>NW_027362761.1:434303736-444303736 GCF_046119375.1 Phyllobates terribilis | reverse complement strand
ATATGTGGGGGAAAACCACTGCTTTGGTGTACGGCAGGGTTCGGAAGAGAAAGGAGCGCTATGTTGGCTGGGATAGGTTGCAGACACCATGTCACATTTGAAGAGTCGCTGACATGCCGAAACAGCAGAAACCCCCACAAGTGACCCCATTTTGTAAACTACACCTCTCAAGGAATTCATCTAGGGAAGTAGTGAGTATTTTTTAATTTTTAAATTTATACCATTGGGCAGTGAAAAAAGCATAATTATATTTTTGCCACAAAAAAATGTTTTACCCTAAGATTTTACATTTTCACACAGGGCAATGGGTAAAAATGGTGCCGAAATGTGTCACATAATTTCTTCTAAAAGTGGCAATACCCCATATGTGGCTGTATCGTACCGCTTAGCCATACGGCGAGATCTGGGGGGGACGGAGCGCTATTTGACAATTGGAGAACAAATTATTGTAAATAGGCATTTGGATTTGGGAGGACAAAATTTTCTGAATTTCTTTTGGGGGGCAAGGGCCATTTCGCTTTTCCAGAGCCTTTCTGCTACCAGTAACTTGGAAGTCCCTTATATTTTTAACAGATGACGGACCTGAGTGGGGACTAGCTTTTTTTGAGGACTGAGTTCAAGCTTTTATTGGGAACATTTTACGTAACATTTATCCGGCGCTCTAGGCTGAGGACTTACATCGGGGTTTCCATCTAAATTTCAAATTGATGTAATTCAGATGAAACCCCTGCGGGATCCATTCACTGTAGTGAGGCAGCAGAGTTACTCTGGACTCCGTCTGGCCTCTGTTTAGCGGTGTCCTTTTTTTCAGAAGTGCACAAAACTGTGGCCAACCGCACTTTTATGCACGCCTAAAACAAATGACACCATGGGATCACAGGCCAGACGGCATCCACAGTGGCCTATATCTGCCTCATTACAGGGAATCTTCCGTCATGGGTTCTGTCTGAATCACGCATTTCAGAGATTTACACGGAAACTCTGGTGTAAGTGCTCAGCGCAAAGCGCAGGATAAATGTGGGCAGAGCCTTACTGCGATCTTTGGGAGACATAATAAACAAATCAGTAGCAGGTGAAGAATTGGTTTTATTTATTTTTTACGCCGTTCCTCATGTGATATAACTAATTAGATTACTTTATTCTTCGGGTCGGTGCGATTACAGAGATACCAGATTTATATCGGTTTTTTTTTTACTGACAGCTGTCACACACTAAGAGACGCTTTTTTTGCAAAATCTAGTTTTTGCATTGCTATATTTTGAGAGCTAGAATTTTTCCATATTTCGGTCGACAGAGTCATGTGATGGCTTGTTTTTTGCGGGACGAGTTGACATTTTTATTGGTACAATTTTTGGGTACGTGACATTTTTTGATCGCTTTATATTCCGTTTTTTGGGAGGTAAAATTAACAAAAACCAACAATTCAGGAATTGTTTTTTGAGGTTTTTTTTATGCCGTTCTGCGTGTGGTAAAAGTGATCAGGCAGCGTTATTCTTCGGGTCAGTACATTTACAGCGATACTACACTTACTGTATATTTTTTTTATGTTTTGGCGCTTTTACACAATAAAACAATTTTATAGAAAAAATATTTTTTTGCATCGCTTTTTTCTGAGCGCTATAACTTTTTTATTTTTCGGCTGATGGAGCTGTATGGCGACTTTTTTTTTGCGGAACAAGATGACGTTTTCAGGAGTACCATTTTTATTTCTATTTTGCTTTTTGATCGCATTTTTTTCCCCTTTTTGTTTGCCGATATGAAAAAGCATAGTTTTTTAATCCGTTTTTTATTTATTTTTATTACGGTGTGCACAGAAGGAGTTAATTAGTGTGACAGTTTTATAGACCGGGTTGTTTCGGACGCGACGATACCAAATATGTGTACTTTTTTTGTTTTTGCATAAATATACGGATTTATTGGTTTAATATTTTATTTATTTATTTTTATTTATTTTGTGATTTTTTTTAACAGTTTAAAAACATTTTTTTTACTTTTTTTTACATTTTTACTTAGTCCCTGTATGGGCATTATTTTTTTTTTTTCTAATCACTGATCTCATCCAATGTAATAGACATGTATTACATTGGATGAGATCTTTGGTGACTGTTTCACAGTCAGTGTGTCCTGCCAGGCTTCAGCTGCAGGCTGAGCCTAGCAGGACACCATATATGGCAGATCTGGAGGCGGTCATGTGACCTCCAGCTGCCATAACAACAGAAGGTCCTGGAAGTTATCAGGGGGCCGTCGGAGAGGTAAGTTGACGACCCCCTCTCCTCTCACTATCTTCTATATGCCGCGATCACTATAGATCGCGGCATATAGAAGATAGCAAAGGGTTAACATCATTGGGACCTGATCCAATCAGGTCCCGATGATGTCCCCTGTCAGAGCTAATGCTCTGCACCAGAATCGCAGCGCTTTCAGGACCCTGGGGGTCCTGAGCGCTGTGGGACCACCCACCGTTTTTAAACGTCGGCGCTGCACAGAGCTTAGGCAGCGCCGACGTTTATCTACAGTGGGCGGTCGGGAATCAGTTAATAAATTGTTCGGCATTAGGTTGAACCCACCAAACCCGAACAGTCAGGTGTTCGCCCATCACTATTGGTGAGGTGTTCAATACTTATTTCACCTGCTGAATATAGGTAGATAGAAAGATAATTCACAAATATGCAAGTAAAATTGCAGCATTCCAACTATCGGATAGAGAAAACAACTGTGGTCTTTTTTCAACCATGCATGTGTGAAGTTTCAGCTCTACAATCTGTGAGCCTTTCTCAAACCAGTTTTTTCACTTTCCCGTGTTTAGAGTGCTGCTATTTTTGTCAGATGTATATGCAGGACACCGGGTCACATGGGTCACATTCATATACCAACAAATTGTACAGTCTCTTTTTGCCCTACAACCTGATATTTATGGGCTACATAGTTACAGTTAGGTCCATATATATTTGGACAGAGACAACATTTTTATAATTTTGGTTCTAGAAATTACCACAATGAATTTTAAACAAAACAATTCAGATGCAGTTGAAGCTCAGACTTTCAGCTTTCAGTTGAGGGTATCCACATTAAAATTGGATGAAGGGTTTAGGAGTTTCAGCTCCTTAACATGTGCCACCCTGTTTTTAAAGGGACCAAAAGTAATTGGACAATTGACTCCAAGGCTATTTCATGGACAGGTGTGGGCAATCCCTTCATTATGTCATTCTCAATTAAGCAGATAAAAGGCCTGGAGTTGACTTGAGGTGTGGTGCCTGCATTTGGAAGGTTTTGCTGTGAAGTAAACATGCAGTCAAAGGAGCTCTCCATGCAGGTGAAACAAGCCATCCTTAAGCTGCAAAAACAGAAAAAAAACATCAGAGAAATTGCTACAATATTAGAAGTGGCAAAATCTACAGTTTGGTACATCCTGAGAAAGAAAGAAAGCACTGGTGAACTCATCAATGCAAAAAGACCTGGGTGCCCAAGGAAGACAAAAGTGGTGGATGATTGCAGAATAACCTCCATGGTGAAGAGAAACCCCTTCACAACAGTAAACCAAGTGAACAACACTCTCCAGGAGGTAGGCGTATCAATATCCAAATCTACCATAAAGAGAAGACTGCATGAAAGTAAATACAAAGGGTTGACTGCACGGTGCAAGCCACTCATAAGCATCAAGAATAAAAAGGCTAGACTGGACTTTGCTAAAAAAAACATCTAAAAAAGCCAGCACAGTTCTGGAAGAACATTCTTTGGACAGATGAAACCAAGATCAACCTCTACCAGAATGATGGAAAGAGAAAAATATGGCAAAGGCGTGGTACAGCTCATGATCCAAAGCATACCACATCATCTGTAAAACACGGCGGAGGCAGTGTGATGGCTTGGGCATGCATGGCTGCCAGTGGCACTGGGTCACTAGTGTTTATTGATGATGTGACACAGGACAGAAGCAGCCAAACGAATTCTGATGTATTCAGAGCCATACTGTGTGCTCAGATCCAGCCAAATGCAGCCAAACTGATTGGTCGTCGTTTCATACTACAGATGGACAATGACCCAAAACATAAAGCCAAAGCAACCCAGGAGTTTATTAAAGCAAAGAAGTGGAATATTCTTGAATGGCCAAGTCAGTCACCTGATCTCAACCCAATTGAGCATGCATTTCACTTGTTAAAGACTAAACTTCAGACAGAAAGGCCCACAAACAAACAGCAACTGTAAACCACCGCAGTGAAGGCCTGGCAGAGCATCAAAAAGGAGGAAACACAGCGTCTGGTGATGTCCATGAGTTCAAGACTTCAGGCAGTCATTGCCAACAAAGGGTTTTCAACCAAGTACTAGAAATGAACATTTTATTTAAAAATTATTTAATCTGTCCAATTACTTTTGGTCCCTTTAAAAACAGGGTGGCACATGTTAAGGAGCTGAAACTCCTAAACCCTTCATCCAATTTTAATGTGGATACCCTCAAATGAAAGCTGAAAGTCTGAACTTTAACTGCATATGAATTGTTTTGTTTAAAATTCATTGTGGTAATGTCTAGAACCAAAATTGGAAAAATGTTGTCTCTGTCCAAATATATATGGACCTAACTGTAATTTTTTATCAAATTTAAGGATCGTTTTGACACTTGTCCTGCCTAGGTGGTAGCATCTCAAAGAGTTAACTGATAAACTTCTGTCTGATTACAATAATCACTAAGGGGAGCTTAATAGTTTGTTGAATATTATTTAGTAAGCTCCTAATCTTCCTCTAAAGGCAACTTCCTGTATACTGAATTATACCATTTAACTGTGTCTAAACAGAAAACAAAGCCGTTTTATGTTTACATAAAAGAGTATTAGGACACCTGCACACTATATCCACAGGAGCATTTCTGACTTCCAAATGTAAATCCATTGGTATTAATATGGAGTTGCTCTCCACTTTACAGCTATAACATTTTCTACTCTTTTGGGAAGGCTTTCTACAAGATTTCCATGTGTGTCTGTGGGAATGTAGCCCATATATTCAGAAGAACATTTCTAAGGGCAGGTACCAACCTCATTCATCCCAAAGTTGCTCAATGGTGTTGAGGTGACAGGCCAATTCTTTCACACCAAACTTAGCCAACCATGCCTTTGTGGACCTTGCTTTGTGTACTAAGGTGCAGTCATGCTGGAGCAGAAATTGGCCTTTTCCAACTGTTTCCACAAAGTTGAAAGCTACAAATATCCAAAATGTCTTGTATGCTGAAACATCAAGATTTCCCTTCATTGGAACTAAAAGGTCTAAGCCAACTCCTGAAAAATAACCCCATATCTTTATCCCTTCTCTACCAAACTTTACAGTTGACACAATGCAGTCAGGCAAGTAATGTTCTCCCGGCATTGAACAAACCTAGACTTATCTATCGGACTGCCAGATAGAGATACATGATTCATCACTCCTCAGAACACTTTTCTACTGTTTCAGAGTCTAGTAACGCACGTTTTATATCACTCCACCTGACAGTTGATATTGTACTTAGTGATATAAAGCTTGAATGCAAATCCAACTCATGCTATACAGTTTGTTCGCACAGAGTTTAGCAAAAGCATTGGTGCATTTTATACACTATATACATCCACACTCAGTGACCCTGCTCTGTAACTTTTCATGTCTGATACTTTATGGCTGAGTTGCCGTGGTTCCTAAATATTTCCATTACTCAATAATGATTTTATGAACTTATTATTGAATATTTAGGATAGAAATGATTTCACAAACTGATTACTTGCATTGGTGGCATCCTATTACAGAACCATGCTTGAATTCAGCAAGCTCTATAGAACAACCCTCAAATGTTTATAAAGGCAGACTGTATGGATGTTATAAACCTGTGGCAATGGGACTGATTGAAAAATCTGAATTCAATGATTAAGAGGTGTGTTTTGTTCATATGAAACATTATGAAACTGATCAGAACACAACTGTAGACCTTATATTGAAAAACAAAATGCTATTTAAGGGTTCATTCAGCTTTATAACTAAATATTGTCAAATAAGTGATACCCTGATAACCTTGTAATGCAGGTGTCAGAAATTATATACAGTACAGACCTAAAGTTTGGACACACTCTCTCATTTAAAGATTTTTCTGTATTTTCATGACTATGAAAATTGTACATTCACACTGAAGGCATCAGAACTATGAATTAACACATGTGGAATTATATACTTAACAAAAAAGTGTGAAACAACTGAAAATATGTCTTATATTATTGGTTCTTCAAAGTGGCCACCTTTTGCTTTGATGACTGCTTTGCACATTCTTGGCATTCTCTTGATGAGCTTCAAGAGGTAGTCACCGGAAATGGTTTTCACTTCACAGGTGTGCCCTGTCAGGCTTAATAAGTGGGATTTCTTGCCTTATAAATGGGGTTGGGACCATCAGTTGTGTTGTGCAGAAGTCAGGTGGATACACAGATGATAGTCCTACTGAATAGACTGTTAGCTGCTTTTTTCTTGCCATAATACAAATTCTATGTAAAGAAAAACGAGTGGTCATCATTACTTTAAGAAATGAAGGTCAGTCAGTCTGAAAAATTGGGCAAACTTTGAAAGTGTCCCCAAGTGCAGTTGCAAAAACCATCAAGCGCTACAAAGAAACTGGCTCACATGATGACCGCCCCAGGAAAGGAAGACCAAGAGTTACCTCTGCTTCTGAGGATAAGTTTATCCGAGTCACCAGCCTCAGAAATCGCAGGTTAACAGCAGCTCAGATTAGAGACCAGGTGAATGCCACACAGAGTTCTAGCAGCAGACACATCTCTTCAACAACTGTTAGGAGGAGACTTTGTGCAGCAGGCCATCATGGTAAAATAGCTGCTAGGAAACCACTGCTAAGGACAGACAAAAAGCAGAAGAGACTTGTTTGGGCTAAAGAACACAAGGAATGGACATTAGACCAGTGGAAGTCTGTCCTTTGGTCTGATGAGTCCAAATTTGAGATCTTTGGTTCCAACCACCGTGTCTTTGTGCGACGCAGAAAAGGTGAACGGATGGACTCTACATGCCTGGTTCCCACCGTGAAGCATGGAGGAGGAGGTGTGATGGTGTGGGGGTGCTTTGCTGGTGACACTGTTGGGGATTTATTCAAAATCGAAGGTATATGGAACCAGCATGGCTACCACAGAATCTTGCAGCCCCATGCTATTCCATCCGGTTTGCGTTTAGTTGGACCATCATTTATTTTTCAACAGGACAATGACCCCATACACACCTTCAGGCTGTGTAAGGGCTATTTGACCAAGAAGGAAAGTGATGGGGTGCCACGTAAGATGACCTGGCCTCCACAGTCACCAGACCTAACCCAATCGAGATGGTTTGGGGTGAGCTGGACCGCAGAGTGAAGGCAAAAGGGCCAACAAGTGCTAAGCATCTCTGGGAACTCCTTCAAGATTGTTGGAAGACCATTTCCGGTGACTACCTCTTGAAGCTCATCAAGAGAATGGCAAGAGTGTGCAAAGCAGTCATCAAAGCAAAAGGTAGCTACTTTGAAGAACCTAGAATATAAGACATATTTTCAGTTGTTTCACACTTTTTTGTTAAGTATATAATTCCACATGTGTTCATTCATAGTTTTGATGAGAATGTACAATTTTCATAGTCATGAAAATACAGAAAAATCTTTAAATGAGAAGGTGTGTCCAAACTTTTGGTCTGTACTGTATATATATATATATATATATGTATGTATATATATATATATATATATGTATATATATATATATATATGTATATATATATATATATATATATATATATATATATATATATATATATATATAACCAGGCTTTAAACAAGGGGTTAGTAACAAGAATGAACAGGTAATTTACAATAACAATGAACAATCTCCCAAAATAATGTGATGCACCCTGGCGTGGGAGTCACCACAGCAGTTCTTTAACTCCGTGAATGGCCCTAGCGGGGGTCACCGGTTATTCCCGCTAGACCGCAAGAATTTTTTTAACAAAGTCTATTAAATTTAGTTTGGCTTTTTCCACTTCGCCCGTCCCCCTCCCAACCTGACATCCTAAACCACACTGCCCCCGGTACCGTGGATGATCATTTGAAGTGTCGGCGATGCAGCTCCTCTGTTTCTGCTGGCGTGACTCCTCTGGCGCAGTTCTCTTTTATCTCGTCTTTGCTCGGCCGTTGGAGGCGGTCTCTTGCGCCTTGGATAGCGGGGTCCAGACCTTGTCGGTTGACGGGCAATGTCAGGTACTGTGAAGTCACTCAGTACCACAAGCAGATCCCAGCTCTCCTCAGCGACCGCGGTACTCGGGGGACCTTTGCGGTTAATCCGACATTTGTTCACCAGTGTCCTCCTGTCCTGCCTCGCAGGTCTCTGACTCCAACCTGTCAGGCTGGTTTCCTCAGCACATCCAGAGCGCGTCTCCTTCTCTCTGCAGCTTGGCGCTGAAATCACCTCAGGTTTGGTGCGCTCAACCGTTATATTTAAAAACTCCTCACTGGATGTCACCTGACCTGGTCTCACGTTCAAATCTGTTCCCCCTTCAATATTCCTAAGGCATCTTAGTTCCGTTTGATTGGGGTCAACCGGCAGATGGCAATAAGGCTTTTTAACTGCAGAAGAAATATATGTATTACTTCTGGATTATTAATTAAAGTGGTTGCCCCATGAACAAAGTATATTTTAATCAATAGATCTTCAATTAATAATGTGGTAAAAAAATGTTCCTGTGCAGAGATAATCTTATCAATGTGTCCCTGCTATGTACAGTGTAATGACTGTGTCTTACCATGCAAAGCTGCTCCAGTTCAAGGCCAGCACATACCACTGCTCCTGGTTATGGGAGAAATTATAAGTCAATTACTGTATGATAAGTGAGTATGCAGATGAAATAACAGGAGCTCATAGCTGCTTATATCTGAGGTAACACATTTCCAAGCCTGAAGTAACACATTTCTCTGCCAGAAGTAACATTTACCTGCCTGTTTGATCATAGGAAAGAGTGTTTCTGCTATGTCTCATGGAGCTCATCATAAATCATGATGAGGCACACATCAGAGAATAGAAAAGATCGCACTCACCATGGAATGCCTTGTGAATGATCCTTTATTTCAGATCTGCCGTGTAATCATAGGCGCAGGTACATGGGTGCGGGGGTGAGAAGGGACGACGACGGCCATTTCGAGCGTATGTAGTGCTTCCACGGGTCCAGTGTGGCAGGCAGGAGGATACCTTCCTGTTAAGTATCCTTCAGTCTATGATACCTCTGCCTGCACACCTGCATCAATTACCGTTTGATCCAGCTTCTCTGGATCGCTATTATGTGCTTCTCTGATATGACTAATCAAGCGCAGTGACCCCTTGCCGGAGGTTATAGAGCGGTAATGCGGTAATATCTGAATTGGCTCTATTTAAATGGTCTATGATTGGTAAAGAAAGGTCTGCACAGGGATATTAACCCGAATTGGTTTGAAAAAAAGCATTCTAAAAGGTAGTCACAAATGTGGGCAATGTTTTTATTGCCATTTACACCTTACTGATGCTTTTTTCCAACTGGGTGGACTTAGGTGGAGTACAAGTGACTTCATTACGTGTAAGACAAAATATGTGGTTTATGTGGTATTCTGTCCTTGCCGGTATTTTTATATTGGCAAATTGGCAAAACGATTAGGCCCATGCATGTCATATTTAATGAGCATTACCGCTCTATAACCTCTGGCAAGGGGTCACAGTGTTTGATTAGTCATATGAGAGAAGAACATAATAGTGATCCAGAGAAGCTGCGTTTTGCTGGTTTAGTAAAAGTTAAATCTCCTTTAAATGGAGGTAATCACAATAGCCTTTTATTAAAAAGAGAAGCCAAATTGATTCTGAAATCAAATGCTCAAGGCCCATTAGACTTAAATGATAGACTCGATATGTCCGTGTTTTTCTAACAGCATTCTTTTATACCGTTTTTAATTATGTCTCTTTAAATGTCTTCACAAGTTGTCTAATAGTAATTGATGCAGGTGTACAGGTGGAGGTATCATAGACTGAAGGATACTTAACAGGAAGGTATCCTCCTGCCTGCCACACTGGAGCCGTGGAAGCGCTACATACGCGTGAAACTTCCGTCGTCCTCCCTTCTCACCCCAGCACCCATGTACCTGCACCTATGATTACACGCCAGATCTGAAATAAAGGGTCATTCACAAGGCATCCCGTGGTGAGTGCAATCTTTTCTATTCTCTGATGTGTGCCTCATGATTATCTGCTTCAGTTGATGCAGCACCACCCACAGTGGATTAGCCAAGGACTCTGGATTGCCAATATTACAGGACTGTGTGCTGGAAAAGGCTGAAGGCAGAGCTGGTGCCGGTCAGCTGCTCTTCTGTTAAGCATAAATCAAGATGAGCTGCTCAGATTAAATGTCACTGACTACACACAAGGACACATTGTTAAAATGAGAAAAACTCACAATGGTCACTAAAATAACTTAAAACTGACAAAGTTCATTTAAAATTTAAAATGACTGAATATTATTTAATGAAAATCAGACATTGCGTTTGAATTATAGTTCAGCTGAAAATTTTTAAAAAGCATAGAAAAGATGGAAAACAATTTGACCATAGGCACGTATTTTTTAAAAAAGTGCGTCCTATAATTAGTACCACAGGTGTCTACAAACTTGTAATCAGCCAGTCTGCCTATTTAAAAGGTGAGAAGTAGTCACTGTGCTGTTTGGAATCATGGCGTGTACCAAGGCTATAGGACCATCTTCAAACAGCTAGATGTTTCTATTGCTATAGTTGCACATATTATTCCAAAGTTTAAGGTGAATGGGACTAAAGTCAACCTACCAGGATGTGGCCGCAAGAGAAAAATTGATTAGAAATTGAAGAGACAGATAATACTAATGGTACCCAAGAGCCCAGAACATCTTTTAAAGAGATTAGAGGTGAACTCCAAGGTTAAGGTACATCGGTGTCAGATTGTATCATCTGTCTCTGTCCCTGGACTTCATGAAAGACAACTGAAGAGGAAACAAAGCACTGAATAAAATTATAAAAAAGCGACACTGGCATTTGCCAAAATGCATGTTGACAAGCCACAAAGCTTCTGGGAGAATGTCCTTTGGACAGATGAAACAGAACTGGATCTTTTTGGCAAGTGGCAGCTATATGTTCACATATACAAAAATGAAGCATACAAAGAAAAGAACATTGTACCTACTGTGAAACATGGAGGAGGCTTGTTTATGTTTTGGGGCTGCTTTGCTGCATCTGGCACAGGGTGTCTTGAATCTGCAGGTTATAATGAAATATGAAAACTATCAAAGCATTTTGGAGTGAAATGTGCTGTCCAGTGTCAGAAAGCTTTGTCTGAGTTGCAGGTAATTGGTTCTCTAAGGCTGTGTGCCCACTATGCGTTTTTCAAGCGTTTTTGCCAGGGAATTTCCACAGCGAAAACGCTTAAAAAACACTTGGTAATACGTGCCCCATTGCGGAAAAATACGCAGTATGTCCATTCATTTTGCGGACACGCAGCGTAATTGCCGCCATTGACTTGCATTGAAACGCTTCATATCTGCATCACTACATGTGCACACGCGGATATGAAGCGATTCACTGTGCGGATGGTACCCTGGTCTGGAGAAGAGGAGACTCTCATCTAGACCTGGGTACCATAGAAACTGTTAAAAAAAAGAATTTAAAATAAAAAATAAAGATTATATTTACCTTCCGATGTCCCCTGGCCTCCTCAGCGATGCGTGCGGTGTCTTGGGCGGCTCGCGGTGGTGTGAGGACCTGACATGACGTCATTGAGTCATGTGACAGGTCACGCGACCGCTGATGACGGAGGTCGCATGACCTGTCACATGACTCAATGACGTCATCGCAGGTCCTTCACACCACCGCGAGACACTGGAGAGACCAGACTGAGCGGAGAAGGAGACTGGTGGCATCAGAAGGTAAGTATAATCTTTATTTTTATTTTTCACCATTCTTATTCTTTTTTTTTAACTATTACTTGGTCACACTATATAAATCCATGCCGGTAGCATGGATTTAGATAGTGTGACCAAGTTGTCAAGCACTTTTCCAAGTGATGCTAAAATCGCTTGGAAAAGCGCTTGATAACCCGCATGCAGAAATGCATGCAAAAATGCTTGACAAACGCTTCTACCTGGCGGGAAAAATGCATGTGAAATCCGCATGCGTTTTTCCTGCCAGGGAGAAGCGGAAAAAATATGCAGCATTTCTGCATCGTGGGCACATAGCCTAATAGGATAATGATCAAAAACACACAGCTAAAACATGCAAGAATGGCTAAGAGCAAAGAATTGAAAAATTTTAAAGTAGCTTGCTATGTGCCACGATCTAAATGCTGCTGAACATGTGGAAGTAGTTGAAACATGCAGTCTGATGAAGGCACCTTCATATCTGAGAAAGCTTGAGCAGTTTGCTCATGAAGATTAGGCCAAAATACCAATAGACATGTGCAAAAGTCTCAGTGAGAATTACAGAAATCGTTTGTTTGCATGTAATTACCTCAAAAGGTTGTGTAACAAAAAATTAAATTAAGAATGTCCAGGACATTTTCATTATGTTTTATTATTTTTCTGTTGAACCACAATTAAAAAGCAATGTCTGATTTTCATTAGTTGATATTCAGCAAATTGAAATTGACAGTTAAATTTCTCAGTTTTAAAGTTATTTAAATGAGCAACGTTGGTTTTGCTCACTTTAATAGAAGGGTACCAACAATTTGGTCCACGTGTGTAGATTTATGGTGAGTTCAGAGGACTTAAGATGCAGCAGAAACACTTCCTCCTGTGATAAAACAGAGAAATGTGTTACCTCAGAAAGTAGAAGCTGTGAGCCTCTGCTCTTTTTCTGTATACTAACTTATCAAAAATGACTTATGCTTCTCCTTCTGACCCAGAGCTGTGGTATGTGCTGACCATAAATGGAGCAGCTCTGTACGGTAAGACACAGCTATTACACATTTATAAGATTATCTCAGCACAGGAACATTTTTTAACACATCCAATTATTTTTATTCTAAGATATAATAATTAAAATGTACTTTGTACAACCTCATTAAATATAAGGATTATTTTTTAACATTCTTTTTTAATGTATATTTACTTTAAATTTTGTATTTTACTTATTTTATATTTTTCACTGACATAGTCACTTGAACATGTGAAAACCATTTAAAAATTTTTTGCCAATAATTCTATTCATAATTATTTTGATAAAAACACTTGGACTCTCGTATAGTTACTTTATAATTAAGCAATGCTATTATTTAGATCTATCAATCATATGCGTATTCTAATACAAAGTCACATGTGGATTCCTCCCACAGCTAATTCTCCAGATGAATGAATTTCTTTTTGTTCGAAATAACTTTGAGATTGTAAAAACATTCAAGTTTAAAACCAAAGAAGAATCAAGAGCAAGAAATATGACAAAAGTATTTATTATATAATATAAGATAAGACACCAGCAACAGAAATGAGGACACACATCGTCACAGCTTTAAAACTGTCAAAAGCGGGTCCTGCAAAGAGACTCAGGTGACTTGTTCCATACTGTGAAACAGCGAAGACATTTTTGCAGCAGCTTATTATACTTTGAATTTTGTCTTTCAAAATTTACTGTGTGGTGTCTTGGAAGTGTGTAGTTCTCACCTGGAGGCCATATTTAAGATAGCCTCTTAGCAAAATAGTGAGGGTGAATCTTGGCTCTGTATTGTGATTTTTTCATATGTAAAAATAGACAGCGATTCATCAACATTTGGATCAGATTTTCACATGTTTTGGCCAGTCAGTTTTTACCATCAGTGTTTCATGGGTGATTTTTCACTAATAAAAAAAATAAAATAAACTGCAAAGCTTCTGTTATCTATTACCATGTTGATTATGGACAGCACATGAGATACACTGATGCCATCAATGTGCCGTCTGTGCTTTTTACAGACCCATAGACTTGTACGTGTAATTTTGATTTGTCACCTGTATCAAAGACAGACTGGTCACATGTCTGCCAAAAAAAAACACTGATATATGAACAGCTCTATAGATTATGATGGGTATGTGTTCTATCCGTGAAAAACACTCATACACATTTGATTGAGGCCTTGGACCTTTCTAAAGTGTGATGTCTTAAAAGACGTACACTTGTTAAAATAAATTAAAAGTTTTGCCAGAAATTAGGAATATACAGTACATATGCCTACTTTCTACTAAAAACAGTGCATGTGGGAAAAAAGTCTGTGATGTAATCCATGGCTTTCCAATTGAAACCTTCACTTGCTAAAAGGCAATTGCTATCCAATTGGATTTCATGACCAGAATGTCCTTTTATAACCTCTTACTACCCAAGCCAGTTTTGACCTTCCTCACTGGGTCCCATTTTTCAGATTTGACATGTGTCACTTTAGGTGGTAATAACTTTGGAATGCTCCTTCCAATCCTAAGGATTCTGTGGCTGTTTTTCTCTAAGACTCTTTGTACTTCATGATAGTGGTAAATGTAACATTTGGTGAAAAATTTTAAACTTTGAATTGTATACCTTTATAACAGATTAAAGACCTATAATAATGACTACAAAAATATTAGTATAATATAAATGTTCTTTATTTGTATTACAGTATTATTTAAAATGATGCATGATTAAAAACATGATAAAAAGTGGTGAATATTATCAAAAGTTATATCACAGGAAGTGCTAAAGCAAATAATCCTGGGTAACTGTAAATAAATGGCAATTTTTGTAACTAATCTAGCTCTCATGTACACATATATAATTCATAGGGGTACAAATCCTACAATAGACGTGTAGTAAATTTTACATTAACATACCAATTACCACTGTCATTCAAGGTGTAGGATGCTGAATTCACAGATCATACATATGTATATCTATACATGATGGGTGCTATATAAGTTGTTAATAAGAGTAATAGAGTAAAAGAGTAATAGAAACACCAAAGAGAAGAGCAGTGCAAGCAATTTAAAATCATTATGCAAATCTTTATATGTATATACAGACAAGACAATATAAAAAACATATAAAGGAATGAAACACCACAGATAATGAAAAACCAGGGGACATCAGCCAGAGAAAATTAGACCATAATAGGTACCTTGCTGAGTAGTATATAAAACAAGGAAATATACTTTAAATATGGGTAACCATGGCAAAACCTTATTATAATATTACAAATATAGTAAGAGGAATAAGGTAATCAATAATACTATGCCTGAGTAGGCCTTCTGTGTAACATACCAATCACTTATTATGGACAAATTTCAGTTAACATAATAGGTACCCAGAGGATCCCAATGCTGTGGCAAGGTAATGGCAGAGTCCAACCATACCCCCATTAAAAATAAATCAATAAAAAAACCACATATTTGGTATTGCTGTGTTTGTGAAAGTCCAATCTATAAAAATATAAAATAAATGAATCCAATCAGTAAATGGTATAACGAGAAAATTCGTCAAAAAGCCAGAATGACATTTTTTGGCCACTGCCACATTGCAATAGAATGTATTTCGAGGTAATCAGAACATTGTATCTACCTCAAATCGGTATCAGTAAAAAGGTCAGCTCAGGGCACAAAAAACAAGTCTTCATACAGCCCAATATCCTGAAAATGTAAAACATTACGGGCCTTGGAAATAGCAACACAGGCAAAATGGGATTTTTATTTCCCAAATTTCCGAAATTTTTTCACCACTGAAATAAAAAAAATATATACAGATTTGGTATCTGCATAATCATACCAACCTAGAGAATCATATTGCAAGGTCAGTTTTGTCATATAGGCAACATTGTAAGTAAAAAACTCAAAAACAATTCACTTTTTTGTCACTTAGACGCACTAAAAATATTTTTCCCGTTGTCCAGTGCATCACATGATAAAAATGAGTGTCATTCAAAAGTACAATTTGTCCTACAAAAAACAATCCATCATCCATCTATGTGGATGGAAAAATAAAAAAAGTTATGGCTCAAGAAAAAGGGGAGGGAAAAATGGAAATTGGCCATGGCGTGAAGGGGTTATATTGTTAAATGGTTTGTCCAGGACTTGACTTCACAATTTATGACCTCTCAATATGAGACTGATGGGGGTCACCCCAGCGATCAGCTGAAAATTGCTGCAGCAGCAGCAGCATGAACTAAGCGATGTGCAGACAAAACACAGCAGCCCGGCACATTAATTAGTGGACACTGCCAAGTACTGCAGTACATTCACTTCAATGGTAGATAAAGTGCAGTACTAGGCTGTGGCCACTAAGCAATGTACTCAGCTGCGGTGTTCCACTCACACATAACTTAGTTTTGTCTGCTGCTGAAGCAGTCTTCAGCTTATCGGTAGTTGTGCTGAGTGTCAGACACCCACTGATCTCATATTTTTTACCTATTCAATTAATAAGGACATCAATTATGTCCTGGAGAACCCCTTTGAGTGGGATCTCCTTTCTGTATCAATGCCAAATATGTTGACATTAATTTTGAGAAACCTTCGGGGCTCAAAAGGGGGTCATTTGGATTGGGAGCACGGATTTTACTAGATACATTTTTGGGACGCATGTCACTTTTCTGGCACCTTTCAGGTATTAGGAACATAGAAATCCTGTATTTTTTCATTGACAAAAAACAGATCTGTGTAGTAACTTTGTTTTGAGTAAAAAGTTTAAGTTTTTATTTGTAAAATTTGGGGGTGAATAACATCTTTGAATCACTTTTTATTCAGGTTTTGGGAGACAGAATGAAGAATAATCAGTAGCCATGGGTTAGTGGGAACCCTTAGACAGCACAAGGAAAGAGAGACTGAGGCTGTTGTGTAAGCTAGACCTGGGAACATTGGTGAAGAGATTCTGGACTTGCCAGGCTGGAGCATGTGTACTACAAGAAAGTTAGCTTAAGGAGAGGTCAACTGTAAATGAAGGGTACCGTATAAGTGTGCTGGGTTACAGTAACATTATTCACAAAATTTGTGCTGCCACCTGCAACCACAAAGAGTGAACCTCTGTATTACTTTTGTATATAAATTCAACCAGTTTTCTCAGGAAAGCTCAGCTTATTCTTGCTATATGCACTGTTTTCTTCCTTGCCTATATCTGGGGTTCCTGTATCATCTGTAAAAGAAATATCTATAACCAGTTTCAGACTGGCCCAGCAGAGTATAGGAGGATTTTCCAGTAGGCCCTCCCCCTTGCTTCTGTATGTTTGGAGCAGAGACACCTGGCTTAAGTCTGGAGCATCATTTAAGGTAGTACTGGCATCTACATTGAGTTCTGCATTTCTTCTTTGCTGAAAGGACAGATAGAGGGAAGGGGTCTGCAGACTGCAGCTACACTGCATGGAGCCTTTGTACTCAGTAACTCAACTGCAAAGTAAGTTTTTCTCTATGTATATTTATTGGTTATGTGTTTAACATGTACACAGTATGTGTGTATACTAATACTCACATATTATGTGAGTATAACAGTCAGTGTGAGTGAGGGGGCCCACATTCAGTAAAGGGTTATATGGTTGGTGGGGTATGGAGCCCTCAATGAGTTATGGGTGACTGAGGGCCCCCATCTCACAATACCCGTATCATCCATTCCTGAATGAGGGCTCACCTCCATCACACTGATTGCACTGTACATGAGTATAAACATTCATATTCCATATACACATGTACACACTCACACTTACTGACAACTGTGTGGGTTGAGCTATGGACCCTCAATCAGTAATGACTTTATAGGTGATATAGAAACAGAACTTTTCATAAATAGTCTATAATGGTGGAGCGTTAGAGAAAATTCCCTTTCTATATTAATTACACCATAACTGGTTAAGGGGCCCCTCCCATATCCCATCTATGTCAATAGGGGATCTTTCACACATGAGATTTTTTGGCATGTGTGCAATCCTATCCATCATTTTTGCAGATAAGTCACGGACCCATTAAAGTGAATATGCTTTTTCACCTGGGTTTTTTTTTTGAGGAAAGGATGGGGAAGTGGACGTTATGGTGATGGTGCATGCAGAGGCCGAGGCTGTGGGCAAGATGAAGCTGTGCCTGCTGAGTGTGAGAGCAGGAGTTACTTTATCTATCCTGACTCCATTTTGATTTTTGTACATGTATCTTCTGCTTCCCAGAATGGAGTTTGCAGTATGTGTGTGTGAGATAAGGGGTCCTTCAGGAACGTGTTTGTCTAGAGACTCAGAGAAAACATAAGGAAGAAACGAAAGTAGAAAGTGAGAGTAACATAGTAACATAGTAACATAGTTTGTAAAGCCGAATAAAGACTTGCGTCCATCAAGTTCGACCTATTAGTTCTGTAATTGCTAAAGTTGATCCAGAGGAGGGCAAAAACCCCAAATGATTTAGCCAATCTTCACCTGAGGAAAAATTCCCTCCCGACTCTGAAACCAGCAGTCAGAATAAATCCCTGTATCAACCTACTATTTTATTCTATTTTTAAGTATATGCTGAAATCTGCCTGGTATCTAGAAATGCATCCAGTCCCCGCTTGAACTGGTGTAGTGAATCCGACATTACCGTCTCCTCACTCAGTGAATTCCATATTCTCACTGCTCTTACCGTAAAGAACCCCTTCCTATGCTGGTGCTGAAACCTTTTCTCTTCCAGTCTTAGTGAATGCCCTCTTGTTACCGTAATATCCCTCCTTTTGAACAAATCCCTGGCAAGGTCTCTATACTGTCCCCTAACATATTTGTACACATTTATTATGTCCCCCCTCAACCTTCTCTTTTCCAGGCTGAATAGTCCTAGTTTTGCCAACCTCTCTGGGTATTGCAGTCCCTCCATTCCCTTTATTAATTTTGTTGCCCTCCTTTGTACCTTTTCAAGCTCATTTATATTCTTTCTATATATTGGGGCCCATAACTCAGCACAGTATTCCAAGTGTGGTCTGACCAGTGCTTTGTACAGTGGAAGAACAATGTTCTCATCCTTTGCAGCTATACCTCTTCTGATACATCCCATTACCCTGTTTGCCCTTACAGCAGCGGCCTGACTTTGGGCACTCCAATTTAGTTTGCTATCAATCAAGATGCCCAAGTCCTTCTCCATCTCTGAATTCCCCAATGATTTCCCATTCAGTGAGTACTGGTGACTTCCATTTTTCCTTCCCATATGTATGACCTTACATTTCTCCTCGTTAAACCTCATTTGCCATTTAATGCTCCACATACCCAGCTTATCCAAATCCCTCTGTAGGTCTGCACTGTCCTCTTTTGTATTAATTGTTTTACATAACTTTGTGTCATCTGCAAATATTGATATTTTACTATTTATCCCGTTGACTATGTCGTTAATAAAGATATTAAATAACATTGGGCCTAGTACAGACCCCTGTGGTACCCCACTAGTGACGCTTACCCAATCTGAGTATATTCCATTTATAACCACCCTCTGCCTTCTATCCTTTAGCCAGTTAGCTACCCACTTGCAGACATTTTCCCCCAGCCCCATCATTCTCATTTTGTATACCAACCTATTATGTGGCACGCTATCGAACGCTTTTGAGAAGTCGAGATACACGACATCCACTGGTTCCCCCTGATCTACTCGAGAGCTAACCTCCTCGTAGAAGTCAATCAGGTTTGTTTGGCAGGAGCGATTCCTCATGAATCCATGTTGGTTCGGGATTAAAAGATTATTAGCATCAAGATGCTGAGTAATCGCCTCTTTAATGAAGCTTTCAAAAATTTTGCCCACAACGGACGTCAGACTCACCGGCCGATAGTTTCCAGCGTCACTTTTCGCTCCCTTTTTGAATATTGGCACTACATTCGCCTGTCGCCAATCAAGTGGCACAGACCCAGTCTCAACAGAGTCCTTAAATATAAGATATAACGGTCTGTCTATCACATTACTTAGTTCCCTTAGTACCCGTGGGTGTATGCCATCAGGTCCTGGTGATTTGTTTATTTTAATGTTACTGAGGCGTTTCTGTACCTCAGCTTGGGTTAGATTTGTCATACTTAGTGGAGGATTAAGCTTGTCACTTCTCATTTCTCCTGTTAGTTCGATTTCCTTTGTGAAAGTTGTCGAAAAAAAATTATTTAATAGATTAGCTTTATCCTCATCTTTCTCTATGATTTTGCCTTCCTCACTTTTTATCGGTCCAATATTATCCGATTTAATCCTTTTACTATTTATATACGTAAAGAGCAGTTTGGGATTTGATCTACTTTCCCTAGCAATACGTCTCTCTGTTTCCTCCTTCGCTATTTTTATTTGTTTTTTTACAGGTTCTCGTTTTTTCCTTGTAACACATTAGTGCCTCCTTACTGTTTTCCTGTTTTAATCTCTTGAATGCCTCTTTTTTGCTATTTAACGCCCCTTTTACGTTCTTGTTCAACCATATTGGTTTCCTCTTATTTCTGGCCCTTTTATTCCCATACGGTATATACCTCTCGCACTGAGTATTCAGAATTCTTTTGAAGGTTTCCCATTTACTATTCGTATTCCTTTGATTAAGAACTTTGTCCCAGTCAATAAGTTGAAGGCTTTCTTTCAGCTGATCAAACTTCGCCCTCCTAAAGTTTAATGTTTTTGTTGTTCCCTTATTGATAACCCTACTGAAGGGCATTTTGAAGTCGATAATATTATGGTCGCTATTACCTAGGTGCCCCCCTATCTGTACCTCAGTTATTCTATCAGGCCTATTAGTCAATATTAAGTCCAACACGGCCTTCCCTCTCGTTGGTTCCTGCACTAGTTGGGAGAGATAATTATCCTTAATATTTGTCAAGAACCTTTTTCCTTTCTGAGATCTACAGGTTTCTGTTTCCCAGTCAATATCCGGGTAGTTGAAATCCCCCATTACAATCACTTCATTTTGTTTTGCTACTTTGTCTATTTGTCCTAATAGCAGATTCTCATTCTCCTCTGTTATATTGGGTGGCTTATAGCAGACCCCTAGTAATATTTTATTATTATTTTTTGCCCCCTCTATCTCTACCCACATGGACTCGACCCCCTCTTCTCCCTCTCCTATATCTTCCCTTAGTCTGGGTTTTAGACATGACTTTACATATAAGCAGACTCCTCCGCCTTTCCCCTGTTTCCGGTCCCTTCTAAATAAACTATAATCTAATAAATTTACCGCCCAGTCGTAGCTATCGTCTAGCCAAGTCTCTGTTATACCTACGATGTCATACCTCTCCTCCGATATAAGCGCCCGCAGCTCATCCGCCTTATTGGTCAGGCTTCTTGCGTTGGTCAGCATGCAGGATAAAACTTTGGGGTTATTTAGCATCCTATTCTTCTCTAACGATCTAACTGTACTATCCCCACCCCCCTCTCCACCCTCATTTTATTCACTTCTCCCCTTCCCCCTTGCTTGCCTCACATCCCACCTATTTCCTTGGTTTCCCCCCCCGTCTCTAGTTTAAAAACTCCTCCAACCTATTAGTCATCTTCTTCCCCAGCACCGCTGCACCCTCCCCATTGAGGTGCAGCCCGTCCCTATGGTAGAGCCTGTAGCCGACCGCGAAGTCGGCCCAGTTCTCCATGAACCCAAACCCTTCTGCCTTGCACCAACTCTTTAGCCACTTATTCACCTCCCTAACCTCCTGTTGGCGCTCCTGTGTGGCTCGCGGGATTGGTAGTATTTCTGAGAAAACTACCTTGGAGGTCCTTGCCCTAAGCTTCCTACCTAGGTCCCTGAAATCATTTTTAAGGACCCTCCATCTACCACTCACTTTGTCATTGGTGCCGATGTGGACCATGACCGCTGGGTCTTCGCCAGCCCCACCCAGTAACCTGTCAACCCGATCCGCGATGTGCCGGACTCGAGCGCCAGGGAGGCGGTCAGAGGATCTGTCGTGCTCCAATAATGCCGGTTCTGAACCAGCCTTCCTATACTTCTTCCCTCTATCCCTCCTAACTGGTTCCTAAAATCCAAAAGCTGGGTGTAGACAGAGTTACCTTTAGCCAATGAGAAGTATTTATGCTAATGTCAGCACATATGCAGAGATAAGCTGAGCCAGTTATAATGTTACCATGTATGACTATTAATAAGCTACATAAGTGACCGATTGTGTAATAAAAGACAGATCTGCCCTGATGCTCAAATGTATCAGTGTAGTTATTCCGTGAATGTATTTGAATTTTGCAATTTAATTTGGAACAGGCACAATGTCTCAGAACGTCTCATATTATTTGGCGACGACATGAGCGACCACAACAAGCACCCACATCATGTCGACCTAGCTTCCAGTGTGAAAAGGTTGTTGGTTGGATAGCAGATAAATAGATAATGCTTCCAGTCAGTTTGCAACCACCACGACCCTGTCTTCCACATGGTCCAGCCTCAGTAGCCGTGAGTCTGGACCACATATTCCTCACCCTGATCCTCCTTCCTTCCACCATGCCGAGTGCCCGGAGACTAGTGATCCCATATTTGGACACTCTGAAGAGCTGTTCACATTTCCATTTATAAATTCTGGCTTCTCCCTCGGTCCGCTTCAAGCGGGGCAAGAGGAGATCGCATGTAGCGATGCCCACATATTTGAGCAGCCAAACACTCGAAGGTGATGGTGGGAAAGTGCAATTACTGTTGCAAGAGGTGGATGATGACGATGAGACACAATTGCCAGCAAGTCAGGAGGATCACGGGCCCTGGGTCAATCAGGGTTGCCCCCACATTTTACAGCTCCTGCACCTCCTCCTCTTCAGCCTGCATCTTCAAAATTACCCCATCAGTCGCAAGCTGGAAGCACTGCACCACAGCCTCGTTCAAGGGAAAACAGGCTGTGCTGAAGCTAATACAGTGCTGTTCACCATTATTGGCATCCCTTAATTTTTTCATAAACTGTACAATATCTTCAGAACTAAATGGAAATGTAGTTATATCCTCAGTATTTTTCAATTAGTGGTCCAAAGTAACACAACAATAAAACATTGCTTTTCAACTTCCCTGCTGCAATTTAAAAAAAAAAACTTAATAAACAGCATGTGAAGAAATAAAGTCACCCCTAATTAATACTTTGTTGCAGACCCTTTAGAATTGCTGACAGCCGCCAAACATTTCTTGCAGCCATCTATAAGCATCTTGAACTTCTCAGCTGGAATTTTCTCCCACTCTTCCTTTGCAGTTTGTTCAAGCTCTTGAATGTTTGCAGGGTTCTTTTTCCCAATGGCAGATTTCAGCTCACCCCAAAGATTTTCAATGGGATTGGGCTTAGGACTCATTACTGGGCATTTTAAAACAGTCCATTTTTTCTTTTTCAACCATTCCTGTGTGCTTTTGGATGTGCGCTTTGGGTCATTGTCTTGCTGGAGGACCCATGATCTTTGACTCAAACCAAGTTTTCTAACACTGGGTAGGGCACGTGACTCTAAAATCTCTTGATAATTCTCAGATTTCATGAGTCCTGTGATATGGTCAAGGCCTCCAGTACCAGACGCAGCAAAGCAACCCCACAGCATTATGGATCCTCTACCATGGTTAAGTGTTGGTAAGGTGTTCTTTTGGTGTTATAAGCTTCATTGCGTCATCTGTAAACAAACTGTTGCTTTCATTCATTGACTAATTCATGTCACATGGGCACCGACAATTAATCACAAGTGAATTTGTTTTGTGATTTACCACAGGTGAGTCAAAATGTGTTTCCATACTAAATTTAATGTAAATGGTGCCAATGCCAGTGACACAGCAAGCTTTATGTTTTTCTATTTTTCTATTGTTTTTTGTGTTAAATTATTGTTTATCATTTGCTCTTTTGTATTTAACACGAGTGCCCTACACAAAAAAAGTGTTTCACTTGATTCATTTTTTTCAGGAGATATTCCACATTATGTACTTAAACTTCATGGGTGCCAATAACAATGAGCTGGACTGTATGCTTAGGCACACCGCTGCAGAGTTGTTGAAATCTGTAACAGAGCAGGAAGATCTGTGTCTCTCACCGCTGAACCTACAGCCAGGCATGGTCATGTGTGACAATGGCCGAAACCTGGTGGCGGCTTTGATACTTGGCAACCTCGCACACATACCATGCCTGACCCATGTGGTCAACTTAGTGGTTCAGTGGTTTCTAAAAACTTACATGGATCTGCCTAAGCAGCTTGTGAAATTACACTGTGTGTGTGCCCATTTCAGAAAGTCAACTACAGCATCCACCTTTGCCGTGCTTCAGCAGCATTTGCATTTTCCAGCTCACCGACTAGTGTACAATGTCACCACGAGTTGGAACTCAACATTGCATATGTTGGGAAGGATTTGTGAGTAGCAGAGGGCACTTGTTGAATACCAGCTTCAACACGGCCATTGAAATTCAGGTCAGCCTCCGCACATAAGAGCTGATGAGTGGGCATGAATGTCTGACATCTGTGCCGTCCTCCAAAATTTTGAGGACTCCACCAAGATGGAGAGCGACGATGATGCCATAATTAGCATCACCATCCCACTTCTCTGTCTCCTAAAACGCTCACTACTCACAATTAAAGAGAAGGCATTGCAGGAGGAGCACGATGAGATGGAGCAAGGAACTATACAGGGTGTTGCTACACAGCCCAGCCTCATCTCATCTCAACGCGGATTGGGTGATAATGAGGAGGAGGAGGAAGAAGAGGAGGAGGAACAGGAGCTGGTTTCCTGCGCTACAGACGGTACTAACCAAACCACATTCATACCGTCTGTTCAGCATGAATGGTCTGAGGAGAGGGAGAATGAGAAGGAGGACCAGGAGGAGAGCATGGACTATCGTCCTCTTGGTCAGGACACGGAAGTCTTGGCTGTTGGCAGTCTGGCACACATGACTGACTTTATGTTCCGCTGCTTTTCCCGTGACCCTCACGTCGTTCGCATTTTGGGCTACAGTAATTACTGGTTGGTCACACTTAATAATGATAATAATAATAATAATAGTAATAATAATTTTTATTTATATAGCATCAACATATTCCGCAGCACTTAAAATTAAGTAGGGACATGTACAGATAATAAAAACAATACAATGTATCACATTTCAACAGTTACAGGAGGATTGAGGGCCCTGCTCGCAAGCTTACAATCTATATGGAAATAGGGGTACACAATAGGTAGAACACGGCCATCAGCCAGTATCTGTCCAAGTGCAGTTACCGTGTGCTATTGGGTGCATGGAGGATGTGGAGACAGATGAGTAGGCAGGAGAAGATTAAGATTAACATTTAGGAGGGAACAGGGGGGAGTTGGGTTAGTGAGTTGAGGTGATAGGCTTGTCATAGGGGCTAGATATTAGTGGCATCGTTTGGGGTAGTGCATTCCAGAAAACTGGCATGGCACAAGAGGAGTCTTGGAGACGGAGGTGTGAGGTTCGGATTAAGGAGGATGTTAGTCTTAGATCAATTGCAGAACTGAGGGCATGGGAAGGGTGATAGAAAGAAATGAGGGATGAGATATAGGGCAGAGAGATGAGTTTGTATTGTATTCTGTAGTGAATGGGTAACCAGTGCAGTGACTGGCACAGGGTAGAGGCGTCGGTGAAGCGGCCTAATAGAAATACTACCTTGGCTGCTGCATTCAGAATGGATTGAAAAGGAGAGAGTTTGTTTAGAGGGAGACCGATTAGAAGAAAGTTGCATTAATCCACACGAAAGTGAATAAGAGCGACAGTAAGCGTTTTTGCAGCATCAAAGGTGAGAAAAGGTCAGATTCTGGAGATGTTTTTAAGGTGCAGGTGACATGAGCGAGTGAGTGATTGTCTATGGGGAATAAAGGAAAGTTGTGCGTCAAATATGACTCCAGGACAGCGAGTGTGCTGCTTAGGAGTTATGGTGGCACCACCTAAGGAAATTGCAAAGTCAGGTATAGGTAGGTTAGTAGAGGGAGGAAACACAAGGAGTTCAGTTTTGGAGAAATTCAGTTTCAGATAGGGGGAGGCAGGGCTGGACTGGCCATCTGGCAGTTCTGGCAAATGCCAAATGGGCCGGTCCAGCTGTGGGCCGCATTACCTGCTATTAGCAATTGTGACGAAGCACAGAGCCGAAGGCTCCGTCATTTACTCAGGCAGACCACTGCCATCCCTTTACACGCAGCGCAGGTCACTTGCGCAGGTGGGCCGCGGGCATCCCTTCAGCCGGGGGCTTGCTGGAGGCTGTTGCATTCAGGTGATGTTGGCAGTCGATGACGTCACTGCATCACACCGCCAGCATCCACTGAGAGATGGGACAGAAGAGGTGATGGATGCTGAGGAGGCAAGATTAGGTGAGTATAAAGATTTTTTATATTTTTGGGTGCTGTGGGGAACCATAATACTATATAGGGGCTGTTTGTGGGGGATGATTCTGCTATACTATATGGGGGCTGTTTGTGGGAGACCATCATACTACCTGGGGGGCTGTTTGTGTGGAACCATCATACTATATGGGGGCTCTTTGTGGGGGATCATCTTGCTATATGGAGGCTGTTTGTGGGGGATCATCCTGCTATATGGGGGCTTGTTGTGGGAGATCATCATGCTATATGGGGGCTGTTTGTGGGAGACCATAACACTATATGGGGCTGTTTGTGGGGGATCATCTTGCTATATGGGGACTGTTTGGGAGGACCATCATGCTTTATGAGGGCTGTTTGTGGGGGATCATCCTGCTATATGGGGAGATGTTTGTGGGGGATCATCCTGCTATATAGGGGCTGTTTGTGGGGGACCATCATGCTACATGGGGGCTGTTTGCAGGGGATCATCCTGCTATATGGGGGCTGTTTGTGGGGAACCATAATACTATATGGGGGCTGTTTGTGGATGACCATCATACTACATGGGGGCTGTTTGTGGGGGATCATCCTGCTATATGAGGGGGGCTATTTGTGAGGGACCATCATACTACATGGGGGCTGTTTGTATGGAACCATCATACTATATGGGGGCTGTTTGTGGGGGATCATCATTTTACATGGGAACGTTTTGTGGGGGATCATCTTGCTATATGGAGGCTGTTTGTGGGGGATTATCCTGCTATTGGGGGCTGTTTGTGGGGGGACCATCTTACTACATGGGGACTGTTTGTGGGGAATCATCCTGCTATATGGGGGCTGTTTGTGGGCGACCATAATACTACATGGGGGCCCTTTTGTGAGGAACAATAATACTATATGGGGGATGTTTGTGGGGGACCATCATACTATATGGAGGCTGTTTTTGGGGGATCATAATACTATATGGAAGCTGTTTGTGGAGGACCACCATACTATATAGAGGACTGTTTGTGGGGGACCATCATACTATATGGAGGCTTTTTGTGGGAGACCATCATACTATATGGGGGGTTCTTTGTGGGGGTCCATCATACTAAATGGAGGATGTTTGTGGGGGACCATCATATTATATGGGGGCTGTTTGTGGGGGACCATCCTGCTATATGGGGGCTGTTGTGGAGGACCATCATTCTATATAGAGGACTGTTTGTGGGGGACCATCATACTACATGAAGTCTGTTTGTGGGGGACCATCATACTATATGGAGGCTGTTTGTGGGGGACCATCATACTATATGAGGGCTGTTTGTGGGGGACCATCATACTATATGGGGGTTGTTTGTGGGGGACTATCATACTATATGACGGCTGTTTGTGGGGGACCATCATAGTATATGGGGGGCTGTTTGGGGCAACCATCATACTATATAGGGGTTTGTGGGGGATCTTCATCTTGTGTGGGGGCTGTGGTGGACATTATATTGTGTGGAGGTCTATGGGGCACATTATACTATGTGGTGGGCTATGGTGACCTTCATACTGTATGGGGTGATTAAGAGGGACATCAAATTTAATGGGGTGGTTATGAGGGGCATCATGCTTTATATAGGGGTCTGTTGTGCACCTCATACTGTATATTAGGGGCTGTGCTGAATACCATAATGTATGGGGGGCTGTGGTGAGCAACTTAATATGTGGATGCTGTGCTGCATCATACTTTATATAGGGTTTGTGAGGTCATCATACCATGTGGGGCATAATACTCTGAGGGTCACGAAAGGGGTATCATAGTGGGTGAGACCACTTAGGGGCTTTAGTAGAGGGAAAATAAATGTAAGTGCTGCAATACATATCCTCCGTTTCTTAGAAAGTTGGGACATATGCCCTTCTTTGACGTGATAGGACGTTTTCTATGGGACCTGTTATTTCTATGTAATCCCCTTGGGAGGCTCAATGGGGGGTCGTTGCCATTATGGGGAAGCAAGGAGGCATTATTGTTATTATAAGAAAGCACAGGAGCTGTTTGTATTATTATAACTAGGTGCATGGTCACTATTATAAGGGGTCTCAAGGGAATTATTATAAGGCAGCACAAGTTGTGGTTGGTGTAGAGGTGGTAGAATGAGAGGAGGGTCTTGGAAAAGCAGTAAAATAAAGATGCCTCTGTTATATTTTACAAGGACAAATTATGGTGGGAAGAAGAGGTCATGACGGTCTGGGCCAAATTACAAAGAAGAGGGAAAACGAATGACACCAACCAGCGAGAACGGCACTGGTGAGAATCTGCACAGTACACAAATATATGGTCTGCAGAGCACTGGTGTAGACCTGATATTACCATTATATGGTCACTGTATGGTCGTGATATCAGTCCTGGTGCAGTGGTTTTAATTAAAGGGGTTGTCCAGGTTTAATGTTAAAGTCTGCAGTGACTGTGTATAACTGCAGATTTCTGAATCCACATAGTGTGTGCATTGCGTGCTGTGAGGATTCTCTGGTGTCAGGAGCGGCCGGTCATGTGACCACAAGTATGATTTGAATTCATGCGATCACGTGCTGACCAGACGTGCACGGCCTCTCTCAATTCAAGTGAATTTAGCAAAGCAGAGTATGTTTAGTTGGAATGTGGCGAAATGGAAATCCCATACTTGTGGTCACATGACGGCCTCTCCCAATGCTGGCACCGGAAAATCCTGACAGTGCGTGCTCTGAGGATTCAAAGGTCTGAAGTCATATAGACTTTAACACCAAGCCTGGACAACCCCTTTAACAATCAGTATGGTGGTATTATCAGTACTGTATATACAGGTAATATTTGGTTATGGTTTGTTTGTATTTGTCTGCTATATTGCAATAATATTATTATTATTATTCAATTTTATATAGTGGTATTACTAGACAAATTGAAAATCTTGATTTCCTTCAGGGAGGGTAATATAAGTAATAGATATATCCATCTGGGGCACGGGGGTGGGGACAGCATGGGCCTGTGTGCTTTTATATGCCAGGGCTGAATTTCAGTCCCAGTCCGTCCCTGGGGGGAGACATGATGTTAGAGACAGCAGAAAGACAAGCACTGGTATTTTCTATTAGAGTGGGGGTGATGTCAGGTGAAGAAGTGTATAGTTGGGTGTCATCAGTACAGAGATGATGCTGGAAACCAAATATGCTGATGGTTTGACCAATAGGGGCATTATACAAAGAGAAGAGGAGGGGGCCTAGGACTGAGCCTTCATGAACCCCGATAGTAAGGGGAAGATTAGAGAAAGAAGAGCCGGCAAAAGATACTATGAAGGAGAAGTCAGGGAGATAGGAGGAGAAACTGGAGAGAACTGTGTCCTTGAGGCGTATAGAGCAGAGTATAGTGAGGAGGAGCTGGTGATCCACAGTGTGAAATGCGGCAGAGAGATCCAGGAGAAACAGCACGGAGTAGTGACCATTGGATTTAGCTGTTAGTAGATCATTACAGACTTTAGTGAGGGCAGTTTCAGTAGAGCGTGAAGAGCGAAAACCAGATTGTAAAGGGTCGAGAAGAAAGTTATCTGAGAGATAGTGGATGAGACAGGAGTGGACCAAGTGTTCCAGGAGTTTAGAGATGAAAGGAAGATTAGAGACCGGTCTGTAGTTAGCAGTGCAGTTCTGGTCCAGGGATGGCTTTTTAAGTAAAGGGAATATGTTTGCATGTTTGAATGAAGAGAGAAAGATACCCGAAGAAAGAGAGAGGTTAAGTATTTTAGTTAGGTGGGTATTGATACCTGGGGAAAGGGACGGAAGAAGATGTGAGGGAATAGGGTTACTATTGCAGGTTGTAGGGCGAGAAGAAGCAAGGAGTCTGGTCACTTCTTTTTCTGTGACAGAATCGAAGATGGAAAGTGAACTTGCGGTGCGGGAGGGAAGGGGATCCAGACTCTGAGAGGATTGTACAAAAACAAATTGACGGATATTTTTTGTAGAAAATAAGTGGCCAGATCGTCAGCGCTTAGGTTGGTGACGGGGATCTGTACTTTAGGGCTCAGGAGGGAGTGGAAGGTTTGAAAGAGTCAATTAGGATTGTTGGCTAGAGATGTCATGAGGGTAATAAAGTAGAACTTGTTTAGCCAGAAGGAGAGCAGAGTTATAAGTTTTGAGCATGAACTTATAGTGGATGAAGTCTTCTGCTAAAAGTGATTTTCTCCACAGACACTCAGAGCACCTTGAGCAGCGCTGGAGAAAACGTGTTTGTATCGCATGCCAGGGGTGCCGTCTATGCCGGGTCATTCTGCGTGTAGCAGGTGCGGCTTCATCCAGGGCACTCTGCAATGTGTTGTTATAGTGTGACAGTGCTGAGTCTGGACAGGAGAGGGAGAGGATGGGAGCTAAAGATGACTGTAGATTGTTCATAAGCTGCTGGGTATTGATGGCATGTAGATTTCTGTGTGTATGGTTCTAGACTAATGCTACAAGGAGAACTTCTAGACCCATGCTACAAGGAGAACTTTCTATCTCTCCTTCCCGTGGCTGAGAGGTCTAATAAAATGTTGCCGTACTAGAATGCCCTTATGGCGGAATTATTAAAAGAATTCCCATCTGACAAAACTGGCGGCACAGGTCACAGTTCGTTAAACAACCAAGGAGTACAGGCGAGGGAGACACAAATTAGATGCAGCAGAGGCAAAGGAATACTGTCAAAGGTGTGAGACAGTTTTCACAGACCCTCCCAGTGCCCCGGTCCGTGATACGTGAGGTACTCTGGCAAGGAGGGAAAAGTTTTGGAAGATATTGAAGGACTACCTTGGCGACCGTACCAGCATCCTCCATTGTTTCTCTGTGCCTTATAACTATTGGATATCCAAGCTGGACATGTGGCATGAATAGTGATAGGCAAGCACTAAAATGCTCGGGTCGAGCACATTGGAATTCTCGGGTGATCAACCCGAGCAACAAGCCCAATGTAAGTCTGGGAAACTCGAGCATTTTTCAGGTGGCTCCCCCCAGCAGTCTGCAGAGGGCCTAAAAATTGCCCAAATCGATGGGAACAGTGCTCAAATCACATGGGAACAGCATGGGGAAGACCCCTGGAAGAATTTCTGACTCCCAGGTCACTGCTGTGAACAACATTGTCATAGGTATTATGCCACTTTTAGAAACTCATAATAAAACATACAAAAAAGAAACCAAAATGGATTTTCCTGCGAAATATGTTAAGGAATACCCTTTCCAGGGTAATGACTTGTATATTAAGCAAAATAAATAAGCAAAAACAAAAATACTCCTACACACCTTGGGCTATGTTCACACTTAGCGTTTTTGATGCGTTTTTGCACTTTTGCATTGCTTTGAACCGTGACAAATGCATTCACCGGGAAATGTCATTTTAACATTTTACAACCTTATCTGGCCATGTGGTGTGTGAGATATCATCAGACACATCATGTTTCATTTATGAAGGAGGGACTCTGAAAGTCACAAAGCCTATTTTATAGGGCCATCAGGCGGACTTTGCTATTCTTAAAGGGCCAGCAGTCTGCTTTCACTATTCTTAGAGAGCCATCAGCCGGCTATGCTTTACTGTTCCCATTACTAAAGAGTGGATCTCCTATACTGTTATTGCACATGCAGTGAGTGGCAGGGCTGCCCAAAATTTAGATGCACCCCAATACCACTTTGAAAATTTGGACACACCCCAATACCCCTTTGAAGAGTCTTAGAGGAGGGCCTCCTGGAAACAATGTTCCCATTATTAGGAAGTGGGTCTCCCATTGTGTTTGTTTGAGCAGTGAATGCAAGAGTTGCCAAAAATTTGGAGGCACTCCAATGCCCCTTGGAAGAGACGTGGAGGTCAGAGGGCCTCCTGAAAACAATGTTTCCATTAGAAAGGAGCGGGTCTCCTATACTTGTAATGCCCATGCACTTAGAGCATGGGCTGACAAATATTTACCCCTGGGGGTATACATGAACATACTGTCTAAAAAAAATTTTTTTACTGGCATCATAAACACCCTTTAAAAAAATTAAGTGGGTGTTGCATCACGGACCATGGTCAACCTGGTTGTGGAGGATAAGGAGAAGGAGGAGGACAAGAACAAATAACCAAAATCAGGAAGCGTATACCCATGTGTGGGTGTGAAAAGGTGCATGGGAATACACCCCCCAAAAAAAGACACTGGATTTGAGTTTATGTTACGCTGCTATCATTCAGTGGTGTTGAATAGCCTGGCCCAATCCAGCCATTGTTAATTTTTATAAGAGTCCGCCTGCTAGCATTTTCAGTTGACAGGCGGATGCGCTTATCAGTTATAATTCTACCAGCAGCACTAAAAACCTGCTCTGAGGTGCTGGCCTGGAGGAGCCAGTTCATTCCACGTATCCAGCTTGGATACCCAATAATTATAAGGCACAGAGGAATCACGGAGGACGTTGGTACGGTCAGCAAGGTACTCCCTCAGCATCTTCCCAAACTTTGCACTCCTTGTGAAAGCTCCCCGCACCTCAAGGCCTGTGCGATGGGAGAGGCAGAGAATATCACCCAGAACTTTGACAGTGTTCCCTGCCTCTACTGGATTGGAGTTGTGTCTCTCTTGCCTGTACTCCTTGGTTGTCCAACGAACTGTGATCTCTGCCACCAGCGTTTTCAGATGGGAATTTTTTTAATAGTTCCGCAAAAAGGTCCTTCTGGTACTGCCCCATTTTTGTGGACCTGTCTGCCTCAGGAATAAGAGATAACACTAAAGTGTTAACAAATGGTGCACAGTAGGTGGGGGGCATGCTTTGAAATTTTTAACCGCAAGAGAAGTATGCTGCCTCCCAGGGGCGAAGATCAAGGATGTTACCGATAGGATACCGAAGCTCATCAGTTCCAAGGATGTCCACCCATTTCTTCTGATACATGTTGGCACCAATGACACGGCAAAGAAGGACCTACCGACAATCTGCAAGGACTTTGAAGCATTGGGGAAGAAAGTAAAAGAACTGGATGCGCAGGTAGTTTTTTCTTCTATCCTTCCAGTAGACGGGCATGGCGTCAGGAGATGGAACAGGATCCTTGATGTGAACAACTGGCTGAGACGATGGTGCAGACAACAAGGATTTGGATTCCTGGACCACGGTGTGAATTACCTCTATGACGGACTCCTTGCCAGAGACGGACTACACCTCAACAAATCCGGGAAACACACATTCGCCAGGAGACTCGCAACACTCATTAGGAGGGCGTTAAACTAGAAGAAGAGGGGATGGGAAGAAAAACGCCGGACACGAACATGCAACCAGAGAACATACTAATGAAAGATTTGAAGTGCGACAAAGAAGGTCCAAGACAAGATGCTTGGAAGGGAGGTAAGAAAATTTCTAATACAATCCACAGGGAGAAGATTGGAACAAAACAAAATCGTGTAAACTGCGTGCTTGCAAATGCTGGAGCCTGACAAACAAGATGGATGAACTGGAAGCAGAAATATCTACAGGTAACTATGACATAGTGGGAATAACCGAGACATGGTTAGATGAAAGCTATGACTGGGCAGTTAACTTACAGGGTTACAGTCTGTTTAGAAGGGATCGAAGAAGTCGGAAAGGGGATGGAGTCTGTCTATATGTAAAGACGTGTCTAAAGCCTACAATACGGGAGGATGTATGGGAGGGAAATGAGGAGGTCGAGTCCTTATGGGTGGAGATACATGGGGCAAAAAACAATAATAAAATTATCATAGGAGTCTGTTATAAACCACCAAATATAGCAGAAGCCACGGAAAGTCTATTAATGAGACAAATAGACGAAGTAGCAAAAAATAACGAGGTGATTATTATGGGGGACTTCAACTACCCCGATATAGACTGGGAAACCGAAAGCTGTAGATCTCAGAAAGGAAGCAGGTTTCTGTCAATTATCAAAGACAATTATTTGTCACAACTTGTGCAGGAACCAACTAGAGGGACGGCCCTTTTAGACTTAATATTAACTAACAGGCCAGACAGAATAACTGAGGTGCAGGTCGGGGGGCACCTGGGAAATAGTGACCACAGCATTATAAAATTCCACATGTGCTTCAGTAGGGTGCCCAGCAAGGGAGTCACGAAAACACTGAACTTCAGGAGGGCAAAGTTTGATCAGCTAAGAGATGCCATTCACCTTATAGACTGGGATAGTATCTTCAGTAATAGGAGCACGGATAGAAAATGGGAAATTTTCAAAACAGTCCTACATAGTCACTGTAGAAGGTACATACCTTATGGGAATAAAAGGGCTAGGAATAGGAGGAAGCCAATGTGGCTAAATAAGGAAGTCAAGAGGGCAATGAAAAACAAAAAAAGGGCTTTCGGTAAACTTAAACAAGAAGGCAGCGAGGAAGCGCTAATATCTTATAGGGAAAAAAACAAAATCTGTAAGAAACAAATAAGAATAGCAAAAGAGGAGACAGAGAGACTAATTGCCAAGGAAAGTAAAACGAATCCCAAACTGTTCTTTAACTATATAAACAGTAAAAGGATTAAAACTGATGGCGTTGGCCCATTGAAAAATAACCTGGGTAAAATCATAGAGGGCGATGAGGGTAAAGCAAACCTACTCAATAGCTTCTTCTCCACTGTTTTCACAAAAGAAAACAATTTATCGGAGGAAATGCAGAGTGATAAAGTAAACCCTCCGCTAAATATCACCAACCTAACCCAGGAGGAAGTTCAGAAACGCCTAAATAATATCAAAATAGACAAGTCACCAGGCCCAGATGACATACACCCCCGGGTACTAAAAGAATTAAATAATGTGATAGACAGACCGCTGTATCTTATATTCAAGCACTCTTTATGGACAGGGACTGTCCCACTAGACTGGCGCCAAGCAAATGTGGTACCAATATTCAAAAAGGGGTCTAAAAGTGACCCTGGGAACTATAGACCAGTCAGCTTAACATCTGTTGTGGGTAAATTGTTTGAAGGATTTCTTAGAGATGCTATTGTAGAATATCTTAATGATAATAACTGTCTAACTCCATATCAACATGGATTCATGAGGGATCGCTCCTGCCAAACAAACCTGATCGCCTTCTACGAGGAGGTGAGCTCACAGCTGAACCAGGGAGAGTCAGTGGATGTTGTATACCTTGACTTCTCCAAAGCGATTGATACTGTGCCACACAAAAGGTTGGTATATAAAATGAGAATGCTTGGTCTGGGGGATAATGTGTGCAAGTGGGTAAATAGCTGGCTGAGTGATAGAAAGCAGAGGGTGGTTATCAATGGAGTAAGCTCAGGGTGTGTCAGGGTTACTAGCGGGGTGCCTCAAGGGTCTGTCTTGGGCCCTATATTATTTAATATATTTATTAATGATCTAGTGGAAGGGTTGCATAGTAAAATAGCAATATTTGCAGATGATACTAAACTTTGTAAAGTAGTTAATACAGATGAGGATAGGGCACAGCTACAGGAGGATTTAGATAAATTGGGGAGTTGGGCCAAAAAATGGCAAATGGGGTTCAATGCCGATAAATGTAAGGTCATGCACATGGGAAAGAAAAACAGCAGTCACCCATACATATTAAATGGGAAACCGTTGGGGAAATCTGACATGGAGAAGGACCTGGGCGTCTTGGTTAATAGCAAATTAAATTGGAGTGCCCAGTGTCAGGCAGCAGCTGCGAAGGCAAATAGAGTCATGGCATGCATCAGAAGAGGAATAGGGGCATATGATGAGAACATTGTTCTTCCTCTGTATAAAGCGCTGGTAAGGCCGCACTTAGAATATTGTGCACAGTTCTGGGCTCCGGTGCTCAGGAAAGACATATTGGAGCTAGAGAGGGTACAAAAGAGGGCGACTAAGGTAATAAAGGGAATGGAGGGACTAGAATACCCAGAGAGGTTGTCAAAATTAGGCCTATTTACATTGGAAAAGAGAAGGCTTAGGGGAGACCTCATAAACAGGTATAAATACATCAGGGGGCAGTACAGAGATCTCTCCCATGACCTGTTTATACCAAGGATGGTGACAAAGACGAGGGGGCACACTATGCGTCTGGAGGAAAGGAGGTTCCTGCACCAGCATAGAAGGGGATTCTTTACGGTCAGAGCCGTGAGACTCTGGAACTCTCTGGGAGAGGAAGTGGTGATGTCCAACTCACTTAATGAGTTCAAGAGAGGCCTGGACGCCTTTCTTAAGAACAATAAAATTACATCTTATGCTTAGTTAATTAATCCAGGGATTTAATCTGACTGCCAGATTGGTGTCGGGAAGTGAATTTTTCCTCAATGATGTAAATTGGCCTATACCACATGGTATAGGAATAGCGGAATAGCTACAGTGCACAAGAAATAGGCTGAACTGGATGGACGCTTGTCTTTTTTCGGCCTTATAAACTATGTAACTATGTAACTATGTAAAGTTTTCCTTGTATCGTGGTTCTAGAAGTGTCACCAACCAGTAATGACTGTCACCCAAAATTTTGAGAACGCGAGGGTCATGGGAAGGCAGCGTAACATAAACTCAGCCATGTGTGACAGACTGGTAACAGGCAAGACTTCCGTGTCTTCACCAAGAGGACGACTGACCATGCTCTCCTCCTCCTCTCTGTCCTCAGGCCATCCACGCTGAACAGACGGTATCACAGTTGTGCAGGTAGTACCGCCTATAGCACAGGAAACTAGCTCCTGTTCTTCCTCCTCCTCCTCATTGTCACCCAATCCACGTTATTATGAGATGAGGCTGGGCTGTGTGTAATCACCCTGTATGGTTCCTTGCTCCATCTCATCGTACTCCGCTTGCAATGCATCCTCTTTAATTGTGAGCAGAGAGCATTACAGAAGACAGAGAAGCAGAATGGTGATGCTAATTATGGCGACATCGCCGCTCACCATCTTGGTGTAGTCCTCAAAGTTTTGGAGGATGATACATATGTCTGACATCCATGTCCACTCCTGAGGTCTTATGTGTGGAGTCTGAACTGAATACCGATGGCCTTGTTGATTCAGGTACTCAACAACTGCCCTCTTCTGCTCACAAATCCTTCCCAACATCTGCAGTGTAGAGTTCCAACCTGTGGGGACATCACACACCAGTCTGTGAGCCGGAAGCTGCAAACGCTGCTGAAACACGGCAAGGGCGACGGAAGCTGTAGGTGACTACCTAAAATGGGCACACAGGCGACGTACTTTAACAAGCAGATACAGCAGCTCCGGGTAGGATTTGAGAAATCGCTGAACCACGAGGTTAAGCATATGGACCAGGTGTGAGCTCGCCTCGCCTCAGAGCCACCACCAGGTTCCGGCCATTGTCACACAGGACCATGCCTGTCTGTAGGTTCAGCGGTGTGAGCCACAGATCTGCCTGCTCTTTCAGAGCTGTCCACAACTCTTCCGCATTATGTGGTTTGTCACCTAAGCATATTGGATTCAACACAGCCTGCTGCCGCTTGGCCGAGGCAGTGCTGCAGTGCTCCCAGCTTGTGACTGATGTGGTCATTTTGGAGATGAAGGCTGAAGAGGAGGAGGAGGCTGAGGAAGATGAGGTGCAGGGACTGTAGACTATGGGGGCAACCCTGATTGACCTAGGGCCTGCAATCCTTGGTGTCGGAATTACGTGTTCCGTCCCAAGGTCCAACTGGGTCCCGGCTTCCACTATGTTAACTCAGTGTGCCATCAGCGAGATGTCCTGTCCCTGCCCACAAGCACTTGTCCACGTGTCCTTGGTTACGTGGACTTTCCTGGTAACTGCGTTGTTGAGGGCATGGCTAATGTTTTGGGACACATGCTTGTGTAATGCGGGGACGGAATACCAGGAGAAATAGTGGCGGCTGGGGACCGAGTACCGATGGACAGCCGCTGCCATCAGGTTGCAAAATGTTTCCGTCTCCACTTGCCTAAAAGGCAACATTTCGAGCACAAGCAGTCGTGAAATGTGGGAATTTAGTAGTGTGGCCTGTGGAGCGTTGGCTCCGTATTTATGATTGCATTCCAAGGACCGGGGTATGAACAACTGAACGCTGCACTTGGGACAAGGACGTGGACGTGCTTCCTGATGCTGCTAGTTGAGAGTGTGCAATGACAGGTGTAGGGCAGGAGGCATCTTCACATGCACGATGGACAGGGGATTGGCTTGCATGCACAACAGCGGAAGAAGCAGTGGTGCCACCCGCAGACACTGTTCCTGGACCCTGGGATTCAGCCCACATGCTTTGCTGCCATGTGCATGATCATGCTGGTGGTGGTCAGGCTGGAAGTTTTGCCACTCCTGCTGATGCTGGCCTGGCAGCTGGTGAAAATTATCTTTTTGGGGTGATCAGTATAGTCTTTAAAAAACAACCAGACTTGGGAAGACCTAACAGTTGTACTGGCAACTTCCTTGGTGTTGGCGTTAAGGGGGAAGGTTGCCAGCCTTCTGTCTGTGGCCACCACACTGCTTCTTCCTGCCTGCTGGGGTGATCTGCCTCCCTCCCACTGTGTGCTGCTGTCCTCGCTTTGCATGTCCTCCTGCCAGGTTCAGTCGGTTACTATATCATTCACCACCTCGTCTTCCCCTTCCGCACCCTATCCTCCTCCTGACTTTCTGGAAATTGTGTCTCATCATCGTCCACCTCTTGTGACACTTTCTCTCCGTCGCCTTTCTTTGACCGTGGCTGCTCAAATATTTGGGCATCGCTACATGCGATCTCCTCTTGCCCCGCTTCAAATGGACCAGGTGAGAGGCCCGAATCTATAAATGGAAACGTGAACAGCTCTTCGGAGTGTCCAAGTGTAGGATCAGTTGTCTCCGGGCACTTGGCACGGTGGGAGGAAGGAGGATTAGGATGAGGAATATTCAGTCCAGACTCACGGCTACTGAGACTTGACCATGTTGAAGACAGGGTGGTGGTTGCAAAGTGACTGGAAGCATTATCCGCTATCCAATCAACAAACTTTCTACACTGCTCTGTGTTCAATAGTGGTGTGCTGCGGTCCCCTAGGAATTGGGACAGGAAGGTCAGGCGAGAAGATGTGGGTGTTTGTTGTGGCACAATTTTAGCTTGCCCACAGCCTCGGCTTCAGCATACACCATCACTATCACCATCATGTCCAGTTCCCCATCCCTTGCCACTTGGCTTGCCCATTTTAAATGGAGGACAATATTTTCCACGCTCACTACAAATGGTTGAATTTGGAGAGAAGGTATATGTAATCCGTGTGACGGAGAAAACACAGTTTTAAATACCTGGCCTGTAGGTAACTATTTTGAACAGCAAACCTTTGTCAAGAACTTTGCTGACACACTGAAAAAAAATAAGAATGGAGGCCAGAAATGGCAGAATTTTCAGAAAACATATATGTGATCCGTGTGACGGACAAACCACAGTTTTAAATACCTGGCCTGTAGGTAACTGTTTTGAACAGCAAACCGGTGTCAAAAACTTTGCTGACACACTGGAAAAAATTTGAATGGAGGCCAGAAATGGCAGTATTTTCAGTGCAATTACACTGTGTGCAGAATTATTAGGCAAGTTGTATTTTAGAGGATTGTTTTTATTATTGATCAACAACTATGTTCTCAATCAACCCAAAATATTCATAAATATCCAAGCTTAATATTTTTGGAAGTTGGAGTGGTTTTTTTTAGATTTTTTAGATTTGGTTATCTTAGGAGGATATCTGTTTGTGCAGGTATTTATTACTGTGCAGAATTATTAGGCAACTTAATAAAAACCAAATATAATCCCATCTCACTTGTCTATTTTCACCAGGTAAACCAATGGCACAGCAAAAATGGGTTTTCGGAATGCTTTTTAAGCAAAGAATGAGGATTAAGAAAAATAAATATTCCTGGCCCCTGAGACCTGGGCCTTTGTTTAGAAATGTCTAACAGCAGCAAAAGGCAGAACTGGAATGGAGCTTCTTGTGCTATATGCACTTCAGTCTGCTATATACACTGCCTGCCTGCCTGCCTATATACACTGCCTGCCTGCCATGATTGGGCGAGAAGGGAAAAGATCATTTAAGAATGCACCAAAAGTGTTTAAGGTGTTAAATTTTCCCGTGCAGGGCAGACTTCAGCCTGTGTTGTGGGACGACGGAATCTGTCAGAACAGTGGAAGATTAGTTGACTGTGGATTGTTGGAAGATGCTGAAAAGTTCAGGAAAGTTGCACATGAGATTTGTGATGAAGGATATGTTGAAATAGAGGAGAAGACGAAGCCTGGTTGTTTTAATTATTTTTATGTCAAGAAGGGAGAATTATCTAGCGCTGTAACAAAGATTGGCTGTTTTGTGCTGCAAAATGAAGCTGATGTGGAAAAAAAGGCTGCGCTGAGTTTATCGAAAGAAGGGAAAAAGTATTTGCAGAAACTTAAACAGTTACCTAAAATATGCGAGCTACCAGATAAGGACCGGTTAATTATGAAGAAGAAAAAGGGCAAGTTGGAAGATAAAGGATTGTTACAAATAGCTTTGGCTTGGTATAGAACAGCAGAGAATTTGTCAAAGAAGGGTGGGTGGAGGAAGAAAATACAGACAATAAGGGAAAGAAGCCATGTTATGTGTATTACAAAAATACTGCTCTCCAGCCACCGCCCGATAATGGCGGCGCAATGAATTGTTGTTGGGAATGTTCTAATTGTGGCCAGCACAATCCATTCTCATCAGAGAGCAAAGAGGACGCTGTCAACTGACATCCAGTGCTACTATACACAGACCTCCCAGATGTAACCAGCATTGAGGACCTGGACGACAAGGGAATGATGACCTTTACCCGCATGCCCCAACCAACCTCACGTCTGAAGATCAGAGCTTTATAATCATGTCCACAAACCAGGGGGGATGGACATGCCGCGACAGCCTCGATTGGTAACAAGGGCACTAATTGAGTGAAGACCAATGTCCCTCAGGCTCAAAGCATGATCCTGGGATAGCACCTCTATTGTTGATAATAACATAATTTTTAGGGGGGAAATGTAAAGGACATATTGATATTCATGCTATCCAAGTGTAAAGGACATATTGATACTCATGCTATAGCAACTCCATTTTGTCTGCTTGCTTTAAAATCATGTTATTATACTCCTTGCATAACATACATTCTTTCCTTCTTTTCTCATGCAACTTTCTCACACTAACCTTTTCTCACAAGAACATTTTGTGAGACACCCTGCTACTGTTATCTGACTAGTCTGAGCCGGGATGGGTAACCTTGTAAATTTCCATCGTGCTTCGAACTAACGATAATATGACCATATATGTGTTTCCGTAATAATTGCACTAACATTAGCTCAAGCCTGTAGTACTGTAGTACAGCTGTAGGTGATTGGCTATTGATATACTCAAAACATTATAAAATGCTAAGTACAAATAAACGGGATTAGAGATTCTCTGAATCCTACCATACAGAGCACTGCCTCCGTCTGGTTTTCTGTTGAATTGCGCAATCAACATAATAATTTGACACTCACTTGGTCAACCGTGAAGGGACATTGGTGCCCTCCCTCAACAGAGTATGTTCTAATTTTTTTCAGCCCTTGTACTTGCTGTATGCGCAATAACAGTATAGGAGACCCACTCCTTAATAATATAAAATACATTTTTAACTGAGGCCCTCCAATACGTCTCTTCAAATTGGTATTGGAGTGCGTCCTAATTTTTGGAAGCCCTTGAATTTGCTGCATACGCAATAACATATAGGAGACTCACTCCTTAATAATAGAAAATCAATTTTTAACTGAGGCCCTCCACTACATCTTTTCAAATGGAGCGTGTCCTAATTTTTGGCAGCCCCTGAACTTCATACGCAATAACAGTATAGGAGACCCACTCCTTAAGAATATAAAATACATTTTTGTTACGCACACGCCCGGACTGACTGGCGTGAGCATGATTAGTGATCCCACTGGACCATGAACCGAGGAGTGCCTGGAGGGGCATAACTAAGTATCAACTCGGTAAGACCAAGGTCACACGGCGGCTCAGTCAACCCCGTGAACCAGGGAGGAACCGAGCAGAGGGACCAGGTGCTACTCCAGGTCAGACCCCAGTCACAGCTGTTGACCCAAACCGGGGTAATGCAGTAACAGGCTGGTTAGGCTGGCATACAGACAGGTGGGTACTAGCAGGCACGGCTGGTATGCTGACAGGTGGGTATTGGCAGGCACGGCTGGTATGCAGACAGGTGGGCACTGGCAGGCACGGCTGGCATGCAGACAGGTGGACACTGGGAGGTAGGAACCCAGGCAGGATAGAGACCAGTACAGACTGGGACACAGGAACGGAGCCGCAGGTGCGGTAGACAAGGAGAGCAGAGCAAAACCCGCAGATGCGGTAGACAAGTAGAGCAGAGCAAAACCCGCAGATGAGGTAGACAAGTAGAGCAGAGCAAAACCCGCAGATGCGGTAGACAAGCAGAGCAGAGCAAACCTGCAGATGCGGTAAACAAGCAGAGCAGAGCAAAGGCCGCAGATGCGGTAGACAAGCAGAGCAAAGCAAAAGCCGCAGATGCGGTAGACAAGCAGAGCAGAGCAAAACCCACAGGTGCGGTAGACAAGCAGAGCAGAGCAAAACCCACAGAAGCGGTAAACAAGCAGAGCAGAGCAAAACCTGCAGATGCGATAGACAAGCAGAGCAAAGCAAAACCCGCAGATGCAGTAGACAAGCAGAGCAGAGCAAAACCCACAGGTGCGCTAGACAAGCAGAGCAGAGCAAAACCCACAGGTGCGGTAAACAAGCAGAGCAAAACCAGCAGGTGCGGTAAACAAGCAGAGCAGAGCAAAACCTGCAGGTGCGGTAAACAAGCAGAGCAGATCAAAACCCACAGGTGCGGTAAACAATCAGAGCAGAGCAAAACCCGCAGATGCGGTGAACCAGCCGAGCAGAGCGAAACCGCAGGTGCGGTGAAGAAGCAGAGCAGAGCAAAATTCCTGCATGTTAACTGGCTGTCTAAACAGCGCCAAAAATATGGTAAAAATAACCTTGGCACTCAAGAATATGTTCCAGTAAATGAAAATTTATTGCAGTCCATTACAAATAATGACAAAACGTTTCGGTCACTTAGGACCTTCTTCAGTTGACAGTAAATAGACTGTGGTAGGATTAATGGACAAAAGCAAGTATCTTAAGAGGGTCCATAAAGGACTGCCTGGTTCAAGTAGGATAGACACTGATCTGAAATAGTACTCACCAGTGACCCATAGAAAATGGAATCATAGTAGTTAAATAAGAATAACGCAAAGGCAGGGATAGCATCATCTTTATTTAACTATTCTGATTATAATATTATCTTTATATGGTGGCCCACATTCTCTAATATCCTAATTAGGTCCTTCCTCCTCTGTCCCATGTGAACTATTTAAAACCTTGGTTTTAGCCCACCCACAATACCAAACTGAGCAGCCATTACTTCCATAGAGGTTTCTTTTAACTCTCTGTATGTCCACAGATTTGGTGTTATTCCTTGGCATTCCATTTTCTATGGGTCACTGGTGAATATCATTTCAATATTTAACCAGGTTTTAGGTTATACATGTGTTTCCTCTTGATACGTTTCAATACTTTATCTCTTTGAACTCTGAAAGTGCCGTTTGTACATTATCTATTGTAATTAGTGATGAGTGATCATGCTCGCCACTATTCAGTACTCGCCCAAGCATCACAAATGTTTTTGGAATGCTCGAGCGGGAACTTGGGTCCCTGCCCCATATTTTTATAATATAATCGCTGCACTCCCGTTATGTGGTGCTCAAGAAGGGACCGTGCCCTCAATCTGGTAAAAATAACCTTGGCACTCAAGAATATGTTCCAGTAAATGAAAAAACTCATTGATGGTTACCGGAAGCGGTTGTTCGCAGTTATTTTGGCTAAAGGTTGTGCAACCAAGTATTAGGCTGAGGGTGCCAATACTTTTGTCTGGCCCATTTTTGGAGTTTTGTGTGAAATGATCAATGATTTGATTTTTGCTTCATTCTCTTTTGTGTTTTTTCATTGAAGACAAATTAAATGAAGATAATAATACCAAAGAATTTGTGATTGCAATCATTTTCAGGAAGAAACTGAGTATTATCTGACAGAATTGCATCGGTGCCAATACTTTTGGCCACCACTGTATTTTAAAAAGTCTGGTATACAGCAGAAAATTAAAACTGTGGTTTTGCTGTTCCATGGTAAAAAATCTCTCTTATCCTGTTTTTCGCTTTTTTTGCCTTAAAAAAAAACAGTAGTGTCTCCGGAGTGTTCTGACTAGTGTTGAGCCACCCCCGTAGTGTTCGAGTTCGGTTTGGTTCGTCGAACACCCGTGTGTTCGCCGAACTGTTCGTCGAACTGTTCGTCGAACACCTTCGAACACCGTTAAAACCAATGGCAGGCAAACAAAAACACATAGAAACACATAGAAAACACCTTCAAAGGTGTCCAAAAGCTGACAAACTGCTCAGAAGACATAACTAACACATGGAAAAGTGACAAGTACATATAGTCATGCGAAAATAAAAGAGGTGGAGGAGTAAAAGGAGGGGGACACACAGATATAGGCATGTCATGCCCTTCTAAAATCCAAAAAGTGAGAAGCCGACACGGCCAGTCCGCTCCTGCCCGTGCCACCTCCGTGTCGCCGGGTTTGTGCCAGAGCCGCGGTGAACCCTGACGGCCAGCCCCCCTCTCCCAATACTGGTGCCTGTCCGCTGGTGGGTCGAGCGAGCCCCCCTGTGGTGGAGGCAGCTCTAAGCTTTTTAATTTAAATTGTCTCTCTAATTTGAATGAATACACTTTAAATCCATTTACAAGGATCTATTGGAGGGCAAGTCTCATGCCAGCAGCCGCGGTAATTCCAGCTCCAGCAGCGTCCACTAAAGCTGCTGCAGTTAAAAAGCTTTTATAAGGATCGAGCTCGGCTGTCCACCGCAAGGCATCCTACTGCCAGTCCCAGCCCCTATGCCTTGGGGTGCCTCCTGATGCTCTTCACTAAGTATCCCATGGTCCCGAAGCATTTCCTTTGAAAAAGTTAAGTGTCTAAACTACAGGTGGTGCAGCTTGCTTAACAGCCGGGATAATCCGCTCACTAGCAGACACTGCTACTAGGCACAAAGTATTTCCTGGGCTAGATGCAGTTAAAAATTTGTAATTAGATACTCTCGTTGGATGCTGAGAAAGCATTCCATAGAGTCTCCTGGCACGCCATATATGATTCTCTTAAAAAGCTTGGGGTAGGGGTCTAGGGGACCCTTTTATAGCCAAAATCACGGCCCTGTATCGCAATACGTCACCTAGGCTGAAGATAAATGGAACTGTAGCACCCTGAGGGCTCGGTTGCTACAGACGTATTGCACCTCACCCAGAGGTGTGATATCTCACTCTCAGGTAAGGATGGAGTGTGGATCAGGACCCGACACCTGCATGCATTACACCACATTGCCGTGGGGCAGGGCGACCAATATGCCCCTGAGATGGGCACGACAGTCCCTGTCCCTGGCTGGAGTGGGGGGAGGGAACACTGAAGAAGGGGAACCCTGTAGTGCAGGAGCAGGGAGGAAGCAGTTCCTGGGTGCATTGAGAAGGGAGTATAAAAGGTGGGCACCATCTTAGTTCAGTGCAGAGAAGTCTGAGCAGAAGTGGCAGGGAGCAGGGGCTCTGCATGAGCTCTGCTCCGGAGGCGGGCCTAGTAACAGAGGCCCAGGCCTGGAAGAGGGAGAAGGAAGGAAGAGGAGCGGAGAAGGCTCCAGGAACGAGGAATGAAGGGATCCCAGGGGTGCGGACGGGCGAGTCGCCACCGCACGCCCGAATCCACCTGCGTGGAGGGGTCAGGCCAAAGGGGGGAGACCGGTCCCCGAACTAGTGGAGGCAGGAAACGACCCTCAGCTAGAAACCGGAGGCTCTGACATTTTATGTGGCGCAGCCCCTCGCTACACCCGCTAGGAAGGCACCACATAGGGTCAGGGAAACTGGCGCCAAGTTTACCAAGAGGAGGCCCGAGGCAGCCGGACAGAAGTGTTGGTAAGAAAGGCCAGACAAAGGACACACAAAGGGGGTCCTGTGAAGTGCTCCAAAGTTATCTGGGAGTTGTCTGAGCCCCTCACCTGGTGAGCACAGTACGACGTGGGCAGCCGTTACCTGCAGACGTGGTCTGGATAATAAGAACTGTGAGTAAAGGCCCTGAACTGCATCACTGACTCCGTGTCGTTACTGCTGCTGCCCTGCACCATCACCCCCATCCTCCGCATACACTGCCCTGAGGCTATACTCCTCCCGTGGGGAGTTATGCTACGCTCTGCTGCACCCACAACACCAGCCTCAGTGGTCTGCCCTGTAGCGGCGGTTCACTCTGACCGCAATCCACGGGTGGCGTAGTCGGACATTTAAACATGAAAACCACATAAATAGTTCCGCCACTGGTTTGACCGCCCTGAGCCACGGAACCGGGTCGCCGCCACGAAGACTACAACCACCAGCATCCACCAAAAAGGGTCCGGCTCCGGGTGTCCCAAGGCCCAGGGGGTGCGTCAGAACATTTTCATCACCTTTCACAATCACCAATGGGACAAGGCAGTGATGTCCTCTGTCCCCTCTCTTATACATCCTAGTGACGGAGCACCTGCTCTCATCAATTCGCCATAACCCCAATATTAGGTGGATTGAGGTGGGAGGCACCGAGTACAAGTGCTCTCTATTTGCTGATGATGTCCTAGTATATATCACTCAATCACATATATCCATCCATGCTGTTATGGCTGAAATAGATCACTTTGTTACATGGTAAAATTTTAAAATCAATGCAGCGAAGTCTGAGGCCCTCGATGTCTCCCTCCCCAAATCCATATAGGATTCCATCCAGTCCAACTTTCCCTTTGCCTGGCCCTCACAGGGTATCAAATACTTAGGAATTCCTATTCATAGAGACCTCTCCCATCTATGTTATCTTAATTTTGGGCCCTTTATTGAACAACTCCATACAGACCACGGTTGGCAAGTTAGAACTGTAAGATTCACTACGTGAACCACTGGTGTTTTGTGGAAAAGCACATGTACACTGCGTTCCAAATTATTATACAAAAAGTGTTTAGGAGTGATAAGGGAAGAATTTGTTTGTTTGTCAGTTAAACTCATTGATGGTGATGTGTGTCAGGGCTCTTTATATCACTGTAAGCAATTGCAGACACCTGTGCTAATTAGTTTGGCAGGTGTGTCCAATGAAAGGCAAGACTACTTAAGAAGGCTCTCTCACATTATTAAGCAGCTTACATTTTCTGCCAAAATGGGAAAGAAAAAGGATGTGTCGGCTGCTGAGAAGCAACAAATTGTGGAGTGTTTAGGTCAAGGCATGACTACAATCAACATTGTGCGATGATCAGGATGAAGTGTCTTGGCAATCAAGAAGTATGTAGCTGATTCACAGTACACACGTGTGCGTGCTGATAAGGGCAAATTGAGGACTCTTTCCTACAGGCAATTACGTCAGGTTGAAAGAGCAGCGGCAAAAAAGCCTTGTCATAGCAGCAGACAAGTTTTTGAAGCTGCTTGTGCCTCCAACGTCCCCCGAACAACAAGATGCAGGGTCCTTCAGAGGTTTGCAGCTGTGCATGCGCCATCCTGTCGACCTCCTCTATCCACTTCACACAAGCAGAAACGGCTCCAGTGGGCCAAACATTACATGAAGACTGATTTCAAAACTGTTTTGTTCACGGATGAGTGCCGTGCAGCGCTCGATGGTCCAGATGGATGGAGTGGAGGATGGCTGGTTGATGGACACCCCACGCAAACACGGCTACAGCGCCAACAAGGAGGAGGTGGAGTAATGTTTTGGGCTGGAATCATGGGGAGAGAGATTGTCGGCCCCTTTAGGATCCCTGAAGGCGCTAAAGATGAACTCCATAATGTATGTGGATTTTCTCAAACAGCACTTCCTGCCATGGTTCAAGAAGAAGAACCGTGTATTTCACAGCAAGATCATTTTTCTGCATGATAATGCACCATCTCATGCTGCACATAAAACATCTGCATCTCTGGCTGATATGGGCATAAAAGGGGACAAACTTATGGTGTGACCCCCATGCTCCCCTGACCTCTACCCCATTCAGAACCTTTGGAGCATCATTAAAAGGAGTGTCTATGATGGCGGGAGGCAGTTCACATCTAAGCAACAGCTCTGGGAGGGTATTCTGTCCTCATGCAAAACAATTGAAGCAGAAACCATCCAAAACCTGACAAATTCAATGGACGAGAGAGTTCAGAAGCTCCTTTCGAACAAGGGGTCCTATGTGAAAATGTAACATCACCTAGAATAAAGTTTTGAGTTGAAAACTGTTTGATTTCAGTTTATAACAACCTGCTAATGCTTATAATTTCAAAAATGACCATTTTTTTGGTCTTTATTAAAATGAAAAGGTTGATCGAAAAGTTTGGGGGATCTAAGAGTGTGGCAACCCAGTAGTCATGATTACTTCGAATTCTGACAATATGAGGGTCATGCTGCAGGTAGTGCAGCAAGAAGGCACTTATGTGCCTTGCGCATCTCGGAGCCCCAAAATTATTTTCCGGGCTAGATGCAGCTAAAAATTATTTTTAATTTTAAATCTGGTGAAGCTTTAGTATAGATGGCCTAATAGGATCAGTGCTGCACACTGCTACAAAGCCCAAATTATTTTCCAGTCAAGATACAGATAAACATGATTAGTAATTTGAAAGCTTAAAACGGTTGGTAGGGTGATTTTAACCAATCATCAAGCTTTTACTCTCCCCAGGATGACACAGGGGTAGAAAAGTCGTTTCGGATCCATGATTTGTTCATCTTTATGAACGTGAGTCTGTCTACATTATCAGTGGAGAGCCGCGTGCGCTTATCTGTCAGCACACCACCAGCAGCGCTGAACACACGTTCAGACAGAATGCTGGCTGCGGGGCATGACAAGATCTCCAAGGCGTAAGTGGCTAGCTCCGGCCATTTATCCAGATTGGAAGCCCAAAAAGAGCAAGGGTCCAGTGACACAGTCGTGGCTTCAATGTTTACTTGGAGATACTCCTGTACCATCGTCTCTAGGCGTTGACTATGTGTCAGACTTCTTGTCTCCTGTGGCCTTGCAAAGGATGGGCTAAAAAAGTGGTGAAATGATTCCGCAAAATTGATGTTACCAGCAGATACTGTGGTTCTGTTACGGTTTGAGTGCTGAACACTTGACGGTCCCACGGTTGGCAAGTTGGAACTGTGAGATTCACTACGTGCACCACTGGTATTTTGTGGAAAAGCACATGTAAGATTCTGCAACAGTCTCTGCTGATACTCCTGCATGCGTGCATCCCTTTCTATGGCAGGAATAATTTCTGCAAATTTACTTTTGTACCGGGGATCTAACAGTGTGGCAACCCAGTAGTCAGGATTATTTCTAATTCTCACAATTCGAGGGTCATGTTGCAGGTAGTGCAGCAAGAAGGCACTCATGTGTGTTGCGCATCCAGGAGCACCAAGTCCCTGTTGTGTTGGTGGTGAGGTAACAATCATGCTTCCTTCCTCTGTCCTCTCCCCCCAACCTCGCACAACAGAAATGTGATCAAGGTCTCCCTCATCTGATGAGTCTTCCATCAGTTCGTCCTCCACTTCTTCCTGGGCTCCTGCACCTTCCTCACTAGTTTGGCTGCTACCATGCGCCCTGGTAAAACCATCTCCCCCACCCTCACATGCCTGCCGCCTTGGTGCTGCCGACCGTCTGGACCTTGCAGATGTTAGCCCTTCCGCATACAACTCCTCCTCCTCTACTTCCTCCACCTCCTCTTGTGCCACCACCTGACTCCGAATTCTGTTTAACATGTGCTCCAGCATGTAAATCACCGGAATAGTCATGCTGATAATGGCATCGTCAGCACTAAACATCTTCGTCGCCATTTCAAAACTGTGCAGAAGGGTGCATAGGTCCCTGATCTGAGACCACTCCTCCAGCGTGATTTGCCCCACCTCTGAATCTCGTTGGCCCAGGCTATACGTCAGAACGTATTGCACCAGGGCTTGTCGGTGCTGCCACAGTCGCTGCAACATGTGCAGAGTTGAATTCCACCGGGTAGGCACATCGCATTTTAGCCGGTGAAGTGGCAGGCCCAACGACTTCTGTAGAGATGTAAGTCGCTGAGCTGCGGGATGCGAACGGCGGAAGTGAGCACACAGCGACCGTGCCCTCTGCAGAAGGCCATCTAGTCTGGGATAGTGGGCTAAAAATTGCTGGACAACCAGGTTCAACACGTGAGCCATACAAGGCACGTGTGTGACATTGCCCCGGCGAAGGGCCGCACCCAGGTTTGCAGCATTGTCGCACACGGCCTTCCCTGGTTTCAGGTCCAGTGGAGACAACCATTCATGAAATTGGTTCTCCAGAGCTGACCACAACTCCTCAGCTGTGTGACTCATATTTCCCAGACATTTCAATGTAAAAACCGCCTGATGACGTTGAGCCCTACTGCCAGCATAGTAAGGAGGTGTGCAGGATCCCTTCTGCGCAGTTAGAAAGCTTGTGGCATGACCAGACAGGCTTTGGGTGCAGGTGGAAGACCGACAGGAGGTTGAGGAGGCAGAAGCAGTGGAGGAACTTTGACATAAAGAGGATTGACGCACAACTCGTGGGGACGGCAAGACTTGGACAGCAGCCCCTTGTCCTGCTGTCACCATAGTTACCCAGTGCCCAGTCAGCGACATGTAACGCCCCTGTCCATGCCTACTCATCCAAGTGTCTGTGGTGAAATGCACCCTGTCACACACAGAGTTTCTCAAAGAAGCGGTGATGTTGTGTGCGACATGCTGGTGGAGCGCAGGCACACCTTTCTTTGAGAAGTAGTGCCGACTGGGCATCTGGTACTGGGGCACTGCGACGGACATAAGGTCTCGAAAATCCTCTGTGTCCACCAGGCGGAAAGGCAGCATTTCTGTAGCCAAGAGCTTGCAGATGGTGAAATTCAACCTCTTAGCTTTCTCATGGCTAGGAGGAAATGGTCTTTTACTTGTCCACATCTGAGGGACCGAGGGCTGGCTATTGTGCTTAGACGGGGTTGATAAGGGTGTCCCCGGCAAACTGCCGGTCTGTGAGGAAGATGCAGGCGGACATGTTAGGTTGCCTTGATCCAAAGGTGGTGCTATCGATGTCGGACAGCGCTCAACACCAGCTGGTGTTACCACCTCCAAAGAAAATGATGACCTGCCAATCACGCTGGCTGTTGCAGGTAAAGAGGTGGCAGGTCTGCGCCCCAAAACAGGTGTGACTGCTGTCCCCCCAGTCACAGAGGATGAAGAGGCCGCGGATGCACAAGATATGGCAGACGGTGATTGGCCCGGCCGGCTAGGCCGCATTGTAGCACACTGAGCTTCCCACTGCAACTTATGCTTCATGTCCATGTGCCGTTTCATGCATGAAGTACTCAAACTATGTATTTTTTGGCCTCTACTTAGCTTTTGCTGACAAATGTTACAGATAACACGAGTTGGGTCATCTTTATCGATCTGAAAAAATGCCCAGGCTATGCAAGGCTTAGCACCCATGCGACCTGAAGAGCCACCACGACTTGTGGTGAGAGGCAGAGTTGTGTTTGAGGATGCAGTTGACGTGCTTCCAGTACTACGTCTCTGTCCAGGAAGGCGAAACCTGACCTCGTCGTCACTAGCATCTTCCTCCACCTCCTCTGCTGACCTCATCTCTTGGCTGACTGTGGGTTGACAGTAAGTGGGATCTCCGACCTCATCATCATCACCCTGTGCGTTATCACACCCGTCGTCCTCAGAGCCAACCTGTTCCTGCCCTGACAAAAAACTAAAGTTGTCGCTCCAATCAGGTATTTGAGTCTTATCATCGTCTTCCTCATTGTCTCCACCAACAGGAGTTACAGTTTGGGAATGAGGGTCTACATTATGGTCAGAACCTTCTGCGTCTGGTCCTGGATCCGACTCATAAAGATTCTGGGCATCAGTGCAGATCATTTCCTCGTCTGGATTCACAGAAGCGCTGGAGTCGACCTCTGATTCCCAGGCTATAGTATGAGTAAACAGCTCTGCAGACTCAACCATCTGTTCTACCTCATACTCAGACGGGCAGCTGGAGATTTGGGAGCTGTGAGGAAGCAAGTGCGATTTGGGTGACACCTTTGAGGACTGGAGTATTTGTGATGTTGAAGTTGATGTGGAGGAGAGCCCACTTAAAGGAGCACTTGATATCCGTTGAAGCACCTGCTGTTTTTGTGCCTCATCTGGAATTTGTAGCGATTGGTGTGGCCGTAAGAAAGGGATCTTATCACATTGTCCGCTAAAAGAAGTAGACATTTTAGTTTGGCTGGAAGATGGTCTTTCTTCTGCAGATGTTACTGTTGCTTTAACACCTACCCCACGGACACAACCTTTTTTCCCCTTCCCAACACGCCTATTCCCCTTTCCACCAGCAGCAGGCCTTTTTCCACTCATTTTGGTGGTTAACTAATTCACAACTCTGGAGTTGTTTGCACAAAAAAACAATGGATGGTAAAGGAGCAGAGCTGAGTGGCCAAACTGTGGTATTAGGCCAAAACTATTGGCTGGGTTAGATGCAGAAAAAAATTATTTTGAATTTGCAACCTGATGGAGGTCAGTATAGATGGACTAATACAAATAGTCCCACACACAGCTAGAAGCCCAAATATTTTTTCAGAGGTACTGTAGATGCAGATAAAAATTATTTTTAATTTGCAACCTGATGGAGGTCAGTATAGATGGACTAATAGACCAAGTCCCACACACTGCTAGAAGCCCAAATATTTTTTCAGAGCTAGATGCAGAAAAAAATTATTTTTAATTTGCAACCTGATGGAGGTCAGTATAGATGGACTAATAGACCAAGTCCCACACACCGCTAGAAGCCCAACTATTTTTTCAGAGCTAGATGCAGAAAAAAAATATATTCAATTTGCAACCTGCTGAAGGTCAGTATAGAAGGACTAATAGAACAAGTCCCACACACTGCTAGAAGCCCAAATATTTTTTCAGAGCTAAATGAAGAAAAAAATTATTTTTAATTTGCAACCTGATGGAGGTCAGTATAGATGGACTAATAGACCAAGTCCCACACACTGCTAGAAGCCCAAATATTTTTTCAGAGCTAGATGCAGAAAAAAATTATTTTTAATTTGCAACCTGATGGAGGTCAGTATAGATGGACTAATAGACCAAGTCCCACACACCGCTAGAAGCCCAAATATTTTTTCAGAGCTAGATGCAGAAAAAAATTATTTTTAATTTGCAACCTGATGGAGGTCAGTATAGATGGACTAATAGACCAAGTCCCACACACCGCTAGAAGCTTAAATATTTTTTCAGAGCTAGACGCAGAAAAAAATTATTTTTAATTTGCAACCTGATGGAGGTCAGTATAGATGGACTAATAGACCAAGTCCCACACACTGCTAGAAGCCCAAATATTTTTTCAGAGCTAGATGCAGAAAAAAATTATTTTTAATTTGCAACCTGATGGAGGTCAGTATAGATGGACTAATAGACCAAGTCCCACACACCGCTAGAAGCCCAACTATTTTTTCAGAGCTAGATGCAGAAAAAAATTATATTCAATTTGCAACCTGCTGGAGGTCAGTATAGAAGGACTAATAGAACAAGTCCCACACACTGCTAGAAGCCCAAATATTTTTTCAGAGCTAAATGAAGAAAAAAATTATTTTTAATTTGCAACCTGATGGAGGTCAGTATAGATGGACTAATAGACCAAGTCCCACACACTGCTAGAAGCCCAAATATTTTTTCAGAGATAGATGCAGAAAAAAATTATTTTTAATTTGCAACCTGATGGAGGTCAGTATAGATGGACTAATAGACCAAGTCCCACACACTGCTAGAAGCCCAAATATTTTTTCAGAGCTAGATGCAGAAAAAAATTATTTTTAATTTGCAACCTGATGGAGGTCAGTATAGATGGACTAATAGACCAAGTCCCACACACTGCTAGAAGCCCAAATATTTTTTCAGAGCTAGATGCAGAAAAAAATTATTTTTAATTTGCAACCTGATGGAGGTCAGTATAGATGGACTAATAGACCAAGTCCCACACACCGCTAGAAGCCCAACTATTTTTTCAGAGCTAGATGCAGAAAAAAATTATATTCAATTTGCAACCTGCTGGAGGTCAGTATAGAAGGACTAATAGAACAAGTCCCACACACTGCTAGAAGCCCAAATATTTTTTCAGAGCTAAATGAAGAAAAAAATTATTTTTAATTTGCAACCTGATGGAGGTCAGTATAGATGGACTAATAGACCAAGTCCCACACACTGCTAGAAGCCCAAATATTTTTTCAGAGATAGATGCAGAAAAAAATTATTTTTAATTTGCAACCTGATGGAGGTCAGTATAGATGGACTAATAGACCAAGTCCCACACACTGCTAGAAGCCCAAATATTTTTTCAGAGCTAGATGCAGAAAAAAATTATTTTTAATTTGCAACCTGATGGAGGTCAGTATAGATGGACTAATAGACCAAGTCCCACACACTGCTAGAAGCCCAAATATTTTTTCAGAGCTAGATGCAGAAAAAAATTATTTTTAATTTGCAACCTGATGGAGGTCAGTATAGATGGACTAATAGACCAAGTCCCACACACCGCTAGAAGCCCAACTATTTTTTCAGAGCTAGATGCAGAAAAAAATTATATTCAATTTGCAACCTGCTGGAGGTCAGTATAGAAGGACTAATAGAACAAGTCCCACACACTGCTAGAAGCCCAAATATTTTTTCAGAGCTAAATGAAGAAAAAAATTATTTTTAATTTGCAACCTGATGGAGGTCAGTATAGATGGACTAATAGACCAAGTCCCACACACTGCTAGAAGCCCAAATATTTTTTCAGAGCTAGATGCAGAAAAAAATTATATTCAGTTTGCAACCTGATGGAGGTCAGTATAGATGGACTAATAGAATGATGCTATGCCCAAAAGATTTTACTTCACTAGGTGCAGTAAAAAAATTGGTATTCTATACACAGGTGTTATATCTTGCAACACAGATAGGCTACTCCACTGACTAACACACTCTGCAATAGGCCAAAAAGGACTAGCTTTGCTAGATTCAGCCAAATGCTGTGAAAAAAACTTGCACAGCACTGGCACAGACCTGCCTGGCAAAAACTGATAGGAACTCATGTAACCTAGTCCTGAAAAGGACTCCAATTACAATTAGTCTTTACTCCCACAACCTATCTATTTAAGAGCACAGACCTCCCTGATAAAAGTCGTAGGAAATGCTGTAACCTAGTCCTTAAAAGGACTGCAATCACAACTATTCCCTACTCCCAAGCTATCTGTATATTTGTGCGAAAATTGGCTTGAAATTAACAAGGTATAGCGCACACAGCAACAGCGGTGCCGTCTAACACGCAGCTGCAGCAGTGAGAAAATGGTGGCGACGGGGAAAATGGCTTGGTCTTATAGGGCAAGGACATGTGACATACACTGCCAATGACACATGCCCTTGCTTGTGTGAAAAAAAGCACTTCGCTCCGTGTGTGCGCTGCTGATAGGCTGACAGATTGCACCTCCCCACTGCAAATGCGGGAAAGAGAAAAAAAAATGGAGATCTTCATTGTTCCTGCAGAGATCCATCCCCTGCCCCTCCCCCCACCCCGCTGTACACTCAAACTGCGTATTAACATTAATTTTCATCATTACTGAGAAAAAATCCAGTTATGATTTTGGTGCACGAACAGTTATCGAACATAACCTCGAACAGCCGAATTTTTCTCAAATTGTTCGTGTTCGCCGAACGGCTCGAACACCGCAAAAACAGCTCGAATTTGAGATTGGCGAACAGTTCGAGTAGAACAACGCTCATCTCTAGTTCTGACACAAAAATATATCTGTTGAAAATAGTCTGGTGTACGCCTGACAAATCCCAGTGTGGTTTTGCAGTTCTACGGGTAAAATCTCTGTAGTATCCAGTTTTGGGCTTTTGGTATCTAAAAAAAATACAGTTTGAGTGTGTCGCTCACTGTTCAGCCGCAAATCTATATATTTTAAAAAGTGTGGTATACACCAGTAAATTAAAACTGTGGTTTTGCTGTTCCACGGTAAAAAATCTCTATTATCCTGCTTTGCGCATTTTTTGCAGTAATAAAAAACTGTAGTGTCTCCTGAGTGTTCTGACACAAAAATATATCTGTTGAAAATAGTCTGGTGTACGCCTGACAAATCCCAGTGTGGTTTTGTAGTTCTATGGGTAAAATCTCTGTAGTATCCAGTTTTGGGCCTTAGGTATCTAAAAAAAAAAAACAGTTTGGGTGTGTCGCTCACTGTTCAGCCGCAAATCTATATATTTTAAAAAGTGTGGTATACACCAGTAAATTAAAACTGTGCTTTTGCTGTTCCACGGTAAAAAAATCTCTATTATCCTGCTTTTCGCATTTTTTGCAGTAAAAAAAACAAGTAGTGTCTCCTGAGTGTTCTGACACAAAAATATATCTGTTGAAAATAGTCTGGTGTACGCCTGACAAATCCCAGTGTGGTTTTGCAGTTCTACGGGTAAAATCTCTGTAGTATCCAGTTTTGGGCCTTTGGTATCTAAAAAAAAAAACAGTTTGAGTGTGTCGCTCACTGTTCAGCCGCAAATCTATATATTTTAAAAAGTGTGGCATACACCAGTAAACAATAACTGTGGTTTTGCCGTTCCACTGTAAAAAATCTCTATTATTCAGGTTTTGGTATTTTTTCCGTAAGGAAAAACAGTAATAGTTTCTCCCTGATTGTTCTGATTGTTTAAAAGAGTCAGGTGTAGGCCAGTTAAATAGAACTGTGGTTTTCCTCTTCCACGGTTCTAATCTACTTTTTATTACCCTTTTTCAATTGATAGTGCGAGTGTAAGCTATTTTACTTCCTTTAAAATGGGCAAGGCGCGTGGCAAGGGACGTGGAACTGGACGTTCTGGTGATGGTGCGTGCAGAGGACGGGGCTGTGGCCAAGATGAAAATGTGCCACAACCAACAGCCACATCTTCTCGCTCCCACTTCTTGACCGAATTACTAGGGAAGCACAGAACAACACCAGTATTGCGAACTGATCAGTGTGAACAGGTTATTAATTGGATAGCAGATAATACTTCCAGTTACCTGGGCACCACCACCTCCGGTCTGTCTTCCACACGGTCAACACTTAGTAGCAGTGAGTCTCAACCGCATACTTCTCCTCACCCTGATGCTCCTTCCTCCCACCTTGCCGAGTGTCGTCAGACAGCAATTGATCCCACACTTGGACACTCTGAAGAGCTGTTCACTGGTCCATTTCCATATTTGTGCCCCTCGCCTGCTACGCTTGAAGTGGTGGAAGAGGATATGCCATGTAGCAATGCCCAAATATTTGAACAGCCACAGCCACAGGAAGTCGACGCTGGCAATTTGTCACAAGAGGTGGACGATGACGAGACACAATTGCCAGGAAGTGAGGAGGAGCATCGTGGTGTGCAAGTGGAAGAGGAGAAGGAGGTGGATGATCTAGTAACTGACCCAACGTGGCAGGAGGACATGCAGAGTGAGGCCAACCGCACACAGGGGGAGGGAGGCAGAGTACCCCAACAGGCAGGAAGAAGCAATGTGGTGGCCACAGACAGAAGGTGGGCAACCGTTCCCCGTAATACCAACACAAGGGACGTTGCCAGTACAACCGGTAGGTCTTCCAGAGTCTGGAATTTTTTTAAAGACTCTGCTGATAACCCCAAAAAGGCCATTTGTACCACCTGCCATGCCAGCATCAGCAGGGGTGACAAAACTACCAGCCTGACCACCACCAGCATGATCAGGCACATGGAAGCAAAGCACCCGACTTTGTGGGGCGAAACCCAGGGTCCACGACCAGTGTCAGTGGGTGTCACCACTGCTTCTTCCGCTGTTGTGCGTGCAATAGAACCCCGTGTTGTGTGTGCAAGGCAATCCCCTGTCCATACTGCATGTAAAGATGCCCCCTCCTCTCAGTCTTCACTTGTTATGGCAGTTTCTCAAGAAACAGCATCAACGTCCACGTCCACGTCCCACCGCAGCGTTCAATTGTCCATATCCAAGACCTTTGAATGAAAGCGGAAATACGCAGCTAACGCCCCACAGGCCAGAGTCCTAAATTCGCACATTTCACGACTGCTTGCGTTGGAAATGCTGCCTTTTAGGCTGGTGGACACGGAATCCTTCCGCAACCTTATGGCGGTGGCCATCCCTCGGTACTCGGTCCCCAGCCGACACTATTTTGCCCAGTGTGCCATCCCCGCACTACACAAGCATGTGTCCCAAAACATCTGCCGTGCCCTCAACAACGCAGTTACTGGGAGAGTCCACCTGACAACGGACACGTGGACAAGTGCTTGTGGCCAGGGACGGTACATCTCCCTGACTGCACACTGGGTAAACATAGTGGAAGCCGGGACCCAGTCGGACCTTGGGACGGAACACATCCTCCCCACACTGAGGATTGCGGGCCCTATGTCAATCAGAGTTGCCCCCACAGTGTAAAGCTCCTGCGCATCATCCTCCTCCTCCTCCTCCTCCTCCTCATGTTCAGCCTCCATCTCAGATATCACCACATCAGTTACAAGCTGGAAGCACTGCAGTACTGCCTCTGTCAAGCGGCAACAGGCTGTGCTGAAACTCATAAGCTTAGGTGATAAACCTCACACTGCTTGTGAGTTGTGGACAGCTGTGAAAGAGCAGGCAGATCAGTGGCTGAGACCGCTGAACCTACATCCAGGCATGGTCGTGTGTGACAATGGCCGTAACCTGGTGGCGGCTTTGAGGGGAGGCGAGATCACACACGTACCATGCCTGGCTCATGTGCTTAACCTCGTGGTTCAGCGGTTTCTTAAATCGTACCCCGAGTTGCCAGATCTGCTCGTGAAAGTACGCCACCTGTCAGCTCATTTTCGCAAGTCGGATACAGCTTCCACCGCCCTTGCAACTTGCAAGCATTTGCAGCTTCCGGCACACTGACTGGTGTGTGATGTCCCCACACGTTGGAACTCTACCCTCCACATGTTGCAAAGGATTTGTGAGCAGAAGAGAGCAGTTGTGGAGTACCAGCTGCAACAAGGCCGTCGATATTCAGGTCAGATTCCACACATAAGACCTCATGAATGGACCTGGATGTCTGACATATGTAGCATTCTGACAAACTTTGAGGAGGCCACCAAGATGATGAGTGGCGATGACGCCATCATTAGTGTCAGCATCCCACTTGTCTATCTTTTGTAACGCTCTCTGCAGAGAATTAATGAGGAGGCATTGCAGCCAGAGTATGATGAGATGGATCAAGAAGTCGTAGTGGGCGATTACACACAGCCCAGTCTCATCTCATCCCAACGTGCATTGGGGGACAATGAGGGAGAGGAGGAGGAGGAGGAGGAGGAATAACAGGAGCTGTTATCATGCGCTGTAGATGGTAGTACCTGTACAAGTGTCATACCGTCGGTTCAGCGTGGGTGGCCAGAGGACAGGGGGGAGGAGGTGGAGGAGGAGAGCATGGTCAGTCATCATCTTGGTGAGGACACAGAAATCTTGACCGTTACCAGTCTGGCACGCATGGCTGACTTTATGTTATGCTGCCTTAACCGTGACCCTCGCGTTGTCAAAATGTTGGGTGACAGTCATTACTGGTTGGTGACACTTGTAGACCCCCGCTACATGGAGAACTTTCCCTCTCTTATTCCTGAGGAGGAGAGGTCTACGAAAATGGGCCAGTACCAGAAGGCCCTTGCTGCAGAACTGTTAAAAAAATTCCCATCTGAACACGCTAGAGGCAGAGGTCACAGTTCATTGACCAACCAAAGCGTACAAACGAGAGAGAGGCAACTCCAATCCAGCAGAGGCAGAGGAACACTGTCAATGTTCTGGGACAGTTTTCTCAGACCCTCCCTTCGCGGGGTACTCTCACAAGGAGAGGAAAGTTTCAAAAGATAGTGAGGGAGTACCTTGCCGACCGTACCAGCGTCCTCCGTGATTCCTCTGTGCCTTTTAATTATTGGGTATCCAAGCTGGACACTTGGAATGAACTCGCTTTGTACGCCTTGGAGGTCCTGGCCTTCCCTGCTGCTAGCGTGTTATCGTAGCGTGTTTTTAGTGCCGCTGGGGGAATTATAACTGATAAGCGCACTCGCCTGTCAACTGACAATGCTGACAAGCTGACCCTTATCAAAATGAACCAGGGCTGGATTGGGCCAGACTTCTCATCACCACCAAATGACAGCAGAGTAACATAAAGTCAAATCCACTGTGTTATTTCAAGAGGTGTATTCACATGCACCGCTTCACACCCACACATGGGTATACGCTTCCTCATTTCGGCTGTTTTATGTTCTTCTCCTTATCCTCAGCCTCCACCACAACTATACCACCAGGGTGACTGTGGTCCGTGTTGCCATTATTAAAAGTTCCTCCGTCCTTATTTTTGTCAGCTTTTGCTTGGAAGGCATAAGCAAAGACTGTGGGAGACCCACTCCCCAATAATGGGAATAATATTTTTAAGATGCTGTACTGTATGGCTCTTGTAAGGGGCATTAAAAGCATCTTGTTATACCACTTTGACCTCCACGTCTTTTGTAAGGGACATTAAATGCGTCTTGTTATACCACTCTGACCTACATGTCTCTTCTGAGGGACATTAAAACCGTCTTGTTATACCACTCTGACCTCCACGTCTCTTCTGAGGGGCATTAAAACCATCTTGTTATACCACTCTGACCTCCACGTCTCTTCTGAGGGGCATTAAAACCATCTTGTTAAGCTACTGGGACCTCCACGTCTTTTCCGAGGGGCATTAAAACCATCTTGTTAAGCTACTGTGACCTCCACGTCTTTTCAAAGGGGCATTAAAAGCGTCTTCTTAAGCCACTCTGAACTCCACAGCTCTTCCAAGGGGCATTGAAATGTTGTTTTTAATTACCTCTAACCTCTACGACTCTTCCAACGGGCATTGCATTTCCTCCTAATTTTAGTCAGCTTTTGCTTTTCAATGCAAAGGTGAAAACTAAGGGAGACCCACTCCCCAATAATGGGTAGAAGGTTTTTAGTACGCTGTAATCCACGTCTGTTTCAAGGGGCATTGCAGTTCCTCATAATTTTTGGAAAGCCTTCCATTCACTGCTTAGGCTAACAGTGTACAGGAGACCCAGTTGCTATAAATGGAAAAAAAGGTTTAGTTAAGGCCCTCTGACCTCCATGTCATTTCCAAGGGACATTGAAGTGCCTAAAAATTTTTGGTAGGTATTGCACTTACTGTATCTGTATGCCCTATAACTGTGTAGCCGAACCGCTCCTTTTGTTACAGAAACATATCCTACAAGACATATGTGGTTGACTGGCCTGATATTGATGTGACTGGTCCCTGTTCCTCCTGCTCTTTCTCCTTTGCCACTACTTCATCCATCATTTATCACCTGAAGCTTTGTTTTAACGGGAGTCATAGAACTGGAATAGTAGCAGGAAAACATCCAGCAATCCTCGGAGGAGGTAGGATATGCGCCAAAACGCTAACCACCTCAGGCCTAGCCGCTACTACATACATGCGCTTGCATTCCAAGAAAACAAAGCAGATGCTAACTTGTATCATCATCATCATGGTCCTCACCTTGGCACTCTCAACTCCCCTGATGTAGAAGCCAGGGCCCACTGGAGGAGTCTGGTTCTCTGGTGGGCTCGTCCAATGCTGTCCTAAAGCAGGCCGGGCTAAGAAAAGTGCGTGAGGGGAAGTTGACAGGAGAAATAGGGGCGACTGGGGACCGTTTATGGACACCCGGCTGCCCCCTGGCGGCTGGGGACCATGTGTGGACACCCGGCCGCAGGGCGGCTGGGGACCGAGTATGGACACCCGGCCGCCCCCTGGCGGCTGGGGACCGAGTGTGGACACCCGGCCGCTGGGCGGCTGGGTACTGAGTATGGATTCCAGGCCGCCAACGCAGCCATGACGTGGTGGCCAGGTTCCGCCTCCACATGCCTAAAAGGCCCAATTTCAAGTGCAAGCAAGCAGTATGGTATTGCAGCCTGGGGGTGGGTGGGTGGTTGGCTGCATATTTGCGCTTGCATTGAAAGGAATGGGGGAGGTACAATTGAACAGTGCCCTGGGCACGGGGATAGTTGCAAGTCTGCATCTTCTGATGCGGCAAGGATGACTTCTGATGGGCACACTTTTAGGCAGTGACCTGGGTGTCAGAGATGCTTCCAGGGGTCTTCCCCATGCTGTTCCCATGTCTTTTCAGCACTGTATGCATGTGTCACACAGCACATGGCCAGATAAGGTTGTAAAATGTTAAAATGACATTTCCCGGTGAATGCATTTGTCACGGTTGAAAGCAATACAAAAGTGCAAAAACACATAAAAAATGCTACTTGTGAACATAGCCCAAGGTGTGGAGGAGTATTTTTTTGGGGGGGTTATTTATTTTACCTTATACACAAGTCTTCTATACCCTGGAAAGGAAGTTCCTTAACATATTTCACAGGAAAGGAGTTTCAGTTTAGTTTTTGAACGTTTTATTGTGAGCCCTTAAAAGTGGCTTAATACCTCTGACCACATTGTTGACAGCAGTGACCTGGGCATCAGAAATGCTTCCTGGGGCGATACCCATGCTGTCCCCATGTCATTTGAGCACTGTCACTATCATTTTGGGCACTTGTTAGACTTTTAAAAGACTGCTGGGGGTGCCGCGCCAAAAATGCTCGGGTCTCCCATAGACTAACATTGGGCTCGTTGCTCGGGTCGAGTACCCGAGTATCACAGTGAGCTCGGCCCGAGCTTCGAGCACCCGAGCATTTTAGTGCTCGCTCAACACTAATGATAACAAAACAACTTTTTCTCCACTCATGGTTATTGGTTGGGTGAAGCCATTTATTATCAAACTACTGTGTTTTGTCTTTTTAAATCTTAATGACAACCAAAAACATCCAAATGACCCTGATCAAAACTTCACATACCCTGGTGATTTTGGCCTGATAACATGCACAGAATTTGACACAAATGGGATTGAATGGCTAAGGTAACATCCTCACCTGTGACCAGTTTGCTTGTAATCAGTGTGTGTGCATAAAAGCTGAGTGAGTTTCTGGGATCCAGACAGACGTTTCTGGATTGTGAATCATGGGGAAAGCAAAAGAATTGTCAACGGATCTACAGGAAAAGGTAGTTGGACTGTATAACACAGGAAAGGGATACAAAAAGATATCCAAGAAATTGATAATGCCAGTCAGCATCATTCAAACTGTGATTAACAAATCGAAAATCAGGGGCTCTGTAAAAACGAAACCACGGTCAGGTAGACCAACAAAAATTTTGGCCACAACTGCCAGGAAAATTGTTCGGGATGCAAAGAAAAACCCACAAATAACATCAGCTGAAATTCAGGACTCTCTGAAAACTAGCGGTGTGACTGTTTCAAGCTGCACAATATGGAGGCACTTGAAGAAAAATGGGATGCATGGTTAAGTCGCCAGAAGAAAGCCATTACTGCGCAAATGCCACAAAGTATCTCGCCTACAATACGCCAAACAAGACAGAGACAAGCCTCAAAACTTCTGGAACAAGGTAATTTGGAGTGATGAGACCAAAATAGAATTTTTTGGCCACAACCATAACCGTTACATTTGGAGAGAGGTCAACAAGGCCTATAATGAAAGGAACACCATTCTTATTTTAAAGCATGGAGGTGGATCGTTGATGTTTTGGGGATGTGCGATCTACAAAGGCACAGGAAACTTGGTAACAGTTGAAGGAAAGATGAATGCAGCACGTTATCAGCAAATACTGGAGGCAAATTTCCACTCATCAGCCCAGAACCTGCGCATGGGACATACTTGGACGTTCCAATATGACAACGATCCAAAACACAAAGCCAAGTCGACCTGTCATTGGCTACCGCAGAACAAGGTGAAGATTCTGGAGTGGCCATCTCAGTCTGCTGACCTCAATATCATTGATCCACTCTGGGGAGATCTCAAGCGCGCAGTTCATGCTAGACAGCCCAGGAATTTACATGAACTGGAGGCTTTTTGCCAAGAAGAATGGGCCGCTTTACCATCTGAGAAAATAAAGAACCTCATCCACAACTACTACAAAAAGACTTCAAGCTGTCATTGATGTTAAAGGGAGCAATACACGGTATTAAGAACTGGGGTATGTGAACTTTTGATCAGGGTCATTTGGATGTTTTTGGTTGTCATTAAGATTTAAAAAGAGAAAACACAGTAGTTTGACAATAAATGGTTTCACCAACCAATAACCATGAGTGGAGAAAAAGATTTTTTGTTATCGTTCATATTCGCTGAAATAAGGCCAAGAAAGCAAAAATTCTGCCGGAGTATGTAAACTTTTGAGCACAACTGTATATTGGCTCCCTGACTCTGATACGGACTCAGAGGCTGAGTAAACATCTTTGAAAGCAGATGGTGGCTGTGTTACTCAGCCACTACCTGCTGCAAAAACATAACCCAATTGTACTTGTTTTGCAATTTCGCCGCACTTGGAATTTTTTACCCTCTTTCCAGTAAATGACATGATAAAATGAATGGTGTCAATCAAAAGTACAACATGTCCTGCAAAAAAAACAAGCCTCATATGGCCATGTTGATGGAAACAAAAAAGGCACATACCTCTCAATGAATGTGGGTCATATTAGTTTGGCGCTCCCTTCATTAATACTTATGTAGAAGACGCCAGACTTAATGAATCTGGGCTCATATTATTATGCACCTGTTCTCTCATATTGCTTAGATCAATTTTGACCTCTATATACTGTAGACACAGATGTTTTTGCAACCTGTGTAACCTATGTCTAAACCTCAGCTTTATCTAGATAGCTGAGGTGTGTAACGTTCCGTATGCGAAATTATTTTTAGAACCTGTAATGATCTTTCTTCCAATTACAAAGTATCGTAGGTGCGGAAATTGAAAAATTAAAACATAGTATATTGAGCTTGAGAAAGAAATATAGATATTGCTGTAAGATATAGTTTATGAAGAAATTTGATTTGTGGTTGGTTTAATTTCCTGCATTTATTAATCTCTGCAAAATATCTTCAGTTATCGCTGACACGTATGTAATAACTTTTGGGTTGTCATAATGGGTGATCTTTTTAAACTTTTAATTGAAAGTTATATCCCACAGTAAGGACTGTTAATTTGGTCATATTTCCCGTGAAATCAGATATTTAGACTCAAATCAGATATTTTCTCATGTAGCTAATATTTTCTAGTAGCAAATGATAATCTATACAGATAAAAAAGCAGAAAGAGGATCCAGCATCATCGGTCCCCCCAAAATTTTTTTTTTAGTCAATTAAAAACAATATTTATTGAAGAATCATTTTAAAATCATTCCATGTTAAAAAGCGCTACATATCAAGTGTGCACACTGTTACAATACTAGGATTAAGAACCTTGTGTTTGAAACGCGTCAGTGTGCACACTTGATACGTAGTGCTTTTTAACATGGAATGATTTTAAAATGATGTTGTCATTTCTCAAATTCCGCACCTAAAATACTTTGTAATTGGAAGAAAGATCACTGCAATACTAGGATTAAGAACCTTGTGTTTGAAAGGCATCAGTGTGCACACTTGATACATAGCGTTTTTTAACATGGAATGATTTTAAAATGATTCTTCAATAAATGTTGTTTTTTAATGACTAAAAAAAAAAAATTTTTTGGGACCGATGGTGCTGGATCCTCTTTCTGCTTTTCTACTTGGATTACAATACTTGTTGCCAACGCGAGTCTATTAGATCCGTGCACTGTTAGAAAATCCCATCTGCAAAGGACTGGTGAGCTGGATTATAACTTCTTCCTTTTTTTCATAATCTATACAGAGTATAATTAGGTTCCTGCAATAAGGGTCTGAATCCGTTGTTGAACTTTTGATAAAGACTTAGTTTCTTACTTATTTATAGCTGTATGAGGGGTGTGTAATACCATTGATGCACTACTCTGCCATAGGTCATGCACCATGTGGTGTGCAGACCTTACCACTTCACTACGGCAGGAATAGAAATAAAAGAAAATGGAGCTTGTGATGCCAGGGTGCACTTAATTACTTTCTGTTTCCTGGTAGTGTGATGATATATAGTGTACCCGATTGTCCAGAAAAACAGAGAGGCCAATAGGCTATTGATAAGCTTTACTTGTTGCATACAAACACAAGTAAATCCAGACAAATGATTCAGCAGAGTTTCAATTCCAATGCAGCAAGCACAGTTACTTTCCAGTATAGTAATGCAGATACATAACTGGTGCAACGATACCTGAGTACTAGCTTCTGCTTATATGCACAGTCTTTATCACACAGCTGATTGCAACTTGTAGCATCGGCGTCTCTGCCCCGTACCAGGCAGAGACGCCGTCCTTCTCACCTCCCCGCTCCCCGCGCGGCATCCTCCTGCACTCCTCTTCCTGCTGCTGCCGGCGCGCGCAGCTTCCCAGGCACTGTGCTTAGGGCGCTCCCTCTCTCTTAAAGGGACCGCGCGTGCCGTCCTAAGGAGTACCCGGCCAATAGCCGAGGGTCCTCCCATATATAAGGCACCTCCTCCAAAATGGAGGTGCCCGAGCAAAAGTTGATGCACAGTATACTTACCTCTGCTTCAGCCCTCAGGTCCAGTTGCCAGCCTGACTACTGTTCCAGTCCGCCTGTCTGACTACTCTCCAGCCAGACAGTCTGCCTTCCGTTCTGCCCGCCAGTCTGTCTATGGGCAAGTCCGCCTGCTTACCAGGAAGCACCTGCCAGTTGCCTGCCAGCTACCTGCCGTTCCTGCTAGCCTGCTCACCTGGGAGCACTCGCCTGTTACCTGCCTGTTCCTGCCCGTTACCTGCCAGCTACCTGCCGTACCTGCTAGCCCGCTCACCTGGGAGCACTCGCCTGTTAACTGCCTGTTACCTGATAGCCTACCTGGAGGCTCCTGCTGTCACTTGCCGTGACCACCTGTCTGTTACCTAGAGACTTCAACCTGCTCTGCCGTCACGTGCCGTGACCACCCGTCAACTATCCAGAGACTTCTGCCTGCCTGTTGTGTCCATCCACTATACCGGTCAGTCCCAGTCTGCTGACCCGTGGGAGCCACCTGCTCTCTTACAAGGTCGTCCCCAGAGTAGCACCTTGTCCCTCTGCTCGGTCCCTCCCTGGTCACGGAGTCGTTAGCCGCCGTACGACCAGGGTCGGTCTGAGTTGATACTTAGTCACGCCCCTCTGGGTCTCTCCTTGCACCGCGGCACAGAGGTTCCACCACCCGGATCTGTAACACAGCTGAGGCTGTGGTCTCTCATATACATGAGCTCTGAGTTTCCCTACATGCTCCTTCAGCTTTCACAGGCAAACTCAAAATTGGTATATAAAACAGGCTACATATCTACTTAAAATTCTTTGGGGTAGGTATTATTCTCCACACAGGGGTACACAGACCTGATTAACTCAAAATTGATATATAAAGCAGGCTACATCTATGCTTAAAATTGTTTGGGGCAGATATTCTTCTCCACACAGGGGTACACAGACATGATTAACTCAAAATTGGTTTATAAAGCAGACTACATCTCCACCTAAAATTGTTTGGGGCAGATATTGTGCTCCATACAGGGGGAAAAAAAAAGGTTGGGTAGGAGAGGCTTCCTGACCCTCGATTGTACTGTGCTGTCAGGGCAAGAAGAGGAGATGGGTGAATCTGAGGGCGATGAATGGGATAACACATTAGATGATGATGAGGTTGTGCATTCAACTTTTTGTAAACCCAGAGGCACGCAGCTGACTAGCTTATCTGAGGAGGTGGAGGAAAAGGAAGACGAGGAGGTTACATTGAGACTTATGGTGCAGACACAGAGTGATGCAAGCAAGAGGAGCACTGCATCCTTACCCACAACCATGGCAGTGGCCAGCAGTGGTCACAGGTCTGCTGCTCGCAGTGGCAGCAAGGGTTGCCCAGCCTGGGCCTTTTTTGAGACCGCAAAGGATGAGCCAGCTCACGTTATCTGCAAATTTTGAAATAAAAAACTCAGTAGAGGGAAAAACTGCAATAATTTGACTACTACATGCATGAATCTTCACATGAGCAATCAACATACATTACTCTGGCAATCTCACTCCGATAAAATGCGAACCTCAACAACCATCAGCCGCCCCATCAACCGCATCCGCTGCTTTTTCCTCCTCCTCTGTTACCGTGCCAAGTATTGTCACACAGGTCTCCCACCGCAGAACTTCTGGTTCTCTATCTGCTCAAGTCAGGCTGAGTGAGAGCCCGTCAGTAGTGATGAGCGAGCACTAAAATGCTCGGGTACTCGTTGCTCGGGTCGAGCACATTAGAATACTCGGGTGCTTGACCCGAGCAACGAGCCCAATGTAAGTCTATGGGAAACTCGAGCATTTTTCAAGCGGCTCCCCCCGGCGGTCTGCAGAGGGCCTAAAAATTGCCCAAATCGATGGGAACAGTGCTCAAATGACATGGGAACAGCATGGGGAAGACCCCTGGAAGCATCTCTGACTCCCAGATCACTGCTGTCAACAACGTTGTGAGAGTACTACGCCACTTTTACGGACAATAAAACATATAAAAACAAAACCAAAATGGATTTTCCTGGCAAATATGTTAAGGAACATCCTTTCCAGGGTAATGACTTGTATATAAGGCAAAATAAATAACCAAAAACAAAAATACTCCTCCACACCTTGGGCTATGTTCACACGTAGCGTTTTTGATGCGTTTTTGCACTTTTGCATTGCTTTCAACCAAGACAAATGCATTCACCAGGAAATGTCTTTTTAACATTTTACAACCTTATCTGGCCATGTGGTGTCATCATCACACACATGCATACAGTGCTGAAAAGACATGGGAACAGCATAGAGAAGACCTCTGGAAGCATCTCTGACTGCCAGGTCATTGCCTAAAAGTGTGCCCATCATAAGTGATCCTTGGCGCATGCGAAGATACCTCCCGCCATGCACCTGTCATTGCAGACTTGCAACAATCACCATCCACGTCCTTGTCCAAGTGCAGCGTTCAGTTGTCCCTACCCCATTCCTTGGAATGCAAGCGCAAGTATGCAGCCAGCCACCCACCAACCCACAGGCTGCAATACTATACTGCCAAATTTTTGACAGCTGCTTCCACTTGAAATGTGGCCTTTTAGGCTCATGGAGTTTGAAGCTTTTCATAACCTCTTGCTGGCGGCGGCCGGGTGTCCATACTCGGTCCCCAGCCTCCACTGTTTCTCCCGGTGTTGTCTCTGCCTTCCACAAGCACGGGTCCCACAACATTACCCGTGCCCTCCCCAGTTCACTTACTGGGAAGGACCACCTAACCACAAACAAGTGGACAGGTGAATGTGGCCAGGGACGGTACTGAGCCAGTCCACAGCTTTTTTTGCTGAGTTTTATTTCACCACAGCCATATTCTTTAGTTTGGTGAAAGGACTTGGGAAACCATATCTACCAAGCTGTCATTTCTCCCAGGAAGTCCTCTAAATCTGCTTTCACTTGAAATGTGGCCTTTAAGGCTTGTGGAGGTGGAAGCTTTTCATAATCTCATGCCGGCGGCGGCCGGGTGTCCATACTCGGTCACCAGCCGCCACTGTTTCTCCCGGTGTCGTCTCTGCCTTCCACAAGCATGGGTCCCACAATATTGCCCATGCCCTCCCCAGTTCACTTACAGGGAACGACCGCCTAACCACAAACACGTGGACAGGTGAATGTGGCCAGGGGCGGTGCGGAGCCAGTCCACAGCTTTTTTTGCTAAGTTGTATTTCACCACAGCCATATTCTTTAGCTTGGTGAAAGGACTGGCATAGAGGGAACCGTATCTACTCTGGGTCATTTCTCCCAGGAAGTCCTCTAAAGCAGCTTTTGCAGAAGCAATTGCAGCCAGTCCAACATCAACTCACATTTCTCGGTGGTGCTTTGACACACAGACATCTTTCTTTGCGCATTTAATTCCATAACTACAGAGTTGGGCAATTGCCTGATCTGCAATCCAGTTTGAGAAATAACATGCATAAGCATGTCCGATCCACATTAACAAAACAGCCATAGAGTGTCCGGGAACCTTCCCTCACACTTTTCTTAGCCAGTGCTGCTTCTCGGCAGGGTTGGACGGTTCCACCAGAGAATCCTCTGGTGTGCCCTGGTTTCTACATCAGGAGTGTTCATGATAGCACAAACTTTGCAGCTGCTATGGGGCTCTTGAGCCGGGGAGAAAGGTGAGCCCTCAGAATCAAATCCTCTGGTGGGCCCAATGTTTTTCAATCTGAAACAGCTTCTCAGTGGGAGTTGTATTTCTCCACAGCCATATTCTTTAGCTCGGTGAAAGGACTAGCATAGAGGTAAACCATATCTACTCTAGCTGTCATTTCTCCATCACCAGGTTCCGCCCATTGTCACACATGACCATGCCTGGCTGTATGTTCAGCGGTGAGAGCCACAGATCAAGCTGCTGTGTTACAGCTTTCAACAACTCTGCAGCGCTGGGTGGTTTGTCACCTAAGCATTAAGCATGTTATCTTCAGAACAGCTTGTTGCCGCTTGGCCAAGGTAGTGTTGCAGTGCTTTCAGCTTGTGACTGATGTGGTCATTTCGGAGATGGAGGAGGAGGTGCAGGAGCTGAACAATGTGATTACATTAAGGTTACATTGGCAACTCTGTTTTTATACTAAAGAAAGATTCTACTGTTTTTTTTTTACGTTATTTATTAAGGCAAATGCATTCACTGGGAAATGTCATTTTAACATTTTACAACCTTATCTGGCAATGTGGTGTGTGACACATCATCAGACACATCCTGTTTCATTGATGATGGAGGGACTCTGAAAAACACATAGAGCAGGGCCACTGTAACGAGTACGACATGTTCCCATTAGAAAGGAGAGAGTCTGCTATACAGTTATAGGGTATGCAGTGAGTCCAACGGCTGACCAAATTTAGGAAAAACCCCACTAAGAAATTAAAGACACATAGAGCAGGCCCACAGTAACAACAAATTCCCATTAAAAAGGAGAGAGTCTCCGATAGTGTTGGCCTATGCAGTGAATGCAAGGGCTGCCAAAAATTTGGAGGCACTCCAATGCCCCTTGGAAGAGACGTGGAGGATGGCCTCATGAAAAAATGTTCCCATTAGAAAGGAGCGGGCCTCCTATACTTGTAATGCCCATGCACTAAGTGTATGGGCTGACAAACATTTACCCCTGGGGGGTATACATGAACATACTGTATAATTTTTTTATTTACGGGCATCATTAACACCCTTTAAGAAAATCATGTGGGTGTTGCATCATGGACCAAGGTCACCCTGGTGATATGGTGGTGGAGGATGAGGAGAAGGAGGAGGACAAGAGCAAATAGCCAAAATCAGGAAGCGTATACCCATGTGTGGGTGTGAAAATGTGCATGGGAATACACCTCCCAAGAAAAGACACTGGATTTGAGTTTATGTGACGCTGCTATCATTCGGTGGTGTTTAGAAGTCTAGCCCAATCCGACCCTTGATCATTTTTATAAGAGTCAGCCTGTCAGCATTTTCAGTTGACAGGCGGATGCGCTTATCAGTTATAATTCAACCAGCAGCACTAAAATGCGCTCTGATAAAACGCAGGCGGCAGGGCAGGCCAGGAACTCCAAGGCATAGAGAGCCAGCTCATTCCACGTATCCAGCTTGGATACCCAATAATTATAAGGCACAGAGGAATCACAGAAGATGTTGGTACGGTCAGCAAGGCACTCCCTCAGCATCTTCCAAAACTTTGCACTTCTTGTGAGAGTACCCCGCGCCTCACGGCCTGTGCGATGGGAGGGTCCGAGAAAACTCTCTCAGAACTTTGACAGTGTTCCCCTGCCTCTGCTGGATTTAAGTTGTGTCTCTCTTGCCTGTACTCCTTGCTTGTCCAACGAAGTGTGCCCTCGACCGCAAGCGTTTTCAGATGGGAATTTTTTTAATAGTTCCGCAACAAGGGCCTTCTGGTACAGCCCCATTTTTGTAGACCTGTCTGCCTCAGGAATAAGAGATATAAAGTTGTCCTTGTAGCGTGGGTCTAGAAGTGTCACCAACCAGTAATGACTGTCACCCAAAATTTTGAGAATGCGAGGGTCATGGGAAAGGCAGCGTAACATAAACTTGTGCCAGACTACTAACAAGCAAGAATTCAGTGTCCTCACCAAAAGGATGACTGACCATGCTCTCCTCCTCCTCCTCCTTTCTGTTCTCTGGCCATCCATGCTGAACAGACGGTATGACAGCTGTGCAGGTAGTACTGTCTATAGTGCATGAAACTAGCTCCTGTCTTTCTCCTCCTCCTCATCCTCATTGTCACCCAATCCACGTTGGGATGAGATGAGGCTTGGCTGTGTGTAATCACCCTGTATGGTTCCTTGCTCCATCTCATCGTGCTCCGACTGCAATGCATCCTCTTTGATTGTGAGCAGAGAGCGTTTCAGAAGACAGAGAAGCGGGATGGTGACGCTAATTATGGCGTCATCACCACTCACGATCTTGGTGGAGTCCTCAAAGTTTTGGAGGATGGTACATATGTCTGACATCCATGTCCACTCCTGAGGTCTTATGTGTGGAGTCTGAACTGAATACCGATGGCCTTGTTGATGCTAGTACTCAATAACTGCCCTCTTCTGCTCACAAATCCTTCCCAACATCTGCAGTGTAGAGTTCCAATGCGTGGGGACATCACACACCAGTCTGCGAGCTGGAAGCAGCAAACGCTGCTGAAACACTGCAAGGGCAGCGGAAGCTGTAGCTGACTTTCTAAAATGGGCACACAGGCGGCGTACTTTAACAAGCAGATCCGGCAGCTCCGGGTAGGATTTGACAAACCGCTGAACCACAATGTTAAGCACATGGGCCAATCCATGGTACGTGTGTGAGCTCGCCTCGCCTCAGAGCCGCCACCAGGTTCCAGCCATTGTCACACATGACCATGCCTGGCTGTAGGTTCAGCGGTGTGAGCCACAGATCTGCCTGCTCTTTCAGAGCTGTCCACAATTCTTCAGCATGGTGCGGTTTGTCACCTAAGCATATTAGTTTCAGAATAGCCTGTTGCCGCTTGGCCGAGGCAGTGCTGCAGTACTTCCAGCTTGTGACTGATGTGGTCATTTCGGAGATGGAGTCTGAAGGGGAGGAGGTGGCTGAGGAGGATGAGGTGCAGGAGCTGTAGACAGTGGGGGCAACCCTGATTGACCTAGGACCCGCAATCCTTGGCTGGGTCCCGGCTTCCACTATGTTAACCCAGCGTGCCGTCAGCGAGATAAAAGAATCACAGTAAAGGATCTATATAGTTACGATACCAACCAATCTAACAATTCACAGAGCTCGTACCTCTTCAAGACAAATTCTAAAATATAACTTTTAATATCTGTATTAAATTATTGACAGCCATAAAATAACAAACCACAACATCAGTGCACAATGAGAGGAAGGGACAGTGCCTCACCCTATTTAGGCCCTATCTCACCCTACCTTGCCGCGGAGGTTGGCACCCTATTTTCCTGCGCAATAGCGCCCCCGTTCAGCGATGACTCTCCCTGGGATCCCTATAACACCCTATATTGATGGCCAATGTGGTACAGGGATTCTTAGTGGAGAACACACAGTTTCTTGTGACAAATAGAAACAATGCAAAAAATACTCAAAAAGTTTTTATATATCTGTAACCCTGATCAGTACAATTTGGCCACAGATACAAAGGGCACATGAATATAATCAAAGCGCATAACATGGATCAATTTTGAACATTTTTTTGTTTGCTCAAAATCATGCCCCATAGAAGGATAAATCTTAAAATGCACTACTAAATTTCCATGACATGGACAGAGGATCCATTTCAAGATAATACTCAATGCCCAATCAGCTTATATATAGCTCATGATCTCAGTTAATAAATTGTCCTAGACCAGGGATCCATTTATTACAAATAAATACCAACTCTATACATATATGACTTAATGCCTGCACAACTAAGATTGCATGTCATGAATGAAAATATATCGTGCATATATGACTCAATGCCTGTACAACTCAACGCATTTCCCCTTTTACCAAGGTTCATCAGGAGTATCTTATTTAGGCAAATTTTCCAAAGACATAATGTATAATGTCAAGGTTTACTTATCTGAGTCCTCAATATGTAAAAGCACAGAGTCTCCACCATCTCTCTGTAGAGTATTTTGGGAGTCCAGGGAGAGTCTCCACTATAATAAATGTGCTTGTATTGTCCAATTTTTGTGGATCCGTGTGACGGAGAAAACAGAGTTTTAAATACCTGGCCTGTAGGTACGTAGTTTGAACAGTAAACTGGTTTGAATTGCTTCACTGACACACTGAAGGACATTTTTAATGGAGGCCAGAAATGGCAGTATTTTCTGACAACGTATGTGATCCGTGTGACGGAGAAAACAGAGTTTAAATGCCTGGCCTGTAGGTAAGTAGTTTGAACAGCAAACCGGCGTCAAAAAGGTCGCTGACACAGTGAAAAAAAATTGGAATGGAGGTCAAAAATGGCAGTATTTTCTGAAAACGTATATGTAATCCGTGTGACGGAGAAAATAGAGTTTTAAATACCTGGCCTGTAGGTAAGTAGTTTGAACAGCAAACCGGTGTCAAAAATGTCGCTGACACTGTGAAAAAAAATTGGAATGGAGGCCAAAAATGGCAGTATTTTCTGAAAACGTATATGTGATCCATGTGACGGAGAAAACATAGTTTTCAATAGCTGGATTTCTAGCGCTGTAATATGGAAAAGACCTGACTGTATTCTGCAGTGCCAACAAGCAAATGATGCAGAAAAACGGTGTTCTCTGGATTGCTTTTTAAGCAAATAATGAGGATTAAGATCCAAAAAAAAAGTATTCCTGGCCCCTGAGACCTGGGCCTTTGTATAGAAATATCTAACAGTAGCATAAAGCAGAATTGGAATGGAGCCTCTTGTGCTATATGTACTGCAGTCTGCTATATACCCTGCCTGCCTGCCTATATACACTGCCTGCCTGATATCTCTATAGATGGATTAGTTAGTCCTCTAAAGGACTGTTTGTTAAGATGGATATGTATAATGTACGGTTTTTCTCCCTACACTACCTAATATACAAGCAAATCTCTCCCTGACGCAGCAGCTCCTCTCCCTACTCTGCCTGATTCCGGAGTGACTGTGACGAGCACAGTGGCGCCAGGTCTGATATAGACCTGATGACGCTGTGCGGCCATCCAATCACTGTAATGCCACAACTACCATGGCTGCAGCATTACAATGAGTGGCAAAAGAGCGCCAAACATGCAGGGAGGGGACCCGAGCTCCCGCCGAGCAACGCCGAAATACTCGGCGAGCGCCGAGCATCTCGAGCAGTGAGATGCTCGGGCGAGCACCGAGCAGTAGCAAGCATGCTGGCTCATCACTATTCGTCAGCTGTAAAGGAAGCGGATATGCCTGCTGTGTTTGTTTCACCGAACACACCACATGTTTCTCAATCCACCATAACATCTGCGCCTGCACCTCACTCACAGTCCAGCAGTTTGTCTGGTTCACCGCACGCCATCATCTCTCAGCACTGCAGCCAGCTCCCGGTCCCAGAGTTGTGGTCACGTAAAAGATTGTTTCCTCCCACACATGACAAAGCTAAGAGGTGGAACTCCACCTTCTCCAATCTGTTGGCCACGGAAATGTTGGTGTCAGGCCCTAATTTTTTGAACTGTGAACACTCCTATATGGCTGCTGTTTTACTGAGGAGGTAACCGGAGCACCTGGGCGAAACACCCGCAAACACGGGGAGAACATACAAACTACTTGCAGATGTTATCCTCTATCATCATAAAGGAGTAAGCTCGCTGTCTGGGAGACCGACCACCGCTGCTGTCTACCTTGTGAACATTGTGTTGAAGCTGGCAAGGTGTCATGGGTTTACCATGACAGAGAGGAGCCAGAGACAGCAGCGTCTGATTCCTCCCATTTCTGCAGTCATTAAAAGCCTTTCGACTTCATATTAATCAATGCAGGGGTTAATCTGCTCAGTTGTGAGCTCCTGGAAGCTTATCGGGATTTAGGCTCTCAGCAGATTTGTCCCGTGCATCTTCCCTACAGTGATAATGCTGTACCTCAACAAATCAGACTGTCGCCTACTGTGGAAACCTTGAAAAGGAAGCTAAAGATCCACTTCTTGTGACAATTGTACAATCTGCGGTAACCCTCGCTTCAGCATACCGCTGCGCGACTAGCTGTATCCTGACCTACTGTATCCTCACCCATCCCTTGTAGATTGTTTGTGCGCCCTCGAAGTCCTCTCTCCTCTTGTACCAGTCGGTGACCCCTTTTCACATGTAATGCGCCACGGAATAAATGTCGCTGTAATAGTAATAATAATGATAGTACTTGTACTCTGTGTCAATTGATGGCACTTTCCTGGTGTCTACCCCTTATTTGATGTGTTTTGGCAGCTTTTGGGCCCATTTGAAGGTCTTGCACATGCTTTTTTTTGGTACCCCCATTGAATCTTCTGGCGTTCGGCAATGTTCGATGAATAAATTTGGCGAATGCCTAAATATTCGGCAAACATTTCCAAACCAAAGATTGAAATGTTCGCTCATCTCTACTCCTGGACCAACAATGGACCAACAATCCCATAATACGTCAGATGTATAGAGATAAAAAGAGGCAACACTCCATTAATAAGCAAAAAGCATGGACTTTATTAGCCTTTATGAGACTTGGCGACTCTGATGTGCGGTGTAGTTACTGATGTGACCGCTGAACAGAGCCATCAGGTCACAGAGAGCGAGCAAAATGTTGCTCATTCATCATTGGGTGATTGGATTGTTTATGCTGGAACAAAAATCATTGTTCTCAGCAGCATACAGCCCGGCAAAAACTGCAGATGTGCTGCTGATTACATGATATGTATGGGGACAGATTCATCTACTAGTGATCATTCTGTGCCCATCATTCTTCCTCAGCCTGTGTATAGAGGTCGGTAAATAAGTTCCGAACAACTTTAACTTTGGGGATCATGTTCGTTTAACGGCCTGAACTAGGCGCATGTAAATGCAACCTAAGGCCGTGTGCCCACGATGCGTTTTTTAAGCGTTTCCGCAGCGGCAAAAACGCTGCAGAAACGCTTAAAAAACGCATGGTAGAAGGCCTGCCATGTTCCCCAATGATAATCCGCATGTGCTGTGCACATGCTGCGGAAATTTCCGCTGCGGATTATCATTGCAAAAAAAAAAGCAGCACTACCAATTATTTTGCGGAAGACTTACATTAGATCGCATGGATTACGCATCACTGTATATGTAGATGCGCATTCCATGCGTTCTAATGTGCGGATGGTACCCAGGTCTAGAGGAGAGGAGACTCTCCTCTGGACCTGGGTACCATAGAAAACTGAAAAAAAAAGAATAAAATAAAAAATAAATATATACTTACCTTCTGGCGGCCCCCGATGCACTCCTCGTTTGCCGGCAGTTCGCGATGGACTGAAGGACCTGCGCTGTTGTCATAGTCATGTGACGGGTCACGCGACGCTGACGTCGGCAGGTCCTTCAGTGTACCGCTGCCGGCAGCTGGGACGGTGAAGCAAGACTGCGGGGGCCATCAGAGGGTAAGTATGTATTTATTTTTTTATTTTTTTACATTCTCTCGGGTCACACTATATAAATCCATGCTGTTTGCATGGATTTATATAGTGTGACCAAGTTGACAAGCACTTTCCAAGTGATGCTAAAATCGCTTGTAAAGCGCTTGTCAACCCGCATGCGGAAATGCAAGTGAAGAACGCTTCACTTCCGCATGTCCCTGGCAGGAAAACGCATGTACAATCCGCATGCGTTTTTTTCTGCCAGGGAGATGCAGAAACGCTCAGGAAAAAATCCTGAGCATTTCTGCATCGTGGGCACATAGCCTAAATGTTTGTGTGATGGTGCAATATGTTAGCATTTGGGGTGTCACTTTAAACTTTTGTCCAGGGCTGTGGAATATGAGAGATAGAAAATGAATAAATTGTAGTTCTCCTATGGAGGTCCATGTGAGCTTCACTGGAGGACCAAGCAGGCAGCTGTGGGATCCAGGCTGCCATGTAACCCAGTAGTTATTTGCAATTGTGTCATGACATCATTTAAATGCCACTATCAGACACAGCTGGCATTTGACTGGTATGGAGCAGATTTAGCTCCTGAGCTGGCTTCAAACATTACACATTGACCTATGATGAAAATGTACATAATTGGTTGTTAAAAAGTTAATATAATATCTGAAGAGTCAAGTATTTATGCATATATTGTCCTTTGCTGTTAGCTTTAAAGAGAACATGTTGTGTTGAAAATGGTACCTGATCTGGAGGCAGGATATTATAGAGCAAGGGGAGTTGATCAGATTAATATACATATTTATGGGAAAAACCTATATTTTATTCATTGAAATTCCAGATGTTTGCAGGCATACAAGTCCATTGGTAGGTCCTATTAGTAAATGACAGTCTACCCTGTATAACTATGCTACAGAGACAGCTGACAATCACTGAGTAGGACCACCCACTCAAATCGTGTGTAAATTCTGTCAGAGGCTGTTAGGGCAAAAAAGTCTTCTGCAGACAGAACTCGTGATAATTTGCAGGATCTCACTGCTTAATGCAGAGAGACTGCAAAGAGACTGATATTGCACGTGCGGCTGCTGGGGACATCACTTCAGGAGAAGAGTCAGCAGGAGTAAGTGTTTTTGATCAGTTTTCCCTGCCAGTGTGCATCACATCATTTTCCATGACTGTTACACTGCCCTCTACTCAAATTGGTGTGAGAACATACTGATCAGAGAAGAGACCAGTGTGTCTGTGATGGACAATAAAGCAGTGCACAGAGGTCCGGAATAGAGATGAGCGGTGTTCGACTCGAACTGTTCGCCAATCTCAAATTCTAGCTGTTTTGGGGGTGTTCGAGCCGTTCAGCGAACACGAACGATTTGAAAAAAATTTGGCTGTTCGAAGATATGTTCGATAACTGTTCGTGCACCAAAATCATAACTGGATTTTTTCTCAGTAATGCTGAAAATTAATGTTAATATGCAGTTTGAGTGTACAGCGGGGTGGGGGGAGGTGCAGGGGATGGATCTCTGCAGGAATAATGAAGATCTCCATTTTTTTTTCTCTTTCCCGCATTTACAGTGGGGAGGTTCAGTCTGTCAGCCTATCAGCAGCGCACACACGGAGCGAACTGCTTTTTTTCACACAAGCAAGGGCATGTGTCATTGGCAGTGTATGTCACATGTCCTTGCCTTATAAGACCCAGCCATTTTCCCCGTCGCCACCATTTTCTCACTGCTGCAGCTGCGTGTTAGATGGCACCACTGTTGCTGTGTGCACTATACTTTGTTAATTTCAAGCCAATTTTCGCACAAATCTACAGATAGCTTGGGAGTAGGGAAGAGTTGTGATTGCAGTCCTTTTAAGGACTAGGTTACATCATTCATACAACTTTTATCAGGCAGGTCTGTGCTCTTAAATAGATAGGTTGGGAGTAAAGACTAATTGTAATTGCAGTCCTTTTCAGGGCTAGGTTACATCAGATCCTATCACTTTTTGCCAGGCAGGTCTGTGCCAGTGCTGTGCAAGTTTTTTTCACAGCATTTGGCTACATCTAGCAAAGCAAATCCTTTTTGGCCTATTGCAGAGTGTGTTAGTCAGTGGAGTAGCCTATCTGTGTTGCAAGCTACACCACCTGTGTATAGAATACAAATTTTTTTACTGTACCTAGTGAAGTAAAACCTTTTGGGCATAGCATCATTCTATTAGTCCATCTATACTAACCTCCATCAGGTTGCAAATTCAATATAATTTTTTTCTGCATCTAGCTCTGAAAAAATATTTCAGCTTGCAGAAGTGTGTGGGACTGTTCTATTAGTCCATCTATACTAACCTCCATCAGGTTGCAAATTCAATATAATTTTTTTCTGCATCTAGCTCTGGAAAAATATTTCAGCTTGTAGCAGTGTGTGGGACTTGTTCTATTAGTCCATCTATACTGACCTCCATCAGGTTGCATATTCAATATAATTTTTTTCTGCATCTAGCTCTGAAAAAATATTTAGGCTTCTAGCAGTGTGTGGGACTTGTTCTATTAGTCCATCTATTCTGACCTCCATCAGGTTGCAAATTCAATATAATTTTTTTCAGCATCTAGCTCTGAAAAAATATTTCAGCTTGTAGTAGTGTGTGCGACTTGTTCTATTAGTCCATCTATACTAACCTCCATCAGGTTGCAAATTCAATATAATTTTTTTCAGCATCTAGCTCTGAAAAAATAATTAGGCTTCTAGCAGTGTGTGGGACTTGTTCTATTAGTCCATCTATACTAACCTCCATCAGGTTGCAAATTCAATATAATTTTTTTCTGCATCTAGCTCTGGAAAAATATTTCAGCTTGTAGCAGTGTGTGGGACTTGTTCTATTAGTCCATCTATACTGACCTCCATCAGGTTGCATATTCAATATAATTTTTTTCTGCATCTAGCTCTGAAAAAATATTTAGGCTTCTAGCAGTGTGTGGGACTTGTTCTATTAGTCCATCTATACTGACCTCCATCAGGTTGCAAATTCAATATAATTTTTTTCAGCATCTAGCTCTGAAAAAATATTTCAGCTTGTAGTAGTGTGTGCGACTTGTTCTATTAGTCCATCTATACTAACCTCCATCAGGTTGCAAATTCAATATAATTTTTTCCTGCATCTAGCTCTGAAAAAATAATTAGGCTTCTAGCAGTGTGTGGGACTTGTTCTATTAGTCCATCTATACTAACCTCCATCAGGTTGCAAATTCAATATAATTTTATTCTGCATCTAGCTCTGAAAAAATATTACAGCTTGTAGCAGTGTGTGGGACTTGTTCTATTAGTCCATCTATACAGACCTCCATCAGGTTGCAAATTCAATATAATTTTTTTCAGCATCTAGCTCTGAAAAAATATTTCAGCTTGTAGTAGTGTGTGCGACTTGTTCTATTAGTCCATCTATACTAACCTCCATCAGGTTGCAAATTCAATATAATTTTTTTCTGCATCTAGCTCTGAATAAATAATTAGGCTTCCAGCAGTGTGTGGGACTTGTTCTATTAGTCCATCTATACTAACCTCCATCAGGTTGCAAATTCAATATAATTTTATTCTGCATCTAGCTCTGAAAAAATATTACAGCTTGTAGCAGTGTGTGGGACTTGTTCTATTAGTCCATCTATACTGACCTCCATCAGGTTGCAAATTCAATATAATTTTTTTCTGCATCTAGCTCTGATAAAATATTTTGGCTTCTAGCAGTGTGTGGGACTTGTTCTATTAGTCCATCTATACTAAGCTCCATCAGGTTGCAAATTCAATATAATTTTTTTCTGCATCTAGCTCGGAAAAAATATTTCAGCTTGCAGAAGTGTGTGGGACTTGTTCTATTAGTCCATCTATACTGACCTCCATCAGGTTGCAAATTCAATATAATTTTTTTCTGAATCGAGCTCTGAAAAAATATTTCAGCTTGGAGCAGTGTGTGGGACTTGTTCTATTAGTCCATCTATACTAACCTTCATCAGGTTGCAAATTCAATATAATTTTTTTTCTGCATCTAGCTCTGAAAAAATATTTAGGCGTCTAGCAGTGTGTGGGACTTGTTCTATTAGTCCATCTATACTGACCTCCATCAGGTTGCAAATTCAATATCATTTTTTTCTGCATCTAGCTCTGAAAAAATATTTCAGCTTGTAGCAGTGTGTGGGACTTGTTCTATTAGTCCCTCTATACTAACCTCCATCAGGTTGCAAAATCAATATAAGTTTTTTATGCATCTAGCTCTGAAAAAATATTTAGGCTTCTAGCAGTGTGTGGGACTTGTTCTATTAGTCCATCTATACTGACCTCCATCAGGTTGCAAATTCAATATAATTTTTTTCTTCATCTAGCTCTGAAAAAATATTTAGGCTTCTAGCAGTGTGTGGGACTTGTTCTATTAGACCATCTATACTAACCTCCATCAGGTTGCAAATTCAATATCATTTTTTTCTGCATCTAGCTCTGAAAAAATATTTAGGCTTCTAGCAGTGTGTGGGACTTGTTCTATTAGTCCATCTATACTGACCTCCATCAGGATGCAAATTCAATATAATTTTTTTCAGCATCTAGCTCTGAAAAAATATTTCAGCTTGTAGTAGTGTGTGCGACTTGTTCTATTAGTCCATCTATACTAACCTCCATCAGGTTGCAAATTCAATATAATTTTTTCCTGCATCTAGCTCTGAAAAAATAATTAGGCTTCTAGCAGTGTGTGGGACTTGTTCTATTAGTCCATCTATACTAACCTCCATCAGGTTGCAAATTCAATATAATTTTATTCTGCATCTAGCTCTGAAAAAATATTACAGCTTGTAGCAGTGTGTGGGACTTGTTCTATTAGTCCATCTATACAGACCTCCATCAGGTTGCAAATTCAATATAATTTTTTTCAGCATCTAGCTCTGAAAAAATATTTCAGCTTGTAGTAGTGTGTGCGACTTGTTCTATTAGTCCATCTATACTAACCTCCATCAGGTTGCAAATTCAATATAATTTTTTTCTGCATCTAGCTCTGAATAAATAATTAGGCTTCCAGCAGTGTGTGGGACTTGTTCTATTAGTCCATCTATACTAACCTCCATCAGGTTGCAAATTCAATATAATTTTATTCTGCATCTAGCTCTGAAAAAATATTACAGCTTGTAGCAGTGTGTGGGACTTGTTCTATTAGTCCATCTATACTGACCTCCATCAGGTTGCAAATTCAATATAATTTTTTTCTGCATCTAGCTCTGATAAAATATTTCGGCTTCTAGCAGTGTGTGGGACTTGTTCTATTAGTCCATCTATACTAAGCTCCATCAGGTTGCAAATTCAATATAATTTTTTTCTGCATCTAGCTCTGAAAAAATATTTCAGCTTGCAGAAGTGTGTGGGACTTGTTCTATTAGTCCATCTATACTGACCTCCATCAGGTTGCAAATTCAATATAATTTTTTTCTGAATCGAGCTCTGAAAAAATATTTCAGCTTGGAGCAGTGTGTGGGACTTGTTCTATTAGTCCATCTATACTAACCTTCATCAGGTTGCAAATTCAATATAATTTTTTTTCTGCATCTAGCTCTGAAAAAATATTTAGGCGTCTAGCAGTGTGTGGGACTTGTTCTATTAGTCCATCTATACTGAACTCCATCAGGTTGCAAATTCAATATCATTTTTTTCTGCATCTAGCTCTGAAAAAATATTTCAGCTTGTAGCAGTGTGTGGGACTTGTTCTATTAGTCCCTCTATACTAACCTCCATCAGGTTGCAAAATCAATATAATTTTTTTATGCATCTAGCTCTGAAAAAATATTTAGGCTTCTAGCAGTGTGTGGGACTTGTTCTATTAGTCCATCTATACTGACCTCCATCAGGTTGCAAATTCAATATAATTTTTTTCTTCATCTAGCTCTGAAAAAATATTTAGGCTTCTAGCAGTGTGTGGGACTTGTTCTATTAGTCCTTCTATACTAACCTCCATCAGGTTGCAAATTCAATATAATTTTATTCTGCATCTAGTTCTGAAAAAATATTACAGCTTGTAACAGTGTGTGGGACTTGTTCTATTAGTCCATCTATACTGACCTCCATCAGGTTGCAAATTCAATATAATTTTTTTCTGCATCTAGCTCTGAAAAAATATTTAGGCTTCTAGCAGTGTGTGGGACTTGTTCTATTAGACCATCTATACTAACCTCCATCAGGTTGTAAATTCAATATCATTTTTTTCTGCATCTAGCTCTGAAAAAATATTTAGGCTTCTAGCAATGTGTGGGACTTGTTCTATTAGTCCATCTATACTGACCTCCATCAGGATGCAAATTCAATATAATTTTTTTCAGCATCTAGCTCTGAAAAAATATTTCAGCTTGTAGTAGTGTGTGCGACTTGTTCTATTAGTCCATCTATACTAACCTCCATCAGGTTGCAAATTCAATATAATTTTTTCCTGCATCTAGCTCTGAAAAAATAATTAGGCTTCTAGCAGTGTGTGGGACTTGTTCTATTAGTCCATCTATACTAACCTCCATCAGGTTGCAAATTCAATATAATTTTATTCTGCATCTAGCTCTGAAAAAATATTACAGCTTGTAGCAGTGTGGGGGACTTGTTCTATTAGTCCATCTATACAGACCTCCATCAGGTTGCAAATTCAATATAATTTTTTTCAGCATCTAGCTCTGAAAAAATATTTCAGCTTGTAGTAGTGTGTGCGACTTGTTCTATTAGTCCATCTATACTAACCTCCATCAGGTTGCAAATTCAATATAATTTTTTTCTGCATCAAGCTCTGAATAAATAATTAGGCTTCCAGCAGTGTGTGGGACTTGTTCTATTAGTCCATCTATACTAACCTCCATCAGGTTGCAAATTCAATATAATTTTATTCTGCATCTAGCTCTGAAAAAATATTACAGCTTGTAGCAGTGTGTGGGACTTGTTCTATTAGTCCATCTACACTGACCTCCATCAGGTTGCAAATTCAATATAATTTTTTTCTGCATCTAGCTCTGATAAAATATTTCGGCTTCTAGCAGTGTGTGGGACTTGTTCTATTAGTCCATCTATACTAAGCTCCATCAGGTTGCAAATTCAATATAATTTTTTTCTGCATCTAGCTCTGAAAAAATATTTCAGCTTGCAGAAGTGTGTGGGACTTGTTCTATTAGTCCATCTATACTGACCTCCATCAGGTTGCAAATTCAATATAATTTTTTTCTGAATCGAGCTCTGAAAAAATATTTCAGCTTGGAGCAGTGTGTGGGACTTGTTCTATTAGTCCATCTATACTAACCTTCATCAGGTTGCAAATTCAATATAATTTTTTTTCTGCATCTAGCTCTGAAAAAATATTTAGGCGTCTAGCAGTGTGTGGGACTTGTTCGATTAGTCCATCTATACTGACCTCCATCAGGTTGCAAATTCAATATCATTTTTTTCTGCATCTAGCTCTGAAAAAATATTTCAGCTTGTAGCAGTGTGTGGGACTTGTTCTATTAGTCCCTCTATACTAACCTCCATCAGGTTGCAAAATCAATATAATTTTTTTATGCATCTAGCTCTGAAAAAATATTTAGGCTTCTAGCAGTGTGTGGGACTTGTTCTATTAGTCCATCTATACTGACCTCCATCAGGTTGCAAATTCAATATAATTTTTTTCTTCATCTAGCTCTGAAAAAATATTTAGGCTTCTAGCAGTGTGTGGGACTTGTTCTATTAGTCCTTCTATACTAACCTCCATCAGGTTGCAAATTCAATATAATTTTATTCTGCATCTAGTTCTGAAAAAATATTACAGCTTGTAGCAGTGTGTGGGACTTGTTCTATTAGTCCATCTATACTGACCTCCATCAGGTTGCAAATTCAATATAATTTTTTTCTGCATCTAGCTCTGAAAAAATATTTAGGCTTCTAGCAGTGTGTGGGACTTGTTCTATTAGACCATCTATACTAACCTCCATCAGGTTGCAAATTCAATATCATTTTTTTCTGCATCTAGCTCTGAAAAAATATTTAGGCTTCTAGCAGTGTGTGGGACTTGTTCTATTAGTCCATCTATACTAACCTCCATCAGGTTGCAAATTCAATATAATTTTATTCTGCATCTAGTTCTGAAAAAATATTACAGCTTGTAGCAGTGTGTGGGACTTGTTCTATTAGTCCATCTATACTGACCTCCATCAGGTTGCAAATTCAATATAATTTTTTTCTGCATCTAGCTCTGAAAATATATTTAGGCTTCTAGCAGTGTGTGGGACTTGTTCTATTAGTCCTTCTATACTGACATCCATCAGGTTGCAAAATCAATATAATTTTTTTCACCATCTAGCTCTGAAAAAATATTTCAGCTTGTAGCAGTGTGTGGGACTTGTTCTATTAGTCCATCTATACTAACCTCCATCATGTTGCAAATTCAATATAATTTTTTTCTGCATCTAGCTCTGAAAAAATATTACAGCTTGTAGCAGTGTGTGGGAATTGTTCTATTAGTCCATCTATACTGACCTCCATCAGGTTGCAAATTCAATATAATTTTTTTCTGCATCTAGCTCTGAAAAAATATTTCGGCTTCTAGCAGTGAGTGGGACTTGTTCTATTAGTCCATCTATAATAAGCTCCATCAGTTTGCAAATTCAATATAATTTTTTTCTGCATCTAGCTCTGAAAAAAATATTTCAGCTTGTAGCAGTGTGTGGGACTTGTTCTATTAGTCCATCTATACTGACCTCCATCAGGTTGCAAATTCAAAATAATTTTTTTCTGCATCGAGCTCTGAAAAAATATTTAGGCTTCTAGCGGTGTGTGGGACTTGTTCTATTAGTCCATCTATACTAACCTCCATCAGGTTGCAAATTCAATATAATTTTTTTCTGCATGTAGCTCTGAAAAAATATTTCTACTTTTAGCAGTGTGTGGGACTTGTTCTATTAGTCCATCTATACTGACCTCCATCAGGTTGCAAATTCAATATAATTTTTTTCTGCATCTAGCTCTGAAAAAATATTTCGGCTTCTAGCAGTGTGTGGGACTTGTTCTATTAGTCCATCTATACTAACCTCCATCAGGTTGCAAATTCAATATAATTTTTTTCTGCATCTAGCTCTGAAAAAATATTTCAGCTTGTAGCAGTGTGTGGGACTTGTTCTATTAGTCCATCTATACTAACCTCCATCAGGTTGCAAATTCAATATAATTTTTTTCTGCATCTAGCTCTGAAAAAATATATAGGCTTCTAGCAGTGTGTGGGACTTGTTCTATTAGTCCATCTATACTGACCTCCATCAGGTTGCAAATTCAATCTATTTTTTTTCTGCTACTAGCTCTGAAAAAATATTTCAGTTTCTAGCAGTGTGTGGGACTTGTTCTCTTAGTCCGTCTATACTGACCTCCATCAGGTTGCAAATTCAATCTAATTTTTATCTGCATCTAACCCAGCCAATACTTTTGGCCTAATAACACAGTTTGGCCACTCAGCTCTGCTCGGTTCCCATCCATTGTTTTTTTGTGCAAACAACTCCGGAGTTGTAAATTAGTTAACCACCAAAATGAGTGGAAAAAGGCCTTCTGCTGGTGGAAAGGGGAATAGGCGTGTTGGGAAGGGGAAAAAAGGTTGTTAATGCAACAGTAACATCTGCAGCAGAAAGACCATCTTCCAGCCAAACTAAAATGTGTACTTCTTTTAGAGGACAATGTGATAAGATCCCTTTCTTAGGGCCACACAAATCACTACAAATTCCAGATGAGGCACAAAAACAGCAGGTGCTTCAACGGATATCAAGTGCTCCTTTAAGTGGGCTCTCCTCCACCTCAACTTCTACATCACAAATACTCCAGTCCTCAGAGGTGTCACCCCAATCGCACTTGCTTCCTCACAGCTCCCAAGTCTCCAGCTGCCCATCAGAGTATGGGGTAACACAGATGGTTGAGTCTGCAGAGCTGTTTACTCATACTATAGCCTGGGAATCAGAGGTCGGCTCCAGAGCTTCTGTGAATCCAGACGAGGAAATGATCTGCACTGATGCCCAGAATCTTTATGAGTCGGATCCAGGACCAGACGCAGACGGTTCTGACCATAATGTAGACCCTCGTTCCCAAACTGTAACTCCTGTTGGTGGAGACAATGAGGAAGACGATGATGAGACTCAAATACCTGATTGGGGCGACAACTTTAGTTTTTTGTCAGGGCAGGAACAGGTTGGCTCTGAGGACGACGGGTGTGATAACATACAGGGTGATGATGATGAGGTTGGAGATCCCACTTACTGTCAACCCACAGTCAGCCAAGAGATGAGGTCAGCAGAGGAGGTGGAGGAGGATGCTAGTGACGACGAGGTCAGGTTGCGCCTTCCTGGACAGAGACATAGTACTGGAAGCACGTCAACAACTGCATCCTCAAACACAACTCTGCCTCTGACCACAAGTTGTGGAGGCTCTTCAGGTCGCATGGGTGCTAAGCCTTGCATAGCCTTGGCATTTTTTCAGATCGATAAAGATGACTCAACTCGAGTTATCTGTAACATTTGTCAGCAAAAGCTAAGTAGAGGCCAAAAAATACATAGTTTTAGTACTTCATGCATGAACCGGCATATGGACATGAAGCATAAGTTGCAGTGGGAAGCTCACTGTGCTACAATGCGGCCTAGCCGGCCGGGCCAGCCACCGTCTGCCACATCTTGTGCATCCGCGGCCTCTTCATCCTCTGTGACTGGGGGGACAGCAGTCACACCTGTTTTGGGACGCAGACCTGCCACCTCTTTACCCGCAACAGCCAGCGTGATTGGCAGGTCATCATTTTCTTTGGAGGTGGTAACACCAGCTGGTGTTGAGCGCTGTCCGACATCGATAGCACCACCTTTGGATCAAGGCAACCTAACAAGTCCACCTGCATCTTCCTCACAGACTGGAAGTTTGCCGGGGACACCCTTCTCAACCCCTTCTAAGCACAACAGTCAGCCCTCGGTCCCTCAGATGTGGACAAGTAAAAGACCATTTCCTCCTAGCCATGAGAAAGCTAAGAGGTTGAATTTCACCATCTGCAAGCTCTTGGCTACAGAAATGCTGCCTTTCCGCCTGGTGGACACAGAGGATTTTCGAGACCTTATGTCCGTCGCAGTGCCCCAGTACCAGATGCCCAGTCGGCACTACTTCTCAAAGAAAGGTGTGCCTGCGCTCAATCAGCATGTCGCACACAACATCACCTCTTCTTTGAGAAACTCTGTGTGTGACAGGGTGCATTTCACCACAGACACTTGGATGAGTAGGCATGGACAGGGGCGTTACAAGTCGCTGAATGGGCACTGGGTAACTATGGTGACAGCAGGACAAGGGGCTGCTGTCCAAGTCTTGCCATCCCCATGAGTTGTGCGTCAATCCTCTTTATCTCAAAGTTCCTCCACTGCTTCTGCCTCCTCAACCTCCTCTCGGTCTTCCACCTGCACCCAAAGCCTGTCTGGTCATGCCACAAGCTTTCTAACTGTGCAGAAGGGATCCTGCACATCTCCTTACTATGCTGGCAGCAGGGCTCAACGTCATCATGCGGTTTTTACTTTGAAATGTCTGGGAAATGTGAGTCACACAGCTGAGGAGTTGTAGTCAGCTCTGGAGAACCAGTTTCATGAATGGTTGTCTCCACTGGACCTGAAACCAGGGAAGGCCGTGTGCGACAATGCTGCAAACCTGGGTGCGGCCTTCTGCAGTTTTTAAATGGCGACGAAGATGTTTAGTGCTGACGATGCCATTATCAGCATGACTATTCCGGTGATTTACATGCTGGAGCACATGTTAAAAAGAATTCGGAGTCAGGTGGTGGCACAAGAGGAGGTGGAGGAAGTAGAGGAGGAGGAGTTGTATGCGGAAGGGTTAACATCTGCAAGGTCCAGACGGTCGGCAGCACCAAGGCAGCAGGCATGTGAGGGTGGGGGAGATGGTTTTACCAGGGTGCATGGTAGCAGCCAAACTAGTGAGGAAGGTGCAGGAGCCCAGGAAGAAGTGGAGGACGAACTGATGGAAGACTCATCAGATGAGGGAGACCTTGATCACATTTCTGTTGTGCAAGGTTGGGGGGAGAGGACAGAGGAAGGAAGCATGATTGTTACCTCGCCACCAACACAACAGGGACTTGGTGCTCCTGGATGCGAAAGACATATGAGTGCCTTTTTGCTGCACTACCTGCAACATGACCCTCGAATTGTGAGAATTAGAAATAATCCTGACTACTGGGTTTCCACACTGTTAGATCCGCGGTACAAAAGTAAATTTGTAGAAATTATTCCTGCCATAGAAAGGGATGCACGCATGCAGGAGTATCAGCTGAGACTGTTGCAGAATCTTACATGTGCTTTTCCACAAAACACCAGTGGTGCACGTATTGAATCTCACAGTTCCAACTTGCCAACTGTGGGACCGTTGAGTGTTCAGCACTCAAACCGTAACAGAAACACAGTATCTGCTGGTAACATCAATTTTGCGGAATCATTTCACCGCATTTTAGCCCATCCTTTGCAAGGCCACAGGAGACAAGAAGTCTGACACATAGTCAACGCCTAGAGACGATGGTACAGGAGTATCTCCAAGTAAACATTGAAGCCATGACTGTGTCACTAGACCCTTGCTCTTTTTGGGCTTCCAATCTGGATAAATGGCCGGAGCTCGCCACTTACGCCTTGGAGATCTTGTCATGCCCCGCAGCCAGTGTTCTGTCTGAACGTGTGTTCAGCGCTGCTGGTGGTGTGCTGACAGATAAGCGCACGCGGCTCTCCACTGATAATGTAGACAGACTCACGTTCATAAAGATGTTATATTTGCACATAGGACCCCTTGTTCGAAAGGAGCTTCTGAACTGTCTCGTCCATTGAATTTGTCAGGTTTTGGATGGTTTCTGCTTCAATTGTTTTGCATGAGGACAGAATACCCTCCCAGAGCTGTTGCTTAGATGTGAACTGCCTCCCGCCATCATAGACACTCCTTTTGATGATGCTCCAGAGGTTCTGAATGGGGTTAAGGTCAGGGGAGCATGGGGGTCACACCATAAGTTTGTCCCCTTTTATGCCCATATCAGCCAGAGATGCAGATGTGTTATGTGCAGCATGAGACGGTGCATTATCATGCATGAAAATGATCTTGCTGTGGAATACACGGTTCTTCTTCTTGAACCATGGCAGGAAGTGCTGTTTGAGAAACTCCATATACATTATGGAGTTCATCTTTACCCCTTCAGGGATCCTAAAGGGGCCGACAATCTCTCTCCCCATGATTCCAGCCCAAAACATTACTCCACCTCCTCCTTGTTGGCGCTGTAGCCATGTTTGTGTGGGTTGTCCATCAACCAGCCATCCTCCACTCCATCCATCTGGACCATCGAGCGTTGCACGGCATTCATCGGTGAACAAAACAGTTTTGAAGTCAGTCTTCATGTATTGTTTGGCCCACTGGAGCCTTTCTGCTTGTGTGCAGTGGATAGAGGAGGTCAACAGGATGGCTTACGCACAGCTGCAAACCTCTGAAGGACTCTGCATCTTGTTATTCGGGGGACGTTGGAGGCACCAGCAGCTTCAAAAACTTGTCTGCTGCTATGACAAGGCTTTTTGCCGCTGCTCTTTTAACCTGACGTAATTGCCTGTAGGAAAGAGTCCTCAATTTTACCTTATCAGTACGCACACGTGTGTAATGTGAATCAGATACATACTTCTTGATTGTGCGATTATCAGGATGAAGTGTCTTGGCAATGTTGATTGTAGTCATGCCTTGACCTAAACACTCCACAATTTGTTGCTTCTCAGCAGCCGACACATCCTTTTTCTTTCCCATTTTGGCAAAAAATGTATGCTGCTTAATAATGTGGGACAGCCTTCTTAAGTAGTCTTGCCTTTCATTGGACACACCTGCCAAACTAATTAGCACAGGTGTCTGCAATTGCTTACAGTGATATAAAGAGTCCTGACACACATCACCATCAATGAGTTTAACTGACAAACAAACAAATTCTTCCCTTATCAATCCTAAACACTTTTTGCATAATAATTTGGAACATAGTGTACATGTGCTTTTCCACAAAACACCAGTGGTTCACGTAGTGAATCTTACATTTCTAACTTGCCAACCGTGGTCTGTATGGAGTTGTTCAATAAAGGGTCCAAAATTAAGATAACATAGACGGGAGAGGTCTCTATGAATAAGAATTCCTAAGTATTTGATACCCTGTGAGGGCCAGGCAAAGGGAAAGTTGGACTGGATGGAATCCTGTATGGATTTGGGAAGGGAGACATCGAGGGCCTCAGACTTCGCTGCATTGATTTTAAAATTTGACCATGTAACAAAGTGATCTATTTCAGCCATAACAGCAGGGATGGATATATGTGATTGAGTGATATATACTAGGACATCATCAGCAAATGCAGAGCACTTGTACTCGGTGCCTCCCACCTCAATCCACCTAATACTGGGGTTATGGCGAATTGATGAGAGCAGGTGCTCCGTCACTAGGATGTATAAGAGAGGGGCAGAGGACATCTCTGCCTTGTCCCATTGGTGATTATGAAAGGTGATGAAAATGTTCTGATGTGCCCCCTGGGCCTTGGGACACCCGGAGCCGGACCCTTTTTGGTGGATGCTGGTGGTTGTAGTCTCCGTGGCGGCTACCCGATTCCGTGGCTCAGGGCGGTCAAACCAGTGGCGGAACTATTTATGTGGTTTTGATGTTTAAATGTCCGACTATGCCACCCGTGGATTGCTGTCAGAGTGAACCGCCGCAGCAGGGCAGACCGCTGAGGCTGGTGTTGTGAGTGCAGCAGAGCGTAGTATAACTCCCCACGGGAGGAGTATAGACTCAGGGCAGTGTATGGGGAGGATGGGGGTGATGGTGCAGGGCAGCAGCAGTTACGACACGGAGTCAGTGATGCAGTCCAGGGCCTTTACTCACAGTTCTTATTATCCAGACCACTTCTGCAGGTAACGGCTGCCCACGTCGTACTGTGCTCACCAGGTGAGGGGCTCAGACAACGCCCAGATAACTTTGGAGCTCTTCACAGGACCCCCTTTGTGTGTCCTTTGTCTGGCCTTTCTTACCAACGCTTCTGTCCGGCTGCCTCGGGCCTCCTGTTGGTAAACTTGGCGCCAGTTTCCCTGACCCTATGTGGTGCCTTCCTAGCGGGTGTAGCGAGGGGCTGCGCCACATAAAATGTCACAGCCTCCGGTTTCTAGCTGAGGGTCGTTTCCCGCCTCCACTAGTTTCGGGGAGCGGTCTCCCCCTTTGGCCTGACCCCTCCACGCAGGTGGATTCGGGCGTGCGGTGGCGACTCGCACGTCCGCACCCCTGGGATCCCTTCTTTCCTCGTTCCTGGAGCCTTCTCCGCTCCTCTTCCTTCCTTCTCCCTCTTCCAGGCCTGGGCCTCTGTTACTAGGCCCGCCTCCGGAGCAGAGCTCATGCAGAGCCCCTGCTCCTTGTCACTTCTGCTCAGACTTCTCTGCACTGAACTAAGATGGTGCCCACCTTTTATACTCCCTTCTCAATGCACCCAGGAACTGCTTCCTCCCTGCTCCTGCACTACAGGGTTCCCCTTCCTCGGTGTTCCCTCCCCCCACTCCAGCCAGGGACAGGGACTGTCGTGCCCATCTCAGGGGCATATTGGTTGCCCTGCCCCACGGCAATGTGGTGCAATGCATGCGGGTGTCGGGGTCCTGATCCACACTCCATCCTTACCTGAGAGTGAGATATCACACCTCTGGGTGAGGTGCAATACCTCTGTAGCAACCGAGCCCTCGGGGTGCTACAGTTCCATTTATCTTCAGCCTAGGTGACGTATTGCGATACAGGGCCGTGATTTTGGCTATAAAAGGGTCCCCTAGACCCCATACCCCAAGCTTTTTAAGAGAATAATATATGGCGTGCCAGGAGACTCTATGGAATGCTTTCTCAGCATCCAACGAGAGTATCTAATTACAAATTTTTAACTGCATCTAGCCCAGGAAATACTTTGTGCCTAGTAGCAGTGTCTGCTAGTCAGCGGATTATCCCAGCTGTTAAGCAAGCACCACCACCTGTAGTTTGGACACTTCATTTTTTCAATGGAAATGCTTCGGGACCCCGGGATACTCAGTGAAGAGCATCAGGAGGCACCCCAAGACATAGGGGCTGGGACTGGCGGTAGGACGCCTTGCGGTGGACCGCCGAGATCGATCCTTTTAAAAGCTTTTTAACTGCAGCAGCTTTAGTGGACGCTACTGGAGCTGGAATTACGCGGCTGCTGGCATGAGACTTGCCCTCCAATAGATCCTTGTAAAAGGATTTAAAGTGTATTCATTCAAATTAGAGAGACAATTTAAATTAAAAAGCTTAGACCTGCCTCCACCACAGGGGGGCTCGCTCGACCCACCAGCAGACAGGCACCAGTATTGGGAGAGGGGGGCTGGCCATCAGGGTCCACCGCAGCTCTTGCACAAAGCCGGCGACACGGAGTTCGCACGGGCAGGAACGGACTGGCAGTGTCGGCTTCGCACTTTTTTGGTTTTAGAAGGGCATGACATGCCTATATCTGTGTCTCCCCCTCCTTTTACTCCTCCACCTCTTTTCTTTTTGCATGACTATATGTACTTGTCACTTTTCCATTTGTTAGTTGTGTCTTCTGAGCAGTTTGTTTTCTATGTGTTTCAATGTGTTTTTGTTTGCCTGCCATTGGTTTTAACGGTGTTCGAAGGTGTTCGATGAACAGTTCGACGAACAGTTCGGCGAACATACGGGTGTTCGACAAACCGAACCGAACTCGAACACTACGGGGGTGGCTCAACACTAGTCCGGAACACACTTCTAATGACATAACACTGTCCCAGGTAGCAGCTTCATGCCACAGCCCTGAACAAGATCTGTGTGCTTTAAGCAGTGAGATAACTTCAGAGCTGTGGAGTGATATAGTGCAGCTCAGAATGCTGGTAGCTGGCTGTGACTTTCTCCAATATTTGCATACCATGCGGCGTGAGGCCTTCATATATGGTATGCGAATGTTTACCTAGAAATTTTTTGAGTAATTATATTCTGAAAAACTTTTTATGTGTAATATAGTAGAATAATAAAAAAGAGAGGTAATTTTGGGGGGTGGGGATATGTGAGCACCCAGTCCCACCCAATATCTCTGACTACTCGTAAATCCGGCCCTAACGAGACCTATTAACTCTCTCAGCACTATAAGTGCTTTTTTGGGCTTACATCACCAAGGCAACCAAACTTAATGATACAGATCTCTCCTAGAGGACCTGTCCAATGGCCATCTTACATACCCCACCTTCCGCCATCAAAAAGTGGACCCTCGACAGAGTATCAGCATTGCAATGTAGTTTACCGGACCTTTGCTCTGCATGGAAGCTAAAATATTGAAGTGCTAGGAACTATCTGGACACTCAGTAATTGTTCCCCTTCTTTTCCTGCATCCACCTCAGTGGGGCATGGTTTGACACTAACCTGAACTTCCTGCCTAAGAGGTAGTCCTTTAGAGTGTTCAACGCCCACTTGATGGCTAAGCATTCCTTCTCCATTACTGAGTAGTTATTCTCGCAAGAAGACCCCTTCTGACTTAGGTACATTATGGGGTGCTCTTCCCTGTCCACCTCCTGAGAAAAGATAGCACCCAGGCTGACAATGAGACCGTCAGGTTCACAAACTCCTTTGAGAAGTTCGGTGCCACCAACACTGGCTGTTTATATAGGGCTACCTTCAGTTTCTGGGAGGCTGCCTCAGATTCTTGAGACCACTTAGCCATAGCCAACTTTGAACCTTTAAGGAGGTCCGTCAGAGAAGCAGCTATTATGGCGAAGTTAGGGATAAAGGGGAGGTAGTAGCCCATGATGCAGAGGAATACTCTGACCAGCTTCTTTGAGAGACATTGTTTATTTAGGGCTTGATTTCAACCTTGCCTATGACATAGCCCAAGTATTTGGGTTCCTCCATCCCCGTGGCACATTTTGTTTGGGTTTACGGAACAAAATGTATCTCCTGGACTTTTCTAGGATGGCTTTCCCAATTCTGCCTAGAGACCACAATGTCATCCTGCGTACTTCTTGTAGGGAGCTAGGATCCGATCCATGGCTCTCTGGAAGGTGGCCGAAGGTGAATTATCTGGAAGGTGCAACCCAAACAGCATTCTTGTGTACTGGAAACTTCTGCCTGGTATTGAGAAGGCCTTTTTTTCCTTGGCATCTTTGGACAGGGCAATTTTCCAATACCATTTCATGAGGTCAATGGTGGTAATGTACCAGGCAGGCCCTAGTCCTTCAATGAGTTCATCTATACGGGGCATTGGATATGTATTAAACTTAGGGACTTCATTCAGCTTCCTATAGTCATTGCAAAACAACCATTCTCCATCTGATTTCGGTACCAAAACCTAGGGACTGGACCAGCCGCTCTTGGACTCTTCAATGTCACCTAGGTTCAACATTTGCTTCACCTCCTTCAAGAATACCTCTCGGTGGGCTTCAGTGATCTAACATGGCTTCAAATTCACCAGGACATGAGGTTTCATCAGGACTTCTTGTTCTATGACCTGAGTAGACCCAGGCAACACTGAAAGCAGGTCTCTGGTCCGATATAGCAACTATCGGCACTGCTGCTTTTGGGTACGTGACAGCGTCTCTGCCACCTTGACATCTTTCATGTCACCTTTTTGGACTTAGCCACCAAACATGGAGCTTCCCCGGGCTTCCTATCTTTCCATGACTTGATCAGATTGATGTGGTACATTTGGTAGGGTTTCCTTGTTCCCAGTTGGTGGACTTTATAGTTGACCTCTCTAATCTTCGTAGGGGCCCTGTCATTTGGCTAGAAATTTTCTCTCCACCGTGGATACCAGTACCTGTACCAATTCTCCAGGGCTGAACTGTCTCACCCTTGCCAACCGTTTGTACACCCTTGACTGCACCTCTTGTGCCTGAAGGAGGTGCTCTCTCATGATGGGCATAACTTCAGCAATCCATTCTTGCATTTGGGCAACATGCTCAATCAGGCTACTGTAGGGTGTAGTCTTTGCTTTGCAGGTCTCCTTCGCTATATCAAGGAGTCTACGGGGGTGTCGGTCATACAACAGTTCAAATGGGGAGAAACTAATAGAGGCCTGTGGGACTACTCTAATGGTGAATAACAGGTACGGCAGTAGATAGTCACAGTCTTCGCCGTCCTTCTCTATGACCTTCTTTAACATGGTCTTCAAGGTTTTATTAAACTTTTCCACCAGACCGTCCATCTGTGTAAGGTAGACTGAGGTCTTGAGTTGTGTAATTTGCAATGTTTTGCACAATTCTCTCATCACCTTCAACATGAATTTAGTCCCTTGGTCCATAAGGATCTCCTTAAGCAGCCCCATTCTGGTAAAAATATGAACGAATTCCCAAGCTATATACTTGGCGGACTTGATTAGGGGCCCCACTAAATCCATCGCTATGCAATCAAAGGGGATCTCAATGATGGGCAATGACACTAAGGGACTATGAAAGTGAGCCACCAGGGAGGTCAGCTGGCAGGTGGGACAGGACCTACAATGGTTCATGATTTTTCAGTGATAACCGGGCCAGTAGAACCTCTGGAGGATCCATTCCTGGGTTTTCTTTATCCCCAGATCACCATCTAATACATGAGAATAGTACAGTCACATTATCAAATGCACCTTTTAGAGTTAAGTCCCTGAGTTGGGCGGTTCCACATTTCCCTCCAGATACCTCCAGCTCAAGGATGTTGGCCTCCGGGGATGCTGCCTCATCCTTACCGCCAACAAGCACACAAAATGGAAACTCGTTACCTGTGGCCTGCAACAAGGTTTTTTTAGGAGCCACCTGGCTGTCTTCTGAGAAACCAGACGACCCCGCTTTCCCTCATAAGTCCCAGAATAAAGAAAAGTCCTGCCCAATTATTATTGGGTGTAATAGGTCCTGAACGACACCAACATCATGGGTCTGAGTGCCAGAGTTTGTGTTTATGACCACTCGGGCCACGGGGTAATTTTTAGTGTCCCCATAGATATACCGGAGTTCCACCATCTTAATAGAAACCAGCCGGTGAGGAAATGTGGCCCTTACCAGGGTTACCAAACTCCCTGAGTCCAATAGACCAATAACTGACACCCCAATCACCGACACTGGACATGCCTGCGGCCCCGCGCCAGCTTGAGGGACAGTACTGCAGGCAGGGTATGCAAAATATGAGCAGCGGACACCAATGCTGCTGTCTATTGGCTCAGTGGTCGTAGGGCAATGGGTGGCCATGTACCACAGGGTTTGACACCTCCAACAAATCACATTATTAGATGGGGCTTTTGGCAACAACTCAGATGCCTCCTGGGCTCTTGAATTCCCCACAGATGTGGCTGTAGTTTCCTTCTTTTGGGTGTCAGCCCTCCAGTATGGAGATGTTAAGACCCCTTGTTTCCCTAATGAACTTTCGTCTGCCTGGTACCTTTCCACCAAGCCCACCAGATCATCAGTAATCAAGGGATCTACCTGGGCAACCCAGGACTGCACCAGTCTCAGAAGGGAGTGTATGAACCTGTCCATGACGACCCTCTTACCCATCTGCGCTGGGGAGGAAACATTCTTGTTGCAACCACTTCTGAACCAAGTTCTGCCCAGTGGTGTACCCATTGCACTCTGACAGTCAGAGTCACTCGCAAGCATGCCAAGATCTGTTTTCAACTTGACGTACTCCTTTGCATCCTGCAAGGTCAGGCCATAATAGGCCTTCTTGGACTCCCCCATTAGATATGGCACCAGAATCTCCACCCACTGCTCCAGAGGCAATTCTCTCGTTCCTCCACACTTTTGACAACTGTCAAGAATGCCTCGACATCATCACCCAGGGTCGTCTTTTGCATGGCTCTCCTTACTGTATTCCTCATTTGTGAATCATCACCTTGACTTGGGTGTGGTGCTTTTGCCACGGATGACCTCTTCTCTGATTGAAACCTTTCTTTATTTTTGCCTCCATCTTGTTCAGACGTGATGATGACTTTTCACATCCACAGCTTGTCTCTCCAGATTCCCTCTTCTCCGGTCTTCTGCAGCACATCCCGATACACTGGCCTTTAAAAATAACAGTGTTATTAAAATGCCCTCTGCAAAATTTTTTTTCCCATATTATGACTTAAATAAGCCTCCCAAAATATGTGGCCTCCACACTGTCAGCCTTAATGAGCTACACCCACCACATTGTCTTCCATTATCAGCTATAGCCGCGACACCATCCGCCCTTATGAACCACGGTTTATACCATGGCTGTCCCCTCTCTAGTTTTCCCTTACACTCTCTATACCTCCACACTGCCCCCAGGCCATGCTAACCCCTGTCCATACTGTGCCCCCATTTCATGCTGCCCCCTTTCCATATCCATTTTGTGTCCCTTTTCACACTATGCCCTCATAGAATCTGCGCCACAAACAGCATAAAAACGGTATCGGAAGAGAGGAAATAATCTTTTCTGTTATTGTATGAGAGTTATTAGGGGAGATGTTTCCCATGGTTGTAATTATTTGAAAAATGTTTAATGAAAACAATCTTATTAATAAAAAACCTGTGGGATAAAGCAAGGTCAGGGATCTCTCTAATTCAGGCTTTCCACAAAGTGACTGTCACCCATCCAGTAAATTATACTATTTGTTTGGCAGTGAAGCTATCTTCTATCAGAACTAATATGTAAACAGTGGGTTGCACCAGTCACTTAGTGAGGAATCATTCTGTGCTTTTGTGAGTCACTCTGGCCTATAGGGTAAATTACTACTATTCATGGACTTTGACTTCCCTTAGTCTGCAAGCAAGCCCCATGTACATATCATATAAGAGAACGATCTCCTATGATTGGTTAAAGAGGTATGGGATGAGAAGGTGAGGATACAGATCCCGGACTGTGATCTGATTGAGTTTGCGGAAATCTAGACAGAAAAACCCCAAAGCAACGGGGGATGAGGATTGTTTGATATGACCCTTTGCCAGCCTTTCAGCGATATAGTCCTTCAAGGCCTGCCTCTCTGGACCAGAGATACTATACAGTCTGCTCTTTGGCAGCTTGGCCCCCCGGAATAGGATTAACGCCTCAGTCATAAGGATGATGGGGAGGAAGTTTTTGGCATCCCTGCTCCGAAAGCACATCCACAATGTCAGACAGGTATTCAGGCACATATTTGGTACCCACCCTGGCTAGCCAGGTGCCCAAGCAGTTTCCTTGACAATACTCGCTCCACTTTACCACCTCCTGAGTCTGCCAATCTACCACAGGGTTGAGAATCATAAGCCAAGGTAGTCCAAGGACTACAGGAGAGGGCAGATCCTCAAGCACATAAGAGTCAATAAATTTTGAGTGGATGGCCCCTAACTGTAGATGTATCCCTCGGATGACTTGAGTAAGATACCCCTGGCTCAATGGTGTGGAGTCAATGGCGATTATGGGTACATGTCTAGATAGTGCATGTGGTTTGGACCTGGATGAACCTAGTGTTGATCAAATTAAACCCCACCCCACTGTCCAGAAAAGCAGAAGTAACAACCTTATTTTTGTCCAGATGGATATCAGCCAGTAAAATAAATTGTGACCTACCAACGGAGGAGATATGTACACCTGGGTTGTTAACCTCCCCGCAACCTGGGCTCCTTAGTTTTCTGGCAGCTTTTATGGTGTGGTAGGGAAGGACAAGCACCCACAAAATGACTCTTTCCACCACAGTAAAGTAAGTGCCGGTCTCCCTGCTGAAGCTGATATAGTGTGGACTCGGCCATGGAGATGCGGTTGGGGGTCATCATAAATATGACCCAGCACCTGAAAAAAATCCTCCACTGTTCGAAGCTACTGAGAGTCCGATGGGAGGGAAAATGCCAAGGCTTGCGGGGGGTCACCCTGAAAGAACAAAATTACTATCCCCACCCTTTGTTCCTCGGTTCCTGAGGAGTGAGGACATAACTTAAAGCAAAGCTTACAGGCCTCCCTGAAAACAGCAAACTTGTCACACCAACCATAGAACCTGTCAGGCAAAGCGATCTTGGGCTCCACTAGGGGTTTCCTGGGAGTCACAGTCCACAAACCTGACAGCTCAGGGTGCTTCAAAACTACAGTGCGTAGGTCTGCCACCTCCAGGCTGAGTTGCTGCAGTTGCACTGCCAAAGTAGTAATAGGATCCATGATGGATAAAAAAAAACGGTTTTGACCAAAGTTAATGTCATGACTCTGTTGTCGGGTATCCCGGGGACAGAGGCTCCCTCCCTGTCGCTAGTGCTAGAGGCGCCCTAGCTATCCCTTTTCCCTGGATTACTTCTAATGGTGAAGATGCTGGGGCCATGTACCTTGTTGAGCTCCGGAATCCACCGTTAGTCTGTCCCCCATCCCACCCAGGAGTAGTAGTGTATGGCAATACACCAACCAGATTAAAAAGGTAAGATAATATGCACAGGGTAAAGGAAAATACCAATCATACAAATATGCTCTCACAAACAACAGAGGGGAACACAGGGGAGTGAAGGAAGGGAAAAATCAAAGAAGGAGAAGAACTGGATTTGCACACAGCCAAAACCAAGCAACAGTCTTTAGATAAATCCAGCAAACGCCTCCTCAAACAACAAAACTCCACCAACCCCTGAACCATGCAGCATGAAGCTAAGTCTAGCAATGCCAGAATAGCATTACTGCTCTGGTCTCATAAATGCAGGCTTTAGCCTAGGAGAGTGTTCACACTAGGCTCCCCGCAAACTGGAGATCGCCTTGTCATTGGCTGCTGGGCATGCATGAATTGGCCAAATTATGTGCTAAGCATCTTCCTTTTTTTCTTATTATCCAGAGCAGTAATGCTATTCCAATTTCCAGATATGTCATGTTTACATGCTTTAGCACTGCAGAGTGCAACTTTATTTGTTGAGTATGATTACAAACACTTCCATATGTCCTCTGATAACCGTATCAGTGTTGGTGGAGGGGCAAAGTTGACAGAGCTGTGAGAGGAGGGCTGCAGTTATAGACATTAGAGTTGAGCGAGCATGCTCGACACTGCTCGGCACTCGCTCGAGCATCTCACTCCTCAGGATGTTCGGCGAGCACCGAGCATTTCCGGGTTACTCGGGCGGGAGCTCGGGTCTCCACCCTGCACGTTTGGTGCTCTTTACAGAGCCAATGAACATGCAGGGATTGCCAGACAGTCAATGGAATGCCGCAGCCATGTTGTTTGTTGGCATTGCAGTAATTGGCTGGCACCACAGCATCACCTCGAGTATTTAAAACCGGGCGCCGCCATTTTGGACACAATCGCTCCGAATCAGACAGTGTAGGGAGAGTACTGCAGAGTTAGGGAGAGATATATAGTGCAAAATAGGTAGTGTAGGGTCTCTAAAGCCTGCCAAATCAAACAAACAGACCTTCTCGGGACTAATATCCATCACAGATATCAGGCAGGCAGGCAGGATGTATAGGAGACGCAGTGGTTATACCAGCAAACACTGCATTACAGTCCTGTGTGCTCCTGTTGGTCAAATTGCTAGACTTATCCCCCGGTCTCAGGGGCCAGGAAAATTCCTTTTTTTTTCATCTAAATCCTGTATTTTTTTTTTCCCTCAGTCAGACTGTACAAATACGCGTCTTATTAACCTTTTGGTATTTTCCCCCCAAAAAATTTTTTATTAGTGTTTCTGTGACTGTTCACACACCAATATATCTGTTTAAAAGAGTCTGGTGTAGGCCAGAGAAATAGAACTGTGGTTTTGCAGTTCCACGGGTCAAATCTCTGTATTATCCTGCTTTTGGCATTTTTTGCCATGAAAAAAAATGTAATAGTGTCTCCCTGACTGGTCAGACACCAATATATCTGATTAAAAGAGTCTGGTGTAGGTCAGAGAAATAGAACTGTGATTTTGCAGTTCCACGGGTCAAATCTCTGTATTATCCTGCTATTGGCATTTTTTGCCGTAAAAAAAACTGTAATAGTGTCTCCCTGACTGGTCAGATACCAATATATCTGTTTAAAAGAGTCTGGTGTAGGCCAGAGAAATAGAACTGTGGTTTTGCAGCTCCACGGGTCAAATCTCTGTATTATCCTGCTTTTGGCATATTTTGCCGTAAAACAAAATTGTATTAGAGTCTGCCTGACTGGTCAGACATCAATATATGTGTTTAAAAGAGTCTGGTGTAGACCAGAGAAATAGAACTGTGGTTTTGCAGTTCCACGGGTCAAATCTCTGTATTATCCTGCTTTTGGCATTTTTTGCCGTAAAAAAAAACTATAACAGTATCTCCCTGACTGGTCAGACACCAATATATCTGTTTAAAAGAGTCTGGTGTAGGCCAGAGAAATAGAACTGTGGTTTTGCAGTTCCACGGGTCAAATCTCTGTATTATCCTGCTTTTGGCATTTTTTTTGCCGCAAAAAAAAACTGTAATAGTGTCTCCCTGACTTCTCAGACACCAATATATGTGTTTAAATGAGTCTGGTGTAGGCCAGAGAAATATAATTGTTTTTCTGAAGTTCCACGGGTCAAATCTCTGTATTATCCTGCTTTTGCCATTTTTTGAAGTTAAAAAAAAATGTAATAGTGTCTCCCTGACTGGTCAGACACTAATATATATGTTTAAAAGAGTCTGGTGTAGGCCAGAGAAATAGAACTGTGGTTTTGCAGTTCCACGGGTCAAATCTCTGTATTATCCTGCTTTTGGCAATTTTTGCCATAAAAAAAAACTGTAATAGTGTCTCCCTGACTGGTCAGACACCAATATATCTGTTTAAAAGAGTCTGGTATAGGCCAGAGAAATAGAATTGTGGTTTTGCAGTTCCACGGGTCAAATCTCTGTATTATCCTGCTTTTGGCATTTTTTGCCGTAAAAAAAAAAACTGTAATAGTGTCTCCCTGACTGGTCAGACACTAATATATCTGTTTAAAAGAGTGTGGTGTAGGCCAGAGAAATAGAACTGTGGTTTTGCAGTTCCACGGGTCAAATCTCTGTATTATCCTGCTTTTGGCAATTTTTGCCGTAAAAAAAACTGTAATAGTGTCTCCCTGACTGGTCAGACACCAATAAATCTGTTTGAAAGAGTCTGGTGTTGGCCAGATAAATAGAACTGTGGTTTTGCAGTTCCACGGGTCAAATCTCTGTATTATCCTGCTTTTGGCATTTTTTGCCATTAAAAAAATACTATAATAGTGTCTCCCTGACTGGTCAGACACCAATATATCTGTTTAAAAGAGTCTGGTGTAGGCCAGATAAATAGAACTGTGGTTTTGCAGTTCCACGGGTCAAATCTCTGTATTATCCTGCTTTTGGCATTTTTTCCCATAAAAAAAACTCAAATAGTGTCTCCCTGACTGGTCAGACACCAATATATATATCTGTTTAAAAGAGTCTGGTATAGGCCAGAGAAATAGAATTGTGGTTTTGCAGTTCCACTTGTCAAATCTCTGTATTATTCTGCTTTTGGCATTTTTTGCCATAAAAAAAAAAATGTAATAGTGACTCCCTGACTGGTCAGACACTAATATATCTGTTTAAAAGAGTCTGGTGTAGGCCAGAGAAATATAACTGTGGTTTTGCAGTTCCACGGGTCAAATCTCTGTATTATCCTGCTTTTGGCATTTTTTGCCGTAAAAAAAAACTGTAATAGTGTCTCCCTGACTGGTCAGACACCAATATATCTGTTTAAAAGAGTCTGGTGTAGGCCAGATAAATAGAACTGTGGTTTTACAGTTCCACGGGTCAAATCTCTGTACTATCCTGCTTTTGGCATTTTTTGACATAAAAATAAACTGTAATAGTGTCTCCCTGACTGGTCAGACACCAATATATCTGTTTAAAAGAGTCTGGTGTAGGCCAGATATATAGAAGTCAAATCTCTGTATTTTCCTGCTTTTGGCATTTTTTCCCATAAACAAAAACTCTAATAGTGTCTCCCTGACTGGTCAGACACCAATATAACTGTTTAAAAGAGTCTGGTATAGGCCAGAGAAATAGAACTGTGGTTTTGTAGTTCCACGGGTCAAATTTCTGCTTTGTCCTGCTTTTGGCATTTTTTGCCGTAAAAAACTGTAATAGTATCTCCCTGACTGGTCAGACACCAATATATCTGTTTAAAAGAGTCTGTTGTAGGCCAGAGAAATAGAACTGTGGTTTTGCAGTTCCATGGGTCAAATCTCTGTATTATCCTGCTTTTGGCATTTTTTGCCATAAAAAAAAAACTGTAATAGTCTCTCCCTGACTGGTCAGACACCAATATATCTGTTTAAAAGAATCTGGTGTAGGCCAGAGAAATAGAACTGTTTTTGTGCAGTTCTACGGGTCAAATCTCTGTATTATCCTGCTTTTGGCATTTTTTGCCATAAAAAAAACTGTAGTAGTGTCTCCCTGACTTGTCAGACACCAATATATCGGTTTAAAAGATTCTGGTGTAGGCCAGAGAAATAGAACTGTGGTTTTGCAGTTCCACGGGTCAAATCTCTGTATTATCCTGCTTTTGGCATTTTTTGCCATGAAAAAAAATGTAATAGTGTCTCCCTGACTGGTCAGACACCAATATATCTGATTAAAAGAGTCTGGTGTAGGCCAGAGAAATAGAACTGTGGTTTTGCAGTTCCACGGGTCAAATCTCTGTATTATCCTGCTTTTGGCTTTTTTTTGCCGTAATAAAAAACTATAATAGTGTCTCCCTGACAGGTCAGACACCAATATATCAGTTTAAAAGAGTCTGGTGTAGGCCAGATAAATAGAACTGTGGTTTTGCAGTTCCACGGGTCAAATCTCTGTATTATCCTGCTTTTGGCATTTTTTCCCCCAAAAAAAAATCTAATAGTGTCTAGCTGACTGGTCAGACACCAATATATCTGTTTAAAAGAGTCTGATATAGGCCAGAGAAATAGAACTGTGGTTTTGCAGTTCCACGGGTCAAATCTCTGTATTATCCTGCTTTTGGCATTTTTTGCCGTAAAAAAAAACTGTAACAGTATCTCCCTGACTGGTCAGACACCAATATATCTGTTTAAAAGAGTCTGGTGTAGGCCAGAGAAATAGAACTGTGGTTTTGCAGTTCCACGGGTCAAATCTCTGTATTATCCTGCTTTTGGCATTTTTTGCCATAAAAAAAAACTGTAATAGTATCTCCCTGACTGGTCAGACACCAATATATCTGTTTAAAAGTGTCTGGTGTAGGCCAGAGAAATATAATTGTTTTTCTGAAGTTCCACGGGTCAAATCTCTGTATTATCCTGCTTTTGGCAATTTTTGCCGTAAAAAAAAAATGTAATAGTGTCTCCCTGACTGGTCAGACATCAATATATCTGTTTAAAAGAGTCTGGTATAGGCCAGAGATATAGAATTGTGGTTTTGCAGTTCCACGGGTCAAATCTCTGTATTATCCTGCTTTTGGCATTTTTTGCCGTAAAAAAAACTGTAATAGTGTCTCCCTGACTGGTCAGACACCAATATATATATATCTGTTTAAAAGAGTCTGGTATAGGCCAAAGAAATAGAATTGTGGTTTTGCAGTTCCACTTGTCAAATCTCTGTATTATTCTGCTTTTGGCATTTTTTGCCGTAAAAAAAAAACTGTAATAGTGACTCCCTGACTGGTCAGACACTAATATATCTGTTTAAAAGAGTCTGGTGTAGGCCAGAGAAATAGAACTGTGGTTTTGCAGTTCCACGGGTCAAATCTCTGTATTATCCTGCTTTTGGCATTTTTTGCCGTAAAAAAAAACTGTAATAGTGTCTCCCTGACTGGTCAGACACCAATATATCTGTTTAAAAGAGTCTGGTGTAGGCCAGATAAATAGAACTGTGGTTTTACAGTTCCACGGGTCAAATCTCTGTATTATCCTGCTTTTGGCATTTTTTGACATAAAAAAAAACTGTAATAGTGTCTCCCTGACTGGTCAGACACCAATATATCTGTTTAAAAGAGTCTGGTGTAGGCCAGAGAAATAGAACTGTGGTTTTGTAGTTCCACGGGTCAAATTTCTGCTTTGTCCTGCTTTTGGCATTTTTTGCCGTAAAAAAAACTGTAATAGTATCTCCCTGACTGGTCAGACACCAATATATCTGTTTAAAAGAGTCTGGTGTAGGCCAGAGAAATAGAACTGTGGTTTTGCAGTTCCATGGGTCAAATCTCTGTATTATCCTGCTTTTGGCACTTTTTGCCGTAAAAAAAAACTGTAATAGTCTCTTCCTGACTGGCCAGACACCAATATATCTGTTTAAAAGAATCTGGTGTAGGCCAGAGAAATAGAACTGTTTTTGTGCAGTTCTACGGGTCAAATCTCTGTATTATCCTGCTTTTGGCATTTTTTGCCATAAAAAAAACTGTAGTAGTGTCTCCCTGACTTGTCAGACACCAATATATCGGTTTAAAAGATTCTGGTGTAGGCCAGAGAAATAGAACTGTGGTTTTGCAGTTCCACGGGTCAAATCTCTGTATTATCCTGCTTTTGGCATTTTTTGCCATGAAAAAAAATGTAATAGTGTCTCCCTGACTGGTCAGACACCAATATATCTGATTAAAAGGGTCTGGTGTAGGCCAGAGAAATAGAACTGTGGTTTTGCAGTTCCACGGGTCAAATCTCTGTATTATCCTGCTTTTGGCTTTTTTTTGCCGTAATAAAAAACTATAATAGTGTCTCCCTGACAGGTCAGACACCAATATATCAGTTTAAAAGAGTCTGGTGTAGGCCAGATAAATAGAACTGTGGTTTTGCAGTTCCACGGGTCAAATCTCTGTATTATCCTGCTTTTGGCATTTTTTCCCCCAAAAAAAAATCTAATAGTGTCTAGCTGACTGGTCAGACACCAATATATCTGTTTAAAAGAGTCTGATATAGGCCAGAGAAATAGAACTGTGGTTTTGCAGTTCCACGGGTCAAATCTCTGTATTATCCTGCTTTTGGCATTTTTTGCCGTAAAAAAAAACTGTAACAGTATCTCCCTGACTGGTCAGACACCAATATATCTGTTTAAAAGAGTCTGGTGTAGGCCAGAGAAATAGAACTGTGGTTTTGCAGTTCCACGGGTCAAATCTCTGTATTATCCTGCTTTTGGCATTTTTTGCCATAAAAAAAAACTGTAATAGTATCTCCCTGACTGGTCAGACACCAATATATCTGTTTAAAAGTGTCTGGTGTAGGCCAGAGAAATATAATTGTTTTTCTGAAGTTCCACGGGTCAAATCTCTGTATTATCCTGCTTTTGGCAATTTTTGCCGTAAAAAAAAAATGTAATAGTGTCTCCCTGACTGGTCAGACATCAATATATCTGTTTAAAAGAGTCTGGTATAGGCCAGAGATATAGAATTGTGGTTTTGCAGTTCCACGGGTCAAATCTCTGTATTATCCTGCTTTTCGCATTTTTTGCCGTAAAAAAAACTGTAATAGTGTCTCCCTGACTGGTCAGACACCAATATATATATATCTGTTTAAAAGAGTCTGGTATAGGCCAAAGAAATAGAATTGTGGTTTTGCAGTTCCACTTGTCAAATCTCTGTATTATTCTGCTTTTGGCATTTTTTGCCGTAAAAAAAAAACTGTAATAGTGACTCCCTGACTGGTCAGACACTAATATATCTGTTTAAAAGAGTCTGGTGTAGGCCAGAGAAATAGAACTGTGGTTTTGCAGTTCCACGGGTCAAATCTCTGTATTATCCTGCTTTTGGCATTTTTTGCCGTAAAAAAAAACTGTAATAGTGTCTCCCTGACTGGTCAGACACCAATATATCTGTTTAAAAGAGTCTGGTGTAGGCCAGATAAATAGAACTGTGGTTTTACAGTTCCACGGGTCAAATCTCTGTATTATCCTGCTTTTGGCATTTTTTGACATAAAAAAAAACTGTAATAGTGTCTCCCTGACTGGTCAGACACCAATATATCTGTTTAAAAGAGTCTGGTGTAGGCCAGAGAAATAGAACTGTGGTTTTGTAGTTCCACGGGTCAAATTTCTGCTTTGTCCTGCTTTTGGCATTTTTTGCCGTAAAAAAAACTGTAATAGTATCTCCCTGACTGGTCAGACACCAATATATCTGTTTAAAAGAGTCTGGTGTAGGCCAGAGAAATAGAACTGTGGTTTTGCAGTTCCATGGGTCAAATCTCTGTATTATCCTGCTTTTGGCACTTTTTGCCGTAAAAAAAAACTGTAATAGTCTCTTCCTGACTGGCCAGACACCAATATATCTGTTTAAAAGAATCTGGTGTAGGCCAGAGAAATAGAACTGTTTTTGTGCAGTTCTACGGGTCAAATCTCTGTATTATCCTGCTTTTGGCATTTTTTGCCATAAAAAAAACTGTAATAGTGTCTCCCTGACTTGTCAGACACCAATATATCGGTTTAAAAGAGTCTGGTGTAGGCCAGAGAAATAGAACTGTGGTTTTGCAGCTCCACGGGTCAAATCTCTGTATTATCCTGCTTTTGGCATATTTTGCTGTAAAACAAAATTGTATTAGAGTCTGCCTCACTGGTCAGACACCAATATATGTGTTTAAAAGAGTCTGGTGTAGGCCAGAGAAATAGAACTGTGGTTTTGCAGTTCCACGGGTCAAATCTCTGTATTATCCTGCTTTTGGCTTTTTTTGCCGTAAAAAAAATACTATAATAGTGTCTCCCTGACAGGTCAGACACCAATATATCTGTTTAAAAGAGTCTAGTGTAGGCCAGATAAATAGAACTGTGGTTTTACAGTTCCACGGGTCAAATCTCTGTATTATCCTGCTTTTGGCATTTTTTGACATAAAAAAAAACTGTAATCGTGTCTCCCTGACTGGTCAGACACCAATATATCTGTTTAAAAGAGTCTGGTGTAGGCCAGATAAATAGAAGTCAAATCTCTGTATTTTCCTGCTTTTGGCATTTTTTCCCATAAACAAAAACTCTAATAGTGTCTCCCTGACTGGTCAGACACCAATATAACTGTTTAAAAGAGTCTGGTATAGGCCAGAGAAATAGAACTGTGGTTTTGTAGTTCCACGGGTCAAATTTCTGCTTTGTCCTGCTTTTGGCATTTTTTGCCGTAAAAAAACTGTAATAGTATCTCCCTGACTGGTCAGACACCAATATATCTGTTTAAAAGAGTCTGGTGTAGGCCAGAGAAATAGAACTGTGGTTTTGCAGTTCCATGGGTCAAATCTCTGTATTATCCTGCTTTTGGCACTTTTTGCCGTAAAAAAAAACTGTAATAGTCTCTCCCTGACTGGTCAGACACCAATATATCTGTTTAAAAGAATCTGGTGTAGGCCAGAGAAATAGAACTGTTTTTGTGCAGTTCTACGGGTCAAATCTCTGTATTATCCTGCTTTTGGCATTTTTTGCCATAAAAAAAATTGTAATAGTGTCTTCATGACTTGTCAGACACCAATATATCAGCTTAAAAGAGTCTGGTGTAGGCCAGAGAAATAGAACTATGGTTTTGCAGTTCCACAGGTCAAATCTCTGTATTATCCTGCTTTTGGCATTTTTAGCCATAAAAAAAACTATAATAGTGTCTCCCTGACTGGTCAGACACCAATATATCTTTTTAAAACAGTCTGGGGTAGGCCAGAGAAATAGAACTGTTTTTTTGCAGTTCCACGGGTCAAATCTCTGTATTATCCTGCTTTTGGCATTTTTTGCCGTAAAAAAATTGTAATAGTGTCTCCCTGACTGGTCAGACACCAATATATCTGTTTAAAAGAGTCTGGTGTAGGCCAGACAAATAGAACTGTGGTTTTGCAGTTCCACGGGTCAAATATCTGTATTATCCTGCTTTTCGCATTTTTTGCCGTAAAAAAAAACTGTAATAGTGTCTCCGTGACTGGTCAGACACCAACATATCTGTTCAAAAGAGTGTGGTGTAGGCCAGAGAAATAGAACTGTGGTTTTGCAGTTCCACGGGTCAAATCTCTGTATTATCCTGCTTTTGGCATTTTTTGCCGTAAAAAAAAACTGTAATAGTGTCTCCCTGACTGGTCAGACACCAATATATCTGTTTAAAAGAGTCTGGTGTAGGCCAGAGAAATAGAACTGTTTTTGTGCAGTTCTACGGGTCAAATCTCTGTATTATCCTGCTTTTGGCATTTTTTGCCATAAACAAAACTGTAATAGTGTCTCCCTGACTTGTCAGACACCAATATATCGGTTTAAAAGAGTCTGGTGTAGGCCAGAGAAATAGAACTGTGGTTTTGCAGTTCCACGGGTCAAATCTCTGTATTTTCCTGCTTTTGGCATTTTTTTGCTGTAAAAAAAAACTGTAATAGTGTCTCCCTGACTGGTCAGACACCAATATATCTGTTTAAAAGAGTCTGGTGTAGGCCAGATAAATAGAACTGTGGTTTTGCAGTTCCACGGGTCAAATCTCTGTATTATCCTGCTTTTGGCATTTTTAGCCGTAAAAAAAAACTATAATAGTGTCTCCCTGACAGGTCAGACACCAATATATCTGTTTAAAAGAGTCTGGTGTAGGCCAGATAAATAGAACTGTGGTTTTGCAGTTCCAAGGGTCAAATCTCTGTTTTATCCTGCTTTTGGCATTTTTTGCCGTAAAAAAAAATGTAATAGTGTCTCCCTGACTGGTCAGACACCAATATATCTGTTCAAAAGAGTCTGGTGTAGGCCAGAGAAATAGAACTGTTTTTGTGCAGTTCTACGGGTCAAATCTCTGTATTATCCTGCTTTTGGCATTTTTTGCCATAAAAAAAACTGTAATAGTGTCTCCATGACTTGTCAGACACCAATATATCGGTTTAAAAGAGTCTGGTGTAGGCCAGAGAAATAGAACTATGGTTTTGCAGTTCCTCAGGTCAAATCTCTGTATTATCCTGCTTTTGGCATTTTTAGCCATAAAAAAAACTATAATAGTGTCTCCCTGACTGGTCAGACACCAATATATCTTTTTAAAAGAGTCTGGGGTAGGCCAGAGAAATAGAACTGTTTTTTTGCAGTTCCACGGGTCAAATCTCTGTATTATCCTGCTTTTGGCATTTTTTGCCGTAAAAAAACTGTAATAGTGTCTCCCTGACTGGTCAGACACCAATATATCTGTTTAAAAGAGTCTGGTGTAGGCCAGAGAAATAAAACTGTGGTTTTGCAGTTCCACGGGTCAAATCTCTGTATTATCCTGCTTTTGGCATTTTTTGCCGTAAAAAAAAACTACAATAGTGTCTCCCTGACTGGTCAGACACCAATATATCTGTTTAAAAGAGTCTGGTGTAGGCCAGAGAAATAGATCTGGTTTTTTTGCAGTTCCACGGGGCAAATCTCTGTATTATCCTGCTTTTGGCATTTTTTGCCATAAAAAAACTGTAATAGTGTCTCCCTGACTGGTCAGACACCAATATATCTGTTTAAAAAAGTTTGGTGTAGGCCAGAGAAATAGAACTGTGGTTTTGCAGTTCCACGGGTCAAATCTCTGTATTATCCTGCTTTGGCATTTTTTGCCGTAAAAAAAAAACTGTAATAGTGTCTCCGTGACTGGTCAGACACCAACATATCTGTTCAAAAGAGTGTGGTGTAGGCCAGAGAAATAGAACTGTGGTTTTGCAGTTCCACGGGTCAAATCTCTGTATTATCCTGCTTTTGCCATTTTTTGCCATAAAAAAAAACTGCAATAGTGTCTCCCTGACTGGTCAGACACCAATATATCTGTTTAAAAGAGTCTGGTGTAGGCCAGAGAAATAGAACTGGTTTTGTGCAGTTCTACGGGTCAAATCTCTGTATTATCCTGCTTTTGGCTTTTTTTCCCATAAAAAAAACTCTAATAGTGTCTCCCTGACTGGTCAGACACCAATATATATATCTGTTTAAAAGAGTCTGGTATAGGCCAGAGAAATAGAATTGTGGTTTTGCAGTTCCACTTGTCAAATCTCTGTATTATTCTGCTTTTGGCATTTTTTGCCGTAAAAAAAAACTGTAATAGTGACTCCCTGACTGGTCAGACACTAATATATCTGTTTAAAAGAGTCTGGTGTAGGCCAGATAAATAGAACTGTGGTTTTGCAGTTCCATGGGTCAAATCTCTGTATTTTCCTGCTTTTGGTATTTTTTCCCATAAACAAAAACTCTAATAGTGTCTCCCTGACTGGTCAGACACCAATATAACTGTTTAAAAGAGTCTGGTATAGGCCAGAGAAATAGAACTGTGGTTTTGCAGTTCCACGGGTCAAATTTCTGCTGTGTCCTGCTTTTGGCATTTTTTGCCGTAAAAAAACTGTAATAGTATCTCCCTGACAGGTCAGACAGCAATATATCTGTTTAAAAGAGTCTGGCGTAGGCCAGAGAATTAGAACTGTGGTTTTGCAGTTCCATGGGTCAAATCTCTGTATTATCCTGCTTTTGGCATTTTTTGCCATAAAAAAAACTGTAATAGTGTCTGTCTGACTTGTCAGACACCAACATATCGGTTTAAAATAGTCTGGTGTAGGCCAGAGAAATAGAACTGTGGTTTTGCAGTTCCACGGGTCAAATCTCTTTATTATCCTGCTTTTGGCATTTTTTTTGCTGTAAAAAAAAACGGTAATAGTGTCTCCCTGACTGGTCAGACACCAATATATCTGTTTAAAAGAGTCTGGTGTAGGCCAGATAAATAGAACTGTGGTTTTGCAGCTCCACGGGTCAAATCTCTGTATTATCCTGCTTTTGGCATTTTTTGCCGTAAATAAAAACTGTAATAGTGTCTCCCTGATTGGTCAGACACCAATATATCTGTTTAAAAGAGTCTGGTGTAGGCCAGAGAAATAGAACTGTTTTTGTGCAGTTCCACTTGTCAAATCTCTGTATTATCCTGCTTTTGGCATTTTTTCCCATAAACAAAAACTCTAATAGTGTCTCCCTGACTGGTCAGACACCAATATAACTGTTTAAAAGAGTCTGGTATAGGCCAGAGAAATAGAACTGTGGTTTTGTAGTTCCACGGGTCAAATTTCTGCTTTGTCCTGCTTTTGGCATTTTTTGCCGTAAAAAAACTGTAATAGTATCTCCCTGACTGTCAGACACCAATATATCTGTTTAAAAGAGTCTGGTGTAGGCCAGAGAAATAGAACTGTGGTTTTGCAGTTCCATGGGTCAAATCTCTGTATTATCCTGCTTTTGGCACTTTTTGCCGTAAAAAAAAACTGTAATAGTCTCTCCCTGACTGGTCAGACACCAATATATCTGTTTAAAAGAATCTGGTGTAGGCCAGAGAAATAGAACTGTTTTTGTGCAGTTCTACGGGTCAAATCTCTGTATTATCCTGCTTTTGGCATTTTTTGTCATAAAAAAAATTGTAATAGTGTCTCCATGACTTGTCAGACACCAATATATCGGTTTAAAAGAGTCTGGTGTAGGCCAGAGAAATAGAACTATGGTTTTGCAGTTCCACAGGTCAAATCTCTGTATTATCCTGCTTTTGGCCTTTTTAGCCATAAAAAAAACTATAATAGTGTCTCCCTGACTGGTCAGACACCAATATATCTTTTTAAAAGAGTCTGGGGTAGGCCAGAGAAATAGAACTGTTTTTTTGCAGTTCCACGGGTCAAATCTCTGTATTATCCTGCTTTTGGCATTTTTTGCCGTAAAAAAATTGTAATAGTGTCTCCCTGACTGGTCAGACACCAATATATCTGTTTAAAAGAGTCTGGTGTAGGCCAGACAAATAGAACTGTGGTTTTGCAGTTCCACGGGTCAAATATCTGTATTATCCTGCTTTTGGCATTTTTTGCCGTAAAAAAAAACTGTAATAGTGTCTCCGTGACTCGTCAGACACCAACATATCTGTTCAAAAGAGTGTGGTGTAGGCCAGAGAAATAGAACTGTGGTTTTGCAGTTCCACGGGTCAAATCTCTGTATTATCCTGCTTTTGGCATTTTTTGCCGTAAAAAAAAACTGTAATAGTGTCTCCCTGACTGGTCAGACACCAATATATCTGTTTAAAAGAGTCTGGTGTAGGCCAGAGAAATAGAACTGTTTTTGTGCAGATCTACGGGTCAAATCTCTGTATTATCCTGCTTTTGGCATTTTTTGCCATAAACAAAACTGTAATAGTGTCTCCCTGACTTGTCAGACACCAATATATCGGTTTAAAAGAGTCTGGTGTAGGCCAGAGAAATAGAACTGTGGTTTTGCAGTTCCACGGGTCAAATCTCTGTATTTTCCTGCTTTTGGCATTTTTTTGCTGTAAAAAAAAACTGTAATAGTGTCTCCCTGACTGGTCAGACACCAATATATCTGTTTAAAAGAGTCTGGTGTAGGCCAGATAAATAGAACTGTGGTTTTGCAGTTCCACGGGTCAAATCTCTGTATTATCCTGCTTTTGGCATTTTTTGCCGTAAAAAAAAATGTAATAGTGTCTCCCTGACTGGTCAGACACCAATATATCTGTTCAAAAGAGTCTGGTGTAGGCCAGAGAAATAGAACTGTTTTTGTGCAGTTCTACGGGTCAAATCTCTGTATTATCCTGCTTTTGGCATTTTTTGCCATAAAAAAAACTGTAATAGTGTCTCCATGACTTGTCAGACACCAATATATCGGTTTAAAAGAGTCTGGTGTAGGCCAGAGAAATAGAACTATGGTTTTGCAGTTCCTCAGGTCAAATCTCTGTATTATCCTGCTTTTGGCATTTTTAGCCATAAAAAAAACTATAATAGTGTCTCCCTGACTGGTCAGACACCAATATATCTTTTTAAAAGAGTCTGGGGTAGGCCAGAGAAATAGAACTGTTTTTTTGCAGTTCCACGGGTCAAATCTCTGTATTATCCTGCTTTTGGCATTTTTTGCCGTAAAAAAATTGTAATAGTGTCTCCCTGACTGGTCAGACACCAATATATCTGTTTAAAAGAGTCTGGTGTAGGCCAGACAAATAGAACTGTGGTTTTGCAGTTCCACGGGTCAAATATCTGTATTATCCTGCTTTTGGCATTTTTTGCCGTAAAAAAAAACTGTAATAGTGTCTCCGTGACTGGTCAGACACCAACATATCTGTTCAAAAGAGTGTGGTGTAGGCCAGAGAAATAGAACTGTGGTTTTGCAGTTCCACGGGTCAAATCTCTGTATTATCCTGCTTTTGGCATTTTTTGCCGTAAAAAAAAACTGTAATAGTGTCTCCCTGACTGGTCAGACACCAATATATCTGTTTAAAAGAGTCTGGTGTAGGCCAGAGAAATAGAACTGTTTTTGTGCAGTTCTACGGGTCAAATCTCTGTATTATCCTGCTTTTGGCATTTTTTGCCATAAACAAAACTGTAATAGTGTCTCCCTTACTTGTCAGACACCAATATATCGGTTTAAAAGAGTCTGGTGTAGGCCAGAGAAATAGAACTGTGGTTTTGCAGTTCCACGGGTCAAATCTCTGTATTTTCCTGCTTTTGGCATTTTTTTGCTGTAAAAAAAAACTGTAATAGTGTCTCCCTGACTGGTCAGACACCAATATATCTGTTTAAAAGAGTCTGGTGTAGGCCAGATAAATAGAACTGTGGTTTTGCAGTTCCAAGGGTCAAATCTCTGTTTTATCCTGCTTTTGGCATTTTTTGCCGTAAAAAAAATGTAATAGTGTCTCCCTGACTGGTCAGACACCAATATATCTGTTCAAAAGAGTCTGGTGTAGGCCAGAGAAATAGAACTGTTTTTGTGCAGTTCTACAGGTCAAATCTCTGCATTATCCTGCTTTTGGCATTTTTTGCCATAAAAAAAACTGTAATAGTGTCTCCATGACTTGTCAGACACCAATATATCGGTTTAAAAGAGTCTGGTGTAGGCCAGAGAAATAGAACTATGGTTTTGCAGTTCCTCAGGTCAAATCTCTGTATTATCCTGCTTTTGGCATTTTTAGCGATAAAAAAAACTATAATAGTGTCTCCCTGACTGGTCAGACACCAATATATCTTTTTAAAAGAGTCTGGGGTAGGCCAGAGAAATAGAACTGTTTTTTTGCAGTTCCACGGGTCAAATCTCTGTATTATCCTGCTTTTGGCATTTTTTGCCGTAAAAAAACTGTAATAGTGTCTCCCTGACTGGTCAGACACCAATATATCTGTTTAAAAGAGTCTGGTGTAGGCCAGAGAAATAGAACTGTGGTTTTGCAGTTCCACGGGTCAAATCTCTGTATTATCCTGCTTTTGGCATTTTTTGCCGTAAAAAAAAACTACAATAGTGTCTCCCTGACTGGTCAGACACCAATATATCTGTTTAAAAGAGTCTGGTGTAGGCCAGAGAAATAGATCTGGTTTTTTTGCAGTTCCACGGGGCAAATCTCTGTATTATCCTGCTTTTGGCATTTTTTGCCATAAAAAAACTGTAATAGTGTCTCCCTGACTGGTCAGACACCAATATATCTGTGTAAAAAAGTTTGGTGTAGGCCAGAGAAATAGAACTGTGGTTTTGCAGTTCCACGGGTCAAATCTCTGTATTATCCTGCTTTTGGCATTTTTTGCCGTAAAAAAAAAACTGTAATAGTGTCTCCGTGACTGGTCAGACACCAACATATCTGTTCAAAAGAGTGTGGTGTAGGCCAGAGAAATAGAACTGTGGTTTTGCAGTTCCACGGGTCAAATCTCTGTATTATCCTGCTTTTGCCATTTTTTGCCATAAAAAAAACTGTAATAGTGTCTCCCTGACTGGTCAGACACCAATATATCTGTTTAAAAGAGTCTGGTGTAGGCCAGAGAAATAGAACTGGTTTTGTGCAGTTCTACGGGTCAAATCTCTGTATTATCCTGCTTTTGGCTTTTTTTCCCATAAAAAAAACTCTAATAGTGTCTCCCTGACTGGTCAGACACCAATATATATATCTGTTTAAAAGAGTCTGGTATAGGCCAGAGAAATAGAATTGTGGTTTTGCAGTTCCACTTGTCAAATCTCTGTATTATTCTGCTTTTGGCATTTTTTGCCGTAAAAAAAAACTGTAATAGTGACTCCCTGACTGGTCAGACAGTAATATATCTGTTTAAAAGAGTCTGGTGTAGGCCAGATAAATAGAACTGTGGTTTTGCAGTTCCACGGGTCAAATCTCTGTATTTTCCTGCTTTTGGTATTTTTTCCCATAAACAAAAACTCTAATAGTGTCTCCCTGACTGGTCAGACACCAATATAACTGTTTAAAAGAGTCTGGTATAGGCCAGAGAAATAGAACTGTGGTTTTGCAGTTCCACGGGTCAAATTTCTGCTGTGTCCTGCTTTTGGCATTTTTTGCCGTAAAAAAACTGTAATAGTATCTCCCTGACAGGTCAGACAGCAATATATCTGTTTAAAAGAGTCTGGCGTAGGCCAGAGAATTAGAACTGTGGTTTTGCAGTTCCATGGGTCAAATCTCTGTATTATCCTGCTTTTGGCATTTTTTGCCATAAAAAAAACTGTAATAGTGTCTGCCTGACTTGTCAGACACCAACATATCGGTTTAAAATAGTCTGGTGTAGGCCAGAGAAATAGAACTGTGGTTTTGCAGTTCCACGGGTCAAATCTCTTTATTATCCTGCTTTTGGCATTTTTTTGCTGTCAAAAAAAACTGTAATAGTGTCTCCCTGACTGGTCAGACACCAATATATCTGTTTAAAAGAGTCTGGTGTAGGCCAGATAAATAGAACTGTGGTTTTGCAGTTCCACGGGTCAAATCTCTGTATTATCCTGCTTTTGGCATTTTTTGCCGTAAATAAAAACTGTAATAGTGTCTCCCTGATTGGTCAGACACCAATATATCTGTTTAAAAGAGTCTGGTGTAGGCCAGAGAAATAGAACTGTTTTTGTGCAGTTCCACTTGTCAAATCTCTGTATTATCCTGCTTTTGGCATTTTTTGCCGTAAAAAAATCTATAATAGTGTCTCCGTGACTGGTCAGACACCTATATATCTGTTTAAAAGAGTCTGGTGTAGGCCAGAGAAATAGAACTGTGGTTTTGCAGTTCCACGGGTCAAATCTCTGTATTATCCTGCTTTTGGCATTTTTTGCTGTAAAAAAAAACTGCAATAGTGTCTCCGTGACTGGTCAGACACCAACATATCTGTTCAAAAGAGTGTGGTGTAGGCCAGAGAAATAGAACTGTGGTTTTGCAGTTCCACGGGTCAAATCTCTGTATTATCCTGCTTTTGGCAATTTTTTGCCGTAAAAAAAAACTGCAATAGTGTCTCCGTGACTGGTCAGACACCAACATATCTGTTTAAAAGAGTCTGGTGTAGGCCAGAGAAATAGAACTGGTTTTGTGCAGTTCTACGGGTCAAATCTCTGTATTATCCTGCTTTTGGCTTTTTTTCCCATAAAAAAAACTCTAATAGTGTCTCCCTGACTGGTCAGACACCAATATATATATCTGTTTAAAAGAGTCTGGTATAGGCCAGAGAAATAGAATTGTGGTTTTGCAGTTCCACTTGTCAAATCTCTGTATTATTCTGCTTTTGGCATTTTTTGCCGTAAAAAAAAACTGTAATAGTGACTCCCTGACTGGTCAGACACTAATATATCTGTTTAAAAGAGTCTGGTGTAGGCCAGATAAATAGAACTGTGGTTTTGCAGTTCCACGGGTCAAATCTCTGTATTTTCCTGCTTTTGGTATTTTTTCCCATAAACAAAAACTCTAATAGTGTCTCCCTGACTGGTCAGACACCAATATAACTGTTTAAAAGAGTCTGGTATAGGCCAGAGAAATAGAACTGTGGTTTTGCAGTTCCACGGGTCAATTTTCTGCTGTGTCCTGCTTTTGGCATTTTTTGCCGTAAAAAAACTGTAATAGTATCTCCCTGACAGGTCAGACAGCAATATATCTGTTTAAAAGAGTCTGGCGTAGGCCAGAGAATTAGAACTGTGGTTTTGCAGTTCCATGGGTCAAATCTCTGTATTATCCTGCTTTTGGCATTTTTTGCCATAAAAAAAACTGTAATAGTGTCTGCCTGACTTGTCAGACACCAACATATCGGTTTAAAATAGTCTGGTGTAGGCCAGAGAAATAGAACTGTGGTTTTGCAGTTCCACGGGTCAAATCTCTTTATTATCCTGCTTTTGGCATTTTTTTTGCTGTTAAAAAAAACTGTAATAGTGTCTCCCTGACTGGTCAGACACCAATATATCTGTTTAAAAGAGTCTGGTGTAGGCCAGAGAAATAGAATTGTGGTTTTGCAGTTCCACTTGTCAAATCTCTGTATTATTCTGCTTTTGGCATTTTTTGCCGTAAAAAAAAACTGTAATAGTGACTCCCTGACTGGTCAGACACTAATATATCTGTTTAAAAGAGTCTGGTGTAGGCCAGAGAAATAGAACTGTTTTTGTGCAGTTCTACGGGTCAAATCTCTGTATTATCCTGCTTTTGGCATTTTTTGCCATAAAAAAAATTGTAATAGTGTCTCCATGACTTGTCAGACACCAATATATCAGCTTAAAAGAGTCTGGTGTAGGCCAGAGAAATAGAACTATGGTTTTGCAGTTCCACAGGTCAAATCTCTGTATTATCCTGCTTTTGGCATTTTTAGCCATAAAAAAAACTATAATAGTGTCTCCCTGACTGGTCAGACACCAATATATCTTTTTAAAAGAGTCTGGGGTAGGCCAGAGAAATAGAACTGTTTTTTTGCAGTTCCACGGGTCAAATCTCTGTATTATCCTGCTTTTGGCATTTTTTGCCGTAAAAAAATTGTAATAGTGTCTCCCTGACTGGTCAGACACCAATATATCTGTTTAAAAGAGTCTGGTGTAGGCCAGACAAATAGAACTGTGGTTTTGCAGTTCCACGGGTCAAATATCTGTATTATCCTGCTTTTGTCATTTTTTGCCGTAAAAAAAAACTGTAATAGTGTCTCCGTGACTGGTCAGACACCAACATATCTGTTCAAAAGAGTGTGGTGTAGGCCAGAGAAATAGAACTGTGGTTTTGCAGTTCCACGGGTCAAATCTCTGTATTATCCTGCTTTTGGCATTTTTTGCCGTAAAAAAAAACTGTAATAGTGTCTCCCTGACTGGTCAGACACCAATATATCTGTTTAAAAGAGTCTGGTGTAGGCCAGAGAAATAGAACTGTTTTTGTGCAGTTCTACGGGTCAAATCTCTGTATTATCCTGCTTTTGGCATTTTTTGCCATAAACAAAACTGTAATAGTGTCTCCCTGACTTGTCAGACACCAATATATCGGTTTAAAAGAGTCTGGTGTAGGCCAGAGAAATAGAACTGTGGTTTTGCAGTTCCACGAGTCAAATCTCTGTATTTTCCTGCTTTTGGCATTTTTTTGCTGTAAAAAAAAACTGTAATAGTGTCTCCCTGACTGGTCAGACACCAATATATCTGTTTAAAAGAGTCTGGTGTAGGCCAGATAAATAGAACTGTGGTTTTGCAGTTCCACGGGTCAAATCTCTGTATTATCCTGCTTTTGGCATTTTTAGCCGTAAAAAAAAACTATAATAGTGTCTCCCTGACAGGTCAGACACCAATATATCTGTTTAAAAGAGTCTGGTGTAGGCCAGATAAATAGAACTGTGGTTTTGCAGTTCCAAGGGTCAAATCTCTGTTTTATCCTGCTTTTGGCATTTTTTGCCGTAAAAAAAAATGTAATAGTGTCTCCCTGACTGGTCAGACACCAATATATCTGTTCAAAAGAGTCTGGTGTAGGCCAGAGAAATAGAACTGTTTTTGTGCAGTTCTACGGGTCAAATCTCTGTATTATCCTGCTTTTGGCATTTTTTGCCATAAAAAAAACTGTAATAGTGTCTCCATGACTTGTCAGACACCAATATATCGGTTTAAAAGAGTCTGGTGTAGGCCAGAGAAATAGAACTATGGTTTTGCAGTTCCTCAGGTCAAATCTCTGTATTATCCTGCTTTTGGCATTTTTAGCCATAAAAAAAACTATAATAGTGTCTCCCTGACTGGTCAGACACCAATATATCTTTTTAAAAGAGTCTGGGGTAGGCCAGAGAAATAGAACTGTTTTTTTGCAGTTCCACGGGTCAAATCTCTGTATTATCCTGCTTTTGGCATTTTTTGCCGTAAAAAAACTGTAATAGTGTCTCCCTGACTGGTCAGACACCAATATATCTGTTTAAAAGAGTCTGGTGTAGGCCAGAGAAATAGAACTGTGGTTTTGCAGTTCCACAGGTCAAATCTCTGTATTATCCTGCTTTTGGCATTTTTTGCCGTAAAAAAAAACTACAATAGTGTCTCCCTGACTGGTCAGACACCAATATATCTGTTTAAAAGAGTCTGGTGTAGGCCAGAGAAATAGATCTGGTTTTTTTGCAGTTCCACGGGGCAAATCTCTGTATTATCCTGCTTTTGGCATTTTTTGCCATAAAAAAACTGTAATAGTGTCTCCCTGACTGGTCAGACACCAATATATCTGTTTAAAAAAGTTTGGTGTAGGCCAGAGAAATAGAACTGTGGTTTTGCAGTTCCACGGGTCAAATCTCTGTATTATCCTGCTTTTGGCATTTTTTGCCGTAAAAAAAAAACTGTAATAGTGTCTCCGTGACTGGTCAGACACCAACATATCTGTTCAAAAGAGTGTGGTGTAGGCCAGAGAAATAGAACTGTGGTTTTGCAGTTCCACGGGTCAAATCTCTGTATTATCCTGCTTTTGCCATTTTTTGCCATAAAAAAAAACTGCAATAGTGTCTCCCTGACTGGTCAGACACCAATATATCTGTTTAAAAGAGTCTGGTGTAGGCCAGAGAAATAGAACTGGTTTTGTGCAGTTCTACGGGTCAAATCTCTGTATTATCCTGCTTTTGGCATTTTTTCCCATAAAAAAAACTCTAATAGTGTCTCCCTGACTGGTCAGACACCAATATATATATCTGTTTAAAAGAGTCTGGTATAGGCCAGAGAAATAGAATTGTGGTTTTGCAGTTCCACTTGTCAAATCTCTGTATTATTCTGCTTTTGGCATTTTTTGCCGTAAAAAAAAACTGTAATAGTGACTCCCTGACTGGTCAGACACTAATATATCTGTTTAAAAGAGTCTGGTGTAGGCCAGATAAATAGAACTGTGGTTTTGCAGTTCCACGGGTCAAATCTCTGTATTTTCCTGCTTTTGGTATTTTTTCCCATAAACAAAAACTCTAATAGTGTCTCCCTGACTGGTCAGACACCAATATAACTGTTTAAAAGAGTCTGGTATAGGCCAGAGAAATAGAACTGTGGTTTTGCAGTTCCACGGGTCAAATTTCTGCTGTGTCCTGCTTTTGGCATTTTTTGCCGTAAAAAAACTGTAATAGTATCTCCCTGACAGGTCAGACAGCAATATATCTGTTTAAAAGAGTCTGGCGTAGGCCAGAGAATTAGAACTGTGGTTTTGCAGTTCCATGGGTCAAATCTCTGTATTATCCTGCTTTTGGCATTTTTTGCCATAAAAAAAACTGTAATAGTGTCTGCCTGACTTGTCAGACACCAACATATCGGTTTAAAATAGTCTGGTGTAGGCCAGAGACATAGAACTGTGGTTTTGCAGTTCCACGGGTCAAATCTCTTTATTATCCTGCTTTTGGCATTTTTTTTGCTGTAAAAAAAAACTGTAATAGTGTCTCCCTGACTGGTCAGACACCAATATATCTGTTTAAAAGAGTCTGGTGTAGGCCAGATAAATAGAACTGTGGTTTTGCAGCTCCACGGGTCAAATCTCTGTATTATCCTGCTTCTGGCATTTTTTGCCGTAAATAAAAACTGTAATAGTGTCTCCCTGATTGGTCAGACACCAATATATCTGTTTAAAAGAGTCTGGTGTAGGCCAGAGAAATAGAACTGTTTTTGTGCAGTTCCACTTGTCAAATCTCTGTATTATCCTGCTTTTGGCATTTTTTCCCATAAACAAAAACTCTAATAGTGTCTCCCTGACTGGTCAGACACCAATATAACTGTTTAAAAGAGTCTGGTATAGGCCAGAGAAATAGAACTGTGGTTTTGTAGTTCCACGGGTCAAATTTCTGCTTTGTCCTGCTTTTGGCATTTTTTGCCGTAAAAAAACTGTAATAGTATCTCCCTGACTGGTCAGACACCAATATATCTGTTTAAAAGAGTCTGGTGTAGGCCAGAGAAATAGAACTGTGGTTTTGCAGTTCCATGGGTCAAATCTCTGTATTATCCTGCTTTTGGCACTTTTTGCCGTAAAAAAAAACTGTAATTGTCTCTCCCTGACTGGTCAGACACCAATATATCTGTTTAAAAGAATCTGGTGTAGGCCAGAGAAATAGAACTGTTTTTGTGCAGTTCTACGGGTCAAATCTCTGTATTATCCTGCTTTTGGCATTTTTTGCCATAAAAAAAATTGTAATAGTGTCTCCATGACTTGTCAGACACCAATATATCGGTTTAAAAGAGTCTGGTGTAGGCCAGAGAAATAGAACTATGGTTTTGCAGTTCCACAGGTCAAATCTCTGTATTATCCTGCTTTTGGCATTTTTAGACATAAAAAAAACTATAATAGTGTCTCCCTGACTGGTCAGACACCAATATATCTTTTTAAAAGAGTCTGGGGTAGGCCAGAGAAATAGAACTGTTTTTTTGCAGTTCCACGGGTCAAATCTCTGTATTATCCTGCTTTTGGCATTTTTTGCCGTAAAAAAATTGTAATAGTGTCTCCCTGACTGGTCAGACACCAATATATCTGTTTAAAAGAGTCTGGTGTAGGCCAGACAAATAGAACTGTGGTTTTGCAGTTCCATGGGTCAAATATCTGTATTATCCTGCTTTTGGCATTTTTTGCCGTAAAAAAAAACTGTAATAGTGTCTCCGTGACTGGTCAGACACCAACATATCTGTTCAAAAGAGTGTGGTGTAGGCCAGAGAAATAGAACTGTGGTTTTGCAGTTCCACGGGTCAAATCTCTGTATTATCCTGCTTTTGGCATTTTTTGCCGTAAAAAAAAACTGTAATAGTGTCTCCCTGACTGGTCAGACACCAATATATCTGTTTAAAAGAGTCTGGTGTAGGCCAGAGAAATAGAACTGTTTTTGTGCAGTTCTACGGGTCAAATCTCTGTATTATCCTGCTTTTGGCATTTTTTGCCATAAACAAAACTGTAATAGTGTCTCCCTGACTTGTCAGACACCAATATATCGGTTTAAAAGAGCCTGGTGTAGGCCAGAGAAATAGAACTGTGGTTTTGCAGTTCCACGGGTCAAATCTCTGTATTATCCTGCTTTTGGCATTTTTAGCCATAAAAAAAACTATAATAGTGTCTCCCTGACTGGTCAGACACCAATATATCTTTTTAAAAGAGTCTGGGGTAGGCCAGAGAAATAGAACTGTTTTTTTGCAGTTCCACGGGTCAAATCTCTGTATTATCCTGCTTTTGGCATTTTTTGCCGTAAAAAAACTGTAATAGTGTCTCCCTGACTTGTCAGACACCAATATATCGGTTTAAAAGAGTCTGGTGTAGGCCAGAGAAATAGAACTGTGGTTTTGCAGTTCCACGGGTCAAATCTCTGTATTTTCCTGCTTTTGGCCTTTTTTTTGCTGTAAAAAAAAACTGTAATAGTGTCTCCCTGACTGGTCAGACACCAATATATCTGTTTAAAAGAGTCTGGTGTAGGCCAGATAAATAGAACTGTGGTTTTGCAGTTCCACGGGTCAAATCTCTGTATTATCCTGCTTTTGGCATTTTTAGCCGTAAAAAAAAACTATAATAGTGTCTCCCTGACAGGTCAGACACCAATATATCTGTTTAAAAGAGTCTGGTGTAGGCCAGATAAATAGAACTGTGGTTTTGCAGTTCCAAGGGTCAAATCTCTGTTTTATCCTGCTTTTGGCATTTTTTGCCGTAAAAAAAAATGTAATAGTGTCTCCCTGACTGGTCAGACACCAATATATCTGTTCAAAAGAGTCTGGTGTAGGCCAGAGAAATAGAACTGTTTTTGTGCAGTTCTACGGGTCAAATCTCTGTATTATCCTGCTTTTGGCATTTTTTGCCATAAAAAAAACTGTAATAGTGTCTCCATGACTTGTCAGACACCAATATATCGGTTTAAAAGAGTCTGGTGTAGGCCAGAGAAATAGAACTATGGTTTTGCAGTTCCTCAGGTCAAATCTCTGTATTATCCTGCTTTTGGCATTTTTAGCCATAAAAAAAACTATAATAGTGTCTCCCTGACTGGTCAGACACCAATATATCTTTTTAAAAGAGTCTGGGGTAGGCCAGAGAAATAGAACTGTTTTTTTGCAGTTCCACGGGTCAAATCTCTGTATTATCCTGCTTTTGGCATTTTTTGCCGTAAAAAAACTGTAATAGTGTCTCCCTGACTGGTCAGACACCAATATATCTGTTTAAAAGAGTCTGGTGTAGGCCAGAGAAATAGAACTGTGGTTTTGCAGTTCCACGGGTCAAATCTCTGTATTATCCTGCTTTTGGCATTTTTTGCCGTAAAAAAAAACTACAATAGTGTCTCCCTGACTGGTCAGACACCAATATATCTGTTTAAAAGAGTCTGGTGTAGGCCAGAGAAATAGATCTGGTTTTTTTGCAGTTCCACGGGGCAAATCTCTGTATTATCCTGCTTTTGGCATTTTTTGCCATAAAAAAACTGTAATAGTGTCTCCCTGACTGGTCAGACACCAATATATCTGTTTAAAAAAGTTTGGTGTAGGCCAGAGAAATAGAACTGTGGTTTTGCAGTTCCACGGGTCAAATCTCTGTATTATCCTGCTTTTGGCATTTTTTGCCGTAAAAAAAAAACTGTAATAGTGTCTCCGTGACTGGTCAGACACCAACATATCTGTTCAAAAGAGTGTGGTGTAGGCCAGAGAAATAGAACTGTGGTTTTGCAGTTCCACGGGTCAAATCTCTGTATTATCCTGCTTTTGCCATTTTTTGCCATAAAAAAAAACTGTAATAGTGTCTCCCTGACTGGTCAGACACCAATATATCTGTTTAAAAGAGTCTGGTGTAGGCCAGAGAAATAGAACTGGTTTTGTGCAGTTCTACGGGTCAAATCTCTGTATTATCCTGCTTTTGGCTTTTTTTCCCATAAAAAAAACTCTAATAGTGTCTCCCTGACTGGTCAGACACCAATATATATATCTGTTTAAAAGAGTCTGGTATAGGCCAGAGAAATAGAATTGTGGTTTTGCAGTTCCACTTGTCAAATCTCTGTATTATTCTGCTTTTGGCATTTTTTGCCGTAAAAAAAAACTGTAATAGTGACTCCCTGACTGGTCAGACACTAATATATCTGTTTAAAAGAGTCTGGTGTAGGCCAGATAAATAGAACTGTGGTTTTGCAGTTCCACGGGTCAAATCTCTGTATTTTCCTGCTTTTGGTATTTTTTCCCATAAACAAAAACTCTAATAGTGTCTCCCTGACTGGTCAGACACCAATATAACTGTTTAAAAGAGTCTGGTATAGGCCAGAGAAATAGAACTGTGGTTTTGCAGTTCCACGGGTCAAATTTCTGCTGTGTCCTGCTTTTGGCATTTTTTGCCGTAAAAAAACTGTAATAGTATCTCCCTGACAGGTCAGACAGCAATATATCTGTTTAAAAGAGTCTGGCGTAGGCCAGAGAATTAGAACTGTGGTTTTGCAGTTCCATGGGTCAAATCTCTGTATTATCCTGCTTTTGGCATTTTTTGCCATAAAAAAAACTGTAATAGTGTCTGCCTGACTTGTCAGACACCAACATATCGGTTCAAAATAGTCTGGTGTAGGCCAGAGAAATAGAACTGTGGTTTTGCAGTTCCACGGGTCAAATCTCTTTATTATCCTGCTTTTGGCATTTTTTGCCGTAAAAAAAAACTGTAATAGTGACTCCCTGACTGGTCAGACACTAATATATCTGTTTAAAAGAGTCTGGTGTAGGCCAGAGAAATAGAACTGTTTTTGTGCAGTTCTACGGGTCAAATCTCTGTATTATCCTGCTTTTGCCATTTTTTGCCATAAAAAAAATTGTAATAGTGTCTCCATGACTTGTCAGACACCAATATATCAGCTTAAAAGAGTCTGGTGTAGGCCAGAGAAATAGAACTATGGTTTTGCAGTTCCACGGGTCAAATCTCTGTATTATCCTGCTTTTGGCATTTTTTGCCGTAAAAAAAAACTACAATAGTGTCTCCCTGACTGGTCAGACACCAATATATCTGTTTAAAAGAGTCTGGTGTAGGCCACAGAAATAGATCTGGTTTTTTTGCAGTTCCACGGGGCAAATCTCTGTATTATCCTGCTTTTGGCATTTTTTGCCATAAAAAAACTGTAATAGTGTCTCCCTGACTGGTCAGACACCAATATATCTGTTTAAAAAAGTTTGGTGTAGGCCAGAGAAATAGAACTGTGGTTTTGCAGTTCCACGGGTCAAATCTCTGTATTTTCCTGCTTTTGCCATTTTTTGCCGTAAAAAAAAAACTGTAATAGTGTGTCCGTGACTGGTCAGACACCAACATATCTGTTTAAAAGAGTGTGGTGTAGGCCAGAGAAATAGAACTGTGGTTTTGCAGTTCCACGGGTCAAATCTCTGTTTTATCCTGCTTTTGCCATTTTTTGCCATAAAAAAAAACTGTAATAGTGTCTCCCTGACTGGTCAGACACCAATATATCTGTTTAAAAGAGTCTGGTGTAGGCCAGAGAAATAGAACTGGTTTTGTGCAGTTCTACGGGTCAAATCTCTGTATTATCCTGCTTTTGGCTTTTTTTCCCATAAAAAAAACTCTAATAGTGTCTCCCTGACTGGTCAGACACCAATATATATATCTGTTTAAAAGAGTCTGGTATAGGCCAGAGAAATAGAATTGTGGTTTTGCAGTTCCACTTGTCAAATCTCTGTATTATTCTGCTTTTGGCATTTTTTGCCGTAAAAAAAAACTGTAATAGTGACTCCCTGACTGGTCAGACACTAATATATCTGTTTAAAAGAGTCTGGTGTAGGCCAGATAAATAGAACTGTGGTTTTGCAGTTCCACGGGTCAAATCTCTGTATTTTCCTGCTTTTGGTATTTTTTCCCATAAACAAAAACTCTAATAGTGTCTCCCTGACTGGTCAGACACCAATATAACTGTTTAAAAGAGTCTGGTATAGGCCAGAGAAATAGAACTGTGGTTTTGCAGTTCCACGGGTCAAATTTCTGCTGTGTCCTGCTTTTGGCATTTTTTGCCGTAAAAAAACTGTAATAGTATCTCCCTGACAGGTCAGACAGCAATATATCTGTTTAAAAGAGTCTGGCGTAGGCCAGAGAATTAGAACTGTGGTTTTGCAGTTCCATGGGTCAAATCTCTGTATTATCCTGCTTTTGGCATTTTTTGCCATAAAAAAAACTGTAATAGTGTCTGCCTGACTTGTCAGACACCAACATATCGGTTTAAAATAGTCTGGTGTAGGCCAGAGAAATAGAACTGTGGTTTTGCAGTTCCACGGGTCAAATCTCTTTATTATCCTGCTTTTGGCATTTTTTTTGCTGTAAAAAAAAACTGTAATAGTGTCTCCCTGACTGGTCAGACACCAATATATCTGTTTAAAAGAGTCTGGTGTAGGCCAGATAAATAGAACTGTGGTTTTGCAGTTCCACGGGTCAAATCTCTGTATTATCCTGCTTTTGGCATTTTTTGCCGTAAATAAAAACTGTAATAGTGTCTCCCTGATTGGTCAGACACCAATATATCTGTTTAAAAGAGTCTGGTGTAGGCCAGAGAAATAGAACTGTTTTTGTGCAGTTCCACTTGTCAAATCTCTGTATTATCCTGCTTTTGGCATTTTTTGCCGTAAAAAAATCTATAATAGTGTCTCCGTGACTGGTCAGACACCTATATATCTGTTTAAAAGAGTCTGGTGTAGGCCAGAGAAATAGAACTGTGGTTTTGCAGTTCCACGGGTCAAATCTCTGTATTATCCTGCTTTTGGCATTTTTTGCTGTAAAAAAAAACTGCAATAGTGTCTCCGTGACTGGTCAGACACCAACATATCTGTTCAAAAGAGTGTGGTGTAGGCCAGAGAAATAGAACTGTGGTTTTGCAGTTCCACGGGTCAAATCTCTGTATTATCCTGCTTTTGGCAATTTTTTGCCGTAAAAAAAAACTGCAATAGTGTCTCCGTGACTGGTCAGACACCAACATATCTGTTCAAAAGAGTGTGGTGTAGGCCAGAGAAATAGAACTGTGGTTTTGCAGTTCCACGGGTCAAATCTCTTTATTATCCTGCTTTTGGCATTTTTTTTGCTGTAAAAAAAAACTGTAATAGTGTCTCCCTGACTGGTCAGACACCAATATATCTGTTTAAAAGAGTCTGGTGTAGGCCACATAAATAGAACTGTGGTTTTGCAGCTCCACGGGTCAAATCTCTGTATTATCCTGCTTTTGGCATTTTTTGCCGTAAATAAAAACTGTAATAGTGTCTCCCTGATTGGTCAGACACCAATATATCTGTTTAAAAGAGTCTGGTGTAGGCCAGAGAAATAGAACTGTTTTTGTGCAGTTCCACTTGTCAAATCTCTGTATTATCCTGCTTTTGGCATTTTTTCCCATAAACAAAAACTCTAATAGTGTCTCCCTGACTGGTCAGACACCAATATAACTGTTTAAAAGAGTCTGGTATAGGCCAGAGAAATAGAACTGTGGTTTTGTAGTTCCACGGGTCAAATTTCTGCTTTGTCCTGCTTTTGGCATTTTTTGCCGTAAAAAAACTGTAATAGTATCTCCCTGACTGGTCAGACACCAATATATCTGTTTAAAAGAGTCTGGTGTAGGCCAGAGAAATAGAACTGTGGTTTTGCAGTTCCATGGGTCAAATCTCTGTATTATCCTGCTTTTGGCACTTTTTGCCGTAAAAAAAAACTGTAATAGTCTCTCCCTGACTGGTCAGACACCAATATATCTGTTTAAAAGAATCTGGTGTAGGCCAGAGAAATAGAACTGTTTTTGTGCAGCTCTACGGGTCAAATCTCTGTATTATCCTGCTTTTGGCATTTTTTGCCATAAAAAAAATTGTAATAGTGTCTCCATGACTTGTCAGACACCAATATATCGGTTTAAAAGAGTCTGGTGTAGGCCAGAAAAATAGAACTATGGTTTTGCAGTTCCACAGGTCAAATCTCTGTATTATCCTGCTTTTGGCATTTTTAGCCATAAAAAAAACTATAATAGTGTCTCCCTGACTGGTCAGACACCAATATATCTTTTTAAAAGAGTCTGGGGTAGGCCAGAGAAATAGAACTGTGGTTTTGCAGTTCCACGGGTCAAATCTCTGTATTATCCTGCTTTTGGCATTTTTTGCCGTAAAAAAATTGTAATAGTGTCTCCCTGACTGGTCAGACACCAATATATCTGTTTAAAAGAGTCTGGTGTAGGCCAGACAAATAGAACTGTGGTTTTGCAGTTCCACGGGTCAAATATCTGTATTATCCTGCTTTTGGCATTTTTTGCCGTAAAAAAAAACTGTAATAGTGTCTCCGTGACTGGTCAGACACCAACATATCTGTTCAAAAGAGTGTGGTGTAGGCCAGAGAAATAGAACTGTGGTTTTGCAGTTCCACGGGTCAAATCTCTGTATTATCCTGCTTTTGGCATTTTTTGCCGTAAAAAAAAACTGTAATAGTGTCTCCCTGACTGGTCAGACACCAATATATCTGTTTAAAAGAGTTTGGTGTAGGCCAGAGAAATAGAACTGTTTTTGTGCAGTTCTACGGGTCAAATCTCTGTATTATCCTGCTTTTGGCATTTTTTGCCATAAACAAAACTGTAATAGTGTCTCCCTGACTTGTCAGACACCAATATATCGGTTTAAAAGAGTCTGGTGTAGGCCAGAGAAATAGAACTGTGGTTTTGCAGTTCCACGGGTCAAATCTCTGTATTATCCTGCTTTTGGCATTTTTAGCCATAAAAAAAACTATAATAGTGTCTCCCTGACTGGTCAGACACCAATATATCTTTTTAAAAGAGTCTGGGGTAGGCCAGAGAAATAGAACTGTTTTTTTGCAGTTCCACGGGTCAAATCTCTGTATTATCCTGCTTTTGGCATTTTTTGCCGTAAAAAAACTGTAATAGTGTCTCCCTGACTTGTCAGACACCAATATATCGGTTTAAAAGAGTCTGGTGTAGGCCAGAGAAATAGAACTGTGGTTTTGCAGTTCCACGGGTCAAATCTCTGTATTTTCCTGCTTTTGGCATTTTTTTGCTGTAAAAAAAAACTGTAATAGTGTCTCCCTGACTGGTCAGACACCAATATATCTGTTTAAAAGAGTCTGGTTTAGGCCAGATAAATAGAACTGTGGTTTTGCAGTTCCACGGGTCAAATCTCTGTATTATCCTGCTTTTGGCATTTTTAGCCGTAAAAAAAAACTATAATAGTGTCTCCCTGACAGGTCAGACACCAATATATCTGTTTAAAAGAGTCTGGTGTAGGCCAGATAAATAGAACTGTGGTTTTGCAGTTCCAAGGGTCAAATCTCTGTTTTATCCTGCTTTTGGCATTTTTTGTCGTAAAAAAAAATGTAATAGTGTCTCCCTGACTGGTCAGACACCAATATATCTGTTCAAAAGAGTCTGGTGTAGGCCAGAGAAATAGAACTGTTTTTGTGCAGTTCTACGGGTCAAATCTCTGTATTATCCTGCTTTTGGCATTTTTTGCCATAAAAAAAACTGTAATAGTGTCTCCATGACTTGTCAGACACCAATATATCGGTTTAAAAGAGTCTGGTGTAGGCCAGAGAAATAGAACTATGGTTTTGCAGTTCCTCAGGTCAAATCTCTGTATTATCCTGCTTTTGGCATTTTTAGCCATAAAAAAAACTATAATAGTGTCTCCCTGACTGGTCAGACACCAATATATCTTTTTAAAAGAGTCTGGGGTAGGCCAAAGAAATAGAACTGTTTTTTTGCAGTTCCACGGGTCAAATCTCTGTATTATCCTGCTTTTGGCATTTTTTGCCGTAAAAAAACTGTAATAGTGTCTCCCTGACTGGTCAGACACCAATATATCTGTTTAAAAGAGTCTGGTGTAGGCCAGAGAAATAGAACTGTGGTTTTGCAGTTCCACGGGTCAAATCTCTGTATTATCCTGCTTTTGGCATTTTTTGCCGTAAAAAAAAACTACAATAGTGTCTCCCTGACTGGTCAGACACCAATATATCTGTTTAAAAGAGTCTGGTGTAGGCCAGAGAAATAGATCTGTTTTTTTTGCAGTTCCACGGGGCAAATCTCTGTATTATCCTGCTTTTGGCATTTTTTGCCATAAAAAAACTGTAATAGTGTCTCCCTGACTGGTCAGACAACAATATATCTGTTTAAAAAAGTTTGGTGTAGGCCAGAGAAATAGAACTGTGGTTTTGCAGTTCCACGGGTCAAATCTCTGTATTATCCTGCTTTTGCCATTTTTTGCCGTAAAAAAAAAACTGTAATAGTGTCTCCGTGACTGGTCAGACACCAACATATCTGTTCAAAAGAGTGTGGTGTAGGCCAGAGAAATAGAACTGTGGTTTTGCAGTTCCACGGGTCAAATCTCTGTATTATCCTGCTTTTGCCATTTTTTGCCATAAAAAAAAACTGTAATAGTGTCTCCCTGACTGGTCAGACACCAATATATCTGTTTAAAAGAGTCTGGTGTAGGCCAGAGAAATAGAACTGGTTTTGTGCAGTTCTACGGGTCAAATCTCTGTATTATCCTGCTTTTGGCTTTTTTTCCCATAAAAAAAACTCTAATAGTGTCTCCCTGACTGGTCAGACACCAATATATATATCTGTTTAAAAGAGTCTGGTATAGGCCAGAGAAATAGAATTGTGGTTTTGCAGTTCCACTTGTCAAATCTCTGTATTATTCTGCTTTTGGCATTTTTTGCCGTAAAAAAAAACTGTAATAGTGTCTCCCTGACTGGTCAGACACTAATATATCTGTTTAAAAGAGTCTGGTGTAGGCCAGATAAATAGAACTGTGGTTTTGCAGTTCCACGGGTCAAATCTCTGTATTTTCCTGCTTTTGGTATTTTTTCCCATAAACAAAAACTCTAATAGTGTCTCCCTGACTGGTCAGACACCAATATAACTGTTTAAAAGAGTCTGGTATAGGCCAGAGAAATAGAACTGTGGTTTTGCAGTTCCACGGGTCAAATTTCTGCTGTGTCCTGCTTTTGGCATTTTTTGCCGTAAAAAAACTGTAATATTATCTCCCTGACAGGTCAGACAGCAATATATCTGTTTAAAAGAGTCTGGCGTAGGCCAGAGAATTAGAACTGTGGTTTTGCAGTTCCATGGGTCAAATCTCTGTATTATCCTGCTTTTGGCATTTTTTGCCATAAAAAAAACTGTAATAGTGTCTGCCTGACTTGTCAGACACCAACATATCGGTTTAAAATAGTCTGGTGTAGGCCAGAGAAATAGAACTGTGGTTTTGCAGTTCCACGGGTCAAATCTCTTTATTATCCTGCTTTTGGCATTTTTTTTGCTGTAAAAAAAAACTGTAATAGTGTCTCCCTGACTGGTCAGACACCAATATATCTGTTTAAAAGAGTCTGGTGTAGGCCAGATAAATAGAACTGTGGTTTTGCAGTTCCACGGGTCAAATCTCTGTATTATCCTGCTTTTGGCATTTTTTGCCGTAAATAAAAACTGTAATAGTGTCTCCCTGATTGGTCAGACACCAATATATCTGTTTAAAAGAGTCTGGTGTAGGCCAGAGAAATAGAACTGTTTTTGTGCAGTTCCACTTGTCAAATCTCTGTATTATCCTGCTTTTGGCATTTTTTGCCGTAAAAAAATCTATAATAGTGTCTCCGTGACTGGTCAGACACCTATATATCTGTTTAAAAGAGTCTGGTGTAGGCCAGAGAAATAGAACTGTGGTTTTGCAGTTCCACGGGTCAAATCTCTGTATTATCCTGCTTTTGGCATTTTTTGCTGTAAAAAAAAACTGCAATAGTGTCTCCGTGACTGGTCAGACACCAACATATCTGTTCAAAAGAGTGTGGTGTAGGCCAGAGAAATAGAACTGTGGTTTTGCAGTTCCACGGGTCAAATCTCTGTATTATCCTGCTTTTGGCAATTTTTTGCCGTAAAAAAAAACTGCAATAGTGTCTCCGTGACTGGTCAGACACCAACATATCTGTTCAAAAGAGTGTGGTGTAGGCCAGAGAAATAGAACTGTGGTTTTGCAGTTCCACGGGTCAAATCTCTGTATTATCCTGCTTTTGGCATTTTTTGCAGTAAAAAAAAACTGTAATAGTGTCTCCCTGACTGGTCAGACACCAATATATCTGTTTCAAAGAGTCTGGTGTAGGCCAGAGAAATAGAACTGTTTTTGTGCAGTTCTACGGGTCAAATCCCTGTATTATCCTGCTTTTGGTATTTTTTTCCATAAAAAAAACTGTAACAGTGTCTCCCTGACTTGTCAGACACCAATATATCAGTTTAAAAGAGTCTGGTGTAGGTCAGAGAAATAGAACTGTGGTTTTGCAGTTCCACGGGTCAAATCTCTGTATTATCCTGCTTTTAGCATTTTTTTGCTGTAAAAAAAAACTGTATTAGTGTCTCCCTGACTGGTCAGACACCAACATATCTGTTTAAAAGAGTCTGGTGTAGGCCAGATAAATAGAACTGTGGTTTTGCAGTTCCACGGGTCAAATCTCTGTATTATCCTGCTTTTGGCATTTTTTGCCGTAAAAAAACCTGTAATAGTGTCTCCCTGACTGGTCAGACAGCAATATATCTGTTTAAAAGAGTCTGGTGTAGGCCAGAGAAATAGAACTGTGGTTTTGCAGTTCCACGGGTCAAATCTCTGTATTATCCTGCTTTTGGCATTTTTTGCCGTAAAAAAAAACTGTAATATTGTCTCCGTGACTGGTCAGACACCAACATATCTGTTCAAAAGAGTCTGGTGTAGGCCAGAGAAATAGAACTGTGGTTTTGCAGTTCCACGGTTCAAATCTCTGTATTATCCTGCTTTTGGCAATTTTTGCCGCAAAATAGAACTGTAATAGTGTCTCCCTGACTGGTCAGACACAAATATATCTGTTTAAAAGAGTCTGGTGTAGGCCAGAGAAATAGAACTGTTTTTTGCAGTTCCACGGGTCAAATCTCTGTATTATCCTGCTTTTGGCATTTTTTGCCATAAAAAAACTGTAATAGTGTCTCCCTGACTGGTCAGACACCAATATATCTGTTTAAAAAAGTCTGGTGAAGGCCAGAGAAATAGAACTGTGGTTTTGCAGTTCCTCGGGTCAAATTTCTGTATTATCCTGCTTTTGACATTTTTTGCCGTAAAAAAAAACTGTAATAGTGTCTCCGTGACTGGTCAGACACCAAGATATCTGTTCACAAGAGTCTGGTGTAGGCCAGAGAAATAGAACTGTGGTTTTGCAGTTCCATGGGTCAAATCTCTGTAATATCCTGCTTTTGCCATTTTTTGCCGTAAAAAAAACTGTAATAGTGTCTCCCTGACTGGTCAGACACCAATATATCTGTTTAAAAGAGTCTGGTGTAGGCCAGAGAAATAGAACTGTTTTTGTGCAGTTCTACGGGTCAAATCTCTGTATTATCCTGCTTTTGGCATTTTTTGCCATAAAAAAAACTGTAATAGTGTCTCCCTGACTTGTCAGACACCAATATATCGGTTTAAAAGAGTCTGTTGTAGGCCAGAGAAATAGAACTGTGGTTTTGCAGTTCCACGGGTCAAATCTCTGTATTATCCTGCTTTTGGCATTTTTTGCCGTAAAAAAAAACTGTAATAGTGTCTCCGTGACTGTTCAGACACCAACATATCTGTTCAAAAGAGTCTGGCGTAGGCCAGAGAAATAGAACTGTGGTTTTGCAGTTCCACGGTTCAAATCTCTGTATTATCCTGCTTTTGGCATTTTTGCCATAAAATAGAACTGTAATAGTGTCTCCCTGACTGGTCAGACACCAATATATCTGTTTAAAAGAGTCTGGTGTAGGCTAGAGAAATAGAACTGTGGTTTTGCAGTTCCACGGGTCAAATCTCTGTATTATCCTGCTTTTGGCATTTTTTGCCGTAAAAAAAACTATAATAGTGTCTCCCTGACTGGTCAGACACCAATATATCTGTTTAAAAGAGTCTGGTGTAGGCCAGAGAAATAGAACTGTTTTTTGCAGTTCCATGGGTCAAATCTCTGTATTATCCTGCTTTTGGCATTTTTTGCCATAAAAAAACTGTAATAGTGTCTCCCTGACTGGTCAGACACCAATATATCTGTTTAAAAAAGTCTGGTGTAGGCCAGAGAAATAGAACTGTGGTTTTGCAGTTCCTCGGGTCAAATCTCTGTATTATTCTGCTTTTGGCATTTTTTGCCGTGAAAAAAAAACTGTAATAGTGTCTCCGTGACTGGTCAGACACCAACATATCTGTTCAAAAGAGTCTGGTGTAGGCCAGAGAAATAGAACTGTGGTTTTGCAGTTCCACGTGTCAAATATCTGTAATATCCTGCTTTTGCCATTTTTTGCCGTAAATAAAACTGTAATAGTGTCTCCCTGACTGGTCAGACACCAATATATCTGTTTAAAAAAGTCTGGTGTAGGCCAGAGAAGTATAACTGTGGTTTTGCAGTTCCAGGGGTCAAATCTCTGTATTATCCTGCTTTTGGCAATTTTTGCTGTAAAAAAAAAACTGTAATAGTGTCTCCCTGACAGGTGAGACACCAATATATCTGTTTAAAAGAGTCTGGTGTAGGCCAGAGAAATAGAACTGAGGTTTTGCAGTTCCACGGGTCAAATCTCTGTATTATCCTGCTTTTGGCATTTTTTGCTGTAAAAAAAAACTGCAATAGTGTCTCCGTGACTGGTCAGACACCAACATATCTGTTCAAAAGAGTGTGGTGTAGGCCAGAGAAATAGAACTGTGGTTTTGCAGTTCCACGGGTCAAATCTCTGTATTATCCTGCTTTTGGCAATTTTTTGCCGTAAAAAAAAACTGCAATAGTGTCTCCGTGACTGGTCAGACACCAACATATCTGTTCAAAAGAGTGTGGTGTAGGCCAGAGAAATAGAACTGTGGTTTTGCAGTTCCACGGGTCAAATCTCTGTATTATCCTGCTTTTGGCATTTTTTGCAGTAAAAAAAAACTGTAATAGTGTCTCCCTGACTGGTCAGACACCAATATATCTGTTTAAAAGAGTCTGGTGTAGGCCAGAGAAATAGAACTGTTTTTGTGCAGTTCTACGGGTCAAATCCCTGTATTATCCTGCTTTTGGTATTTTTTTCCATAAAAAAAACTGTAATAGTGTCTCCCTGACTGGTCAGACACCAATATAACTGTTTAAAAGAGTCTGGTATAGGCCAGAGAAATAGAACTGTGGTTTTGCAGTTCCACGGGTCAAATTTCTGCTGTGTCCTGCTTTTGGCATTTTTTGCCGTAAAAAAACTGTAATAGTATCTCCCTGACAGGTCAGACAGCAATATATCTGTTTAAAAGAGTCTGGCGTAGGCCAGAGAATTAGAACTGTGGTTTTGCAGTTCCATGGGTCAAATCTCTGTATTATCCTGCTTTTGGCATTTTTTGCCATAAAAAAAACTGTAATAGTGTCTCCCTGACTGGTCAGACACCAATATATCTGTTTAAAAGAGTCTGGTGTAGGCCAGATAAATAGAACTGTGGTTTTGCAGTTCCACGGGTCAAATCTCTGTATTATCCTGCTTTTGGCATTTTTTGCCGTAAATAAAAACTGTAATAGTGTCTCCCTGATTGGTCAGACACCAATATATCTGTTTAAAAGAGTCTGGTGTAGGCCAGAGAAATAGAACTGTTTTTGTGCAGTTCCACTTGTCAAATCTCTGTATTATCCTGCTTTTGGCATTTTTTGCCGTAAAAAAATCTATAATAGTGTCTCCGTGACTGGTCAGACACCTATATATCTGTTTAAAAGAGTCTGGTGTAGGCCAGAGAAATAGAACTGTGGTTTTGCAGTTCCACGGGTCAAATCTCTGTATTATCCTGCTTTTGGCATTTTTTGCTGTAAAAAAAAACTGCAATAGTGTCTCCGTGACTGGTCAGACACCAACATATCTGTTCAAAAGAGTGTGGTGTAGGCCAGAGAAATAGAACTGTGGTTTTGCAGTTCCACGGGTCAAATCTCTGTATTATCCTGCTTTTGGCAATTTTTTGCCGTAAAAAAAAACTGCAATAGTGTCTCCGTGACTGGTCAGACACCAACATATCTGTTCAAAAGAGTGTGGTGTAGGCCAGAGAAATAGAACTGTGGTTTTGCAGTTCCACGGGTCAAATCTCTGTATTATCCTGCTTTTGGCATTTTTTGCAGTAAAAAAAAACTGTAATAGTGTCTCCCTGACTGGTCAGACACCAATATATCTGTTTAAAAGAGTCTGGTGTAGGCCAGAGAAATAGAACTGTTTTTGTGCAGTTCTACGGGTCAAATCCCTGTATTATCCTGCTTTTGGTATTTTTTTCCATAAAAAAAACTGTAATAGTGTCTCCCTGACTTGTCAGACACCAATATATCAGTTTAAAAGAGTCTGGTGTAGGTCAGAGAAATAGAACTGTGGTTTTGCAGTTCCACGGGTCAAATCTCTGTATTATCCTGCTTTTGGCATTTTTTTGCTGTAAAAAAAAACTGTATTAGTGTCTCCCTGACTGGTCAGACACCAACATATCTGTTTAAAAGAGTCTGGTGTAGGCCAGATAAATAGAACTGTGGTTTTGCAGTTCCACGGGTCAAATCTCTGTATTATCCTGCTTTTGGCAATTTTTGCCGTAAAAAAACCTGTAATAGTGTCTCCCTGACTGGTCAGACAGCAATATATCTGTTTAAAAGAGTCTGGTGTAGGCCAGAGAAATAGAACTGTGGTTTTGCAGTTCCACGGGTCAAATCTCTGTATTATCCTGCTTTTGGCATTTTTTGCCGTAAAAAAAAACTGTAATATTGTCTCCGTGACTGGTCAGACACCAACATATCTGTTCAAAAGAGTCTGGTGTAGGCCAGAGAAATAGAACTGTGGTTTTGCAGTTCCACGGTTCAAATCTCTGTATTATCCTGCTTTTGGCAATTTTTGCCGCAAAATAGAACTGTAATAGTGTCTCCCTGACTGGTCAGACACAAATATATCTGTTTAAAAGAGTCTGGTGTAGGCCAGAGAAATAGAACTGTGGTTTTGCAGTTCCACGGGTCAAATCTCTGTAATATCCTGCTTTTGGCATTTTTTGCCGTAAAAAAAACTAAAATAGTGTCTCCCTGACTGGTCAGACACCAATATATCTGTTTAAAAGAGTCTGGTGTAGGCCAGAGAAATAGAACTGTTTTTTGCAGTTCCACGGGTCAAATCTCTGTATTATCCTGCTTTTGGCATTTTTTGCCATAAAAAAACTGTAATAGTGTCTCCCTGACTGGTCAGACACCAATATATCTGTTTAAAAAAGTCTGGTGAAGGCCAGAGAAATAGAACTGTGGTTTTGCAGTTCCTCGGGTCAAATTTCTGTATTATCCTGCTTTTGGCATTTTTTGCCGTAAAAAAAAACTGTAATAGTGTCTCCGTGACTGGTCAGACACCAACATATCTGTTCACAAGAGTGTGGTGTAGGCCAGAGAAATAGAACTGTGGTTTTGCAGTTCCATGGGTCAAATCTCTGTAATATCCTGCTTTTGCCATTTTTTGCCGTAAAAAAAACTGTAATAGTGTCTCCCTGACTGGTCAGACACCAATATATCTGTTTAAAAGAGTCTGGTGTAGGCCAGAGAAATAGAACTGTTTTTGTGCAGTTCTACGGGTCAAATCTCTGTATTATCCTGCTTTTGGCATTTTTTGCCATAAAAAAAACTGTAATAGTGTCTCCCTGACTTGTCAGACACCAATATATCGGTTTAAAAGAGTCTGTTGTAGGCCAGAGAAATAGAACTGTGGTTTTGCAGTTCCACGGGTCAAATCTCTGTATTATCCTGCTTTTGGCATTTTTTGCCGTAAAAAAAAACTGTAATAGTGTCTCCGTGACTGTTCAGACACCAACATATCTGTTCAAAAGAGTCTGGCGTAGGCCAGAGAAATAGAACTGTGGTTTTGCAGTTCCACGGTTCAAATCTCTGTATTATCCTGCTTTTGGCATTTTTGCCATAAAATAGAACTGTAATAGTGTCTCCCTGACTGGTCAGACACCAATATATCTGTTTAAAAGAGTCTGGTGTAGGCTAGAGAAATAGAACTGTGGTTTTGCAGTTCCACGGGTCAAATCTCTGTATTATCCTGCTTTTGGCATTTTTTGCCGTAAAAAAAACTATAATAGTGTCTCCCTGACTGGTCAGACACCAATATATCTGTTTAAAAGAGTCTGGTGTAGGCCAGAGAAATAGAACTGTTTTTTGCAGTTCCATGGGTCAAATCTCTGTATTATCCTGCTTTTGGCATTTTTTGCCATAAAAAAACTGTAATAGTGTCTCCCTAACTGGTCAGACACCAATATATCTGTTTAAAAAAGTCTGGTGTAGGCCAGAGAAATAGAACTGTGGTTTTGCAGTTCCTCGGGTCAAATCTCTGTATTATCCTGCTTTTGGCATTTTTTGCCGTGAAAAAAAAACTGTAATAGTGTCTCCGTGACTGGTCAGACACCAACATATCTGTTCAAAAGAGTCTGGTGTAGGCCAGAGAAATAGAACTGTGGTTTTGCAGTTCCACGTGTCAAATATCTGTAATATCCTGCTTTTGCCATTTTTTGCCGTAAATAAAACTGTAATAGTGTCTCCCTGACTGGTCAGACACCAATATATCTGTTTAAAAAAGTCTGGTGTAGGCCAGAGAAGTTGAACTGTGGTTTTGCAGTTCCAGGGGTCAAATCTCTGTATTATCCTGCTTTTGGCAATTTTTGCCGTAAAAAAAAAACTGTAATAGTGTCTCCCTGACAGGTGAGACACCAATATATCTGTTTAAAAGAGTCTGGTGTAGGCCAGAGAAATAGAACTGTGGTTTTGCAGTTCCACGGGTCAAATCTCTGTATTATCCTGCTTTTGGTATTTTTTCCCTTAAGAAAACTGTAATAGTGTCTCCCTGACTGGTCAGACACCGATATATCTGTATAAAAGAGTCTGGTATAGGCCAGAGAAATAGAATTGTGGTTTTGCAGTTCCACTTGTCAAATCTCTGTATTATTCTGCTTTTGGCATTTTTTGCCGTAAAAAAAACCTGTAATAGTGACTCCCTGACTGGTCAGACACTAATATATCTGTTTAAAAGAGTCTGGTGTAGGCCAGATAAATAGAACTGTGGTTTTGCAGTTCCACGGGTCAAAGCTCTGTATTTTCCTGCTTTTGGTATTTTTTCCCATAAACAAAAACTCTAATAGTGTCTCCCTGACTGGTCAGACACCAATATAACTGTTTAAAAGAGTCTGGTATAGGCCAGAGAAATAGAACTGTGGTTTTGCAGTTCCACGGGTCAAATTTCTGCTGTGTCCTGCTTTTGGCATTTTTTGCCGTAAAAAAACTGTAATAGTATCTCCCTGACAGGTCAGACAGCAATATATCTGTTTAAAAGAGTCTGGCGTAGGCCAGAGAATTAGAACTGTGGTTTTGCAGTTCCATGGGTCAAATCTCTGTATTATCCTGCTTTTGGCATTTTTTGCCATAAAAAAAACTGTAATAGTGTCTGCCTGACTTGTCAGACACCAACATATCGGTTTAAAATAGTCTGGTGTAGGCCAGAGAAATAGAACTGTGGTTTTGCAGTTCCACGGGTCAAATCTCTTTATTATCCTGCTTTTGGCATTTTTTTTGCTGTAAAAAAAAACTGTAATAGTGTCTCCCTGACTGGTCAGACACCAATATATCTGTTTAAAAGAGTCTGGTGTAGGCCAGATAAATAGAACTGTGGTTTTGCAGTTCCACGGGTCAAATCTCTGTATTATCCTGCTTTTGGCATTTTTTGCCGTAAAAAAACCTGTAATAGTGTCTCCCTGACTGGTCAGACAGCAATATATCTGTTTAAAAGAGTCTGGTGTAGGCCAGAGAAATAGAACTGTGGTTTTGCAGTTCCACGGGTCAAATCTCTGTATTATCCTGCTTTTGGCATTTTTTGCCGTAAAAAAAAACTGTAATATTGTCTCCGTGACTGGTCAGACACCAACATATCTGTTCAAAAGAGTCTGGTGTAGGCCAGAGAAATAGAACTGTGGTTTTGCAGTTCCACGGTTCAAATCTCTGTATTATCCTGCTTTTGGCAATTTTTGCCGCAAAATAGAACTGTAATAGTGTCTCCCTGACTGGTCAGACACAAATATATCTGTTTAAAAGAGTCTGGTGTAGGCCAGAGAAATAGAACTGTGGTTTTGCAGTTCCACGGGTCAAATCTCTGTAATATCCTGCTTTTGGCATTTTTTGCCGTAAAAAAAACTAAAATAGTGTCTCCCTGACTGGTCAGACACCAATATATCTGTTTAAAAGAGTCTGGTGTAGGCCAGAGAAATAGAACTGTTTTTTGCAGTTCCACGGGTCAAATCTCTGTATTATCCTGCTTTTGGCATTTTTTGCCATAAAAAAACTGTAATAGTGTCTCCCTGACTGGTCAGACACCAATATATCTGTTTAAAAAAGTCTGGTGAAGGCCAGAGAAATAGAACTGTGGTTTTGCAGTTCCTCGGGTCAAATTTCTGTATTATCCTGCTTTTGGCATTTTTTGCCGTAAAAAAAAACTGTAATAGTGTCTCCGTGACTGGTCAGACACCAACATATCTGTTCACAAGAGTGTGGTGTAGGCCAGAGAAATAGAACTGTGGTTTTGCAGTTCCATGGGTCAAATCTCTGTAATATCCTGCTTTTGCCATTTTTTGCCGTAAAAAAAACTGTAATAGTGTCTCCCTGACTGGTCAGACACCAATATATCTGTTTAAAAGAGTCTGGTGTAGGCCAGAGAAATAGAACTGTTTTTGTGCAGTTCTACGGGTCAAATCTCTGTATTATCCTGCTTTTGGCATTTTTTGCCATAAAAAAAACTGTAATAGTGTCTCCCTGACTTGTCAGACACCAATATATCGGTTTAAAAGAGTCTGTTGTAGGCCAGAGAAATAGAACTGTGGTTTTGCAGTTCCACGGGTCAAATCTCTGTATTATCCTGCTTTTGGCATTTTTTGCCGTAAAAAAAAACTGTAATAGTGTCTCCGTGACTGTTCAGACACCAACATATCTGTTCAAAAGAGTCTGGCGTAGGCCAGAGAAATAGAACTGTGGTTTTGCAGTTCCACGGTTCAAATCTCTGTATTAACCTGCTTTTGGCATTTTTGCCATAAAATAGAACTGTAATAGTGTCTCCCTGACTGGTCAGACACCAATATATCTGTTTAAAAGAGTCTGGTGTAGGCTAGAGAAATAGAACTGTGGTTTTGCAGTTCCACGGGTCAAATCTCTGTATTATCCTGCTTTTGGCATTTTTTGCCGTAAAAAAAACTATAATAGTGTCTCCCTGACTGGTCAGACACCAATATATCTGTTTAAAAGAGTCTGGTGTAGGCCAGAGAAATAGAACTGTTTTTTGCAGTTCCATGGGTCAAATCTCTGTATTATCCTGCTTTTGGCATTTTTTGCCATAAAAAAACTGTAATAGTGTCTCCCTGACTGGTCAGACACCAATATATCTGTTTAAAAAAGTCTGGTGTAGGCCAGAGAAATAGAACTGTGGTTTTGCAGTTCCTCGGGTCAAATCTCTGTATTATCCTGCTTTTGGCATTTTTTGCCGTGAAAAAAAAACTGTAATAGTGTCTCCGTGACTGGTCAGACACCAACATATCTGTTCAAAAGAGTCTGGTGTAGGCCAGAGAAATAGAACTGTGGTTTTGCAGTTCCACGTGTCAAATATCTGTAATATCCTGCTTTTGCCATTTTTTGCCGTAAATAAAACTGTAATAGTGTCTCCCTGACTGGTCAGACACCAATATATCTGTTTAAAAAAGTCTGGTGTAGGCCAGAGAAGTTGAACTGTGGTTTTGCAGTTCCAGGGGTCAAATCTCTGTATTATCCTGCTTTTGGCAATTTTTGCCGTAAAAAAAAAACTGTAATAGTGTCTCCCTGACAGGTGAGACACCAATATATCTGTTTAAAAGAGTCTGGTGTAGGCCAGAGAAATAGAACTGTGGTTTTGCAGTTCCACGGGTCAAATCTCTGTATTATCCTGCTTTTGGTATTTTTTCCCTTAAGAAAACTGTAATAGTGTCTCCCTGACTGGTCAGACACCGATATATCTGTATAAAAGAGTCTGGTATAGGCCAGAGAAATAGAATTGTGGTTTTGCAGTTCCACTTGTCAAATCTCTGTATTATTCTGCTTTTGGCATTTTTTGCCGTAAAAAAAACCTGTAATAGTGACTCCCTGACTGGTCAGACACTAATATATCTGTTTAAAAGAGTCTGGTGTAGGCCAGATAAATAGAACTGTGGTTTTGCAGTTCCACGGGTCAAATCTCTGTATTTTCCTGCTTTTGGTATTTTTTCCCATAAACAAAAACTCTAATAGTGTCTCCCTGACTGGTCAGACACCAGTATAACTGTTTAAAAGAGTCTGGTATAGGCCAGAGAAATAGAACTGTGGTTTTGCAGTTCCACGGGTCAAATTTCTGCTGTGTCCTGCTTTTGGCATTTTTTGCCGTAAAAAAACTGTAATAGTATCTCCCTGACAGGTCAGACAGCAATATATCTGTTTAAAAGAGTCTGGCGTAGGCCAGAGAATTAGAACTGTGGTTTTGCAGTTCCATGGGTCAAATCTCTGTATTATCCTGCTTTTGGCATTTTTTGCCATAAAAAAAACTGTAATAGTGTCTGCCTGACTTGTCAGACACCAACATATCGGTTTAAAATAGTCTGGTGTAGGCCAGAGAAATAGAACTGTGGTTTTGCAGTTCCACGGGTCAAATCTCTTTATTATCCTGCTTTTGGCATTTTTTTTGCTGTAAAAAAAAACTGTAATAGTGTCTCCCTGACTGGTCAGACACTAATATATCTGTTTAAAAGAGTCTGGTGTAGGCCAGATAAATAGAACTGTGGTTTTGCAGTTCCACGGGTCAAATCTCTGTATTATCCTGCTTTTGGCATTTTTTGCCGTAAAAAAACCTGTAATAGTGTCTCCCTGACTGGTCAGACAGCAATATATCTGTTTAAAAGAGTCTGGTGTAGGCCAGAGAAATAGAACTGTGGTTTTGCAGTTCCACGGGTCAAATCTCTGTATTATCCTGCTTTTGGCATTTTTTGCCGTAAAAAAAAACTGTAATATTGTCTCCGTGACTGGTCAGACACCAACATATCTGTTCAAAAGAGTCTGGTGTAGGCCAGAGAAATAGAACTGTGGTTTTGCAGTTCCACGGTTCAAATCTCTGTATTATCCTGCTTTTGGCAATTTTTGCCGCAAAATAGAACTGTAATAGTGTCTCCCTGACTGGTCAGACACAAATATATCTGTTTAAAAGAGTCTGGTGTAGGCCAGAGAAATAGAACTGTGGTTTTGCAGTTCCACGGGTCAAATCTCTGTAATATCCTGCTTTTGGCATTTTTTGCCGTAAAAAAAACTAAAATAGTGTCTCCCTGACTGGTCAGACACCAATATATCTGTTTAAAAGAGTCTGGTGTAGGCCAGAGAAATAGAACTGTTTTTTGCAGTTCCACGGGTCAAATCTCTGTATTATCCTGCTTTTGGCATTTTTTGCCATAAAAAAACTGTAATAGTGTCTCCCTGACTGGTCAGACACCAATATATCTGTTTAAAAAAGTCTGGTGAAGGCCAGAGAAATAGAACTGTGGTTTTGCAGTTCCTCGGGTCAAATTTCTGTATTATCCTGCTTTTGGCATTTTTTGCCGTAAAAAAAAACTGTAATAGTGTCTCCGTGACTGGTCAGACACCAACATATCTGTTCACAAGAGTGTGGTGTAGGCCAGAGAAATAGAACTGTGGTTTTGCAGTTCCATGGGTCAAATCTCTGTAATATCCTGCTTTTGCCATTTTTTGCCGTAAAAAAAACTGTAATAGTGTCTCCCTGACTGGTCAGACACCAATATATCTGTTTAAAAGAGTCTGGTGTAGGCCAGAGAAATAGAACTGTTTTTGTGCAGTTCTACGGGTCAAATCTCTGTATTATCCTGCTTTTGGCATTTTTTGCCATAAAAAAAACTGTAATAGTGTCTCCCTGACTTGTCAGACACCAATATATCGGTTTAAAAGAGTCTGTTGTAGGCCAGAGAAATAGAACTGTGGTTTTGCAGTTCCACGGGTCAAATCTCTGTATTATCCTGCTTTTGGCATTTTTTGCCGTAAAAAAAAACTGTAATAGTGTCTCCGTGACTGTTCAGACACCAACATATCTGTTCAAAAGAGTCTGGCGTAGGCCAGAGAAATAGAACTGTGGTTTTGCAGTTCCACGGTTCAAATCTCTGTATTATCCTGCTTTTGGCATTTTTGCCATAAAATAGAACTGTAATAGTGTCTCCCTGACTGGTCAGACACCAATATATCTGTTTAAAAGAGTCTGGTGTAGGCTAGAGAAATAGAACTGTGGTTTTGCAGTTCCACGGGTCAAATCTCTGTATTATCCTGCTTTTGGCATTTTTTGCCGTAAAAAAAACTATAATAGTGTCTCCCTGACTGGTCAGACACCAATATATCTGTTTAAAAGAGTCTGGTGTAGGCCAGAGAAATAGAACTGTTTTTTGCAGTTCCATGGGTCAAATCTCTGTATTATCCTGCTTTTGGCATTTTTTGCCATGAAAAAACTGTAATAGTGTCTCCCTGACTGGTCAGACACCAATATGTCTGTTTAAAAAAGTCTGGTGTAGGCCAGAGAAATAGAACTGTGGTTTTGCAGTTCCTCGGGTCAAATCTCTGTATTATCCTGCTTTTGGCATTTTTTGCCGTGAAAAAAAAACTGTAATAGTGTCTCCGTGACTGGTCAGACACCAACATATCTGTTCAAAAGAGTCTGGTGTAGGCCAGAGAAATAGAACTGTGGTTTTGCAGTTCCACGTGTCAAATATCTGTAATATCCTGCTTTTGCCATTTTTTGCCGTAAATAAAGCTGTAATAGTGTCTCCCTGACTGGTCAGACACCAATATATCTGTTTAAAAAAGTCTGGTGTAGGCCAGAGAAGTTGAACTGTGGTTTTGCAGTTCCAGGGGTCAAATCTCTGTATTATCCTGCTTTTGGCAATTTTTGCCGTAAAAAAAAAACTGTAATAGTGTCTCCCTGACAGGTGAGACACCAATATATCTGTTTAAAAGAGTCTGGTGTAGGCCAGAGAAATAGAACTGTGGTTTTGCAGTTCCACGGGTCAAATCTCTGTATTATCCTGCTTTTGGTATTTTTTCCCTTAAGAAAACTGTAATAGTGTCTCCCTGAATGGTCAGACACCGATATATCTGTTTAAAAGAGTCTGGTATAGGCCAGAGAAATAGAATTGTGGTTTTGCAGTTCCACTTGTCAAATCTCTGTATTATTCTGCTTTTGGCATTTTTTGCCGTAAAAAAAACCTGTAATAGTGACTCCCTGACTGGTCAGACACTAATATATCTGTTTAAAAGAGTCTGGTGTAGGCCAGATAAATAGAACTGTGGTTTTGCAGTTCCACGGGTCAAATCTCTGTATTTTCCTGCTTTTGGTATTTTTTCTCATAAACAAAAACTCTAATAGTGTCTCCCTGACTGGTCAGACACCAATATAACTGTTTAAAAGAGTCTGGTATAGGCCAGAGAAATAGAACTGTGGTTTTGCAGTTCCACGGGTCAAATTTCTGCTGTGTCCTGCTTTTGGCATTTTTTGCCGTAAAAAAACTGTAATAGTATCTCCCTGACAGGTCAGACAGCAATATATCTGTTTAAAAGAGTCTGGCGTAGGCCAGAGAATTAGAACTGTGGTTTTGCAGTTCCATGGGTCAAATCTCTGTATTATCCTGCTTTTGGCATTTTTTGCCATAAAAAAAACTGTAATAGTGTCTGCCTGACTTGTCAGACACCAACATATCGGTTTAAAATAGTCTGGTGTAGGCCAGAGAAATAGAACTGTGGTTTTGCAGTTCCACGGGTCAAATCTCTTTATTATCCTGCTTTTGGCATTTTTTTTGCTGTAAAAAAAAACTGTAATAGTGTCTCCCTGACTGGTCAGACACCAATATATCTGTTTAAAAGAGTCTGGTGTAGGCCAGATAAATAGAACTGTGGTTTTGCAGTTCCACGGGTCAAATCTCTGTATTATCCTGCTTTTGGCATTTTTTGCCGTAAAAAAATCTATAATAGTGTCTCCGTGACTGGTCAGACACCTATATATCTGTTTAAAAGAGTCTGGTGTAGGCCAGAGAAATAGAACTGTGGTTTTGCAGTTCCACGGGTCAAATCTCTGTATTATCCTGCTTTTGGCATTTTTTGCTGTAAAAAAAAACTGCAATAGTGTCTCCGTGACTGGTCAGACACCAACATATCTGTTCAAAAGAGTGTGGTGTAGGCCAGAGAAATAGAACTGTGGTTTTGCAGTTCCACGGGTCAAATCTCTGTCTTATCCTGCTTTTGGCAATTTTTTGCCGTAAAAAAAAACTGCAATAGTGTCTCCGTGACTGGTCAGACACCAACATATCTGTTCAAAAGAGTGTGGTGTAGGCCAGAGAAATAGAACTGTGGTTTTGCAGTTCCACGGGTCAAATCTCTGTATTATCCTGCTTTTGGCATTTTTTGCAGTAAAAAAAAACTGTAATAGTGTCTCCCTGACTGGTCAGACACCAATATATCTGTTTAAAAGAGTCTGGTGTAGGCCAGAGAAATAGAACTGTTTTTGTGCAGTTCTACGGGTCAAATCCCTGTATTATCCTGCTTTTGGTATTTTTTTCCATAAAAAAAACTGTAATAGTGTCTCCCTGACTTGTCAGACACCAATATATCAGTTTAAAAGAGTCTGGTGTAGGTCAGAGAAATAGAACTGTGGTTTTGCAGTTCCACGGGTCAAATCTCTGTATTATCCTGCTTTTGGCATTTTTTTGCTGTAAAAAAAAACTGTATTAGTGTCTCCCTGACTGGTCAGACACCAACATATCTGTTTAAAAGAGTCTGGTGTAGGCCAGATAAATAGAACTGTGGTTTTGCAGTTCCACGGGTCAAATCTCTGTATTATCCTGCTTTTGGCATTTTTTGCCGTAAAAAAACCTGTAATAGTGTCTCCCTGACTGGTCAGACAGCAATATATCTGTTTAAAAGAGTCTGGTGTAGGCCAGAGAAATAGAACTGTGGTTTTTCAGTTCCACGGGTCAAATCTCTGTATTATCCTGCTTTTGGCATTTTTTGCCGTAAAAAAAAACTGTAATATTGTCTCCGTGACTGGTCAGACACCAACATATCTGTTCAAAAGAGTCTGGTGTAGGCCAGAGAAATAGAACTGTGGTTTTGCAGTTCCACGGTTCAAATCTCTGTATTATCCTGCTTTTGGCAATTTTTGCCGCAAAATAGAACTGTAATAGTGTCTCCCTGACTGGTCAGACACAAATATATCTGTTTAAAAGAGTCTGGTGTAGGCCAGAGAAATAAAACTGTGGTTTTGCAGTTCCACGGGTCAAATCTCTGTAATATCCTGCTTTTGGCATTTTTGCCGTAAAAAAAACTAAAATAGTGTCTCCCTGACTGGTCAGACACCGATATATCTGTTTAAAAGAGTCTGGTATAGGCCAGAGAAATAGAATTGTGGTTTTGCAGTTCCACTTGTCAAATCTCTGTATTATTCTGCTTTTGGCATTTTTTGCCGTAAAAAAAACCTGTAATAGTGACTCCCTGACTGGTCAGACACTAATATATCTGTTTAAAAGAGTCTGGTGTAGGCCAGATAAATAGAACTGTGGTTTTGCAGTTCCACGGGTCAAATCTCTGTATTTTCCTGCTTTTGGTATTTTTTCCCATAAACAAAAACTCTAATAGTGTCTCCCTGACTGGTCAGACACCAATATAACTGTTTAAAAGAGTCTGGTATAGGCCAGAGAAATAGAACTGTGGTTTTGCAGTTCCACGGGTCAAATTTCTGCTGTGTCCTGCTTTTGGCATTTTTTGCCGTAAAAAAACTGTAATAGTATCTCCCTGACAGGTCAGACAGCAATATATCTGTTTAAAAGAGTCTGGCGTAGGCCAGAGAATTAGAACTGTGGTTTTGCAGTTCCATGGGTCAAATCTCTGTATTATCCTGCTTTTGGCATTTTTTGCCATAAAAAAAACTGTAATAGTGTCTGCCTGACTTGTCAGACACCAACATATCGGTTTAAAATAGTCTGGTGTAGGCCAGAGAAATAGAACTGTGGTTTTGCAGTTCCACGGGTCAAATCTCTTTATTATCCTGCTTTTGGCATTTTTTTTGCTGTAAAAAAAAACTGTAATAGTGTCTCCCTGACTGGTCAGACACCAATATATCTGTTTAAAAGAGTCTAGTGTAGGCCAGATAAATAGAACTGTGGTTTTGCAGTTCCACGGGTCAAATCTCTGTATTATCCTGCTTTTGGCATTTTTTGCCGTAAAAAAATCTATAATAGTGTCTCCGTGACTGGTCAGACACCTATATATCTGTTTAAAAGAGTCTGGTGTAGGCCAGAGAAATAGAACTGTGGTTTTGCAGTTCCACGGGTCAAATCTCTGTATTATCCTGCTTTTGGCATTTTTTGCTGTAAAAAAAAACTGCAATAGTGTCTCCGTGACTGGTCAGACACCAACATATCTGTTCAAAAGAGTGTGGTGTAGGCCAGAGAAATAGAACTGCGGTTTTGCAGTTCCACGGGTCAAATCTCTGTATTATCCTGCTTTTGGCAATTTTTTGCCGTAAAAAAAAACTGCAATAGTGTCTCCGTGACTGGTCAGACACCAACATATCTGTTCAAAAGAGTGTGGTGTAGGCCAGAGAAATAGAACTGTGGTTTTGCAGTTCCACGGGTCAAATCTCTGTATTATCCTGCTTTTGGCATTTTTTGCAGTAAAAAAAAACTGTAATAGTGTCTCCCTGACTGGTCAGACACCAATATATCTGTTTAAAAGAGTCTGGTGTAGGCCAGAGAAATAGAACTGTTTTTGTGCAGTTCTACGGGTCAAATCCCTGTATTATCCTGCTTTTGGTATTTTTTTCCATAAAAAAAACTGTAATAGTGTCTCCCTGACTTGTCAGACACCAATATATCAGTTTAAAAGAGTCTGGTGTAGGTCAGAGAAATAGAACTGTGGTTTTGCAGTTCCACGGGTCAAATCTCTGTATTATCCTGCTTTTGGCATTTTTTGCCGTAAAAAAACCTGTAATAGTGTCTCCCTGACTGGTCAGACAGCAATATATCTGTTTAAAAGAGTCTGGTGTAGGCCAGAGAAATAGAACTGTGGTTTTTCAGTTCCACGGGTCAAATCTCTGTATTATCCTGCTTTTGGCATTTTTTGCCGTAAAAAAAAACTGTAATATTGTCTCCGTGACTGGTCAGACACCAACATATCTGTTCAAAAGAGTCTGGTGTAGGCCAGAGAAATAGAACTGTGGTTTTGCAGTTCCACGGTTCAAATCTCTGTATTATCCTGCTTTTGGCAATTTTTGCCGCAAAATAGAACTGTAATAGTGTCTCCCTGACTGGTCAGACACAAATATATCTGTTTAAAAGAGTCTGGTGTAGGCCAGAGAAATAGAACTGTGGTTTTGCAGTTCCACGGGTCAAATCTCTGTAATATCCTGCTTTTGGCATTTTTGCCGTAAAAAAAACTAAAATAGTGTCTCCCTGACTGGTCAGACACCAATATATCTGTTTAAAAGAGTCTGGTGTAGGCCAGAGAAATAGAACTGTTTTTTGCAGTTCCACGGGTCAAATCTCTGTATTATCCTGCTTTTGGCATTTTTTGCCATAAAAAAACTGTAATAGTGTCTCCCTGACTGGTCAGACACCAATATATCTGTTTAAAAAAGTCTGGTGAAGGCCAGAGAAATAGAACTGTGGTTTTGCAGTTCCTCGGGTCAAATTTCTGTATTATCCTGCTTTTGGCATTTTTTGCCGTAAAAAAAAACTGTAATAGTGTCTCCGTGACTGGTCAGACACCAACATATCTGTTCACAAGAGTGTGGTGTAGGCCAGAGAAATAGAACTGTGGTTTTGCAGTTCCATGGGTCAAATCTCTGTAATATCCTGCTTTTGCCATTTTTTGCCGTAAAAAAAACTGTAATAGTGTCTCCCTGACTGGTCAGACACCAATATATCTGTTTAAAAGAGTCTGGTGTAGGCCAGAGAAATAGAACTGTTTTTGTGCAGTTCTACGGGTCAAATCTCTGTATTATCCTGCTTTTGGCATTTTTTGCCATAAAAAAAACTGTAATAGTGTCTCCCTGACTTGTCAGACACCAATATATCGGTTTAAAAGAGTCTGTTGTAGGCCAGAGAAATAGAACTGTGGTTTTGCAGTTCCACGGGTCAAATCTCTGTATTATCCTGCTTTTGGCATTTTTTGCCGTAAAAAAAAACTGTAATAGTGTCTCCGTGACTGTTCAGACACCAACATATCTGTTCAAAAGAGTCTGGCGTAGGCCAGAGAAATAGAACTGTGGTTTTGCAGTTCCACGGTTCAAATCTCTGTATTATCCTGCTTTTGGCATTTTTGCCATAAAATAGAACTGTAATAGTGTCTCCCTGACTGGTCAGACACCAATATATCTGTTTAAAAGAGTCTGGTGTAGGCTAGAGAAATAGAACTGTGGTTTTGCAGTTCCACGGGTCAAATCTCTGTATTATCCTGCTTTTGGCATTTTTTGCCGTAAAAAAAACTATAATAGTGTCTCCCTGACTGGTCAGACACCAATATATCTGTTTAAAAGAGTCTGGTGTAGGCCAGAGAAATAGAACTGTTTTTTGCAGTTCCATGGGTCAAATCTCTGTATTATCCTGCTTTTGGCATTTTTTGCCATAAAAAAACTGTAATAGTGTCTCCCTGACTGGTCAGACACCAATATATCTGTTTAAAAAAGTCTGGTGTAGGCCAGAGAAATAGAACTGTGGTTTTGCAGTTCCTCGGGTCAAATCTCTGTATTATCCTGCTTTTGGCATTTTTTGCCGTGAAAAAAAAACTGTAATAGTGTCTCCGTGACTGGTCAGACACCAACATATCTGTTCAAAAGAGTCTGGTGTAGGCCAGAGAAATAGAACTGTGGTTTTGCAGTTCCACGTGTCAAATATCTGTAATATCCTGCTTTTGCCATTTTTTGCCGTAAATAAAACTGTAATAGTGTCTCCCTGACAGGTCAGACACCAATATATCTGTTTAAAAGAGTCTGGTGTAGGCCAGAGAAATAGAACTGTGGTTTTGCAGTTCCACGGGTCAAATCTCTGTATTATCCTGCTTTTGGTATTTTTTCCCTTAAGAAAACTGTAATAGTGTCTCCCTGACTGGTCAGACACCGATATATCTGTTTAAAAGAGTCTGGTATAGGCCAGAGAAATAGAACTGTGGTTTTGCAGTTCCACGGGTCAAATCTCTGTATTATCCTGCTTTTGGCAATTTTTGCCGTAAAAAAAAACTGTAATAGTGTCTCCGTGACTGGTCAGACACCAACATACCTGTTCAAAAGAGTTTGGTGTAGGCCAGAGAAATAGAACTGTGGTTTTGCAGTTCCACGGGTCAAATCTCTGTATTATCCTGCTTTTGGCAATTTTTGCCGTAAAAAAGAACTGTAATAGTGTCTCCCTGACTGGTCAGACACCAATATATCTGTTTAAAAGAGTCTGGTGTAGGCCAGAGAAATAGAACTGTGGTTTTGCAGTTCCACGGGTCAAATCTCTGTATTATCCTGCTTTTGGCATTTTTTGCCGTAAAAAAAACTGTATTAGTGTCTCCCTGACTCGTCAGACACCAATATATCTGTTTAAAAGAGTCTGGTATAGGCCAGAGGAATAGAATTGTGGTTTTGCAGTTCCACGGGTCAAATCTCTGTATTCTCCTGCTTTTGGCATTTTTTGCCATAAAAAAAAACTGTAATAGTGTCTCCCTGACTTTTCAGACACTAATATATCTGTTTAAAAGAGTCTGGTGTAGGCCAGAGAATTAGAACTGTGGTTTTGCAGTTCCACGGGTCAAATCTCTGTATTATCCTGCTTTTGGCATTTTTTGCCGTAAAAAAAACTGTATTAGTGTCTCCCTGACTGGTCAGACACCAGTACATCTGTTTAAAAGAGTCTGGTGTAGGCCAGATAAATAGAACTGTGGTTTTGCAGTTCCACGGGTCAAATCTCTGTATTATCCTGCTTTTGGCATTTTTTGACGTAAAAAACCTGTAATAGTGTCTCCCTGACTGGTCAGACACCAATATATCTGTTTAAAATAGTCTGGTGTAGGCCAGAGAAATAGAACTGTGGTTTTGCAGTTCCAAGGGTCAAATCTCTGTATTATCCTGCTTTTGGCATTGTTTTGCCATAAAAAAAAACTGTAATAGTGTCTCCCTGACTGGTCAGACACCAATATATCTGTTTAAAAGAGTCTGGTGTAGGCCAGATAAATAGAACTGTGGTTTTGCACTTCCACAGGTCAAATCTCTGTATTATCCTGCTTTTGGCATTTTTAGCCGTAAAAAAAAACTGTAATAGTGTCTCCCTGACTGGTCAGACACCAATATATCTGTTGAAAAGAGTCTGGTATAGGCCAGAGAAATAGAATTGTGGTTTTGCAGTTCCACGGGTCAAATCTCTGTATTATCCTGCTTTTGGCATTTTTTGCCATAAAAAAAAACTGTAATAGTGTCTCCCTGACTGATCAGACACCAATATATCTGTTTAAAAGAGTCTGGTGTAGGCCAGATAAGTAGAACTGTGGTTTTGCAGTTCCACGGGTCAAATCTCTGTATTACCCTGCTTTTGGCATTTTTTGCCGTAAAAAAAAAATATAATAGTGTCTCCGTGTCTGGTCAGACACCAATATATCTGTTTAAAAGAGTCTGGTGTAGGCCAGAGAAATAGAACTGTTTTTGTGCAGTTCTACGGGTCAAATCTCTGTATTATCCTGCTTTTGGCATTTTTTGCCATAAAAAAAACTGTAATAGCGTCTCCCTGACTTGTCAGACACCAATATATCGGTTTAAAAGAGTCTGGTGTAGGCCAGAGAAATAGAACCTTGGTTTTGCAGTTCCACGGGTCAAATCTCTGTATTATCCTGCTTTTGGCATTTTTTGCCGCAAAAAAAAAACTATAACTGTGTCTCCCTGACTGGTCAGACACCAATATATCTGTTTAAAAGAGTCTGGTATAGGCCAGAGAAAAAGAATTGTGGTTTTGCAGTTCCACGGGTCAAATCTCTGTATTATCCTGCTTTTGGCATTTTTTGCCATAAAAAAAAACTGTAATAGTGTCTCCCTGACTGATAAGACACTAATATATCAGTTTAAAAGAGTCTGGTGTAGGCCAGAGAAATAGCACTGTGGTTTTGCAGTTCCATGGGTCAAATCTCTGTATTAGCCTGCTTTTGGCATTTTTTCCCATAAAAAAAAACTATAATAGCGTCTCCCTGACTGGTCAGACACCAATATATCTGTTTAAAAGAGTCTGGTGTAGGCCAGAGAAATAGAACTGTGGTTATGCAGCTCCACGGGTCAAATCTCTGTATTATCCTGCTTTTGGCATTTTTTGCCATAAAAAAAAAACTGTAATAGTGTCTCCCTGACTGACCAGACACTAATATATGATTAAAAGAGTCTGGTGTAGGCCAGAGAAATAGAACTATGGTTTTGCAGTTCCACGGGTCAAATCTCTGTATTATCCTGCTTTTGGCTTTTTTTGCCGTAAAAAAAACGGTATTAGTGTCTCCCTGACTGGTCAGACACCAATATATCTGTTTAAAAGAATCTGGTGTAGGCCAGATAAATAGAACTGTGGTTTTGCAGTTCCACAGGTCAAATCTCTGTATTATCCTGCTTTTGGCATTTTTTGCCGTAAAACAAACTATAATAGCGTCTCCCTGACTGGTCAGACACAAAATATATCTGTTTAAAAGAGTCTGGTGTAGGCCAGATAAGTAGAACTGTGGTTTTGCAGTTCCACTGGTCAAATCTCTGTATTATCCTGCTTTTGGCATTTTTCCCATAAAAAAAACTCTAATAGTGTCTCCCTGACTGGTCAGACACCAATATATCTGTTTAAAAGAGTCTGATATAGGCCAGAGAAATAGAACTGTGGTTTTGCAGTTCCACCGGTCAAATCTCTATATTATCCTGCTTTTGGCATTTTTTGACATAAAAAAAACTGTAATAGTGTCTCTCTGACTTGTCAGACACCAATATATCAGTTTAAAAGAGTCTGGTGTAGGCCAGAGAAATAGAACTGTGGTTTTGCAGTTCCACGGGTCAAGTCTCTGTATTATCCTGCTTTTGGCATTTTTTTTGCCGTAAAAAAAAACTGTAATAGTGTCTCCCTGACTTGTCAGACACCAATATATCGGTTTAAAAGAGTCTGGTGTAGGCCAGAGAAATAGAACTGTGGTTTTGCAGTTCTACGGGTCAAATCTCTGTATTATCCTGCTTTTGGCATTTTTTGCCGCAAAAAAAAACTATAACTGTGTCTCCCTGACTAGTCAGACACCAATATATCTGTTTAAAAGAGTCTGGTATAGGCCAGAGAAAAAGAATTGTGATTTTGCAGTTCCACGGGTCAAATCTCTGTATTATCCTGCTTTTGGCATTTTTTGCCATAAAAAATAACTGTAATAGTGTCTCCCTGACTGATAAGACACTAATATATCAGTTTAAAAGAGTCTGGTATAGGCCAGAGAAATAGCACTGTGGTTTTGCAGTTCCATGGGTCAAATCTCTGTATTATCCTGCTTTTGGCATTTTTTGCCATAAAAAAAACTATAATAGCGTCTCCCTGACTGGTCAGACACCAACATATCTGTTTAAAAGAGTCTGGTGTAGGCCAGATAAATAGAACTGTGGTTTTGCAGTTCCACGGGTCAAATCTCTGTATTATCCTGCTTTTGGCATTTTTTGCCGTAAAAAAACCTGTAATAGTGTCTCCCTGACTGGTCAGACAGCAATATATCTGTTTAAAAGAGTCTGGTGTAGGCCAGAGAAATAGAACTGTGGTTTTGCAGTTCCATGGGTCAAATCTCTGTATTATCCTGCTTTTGGCATTTTTTGCCGTAAAAAAAAACTGTAATATTGTCTCCGTGACTGGTCAGACACCAACATATCTGTTCAAAAGAGTCTGGTGTAGGCCAGAGAAATAGAACTGTGGTTTTGCAGTTCCACGGTTCAAATCTCTGTATTATCCTGCTTTTGGCAATTTTTGCCGCAAAATAGAACTGTAATAGTGTCTCCCTGACTGGTCAGACACAAATATATCTGTTTAAAAGAGTCTGGTGTAGGCCAGAGAAATGGAACTGTGGTTTTGCAGTTCCACGGGTCAAATCTCTGTAATATCCTGCTTTTGGCATTTTTTGCCGTAAAAAAAACTAAAATAGTGTCTCCCTGACTGGTCAGACACCAATATATCTGTTTAAAAGAGTCTGGTGTAGGCCAGAGAAATAGAACTGTTTTTTGCAGTTCCACGGGTCAAATCTCTGTATTATCCTGCTTTTGGCATTTTTTGCCATAAAAAAACTGTAATAGTGTCTCCCTGACTGGTCAGACACCAATATATCTGTTTAAAAAAGTCTGGTGAAGGCCAGAGAAATAGAACTGTGGTTTTGCAGTTCCTCGGGTCAAATTTCTGTATTATCCTGCTTTTGTCATTTTTTGCCGTAAAAAAAACTGTAATAGTGTCTCCGTGACTGGTCAGACACCAACATATCTGTTCAAAAGAGTGTGGTGTAGGCCAGAGAAATAGAACTGTGGTTTTGCAGTTCCACGGGTCAAATCTCTGTAATATCCTGCTTTTGCCATTTTTTGCCGTAAAAAAAATTGTAATAGTGTCTCCCTGACTGGTCAGACACCAATATATCTGTTTAAAAGAGTCTGGTGTAGGCCAGAGAAATAGAACTGTTTTTGTGCAGTTCTACGGGTCAAATCTCTGTATTATCCTGCTTTTGGCATTTTTTGCCATAAAAAAAACTGTAATAGTGTCTCCCTGACTTGTCAGACACCAATATATCGGTTTAAAAGAGTCTGTTGTAGGCCAGAGAAATAGAACTGTGGTTTTGCAGTTCCACGGGTCAAATCTCTGTATTATCCTGCTTTTGGCATTTTTTGCCGTAAAAAAAAACTGTAATAGTGTCTCCGTGACTGTTCAGACACCAACATATCTGTTCAAAAGAGTCTGGCGTAGGCCAGAGAAATAGAACTGTGGTTTTGCAGTTCCACGGTTCAAATCTCTGTATTATCCTGCTTTTGGCAATTTTTGCCGTAAAATAGAACTGTAATAGTGTCTCCCTGACTGGTCAGACACCAATATATCTGTTTAAAAGAGTCTGGTGTAGGCTAGAGAAATAGAACTGTGGTTTTGCAGTTCCAAGGGTCAAATCTCTGTATTATCCTGCTTTTGGCATTTTTTGCCGTAAAAAAAACTATAATAGTGTCTCCCTGACTGGTCAGACACCAATATATCTGTTTAAAAGAGTCTGGTGTAGGCCAGAGAAATAGAACTGTTTTTTGCAGTTCCATGGGTCAAATCTCTGTATTATCCTGCTTTTGGCATTTTTTGCCATAAAAAAACTGTAATAGTGTCTCCCTGACTGGTCAGACACCAATATATCTGTTTAAAAAAGTCTGGTGTAGGCCAGAGAAATAGAACTGTGGTTTTGCAGTTCCTCGGGTCAAATCTCTGTATTATCCTGCTTTTGGCATTTTTTGCCGTGAAAAAAAAACTGTAATAGTGTCTCCGTGACTGGTCAGACACCAACATATCTGTTCAAAAGAGTCTGGTGTAGGCCAGAGAAATAGAACTGTGGTTTTGCAGTTCCACGGGTCAAATCTCTGTAATATCCTGCTTTTGCCATTTTTTGCCGTAAATAAAACTGTAATAGTGTCTCCCTGACTGGTCAGACACCAATATATCTGTTTAAAAAAGTCTGGTGTAGGCCAGAGAAGTAGAACTGTGGTTTTGCAGTTCCAGGGGTCAAATCTCTGTATTATCCTGCTTTTGGCAATTTTTGCCGTAAAAAAAAAACTGTAATAGTGTCTCCCTGACAGGTGAGACACCAATATATCTGTTTAAAAGAGTCTGGTGTAGGCCAGAGAAATAGAACTGTGGTTTTGCAGTTCCAGGGGTCAAATCTCTGTATTATCCTGCTTTTGGCAATTTTTGCCGTAAAAAAGAACTGTAATAGTGTCTCCCTGACTGGTCAGACACCAATATATCTGTTTAAAAGAGTCTGGTGTAGGCCAGAGAAATAGAACTGTGGTTTTGCAGTTCCACGGGTCAAATCTCTGTATTATCCTGCTTTTGGCATTTTTTGCCGTAAAAAAAACTGTATTAGTGTCTCCCTGACGCGTCAGACACCAATATATCTGTTTAAAAGAGTCTGGTATAGGCCAGAGGAATAGAATTGTGGTTTTGCAGTTCCACGGGTCAAATCTCTGTATTATTCTGCTTTTGGCATTTTTTGCCATAAAAAAAAACTGTAATAGTGTCTCCCTGACTTTTCAGACACTAATATATCTGTTTAAAAGAGTCTGGTGTAGGCCAGAGAATTAGAACTGTGGTTTTGCAGTTCCACGGGTCAAGTCTCTGTATTATCGTGCTTTTGGCATTTTTTGCCGTAAAAAAAACTGTATTAGTGTCTCCCTGACTGGTCAGACACCAGTACATCTGTTTAAAAGAGTCTGGTGTAGGCCAGATAAATAGAACTGTGGTTTTGCAGTTCCACGGGTCAAATCTCTGTATTATCCTGCTTTTGGCATTTTTTGACGTAAAAAACCTGTAATAGTGTCTCCCTGACTGGTCAGACACCAATATATCTGTTTAAAATAGTCTGGTGTAGGCCAGAGAAATAGAACTGTTTTTGTGCAGTTCTACGGGTCAAATCTCTGTATTATCCTGCTTTTGGCATTTTTTGCCATAAAAAAAACTGTATTAGTGTCTCCCTGACTTGTCAGACACCAATATATCAGTTTAAAAGAGTCTGGTGTAGGCCAGAGAAATAGAACTGTGGTTTTGCAGTTCCAAGGGTCAAATCTCTGTATTATCCTGCTTTTGGCATTGTTTTGCCATAAAAAAAAACTGTAATAGTGTCTCCCTGACTGGTCAGACACCAATATATCTGTTTAAAAGAGTCTGGTGTAGGCCAGATAAATAGAACTGTGGTTTTGCACTTCCACAGGTCAAATCTCTGTATTATCCTGCTTTTGGCATTTTTAGCCGTAAAAAAAAACTGTAATAGTGTCTCCCTGACTGGTCAGACACCAATATATCGGTTTAAAAGAGTCTGGTGTAGGCCAGATAAATAAAACTGTGGTTTTGCAGTTCCAGGGGTCAAAACTCTGTATTATCCTGCTTTTGGCAATTTTTGCCATAAAAAAACCCTGTAATAGTGTCTCCCTGACAGGTCAGACACCAATATATCTGTTTAAAAGAGTCTGGTGTAGGCCAGATAAATAGAACTGTGGTTTTGCAGTTCCACGGGTCAAATCTCTGTATTATCCTGCTTTTGGTATTTTTTCCCTTAAAAAAAACTGTAATAGTGTCTCCCTGACTGGTCAGACACCGATATATCTGTTGAAAAGAGTCTGGTATAGGCCAGAGAAACAGAATTGTGGTTTTGCAGTTCCACGGGTCAAATCTCTGTATTATCCTGCTTTTGGCATTTTTTGCCATAAAAAAAAACTGTAATAGTGTCTCCCTGACTGATCAGACACCAATATATCTGTTTAAAAGAGTCTGGTGTAGGCCAGATAAGTAGAACTGTGGTTTTGCAGTTCCACGGGTCAAATCCCTGTATTACCCTGCTTTTGGCATTTTTTGCCGTAAAAAAAAAATATAATAGTGTCTCCGTGTCTGGTCAGACACCAATATATCTGTTTAAAAGAGTCTGGTGTAGGCCAGAGAAATAGAACTGTTTTTGTGCAGTTCTACGGGTCAAATCTCTGTATTATCCTGCTTTTGGCATTTTTTGCCATAAAAAAAACTGTAATAGCGTCTCCCTGACTTGTCAGACACCAATATATCGGTTTAAAAGAGTCTGGTGTAGGCCAGAGAAATAGAACTGTGGTTTTGCAGTTCCACGGGTCAAATCTCTGTATTATCCTGCTTTTGGCATTTTTTGCCGCAAAAAAAAAACTATAACTGTGTCTCCCTGACTGGTCAGACACCAATATATCTGTTTAAAAGAGTCTGGTATAGGCCAGAGAAAAAGAATTGTGATTTTGCAGTTCCATGGGTCAAATCTCTGTATTATCCTGCTTTTGGCTTTTTTTGCCGTAAAAAAAACAGTATTAGTGTCTCCCTGACTGGTCAGACACAAAATATATCTGTTTAAAAGAGTCTGGTGTAGGCCAGATAAGTAGAACTGTGGTTTTGCAGTTCCACGGGTCAAATCTCTGTATTATGCTGCTTTTGGTATTTTTTCCCATAAAAAAAACTCTAATAGTGCCTCCCTGACTGGTCAGACAAAAAATATATCTGTTTAAAAGAGTCTGATGTAGGCCAGAGAAATAGAACTGTGGTTTTGCAGTTCCACCGGTCAAATCTCTGTATTATCCTGCTTTTGGCATTTTTTGCCGTAAAAAAAAACTGTAATAGTGTCTCCGTGACTGGTCAGACACCAACATATCTGTTCACAAGAGTGTGGTGTAGGCCAGAGAAATAGAACTGTGGTTTTGCAGTTCCATGGGTCAAATCTCTGTAATATCCTGCTTTTGCCATTTTTTGCCGTAAAAAAAACTGTAATAGTGTCTCCCTGACTGGTCAGACACCAATATATCTGTTTAAAAGAGTCTGGTGTAGGCCAGAGAAATAGAACTGTTTTTGTGCAGTTCTACGGGTCAAATCTCTGTATTATCCTGCTTTTGGCATTTTTTGCCATAAAAAAAACTGTAATAGTGTCTCCCTGACTTGTCAGACACCAATATATCGGTTTAAAAGAGTCTGTTGTAGGCCAGAGAAATAGAACTGTGGTTTTGCAGTTCCACGGGTCAAATCTCTGTATTATCCTGCTTTTGGCATTTTTTGCCGTAAAAAAAAACTGTAATAGTGTCTCCGTGACTGTTCAGACACCAACATATCTGTTCAAAAGAGTCTGGCGTAGGCCAGAGAAATAGAACTGTGGTTTTGCAGTTCCACGGTTCAAATCTCTGTATTATCCTGCTTTTGGCATTTTTGCCATAAAATAGAACTGTAATAGTGTCTCCCTGACTGGTCAGACACCAATATATCTGTTTAAAAGAGTCTGGTGTAGGCTAGAGAAATAGAACTGTGGTTTTGCAGTTCCACGGGTCAAATCTCTGTATTATCCTGCTTTTGGCATTTTTTGCCGTAAAAAAAACTATAATAGTGTCTCCCTGACTGGTCAGACACCAATATATCTGTTTAAAAGAGTCTGGTGTAGGCCAGAGAAATAGAACTGTTTTTTGCAGTTCCATGGGTCAAATCTCTGTATTATCTTGCTTTTGGCATTTTTTGCCATAAAAAAACTGTAATAGTGTCTCCCTGACTGGTCAGACACCAATATATCTGTTTAAAAAAGTCTGGTGTAGGCCAGAGAAATAGAACTGTGGTTTTGCAGTTCCTCGGGTCAAATCTCTGTATTATCCTGCTTTTGGCATTTTTTGCCGTGAAAAAAAAACTGTAATAGTGTCTCCGTGACTGGTCAGACACCAACATATCTGTTCAAAAGAGTCTGGTGTAGGCCAGAGAAATAGAACTGTGGTTTTGCAGTTCCACGTGTCAAATATCTGTAATATCCTGCTTTTGCCATTTTTTGCCGTAAATAAAACTGTAATAGTGTCTCCCTGACAGGTCAGACACCAATATATCTGTTTAAAAGAGTCTGGTGTAGGCCAGAGAAATAGAACTGTGGTTTTGCAGTTCCACGGGTCAAATCTCTGTATTATCCTGCTTTTGGTATTTTTTCCCTTAAGAAAACTGTTATAGTGTCTCCCTGACTGGTCAGACACCGATATATCTGTTTAAAAGAGTCTGGTATAGGCCAGAGAAATAGAACTGTGGTTTTGCAGTTCCACGGGTCAAATCTCTGTATTATCCTGCTTTTGGCAATTTTTGCCGTAAAAAAAAACTGTAATAGTGTCTCCGTGACTGGTCAGACACCAACATATCTGTTCAAAAGAGTTTGGTGTAGGCCAGAGAAATAGAACTGTGGTTTTGCAGTTCCACGGGTCAAATCTCTGTATTATCCTGCTTTTGGCAATTTTTGCCGTAAAAAAGAACTGTAATAGTGTCTCCCTGACTGGTCAGACACCAATATATCTGTTTAAAAGAGTCTGGTGTAGGCCAGAGAAATAGAACTGTGGTTTTGCAGTTCCACGGGTCAAATCTCTGTATTATCCTGCTTTTGGCATTTTTTTCCGTAAAAAAAACTGTATTAGTGTCTCCCTGACTCGTCAGACACCAATATATCTGTTTAAAAGAGTCTGGTATAGGCCAGAGGAATAGAATTGTGGTTTTGCAGTTCCACGGGTCAAATCTCTGTATTCTCCTGCTTTTGGCATTTTTTGCCATAAAAAAAAACTGTAATAGTGTCTCCCTGACTTTTCAGACACTAATATATCTGTTTAAAAGAGTCTGGTGTAGGCCAGAGAATTAGAACTGTGGTTTTGCAGTTCCACGGGTCAAATCTCTGTATTATCCTGCTTTTGGCATTTTTTGCCGTAAAAAAAACTGTATTAGTGTCTCCCTGACTGGTCAGACACCAGTACATCTGTTTAAAAGAGTCTGGTGTAGGCCAGATAAATAGAACTGTGGTTTTGCAGTTCCACGGGTCAAATCTCTGTATTATCCTGCTTTTGGCATTTTTTGACGTAAAAAACCTGTAATAGTGTCTCCCTGACTGGTCAGACACCAATATATCTGTTTAAAATAGTCTGGTGTAGGCCAGAGAAATAGAACTGTGGTTTTGCAGTTCCAAGGGTCAAATCTCTGTATTATCCTGCTTTTGGCATTGTTTTGCCATAAAAAAAAACTGTAATAGTGTCTCCCTGACTGGTCAGACACCAATATATCTGTTTAAAAGAGTCTGGTGTAGGCCAGATAAATAGAACTGTGGTTTTGCACTTCCACAGGTCAAATCTCTGTATTATCCTGCTTTTGGCATTTTTAGCCGTAAAAAAAAACTGTAATAGTGTCTCCCTGACTGGTCAGACACCAATATATCTGTTGAAAAGAGTCTGGTATAGGCCAGAGAAATAGAATTGTGGTTTTGCAGTTCCACGGGTCAAATCTCTGTATTATCCTGCTTTTGGCATTTTTTGCCATAAAAAAAAACTGTAATAGTGTCTCCCTGACTGATCAGACACCAATATATCTGTTTAAAAGAGTCTGGTGTAGGCCAGATAAGTAGAACTGTGGTTTTGCAGTTCCACGGGTCAAATCTCTGTATTACCCTGCTTTTGGCATTTTTTGCCGTAAAAAAAAAATATAATAGTGTCTCCGTGTCTGGTCAGACACCAATATATCTGTTTAAAAGAGTCTGGTGTAGGCCAGAGAAATAGAACTGTTTTTGTGCAGTTCTACGGGTCAAATCTCTGTATTATCCTGCTTTTGGCATTTTTTGCCATAAAAAAAACTGTAATAGCGTCTCCCTGACTTGTCAGACACCAATATATCGGTTTAAAAGAGTCTGGTGTAGGCCAGAGAAATAGAACCTTGGTTTTGCAGTTCCACGGGTCAAATCTCTGTATTATCCTGCTTTTGGCATTTTTTGCCGCAAAAAAAAAACTATAACTGTGTCTCCCTGACTGGTCAGACACCAATATATCTGTTTAAAAGAGTCTGGTATAGGCCAGAGAAAAAGAATTGTGGTTTTGCAGTTCCACGGGTCAAATCTCTGTATTATCCTGCTTTTGGCATTTTTTGCCATAAAAAAAAACTGTAATAGTGTCTCCCTGACTGATAAGACACTAATATATCAGTTTAAAAGAGTCTGGTGTAGGCCAGAGAAATAGCACTGTGGTTTTGCAGTTCCATGGGTCAAATCTCTGTATTAGCCTGCTTTTGGCATTTTTTCCCATAAAAAAAAACTATAATAGCGTCTCCCTGACTGGTCAGACACCAATATATCTGTTTAAAAGAGTCTGGTGTAGGCCAGAGAAATAGAACTGTGGTTATGCAGCTCCACGGGTCAAATCTCTGTATTATCCTGCTTTTGGCATTTTTTGCCATAAAAAAAAAACTGTAATAGTGTCTCCCTGACTGACCAGACACTAATATATGATTAAAAGAGTCTGGTGTAGGCCAGAGAAATAGAACTATGGTTTTGCAGTTCCACGGGTCAAATCTCTGTATTATCCTGCTTTTGGCTTTTTTTGCCGTAAAAAAAACGGTATTAGTGTCTCCCTGACTGGTCAGACACCAATATATCTGTTTAAAAGAATCTGGTGTAGGCCAGATAAATAGAACTGTGGTTTTGCAGTTCCACAGGTCAAATCTCTGTATTATCCTGCTTTTGGCATTTTTTGCCGTAAAACAAACTATAATAGCGTCTCCCTGACTGGTCAGACACAAAATATATCTGTTTAAAAGAGTCTGGTGTAGGCCAGATAAGTAGAACTGTGGTTTTGCAGTTCCACTGGTCAAATCTCTGTATTATCCTGCTTTTGGCATTTTTCCCATAAAAAAAACTCTAATAGTGTCTCCCTGACTGGTCAGACACCAATATATCTGTTTAAAAGAGTCTGATATAGGCCAGAGAAATAGAACTGTGGTTTTGCAGTTCCACCGGTCAAATCTCTATATTATCCTGCTTTTGGCATTTTTTGACATAAAAAAAACTGTAATAGTGTCTCTCTGACTTGTCAGACACCAATATATCAGTTTAAAAGAGTCTGGTGTAGGCCAGAGAAATAGAACTGTGGTTTTGCAGTTCCACGGGTCAAGTCTCTGTATTATCCTGCTTTTGGCATTTTTTTTGCCGTAAAAAAAAACTGTAATAGTGTCTCCCTGACTTGTCAGACACCAATATATCGGTTTAAAAGAGTCTGGTGTAGGCCAGAGAAATAGAACTGTGGTTTTGCAGTTCTACGGGTCAAATCTCTGTATTATCCTGCTTTTGGCATTTTTTGCCGCAAAAAAAAACTATAACTGTGTCTCCCTGACTAGTCAGACACCAATATATCTGTTTAAAAGAGTCTGGTATAGGCCAGAGAAAAAGAATTGTGATTTTGCAGTTCCACGGGTCAAATCTCTGTATTATCCTGCTTTTGGCATTTTTTGCCATAAAAAATAACTGTAATAGTGTCTCCCTGACTGATAAGACACTAATATATCAGTTTAAAAGAGTCTGGTATAGGCCAGAGAAATAGCACTGTGGTTTTGCAGTTCCATGGGTCAAATCTCTGTATTATCCTGCTTTTGGCATTTTTTGCCATAAAAAAAACTATAATAGCGTCTCCCTGACTGGTCAGACACCAACATATCTGTTTAAAAGAGTCTGGTGTAGGCCAGATAAATAGAACTGTGGTTTTGCAGTTCCACGGGTCAAATCTCTGTATTATCCTGCTTTTGGCATTTTTTGCCGTAAAAAAACCTGTAATAGTGTCTCCCTGACTGGTCAGACAGCAATATATCTGTTTAAAAGAGTCTGGTGTAGGCCAGAGAAATAGAACTGTGGTTTTGCAGTTCCATGGGTCAAATCTCTGTATTATCCTGCTTTTGGCATTTTTTGCCGTAAAAAAAAACTGTAATATTGTCTCCGTGACTGGTCAGACACCAACATATCTGTTCAAAAGAGTCTGGTGTAGGCCAGAGAAATAGAACTGTGATTTTGCAGTTCCACGGTTCAAATCTCTGTATTATCCTGCTTTTGGCAATTTTTGCCGCAAAATAGAACTGTAATAGTGTCTCCCTGACTGGTCAGACACAAATATATCTGTTTAAAAGAGTCTGGTGTAGGCCAGAGAAATGGAACTGTGGTTTTGCAGTTCCACGGGTCAAATCTCTGTAATATCCTGCTTTTGGCATTTTTTGCCGTAAAAAAAACTAAAATAGTGTCTCCCTGACTGGTCAGACACCAATATATCTGTTTAAAAGAGTCTGGTGTAGGCCAGAGAAATAGAACTGTTTTTTGCAGTTCCACGGGTCAAATCTCTGTATTATCCTGCTTTTGGCATTTTTTGCCATAAAAAAACTGTAATAGTGTCTCCCTGACTGGTCAGACACCAATATATCTGTTTAAAAAAGTCTGGTGAAGGCCAGAGAAATAGAACTGTGGTTTTGCAGTTCCTCGGGTCAAATTTCTGTATTATCCTGCTTTTGTCATTTTTTGCCGTAAAAAAAACTGTAATAGTGTCTCCGTGACTGGTCAGACACCAACATATCTGTTCAAAAGAGTGTGGTGTAGGCCAGAGAAATAGAACTGTGGTTTTGCAGTTCCACGGGTCAAATCTCTGTAATATCCTGCTTTTGCCATTTTTTGCCGTAAAAAAAATTGTAATAGTGTCTCCCTGACTGGTCAGACACCAATATATCTGTTTAAAAGAGTCTGGTGTAGGCCAGAGAAATAGAACTGTTTTTGTGCAGTTCTACGGGTCAAATCTCTGTATTATCCTGCTTTTGGCATTTTTTGCCATAAAAAAAACTGTAATAGTGTCTCCCTGACTTGTCAGACACCAATATATCGGTTTAAAAGAGTCTGTTGTAGGCCAGAGAAATAGAACTGTGGTTTTGCAGTTCCACGGGTCAAATCTCTGTATTATCCTGCTTTTGGCATTTTTTGCCGTAAAAAAAAACTGTAATAGTGTCTCCGTGACTGTTCAGACACCAACATATCTGTTCAAAAGAGTCTGGCGTAGGCCAGAGAAATAGAACTGTGGTTTTGCAGTTCCACGGTTCAAATCTCTGTATTATCCTGCTTTTGGCAATTTTTGCCGTAAAATAGAACTGTAATAGTGTCTCCCTGACTGGTCAGACACCAATATATCTGTTTAAAAGAGTCTGGTGTAGGCTAGAGAAATAGAACTGTGGTTTTGCAGTTCCACGGGTCAAATCTCTGTATTATCCTGCTTTTGGCATTTTTTGCCGTAAAAAAAACTATAATAGTGTCTCCCTGACTGGTCAGACACCAATATATCTGTTTAAAAGAGTCTGGTGTAGGCCAGAGAAATAGAACTGTTTTTTGCAGTTCCATGGGTCAAATCTCTGTATTATCCTGCTTTTGGCATTTTTTGCCATAAAAAAACTGTAATAGTGTCTCCCTGACTGGTCAGACACCAATATATCTGTTTAAAAAAGTCTGGTGTAGGCCAGAGAAATAGAACTGTGGTTTTGCAGTTCCTCGGGTCAAATCTCTGTATTATCCTGCTTTTGGCATTTTTTGCCGTGAAAAAAAAACTGTAATAGTGTCTCCGTGACTGGTCAGACACCAACATATCTGTTCAAAAGAGTCTGGTGTAGGCCAGAGAAATAGAACTGTGGTTTTGCAGTTCCACGGGTCAAATCTCTGTAATATCCTGCTTTTGCCATTTTTTGCCGTAAATAAAACTGTAATAGTGTCTCCCTGACTGGTCAGACACCAATATATCTGTTTAAAAAAGTCTGGTGTAGGCCAGAGAAGTAGAACTGTGGTTTTGCAGTTCCAGGGGTCAAATCTCTGTATTATCCTGCTTTTGGCAATTTTTGCCGTAAAAAAAAAACTGTAATAGTGTCTCCCTGACAGGTGAGACACCAATATATCTGTTTAAAAGAGTCTGGTGTAGGCCAGAGAAATAGAACTGTGGTTTTGCAGTTCCAGGGGTCAAATCTCTGTATTATCCTGCTTTTGGCAATTTTTGCCGTAAAAAAGAACTGTAATAGTGTCTCCCTGACTGGTCAGACACCAATATATCTGTTTAAAAGAGTCTGGTGTAGGCCAGAGAAATAGAACTGTGGTTTTGCAGTTCCACGGGTCAAATCTCTGTATTATCCTGCTTTTGGCATTTTTTGCCGTAAAAAAAACTGTATTAGTGTCTCCCTGACTCGTCAGACACCAATATATCTGTTTAAAAGAGTCTGGTATAGGCCAGAGGAATAGAATTGTGGTTTTGCAGTTCCACGGGTCAAATCTCTGTATTATTCTGCTTTTGGCATTTTTTGCCATAAAAAAAAACTGTAATAGTGTCTCCCTGACTTTTCAGACACTAATATATCTGTTTAAAAGAGTCTGGTGTAGGCCAGAGAATTAGAACTGTGGTTTTGCAGTTCCACGGGTCAAATCTCTGTATTATCCTGCTTTTGGCATTTTTTGACGTAAAAAACCTGTAATAGTGTCTCCCTGACTGGTCAGACACCAATATATCTGTTTAAAATAGTCTGGTGTAGGCCAGAGAAATAGAACTGTTTTTGTGCAGTTCTACGGGTCAAATCTCTGTATTATCCTGCTTTTGGCATTTTTTGCCATAAAAAAAACTGTATTAGTGTCTCCCTGACTTGTCAGACACCAATATATCAGTTTAAAAGAGTCTGGTGTAGGCCAGAGAAATAGAACTGTGGTTTTGCAGTTCCAAGGGTCAAATCTCTGTATTATCCTGCTTTTGGCATTGTTTTGCCATAAAAAAAAACTGTAATAGTGTCTCCCTGACTGGTCAGACACCAATATATCTGTTTAAAAGAGTCTGGTGTAGGCCAGATAAATAGAACTGTGGTTTTGCACTTCCACAGGTCAAATCTCTGTATTATCCTGCTTTTGGCATTTTTAGCCGTAAAAAAAAACTGTAATAGTGTCTCCCTGACTGGTCAGACACCAATATATCGGTTTAAAAGAGTCTGGTGTAGGCCAGATAAATAAAACTGTGGTTTTGCAGTTCCAGGGGTCAAAACTCTGTATTATCCTGCTTTTGGCAATTTTTGCCGTAAAAAAACCCTGTAATAGTGTCTCCCTGACAGGTCAGACACCAATATATCTGTTTAAAAGAGTCTGGTGTAGGCCAGATAAATAGAACTGTGGTTTTGCAGTTCCACGGGTCAAATCTCTGTATTATCCTGCTTTTGGTATTTTTTCCCTTAAAAAAAACTGTAATAGTGTCTCCCTGACTGGTCAGACACCGATATATCTGTTGAAAAGAGTCTGGTATAGGCCAGAGAAACAGAATTGTGGTTTTGCAGTTCCACGGGTCAAATCTCTGTATTATCCTGCTTTTGGCATTTTTTGCCATAAAAAAAAACTGTAATAGTGTCTCCCTGACTGATCAGACACCAATATATCTGTTTAAAAGAGTCTGGTGTAGGCCAGATAAGTAGAACTGTGGTTTTGCAGTTCCACGGGTCAAATCCCTGTATTACCCTGCTTTTGGCATTTTTTGCCGTAAAAAAAAAATATAATAGTGTCTCCGTGTCTGGTCAGACACCAATATATCTGTTTAAAAGAGTCTGGTGTAGGCCAGAGAAATAGAACTGTTTTTGTGCAGTTCTACGGGTCAAATCTCTGTATTATCCTGCTTTTGGCATTTTTTGCCATAAAAAAAACTGTAATAGCGTCTCCCTGACTTGTCAGACACCAATATATCGGTTTAAAAGAGTCTGGTGTAGGCCAGAGAAATAGAACTGTGGTTTTGCAGTTCCACGGGTCAAATCTCTGTATTATCCTGCTTTTGGCATTTTTTGCCGCAAAAAAAAAACTATAACTGTGTCTCCCTGACTGGTCAGACACCAATATATCTGTTTAAAAGAGTCTGGTATAGGCCAGAGAAAAAGAATTGTGATTTTGCAGTTCCATGGGTCAAATCTCTGTATTATCCTGCTTTTGGCTTTTTTTGCCGTAAAAAAAACAGTATTAGTGTCTCCCTGACTGGTCAGACACAAAATATATCTGTTTAAAAGAGTCTGGTGTAGGCCAGATAAGTAGAACTGTGGTTTTGCAGTTCCACGGGTCAAATCTCTGTATTATCCTGCTTTTGGTATTTTTTCCCATAAAAAAAACTCTAATAGTGCCTCCCTGACTGGTCAGACAAAAAATATATCTGTTTAAAAGAGTCTGATGTAGGCCAGAGAAATAGAACTGTGGTTTTGCAGTTCCACCGGTCAAATCTCTGTATTATCCTGCTTTTGGCATTTTTTGCCATAAAAAAAACTGTAATAGTGTCTCTCTGACTTGTCAGACACCAATATATCGGTTTAAAAGAGTCTGGTGTAGGCCAGAGAAGTAGAACTGTGGTTTTGCAGTTCCACGGGTCAAGTCTCTGTATTATCCTGCTTTTGGCATTTTTTTTGCCGTAAAAAAAAACTGTAATAGTGTCTCCCTGACTGGTCAGACACCAATATATCTGTTTAAAAGAGTCTGGTGTAGGCCAGATAAATAGAACTGTGGTTTTGCAGTTCCGCGGGTCAAATCTCTGTGTTATCCTGCTTTTGGCATTTTTAGACGTAAAAAAAAACTATAATAGTTTCTCCCTGACTGGTCAGACACCAATATATCTGTTTAAAAGAGTCTGGTGTAGGCCAGAGAAATAGAACTGTCGTTTTGCAGTTCCATGGGTTAAATCTCTGTATTATCCTGCTTTTGGCATTTTTTGCTGTAAAAAAAAACTGTAATAGTGTCTCCCTGACTGGTCAGACACCAATATATCTGTTTAAAAGAGTCTGGTGTAGGCCAGATAAATAGAACTGTGGTTTTGCAGTTCCACGGGTCAAATATCTGTATTATCCTGCTTTTGGCATTTTTTGCCGTAAAAAAAAACTGTAATAGTGTCTCCCTGACTGGTCAGACACCAATATATCTGTTTAAAAGAGTCTGGTGTAGGCCAGAGAAATAGAACTGTTTTTGTGCAGTTCTACGGGTCAAATCTCTGTATTATCCTGCTTTTGGCATTTTTTGCCATAAGAAAAACTGTAATAGTGTCTCGCTGACTTGTCAGACACCAATATATCAGTTTAAAAGAGTCTGGTGTAGGCCAGAGAAATAGAACTGTGGTTTTGCAGTTCCACGGGTCAAATCTCTGTATTATCCTGCTTTTGGCATTTTTTGCCGCAAAAAAAAAACTATAACTGTGTCTCCCTGACTGGTCAGACACCAATATATCTGTTTAAAAGAGTCTGGTATAGGCCAGAGAAAAAGAATTGTGGTTTTGCAGTTCCACGGGTCAAATCTCTGTATTATCCTGCTTTTGGCATTTTTTGCCATAAAAAAAAACTGTAATAGTGTCTCCCTGACTGATAAGACACTAATATATCAGTTTAAAAGAGTCTGGTGTAGGCCAGAGAAATAGCACTGTGGTTTTGCAGTTCCATGGGTCAAATCTCTGTATTAGCCTGCTTTTGGCATTTTTTCCCATAAAAAAAAACTATAATAGCGTCTCCCTGACTGGTCAGACACCAATATATCTGTTTAAAAGAGTCTGGTGTAGGCCAGAGAAATAGAACTGTGGTTATGCAGTTCCACGGGTCAAATCTCTGTATTATCCTGCTTTTGGCATTTTTTGCCATAAAAAAAAAACTGTAATAGTGTCTCCCTGACTGATCAGACACTAATATATGATTAAAAGAGTCTGGTGTAGGCCAGAGAAATAGAACTATGGTTTTGCAGTTCCACGGGTCAAATCTCTGTATTATCCTGCTTTTGGCTTTTTTTGCCGTAAAAAAAACGGTATTAGTGTCTCCCTGACTGGTCAGACACCAATATATCTGTTTAAAAGAATCTGGTGTAGGCCAGATAAATAGAACTGTGGTTTTGCAGTTCCACGGGTCAAATCTCTGTATTATCCTGCTTTTGGCATTTTTTGCCGTAAAACAAACTATAATAGCGTCTCCCTGACTGGTCAGACACAAAATATATCTGTTTAAAAGAGTCTGGTGTAGGCCAGATAAGTAGAACTGTGGTTTTGCAGTTCCACTGGTCAAATCTCTGTATTATCCTGCTTTTGGCATTTTTCCCATAAAAAAAACTCTAATAGTGTCTCCCTGACTGGTCAGACACCAATATATCTGTTTAAAAGAGTCTGATATAGGCCAGAGAAATAGAACTGTGGTTTTGCAGTTCCACCGGTCAAATCTCTGTATTATCCTGCTTTTGGCATTTTTTGACATAAAAAAAACTGTAATAGTGTCTCTCTGACTTGTCAGACACCAATATATCAGTTTAAAAGAGTCTGGTGTAGGCCAGAGAAATAGAACTGTGGTTTTGCAGTTCCAAGGGTCAAGTCTCTGTATTATCCTGCTTTTGGCATTTTTTTTGCCGTAAAAAAAAACTGTAATAGTGTCTCCCTGACTGGTCAGACACCAATATATCTGTTTAAAAGAGTCTGGTGTAGGCCAGATAAATAGAACTGTGGTTTTGCAGTTCCACGGGTCAAATCTCTGTGTTATCCTGCTTTTGGCATTTTTAGACGTAAAAAAAAACTATAATAGTGTCTCCCTGACTGGTCAGACACCAATATATCTGTTTAAAAGAGTCTGGTGTAGGCCAGAGAAATAAAACTGTGGTTTTGCAGTTCCAGGGGTCGAATCTCTGTATTATCCTGCTTTTGGCAATTTTTGCTGTTAAAAAAAACTGTAATAGTGTCTCCCTGACTTGTCAGACACCAATATATCGGTTTAAAAGAGTCTGGTGTAGGCCAGAGAAATAGAACTGTGGTTTTGCAGTTCTACGGGTCAAATCTCTGTATTATCCTGCTTTTGGCATTTTTTGCCGCAAAAAAAAACTATAACTGTGTCTCCCTGACTAGTCAGACACCAATATATCTGTTTAAAAGAGTCTGGTATAGGCCAGAGAAAAAGAATTGTGATTTTGCAGTTCCACGGGTCAAATCTCTGTATTATCCTGCTTTTGGCTTTTTTTGCCGTAAAAAAAACAGTATTAGTGTCTCCCTGACTGGTCAGACACAAAATATATCTGTTTAAAAGAGTCTGGTGTAGGCCAGATAAGTAGAACTGTGGTTTTGCAGTTCCACGGGTCAAATCTCTGTATTATCCTGCTTTTGGTATTTTTTCCCATAAAAAAAACTCTAATAGTGCCTCCCTGACTGGTCAGACAAAAAATATATCTGTTTAAAAGAGTCTGATGTAGGCCAGAGAAATAGAACTGTGGTTTTGCAGTTCCACCGGTCAAATCTCTGTATTATCCTGCTTTTGGCATTTTTTGCCATAAAAAAAACTGTAATAGTGTCTCTCTGACTTGTCAGACACCAATATATCGGTTTAAAAGAGTCTGGTGTAGGCCAGAGAAATAGAACTGTGGTTTTGCAGTTCCACGGGTCAAGTCTCTGTATTATCCTGCTTTTGGCATTTTTTTTGCCGTAAAAAAAAACTGTAATAGTGTCTCCCTGACTGGTCAGACACCAATATATCTGTTTAAAAGAGTCTGGTGTAGGCCAGATAAATAGAACTGTGGTTTTGCAGTTCCGCGGGTCAAATCTCTGTGTTATCCTGCTTTTGGCATTTTTAGACGTAAAAAAAAACTATAATAGTTTCTCCCTGACTGGTCAGACACCAATATATCTGTTTAAAAGAGTCTGGTGTAGGCCAGAGAAATAGAACTGTCGTTTTGCAGTTCCATGGGTTAAATCTCTGTATTATCCTGCTTTTGGCATTTTTTGCTGTAAAAAAAAACTGTAATAGTGTCTCCCTGACTGGTCAGACACCAATATATCTGTTTAAAAGAGTCTGGTGTAGGCCAGATAAATAGAACTGTGGTTTTGCAGTTCCACGGGTCAAATATCTGTATTATCCTGCTTTTGGCATTTTTTGCCGTAAAAAAAAACTGTAATAGTGTCTCCCTGACTGGTCAGACACCAATATATCTGTTTAAAAGAGTCTGGTGTAGGCCAGAGAAATAGAACTGTTTTTGTGCAGTTCTACGGGTCAAATCTCTGTATTATCCTGCTTTTGGCATTTTTTGCCATAAGAAAAACTGTAATAGTGTCTCGCTGACTTGTCAGACACCAATATATCAGTTTAAAAGAGTCTGGTGTAGGCCAGAGAAATAGAACTGTGGTTTTGCAGTTCCACCGGTCAAATCTCTGTATTATCCTGCTTTTGGCATTTTTTGCCGTAAAAACAAACTATAATAGTGTCTCCCTGTCTGGTCACACACCAATATATCTGTTTAAAAGAGTCTGGTATAGGCCAGAGAAATAGAATTGTGGTTTTGCAGTTCCACGGGTCAAATCTCTGTATTATCCTGCTTTTGGCATTTTTTGCCGTAAAAAAAACTGTATTAGTGTCTCCCTGACTGGTTAGACACCAATATATCTGTTTAAACGAGTCTGGTGTAGGCCAGATAAATAGAACTGTGGTTTTGCAGTTCCATGGGTCAAATCTCTGTATTATCCTGCTTTTGGTATTTTTTGCCATAAAAAAAACTATAATAGCGTCTCCCTGACTGGTCAGACACCAATATATCTGTTTAAAAGAGTCTGGTGTAGGCCAGATAAGTAGAACTGTGGTTTTGCAGTTCCTCGGGTCAAATCTCTGTATTATCCTGCTTTTCGCATTTTTTCCCATAAAAAAACTCTAATAGTGTCTCCCTGACTGGTCAGACACCAATATATCTGTTTAAAAGGGTCTGATGTAGGCCAGAGAAATAGAACTGTGGTTTTGCAGTTCCACGGGTCAAATCTCTGTATTATCCTGCTTTTGGCATTTTTTGCCGTGAAAAAAAAACTGTAATAGTGTCTCTCTGACTTGTCAGACACCAATATATGGGTTTAAAAGAGTCTGGTGTAGGCCAGAGAAATAGAACTGTTTTTGTGCAGTTCTACGGGTCAAATCTCTGTATTATCCTGCTTTTGGCATTTTTTGCCATAAAAAAAACTGTAATAGTGTCTCCATGACTTGTCAGACACCAATATATCGGTTTAAAAGAGTCTGGTGTAGGCCAGAGAAATAGAACTGTGGTTTTGCAGTTCCAAGGGTCAAATCTCTGTATTATCCTGCTTTTGGCATTGTTTTGCCATAAAAAAAAACTGTAAGAGTGTCTCCCTGACTGGTCAGACACCAATATATCTGTTTAAAAGAGTCTGGTGTAGGCCAGATAAATAGAACTGTGGTTTTGCAGTTCCACAGGTCAAATCTCTGTATTATCCTGCTTTTGGCATTTTTAGCCGTAAAAAAAAACTGTAATAGTGTCTCCCTGACTGGTCAGACACCAATATATCGGTTTAAAAGAGTCTGGTGTAGGCCAGATAAATAGAACTGTGGTTTTGCAGTTCCAGGGGTCAAATCTCTGTATTATCCTGCTTTTGGCAATTTTTGCCGTAAAAAAAAACTGTAATAGTGTCTCCCTGACAGGTCAGACACCAATATATCTGTTTAAAAGAGTCTGGTATAGGCCAGAGAAAAAGAATTGTGGTTTTGCAGTTCCACGGGTCAAATCTCTGTATTATCCTGCTTTTGGCATTTTTTGCCATAAAAAAAAACTGTAATAGTGTCTCCCTCACTGATAAGACACTAATATATCAGTTTAAAAGAGTCTGGTGTAGGCCAGAGAAATAGCACTGTGGTTTTGCAGTTCCATGGGTCAAATCTCTGTATTAGCCTGCTTTTGGCATTTTTTCCCATAAAAAAAAACTGTAAGTGTCTCCCTGACTGATCAGACACTAATATATGATTAAAAGAGTCTGGTGTAGGCCAGAGAAATAGAACTATGGTTTTGCAGTTCCACGGGTCAAATCTCTGTATTATCCTGCTTTTGGCTTTTTTTGCCGTAAAAAAAATGGTATTAGTGTCTCCCTGACTGGTCAGACACCAATATATCTGTTTAAAAGAATCTGGTGTAGGCCAGATAAATAGAACTGTGGTTTTGCAGTTCCACGGGTCAAATCTCTGTATTATCCTGCTTTTGGCATTTTTTGCCGTAAAACAAACTATAATAGCGTCTCCCTGACTGGTCAGACACAAAATATATCTGTTTAAAAGAGTCTGGTGTAGGCCAGATAAGTAGAACTGTGGTTTTGCAGTTCCACGAGTCAAATCTCTGTATTATCCTGCTTTTGGCATTTTTCCCATAAAAAAACTCTAATAGTGTCTCCCTGTCTGGTCAGACACCAATATATCTGTTTAAAAGAGTCTGATATAGGCCAGAGAAATAGAACTGTGGTTTTGCAGTTCCACCGGTCAAATCTCTGTATTATCCTGCTTTTGGCATTTTTTGACATAACAAAAACTGTAATAGTGTCTCTCTGACTTGTCAGACACCAATATATCAGTTTAAAAGAGTCTGGTGTAGGCCAGAGAAATAGAACTGTGGTTTTGCAGTTCCACGGGTCAAGTCTCTGTATTATCCTGCTTTTGGCTTTTTTTTGCCGTAAAAAAAAACTGTAATAGTGTCTCCCTGACTGGACAGACACCAATATATCTGTTTAAAATAGTCTGGTGTAGGCCAGAGAAATAAAACTGTGGTTTTGCAGTTCCATGGGTCAAATCTCTGTATTATCCTGCTTTTGCCAATTTTTGCCGTAAAAAAAAACTGTAATAGTGTCTCACTGACTGGTCAGACACCAATATATCTGTTTAAAAGAGTCTGGTGTAGGCCAGAGAAATAGAACTGTTTTTGTGCAGTTCTACGGGTCAAATCACTGTATTATCCTGCTTTTGGCATTTTTTGCCATAAAAAAAACTGTAATAGTGTCTCCATGACTTGTCAGACACCAATATATCGGTTTAAAAGAGTCTGGTGTAGGCCAGAGAAATAGAACTGTGGTTTTGCAGTTCCAAGGGTCAAATCTCTGTATTATCCTGCTTTTGGCATTGTTTTGCCATAAAAAAAACTGTAAGAGTGTCTCCCTGACTGGTCAGACACCAATATATCTGTTTAAAAGAGTCTGGTGTAGGCCAGATAAATAGAACTGTGGTTTTGCAGTTCCACAGGTCAAATCTCTGTATTATCCTGCTTTTGGCATTTTTAGCCGTAAAAAAAAACAGTAATAGTTTCTCCCTGACTGGTCAGACACCAATATATCGGTTTAAAAGAGTCTGGTGTAGGCCAGATAAATAGAACTGTGGTTTTGCAGTTCCAGGGGTCAAATCTCTGTATTATCCTGCTTTTGGCAATTTTTGCCGTAAAAAAAAACTGTAATAGTGTCTCCCTGACAGGTCAGACACCAATATATCTGTTTAAAAGAGTCTGGTGTAGGCCAGATAAATAGAACTGTGGTTTTGCAGTTCCACGGGTCAAATCTCTGTATTATCCTGCTTTTGGTATTTTTTCCCTTAAAAAAAACTGTAATAGTGTCTCCCTGACTGGTCAGACACCGATATATCTGTTGAAAAGAGTCTGGTATAGGCCAGAGAAATAGAATTGTGGTTTTGCAGTTCCACGGGTCAAATCTCTGTATTATCCTGCTTTTGGCATTTTTTGCCATAAAAAAAAACTATAATAGTATCTCCCTGACTGATCAGACACCAACATATCTGTTTAAAAGAGTCTGGTGTAGGCCAGATAAGTAGAACTGTGGTTTTGCAGTTCCACGGGTCAAATCTCTGTATTACCCTGCTTTTGGCATTTTTTGCCGTAAAAAAAAACTATAATAGTGTCTCCGTGTCTGGTCAGACACCAATATATCTGTTTAAAAGAGTCTGGTGTATGCCAGAGAAATAGAACTGTTTTTGTGCAGTTCTACGGGTCAAATCTCTGTATTATCCTGCTTTTGGCATTTTTTGCCATAAAAAAAAAACTGTAATAGTGTCTCCCTGACTTGTCAGACACCAATATATCGGTTTAAAAGAGTCTGGTGTAGGCCAGAGAAATAGAACTGTGGTTTTGCAGTTCCACGGGTCAAATCTCTGTATTATCCTGCTTTTGGCATTTTTTGCCATAAAAAAAACTGTAATAGTGTCTCCCTGACTGGTCAGACAGCAATATATCTGTTTAAAAGAGTCTGGTGTAGGCCAGAGAGATAGAACTGTGGTTTTGCAGTTCCACGGGTCAAATCTCTGTATTATCCTGCTTTTGGCATTTTTTGCCGTAAAAAAAACTGTAATATTGTCTCCGTGACTGGTCAGACACCAACATATCTGTTCAAAAGAGTCTGGTGTAGGCCAGAGAAATAGAACTGTGGTTTTGCAGTTCCACGGTTCAAATCTCTGTATTATCCTGCTTTTGGCAATTTTTGCCGTAAAATAGAACTGTAATAGTGTCTCCCTGACTAGTCAGACACAATTATATCTGTTTAAAAGAGTCTGGTGTAGGCCAGAGAAATAGAACTGTTTTTGTGCAGTTCTACGGGTCAAATCTCTGTATTATCCTGCTTTTGGCATTTTTTGCCATAAAAAAAACTGTAATAGTGTCTCCCTGACTTGTCAGACACCAATATATCGGTTTAAAAGAGTCTGTTGTAGGCCAGAGAAATAGAACTGTGGTTTTGCAGTTCCACGGGTCAAATCTCTGTATTATCCTGCTTTTGGCATTTTTTGCCGTAAAAAAAAACTGTAATAGTGTCTCCGTGACTGTTCAGACACCAACATATCTGTTCAAAAGAGTCTGGTGTAGGCCAGAGAAATAGAACTGTGGTTTTGCAGTTCCATGGTTCAAATCTCTGTATTATCCTGCTTTTGGCAATTTTTGCCGTAAAATAGAACTGTAATAGTGTCTCCCTGACTGGTCAGACACCAATATATCTGTTTAAAAGAGTCTGGTGTAGGCCAGAGAAATAGAACTGTGGTTTTGCAGTTCCACGGGTCAAATCTCTGTATTATCCTGCTTTTGGCATTTTTTGCCGTAAAAAAAACTATAATAGTGTCTCCCTGACTGGTCAGACAACAATATATCTGTTTAAAAGAGTCTGGTGTAGGCCAGAGAAATAGAACTGTGGTTTTGCAGTTCCTCGGGTCAAATCTCTGTATTATCCTGCTTTTGGCATTTTTTGCCGTAAAAAAAAACTGTAATAGTGTCTCCGTGACTGGTCAGACACCAACATATCTGTTCAAAAGAGTCTGGTGTAGGCCAGAGAAATAGAACTGTGGTTTTGCAGTTCCACGGGTCAAATCTCTGTAATATCCTGCTTTTGCCATTTTTTGCCGTAAATAAATCTGTAATAGTGTCTCCCTGACTGGTCAGACACCAATATATCTGTTTAAAAGAGTCTGTTGTAGGCCAGAGAAATAGAACTGTTTTTGTGCAGTTCTACGGGTCAAATTTCTGTATTATCCTGCTTTTGGCATTTTTTGCCATAAAAAAACTGTAATAGTGTCTCCCTGACTGGTCAGACACCAATATATCTGTTTAAAAAAGTCTGGTGTAGGCCAGAGAAATAGAACTGTGGTTTTGCAGTTCCAGGGGTCAAATTTCTGTATTATCCTGCTTTTGGCAATTTTTGCCGTAAAAAAAAAACTGTAATATTGTCTCCCTGACAGGTGATACACCAACATATCTGTTTAAAAGAGTCTGGTGTAGGCCAGAGAAATAGAACTGTGGTTTTGCAGTTCCACGGGTCAAATCTCTGTATTATCCTGCTTTTGGCATTTTTTGCCGTAAAAAAAACTATAATAGTGTCTCCCTGACTGGTCAGACACCAATATATCTGTTTAAAAGAGTCTGGTGTAGGCCAGAGAAATAGAACTGTTTTTTGCAGTTCCATGGGTCAAATCTCTGTATTATCCTGCTTTTGGCATTTTTTGCCATAAAAAAACTGTAATAGTGTCTCCCTGACTGGTCAGACACCAATATATCTGTTTAAAAAAGTCTGGTGTAGGCCAGAGATATAGAACTGTGGTTTTGCAGTTCCTCGGGTCAAATCTCTGTATTATCCTGCTTTTGGCATTTTTTGCCGTAAAAAAAAACTGTAATAGTGTCTCCGTGACTGGTCAGACACCAACATATCTGTTCAAAAGAGTCTGGTGTAGGCCAGAGAAATAGAACTGTGGTTTTGCAGTTCCACGGGTCAAATCTCTGTATTATCCTGCTTTTGGCATTTTTTCCCTTAAGAAAACTGTAATAGTGTCTCCCTGACTGGTCAGACACCGATATATCTGTTTAAAAGAGTCTGGTATAGGCCAGAGAAATAGAACTGTGGTTTTGCAGTTCCACGGGTCAAATCTCTGTATTATCCTGCTTTTGGCAATTTTTGCCGTAAAAAAAAACTGTAATAGTGTCTCCGTGACTGGTCAGACACCAACATATCTGTTCAAAAGAGTTTGGTGTAGGCCAGAGAAATAGAACTGTGGTTTTGCAGTTCCACGGGTCAAATCTCTGTATTATCCTGCTTTTGGCAATTTTTGCCGTAAAAAAGAACTGTAATACTGTCTCCCTGACTGGTCAGACAACAATATATCTGTTTAAAAGAGTCTGGTGTAGGCCAGAGAAATAGAACTGTGGTTTTGCAGTTCCACGGGTCAAATCTCTGTATTATCCTGCTTTTGGTATTTTTTGCCGTAAAAAAAACTGTATTAGTGTCTCCCTGACTCGTCAGACACCAATATATCTGTTTAAAAGAGTCTGGTATAGGCCAGAGGAATAGAATTGTGGTTTTGCAGTTCCACGGGTCAAATCTCTGTATTATCCTGCTTTTGGCATTTTTTGCCATAAAAAAAAAACTGTAATAGTGTCTCCCTGACTGGTCAGACACCAATATATCTGTTTAAAAGAGTCTGGTGTAGGCCAGATAAATAGAACTGTGGTTTTGCACTTCCACAGGTCAAATCTCTGTATTATCCTGCTTTTGGTATTTTTTCCCTTAGAAAAAACAGAGAAATAGGACTGTGGTTATTATCCTGCTTTTGGCATTTTTTGCCGCAAAAAAAAAACTATAACTGTGTCTCCCTGACTGGTCAGACACCAATATATCTGTTTAAAAGAGTCTGGTATAGGCCAGAGAAAAAAATTGTGGTTTTGCAGTTCCACGGGTCAAATCTCTGTATTATCCTGCTTTTGGCATTTTTTGCCATAAAAAAAAACTGTAATAGTGTCTCCCTGACTGATAAGACACTAATATATCAGTGTAAAAGAGTCTGGTGTAGGCCAGAGAAATAGCACTGTGGTTTTGCAGTTCCATGGGTCAAATCTCTGTATTAGCCTGCTTTTGGCATTTTTTCCCATAAAAAAAAACTATAATAGCGTCTCCCTGACTGGTCAGACACCAATATATCTGTTTAAAAGAGCCTGATGTAGGCCAGAGGAATAGAATTGTGGTTTTGCAGTTCCACGGGTCAAATCTCTGTATTATCCTGCTTTTGGCATTTTTTGCCATAAAAAAAAAACTGTAATAGTGTCTCCCTGACTTTTCAGACACTAATATATCTGTTTAAAAGAGTCTGGTGTAGGCCAGAGAATTAGAACTGTGGTTTTGCAGTTCCACGGGTCAAATCTCTGTATTATCCTGCTTTTGGCATTTTTTGCCGTAAAAAAAACTGTATTAGTGTCTCCCTGACTGGTCAGACACCAATACATCTGTTTAAAAGAGTCTGGTGTAGGCCAGATAAATAGAACTGTGGTTTTGCAGTTCCACGGGTCAAATCTCTGTATTATCCTGCTTTTGGCATTTTTTGCCGTAAAAAACCTGTAAAAGTGTCTCCCTGACTGGTCAGACACCAATATATCTGTTTAAAATAGTCTGGTATAGGCCAGAGAAATAGAACTGTTTTTGTGCAGTTCTACGGGTCAAATCTCTGTATTATCCTGCTTTTGGCATTTTTTGCCATAAAAAAAACTGTAATAGTGTCTCCCTGACTTGTCAGACACCAATATATCGGTTTAAAAGAGTCTAGTGTAGGCCAGAGAAATAGAACTGTGGTTTTGCAGTTCCAAGGGTCAAATCTCTGTATTATCCTGCTTTTGGCATTGTTTTGCCATAAAAAAAAACTGTAATAGTGTCTCCCTGACTGGTCAGACACCAATATATCTGTTTAAAAGAGTCTGGTGTAGGCCAGATAAATAGAACTGTGGTTTTGCACTTCCACAGGTCAAATCTCTGTATTATCCTGCTTTTGGTATTTTTTCCCTTAAAAAAAACAGAGAAATAGAACTGTGGTTATTATCCTGCTTTTGGCATTTTTTGCCGCAAAAAAAAAACTATAACTGTGTCTCCCTGACTGGTCAGACACCAATATATCTGTTTAAAAGAGTCTGGTATAGGCCAGAGAAAAAGAATTGTGGTTTTGCAGTTCCACGGGTCAAATCTCTGTATTATCCTGCTTTTGGCATTTTTTGCCATAAAAAAAAACTGTAATAGTGTCTCCCTGACTGATAAGACACTAATATATCAGTTTAAAAGAGTCTGGTGTAGGCCAGAGAAATAGCACTGTGGTTTCGCAGTTCCATGGGTCAAATCTCTGTATTAGCCTGCTTTTGGCATTTTTTCCCATAAAAAAAAACTATAATAGCGTCTCCCTGACTGGTCAGACACCAATATATCTGTTTAAAAGAGCCTGATGTAGGCCAGAGAAATAGAACTGTGGTTATGCAGTTCCACGGGTCAAATCTCTGTATTATCCTGCTTTTGGCATTTTTTGCCATAAAAAAAAACTGTAAGTGTCTCCCTGACTGATCAGACACTAATATATGATTAAAAGAGTCTGGTGTAGGCCAGAGAAATAGAACTATGGTTTTGCAGTTCCACCGGTCAAATCTCTGTATTATCCTGCTTTTGGCATTTTTCCCATAAAAAAAACTCTAATAGTGTCTCCCTGACTGGTCAGACACCAATATATCTGTTTAAAAGAGTCTGATATAGGCCAGAGAAATAGAACTGTGGTTTTGCAGTTCCACCGGTCAAATCTCTGTATTATCCTGCTTTTGGCATTTTTTGACATAACAAAAACTGTAATAGTGTCTCTCTGACTTGTCAGACACCAATATATCAGTTTAAAAGAGTCTGGTGTAGGCCAGAGAAATAGAACTGTGGTTTTGCAGTTCCACGGGTCAAGTCTCTGTATTATCCTGCTTTTGGCATTTTTTTTGCCGTAAAAAAAAACTGTAATAGTGTCTCCCTGACTGGTCAGACACCAATATATCTGTTTAAAAGAATCTGGTGTAGGCCAGATAAATAGAACTGTGGTTTTGCAGTTCCACGGGTCAAATCTCTGTGTTATCCTGCTTTTGGCATTTTTAGACGTAAAAAAAAACTATAATAGTGTCTCCCTGACTGGTCAGACACCAATATATCTGTTTAAAAGAGTCTGGTGTAGGCCAGAGAAATAGAACTGTGGTTTTGCAGTTCCAGGGGTCGAATCTCTGTATTATCCTGCTTTTGGCAATTTTTGCTGTTAAAAAAAACTGTAATAGTGTCTCCCTGACAGGTCAGACACCAATATATCTGTTTAAAAGAGTCTGGTGTAGGCCAGATGAATAGAACTGTGGTTGTGCAGTTCCACGGGTCAAATCTCTGTATTATCCTGCTTTTGGTATTTTTTCCCTTAAAAAAAACTGTAATAGTGTCTCCCTGACTGGTTAGACACCAATATATCTGTTTAAAAGAGTCTGGTATAGGCCAGAGAAATAGAATTGTGGTTTTGCAGTTCCACGGGTCAAATCTCTGTATTATCCTGCTTTTGGCATTTTTTGCCATAAAAAAAAACTGTAATAGTGTCTCCCTGACTGATCAGACACTAATATATCTGTTTAAAAAGTCTGGTGTAGGCCAGAGAAATAGAACTGTGGTTTTGCAGTTCCACGGGTTAAATCTCTGTATTATCCTGCTTTTGGCATTTTTTGATGTAAAAAAAAACTGTAATAGTGTCTCCCTGACTGGTCAGACACCAATATATCTGTTTAAAAGAGTCTGGTGTAGGCCAGATAAATAGAACTGTGGTTTTGCAGTTCCACGGGTCAAATCTCTGTATTATCCTGCTTTTGGCATTTTTTGCCGTAAAAAAAACTGTATTAGTGTCTCCCTGACTGGTCAGACACCAATACATCTGTTTAAAAGAGTCTGGTGTAGGCCAGAGAAATAGAACTGTTTTTGTGCAGTTCTACGGGTCAAATCTCTGTATTATCCTGCTTTTGGCATTTTTTGCCATAAAAAAACTGTAATAGTGTCTCCCTGACTTGTCAGACACCAATATATCGGTTTAAAAGAGTCTGGTGTAGGCCAGAGAAATAGAACTGTGGTTTTGCAGTTCCAAGGGTCAAATCTCTTTATTATCCTGCTTTTGGCATTGTTTTGCCGTAAAAAAAAACTGTAAGAGTGTCTCCCTGACTGGTCAGACACCAATATATCTGTTTAAAAGAGTCTGGTGTAGGCCAGATAAATAGAACTGTGGTTTTGCAGTTCCACAGGTCAAATCTCTGTATTATCCTGCTTTTGGCATTTTTAGCCGTAAAAAAAAACTGTAATAGTGTCTCCCTGACTGGTCAGACACCAATATATCAGTTTAAAAGAGTCTGGTGTAGGCCAGAAAAATAGAACTGTGGTTTTGCAGTTCCAGGGGTGAAATCTCTGTATTACCTGCTGTTGGTATTTTTTCCCTTAAAAAAAACTGTAATAGTGTCTCCCTGACTGGTCAGACACCGATATATCTGTTGAAAAGAGTCTGGTGTAGGCCAGATAAGTAGAACTGTGGTTTTGCAGTTCCACGGGTCAAATCTCTGTATTACCCTGCTTTTGGCATTTTTTGCCGTAAAAAAAAACTATAATAGTGTCTCCGTGTCTGGTCAGACACCAATATATCTGTTTAAAAGAGTCTGGTGTAGGCCAGAGAAATAGAACTGTTTTTGTGCAGTTCTACTGGTCAAATCTCTGTATTATCCTGCTTTTGGCATTTTTTGACATAAAAAAAACTGTAATAGTGTCTCCCTGACTTGTCAGACACCAATATATCGGTTTAAAAGAGTCTGGTGTAGGCCAGAGAAAAAGAATTGTGATTTTGCAGTTCCACGGGTCAAATCTCTGTATTATCCTGCTTTTGGCATTTTTTGCCATAAAAAAAAACTGTAATAGTGTCTCCCTGACTGATAAGACACTAATATATCAGTTTAAAAGAGTCTGGTGTAGGCCAGAGAAATAGCACTGTGGTTTTGCAGTTCCATGGGTCAAATCTCTGTATTATCCTGCTTTTGGCATTTTTTGCCATAAAAAAAACTATAATAGCGTCTCCCTGACTGGTCAGACACCAATATATCTGTTTAAAAGAGTCTGGTGTAGGCCAGATAAGTAGAACTGTGGTTTTGCAGTTCCACGGGTCAAATCTCTGTATTATCCTGCTTTTGGCATTTTTTCCCATAAAAAAAACTCTAATAGTGTCTCCCTGACTGGTCAGACACCAATATATCTGTTTAAAAGAGCCTGATGTAGGCCAGAGAAATAGAACTGTGGTTATGCAGTTCCACGGGTCAAATCTCTGTATTATCCTGCTTTTGGCATTTTTTGCCGTAAAAAAAAACTATAATAGTGTCTTCCTGACTGGTCAGACACCAATATATCTGTTTAAAAGAGTCTGGTATAGGCCAGAGAAAAAGAATTGTGATTTTGCAGTTCCATGGGTCAAATCTCTGTATTATCCTGCTTTTGGCTTTTTTTGCCGTAAAAAAAACAGTATTAGTGTCTCCCTGACTGGTCAGACACCAATATATCTGTTTAAAAGAGTCTGGTGTAGGCCAGATAAGTAGAACTGTGGTTTTGCAGTTCCACGGGTCAAATCTCTGTATTATCCTGCTTTTGGTATTTTTTCCCATAAAAAAAACTCTAATATTGTCTCCCTGACTGGTCAGACACAAAATATATCTGTTTAAAAGAGTCTGATGTAGGCCAGAGAAATAGAACTGTGGTTTTGCAGTTCCACGGGTCAAGTCTCTGTATTATCCTGCTTTTGGCATTTTTTTTGCCGTAAAAAAAAACTGTAATAGTGTCTCCCTGACTGGTCAGACACCAATATATCTGTTTAAAAGAGTCTGGTGTAGGCCAGAGAAATAGAACTGTGGTTTTGCAGTTCCGCGGGTCAAATCTCTGTGTTATCCTGCTTTTGGCATTTTTAGACGTAAAAAAAAACTATAATAGTGTCTCCCTGACTGGTCAGACACCAATATATCTGTTTAAAAGAGTCTGGTGTAGGCCAGAGAAATAGAACTGTCGTTTTGCAGTTCCATGGGTTAAATCTCTGTATTATCCTGCTTTTGGCATTTTTTGCTGTAAAAAAAAACTGTAATAGTGTCTCCCTGACTGGTCAGACACCAATATATCTGTTTAAAAGAGTCTGGTGTAGGCCAGAGAAATTGAACTGTTTTTGTGCAGTTCTACGGGTCAAATCTCTGTATTATCCTGCTTTTGGCATTTTTTGCCATAAGAAAAACTGTAATAGTGTCTCGCTGACTTGTCAGACACCAATATATCAGTTTAAAAGTGTCTGGTGTAGGCCAGAGAAATAGAACTGTGGTTTTGCAGTTCCACCGGTCAAATCTCTGTATTATCCTGCTTTTGGCATTTTTTGCCGTAAAAAAAAACTATAATAGTGTCTCCCTGACTGGTCACACACCAATATATCTGTTTAAAAGAGTCTGGTATAGGCCAGAGAAATAGAATTGTGGTTTTGCAGTTCCACGGGTCAAATCTCTGTATTATCCTGCATTTGGCATTTTTTGCCGTAAAAAAAACTGTATTAGTGTCTCCCTGACTGGTTAGACACCAATATATCTGTTTAAACGAGTCTGGTGTAGGCCAGATAAATAGAACTGTGGTTTTGCAGTTCCATGGGTCAAATCTCTGTATTATCCTGCTTTTGGTATTTTTTGCCATAAAAAAAACTATAATAGCGTCTCCCTGACTGGTCAGACACCAATATATCTGTTTAAAAGAGTCTGGTGTAGGCCAGATAAGTAGAACTGTGGTTTTGCAGTTCCTCGGGTCAAATCTCTGTATTATCCTGCTTTTCGCATTTTTTCCCATAAAAAAACTCTAATAGTGTCTCCCTGACTGGTCAGACACCAATATATCTGTTTAAAAGGGTCTGATGTAGGCCAGAGAAATAGAACTGTGGTTTTGCAGTTCCACGGGTCAAATCTCTGTATTATCCTGCTTTTGGCATTTTTTGCCGTGAAAAAAAAACTGTAATAGTGTCTCTCTGACTTGTCAGACACCAATATATGGGTTTAAAAGAGTCTGGTGTAGGCCAGAGAAATAGAACTGTGGTTTTGCAGTTCCACGGGTCAAGTCTCTGTATTATCCTGCTTTTGGCATTTTCTTTGCCGTAAAAAAAAACTGTAATATTGTCTCCCTGACTGGTCAGACACCAATATATCTGTTTAAAAGAGTCTGGTGTAGGACAGATAAATAGAACTGTGGTTTTGCAGTTCCACGGGTCAAATCTCTGTGTTATCCTGCTTTTGGCATTTTTAGACGTAAAAAAAAACTATAATAGTGTCTCTGTGACTGGTCAGACACCAATATATCTGTTTAAAAGAGTCTGGTGTAGGCCAGAGAAATAGAACTGTCGTTTTGCAGTTCCAGGGGTCGAATCTCTGTATTATCCTGCCTATGGCAATTTTTGCCGTTAAAAAAAACTGTAATAGTGTCTCCCTGACAGGTCAGACACCAATATATCTGTTTAAAAGAGTCTGGTGTAGGCTAGATAAATAGAACTGTGGTTGTGCAGTTCCACGGGTCAAATCTCTGTATTATCCTGCTTTTGGTATTTTTTCCCTTAAAAAAAACTGTAATAGTGTCTCCCTGACTGGTTAGACACCAATATATCTGTTTAAAAGAGTCTGGTATAGGCCAGAGAAATAGAATTGTGGTTTTGCAGTTCCACGGGTCAAATCTCTGTATTATCCTGCTTTTGGCATTTTTTGCCATAAAAAAAACTGTAATAGTGTCTCCCTGACTGATCAGACACTAATATATCTGTTTAAAAGAGTCTGGTGTAGGCCAGAGAAATAGAACTGTGGTTTTGCAGTTCCACAGGTTAAATCTCTGTATTATCCTGCTTTTGGCATTTTTTGCTGTAAAAAAAAACTGTAATAGTGTCTCCCTGACTGGTCAGACACCAATATATCTGTTTAAAAGAGTCTGGTGTAGGCCAGAAAAATAGAACTGTGGTTTTGCAGTTCCACGGGTCAAATCTCTGTATTATCCTGCTTCTGGCATTTTTTGCCGTAAAAAAAACTGTATTAGTGTCTCCCTGACTGGTCAGACACCAATACATCTGTTTAAAAGAGTCTGGTGTAGGCCAGGTAAATAGAACTGTGGTTTTGCAGTTCCACGGGTCAAATCTCTGTATTATTCTGCTTTTGGCATTTTTTGCCGTAAAAAAACTGTAATAGTGTCTCCCTGACTGGACAGACACCAATATATCTGTTTAAAATAGTCTGGTGTAGGCCAGAGAAATAGAACTGTGGTTTTGCAGTTCCATGGGTCAAATCTCTGTATTATCCTGCTTTTGCCATTTTTTGCCGTAAAAAAAAACTGTAATAGTGTCTCCCTGACTGGTCAGACACCAATATATCTGTTTAAAAGAGTCTGGTGTAGGCCAGAGAAATAGAACTGTCGTTTTGCAGTTCCAGGGGTCGAATCTCTGTATTATCCTGCCTTTGGCAATTTTTGCCGTTAAAAAAAACTGTAATAGTGTCTCCCTGACAGGTCAGACACCAATATATCTGTTTAAAAGAGTCTGGTGTAGGCCAGATAAATAGAACTGTGGTTGTGCAGTTCCATGGGTCAAATCTCTGTATTATCCTGCTTTTGGTATTTTTTCCCTTAAAAAAACCTGTAATAGTGTCTCCCTGACTGGTTAGACACCAATATATCTGTTTAAAAGAGTCTGGTATAGGCCAGAGAAATAGAATTGTGGTTTTGCAGTTCCACGGGTCAAATCTCTGTATTATCCTGCTTTTGGCATTTTTTGCCATAAAAAAAACCGTAATAGTGTCTCCCTGACTGATCAGACACTAATATATCTGTTTAAAAGAGTCTGGTGTAGGCCAGAGAAATAGAACTGTGGTTTTGCAGTTCCACAGGTTAAATCTCTGTATTATCCTGCTTTTGGCATTTTTTGCTGTAAAATAAAACTGTAATAGTGTCTCCCTGACTGGTCAGACACCAATATATCTGTTTAAAAGAGTCTGGTGTAGGCCAGAAAAATAGAACTGTGGTTTTGCAGTTCCACGGGTCAAATCTCTGTATTATCCTGCTTTTGGCATTTTTTGCCGTAAAAAAAACTGTATTAGTGTCTCCCTGACTGGTCAGACACCAATACATCTGTTTAAAAGAGTCTGGTGTAGGCCAGATAAATAGAACTGTGGTTTTGCAGTTCCACGGGTCAAATCTCTGTATTATCCTGCTTTTGGCATTTTTTGCCGTAAAAAAACTGTAATAGTGTCTCCCTGACTGGACAGACACCAATATATCTGTTTAAAATAGTCTGGTGTAGGCCAGAGAAATAGAACTGTGGTTTTGCAGTTCCATGGGTCAAATCTCTGTATTATCCTGCTTTTGCCATTTTTTGCCGTAAAAAAAAACTGTAATAGTGTCTCCCTGACTGGTCAGACACCAATATATCTGTTTAAAAGAGTCTGGTGTAGGCCAGATAAATAGAACTGTTTTTGTGCAGTTCTACGGGTCAAATCTCTGTATTATCCTGCTTTTGGCATTTTTTGCCATAAAAAAAACTGTAATAGTGTCTCTATGACTTGTCAGACACCAATATATCGGTTTAAAAGAGTCTGGTGTAGGCCAGAGAAATAGAACTGTGGTTTTGCAGTTCCAAGGGTCAAATCTCTGTATTGTCCTGCTTTTGGCATTGTTTTGCCATAAAAAAAAACTGTAAGAGTGTCTCCCTGACTGGTCAGACACCAATATATCTGTTTAAAAGAGTCTGGTGTAGGCCAGATAAATAGAACTGTGGTTTTTGCAGTTCCACAGGTCAAATCTCTGTATTTTCCTGCTTTTGGCATTTTTAGCCGTAAAAAAAAACTGTAATAGTGTCTCCCTGACTGGTCAGAGACCAATATATCGGTTTAAAAGAGTCTGGTGTAGGCCAGATAAATAGAACTGTGGTTTTGCAGTTCCAGGGGTCAAATCTCTGTATTATCATGCTTTTGGCAATTTTTGCCGTAAAAAAAACTGTAATAGTGTCTCCCTGACAGGTCAGACACCAATATATCTGTTTAAAAGAGTCTGGTGTAGGCCAGATAAATAGAACTGTGGTTTTGCAGTTCCACGGGTCAAATCTCTGTATTATCCTGCTTTTGGTATTTTTTCCCTTAAAAAAAACTGTAATAGTGTCTCCCTGACTGGTCAGACACCAATATATCTGTTGAAAAGAGTCTGGTATAGGCCAGAGAAATAGAATTGTGGTTTTGCAGTTCCACGGGTCAAATCTCTGTATTATCCTGCTTTTGGCATTTTTTGCCGTAAAAAAACTGTATTAGTGTCTACCTGACTGGTCAGACACCAATATATTTGTTTAAACGAGTCTGGTGTAGGCCAGATAAATAGAACTGTGGTTTTGCAGTTCCATGGGTCAAATCTCTGTATTATCCTGCTTTTGGTATTTTTTGCCATAAAAAAAAACTATAATAGCGTCTCCCTGACTGGTCAGACACCAATATATCTGTTTAAAAGAGTCTGGTGTAGGCCAGATAAGTAGAACTGTGGTTTTGCAGTTCCACGGGTCAAATCTCTGTATTATCCTGCTTTTGGAATTTTTTCCCATAAAAAAACTCTAATAGTGTCTCCCTGACTGGTCAGACACCAATATATCTGTTTAAAAGGGTCTGATGTAGGCCAGAGAAATAGAACTGTGGTTTTGCAGTTCCACGGGTCAAATCTCTGTATTGTCCTGCTTTTGGCATTTTTTGCCGTGAAAAAAAAACTGTAATAGTATCTCCCTGACTGGTCAGACACCAATATATCTGTTTAAAAGAGTCTGGTGTAGGCCAGAGAAATAGAAATGTGGTTTTGCAGTTCCACGGGTCAAATCTCTGTATTATCCTGCTTTTTGCATTTTTTGCCGTAAAAAAAAGCCTGTAATAGTATCTCCCTGACTGGTCAGACACCAATATATCTGTTTAAAAGAGTCTGGTGTAGGCCAGAGAAATAGAACTGTTTTTGTGCAGTTCTACTTGTCAAATCTCGGTATTATCCTGCTTTTGGCATTTTTTGCCGTAAAAAAAACTGTAATAGTGTCTCCCTGACTTTTCAGACACTAATATATGTGTTTAAAAGAGTCTGGTGTAGGCCAGATAAATAGAACTGTGGCTTTGCAGTTCCACGGGTCAAATCTCTGTATTATCCTGCTTTTGGCATTTTTTGCCCTAAAAAAAAACTGTAATAGTGTCTCCCTGACAGGTCAGACACTAATATATTTGTTTAAAAGAGTCTGGTGTAGGCCAGATAAATAGAACTGTGGTTTTGCAGTTCCACGGGTCAAATCTCTGTATTATCCTGCTTTTAGCATTTTTTGCCTTAAAAAAATTGTAATAGTGTCTCCCTGACTGGTCAGACACCAATATATCTGTTTAAAAGAGTCTGGTATAGGCCAGAGAAATAGAATTGTGGTTTGCAGTTCCATGGGTCAAATCTCTGTATTATCTTGCTATTGGCATTTTTTCCCCTAAAAAAAAACTGTAATAGTGTCTCCCTGACTGATCAGACACTAATATATCTGTTTAAAAGCGTCTGGTGTAGGCCAGAGAAATAGAACTGTGGTTTTGCAGTTCCACGGGTCAAATCTCTGTATTATCCTGCTTTTAGCATTTTTTGCCTTAAAAAAAACTGTAATAGTGTCTCCCTGACTGGTCAGCCACCAATATATCTGTTTAAAAGAGTCTGGTGTAGGCCAGATAAATAGAACTGTGGTTTTGCAATTCCACGGGTCAAATCTCTGTATTATCCTGCTTTTGGTATTTTTTACTGTAAAAAAAAAACTCTAATAGTGTCTCCCTGACTGGTCAGACACCAATATATCTATTTAAAAGAGTCTGGTGTAGGCCAGAGAAATAGAACTGTTTTTGTGCAGTTCTACGGGTCAAATCTCTGTATTATCCTGATTTTGGCATTTTTTGCCATAAAAAAAACTGTAATAGTGTTTCCCTGACTTGTCAGACACCAATATATCGGTTTAAAAGAGTCTGGTGTAGGCCAGAGAAATAGAACTGTGGTTTTGCAGTTCCACGGGTCAAATCTCTGTATTATCCTGCTTTTGGCATTTTTAGCCGTAAAAAAAAACTATAATAGTGTCTCCCTGACTGGTCAGACACCAATATATCTGTTTAAAAGAGTCTAGTGTAGGCCAGATAAATAGAACTGTGGTTTTGCAATTCCACGGGTCAAATCTCTGTATTATCCTGCTTTTGGCATTTTTTCCCGTAAAAAAAAACTCTAATAGTGTCTCCCTGACTGGTCAGACACCAATATATCTATTTAAAAGAGTCTGGTGTAGGCCAGAGAAATAGAACTGTTTTTGTGCAGCTCTACGGGTCAAATCTCTGTATTATCCTGCTTTTGGCATTTTTTGCCATAAAAAAAACTGTAATAGTGTCTCCCTGACTTGTCAGACACCAATATATTGGTTTAAAAGAGTCTGTGGTGTAGGCCAGAGAAATAGAACTGTGGTTTTGCAGTTCCACGGGTCAAATCTCTGTATTATCCTGCTTTTGGCATTTTTAGCCGTAAAAAAAACTATAATAGTGTCTCCCTGACTGGTCAGACACCAATATATCTGTTTAAAAGAGTCTGGTATAGGCCAGAGAAATAGAACTGTGGTTTTGCAGTTCCACGGGTCAAACCTCTGTATTATCCTGCTTTTGGCATTTTTTGCCGTAAAAAAAAACTGTAATAGTGTCTCACTGACTGGTCAGACACCAATATATCAGTTTAAAAGAGTCTGGTGTAGGCCAGAGAAATAGAACTGTTTTTGTGCAGTTCTACGGATCAAATCTCTGTATTATCCTGCTTTTGGCATTTTTTGCCATAAAAAAAACTGTAATAGTGTCTCCCTGACTTGTCAGACACCAATATATTGATTTAAAAGAGTCTGGTGTAGGTCAGAGAAATAGAACTGTGGTTTTGCAGTTCCACAGGTCAAATCTCTGTATTATCCTGCTTTTGGCATTTTTTTGCTGTAAAAAAAACTGTAATAGTGTCTCCCTCACTGGTCAGACACCAATACATCTGTTTAACAGAGTCTGGTGTAGGCCAGATAAATAGAACTGTGGTTTTGCAGTTCCACGGGTCTAATCTCTGTATTATCCTGCTTTCGGCATTTTTAGCCGTAAAAAAAAACTATAATAGTGTCTCCCTGACTGGTCAGACACCAATATATCTGTTTAAAAGAGTCTGGTGTAGGCCAGATAAATAGAACTGTGGTTTTGCAGTTCCACGGGTCAAATCTCTGTATTATCCTGCTTTTGGCATATTTTGCCGTAAAAAAAAAACTGTAATAGTGTCTCCCTGACAGGTCAGACATCAATATATCTGTTTAAAAGAGTCTTTTGTAGGCTAGATAAATAGAACTGTGGTTTTGCAGTTCAACGGGTCAAATCTCTGCATTATCCTGCTTTTGGCATTTTTTCCCATAAATAAAAACTCTAATAGTGTCTCCCTGACTTGTCAGACACCAATATATCGGTTTAAAAGAGTCTGGTGTAGGCCAGAGAAATAGAACTGTGGTTTTGCAGTTCCACGGGTCAAATCTCTGTATTATCCTGCTTTTGGCATTTTTTGCCGCAAAAAAAAACTATAACTGTGTCTCCCTGACTAGTCAGACACCAATATATCTGTTTAAAAGAGTCTGGTATAGACCAGAGAAAAAGAATTGTGATTTTGCAGTTCCATAGGTCAAATCTCTGTATTATCCTGCTTTTGGCATTTTTTGCCATAAAAAAAACTGTAATAGTGTCTCCCTGACTGATAAGACACTAATATATCAGTTTAAAAGAGTCTGGTGTAGGCCAGAGAAATAGAACTGTGGTTTTGCAGTTCCACGGGTCAAATCTCTGTATTATCCTGCTTTTGGCATTTTTTGCCGTAAAAAAAAACTGTAATAGTGTCTCCCTGACTGGTCAGACACCAATATATCTGTTTAAAAGAGTCTGGTGTAGGCCAGAGAAATAGAACTGTTTTTGTGCAGTTCTACGGGTCAAATCTCTGTATTATCCTGCTTTTGGCATTTTTTGCCATAAGAAAAACTGTAATAGTGTCTCGCTGACTTGTCAGACACCAATATATCATTTTAAAAGAGTCTGGTGTAGGCCAGAGAAATAGAACTGTGGTTTTGCAGTTCAACCGGTCAAATCTCTGTATTATCCTGCTTTTGGCATTTTTTGCCGTACAAAAAACTCTAATAGTGTCTCCCTGACTGGTCACACACCAATATATCTGTTTAAAAGAGTCTGGTATAGGCCAGAGAAATAGTATTGTGGTTTTGCAGTTCCACGGGTCAAATCTCTGTATTATCCTGCTTTTGGCATTTTTTGCCGTAAAAAAACTGTATTAGTGTCTCCCTGACTGGTCAGACACCAATATATCTGTTTAAATGAGTCTGGTGTAGGCCAGATAAATAGAACTGTGGTTTTGCAGTTCCATGGGTCAAATCTCTGTATTATCCTACTTTTGGTATTTTTTGCCATAAAAAAAACTATAATAGCGTCTCCCTGACTGGTCAGACACCAATATATCTGTTTAAAAGAGTCTGGTGTAGGCCAGATAAGTAGAACTGTGGTTTTGCAGTTCCACGGGTCAAATCTCTGTATTGTCCTGATTTTGGCATTTTTTGCAGTGAAAAAAAAACTGTAATAGTATCTCCCTGACTGGTCAGACACCAATATATCTGTTTAAAAGAGTCTGGTGTAGGCCAGAGAAATAGAAATGTGGTTTTGCAGTTCCACGGGTCAAATCTCTGTATTATCCTGCTTTTTGCATTTTTTGGCGTAAAAAAAAAACTGTAATAGTGTCTCCCTGACTGGTCAGACACCAATATATCTGTTTAAAAGAGTCTGGTGTAGGCCAGAGAAATAGAACTGTTTTTGTGCAGTTCTACTTGTCAAATCTCGGTATTATCCTGCTTTTGGCATTTTTTGCCATAAAAAAAACTGTAATAGTGTCTCCCTGACTTGTCAGACACTAATATATGTGTTTAAAAGAGTCTGGTGTAGGCCAGATAAATAGAACTGTGGCTTTGCAGTTCCATGGGTCAAATCTCTGTATTATTCTGCTTTTGGCATTTTTAGCCATAAAAAAAAACTGTAATAGTGTCTCCCTGACAGATCAGACACCAATATATCTGTTTAAAACAGTCTGGTGTAGGCCAGATAAATAGAACTGTGGTTTTGCAGTTCCACGGGTCAAATCTCTGTATTATCCTGCTTTTGGCATTTTTTGCCTTAAAAAAACTGTAATAGTGTCTCCCTGACTGGTCAGACACCAATATATCTGTTTAAAAGAGTCTGGTGTAGGCCAGATAAATAGAACTGTGGTTTTGCAATTCCACGGGTCAAATCTCTGTATTATCCTGCTTTTGGTATTTTTTACCGTAAAAAAAAAACTCTTATAGTGTCTCCCTGACTGGTCAGACACCAATATATCTATTTAAAAGACTCTGGTGTAGGCCAGAGAAATAGAACTGTTTTTGTGCAGTTCTACGGGTCAAATCTCTGTATTATCCTGCTTTTGGCATTTTTTGCAATAAAAAAAACTGTAATAGTGTTTCCCTGACTTGTCAGACACCAATATATCGGTTTAAAAGAGTCTGGTGTAGGCCAGAGAAATAGAACTGTGGTTTTGCAGTTCCACGGGTCAAATCTCTGTATTATCCTGCTTTTGGCATTTTTTGCCTTAAAAAAACTGTAATAGTGTCTCCCTGACTGGTCAGAAACCAATATATCTGTTTAAAAGAGTCTGGTGTAGGCCAGATAAATAGAACTGTGGTTTTGCAATTCCACGGGTCAAATCTCTGTATTATCCTGCTTTTGGTATTTTTTACCGTAAAAAAAAAACTCTTATAGTGTCTCCCTGACTGGTCAGACACCAATATATCTATTTAAAAGAGTCTGGTGTAGGCCAGAGAAATAGAACTGTTTTTGTGCAGTTCTACGGGTCAAATCTCTGTATTATCCTGCTTTTGGCATTTTTTGCAATAAAAAAAACTGTAATAGTGTTTCCCTGACTTGTCAGACACCAATATATCGGTTTAAAAGAGTCTGGTGTAGGCCAGAGAAATAGAACTGTGGTTTTGCAGTTCCACGGGTCAAATCTCTGTATTATCCTGCTTTTGGCATTTTTAGCCGTAAAAAAAAACTATAATAGTGTCTCCCTGACTGGTCAGACACCAATATATCTGTTTAAAAGAGTCCAGTGTAGGCCAGATAAATAGAACTGTGGTTTTGCAATTCCATGGGTCAAATCTCTGTATTATCCTGCTTTTGGCATTTTTTCCCGTAAAAAAAACTCTAATAGTGTCTCCCTGACTGGTCAGACACCAATATATCTATTTAAAAGAGTCTGGTGTAGGCCAGAGAAATAGAACTGTTTTTGTGCAGTTCTACGGGTCAAATCTCTGTATTATCCTGCTTTTGGCATTTTTTGCAATAAAAAAAACTGTATTAGTGTCTCCCTGACTTGTCAGACACCAATATATTGGGTTAAAAGAGTCTGGTGTAGGCCAGAGAAATAGAACTGTGGTTTTGCAGTTCCACGGGTCAAATCTCTGTATTATCCTGCTTTTGGCATTTTTAGCCGTAAAAAAAAACTATAATAGTGTCTCCCTGACTGGTCAGACACCAATATATCTGTTTAAAAGAGTCTAGTGTAGGCCAGATAAATAGAACTGTGGTTTTGCAATTCCACGGGTCAAATCTCTGTATTATCCTGCTTTTGGCATTTTTTCCCGTAAAAAAAAACTCTAATAGTGTCTCCCTGACTGGTCAGACACCAATATATCTATTTAAAAGAGTCTGGTGTAGGCCAGAGAAATAGAACTGTTTTTGTGCAGCTCTACGGGTCAAATCTCTGTATTATCCTGCTTTTGGCATTTTTTGCCATAAAAAAAACTGTAATAGTGTCTCCCTGACTTGTCAGACACCAATATATTGGTTTAAAAGAGTCTGTGGTGTAGGCCAGAGAAATAGAACTGTGGTTTTGCAGTTCCACGGGTCAAATCTCTGTATTATCCTGCTTTTGGCATTTTTAGCCGTAAAAAAAACTATAATAGTGTCTCCCTGACTGGTCAGACACCAATATATCTGTTTAAAAGAGTCTGGTATAGGCCAGAGAAATAGAACTGTGGTTTTGCAGTTCCACGGGTCAAACCTCTGTATTATCCTGCTTTTGGCATTTTTTGCCGTAAAAAAAAACTGTAATAGTGTCTCACTGACTGGTCAGACACCAATATATCAGTTTAAAAGAGTCTGGTGTAGGCCAGAGAAATAGAACTGTTTTTGTGCAGTTCTACGGATCAAATCTCTGTATTATCCTGCTTTTGGCATTTTTTGCCATAAAAAAAACTGTAATAGTGTCTCCCTGACTTGTCAGACACCAATATATTGATTTAAAAGAGTCTGGTGTAGGTCAGAGAAATAGAACTGTGGTTTTGCAGTTCCACAGGTCAAATCTCTGTATTATCCTGCTTTTGGCATTTTTTTGCTGTAAAAAAAACTGTAATAGTGTCTCCCTCACTGGTCAGACACCAATACATCTGTTTAACAGAGTCTGGTGTAGGCCAGATAAATAGAACTGTGGTTTTGCAGTTCCACGGGTCTAATCTCTGTATTATCCTGCTTTCGGCATTTTTAGCCGTAAAAAAAAACTATAATAGTGTCTCCCTGACTGGTCAGACACCAATATATCTGTTTAAAAGAGTCTGGTGTAGGCCAGATAAATAGAACTGTGGTTTTGCAGTTCCACGGGTCAAATCTCTGTATTATCCTGCTTTTGGCATATTTTGCCGTAAAAAAAAAACTGTAATAGTGTCTCCCTGACAGGTCAGACATCAATATATCTGTTTAAAAGAGTCTTTTGTAGGCTAGATAAATAGAACTGTGGTTTTGCAGTTCAACGGGTCAAATCTCTGCATTATCCTGCTTTTGGCATTTTTTCCCATAAATAAAAACTCTAATAGTGTCTCCCTGACTTGTCAGACACCAATATATCGGTTTAAAAGAGTCTGGTGTAGGCCAGAGAAATAGAACTGTGGTTTTGCAGTTCCACGGGTCAAATCTCTGTATTATCCTGCTTTTGGCATTTTTTGCCGCAAAAAAAAACTATAACTGTGTCTCCCTGACTAGTCAGACACCAATATATCTGTTTAAAAGAGTCTGGTATAGACCAGAGAAAAAGAATTGTGATTTTGCAGTTCCATAGGTCAAATCTCTGTATTATCCTGCTTTTGGCATTTTTTGCCATAAAAAAAACTGTAATAGTGTCTCCCTGACTGATAAGACACTAATATATCAGTTTAAAAGAGTCTGGTGTAGGCCAGAGAAATAGAACTGTGGTTTTGCAGTTCCACGGGTCAAATCTCTGTATTATCCTGCTTTTGGCATTTTTTGCCGTAAAAAAAAACTGTAATAGTGTCTCCCTGACTGGTCAGACACCAATATATCTGTTTAAAAGAGTCTGGTGTAGGCCAGAGAAATAGAACTGTTTTTGTGCAGTTCTACGGGTCAAATCTCTGTATTATCCTGCTTTTGGCATTTTTTGCCATAAGAAAAACTGTAATAGTGTCTCGCTGACTTGTCAGACACCAATATATCATTTTAAAAGAGTCTGGTGTAGGCCAGAGAAATAGAACTGTGGTTTTGCAGTTCAACCGGTCAAATCTCTGTATTATCCTGCTTTTGGCATTTTTTGCCGTACAAAAAACTCTAATAGTGTCTCCCTGACTGGTCACACACCAATATATCTGTTTAAAAGAGTCTGGTATAGGCCAGAGAAATAGTATTGTGGTTTTGCAGTTCCACGGGTCAAATCTCTGTATTATCCTGCTTTTGGCATTTTTTGCCGTAAAAAAACTGTATTAGTGTCTCCCTGACTGGTCAGACACCAATATATCTGTTTAAATGAGTCTGGTGTAGGCCAGATAAATAGAACTGTGGTTTTGCAGTTCCATGGGTCAAATCTCTGTATTATCCTACTTTTGGTATTTTTTGCCATAAAAAAAACTATAATAGCGTCTCCCTGACTGGTCAGACACCAATATATCTGTTTAAAAGAGTCTGGTGTAGGCCAGATAAGTAGAACTGTGGTTTTGCAGTTCCACGGGTCAAATCTCTGTATTGTCCTGATTTTGGCATTTTTTGCAGTGAAAAAAAAACTGTAATAGTATCTCCCTGACTGGTCAGACACCAATATATCTGTTTAAAAGAGTCTGGTGTAGGCCAGAGAAATAGAAATGTGGTTTTGCAGTTCCACGGGTCAAATCTCTGTATTATCCTGCTTTTTGCATTTTTTGGCGTAAAAAAAAAACTGTAATAGTGTCTCCCTGACTGGTCAGACACCAATATATCTGTTTAAAAGAGTCTGGTGTAGGCCAGAGAAATAGAACTGTTTTTGTGCAGTTCTACTTGTCAAATCTCGGTATTATCCTGCTTTTGGCATTTTTTGCCATAAAAAAAACTGTAATAGTGTCTCCCTGACTTGTCAGACACTAATATATGTGTTTAAAAGAGTCTGGTGTAGGCCAGATAAATAGAACTGTGGCTTTGCAGTTCCATGGGTCAAATCTCTGTATTATTCTGCTTTTGGCATTTTTAGCCATAAAAAAAAACTGTAATAGTGTCTCCCTGACAGATCAGACACCAATATATCTGTTTAAAACAGTCTGGTGTAGGCCAGATAAATAGAACTGTGGTTTTGCAGTTCCACGGGTCAAATCTCTGTATTATCCTGCTTTTGGCATTTTTTGCCTTAAAAAAACTGTAATAGTGTCTCCCTGACTGGTCAGACACCAATATATCTGTTTAAAAGAGTCTGGTGTAGGCCAGATAAATAGAACTGTGGTTTTGCAATTCCACGGGTCAAATCTCTGTATTATCCTGCTTTTGGTATTTTTTACCGTAAAAAAAAAACTCTTATAGTGTCTCCCTGACTGGTCAGACACCAATATATCTATTTAAAAGACTCTGGTGTAGGCCAGAGAAATAGAACTGTTTTTGTGCAGTTCTACGGGTCAAATCTCTGTATTATCCTGCTTTTGGCATTTTTTGCAATAAAAAAAACTGTAATAGTGTTTCCCTGACTTGTCAGACACCAATATATCGGTTTAAAAGAGTCTGGTGTAGGCCAGAGAAATAGAACTGTGGTTTTGCAGTTCCACGGGTCAAATCTCTGTATTATCCTGCTTTTGGCATTTTTTGCCTTAAAAAAACTGTAATAGTGTCTCCCTGACTGGTCAGAAACCAATATATCTGTTTAAAAGAGTCTGGTGTAGGCCAGATAAATAGAACTGTGGTTTTGCAATTCCACGGGTCAAATCTCTGTATTATCCTGCTTTTGGTATTTTTTACCGTAAAAAAAAAACTCTTATAGTGTCTCCCTGACTGGTCAGACACCAATATATCTATTTAAAAGAGTCTGGTGTAGGCCAGAGAAATAGAACTGTTTTTGTGCAGTTCTACGGGTCAAATCTCTGTATTATCCTGCTTTTGGCATTTTTTGCAATAAAAAAAACTGTAATAGTGTTTCCCTGACTTGTCAGACACCAATATATCGGTTTAAAAGAGTCTGGTGTAGGCCAGAGAAATAGAACTGTGGTTTTGCAGTTCCACGGGTCAAATCTCTGTATTATCCTGCTTTTGGCATTTTTAGCCGTAAAAAAAAACTATAATAGTGTCTCCCTGACTGGTCAGACACCAATATATCTGTTTAAAAGAGTCCAGTGTAGGCCAGATAAATAGAACTGTGGTTTTGCAATTCCATGGGTCAAATCTCTGTATTATCCTGCTTTTGGCATTTTTTCCCGTAAAAAAAACTCTAATAGTGTCTCCCTGACTGGTCAGACACCAATATATCTATTTAAAAGAGTCTGGTGTAGGCCAGAGAAATAGAACTGTTTTTGTGCAGTTCTACGGGTCAAATCTCTGTATTATCCTGCTTTTGGCATTTTTTGCAATAAAAAAAACTGTATTAGTGTCTCCCTGACTTGTCAGACACCAATATATTGGGTTAAAAGAGTCTGGTGTAGGCCAGAGAAATAGAACTGTGGTTTTGCAGTTCCACGGGTCAAATCTCTGTATTATCCTGCTTTTGGCATTTTTAGCCGTAAAAAAAAACTATAATAGTGTCTCCCTGACTGATCAGACACCAATATATCTGTTTAAAAGAGTCTGGTGTAGGCCAGATAAATAGAACTGTGGTTTTGCAGTTCCACGGGTCAAATCTCTGTATTATCCAGCTTTTGGCATTTTTTGCCGTAAAAAAAAAACTGTAATAATGTCTCCCTGACAGGTCAGACCTCAATATATCTGTTTAAAAGAGTCTGGTGTAGGCCAGATAAATAGAACTGTGGTTTTGGAGTTCCACGGGTCAAATCTCTGCATTATCCTGCTTTTGGCATTTTTTCCCATAAATAAAAACTCTAATAGTGTCTCCCTGACTGGTCAGACACCAATATATCTGTTTAAAAAAGTCTGTTGTAGGCCAGATAAATAGAACTGTGGTTTTGCAGTTCCACGGGTCAAATCTCTGTATTATCCTGCTTCTGGCATTTTTTGCTGTAAAAGAAAAAATGTAATAGTGTCTCCCTGACTGGTCAGACACCAATATATCTGTTTAAAAGACTCTGGTGTAGGCCGGAGAAATAGAACTGTGGTTTTGCAGTTCCACGGGTCAAATCTCTGTATTATCCTGCTTTTGGCATTTTTTGCTGTAAAAAAAAATGTAATAGTGTCTACCTGACTGGTCAGACATTAATATATGTGTTTAAAAGAGTCTGGTGTAGGCCAGAGAAATAGAACTGTGGTTTTGCAGTTCTACGGGTCAAATCTCTGCATTATCCTGCTTTTGGCATTTTTTGCCATAAAAAAACTGTAATAGTGTCTCCCTGACTTGTCAGACACCAATATATCATTTTAAAAGAGTCTGGTGTAGGCCAGAGAAATAGAACTGTGGTTTTGCAGTTCCACGGGTCAAATCTCTGTATTATCCTGCTTTTGGCATTTTTTGCCATAAAAAAACTGTAATAGTGTCTCCCTGACTTGTCAGACACCAATATATCGGTTTAAAAGAGTCTGGTGTAGGACAGAGAAATAGAACTGTGGTTTTGCAGATCCACGGGTCAAATCTCTGTATTATCCTGCTTTTGGCATTTTTTTGCCATAAAAAATCTGTAATAGTGTCTCCCTGACTGGTCAGACACCAATATATCTGTTTAAAAGAGTCTGGTGTAGGCCAGATAAATAGAACTGCGGTTTTGTAGGTCCACGGTTCAAATCTCTGTATTATCCTGCTTTTGGCATTTTTTCCGTAAAAAAAAACTATATTAGTGTCTCCCTGACTGGTCAGACACCAATATATCTGTTTAAAAGAGTCTGGTGTAGGCCATATAAATAGAACAGTGGTTTTGCAGTTCCACGAGTCAAATCTGTGTATTATCCTGCTCTTGGCATTTTTTACCGTAAAAAAAAACTGTAATAGTGTCTCTCTGACAGGTCAGACACTAATATATCAGTGTAAAAGAGTCTGGTGTAGGCCAGAGAAATAGTACTCTGGTTTTGCAGTTCCACGGGTCAAATCTCTGTATTATCCTGCTTTTGGCATTTTTTGCCGTAAAAAAAACTGTATTAGTGTCTCCCCGACTGGTCAGACACCAATATATCTGTTTAAAAGAGTCTGATGTAGGCCAGATAAATAGAACTGTGGTTTTGCAGTTCCATGGGTCAAATCTCTGTATTATCCTGCTTTTGGTATTTTTTGCCATAAAAAAACTATAATAGCGTCTCCCTGACTGGTCAGACACCAATATATCTGTTTAAAAGAGTCTGGTGTAGGCCAGATAAGTAGAACTGTGGTTTTGCAGTTCCACAGGTCAAATCTCTGTATTATCCTGCTTTTGGCATTTTTTCCGTGAAAAAAAAACTGTAATAGTATCTCCCTGACTGGTCAGTCACCAATATATCTGTTTAAAAGAGTCTGGTGTAGGCCAGAGAAATAGAACTGTTTTTGTGCAGTTCTACTTGTCAAATCTCTGTATTATCCTGCTTTTGGCATTTTTTGCCATAAAAAAAACTGTAATAGTGTCTCCCTGACTTGTTAGACACCAATATATCGGTTTAAAAGAGTCTGGTGTAGGCCAGAGAAATAGAACTGTGGTTTTGCAGTTTCACGGGTCAAATCTCTGTATTATCCTGCTTTTGGCATTTTTTTTGCCGTAAAAAAAACTGTAATAGTGTCTCCCTGACTGGTCAGACACCAATATATGTGTTTAAAAGAGTCTGGTGTAGGCCAGATAAATAGAACTGTGGCTTTGCAGTTCCACGGGTCAAATCTCTGTATTATCCTGCTTTTGGCATTTTTAGCCATAAAAAAAAACTGTAATAGTGTCTCCCTGACAGGTCAGACACCAATATATCTGTTTAAAAGAGTCTGGTGTAGGCCAGATAAATAGAACTGTGGTTTTGCAGTTCCACGGGTCAAATCTCTGTATTATCCTGCTTTTGGTATTTTTTCCCTTAAAAAAAACTGTAATAGTGTCTCCCTGACTGATCAGACACTAATATATCTGTTTAAAAGAGTCTGGTGTAGGCCAGAGAAATAGAACTGTGGTTTTGCAGTTCCACGGGTCAAATCTCTGTATTATCCTGCTTTTGGCATTTTTTGCCGTAAAAAAAAACTGAAATAGTGTCTCCCTGACTGGTCAGACACCAATATATTTGTTTAAAAGAGTCTGGTGTAGGCCAGATAAATAGAACTGTGGTTTTGCAATTCCACGGGTCAAATCTCTGTATTATCCTGCTTTTGGCATTTTTTCCCATAAAAAAAACTCTAATAGTGTCTCCCTGACTGGTCAGACACCAATATATCTATTTAAAAGAGTCTGGTGTAGGCCAGAGAAATAGAACTGTTTTTGTGCAGTTCTATGGGTCAAATCACTGTATTATCCTGCTTTTGGCATTTTTTGCCATAAAAAAACTGTAATAGTGTCTCCCTGACTTGTCAGACACCAATATATCGGTTTAAAAGAGTCTGGTGTAGGCCAGAGAAATAGAACTGTGGTTTTGCAGTTCCACGGGTCAAATCTCTGTATTATCCTGCTTTTGGCATTTTTAGCCGTAAAAAAAAACTATAATAGTGTCTCCCTGACTGGTCAGACACCAATATATCTGTTTAAAAGAGTCTAGTGTAGGCCAGATAAATAGAACTGTGGTTTTGCAGTTCCACGGGTCAAATCTCTGTATTATCCTGCTTTTGGCATTTTTTGCCGTAAAAAAAAACTGTAATAGTGTCTCCCTGACTGGTCAGACACCAATATATCTGTTTAAAAGTCTCTGGTGTAGGCCAGAGAAATAGAACTGTGGTTTTGCAGTTCCACGGGTCAAATCTCTGTATTATCCAGCTTTTGGCATTTTTTGCCGTAAAAAAAAATGTAATAGTGTCTACCTGACTGGTCAGACATTAATATATGTGTTTAAAAGAGTCTGCTGTAGGCCAGAGAAATATAACTGTGGTTTTGCAGTTCCACGGGTCAAATCTCTGTATTATCCTGCTTTTGGCATTTTTAGCCGTAAAAAAAAACTATAATAGTGTCTCCCTGACTGGTCAGACACCAATATATCTGTTTAAAAGAGTCCAGTGTAGGCCAGATAAATAGAACTGTGGTTTTGCAATTCCATGGGTCAAATCTCTGTATTATCCTGCTTTTGGCATTTTTTCCCGTAAAAAAAACTCTAATAGTGTCTCCCTGACTGGTCAGACACCAATATATCTATTTAAAAGAGTCTGGTGTAGGCCAGAGAAATAGAACTGTTTTTGTGCAGTTCTACGGGTCAAATCTCTGTATTATCCTGCTTTTGGCATTTTTTGCAATAAAAAAAACTGTATTAGTGTCTCCCTGACTTGTCAGACACCAATATATTGGGTTAAAAGAGTCTGGTGTAGGCCAGAGAAATAGAACTGTGGTTTTGCAGTTCCACGGGTCAAATCTCTGTATTATCCTGCTTTTGGCATTTTTAGCCGTAAAAAAAAACTATAATAGTGTCTCCCTGACTGATCAGACACCAATATATCTGTTTAAAAGAGTCTGGTGTAGGCCAGATAAATAGAACTGTGGTTTTGCAGTTCCACGGGTCAAATCTCTGTATTATCCAGCTTTTGGCATTTTTTGCCGTAAAAAAAAAACTGTAATAATGTCTCCCTGACAGGTCAGACCTCAATATATCTGTTTAAAAGAGTCTGGTGTAGGCCAGATAAATAGAACTGTGGTTTTGGAGTTCCACGGGTCAAATCTCTGCATTATCCTGCTTTTGGCATTTTTTCCCATAAATAAAAACTCTAATAGTGTCTCCCTGACTGGTCAGACACCAATATATCTGTTTAAAAAAGTCTGTTGTAGGCCAGAGAAATAGAACTGTGGTTTTGCAGTTCCACGGGTCAAATCTCTGTATTATCCTGCTTTTGGCATTTTTTGCCGTAAAAAAAAACTGAAATAGTGTCTCCCTGACTGGTCAGACACCAATATATTTGTTTAAAAGAGTCTGGTGTAGGCCAGATAAATAGAACTGTGGTTTTGCAATTCCACGGGTCAAATCTCTGTATTATCCTGCTTTTGGCATTTTTTCCCATAAAAAAAACTCTAATAGTGTCTCCCTGACTGGTCAGACACCAATATATCTATTTAAAAGAGTCTGGTGTAGGCCAGAGAAATAGAACTGTTTTTGTGCAGTTCTATGGGTCAAATCACTGTATTATCCTGCTTTTGGCATTTTTTGCCATAAAAAAACTGTAATAGTGTCTCCCTGACTTGTCAGACACCAATATATCGGTTTAAAAGAGTCTGGTGTAGGCCAGAGAAATAGAACTGTGGTTTTGCAGTTCCACGGGTCAAATCTCTGTATTATCCTGCTTTTGGCATTTTTAGCCGTAAAAAAAAACTATAATAGTGTCTCCCTGACTGGTCAGACACCAATATATCTGTTTAAAAGAGTCTAGTGTAGGCCAGATAAATAGAACTGTGGTTTTGCAGTTCCACGGGTCAAATCTCTGTATTATCCTGCTTTTGGCATTTTTTGCCGTAAAAAAAAACTGTAATAGTGTCTCCCTGACTGGTCAGACACCAATATATCTGTTTAAAAGTCTCTGGTGTAGGCCAGAGAAATAGAACTGTGGTTTTGCAGTTCCACGGGTCAAATCTCTGTATTATCCAGCTTTTGGCATTTTTTGCCGTAAAAAAAAATGTAATAGTGTCTACCTGACTGGTCAGACATTAATATATGTGTTTAAAAGAGTCTGCTGTAGGCCAGAGAAATATAACTGTGGTTTTGCAGTTCCACGGGTCAAATCTCTGTATTATCCTGCTTTTGGCATTTTTAGCCGTAAAAAAAAACTATAATAGTGTCTCCCTGACTGGTCAGACACCAATATATCTGTTTAAAAGAGTCCAGTGTAGGCCAGATAAATAGAACTGTGGTTTTGCAATTCCATGGGTCAAATCTCTGTATTATCCTGCTTTTGGCATTTTTTCCCGTAAAAAAAACTCTAATAGTGTCTCCCTGACTGGTCAGACACCAATATATCTATTTAAAAGAGTCTGGTGTAGGCCAGAGAAATAGAACTGTTTTTGTGCAGTTCTACGGGTCAAATCTCTGTATTATCCTGCTTTTGGCATTTTTTGCAATAAAAAAAACTGTATTAGTGTCTCCCTGACTTGTCAGACACCAATATATTGGGTTAAAAGAGTCTGGTGTAGGCCAGAGAAATAGAACTGTGGTTTTGCAGTTCCACGGGTCAAATCTCTGTATTATCCTGCTTTTGGCATTTTTAGCCGTAAAAAAAAACTATAATAGTGTCTCCCTGACTGATCAGACACCAATATATCTGTTTAAAAGAGTCTGGTGTAGGCCAGATAAATAGAACTGTGGTTTTGCAGTTCCACGGGTCAAATCTCTGTATTATCCAGCTTTTGGCATTTTTTGCCGTAAAAAAAAAACTGTAATAATGTCTCCCTGACAGGTCAGACCTCAATATATCTGTTTAAAAGAGTCTGGTGTAGGCCAGATAAATAGAACTGTGGTTTTGGAGTTCCACGGGTCAAATCTCTGCATTATCCTGCTTTTGGCATTTTTTCCCATAAATAAAAACTCTAATAGTGTCTCCCTGACTGGTCAGACACCAATATATCTGTTTAAAAAAGTCTGTTGTAGGCCAGATAAATAGAACTGTGGTTTTGCAGTTCCACGGGTCAAATCTCTGTATTATCCTGCTTCTGGCATTTTTTGCTGTAAAAGAAAAAATGTAATAGTGTCTCCCTGACTGGTCAGACACCAATATATCTGTTTAAAAGACTCTGGTGTAGGCCGGAGAAATAGAACTGTGGTTTTGCAGTTCCACGGGTCAAATCTCTGTATTATCCTGCTTTTGGCATTTTTTGCTGTAAAAAAAAATGTAATAGTGTCTACCTGACTGGTCAGACATTAATATATGTGTTTAAAAGAGTCTGGTGTAGGCCAGAGAAATAGAACTGTGGTTTTGCAGTTCTACGGGTCAAATCTCTGCATTATCCTGCTTTTGGCATTTTTTGCCATAAAAAAACTGTAATAGTGTCTCCCTGACTTGTCAGACACCAATATATCATTTTAAAAGAGTCTGGTGTAGGCCAGAGAAATAGAACTGTGGTTTTGCAGTTCCACGGGTCAAATCTCTGTATTATCCTGCTTTTGGCATTTTTTGCCATAAAAAAACTGTAATAGTGTCTCCCTGACTTGTCAGACACCAATATATCGGTTTAAAAGAGTCTGGTGTAGGACAGAGAAATAGAACTGTGGTTTTGCAGATCCACGGGTCAAATCTCTGTATTATCCTGCTTTTGGCATTTTTTTGCCATAAAAAATCTGTAATAGTGTCTCCCTGACTGGTCAGACACCAATATATCTGTTTAAAAGAGTCTGGTGTAGGCCAGATAAATAGAACTGCGGTTTTGTAGGTCCACGGTTCAAATCTCTGTATTATCCTGCTTTTGGCATTTTTTCCGTAAAAAAAAACTATATTAGTGTCTCCCTGACTGGTCAGACACCAATATATCTGTTTAAAAGAGTCTGGTGTAGGCCATATAAATAGAACAGTGGTTTTGCAGTTCCACGAGTCAAATCTGTGTATTATCCTGCTCTTGGCATTTTTTACCGTAAAAAAAAACTGTAATAGTGTCTCTCTGACAGGTCAGACACTAATATATCAGTGTAAAAGAGTCTGGTGTAGGCCAGAGAAATAGTACTCTGGTTTTGCAGTTCCACGGGTCAAATCTCTGTATTATCCTGCTTTTGGCATTTTTTGCCGTAAAAAAAACTGTATTAGTGTCTCCCCGACTGGTCAGACACCAATATATCTGTTTAAAAGAGTCTGATGTAGGCCAGATAAATAGAACTGTGGTTTTGCAGTTCCATGGGTCAAATCTCTGTATTATCCTGCTTTTGGTATTTTTTGCCATAAAAAAACTATAATAGCGTCTCCCTGACTGGTCAGACACCAATATATCTGTTTAAAAGAGTCTGGTGTAGGCCAGATAAGTAGAACTGTGGTTTTGCAGTTCCACAGGTCAAATCTCTGTATTATCCTGCTTTTGGCATTTTTTCCGTGAAAAAAAAACTGTAATAGTATCTCCCTGACTGGTCAGTCACCAATATATCTGTTTAAAAGAGTCTGGTGTAGGCCAGAGAAATAGAACTGTTTTTGTGCAGTTCTACTTGTCAAATCTCTGTATTATCCTGCTTTTGGCATTTTTTGCCATAAAAAAAACTGTAATAGTGTCTCCCTGACTTGTTAGACACCAATATATCGGTTTAAAAGAGTCTGGTGTAGGCCAGAGAAATAGAACTGTGGTTTTGCAGTTTCACGGGTCAAATCTCTGTATTATCCTGCTTTTGGCATTTTTTTTGCCGTAAAAAAAACTGTAATAGTGTCTCCCTGACTGGTCAGACACCAATATATGTGTTTAAAAGAGTCTGGTGTAGGCCAGATAAATAGAACTGTGGCTTTGCAGTTCCACGGGTCAAATCTCTGTATTATCCTGCTTTTGGCATTTTTAGCCATAAAAAAAAACTGTAATAGTGTCTCCCTGACAGGTCAGACACCAATATATCTGTTTAAAAGAGTCTGGTGTAGGCCAGATAAATAGAACTGTGGTTTTGCAGTTCCACGGGTCAAATCTCTGTATTATCCTGCTTTTGGTATTTTTTCCCTTAAAAAAAACTGTAATAGTGTCTCCCTGACTGATCAGACACTAATATATCTGTTTAAAAGAGTCTGGTGTAGGCCAGAGAAATAGAACTGTGGTTTTGCAGTTCCACGGGTCAAATCTCTGTATTATCCTGCTTTTGGCATTTTTTGCCGTAAAAAAAAACTGAAATAGTGTCTCCCTGACTGGTCAGACACCAATATATTTGTTTAAAAGAGTCTGGTGTAGGCCAGATAAATAGAACTGTGGTTTTGCAATTCCACGGGTCAAATCTCTGTATTATCCTGCTTTTGGCATTTTTTCCCATAAAAAAAACTCTAATAGTGTCTCCCTGACTGGTCAGACACCAATATATCTATTTAAAAGAGTCTGGTGTAGGCCAGAGAAATAGAACTGTTTTTGTGCAGTTCTATGGGTCAAATCACTGTATTATCCTGCTTTTGGCATTTTTTGCCATAAAAAAACTGTAATAGTGTCTCCCTGACTTGTCAGACACCAATATATCGGTTTAAAAGAGTCTGGTGTAGGCCAGAGAAATAGAACTGTGGTTTTGCAGTTCCACGGGTCAAATCTCTGTATTATCCTGCTTTTGGCATTTTTAGCCGTAAAAAAAAACTATAATAGTGTCTCCCTGACTGGTCAGACACCAATATATCTGTTTAAAAGAGTCTAGTGTAGGCCAGATAAATAGAACTGTGGTTTTGCAGTTCCACGGGTCAAATCTCTGTATTATCCTGCTTTTGGCATTTTTTGCCGTAAAAAAAAACTGTAATAGTGTCTCCCTGACTGGTCAGACACCAATATATCTGTTTAAAAGTCTCTGGTGTAGGCCAGAGAAATAGAACTGTGGTTTTGCAGTTCCACGGGTCAAATCTCTGTATTATCCAGCTTTTGGCATTTTTTGCCGTAAAAAAAAATGTAATAGTGTCTACCTGACTGGTCAGACATTAATATATGTGTTTAAAAGAGTCTGCTGTAGGCCAGAGAAATATAACTGTGGTTTTGCAGTTCTACGGGTCAAATCTCTGTATTATCCTGATTTTGGCATTTTTTGCCATAAAAAAACTGTAATAGTTTCTACCTGACTTGTCAGACACCAATATATCGGTTTAAAAGAGTCTGGTGTAGGCCAGAGAAATAGAACTGTGGTTTTGCAGTTCCACGGGTCAAATCCCTGCATTATCCTGCTTTTGGCATTTTTTTTGCCGCAAAAAAAAAACTGTAATAATGTCTCCCTGACTTCTCAGACACCAATATATGTGTTTAAAAGAGTCTGGTGTAGGCCAGATAAATAGAGCTGTGGTTTTGTAGTTCCACGGGTCAAATCTCTGTATTATCCTGCTTTTGGCATTTTTAGCCATAAAAAAAACTATAATAGTGTCTCCCTGACTGGTCAGACACCAATATATCTGTTTAAAAGAGTCTGGTGTAGGCCAGATAAATAGAACTGTGGTTTTGCAGTTCCACGGGTCAAATCTCTGTATTATCCTGCTTTTGGCAATTTTTTCCGTAAAAAAAAACTGTAATAGTGTCTCCCTGACAGGTCAGACACCAATATGTCTATTTAAAAGAGTCTGGTGTAGGCCAGATAAATAGAATTATGGTTTTGCAGTTCCACAGGTCAAATCTTGGCATTATCCTGCTTTTGGTATTTTTTCCCTTACAAAAAACTGTAATAGTGTCTCCCTGACTGGTCAGACACCAATATATTTGTTTAAAAGAGTCTGGTATAGGCCAGAGAAATAGAATTGTGGTTTGCAGTTCCACGGGTCAAATCTCTGTATTATCCTGCTTTTGGCATTTTTTGCCATAAAAAAAAAACTGTAATAGTGTCTCCCTGACTGATCAGACACTAATATATCTGTTTTAAAGTGTCTGGTGTAGGCCAGAGAAATAGAACTGTGGTTTTGCAGTTCCACGGGTCAAATCTCTGTATTATCCTGCTTTTGGCATTTTTTGCCGTAAAACAAAACTGTAATAGTGTCTCCCTGACTTGTCAGACACCAATATATCTGTTTAAAAGAGTGTGGTGTAGGCCAGAGAAATAGAACTGTTTTTGTGCAGTTCTACGGATCAAATCTCTGTATTATCCTGCTTTTGGCATTTTTTGCTATAAAAAAAACTGTAATAGTGTCTCCCTGACTTTTCAGACACCAATATATCAATTTAAAAGAGTCTGGGGTAGGCCAGAGAAATAGAACTGTGGTTTTGCAGTTCCACAGGTCAAATCTCTGTATTATCCTGCTTTTGGCATTTTTTGCCGTAAAAAAAAACCTATAATAGTGTCTTCCTGACAGGTCAGACACCAATATATCTGTTTAAAAGAGTCTGGTGTAGGCCAGATAAATAGAACTGTGGTTTTGCAGTTCCACGGGTCAAATCTCTGTATTATCCTGCTTTTGGCATTTTTTGCCGTAAAAAAAAACTGTAATAGTGTCTCCCTGACAGGTCAGACACCAATATATCTGTTTAAAAGATTCTGGTGTAGGCCAGATAAATAGAACTGTGGTTTTGCAGTTCCACGGGTCAAATCTCTGCATTATCCTGCTTTTGGCATTTTTTCCCATAAATAAAAACTCTAATAGTGTCTCCCTGACTGGTCAGACACCAATATATCTGTTTAAAAAAGTCTGTTGTAGGCCAGAGAAATAGAACTGTGGTGTTGCAGTTCCACGGGTCAAATCTCTGTTTTATCCTGCTTTTGGCATTTTCTTGCCATAAAAAATCTGTAATAGTGTCTCGCTGACTGGTCAGACACCAATATATCTGTTTAAAAGGGTTTGATGTAGGCCAGAGAAATAGAACTGTGGTTTTGCAGTTCCACGGGTCAAATCTCTGTATTATCCTGCTTTTGGCATTTTTTGCCATAAAAAAAAAACTGTAATAGTGTCTCCCTGACAGGTCAGACATCAATATATCTATTTAAAAGAGTCTGGTGTAGGCCAGATAAATAGAACTGTGGTTTTGCAGTTCCACGGGTCAAATCTCTGCATTATCCTGCTTTTGGCATTTTTTCCCACAAATAAAAACTCTAATAGTGTCTCCCTGACTGGTCAGACACCAATATATCTGTTTAAAAAAGTCTGTTGTAGGCCAGAGAAATATAACTGTGGTTTTGCAGTTCCACGGGTCAAATCTCTGTATTATCCTGCTTCTGGCATTTTTTGCTGTAAAAGAAAAAATGGAATAGTGTCTCCCTGACTGGTCAGACACCAATATATCTGTTTAAAAGACTCTGGTGTAGGCCGGAGAAATAGAACTGTGGTTTTGCAGTTCCACGGGTCAAATCTCTGTATTATCCTGCTTTTGGCATTTTTTGCTGTAAAAAAAAATGTAATAGTGTCTACCTGACTGGTCAGACATTAATATATGTGTTTAAAAGAGTCTGGTGTAGGCCAGATAAATACAACTGTGGTTTTGCAGTTCCACGGGTCAAATCTCTGTATTATCCTGCTTTTGGTATTTTTTCCCATAAAAAAAAACTGTAATAGTGTCTCCCTGACTGGTAAGACACCAATATATCTGTTTAAAAGAGTCTGGTATAGGCCAGAGAAATAGAATTGTGGTTTGCAGTTCCACGGGTCAAATCTCTGTATTATCCTGCTTTTGGAATTTTTTGCCGTAAAAAAAAACTGTAATAGTGTCTCCCTGACTGGTCAGACACCAGTATATCTATTTTAAAGAGTCTGGTGTAGGCCAGAGAAATAGAACTGTTTTTGTGCAGTTCTATGGGTCAAATCACTGTATTATCTTGCTTTTGGCATTTTTTGCCATAAAAAAACTGTAATAGTGTCTCCCTGACTTGTCAGACACCAATATATCGGTTTAAAAGAGTCTGGTGTAGGCCAGAGAAATAGAACTGTGGTTTTGCATTTTCACGGGTCAAATCTCTGTATTATCCTGCTTTTGGCATTTTTAGCCGTAAAAAAAAACTATAATAGTGTCTCCCTGACTGGTCAGACACCAATATATCTGTTTAAAAGAGTCTAGTGTAGGCCAGATAAATAGAACTGTGGTTTTGCAGTTCTACGGGTCAAATCTCTGTATTATCCTGCTTTTGGCATTTTTTGCCATAAAAAAACTGTAATAGTTTCTCCCTGACTTGTCAGACACCAATATATCGGTTTAAAAGAGTCTGGTGTAGGCCAGAGAAATAGAACTGTGGTTTTGCAGTTCCACGGGTCAAATCTCTGCATTATCCTGCTTTTGGCATTTTTTCCCATAAATAAAAACTCTAATAGTGTCTCCCTGACTGGTCAGACACCAATATATCTGTTTAAAAAAGTCTGTTGTAGGCCAGAGAAATAGAAGTGTGGTTTTGCAGTACCACGGGTCAAATCTCTGTATTATCCTGCTTTTGGCATTTTTTTGCCGCAAAAAAAAACTGTAATAGTGTCTCCCTGACTTCTCAGACACCAATATATGTGTTTAAAAGAGTCTGGTGTAGGTCAGATAAATAGAACTGTGGTTTTGCAGTTCCACGGGTCAAATCTCTGTATTATCCTGCTTTTGGCATTTTTAGCCGTAAAAAAAAACTATAATAGTGTCTCCCTGACTGGTCAGACACCAATATATCTGTTTAAAAGAGTCTGGTGTAGGCGAGATAAATAAAACTGTGGTTTTGCAGTTCCACGGGTCAAATCTCTGTATTATCCTGCTTTTGGCAATTTTTGCCGTAAAAAAAAACTGTAATAGTGTCTCCCTGACAGGTCAGACACCAATATATCTATTTAAAAGAGTCTGGTGTAGGCCAGATAAATAGAACTAAGGTTTTGCAGTTCCACAGGTCAAATCTCTGCATTATCCTGCTTTTGGTATTTTTTCCCTTACAAAAAACTGTAATAGTGTCTCCCTGACTGGTCAGACACCAATATATTTGTTTAAAAGAGTCTGGTATAGGCCAGAGAAATAGAATTGTGGTTTGCAGTTCCACGGGTCAAATCTCTGTATTATCCTGCTTTTGGCATTTTTTGCCATAAAAAAAAAACTGTAATAGTGTCTCCCTGACAGATCAGACACTAATATATCTGTTTAAAAGAGTCTGGTGTAGGCCAGAGAAATAGAACTGTGGTTTTGCAGTTCCACGGGTCAAATCACTGTATTATCCTGCTTTTGGCATTTTTTGCCGTAAAAAAAAACTGTAATAGTGTCTCCCTGACTGGTCAGACACCAATATATCTGTTTAAAAGAGTGTGGTGTAGGCTAGATAAATAGAACTGTGGTTTTGCAGTTCCACGGGTCAAATCTCTGTATTATCCTGCTTTTGGCATTTTTTCCCATAAAAAAAACTGTAATAGTGTCTCCCTGACTGGTCAGACACCAATATATCTGTTTAAAAGAGTCTGGTGTAGGCCAGAGAAATAGAACTGTTTTTGTGCAGTTCTACGGATCAAATCTCTGGATTATCCTGCTTTTGGCATTTTTTGCCATAAAAAACACTGTAATAGTGTCTCCCTGACTTGTCAGACACCAATATATCGATTTAAAAGAGTCTGGTGTAGGCCAGAGAAATAGAACTGTGGTTTTGCAGTTCCACAGGTCAAATCTCTGTATTATCCTGCTTTTGGCATTTTTTTGCTGTAAAAAAAACTGTAATAGTGTCTCCCTCACTGGTCAGACACCAATATATCTGTTTAACAGAGTCTGGTGTAGGCCAGATAAATAGAACTGTGGTTTTGCAGTTCCACGGGTCTAATCTCTGTATTATCCTGCTTTCGGCATTTTTAGCCGTAAAAAAAAACTATAATAGTGTCTCCCTGACTGGTCAGACACCAATATATCTGATTAAAAGAGTCTGGTGTAGGCCAGATAAATAGAACTGTGGTTTTGCAGTTCCACGGGTCAAATCTCTGTATTATCCTGCTTTTGGCATTTTTTGCCGTAAAAAAAAACTGTAATAGTGTCTCCCTGACAGGTCAGACATCAATATATCTGTTTAAAAGAGTATGGTGTAGGCCAGATAAATAGAACTGTGGTTTTGCCGTTCCACGGGTCAAATCTCTGTATTATCCTGCTTTTGGCATTTTTTGCTGTAAAAAAAAATGGAATAGTGTCTACCTGACTGGTCAGACATTAATATATGTGTTTAAAAGAGTCTGGTGTAGGACAGAGAAATATAACTGTGGTTTTGCAGTTCTACGGGTCAAATCTCTGTATTATACTGCTTTTGGCATTTTTTGCCATATAAAAACTGTAATAGTGTCTCCCTGACTTGTCAGACACCAATATATCTGTTTAAAAGAGTCTGGTGTAGGCCAGATAAATAGAACTGTGGTTTTGTAGGTCCACGGGTCAAATCTCTGTATTATCCTGCTTTTGGCATTTTTTGCCGTAAAAAAAAACTGTAATAGTGTCTCCCTGACAGGTCAGACACCAATATATCTGTTTAAAAGAGTCTGGTGTAGGCCAGAGAAATAGAACTGTGGTTTTGCAGTTCCACGGGTCAAATCTCTGTATTATCCTGCTTTTGGCATTTTTTTTGCCGCAAAAAAAACTGTAATAGTGTCTCCCTGACTTCTCAGACACCAATATATGTGTTTAAATGAGTCTGGTGTAGGCCAGATAAATAGAACTGTTGTTTTGCAGTTCCACGGGTCAAATCTCTGTATTATCCTGATTTTGGCATTTTTAGCCGTAAAAAAAAACTATAATAGTGTCTCCCTGACTGGTCAGACACCAATATATCTGTTTAAAAGAGTCTGGTGTAGGCCAGATAAATAGAACTGTGGTTTTGCAGTTCCACGGGTCAAATCTCTGTATTATCCTGCTTTTGGCAATTTTTACTGAAAAAAAAAAACTGTAATAGTGTTTCCCTGACAGGTCAGACACCAATATATCTGTTTAAAAGAGTCTGGTGTAGGCCAGATAAATAGAACTGTGGTTTTGCAGTTCCACGGGTCAAATCTCTGCATTATCCAGCTTTTGGTATTTTTTCCCTTAAAAAAAACTGTAATAGTGTCTCCCTGACTGATCAGACACTAATATATCTGTTTAAAAGAGTCTGGTCTAGGCCAGAGAAATAGAACTGTGGTTTTGCAGTTCCACGGGTCAAATCTCTGTATTATCCTGCTTTTGTCATTTTTTGCCGTAAAAAAAAACTGTAATAGTGTCTCCCTGACTGGTCAGACACCAATATATCTGTTTAAAAGAGTGTGGTGTAGGCCAGATAAATAGAACTGTGGTTTTGCAGTTCCACGGGTCAAATCTCTGTATTATCCTGCTTTTGGCATTTTTTCCCATAAAAAAAAAATCTAATAGTGTCTTCCTGACTGGTCAGACACCAATATATCTATTTAAAAGAGTCTGGTATAGGACAGAGAAATAGAACTGTGGTGTTGCAGTTCCACGGGTCAAACCTCTGTATTATCCTGCTTTTGGCATTTTTTGCCGTAAAAAAAAACTGTAATAGTGTCTCCCTGACTGGTCAGACACCAATATATCTGTTTAAAAGAGTCTGGTGTAGGCCAGAGAAATAGAACTGTTTTTGTGCAGTTCTACGGATCAAATCTCTGTATTATCCTGCTTTTGGCATTTTTTGCCATAAAAAAAAACTGTAATAGTGTCTCCCTGACTTGTCAGACACCAATATATCGATTTAAAAGAGTCTGGTGTAGGCCAGAGAAATAGAACTGTGGTTTTGCAGTTCCACAGGTCAAATCTCTGTATTATCCTGCTTTTGGCATTTTTTTGCTGTAAAAAAAACTGTAATAGTGTCTCCCTCACTGGTCAGACACCAATATATCTGTTTAACAGAGTCTGGTGTAGGCCAGATAAATAGAACTGTGGTTTTGCAGTTCCACGGGTCAAATCTCTGTATTATCCTGCTTTTGGCATTTTTTGCCGTAAAAAAAAAATGATAACAGTGTCTCCTTGACAGGTCAGACACCAATTTATCTGTTTAAGAGTCTGGTGTAGGCCAGATAAATAGAACTGTGGTTTTGCAGTTCCACGGGTCAAATCTCTGCATTATCCTGCTTTTGGAATTTTTTCCCATAAATAAAAACTCTAATAGTGTCTCCCTGACTGGTCAGACACCAATATATCTGTTCAAAAAAGTCTGTTGTAGGCCAGAGAAATAGAACTGTGGTTTTGCCGTTCCACGGGTCAAATCTCTGTATTATCCTGCTTCTGGCATTTTTTGCTGTAAAAAAAAACTGTAATAGTGTCTCCCTGACTGGTCAGACACCAATATATCTGTTTAAAAGACTCTGGTGTAGGCCGGAGAAATAGAACTGTGGTTTTGCAGTTCCACGGGTCAAATCTCTGTATTATCCTGCTTTTGGCATTTTTTGCTGTAAAAAAAAATGTAATAATGTCTACCTGACTGGTCAGACATTAATATATGTGTTTAAAAGAGTCTGGTGTAGGCCAGAGAAATATAACTGTGGTTTTGCAGTTCTACGGGTCAAATCTCTGTATTACCCTGCTTTTGGCATTTTTTGCTATGAAAAAACTGTAATAGTGTCTCCCTGACTTGTCAGACACCAATATATCGGTTTAAAAGAGTCTGGTTTAGGCCAGAGAAATAGAACTGTGGTTTTGCAGATCCACGGGTCAAATCTCTGTATTCTTCTGCTTTTGGCATTTTTTTGCCATAAAAAATCTGTAATAGTGTCTCCCTGACTGGTCAGACACCAATATATCTGTTTAAAAGAGTCTGGTGTAGGCCAGATAAATAGAACTGTGGTTTTGTAGGTCCACGGGTCAAATCTCTGTATTATCCTGCTTTTGGCATTTTTTGCCATAAAAAAACTGTAATAGTGTCTCCCTGACTTGTCAGACACCAATATATCGGTTTAAAAGAGTCTGGTGTAGGACAGAGAAATAGAACTGTGGTTTTGCAGATCCACGGGTCAAATCTCTGTATTATCCTGCTTTTGGCATTTTTTTGCCATAAAAAATCTGTAATAGTGTCTCCCTGACTGGTCAGACACCAATATATCTGTTTAAAAGAGTCTGGTGTAGGCCAGATAAATAGAACTGCGGTTTTGTAGGTCCACGGTTCAAATCTCTGTATTATCCTGCTTTTGGCATTTTTTCCGTAAAAAAAAACTATATTAGTGTCTCCCTGACTGGTCAGACACCAATATATCTGTTTAAAAGAGTCTGGTGTAGGCCATATAAATAGAACTGTGGTTTTGCAGTTCCACGAGTCTAATCTCTGTATTATCCTGCTCTTGGCATTTTTTACCATAAAAAAAAACTGTAATAGTGTCTCTCTGACAGGTCAGATACTAATATATCAGTGTAAAAGAGTCTGGTGTAGGCCAGAGAAATAGTACTCTGGTTTTGCAGTTCCACGGGTCAAATCTCTGTATTATCCTGCTTTTGGCATTTTTTGCCGTAAAAAAAACTGTATTAGTGTCTCCCCGACTGGTCAGACACCAATATATCTGTTTAAAAGAGTCTGATGTAGGCCAGATAAATAGAACTGTGGTTTTGCAGTTCCATGGGTCAAATCTCTGTATTATCCTGCTTTTGGTATTTTTTGCCATAAAAAAACTATAATAGCGTCTCCCTGACTGGTCAGACACCAATATATCTGTTTAAAAGAGTCTGGTGTAGGCCAGAGAAATAGAACTGTTTTTGTGCAGTTCTACTTGTCAAATCTCTGTATTATCCTGCTTTTGGCATTTTTTACCATAAAAAAAACTGTAATAGTGTCTCCCTGACTTGTTAGACACCAATATATCGGTTTAAAAGAGTCTGGTGTAGGCCAGAGAAATAGAACTGTGGTTTTGCAGTTTCACGGGTCAAATCTCTGTATTATCCTGCTTTTGGCATTTTTTTTGCCGTAAAAAAAACTGTAATAGTGTCTCCCTGACTGGTCAGACACCAATATATGTGTTTAAAATAGTCTTCTGTAGGCCAGATAAATAGAACTGTGGCTTTGCAGTTCCACGGGTCAAATCTCTGTATTATCCTGCTTTTGGCATTTTTAGCCATAAAAAAAAACTGTAATAGTGTCTCCCTGACAGGTCAGACACCAATATATCTGTTTAAAAGAGTCTGGTGTAGGCCAGATAAATAGAACTGTGGTTTTGCAGTTCCACGGGTCAAATCTCTGTATTATTCTGCTTTTGGTATTTTTTCCCTTAAAAAACACTGTAATAGTGTCTCCCTGACTGATCAGACACTAATATATCTGTTTAAAAGAGTCTGGTGTAGGCCAGAGAAATAGAACTGTGGTTTTGCAGTTCCACGGGTCAAATCTCTGTATTATCCTGCTTTTGGCATTTTTTGCCGTAAAAAAAAACTGAAATAGTGTCTCCCTGACTGGTCAGACACCAATATATTTGTTTAAAAGAGTCTGGTGTAGGCCAGATAAATAGAACTGTGGTTTTGCAATTCCACGGGTCAAATCTCTGTATTATCCTGCTTTTGGCATTTTTTCCCATAAAAAAAACTCTAATAGTGTCTCCCTGACTGGTCAGACACCAATATATCTATTTAAAAGAGTCTGGTGTAGACCAGAGAAATAGAACTGTTTTTGTGCAGTTCTATGGGTCAAATCACTGTATTATCCTGCTTTTGGCATTTTTTGCCATAAAAAAACTGTAATAGTGTCTCCCTGACTTGTCAGACACCAATATATCGGTTTAAAAGAGTCTGGTGTAGGCCAGAGAAATAGAACTGTGGTTTTGCAGTTCCACGGGTCAAATCTCTGTATTATCCTGCTTTTGGCATTTTTTTTGCCGCAAAAAAAAAACTGTAATAATGTCTCCCTGACTTCTCAGACACCAATATATGTGTTTAAAAGAGTCTGGTGTAGGCCAGATAAATAGAGCTGTGGTTTTGCAGTTCCACGGGTCAAATCTCTGTATTATCCTGCTTTTGGCATTTTTAGCCGTAAAAAAAACTATAATAGTGTCTCCCTGACTGGTCAGACACCAATATATCTGTTTAAAAGAGTCTGGTGTAGGCCAGATAAATAGAACTGTGGTTTTGCAGTTCCACGGGTCAAATGTCTGTATTATCCTGCTTTTGGCAATTTTTTCCGTAAAAAAAAACTGTAATAGTGTCTCCCTGACAGGTCAGACACCAATATGTCTATTTAAAAGAGTCTGGTGTAGGCCAGATAAATAGAACTATGGTTTTGCAGTTCCACAGGTCAAATCTCGGCATTATCCTGCTTTTGGTATTTTTTCCCTTACAAAAAACTGTAATAGTGTCTCCCTGACTGGTCAGACACCAATATATTTGTTTAAAAGAGTCTGGTGTAGGCCAGAGAAATAGAACTGTGGTTTTGCAGTTCCACGGGTCAAATCTCTGTATTATCCTGCTTTTGGCATTTTTTGCCGTAAAACAAAACTGTAATAGTGTCTCCCTGACTTGTCAGACACCAATATATCTGTTTAAAAGAGTGTGGTGTAGGCCAGAGAAATAGAACTGTTTTTGTGCAGTTCTACGGATCAAATCTCTGTATTATCCTGCTTTTGGCATTTTTTGCTATAAAAAAAACTGTAATAGTGTCTCCCTGACTTGTCAGACACCAATATATCAATTTAAAAGAGTCTGGGGTAGGCCAGAGAAATAGAACTGTGGTTTTGCAGTTCCACAGGTCAAATCTCTGTATTATCCTGCTTTTGGCATTTTTTTGCTGTAAAAAAAACTGTAATAGTGTCTCCCTCACTGGTCAGACACCAATATGTCTGTTTAACAGAGTCTGGTGTAGGCCAGCTAAATAGAAGTATGGTTTTGCAGTTCCACGGGTCTAATCTCTGTATTATCCTGTTTTCGGCATTTTTAGCCGTAAAAAAAAACCTATAATAGTGTCTCCCTGACTGGTCAGACACCAATATATCTGTTTAAAAGAGTCTGGTGTAGGCCAGATAAATAGAACTGTGGTTTTGCAGTTCCACGGGTCAAATCTCTGTATTATCCTGCTTTTGGCATTTTTTTTGCCGTAAAAAAAACTGTAATAGTGTCTCCCTGACTGGTCAGACACCAATATATGTGTTTAAAAGAGTCTTCTGTAGGCCAGATAAATAGAACTGCGGCTTTGCAGTTCCACGGGTCAAATCTCTGTATTATCCTGCTTTTGGCATTTTTAGCCATAAAAAAAAACTGTAATAGTGTCTCCCTGACAGGTCAGACACCAATATATCTATTTAAAAGAGTCTGATGTAGGCCAGATAAATAGAACTGTGGTTTTGCAGTTCCACGGGTCAAATCTCTGTATTATCCTGCTTTTGGTATTTTTTCCCTTAAAAAAAACTGTAATAGTGTCTCCCTGACTGATCAGACACTAATATATCTGTTTAAAAGAGTCTGGTGTAGGCCAGAGAAATAGAACTGTGGTTTTGCAGTTCCACGGGTCAAATCTCTGTATTATCCTGCTTTTGGCATTTTTTGCCGTAAAAAAAAACTGAAATAGTGTCTCCCTGACTGGTCAGACACCAATATATTTGTTTAAAAGAGTCTGGTGTAGGCCAGATAAATAGAACTGTGGTTTTGCAATTCCACTGGTCAAATCTCTGTATTATCCTGCTTTTGGCATTTTTTCCCATAAAAAAAACTCTAATAGTGTCTCCCTGACTGGTCAGACACCAATATATCTATTTAAAAGAGTCTGGTGTAGGCCAGAGAAATAGAACTGTTTTTGTGCAGTTCTATGGGTCAAATCACTGTATTATCCTGCTTTTGGCATTTTTTGCCATAAAAAAACTGTAATAGTGTCTCCCTGACTTGTCAGACACCAATATATCAGTTTAAAAGAGTCTGGTGTAGGCCAGAGAAATAGAACTGTGGTTTTGCAGTTCCACGGGTCAAATCTCTGTATTATCCTGCTTTTGGCATTTTTAGCCGTAAAAAAAAACTATAATAGTGTCTCCCTGACTGGTCAGACACCAATATATCTGTTTAAAAGAGTCTAGTGTAGGCCAGATAAATAGAACTGTGGTTTTGCAGTTCCACGGGTCAAATCTCTGTATTATCCTGCTTTTGGCATTTTTTGCCGTAAAAAAAAACTGTAATAGTGTCTCCCTGACTGGTCAGACACCAATATATCTGTTTAAAAGTCTCTGGTGTAGGCCAGAGAAATAGAACTGTGGTTTTGCAGTTCCACGGGTCAAATCTCTGTATTATCCAGCTTTTGGCATTTTTTGCCGTAAAAAAAAATGTAATAGTGTCTACCTGACTGGTCAGACATTAATATATGTGTTTAAAAGAGTCTGGTGTAGGCCAGAGAAATATAACTGTGGTTTTGCAGTTCTACGGGTCAAATCTCTGTATTATCCTGATTTTGGCATTTTTTGCCATAAAAAAACTGTAATAGTTTCTACCTGACTTGTCAGACACCAATATATCGGTTTAAAAGAGTCTGGTGTAGGCCAGAGAAATAGAACTGTGGTTTTGCAGTTCCACGGGTCAAATCCCTGCATTATCCTGCTTTTGGCATTTTTTTTGCCGCAAAAAAAAAACTGTAATAATGTCTCCCTGACTTCTCAGACACCAATATATGTGTTTAAAAGAGTCTGGTGTAGGCCAGATAAATAGAGCTGTGGTTTTGCAGTTCCACTGGTCAAATCTCTGTATTATCCTGCTTTTGGCATTTTTAGCCGTAAAAAAAACTATAATAGTGTCTCCCTGACTGGTCAGACACCAATATATCTGTTTAAAAGAGTCTGGTGTAGGCCAGATAAATAGAACTGTGGTTTTGCAGTTCCACGGGTCAAATCTCTGTATTATCCTGCTTTTGGCAATTTTTTCCGTAAAAAAAAACTGTAATAGTGTCTCCCTGACAGGTCAGACACCAATATGTCTATTTAAAAGAGTCTGGTGTAGGCCAGATAAATAGAACTATGGTTTTGCAGTTCCACAGGTCAAATCTCGGCATTATCCTGCTTTTGGTATTTTTTCCCTTACAAAAAACTGTAATAGTGTCTCCCTGACTGGTCAGACACCAATATATTTGTTTAAAAGAGTCTGGTGTAGGCCAGAGAAATAGAACTGTGGTTTTGCAGTTCCACGGGTCAAATCTCTGTATTATCCTGCTTTTGGCATTTTTTGCCGTAAAACAAAACTGTAATAGTGTCTCCCTGACTTGTCAGACACCAATATATCTGTTTAAAAGAGTGTGGTGTAGGCCAGAGAAATAGAACTGTTTTTGTGTAGTTCTACGGATCAAATCTCTGTATTATCCTGCTTTTGGCATTTTTTGCTATAAAAAAAACTGTAATAGTGTCTCCCTGACTTGTCAGACACCAATATATCAATTTAAAAGAGTCTGGGGTAGGCCAGAGAAATAGAACTGTGGTTTTGCAGTTCCACAGGTCAAATCTCTGTATTATCCTGCTTTTGGCATTTTTTTGCTGTAAAAAAAACTGTAATAGTGTCTCCCTCACTGGTCAGACACCAATATGTCTGTTTAACAGAGTCTGGTGTAGGCCAGATAAATAGAAGTGTGGTTTTGCAGTTCCACGGGTCTAATCTCTGTATTATCCTGTTTTCGGCATTTTTAGCCGTAAAAAAAAACCTATAATAGTGTCTCCCTGACTGGTCAGACACCAATATATCTGTTTAAAAGAGTCTGGTGTAGGCCAGATAAATAGAACTGTGGTTTTGCAGTTCCACGGGTCAAATCTCTGTATTATCCTGCTTTTGGCATTTTTTGCCGTAAAAAAAAACCTATAATAGTGTCTCCCTGACAGGTCAGACACCAATATATCTGTTTAGAAGAGTCTGGTGTAGGCCAGATAAATAGAACTGTGGTTTTGCAGTTCCACGGGTCAAATCTCTGTATTATCCTGCTTTTGGCATTTTTTGCCATAAAAAAAACTGTAATAGTGTCTCCCTGACTTGTTAGACACCAATATATCGGTTTAAAAGAGTCTGGTGTAGGCCAGAGAAATAGAACTGTGGTTTTGCAGTTTCACGGGTCAAATCTCTGTATTATCCTGCTTTTGGCATTTTTTTTGCCGTAAAAAAAACTGTAATAGTGTCTCCCTGACGGGTCAGACACCAATATATGTGTTTAAAAGAGTCTTCTGTAGGCCAGATAAATAGAACTGTGGCTTTGCAGTTCCACGGGTCAAATCTCTGTATTATCCTGCTTTTGGCATTTCTAGCCATAAAAAAAAACTGTAATAGTGTCTCCCTGACAGGTCAGACACCAATATATCTATTTAAAAGAGTCTGGTGTAGGCCAGAGAAATAGAACTGTTTTTGTGCAGTTCTATGGGTCAAATCACTGTATTATCCTGCTTTTGGCATTTTTTGCCATAAAAAAACTGTAATAGTGTCTCCCTGACTTGTCAGACACCAATATATCAGTTTAAAAGAGTCTGGTGTAGGCCAGAGAAATAGAACTGTGGTTTTGCAGTTCCACGGGTCAAATCTCTGTATTATCCTGCTTTTGGCATTTTTAGCCGTAAAAAAAAACTATAATAGTGTCTCCCTGACTGGTCAGACACCAATATATCTGTTTAAAAGAGTCTAGTGTAGGCCAGATAAATAGAACTGTGGTTTTGCAGTTCCACGGGTCAAATCTCTGTATTATCCTGCTTTTGGCATTTTTTGCCGTAAAAAAAAACTGTAATAGTGTCTCCCTGACTGGTCAGACACCAATATATCTGTTTAAAAGTCTCTGGTGTAGGCCAGAGAAATAGAACTGTGGTTTTGCAGTTCCACGGGTCAAATCTCTGTATTATCCAGCTTTTGGCATTTTTTGCCGTAAAAAAAAATGTAATAGTGTCTACCTGACTGGTCAGACATTAATATATGTGTTTAAAAGAGTCTGGTGTAGGCCAGAGAAATATAACTGTGGTTTTGCAGTTCTACGGGTCAAATCTCTGTATTATCCTGATTTTGGCATTTTTTGCCATAAAAAAACTGTAATAGTTTCTACCTGACTTGTCAGACACCAATATATCGGTTTAAAAGAGTCTGGTGTAGGCCAGAGAAATAGAACTGTGGTTTTGCAGTTCCACGGGTCAAATCCCTGCATTATCCTGCTTTTGGCATTTTTTTTGCCGCAAAAAAAAAACTGTAATAATGTCTCCCTGACTTCTCAGACACCAATATATGTGTTTAAAAGAGTCTGGTGTAGGCCAGATAAATAGAGCTGTGGTTTTGCAGTTCCACTGGTCAAATCTCTGTATTATCCTGCTTTTGGCATTTTTAGCCGTAAAAAAAACTATAATAGTGTCTCCCTGACTGGTCAGACACCAATATATCTGTTTAAAAGAGTCTGGTGTAGGCCAGATAAATAGAACTGTGGTTTTGCAGTTCCACGGGTCAAATCTCTGTATTATCCTGCTTTTGGCAATTTTTTCCGTAAAAAAAAACTGTAATAGTGTCTCCCTGACAGGTCAGACACCAATATGTCTATTTAAAAGAGTCTGGTGTAGGCCAGATAAATAGAACTATGGTTTTGCAGTTCCACAGGTCAAATCTCGGCATTATCCTGCTTTTGGTATTTTTTCCCTTACAAAAAACTGTAATAGTGTCTCCCTGACTGGTCAGACACCAATATATTTGTTTAAAAGAGTCTGGTGTAGGCCAGAGAAATAGAACTGTGGTTTTGCAGTTCCACGGGTCAAATCTCTGTATTATCCTGCTTTTGGCATTTTTTGCCGTAAAACAAAACTGTAATAGTGTCTCCCTGACTTGTCAGACACCAATATATCTGTTTAAAAGAGTGTGGTGTAGGCCAGAGAAATAGAACTGTTTTTGTGTAGTTCTACGGATCAAATCTCTGTATTATCCTGCTTTTGGCATTTTTTGCTATAAAAAAAACTGTAATAGTGTCTCCCTGACTTGTCAGACACCAATATATCAATTTAAAAGAGTCTGGGGTAGGCCAGAGAAATAGAACTGTGGTTTTGCAGTTCCACAGGTCAAATCTCTGTATTATCCTGCTTTTGGCATTTTTTTGCTGTAAAAAAAACTGTAATAGTGTCTCCCTCACTGGTCAGACACCAATATGTCTGTTTAACAGAGTCTGGTGTAGGCCAGATAAATAGAAGTGTGGTTTTGCAGTTCCACGGGTCTAATCTCTGTATTATCCTGTTTTCGGCATTTTTAGCCGTAAAAAAAAACCTATAATAGTGTCTCCCTGACTGGTCAGACACCAATATATCTGTTTAAAAGAGTCTGGTGTAGGCCAGATAAATAGAACTGTGGTTTTGCAGTTCCACGGGTCAAATCTCTGTATTATCCTGCTTTTGGCATTTTTTGCCGTAAAAAAAAACCTATAATAGTGTCTCCCTGACAGGTCAGACACCAATATATCTGTTTAAAAGAGTCTGGTGTAGGCCAGATAAATAGAACTGTGGTTTTGCAGTTCCACGGGTCAAATCTCTGTATTATCCTGCTTTTGGCATTTTTTGCCATAAAAAAAACTGTAATAGTGTCTCCCTGACTTGTTAGACACCAATATATCGGTTTAAAAGAGTCTGGTGTAGGCCAGAGAAATAGAACTGTGGTTTTGCAGTTTCACGGGTCAAATCTCTGTATTATCCTGCTTTTGGCATTTTTTTTGCCGTAAAAAAAACTGTAATAGTGTCTCCCTGACTGGTCAGACACCAATATATGTGTTTAAAAGAGTCTTCTGTAGGCCAGATAAATAGAACTGTGGCTTTGCAGTTCCACGGGTCAAATCTCTGTATTATCCTGCTTTTGGCATTTTTAGCCATAAAAAAAAACTGTAATAGTGTCTCCCTGACAGGTCAGACACCAATATATCTGTTTAAAAGAGTCTGATGTAGGCCAGATAAATAGAACTGTGGTTTTGCAGTTCCACGGGTCAAATCTCTGTATTATCCTGCTTTTGGTATTTTTTCCCTTAAAAAAAACTGTAATAGTGTCTCCCTGACTGATCAGACACTAATATATCTGTTTAAAAGAGTCTGGTGTAGGCCAGAGAAATAGAACTGTGGTTTTGCAGTTCCACGGGTCAAATCTCTGTATTATCCTGCTTTTGGCATTTTTTGCCGTAAAAAAAAACTGAAATAGTGTCTCCCTGACTGGTCAGACACCAATATATTTGTTTAAAAGAGTCTGGTGTAGGCCAGATAAATAGAACTGTGGTTTTGCAATTCCACTGGTCAAATCTCTGTATTATCCTGCTTTTGGCATTTTTTCCCATAAAAAAAACTCTAATAGTGTCTCCCTGACTGGTCAGACACCAATATATCTATTTAAAAGAGTCTGGTGTAGGCCAGAGAAATAGAACTGTTTTTGTGCAGTTCTATGGGTCAAATCACTGTATTATCCTGCTTTTGGCATTTTTTGCCATAAAAAAACTGTAATAGTGTCTCCCTGACTTGTCAGACACCAATATATCGGTTTAAAAGAGTCTGGTGTAGGCCAGAGAAATAGAACTGTGGTTTTGCAGTTCCACGGGTCAAATCTCTGTATTATCCTGCTTTTGGCATTTTTAGCCGTAAAAAAAAACTATAATAGTGTCTCCCTGACTGGTCAGACACCAATATATCTGTTTAAAAGAGTCTAGTGTAGGCCAGATAAATAGAACTGTGGTTTTGCAGTTCCACGGGTCAAATCTCTGTATTATCCTGCTTTTGGCATTTTTTGCCGTAAAAAAAAACTGTAATAGTGTCTCCCTGACTGGTCAGACACCAATATATCTGTTTAAAAGTCTCTGGTGTAGGCCAGAGAAATAGAACTGTGGTTTTGCAGTTCCACGGGTCAAATCTCTGTATTATCCAGCTTTTGGCATTTTTTGCCGTAAAAAAAAATGTAATAGTGTCTACCTGACTGGTCAGACATTAATATATGTGTTTAAAAGAGTCTGGTGTAGGCCAGAGAAATATAACTGTGGTTTTGCAGTTCTACGGGTCAAATCTCTGTATTATCCTGATTTTGGCATTTTTTGCCATAAAAAAACTGTAATAGTTTCTACCTGACTTGTCAGACACCAATATATCGGTTTAAAAGAGTCTGGTGTAGGCCAGAGAAATAGAACTGTGGTTTTGCAGTTCCACGGGTCAAATCCCTGCATTATCCTGCTTTTGGCATTTTTTTTGCCGCAAAAAAAAAACTGTAATAATGTCTCCCTGACTTCTCAGACACCAATATATGTGTTTAAAAGAGTCTGGTGTAGGCCAGATAAATAGAGCTGTGGTTTTGCAGTTCCACTGGTCAAATCTCTGTATTATCCTGCTTTTGGCATTTTTAGCCGTAAAAAAAACTATAATAGTGTCTCCCTGACTGGTCAGACACCAATATATCTGTTTAAAAGAGTCTGGTGTAGGCCAGATAAATAGAACTGTGGTTTTGCAGTTCCACGGGTCAAATCTCTGTATTATCCTGCTTTTGGCAATTTTTTCCGTAAAAAAAAACTGTAATAGTGTCTCCCTGACAGGTCAGACACCAATATGTCTATTTAAAAGAGTCTGGTGTAGGCCAGATAAATAGATCTATGGTTTTGCAGTTCCACAGGTCAAATCTCGGCATTATCCTGCTTTTGGTATTTTTTCCCTTACAAAAAACTGTAATAGTGTCTCCCTGACTGGTCAGACACCAATATATTTGTTTAAAAGAGTCTGGTGTAGGCCAGAGAAATAGAACTGTGGTTTTGCAGTTCCACGGGTCAAATCTCTGTATTATCCTGCTTTTGGCATTTTTTGCCGTAAAACAAAACTGTAATAGTGTCTCCCTGACTTGTCAGACACCAATATATCTGTTTAAAAGAGTGTGGTGTAGGCCAGAGAAATAGAACTGTTTTTGTGCAGTTCTACGGATCAAATCTCTGTATTATCCTGCTTTTGGCATTTTTTGCTATAAAAAAAACTGTAATAGTGTCTCCCTGACTTGTCAGACACCAATATATCAATTTAAAAGAGTCTGGGGTAGGCCAGAGAAATAGAACTGTGGTTTTGCAGTTCCACAGGTCAAATCTCTGTATTATCCTGCTTTTGGCATTTTTTTGCTGTAAAAAAAACTGTAATAGTGTCTCCCTCACTGGTCAGACACCAATATGTCTGTTTAACAGAGTCTGGTGTAGGCCAGATAAATAGAAGTGTGGTTTTGCAGTTCCACGGGTCAAATCTCTTTATTATCCTGCTTCTGGCATTTTTTGCTGTAAAAAAAAACTGTAATAGTGTCTCCCTGACTGGTCAGACACCAATATATCGGTGTAAAAGAGTCTGGTGTAGGCCAGAGAAATAGAACTGTGGTTTTGCAGTTCCACGGGTCAAATCTCTGTTTTATCCTGCTTTTGGCATTTTCTTGCCATAAAAAATCTGTAATAGTGTCTCCCTGACTGGTCAGACACCAATATATCTGTTTAAAAGGGTTTGATGTAGGCCAGAGAAATAGAACTGTGGTTTTGCAGTTCCACGGGTCAAATCTCTGTATTATCCTGCTTTTGGCATTTTTTGCCATAAAAAAAAAACTGTAATAGTGTCTCCCTGAGAGGTCAGACATCAATATATCTGTTTAAAAGAGTCTGGTGTAGGCCAGATAAATAGAACTGTGGTTTTGCAGTTCCACGGGTCAAATCTCTGCATTATCCTGCTTTTGGCATTTTTTCCCACAAATAAAAACTCTAATAGTGTCTCTCTGACTGGTCAGACACCAATATATCTGTTTTAAAAAAGTCTGTTGTAGGCCAGAGAAATATAACTGTGGTTTTGCAGTTCCACGGGTCAAATCTCTGTATTATCCTGCTTCTGGCATTTTTTGCTGTAAAAGAAAAAATGTAATAGTGTCTCCCTGACTGGTCAGACACCAATATATCTGTTTAAAAGACTCTGGTGTAGGCCGGAGAAATAGAACTGTGGTTTTGCAGTTCCACGGGTCAAATCTCTGTATTATCCTGCTTTTGGCATTTTTTGCTGTAAAAAAAAATGTAATAGTGTCTACCTGACTGGTCAGACATTAATATATGTGTTTAAAAGAGTCTGGTGTAGGCCAGATAAATACAACTGTGGTTTTGCAGTTCCACGGGTCAAATCTCTGTATTATCCTGCTTTTGGTATTTTTTCCCATAAAAAAAGACTGTAATAGTGTCTCCCTGACTGGTAAGACACCAATATATCTGTTTAAAAGAGTCTGGTATAGGCCAGAGAAATAGAATTGTGGTTTGCAGTTCCACGGGTCAAATCTCTGTATTATCCTGCTTTTGGAATTTTTTGCCCTAAAAAAAACTGTAATAGTGTCTCCCTGACTGGTCAGACACCAGTATATCTATTTAAAAGAGTCTGGTGTAGGCCAGAGAAATAGAACTGTTTTTGTGCAGTTCTATGGGTCAAATCACTGTATTATCTTGCTTTTGGCATTTTTTGCCAAAAAAAAACTGTAATAGTGTCTCCCTGACTTGTCAGACACCAATATATCTGTTTAAAAGAGTCTGGTGTAGGCCAGAGAAATAGAACTGTGGTTTTGCATTTCCACGGGTCAAATCTCTGTATTATCCTGCTTTTGGCATTTTTAGCCGTAAAAAAAAACTATAATAGTGTCTCCCTGACTGGTCAGACACCAATATATCTGTTTAAAAGAGTCTAGTGTAGGCCAGATAAATAGAACTGTGGTTTTGCAGTTCTACGGGTCAAATCTCTGTATTATCCTGCTTTTGGCATTTTTTGCCATAAAAAAACTGTAATAGTTTCTCCCTGACTTGTCAGACACCAATATATCGGTATAAAAGAGTCTGGTGTAGGCCAGAGAAATAGAACTGTGGTTTTGCAGTTCCACGGGTCAAATCTCTGCATTATCCTGCTTTTGGCATTTTTTCCCATAAATAAAAACTGTAATAGTGTCTCCCTGACTGGTCAGACACCAATATATCTGTTTAAAAAAGTCTGTTGTAGGCCAGAGAAATAGAAGTGTGGTTTTGCAGTACCACGGGTCAAATCTCTGTATTATCCTGCTTTTGGCATTTTTTTTGCCGCAAAAAAAAACTGTAATAGTGTCTCCCTGACTTCTCAGACACCAATATATGTGTTTAAAAGAGTCTGGTGTAGGTCAGATAAATAGAACTGTGGTTTTGCAGTTCCACGGGTCAAATCTCTGTATTATCCTGCTTTTGGCATTTTTAGCCGTAAAAAAAAACTATAATAGTGTCTCACTGACTGGTCAGACACCAAGATATCTGTTTAAAAGAGTCTGGTGTAGGCGAGATAAATAGAACTGTGGTTTTGCAGTTCCACGGGTCAAATCTCTGTATTATCCTGCTTTTGGCAATTTTTGCCGTAAAAAAAAACTGTAATAGTGTCTCCCTGACAGGTCAGACACCAATATATCTATTTAAAAGAGTCTGGTGTAGGCCAGATAAATAGAACTATGGTTTTGCAGTTCCACAGGTCAAATCTCTGCATTATCCTGCTTTTGGTATTTTTTCCCTTACAAAAAACTGTAATAGTGTCTCCCTGACTGGTCAGACACCAATATATTTGTTTAAAAGAGTCTGGTATAGGCCAGAGAAATAGAATTGTGGTTTGCAGTTCCACGGGTCAAATCTCTGTATTATCCTGCTTTTGGCATTTTTTGCCATAAAAAAAAAACTGTAATAGTGTCTCCCTGACAGATCAGACACTAATATATCTGTTTAAAAGAGTCTGGTGTAGGCCAGAGAAATAGAACTGTGGTTTTGCAGTTCCACGGGTCAAATCACTGTATTATCCTGCTTTTGGCATTTTTTGCCGTAAAAAAAAACTGTAATAGTGTCTCCCTGACTGGTCAGACACCAATATATCTGTTTAAAAGAGTGTGGTGTAGGCCAGATAAATAGAACTGTGGTTTTGCAGTTCCACGGGTCAAATCTCTGTATTATCCTGCTTTTGGCATTTTTTCCCATAAAAAAAAACTGTAATAGTGTCTCCCTGACTGGTCAGACACCAATATATCTGTTTAAAAGAGTCTGGTGTAGGCCAGAGAAATAGAACTGTTTTTGTGCAGTTCTACGGATCAAATCTCTGGATTATCCTGCTTTTGGCATTTTTTGCCATAAAAAACACTGTAATAGTGTCTCCCTGACTTGTCAGACACCAATATATCGATTTAAAAGAGTCTGGTGTAGGCCAGAGAAATAGAACTGTGGTTTTGCAGTTCCACAGGTCAAATCTCTGTATTATCCTGCTTTTGGCAGTTTTTTGCTGTAAAAAAAACTGTAATAGTGTCTCCCTCACTGGTCAGACACCAATATATCTGTTTAACAGAGTCTGGTGTAGGCCAGATAAATAGAACTGTGGTTTTGCAGTTCCACGGGTCTAATCTCTGTATTATCCTGCTTTCGGCATTTTTAGCCGTAAAAAAAAACTATAATAGTGTCTCCCTGACTGGTCAGACACCAATATATCTGATTAAAAGAGTCTGGTGTAGGCCAGATAAATAGAACTGTGGTTTTGCAGTTCCATGGGTCAAATCTCTGTATTATCCTGCTTTTGACATTTTTTGCCGTAAAAAAAAACTGTAATAGTGTCTCCCTGACAGGTCAGACATCAATATATCTGTTTAAAAGAGTATGGTGTAGGCCAGATAAATAGAACTGTGGTTTTGCCGTTCCACGGGTCAAATCTCTGCATGATCCTGCTTTTGGCATTTTTTCCCATAAATAAAAACTCTAATAGTGTCTCCCTGACTGGTCAGACACCAATATATCTGTTTAAAAAAGTCTGTTGTAGGCCAGAGAAATAGAACTGTGGTTTTGCAGTTCCACGGGTCAAATCTCTGTATTATCCTGCTTCTGGCATTTTTTGCTGTAAAAAAAAACTGTAATAGTGTCTCCCTGACTGGTCAGACACCAATATATCTGTTTAAAAGACTCTAGTGTAGGCCGGAGAAATAGAACTGTGGTTTTGCAGTTCCACGGGTCAAATCTCTGTATTATCCTGCTTTTGGCATTTTTTGCTGTAAAAAAAAATGTAATAGTGTCTACCTGACTGGTCAGATATTAATATATGTGTTTAAAAGAGTCTGGTGTAGGACAGAGAAATATAACTGTGGTTTTGCAGTTCTACGGGTCAAATCTCTGTATTATACTGCTTTTGGCATTTTTTGCCATATAAAAACTGTAATAGTGTCTCCCTGACTTGTCAGACACCAATATATCGGTGTAAAAGAGTCTGGTGTAGGCCAGAGAAATAGCACTGTGGTTTTGCAGATCCACGGGTCAAATCTCTGTATTATCCTGCTTTTGGCATTTTTTTGCCATAAAAAATCTGTAATAGTGTCTCCCTGACTGGTCAGACACCAATATATCTGTTTAAAAGAGTCTGGTGTAGGCCAGATAAATAGAACTGTGGTTTTGTAGGTCCACGGGTCAAATCTCTGTATTATCCTGCTTTTGGCATTTTTTGCCGTAAAAAAAAACTGTAATAGTGTCTCCCTGACAGGTCAGACACCAATATATCTGTTTAAAAGAGTCTGGTGTAGGCCAGAGAAATAGAACTGTGGTTTTGCAGTTCCACGGGTCAAATCTCTGTATTATCCTGCTTTTGGCATTTTTTTTGCCGCAAAAAAAAACTGTAATAGTGTCTCCCTGACTTCTCAGACACCAATATATGTGTTTAAATGAGTCTGGTGTAGGCCAGATAAATAGAACTGTTGTTTTGCAGTTCCACGGGTCAAATCTCTGTATTATCCTGATTTTGGCATTTTTAGCCGTAAAAAAAAACTATAATAGTGTCTCCCTGACTGGTCAGACACCAATATATCTGTTTAAAAGAGTCTGGTGTAGGCCAGATAAATAGAACTGTGGTTTTGCAGTTCCACGGGTCAAATCTCTGTATTATCCTGCTTTTGGCAATTTTTACTGAAAAAAAAAAACTGTAATAGTGTTTCCCTGACAGGTCAGACACCAATATATCTGTTTAAAAGAGTCTGGTGTAGGCCAGATAAATAGAACTATGGTTTTGCAGTTCCACAGGTCAAATCTCTGCATTATCCTGCTTTTGGTATTTTTTCCCTTACAAAAAACTGTAATAGTGTCTCCCTGACTTCTCAGACACCAATATATGTGTTTAAATGAGTCTGGTGTAGGCCAGATAAATAGAACTGTTGTTTTGCAGTTCCACGGGTCAAATCTCTGTATTATCCTGCTTTTGGCATTTTTAGCCGTAAAAAAAAACTATAATAGTGTCTCCCTGACTGGTCAGACACCAAGATATCTGTTTAAAAGAGTCTGGTGTAGGCGAGATAAATAGAACTGTGGTTTTGCAGTTCCACGGGTCAAATCTCTGTATTATCCTGCTTTTGGCAATTTTTGCCGTAAAAAAAAACTGTAATAGTGTCTCCCTGACAGGTCAGACACCAATATATCTATTTAAAAGAGTCTGGTGTAGGCCAGATAAATAGAACTATGGTTTTGCAGTTCCACAGGTCAAATCTCTGCATTATCCTGCTTTTGGTATTTTTTCCCTTACAAAAAACTGTAATAGTGTCTCCCTGACTGGTCAGACACCAATATATTTGTTTAAAAGAGTCTGGTATAGGCCAGAGAAATAGAATTGTGGTTTGCAGTTCCACGGGTCAAATCTCTGTATTATCCTGCTTTTGGCATTTTTTGCCATAAAAAAAAAACTGTAATAGTGTCTCCCTGACAGATCAGACACTAATATATCTGTTTAAAAGAGTCTGGTGTAGGCCAGAGAAATAGAACTGTGGTTTTGCAGTTCCACGGGTCAAATCACTGTATTATCCTGCTTTTGGCATTTTTTGCCGTAAAAAAAAACTGTAATAGTGTCTCCCTGACTGGTCAGACACCAATATATCTGTTTAAAAGAGTGTGGTGTAGGCCAGATAAATAGAACTGTGGTTTTGCAGTTCCACGGGTCAAATCTCTGTATTATCCTGCTTTTGGCATTTTTTCCCATAAAAAAAAACTGTAATAGTGTCTCCCTGACTGGTCAGACACCAATATATCTGTTTAAAAGAGTCTGGTGTAGGCCAGAGAAATAGAACTGTTTTTGTGCAGTTCTACGGATCAAATCTCTGGATTATCCTGCTTTTGGCATTTTTTGCCATAAAAAACACTGTAATAGTGTCTCCCTGACTTGTCAGACACCAATATATCGATTTAAAAGAGTCTGGTGTAGGCCAGAGAAATAGAACTGTGGTTTTGCAGTTCCACAGGTCAAATCTCTGTATTATCCTGCTTTTGGCATTTTTTTGCTGTAAAAAAAACTGTAATAGTGTCTCCCTCACTGGTCAGACACCAATATATCTGTTTAACAGAGTCTGGTGTAGGCCAGATAAATAGAACTGTGGTTTTGCAGTTCCACGGGTCTAATCTCTGTATTATCCTGCTTTCGGCATTTTTAGCCGTAAAAAAAAACTATAATAGTGTCTCCCTGACTGGTCAGACACCAATATATCTGATTAAAAGAGTCTGGTGTAGGCCAGATAAATAGAACTGTGGTTTTGCAGTTCCATGGGTCAAATCTCTGTATTATCCTGCTTTTGGCATTTTTTGCCGTAAAAAAAAACTGTAATAGTGTCTCCCTGACAGGTCAGACATCAATATATCTGTTTAAAAGAGTATGGTGTAGGCCAGATAAATAGAACTGTGGTTTTGCCGTTCCACGGGTCAAATCTCTGCATGATCCTGCTTTTGGCATTTTTTCCCATAAATAAAAACTCTAATAGTGTCTCCCTGACTGGTCAGACACCAATATATCTGTTTAAAAAAGTATGTTGTAGGCCAGAGAAATAGAACTGTGGTTTTGCAGTTCCACGGGTCAAATCTCTGTATTATCCTGCTTCTGGCATTTTTTGCTGTAAAAAAAAACTGTAATAGTGTCTCCCTGACTGGTCAGACACCAATATATCTGTTTAAAAGACTCTGGTGTAGGCCGGAGAAATAGAACTGTGGTTTTGCAGTTCCACGGGTCAAATCTCTGTATTATCCTGCTTTTGGCATTTTTTGCTGTAAAAAAAAATGTAATAGTGTCTACCTGACTGGTCAGACATTAATATATGTGTTTAAAAGAGTCTGGTGTAGGACAGAGAAATATAACTGTGGTTTTGCAGTTCTACGGGTCAAATCTCTGTATTATACTGCTTTTGGCATTTTTTGCCATATAAAAACTGTAATAGTGTCTCCCTGACTTGTCAGACACCAATATATCGGTGTAAAAGAGTCTGGTGTAGGCCAGAGAAATAGCACTGTGGTTTTGCAGATCCACGGGTCAAATCTCTGTATTATCCTGCTTTTGGCATTTTTTTGCCATAAAAATCTGTAATAGTGTCTCCCTGAATGGTCAGACACCAATATATCTGTTTAAAAGAGTCTGGTGTAGGCCAGATAAATAGAACTGTGGTTTTGTAGGTCCACGGGTCAAATCTCTGTATTATCCTGCTTTTGGCATTTTTTGCCGTAAAAAAAAACTGTAATAGTGTCTCCCTGACAGGTCAGACACCAATATATCTGTTTAAAAGAGTCTGGTGTAGGCCAGAGAAATAGAACTGTGGTTTTGCAGTTCCACGGGTCAAATCTCTGTATTATCCTGCTTTTGGCATTTTTTTCGCCGCAAAAAAAACTGTAATAGTGTCTCCCTGACTTCTCAGACACCAATATATGTGTTTAAATGAGTCTGGTGTAGGCCAGATAAATAGAACTGTTGTTTTGCAGTTCCACGGGTCAAATCTCTGTATTATCCTGATTTTGGCATTTTTAGCCGTAAAAAAAAACTATAATAGTGTCTCCCTGACTGGTCAGACACCAATATATCTGTTTAAAAGAGTCTGGTGTAGGCCAGATAAATAGAACTGTGGTTTTGCAGTTCCACGGGTCAAATCTCTGTATTATCCTGCTTTTGGCAATTTTTACTGAAAAAAAAAAACTGTAATAGTGTTTCCCTGACAGGTCAGACACCAATATATCTGTTTAAAAGAGTCTGGTGTAGGCCAGATAAATAGAACTGTGGTTTTGCAGTTCCACGGGTCAAATCTCTGCATTATCCAGCTTTTGGTATTTTTTCCCTTAAAAAAAACTGTAATAGTGTCTCCCTGACTGATCAGACACTAATATATCTGTTTAAAAGAGTCTGGTCTAGGCCAGAGAAATAGAACTGTGGTTTTGCAGTTCCACGGGTCAAATCTCTGTATTATCCTGCTTTTGGCATTTTTTGCCGTAAAAAAAAACTGTAATAGTGTCTCCCTGACTGGTCAGACACCAATATATCTGTTTAAAAGAGTCTAGTGTAGGCCAGATAAATAGAACTGTGGTTTTGCAGTTCTACGGGTCAAATCTCTGTATTATCCTGCTTTTGGCATTTTTTGCCATAATAAAACTGTAATAGTTTCTCCCTGACTTGTCAGACACCAATATATGTGTTTAAAAGAGTCTGGTGTAGGCCAGAGAAATATAACTGTGGTTTTGCAGTTCTACGGGTCAAATCTCTGTATTACCCTGCTTTTGGCATTTTTTGCTATAAAAAAACTGTAATAGTGTCTCCCTGACTTGTCAGACACCAATATATCGGTTTAAAAGAGTCTGGTTTAGGCCAGAGAAATAGAACTGTGGTTTTGCAGATCCACGGGTCAAATCTCTGTATTCTTCTGCTTTTGGCATTTTTTTGCCATAAAAAATCTGTAATAGTGTCTCCCTGACTGGTCAGACACCAATATATCTGTTTAAAAGAGTCTGGTGTAGGCCAGATAAATAGAACTGTGGTTTTGTAGGTCCACGGGTCAAATGTCTGTATTATCCTGCTTTTGGCATTTTTTGCCGTAAAAAAAAACTATATTAGTGTCTCCCTGACTGGTCAGACACCAATATATCTGTTTAAAAGAGTCTGGTGTAGGCCATATAAATAGAACTGTGGTTTTGCAGTTCCACGGGTCAAATCTCTGTATTATCCTGCTTTTGACATTTTTTGCCGTAAAAAAAAACTGTAATAGTGTCTCCCTGACAGGTCAGACACCAATATATCTGTTTAAAAGAGTCTGGTGTAGGCCAGAGAAATAGAACTGTGGTTTTGCAGTTCCACGGGTCAAATCTCTGTATTATCCTGCTTTTTCCATTATTTGCCGTAAAAAAAAAACTGTAATAGTGTCTCCCTGACTGGTCAGACACCAGTATATATCTTTTTAAAAGAGTCTGGTGTAGGCCAGAGAAATAGAACTGTGGTTTTCCTCTTCCACGGTTCTAATCTCCTTTTTATTACCCCATTTTTCCATTGATAGTGCGAGTGTAAGCTATTTTACTTCATTTACAATGGGCAAGGCGCGTGGCAAAGGACTTGGAACTGGACGTTCTGGTGATGGTGCGTGTAGAGGACGGGGCCGTGGCCAAGGTGAAAATGTGCCACAACCAACAGCCACATCTTCTCGCTCCCACTTCTTGACCGAATTACTAGGGAACCATACTACAACACCAGTATTGCGAACTGATCAGTGTGAACAGGTTATTAATTGGATAGCAGATAATACTTCCAGTTACCTGGGCACCACCACCTCCGGTCTGTCTTCCACACGGTCAAGTTTTAGTAGCCGTGAGTCTCGACCGCATACTCCTCCTCACCCTGATGCTCCTTCCTCCCACCATGCCGAGTGTCGTCAGACAGCAACTGATCCCACACTTGGACACTCTGAAGAGCTGTTCACTGGTCCATTTCCATATTTGTGCCCCTCACCTGCTACGCTTGAAGTGGTGGAAGAGGAGATAAAATGTAGCGATGCCCAAATATTTGAACAGCCACGGCCACAGGAAGTCGACGCTGGCAATTTGTCACAAGAGGTGGACGATGACAAGACACAATTGCCACGAAGTGAGGAGGAGGATCGTGGTGCGCAAGTGGAAGAAGAGGAGGTGGTGGATGTTCTAGTAACTGACCAATGTGGCAGGAGGACACGCAGAGCGAGGCCAGCAGCACACAGGGGGAGGGAGGCAGAGTACCCCAACAGGAAGGAAGAAGCAGTGTGGTGGACGCACAGAAAGGCGGGCAACAGTTCCCCGTAACACCAACACGAGGGACGTTGCCAGTACAACCGGTAGGTCTTCCAGAGTCTGGAATTTTTTTAAAGACTCTGCTGATAACCCCAAAAAGGCCATTTGTACCACCTGCCATGCCAGCATCAGCAGGGGTGACAAAACTACCAGCCTGACCACCACCAGCATGATCAGGCACATGTCAGCAAAGCACCCGACTTTGTGGGCGAACAGTGTCAGTGGGTGTCACCACTGATTCACCGCTGTTGTGCGTGTAATAGAACCCCCTGTTGTGCATGCAAGGCAATCCCCTGTCCATACTGCATGCAAAGATGCCCCCTCCTCTCAGTCTTCACTTTTTATGGCAGTTTCTCAAGAAACAGCATCAACGTCCACGTCCACTTCCCACCGCAGCGTTCAATTGTCAATATCCCAGACCTTTGAAAGAAAGCTCAAATTCGCAGCCAAAGCCCCACAGGCCACAGTCCTAAATTTGCACATTTCACTACTGCTTGCATTGGAAATGCTGCCTTTTAGGCTGGTGGAGACGGAATCCTTCCGCAACCTTATGGCGGTGGCCGTCCCTCGGTACTTGGTCTCCAGCCGACACTATTTGGCCCGATGTGCCATTCCCGCACTACACAAGCACGTGTCCCAAAACATCTGCCGTGCCCTCAACAACGCAGTTACTGGGAGAGTCCACGTGACAACGGACACGTGGACAAGTGCTTGTGGCCAGGGACAGTACATCTCCCTGACGTCACACTGGAAGCCGTGTGGAAGCCGGGACCCAGTCGGACCTTGGGACGGAACACATCCTCCCCACACCAAGGATTGCGGGCCCTATGTCAGTCAGAGTTGCCCCCACAGTGTAAAGCTCCAGCGCATCATCCTCCTCCTCCTCCTCATGTTCAGCCTCCATCTCAGATATCACCACATCAGTTACAAGCTGGAAGCACTGCAGTACTGCCTCAGCCAAGCGGCAACAGGCTGTGCTGAAACTCATAAGCTTAGGTGATAAACCTCACACTGCTTGTGAGTTGTGGACAGCTGTGAAAGAGCAGGCAGATCTGTGGCTGAGACCGCTGAACCTACATCCAGGCATGGTCGTGTGTGACAATGGGCGTAACCTGGTGGTGGCTCTGAGCCGAGGCGAGATCACACACGTACCATGCCTGGCTCATGTGCTTAACCTCGTGGTTCAGCAGTTTCTTAAATCGTACCCCGAGTTTCCAGATCTGCTCGTCAAAGTACGCCGCCTGTCAGCTCATTTTCGGAAGTGGCTACAGCTTCCGCCGCCCTTGCTGTGTTGCAGCAGCGTTTGCAGCTTCCGGCACACCGACTGGTGTGTGATGTCCCCACACGTTGGAACTCTACCCTCCACATGTTGCAAAGGATTTGTTTGCAGAAGAGAGCAGCTGTGGAGTACCAGCTGCAACAAGGCCGTCGATATTCAGCTCAGACTCCACACATAAGACCTCAGGAGTGGACCTGGATGTCTGACATATGTACCATCCTGACAAACTTTGAGGAGTCCACCAAGATGGTGAGTGGCGATGATGCCATCATTAGCTTCAGCATCCCACTTGTCTGCCTTTTGCAACGCTCTCTGCAGATAATTAAAGAGGAGGCATTGCAGCCAGAGTATGATGAGATGGATCAAGAAGCCGGAATGGGCGATTACACACAGCCCAGCCTCATCTCATCCCAACGTGCATTGGGGGACAATGAGGAAGAGGAGGAGGAGGAAGAACATTAGCTGGTATCATGCGCTGTAGATGGTAGTACATGTACAACTGTCATACAGTCGGTTCAGCGTGGGTGGCCTGAGGACAGGGGGGAGGAGGAGGAGGAGGAGGAGAGCATGGTCAGTCGTCATCTTGGTGAGGAAATGGAAGTCTTGCCCGTTACCAGTCTGGCACGCATGGCTGACTTTATGTTACGCTGCCTTAACCGTGACCCTCGCGTTGTCAAAATGTTGGGTGACAGTCATTACTGGTTGGTGACTCTTTTAGACCACAGCTACAAGGAGAATTTTCACTCTCTTATTCCTGAGGTTGAGAGGTCTACAAAAATGTGGCAGTACCAGAAGGCCCTTGCTGCAGAACTGTTAATAAAATTCCCATCTGCACATGCTAGCGGCAGAGGTCACAGTTCGTTGACCAACCAAGGCACACAGGTGAGAGAGACGCAACTCCAATGCAGCAGAGGCAGGGGAACACTGTCAACATTCTGGGACAGTTTTCTGAGACCCGCCCAGATTACAGGCTCTGAGGCGCGGGGTACTCTCACAAGGAGTGGAAAGTTTCAAAAGATTGGGAGGGAGTACCTTGCCGACCGTACCAGTGTCCTCCGTGATTCCTTTGTGCCTTTTAATTATTGGGTATCCAAGCTGGACACTTGGAAAGAACTCGCTCTGTACGCCTTGGAGGTCCTGGCCAGCCCTGCCGCTAGCGTGTTATCAGAGCGTGTTTTTAGTGCTGCTGTGGGAATTATAACTGATAAGCGCACTCGCCTGTGAACTGACAATGCTGACAAGCTGACCCTTATCAAAATGAACAAGGGCTGGATTGGGCCAGACTTCTCATCACCACCAAATGACAGCAGAGTAACATAAAGTCAAATCCACTGTGTTATTTCGGGAAGTGTAATCCCATGCACCGCTTCACACCCACACATGGGTATACGCTTTCTCATTTCGGCTGTATTTTGCTCTTCTCCTTATCCGAAGCCTCCACCACCACTATACCACCAGGGTGACCGTGGTCAGTGTTGCTAGCATTGCAAGTTATTCTGTCCTAATTTTTGGCAGCTTTTGCTTGGAAGGCATAGGCAAAGACTATGGGAGACCCACTCCCCAATAATGGGAATAATGTTTTTAATATGCTGTACTGCATGGCTCTTGTAAGGGCATGAAAACCGTCTTGTTAAGCTACTGCGACCTCCACCACTTTTCCAAGGGGCATTGATAGTGTCTTTTTATTCCACTGCGACCTCCACAATTCTTCCAAGGGGCATTAAAACCATCTTGTTAAGATACTGTGACCTCCACGTCTCTTCCAAGGGGCATTAAAACCGTCTAGTTAAGCTACTGCGACCTCCACATCTCTTCCAAGGGGCATTAAAACCGTCTTGTTAAGCTACTGCGACCTCCACCATTCTTCCAAGGGGCATTAAAACCATCTTGTTAAGCTACTGCGACCTACACCACTTTTCCAAGTGGCATTAAAACCATCTTGTTAAGCTACTGCGACCTCCACCACTTTTCCAAGGGGCATTAAAATCATCTTGTTAAGCTACTGCAACCTCCACGTCTCTTCCAAGGGGCATTAAAACCGTCTTGTTAAGCTACTGCGACTTCCACGTCTCTTCCAAGGGGCATTAAAACCGTCTTGTTAAGCTACTGTGACCTCCACCAGTTTTCCAAGTGGCATTGATATTGTCTTTTTATTCCACTGCGACCTCCACCATTCTTCCAAGGGGCATTAAAACCATCTTGTTAAGCTACTGCGACCTCCACGTCTCTTCCAAGGGGCATTAAAACCGTCTTGTTAAGCTACTGCGACCTCCACGTTTCTTCCAAGGGGCATTAAAACCGTCTTGTTAAGCTACTGCGACCTCCACCACTTTTCCAAGGGACATTGATATTGTCTTTTTATTCCACTGCGACCTCCACCATTCTTCCAAGGGGCATTAAAACAGTCTTGTTAAGCTACTGCGACCTCCACCACTTTTCCAAGGGGCATTAAAACCATCTTGTTACGCTACTGCGACCTCCACCACTTTTCCAAGGGGCATTAAAACCTTCTTATAAAGCTACTGCGACCTCCATGTCTCTTCCAAGGGGCATTAAAACCATCTTTTTAAGCTACTGCAACCTCCACGTCTCTTCCAAGGGGCATTAAAACTGTCTTGTTAAGCTACTGCGACCTCCACCATTTTCCAAGGGGCATGGATATTGTCTTTTTATTCCACTGCGACCTCCACCATTCTTCCAAGGGGCATTAAAACCGTCGTGTTAAGCTACTGCGACCTCTCCCACTTTTCCAAGGGGCATTAAAACCACTTTGCTAAGCTACTGCGACCTACACCACTTTTCCAAGGGGCATTAAAACCATCTGCCCGGCATGGACACTCGGCCGCCGGGCAGCTGGGGACTGAGTATGGATACCTCGCTGCCAAAGCAGCCATGAGGTAGTCGCCAGCTTCGGCCTCCTCTAAACTAAAAGGCCCCATTTCAAGTGCAAGCTAGCAGTATGGTATTGCAGCCTGGAGGTGGGTGGGTGGCAGTTTGCACACTTACGCTTGCATTCCAAGAAAACAAAGCAGATGCTAACTTCTATCATCATCATTATGCTCCTCACCTTGGCACTCTCAACTCCCCTGATGGAGAAGCCAGGGCCCACCGGAGGAGTCTGGTTCTCTGGTGGGCTCGTCCAATGCTGCCCTAAAGCAGGCCAGGCTAAGAAAAGTGTGGGGGAAGTTCCCAGGAGAAATAGGGGCGGCTGGGGACCGTTTATGGACTCCCGGCCACCCCCAGGCGGCTGGGGACCGTATGCGGACACCCGGCCGCGGGGCGGCTGGGGACCGAGCGTGGACACCCGGCCGCCGGTCGGCTGTGGACTGAGTATGGATACCTCGCTGCCGAAGCAGCCATGAGGTAGTGGCCAGCTTCGGCCTCCTCCAAACTAAAAGGCTCCATTTCAAGTGCAATCTAGCAGTATGGTATTGCAGCCTGGGAGTGGGTGGGTGGCAGGTTGCACACTTACGCTTGCATTCCAAGAAAACAAAGCAGATGCTAACTTCTATCATCATCATCATGCTCCTCACCTTGGCACTCTCAACTCCCCTGATGGAGAAGCCAGGGCCCACCGGAGGAGTCTGGTTCTCTGGAGGGCTCGTCCAATGCTGCCCTAAAGCAGGCAATGCTAAGAAAAGTGTGGGGGAAGTTCCCAGGAGAAATGGGTGCGGCTGGGGACCGTTTATGGACTCCCGGCCACCCCCAGGCGGCTGGGGACCGTATGCGGACACCCGGCCGCGGGGCGGCTGGGGACCGAGCGTGGACACCCGGCCGCCGGTCGGCTGTGGACTGAGTATGGATACCTCGCTGCCGAAGCAGCCATGAGGTAGTGGCCAGCTTCGGCCTCCTCCAAACTAAAAGGCTCCATTTCAAGTGCAATCTAGCAGTATGGTATTGCAGCCTGGGAGTGGGTGGGTGGCAGGTTGCACACTTACGCTTGCATTCCAAGAAAACAAAGCAGATGCTAACTTCTATCATCATCATCATGCTCCTCACCTTGGCACTCTCAACTCCCCTGATGGAGAAGCCAGGGCCCACCGGAGGAGTCTGGTTCTCTGGAGGGCTCGTCCAATGCTGCCCTAAAGCAGGCAATGCTAAGAAAAGTGTGGGGGAAGTTCCCAGGAGAAATGGGTGCGGCTGGGGACCGTTTATGGACACCCGGCCGCCCCCAGGCGGCTGGGGACTGTGTGTGGACACCCGGCCGTGGGGCGGCTGGGGACCGAGTATGGACAACCGGCCGCCCCCTGGCGGCTGGGGACCGAGTATGGACACCCGGCCGCCGGGCGGCTGGGGACTGAGTATGGATACCTCGCTGCCGAAGCAGCCATGAGGTAGTGGCCAGCTTCGGCCTCCTCCAAACTAAATGGCCCCATTTCAAATGCAAGCTAGCAGTATGGTATTGCAGCCTGGGGGTGGGTGGGTGGCAGGTTGCACACTTAACGCTTGCATTCCAAGAAAACAAAGCAGATGCTAACTTCTATCATCATCATCATGCTCCTCACTTTGGCACTCTCAACTCCCCTGATGGAGAAGCCAGGGCCCACCGGAGGAGTCTGGTTCTCTGGTGGGCTCGTCCAATGCTGCCCTAAAGCAGGCCAGGCTAAGAAAAGTGTGGTGGAAGATCCCAGGAGAAATAGGGGCGGCTGGGGACCGTTTATGGACAACCAGCCACCCCCAGGTGGCTGGGGACAGTGTGTGGACACCTGGCCGTGGGGCGGCTGGGGACCGAGTATGGAGACTCGGCCGCCCCCTGGCGGCTGGGGACCAAGCGTGGACACCCGGCCACCGGGCGGCTGGGGACTGAGTATGGATACCTCGCTGCCGAAGCAGCCATGAGGTAGTGGCCAGCTTCGGCCTCCTCCAAACTAAAAGGCCCCATTTCAAGTGCAAGCTAGCAGTGTGGTATTGCAGCCTGGGGGTGGGTGGGTGGCAGGTTGCATACTTGCGCTTGCATTGCAAGGAATGGGGGAGGTACAATTGAACACTGCCCTGGGACAAGGACTTGCACGGGGATAGTTGCAAGTCTGCATCTTCTGATGCGGCAAGGATCACTTCTGATGGGCACACTTTTAGGCAGTGACCTGAGTGTCAGAGATGCTTCCAGGGGTCTTCCCCGTGCTGTTCCCATGTCTTTTCAGCACTGTATGCATGTGTCACTCAGCACATGGCCAGATAAGATTGTAAGATGTTAAAATGACATTTCCCTGTGAATGCATTTGTCACGGTTGAAAGCAATACAAAATTGCAAAAACGCATAAAAAATGCTACTTGTGAACATAGCCCAAGGTGTGGAGGAGCATTTTTGTTTTTGGTTATTTATTTTACCTTATACACAAGTCTTTACCCTGGAAAGGAAGTTCCTTAACATATTTCACTGGAAAAAAGTTTCAGTTTCGTTTTTGAGCGTTTTATTGTGAGCCCGTAAAAGTGGCTTAATACCTCTGACCACGTTGTTGACAGCAGTGACCTGGGGGTCAGAAATGCTTCCTGGGGTGGTACCCATGCTGTCCCCATGTCTTTTGAGCACTGTCACTATCGTTTTGGGCACTTTTTAGGCTTTCTACAGACTGCCAGGGGTGCCGCCGCAAAAATGCTCTGGTCTCCCATAGATTAACATAGGGCTCGTTGCTCGGGTTGAGCACCCGAGTATCATGGTGAGCTCAGCCCGAGCTTTGAGCACCCGAGCATTTTAGTGCTCGCTCAACACAAATAGACATGTTTATAGTGACACTCTGTGAGAGCTCTATAATACACAGTAGCTGCAGGGATCAGAGCTGAGAGGAGGGAGTGTTCTTTATTCTCTGCATGATACCTCCTGCTTATGTTTAGATTAGTAGGAGATGAGTGGATTGATCGTGGAGGCTCGAGTTTGAGTCTAATTTCCTGAAATTTGCGGTTTCATGTCGAATTTGAATATCTTCAGAGATGATTTGCGGATCACAAATGGTAAAAAACTTGCCAGGCACCATTTCCCACACTGTTGAAGCATCAGAGATTGGGTTAATATCATTTTGTGTTGCCGCGCAGACCTCCCCATAATGCTCTGCAGCTCTGATATCTTACAGATTGTCATATCTTGTACAGTGGGGGTTAGTGCCTGGTGCATCACAGATTAGCAGTCCCCAGTAGAGCACAGTTTGTACAGCAGAGTTGTTTTCCATCTTCAGAGTCACTGAGTCAGTCTCTATCTCTTGTAGTGTTTAAGCTCTTAACATCAGAAGGGTTATTTCCCTCTCTCTTACCTGTAGAGTGTAAGTTCTTATGGTCAGCAGGGTCCTCTCTTCTTTCTCTCTCTCCTGTGGACTGTAAGTTCCTATGGTCAGTTGGGTGTTCTCTCTCCACTAGAGTGTAAGTTCTTATGGTCAGCTGGGTCCTCTCTCTCTCCTATAGAGTTTAAGCTTTTGTGGCCAGCAAGGTCTTCTCTCTCTTTGTCCTCTAGAGTGTAAGCTCTTATAATCGGCAAGGTCCTCTCTCTCTTTTCTCTACAGTGTAAGATCTTATGTTCAGAGCTGTTCTCTCTCTCCTGTATAAGCTCTTATGAGAATAAGAGAATAAGCTCTTATGGTCAGCAAAGTTCTCTCTCCTCTCCCATACGTGTATTTTCCAACCAATTATAAGCTTTACAGTATTGACATTTGCCCAAAAATATTCTCCGCAAATACAATTTTTTCGGATAAGTTTATGAAGCTAATTTAAATTTCAAAAGATCTGCTCATCTCTAGTTAAAGTCATGGAGGGAACAACGTACTCTCCCCCAATAAGAAAATCTGGTTACTCTCAGTTAGGTCTATCATAAATTATAACAGAAACTTTAGAAGCTAATATCTCTACAACTGAGATGAGAAATTAAAAAATATAAAAAATGTTTTACTCAGGTCTGCACCAACTATTCCATAATGTGGCCAGTTTACTATGCTGAAACTAGAAAAAGGTCCTCTTTGAAAGGAACCTGTCAGAAACTTCTATCCTCTCAAACCAAATATATGACTATTAAAGTACCCCTTCAGCATTTTTTTTCTATTTTACTACTAGAGTGGTGCTTCAAATCGAATTTCCCTGCCCCCTGTCTTATAATCAACCTTTCAGGGTCTTCATCCATTGTCACTGCCGCTCCCGTCATTCTCCGGCAGTGTTTCATGGAGCTAGCCAGAGGTCACAACTCAATTCAAGTCAATGTGAGTCTTGTTCTGACCTTATTCTGGCTACCATAGACTAGCAATGAGAGCTTGTCACGTAGCTTTTCACTTCCGGCCAGTCAGAAGCTGTGATCACAAGATGGCGCAGTGGGACTGGAGCGGTACCAAAAATAGATGAAGATGTCAGAGGGCGAGTATAAGACTATGGGCAGGAACCTTAGGTTTAAAGAACCATGCCAGTGCTAAACAAATGCTGGAGTGGTGCTTTAAGTCCGTTATAAGAAAAGACAGTTAATTTCGTAAAGGGGTTTTCCCAAGAACAAAAGTTAATTTTAATCAATAGATCTTGGAATAATAATAACTTCCACAATTGGATGTGTTTAAATAAAATATTCCTGTGCTGAGATAATCTTATAAACATTCACCTGTGTAATGGCTGTGTCTGACCGGCACGGAAAATGGTCTGATCATACCATTTCTCCTGGGCAGGGGAGGAAGCAAAAGAGTATAATGACAGGACAGCAGGGGATCACAGCTGATTCTTTTTGTGAGGTAAAACATTTCCCTGTCTGTTTTTAAACAATGTTTTACTTCAAAGAAAGAATCATTTGCGACCCTATGCTGTAATCTCTGTATATTCTCTTTTGCTTCCTCCCCTGCCCAGGAGCTGTGGTATGATCAGATCATGTCCCTGCACGGTCAGACACAGCCATTACACATTACACAGGGGCACATTTATAAGATTATCTCAGCACAGGAACATTTAATTTAAACAAATCCAATTGTGGAAGTTATTATAATTCTAATTCTATTGAATAAAATTAAGTTTTGTTGGTGGGAAAACCCCTTTAATTGCTTTTTTAAAAAGTGTAAGGGGGATGACATTGCCCCTCCAGTTCTTCGGCTTCACGTTGTACCCCCTGCCTGGCCTCATCCTCCTTTTTTGATTCACAGGTCATTTGCTATGATGCATGGCTAAGAACTTGACAATCAACCAGAGGAGGGTGGCAATAGTCTGAAAATATACCGTAAGGTGTAAGAAATGCATCGTCATGCCCAAATGCACTTCAGACTGGTGTACACTGAACTTGAAAATGTGAATTAGATTCCATCAGCAAAGCTTTGGTGTCATAAAAAGATCAACTGGCTTATCTTTTAAAGGGCTATACAGTTTTATTAATAGTTTAGGGGTAGTAGAAGTTTCTGACATATTCCCTTTAAAAATATTTTTCCTCTATGTAATAAAGTGGGCAAAATTTCACCAAGTAAAAGAACATTTGTCTACCAGAAATTCCCTCTTCTCAAGTAAGTTAACTGAATGCACTTCTACATGTCATAAATGTGGATTATACCATTCATCTTCTGAATGTATTCAGTTTGAGAAATAATAGAGTTTTGTATTTATTGTTGTTTCTTATTCAGGCAATAATCCATGTCAGAAAGAAAACAGAGAGGAATATCAATCAGTTTGTATATGAATGAATTTAAGGGAAGTAAAGAAAAAAAGAAAAACGACAGTCATGCAAAGGAAAATATGTATCATTGTCGTTCAAGTCATTGAACTTACAACGCATTTATAATACAGTGAACTGAAACAATAACAAGAGAGGAATAAACATTTCTTGGCTGATGTGAAATCTCTTATTTTATGTCATTTAGCGATATCATGCAGCATGTATTGCAAGTACCCGGCATTAAGGTGCATTGATGATGTTGGGAATTAGTGAGTGTTGAAGTGTTTCATACACAGTGTAGACATGTTTGCAAATCAAAGATAGACATACGATTGGAAATTATATTTTTTTACAAGACGGAGCAATTTAGCAGAAGAGCATGGCATGTGTCCTGGCTCGACCGCAGATCTTGCAACCTAAACTAACAGCATGATATTTCTTGTTAGTGTAGTATTATAATGCTGTTGGTTTGGTTCTTTAGACCCACAATTAGGCTGAGACTTGTCTTCATATAGATGATTGTGGCAACTACCATCAAAGGAAAAGAATGTCACCTTAAGGACAAGTCATCTGCGGCATTTTTGTTTGCATCCCATGAATAATAATAATAATAATTTTTATTTATATAGCGCCAACATATTCCACAGCTCTTTACAATTCAGAGTTTCATATACAACAGTCATAAGTAACATAGTTAAAGATAATGCAATAATTAATGCAAAAATAATATCGACCCTGCTCGTAAGAGCTTACAATCTACAATGAGGTGAGGGTGACACAACGTACAGGTGCTTATTTACAATGATGGTCCAGCCATCTTGAGGGAATGGGAGATAGATAAAGGCTGCATGTGCTAGCCACCAGATCTGTAGTGCTTTTGGGTGCGATGGAGTTCGATGGGGAATTATGTTCAGAGAAGTAGTGAATATATAAAAAGGACTTTCATTAGGGAACGTGATAGGCCGCCCTAAACAGATTTGTTTTTAGGGAGCGCCTAAAACTATGTAAGTTGTGGTTCATCCTAATTTCCTGGGGTAGAGCTTTCCAAAGAATAGGTGCTGCTTGGGAGAAGTCTTGGAGCCGGGAAAGGGAGGTATGGATTAGTGCGTATGTTAGGTGAAAGTTGCTTGTGGAATGTAGAGAACGGGTAGGCCGATAAACAGAAATGAGGGAGGAGATGTAGGGGGATGCCGCACTGTGGAAAGCTTTGTGGGTGAGAAGAAGAAATTTCAATTGGATCCTACAACGTAAGGGCAGCCAGTGCAATGACTGGCAGAGAACGGAAGCATCCAAGTAACGACTAGCCAGACAGAAGACCCTGGCTGCTGCATTAAGGATGGCCTGGAGAGGGGAAAGTTGAGTGAGAGGGAGGCCAATTAATAGAGAGTTACATTAGTCAAGGTGGGAATGGATCAGGGCAACAGTGAGGGTTTTTGTTTCAATGGGGAGAAAGGGGCGGATTCTAAAGATGTTCTTCAGGTGCAAGCGACAAGATCATGCAAGAGATTGTATATAGGTGGTAAAGGAAAGATTGACGTCAAACTTAACACCCAGATAGCGCGTCTGCTGCCTAGACATTATTGTGGTGCCACACACTCAGAAGGAGATGTAGACGGTGGGAGCAGAAGAAGTTCAGTTTTGGAAAGGTTGAGTTTCAGATAGAGAGCGGACATGATGTTGGAAACTGCGGATAGACAGTCACTGGTGTTCTGTAGTATAGCAGGGGTAAAGTCAGGGGATGAAATGTAAAGTTGTGTGTCATCAGCATAAAGATGGTACTGAAAGCCAAATTTACTGATGGTCTGTCCAATTGGGGCCGTGTAGTGAGAGAAGAGAAGAGGGCCAAGGACTGAACCCTGAGGGATCCCAATAAAGGAAAGGAAGAGGAGAAGAAGTGGAGCCAGCATACAGTTATAGACTTATAACTGTATGAGCCTATTGCTAGGAAGAATATAAGCTACAGTAAGCAATGGCTTGTATTCTGCTAATGGCCTAGGAAGGTGACACTTGGGGTACCCAGCATTGGGTTCTTTCAGTTTTAAAGGCCTTTCCTTTAAAAAGGATTTTTTTTCATAAGAAAAAAATAACTAAGAAAATTGTTTGCTGTTCATTATGTCTATAATGAATAAGAATAGGGTGGATTTTTTAATGGGTCATCTCTTAAACATGACTTCTTCACATGCCCTATCAGGGCATATAGATACTGTATTATAAAGGGTTTTCTCCCTTTCAACAACCTACTTGAAGAACCAGAGAAGAGCGCTAAAGAATTGCTTCTGCTCCTAATGCTCAATCTGTTTATGCATTACATTTGAGTTATAATAGCTAAGATGTAATGAGTAATATATCCAGACACAACATTCCTGCTGAATACAGATGATCACTGGAGAACAATTAAGTTGGACCCACATCATTCAGATAATCTTCTACTTAAAAATGGGTTGTCTTCATGACACGACACTTTTAAAGACGCACTCCTTAATATATTGCAATCATTATATTATACAGCACTGTGTACTTACAATTGCTCATTTTGCCCTTCTACACATTTAGTTCTTCTCTTTTCCATTAGGTCTATGACATCATGTGATTAAAAACTGACTAGCTGAATCCTTCTAAGCTCTATGTAGAAACATGAAGTTTTTTTCCCTGCGTGAGTTATCATTAGAACTACAATTCTACATCACTGCTGTAGCGTCGGCGTCCCTGCCTCCTGCTAGGCAGGGACGCTGTTCCCCTCACCTCTCCGCTCCGTGCCCGGCGTCTTCCTCCCGCCCTGCTGGCAGCGCGCGCTGCTTCCCGGCCACGATGCTTAGGGCGCGCGCGCGCTCCCCCTCTCTTAAAGGGGCATCGCGTGCCGTCCTAAGGAGTCCCCGACCAATGGCCGGAGGACTTCACCATATATAAGGCACCTCCTCCAAAATGGAGGTGCCCGAGCAATGTTGTTGCAAAGCCTTCACTCTGCTTCAGCCCTCAGGTCCCGTTACCAGTTACCTGCCAGTCACCTGCCAGATTCCTGCCTGTTACCTGCCAGTCACCTGCCAGATTCCTGCTTGATACCTGCCTGATATCCGTTTACCTGCTTGCAAGCCTGCGGTCCGACGGTCTGCCTTCCGACACCTGTCAGTCTGTCTATGGACCAGCCTGCCCGCTCACCTGGGAGCGCTCATCTGCTACCTGCCTGCTAGCCTACCTGGAGGCTCCGCCGTCACTTGCCGTGACCACCTGCCTGTCCAGAGACTCTTGCCCGCTCACCTGGGAGCGCTCACCTGCTACCTGTCTGCTAGCCTACCTGGAGGCTCTGCCGTCACTTGCCGTGACCACCTGCCCGTCCAGAGACTCTCGCCCGCTCACCTGGGAGCGCTCACCAGCCACCTGCCTGCTGTCCTTCTACCCAGAGACTGTCCCTGTCACTTGCCGTGAGTACCCGTCCTTCTACTCAGAGACTGTCCCTGTCACTTGCCGTGACTACCTGCCCTTCTACCCAGAGACTGTCCCTGTCACTTGCCGTGACTACCTGCCCTTCTACCCAGAGACAGTCCCTGTCACTTGCCGTGACTACCTGCCCGTCTTCCCTGGGAGCCACCCGCTTCCTTACAAGGACCGCCCCCTTGTATAGTTGCTCAGAGGTTCCGCCTCCCAGACCCGTTACAACTGCAAAGTTCCTGGCAGGGGGTGGAGCGGAACAGCTGGGTCAGGCATTGAAGAAGGGGATAACTCATGCAGGGAAAAGAGACTTCCTGCTTCTACATAGAACTTAGAAGGATTCAGCTAGTCGGTTTTTAATCACTTGATGTCAAAGACCTATGGAAAAGATAATAATTAGCTGGTTAGAAAGGCAAAATGAGCAATTGTAAGTCCACAGCGCTACAGTATACAGTATAATATGATGATTGCAATATATTAAGTGGATAAAGACTTTGATGGGAGTGCTTATTTTAGAAGATTGTCAAGAATTAGTAGAAACTCTTCTTCTAGAAATAGTGGCATGTCTGTTCAAAAGTTGTATCTGGTACTGCTGTTCATCAATACTAAAGTGAATACATTTTTTAAAAATCCTGAACAATCCCCTACATTTTAGAAGTTATGAGCCTAAATATCATGATTTTTTTTACAATACAAACACACTATTCAGCCACTGTAGATGTTTGCTAACTTTGCTTAGTTGTTGAATTTCATGGGACATAAAGGGTCTCTCTGCAGTAAATAAAAAAAGCTAGACCAAGTCAGGAGAAACATCCGATTGATAGAGCCCACACAGCAATGACCTGACATCGTCAGGCATGTAAAGATTGTCTATTCACAAATAACAGCAAAGGAAGAAAAAAGGCAAAGTATGTCCTGAATACAGAAGTGAGATGGTAATACACAATGATTGGATAGGATCTATTCAAACCATTCTATAAGAAAAATTAGTTGGCCATAGCTTTCATATTTTGAGCTGTCATATTTGGTGATTTTTAAAATTGATCAAATCAATAGTATTCATTTGAAATGAGATATGAACAATACAATTACCTTAGGATTGTTACACAGAGGGTATTTGCATATAACCACACGTTGTAGACACGTCGTAACATTCAATTTCTACGCTCTGGCTAAGGACAGGGTATTTTATTCTAAGACTGATGTAGAAATCCGAAAACAGAAAATAGAAAAGAACAAACACAACAATTTTGTGTTCCCACTGTGATATATTGCATATTACTGCTTGCATTTGGTTGATTGCCCAGTTTTTAAACTGAAAACTTTTTTTTATAAATACAATTTACTTTGCCTGCGGGCTTTCCACATCTGAACATTAAGTTCAACTAAACATAAGTATATACTGAGGTTGTTTCACTGTAACACATGTTACTTTATACAGAAAAAAAACATATTGACCAAAGTGTCAGAGCGCAAGGCTGTATCATGGCTCTGTGCTGTATAGAGCTGTAATAGAGCAGTTACAGAGGTACAAATGCTTTATTTACACACACACCTCTACTTTTATACAGAGGTAACTGCAGGATTTAGTTGTCTTCAAATTCAATTTAGAAACTTAGGCCACGGCCCCACTATCAATATTCGGGCAGTATTTTTTCTCTGGAGTCATAGCTAAAACCAGGAGGGGATGATAAATGCAGAATTGGTGTACTTGTTTCTAGTATACCTTTTCTCTGATTGTTCCTCACCAGGTTTTGGTTCCCACTGCTGAGAAAAAATATTGACCGAATACTGACAAAATACTGATAGTGGGGCCGTCGCCGAAAATAGAACTACAGTCAATTCTTGGGTTTATCACTTTCTGCAGTGCACGGGTATGTGGCAGGGGGTATTAGCCAATTTTTTGTTTCAAAGTCATAAAGGACATGATTTGTGAGTTCAGGAATGTAGTTGACTATAGGAATATAGTTAAAGACTACCTACAGTACAGACCAAAAGTTTCTCATCCCCCGTTGCTTTGGGGTTTTTCTGTCTAGATTTCAGCAAACTCAATCAGATCACAGTCCGGGATCTGTATCCTTACCTTCTCATCCCATACCTCTTTAACCAATCATAGGAGATCGTTCTCTGATATGATACAGTACAGACCAAAAGTTTGGACACACCTTCTTATTTAAAGATTTTTCTGTATTTTCATGACTATAAAAATTGTACATTCACACTGAAGGCATCAAAACTATGAATTAACACATGTGGAATTATATACTTAACAACAAAATGTGTGAAACAACTGAAAATATGTCTTATATTCTGGGTTCTTCAAAGTAGCCACCGTTTGCTTTGATGACTGCTTTGCACACTCTTGGCGTTCTCTTGATGAGCTTTAAGAGGTAGTCACCGGAAATGGTCTTCCAACAATCTTGAAGGAGTTCCCAGAGATGCTTAGCACTTGTTGGCCCTTTTGCCTTCACTCTGCGGTCCAGCTCACCCCAAACCATCTCGATTGGGTTCAGGTCTGGTGACCGTGGAGGCCAGGTCATCTGGCATAGCACCCCATCACTCTCCCTCTTGGTCAAATAGCCCTTACACAGCCTGGAGGTGTGTTTGGGGTCATTGTCCTGTTGAAAAATAAATGATGGTCCAACTAAACGCAAACCGGATGGAATAGCATTAAGCTGCAAGATGCTGTGGTAGCCATGCTGGTTCAGTATGCCTTCAATTTTGAATAAATCCCCAACAGTGTTACCAGCAAAGCACCCCCACACCATCACACCTCCTCCTCCATGCTTCACGGTGGGAACCAGGCATGTAGAGTCCATCCGTTCACCTTTTCTGCGTCGCACAAAGACACGGTGGTTGGAACCAAAGATCTCAAATTTGTGTTATGATCTGCAACAAGTACTAAGGAAAGATAGGGGAAAGCAAGCCCTACAGTAAGACTAAGCTGAATCCCTACGATGTAGCGGGCTGCCTGTTCCTAGCGAACAGACCCGCCTTAGTCCTCGGCTAGTCTGAACGAAGACCTATAGCATAAGGAGAGGGGACACCCCCTAAACAGAGAAGTTGTTGCAGAACACAAAAAGACAAACTGACAAAAAGGTACTAGAGGTCCCAGAAGGACCAAGCGAACTGACAGAGAAAGGCACCGAAGCACCTGGTTAGAGAAACAGTCAAACACTGAAGTCCAGCACAGCCAAAAGGGCGGAGCTGGAATATAAAGGCAGATGGTCACGTGACCGCAAAACACAAGATGAAAAAAACAAACAGGAGGGTTCTAACAGTACCCCCATCTTTTATGAGGATCCTCTGCATCCTTCAGGCCCAGGCCTATCCGGAAACCTCTTGTGGAAAGCTTTAGCAAGCCTAGGAGCAGAGACATCATCCGTCCTTACCCAGGAGTTGTCTTCGGGACCGAAACAATTCCAGGAGACAAGATACTGTAATCTCCCTCTATGCCATCTAGAATTCAAGATAAGAGAAATTTCATATTCGCCGTCTTCCACCACAGGAGGAACTGAGACAGTGGCATCCCTATCTGTTACATCAGCCTTTTTCAACGAGGAAACATGAAACAGGATTAATCTTCCAGGAAGTAGGGACATCCAACCTAACAGCAGACGGGTTAACAACCTGAAGCACTTTAAATGGACCCACAAACTTAGGACCCAGTTTTTTAGAGGTAATCCTCAACTGCAGGTTCTTTGAGGACAACCAAACCATGTCATGCACAGTAAACAAAACCTCCTTACGTTTCCTGTCAAAATACTTCTTGGACTTCTTGTTAGCCTCTTGCAGGTTGCAACGTACATTAGTTCAAACTCTCTCCAAATCACCGGAAAAATTCTCCTCCTCCGGGACCACCGACCCTAATTTGGAGAACGAACCAAAAGACGGATGTCTCCCAGTACAACAAAAAAAGTAGAACAACCAGCAGAGGAGGATGTATGATTGTTAAGAGCAAATTCTGCGAGAGGCAGAAACTCAGACCACACCTCTTGATTGTCCACCACAAAACAACGCAAAAACTGTTCAACATCCAGGTTCTTTCTTTCAGTCTGTCCATTAGACTCAGAATGATACCCAAACAAAAATGACAAATGGACTCCCAACCTGTCACAAAAAGCGCACCAAAAGCGAGCCACAAACTGAGGTCCTCTATCAGAAACAATATCCGTGGGAACGCCATGGAGCTTGACAAGCTCCTTAACAAATGCCATAGTGAGTGTCTTGGCGCAGGGAAACTTTATGAATGGAACCAAATGACACATCTTACTAAAACGGCCCACGAACACCCAGATGACAGTAAAACCCTCGGATACAGGAAGATCAGTAATAAAATCCATAGTGAGATGCGTCCAACGTGCACTAGGAACTTCCAGAGGGCAAAGCAACACCGCAGCAGGAGTATGTGAAGCCTTTGACCTAGCACACACAGTACATTGACATACCCACTTGATGACTTCCTTCTGCCATCCAGGCCACCAAAAACTGGGACTGATAAGTCTCTTAGTCTCTGAAATTCCTGGATGACTTGCCAACCGAGACTCATGACACTCCACAAACAAATCTCTCCTAAAGGCTCTAGGCACCAACAACCTCCCATGGGTAGTGTTAGATGGAGCATTATCTTGTGCTTTCAGAATCCCATTCTCCAAAAAGGAGTCCAATGCCGCCACCACAACGCCTTTCTATAAAATGCTCTCCTCCTCCTCGGCACCGACCATAGGAGAGAAGCTGCGAGATAAAGCATCGGCTTTAACATTCTTAGTACCAGGGATATAGGTAACAGAAAAATGAAACCGAGAAAAAAAAAAGTGCCCACATAGCTTGACGTGCATTCAAGCGCTTGGCAGCATCCAGATAGATCAAATTCTTATGATCTGTGAAAACCTGAATAGGAAATCTAGCGCCTTCCAAAAAATGACACCAATGTTCAAACGCGAGTTTAATAGCCAGCAACTCCAGATTTCCAACATCATAATTCAGTTCGGTTTCCGAATTTTTTTTCGAAAAGAAGGCACAAGGATGTACTCCATCCTTGTTCTCCTGAGAGAAAACTGCTCCGACCCCCACCGATGAAGCATCTACCTCGACCAAAAAAGGCTTGGTCTCATCAGGCTGCATAAGGATAGGGGCAGAACTGAACCTCTCTTTGAGATACTCAAACGCCTCAATGGCTTCAGTAGTCCACTGGACCGTATTCGCACCTTTCCTGGTGAGATCGGTCAGAGGCTTAGCAATTACAGAAAAATTCTTAATGAATTTCCTGTAATAATTGGCAAAACCCAAAAATCTCTGTATAGATTTCAAACCAATAGGCCTAGGCCATTCCTGCACAGCCTGAACCTTCACCGGGTCAATCTCAAAGCCCTCGCTGGAGACAATGAAGCCCAAAAAAAATAATTTTCTGCACAGCGAACTCACATTTCTCTAGCTTAGCAAAGAGTGAATTATCACTCAAATGAGCCAAATCCTGGACGTAAACCATACTGATCCCCGAATTTCTTTCCTTTTAGTTTTTTTTGGGGCTGGACTTACTGATATGATTAGTGTTGAGCCACCCCCGTAGTGTTCGAGTTCGGTTCGGTTCGTCGAACACCCGTGTGTTCGCCGAACTGTTCGTCGAACTGTTCGTCGAACACCTTCGAACACCGTTAAAACCAATTGCAGGCAAACAAAAACACATAGAAACACATAGAAAACACCTTCAAAGGTGTCCAAAAGCTGACAAACTGCTCAGAAGACACAACTAACACATGGAAAAGTGACAAGTACATATAGTCATGCGAAAAGAAAAGAGGTGGAGGAGTAAAAGGAGGGGGAGACACAGATATAGGCATGTCATGCCCTTCTAAAATCCAAAAAGTGAGAAGCCGAGACGGCCAGTCCGCTCCTGCCCGTGCCACCTCCGTGTCGCCGGGTTTGTGCCAGAGCCGCGGTGAACCCTGACGGCCAGCCCCCCTCTCCCAATACTGGTGCCTGTCCGCTGGTGGGTCGAGAGAGCCCCCCTGTGGTGGAGGCAGCTCTAAGCTTTTTAATTTAAATTGTCCCTCTAATTTGAATGAATACACTTTAAATCCATTTACAAGGATCTATTGGAGGGCAAGTCTCATGCCAGCAGCCGCGTAATTCCAGCTCCAGTAGCGTCCACTAAAGCTGCTGCAGTTAAAAAGCTTTTATAAGGATCGAGCTCGGCTGTCCACCGCAAGGCATGCTAGTGCCAGTCCCAGCCCCTATGCCTTGGGGTGCCTCCTGATGCTCTTCACTAAGTATCCCGTGGTCCCGAAGCATTTCCTTTGAAAAAATTAAGTGTCCAAACTACAGGTGGTGTAGCTTGCTTAACAGCCGGGATAATCCGCTGACTAGCAGACACTGCTACTAGGCACAAAGTATTTCCTGGGCTAGATGCAGTTAAAAATTTGTAAGTAGATACTCTCGTTGGATGCTGAGAAAGCATTCCATAGAGTCTCCTGGCACGCCATATATGATTCTCTTAAAAAGCTTGGGGTAGGGGTCTAGGGGACCCTTTTATAGCCAAAATCACGGCCCTGTATCACAATACGTCACCTAGGCTGAAGATAAATGGAACTGTAGCACCGAGGGCTCGGTTGCTACAGACGTATTGCACCTCACCCAGAGGTGTGATATCTCACTCTCAGATAAGGATGGAGTGTGGATCAGGACCCGACACCTGCATGCATTACACCACATTGCCGTGGGGCAGGGCGACCAATATGCCCCTGAGATGGGCACGACAGTCCCTGTCCCTGGCTGGAGTGGGGGGAGGGAACACTGAGGAAGGGGAACCCTGCAGTGCAGGAGCAGGGAGGAAGCAGTTCCTGGGTGCATTGAGAAGGGAGTATAAAAGGTGGGCACCATCTTAGTTCAGTGCAGAGAAGTCTGAGCAGAAGTGGCAGGGAGCAGGGGCTCTGCATGAGCTCTGCTCCGGAGGCGGGCCTAGTAACAGAGGCCCAGGCCTGCAAGAGGGAGAAGGAAGGAAGAGGAGCGGAGAAGGCTCCAGGAACGAGGAATGAAGGGATCCCAGGGGTGCGGACGGGCGAGTCGCCACCGCACGCCCGAATCCACCTGCGTGGAGGGGTCAGGCCAAAGGGGGAGACCGGTCCCCGAACTAGTGGAGGCAGGAAACGACCCTCAGCTAGAAACCGGAGGCTCTGACATTTTATGTGGCGCAGCCCCTTGCTCCACCCGCTAGGAAGGCACCACATAGGGTCAGGGAAACTGGCGCCAAGTTTACCAAGAGGAGGCCCGAGGCAGCCGGACAGAAGTGTTGGTAAGAAAGGCCAGACAAAGGACACACAAAGGGGGTCCTGTGAAGCGCTCCAAAGTTATCTGGGAGTTGTCTGAGCCCCTCACCTGGTGAGCACAGTACGACGTGGGCAGCCGTTACCTGCAGACGTGGTCTGGATAATAAGAACTGTGAGTAAAGGCCCTGAACTGCATCACTGACTCCGTGTCGTTACTGCTGCTGCCCTGCACCATCACCCCCATCCTCCGCATACACTGCCCTGAGGCTATACTCCTCCCGTGGGGAGTTATGCTACGCTCTGCTGCACCCACAACACCAGCCTTAGCGGTCTGCCCTGTAGCGGCAGTTCACTCTGACCGCAATCCACGGGTGGCGTAGTCGGACATTTAAACATCAAAACCACATAAATAGTTCCGCCACTGGTTTGACCGCCCTGAGCCACGGAACCGGATCGCCGCCACGAAGACTACAACCACCAGCATCCACCAAAAAGGGTCCGGCTCCGGGTGTCCCAAGGCCCAGGGGGTGCGTCAGAACATTTTCATCACCTTTCACAATCACCAATGGGACAAGGCAGGGATGTCCTCTGTCCCCTCTCTTATACATCCTAGTGACGGAGCACCTGCTCTCATCAATTCGCCATAACCCCAATATTAGGTGGATTGAGGTGGGAGGCACCGAGTACAAGTGCTCTCTATTTGCTGATGATGTCCTAGTATATATCACTCAATCACATATATCCATCCCTGCTGTTATGGCTGAAATAGATCACTTTGTTACATGGTAAAATTTTAAAATCAATGCAGCGAAGTCTGAGGCCCTCGATGTCTCCCTCCCTAAATCCATATAGGATTCCATCCAGTCCAACTTTCCCTTTGCCTGGCCCTCACAGGGTATCAAATACTTAGGAATTCCTATTCATAGAGACCTCTCCCATCTATGTTATCTTAATTTTGGGCCCTTTTTTGAACAATTCCATACAGACCACGGTTGGCAAGTTAGAACTGTAAGATTCACTACGTGAACCACTGGTGTTTTGTGGAAAAGCACATGTACACCGCGTTCCAAATTATTATGCAAAAAGTGTTTAGGAGTGATAAGGGAAGAATTTGTTTGTTTGTCAGTTAAACTCATTGATGGTGATGTGTGTCAGGGCTCTTTATATCACTGTAAGCAATTGCAGACACCTGTGCTAATTAGTTTGGCAGGTGTGTCCAATGAAAGGCAAGACTACTTAAGAAGGCTCTCTCACATTATTAAGCAGCCTACATTTTCTGCCAAAATGGGAAAGAAAAAGGATGTGTCGGCTGCTGAGAAGCAACAAATTGTGGAGTGTTTAGGTCAAGGCATGACTACAATCAACATTGTGCGATGATCAGGATGAAGTGTCTTGGCAATCAAGAAGTATGTAGCTGATTCACAGTACACACGTGTGCGTGCTGATAAGGGCAAATTGAGGACTCTTTCCTACAGGCAATTACGTCAGGTTGAAAGAGCAGCGGCAAAAAAGCCTTGTCATAGCAGCAGACAAGTTTTTGAAGCTGCTTGTGCCTCCAACGTCCCCCGAACAACAAGATGCAGGGTCCTTCAGAGGTTTGCAGCTGTGCATACGCCATCCTGTCGACCTCCTCTATCCACTTCACACAAGCAGAAACGGCTCCAGTGGGCCAAACATTACATGAAGACTGATTTCAAAACTGTTTTGTTCACGGATGAGTGCCGTGCAGCGCTCGATGGTCCAGATGAATGGAGTGGAGGATGGCTGGTTGATGGACACCCCACGCAAACACGGCTACAGCGCCAACAAGGAGGAGGTGGAGTAATGTTTTGGGCTGGAATCATGGGGAGAGAGATTGTCGGCCCCTTTAGGATCCCTGAAGGCGCTAAAGATGAACTCCATAATGTATGTGGATTTTCTCAAACAGCACTTCCTGCCATGGTTCAAGAAGAAGAACCGTGTATTTCACAGCAAGATCATTTTTCTGCATGATAATGCACCATCTCATGCTGCACATAAAACATCTGCATCTCTGGCTGATATGGGCATAAAAGGGGACAAACTTATGGTGTGACCCCCATGCTCCCCTGACCTCTACCCCATTCAGAACCTTTGGAGCATCATTAAAAGGAGTGTCTATGATGGCGGGAGGCAGTTCACATCTAAGCAACAGCTCTGGGAGGGTATTCTGTCCTCATGCAAAACAATTGAAGCAGAAACCATCCAAAACCTGACAAATTCAATGGACGAGAGAGTTCAAAAGCTCCTTTCGAACAAGGGGTCCTATGTGAAAATGTAACATCACCTAGAATAAAGTTTTGAGTTGAAAACTGTTTGATTTCAGTTTCTAACAACCTGCTAATGCTTATAATTTCAAAAATGACCATTTTTTTGGTCTTTATTAAAATGAAAAGGTTGATCGAAAAGTTTGGGGGATCTAAGAGTGTGGCAACCCAGTAGTCATGATTACTTCGAATTCTGACAATATGAGGGTCATGCTGCAGGTAGTGCAGCAAGAAGGCACTTATGTGTCTTGCGCATCTCGGAGCCCCAAAATTATTTTCCGGGCTAGATGCAGCTAAAAATTATTTTTAATTTTAAATCTGGTGAAGCTTATTATAGATGGCCTAATAGGATCAGTGCTGCACACTGCTACAAAGCCCAAATTATTTTCCAGTCAAGATACAGATAAACATGATTAGTAATTTGAAAGCTTAAAACGGTTGGTAGGGTGATTTTAACCAATCATCAAGCTTTTACTCTCCCCAGGATGACACAGGGGTAGAAAAGTCGTTTCGGATCCATGATTTGTTCATCTTTATGAACGTGAGTCTGTCTACATTATCAGTGGAGAGCCGCGTGCGCTTATCTGTCAGCACACCACCAGCAGCGCTGAACACACGTTCAGACAGAACGCTGGCTGCGGGGCATGACAAGATCTCCAAGGCGTAAGTGGCTAGCTCCGGCCATTTATCCAGATTGGAAGCCCAAAAAGAGCAAGGGTCCAGTGACACAGTCGTGGCTTCAATGTTTACTTGGAGATACTCCTGTACCATCGTCTCTAGGCGTTGACTATGTGTCAGACTTCTTGTCTCCTGTGGCCTTGCAAAGGATGGGCTAAAAAAGTGGTGAAATGATTCCGCAAAATTGATGTTACCAGCAGATACTGTGGTTCTGTTACGGTTTGAGTGCTGAACACTTGACGGTCCCACGGTTGGCAAGTTGGAACTGTGAGATTCACTACGTGCACCACTGGTATTTTGTGGAAAAGCACATGTAAGATTCTGCAACAGTCTCTGCTGATACTCCTGCATGCGTGCATCCCTTTCTATGGCAGGAATAATTTCTGCAAATTTACTTTTGTACCGGGGATCTAACAGTGTGGCAACCCAGTAGTCAGGATTATTTCTAATTCTCACAATTCGAGGGTCATGTTGCAGGTAGTGCAGCAAGAAGGCACTCATGTGTGTTGCGCATCCAGGAGCACCAAGTCCCTGTTGTGTTGGTGGCGAGGTAACAATCATGCTTCCTTCCTCTGTCCTCTCCCCCCAACCTTGCACAACAGAAATGTGATCAAGGTCTCCCTCATCTGATGAGTCTTCCATCAGTTCGTCCTCCACTTCTTCCTGGGCTCCTGCACCTTCCTCACTAGTTTGGCTGCTACCATGCGCCCTGGTAAAATCATCTCCCCCACCCTCACATGCCTGCCGCCCTGGTGCTGCCGACCGTCTGGACCTTGCAGATGTTAGCCCTTCCGCATACAACTCCTCCTCCTCTACTTCCTCCACCTCCTCTTGTGCCACCACCTGACTCCGAATTCTGTTTAACATGTGCTCCAGCATGTAAATCACCGGAATAGTCATGCTGATAATGGCATCGTCAGCACTAAACATCTTCGTCGCCATTTCAAAACTGTGCAGAAGGGTGCATAGGTCCCTGATCTGAGACCACTCCTCCAGCGTGATTTGCCCCACCTCTGAATCTCGTTGGCCCAGGCTATACGTCAGAACGTATTGCACCAGGGCTTGTCGGTGCTGCCACAGTCGCTGCAACATGTGCAGAGTTGAATTCCACCGGGTAGGCACATCGCATTTTAGCCGGTGAAATGGCAGGCCCAACGACTTCTGTAGAGATGTAAGTCGCTGAGCTGCGGGATGCGAACGGCAGAAGTGAGCACACAGCGACCGTGCCCTCTGCAGAAGGCCATCTAGTCTGGGATAGTGGGCTAAAAATTGCTGGACAACCAGGTTCAACACGTGAGCCATACAAGGCACGTGTGTGACATTGCCCCGGCGAAGGGCCGCACCCAGGTTTGCAGCATTGTCGCACACGGCCTTCCCTGGTTTCAGGTCCAGTGGAGACAACCATTCATGAAATTGGTTCTCCAGAGCTGACCACAACTCCTCAGCTGTGTGACTCACATTTCCCAGACATTTCAATGTAAAAACCGCCTGATGACGTTGAGCCCTACTGCCAGCATAGTAAGGAGGTGTGCAGGATCCCTTCTGCGCAGTTAGAAAGCTTGTGGCATGACCAGACAGGCTTTGGGTGCAGGTGGAAGACCGAGAGGAGGTTGAGGAGGCAGAAGCAGTGGAGGAAAAATGACATAAAGAGGATTGACGCACAACTCGTGGGGACGGCAAGACTTGGACAGCAGCCCCTTGTCCTGCTGTCACCATAGTTACCCAGTGCCCAGTCAGCGACATGTAACGCCCCTGTCCATGCCTACTCGTCCAAGTGTCTGTGGTGAAATGCACCCTGTCACACACAGAGTTTCTCAAAGAAGCGGTGATGTTGTGTGCGACATGCTGGTGGAGCGCAGGCACACCTTTCTTTGAGAAGTAGTACCGACTGGGCATCTGGTACTGGGGCACTGCGACGGACATAAGGTCTCGAAAATCCTCTGTGTCCACCAGGCGGAAAGGCAGCATTTCTGTAGCCAAGAGCTTGCAGATGGTGAAATTCAACCTCTTAGCTTTCTCATGGCTAGGAGGAAATGGTCTTTTACTTGTCCACATCTGAGGGACCGAGGGCTGGCTATTGTGCTTAGACGGGGTTGATAAGGGTGTCCCCGGCAAACTGCCGGTCTGTGAGGAAGATGCAGGCGGACATGTTAGGTTGCCTTGATCCAAAGGTGGTGCTATCGATGTCGGACAGCGCTCAAGACCAGCTGGTGTTACCACCTCCAAAGAAAATGATGACCTGCCAATCACGCTGGCTGTTGCGGGTAAAGAGGTGGCAGGTCTGCGCCCCAAAACAGGTGTGACTGCTGTCCCCCCAGTCACAGAGGATGAAGAGGCCGCGGATGCACAAGATATGGCAGACGGTGGTTGGCCCGGCCGGCTAGACCGCATTGTAGCACACTGAGCTTCCCACTGCAACTTATGCTTCATGTCCATGTGCCGGTTCATGCATGAAGTACTCAAACTATGTATTTTTTGGCCTCTACTTAGCTTTTGCTGACAAATGTTACAGATAACACGAGTTGGGTCATCTTTATCGATCTGAAAAAATGCCCAGGCTATGCAAGGCTTAGCACCCATGCGACCTGAAGAGCCACCACGACTTGTGGTGAGAGGCAGAGTTGTGTTTGAGGATGCAGTTGTTGACGTGCTTCCAGTACTACGTCTCTGTCCAGGAAGGCGCAACCTGACCTCGTCGTCACTAGCATCTTCCTCCACCTCCTCTGCTGACCTCATCTCTTGGCTGACTGTGGGTTGACAGTAAGTGGGATCTCCGACCTCATCATCATCACCCTGTGCGTTATCACACCCGTCGTCCTCAGAGCCAACCTGTTCCTGCCCTGACAAAAAACTAAAGTTGTCGCTCCAATCAGGTATTTGAGTCTTATCATCGTCTTCCTCATTGTCTCCACCAACAGGAGTTACAGTTTGGGAATGAGGGTCTACATTATGGTCAGAACCTTCTGCGTCTGGTCCTGGATCCGACTCAGATTCTGGGCATCAGTGCAGATCATTTCCTCGTCTGGATTCACAGAAGCGCTGGAGTCGACCTCTGATTCCCAGGCTATAGTATGAGTAAACAGCTCTGCAGACTCAACCATCTGTTCTACCTCATACTCAGACGGGCAGCTGGAGATTTGGGAGCTGTGAGGAAGCAAGTGCGATTTGGGTGACACCTTTGAGGACTGGAGTATTTGTGATGTTGAAGTTGATGTGGAGGAGAGCCCACTTAAAGGAGCACTTGATATCCGTTGAAGGACCTGCTGTTTTTGTGCCTCATCTGGAATTTGTAGCGATTGGCGTGGCCGTAAGAAAGGGATCTTATCACATTGTCCGCTAAAAGAAGTAGACATTTTAGTTTGGCTGGAAGATGGTCTTTCTTCTGCACCTACCCCACGGACACAACCTTTTTTCCCCTTCCCAACACGCCTATTCCCCTTTCCACCAGCAGCAGGCCTTTTTCCACTCATTTTGGTGGTTAACTAATTCACAACTCTGGAGTTGTTTGCACAAAAAAACAATGGATGGTAACCGAGCAGAGCTGAGTGGCCAAACTGTGGTATTAGGCCAAAACTATTGGCTGGGTTAGATGCAGAAAAAAATTATTTTTAATTTGCAACCTGATGGAGGTCAGTATAGATGGACTAATAGACCAAGTCCCACACACCGCTAGAAGCCCAAATATTTTTTCAGAGCTAGATGCAGAAAATTTTTTTATTCAATTTGCAACCTGATGGAGGTCAGTATAGATGGACTAATAGACCAAGTCCCACACACTGCTAGAAGCCCAAATATTTTTTCAGAGCTAGATGCAGAAAAAAATTATTTTTAATTTGCAACCTGATGGAGGTCAGTATAGATGGACTAATAGACCAAGTCCCACACACCGCTAGAAGCCCAAATATTTTTTCAGAGCTAGATGCAGAAAAAAATTATTTTTAATTTGCAACCTGATGGAGGTCAGTATAGATGGACTAATAGACCAAGTCCCACACACCGCTAGAAGCCCAAATATTTTTTCAGAGCTAGATGCAGAAAAAAATTATATTCAATTTGCAACCTGCTGGAGGTCAGTATAGAAGGACTAATAGAACAAGTCCCACACACTGCTAGAAGCCCAAATATTTTTTCAGAGCTAAATGAAGAAAAAAATTATTTTTAATTTGAAACCTGATGGAGGTCAGTATAGATAGACTAATAGACCAAGTCCCACACACTGCTAGAAGCCCAAATATTTTTTCAGAGCTAGATGCAGAAAAAAATTATTTTTAATTTGCAACCTGATGGAGGTCAGTATAGATGGACTAATAGACAAAGTCCCACACACTGCTAGAAGCCCAAATATTTTTTCAGAGCTAGATGCAGAAAAAAATTATTTTTAATTTGCAACCTGATGGAGGTCAGTATAGATGGACTAATAGACCAAGTCCCACACACCGCTAGAAGCCCAAATATTTTTTCAGAGCTAGATGCAGAAAAAAATTATATTCAATTTGCAACCTGCTGGACGTCAGTATAGAAGGACTAATAGAACAAGTCCCACACACTGCTAGAAGCCCAAATATTTTTTCAGAGCTAAATGAAGAAAAAAATTATTTTTAATTTGCAACCTGATGGAGGTCAGTATAGATGGACTAATAGACCAAGTCCCACACACTGCTAGAAGCCCAAATATTTTTTCAGAGCTAGATGCAGAAAAAAATTATTTTTAATTTGCAACCTGATGGAGGTCAGTATAGATGGACTAATAGACCAAGTCCCACACACCGCTAGAAGCCCAAATATTTTTTCAGAGCTAGATGCAGAAAATTTTTTTATTCAATTTGCAACCTGATGGAGGTCAGTATAGATGGACTAATAGACCAAGTCCCACACACTGCTAGAAGCCCAAATATTTTTTCAGAGCTAGATGCAGAAAAAAATTATTTTTAATTTGCAACCTGATGGAGGTCAGTATAGATGGACTAATAGACCAAGTCCCACACACTGCTAGAAGCCCAAATATTTTTTCAGAGCTAGATGCAGAAAAAAATTATTTTTAATTTGCAACCTGATGGAGGTCAGTATAGATGGACTAATAGAACAAGTCCCACACGCTGCTAGAAGCCCAAATATTTTTTCAGAGATAAATGAAGAAAAAAATTATTTTTAATTTGCAACCTGATGGAGGTCAGTATAGATGGACTAATAGACCAAGTCCCACACACTGCTAAAAGCCCAAATATTTTTTCAGAGCTAAATGAAGAAAAAAATTATTTTTAATTTGCAACCTGATGGAGGTCAGTATAGATGGACTAATAGACCAAGTCCCACACACTGCTAGAAGCCCAAATATTTTTTCAGAGCTAGATGCAGAAAAAAATTATATTCAGTTTGCAACCTGATGGAGGTCAGTATAGATGGACTAATAGAATGATGCTATGCCCAAAAGATTTTACTTCACTAGGTGCAGTAAAAAAATTGGTATTCTATACACAGGTGGTATATCTTGCAACACAGATAGGCTACTCCACTGACTAACACACTCTGCAATAGGCCAAAAAGGATTAGCTTTGCTAGATTCAGCCAAATGCTGTGAAAAAAAACTTGCACAGCACTGGCACAGACCTGCCTGGCAAAAACTGATAGGAACTGATGTAACCTAGTCCTGAAAAGGACTCCAATTACAATTAGTCTTTACTCCCACAATCTATCTATTTAAGAGCACAGACCTGCCTGATAAAAGTCGTAGGAAATGCTGTAACCTAGTCCTTAAAAGGACTGCAATCACAACTATTCCCTACTCCCAAGCTATCTGTATATTTGTGCGAAAATTGGCTTGAAATTAACAAGGTATAGCGCACACAGCAACAGCGGTGCCGTCTAACACGCAGCTGCAGCAGTGAGAATATGGTGGCGACGGGGAAAATGGCTTGGTCTTATAGGGCAAGGACATGTGACATACACTGCCAATCACACATGCCCTTGCTTGTGTGAAAAAAAGCACTTCGCTCCGTGTGTGCGCTGCTGATAGGCTGACAGATTGCACCTCCCCACTGCAAATGCGGGAAAGAGAAAAAAAAATGGAGATCTTCATTGTTCCTGCAGAGATCCATCCCCTGCCCCTCCCCCCGCCCCGCTGTACACTCAAACTGCGTATTAACATTAATTTTCATCATTACTGAGAAAAAATCCAGTTATGATTTTGGTGCACGAACAGTTATCGAACATAACCTCGAACAGCCGAATTTTTCTCAAATTGTTCGTGTTCGCCGACCGGCTCGAACACCGCCCAAAACAGCTCGAATTTGAGATTGGCGAACAGTTCGAGTAGAACAACGCTCATCTCTAGTTATGATCTGCAGCAAGTACTAAGGAAAGATAGGGGAAAGCTGTCCCTCCAGTAAGACTAAGCTGAATCCCTACGATGTAGCGGGCTGCCTGTTCCTAGTGAACAGACTCGCTTTAGTCCTCAGCTAGTCTGAACGAAGACCTATAGCATAAGGGGAGGGGTCCCTAAAAGAACTAAGGACTGGGACAAAAATGGGACACCTCCTAAACAGAACTTGTTGCAGAACACAAAAAGACAAACTGACAAAAAGGTACTAGAGGTCCCAGAAGGACCAAGCGAACTGACAGAGAAAGGCACCGAAACACCTGGCTAGAGAAACAGTCAAACAATGAAGTCCAGCACAGCCAAAAGGGCGGAACTAGAATATAAAGGCAGATAGTCACGTGATCGCAAAACACAAGATGGAAAAAACAAACAGGAGGGTTCTAACAATTTGGACTCATCAGACCAAAGCACAGATTTCCACTGGTCTAATGTCCATTCCTTGTGTTCTTTAGCCCAAACAAGTCTCTTCTGCTTGTTGCCTGTCCTTAGCAGTGGTTTCTTAGCAGCTATTTTACCATGAAGGCCTGCTGCACAAAGTCTCCACTTAACAGTTGTTGCAGAGATGTGTCTGCTGCTAGAACTCTGTGTGGCATTGACCTGGTCTCTAATCTGAGCTGCTGTTAATCTCTGATTTCTGAGGCTGGTGACTCAGATAAACTTATCCTCAGAAGCAGAGGTTACTCTTGGTCTTCCTTTCCTGGGGCGGTCCTCATGTGAGCCAGTTTCTTTGTAGCGCTTGATGGTTTTTGCAACTGCACTTGGGGACACTTTCAAAGTTTACCCAATTTTTCGGACTGACTGACCTTCATTTCTTAAAGTAATGATGGACACTCGTTTTTCTTTACTTAGAATTTGTATTATGGCAAGAAAAAAGCAGCTAACAGTCTATTCAGTAAAACTATCAGCTGTGTATCCAACAGACTTCTGCACAACACAACTGAAGGTCCCAACCCCATTTATAAGGCAAGAAATCCCACTTATTAAACCTGACAGGGCACACCTGTGAAGTGAAAACCATTTCCGGTGACTACCTCTTGAAGCTCATCAAGAGAATGCCAAGAGTGTGCAAAGCAGTCATCAAAGCAAAAGGTGGCTACTTTGAAGAACCTAGAATATAAGACATATTTTCAGTTGTTTCACACTTTTTTGTTAAGCATATAATTCCACATGTGTTCATTCATAGTTTTGATGCCTTCAGTGTGAATGTACAATTTTCATAGTCATGAAATACAGAAAAATCTTTAAATGAGGTGTGTCCAAACTTTTTGTCTGTACTGTATAATTTACATTTTTTTTATGTTAGGTCCTACCTAACATATGTAAGCAGATCATTGGAGTCCAGGCCTTGAAACCCCAACCGATCACACAAGAAGCCACTTTGTAGCTCATCAGTTTGTAGCACTGAGCTTCTGCCTGATTGTGCACACAGAGAGCTGTACAGGCTGAACAGAAAGTCTATGAGGCTGTACAGACTGAATTAGGCTTATAGACTTTCTTTTTAGCCCATACATCACTTAAATTAGAAATGCCCAGGCAAAAAATGGTGACCAGATATTGAGGGGTCAGTCTAAGGGTAGGTTCACACGAGCATATAAAAAATTGTTCAGTTTCATCCAGATATTTTTTCTCATTTGTCATCAGTGTGCAATCTGTATACAATCCATTTTTTTAGTCAGCAGTTATTAGTCATTTACAGAACCATTTACAGCTTCCTATGTTACAGAACTGCAATGTATCCATAAATATCGGATTCTTTTTGCGCACCCATAGATTTGAATGTGCAAGTTTCATCCGATTTAGAAACCCGTGCATGTGGTAAGTTTTTCACACGCAAATTCGGTCAGTGAAAATAAAAATCGCTCATCTGCACTGACCCATTGAATAATATTGGTCTGTGTACTGTTCATCTTTTTCACGTGAGAAGGGCAGACGACCGTATATTCACCATCCAAGAAAATCGGTCTCATTATGCTAATCACTAGTGATGAGTGAGCACTAAAATGCTCGGGTACTCGTTGTTCGAGTCGAGCAAATTGGAATACTAGGGTGCTCGACCCAAGCAACGAGCCCAATGTAAATCTATGGGAAACTCGAGCATTTTTCCGGCGGCGCCACGCGGCTGTCTGCAGAGGGCCTAAAAATTGGCCAAATCGATGGGAACAGTGCTCAAATGACATGGGAACAGCATGGGGAAGACCCCTGGAAGCATTTCTGACTCCCAGGTCACTGCTGTCAACAATGTTGACAGAGGTATTAAAACATACAAAAACGAAACCAAAATGGATTTTCCTGGGTAATATATGTATTAAATATCCTTTCAGGGGAATGACTTGTATATAAGGCAAAATAAATATGCAAAAACAAAAATGCTCCTCCACACCTTGGGCTATGTTCACACGTAGCCTTTTTGATGCGTTTTTGCACTTTTGCATTGCTTTCAACCAAGACAAATGCATTCACCAGGAAAGGTCATTTTAACATTTTACAACCTTATCTGGCCATGTGGTGTGTGACACATCATCAGACACATCCTGTTTCATTTATGATGGAGGGACTCTGAAAGTCACAAAGCCTATTTTTATAGGGCCATCAGGCGACCCTTACTATTCTGAAAGGGCCAGCAGTCGGCCCTCGCTATTGTTAGAGAGCAATCAGCCGGCTATGCTTTGCTGTTCCCATTATTAACGAGTGGGTCTCCTATACAGTGACTACAAGGGCTGCCAAACATTTGGATGCAACACAATTCCCCTTTGAAGAGACATAGAGGAGGGTCTCAGTAAAAAAAATGTTCCCATTATAAAGGAGCGGGTCTACTATAGTGGTAATGCCCATGCTGTGACTGCAAGGGCTGCCAAAATTTGGGAAAAACCGCACTAACAATTTAAAGACGCATAGAGCTGGGCCACAGTAACGACATGTGCCCATTAGAAAGGAGAGGGTCTGCTATTCAGTGATAGGGTATGCAGTGAGTGCAATGGCTGCCAAAATTAAGGAAAAACTCTACTAACAATTTAAAGACACATAGAGCTGGGCCACAGTAACGACATGTTTCCATTAGAAAGGAGAGGGTTTGCTATTCAGTTATAGGGTATACAGTGAGACCAACGGCTGCCAAAATTTAGGAAAAACTCCACTAAAAATTTAAAGACACATACAGCTGGGCCACAGTAACGAGAAGGACATGTTCCCATTAGAAAGGAGAGGGTTTGCTTTTCAGTTATAGGGCATGCAGTGAGTCCAACCACTGCCAAAATTTAGGAAAAACCCCACTAACAATTTAAAGACACATACAGCTGGGCCACAGTAACAAGTACAACATGCTCCCATTAGAAAGGAGAGGGTCTGCTGTTCAGTTATAGGGTATGCAGTGAGTCCAATGGCTGCCAAAATTTAGGAAAAATCCCACTAACAATTTAAGGCACATACAGCTGAGCCACAGTAAAGAGTACGACATGTTACCATTAGAAAGGGGAGGGTCTGCTATTCAGTTATAGGCTATACAGTGAGTCCAACTGCTGACAAAATTTAGGAAAAACCCTTCTAACAATTTAAAGACACATAGAGCTGGGCCACAGTAACGACATGTTCCCATTAGAAAGGAGAGGGTCTGCTAAACAGTTATAGGGTATGAAGTGAGTCCAACGGCTGCCAAAAAACCCCCACTAACAATTTAAAGACACATAGAGCTAGGCCACAGTAACGAGTACGACATCTTCCCATTAGAAAGGAGAGGGTCTGCTATTTAGTTTTAGGGTATGCAGTGAGTCCAACGGCTGCCAAAATTTAGGAAAAACTCCACTAACAATTTAAGGCACATAGAGCTGGGCCACAGTAACGACATGTTCCTATTAGAAAGGAGAGGGTCTGCTATACAGTTATAGGGTATGCAGTGAGTCTAACAGCTGCCAAAATTTAGGAAAAACCCCGATAACAATTTAAAGACACATACAGCTGGGCCATAGTAACGAGTATGACATGTTACCATTAGAATGGGGAGGGTCTGCTATTCAGTTATAGAGTATACAGTGAGTGCAACGGCTGACAAAATTTAGGAAAAACCCTACTAACAATTTAAAGACACATACAGCTGGGCCACAGTACCGACATGTTCCCATTCGAAAAGAGAGGGTCTGGTATTCAGTTATAGGGTATGCAGTGAGTCATACGGCCGCCAAAATTTAGGAAAAACCTCACTAACAATTTAAAGACATATAGAACTGGGCCACAATAACAAGTACGACATGTTCCCATTAGAAAGGAGAGGGTCTGCTATAAAGTTATAGGGTATGCAGTGAGCCAACAGCTGCCAAAATTTAGGAAAAACCACAATATCAATTTAAGGAACATAGAGCTGGACCAAAGTAACGACATATTTCCATTAGAAAGTAGAAGGTCTGCTATATAGTTATAAGGTATGCAGTGAGGCTAACGGCTGCCAAAATTTAGGAAAAACCCCACTAACAATTTAAAGACACATACAGCTGGGCCACAGTATGAGTACGACATGTTACCATTAGAAAGGAGAGGGTCTGCTATATAGTTATAGTGTACGCAGTGAGTGCAACGGCTGCGAAAATTTAGGAAAAACCCTACTAACAATTTAAAGACACATAGAGCTGGGCCACAGTAACGACATGTTCCCATTAGAAATGAGAGGGCCTGCTATACAGTTAAAGGGTATGCAGTGAGTGCAACGGCTGCCAAAATTTAGGAAAAACCCTACTAACAATTTAAAGACACATAGAGCTGGCCTCAGTAATGACATATTCCCACTCGAAAGGAGAGGGTCTCCCATACTGTTTGCCTATGTAGTGACTGTAATGGCTGTCAACAATTTGGAGGAAGTCCAATGCCCCTTGCAAGAGACATAGAGGTCGGAGGGCCTCCTGAAAAAAATGTTCCAATCATTAGGAAGTGGTCTCCCATATTGTTTGCTTATGGAGTGACGCAATGGCTGCAAAAAATTTGGAGGAACTCCAATGCCTCTTGCAAGAGATGTAGATAGAGTACAGACCAAAAGTTTGGACACACCTTCTCATTTAAAGAATTTTCTGTATTTTCATGACTATTAAAATTGTACATTCACACTGAAGGCATCAAAACTATGAATTAACACATGTGGAATTATATACTTAACAAAAAAGTGTGAAACAACTGAAAATATTTCTTATTTTATAAGTTCTTCAAAGTAGCCACCTTTTGCTATGATGACTGCTTTGCACACTCTTGGCATTCTCTTGATGAGCTTCAAGAGGTAGTCACTGGAAATGGTCTTCCAACAATCTTGAAGGAGTTCCCAGAGATGCTTAGCACTTGTTGGCCCTTTTGCCTTCACTCTGCGGTCCAGCTCTCCCCAAACCATCTCGATTGGGTTCAGGTCTGTGGAGGCCAGGTCATCTGGCGTAGCACCCCATAACTCTCCTGCTTGATCAAATAGCTCTTACACAGCCTGGAGGTGTGTTTGGGGTCATTGTCCTGTTGAAAAATAAATGATGGTCCAACTAAACGCAAACCGGATGGAATAGCATTACGCTGCAAGATGCTGTGGTAGCCATGCTGGTTCAGTATGCCTTCAATTTTGAATAAATCCCTAACAGTGTCACCAGCAAAGCACCCCCACACCATCACACCTCCTCTTCCACGCTTCATGGTGGGAACCAGGCATGTAGAGTCCATTCGTTCACCTTTTCTGCGTCGCACAAAGACACGGTGGTTGGAACCAATGATCTCAAATTTGGACTCATCAGACCAAAGCACAGATTTCCACTGGTCTAATGTCCATTCCTTGTGTTCTTTAGCCCAAACAAGTCTCTTCTGCTTGTTGCCTGTCCTTAGCAGTGGTTTCCTAGCAGCTATTTTACCATGAAGGCCTGCTGCACAAAGTCTCCTCTTAACAGTTGCTGAAAAGATGTGTCTGCTGCTAGAACTCTGTGTGGCATTAACCTGGTCTCTAATCTGAGCTGATGTTAACCTGCGATTTCTGAGGCTGGTGACTCGGATAAACTTATCCTCAGAAGCAGAGGTGACTCTTGGTCTTCCTTTCCTGCGGCGGTCCTCATGTGAGCCAGTTTCTTTGTAGCGCTTGATGGTTTTTGCAACCGCACTTGGGGACACATTCAAAGTTTGTCCAATTTTTCGGACTGACTGACCTTCATTTCTTAAAGTAATGATGGCCACTCGTTTTTTTTGCTTAGCTGCTTTTTTCTTGCCATATTACAAATTCTAACAGTCTATTCAGTAGGACTATCAGCTGTGTATCCACTAGACTTCTGCACAACACAACTGATGGTCCCAACCCCATTTATAAGGCAAGAAATCCCACTTATTAAAACTGACAGGACACATCTGTGAAGTGAAAACCATTTCCGGTGACTACCTCTTGAAGCTCATCAAGAGAATGCCAAGTGTGTGCAAAGCAGTCATCAAAGCAAAAGGTGGCTACTTTGAAGAACCTAGAATATAAGACATATTTTCAGTTGTTTTACACTTTTTTTGTTAAGTATATAATTCCACATGTGTTAATTCATAGTTTTGATCCCTTCAGTGTGAATGTACAATTTTCAAAGTCATGAAAATACAGAAAAATCTTTAAATGAGAGGGTGTATCCAAACTTTTGGTCTGTACTGTATGTTGATATGGTACATATAGTGGGGATATGGTGGTGGAGGATGAGGATGCGGAGAAGGAGGAGGACAAGAGCAAATAGACAAAATCAGGAAGCGTATACCCATGTCTGGGTGTGAAGACAGAGGTACATGGGAATAGAGTTAGACCTCCCAAATAAAAGACACTGTATTTGAGTTTATGTTACGCTGCTATCATTCGGTGGAGTTGAGAAGTCTGGCCCAATCCAGCCCTTGTTCATTTTTATAAGAGTCAGCCTGTCAGCATTTTCCTATCGGTTATAATTCCACCGGCGGCACTGAAAACCCGCTCTGACAAAATGCTAGCGGCAGGGCAGGCCAGGACCTCCAAGGCATAGAGAGCCAGTTCATGCCACGTGTCCAGCTTGGATACCCAATAATTCTAAAGCACAGAGGAATCACACAGGACATTGGTATGGTCAGCAAGGTACTCCCTCAGCATCTTCCGCAACTTTTCCCTCCTTGGGAGAGTACCCCGCGCATCAGGGCTTGTGCGATTGGAGGGTCTGAGAAAACTGTCCCAGAACTTTGACAGTGTTCCTCTGCCTCTGCTGGATTTCATTTGTGTCTCTCTCGCCTGTACTCCTTGGTTGTCCAATGAACTGTGACCTCTGCCGCCAGCATTTTCAGATGGGAATTTTTTTAATAATTCCGCAACAAGGGCCTTCTCTTACTGCCCCATTTAATTAGGCCTGTCCTGCACGGCAATAAGAGACAGAAAGTTCTCCTTGTAGCGTGGGTCTAGAAGTTTCATCAACCAATAATGACTGTCACCGAAAATTTGGACAACGCGAGGGAAACAGGAAAGGCAGCGTAACATAAACTCAGCCTTGTGTGCCAGACTGCAAAGAGGCAAGACTTCCGTGTCCTCACCAAGAGGACGACTGACCATGCTCTCGTCCTCATCCTCCTCCTCTTCCTCCTCCTCCCTGTCCTCAGGCCATCCACGCTGAACAGTTGGTATGACAGTTGTGCAGGTGCAGGTAGTACCGTCTATAGCGCAGGAAACTAGCTCCTGTTCTTCCTCCTCCTGCTCCTCTTCCTCATTGTCACCCAATCCACGTTGGGATGAGATGAGGCTGGGCTGTGACGAATCACTCTGTATGGTTCCTTGCTCCATCTCATCGTGCTCCACCTGCAATGCATCCTCTTTAATTGTGAGCAGAGAGCATTTCAGAAGACAGAGAAGTGGGATGTTGATGCTAATTATGGCGTCATCGCCGATCACCATCTTGGTGGAGTCCTCAAAGTCATGGAGGATGATACATATGTCTGACATCCATGTCATCCATGTTAAGTGTGGAGTCTGACCTGAATATCGATGGCCTTGTTGATGCTGGTAGTCAACAACTCTCCCCTTCGACTCACAAATCCTTCCCAACATCTGCAATCTAGAGTTCCAACATGTGGGGACATCGCAGATCAGTTGGTGAGCCAGAAGCTGCAAATGCTGCTGAAGCACGGCAAGGGTGGCAGTAGCTCTAGCTGACTTTCTAAAATGGGCACACAAGCGGTGTACTTTGACAAGCTGATCTGGTAGATCCAGGTAGGTTTTGAGATACCGCTGAATCACGAGGTTAAGCACATGGGCCAGGCATGGTATGTTTGTGAGTTTGCCTCGCCTCACAACTGCCACCCGGTTCCGGCCATTGTTACACATGACCATGCCTGGCTGTAGGGTCAGCGGTGTCACCCACAGATCTGCCTGCTCTTTCAGAGCTGTCCACAACTCTTCTTCAGCATTGTACAGTTTGTCACCTAAGCATATTAGCTTCAACACAGCCTGCTGCCGCTTGGCCAAGGCAGTGCTGCAGTGCTTTCAGCTTGCGACTGATGTGGTCATTTCGGAGATGGAGGCTGAAGAGGAGGGAGAGGAGGTGCAGGATCTGTAGAATGTGGGGGCAACCCTGATAGACCCAGGGCTTGCAATCCTTGGAGTCGGGAGGACGTGTTCCGTCCCAAGGTCTGACTGGGTCCCGGATTCCACTATATTAACTCAGTGTGCCATCAGCGAGATGTACCATCCCTGCCCACAAGCACTAGTCCACATGTTTGTGGTTAGGTGTTCTTTCCCAGTAACTGCATTGTTGATGGCACGTCTAATGTTGTGGGACACGTGCCCGTGTAATGCGGGGATGGCACACTGGGAGAAATAGTGGCAGCTGGGGACCAAGGGATGGCCGTTGCCATCAGGTTGCGGAAAGCTTCCATCTCCATGAGCCTAAAAGGCAACATTTCGAGCGCAAGCATTCACGAAATGTGTGAATTTAGTAGTGTGGCATGTGGGGCATTGGATGCATATTTGCGCTTGCGTTCCAAGGACTGGGGTAGGGATAACTGAACGCTGCTCTGGGATAATGACGTTGACGTGCTTGCTGATGGTGCTAGTTGAGAGTGTTCAATGACAGGTGCAGGGTGGGAGGCATCTTGGCATGAGCCATGGACAGGGGATTGGCATGCACGCACAACAGCGGAACAAGCGGTGGTGTCACCCGCACACACTGTTGCAGGACCCTGGGGTTCGGCCCACTTAGTCGGGTGCTTTGTTGCCATGTGCCTGATCATGCTGGTGGTGGTCAGGCTGCTAGTTTTGCTGCCCCTGCTGATGCTGGCCTGGCAGTTGGTGCAAATGGCCTTTTGGGGATTATCTGCAGAGTCTTTAAAAAATAACCAGACTTGAAAAGACCTAACAGTTGTACTGGCAACTTCTGTCGTGTTGGCGTTATGAGGAACGCTTTCCTTCCTTGTGTCTGCGGCCAGCACACTGCTTTTTCCTGTTTTTTGTGGTGCTACACCTCCCTCCTCCTGTGTGCTGCTGTCCTCACTCTGTATGTCTTCCTGCCAGGTTGGGTCAATTACTATATCATCCACCAACTCGTCTTCCACTTCCGCACCCTGGTCCTCCTCCTGACTTTCTGGCAATTGTGTCTCATCATCATTATCATCCACCTCTTGCGACAATAATTTCACTTTCCCACAGTCGCCTTAGTGTGACCGTGGCTGCTTCTATATTTGGGCATCGTTACACATGTTCTTCTCTTGACTCGCTTGAAGCTGGCTGGGTGAGAGGCCCAAAGACAGGATGGAGGTGGTGATGGCAAGGTCTGCTATCCAACCAACAACCTTTTGACACTGCTCTGTGTTCAATGGTGGTGTTCTGCGGTCCCCTAGTAATTGGGACAGGAAGGTCGAGCGACAAGATGTGGATGTTGTGGCACAATTTCAGCTTGCCCATGGCCACGCCCTCGGACTCTGCATGCACCATCACGTCCACTTCCCCGTTCCTTGCCACGCATCTTTCCCATTTTAAACGGAGGACAATATTTTCCACGTTCACGAGAAATGGCTGATTTTTGAATGCAGTTATATGTGATACATCTGACAGAGAACCACAATTTTAAATAGCAGGCCTGTAATTTACTAATGATATTCTACACAGAGACCAAGTGTGACTAGCTTGACCGACACACTGCAACGAAATGAAAATGGAAGAAATGGCTGATTTTGGAACACTCTTATAGGTGATATGTCTCACAGAGAACCACGGTTTTTAATAGCAGGCCTGTAATATACTAAGATTATTCTACACAAAGTTCTAGTGTGAATAGCTTAACCAACACACTGCAATGAAATGGAAGGCAGAAATGTCTAATTTTGGAACGCTGTTATATATGTGATACGTCTGATAGAGAACCACGGTTTTAAATAGGTCTGTAATTTACTAATACAATTCTTCACAGACACCTAGTGTGAATATCTTGACCGACACACCTCAACGGAATGAAAATGGAAGAAATGTCTGATTTTGAAACAGTCTTATAGGTGATATGTCTGACAGAGAACCACGGTTTTAAATAGCAGGCCTGTAATTTGCTAATACTATCCTTCACAGACACCTAGTGTGAAGAGCTAGACCGACACACTGCAACTGCATGAAAATGGAAGAAATCTCATCTGATTTTGGAATAGTCTTATATTTGATATGTCTGACAGAGAACCACGGTTTTATATAGCAGGCCTGTAATTTAATTAAACTATTCTTCACAGACATCTAGTGTGAATAGCTTGACTGACACACTGCAACAGAATGGAAAAGGAGGCCAATATTTTCCACGTTCAGTTCAAATTTCCGGCTTTTTATCGCTAAATATGGAACAGATCTGGCTTTATTCTGCAGTGAGAACAAGCAAATGGTGTACTCTGGATTGCTTTTTAAGCAAATAACCAGGATTAAGATAAAAAAAATTGCCCTGGCCCCTGATATCTGGGGCTATGTCTCACCGGTGGTCACCACTCACCTAACTAAAATTTTTAACCTCTCTCTTTCTTAAGGTATATTTCCCTCCTCATTTAAACATGCCATCATAACCCCTTTACTTAAAAAGCCATCCCTGGACCAGAACTGCACTGCTAACTACAGACCTGTCTCTAACCTTCCTTCCATCTCTAAACTCCTGGAACGCTTGATCCACTCCCGTCTAATCTGCTATCTCTCAGATAACTCTCTCCTCGACCCTCTACAATCTGGTTTCCGCTCCTTACACTCCACTGAAACTGCCCTCACTAAAGTCTCTAATGATCTACTAACAGCTAAATCCAAAGGTCACTGCTTCTCCTGGATCTCTCTGCCGCATTTGACACTGTGGATCACCAGCTCCTCCTCACTATTCTCCGCTCTATAGGCCTCAAGGACACCGGTCTCTCCTGGTTCTCCTCCTACCTCTTTGACCGCTCCTTCATGGTATCTTTTGCTGGCTCCTCTTCCTCTCCTCATCCCCTTATTATCGGGGTCCCGCAGGGCTCAGTCCTAGGCCCCCTCCTCTTCTCTCTATACACTGCCCCTATTGGACAAACAATCAGCAGATTTGGGTTCCAGTATCATCTCTATGCTGACGACACCCAACTATACACCTCTTCACCTGACATCACCACTACCCTAATACAAAATACCAAGGATTGTCTGTCCGCTGTCTCTAACATCATGTCCTCCCTCTATCTTAAACTGAATCTCTCTAAAACTGAACTTCTTGTGTTTCTCCCCTCTACTAACCCAACTCTATCTAACATCGAAATTACATTGGTGGGTTCAACCATAACTCCCAAGCAGCACGCATGCTGCCTTGGGGTCATATTCGACACTAACCTTTCCTTTACTCCCCATATCCGATCACTCACTCGCTCTTGTCACCTGCATCTTAAAAACATCTCCCGAATCTGACCTTTTCTCACCTTTGAAACTGCTAAAACTCTGACTGTCGCTCTTATTCACTCTCGTCTGGACTACTGCTACTCTCTTCTGATCGGTCTCCCTCTTACCAAACTTTCTCCTCTCCAATCCATCCTGAATGCGGCAACTAGGGTCGTATTTCTGTCCAGCCGCTTCACTGATGCCTCCATCTTGTGGCAGTCTTTACACTGGTTGCCCGTCCGCTACATGGTCCAATATAAACTCATCGCTCTCACTCACAAAGCTCTCCACAGTTCTGCACCGCCTTATATCTCCTCTCTCATCTCTGCCTATCGCCCTACACATGCCCTCCGTTCTACAAATGACCCAAGACTAACATCCCCCATAATCCGAACCTCGCACCTCCATCTCCAAGACTTCTCTCGTGCTGTGCCAGTTCTCCTGAATGCACTACCCCAGGTGATCCAACTGATGCCTAGCGCCCATGTCTTCAAGCGTGCTTTAAAAACCCATCTATTTAAACAAGCCTACCACCTTAACTACTCAGTAAATTAACTTTCCCCTGTTCCCTCCTTCTAAATATTATTCAGAATCTGTTCCCTTCTCTTTATCTGTCTCCACACCCTCCATGCACAAGATAACTGCACTCGGTACTTGAGTATTGCACTTAAACATACTGACTGACCAGATCATACAGCTTTATATGAAAATCCCTATTTATTATAATTGCCAGACCTGAAATAACAAGCACTTTTCACCTATTGTGTCCCCCCATTTCCTTGTAGAATGTAAGCTTGCGAGCAGGGACCTCACTCCTAATGTAACTGTTTAAACTGTCTTAAATTGTATTGAATTTATTGTCTGGACATGTCCCTGCTTAATTGCAAAGTGCTGCGGAATATGTTGGCGCTATATAAATACAAATTATTATTATTATTATTACAAATATCCGTAATTATTACAGCAGCAGACAGGACGTTCAATGGACCCTCTTGTGCTGTATCATACACTGCAGTCTGCCACATACACTGGCTGCCCGCCTAGAACTGATTATATGCAGTGGATTAGTCCTCAGAAGGACTTTTAGTTCAGTTGTATATATATATATGTTGTGGAATACCTATACTAACTATAAACAAGCAAATCTCTTCCTGACACAGCAGCACCTCTCCCTACTCTGCCTGGTTCCAGGGTAGACTGTGACGAGCATAGTGGTGCCAGGTCTTATATAGACCTGATGATGCTGTGCGGCCAGCCAATCACTCTACTGCCCACAACCAACATGGCTACAGCATTACAGTCCGTGGCAGGCAATCTCCGCATGTTCATTAGCTCTCTGAACAGCGCCAAACATGCAGGGAGGGAATCCGAGTTCCCACCTGAGCAACCCGGAAATACTCGCCGAGCTTGTCGAGCACAGTGATGCTCGGGCGAGTACCGAGCGGTGGCGAGCACGTTCGCTCATCACTACTAATCACACTTTGATCAACGTTTGATCAGAATTTGATCAGAGTGCTATCTGATTTTCTCTGATGTGGAGAATTAAAATTTTTAAAAAAAGTTGCTTCATCTTCTCCATTAAGTCTGTTTCCGTGAAAATCGTACCCCACTCAGATGTCCTCTAAGTGCAGTCCAATGTCTTCAATGGACCCATAGTCATGAATTGGCAAGTGCCCATTCATCGGAGGCAAATCGTGCATGCTGCAATTTTTTCCCTTGAACCACTTGGTCCTCATTGAATAACATTGGTCCGAGTGCGATCCGATGTTTTGATGGATCATACTCGGTTCGAAACTACTGTCGTCTGCAAGAGCCCTAAGGCACAGAAAAAGAGAGGCAGCAACTTTAAAAAAGCCAAATGAGGACTCTAATTCAGGACTATAATTCTCCTTCTTCAAGTTCACTGTTTTCTATTCTAGTTGTCAATGTTACAACATATGTCATAACCAGCCTGTTTTTCAAGTACATTGTTTTGGATGTGTTGATGAAAAATGATGTTGTAAAAAGGACTTGGTCAAAAGTGGTGAATACAGGACAATGCCTAAGAAACAGGCATTCCTCACATGTATTAAAGCTGTCAAAACAGTCGCAAATCATGCACACAGCGTGACTAAAACATAACAGTCGAGCACACTGAAGATATTCGGCAAGCACCCGAGCATGGTCTCTGAAAGAGTTAACAGAACATAATCGCTCATCACTAGTGCTGACCAGTCCGTTCAGTGCGATGTGATCATCGCACATGTTATACGGCAGTCTGTCTCTGCCCTTACCAACACCAAATCAAATTACACATGCACTAGAAGGATGCAGCAGACCCCTATGATAAAGGCTGGGGCAGCACAGGTGCAAAATACTAATGGAGCAACCACTCAAAACCTACCAATTCATGGATGGGGTGGATGCCTCGTATTAAACATGCACACAGATGAGGCTTGCAGAGGGTGCAAGTCAAACAGGTAGGTGTGATGCACAATGTCTGGCTTACAGCCTATTGATGACGCCCATACTCTTAGATCAGACTATATAAGTATACCCCAGTACACCCAAACAACACTAAAGGGCCTGGTTGAATCCTGTATAAAGATGTAAAATAATGTAGAAGATAAAATACACTAAATGAGGTATTGGTTGATATTTTGGTCTAAATACATAAGCTCACAACCCACGTCAAGTGTCCTCAAATTTGTGAGCCCTAACACCAAAATCAAAAAGAGCGAACACAGGACAATATTTCAAAAAACATGACAGAAAAAGATACAACCTTTCCAACTCCAAATGAGATTCCATTTGGGTATTCATTTTTTTTTTAATTCTGCGATACAGTTCCAAAAATAGGGGTTATTTTTTTTATTGTTGATTTTTATGGTCTTTCCCAAGGGGGCGGTGCTCACATGATTCTCTGGGAAATTATCTTTCCACTTCTCTGCATAATTACACCTTTTTAAAGGTCATAAAAATTAGCACTAAATAAAAAGGCCCACATTTTGGCAGATTAAAAAAAAAGAAAAAAAAAAAAAAAAAAGGAATACTCAAGGGAGAAGCGGGAATAAAATAAGAGCAAAAATTTCTGACTTTTGTCCTGGTGACAGGTCCCCTTTAAAGGGGTTTTCTCACAATTACAAAGAGTCACCCATCCACAGAATAGGTGATAAGAGTCACTGAAAAAAAAAATTACAAATATCCAATATCTCCAATCATTTTCTCTTCTGTTAGTTACTTTATTTCCAAAACATTTGTTAGATGCAGTTTTCTACAAATGACATCTTTTAACTTCATGTAATTGTTTTTTCTAAACTAATAATCATAAGATTTATAAGTGTGTTTATCATAATCTCCAGATCAGGCTAATAAAGCGAATGTTTATCTCCTATGGGCAAGATCGCATGAAGATCTGACAGATGGTGCTGATCAGAAACAATCCTTGCCATAAACCACTTGAAAATTGTCTTAATGCTCTGCTGCATTACATTCGTATTATTACCCACAGAGCTGCAGCTACACCCTGGGGTTAACAGCGAGCTCTCCTAATGACATCAAGGTAATTAAAGTGATTGCTTGTTTAGTTGTCTTTCACAAATACAGCGATTTTGAATTTGCCGAGGTTACAAACTTTATTCATTCACTCACATCAAACCAGGATTCAATGTTTTATTGTCCAATAAGATAAGGTTCTAAGGAGTGGAAAACCAAAAATACTTAAAGGAATATTCCCATCTCAGCCTTTCATGGCTGAGCAAGAATATCCCTTTAATTAGTATTGGTTTTCAACTCCTCACAACCTTATCTTAATGGACAATAAAACATTGAATCCTGGTTTCATGTGAGTCAATCAATAAAGTCTATGACCCCTGAAAATTCAAAAGTCAAGCACTGGCTACTGGTGGTGGGCTCCAGAAACAGCCAAACAGGGCTGTGCTATGCAGTTTCCATAACTCCCATTCACCTCTATTTGAGTTACAAAAACAGCATAGCTCAGCAGTGCTTGTCTGTTTCCAAAGCCCAAAATCTAATGGCAGGTACTTGAACACGAAGGGCGAAGTCAGACGACAGCATAACTCGGACTGAGATCGGGCTGCAATGCACGGACTGGCAGGGATGTCTCCCGACCTGAGCGTGACAGATTCATAGAAATATATGAAGCTGTCACACTCGGATCGAGAGTCGTGCTGGTCAGTCCATGCATTGCAGTCTGATCTATATTGTCGTCTGTCTTCGTCGTAAGGGCTCACTCCCACTTGCGATAAAATTGGACGAATGCAATCTGATAAAAAAAATCGAATTGCATTCGGTCCAATGTTAATCTATGAGTGTGTGCTCATATGCTATTTTTTTCAGCTCCGATCAAATTGAGATTAGACTGAAAAAAAACGCAGTATGCTGCGATTACATGTGACATTCGGATCGCACGCACCCATATAAGTCTATGGGTGCGTGAGAAACATCGCACTGCACTCGGATATCACTAGAGTGCAGTGCGATTCCTGCAGACACCGGCAACAGAAGAGAGGGAGAAATTACTCTCTGCATCTCCTCCGCAGCTGTGCCGTGATTCTCTCATGCGAGAGGACCGGAGCACCGAGCACTGACACTCGGCTCACACTCACAGCAGAGCAGGAGCCGATTACCATTAGAATATTGCATCAGTGGCTCTCGCATCAGATGCCATAGGCTAATGTGTCTCCGGCCTAATATTGCTGTTTCAGCCACGAATGACTGAAATAGCAACAATGTTCTAAAGAAAACCTCTCAAGTTCCCCAAGGCCCCAGAACTGCCTGTATCTTTCAGAACTGTGTTCCAGTACTTTTATTATGTGTGTAATGTTCCAAAATTCTGCTGATATGAATGGCAAAAATACTTTTATATCTTTGGCACCGCTCCTGATATGCTAGTTAGTTACTTAAGACTATTCTGGCGGGCCGTCTATTCCCTTGACTACTATTGCCTCAGGTGCTGTAATCATGCACCTTCAGAGTGACTGACCTCTTCTTTACTGTCCCCACACTAAAGCTATGATAGGCGACAGTGAAGGAAACATAGTTACGCCGAGGAGACGTAATCATAGCACCTGAAGTAGGACTAGCCAGGGGGAATAGACACGCAACCAGACTAGTGCTGGCTAATTAGCAAATCATGAGCACTGATGGAAAAGTGTTTTTTAAGCTCATATGAATAGAGTGTTGGTAAATAATGGTGTTAGTTTGTGGGCCTTAGTGAACCTGACAGGTTCCCTTTAAAGTATAAGGGCTCTTCTACACGTCTTGATATTTCCGGTACTGGAAAAAACATTACCGGAGATATCCGTGTCCGTGTGACCGTATGCACCCATGTGGCACACATCTGATAACCGTGTGTCGCACGTCTGCCGCATCAGGATCACACGTACCGGCGCCTGAGAATCAGCGGTACAGTTAGCGCTGTTCCCAAATGCTCCGGGTGCTGAATGCTGCCCTCCTCATTTTTTCCTGCTGGCGCTGCGATCAGCACCACTAGGGACAATGATGAGAGTACACGTAGGACAGGTATTTTTTACAGGCCAGAGCTTCAGCTCAGGAGTGGTGTCCTGTCAGCCACTGAGCGCAGCTCCAGAGCCGCTCATTCTCCCGGCATCCATGGATTTTATTATTTTATTCTTATTTTTACAGGTGGGGACAATATACTGGGATCAAACTACCACTACCCCGGCAGGGAATCATGATGAGGGCAGTGTTCAGCACCAGCACTTGGGAACAGCGATAACTGTAGCACTGATTCCCAGGCACCCGTCCGTGTGATCCTAATGCAGTACACAGATGCAACACGTAAAACACACATGGGCACACGGAACATGGATATCTCCGATATCATAGATAGGCGGACGTGTGAAACCGGCCTAAGCAATACAGGAATATTTTTAATCCTGTATGTAGATAATCTAAATAAGTAATAAAAAGATCAGATGACTCTCTAATGGGTCTATGAGCTCATGACATGAGGTTAAGTCTTGGACAGCCTCATCTGTTTAATCCTTTTTCTGGATGACTCCAAACTACCCTCATCTTTTTGAACTTACTTATGTCTCACATATCCCCTGAATATGGAGCCATTCCAAAATGTATCTAGAAACACGTGTGAAATAAAGAACTAATAGAGGATGCAATGTATAATGGCTAATCTGTTCAAAATATAACATTATTTTGTTCTCTCTGTGTCAAATCCCAATACTGTAAGAGCACAAAATGCAGATAAAAGAAAGGAAACTCAGTAGGAACTTGTACAAAATATAAAAATAATTACCACAAGTTGTGAGGTGCCACAGATCACGGAAATAAGCATAATAATTCCATTCTACGAAATAAATAATGCAAGCAGCGCTCCACTTTTATCATTTAGATAATTCCTAGCACAGATTCACAGAATTATAGCATCTGGGGATTTACAAGTGGGAGGCTCAACAGGATTGATAAGAATAAGAATCATAGATCTCCTACGTAGAAATGAACCATTATATATCCTTTAATTCATGAGGAAACTGGACAGAACCATTATGTAAATGGTGATGTCATCTGATTTATCGGTTATAGGAAGTTTCGCCCCCAGCAATTTGCCCCCAGCAGTTCGCCCCCATCTGTTCGCCCCCAGGTACATTTCGCCCCTATCATTTCGCCCCCAGGAAGATTCGCTCCCGCACATTTCGCCTCTGCACGTTTTGACCCCGGACGTTTCTAACTGGGGGCGATATGTGCGGGGGCAAAACATCCTGGGGGTCAAATGCTGGGGACAAAATGTGTGGGGGCGAAATGTACCCGGGGGCGAATTGCTGGGGGTGAACTGCTGGGGGTGAAACATCTAATTCCCGGATTTATTATAGACATTATTTGCACAGAATTCTAATTATAAGGCTAGAGTCATACGACAGTATTAAAAATTTGGTCCAATTTTCATCCAGAAAAATGGGATGATTTTTTTCTCACTTCATCATCCGTGTGCAATCTGTTTTTTTACAGTAATAGATATTAAAGGCAACCTGTCACCAGAAAAAATGCTAATAACCTGCAGATATGAGGTTGATATGCAGGTTAATAGCAGCATTATTAACTTGCCCGATGCCCTCACGTAGTCGAACACTGCTGGGAGAAAATTAACTTTGTTCCCATCCCCCCGTCAGTGTTCCAGTTTCAGTCACGGGGGCATATAAGTCGGTATGAATGTAATGTGTAGGCGCATGTTCACACTGGCCACTAAACAAACAGTGTGAACATGCGATTACACGCTGTATGCATACCATCTTGTATTCCAGTTCATTTCTTTCGGTTTTGTTTTAGGTTTTTGCACTCTGTGCAAATAAGGGAGCCGCCTCCCTTTTCTTTGAGCTGGACATTACTTTCATATAGATCTCCATGGCTGAATGTCCAATAGTCGGGGCCCCGGTCCTGTTCGGCCCTTATTTATATTTACATCATTTCACATATGGTACAGTTTTAATGCTAGAGGTTAGGATTGTACCGAGTAGGGTCACCTTGATGAGGTGGGATGGCTTTACATTTTTTTTATCAAAACAATGTTAACAAAGTGCCCTATGTTATTTTCATGCACTATTGCTATTTATTTATTTACTGCAGGGTATTTGATCATTTTGTTTTTAAGTTAGGTTTTGTTAGTTTATTGGCCAGTGTGAACTTGCGCATATACATTGCATTAATACCAACTTGTATTTTCTAATGGTCTCTTTTATACAGCTGTAGTTCTCCATTTTCATACAGAAGCTTATAGTTTTTCTTCTGCCAGATTCCATAATAGGCACCCAATACATTGGTACAGAGAGTGCCTACAACTTCACAATACAGAGCTGCAGAGACTCCTTCAAACATTCTAATGCCTGTGTGCCTATGACTGAATTTCCCTATGTCCAGCTCCCTCTACCTAATTGTTGTATTATGAGGGATAAATATTAGTGATGAGCGAGCACTAAAATGCTCAGGTACTTGTTGTTCGAATCAAGCAAATTGGAATGCTCGAGTGCTCGGTCCGATTAATGAGCCCAATGTAAGTCTAGGGGAAACTCGAGCATTTTTCCGGTGGCTCCCCCCGGCGGTCTGCAGAGGGACTAAAAATTGCCCAAATGGATGGGAACAGTGCTCAAATGACATGGGAACAGCATGGGGAAGACCTCTGGAAGCATTTCTGACTTCCAGGTCACTGCTGTCAACAACGTTGTCAGATTTATTACGCCACTTTTACAGACTCACAATAAAACATACAAAAATGAAACCAAAATGGATTTTCCTGGGAAATATGTTAAGGAACATCCTTTCCAGGGTAATGGCTTGTATGTAAGGCAAAATAAATAACCAAAAACAAAAATGCTCCTCCACACCCTGGGCTATGTTCACACATAGCGTTTTTGATGCGTTTTTCCATTTTTGCATTGATTTCAAAGGTGAAAAAACATTTACCATTAAAGGTCATTTTAACATTTTACTACCTTATCTGGCCATGTGGTGTATGACACATAATCAGACACATCCTGTTTCATTTATGATGGAGGGACTCTGAAAGTCACAAAAACTATTTTTATAGGGCCATCAGGTGGCCCTTACTATTCTTAAAGGGCTAGCAGTTGGCTATGCTCTATATTTACTCCATTATTAACGAGTGGCTCTCCTATACTGTTATTGCGTATGCAATGACTGCAATGGCTGCAAAAATTTTGGAGGAACTCCAAAGCCCCTTGCTAGATACGTAAATGTCAGAGGGCCTCCTGCAAAAAATGCTCCCATTATTAGGAAGTGTGTCTCCCATACTGTTTGCCTATGTAGTGAAGCAACGGCTGCCAAAAATTTGGAGGAACTCCAATGCCCCTTGCAAGACACATAGAGGTCGGAGGGCTTCCTGAAAACAATGTTCCCATTATTTGGAATTGTGTCTCCCATACTGTTTGCCTATGCAGTGAAGCAACGGCTGCCAAAAATTTGGAGGAACTCAAATGCCCCTTGAAAGAGACGTTGAGGTCGTAGAGCCTCCTAAAAACAATGTTCCCATTATTAGGAAGTGGGTCTCCCATAGTGTTTGCCTATGCAGTGAAGTAACAGCTGTCTGAGATGATTTAGTGAATCCTGCTTTGAGCAGCGGGTTGGACCAGATGACCCAGGAGGTCCCCTCCAACTCTACCATTCTATGATTCTATGAAAAATTTGGAGGAACTCCAATGCCCCTTGCAAGAGACATGGAGGTCAGAGGGCATAATGAAATAAATGCTCCCATTATTAGGAAGTGTGTCTCCCATACTGTTTGCCTATACAGTGAAGCAACGGCTGCCAAAAATTTGGAAGAACTCCAATGCCCCTTGCAAGAGATGTAGATATGTTGATATGGTACATATTGTGGTGATATGGTGGTGGAGGATGAGGTTGCAGAGAAGGAGGAGGACAAGAGCAAATAGACAAAATCAGGAAGCGTATACCCATGTCTGGGTGTGAACACAGAGGTGAATGGGAATAGAGTTAGACCTCCCAAAAAAGACACTGTATTTGAGTTTATATTACGCTGCCTCATTCGGTAGTGTTGAGAAGTCTGGCCCAATCCAGCCCTTGTTCATTTTTATAAGAGTCGGACTGTCAGCATTTTCAGTTGACAGGCGGAAGCGCCTATCAGTTATAATTCCACCAGCAGCACTAAAAATGCGCTCAGGGCAGGCAAAGACCTCCAAGGCGTAGAGAGCCAGTTCATGCCATGTGTCTTGCTTGAATACCCAATAATTATAGGGCACAGAGGAATCACGGAGGACGTTGGTACGGTCGGCAAGGTACTCCCTCACTATCTTCCGAAACTTTTCCTTCCTTGGGAGAATACCCCATGCTTCAGGGCCTTTGCAATGGGAGGGTCTATGAAAACTGTCCCAGAATTTTGACAGTGTTTCCCTGCCTCTGCTGAATTGCATTTGTGGCTCTCTTGCCTGTACTCCTTGGTTGTCCAATTAACTGTGACCTCTGACACCAGCATTTTCAGATGGGAATTTTTTAAATAATTCCACAACAAGGGCCTTCTCGTACTGCCCCATTTTATTAGGCCTGTTGTGCAAGGGAATAAAAGACAGACAGTTATCCTTGTAGCGTGGGTCTAGAAGTGTCACTAACCAGTAATGACTGTCACCCAAAATGTGAGGGTCACGGGAAAAGCAGCGTAACATAAACTCAGCCATGTGTGCCAGACTGCAAAGAGGCAAGACTTCCGTGTCCTCACCAAGAGGACGACTGACCATGCTCTCCTCCTCATCCTCCTCCTCCTCCCTGTCCTCAGGCCATCCACGCTGAACAGACGGTGTGACAGTTGTGCAGGTAGTACCGTCTGTAGCACAAGAAACTAGCTCCTGTTCTTCCTCCTCCTCCTCTTCCTCATTGTCACCCAATTCACATTGGGATGAGATGAGGCTGGGCTGTGTGAAATCACCCTGTATGGTTCCTTGCTCCATCTAATCATGCTCCGCCTGCAATGCATCCTCTTTAATTGTGAGTAGAGAGCATTTCAGAATACAGAGAAGCGGGATGGTGACTATAATTATGGCATCATCTCCGCTCACCATCTTGGTGGAGTCCTCAATGTTTTGGAGGATGGCACAAATGTCTGACATCCATGTCCACTCCTGAGGTCTTATGTGTGGAGTCTGACCTGAATAATGACGGCCTTGTTGATGCTGGTAGTCAACAACTGCCCTCTTCTGCTCACAAATCCTTCCCAACATCTGCAATGTAGAGTTCCAACGCGTGGGGACATCGCAGGTCAGTCGGTGAGCTGGAAGCTGCAAACGGTGCTGAAGCACGGCAAGGGCAGCGGAAGCTGTAGCTGACTTTCTAAAATGGGCACACAGGCGGCATGTTTTGACAAGCAGATCTGACAGATCTGGGTAGGTTTTGAGAAACCGCTGAACCACGAGGTTAAGCACATGGGCCAGGCATGGTACATATGTGAGCTCGCCTCGCCTCAGAGCCGCCACCAGGTTGCGGCCATTGTCACACACGACCATGCCTGGCTGTAGGTTCAGCGGTGTCAGCCACAGATCTGCCTCCTCTTTCAGAGCTGTCCACAACTCTTCAGCGTTGTGCGGTTTGTCACCTAATCATATTAGCTTCAGCACAGCCTGTTGCCGCTTAGCCAAGGCAGTGCTGCAGTGCTTCCAGCTTATGACTGATGTGGTCATTTTGGAGATGGAGGCAGAGGAGGAGGAAAAGGTGCAGGAGCTGTAGAATATGGGGGCAACCCTGATTGAACCAGGGCCCACAAACCTCGGCGTTGGGAGGACGTGTATCGTCACAAGGTCCAACTGTGTCCCGGCTTCCACTATATTAACCCAGTGTGCCGTCAGCGATATGTACCATCCCTGCCCACAAGCACTTGTCCACGTGTCCTTGGTTAGGTGGACTTTCCCAGTATCTGCATTGTTGAGGGCACGTCTAATGTTGTGGGACACGTGTTCGTGTAATGCAGGGATGGCACACCGGGAGAAATAGTGGTGGCTGGGGATAGAGCACCGAGGGACAGCCGGTGCTTTGCTGCCATGTGCCTGATCATGTTGGTGGTGGTCAGGCTTCTAGTTTTGCTACCCCTGCTGATGCTGGCCTGGCAGGTGGTGCAAATGGCCTTTTTGTGGTTACTTGCAGAGTCTTTAAAAAATAACCAGACTTGGGAAGACCTAACAGTTGTACTGGCAACTTGCGTCATGTTGGCGTTACAAGGAACGCTTTCCCGCCTTATGTCTGCGGCCATCATACCGTTTCTTCCTGCTTGTGGTGCTACCCCTCCCTCCCTCTGTGTGCTGCTGTCCTCGCTTTGTATGTCCCCCTGCCAGGTTGAGTCAGTTATTATATCAACCACCACGTCTTCCACTTCCGCACCCTGGTCCTCCTCCTGACTTTGTGGCAATTGTGTCTCATCATCATCATCCACCTCTTGCGACAGTAATTGCACTTTCCTACTATCGCCTTCCTGTGACCGTGGCTGCTCCAATATTTGGGCATCACTACCCGGGTTCTCCTCTTGACACGCTTGAAGCTGGCCAGCGAGAGGCCCGAATCTACAAATGGAAAAGTGAACAGCTCTTCTGAGTGTCCAAGTATGGGATCAGTTGTCTCCAGGCACTCGGCATGGTGGGAGGAAGGAGGATTAGGGTGAGGAATATGCGGTCCAGACTCACGGCTACTGAGACTTGACCGTGTGGAAGACAGGGTGGTGGTGGTGGCTAAGTGACTGGAAGCATTATCTGCTATCCAGCCAATAACCTTTTGACACTGCTCTGTGTTCAATAGTGGTGTTCTGCGGTCCCCTAATAATTGGGACAGGAAGCTTGAGCGATAAGATGTGGGTGTTTGTTGTGGCACAATTTCAGCTTGCCCACGGCCACGTCCTCGGTCTCTGCATGGATCATCACCATCACGTCAATTTCTCCGCCCCTTGCCACGCACCTGGCACATTTTTAAGGGAGGACAATATTTTCCACGTTCACGAGAAATGGCTGATTTTGGAACACAGTTATATGTGATACGTCTAACAGAGAACCACAATTCTAATTAGCAGGTTTGCAATTTGCTAATACTATCCTTCACAGACACCTAGTGTGAATAGCTTGACCGACACACTGCAACAGAATGAAAATGGAAGAAATGTCTGATTTTGAAATACTCTTATAGGTGTTATGTCTGACAGAGAACCACGGTTTTAAATTACAGGCCTGTAATTTCCTAATACTATCCTTCACAGACACATAGGGTGAATTTCTTGACCGACACACTGCAACGGAATGAAAATGGAAGAAATGTCTGATTTTGGAACACTCTTATAGGTGTTATGTCGACAGAGAACCACGGTTTTAAAAAGAAGGCCTGTTATTGGCTAATACTATCCTTCACAGACAACTAGTGTGAATAGTTTAAGGCAGCGCTAGTCATCATGCTGGGGGACACTCGCTGCACCGGGTCAATTAAAGCACACCAGCCACGTTTTCCAGTATTTCACAATCCAGCAGTTTATTACTCTTCACTACTGCTTATCACAGAGTCCAACTCAGTGGCTCGCCGACATACACATATAATGTCCAGGAGCCTTTCAAGTGGCAGACAGGCCCACTTGGCTCCAGTTACAGCCTTCAGCAAAGTCACTTATATCAACGTCCATATAATGCAGTGTTTTACCTTTACCAGGTTTTATCAGCTTCAGTCAGATTTGTTCTGCCACCACTGTGGCTTTACGGCTTCCCAGATGGGGGTCTCCAGCCCTCGTACCTGCAAAAGCTATTGGTATGTTTTCTCACCTAATATCCAGCCTCTGCCGTCCAGGACTCTTGCCTTCCAAGCTTCACCAGGCTTCACCAGGCCTCACTAGGCCTCACTAAGCCTGTCCAGGCTAACGGTGTCCCACATACGGGAAATGGCCTCACGCCTTACACACCTGTCTCAAATCTACCAGGGTTTATATATCCTCAAGTGCACACACAGGACCTGTGCTGATGTTACAGTCATGTGATCAGACCTTCTGTGTGCACAGGACCTGTGCGATGTCACAGTCATGTGACCAGTCACCCGGGGGAGGTACATGATCGGCCAAAACACACCCTGGACCATTACAGTAATGCCGCAAGCCACTGCACTACATATCCCCCCCTCTGTTAAAACTTGTGGGGTTGAACACATAATATACACAATCACCTTATAACCCACAGTTCACACAGAGACCATGTACTTGACAATTGCACTGCTCAGCCCCTGGAACATTAGTCATCGACATTAGCCCATTCCTTAGGGACCTACCATCCGTCATTGTCACTGACTTCGTCAAGTCACATTTCTGGGTCGTAACCTTGTCAGACCTCCCCCGCTCCCAGCGGTCAGTCATAACCTTGTCAGACCTCCCCCGCTCCCAGCGGTCAGTCATAACCTTGTCAGACCTCCCCCGCTCCCAGCGGCGCATACAGCAGCGTGACTTACACGCCCTGGTATTTAAGGTCCGGTTTGACTCCGTACTGTCCCGAACTCTATTGGGTCGTTTGTATGGGCCACTCAGACCTGAGTTACTGGAGGTCTCACTACCTCTAAACCCACGCCCACTATCCTCAGGACATCTTGGAAAGTCTCTAACTTCTACTGTAGCCGTTCTATTATTTGAAGGGCCCTTTCTCTGTCTGGTCTCACAGTTTCTAGACGGTTGCCATCTTCTGCTGCTCAGACGATGCTGTCTTTCCACTCGCAATCTAGCGAGATTCAACTGTTCTACCTCTTGCAGGTAGGTCACTCGGTACTCCATCAGCATGCGTATATATGCAAGATTTTCTTCCTTACCTACAGCGGAGAATGACACCATGCCGTCTTCATCTGGTATCCAGTCCTGACGATCACGTGGACAGCTTACTTTATTCACGCCTGACTTCTTTACTATCATTTGCATGGCTTGGCCATTTCTCCCAATGAGCTTTCTCACCAGATGACCCGATGACCTCTTCCCGCAGACTGTGAGCTTTTCTCATAAGCTCCAGTTGTCTAACGGCTTGTTCCGTCTTCAACCGGAGAAACCGCTTCGTGCGAATACATCGCCAGTGCATGTCACTTAGGATTGCCACCCTCTTCATTGTGACTTCGGTCGTGGACAAGACCACCAGCTGTTTAGCTTCTGAGGTCAAGTACACCTTACAGGCTCCCACGGCCTTCTTAAACTCTTCATGCACGGACTCACTGGTGCATTCTTCTCTCAAATCCTCGGGTACATCTATGAGGCACTTGTACCGAGAGGTTTCTGTCTCACCAGTGGTCTCCAAATGATCATCTGGCTCAGGTTTCAGGGGCAACTGACTTTCAGCTTCTTCACCCTGTATGCTTCCCATGAGCTGACTCACAGCTACAAATTCAAGAATTTTAATCTTGACCACTTCCATTTCATACTTATCTTCTGTTAACACTCTCTTAACTCTCCTTTTCCTTCTCCAAGGAGGCCTCGTTCACTGAGTGATACTTTTCCTGGCGACCTTTGAGCCCGAAAACTTCTTCCTCTAGCTCAGCTACTCGCCTCTCAGCAGCCGATCTCTGAAGCTCTTCCTGCTTCAACTGCTCCTTTAACAGTAGAGTTCTCTCAGACCTCTCTGTCTCCAATGAGCCCACTCGGCTCTCGACAGCCAATCTCTCAAGCTTCTCTTGCTTCAAATGGGCTTGTAGCGACTCCTTGAGCTCCTTGATCTAGGCTCTTACATCCACCGAATTACCCAAGCTCGTATTATTTGAGGAGGTATCTGTTTCATACCTCCCATCTCCAGTGGCCAACTCCTGGCCCTGGTCTGTGGCTTCTCTGATAGACTCCTCCATCTTTTTCCGCTCAGCTTCCATCTTGCTGATTCTTTCCTTAAGGCACGTCTCTGCCCTCTGGAGATTATCACAGAACGTCTGCAGCTCCTTCACCTGAACTTCCAGACATAGGGTCTTTCTGCGGAGATCATCATTTTCATCACGGGTGTCCTGCAGAGTGGTCTCACCCACTTGGCGCATGTGGTCTGCATCCGCCTTATCCTCCTCTAGTTTTTCCTTAACCTTGAGGAGATCCTCATAGTCTCTCTTAATTTGTTGCACTTCCCCACTGCGTTCACCATATTCCTTCTTGGATTCACACAGCTCCCGGTTGAACTGTTCACGCAGTCATTCTAGGTTTTGTTCACGCGCAGAAACTTCATCCTGCAGCGCCTCCTTCTCAAGCTTCAACTGCAAAACCTACTCCTTGGTTTTGCGGCGGTCCTCCTTAATTTCCTGGAACATTTCCTTCCATTGGTTAATTTCCTCGTTGCTTCCCTCCAGGTCTCGCTGTAAGTTCCTCACAACCTGGTATATTTTCTGCCGTTCAGATTCCAGGCTCCGCTGGTCTGAGGATACGTTCTACAGGTTTTCCCATAGTGGCTGCACGTCACTCTGACACTGCTGCCTGATAGGCTACAGCTCTTGGTCATGACTGGCCACCTCCTCTTTCAGGGCTGTCAGATCCTGATCCTTCTGTCTCAGTACTGTACCGGAGGTTGCTACTGGCAACGTCACCTCCTCTTCTGCCTCTAAAGGAGGATCCACACTTGAAACAAAGGCACACAGTACTACATTTTCTTTATTTTCACTTTCAGCAAAGACTACAGAAGCAACCTTTTTGTGGCCCTTGCGCCGTCGACGACGAGAGGGGGACTTTCTCTCCTCGTCTAGCTCCTCCTGACTCAACTCTCCTTCTACTTTTGTAGTGTCACCATCAGCTACGGGGTCTGTGTCACTCCCCATGGTTTTGTGGACTAACAGGTCACCTCCCACTTTGACATCAACCCCTTCTACTGGAGCTACCCCGTTATCAACGGTCAAATTGTCATTTTTAGGCGGTACCAACCCACAACCAGTAACAAATTTTGGTTTTCTATACTCCATGCTCTTTTGAAAATCCGCACCCTTTTGAGACTCCGCCCCCTTTTGAACAATCACACTGGTAGGGGAATTTTTACAAAAAAAATCAGCAATAGTCTTAGGACCCAGTTCACAACATCTTTTACCACCTCCCCGGGCACTCTGGGACAATACTGGCGCCCCCGGAGAGTTCACAGAATGGTCCACTGCCGCCATTCTATACGGTGCCCACAGCTCCTGCCGTTCCTGCACCATGTCCTGTAGACGTTTCTCAAATACCTGCTGCGGTTTTAACCGGCACTTTAATCGCTCAATAGCTTCATTTTCTTTTGCTGCTCTGTTCACAGCCATCGCGGTATACTATTCACACTAGACACTTCACCGCTTTCCCCGGAAAAATTTTTGTGGCCCCACCGAGCCACAGCAAACCAGGTTTGAGTGCGAGGACAATTTTCGTAACCCCACCGAGTTACAGCAAACCAGGTTTGAGTGTGAGGACAATTTTCGTAACCCCGCCGAGTTACAGCCAGATGCTTTAATTTTCGTGACCCCGCCGAGCCACAGCAAACCAGGTTTGAGTGCGAAGACAATTTTCGTAACCCCGCCGAGTTACAGCAAGATGCTTGTATACACACTCGTCGTCCTGTGCCGTTGCCCCTAGCAACCGGGCTGCAGTTGCCCCTAGCAACCGGGCTGCAGTTGCCCCTAGCAACCGGGCTGCAGTTGCCCGCATTCTCCAAACACATGTAAGGCAGCGCTAGTCATCATGCTGGGGGACACTCGCTGCACTGGGTCAATGAAAGCACACTAGCCATGTTTTCCAGTATTTCACACTACTGCTTATCACATAGTCCAACTCAGTGGCTCGCCGACATACACATATAATGTCCAGGAGCCTTTCAAGTGGCAGACAGGCCCACTTGGCTCCAGTTACAGCCTTCAGCAAAGTCATTTATATCAATGTCCATTTAATGCAGTGTTTTACCTTTGCCGGGTTTTAGCTGCTTCAGACAGATTTGTTCTGCCACCACTGTGGATTTACGGCTTCCCAGATGGGGGTCTCCAGCCCTCTTACCTTCAAAGGCTACTGGTATGTTTTCTCACCTAACATCCAGCCTCTGCCTTCCAGGACTCTTGCCTTCCAATCTTCTCCAGGCTTCACCAGGCCTCACTAAGCCTCTCCAGGCTAACGGTGTCCCACATACGGGAAATGGTCTCACGCCTTACACACCTGTCTCAAATCTACCAGGGTTTATATATCCTCTAGTGCACACACAGGACCTGTGCTGATGTCACAGTCATGTGATCAGACCTTCTGTGTGCACAGGACCTGTGCGATGTCACAGTCATGTGACCAGTCACCCGGGGGCGGTACATGGTCGACCAAAACACACCCTGGACCATTACAGTAATGCTGCAAGCCGCTGCATTACAATAGCTTGACCGACACACTGCAACGGAATGAAAATAGAAGAAATGTCTGATTTTGGAATACTCTTTCAGTCTGTCTTATGTCTGACAGAGAACCACGGTTTTAAATAGCAGGCCTGTTACTTGCTAATACTATCCTTCACAGACACCTAGTGTGAATAGCTTGAACAAAACAATACAACGGACTGAAAATGAAAGAAATGTCTGATTTTGGAACACTCTTATAGGTGTTATGTCTGACAGAGAACCACAGTTTTAAATAGCAGGCCTGTTATTTGCTAATACTATCCTTCACAGACACCTAGTGTGAATAGCTTGACCGATACACTGCAACAGAATGGAAAAGGAGGCCAATATTTTCCATGCTCAGTTTAAATTTCTGGATTTTTATCGCTGAAATATGGAACAGATCTGACTTTATTCTGCAGTGAGAACAAGCAAATGAAGCAGAAAAATTGTGTATTCTGGATTGCTTTTTAAGCAAATAACAAGGATTAAGATAAAAAAAAAATTTGCCCTGGCCCCTGATATCTGAGGCTATGTCTACAAATATCTGTAAGAACAGCAGCAGCGGGAACGTTCAAAGGACCCTCTTACACTATATGCAGTGCAGTCTGCCACATACACTGCCTGCCTGCCTAATTCCTGCTATCACCATTGAATATATGCAGCTGGATCAGTCCTCAGAAGGACTGTTAGTTCAGATGGATATATATATGTTGTGGAATACCTATACTAACAAGACGTTCAATGGACCCTCTTGTGCTGTATCATGCACTGCAATCTGCCACATACACTGCAATCTGCCTAACTCCTGCTATCACCACTGAATATATGCAGCTGGATTAGTCCTCAGAAGGACTGTTAGTTCAGTTGGATATATATATGTTGTGGAATACCTACACTAACTATGAAGAAGCAAATGTCTCCCTGACGCAGCAGCACCTCTCCCTACTCTGCCTGGTTCCGGGGTAGACTGTGACGAGCATGGCAGCGACCGGCCTTATATACACCTGATGATGCTGTGCGGCCAGCCAATCACTGTAATGCCCACAACCAACATGGCTACGCATTACAGTGCATGGCAGGCAATCCCTGCATGTTCATTGGCTCTCTAAAGAGCACCAAACATGCAGGGAGGGGACCCGAGTTCCCTCCCAAGCAACCCGGATATACTCTCCAAGCGCCGAGTTCGCCGAGCACAGTGATGCTCGGGCAAGTACCGAGGAGTGGAGAGCACGTTCGCTCATTACTAATAAACATGTACTGTAAGTAGGGGTATAGTAGTGTTTGTTTAAACCAGGGGTTGAGAATCGTTTTTCTTCCAAGGGACATTTGGACATTTATACCATTCTTCGGGGCAGTATAATTTGTGAGCAAAATCCGCCCACAAAGTACGTCCTGATGTTGGCACTGGTGTCAGGACGTAATCCTTCATTGCACGTGCCTCCGTGTTCAGTAGTGAACATTGTGTGCGAGTGTGCTCACAGAGCAAGAAGAAATTAATGGCAGGTGAAAAACAGCTGCTGGCTCAAACACTGAGGTCCCCGAGAATCTGCCTGGGGACCAGATAAAAGGTCATCGAAGGCTGTAAATGGCCCATGGGCCTGAGGTTCCCCACCCGCGGTTTAAACCGTCAGGCCTAAAAGAGAAACATGGATGAGGAAACTATGATTATGAAGAAAATATGCATATTTTTTACATTTTTCACAGAGAAGGGAATTACATGACTATGGTGCCAAGACGAGGAGAAGATCCAAGTAATAAATTATATCCCGCTGAATTTCAATGTTATAATTAATTGGCTTTATCCAGAGGAAGAAACCAAAATATTGGACATTTAAAGAAAAAATAGTAATTATGTCTTTGTAGCATTTGAGATGACCATAATATAGCCACATTTTGACATCTGTTTTATGACTTTAACACTAAGAATCGAATATCTCACAATTCAATTTAACCATCTAACTATACTCAAATTCTACAATATTTCCTACCATATCCTTACAATATTTTCTCCTCATTAATTTATTTTTATTGAATAGATCATACAAGTAGGCATTAGGACTATCTCTACTTATGTCACGTCCAGGTATTTCCGGTACCGAAAAAAACTGTACCAGAGATGTCCGTGTGCACCTGTTTGGCACACGTGTGCTCCTCCATCAGGAGCACATGTACCGGCATTTGGGAATCAGCAGTACAGTTAGCGCTGTTCCCAAGCGCTGGGTGCTGAATGCTGCCCTCATCATTGTCCCTTGCTCGCTCTGTGATCAGCACGAGTAAGAGACAATATTGGGAGTAGTAGTCTGCTCCCGCAGTGTCCATGTGTACAAATAAGAATAAAATAATAAAATCCTTATACTCACCTGTCCGGAGATGTCCCCCGATGTAATTCTCTGACCGCTGACGCTGAGGAGACGGGGAGGAGAATGAGCCTCTCCAGAGAGCCGGCTCCAGAGTGGCTCATTCTCCCTGGCTCCTCGGCATCAGCAGTCAGAGGATTACAGTGGGGGACATCTCCGGACAGGTGAGTATAAGGATTTTATTATTTTCTTCTTATTTTTACACATGGACACTGCAGGAGCAGACTACTACTCCCAACATTGTCCTTTGCTCGTGCTGATCACAGCACGATCAAGGGACAATGATAAGGGCAGCGGTCAGCACCCGCCGCTTGGGTGTTAACTGTACCGCTGATTCCCAGGCGCCGGTACATGTCACACTGATGACACATGGATGTCATCCGTGTGTGTTCAGTGGAAGACATTATGCGGACCGTGCAGCCTGCAAAAAACCGGACATGTCACAGTGTGGAGCACATGGACACATGGTCCGTAGAAACACATTGACATGTGTGCAGACCCATAGATTTGAAAGGGCCTACATGTGTCAGTGTCTTCGGTATGTGTGGAAACTGTCACCACATGTACCGGACACACTGACGTGTGAAAGAGTTCTTTGCTGCATGCCCAAATTTGATCTGCTATTTGGATAGCACTCAGCCATGCAAATCAGTGAGTCCGTGGGAAACATCGGACTGGACTCGGATGCCATCTAAGTGCAGTCTAATTTCTGCGACCTCACAGAGTGGAGAAGTTGGAAACATTTTTTCTCTCCAGTTTCTCCTCATCTGAGAGAATCAGAGAACACTGTGATCACACTCTGATCAAATTCTGATAAGAGTTTGATCAGAGTGTCATTTGCATAATCGGCCTGATTGTTTCACCTGCCTTTACACGTTGAAACAATGGGGACAATACAGCAAAGGTTTTATGCCAGAAAAGTGGCATAAAAGTTTTGAAAAGTCTCAAGCTTTTAACTTTTGTTGTTTTCATGCCAGTTTGAATCAGGTCCACCCAAATTGGCAGGGCTGTGTAGGAATGGGGGCAGGACGGGGAATGGCCTCACCTACGTGTCCGATTCATGAAAATTGCCATCATTTTGTATGCCAGAAATTCTATTTCAGTCACTGTGGCACAGTGATACACACCACTCAGAAGAGGTGCCAAACTCATTAAGTTGCGTGTGCCTCTTGATGAATTCAATGCTGTTTACTCCAGCATTGTATTTAAAGGGTTATTCCCATATTCAGCAGTTATGAACTAATCATAGGATGTGAAAACCTACTCATCTGTGGGTTTTTTACTGCACCTGATTCCAGAAACAGGGCTCTGAAATGCCCTGACTGAATGGAACAGTGTTTGTTCTATTCCTTTTCTATTAGACAACGAGACATAGTCAAGTACAGTGCTCAGCTTTTTTCACAGAGAATGAATGGGTGGTGCACATATCGCGCCAATAGGCCAGTTCATGCAGTAGAATGACACTACCACACTGCTAGATCTTGCTTTTTTTTTCAAGTATGCCTACTGACAAACTCAGTGCTGCTACATTACCACAAGTGTGCCACCTGACAAACCCAGATCTGTTACTTTGCTGTTCACTGCTACATTACCACAAGTGTGTCTGCTGACTAGTGATGAGCGAATATGTTTGAAAAACGATCGTAAGTTTCAAAATATGGCACATTCGCATTCGTGATCGGAAACACTAGTATTTTTCCTTAAAATCAGTAAAATTCGGTGAAAAAGTGCGGGATATTATTGCATGGCAACAAAAGTATTTTTAACACTTTGGCTAGCATAGTGGTGGTGTATGATGAGAGGGGGGATGTGTTTGATGAGGGGAGGGGCTGGGGAGAGCTCACAGGAGCTTAGAGCAGTGGCATGCTTGTAATCTTTTTTTTTTTTTTTTACCCAAAACTTTGTGTGCATATCGCGTCTAGCCAATCAGGGTGCAGGAAGCAACAACACTGTATAGACACAAGTACTTGTGCCATTGGCTGCTGAAATCACATGTCCCTCTCTGTATAAAGAGCGGACATGTTGTGTCAGCGCCATTTTGTGATTATAACAGGTCACAGAGGCTGCTGCTAATGCTGCTCCTTGATTCATTAGAGATGTTAGCTAGTTTTATAGGCAGTTGCTTCTAGGTCAGATAGTTTAGATAGCTAGTGTCCTGTGTGGCTGTGAAATCGACCTTCCATCAAATTTTTTTTTTGTGCCATTACTGAGGTCCACACAAAGACAGCAGGGCACATGTCATAGAAGTCTGTTGTGCACTGCTTCTATTGTGTTCCATACACGTTTTAAAAATCTATTTTTTTAAGTTGCTAACGTGATACAGCAAGTAGCCCACCTTGTCATTTTGTGGCATTGAAATTCAACTGTGTGCAGACTGAGTAAAAAAAAAGGCAACTGGAAAAAATTGTTAACAAAAGAAAAAAATATTTTTTTTTGTGAGTAACGTGGCGCAGCATGACATAGGCTACCTTGTCGTATTGTGGCGGTGAAATTAAGCTGTATGCAGAGTAACAAAATAAATTTTTTTTCTGTGACAAACGTGATTCAACAGGTTAGATCTGAGTTTGAAATAGTTTGGAGCATATCTTCTCTGTTATACAGGCCTCATCCACACTAAAAAAATACTTTCTTCTATTACTAATGCGATACAGTAGGGGACATCTCAGAGTGCCAAGGGAGGGTGGATTAGTGTGATCGAGGGGGAGATGGTGATACCAGACAAACTATTAGTGAAGGTGCAAGAGCTGAGGAACAAATCAAGGAGGAAGAGGTGATGGGCGAGCAACTGTTAGGAGATCAAGAGGATAATCATCCCCTCTCTGTTGTTCGTGGTTGGCAGGAGGGGATGGAGGAAACAAGCATCAGAGTTACTCAGCCACCAACACAGCATGGGCTTGGACCTCATGGAAGAGCCCAACATATGAATGCCTTCTTGCTGTACTATCCGCAACATGATCCCCATATAGTTATGATTCAAAATAGTACTGACTACTGGGTTGCCACTCTGTTAGATCCACTTTATAAGAGTAAATTTTGCCAGATGCTTCCCGCCCTGGAAAGGGACCCGCGAATGATGGAGTATTGAAACACGCTTTTACACAACCTTAACCTTTCCCCAACACAGCAGTGAGGCACACAGTGTGCATCACAGCTCTACACTTCCAACCTCCGGCACGTCAATTTGTGAATGCCAAAATATTAGAAGCAGCAATGTAAGTGGCAGATGCAATTTCTGTAAGTCCTTTCATACAATTTTTAGACCAACTCGTGCACCAGCATAAAAGAGTACAAGTCTGACACGTGGTGAATAACTGGAGAGGATGGTGCAGGAGTATCTAGAACTCAATATCAATATCATCAGGGAGCATTTGGACCCTTTGACATTTTGGTCTTCAAAAATGGATGAGTGGCCTGAGCTCACCTGTCATGCCTTGGAGGTTTTATCATGCCCGGCAGCCAGCGTTCTCTCAGAACATGTCTTCAGCGCTGCTGGTGGTATCGTGATGGATAAGCGCATCTGGCTGTCCCCTGAAAGTGTAGACCTCCTAACTTTCATCAAGATGAACAAGTCATGGATCTCCAAGGACTTTTGATCTCGCATAATTGCAGTCTATAATCTGTTTATTGTGGCTTCTGTGCCTGCTGTTGCTTCTGCTGCAGATGTTAACACTAATTTTTTGAAATGTGAACACTCCTGGTTGGGTCTCCATCTGCTGGGTTGGCTGTAGTGGAAGAGGTGTCGGTCCCCATTATAATAGTTATACTCTAGTGAAAATAATTCTTTGGTGCAGATATTGTTCTCTACACACGGGTTGATGAAATTGAAATTGATTTTCTTACTACCATGGTATATCAAGCAGGCTAAATCTCAGCTTTAATTTTTTTGGTGCAGATGTTCTCCACACAGGGGTACACATGATGAAATTGTTTTTCTTACTATCATGGTGTATAAAGCAGGCTACATTTCATCCTTAAATTCTTTGGTGCGGATATTGTTCTCACAGGGGTACAGAGACATGATGAAATTGAAATTGGTTTTCTTACTACCGTGGTATATAAAGCAGGCTACGTTTCATCTTTAAATTATTTGGTGCAAATATTGTTCTCCATACAAGGGACAAAAATACGAAGTAGGGTCCGAGCAGCTTCCTGACCCTCATCACCAGATGTTAACCCCTGGGTGGGGGAAGATGATCCTGATGAGACTCAGATACCGGAGGGTCACGCGGACTGTACTGTGCTGTCAAGGCAAGAAGAGGAGGAGGGTGACTCTCAGGGCGAGGAATGGAATAACACATTTGATGATGATGAGGTTGTGGATCCCAGGTACGCAGCTGAATAGCTCATGTGAGGAGGTGGAGGACGAGGAGGTTACGTTGCGTACTACAGTGCAGACATGGAGTCATGCAACTGCGTCGAGCACTGCATCATGAGCCTCAACTGTGGCAGTGACCAGCACCGGTCACGGGTCTGCAGCTCGCAGGGGCGGCAAGGGTTGCCTAGCTTGGCCTTTTTTTGACACTGCAAAGGATGAGCCATCTCCCGTTATCTGGCAACTTTGCAAGAAAAAACTCACTAGAGGGAAAAAGTGCAATAATTTGACTACTACATGCATGAATCTTCATATGAGCAATCAACATGTGTTACTCTGGCAATCTCACTGTGATAAAATGTGGACCAGCGGACCTCAACAACTATCAGCCGCCCCATCACCCGCATCTGCTGCTTCTTCCTCCTCCTCTGTTACCGTGCCAAGTATTGTTACGCAGGTCTCTCACCACAGAACCTCCAGTTCTTTACCCACTCCAGTCAGGTTGAGTGAGGGCCCGTCAGCTGTAATGGAAGCAGACATGCCTGCTGTTTTTGACCAATCTCAGACAACGAGTACACCACAACTTTATCAATTCATCATAACATCTCCACCTGCACCTCACTCATGGTCCAGCAGTTGTCTGGTTCACCGTACTCCGCCCTCTCTCACCACTGCAACTAGCCCTTGGTAGCGCAGTTGTGGTCACATAAAAGATTGTTTCCTCCTACACATGACAAAGCTAAGAGGTTGAACTCCACCATCTCCAATCTGTTGGCCACGGAAAGGGTGGTGCCAGGCCCTAATTTTTTTTAGATTTGAAGACTCTTGATTGTGTCTTCATCTGCTGGGTTGGCTATAGTGTAAGAAGTGTCGGTCCCCATTACACTAGTTCTACTCTAGTGAAATTAATTCGTTGGTGCAGATATTGTTCTCACAGGGGTACACATGATAAAGTAAAAAAATTGGTTTTGTTACTACAGTGGTTTATAAAGCAGGATACAGTTCATCTTTTAAGTCTTTGGTGCAGATATTGTTGTCCATACAGGGGTACACGTTTGTCCATACAGGGGTACACGTTAGTGAGAAGTGATCACTAAATGTGCTCAACTTAGTGGTTCAGCGATTTCTCAAAACCTACCCAGATCTGCCAGAGCTGCTTGTGAAAGTATGCCGCGTGTATGCCCATTTCAGAAGGTCAGCTACAGGTTCCGCCACCCTGGCAGTGCTTCAGCAGTGTTTGCAGCTTCCAGCTCACCGACTGGTGTGCGATGTGACTACACGTTGGAAATCAACGTTGCAGATGTTGGGAAGGATTTCTGAGCAGCAGAGGGCAGTTGTTGAGTATCAGCTTCAACACGCCCATTAGAATTCATGTCAGCCTCCGCACATAAGAGATGATGAGTGGGCGTGGATGTCTGATATCTGTGCCATCCTCCAAAACTTTGAGGAGTTCACCAAGATGGTGAGCAGCGATGACGCCATAATTAGCATCACCATCCCGCTTCTCTGTCTACTGAAATGTTCGCTGCTCACAATTAAAGAGGAGGCATTGCAGGCGGAGCACAGTACTATACAGGGTGATGCTACACAGTCCAGCCTCATCTCATCTCAACGAGGATTGGGTGATAAGGAGTAGAAGGAGAACATGTAAAGAGAGGAGAGAACAAGGCGCAATGGGTGACTCAGTATTGCAATTGTTAGAGGGGTGTGGTGATGGCTACTAACCTTGTGAAGTTGTGCACCTCTGCACAACCCCAGTGTAAAGCTCCACAAGCTCCGCTCTGTTGGTGGCTGTCATCTATTTCCAGCGGCGTTCACAGATCCTGATCTCTCGGTGGTGGATCACGTGGTCAGGTTAGTAGCATGTAACGCCGAGATGGATTCCCAGCTTCACCAACACCCCCGGCAGCGTTCCAGAGGGGTTAGGGCAGCGCAGCTTGGAAAACCAGGGTAGTAATTCTAATTAAATTCCTCCCACAGGTGAAAGAACAATAAATTAAAGGCAGCTCTACCGCACCCCAACAGGGGGAAAAGGACAATCAGTGAATATGAATAGCGGTACCAGAGCACCAATAACAGGGCAAAAATATTAAAAGGACTGATTTATTAATACACACAACGCGTTTCAGTGGACACAGCCACCTTCATCAGGTGTGACAAGCAGCAAACAATTGATCCTTATATACATTTGACTAGTATACAATTACTTAAAAGGGGCGGGGCCAGATACAGAGTAATACCTCTATATTAACCCCTTGAGTTCATATATGCTCAATAGAGTAAAAAGGATTGTTATAAATTAATGCCTAATGAAGCATATAGGGTTCTTATAAAAAGGATTCGCTGTATGAAAACTTGTGAATCCTATAATCATAATACTTCATAGGATATATTGTCATCTACCACCCTATATTTTATATTCTAAAAAAAAAAATAATAATTTTTACATACAACATAAAACAATGTATAAATATAAAGTTATAAAATTACAATCAGTTTCTATCATTATAATTAGGGAAAAGTAGATGAAGAAAGGAAAGAGAAAAAAAAAATTTTAAAAAAAATTTCCCCAAAAAAATTCCTCAAAAAAAAAAAATCCCCCCCAAAAAAAATCCCCCAAAAAATTTTCCCAAAAAAAAATCCCCCCCCCAAAAATTTTTTTTTACATTTTTTTCTCTTTTCTCTCTCTCCTCCCTCCTCCCCTCCCTCTCTCCTTTCCCCTCTTCCCTCCTTCTCTCTCTCCTCCCCCCCTCCTCCTCCATATAATGGATATATATAATAAATTTGCTAAAATATAAAAACAATTATTTAAAAAGTTGTCTTCTCTATATTAAGGTTCAAACCTTCAGGAGACAAGGTTCCCATTTTGAAAATCCAATAATTTTCACGTGTAATGAGACGATTTAGTCTATCAGGGTGTGTATCAACTATATGAAGGAGAACATGGACAGTCGTCCTATTGGTGAGGACAGGGAAGTCTTGGCTGTCTTGTAAGTCTTGATACTCCTCTTCCAGTCTGTGGGGAAAGCTGCATGAGTTTCGCTTAATGAAGACCTTGAGTGGACTAAACCGTGGCTTTGCTTATGCACGTTGTTTCTTAAAACACATTGCATATCAGGCCATTGCCCAATTCTGTAGTCATGAAATTCAAGGTATAAAGAAAGAGCTTTGTGTGTCGAATCACCAAAAAGCATGAGCTGATGTTGGACGGGCTGCCATTGCTTATGGAACATTAGAGGACTTCCTGGAGAAATCACAGCCGGAGTAGATACTCAGTCCTTTCACTCAGGTAAAGAATATGGCTGTGGTGAAATACAAGTCCCACTGAGAAGCAGTTTCAGACTGAAGAACATTGGGCCCACCAAATGATTATTTCTCCCCCACTCAAGAGCCCCATAGCAGCTGTAAAGTTGAATTATGAACTCTCATGAAGGGACTCTCCGGTTCTCTGGACAGTCTATAGCTGTTTATAGCAGTCTATAGCTGTTTTTTTTTACTGTGAACTGGCTCCAGCAATCTCTAAGATTTAGGATCTGCAATCTGGCAAAGCCCAATTATAATAATAATCTTTTTATTTGTATAGCGGCAACATATTCCGCAGCGCTTTACAATTCAGACAATTTACAGACATTATCGGCACTGTCCCCATTGGGGCTCACAATCTACATTCCATATCAGTATGTCTTTGGAGTGTGGGAGGAAACCAGAGAACACCAATGCAAATCTGGGGAGAACATACAAACTTCTTGCAGATGTTGTCTTTGGTGGGATTTGAACCCAGGACCCCAGCACTGCTAGGCTGCAGTGCTAACCACTGAGCTACCATAATGCCTTCTCTGTTCTCCATCTGATATCTAACATGCTGGAGAAACTGGCACCTACTGCCACTCAGTGTCTTCTTCAGCTCCTTTGTGAGAAACTAATGTTTGGGAAGCCACTCAGACTATCAAATAAAATTCCTGAGAAGGAAATTGTGGATGGCTTCATTTCTGGTACTCGGTTCTAATATCATACCACAGAGTGCAATAATTAACTGGAAATATTCCTGGCTGGTTGGAGACAAACTCATTCCCACAGAAAAGTACCAGGGTCAACACATGGATGCAATGGGAGATAGAGGGGGAAGGAGGGCCCTAGGGAACAAGTGAAGGGACACCCCCTGACACCAACCTGTGTCTGTCCCTAAGCTCCCCTATTGTCCCTGGACGGGTCCCCCCCCCCCCATCCGCGATGACATGCCTAAGCCCTCGCTGGCCCTGGACTTAACCTGGCTAGTGTGCAGGCCAGCGAGACACTAGTCTCACCACTACAATAGGACAACACAAGGAAGGGAAGACAAACAATGGGAAGATAACAACATAAAATACACATCTCTCCAACAGAAAACTTCACCGCTGCAATAGCAACTAATACCACAGCTTCTCCAGAGACTGGCTCCATCAAAGAGGTCAGCATAGAATGACCTATAACCGGCAGTCAGCTGATGGATCGTGTGGCTATTTAAAGGGAGTGGCACCAACCAACATCAGCTGACCACTAACAAAAGGCTGCCAGCTAGAGACTAACATTAACCCTTGCTGGGCCAAAAGGAAAAAACTACATTTAAATTGCAGCATAACCAGAGCTGCCACGAATCTCCAAATTATTCGTGACAACCAGCAATGAAACTATGGTTGTCTATGGACTATGAAAATGAAAAGGATGACTGAATAAAAACTACACATTTTTTTGCACAATCTGCATTGTCTGAACTCTATTTTTCTAATGGTGTGCCGAGGTTTTCTTTCATATATCTAGACTTCATATTACCTCTGAGCACCCAATTTTACAGTGAGCGACCCCTCATTCTGCATTATAACCAGCAATGAGCACACAGAGACTGTGGTTTCTGCAGCAGCACATCCAGGATGGGATAGTGGCGGAGAAATTGCTGTACCATCAGGTTGAGGATGCGAGCCATGCAAAGCACGTGTGTGATGTTGCTCTGGCGTAGGGCTGCCACCAGGTTTTTACCATTATCACACACGGTCTTCTCTTGCTCCAGATTCAGTGGAGACAGCCATTGCTCAAACTCGGCATGGATAGCTGTTGTGAGGCAGTGAGGGGGATCATATGCGAGGTACGGTATGTATCCCCTAGGATGCACATAGAGGCATATTGAACCTGCTGGAGTGCATTGCAATCACAGAAACAGCTGTGCTTGCAGTGAAAAATAAAAGTAAAAGTTTGGACTTTGTCAAGCTATTTGACCAAGTTGGATTTAAGAAAACCTGAGCTGAGCTTTTATTTTTTGAGTGATCTACAGGATGGTAGTGGTGCGGGTCACTCCCCCCAGCCCGGGTCTTACAACTGGCTCATGGCCGGGATTCACATTTAAACCTCAGCAAAGGTTTGGGTGTGTCAGTGGTTTGTTCGCTAGCGGAGGAGAAAGAGGCTCTGTGCACCGCAAGCCTGTGTGAAGGCATAACACAGGCCTGTGAAAGCAAAGTAAATGAGTGCACCTCTGAGCCTACCCCCAGGGGTTTGACAATGTTTGACGAAAATTCAACGAATAAATTGGCAAATATTGCAAATTCGATGTACGTAATCCAAACTGAATATTAAAATATTCGCTCATCTCTACTAGTGTTGAGCGATTTTGTTTAACTCTGTCGCGCAGACGTTAAGTTAGAAATTGGATTAATTCACCAAATTCAAGATACATAAAGGAGGACACATCCTGATTTGCCACGATGTCAAACAGATAACATCAGCGTGACAGCGTGGCAAGTCAGGAATGTTCGTGGGCGGAGCCGATTTTTTTGCGCAAACAAGCCGGAACCCCGAACACAAACCCGAATTTGAAATGCTGAACAAATTCGCTCAACACTAATCTCTACTGCTGACAAACTCAATATAACACAGATATACACTTTGTATATATAAGAGCCTCTACATAACGTTTTAATAACAGCTTAGTGAGCACTGCGGATGTGTCCACCTTTATGTATCTTGAATCTGGTGAAGGACTCCAATTTCTAACTTAACAAACTGAATAAACTATTGTAGCATGCTAGCAAAAGACATGCTACTAGTGATGAGTGAGCATGCTCGCTACTGCTCGGTGCTCGCCCGAGCATCTCACTGCTCGAGATGCTCGGCGCTCGCCGAGCATTTCCGGGGTTGCTTGGCAGGAGCTCGGGTCCCCTCCCTGCATGTTTGAAGCTCTTTACAGAGCCAATGAGTATGCAGGGATTGTCTGCCACTCACTGTAATGGCGCAGCCATGTTGGTTGTAGCACTACAGCCATTAGCTGGCCGCACAGCGTCATCAGGTCTATATCAGACCTGGCGCCGCCATGCTCGTCACAGTCAATCCAGAATCAGACAGTGTCGGGAGAGGTGCTGCTGAGCTAGGGAGAGATTTGCTGGTTTCTAGTTAGCAGGTGTACCAAACTATATTAGAGACACATATCCATCTGCAGTGTATATAGCACAAGAGGCTTCATTCCAGTTTTGTCTCCTGCTGCTGCTGTTAGATATTTCTAGAAATAGGCCCAGGTCTCAGGGGCCAGGAATATTTTTTTGGGATCTTAATCCTCATTATTTGCTTAAAAAGCAATCCAGAGAACACAGTTTTTCTGTGCCATTTGCTTGTTGGAACTGCAGAATACAGCCAGGTCCTTTCTATATTAAAGCACTAAAAATCCAGCTATTTAAAACTGTGGTTTGTCCGTCACGCGGATCACATATAATTGCGCTGAAAATAAATTTGTTTCAGTGTGTCACTGAAGCTATTGACACCAGTTTGCTGTTCAAAATAGTTACATACAGGCCAGCTATTTCAAACTGTGTTTTCTCCGTCACACAGATCACATATGCGTTTTCAGAAAATAGTGCCATTTCTGGCCTCCATTAAACATTTGTTTCAGTGTGTCAGTGAAGCTATTAACACCAGTTTGCTGTTCAAAATAGTTACCTACAGGCCAGGTATTTACAGTAATACTGTGTTTTCTCTGTCACACAGATCACATATACGTTTTCAGAAAATACTGCCACTTCTGGCCTCCATTAAAAATTTGTTTCAATGTGTCAGTGAAGCTATTGACACCAGTTTGCTGTTCAAAATAGACACCTACAAGCCAGCTATTTAAAACTATGGTTTGTCCGTCACACGGATCACATATAAGTTCGCTCCAAATTCAGCCATTTGTAGTGAGCATGGAAGATATTGTCCTCCATTTAAAATGGACAAGGCACGTGGCAAGGGACGGGGAACTGGACGTGTTGGTGATGGTGAGTGCAGAGGCCAAGGCCCTGGGCAAGCTGAAATTGTGCCACAACAAACACCCACATCTTCTCGCTCGACCTTACTGTCCCAATTAATAGGGGACCGCAGAACACCACTATTGAACACAGAGCAGTGTGAAAAGGTTATTGGTTGGATAGCAGATAATGCTTCCAGTCACTTAGCCACCACCGCCATCCGTCTTCCACACGGTCAAGTCTCAGTAGCCATGAGTCTGGGCCGCATATTCCTCACCCTGAACCTCCTTCCTCCCATCATGCCGAGTGCCCAGAGACAACTGATCCGACACTTGGACACTCCGAAGAGCTGTTCACTTTTCCATTTATAGATTTGGGCCTCTCGCCCGGTCCACTTGAAGCCGGGCAAGAGGAGATCGCATGTAGCGATGCTCCAATATTTGAGAAGCCACAGTTACACGAAGGGGGGGAGTGTTTCACAAGAGGTGGACGATGATGAGACACAATTGCCAGAAACTCAGGAGGACGACCAGGGTGCGGAAGTGGAAGTCGAGATGGTGGATGATATAGTAATTGACCCAACCTGGCAGGAGAACATGCAGAGCGAGGACAGCAGCACACAGGGGGAGGGAGGCAGAGCACCCCAACAGGCAGGAAGAAGCAGTGTGGTGGCCACAGACAGAAGGCAGGCAACCATTCCCCGTAACACCAACACAAAGGAAGTTTCCAGTACAACTGTTAGGTCTTCCCGAGTCTGGTTGTTTTTTAAAGACTCTACCTATAACCCCAAAAAGGCCATTTGCACCACCTGCCAGGCAAGCATCAGCAGGGGTGGAAAAACTACCAGCCTGACCACCACCAGCATGATCAGGCACATGGCAGCAAAGCACCTGACTTTGTGGGCCGAACCCCAGGGTCCAGGAACAGTGTCTGCGGGTGGTACCACTGCTTCTTCCGCTGTCGTGCATGCAAGCCAATCCCCTGTCCATGGTGCATGTGAAGATGCCTCCTGCCCTGCATCTGTTATTGCACACTTTCAAGTAGCAGCATCAGGAAACCCATCCATGTCCTTGTCCCAGCGCAGCGTTCAGCTGTCCATACCCCAGTCCTTGGAACGCAAGCGCAAATACGTAGCCAATGCCCCACATGCCACACTACTAAATTCCCACATTTCGTGACTGCTTGCGCTCGAAATGTTGCCTTTTAGGCTCGTGGAGATGGAAGCATTCCGTAACCTGATGGCGACGGCCGTTCCTCAGTACTCGGTCCCCAGCCGCCACTATTTCTCCCGGTGTTCCGTCCCCGTATTACACAAGCACATGTCCCAAAACATTAGACGTGCCCTTAACAATGCAGTTACTGGGAAAGTCCACCTAACCACGAACATGTAGACAAGTGCTAGTGGGCAGGGACAGTACATCTTGCTGATGGCACACTAGGTTAACGTAGTGGAAGCTGGGACCCAGTCGGACCTTGGGATGGAACACGTCCTCCCGACGCCAAGGATTGCAAGCCCTGGGTCAATCAGGGTTGCCCCCACAGTCTACAGCTCCTGCACCTCATCCTCCTCAGCCTCCTCCTCCTCTTCAGCCTCCATCTCTGACATGACCACATCAGTCATAAGCTGGAAGCACTGCAGCACTGCCTCGGCAAAGCGGCAACAGACTTTGTTGAAGCTAATATGCTTAGGTGACAAACCGCACAATCCCGAAGAGTTGTGGACAGCTCTAAAAAAGCAGGCAGATCTGTGGCTCACACTGCTGAACCTATAGCCAGGCATGGTCATGTGTCACAATGGCCGGAACCTGGTGGCGGCTCTGAGGCGAGGCGAGCTCACACATGTACCATGCCTCCCCCATGTGCTTAACCTCGTGGTTCAGCGGTTTCTCAAATCCTACCCGAAGCTGCCGGATCTGCTTGTTAAAGTATGCCGCCTGTGTGCCCATTTTAGAAAGTCACCTACAGCTTCCTCCGCCCTAGCCATGTTTCAGCAGCGTTTGCAGCTTCTGGCTCACAGACTGGTGTGTGATGTCCCCACGTGCTGGAACTCTACACCGCAGATGTTGGGAAGGATTTGTGAGCAGAAGAGGGCAGTTGTTGAGTACCAACATAAACAAGGCAGTCGGTATTCAGTTCAGATTCCACACATAAGACCTCAGGAGTGGACATGGATGTCAAACATATGTACCATCCTCCAAAACTTTGAGGAGTCCACCAAGATGGTGAGCGGAGATGATGCCATAATTAGTATCACCATCCCGCTTCTCTGTCTTCTGAAATGCTCTCTGCTCACAATCAAAGAGGATGCATTGCAGGCGGAGCACGATGAGATGTAACAAGGAACCATACAGGGTGATTACACACAGCCCAGCCTCATCTCATCCCAATGTGGATTCGGTGACAATGAAGAAGAAGAGGAGGAGGAGAAAGAACAGGAGCTAGTTTCATGCGCTATAGACGGTACTACCTACACAACTGTCATACCGTCAGTTCAGCGTGGATGGCCTGAGGACAGGGAGGAGGAGTAGGAGGAGGAGAGCATGGTCACTCATCCTCTTGGTGAGGACACGGATGTCTTGCCTGTTAGCAGTCTGGCACGTATGGCTGAGTTTATGCTATGCTGCCTTTCCCATGACCTTCGCATTCTTAAAATTTTGTGTGACAGTCATTACTGGTTGGTGACACTTCTAGACCCATGCTACAAGGAGAACTTTATATCTCTTAATCCTCAGGCGCACAGGTCTACAAAAATGGGGCAGGACCAGAAGGCCCTTGTTCCAGAACTATTAAAAAAATTCCCATCTGAAAATGCTGGCGCAGAGGTCATAGTTCGTTGGACAACCAAGGACTACAGGCGAGAGACACAAATGCAATCCAGCAGAGGCAGAGGGACACTGTCAAGGTTCCGGGACAGTCTTCTGAGACCCTCCCATCGCCCAAGCCCTAATAAGCGCATCCTCCTGTCAACTGAAAATGCTGACAGGCTGACTCCTATAAAAATGAACAAGGGCTGGATTGGGGCAGACTTCTCAACACCAACGAATGATAGCAGCGTAACATAAACTCAAATCCAGTATCTTTTTTTGGGAGGTGTATTCCCATGCACATTTTCACACCCACACATGGGTATACGTTTCCTGATTTTGGCTATTTGCTCTTGTCCTCCTCCTTCTACTCATCCTCATCCTCCACCACCATATCACCAGGGTGACCGTGGCCTGTGATGCAACGCCCACATAATTTTTTTAAAGGACGTTTATGATGCCCATAAAAATTTTTTTTATACAGTATGTTCATGTATACCCACCAGGGGTAAATGTTTGTCAGCCCATACATTTAGTGCATGGGCATTACAAGTAAAGGAGATCTGCTCCTTTCTAATGGGAACATTTTTTTATGAGGCCCTCCTCCAAGTCTCTTCCAAGGGACATTGGAGTGCCTCCCAATTTTTGGCAGCCCTTGCATTTACTGCATAGGCCCACACTATGGAAGACCCACTTCCTAATAATGGGAAATTTTTTCATGAGGCCCTCTACACCTCTTCCAAGAGGAATTGGAGCCTCCAAATTTTTGTCAGCTTATGCATTCGCTGCATAGGCAAACACTATGGGAGACCCACTTCCTAATAATGGGAACATTGTTTTTAGGAGGCTCTCCGACCTCTACATCTCTTGCAAGGGGCATTGGAGTTACTCCATATTTTTGGCAGCCGTTGCTTCACTGCATAGGCAAACAGTATGGGAGACCCTCTCCTTTCTAATAGGAATTTGTTGTTACTGTGGCCGTGCTCTATGTGTCTTTAAATTGTTAGTGGGGTTTTTCCTAAATTTTGTCAGCCGTTGGACTCACTGCATACCCTATAACTGTATAGCACACATGCTCCTTTGCAATGGAAACATGACATTACTGTGGCCCTGCTCTATGTGTCTTTAAATTGTTAGTGGGGTTTTTCCCAAATTTTGGCAGCCCTTGCAGTCACAGCACTATAGGAGACCCGCTCCTTTATAATGGGAACATTTTTTTACTGAGACCCTCCTCTATGTCTCTTCAAAGGGGTATTGGGTTGCGTCCGAATTTTTCGCAGCCCTTGCAGTCACTGCATATGCAATAAAAGTATAGGAGAACTACTCATTAATAATGGGAACAACAAGCATAGGCGGCTGATGGCTCTCTAACAATAGCGAGGGCCGACTGCTGGCCCTTTAAGAGTAGTAAGGGCCGCCTGATGGCCCTATAATAGACAGGCTTTGTGACTTTCAGAGTCCCTCCATCATAAATGAAACAGGATGTGTCTGATGATGTGTCACACACCACATGGCCAGATAAGGTTGTAAAATGTTAAAATGACATTTCCCGGTGAATGCATTTGTCCCTCTCCTTTCACCGAGCTAAAGAATATGGCTGTGGTGAAATACAACTCTCACTGAGAAGCTGTTTTAGATTGGGACCACCAGAGGATTTGATTCTGAGGGCTCACCTTTCTCCCTCCGCTCAAGAGCCTCATAAAAGCTGCAAAGTTTATGCTATCATGAACTCTCCTGATGTAGAAACCAGGGCACACCAGAGGATTCTCTGGTGGGACCGTCCAACCCTGCCGAGAAGCATTCTTGGCTAAGAAAAGTGTGTGGGAAGGTTCCCGGACACTCTATGCCTGCTTTTTTTACTGAGGTGGAAACCCACGCAAACATGGGAGGAACATACAAAATCCTTGCAGATGTTGTCCTTGCTGGAATTTGAACCCAAAATCCTGGCGCTGCAAGGCTTCAGTGCTAACCACTGATCCAATATGCTGCCGTTCACCCTCTGATATCTAACAAGCTGGAGAAACTTGCGCCTACTGCCACTCTATCTTCAGCTCCTTTGTGAGAAACTAATGTATTTGGGCAGCCACTCAGTCTACCAAATAAAATTTCTGAGAAGGAAATTGGGGATGGCTTCGCTACTGGTACTGGGGCCAATGCTAATACCATGGCGTCGTACCATTGTTTACTGGAAATATTCCAGGCTGATAGGAAGCAAGCAGATTCCCACAGAAAAGTACCAGCAGTTTTTTTCAGTGACCCGAGCTTGTAGAAGGCAGAGACAATACCGGGAGAAAATGTGGCGGCTGGGGACCGAGTATGGACACCCGGCCTCCGCCGCCATGAGGTTGTGGACAGCTTCCACCTCCACGAGCCTAAAAGGCCCCATTTCAAGTGAAAGCAGCTGCCCAGAAATCTGGCATTTTAGTATTGCGGCCTGTGGGTGGGTGGCTGGCTGCATATTTGTGCTTGCATTCCAAGTAACAGAAAACTAAGCAGATGGTGACCTCTATCATCATCGTGGCCTCACCTCGGCACTATGAACTCTCCTGAAGGAGAAGCCAGGGCCCCCCGGAGGAGTCTCTGGTTCTCTGGTGGGCCCGTCCAACCCTGCCAAGAAGCATCCCTGGCAAAGAAAATTGTGTGGAAAGGTTCCCGGACACTCTATGGCTGCTTTTTTAATGTGGATTGGACGTGCTTATGCATGTTATTTCTGAAACCGCATTGCAGATCAGGCCATTGCCCAACTCTGTAGTCATGAAATTAAAGGAGCAAAGAAAGATGTTTGTGTTTCGAAGCACCACCGACAAGTGCGAGCTGATGTTGGACCGGCTGCCATTACTTCTGAAACAAGCTGCATTAGAGGACTTCCTGGTAGAAATGACACTCAGAGCTGATACGGTTTCCCTCTATGCCAGTCCTTTCACCGAGCTAAAGAATATGGCTGTGGTGAAATACAACTCTCACTGAGAAGCAGTGTCAGACTGAAAAACATTGGGCCTTCCAGAGGATTTGATTCTGAGGGCCCACCTTTCTCCCCCATTCAAGAGCCCCATAGCAGCTGCAAAGTTTGCGCCTATCATGATCTCTCCTGATGGAGAAGCCAGGGCCCACCAAGGATTCTCTGGTGGGCCCGTCCAACCCTGCTGAGAAGCAGCCCTGGCTAAGAAAAGTGTGTGGGAAGGTTCCTGGACACTCTATGGCTGCATTTTTAATGTGGACTGGCTTCGTACCATCCCTGGCCACATTCACCTGTCCACGTGTTTGTGGTTAGCCGGTCCTTCCCAGTAAGTGCACTGGGGAGGGCACGGGTAATGTTGTGGGACCTGTGCTTGTGGAAGGCGGAGACGATACCGGGAGAAATAGTGGCGGCTGGTGACCGAGTATGGACACCTGGCCGCCGCCGGCATGAGGTTGTGAAAAGCTTCCGCCTCCACGAGCCTAAAAGTCCACATTTCAAGTGCAAGCAGCATTACAGGACTTCCTGGGAGAAATGACAGCTGGAGTGGATACGGTTTCCCAAGTCCTTTCACCAAGCTAAAGAATATGGCTGTGGTGAAATACAACTCACCAACAAGCTCTGGACTGGCTCAGTACCGTCCCTGGCCACATTCACTTGTCCACGTGTTTGTGGTTAGGCTGTCCTTCCCAGTAAGTAAACTGGAGAGGGCACGGGTAATGTTGTAGGACCTGTGCTTGTGGAAGGTGGAGACGACACCGGGACAAATAATAGCGGCTGAGGACCGAGTATGGATACCTGGTTGCCGCCGCCATAACTTTGTGGACAGCTTCCACCTCCATGAGCTTAAAAGGCCACATTTCAAGTGCAAGCAGCTGTCTAAAATTTGGCAGTATAGTATTGCAGTCTGTGGGTGAGTGGGTGGCTGGCTGTATACTTGCGCTTGCATTTTAAGGAATGGGGTAGGACCAACTGAACGCTGCACTGGGACAAGGACATGGATGGTGATTGTTGCAGGCCTGCAATAACAGGTGCATGGCGGGAAGCATCTTTGCATGCGTCAAGGATCACTTATGATGGGCACACTTTTAGGCAGTAACCTGGAAGTCAGAGATGCTTCCAGGGGTCTTCCCCATGCTGTTCCCGTGTCTTTTCAGCACTGTATGCATGTGTCTGATAATGTGTCACACACCTCATGGCCAGATAAGGTTGTAAAATGTTAAAATGATATTTCTCAGTGAATGCATTTGTCTTGGTTGAAAGCAATGCAAAAGTGCAAAAACGCATCAAAAACGCTATGTGTGAACATAGCCCAAGGTGTGGAGGAGCATTTTTGTTTTTGGTTATTTATTTTGCCTTATATACAAGTCATTGCCCTGGAAAGGATGTTCCTTGACATATTTCCCAGGAAAATCCATTTTGGTTTTGTTTTTGTATGTTTTATTGTGAGTCCGTAAAAGTGGCGTAATACCTCTGACAACGTTGTTGACAGCAGTGACCTGGGAGTCAGAAATGCTTCCAGGGGTCTTCCCCATGCTGTTCCCATGTCATTTGAGCACTGTTACCGTCAATTTGGGCAATTTTAAGGCCCTCTGCAGACCGCCGGGGAAAGCCGCCTGAAAAATGCTCGCGTGTCCCATAGACTTACATTGGGCTCGTTGCACCCGAGTATTCCAATGTGCTCGACCCAAGCATCGAGCACCCGAGCATTTTAGTGCTCGCCCATCACTACATGCTACATTTCACATCACCAATAAGTCTTCACACATTGAAGGATATTTTTATATATATATATATATATATATATATTTATATGTATATATGTACTAGCTATTGAACTTGTTTTACGCCCGGGTGGCAAGCATTTTTATTGGTATATGGTCCTCTGTCCTGGTCCATGCTCCCCCATCCTGGTCCATGCTCCCCCATCCTGGCATATGCTCCCCCATCCTGGCATATGCTCCCCCTTCCTGGTCCCCCATGATGTTAAGTGCTCCCCCATCCTGGTATATGCTCCCCCATCCTGTTATGTGCTCCATCATCCTGTGATGTGCTCCCCCATCCTGCTCCCCCATGCGGTTATGGGCTCCTCCATCCTGGTATTTGCTCCCCCATCCTGTTATGTGCTCCCCCATCCTGTTAACTGCTCCCCCATCCTGGTATATGCTCCCCCATCCTGTTATGTGCTCCTCCATCCTGTTATGTGCTCCCCCATCCTGTTATGTGCTCCTCCATCCTGCTCCCCCACCCTGTTATGTGTTCCCCCATCCTGTTATGTGCTCTCCCATCCTGTTATATGCTCCCCCATCCTGTGATGTGCTCCCCCATCCTGCTCCCCCATGCGATTATGTGCTCCTCCATCCTGCTCCCTCATCCTGGTATATGCTCCCCCATTCTGGTATATGCTCCCCCATCCTGTTATGTGCTCCCCATCCTGCTATGTGGCTATGTGCTCCCCCATCCTGCTCCCCCATCTTATTAAGCGCTCCTCCATCCTGCTCCCCAATCCTGCTCCCTCATCCTGTAATGTGTGCCCTCATCCTGTGATGTGCTCCCCCATCCTGCTCCCCCATGTGGTTATGAGCTCCTCCATCCTGCTCCCCCATCCTGCTCCCCCATCCTGGTATATGCTCCCCCATCCTGTTATGTGCTCCCCCATCCTGCTCCCCATCCTGTTATGTGTTCCTCCATCCTGTTATGTGCTCCACCAACCTGTTATGTGTGCCCCCATCCTGTTATGTGCTCTCCCATCCTGTTATATGCTCCCCCATCCTGCTCCCCCATGCGATTATGTGCTCCTCCATCCTGCTCCCTCATCCTGGTATATGCTCCCCCATTCTGGTATATGCTCCCCCATCCTGTTATATGCTCCCCATCCTGCTATGTGCTCCCCCATCTTATTATGTGCTCCTCCATCCTGCTCCCCAATCCTGCTCCCTCATCCTGTAATGTGTGCCCCCATCCTGTGATGTGTTCCCCCATCCTGCTCCCCCATGTGGTTATGAGCTCCTCCATCCTGCTCCCCCATCCTGCTCCCCCATCCTGGTATATGCTCCCCCATCCTGTTATGTGCTCCCCCATCCTGCTCCCCATCCTGTTATGTGTTCCTCCATCCTGTTATGTGCTCCACCAACCTGTTATGTGTGCCCCCATGCTGTGATGTGCTCCCTCATCCTGCTCCCTATCCAGTTATGTGCTCCCCCATCCTGTTATGTGCTACCCCATTCTGGTATATGCTCCCCTATCCTGGTATCTGCTCCCCCATCCTGCGCCCCAACCTGTTATATGCTCCCCATCCTGTTTTATGCTTCCCCATCCTGCGCCACCATCCTGTTATGTGCTTCCCCATCCTGTTATGTGCTTTCCCCATCCTGTTATGTGTTCCCCCAACCTGGTATATGCTCCCCCATCCTGGTATAGGCTCCCCCATCCTGCGCCCAAGCCTGTTATGTGCTCCCCCATCCTGTTATGTGCTTCCCCATCCTGTTATGTGCTCCTCCATCCTGCTCCCCATCTTGTTATGCGCTCCCCCATCCTGTTGTTCTCTCCCATCCTGTTATGTGCTCGTCCATCCTGTTATGTGCTCCCCCATCCTGCTATATGCTCCCCCATCCGGGTATATGCTCTCCCATCCTGCGCCCCAACCTGTTATGTGCTCCCCCATCCTGTTATGTGCTTCCCCATCCTGCGCACCCATCCTGTTATTTGCTCCTCTATCCTGCTCCCCCATCTTGTTATGCGCTCCCCCATCCTGTTGTTCTCTCCCATCCTGTTATGTGCTCCCCCATCCTGTTATGTGCTCCCCCATCCTGGTATATGCTCCCCATCCTGTTATATGCTCCCCCATCCTGCGCCCCAACCTGTTATGTGCTCAACCATCCTGTTATATGCTTCCCCATCCTGCGCCCCATCATGTTAAGTGCTTTCCCCACCCTGTTATGTTCTCCCCAACCTGTTATGTGCTGCTCCATCCTGTGCCCCATCCTGTTATGTGCTTTCCCCATCCTGTTATGTGCTCCCCATCCTGTTATATGCTCCTCCATCCTGCGCCCCATCCTGTTATGTGCTTTCCCCATCCTGGTATGTGCTTCCCCCATCCTGTTATGTGTACTCCCATCCTGTTATGTGCTCCCCCATCTTGGTATAAGCTCCCCCATCCTGGTATATGCTCCCCCATCCTGCGCCCCAACCTATTATGTGCTCCCCCATCCTGTTATGTGCTTCCCCAACCTTCGCCTTCATTGTGTTATGTGCTTCCCCCATCCTGGTATATGCTCCCCCATCCTGGTATATGCTTCCCCATCCTGTCATGTGCACCCCCATCCTGTTCCCTCATTCTGTTATGTGCTCCCCCATCCTGGTATATGCTGCCCCATCCTGGTATATGCTCCCCCATCTTGTTATATGCTTACCCCCCATCTTGTTATGTGCTTCCCCCCATCCTGTTATGTGCTACCCCCCATCCTGTTATGTGCTACCTCGCATCCTGTTATGTACTTCCTCCCATCCAGTTATGAGCTTCCCCCATCCTGTTATGTTCTCCCCCATCCTGGTATATGCTCCCCCATCCTCTTATGTGCATCCTCATCCTGCTGCCCTATCCTGTTATGTACTTCCCCATCCTGTTATGTGCTCCCCCCATTCTCCATCAATTAAATAAAAAAAACACTCCTACTCACCTTTCCATCGCTCCCCTGCAGCATGTCGCCTATTTTATCTTCCTAAAATGGCACAGGAATCAGCACCTGCATACTGTGCTGTCCGAAGCCATTTTGTTGAAGACACACTGCAAATGTGTCCTTACTAAAATGGCGCCGGATAGCGCGTTATGTGCATGCACTAATTCCAACACCACACTCCTCCCCCCGGCCTCCGGCCCGAACAGAGATGCTGTGGCAACATTCCTCCCGGTTATGTATGTGCTTTTGGTGGCGGAGATGGCGGTATGCATTCAGTGCCTACGCATACCACGATCTCTGGCACCACACTCCTCTTACCTGTCACCTGTAATGGCTGGATGCGTTCTTCTGGCTTGGGCCAGACTGCACAGGCGCATTGCGCAATAGCAGTCTGTAGAGGCTTCGGACAGACGAACACATCTCCCGTTATATTATAGATATAGATATATATAGATGTATACCGTATATACCCATCTGTGCATAGGTTAAAAAAACTGCTGGAGTCCTGTTTTAAAAGCATTCCTTAGATCTCATTTTATTCCATTTAAAAATATGCATTCAGCTTTAGAAACTAAACAATTAATTCAGCTTTAGAAACTAAGCAATTAAAAATTTGTTTACTATTTTTTATTGGATTTTGTTAAATTTATTTCACGCTCTTTATCACATCTTTTTCCTCATTTATATTCAGATATTATTTTTGTACTTTGAATAGGGACTATTTATCCATATTTTTAGACATGTTGCTTAAGTGATAAAGCCATGTAACATATATCTGGGATTACACAATGCACTGCACTATTATGCCAAGAAAAAAAATGCAGGATTTAAAAGTGAATCTGTTACTTCTAAACTGCAAATTTTGCTATATAAATATTTATATAGGGGACTTAGCCCCTTTAAAAAATAATTAAAGTAACAAATATTTTAGTACTGTAGTTGGCGAAAAAAATCAGTTTTAATCCATATGCTAATGAGGGCGATTTGGTGCACCCTTGGTGTGGCCAATGTCTCAGTGCACCATTATTACGCCCTCTGATTTGTCTATCTAGCATGATCCTTGACCTTGAGTGACAGCGCTCGCTTTCTCACAGTGAGTGCTCCCTAAACGCAAATCCCTGCTCACTGAAACTGGAGGAGCCAGCTCCTTTCCGAAGCCACTCACTAGCTAAACTTCCAGGATGTACAGAGTGGTGGCCACATGCTGGAAGAATTTGAGTTTAGGGAGCTGTGAGAAACCCAGAACTGTCAATCAAAATCCGGGACAGTGCTGCTAGATATGCAAATTTGAGCGCTTAACGGTGCACTGAGACTTTCATCAAATTACATACATTTCTCATCGTTCTTGCATCACTCTCCTTCCCCTAAGGCTACAGTATATTAACAATAAAACATATTGGTTTCTGTAATAACGGGTGGTAAAATGTTCTACACACTGTTCCAAGTCAATTGGACTACTTGAAATTCACCGAAACATAAATTCACCACAAATCAAATTTTGGGGGAAAATTTTGCTGAGACGGCTGAATTTGAATTTTAAAAGGCTCAATCATCTCTAAACCTTTGTTTGTTTGGGTATTCTTCATACTAAATAAAGTTGTCCCTTTACCACAAATTGTCCTAAAAGATTTTCTTAACTTAAAATTATTTTTAAAACATTCTGAAGATGGAGGCCTAATAAAAATATATTTTCTGAGGTTATATCGTAAAAGGCTATGGAATAATGAGAAGCTAAAATTATTGACAATCTGACATGTTGTATCTATAAATTCCCTGGTTCTGTGATGCTCTGAAAAAGGTTTCACACATTCGTGTAAATTTTAAATCCGTAAAAAACAGAACGCTTTTCTCTAATTTTCTGAACCCTTTTAAGGCCTCCTTCAGACATCCGTATAAAACCAAAACCTGAAAAAACAGTACTGGCGTCATCAGTGTTTTGGATCAGTGTGTCATCAGTGTGTCCGATTTTACCATCAGTGGTTTTCTGGTATGGATAAAAAAAAAGAAATTAAAAGCTTCTCTTATATTTTGCAATGTTAAACAGGTACAGCACATGGGTGACACACGGATGACATCCATGTGCTGAACGTGTTTCATACGGATCCATAGACTTATATTGGCCCTTGTCATTCATGCTGCTGGTAAAAAAAAAGACAAGTCTCTGTGTGGTTTACATAGACACGGTCTGTGTTAAAACACGGACATGTGAACAGCTCCATAGATTATAATGGGTATGACGCGCCCCCTGGGCCATATTCTTTAGGGGAATACCCGGAGCCGGATCAGATGGGGGTTGTAGTCTCCGAGTGGCTGTGACCCGGTCCGTGCCCAGGGTGTCAAACTCAGTTGTATGTGGCAGTCATACAGATGTTATAAGTTCTTTATTGTCGACTACGCCACCCGTTGTGTTGCGGTCACTGTGGCCGCCGCTGCAGCAGGGTCCGCTGAGGCTGGTGGTGTTGGTGCAGCTTGATAGGATAACCCCCAACGGGAGGGGTATAGCCTCAGTGGGATCAGGTGCAGAGGATGGGAGTTGTGGTGATGCAGTGTAGACGGCAATCAGAGACAGAGTCGGGTTATGCAGTTTAGGATGTTTTACTCACTGCTGATGTTCTGGTCACTCCAGCTTCGAGTGACCTCCCGAGCCGTGCTGCGTCCACCAGGTTCTGGATCCAGCCAACTCCCAAATAAGTCCGGAGCGTGACCCTGAGCTCTCCTTCTGTCCTTTCTCTGGCCGTCCCCACTATTGATCCACCCAGGTCCAGCTCCCTCGGGCCTTCTGTTGGGACACCCTTGGCCTTGGGTTCCCTGACCCTCCTCGTGGTATGCCTTCGTGGTGGATGTGGTGGGTGACCGTGGCAAACGCTGCCCACGGTCTCCGGTCTCTGGCTGGGGAGTGTTTTTACCCCCACCAGCTTGGCTTCCGGTACCCTGTGCCGACTCTTCACCCGGGGATTTAAGTTGGGTTCTTGGAGTCCTTTTCTTCTGGTTCCCCCTCTGGGTCTCTCTCTCTCCTCTCTCACTCTGGGTCTCTCTTCTCCTCCGCTCGCTGACTTTCTCTCTGCAACTGACCCTGTTCTTAGTTGGTGCCCACCTTATATACACCCTCTATGTGTGAGCTCAGGTGACCAGCACCCAATGAGCTCCTATCTTTACCCAGGCTGCTCCCCCTATCTGCCCCTACACTACTTGGGATGTTCCACCCCCCTCCCACTCCAGCCAGGAACAGACTCGGTCGTACCTGCACATTTCTAAGTGGGAGTACCGTCGGTCTGCTCCTCGGAAATGGGATGTGTGTAGTGCATGCAGCCTACCGAGCTCAGTTCCACACTCCATCCTTACCCGGGAGTGGAATATCACACCTCTGGGTTGAGGTGCAATACCCCTGTAGCAGCCGAATCCTCAGGGTGCTACAGGTACGTGTGGTATCTGTGAAGAAATACAGATGCCACCTGTACCAGAACCATGAACATGTGAATAGAGTCTAACAAAGGATCAGTGAAAATGTGTTTTTGTTGTTTCATTTTTTTATATGAATCTTCATAGACTTTACTGGCCGAATGTGATCCACAAAATGAATGAGAATAAGAACTGCCCTGAGTCTCACAGTCCGGACACACGGATCCATTTTTAAAACCGATGTGCAGTATGTATGATTCAATGAAACTCTATGGGTCCATGTGCTGTCCGAGAAAAAAACAGACAGCACTTGGACATGTTGCACAGATGTGTTAATGTAGCCAAAGAGTTAAACAGAATGGGACCTGTAAGGAAGCCCTTTTTCACAGGGACTTTGCTTTGGGTCTTGGTATTAGGCTTATGTGTAAAAATGTTCTCCGATAAGTAGGTTTCTGAGTAATGAGACTGGTTGCTAGTAGAAATAGAAATTTCTTTGTTCTCTAGCAAAGTGATGATAAATCAGTGGAGAGCAGTGCCAAAAGATGAGACAAATATGAAAAGAAAAACTTGCCTGTGTCAGAGCGGAGAAGTACAATAGCCAAATGCAGAAAGGTTCACAAATAAATAAACACTCATGGTTAAATTTAGCTGAGATCAGGAAACAAATAAAAAACAGCAACCTAGGTTCAGAACTATCAACTATCATCAACTATCGCACAATAACAAAAATGGTCAAGTAAACTGTGAGCAGGAAAACAGCACAGTACAAGGTATTAAAATATCCCTCTGCTGAAAACAAAACCTATATACACTTTATAAGGGAAATGAGACACACAGGAGACTAGTCAAACAAGAAGGTCCCCAGCAGCTTCTCCCCAAAACTGCCCTGGCTTGATAGGTCTCTCCCTGTGTGCGCATATTGACATAAGACCTGTCAGCCTTTAGCAGTGGAAGGGGAGAAGCCACACGGGGACCTCCCCGTCCAACTAGTCTCCTGAGCGTCTTGGTCCCCGGCGTTTATTTACCTATGTTCCTCTCTGGAACACCACAGCATTGGATGAGATCATACAGCCAGTGTCTGATAAATGGTTTGGGCAGCATGTACACTACCGTTCAAAAGTTTGCGGTCACCCAGACAATTTTGTGTTTTCCATGAAAACTCATACTTTTATTTATCTAATGAGTTGCAAAATGAATAGAAAATATAGTCCAGACATTGACAAGGTTAGAAATAATGATTTTTATTTGAAAGAATAATTTTCTCCTTCAAACTTTGCTTTCGTCAAAGAATGCTCCCTTTGCAGCAATTACAGAATTGCAGACCTTTGGCATTCTAGCTGTTAATTTGCTGAGGTAATCTTGAGAAATTTCACCCCATGCTTCCTGAAGTCCCTACCACAAATTGGATTGGCTTGATGGGCACTTTTTGCGTACTATACGGTCAAGCTGCTCCCACAACAGCTCAATGGGGTTGAGATCTGGTGACTGCACTGGCCACTCCATTACAGATAGAATACCAGCTGCCTGCTTCTTCCCTAAATAGTTCATGCATAATTTGGAGGTGTGCTTTGGGTCATTGTCCTGTTGTAGGATGAAATTGGCTCCAATCAAGCGCTGTCCACAGGGTATGGCATGGCGTTGCAAAATGGAGTGATAGCCTTCCTTATTCAAAATCGCATTTACCTTGTACAAATCTCCCACTTTACCAGCACCAAAGCAACCCCAGACCACCACATTACCTCCACCATGCTTGCCAGATGGCGTCAGGCATTCTTCCAGCATCTTTTCAGTTGTTCTGCGTCTCACAAATGTTCTTCTGTGTGATCCAAACACCTCAAACTTTGATTTGTCTGTCCATAAAACTTTTTTCCAGTCTTCCTCTGTCCAATGTCTGTGTTCAATATTAATCTTTTCCTTTTATTAGCCAGTCTCAGATATGTCTTTTTCTTTGCCCTGAAGGCCAGCATCCCGGAGTCGCCTCTTCACTGTAGACATTGACACTGGCGTTTTGCGTGTACTATTTAATAAAGCTGACAGTTGAGGAGCTGTGAGGCGTCGATTTCTCAAACTAGAGACTCAAATGTACTTGTCTTGTTGCTCAGTTGTGCAGCGGGGCCTCCCACTTCTCTTTCTACTCTGGTTAGAGCCTGTTTGTGTTAGAACCCTCCTGTTAGCTTTTTCTATCTTGTGTTTTGCGGTCACGTGACCATCTGCCTTTATATTCCAGCTCCGCCCTTCTGGCTGTGCTGGACTTCAGTGTTGTTTGACTGTTTTGCTAGCCTGGTGCTTCGGTGCCTATCTCAGTCAGTTCGCTTGGTCCTCTGGGACCTCTAGTACTTTTTGTCAGTTTGTCTTTTTGTGTTCTGCAACAACTTCTGTTTAGGAGGTGTCCCATTTTTGTTCCAGTCCTTAGTTCTTTTAGGGACCCTTCCCTTAATTCTATAGGTCTTCGTTCAGACTAGCCGAGGACTAAGGCTAGTCAGCTTAGTCTTACAGTAGGGACAGCTTTCCCCTATCTTTCCTTAGTACGTTTCAGATCATAACAGTTTGTGCTCTCCTCTGAAGGGAGTAGTACACACCGTTGTAGGAAATCTTCAGTTTCTTGGCAATCTCTTGCATGGAATAGCCTTCATTTCTAAGAACAAGAATAGACTGTCGAGTTTCACATGAAAGTTCTCTTTTTCTGGCCATTTTGAGAGATTCATAGAACAAACAAATGTAATGCTCCAGATTCTCAACTAGCTCAAAGGAAAGTAAATTTTATAGGTTTTAAATCAGCCAAACCGATTTCAGCTGGGCTAACATACTTGTGCAAGGGTTTTCTAGGGTTTTACCACATTAACAATGTATAGAGTGTATTTCTGATTCATTTAATGTTAGCTTCATTGAAAAATAATGTGCTTTTCTTTAAAAAATAATGAAATTTCTAAATGACCCCAAACGGTAGTGTATAAACTATCAAGTTCCCTTTAATCTGAACCCCCTACTATATACTGCATAGAAAAAGCAGCTACCATGTCAATCAGAGACAGCTGTAGGATTTACTGTACTGCTGCTTCTATCCTCTTCCTCCTGCACTTGTTTCTTAACATACAGAAATCAATTTGATTTTGCCACATGTATATTTACATTCAGCCTAAAGAGACTCTTCTGTGTTGATTACATGCTGCACACTACAGCCTTATCCCACACAATGATTTCTGCCAGCTTCAAAACAGGAAGCCTCACATAGATGTCAAATAATGAGACTCCCAATTTCAACCAACTTGTCTCCTTCTTTTAAAGTCTTTTGCACTCTGTGCAAATAAGGGTGTGGTCTTCCTTTTCTTTAAGCTGTACATTAGGCTAATAAAGCTCCCCATGGCTGGGTGTCCAGTAGTCTGGGTCTTGGTCCTGCTTGGCTCTTATTCCCATTTTCCTCATTTGACATATGGTAAGGTTTTAATACTAGAGGTTAAGACCGTCCCGAATAGGGTCACCTTGACTTGGTGGGATGGCTTTTACGGTTTTTTATCAAAACAATGTTAACTAAGTACCCTATGTTATTTTCATGCACTATTGCTATTGATTTACTTACTAACGAAAGAGAAAAAGAACATATCGACATCAAGCCCATAGAGGTTTGTTAATGTAAAAATAAAACAATTTTATTAAGCATATCTTGATTAAAAACAATTCAATCCCATAAGGAATGTTTGACACAGATGGCCATGTACAGCAATGAACGGGGACACACAACATCCAGACCCTTTGACGTATCAGAACAATCAACAATTAGTTACACGCTCAAATCTATGCCACCACATCAATGTCCCTACCAATTGTGGTGTTTTATAGACAATACATGATTAAGTATATTGTATGTGGGATATATAGCTACCTTGAATAAGGGAAACCAAGAGAAGGCCAACGGCTGGATGGGTGCACGTCCACCCCAACGCGTGTTTCGGCGAACCTTTGTCAGGGAGCCAGTGTATTTGACTGCAGTGTATTTGCCCATTTTCTTTATATCTTAGGTTGTGTTCCTCTTTTAAAGGGCCAGAGCTTTTATCACTAAATTAGCGAGAACATGTTTTAATTGTTTTAATTTTTCTCATTATAATTTGGTTTTCTTTTTCTTTATAAGGTTTCCCAGGAGGTGAAAGGTCCAGTTTAAGTTTGAGTGCTTCAAAATAAGCAATAAAAGTTAGGAGGGACCAAAAATCATTTCATTTCTATTTTGTTTTGAAGTAATTATATTATTTTTAGTTAAAGAAAGTTTCCAGTTAATTAAAAAAATTTGCTAAATGATCTATTCATAGATAATTAAATATGTCCCATCATTTTTTGTAATCCCTCATTATTGTGTGTGTAATGATGTGTAAATGCATTAAAATACTTAGTGATTACCATTTTCTTTGGTATCCAGCGCCATTCTGTTCCCACGTGACTGCAATTCTTCTTTGCCGGCTCACACAGGGACCGCTGTGTGGGATGGTGCTACTTCTATCAATGTAAGAATATGGAATCTTGGAACAAAGCTCTGTAGATTTACATTGATGAAGCGACTTCTGGTTCACTCACAAACCTCTGTGGGAGCGGTTTAGTATTTTTTCAGGTCACATCGGCCAAAATAGGACCTGTGTGGCGCAGGAAACTGGAGAAGTTGGCAATCTATATGTATTTTAATGCACTTGCACATCATTACATATATAATTTGGATGGATTGCTAAATGAAACATTTTATAGGACATCTTTAAGTAATTGAGTCTTATTAGCCCAGATGAACCCATCGTTCCCTACCCACTGCATCCTGGGTCTCAACAGGTTTTCTTCCAGGCCTGTGGTGATAAGGGACTAAAGCAGTGTGAAATGGAGGCTGGCTGATTACTAATTTTGCAGAAATAAAACAGGAAAATAAAAATGAGCATATATATCCCTAAATAAAGTACAGTAAATAAATAAGTAAATAGTATTAGTACATGTAAATAACAGAGGGTACTTTAGTTAACGCTATTTTGATCAAAAAAGCATAAAAGCATCCCACCATGACAAGGTGTACCCATCGGGACGGTCCTAACCTGTCTAGTATTATAATCTTACCATGTGTTATACAATGTCAATGTGAGTAAGGCTAGAGCAGGACAGGGTCCCGACTGAGTCACCCATCCAACGGATAGCACTCATAAGCGAAAAACAGATGTCTGAATAAGGCCTTAAACAGATGGAGCAGCCTATGTATTACAGGTATAGCCATGTAACGCTGCATTTTTCTTGCGGTGGACACTGAAAGTGATATCTATTCTGTGTAATGTGGCTTTGTGTGCACAAATCTCATTAGACATTAGGATTAGGGATTTTGTGATAGGACTTAATCAGTGTAAGTCTAAAAACTGCAAGCTGATTTACACTGGAGGATCAGGTTATAATAGAAAGAGGAACAAATCCGGCAATTACATGGAAGTGCTTACTGAGGCGTTAACATTGATTCTTAGGTTAAATCATGCCTCACATAAACATTCAGTTTCAATTTACTACTACTATGGGATCCAGATTTATCAGTGGATGCTAGAGGTTAGCAATCCTTATCTACTATTTGCACATTAGGGAGAAAAGACATTGTAAAGCAGTAGATTTGCTTCCAGTTTTAATAGGTTATATTAAGGTTTAATTGAACTCTAAAGGGGACAAAGCATCAATGGTTTATTTACTGGACAGTGTTCAGAAACGATGGTACCCGGAGAATCATGAGAAAATAACCCCCTTAGGAATTACTTTTAACTTCTTATGTGAAGGCTCCGGACCAAACATCTATTCTTTTAATTTTATTCTTAAATAGTAAAAAGGTTCTCTAAAGACCGAAAAGTGATACAGTAATAATATCTTTCGATGTCTTCTCTGTGTTTTTTAGTCAGGCAAGTTGACTAGATTATCTACTAAGATTCAATAACCAACACACGTCACAAAAAAAGTATAGTCACTCCAAGATCAATATATATAACACACATCACCAACTATAGGCAATACTAGGGGGTATACTGGAGTCTAGACACAATAAGATAAAAATTATAGTTTTTATTGAATCATCTTAAAAACGGTTTTACACAAAATTATAAAGTTAAGCAGGAAAATTTCAGCTAAACAGGATTGAACATATGGGACTTAATCCGAAGGCTTATTTCGGTGGGGGATAAGGTAGAGGGTGGCATATACAGATATCGATGAAAACAATCCAGCTTAATAATCAGTAACTAGGAAATCTAAAGTGCAGATGACCTATAAAGTGTCAGTGCCAGAGAAATGTCAAGTGACAATAAAGTGCACATGCCTTAAACAATGTCAGTACTCACAGTGATTACTAGAGGTCTAAATGTTCCTGTTTGATCTTCATAGTGAGCTGCATGAGCAAAATATATATACCAAAGACCTAATCGCTATATCCCCAGCAGATGTCATGGTAATGACTACTTACAGCCAGAGGAGAGAGAAGGTAACCCACTGCTCCTGATGCTGCATCCCAATGCCGCCGTTTCGCCATGCTTCTTCCAGGGGGCGTTAACTACAACAGCTTAACCGGCTCCTTCAGTAATGTCCCTACCCAATGAGATCGCAGTAAGTGCATGACGTTCAGTGTGTTGGGCGCATGAATGCCGTCCGGCCTCTCGTAGCTGATAGAGAGGACTTCCGGTTCAGCGTTTGGAACGCAAGCGTGGAACGCTTCGCCTTCCTGTGTGCGCCCGACTGGAAGTCCACGAGCGCTGCTGGCTGCGCATGCGCACCCACCAAGCGTGGCACAAAAGAACTGGGAATAAACAGTGTGCACAATAGCAGAGTACAAAGAGGGCGTGGCTGACAAGGTAAGTATGATAGGGGGTCATTGTCGTATTCCCAATGGAAAAGGAAAGGTTTTTAAATATTTTTAAATCAAAAAATCTTCATTGGGTCTTAGAAGTGCAAATCGCTCAATAGAAGTATCCTTGTACCTATGAATAACTGAGACCCAAGGAAAGAAGAGAACAAAACAAAACAAAAAAACAAAAAAAATCAAATAGATAATATTAGGACCCTGGTGCTAATAAGTGTCGGAAAATTGAGAGAAGGGAAACTAAGCAATTGCAGCGACTAAGTGACCTCCAACTGGAAGAAAACATGATAATGGTAATGGCGGACATCAAAGTCCTATATTCTTCCATTAGACACACTGATGGCATTCGGGCGGTCAAATGGTTTCAGGGATCAAGGGGATGGATCCACCTCTAGTTGAACTTTTGATTATTCTTCTGGAGTTCATCTTGGAACACAATGTCTTTATGTTTAACAACATGGTGTATCTGCAATTACAAGGGACAGCAATGGGGGCTGCGTGTGCCCCCTCCCATGCAAATTTAATTCTAGGAGCCTGGGAACGCCAAATTTTTCAAGTGGAACCGGTGGTGGGAATGGAGATCGTACACGGCCGGATGCGCTACATCTACGACGTCTGGTTCATCTGGGAGCGCCAAATGGCGGAACTTAAAGACCTTATGACTAATCTTAACAATCATTTGAACATTAAATTAATGTATAATCATGGAAGACAATTGGACATCTTGGATCTCCGCATTGAGGCCCTCACGGATGGACGGATTGTCATGGATGTATTTCGGAAAGCCACTTCCACCAATACACTTCTACATGCTTCGTCGTCCCATATTCCCTCTACGATTAGAGCAATACCGATTGGTCAGTTTTTAAGAACCAAGAAGATCTGCTCAAGTGATGAGGCCTTCATAAATCAAGCAGAGGAGTTGGCACGCAGATTTGAGGAACGTGTATACAGTAGACGTGTACGGAAGGGATTCCAAAAAGCTTACCACACCCCAAGAAAGGAACTACTATTTGGGAAGACCCTAAGAGAAAAGCAGGCACCCAGTCAACAAATGAGACTTATTACCACCTATAACAAACAATGGAAGGAAGTCTCTGATATAGTTCATAAACACTGGAAAATATTGTTGATGGATCCAGTACTTAAGAGAATTCTCCCACAGACACCCTCCATAGTGGCCAGAAGATCAAAAAATCTTAAGGATGTCCTAGTACATAGTCATTACCAGCCTGGCACCATCTCAAAGAAAACAGATGCTAGTACACTTGTGGGCTTTTTCCCTGCAGTTTTTGCAAAGCATGTAAAAATCTGAGAAAATGTAAGACCTTTGTCAACTATGATGCATCCAGGACATTTAAAATAAGAAAACATCTAACCTGTACATCAAAAGGTGTAATCTACCACGCTAAGTGTCCTTGCAGAAAGATTTACATAGGTCTAACAATGAGGGAACTGGGGGTACCTGTCCGAGAACATGTTAGGGACATAGAGAAGGCAGTAACAGCGAATGATGTCAAAATGTTGAAAACCAAGTGAAAGAATGGACCGAAGCCAACATAAGAAGGAGACAACAGACCAGAGTATCAACGACCTGAACTTAAATTACAGAGACCTTCTATGGTTTCTTATGCCCTCGAGTCTGAGATGGGTTTTGGAACTTGAGAAGTTACATAGGTCTCTTTTTAAGGTGTTTGCCTATGCTCTTTTTGTTTATTGAGATTAAACAGGTAACGTGTACCTACAACCCAGAAATGGGACAGTTTTACTCTTATGATATCCCTCCGACCCTAGTAATTATACCACATAAACCTTTATTAATAAAAATTGTTAGAAAAAAAAAAAGAAGGTTCATATGTGGTATATACATGTGAAAACACATGTATATGATTTGGGAGGACGGGTACATCATAAGGCGCATATTAGATTGTTTCTTTTTTTTTTTCACCTGTTTACGGTGAATTTCCATACATTTAACTGTGTTGGGCGACCCGGGATACTGTGTGTTGCCCACCATGGTAATAAGGAGGAATTCCAAGGGTGTTAGGAACCTCTATGTTACCAACCTGTTTGGGTTAATCTCCCAACTTGTATTTATGTTATTTTTTGTCTTATTCACCCTATATATGTATTTTTATTCCTATGATCCAGATTCTCCGACCATGTCCACAGATCCTTTCCAGATATACCATGCCAATTTGGAACCACCGACACGAACATTGAATATAAGGCGATATGTAATAGGTAACCCACTCTACACCCCACACACCATAACCATGTGTAGGGTCTTATCGCATAATGTCCGGGTATTTAATTCCCCATCAAAACGAAGAAAGGCATTCATTAACTATGCTAAGCATAATCCGGATATTATCTGCCTCCAAGAAGCCCATTTCTCAAACACGTCATTCCCTTCATATTTTAATTTTGCATACAATAGGGTTTATTTGGCAACTAATGACAAAAAAAATAGAGGAGTGGCAATATTCCTTAAAAATAGCTTACCTTTCCAACTGAGCGATACCCTAGTTGACCCAGAGGGCCGTTTTGTTATCTTAATGGGAACATTGCAGGGCTTAGAACTATGTCTAATTAATAGCTACACCCCAGCTGGTCAACAGCTTTCATTATTCCGAATGATTCTTACTAAGCTCAATAACTTCACCTTCAAACATTTAATATGGTGCAGGGATTTTAATCTGACCTTAAACCCTAGCCTGGACAGCTCCGCCATTGGCAGAGCGGATTTATAAAAAATAGAACGTAAAAGGATCAATTACCTTATTAAATCCAACCAACTAACTGATACCTGGAGTGAATCCAATAGCTCTAACAGAGGGTATACGTTCTTCTCCCCAGTGCATAAAAACTACTCTAGGATTGACCTGATCCTAACAAACTCATGTACGGTACCAACAATGTTATACTCTAGACATATCCCTTCCTCCTGGTCAGATCATGATGCGGTTTTAACGGTTTTCAAACTTAATACTCCAACAACACGGCTTTTCTCTTGGAGACTAAATGAGGCTATCCTCACAGACCCAATAATAGTAGCTCAAATTAAGGAAGATAAATCCTATAAAGAGAAGGAAATACCACAAATGTCAAAAATAAATAAATCCAAATACCTCAAAACTCAAAATGCAAACCCCAAAAAAAGAGGTATAAAGAAACTACAATAGTATCAAATACAATTAATAATATATTTTATTTCAGTCAAATACAAACAAATAAAAAAACAGACAACAAGACTATAAAAATAAATAAAACATAATTAAAATACAGCTCAGGAGGGGGGAGGGGGATGCTCACAATAAATATTCCACATGGATCTCCTATATAAAAACGTGTATATATATGAATGACAAACAAATTTGATTCACCGTAATTAAATATATAAAAATAAATTAAATACACATAATCATCTCTAATAGCAGCATAATATTCAAAAAAACAGTAAATATTATATCAAAAAAACAATATATATAGACGCATGTAAAGTGCTTGTGCCTTAAGCATATGTATATATGCAATTGATTAAGATGTGTTTAGTTACCATGATAATGAAATGCTGCTATGATGATAAAGCCTTAACTGAAAGTTTTGGCTGCAAAGAATCAAATCGTGTCATACACAAATCCTTGAATAAGGGGTAACATAAATGGAAAATCACACAGAGGAGACCATGATTATAAAAATAAGATTGGAAACATACCCCGGCCCCCTCACACCACTCCAACGCTGTTTTGCTCCTTGCTTCGTCAGGGACATCATAGCAGCATTTCATTATCATGGTAACTAAACACTTGTTAATCATTTGCATATATACATATGCTTAAGGCACAAGCACTTTACATGCATCTATATATATTGTTTTTTTTATATATTATTTACTGTTTTTTGAATATTATGCTGCTATTAGAGATGATTATGTGTATTTATTTTATTTTTATATATTTAATTACGGTGAATCAAATTTGTTTGTTATTCATATATATACACGTTTTTATATAGAAGATCCATGTGGAATATTTATTGTGAGCATCCCCCTCCCCCCTCCTGAGCTGTATTTTAATTATGTTTTATTTATTTTTATTGTCTTGTTGTCTGTTTTTTTATTTGTTTGTATTTGAATGAAATAAAATATATTATTAATTGTATTTGATACTATTATAGTTTCTTTATACCTCTTTTTTGGGGTTTTCAAATTAAGGAAGACCTGGATACTTATTTTTCTACAAATTGTACGGAAGACATTAGCTCTGGAACCATTTGGTTGGCTCAAAAAAATACATAACAGGAACACTAATTAAATTGGCGGCTCATAGAAAAAAAGAAAGATCCCAAATAGAAAGGAATCTAGAAACCCAACTAGCTAGATATGAAATAGCGAACCAATCGCAAACATCGAAATATCTAATAAAACGCATCCTAGACACGAAACTACAATTAAATGCCCTTTTAATTACAAAAACGGAGAAGTTTATGAAATGGACAAAAACAAGCGAACAAACCCAGTAAGCTATTAGCTAGACAACTCCGTAAAAAAGAACTACTAAACACAGTATTCTCCATAAAAGATACCTCAGGTAGCGTAACATCACACCCTGACAAAATTTATGCCACATTTCATTCTTTCTATCAACAACTATATTCAAAGCCCCAACCCTTGCCTCAAAACCAGATAGAGTCCTTCCTACAAACAATACACCTCCCCAAAATTGACAATAATACAAGTAAAGTTTTGCAATCTGAGATAACGGAAGAGGAAATCACTATGGTGATAAAACAGCTTAAGAAAGGGAAGGCTCCAGGACCCGATGAGCTGACAGCCATGTACTTTATAAAATATATTGACACCCTTCTCCCACACATCAAAAAATACTCTAATGCCTTACTTTTAGGTGAACAAATGCCGACAGAATTTTATACTGCTCAAGTTACGGTAATACCCAAACCCAAACGAGACCCCCTCATGATCAAAAATTATAGACCAATATCCCTACTTAACATTGACCTTAAGATTTATACATCTATCATCACCAGACGATTAAACAAACTTTTGCCATCTCTAATGCATAGAGATCAGGTAGGTTTTATCCCCACTAGGCAAGCGCCAGACAATATTAGGCGTAACCTAAATATTATACAAGCCGCAACAACGAAAAAGACACCACTAATGATGCTCGCTTTAGATATTGAAAAAGCTTTGATTCGATATCCTGGCCCTATCTTTTCAACATTTTGAGTAAGTATGGATTCCCCCGCTCGTTATTCGACTCCATTGCATTGCTTTATGATAAACCCTCCGCTTATCTTAAACTCCCAACAACCAAACTGACCCCTATAAATATATGCAGAGGTACACGCCAAGGCTGTCCACTTTCTCCTGCGCTATTTGCACTGGCGATGGAACCCCTGTCTGAAGCAATCTGAGGCCACCCTGACATAAGTGGTTTTAAGCTCTCCAACGATGAATACAAGGTGAGTTTATTTGCAGATGACCTTCTATCCATTACCCAGCCTTTAATATCCCTGCCCAATTTATTTTCCCTCCTCAAATGGTTTGAAAAAATCTCAGGACTCAAAATCAATGATGTGCCCAGATGGGTAGGAATTGAATCTTCACTATTGGAGCCATACTCACTCCCAGGGCTCCTGTGGTCAGTGTGCAAATTACCTAAAAATGTGACTATATTTTCCCCAATTTCAATCCACTCTCTGAGCATCTGGAGGAAAGTAAGATTTAAGTTCCATCTACAATCTCAACCCTCCCCGTTGCTGAGGATACTTAATAATCCGATGTCCCCCCCTGGATTAGAACCACAAGCGTTCCAATGGTGGAAGCTAAAGAGGCTTATAAGTTTGAAGGAATTTTGCAAGTCCTATAAACTGATCACTAGACAGGAATTCATAGACACACACACCCCTCCATATAGAGAAGCAATGCACACCAACCAGGTACTACATTTTGTAGGAAGACAAGTCTCAAAGAAAATTCTCTCACATCCAACGAGTTTTGAACAAAAATGTATCTACGACCCGTTCGGTAGGGGAATCATCTCACACTTATATTCTATATTTAACACCCCAACACATAATAGAAAACAAAAATTCATGCTAAACTGGGAAACAGACCTCAATGTAACAATGACCCCCCAAAGATGGCAATGCTGTTGTGACACAATTTCAAAGGGTAGCAATCAAACTTCAGTGACAGAAACCTCAATAAAACTACTACACAGAACATACTATGTCGCAACTAGACTGCACAGAATCTACCCGGGGGGTCTCGGAAAAATGCTTCAGAGGATGTGATGCCCAGGGAGACGTGAAACATATCTGGTGGACGTGTTCCAAGGTGCAAGCCTTGTGGAAAGATATTGGAGATTTGATCACGAGACTGCTTGGGACATCTGTCCAGATATCTTCGACAGTTTTGCTACTAGGAGATAAACCTTCTGGAATCTCTAACACTTCTTTTAAACTCCTTAGTTATATCACCATGGCGACAAGGATCCATATAGCATCCAAATGGAAAACAACAACATTATCCCTTTTGGAAGTAAAACACAGAATTAATACAATAATGTTACACGAAAGAATAGAAGCCACAAGAACTGACAGCCTGATAACATACTTCGACACCTGGACCCCCTGGATAGATTTTCACACGGACACACAGCTAGCTGCAGCCCTGCGCATCTCCCCTTGATATGGAGTTTGTACATAAAGATGGGCATGATTGGATCATATTAGCTTGGTAGGCTTAATTAAAGGACATCATATTATGTGTCATTAGGGTCACTTTGAGTTTGCCTATCCATCTGTAACAAATTAAAGGTGGACAATGAGATTTAGGAAATGTGATTGACATGGTAACCTCTGGATATCCATTCCCTCCCCTTCCCATGTTGAGTCTGGAGTCTTATTTGTATTTGTTTGATGTGTTACTGTAAAAATGTAAAAAGGGAAGGGACAAATGGACATGAATAGTATTATACTCCCCCTGCGTGGGGTAATTGTCACCGAATTTATTGTTCCTTTTCAAATAAAACAATATGAAACTAAAATGTTGAAAACCCTACCTAGACACTTCAAGGAATATCATGACTGCAAAACAGAGGGTTTAGTGATTAAAGCCATCGATCAGGTCACTTTGGGCCCCAGGGGAGGTGATTTGAGGAGGATCTTAGCTCAAACAGAGAGTAGGTGGATATACAGACTGGATGCCATATCTCCCCAGTGTTTAAATGAAAATTTAGGGTTTGCCTCTTTTCTGTGATGAGATACACATATTCTGTAACCTCTTGAGTCGAATGTATGGTTTTTAACTCCGTTACTTTTTAATGTGTACATTTATTTTGTTTTTAACTCTGCTGCTTAGTTTGATGGTGCGGTCACGAGCTCTCTGTGGCTGGGGGATTTGGATCTATCTGGTGGTGGCTGGAGATTGGATGGAGAGACCTCTCCCTACGCCCGGACATACAAGGAGGAATCAGGAAGGATTGTCGGTTTGGCCCCCGGGGAAGTCAAACTCTAGCAGATCTCCTTCCCATCCTAGATGTACCAACACTCCAATTGGAGGCCGTCGGTAATGAGATAAGCTGAACCATCCTGGCCATGGACTATGGTGGACAGACCCCCAGACTGTCCAAATCAGTTTCCTGTTCTGAACATCATATAAATACCCATGGGTGTCTTCCGATGGGTAAATAGCCTGCTACCCTTTTCCAGAGTCCCCCGTTCACATAGGCCTCTAATCTAATTCCCCTTTGGTTTATGTTTGCCTCCACCTCCGCTGGTGCTGTCGTATAGTTGGATATCGAAGGGGCGGGATTGTGGGGATAAGTAGGGATACGGGGACCATTTCTCCCCCCCCCCCATTTTTCCTACCTTGTCTCTGTTCTCCTTAGTTTCCCTTCCCCGCACTATTGGATAATCCCCAGCATTAGGGTAAAAAAATCACCTATTTTGCTGTCCCAATCAAGATAGGGAATGGGCGGGACATTAAGTGGGAGTAGGGATATGGGGATCATTTCTACTCCCCCCCCCCTTTTTTTCTGCTACCTCTTTCATTTTGCTTAGTTTCGATTCCCCCAATTTTCCGACACTTACTAGCACCAGGGTCCTAATATTATCCATTTGGGTTTTTTCCTTTTGTTTTGTTCTCTTCTTTCCTTGGGTCTCAGTTATTCATAGGGACAAGGATACTTCTGTTGAGTGATTTGCACTTCTGAGACCCAATGAAGATTTTTTGATTTAAAAATATTTAAAAACCTTTCCTTTTCCATTAGGAATACGACAATAACCCCCTATCATACTTACCTTGTCAGCCCCGCCCTCTTTGTACTCTGCTATTGTGCACACTGTTTATTCCCAGTTCTTTTGTGCCACGCTCGGTGGGTGCGCATGCACAGCCGGCAGCGCTCGTGGACTTCCGGTCGGGCGCACACAGGAAGGCGAAGAGTTCCACGCTTGCGTTCCAAGCGCCGGAACTGGAAGTCCTCTCAGCTACGAGAGGCCGGACGGCATTCATGCGCCCAACACACTGAACATCACGCACTTACTGCGATCTCATTGGGTAGGGGCATTACTTAAGGAGCCGGTTAAGCTGTAGTGGTTAACGCCCCCTGGAAGAAGCGTGGTGAAACAGCGTCGTTGGGGTGCAGCATCAGGAGCAGTCGGTTACCTTCTCTCACCTCTGGCTGTAAGTAGTCATTACCATGACATCTGCTGGGGATATAGTGATTAGGTCTTTGGTATATATATTTTGCTCATGCAGCTCACTATGAAGATCAGACAGGAACATTTAGACCTCTAGCAATCACTGTGGGTACTGACATTGTTTAAGGCATGTGCACTTTTTGTTCCGTGTTCACTATACAGAGGCAGCACATTATTGTCACTTGACATTTCTCTGAGATAGTTATTATTCAGGTATTAAAGCCATGCTGCTGGCACTGACACTTTATAGGTCATCTGCACTTTAGGTTTCCTGGTTACTGATTATTAAGCCGGATTGTTTTCATCGATATCTGTATACGCCTCTACCTTATCCCCCACCGAAATGAGCCTTCGGATTGAGTCCCATATGTACAATCCTGTTTAGCTGAAATTTTCCTGCTTAACTGTTTAATTTTGTGTAAAACCGTTTTTAAGATGATTCAATAAAAACTATAATTTTTATCTTATTGTGTCTAGACTCCAGTATACCCCCTAATATTGCCTATAGTGGGTGATGTGTGTTATATATGTATATCTAGTAAAATTACCCATAATATAAAGCCTTTCTCTTTGTGGTCTTCAAAAGAAAGAAATGTATACTTATGTGACAAAGGTGGATCCTAAACATAAATTCCTGCCAACATCTTTTGCCCATCATTCCTCCACTTTGAAGTCCTCATGCATTCTGGGGCCAAAAAATATGAATCAAGCAATGTTGATTACATTGGCATTTATTATATGACCAACCTTATAATATTATGATGATCCTTGAAATGACGAAAGGTTGTGATATTTTCCCTTTTTGGTGTGACAGTATCAGGACCAACTGTCACCCTTACTCCCTATTGAAGCCTCGTAGATGTCAGGCAGAGCTCAATTTATATGTTGGGAACTGCTTGTAAAGGAAGTGAGTCCAACTTCAATCCATAAAATCAAACCCTTTATTCCATAATTAAAATAGATATGGCAACACTAAAATATGCCTAGGTATAGGCATGATTGGGGATAAGGGGCGCAAGGAGGTGAAACCGGACGCATTTTTAACGACTGGTGTGTTCTTAAACTCGGTCTGAATTGTGTGCTGAATTTTTTTGTTGCTTTTATATGGTGGGTACCGCTTGTGATGTCAACCTCTACCATTCCTAATTTGTGATATTATTATATGTGATGTCACTCTAGTTCTGTGACCCAAAAGTGTAAAATATCAAGCAATGTTAATGACATCATTGATAATGATGTCATAACCCCAGGACCCTCTGTAAATGCACTGATGCCTGATAGGTTATTCTTTAACCGCTTCCCGACCACCCACTGTATATAAACGTCTGGGCTCTGTGCAGCGCTGACGTTTATAAACGGTCGGTGGTCCCGCAGCGCTCAGGACCACCAGGGTTCTGCAAGCGCTGCGGTTGCGGTTCAGATCAGTAGCTCTGACAGGGGACATCATCGGGACCTGATTGGATCAGGTCTCAATGATGTTAACCCTTTGCTATCTTCTAGATGTACAGCAATCGGGGCATTTAGAAGAAAGTGAGAGGAGAGGGGGTCGTCCACATACCTTTCCGACGGCCCCCTGATATCTGAGAGGACCTGCCGTTGTCATGGCAGCCGGAGGTCACATGACCACCTCCGGGTCTGCCATGAACAGTGTCCTGCTAGGTTCAGCCTGCAGCTGAAGTCTAGGAGGGGACACTGACTGTGAAACTGTCAGCAAAGCTCTCATGCAATGCAATACATGTCTATTGCATTACATGAGATCAGTGATTAGAAAAATAAAAATTAATGTCCCATACAGGGACTAAGTAAAAATGTAAAAAAAAAGTCAAAAAAATGTTTTCAAACTGTTAAAAAAAAAATCACAAAATAAATAAATAAAATATTAAACCAATAAATCCGTATATTTATGCAAAAACAAAAAAAGTACACATATTTGGCATCGCCGCGTCTGAAACAACCCGATATATAAAACTGTCACACTAATTAACTCATTCAGTGCACACCGTAATAAAAATAAATAAAAAATGGAGCAAAAAACTATGCTTTTTCATCATATCGCCAAACAAAAAGTGGAATAAAATGCAATCAAAAAGCAAAATGGAAATAAAAATGGTACCACAGAAAACGTTATCTTGTTCTGCAAAAAAAAAAGCCGCCATACTGCTCCATCAGCCAAAAAATAGAAAAGTTATAGCTCTCAGAATAAAGCGATGCAAAAAAATTTTTTTTTCTATAAAATAGTTTTATTGTGTAAAAGCACCAAGACATTAAAAAAAATATACGGTAAGTGTAGTATCGCTGTAAACATACTGACCCGAAGAATAATGCTGTCTTATCACTTTTACCACACGCAGAACGGCATAAAAAGAAACCTCAAAAAACAATTCCTGAATTGTTAGTTTTTGTTAATTTTACCTCCCAAAAAACAACATAGAAAGCGATCAAAAAATGTCACGTACCCAAAAATAGTACCAATAAAAATGTCAACTCGTCCCGCAAAGAACAAGCCATCACATGACTCTGTCGGCCGAAATATGGAAAAATTATAGCTCTAAAAATATGGCGATGCAAAAACTAGATTTTGCAAAAAAAAGCGTCTTTTAGTGTGTGACAGCTGTCAGTCATAAAAACCCGATATAAATCTGGTATCTCTGTAATTGCACCGACCCGAAGAATAAAGTAATCTCATCAGTTATACCGCACAAGGAACAGCGTAAAAAATAAATGAAACAAATTCTTCACCTGCTACTGATTTGTTTATTATGTCTCCCAAAGATCGCAGTAAGGCTCTGCTCACATTTATCCTGCGCTCTGCGCTGAGCACTTACACCAGAGTTTCCGTGTAAATCTCTGAAATACGTGATTCAGATGGAACCCATGACGGAAGATTCCCTTTAATGAGGCAGATATAGGCCACTGTGGATGCCGTCTGGCCTGTGATCCTACGGTGTCAGTTTTTTTAGGCGTGCATTAAAGTGCGGTTGGCCACAGTTTTGTGCACTTCTGAAAAAAAAGGACACTGCTAAACAGAGGCCAGACAGAGTCCAGAGTAACTCTGCTGCCTCAGTACAGTGAATGGATCCCCCAGGGGTTTCATCTGAATTACATCACTTGGAAATTTAGATGGAAACCCCGATGTAAGTGCTCAGCATAGAGCACAGGATAAACAATATGTAAAATGTTCCCAATAAAAGCTTCAACTCAGTCCTCAAAAAAAGCTAGTCCCCACTCAGGTCCGTTATCTGTTAAAAATATAAGGGACTTCCAAGTTACTGGTAGCAGAAAGGCTCTGGAAAAGCGAAATGGCCCTTGCCCCCCAAAAGAAATTTGGAAAATTTTGTGCTCCCAAATCCAAATGCCTATTCTACAATAATTTGTTCTCCAATAGTCAAATAGCGCTCCGTCCTTCCCAGATATTGCCGTATGGTTAAGTGGTACGGTACAGCCACATATGAGGTATTGCCACGTTTAGAAGAAATTGTGTGACACATTTCGGCACCATTTTAACCCATTGCCCTGTGTGAAAATGTAAAATCTGAGGGTAAAACATTTTTTTGTGGTAAAAATATAATTATGTTTTCTTCACTGCCCAATGGTATAAATTTAAAAATTAAAAAATACTCACTACTTCCCTAGATGAATTGCTTGAGAGGTGTAGTTTACAAAATGGGGTCACTTGTGGGGGTTTCTGCTGTTTCGGCATGTTAGCGACTCTTCAAATGTGACATGGTGTCTAAAACATATCCCAGCCAACATAGCGCTCCTTTCTCTTCCGAACCCTGCCGTACACCAAAGCAGTGGTTTTACCCCACATATGGGGTATCGCCGTACTCAGGAGAAATTGCACAACAAATTTCATGGTGCAATTTTTCCTGTTATCCTTATGATAATGCAAAATTAGGGGATGAAAAACATTTTTTGTGGGAAAAATGTGAAAATTTTATTTTTACGGCTCAATATTATAAACTTCTGTGAAGCACCTGGGGGTGCAAGGTGCTCACCACACATCTAGATAAGTTTCCTAAGGGGTCTAGTTTCCAAAATGGTGTCACTTGTGGGGGGTTTCCACTGTTTAGGCACATCAGGGGCTCCCAAAATGCGACATAGCGTTCGCTAATTATTCAAACAAATTTTACATTCAAAAAGTCAAATGGCGCTCCTTCCCTTCCAAACCCTGCCATGCGCCCAAACAGTGGTTTTCCTCCACATATGGGGTATCAGCATGTTCAGGAGACATTGCGCAACAAATTTCATGGTGCAATTTCTCCTATTACCCTGAGGATAATGCAAAATTAAGGGATGAAAAACGTTTTTGTGGGAAAAATTTGAAAATTTTATTTTTACAGCTCAATATTATAAACTTCTGTGAAGCATCTGGGGGTGCAAGTTGCTCACCACACATCTAGATAAGTTCCCTAAGGGGTCTAGTTTCCAAAATGGTGTCACTTGTGGGGGGTTTCCACTTTTTAGGCACATCAGGAGCTCTCCAAACGCAACATGGTGTCCGATAATTATTCAAACAAATTTTACATTCACAAAGTCTAATGGCGCTCCTTCCCTTCTGAACCCTGCAGTGCGCCCAAACAGTGGTTTTTCCTCACATATGGGGTATCAGCGTGCTCATGAGAAATTGCACTACAAATTGTGTAGTCCATTTTTTCCTGTTACCCTTGTGAAAATAAAAAAATTGGGTCTAAATAACATTTTTGTGAAAAAAAGTTAAATGTTCATTGTTTTCTTCCACATCTCAAAAATTCCCGTGAAACACCTGAAGGATAATAAATTTCTTGAATGTGGTTTTGAGCACCTTGAGGGGTGCAGTTTTTAGAATGGTGTCACTTTTGGGTATTGTAAGGCAGCACTAGTCATCATAATGGGGGATACTCGCTGCATCGGGTAAATTAGGCACACGTGCAATGTCCTTCCGGTATTTTCTCAATACAGCAGTTTATTATCTTATCATAAACCGCATATCACACAGTCCTTCTTAGCATATCACCGGCATGTTTACACACTTCACATCCGGGAGTCTCTCAAGTAGCAGACAGGCCCAATTGGCCCAAGTTACAGCCTTCAGCAAGGTAACACTATAGCAATGTCTATATAAGTGTCCATATAACAAAGTGTATTACCTTTGCCGGGTTTAGTTGCTGCAGTCCATTTAATCCGCCACCACTGTGGCTTTAAGGCTTTTCCAGGTGGGGTCTCCAGCCGTCGTTCCCTCAAAGGCCACTGACATCGACACAGGATCCAGGCTCTGCCTTTCAGGACTCTTCCTCAAACCTCTGCCTTCCAAGGCAACTAGCATCCACACAGGATCCAGTCTTTGCCTTTCAGGCTGCCAGGCTTCACTCGGCCTCTCACAAACGGTGTCCCACACACACGGAGCACAGGCCTCACACCGAACACACCTGTCTCCCATCAAGCAGGGTTTATATATGCATCCCGTGCACACACACACACACATACTGACAGGACCTTGCTGATGTCACAGTCATGTGATCAGACAGACATTCTGTGCGTGCAGGACCTGTGCTATGTCACAGTCATGTGACCAGTCACCTGAGGGGGAAGGTACATGGTCAGGTAAAACACATCCTGGACCATTACAGTAATGCCAGCAAGTCGCTGCATTACATATCCCCCCCTCTGTTCAAACTTGTGGGGTTGAACACATAATATACACAATCACTATAACCCCCAGCTCACATAGAGACCATGTACTTTACAATTGTGCTACTCAGCCCCTAGAACATTAGTCAACAACATTAGCCCATTCCTTAGGGACCTACCATTTGTCACAGTCACTGACTTCGTCAGGTCACCTTTCCGGGTCGTAACCTTGTCAGAGCTCCCCCGCTCCCAGCGGTCAGTCATAATCTTGTCAGACCTCCCCCGCTCCCAGCGGTCAGTCGTAACCTCGTCAGGTCTCCCCCGCTCCCAGGGGTCAGTCATACGGCGGTGCGACTCATATGCCCTGGTATCTAAGGTCCAGTTCGACTCCGTAATGTCCCATCCTCTATTGGGTCATTTGCATGGGCTGCTCAAACCTGAGTTACTGGAGGTTTCACTACCTCTAAACCCACGCCCACTACTCTCAGGACATATTGAAAGGTCCCTAACTCCAGCTATAGCTGTTCTGTTATTTAGGGGGCCCTTTCTCAGTCTGGTCTCATAATTTCTAGACGGCTGCCATCTTCTGTTACTCAGATGATGCTGTCTATCCACTCGCAGTCTAGCGAGATTCAACTGTTCTACGTCTCGCAGGTAGGTCACTCGGTACTCCAACAGCATGCGCATATATTCCAGGCTTTCTTCTGTTCCTACAGCGGAGAATGATACCTTGCCGTCTTCATCTGGTATCCAGTCCTGACGATGACGTGGACTGCTTACTTTCACCACACCAGACTTCTTGACCATCACCTGCATGGCTCGACCATTTCTCCCAATGAGCTTCCTCACCAGAACATGAGGCACCCGGATGACCTCTTCACACATACTGTGAGCTTTCCTCATCAACTCCAGTTGTCTAACGGCTTGTTCCGTCTTCAACCGGAGAAACCGCTTCGTGTGAATACATCACCAGTGCATGTCACTTAGGATAGCCACCCTCTTCACTGTGACTTCGGATGGGGACAGGACCACCAGCTGTTTAGCTTCTGAGGTTAAGTACACCTTAAAGGCTCCCATGGCCTTCTTAAACTCCTCATGCACGGACTCACTGGTGCATTCTTCCCTCAAATCCTCGGGTACATCTGCAAGGCACTAGTACCAAGACATTTCGGTCTCACCAGTGGTTTCCAGACGATCAACCAGCTCAGGTTTCAGGGGCAACTGACCTCCAGCTTCTTCTCCCTGTATGCTTCCCCTGAGCTGACTCACAGCTCCAAATTCACGAATTTTCGTCTTGACCACTTCCATCTCATATTTATCTGTGGTTAACACTCTCTTAGCTCTCCTCTGGTCCACCTTCTCATGGTATAAGGGAGTGAGTGCAACGTGTTCGCCCTTTTCCTTCTCCAAGAAGGCCTCGTTCACTGAGTGATACTTTGTCAGGCGACTTTTGAGCCCGGAAACTTCTTCCTCTAGCTCCGCCACTCGCCTCTCAGCAGCCCGTCTCTCACGCTTCTCTTGCGTCCACTGGGTTTGTTGCAACTCCTTGAGCTGCTTGATCTCGGCTCCGACATCCACCGAACCCTCCGAGCCCACATCACTCGAGGAGGTATCTGCTTCATACCTCCCCGGAAAAATTTTGTGGCCCGGCCGAGCCACAGCAAAACCGGATTTGAGTGCGACGACAACCTTCGCAACCCCGCCGAGTTGCAGCCAGATGCTTTAAACTTCGTGAGCCCCGCCGAGTCACAGTAAACCAGGTTTGAGTGCGACGACAAACTTCGCAACCCCACCGAGTTGCAGACAGATGCTTTAATCCACACTCGTCGTCCTGTGCCGTTGCCCCTAGCAACCGGGCTGCAGATGCCCCTAGCAACCGGGTTGTCATTGCCGCTAGCAACCGGGTTGTCGTTGCCGCTAGCAACCGGGCTGCAATTGCCCTAGCAACCAGACTGCAGCTGCCCGCACTCTCGAATCATATGTAAGGCAGCACTAGTCATCATAATGGGGGATACTCGCTGCACCGGGTAAATTAGGCACACGTGCAATGTCCTTCCGGTATTTTCTCAATACAGCAGTTTATTATCTTATCATAAACCACATATCACACAGTCCTTCTTAGTATATCACCGGCATGTTTACACACTTCACATCCGGGAGTCTCTCAAGTAGCAGACAGGCCCAATTGGCCCAAGTTACAGCCTTCAGCAAGGTAACACTATAGCAATGTCTATATAAGTGTCCATATAACAAAGTGTATTACCTTTGCCGGGTTTAGTTGCTGCAGTCCATTTAATCCGCCACCACTGTGGCTTTAAGGCTTTCCCAGGTGGGGTCTCCAGCCGTCGTTCCCTCAAAGGCCACTGACATCCACACAGGATCCAGGCTCTGCCTTTCAGGACTCTTCCTCAAACCTCTGCCTTCCAAGGCCACTAGCATGCACACAGGATCCAGTCTTTGCCTTTCAGGCTGCCAGGCTTCAATCGGCCTCACTAGGCCTCTCACAAACGGTGTCCCACACACACGGAGCACAGGCCTCATACCGAACACACCTGTCTCCCATCAAGCAGGGTTTATATATGCATCCCATGCACACACACACACACATACTGACAGGACCTTGCTGATGTCACAGTCATGTGATCAGACAGACATTCTGTGAGTGCAGGACCTGTGCTATGTCACAGTCATGTGACCAGTCACCTGAGGGGGGAGGTACATGGTCAGGTAAAACACATCCTGGACCATTACCGTAATGCCAGCAAGTCACTGCATTACAGTATTTTCTGTCATAAAGGCCCCTCAAAGTCACTTCAAATAAGATGTGGTCCCTAAAAAAATGTTTTTGTACATTTTGTTGGAAAAATGAGAAATCGCTGGTCAACTTTTAACCCTTAGAACTTCCTAACAAAAAAAAATGTTGGGTCCAAAATTGAGCTGATATAAAGTAGACATGTGGGAAATGTTATTTATTAACTATTTTGTGTGACAAACCTCTCTGATTTAAGGGCATGAAAATTCAAAGTTAGAAAATTGCAAAATTTTCAAAATTTTCGCAAAATTTCCATTTTTTTCACAAATAATCATGTGATATCGAATAGATTTTACCACTATCATGAAGTACAATATGTCACAAAAAATAATCTCATAATCAGGGGAATCCGTTGAAGCGTTCCAGAGTAATTACTTCATAAAGTGACAGTGGTCAGAATTGAAAAAATTGGCCTGATCACGAAGGAGAAAACAGGCTCTGGCACGAAGTGGTTAATCCATGGACCTGACAACTTTTACTGATCATGTTAACAGCTATGACATTACTAAGGCAAAGAGATCAGTGTAGTCCGGCTACAAGTGCATTGTCTAAACAACATAATTAGGGTCTTTTCCTCCTTCTGCATTATTTCTATAATTAAGCATTTTTTCTAATGCTGTGTTGCACTAACTGTTGATGTAATGTCAGGTTTCTATTCTACCTAATAGCGCAAAATGTAAGAATCCAGTATTTAAACATACAGTAAGTATTTATGCACATTATCACTACATGTTTGGATGTGGTATAAAGATTAAACTGGTTTTTCTCTTTTCTTTAACCTTTTAACGACCACCAACACACATTTTAACAGTGGTCATTAAAGGGGTATTCCCATCTCGAAGATCCTATACCAATATGTAGTAGGTGTAAAAATAGTAATATTAGCAAATATAAAAATGTAGCAATTAGAAATGTAGTATAGTTTTTCTGATTCGCTGCCTCTTTCCTCATATACAGGGCATTGCAGGACCTTAGGTATCCATGGTTACGACCATAAGCAACTAGCTAACTTTCACTAGATCGGTGGTCGTAACCATGGATACCCAAGGTCATACAATGCCCTGCACATGGGGTAAGTGACATAGCGAATCAAGAGCTATACTACATTTCTAATTTGAGGTAATTGCTAATATTATTATTATTACATCTACTACATATTGGGATAGGATCTTGGAGATGGGAATACCCCTTTAAGGGGCCTTATTCTTCAGAGCCACTTTTCAACGGCGCTGAGGAAAAAGTGAATAGCGCTGCCCAGCGGGCGCAATTCCCGTGGATGACAGCTGTATCTGCTGCTGCCCGCTGTCACCACTATACGCATCCTCAGGAAGCAGATAGCGGTGAAGACATTGGTAGAAGACAGGGCCGCCGGCTCCATCTTCCACCAATCGCGAGTGAGACAGCAGAACGTCATTTCATCACGCTGCTGCTGAGACTCAGTGCACAGGAGACAGGAGCAGAGCACTGGGGGAATGGGAGCGAGGTGAGTATGTGTGGTTGTTTGTTTTTATATGTATGTATATAGGAAGCTATGTGGAGCTCCTATATACAGTGGTGGCCAAAAGTATTGGCACCCCTGCAATTCTGTCAGATAATACTCAGTTTCTTCCTGAAAATGATTGCAATCACAAATTCTTTGGTATTATTATCTTCATTTAATTTGTCTTCAATGAAAAAACACAAAAAGAATTGTCCTAAAGCCAAATTGGATACAATTCCACACCAAACCTAAAAAAGGGGGCGGACAAAAGTATTGGCACTGTTTGAAAAATCATGTGATGCTTCTCTAATTCGTGTAATTAACAGCACCTGTAACTTACCTGTGGCACCTAACAGGTGTTGGCAATAACTAAATCACACTTGCAGCCAGTTAACATGGATTAAAGTTGACTCAACCTCTGTCCTGTGTCCTTGTGTGTACCACATTGAGCATAGAGAAAAGAAAGAAGACAAAAGAACTGTCTGAGGACTTGAGAAACCAAATTGTGAGGAAGCATGAGCAATCTCAAGGCTACAAGACCATCTCCAAAGACCTGAATGTTCCTGTGTCTTCCATGCGCAGTGTCATCAAGAAGTTTAAAGCCCATGGCACTGTGGCTAACCTCCCTAGATGTGGATGGAAAAGAAAAATTGACGAGTGATTTCAACGCAAGATTGTGCGGATGGTGGATAAAGAACCTCAACTAACATCCAAACAAGTTCAAGCTGCCCTGCAGTCTGAGGGTACAACAGTGTCAACTCGTACTATCCGTCGGCGTCTGAATGAAAAGGGACTGTATGGTAGGATACCCAGGAAGACCCCACCTCTTACCCCGAGACATAAAAAAGCCAGGCTGGAGTTTGCCAAAACTTACCTGAGAAAGCCTAAAACGTTTTGGAAGAATGTTCTCTGGTCAGATGAGACAAAAGTAGAGCTTTTTGGGAAAAAGCATCAACATAGAGTGTACAGGAAAAAAAGAGGCATTCAAAGAAAAAAACACGGTCCCTACAGTCAAACATGGCGGAGGTTCCCTGATGTTTTGGGGTTGCTTTGCTGCCTCTGGCACTGGACTGCTTGACCGTGTGCATGGCATTATGAAGTCTGAAGACTACCAACAAATTTTGCAGCATAATGTAGGGCCCAGTGTGAGAAAGCTGGGTCTCCCTCAGAGGTCATGGGTCTTCCAGCAGGACAATGACCCAAATCACACTTCCAAAAGCACTATAAAATGGTTTGAGAGAAAGCACTGGAGACTTCTAAGGTGGTCAGCAATGAGTCCAGACCTGAATCCCATAGAACACCTGTGGAGAGATCTCAAAATGGCAGTTTGGAGAAGGCACCCTTCAAATATCAGGGACCAGGAGCAGTTTGCCAAAGAAGAATGGTCTACAATTCCAGCAGAGCATTGTAAGAAACTCATTGATGGTTACTGGAAGCGGTTGTTCGCAGTTATTTTGGCTAAAGGTTGTGCAACCAAGTATTAGGCTGAGGGTGCCAATACTTTTGTCTGGCCCATTTTTGGAGTTTTGTGTGAAATGATCAATGATTTGATTTTTGCTTCATTCTCTTTTGTGTTTTTTCCTTGCAAGCAAATTAAATGAAGATAATAATACCAAAGAATTTGTGATTGCAATCATTTTCAGGAAGAAACTAAGTATTATCTGACAGAATTGCAGGGGTGCCAATACTTTTGGCCACCACTGTACAAGGTTCACCACTTTTGCATGTTTGCGCCATTTGTGGATAAAGGCTCTCACTGTGGTTCGCTGGGGTCCCAAAGCTTTAGAAATGGCTTTATAACGTTTCCCAAACTGATAGATCTCAATTACTTTGTTTCTCATTTTCTTTGGATCGAAGCATGATTTCTAGCTTTTAAGGATCTTTTGGTCTACTTCACTTTGTTAGGCAGGTCCTATTTAAGTGATTTCTTGATTGAGAACAGGTGTGGCAGTAATCAGGCCTGTGTGTGGCTAGGGAAATTTGAACTCAGTTTCCCAAAGATTTGATATACAACAGTTAATTTATGTTTTAAGGATGGGGGGGGGGGGGCAATCACTTTTTCACACAGGTCCCTGTAGTTTTGGATTTCTTTTTCCCCTTAATAATGAAGACCTTCATTTGGGTTTACTTTTATTATCTTTGTCTAATATTTAAATTTGTTTTGTGATCTGAAACATTTAAGTGTGACAAACATGTAAAGGAATAAGAAATCAGGAAGGGGGCAAACACTTTTTCACACCACTGTAGGAAGTTATGTGGGGGGCTCACACTGTATATGTGGAGGGCTCATACTTTATATAGTGAGGCTATGCGGGGCACACGCTGTATGTAAGATACTATGTGGGGCTCACTGTTAGGCGCCGGGCGCTGGCTGGATCAGAAATGGGTTCCGAATCATCAGTGGATTCTGTGGTCTCCCATTCTAGTTCAGCCAGGGCTGATGCTGCTCAGCATCACTGTCGGTCCCAACGCCTAGCGAATGCACGAGAGGTACAAGTGGTATCCTGTGTATTTGTGCCTAGCAACATGAAGCACAGGTTGCGGAGAGAGACTAGGCCACCGCAGCCTAAGTCTAAAATGCATCGCACTGAGCATGCCCGTGACATGGCGCATCGTGATGGGTGGTTCAGGAACCAGCTGACCTGGTGACCTGGCACCGCCTGATTGGTCACAGGCGACGTCACCAGTGGGGCAGGGCTTAGTTTTTAAAAAGTCCGCCCACAAACATGGTGGCGCGCTCAGATCATTTGAGCTAGCTGTTTGGTTGTGCACGCATCTCTCCTGAGCTCCTCTAAGAGCCATATTGAGCGGGTCGGCTCAGTTCGGTGGCACGCCGGCTGAGTGCACGAGTACCTGGCAGAAATCACTCCCGCACACTAGCGTCTTCTCCTTAGCGTAGCGCCTGTATCGCAGACAGGGCTACTGCTCCTAGTCCGGTCACACGTCTCCCTGCGGTTCTTGGAGAATAGTGTGAACCGCTTTAGCGGCAATCCCCATAGTGTAGTGCCTGTATCAAAGACAGGGCTACTGCTGTTCCCACGGTCGCACGTCTCCCTGCGGTTCTTGGAGATTGTGCGAACCGTCTTACCCTTCCGTGTGCTTTAACACGAAGGGCTAAGGTTTTTGTTAGGTGCGTCGCCGGTCGCTCTCCCTCAGTGCAGTCAACGGAGATAGAGCGTACCGCTATACCCTGTCCGGTGTGAAGCTAACACGGAAGGGTTATCTTTAGTTGGTTGTCTTCCCTTCTCACCCGGGAAGAGTTCGGCAGCAGTCCACCAGGCTGCATCGCGGACCCCGGGGTCGGTTGCGTTCCTATGTAATAAAGTGTTTGCAACCGTCCCCCTAACACTCACTCTGTATACACTGACGAGCAAAGCGGTAACAATGTTTTGACCTTTTGACTTTCAGGCTCCATATCTCACCATCCACTACTGCTTTGAACGTGAGACTACAATAATTTTATAGACAATCATCTTGGCTTTCTCATACATAAATTTGACTTGCAACTATTTAGCATATGATTAGTTATGCAGATTCTTGTTATGTCACTGCATTGTTACTGTTTTGCTCCTGGTAGTGAAAAAATCTTTTTCTTCTTGTGTGCTACAAATTTCAACCAGTTCTAATATTATCTAATAGCTCAGTGTCTTACTAGGTTGATTCTCAAGCGAAAGGTCAATGGTTCAAATCGAGGAGCAGCCATTAAGATTTCCCAAGAAAAGAGAAACAACATCATCCAGCTCATCGATAGCTGTCTCTTGGCCAAGAAAATCGCCAGACTGCATCATGTGAGTGCCATGACAGTTGGGAGAATACAAAATGAAGTCTTTTCATCCATTCAAAAGCCAAAAGGTAGCTATCCAAGCAAACTTTTGGAGTCAACAAGTCGGCTCATCACAAGGTCTATCAGTTCCAGCACGATAAACACTGTAGTGGAGGTGGCTCATATGCTTCGCAATAGTGAGATCACAGACGTCCATGCAAGCACTGTATGACACACCTTACACAAGTCTGAAACAGTCCGAAAAAAGGTGAAAAAGCCTTGACTTCAATATGTTGGCGCTATATGAATAAAAATTATTATTTATTATTAATATCGTCATAAGAAGCATCAGCTCCAGCCCACAATCTGTTCAAATGGAATTTGCGCTCTAAAAGCCAAGTAGCGCGTCTTCCCATCTGATCCCTGTCGTGTGCTCAAACAGTAGTGTACAATCACATATGGGGAACTGCCACATTCGGTAAAAATTGCATAAATAATTACGGGGTCCATTTTCTCCTATTATTCTTTGTGTAAATTTAAAATTTGGTGCTAAAACAGTATTTTAGTTTAAAAAAATTAAATTTTTGTTTTCACATCTAAGTGTTATAAACTTTTGTGAATCACCCATTGGTTAAAAATGCTTAGTACACCAATGGATGAATTCCTTGAGGGGTCTAGTTTCCAAAATAGGGTCACTTTTCGCAAGTCGGGGCTCTGCGAATGTGACATGGCATTCACAATTTATTTCAGACAAGTTTACGCTCCAACAAACTAATAGCGCTCTTTCCTTTCTGAGGCTTGCCATGTGCCCAAACAGCAGTTTTTGACCACATATAGGGTATCATTGCGTTCAGGAGAAATTTTGTAACAAATGAAGGCGTCTTTTTTCTCCTATTATCCATTGTAAAAAGTACAAAATTGTGGCTAAACAACACATTAGCATAAAAAAATTAATTTTAATTTTCACATTCAAAATTTAAAAAGGTCTGTGAAGCACATACAGGTTCAACAAGCTCAACACATCCCTAGATAATTTACTTTGTGTCTTGTTTCCAAAATGGGGTCACTTGTGGAGGTTTCTGCTGTTTTGGTATCTCAGCTGCTCTTCAAATGGGACATGGTGTCTGCAATCTATTCCAGCCAAATTTACATTCCAAATACCAAATGTCGCTTATTCAATTCTAAGCCCTGACATGTGTCCAAACAGAACTTTTTGACTACATATGGGTTATCCTCACGCTCAGAAAAAAAGTGTTTAACACACTGTGGGGTCCACTTTTTCATGTTATCTCTTATTAAAGTGAAACATTTGGGGTTAAAACAACATTTTTGTTAAAAGAAATGAACATTTTCAATATGACGACCTAGTGCTATGAAATTATGTGTAGTGCCTGTTAGTTCAAAATCCTCGCTATACCCCTGGATAAAATCCTTGAGGGGTGTAGTTTTCAAAATGGGGCTACTTGTGGGGGTTTCTGCTGTTTAGGCTCCTAAAGGGCTCTGCAAATACGACACAGCACTCACAATCTATTTCAGCCAATTTTGTGTTTCAAAACTCAAATGGTCATACTGCCATTCTGAGCCCTGCCGTCTATCCAAACAGAGGTTTTTGACCACATGTGTGGTATCAACGCACACAGAAGAAACTGGGTAACAAATTGTGGGGTCCATTTTCTTGTGCTATTTCTTGTAAAAGTGAAAAAATTGGGGCTAAAGCAACATTTTAGAGGAGTTTCCAATATATAGGCTCTTCAAAGTCCATTTAAATCTGAATAGGTCCCTAAAGAAAAACGTTTTGTAAATTTCTTGAAAAAATTAGAAATTGCTGCTCAACTTTTACCCCTTCTACATCCTAACAAAGTAAAATGACGTTTGAAAAATGATGCAGATGTAAAGTAGACACATGGGAATTATTTATTAATTATTTTGTACTGCATGACTAACTGGTTTAAGGATATCAAAATTAAAAGTTTGAAAATTGAGAAATGTTCAAAATTTTCGCAAAAATGCTGAGATTTTCACAAATAAATGCAAAAAATGGCGATCTAAATTAACTCTTAACATAAAGTGACACTGGTCAGATTTCAAATATTTGGCCTCAACATTAAGGTAAAAATTGGCTGCATCACTAAGGGGTTAAAACTTCACAGTGTTAAGTCATATGAAAGAAAAAAAAGAAGACAAAATTATCAAAGGGTATCTGCCCTTCACTCTAGCGAAACTGCTCCATTGGTCTCTGTCGAATCAGAAGAGATGATGTCATGACCACCAGTGACCTGACTGCTAAAGCCCCTGATTGGCTCCAGGGTCAGGTGACTGGTGGTTGTGACATCATTCTTGAGTTCTCCTGTCCACAATCTATGTAGATTGTTCAAGCAGAGGTCCCTACAGAAGCTGCATCTTTGGGGACAACATGTTGCTAGGCAACCTGACCAGAAGTCGACAGACAGCAGAAGACACCCGTTCAAAAACAGAATAAGGGCTCCTTGCTTCCCAAAATTTCATCATAGATCATCTGCTCATGTATCTATAGCAAATCTCTAGTAAGTGTAAGAAATGAAAGTCATTAACTTAGTCCCTTACATGCACTGTAATAGACAGTAGGAAACTACTTAAAGCCTCTCCCTTACTACTTCGCCCTGTGTAGCTGCACTTGCCACAGATATGGTACTATATCCACAGCTCAACCTGCTCATTTCTCTCCAGTACAGTAAAGTCTCCTGACAGCACTTCTCTTCCTTTCTGCTGCTGGACTTTTGGGGTTATCATTGCAACCAGCAAGCCTTAAAGATGTTGGTCTTTATTGCCTATTCAATAGTGGCTTTAGCTATGCATCTCCTGTAAATTAAAAGCAGTCTCCAGAAAGAGGAAAAAATAAGTAACTAAAGGAAATATGGCATTATAATAAATTCCTAAATACCTTTAGGGCTTGTTCACATGCTGTTTTTGTCACAGAAAAAATGAAGCGTTTTACACTCAAAAAGACGGGGCAAATGAGTGTATTTTACAAAGTGTTTTTCCTGCCAACACAGTTTTTTCTGCAAAATCTGCTACAAACATTCAATGTGTGCACACACCTTACATAAGCAAATCACACTAGCTTTGTCCAAAGAAGTAATCACTGCAGCACATTAAAATAGCCACTGCCTTGTTACACTGACAGAAACCTGTCCAAGGATGGTAATAGGAAAGGTGTCTGAGAGCATGTATGCTTGGAGGCTCCACTGTTGTAACGCTGTGGCTTGGAGATAACATATACCAAGTATTGTCAAGGTATCTTCAACACACAGTAGCCACTCAGCATTCAGAAAGACAGGGAGAATAACAGTATGAGTATTTAATTCTTGCCTCAGCACCTCTGGTATCTTCAGTACTGGATTACTGGATTAGAAAGACAGGATAGACAGCAGTGTCAGCAGTCTCTTAGCACCCCTGGTATCTCCAGTATTGGATCAGATAGACAAAGCAGGCGGCAGTGTGAGCAGCCCTTTCTTACTTTAGTCCCTGAAATCTCCACTATTATCTCTGACAGACAGGGTGGACAGCAGTATGAGCAGATTCTCCTAACCTTAGTCCCTGGTATCTCCGGTATTAGATCAGAAAGACAGGGTGGACAGCAGTGTGAGCAGTATCTTTTTACTTTAGTTCCTGATATCTCCAGTATTAGATCAGAAATACAGCATGGACAGCAGTGTGAGCAGATTCTTCTTACCTTAGTCCTTGGTGTCTCTCATATTAGATCAGAAAGGCAAAGTGGACAGCAGTATGAGCAGCCTCTTCTTACCTCAGCACTCCTGGTATCTCCAGTATTAGATCAGATAGGTTGGACAGACGAATGAGCAGCCTCGTCTTATCTCAGTACTCTTGGTATCACTAGTATTACATTAGAAACACATAGTAGACAGCAGTGTGAGCAGCCTCTTTTTACCTTAACACTCCTGGTATCTCCAGAATTAGATCACATAGACAGGGTGGACAGCAATGTGAGCATCCTCTTAGTACCACAGCACTCTTGGTATCTCCAGTGCTATACCATAAAGACAGGGTGGATGTTACGCTCGCGCTTGGACTGCTTCACGAGAGCCCACTGTGGTCCCACTGTGCCATGGACAGAGGAGTGCCTGGAGGGGCATGACCAAGTGCCACTCCCAGACTGACCTCTGATGCATGACAACTGATGGTGCCGCAATCCGAGGAGAGCACTAGAGGGGCGAAACCAGGTGCTACACAGGGCAGACCTCAGACACATGGCTGCTGACCATCAACGCGGTATGTAGGTACTGGCAGGTACGGCTGGTATACAGATAAGCACTTGAAGGTGTGGAGGGGTCAGGCTGGTATGCAGGCAGGTACTGAGAGACACAGCTGATATACAGAGACGGGTAGGACCCAGTTCAAACTGGACAGACAGGCAGAGAACCGCAGATGCAGACAGAGAACCGCAGACAGGCAGAGAACCGCAGACAGGCAGAGAACCACAGAGGCAGACTGGTAGGGCAGGACTTTTGCTCACAAGGAGTAGACAAAGTCAGGACGCATACAAGGAAAGGTATGGACAAGACAGATTGGAACAAGTTCACACAGGGTATTTACAATGAAGTAGCACGTGTACTCACTAAACACTAATGTTGCACAGCGACAACAGATTAGAGATAGGCACTCATTTAGACACTGCAGGTTTAAGGGATAAGTACAGGTTCAGACACAAGAGGTGAAGGAAAAGACACAGATACAAACAGGATCAGGGTTCAAGGATAGGTCCCAATTCAGACAAGAATTGACACAGGAACAAACAGGTTCGGGGTTCAGGCTTGGGTACTCAGCCCCCCGGGAGGCAAAAACAGGACAGGACCAGGCAACTCAGCAGTTGCCCTAACACACTGAAAGAGAGTGTTGCTCAGGCACCTCCCTACAGGTGGAGGTGCTTTAAGTACCAAGTGCCCCCCTGCCATAGGAATGCACGCACTGTGTCTTTAAGAATCAGGAAGTACAGGCGCAGCCGCCCTAAGCATGCAGCAAGGAAGCATGCGCAGCAAGCAGAGGACAAGGAACACACTGCACAGACCGGAGTGGTGAGTAAGTCGGTGTCCCTGCATGGTGGGGGATGGTAAGCCATACAGGCACGCTGGCAGTGATGTTAAAGTGGACAGCAGTGTGAGTAGCTTCTCCTTATGTCAGCACTCCTGGTATCTCCATTACTATACTATAAAGACAGGGTGGACAGCAGTGTGAGTAGCTTCTTCTTACCTCAGCACTCCTGGTATCTCCAGTATTAGATCAGATAGACCGAGTAGACAGCAGTGTGACCAGCCTCTTCTTACCTCAGCACCCCTGGTGTCACCAGTATTCAGATCAGTCTATTCCCTGGGAGCACATCTTCAACCACATGAAGGGAGAGGGGTGGAGCTTCTTTATTGCACATGCTCACATGCACCTTTCCTATTAACATTCTAGGACAGGTTTCTGTCAGTGGAGCAAGACGATAGGAATTGTAATTCTATATACCTCCCTAGACAAAAGAAGTGTGACCTGCTAATTAAGAGTACTTAAGAATTTATATATAATTGCATTGTCTTTGGTAACTCCTTTAAGTTACATTCCTGTATTGTTATCATTACTGACTTCTGATCTTGAGTCTCACCCTGACTTTATAACTGGATTTTATTTTTGCCTCACTCTATGCATTTGTTGCCTTGCAACTGTGGTCCTTCTCTTGCTTCTGATCCGCTTGTCCTCTTATTTTATCCTCCTAGTCACCTCTGGCTTGTGACATCCAAACTGTACTTCTGATGGCAACCGAAGGCTCTGGTCCAGACTGAAATAAAGTTTCCTCTGCTAAACTCACAACAATCTGTACAAGAAGTCCAAACCTTCTTGAGGGGTTAAAAGCAAAGAATGGGGACATTGCTTATGCTCCGCACCCCAAAGCAGCCGGTGGTGAAGAATCATCCCATATTGCAAGAAATGCAACAGCAGGTATCCCAAGTTTCATATATTCCCATGACAGATCTATAATATACTACTAAATATCAGACAGGACATTATCAGATAGGTTGTTATCAAATGGGGTATTATCATTAATTCAAAAAGAACATTACCTAAGAAATGCATTAAAGCTGTGATCTCCAATCAGTTGTTTGAGAGTCACATGTACTTCTAATCCCTGGCTGTATAACTGTGGTGAGCTCATTATTGTCCATCGTAGCAGCCTATGTCACTCAATGAGCCATCCCTTGCTCCTGGACTGTTCGCACATCATCATTGGTCGATACTAAATGCTAGATGTACAGATTGTGTGCATTAAATAACTTTTTCTTAAAGTACGTACTGCCGAAATTTGACAAAACTCTTTTTTTTTTCAGATTATTGTATTACATATCTGTAGCTTTAAAGTGAAACACTAACTGTAAGGAAGACACCCTAACTACAAACTAGTGATATTCGCTCAGTGATGGAGAATAATAAAATCATGCAGCAACAATGATTTGCAAATGTACACAGTGCCAGGAGATAACCTCACTCAACAATTAGTGTGGTGAGCAACTTACATGAATCTGTACGCTTAACCTTGCATGAACCTTTAGCCCGGGGCCTGAACCTTTAAAACTGAACCTGCAACCTGAAACCTAGGTCTTGATTTTGCAGGGAAGAGGCCCTTAGAAAACTTGCACATGCCCCTTGAACTCCAATCCTGCTCCTGTACACTGCTATCTAGAGGTGCATCTTAAACTCCATAACCTTTGTGTGACATCCATGCTGGTGACTGTCCTCTTTGTGTCCGCTTCAGTTGCTATGCAATTCAGGGCAACATTATGGTAGCCATGTTTTATCCCTGGAAATTTTGGTTCCGCCCATCTAAGAAGGTGGAGGGTCAAATCCTGGAAAGTTAGTGTTTCTCCCTGCTGTCAGGTCTGGGTGGGACTGCTCTCTATTTATCTCCTGAGAGTCAGCTTCCGGTGCCAGTTATAGTGATTACTACTCTGGTTGTCTGCAGTCTGTTTGCACCAGTTATGCCTGTATTTACCTCATTCTGACCTTGGCCTATTCCTAGCAATTCTTCTAACGATTCTGCCTCTTACCAATGCTGCATGACATACCTTCAGCAGCCAACTCTGTGGCCCCAAACGAGGGGCCCTGTGTAGTTCCAGATTCCTGTACAGGGGTTAAAGAGTGAAGTCCAGGACAACCATTGGAATCTGGTAGATGCAGTGGCTTGTGCTGTCTGTGCAAGCCCTATTAACAGCTGCCAGACTGCCACGAACAGTGCCTCCATAACATTTCCGCCCTGATTCATCATGTGATTTTCTCTCCAGTCTTGATGAGGGGGAATGATGGAGTCAGATGCTCCTAAGTTATGAAGAGGCAAAAGTCTCTTCATGAGTCTGGACCGTTTGACAAGTGGCTTGCACACCCATCAAAAATCTTCTTATTCTAGTCCATTACTGGAATCCAATTTCTGGCATCAGGAATGCCATAGCTTATCATGAATTGGACAAGCTGTGGGTGGCATCAACCCCCAATACAACCGGTGCCACCGAATTTGGTGAAGCTGTGAGAAACTGGCGTGAAAACACCAAAAGCTGCAACATCTTTACGCAACTCCGAATTGCACTCAAATTTTGTGACTTTTCAAAGCAATTTAAGGCATAATTCTTGCAGAATTGCTTTGAATTTAATCAGATTTCCATTATGAGACTGCTGAGGACCCACGGTAGAACAGAGACTTTGGGACTAATTCAACAAGACCTTTTTTGATGGAGTAGAAGAAGCACCAAACTCATTAAGAGGCGCATGCCACTTAATGTATTCAGAGCCTCTTCTGAGTGGCGTTCACCTCCATGCTGGAGTAGCATTTCTGGCATAAAAATCACTGTCACTTTTCATGAATTGAATGGGTGGACGTGGCCATTCCTCCATCCTGTCCTGTCTACTCCACAGCTCCGTCCATTAAAGTGGAGCTGATCCAGAGTTTTGTGAAAATGCCAAAAGTCGCAGATTTGTGGAGTGAAAACTTTGATGAATCGGCCACTTTGACTCCACTGTATAGTCTCTTCCACAAATCTGAATGTGGAACTCATCGAACTGAGTTCTGCTGGTGAGCCGGCTGCCATCCAGCTTATTGCTGTGGATGCAAATCTGCAATCTACTCCATGTCTAATTCTCTGTACCCCATGGATATGTGCTTGTATCCATTTCCTGGTTTCATTAGAGTAATATGTGCAAAATTGATTAAGAGTTGTGCATCTCCTAATAATTTTGGCACTTCTTTCAGCTGCTGTGTGCCATGAACCTGAGAATCTTTGTGGCTTAGTTTACAGCACTTTTGCGGCATAAACTATGATGAATTTGTCAGGTCGTTCTTGCCCATGTTCCCTCCTGCTAAGCTGCACCAACTTTTCAAAAAAGTTTTTGCAGCTGGCATAAAAATGTGAAAAGTAGCTACATTTTTCTGGTGTAAACTGATAAATCTGCCCCCTTTTACTTTTTGTAAATTCGACTCTGCAGTCTTAATAGCTAACTGAATTTTTTTCTGTAAATGTAATTTGTCTCTATATCTAATCGGCTCCTCACTCTTTCTCTTATTTGAAATATTTACAAAATAAACTAGTTTTGGAACTTTGTGCTAAAAGATATTGTAAATGTATTTAAAGGCTCCAAAACTAGAAATTGGTACCTGCAAACAATGGTAATGGTTTCAGAGGATATCTTTTCAATCTTATAAATTTGTTAGAAACATACCTTAGGGCTTTTTGATCCAAATGCTTAATAAATAAGGATCTGACGGTATTTAATTATCAGAAAAGCCAGTATAGCAGTAAGTCCATTCTTATAAATGGATTTTCTCTGGGAACTGTGGCATTTGAAGATAATTTAGATCTCAGTTCATTTCCAATGAGCCGGTATCACACATTAATGCAGATAAGCTGTACATGATCAAGCATAAAAACAAGAGGCTATCATACACATTGCTGGATGACTGGAACGCACACCTAATTGGCTTCAGTCATTTCTACAAAGTGAGCTGTAAAATGGAGGGCAGGCAATGAAATCTAACTGCTTGTTAAATGACTTGGGGCAGATAGGTTGTAAAAATGATTTATTCCGATGATCTTATCGTTGTATTTTAGGCCAATTGAAGCTATCTGACATCATTCATTGGAATTTCTGTTTTATCCTATTTATTGCTGTGGAGTTAACCATATATCCATTTCAGGGCCGGTGTCAAACCATCCAAATGACTCAGGCATTTAGTCTTCAGCTATTTGTTCTAGTAATATTTTAGATAAGACCTTCAGCTTAGAATACTGCAGAGAGATTTTACAGCTTTCTGGTCTGTAATAATTTAAATGGCTTAGTACTGATACCAGTTTTTAGGTGACTGATATATTTTCCTTATTCACTGTACTTCTGGCTCTAAGTACATTGATCAATGATCTGTCTTGGTTTGTCATATTACTGTGTGTATACACATTATTGTACATGTATTGCTATATTTGCTATGCTTCCTAATAAAACTTGATTCAACCATAATTTAAATGTCTGGTGTAAGTGTAAATCAGCCTAAGGGCTCATTCAGGTATCCATGCAAATCGGTCCAAGACCAGACTGTAATGCACGGACTGGTCACGGGTCTCCCAACTGGATCATAACAGCATCAAGTATTGGATCAGGAGAGCTGTGGACAGTCTGTGCAATACTGTCCAATCTTGGACCGATTTGCACTGATGATTGTCTACAAGAGCCCTAAGGAATATACATGTACAGTATTAAACATAGTTTGTGGGCCAGCAAGGTGGCTAAGTGCTTAGAACTGTAACCTTGTTCTGGGCTGAAATCCCATAAAGGACAATATCTTCAACGAGCTTTGTATATTCTCCCCATGTTTTGCATGGGTCATCTGTCACGGGTGTCTTGGATGTGACAAGCAGTTATTCTGGATCCGACTGTAGAAGGTCACTCCGCTTGGCCTTGTAGACACCTTCTTGATCCTTTCACCATCCCTCCCGCTCTAGGACCCAGCGGTGAGTATCACTTTCTGCTGCTAATTAACACACTCTTGCTGGACCTTTAAATAACACTCAGCCTCTCCAGAGAATCGCTGGTGATAGAAGTATATTCCTCTGTTCAGGCCTGGAGTTCTAGCAGTCGGATAGTTTCTTCTTGGAGTCCCTTTGTGATTGTTGTCATGATCGCTCTGGTGTCTTCCCAAAGCTTAGTTTATCCCCTTGTCTGTTTACCTTGTTTGTCTTTAGTTGCAGTGGGGCAGATTAGTGCTCACCCCTACCCCTCTCTACCTAGGGCCTAGCTCTAGGGTCATTCAGGAATTAGGTATCCTGCTCGGCGATAGGTGAGGAACCTATTTAGGGACGATAGGGGAGCTAGTGTGTTGTGAGATCTACCTAGGGTCCTAAACTCTACCTTTCCCTAGTTGCTGGGCTTCCCCCCTCTTCCGATCATCATACGCTGGGTCCTTTTTTACCTAGCATAACCTTATCTCCGGGTTCTCAGGTTTCCTCCCACACTCCGAAGACATACTTATAGCCTGAATGAGGACAGTGATGATGGTGTCTGTAAAGTGCTGTAGAGTTAATGGTGCTATATATAAGCAAATAAATTAACTAAATGCTACATCTATGTGTGATTTTTCTCATTCTATATGTGCATATGCAGGTATCAGTGTGAATTCATCCTTAACACCTTCCTGTTACACGACTTAGTGCAAATAAGGGGGTGATTACTTGTCTCAATGGTCATGGAAAGGGTGAAGGCAGAACAAAATACTAGGCCCTTTTACCCTTGAAGAGGGGTCAATATAACCACCATCATGGTTGGCCGGATATATAAATGCTATATATATATATTTTGTCTCTCTCTACAAATGTAGTACATTATAGCAAAACTAAATAGGCCGCAGCCTCAGCACCAATGCATGCCACATATAGACACCTATAGCACAGACATCGTGAATTGTAAAGTCATGTTTTTTTTTCTAAGCCAGTCTCCTGTTACTCATCTTAGGATATGAAAGAAAAGAGGCAGAACATACAGTACAGATCAAAAGTTTGGACACACCTTCTCATTTAAAGATTTTTCTGTATTTTCATGACTATGAAAATTGTACATTCACACTGAAGGCATCAAAACTATGAATTAACACATGTGGAATTATATACTTAACAAAAAAGTGTGAAACAACTGAAAATATGTCTTATATTCTAGGTTCTTCAAAGTAGCCTAGCCACCTTTTGCTTTGATGACTGCTTTGCACACTCTTGATGAGCTTCAAGAGGTAGTCACCGGAAATGGTTTTCACTTCACAGGTGTGCCCTGTCAGGTTTAATAAGTGGGATTTCATGCCTTATAAATGGGGTTGGGAAAATCAGTTGTGTTGTGCAGAAGTCAGGTGGATACACAGCTGATAGTCCTACTGAATAGACTGTTAGAATTTGTATTATGGCAAGAAAAAAGCAGCTAAGTAAAGAAAAACAAGTGGCCATCATTACTTTAAGAAATGAAGGTCAGTCAGTGCGAAAAATTGGGCAAACTTTGAAAGTGTCCCCAAGTGCAGTTGCAAAAACCATCAAGCGCTACAAAGAAACTGGCTCACATGAGGATCGCCCCAGGAAAGGAAGACCAAGAGTCACCTCTGCTTCTGAGGATAAGTTTATCTGAGTCACCAGCCTCAGAAATCGCAGGTTAACAGCAGCTCAGATTAGAGACCAGGTCAATGCCACACAGAGTTCTAGCAGCAGACACATCTCTTCAGCAACTGTTAAGAGGAGACTTTGTGCATCAGGCCTTCATGGTAAAATAGCTGCTAGGAAACCACTGCTAAGGACAGGCAACAAGCAGAAGAGACTTGTTTGGGCTAAAGAACACAAGGAATTGACATTAGACCAGTGGAAATCTGTGCTTTGGTCTGATGAGTCCAAATTTGAGATCTTTGGTTCCAACCATCGTGTCTTTGTGCGACGCAGAAAAGGTGAACGGATGGACTCTACATGCCTGGTTCCCACTGTGAAGCATGGAGGAGGAAGTGTGATGGTGTGGGGGAGCTTTGATGGTGACACTGTTGGGGATTTATTCAAAATTGAAGGCATACTGAACCAGCATGGCTACCACAGCATCTTGCAGTGGCATGCTATTCCATCCGGTTTGCGTTTAGTTGGACCATTATTTATTTTTCAACAGTACAATGACCCCAAACACACCTCCAGGCTGTGTAAGGGCTATTTGAACAAGAAGGAGAGTGATGAGGTGCTACGCCAGATGACCTGGCCTCCACAGTCACCAGACCTGAACCCAATCAGATGGTTTGGGGTGAGCTGGACCGCAGAGTGAAGGCAAAAGGGTAAACAAGTGCTAAGCATCTCTGGGAACTCCTTCAAGATTGTTGGAAGACCATTTCCGGTGACTACCTCTTGAAGCTCATCAAGAGAATGCCAAGAGTGTGCAAAGCAGTCATCAAAGCAAAAGGTGGCTACTTTGAAGAACCTAGAATATAAGACATATTTTCAGTTGTTTCACACTTTTTTGTTAAGTATATAATTCCACATGTGTTAATTCATAGTTTTGATGCCTTCAGTGTGAATGTACAATTTTCATAGTCATGAAAATACAGAAAAATCATTAAATGAGAAGGTGTGTCCAAACTTTTGGTCTGTACTGTATGTTGGTGTAAGTTCAGTTTGTAGGCGCATGTTCACACTGGCCATTTAACAGACAAAACTTAAGATAAAAACAAAATGAGCAAATACCCTGCAGTAAGTAAATAAATAAATAAATAGTAATAGTACATGTAAATAACATACAATACTTAGTTACACTATTTTGATCAAAAAAGCATAAACGCCATCCCACTGCATCAAGGTGTACCCAATTAGGACAGTCCTATCTCTAGTATTAAACATCTCTAAGTGTCAGCAGACCTCAAAATAGGTGAGGCCAGAGCAGGACCAAGACCCAACTGTTCAGACACCTGCCAATGGAAAGCAATGAAGACAAGATGACTGGCTCAAAAGGGGGAGAAGGGCCCACCCCTGTTTGTACAAACTAAAAAACTAAAGCAACACTAAAAAAAAAGAGCCAGAACACATGTTGGTATAAGTGCTGTGTGTAGGAGCATGTTCACACCGTGGCCACTTAACAGACAAAACCTAAGATAAAAAAGAATGAGCAAATACACAATAGTAAATAAGTAAATAAATGAATAGTAATAGTACAAGTAAATCATATATGGTACTTCTTGGGCTATACAGCAACAAGCCAAGATGAAAGCTCAGGAAGTACACTTTTTATATGGTAAGGCTATGTGCCCACGATGCAGAAATGAAGCAGAAAATTTCTGCCTCATTTCTGCATCTCCTTGCCCGGAAAAACGCGTGCGGAATTTCACACGCGTTTTTTGCGCGTTTTGCACATGCGGAATTGCCATGCGTTTCCTAATGCATTGTAGATGGCAATTCCGCATGCGTAAACGCACAAATAATGGACATGCTGTGGATTTTTGAGCGCATCAAAAACGCTGCGGAAAAATCCGCAGCATGGACATTGAAAGTGCGGAATTTCATTGGGGACCATGGGGGACGGATTACCGAGCGTTTCCCAAGCGTTTACGCTGCAAAAATTCCCCATCATAAACGCTTGAAAAATGCATCGTGGGCACAGACCCTGAAAACTGAATTTTTCTTATAAAACTATTACATATACAAATAATTCTTTATTTTGCTGAATATGTTGTTTTTTATGAAGTTGCTTCACTCTGTAACTCGAATATTCAGTTTATGGATTATTACTATAACACATTTAATTATGGAACACTCTTTCCGCATGGGGCATGTAATTTTCATCCATCGTTGAACTCTGTCTGCCGATTTCGAGAATATAATGTGACACTAGAGATGTTTTCGGATTCATTTCTGAGGTTTCAGTAACACGTATTTGTTCCACCGGTCTGGTTGGCTTCACCTGACAAAACTGGCAGGCTTAAACTCAAAGAGGAGTCAGGATAAATCAACAATCCCATCACTGACAAACACTATTGACTTCCACTAGACAGTTTAGAAATGTAATAGATTTGAGAGTGTAATAAAAAGCTAAACAATCAATTGAAGAAAAAAAATGAAAGCTTATTTGTTGTGAAACAAGTGAATGCGATAATTAGCGCATGGAATAATTTAGAAAGAAAGTCTCAGTGGTCTCCGATCTCTGTGACTAAGTGCACAATTGGAAGGTATCATTATCGGGTCATTATAAAATGCAATTAAGCATGTCTGAGGGTTTCTCCTACCCAATCCTCAGTTCTGAGCTGTTAGTGTTAGAACAGTAAAGTGCTCAGAGAGAGCTGGAAGATTTATATTAGGAACCAGCCATGTTAAGAGGCTCTTAAATCACAGCAAATAAAAATGCCATATGGTGTAAATAATACTAATGTCCTATTTTGCTGGCAGGATGGTGCAACGTCTCCAGAAGTGCCACAGTAGGGAAGAAGATACATTTACAAGGAAAATTACATCTGATCATTTCACCACAAATCAAACTATATACAAAATTCAAAGATTTAAAGGAGATTATTCAAAATGTTACCTGTTTTTTCTGTTCCATAAAGAAAAACAAACATGTAATCATATTGAAAAATGTAACATCTATCATGAAAAAGCTAAACTTGGCCAGGATTGAGTAATCGTGTTGGAGCTCATTCACACGTCAGTTTTTCACCTGTGAGTGCTATCTCTTATTTTCACGAATAGCGTTCAAACCAATGACAATCTATTTGGCTATGGTATGAGTGTAAAGGCTCGCACAACTAAGTAAAATACTGTGCTCTGATGGAAAAATAGTAATAATAGATAAATGGAAAAACCTTCGGCACAAGAAAAAAGCCTCCTACAAATGCCAGATGACGACGCTACAGGTATGATTCAGTGATCACATATAGCATTCACCTTTTACTTATTAGCCACTATGGTGTTTTTTTTCTCGTTTTATTTCATCGTCTTCTTACCTCTCAGTCTGTGAATCCGAGTTCTAGATATGACTCACTGCACAGCACCATTATGAGTAGCTTATGACTGCCAACAGATACTTCACACGTATTACCTTATTGCTTTTGTTTCTTTCTGTCTTCATTTATTTTTCGGTTTCCATCTTCTTCCTCTGGTTATTCTTTGGTTTTCTCATTCTTCTTGATTTATTTTCCCCTCTCTCCCTCTACTGTTTTTCTTTTTCTTTTTTTCCATTTCCTTTCTGTTTTTCTTTGTCCCCTTTTTTTTCCTCCCCCGCTTTTTTTTTCTTCTTTGCTCCTTTTGTTCTCTCCTTTTCTTTTCTCCTTCTTTTTCCTTCTTCTATCTCTTATGAAATTAGGATGATGCCATTATGATGTTTATGCCATATTTCATTATATGTAATTGTACGTACAGTACAGACCAAAAGTTTGGACACACCTTCTCATTTAAAGATTTTTCTGTATTTTCATGACTATGAAAATTGTACATTCAGACTGAAGGCATCAAAAATATGAATTAACACATGCGGAATTATATACTTAACAAAAAAGTGTGAAACAACTGAAAATATGTCTTATATTCTAGGTTCTTCAAAGTAGCCACCTTTTGCTTTGATGACTGCTTTGCACACTCTTGGCATTCTCTTGATGAGCTTCAAGAGGTAGTCACCGGAAATGGTTTTCACTTCACAGGTGTGCCCTGTCAGGTTTAATAAGTGGGATTTCTTGCCTTATAAATGGGGTTGGGACCATCAGTTGTGTTGTGCAGAAGTCTTGTGGATACACAACTGATAGTCCTACTGAATAGACTGTTAGAATTTGTATTATGGCAAGAAAAAAGCAGCTAAGTAAAGATAAACGAGTGGCCATCATTACTTTAAGAAATGATGGTCAGTCAGTCCAAAAAATAGGGAAAACTTTTAAAGTGTCCCCAAGTGCAGTTGTAAAAACCATCAAGCGCTACAAAGAACCTGGCTCACATGAGGACCGCCCCAGGAAAGGAAGACCAAGAGTCACCTCTGCTTCTCAGGATAAGTTTATCCGAGTCACCAGCCTCAGAAATCGCATGTTAACAGCAGCTCAGTTTAGAGACCAGGTCAATGCCACACAGAGCTCTAGCAGCAGACACATCTCTTCAACAACTGATAAGAGGAGACTTTGTGCAGCAGGCATTCATGGTAAAATAGCTGCTAGGAAACCACTGCTAAGGACAGGCAACAAGCAGAAGAGACTTGTTTGGGCTAAAGAACACAAGGAATGGACATTAGACCAGTGGAAATCTGAGCTTTGGTCTGATGAGTCCAAATTTGAGATCTTTGGTTCCAACCACCATGTCTTTGTGCGATGCAGAAAAGGTGAACTGATGGACTCTACATGCCTGGTTGCATCTATACTAACCTCCACCAGGTTGCAAATTCAATATAATTTTTATCTGCATCTAGCTCTGAAAAAATATTTTGCTTGTAGCAGTGTGTGGGACTTGTTCTATTAGTCCATCTATACTAACCTCCACCAGGTTGCAAATTCAATAAATTTTTTTCTGCATCTAGTTCTGAAAAAATATTTCGGCTTGTAGCAGTGTGTGGGACTTGTTCTATTAGTCCATCTATACTAACCTCCAACAGGAAAAATCAATATAATTTTTTTCTGCATCTAGCTCTGAAAAAATATTTTGCTTGTAGCAGTGTGTGGGACTTGTTATATTAGTCCATCTATACTAACCTCCACCAGGTTGCAAATTCAATAAAATTTTTTCTGCATCTAGTTCTGAAAAAATATTTCGGCTTGTAGCAGTGTGTGGGACTTGTTCTATTAGTCCATCTATACTAACCTCCAACAGGAAAAATCAATATAATTTTTTTCTGCATCTAGCTCTGAAAAAATATTTCAGCTTGTAGCAGTGTGTGGGACTTGTTCTATTAGTCCATCTATACTAACCTCCACCAGGTTGCAAATTCAATATAATTTTTTTCTGCATCTAGCTCTGAAAAAATATTTTGGCTTGTAGCAGTGAGTGGGACTTGTTCTATTAGTCCATCTATACTAACCTCCACCAGGTTGCAAAATCAATATAATTTTTTTCTGCATCTAGCTCTGAAAAAATATTTCGGCTTGTAGCAGTGTGTGGGACTTGTTCTATTAGTCTATCTATACTAACCTCCACCAGGTTGCAAATTCAATATCATTTTTATCTGCATTTAGCTCTGAAAAAATATTTCGGCTTGTAGCAGTGTGTGGGACTTGTTCTATTAGTCCATCTATACTTCCCTCCACCAGGTTGCAAATTCAATAAATTTTCTTCGGCATCTAGCTCTGAAAAAATATTTTGGCTTGAAGCAGTGTGTGGGACTTGTTCTATTAGTCCATTTATACTAACCTCCACCAGGTTGCAAATTCAATATCATTTTTTTCTGCATCTAGCTCTGAAAAAATATTTCGGCTTGTAGCAGTGTGTGGGACTTGTTCTATTAGTCCATCTATACTAACCTCCACCAGGTTGCAAATTCAATATATTTTTTTTCTGCATCTAGCTCTGAAAAAATATTTTGGCTTGTAGCAGTGTGTGGGACTTGTTCTATTAGTCCATCTATACTAACCTCCACCAGGTTGCAAAGTCAATATAATTTTTTTCTGCATCTAGCTATGAAAAAATATTTCAGCTTGTAGCAGTGTGTGGGACTTGTTCTATTAGTCCATCTATACTAACCTTCACCAGGTTGCAAATTCAATATCATTTTTATCTGCATCTAGCTCTGAAAAAATATTTCGGCTTGTAGCAGTGTGTGGGACTTGTTCTATTAGTCCATCTATACTAACCTCCACCAGGTTGCAAATTCAATATCATTTTTATCTGCATCTAACCCAGCCAATACTTTTGGGCTAATAGCACAGTTTGGCCACTCAGCTCTGCTCGGTTCCCATCCATTGTTTTTTGTGCAAACAACTCCAGAGTTGTGAATTAGTTAACCACCAAAATGAGTGGAAAAAGGCCTGCTGCTGGTGGAAAGGGGAATAGGCGTGTTGGGAAGGGAAAAAAAGGTTGTGTCCGTGGGGTAGGTGTTAAAGCAACAGTAACATCTGAAGAAGAAAGACCATCTTCCAGCCAAACTAAGATGTCTACTTCTTTTATCGGACAATGTGATAAGATCCCTTTCTTACGGCCACGCCAATCGCTACAAATTCCAGATGAGGCACAAAAACAGCAGGTGCTTCAATGGATATCAAGTGCTCCTTTAAGTGGGCTCTCCTCCACCTCAACTTCAACATCACAAATACTCCAGTCCTCAGAGGTGTCACCCCAATCGCACTTGCTTCCTCACAGCTCCCATGTCTCCAGCTGCCCTTCTGAGTATGGGGTAGAACAAATGGTTGAATCTGCAGAGCTGTTTACTCATACTATAGCCTGGGAATCAGAGGTCGGCTCCAGAGCTTCTGTGAATCCAGACGAGGAAATGATCTGCACTGATGCCCAGAATCTTTATGAGTCGGATCCAGGACCAGACGCAGAAGGTTCTGACCATAATGTAGACCCTCGTTCCCAAACTGTAACTCCTGTTGGTGGAGACAATGAGGAAGACGATGATTAGACTCAAATACCTGATTGGAGCGACAACTTTAGTTTTTTGTCAGGGCAGGAAGAGGTTGGCTCTGAGGAAGACGGGTGTGATAACACACAGGGTGATGATGACAAGGTTGGAGATCCCACTTACTGTCAACCCACAGTCAGCCAAGAGATGAGGTCAGCAGAGGAGGTGGAGGAGGATGCTAGTGACGACAAGATCAGGTTGCGCCTTCCTGGACAGAGACGTAGTACTGGAAGCACGTCAACAACTGCATCCTCAAACACAACTCTGCCTCTGACCACAAGTCGTGGTGGCTCTTCAGGTCGCATGGGTGCTAAGCCTTGCATAGCCTGGGCATTTTTTCAGATCGATAAGGATGACCCAACTCGTGTTATCTGTAACATTTGTCAGCAAAAGCTAAGTAGAGGCCAAAAAATACATAGTTTGAGTACATCATGCATGAACCAGCACATGGATATGGAGCATAAGTTGCAGTGGGATTCTCACTGTGCTACAATGCGGCCTAGCCAGCCGGGCCAACCACCGTCTGCCACATCTTGAGCATCTGCGGCTTCTTCATCCTCTGTGACTTGGGGGACAGCAGTCACACCTGTTTTGGGATGCAGACCTGCCACCTCTTTATCCGCAACAGCCAGCGTGATTGGCAGGTCATCATTTTCTTTGGAGGTGGAAACACCAGCTGGTGTTCAGTGCTGTCCGACATCGATAGCACCACCTTTGGATCAAGGCAACCTAACATGTCCGCCTGCATCTTCCTCACAGACCGGCAGTTTGCCGGGGACACCCTTCTCAACCCCGTCTAAGCACAACAGCCAGCCCTCGGTCCCTCAGATGTGGACAAGTAAAAGACCATTTCCTCCTAGCCATGAGAAAGCTAAGAGGTTGAATTTCACCATCTGCAAGCTCTTGGCTACAGAAATGCTGCCTTTCCGCCTGGTGGACACAGAGGATTTTCGAGACCTTATGTCCGTCGCAGTGCCTCAGTACCAGATGCCCAGTTGGCACTACTTCTCAAAGAAAGGTGTGCCTGCGCTCCACCAGCATGTCACACACAACATCACCGCTTCTTTGAGAAACTCTTTGTGTGACAGGGTGCATTTCACCACAGACACTTGGACGAGTAGGCATGGTCAGGGGCGTTACATGACTGGGCACTGGGTAACTATGGTGACAGCAGGACAAGGGGCTGCTGTCCAAGTCTTGCCGTCCCCACGAGTTGTGCGTCAATCCTCTTTATCTCAAAGTTCCTCCACTGCTTCTGCCTCCTCAACCTCCTCTCGGTCCTTTACCTGCACCCAAAGTCTGTCTGGTCATGCCCCAAGCTTTCTAACTGCGCAGAAGGGATCCTGCACACCTCCTTACTATGCTGGCAGCAGGGCTCAACGTCATCAGGCGGTTTTTACTTTGAAATGTCTGGGAAATGTGAGTCACACAGCTGAGGAGTTGTGGTCAGCTCTGGAGAACCAGTTTCATGATTGGTTGTCTCCACTGGACCTGAAACCAGGGAAGGCCGTGTGCGACAATGCTGCAAACCTCGGTGCGGCCCTTCGCCGGAGCAATGTCACACACGTGCCTTGTATGGCTCACGTGTTGAACCTGGTTGTCCAGCAATTTTTAGCCCACTATCCTGGACTAGATGGCCTTCTGCAGAGGGCACGGTCGCTGTGTGCTCACTTCCGCCGTTCGCATCCCGCAGCTCAGTGACTTACATCTCTACAGAAGTCGTTGGGCCTGCCATTATCAGCATGACTATTCCGGTGATTTACATGCTGGAGCACATGTTAAACAGAATTCGGAGTCAGGTGGTGGCACAAGAGGAGGTGGAGGAAGTAGAGGAGGAGTTGTATGCGGAAGGGCTAACATCTGCAAGATCCAGACGGTCGGCAGCACCAAGGCGGCAGGCATGTGACGGTGGGGGAGATGGTTTTACCAGGGCGCATGGTTGCAGCCAAACTAGTGAGGAAGGTGCAGGAGCCCAGGAAGATGTGGAGGACGAACTGATGGAAGACTCATCAGATGAGGGAGACCTTGATCACATTTCTGTTGTGCGAGGTTGGGGGAGAGGGCAGAGGAAGGAAGCATGATTGTTACCTCACCACCAACACAACAGGGACTTGGTGCTCCTGGATGCGCAAGACACATGAGTGCCTTCTTGCTGCACTACCTGCAACATGACCCTCGAATTGTGAGAATTAGAAATAATCCTGACTACTGGGTTGCCACACTGTTAGATCCCCGGTACAAAAGTAAATTTGCAGAAATTATTCCTGCCATAGAAAGAGATGCACGCATGCAGGAGTATCAGCAGAGACTGTTGCAGAATCTTACATGTGCTTTTCCCCAAAACACTAGTGGTGCACGTAGTGAATCTCACAGTTTCAACTTGCCAACCGTGGGACCGTCGAGTGTTCAGCACTCAAAAGATAACAGAAACACAGTATCTGCTGGTAACATCAATTTTGCGGAATCATTTCAACACTTTTTTAGCCCATCCTTTGCAAGGCCACAGGAGACAAGAAGTCTGACACATAGTCAACGCGTAGAGACGATGGTACAGGAGTATCTCCAAGTAAACATTGAAGCCATGACTGTGTCACTGGACCCTTGCTCTTTTTGGGATTCCAATCTGGATAAATGGCCGGAGCTCGCCACTTACGCCTTGGAGATCTTGTCATGCCCCGCAGCCAGCGTTCTGTCTGAACATGTGTTCAGCACTGCTGGTGTTGTGCTGACAGATAAGCGCACGCGGCTCTCCACTGATAATGTAGACAGACTCACGTTTATAAAGATGAACAAATCATGGATCCGAAACGACTTTTCTACCCCTGTGTCATCCTGGGGAGAGTAAAAGCTTGATGATTTGTTAAAATCACCTCACTCACCGTTTTAAGCTTTCAAATTACTAATCATGTTTATCTGTGTCTTAGCAGGAAAATAATTTGGGCCTTGTAGCAGTGTGCAGTACTGATTCTATTAGGCCATCTATACTAATCTCCACCAGATTTAAAATTACTAATCATGTTTATCTGTATCTTGGCTGGAAAATAATTTGGGCTTTGTAGCAGTTTGCAGTACTGATTAGAATCATAGAATCATAGAATCATAGAATGGTAGAGTTGGAAGGGACCTCCTGGGTCATCTGGTCCAACCCCCTGCTCAAAGCAGGATTCACTAGATCATCTCAGACAGATGTCTGTCCAGCCTCTGTTTGAAGACGTCCGTTGAAGGGGAACTCACCACCTCTCGTGGCAGCCTGTTCCACTCATTAATCACCCTAACTGTCAAAAAGTTTTTTCTAATATCTAATCTGTGTCTCCTCCCATTTAGTTTCATCCCATTGCTTCTAGTCTTTCCTTGTGCAAATGAGAATAAAGATGATCCTTCTACAATGTGACAGCCCTTGACATATTTGTAGACAGCTATTAAGTCTCCTCTCAGTCTTCTTTTTTGCAAGCTAAACATTCCCAAATCCTGCAACCGTTTCTCATAGGACATGGTTTGCAGACCAGTCACCATTCTGGTCGCTCTTCTCTGAACTTGCTCCAGTTTGTCTATGTCTTTTTTAAAATGTGGTGCCCAAAACTGTACACAGTATTCCAGATGAGGTCTGACCAAAGAGGAGTAAAGACCGATAATGACTTCACGTGATCTAGACTGTATGCTTCTGTTAATACATCCCAGAATTGTATTTGCCTTTTTTGCTGCTGCATCACACTGTTGACTCATGTTCAGTCTATGATCTATTAGTATACCTAAGTCTTTTTCACATGTACTGTTGCTTAGCTCTATTCCTCCCATTCTGTATATGCTTTTTTCATTTTTATTGCCCAGATGTAGTACTTTGCATTTTTCCCTGTTAAAAACCATTCTGTTGGTTGCTGCCCACTGCTCCAGTTTATTTAGGTCTTTCTATTCTATTAGGCCATCTATACTAAGCTCCACCAGCTTTCAAATTATTAATAATTTTAGCTGCATCTAGCCAGGAAAATAATATTGGGGCTCCTAGATGCGCAAGACACATGAGTGCCTTCTTGCTGCACTACCTGCAACATGACCCTCAGATTGTCAGAATTCGAAATAATCCTGACTACTGGGTTGCCACACTCTTAGACCCCCACACTCTTCGATCAACCTTTTCATTTTAATAAAGAACAAAAAAATGGTCATTTTTGAAATTATAAGCATTAGCAGGTTATTGGAAACTGAAATCAAACAGTTTTCAACTCAAAACTTTATTCTAGGTGATGCTACATTTGCACATAGGACTCCTTGTTCGAAAGGAGCTTCTGAACTCTCTCGTCCATTGAATTTGTCAGGTTTTGGATGGTATCTGCTTCAATTGTTTTGCATGAGGACAGAATACCCTCCCAGAGCTGTTCCTTAGATGTGAACTGCCTCCCGCCATCATAGACACTCCTTTTGATGATGCTCCAGAGGTTCTCAATGGGGTTGAGGTCAGGGGAGCATGGGGGTCACACCATAAGTTTGTCCCCTTTTATGCCCATATCAGCCAGAGATGCAGATGTGTTATGTGCAGCATGAGACGGTGCATTATCATGCATGAAAATGATCTTGCTGCGGAATACACGGTTCTTCTTCTTGAACCATGGCAGGAAGTGCTGTTTGAGAAACTCCACATTATGGAGTTCATCTTTACCCCTTCAGTGATCCTAAAGGGGCCGACAATCTCTCTCCCCATGATTCCAGCCCAAAACATTACTCCACCTCCTCCTTGTTGGCGCCGTAGCCATGTTTGCGTGGGGTGTCCATCAACCAGCCATCCTCCACTCCATCCATCTGGACCATTGAGCATGGCACGGCACTCATCGGTGAACAAAACAGTTTTGAAGTCAGTCTTCATGTATTGTTTGGCCCACGGGAGCCGTTTCTGCTTGTGTACAGTGGATAGAGGAGGTCGACAGGATGGCTTACGCACAGCTGCAAACCTCTGAAGGACCCTGCATCTTGTTGTTCGGGGGACGTTGGAGGCACCAGCAGCTTCAAAAACTTGTCTGCCGCTATGACAAGACTTTTTTGCCGCTGCTCTTTTAACCAGACGTAATTGCCTGTAGGAAAGAGTCCTCAATTTTCCCTTATCAGCACGCACACGTGTGTACTGTGAATCAGCTACATACTTCTTGATTGTGCGATGATCAGGATGAAGTGTCTTGACAAAGTTGATTGTAGTCATGACTTGACCTAAACACTCCACAATTTGTTGCTTCTCAACAGCCGACACATCCTTTTTCTTTCCCATTTTGGCAGAAAATGTAGGCTGCTTAATAATGTGGGACAGCCTTCTTAAGTAGTCTTGCCTTTCATTGGACACACCTGCCAAACTAATTAGCACAGGTGTCTGCAATTGCTTACAGTGATATAAAGAGCCCTGACACACATCACAATCAATGAGTTTAACTGACAAACAAAAAAATTCTTACCTTATCACTCCTAAACACTTTTTGCATAATAATTTGGAACACAGTTTACATGTGCTTTTCCACAAAACACCAGTGGTTCACGTAGTGAATCTTACAGTTCTAACTTGCCAACCGTGGTCTGTATGGAGTTGTTCAATAAAGGGCCCAAAATTAAGGTAACATAGACGGGAGAGGTCTCTATGAATACGAATTCCTAAGTATTTGATACCCTGTGAGGGCCAGGCAAAGGGAAAGTTGGACTGGATGGAATCCTGTATGGATTTGGGGAGGGAGACATCGAGGGCCTCAGACTTCGCTGCATTGATTTTAAAATTTGACCATGTAACAAAGTGATCTATTTCAGCCATAACAGCAGGGATGGATATATGTGATTGAGTGATATATACTAGGACATCATCAGCAAATGCAGAGCACTTGTACTCGGAGCCTCCCACCTCAATCCACCTAATATTGGGGTAATGGCGAATTGATGAGAGCAGGTGCTCCGTCACTAGGATGTATAAGAGAGGGGACAGAGGACATCCCTGCCTAGTCCCATTGGTGATTATGAAAGGTGATGAAAATGTTCCATTTATCTTCAGCCTAGGTGACGTATTGCGATACAGGGCCATGATTTTGGCTATAAAAGGGTCCCATAGACCCGTACCCCAAACTTTTTAAGAGAATAATATATGGCGTGCCAGGAGACTCTATGGAATGCTTTCTCAGCATCCAACGAGAGTATCTAATTACAAATTTTTAACTGCATCTAGCCCAGAAAATACTTTGTGCCTAGTAGCAGTGTCTGCTAGTCAACGGATTATCCCAGCTGTTAAGCAAGCTACACCACCTGTAGTTTGGACACTTAATTTTTTCAAAGGAAATGCTTCGGGCCCCCGGTACACTCAGTGAAGAGCATTGGGAGGCACCCCAAGGCACAGGGGCTGGGACTAGTGGTAGGATGCCTTGCGGTGGACCGCCAAGCTCGATCCTTATAAAAGCTTTTTAACTGCAGCAGCTTTAGTGGACGCTACTGGAGCTGGAATTCCCGCAGCTGCTGGCATCAGACTTGCCCTCCAATAGATCCTTGTAAAAGGATTTAAAGTGTACTCATTCAAATTAGAGAGACAATTTAAATTAAAAAGCTTAGACCTGCCTCCACCGCAGGGGGGTTCGCTCGACCCACCAGCGGACAGGCAGCAGTATTGGGAGAGGGGGGCAGGCCGTCAGGGTCCACCGCGGCTCTGGTACAAACCCGGCGACACGGAGGTCGCACGGGCAGGAACGGACTGGCCGTGTCGGCTTCGCACTTTTTTGGCTTTAGAAGGGCATGACATGCCTATATCTGTGTCTCCCCCTCCTTTTACTCCTCCACCTCTTTTCTTTTCGCATGACTATATGTACTTGTCACTTTTCCATGTGTTAGTTGTGTCTTCTGAGCAGTTTGTCAGCTTTTGGACACCTTTGAAGGTGTTTTCTATGTGTTTCTATGTGTTTTTGTTCGCCTGCCTTTGGTTTTAACGGTGTTCGACGGTGTTCGACGAACAGTTCGACGAACAGTTCGGCGAACATACGGGTGTTCGACGAACCAAACCGAACTCGAACACTACGGGGGTGGTTCAACACTACTCATGTGAGCCAGTTTCTTTGTAGCGCTTGATGGTTTTTGCAACTGCACTTGGGGACACTTTCAAAGTTTGCCCAATTTTTCGCACTGACTGACCTTCATTTCTTAAAGTAATGATGGCCACTCGTTTTTCTTTACTTAGCTGCTTTTTTCTTGCCATAATACAAATTCTAACAGTCTATTCAGTAGGACTATTAGCTGTGTATCCACCAGACTTCTGCACAACACAACTGATGGTCCCAACCCCATTTATAAGGCAAGAAATCCCACTTATTAAACCTGACAGGGCACACCTGTGAAGTGAAAACCATTTCCGGTGACTACCTCTTGAAGCTCATCAAGAGAATGCCAAGAGTGTGCAAAGCAGTCATCAAAGCAAAAGGTGGCTACTTTGAAGAACCTAGAATATAAGACATATTTTCAGTTGTTTCACACTTTTTTGTTAAGCATATAATTCCACATGTGTTCATTCATAGTTTTGATGCCTTCAGTGTGAATGTACAATTTTCATAGTCATGAAAATACAGAAAAATCTCCGTCACATACAATATCGGTTCTAACGAGTTCACATACAATGTGACTGTCAGGCGCAGGCTAGAAAAATACCTATAATATCTAATGTTTGCAATTTCAGTGCTCTAAAAGTGATCAGTGACCTTCATAGGGATGTAATAAAAGTGACTACACATAATCAGGTGCAAAACAAACCCATTTACTTAACATAAAACTAATAACTCTGAAATACAAACATTTCAAAACTCCCGCCAAATAGTCCCCAGTTCGACTCTGTCAAAAAACTCTACAAATAAAATTTATGGAAACAAACTTAATTTTAAGGTACCTTAAGTACTATTAAACACATATTCAATCAGAATTAGATCCTGAAGTTTCCCCAGAAAAATTACACTTGCAGAGCAAAGAGCAAGAATTATACATCATTTTTGCATGTGTCAGGCAGATTGCATTATGACATTTGTGACATTCATAATTAGAAAGCCTTCTGATTCCGCTTTCCGTGGTGCAGGTGGTGTATCTCCTTCTTTTGGGAGGTGGTGCAGGTGGTGAATTTTCACTATCATCTTCTGGGCGGAATCTTTTGAGCTGAACTTGAAGGCGAGAGGGGATACCGATTGTTTTCATACTTCTCCTGCGTAGCTCTCCAAGCACTAGTTCATGGGCCAATTTTTTCAGATAGAATCGTGGTTCAAGCTTGTTTTCAAGGTAAATTACTTGTGAATTTATACCACCCAAATTCAACATAGCAAAAAATATGACCATTGGCCAGCGTTTGGTGTTTCTGCTGACGTTGAAAGTTGAGCACATCTGATCAGCTGTATCAACACCCCCTTTGGTTGCATTATAAAATGTAATTATCTCCGGTTTTTTTTGTGCCTCAGTCCCAGGATCGATGGCATCATCATCATGAAGTGTTGATAGAAGAAGTACAATTTTTTTTGCTTGTGGTACATAGGAAACCAAAACCTTTCCATTATGGAATGCAAACATACTGCAGTACTGTTGTCTCCCTTTCACACTTACAAACTGTGTAGGCAATTCTTTTTTATTTTTTCTTGCAGTTCCGACATATGAAAGCTTCTGCATTTTCAGATAATCAATCAGATCACAATTTGAAAACCAATTGTCAGCTGTTATATTGCGACCCGATCCAAATAAGGGCTCAGCCAGTCTTTTTACAACATCACTGGGTTTGTTGCTGACACAGTAAGGACCTTCTGGTTGTTTTCCTGCATAAACTTCCAGGTTGTAAGTGTAGGTCTTACTGGCATCAACAAGGGCATACATTTTTATTCCATATTTGTTAGGCTTTGATGGAATATATTGACGAAAGGCACATTTACCATGAAAACCAGGGAGCATTTCGACAATAGTGAGATTCTCCCCAGGGCAATAGCTTTTTTTACAGTTTTCAACAAATTTTTGGAATATATCACGAATTGGAGCAAGTCGGTCATGTGTTTTACGTTTGGTTCGGGTAGTTCTGTCGTCAAACCGAAGGCAACGAATTAGAAGCTTGAATCTGTTTATGGACATAACAAGGCCAAATTTTTCAACTCCATCCCCATCTTTACTCCAAAGTTCCTCCAAACTTTGTCTATTTGCCCTATAAGCTCCTGCAAGGTATAATAATCCAAAAAAAGCACGCAGTTCTATTTCATCTGTGGCCTTGATGGTTCTGTTGCAGATGAACTTGTCCTTTATAATGTCTATATATTGGTTGGTATATGTGACAATAGAGTCCAGAATGTCATCTGTGAATAAACTATTCCAGCATTCAACTGCAGTTTTTGCATTACTTGCAGTTCCTATAACTGCAGGAAGGTGAGTAATAATGTTTTGAGGTTCCCTACGTTTTTTCTGGAGTGGCTTCTTGTTCCATTGGGTTTTTTTATCTTTTCCCATATACTAAGATTCTACATCTTCATCCTCATCACTGTCACCATCTTGCTCTGTTTCAGAATCCACTTCACATACTTCCACCTCATCATGAGAATCAATCTCATTTTCCTCTCCTAAATCCTCATTCAGTGTGGGGTCTGCATCATCTAACAGCATGTTTGTTACTTCCTCAACATCAAGGTTTTTTGATAAATTGTACATTTTCCTCTCCATTTCAGCAGATAATCTGAAGCAAGAGAAGGAATATGTGTTAGGGAACTACTGTATATGCCTGAGCAGCACACTTTCTTTTTTAATCTGCTTTATTTCTATGAAATATCCTCACACTTTGTGCTATACATTCATGAAACAAGCTAAATAAACAATTGTGATGAATAAAAACATAATATACCAACCTTATTGAGTGTGACGTGTTCACATACAATGAGCCTGAGAGATAAGCACAGTTATATCTGTCCTCCTGAAGCTCTGCAATCCAACTGTGGTATGAGATTTCACAGAGCTGCTAGAGACAGGAGACTACCTGGAGGGAGGGGATTTCCTCACAATCTGGTGAGGAAGGAGAATGTGAAGAGATGTGCCTGTCAGGCCTATTGTATGTGACGGAGGGTTAAATGAGAAGGTGTGTCCAAACTTTTGGTCTGTACTGTATACCACTTTTGTTTTTTAGACAATCATATATCTTTCAATATATATCGCATATGAGTTTCATGAATAGGATTTCTACGTGATTCTGAAACCCTACATGAGTATATCATGGTCTTTTCACTTTGATAAGATGCCCGATAATAATGACTTTGTCTTTGAAATGTGTCTGGTTATTATTATTATTATTGATTGCTTTATGTATTATATACTTTGTTCATGTTTGTATACACAGATATCCTTGAAAAAGGTTATATAGCCGAAACGTTGGATTGGATTATTTATCTGTTCATTACTGGTTGGCTTAAGTTTGTAAATAAATTACATTTGGATTCAGCTCATCCTACGAAATTATCATTTAGTCTATGGGCTGTTTACATGTTAGCTTTTTTCCTTGAGCCGAGTGGTCCATGCAAAATCGCGGAGACATTTCCGGTATTGAGCTGAGTGTCAGATCGAAATTGGCAATGCAAGTCTATGGTTCCGTGAAAAAATCTGACAGCATTCGGATGCCATCTGTGTACTGACCATTTTTCACTGACTGATAAATAGAAGAAGGAGGAGAAATTTTATTTTTTTATCATCAGTGATAAAAACTGTTGAAACTCTGACCAAACTTTGATGATAATCATTGATAAAACTTGTTCTATTTTTCTCGTATGTCAAAAAAACGAATGACTGAATGAGGCCTTATTCTAGGTTCATGCTTTGGCTGTATGTTCTTTTTGACTGTATACAACATTATGACAAATAAAAATTACATTGTACATTTTATCAATCAAAGTATAAGGTTTCATCAGACTTCAAGCATTTTCCCATAAGTGAAAAATGCTAATAAGGAAAAAAGCAGATCAATTTTCATCAGTGATTACGAACAGATTTCCATCAGTGTTTGGTCAGTGTATCCAGTTTTACCATCATTATTTCATCAGAGATTTTCTCAAATGCAAAAAAAAATTCAAAGCTTCTCCTGCCCGTTGCAATGTCAAAAATAGACAGCACATAGGTTACACGTGGACGGTAAAAATCCAGACATTTGAATAACCCCATAGACTATAATGGTCAATCGGTGAAAAATACAGATAAAACACATATGAAAAAGACTTGTCTGAATGAGGTCTTAAGAAATGCGGCTACACATGAAGCTGCGGAACTCTTGTTGGAATGCTGGAAACACTTCACATAAAGTTGCATTCTCCTTTTATGTTATAATAGGTCAATTAACCCTTTCAAGACCTGGTTCTTTTATCATTTTTAAGCTCTCGTTTTTTTTCCTCCCATCTTTCAAAAACAACCAGTTTTTTTTTAGTTTTTTTTTGTAGTTTTGAATACTGAACAGGAAAAAAAATTCCAAGTGGGGTGAAATGCTAAAAAAAATGCAATTCTGTTATTGCTTTGAGGGTTTTGCTTTTACAGTGTTCAGTGTGAGGTAAAAATCACCTGACAATATGATTCTCCAGGTCAGTACAATTACAGCGTTACCAAACTTGTAATTTTTCTTTTATATTTTACTGGTTAATATGAAGTTTTCTTTGCCCACATTTTCTGAGACCCCTAACTTTTGTTGATGAAAGTGTGCAGTGCTTGTTTTTTACGCACTGAGCTGTAGTTTTTATTGATATCATTTGGGGGTACAAATAGAATTTTGATTGCTTTTTATTGCATTTTTGGGGTGAAGAATGATGGCTGAAAAACATTAGTTCTGGCATTTCAATTATTTTCTCTTTTTGGCGTTAAAGGTACTGTTTAAATAATTTTATATCTTGATCAGGCTTTTAGTCAATAACAAATGTCTTTTTTTAAATGTTTGAATTTCTCTATTTTTAAAGGAAGAAAAGGGGGTTTAAAATTGTATATTTTTTTTTATAATTTTTCAACATTTTTGCTTTATTTCTGCAATTGTTTCATCACTCATATAATCTGTAATACTACAATTTTGCAGTGTATAGTGAAAGATAAGTTTTCTTAAGATTAAGGAGGGCTAAGGTGGCAGCCATGGAGGTCTTCAGCAGGCCCTGGGCTACTATGGAAATCCATCAGTTCCCCACAATTGTGTCACAGGGATGGGGGGCACAATGGTTGCTGGCAAATAAGACATTTAAATGCTGCGGTTAGTGACTGACAGAGACAGTGGCATTTAAATAGTTAAACAACAGCTATCAGAGCTAACTCCAGGAGCTGCTGTTACATGTAAATGCTCCTGAGCCAACTCCATATACCACACATATAACTCTTACAAAAATGTATGTCTCACGTTATTAAGGGGTTAATACTACAGTTATAGCATATAGACATTACATAACACTCTTAATTTTGCAATATCATAAATATAATAAATGATAATTTACTATGTAACATTTAAAACTAACAAAATCAAGGTTAAAAGAACACATGAAATATAGATGTCTGAACGAGGCTCTCAAGTTCTTCAATAGGTACAATTACAACTGTCTTGTAAAAATAAGCAACTTTGCAATTTATCTCTTTTTAAAGAAAAAAAAGTTCTTTTCTCAAGAACAGAGCGATTTTTAATTGTATTCCTTACTGATCATTGTCTAATATACTGGCAATCATTGCAATCTATCAGAGGTGGCTAGTCTCCTAGGCAAGGAGCGCAGCGCTTACAAGATATTTTCTAGCAGGATTACAATAAAAGATAACACCGATGTACACAGGGGCGAACATAGAAATCATGGGGCCCCATAGCCGAAGCTCTAATTGGGCCCCCCTGCCCTCTCCCTCCACAAAAAATAAATATTTGTTTGTGTCACAGAAGAGCAGATCTCACAATTTTCCATCCTTTACATAGTAATTTTCCTCCTGCTGAAGTCCTAGATTCCTCTTTCATTGCCCCCATAAAGTATGATGCCAATAAAAGTGCCCCTCAAACACGATATGATACCCCCATCATGCATTCCTCCATATTAGCCTCCACATTCACAGTAAAATGACCCTATTGTACCCCACTTCAACTCCCAAGGCAAAGTATGGTGACCCTGACACAGTGTGATCCCCCAACTGTGACTCCCACACAGCCCTCCATACAGTATAATGGGCCGACATACAGTATAATGGCCCGCACTAGCCCCCCATAATCCTCCATATAGTATAATGAACTTCCCACAGCCCTCCATACAGTATAATGTCTCCACATTGTATAATGGCCCGCACTAGCCCTCCAAACAGTATAATGGCCCCACACAGCCCTCTAAACAGTATGATGGACCCCACGCAAACCTTCACACCATATAATTGCTTTCATACAGTATAATGGCCCCCCACATAGCCCTCAAAATATTATAATGGGCCCACATAGCCTTCCATAATACGCCACACATAATCCTCCATATAGTATAATGCGCCCCCCATAATCCTCCATATAGTATAATGAACTTCCCATGGTCCTCCATAGAATATAATGCACTCCCATAGTCCTCCATAAAGTATATTATATACCCCATAGGGTAAAATGCAGCCCACATATAGTATAATGCACCCCACAGTCAGAGGCATACATAGGAATCATGGGGCCCCATAGCAGAAGCTCTAATTGGGCACCCCCCCCCCCAAAAAAAAAATGAAAATAATTGTCGGGGTCACAGAAGAGCAGATCTCACAACGTTCCAGCCTTTACACAGTAATTTTCCTCCTGCTGAAGTCCTAGATTCCTCTTTTATTGCCCCATAAGGTATGATGCGAACAAAAGTGCCCCCCAAACACAGTATGATACGCCAATGGTGAATTCCCACACAGCCCTCCATACAGTACAATGGCCCCACACCTTTCCACACTCCACAGAGTATAATGCACTTGCCATGGTCCTCCACATAGTATAATGCACTCGCCATGGTCCTCCACACAGTATAATGCACTCGCCATGGTCCTCCAAACAGTATAATGCACTCGCCATGGTCCTCCACACAGTCTAAGACACTCGCCATGGTCCTCCACACAGTATAATGCACTCGCCATGGTCCTCCACACAGTGTAAGACACTCGCCATGGTCCTCCATACAGTATAATGGCTCCATATCTCTCCACACAGTATAATGCACTCGCCATGGTCCTCCATACAGTATAATGGCTCCACATCTCTCCACACAGTATTATGCACTCGCCATGGTCCTCCACACAGTATAATGCACACACCATGGTCCTCCACACAGTGTAAGACACTTGCCATGGTCCTCCACACAGTATAATGCACTCGCCATGGTCCTCCACACAGTATAAGACACTAGCCATACAGAATACAGGCCCCAATATAGTCCTCCATACAGTATACTGGCCCCCATATAGTCCTCCATACAGTATACTGGCCCCCATATAGTCCTCCATACAGTATACTGGCCCCACATAGTCCTCCTTACAGAATACTGGCCCCCATATAGTCTTCCATACAGAATAATGGCCCCACATAGTCCTCCATATAGAATACTGGCCCCTATATAGTCCTCCATACAGAATACTGGCCCCCATATAGTCCTCAATACAGAATACTGGCCCCCATATAGTCCTCCATACAGAATACTGGCCCCCATATAGTCCTCAATACAGAATACTGGCCCCCATATAGTCCTCCATACAGAATATTGGCCCCCATATAGTCCTCTATACAGAATACTGGCCCCTATATAGTCCTCCATACAGAATACTTGCCCCCATATAGTCCTCTATACAGAATACTGCCCCCCATATAGTCCTCCATACAGAATACTGGCCCCCATATAGTCCTCCATACAGAATACTGGCCCCCATATAGTCCTCCATACAGAATACTGGACCCCATATAGTCCTCCATACAGAATACTGGCCCCCATATAGTCCTCCATACAGAATACTGGCCCCCATATAGTCCTCCATACAGTATACTGGCCCCCATATAGTCCTCCATAAAGTATACTGGCCCCCATATAGTCCTCCATACAGTATACTGACCCCCATATTGCCCTCCATACAGTGTATGGCCCCCATATAGTCCTCCACAGTGTATGGGCCCACATAAAGTCCTCCATACTGTGTATTGGCCCCCATATAGTCCTCCATACATTGTACTGGCCCCCATATAGTTCTCCATACAGTATACCGGACACCATATAGTCCTCCATACAGTGTACGGGCCCCCATATAGTCCTCCATACAGTGTACGGGCCCCCATATAGTCCTCCATACAGTGTACGGGCCCCCATATAGTCCTCCATACAGTCTACTGGCCTCCATATAGTCCCCCACACAGTGTATGGGTCCCCATATAGTCCTCCATACAGTATACTGGCCCCCATATAGTCCTCCATACAGTGTTCGGGCCACCATATAGTGTATGGCCCCATCTACTGCCCCATGCCTCCATACATAAAAAAATAAATAAAAATCACATACTCACCTCTCCTGCTGCAGCTGCCCTGCTCCGGACTCCTCAGCGTTGAAGTCTCCCCGCTCTGCACTGTGACTGCTTAGCAGAGGGCGCGGTGGAAAGATGTCATCGCGCCCTCTGACCTAAGATGTCACAGCAGAGGACGTGGAAGACACCGGAGCTGCGGAGGCATGGGGAGAGGTAAGTATTGTGCCGATGCCATGAGTGGAGCGGGCAGTCAGTGACTAATCCAGGATTTGTGAACAGAAGAAAATTAACAAATTAAGGTGTCATGATGCTGTTGTCTGACAACCCAGGACCAGGGGCTCCTATCCTGTCCTTAACACTAGGGACGCCCTATCTATCCCTGTTCCCCAGGTTACTTCAGATGGCAAGGATGCTAGAGTCATGAATCTTGCTCTTCTCCTGAAGCAGCCCTAATCTGTCCCCTCCGCCAGCCAGGGAAGAGGGGAGGAATATTGTGTGTAAATACATCAACCAGACAAACAAGGAAGGACATACAGGGATAAATGAAAATACCAATCATACAAAATATGCACTCACAGACAACAGAGGAAAACACCGAAAGGATGAGGAAGGTAAACAAAAATAGAAGAGGATGGGACTATGCACACAACCAAAACACCAAGCAGCAGTGACAGAACAACTCTCCTTAAAGGGAATCTGTCACCCCCTAGGACTTTTCAGACCGCTAATATTGGCATACAATAGAAATAGAAATGTGAATCTATACTTACCTGTATGGCCCATATTAGCTTTCTGGTTGTTGTGTGATAGTTTTTTGATTCAATTATTTCTGCTAAGTTTCGCATCCCCCGGACGCCAAGAAATGCCTGCCTACTAGCCCTATTTCCATACTCACCCCACCTCCCCTGTGACGTGCAGTTCCCGGCCAGATCCCGCACCTGCGCTGTTTCTTCTGTGCGGATGGCGCTCTTCTTCCTGACGTCTGTGTAGTGTTGTGCAGCAGGGAACTTGCGCGCAGGCGCTGGGAAGGCAGAGTGACTCACCGGCGCCTGCGCACAAGTTCCCTGCTGCAAAACACTACACTGACGGCAGGGAGAAGAGCGCCGTCCGTACAGAGGAAACAGTGCAGGCGCTGGATCCGGCCGGAAACTGCACGTCACAGGGCCCTGTGACGTGCAGGGGAAGGGGGGATATTGAAATAGGGCTAGTAGGGAGCCATTTCTTGGCGTCTGGGGGACGCGAAGCTTAGCTTTTTTATTAAATTATTTCTGCTATTACACATTAACCAGACCGCTAATATGGGCCATACAAGTAAGTATAGATTCACATTTCTATCACCTGTATGCCCATATTAGCGGTCTGAAAAATCCCAGGGGGTGACAGATTCCCTTTAACACCTCTACTGAACACTGAATTCGCCACTCCTCACCAGGCAGTACAAGACTTAACAATGGCAATGCAGATTGCCAGAGCAGAAACCATATGAGAGAGGGGAGTGGTTGATACTGCTCAGCTGAGAACTTCCATGAAGGAAGCTACAGAGACTCAAAGTTGAACAGATTAACTCCTACACTGCTGAAAGAAACCAGCACCATTTAATAAGAGGGAGAAATGCTTTTACTCAGTGCAGGAGTACATAAACTCAGACACTGTGGTCTTCTGACTCCTCTCTGTCACGGTAAACCCGTGACATCAAGATTGGCTTGCAGCGGTTGAAAGATAAAAACTAGGAATATCTTGGAACTTCTGGCTGGCTTATCCTCTCATTGCTTATAAGTATAACCATAAAAAAAGTATTTTTCACCTTTAAAGTTGTAATATTAAGGCTATGGATACATAGCAGCTTTGGGTGCAACCTGTGTCATGTGGCCAAACTTTTCTAGGTGTCGCCACTACATCACAGTGCAATACAAGTGAATGGGGTTGCATTGCGACCCTGAGGGCACTGCGAAACTGACAAGCAAATTTCAACAAATCTGACATGGTTGGACTTCTTGCAACTTGTCATGACAACACCATTCTCTTGCATTGAATTGCGATGTAGCCATGACACCTAGCAAACTTTGGCTGTGCACACCCAAAGTCGCCGTGCAGCCCCAGCTTTAGATATTGGTTTGATTGAAAGTCTTCAAACAAAATCACTAATGCCTTTTTGCATTTTCATTTACTAAACTTGTCACCAGACAACATAAATGGGCAATGTATATAAACTATTCTTAAATACATTTCTTGTTCAATAACTGTATCTCCAAACTTTCACAACTCAGTAGATATATCACAAAAGTAAACTGGTTTGCGAGACGCAGGATTTATGACCAACAGATAATAGAATTCTTACGATTTCCAAACCGGTTCATTAATTCCTTTTCTACTAAGAGATACAAAACTTCGTGATCTGTTACTCTAGATAGAGCAAATTTACAGCTGTAGCTTTCACTCAGGTTTTGTCTATTTTTTCATTCGTGCAATAAATGGGAAGAATATAAACATGTCTCGGGGAATCATGAGCGAAAGTCTGGCTGCTCTGATATAAGCTGAATGTTATGTAGGCTTCAATTGGCCATTTTCTACTTCTGGTTAACTCTGCTATTTCTACTTTATTACATATGACCTACAGATTTGTCAAAGTATATCAGTGTTTTACAACCTGTGACATATTCACTTACCCCCTGACAATTCAATAAATGCACACAGAAACATATTGTATTTTTATATGAAAAGTAAATGAATAATGTGGCAAATACACCTTGTGGCCTCATACCGACAATATATTCTATATGTCACTGTAAGATTTGTATCAGTGTAAAGGTAATTCACAGAACACAAATATCTTGTCTAATATAATCCACAAAGCAAGATATTTCCAGTAGATATGATATATAAGACAGCATATATGTTCTCCACTGTCTGTAAAGAGCATTTCCACTATGACACCATAATGCATTATTGCAATCATCATTCTTGTATAAATGTATCATAAAGGGGTTAACTGGTCTAGAAAACCAATTTTCAGATACCCTATTAAGAATTCTGAATTAACAGAAGGCAGCTCATTGTTCTTAGCTGATGCCTGAACCTCACCATCAATAGACCTTGCAAAAATTGAAAAAAAAATACTATTTATCATTCACCTTGTGACCCTCAGTATACCATTAAAATAGTCACTAAACCAGTCAATTACTTGTTAAAGCAGGTAAAGAAATGACAATACGGGTTATATATGCAGAACGCCTCTTCTCAGAGTGACATCTATTGGAAGTAACAATCCTATAAGTCAAAAGCAGCTAGAGATGAATAGATCTTTTGAAATTTGAATTCATCGACTTTGCTGAATTTTCCCTCCAAATTTGATTAGCGCAAACAAATTTTCACGGATTTCAATACTGAAAAGCTTGTAATTGTTCGTAAAATACATGTGAGGGAGAAGGGGGTGAAAGGGAACCCTGCTGACCATAAGAGCTTACACTCTACAGGAGAAAGAACTTACCCAGTGATTCTGGAGGTAGAAAATGACTGTGTTAAATTGCAAATTGTCTCTTCAAAGAGGAAGAGGACTAGAACTCTAGTGCCACCTATAGGAAGTAGCAATTCTAAAAGTCAATAGTGACCCTTTAACGAGCCTTGTCACATGACTTAGGATAAAAGCCAGAACCATAATCTCAATTTGCAGAAACTGTGTTTCGGGGTACTGTCCCTCGTCAGTGCAAAGTGTGAGATCTGGTTTAGCTGGGTGTACTAAATTGGGAACCGCTGATCTGTGATGTACCAGGTACTGACCCCCTTAGAGAAGGCTTGATAATCCATAAGATGTCATAGCTGCAGGGCATTATAGGAAAACCCGAGCGGCGATGCAGTTGCCTGCTTTCTGATGCTTTAGCAGTGTGGGAAATGGTGCTTGGCAATTTTTTAGCATGAGACCACAAATTTCAGGAACTTCAACTCTTAACTCGATCCTCCACTAATTGATACACTCATCTCTAATAACAATCCTTCACATTACTCAGTAGATAGTAAGATATGAAGCCAAACAACGATCTCCATTTGCATATAGCTGTTTTGGGGGCTTTGCTCCTCATCAGTAAAAAGAAGGAGAACTGTATGGCTGAGTGAAACCTTTGACAGGGGGTGTGCTGCCTTAGAAGTTTTTAAAAACTTCTTTGAAAAAGATTCTGAGCCGTCCATCACAGTAACCTAACTTGAACCCCATAAACAACTTAGGTAGAAAATGAAGAAGGCAGTTGCAGCATTCAAACCCCAAATTATTAGTAAACTTCAGGTCTCTGCCCATGAAGAATGGTCTAAGATTCCTCAGGAAGACTACCAGAAACCGGTCTGACTATGCATCATGTTTGTAGTAAGTCATAAAAGCCAAAGGTGATCTACTAAGCAGGTCTGATTCTAACTGTCCAATATAAGCCTGAAGTGAATAAAGGCAATTCCTTCATTTTTATTTTGTTTTGCTTTTATGTTCATTGTATTGTAAAAGTGACCTGTGAACGTTATTCTCCAAGGGAATTTAAGGTCGTTCACTTTATCAATTGCTCTACTACCAATCCCATTTATTATGTCAGTTTTCCCTGTCTTAAAATTTATGTTGGCATGGAATCGCATGAATTAAAGGGAATCTGTCACCCCCTGGCACTTATCTGACCTGCTAATATGGGCATACAGGTGATAGAAATGTAAATCTATATCTACCTGTATGTCCCATATTAGAGGTCTTGTTGCTGTGAAATGTCTTTTTATTCCTACGAGTTTCTGATGTGTTCCCGTCCAGGGGCCCGCAAGAAATCCCGCCTCCTTTGTGAATTATAATGTTATATGACGGATACAGGTAGGTATAGATTTACATTTCTATCCCCTATATGCCCATATTAGAGGTCAGATAAATGCCAGGGGGTGACAGATTCCCTTTAAAGGATTAAATTCTCAATCATGTACGTAACATCAAAAGCACTAACAAAACAAATGAACAGAGGTCTCAAATTTTGTTGGGCAAACCTCTCGGTAGACACCTTAGACTGTCATGGGGGAGACTGAAGAAAATTAAAAGTGATACAGTTGAAACCAGAAGTTTACATACACTATATAAAAATATAAAAAGACACATATGCATGTTTTTCTCAACATCTGACATGAAATTAGAATAAACCTTTCCCATTTTAGGTCAATTAGGATTACCATTTACATACACTAAGATTACTATGCCTTTAAAGAATTCTGGACTGCCCATATGATGATGTCATGTGTTTGGAAGCATCTAATAGGTTTTTTCGCAGCATCTGAGTAAATTAGAGACATACCTGTGGATGCCTGTTTGAAAGGCTATCCCTGCATGTGTCACAGCTGCGTAACAGATGTGACACATTCAGCTGCGGCTGTTACTAAAATGCCGAGCACACCGAAACTACTCGGCGAGTACCCGAGCGTGCTTAAAGGTTTAAACGAGCACGCTCGCTCATCACTAGTGGACATCACAAAGCCCTGATCTCAATCCTCTTGAAAATTTATGGGCAAAGCTGAAAAGGCAGGTACGAGCAAGGTGACCTACAAACCTGGATAAGTTACACTAGTGTTGTCAGGAGGAATGGGCCCAAACTATGAGAAGCTTGTGGAAGGATATCCTAAACGTTTGACTCAAGTCATTCAGTTTAAGGGCAATGGTACCAAATACTAATGAAATGTATGTAAAGTTTTCAATTTGCAGTAAGTAATAAAAATGCCTTAAAACATTCTCTCTCTCATTATTCTGGCATTTGGCAAATATTAAAAATGATGGTAGTCCTAATTGACCTAAAACGGGAAAGGTTTATTCTGATTTCATGTCAGATATTGAGAAAAACATGCAGATGTGTCTTTTTATATAGTGTATGTAAACTTCTGGTTTCAAGTGTAGGTATTAGCAGGATCCTATGTAAGGAATTGTGGTGGAGATGTTAGGAAGTGTCTTTTGCAACGCAAAAGAAAGTGGGAAGATACCATGGATACCTTGTCCCCTAAGGCTATGTTCCCACGATGAGCTTTTGGTGAGTTTTTGATGTTGCAGATTTTCTGCACCTATTAAGTAAAATACGTTGCTTGGATTTCTTTTTAAAATATGCAGAGTAAAAAACTCACCAAAAACTAATTGTGGGAACGTTGCCTAATGGTCTTAATGAGAGTATAGGCTTTGCATCCTACCTTTAAGTATGGATTATTTGGTTTTGTCTTTCATTTTTGTATTACTATTGCTCTCTTTAGATGATGAATGAGTTGGATTAATATCATCTCAGTTTTTTCCAACTTAGACTTCTCATAGATAAGTGAATTCTATCCTCCCCGGGGAACTATTATTTCAGTTTTGTAAGTAGTTTTCTCTGTTTTCAAGCGGACACATATAACCACATAAAAAATAACATGAAAAATATATAATCACATACAAAATAAAGTGAGAAAATGAATATTTATTCATGAACTTATATAAAAATGAGAAAACAGAAGAAAGGGGTCCAAACTATGCCTTCCTCATTATGTCTACAGGTATGAATTAGGTGTGAATTAGTTGCATGTGGTTCCCAATCTGGATTGGATGGTCTTTTTGAGCAATTTTTTTTATTACTGGGGCACCCTGTATTATGTGGTAGTTTATGTATTGTCTTGTTGGGTTTGTCTTATATGTTATCATACATTAATAAATTAGTTATTTTTTACTAATAACTTGTAATTACTAATTACTAATGATTTGTAATTTTTTTAACCTAGCTTGTATGTTAATGATGCACTTCTCATTTTCAGTCCGTAGATTTTTTTTACAAATTAATGCACAGTGGATGGTGCAAAGTAAACATAGTATTTTTTCCAGGTATACAGTGTGCTATTTCATTGTCCAATATATAATATATACAGTACAGACCAAAAGTTTGGACACACCTTGTCCAAACTTGGAAGACCATTTCCGGTGACTACCTCTTGAAGCTCATCAAGAGAATGCCAAGAGTGTGCAAAGCAGTCATCAAAGCAAAAGGTGGCTACTTTGAAGAACCAAGAATATAAGACATATTTTCAGTTGTTTCACACTTTTTTGTTAAGTATATAATTCCACATGTGTTAATTCATAGTTTTGATGCCTTCAGTGTGAATGTACAATTTTCATAGTCATGAAAATACAGAAAAATCTTTAAATGAGAAGGTGTGTCCAACTTTTGGTCTGTACTGTATATACACACATGTACAGTTACTTGCGAAGGTATTCACCCTCCTTGGCAATTTTGTTTTGCTACCTCACAACCTGGAATTTCACAAGTTTTTTTAGGGTTTGCATCAGTTCATGTAAAGAACATGCCTACAACTGTGAACATTTTGTTTTCTTTTTATTGTGAAGCAAACAACAAATAGGACAAAATAAAAGAAAACTTCAGTGTGCATAACTATTCACCCCCCTAAAGTCAGTACTTTGTAGAGCCTCCTTTTGCAGTAATTACAGCTGCAAGTCGCTTTGGATAAGTCTCTTTGAGCTTTCCACATCTTGCCATTGGGATTTTTGCCCATTCCTTAAGGCAAAACTGCTCCAGTTCATTCAAGTTAGATGGTTTCCTCTGGTGAGCAGCAATCTTCAAGTCTGACCACAGATTCTTAATTGGATTAAGGTCTAGTCTTTGACTAGGCCACTCCAAAACATTTATACATTTCCCCTTAAACCACTCAAGTGTTGCTTTAGCAGTATGCTTTGGGCCATTGGAAGGTGAACTCCTTCCCAGTCTCAAATCACTGACCGAATGAAACAGGCTTTGTTCAAAAATATCCCTGTATTTTGCACCACCCATCTTCCCTATGACTTGGCACTCCCCACAGCATGATGCTGCCACCACCATGTTTCACTGTGGGGATGGTGTTCTTGGGGTGATGAGCTGTGTTGGTTTGGCGCCAGACATAGTGTTTACCTTGGTGGTCAAAAATTTTAATTTTGGTCTCATCTGACCACAGCACCTTCCTCCATGCATTTGGAGAGTCTCCCACATGTCTTTTAGCACACTCAAAACGAGTCTTACAAGTTTTGTAAGTAAAGTTTTTTTTCTGCCCACTCTTTCATAAAGGCCACCACTATAGACTGTATGGCTTATTGTGGTTGTATGAACAGATACTCCTGTCTCAGCTTGGCAGCGCTGCAGCTCCATTCAGGTTACCTTTGGTCTCTGTGCTGCCTCTCTGATTAATGCCTTCCTTGCCCAGGCTGAGAGTTTTGGTGGGTGGCCCTCTCTTGGTAGGTTTGTTGTGGTACTTTGTTCTTTCCATTTGATGATAATGGATTTGATGGTGCTCCGGGGGATCATCACAGATTGGGAAATTTTTTTATAACCCAACCCTGACTTGTACTTCTTAACTTTGTCCCTAACTTGTTTGGAGATCTCCTTGGTATTCATGGTTTTGTTTGGTTAGTGGTGTCTCATAGATTGTAAGCTTGCAAGCAGGGCCCTCTCTCCTCCCGGTATCTTTTTATTTTATGTGATTATTGTTATTCTGTAATGTCTTTTATTGTCTGTACAAGTCCACTCTAAAATGTAAAGTGCTGCGGAATATATTGATGCTATAGAAATAAAAAATTATTATTATTATTTTGCTTAATAGTGCTGCAGCCTCTGTGGCTTTTCAGAAAAGTTGTGTATATACTGACAGACATGTGACACTTAGATTGCACACAGGCGGACTTCCTTTCACTAAGCATGTGACTTATGAAGGTAATTGCTTGAACCGGAAATTTTTAGGGGCTTCATAGCAAAAGGGGTGAATACATATGCACATGCCAATTTTTAGTTATTTGATTCTAAAAATGTAATTTATGCCTAATATTTTTCTCACTTCATTTTCACCAACTTAGACTATTTAGTGCTGATGCATCACACACAAATCGGATAACAAAAATATTTAAGCACAGGTTGTAATGTGACAAAATAGGTAAAAAGCCAAGCGGGGTGAATACTTTCGCAAGCCACTGCATGTTGGATGTTGGGAAGATGTTAAAGGTTTTAGACTCCTTTAATGAATAAGGCTTTATTCACACATCTATGTTCACTTTTCATTAGCAAAAATACACTGTTTTTCATCCATTTGCATTCCATTTGTCCATTTTTACCATTCATGCGCGTCATCAGTTTTTCTTATATGCGAAAACAAAATTGGACGGAGGTATCTCCTTGAATGGATGAGCTTTGTCCACAAAAAGGGCAAGTCTCTATTTATTTATGTTGACCATCAATCAGAAAAAGCTAACATGTCAACAGCCCCATAGAGTAAAATGGGGCAGATTTACAAATATTAGCTAATTCTAGACTAGATTGTCTTAAATGTCAGATTTGGCAAAAAGTAATTCATGCTGTTTGACTAATACGTCGTATTATGGCTGTGTGGTCTTTACACCACTCTTTATTTAGCCTACTTTGTACGGCAAAATTCTCATACATTTAGCTTGAAAATTTTCCTCTAATCTGTCAATGAGAGACAGCTCATGAACGTCTAAAGAAGGCATAACTGAGAACGAATATCTTAGTGACCGCACTTCTATTAGCTGACCTCATTACCGGCCGGTTACGTCACTCTGGACAGTGAAAATATTACTCAGTAAAAATTGCGTTTTGCACAGATGTTTTACTTTGAAATATTCCATATTTCAAATGATATTTTGTCTGAATGATGAGATCGCTCCATTTACAAGATATTTTAAGCTTCACAAATGTTTATAAGGATTACAAAATAGCATATAAATATGCAACGAGCCACAAGCTTATTAATATTTTCCAACTATAAATGTAGAAACAGGGTGATATCAGAGGCAAGCGCATTATAAATTATATATCTGGTTGACAGAAGAAGCTGTGATCATTTTGTAAAATCTGGTGGTAAAGCACTATACATACTGAGAGGAAAAAGCTGCAGGGAATAAACTACACACAGTGGTCAAGATGGAGCTATGACTTAGGCTGCGTTCACACTCAGTAGTCACGGCTGAAAATTGCAACAGTCCGGTCCTTTCACGGTTTCCCTGTATAATTATCACATAGGGAAACAGCAGTTTCATTAGAAAAACCGCAGAGAACATTTCAATCGGTCGCGTGATCTTGAAGGTGAAACAGCTGTTTCCCTGCAGGATTAAGTGATTGCGCAGTGGAAAGAGCACGCCCGTACAGGGCTATTGCGGTATTCAACCGCAGCGTGACTAATGCGTGTGAACGCAGCCTAAAAAGAGTATAAATGTTTGATCACAGTGTCAGCATAGTGTGATCCAATTCTCTTGGATGAGAAGAAGATGGAGAAAAAAATGCCCCCATCTTCTCTATTCTGTCAGTGCACGGGAATCAGATTGCACCTTTTCATAGGCCATCAGTTGAGCTAGATGATAATATTTTTCACTAAGTGGCAGGATTGCTTTCTAATTACTGATAGATTTCAGCTGGTGTCATGACTTTCCATGGCTTTTTGCACCTCTTTCTTCATGTGTTCAATACTTTTTCCCTGTGTCATTTCTCATTATTACACATAACTTAGTTTATGGACATCTATGGTGATTTCTTTGCCTGGGTGGATTGGATGGGTTGTTACAGACATCTGGTGAGAAATTCATGGCAATAGCACCTTTAGAAATATATTTACTTAGAAAATTGGGGACGTGTTCAATACTTATTTCACCCACTGTATTCAATGTTTACATAGAGTGCTGCTGTATTCTTTTGTTTATAAGTAGCATTATGATGGCATGTACGGCTGTTAAATTGGACTAGCAAAACAGTTGCAAAATCTTTTCTTTGTGTTTTATTTAAAATGTATTTATTTTTTTTTGGGGGGGGGTCAGAGCTTCTTAAATTATCTTCCCCTTAACTAAAAATCTTGTCTATATAGCTTTCCATTGCAGGTGCAAAACAGTCACATCTGGATCCTGCTCTGGCCCATCTATTGAGACCTGCTGGCACATAGTGAGGTGAAATACTAGAGATAGGTCCATCCTGATTGGGCAGACCTTGTCAACCTTGGGATGGTTTTATGCTTTTTTGATCAAAATATTCTCAACCAAGTACCCTATGTTATTTACATTTACTATTAGTATTTACTTACTGCAGGGTATTTGCTCATTGATTTTATTCTGTTTCGTTGATTCCAGGGGTCATCATATAACCACTAGTGATGAACGAGCATGCTCGTTACTCGAGATTTACGAGCATGCTCGGGTGCTCGCCGAGTATCTTCAGTGTGCTCGGGTGTTATGTTTGAATCACTCTGTGTGCATGATTTGCGACGGTTTGACAGCTTTAATACATGTGAGGAATGCCTAAGAAACAGACGTCTAGTTGGAATGTGGAGTATGCATATCGTATATCTGTGGTCACATGAAACCACAAGGTACCGGAGAAACCGCACAGCATGCACTGCGCTCAATGTGAGGGTTCATAAAATTACATTCACATAGAGTGACTACAGATTTTGTGAAAAGCCTAGACAACCCCTTTCAACAACGGATCTGTTAAAAACAGATGAAACACGGATGGAAAATAGAACGAAGAAGAATGTCTTATCTTTTTCATCATCTTTATACAGATCCCCATAGACTTGTTGAGTCTAATCCGCAAAACGGGTGGGAATATGACCTGCTCTGAGTCTCACAGAACTGACACAGGGATCCATTTTTAAAACAGTAGTGTATAAATCAATGAAGCTCTATGGGTCTGTGTGCTGTTTGAGTACAAAGGGACAGCACATGAATGTATCATCCTAGTTGCATCTGGGGTATTTTTTATGTTCGCAACCAAATAAAAAGACTCCTGGAAGTTTTTTAATTCTAATTATATTCAAATTGATTACTAAGTAACAGATCCACGAGTCACGGAATCAAATATGAACCTTGTCTACTGGATCCATATTTCACTGATTCTCATTGACTTGTGTGACCGAGTCTGATATGCAAACACTTAGAGAATAAGACATGCTCTAAGTCTCACAGATCTCACATATGGATCTGTGCTTTTCATGGATTTGTATAGATCAATGACATTCTATGAGGAAAAACTGGACAAAACAAGGATGTGTGACTTTAGACTTATACACATGCTGCAAAAATGTCCACAGCATAAATTGACCAGAACTGAGACTATATCTGTAGTGCTGCTCAGTTTACTCAGCGCTTATCAGTGTGAATCTTACTCTCTGCAATGTCACTGCACAATTTTCACAACAGGCCACGGGTTTCACCTGGAAAATTGCAGCACCGGAGCAGACGCCAAGGGTGAAATCAGGGCCGACTTCAGGTGTGTGTGAGCCCTTGGGTGCCACTTTCCCAGTGGGCTCATGGCTCCCAACCGTCCTGGATTCAGCGGGACTGTCCAGTCACAAAATATTCACCTCTCTCCGATGTCTTTGATGGCAGGACCACATCTCTCCGCTCAATGCATAAATTAAATTATAATATTCACCCCTCTCTTGTGATAGGGTGTTCCCAGGACTCAAACTTGCATCTCCATGTTTGCATTCTGCAGCTCTATCGATGAGCCACAGCCCACAATGTTGTAGATAGGAGAATTAGGTAATCTTGACCTGTGTTGCAGGCTATGAACCCAGAAGCAGATTATACATGTCCATAGAAATGTATTGTATATAACTATGTATTTCTATGTTCCCTGTATGCTAGCAGTGAAGAAAAAGTCAGATTTTTTGGTTCCTATAAAACTGCTGAAATTAATAAAAATCAATTACAAAAATTTCATTTTTTTCTTTTTGTAGAGTCTCCGCAGTATGTGAACCTGCAACTTTCAACATTACAGGGGACGAGCTAAAGATACTGAGACCCAGGCTCTGGTGATGTCATTAGGAGAACTTTCTATACTTGATCTGTATTGCAGGCTCGGACGCCACTGGCAGATTGTACTGATAAATTGTACACAGCAGTGTATTTCTATGTATTTGTATTCTAGAGGGAGAATAAAATACATTTTTTCATCCTTTAAAATTACTAAAAAATAATGAAAAACACATGTTAATGAAAAAAATATCACATTTAATGCGGGGTTTTTTTTATAATAAACATCAGAAATCAGCAAATAACTGACATTTAAGGCAGTGTCCCTGTAATCGTAACGACCCGCACAATACATCGATCAGATTATTTACAGGGATCGATAAATGGGGTGATTGATCATTTTTTTATGGGTTTAATAAAGAAAAATAATAAAACTTTAACACTGAGGCTGTGTTCACATGTAGCGAATGCTGCGTTCTTTCTACTGCTTTTTTTCTGCAGGTGTCTTCACCACACAACGCAGTTTGCTGCGTTTCTTTTATGCATTTTCCCCCATATATTGGATTTTGGTGCAGATATGAAGCAGAGTTTTTAACGCTTTTTTAATGCTTTAAAGCTTTGATTCTGTGCTTGAAAATGCAACGGCCTCGCATCCAGCCGCCAGGTAGCACTGATCTAGACGCTGAACTGGAGTTCAGTTAATCGATTCACTCATCTCTAGTCCCAACTGTCCCAGATACAGCAGACAGTCCCGGATTTGGGTCTACGCTCTGCATTCTCGGGCATCTGCTGAATTTCCCTCACTATCACCGCCCTTCTGACACCTCCTCATGCCAGGGGAGAAAGGAATGGTGAATGGGTGTGCACTGGGGTGTGGCGCGTCGCATAATTTCTCTCTCTCTGTTCTTCAAAAGTTGGGAGGTATGAGTGGGCCCTTGGGTGTCACATTCCCAGTGAGCATTTTTTTGCAATGTGTCATGCGCAGGGCCAGTGTCACCACCCGGCGCACCCGGACAAGCGCAGGGGCCCTGAGTAAGCAGGGGAGCCCATTCGCCGTTGGGGACACTGGCACGCAATGGGGCCCATGAGTCGGGGGAGCCCTGTGCCAGCGCCCGTGAGTGGACCCCCCCACTTGCTCAGGGCTCCGATACTTGTAATATTTACCTCTCCCTGTTCTTCCGCAGCGCTGGCGTCTTCTGACTCTGTGACATCTCAGGGCAGAGGGCGCGATGACGTCACTATAGCGCGCCCTCTGCTGAGTAGTAACAGTGCAGAGAGCCGGGAGACGGTGGGGAGTCCGGGGCAGAGCAGCAGCCAGCGAGGAGAGGTATTTGATTTTTTTTTTAATGTATGGAGCAATATATGGGGCCCATACTGTATGGAGCATTATATGGGACCCATACTGTATGGAGCATTATATGGGGTCCATACTGTGTGGAGCAATATAAGGGGCACATATGGTATGGAGCAATATATGAGGCCCATTCTGTACTTAGCATTATATGGGGCCCATACTGTATGGAGCATTATATGGGGTCTATATGTATGGAGCATTATATGGGGCCCATACTGTATGGAGCATTATATGGGCCCATTATTCTGTATGGAGCATTATATGGGGCCCATTACACTGTATGGAGCATTATATGGGGTCCATTATTATGTATGGAGAATTATATGGAGCCCATTATTCTGTATGGAACATTATATGGGGCTCATTATTCAGTTTGCAGCATTCCATGGGGTCCATTCTGTATGGAGCATTATATGAGGTCCATTATTCTGTATGGATCATTATATGGGGTCCATTATTCTGTATGGAGCATTATATGGGGTCCACTAATCTGTATGCAGCATTCTATGGGGTCCATTATTCTGTATGGAGCATAATATGGGGCCCATTATACTGTATGCAGCATGTTATTGGATCCATTCTGTATGGAGCATTATATGGGATCCATTATTCTGTATGGAGCATTATATGGGGTCCACTATTCTGTATGCAGCATTCTAAGGGGTCCATTATTCTGTATGGAGCATTATATGGGGCCCATTATTTTGTATGAAGCATTATATGGGGCCCATTATTCTGTATGGAGCATTATATGGGGCCCATTTTTTTGTATGGAGCATTATATGGGGCCCATTAATCTGTATGGAACATTATATGGGGCCCATTAATCTGTTTGGAACATTATATGGGGTCTATTATTCTGTATGGAGCATTATATTGGGCCCATTATTCTGTATGGAAATTATATTGGGTCTATTATTCTGTATGGAGCAATATATGGGGCCCATTATTCTGTATGAAGCATTATATAGGGTCCACTATTCTGTATGCAGCATTCTATGTTATTATGTATGGAGCATTATATGGGGCCCATTATTTTGTATGGAGCATTATATGGGGCCCATTATTCTGTATGGAGCATTATATGGGCCCCATTATTTTGTATGGAGCATTATATGGGGCCCATTATTTTGTATGGAGCATTATATGGGGCCCATTATTTTGTATGGAGCATTATATGTAGTCCATTATTCTGTATGGAGAATTATATGGTGTCCATTATTTTTTATGGATCATTATATGGGATCCACTACTCTGTATGGCGCATTATATGGGGTCCATTATTCTGTATGGAACATTATATGGGGCCCATGTTAAAAATCGTGGTTCTGTGCTCCCACCTGGGAATGAAGCAGATGCGGTGCTACGCTACTCCGGTCGCAGGCTCCACCATTGTCCTGACTTGTAGGTGGAGCATTGCGTTCTCATGTTGTAGGATGTGTGAGGACGCAGGACGCCATGTCTCTCACTGATTTCTCTGGTTGCCAGGCAACGCAGGATGCTGCGGTGTCTGGCACTATGCAGTTGTGGGATGTTGTCCATTCTGCTGTTCAAACTAGCTGGGAATAGCTGTAAGGGGATGATTGGGAAGTATTCAACACCTGATCATTAGGCAGGTTATTTAATCCTGCTCCCTGCTCAGTCCTTTGCTGTTTATTGCAGTTCCTATGTGCTCGAAGGTGAGTGGTGCTAACATTAGTGTTGCTATCTTTGCTGGAGTTTTCTCATTTTCTCTTCTGGCTACTCTCCTGGGGTTCTTACAGAGGTATTCACCTGGTTCTTGACTAGGCAACAATGGGCCTGGGAAGGGCTCTGCCAAAGTTCCCCGTCCATTTACTGGGAGCTGGGTGAAGAGTATTCCTGGGCCTCAAGCTCACCTAGCTGGGAAGCTTGTGCCAAGTGCGTCTGTGGCTGCGCCTTTGACGGTTTGGTGCCAGTCTTGCTGGGTCCCTCTGCAAAGCGCATAACAGCCCATTATTCTGTACGGAGCAATATATGGGGCTCATTATACTGTATGGAGGACTATGTGGTGCCCATAATACTGTATGGAGGTCTAAAGTGAACTTTTGGATCTCCCCAGGACACGCACTGTGCGCTGTGAGGATTCGCCGGGTTCTGAGCTATTGTAGAAATTACAATAAATATCACTCATGTAATGCAACAAGTCAGTGAAATCTTTGCATTGTACTATATATATATTTCTCTGCGGTATCTGTGCATTATGAATCTTGGAATGTGTTAAAGGGGCCCACTGAGACGCTTTTGCCCGGGGCCCACGAAAACCTGGAGCCGGTCCTGGTCATACGTGGTTATAAAACAGCAGAGACTACAAACCCCAAAGTGGTGACAGAGCCCTAATCCGCAGTACACCAGCTCAGGAGGTGACGCTGCAGATTTGCATTGCAGATTTTCTTGCAGAAAGTTTAGCAAAGTGTGTATGGGATCTGTTGAAATCTCCTGTTTTCCCGGCTTGTACTAGGCTGTGGATTGTCCACGTGCAAATCCACACAGAAAATCTGCACTGTGTGATTGTGCCCCATGAAGGGAAGGTTCTGACAGCTGAGGAGATCAGTCAGGAATCCTATAGGACATTGCACCTTCCCTCTTCCAGACGTGGCTGATGCCAGAGAACAGACTGCACTCAGAGAACATGTACACAACCAAAGAGCCAACTCCAGAGGCACCGCCCCCAGTGTGGACGTGTGACGTCATCACGTACAGCTGCCTATCGCCTAGCAACCACGCAGCGTGCGCTCTCAGACCAGGAAGTAGTAGAGGCGCAGGCAGCCGTGTCGTGCGCTGTGCCTGCGGTTTGTGTGGCGGTTGTAGCTGTCCTCTCCTCCGGGCAGCGGGGAGGAGGATGTGTGCGGGCAGCTCGGTGCCGCCCCCCGCCTGGGTGACCTGCGTCCTGTGCGTGCTGCTCTCTCTCTGCTCCGTGCCCGGCGTACACAGCTCTCCGGGCCCCACTTCAGCTGCCATAGCATCGCCCACCGGGGCCAGCGCTCCGCAGCCTCCTGCCGCCGCCAATGGGAGCACTTCACACACTGCCAAGGGCGAGCAGGCCTCCACCATGGCCGCTCCGGCCGCCCCCAAGCCTCAGACCCAGAGGGCCCTGGCCGTGCTGGTGGTGGTGAGCGCGGCCGTCATCATCTACTTCGTGATCAGGACGATCAGGTGAGCGCGGGCCAGGCTTGCGGTGACGTCATCAGGGCACGACGTCATTGCTAGTATAAAAACTGTCCTGTTATATTGCTCAGGTTAGGACTGTACTGGATTTACAGAAGGGTTTGCACTCTGTGCGCTGAGCGATGTCTGACATTAGGCGCAGGTCACATCTCTGTAATTCTGTTTGAGGAGAATGAAGATGGAAATTAAAGTTGACATAGTGACATGTTCATTGTTTTCCCTGATATGTCTTCAATTAGCATAAATTCCACTTAGTCACTGTCCAAACATACAAAAAAGTTGCTCTCCACATCTTTTTTTTTTTTCCTTCTAATAAAATGGTTAGCGGTCAGATCAGACCCTTTGTTTATTTTTGTTTTCTTTTAACCTTAAGGGTATTCGCTCTCTCTCTCTCATCTCCGATATCCCAATATGTAGTAGATGTAATAATAATAATATTAGCAAATACCTCCAATTAGAAATGTAGTATAGTTCTTCTGATTTGCCGTGTATCTCTCCTCATGTGCAGGGCATTGCAGTAGCTTAGGTATCCATAGTTACGACCACTAATAGCTACTGTATCACTACATGAGTGGTTGTAACCATGGATACCTAAGGTCCTGCAATGCCTGCACATGAGGAAAGAGAAATAGCGAATCAGAAAAACTATACTACATTTCTAATTGGAGGTTTTTGCTAATATTATTATTACAACTTTAAAGGGAATCTATCACCCCCTGGGACTTGTCAGACCTCTACTATGGGCATACAGGTGATAGAAATGTGTATCTATACTTACTGTATGGCCCATAGTAGAGGTTTGCTTGCTTTTGAAATAGCTTTTTATTAAATAAGTTTTGTCAAGCTTTGTGTCCGGGGGATGAGAAGAAATCCCCGCCTATTAACTTCATTTCCATATTTCCACCCTCCCCTGTACATCACAGGGGCCTGTGACATGCAATTCCCGGCCAGATCCCGCTCCTGCGCAATTTACCCTGTACAGAAGGCGCAGTAATCTCTGCCGGCTGTGTAGCAGGAAACTTGTGCGCATGCGCCGGGAAGGCTAAACTGCACACAAGTTTCCTGATCCACAAGGTTTCTGGTGTAGGATTCAGATTGTGGCTTATTCACAGCCCAAGATGTAGGAGAAGTATCTTCAGGATACGTAATCATTATCAGGTAGGTGAGAGCTCCGAGTGTGAACCCCAACCAATCAGCTGTTACAAGTTCTGCCACTGACCGGATGTAGTGGCTGCTCCCAGGTATTGCAGAGCAGCTTCTAATCAAGAGAATAGGAGCTAGTCTGCAATAGCTGCTGCACAATGAAAGGGCTGTGCAGAGCAGCTCCGCTCCATGTGTTTATATCCATCTTCTAACGACTGATTGGTTATGGTGCAAGGCGTTGGACGCTCACCAAAGAGCTGTTGCAAGTTCTTGTGGCAGCCGGATGTAAGCACATGGAATGGAGCCGCACTTACTCAAAAGAAACTGCTGGTACACAGTGAATGGAGTTGTGCAGTTCTGCTCCTTGTTTTTCCATCCAGCCGCTGCCAGAGCTTGTAATAACTGCTCATGGGGGTTACTGCTTGTCAGACCCCACTGATCTGCTATCGATGCTCTCCCCCATACACACACCCTTTGTGATAACTTTGCTGCATCACATCAGAAGAAAGGGCCTGTTTCACCAAGTCTGGCATTGTTGCCGGCCTTCATGAGGGGATGTGCTGGAGTCAGTCGCTCCAGATTCATGAAGGGGTGTACACCTATGTGTGCGTTTCACCACAAATCCTACTTCAGGCCCTGCCACCTCCCTGTCCTGCTACAGCTCTGCCCATTTCTGTGGAGCTGGGAGAAACTTGTGTGAAGGCGCCAATAGCCGCAACATATAGGCGCAATTCTGAGTTTCGCCTACATTATGCGACTTTTCAAACCTTTTACGCCAGAATTCTGTCTTGAAAGCTTTGATGAATCTGGCCCCATGACTTTAATGTTTATTACAACTTGTCAAATTTGACTGTCTTCACACCATTATTTATTTATTTTTTTCATTTTAAATTTGGTGTATTGTATATCCCCTTTTTATAGACACAGACTTAAACATGTTGCACCATTTTTTTTTGACAACTGTAATAATGCTGCCATAACACAGTTTTTCAAAGTCACAAATTTCATCTCAGGCAAAACAGAAGCCTTTTCCACAGAAAGAAGTAATCCAATAAGGGATGGAGTGGCCGATCCACAAGTGATATAGAATATAAAGAGAATTGAGCGCGGATCGTTAGAGGATTCACAAGAACGACAAGGTTGATTGCTGTTGGCTTCTCTGTAGAAATCGGGAGAGTCAATTCATCAGCTTCAGGTTTACTACGTTGAAAAGTGACTAAGGGATAAAAAAAAAAGTGCTTTAATTACTAATTGTTTTTAGCCTAGCTTCACATTAAATTACCGTATATACAAGTGCATCTCACTAAATTAGAATATAATCAAAAAGTTAATTTATTTCCATTCTAAAATACAAAAAGTGAAATTCATATGTTATATAGAGTTATTACAAGCAGAGTGATCTATTTCAAGTGTTTATTTCTGTTAATGCTGATGATTATGACTTACAGCCAATGAAAACACAAAAGTCATTATCTCAGTAAATGTTTTTACAATCCGAAATGTATGTTCAGTAAATGCACGCAATAGTTGGTTGGGTTCCTTTTGCATCAATTACTGCATCAATGTGGCGTGGCATGGGGGCGATCAGCTTGTGGCACTGCTGAGGAGTTATGGAAGCCCAGGTTGCTTTGATGGCAGCCTTCAGCTTGTCTGCATTGCTGGGTCTGGTGTCTCTCATCTTCCTCTTGACAATACCCCATAGATTCTCTGTGGGTTAAGGTCAGTTGAGTTTTCTGGCCAATCAAGAACAGTGATACTGTTGTTTTTAAACCAGGTATTGGTACTTTTGGCAGTGTGGACAGGTGCCAAGTCCTTCTGGAGAATGAAATTTCCATCTCCAAAAAGCTTGTCGGCAGAGGGAAGCATGAAGTGCTCTAAAATTTCGTGGTAGACGGCTGCGCTGACTTTGGTCTTGATAAAACTCAGTGGACCTTCACCAGCAGATGACATGGCTCCCCAAACTATCACTGATTGTGGAAACTAGAGATGAGCGGTGTTCGAATCGAACTGTTCGCCAATCTCAAATTCGAGCTGTTTTGGGCGGTGTTCGAGCCGTTCGGCGAACACGAACGATTTGAAAAAAATTCGGCTGTTCGAGGTTATGTTCGATAACTGTTCGTGCATCAAATTCATAACTGGATTTTTTCTCAGTAATGCTGAAAATTAATGTTAATACGCAGTTTGAGTGTACAGCGGGGCGGGGGGAGGGGCAGGGGATGGATCTCTGCAGAAATAATGAAGATCTCCATTTTTTTTTTCTCTTTCCCGCATTTACAGTGGGGAGGTGCAATCTGTCAGCCTATCAGCAGCGCACACACGGAGCGAAGTGCTTTTTTTCACACAAGCAAGGGCATGTGTCATTGGCAGTGTATGTCACATGTCCTTGCTCTATAAGACCCAGCCATTTTCCACGTAGCCACCATTTTCTCACTGCTGCAGCTGCGTGTTAGACGGCACCGCTGTTGCTGTGTGCGCTATACCTTGTTAATTTCAAGCCAATTTTCGCACAAATCTACAGATAGCTTGGGAGTAGGGAATAGTTGTGATTGCAGTCCTTTTGAGGACTAGGTTACATCATTTCCTACGACTTTTATCAGGCAGGTCTGTGCTCTTAAATAGATAGGTTTGGAGTAGGGACTAATTGTAATTGCAGTCCTTTTGAGGGCTAGGTTACATCAGTTCCTATCACTTTTCGCCAGGCAGGTCTGTGGCAGTGCTGTGCAAGTTTTTTTCACAGCATTTGGCTAAATCTAGCTAAGCTGCATTTTGTAGTGTGTGTAAGTCAGTGGAGTAGCCTATCTGTGTTGCAAGCTACACCACCTGTGTATAGAATACAATTTTTTTCACTGCACCTAGGCAACTAAAACCTTTTGGGCATAGCATCATTCTATTAGTCCATCTATACTACCCTCCACCAGGTTGAAAATTCAAAATAATTTTTATCTGCATCTAGCTCTGAAAAAATATTTGGGCTTGTAGCAGTGTGTGGGACTTGTTCTATTAGTCCATCTATACTAACCTCCACCAGGTTGCAAATTCAAAATAATTTTTATCTGCATCTAACCCAGCCAATACTTTTGGGCTAATACCACAGTTTGGCCACTCAGCTCTGCTCGGTTCCCATCCATTGTTTTTTGTGCAAACAACTCCAGAGTTGTCAATTAGTTAACCACCAAAATGAGTGGAAAAAGGCCTGCTGCTGGTGGAAAGGGGAATAGGCGTGTTGAGAAGGGAAAAAAAGGCTGTGTCCGTGGGGTAGGTGTTAAAGCAACAGTAACATCTGCAGAAGAAAGACCATCTTCCAGCCAAACTAAAATGTCTACTTCTTTTAGCGGACAATGTGATAAGATCCCTTTCTTACGGCCACGCCAATCGCTACAAATTCCAGATGAGGCACAAAAACAGCAGGTGCTTCAATGGATATCAAGTGCTCCTTTAAGTGGGCTCTCCTCCACCTCAACTTCAACATCACAAATACTCCAGTCCTCAGAGGTGTCACCCCAATCGCACTTGCTTCCTCACAGCTCCCAAGTCTCCAGCTGCCCGTCTGAGTATGGGGTAGAACAGATGGTTGAGTCTGCAGAGCTGTTTACTCATACTATAGCCTGGGAATCAGAGGTCGGCTCCAGAGCTTCTGTGAATCCAGACGAGGAAATGATCTGCGCTGATGCCCAGAATCTTTGAGTCGGATCCAGGAACACGCAGAAGGTTCTGACCATAATGTAGACCATCGTTCCCAAACTGTATCTCCTGTTGGTGGAGACAATGAGGAAGACAATGATGAGACTCAAATACCTGATTGGAGCGACAACTTTAGTTTTTTGTCAGGGCAGGAAGAGGTTGGCTCTGAGGACGGCGGGTGTGATAACACACAGGGTGATGATGACTAGGTGGAGATCCCACTTACTGTCAACCCACAGTCAGCCAAGAGATGAGGTCAGCAGAGGAGGTGGAGGAGGATGCTAGTGACGACGAGGTCAGGTTGCGCCTTCCTGGACAGAGACGTAGTACTGGAAGCACGTCAACAACTGCATCCTCAAACACAACTCTGCCTCTGACCACAATTCGTGGTGGCTCTTCAGGTCGCATGGGTGCTAAGCCTTGCATAGCCTGGGCATTTTTTCAGATCGATAAGGATGACCCAACTCATGTTATCTGTAACATTTGTCAGCAAAAGCTAAGTAGAGGCCAAAAAATACATAGTTTGAGTACTTCATGAATGAACCGGCACATGGACATGAAGCATAAGTTGCAGTGGGAAGCTCACTGTGCTACAATGCGGCCTAGCCGGCCGGGCCAACCACCGTCTGCCACATCTTGTGCATCCGCGGCCTCTTCATCCTCTGTGACTGGGGGGACAGCAGTCACACCTGTTTTGGGACGCAGACCTGCCACCTCTTTACCCGCAACAGCCAGCGTGATTGGCAGGTCATCATTTTCTTTGGAGGTGGAAACACCAGCTGGTGTTCAGCGCTGTCCGACATCGATAGCACCACCTTTGGATCAAGGCAACCTAACATGTCCGCCTGCATCTTCCTCACAGACCGGCAGTTAGCCGGGGACACCCTTCTCAACCCCGTCTAAGCACAACAGCCAGCCCTCGGTCCCTCAGATGTGGACAAGTAAAAGACCATTTCCTCCTAGCCATGAGAAAGCTAAGAGGTTGAATTTCACCATCTGCAAGCTCTTGGCTACAAAAATGCTGCCTTTCCGCCTGGTGGACACAGAGGATTTTCGAGACCTTATGTGCATCGCAGTGCCCCAGTACCAGATGCCCAGTCGGCACTATTTCTCAAAGAAAGGTGTGCCTGCGCTCCACCAGCATGTCGCACACAACATCACCGCTTCTTTGAGAAACTCTGTGTGTGACAGGGTGCATTTCACCACAGACACTTGGACGAGTAGGCATGGATAGGGGCGTTACATGTCGCTGACTGGGCACTGGGTAACTATGGTGACAGCAGGACAAGGGGCTGCTGTCCAAGTCTTGCCGTCCCCACGAGTTGTACGTCAGTCCTCTTTATCTCGAAGTTCCTCCACTGCTTCTGCCTCCTCAACCTCCTATCGGTCCTCCACCTGCACCCAAAGCCTGTCTGGTCATGCCACAAGCTTTCTAACTGCGCAGAAGGGATCCTGCACACCTCCTTACTATGCTGGCAGCAGGGCTCAACGTCATCAGGCGGTTTTTACTTTGAAATGTCTGGGAAATGTGAGTCACACAGCTGAGGAGTTGTGGTCAGCTCTGGAGAACCAGTTTCATGAATGGTTGTCTCCACTGGACCTGAAAACAGGGAAGGCCGTGTGCGACAATGCTGCAAACCTGGGTGCGGCCCTTCGCTGGGGCAATGTCACACACCTGTGTTGTATGGCTCACGTGTTGAACCTGGTTGTCCAGCAATTTTTAGCCCACTATTCCTGACTAGATGGCCTTCTGCAGAGGGCACGGTCGCTGTGTGCTCACTTCCGCCGTTCGCATCCCGCAGCTCAGCGACTTACATCTCTACAGAAGTCGTTGGGCCTCCCACTTCACCGGCTAAAATGCGATGTGCCTACCCGGTGGAATTCCACTCTGCATGTGTTGCAGCGACTGTGGCAGCACTGACAAGCCCTGGTGCAATATGTTCTGATGTATAGCCTGGGCCAACGAGATTCAGAGGTGGGGCAAATCACGCTGGAGGAGTGGTCTCAGATCAGGGACCTATGCACCCTTCTGCACAGTTTTGAAATGGCGACGAAGATGTTTAGTGCTGACGATGCCATTATCAGCATGACTATTCCGGTGATTTTCATGCTGGAGCACATGTTAAACAGAATTCGGAGTCAGGTGGTGGCACAAGAGGAGGTGGAGGAAGTAGAGGAGGAGGAGTTGTATGCGGAAGGGCTAACATCTGCAAGGTCCAGATCTTCGGCAGCACCAAGGCGGCAGGCATGTGAGGGTGGGGGAGATGGTTTTACCAGGGCGCATGGTTGCAGCCAAACTATTGAGGAAGGTGCAGGAGCCCAGGAAGAAGTGGAGGACGAACTGATGGAAGACTCATCAGATGAGGGAGACCTTGATCACATTTCTGTTGTGCGAGGTTGGGGGGAGAGGGCAGAGGAAGGAAGCATGATTGTTACCTCGCCACCAACACAACAGGGACTTGGTGCTCCTGGATGCGCAAGACACATGAGTGCCTTCTTGCTGCACTACCTGCAACATGACCCTCGAATTGTGAGAATTAGAAATAATCCTGACTACTGGGTTGCCACACTGTTAGATCGCTGGTACAAAAGTAAATTTGCAGAAATTATTCCTGCCATAGAAAGAGATGCACGCATGCAGGAGTATCAGCAGAGACTGTTGCAGAATCTTACATGTGCTTTTCCACAAAACACCAGTGGTGCACTTAGTGGATCTCACAGTTCCAACTTGCCAACCGTGGGACCGTCGAGTGTTCAGCACTCAAAACGTAACAGAAACACAGTATCTGCTGGTAACATCAATTTTGCGGAATCATTTCACCACTTTTTTAGCCCATCATTTGCTAGGCCACAGGAGACAAGAAGTCAGACACATAGTCAACGCCTAGAGACGATGGTACAGGAGTATCTCCAAGTAAACATTGAAGCCATGACTGTGTCACTGGACCCTTGCTCTTTTTGGGCTTCCAATCTGGATAAATGGCCGGAGCTCGCCACTTACGCCTTGGAAATCTTGTCATGCCCCGCAGCCAGCGTTCTGTCTGAACGTGTGTTTAGCTCTGCTGATGGTGTGCTGACAGATAAGCGCACGCGGCTCTCCACTGATAATGTAGACATACTCACGTTCATAAAGATGAACAAATCATGGATCCGAAAGGACTTTTCAACCCCTGTGTCATCCTGTGGAGAGTAAAAGCTTGATGATTTGTTAAAATCACCTCACCAACTGTTTTAAGCTTTCAAATTGCTAATCATGTTTATCTGTATCTTGGCTGGAAAATAATTTGGGCCTTGTAGCACTTTGCAGTACTGATTCTATTAGGCCATCTATACTAAGCTCCACCAGCTTTCAAATTAATAATAATATTTAGCTGCATCTAGCCCGGAAAATAATTTTGGGGCTCCTAGATGCGCAAGACACATGAGTGCCTTCTTGCTGCACTACCTGCAACATGACCCTCATATTGTCAGAATTCGAAGTAGTACTGACTACTGGGTTGCCACACTCTTAGATCCCCCACACTCTTCGATCAACCTTTTCATTTTAATAAAGAACAAAAAAATGGTCATTTTTGAAATTATAAGCATTAGCAGGTTATTAGAAACTGAAATCAAACAGTTTTCAACTCAAAACTTTATTCTAGGTGATGTTACATTTGCACATAGGACCCCTTGTTCGAAAGGAGCTTCTGAACTCTCTCGTCCATTGAATTTGTCAGGTTTTGGATGGTTTCTGCTTCAATTGTTTTGCATGAGGACAGAATACCCTCCCAGAGCTGTTGCTTAGATGTGAACTGCCTCCCGCCATCATAGACACTCCTTTTGATGATGCTCCAGAGGTTCTCAATGGGGTTGAGGTCAGGGGAGCATGGGGGTCACACCATAAGTTTGTCCCCTTTTATTCCCATATCAGCCAGAGATGCAGATGTGTAATGTGCAGCATGAGACGGTGCATTATCATGCATGAAAATGATCTTGCTGCGGAATACACGGTTCTTCTTCTTGAACCATGGCTGGAAGTGCCGTTTGAGAAACTCCACATACATTATGCAGTTCATCTTTACCCCTTCAGTGATCCTAAAGGGGCCGACAATCTCTCTCCCCATGATTCCAGCCCTAAACATTACTCCACCTCCTCATTGTTGGCGTCATAGCCGTGTTTGCATGGGGTGTCCATCAACCAGCCATCCTCCACTCCATCCATCTGGACCATCGAGCGTTGCACGGCTCTCATCGGTGAACAAAACAGATTTGAAGTCAGTCTTCATGTATTGTTTGGCCCACTGGAGCCGTTTCTGCTTGTGTGCAGTGGATAGAGGAGGTCGACAGGATGGCTTACGCACAGCTGCAAACCTCTGAAGGACCCTGCATCTTGTTGTTCGGGGGACGTTGGAGGCACCAGCAGCTTCAAAAACTTGTCTGCTGCTATGACAAGGCTTTTTTGCCGCTGCTCTTTTAACCTGACGTAATTGCCTGTAGGAAAGCGTCCTCAATTTTCCCTTAGAAGCACGCACACGTGTGTACTGTGAATCAGCTACATACTTCTTGATTGCCAAGACACTTCATCCTGATCATCGCACAATGTTGATTGTAGTCATGCCTTGACCTAAACACTCCACAATTTGTTGCTTCTCAGCAGCTGACACATCCTTTTTCTTTCCCATTTTGGCAGAAAATGTAGGCTGCTTAATAATGTGAGACAGCCTTCTTAAGTAGTCTTGCCTTTCATTGGACTCACCTGCCAAACTAATTAGCACAGGTGTCTGCAATTGCTTACAGTGATATAAAGAGCCCTGACACACATCGCCATCAATGAGTTTAACTGACATAACCAAAAAATTCTTACCTTTTATCACTCCTAAACACTTTTTGCATAATAATTAGGAACACAGTGTACATGTGCTTTTCCACAAAATACCTGTGGTTCACGTAGTGAATCTTACAGTTCTAACTTGCCAACCGTGGTCTGTATGGAGTTGTTCAATAAAGGGCCCAAAATTAAGATAACATAGACGGGAGAGGTCTCTATGAATAGGAATTCCTAAGAATTTGATACCCTGTGAGGGCCAGGCAAAGGGAAAGTTGGACTGGATGGAATTCTGTATGGATTTGGGGAGGGAGACATCGAGGGCCTCAGACTTCGCTGCATTGATTTTAAAATTTGACCATGTAACAAAGTGATCTATTTCAGCCATAACAGCCTGCTGATGGATATATGTGATTGACATCATCAGCAAATGCAGAGCACTTGTACTCGGTGCCTCCCACCTCAATCCACCTAATATTGGGTTTATGGCGAATTGATGAGAGCAGGTGCTCCGTCACTAGGATGTATAAGAGAGGGGACAGAGGACATCCCTGCCTTGTCCCATTGGTGATTATGAAAAGTGATGAAAATGTTCTGACGCACCCCCTGGGCCTTGGGACACCCGGAGCCGGACCCTTTTTGGTGGATGCTGGGGGTTGTAGTCTCCGTGGCGGCGACCCGGTTCCATGGCTCAGGGCGGTCAAATCAGTGCGGAACTATTTATGTGGTTTTAATGTTTAAATGTCCGACTACGCCACCCGTGGATTGCGGTCAGAGTGAACCACCGCTGCAGGGCACACTGCTGAGGCTGGTGTTGTGGGTGCAGCAGAGCATAGTATAACTCTCCACGGGAGGAGTATAGCCTCAGGGCAGTGTATGCGGAGGATGGGGGTGATGGTGCAGGGCATCAGCAGTAACGACACGGAGTCAGTGATGCAGTCCAGGGCCTTTACTCACAGTTCTTATTATCCAGACCACGTCTGCAGGTAACGGCTGCCCACGTCGTACTGTGCTCACCAGGTGAGGGGCTCAGACAACTCCCAGATAACTTTGGAGCGCTTCACAGGACCCCCTTTGTGTGTCCTTTGTCTGGCCTTTCTTACCCCACCAGTGACCACGCTTCTGTCCGGCTGCCTCGGGCCTCCTCTTGGTAAACTTGGCGCCAGTTTCCCTGACCCTATGTGGTGCCTTCCTAGCGGGTGTAGCGAGGGGCTGCGCCACATAAAATGTCACAGCCTCCGGTTTCTAACTGAGGGTCATTTCCCGCCTCCACTAGTTTCTGGGACCGGTCTCCCCCTTTGGCCTGACCCCTCCACGCAGGTGGATTCTGGCGTGCGGTGGCGACTCGCCCGTTCGCACCCCTGGGATCCCTTCGTTCCTGGAGCCTTCTCCGCTCCTCTTCCTTCCTTCTCCCTCTTCCAGGCCTGGGCCTCTGTTACTAGGCCCACCTCCGGAGCAGAGCTCATGCAGAGCCCCTGCTCCCTGTCACTTCTGCTCAGACTTCTCTGCACTGAACTAAGATGGTGCCCACCTTTTATACTCCCTTCTCAATGCACCCAGGAACTGCTTCCTCCCTGCTCCTGCACTACAGGGCTCCCCTTCCTCGGTGTTCCCTCCCCCCACTCCAGCCAGGGACAGGGACTGTCGTGCCCATCTCAGGGGCATATTGGTCGCCCTGCCCACGGCAATGTGGTGTAATGCATGCAGGTGTCGGGGTCCTGATCCACACTCCATCCTTACCCGAGAGTGAGATATCACACCTCTGGGTGAGGTGCAATACCTCTGTAGCAACCGAGCCCTCAGGGTGCTACAGTTCCATTTATCTTCAGCCTAGGCGACATATTGCGATACAGGGCCGTGATTTTGGCTATAAAAGGGTCCCCTAGACCCCTACCCCAAGCTTTTTAAGAGAATAATATATGGCTTGCCAGGAGACTCTATGGAATGCTTTCTCAGCATCCAACGAGAGTATCTAATTACAAATTTTTAACTGCATCTAGCCCAGGAAATACTTTGTGCCTAGTAGCAGTGTCTGCTAGTCAACGGATTATCCCAGCTGTTAAGCAAGCTACACCACGTGTAGTTTGGACACTTAATTTTTTCAAAGGAAATGCTTCGGGCCCCCGGGATACTCGGTTTAGAGCATCGGGAGGCACCCCAAGGCACAGAGGCTGGGACTGGCGGTAGGACGCCTTGCGGTGGACCACCAAGCTCGTTCCTTATAAAAGCTTTTTAACTGCAGCAGCTTTAGTGGATGCTACTGGAGCTGGAATTACCGCGGCTGCTGGCATGAGACTTGCCCTCCAATAGATCCTTGTAAAAGGATTTAAAGTGTACTCATTCAAATTAGAGAGACAATTTAAATTAAAAAGATTAGACCTGTCTCCACCGCACGGGGGCTCGCTCGACCCACCAGCGGACAGGCACCAGTATTGGGAGAGGGGTGCTGGCCGTCAGGGTCCACCGCAGCTCTGGCACAAACCCGGCGACACGGAGGTCGCACGGGCAGGAATGGACTGGCCGTGTCGGCTTCGCACTTTTTTGGTTTTAGAAGGGCATGACATGCCTATATCTGTGTCTCCCCCCTCCTTTTACTCCACCACCTCTTTTCTTTTCGCATGACTATATGTACTTGTCACTTTTCCATGTGTTAGTTGTGTCTTCTGAGCAGTTTGTCAGCTTTTGGACACCTTTTGAAGTGTTTTCTATGTGTTTTCTATGTGTTTTCTATGTGTTTTCTATGTGTTTTCTATGTGTTTTCTATGTGTTTTCTATGTGTTTTCTATGTGTTTTCTATGTGTTTGCTATGTGTTTGCTATGTGTTTGCTATGTGTTTGCTATGTGTTTTTGTTTGCCTGCCGTTGGTTTTAACGGTGTTCGACGAACCGAACTCGAACTCTACGGGGGTGGCTCAACACTAGTGGAAACTTCACACTAGACCTCAAGCAGCTTGGATTGTGTGCCTCTCCTCTCTTCCTCCAGACTCTGGGACCTTGATTTCCAAATGAAATGCAAAATTTACTTTCATCTGAAAACAACACCTTGGACCGCTGAGCAACAGTCCAGGTCTTTTTCTCCTTGGCCCAGGTAAGACGCATCTGGTGTTGTCTATTGGTCATGAGTGGCTTAACACAAGGAATGCGACCTTTGTAGCCCATGTCCTGGATACGTCTGTGTGTGGTGGCTCTTGAAGCAATGATTCCAGCAGCAGTCCACTCCTTGTGAATCTCCCCCAAATTTTTAAATGGCCTTTTCTTAACAATCCTTTCAAGGCTGCGGTTATCCCGGTTGCTTGTGCACCTTTTTCTACCACACGTTTTCCTGCCATTCAACTTTCCATTAATATGCTTGGATACATCACTCTGTGAACAGCCAGCTTCTTTAGCAATGACCTTTTGTGGCTTGTGGAGTGTGTCAATTACTGCCTTCTGGACATCTGTCAAGTCAGCAATCTTCCCCATGATTGTGGAGCCTACTGAAACAGTCTAAGGGACCTTTTTAAGCTCTTAGGAAGCCTTTGCAGGTGTTTTTTGTTAATTATTTTAATTTACTGAGATAATGAGTTTTGTGTTTTCATTGGCTGTAAGCCATAATCATCAACATTAACAGAAATAAACACTTGAAATAGATCACTCTGTTTGGTATGACTCTATAATATGAGTTTCACTTTTTGTATTGAAGAACTGAAATAAATTAACTTTTTGATTATATTCTAATTTAGTGAGATGCACCTGTTTATGAGCTAGTAAAAACAACTTGCTTAATTTAATGATGAAAGCTCTGGTTGTTTTAGAAAGGGAGACTGAAGTTGGGGAATCTCCACTTATTCATTTTTTTTTTTTTAGCTTTGTAAGACTTCCTGGTTCTAAGCTGGGAGATACCACAGTGTGGAGTGAGACTGAGAATGTGCAGCATGGAAACACAGGAGAGATCAGTGTTGCTACTTTCATGCTAGATTCTGTTATATAATAGGAATTATGTATTACCAACAGGGGAAAGAGGTTCTGTCTGTCAGTGTCTATATAGTGAGCCACTCAGACCAACCCTTTACAAGCAGCTATATCCTCTGCTAACCAATTTACCCTTTTCAAGCTGATGTATTGTTTCCATTTATCTAGGCCAAATAATAAGGGGCATCTAATTACCTGGCTGATAAATGTCAATATTCGGGTCAAAGTAAATTTTTAGGTTCCTGGCTGGAGGTGCAGCTCTTTGAGATGCATTAGCGAATTAATTAATTGTGTTTGCCATTCTCTTTTAGAAAATTAGAGAAAACATTGAATTGATTCTCCTGTTACATTTTATGGACTAGTGCGGTCAACAAAATGGCCAAACCCAGACCAGATTTTGGCCCAATACTCTCTACACATTGCTTATGTAGAGAATGGTTTCTCCTTATTTATACTTGGTATTTCCCAAAGAAGAGAAGTTGCCAGATTTTGCTTTCTTTCTGGTAAAATTGGAGTAAACTTGCATCCCTAAAATACTGAGTGAAGTCATCTGATATGTTTTTCCCATAGCTGATAGGTCCTCTTTTAACAAGTTTGATGATTGCTTCCTCCCCGGCAGCCAGATATCCACACCCAGCATTCTGCCTCCTATTAAAACATTTTATTCAGGGATGGGGAATCTTTTTTTTTTTTTTCTGCCAATGGCTATTTGGATATTTATACCATCCTTCGGGGGCCGTATAAATTGCTGGTAACTCCGCCCACAAAGTACAGTACGTCCTGATGCTTGCACTGGTATCAATACCTAATCTTTCATTGCACATGCCTCAACGTTCAGTAGTGAACACTGCATGCACATGCTCACAGAGCAAGAAGAAATTAATGAGCCAGCGGCTGTCAAAATACAGCTGCCGTCCCAAGCACTGCGGTCCCCGGGAATCTGCATGGGGGTCGGATATAAGGAGGCCGTGGGCCTGAGGTTCCCCACCCCTGATTTATTGCTTTATTTTTTTAACTCTTGCTAGTGGGATGAGTAAGATGGAAGGTTGGAGGAGGTGGTGACAGACTTGCCTCGTTTACCTTCTGTATAATTAGGCTAATTATTCCTGGCATTGTATAGCTAGCCAGTTGGTCAGTGGTTATCACAGTTGCCTTGCCTGGGGTTTTGGATTCACAACTGATGAAGTAATGCATACATTGTCCCCATTTTTAGATTTGTTTAATCCCACACAACAAAAAAATACCAATAATTTAATTGCGAGCCACAGGACAGAGGGAAATATATATGTCAACAGTCTCTGTACAGTGCTATGGAATATGTTGAGGTTTTATTAACCTCTGCACCCCGAAACCTGTTTTCACCTTCCTCACCAAGCCAAATTTTACAATTCTGACCAGTGTCACTTTGTGTGATAATAACTCTGGAAGGCTTCAACAGATCCCACTGATTCGAAGATTGTTTATTCGTGATATTGTACTTTGTTAGTGGTAAAACATTTTTTGCATTTATTTGTCGAAATATCGGAATGTTGGCGAAAAATTTTTAAACTTAGCATTTTTCAGACTTTCAATTTTGATATCCCTAAACCAGTCATTCATGCTGTACCAAATACTTTAGAAATACCATTTCCCATATGTCTACATTACATAAGCATCTTTTTTTAAACCGTATTTTTTCTGTTAGGAAGTTAGAAGGGTTAAAAATCTCATGTTTCCAACAAAATTTACAAAACAGTGTTTTTTTTTTTTTTTGTTTTTTTTTTGGGGACCACAGGTTATTTTAAAGTAACTTTCAGGGCCCTGTGTGACAGAAAATACCCAAAAGGGGCAACATTTTAAAAACTGAACCCTTCAAAGTGCTCAAAACCACATTCAAGAAGTTTATTACCCCTTTAAATGGTTCACAGGAATTAAAGCAATGTGGAAGGAAAAAATGAACACTTTTTTTAATTTTTCCGACAAAAAATTTAATTTAGCCCTAAATTTTGCATTTTTACAAGGGTAACAGGAGAAAATGCACTTTTACAATTTGTTGTGCAATTTCTTCTGAGTACGCCAAAACCCCATATGTAGTGGAAAACTGCTGTTTTGGCGCACGTCAGGGCTCGGAAGGGAAGGAGCGCCAATTGAACTTTGGAGCGCAGTATTGGCTGGAATAGATTGCGGATGCCTTGTTGCATTTGAAGAGCCCCTGACATGACAAAAGAGCAAAAACACCCACAAATGACCCCATTTTGGAAACTATACCTCTTGAGGAATTCATCTACTGGTGTAGTGGGCACTTTAATCCTCAGGTGATTCAAAGAATTGTATAATATTGGGCTGAGTTTAGTGGAAAATTACCTTTTTTTCTTTCCACTAAAATGTTGCTTTGGCCCCAAGTTTTCAATTTTCAAAAGAGATAGTAGAAAACTGTATAATTTGTTAAACCATTTCTCCTGAGTCCGCCAGTACTCCCCATATGTGGTTGAAAACTACTTTTGAGGCACAGTGCAGAGCGCAGAAGGGAAGTAGCGCCATATATGAGTACAGATTTTGCAGTAATGGTTTGAGTGTTCCATGTCGCATTGGAGGTGCCAAAACAGCAGAAACCCCCCCCCCCCCCACCTCCCAAGAGTGACCTCATTATACAAACTACACCTCTCAATAAATTAATGTAGGGGTGCAGCAAGGATATTGACAACTAAGATGTGTCACAGCATTTTACACCATTGGGTGGTGATGAAAAAATAATACAATTTTTGCCACAACTTTTGTTTTAGCTGCAGATTTTAATCTTTCACACAAAGAAATGGGTAAAAATGGCACCAAAATTTGTCACACGGTTTCTGCTGAACTTGGCAATACCCCATATGTGTCTGTATGATACTGCTTAACCACACGGCAAGACTCTGGAGGGAAGGAGCGATATTTGTCTCTTGAACAAATTTTTGTAGAATAGTGCGTGCACTCCTGATATAGTACCCATAAGTGCCAGAGGAGCAGAAACTCCCCTCACGTGACCCAATTTTGGAAATTACACTCTTCTGGGAATTTATCTACAGGTTTAGTGACGATTTTCACTCCATTGGTGTTTTCCAGAAACAAGCAGCAGTGGATGTTGCCAAGTGAAAAATAACGTGGGTTCTAAATGTATTTTAGGCACACTGTGGGGCTCTGGAGGAAGGGGGATATTTGAATTTGGGACCGCAGAATTTACTGGATTTCTTTTTCAGGGGTAGAAGATCCATAGCGCTTTTTCAGAGCCTTTTTGCTACCAGTAACGTGGAAGCCCCCTATATTTCCATTGACGAATGATGGACCCGAGCAGGGATTTGCTTTTATTGAGAACATTTTGCATAACATTTTGGATAACATTTATCCTGAGCTCTACACTGAGCACTTACGTCGGGGTTTCCATCTAAATCTCTTGAGTGATTGGATTTAGATGAACTCCCCGAGGGATTCATTCACCATAATGAGGCAGCAGAGTTACTCTTGACTCAGTCTGGTCTCTGTTCAGCGGTGTCCTTCTTTCCAGAGGTGCACAAAACTGTGGCCGACCGCTCTTTTATGTACGCCTTAAAAGACAGACACCTCAGAATCATAGGCCTGATGGCATCCACAGTACCTCCATCTGCCTCCATTATATTGAATTATCCGCCAGAGGTTCCATATCAATCACGTAACTCAGAGATTTACATAGAGACCCCGGTGGAAGCGCTCAGCGTAGAGCGCAGGATAAGCTTCACTGCGATCATTATGAGGCAAAATGAACAAATCAACAACAGGTCAAGAATTGTTTTTAGATTCAATCACATATCACTTTTTGATCGCTTTCTATTTTGAGTTTTGGAAGGCAGAATGAGCAAAAAACAGCAATTCAGGAATTTTTTTTTTTATGCCATTCACAGTGTGGTAAAAGGGATAAGGCAGCTTTATTCTTCGGGTCAGTACGATTACAGCGATACCACACTTATAACATTTCTTTTGTTCTGCCTCTTTTACTCCAAAAACTATTTTATATAAAAAAAAATAAAAAAAGGTTTTTCCATCTCTATATTCTGACAGCTATAGCTTTTTTATTTTTCTGTTGATAGAGCTATATGGTGGCTTGTTTTTGCTGGACAAGATGACATTTTCAGTTGTACCATTTTTATTTACTTTTCACTTTTTGATCAAGTTTTATTCCACTTTTTCATCATACCAGCAAAGGGGGAAAAAAGCATAATTTTTGCCACGTTTTTATTTATGTACGGTGTTAACTGAAGGGGTAAACTAGTGACAGTTTTATTTGTGTACTTTATTTGTTTTTGTTTTTACATACAGTGGGCACGGAAAGTATTCAGACCCCTTTAAATTTTTCACTCTTTGCTTCATTGCAGCCATTTTGTAAATTCTAAAAAGTTCATTTTTTTCTCATTAAAGTCCACTCTGCGCCCCATCTTGCCTGAAAAAAAAACAGAAATGTAGAAATTTTTGCAATTTTATTAAAAAAGAAAAACTGAAATATCACATGGTCATAAGTATTCAGCCCCTTTACTCAGACACTCATATTTAAGTCACATGCTGTCCATTTCCTTGTGATCCTCCTTGAGATGGTTCTACTCCTTCATTGGAGTCCAGCTGTGTTTAATTAAACTGATAGGACTTGTTTTGGAAAGGCACACACCTGTCTATATAAGACCTCACAGCTCACAGTGCATGTCACACCAAATGAGAATCATGAGCTCAAAGGAACTGCCCAAGGAGCTCAGAAACAGAATTGTGGCAAGGCACAGATCTGGCCAAGGTTACAAAAGAATTTCTGCATTACTCAAGGTTCCTAAGAGCACAGTGGCCTCCATAATCCTTAAATGGAAGAAGTTTGGGACCACTAGAAGTCTTCCTAGAACTGGCCGTCCAGCCAAACTGAGCAATCGTGAGAGAAGAGCCTTGGTGAGAGAGGTAAAGAAGAACCCCAAGATCACTGTGGCTGACCTCCAGAGATGCAGTAGAGAGATGGGAGAAAGTTCCACAAAGTCAACTATCACTGCAGCCCTCCACCAGTCGGGCCTTTATGGCAGAGTGGCCCGATGGAAGCCTCTCCTCAGTGCAAGACATATGAAAGCCCGCATAGTGTTTGCTCAAAAACACATGAAGGACTCCCAGACTATGAGAAATAAGATTCTCTGGTCTGATGAAACAAAGAGAACTTTTTGGTGATAATTGTAAGCGGTATGTGTGGAGAAAACCAGGCACGGCTCATCACTTGCCCAATACAATCCCAACAGTGAAACATGGTGGTGGCAGCATCATGCTCTGGGGGTGTTTTTCAGCTTCAGGGACAGGGCGACTGGTTGCAATTGAAGGAAACATGAATGCGGCCAAGTACAGAGATATCCTAGATGAAAACCTCTTCCAGAGTGCTCTGGTCCTCAGACTTGGCCGAAGGTTCACCTTCCAACAAGACAATGACCCTAAGCACACAGCTAAAATAACAAAGGAGTGGCTTCAGAACAACTCTGTGACCATTCTTGACTGGCCCAGCCAGAGCCCTGACCTAAACCCAATTGAGCATCTCTGGAGAGACCTGAAAATGGCTGTCCACCAACGTTCAGCATCCAACTTGACGGAACTGGAGAGGATCTGCAAGGAAGAATGGCCGAGGATCCCCAAATCCAGGGGTGAAAAACTTGTTGCATCATTCCAAGAAGACTCATGGCTGTACTAGCTCAAAAGGGGGCTTCTACTCAATACTGAGCAAAGGGTCTGAATACTTATGACCATGTGATATTTCAGTTTTTCTTTTTTAATAAATTTGCAAACAGTTATACATTTCTGTTTTATTTCAGTCAAGATGGGGTGCGGAGTGGACTTTAATGAGAAAAAAAATGAACATTTTAGAATTTACCAAATGGCTGCAATGAAACAAAGCGTGAAAAATTTAAAGGGGTCTCAATACTTTCCGTACCCACTGTAAATGTATTCATTGGATTAATATATTTTTCATTTTTTCTTTTTTTTTTTTTTTCACATTTTTTTCTTTTACTCTTTTTACCTTGTCCCTGGATGGGACCTCAACTTTCCCTGCCCTGATTGCTTATCTAATACTCTCCAATGCATTTGTTCATGGCACACTGGCAGCAGGCGTGTCGGCTCCTGCTCAGAGCAGAAGCTTACAGGGCACCATACCTGGGTGAGCCTGCAGCCTTCTTTGTCTCCACGTTGACCCCGGGCCGAATCAGCACAACGCGATCGCAATCACTTTGTGTTGATGAGAGCAGAGAGGGAGCTCCCTCCCTCGGCAACCCGATCGATGTTGCTTTTATTGTTAGCGGCATCAGAGGGGTTATGCCCGCGATCGGCACTAGCTCCCATCGTGGGTGTTGCTGCAGGGTGTCGGCTCTCATAGCGCTGACATTTGCTTTTGATCGTGTCGGCACTCTGAGTGAGCCGACGTGGTTGTTCTGCCATATGTGTACTGTAAGGCAGCGCTATTCATCACGCTGGGGGTACTCGCTTCACCGGATCAATTAAAGCACACATGCAACGTCTTTCCGGTATTTCACAGTCCAGCAGTTTATTACACATCATAAACTGCACATAACATAGTCCATCTCAGTGGCTCACCGACATATTACACATATAATGTCCAAGAGCCTTTCCAGTGACAGATATGTCCACTTGGCTCCCGATACCGCCTTCAGCAAGGTAACAATAACAATGTCCACATCAAGCAGCGTTTTTACCTTTGCCGGGTTTTAGCTGCTTCTCTCAACTCGGTTCTGCCACTGCAGGGGCTTTAAGGCTTCTCAGACGTAGTCTCCAAGCCACGTACCTTCAAAAGGCTACTGGTATCCTAGATCCAGCCTCTGCCTTCCAGGCTTCACCAGGTCTCTCTCTTCCAACCTCTCCAGGCTAATGGTGTCCCACACACAGGGATCAGGCCTCACGCCTTTCACCCTGTTTCCAAACCACCAGGATTTATATATCCTTTAGTGCACACAGGACCTGCGATGATGTCACAGTCATGTGATCAGTCACCTGAGGGAGAGGTAAATGGTCAGCTAGAGCACACCCCCTGGACCATTACAGTAAAGCCGCAAGCCGCTGCATTACAGTACATACATCCCGCAAAGCTGTACGAGTGCCGTGGATTTTGTGAAGTGGTTAAAGGGGATGTCCGTCCCCTTGATAAGTTGTGACATCTCTATAGAATAGGTGATAGCTTAGATCAGGGGGCCAGTTCACGGTCCCTCAGACCATTGGAGGGCCGGAATATAGTTTTTAAAAAAAACTATGAACAAATTCCTATGCACACTGCACATATCTTATTTTGTAGTAAAAAAAACAATACAGGAACAAATACAATATTTAAAATGAAGAACAAGTAAAGTTAAATCAACCGGTAATTCAATAGGTAGGTAACTGTACCCAATAGGCAGCATAGGTCCCCAGTAGGCAGGTAAATGTCCCCAATAGGCAGGTAAATGTCCCCAATAGGCAGCATAGGTCCTCAATGGGCAGGTAAATGTTCCCAATAGGCAGGCTGTTTCCCCCTTATAATGCCATATGCAGGCTGTTCCCCCCCCCCCCCCCCCATATAATGCCCCATGCAGCATGTCACCCCCCCAATACAATGCAGCATGTCACCCCCCCCATATTATGCCCCATGCAGGATGTCCCTTTCCCCCCCCATATAATGCCCCATGCAGGATGTCACCCCCCCATATAATGACCTATGCCTCCATACATTAAAAAAAAAAAAAATCCAATACTCCCCTCACTTCTCACTTGCTGCCGCTGCTCTACTCTGGTCCGGACTCCAGCGTCGCGGCGGCGGCGTCCCGCTCTGCGCTGCCTGTGACGGCACTCGGGAGGGCACGGTGTAAAGACGTCACCGCGCCCTCTGACCTGAGACTTCATAGGAAGCGCAGAGCAGGAAGACAGCGGATCTGCAGAGGCACGGGGAGAGGTAAGTATCCGCCTGCCGGGGCCCTGAGCAAGCGGGGGAGAAGGGCGGGCGCTGACACCGCTCTCCTCTACTCCGCCCATAGCCCGGCGGGCCGGATAAAAGTCCTCCGTGGGCCGCATGTGGCCCGCGGGCCGTAGTTTGAGGACCCCTGGCTTAGATCAACAAGGGAAGTTCAACCACTGAGACACCCAGCTACCAACTAGTCGCCAGAACAGGACAGAATGCATATTCTCAACTGCTCCAACCATCCATCCAATGCCAAAAAAAAAAGCCAAGCTCTGCAGTCAAATAGCAGATTAAGTGAAATGATGGCCATGGAAGCTCACTATCACTTTATTCTAATAGGGATAAAAGTGCCACATTTAAGGTATGAGATCCGATCATTGAGACCCCCAACTAATCACACGAACAGGGCAATTTACCCACTGTTAGAATGGAGTCACAGTGCACATGCTCTATTGCTTCATTCATGCTCTGCGGAAAAAAGCCGAGCTCTGTCCCATGGAGTCCTCTGTCACGCAGAGGGCAGAGCAAGAGCCGGAATGATTAGTGGTGCGCAGCTGTGAACTGCTGTAACCTTACTGATGTCACCACTTTTCAAGGCACAGTTTTTGTGGATCACAGCGTGAGAACCGGCATTGACTACGGCTCCAGCCTATGGAGCTTTGTTCTCTGAATGGGCCTCCATACAATGGACGAAGAAGACAGGGATTGTCGTGGGACCTCCATTTTACTGTACTTGGCTGATGAAATGTTGGGTTTCCTTTTGAGATGTGTGCGCATGGTCCGTGTGCTGTGCATCTATCTATCTCCATGTAAAAAATATGGAGGCCGCACACAAAATAGAATGAAGTGATATGATTTAATAGCCGATATGGCAACTTTTTTTTCCAAGGTTGTGGACCTTTCTCAAGCATGTACAGTACAGACCAAAAGTTTGGACACACCTTCTCATTTAAAGATTTTTCTGTGTATTCATGACTACGAAAATTGTACATTCACACTGAAGGCATCAAAACTATGAATTAACACATGTGGAATTATATACTTAACAACAAAATGTGTGAAACAACTGAAAATATGTCTTATATTCTTGGTTCTTCAAAGTAGCCACCTTTTGCTTTGATGACTGCTTTGCACACTCTTGGCATTCTCTTGATGAGCTTCAAGAGGTAGTCACCGGAAATGGTTTTCACTTCACAGGTGTGCCCTGTCAGGTGTAATAAGTGGGATTTCTTGCCTTATAAATGGGGTTGGGACCATCAGTTGTGTTGTGCAGAAGTCTGGTGGATACACAGCTAATAGTCCTACTGAATAGACTGTTAGAATTTGTATTATGGCAAGAAAAAAGCAGCTAAGTAAAGAAAAACGAGTGGCCATCATTACTTTAAGAAATGAAGGTCAGTCAGTCCGAATAATTGATCAAACTTTGAAAGTTTGTAAAAAACATCAAGTGCTACAAAGAAACTGGCTCACATGAGGACCGCCCCAGGAAAGGAAGACCAAGAGTCACCTCTGCTTCTAAGGATAAGTTTATCCGAGTCACCAGCCTCAGAAATCGCAGGTTAACAGCAGCTCAGATTAGAGACCAGGTCACTGCCACACCGAGTTCTAGCAGCAGACAAATCTCTACAACAACTGTTAAGAGGAGACTTTGTGCAGCAGGCCTTCATGGTAAAATAGCTGCTAGGAAACCACTGCTAAGGACAGGCAACAAGCAGAAGAGACTTGTTTGGGCTAAAGAACACAAGGAATGGACATTAGACCAGTGGAAATCTGTGCTTTGGTCTGATGAGTCCAAATTTGAGATCTTTGGTTCCAACCACCGTGTCTTTGTGGGACGCAGAAAGGGTGAACGAATGGACTCTACATGCCTGGTTCCCACCGAGAAGCATGGAGGAGGAGGAGGTGTGGGTGTGCTTTGCTGGTGACACTGTTGGGGATTTATTCAAAAGACATACTGAACCAGCATGGCTACCACAGCATCTTGCAGCGGCATGCTCTTCCATCCGGTTTGCTTTTAGTTGGACCATCATTTATTTTTCAACAGGACAATGACCCCAAACACACCTCCAGGCTGTGTAAGGGCTATTTGACCAAGGAGGAGAGTGATGGGGTGCTACGCCAGATGACCTGGCCTCCACAGTCACCAGACCTGAACCCAATCGAGATGGTATGGGTGAGCTGGACCGCAGAGTGAAGGCAAAAGGGCCAACAAGTGCTAAGCATCTCTGGGAACTCCTTCAAGATTGTTGGATGACCATTTCCGGTGACTACTTCTTGAAGCTCATCAAGAGAATGCCAAGAGTGTGCAAAGCAGTCATCAAAGCAAAAGGTGGCTACTTTGAAGAACCTAGAATATAAGACATATTTTCAGTTGTTTCACACTTTTTTGTTAAGTATATAATTCCACATGTGTTAATTCATAGTTTTGATGCCTTCGGTGTGAATGTACAATTTTCATAGTCAAGAAAATACAGAAAAATCTTTAAATGAGAATGTGTGTCCAAACTTCTGGTCTGTACTGTATGTACACTGCTCAAAAAAAATAAAGAGAATACTTAAAAAACACAATGTAGCTCCAAGTCAATAACACTTCTGTGAAATCTACCTGTCCAGTAATGAAGCAACACTGATTGTGAATCAATTTCTCCTGCTGTTGTGCAAATGGAACAGACAACTGGTTGAAATGATAGGCAATTAGCAAGATACCCCCTATAAAGGAGTGGTTCTGCAGGTGGTGACTACAGACCATTTCTGTGTTCTCATCCTTTTTGGTTGTTGTTTTGGTCACTTTTTCATTTTACCATTGCTCTCACCCCTAGAGATACAGTCGCATGAGGCGGTGTCTACATTACAACCCACAGAAGTTGCTCAGGTAGTGCAGTTCATCCAGGATGGCACATCAGTGCGAGCTGTGGCAAGAAGGGTAGCTGTGTCTGTCAGCGTAGTGTCCAGAGCATGGAGCAGATACCAGGAGATGCTTGGCATTTTCCACAGAACATCGGGATTAGCAAAGTCGTCACTGACGCCCTGTGCTCTTCACAGATGAAAGCCGGTTCACACTGAGCACATGTGACAGATGTGTCAAAGTCTAGAGACGCCGTGGAGAGCGATCTGCTGCCTGCAGCATCCTTCAGCATGACCGGTTTGGCAGGGTCAGTAATGGTGTGAGGTGGCATTTCTTTGGAGGGCCGCACTGCCCTCCATGTGCTCGCCAGAGGTAGCCTGACTGCCATTAGGTACCGAGATGAGATCCTCAGACCCCTTATGAGACCATATGCTGGTACCGTTGGCCCTGGCTTCTTCCTAATGCCATACAATGCCAGACCTCATGTGGCTGGAGTGTGTCAGCAGTTCCTGCAAGATGAAGGAATTGAAGCTATGGACTGGCCCGCCCGTTCCCCAGACCTGAATCCGGTTGAGCACATCTGGGACATCATGTCTCCCTCCATCTACCAACGTTGCACCACAGACTGTCCAGGAGTTGGCGGATGCTTTAGTCCAGGTCTGGGAGGAGATCCCACAGGAGACCATCCGCAACCTCATCCGGAGCATGCCCAGGCATTGTATGAAGGTCATACAGGCGCGTGGAGGCCACACACAATACTGAGCCTCATTTTGACTTGTTTTAAGGACATTATTTCAAAGTTGGATCAGCCTGTAGTGTGTTTTTCCACTTAAATTTTGGGGGTGACTCCAAATCCAGGTCTCCATTGGTTAATAAATTTGATTTCCATTGATGATTTTTGTGTGATTTTGTTGTCAGCACATTCAACTTTGTGCAGAACAAAGTATTCAATGAGAATATTTCATTCATTCCGATCTAGGATGTGTTATTTGAGTGTTCCCTTTATTTTTTTGAGCAGTGTGTATATATGTATATATATATATATATATATATATATATATATATATATATATATATATATATATATATATATATATATATATATATATATATATATATATTATAATATGTGTATACATTTTTTCTGTCTTTTTTCCCGTTCGCACCTATTGATTTCGACTGGTGACTACGATCTAATTCTTGTAGACAAACGTAGCATACTGCGATTTTTTTTTTTTTTTTGTCAGTCTGATCCAAGCTGAGAAAAAACTCGCAGATGAGCACTGCCTCATTTAATAACGTTGGCCAGATTATGATGTTTTCTCGCATTGCACGCCTCCTTATTATACGCCAGTGTGAGCGAGCCCTAATGCAGAGTCATGCACGAAAAAGAGACTTCCTGTTTGTACATAGTTTAGAAGGATTCAGCTAGTCAGTTTTTAATGATGTGACATCATAGACCTAATGGAAAATAGAAGAATTAGTTGGGTATAGCGACAAATGAACAATTATAAGTACACAGTGCTATGTAATATGATGATTGTAATATAGTAAGAAGATTACTTTGATAGGTGGAGGAGCACTTCTTTAAGTTATCTCCTGTAAATAAAAAATTCCAGCAGGGAACTACCCTGTGTGGATGGATTTTCCAGATATATTCATGTGATGACCAATGTTGAAGCTATTTCTTTGTCTTGCCATGATTTGGTTGTAAGCACAATGGAAACTATTGTCATGCTTTTTTGCTGTCAAACAATAGTAGAATGTCAGAATATGATGCAGATGGCTGTGAGATATATAATATATATAGCCACTATTATGGAAGAGACAGGTTTTACAATAAATGTTTTATGGAAGCATAAAGTTATATAGCGTGTGTTTCACCGCCGTGAGTTATCACATTGCAAGGTCGTGGATTGTATTCTGTCACCTGCAGACATACATCCGAGAATAAAAGAATAGCAATATTGATAAGTAGCCTGCGCATGTGTTATTGATTCACGTGTGAATCACAGACTTCTCATGGTGTCAGTGGGGGGCTGGTCTGTCTACCGGCTGAATCTTAACGATCCAAACCCACAAGAAAACTTTGCTTGTTGCGTTCTAAAATCCCATTTAATGCAGTAATAGAGCGAGATCTGAGTGTTTCTGTCTGACATTAAGCTGCTAACGTGTCATAATTATGCACGATCTGTATATTCCAATAGACAATCTGCCACCTTTTATTACTGGAGAATTGCTTTCCAGCATATGCAGAATGCTCCCTGAAATCCAATGAATAATTTGGAATGACCTAATGTTGATTGCATCTAGGAGCTCACATCAGACAGGCTGCCGTTATTATCATTGCAGGGTTGGTAATATTAAATATTCACTGTACGTAGTGATCTGCAGAATAAAATGGGCTGAGAAACTGAAATAAATAAATATATACTTGCCCGTTTCAGGGTTCTAGCGCCACATCCCGATGCTCCCTACTTGTCTCTTGTTTATCTTGGCTGCAACTGTCACATCCTGTATACCTCAGGTGACTACTGCAGCCAATCATCAGCAGTTTTATGCCCTATACCACTAAGGCCAGTGATTGTCTATAGTGGTCATGGAAGGTATTCAACAAGGAGGATGAATGATGCATTGTTGGAATGGTATGGATTACTTATTTAAGCTGTATTGCTGCCTCTGTTTAACATTTTAATTAACTTGGAAAACTGTAAGCAATGCAAGATGTCCAATTTGTTACTTTGGCCAAGAACTGTTTTCTGGTACACCATTTTAATAAATAAGGAAATAATATAATTATCCATAATAATATTTAATATATAAGGAATCCCTCAGTAGTTTTTTTTATTCATTGCTGTAAATACAGGTGTCCGTATTTCAGGCAATAACGCATTCTCACCAGTTCAGTTACATACGGTAGGTTGAAAAAAGACAGGTCTATCACTTTCAACCTTTCTGCACCAGTTATACATTCTCTTTCCCTAGATTATTTATAACCACAATGCCATTTGTTGTGAGAAAAGCATTTGGCCTTTTCTAAAATGCTGTTCTAGTATCTGTTATTATTACCTTTTGCAGTCTGGCATTCCACAGTCTGACTGCTCTAACTGTAAAGAACCCATTACTATTTAGATGCTGGAATCACCTTTCCTTGACATGTAACAAATGTCACCCGGTCCTTTTGTAAGGTATTTGGAAGGAATAAGTCATGGCCAGTCCTTTGTATTGTCTACACATGTTTGCCCCCTTCTTGATTTCTTATTCTTTTGCATATTTGTCACACTTAAATGTTTCAGATCACAAAACAAATTTAAATATTAGACAAAGATAACACAAGTAAACACAAAATGCAGGTTTTAAATTAAGGTCTTTATTACGGGAAAAAGAAATCCAAACCTACAGGCCCTCCGCCCACACACACCTTAAAGCATAAGTTAACTGTGGTTTCTCACATCTTTGGGAAGCTGAGTTCAATTTCCCTAGCCACACACAGACCTGATTACTGCCGCACCTATTCTCAATAAAGAAATCACTTTAAAAAAATAGGACCTGCCTGACCAAGTGAAGTAGTCCAAAGCACCCTCAAAAGCTAGACATCACTCTGCAATCCAAAGAAATTCAGGAACAAATGAGAAACAAAGTAATTGAGATCTGTTAGTCTCTGGAAAAGATTATAAAGTCATTTCTAAAGCTTTGGGACTCTGGCAAACCACAGTGAGAGCCATTATCAACAAATGGCGAAAACATGGAACAGTGGTGAAGCTTCCCAGGAGTGGCCCACCAAATTTACCCCGAGAGCGCAGCAACGACTCATCTAAGAGGTCACAAAAGACCCCATAGCAGCATTCAAACAACTGCAGGCCTCAGTTAAGGTCAGTGTTCATTACTCCACCATAAGAAAGAGACTGGGCGACAATTGCATGCATGGCGGAGTTCCAAGACGAAAACCACTGCTGAGCAAATAGAACATACAGGCTCGTTTTCAGTTTTGCCAGAAAACATCTGGATGATCAAGACTTTTCGGAAAATACTCTGAACTGACGAGACAAAAGTTTAACTTTTTGTAAAGTGTATGGCCCATTACATCTGTCATAGAAGTAATACAGCATTTCAAAAAAGGAACATCATACCAACAGTAAAATATGGTGGTGGTAGTGTGATGATCTGGGGCTGTTTTGCTGCTTCAGGACCGTGAAGACTTGCTGTGGTAAATGGAACCCATGAATTCTGTCTACCAAAAAATCCTGAAGGAGAATGTCCGGCCATCTGTTCATGACCTTAAACTGAAGTGCACTAGGGTTATGCAGTAAGACAGTGATCCAAAATACACCAGCAAGTCCACCTCTGAATGATTTAAGAAATGCAAAATTAAGACTTTGGAGTGGCCTAGTCAAAGTCCTGACCTTAAACCGATTGAAATGCTGTGGCATGACCTTAGAAAGGTTATTCATTCTCGGAAACCCTCCAATGTGGCTGAATTACAACAATTTTGCTAAGATGAGTGGCCAAAATTCCTCCAGAGCGTTGTAAAAGACTCATTGCCAGTTATCACAAACACTTTATTGCAGTTGTTGCTGCTAAGGGTGGCCCAACCAGTTATTAGGTTTAGGGGGCCATCATTTTTTCACACAGGGCCCTATAGGTTTTTTTTTTTTTTTTTCGCTTAATAATATTTTGTGTTTACTTGTGTTATCTTTGTCTAATATTTAAAGGGAACCCGTCACGTCCTAGTTGCTATTTACACTGCCCCCATAGCGTTGTTAGTGATGCATTGTGCATCACTAACAAGCTGTATTCCTGAAACGTTTTATATACTTTGTCCTACCTGCTCGTATTCAGTCATAAAGGAGTGATTCTCAGATTGTCATGGGCGGTCACTGCTTTCAGTTAGTGTTGGTGCCGCCCATGCCATTTGAATACTGCTGGCAAGCGCTATGTTTGTGGGGCGCATGCGCATTTGCACACGTTGGGTCACTTGTCCGGCGCATGCGCACTGAGGCTGTATGATTACCAGCTTCAGTGCGCACGTGCTGTTACTTGTGGCTCCCGGCGCGTGCGCGGTCAATGTATCGGGCGGTCACTGTTCATGCGGTGACCGTAAGATATGTTGACTGTGCACACGCCGGGAGCCACAGATCACAAACGTGCAAAAGAATAAATCATGAAGGGGGCAAACACTTTTCACACCACAGAATGTGTGTAAGTGAGATCTCCTTTTGAGGCATCTATTTTTTTTTTTTTTTTTTTTTTTTTTTTTTTTTTTAAATCTCTCATTACAGGAGAGTTTTCATCCATGTAATAATCTAGTCGCCCGCTTTTGAACTGACTTTAACTTCCCAATATCCTTTTTAACCCTTTCATGACCTTGCGATTTTCCAGTTTTTATGCTTCTGTTTTTTCCTGCCCATATTCCAAGAGCCATAACTTTTTTATTTTTTCGTCCCCATAGCCGTATGAGTGCTCGTTTTTTTTGCGGGACGAAGTTATACTTTTGAATGACACCATTCATTTTTCAGGGATGTGGAGTCGGAGCCCATATTGGTAGAGTCGGAGTTGGTATAAAATGGACCAACTCCGACTCCTAAATTTATTTAATAAATTGGGTACAGTAATTCAATGCAGTTTGTGGGGAATATTGAAATGTCCTATTCCTGATCTAGGGGTCTAGACTTTTAGCGGAGATGAATCTGCTACAGTAAATTTATCACTTACACATGAGCCATGTATGAGGGAGTCGGAGTCGTGGAAATTAAGGAGTCTGAGTCTGAGGTTTGGCTTAGTGACTCCACAGCCCTGCATTTTATCATGTGATGCACTGGAAAGCATGAAAAAAATTTCCAAGTGTGTTGAAACTGCAAAAAAAGTGCAATTCCACGATTGCTTTTAATTTATCATGTTCACTGTATGGTAAAACTGACCTGACAATATGATTCTCCAGGTCAGTACGAGTACGCAAATGACAAACATAGTTTTGTTTTTGTTTTGTTTTTTATTTAAGTGGTGAAAAAAAAAAAAAAATTGTAAGAAAAAAAAATTCTGCTTATATCGCCATTTTCCGAAACGTAACTTTTTTTCATTTTTCGGGATATAGGACTTATTTTTTTTGGCCCTTAGCTGATGTTTTTATCCCATTTTGGGGTAGATACGATGATTTGATCGCATTTTATTGCAAAGTTGCGTCCGCCCCCAAAAACTTAATTATGGTGGTTTTGATATTTTTTTTTTCGTTACTCTGTGTTTATCGATCTGATTAATTTTATATTTTGATAGATTGGACTTTTACGAACGCAGCGATTATCAATTGTTTTTTTTTTTTTTTTTAAAAGGTTTTATTTTTAATGGGGCAAAAGGGGGGTGATTTGAACTTGTTTCCTTTTTTCTTTTCATCTTTTTAAACTTAATTTTTTTTAACTCACATTTTACTGAATTTGAATAGCCCTTTTAGGGGAATTAAAGCTGCGATCGTCCGATCGCTTGTGCTATATGTAACAGGGCTTCTTTCTTTGGTAAGTAGACACGTAGGGACTGAACAATTGTCTGCCTCGAACTGTTTGTATCGGCTTGTGTGAATGTGGCTTTAAAGCGCACCTGTCAGCAGCATTGTGCTTAGTAAGCTACATGCACTGTCAGGTGGGCGCCATTACACTGAGTAAAATGAAAACTTTTTGTTGATGAAATCCGTCCAGTGGTTCTTTAATAATCTTTATATTCAGTTCTACCATAATGAGATGCTCATGCTCTGGGGCGGGACTTTAGGGAGGGGCTGTATGTAACTGGTGCTCTCATTATGTATGCCTGTCTCTGGCCTCTGACAAGTCACTGTTCTTTAAGTGCGCCATTTTGCTACAGGAAAAAGAAACTTGCCTGCAGCAATATGGCCCCCTCTGCCCGCGCTTGCACAGTAGCATTTGTCGGTTGCCGAAAGATGCTACTGCACAAGCGCGGCGCCATATTGCTGCACCCACATTCTTTTTCCAAAAGCAAGATGGCGCGTGTGCAGTAGCATCTCTCGGCAACCAAAAGATGTGCGGGTGCCGGCAGCCATTTCGGGGGATGTAAATTTCACATGGTCAGAAAAATTGCAAAGACAATATTTACAATAGTAGGCAGGTCGCTGAAAGCACAGTGACCGGTCAGAGGCCAGAGATAAGCATACCTTTATGAGAGCACCAGTTAATGTCCCGCCCCATAGCACGAGCAACTCATTTTTGTAGAACTGAATATAAAGATTATTAAAGAACCACTGGATGGATTTAAAAAACAAAAAGTTATCGTTTTACTCAGTGTAAAGGCGCCCACCTGACAGTGTATGTGGTTTACTAAGCACAATCCTGCTGACAGGTGCCCTTTAAATGCGTTCCAACTAGTGTTGAGCAAGCACTAAAATGCTCGGGTGCTCGAAACTCGGGCCGAGCTCACCGTGATACTCGGGTGCTCGACCCGAGCTACGAGCCCAATGTTAGTCTATGGGAGACCCGAACATTTTTGCGGCGGCTCCCCCGGCAGTCTGTAGACAGCCTAAAAAGTGCCCAAAACGATAGTGACAGTGCTTAAATGACATGGGGACAGCATGGGGATCGCCCCTGGAAGCATTTCTGACCTCCAGGTCACTGCTGTCAACAACGTGGTCAGAGGTATTAAGCCACTTTTACAGGCTCACAATAAAACGTTCAAAAACGAAAGTGAAAGTGCTTTCCTGTGAAATATGTTAACCCCTTAACGACCATGGGTCTTTCTGTTTTTGTGTTTTCCTTTTTTGCTCCCCTTCTTCCCAGAGCCAGAACTTTTTTAATTTTTGTTCAATTTGGCCATGTGAGGGCTTATTTTTTGCGGGACGAGTTGTACTTTTAAACACCATCACTGGTTTTACCATATCGTGTGCTGGAAAATGGGAAAAAAATTCCAAGTGCAGTGAAACTGCAAAAAAAAATGCAATTCCACAGTTGTTTTTTGGGTCCTTTTTTTACCACGTTCACAGATTGCTAAAACTGACCTGCCATCATTATTTTCCAGGTCGTTACGAGTTCATAGACACCAAACATGTATAGGTTCTTTCTTATTTAAGTGTTGAAAAAAAAATCCAAAGCTTGCTAAAAAAACAAAAAAAAATGATGCCATTTTCCGAGACCCTTAGCTTCTCCATTTTTCGGGATCTGGGGCCAGGTGAGGGCTTATTTTTTTGCATGCCGGGCTGACGTTTTTATTGATACCATTTTGGGGTAGATCCGATGCTTTGATCGCCCGTTATTGCATTTTATTGCAAAGTTGTAGCGACCAAAAAAACTTAATTCTGGCGTTTTTAAAAAAAATTTTCTCGTTACGCCGTTTACTGATTGTATTAATTCTTCTTTTATATTGATAGATCGGGCGATTCTGAACGCGGCGATACCAAATATGTGTATGTGGTTTTTTTTTATATATATATATATATATTTTATTTTGAATGGGGCGAAAGGGGGGTGACTTAAACTTTTATATATTTTTTATTTTTTTAAAAACTTTTTTTACACTTTCTGCTTGCTTCTATAGTCTCCAGAGGAGACTAGAAGCCGCAGTTGTCTGATTGCTTCTACTGCATACAAGCGATGAGCAGATCGCTTGTATGCAGGAGAAATGCTCACTTGCTATGAGCGCTGACCACTAGTTGGCGCTCATAGCACTTGAGACATGACAACCACAGGCGTCTGCTGCAGACCCTGAGTTGTCATGCCCACCCATTGGTGACCCGCGATCACGTGACGGGGTCACTGATGGGCGGGGCTTAGGACTCCCGGAAGCGCGAGTTAAATGCCACTGTCAGAGATTTAACATATTAACAGCCGCGGGTGGATTGCGATTCCAATAATCAGCTGACGTGCTCGCTTCAGTGCGGGCTCACCGCCGGAGCCCCCGCTGAACCGGCCTTCCCGACCTGGTGCGTACGATTACTGACCAGGTCGGAAAGGGGTTAAGGAACATCCTTTCCAGGGTAAAGACTTGTGTATAAGGTAAAATAAATAACCAAAAACAAAAATACTCCTCCACACCTTGGGCTATGTTCACAAGTAGCATTTTTTATGCTTTTTTGCACGTTTGTATTGCTTTCAACCGTGACAAATGCATTCACCGGGAAATGTCATTTTAACATTTTACAACCTTATCTGGCCATGTGCTGTGTGACACATGCATACAGTGCTAAAAAGACATGGGAACAGCATGGGGAAGACCCCTGGAAGCATCTCTGACACCCAGGTCACTGCCTAAAAGTGTGCCCATCAGAAGTGATCCTTGCCGCATCAGAAGATGCAGACTTGCAACTATCCCCGTGCAAGTCCTTGTCCCAGGGCAGTGTTCAATTGTACCTCCCCCATAACTGGCAATACAAGCGCAAGTATGCAGCCTGCCACCCACCCACCCCCCAGGCTGCAATACCATACTGCTAGCTTGCTTGCACTTGAAATTGGGCCTTTTAGGCATGTGGAGGTGGAGTCTGGCCACCACGTCATGGCTGCGTCGGTAGCCTGTTATTCATACTCAGTCCCCAGCCGCCCGACGGCCGGGTGTCCACGCTTGGTCCCCAGCCGCCAGGGGGCGGCCGGGTGTCCATACTCAGTCCCCAGCCGCCCCGCGGCCGGGTGCCCACACACAGTCCCCAGCCACGTGGGGGTGGCTGGGTGTCCATAAACAGTCCCCAGCCGCCCCTATTTGTCCCGGTGCGCCTTATACACAATCGCGCATACCAAAACATTACCTGTGCCCTCCCCAGTGCATTTAGTGGGAAGGACAGCCTAACCACAAACACGTGGACAAGTGAATGTGGCCAGGAATGGTCCATCTCACTGACGCCTTCACACTGGGTTAATATTGTGGAAGCCGGGACACAGTTGGACACTGGGATGCAACACGTCCTCCAGACATAGAGGATTGCGGGTCCTGGGTCAATCAGGCTTCAACACAAAGTTCAGAAGGTAGACAGCAGCAGTGGTCGGCCTCCTACACAAAGAGTAAATTATTCATGATCATGAGGCCATCCACCTCCTTAGCTTTCTGTTCCTTGGAATGCAAGCGCATGTATGTAGTAGCAGCTAGGGCTGAGGTGGTCAGCGTTTTGGCGCATATTCTACCTCCTTCGAGGATTGCTGGATGTTTTCCTGCTACTATCCCAGTTCTATGACTCCCGTTAAAACAAAGCTTCAGGTGATGAATGATGGATGAGGTGGTGGCAAAGGAGAAAGAGCAGGAGGAACAGGGACCGTTCACATCAATATCAGGCCAGCCAACCACACATGTCTTGTAGGATATGTTTCCGTACCAAAAGGAGCGGTTCAGCTACACAGTTATAAGGCATACAGTGAATGCAATGCCTACCAAAAATTTCGAGGCACTCCAATGCCCCTTGGAAGTGACATGGAGGTCAGAGGGCCTTAACTAAACCGTTTTTTCCATTTATAGCAACTGGGTCTCCTGTACACTGTTGGCCTAAGCAGGGAATGGAAGGCTTTCCAAAAATTATTAGGCACTGCAATGCCCCTTGAAACAGACGTGGATTACAGCGTATTAAAAACCTTCTACCCATTATTGGGGAGTGGGTCTCCCTTAGTGTTCGCCTATGCATTGAAAAGCAAAAGCTGACAAAAATTAGGAGGAAATGCAATGCCCGTTGCAAGAGTCGTGGAGGTTAGAGGTAATTAAAAACAACATGTCAATGCCCCTTGGAAGAGCTGTGGAGTTCAGAGTGGTTTAACAAGACGGTTTTAATGCCCCTTAGAAGAGACGTGGAGTTCAGAGTGGTTTAACAAGACAGTTTTAATGCCCCTTGGAAGAGATGTGGAGGTCACAGTAGCTTAACAAGATGGTTTTAATGCCCCTTGGAAGAGTGGTGGAGGTCGCAGTGGAATAAAAAGACAATATCAACGCCCTGTGGAAGAGACGTGGAGGTCACAGTAGCTTAACAAGACGCTTTTAATGCCCCTTGGAAGAGTGGTGGAGGTCGAAGTGGAATAAAAAGACAATATTATCGACCCTTGGAAGAGACGTGGAGGTCACAGTAGCTTAACAAGACTATTTTAATGCCCCTTACAAGAGCCATGCAGTACAGCATATTAAAAACATTATTCCCATTATTGGGGAGTGGGTCTCCCATAGTCTTTGCCTATGCCTTCCAAGCAAAAGCTGCCAAAAATTAGGACAGAGGAACTTGCAATGCTGGCAACATGGACCACGGTCACCCTGGTGGTATAGTGGTCGTGGAGGCTGAGGATAAGGAGAAGAGCAAAAAAACAGCCGAAATGAGGAAGCGTATACCCATGTGTGGGTGTGAAGCGATGCATGGGAATACACCTCCCGAAATAACACAGTGGATTTGACTTTATATTACTCTGCTGTCATTTGGTGGTGATGAGAAGTCTGGCCCAATCCAGCCCTTGTTCATTTTGATAAGGGTCAGCTTGTCAGCATTGTCAGTTGACAGGCGAGTGCGCTTATCAGTTATAATTCCCCCAGCGGCACTAAAAACACGCTCCGATAACACGCTATCGGCAGGGCAGGCCAGGACCTCCAAGGCATACAGAGTGAGTTCATTCCAAGTGTCCACCTTGGATACCCAATAATTAAAAGGCACAGAGGAATCACGGAGGACGCTGGTACTCCCTCACCATCTTTTGAAACTTTCCACTCCTTGTGAGAGTACCCTGCGCCTCAGGGCCTGTAAGCTGGGCAGGTCTCAGAAAACTGTCCTAGAACATTGACAGTGTTCCCCTGCCTCTGCTGGATTGGATTTGCGTCTCTCTCGCCTGTATGCCTTAGTTGGGCAGCGAACTGTGACCTCTGCCGCTACCGTGTTCAGATGGGAATTTTTTTAATAGTTCTGCAGCAAGGGCCTTCTGGTACTGCCCCATTTTTGTAGACCTCTCCAACTCAGGAATAAGAGAGTGAAAGTTCTCCTTGTAGAGGGGGTCTAAAAGTGTCATCAACCAGTAATGACTGTCACCCAACATTTTGACAATGCGAGGGTCACGGTTAAGGCAGCGTAACATAAAGTCAGCCATGGGTGCCAGACTGGTAACGGGCAAGACTTCCGTGTCCTCACCAATATGACGACTGATAGTGTTGAGCGATCACTAAAATGCTCGGGTGCTCGAAGCTCGGGCCGAGCTTAACGTGATACTCGGGTGCTAGTGTTAGTCTATGAGAGACCCGAGCATTTTTGCGGCAGCACCCCCGGAAGTCTGTAGAAAGCCTAAAAAGTGCCCAAAACGATATGGACAGTGCTCAAAATACATGGGGGCAGCATGGGGATCGCCCCTGGAAGCATTTCTGACCCCCAGGTCACTGCTGTCAACAACGTGGTCAGAGGTATTAAGCCACTTTTGCGGGCTCACAATAAAACGTTCAAAAACAAAACTGAAACGGTTTTCCTGTGAAATATGTTAAGGAATTTCCTTTCCAGGGTAAAGACTTTTGTATAAGATAAAATAAATAACCAAAAACAAAAATATTCCTCCACACCTTGGGCTATGTTCACAAGTAGCATTTTTCATACGTTTTTGCACTTTTGTATTGCTTTCAACCGTGACAAATGCGTTCACCGGGAAATGTCATTTTAACATTTTGCAACCTTATCTGGCCATGTGCTGTGTGACACATGCATACAGTGCTGAAAAGACAAGGGATCAGCATGTGGAAGACCCCTGGAAGCATCTCTGACCCCCAGGTCACTATCTAAAAGTGTGCCCATCAGAAGTGATCCTTGCCGCATCAGAAGATGCAGACTTGCAACTATCCCCGTGCAAGTCCTTGTCCCAGGGCAGTGTTCAATTGTACCTCCCCCATTCCTTGCAATGCAAGCGAAAATATGCAGCCAACCACCCACCCGCAGGCTGCAATACCATACTGCTAGCTTTCACTTGAAATGGGGCCTTTTAGTTTGGAGGAGGCCGAAGCTGGCCACTACCTCATGGCCGCTTCCGCAGCGAGGTATCCATACTCTGTCCCCAGCCGCCCGGCGGCCGCGTGTACACGCTCGGTCCCCAGCCGCCAGGTGGCGGCCAGGTGTCCATACTCGGTCCCCAGCCGCCCTGATTTCTCCTGTCACCTTCCCCCACACTTTTCTTAGCCTGGCCTGCTTTAGGGCAGCATTGGACGAGCCCACCAGAGAACCAGACTCCGGTGGGCCCTGGCTTCTCCATCAGGGGAGTTGAGAGTGCCAAGGTGAGGAGCATGATGATGATGATAGAAGTTAGCATCTGCTTTATTTTCTTGGAATGCAAACGCATGTATGTAGTAGCGGCTAAGCCTGAGGTGGTCCGCGTTTTGGCGCATATCCTACCTCCTCCGAGGATTGCTGGATGTTTTCCTGCTACTATCCCAGTACTATGACTCCCATTAAAACAAAGCTTCAGGTGATAAATGATGGATGAGGTGGTGGCATAGGAGAAAGAGCAGGAGGAACAGGGACCATTCACATCAATATCAGGCCAGTCAACCAGATATGTCTTGTAGGATATGTTTCTGTAACAAAAGGAGCGGTTCGGCTACACAGTTATAGGGCATACAGTGAGTGCAATGCCTACCAAAAATTTCGAGCCACTCCAATGCCCCTTGGAAATGACATGGAGGTCAGAGGGCGTTAACTAAACCTTTTTTTCCATTTATAGCAACTGGGTCTCCCGTGCACTGTTGGCCTAAGCAGTGAATGGAAGGCTTTCCAAAAATTATGAGGAACTGCAATGCCCCTTACAAGAGCCATGTGTGGCACCCCAGGGGTCTGGTCACCACAGTAATAGAGATATTACGTCGGAGAGCAAGTGGGAGGTTTCCTGGTCAGGATCCTTTAAACATGCAACATCCTCCTGCCCCAGTCCTGGGAGGGGAGAATTCTGTCCTTATAAACTGGATCTGGGGCTGGGTTGAGTGAGTCAGAGAACAGTCAGAGTGAGAGCAAGGGAAAGTAACAGCAAGGAGCTCTGTAGGAGCTAAAGACCAGGGGCTGGAAGCTGAGCAGAGCTCGCCCTGGCAGAAGACAATAGGAACCGGACACAGGAGTCCGAAGCTGTGTGGACTTACATATCCAGCAGCAGAAACCGGCCGGCAGGGGATTTCAGGTCCTCTAGCCATAGAAGCCCGGAGGCTCAGTCACAAGCAAGGGACCAGCACCGCCGTCGTGGAGCAGAGGCTAACAGAAGGCCCCAAGTCACCAGCCATACGGGTGAGCACTACACGGTACACTCAGGGACGTGGGCTACTTCTACCCGCTTACAGCAAGGTAGCCAGGAAGAGTGCAGACAGACGGGGAGGCCTACAACTCCACCTGGCCAGGGGAACTCCTGCTTGCTCACAGACTGACCAGGCCTCTTATGCTAGCCAGTACTCCCGGGAGGGTCTACCTTATAATCATCAGTAAAGACCCTGAACTGCACTGCAAAGACTCTGAGTCGTTCCTGCTGCGCTCGTGTACCATCACCCCCATCATCCACACTCACTGCCCTGAGGCTATACTCCTCCCGAGGGGAGTTATCCCATTCTATGCTGCGCACACAACACCAGCCTCAGCGGTCTGCCTCTCAGCGGTGGTACTCCCTGACCGCAATCCACGGGTGGCGCAGTCGGACAATTAACCTCAAAACCTAAGAAAGATTGCCACTGGTTTGACCAGCCTGAGCCACGGGACCGGGTCACCGCCACGGAGACTACAGACCCCAGAGACCCGGCACCGGGTATCCCACACACGTGTACACACGGCCCAGGGGGCGCGTCACATGCAGTACAGCATATTACAAACATAAGTCCCATTATTGGGGAGTGGGTGTCCCATAGTATTTGTTTATGCCTTGCAAGCAAAAGCTGCCAAAAATTAGGACGGAGCAACTTGCAATGCCCCTTACAAGAGCCATGCAGTATAGCATATTACAAACATAAGTCCCATTATTGGGGAGTGGGTCTCCCATAGTATTTGCTTATGCTTTCCCAGCAAAAGCTGCCAAAAATTAGGACGGAGCAACTTGCAATGCTGGCACCCTGGTGGTATAGTGGTGGTGGAGGCTGAGGATAAGGAGAAGAAGATTAAACAGCCGAAACGAGGAAGCGTATACCCATGTGTGGGTGTGAAGCGGTGCATGTGAATACACCTCCCGAAATAACACAGTGGATTTGACTTTGTTACTCTGCTGTCATTTGGTGGTGATGAGAAGTCTGGCCCAATCCAGCCCTTGTTCATTTTGATAAGGGTCAGCTTGTCAGCATTGTCAGTTGACAGGCGAGTGCGCTTATCAGTTATAATTCCCCCAGCGGCACTAAAAACACGCTCCGATAGCACGCTAGTGGCAGGGCAGGCCAGGACCTCCAAGGCGTACAGAGCGAGTTCATTCCAAGTGTCCAGCTTGGATACCCAATAATTAAGAGGCACAGAGGAATCACGGAGGACGCTGGTACGATCGGCAAGGTACTCCCTCACCATCTTTTGAAACTTTCCACTCCTTGTGAGAGTACCCCGCGCCTCAGGGTCTGTAAGCTGGGCGGGTGTCAGAAAACTGTCCCAGAAAGTTGACAGGGTTCCCCTGCCTCTGCTGGATTGGAGTTGCATCTCTCTCGCCTGTACGCCTTGGTTGGGCAATGAACTATGACCTCTGCCGCTAGCGTGTTCAGATGGGAATTTTTTTAAGAGTTCTGCAGCAAGGCCCTTCTGGTATTGCCCCATTTTTGTAGACCTCTCCACCTCAGGAATAAGAGAGTGAAAGTTCTCCTTGTAGCGGGGGTCTACAAGTGTCACCAACCAGTAATGACTGTCACCCAACATTTTGACAATGCGAGGGTCACGGTTAAGGCAGCGTAACATAAAGTCAGCCATGCGTGCCAGACTGGTAACGGGCAAGATTTCCGTGTCCTCACCAAGATGACGACTGACCATGCTCTCCTCCTCCTCCTCCCCCTCCTCCCCCCTGTCCTCAGGCCACCCACGCTGAACCGACGGTATGACACTTGTACAGGTACTACCGTCTACAACGCATGATAGCAGCTCCTGTTCTTCCTCCTCCTCCTCTCCCTCATTGTCCCCCAATGCACGTTGGGATGAGATGAGGCTGGGCTGTGTGTAATCGCCCGCTACGGCTTCTTGATCCATCTCATCATACTCTGGCTGCAATGCCTCCTCTTTAATTCTCTGCAGAGAGCGTTGCGAAAGACAGACAAGTGGGATGCTGACACTAATGATGGCGTCATCGCCACTCACCATCTTGGTGGCCTCCTCAAAGTTTGTCAGGATGGTACATATGTCAGACATCCAGGTCCACTCCTGAGGTCTTATGTGTGGAGTCTGACCTGAATATCGACGGCCTTGTTGTAGCTGGTACTCCAAAACTGCTCTCTTCTGCTCACAAATCCTTTGCAACATGTGGAGGGTAGAGTTCCAACGTGTGGGGACATCACACACCAGTCAGTGTGCCGGAAGCTGCAAACGCTGCTGCAACACAGCAAGGGCGGTGGAATCTGTAGCCGACTTGCGAAAATGAGCTGACAGGCGGCGTACTTTCACGAGCAGATGTGGCAACTCGGGGTACGATTTAAGAAACCGCTGAACCACGAGGTTAAGCACATGAGCCAGGCATGGTACGTGTGTGATCTCACCTCGCCTCAGAGCCGCCACCAGGTTACGGCCATTGTCACACACGACCATGCCGGGATGTAGGTTCAGCGGTCTCAGCCACAGATCTACCTGCTCTTTCACAGCTGTCCACAACTCACAAGCAGTGTGAGGTTTATCACCTAAGCTTATGAGTTTCAGCACAGCCTGTTGCCGCTTGGCAGAGGCAGTACTGCAATGCTTCCAGTTTGTAACTGATGTGGTGATATCTGAGATGGAGGCTGAACATGAGGAGGAGGAGGATGCGCAGGAGCTGTACACTGTGGGGGCAACTCTGACTGACATAGGGCCCGCAATCCTCGGTGTGGGGAGGATGTGTTCCGTCCCAAGGTCCGACTGGGTCCCGGCTTCCACTATGTTTACCCAGTGTGCCGTCAGAAAGATGTACCATCCCTGGCCACAAGCACTTGTCCACGTTTCCGTTGTCAGGTGGACTCTACCAGTAACTGTGTTGTTGAAGGCACGGCAGATGCTTTGGGACACGTGCTTGTGTAGTGCGGGGATGGCACACCGGGCAAAATAGTGTCGGCTGGGGACCGAGTACCGAGGGACGGCCACCGCCATAAGATTGCGGAAGGATTCCGTCTCCACCAGCCTAAAAGGCAGCATTTCCAATGCAAGCAGTCGTGAAATGTGCGAATTTAGGACTGTGGCCTGTGGGGCGTTAGCTGCGAATTTCCGCTTTCGTGCAAAGGTCTGGGATATGGACAATTGAACGCTGCGGTGGGACGTGGACTTTGATGCTGTTTCTTGAGAAACTGCCATAACAAGTGAAGACTGAGAGGAGGGGGCATCTTTACATGCAGTATGAACAGGGGATTGCCTTGCACACACAACAGGGGGTTCTATTGCACGCACAACAGTGGAAGAAGCAGTGGTGACACCCGCTGACAATGGTCGTGGACACTGGGTTTCTACCCACAAAGTCGGGTGCTTTGCTGCCATGTGCCTGATCATGCTGGTGGTGGTCAGGCTATTAGTTTTGTCACCCCTGCTGATGCTGGCATGGCAGGTGGAACATATGGCCTTTTTGGGGTTATCAGCAGAGTCTTTAAAAAAATTCCAGACTCTGGAAGACCTACCGCTTGTACTGGCAACATCCTCGTGTTGGTGTTACGGGGAACGGTTGCCTGCCTTCTGTCTGCGGCCACCACACTGCTTCCTGCCTGTTGGGGTACTCTGCCTCCCTCCCCCTGTGTGCTGCTGGCCTCACTCTGCATGTCCTCCTTCCACGTTGGGTCAGTTACTAGATCATCCACCACTTCCTCTTCCACTTGCGCACCACGATCCCCCTCCTCACTTCCTGGCAATTGTGTCTCGTCATCGTCCACCTCTTGTGACAGATTGCCAACGTCGACTTCCTGTGGCCGTGGCTGTTCAAATATTTGGGCATCGCAACATGGGATCTCCTCTTCCACCACTTCAAGCGTATCAGGCGAGGGGCCCAAATATGGAAATGGACCAGTGAACAGCTCTTCAGAGTGTCCAAGTGTGGGATCACTTGCTGTCTGACGACACTCGGCATGGTGGGAGGAAGGAGCATCAGGGTGAGGAATAGTATGCGGTCGAGACTCACGGCTACTAAGAGTTGACCGTGTGGAAGACAGACCGGAGGTGGTGGTGCCCAGGTAACTGGAAGTATTGTCTGCTATCCAATTAATAACCTGTTCACACTGATCAGTTCTCAATACTGGTGTTGTTCTGTGCTTCCCTAGTAATTCGGTCAAGAAGTGGGAGCGAGAAGATGTGGCTGTTGGTTGTGGCACATTTTCACCTTGGCCACGGCCCCGTCCTCTGCACGAACCATCACCAGAACGTCCACTTCCACGTCCCTTGCCACGCGCCTTGCCCATTGTAAATGAAGTAAAATAGCTTACACTTGCACTATCAATGGAAAAGGGTAATAAAGAGTAGATTAGAACCGTGGAAGAGGAAAACCACAGTTATTGTTTACTGGGGTATACCACACTTTTTTAAATAGAGATATTTGCGGCTGAACAGTGAGCGACACACTCAAACTGCTTGTTTTTTAGATACCAAAGGCCCAAAACTGGATAGTACAGCGATTTGACCCGTGGAACTGCGAAACCACACTGGGATGTCGGGCCTACACAAGACTATTTTCAACAGATATATTTTTGTGTCACAACAGTCAGGAGACACTACTGTTTTTCTTTACGGAAAAAACTACCAAAACCTGAATAATAGAGATTTTTTACCGTGGAACAGCAAAACCACAGTTACAATTTACTGGTGTATACCAGGCTTTTTAAAATATATATATATTTGCGGCTGAACAGTGAGCGACACACTCAAACTGTTTTTTTTTAGATACAAATGGCCCAAAAGTGGATAATACTGAGGTTTGTACCGTGGAACTGCAAAACCACACTTGTATTTCTCGGGCCTACACCAGACTATTTTCAACAGATATATTTGTGTCTGAAAAATCAGGGAGACACTATTTTTTTTTTTTTTTTTTTTACAGCTAAAAATGCAAAAAGCAGGATAATAGAGATTTTTTTACCGTGGAACAGCAAAAGCACACTTCTGTCTCTCTGGCCTACACCAGACTATTTTCAACAGATATATTTGTGACTGAAAAATCAGGGAGACACTTTTTGCATTTTTTGCTGTAAAAAAAATAAAAAAAGCTGGACAATAGAGATTTTTTACCGTGGAACATCAAAACCACAGTAATTTACTGGTGTATACCAGGCTTTTTAAAATATATATATATATTTGCGGCTGAACAGTGAGCGACACACTCAAACTGTTTTTTTTAGATACAAATGGCCCATAGAACTGCAAAACCACATATATCTCTCCCTAAATCAGCAGCGCTGTCCCTACACTGTCTGATCTGGAGCGACTGTGTCCAAGATGGCGGCGCCTGGTTTTAAATACTCGAGGTGACGCTGTGCGGCCAGCCAATCACTGTAATGCCCACAAACAACATGGCTGCGGCATTACAGTGACTGGCTGGCAATCCCTGCTTGTTCATTGGCTCTTTAAAGAGCGCCAAACATGCAGGGCAGAGACCCGAGCTCCCGCCCGAGTAACCCGGAAATGCTCGGTGCTCGCCGAACATCCCGAGTAGCGTGATGCTCGGGCGAGTACCGAGAAGTGTCGAGCATGTTCGCTCAACACTAGTTCCAACCATATTGTATAGTCTTTTGTGCTTGTTTTTTGGCATGTAGTGTAGTCTGTGTGTTAATATACTCGCCAACCCCCGCCTTGTCCTGTATCCAGCGTCATTAGGCTCTTCTAGTGACATCACCACTCTTCACACTGTGGTCTGTGACCTGGAAGTGGCTTTTACAATGTAACTGTATGGTTCGTCAGATTGAGACTTCATAAGGTTTACATTGTAAGGCTTGATTCCCACAATGAGTATTTTGTTAGTTTTTGATGATGCAGAATTTCTGTACCTATTATTTAAATGAGGTTACTTGCATTTTTGTTAACATGCCTTTTTGACTGCGTTTTTTTGTCTTTTTGGTGTGTCATGCGTTAAATAAAACTGCTTTGTTTTTCATACTTCCTGGTATTTGGCTTTGACAAAACTTTATATAATTTGGTGTGGGTCACATTTGTTTTTGATGCTTTTCCACCCCAGAAATGCACTAAAAGCACATAAGTTTTTTACCTGCAGTTTTTCTGCATCAATCTATAAATCCCATCCACTTTACTGGAACTGTAAGATGCTGTGTTTTTGTCATATCAAAAATACACAGCGACAAATACTCCAAAAGCTCATCGTGAGAACGAAGCTTTAACCACTTCGCGCCAGAGCCTGTTTTTGCCTTCGTGACCGGGCCAATTTTTTCAATTCTGACCACTGTCACTTTATGAGGTAATTACTCTGGAACGCTTCAACGGATCCCCCTGATTCTGAGATTGTTTTTTTGTGACATATTGTACTTCATGATAGTGGTAAAATTTCTTTGATATCACTTGCGTTTGATTGTGAAAAAAATCGGAAATTTGGCGAAAATTTTGAAAATTTTGCAATTTTCAAACTTTGAATTTTCATGCCCTTTAATCAGAGAGATATATCACACAAAATAGTTAATAAATAACATTGCCCACATGTCTACTTCACATCAGCACAATTTTGGAACAAAATTTTTTTTTGTTAGGAAGCTATAAGGGTTAAAAGTTGACCAGCGATTTCTCATTTTTACAACAAAATTTACAAAAACATTTTTTTTAGGGACCACATCTTATTTGAAGTGACTTTGAGGAGCCTTTATGACAGAAAATACCCAAAAGTGATACCATTCTAAAAACTGCACCCCTCAAGGTGCTCAAAACCACATTCAAGAAGTTTATTAACCCTTCAGGTGCTTCACAGGAATTTTTGGAATGTGGAAGAAAACAATGAACATTTAACTTTTTTTCACAAAACTGCTACTTTAACCTCAAATTTTTAATTTTCACAAGGGCAGCCAGAAAAAATGGACCCCAAAATGTGTTGTGTAATTTCTCCTGAGCACGCTTATACCCCATATGTGGTGCAAAGCCACTGTTTGGGTGCACGGCATGGCTTGGAAGGTAAGGAGCGCCATTTGACTTTTGGAATGGAAATTTGACTGGAATGGATAGCGGATGCCATGTTGCATTTGGAGAGCCCCAGAGGTGTCTAAACAGAGGAAACCCCCAACAAGTGACCCCATTTTGGAAACTAGACCCCTCAAGGAACTTATCTAGATGTGTGGTGAGCACCTTGAACCCCCAGGGGCTTCACAGAATTTTATAATGTTGAAGTGTGAAAATAGAAAAACACATTTTTAACACAAAACTGCTACTTTAGCCTCAAATTTTTAATTTTCACAAGGGCAGCCAGAAAAAATGGACCCCAAAATGTGTTGTGCAATTTCTCCTGAGCACGCTGATACCCCATATGTGGTGCAAAGCCACTGTTTGGGCGCACGGCATGGCTTGGAAGGTAAGGAGCGCCATTTGACTTTTGGAATGGAAATTTGACTGGAATGGATAGCGGACGCCATGTTGCATTTGGAGAGCCCCTGAGGTGCCTAAACAGAGGAAACCCACAACAAGTGACCGAATTTTACAATCTACTCCTCTGTATAAATTAATCTAGTGTTGGGAAAATAAGTAGATAGGTAAATGGTCACTAAACCCATAGATGAATTCCCACAGAGGTGTCATTTCTATAATGGGGTCACTTCAGGGGGGATTATGCTGTTCTGGCACTTTTCAGAGTACCAGAGCTAAAGAATCCCCCCTGAAGTGACCCCATTATAGAAATGAAACCCCTCTGGGAATTCATCTATGGGTTTAGTGACCATTTTAACTCAATGGATGATTTCCAGAAACAAGCACGCAATGGAAGGTTTAGATTCTGGAGAACCCCCCCTGGAAATTAAGTGAGCTCTACTCGAATGTGTCATTCACTAAATGAACCAAATGTTTGAATGACAAATTGGGATACATTTTTACAGTTTAAAAACGTGGTTCTGTGTGGAAGATTTTAAAGCAGTCAGTGACGCATAAGGCTGGCAATGATGGGCATTGTGGGCAATAGTAGCGGGTATCACGCCTCATTCCTCTCTTAGTACATACACGACATCTTTTCTGGGGGTTCCTTCTTGTTTCCGTTGCTGGAATAAGTGCAATAAAATGTCGCTCAGTGAGTCTTTTCACATCCTCAGATTCTAATGGATGAGCGGGGCTAACACTTTGAAAGACAAGATTTTCAATTACCTTTTCTTGATAATCAAGAAAAGGATCTGAATTTCCTGCTTTTTTGTACAACACAAAAGAATTGTATGTGGCCACCTGAAACAAATAAATAACCAACTTTTTATACCAGGTATAGGACTTTCTTGATACCTGGTATGGCTGTAGAACCTGGTCTGCAAGGTCCACACCCCCCATGTGTTTGTTGTAGTCAATGACTGACACAGGTTTTTGCTTCGGAGTGGTGGATCCTAGTTCTACAGTGGCCCTTGTGGCATCTGTGTGGATCGAGCTGAGGACAAAAATATCCCTCTTATCCCTATATTTCAGGGCAAGCAGCTCTCCGTTGCGTACAGTCCCTGACTGCCCCTTTTGAAACTTTTGGTTGACCAATGGTTGTGGAAACCCCTGACGGTTTTTACGGATGGTCCCACAAGCCCCGATGTTGTGTTCAACCAGACTTTTAAATAGGGGTATGCTGGTGTAATAATTGTCCACATATAGATTGTAGCCTTTTTGAAAAAATGGACTTATCAGCTCCCAAACAATTTTTGCAGATGTCCCCAGATAAGTAGGGCATCCTGGTGGGTTTAGTTGGCTATCTTTCCCCTCATATATGCGAAAAGCGGATGTGTATCCAGTTGAACTTTCGCACATTTTATAGAGCTTTATTCCAAACCTTGCCCTTTTAGATGGGATAAATTGCTTGAGGTGCAGTCTTCCTTTGAATTTTACAAGGGACTCGTCTATAGAAATATTTTGTGTTGGGGTGTAGAGGCTTAAGAATTTTTCTGACAAATTTTCAATGATGGGTCTAATTTTATATAACCTGTCATGTTCTGGGGCATTTCTGGGCAGGCATTGACTATTGTCGTTAAAATGCCAAAACCGCATGAGCATTTCATAACGGGTCCTAGGCAGAATGACTGAAAACATAGGGGTGGCTTGAACAGGGTGGTTGGACCAGTAGGATCGAATGCTCGGTTTTTTAACAAGCCCCATGGCAAATGTAAGTCCTAAAATTTTTTTTATTTCCGGGACATTAGTTGGTGTCCATAAATTTGCCCTAGCATAGTAAGATCGGGGATTCTGGCTTATGAATTGGGACGCGTATAAATTTGTTTGCACGACAATATGCTCTAGCAAGCTGTCTGTAAAAAACAAATTAAAAAAATGAATTGGTCCAAAATCTTCCACCTCCACATTTATACCAGGAATGGCGTTGAAATCAGGGCTGAATGGAGCAGCCGAATCTGAAGCCTCCCATCTGGGAAATGCTAGATCATGTGGCAACGCCCCTTGTACACTGGCGTGCGCCAATTCACTAGTAGCAGGGACAGCGCTTGTACTGGGCAGTGTTCCCTGATTTGGAGACGTTTCTCCAGTAGCGCTATTTGCCCCTATTGCTGTACTGGTCCTTGGGCTTGAGGATGGAACAGAATCACTGCTCATTTCTGGGCTCTCAGTGTCGCCGCTACTAAAGCCCTCAAAATCCATATCTCCATCTGAGATTGCGCTGTCATCAGTGTCAGAACACAGCAGGGCATACACCTCCTCTGCGGTATAAGTCTGACGGGCCATTTTATTTTTATATTTTTTGACTGGACTGAACGGACCGGACTGAAAGGACGGGACCGGACTGGACTGACCGGACTGATCTGACAGGACTGACTGACTGATCTGACAGGACTGACTGACTGATCTGACAGGACTGACTTACTGACTGATCTGACAGGACTGACTGATCTGACAGGACTGACTGACTGACAGATCTGACAGGACTGACTGACTGGACTGATCTGACAGGACTGACTGACTGGACTGATCTGACAGGACTGACTGACTGGACTGATCTGACAGGACTGACTGACTGACTGACTGATCTGACAGGACTGACTGACTGACTGACTGACTGACAGATCTGACAGGACTGACTGACTGACAGATCTGACAGGACTGACTGACTGACAGATCTGACAGGACTGACTGACAGATCTGACAGGACTGACTGACTGACAGATCTGACAGGACTGACTGACAGATCTGACAGGACTGACTGACAGATCTGACAGGACTGACTGACAGATCTGACAGGACTGACTGACAGATCTGACAGGACTGACTGACAGATCTGACAGGACTGACTGACTGACAGATCTGACAGGACTGACTGACTGACTGACTGACAGATCTGACAGGACTGACTGACAGATCTGACAGGACTGACTGACTGACAGGACTGACTGACAGATCTGACAGGACTGACTGACTGACAGATCTGACAGGACTGACTGACTGACAGATCTGACAGGACTGACTGACTGACAGATCTGACAGGACTGACTGACTGACAGATCTGACAGGACTGACTGACTGACAGATCTGACAGGACTGACTGACTGACAGATCTGACAGGACTGACTGACTGACAGATCTGACAGGACTGACTGACTGACAGATCTGACAGGACTGACTGACTGACAGATCTGACAGGACTGACTGACTGACAGATCTGACAGGACTGACTGACTGACAGATCTGACAGGACTGACTGACTGACAGATCTGACAGGACTGACTGACTGACAGATCTGACAGGACTGACTGACTGACAGATCTGACAGGACTGACTGACTGACAGATCTGACAGGACTGACTGACTGACAGATCTGACAGGACTGACTGACTGACAGATCTGACAGGACTGACTGACTGACAGATCTGACAGGACTGACTGACTGACAGATCTGACAGGACTGACTGACTGACAGATCTGACAGGACTGACTGACTGACAGATCTGACAGGACTGACTGACTGACAGATCTGACAGGACTGACTGACTGACAGATCTGACAGGACTGACTGACTGACAGATCTGACAGGACTGACTGACTGACAGATCTGACAGGACTGACTGACTGACAGATCTGACAGGACTGACTGACTGACAGATCTGACAGGACTGACTGACTGACAGATCTGACAGGACTGACTGACTGACAGATCTGACAGGACTGACAGGACTGACAGATCTGACAGGACTGACTGACTGACAGGACTGACAGGACTGACTGACTGACAGATCTGACAGGACTGACAGATCTGACAGGACTGACAGATCTGACAGGACTGACAGATCTGACAGACTCACTAACCCTAACTCTTACTTTCTTTTTTATTTTTTATTTTTTTTTACTTTCACAGTGGCAAGGCTGACAGCTCTTGTCACACTGTTTCTCCTCTGCTCTCTCACTGAGATCGGAGGAGAAACTGCATTTATCAGGCAGATCGCCCGGGAAAGTTTGTTGCTAAAACAAACTTCCCTGGTGATTTCTCTGATTGGCTGGTGTGACGCTGACATCATCGAGACCTGAGCCAATCAGGTCTCGATGATGTCAGAGGTCACAGCACCGGGATCCCCGCCGCTGACAGGTATGTGGGGGGTCCCGATCGCCGACCACCGGCTGTCCCTATCTTTTAAATGCCGCGATCGCTATGGATCGCGGCATCTAGAAGATAGGAACAGGTTAACATCATGGGGACCTGATCCAATCAGGTCCCCATGATGCCACATGTCAGAGCTATCGCTCTGAACCGGTACCGCAGCGCTAGCAGGACCCTGGGGGTCCTGAGCGCTGCGGGACCACCCACCGTTTTTAAATGTCGGCGCTGCACAGAGCCCAGGCAGCGCCGACGTTTATGTACAGTGGGCGGTCCTGAACCGGTTAATGAGACTTTCTGCTCACGCATAGAACATAGTGATCCAGCTAGCCTGAAGTTCAATGATGTTACTGAGAAGAGCAGAGGAGCAGAGTGGAGCTGGATCCCAGAGAAGGTGGCAGTAGAGGAGTATATTAACATATACACACTACTTAAAGATATACACAGATTTAGTAAAAAAAAATCATGGGAGGGCATCTTTAACTGAGAAATTCCTGTGAAAAGTTCTACCTGCTTTCCTGAGTAGCGCAGCCTGGAATAACGCTTACCTTTTAACTACAATACATAGCTTGTTTCCTCATGACATGCTCCATGATCCAGTTCTGTACATTTAGTTCTCCTGAATCTTTGTAGCATTCATCTTACATTTTACTTTTAATTCCTACAGAACAAGGAGAAAAAATAAGAAAACTAGGAAATATGGAGTATTGGATACAAATATAGGGAATATGGAACTAACTCCCTTAGAACAAGAGGAAGAAGATGATGACACTTTGTTTGATGCCAATCAGCCACGAAGGTGAGAATTTGCAATTGGATATTCTGCACACTCAGAATAATGGCACAAAGACATCAGTTGTTCTCCCTGTCTAGATCATGTTTTTAAGCTGTATGGTCTATCCAGCCTGTCCCTGATATCAGAACATTGTTACTAGCTCTGGAAAATTCTTATTGCCAGGGCTGTGGAGCCGGTATAAAATGGACCGACTGCAACTCCTAAAATTTATAATAAATTGGGCACAGTACAATTCGGTTTGTGGGGAATATTTTTTCATAACAATTTTGGAAAATTATGAAATGTCCTATAAATGTCTGTCCTATTCCTGATCTAAGGGTCTAGACTTTTAGCTGAGATGTATCTGTGCTACAGTAAATGTATCACTTAAACATGAGCCATGTATGAGGGAGTCGGAGTTTGAGTCGGTGTCATGGAAATTGAGGAGTCGGAGGTTTGGCTTACCGACTCCACAGCCCCGGTTATTGCCTCCATCCACTACCTTCAGTAAAAAATCACGTTTGTGTAAAGGATATACAGTTGATCCAAACTAATGAAAGGTTAATCTGCTTGAAATAAGGTTTTTATAAACAGTTGGTAACACAAGTTTAAATACTGAAAATAATAGTATTGCTTAACATGGATGCCAAAAAGCTATGGAAAACTTGTGTGGTGTGTGTTTGTTTTTTTGTTTTTTTTTACTGTTTTAAGACCCATATACTGATGCTGAAAGTCTCCAGTTCAGTGCTAAGGTCCAACAATTTTTTTTTGTTCTTCTGTTATATAGTTCTAATTAGATATTAATGTTTTTTTATCACTAGCTTTCGTAACCATCTGTGCATGGCTATGTTCGAACTTCACGTTTAGAACTCTGAAAAAAAACATACATGCATGCATCAAATTTCTTCATAAGCCATATTTCACCCATTGTAGTCCAAAAGGTTGGCTGTTAGCCCGGTTGACTAGAAGAAAAGTGTTGGTCAGCTAGGGTTGCATGGTGACATCTGTCAAGCAACATGACCCATTGCCAGAATTTTCAGAGAACAGAGGGCACTTTTTCACCGCAATCATTCTAGCATATAATATAATCTGCTGATCTAAATGCCATGTAAAGGGCAACCAGTATATACATGATCTTCCTGATGCAGATGGACCTATTAAACCATCTTCCTTCTGGTCATCAGAACCCTCCTGCCCCTTTGTAGATCCCCACTATGTCTGGACCACTGAATTGTCCATTAGGTAAAAGAAAGCTTTGCGTACTTTCCATTTTTGCACTCCAGGTAGATGTTTGATCAGTTATTTACTAAACATTATATTAATGCATACAAATGGGAAAAATAGATTTAGTTTTTTACAAAACCAACTGTTTCCTATACAGTACAGACCAAAAGTTTGGACACACCTTCTCATTTAAAGATTTTTCTGTATTTTCATGACTTTGAAAATTGTACATTCACACTGAAGGCATCAAAACTATGAATTAACACATGTGGAATTATATACTTAGCAAAAAAATGTGAAACAACTGAAAAAATGTCTTATATTCTAGGTTCTTCAAAGTAGCCAGCTTTTGCTTTGATGACTGCTTTGCACACTCTTGGCATATCTTGATCAGCTTCAAGAGGTAGTCACCGGAAATGGTCTTCCAACAATCTTGAAGGATTTCCCAGAGATGCTTAGCACTTGTTGGCCCTTTTGCCTTCACTCTGCGGTCCAGCTCACCCCAAACCATCTCGATTGGGTTCAGGTCTGGTGACTGTGGAGGCCAGGTCATCTGGCGTAGCACCCCATCACTCTCCTTCTTGGTCAAATAGCCCTTACACAGCCTGGAGGTGTGTTTAAGGTCATTGTCCTGTTGAAAAATAAATGATGGTCCAACTAAACGTAAACCGGATGGAATAGCATGCCGCTGCAAGATGCTGTGGTAGCCATGCTGGTTCAGTATGCCTTCAGTTTTGAATAAATCCCCAACAGTGTCACCAGCAAAGCACCCCCACACCATCACCCCTCCTCCATGCTTCACGGTGGGAACCAGGCATGTAGAGTCCATCCGTTCACCTTTTCTGCGTCGCACAAAGACACGGTGGTTGGAACCAAAGATCTCAAATTTGGACTCATCAGACCAAAGCACAGATTTCCACTGGTCTAATGTCCATTCCTTGTGTTCTTTAGCCCAAACAAGTCTCTTCTGCTTGTTGCCTGTCCTTAGCAGTGGTTTCCTAGCAGCTATTTTACCATGAAGGCCTGCTGCACAAAGTCTCCTCTTAACAGTTGCTGAAGAGATGTCTGCTGCTAGAACTCTGTGTGGCATTGACCTGGTCTCTAATCTGAGCTGCTGTTAACCTGCGATTTCTGAGGCTGGTGACTCGGATAAACTTATCCTCAGAAGCAGAGGTCTTCCTTTCCTGGGGCGGTCCTCATGTGAGCCAGTTTCTTTGTAGCGCTTGATGGTTTTTGCAACTGCACTTGGGGACACTTTCAAAGTTTGCCCAATTTTTCAGACTGACTGACCTTCATTTCTTAAAGTAATGATGGCCATTCGTTTTGCTTTACTTAGCTGCTTTTTTCTTGCCATAATACAAATTCTAACAGTCTATTCAGTAGGACTATCAGCTGTGTATCCACCTGAATTCTGCACAACACAACTGATGGTCCCAACCCCATTTATAAGGCAAGAAATCCTACCTATTAAACCCGACAGGGCACACCTGTGAAGTGAAAATCATTTCCGGTGACTACCTCTTGAAGCTCATCAAGAGAATGCCAAGAGTGTGCAAAGCAGTCATCAAAGCAAAAGGTGGCTACTTTGAAGAACCAAGAATATAAGACATATTTTCAGTTATTTCACACTTTTTTGTTAAGTATATAAGTTAAGCATAGTTTTGATGCCTTCAGTGTGAAAGTACAATTTTAAGTCATGAAAATACAGAAAAATCTTTAAATGAGAAGGTGTCCAAACTTTTGGTCTGTACTGTACGTATAAAAGTTTTAATGAAGATTAGTAGCCTCGTTTCTCAGCTTATTGTGCTACTATTTGTGTTTTAGAAGTCTAATTTGTAAAGCTCTGTGAAATGAAGACCGCTTTGTAGATCTAATGGAGCCTGTTTATTTCATAGTGCCGCAGGGCATGTTGTATACTATGTGCACTAGCAGATGGTTTATGCAGATAATGTAAATCTTGTGATACAGTTGTTTAGTGCAGAGTAAAATATGGCTTCATGTTTGATTTGTGTTCTGGAGTCCTTTACAATCTAGTGCTTTTAAATGGCCCTAAAATGCATGTAAAATAGACGAATATGCTCAAAACTTCATCTATCACGAACGGTGTGAACAGGTGTACAAAACTGCATCTGTGTGATAAATGGTGACAACTTCCTGATACAAACCTGAAACTATTGGCAGTTTGGTATAACAGGTTTTAGAGACAGAACATTACATTATAGCTATATACATTTTATATTCTGAGCACCTCACTAAAACCTCAGTATCATCTCTCCCTTTTTTCCCCATTCCTGGCTGTCCCTGTTCTTCTGAGATCACTTTTTTTCTGTTTGTTTTAAATTATTATTTTTAAATGGATAGTGGTATGGAAATTCTGTTCTGCATGTGGGGCAGAGGGCAGAGACTACTTCAACAAAGGCGCATTGTAGCAGAGAGATGTGCGGCGAGATTCTCTGCCCCTCTTGTAGACCATAATGTCTAAAGGTATTGTTATACTTCATTATAACTATGAGATCATTCCGCCTATTGATGCATGGCACTGGATATTTGAAATATATACCATATTTTTCGGACTATAAGACACACCTAGGTTTTAATGGAGGAAAATAGAAAAAAAAATTAAGCAAAAAATGTGGTCATTATGCCATGTTAAGGGGGAGGGGGTCTGCTGCTTTCACTGCTATAGGGGTAATGTTCCCCAATTCTGTTAATATCCTCTATCCTGGTATATATGGCCCCCTCCTTCCTATTATATGTGGCCCTCATCCCCATCCTGATATGCATGGCACCCCAATCCCCCATCCTGGTATGCATGGCCCTCCTCATCCCTCTTCCTGGTATGCATGGCACCCCAATCCCCAATCCTGGTATCTATGGCACCTTCATCCCTCTTCCTGGTATGTATGGCCCCCTTCATCCCTGGTATGTATGGCATCCCCTGATCCCCGTCACGCTACACAGAAAAAAATAAACAATTATGCTCACCTCCTCTCTCCTCCAGCGCTGTGTCCTGCTCTGTTGCCGACAGGGATCTCACTGTGTGAGCCGGTCATGACGAAACTGCCATGCTCCCTCACACAGCGAGATGCTGTGCTGGAATAGTCACTGCTGTGTGCGTGAGGAGCAGTGACCATTCATTATTCGTACTCCCATGACCGCACCACGAGAGAGAGGATCCGCCCCTCATGGACAGGAAACCTACACTTTAAAAAGGGCGGCACCTCTCTCTCCCGCCTCAGTTTAGGTTTCCTGTCCATGATAGGTCTCCCATCAGGTACCTGCAGGATGAATATTGGTCTCTTGCCCAGAGGGATAGACAGGGTACCTGGATCAGTGAAGTTCCTGCCCTGGTCGGTCCTGTTCTTCCTGGAGACGCCACGGCAGGGCTCATTGGGGCACCCACCCACTTCACTACAAGAGATCTGGGCTGCGCCGGCGGGGAACTTATCAGGCGCGGCCCTGTGTCGGCGGGCCTATGACGTATTTCCGGTGCGCCGGCCTCCACCGGAAGTGGGCGCAGCTCGCGCGTGGCCAGGAAGTACGGGCCACATGCGAGCAGAGGTGACGCCGGAGCCCGGAACAGTATGGGCATCCCGCAAGTACTGCTACGTGCAGTGTTCTGCCCACCCCGGGGAGGGGGAAGGTGAGGCCCCCATCCTGTTCCACACAGGTACCTGCATGGCCGGTATAAAAAAAGGCCTGGTTACATGCAGAGGTGCTTCCCAGCCCCTTGTTTTTTCGTGACAATGGGAGATACATAGGAGCTTTCACCTCAGCAAGAACAACTGCTGCTGGAGCAGCCCTCTGGGGAGCCCTCACAACAGGTGGTGCAACGTCGTTCCCTTACCGGGTCCAGCCGTTCAACTAAGAAATTCACCGCTAAGAGCAGGAAGGAAGGTCCTGTCGTTCGGCATGATCCTCCGCCGGTTAAGAAGGATTCCTCTGCTTCTACGGTACCGCATATGCCAGGGGGAAAGTGGAATCTTCGTGAAAGTTCTACTAATTGTTTCCCTTTACTTCTCTGTCTATGAAATCTTTTCAGAGCAAGAATTGTTCGTTTAAATCAAAGCATAAAGAATGTGCCCTATGCAGCAGCCCGCTCCCTGATGCATATATTAAAAAGTTGTGCCAGCCTTGTATTGACAAGGTGATGACGGAAGAAACCCCAGGGTTTTCTTTGGGTCTAAAAACTCTAATTAAAGAAGAAGTAGGCAAGGCTTTGCGAGGGAATTCTGAGGTCCGGCATTCTCCTCAGGACCCTTGACCAGGCTCAAATTCCGACATCTCAGACATTTCTGCCTCTTCCCTATCCTCCTCTGATAGCGAATCTGAGAGACAATGTTTTCCTTTAAATGAGGTGGATGCCTTGGTGAAAGCTGTCCGTTCTACTATGGACATTGTGGACACTAGACCAGAGAAGTCTCTGGATTATGTTATGTTTGGAGGATTAGGTCAAAAAAAGAAAAGATCCTTCCCCATGAATACAAAGATTAAGGATCTCAGTGAAAGAGAGTGGCAAAAGCCAGACAGAAAGGGCAGCATCCCTCCCTCTTTCAAAAGGAGGTATCCGTTTGATGATACCGCATGCTCCTCCTGGTCAAAGGCACCAAGGCTTGATGTTGCCATTGCTAAAGCATCAAAAAAGGCTTCCCTCCCCTTCGGCGACATGGGAGCTTGAAGAGACCTCCTGGACAGACTAGCGGATACCTTTTTAAAAGGTCCTTGGGACACCACTACAGGAGCCCTGAAACCAGCAGTGGCTGCCACCTGCACATCCAGAGCCCTGATGGTCTGGCTGGAACAGCTAGACAACCAATTGAAGTAGGGTGCCTCCAGGAAGGAGATTATTTCTTCTCTCCCCCTAGTCCAGGGTGCAGCTGCCTTTCTTGCTGACGCATCTGCGGACTCAGACTAGCAGCGAAATCGTCAGCTCTTTCAAATGCTGCTCGGCGAGCCCTTTGGCTAAAGTGCTGGCCTGGAGATGTACAAACAAAATCTAGACTCTGTACAATTCCTTGTGAGGGTGAATATCTTTTTGGCCAAACCATGGATGATCTGTTGGAAACAGCTGGAGATCCTAAGAGGGGCTTTCCGTCTGTACCTCTACCCTCTTTTAAAAAATCTTTTCGGAAAAAGAAGTTTGTCCGAAGACGATTCTTTAGAGAACAGGAGAAATTCAAGGAAAGAGGTCGCAAAGGTAGAGGCCTACTCTTTGGTTCTTGTTCCAGAGATGAGCAGAAGCCAGGGGAATCAAAAAACAGGGAGGGATATTGGCGTTGTTTTTTCCGGCTTGGGAACGTATTTCACATAGCAGTTGGATTTTAGGCCTGATTAGTTTTGGTCTTAAATTTCAATTGCAAGCCCTTCCTTACAGGAGATTCGTAATTATTCCCTCTAGTTCCTCCCCAGAGCGGCAGACTGCCCTCATATCGGAAATACAAGACCTAACAAAGAAAAACATCCTGATTGAGGTTCCGAAAATAGAAGAGGGAGAAGGATTCTACTCCACGCTCTTCTTGGTTCCCAAGCCAGATGGGTGTTTTAGGACTATCATAAATTTAAAATCCTTAAATAGGTTTCTTAAAATAGACACCTTCAAAATGGAATCATTAAAAACAATAATAAAATAGCTTTTTCCCCCACTGTTATATGGTAGTCCTGGATCTTAAAGACACTTATTACCATGTTCCCATTCATAGGGATTATCAAAAGTATTTAAGATTAGCCATCAAAATAAAAGGGGTAGTAAAACACTACCAGTATACCGCTCTTCCCTTTGGGTTGGCTATAGCCCCGAGAGTTTTTACTAAACTGGTGGCAGAAGTTATGGCCCACATAAGAGAAAAAGATATTTTAATAATCCCTTACCTCGATGATTTCCTGATAGTGGGGAATTCCTTTGCACAGTGCGAGGCCCACCTTCAGTAACCATTTCTGTCCTACAAGGCCTAGGTTGGTTTCTAAATCTGGAAAAATCTAGGTTGACTCCACAAAAAGCCCAACAGTTCCTGGGGGTCATTTTAGATTCAGAAAGACAGTTATGTCATTTATCAGATGAAAAAATTGCAAAAATCCAGGGACTAGTGAGACATTGTATGGATAGACCCTCCATGACACTGTACAAAGCCATGTCATTATTAGGGACCCTGACCTCAAGTTTTTCTGCAGTACGTTGGTCCCAATTTCACTCAAGGGCTCTTCACTGGGATGTGTTATATAATCAATCCTAGATGGACATCTAGACCGGGAGTTTACCTTGGTCCCTCGCTCCTTACAATCCCTTCGCTGGTGGTTGGTATACACTAATCTTTCTAGGGGAGTCCCTTGGGAAAGTAAACCTATGCAGTTCTAACTACAGATGCAAGTGCTACAGGTTGGGGAGCTCATTTTGAAAACAGCTTAATTCAGGGAACCTGGTCAGAAAATGAGGTACAGTTTTCCCTCGAATGTTAAGGAGCTTTTGGCGATTGATTATGCGCTCAATGGGTTCCTTATATATTTACAGGGCCAATATGTCCGTATACTCTCGGACAATCAAGTCTCAGTAGCGAATATAAATCATCAAGGGGGGATCCGTTCAAGAGACTTGAAAACAGACTACAGAAAGCAGAAGATCATTTTCTCTCCCTTTCTGCAGTTCATCTAAGAGGAAAAGAAAACATTAGGGCAGATTTTCTCAGCCGCAATTCCCTAAAAGAAGGAGAATGGTCCTTGCCATAATCTTGGAGAATGGTTCAATGTGGGGTCTTCCAGCAGTGGACTTGTTCGCGACAAAGTCCAATCGGAAGGTGACAACATTTTGTTCTCTAAACCCCAGAGAAAAGCCCCTGGTGGTGGACGCCTTCATGATTCCCTGGGAGTTTCCTTTGGCGTACTCTTTCCCTCCTATGGTCCTGCTTCCGTCAGTTCAGTCCTAAGAAAGATCAGGACAGACGAAGCCAGAATGATCCTCATCTGCCCCTTTTGGCCCAAGAGGCCATGGTTCTCTTGTCTCCGCAGAATGTCAATATCAGACCCCTGGATCGTTCCGGAAATCCCGGACCTTCTTACTCGGGGTCCGGTTTCCTATCCTCCAGCCTCAAACCTCCATTTAACGGCATGGAATTTGAAAGGGCACTGTTAACCAGCAAAGGGTTTTCCTCAAATTTAGTAAGCCCTCTACTATGTAGCAGAAAGCCCGTTACCACCCATATCTATGCTATAACTTGGAGAAAGTTCCTGTCCTTTGCAGAATTCAAACTAGAGGATGGGATCCCTATTGGGAAGATACTAGAGTTTCTACAGCGGGGTTTAGAACAGGGCCTAACCACTAGTACTTTGAAGGTACAAGTTTCGGCTTTAGGAGCCTTATTTGCGTTTGATATAGCAGCTAATTATTGGGTAGCACGGTTTATAAAGGCCTCTTTCAGATGTAGACCTATTATTAAATCCAAACCCTCTCCCTGGGATTTAAGCCTGGTCTTAAATGCCTTGACTAACCCCCCCCTTCGAACCTCTAGATTCAGCCACCCACAAAATTATTCTTCTTAAAACAGCCCTGTTAGTGGCCCTAACTTCGGCCAGAAGAGTAAGTGACATACAGGCCTTTTCTATATCCCCACCATTTACCCAAATTATGGATGATAGAATTGTGTTAAAGCCTGATCCGGCTTTTCTTCCAAAAGTAGTCTCACGTTTTCATAGAACTCAGGAGGTAAATCTTCCAACCTTTTGTTTCCCCCCTAAAAATCAGAAAGAGGAAAAAATACATACATTAGATGTTAGAAGGTGCATGCTTAAATATCTGGAGGTTTCACGCAGTTTTAGGAAAGATAGTTCCCTATTTATATGCCATCAGGGGGCTAGAAAGGGTTGTAAAGCTTCAAAATCTACAATTGCGAGGTGGATTAGAGAGGCCTTCTCCCTTGCATTCTCCTCGGGGGATAGGGAAGTACCTGAAGGGTTGAGGGCACACTCCACAGAGCGATAGCAACTTCCTGGGCCGAGAAGACGGGGGTTTCCATCGAAGACATATGTAAGACTGCCACCTGGTCTTCTCCCTCCACCTTCTATAGGCATTATAGATTGGATTTGGGTGACTCTTCTGATCTCATCTTTGGGATAAGGGTGCTTCAAGCGGTGGTCCCTCCCTAATCTCCTTTCTTCTCTGTAATTCTCTCGTGGTGCTGTCATAGGAGTACGAATAAAGCCTTAGTTACTTACCGGTAACGGGATTTTTCGGAGCCCATGACAGCACCCTTATATTCCCTCCCTACACTGGTGTTTTTGCACTCCCGTAGAGTTATTTTTCTTTTTTGCACCTTCGGGGGAAGTTACTTAGAGTAATTGGCTTAAAATGAATTTGTTTTGTTATTAACCTTGGCGGTCCTCTCATGCTATGTTAACTAAACTGAGGCGGGAGAGAGGTGCCGCCCTTTTTAACCTGTAGGTTTTCTGTCCATGATGGGCGGATCCTCTCTCTCGTGGTGCTGTCATGGGCTTCGAAAAATCCCGTTACCAGTAAGTAACTAAGGCTTTCTCCCTAAAAGCGCGCACACTGTATCCGCAGCGTGGCTCCTGCTGCGCTCGGCGGTTAGTGTGCCCACTATTAAAGTTCATGAATATTCACCACACCCATGGGAGATGGAACCAGGAAATTGCAGGCCAGTGAGCCTTACCTTTATATCAGGAAAGATCTTTGAACAAATTATTAAAACAGCATGAATGTAAGTACTTGGAAAAGAATAAAGCAATTACCCAGAGCCAACATGGGTTTGTAGCAAACAAATCATGCCAGGCTAAGCGAATTTCCTTCTATGATGGATTCACTGACTGGATGAGGATAATGCGATATACTATATCTCGAATTCAGCAAAGCAGGGCTGTGGAGTCTGAGTCGGTGCCTATTTTGGTGGAGTCTGAGTTGGAGTCAATATAAAATGAACAGACTCCGACAATATATAATAAATTGGGTACAGTAGTTCAATGCAGTTTGTGGGGAATATTTTTTCATAAGCATTTTTGAAAGAAATGAAATATCCTATAAATTTCTGTCCTATTCCTGATCTGTGGGTCTAGACTTTTAGCTGAGAAAAATGTGTCCTACAGTAAATTTATCACTTAAACATGAGCCATGTATGAGGGAATCTGAGTCGGTGTCATGGAAATTGAGGAGTCACTTGAAGGTTTGGCTTGCCGACTCCACAGCCCTGCAGCAAAGCATTTGATAAAGTATCTCATAAGATCCTTATTGAAAAATTGACCAAGTATGGGAATGACAAGGCTACTGTTAAGTGGATTCATAACTGGCTCAGTGATCGTATTCAAAGAGTAGTAATAAATGGTTACACATCCATTTGGAAGAGTGTTTCAAGTGGGGTAGCACAAGGCTCTGTCCTGGCCCCAGTGTTGTTCAACATTTTTATAAATGATCTAGATAAGGGAACTGAAGGTAAGCTAATCAAATTTGCAGATGATGCAAAGCAAGGAGGGATAGCGAACACTAGAGAAGAGAGAGAGGATTCAGAAGGATATAGATAAGCTTCAACAATGGGCAGCGACTAATAGAATGGTATTTAACAGGGAGAAATGCAGGATTCTACATCTGGGTAAAAAAAATGTAAATCACATCTACATAATGGAAGGAATAGAACTAAACAGCATGTGTGAAAAAGACTTGGGTATACTAATAGATCACAGACTGCACATAAGTCAACACTGTAATGTAGCAGAAAAAAAGGCGCACAGTTCTGGGATGTATTAAGAGTAGTGTTGAGCATTCCGATACTGAAATATCGGGTATCGGCCGATATTCGCGGTATCTGAATTCCGATACTTAATTCCGATACTTTTACAATATCGAATACCGGAATCGGAAGTTCCCATAATGCCTGCGCTCTGCAGTGTCTCTGAAGGATGACAGGCTGGATGGCAGCGCTCAGCTGCGATCCAGCCTGTCATCATAATGCCATCCCAGCGTGAGAGAATTCTCCTGATTGTTTAAAAGCCGGCGGGCGGTAAAAAGCCGCCGACTTTTAAACAACAGCCCCATACTGCTTCCCCGCAGCCTCCGACCCCGATCCTCCGCTCCCCTCGTCACCTCCCATCCCGATCGTAAGTTAGGACCGGGCGGGGAGCACAGCACCAAGGAGCGGGGAGCGAAGGACCCGGGCGGGGAAGCCGGCAGTGAAAAGACTTCACCGCCGTCTTTCCCGTTCTGTGCTGCGCTTTCCCGCCGGTTATTTCAAATGAACAGCTGAGGTATCAGGTGATGCTGATCAGCTGTTCATTTGAAGTAGTCGCGGTGCCCTCAGAGGGTTCATGTGAGTTCATGCTTGACTGCATTGCATGAACTCACATGAACTTTCCCACGGCCGCACAGGTCAGCCACACCTCCCACACAGCCCGTCATGATTAGTGTGTGCGCGACGTCTGCGAGTGTGTGCGATGTCTGCGGGTGTGTGCTCGGTGTCTGTGCGATGTCTGCGAGTGTGTACGGGTGTGCGCGGTGTCTGTGCGATGTCTGGGGGGTGTGTGCGTGCAGGCAGACATAGGCCGATGTGACACTACTACTCCCATCGGTCTATGTCTGTCCCCCGTCCACTCGTGCCAGCAGGATCAGCTCGACTTCGGACCTTACTTTCGGGAGAAGGGTTCTAGAAGCTGTGGTCCCCCCCCCCAATGAGTCACTTCTCTGTAATTCTCTCCGTGGTGTCGTCATGGGGGAAGGAGAAAGATGTAGTTACTCACCGGTAACAGGATTTCTCAGAGCCCATGACGGCACCCGTACATTCCCTCCCTTCACGTGTGGGTGCGCACACTTATTAGTTACTTGTTGTAGCCACGTGGTGTGTCTGACGAGGTCTTAAATTGTAAAATTTCGTGTTACTAACCTGGTGGTCCTCTCATGTTCTGTAAACAACTGATGCGGGAGAGAGGCACCGCCCTTTTATCTGTAGGTTTCCTGTCCTTGAAGGGCGGATCCCCTCTCTCCGTGGTGCCGTCATGGGCTCTGAGAAATCCCGTTACCGGTGAGTAACCACGTCTTTTCGGACTAGAAGACGCACCGGACCATAAGACGCACCTAGGTTTTAGAGGAGGAAAATGGGAAAAAAGATGTAAGCAAAAAAAAAAATGTCATGATGCATTGCTATGTGGTAGGGGGGAGGGTTGCGGCTGGCACTGTTATAGGGGTAATGTCCCCCATCCTGTTATATATGGTCCACTCATCCCCATCCTGGTATGCATGGCTTCCCCTCATTCCCCCCCCCCCCCATCCTGGTATGCATGGCCCCCCCCCCCCATTTCCCTCCCCATCCTTGTATGCATGGCTTCCCCCTAGCCCCCCTCCCCAATCGTTATATGCATGGCTTCCCCTCATCCTCCCAGCCTGGTATGCATGGCTCCCCCTCATCCCCCATGACTACACACTTGAAAAAAAAATAAACAATTCTACTCTCCTACCTTCCCTCTGCTCCAGCGCTGCATCCTATTCTGCTGCCCAGCATGCGAGCAGCACATGACATCACTGCCATTAGCCCTCACACTCTGATATCAGCTGCCGGGATAGTCACTCCTCTTCACGCCGGGACTATGAGCATGCAGAGGAGTTATTAATTTTCTTTAATAGCGCACACTGTCAATCGCAGCCGTCGGCTTCCTCCTGCGGCTCAGGGATCACGTGTGCCCGCTACTGAAGAGAATGAATATTCACTCCTCTCCACACCCATGGGAGTGTGGGGAGGAGTGAATATTCATACTTTCTAATAGCAGGCACCAGGATCACTGAACCGCCACAGGAAGTCGACGGATGCGACGGACAGTGTGCTTTATTAAGTAGAATGAGTATTCACTCCACTCCCATGGGCATGGAGAGGAGTGAATATTCATTCTCTTTAGTAGCAGGCACATGTGATAGCTGCAGCAGCCGGCCACAGCTACTGCCTGTGCCCCACTCCTCCGCCGCTCCTCCTCCACCCCACCATCCACAGCCAGAATGTATTATCCGTACTATAAGATACACCCCCCACATTGCTCCAAAATTTTGGAGGAAAAAAGTGCGTCTTATAGTCCGAAAAATATGGTAATTGTTTTCTAATCCTATTTGACTATGTGTAAATGGAGTTCAGCCAGCAACTGTCTCTCAACTTTGTCGTACACATGAATGTTCTGCTTGGCCCGGCAATCGTGTTTTTAATGCTGCTAGTCAAGTCTGGTGGTGACTTATTACCAGCAAAAACACAGCCTGGCTAATCCTCCGTTATGAATGAACTATATCAGTGTTCTCCAACTCCAGTCCTCAAGGTCCACCAACATGTCATGTTTTCAGGATTGCGTTAGTATTACACAGGTGATGGAATTATTGCCTGTGCAGGTGATGGAATTATCACCTTTGCAATACTAAGGAAATCCTGAAAACATGGCCTGTTGGTGGGCCTTGAAGACTGGAGTTGAGGAGCCCTGAACTGACTGATTTGTTCCAGTAAGGTCGGCCTGCTCATACATTTTACGTGAAATGGGAGATACACTTTAATCATTCAATCATTCCTTTGATTATTCTACTTCAAATGCATAATTTAATGTCCGTGTTAGGCCACGCTCCACTGTCAGTATTTGGTCAGTATTCGGTCATTATTTTTTTTCAGAAGTGGGAGCCAAAACCAGAAGTGGGTGATAAATACAGTATTGGTGCACATATTTCTATTCTACCTTATCTATGATTATTCCTACCTGCTTTTGGCTCCCACTCCTGAGGAAAAAGTACTGATGGAATATAGTGGGGCCGTTGCCTAAGACCGAGGTTCCTGACCTAAGGAGTGTTGATTTCTTAGATGTGAGTTAATCACATGATAGAATTGGTGTCTGACGACCCCTTTTTGTGTAAACACTAAACCAGCATAAGTGCTCCGGTTACTCATGTGCTGGATTATCTTGACTAACTGTCCAACTGTTTTCTTTTTCTTTTAGATAAGACAATGCCTTTTAATTGTTTGCTGTTGACTACAGGACAGCGATCCGCTTGATGAAAGCAAATACATTTCCATACTGTTTGTATTGAACACTATCTATGCTTATTTTGTACATACCATATAGCAATATGAAAATGTCACGTGTTCTTCATTAAAAATGCCAATATTCTTATTTAAGAGCTGGTTATTTGCCTAGTTACTGTGGTACATTTCACTTGTACTAATTTATGTTATTTATGTTCCCATGTGAGAAATGCATTAAAATGCAAATTGCAGGTAAAGTGTTTTATTGTAAATATTGTCAATAAAAGCTAAAACAATTGTAATGTATTTTATGTTCCTCATCCTAGTTATGACTTATCTGAAGTTCCCTTGAATGAATGAAAGCTGATGGTTTTAAAGGTAGCTTATTCATGTTCACAATAAGTAATATATCGCTTCTATACACACTGTCAGATTATTCACTCCCACATACCTCCTATACTGCATTTTTTAAATCATCTGTACAGTCATGGCCAAAAGTATTGAGAATGAGACAAATAGTAATTTTTCCAAAGTTTACTGCTTCATTTTTTGTAATGGCAATTTGCATATACTCCTGAATGTCAAAGAGTGATCAGCTTAACAGCAATTACTGTACTTGCAAAGTCAATATTTGCCAAGAAAATTAACTTTAACCCCCAAAACACATTTCAACATCATTGCAGTCCTGCCTTAAAAGGAGCAGCTAACATCGTTTTAGTGATTGATCCATTAACACAGGTGTGGGTGTTGATGAGGACAGGGCTGGCGATCAATCAGTCATGATTAAGTAAGAATGACATCACTGGACACTTTAAAAGGAGGCTGGTTCTTGGTATCATTGTTTCTCTTCAGTTAACCATGGTTATCTCTAAAGAAACACGTGCAGCCATCATTGCACTGCACAAAAATGGCCTAACAGGGAAGAGTATCGCAGCTACAAAAATTGCACCTCAGTCAACAATCTATCGCATCATCAAGAACTTCAAGGAGAGAGCTTCCATTGTTGTCAAAAAGGCTCCAGGGCGCCCAAGAAAGACCAGCAAGCGCCAGGACCGTATCTTAAAACTGTTTCAGCTGCGGGATCGGACTACCAGCAGTGCCGAGCTTGCTCAGGAATGGCAGCAGGCTGGTGTGAGTGCTTCTGCAGGCACTGTGAGGCGGACACTCTTTGAGCAAGGGCTGGTTTCAAGGAGGGCAGCAAAGAAGCCACTTCTCTCCAGAAAAAACATCAGGGACCGACTGATATTCTGCAAAAGGTACAGGGAGTGGACTGCTGAGGACTGGGGCAAAGTCATTTTCTCTGATGAATCCCCTTTTCGATTGTTTGGGACATCTGGAAAACAGCTTATTCGGAGAAGAAGAGGTGAGCGCTACCACCAGTCTTGTCTCATGCCAACTGTAAAGCATCCTGAAACCATTCATGTGTGGGGTTGCTTCTCAGCCAAGGGAATCGGCTCACTCACTGTCTTGCCTAAAAACACAGCAATGAATAAAGAATGGTACCAGAATGTCCTCCAAGAGCAACTTCTCCCAACCGTCCAAGAGCAGTTTGGCACCCAACAATGCCTTTTCCAGCATGATGGAGCACCTTGCCATAAAGAAAAGGTGATAACTAAATGGCTCATGGAACAAAACATAGAGATTTCGGGTCCATGGCCTGGAAACTCCCCAGATCTTAATTCCATTGAGAACTTGTGGTCAATTATCAAGAGACGGGTGGACAAACCAAAACCAACAAATTCTGGCAAAATGCAAGCACTGATTATGCAAGAATGGACTGCTATCAGTCAGGATTTGGTCCAAAAGTTGATTGAGAGCATGCCAGGGAGAATTACAGAGGTCTTGAAGAAGAAGGGGCAGCACTGCAAATATTGACTTGCTGCATTAACTCATTCTAACTGTCAATATAACCTATTGGTACTCATAATATGATTGCAATTATATTTCTGTATGTGATATAAACATCAGACAAACACTAATAAAAACCAGAGGCCAGCAGATCATGTGAAAATATAATTTTGGTGTCATTCTCAAAACTTTTGGCCATGACTGTACTTTAATTGTATTGGGGCAGAATTATTAAAGGCTCCTGTCACCAGATTTGCCACATATAAAGTACCGCCTCCGCCATTAAGGCCTCTTTAACAGATGCTAGAATGCTGTAAAAAAGGCCCAAAGCTACTCTGTACATCCAAAAAAAGACCCTTTATTATACTCACTGACTGCATGGTCCAGTGGGCATCTCTCGTCTTGATCTTGAACCTCCTTCCCTGATTCGTGTGGATGACTCGTCCTACTTCATCCACACAGTGCTCCCCCCAGTACAGTACTGTAGTACTCTGCTCTGTCCACGACAGGGCAGAGAGCAGTGTGCTTGAACAGAAGTGTGATTGGGGGGCACGGTGTGGATGACATGAGAGGCATCTCCGCACGAAACAGGGAAGGAGTACAGTGATTGAAGGAAAAGAGGAGGCACCGCATCAAGATGAGAAATTCCAATCAGACCACACTTTCTGCAGATCCCAAAAAATACCATTTATTATACCCTGAGTGGATTGGGGACATTTTTTTACATCTCTACAGCCCATTTTTCTGATATGAAGAAATCAGCTGATTTCACTGAACTGTAGGATAATTAAAGTCATAATCTGAGTTTCTCAAGTTTCAAAAAAAAATCACGACTGCAACGCTTTTTATGGCTGGAGAAAATTGCCCAATTTTTACGGACTGTCCAGGAATTTCTGGACGGTTGGCAACCCTGCTCAGTGTGCCGTCTGTGGAGGAAGCTTTGCTGTTACCCAGAGTCCCCCCATTACTGGTATATCATTACTTGGAGGGGGGGGGTGCTGCGTGTGGTTCATGACCACCTCTCAAAGATTTATGTGGCTCTCAAGGTAAGAAAGGTTGGGGACCACTATTTTGAATAGTGTTTTTTTACATGCAGAAATTTGGGGTAATGTTACTGTGACAAAGCGACACAGAACCAACCTGGAAATACACTTGACAGCTTGAGCTATCATGTCTTTGCAATAGGTTTATCTGATATGTCTGCCCTAATTGGCTGCATGCATGTACAGTAGTTTTCAAAATAATAGTGTGTTCACATGAGTTAAGCACAAAATCTTTATACTAGTTTTTATTTCAATGCATTGGCAACATTGCACACTGTTTTTTAATTCAAAACATGACAAATGTACCGTATGTTTGGGACTATAAGATGCACCGGAGCAAAAGACGCACCTAGGTTTTAGAGGAGGAAAATAGAAAAAAATGTAAGCAAAAAAATGTGGTCATGATGCCCTGTTAAGGGGAAGTGGGTCTGCTGCTGACACTGTTATAGGGGTAATGTCCCCCAATTCTGTTAATATCCTCCATCCTGGTATATATATGGCCCCCTCCTTCCTGTTATACTTGGCCCTCATCCCCATCCTGCTATGCATGCACCCCTTATCCCCATCCTGGTATGCATGGCACCCCAATCCCAATCCTGGTATGCATGGCCCCCTCATCCCTCTTCCTGGTATTTAAGGCACCCTTCATCCTGTTATGTATGGCTCCATGGTCCCCCCTCACACCTATCCTGGTACGTATATGGCACCTTCATTCCTCTTTCTGGTATGTATGGCATTCTTCATCCCTGTATGTATGGCCCCCTCATCCTGGTATGCTTGGCACCCCCTGATCCCCGTCACTCGGCACAGAAAAAAAAAAAACTTTCATACCTCCTCTCCTCCAGCGCTGTGTATTGCTCTGTGCCAGAATAGTCACTGCTCCCCTTGCCGGGACTCTGTGCGTGGGGAGCAGTGACCATTCATTCTCCTTAACAGCGCGCACACTAGCCGCAGTGCGGCTCCTGCTGCGCACGGCGGTCAGCATGCCCGCTATTAAAGGCCATGAATATTCACCACACCCATGGGAGTGGTGAATATTCATGGCCTTTAATAGCGGGCATGCTGACCGCCGAGCGCAGCAGGAGCCACACTGCGGCTACAGTGTGCGCGCTGTTAGGGAGAATGAATGGTCACTGCTCCCCATGCACAACGTGGGGAGCAGTGACTATTCCGGCACAGAGCGAGACACAGCGTTGGAGGAGAGAGAAGGTGAGTAAGAAAGTTTATTTTATTTTTTTTCTGTGACAGGGATCAGGGGGTACCAAGCATACCTGGATGAGGGGGGGCCATACATACAGGGATGAAGGGTGCCATACATAGCAGGAGCCGCGCTGTGGGCACAGTGTGACTGTTATGTAGGAAGATTGATATTCACTGCTGGCATGGGGAGCAGTGAATATTCATTTTCTTTAGTAGCGGGCACAGTGTAGGCTGCAGCAGGCGGCTCCTGCCTTCTGTGCCCGCTCCACCACCACTGTCTCTTCCCCCACATCCACAGTATTTATGTATATCAGACTATAAGATGCATCCCCCACTTTCCTCCAAAATTTTGGCGGAAAATAGTGCGTCTTATAGTCCGAAAAATACGGTATATTTTTAACTACTTTACAGAAAATAACAAAAAATTAACATTCGGCTGTTCAAAAAAAGAAGAAAAAAAATAGCAGTGTCTGCATTTCCTTTTACAAACTCACAATATGTACTGTTTTTTTTTTGAGAATTTCGTATTCCTGTGAATCACTAACCTAATATTTAGTTGTATACCCACAGTTTTTTAGAACTGCTTCACATCTATGTTGAATAGAGTGAACCAGCTTCTGGCACCTGTCAACTGTTATTCCAGCCCAGGATGCTTTAACTACATCCCACAATTTTTGGGCATTTGTCGGCTTTGCCTCAGAAACTGCATTTTTGATGTCACACCACAAGTGTTCTATCGGATTAAGATCCGGGAATTGGGCTGGCCACTCTAACCTCAGTTTTGTTGAACACTAACCAAGATTTTTCTTGTTTACTTGTGTGTTTTGGGTCGTTGTCTTGTGGAAACACACAATTCAAGGGCATATCAACTTCAGCGTAAGGCAACATGACCTCTTAAAGTATTTTAACCCCTTTACCCCCGAGGGTGGTTTGCACGTTAATGACCGGGCCAATTTTTACAATTCTGACCACTGTCCCTTTATGAGCTAATTACTCTGGAACGCTTCAATGGATCCCCCTGATTATGAGGTTGCTTTTTCGTGACATATTGTACTTCATGATTGTGGTAAAATTTGTTCGATATCACTTGCGTTTATTTGTGAAAAAAACAGAAATTTGGTGAAAATTTAGCAATTTTCAAAATTTTAATTTTTATGCCCTTAAATTAGAGAGATGTCATACAAAATAGTTAATAAATAACATTTCCCACATGTCTATTTTACATCGGCACAAATTTGGAACCAAAACTTTTTTTTTTTTTTTTATTAGGGAGCTATAAGGGTTACAAGATGACCAGCGATTTCTCATTTTTCCAGCAAAATTTACAAAACCATTTTTTTTTTAGGGACCACATCACATTTGAAGTCACTTTGAGGGATCTTTATGACAGAAAATACCAAAAAGTGACACCATTCTAAACTGCACCCCTAAAGGTGCTCAAAACCACATTCAAGAACTTTATTAACCCTTCAGCTGCTTCACAGGAATTTGTGGAATGTGGAAGAAAAAAAATAACTTAACTTTTTTTTACAAAAAATGTTACGTTAGACCCAATTTTTTTTGTTTTCGCAAGGGTAACAGGAAAAAATGGACCCCAAACTTAGTTGTGCACTTTCCCCTGAGCATGCAGATACCCCCCATACGTGGGGAAAATCTACTGTTTGGGCACACGGCAGGGTTCGGACGGGAAGGAGCGCCATTTGACTTTTTGAATGTAAAATTTGCTTGAATACTTAGCGGATGTGCCCCTGATGTGCCTAAACAGTGGAAAAACCCCACAAGTGATACCATTTTGGAAACTAGATGGTTGTTAGTTGTGGAATGAGCTGAAAGTTTCTTCCTTGTGTCCTTGCAGGGCAAGGAAGTCAAGGTTTTGTCGGACAACCGGGACTTAAACCACCAAGGGGGCACCAGATCAAAAACTTTAATGAAGGTTTCAGACCGGTTGCTACAGTTGGCAGAAAGACATCTCTCCCTTACCGCCTTGCATATAAAGGGAAAAGAGAATGCCAACGCAGACTTTCTGAGTCGAAATATGCTAAAAGGAGGAGAATGGGTTCTCAATCAAAGGGTCTTTTTTTTGGATTGCCCAGAGTTGGGGACAACACAGAATCGAAAACTGGAAGTTTTCTGTTCCCTGAACCCGAGGGAAGATCCTCTAGTGGTAGACTCCCTCCTAATCCCGTGGAACTTCAGCCTGGGTTATGCCTTCCCTCCGTTATCCCTTCTTCCAGCTGTCATCAGGAAAATCAGGGTCGCCTTGGTTCTCTTGCCTGAGGGAGATGTCAATTTAAGATCCTTGGGTCCTTCTGGAGATTCTGGATCTTCTCTCACAGGGGCCAGTTATCCATCCTCATGCTCTGAATTTACACCTTACGGCGTGGAATTTGAGAGGGCATTATTGAAGAGAAGAGGTTTCTCATTAAATTTAGTAGACACCCTCTTACGTAGCAGAAAAGCGGTCACCACACACATTTATGCGATAACCTGGAAAAAATTCTTAACCTTCTCGGAGGCTAATGTGGAGGATGGGGCCCCTGTGGGAGGGGTTCTGGAATTCCTTCAGAAGGGGCTAGAGCTGGGTTTATCCACAAGTACTAGAGGTAGGACTACCAACCATGAAAAAATATAAATCTAGCACAGTAGAAGGTATAATAAAATATAACTTTTATTGGATATATGTTAAAATAACCATATAGCTCAAATAGAAAATGGACAAAGGACAAAAAAAAACAAAAAACGACACCCATCAATAGAAGTCACAAACACAACGGGGGAGGGAAACCATGCCCTAATACTATAGCCCCCATTTAGTGTAATAGTGACGTAGATATAGCATATGAATGAGAAAGGAACGGTCTCACCATTAGTTGGAGTACAGCCTTACTCATAGCAGTTGGGATCCCCACTCAGCTGGTATTCTAGCCAGAGAGGCACAGTCCACAGAGGAGATAATAACAATTGGGGGGGGGGGGGGACACCCACACAGTACCCAAAGAGAATATCCCATGTATAGGAGGAGGGCCGGGGATACCTACGTGTCTCGTTGATTAACTCATCAGGGGAGGAGGGGACAGCTGTATTGGCTTTTGGCAGGAAAGGATTCCCAAAACAAGTAATAGTGAGGAACTACATGTGCTGCGTTTACATATAGGTGAGTGGCGTTTAAATATGCTCACTTCTGGCGCCACATTTCAGACAGAAAACATCACTTTCAGTGCGCGATATATCGCATCACGGTGCCCATGTTAGGCGGCATAGGGCGCAGAGACTACTATGCCGTGCGCTCCAAGCTGGAACACACCCTTGGAACGCTCGCGTCATACAAGAACCAGACGGGGCGGGTGAGTGCGTCAATGCCGGTCCGATACGCTCCAGCCTGCAACGAACCGGTAATTCCTGCGCAGCAGTGTCACACTACTAGAGATAAGAGGAGGCGCATATTACACACCTTGCGCTCCAAACAAGGACACAGGAAAATCAATAAAATATTTATATAAGACGCCACTAATAGAACACCCACCGGCATACATAGGGGTGTAATTAGAAAGGGGAGCATGATATACATACAGAAAAAGGTATTATTCATGTCCACATATATAACAATATTCCATATAAGCCATAACACTTAGAAGAAAAAACAAATACTGGGTATGAAATAGATAAATCGAAACATCATAATAAGCCCAATAAATGCATCCCAAATTTAAGTAATTATAAAACTAAAGGAGTATAAGTAGCAATCCAACAAAGTACATAAATAATCCTACTACCTTGGGCATACATTACTCGAGGGAGGAAAAATTTTTTTTTATATTTTAACGTGGTAGTTTAGGCGGGGTAAGAGGCTAAAGGTCATGAATAAAAGTCAGAAAAACGTGCTAACTGGCAGGTATACAGATGGATGGACCTGTTATGATCTGCAACAAGTACTAAGGAAAGAAAGGGGAAAGCTATCCCTACAGTAAGACTAAGCTGAATCCCTACGATTTAGCGGGCTGCCTGTTCCTTGCGAACAGATCCGCCTTAGTCCTCGGCTAGTCTGAACGAAGACCTATAGCATAAAGGAAGGGGTCTCTAAAAGAACCAAGGACTGGAACAAAAATGGGACACCTCCTGAACAGAAAAGGTTGTTGTAGAACACAAAAAGATAAACTGACAAAAAGGTACTAGAGGTCCCAGAAGGACCAAGCAAACTGACAGAGATAGGCACAGAAGCACCTGGCTAGCAAAACAGTCAAACAACACTGAAGTCCAGCACAGCCAAAAGGGCGGAGCTGGAATATATAGGCAGATGGTCACGTGACCGCAAAACACAAGATGGAAAAAACAAACAGGAGGGTTCTAACAGTACCCCTTCTTTTATGAGGATCCTCCAGGCCTATCCGGAAACCTCTTGTGGAAAGCTCTAACAAGCCTAGGAGCAGAGACATCATCCGCCCTTACCCAGGAGTTATCTTCGGGACCGAAACCCTTCCAGGAGACGAGATACTGTAATCCCCCTCTATGCCATCTATAATTCAAGATACGAGAAATTTCATATTTGCCGTCTTCCACCACAGGAGGAACTGTAACAGTGGCATCCCTATCTGATACATCAGCCTTTTTCAACAAAGAAACATGAAACACAGGATTAATCTTCCAGGAAGTAGGGACATCCAACCTAACGCAATGTTCAAACGCAAGTTTAATAGCCAGCAACTCAAGATTTCCAACATCATAATTCAGTTCGGTTTCCGAAATTTTTTTCGAAAAGAAGGCACAAAGATGTACTCCATCCCTGTTCTCCTGAGACAAAACTGCTCAGACCCCCACCGATGAAGCATCAACGTCGACCAAAAAAGGCTTGGTCTCATCAGGCTGCATAAGGATAGGGGCAGAACTGAACCTCTCTTTGAGATACTTAAACGCTTCAATGGCCTCAGTAGTCCACCGGACCGTATCTCACCTTTCCTGGTGAGATCGGTTAGAGGCTTAACAATTACAGAAAAATTCTTAATGAATTTCCTGTAATAATTGGCTAAACCCAAAAATCTCTGTATAGATTTCAAACCAATAGGCCTAGGCCATTCCTGCACAGCCTGAACCTTCATCGGGTCCATCTCAAAGCCCTCGTTGGAGACAATTTAGCCCAAAAAACAAATTTTCTGCACAGCAAACTCACATTTCTCCAGCTTATCTAAGAGTGAATTATCACTCAATAACTGCAAAACTTCACGTACACTCTGCCAATGGGACTCCAGATCTGGTGAATAAATCAAAATGTCATCCAAATACATTCTTACCAATCAAAGGTCTCAGGATGTCATTAATAAGGTTCTGAAAAAATGCAGGTGCATTGGTAAGACCAAAAGGCATCACCAGATTCTCAAAATGACCTACCGGAGTGTTAAGAGCAGTTTTCCATTCATCACCCTCCTTCACTCGTAACAAATTGTATGCCCCCCAGAGATCAATCTTAGAGAACCACTTGGCCCCCACTAACTGGTTAAACAAGTCAGGAATTAACGGCAATGGGTAGGAATTGCGTACGGTAATCGTATTAATTTCACGAAAATCCAGACATGGACGTAAACCCCCGTCCTTTTTTTAACAAAATAAATCCAACTGCCACAGGTGACTTAGAAGGTCTAATGTGACCAGCAGCCAGGCTAGTCTGTATGTACTCCTCCAAGGCCTTTCTTTCAGGGATAGTCAGATTAAACAAGCGACTCTTGGGAAGAGTAGCTCCCGGAACAAACTCAATGGCGGAATCATAATCCCTATGAGGAGGTAAAACTTGCGACTCCTCCGAAAAAACCCTCCAAAAATCTTGAATAGGTACAGGTAATTCCCCTTTTTCCACAGCCGCAATGTGACCATTACAACATTTATCATAGCACTTCGGACTCCAAGACTTTATCATATTAGTAGACCAGTCCAGCAAAGGATTGTGCAGTTTTAACCAAGGCAATCCTAGAACGACCGGAGAGGGTAAATTATTTAATACAACCAAGTCCAAAATTTCTTGGTGAAGTCCATTGATAGTGAGGGGAAATGCAGCAACCTTGTGAGTAATACATTTCAAGGGAGTGTTATCAATTGCAATCACAGAAATAGGTGATGACAAAGGTTTGGATTTCAATTTAAGTATTCCCAAAAACCCTTTATCAATCACATTAAGTGTTGAACCACAATCCACAAATACCTGAAATTCAATCAAATTTTCATGCAAAGTAGTACTCCCTGAAAGAAATACTCCTGCAGAGCATAAACAAGCTATACGGGCGTACCTGACCTTTTTTTTTTCTTTACTTAACCGAAGCTCACAAAACTTAATCAAATGGTCAGCTTTACCACAATAAAGACACAATCTCTCGGCGAACCTCCTGTCTCTTTTCTGAGAGCGAAGCGACATTGCCCCAACCTCCATCGGTTCTCCGCCGTCTGAGCAGATTTTCTGGGGACTAGGACCTGGCATTACAGGAGTCTTTACCTCATTCTACCTAGATCTAAGCCTCCTATCCACACGAACAGCTTATTGCATGGCATCCTGCATAGTCTCAGGTGCGGGGAATGCAATTAGCAAATCCTTAACCCATTCACTCAGACCAGCAAGAAATAGACATTTCAGAGCAGGATCATTCCATTTGACTTCTGAAGCCCATCTTCTAAAGTGTGTGCAATAATTTTCAACATCACCTGACCCCTGATTCAAACGCCTGAGTTCTGCCTCAGCAGATGAGATTCGATCAGGATCGTCATATAATAGACCCATAGCAGAAAAAATTTCTTCTTCCGACCTTAAGCATGGATCATTAGGTTAGAGAGAAAAGGCCCACACTTGTGGTTCATTGCGCAAAAGTGACATAATAAAACTAATGCGCTGTGATTCATTCCCAGAGGACCTTGGTCTCAAACGAAAATATAACAAACAAGCATTTTTAAAGGAAAAAAAATCTTGCTGTTTACCATAAAAAACATCAGGCAGTCCTACTTTGGGTTCCACAAAATGTGCTCCAGAATAGCTACTCACGTGTTGCTGGAGCTCGGCCACCTCCAGAGACAATCCCTGCAAGCGTTGAGCCAAATCCTGGATGGAAGCCATACTGATCCCCGAATTTCTTTCCTTTTAGTTTTTTTGGGCTGGACTTACTGTTATGATCTGCAACATGAACTAAGGAAAGAAAGGGGAAAGCTATCCCTACAGTAAGACTAAGCTGAATACCTACGATGTAGCGGGCTGCCTGTTCCTTGCGAACAGACCCGCCTTAGTCCTCGGCTAGTCTTAACGAAGACCTATAGCATAAAGGAAGGGGTCCCTAAAAGAACTAAGGACTGGAACAAAAATGGGACACCTCTTGCACAGAAAAGGTTGTTGCAGAACACAAAAAGCTAAACTGACAAAAAGGTACTAGAGGTCCCAGAAGGACCAAGCAAACTGACAGAGATAGGCACAGAAGCACCTGGCTAGCAAAACAGTCAAACAACACTGAAGTCCAGCACAGCCAAAAGGGTGGAGCTGGAATATATAGGCAGATGGTCACGTGACCGCAAAACACAAGATGGAAAAAACTAACAGGAGGGTTCTAACAGGACCAACATGGATGGAAAGGATAGAGAAGAAGGGGGGCCCTAGTATGCCCTAGTATAGCTGTTCTTGGCACCCTACCTACCAGTGGAGGTTGGCAACCTAGGGGAACACGAGATGGCGCCCCCACTCCAATACGGCTCTCCCTAAATATCCCTGATCGGCCCTAAAGTCAAAGGAAATAACCAAAAGTTAGAATTTCGTCGAGGCCAAAGATCATGAATAAAAGTCAGAAAAACTTGCTGACAGGCAGGTATACAGATGGATGGACCAAAATGGAGGGAAAGGATAGAGAAGAAGGGGGGGCCCTAGTATGCCCTAGTGTAACTGTTCTTGGCACCCTACCTACCAGCGGAGGTTGGTACCCTAGGAGAACACGAGATGGTGCCCCCGCTCCACTACGGCTCTCCCTAAATATCCTTGATCGGCCCTAAAGTCAAAGGAAATAGCCAAAAGTTAGAATCTCGTTCAGGCCAAAGGTCATGAATAAAAGTCAGAAAAACTTGCTGACAGGCAGGTATACAGATGGATGGACCAAAATGGAGGGAAAGGATAGAGAAGAAGGGGGGGGGGCCCTAGTATGCCCTACTATAACTGTTCTTGGCACCCTACCTACCAGCGGAGGTTGTCTCCCTAGAGGAACACGAGATTGCGCCCCCACTCCACGACGGCTCTCCCTAAATATCCCTGATAGGCCCTAAAGTCAAAGGAAACAGTCAAAAGTTAGAATCTCATTGAGGCCAAGTGGAGACAGAGTCTGGAGACAGAGTCTTGAGACAAAAAATTCACCTGGATTGTAGAATTTGTTTATCCCAGTTACCACCCCGTAAAGGGACGTCAACTTTGTCAATTCCCATGAAAGTCAATGAGGAACCATCACTCCCATGTGTTATTTTAATATGCCTTGCCAGGGGGGTGTCTCTTTTATTGGCGATGTCCCTCAAATGTTCCCCGATTCGTCTTCGGAATTCATGGGTGGTCTTTCCTAATTACTCTAAACCGCATCCGCATGTAACTTTGTAAATGACCCCCTTCATACGACAACTAATAAAGGAACGAATGGTATATTCTTTTCCTGTGACATTACTAGAGAATCTCTTCCCTGTTGTCAGGGCCTGGCAAGCGATACAACCACTGCATTTGTAACAGCTAGTGATGAGCGAGCACTAAAATGCTCGGGTACTCGTTGCTCGGGTCGAGCAAATTGGAATACTCGGGTGCTCGACCCGAGCAACGAGCCCAATGTAAGTCTATGGGAAACTCAAGCATTTTTCAGGCGGCTCTCCCCGGCGGTCTGCAAGGGCCTAAAAATTGCCCAAATCGAAGGGAACAGTGCTCAAATGACATGGAGACAGCATGGGGAAGACCCCTGGAAGCATTTCTGACTCCCAGGTTACTTCTGTCAACAACGTTGTCAGAGGTATTACTCCTCTTTTACGGACTCACAATACAACATACCAAAACGAAACCAAAATAGATTTTTCTGGGAAATATGTTAAGGAACATCCTTTCCATGACATGTACAATGTATATAAAGCAAAATAAATAACCAAAACCAAAAATACTCCTCCACACCTTGGGCTATGTTCACACGTAGCGTTTTTGATGCATTTTTGCACTTTTGCATTGCTTTCAACCAAGACAAATGCATTCACCAGGAAATTTCATTTTAACATTTTACAACCTTATCTGGCCATGTGGTGTGTGACACATCATCGGACACATTCATACAGTGCTGAAAAGTCAATGGAACAGCATGGGGAAGACCTCTGGAGGCATCTCTGACTCCAGGTCACTGCCTAAAAGTGTGCTCATCATAAGTGATCCTTGGCGCATGCGAAGATGCCTCCCGCCATGCATCTGTCATTGCAGACTTGCAACAATCACCGTCCACGTTCTTGTCCCACTGCAGCGTTCAGTTGTCCCTACCCCATTCCTTCGAATGCAAGCGCAAGTATGCAGGCTGCCAGCCACCCACCCACAGACTGCAATACTATACTGCCAAATTTTTGACAGCTGCTTGCACTTGAAATGTGACCTTTTCGGCTCGTGTAGGCGGAAGCTTTTCATAACCTCATGCCGGCGGCAGCCGGGTGTCAATACTCGGTCCCCAGCCGCCACTATATTTCCCGGTATCGCCTCCTCCTTCCACAAGCACGGGTCCCACAACATTACCCATGCCCTCCCCAGTGCACTTACTGGGAGGGACCGCCTAACCACAAACACGTGGACAGGTGAATGTGGCCAGGGACGGTACGGAACCAGTCCACAACTTTTTTTGCTGACAGTTGTATTTAGCTCGGTGAAAGGACTGGCATAGAGGGAAACCCCCAGAGACAGCGGGAGGCCGCACAGCGCCCCCCCAGAGACAGCGGGAGGCCGCACTGCGCCCCCCCAGAAACATCGGGAGGCCGCACGGCCCCCCCCCAGAGACAGCGGGAGGCCGCTCGGCGCACCCCCAGAGACAGCGGGAGGCCGCACGGCTCCCCCCCGAGACAGCGGGAAGCCGCACGGCGCCCCCCCCCGAGGAGACAGCGGGAGGCAGCACGGCGCCCTCCCTAGAGACAGCGGGAGGCCGCACAGTGCCCCCCAGAGACAGCGGGAGGCCTCACGCGCCTCCCCTAGAGACAGCGGGAGGCCGCACGGCGCCCCCCAGAGACAGCGGGAGGCCGCACAGCGCCCACCCCAGAGACAGCAGGAGGCCGCAAGGCGCCCCCCCAGAGACAGCATGCGGCCGCACAGCGCCCCCCCGAGACAGCGAGAGGCCGCACGCAGTTACGCACACACACAAACATATACAGACATATACATACACGCATAAACACATTTGAAACACAAAAATGCATATAAACAGACATCACACAATGATATCTGCCTGCACACACACAGTCACACACACACTCACCATCCCACAGCTCCCGTCGTCCAGCTCCTTTCTGGTGGTAAGTAGCAGTGCAGGGTGCGCACTGCGTGACGTCACAGTAGCAGACACGGCCACGCACAGGGCCATGTCTCCTAGCTGTGATGCGGCCGGGCCAGCACAGGGAAGTTAACAGGTGCAGTGCTGCCCCGGCCGAAGAAGAAGCTGCTTGGGGAGGAGTCCGCGGGCCCCCCGCCTCTGACTGCCGGTATGTGCCGTGGCGCCGCACTTATTATAATGAGGACAGTCTGGCCATGGATGCCCCAGGGCCCCGGGCGGTAGCCCAGATTGCCCTCATTATAATCCGCCTATGGCCACTATATTTCCCGGTATCGCCTCTGCCTTCCACAAGCACGGGTCCCACAACATTACCCATGCCCTCCCCAGTGCACTTACAGGGAAGGACCGCCTAACCACAAACACGTGGACAGGTGAATGTGGCCAGGGACAGTACAGAGCCAGTCCACAACTTTTTTTGGTGACAGTTGTATTTAGCTCGGTAAAAGGACTGGCATAGAGGGAAACCCTATCTACCCTGCATGTCATTTCTCACAGGAAGTCCTGTAATGCAGCTCGTTGCAGAAGCAATGGCAGCCCATCCAACATCAACTCACCCTTGTCGGTGGTGCTTTGACACACACAAATCTTTCTTTGCGCATTTAATTTCTTGAATACAGAGTTGGACAATGGCCTGATCTGTAATGCGGTTTGAGAAATATCATGCATAAGCATGACCGATCCACATTAAAAAAGCCGCCATAAAATGTCCGGGAACCTTCCCCCACACTTTTCTTAGCCAGGGCTGCTTTGCTGTAGGGTTGGACGGGCCCACCTGAGAACCGTAGACTGCTGCGGCGGGCCCTGGCTTCTCCTTCAGGAGAGTTCATAGTGCCGAGGTGAGGCCATGATGATGATAGAGACCACCATCTGCTTAGTTTTCTGTTACTTGGAATGCAAGTGCATGTATGCAGCCAGCCACCCACCCACCCACACACAGGCCGCAACACTAAACTGCCAGCTTTTTGCACTTGAAATATGGCCTTTTAAGCTCGTGGAGGCGGAAGCTTTTCACAACCTCATGCCGGCGGCGGCCGGGTGTCCATACTCGGTCCCCAGCCGCCACTGAAGACTTGCAGCGCCGGGATCCTGGGTTCAAATCCCAGCAAGGACAGCATCTACAAGGACTTTGTATGTTCTCCCCGTGTTTGCGTGTGTTACCTCCTCAGTAAAAAAGCAGCCATAGAGTGTCCGGGAACCTTTCCACACACTTTTCTTAGCCAGGACTGCTTCTTGGCAGGGTTGGACGGGCCCACCAGAGAATCTTCTGGTGTGCCTTGGCTTCTACCTCAGGAGAGTTCATGATAGCGCCAACTTTGCAGCTGCTATGGGGCTCTTGAGCAGGGGAGATGAGTTAGCCCTCAGAATCAAATCCTCTGGTGGACACAATTTTTTTCAATCTGAAACAGCTTCTCAGTGGGAGTTGTATTTCACCACAGCCATATTCTTTAGCTCGGTGAAAGGACTGGCATAGAGGGAAACCGTATGTACCCCTACTGTCATTTCTCCATCACCAGGTTCCACCCATTGTCACACACGACCATGCCTGGCTGTATGTTCAGCGGTGAGAGCCACAGATCAGGCTGCTGTGTTACAGCTTTCAACAACTCTGCAGCGCTGGGCGGTTTGTCACTTAAGCATTAAGCATGTTATCTTCAGAACAGCCTGTTGCCGCTTGGCCAAGGCAGTGCTGCAGTGCTGTCAGTTTGTGACTGATGTGGTCATTTTGGAGATGGAGGAGGAGGTTCATGAGCTGAACAATGTGATTACATTGTTGTTAAATTGGTGACTTTTTTTATACTAAAGAAAGATCCTATTGTTTTGTTTTTTTACGTTTTTTTTTAAGACAAATGCATTCACCGGGAAATGTAATTTTAACATTTTACAACCTTATCTGGCAATGTGGTGTGTGACACATCATCAGACACATCCTGTTTTATTTATGATGGAGGGACTCTGAAAGTCATAAAGCCTATTTTTATAGGGACATCAGACAGCCCTTACTATTCTTAAAAGGCCAGCAGTCGGCCCTAGCTATTGTTAGAGAGCCATCAGCCGGCTATGCTTTGTTGTTCCCATTATTAACAAGTGGGTCTCCTATACTGTTATTGCTTATCTAGTGACTGCAAGGGCTGCCAAAAATTTGGACGCAACACAATACCCCTTTGAAGAGACATAGAGGAGGGTCTCAGTAATAAAAATGTTCCCATTATAAACGAGCGGGTCTCCTATAGTGGTAATGCCCGTGCTGTGACTGCAAAGGCTGCCAAAATTTTGGAAAAACCCCACTAAGAATTTAAAGACACACAGAGCAGGGCCACAGTAACAAGGTACGACATGTTCCCATTAGAAAGGAGAGAGTCTGCTATACAGTTATAGGGTATGCAGTGAGTCCAACGGCTGACAATTTAGGAAAAACCCCACTAAGAATTTAAAGACACACAGAGCAGGGCCACAGTAACAAGGTACGACATGTTCCCATTAGAAAGGAGAGAGTCTGCTATACAGTTATGGGGTATGCAGTGAGTCCAATGGCTGACCAATTTTAGGAAAAACCCACTAAGAATTTAAAGACACACAGAGCAGGGCCACAGTAACGACAAATTCCCATTAGAAAGGAGAGAGTCTCCCATATTATTGGCCTATGCAGTGAATGCAAGGGCTGCCAAATTTGGAGGCACTTCAATGCCACTTGTAAGAGACGTGGAGGAAGGCCTCATAAAAAAAATGTTCCCATTAGAAAGGAGCGGGCCTCCTATACTTGTAAGCCCATGCACTAAGTGTATGGGCTGACAAACATTTACCCCTGGGGGGTATACATGAACATACTGTATAAAAATATGTTTTTACAGGCATCATAAACACCCTTTAAAAAAATTATGTGGGTGTTGCAACACGGACCACGGTCACCCTGGTGATATGGTGGTGGAGGATGAAGAGAAGGAGGAGGACAAGAGCAAATAGACAAAATCAGGAAGCGTATAACCATGTGTGGGTGTGAAAAGGTGCATGGGAATACACCTCCCTAGAAAAAACACTGGATTGGAGTTTATGTTACGCTGCTATCATTCGTTGGTGTTGAGAAGTCTGGCCCAATCCAGCCCTTGTTCATTTTTATAAGAGTCAGCCTGTCAGCATTTTCAGTTATAATTCCAGCATCGGCACTAAAAACCCTCTCTGATAAAACGCTGGCGGCAAGGCAGGCCAGGACCTCCAAGGCATAGAGAGCCAGTTCATTCCACGTATCCAGCTTGGATACCCAGTAATTATAAGACACAGCAGAATCACGGAGGTCGTTGGTACGGTCGGCAAGTTACTACCTCAGCATCTTCCCAAACTTTGCACTCCTTGTGAGACTACCCCGCGCCTCCGATGGGAGGGTCTGAGAAAAGTCTCCCAGAACTTTGACAGTGTTCCCCTGCCTCTGCTGGATTGAAGTTGTGTCTCTCTCGCCTCTACTCCTTGGTTGTCCAACGAAGTGTGCCCATTGCCGCCAGTGTTTTCGGATGGGAATTTTTTTGAATAGTTCCTCAACAAGGGCCTTCTTGTACAGCCCCATTTTTGTAGGCCTGTCCACCTCAGGAATAAGAGATAAAAAGTTCACCTTGTAGCATGGGTCTAGAAGTGTCACCAACCAGTAACAACTGTCACTCGAAATTTTGAGAACACGAGGGTCATGGGAAAGGCAGCGTAACAAAAACTCGGCCATGCGTGCCAGACTACTAACAGGCAAAACTTCCGTGTCCTCACCAAGAGGATGACTGACCATGCTCTCCTCCTCCTCCTTTCTGTCCTCTGGCCATCCACGCTAAACAGACAGTATGACAGATGTGCAGGTAGTACCATCTATATTGCATGAAACTAGCTCCTGTCCTTCCTCCTCCTCCTCCTCTTCCTCATTGTCACCCAATCCACGTTGGGATGAGATGAGAATTGGATGTCTGTAATCACCATGTATGGTTCCTTGCTCCATCTCATCGTGCTCTGCCTGCAATTCAATCCTCTGATTGTGAGCAGAGAGCATTTCAGAAGACAGAGAAGCGGGACGGTGACGATAATTATGGCGCCATCGCCGATCACCATCTTGGTGGAGTCCTCAAAGTTTTGGAGGATGGTACATATGTCTGACTCCTGAGGTCTTATGTGTGGAGTCTGAACTGAATACCGACGGCCTTGTTGATGCTGGTACTCAACAACTGCCCTCTTCTGCTCAAAAATCCTTCCCAACATCTGCAGTGTTGAGTTCCAATGCGTGGGGACATCACACACCAGTCTGTGAGCCGGAAGCTGCAAATGCTGCTGAAACACTGCAAGGGCGGCGGAAGCTGTAGCTGACTTTCTAAAATGGGCACACATGCGGCGTACTTTAACAAGCAGATCCAGCAGCTCCAGATAGGATTTGAGAAACCGCTGAACCACGAGGTTAAGCACATGGGCCAGGCATGGTACGTGTGTGAGCTCGCCTCGCCTCAGAGCCGCCACCAGGTTCCGGCCATTGTCACACACGACCATGCCTGGCTGTAGGTTCAGCGGTGAGAGCCACAGATCTGCCTGCTCTTTCAGAGCTGTCCACAACTCTTCAGCATTGTGCGGTTTTTCACCTAAACATATTAGCTTCAGCACAGCCTGTTGCCACTTGGCCGAGGCAGTGCTGCAGTGCTTCCAGCTTGTGACTGATGTGGTCAGTTGGGAGATGGAGGCTGAAGAGGAGGAGGAGGCTGAGAAGGATGAGGTGCAAGAGCTGTAGACCGTGGGGGTATCCCTGATTGACCTAGGGCCCGCAATCCTTGGCGTCGGGAGGACGTGTTCCGTCCCAAGGTCTGACTGGGTCCCGGCTTCCACTATGTTAACCCAGTGTGCCGTCAGCGAGATGTACCATCCCTGCCCACAAGCACTTGTCCACGTGTCCTTTGTTAGGTGGACTTTACCGGTAACTGCGTTGTTAAGAGCACGGCTAATGTTTTGGGACACGTGCTTGTGTAATGCGGGGACGGCACACCGGGAGAAATAGTGGCGGCTGGGGACCGAGTACTGAGGGACGGCCACCACCATCAGGTTGCGAAATGCTTCCGTCTCCACGAGCCTAAAAGGCAACATTTCGAGCGCAAGCAGTCGTGAAATGTGAGAATTTAGTAGTGTGGCCTGTGGGGCGTTGGCTACATATTTACGCTTGCGTTCCAAGGACTGGGGTATGAACAACTGAATGCTGCGCTGGGACAAGGACATGGATGTGCTTCTTGATGCTGCTACTTGAGAGTGTGCAATGAAGGTTCAGGGTAGGAGGCATCTTCGCATGCACCATGGACAGGGGATTGGCTTGCATGCACAGCAGCGGAAGAAGCAATGGTGCCACCCGCAGATACTGTTCCTGGACCCTGGGGATCAGCCAACAAAGTTGGGTGCTTTGCTGCCATGTGCCTGATCATGCTGGTGGTGGTCAGGCTGGTCGTTTTGCCACACCTACTGATGCTGGCCTGGCAGATGTTGCAAATGGCCTTTTTGGGGTTATCGGCAGAGTCTTTAAAAAACAACCAGACTTGGGAAGACCTAACAGTTGTACTGGCTACTTCCTTTGTGTTGGTGTTACGGGGAACGGTTGCCTGCCTTCTGTGTGCGGCCACCACACTGCTTCTTCCTGCCCGTTGGGGTGCTCTGCCTCCCTCCCCCTGTGTGCTGCTGTCCTCACTCTCCATGTCCTCCTTCCAGGTTGGGTCAGTTACTATATCATCCACCACCTCGTCTTCCACTTCTGGCAATTGTGTCTCATCATCGTCCACCTCTTGTGACACTTTCCCACCGTCGCCTTCGTGTAGCTGTGGCTGCTCAAATATTTGGGCATCGCTACACGTGATTTCCTCTTGCCCCACTTCAAGTGGACCGGGCGAGAGGCCCGAATCTATAAATGGAAAAGTGAACAGCTCTTCAGAGTGTCCAAGTGTGGCTTCATTTGTCTCTGTGTACTCGGCATGGTGGGAGGAAGGAGGATCAGGATGAGGAATATGCGGTCCAGACTCACGGCTACTGAGACTTGACCGTGTGGAAGACAGGGTGGTGGTGGTGGCTAAGTGACTGGAAGCATTATCCGCTATCCAACCAACAACATTTTGACCCTGCTCTGGGTTTAATAGTGGTGTGCTGCGGTCCCCTAGAAATTGGGACAGGAAGGTCAGGCGAGAAGATGTGGGTGTTTGTTGTGGCACAAATTCGGCTTGCCCACGGCCTTGTCCTCGGCCTCTGCATGCACAATTACCATCACGTCCAGTTCCCCGTCCCTTGCCACGTGCCTTGCCCATTTTAAATGGAGGACAGTATCTTCCACGCTCACTACAAATGACTGAGTTCGGAGCGAATTTTATATGTGATCCGTGTGACGGAGAAAACAGTTTTAAATACTTGGCCTGTAGGTAAGTAGTTTGACCAGCAAACTGCTGTGAATTGCTTCACTGACACACTGAAAGAAATTTTTAACGTAGGCCAGAAATGGCAGTATTTTCTGACAACGTATATGTGAGCCATGTGATGGAGAAAACACAGTTTTAAATACCTGGCCTGTAGGTAACTATTTTGAACAGCAATCTGTGTCAATTGCTTCACTGACACACTGAAATTTTTTTTAATGGAGGCCAGAAATGGCAGTATTTTCTGAAAACATATATGTAATCCGTGTGACGGAGAAAACACAGTTTTAAATACCTGGCCTGTAGGTAACTGTTTTGAACAGGAAACCAGTGTCAAAAACTTTGCTGACACACTGAAAAAATTTTTTAATGGAGGCCAGAAATGGCAGTATTTTCTGAAAACGTATATGTAATCCGTGTGACGGAGAAAACACAGTTTTAAATACCTGGCCTGTAGGTAACTGTTTTGAACAGCAAACCAGTGTCAAAAACTTTGCTGACACACTGGAAAAAAAAATTAATGGAGACCAGAAATGGCAGTATTTTCTGAAAACGTATATGTGATCCGTGTGACAGAGAAAACACAGTTTTAAATAGATGGATTTTTAGCGCTGTAATATGGAAAGGACCTGGCAGTATTCTGGAGTGCCAGCAAGCAAATGGCGCAGAAAAAACGTGTTCTCTGGATTGCTTTTTAAGCAAATAATGAGGATTAAGATGCAAAAAAAATTATTCCTGGCCCCTGAGATCTGGGCCTATTTCTAGAAATATCTAACAGCAGCAGCCGACAGAACTGGAATGCAGCCTCTTGTGCTATGTGCACTGCAGTCTGCTATATACACTGCCTGCCTGCCTATATACGCTGCCTGCCGGATATCTCTGCCGATGGATTAGTTAGTCCTCAAAAGGACTGTTTGTTAAGATGGATATGTGTAATGTACGGTTTTTCTCCCTACACTACCTAATACACAAGCAAATCTCTCCCTAGCTCAGTAGCAGCTCTCCCTACACTGTCTGATCCGGAGTGACTGTGACGAGCATGGCGGCGCCCGGTCTGATATACACCTGATGACGCTGTGCGGCCATCCAATCACTGTAATGCCCACAACCAACATGGCTACGGCATTACAGTGCATGGCAGGCAATCCCTGCATGTTCATTGGCTCTCTAAAGAGCACCAAACATGCAGGGAGGGGACCCGAGCAACCTGGAAATACTCGCCGAGCTTGTCAAACACCATGATGCTCGGGCAAGTACCGAGTAGTGGCGAGCACGTTCGCTCATCACTAGTAACAGCCCTAGATATTAGATGTAAACATGGTAGTATTCCGGGGAGGAACAAAATGGCTGTGTACCAGTCTATCACCGATTGAACAGCCTCTATTGAAGGTGACAAGAGGACGCGAACCAATGAGTTCACCAATGTCGGTATCCATCTGTAATACCTGCCAGTGTGTCCGCAAGATAGAGCGGACCTCCTGCAAGCTGTTATCATAGGTAGTGATATAGCGAATAGATGTCTGCTCTGTTTCTTTGACTTTGGGAACCAATAATGATACTCTATCCCTGGACTTGGAATCATTGTATGCTTTCTTAAGTATGCCGTCGGGGTACCCCCTACCACGAAAGTGCCGTCTGAGATCCCTTGCCTGTCTTTCAAAGGATTCAGGCAGGGAGCAATTCCGCCGGGCTCATAAGTATTGTCCCTTGGGAATACCTTTTTTCAGGGAAGTGGGGTGGCTTCTTTCCCATCGCAGCAGAGCATTGGAAGATGTGGGTTTCCTATATGTTTCTGTTGATAGGTGCCCTTCTGATATTTTTCGAATAAGTATGTCCAAAAATGCTAGTTCCCTCGCGTGACACTCGTGTGTAAAGAATAGTCCCAGAGAGTTGTTATTCAAAAGAGCCATAAACTGAGAATAACTATCCTGGTCTCCTTTCCAGATGACCAGGATGTCATCGATGGGTTTCTTCCCACCAGCCCAGGAGCAGGTTAACGTAGGCGGGCGCACATGGGCTACCCATAGCTGTGCCCCTGAGCTGGTGGTAGGACTGCCCATTGAACAAGAAAAAATTCTTTGTAAGACAAAATTCCAGTAGAGATAGAAGAAAAGTGTTGTGGCCTGTATATTGGCGACCTCGACTCTGTAAGAAGTATCATGTTGCTTGCAGACCTTTAGAGTGTATAATGGACGAGTAGAGTGCCTCTACATCAATACTACACAAGATCGTGTTAGGCTCAAGGGTAATACCATCCAATTTTCTCAGCAAATCCATAGAGTCTCTGGTGTATGAATTTAGAGATGTAACAAATGGTTGTAGTAAAGTGTCCAGGTAAATGCCAACATTTTTTGCAAAGACTCCCTACACCATAGACTATAGGTCTCCCCTTCAAGGATGTTAAGCTCTTGTGTATCTTAGGGAGACAATAGAAGGTTGCCACAATAGGATGTCGGGGAAACATAAAATTCAGCTCATTCTTTTCAATAAAGTTATTACTCAGCCCGTCATCCAAAATATCCTTGAGCTGAACTAAAAAGCTGGTCATAGGGTTGGAAGATAATTTAGTATAACTAGAAGGGTCGCTGAGAATAGCCATACACAGATCCTGGTAGTAAGATGAATCTATAATCACTATATTTCCACCTTTGTCTGATGGTTTAATAACGATCTGGGGATCTTTCTCAAGATTATGTAGGACTTCTATTTCAACTTTAGACAAATTCAATCAGCCTGTTCTATTGTGCATACTCAATTGTTCAAGATCTTTGGTGACCAGTACTACATACATACATCAATGGTGGATAAATCATTCTGAGGGGAGGGGGGGGCATTTTTTCACTTTTCAATTTTAACTTTGTAAAGGGGCCCACTCCTGTGTTTACTGGAATATAATCAGATAGGTTGTAGAGAAATCTCATGTCTAAAAGGAGAGTGTCAGGAATACCGATATCCCTACATGTGCATTTATCTTCCCTGATAAAGTGTTTCCGCCATTTAAGCTTTCTTGCAAACAAATGGAGGTCCCTGACTCCCTCAAATAGACATAAGTCAGAGGTGGGGACAAACGAAAGACCTCTATTGTGGAACTGCTCATCTAAAGGGCTTAAAATCTTTTTGGATAGATTAATCACTTGGGGTTTATAGGACTGAACTAATTGTTGGTTCTCTTCCGAAGGAAGTACCCCTGATCTAAAAAATGGGTGCCCAATGGTCTCTCATTTGAACGCCCCCTTCTAAAACCCCGACCCCTCTGTCTGGCCCGTGAATTGTTTGGGCGGATATCTAAGTCTGATGCCTCAGTGTCTCTGGAGGATAAATCAGTATTGAAATTTCTACCAGTATTTTTGTTACTAGGGATTTGGTAGGATCTATTGTCCTTGAATTCCTGAGAGTCTCTAATGAAGTTCTTGTGTTTGCGTTCCTTTAGATGGAATTGGAAACGTTCAAGGCTATTTTGCAGTGTCAATTCTTTAGAGGCAAAATCAGGTTCAGAAGAAAATTTTTTGTTATGTCTATTTGTTCTTTGAAGTCCTCACTCAGAACTAGGAGGTTTCTCTTTTCCTCCTCCAACAAAATTTCCATTAACCTCAAAGAACTTAATGTGTCCTCTTTTTCCCACTTTTCATGCAAAGTGATACCTGTAACCTGGACTCAAGGTTATCCGTAGGTTACGGGGGACAATCTTGGCTTTGATATAACTCTGGACCTCCCACCAGGACATGATCTGATTTTTGCATACCTTTAATAGTTCCTTAAATGCGCTGTCATAGGAGTGAGTATATTTGGGTTGGGCGCCAAGAACAGTTATACTAGGGCATACTAGAGCCCCCCCTTCTTCTCTATCCTTTCCCTCCATTTTGGTCCATCCATCTGTATACCTGCCGGTCAGCATGTTTTTCTGACTTTTATTCATGACCTTTGGCCTCAACAAGATTCTAACTTTTGGCTATTTCCTTTGACTTTAGGGCCTATCAGGGATATTTAGGGAGAGCCATAGTGGAGCGGGGGTGCCATCTCGTGTTCCCCTAGGGTACCAACCTCCGCTGGTAGGTAGGGTGCCAAGAACAGTTATACTAGGGCATACTAGGGCCCCCCCTTCTTCTTTATCCTTTCCCTCCATGTTGGACCATCTATCTGTATACCTGCCCGTCAGCAAGTTTTTCTGACTTTTATTCATGATCTTTGGTCTCTTACCCCGCCTAAACTACCACTTTAAAATATAAAAAAAATGTTTTCCTCCCTCGGGTAATGTATGCCCAAGGTTGTAGGATTATTTATGTTTGCAAGTCTTTTTTAGGGGCTATGCAACCACTTTGTTGGATTGCTACTCTTACCCCTTTAGTTTTATAATTACTTACATTTGGGATGCATTTATTGGGCTTATTATGATGTTTCTATTTATCTATTTCATACCCAGTATTTGTATTTAATACATTTGTTTTTTCTTCTGACCAAGTGTTATGGCTTATATGGAATATTGTTATATTGTTATACATGTGGACATGAATTATACCTTTTTCTGTATGTATTGTAAGGCAGCGCTAGTCATCATAATGGGGGTTACTCGCTGCACCGGGTCAATTAAGGCACATATGCAATGTCTTTACGCTTTTCTCACAATGTTGCAGTTTATTACATCATAAGCCACAGTTCACCGGGTCCAACTCCGTGGCACGCCGACACACATATCTACAATATTCATGAGACAAGTGGCCCACAGGCCCACTTCCTCCAGGTTGCAGCCTACGGCAAGGTAATAAATTATCAATGTCCATAACACAGTCCATGTAACAAAGTGTATTACCTTTGCCGGGTTTTAGCTGCTACAGTCCGTTTATTCCGCCACCACTGTGGCTTTGCGGCTTTCCCAGGTGGGGGTCTCTAGCCGTCGTCCCCTCGTAGGCTACTGGTATGTCTTCCACACTTGACATCCAGCCTGCGCCTTTCAGGGTTCTTCACCAAGCCGGCTCTCCCTCAAAGGCCACTGACATCCACGCACAGGATCCAGGCTCGGCCTTCCAGGCTGCCAGGCTTCACTCTCGGCCTCCCTAGGCCTCTCACAAACGGTGTCCCACACACACGGAGCACAGGCCTCACACCGAACACACCTGTCTCAAATTACCAGGGTTTATATATCCTGTGCACACACACACACAAACTGACAGGAGCTTGCTGATGTCACAGTCATGTGATCAGTCAGCTGTGTGTATAGGTCCTGTGTGCTGTCCCAGTCATGTGTACAGACCTTTACTGTGCATACAGGACCTGTGTGATGTCACAGTCATGTGACCAGTCACCTGAGGGGAAAGGTATATGGTCAGGTAAAACACATCCTAGACCATTACCGTAATGCAAGCACGTTGCTGCATTACAGTATATGATGCTCCCCTTTCTAATTACACCCCTATGTATGCTTGTGGGTGTTCTATTAGTGGCACCTTAAATAAATATTTTTTTGTTTTTCCTGTGTCCCTGTTTGGAGCTCAAGGTGTGTAATATGTGCCTCCTCTTATCTCTAGTAGTGTGACACTGCTGCGCAGGAATAAGCGGTGCGTTCCAGGTTGGAGCGCATCGGACCGTTATTGACTCCAGCTTGGAGCGCACGGAATGGGCGCCGTGATGCAATATATCACGCACCGGAAGTGATGTTTTCCGTCTGAAATGTGGCGCCAGAAGTGAGCATATTTAAACGCCTCTCACCTATATGTTAACGCAGCACATGTAGTTCCTCACTATTACTTGGTTTGGGAATCCTTTCCTGCCAAGAGCCAATACGGCTGTCCCCTCCTCCCCCTCTCTCCCCTGATGAGTTAATCAATGAAACGCAAAGGGAATGGGAATATTTTTGGGACATATGCAATAGATCCCCTGCCCTCCTCCTATACATGGGATATTCTCTTTGGGTACTGTGAGGGTGTTTTTCTCCCCCCCCATTGTTATTATCTCCTCTGTGGACTGTGCCTCTCTGGACGGAATACCAGCTGAGTGGGGATCCCAACTGCTATGAGTAAGGCTGTACTCTAACTAATTGTGAGACCGTTCCTTTCTCATTCATATGCTATATCTACGTCACTATTACACTAAAAGGGGGCTATAGTATTAGGGCATGCTTTCCCTCCCCCGTTGTGTTTGTGACTTCTATTGATGTGTGTCGTTTTTTTTTTTTTTTGTCCTTTGTCCATTTTATATTTGAGCCATATGGTTATTTTAACATGTATCCAATAAAAGTTATATTTTATTATACCTTCTACCGTGCTAGATTTATATTTTATCCATAAGTACCCTAAAGGTATAGGTGTCAGTGCTCGAGGCCTTATTTAGCTGTGATCTAGCGAAAAAATTTTGGATTTCTCAGTTTATTAGGGCATCTTTTAGGTCTAGACCCATCTCAGGATCTAACTTGATGCCTTGGGACCTAAATTTGGTCTTAACAGCGTTAACTGGCCTTCCCTTCGAGCCCTTAGAATCGGTCTCCCTAAAAGACATTTCCTTCAAAACAGCTCTTCTGGTCGCACTGACCTCGGCTAGGAGAGTAAGTGCTATCCAGAGCCTCTCCTCGGTTCCACCCTATACTCAGATTCTTGAGGATAGAGTAGTCTTCAAATCAGATCCGGCATACCTCCCTAAGGTAACTACCCTCTTCCACAGAACCCAGGAAATTATTCTACCATCCTTTTACCCCAACCCCTAAAATCCTGTAGAGAACTAGCTACATGCCCTAGATGTTAGAAGGTGCATAATCAAATACCTGTCTGTCACTGAAGGTTTTAGGAAGGAGATATCCCTTTTTGTTTGTCACCAGGGGGTTAAAAAAGGTTGTATGGCCTCGAAACCCACCATTGCTCATTGGATTAGGGACGCCATTGCTCTGGCCTATTCGTCAAGTGGGAAAGAAATACCAGAGGGTCTGAGGGCCCATTCTACTCGGGCCATCACGGCCTTCTGGGTGGAGAAAACGGGCGTCTCCATAGAGGAGATATGTAAGGCCGCTACCTGGTCCTCTCCAAATACCTTTTTCAAACACTATAGGTTGCATATGGGTGGCTCTTCCGACCTCACCTTTGGGAGAAAGGTGCTCCAGGCTGTGGTTTCCCCCTAGAATTTCCATTCTCTGTAATTCTCTCGTGGTGCTGTCATGGGGGAACGAATAAAGTCTTAGTTACTTACTGGTAACGTGATTTTTCGGAGCCCATGACAGCACCCTTATATTCCCTCCCCTCACGTTTGTGGGAGCACTCTCTTTTAGCTGGATATTCACTCACTCATATAAGGTGTTTTGGTGTGGGTGATTGTATGGATATATAGGTATTTGGTTGTTGCCTCTTTTTTCTCTTGAATAAATAAGTAAAAAAGAAAAAGAGAGTACGTGTTATTTTGTTTTGTATACCTTATGATGTTTTGTTCTTGCTAACCTTGGCGGTTCTCTCATGCTCTGTTACCCAAACTGAGTCGAGAGGGAGGACCGCCCCTTTTAAACCTGTAGGTTTCCTGTCCTTGGTGGGCGGATCCCCTCTCTCGTGGTGCTGTCATGGGCTCCAAAAAATCACGTTTCCAGTAAGTAACTAAGACTTTTACTTTCATCAGTCCACAAAATGTTTCTCCATTTCTCTTTAGGCCAGTTGATGTGTTCTTTGGCAAATTGTATCCACTTCAGTACATGTGTTTTGTTTGTTTTTTAACAGTGGGACTTTGAGGGGACTTCTTGCTAAGAGATTAGATTCACACAGGCGTCTTCTAACTGTCACAGTACTCACAGGTAACGTGAGACTGTCTTTGATCATTGGCTGAGTTTTTGCCATTCTGGTTATTTATTTATTTTACTCATATAGCACCATTAATTTCACAGTGCTTTACAGACAGTTTTGGCACTTGTCCCCATTGGGGTTCACAATCTAGATTCCCTATCAGTATGCCTTTGGAGTGTGGGAGGAAACCGGAGAACCCAGAGAAAACCCACACAAACATGGGGAGAACATACAAACTCCTTGCAGATGTTGTCCTTGGTGAGATTTGAACACAGGACCCCAGCGCTGCAAGGCTGCAGTGCTAACCTCAGAGCCATCGAGCTGCCCTATTCTTCGATTAATTCGAAAAGTAGTTTTCCGTTTTCTTCCACGTCGCTCTGGTTTTGCTTTCCATATTAAAGCATTAGAGATCATTTTGGCTGAACAGCCTATCATTGTCTGCACTTCTTTATAAGTTTTACCCTCTCCAATCAACTTTTTAATCAAAGTACGCTGTTCTTTTGAACAATGTCTCGAACAATCCATATATATTTTTCAGGCTTTCATGGAGAAATTCATGGACTACATGTGCTGGCTTCACCCTTAAAGGGAACCTATCACGTGCTAGCTGCCCTCTAGACTGCCCCCATAGCGTTGTTAGTGATGCAATGTGCATCACTAACAAGCTGTTTTCATGAAAATTGGTGCTGCTATAATGATTTTATAACGTTTAATATACTTAGATTCTACCTGCTCTTTTTCAGTCATTGGGGCGTGCTTTTCATATTCAGTCATGGGCGGGCACAGCTTTCACTCACTGCTGGCGCCACCCATGCAATTGAATCCTGCTTCCGGCAAGCCCTGATATTGTGGAGCGCAGGCGCACTTGTATATGTCCGGCCTCCTGCGCAGTGATACTGTGTGATTATCAGCTTCACTGCGCATGCGTGGGGAACATAGCGCGTCATAACGCATGCGCAGTGAAACTGGTAATCACACAGCCTCAATGCGCATGTGCGGGGAATAGAGCATCATAGCGCATGCACAGTGCAGCTGCGAACTACACAGCTTCACTGCGCATGCTTTATGATGTGCTATGTTCCCCCCGCACACAGCCTCACTGCTCAGGCGGCCGGACATATACAAGTACGCCTGCACCCCACAATATCAGCGTTTGCCGGAAGTGGGATTCAAATACATGGGCAGCGCCAGCAGTGAGTGGATGCTGTGCCCGCCCATGACTAGATATGACAAGCACACCCCTATGACTGAAAACCAGGTAGGATCTAAGTATATTAAATGTTATAAAATCATTACAGCTGCACCAATTTTCATGAAACAGCTTGTTAGTGATGCACATTGTATCACTAACAATGCTATGGGGGCAGTCTAGATGGCAGCTAGGACGTGACAGGTTCCCTTTAAATAAGGGCCACCTGGTTCACACCTGTTTCTTCACAGAATGATTTACCTCACCAATTGAACTCCACACTGCTATTATTTTGAACACACCCCCTTTAAATTAATTGCTCAAATACACAGATTCAAAAACATGCAGATCATGAATGCTGAGTCTGTTGGTTTTCTTAGAATCTACTGTACCAACTGGTAAATTGTTTATAATTGTATTGTATAGAATTTATACCAAAGACAGAGAGTAAACTGGTTAGTCATATTGGACTGCTATTATTTTGAACACTACTGTATGGTCTGTGACCTTTAACCTCTCCCGACATATGACGACCCCGTATGTCATATTTAGCAGTGATTTACCGACATAAGATGTACCGGTAAGTCATGACAATCTTGTGGGCACAGGAGTGGGAGGTCTGCTTAAGTGATAGCTGAGTTCTGGCTGTCACAGCCAGGGTCGGTGCCCACTCTGCCTTTGGCTGTTTAGCCCTCTAAGTACTGCGATCAACAGAGGGAGGGGGCTCCCTCTCCCACCCAATCGGCACTCCCGTGACATGATCCCAGGGGCCGATGTTTGCCATGGCAGCAGAAGTTCATTTAGTGATCTCCTGATTTGCCATCCAGCTACAGTGGCCTGTTAGATCATGCCAGAAGCATGGTCTAAAAGGCATTTTGTCAGTATTTTACATCAGTATTTGTAAGCCAAAATCAGGAGTGGAATAATCAGAGGAAAAGTATAATAGAAACATGCGCACTACTTCTATATTTTTAACCCACTCCTGATTTTGGCTTACAAATACTAATGTAAAATACTAACCAAATATTAAACATGGCCTAACACTGACAGGTGTAATGAATTGCAATGCATTATACCAGTGATCATAGTAAGAAAAGTTAAAGTCCCATAAAGGGACTAAGCTAAAAAAAAAAGGTTTTAAAAAAATTGGACAAAAATAGTAAAAAAAATCACAAAATAAAGAGCAAAAAAATGAAAATAATATTTTACCAATAAATACATATATTAATCTAAAAAAACAAAAAAGTGCACATATTTGGTATGGCCCCAGCCAGAATGACCCGATCTATTAAACTGTCACACTAGCTAACTCCTCAGTGATCACCTAAAAAAATAAACATGGCAAAAAACTATGCTTTTTCATCATACTGCCAAACAAGTGAAAAAAAGTGCGATCAAAAAGTCGTATGTAAATAAAAATGGTGTAGCTGAAAACATCATATTGTCTCGCTAAAAATAAGTCGCCATACAGCCCTGTTAAGGGAAAAATCAAAAGCTATAGCTCTCATAATAAAGCGATGCAAAAATACTTTTTTTCCATAAAATAGTTTTTGTGTAAAAGTGGCAAAACAATTTTTTTTTTTATAGAAATGATATCGCTGTAATTGTACTGATCTGAAGTATAAAGCTGTCTTATGAATTTTACCACACGGTGAACGGCATAAAAAAAAAAAATCCTGAATTGCTGGTTTTTGTTCATTCTGCCTCCCCAAAAATTCGGAAGAGAAAGCGATCAAAACAATGTTATATGCCTGAAAATGGTACCACTAAATTTTCAACTCATTCCACAAAAAACAAGCCTTCACATAACTGTCTGGAGAAAGCTAGAAAAATTATAGCTCTCAAATTATGGCGATGCAAAAACTTTTTTTTTACGTCTGTGAGTAGTAGCTAAACTTAAAACTATATAAATGTGTTATTGCTGTAATCTCACTGACCCACAGAATAAAGCAGTGTTATCAGTTATACTACACGAGAAACTGTGTAAAAAATAAATTAAATCAATTTTTCTCCAATCCCCTCCATGACAGCATCCTAGGAGGTTGCCTCTCCATCCTAATTAGGGACAGGAAACACAAGACGTTAAATAGCCCCTCCCTATCGTCATCCCCAGTGTTTTTTCTGTCCCTAATGGGATGAAGAGGTTATCTGTGAGGTGCTGTGGCCGGCGAGCAGTATCCCCCTATGTACCTGGAAGCCGGCTGCAGAGGTCGGTTGCTTCAGCCTTCCTCCTCTGTCAGCTCCCGCTCTCCGGAGCGGGACCCCGCCACTTGCCCGCGCCGCAAGGTAACGCTGAGTGATGTAAAGGGCTGGGTGCCTCCCGTAGCTCCCCAGCCCCGATCTTCCTCCTATCCTCCACTGCGCTCTGCACGCTTGCAGGAAATGCCGGAAGTTCCCGTATCAGCAGCCGGTGACGTCACTTCTGGTACGTTCCAGGGTGGAACGCATGGCATGTCACCGGTGGGAAATTAGAGAAAAAAAAAGGAAGAATTTGATGCCGAAGATTGGTGGAATGAAGTCAGAGGTAGTGTTGAGCCACCCCCGTAGTGTTCGGGTTCGGTTTGATTCGTCGAACACCGGTATGTTCGTCGAACTGTTCGTCGAACTGTTCGTCGAACACTGTCGAACGCCGTTAAAACCAATGGCAGGCAAACAAAAACACATAACAACACATAGAAAACACCTTCAAAGGTGTCCAAAAGCTGGCAAACTGCTCAGAAGACACAACTAACACATGGAAAAGTGACAAGTACATATAGTCATGTGAAAAGAAAAGAGGTGGGGGAGTAAAAGGAGGGGGAGACACAGATATAGGCATGTCATGCCCTTCTAAAATCAAGAAAGGCTGGACTAAAAATCTAAAATCAGCCTACCAACACCCAGACGTCGTGACAAGAAAATTAAAAAAAGAAATATCTTTAGGTAGAATGGCGGTTCCATTCAGAACACTTTCCTTACAAGACGTAGTGGTATCCCCGTTGTGAGTTGTGCCAAAAATGGAACCCAATACATTCGGACTAATCCACCATTTGTCATATCCAAGGGGCAGGTCAGTAAGCGACAACATCGACGCGGAACCAAGTACAGTAGTATATACCATACATCCTTTGACAAGGCAATCAGGTGGATCAAGAAGTTGGGAAGGGTCACCCTAATGGCCAAAACAGACATTGATGCGGCGTTCCGGTTACTTACTACCTGTGCCTCCGAATAGTGTCCACCTATTGGGCTGCTTCTGGGAAGGAGCATACTATATAGATCGCTGTTTGCCCATGGGGTGGTCCAGATCCTGCTCACTATTTGAGGCGTTTAGTTGCTTCTTCGAAAGGGTTGTAATGGACGTTTCTAAGGGGGCTCATATTATCCATTACCTCGACAACTTCTTATGCCTGGGCCCAAAAGATTCGCCACAATGTGAATACACGCGATAGTCCACCTGTGAGAAGGAGAGAGCTGGAGGGAGAGCGGACACCACAGAGCCGAGGGGTTAGATGGAGAACGGAAGAAGGAAAGAGGGCGAGGGATGTAAGGGAGTACAGTGGAAGGCTGACCTGAGCTCCCCCACGTTCCTGCTGGGCGGGGAACAGCCCTGGGAAGAAAAGCCGCTTGTGCATCCCTTTGAGGTTACGGGCGCGAGCGGGCAGAGGGACTACGCTGGAGTGCGAAGCCGACACGGCCAGTCCGTTCCTGCCCGTGCGACCTCCGTGTCGCCGGGTTTATGCCAGAGCCACGGTGGACCCTGATGGCCAGCCCCCCTCTCCCAATACTGGTGCCTGTCCGCTGGTGGGTCGCAGCCCCCCGCGGTGGGGGGGAGTAACATCTGCAGAAGAAAGACCATCTTCCAGCCAAACTAAGATGTCTACTTCTTTTCGTGGACAATGTGATACGATCTCTTTCTTACGGACACGCCCATCGCTACAAATTCCAGATGAGGCACAAAAACAGCAGGTGCTTCAACGGATATCAAGTGCTCCTTCAAGTGGGCTCTCCTCCACCTCAACTTCAACATCACAAAAACTCCAGTCCTCAGAGGTGTCACCCCAATCGCACTTGCTTCCTCACAGCTCCCAAGTCTCCAGCTGCCCGTCTGAGTATGGGGTAACACAGATGGTTGAGTCTGCACAGCTGTTTACTCATACTATAGCCTGGGAAACAGAAGTCTGCTCCAGAGCTTCTGTTAATCCAGATGAGGAAATGATATGCACTGATGCCCAAAATCTTTATGAGTCGGATCCAGGACCAGATGAAGAAGGTTCTGAGCATAATGTAGACCCTCGTTCACAAACTGTAACTCCTGTTGGTGGAGACAATGATGAAGACGATGATGAGACTCAAATACCTGATTGGAGCGACAACTTGACTTTTCGGTCAGGGCAGGAAGAGGTTGGCTCTGAGGACGACGGGTGTGAGAGCACACAGGGTGATGATGACGAGGTTGGAGATCCCCCTTACTGTCAACCCACAGTCAGCCAAGAGATGAGGTCAGCAGAGGAGGTGGAGGAGGATGCTATTGACGAGGTTAGGTTGCGCCTTCCTGGACAGAGATGTAGTACTGGAAGCACGTCAACAACTGCATCCTCAACCACAACTCTGCCTCTGACCACAAGTCGTGGTGGCTCTTCAGGTCACATGGGCTCTAAGCCTTGCATAGCCTGGGCATTTTTTCAGATCGATAAGGATGACCCAACTTGTGTTATCTGTAATATTTGTCACCAAAAGCTAAGTAGAGGCCAAAAAATCCATAGTTTGTGTACTTCATGCATGAACCATCACATGGATATGAAGCATAAGTTGCAGTGGGAAGCTCACTGTGCTACCATGCGGCTTAGCGGGCCGGGCCAGGCACCGTCTGCCCCATCTTGTGCATCCACGGCCTCTTCATCCTCTGTGACTGGGGGGACAGCAGTCACACATGTTTTTGGACGCAGACCTGCCACCTCTTTACCCGCAACAGCCAGTGTGATTGGCAGGTCATCATTTCATTTGGAAGTGGAAACACCAGCTGGTGTTGAGCGCTCTCCAACATCGATAGCACCACCTTTGGATCAAGGCAACCTAACTTTTCCGCCTGCATCTTTCTCACAGACCGGCAGTTTTCCAGGGGCACCCTACTCAACCCCGTCTAAGCACAACAGCCAGTCCTTGGTCCCTCAGATGTGGACTAGTAAAAGACCATTTCCTCCTAGCCATGAGAAAGCTAAGAGGTTGAATTTCACCATCTGCAAGCTGTTGGCTACAGAAATGCTGCCTTTCCGCCTGGTTGACACAGAGGATTTTCGAGACCTTATGTCCGTCGCAGTGCCCCAGTACCAGATGCCCAGTTGGCACTACTTCTCAAAGAAAGGTGTGCCTGCGCTACACCAGCATGTCGCACACAACATCACCGCTTCTTTGAGAAACTCTGTGTGTGACAGGGTGCATTTCACCACAGACACTTGGACAAGAAGGCATGGACAGGGGCGTTACATGTCGCTGACTGGGCACTGGGTAACTATGGTGACAGCAGGACAAGGGGCTGCTGTCCAAGTCTTGCCGTCCCCACGAGTTGTGCGTCAATCCTCTTTATCTCGAAGTTCCTCCACTGCTTCTGCCTCCTCAACCTCCTCTCGGTCCTCCACCTGCACCCAAAGCCTGTCTGGTAATGCCACCCGCTTTCTAACTGCGCAGAAGGAATCCTGCACACCTCCTTACTATGCTGGCAGCAGGGCTCAATGGCATCAGGCGGTATTTACTTTGAAATATCTGGGAAATGTGAGTCACACAGCTGAGGAGTTGTGGTCAGCTCTGGAGACCCAGTTTCATGAATGGTTGTCTCCATTGGACCTGCAACCAGGGAAGGCCGTGTGCGACAATTCTGCAACCTGGTTGTCCAGCAATTTTTAGCCCACTATCCCGGACTAGATGGCTTTCTTCAGAGGGCATGGTCGCTGTGTGCTCACTTCCGCCGTTCGCATCCCGCAGCTCAATGACTTACATCTCTACAGAAGCCGTTGGGCCTGCCAGTTCACCGGCTGAAATGCGATGTGCCGACATGGTGGAATTCAAATCTGCACATGTTGCAGCGACTGTGGCAGCACCGACAAGCCCTGGTGCAATACGTTCTGACGTATATCCTGGGCCAACGAGATCCAGAGGTGGGGCAAATCACGCTGCAGGAGTGGTCTCAGATCAGGGACCTATGCACCCTTCTGCACAGTTTTGAAATGGCGATGAAGATGTTTAGTGCTGACGATGCCATTATCACCATGACTATTCCGGTGATTTACATGCTGGAGCACACGTTAAACAGAATTCGGAGTCAGGTGGTGGGACAAGAGGAGGTGGAGGAAGTAGAGGAGGAGTCGTATGCAGAAGGGATAACATCTCCAAGGCCAAGACGGTCGGCAGCACCAAGGCGGCAGGCATGGGAGGGTGGGGGAGAGGGATTAACCAGGGCGCATGGTAGCAGCCAAACTGTTGAGGAAGGTGCAGGAGCCGAGGAAGAAGTGGAGGACGAACTGGCGATGGGCATGGAAGACTCATCAGATGAGGGAGACGTTGATCACATTTCTGTTGTGCGAGGTTGGGGGGAGAGGGCAGAGGACGGAAGCATGATTCTTACCTCGCTACCAACACAACAAGGACTTGGTCCTCCTGGATGCACAAGACACATGAGTGCCTTCTTGCTGCACTACCTGCAACATGACCCTCGGATTGTCAGAATTCGAAGTAATCCCGACTTCTGGGTGGCCACACTCTTAGATCCCCGGTACAAAAGTAAATTTGCCGAAATAATTCCTGCCATAGAAAGGGATTCACGCATGCAGGAGTATCAGCAGAGGCTGTTGCAGAATCTTACATGTGCTTTTCCACAAAACACCAGTGGTGCACGTAGTGAATCTCACAGTTTTAACTTGCCAACCGTGAGACTGTCGAGTCTTCATCACTCAAACCGTAACAGTAACACAGTATCTGCTGGTAACAGCAATTTTGTGGAATCGTTTCACCACTTTTTTAGACCATCCTTTGCAAGGCCACAGGAGACAAGAAGTCTGACACATAGTCAACGCCTAGAGAGGATGGTACTGGAGTATCTCCAAGTGAACATCGAAGCCATGACTGTGTCACTAGACCCTTGCTCATTTTGGGCTTCTAATCTGGAAAAATGTCCGGAGCTCGCCACTCACGCCTTGGAGATCTTGTCATGCCCTGCAGCCAGCGTTCTCTCTGAACGTGTGTTCAGTGCTGCTGGTGGTGTGCTGACAGGTAAGCGCACGCGGCTGTCCACTGAGAATGTAGACAGACTCACGTTCATAAAGATGAACAAATCATGGATCTGCAAGGACTTTTCTACCCCTGTGTCATCCTGGGGAGACTAAAGCGTGAGGATTTGGTAAAATCACCTCACCAACCGTTTTAAGCAACTCTGGGGGAATTGATGCCACTTAAGTGGTGTCTGTGCCACAATTTTTAAAAAAAATGGAGACTCTTTTTGGAGTCCCCTTGCTGTGTTTTACGTGACGTTGGCATCGTCAATTCCAGGTGGGTTGGGTCGCTCCCCCCCACCTTTTAACCATAAGAAACTACATACACTATGGCTTGGGGTAACACAGATGGTTGAGTTTGAAGAGCTGTTTACTCAGAGGTCTGCTCCAAAGCTTCAGTGTCTGCTAGTCAGCGTAGTAGCCCAGCTCTGAAGCAAGCTACACCGCCTGTGTATCTAAAAAGAATTTTTAACTGCATCTAGCCTAGCAGACTGTGGGGACCCCCAACCAAACCCAGATGATCAGCCCCCCTACCGCCCCCCTTTCCTTGACAATACAATAATGTAACTCTTACAACTGGATGGGTGAGGATCGGTCACAGCTTTATTAACTCTTTATACTCATTCCATTAGAAAGGCATTTTATTTCTAAAATAATTCAGCTTGTTGCAGCATGACCTTTGTCTCCACACCGGCAAGTTGGCCAACAAGTGTAACTCTCCTACATGTCCTTTCTATTTCCAGGCCACGGAGGATCCTGCGTACTCGTATGCAGGACTCTGGCCCCCATCCATCACTCTTAACGCTTGTTCCACTCCGTCCTGGAGTCCTGACAGGAATATGTCCAGTCCAATATCCATTAAGTGAACACCGTCGGGCCGTATGAGGCCTGCTTTATCTCCTTCCTCTGTCTCTTCTAAATTTTGCCATCCGAATATTTATTACCCACCTTGTCCGTTCGATGGCCGTGATGTCTCGCGCACCTTGCCATACCGCTATCGGCACAATCTCTGACCATACTATAGTTAGTTTTGTGAAAAATTCTCTGAAGCGCTCAGTGTCTAGTTTCATTATTGCCATTAGTTATGTGCTCTTGTGATGACCTAGGTCGTTTCCCCCGGCCTGTATAACTAAGATGACCAGACCTCTTGCCTCTCTCCCTACCTTGATTACCTCCTTTAGTACCTGTGGCCATTGCAGGCCTCTAATACCTCTCCAGTTGAAATATGTGTTATGAAACTCAAATTTCCTCCCGCCTGGGCGGACTTTCGCCCTTTTTTCTGCCCAATATATATACGAGTGGCCTATCACCCACACTGTTGGCTTAGCGTCACCTGTAAAAGAAACAAACCACGTTAGGATAACAAGTCCGGTCTTATGTTTCTTGCCAAACACGTGGATCGCCATCTCCCTATCCTCTGAACTTCCGTTTCTGACAGTCCTGCTCTTGCTACTTCCGCTGCTGCGCCTATGCGGAATGAGTGTGTCCCGTAATCTTTGGGGTGGTTCCCTGGCGATGTTAGGCATTTATTAAATATAACTTGGAACTGGTATCTTGATAATGGCGTTCCATCAATGTGTGATAGGAAGAAATTACTTTGTGACCTGATGGTTATATATATTTTTACTATTGTTACCCGACTCAGTGTACTGTTTGTGGGTTGTAGAAGTACCCAAGTGCCTCTGCCCACTGGAACCATTTTCGATTTGCTTATGCGTAGACGTATTGCATTATTGGCTATGACTACGTCCTGGTGTAATAAGCCTCCACTGGTGGTAATTTTGGATTGAGGGACTAATTCGCTTATGCATAGCGCCCCGAAGAAGGCAATCGCAAATGCAGTAGACAGTAGTGTTGCTTCAAATTGTGAGTGTCATGTTAATGGTGTTAGGGATATGATGTGAGAAATCAGTTTTAGTGACACGGGACGGGACGTCTACACTCCTGACTTGGCTGACCCCTTTTCCACCCTTTTATGGATTGTCTGATGATAAATCTGTTTGTCACATCTCCCCAATTCAGTGAAGTGAAATGCTACTCCAGTCAGACACAGCTGCACTGACACCCCTCATATGCCCCTCATCATTAGCTGGTGGAGAAATTCTATGGTGACTTGTAATCTGGCTTGTTCACATTGGTCAACCCGTCTGCCTGCTACTAGTCGTGTCCACTCTTCCCATGCCTTACCGTATGCTTGCCACGTCGACGGGGCAACTGACGCTCTGATTAATGGCATCAACTATTCGCCACTAGATCCCATAGGGAGGGTGGGCAACTGTTGCCTGATGGGTGTTGGGGAGGAGCTCTGTGAAAATCTGACAATTGAATTGTGATAAAGCGTTAGCAGCAGCATTAGACCCCTCAGCATCGTGGCTAGCGCTGACCCATACATGGTGTTTTAGGCACAGGAATGCTAGCCGGCGTAGTAGGCCTAGCACTGGGAGAGACGATGATGCCATCTTATTAATGCAGTGCGCTAGGCTGGTGTTTTTTGTTATGAAGAGTATATTTTTGTTAGCCAGGCGCGCGCCCCATATTTCTATTGCTACCACTATTGGGAAGAAAAATTATTTTCCGGGCTAGATGCAGCTAAAAATTATTATTAATTTCAAAGCTGGTGGAGCTTGGTATAGATGGCCTAAAACAATGAATACCACACACTGCTACTATGCCCAAAATTATTTTCCGGGCTAGATGCAGCTAAAAATTATTATTAATTTCAAAGCTGATGGAGCTTGGTATAGATGGCCTAATACAATGAGTACCACACACTGCTACTATGCCCAAAATTATTTTCCGGGCTAGATGCAGCTAAAAATTATTATTAATTTCAAAGCTGGTGGAGCTTGGTATAGATGGCCTAATACAATGAGTACCACACACTGCTACTATGCCCAAAATTATTTTCCGGGCTAGATGCAGCTAAAAATTATTAGTAATTTGAAAGCTGGTGGAGCTTAGTATAGATGGCCTAACCGAATGAGTACCACACACTGCTAATATGCCCAAAATTATTTTACAGGCAAGATTCAGCTAAAAATTATTAGTAATTTGAAAGCTGGTGGAGCTTAGTATAGATGGCCTAATAGAATGAGTACCACACACTGCTAATATGCCCAAAAGGCTTTACTTGGCTAGGTGCAGTAAAAAATTTGTATTACATACACAGGTGGTGTAGCTTGCAACACAGATAGGCTACTCCACTGACTAACACACACTGCAAGAGGCCCAAAAGGATTTGCTTTGCTAGATTTAGCCAAATGCTGTGAAAAACACTTGCACAGCACTAAAACAGACCTGCCTGGCAAAAAGTGATAGGAACTGATGTAACCTAGCCCTCAAAAGGGCTGCAATTACTAGTCATTACTCCCAACCTATCTGTCTATTTAAGAGCACAGACCTGCCTGCTAAAAGTCGTAGGAAATGCTGTAACCAAGCCCTCAAAAGGGCTGCAATTAGAACTAGTCCCTACTTCCAAGCTCTCTGTCTAGTTCAGATAAAATTCGCTTGCAATTTACACAGTTATACTGTATAGCGCGCACACAGCAGCTGCGGTGCCGTCTAACACTCAGCTGCAGCAGTGAGAAAATGGTGGCGACGGGGAAAGTGGCTGGGTCTTATAGGGCAAGGACATGTGACATACACAGCCAATGACACATGCCCTTGCTTGTGTGAAAAAAAGCACTTCGCTCCGTGTGTGCACTGCTGATAGGCTGACAGACTGCACCTCCCCACTGTAAATGCGGGAAAGAGAAAAAAAAATGGAGATCTTCATTATTTCTGCAGAGATCCATCCCATGCCCCTCCCCCCACCCCGCTGTACACTCAAACTGTGTATTAACATTGATTATCAGCATTACTGTGAAAAAATCCAGTTACGATTTTGGTGCACGAACAGTTATCGAACATAACCTCGAACAGACGGATTTTTTCAAATCGTTCGGGTTCGTCGAACGGCTCGAACACCTCCCAAAACAGCTCGAATTTGAGATTGGCGAACAGTTCGATTCGAACACCGCTCATCTCTAGTCAGAGGGAGGAATCTTTTATCCTATTGGATGTAAGAAGCGCTGGATCACGGTCTCTGCTTATAAGAGGGCCCTGATGGGAAGACACCTTAAGGTAGGACAAAATCCATTTGACCATGGAAGGTGTAGGTTCCCAAAGATCTGCATCTGCAGAGCCCAGTGCAGACCCAGCCCCAGTAAGTAAATTGGGTTTGGGGAGATTTCCACTCTCTTGCAGTAGAATCCATATTTAGTCTGTCTCCCTCTCTCTCTTTCTAGGCAGACAAGGAGCCTGCATCAAGAATGGGGGAAAAAACTACCGGGCACAAATGTGCCATTGTAGTATCGGCGTCTCTGCCCCCTGACAGGCAGAGATGCCGTCCCACTTACAGCCGCGCTCCCTGCCCGGCATCCTCCGGTGCTCCTGTCTCTGTTGCTGCCGGCATGCGCAGCTCCCCGGGCACTGTGCTTAGGGCGTGCACGCGCGCGCTCCCTCGCTCTTAAAGGGGCCACGCGCGCTGTCCTAAGGAGTCCTCGGCCAATGACCGGAGGACCTCTCATATAAAAGGCACCTCCTCCAAAATGGAGGGGCCCGTGCAAGGTTGTAGCTTTGTGTGTTATACTCTGCTTCAGCCCTCAGGTCCCGCTGCTAGCCTGACTACCAGTCCAGCCCGCCAGCCTGACTACCAGTCCAGCCCACCAGCCTGACTACAAGTCCAGCCCGCCAGCCTGACTACAAGTCCAGTCCGCCGGCCTGACTACAAGTCCTGTCCGCCAGCATGACTACAAGTCCAGTCCGCCAGCCTGACTACAAGTCCAGTTCGCCAGCCTGACTACAAGTCCAGTCCGCCAGCCTGACTACAAGTCTAGTCCGCCAGCCTGACTACAAGTCCAGTCCGCCAGCCTGACTACAAGTCCGGTCCGCCAGCTTGTCTACTCTCCAGCCCGACAGTCTGTCTACAGTCCAGTCCGCCAGTCTGTCTATTGGCCTGCTTACTTGGAAGCACCTGCCCGTAACCTGCCGTGCCTGCCAGCCTGCTTACCTAGAAGCACCTGCATGTTACCTGCCATGCCTACCAGCCAGCCTACCTGGAGTCTCCTGCCCGTTACCTGCCGTGCCTGCCAGCATGCTTACCTGGAGGCTCCTGCTTGTTACCTGCCGTGTCTGCCGGTCCATCTGCCCGGATCACCCGTCAGCCTGCCTGCCGTGCTCATCTGCTGTACCGGTCAGTCCCTGCCTTCTGACCCGTGGGAGTCACCTGCCCTCATACAAAGTCGGTCCCAGAGTAGCACCTGGTCCCTCTGCTCGGTCCTTCCCTGGTCACGGAGTCGATTGAGCCGCCGTACGACCTTGGTCGGTCCGAGTTGATACCTAGTTACGCCCCTCTGGTCCCTCCTTGCACCGCAGCACAGAGGTTCCACCACCCGGATCCGTAACAGCCATATTTAGCAAAAAGCTCTCCTAGTCATAAAAAAACGCTATGCCAGAAGTGAAAGGAAAAAATTGTAAAACGGGAGCAACCTTCCATGATGGACGAAGTTGGGGGATGGTCTGACAAGAAATTCAATCATCCTTAGCCTCCTTCTCAAAAACCTTCTCGCAGTCTGGAGGTTCACCTGCTCCTAAAAAGAGGAAATACGACCCTAGAGATTCATCAGACTCAGACGTACAGATATGTGTATCAGATGAATGGTTAGTAGAAGGAGAATTAAATGTGCAACATTCAGAAGAAGATAAAATATATTACTTCTCTTCTGAAGATATGGAACAGCTGTTAACAGGAATAAGATGGGAGTGGAGGAAGAGGAGAAGACGCGGTCAGTGCTGGATGAAATGTTTGGAGGACTAAAGTCCAGGAAAAAATTGGTGCTTCCAATCCATGATAACATCCAAAGTTTGATAACAGACGAATGGGAGTATCCTGGAAAAAGGCTGAGTATCCCAGGAGAAATGAAAAACTGGTATCTCCTAGATGAAGACATTGCCAAATACTGGACAGAAATCCCTAAAGTGGATATACAAGTGGCGAGAGTAGCGAAAAAGACGATGCTGCCTTTTGAGGATTCATCTCAGCTTAGAGATCCGATGGACCGGAAATCAGACCGCTTATTAAGGAAATCATGGGAAACATCCTCAACGTTTTAAATACTAACATCGCATCAACTTGTGTGGCAAGGTCTGTTTTTCGCTGGCTACAACAGCTGGAGGAGCATATTGCCAAAGGTACCCAGAGAGAAGAGTTGCTTGCCGCGTTATCTTTGCTGAAAAAATACACGGGATTCCTAGTGGATGCTTCGGCAGAATCAGTTAGGATGACAGCCCAATCCCTGGTTTTATCCAATTCGGCGAGAAGGGCGCTATGGTTGAAGATGTGGAGCAGGGATAATACTTCCAAATCTAAGCTTTGTACTATTCCATTTAAAGGAAAATATTTATTCGGGGAAGCTCTGGATGAGATGTTGGAAAATGCTTCGGATAAAAAGAAGTCACTACCGGAGCCAAAAGTGTTTAAAAGGAGATCCTTTCGTCCATCACAGGCTCAGAACCTGCAGTATAGAGGGAAAGGAAAATCGGGCTGCTGGAGTTATCCGAAAGGAGGAAGAGGAAAGAACATCTTTCAAAACCTGCGACAGGAAAGACCATGACACTATGCATGTACAAGGCAGGATTGCTCACTTTCTCCCACATTGGCAACAAATATCCTCAGACCAGAAAATTCTACAAATGGTTCAAGTGGGAGCACAAATAGAGTTCTCTTCACATCCTCCTCAGAGACTAGAGATACCACCTCTATCAACCCCAAATCTGCAAAAGATCTTATTAGCAGGTCTTCAAGATCTACACGAATCTGACGTTGTATGTCCAGTACCTTGCGAGGAACAAGGAAGAGGTCATTACTTCCGACTTTTCCTCATAAAAAGGCCCTCTGGGGCATACAGAATAGAATCATAGAATCATAGAATGGTAGAGTTGGAAGGGACCTCCTGGGTCATCTGGTCAAACCCCCTGCTCAAAGCAGGATTCACTAGATCATCTCAGACAGATGTCTGTCCAGCCTCTGTTTGAAGACGTCCATTGAAGGGGAACTCACCACCTCTCGTGGCAGCCTGTTCCACTCATTAATCACCCTAACTGTCAAAAAGTTTTTTCTAATATCTAATCTGTGTCTCCTCCCATTTAGTTTCATCCCATTGCTTCTAGTCTTTCCTTGTGCAAATGAGAATAAAGATGATCCTTCTACAATGTGACAGCCCTTGACATATTTGTAGACAGCTATTAAGTCTCCTCTCAGTCTTCTTTTTTGCAAGCTAAACATTCCCAAATCCTGCAACCGTTCCTCATAGGACATGGTTTGCAGACCAGTCACCATTCTGGTCGCTCTTCTCTGAACTTGCTCCAGTTTGTCTATGTCTTTTTTAAAATGTGGTGCCCAAAACTGTACACAGTATTCCAGATGAGGTCTGACCATAGAGGAGTAAAGACCGATAATGACTTCACGTGATCTAGACTGTATGCTTCTGTTAATACATCCCAGAATTGTATTTGCCTTTTTTGCTGCTGCATCACACTGTTGACTCATGTTCAGTCTATGATCTATTAGTATACCTAAGTCTTTTTCACATGTACTGTTGCTTAGCTCTATTCCTCCCATTCTGTATATGCTTTTTTCATTTTTATTGCCCAGATGTAGTACTTTGCATTTTTCCCTGTTAAAAACCATTCTGTTGGTTGCTGCCCACTGCTCCAGTTTATTTAGGTCTTTTTGAATCCTCTCTCTCTCTTCTCTAGTATTAGCTATCCCTCCTAGCTTTGTGTCATCAGCAAATTTAATCAGTTTACCCTCAATTCCTTCATCTAACTCATTGATAAAGATGTTGAACAATACAGGTCCCAGGACGGAGCCCTGTGGTACCCCACTTGAGACATTCATCCAGCTGGATGTGAAGCCATTTACAACCACCCTTTGAGTCCGATCACTAAGCCAGTTATGAATCCACCTAACAGTTGCCTGGTCCATTGCATACTTGGTCATTTTTTCAATAAGGATGATGTGAGATACTTTGTCAAATGCTTTGCTGAAGTCAAGATATACTATATCTACAGCATTTCACTGATCCACCCAGTCAGTGATTCTGTCATAGAAGGAAATTAAGTTAGTCTGACATGACTTGTTAGTTACAAACCCATGCTGACTCTGGTTAATCACTTCATTCTTATCCATGTACTTACATACATGTTGTTTAATAATTTGTTCAAAGATCTTTCCTGGTATAGAAGTCAGACTAACCGGCCTATAGTTCCCTGGGTCCACCTTCTTCCCCTTTTTGAAGATAGGAACAACATTTGCTCTTCTCCAGTCTTCTGGGACTTCTCCTGTTCTCCAAGAATTTTCAAAGATTATGGAGAGTGGTTCTAAAATTTCTTCTACAATCTCCTTCAGTACTCTGGGGTGTAATTCTAAATCTAAAACGGTTGAATCATTATTAGTGCTGATCGAGCACTAAAATGCTCGGGTGCTCGTTGCTCGGGTCGAGCACATTGGAATACTTGGGTGCTCGACCCGAGCAACGAGCCCAATGTAAGTCTATGGGAAACTCGAGCATTTTTCAGGCGGCTCCCCCCCGGCGGTCTTCAGAGGGCCTAAAAATTGCCCAAATCGATGGGAACAGTGCTCAAGTGACATGGGAACAGCATGGGGAAGACCCCTGGAAGCATCTCTGACTCTCCGATCACTGCTGTCAACAACATTGTCAGAGTATTACGCCACTTTTACGGACTCACAATAAAACATACGAAAACAAAACCAAAATGGATTTTCCTGTGAAATATGTTAAGGAACATCCTTTCCAGGGTAATGACTTGTATATAAGGCAAAATAAATAACCAAAAACAAAAATACTCCTCCACACCTTGGGCTATGTTCACACATAGCGTTTTTGAATCATTTTTGCACTTTTGCATTGCTTTCAACCAAGACAAATGCATTCACCAGGAAATGTCATTTTAACATTTTACAACCTTATCTGGCCATGTGGTGTGTGACACATCATCAGACAAATGCATACAGTGCTGAAAAGGCATGGGAAAGACCTCTGGAAGCATCTCTGACTCCCAGGTCACTGCCTAAAAGTGTGCCCATCATAAGTGATCCTTGGCACATGCGAAGATGCCTCCCGCCATGCACCTGTCGTTGCAGACTTGCAACAATCTCCGTCCACATCCTTGTCCCAGAGCAGCGTTCAGTTGTCCCTACCCCATTCTTTGGAATTCAAGCGCAAGTATGCAGCCAGCCACCCACCAACCCACAGGCTGCAATACTATACTGCCAAATTTTAGACAGCTGCTTGCACTTGAAATGTGGCCTTTTAGGCTCGTGGTGGCGGAGGCTTTTCATAACCTCATGCTGGCAGCGGCCGGGTGTCCATACTCAGTCACCAGCCGCCACTGTTTCTCTCGGTGTCGTCTCCGCCTTCCTCAAGCACGGGTCCCACAACATTACCCGTGCCCTCCCCAGTGCACTTACTGGGAAGGACCACCTAACCACAAACACGTGGACAGGTAAATGTGGCCAGGGACGGTATGGAGTCAGTCCACAGCTTTTTTTGCTGAGGTGTATTTCACCACAGCCATATTCTTTAGCTCGGTGAAAGGACTGGCATAGAGGGAAACCGTATCTACTCTGGGTGTCATTTCTCCCAGGAAGTCCTCTAAAGCAGCTTTTGCAGAAGCAATGGCAGCCCGTCCAACATCAACTCGCACTTCTCGGTGGTGCTTTGACACACATGTTTCTTTGCGCATTTAATTTCATGCCTACAGAGTTGGGTAATGGCCTGATCTGCAATCCGGTTTGAGAAATAACATGCATAAGCACGTCCAATCCACATTAAAAAAACAGCCATAGAGTGTCCGGGAACCTTCCCCCACACCAGGGCTGCTTCTCGGCAGGGTTGGACGGACCCACCAGAAAACCGGAGACTCCTCTGGTGGGCCCTGGCTTCTCCTTCAGGAGAGTTCATAGCGCCGAAGTGAGGCCATGATGATGATAGACGCCACCATCTGCTTAGTTTTCTGTTACTTGGAATGCAAGCGCAAGTATGCAGCCAGCCACCCACCCACAGGCTGCAATACTAAACTGCCAGATTTCTGGGCAGCTGCTTGCACTTGAAATGGGGCCTTTTAGGCTCGTGGAGGTGGAAGCTTTTCACAGCTTCATGCCGGCGGCGGCGGGGTATCAATACTTGGTCCCCAGCCGCCACTATTTCTCCCGGTATCGTCTCTGCCTTCCACAAGCACGAGTCCCACAACATTACCCGTGCCCTCCCCAGTGCACTTACTGGGAAGCACCGCCTAACCACAAACATGTGGACAGGTGAATGTGGCCAGGGATGGTACGGAGCCAGTCCACAGCTTTTTTTTGCTGATAGTTGTATTTCACCACAGCCATATTCTTTAGCTTGGTGAAAGGACTTGGGAAACCATATCTACTCCAGCTGTTATTTCTCCCAGGAAGTCCTCTAAAGCTGCTTTCACTTGAAATGTGGCCTTTTAGGCTCGTGAAGGCGGAAGCTTTTCACAACCTCATGCCTCGTGTCCATACTCGGTCCCCAGTCGCCACTATTTCTCCCGGTGTTGTCTCCGCCTTCTACCAGAGCGGGTCCCTGAACATTACTGCTAGTACTTTTCTGTGGGAATCTGCTTGCCGCCTACCAGCCTGGAATATTTCCAGTAAACTATGGTACGACGCCATGGTATTAGCACTGCCCCCAGTACCAGTAGCGAAGCCTTCCCCAATTTCCTTCTCAGGAATTTTCTTTGCTAGACTGAGTGGCAGCCCAAATACATTAGTTTCTCACAAAGGAACTGAAGATAGAGTGGCAGTAGGTGCAAGTTTCTCCAGCCTGTTAGATATCAGAGGGTGAACGGCAGCACATTGGATCAGTGGTTTGCACTGAAGCCTTGCAGCGCTGGGATCCTTGGTTCAAATACCAGCAAGGACAACATCTGCAAGGATTTTGTATGTTCTCCCCGTGTTTGCATGGGTTTCCACCTCAGTAAAAAAGCAGCCATAGAGTGTCCGGGAACCTTCCCACGCACTTTTCTTAGCCAGGACTGCTTCACGGCAGGGTTGGACGGTCCCATCAGAGAATCCTCTGGTGTGCCCTGGCTTCTATATCAGGAGAGTTTATGATAGCACTAACTTTGCAGCTGCTATGGGGCTCTTGAGCGGGGGAGAAAGGTGACCACTCAGAATCAAATCCTCTGGTGGACCCAATGTTTTTCAATCTGAAACAGCTACTCAGTGGGACTTGTATTTCACCACAGCCACATTCTTTAGCTCGGTGAAAGGACTGGCATAGAGGGAAACCGTATCTACTCCAGCTGTCATTTCTCTGTCACCAGGTTCCGCCCATTGTCACACACGACCATGCCTGGCTGTATGTTCAGCGGTGAGAGCCACAGATCAAGCTGCTGTGTTACAGCTTTCAACATCTCTGCAGCGCTGGGCGGTTTGTCACCTAAGCATTAAGCATGTTATCTTCAGCACAGTCTGTTGCCGCTTGGCCAAGGCAGTGCTGCAGTGCTTTCAGCTTGTGACTGATGTGGTCATTTCGGAGATGGATGAGGAGGTGCAGGAGCTGAACAATGTGATTACATTGAGGTTACATTAGCGACTCTGTTTTCATACTAAAGAAAGATCCTACTGTTTTGGGGTTTTTTTACGTTATTTTTTAAGGCAAATGCATTCACCGTTAAACGTCATTTTAACATTTTACAACCTTATCTGGCAATGTGGTGTGTGACACATCATCAGACACATTCTGTTTCATTGATGATGGAGGGGCTCTGGAAGAGACATAGAGCAGGGCCACAGTAACGAGTACGACATGTTCCCATTAGAAAGGAGAGGGTCTGCTATACAGTTATAGGGTATGCAGTGAGTCCAAAGGCTGACCAAATTTAGGAAGAACCCCAGTAAGAAATTAAAGACACATAGAGCAGGGCCACAGTAACAACAAATTCCCATTACAAAGGAGAGAGTCTGCTATACTGTTATTGGGTATGCAGTGAGTCCAACAGCTGACCAAATTTAGGAAAAACTCCACTAAGAATTTAAAGAAACATAGAGCAGGGCCACAGTAACAAGTACGACATGTTCCCATTAGAAAGGAGAGGGTCTGCTATACAGTTATAGGGTATGCTGTGAGTCCAAAGGCTGACCAAATTTAGGAAAAACCCACAAAGAAATTAAAGACACATAGAGCAGGGCCACAGTAACGACAAATTCCCATTAGAAAGGAGAGAGTCTGCTATACAGTTATGGGGTATGCAGTGAGTCTAACGGCTGACCAAATTTAGGAAAAACCCCACTAAGAAATTAAAGACACATAGAGCAGGGCCACAGTAACGACAAATTCCCATTAGAAAGGAGAGAGTCTGCTATACAGTTATGGGGTATGCAGTGAGTCTAACGGCTGACCAAATTTAGGAAAAACTCCACTAACAATTTAAAGAGACATAGAGCAGGGCCACAGTAATGACAAATTCCCATTAGGAAGGAGGGTCTTCCATAGTGCTGGCCTATGCAGTGAATGCAAGGTCTGCCAAAAATTTGGAGGCACTTCAATGCCCCTTGGAAGAGACATGGAGGAGGGCCTCATAAAAAAATGTTCCCATTAGAAAGGAGCGGGCCTCCTATACTTGAAATGCCCATGCACTAAGTGTATGGGCTGACAAACATTTACCCCTGGGGGATATACATGAACATACTGTATAAAAAAATTTTTTTACGGGCATCATAAACACCCTTTAAAAAAATTATGTGGGTGTTGCATCACCGACCACGGTCACCCTGGTGATATGGTGGTGGAGGATGAGGAGATGAAGGAGGACAAGAGCAAATAGCCAAAATCAGGAAGCGTATACCCATGTGTGGGTGTGAAAAGGTGCATGGGAATACACCTCCCAAGAAAAGACACTGGATTGGAGTTTATGTTACGCTGCTATCATTCGGTGGTGTTGAGAAGTCTGGCCCAATCCAGCCCTTGTTCATTTTTATAAGAGTCAGTTATTATTCCACCAGCGGCACTAAAAACCTGCTCTGATAAAACGGGGGCAGGCCAGGACCTCCAAGGCATAGAGAGCCAGTTCATTCCACGTATCCAGTTTGGATACCCAATAATTATAAGGCACAGCGAAATCACGGAGGACGTTGGTACGGTCGGCAAGGTACTCCCTCAGCATCTTCCCAAACTTTGCACTCCTTGTGAGAGTACCCCGTGCTTCGGGGCCTGTGCGATGGGAGGGTCTGAGAAAACTCTCCCAGAACTCTGACAGTGTTCCCCTGCCTCTGCTGGATTGAAGTTGTGTCTCTCTCGCCTGTACTCCTTGGTTGTCCAGCGAAGTGTGCCCTCTGCCGCCAGCGTTTTCAGATGGGAATTTTTTTAATAGTTCCGCAACAAGGGCCTTCTGGTACAGCCCCATTTTTGTAGACCTGTCCACCTCAGGAATAAGACATATAAAGTTCTCCTTGTAGTGTGGGTCTAGAAGTGTCACCAACCAGTAATGACTGTCACTCAAAATTTTGAGAACGTGAGGGTCATGGGTAAGGCAGCGTAACATAAACTCAGTCATGCGTGCCAGACTACTAACTGGCAAGACTTCCGTGTCCTGACCAAGAGGATGACTGACCATGCTCTCCTCCTCCTCTCTGTCCTCTGGCCATCTCGCTAAACAGACGGTATGACAGCTGCGCAGGTAGTACCGTCTATAGTGCATGAAACTAGCTCCTGTCCTTCCTCCTCCTCCTCTTACTCATTGTCACCCAATCCACGTTGGGATAAGATGAGGCTTGGCTGTGTGTAATCACCCTGTATGGTTCCTTGCTCCATCTCATCGTGCTCCGCCTGCAATGCATCCTCTTTGATTGTGAGCAGAGAGCATTTCAGAAGACAGAGAAGTGGGACGGTGATGCTAATTATAGCGTCATCGCCGCTCACCATCTTGGTGGAGTCCTCAAAGTTTTAGAGGATGGTACATATGTCTGATATCCATGTCCACTCATGAGGTCTTATGTGTGGAGTCTGAACTGAATACCGACGGCCTTGTTGATGCTGAACTCAACAGCTGCCCTCTTCTGCTCCCAAATTCTTCCCAACATCTGCAGTGTAGAGTTCCAACGCGTGGGAACATCACACACCAGTCTGTAAGCCAGAAGCTGCAAACGCTGCTGAAACACGGCAAGGGCGGCGGAAGCTGTAGCTGACTTTCTAAAATGGGTACACAGGCGGCGTACTTTAACAAGCAGATCCGGCAGCTCCGGGTAGCTTTTGAGAAACCGCTGAACCACGAGGTTAAGCACATGGACCGGTCATGTGTGTGAGCTTGCCTCGCCTCAGAGCCGCCACCAGGTTCCGGCCATTGTCACACACGACCATGCCTGGCTGTAGGTACAGCGGTGTGAGCCACAGATCTGCCTGCTCTTTCAGAGCTGTCCACAACTCTTCAGCATTGTGCGGTTTGTCACCTAAGCATATTACCTTCAGCACAACCTGTTGCTGCTTTGCCGAGGCTTGTGACTGATGTGGTCATTTTGGAGATGGAGGCTGAAGAGGAGGAGGAGGCTGAGGAGTATGAGGTGCAGGAGCTGTAGACCATGGGGGCAACCCTGTTTGATCTAGGGCCCGCAATCCTTGGCGACGGGAGGACGTTTTCCATTCTAAGGTCTGACTGGGTCCCAGCTTCCACTATGTTAACCCAGTGTGCCGTCAGCGAGATCTACCGTCACTGCACACAAGCACTTGTCCACGTCTCCGTGGTTAGGTGGACTTTCCCGGTACCTGCGTTGTTGAGGGCACGGCTAATGTTTTGTGACACGTGCTTGTGTAATGCGGGGACAGCACACCGGGAGAAATAGTGGCGGCTTGGGAACGAGTACTGAGGGATGGCCGCCGCCATCAGGTTGCGGAATGCTTTTGTCTCCACGTGCCTAAAAGGCAAAATTTTGAGCGCAACCAGTCGTGAAATGTGAGAATTTAGTAAATTTAGTAGTGTGGCCTGTGGGGCGTTGGCTGCATATTTGCGCTTGCTTTCCAAGGACTGGGGTATGGACAAATGAACGCTGCGCTGGGACAAGGACATGGACGTGCTTCCTGATGCTGCTACTTGAGAGTGCGCAATGACAGGTGCAGGGCAGGAGGCGTCTTTGCATGCACCATGGACAGGGGATTGGCTTTCATGCACAAAAGCGGAAGAAGCAATGGTGCCACCTGCAGGCACTGTTCCTGGACCCTGGGGTTCGGCCCACAAAGTGGCGTGCTTTGCTGCCATGTGCCTGATCATGCTGGTGGTGGTCAGGCTGGTCGTTTTGCCACCCCTGCTGATGCTGGCCTGGCAGATGTTGCAAATGGCCTTTTTGGGGTTATCGGCAGAGTCTTTAAAAACAACCAGACTCGGGAAGACCTAACAGTTGCACTGGCAACTTCCTTCTTGTTGGTGTTATGGGGAACGGTTGCCTGCCTTATGTCTGCCGCCACAACACTGCTTCTTCCTGCCTGTTGGGGTGCTCTGCCTCCCTCCCCTTGTGTGCTGCTGTCCTCACTCTGCATGTCCTCCTGCCTGGTTGGGTCAGTTACCACCTCATCTTCCAATTCCATACCCTGGTCCTCCTCCTGACTTTCTGGCAATTGTGTCTCATCATCGTCCACGTCTTGTGACACTTTCCCACCGTCGCCTTTGTGTGACCGTGGCTGCTCAAATATTTGGGCATCGCTACACGCGATCTCCTCTTGCCCCACTTCAAGTGGACCGGGCGAGAGGCCCAAATCTATAAATGTAAAAGTGAACAGCTCTTCAGAGTGTTCAAGTGTGGGATCAGTTGTCTTCGGGCATTCGGCATGGTGGGAAGAAGGAGGATCAGGGTGAGGAATATGCGGTCCAGACTCACGGCTACTGAGACTTGACCGTGTGGAAGACAGGGTGGTGGTGGCTAAGTGACTGGAAGCATTATCCGCTATCCAACCAACAACCTTTTGACACTGCTCTGGGTTCAATAGTGGTGTGCTGCGGTCCCCTAGGAATTGGGACAGGAAGGTCAGGCGAGAAGATGTGGGTGTTTGTTGTGGCACAATTTCAGCTTGCCCACGGCCTTGTCCTTGGCCTCTGCATGCACCATCACCATCACGTCCAGATCTCCGTCCCCTGCCACGTGCCTTGCCCATTTTAAATGGAGGACAGTATCTTCCACGCTCACTACAAATGACTGAGTTTGGAGTGAACTTATATGTGATCCGTGTGATGGAGAAAACAGAGTTTTAAATACCTGGCCTGTAGGTAAGTAGTTTGAACAGTAAACTGGTGTGAATTGCTTCACTGACACACTAAAGGAAATTTTTAATGGACGCCAGAAATCGCAGTGTTTTCTGACAACGTATATGTGATCCTTTTGACGGAGAAAACAGAGTTTTAAATACCTGGCCTGTAGGTAAGTAGTTTGAACAGCAAACTGCGGTGAATGGCTTCACTGACACACTAAAGGAAATTTTTAATGGAGGCCAGAAATGGCAGCATTTTCTGACAACGTATATGTGATCCATGTGACGGAGAAAACAGAGTTTTAAATACGTGGCCTGTAGGTAAGTAGTTTGAACAGCAAACTGGTGGGAATTGCTTCACTGAAACACTGAAAGAAATTTTTAATGGAGGCCAGAAATGGCAGTATTTTCTGACAACGTATATGTGATCCATGTAACGGAGAAAACGGCGTTTTAAATACCAGGCCTGTAGGTAAGTAGTTTGAACAGTAAACTGGTGTGAATTGCTTCACTGACACACTAAAGGAAATTTTTAATGGAGGCCAGAAATGGCAGTATTTTCTGACAACGTATATGTGATCCGTGTGACGGAAAAAACAGAGTTTTAAATACCTGGCCTGTAGGTAAGTAGTTTGAACAGTAAACTGGTGTGAATTGCTTCACTGACACACTAAAGGAAATTTTTAATGGATGCCAGACATGGCAGTATTTTCTGACAACGTATATGTGATCCATGTGACGGAGAAAACAGAGTTTTAAATACCTGGCATGTAGGTAAGTAGTTTGAACAGCAAACTGATGTTAATTGCTTCACTGACACACTAAAGGAAATTTTTAATGGAGGCCAGAAATGGCAGTATTTTCTGACAACGTATATGTGATCCGTGTGACGGAGAAAACAGAGTTTTAGATAGCTGGATTTCTAGCGCTGTAATATGAAAAGGACCTGGCTTTATTCTGCAGTGCCAACAAGGAAATGCTGCAGAAAAACGGTGTTCTCTGGATTGCTTTTTAAGCAAATAATGAGGATTAAGATCCAAAAAAAAGTATTCCTGGCCCCTGAGATCTGGGCCTTTGTATAGAAATATCTAACAGCAGCAGAAGGCAGAATTAGAATAGAGCCTCTTGTGCTATATGCACTGCAGTCTGCTATATACCCAGCCTGCCTATATACACTGCCTGCCTGATATCTCTGCAGATGGATTAGTTATTCCTCAAAAGGACTGTTTGTTAAGATGGATATGTGTAATGTACGTTTTTTTCTCCCTACACTACCTAATACACAAGCAAATCTCTCCCTGACACAGCAGCACCTCTCCCTACTCTGCCTAATTCCGGAGTTACTGTGACGAGCACAGCGGCGCCAAGTCTGATATAGACCTGATGACGCTGTGTGGCCAGCCAATCACTGTAATGCCACAACAACCATGGCTGCGGCATTACAATGAGTGGCAGGCAATCCCTGCATGTTGATTGGTGCTCTAAAGAGCGCCAAACATGTAGGGAGGGGAGCTGAGCTCCCGCTGAGCAACCCCGGAAATACTCGGCGAGCGCTAAGCATCTCAAGCAGTGAGATGCTCGGGCGAGCACCGAGCAGTAGCGAGCATTTTCGCTCATCACTAATCATTATGTCAATTACAGAAGATTCAAGATGGAATCTATAAAATCTACGGTTCCGTTAATATGCAAGGGGTACGTCATGGCAACCATCGACCTGCAAGAGGCCTACTATCACATACCCATACATCCATCTTACTGAAAATATCTAAGGTTTGCAGTCAAACAGGGTTCAAAATGTAAGGAATTTCCAATTTAACGTCCTGCCCTTTGGGATTTCGTCAGCCCCATGGCTTTTCACAAAGCTCATGGCGGAGGTGGTAGCGTTCATAAGGAATCGGGGTATCTCCATCATCCCCTACCTAGACAACTTCCTAGTAATGGCCTCCTCGGTTTCTCAACTCAAACAAGATCTGCAGGCTACCCTCTGTTACGCACACGCCCGGCCAGACTGGCGTGAGCGTGATTAGTGATCCCACTGGACCATGAACTGAGGAGTGCCTGGAGGGGCGTAACTAAGTATCAACCCAAGGTCGCACGGTGGCTCAGTCGACTCTGTGAACCAGGGAGGTACCGAGCAGATGGACCAGGTGCTACTCCAGGTCAGACCCCGGTCACAGCTGTTGACCCACACCGGGGAATGCAGGAACAGGCAGGTTAGGCTGGCATACAGACAGGTGGGTATTGGCAGGCACGGCTGGTATGCAGACAGGTGGGTACTGGCAGGCACGGCTGGTATGCAGACAGGTGGGTAATGGCAGGCACGGCTTTTGTGCAGATAGGCAGATACTAGCAGGTAGGCGCGCAGGCTGGAGAAGGACCAGTACAGACTGGGATACAGGAACAGAGTCGTAGGTGCGATGGACAAGCAGAGCAGAACCGCAGGTGCGGTGGACAAGCAGAGCAGAGCGAAGCTGCAGGTGCGGTGAGCAAGCAGCAGAGCGGAACCGCAGGTGCGGTGAGCAAGCAGAGAAGAGCGGAACCCAGGTGCGGTGAGCAAGCAGAGCAGAGCGAAACCGCAGGTGCGGTGAGAAAGCAGAGCGAAACCGCCGGTGCGGTGAGCAAGCAGAGCAGAGTAAAACCGCAGGTGCAGTGAGCAAGCAGAGCGAAGCCGCAGGTGCGGTGAACAAGCAGAGCAGAGCGAAACCGCCGGTGCAGTGAGCAAGCAGAGCGAAACCGCCGGTGCGGTGAGCAAGCAGAGCGAAACCGCAGATGCGGTGAGCAAGCAGAGGAGAACGAAACCGCAGGTGCGATGAGCAAGCAGAGCGAAGCCTCAGGTGCGGTGAGCAAGCAGAGCAGAGTGAAACCGCCGGTGCGGTGAGCAAGCAGAGCGAAACCGCCAGTGCGGTGAGAAGCAGAGCGAAACCGCAGGTGCGGTGAGCAAGCAGAGTGAAATCGCAGGTGCGGTGAGCAAGCAGAGCAGAACCGCAGGTGCGGTGAGCAAGCAGAGAAGAGCGGAACCCAGGTGCGGTGAGCAAGCAGAGCAGAGCGAAACCGCAGGTGCGGTGAGCAAGCAGAGCGAAACCGCCGGTGCGGTGAGCAAGCAGAGCGAAACCGCAGGTACGGTGAGCAAGCAGAGTGAAATCGCAGGTGCGGTGAGCAAGCAGAGCAGAGCGAAACCGCCGGTGCGGTGAGCAAGCGGAGCAGAACAGAGCAGAAGGAGCAGGCAGACAGGACAGGGCTCTGTTCACATGGAACAGACTGGAAAATACAGGAAGATAGTTAGAACACAGGAGGTAGAGATGGAGGCAGGGAAGAGGGACAAGCAGAACCAGATACACACAAGGTACTTACAATGAAGTATCGAGTGGACACTAAACTCACAAACAGAAGTACAGAGACAACGAGTTGGAGTTAGGTGCAGGTTCAGACACTGCAGGAAAAGGGAAGGTACGGACATAGAGACAAACAAGTAACGGACTAGGACACTGTTCAGACAGGAACAAGATACAGGAACGAGCCTGGGAACTCAGCCCCCAGGGTGGTAGAAACAGACTAGAAGTCACAGATACAGATAACGGACCTGGGTATACAGCCCCCAAGGTGGCGGAATCAGACTAGGAGTTAAAGGTACAGGTAACAGGCCTGGGTAATCAGCCCCCAGGGTGGCGAAAACAGACAAAATACAGGACAGGGCCTGGCACCTCAGTTGCAAGGCACAACTGAAGGAAAGTGTTGCTCAGGCACCTACTACTGGGTGGAGGGGGTTTAAGTATCCAGTGACTCACAGCAATAGGCGGGGGAAGCATTAGGAATGCACACACTGTAGCTTTAAGAATCAGAAAGCAACAACGCCGATGCCCTAAGCCAGCAGACAAGAGACATACAAACAGCAGGTACTGGAGCAAAAGTGTGCAGCCTGGCCTGAAAGGTAAGATTGCGGTCTTGCATGGTGGGAGATGGTAAGCCATGCAAGCACGCCATCAGGGATGTTACACCCTCTACATCTTGGAATCTTTGGGTTGACTGTAAACTGAGAGAAATCGGATCTAATCCTGTCCACCAGGAAAAGCTTCCTTGGAATCCTGTTAGACTCACAAAAGTAAACCTAATTTCTACCCAAAAGGAAACAAATACAGTTGAGATCAAAGGTCTATGCTCTGAAAAACAGAAAGACGGTCTCTATACGGTTGGTGATGTCAGTCCTAGGATCCATGATCTCCTGTATTCAAGCTATCCCATGGGCCCAGGTCCACACAAGACTTCTACAGAATTACATTCTTTCTCACTGGGATAGATTGCCAAGGTCTCTCATAAGCAATATCCACCTTCCAGAGTAGATAAAGATATCCTTAGATTCGTGGCTGAATCGAGGGAACATACGGAGAGGAACGTCATGGATGCAGCTTCCTCTGATATCAGTAAGAACAGATGCCAGTGTGACACCCCAGGGGTCTGGTTGTCACAGTGATAGAGATATTACGTCTGAGAGCAGGTGGGAGGTCCTTTGGTCAGGGATCCTGTGCATGCCACACCTCCTGCCCAGCCTTGGGAGGGGAAGAACTTCCCCTGTATAAACCCGGGGCTGAGGCAGGGTTAGTGAGTCCAGGAAGAGTAGAGACAAGAGCAGCATAGGAAGCAGCAGAGGCACAAGGAGTCAGGGGCTGGCAGCTAAAGAGCTCGCCCTGACTAAGAAGATTCTTTACCGGACCCGGAGTCCGAGGCTGTGGGGACTAACTTCTACCCAGCAGCAGAATCCGTCAGGCAGGGGATTTCAGGTCCCCTGGCCCGGAAGCCCGAAGGCCCGGTCGCACGCGTGGGACCAGCACCGCCATCGTGGAGCGGAAGCCATTAGAAGGCCCCGAGTCACCGGCCATACGGGTGAGCACCACACGGTACACTCAGGGACGTGGGCTACTTACATCAGCTTCTAGCAAGGTAGCCAGAAGAGTACAGTCAGCTTGGGAGGCCTACAACTACGCCTGGCCAGGGGAGATCCCATCTGCTCAAGGACTGACCAGGCCCCGTTCGCTAGCAAGTACTCCGGGAGGGTCTATCGTTGTTACCAGTAAAGACCCTGAACGCTACCATACCGTCTCTGAGTGGTTCCTGCTACCCCCATCATCCACGTCGGCTGCCCTGAGGCCATACCCCTCCCGTTGGGGGTTATACTATCACGCTGCACCATCCTTCCACCGGCCTCAGCGGTCTGCCCTGCAGCAGCAGCCCCCTGGCTGCATTCAACGGGTGGCGTAGTCATCAACCATTTTCTACCGCTAACAGACTGCCGTCCAGTTTGACTCCCTGGGCACGGACCGGGTCACCGCCACGAGACTACAACCCTAAACAGATCCGGCTCCGGGTAAGCTCCCGCGTGCGCAACGCAGCGCGACACAGGCCCAGAGGCGCGTCACCAGCAAAAAAGGCTGGGGAGCAGTAATATCCCAAACAATATTTCAGGGAATCTGGCCTCCAGAGATTGCACACCAGTCCTCAAACTTCAGAGAATTAAAGGCGATGGAAGAGACCCACAAAGCCGCTACCTCTCTACTTCAAGGGACACATGTCAAAGTATACTCAGACAACATAACGACAGTGGCCCGCTTAATACATCAGGGGAGCACGAGATACAAAATGCTGCAGCAGATCTCAACAAGAATCTTCACCTGGTCAGAACAGCATCTTCTCTCCCTGTCAGCCCTTCACCTAAGGGGTTACTACAACTCTCAGGCAGATTTCTTGAACAGAAGGGATATACATCCGGGGGAATAGAGCTTGAACACAGAGGTATTCCAGATGCTGATGGAAAGATGGGGTTATCCGGAAGCAGATCTATTTGCGAATCAACAAAATGCAAAAGTGAGACGATTCTTCTCCCTGGATCCCTAAGACGCTTCAGTGAGGATAGATGCCTTTGCCCATTCTTGGGAAGCTAGTCTCATCTACGCATTCCCGCCAATCCAATTGCTACCAAGAATACTACAAAAGATCAGAGCAGATTGAGTCAAGACAATCATCATAGCTCCAAATTGGCCAAAAAGAGGATGGTTTGGGACTCTGAACAGCCTAACGATTGAAGGACCTATACTGCTTCCTCCAGTCCACAACATACTACAGCAAGGCCTGATCATCCATCCGGATCCTCAGAGCCTAAATCTAGCAGCCTCACTTCTGAAGCCTCAATCTTAAGAGCCAGAGGCCTCTCAGAAGGGGTGATCCAGATCCTCCAGAAAAGCAGGAAGTCGGTCACAAATTCTATATATGCTAAAATCTGGAAGGCTTTTGGCTTATGGCGCGGTTCTCATTCACCAGACATTTTCCATCCGGATGTAGCCAAGATTCTGGATTTCCTACAGGAAGGCCTGTCAAAGGGACTACGTCCAAATAACCTCAAAGTTCAGATATCAGCTTTGAGTTCTTACTTTGATAAAGATGTAGCAAATCACAGATGGATTAAAAGATTCTTGACAGCCACCTCCAGAATAAATCCTACACAAACAAAAACAGTCCCTCCCTGGGATCTGAATGTTGTACTTAAAGATCGTACTATGAACCAGTCACGGAGGTACAAATTGATAAGCTGTCATGGAAATCTGCTGTTCTAGTAGCCATAACAACGGCAAGAAGAGTAAGCGAGATCCAAGCGCTATCCATAAGAGAACCCTATCTGAAGATTTCAGAGGATAGGATAGTTTTCCAGTTTGAACCTTCGTTTCTTCCTAAAGTGGTAACAGATTTTCATAGGTCCCAACTTATAATCCTCCCTTCTTTTTGGCAAAATCATTCAAACAGCGAAGAAATATTCCATACCCTGGATGTCAGGAGGATTATTCTACATTACTTCCACCAAACCCAGACATGGAGGAAAGATCAAAGTATCTAAGCTAATAGGGATCTAGCCTTTTGAAGGAAGATCCTTCAAGCCGTTGTCCCTCCCTAAAACATTATTCTTTGGTACAACTCCTGGGGTGCTGTCATGGAGGGGATTGGAGAAAATAGAATTAGACTTACCAGTAATTCAGTTTCTAAGACCCTCCATGACAGCACGGGTAGGTCCCACCCTTTAAAATTTCCATTTTTTATGAATTCCTGTGTGATTAAAATATTTGAAGCATTCATACTGTGTAGTCCTTTAGAAAAACATTGAGGATCATGGTGGGGAGGGGCTATTTAACCTCTTGTGTTTCCTGTCCCTAATTAGAATGGGGAGGCAACCTCCTACGATGCTGTCATGTAGGGTCTTAGAAAACGAATTACCGGTAAGTCTAATTCTATTTTCACCTGCTGTTGATTTTTGCATTCTGCCTCCCAAAGATCGCAGTAAGGCTTGCCGCACATTTATCCTGCGCTCTACACTGAACGCTCATACTGGGATTTCTGTGTCAATCTCTGAAATACGTGATTCAGATTTAACCTCCGGCTGAAGATTCCCTATAATGAGGCAGCTGGAGGCACTGTGGACTCTGTTTAGCCTATGATCCAGCAGTGTCCATCTTTTTAAGTGGGCATAAAAGAGCTATCGACCACAGTTTTGTGCACCTTTGAAAAGACTGACACCACTGAACAGAGGCAAGACGGAGTCTGGAATTACACTGCTGCCTACGTTACTGGTAACACCAAGGCTCTAGAAATGTGAAATGGCTCCTCACCACTAAAAGAAATCCATCCCTTCTTAGTCCCACTATGTGATAAACACTTCGGCCCTCATAATGAGAATCACGAGGATGGAGTGCGGAAGAGCCACAACTCACACCCCATAGTCACACAAAAGATTGCTAACTCACGATAAATATGAAAAACACAAGAGAAAACTGAGTGTACAGCATATAGAAAAGGGCTTTATTAGTAGAAGTATAAGTATAAATCCATCATATTACATATATAATAAATAGATACAGATAGGGAGACGATACAGAACCACGAAAGTACGTAGCAGTTATCCGCAGCTAACCATTGTAGCAGGATAATGTGGAGAAAAGGGGGGGAGGGGAAGGGAAAGAGCGACCCTAAATAGTATGTACTAAAACATAGCAAATGGCAAGATAGGGGAGGTATATGCACAAGGATACCAATACTTAAAGTAGTGATGGATACATGTCCCATTTATCCCCCTAATGGGGTCAAAGTGGATGTAGTCCCTAATGTCAGATACACTCACCAATGAAGTAGCCAAGGGACGCTCAAAGAGGGGGCCAGGGGACAAGGCAGGAGCAGACCGAAATGGGACCTGTATCCATCACTACTTTAAGTATTGGTATCCTTGTGCATATACCTCCCCTATCTTGCCATTTGCTATGTTTTAGTACATACTATTTAGGGTCGCTCTTTCCCTTCCCCTCCCCCCCTTTTCTCCACATTATCCTGCTACAATGGTTAGCTGCGGATAACTGCTACGTACTTCCGTGGTTCTGTATCGTCTCCCTATCTGTATCTATTTATTATATATGTAATATGATGTATTTATACTTATACTTCTACTAATAAAGCCCTTTTCTATATGCTGTACACTCAGTTTTCTCTTGTGTTTTTCTTAGTCCCACTATGTGCCTAATCCGCAGCTACCATCCACATGTTTGTCAGCACTGTAGCGATGAGAGCTTGTTTAATTTGTGGTGTATGTGTCTCCAGAAGCACAAGCTGCACACAACAATATACTGGGCACTACAGTGGGAGATTTGCAATTTTCTCTTCGCAACATCCATTGCTGCTTGTTTCTGGAAGAAACCCATGGAATCAAAAGAGGCACTATGCCTGTAGATAAATTGTAACTTCAAAAATGGGGTCACTTGAGGGGGAGTTCTGCTCTTCTGCCTCTTAGTGGCTCTGTATATGGAGTCTGCAAACTATTCTAAGAAAATCTGTGCTCCAAGAGTCAAATAGCGCTCCTTCCCATCTGGGTCTCACTGAGTGGCTAAACAATACTGTACTCCCACTTATAGGGTATTGCCACATTCAGTAGAATTGTTTTGTTGTCATCTTTGCCCATTTCTCCAGGTGACAATTTTTACCCATTTTCCCATGTGAGAATGTAAAGTCTGTGGCTAAAATTTTTTTTGTGGAAAAAATGTAATTTTTTTCTTCACCGTCCCAATGGTGTAACATTCTGTCACACGTGGTGTCAATATGATCACTGCACCCTTAGATGAGTTCATTGAGAGGTGGTTTGTAAAATGGGGTCACTTATGGGGGGTTCTGCTGCTCTGGCTCCTCTGCCAATATGACATGACACCCCCAAACCATTTTAGAAAAATCTGCACTATAATATGGCGCTCCTCCTCTTTTGAGATTTCCACTCTTCCTAAAAGTATTTCCCGATGACATGTAGGTTATTGGTGCACTCAGGAAAAATTGCACAACAAACACTGATTTCCATTTTTTTCCTATTAGCCCTTATAAAATTAAAAACTTTGGACTAAAACAACATTTTAGTGGTAAAAATATACTTATTTTTTCTTCACGAACCGATGGTATAAAATCGGGACACACCTTTTGCTCATTGCACTCCCAGATGAATTCATTGAGCGGTGTAGTTTTTATAATGGAGTCACTTGAGAGGGGTTTCCACTATTTAGGCATATCAGGGTCTCTGCAAATGCGACATGACATCCTCTATCCATTCCAAATAATTTTGCGGCCCTAAAGTCAAATGGTGCTCCTTTCCCTTTCGAGCCCTGCCTTGCACCCAAACAGTAGTTTTCCCCCGCATATGGGGTATTGGTGTACTCAGGAGAAATTGAAAAATAATTTGTACTGTCCATTTTCTCTTTTTACCCTTGTGGAAATGCTAAATTTTGGCCTAAAGCAATCCTTCAAAGAACGGAGAAGAAGTATTCCATACCCTGGATGTCAGAAGGATTATCCTACATTACTTACAGCAAACCCAGACATGGAGGAAAGATCAAAGTCTCTTTGTCCAATATGGTGGGCCCAACAAAGGGAAGAAGATATACAAAAATACACTGGCAAATTGGATCAAGAAAGCAATCAGCGAAGCATACAAGACTCAGGGGTTAACTCCTTCAGAATCTTTAAAGGCGCATTCTACCAGAGTGATGTCTGTTTCCTGGTCTGAGCAAGCGAGTGCATCAGTCGAGCAGACTTTCAGAGTGGCGACTTGGCCATCAGTCCATACCTTTGCAAAACATTATTGTTTAGATGTGGCGGCTAATAGTGATCTAGCCTTTGAAAGGAAGATCCTTCAAGCTGTTGTCCTGCCCTAAAATATTATTCTTTCGTACTATTCCTAGGGTGCTGTCATGGAGGGGATTGGAGAAAATAGAATTAGACCAGTAATTCGGTTTCTAAGACCCTCCATGACAGCACTCCATGACATCAGGGTCTCTGCAAATGTGACATGGCATCCTCTATCCATTCCAAATAATTTTGCGGTGCTAAAGTCCAATGGTGCTTCTTTCCCTTTTGAGCCCTGCTTTGCACCCAAACAATAGTTTTCCCCCACATATGGGGTATCGGTGTACTCAGGAGAAATTGCAAAATAATTCGTACTCTCCATTTTCTCCTTTTAACCTTGTGGAAATGCTAAATTTTGGGCTAAATCAATATTTTATTCATTTTTTTTGCACATTGCTTTAATTCCTGTGAAGCACCTAAAGGGTTAATAAAGTTATTGAACGTGGTTTTGAGCACTTTGAGGGATGCAATTTTTAAGATGGTGTCAGTTTTTTTTTTTTTCTGTCACATAGGACTCCTCATACTCACTTCACATTTGATGTGGTCCCTAAGAAGAAAAAAATGGTTTTGTTAATGTTGTTTGAAAAATTGCTGCTAAACTTAAATTGAGGCAAATTATTCCACTTATCTCCTTTACTTAGATTGGTGTTGACTGGCCAATAATTCTCTTCTTGGTTTGTACTGTATTTTACATCTGCAACAATGTCCTTTAAAGGCTCCCAAAAACACTAGACTAAAGTTGTCTGAACCTCTGATATTAGTGGGGATCGGACAACAACCTAATGTGTACAAGTGCGTCCTTCCTCTCCCCCCGACAGATGTCTGTGTAAGGAAGGATCTGGCACATTGATTTGGCGCATCAGATCATTTTGTTTTCTCTGAGATAAGCAGCTACAACAGGAGTCTGACAGCTGCTTTAATTGAGAACAAAAGAGCACTCCTGTGTATGGAGAAGTCGGGGAAAATAGCTATTGGCCAACAGCTAACTAATGTGTATGTGGGGGCTTGGATCTGCAGAGCTCATATTAAGATTTACATTTCATGTATCAGAAATGTTTCTGTCGGTTTGCTACAGTATTAAATAGCTGACAATTTCAAGTAAGTGTTTCTTTTTTATATAATTATTGGCACACTGTAGCTGATGTGTATGTTACTGGGAACTTTGTAAATAACCTAAGATAAATTGCCCTATTTCTCTTGATATAGTTCTGTAATGTAATAATGAAAAAAACAGCTTGCATGTTCTGTAAAGAAGAAAAGACTGATTGGATTACTTTTGGGCCAGAAATATCATAAATTTATATTACTGTCAGGGATAATTTGTTTTTCAGTTCCCATTCTTTCACAAAAGATAATGTGTATTTCCCACAATAAGGACTCCCAATATTTAGTGGTTTTGCCACAGGTGTTTTACATTTTTTGTTCTTTTACTTTCATGTTATTGATCTTCAAATAAGTAGCTTTCCTGTCATTTGTGCATGAATTTAGTTAGGAATTTTCAAATAAAAATATCCACAACAAATCTTGATTTTACTCAAGAAATATATCTGCTCAGACCTGGTAGCTCATATTCCGGCTTCTAGAGCATGTCTTACCTCTGGAATTCATTGCCTTAACACATCCAATTGCCTCCTATATTTGGAACCTTCAGATGTAACCTGAAAACTTATCTCTTCAGGACAATCGACAGCCTGCAATAACCCTGATGCCACCTCATTACCACCAGACCTGCTCTGATCCCCCCAATCTACTGTGTCCTTCCCCATTATCATGCACCAGCCTTTCAGTTTATATTATGTATGTAATATGTATGAAACAGTTTCACATGTATAGCACCATGGAAACGTATGCTTTAAGAATAACATCACAGAAAAAGATATAACCTAACAAACACCAGATCAGATTACCAATGCACTAGCAGAATGCATCAGACCCCCATGATAAAGGCATAGGGCTGCACAGGTGGAAAATACTGATGCAAACAGCCAATCAAAAACCTATGTTTCTTTGTGACTGGCGTGCTATGCAAGTTCCATCTGTGTGCATGTTTAATACTACACAGCCACCCCCTCCATGAATTGTTAGGTTTGTGAGTGGCTGTTTGCATCATTATTTTGCACCTTTGCTGTCCCCACAATTATCATGGGGGCCTGCTGCATTCTGTTAGTGCATTGGTAATCTGACCTGGTGTTGCAAAGTCTATCTTTTTTTGTGATGTTTTTTGAAATTTTGTCCTATGTTAGCCATTTTTAATTTTAGTGTTTGGCCAAAATATCGACCAATACCTCATGTAATGTATTTATTTTATACAATATTTTTCATCTTTGTATTGCACATTTTTCCATTTTAAAGGATTCAGCCAGGCCCTTTAGTACTGTTTGGGTGAATTGGGGCATCAGTCTTGTGGGGTGCACTTATGTGGTGCTGGGCAGCCCGCCTGATCTAATAGTATGGGTGTCATCAACAGGCTCTAAGCCAGAAACTGCATTACACGTATCTGTGTGACTGGTGTCCTATGCAAGCCCAATCTGAGTGCATGTTTAATACTACACAGCCACCCCCTCCATGAATTGGTATGTTTGTGATTGGCTGTTTGCATCAGTATTTTGCACCTGTGCTGCCCCCGCTTTAATCATGGGGATCTGCTGCTTCTTACTGGTGTTGGTAAGGCTGGCTGTATCTTTTTCTGTGATGTTTTTGAAATTTTGTCCCATATTAGCCTGCTTTAAAAATAAATATAAGGGGGGATTGTTCCTCTGTGAAGCAGAGAAACAAAAAGATGGCCACACAAGTTCAAAATTGTAAAGAAGTAAGAAAATTCCTTTATTAACACAAGTAGGAAACACAAATTACAAAGATAAATGCGGACGACAGAGTAGACACAGAGTGCTGGATCCACATGAATAAAACAATGTTAAAAACTGTGACACAGCGCCCGAAAGGTCAGCCTATATAGCAAGTGGAAATATAAGGGGGGGGGACAGCGACAGGGTCACATGTATTAATAAATATATACCACCCATCATGAATACCTTTTACAAATAGTACCCCCAAAGCAATAATATCCCATCACAATCAAAATACCCAGAAACAAAAGGGTTAAAACCCTTATACAAATGGAAGTAATGCAACCAATTGGTCTTAAATAAGCTAAAATAGCTATGTACCTGGGTAAGGCCACCAGACAGGCTCTGCTACCGTCACCCCGACGCACGTTTCGGTAGGAAAACCTTTTTCAAGGGGTAATACTGAACACCAACTATCCACCTTTTATACCCCCACATCCATATCTGCAGTGTGCACATGTTGCACAGTAAAGCGGAAGTGCCATGTAACTGACTTCCTGTTTCACTCACTGCATGTAACTGACTTCCTGCCTCACTCACAGCGTCTCAATGGAGAGGCGTCAACAGCCCTGTCATGTGGCTCCAGGCTCCACCCCCTCGCTTCACATGATCAAGCCCAAGTAACTGACTTCCTGTCTCACTCACTGCTTGTAACTGACTTCCTGCCACATTCACTACGTCTCCATGGCGAGGCATAAACAGCCCTATCATGTGGCTCCAAGTTCCACCCCCTCACTTCACATGATCAAGCCCGAGTAACTGGCTTCCTGTCTCAATCACTGCATGTGACTAACTTCCTGCCACATTCACTGCGTATCCATTGAGAGGCATCAACAGCCTTGTCATGTGGCTCCAAGTTCCGCCCCCTCGCTTCACATGCTCAAGCCCAAGGTGCCACCCCCATGATCATGGGATATAAACACCACTGCTGCCCGGCCAAAAATGACGCGGAAACTCCGCCGCACCACAGGCGCACAGCGGCGTCGGCATCACAAGGACGTCGAGAGCCACTGGGCGCATGCGCGAAGCGGAGGGACCGCGTACCGGCCAGACAGCGATGGCATACACCGGAGCCACCACCAAGGCACCTGACAGCTGGCAGAAGACAAAGAAAGGGAACGAAAGAAGAAAGATTTAAAGGAGAAGGAGGAGAGGAGAAAATTGACTCAGGTGGAACATAGGAGGCAGACAAGAAAGGGAGCAAATAAGAAATGTGTATACAAATAAGTACTGCAATCAAAAGTATTACCATAATAGGTGGAAGACATATGTATATCCAAAACTGTTAACCTATATCCATATCAGTACATACAATATAGAGTACATAAATATCAATCCCATTAGAGCATTGTGCAATACAATCTTCTGCAGATTCATCTCATTAGAAAAAATAATACATTGATGTAACAGCAAAAACCACATATATCTCTCAATATATGCTATATCGATGAATTATGCAATCATCTTCTCATGGTGTCTGCAAGACTACATCATCACCATCCTCCATGGAATCCAGGTAGATAGCTGCATGATGTCAAACAATGGAGAACCGGGAGGTAAGGGCAACTCACTCATCACTGGCAACAGGGCAGACAATATGTCACGGGCAACAATCTAGTGGAAAGTCAATGTGCAGCATTAAAATAAGAACAATGATAAAATCTGAAATGCAAAAAAGAATATAAAAACAACTGAGGACATCACATGCAGACCGGAAATTAAAGAAATGGGACGAAGCTAATACTCTCGTTCAACCCCTTCGGTTGCAGGGTTTTAAGTGCCCATATCCATTTAGACTCCAGCTGGGCCAACCTCTGGGTCACTCGACCACCACGGATACCCACAACTATATTGTCTATACCTCTCACACGCAGCCCAGTGGAGTCACATCCATGGTATAATTTGAAGTGGCGTGGGATGGTCTTGAGGGTGGATGCATCAGTGTGGCCAAGTGCCGCCTCTATGCCCAGTACGTGTTCCCTTACCCGTGTTTTAAACTGACGAGTGGTCATGCCCACATAGATGAGACCACACGGACAGGTTGCATGGTATATCACGTACCGTGTTTGGCAGGTGATGTAACTAGTGATCGGAAGTCTATTACCGTCAGAGTCCCAAAATTCATTACTTCGATCAATGTTGGGACAGGCGACACACCGGCCACACGGACTACATCCACGCTGTGCACCACCCACACCACTCAAAAAAGTCTGTCGCGGTACCCCCTCATAATGACTCCGCACGAGATGATCCCCTAAATTTTTAGCGCGTCTGAAAGTTATGCATGGTTTTTCAGACACATATCTCGTTAGAATCGGGTCATTCATGAGCACCGGCCACGCTTTCTCCAGTGCTCTCCTCATAGCCGGTGCTTGAGTGTGGTACTTAGTGATGGACCTAACGATCTCAGTGTTGGTATCATCTCTTGACCCATATAAGAGATCATCTAGTGCAGAGTATTTAGCCCTATTAAAGGCCTTTTTCACAGATCTACGGCTATAACCACGGGCATAAAACCTCTCCATTAACTCCCTGGACTGAGTGAGAAAATCACTGTCCGTTGAGCAGAGCCGTCTTAAACGCAGAAATTGGCCCACCGGAACCGACCTTATCATGTGTTGTGGGTGGGATGACGATGCATGCAGCAATGTATTGGTGGATGTGGGTTTCCTGAATATATTGGTCTTAATGCTCTGATTCTCTTCTCTATTAAGAGTCACGTCCAGAAATTCTGCCCTGTTGGGATCACACTGATATGTAACGTGGATATTTACGTTATTGCAATTGAGTTTGTCCATAAATTCAATTAAGCATTGCTGTGAGCCCTGCCAGATCAGGAAGATGTCGTCGATGTAGCGTGCCCAAAAGAGGACACGGTCCATCGACGACCCTAGATCTGACAGGGAGAGGTCTCTCTCCCACAGCCCCAGGAAGAGGTTAGCGTATGAAGGGGCGAAAGCCGCCCCCATCGCTGTCCCCTGGAGCTGTAGGTAGAAAGACCCCTTAAAAATAAAAAAATTATGCGTCAGTGTGAAATCCAACAATTCCACCAGTAAGGACCTCATTTCTTCTGACAGGTTAGATCCCCCCAGGAAAAAAGCCACAGCCCGTAAACCGTCAGCATGCTTGATATTGGTATACAGGGATTCAATATCCACTGTTACCATCATGGTGTCATGATCTAAATAAAGGCCATCAACTCTCCTAAGGAGATCACCCGTATCCCGTAGAAATGATGGGAGGTTCTCTACCAAAGGCTGCAATTTGGAATCAATCCAGCGGCTAACATTCTCGAGAAAGTTACCCCTTCCCGAAATTATCGGACGCCCAGGTGGTTTATTAATGTTTTTATGTAATTTCGGGAGTAGGTACATTGTAGGGATGGTAGGCTCCGTCACTCTCAATGCTGACGCTAGTTCACGGGTGATCACCCCCTCTCCACTCGCCCTACCCAAAATAGATTCCAATTGTACACAGAATGCCGACAAGGGGTTGAACGTGAGCTTCTTGTAGCAATTTTTATTGTGAAGCTGGCGGAATGCTTCGCATTCATACATATCAAGAGGCCAGATAACAACGTTTCCCCCCTTGTCGGCAGGCTTAATTACTACTCCTGGAAGTTCCCTAAGTACCTTTAATCTCCTCCTTTCATTCTTGGTCAGATTGTCACCAGATATGTATTTAGGAATTTTATGAAATTCTTTGCTGACAATCTGAACAAACACGTCCACATTGGTACAGGAGGATAATGGAGGGAATTTCTTTGATCTAGGGCGGATGGAAGGGGGTATCTTACCGCTTTCAGATGTATTATGATCTACTGCCAGTTCCTCCAGTGCTTTTAATGCCATTTGTTCTTTTTCTGAAGGAAATAATTTGCAGGTATTATCATTATGAAAATGGCGCTTGAACAGCAATGATCGTGCAAACATATGTAGGTCCTTCACCGCGGTGAACTCATCGAACCCAGCAGACGGCGAAAAGGAAAGGCCCCTGCTGAGAAGCGACAGGTCCTCCGCAGAGAGTAAATGACCACTAAGGTTAACCACCTTATTATCAGAATCACTGCCTATGCACGTATGATGTACAACAGCACTGGAGGAACTGTTTACCTTAGCATTCCCACGATCAGATTGTTCAGGAGGTCCACCATTACGACGTTTATACGGATGAAAATTACGGTACTTTCTGGTATATGTCCCAGGTCCCGTTGTAATCGATGAGGTGGACCCATCAGAAATATCACTTAGGGAAGACGTAGAAGCCGCAAATGACATACGAGGTACATTGGATCGTGCACTAGGGGATGGTCTCCATTTATACACTTGCTTCATTTGATAATCACGTGTATCCCTCTTGAGTTTAGCAGCATGGTTTATTTGAATTTTTTTGACAAGGTCATCGATCATCTGATCAGTCGTGGTTTCAAACTTGGTCAATCTATCAGACTTAGGGTCCAATTTAATAGAGGCCTGAGAGGCATCAATCAGACTGTCCAATTTGTCGATCGTGTGGGTATTTAAACCTATTAATAATTTCATAAATCCAATTGAACAACTGTTGCTTAATTCCTCCCACTTTGCTACAAATTCGTCATCCTCCACATGAAAGGCCGGCACCACTCGAACACGTAACCCCCTTGGAATCAATTTTCTCGATATATAGGTTTCCAGCAGGGCACGGTTCCACCATAATTTAGTACGTCTACATAGTAGCCCCTGTAGATTATTAGATTCATCATCCCACTGTATACCAATATCAAGCATGCTGACGGTTTACGGGCTGTGGCTTTTTTCCTGGGGGGATCTAACCTGTCAGAAGAAATGAGGTCCTTACTGGTGGAATTGTTGGATTTCACACTGACGCATAATTTTTTTATTTTTAAGGGGTCTTTCTACCTACAGCTCCAGGAGACAGCGATGGGGGCGGCTTTCGCCCCTTCATACGCTAACCTCTTCCTGGGGCTGTGGGAGAGAGACCTCTCCCTGTCAGATCTAGGGTCGTCGATGGACCGTGTCCTCTTTTGGGCACGCTACATCGACGACATCTTCCTGATCTGGCAGGGCTCACAGCAATGCTTAATTGAATTTATGGACAAACTCAATTGCAATAACGTAAATATCCACGTTACATATCAGTTTGATCCCAACAGGGCAGAATTTCTGGACGTGACTCTTAATAGAGAAGCGAATCAGAGCATTAAGACCAATATATTCAGGAAACCCACATCCACCAATACATTGCTGCATGCATCGTCATCCCACCCACAACACATCATAAGGTCGGTTCCGGTGGGCCAATTTCTGCGTTTAAGACGGCTCTGCTCAACGGACAGTGATTTTCTCACTCAGTCCAGGGAGTTAATGGAGAGGTTTTATGCCCGTGGTTATAGCCGTAGATCTGTGAAAAAGGCCTTTAATAGGGCTAAATACTCTGCACGAGATGATCTCTTATATGGGTCAAGAGATGATACCAACACTGAGATCGTTAGGTTCATCACTAAGTACCACACTCAAGCACCGGCTATGAGGAGAGCACTGGAGAAAGCGTGGCCGGTGCTCATGAATGACCCGATTCTAACGAGATATGTGTCTGAAAAACCATGCATAACTTTCAGACGCGCTAAAAATTTAGGGGATCATCTCGTGCGGAGTCAGTATGAGGGGGTACCGCGACAGACTTTTTTGAGTGGTGTGGGTGGTGCACGGCGTGGATGTAGTCCGTGTGGCCGGTGTGTCGCCTGTCCCAACATTGATCGAAGTAATGAATTTTGGGACTCTGACGGTAATAGACTTCCGATCACTAGTTACATCACCTGCCAAACACGGTACGTGATATACCATGCAACCTGTCCGTGTGGTCTCATCTATGTGGGCATGACTACTCGTCAGTTTAAAACACGGGTAAGGGAACACATACTGGGCATAGAGGCGGCACTTGGCCACACTGATGCATCCACCCTCAAGACCATCCCACGCCACTTCAAATTATACCATGGATGTGACTCCACTGGGCTGCGTGTGAGAGGTATAGACAATATAGTTGTGGGTATCCGTGGTGGTCGAGTGACCCAGAGGTTGGCCCAGCTGGAGTCTAAATGGATATGGGCACTTAAAACCCTGCAACCGAAGGGGTTGAACGAGAGTATTAGCTTCGTCCCATTTCTTTAATTTCCGGTCTGCATGTGATGTCCTCAGTTGTTTTTATATTCTTTTTTGCATTTCAGATTTTATCATTGTTCTTATTTTAATGCTGCACATTGACTTTCCACTAGATTGTTGCCCGTGACATATTGTCTGCCCTGTTGCCAGTGATGAGTGAGTTGCCCTTACCTCCCGGTTCTCCATTGTTTGACATCATGCAGCTATCTACCTGGATTCCATGGAGGATGGTGATGATGTAGTCTTGCAGACACCATGAGAAGATGATTGCATAATTCATCGATATAGCATATATTGAGAGATATATGTGGTTTTTGCTGTTACATCAATGTATTATTTTTTCTAATGAGATGAATCTGCAGAAGATTGTATTGCACAATGCTCTAATGGGATTGATATTTATGTACTCTATATTGTATGTACTGATATGGATATAGGTTAACAGTTTTGGATATACATATGTCTTCCACCTATTATGGTAATACTTTTGATTGCAGTACTTATTTGTATACACATTTCTTATTTGCTCCCTTTCTTGTCTGCCTCCTATGTTCCACCTGAGTCAATTTTGTCCTCTCCTCCTTCTCCTTTAAATCTTTCTTCTTTCGTTCCCTTTCTTTGTCTTCTGCCAGCTGTCAGGTGCCTTGGTGGTGGCTCCGGTGTACGCCATCGCTGTCTGGCCGGTACGCGGTCCCTCCGCTTCGTGCATGCGCCCAGTGGCTCTCGACGTCCTTGTGATGCCGACGCCGCTGTGCGCCTGTGGTGCGGCGGAGTTTCCGCGTCATTTTTGGCCGGGCAGCAGTGGTGTTTATATCCCATGATCATGGGGGTGGCACCTTGGGCTTGAGCATGTGAAGCGAGGGGGCGGAACTTGGAGCCACATGACAAGGCTGTTGATGCCTCTCAATGGATACGCAGTGAATGTGGCAGGAAGTTAGTCACATGCAGTGAGTGAGACAGGAAGCCAGTTACTCGGGCTTGATCATGTGAAGTGAGGGGGTGGAACTTGGAGCCACATGATAGGGCTGTTTATGCCTCGCCATGGAGACGTAGTGAATGTGGCAGGAAGTCAGTTACAAGCAGTGAGTGAGACAGGAAGTCAGTTACTTGGGCTTGATCATGTGAAGCGAGGGGGTGGAGCCTGGAGCCACATGACAGGGCTGTTGACGCCTCTCCATGGAGACACTGTGAGTGAGGCAGGAAGTCAGTTACATGCAGTGAGTGAAACAGGAAGTCAGTTACATGGCACTTCCGCTTTACTGTGCAACATGTGCACACTGCAGATATGGATGTGGGGGTATAAAAGGTGGATAGTTGGTGTGCAGTATTACCCCTTGAAAAAGGTTTTCCTACCGAAACGTGCGTCGGGGTGACGGTAGCAGAGCCTGTCTGGTGGCCTTACCCAGGTACATAGCTATTTTAGCTTATTTAAGACCAATTGGTTGCATTACTTCCATTTGTATAAGGGTTTTAACCCTTTTGTTTCTGGGTATTTTGATTGTGATGGGATATTATTGCTTTGGGGGTACTATTTGTAAAAGGTATTCATGATGGGTGGTATATATTTATTAATACATGTGACCCTGTCGCTGTCCCCCCCCCTTATATTTCCACTTGCTATATAGGCTGACCTTTCGGGCGCTGTGTCACAGTTTTTAACATTGTTTTATTCATGTGGATCCAGCACTCTGTGTCTACTCTGTCGTCCGCATTTATCTTTGTAATTTGTGTTTACTACATGTGTTAATAAAGGAATTTTCTTACTTCTTTACAATTTTGAACTTGTGTGGCCATCTTTTTGTTTCTCTGCTTCACAGAGGAACAATCCCCCCTTATCTTTATTGTTACAAGATGATGGCCCGTTCTCTTTATTAGTCCTATATGCAATAACATGGGTCCATTGGGATTAGATTTATCTTTACTGTGTTGTTTGCATCTGAGTTTCTGTCTCTCACTATTTAAAAATAAATAGCAACATCAGCCTCCCCACTCTATAACAGCCAATGAATAGACAGATAAATTATGGAGCTGACTTAGTTATTTAAATAAACCAGTCAGTCACCGTTCTTCACATATAGTACTGATGAGCTGCCAAAACAGAAAATGCTGATCCATCTTGAAGACAAGCAGGAAGTGGAATTGCAGGGACCTGGCAATCTTCCAATGATATTTCTGGATCTCATCTACAGAGAATTTTAAATCTCTGACCTAAATTGGGATTCTTCAGTTTGGACCAGTCTATTTTAGAAAAATCTATTCAGAAGAGGTTTATCCATGAAGGATTCTCCATTATGTAGGATGATAGAATAGTTGTCCCCTTTCACCTATGACCGCACCAGAGAGAGAACGAGGATCTACAGTACAGACCAAAAGTTTGGACACACCTTCTCATTTAAAGATTTTTCTGTATTTTCATGACTTTGAAAATTATACATTCACACTGAAGGCATCAAAACTATGAATTAACACATGTAGAATTATATACTTAACAAAAAAGTGTGAAATAACTGAAAATATGTCTTATATTCTAGATTCTTCAAAGTAGCCACCTTTTGCTTTGATGACTGCTTTGCACTCTTGGCATTCTCTTGATGAGCTTCAAGAGGTAGTCAACGGATTTGGTTTTCACTTCACAGGTGTGCCCTGTCAGGTTTAATAAGTGGGATTTCTTGCCTTATAAATGGGGTTGGGACCATCAGTTGTGTTGTGCAGAAGTCAGGTGGATACACAGCTGATAGTCCTACTGAATAGACTGTTAGAATTTGTATTATGGCAAGAAAAAAGCAGCTAAGTAAAGATAAACGAGTGGCCATCATTACTTTATGAAGTAAGGTCAGTCAGTCCGAAAAATTGGGCAAACTTTGAAAGTGTCCCCAAGTGCAGTTGCAAAAACCATCCAGCGCTACAAAGAAACTGGCTCACATGAGGACCACCCCAGGAAAGGAAGACCAAGAGTCACCTCTGCTTCTGAGGATAAGTTTATATGAGTCACCAGCCTCAGAAATCGCAGGTTAACAGCAGCTCAGATTAGAGACCAGGTCAATGCCACACAGAGTTCTAGCAGCAGACACATCTCTACAACAACTGTTAAGAAGAGACTTTGTGCAGCAGGCCTTCATGGTAAAATAGCTGCTAGGAAACCACTGCTAAGGACAGGCAACAAGCAGAGGAGACTTGTTTGGGCTAAAGAACACAAGGAATGGACATTAGACCAGTGGAAATCTGTGCTTTGGTCTGTTGAGTCCAAATTTGAGATCTTTGTTTCCAACCACCGTGTCTTTGTGCGACGCCGAAAAGGTGAACGGATGAACTCTACATGCCTGGTTCCCACCGTGAAGCATGGAGGAGGAGGTGTGATGGTGTGGGGGTGCTTTGCTGGTGTCACTGTTGGGGATTTATTCAAAATTGAAGGCATACTGAACCAGCATGGCTACCACAGCATCTTGCAACGGCATGCTATTCCATCCCGTTTGCGTTTAGTTGGACCATCATTTATTTTTCAACAGGACAATGACCCCCAACACACCTCCAGGCTGTGTAAGGGCTATTTGACCAAGAAGGAGAGTGATGGGGTGCTACGCCAGATGCCTGGCCTCCACAGTCACCAGACCTGAACCCAATCTAGATGGTTTGGGGTGAGCTGGACCGCAGAGTGAAGGCAAAAGGGCCAACAAGTGCTAAGCATCTCTGGGAACTCCTTCAAGATTGTTGGAAGACCATTTCCGGTGACTACCTCTTGAAGCTCATCAAGATATGCCAAAAGTGTGCAAAGCAGTCATCAAAGCAAAAGGTGGCTACTTTGAAGAACCTAGAATATAAGACATATTTTCAGTTGTTTCACACTTTTTTGTTACGTATATAATTCCACATGTGTTAATTCATAGTTTTGATGCCTTCAGTGTGAATGTACAATTTTCATAGTCATGAAAATACAGAAAAATCTTTAAATGAGAAGGTGTGTCCAAACTTTTGGTCTGTACTGTACCTCCCATGGACAGAAAACCTACAAATAAAGAGATGGAATGTCTCAGATGCATTCGGATGTATTAGTGTTTTTCCTGTCCTTCCAGAGGGAACTTACACTCTGGTGCTGCAAGGGAGAGGTTATATTTCATATTCTTTATAATTTTTTTTCTAAGATCAATAAGTTTCCAGGGGTGCATAGGTACAGGGTGCGACAGTGCATCATATTTTGGAAGTCCTTGCAGCAAGCTGGGCACATGAGGGATACTACTGACATCAGAGTAATGCTTCTGATGTTGGGTTATGTAGCTCTAGCAAGCTTCCCAGATATGGACTTGCTGCTCATATAATAAGCGCCGAGGTATGTTCGTAATATGATAATGTCAGAAGAAGATTGAAACATCTGAAAATTTCCAATATGATACCCTAAACTTCCTTGTAAAGGAGTGGATACTGGTCAGTGACCCTCTTATCTTCCTGCTTCCAGGTATCCTGATGAGCTGTCTGTTGTGTCATAAAAGTGGCAGAATTACCCTCTTGGTGGCTTTTGCTTCAGGAGGTGTTAATTAGCCTGATTTATGGTCCCTTCACGACAGTGCTATCTCTCCTGTCACCACCATGGAAGATGCTGCCTCCAAAGTGTCTCATTCGGTTAGTTTCCGTCATGAGTGCATAAGTGACCTCCTTTGTAAATGTTAATTTTAAGGGGAGTTGGAAATTAATTTTATTGGACTTTCCTGAAGAAAAATTACATACAAAGGCCAAGGACAAAAAATGCCCTTTGCAAATTTAAACTAACTAGCATCCATGTTAAGGGGTTATGTCAAACATGTATTGAAAACACTATGTGTGAGGAATCCCCGTAGTTCGTTACTGTTATCAGATCTATGATTAAAATAGAAATTAAAATTCTCTAAAACGGATAGTTCACCTTAATGATTTTTCTGGCTTGAACTTCAGCATGGTGTCCATCCCTTTGAATTCTGATGAGGTGGAATTTTCTGATGGTGAACTCTTTGTTTTCATCCTCATCATCATTGTCTAATGAGGGCGTAGAAGGTTTTCCCATCTTTCCTGTAGAAGACTTGGATAAATTAGTTAAAGCCGTTGGATCAGTCATGAATATAGAGAAGCAAAAAAACTGAATGCATTAAATCCATGTGGGATATTATGTTAGAGTGATTGGTGCATTGTTAACGCAAAACTCTTCCAGGTCATAAAAATGTGTTCTCGTTAATAAAACTTAAGAGCAGAACGCCTGACTAGAAGTATTTACTACTTAATAGTGTAAAATGTAAATAACTCTTTAAGAATAAAGATTTGGCAAATTGAGATAGATCTCCAAAAATTGATGTGGCAGTCATGAAGATCTCTAGAAAATCATTGCTTCCCTTTAATGACATGGGCCTGTTAAAAGATTCCCTGGATAGAAAAGCAGATATTTTCCTGAAATAGACCTGGGAAGCCCTTGGCAGGTTCCTTTTAAACCTGCTATAGCAGTCACTTGGACAGAAAGATCATTCATCAGTTCTTTGGATTGAACAGCTGGAAGCTCAGATTAAGGGAAAGGCCTCAAGTGAAATTTTTCTAACATCTCTCCATATTCAGTCAAAATCCAGACTCTGTTCTTTGCCATGTCATGGGGAATATCTATTTGGTCCTGTATTGGATGAAATTTTGGAAAAAGTATTAGGAAGGAAGATTTCCCTTCATTCTTTATTCAAAGATTCAATCTGATAGTCCTTTAGTTCCAGAAGAAATTTTGTTTAAAGATTAACAAAAGATAAAGTAAATGGAAAAATTCCATAGGGAAAAATAGGGGGAGTTATGTTTGATGGTCACTTCTCTGAAAGCAAAGAGTCTAATTGTTAATCAATCCCTTCCTAATCAGAATTTCCTTAAGGCAATTGAATTCTAGACATAACAGATTTGGACGTCAAACTAAAATTTCTAACCAAAAATGATTGTAGTTTTGGAAATTCATGATTTTTCTTTAGGTAAGTTTTTGAGCTAGTACACAAAGCAGTATTAGTTCCAGTTCCAAAACAAGAAGTAGGAACAGGATTCAGTTCGCTAAAAGGAAGAAAAAGAGTTCAGAATAAGAAAGAAGTGTGCCCAATGAGGGTATAATAAATACCAAATCCAGGATAGTAGTTGAATGGGGAGTTCCTGTGGAGAAGATAGCCCCTTGCGTATTGCCAGAAACTGGCTTTTTCAGAAGGTGGAGACTGATGAGTGAATCTCTCTAATAATACAAATTGTCTCTTCAGCGGGGAAGAGAGCTAGAACTCTAGTGCCACCTGTAAGAAGTAGCAATCCTAAAAGATAATATCGACTCTCTAAAGAACCTTGTCATATGACTCAGGATAATAGCCAAAACCAAACTCTCAATTTGCAGACACTGTATTTCGTGGTACTGCCCCTCGTCAGTGAAAAGTGTGAGATCTGGTTTGGCTGGGTGAGAAGCATCTGACCAGTATCCAAGGGGTAACATTTTTATACACGACTACCCGTCACCCCATTCTTCTTTGTAAAGAGAGCCTGTCATCTGATTCATGATGACCAAACTGCAAGCAGCATAAATCAAAACCTGCCTGCCTGATTGCAGCCAGGTATATATGTCTCTGAAAATGCATCGGTGTTTGGGAGAAAATATACCTTAAAGGGAATCTGTCACCCCCTGGCACTTATCTGACCTCTAATAATACAGGTGATAGAAATGTAAATCTATACTTACCTGTATGCCTCATATTAGAGGTCTTGTTGGCACTTAGTCTCGCTCTGCCACACTGTATAGATCTTGCTCTTACATTACGCTACATTATGCTATCTATTGTGAGCTGTTTCGAGACAGCTTCATGTTCAAATATCTTTTGGTCATATGCAGTACACCTTACTTATACTTACTGTTATTGTGCATGCTCTTGACTTCAGCCACTTTCTCCCTTGGGCTTCTATTCAGTATTTTTTGACTATGTATATTAGGTATGATGCTTATTAATTTACTTGAGCGTAACTGTACACAAGGGGTGGGGAACCTGTTTTTTCTGCCAAGGGCCATTTGGATATTTATACCATCATTCGGGGCTCCACAAAATTATCAACTTGAAAATTTCTCTGGTATATTTGGTCAAACATTTAATTAACTCACTCCCAATGTAGTGCCTGGAACTGCTTGTCTTTGGTACGACTGTAATGTTAGGTGGGATTGATTATGTTGCTACTTGTAACTGCTTTTCCAGAGTTGCATCGGTCTGGAATGCCATTAACTCTTTGTGATCATGTTTTGTAAAAAAAAATTTAGCAGTAAGTTGTTCTGAACACAGATGTATATTATACTGCATGTCTTTTAAAAGAGGGAAATTTATCACTGCCCATGTAACATTTATTAATGCAAGCAATGGGAGACCTGCAGAATATACATCACATAGGAAACATGGACACTGCTGTGCATTATCATATAGGATAAACTGGGGCTGCAGCATAAATATCACGTAGGAGATGCTGGGGCTGATGTATATACATGACATAGGAGATGCTAGGGCTGGATTGCATACAATACGAAACATTGGGGCTGAAGTATACACATCACAGGAGACTGAGGCTGGAGCATATACATCACATGAGACATTGGGGCTGGAGCATATACATCCCAGGAGACAGGGATGAAGTATATACAATAGGAGGCACTGGGCTAGAGCATATACATCACAGGGGCTGCTGCTGTCTTTATCTGTGAGACAGGAGCGCATCACTTGCCAACTCCTCCCACAAAGTACGTTCAGATGCTGGCACTGGCCAGCATCAGAACGTAATGCTTCAATGCATGCACCACAGCACCCAGTAATGAATACTTTGCCCGTGTGTTCACAGTACAAGAAGGGGTTGAAGGGTCAGCAAAGCGGAGCTGCCTGCCTAAGTACTACGGTCCTTGGGAATCTGCCTGGGTGCCACAGAAAAGGTCATCGTGGACTGTAAATGGCTAATTATTGGCCGGAGGTTCCCCACCACTGCTGTACACCTTATGGTTGTTTTTATATACAACTGTGTATTCAACCCTTTCTATGGTATTATTATCATTATTATTATTTATTTATATAGCGCCATTGATTCCACTATTGTTCTTAACAGTTATCTAGACGATTTCGTGCTCAATCTTATGCACATTTGTTTTTTTATTTTATAGTGTTGTTTTTTCCTTGTATTTCTTGATTTATTTTCCACTTTTATATTCACATAGGTGCACAGGGCATTTTGCTTATCAGTAATTTATTCACGTTTCCTAGGTTGAGTACATGGCATTTATAATTAATGTATTTTGTACATCTCACAACAAGCTTATACAATACTATTTTCTGCTTGGACATTAACCATTTATTTTAGTGTATTTGCATTGTCTTCTGTGGTTTATTATGAATATTCTCTATATACAGTATATGTCCACGTCTATCTGTACCCCTGGATTGGTCACTTTTATTGAAATGTCATACACATATACTTGTGTTGCAGGTGCCTTGAGTTGGATACAACCCTGTGCAAATGTTTCTGTATTGATGGCTCTGCTGTGTATGTGGGCTTATATCATCATTTATTATCTCATTCATTTATTTATGTGCCATAAGTGGGTAAATACTTGCCTTTTTCTGGTCCTTGTATTGTATGCGTCTGTATTCTATCTTATCAGTGCATGCGCATTGTCTTCCCCTCTTACTCTAATTGGGACAGCATTAAGGCTATGTGCCCGCGATGCAGAAATGCTCCGGATTTTTTCTTGAGCGTTTCTGCATCTCCCTTGCAGAAAAAACGCATGCGGATTGTACATGCGTTTGTTCTTCACATGCATTTCCGCAAGCGGGTTGACAAGCGCTTTCCAAGCGATTTTAGCATCACTTGGAAAGTGCTTGACAACTTGGTCACACTATATAAATCCATGCAAATGGCATGGATTTATATAGTGTGACCGAAAGAATGGTAAAAAATAAAAAAAATAAATATATACTTACCTTCTGATGGCCCTCGGAGTCTTTATTCGATGCGTCCTGGCTTGCCGGCAGCTTGCGGTACACTGAAGTACCTGCCGACGTCAGCGGTCGCGTGGCCGATCACATGACTAAATGACGTCAGCGCAGGTCCTTGAGTCCACCGCGGTCTGCCGGCAAGCCAAGACAAGCACACCGGGGGCCATCAGAAGGTAAGTATAATATTTTTTATTTTATTATTTTTTTTACAGGTTCTATGGTACCCGGGTCCGGAGGAGAGTCTCCTCTCCTCCAGACCCGGGTACCATCCGCACATTGAAACGCATGGAATGCGCATGTACAGATCCAGTGATGCGGAATCGAAGCTTTCCAGTGCAAGTCAATGGTGGCGAAAACGCAGCGCTTCCGCAAAATAATTGGTAGTGCTACGTTTTTTTCCGCATTGATAATCCACAGCGGAAATTTCCGCAGTATGTGCACAGCACATGCGGATTATCATTGGGGAACATGGCAGGCCTTCTACCAAGCTTTTTTAGCGTTTCTGCAGCGGAATTGCCGCTGTGGAAACGCTTAAAAAACGCATCATGGGCACACAGCCTAACATTTCTTTTAGCGCGTGTAATGTAAGCATTTTGCTTTCACAATTTAGATATTGTTAAATTAGACACATTCGTTCATCAGTCTCCACCTCCTGTAGAAACTGGATTTTGGTGATACACGTGGTCTATCTCCCATCCCTCCAAATTTTACCTACCGCTGTGAACTTGGTGCTTACTAAACCTTCATGAGCACACTTCTTTCTTCTTCTAAGCACTTTTTCTTCCTTTTGGGAAACTGGAATTTTATATATGTACTTTATGCTGAGTTAGTATTTGACTTTAAACTGTTGTTCATACATCATTGATACCTACTGTATTCTTTGAAGGAACGCATGACTTTTAGGATTGCTACTTCCTGTAGGTGGCACTAGAGTTCTAGTTCTCTTCCTCTCTGAAGAGACAATTTGCATATTTCCCAGAGGAGCATTGTGGCTTTAAAAGTCTCCTCATCGTGACATGCTTAACATGTCATTCTCCGCAATGAGAAATGTTACCCCTTAGATGCCTGTTTATATAAACACATTTAATCATAGTTTTTCTGTGCTGATTTTGTAGTACGACTTTAAGTTGTTTTGATATCCTCATAAAATATGCATTCTCAATATCCTGTTTGGGGTGTCTAGCACATTATTTTGGTCTGACGGTGATGACACATTGTCTGAGTGTGAGTTTTCAATTGTTTTGAACTTATTTTATATACTAAATCTATGTATATTTGTATGTAGTGTAGTGTGTATGTGTTAATATACTCACCTACCACAATCTTCTCCGGTATCCAGTGCCGCTCCACTCCTTTTCTGAGTAACGTCAGACACTGCACTCTGCATGACCCGGAAGTGGCTTTTACAATGTGAGCCAGCTAGTCTGAAAGACGGTGAGGTCACACAGAAGAGCGGAACTGCACTGAATGATGGAGAAGAGAGTGGTAGGTGAGTATCTTAATGCATACATACAACACTATATACACATATACACACATTTAGAGAAAAAAAAGTTGACGGGATGGCTTCTTTAACTTAGTCTGGGCTTTGTATCTATCTGCAATTTTATTGAAAATGTTTTATAAAGCGGTTGTAAATGAAGTGTGCCAATTTTATATGCTATTCTCCTCACTGTTTTTCCCAGTGTGATAAGAAATGGCAGTCTATACGAGCGATCACTTTTGGAAACCGTGGCAAGAAAAAAACACTAATAAAATCTGAAGTATGTTTTATAAACTTGATGGAGAAGAATAACTAAAGAAGAAATACTATTTAAGCAGCCTTGGACATAACCTTAAAATGATATGTTCACCAACCTCTATTTGCACCAATACCTCTATAATTTTATGGGGTTGTCCGGTCAAAACCGATAAGTCTGCAGTACAATTGTATGAAGAGCGAGGCTTCTCCCACTAGCCCGGGGTATGTATAACTCATTTATGCCCTCCGTTACCGGGCCTGAAACCAGCGAATCCCAGCAGTTCGCAGTGCGTGCCCTGGGGGGATTCATAAGTCTGCAGTCACACATACTAACTGCAGACTTATCGGTTTTGATTGGACAACCCATTTAATTCAGTAGGATTGTTAAGGCATTATACATAATGGTATAATATAATCTTTCTGATGAAAATTACTGGTACCCAAACTGCCGATTTTGTGGGACTGTGGCAGCCCCCATAAGCATTAGATTGTACTTAGGTATCATTATAAGGTGGGATCTTCCAAATATAACGTAAGGTTTATGGGAGTCTTTAGTATAATATTAAGTAATATTACGTTCCAGGCTAATATTTACCACCCTTTCTGTAATAAAATAAGATAGGTTAGATTACTGTATATTTGTTAATTCACATTTCACATCTATTTTCCAAAAGTCTAGATTCTATCTTCTATGTCTATTAGATAATAATCTGAAAATGATTTACACAAAGTTTCTTTTTCTACTTAAGGATTTTAGAAAGTTTTAATAATTAAGAAAATGTGATTTCTTTTGATAAGATTTTTATATTTTGTATTAAATGGCAAAAGAAGTCTTTTGGATAGTAACATCTGCCCAAGGGAGTTTTAGAAATGCAATGCAGAATGTAGATGGAGCACAGATGTGTCAGAGCAGAAGTGACATGGGGCTTAGGCAGAAGACAGGCAGCAATAGAGCGAAGAGAACATGCATGGCAGGTGATCAAACCAAAAGCGGAAACAGAAATGCCAGTAAAATCTCCAAAATCAATTTTAAGGAGAGTCAACATTTAACATACTTATATTTAGTCAGTCGGGTTATTTAGCATTGAAATGTGTCAACTGTTAATATACAAGAGGACTTTCTATAGAATTTTAGCAAACTTGCCCATAATTTTAATATATGTTATATATGAACACATAAAAAAATGTTCTGCTACTGTGTGAACAAAGAATATTTACATATGTACTGTATTTATTCCATTTCTAGAGATGCTTGTCTCTGCATGGTAAAATGTTATAAAAAAAACAGTTTTGTGTAGTTGGCTTATTCGGCGGGAACATCTCCTGATGTATAGGCTGAACATATAACCTGGATATGTACTATATAGTTACTGTATAAATGTAAATTGTTGACTCCAACTAGAAAAAAAATAGCATACTACATCATATACTTTTTTTGTGTGGAACACCTCTATACTGTTGTAGTGCAGGACAGCACAGTGGCTCAGTGGTTAGCACTGCAGCCTTGCAGCACTGGGGCCCTGGGTTCAAATCCCACCAAGGACAACATCTGCAAGGAGTTTGTATGTTCTCCCCGTGTTTGTGTGGGTTTCCTCCTGGTTTCTCAATTTCCTTCCACACTCCAAGGACATACTGATAGGGAATATAGATTGCAAGCTCCAATGGGGACAGTGATGATGATGTCTGTAAAGCACTGTGGAATTAATAGCAATATAAAGCAAATAAAATAAAACTAAATTGGCTAGAAGGTAAACTAATGCCTAATAGGGCACCATAGGAACTCAGATCTATCAAAATCTATGAATACCCTTGGTGTATGCATCTGGAGAGTTTTCTTACATTTACACAGCAATGCAGTGTGCATTGTATATTAAGAACCAAGGAATATTGGATATTGGTATATAATTACACTTCTTTTCCATTGAAGTTTTTCTACTTTTACTTGGTTACTTTGGTGATTTAGCAAGATGACAATCCATCATGAGGAGTGCACCCAATTTATTTCTATAGAGCATGGCTTGTTTCTCATACTTTCTCTTTGCATTTGAACATGACGTCGGTCAGGAAACTGGTAATCCTATACCAACAGAAATGCCATGCTTAGGTGTTAACTAGAGATGAGCGAACCTTTCAAGGTTCGGTTTGGATCGGCGAACGTCGAATAATTAGACAAAACAGTTCGCCGAACATATCCAAACCCCACTGAATTCAATGGGAGGCAAAACCAAATGCATAGACAACACCTTCAGGGAGGGCCCAAAAGCTGCCAAAACAGCTCAAATTAGGTGCAGACACCAGGAAAAGTGGTATCAATTGACTCAGAGTATAAATAGTATAATTGCCCAGCATTTTTACAACTTCTATTAATGAATGGGCTACCCGACTCGTTTTCGTTTACAGCCGTACAGCGGTACACCTTGTAGATGAGGGCCAGAAAGAGCATGTGCTCCAGTTGATGATAAGCGCTGTATCAAGTGGCCCCTCCTCCTCTTCCTCCTCCTGAACACTACACACAGTACAGTCTTCAGAGGTGACACCCCAATACCCTTGTTTCCGCCCCCATATCACAACTCTCCAACAGCCCAGCTAACTGTGAGGAACCACAGATGGGCGGGTCTGCAGAGCTCTTCACACATTCTATGCCATGGGCATCAGAGGTCTGCACCAAAGATTCACAAACTCAAGAGGAGGAAAGCATCTCCACCGATGCCCAAAATTTTTTTCAGTTGGATCCAAGGCCGGACGAAGTAGGGTCCAAGCAGATTCCAGACCCTCATCACCAGACGTTAACCCCTAGAGGTGGAGGTGATCCTGATGAGACTAAGATACTTGAGGCGCCCGCGGAGTGTACTGTGCTGCCAGGGCAGAAAGAGGAGAAGGGTGACTCTTAGGGTGAGGAGCCTGAGAACAGAGAGAATGATGATGAGGTTGTAGATCCCACTTGGTGTGAACCCAGAGGTACGCAGCTGAGTAGCTCAGCAGAAGAGAGGTTATGTTGCGGCTTCCCGCACAGACACAGAGTAATGCAACCACGCCAAGCACTGCATCTTCAGCCACAACTCTGGCTGTGTCCAGCATTGGTTGCGGGTCTGCAGTTCACAGGGGTGGCAAGGGTTGCCTACCCTGGGCTGTTTTTGAGACCGCAAATCATAACCCAACTCACGTTATAGTCCATCTTTGTAAAAAACAACTCAATAGAGGCAAAAATTCCAATAATTTGACTACCACATTCATGAACCGTCACATGCGCGATCAACATGGGTTAGTCTGGGAATCTCACTGTGCTAAAATGTGGACTAGCGGGCCCACAAACCACTAGCCATCCCATCAACCGCACCTGCTGCTTTCTCCTCCATCACCATGGCAAGTGTTCTCACACAGGTCTCCACTTGTTTACCCTCTCCAGTTGGGGTGAGTGAGATCCCATCAGCTGTTACGTAAATGGACATGACTGCTGTTTTTGACCTATCTCAAACACCAAGCACATCACATTTTTCTTAATTCTCCAGAACATCTCTGCCTGCACCTCACAGTCCAGCAGTATGTCATGTTCACCCTACTCCACCCTCTCTCAGCACAGCAGCCAGCCCTCGGACCCGCAGTTGTGGTCATGTAAAAGATTGTTTCCTCCTACACATGCCAAACCTAAGAGCTTGAACTTCACCATCTCCAAACTGTTGGCCACGGAAATGCTGCCATTCCGCCTGGTGGATACAGACGGTTTATGAAAGCTGACGGTCAGCGCAGTCCCCCAATATCAGTTACACAGTCGCCATTACTTCTCTAAGAAAGATGTGACTGCGCTACACCAGCATGTCACTGACAACACCACCCTTTCCTTGAAAAAATCTATGTCTGACAGGGTGCATTTCATCACTGACACCTGGATGAGCAAGCATAGCCAGGGGCGTTACATCTCGCTGACTGGGCACTGGGTGACTCTGGTGACTGTGGGGGCAGATGGAGAAGGGGCTGCTACACAAATCTGGGAATCCCCAAGGCTTGCACGGCACTTAAGGATGGAGAACTAATCCACTACACACCATGGGATGGATAACTAAACCCCTGCACACCAGGGGATGGAGAACTAAACCAGTAGACAACAGGGGATGGGGAACTAAACCACTAGACACTAGGGGATGTAGAACTAAACCACTACACACCAGGGGATGTATAAATAAACCCATAAACGCCAAGGGATAGAGAATAGTGTTGAGCGAGCACTAAAATGCTCGGGTGCTCGAAGCTCGGGCCGAGCTCACCGTGATACTCAGGTGCTCGACCCGAGCAACGAGCCCAATGTTAGTCTATGGGAGACCCGAGCATTTTTGTGGCGGCACTCCCGGCAGTCTGTAGAAAGTCTAAAAAGTGCCCAAAACGATAGTGACAGTGTTCAAGTGACATGGGAACAGCATGGGGATCGCCCCAGGAAGCATTTCTGACCCCAAGGTAACTGCTGTCAACAACGTGGTCAGAGGTATTAAGCCACTTTTACGGGCTCACAATAAAACGTTCACAAACGAAACTGAAATGGTTTTCCTGTGAAATATGTTAAGAAACTTCCTTTTCAGGGTAAAGACTTGTGTATAAGGTAAAATAAATAACCAAAAACAAAAATACTCCTCCATACCTTGGGCTATGTTCACAAGTAGCATTTTTTATGCGTTTTTGCACTTTTGTATTGCTTTCAACCGTGACAAATGCATTCACCGGGAAATGTCATTTTAATATTTTACAACCTTATCTGGCCATGTGCTGTGTGACACATGCATACAGTGCTGAAAATACATGGGAACAGCATGGGGAAGACCCCTGGAAGCATCTCTGACACCCAGGTCACTGCCTAAAAGTGATCCTTGCAGATGCAAGTCCTTGTCCCAGGGCAGTGTTCATTTGTACCTCCCCCATTCCTTGCAATGCAAGCGCAAGTATGCAGCCTGCCACCCACCCCTCCCAGGCTGCAATACCATACTGCTTGCTTGCTTGCACTTGAAATTGGGCCTTTCAGGCATGTGGAGCCGGAATCTGGCCACCACGTCATGGCTGCGTCGGCGGCCTGGTATCCATATTCAGTCCCCAGCCGCCAGGCGGCTGGGTGTCCACACTTGGTCCCCAGCCGCCAGGGGGCGGCCGGGTGTCCATACTCGGTCCCCAGTCGCCCCGCGGCCGAGTGCCCACACACGGTCCCCAGCTGCCTGGGAGTGGCCGGGTGTCTATAAACGGTCCCCAGCCGCCCCTATTTGAAGGACAGCCTTACCACAAACACGTGGACAAGTGAATGTGGCCAGGGATGGTCCATCTGACTGACGCCTTCACACTGGGTTAATATAGTGGCAGCTGGGACACAGTTGGACAGTGGGATGCAACACGTCCTCCAGACATAGAGGATTGCGGGTCCTGGGTCAATCAGGCTTCAACACAAAGTTCAGAAGGTAGACAGCAGCAGTGGTTGGCCTCCTACACAATGAGTAAATTATTTATGATCATGAGGCCATCCATCTCCTTAGCTTTCTGTTCCTTGGAATGCAAGCGTATGTATGTAGTAGCGGCTAGGCTTGAGGTGGTCAGCGTTTTGGCGCATATCCTACCTCCTCCGAAGATTGCTGGATGTTTTCCTGCTACTATCCAAGTTCTATGACTCCCGTTAAAACAAAGCTTCAGGTGATGAATGATGGATGAGGTGGTGGCAAAGGAGAAAGATCAGGAGGAACAGGGACCATTCACATCAATATCAGGCCAGTCAACCACACATGTCTTGTAGGATATGTTTCTGTACCAAAAGGAGCGGTTCGGCTACAAAGTTATAGGGCATAGAGTGAGTGCAATGCCTACCAAAAATTTCGAGGCACTCCAATGCCCCTTGGATGTGACATGGAGGTCAGAGGACCTTAACTAAACTGTTTTTTACATTTATAGCAACTGGGTCTCCTGTACACTGTTGGCCTAAGAAGTGAATGGAAGGCTTTCCAAAAATTATGAGGAACTGCAATGCCCTTTGAAACAGACGTGGATTACAGCGTGCTAAAAACCTTCTACCCATTATTGAGGAGTGGGACTCCCTTAATTTTCGCCTATGCATTGAAAAGCAAAAGCTGACAAAAATTAGGAGGAAATGCAATGCCCGTTGGAAGAGTTGTGGAGGTTAGAGGTAATTAAAAACAACATTTCAATGCCCCTTGGAAGAGCTGTGGAGTTCAGAGTGGTTTAACAATACGGTTTTAATGCTCCTTGCAAGAGTGGTGGAGGTCGCAGTGGAATAAAAAGACAATATCAATGCCACTTGGAAGAGTGGTGGAGGTCACAGTAGCTTAACAAGACGGTTTTAATGCCCCTTGGAAGAGTGGTGGAGGTCGCAGTGGAATAAAAAGATAATATCAATGCCCCGTGGAAGAGACGTGGAGGTCACAGTAGCTTAACAAGACAGTTTTAATGTGCCTTGGAAGAGTGGTGGAGGTCGCAGTGGAATAAAAAGACAATATCAATGCCCCTTGGAAGAGTGGTGGAGGTCACAGTAGCTTAACAAGACGGTTTTAATGCCCCTTGGAAGAGCTGTGGATTACAGAGTGGTTTAACAAGATGGTTTTAATGCCCCTTGGAAGAGACGTGGAGGTCACAGTAGCTTAACAAGATGGTTATAATGCCCCTTGGAAGAGCTGTGGTGTTCAGAGCAGTTTAGCAAGACGGTTTTCTTGCTCCTTGGAAGAGCTGTGGAGTTCAGAGTGGTTTAACAAGACAGTTTTAATGCCCCTTGGAAGAGACGTGAAGGTCACAGTAGCTTAACAAGACGGTTTTCATGCCCCTTGGGAGAGCTGTGGATTTCGGAGTGGTTTAACAAGACGGTTTTAATGCCCCTTGGAAGAGACGTGGAGGTCACAGTAGCTTAACAAGACAGTTTTAATTGCCCCTTGGAAGCGTATTGGAGGTCGCAGTGGAATAAAAAGACAATATCAATGCGCCTTGGAAGAGTGGTGGAGGTCTCAGTAGCTTAAAAAGACGGTTTAATGCCCATTGGAAGAGCTGTGGAGTTCAGAGTGGTTTAACAAGATGGTTTTCATGCCCCTTAGAAGAGCTGTGGAGTTCAGAGTTGTTTAACAAGACGGTTTTAATGCTCCTTGGAAGATACGTGGAGGTCACAGTAGCTTAACAAGACGGTTTTTATGCCCTTTGGAAGAGCTGTGGAGTTCAGAGTGGTTTAACAAGACGGTTTTAATGCCCTTTGGAAGACACTTGGAGGTCACAGTAGCTTAACAAGACAGTTTTAATGCCCCTTGGAAGAGTGGTGGAGGTCGCAGTAGAATAAAAAGATAATATCAATGCCCCGTGGAAGAGACGTGGAGGTCACAGTAGCTTAACAAGACGGTTTTAATGCCCCTTGGAAGAGTGGTGGAGGTCGCAGTGCAATTAAAAGACAATATCAATGCCCCTTGGAAGAATGGTGGAGGTCTCAGTAGCTTAACAAGACGGTTTTAATGCCCCTTGGAAGAGCTGTGGAGTTCAGAGAGGTTTAACAAGATGGTTTTCATGCCCCTTGGAAGAGCTGTGGAGTTCAGAGTGGTTTAAGAAGACGGTTTTAATGCCCCGTGGAAGAAACGTGGAGGTCACAGTAGCTTAACAAGACGGTTTTCATGCCCCTTGGAAGAGCTATGTAGTTCAGAGTGGTTTACCAAGACGGTTTTAATGCCCATTGGAAGAGACGTGGAGGTCACAGTAGCTTATCAAGACGGTTTTAATGCCCTTTGGAAGAGTGGTGGAGGTCGCAGTGGAATAAATAAGACAATATCAATGCCCCGTGGAAGAGACGTGGAGGTAACAGTAGCTTAACAAGACGGTTTTCATGCCCCTTGGAAGAGTGGTGGAGGTCGCAATGGAATAAAAAGATAATATCAATGCCCCGTGGAAGAGACGTGGAGGTCACAGTAGCTTAACAAGACGGTTTTAATGCCCCTTGGAAGAGTGGTGGAGGTCACAGTGGAATAAATAAGACAATATCAATGACCCGTGGAAGAGACGTGGAGGTAACAGTAGCTTAACAAGACGGTTTTCATGCCCCTTGGAAGAGGGGTGGAGGTCGCAATGGAATAAAAAGATAATATCAATGACCCGTGGAAGAGACGTGGAGGTCACAGTAGCTTAACAAGATGGTTATAATGCCCCTTGGAAGAGCTGTGGTGTTCAGAGAAGTTTAGCAATTCGGTTTTCTTGCTCCTTGGAAGAGCTGTGGAGTTCAGAGTGGTTTAACAAGACAGTTTTAATGCCCCTTAGAAGAGACGTGAAGGTCACAGTAGCTTAACAAGACGGTTTTCATGCCCCTTGGAAGAGCTGTGGATTTCAGAGTGGTTTAACAAGACGGTTTTAATGCCCCTTGGAAGAGACGTGGAGGTCACAGTAGCTTAACAAGACAGTTTTAATTGCCCCTTGGAAGCGTAGTGGAGGTCGAAGTGGAATAAAAAGACAATATCAATGCGCCTTGGAAGAGTGGTGGAGGTCTCAGTAGCTTAAAAAGACGGTTTAATGCCCATTGGAAGAGCTGTGAAGTTCAGAGTGGTTTAACAAGATGGTTTTCATGCCCCTTAGAAGAGCTGTGGAGTTCAGAGTTGTTTAACAAGACGGTTTTAATGCTCCTTGGAAGATACGTGGAGGTCACAGTAGCTTAACAAGACGGTTTTCATGCCCTTTGGAAGAGCTGTGGAGTTCAGAGTGGTTTAACAAGACGGTTTTAATGCCCTTTGGAAGACACGTGGAGGTCACAGTAGCTTAACAATACAGATTTAATGCCCCTTGGAAGAGTGGTGGAGGTCGCAGTAGAATAAAAAGATAATATCAATGCCCCGTGGAAGAGACGTGGAGGTCACAGTAGCTTAACAAGACGGTTTTAATGCCCCTTGGAAGAGTGGTGGAGGTCGCAGTGGAATAAAAAGACAATATCAATGCCCCTTGGAAGAATGGTGGAGGTCTCAGTAGCTTAACAAGACGGTTTTAATGCCGCTTGGAAGAGCTGTGGAGTTCAGAGAGGTTTAACAAGACGGTTTTCATGCCCCTTGGAAGAACTGTGGAGTTCAGAGTGGTTTAAGAAGACGGTTTTAATGCCCCGTGGAAAAGACGTGGAGGTCACAGTAGCTTAACAAGACGGTTTTCATGCCCCTTGGAAGAGCTATGTAGTTCAGAGTGGTTTAACAAGACGGTTTTAATGCCCATTGGAAGAGACGTGGAGGTCACAGTAGCTTAACAAGATGATTTTCATGCCCCTTGGAAGAGTGGTGGAGGTCGCAGTGGAATAAAAAGACAATATCAATGCCCCTTGGAAGAGTGGTGGAGGTCTCAATAGCTTAACAAGACGGTTTTAATGCCCCTTGGAAGAGCTGTGGAGTTCAGAGTGATTTAACAAGACCGTTTTCATGCCCCTTGGAAGAGCTGTGGAGTTCAGAGTGGTTTAACAAGACGGTTTTAATGCCCCTTGGAAGAGTGGTGGAGGTCGCAGTGGAATAAAAAGACAATATCAATGCCCCTCGGAAGAGAGGTGGAGGTCTCAGTAGCTTAACCAGACTGTTTTATTGCCCCTTGGAAGAGCCGTGGAGTTCAGAGAGGTTTAACAAGACGGTTTTCATGCCCCTTGGAAGAGCTGTGGAGTTCAGAGTGGTTTAAGAAGACGGTTTTAATGCCCCGTGGAAGAGACGTGGAGGTCACAGTATCTTAACAAGATGGTTTTCATGCACCTTGGAAGAGTGGTGGAGGTCGCAGTGGAAAAAAAAAGACAATATCAATGCCCCGTGGAAGAGACGTGGAGGTCACAGTAGCTTAACAAGACAGTTTTCATGCCCCTTGGAAGAGTGGTGGAGGTCGCAATGGAATAAAAAGGTAATATCAATGCCCCGTGGAAGAGACGTGGAGGTCACAATAGCTTAACAAGACGGTTTTAATGCCCCTTGGAAGAGTGGTGGAGGTCTCAGTAGCTTAACAAGACGGTTTTAATGCTCCTTGGAAGAGCTGTGGAGTTCAGTGTGATTTAACAAGATGGTTTTCATGCCCCTTGGAAGAGCTGTGGAGTTCAGAGTGGTTTAACAAGACGGTTTTAATGCCCCTTGGAAGAGACGTGGAGGTCACAGTAGCTTAACAAGACAGATTTAATGCCCCTTGGAAGAGTGGTGGAGGTTGCAGTGGAATAAAAAGACAATATCAATGCCCCTTGGAAGAGTGGTGGAGGTCTAAGTAGCTTAACAAGACGGTTTTAATGCTCCTTGGAAGAGCTGTGGAGTTCAGTGTGATTTAACAAGACGGTTTTCATGCCCCTTGGAAGAGCTGTGGAGTTCAGAGTGGTTTAGCAAGACGGTTTTAATGCCCCTTGGAAGAGACGTGGAGGTCACAGTAGCTTAACAAGACAGATTTAATGCCCCTTGGAAGAGTGGTGGAGGTTGCAGTGGAATAAAAAAACAATATCAATGAACCTTGGAAGAGTGGTGGAGGTCTCAGTAGCTTAACAAGACAGTTTTAATGCCCCTTGGAAGAGACGTGGAGATCACAGTAGCTTAACAAGACGGTTTAATGCCCCTTGGAAGAGCTGTGTAGTTCAGAGTGGTTTAACAAGACGGTTTTAATGCCCCTTGGAAGAGACGTGGAGGTCTCAGTAGCTTAACAAGATGGTTTTCATGCCTCTTGGAAGAGCTGTGGAGTTCAGAGTGCTTTAACAAGATGGTTTTAATGCCCCTTGGAAGACACGTGGAGGTCACAGTAGCTTAACAAGACAGTTTTAATGCCCTTTGGAAGAGTGGTGGAGGTCACAGTGGAATAAAAAGACAATATCAACGCCCCTTGGAAGAGTGGTGGAGGTCTCAGTAGCTTAACAAGATGGTTTTAATGCACCTTGGAAGAGACGTGGAGGTCACAGTAGCTGATCAAGACAGTTTTAATGCCCCTTGGAAGAGTGGTGGAGGTCGCAGTGGAATAAAAAGACAATATCAATGCCCCTTGGTAGAGTGTTGGAGGGCACAGTTGTTATGATCTGCAATATAAACTAAGGAAAGATAGGGGAAAGCTGTCCCTACAGTAAGATTAAGCTGAATCCCTACGATGTAGCGGGTTGCCTGTTCCTTGTAAACAGACCCGCCTTTGCCCTCGGCTAGTCTGAACGAAGACCTCTAGAAATAAGGAAGGGGTCCCTAAAAGTACTAAGGACTGGGACAAAAATGGGACACCTCCTAACAGAAGTTGTTGCAGAACACAAAAGACAAACTGACAAAAAGTACTAGAGGTCCAAGAGGACCAACCGAACTAGAGAGATATAGGCACCAAAGCACCTGGCTAGAGAGACAGTCAAACAACACTGAAGTCCTGCAAAGCCAGAAGGGCGGAGCTGGAATATATAGGCAGATAGTCACATTACCGCAAAACACAAGATAGAAAAAACTAACAGGAGGTTTCTAACAACAGTAGATTAACAAGACGGTTTTAATGCCCCTTGGAATAGCTGTGGAGTTCAGAGTGGTTTAACAAGATGGTTTTCATGCCCCTTACAAGAGCCATGCAGTACAGCATATTAAAAACATTATTCCCATTATTGGGGATTGGGTCTCCCATAGTCTTTGCCTATGCCTTCCAAGCAAAAGTTGCCAAAAATTAGGACGGAGGAACTTGCAATGCTGGCAAACAAGAGCCATGCAGTACAGCATATTAAAAACATTACTCCCATTATTGGGGAGTGGGTCTCCCATAGTCTTTGCCTATGCCTTCCAAGCAAAATCTGCCAAAAATTAGGACAGAGGAACTTGCAATGCTGGCAACACGGACCACAGTCACCCCGGTGGTATAGTGGTGGTGGAGGTTGAGGATAAGGAGAAGAGCAAAATACCGCTGAAATGAGGAAGCGTATACCCATGTGTAGGTGTGAAGCGGTGCATGGGAATACACCTCCTGAAATAACACAGTGGATTTGACTTTATGTTACTCTGCTGTCATTTGGTGGTGATGAGAACTCTGGCCCAATCCAGCCCTTGTTCATTTTGATAACGGTCAGCTTGTCAGCATTGTCAGTTGACAGGCGAGTGCGCTTATCAGTTATAATTCCCCCAGCGGCACTAAAAACACGCTCCAATAACACGCTAGCAGCAGGGCAGGCCAGGACCTCCAAGGAATACAGAGCGAGTTCATTCCAAGTGTCCAGCTTGGATTCCCAATAATTAAAAGGCACAGAGGAATCACGGAGGATGCTGGTACGGTCGGCAAGGTACTCCCTCCCAATCTTTTGAAATTTTCCACTCCTTGTGAGAGTACCACGCGCCTCAGGGCCTGTAAGCTGGGTGGGTCTCAGAAAACTGTCCCAGAACGTTGACAGTGTTCCTCTGCCTCTGCTGGATTGGAGTTGCGTCTCTCTCGCCTGTACGCCTTGGTTGGGCAACGAACTCTGACCTCTGCCGCTAGAGTGTTCAGATGGGAATTTTTTTAACAGTTCTGCAGCAAGGGCCTTCTGGTACTGCCCCATTTTTGTAGACCTCTCCACCTCAGGAATAAGAGAGTGAAAGTTCTCCTTGTAGCGGGGGTCTAAAAGTGTCACCAACCAGTAATGACTGTCACCCAACATTTTGACAATGCGAGGGTCACGGTTAAGGCAGCGTAGCATAAAGTCAGCCATGCATGCCAGACTGGTAATGGGCAAGACTTCCGTGTCCTCACCAAGATGACTTCTGACCATGCTCACCTCCTCCTCCTCCTCCACCCTGTCCTCAGGCCACCCACGCTCAACCGATGGTATGACAGTTGTACAGGTACTACCGTCTACAGCGCATGATACCAGCTGCTGTTCTTCCTCATCCTCCTCTCCCTCATTGTCCTACAATGCCTGTTGGGATGAGATGAGGCTGGGCTGTGTGTAATAGCTCGTTACAGCTTCTTGATCCATCTCATCATACTCTGGCTGCAATGCCTCCTCTTTAATTCTCTGCAGAGAGCATTGCAAAAGACAGACAAGTGGGATGCTGATGCTAATGATGGCGTCATCGCCACTCACCATCTTGGTGGAATCCTCAAAGTTTATCAGGATGGTACATATGTCCGACATCCAGGTCCACTCCTGAGGTCTTATGTGTGGAGTCTGACCTGAATATTGACGGCCTTATCGCAGCTGGTACGCCACAACTGCTCTCTTCTGCTCACAAATCCTTTGCAACATGTGGAGGGTAGAGTTCCAACGTGTGGGGACATCACACAGCAGTCGGTGTGCCAGAAGCTGCAAACGCTGCTGCAACACAACAAGGGCGGCGGAAGCTGTAGCCAACTTGAGAAAATGAGCTGACAGGCGGTGTACTTTGACGAGCAGATCTGGCAACTCGGGGTGCGGTTTAAAAAACCGCTGAACCACAAGGTTAAGCACATGAGCCAGGCAAGGTACATGTGTGATCTCGCCTCGCATCAGAGCCGCCACCAGGTTACGGCCATTGTCACACACGACCATGCCTGGATGTAGGTTCAGCGGTCTCAGCCACAGATCTGCCTGCTCTTTCACAGCTGTCCACAACTCACAAGCAGTGTGAGGTTTATCACCTAAGCTTATGAGTTTCAGCACAGCCTGTTGCCGCTGGGCTGAGGCAGTACTGCAGTGCTTCCAGCTTGTAACTGATGGGGTGATATCTGAGAAGGAGGCTGAACATGAGGAGGAGGATGATGCGCAGGAGCTGTACACTGTGGAGGCAACTCTGACTGACATAGGGCCCGCAATCCTCGGTGTGGGGAGGATATGTTCCGTCCCAAGGTCCGACTGGGTCCCGGCTTCCACTTTGTTTACCCAGTGTGCCATCAGGGAGATGTACCATCCCTGGGCACAAGCACTTGTTCACGTGTCCATTGTCAGGTGGACTCTCCCAGTAACTGCATTGAGGGCATGGCAGATGTTTTGGGACACGTGCTTGTGTAGTGTGGGGATGGCGCACCAAGCAAAATAGTGTCGGCTGGGGACCGAGTACCGAGGGACAGCCACCGCCATAAGGTTGCGGAAGGATTCCGTCTCCACCAGCCTAAAATGCAGCATTTCCAACCCAAGCAGTCGTGAAATGTGCGTATTTAGCACTGTGGCCTGTGGGGCATTGGCTGCAAATTTGCTCTTTTGTTCAAAGGTCTGGGATATGGACAATTGAACGCTGCGGTGGGACGTGGACGTGAACGTTGATGCTGTTTCTTGAGAAACTGCCATAACAAGTGAAGACTGAGAGGAGGGGGAATCCTTGCATGCAGTATGGACAGGGGATTGCCTCGCATGCACAACAGGGGGCTCTCTTACATGCACAACAGCGGAAGAAGTAATGGTGACACCCGCTGACACTGGTCGTGGACCCTGGGGTTCGCCCCACAAAGTCGGTTGCTTTGCTGACATGTGACTGATCATTCTGGTGGTGGTCAGGCTGTTAGTTTTGTCACCCTTGCTGATGCTGGCATGGCAGGTGGTACAAATGGCCTTTTTGGGGTTATCAGCAGAGTCTTTAAAAAAAAATCCAGACTCGGGAAGACCTACCGGTTGTACTGTCAACGTCCCTCATGTTGGTGTTACGGGGAACTGTTGCCCGCCTTTTGTGTGCGGCCACCACACTGCTTCTTCCTGCCTGTTGGGATACTCTGCCTCCCTCCCCCTGTGTGCTGCTGGCCTCGCTCTGCTTGTCCTCCTGCCACATTGGGTCAGTTACTAGATCATCCACCACCTCCTCCTCTTCCACTTGCTCACCACGATTCTCCTCCTCACTTAGTGGCAATTGTGTCTCGTCATCGTCCACCTCTTGTGACAAATTGCCAGCGTCGACTTCCTGTGGCCGTGGCTGTTCAAATATTTGGGCATCGCTACATGGGATCTCCTCTTCCACCACTTCAAGCGGAGCAGGCGAGGGGCATAAATATGGAAATGGACAAGTAAACAGCTCTTCAGAGTGTCCAACTGTGTGATCAGTTGCTGTCTGACGACACTCAGCATGGTGGGAGGAAGGAGCACCAGGGTGAGGAGGAGTATGCAGTCGAGACTCACCGCTACTAAAACTTGACCGTGTGGAAGACAGACCGGAGGTGGTGGTGCCCAGGTAACTGGAAGTATTATCTGCTATCTAATTAATAACCTGTTCACACTGATCAGTTCGCAATACTGTTGTTGTAGGGTGCTTCCCTAGTAATTCGGTCAAGAAGTGGGAGCGAGAAGATGTGGCTGTTGGTTGTGGCACATTTTCACCTTGGCCACCGCCCCGTCATCTACACGCACCATCATCAGAACGTCCAGTTCCACGTCCCTTGCCATGCGCCTTGCCCATTGTAAATGAAGTAAAATAGCTTACACTTGCACTATCAATGGAAAAAGGGTAATAAAGAGGCGATTAGAACCGTGGAAGAGGAAAACCACAGTTCTATTTCTCTGGCCTACACCAGAATCTTTTAAACAGATATATTTGTGTCTGAACAGTCAGCGAGACACTATTACTGTTATTTTTTACGGAAAAAAGGCCAAAAGCTTGATAATACTGAGATTTGAACCGTGTAACTGCAAAAGCAGTTCTAGTTTTCTGGCCTACACCAGAATCTTTTAAACAGATATATTTGTGTCTGAACAGTCAGCGAGACACTATTACTGTTTTTTTTACGGAAAAAAGGCCAAAAGCTGGATAACACAGAGATTTGAACCGTGGAACTGCAAAACCACAGTTCTAGTTATCTGGCCTACACCAGAATCTTTTAAACAGATATATTTGTGTCTGAACAGTCACCGAGACACTATTACTGTTTTTTTTTAAGGAAAAAAGGCCAAAAGCTGGATAATACTGAGATGTGAACCGTGGAACTGCAAAACCACAATTATAGTTATCTGGCCTACACCAGAATCTTTTAAACAGATATATTTGTGTCTGAACAGTCAGGGAGACACGATTAATGTTTTTTTTTTTACAAAAAAATGGCCAAAAGCTGGATAATACTGAGACTTGAACCGTGGAACTGCAAAACCACAGTTCTAGTCAACTGGCATACACCAGAATCTTTTAAACAGATATATTTGTGTCTGAACAGTCAGCGAGACACTATTACTGTTATTTTTTACGGAAAAAAGGCCAAAAGCTTGATAATACTGAGATTTGAACCGTGTAACTGCAAAAGCAGTTCTAGTTTTCTGGCCTACACCAGAATCTTTTAAACAGATATATTTGTGTCTGAACAGTCAGCGAGACACTATTACTGTTTTTTTTACGGAAAAAAGGCCAAAAGCTGGATAACACAGAGATTTGAACCGTGGAACTGCAAAACCACAGTTCTAGTTATCTGGCCTACACCAGAATCTTTTAAACAGATATATTTGTGTCTGAACAGTCACCGAGACACTATTACTGTTTTTTTTTAAGGAAAAAAGGCCAAAAGCTGGATAATACTGAGATGTGAACCGTGGAACTGCAAAACCACAATTATAGTTATCTGGCCTACACCAGAATCTTTTAAACAGATATATTTGTGTCTGAACAGTCAGGGAGACACTATTAATGTTTTTTTTTTTACAAAAAAATGGCCAAAAGCTGGATAATACTGAGACTTGAACCGTGGAACTGCAAAACCACAGTTCTAGTCAACTGGCATACACCAGAATCTTTTAAACAGATATATTTGAGTCTGAACAGTCAGGGAGACACTATTACTGTTTTTTCCTACGGAAAAAAAGGCCAAAAGCTGGATAATACTGAGATTTGAACCATGGAACTGCAAAACCACAGTTCTAGTTATCTGGCCTACACCAGAATCTTTTAAACAGATGTATTTGTGTCTGAACAGTCAGGGAGACACTATTACTGTTTTTTTTCACGGAAAAAAGGCCAAAAGCTGGATAATACTGGGATTTGATCCGTGGAACTGCAAAACCACAGTTCTAGTTATCTGGCCTACACCAGAATCTTTTAAGCAGATATATTTGTGTCTGAACAGTCAGGGAGACACTATTACTGTTTTTTTTTACGGAAAAAAGGCCAAAAGCTGGATAATACTGAGATTTGAACCGTGGAACTGCAAAACCACAGTTCTAGTTATCTGGCCTACACCAAAATCTTTTAAACAGATATATTTGTGTCTGAACAGTCAGCGAGACACTATCACTGTTTTTTTTTTACAGAAAAAAGGCCAAAAACTGGATAATACTGAGATTTGAACCGTGGAACTGCAAAACCACAGTTCTAGTTATCTGGCCTACACCAGAATCTTTTAAACAGATATATTTGTGTCTGAACAGTCAGGGAGACACTATTACTGTTTTTTTAACGGAAAAAAAGGCCAAAAGCTGGATATTACTGAGGTTTGAACCATGGAACTGCAAAACCAGAGTTCTAGTTATCTGGCCTACACCAGAATCTTTTAAACAGATATATTGGTGTCTGAACAGTCACAGACACACTCAATTTTTTTTGGTGGGGGAAAAATACCAAAAGGGTAATACGATGCGTATTTGTACAGTCTGACTGAGGAAAAAAAAATACAGGATTTAGATAAAAAAAAGGATTTTTCCTGGCCCCTGAGATTGGGGGATAAGTCTAGCAATTTGACCAGCAGGAGCACACAGGACTGTAATGCACTGTTTGTTGGTATAACCTCTGCGTCTCCTATAAAGCCTGCCTGCCTGATATCTGGGATGGATATTAGTCCTGAGAAGGACTGTTTGTTTGATTTGGCAGGCTTTAGAGACCCTACACTACCTATTTTGCACTATGTATCTCTCCCTAACTCAGCAGCACTGACCCTACACTGTCTGATCCCGGGTGACTGTGTCCAAGATGACGGCGCCCGGTTTTAAATACTCGAGGTGACGCTGTGAGGCCAGCCAATCACTGTATTGCCCACAAGCAACATGGCTGTGGCATTACAGTGACTTGCTGGCAATCCCTGCATGTTCATTGGCTCTGTAAAGAGCGCCAAACGTGCAGGGCGGAGATCCGAGCTCCCGCCCGAGTAACCCGGAAATGCTCGGTGCTCGCCGAACATCCCGAGTAGTGAGATGCTCGGGTGAGTACCGAGCAGTGTCGAGCATGCTCGCTCAACACTAATAGAGAACTAAACTTTCACACATCAGGAAGTAGAGAACTAAAGCTCTAGACCTTAGGGGGATGGAGTACTAAACCACTACACACCAGAAAATGTAGAACTAAACTACTAGATAACAGTGGTTGAAGAACTATACTGCTAAACACCTAGGGTTGGAGAACTATACCACTGCACACCAAGGAATGGTGAATTAAACCACTAGACACCAAGGGATGGAGAACTAAACCACTAAACACCAGGGGATGGAGAACTAAACAATAGACACCAAAATGTCACTAGAAACAAAGTGTTGGAATTCCCAAGGCTTGCAGGACATGTATCTAACACTTCCTCCACTGCTTCTGCCTCCTCCACCTCCTCTAGGGACTCCACCTGTGCCCTCATCCTCAATCCCCCCCACCTCCGTACTGCGCAGCCAGGGCTCAACGCAATCCCGCAGTGTTTAAATTAATATGCCATGGAGATCACAGTCACACAGTTTAAGAGTTGGAGACAGCTATCCAGACCGAGTTTGAGTAATGACTGTCTCTACTGAACCTGGAGCCAGGGAAGGCTTTGTGCGATAATGGTGCAAACATAGTGACGGCCCTACGCCGGGGCAACTTCACACATGTGCCTTGCATGGCTCACGTCCTCAACCTGATGGCACAGCAATTTCTCTGCCACTATCCCAGCCTGGATGCGTCGCTGCGGAAATCATGGTTGCTGTGGGCTCACTTTCGCCATTCGCACCCGCGGGTCACCGACTTGAATCGCTACAGAGGTCTTTCGGCTTACCGGTTAACCAGTTGATATGCAATGTGCCGACACGGTGGAATTCCACTCTTGCAGCAACTGTAGCAGCAGCGACAAAACTTGATACAGTATGTAATTTTGCATAGACTGGGCCAACGCAGTACGGACGTGGTGCAAATCACACTTGTAGAGTGAACAATGATGAAGGACCTCTGCACCCTTCTGCACAGTTTGAAATGGCTACTAAGATGGTTAGCTCTGACGATGCCATCATCATCATCACTATTCTGTCATCTACATGCTGGAGTACACTTTGAACAATCTGCGGGAGGAGGTGGTGGTCCACAGGAAGAGGAGGATGCGGAAGGGATAACAATATCTCTAAGTTCCGGATTGTTGTTGCAAAGGCGGGTGCCATGGGAGGATGGATTACAGCGATCAAGAGGGGCTCATGGTACAAGACAAACTGTTAGTGAAGGTGCAGGACTTGAGAAACAAATGGAGGAGGATGAGGAGAAAGAGGTGATGGGCGCGCAACAGTCAGGAGATGAAGAAGATAATGATCCACTCTCTGTTGTCCGTCGTTGGCTGGAGGGGACAGAGGAAGCAAGCTTAAATGTTACCCCACCACCAACACATCAAGGATTTGGACCTGATGGAAGCGCCTGACACAATTGCGCCTTCTTGCTGCACTATTTGGAGATCTGTTTGGAAGGATTGAGGGATGATATCTGCCAGCCGTACCTGGATGACAATGTGGTACACAGCAAAACCTTCTGGGAGCATGTTGAACACATGAGGACCGTATTACAGCAGTATCAACAACATAGAGTTAAGTTGACCCCAAAGAAGTGTGAACTGTTCAAAAGGCGAGTCTGATTTCTGGGGAAAATTGTGTCCAGAGAAGGATATACCATGGACCCAGCAGAAATCGCTCCGGTACTGGCCTTAAAAGATAAGCGGCCCTCTACTGTCGGGGAGTTGAGGCAGATCTTATGATTCCTCTTCTACTATCGTACTTCCGTTCGGAACTTCTCCAGGATTGCCACCCCGCTATACCTCCTCATGGGGTGACGACAGAGTCAACAACAACCACGGAGAAAAAGAAGAACGCGGGTAGTACCGGGCTTAAAAGAAACAACGCCCTGTCATTCCAACAGCCCATTCTCTGGACAGCAGACCACCATGAGGTATTGGAAGAACTAGTAGACTACCTGGTAAAACCACCCATCTTGGGATATCCTGATTTCAACTTACCATTTGTTTTTCATTGTGACGCTTCTCAAGTTGAGCTGGGAGCTGCCCTGGATGGAAAATTGAGAGTCATCGGTTATGGTTCTTGAACGCTGACAGACGCCGAGAAGAATTGCCATCTACATTGGAAAATTGGAATTCCTAGTATTAAAATTGGCTATCTGTGAACGATTTAGAGATTATCTCTACTACAGCAAAGAGTTTGAGGTATACACTGACAACAACCCTTTGACCTATGTCCTCACTACAGCCAAACTGAAGGCAACGGGTCAGAGATGGGTCGCTGAACTAGCTGACTTCAATTTCAGCATCAAGTAGAGGCCAGGAAACACTAAATTACTTACCGGTAATGTGATTTTCCTGAACCCATGACAGCACCACAATGAGAGAGGGGATCCGCCCTTCCAGGACAGGAAACCTACAGAATAAAAGGGCGGCGCCTCTCCACACCACCTTAGTTGTTTATAGAGCATGAGAGGACACTGCTTAATAGTTATATATCCCATGATTTTTCCTTCTACACTTCGTGTGAATCAAACACAACGAAGAAAATGAAATTATCAACTTCTACCAGTGATAGGAGGGAATATAAGGGTGCTGTCATGGGCTCAGGAAAATCACATTACCGGTAAGTAATTTAGTGTTTTCCTATCACCCATGACAGCAACACAACGAGAGATTTACAGAGAAAAAACTTGAAAGTTAGGGTGGGACCACAACCTGTAGAACAGTTTTCCGAAAGGAAAGGACAGCAGAAGATCCCAGGTCAAGCCTATAGTGTCTATAGAAGGTGCAAGGTGAAGACTGAATCGCAACTTTACAAAATGCTTGATGGGGACTTCCGCTTTCATATTGTTCTGCCATGGATTCCTCGGATTAGCACAGAAAGTAGGGTGCACAATTTCCTAACTTCTATGGAAATTGGAAGCCATCTTCGGAAGATAGGGTAGCTCTAGAACCAGACCATCTTCTAGGATCAGTATAAACAAAGGATTAACCAACAGCTTGAAAGTCACTAACTTACCATGCTGAAGTCAGGGCCACAGGGATAATAGTCTTTAATGTGAAGACCCTGAATCCATGGGTTCAAGCGAAGGCTTTTTAGAGCCGTAAGCACTGGATTCAGATACCAGGCCGCCATCTTTGGATTGAAAATGGGCCTAGATCCAAAGCTCACTTTCACATTCCTTGCTTATTCAATGCAGGTTGGACACTGTTTCAGTAGTCTGTGGCTAAAAAGGTCCACTTGCAATTCTCTTCCTCTTTATATGAGGTGCTGTTAAAGATTAGAGATGAGCGTTGATCGACTCGAACTGTTCGCCAATCTCAAATTCGAGCTGTTTTGGGCGGTGTTCGAGCCGTTCGGCGAACACGAACGATTTGAGAAAAATTCGGCTGTTCGAGGTTATGTTCGATAACTGTTCGTGCACCAAAATCATAACTGGATTTTTTCTCAGTAATGATGAAAATTAATGTTAATACGCAGTTTGAGTGTACAGCGGGGTGGGGGGAGGGGCAGGGGATGGATCTCTGCAGGAATAATGAAGATCTCCATTTTTTTTTCTCTTTCCCGCATTTACAGTGGGGAGGTGCAATCTGTCAGCCTATCAGCAGCGCACACACGGAGCGAAGTGCTTTTTTTCACACAAGCAAGGGCATGTGTCATTGGCAGTGTATGTCACATGTCCTTGCCCTATAAGACCAAGCCATTTTCCCCGTCGCCACCATTTTCTCGCTGCTGCAGCTGCGTGTTAGACGGCACCGCTGTTGCTGTGTGCACTATACCTTGTTAATTTCAAGCCAATTTTCGCACAAATCTACAGATAGCTTGGGAGTAGGGAATAGTTGTGATTGCAGTCCTTTTAAGGACTAGGTTACAGCATTTCCTACGACTTTTATCAGGCAGGTCTGTGCTGTTAAATAGATAGATTGTGGGAGTAAAGACTAATTGTAATTGCAGTCCTTTTCAGGACTAGGTTACATCAGTTCCTATCAGTTTTTGCCAGGCAGGTCTGTGCCAGTGCGGTGCAAGTTTTTTTCACAGCATTTGGCTGAATCTAGCAAAGCTAATCCTTTTTGGCATATTGCAGAGTGTGTTAGTCAGTGGAGTAGCCTATCTGTGTTGCAAGATATACCACCTGTGTATAGAATACCAATTTTTTTACTGCACCTAGTGAAGTAAAATCTTTTGGGCATAGCATCATTCTATTAGTCCATCTATACTGACCTCCATCAGGTTGCAAATTGAATATAATTTTTTTCTGCATCTAGCTCTGAAAAAATATTTGGGCTTCTAGCAGTGTGTGGGACTTGTTCTCTTAGTCCATCTATACTGACCTCCATCAGGTTGCAAACTGAATATAATTTTTTTCTGCATCTAGCTCTGAAAAAATATTTGGCCTTCTAGCAGTGTGTGGGACTTGTTCTATTAGTCCATCTATACTGACCTCCATCACGCTGCAAATTCAAAATAATTTTTTGTCTGCATCTAGCTCTGAAAAAATATTTGGCCTTCTAGCAGTGTGTGGGACTTTCTCTATTAGTCCATCTATACTGACCTCCATCAGGTTGCAAATTAAAAATAATTTTTATCTGCATCTACCTCTGAAAAAATATTTGGGCTTCTAGCTGTGTGTGGGACTTGTTCTATTAGTCCATCTATACTGACCTCCATCAGGTTGCAAACTGAATATAATTTTTTTCTGCATCTAGCTCTGAAAAAATATTTGGCCTTCTAGCAGTGTGTGGGACTTGTTCTATTAGTCCATCTATACTGACCTCCATCAGGTTGCAAATTAAAAATAATTGTTATCTGCATCTAGCTCTGAAAAAATATTTGGCCTTCTAGCAGTGTGTGGGACTATCTCTATTAGTCCATCTATACTGACCTCCATCAGGTTGCAAATTAAAAATAATTTATATCTGCATCTAGCTCTGAAAAAATATTTGGCCTTCTAGCAGTGTGTGGGACTTTCTCTATTAGTCCATCTATACTGACCTCCATCAGGTTGCAAATTAAAAATAATTTTTTGTCTGCATCTAGCTCTGAAAAAATATTTGGCCTTCTAGCAGTGTGTGGGACTTTCTCTATTAGTCCATCTATACTGACCTCCATCAGGTTGCAAACTGAATATATATTTTTTCTGCATCTACCTCTGAAAAAATATTTGGGCTTCTAGCTGTGTGTGGGACTTGTTCTATTAGTCCATCTATACTGACCTCCATCAGGTTGCAAACTGAATATAATTTTTTTCTGCATCTAGCTCTGAAAAAATATTTGGCCTTCTAGCAGTGTGTGGGACTTTCTCTATTAGTCCATCTATACTGACCTCCATAAGGTTGCAAATTAAAAATAATTTATATCTGCATCTAGCTCTGAAAAAATATTTGGCCTTCTAGCAGTGTGTGGGACTTTCTCTATTAGTCCATCTATACTGACCTCCATCAGGTTGCAAATTAAAAATTATTTTTTGCCTGCATCTAGCTCTGAAAAAATATTTGGCCTTCTAGCAGTGTGTGGGACTTTCTCTATTAGTCCATCTATACTGACCTCCATCAGGTTGCAAACTGAATATATTTTTTTTCTGCATCTACCTCTGAAAAAATATTGGGCTTCTAGCTATGTGTGGGACTTGTTCTATTAATCCATCTATACAGACCTCCATCAGGTTGCAAACTGAATATAATTTTTTTCTGCATCTACCTCTGAAAAAATATTTGGGCTTCTAGCTGTGTGTGGGACTTGTTCTATTAAAACATCTATACAGACCTCCATCAGGTTGCAAACTGAATATAATTTTTTTCTGCATCTACCTCTGAAAAAATATTTGGGCTTCTAGCTGTGTGTGGGACTTGTTCTATTAGTCCATCTATACTGACCTCCATCAGGTTGCAAACTGAATATATTTTTTTTCTGCATCTAGCTCTAAAAAAATATTTGGCCTTCTAGCAGTGTGTGGGACTTTCTCTATTAGTCCATCTATACTGACCTCCATCAGGTTGCAAATTAAAAATAATTTATATCTGCATCTAGCTCTGAAAAAATATTTGGCCTTCTAGCAGTGTGTGGGACTTTCTCTATTAGTCCATCTATACTGACCTCCATCAGGTTGCAAATTAAAAATAATTTTTTGTCTGCATCTAGCTCTGAAAAAATATTTGGCCTTCTAGCAGTGTGTGGGACTTTCTCTATTAGTCCATCTATACTGACCTCCATCAGGTTGCAAACTGAATATATTTTTTTTCTGCATCTACCTCTGAAAAAATATTTGTGCTTCTAGCTGTGTGTAGGACTTGTTCTATTAGTCCATCTATACTGACCTCCATCAGGTTGCAAACTGAATACAATTTTTTTCTGCATCTACCTCTGAAAAAATATTTGGGCTTCTAGCTGTGTGTGGGACTTGTTCTATTAGTCCATCTATACTGACCTCCATCAGGTTGCAAATTGAATATAATTTTTTTCTGCATCTAACCCAGCCAATAGTTTTGGCCTAATACCACAATTTGGCCACTCAGCTCTGATCGGTTCCCATCCATTGTTTTTTTGTGCAAACAACTCCAGAGTTGTGAATTAGTCAACCACAAAAATGAGTGGAAAAAGGCCTGCTGCTGGTGGAAAGGTGAATAGGAGTGTTGGGAAGGGGAAAAAAGGTTGTGTCCGTGGGGTAGGTGTTAAAGCAACAGTAACATCTGCAGAAGAAAGACCATCTTCCAGCCAAACTAAAATGTCTACTTCTTTTAGCGGACAATGTGATAAGATCCCTTTCTTATGGCCATGCCAATCGCTACAAATTCCAGATGAGGCACAAAAACAGCAGGTGCTTCAACGGATATCAAGTGCTCCTTTAAGTGGGCTCTCCTCCACATCAACTTCAACATCACAAATACTCCAGTCCTCAAAGGTGTCACCCCAATCGCACTTGCTTCCTCACAGCTCCCAAATCTCCAGCTGCCCGTCTGAGTATGAGGTAGAACAGATGGTTGAGTCTGCAGAGCTGTTTACTCATACTATAGCCTGGGAATCAGAGGTCGACTCCAGCGCTACTGTGAATCCAGACGAGGAAATGATCTGCACTGATGCCCAGAATCTTTATGAGTCGGATCCAGGACCAGACGCAGAAGGTTCTGACCATAATGTAGAACCTCGTTCCCAAACTGTAACTCCTGTTGGTGGAGACAATGAGGAAGACGATGATGAGACTCAAATACCTGATTGGAGCGCCAACTTTAGTTTTTTGTCAGGGCAGGAACAGGTTGGCTCTGAGGACGACGGGTGTGATAACGCACAGGGTGATGATGATGAGGTTGGAGATCCCACTTACTGTCAACCCACAGTCAGCCAAGAGATGAGGTCAGCAGAGGAGGTGGAGGAAGATGCTAGTGACGACGAGGTCAGGTTGCGCCTTCCTGGACAGAGACGTAGTACTGGAAGCACGTCAACAACTGCATCCTCAAACACAACTCTGCCTCTCACCACAAGTCGTGGTGGCTCTTCAGGTCGCATGGGTGCTAAGCCTTGCATAGCCTGGGCATTTTTTCAGATCGAAAAAGATGACCCATCTCATGTTATCTGTAACATTTGTCAGCAAAAGCTAAGTAGAGGCCAAAAAATACATAGTTTGAGTACTTCATGCATGAACCGGCACATGGACATGAAGCATAAGTTGCAGTGGGAAGCTCAGTGTGCTACAATGCGGCCTAGCCGGCCGGGCCAACCACCGTCTGCCATAACTTGTGCATCCGCGGCCTCTTCATCCTCTGTGACTGGGGGGACAGCAGTCACACCTGTTTTGGGGCGCAGACCTGCCACCTCTTTACCCGCAACAGCCAGCGTGATTGGCAGGTCATCATTTTCTTTGGAGGTGGTAACACCAGCTGGTGTTGAGCGCTGTCCGACATCGATAGCACCACCTTTGGATCAAGGCAACCTAACATGTCCGCCTCCATCTTCCTCACAGACCGGCAGTTTGCCAGGGACACCCTTATCAACCCAGTCTAAGCACAATAGCCAGCCCTCGGTCCCTCAGATGTGGACAAGTAAAAGACCATTTCCTCCTAGCCATGAGAAAGCTAAGAGGTTGAATTTCACCATCTGCAAGCTCTTGGCTACAGAAATGCTGCCTTTCCGCCTGGTGGACACAGAGGATTTTCGAGACCTTATGTCCGTCGCAGTGCCCCAGTACCAGATGCCCAGTCGGCACTACTTCTCAAAGAAAGGTGTGCCTGCGCTCCACCAGCATGTCGCACACAACATCACCGCTTCTTTGAGAAACTCTGTGTGTGACAGGGTGCATTTCACCACAGACACTTGGACGAGTAGGCATGGACAGGGGCGTTACATGTCGCTGACTGGGCACTGGGTAACTATGGTGACAGCAGGACAAGGGGCTGCTGTCCAAGTCTTGCCGTCCCCACGAGTTGTGCGTCAATCCTCTTTATGTCAAAGTTCCTCCACTGCTTCTGCCTCCTCAACCTCCTCTCGGTCTTCCACCTGCACCCAAAGCCTGTCTGGTCATGCCACAAGCTTTCTAACTGCGCAGAAGGGATCCTGCACACCTCCTTACTATGCTGGCAGTAGGGCTCAACGTCATCAGGCGGTTTTTACTTTGAAATGTCTGGGAAATGTGAGTCACACAGCTGAGGAGTTGTGGTCAGCTCTGGAGAACCAATTTCATGAATGGTTGTCTCCACTGGACCTGAAACCAGGGAAGGCCGTGTGCGACAATGCTGCAAACCTGGGTGCGGCCCTTCGCCGGGGCAATGTCACACACATGCCTTGTATGGCTCACGTGTTGAACCTGGTTGTCCAGCAATTTTTAGCCCACTATCCCAGACTAGATGGCCTTCTGCAGAGGGCACAGTCGCTGTGTGCTCACTTCCGCCGTTCGCATCCCGCAGCTCAGCGACTTACATCTCTACAGAAGTCGTTGGGCCTGCCACTTCACCGGCTAAAATGCGATGTGCCTACCCGGTGGAATTCGACTCTGCACATGTTGCAGCGACTGTGGCAGCACCGACAAGCCCTGGTGCAATACATTCTGACGTATAGCCTGGGCCAACGAGATCCAGAGGTGGGGCAAATCACGCTGGAGGAGTGGTCTCAGATCAGGGACCTATGCACCCTTCTGCACAGTTTTGAAATGGCGACGAAGATGTTTAGTGCTGACGATGCCATTATCAGCATGACTATTCCGGTGATTTACAAGCTGGAGCACATGTTAAACAGAATTCGGAGTCAGGTGGTGGCACAAGAGGAGGTGGAGGAAGTAGAGGAGGAGGAGTTGTATGCGGAAGGGCTAACATCTGCAAGGTCCAGACGGTCGGCAGCACCAAGGCGGCAGGCATGTGAGGGTGGGGGAGATGGTTTTACCAGGGCGCATGGTAGCAGCCAAACTAGTGAGGAAGGTGCAGGAGCCCAGGAAGAAGTGGAGGACGAACTGATGGAAGACTCATCAGATGAGGGAGACCTTGATCACATTTCTGTTGTGCGAGGTTGGGGGGAGAGGACAGAGGAAGGAAGCATGATTGTTACCTCGCCACCAACACAACAGGGACTTGGTGCTCCTGGATGCGCAACACACATGAGTGCCTTCTTGCTGCACTACCTGCAACATGACCCTCGAATTGTGAGAATTAGAAATAATCCTGACTACTGGGTTGCCACACTGTTAGATCCCCGGTACAGAAGTAAATTTGCAGAAATTATTCCTGCCATAGAAAGGGATGCACGCATGCAGGAGTATCAGCAGAGACTGTTGCAGAATCTTACATGTGCTTTTCAACAAAACACCAGTGGTGCACGTAGTGAATCTCACAGTTCCAACTTGCCAACCGTGGGACCGTCAAGTGTTCAGCACTCAAACCATAACAGAACCACAGTATCTGCTGGTAACATCAATTTTGCGGAATCATTTCACCACTTTTTTAGCCCATCCTTTGCAAGGCCACAGGAGACAAGAAGTCTGACACATAGTCAACGCCTAGAGACGATGGTACAGGAGTATCTCCAAGTAAACATTGAAGCCATGACTGTGTCACTGGACCCTTGCTCTTTTTGGGCTTCCAATCTGGATAAATGGCCGGAGCTAGCCACTTACGCCTTGGAGATCTTGTCATGCCCCGCAGCCAGCGTTCTGTCTGAACGTGTGTTCAGCGCTGCTGGTGGTGTGCTGACAGATAAGCGCACGCGGCTCTCCACTGATAATGTAGACAGACTCACGTTCATAAAGATGAACAAATCATGGATCCGAAACGACTTTTCTACCCCTGTGTCATCCTGGGGAGAGTAAAAGCTTGATGATTGGTTAAAATCACCCTACCAACCGTTTTAAGCTTTCAAATTACGAATCATGTTTATCTGTATCTTGGCTGGAAAATAATTTGAGCTTTGTAGCAGTGTGCAGCACTGATTCTATTAGGCCATCTATAATAAGCTCCACCAGATTTAAAATTACTAATCATGTTTATCTGTATCTTGACTGGAAAATAATTTGGGCTTTGTAGCAGTGTGCAGCACTGATCCTATTAGGCCATCTATACTAAGCTCCACCAGATTTAAAATTAATAATAATTTTTAGCTGCATCTAGCCCGGAAAATAATTTTGGGGCTCCGAGATGCGCAAGACACATAAGTGCCTTCTTGCTGCACTACCTGCAACATGACCCTCATATTGTCAGAATTCGAAGTAATCATGACTACTGGGTTGCCACACTCTTAGATCCCCCAAACTTTTCGATCAACCTTTTCATTTTAATAAAGACCAAAAAAATGGTCATTTTTGAAATTATAAGCATTAGCAGGTTATTAGAAACTGAAATCAAACAGTTTTCAACTCAAAACTTTATTCTAGGTGATGTTACATTTTCACATAGGACCCCTTGTTCGAAAGGAGCTTCTGAACTCTCTCGTCCATTGAATTTGTCAGGTTTTGGATGGTTTCTGCTTCAATTGTTTTGCATGAGGACAGAATACCCTCCCAGAGCTGTTGCTTAGATGTGAACTGCCTCCCGCCATCATAGACACTCCTTTTGATGATGCTCCAGAGGTTCTGAATGGGGTAGACGTTAGGGGAGCATGGGGGTCACACCATAAGTTTGTCCCCTTTTATGCCCATATCAGCCAGAGATGCAGATGTTTTATGTGCAGCATGAGATGGTGCATTATCATGCAAAAAAATGATCTTGCTGTGAAATACACGGTTCTTCTTCTTGAACCATGGCAGGAATTGCTGTTTGAGAAAATCCACATACATTATGGAGTTCATCTTTAGCGCCTTCAGGGATTCTACAGGGGCCGACAATCTCTCTCCCCATGATTCCAGCCCAAAACATTACTCCACATCCTCCTTGTTGGCGCTGTAGCCGTGTTTGCGTGGGGTATCCATCAACCAGCCATCCTCCACTCCATCCATCTAGACCATCGAGCGCTGCACGGCACTCATCCGTGAACAAAACAGTTTGGAAATCAGTCTTCATGTAATGTTTGGCCCACTGGAGCCGTTTCTGCTTGTGTGAAGTGAATAGAGGAGGTCGACAGGATGGCGTATGCACAGCTGCAAACCTCTGAAGGACCCTGCATCTTGTTGTTTGGGGGACGTTGGAGGCACCAGCAGCTTCAAAAACTTGTCTGCTGCTATGACAAGGCTTTTCTGCCGCTGCTCTTTTAACCTCACGTAATTGCCTGTAGGAAAGAGTCCTCAATTTGCCCTTATCAGCACGCACACGTGTGTACTGTGAATCAGCTACATACTTCTTGATTTCCAAGACACTTCATCCTGATCATCGCACAATGTTGATTGTAGTCATGCCTTGACCTAAACACTCCACAATTTGTTGCTTCTCAGCAGCCGACACATCCTTTTTCTTTCCCATTTTGGCAGAAAATGTAGGCTGCTTAATAATGTGAGACAGCCTTCTTAAGTAGTCTTGCCTTTCATTGGACACACCTGCCAAACTAATTAGCACAGGTGTCTGCAATTGCTTACAGTGATATAAAGAGCCCTGACACACATCACCATCAATGAGTTTAACTGACAAACAAACAAATTCTTCCCTTATCACTCCTAAACACTTTTTGCATAATAATTTGGAACACAGTGTACATGTGCTTTTCCACAAAACACCAGTGGTTCACGTAGTGAATCTTACAGTTCTAACTTGCTAACCGTGGTCTGTATGGAGTTGTTCAATAAAGGGCCCAAAATTAAGATAACATAGATGGGAGAGGTCTCTATGAATAGGAATTCCTAAGTATTTGATACCCTGTGAGGGCCAGGCAAAGGGAAAGTTGGACTGGATGGAATCCTATATGGATTTGGGGAGGGAGACATCGAGGGCCTCAGACTTCGCTGCATTGATTTTAAAATTTGACCATGTAACAAAGTGATCTATTTCAGCCATAACAGCATGGATGGATATATGTGATTGAGTGATATATACTAGGACATCATCAGCAAATAGAGAGCACTTGTACTCGGTGCCTCCCACCTCAATCCACCTAATATTGGGGTTATGGCGAATTGATGAGAGCAGGTGCTCCGTCACTAGGATGTATAAGAGAGGGGACAGAGGACATCCCTGCCTTGTCCCATTGGTGATTGTGAAAGGTGATGAAAATGTTCTTATGCACCCCCTGGGCCTTGGGACACCCGGAGCCGGATCCTTTTTGGTGGATGCTGGTGGTTGTAGTCTTCGTGGCGGCGACCCGGTTCCGTGGCTCAGGGTGGTCAAACCAGTGGCGGAACTATTTATGTGGTTTTGATGTTTAAATGTCCGACTACGCCACCCGTGGATTGCGGTCAGAGTGAACCGCCGCTGCAGGGCAGACCGCTGAGGCTGGTGTTGTGGGTGCAGCAGAGCGTAGCATAACTCCCCATGGGAGGAGTATAGCCTCAGGGCAGTGTATGCGGAGGATGGGGGTGATGGTGCAGGGCAGCAGCAGTAACGACACGGAGTCAGTGATGCAGTCCAGGGCCTTTACTCACAGTTCTTATTATCCAGACCACGTCTGCAGGTAACGGCTGCCCACGTCGTACTGTGCTCACCAGGTGAGGGACTCAGACAACTCCCAGATAACTTTGGAGCGCTTCACAGGACCCCCTTTGTGTGTCCTTTGTCTGGCCTTTCTTACCAACCCTTCTGTCCGGCTGCCTCGGGCCTCCTCTTGGTAAACTTGGCGCCAGTTTCCCTGACCCTATGTGGTGCCTTCCTAGCGGGTGTAGCGAGGGGCTGCGCCACATAAAAAGTCACAGCCTCCGGTTTCTAGCTGAGGGTCGTTTCCTGCCTCCACTAGTTTCGGGGACCGGTCTCCCCTTTTGGCCTGACCCCTCCACGCAGGTGGATTCGGGCGTGCGGTGGCGACTCGCCCGTCCGCACCCCTGGGATCCCTTCATTCCTCGTTCCTGGAGCCTTCTCCGCTCCTCTTCCTTCCTTCTCCCTCTTCCAGGCCTGGGCCTCTGTTACTAGGCCCGCCTCCGGAGCAGAGCTCATGCAGAGCCCCTGCTCCCTGCCACTTCTGCTCAGACTTCTCTGCACTGAACTAAGATGGTGCCTAACTTTTATACTCCCTTCTCAATGCACCCAGGAACTGCTTCCTCCCTGCTCCTGCACTACAGGGTTCCCCTTCCTCAGTGTTCCCTCCCCCCACTCCAGCCAGGGACAGGGACTGTCGTGCCCATCTCAGAGGCATATTGGTCGCCCTGCCCCACGGCAATGTGGTGTAATGCATGCAGGTGTCGGGTCCTGATCCACACTCCATCCTTACCTGAGAGTGAGATATCACACCTCTGGGTGAGGTGCAATACCTCTGTAGCAACCGAGCCCTCAGGGTGCTACAGTTCCATTTATCTTCAGCCTAGGTGACGTATTGTGATACAGGGCCGTGATTTTGGCTATAAAAGGGTCCCCTAGACCCCTACCCCAAGCTTTTTAAGAGAATCATATATGGCGTGCCAGGAGACTCTATGGAATGCTTTCTCAGCATCCAACGAGAGTATCTAATTACAAATTTTTAACTGCATCTAGCCCAGGAAATACTTTGTGCCTAGTAGCAGTGTCTGCTAGTCAGCGGATTATCCCGGCTGTTAAGCAAGCTACACCACCTGTAGTTTGGACACTTAATTTTTTCAAAGGAAATGCTTCGGGACCACGGGATACTCAGTGAAGAGCATCAGGAGGCACCCCAAGGCATAGGGGCTGGGACTGGCAGTAGGATGCCTTGCGGTGGACAGCCGAGCTCGATCCTTATAAAAGCTTTTTAACTGCAGCAGCTTTAGTGGACACTACTGGAGCTGGAATTACACGGCTGCTGGCATGAGACTTGCCCTCCAATAGATCCTTGTAAATGGATTTAAAGTGTATTCATTCAAATTAGAGAGACAATTTAAATTAAAAAGCTTAGAGCTGCCTCCACCACAGGGGGGCTCGCTCGACCCACCAGCGGACAGGCACCAGTATTGGGAGAGGGGGGCTGGCCGTCAGGGTTCACCACGGCTCTGGCACAAACCCGGCGACACGGAGGTGGCACGGGCAGGAGCGGACTGAACGTGTCTGCTTCTCACTTTTTGGATTTTAGAAGGGCATGACATGCCTATATCTGTGTCTCCCCCTCCTTTTACTCCTCCACCTCTATTCTTTTCGCATGACTATGTGTACTTGTCACTTTTCCATGTGTTAGTTGTGTCTTCTGAGCAGTTTGTCAGCTTTTGGACACCTTTGAAGGTGTTTTCTATGTGTTTCTATGTGTTTTTGTTTGCCTGCCATTGGTTTTAACGGTGTTCGAAGGTGTTCGACGAACAGTTCGACGAACAGTTCGGCGAACACACGGGTGTTCGACGAACCGAACCGAACTCGAACACTACGGGGGTGGCTCAACACTATTAAAGATAAAAGGTGAGACTTCGTCATCTGAACTGATTAGACATAAGTGTTATTAGTGATCTTGGCATAGTTCCTTCATAATGGTTTACATAAGATAAAGCTACACTTTTGTATGACAAGACCTTTACATGGTGACCATTAGTGATGAGCGAGCATACTCACAAGTACTCGGTACTTGCCCGAGCATCTCAGTACTCGAGATGCTTGGAGCTCGCCGTGTACTTGCGAGATGTTCGGGCAGATGCTCGGGTCCCCTCCCTGCATGTTTGGCGCTCTTTAGAGCGCCAATCAACATGCAGGGATTGCCTGCCACTCATTATAATGCCACAGCCATGGTGGTTGTGGCATTACAGTGATTGACTGGTCGCACAGCGTTATCAGGTCTATATAAGACCTGGCGCCGCCATGCTCGTCACAGTCACTCCGGAATCAGGCAGTTTAGGGAGAAGTGCTGCTGAGCTAGGGAGAGATTTGGTTGTGTATTAGGTAGTGTAGGGAGAAAGCAAGTACATTACACTTATCAATCTCAACAAACAGTCCTTCTGAGGACTAATCCATCTGCAGAGATATCAGGCAGGCAGTGTATATAGGCAGGCTGTGCATATAGCAGACTGCAGTGCATATAGCACAAGAGGCTCCATTCCAGTTCTGCCTTCTGCTGCTGTTAGATATTTCTAGACAAAGGCCAAGGTCTCAAGGGCCAGGAATAATTTTTTTTGGATCTTATTCCTCACTATTTGCTTAAAAAGCAATCCAGAGAACACAGTTTTTCTGCGCCATTTGCTTGTTGGCACTGCAGAATACAGCCAGGTCCTTTCCATATTACAGTGCTAAAAATCCAGCTATTTAAAACCGTGTTTTCTCCGTCACACGGATCACATATACCTTTTCAGAAAATACTGCCATTTTTGCCTCCATCAAAAAAATTAAATGCTCTCTGCTCACAATCAAAGAGGATGCATTGCAGGAGGAGCATGATGAGATGGAGCAAGGAACTATACAGGGTGATTACACACAGCCCAGCCTCATCTCATCCCAACATGGATTGTGGGACAATGAGGAAGAGAAGGAGGAGGAAGAACAGGAGCTAGTTTCATGCGCTATAGACGGTACTACCTGCACAGCTGTCATACTGTCTGTTCAGCGTGGATGGCCAGAGGACAGAGAGGAGGAAGAGAGCATGGTCAGTCATCCTCTTGGTGAGGACACGGAAAAAACCCAGTGGATTCACAGATTAAAAACTGTTGCTCCAATGGGTTTAAATGAATGTATGTTCTTTACTGCCTTCATATAATAACTGTGGAAGTTTGGGAGTTTATGGTTGGTAATAATATTTAATAGCAATGAGCATTTGGGTATACAGCATGAGTACCTCTATACTTGTCGATTAACTAACCATTTTTATTAAAACTGACATCCTTTAGTCTCCTCAGTCCTGGCGAATTTTAATTAAAAAGATGCTATACTGTTTCTACTGGATTTTCTGGCTTTCTGATGTAAGCATCCACATCAATAATGGGTTAAAAGTTTGTTTAAGTTGCCAGCTGACATCAGGATGCAGTCTGCCTATCTGTGCTGTGGTATCTATGATGACTCTGCCCCCCCCCCGTGACACGTGAATCCTTGCATGTGATTTGGCAGCTCCTTATTGGCCCCAAGGGAGGGGGTCTGTGAGTGGCCCATGCTTTGTTGCATCACTGGGAGGGGGGAGGAGTATTATCTATAAGAGTTCGGCGTCTGTGCTGCCGAATGTGGCTCTCATAGCAGCTGGGAGCAGAAACTCCTGCAAATGTATTAGCAAGCAACATAGTGCCTGAGCCTCCTGATGTGCCCATAAAAATATTAGATGGGTGAAACGCGTAGAGGCGTACTTGTATGTTTTGAGGCGTACTTGTATGTTTTGGGGCATGTATGTGGATATAGGGACGTACATGCTAAGAGGCTGCTGTGATAGCCTGAGTTATAAATAAAGGGGCAGCAAGTCTTAAAGGGACAACGTAATGACAGACGATTCATTAGGTCTGTAAGTGAAACAAAAAGAGCTGTGTCCTATGTAGATGTAGAGCTGTCATTGAGTCATCTGTGATTCAACAGAAATTTACAGGCAGTAAACTGATATCGCATACCAATTGCTTTTAGACAATAGCACAATATAGGTAGAATCGTGTTATCTGTATCCTCTATTAGTGGATTGTAGTTTATGTAAAAAGATTAGAGGGGGGATAGGGAGGGAAAAAAAAAATCCGTCCTTTTTCGTATAACTACGACAATACACAAGATGAGAAGGGGTCTATATTTTCTGCAGAGGGCAAAGTGCAATAATAATTCTATGCTCCCCCTGTGGAAATAATTTAAACCTCTCCTTTTTCATATAACCCCGACTATATACAGGATAAGAAGAGGTCTATAGTCTGATATTCTGCAGAGGGCAAAGTGCAATAATAATAATCCCTTGTTCCCCCTGTGGAAATAACTTATATTCGTCTAAGGGTTGGCAATTTAGGACAGAGATATATTGAGAGTAGTCTAGACATCAGTTATTACACATTGGGTGATTGGTTTTAGGGAATATTAATATCCTGAGTATGACCGTGTGATAAAAGAGGGGACATACAGGATAGACTGCATTTAGTACGGTGGTTTTGTTCATCATATTTTAATATTTATAATAAAGTATCATTTTTTAATTATTGCTATTCCACCTCAGTCAGTGATTTTTGAGGACACGGAAGTCTTGCCTGTTAGTAGTCTGGCACGCATGGCTGAGTTTATGTTACGCTGCCTTTCCCATGATCCTTGCGCTCTCAAAATTTTGGGTGACAGTCATTACTGGTTGGTGACACTTCTGGACCCACGCTACAAAGAGAACTCTATATCTCTTATTCCTGAGGCAGACAGGTCTACAGAAATGGGGCAGTACCAGAAGGCCCTTGTTGCGGAACTATTAAAAAAATTCCCATCTGAAAACGCAGAGGTCACATTTTGTTGGACAACCAAGGAGTACAGACACAACTTCAATCCAAAGTTTGGGAAGATGCAGAGGGAGTACGTTGCCGACCGTACCAACATACTCCGTCATTCCTCTGTGCCTTATAATTATTGGGTATCCAAGCTGGATACGTGGAATGAATTGGCTCTCTATGCCTTGGAGGTCCTGGCCTGCCCTGACGCCAGCGTTTTATCAGAGCGGGTTTTTAGTGCCGCTGGTGGAATTATAAGTCTAGTGTGACCAAGTTGACAAGCACTTTCCAACAGATGCTAAAATCGCTTGGAAAGCGCTTGTCAACCCGCATGCGGAAATGCATGTGAAGAACGCTTCACATCCGCTTTTCCCTGGCAGGAAAAACGCATGTACAATCCGCATGCTTTTTTTTCTTCCAGGGAGATGAAAAAATGCTCAGGAAAAAATCTGGAGCATTTCTGCATTGTGGGCACATAGCCTTACAGGTCTTGATTAGGGCACCTGGAGAGATAAGCACAAGAGCAGGCTAGGCATCCACCTTAGTCAGACTGCTGGAAAGCAGAGCAGACGGTATGTGTCTTGGAGTTAATCAGAGACACAGGCCAGACTCCACAAGTATCAGTGGTTGCCCTGGATAATATTGTTTTGTTTGATCAAGCTGGGTTAGCTGAACTGTATATGAGTAGTCAGGGTCTTTCCTATTTAGTCAGAGCTTGAACAAGACCAGAAATATTAATGCTTATGACTTCTGTGCAACCTGTAAAAAGCAATAAAACTGCGCTTGATTGGACCAAACCCACAATGGCTGTATGAGCACTACATGATGCCTCCTACCTTTACGAGTGAAACCCTACAAGGTTTATTATTAACCTGCAAAACTAAGGAAGCGCTCTTATTGTCACCTGCCTCCAATTGGCATTCCACCGAGCCAGCTGAGCACCAGCCAGGAATACTGCCACCCTCTGTCTCAAAATAAAGGCTAGGATATTTTTCCCACTGAATTCGGTAAGCTTGCCATGCACAGTTTACAGTCGCTGAACTTAGTTTTGTCAGACATAAACTTAGTTGGGCAACCAGTATCTTTACAAAGAGGGACTATGAGGCACAGGGGCGCTACAAGGCACAGACACCCTATAAAGAACTACAAGGCACAGGGGCACCCTGAAGCACCAAGAGACACTATGAGGCCCCATGAGGTACTTACAGGCACTGTGAAGCTCTATGAGGCAATATGAAGTACTAACAGGTGCTATGCAGCACTATGAATGCACCATAAGGCACTATGATATGCTATGAGTCACTATGATATGTTATGCTATGAGGCGCTATGAAGAGCCATAAGGCGCTATGAAGTGCTATGAGCCACTATTCCATGAGGAACTATAAAGTACTATGAAAGGCTATGCGGCACTATGTTGTGCTATGAGACACTATGAGGTTCTATGAGGCACTATTATGTGCTATGAAGCGCTGTGCTATGAGGCACTGTGATGTGCCATGAGGCACTGTGATGTGCTATGAGGCATTATGCTATGATGTGCTATGAGGCACTATTATGTGCCATGAAGCGCTATGCTATGAGGCACTGTGATGTGCCATGAGGCACTATGCTATGATGTGCCATGAGGCACTATGCTATGATGGAGGGGCACCTCCAATAGTGTGCTGATCAAAGCTGGAGCTGCTGACCCCAGGCAAAGGCACAGCTCAACAGGTGCTCCCATTGATGTGCAGAGCTGGAGCTGCTGACCCCAGACAGGGGCGCAGTTCCACAGCAGCTTCTCCACTGATGCACGGAGCTGGAGCTGCCGAGCCCAGGCAGGGGCTCCACTCAGTCATATCCAGATCTTCAACAGGTAAGCCTGTCTAAGGTTCTCCCATCAAGGACCCTCTGCCGCTGTTTTAACAAGGTTCCCCCTCAAGGACAGGAAACCAACTGAGGTGGTGGAGACAGGCCGCCATTTAATTCTGTAGGTTTCCTGTCCTGGAAGGGCGGACCCCTCTCTAGTTGTAGTGCTGTCATGGGTGACAGGAAAAATGCAATGCTTATGCTGACGGATTGTCGAAAATGCCACTAGAGCCTTAGGAGTTCATGCAAGAATGCTCTGAGGAAGTCAGTCTGGAAGCAATTGAGAGCACTACCCAAGCAGTGCGAGTTTATCAATAGAAAGACACACCATTGTGGTGTCCATAGAGCACAATGGGAAGATCAGATAATTGGTAGAATACTATTTTATGTGGACCAAAATCTGTTTCCAAGTAAACGAGAGAGAGATAATGAGTCACCAGCAGTATCTGTTTTAGTTAACGAATGGACGAAGCTCTACCTCAGTGAAGATGGTATCCTGTATCATAAAGGAGGACAAAACTGGCAGTTGGTACTACCCAGAGTATTCCGTAGGTTGATCTTCAAAGAAAGTGAAAGAAATGGGAGCGCAGGTGGTCTTCTCATCCATCCACCCAGTGGATGGCCATGGAACAATGAGGTGGAATAAGATTCTACAGGTGAACAACTGGCTATGTCGATGGTGCCGTCAACAAGGATTTGGATTTCTGGATCACGGAATGAATTACCTATATGATGGACTACTTGCTAGAGATGAGGTGCACCTTACGAAGACTGGAAAACATGTATTTGGAAGTCGCCTTGCTACACTCATCAGGAGAGCTTTAAACTAGAACAATGTGGGAACGGAAGCAAAAGGCCAGAAAAAGCCATACAGCTGACAAATACTATTGAGATCTCTGCTATTGGAAGTGGAAAGGAAGAACAAAGACAAAAAAATCTAAGTAATAAAAATATGGGAGGAAGAGAAACCAATCACAAGCTAAAATGTTTTTATAGAAATGCACAAAGCATGGGCAACAAACAAGGAGAATTGGAACTACTAACGCAGGAAAAGAAATATGATGGCCTTGGAATCACTGAAACTTGGTGGAACGATACACATGATTGGAATACAAGGCTAAAAGGATACAACTTATTTGCAAGAAACAGATTTGATAAACGAGGAGGAGTTGTCGCTTTGTATGTTAGAAAAGCGTATATCTGCACAGAGATTGAAGCTTCAGAGACTGGGAGTTCTGTGGAAACTGTTTGGGTAAGAATACAAGGAGAGAACAACGGAAAGGACACCATTGTAGGCATTTACTACAGGCCAGCTGGGCAAGCTGAAGATATGGATGAACTCTTTATGTATCAAATGACCAAGTTCTCCAAAAAATATGACGTAGTGGTCATGGGAGATTTCATCTATGTAGAAATTTGTTGGGAATCTCTCTCACGTAAAACTAACAGGTCAAGCAAATTCTTATCCTCTTTTGCTGACAACTTTATCTTCCAAAAGGAAGGGGAGAAAACAAGGGGATCTGCTACTTTGGATCTAATCCTTATAAAGAGGGAGGAAATGGTTGAGGAGGCAAAAGTGGCTGGGACCCTAGAAGGCAGCGATCATGCTATTATAGAATTTTGGATAACTAGTGGAGGAAGACTTGTGAAGACTCAAACTTCAAGGTTAGATTTTAGAAAGGCAGATTTTAAGAGACTCAGAAAGAGAATAGGAGGGATCCAATGGCTGGATGTCCTTAAGGACAAAAATGTCCAGGAAGGATGGGACATTTTTAAAAATGAGATTCTCAAAGCACAATCGTTAACAATCCCGAAAAGTAAGAAGAATGGGAAGCATTTAAGGAAACCAGGATGGATGAACACAGAACTTAAACACATGCTAAAAAGAAAGAAAGAAATGTTTATCAAATGGAAAGAGGGAGGCATATCTAAAGAAGATTATAATGCAGTCTGCAGATCCTGTAGGGCATGTATCAGGTTAGCTAAAGCTGACAATGAATTAAGGCTTGCAAGAGATGTCAAAAGCAATAAAAAAGGATTTTGGGGGTATGTCAAAAGTAAAAGAAAAGTCAAAGATGCTATAGGATTTTTACAGGATGAAAAAGGTGAAATGGTAAGAAAGGATGTTGAGAAGGCCGAACTTTTTAATTCCTATTTTGCATCTGTTTTCTCTCAGAAAGAAAATGTAACATCAACTGATCTTCACTGTCCTATTAAAGGAATTGAAGAATCTAGGTTATCTGTAAACAGAAAGATTGTGAGGGAATATTTAGCTAACATAAATGAGTTCAAGTCTCCAGGTCCAGATGAATTACACCCCAGAGTACTGAAGGAGATCGTAGAACAAATTTTAGAACCACTCTCCATAAACTTTGAAAATTCTTGGAGAACAGGAGAAGTCCCAGAAGACTGGAGAAGAGCAAATGTTGTTCCTATCTTCAAAAAGGGGAAGAAGGTGGACCCAGGGAACTATAGGCCGGTGAGTCTGACTTCTATACCAGGAAAGATCTTTGAACAAATTATTAAACAACATGTATGTAAGTACCTGGATAAGAATGAAGTGATTAACCAGAGTCAGCATAGGTTTGTAACTAACAGGTCATGTCAGACTAACTTAATTTCCTTCTATGACAGAATCACTGACTGAGTGGATCAGGGAAATGCTGTAGATATAGTATATCTTGACTTTAGCAAAGCATTTGACAAAGTATGTCACGCCATTCTTATTGAAAAAATGACCAAGTATGGAATGGACCAGACAACTATTAGGTGGATTCATAACTGTCTTAGTGATCGGACTCAAAGGGTGGTCGTAAATGGCTTCACATCCAGCTGGATGAATGTCTCAAGTGGGGTACCACAGGTCTCTGTCCTGGGACCTGTATTGTTCAACATCTTTATCAATGATTTATATGAAGGAATTGAGGGTAAACTGACTAAATTTGCTTATGACACAAAGCTAGGAGGGATAGCTAATACTAGAGAAGAGAGAGAGAGGATTCAAAAAGACCTAAATAATCTGGAGCAGTGGGCAGCAACTAACAGAATGGTTTTTAACAGGGAAAAATGCAAAGTACTACATCTGGGCAATAAAAATGGAAAAAGCATATACAGAATGGGAGGAATAGAGCTAAACAACAGTACATGTGAAAAAGACTTAGGTATACTAATAGATCATAGACTGAACATGAGTCAACAGTGTGATGCAGCAGCAAAAAAGGCAAATACAATTCTGGGATGTATTAACAGAAGCATACAGTCTAGATCACGTGAAGTCATTATCGGACTTTACTCCTCTTTGGTCAGACCTCATCTGGAATACTGTGTCCAGTTTTAGGCACCACATTTTAAAAAAGACATTGACAAACTGGAGCAAGTTCAGAGAAGAGCGACCAGAATGGTGACCGGTCTGCAAACCATGTCCTATGAGGAACGGTTGCAGGATTTGGGAGTGTTTAGCTTGCAAAAAATAAGATTGAGAGGAGACTTAATAGCTGTCTACAAATATGGCAAGGGCTGTCACATTGTAGAAGGATCATCTTTATTCTCATTTGCACAAGGAAAGATTAGAAGCAATGGGATGAAACTGAATGGGAGGAGTGTTTTGCCAAGTTTTTAACACTAAGGTTCGGATACGGCTTTAAAGAAGGCAACCCTTTGTGATATAACGCAATTTTATTTATAATAGTTGATTTAAAAGGTAAAATTCATAATTAAAGGAATAGTATGATATGATGATATTGCATACACTTTTGTACATGTTATAATACAAAGGTTAAGCACATATATATATATATATATATATATATATATATATATATATATATATACTCACTTCATCACCAAGGAGCTTTTAAACATCATCCGTCTGAAAGATCAGAGAAGCAATTTCACCAAGACAGAGAAACCCCTGGAAGTCTTCACAACACTGCATGGGCAGGTACATACAACACTACACATCAGTGCAGGTACAACTTATGGCTTCTTCATCTAGGAGTTTATGAGCATCATCTGTCTAATTGACAGAGAACCCCTGAGAAGTCTACACAAGAAAGCTTCTGTTTGTATCATGATTCCAGTGACTTTTATAAGGTTTAGACAATGGAAGCATAAAGCTGGTTAATGTTTATAAGTATTATTCGTCGATAATACAGAATTGGCCAGGTTCTGTAATCTCGAGAAGTTTATCTATAAACATTGTTTTAGACAATAGATCAGTGTATTTCTCGTGGAACATAATGGTAAGTGTACAGTACACACATTATTTGAATCAGGATTTTGGTTACAATAACACTATTTGTCAAAGCAAATATCACAGTGGTCACTTGTGTACAAATCAGGATAATGAATCTTTGAAACACACAACTTCATAGACCATAGAACAATTAACATTGTCTTACTGTATTGACACCTAGCAAACACTTTGTGGATAGCGTGCATCAAGGACAGTTCATGTGAAAGAACTACTTTATCAGTATCAGAGTATATCAATGATATTGCACTGCAGTATATTGCAATATATTCCACACTTGGTCTAATCACCACACTTTATCAAAGCATATAAACAATATGTTACAATATGAAGGCTATAAGATATCCATATTTTTATTAGCAATACAATAATCCACACTTGGATATCTTATAGCCACACATTATTTATACAAAGCACCCTATCCAAAGGGGATGGTTTTAGCGGAAGATTGGCATAAAAATAATAATGGAATTGTACACTGTGTACAACAACACAAAGTAATGCATGAACAAATTATAGCAAAAAAATAAATCAGCTAGCCTAATACTCAAAGTCTTCATGGCAATCATCTCCTCTGCCAAAAAACTTTCCCCAATGCAGTTCACACAGGCACACCATGGATTGCACGTGAAGCTCTGGGTCACAGCTTCTCCTTCTGTGACCTCATCTCAAGTAGATACCCCTATAAGCTTTGTCCATAACTGTTAAGGGGGTCGGTACTGCCACCAAGTCTCAAATATATTGATAGCAGTGGTAACCTTTGTCACGCAAAAATGGCTAGTGTTCATCATTTGAGCCAAGTAAATCCATAGATTCTGTTTGGTTTGGTTTGGTTTTCCATGACGCCACATTTTTCATGGTTGGTCTCTCGATTTTCGGTCTGAAGGTCGCTTGGGTCATCATTTCCAGATTTCCAGAAAGGGAAAACACATATTATTCTCTGCACAAAATCCCGGTCAGTTGGGACGTGTTCCCCTCTCTTTTGCCCGGGTTTCATAACTATCAACACATTGTCTGCTCCTCGAACAATTACCTCAGGAGGTTCTGGAGGACCTTTGTCACCCAGTTTTTTCACCCAGATTTTTCCACCATCATTGATAGGATGTGAGGATCCAAATCCTTCACCTCCTCTGACTGTCACAACTGCAGGGGTCCTTACTCTGACCACCTTCGTTTTAGAAATAGACAGTACCAGTAACTGAGTTATCTTATCTCTCTTCTGTATTATCATGACCTTTTCTTCATCATTCATTAAAAGTACTTTAATTTCTTCCTGATAATCCTGGTCTGTCACTCCTCCCTTTACCTGAATACCCTTTAAGGCCAAGCCTGACCTTGAGGTTATAAGACCAAAATGCTCAGGTGGCATTTGCAAGCCTATAGCAGTCCTGATTTTCTTTACACCTTCTTTGAAGTGACTTTCATTGTCACTTTGAATCTGTATTGGGATACAGTACAATACCATTGTTTCCAAAGTCTTAATAGTATTGTTAGCATTGGCCATTTTACAGGTACAAATCAACGTATACCCAGAATATGCATCCACAGCCATGCATACACATCCTCCATCATGTAGAGGAGGGCCAATGTAGTCCATTTGCCAAATTTGCCCAGGAAGTTTTGCTCGAGCTTTCTGGCCTCTCACCACATGAGGGATTGGTCTCTGTTTTGAATGTTGACACTTCATGATGGTTTCCTTTATGAAATCTAACCTGATGGGCACCTCTCTGGTCTGTGCCCATTGAGTCAGTCCAAGCAGCTCCTCAGTGGTGTCAGTCTTTTTACTGGATTCAGTGACTGATATTTTGGACTGTTCGTCTGCTACTGAGTTGAAGAATCTTTCCAGGGTATCTGAAGCACAAATAGCATCAACATGAAACACAGTCACTTTAATTATTTGTACAATTGCCCAGATATCTTGCCACAACTCTTTTCCCCATACTTCTTTGCTATGTTTACTTGTAGTCTGATAGCCCACTGCATTCCACACACAGTTGTTACCTTGGTAACTAGCTGACACTTCTGTAAACCACGCTAGTTTCCTCCACTCAGGGATAAATTGTTCAAAGGGTATCTCCTGCTCCTGAAGTCCTATAGGGACTTTGCCTAACTTCTCATGCAATGTGGAGATTCCACTAACTCCTGGTTTTGCTCTGTCCTGAATTGCCTCAATTTGCTTTCCTCCTAATTCTGTAGTTATAACCTTGCACTCACTGAATTGTTTTGGAGTTCCCTTAATCAAACTGGCCTCCGCCCCTGTATCTGCCAACATTTGTGGGGTGTGGCCAGCATGTCAATCACTTTTATCTGTCTCCCTCCATCGACCTCCATTTCAGATGAAGACATCTTATTAGGAGAAATTGATGCCCCCTTCTGTTGGGCTTTGAATTCCTGTATCAAGGATTTAAGTTTAGCATAAAGACCCTCAAACCCCGGTGCTGTGGGCTTTGCTGGTGATGAGGAGGGAGTGAGCCCTCTCTCTCCCTGTGTCCTGCCCGGCCCCTGCTGTGGGGATTCAGAATCTTTTACTGTAACCTTTCTATTATGTGAAACCCCTGACTTTTTATTAAGTCCTCGCTTTTGATACAATTTACACATCTCGTCAGTACCAATCCCGTCTATTTTATCCCTGTGGACACCATCCTTTATCAAGGCCATAAACATATCTTTCCGGGTAATATGGGATCTAGGATTGTAGTTACTTTTGACATAGTCACGCTGCTCTTCAGAGGGAAAATTACCCTTTTGTTTGGGACCCCAATCTCCCAGATCCCCTAACTGTCTAATTGCCTCCAATGTATTGGCGATAGTTTTCCCAGTCTGATTTATCATTAGTGTCATCATGATATGCTTATAGGCTGGAGGGGCATTTCTAATGATACAATTTCTAACAGAAACACTCACAGCAACTTGCATATAATCATCATAAGAGCTTGCCGAAATAGCATTTTTCATGACCTCCTCCTTCAACCTCTGAGCACAATCTTTCAATGTAAGCCATGGTTTTTCATTGGGTGGCCAGTCCGCCTCGGATGGGTATTTATGCTGCAATGCCATGGCCACAACATCAAGCATACTACACACCACATGTGGCTGCTGAATTGTCAAGGTACGGAAGGCCTCCTTCACTACAGGTTCATGACTGAGTTGGACAAATTTTGGACCATCCACAGCATCCACCTGCACTCCATGAGCCCCCATCTCCCATAATCTCACAGCCCAAGCTACCAAAGTTTCATTTGGCTTTTGAGAAAAATGATCATGAAGGTCATTAAGCTCCTGCTGACTGTAATCCTCTACTGCATTATTATTCTGTTTACCTGCAGCAGTCTCTACAATCCGTCTCCGATATATAGGATGAACTTTCACTGGGTTAAGAGGAGGATCAATTTCTCTCTTTCCATTGAAATATTGATCCTCAGTCTCTGGATCGGTGATGTTTTCGGAGTTAGTTGAATCCCATACATCCCCATCCCACTGATCAGGGCTCCACTCTATCCCTGCTTTGGCTATGGCCAAAGCTACTTTCTTTTTATTAACCTTCCCTCGCCTCCTTTTTTATTTATACTGCGCTACACATACAGCAGCCTTTTCTGCAACATGCTGATATCCATCACATCTGTCCATTAATAACTTATTCTGTCACTGTGCTATAACCGATGCATTCTGGGCCTCACACAACTGTCTTTCCAATTCCTGAACTTTTGTTAATATACATATTCTTTCCTCATGCTGTTTTCTATATGCAGACAGCAGGATCCATCCACGCCTGCCAACAGCACCCAACTCTTTACCTTTTTCTACTTTTACTTTCTGCAAGCATGAAACCACATCATCAGGTTCAGCATCATTCAAACATTTGTCCCATGGTTCACTCAAACCAACAATGTGGGACCATTTGGTTGCCAAAATATTATAGGGAGTCTGTTCCCAACCTGGAATCTCAACAGACTCTCTTACATCTACCTTTCTCTTAAAGAAAGGCATGTTTTACGCAATATCACTCTATCACACCTTATCACACAGAGTCCTTATCAATTCAAGATGATTGTAATTTTTAACAAAAAAGAACTTCTGAGCCTTCTGCGTATCCTGCCGACTACGCCAAATGTTTTGCCAAGTTTTTAACACTAAGGTTCGGATACGGCTTTAAAGAAGGCAACCCTTTGCGATATAATGCAATTTTATTTATAATAATTGATTTAAAAGGTAAAATTCATAATTAAAGGAATAGTATGATATGATGATATTGCATACACTTTTGTAAATGTTATAATACAAAGGTTAAGTACATATATATATACTCACTTCATCACCAAGGAGCTTTTAAACATCATCCGTCTGGAAGATCAGAGAAGCAATTTCACCAAGACAGAGAAACCCCTGGAAGTCTTCACAACACTGCATGGGCAGGTACATACAACACCACACATCAGTGCAGGTACAACTTATGGCTTCTTCATCTAGGAGTTTATGAGCATCATCTGTCTAATTGACAGAGAACCCCTGAGAAGTCTACACAAGAAAGCTTCTGTCTGTATCATGATTCCAGAGACTTTTATAAGGTTTAGACAATGGAAGCATAAAGCTGGTTAATGTTTATAAGTATGATTCGTCGATAATACAGAATTGGCCAGGTTCTGTAATCTCGAGAAGTTTATCTATAAACATTGTTTTAGACAATAGATCTGTGTATTTCTCGTGGAACATAATGGTAAGTGTACACACATTATTTGAATCAGGATTTTGGTTACAATAACACTATTTGTCAAAGCAAATATCACAGTGGTCACTTGTGTACAAATCAGGATAATGAATCTTTGAAACACACAACTTCATAGACCATAGAACAATTAACATTGTCTTACTGTATTGACACCTAGCAAACACTTTGTGGATAGCGTGCATCAAGGACAGTTCATGTGAAAGAACTACTTTATCAGTATCAGAGTATATCAATGATGTTACACTGCAGTATATTGCAATATATTCCACACTTGGTCTAATCACCACACTTTATCAAAGCATATAAACAATATGTTACAATATGTAGGCTATAAGATATCCATATTTTTATTAGCAATACAGAGGAGACACAGATTAGATATTAGAAAAAACTTTTTGACAGTTAGGGTGATCAATGAGTGGAACAGGCTGCCACGAGAGGTGGTGAGTTCCCCTTCAATGGACGTCTTCAAACACAGGCTGGACAGACATCTGTCTGAGATGATTTAGGGAATCCTGCTTTGAGCAGGGGGTTGGACCAGATGACCCAGGAGGTCCCTTCCAACTCTACCATTCTATGATTCTTGAACTCCATGAAAACATGGGACACCTGGGAGTGAAAAGGACAACCAACTTGATCCGTGAACGTTTCTTCTGGCCATATATGCAGTTAGATATTCAGAAGTACATGCCCAGGGAATGTGGATGTCTGAAAGATAAATGTCCCAACACATCAACCCGGGCACTTATGGGCAACATCCAAACTACGTATCCATTTGAGATGGTCTCAATAGACTTTCTACATCTCGAGACATGCAAGGGTGGTTACGAATACATATTGGTGGTGATGGACCATTTTACTCAATTTTCTCAAGCATATGGCACCACCAATAAAGCGGGTCGAACAGTTTCAGAGAAGATCTTCAATGATTTTGCTTTTAGGTTTGGGTTCCCTATGAGGTTACACCATGACCAAGGAAGAGAATTTGAGAACCAACTCTTTGACAACCTAGTAAAGTACTGTAGGATTCAGAGATCCCACACAACGCCCTATCACCCAGATGGTAATGGACAAGTGGAACGTTTTAACCGGACATTATTGCCGATGTTGCGCACTTTAACAGCTGACAAGAAGAAAGACTGGAAGAGTTCTCTGTCAAAAGTGGTACATGCCTATAACTGTACAAAAAGCGATGCAACGGGTTACTCACCCTTCTTCCTATTGTATGGACGATCGCCAAGACTGCCAATCGACATCATGTTCGATACTCCGGTGTCAGAGACTTACAGAACGTATCCGGAGTACATTCGGAAATGGAAGGAACGGATGACAGAGGCATACAACAAAGCGTCCGAAGTGGTTATGCAAGGACAGAGCAAGAGTAAGGAGTACTATGATCAAAAATGTTATGGGGCAGAATTGGCACCGGGAAGCCAGGCGCTATTCAAGAATGTACGTGAAAAAGGTGGTCCAGGAAAACTTTGTTCGTACTGTGAAGACAAGGTGTATGTGGTCGTAAGGAGGAAAGCCGATGACAGTCAAGTGTATGAAATCCGATTGGAAATTGGAGACAAGAAAACCAGAATAGTCCATCGGAATTTACTGCTATCCTCTGATTATCTCCCACCACAACACGACTTCCCAGAAGTAAACCGACATCGTCTGAGATCGAAAAAGGGACCACCACAGACTGAAGCTCCAGAGGTGGATAGTGACCTTGGAAGTTCCGATGAAGAAGAGCACACCGTTGTATTTCTCGGACTGGCAAGGAGAGGGATGTACCATCCTCAGGAGAGTGAACTAAGTCCCGAGGCTGCTGAGTTTGTACCAAGGAGTACAGATGAAGTCCAATTCAGATCTGATGATCGAACACCGACCCCTGAAGAGACCGATCAACACTCAGGAGGAGCGGAATTACCAGACCATGCAGAAACAGGCGATTTAGGAGAAGTACAGGAACTTACAGAGGCAGCTCCAAGAGCATCTGAGGAAGCACGGGAAATTAGTGCGGCGGAAGAAACTCCGAAGAACCAGTGGTATCTGAGGAACAACCCACCAGGAGGATGTCGACTCGAGAAGTGAGGAGGCCCGTGATGTTGACGTGCGAGACACTTGGTGAACCGAGTCAAGTGCCAAGGACTGCTGACTGGAAACAGGTATCTTTGCCTGTGGACCAGGTAAGCCCACTTGAGTGGTATTCACCACCAAGAGGCAGTATGGAAAATGTTGCCTGATGGAAAGACTTGTTTTCATGCTTTGACTTTCCTTAAAAGACTTTGTAGAAACAAAGAACTGTTAAGGCCTAGTGAGAGAGAGAGCTGGTTGAAGACGTACGAAAAGCTCCAGCTGAAGAGACGCTAATTGTGTTAATTGTGTTAATTGTTTATTTCTTACAGGAGTACTACAAGGAAAAGGTCAGAGGATAGGTTTTTATAAATGTTATGCCAATTTGTATATAAAGTTACTCAACTTTCACCACTGTCTCAGAATTGGTCAGATTGACCAATTAAGACGAATGGGGTTTATCACAGTCACAGGAGATCGGGAGTGTTTTAGCAGAGCCCCAGGGGGATGGTGGAGAGAAACTAAACACAGGCCAGATAAACTCCCTGAACTAACAGTGCAGAGTATTATCGGGCAGGAAGATAAGGACTGGAAGGAATTGTGTCACAGGGATCATCTCCTTCATCAAACCCTCCCCCCCTCCATCTCCATGTAGGATAAATAATGTTGTTTACTATTGAGTCTTTGTGAAGGAAAAGCTTGTGGTTGTGTATGCATAGAAGTGTGCTGGTATGAGATCTAATCTATGCTGAATTATGCTACTGAAGAGACTGTAATACTGTGCCTTGTGAAGAAACTACTGTATTGTTACTGGAGCTGGTTGCTCAAGAAACTCAGACTATACTGCAATGAAGATTGTTGCTGTAATATCCCTGAATTGCACTGGCCGTGCTTCAGATTAAATTCCATTGTTAAACTGTTGAAAAAGACTCTTGTCAGATGTGTCTGGTCAGCAATTGAATCTATTGTGTGCCTGAGAGATGCTGTAGCCTATGGTCGCCCTAAGTAACAGTTTCCCCAGGATTCCAAAGAATTCATGAAACTCATCTGGCCCTATCTGAACCTAGCGGCGTGCGTGTAACATTTGCCTTTCTAATAGTATAATTGCAGTGAGAACCTTTCTTGAAAAATCTAATAAGGATGAGAAGTGTGTAGTTTTTATATGTGTAACTCCTGAATTTGTGCTTTGTTTTGGTGACCACTAGTATAACCAGTACAAGCATTTAATGCACTTATGGTATATAGAAATGTGAACAATTTTAAACTAGTGGTCCGAAGTCCAAAGAAATTTTCATCCTAAATCCCTATCCATTTAGTGCTATAATTTATCTTCAAATACACTTGAATTGCAAATTAGCTATCCTTCCCTAACTGCTTTTCTTTCTTTTTTTCTCACTTCCTTTTTGATGACACTTTGTTTAAAAATCTGCCTCCTGCTAGTGACGTTATTGGTCTCTGCACGCCGGACATTCTGACAACCCGCTCTGTTGCCGCCTCGTTACTGCTGAGTTAAACCGGCAACAGAAAGCACGCTGACATTGTGCACATCATGCAGGGACTAGCCCGACCTCTGCAATGAACATTACTCTTTGTGTCAGGGAGGGGGCAGAGGCTATGGCAGTGACCGCAGCCTCTGCCCCTTGATGACGCTTTGTTTGAGTTAGGGAAGGATATGAATTTTTTAATTCAAGTATATTAGAAAATAGTTTAGATTATGGCACTAAATAGATGGATTTAGAATGAAAATTACTTTGGACTTCAGACCATCCCTTTAATGTGGAGTTTACTGGTATTTTGGGGGATTGACAGGGTAGTTTCTTGGATATCTGTATTAGGTCTGATGAATATGGATTAAGTACATGTAGGTTTAGAAAGTAAACTGACATAAATTCTCTATTGCATTATGCTAGCTACCAACCACCCTTTGTAAAAGTTCTTTACCTTGCATTCAGTTTGTACATTTGATTCACATTAATCATGAATATAACAGCTTTTTGGAAAAGTCTACAGATTTGGCCAACAGATTGATAACTAAGGGTTACAACAAATAAGTTGTCTCTGACGTCTTTAATAAATTCATTGCACAAGATAGACAAAAACTAGGTTTGGTGTAAAAGATAAACAGCAAAATAAATGGTGTGCTTTTTCATTTCAGTGTAGTTCTTTTGGCCGAGCAAATTAAAAGTGCAATGAAGAAACATTGGCATATTATTTAAGCTGATGAAGATTTACTTGATAAAACAAGTACTGCTCCTATAGTCTAATAATGGAGATGTAGAAACTATAGAAATAATTTAGCAGAGAGAAGCGATAGTAGGTTAAGATGTTTGATATCTGTTGGTAATCGTAAATGCAGTTCCTATTGTGGGGAAATGCAAATTGGGTAAATTTAAGAGTTGGTTTCAGTTATCACTCATATTATCAGTGACACAATTTTTAACATATAAGACAAAATATATTATGTATGAAAGATTTTTTTCAAAACTATAGATCCTGTTTTTGACCATTTTCGCAAACACCTTCTACCTGTACAGAAAAGCACTGATTGCAGTTTATTAACAATCAAGTCAAAAATATACATGGTTTTGATTCTATGGGTGAAGGAGATAGACACACACAGTTACTAAGACATGATGCAAATAGGATAATTAGAATGGAAGCCCTGGGTCTACCTGGTCTGGTCTGGCTGGTAAATGAAGCGGGCTCAGGAGCTGAGCCTGAACTATACCCGGGAGATGCTGACTGTCATATACAACTGGCAAGTAGCTGTTTAACCATGTAAACCATTTTAACAATTTAAATACCAAAATTGAGAGGCGCCAATGGCAGCCAGTGGCCGGCTGAGAAGCCTATCCATTGGCTAAGCTTCATAAGAGAACATAATTTAGTCTATATTCTGCAATACTGTAGCAATCAAATAATTTCAGGTTCATGTCTCCTATGGGGACTAAAACGTAATGTAGAAATTAAAAAAAAGCTTTTAAAAATATGAAAAAAATATAAAATTCAAATCACCCCCCTTTTACCTCGTTAATAATGAATAAAAAAACAAAATTTGTGTTTCAGTACATTTTATGGTAAAATGAATGTTGTTATTCAAAACTACAACTCATCTAGCAAAATACAAGCCCTCATAAAGCTACAGCAGTGGTAAAAAGGGGGCTTAAGGCTCTTATAAGAAGGGAAGTTTAAAAAAGCTCAAAAATGGAAAAATAATGTCTAATCATGAAGAGTTTATTACTTTAATTATCTCTCAGCATTTTTGTAAATATTATAAGCTTATGTAAATACTTCATGGAAGTTGTTTTATTTCTAGTCTACTCAGTGTGACAATGTAAGGGTTAAAGGAGTCGTCCCATTAACAAAGTACATTTTAGTCAAAAGATTTTGGAATAAAAATAAGCTCCACAATTGGATGTGTTAAGAATAGTGTTCTTGTGCTGAGATAATCTTATAAATGTGCTCCTGCTATGTACTGTGTAGTGGCTGCGTCTGAACATTGTCTGAACATACTATAACTCCTTATTATTAATATAAGATATTTTAATTAAAATGTTTGTGGGAAAACCCCTTTATTATAGGAGTGATTAAAATGTAAGGATGTAAAATCCCAGCATGCCTTGAGGAAGTGATGTGTGTGCGAAATGGCCATAGGCAGCCTATTTCTCTACTGTCTTCTGACTGTATAGATTGAATAAAACAACTTATGTGGATTTTATCTCAAGCTTGTAAGTGCCACAAATATGTTCTCTTCTGATCATTTTTGTCATTCCCATCCAAATTTACTTCAATTAGGTGTATAAACTCTTTGAACTCATTTTTATTGAATTCTAGGTTAAGATTAAAAAATTATTGATACATCAAAGAAGTAATACACAGCTACATTGTTTTATAGAAACAAACATATTGAAACAAAAAAGATGTTTTTGTTGATATTAGAGATGATTGAATTTTTGAAATTTTAATTTACTAGGCACGACTAATTTTTCTCAAAAAATAACTTTGCAGCAAATCATAATACTGCAAACCCTCCAATTGCCCTAATAATATGTGTGTAATGGCCCATTTAATAACACAGCAAACTAACAGACTTTTTTTAATTAAAAACAATCCAAATATTATCACTCTTTAGTCTGAGTCCATCGCCTTAAGTGTCTCATCGCTCAAGTGTAGACATATGAATTAAACCAGAATTTAATATGATGTACACAGACTGTACCTTACCATCTACTACAATTGCACTCTAATCAGCATTTCTATTTATCAATTCCTCCTAGAGGTATGTCACCCAGCTTTTCCATCCTGTGATTTTCCCTACCTCGGCTCCTTGCATTCACTTGGTATGTCACCCAGCTTTTCCATTCTGTGATTTTCCCTACCTCTGCTCCTTGCATTCACTTGGTATGTTCTTCAACTTCCCACTGCTCTACCCCCACTTTCCCACTTTTATTTATGATCTCCTTGTTTATTCGACCCTGAATATCCAACATCTGGCTCAGATGATCAAGATGAGCACAGAACACTCCCCTCTGCTTCACAACTGAATGCATTCTGCAGCAAATATATTGTGAGTTACTTGTCTGTATAGACTTTAGTCTGCGTCCATCGCCTTAAGTGCCTCATCGCTTAAGTGTAGAAATATAAGTTATACCAGAATTGAACCAGAAAGGAACTGAAGGTAACTGGATACTTGGAAACTGTAAACAATGTTTGTGTTTGTTTTCACTCTCACCCCCATAATCCTTCATTTTTTACAACCACTCCTAATCCCTACACCTAGTAAGGAACTGGGAATGATCTCTCCCTCCGTCCTCCCCATCATTCTCACCTCCTCCTCAGAACTATTCCTCAACATTCAATCCTGTGTCTCCAAACACAGACAGCCACCTCATGCTCTCCCCTGCTCCGACCTGCTTACACTTTCTCTGCTCCTCCTCACTGCCGGCGATATCTCCACTAATCCTGTTCCTCCTTACCATATCCCTACAGTCACTTCTATCTCCTATCCACGATCTATCACAAATTTCTGTAACTCTTCTAACCTTATATCCATCTGCCCAGCCCCATTTCCCCAGTCCTGCTTACAGGAGCCCTATGGAATGCTCGCTCTGTCTGCAACATGTCAGATAACTGCTCCTACGCCCAATTCCACTGCCACCCTCCATTACCCTCCCCTCTTTTGAGGTGCACTATGTGCGCATCTACTCCCCCTCCAACCTCCAACTTGTCATCATTTACCGCCCCCCAGGGTCAGCCACCACCTTCTTCAACCACTTCACCACCTGGCTGCTTAATTTCCTTTCAGCTGACATCCCCACTATCATCATGGGCGACTTCAACATCTCCATTGACACTTCCCGCTCAGTTGTTTCTAAGCTTCTATCTCTCACTTCCTCTTTTGAACCTCACTCAATGGTCTTCCGCAGCCACTCACAAAGATGGCCACACTCTGGACCTCATCTTCACCCGCCTCTGTTGCTTATCTAACCTCACTAACTCACCTCTCTCTCTTTCTGACCATAACCTACTTACATTCTCTTCCCTCTCCTCTCCAGGTCTGCAACCTCCACTCCACAAACCTGCACACCCTCACAGAAATCTTAAACACCCTGATCCACACTCACTATTTGAATCCCTTCTCCCTCTTACAGACATAAGTTCCTTACACTATTCAGATGCTGCTGCCGCTTTATATAATGCCACAATAACTGCAGCCCTCTCCTCTCACCTGAAGATTTTGCCTCATCCTTCAAGCAGAAGATTGATAACATCAGAGAAAACTTTGGCCTACAACCCCCACAGCCCCTCCTCATAACTACTCAGGCTTCCTCCTCCTCCAAAACCAACTTCTCCACAATCACAGAAGATCAACTTTTTGCTCTACTCTCAAAATCACATCTCACCACCTGTGCACTCACCTGATCCCGTCCCACCTCATCCCAAACCTCACCACAGTCTTTACCTCAACCCTAACCCATCTCTTCAACCTATCACTGACAACTGGTGTCTTCCCCTCATGCTTTAAACATGCCTCAGTCACACCCATCCTCAAAAAGCCCTCCGTTGAGCCATCCTCTGTGTCTAGCTATCACCCTATATCACTTCTATGCCTCAAAACTGCTGGAACAACACGTCCATCTTGAAGTGTCCTCTCAACTCTCCTCTTGACCCATCTTTGACCGCTTACAATCTGGCTTCCAACTGCATCATTCCACTGAAACTGCCCTGACTAAAGTCACCAACGACCTGCTAACCACCAAATCCAAGCGACACTACTCTCTCCTCCTCCTCCTGGACCGGTCCTCTGCTTTTGACACAGTGGAACTTTCCCTATTTCTACAGATTATCTCATCTCTTGGCATCACAGACTTGGCCCTAGCTTGGATCTTGTCATACCTAAAAAACCGGACATTCAGCGTCTCCCACTCACACAGCACCTCTTCACCTTGCCCCCTATCTGTCAATGTCCCGCAAGGTTCAGTCCTAGGGCCCTTGCTCGTCTCCATTTATACCTTCGGCCTGGGAAAACTCATAGAGTCTCACGGCTTTCAGTATCACTTCTATCCTGATGACACACATATCTACCTCTCTGGCCCCGATATCTCCTCCCTACTAACTAGAATCCCACAATGTCTGTCTGTTGCTTCATCCTTCCTCTCTGCTAGATTTCTAAAACTTAACATGGACAAAACAAAATTCATCATCTTTACCCCATCTCTCTCAATCCCCCAACAGACCTATCAATTAAAGTAAACGGCTGCTCACTCTCCCCAGTCCTGCAAGCTCGCTGGCTTGGGGTAACCCTGGACTCTAATCTCTCCTTCAAACCACATATGCAAGCCTTTTCCTCTTCTTGCCGACTCCAACTCAAAAATATTTCCTGGATCCGCACATTCCCTACTCAAGAATCTGCAAAAACACTAGTGCATGCCCACATCATCTCCCGCCTTGACTACTGCAACCTCCTGCTGTGTGGCCTCCCTTCTAGCACTCTAGCTAGCCAATCTATCCTAAACTCTGCTGCCTGACTAATTTACCAGTTATCCCCTCTGTCAATACCTTCACTGGCTCCCCATTACCCAGAGACTCCAGTTCAAACCCTAACCATGGCATACAAAGCCATCCACAACCTGTCTCCTCCATACATCTGAGACCTAGTCTCCCGGTACATACCTACACGCAACCTCCAATCCTCACAATATCTCCTTCTCTAGTCCCATCTTATCTCCTCTTCCCATAATCGAATAGAAGATTTCTCCCATGCATCCCCTTACTCTGGAGCTCTCTACCACAACATATCAGACTCTCGCCTACCGTGGAAGCCTTCAAAAGGAATCTGAAAATCTACCTCTTCCGACAAACCTACAACCTATAGTAACCACCGCTCCACCCTACCACTGCGCGACCATCTCTGCCCCCATCTACTGTATCCTCACCCATCCCTTGTAGATTGTGAGCCTTCGTGGACAGGGTCCTCTCTCCTCCTGTACCAGTCAGCAACTTCTACTGTCTAAAATTATTGTACTTGTTTTTATTATGTATACCCCTTTTCAGATGTAAAGCGCCATGGAATAAATGGCACTATAATAATAATATATCATGCAGACCATTCTGTACAGTTCACTGACTAAAACTGACAGTGTTGCTTCCAGAAATATCATCATCCTACGCAGTAAAAAAAAATAAGAATGCTAAATAAGGGATCACCTATAAAAATCACTATTTTATTGATTATATCCCAAGACAAAAACAGACTACATAAGGTTAAAAACAAAACAGCAGAATGCCTACAAGTGCAAATCACAACATGACTAATTGCTAACCTCCAATGACTGTTGGACGATGCTCTAAACACCAGATGCTGAATTACTTTTTTCCAAGTCATGTAATAATGTTAGTTTTGAAATGCAGTGATAAGAAGCACTGAACAAAAGATACCTTAGATAAACATGGAAAGATATATACTGAACTATTAGCACCAGTTAGACAATGATGCAATAATAATTCAATTATAGATGTGAATATCAAATGTCAAAAGAAATCATGACAATAAGAAATCATAACCCTGACAAACTTGGAAATAAACAATTTTCCAGTCACCGGTTTAATAAGTAAGTGGTGCATAGAAGGCATGCAATAAGTGCAACAGAAAAGTATATCACCGGCACAATGACAACAAATTATACCTCACCAAAATTGATTGGTGAAATGCATGATATAAGGTCTCCTTCAAACATCCGTGTTTCTGGTAAATGTGTGGTCCATTTTCACATGTACCGCAGCCACGTACACATGCACACCCATTATAATCTATGGGGCTGTGTACATGTCCGTGTTTTCACATGGACCATGTGTCCGTGTGACCCACATGTAGACATGTCCATTTTTTCCGGCAGCAAGGATGTCAATATGTCCCGCACATGTGCACACGGATGACATAAAGTGTGACATCCATGTGCTGTCCGTGTGACACGCACAGGAATAGAATACAGAATAGAAATTACAGATTTTTATGTGTTAACGCGCACCAGGATTGTGCTCAGTAAACTATATACACTGTCAGGTGGGCGACATTACACTGCTTAAAATGATACCTTGGTTGATGAAATCCATGCTGTGGTTGTTGTGTAATCCTTACCTTTGGAGATAATGATATGATTGTGCTCTGGGGAGGCCTGTGGGGGGCGATCTATCTGATGCTCTGCTTAAATATTCATCTGTATGCTCTTATGATATCTCACTGTGCCTTCACTGACCTGCCTCTTATTTTACATAATGCATCTAGTAGTGCGGGGCTAGGTTAAATAGGAGGCCGGTCACTGAAGGTATAGTGACCTGTCATAAGAGCATAAAGCTGGATAAATAAGCAGAGCACCAGATAGAGTGCCACCACAGGCCGCCCCGAAGCACAAGAATATCATTATCTCCTAACTGAAAATGAAGATTAAGCAATAACCACAGCACGGATTTCATCAACCAAGGTATCATTTTAATCAGTGTAATATCGCCCACCTGACAGTGTATGTGGTTTACTGAACACAATCCTGCTGACATGTGCACCTTAGAGATGTGGAAACATTTAGATATACAGTGCAGACCAAAAGTTTGGACACACCTTCTCATTTAAAGATTTTTCTGTATTTTCATGACTATGAAAATTGTACATTCACACTGAAGGCATCAGAACTATGAAATAACACATGTGGAATTATATACTTAACAAAAAAGTGTGAAACAACTGAAAATATGTCTTATATTCTAGGTTCTTCAAAGTAGCCACCTTTTGCTTTGATGACTGCTTTGCACACTCTTGGCATTCTCTTGATGAGCTTCAAGAGGTAGTCACCGGAAATGGTCTTCCAACAATCTTGAAGGAGTTCCCAGAGATGCTTAGCACTTGTTGGCCCTTTTGCCTTCACTCTACGGTCCAGCTCACCCCAAACCATCTCGATTGGGTTCAGGTCTGGTGACTGTGGAGGCCAGGTCATCTGGCGTAGCACCCCATCACTCTCCTTCTTGGTCAAATACCCCTTACACAGCCTGGAGGTGTGTTTGGGGTCATTGTTCTGTTGAAAAATGATGGTCCAACTAAACGCAAACCGGATGGAATAGCATGCTGCTGCAAGATGCTGTGGTAGCCATGCTGGTTCAGTATGCCTTCAATTTTGAATAAATCCCCAACAGTGTCACCAGCAAAGCACCCCCACACCATCACACCTCCTCCTCCATGCTTCACGGTGGGAATCAGGCATGTAGAATCCATCCGTTCACCTTTTCTGTGTCACACAAAGACACGGTGGTTGGAACCAAAGATCTCAAATTTGGTCTCATCAGACCAAAGCACAGATTTCCACTGGTCTAATGTCCATTCCTTGTGTTCTTTAGCCCAAACAAGTCTCTTCTGCTTGTTGCCTGTCCTTAGCAGTGGTTTCCTAGCAGCTATTTTACCATGAACTCCTGCTGCACAAAGTCACCTCTTAACAGTTGTTGAAGAGATGTGTCTGCTGCTAGAACTCTGTGTGTCATTGACCTGGTCTCTAATCTGAGCTGCTGTTAACCTGTGATTTCTGAGGCTGGTGACTCGGATAAACTTATCCTCAGAAGCAGAGGTGACTCTCGGTCTTCCTTTCCTGGGGCGGTCCTCATGTGAGCCAGTTTCTTTGTAGCGCTTGATGGTTTTTGCAACTGCACTTGGGGACACATTCAAAGTTTGCCCAATTTTTTGGACTGACTGACCTTCATTTCTTGAAGTAATGATGGCCACTCGTTTTTCTTTACTTAGCTGCTTTTTTCTTGCCATAATACAAATTCTAACAGTCTATTCAGTAGAACTATCAGCTGTGTATCCACCTGACTTCTGCACAACACAACTGATGGTCCCAACCCCATTTATAAGGCAAGAAATCACTCTTATTAAACCTGACAGGGCACACCTGTGAAGTGAAAACCATTTCCGGTGACTACCTCTTGAACCTCATCAAGAGAATGCCAAGAGTGTGCAAAGCAGTTATCAAAGCAAAAGGTGTCTACTTTGAAGAACTTAGAATATAAGACATATTTTCAGTTGTTTCACACTTTTTTGTTAAGTATAAAATTCCACATGTGTTAATTCATAGTTTTGATGCCTTCAGTGTGAATGTACAATTTTCAAAGACATGAATAGTGTTGAGCCACCCCCGTAGTGTTCGAGTTCGGTTCGGTTCGTCGAACACCCGTATGTTCGCCGAACTGTTCAGCGAAATGTTCGCCGAACTGTTCAGCGAACTATTCGTCGAACACCTTCGAACACCATTAAAACCAATGGCAGGCAAACAAAAACACATAGAAACACATAGAAAACACCTTCAAAGGTGTCCAAAAGCTCACAAACTGCTCAGAAGACACAACACATGGAAACGTGACAAGTACATATAGTCATGCGAAGAGAAAAGAGGTGGAGGAGTAAAAGGAGGGGGAGACACAGATATAGGCATGTCATGCCCTTCTAAAACCAAAAAAGTGCGAAGCCGACACGGTCAGTCCGTTCCTGCCCGTGCGACCTCCGTGTCGCCGGGTTTGTGCCAGAGCCGCGGTGGACCCTTACGGCCAGCCCCCCTCTCCCAATACTGGTGCCTGTCCGCTGGTGGGTCAAGCGAGCCCCCCTGCGGTGGAGGCAGGTCTAATCTTTTTAATTTAAATTGTCTCACTAATTTGAATAAGTACACTTTAAATCCTTTTACAAGGATCTATTGAAGAGCAAGTCTCATGCCAGCAGCCGCGGTAATTCCAGCTCCAGTAGCGTCCACTAAAGCTGCTGCAGTTAAAAAGCTTTTATAAGGATTGAGCTTGGCGGTCCACTGCAAGGCGTCCTATCGCCAGTCCCAGCCCCTGTGCCTTGGGGTGCCTCCCCGATGCTCTTCACTGAGTGTCCCGGGGGCCCGAACCATTTCCTTTGAAAAAATTAAGTGTCCAAACTACAGGTGGTGTAGCTAGCTTAACAGCTGGGATAATCCGCTGACTAGCAGACACTGCTACTAGGCACAAAGTATTTCCTGGGCTAGATGCAGTTAAAAATTTGTAATTAGATGCTCTCGTTGGATGCTGAGAAAGCATTCCATAGAGTCTCCTGGCACGCCATATATTATTCTCTTAAAAAGCTTGGGGTAGGAGTCTAGGGGACCCTTTTATAGCCAAAATCACGGCCCTGTATCACAATACGTCACCTAGGCTGAAGATAAATGGAACATTTTCATCACCTTTCATAATCACTAATGGGACAAGGCAGGGATGTCCTCTGTCCCCTCTCTTATACATCCTAGTGACGGAGCACCTGCTCTCATCAATTCGCCATAACCCCAATATTAGGTGGATTGAGGTGGGAGGCACCTAGTACAAGCGCTCTGCATTTGCTGATGATGTCCTAGTATATATCACTCAATCATATATATCCATCCCTGCTGTTATGGCTGAAATAGATCACTTTGTTACATGGTCAAATTTTAAAATCAATGCAGCGAAGTCTGAGGCCCTCGATGTCTCCCTCCCCAAATCCATACAGGATTCCATCCAGTCCAACTTTCCCTTTGCCTGGCCCTCACAGGGTATCAAATACTTAGGAATTTCTATTCATAGAGACCTCTCCCGTCTATGTTATCTTAATTTTGGGCCCTTTATTGAACAACTCCATACAGACCACGGTTGGCAAGTTAGAACTGTAAGATTCACTACGTGAACCACTGGTGTTTTGTGGAAAAGCACATGTACACTGTGTTCCAAATTATTATGCTAAAAGTGTTTAGGAGTGATAAGGTAAGAATTTTTTTGTTTGTCAGTTAAATTCATTGATGGTGATGTGTGTCAGGGCTCTTTATATCACTGTAAGCAATTGCAGACACCTGTGCTAATTAGTTTGGCAGGTGTGTCCAATGAAAGGCAAGACTACTTAAGAAGGCTGTCCCACATTATTAAGCAGCCTACGTTTTCTGCCAAAATGGGAAAGAAAAAAGATGTGTTGGCTGCTGAGAAGCAACAAATTGAGGAGTGTTTAGGTCAAGGCATGACTACAATCTTGCCAAGACACTTCATCCTGATCATTGCACAATCAAGAAGTATGTAGCTTATTCACAGTACACACGTGTGCGTGCTGATAAGGAAAAATTGAGGACTCTTTCCTACAGGCAATTACGTCAGGTTAAAAGAGCAGCGGCAAAAAAGCCTTGTCATAGCAGCAGACAAGTTTTTGCAGCTGCTGGTGCCTCCAACATCCCCCGAACAACAAGATGCAGGGTCTTTCAGAGGTTTGCAGCTGTGTGTAAGCCATCCTGTTGACCTCCTCTATCCACTGTACACAAGCAGAAACGGCTCCAGTGGGCCAAACAATACATAAAGACTGACTTCAAAACTGTTTGTTCACCGATGAGTGCCGTGCAACGCTCGATGGTCCAGATGGATGGAGTGGAGGATGGCTGGTTGATGGACACCCCATGCAAACACGGCTACGGCGCCAACAAGGAGGAGGTGGAGTAATGTTTTGGGCTGGAATCATGGGGAGAGAAATTGTCGGCCCATTTAGGATCCCTGAAGGGGTAAAGATGAACTCCATAATGTATGTGGAGTTTCTCAAACAGCACTTCCTGCCATGGTTCAAGAAGAAGAACCGTGTATTCCACAGCAAGATCATTTTCATGCATGATAATGCACCGTCTCATGCTGCACATAACACATCTGCATCTCTGGCTGATATGGGCATAAAATGGGACAAACGTATGGTGTGACCCCCATGCTCCCCTGACCTCAACCCCATTGAGAACCTCTGGAGCATCATCAAAAGGAGTGTCTATGATGGCAGTTCACATCTAAGCAACAGCTCTGGGAGGGTATTCTGTCCTCATGCAAAACAATTGAAGCAGAAACCATCCAAAACCTGACAACTTCAATGGACGAGAGAGTTCAGAAGCTCCTTTCGAACAAGGGGTCCTATGTGCAAATGTAACATCACCTAGAATAAAGTTTTGAGTTGAAAACTGTTTGATTTCAGTTTCTAATAACCTGCTAATGCTTATAATTTAAAAAATGACCATTTTTGGGTTCTTTATTAAAATGAAAAGGTTGATCGAAGAGTCTGGGGGATCTAAGAGTGTGGCAACCCAGTAGTCAGGATTATTTCGAATTCTGACAATCTGAGGGTCATGTTGCAGGTAGTGCAGCAAGAAGGCACTCATGTGTCTTGCGCATCTAGGAGCCCCAAAATTATTTTCCGGGCTAGATGCAGCTAAAAATTATTATTAATTTGAAAGCTGGTGGAGCTTAGTATAGATGGCCTAATAGAATCAGTACTGCAAACTGCTACAAGGCCCAAATTATTTTCCAGCCAAGATACAGATAAACATGATTAGTAATTTTAAATCTGGTGGAGTTTAGTATAGATGGCCTAATAGAATCAGTACTGCACACTGCTACAAGGCCCAAATTATTTTCCAGCCAAGATACAGATAAACATTAGTGTTGAGCGAACATGCTCGACACTGCTCGGTACTCGCCCGAGCATCACGCTACTCGGGATGTTCGGCGAGCCCCGAGCATTTCCGGGTTACTCGGGCGGGAGCTCGGGTCTCCGCCCTGCAAGTTTGGCGCTATTTACAGAGCCAATGAACATGCAGGGATTGCCAGCCAGTCACTGTAATGCTGCAGCCATGTTGGTTGTGGGCATTACAGTGATTGGCTGGCCGCACAGCGTCACCTCGAGTATTTAAAACAGGGCGCCGCCATCTTGGACACAGTCGCTCCGGATTAGACAGTGTAGGGACAGCGCTGCTGATTTAGGGAGAGATATAAACTGCGAAATAGTTAGTGTAGGGTCTGTAAAGGCTGCCAGAACAAACAAACAGTCCTTTTCAGGACTAATATCCATCCCAGATACGAGGCAGGCAGGCTGTATAGGAGACACAGTGGTTATACCAGCAAACGCTGCATTACAGTCCTGTGTGCTCCTGTTGCTGAAATTGCTGGACTTAGCACCAGGTGTCGGGGAAAAATCCTTTTTATTCCATCTAAATCCTCCTTTTTTTTCCTCCTTCACACTGTACAAATACCCGTCTTATTAACCTTTTGGTGTGTGTCCCCCCCCCCCCCAAAAAAGCGTGTCTCTGATTTTTCAGACACAAATATAACTGTTGAAAATAGTCAGGTGTAGGCTAGAGAAACAGAAGTGTTGTTTTGCACTTCCACGGTTCAAACCTCTGTATTATCCATTTTGGGCCATTTGTATCTAAAAAAAAAACAGTTTGAGTGTGTCACTCACTGTTCAGCCGCAAATATCTCTATTTAAAGAAGTGTGGTATACCCCAGGAAACAATAACTGTGGTTTTCCTCTTCCACGGTTCTAATCTACTCTTTATTACCCTTTTTCCATTGATAGTGCAAGTGTAAGCTATTTTACTTAATTTACAATGGGCAAGGCGCGTGGCAAGGGACGTGGAAGTGGACGTTCTGGTAATGGTTTCGTGCAGAGGATGGGGCCGTGGCAAAGGTGAAAATGTGGCACAACCAACACCCACATCTTCTCGCTCCCACTTCTTGACCGAATTACTAGGGAAGCACAGAACAACACCAGAATTGAGAACTGATCAGTGTGAACAGGTTATTAATTGGATAGCAGACAATACTTCCAGTTACCTGGGCACCATCACCGCCGGTCTGTCTTCCACACGGTCAACTCTTAGTAGCCGTGAGTCTCGACTGCATACTCCTCCTCACCCTGATGCTCCTTCCTCCCACCATGCCGAGTGTCATCAGACAGCAAGTGATCCCACACTTGGACACTCTGAAGAGCTGTTCACTGGTCCATTTCCATATTTGGGCCCCTCGCCTGATACGCTTGAAGTGGTGGAAGAGGAGATCCCATGTTGCGATGCCCAAATATTTGAACAGCCACGGCCACAGGAAGTCGACGTTGGCAATCTGTCACAAGAGGTGGACGATGACGAGACACAATTGCCAGGAAGTGAGGAGGAGGATCGTGGTGCGCAAGTGGAAGAGGAGGAGGTGGTGGATGATCTAGTAACTGACCCAACGTGGAAGGAGATCATGCAGAGTGAGGCCAGCAGCACACAGGGGGAGGGAGGCAGAGTACCCCAACAGGCAGGAAGAAGCAGTGTGGTGGCCGCAGAAAGAAGGCAGGCAACCGTTCCCCGTAACACCAACACGAGGGACGTTGCCAGTGCAAGCGGTAGGTCTTCCAGAGTCTGGAATTTTTTTAAAGACTCTGCTGATAACCCCAAAAAGGCCATATGTTCCACCTGCCATGCCAGCATCAGCAGGGGTGACAAAACTACCAGCCTGACCACCACCAGCCTGATCAGGCACATGGCAGCAAAGCACCCGACTTTGTGGGGCGAAACCCAGGGTCCACGACCAGTGTCAGCGGGTGTCACCACTGCTTCTTCCACTGTTGTGCGTGCAATAGAAACCCTGTTGTGTGTGCAAGGCAATCCCCTGTCCATACTGCATGTAAAGATGCCCCCTCCTCTCAGTCTTCACTTGTTATGGCAGTTTCTCAAGAAACAGCATCAACGTCCACGTCCACGTCCCACCGCAGCATTCAATTGTCCATATCCCAGACCTTTGAACGAAAGCGGAAATTCGCAGCTAACGCCCCACAGGCCACAGTCCTAAATTCGCACATTTCATAACTGCTTGCATTGGAAATGCTGCCTTTTAGGCTGGTGGAGACGGAATCCTTTCGCAATCTTATGGCGATGGCCGTCCCTCGGTACTCAGTCCCCAGCCGACACTATTTTGCCCGGTGTGCCATTCCCGCACTACACAAGCACGTGTCCCAAAGCATCTGCCGTGCCCTCAACAACGCAGTTACTGGGAGAGTCCACCTGACAACGGACACGTGGACAAGTGCTTGTGGCCAGGGACGGTACATCTCTCTGACGGCACACTGGGTAAACATAGTGGAAGCCGGGACCCAGTCGGACCTTGGGACGGAACACATCCTCCCCACACCGAGGATTGCGGGCCCTATGTCAGTCAGAGTTGCCCCCACAGTGTACAGCTTCTGCGCATCCTCCTCCTCCTCCTCCTCCTCATGTTCAGCCTCCATCTCAGATATCACCACATCAGTTACAAGCTGGAAGCATTGCAGTACTGCCTCCGCCAAGCGGCAACAGGCTGTGCTGAAACTCATAAGCTTAGGTGATAAACCTCACACTGCTTGTGAGTTGTGGACAGCTGTGAAAGAGCAGTCAGATCTGTGGCTGAGACCGCTGAACCTACATCCCGGCATGGTCGTGTGTGACAATGGCCGTAACCTGGTGGCGGCTCTGAGGCGAGGTGAGATCACACTGTGTTGCAGCAGCATTTGCAGCTTCCGGCACACCGACTGGTGTGTGATGTCCCCACACGTTGGAACTCTACCCTCCACATGTTGCAAAGGATTTGTGAGCAGAAGAGAGCAGTTGTGGAGTACCAGCTGCAACAAGGCCGTCGATATTCAGGTCAGACTCCACACATAAGACCTCAGGAGTGGACCTGGATGTCTGACATATGTACCATCCTGACAAACTTTGAGGAGGCCACCAAGATGGTGAGTGGTGATGACGCCATCATTAGTGTCAGCATCCCACTTGTCTGTCTTTTGCAACGCTCTCTGCAGAGAATTAAAGAGGAGGCATTACACACAGCCCAGCCTCATCTCATCCCAACGTGCATTGGGGGACAATGAGGGAGAGGAGGACGAGGAGGAGGAGGAGGAAGAACAGGAGCTGCTGTCATGCATTGTAGACGGTAGTACCTGTACAAGTGTCATACCGTCGGTTCACCGTGGGTGGCCTGAGGACCGGGGGGAGGAGGAAGAGGAGGAGGAGGAGAGCATGGTCAGTCGTCATCTTGGTGAGGACACGGAAATCTTGCCCGTTACCAGTCTGGCACGCATGGCTGACTTTATGTTACGCTGCCTTAACCGTGACCCTCGCGTTGTCAAAATGTTGGGTGACAGTCATTACTGGTTGGTGACACTTGTAGACCCCCGCTACAAGGAGAACTTTCACTCTCTTATTCCTGAGGTGGAGAGGTCTACAAAAATGGGGCAATACGAGAAGGCCCTTGCTGCAGCACTCTTAAAAAAATTCCCATCTGAACACGCTAGTGGCAGAGGTCACAGTTCGTTGCCCAACCAAGGCGTACAGGCGAGAGAGATGCAACTCCAATCCAGCAGAGGCAGGGGAACACGGTCAACGTTCTGGGACAGTTTTCTGACACCCGCCCAGCTTACAGGCCCTGAGGCGCGGGGTACTCTCACAAGGAGTGGAAAGTTTCAAAAGATGGTGAGGGAGTACCTTGCCGATCGTACCAGCGTCCTCCGTGATTCCTCTGTGCCTGTTAATTATTGGGTATCCAAGCTGGACACTTGGAATGAACTCGCTCTGTATGCCTTGGAGGTCCTGGCCTGCCCTGCCGCTAGCGTGTTATCGGAGCGTGTTTTTAGTGCCTCTGGGGGAATTATAACTGATAAGCGCACTCGCCTGTCAACTGACAATGCTGACAAGCTGACCCTTATCAAAATGAACAAGGGCTGGATTGGGCCTGACTTCTCATCACCACCAAATGACAGCAGAGTAACATAAAGTCAAATCCACTGTGTTATTTCGGGAGGTGTATTCACATGAACCGCTTCACACCCACACATGGGTATACACTTCCTCGTTTCGGCTGTTTAATCTTCTTCTCCTTATCCTCAGCCTCCACCACCACTCTACCACCTGGGTGCCAGCATTGCAAGTACCTCCGTCCTTATTTTTGGCAGCCTTTGCATGCATGGCATAAGCAAATACTATGGGACACCCACTCCCCAATAATGGGACTTATGTTTGTAAAATGCTGTACTTCATGGCTCTTGTAAGGGGCATTGCAAGTTGCTCTGTCCTAATTTTTGGCAGCTTTTGCTAGGAAAGCATAAGCAAATACAGTGGGACACCCACTCCCCAATAATGGGACTTATGTTTGTAATATGCTGTACTGCATGGCTCTTGTAAGGGGCATTGCAAGTTGCTCCGTCCTAATTTTTGGCAGCTTTTGCTGGGAAAGCATAAGCAAATACTATGGGACACCCACTCCCCAATAATGGGACTTATGTTTGTAATATGCTGTACTGCATGGCTCTTGTAAGGGGCATTGCAAGTTGCTCCGTCCTAATTTTTGGCAGCTTTTGCTGGGAAAGCATAAGCAAATACTATGGGACACCCACTCCCCAATAATGGGACTTATGTTTGTAATATGCTGTACTGCATGGCTCTTGTAAGGGGCATTGCAAGTTGCTCTGTCCTAATTTTTGGCAGCTTTTGCTAGGAAAGCATAAGCAAATACAGTGGGACACCCACTCCCCAATAATGGGACTTATGTTTGTAATATGCTGTACTGCATGGCTCTTGTAAGGGGCATTGCAAGTTGCTCCGTCCTAATTTTTGGCAGCTTTTGCTGGGAAAGCATAAGCAAATACTATGGGACACCCACTCCCCAATAATGGGACTTATGTTTGTAATATGCTGTACTGCATGGCTCTTGTAAGGGGCATTGCAAGTCACACAGCACATGGCCAGATAAGGTTGTAAAATGTTAAAATGACATTTCACGGTGAATGCATTTGTCATAGTTGAAAGCAATACAAAAGTGCAAAAACACATAAAAAATGCTACTTGTGAACATAGCCTAAGGTGTGGAGGAGTATTTTAGTTTTTGGTCATTTATTTTAGCTTATACACAAGTCTTTACCCTGGAAAGCATGTTCCTTAACATATTTCACAGGAAAAAAGTTTCACTTTCGTTTTTGAACATTTTATTGTGAGCCTGTAAAAGTGGCTTAATACCTCTGACCACGTTGTTGACAGCAGTGACCTGGGGGTCAGAAATGCTTCCTGGGGCGATCCCCATGCTGTCCCCATGTCATTTGAGCACTGTCACTATCGTTTTGGGCACTTGTTAGGCTTTTAAAAGACTGCCGGGGGTGCCACCGCAAAAATGCTCGAGTCTCCCATAGACTAACATTGGGCTCGTTGCTCGGGTCGAGCACCCGAGTATCACGGCGAGCTCGGCCCGAGCTTCGAGCACCCGAGCATTTTAGTGCTCACTCAACACTAATAAACATGATTAGTAATTTGAAAGCTTAAAACGGTTGGTGAGGTGATTTTAACCCCTTAATAACATCTGACGTACTAATACGCGTCTGTGCCCTGGGACTTAAGAGCCAGACCCGTATTAGTACGTCATGGCGATCGCGCGCGCACACAGGCTGTGCGGGCGCGATCGCCGCCGGGTGTCAGCTGATTGTCACAGCTGACACCCGGTACTATGTGCAGGGAGCGGTCACGCACCACTCCCAGCACATTAACCCCCGCGATGCTGCGATCGAAGTCGATCGAAGTCGATCGCGGCATTGCGGGGGCAAGGGGAGGTGATCGCCGATACTCACCTCCTCTTCCGGCTTCCAGCGCAGTCTGCAAAGGCTTCCCGGGTGTTGCCATGACGACCCGATGTCGTCATGACAACATCCGGGTCACCAGAGAGCAGGAAGATTGCTTGGACATGCGCAGTGCATCTCCAAGCAATCTTCACACTGTGCACTTCTGACAGCCTTCATGGCATAGGGATGGTGCTCCATTCCTGTGCCATGCAGGCGATCAGAAAAAAAAAAGTGAAAGTCCCAGAGTGGGACAAAGTAATAAAGTGTATAAACTGTGTGAAAGTGGAAAAAAAAAAAAAAAAAAATGTGCAAAAATATTATAAAAAAATAAAAAAAATAATACACCAAAAATAAAAATATAATGTACCCATCAATAAATATTATTATAAAAAAAATAAAAAAAAAACAATAAAAGTACACATATTTGGTATCGCCGCGTCCGGAACAACCTGACCTATAAAACTGTCCCACTAGTTAACCCCTTCAGTGAACACGGTAAAAAAAAAAAAAAAAAAAACAAGCAAAAAACAATGCTTTATCACCATACCGCCAAACAAAAAGTGGAATAACACGCGATCAAAAAGACGCATATAAATAAAAATGATACCGCTGAAAACGTCATCTCGTCCCGCAAAAAACAAGCCGCCATATAGCTCCATCAGCCGAAAAATAAAAAAGTTATAGCTCTCAGAATAAAGCGATACTAAAAAATATTTTTTTCTATAAAATAGCTTTTATTGTGTATAAGCGCCAAAACATAGAAAAATTATACAAATGTGGTACCGCTGTAAACGTACTGACCCGAAGAGTAAAGCTGCCTCATCAATTTTACCACACGCGGAACAGAATAAAAAAAAAAAAAAAAAAACAATTCCTGAATTGTTGGTTTTTGTTTATTCTGCCTCCCAAAAATCGGAATAGAAAGCGATCAAAAAATGTCACGTGCCTGAAAATGGCACCAATAACAACGTCAAGTCATCCCGCAAAAAACGAGCCGTCACATGACTGTCTGCCAAAATTTGGAAAAATTATAGCTCTCAAAATATGGCGATGCAAAAACTAGATTTTACAAAAAATGCGTCTTTTAGTGTGTGACAGCTGTCAGTCATAAAAACCCCATATGATTCTGGCATTGCTGTAATCACACCGACCCGAAGAATAAAGTCGTCTAATCACTTATACCGCACAAGGAACGGCGTCAAAAATAAACTCTTGAGTTAGGATTGGGCTAGGGTTAGGGCTGGGTTTGGGGCTAGGGTTGTGCTGGGGCTAGGGTTGTGCTGGGGCTAGGGTTGTGCTGGGGCTAGGGTTGTGCTGGGGCTAGGGTTGTGCTAGGGTTAGGGCTGGGGTTGGGATTTTTTTCAAAAGTAAGAAAAAAAGATGACGATATGGCGACTAGTGTTGAGAGCAAGTGCTCGCTACTTGAGTTTGCATCGGGTGCTCTGGTATGCATTTAGTATCGTGGGTATTTGAGTGACATGCTCGAGTCTCTGCCCCATATGCTTCGCGGCCAAAAAACTTTACGGGGATTGCCTGCCATGCACGAGCGATCCCCGCATGTTTTTTTTTGGGTGTCTAATAACCGTGAAACATGCGGAGCAGGGACTCGAGCATGTCACTCGAGCACACGCTGTACATGGTGCATACCTGAGTACCCGATGCAAACTCAAGTAGCGAGCACTTGCGCTCAAGAATAATGAAAACTTATTCAATATGATGACCTAATGTAAACAAATAATGTGCCGTACCTCTGGGTTCAAAATGTTCACTATACACCTTAATAAAATCTTTGAGGGGTATAGTTTCCAAAATGGGGACACTTGTGGGGGAGCTCCACTGTTTAGGCACATCACGGGCTCTCCAAACGCGACATGGTGTCCGCTAACAAATTGAATGGAAAATCGGCTCAAATTGTTAGCGGACGCCATGTTGCGTTTGGAGAGCCCCTGTGTGTCCAAACATTGGAGCTCCCCCACAAGTGACCCCATTTTGGAAACTAGACCCCCCAAGGCACCTATCTAGATGCATAGTGAGCACTTAGAACCCCCAGGTGCTTCACAAATTGATTCGTAAAAATGAAAAAGTGAAAATAAAACACTTTTTCATTTTTATGAATCAATTTGTGAAGCACCTGGGGTTCCAAGTGCTCACTATGAATCTAGATAGGTGCCTTGGGGGGTCTAGTTTCCAAAATGGGGTCACTTGTGGGGGAGCTCCTATGTTTGGGCACACAGGGACTCTCTAAATGCAACATGGTATCCGCTAACAAATTGAATGGAAAATCGGCTCAAATTGTTAGCGGACACCACATTGCGTTTGGAGAGCCCCTCTGTGCCCAAACTTTGGAGCTCCCCCACAAGTGACCCCATTTTGGAAACTAGACCCCCCAAGGCACCTTTCTAGATGCATAGTGAGCACTTGGAACCTGCAGGTGCTTCACAAATTGATTCGTAAAAATGAAAAAGTGAAAAAAAAAACACTTTTTCATTTTTATGAATCAATTTGTGAAGCACCTGGGGTTCCAAGTGCTCACTATGAATCTAGATAGGTGCCTTGGGGGGTCTAGTTTCCAAAATGGGGTCACTTGTGGGGGAGCTCCAATGTTTGGGCACACAGGGACTCTCTAAATGCAACATGGTATCCGCTAACAAATTAAATGGAAAATCGGCTCAAATTGTTAGCGGACACCACATTGCGTTTGGAGAGCCCCTCTGTGCCCAAACTTTGGAGCTCCCCCACAAGTGACCCCATTTTGGAAACTAGACCCCCCAAGGCACCTTTCTAGATGCATAGTGAGCACTTGGAACCCCCAGGTGCTTCACAAATTGATTCGTAAAAATGAAAAAGTGAAAAAAAAAACACTTTTTCATTTTTATGAATCAATTTGTGAAGCACCTGGGGTTCCAAGTGCTCACTATGAATCTAGATAGGTGCCTTGGGGGGTCTAGTTTCCAAAATGGGGTCACTTGTGGGGGAGCTCCAATGTTTGGGCACACAGGGACTCTCCAAATGCAACATGATATCCGCTAACAAATTGTCGGCTCAAATTGTTAGCGGATATCATGTTGCATTTGGAGAGTCCCTGTGTGCCCAAACATTGGAGCTCCTCCACAAGTGACCCCATTTTGGAAACTAGACCCCCCAAGGCACCTATCTAGATGCATAGTGAGCACTTGGAACCCCTAGGTGCTTCACAAATTAATTCGTAAAAATGAAAAAGTGTTTTTTTTTTCACTTTTTCATTATTACGAATCAATTTGTGAAGCACCTGGGGGTTCCAAGTGCTCACTATGCATCTAGAAAGGTGCCTTGGGGGGTCTAGTTTCCAAAATGGGGTCACTTGTGGGGGAGCTCCAAAGTTTGGGCACAGAGGGGCTCTCCAAACGCAATGTGGCGTCCGCTAACAATTTGAGCCGATTTTCCATTCAATTTGTTAGCGGATACCATGTTGCATTTAGAGAGTCCCTGTGTGCCCAAACATTGGAGCTCCCCCACAAGTGACCCCATTTTGGAAACTAGACCCCCCAAGGCACCTATCTAGATGCATAGTGAGCACTTGGAACCCCTAGGTGCTTCACAAATTGATTCGTAAAAATGAAAAAGTGTTTTTTTTTTCACTTTTTCATTATTACGAATCAATTTGTGAAGCACCTGGGGGTTCCAAGTGCTCACTATGCATCTAGAAAGGTGTCTTGGGGGGTCTAGTTTCCAAAATGGGGTCACTTGTGGGGGAGCTCCAAAGTTTGGGCACAGAGAAGCTCTCCAAACGCAATGTGGTGTCCGCTAACAATTTGAGCCGATTTTCCATTCAATTTGTTAGCGGATACCATGTTGCATTTAGAGAGTCCCTGTGTGCCCAAACATTGGAGCTCTCCCACAAGTGACCCCATTTTGGAAACTAGACCCCCCAAGGCACCTATCTAGATGCATAGTGAGCAGTTGGAACCCCCAGGTGCTTCACAAATTGATTCATAAAAATGAAAAAGTGTTTTTTTTTTCACTTTTTCATTGTTACGAATCAATTTGTGAAGCACCTGGGGGCTCCAAGTGCTCACTATGCATCTAGATAGGTGCCTTGGGGGGTCTAGTTTCCAAAATGGGGTCACTTGTGGGGGAGCTCCAATGTTTGGGCACACAGCAGCTCTCCAAACGCAACATGGTGTCGCTAACAATTTGAGCCAATTTTGCGTTAAATTTGTTAGCGGACACCATGTTGCATTTAGAGAGCCGCTGTGTGCCCAAATATTGGAGCTCCCCCACAAGTGACCCCATTTTGGAAACTAGACCACCCAAGGCACCTATCTAGATGCATAGTGAGCACTTGGAACCCTCAGGTGCTTCACAAATTGATTCATACAAATGAAAAAGTGTTTTTTTTTTCACTTTTTCATTGTTACGAATCAATTTGTGAAGCACCTGGGGGTTCCAAGTGCTCACTATGCATCTAGATAGGTGCCTTGGGGGGTCTAGTTTCCAAAATGGGGTCACTTGTGGGGGAGCTCCAATGTTTGGGCACACAGGGACTCTCTAAATGCAACATGGTGTCCTCTAACAAATTTAACGGAAAATCGGCTCAAATTGTTAGCGACACCATGTTGCGTTTGGAGAGCCGCTGTGTGCCCAAACATTGGAGCTCCCCCACAAGTGACCCCATTTTGGAAACTAGACCCCCCAAGGCACCTATCTAGATGCATTGTGAGCACTTGGAACACTCAGGTGCTTCACAAATTGATTCATAAAAATGAAAAAGTGTTTTTTTTTTTTCACTTTTTCATTGTTACGAATCAATTTGTGAAGCACCTGGGGGTTCCAAGTGCTCACTATGCATCTAGAAAGGTGCCTTGGGGGGTCTAGTTTCCAAAATGGGGTCACTTGTGGGGGAGCTCCAAAGTTTGGGCACACATGGGCTCTCCAAACACAACATGGCGTCCGCTAATTATTCAAGCAAATTTTACAATCAAAAAGTCAAATAGCGCTCCTTCCCTTCCGAGCCCTGCCGTGCGCCCAAACAGTATTTTTTCCCCAAATATTGGGTATCTGCGTGCCCAGGGGAAATTGCACAACAAATTTTGGGGTCCATTTTTTCTTGTTACCCCTGTGAAAATAAAAAAAATTGGGTCTAAATTAACATTTTTGTGAAAAAAGTTAAATGTTCATTTTTTTCTTCCACATTCAAAAAATTCCTGTGAAGCACCTGAAGGGTTAATAAAGTTCTTGAATGTGGTTTTTAGCACCTTGAGGGGTGCAGTTTTTAGAATGGTGTCACTTTTGGGTATTTTCTGTCATAAAGACCTCTCAAAGTGACTTCAAATGTGATGTGGTCCCTAAAAAAATGGTTTTGTAAATTTTGTTGGAAAAATGAGAAATCGCTGGTCAACTTTTAACCCTTATAGCTCCCTAACAAAAAAAAATTTTGGTTCCAAAATTGTGCTGATGTAAAGTAGACATGTGGGAAATGTTATTTATTAACTCTTTTGTGTGACATATCGCTCTGATTTCAGGGCTTAAAAATTCAAATTTTGAAAATTGCAAAATTTTCAAAATTTTCGCCAAATTTCCGTTTTTTTCACAAATAAACGCAAGTGATATCGAAGAAATTTTTCCACAATCATGAAGTACAATATGTCACGAAAAAACAATCTCAGAATCAGGGGGATCCGTTGAAGCGTTCGAGAGTAATTACCTCATAAAGTGACAGTGGTCAGAATTGTAAAAATTGGCCCGGTCATTAACGTGCAAACCACCCGCGGGGCTTAAGGGGTTAACAAATCATCACGCCTTTACTCTCCCCAGGATGACACAGGGGTAGAAAAGTTGTTTCGGATCCATGATTTGTTCATCTTTATGAACGTGAGTCTGTCTACATTATCAGTGGAGAACCGCGTGCGCTTATCTGTCAGCACACCACCAGCAGTGCTGAACACACGTTCAGACAGAACGCTGGCTGTGGGGCATGACAAGATCTCCAAGGCGTAAGTGGCGAGCTCCGGCCATTTATCCAGATTGGAAGCCCAAAAAGAGCAAGGGTCCAGTGACTCAGTCATGGCTTCAATGTTTACTTGGAGATACTCCTGTACCATCGTCTTTAGGCGTTGACTATGTGTCAGACTTCTTGTCTCCTGTGGCATTGCAAAGGATGGGCTAAAAAAGTGGTGAAATGATTCTGCAAAATTGATGTTACCAGCAGATACTGTGTTTCTGTTACATTTTAAGTGCTGAACACTTGACGGTCCCACGGTTGGCAAGTTGGAACTGTGAGAGTCACTACGTGCACCACTAGTGTTTTGTGGAAAAGCACATGTAAGATTCTGCAACAGTCTCTGCTGATACTCCTGCATGCGTGCATCTCTTTCTATGGCAGGAATAATTTCTGCAAATTTACTCTTGTACCGGGGATCTAACAGTGTGGCAACCCAGTAGTCAGGATTATTTCTAATTCTCACAATTCGAGGGTCATGTTGCAGGTAGTGCAGCAAGAAGGCACTCATGTGTCTTGCGCTTCCAGGAGCACCCAGTCCCTGTTGTGTTGGTGGTGAGGTAACAATCATGCTTCCTTCCTCTTCCCTCTACCCCCAACCTCGCACAACAGAAATGTGATCAAGGTCTCCCTCATCTGATGAGTCTTCCATCAGTTCGTCCTCCACTTCTTCCTGGGCTCCTGCACCTTCCTCACTAGTTTGGCTGCTACCATGCCCCCTGGTAAAACCATCTCCCCCACCCTCACATGCCTGCCGCCTTGGTGCTGCCGACCGTCTGGACCTTGCAGATGTTAGCCCTTCCGCATACAACTCCTCCTCCTCTACTTCCTCCGCCTCCTCTTGTGCCACCACCTGACTCCGAATTCTGTTTAACATGTGCTCCAGCATGTAGATCACCGGAATAGTCATGCTGATAATGGCATCGTCAGCACTAAACATCTTCGTCGCCATTTCAAAACTGTGCAGAAGGGTGCATAGGTCCCTGATCTGAGACCACTCCTCCAGTGTGATTTGCCCCACCTCTGGATCTCGTTGGCCCAGGCTATACATCACAACGTATTGCACCAGGGTTTGTCGGTGCTGCCACAATTGCTGCAACATGTGCAGAGTTGAATTCCACCGGGTAGGCACATCGCATTTTAGCCGGTGAAGTGGCAGGCCCAACGACTTCTGTAGAGATGTAAGTCGCTGAACTGCGGGATGCGAACGGCAGAAGTGAGCACACAGTGACCGTGCCCTCTGCAGAAGGCCATCTAGTCCGGGATAGTGGGCTAAAAATTGCTGGACAACCAGGTTCAACACGTGAGCCATACAAGGCACGTGTGTGACATTGCCCCGGCGAAGGGCCGCACCCAGGTTTGCAGCATTGTCGCACACGGCCTTCCCTAGTTTCAGGTCCAGTGGAGACAACCATTCATGAAACTGGTTCTCCAGAGCTGACCACAACTCCTCAGCTGTGTGACTCACATTTCCCTGACATTTCAAAGTAAAAACTTCCTGATGACGTTGAGCCCTGCTGCCAGCATATTAAGGAGGTGTGCAGGATCCCTTCTGCGCAGTTAGAAAGCTTGTGGCATGACCAGACAGGCTTTGGGTGCAGGTGGATGACCGAGAGGAGGTTGAGGAGGCAGAAGCAGTGGAGGAACTTCAAGATAAAGAGGATTGACGCACAACTCGTGGGGACGGCAAGACTTGGACAGCAGCCCCTTGTCTTGCTGTCACCATAGTTACCCAGTGCCCAGTCAGCGACATGTAACGCCTCTGTCCATGCCTACTTGTCCAAGTGTCTGTGGTGAAATGCACCCTGTCACACACAGAGTTTCTCAAAGAAGCGGTGATGTTGTGTGCGACATGCTGGTGGAGCGCAGGCACACCTTTCTTTGAGAAGTAGTGCCGACTGGGCATCTGGTACTGGGGCACTGCGACGGACATAAGGTCTCAAAAATCCTCTGTGTCCACCAGGCGGAAAGGCAGCATTTCTGTAGCCAAGAGCTTGCAGATGGTGAAATTCAACCTCTTAGCTTTCTCATGGCTAGGAGGAAATGGTCTTTTACTTGTCCACATCTGAGGGACCGAGGGCTGGCTGTTGTGCTTAGACGGGGTTGAGAAGGGTGTCCCCGGCAAACTGCCGGTCTGTGAGGACATGTTAGGTTGCCTTGATCCAAAGGTGGTGCTATCGATGTCGGACAGCGCTGAACACCAGCTGGTGTTTCCACCTCCAAAGAAAATGATGACCTTCCAATCACGCTGGCTGTTGCGGGTAAAGAGGTGGCAGGTCTGCGTCCCAAAACAGGTGTGACTGCTGTCCCCCCAGTCACAGAGGATGGAGAGGCCGCGGATGCACAAGATGTGGCAGACGGTGGTTGGCCCGGCTGGCTAGGCCGCATTGTAGCACAGTGAGCTTCTCACTGCAACTTATGCTTCATATCCATGTGCCGGTTCATGCTTGAAGTACTCAAACTATGTATTTTTTGGCCTCTACTTAGCTTTTGCTGACAAATGTTACAGATAACACGAGTTTGGTCATCTTTATTGATCTGAAAAAATGCCCAGGCTATGCAAGGCTTAGCACCCATGCGACCTGACGAGCCACCACGACTTGTGATCAGAGGCAGAGTTGTGTTTGAGGATGCAGTTGTTGACGTGCTTCCAGTACTACGTCTCTGTCCAGGAAGGCGCAACCTGACCTCGTCGTCACTAGCATCCTCCTGACCTCATCGACTGGCTGACTGTGGGTTGACAGTAAGTGGGATCTCCAACATCGTCATCATCACCCTGTCTGTTATCACACCCGTCGTCCTCAGAGCCAACCTCTTCCTGCCCTGACAAAAAACTAAAGTTGTCGCTCCAATCAGGTATTTGAGTCTCATCATCATCTTCCTCATTGTCTCCACCAACAGGAGTTACAGTTTGGGAACGAGGGTCTACATTATGGACAGAACCTTCTGCGTCTGGTCCTGGATCCGACTCATAAAGATTATGGGCATCAATGCAGATCATTTCCTCGTCTGGATTCACAGAAGCTCTGGAGCCAACCTCTGATTCCCAGGCGATAGTATGAGTAAACAGCTCTGTAGACTCAACCATCTGTTCTACCCCATACTCAGACGGGCAGCTGGAGACTTGGGAGCTGTGAGGAAGCAAGTGCGATTGGGGTGACAACTCTGAGGACTGGAGTATTTGTGATGTTGAAGTTGAGGTGGGGGAGAGCCCACTTAAAGGAGCACTTGATATCCGTTGAAGCACCTGCTGTTTTTGTGCCTCATCTGGAATTTGTAGCGATTGGCGTGGCCGTAAGAAAGGGATCTTATCACATTGTCCGCTAAAAGAAGTAGACATCTTAGTTTGGCTGGAGGATGGTCTTTCTTCTGCAGATGTTACTGGTGCTTTAACACCTACCCCACAGACACAACCTTTTTTTCCCTTCCCAACATGCCTATTCCCCTTTCCACCAGCAGCAGGCCTTTTTCCACTCATTTTGGTGGTTAACTAATTCACAACTCTGGAGTTGTTTGCACAAAAAACAATGGATGGGAACCGAGCAGAGCCGAGTGGCCAAACTGTGGTATTAGCCCAAAAGTATTGGCTGGGTTAGATGCAGATAAAAATTATTTTGAATTTGCAACCTGGTGGAGGTTATTATAGATGTACTAATAGAACGAGTCCCACACACTGCTACAAGCCGAAATATTTTTCAGAGCTAGATGCAGAAAAAAATTATATTGAATTTGCAACCTGGTGGAGGTTAGTATAGATGGACTAATAGATCAAGTCCCACACACTGCTACAAGCCGAAATATTTTTTCAGAGCTAGATGCAGATAAAAATTATTTTGAATTTGCAACCTGGTGGAGGTTAGTATAGATGGATTAATAGAACAAGTCCCACACACTGCTACAAGCCGAAATATTTTTTCAGAGCTAGATGCAGAAAAAAATTATTTTGAATTTGAAACCTGGTGTAAGTTAGTATAGATGGACTAATAGAACAAGTCCCACACACTGCTACAAGCCGACATATTTTTTCAGAGCTAGATGCAGAAAAAAATTACATTGAATTTGCAACCTGGTGTAGGATAGTATAGATGGACTAATAGAACAAGTCCCACACACTGCTACAAGCCGAAATATTTTTTCAGAGCTAGATGCAGAAAAAAATTATATTGAATTTGCAACCTGGTGGAGGATAGTATAGATGGACTAATAGAACAAGTCCCACACACCGCTACAATCCCAAGCCCAAATATTTTTTCAGAGCTAGATGCAGATAAAAATTATTTTGAATTTGCAACCTGGTGGAGGTTAGTATAGATGGACTAATAGAACAAGTCCCACACACTGCTACAAGCCGAAATATTTTTTCAGAGCTAGATGCAGAAAAAAATTATTTTGAATTTGAAACCTGGTGTAAGTTAGTATAGATGGACTAATAGAACAAGTCCCACACACTGCTACAAGCCGACATATTTTTTCAGAGCTAGATGCAGAAAAAAATTACATTGAATTTGCAACCTGGTGTAGGATAGTATAGATGGACTAATAGAACAAGTCCCACACACTGCTACAAGCCGAAATATTTTTTCAGAGCTAGATGCAGAAAAAAATTATATTGAATTTGCAACCTGGTGGAGGTTAGTATTGATGGACTAATAGATCAAGTCCCACACTCTGCTACAAGCCGAAATAATTTTTCTGAGCTAGATGCAGATAAAAATTATTTTGAATTTGCAACCTGGTGGAGGTTAGTATTGATGGACTAATAGAACAACTCCCACGCACTGCTACAAGCTGAAATATTTTTTCAGAGCTAGATGCAGAAAAAAATGATATTGAATTTGCAACCTGGTGGAGGTTAGTATTGATGGACTAATAGATCAAGTCCCACACACTGCTACAAGCCGAAATATGTTTTCAGAGCTATATGCAGATAAAAATTATTTTGAATTTGCAACCTGGTGGAGGTTAGTATAGATGGACTAATAGAACAAGTCCCACACACTGCTACAAGCCGAAATATTTTTTCAGAGCTAGATGCAGATAAAAATTATTTTGAATTTGCAACCTGGTGGAGGTTAGTATAGATGGACTAATAGAACAAGTCCCACACACTGCTACAAGCCGAAATATTTTTTCAGAGCTAGATGCAGAAAAAAATTATATTGAATTTGCAACCTGGTGGAGGTTAGTATAGATGGACTAATAGAACAAGCCACATACACTGCTACAAGCCGAAATTTTAATTCAGAGCTAGATGCAGATAAAAATTATTTTGAATTTGCAACCTGGTGGAGGTTAGTATAGATGGACTAATAGAACAAGTCCCACACACTGCTACAAGCCGAAATATTTTTTCAGAGCTAGATGCAGATAAAAATTATTTTGAATTTGCAACCTGGTGGTGGTTAGTATAGATGAACTAATAGAACAAGTCCCACACACTGCAACAAGCCAAAATATTTTTTCAGAGCTAGATGCAGATAAAAATTATTTTGAATTTACAACCTGGTGGAGGTTAGTATAGATGGACTAATAGAACAAGTCCCACACTCTGATACAAGTCGAAATATTTTTTCAGAGCTAGATGCAGAAAAAAATTATATTGAATTTGCAACCAGGTGGAGGTTAGTATAGATGGACTAATAGAACAAGTCCCACACACTGCTACAAGTCGAAATAATTTTTCAGAGCTAGATGCAGATAAAAATTATTTTGAATTTGCAACCTGGTGGAGGTTAGTATTGCTGGACTAATAGAACAAGTCCCACGCACTGCTACAAGCTGAAATATTTTTTCAGAGCTAGATGCAGAAAAAAATTATATTGAATTTGCAACCTGGTGGAGGTTAGTATAGATGGACTAATAGATCAAGTCCCACACACTGATACAAGTCAAAATATTTTTTCAGAGCTAGATGCAGAAAAAAATTATATTGAATTTGCAACCTGGTGGAGGTTAGTATAGATGGACTAATAGAACAAGTCCCATACACTGCTAGAAGCCAAAATATTTTTTCAGAGCTAGATGCAGATAAAAATTATTTTGAATTTGCAACCTGGTGGAGGTTAGTATAGATGGACAAATAGAACAAGTCCCACACACTGCTACCAGCCGAAATATTTTTTCAGAGCTAGATGCAGATAAAAATTATTTTGAATTTGCAACCTGGTGGAGTTTTGTATAGATGGACTAATAGAACAAGTCCCACACACTGCTACAAGCCGAAGCCCAAATATTTTTTCAGAGCTAGATGCAGATAAAAATTATTTTGAATTTGCAACCTAGTGGAGGTTAGTATAGATGGACTAATAGAACAAGTCCCACACACCGCTACAATCCCAAGTCCAAATATTTTTTCAGAGCTAGATGCAGATAAAAATTATTTTGAATTTGCAACCTGGTGGAGGTTAGTATAGATGGACTAATAGAACAAGTCCCACACACTGCTACAAGCCGAAATATTTTTTCAGAGCTAGATGCAGATAAAAATTATTTTGAATTTGCAACCGGGTGGAGGTTAGTATAGATGGACTAATAGAACAAGTCCCACACACTGCTAAAAGCCGAAATAATTTTTCAGAGCTAGTTGCAGATAAAAATTATTTTGAATTTGCAACCTGGTGGAGGTTAGTATTGATAGACTAATAGAACAAGTCCCACGCACTGCTACAAGCTGAAATATTTTTTCAGAGCTAGATGCAGAAAAAATTATATTGAATTTGCAACCTGGTGGAGGTTAGTATTGATGGACTAATAGATCAAGTCCCACACACTGCTACAAGTCAAAATATTTTTTCAGAGCTAGATGCAGAAAAAAATTATATTGAATTTGCAACCTGGTGGAGGTTAGTATTGATGGACTAATAGAACAAGTCCCACGCACTGCTACAAGCTGAAATATTTTTTCAGAGCTAGATGCAGAAAAAAATTATATTGAATTTGCAACCTGGTGGAGGTTAGTATAGATGGACTAATAGATCAAGTCCCACACACTGATACAAGTCGAAATATTTTTTCAGAGCTAGATGCAGAAAAAAATTATATTGAATTTGCAACCTGGTGGAGGTTAGTTTCGATGGACTAATAGATCAAGTCCCACACACTGCTACAAGCCGAAATATGTTTTCAGAGCTATATGCAGATAAAAATTATTTTGAATTTGCAACCTGGTGGAGGTTAGTATAGATGGACTAATAGAACAAGTTCCACACACTGCTACAAGCCGAAATATTTTTTCAGAGCTAGATGCAGATAAAAATTATTTTGAATTTGCAACCTGGTGGAGGTTAGTATAGATGGACTAATAGAACAAGTCCCACACACTGCAACAAGCCAAAATATTTTTTCAGAGCTAGATGCAGATAAAAATTATTTTGAATTTACAACCTGGTGGAGGTTAGTATAGATGGACTAATAGAACAGGTCCCACACACTGCTACAAGCCGAAATAATTATTCAGAGCTAGATGCAGAAAAAAATTATTTTGAATTTGCAACCTGGTGGAGGTTAGTATAGGTGGACTAATAGAACAAGTCCCACAAACTGCTACAAGCCAAAATATTTTTTCAGAGCTAGATGCAGATAAAAATTATATTGAATTTGCAACCTGGTGGAGGTTAGTATAGATGGACTAATAGAACAAGTCCCACACACTGTTACAAGCCCAAGCACAAATATTTTTTCTGAGCTAGATGCAGATAAAAATTATTTTGAATTTGCAACCTGGTGAAGTTTAGTATAGATGGACTAATAGAACAAGTCCCACACACTGCTACAAGCCGAAGCCCAAATATTTTTTCAGAGCTAGATGCAGATAAAAATTATTTTGAATTTGCAACCTAGTGGAGGTTAGTATAGATGGACTAATAGAACAAGTCCCACACACCGCTACAATCCCAAGCCCAAATATTTTTTCAGAGCTAGATGCAGATAAAAATTATTTTGAATTTGCAACCTGGTGGAGGTTAGTATAGATGGACAAATAGAACAAGTCCCACACACTGCTTCAAGCCGAAAAATTTTTTCAGAGATAGATGCAGATAAAATTTATTTTGAATTTGCAACTGGGTGGAGGTTAGTATAGATGGACTAATAGAACAAGTCCCACACACTGCTACAAGCTGAAATAATTTTTCAGAGCTAGATGCAGAAAAAAATTATTTTGAATTTGCAACCTGGTGGAGGTTAGTATTGATGGACGAATAGAACAAGTCCCACGCACTGCTACAAGCTGAAATATTTTTTCAGAGCTAGATGCAGAAAAAAATTATATTGAATTTGCAACCTGGTGGAGGTTAGTATTGATGGACTAATAGATCAAGTCCCACACACTGCTACAAGTCGATATATTTTTTCAGATCTAGATGCAGAAAAAAATTATAATGAATTTGCAACCTGGTGGAGGTTACTATAGATGGACTAATAGAACAAGTCCCACACACTGCTACAAGCCGAAATAATTTTTCAGAGCTAGATGCAGATAAAAATTATTTTGAATTTGCAACCTGGTGGAGGTTAGTATTGATGGACTAATAGAACAAGTCCCACGCAATGCTACAAGCTGAAATATTTTTTCAGAGCTAGATGCAGAAAAAAATTATATTGAATTTGCAACCTGGTGGAGGTTAGTATAGATGGACTAATAGATCAAGTCCCACACACTGATACAAGTCAAAATATTTTTTCAGAGTTAGATGCAGAAAAAAATTATATTGAATTTGCAACCTGGTGGAGGTTTATATAGATGGACTAATAGAACAAGTCCCACACACTGCTACAAGCCAAAATATTTTTTCAGAGCTAGATGCAGAAAAAAATTATATTGAATTTGCAACCTGGTGGAGGTTAGTATAGATGGACTAATAGATCAAGTCCCACACACTGATACAAGTCGAAATATTTTTTCAGAGCTAGATGCAGAAAAAAATTATATTGAATTTGCAACCTGGTGGAGGTTAGTTTCGATGGACTAATAGATCAAGTCCCACACACTGCTACAAGCCGAAATATGTTTTCAGAGCTATATGCAGATAAAAATTATTTTGAATTTGCAACCTGGTGGAGGTTAGTATAGATGGACTAATAGAACAAGTCCCACACACTGCTACAAGCCGAAATATTTTTTCAGAGCTAGATGCAGATAAAAATTATTTTGAATTTGCAACCTGGTGGAGGTTAGTATAGATGGACTAATAGAACAAGTCCCACACACTGCAACAAGCCAAAATATTTTTTCAGAGCTAGATGCAGATAAAAATTATTTTGAATTTACAACCTGGTGGAGGTTAGTATAGATGGACTAATAGAACAGGTCCCACACACTGCTACAAGCCGAAATAATTATTCAGAGCTAGATGCAGAAAAAAATTATTTTGAATTTGCAACCTGGTGGAGGTTAGTATAGGTGGACTAATAGAACAAGTCCCACAAACTGCTACAAGCCAAAATATTTTTTCAGAGCTAGATGCAGATAAAAATTATATTGAATTTGCAACCTGGTGGAGGTTAGTATAGATGGACTAATAGAACAAGTCCCACACACTGTTACAAGCCCAAGCACAAATATTTTTTCTGAGCTAGATGCAGATAAAAATTATTTTGAATTTGCAACCTGGTGAAGTTTAGTATAGATGGACTAATAGAACAAGTCCCACACACTGCTACAAGCCGAAGCCCAAATATTTTTTCAGAGCTAGATGCAGATAAAAATTATTTTGAATTTGCAACCTAGTGGAGGTTAGTATAGATGGACTAATAGAACAAGTCCCACACACCGCTACAATCCCAAGCCCAAATATTTTTTCAGAGCTAGATGCAGATAAAAATTATTTTGAATTTGCAACCTGGTGGAGGTTAGTATAGATGGACAAATAGAACAAGTCCCACACACTGCTTCAAGCCGAAAAATTTTTTCAGAGATAGATGCAGATAAAATTTATTTTGAATTTGCAACTGGGTGGAGGTTAGTATAGATGGACTAATAGAACAAGTCCCACACACTGCTACAAGCTGAAATAATTTTTCAGAGCTAGATGCAGAAAAAAATTATTTTGAATTTGCAACCTGGTGGAGGTTAGTATTGATGGACGAATAGAACAAGTCCCACGCACTGCTACAAGCTGAAATATTTTTTCAGAGCTAGATGCAGAAAAAAATTATATTGAATTTGCAACCTGGTGGAGGTTAGTATTGATGGACTAATAGATCAAGTCCCACACACTGCTACAAGTCGATATATTTTTTCAGATCTAGATGCAGAAAAAAATTATAATGAATTTGCAACCTGGTGGAGGTTACTATAGATGGACTAATAGAACAAGTCCCACACACTGCTACAAGCCGAAATAATTTTTCAGAGCTAGATGCAGATAAAAATTATTTTGAATTTGCAACCTGGTGGAGGTTAGTATTGATGGACTAATAGAACAAGTCCCACGCAATGCTACAAGCTGAAATATTTTTTCAGAGCTAGATGCAGAAAAAAATTATATTGAATTTGCAACCTGGTGGAGGTTAGTATAGATGGACTAATAGATCAAGTCCCACACACTGATACAAGTCAAAATATTTTTTCAGAGTTAGATGCAGAAAAAAATTATATTGAATTTGCAACCTGGTGGAGGTTTATATAGATGGACTAATAGAACAAGTCCCACACACTGCTACAAGCCAAAATATTTTTTCAGAGCTAGATGCAGAAAAAAATTATATTGAATTTGCAACCTGGTGGAGGTTAGTATAGATGGACTAATAGAACAAGTCCCATACACTGCTACAAGCCGAAATATTTTTTCAGAGCCAGATGCAGATAAAAATTATTTTGAATTTGGAACCTGGTGGAGGTTAGTATAGATGGACTAATAGAACAAGTCCCACACACTGCTACAAGCCGAAATATTTTTTCAGAGCTAGATGCAGATAAAAATTATTTTGAATTTGCAACCTGGTGGAGGTTAGTATAGATGGACTAATAGAACAAGTCCCACACACTGCTAAAAGCCAAAATATTTTTTCAGAGCTAGATGCAGATAAAAATTATTTTGAATTTGCAACCTGGTGGAGGTTAGTATAGATGGACTAATAGAACAAGTCCCACACACTGCTACAAGCCCAAGCCCAAATATTTTTTCAGAGCTAGATGCAGATAAAAATTATTTTGAATTTGCAACTTGGTGGAGTTTAGTATAGATGGACTAATAGAAGAAGTCCCACACACTGCTACAAACCGAAGCCCAAATATTTTTTCAGAGGTAGATGCAGATAAAAATTATTTTGAATTTGCAACCGGGTGGAGGTTAGTATAGATGGACTAATAGAACAAGTCCCACACACCGCTACAATCCCAAGCCCAAATATTTTTTCAGAGCTAGATGCAGATAAAAATTATTTTGAATTTGCAACCTGGTGGAGGTTAGTATAGATGGACTAATAGAAGAAGTCCCACACACTGCTACAAGCCGAAATATTTTTTCAGAGCTAGATGCAGATACAAATTATATTGAATTTGCAACCTGGTGGAGGTTAGTATAGATGGACTAATAGAACAAGTCCCACACACTGCTACAAGGCGAAGCCCAAATATTTTTTCAGAGCTAGATGCAGATAAAAATTATTTTGAAATTGCAACCTAGTGGAGGTTAGTATAGATGGACTATTAGAACAAGTCCCACACACCGCTACAATCCCAAGCCCAAATATTTTTTCAGAGCTAGATGCAGATAAAAAATATTTTGAATTTGCAACCTGGTGGAGGTTAGTATAGATGGACTTATAGAACAAGTCCCACACACTGCTACAAGCTGAAATAATTTTTCAGAGCTAGATGCAGATAAAAATTATTTTGAATTTGCAACCTGGTGGAGGTTAGTATTGATGGACGAATAGAACAAGTCCCACGCACTGCTACAAGCTGAAATATTTTTTCAGAGCTAGATGCAGAAAAAAATTATATTGAATTTGCAACCTGGTGGAGGTTAGTATTGATGGACTAATAGATCAAGTCCCACACACTGCTACAAGTCGATATATTTTTTCAGATCTAGATGCAGAAAAAAATTATAATGAATTTGCAACCTGGTGGAGGTTACTATAGATGGACTAATAGAACAAGTCCCACACACTGCTACAAGCCAAAATATTTTTTCAGAGCTAGATGCAGATAAAAATTATTTTGAATTTGCAACCGGGTGGAGGTTAGTATAGATGGACTAATAGAACAAGTCCCACACACTGCTACAAGCCGAAATAATTTTTCAGAGCCAGATGCAGATAAAAATTATTTTGAATTTGCAACCTGGTGGAGGTTAGTATTGATGGACTAATAGAACAAGTCCCACGCACTGCTACAAGCTGAAATATTTTTTCAGAGCTAGATGCAGAAAAAAATTATATTGAATTTGCAACCTGGTGGAGGTTAGTATAGATGGACTAATAGATCAAGTCCCACACACTGATACAAGTCGAAATATTTTTTCAGAGCTAGATGAAGAAAAAAATTATATTGAATTTGCAACCTGGTGGAGGTTAGTATAGATGGACTAATAGATCAAGTCCCACACACTGCTACAAGCCGAAATATGTTTTCAGAGCTATATGCTGATAAAAATTATTTTGAATTTGCAACCTGGTGGAGGTTAGTATAGATGGACTAATAGAACAAGTCCCACACAGTGCTACAAGCCGAAATATTTTTTCAGAGCTAGATGCAGATAAAAATTATTTTGAATTTGCAACCTGGTGGAGGTTAGTATAGATGGACTAATAGAACAAGTCCCACACACTGCTACAAGCCGAAATATTTTTTCAGAGCTAGATGCAGAAAAAAATTATATTGAATTTGCAACCTGGTGGAGGTTAGTATAGATGGACTAATAGAACAAGTCCCATACACTGCTACAAGCCGAAATATTTTTTCAGAGCTAGATGCAGATAAAAATTATTTTGAATTTGCAACCGGGTGGAGGTTAGTATAGATGGACTAATAGAACAAGTCGCACACACTGCTACAAGCTGAAATAATTTTTCAGAGCTAGATGCAGATAAAAATTATTTTGAATTTGCAACCTGGTGGAGGTTAGTATTGATGGATGAATAGAACAGGTCCGACGCACTGCTACAAGCTGAAATATTTTTTCAGAGCTAGATGCAGAAAAAAATTATATTGAATTTGCAACCTGGTGTAGGTTAGTATTGATGGACTAATAGATCAAGTCCCACACACTGCTACAAGTCGATATATTTTTTCAGATCTAGATGCAGAAAAAAATTATATTGAATTTGCAACCTGGTGGAGGTTACTATAGATGGACTAATTGAACAAGTCCCACACACTGCTACAAGCCGAAATATTTTTTCAGAGCTAGATGCAGATAAAAATTATTTTGAATTTGCAACCGGGTGGAGGTTAGTATAGATGGACTAATAGAACAAGTCCCACACACTGCTACAAGCCGAAATATTTTTTCAGAGCTAGATGAAGAAAAAAATTATATTGAATTTGCAACCTGGTGGAGGTTAGTATAGATGGACTAATAGATCAAGTCCCACACACTGCTACAAGCCGAAATATGTTTTCAGAGCTATATGCTGATAAAAATTATTTTGAATTTGCAACCGGGTGGAGGTTAGTATAGATGGACTAATAGAACAAGTCGCACACACTGCTACAAGCTGAAATAATTTTTCAGAGCTAGATGCAGATAAAAATTATTTTGAATTTGCAACCTGGTGGAGGTTAGTATTGATGGATGAATAGAACAGGTCCGACGCACTGCTACAAGCTGAAATATTTTTTCAGAGCTAGATGCAGAAAAAAATTATATTGAATTTGCAACCTGGTGTAGGTTAGTATTGATGGACTAATAGATCAAGTCCCACACACTGCTACAAGTCGATATATTTTTTCAGATCTAGATGCAGAAAAAAATTATATTGAATTTGCAACCTGGTGGAGGTTACTATAGATGGATTAATTGAACAAGTCCCACACACTGCTACAAGCCGAAATATTTTTTCAGAGCTAGATGCAGATAAAAATTATTTTGAATTTGCAACCGGGTGGAGGTTAGTATAGATGGACTAATAGATCAAGTCCCACACACTGATACAAGTCGAAATATTTTTTCAGAGCTAGATGAAGAAAAAAATTATATTGAATTTGCAACCTGGTGGAGGTTAGTATAGATGGACTAATAGATCAAGTCCCACACACTGCTACAAGCCGAAATATGTTTTCAGAGCTATATGCTGATAAAAATTATTTTGAATTTGCAACCTGGTGGAGGTTAGTATAGATGGACTAATAGAACAAGTCCCACACACTGCTACAAGCCGAAATATTTTTTCAGAGCTAGATGCAGTTAAAAATTATTTTGAATTTGCAACCTGGTGGAGGTTAGTATAGATGGACTAATAGAACAAGTCCCACACACTGCTACAAGCCGAAATATTTTTTCAGAGCTAGATGCAGAAAAAAATTATATTGAATTTGCAACCTGGTGGAGGTTACTATAGATGGACTAATAGAACAAGTCCCACACACTGCTACAAGCCGAAATATTTTTTCAGAGCTAGATGCAGATAAAAATTATTTTGAATTTGCAACCGGGTGGAGGTTAGTATAGATGGACTAATAGAACAAGTCCCACACACTGCTACAAGCCGAAATAATTTTTCAGAGCTAGATGCAGATAAAAATTATTTTGAATTTGCAACCTGGTGGAGGTTAGTATTGATGGACTAATAGAACAAGTCCCACGCACTGCTACAAGCTGAAATATTTTTTCAGAGCTAGATGCAGAAAAAAATTATATTGAATTTGCAACCTGGTGGAGGTTAGTATAGATGGACTAATAGATCAAGTCCCACACACTGATACAAGTCAAAATATTTTTTCACAGTTAGATGCAGAAAAAAATTATATTGAATTTGCAACCTGATGGAGGTTAGTATAGATGGACTAATAGAACAAGTCCCACACACTGCTACAAGCCAAAATATTTTTTCAGAGCTAGATGCAGATAAAAAGTATTTTGAATTTGCAACCTGGTGGAGGTTAGTATAGATGGACTAATAGAACAAGTCCCACACACTGCTACAAGCCGAAATATTTTTTCAGAGCTAGATGCAGAAAAAAATTATATTGAATTTGCAATCTGGTGGAGGTTAGTATAGATGGACTAATAGAACAAGTCCCATACACTGCTACAAGCCGAAATATTTTTTCAGAGCCAGATGCAGATAAAAATTATTTTGAATTTGCAACCTGGTGGAGGTTAGTATAGATGGACTAATAGAACAAGTCCCACACACTGATACAAGCCGAAATATTTTTTCAGAGCTAGATGCAGATAAAAATTATTTTGAATTTGCAACCTGGTGGAGGTTAGTATAGATGGACTAATAGAACGAGTCCCACACACTGCTAAAAGCCAAAATATTTTTTCAGAGCTAGATGCAGATAAAAATTATTTTGAATTTGCAACCTGGTGGAGGTTAGTATAGATAAACTAATAGAACAAGTCCCACACACTGCTACAAGCCCAAGCCCAAATATTTTTTCAGAGCTAGATGCAGATAAAAATTATTTTGAATTTGCAACTTGGTGGAGTTTAGTATAGATGGACTAATAGAAGAAGTCCCACACACTGCTACAAACCGAAGCCCAAATATTTTTTCAGAGCTAGATGCAGATAAAAATTATTTTGAATTTGCAACCGGGTGGAGGTTAGTATAGATGGAATAATAGAACAAGTCCCACACACCGCTACAATCCCAAGCCCAAATATTTTTTCAGAGCTAGATGCAGATAAAAATTATTTTGAATTTGCAACCTGGTGGAGGTTAGTATAGATGGACTAATAGAACAAGTCCCACACACTGCTACAAGCCCAAGCCCAAATATTTTTTCAGAGCTAGATGCAGATAAAAATTATTTTGAATTTGCAACTTGGTGGAGTTTAGTATAGATGGACTAATAGAAGAAGTCCCACACACTGCTACAAACCAAAGCCCAAATATTTTTTCAGAGCTAGATGCAGATAAAAATTATTTTGAATTTGCAACCGGGTGGAGGTTAGTATAGATGGAATAATAGAACAAGTCCCACACACCGCTACAATCCCAAGCCCAAATATTTTTTCAGAGCTAGATGCAGATAAAAATTATTTTGAATTTGCAACCTGGTGGAGGTTAGTATAGATGGACTAATAGAACAAGTCCCACACACTGCTACAAGCCGAAATATTTTTTCAGAGCTAGATGCAGATAAAAATTATATTGAATTTGCAACCTGGTGGAGGTTAGTATAGATGGACTAATAGAACAAGTCCCACACACTGCTACAAGCCCAAGCCCAAATATTTTTTCAGAGCTAGATGCAGATAAAACTTATTTTGAATTTGCAACCTAGTGGAGGTTAGTATAGATGCACTAATAGAACAAGTCCCACACACCGCTACAATCCCAAGCCCAAATATTTTTTCAGAGCTAGATGCAGATAAAAAATATTTTGAATTTGCAACCTGGTGGAGGTTAGTATAGATGGACTAATAGAACAAGTCCCACACACTGCTTCAAGCCGAAAAATTTTTTCAGAGATAGATGCAGATAAAAATTATTTTGAATTTGCAACTGGGTGGAGGTTAGTATAGATGGACTAATAGAACAAGTCCCACACACTGCTACAAGCTGAAATAATTTTTCAGAGCTAGATGCAGATAAAAATTATTTTGAATTTGCAACCTGGTGGAGGTTAGTATTGATGGACGAATAGAACAAGTCCCACGCACTGCTACAAGCTGAAATATTTTTTCAGAGCTAGATGCAGAAAAAAATTATATTGAATTTGCAACCTGGTGGAGGTTCGTATTAATGGACTAAAAGATCAAGTCCCACACACTGCTACAAGTCGATATATTTTTTCAGATCTAGATGCAGAAAAAAATTATAATGAATTTGCAACCTGGTGGAGGTTACTATAGATGGAGTAATAGAACAAGTCCCACACACTGCTACAAGCCGAAATATTTTTTCAGAGCTAGATGCAGATAAAAATTATTTTGAATTTGCAACCTGGTGGAGGTTAGTATAGATGGACTAATAGAACAAGTCCCACACACTGCTACAAGCCGAAATATTTTTTCAGAGCTAGATGCAGATAAAAATTATATTGAATCTGCAACCTGGTGGAGGTTAGTATTGATGGACTAATAGAACAAGTCCCACGCACTGCTACAAGCTGAAATATTTTTTCAGAGCTAGATGCAGAAAAAAATTATATTGAATTTGCAACCTGGTGGAGGTTAGTATAGATGGACTAATAGATCAAGTCCCACACACTGATACAAGTCGAAATATTTTTTCAGAGCTAGATGAAGAAAAAAATTATATTGAATTTGCAACCTGGTGGAGGTTAGTATAGATGGACTAATAGATCAAGTCCCACACACTGCTACAAGCCAAAATATGTTTTCAGAGCTATATGCTGATAAAAATTATTTTGAATTTGCAACCTGGTGGAGGTTAGTATAGATGGACTAATAGAACAAGTCCCACACACTGCTACAAACCGAAATATTTTTTCAGAGCTAGATGCAGATAAAAATTATTTTGAATTTGCAACCTGGTGGAGGTTAGTATAGATGGACTAATAGAACAAGTCCCACACACTGCTACAAGCCGAAATATTTTTTCAGAGCTAGATGCAGATAAAAATTATTTTGAATTTGCAACCTGGTGGAGGTTAGTATAGATGGACTAATAGAACAAGTCCCACACACTGCTACAAGCCGAAATATTTTTTCAGAGCTAGATGCAGAAAAAAATTATATTGAATTTGCAACCTGGTGGAGGTTACTATAGATGGACTAATAGAACAAGTCCCACACACTGCTACAAGCCGAAATATTTTTTCAGAGCTAGATGCAGATAAAAATTATTTTGAATTTGCAACCGGGTGGAGGTTAGTATAGATGGACTAATAGAACAAGTCCCACACACTGCTACAAGCCGAAATTATTTTTCAGAGCTAGATGCAGATAAAAATTATTTTGAATTTGCAACCTGGTGGAGGTTAGTATTGATGGACTAATAGAACAAGTCCCATGCACTGCTACAAGCTGAAATATTTTTTCAGAGCTAGATGCAGAAAAAAATTATATTGAATTTGCAACCTGGTGGATGTTAGTATACATGGACGAATAGATCAAGTCCCACACACTGATACAAGTCAAAATATTTTTTCAGAGTTAGATGCAGAAAAAAATTATATTGAATTTGCAACCTGATGGAGGTTAGTATAGATGGACTAATAGAACAAGTCCCACACACTGCTACAAGCCAAAATATTTTTTCAGAGCTAGATGCAGATAAAAATTATTTTGAATTTGCAACCTGGTGGAGGTTAGTATAGATGGACTAATAGAACAAGTCCCACACACTGCTACAAGCCGAAATATTTTTTCAGAGCTAGATGCAGAAAAAAATTATATTGAATTTGCAACCTGGTGGAGGTTAGTATAGATGGACTAATAGAACAAGTCCCATACACTGCTACAAGCCGAAATATTTTTTCAGAGCCAGATGCAGATAAAAATTATTTTGAATTTGCAACCTGGTGGAGGTTAGTATAGATGGACTAATAGAACAAGTCCCACACACTGATACAAGCCGAAATATTTTTTCAGAGCTAGATGCAGATAAAAATTATTTTGAATTTGCAACCTGGTGGAGGTTAGTATAGATGGACTAATAGAACAAGTCCCACACACTGCTAAAAGCCAAAATATTTTTTCAGAGATAGATGCAGATAAAAATTATTTTGAATTTGCAACCTGGTGGAGGTTAGTATAGATAAACTAATAGAACAAGTCCCACACACTGCTACAAGCCCAAGCCCAAATATTTTTTCAGAGCTAGATGCAGATAAAAATTATTTTGAATTTGCAACTTGGTGGAGTTTAGTATAGATGGACTAATAGAAGAAGTCCCACACACTGCTACAAACCGAAGCCCAAATATTTTTTCAGAGCTAGATGCAGATAAAAATTATTTTGAATTTGCAACCGGGTGGAGGTTAGTATAGATGGAATAATAGAACAAGTCCCACACACCGCTACAATCCCAAGCCCAAATATTTTTTCAGAGCTAGATGCAGATAAAAATTATTTTGAATTTGCAACCTGGTGGAGGTTAGTATAGATGGACTAATAGAACAAGTCCCACACACTGCTAAAAGCCAAAATATTTTTTCAGAGCTAGATGCAGATAAAAATTATTTTGAATTTGCAACCTGGTGGAGGTTAGTATAGATGGACTAATAGAACAAGTCCCACACACTGCTACAAGCCCAAGCCCAAATATTTTTTCAGAGCTAGATGCAGATAAAAATTATTTTGAATTTGCAACTTGGTGGAGTTTAGTATAGATGGACTAATAGAAGAAGTCCCACACACTGCTACAAACCGAAGCCCAAATATTTTTTCAGAGCTAGATGCAGATAAAAATTATTTTGAATTTGCAACCGGGTGGAGGTTAGTATAGATGGAATAATAGAACAAGTCCCACACACCGCTACAATCCCAAGCCCAAATATTTTTTCAGAGCTAGATGCAGATAAAAATTATTTTGAATTTGCAACCTGGTGGAGGTTAGTATAGATGGACTAATAGAACAAGTCCCACACACTGCTACAAGCCGAAATATTTTTTCAGAGCTAGATGCAGATAAAAATTATATTGAATTTGCAACCTGGTGGAGGTTAGTATAGATGGACTAATAGAACAAGTCCCACACACTGCTACAAGCCCAAGCCCAAATATTTTTTCAGAGCTAGATGCAGATAAAAAATATTTTGAATTTGCAACCTGGTGGAGGTTAGTATAGATGGACTAATAGAACAAGTCCCACACACTGCTTCAAGCCGAAAAAATTTTTCAGAGATAGATGCAGATAAAAATTATTTTGAATTTACAACTGGGTGGAGGTTAGTATTAATGGACTAATAGATCAAGTCCCACACACTGCTACAAGTCGATATATTTTTTCAGATCTAGATGCAGAAAAAAATTATAATGAATTTGCAACCTGGTGGAGGTTACTATAGATGGAGTAATAGAACAAGTCCCACACACTGCTACAAGCCGAAATATTTTTTCAGAGCTAGATGCAGATAAAAATTATTTTGAATTTGCAACCTGGTGGAGGTTAGTATAGATGGACTAATAGAACAAGTCCCACACACTGCTACAAGCCGAAATATTTTTTCAGAGCTAGATGCAGATAAAAATTATATTGAATTTGCAACCTGGTGGAGGTTAGTATTGATGGACTAATAGAACAAGTCCCACGCACTGCAACAAGCTGAAATATTTTTTCAGAGCTAGATGCAGAAAAAAATTATATTGAATTTGCAACCTGGTGGAGGTTAGTATAGATGGACTAATAGATCAAGTCCCACACACTGATACAAGTCGAAATATTTTTTCAGAGCTAGATGAAGAAAAAAATTATATTGAATTTGCAACCTGGTGGAGGTTAGTATAGATGGACTAATAGATCAAGTCCCACACACTGCTACAAGCCGAAATATGTTTTAAGAGCTATATGCTGATAAAAATTATTTTGAATTTGCAACCTGGTGGAGGTTAGTATAGATGGACTAATAGATCAAGTCCCACACACTGCTACAAGCCGAAATATGTTTTCAGAGCTATATGCAGATAAAAATTATTTTGAATTTGCAACCTGGTGGAGGTTAGTATAGATGGACTAATAGAACAAGTCCCACACACTGCTACAAGCCGAAATATTTTTTCAGAGCTAGATGCAGATAAAAATTATTTTGAATTCGCAACCTGGTGGAGGTTAGTATAGATGGACTAATAGAACAAGTCCCACACACTGCTACAAGCCGAAATAATTATTCAGAGCTAGATGCAGAAAAAAATTATTTTGAATTTGCAACCTGGTGGAGGTTAGTATAGGTGGACTAATAGAACAAGTCCCACAAACTGCTACAAGCCAAAATATTTTTTCAGAGCTAGATGCAGATAAAAATTATATTGAATTTGCAACCTGGTGGAGGTTAGTATAGATGGACTAATAGAACAAGTCCCACACACTGTTACAAGCCCAAGCACAAATATTTTTTCTGAGCTAGATGCAGATAAAAATTATTTTGAATTTGCAACCTGGTGAAGTTTAGTATAGATGGACTAATAGAACAAGTCCCACACACCGCTACAATCCCAAGCCCAAATATTTTTTCAGAGCTAGATGCAGATAAAAATTATTTTGAATTTGCAACCTGGTGGAGGTTAGTATAGATGGACTAATAGAACAAGTCCCACACACTGCTACAAGCCGAAATATTTTTTCAGAGCTAGATGCAGATAAAAATTATTTTGAATTTGCAACCGGGTGGAGGTTAGTATAGATGGACTAATAGAACAGGTCCCACACACTGCTACAAGCCGAAATAATTTTTCAGAGCTAGATGCAGATAAAAATTATTTTGAATTTGCAACCTGGTGGAGGTTAGTATTGATGGACTAAAAGAACAAGTCCCACGCACTGCTACAAGCTGAAATATTTTTTCAGAGCTAGATGCAGAAAAAAATTATATTGAATTTGCAACCTGGTGGAGGTTAGTATTGATGGACTAATAGATCAAGTCCCACACACTGCTACAAGTCAAAATATTTTTTCAGAGCTAGATGCAGAAAAAAATTATATTGAATTTGCAACCTGGTGGAGGTTACTATAGATGGACTAATAGAACAAGTCCCACACACTGCTACAAGCCGAAATATTTTTTCAGAGCTAGATGCAGATAAAAATTATTTTGAATTTGCAACCGGGTGGAGGTTAGCATAGATGGACTAATAGAACAAGTCCCACACACTGCTACAAGCCGAAATAATTTTTCAGAGCTAGATGCAGATAAAAATTATTTTGAATTTGCAACCTGGTTGAGGTTAGTATTGATGGACTAATAGAACAAGTCCCACGCACTGCTACAAGCTGAAATATTTTTTCAGAGCTAGATGCAGAAAAAAATTATATTGAATTTGCAACATGGTGGAGGTTAGTATTGATGGACTAATAGATCAAGTCCCACACACTGCTACAAGTCGAAATATTTTTTCAGAGCTAGATGCAGAAAAAAATTATATTGAATTTGCAACCTGGTGGATGTTACTATAGATGGACTAATAGAACAAGTCCCACACACTGCTACAAGCCGAAATATTTTTTCAGAGCTAGATGCAGATAAAAATTATTTTGAATTTGCAACCGGGTGGAGGTTAGTATAGATGGACTAATAGAACAAGTCCCACACACTGCTACAAGCCGAAATAATTTTTCAGAGCTAGATGCAGATAAAAATTATTTTGAATTTGCAACCTGGTGGAGGTTAGTATTGATGGACTAATAGAACAAGTCCCACTCACTGCTACAAGCTGAAATATTTTTTCAGAGCTAGATGCAGAAAAAAATTATATTGAATTTGCAACCTGGTGGAGGTTAGTATAGATGGACTAATAGATCAAGTCCCACACACTGATACAAGTCAAAATATTTTTTCAGAGTTAGATGCAGAAAAAAATTATATTGAATTTGCAACCTGGTGGAGGTTTATATAGATGGACTAATAGAACAAGTCCCACACACTGCTACAAGCCAAAATATTTTTTCAGAGCTAGATGCAGAAAAAAATTATATTGAATTTGCAACCTGGTGGAGGTTAGTATAGATGGACTAATAGAACAAGTCCCATACACTGCTACAAGCCGAAATATTTTTTCAGAGCCAGATGCAGATAAAAATTATTTTGAATTTGCAACCTGGTGGAGGTTAGTATAGATGGACTAATAGAACAAGTCCCACACACTGCTACAAGCCGAAATATTTTTTCAGAGCTAGATGCAGATAAAAATTATTTTGAATTTGCAACCTGGTGGAGGTTAGTATAGATGGACTAATAGAACAAGTCCCACACACTGCTAAAAGCCAAAATATTTTTTCAGAGCTAGATGCAGATAAAAATTATTTTGAATTTGCAACCTGGTGGAGGTTAGTATAGATGGACTAATAGAACAAGTCCCACACACTGCTACAAGCCCAAGCCCAAATATTTTTTCAGAGCTAGATGCAGATAAAAATTATTTTGAATTTGCAACTTGGTGGAGTTTAGTATAGATGGACTAATAGAAGAAGTCCCACACACTGCTACAAACCGAAGCCCAAATATTTTTTCAGAGGTAGATGCAGATAAAAATTATTTTGAATTTGCAACCGGGTGGAGATTAGTATAGATGGACTAATAGAACAAGTCCCACACACCGCTACAATCCCAAGCCCAAATATTTTTTCAGAGCTCGATGCAGATAAAAATTATTTTGAATTTGCAACCTGGTGGAGGTTAGTATAGATGGACTAATAGAAGAAGTCCCACACACTGCTACAAGCCGAAATATTTTTTCAGAGCTAGATGCAGATACAAATTATATTGAATTTGCAACCTGGTGGAGGTTAGTATAGATGGACTAATAGAACAAGTCCCACACACTGCTACAAGGCGAAGCCCAAATATTTTTTCAGAGCTAGATGCAGATAAAAATTATTTTGAAATTGCAACCTAGTGGAGGTTAGTATAGATGGACTATTAGAACAAGTCCCACACACCGCTACAATCCCAAGCCCAAATATTTTTTCAGAGCTAGATGCAAATAAAAAATATTTTGAATTTGCAACCTGGTGGAGGTTAGTATAGATGGACAAATAGAACAAGTCCCACACACTGCTTCAAGCCGAAAAATTTTTTCAGAGTTAGATGCAGAAAAAAATTATATTGAATTTGCAACCTGATGGAGGTTAGTATAGATGGACTAATAGAACAAGTCCCACACACTGCTACAAGCCAAAATATTTTTTCAGAGCTAGATGCAGATAAAAATTATTTTGAATTTGCAACCTGGTGGAGGTTAGTATAGATGGACTAATAGAACAAGTCCCACACACTGCTACAAGCCGAAATATTTTTTCAGAGCTAGATGCAGAAAAAAATTATATTGAATTTGCAACCTGGTGGAGGTTAGTATAGATGGACTAATAGAACAAGTCCCATACACTGCTACAAGCCGAAATATTTTTTCAGAGCCAGATGCAGATAAAAATTATTTTGAATTTGCAACCTGGTGGAGGTTAGTATAGATGGACTAATAGAACAAGTCCCACACACTGATACAAGCCGAAATATTTTTTCAGAGCTAGATGCAGATAAAAATTATTTTGAATTTGCAACCTGGTGGAGGTTAGTATAGATGGACTAATAGAACAAGTCCCACACACTGCTAAAAGCCAAAATATTTTTTCAGAGATAGATGCAGATAAAAATTATTTTGAATTTGCAACCTGGTGGAGGTTAGTATAGATAAACTAATAGAACAAGTCCCACACACTGCTACAAGCCCAAGCCCAAATATTTTTTCAGAGCTAGATGCAGATAAAAATTATTTTGAATTTGCAACTTGGTGGAGTTTAGTATAGATGGACTAATAGAAGAAGTCCCACACACTGCTACAAACCGAAGCCCAAATATTTTTTCAGAGCTAGATGCAGATAAAAATTATTTTGAATTTGCAACCGGGTGGAGGTTAGTATAGATGGAATAATAGAACAAGTCCCACACACCGCTACAATCCCAAGCCCAAATATTTTTTCAGAGCTAGATGCAGATAAAAATTATTTTGAATTTGCAACCTGGTGGAGGTTAGTATAGATGGACTAATAGAACAAGTCCCACACACTGCTAAAAGCCAAAATATTTTTTCAGAGCTAGATGCAGATAAAAATTATTTTGAATTTGCAACCTGGTGGAGGTTAGTATAGATGGACTAATAGAACAAGTCCCACACACTGCTACAAGCCCAAGCCCAAATATTTTTTCAGAGCTAGATGCAGATAAAAATTATTTTGAATTTGCAACTTGGTGGAGTTTAGTATAGATGGACTAATAGAAGAAGTCCCACACACTGCTACAAACCGAAGCCCAAATATTTTTTCAGAGCTAGATGCAGATAAAAATTATTTTGAATTTGCAACCGGGTGGAGGTTAGTATAGATGGAATAATAGAACAAGTCCCACACACCGCTACAATCCCAAGCCCAAATATTTTTTCAGAGCTAGATGCAGATAAAAATTATTTTGAATTTGCAACCTGGTGGAGGTTAGTATAGATGGACTAATAGAACAAGTCCCACACACTGCTACAAGCCGAAATATTTTTTCAGAGCTAGATGCAGATAAAAATTATATTGAATTTGCAACCTGGTGGAGGTTAGTATAGATGGACTAATAGAACAAGTCCCACACACTGCTACAAGCCCAAGCCCAAATATTTTTTCAGAGCTAGATGCAGATAAAAAATATTTTGAATTTGCAACCTGGTGGAGGTTAGTATAGATGGACTAATAGAACAAGTCCCACACACTGCTTCAAGCCGAAAAAATTTTTCAGAGATAGATGCAGATAAAAATTATTTTGAATTTACAACTGGGTGGAGGTTAGTATTAATGGACTAATAGATCAAGTCCCACACACTGCTACAAGTCGATATATTTTTTCAGATCTAGATGCAGAAAAAAATTATAATGAATTTGCAACCTGGTGGAGGTTACTATAGATGGAGTAATAGAACAAGTCCCACACACTGCTACAAGCCGAAATATTTTTTCAGAGCTAGATGCAGATAAAAATTATTTTGAATTTGCAACCTGGTGGAGGTTAGTATAGATGGACTAATAGAACAAGTCCCACACACTGCTACAAGCCGAAATATTTTTTCAGAGCTAGATGCAGATAAAAATTATATTGAATTTGCAACCTGGTGGAGGTTAGTATTGATGGACTAATAGAACAAGTCCCACGCACTGCAACAAGCTGAAATATTTTTTCAGAGCTAGATGCAGAAAAAAATTATATTGAATTTGCAACCTGGTGGAGGTTAGTATAGATGGACTAATAGATCAAGTCCCACACACTGATACAAGTCGAAATATTTTTTCAGAGCTAGATGAAGAAAAAAATTATATTGAATTTGCAACCTGGTGGAGGTTAGTATAGATGGACTAATAGATCAAGTCCCACACACTGCTACAAGCCGAAATATGTTTTAAGAGCTATATGCTGATAAAAATTATTTTGAATTTGCAACCTGGTGGAGGTTAGTATAGATGGACTAATAGATCAAGTCCCACACACTGCTACAAGCCGAAATATGTTTTCAGAGCTATATGCAGATAAAAATTATTTTGAATTTGCAACCTGGTGGAGGTTAGTATAGATGGACTAATAGAACAAGTCCCACACACTGCTACAAGCCGAAATATTTTTTCAGAGCTAGATGCAGATAAAAATTATTTTGAATTCGCAACCTGGTGGAGGTTAGTATAGATGGACTAATAGAACAAGTCCCACACACTGCTACAAGCCGAAATAATTATTCAGAGCTAGATGCAGAAAAAAATTATTTTGAATTTGCAACCTGGTGGAGGTTAGTATAGGTGGACTAATAGAACAAGTCCCACAAACTGCTACAAGCCAAAATATTTTTTCAGAGCTAGATGCAGATAAAAATTATATTGAATTTGCAACCTGGTGGAGGTTAGTATAGATGGACTAATAGAACAAGTCCCACACACTGTTACAAGCCCAAGCACAAATATTTTTTCTGAGCTAGATGCAGATAAAAATTATTTTGAATTTGCAACCTGGTGAAGTTTAGTATAGATGGACTAATAGAACAAGTCCCACACACCGCTACAATCCCAAGCCCAAATATTTTTTCAGAGCTAGATGCAGATAAAAATTATTTTGAATTTGCAACCTGGTGGAGGTTAGTATAGATGGACTAATAGAACAAGTCCCACACACTGCTACAAGCCGAAATATTTTTTCAGAGCTAGATGCAGATAAAAATTATTTTGAATTTGCAACCGGGTGGAGGTTAGTATAGATGGACTAATAGAACAGGTCCCACACACTGCTACAAGCCGAAATAATTTTTCAGAGCTAGATGCAGATAAAAATTATTTTGAATTTGCAACCTGGTGGAGGTTAGTATTGATGGACTAAAAGAACAAGTCCCACGCACTGCTACAAGCTGAAATATTTTTTCAGAGCTAGATGCAGAAAAAAATTATATTGAATTTGCAACCTGGTGGAGGTTAGTATTGATGGACTAATAGATCAAGTCCCACACACTGCTACAAGTCAAAATATTTTTTCAGAGCTAGATGCAGAAAAAAATTATATTGAATTTGCAACCTGGTGGAGGTTACTATAGATGGACTAATAGAACAAGTCCCACACACTGCTACAAGCCGAAATATTTTTTCAGAGCTAGATGCAGATAAAAATTATTTTGAATTTGCAACCGGGTGGAGGTTAGCATAGATGGACTAATAGAACAAGTCCCACACACTGCTACAAGCCGAAATAATTTTTCAGAGCTAGATGCAGATAAAAATTATTTTGAATTTGCAACCTGGTTGAGGTTAGTATTGATGGACTAATAGAACAAGTCCCACGCACTGCTACAAGCTGAAATATTTTTTCAGAGCTAGATGCAGAAAAAAATTATATTGAATTTGCAACATGGTGGAGGTTAGTATTGATGGACTAATAGATCAAGTCCCACACACTGCTACAAGTCGAAATATTTTTTCAGAGCTAGATGCAGAAAAAAATTATATTGAATTTGCAACCTGGTGGATGTTACTATAGATGGACTAATAGAACAAGTCCCACACACTGCTACAAGCCGAAATATTTTTTCAGAGCTAGATGCAGATAAAAATTATTTTGAATTTGCAACCGGGTGGAGGTTAGTATAGATGGACTAATAGAACAAGTCCCACACACTGCTACAAGCCGAAATAATTTTTCAGAGCTAGATGCAGATAAAAATTATTTTGAATTTGCAACCTGGTGGAGGTTAGTATTGATGGACTAATAGAACAAGTCCCACTCACTGCTACAAGCTGAAATATTTTTTCAGAGCTAGATGCAGAAAAAAATTATATTGAATTTGCAACCTGGTGGAGGTTAGTATAGATGGACTAATAGATCAAGTCCCACACACTGATACAAGTCAAAATATTTTTTCAGAGTTAGATGCAGAAAAAAATTATATTGAATTTGCAACCTGGTGGAGGTTTATATAGATGGACTAATAGAACAAGTCCCACACACTGCTACAAGCCAAAATATTTTTTCAGAGCTAGATGCAGAAAAAAATTATATTGAATTTGCAACCTGGTGGAGGTTAGTATAGATGGACTAATAGAACAAGTCCCATACACTGCTACAAGCCGAAATATTTTTTCAGAGCCAGATGCAGATAAAAATTATTTTGAATTTGCAACCTGGTGGAGGTTAGTATAGATGGACTAATAGAACAAGTCCCACACACTGCTACAAGCCGAAATATTTTTTCAGAGCTAGATGCAGATAAAAATTATTTTGAATTTGCAACCTGGTGGAGGTTAGTATAGATGGACTAATAGAACAAGTCCCACACACTGCTAAAAGCCAAAATATTTTTTCAGAGCTAGATGCAGATAAAAATTATTTTGAATTTGCAACCTGGTGGAGGTTAGTATAGATGGACTAATAGAACAAGTCCCACACACTGCTACAAGCCCAAGCCCAAATATTTTTTCAGAGCTAGATGCAGATAAAAATTATTTTGAATTTGCAACTTGGTGGAGTTTAGTATAGATGGACTAATAGAAGAAGTCCCACACACTGCTACAAACCGAAGCCCAAATATTTTTTCAGAGGTAGATGCAGATAAAAATTATTTTGAATTTGCAACCGGGTGGAGATTAGTATAGATGGACTAATAGAACAAGTCCCACACACCGCTACAATCCCAAGCCCAAATATTTTTTCAGAGCTAGATGCAGATAAAAATTATTTTGAATTTGCAACCTGGTGGAGGTTAGTATAGATGGACTAATAGAAGAAGTCCCACACACTGCTACAAGCCGAAATATTTTTTCAGAGCTAGATGCAGATACAAATTATATTGAATTTGCAACCTGGTGGAGGTTAGTATAGATGGACTAATAGAACAAGTCCCACACACTGCTACAAGGCGAAGCCCAAATATTTTTTCAGAGCTAGATGCAGATAAAAATTATTTTGAAATTGCAACCTAGTGGAGGTTAGTATAGATGGACTATTAGAACAAGTCCCACACACCGCTACAATCCCAAGCCCAAATATTTTTTCAGAGCTAGATGCAAATAAAAAATATTTTGAATTTGCAACCTGGTGGAGGTTAGTATAGATGGACAAATAGAACAAGTCCCACACACTGCTTCAAGCCGAAAAATTTTTTCAGAGATAGATGCAGATAAAATTTATTTTGAATTTGCAACTGGGTGGAGGTTAGTATAGATGGACTAATAGAACAAGTCCCACACACTGCTACAAGCTGAAATAATTTTTCAGAGCTAGATGCAGAAAAAAATTATTTTGAATTTGCAACCTGGTGGAGGTTAGTATTGATGGACGAATAGAACAAGTCCCACGCACTGCTACAAGCTGAAATATTTTTTCAGAGCTAGATGCAGAAAAAAATTATATTGAATTTGCAACCTGGTGGAGGTTAGTATTGATGGACTAATAGATCAAGTCCCACACACTGCTACAAGTCGATATATTTTTTCAGATCTAGATGCAGAAAAAAATTATAATGAATTTGCAACCTGGTGGAGGTTACTATAGATGGACTAATAGAACAAGTCCCACACACTGCTACAAGCCGAAATAATTTTTCAGAGCTAGATGCAGATAAAAATTATTTTGAATTTGCAACCTGGTGGAGGTTAGTATTGATGGACTAATAGAACAAGTCCCACGCACTGCTACAAGCTGAAATATTTTTTCAGAGCTAGATGCAGAAAAAAATTATATTGAATTTGCAACCTGGTGGAGGTTAGTATAGATGGACTAATAGATCAAGTCCCACACACTGATACAAGTCAAAATATTTTTTCAGAGTTAGATGCAGAAAAAAATTATATTGAATTTGCAACCTGGTGGAGGTTTATATAGATGGACTAATAGAACAAGTCCCACACACTGCTACAAGCCAAAATATTTTTTCAGAGCTAGATGCAGAAAAAAATTATATTGAATTTGCAACCTGGTGGAGGTTAGTATAGATGGACTAATAGAACAAGTCCCATACACTGCTACAAGCCGAAATATTTTTTCAGAGCCAGATGCAGATAAAAATTATTTTGAATTTGGAACCTGGTGGAGGTTAGTATAGATGGACTAATAGAACAAGTCCCACACACTGCTACAAGCCGAAATATTTTTTCAGAGCTAGATGCAGATAAAAATTATTTTGAATTTGCAACCTGGTGGAGGTTAGTATAGATGGACTAATAGAACAAGTCCCACACACTGCTACAAGCCGAAATATTTTTTCAGAGCTAGATGCAGAAAAAAATTATATTGAATTTGCAACCTGGTGGAGGTTAGTATAGATGGACTAATAGAACAAGTCCCATACACTGCTACAAGCCGAAATATTTTTTCAGAGCCAGATGCAGATAAAAATTATTTTGAATTTGCAACCTGGTGGAGGTTAGTATAGATGGACTAATAGAACAAGTCCCACACACTGATACAAGCCGAAATATTTTTTCAGAGCTAGATGCAGATAAAAATTATTTTGAATTTGCAACCTGGTGGAGGTTAGTATAGATGGACTAATAGAACAAGTCCCACACACTGCTAAAAGCCAAAATATTTTTTCAGAGATAGATGCAGATAAAAATTATTTTGAATTTGCAACCTGGTGGAGGTTAGTATAGATAAACTAATAGAACAAGTCCCACACACTGCTACAAGCCCAAGCCCAAATATTTTTTCAGAGCTAGATGCAGATAAAAATTATTTTGAATTTGCAACTTGGTGGAGTTTAGTATAGATGGACTAATAGAAGAAGTCCCACACACTGCTACAAACCGAAGCCCAAATATTTTTTCAGAGCTAGATGCAGATAAAAATTATTTTGAATTTGCAACCGGGTGGAGGTTAGTATAGATGGAATAATAGAACAAGTCCCACACACCGCTACAATCCCAAGCCCAAATATTTTTTCAGAGCTAGATGCAGATAAAAATTATTTTGAATTTGCAACCTGGTGGAGGTTAGTATAGATGGACTAATAGAACAAGTCCCACACACTGCTAAAAGCCAAAATATTTTTTCAGAGCTAGATGCAGATAAAAATTATTTTGAATTTGCAACCTGGTGGAGGTTAGTATAGATGGACTAATAGAACAAGTCCCACACACTGCTACAAGCCCAAGCCCAAATATTTTTTCAGAGCTAGATGCAGATAAAAATTATTTTGAATTTGCAACTTGGTGGAGTTTAGTATAGATGGACTAATAGAAGAAGTCCCACACACTGCTACAAACCGAAGCCCAAATATTTTTTCAGAGCTAGATGCAGATAAAAATTATTTTGAATTTGCAACCGGGTGGAGGTTAGTATAGATGGAATAATAGAACAAGTCCCACACACCGCTACAATCCCAAGCCCAAATATTTTTTCAGAGCTAGATGCAGATAAAAATTATTTTGAATTTGCAACCTGGTGGAGGTTAGTATAGATGGACTAATAGAACAAGTCCCACACACTGCTACAAGCCGAAATATTTTTTCAGAGCTAGATGCAGATAAAAATTATATTGAATTTGCAACCTGGTGGAGGTTAGTATAGATGGACTAATAGAACAAGTCCCACACACTGCTACAAGCCCAAGCCCAAATATTTTTTCAGAGCTAGATGCAGATAAAAAATATTTTGAATTTGCAACCTGGTGGAGGTTAGTATAGATGGACTAATAGAACAAGTCCCACACACTGCTTCAAGCCGAAAAAATTTTTCAGAGATAGATGCAGATAAAAATTATTTTGAATTTACAACTGGGTGGAGGTTAGTATTAATGGACTAATAGATCAAGTCCCACACACTGCTACAAGTCGATATATTTTTTCAGATCTAGATGCAGAAAAAAATTATAATGAATTTGCAACCTGGTGGAGGTTACTATAGATGGAGTAATAGAACAAGTCCCACACACTGCTACAAGCCGAAATATTTTTTCAGAGCTAGATGCAGATAAAAATTATTTTGAATTTGCAACCTGGTGGAGGTTAGTATAGATGGACTAATAGAACAAGTCCCACACACTGCTACAAGCCGAAATATTTTTTCAGAGCTAGATGCAGATAAAAATTATATTGAATTTGCAACCTGGTGGAGGTTAGTATTGATGGACTAATAGAACAAGTCCCACGCACTGCAACAAGCTGAAATATTTTTTCAGAGCTAGATGCAGAAAAAAATTATATTGAATTTGCAACCTGGTGGAGGTTAGTATAGATGGACTAATAGATCAAGTCCCACACACTGATACAAGTCGAAATATTTTTTCAGAGCTAGATGAAGAAAAAAATTATATTGAATTTGCAACCTGGTGGAGGTTAGTATAGATGGACTAATAGATCAAGTCCCACACACTGCTACAAGCCGAAATATGTTTTAAGAGCTATATGCTGATAAAAATTATTTTGAATTTGCAACCTGGTGGAGGTTAGTATAGATGGACTAATAGATCAAGTCCCACACACTGCTACAAGCCGAAATATGTTTTCAGAGCTATATGCAGATAAAAATTATTTTGAATTTGCAACCTGGTGGAGGTTAGTATAGATGGACTAATAGAACAAGTCCCACACACTGCTACAAGCCGAAATATTTTTTCAGAGCTAGATGCAGATAAAAATTATTTTGAATTCGCAACCTGGTGGAGGTTAGTATAGATGGACTAATAGAACAAGTCCCACACACTGCTACAAGCCGAAATAATTATTCAGAGCTAGATGCAGAAAAAAATTATTTTGAATTTGCAACCTGGTGGAGGTTAGTATAGGTGGACTAATAGAACAAGTCCCACAAACTGCTACAAGCCAAAATATTTTTTCAGAGCTAGATGCAGATAAAAATTATATTGAATTTGCAACCTGGTGGAGGTTAGTATAGATGGACTAATAGAACAAGTCCCACACACTGTTACAAGCCCAAGCACAAATATTTTTTCTGAGCTAGATGCAGATAAAAATTATTTTGAATTTGCAACCTGGTGAAGTTTAGTATAGATGGACTAATAGAACAAGTCCCACACACCGCTACAATCCCAAGCCCAAATATTTTTTCAGAGCTAGATGCAGATAAAAATTATTTTGAATTTGCAACCTGGTGGAGGTTAGTATAGATGGACTAATAGAACAAGTCCCACACACTGCTACAAGCCGAAATATTTTTTCAGAGCTAGATGCAGATAAAAATTATTTTGAATTTGCAACCGGGTGGAGGTTAGTATAGATGGACTAATAGAACAGGTCCCACACACTGCTACAAGCCGAAATAATTTTTCAGAGCTAGATGCAGATAAAAATTATTTTGAATTTGCAACCTGGTGGAGGTTAGTATTGATGGACTAAAAGAACAAGTCCCACGCACTGCTACAAGCTGAAATATTTTTTCAGAGCTAGATGCAGAAAAAAATTATATTGAATTTGCAACCTGGTGGAGGTTAGTATTGATGGACTAATAGATCAAGTCCCACACACTGCTACAAGTCAAAATATTTTTTCAGAGCTAGATGCAGAAAAAAATTATATTGAATTTGCAACCTGGTGGAGGTTACTATAGATGGACTAATAGAACAAGTCCCACACACTGCTACAAGCCGAAATATTTTTTCAGAGCTAGATGCAGATAAAAATTATTTTGAATTTGCAACCGGGTGGAGGTTAGCATAGATGGACTAATAGAACAAGTCCCACACACTGCTACAAGCCGAAATAATTTTTCAGAGCTAGATGCAGATAAAAATTATTTTGAATTTGCAACCTGGTTGAGGTTAGTATTGATGGACTAATAGAACAAGTCCCACGCACTGCTACAAGCTGAAATATTTTTTCAGAGCTAGATGCAGAAAAAAATTATATTGAATTTGCAACATGGTGGAGGTTAGTATTGATGGACTAATAGATCAAGTCCCACACACTGCTACAAGTCGAAATATTTTTTCAGAGCTAGATGCAGAAAAAAATTATATTGAATTTGCAACCTGGTGGATGTTACTATAGATGGACTAATAGAACAAGTCCCACACACTGCTACAAGCCGAAATATTTTTTCAGAGCTAGATGCAGATAAAAATTATTTTGAATTTGCAACCGGGTGGAGGTTAGTATAGATGGACTAATAGAACAAGTCCCACACACTGCTACAAGCCGAAATAATTTTTCAGAGCTAGATGCAGATAAAAATTATTTTGAATTTGCAACCTGGTGGAGGTTAGTATTGATGGACTAATAGAACAAGTCCCACTCACTGCTACAAGCTGAAATATTTTTTCAGAGCTAGATGCAGAAAAAAATTATATTGAATTTGCAACCTGGTGGAGGTTAGTATAGATGGACTAATAGATCAAGTCCCACACACTGATACAAGTCAAAATATTTTTTCAGAGTTAGATGCAGAAAAAAATTATATTGAATTTGCAACCTGGTGGAGGTTTATATAGATGGACTAATAGAACAAGTCCCACACACTGCTACAAGCCAAAATATTTTTTCAGAGCTAGATGCAGAAAAAAATTATATTGAATTTGCAACCTGGTGGAGGTTAGTATAGATGGACTAATAGAACAAGTCCCATACACTGCTACAAGCCGAAATATTTTTTCAGAGCCAGATGCAGATAAAAATTATTTTGAATTTGCAACCTGGTGGAGGTTAGTATAGATGGACTAATAGAACAAGTCCCACACACTGCTACAAGCCGAAATATTTTTTCAGAGCTAGATGCAGATAAAAATTATTTTGAATTTGCAACCTGGTGGAGGTTAGTATAGATGGACTAATAGAACAAGTCCCACACACTGCTAAAAGCCAAAATATTTTTTCAGAGCTAGATGCAGATAAAAATTATTTTGAATTTGCAACCTGGTGGAGGTTAGTATAGATGGACTAATAGAACAAGTCCCACACACTGCTACAAGCCCAAGCCCAAATATTTTTTCAGAGCTAGATGCAGATAAAAATTATTTTGAATTTGCAACTTGGTGGAGTTTAGTATAGATGGACTAATAGAAGAAGTCCCACACACTGCTACAAACCGAAGCCCAAATATTTTTTCAGAGGTAGATGCAGATAAAAATTATTTTGAATTTGCAACCGGGTGGAGATTAGTATAGATGGACTAATAGAACAAGTCCCACACACCGCTACAATCCCAAGCCCAAATATTTTTTCAGAGCTAGATGCAGATAAAAATTATTTTGAATTTGCAACCTGGTGGAGGTTAGTATAGATGGACTAATAGAAGAAGTCCCACACACTGCTACAAGCCGAAATATTTTTTCAGAGCTAGATGCAGATACAAATTATATTGAATTTGCAACCTGGTGGAGGTTAGTATAGATGGACTAATAGAACAAGTCCCACACACTGCTACAAGGCGAAGCCCAAATATTTTTTCAGAGCTAGATGCAGATAAAAATTATTTTGAAATTGCAACCTAGTGGAGGTTAGTATAGATGGACTATTAGAACAAGTCCCACACACCGCTACAATCCCAAGCCCAAATATTTTTTCAGAGCTAGATGCAAATAAAAAATATTTTGAATTTGCAACCTGGTGGAGGTTAGTATAGATGGACAAATAGAACAAGTCCCACACACTGCTTCAAGCCGAAAAATTTTTTCAGAGATAGATGCAGATAAAATTTATTTTGAATTTGCAACTGGGTGGAGGTTAGTATAGATGGACTAATAGAACAAGTCCCACACACTGCTACAAGCTGAAATAATTTTTCAGAGCTAGATGCAGAAAAAAATTATTTTGAATTTGCAACCTGGTGGAGGTTAGTATTGATGGACGAATAGAACAAGTCCCACGCACTGCTACAAGCTGAAATATTTTTTCAGAGCTAGATGCAGAAAAAAATTATATTGAATTTGCAACCTGGTGGAGGTTAGTATTGATGGACTAATAGATCAAGTCCCACACACTGCTACAAGTCGATATATTTTTTCAGATCTAGATGCAGAAAAAAATTATAATGAATTTGCAACCTGGTGGAGGTTACTATAGATGGACTAATAGAACAAGTCCCACACACTGCTACAAGCCGAAATAATTTTTCAGAGCTAGATGCAGATAAAAATTATTTTGAATTTGCAACCTGGTGGAGGTTAGTATTGATGGACTAATAGAACAAGTCCCACGCACTGCTACAAGCTGAAATATTTTTTCAGAGCTAGATGCAGAAAAAAATTATATTGAATTTGCAACCTGGTGGAGGTTAGTATAGATGGACTAATAGATCAAGTCCCACACACTGATACAAGTCAAAATATTTTTTCAGAGTTAGATGCAGAAAAAAATTATATTGAATTTGCAACCTGGTGGAGGTTTATATAGATGGACTAATAGAACAAGTCCCACACACTGCTACAAGCCAAAATATTTTTTCAGAGCTAGATGCAGAAAAAAATTATATTGAATTTGCAACCTGGTGGAGGTTAGTATAGATGGACTAATAGAACAAGTCCCATACACTGCTACAAGCCGAAATATTTTTTCAGAGCCAGATGCAGATAAAAATTATTTTGAATTTGGAACCTGGTGGAGGTTAGTATAGATGGACTAATAGAACAAGTCCCACACACTGCTACAAGCCGAAATATTTTTTCAGAGCTAGATGCAGATAAAAATTATTTTGAATTTGCAACCTGGTGGAGGTTAGTATAGATGGACTAATAGAACAAGTCCCACACACTGCTAAAAGCCAAAATATTTTTTCAGAGCTAGATGCAGATAAAAATTATTTTGAATTTGCAACCTGGTGGAGGTTAGTATAGATGGACTAATAGAACAAGTCCCACACACTGCTACAAGCCCAAGCCCAAATATTTTTTCAGAGCTAGATGCAGATAAAAATTATTTTGAATTTGCAACTTGGTGGAGTTTAGTATAGATGGACTAATAGAAGAAGTCCCACACACTGCTACAAACCGAAGCCCAAATATTTTTTCAGAGGTAGATGCAGATAAAAATTATTTTGAATTTGCAACCGGGTGGAGGTTAGTATAGATGGACTAGTAGAACAAGTCCCACACACCGCTACAATCCCAAGCCCAAATATTTTTTCAGAGCTAGATGCAGATAAAAATTATTTTGAATTTGCAACCTGGTGGAGGTTAGTATAGATGGACTAATAGAAGAAGTCCCACACACTGCTACAAGCCGAAATATTTTTTCAGAGCTAGATGCAGATACAAATTATATTGAATTTGCAACCTGGTGGAGGTTAGTATAGATGGACTAATAGAACAAGTCCCACACACTGCTACAAGGCGAAGCCCAAATATTTTTTCAGAGCTAGATGCAGATAAAAATTATTTTGAAATTGCAACCTAGTGGAGGTTAGTATAGATGGACTATTAGAACAAGTCCCACACACCGCTACAATCCCAAGCCCAAATATTTTTTCAGAGCTAGATGCAGATAAAAAATATTTTGAATTTGCAACCTGGTGGAGGTTAGTATAGATGGACAAATAGAACAAGTCCCACACACTGCTTCAAGCCGAAAAATTTTTTCAGAGATAGATGCAGATAAAAATTATTTTGAATTTGCAACTGGGTGGAGGTTAGTATAGATGGACTAATAGAACAAGTCCCACACACTGCTACAAGCTGAAATAATTTTTCAGAGCTAGATGCAGATAAAAATTATTTTGAATTTGCAACCTGGTGGAGGTTAGTATTGATGGACGAATAGAACAAGTCCCACGCACTGCTACAAGCTGAAATATTTTTTCAGAGCTAGATGCAGAAAAAAATTATATTGAATTTGCAACCTGGTGGAGGTTAGTATTGATGGACTAATAGATCAAGTCCCACACACTGCTACAAGTCGATATATTTTTTCAGATCTAGATGCAGAAAAAAATTATAATGAATTTGCAACCTGGTGGAGGTTACTATAGATGGACTAATAGAACAAGTCCCACACACTGCTACAAGCCGAAATATTTTTTCAGAGCTAGATGCAGATAAAAATTATTTTGAATTTGCAACCGGGTGGAGGTTAGTATAGATGGACTAATAGAACAAGTCCCACACACTGCTACAAGCCGAAATAATTTTTCAGAGCTAGATGCAGATAAAAATTATTTTGAATTTGCAACCTGGTGGAGGTTAGTATTGATGGACTAATAGAACAAGTCCCACGCACTGCTGCAAGCTGAAATATTTTTTCAGAGCTAGATGCAGAAAAAAATTATATTGAATTTGCAACCTGGTGGAGGTTAGTATAGATGGACTAATAGATCAAGTCCCACACACTGATACAAGTCGAAATATTTTTTCAGAGCTAGATGAAGAAAAAAATTATATTGAATTTGCAACCTGGTGGAGGTTAGTATAGATGGACTAATAGATCAAGTCCCACACACTGCTACAAGCCGAAATATGTTTTCAGAGCTATATGCTGATAAAAATTATTTTGAATTTGCAACCTGGTGGAGGTTAGTATAGATGGACTAATAGAACAAGTCCCACACAGTGCTACAAGCCGAAATATTTTTTCAGAGCTAGATGCAGATAAAAATTATTTTGAATTTGCAACCTGGTGGAGGTTAGTATAGATGGACTAATAGAACAAGTCCCACACACTGCTACAAGCCGAAATATTTTTTCAGAGCTAGATGCAGAAAAAAATTATATTGAATTTGCAACCTGGTGGAGGTTAGTATAGATGGACTAATAGAACAAGTCCCATACACTGCTACAAGCCGAAATATTTTTTCAGAGCTAGATGCAGATAAAAATTATTTTGAATTTGCAACCGGGTGGAGGTTAGTATAGATGGACTAATAGAACAAGTCGCACACACTGCTACAAGCTGAAATAATTTTTCAGAGCTAGATGCAGATAAAAATTATTTTGAATTTGCAACCTGGTGGAGGTTAGTATTGATGGATGAATAGAACAGGTCCGACGCACTGCTACAAGCTGAAATATTTTTTCAGAGCTAGATGCAGAAAAAAATTATATTGAATTTGCAACCTGGTGTAGGTTAGTATTGATGGACTAATAGATCAAGTCCCACACACTGCTACAAGTCGATATATTTTTTCAGATCTAGATGCAGAAAAAAATTATATTGAATTTGCAACCTGGTGGAGGTTACTATAGATGGACTAATTGAACAAGTCCCACACACTGCTACAAGCCGAAATATTTTTTCAGAGCTAGATGCAGATAAAAATTATTTTGAATTTGCAACCGGGTGGAGGTTAGTATAGATGGACTAATAGAACAAGTCCCACACACTGCTACAAGCCGAAATATTTTTTCAGAGCTAGATGAAGAAAAAAATTATATTGAATTTGCAACCTGGTGGAGGTTAGTATAGATGGACTAATAGATCAAGTCCCACACACTGCTACAAGCCGAAATATGTTTTCAGAGCTATATGCTGATAAAAATTATTTTGAATTTGCAACCGGGTGGAGGTTAGTATAGATGGACTAATAGAACAAGTCGCACACACTGCTACAAGCTGAAATAATTTTTCAGAGCTAGATGCAGATAAAAATTATTTTGAATTTGCAACCTGGTGGAGGTTAGTATTGATGGATGAATAGAACAGGTCCGACGCACTGCTACAAGCTGAAATATTTTTTCAGAGCTAGATGCAGAAAAAAATTATATTGAATTTGCAACCTGGTGTAGGTTAGTATTAATGGACTAATAGATCAAGTCCCACACACTGCTACAAGTCGATATATTTTTTCAGATCTAGATGCAGAAAAAAATTATATTGAATTTGCAACCTGGTGGAGGTTACTATAGATGGACTAATTGAACAAGTCCCACACACTGCTACAAGCCGAAATATTTTTTCAGAGCTAGATGCAGATAAAAATTATTTTGAATTTGCAACCGGGTGGAGGTTAGTATAGATGGACTAATAGATCAAGTCCCACACACTGATACAAGTCGAAATATTTTTTCAGAGCTAGATGAAGAAAAAAATTATATTGAATTTGCAACCTGGTGGAGGTTAGTATAGATGGACTAATAGATCAAGTCCCACACACTGCTACAAGCCGAAATATGTTTTCAGAGCTATATGCTGATAAAAATTATTTTGAATTTGCAACCTGGTGGAGGTTAGTATAGATGGACTAATAGAACAAGTCCCACACACTGCTACAAGCCGAAATATTTTTTCAGAGCTAGATGCAGTTAAAAATTATTTTGAATTTGCAACCTGGTGGAGGTTAGTATAGATGGACTAATAGAACAAGTCCCACACACTGCTACAAGCCGAAATATTTTTTCAGAGCTAGATGCAGAAAAAAATTATATTGAATTTGCAACCTGGTGGAGGTTACTATAGATGGACTAATAGAACAAGTCCCACACACTGCTACAAGCCGAAATATTTTTTCAGAGCTAGATGCAGATAAAAATTATTTTGAATTTGCAACCGGGTGGAGGTTAGTATAGATGGACTAATAGAACAAGTCCCACACACTGCTACAAGCCGAAATAATTTTTCAGAGCTAGATGCAGATAAAAATTATTTTGAATTTGCAACCTGGTGGAGGTTAGTATTGATGGACTAATAGAACAAGTCCCACGCACTGCTACAAGCTGAAATATTTTTTCAGAGCTAGATGCAGAAAAAAATTATATTGAATTTGCAACCTGGTGGAGGTTAGTATAGATGGACTAATAGATCAAGTCCCACACACTGATACAAGTCAAAATATTTTTTCACAGTTAGATGCAGAAAAAAATTATATTGAATTTGCAACCTGATGGAGGTTAGTATAGATGGACTAATAGAACAAGTCCCACACACTGCTACAAGCCAAAATATTTTTTCAGAGCTAGATGCAGATAAAAATTATTTTGAATTTGCAACCTGGTGGAGGTTAGTATAGATGGACTAATAGAACAAGTCCCACACACTGCTACAAGCCGAAATATTTTTTCAGAGCTAGATGCAGAAAAAAATTATATTGAATTTGCAACCTGGTGGAGGTTAGTATAGATGGACTAATAGATCAAGTCCCACACACTGATACAAGTCAAAATATTTTTACACAGTTAGATGCAGAAAAAAATTATATTGAATTTGCAACCTGATGGAGGTTAGTATAGATGGACTAATAGAACAAGTCCCACACACTGCTACAAGCCAAAATATTTTTTCAGAGCTAGATGCAGATAAAAATTATTTTGAATTTGCAACCTGGTGGAGGTTAGTATAGATGGACTAATAGAACAAGTCCCACACACTGCTACAAGCCGAAATATTTTTTCAGAGCTAGATGCAGAAAAAAATTATTTTGAATTTGCAACCTGGTGGAGGTTAGTATAGATGGACTAATAGAACAAGTCCCATACACTGCTACAAGCCGAAATATTTTTTCAGAGCCAGATGCAGATAAAAATTATTTTGAATTTGCAACCTGGTGGAGGTTAGTATAGATGGACTAATAGAACAAGTCCCACACACTGATACAAGCCGAAATATTTTTTCAGAGCTAGATGCAGATAAAAATTATTTTGAATTTGCAACCTGGTGGAGGTTAGTATAGATGGACTAATAGAACAAGTCCCACACACTGCTAAAAGCCAAAATATTTTTTCAGAGCTAGATGCAGATAAAAATTATTTTGAATTTGCAACCTGGTGGAGGTTAGTATAGATAAACTAATAGAACAAGTCCCACACACTGCTACAAGCCCAAGCCCAAATATTTTTTCAGAGCTAGATGCAGATAAAAATTATTTTGAATTTGCAACTTGGTGGAGTTTAGTATAGATGGACTAATAGAAGAAGTCCCACACACTGCTACAAACCGAAGCCCAAATATTTTTTCAGAGCTAGATGCAGATAAAAATTATTTTGAATTTGCAACCGGGTGGAGGTTAGTATAGATGGAATAATAGAACAAGTCCCACACACCGCTACAATCCCAAGCCCAAATATTTTTTCAGAGCTAGATGCAGATAAAAATTATTTTGAATTTGCAACCTGGTGGAGGTTAGTATAGATGGACTAATAGAACAAGTCCCACACACTGCTAAAAGCCAAAATATTTTTTCAGAGCTAGATGCAGATAAAAATTATTTTGAATTTGCAACCTGGTGGAGGTTAGTATAGATGGACTAATAGAACAAGTCCCACACACTGCTACAAGCCCAAGCCCAAATATTTTTTCAGAGCTAGATGCAGATAAAAATTATTTTGAATTTGCAACTTGGTGGAGTTTAGTATAGATGGACTAATAGAAGAAGTCCCACACACTGCTACAAACCGAAGCCCAAATATTTTTTCAGAGCTAGATGCAGATAAAAATTATTTTGAATTTGCAACCGGGTGGAGGTTAGTATAGATGGAATAATAGAACAAGTCCCACACACCGCTACAATCCCAAGCCCAAATATTTTTTCAGAGCTAGATGCAGATAAAAATTATTTTGAATTTGCAACCTGGTGGAGGTTAGTATAGATGGACTAATAGAACAAGTCCCACACACTGCTACAAGCCGAAATATTTTTTCAGAGCTAGATGCAGATAAAAATTATATTGAATTTGCAACCTGGTGGAGGTTAGTATAGATGGACTAAGAGAACAAGTCCCACACACTGCTACAAGCCCAAGCCCAAATATTTTTTCAGAGCTAGATGCAGATAAAACTTATTTTGAATTTGCAACCTAGTGGAGGTTAGTATAGATGCACTAATAGAACAAGTCCCACACACCGCTACAATCCCAAGCCCAAATATTTTTTCAGAGCTAGATGCAGATAAAAAATATTTTGAATTTGCAACCTGGTGGAGGTTAGTATAGATGGACTAATAGAACAAGTCCCACACACTGCTTCAAGCCGAAAAATTTTTTCAGAGATAGATGCAGATAAAAATTATTTTGAATTTGCAACTGGGTGGAGGTTAGTATAGATGGACTAATAGAACAAGTCCCACACACTGCTACAAGCTGAAATAATTTTTCAGAGCTAGATGTAGATAAAAATTATTTTGAATTTGCAACCTGGTGGAGGTTAGTATAGATGGACTAATAGAACAAGTCCCACACACTGCTACAAGCCGAAATATTTTTTCAGAGCTAGATGCAGATAAAAATTATATTGAATTTGCAACCTGGTGGAGGTTAGTATTGATGGACTAATAGAACAAGTCCCACGCACTGCTACAAGCTGAAATATTTTTTCAGAGCTAGATGCAGAAAAAAATTATATTGAATTTGCAACCTGGTGGAGGTTAGTATAGATGGACTAATAGATCAAGTCCCACACACTGATACAAGTCGAAATATTTTTTCAGAGCTAGATGAAGAAAAAAATTATATTGAATTTGCAACCTGGTGGAGGTTAGTATAGATGGACTAATAGATCAAGTACCACACACTGCTACAAGCCGAAATATGTTTTCAGAGCTATATGCTGATAAAAATTATTTTGAATTTGCAACCTGGTGGAGGTTAGTATAGATGGACTAATAGAACAAGTCCCACACACTGCTACAAACCGAAATATTTTTTCAGAGCTAGATGCAGATAAAAATTATTTTGAATTTGCAACCTGGTGGAGGTTAGTATAGATGGACTAATAGAACAAGTCCCACACACTGCTACAAGCCGAAATATTTTTTCAGAGCTAGATGCAGAAAAAAATTATATTGAATTTGCAACCTGATGGAGGTTAGTATAGATGGACTAATAGAACAAGTCCCACACACTGCTACAAGCCAAAATATTTTTTCAGAGCTAGATGCAGATAAAAATTATTTTGAATTTGCAACCTGGTGGAGGTTAGTATAGATGGACTAATAGAACAAGTCCCACACACTGCTACAAGCCGAAATATTTTTTCAGAGCTAGATGCAGAAAAAAATTATATTGAATTTGCAACCTGGTGGAGGTTAGTATAGATGGACTAATAGAACAAGTCCCATACACTGCTACAAGCCGAAATATTTTTTCAGAGCCAGATGCAGATAAAAATTATTTTGAATTTGCAACCTGGTGGAGGTTAGTATAGATGGACTAATAGAACAAGTCCCACACACTGATACAAGCCGAAATATTTTTTCAGAGCTAGATGCAGATAAAAATTATTTTGAATTTGCAACCTGGTGGAGGTTAGTATAGATGGACTAATAGAACAAGTCCCACACACTGCTAAAAGCCAAAATATTTTTTCAGAGCTAGATGCAGATAAAAATTATTTTGAATTTGCAACCTGGTGGAGGTTAGTATAGATAAACTAATAGAACAAGTCCCACACACTGCTACAAGCCCAAGCCCAAATATTTTTTCAGAGCTAGATGCAGATAAAAATTATTTTGAATTTGCAACTTGGTGGAGTTTAGTATAGATGGACTAATAGAAGAAGTCCCACACACTGCTACAAACCGAAGCCCAAATATTTTTTCAGAGCTAGATGCAGATAAAAATTATTTTGAATTTGCAACCGGGTGGAGGTTAGTATAGATGGAATAATAGAACAAGTCCCACACACCGCTACAATCCCAAGCCCAAATATTTTTTCAGAGCTAGATGCAGATAAAAATTATTTTGAATTTGCAACCTGGTGGAGGTTAGTATAGATGGACTAATAGAACAAGTCCCACACACTGCTAAAAGCCAAAATATTTTTTCAGAGCTAGATGCAGATAAAAATTATTTTGAATTTGCAACCTGGTGGAGGTTAGTATAGATGGACTAATAGAACAAGTCCCACACACTGCTACAAGCCCAAGCCCAAATATTTTTTCAGAGCTAGATGCAGATAAAAATTATTTTGAATTTGCAACTTGGTGGAGTTTAGTATAGATGGACTAATAGAAGAAGTCCCACACACTGCTACAAACCGAAGCCCAAATATTTTTTCAGAGCTAGATGCAGATAAAAATTATTTTGAATTTGCAACCGGGTGGAGGTTAGTATAGATGGAATAATAGAACAAGTCCCACACACCGCTACAATCCCAAGCCCAAATATTTTTTCAGAGCTAGATGCAGATAAAAATTATTTTGAATTTGCAACCTGGTGGAGGTTAGTATAGATGGACTAATAGAACAAGTCCCACACACTGCTACAAGCCGAAATATTTTTTCAGAGCTAGATGCAGATAAAAATTATATTGAATTTGCAACCTGGTGGAGGTTAGTATAGATGGACTAATAGAACAAGTCCCACACACTGCTACAAGCCCAAGCCCAAATATTTTTTCAGAGCTAGATGCAGATAAAAAATATTTTGAATTTGCAACCTGGTGGAGGTTAGTATAGATGGACTAATAGAACAAGTCCCACACACTGCTTCAAGCCGAAAAATTTTTTCAGAGATAGATGCAGATAAAAATTATTTTGAATTTACAACTGGGTGGAGGTTAGTATAGATGGACTAATAGAACAAGTCCCACACACTGCTACAAGCTGAAATAATTTTTCAGAGCTAGATGCAGAAAAAAATTATATTGAATTTGCAACCTGGTGGAGGTTAGTATTAATGGACTAATAGATCAAGTCCCACACACTGCTACAAGTCGATATATTTTTTCAGATCTAGATGCAGAAAAAAATTATAATGAATTTGCAACCTGGTGGAGGTTACTATAGATGGAGTAATAGAACAAGTCCCACACACTGCTACAAGCCGAAATATTTTTTCAGAGCTAGATGCAGATAAAAATTATTTTGAATTTGCAACCTGGTGGAGGTTAGTATAGATGGACTAATAGAACAAGTCCCACACACTGCTACAAGCCGAAATATTTTTTCAGAGCTAGATGCAGATAAAAATTATATTGAATTTGCAACCTGGTGGAGGTTAGTATTGATGGACTAATAGAACAAGTCCCACGCACTGCTACAAGCTGAAATATTTTTTCAGAGCTAGATGCAGAAAAAAATTATATTGAATTTGCAACCTGGTGGAGGTTAGTATAGATGGACTAATAGATCAAGTCCCACACACTGATACAAGTCGAAATATTTTTTCAGAGCTAGATGAAGAAAAAAATTATATTGAATTTGCAACCTGGTGGAGGTTAGTATAGATGGACTAATAGATCAAGTCCCACACACTGCTACAAGCCGAAATATGTTTTCAGAGCTATATGCTGATAAAAATTATTTTGAATTTGCAACCTGGTGGAGGTTAGTATAGATGGACTAATAGAACAAGTCCCACACACTGCTACAAGCCGAAATATTTTTTCAGAGCTAGATGCAGATAAAAATTATTTTGAATTTGCAACCTGGTGGAGGTTAGTATAGATGGACTAATAGAACAAGTCCCACACACTGCTACAAGCCGAAATATTTTTTCAGAGCTAGATGCAGATAAAAATTATTTTGAATTTGCAACCTGGTGGAGGTTAGTATAGATGGACTAATAGAACAAGTCCCACACACTGCTACAAGCCGAAATATTTTTTCAAAGCTAGATGCAGAAAAAAATTATATTGAATTTGCAACCTGGTGGAGGTTACTATAGATGGACTAATAGAACAAGTCCCACACACTGCTACAAGCCGAAATATTTTTTCAGAGCTAGATGCAGATAAAAATTATTTTGAATTTGCAACCGGGTGGAGGTTAGTATTGATGGACGAATAGAACAAGTCCCACGCACTGCTACAAGCTGAAATATTTTTTCAGAGCTAGATGCAGAAAAAAATTATATTGAATTTGCAACCTGGTGGAGGTTAGTATTGATGGACTAATAGATCAAGTCCCACACACTGCTACAAGTCGATATATTTTTTCAGATCTAGATGCAGAAAAAAATCATAATGAATTTGCAACCTGGTGGAGGTTACTATAGATGGACTAATAGAACAAGTCCCACACACTGTTACAAGCCGAAATATTTTTTCAGAGCTAGATGCAGATAAAAATTATTTTGAATTTGCAACCGGGTGGAGGTTAGTATTGATGGACTAATAGAACAAGTCCCACACACTGCTACAAGCCGAAATAATTTTTCAGAGCTAGATGCAGATAAAAATTATTTTGAATTTGCAACCTGGTGGAGGTTAGTATAGATGGACTAATAGTTCAAGTCCCACACACTGTTAAAAGCCAAAATATTTTTTCAGAGCTAGATGCAGATAAAAATTATTTTGAATTTGCAACCTGGTGGAGGTTAGTATAGATGGACTAATAGAACAAGTCCCACACACTGCTAAAAGCCAAAATATTTTTTCAGAGCTAGATGCAGATAAAAATTATTTTGAATTTGCAACCTGGTGGAGGTTAGTATAGATGGACTAATAGAAAAAGTCCCACACACTGCTACAAGCCCAAGCCCAAATATTTTTTCAGAGCTAGATGCAGATAAAAATTATTTTGAATTTGCAACTTGGTGGAGTTTAGTATAGATGGACTAATAGAAGAAGTCCCACACACTGCTACAAACCGAAGCCCAAATATTTTTTCAGAGCTAGATGCAGATAAAAATTATTTTGAATTTGCAACCGGGTGGAGGTTAGTATAGATGGACTAATAGAACAAGTCCCACACACCGCTACAATCCCAAGCCCAAATATTTTTTCAGAGCTAGATGCAGATAAATATTATTTTGAATTTGCAACCTGGTGGAGGTTAGTATAGATGGACTAATAGAACAAGTCCCACACACTGCTACAAGCCGAAATATTTTTTCAGAGCTAGATGCAGATAAAAATTATATTGAATTTGCAACCTGGTGGAGGTTAGTATAGATGGACTAATAGAACAAGTCCCACACACTGCTACAAGCCCAAGCCCAAATATTTTTTCAGAGCTAGATGCAGATAAAAATTATTTTGAATTTGCAACCTGGTGGAGTTTAGTATAGATGGACTAATAGAACAAGTCCCACACACTGCTACAAGCCGAAGCCCAAATATTTTTTCAGAGCTAGATGCAGATAAAAATTATTTTGAATTTGCAACCTAGTGGAGGTTAGTATAGATGGACTAATAGAGCAAGTCCCACACACCGCTACAATCCCAAGCCCAAATATTTTTTCAGAGCTAGATGCAGATAAAAAATATTTTGAATTTGCAACCTGGTGGAGGTTAGTATAGATGGACTAATAGAACAAGTCCCACACACTGCTTCAAGCCGAAAAATTTTTTCAGAGATAGATGCAGATAAAAATTATTTTGAATTTGCAACTGGGTGGAGGTTAGTATAGATGGACTAATAGAACAAGTCCCACACACTGCTACAAGCTGAAATCATTTTTCAGAGCTAGATGCAGATAAAAATTATTTTGAATTTGCAACCTGGTGGAGGTTAGTATTGATGGACGAATAGAACAAGTCCCACGCACTGCTACAAGCTGAAATATTTTTTCAGAGCTAGATGCAGAAAAAAATTATATTGAATTTGCAACCTGGTGGAGGTTAGTATTGATGGACTAATAGATAAAGTCCCACACACTGCTACAAGTCGATATATTTTTTCAGATCTAGATGCAGAAAAAAATTATAATGAATTTGCAACCTGGTGGATGTTACTATAGATGGACTAATAGAACAAGTCCCACACACTGTTACAAGCCGAAATATTTTTTCAGAGCTAGATGCAGATAAAAATTATTTTGAATTTGCAACCGGGTGGAGGTTAGTATAGATGGACTAATAGAACAAGTCCCACACACTGCTACAAGCCGAAATAATTTTTCAGAGCTAGATGCAGATAAAAATTATTTTGAATTTGCAACCTGGTGGAGGTTAGTATTGATGGACTAATAGAACAAGTCCCACGCACTGCTACAAGCTGAAATATTTTTTCAGAGCTAGATGTAGAAAAAAATTATATTGAATTTGCAACCTGGTGGAGGTTAGTATAGATGGACTAATAGATCAAGTCCCACACACTGCTAAAAGCCAAAATATTTTTTCAGAGCTAGATGCAGATAAAAATTATTTTGAATTTGCAACCTGGTGGAGGTTAGTATAGATGGACTAATAGAACAAGTCCCACACACTGCTAAAAGCCAAAATATTTTTTCAGAGCTAGATGCAGATAAAAATTATTTTGAATTTGCAACCTGGTGGAGGTTAGTATAGATAAACTAATAGAACAAGTCCCACACACTGCTACAAGCCCAAGCCCAAATATTTTTTCAGAGCTAGATGCAGATAAAAATTATTTTGAATTTGCAACTTGGTGGAGTTTAGTATAGATGGACTAATAGAAGAAGTCCCACACACTGCTACAAACCGAAGCCCAAATATTTTTTCAGAGCTAGATGCAGATAAAAATTATTTTGAATTTGCAACCGGGTGGAGGTTAGTATAGATGGAATAATAGAACAAGTCCCACACACCGCTACAATCCCAAGCCCAAATATTTTTTCAGAGCTAGATGCAGATAAAAATTATTTTGAATTTGCAACCTGGTGGAGGTTAGTATAGATGGACTAATAGAACAAGTCCCACACACTGCTAAAAGCCAAAATATTTTTTCAGAGCTAGATGCAGATAAAAATTATTTTGAATTTGCAACCTGGTGGAGGTTAGTATAGATGGACTAATAGAACAAGTCCCACACACTGCTACAAGCCCAAGCCCAAATATTTTTTCAGAGCTAGATGCAGATAAAAATTATTTTGAATTTGCAACTTGGTGGAGTTTAGTATAGATGGACTAATAGAAGAAGTCCCACACACTGCTACAAACCGAAGCCCAAATATTTTTTCAGAGCTAGATGCAGATAAAAATTATTTTGAATTTGCAACCGGGTGGAGGTTAGTATAGATGGAATAATAGAACAAGTCCCATACACCGCTACAATCCCAAGCCCAAATATTTTTTCAGAGCTAGATGCAGATAAAAATTATTTTGAATTTGCAACCTGGTGGAGGTTAGTATAGATGGACTAATAGAACAAGTCCCACACACTGCTACAAGCCGAAATATTTTTTCAGAGCTAGATGCAGATAAAAATTATATTGAATTTGCAACCTGGTGGAGGTTAGTATAGATGGACTAATAGAACAAGTCCCACACACTGCTACAAGCCCAAGCCCAAATATTTTTTCAGAGCTAGATGCAGATAAAAAATATTTTGAATTTGCAACTTGGTGGAGGTTAGTATAGATGGACTAATAGAACAAGTCCCACACACTGCTTCAAGCCGAAAAATTTTTTCAGAGATAGATGCAGATAAAAATTATTTTGAATTTGCAACTGGGTGGAGGTTAGTATAGATGGACTAATAGAACAAGTCCCACACACTGCTACAAGCTGAAATAATTTTTCAGAGCTAGATGCAGATAAAAATTATTTTGAATTTGCAACCTGGTGGAGGTTAGTATTGATGGACGAATAGAACAAGTCCCACGCACTGCTACAAGCTGAAATATTTTTTCAGAGCTAGATGCAGAAAAAAATTATATTGAATTTGCAACCTGGTGGAGGTTAGTATTAATGGACTAATAGATCAAGTCCCACACACTGCTACAAGTAGATATATTTTTTCAGATCTAGATGCAGAAAAAAATTATAATGAATTTGCAACCTGGTGGAGGTTACTATAGATGGAGTAATAGAACAAGTCCCACACACTGCTACAAGCCGAAATATTTTTTCAGAGCTAGATGCAGATAAAAATTATTTTGAATTTGCAACCTGGTGGAGGTTAGTATAGATGGACTAATAGAACAAGTCCCACACACTGCTACAAGCCGAAATATTTTTTCAGAGCTAGATGCAGATAAAAATTATATTGAATTTGCAACCTGGTGGAGGTTAGTATTGATGGACTAATAGAACAAGTCCCACGCACTGCTACAAGCTGAAATATTTTTTCAGAGCTAGATGCAGAAAAAAATTATATTGAATTTGCAACCTGGTGGAGGTTAGTATAGATGGACTAATAGATCAAGTCCCACACACTGATACAAGTCGAAATATTTTTTCAGAGCTAGATGAAGAAAAAAATTATATTGAATTTGCAACCTGGTGGAGGTTAGTATAGATGGACTAATAGATCAAGTCCCACACACTGCTACAAGCCGAAATATGTTTTCAGAGCTATATGCTGATAAAAATTATTTTGAATTTGCAACCTGGTGGAGGTTAGTATAGATGGACTAATAGAACAAGTCCCACACACTGCTACAAGCCGAAATATTTTTTCAGAGCTAGATGCAGATAAAAATTATTTTGAATTTGCAACCTGGTGGAGGTTAGTATAGATGGACTAATAGAACAAGTCCCACACACTGCTACAAGCCGAAATATTTTTTCAGAGCTAGATGCAGATAAAAATTATTTTGAATTTGCAACCTGGTGGAGGTTAGTATAGATGGACTAATAGAACAAGTCCCACACACTGCTACAAGCCGAAATATTTTTTCAGAGCTAGATGCAGAAAAAAATTATATTGAATTTGCAACCTGGTGGAGGTTACTATAGATGGACTAAAAGAACAAGTCCCACACACTGCTACAAGCCGAAATATTTTTTCAGAGCTAGATGCAGATAAAAATTATTTTGAATTTGCAACCGGGTGGAGGTTAGTATTGATGGACGAATAGAACAAGTCCCACGCACTGCTACAAGCTGAAATATTTTTTCAGAGCTAGATGCAGAAAAAAATTATATTGAATTTGCAACCTGGTGGAGGTTAGTATTGATGGACTAATAGATCAAGTCCCACACACTGCTACAAGTCGATATATTTTTTCAGATCTAGATGCAGAAAAAAATTATAATGAATTTGCAACCTGGTGGAGGTTAGTATAGATGGACTAATAGAACAAGTCCCACACACTGTTACAAGCCGAAATATTTTTTCAGAGCTAGATGCAGATAAAAATTATTTTGAATTTGCAACCGGGTGGAGGTTAGTATTGATGGACTAATAGAACAAGTCCCACACACTGCTACAAGCCGAAATAATTTTTCAGAGCTAGATGCAGATAAAAATTATTTTGAATTTGCAACCTGGTGGAGGTTAGCATAGATGGACTAATAGATCAAGTCCCACACACTGTTAAAAGCCAAAATATTTTTTCAGAGCTAGATGCAGATAAAAATTATTTTGAATTTGCAACCTGGTGGAGGTTAGTATAGATGGACTAATAGAACAAGTCCCACACACTGCTAAAAGCCAAAATATTTTTTCAGAGCTAGATGCAGATAAAAATTATTTTGAATTTGCAACCTGGTGGAGGTTAGTATAGATGGACTAATAGAACAAGTCCCACACACTGCTACAAGCCCAAGCCCAAATATTTTTTCAGAGCTAGATGCAGATAAAAATTATTTTGAATTTGCAACTTGGTGGAGTTTAGTATAGATGGACTAATAGTAGAAGTCCCACACACTGCTACAAACCGAAGCCCAAATATTTTTTCAGAGCTAGATGCAGATAAAAATTATTTTGAATTTGCAACCGGGTGGAGGTTAGTATAGATGGACTAATAGAACAAGTCCCACACACCGCTACAATCCCAAGCCCAAATATTTTTTCAGAGCTAGATGCAGATAAATATTATTTTGAATTTGCAACCTGGTGGAGGTTAGTATAGATGGACTAATAGAACAAGTCCCACACACTGCTACAAGCCGAAATATTTTTTCAGAGCTAGATGCAGATAAAAATTATATTGAATTTGCAACCTGGTGGAGGTTAGTATAGATGGACTAATAGAACAAGTCCCACACACTGCTACAAGCCCAAGCCCAAATATTTTTTCAGAGCTAGATGCAGATAAAAATTATTTTGAATTTGCAACCTGGTGGAGTTTAGTATAGATGGACTAATAGAACAAGTCCCACACACTGCTACAAGCCGAAGCCCAAATATTTTTTCAGAGCTAGATGCAGATAAAAATTATTTTGAATTTGCAACCTAGTGGAGGTTAGTATAGATGGACTAATAGAACAAGTCCCACACACCGCTACAATCCCAAGCCCAAATATTTTTTCAGAGCTAGATGCAGATAAAAAATATTTTGAATTTGCAACCTGGTGGAGGTTAGTATAGATGGACTAATAGAACAAGTCCCACACACTGCTTCAAGCCGAAAAATTTTTTCAGAGATAGATGCAGATAAAAATTATTTTGAATTTGCAACTGGGTGGAGGTTAGTATAGATGGACTAATAGAACAAGTCCCACACACTGCTACAAGCTGAAATCATTTTTCAGAGCTAGATGCAGATAAAAATTATTTTGAATTTGCAACCTGGTGGAGGTTAGTATTGATGGACGAATAGAACAAGTCCCAAGCACTGCTACAAGCTGAAATATTTTTTCAGAGCTAGATGCAGAAAAAAATTATATTGAATTTGCAACCTGGTGGAGGTTAGTATTGATGGACTAATAGATCAAGTCCCACACACTGCTACAAGTCGATATATTTTTTCAGATCTAGATGCAGAAAAAAATTATAATGAATTTGCAACCTGGTGGATGTTACTATAGATGGACTAATAGAACAAGTCCCACACACTGTTACAAGCCGAAATATTTTTTCAGATCTAGATGCAGATAAAAATTATTTTGAATTTGCAACCGGGTGGAGGTTAGTATAGATGGACTAATAGAACAAGTCCCACACACTGCTACAAGCCAAAATATTTTTTCAGAGCTAGATGCAGATAAAAATTATTTTGAATTTGCAACCTGGTGGAGGTTAGTATTGATGGACTAATAGAACAAGTCCTACGCACTGCTACAAGCTGAAATATTTTTTCAGAGCTAGATGCAGAAAAAAATTATATTGAATTTGCAACCTGGTGGAGGTTAGTATAGATGGACTAATAGATCAAGTCCCACACACTGCTAAAAGCCAAAATATTTTTTCAGAGCTAGATGCAGATAAAAATTATTTTGAATTTGCAACCTGGTGGAGGTTAGTATAGATGGACTAATAGAACAAGTCCCACACACTGCTAAAAGCCAAAATATTTTTTCAGAGCTAGATGCAGATAAAAATTATTTTGAATTTGCAACCTGGTGGAGGTTAGTATAGATGGACTAATAGAACAAGTCCCACACACTGCTACAAGCCCAAGCCCAAATATTTTTTCAGAGCTAGATGCAGATAAAAATTATTTTGAATTTGCAACTTGGTGGAGTTTAGTATAGATGGACTAATAGAAGAAGTCCCACACACTGCTACAAACCGAAGCCCAAATATTTTTTCAGAGCTAGATGCAGATAAAAATTATTTTGAATTTGCAACCGGGTGGAGGTTAGTATAGATGGACTAATAGAACAAGTCCCACACACCGCTACAATCCCAAGCCCAAATATTTTTTCAGAGGTAGATGCAGATAAAAATTATTTTGAATTTGCAACCTGGTGGAGGTTAGTATAGATGGACTAATAGAACAAGTCCCACACACTGCTACAAGCCGAAATATTTTTTCAGAGCTAGATGCAGATAAAAATTATATTGAATTTGCAACCTGGTGGAGGTTAGTATAGATGGACTAATAGAACAAGTCCCACACACTGCTACAAGCCCAAGCCCAAATATTTTTTCAGAGCTAGATGCAGATAAAAATTATTTTGAATTTGCAACCTGGTGGAGTTTAGTATAGATGGACTAATAGAACAAGTCCCACACACTGCTACAAGCCGAAGCCCAAATATTTTTTCAGAGCTAGATGCAGATAAAAATTATTTTGAATTTGCAACCTAGTGGAGGTTAGTATAGATGGACTAATATAACAAGTCCCACACACCGCTACAATCCCAAGCCCAAATATTTTTTCAGAACTAGATGCAGATAAAAAATATTTTGAATTTGCAACCTGGTGGAGGTTAGTATAGATGGACTAATAGAACAAGTCCCACACACTGCTTCAAGCCGAAAAATTTTTTCAGAGATAGATGCAGATAAAAATTATTTTGAATTTGCAACTGGGTGGAGGTTAGTATAGATGGACTAATAGAACAAGTCCCACACACTGCTACAAGCTGAAATAATTTTTCAGAGCTAGATGCAGATAAAAATTATTTTGAATTTGCAACCTGGTGGAGGTTAGTATTGATGGACGAATAGAACAAGTCCCACGCATTGCTACAAGCTGAAATATTTTTTCAGAGCTAGATGCAGAAAAAAATTATATTGAATTTGCAACCTGGTGGAGGTTAGTATTGATGGACTAATAGATCAAGTCCCACACACTGCTACAAGTCGATATATTTTTTCAGATCTAGATGCAGAAAAAAATTATAATGAATTTGCAACCTGGTGGAGGTTACTATCGATGGACTAATAGAACAAGTCCCACACACTGCTACAAGCCGAAATATTTTTTCAGAGCTAGATGCAGATAAAAATTATTTTGAATTTGCAACCGGGTGGAGGTTAGTATAGATGGACTAATAGAACAAGTCCCACACACTGCTACAAGCCGAAACAATTTTTCAGAGCTAGATGCAGATAAAAATTATTTTGAATTTGCAACCTGGTGGAGGTTAGTATTGATGGACTAATAGAACAAGTCCCACGTACTGCTACAAGCTGAAATATTTTTTCAGAGCTAGATGCAGAAAAAAATTATATTGAATTTGCAACCTGGTGGAGGTTAGTATAGATGGACTAATAGATCAAGTCCCACACACTGATACAAGTCGAAATATTTTTTCAGAGCTAGATGAAGAAAAAAATTATATTGAATTTGCAACCTGGTGGAGGTTAGTATAGATGGACTAATAGATCAAGTCCCACACACTGCTACAAGCCGAAATATGTTTTCAGAGCTATATGCTGATAAAAATTATTTTGAATTTGCAACCTGGTGGAGGTTAGTATAGATGGACTAATAGAACAAGTCCCACACACTGCTACAAGCCGAAATATTTTTTCAGAGCTAGATGCAGATAAAAATTATTTTGAATTTGCAACCTGGTGGAGGTTAGTATTGATGGACTAATAGAACAAGTCCCACACACTGCTACAATCCGAAATATTTTTTCAGAGCTAGATGCAGAAAAAAATTATATTGAATTTGCAACCTGGTGGAGGTTATTATAGATGGACTAATAGAACAAGTCCCATACACTGCTACAAGCCGAAATATTTTTTCAGAGCTAGATGCAGATAAAAATTATTTTGAATTTGCAACCGGGTGGAGGTTAGTATAGATGGACTAATAGAACAAGTCCCACACACTGCTACAAGCTGAAATAATTTTTCAGAGCTAGATGCAGATAAAAATTATTTTGAATTTGCAACCTGGTGGAGGTTAGTATTGATGGATGAATAGAACAAGTCCCACGCACTGCTACAAGCTGAAATATTTTTTCAGAGCTAGATGCAGAAAAAAATTATATTGAATTTGCAACCTGGTGGAGGTTAGTATTGATGGACTAATAGATCAAGTCCCACACACTGCTACAAGTCGATATATTTTTTCAGATCTAGATGCAGAAAAAAATTATATTGAATTTGCAACCTGGTGGAGGTTACTATAGATGGACTAATTGAACAAGTCCCACACACTGCTACAAGCCGAAATATTTTTTCAGAGCTAGATGCAGATAAAAATTATTTTGAATTTGCAACGGGGTGGAGGTTAGTATAGATGGACTAATAGAACAAGTCCCACACACTGCTACAAGCCGAAATAATTTTTCAGAGCTAGATGCAGATAAATATTATTTTGAATTTGCAACCTGGTGGAGGTTACTATAGATGGACTAATTGAACAAGTCTCACACACTGCTGCAAGCCAAAATATTTTTTCAGAGCTAGATGCAGATAAAGATTATTTTGAATTTGCAACGGGGTGGAGGTTAGTATAGATGGACTAATAGAACAAGTCCCACACACTGCTACAAGCCGAAATAATTTTTCAGAGCTAGATGCAGATAAATATTATTTTGAATTTGCAACCTGGTGGAGGTTAGTATTGATGGACTAATAGAACAAGTCCCACGCACTGCTACAAGCTGAAATATTTTTTCAGAGCTAGATGCAGAAAAAAATTATATTGAATTTGCAACCTGGTGGAGGTTAGTATAGATGGACTAATAGATCAAGTCCCACACACTGATACAAGTCGAAATATTTTTTCAGAGCTAGATGAAGAAAAAAATTATATTGAATTTGCAACCTGGTGGAGGTTAGTATAGATGGACTAATAGATCAAGTCCCACACACTGCTACAAGCCGAAATATGTTTTCAGAGCTATATTCTGATAAAAATTATTTTGAATTTGCAACCTGGTGGAGGTTATTATAGATGGACTAATAGAACAAGTCCCACACACTGCTACAAGCCGAAATATTTTTTCAGAGCTAGATGCAGATAAAAATTATTTTGAATTTGCAACCTGGTGGAGGTTAGTTTAGATGGACTAATAGAACAAGTCCCACACACTGCTACAAGCCAAAATATTTTTTCAGAGCTAGATGCAGAAAAAAATTATATTGAATTTGCAACCTGGTGGAGGTTAGTATAGATGGACTAATAGAACAAGTCCCATACACTGCTACAAGCCGAAATATTTTTTCAGAGCTAGATGCAGATAAAAATTATTTTGAATTTGCAACCTGGTGGAGGTTAGTATAGATGGACTAATAGAACAAGTCCCACACACTGCTACAAGCCGAAATATTTTTTCAGAGCTAGATGCAGATAAAAATTATTTTGAATTTGCAACCAGGTGGAGGTTAGTATAGATGGACTAATAGAACAAGTCTCACACACTGCTGCAAGCCAAAATATTTTTTCAGAGCTAGATGCAGATAAAGATTATTTTGAATTTGCAACCTGGTGGAGGTTAGTATAGATGGACTAATAGAACAAGTCCCACACACTGCTACAAGCCGAAATATTTTTTCAGAGCTAGATGTAGATAAAAATTATATTGAATTTGCAACCTGGTGGAGGTTAGTATAGATGGACTAATAGAACAAGTCCCACACACTGCTACAAGCCCAAGCCCAAATATTTTTTCTGAGCTAGATGCAGATAAAAATTATTTTGAATTTGCAACCTAGTGGGGGTTAGTATAGATGGACTAATAGAACAAGTCCCACACACCGCTACAATCCCAAGCCCAAATATTTTTTCAGAGCTAGATGCAGATAAAAATTATTTTGAATTTGCAACCTGGTGGAGGTTAGTATAGATGGACTAATAGAACAAGTCCCACACACTGCTACAAGCCCAAGCCCAAATATTTTTTCAGAGCTAGATGCAGATAAAAATTATTTTGAATTTGCAACCTGGTGGAGGTTAGTATAGATGGACTAATAGAATGATGCTATGCCCAAAAGGTTTTACTTCACTAGGTGCAGTAAAAAAATTTGTATTCTATACACAGGTGGTGTAGCTTGCAACACAGACAGGCAACTCCACTGACTAACACACACTGCAAGAGGCCAAAAAGGATTTGCTTTGCTAGATTTAGCCAAATGCTGTGAAAAAAACTTGCACAGCACTGGCACAGACCTGCCTGGCAAAAAGTGATAGGAACTCATGTAACCTAGCCCTCAAAGGGACTGCAATTACAATTAGTGTTAACTCCCAACCTATCTATTTAAGAGCACAGACCTGCCTGATAAAAGTCGTAGGAAATGTTGTAACCTAGTCCTTAAAAGGACTGCAATCACAGCTATTCCCTACTCCCAAGCTATCTGTAGATTTGTGCAAAAATTGGCTTGAAATTAACATTGAAAGTATAGCACACACAGCAACAGTGGTGCCGTCTAACACGCAGCTGCAGCAGTGAGAAAATGGTCGCGACGGGGAAAATGGCTGGGTCTTATAGGGCAAGGACATGTGATATACACTGCAAATGACACATGCCCTTGCTTGTGTGAAAAAAAGCACTTCGCTCCATGTGTGCACTGCTGATAGGCTGACAGATTGCACCTCCCCTCTGTAAATGCGGGAAAGAGAAAAAAAAATGGAGATCTCAAACTGCGTATTAACATTAATTTTCAGCATTACTGAGAAAAAATCCAGTTATGATTTTGGTGCACGAACAGTTATCGAACATAACCTCGAACAGCCGAATTTTTTTCAAATTGTTCGTGTTCGCCGAACGGCTCGAACACCGACCAAAACAGCTCGAATTTGAGATTGGCGAACACCGCTCATCTCTAGTCATGAAAATACAGAAAAATCTTTAAATGAGAAGGTGTGTCCAAACCTTTGGTCTCTACTGTATATGAGCTAAATAGAGAGTTTTCTGTGAGATATATCATTAGTGCCTTGCGTTTGTAGCTTGCCCCCCCCCCCTATTTTTGATAACCAGACAAGGTAAAGCAGACATCTGGGGGCTGATATTATCAGACTGGGAAGATCCATGGTTATTGGGTCCTTCTCAGCCTGAAACACAAGCTCACAGCCACCCCAGAAGTTGTGCATCAGATGAGATGCTTGCAATTCTGGCACTTTGCCTTCACTCTTCCCTTTTGCACTAGTGCGGTGGCAATCGGGGTAATGGTAGTTGGGGTTGATGTCAGCTGTGAATTGTCTAAATACACAGCTGACATCAAGCCCTGATGTTAATAATGGAGAGGTATCTGTCATGTAGCCTTTTGGCTGTTTTTATTGTGTTTAACCTTATGTGGTCTCTTTTTGTGATATAATCAATAAAATAGTGATTTTATAGGATATCCATTGTTTGGCATGCTTCTTTTTTCTACTACATAGTATATTTTGATATGCTTGACACTGATCTCTATTTACATGGTGGTGCCCTCGTTATATTATTGTATCAGGTGTCATCATCCTGCTGCGACTGAGATAAGTGAAATGCCATATATTACATAACGTCCTCCTCTATGTTTCCACTAATAAGCTTTCCAGAGGCAGAGGAGGCCAATTGTTATCTGCTTTTGGCAGTACTACTGCCCGGATAATTGCTGGCAGTGTTTGTAGTAGTACTTCGTTTGCTACTAATGGCTGCCACATTCTTAGCTATAGTATGTCTTTTTTTCTCTTTCACACTACCTCCTCCACTTCCATTGGCACTTTTTATTTTAAAATAGATTTTATACAACACTATAATTAACTTTTGATAATCTTTTCAACCTCAATTATTCAACTATTTTTAAAAAGGTAGGTAGGTGCATATACAGAAAGCAAAATGTGGCTACATGACAAAGAATAGACAAGGACTGCACAGTTTTTAAAAAGTAAATCAGGTGTGCAAAAACAGACCTGAACAGTTAAATGTCCACATTTTTTGCATTATAATTTAATATATTCTGTGTTTGCATATTATAGCATTTCAGAGTGCAGCTGTATTTTCTTTGTTATATTGAATTGTCATGATGGCTTGCACCTGTTCACACTTGTATTATTCTGTTTAGAGGTTCCGGTCAGTCTTTTGATTTTTGACCGACAGAGACTACTGACCTGACTGTCGGACTGGGTTCTATGGATCGATTTGCACCAACTCTACTAGTGCACATCATTACATTCAATATACTCACCCTCTGGTATCTTCACGATTTTCCGGCTCTGGTTCAGTCCTGCAGCACCATCTTGTAAGTGCAGCTTATGACTGGCCGGAAGTCAGAAGCTCTCAATGCAAGTCTATAAGAGCTAGAACAAGGGCAGAATGAGGCCCTCTTACTTACATTGATTAGTGACCTCAAACTGCAGGAGACCGACCAGAGCAGTGTCGAAAACAGATGAAAACACCGGAAGGTAAGTATCAGTCATGGGGCAGGGGACTTGAATTTCAGCACCACTCCAGCGTTGAAATAGAAAAACACGGTGGAGTGGTGCTTTAAGTTAAACAAGGGAACAAACCTTTAAGTAGGGAGTGTTTGTAAGTTTCCAGGTCTGAATGTCAATGCTATCCTAGCAGCTTAAATGATATCATTAAATATTGATGCACCAAAAGGATTGGGGAATCATAACCAAAGCAGGATCATTTTTTTATTAATGTGTGACATACGGAGTTTGAGTACAAAAAAAGTCGTAAAAGTGCCTTTACGAGGGTGGGTTACCCCCCTGTTCACGATGACCTTTTCTGCAGCTCCCGGGCAGATTTCTAGGGACCGCAGTGCTTGGGCCGGCAGCCTCATTTTGCTGGCTGACGGCCTTTTAAACCCTTCTTGTACTGGAAGCACAGTACTGGAAACTCTGCATACACATGCTTTGAGGGACTACGTACTAAAGCTGACGTAATATGTAGATAGAGTTAGTGCGTGATGTGCTCCCATCACAGACACAAAGACAGAAGCAGCAGCCTCAGGAGACATTGGGGTTGAAGCTGCGATATAATCACAAGAGTCAGTGGGGTTGGGGCTGCAGTATAGGCACAGGAGACATTGGGCATGGGGCTGCGGTATGATCACAGAAGACATTGGGGCTGGGGATCTGGTTTAATCACAGGAGACATTGGGCATGGGGCGGTGATATAGGCACAGCAGACATTGGGGCTGCGGTATGATCACAGGAGATATTGGGCATGGGACTGCGGTATGATCACAGGAGACATTTGGGCTGGAGCTGCAGTATAAGCACAAGAGCCATTGGGGCTGGAACTGCGGTATAAGCCCAGTTCTGCGGCCCCAAAGGATGATAGAAATATCAAAATGGCTCTTGGCAGAGAAAAGGTTCCCAACACCAGCTTTAAGCCCATATTCCCTCTAGCAGGAGTTTGACTTTGATGCATTTTATTTTGAAATTCACAATGGGTAGTATATCATAGTAACAAGATTATTTGGCTTCTTTACCAGTGAGAAAGGTATTTTAATGCTTTTATATATTAGCCAGAATGCTGGCCATATTTATTAAGTAGTCAACAAAATTCACAATTAGCACAAATACCTACAAAAAAAATGTCAAATTGTGTAAAATTTTCATATTCTACAAGATAATTGTCAAAATTTGATAAAGTGCACATGGCCATAAACTTTAAAGACATATTTATTAATCTTTATACCATCAAATGTAGCCAATTCTGGATGTGCACCTGTTTATAAATATAGATTTCATTTTCTAACTGTAGGACATTCTAAATATTTGCAAGTTTATTAAGCGTTTTGCACTATTTAATACATTTAGTTCAAGTTAATGATCTTTTTGTAGACTGGTGTATAATATGCAAATCTTAACCCCATCCTAAAATTTTATGTACATGTACACTATGATCGGTAAAATGTTATCACAACATGACGAACAAGCACATGATTGTATGGTCACAGGTGCAGCGCTCGCCTGATCCCACAGGGAGCTCAGGTTAACTAAGAGCCAAGCTCTTGCAGCATAAGCCAGAGTCAGTGCCAATCCTAACAGAGAGAGGGGGCTCCCTGCCTTAACCCATTGATTCAGCCACAATGTGATCGCAAGCAGGCAATGCTTCTATGACAATCTCAGGGCAAGCAATGGCTTCAAAGTCTGCAGCTATGTTGGCATATTAGGCCCTGTCATAAGCAAAGTCCAACAGGCTGTATGTCAGTATGAAACTGATAGGTCTAATGCACTGCACTACACAAGTACTGCAGTGCATTCCACAGTATTCAAAGTGTAAAATATTCAAACCCCATAGTGAAATCAAAGGTACATTTGTACATCACGAGTATAGTGAAAAAGCGTTCCTAGGAATGCTTGTCTTTCGATAATTGTGCAGTGTAAACAACGCTTGTACATTGAGAAAAATGATGTTTAAAAGATCATCGGTATTGGCACTACATTGTCCCATGTAATGATCTATTACTTATTTTTCTGTGCAGTTATTAAATTAAATCAAAGCACGCTATTAAATGACCAGAACAAATAAGTAATTGATAGGAGATCTTTTACCCACTTTAAGTAAAAAAGAATAAAGAAGTCCAATAATATTTGTCAAAAAAAAATGAAGCCTCAAAATATCACGGAAACATCTAATGCTTTGCCAGCTATAAAATGGTAAACAGTCATGGCCGAAGTATTGGCACTTGAAGTATGTTTGGGGTCATGGTCCTGCTGGAAGCCTCATGTCCAGGGATGCAAACCCAGATTTATGACACTGGGCACTACATTGCGACCCAAAATCTTTTGGTAATTTTTAGATTTCATGATGCCATGCACACAATCAAGGCATCTAGTGCCAGAGGCAGCAAAGCAAACCCAAAACATCTTTGAACCTCCACCATATTTGACTGTAGGTACTGTGTTCTTTTCTTTGTAGGACTCATTCGGTTTCCATTTTTCTCATTTGTCCACAAGACGCTTTCCCAGAAGGATTTTGACTCATTCACGTACATTTTGGCAAATTTCAGTTTAGCTTTTTTATGTCTCTGTGTCAGCAGTGGGGTCTCCCTGGGTGTTCTGCTACAGCATTTCATTTCATTTAAATGTTGATGGATAGTTTGTGCTGACACTGATGCACCCTGATCCTGCTGGACAGCTTAAATTTCTTTGGAACTTGATTGGGGATGCTTAACCACCATCCAGACTATCCTGCGTTGCAACCTTTCATCAGTTTTTCTCTGTCATCTATGTCCAGGGAAATTAGCTACTGTGCCATGGGTATTAAACTTTTTGATTATGTTGCGTACTATGGACAAAGGAATATCAAGATCTCTGGAGATGGACTTGTAACCTTTAGGTTGTTGATATTTTTCAACAATTTTGGATTTCAAGTTCTCAAACAATTATCTTCTCGTTCTGTTCTCTTTCTGTTCTCAATGCTAAGTATGCAACACACACACATAATGCAAAGTCAACTTTTGCCTTTTTATCTGGTTTCAGGCGTGATTTTCATATTGCCCACACATGTTACTTGCCATAGGTGAGTTTGAACGAGCATCACATGCTTTAAGCAAAATTCTTCACCCACATTTTTGGAATGGTGCCAACAATTTTGTCCGGCCCATTTTTGAGGTTTTGTGCAAAATTATGTCCAATTCGCCTTTTTTTTCTTTGTTTTTTTATGTTGTCCCCTTCATGACATTTGCCGTACATGTACAGCGCAAGCCAAAATTAGGTGCATGGAGAGGGCTCATGCAGTGAAGACTGGGTACTATAGCCAGGACCTGCTGCTAACAATTGTGCGGGGAGAGGTGCTCCCCCCGCGATTATTAACCTGTTAAATTCCACTGTCAGTCTATGACAGCAGCATTTAACACGCGCTAGCATGCGTGCGCATCGTTCTCTCCGCCCATCAGAGAGCCCCTGACGTGATCACGGGTCACTGATGGGATGTCATGACAGCCTGGGGTCAGCTGATATCATTACAGAGCTCCTCTGAAACACTACCTGTGGCCAGGCTTGGAATGAGACTGTGATTTTTGCTATATGCAGCGATGCTGTGTTATCGCTGTATATAGCACAAGCGATTGGACAATCGTATCTTCAAGTCTCTTAAGGGGGCTAAAAATAACAGTGAAAAGTAGAAAAAAAGTTTTAAAAAACATGAAAAAACCTAAACGTTCAAATCACCTCCCCTTTTCCCCCAATTGAAAATAAAGATATTAAATTTATTAAGGAGTTTATTAAAGCAAAGAAGTGGAATATTCTTGAATGGCCAATCAGTCACCTGATCTCAACCCAATTGAGCATGCATTTCACTTGTTAAAGACTAAACTTCAGACAGAAAGGCCCACAAACAAACAGCAACTGAAAACCACTGCAGTGAAGGCCTGGCAGAGCATCAAAAAGGAGGAAACACAGCGTCTGGTGATGTCCATGAGTTCAAGACTTCAGGCAGTCATTGCCAACAAAGGGTTTTCAACCAAGTACTAGAAATGAACATTTTATTTGCAATTATTTAATCTGTCCAATTACTTTTGGTCCCTTTAAAAACAGGGTGGCACATGTTAAGGAGCTGAAACTCCTAAACCCTTCATCCAATTTTAATGTGGATACCCTCATACCCTTCAAAGCTGAAGGTCTGAACTTCAACTACATCTGAATTGTTTTGTTTAAAATTCATTGTGGTAATGTCTAGAACCAAAATTAGAAAAATGTTGTCTCTGTCCAAATATATATGGACATAACTGTATAAGGAAAAAAAAAGGGAAAATTTCAGCCTACCATACATATGCCATAAGGGTCCGCGTTTCGAACCAAACAGGGGTTCTTAATCATAGGTTCCTTAACCTATGATTAAGAACCCCTGTTTGGTTCGAAACTCATAAGGTCTGCCTTACATATGGCGGTTTTTTAATGGAACTAATAAAATGGACGTTTTAACTTTACATCTCTTGTGATGGATACGGGGAAGGTGCTGGAGTTTTTCTAATCTACTTCTTACTGCTCTTTAGAGAGCCAATGAACATGCAGGGATTACTTGCCACGCACTGTAATGCCGTAGCCATGTTGGTTGTGGGTATTACAGTGATTGGCTGGCCGCACAGCGTCATCAGGTCTATATAAGACCGGGGCGCCGCTATGCTCGTCACAGTCTACCCCGGAATCAGTAGGGTGAGCTGCTGCTGAGTTAGGGAGAGATTTGCCTGTTTAGAGTTAGTATAAGTATTCCACAACATATATCTATATATCCGTCTGAACTAACAGTCCTTCTGAGGACTAACCAGGTGCATATTTTCAGTGGCGAAGGTGATAGCAGAATGGTTTTTAACAGGGAAAAATGCAAAGTACTACATCTGGGCAATAAAAATGAAAAAAGCATATACAGAATGGGAGGAATAGAGCTAAGCAACAGTACATGTGAAAAAGACTTAGGTATACTAATAGATCATAGACTGAACATGAGTCAACAGTGTGATGCAGCAGCAAAAAAGGCAAATACAATTCTGGGATGTATTAACAGAAGCATACAGTCTAGATCGCGTGAAGTCATTATCGGTCTTTACTCCTCTTTGGTCAGACCTCATCTGGAATACTGTGTACAGTTTTGGGCACCACATTTTAAAAAAGACATAGACAAACTGGAGCAAGTTCAGAGAAGAGCGACCAGAATGGTGAATGGTCTGCAAACCATGTCCTATGAGGAACGGTTGCAGGATTTGGGAATGTTTAGCTTGCAAAAAAGAAGACTGAGAGGAGACTTAATAGCTGTCTACAAATATGTCAAGGGCTGTCACATTGTAGAAGGATCATCTTTATTCTCATTTGCACAAGGAAAGACTAGAAGCAATGGGATGAAACTAAATGGGAGGAGACACAGATTAGATATTAGAAAAAACTTTTTGACAGTTAGGGTGATTAATGAGTGGAACAGGCTGCCACGAGAGGTGGTGAGTTCCCCTTCAATGGATGTCTTCAAACAGAGGCTGGACAGACATCTGTCTGAGATGATTTAGTGAATCCTGCTTTGAGCAGGGGGTTGGACCAGATGACCCAGGAGGTCCCTTCCAACTCTACCATTCTATGATTCTATGATTCTATGAGTTAGGCCGGCAGGCAGTGTATGTGGCAGACTGCAGTGCATATAGTGCAAGAGGGTCCATAGCACGTTCCTGCTGCTGCTGTTCTTACAGATATTTGTAAACATAGCCCCATATATAAAGGGCCAGGGCAAATTTTTTTTCATCTTAATCCTGGTTATTTGCTTAAAAGCAATCCAGAGTACACCATTTTCTGCTAAATTTGCTTGTCAGCACTGCAGAATGCCGCCAGATCTGTTCCATATTTCAGCGATAAAAATTCAGAAATTTGAACTGAACCTGGAAAATATTGGCCTCCTTTTCCATTCTGTTGCATTGTGTCAGGAAAGCTATTCACAGTAGGTCTCTGTGTAGAATAATATTAGTAAATTACAGGCCTGCTATTTAAAACCGTGGTTCTCTGTCAGACATATCACATATAACAGTGTTCCAAAATCAGCCATTTCTGCCTCCCATTTCGTTGCAGTGTGTTGGTAAAGCTATTCACACTAGGTCTCTGTGTAGAATAATATTAATAAATTACAGGCCTGCTATTTAAAACCATGGTTCTCTGTCAGACATATCAGATATAACAGTGTTCCAAAATCAGCCATTTCTGCCTTCCATTTTGTTGCAGTGTGTCGGTCAAGCTATTCACACTAGGTGTCTGTGAAGAATAATATAATTAAATTACAGGCCTTCTATTTAAAATCATGGTTCTCTGTCAGACGTATCACATATAACTGCATTCCAAAATCAGCCATTTCTATTGAACGTGGAAAATGTTGTCCTCCATTTAAAATGGGCAAGGTGCGTGGCAAGGGACAGGGAAGTGGACGAGATGGTGATGGTGTATGCAGAGGCCGAGGCTGTGGCCGTTGGCAAGCTGAAACTGTGCCACAACAAACAGCCACATTTTGTCGCCTGACCTTCCTGTCCCAATTGCTAGGGGACCGCAGCACACCAAAAGGTTGTTGGTTGGATTGCAGATAATGCTTCCAGTAACTTTGCTACCACCACTGTCTTCCACACGGTCAAGTCTCAGTAGCCGTGAGTCTGGACCGCATATTCCTCACCCTGATCCTCCTTCTTTCCACCATGCCGAGTGCCCGGAGACAATTGATCCCACACGTGGACACTCAGAAAAGATGTTCACTTTTCTATTTGTAGATTCGAGCCTCTCGCCTAACCTGCTTCAGCTTCAAGCTGAAGAGAACGCGTGTAGCAATGCCCAAAGTCAGGAGGAGGACCAGGGAGCGGAAGTGGAAGACGAGGTTGTGGATGATATTGTAACTGACCCAACCTGACAGGGGGACATGCAGAGCAAGGACAGCAGCACACAGGAGAAGGGAGGCGTAGCACCACAACAGGCAGGAAGAAGCAGTGTGGTGGCCGCAGACACAAGGCGGGAAAGCGTTCCCCGTAACACCAACACGATGGAAGTTGCCAGTACAACTGTTAGGTCTCACCGAGTCTGGTTGTTTCTTAAAGACTCTGCAGATAACCCCAAAAAGGCCATTAGCACCACCTGCCAGGCCAGCATCAACAAGGGTAGCAAAACTAGCAGCCTGACCACCACCAGCATGATCAGGCACATGGCAACAAAGCACCCTACTCAGTGGGCCAAACCCCAGTGTCCAGAAACAGTGTCTATGAGTGACACCATTGCTTCTTCCACTGTTTTGCGTGCACGTCAATCCCCTATCCATGGCGCATGCAAAGATGCCTTCTGCTCTGCACGTGTCATTGCATACTCTCAACTAGCACCATCAGCAAGCGCGTCCACGTCCCAGCACAGCGTTCGGTTGTCCCTACCCTAGTCCTTGAAATGCAGGTGCAAATACTCACCCAACGCCCCACAGGCCACACTAAATTCACACATTTCGCGACTGTCTTCACTCGAAATGTTGCCTTTTAGGCTCGTGGAGATGGAAGCTTTCCACAACCTGATGGCGGTGGCCTCGGTACTCGGTCCCCAGCCGCCACTATTTCTCCCGGTGTGCCATCCCCGAATTACACAAGCACATGTCCCACAACATTAGCCGTGCCCTCAACAACGCAGATACTGGGAAAGTCCACCTAACCACGGACACATTGACAAGTGCTTGTAGGCAGGGGCGGTACATCTCACTGACGGCACACTGGGTTAATATAGTGTAAGTCGGGGCCCAGTCCGTCCTTGGGGTGGAACTTGTCCTCCCGACACCGATGATTGCAGGCCCTTGGTCAATCAGGGTTGCCCCCACATTCTACAGCTCCTGCACATCCTCCACCTCTTCAGCCTCCATCTCCTGAATGAGCACATCAGTCAGAATCTGGAAGCACTACAGCATTGCCTCGACCAAGCAGCAACAGGCTGTGCTGAAGCTAATATGCTTAGGTGACAAACCGCACACCGCTGAAGAGTAGGCAGATTTATGGCTGACACCGCTGAACCTACAGCCAGGCATGGTTGTGTGTGACAATGGCTGAAACCTGGTGGCGGCTCTGAAGCAAAGCGAGCTCACACACATACCATGCCTGGCCCATGTGCTTAACCTCGTGGTTCAGTGGTTTCTCAAAACCTACCCAGATCTGTTGCATCTGCTTGTCAAAGTAGGCCCCTTGTGTGCCCATTTTAGAGAGTTAGCTACAGCTTCCGTTGCCCATGCCGTGTTTCAACAGCGTTTGCAGCTTCCAGCTCACCGACTGGTATGTGATGTCCCCACATGTTGGAACTCTACACTGCAGATGTTGGGAAGGATTTGTGAGCAGAAGAGGGCAGTTGTTGACTACCAGTATCAACACAGCCATCGGTATTCAGGTCAGACTCCACACATAAGACCTCAGGAGTGGACATGGATGTCAAACATCTATACCATACTCCAAAACTTTGAGGTGTCAACCAAGATGGTGAGCGGAGATGATGACATAATTAGCATCACCATCCTGCTTCTCTGTCTTCTAAAACGATCTCTGCTCACAATTAAAGAGGATGCATTGCAGGCGGAGCACGATAAAATGGAGCAAGGAACCATACAGAGTGATTCCACACAGCCCAGCCTCATCTCATCCCAACGTGGATTGGGTGACAATGAGGAGGAGGAGGAAGAATAGGAGCTAGTTTCCTGCGTGACAGACGGTACTACCTGCACAACTGTCATACCATCTGTTCAGCATGGAGGGCCTGAGGACAGGGAGGAGGAGGAAAAGGAGGAGGATGAGGAGGAGAGTATGGTCAGTTGTCCTCTTGGTGAGGACAAGGAAGTGTTGCCTCTTTGCAGTCTGAAAATAAACCCTGCTGTAAATAAATAAAAATCAAGTGATTTTAAATAAAATAGGGTTCTTAGTAACACTGTTTTTGATCAAAAATAGTATGAAAGCTATTCCACCAGCGACAAGGTGAACCAGTTCGGGATAGAACCTACTCTGTCTAATATTAAAAACCTTACCATGTGTCAAAGTTGACCTCTGTGTGAATAAGGGCAGACTGAGGCTCCGGTCCCAAACTACGAACACCAGCCAAGGGAAGCTTTTAAATGTGTTGACCAGCTCTAGGAAGGGAGGCCACACCCAGGTTTGCACAGAATGCAAAATATACAAAGAAAAAAACACAAAATTTGAGCTTGGTTTAAAATGGTATACATGCAGCACATAAATGCATGTTTCACAATGGCCATGAACCAGAAAAACCTACAAGAATCAAAATGAAAATAAACCCTGCAGTAAATAAATAAAAAGCAAGTGCATTTAAATAAAATAGAGTTCTCAGTAACACTGTTTTTGATCAAAAATAGTATGAAAGCTATCCCACCAGCGACAAGGTGAACCCATTCGGGATATAACCTACTCTGTCTAATATTAAAAACCAAGCTCAAATTTTGTGTTTTTTTCTCTTTTCGTTGGACAACTAGGCGAACACTGTCAAAGTTCTGGGACAGTTTTCTCAGACCCTCCAATCACACAGGCCCTGATGCGTGATACTCTCCCAAGGAGGGAAATGTTTTGGAAAATGATGAGGGAGTACCTTGCCTACTGTACCAATGTCCTCTGTGATTCCTCTGTGCCTTATAATTATTGGGTATCCAAGCTGGACACATGGCATGAACTGGCTTTCTATGCCTTGGCGGTCCTGGCCTGCCCTGCCGCCGTTTTGTTAGAGCGGGTTTTAGTGCCGCTGGTTGAATTATAACTGATAGGTGCATCCACCTGTCAACTGAAAATGCTGACAGGCCAGACTTCTCAACACCACCGAATGATAGCAGCATAGCATAAACTCAAATACAGTGTCGTTTTTTTGGGAGGTCTAACTCTATTCACATGCATGTCTGTCTTCAATCCAGACACGGGTATAAGCTTCCTGATTTTATCTATTTGCTCTTGTCCTCCTCCTTCTCCTCATCTTCATCCTCCACCACCATATCACCACAGTATCTACCATATCACCATATCTATGTCTCTTGCAATGGGCATTGGAGTTCCTTCAAAATTTTGGCAGCCATTGCATTCACTGCATAGGCAAACAGTATGGGAGACCCACTTGCTAATAATTGTAACATTGTTTTCAGGAGGCCCTCCGACCACTACGTCTCTTGCAAGGGACATTGGACTTCTTCCAAATTCTCGGCAGCTATTGCATTCACTTCATAGGCAAACAGTATGGGAGACCCACTCCTTTCTAATGGGAACATGTCATTACTGTGGCCCAGCTCTATGTGTCTTTAAATTGTTATTGGGGTATTATCCAAATTTTGGCAGCCCTTTCAGTCCCTGCATGGGCATTAATACTATAGGAGACCCACTCCTTTATAATGGGAATATTTTTTTTACTGAGACCCTCCTCTATGTCTCTTCAAAGGGGTATTGGGGTGCGTCCACATTTTTGGCAGCCCTTTCAGTCACTGCATATGCAATAACAGTATAGGAGACCAACTCTTTAATAATGGGAACAACAAAGCATAGCCAACTGCTGGCCCTTTAAGAATAGTAAGGGCCACCTGATAGCCCTATAAAAATTGTATTTGTGACTTTCAGAGTCCCTCCTTCATAATTGAAACAGGATGTGTCTGATATCTCACACATCACATGGCCAGAAAAGGTTGTAAAATGTTAAAATTACATTTCCTTGTGAATGCATTTTTCACCGTTGAAAGAAATGCAAAAGTGCAAAAACGCATCAAAAATGCTATGTGTGAACATAGCCCAAGGTGTGGAGGAGCATTTTTGGTTTTGGTTATTTATTTTGCATTACATAAAAGTCATTATACTGGAAAGGATGTTCCTTAACATTTTTCCCTGGAAAATCCATTTTGATTTCGTTTTTGTATGCTTTATTGTGAGTCAGTAAAAGTGGCGTAATTCCTCTCTCAACGTTGTTGACAGCAGTGACCTGGGAGTCAGTGATGCATCCAGGGGTCTTCCCCATGCTGTTCCCATATCATTTGAGCACTGTTCCCATCAATTTGGGTAATTTTTAGACCCTCTGCAGACCGCCGGGGAGGGTTGCCAGAAAAATGCTCGAGTTTCCCATAGACTTACATTGGGCTCGTTACTCGGACCGAGCACTCGAGCATTCCAATTTGCTCACCCCGATCAATGAGTACCTGAGCATTTAACTGCTCACTCATCACTAGTCCCTTTGTGAAAGGGTTAAAAATTACAAATTTTAAAAATTTTTCATGAAATTACAGATATTTTTATAAATAAACATTCACCTGAATTTATCACTAACATAAAGTACAATGTGTCATGAAGAAACAATCTCAGACTGCTGGATTGACCTTTTACCCCACAATATCAGTGCTTTAGCATTCAGACACTTGATTGGAGGATATTGTCGCAATATTTAACTCTTATGTGGGATATTATAGTGCCTTTTAATGAAGGGAAGCTCAGTAAAACACAGCCATTAGGTACAGCTGTCAAGCTCTACCAGTGAGGTGTCATAAAAATATAAAAATAGTTTTACAGTAACGAACCATAATGAATTTGTCAAGTACTAAAAAGAATAATGCACCCCTGCCATGACACTTATACTTATATAAAACCAGTCTGTTTTATTGTTAGAGTACTACCTCATGACTTTAGTGTGTAGTTATTTTTCACAGTTAGAGTGTATTATCTTAGACATAATTATATTTCATATCCACACTAATAAATATCATGGAAAACAATAACCTCCTTATTTAGGAAATAGTGAGGATTGCTCTCAAGACAAAGAATGTGAATAAGGAATAAAGAATACACATATAAATATTACATTAATTTAAAAATCAAAAGAATGTTATACAATGTAATTTACAAAAAGTTTATGGAGTGAACCTAACACAGGACTAAGATGTTAGTAGGAAATGCTACAAACTGTAGTCCTAACTAGAGATGAGCGTTGTTCGACTCAAACTGTTCGCCAATCTCAAATTTGAGCTGTTTTGGGCGGTGTTCGAGCCGTTCGGCGAACACGAACGATTTGAAAAAAATTCGGCTGTTCGAGGTTATGTTCGATAACTGTTCGTGCACCAAAATCATAACTGGCTTTTTTCTCAGTAATGATGAAAATTAATGTTAATACGCAGTTTGAGTGTACAGCGGGGCGGGGGGAGGGGCAGGGGATGGATCTCTGCAGGAATAATGAAGATCTCCATTTTTTTTTTCTCTTTCCCGCATTTACAGTGGGGAGGTGCAATCTGTCAGCCTATCAGCAGCGCACACACGGAGCGAACTGCTTTTTTTCACACAAGCAAGGGCATGTGTCATTGGCAGTGTATGTCACATGTCCTTGCCCTATAAGACCCAGCCATTTTCCCCGTCGCCACCATTTTCTCACTGCTACAGCTGCGTGTTAGACGGCACCACTGTTGCTGTGTGCGCTATACCTTGTTAATTTCAAGCCAATTTTCGCTCAAATCTACAGATAGCTTGGGAGTAGGGAATAGTTGTGATTGCAGGCCTTTTAAGGACTAGGTTACAGCACTTCCTACGACTTCTATCAGGCAGGTCTGTGCTCTTAAATAGATAGGTTGTGGGAGTAAAGACTAATTGTAATTGCAGTCCTTTTCAGGACTAAGTTACATCAGTTCCTATCAGTTTTTGCCAGGCAGGTCTGTGCCAGTGCTGTGCAAGTTTTTTTCACAGCATTTGGCTAAATCTAGCAAAGCTAATCCTTTTTGGCCTATTGCAAAGTGTGTTAGTCAGTGGAGTAGCCTATCTGTGTTACAAGCTACACCACCTGTGTATAGAATACCAATTTTTTTACTGCACCTAGTGAAGTAAAACCTTTTGGGCATAGCATCATTCTATTAGTCCATCTATACTGACCTCCATAAGGTTGCAAATTGAATATAATTTTTTTCTGCATCTAGCTCTGAAAAAATATTTGGCCTTCTAGCTGTGTGTGGGACTTGTTCTATTAGTCCATCTATACTGACCTCCATCAGGTTGCAAACTGAATATAATTTTTTTATGCATCTACCTCTGAAAAAATATTTGGGCATCTAGCTGTGTGTGGGACTTGTTCTATTAGTCCATCTATACTGACCTCCATCACGTTGCAAATTGAATATAATTTTTTTCTGCATCTAGCTCTGAAAAAATATTTGGGCTTCTACCAGTGTGTGGGACTTGTTCTATTAGTCCATCTATACTGACCTCCATCAGGTTGCAAATTCAAAATAATTTTTATCTGCATCTAGCTCTGAAAAAATATTTGGGCTTCTAGCAGTGTGTGGGACTTGTTCTATTAGTCCATCTATACTGACCTCCATCAGGTTGCAAATTGAATATAATTTTTTTCTGCATCTAGCTCTGAAAAAATATTTGGCCTTCTAGCAGTGTGTGGGACTTGTTCTATTAGTCCATCTATACTTACCTCCATCAGGTTGCAAACTGAATATAATTTTTTTCTGCATCTACCACTGAAAAAATATTTGGGCTTCTAGCAGTGTGTGGGACTTGTTCTATTAGTCCATCTATACTGACCTCCATCAGGTTGCAAATTGAATATAATTTTTTTCTGCATCTAGCTCTGAAAAAATATTTGGGCTTCTAGCAGTGTGTGGGACTTGTTCTATTAGTCCATCTATACTGACCTCCATCAGGTTGCAAATTGAATATAATTTTTTTCTGCATCTAGCTCTGAAAAAATATTTGGGCTTCTAGCAGTGTGTGGGACTTGTTCTATTTGTCCATCTATACTGACCTTTATCAGGTTGCAAACTGAATATAATTTTTTTCTGCATCTACCTCTGAAAAAATATTTGGGATTCTAGCAGTGTGTGGGACTTGTTCTATTAGTCCATCTATACTGACCTCCATCAGGTTGCAAATTCAATATAATATTTTTCTGCATCTAGCTCTGAAAAAATATTTGGCCTTCTAGCTGTGTGTGGGACTTGTTCTATTAGTCCATCTATACTGACCTCCATCAGGTTGCAAATTCAAAATAATTTTTATCTGCAGCTAGCTCTGAAAAAATATTTGGGCTTCTAGCAGTGTGTGGGACTTGTTCTATTAGTCCATCTATACTGAACTCCATCAGGTTGCAAATTCAAAATATTTTTTTTCTTTATCTAGCTCTGAAAAAATATTTGGGCTTGTAGCAGTGTGTGGGAATTGTTCTATTAGTCCATCTATACTGACCTCCATCAGGTTGCAAATTGAATATAATTTTTTTCTGCATCTAGCTCTGAAAAAATATTTGGCCTTCTAGCAGTGTGTGGGACTTGTTCTATTAGTCCATCTATACTGACCTCCATCAGGTTGCAAATTGAATATAATTTTTTCTGCATCTAGCTCTGAAAAAAATATTTGGGCTTCTAGCAGTGTGTGGGACTTGTTCTATTAGTCCATCTATACTGACCTCCATCAGGTTGCAAACTGAATATAATTTTTTTCTGCATCTACCTCTGAAAAAATATTTGGGCTTCTAGCAGTGTGTGGGATTTGTTCTATTTGTCCATCTATACTGACCTCCATCAGGTTGCAAACTGAATATAATTTTTTTCTGCATCTACCTCTGAAAAAATATTTGGGCTTCTAGCAGTGTGTGGGACTTGTTCTATTAGTCCATCTATACTGACCTCCATCAGGTTGCAAACTGAATATAATTTTTTTCTGCATCTACCTCTGAAAAAATATTTGGGCTTCTAGCTGTGTGTGGGACTTGTTCTATTAGTCCATCTATACTGACCTCCATCAGGTTGCAAATTGAATATAATATTTTTCTGCATCTAGCTCTGAAAAAATATTTGGGCTTCTAGCAGTGTGTGGGACTTGTTCTATTTGTCCATCTATACTGACCTACATCAGGTTGCAAACTGAATATAATTTTTTTCTGCATCTACCTCTGAAAAAATATTTGGGATTCTAGCAGTGTGTGGGACTTGTTCTATTAGTCCATCTATACTGACCTCCATCAGGTTGCAAACTGAATATCATTTTTTTCTGCATCTACCTCTGAAAAAATATTTGGGCTTCTAGCTGTGTGTGGGACTTGTTCTATTAGTCAATCTATACTGACCTCCATCAGGTTGCAAATTGAATATAATATTTTTCTGCATCTAGCTCTGAAAAAATATTTGGCCTTCTAGCAGTGTGTGGGACTTGTTCTATTAGTCCATCTATACTGACCTCCATCAGGTTGCAAACTGAATATAATTTTTTTCTGCATCTACCTCTGAAAAAATATTTGGGCTTCTAGCAGTGTGTGGGACTTGTTCTATTAGTCCATCTATACTGATCTCCATCAGGTTGCAAATTGAATATAATTTTTTTCTGCATCTAGCTCTAGAAAAATATTTGGCCTTCTAGCTGTGTGTGGGTCTTGTTCTATTAGTCCATCTATACTGACCTCCATCAGGTTGCAAACTGAATATAATTTTTTTCTGCATCTACCTCTGAAAAAATATTTGGGCTTCTAGCTGTGTGTGGGACTTGTTCTATTAGTCCATTTATACAGACCTCCATCACGTTGCAAATTCAAAATAATTTTTATCTGCATCTAGCTCTGAAAAAATATTTGGGCTTCTAGCAGTGTGTGGGACTTGTTCTATTAGTCCATCTATACTGACCTCCATCAGGTTGCAAATTCAAAATAATTTGTATCTGCAGCTAGCTCTGAAAAAATATTTGGGCTTCTAGCAGTGTGTGGGACTTGTTCTATTAGTCCATCTATACTGAACGCCATCAGGTTGCAAATTCAAAATATTTTTTTTCTTTATCTAGCTCTGAAAAAATATTTGGGCTTCTAGCAGTGTGTGGGACTTGTTCTATTAGTCCATCTATACTGACCTCCATCAGGTTGCAAATTGAATATAATTTTTTTCTGCATCTAACTCTGAAAAAATATTTGGGCTTCTAGCAGTGTGTGGGACTTGTTCTATTAGTCCATCTATACTGACCTCCATCAGGTTGCAAACTGAATATAATTTTTTTCTGCATCTACCTCTGAAAAAATATTTGGGCTTCTAGCAGTGTGTGGGACTTGTTCTATTTGCCCATCTATACTGACCTCCATCAGGTTGGAAACTGAATATAATTTTTTTCTGCATCTACCTCTGAAAAAATATTTGGGCTTCTAGCAATGTGTGGGACTTGTTCTATTAGTCCATCTATACTGACCTCCATCAGGTTGCAAACTGAATATAATTTTTTTCTGCATCTACCTCTGAAAAAATATTTGGGCTTCTAGCAGTGTGTGGGACTTGTTCTATTAGTCCATCTATACTGACCTCCATCAGGTTGCAAACTGAATATAATTTTTTTCTGCATCTACCTCTGAAAAAATATTTGGGCTTCTAGCTGTGTGTGGGACTTGTTCTATTAGTCCATCTATACTGACCTCCATCAGGTTGCAAATTGAATATAATATTTTTCTGCATCTAGCTCTGAAAAAATATTTGGGCTTCTAGCAGTGTGTGGGACTTGTTCTATTTGTCCATCTATACTGACCTACATCAGGTTGCAAACTGAATATAATTTTTTTCTGCATCTACCTCTGAAAAAATATTTGGGATTCTAGCAGTGTGTGGGACTTGTTCTATTAGTCCATCTATACTGACCTCCATCAGGTTGCAAACTGAATATCATTTTTTTCTGCATCTACCTCTGAAAAAATATTTGGGCTTCTAGCTGTGTGTGGGACTTGTTCTATTAGTCCATCTATACTGACCTCCATCAGGTTGCAAATTGAATATAATATTTTTCTGCATCTAGCTCTGAAAAAATATTTGGCCTTCTAGCAGTGTGTGGGACTTGTTCTATTAGTCCATCTATACTGACCTCCATCAGGTTGCAAACTGAATATAATTTTTTTCTGCATCTACCTCTGTAAAAATATTTGGGCTTCTAGCAGTGTGTGGGACTTGTTCTATTAGTCCATCTATACTGACCTCCATCAGGTTGCAAATTGAATATAATTTTTTTCTGCATCTAGCTCTAGAAAAATATTTGGCCTTCTAGCTGTGTGTGGGTCTTGTTCTATTAGTCCATCTATACTGACCTCCATCAGGTTGCAAACTGAATATAATTTTTTTCTGCATCTACCTCTGAAAAAATATTTGGGCTTCTAGCTGTGTGTGGGACTTGTTCTATTAGTCCATTGATACTGACCTCCATCACGTTGCAAATTCAAAATAATTTTTATCTGCATCTAGCTCTGAAAAAATATTTGGGCTTCTAGCAGTGTGTGGGACTTGTTCTATTAGTCCATCTATACTGACCTCCATCAGGTTGCAAATTCAAAATAATTTTTATCTGCAGCTAGCTCTGAAAAAATATTTGGGCTTCTAGCAGTGTGTGGGACTTGTTCTATTAGTCCATCTATACTGAACTCCATCAGGTTGCAAATTCAAAATAATTTTTTTCTTTATCTAGCTCTGAAAAAATATTTGGGCTTCTAGCAGTGTGTGGGACTTGTTCTATTAGTCCATCTATACTGACCTCCATCAGGTTGCAAATTGAATATAATTTTTTTCTGCATCTAGCTCTGAAAAAATATTTGGGCTTCTAGCAGTGTGTGGGACTTGTTCTATTAGTCCATCTATACTGACCTCCATCAGGTTGCAAACTGAATATAATTTTTTTCTGCATCTACCTCTGAAAAAATATTTGGGCTTCTAGCAGTGTGTGGGACTTGTTCTATTTGCCCATCTATACTGACCTCCATCAGGTTGGAAACTGAATATAATTTTTTTCTGCATCTACCTCTGAAAAAATATTTGGGCTTCTAGCAGTGTGTGGGACTTGTTCTATTAGTCCATCTATACTGACCTCCATCAGGTTGCAAATTGAATATAATTTTTTTCTGCATCTAGCTCTGAAAAAATATTTGGCCTTCTAGCAGTGTGTGGGACTTGTTCTATTAGTCCATCTATACTGACATCCATCAGGTTGCAAATTGAATATAATTTTTTTCTTCATCTAGCTCTGAAAAAATATTTGGCCTTCTAGCAGTGTGTGGGACTTGTTCTATTAGTCCATCTATACTGACCTCCATCAGGTTGCAAATTGAATATAATTTTTTTCTGCATCTACCTCTGAAAAAATATTTGGGCTTCTAGCAGTGTGTGGGACTTGTTCTATTTGTCCATCTATACTGACCTCCATCAGGTTGCAAACTGAATATAATTTTTTTCTGCATCTACCTCTGAAAAAATATTTGGGCTTCTAGCAGGGTGTGGGACTTGTTCTATTAGTCCATCTATACTGACCTCCATCAGGTTGCAAATTGAATATAATTTTTTTCTGCATCTAGCTCTGAAAAAATATTTGGCCTTCTAGCAGTGTGTGGGACTTGTTCTATTAGTCCAGCTACACTGACCTCCATCAGGTTGCAAATTGAATATAATTTTTTACTGCATCTAGCTCTGAAAAAATATTTGGCCTTCTAACTGTGTGTGGGACTTGTTCTATTAGTCCATCTATACTGACCTCCATCAGGTTGCAAACTGAATATAATTTTTTTCTGCATCTACCTCTGAAAAAATATTTGGGCTTCTAGCTGTGTGTGGGACTGGTTCCATTAGTCAATTTATACTGACCTCCATCACGTTGCAAATTCAAAATAATTTTTATCTGCATCTAGCTCTGAAAAAATATTTGGGCTTCTAGCAGTGTGTGGGACTAGTTCTATTAGTCCATCTATACTGACCTCCATCAGGTTGCAAATTCAAAATAATTTTTATCTGCATCTAGCTCTGAAAAAATATTTGAGCTTCTAGCAGTGTGTGGGACTTGTTCTATTAGTCCATCTATACTGACCTCCATTAGGTTGCAAATTGAATATAATTTTTTTCTGCATCTAGCTCTGAAAAAATATTTGGGCTTCTAGCAGTGTGTGGGACTTGTTCTATTAGTCCATCTAAACTGACCTCCATCATGTTGCAAATTGAATATAATTTCTTTCTGCATCTAGCTCTGAAAAAATATTTGGGCTTCTAGCAGTGTGTGGGACTTGTTCTATTAGTCCATCTATACTGACCTCCATCAGGTTGCAAATTGAATATAATTTTTTTCTGCATCCAGCTCTGAAAAAATATTTGGCCTTCTAGCAGTGTGTGGGACTTGTTGTATTAGTCCATATATACTGACCTCCATCAGGTTGCAAACTGAATATAATTTTTTTCTGCATCTACCTCTGAAAAAATATTTGGGCTTCTAGCAGTGTGTGGGACTTGTTCTATTAGTCCATCTATACTGACCTCCATCAGGTTGCAAATTGAATATAATTTTTTTCTGCATCTAGCTCTGGACAAGTATTTGACCTTCTAGCTGTGTGTGGGACTTGTTCTATTAGTCCATCTATACTGACCTCCATCAGGTTGCAAACTGAATATAATTTTTTTCTGCATCTACCTCTGAAAAAATATTTGGGCTTCTAGCTGTGTGTGGGACGTGTTCTATTAGTCCGTTGATACTGACCTCCATCACGTTGCAAATTCAAAATAATTTTTATCTGCATCTAGCTCTGAAAAACTATTTGGGCTTCTAGCAGTGTGTGGGACTTGTTCTATTAGTCCATCTATACTGACCTCCATCAAGTTGCAAATTGAAAATAATTTTTATCTGCATCTAGCTCTGAAAAAAATATTTGGGCTTCTAGCAGTGTGTGGGACTTGTTCTATTAGTCCATCTATACTGAACTCCATCAGGTTGCAAATTCAAAATCATTTTTTTCTTTATCTAGCTCTGAAAAGATATTTGGGCTTCTAGCAGTGTGTGGGAATAGTTCTATTAGTCCATCTATACTGACCTCCATCAGGTTGCAAATTGAATATAATTTTTTTCTGCATCTAGCTCTGAAAAAATATTTGGCCTTCTAGCAGTGTGTGGGACTTGTTCTATTAGTCCATCTATACTGACCTCCATCAGGTTGCAAACTGAATATAATTTTTTTCTGCATCTACCTCTGAAAAAATATTTAGGCTTCTAGCAGTGTGTGGGACTTGTTCTATTAGTCCATCTATACTGACCTCCATCAGGTTGCAAACTGAATATAATTTTTTTCTGCATCTACCTCTGAAAAAATATTTGGCCTTCTAGCAGTGCGTGGGACTTGTTCTATTAGTCCATCTATACTGACCTCCATCAGGTTGCAAACTGAATATAATTTTTTTCTGCATCTACCTCTGAAAAAATATTTGGCCTTCTAGCAGTGTGTGGGACTTGTTCTATTAGTCCATCTATACTGACCTCCATCAGGTTGCAAATTGAATATAATTTTTTTCTGCATCTACCTCTGAAAAAATATTTGGGCTTCTAGCAGTGTGTGGGACTTGTTCTATTTGTCCATCTATACTGACCTCCATCAGGTTGCAAACTGAATATAATTTTTTCTGCGTCTACCTCTGAAAAAATATTTGGGCTTCTAGCAGTGTGTGGGACTTGTTCTATTAGTCCATCTATACTGACCTCCATCAGGTTGCAAATTGAATATAATTTTTTTCTGCATCTAGCTCTGAAAAAATATTTGGCCTTCTAGCAGTGTGTGGGACTTGTTCTATTAGTCCAGCTACACTGACCTCCATCAGGTTGCAAATTGAATATAATTTTTTACTGCATCTAGCTCTGAAAAAATATTTGGCCTTCTAACTGTGTGTGGGACTTGTTCTATTAGTCCATCTATACTGACCTCCATCAGGTTGCAAACTGAATATAATTTTTTTCTGCATCTACCTCTGAAAAAATATTTGGGCTCCTAGCTGTGTGTGGGACTGGTTCCATTAGTCAATTTATACTGACCTCCATCACGTTGCAAATTCAAAATAATTTTTATCTGCATCTAGCTCTGAAAAAATATTTGGGCTTCTAGCAGTGTGTGGGACTAGTTCTATTAGTCCATCTATACTGACCTCCATCAGGTTGCAAATTCAAAATAATTTTTATCTGCATCTAGCTCTGAAAAAATATTTGAGCTTCTAGCAGTGTGTGAGACTTGTTCTATTAGTCCATCTATACTGACCTCCATTAGGTTGCAAATTGAATATAATTTTTTTCTGCATCTAGCTCTGAAAAAATATTTGGGCTTCTAGCAGTGTGTGGGACTTGTTCTATTAGTCCATCTATACTGACCTCCATCAGGTTGCAAACTGAATATAATTTTTTTCTGCATCTACCTCTGAAAAAATATTTGGGCTTCTAGCAGTGTGTGGGACTTGTTCTATTAGTCCATCTATACTGACCTCCATCAGGTTGCAAATTGAATATAATTTTTTTCTGCATCTAGTTCTGGACAAGTATTTGACCTTCTAGCTGTGTGTGGGACTTGTTCTATTAGTCCATCTATACTGACCTCCATCAGGTTGCAAACTGAATATAATTTTTTTCTGCATCTACCTCTGAAAAAATATTTGGGCTTCTAGCAGTGTGTGGGACTTGTTCTATTAGTCCATCTATACTGACCTCCATCAGGTTGCAAACTGAATATAATTTTTTTCTGCATCTACCTCTGAAAAAATATTTGGGCTTCTAGCTGTGTGTGGGACTTGTTCTATTAGTCCATTGATACTGACCTCCATCACGTTGCAAATTCAAAATAATTTTTATCTGCATCTAGCTCTGAAAAACTATTTGGGCTTCTAGCAGTGTGTGGGACTTGTTCTATTAGTCCATCTATACTGACCTCCATCAAGTTGCAAATTGAAAATAATTTTTATCTGCATCTAGCTCTGAAAAAAATATTTGGGCTTCTAGCAGTGTGTGGGACTTGTTCTATTAGTCCATCTATACTGAACTCCATCAGGTTGCAAATTCAAAATAATTTTTTTCTTTATCTAGCTCTGAAAAGATATTTGGGCTTCTAGCAGTGTGTGGGAATTGTTCTATTAGTCCATCTATACTGACCTCCATCAGGTTGCAAATTGAATATTATTTTTTTCCTGCATCTAGCTCTGAAAAAATATTTGGCCTTCTAGCAGTGTGTGGGACTTGTTCTATTAGTCCATCTATACTGACCTCCATCAGGTTGCAAACTGAATATAATTTTTTTCTGCATCTACCTCTGAAAAAATATTTGGCCTTCTAGCAGTGTGTGGGACTTTTTCTATTAGTCCATCTATACTGACCTCCTTCAGGTTGCAAACTGAACATAATTTTTTTCTGCATCTACCTCTGAAAAAATATTTGGCCTTCTAGCAGTGTGTGGGACTTGTTCTATTTGTCCATCTATACTGAACTCCATCAGGTTGCAAACTGAATATAATTTTTTTCTGCATCTACCTCTGAAAAAATATTTGGGCTTCTAGCAGTGTGTGGGACTTGTTCTATTAGTCCATCTATACTGACCTCCATCAGGTTGCAAATTGAATATAATTTTTTTCTGCATCTAGCTCTGAAAAAATATTTGGCCTTCTAGCAGTGTGTGGGACTTGTTCTATTAGTCCAGCTACACTGACCTCCATCAGGTTGCAAATTGAATATAATTTTTTACTGCATCTAGCTCTGAAAAAATATTTGGCCTTCTAACTGTGTGTGGGACTTGTTCTATTAGTCCATCTATACTGACCTCCATCAGGTTGCAAACTGAATATAATTTTTTTCTGCATCTACCTCTGAAAAAATATTTGGGCTTCTAGCTGTGTGTGGGACTGGTTCCATTAGTCAATTTATACTGACCTCCATCACGTTGCAAATTCAAAATAATTTTTATCTGCATCTAGCTCTGAAAAAATATTTGGGCTTCTAGCAGTGTGTGGGACTAGTTCTATTAGTCCATCTATACTGACCTCCATCAGGTTGCAAATTCAAAATAATTTTTATCTGCATCTAGCTCTGAAAAAATATTTGAGCTTCTAGCAGTGTGTGGGACTTGTTCTATTAGTCCATCTATACTGACCTCCATTAGGTTGCAAATTGAATATAATTTTTTTCTGCATCTAGCTCTGAAAAAATATTTGGGCTTCTAGCAGTGTGTGGGACTTGTTCTATTAGTCCATCTATACTGACCTCCATCATGTTGCAAATTGAATATAATTTTTTTCTGCATCTAGCTCTGAAAAAATATTTGGGCTTCTAGCAGTGTGTGGGACTTGTTCTATTAGTGCATCTATACTGACCTCCATCAGGTTGCAAATTGAATATAATTTTTTTCTGCATCCAGCTCTGAAAAAATATTTGGCCTTCTAGCAGTGTGTGGGACTTGTTGTATTAGTCCATCTATACTGACCTCCATCAGGTTGCAAACTGAATATAATTTTTTTCTGCATCTACCTCTGAAAAAATATTTGGGCTTCTAGCAGTGTGTGGGACTTGTTCTATTAGTCCATCTATACTGACCTCCATCAGGTTGCAAATTGAATATAATTTTTTTCTACATCTAGCTCTGGACAAGTATTTGACCTTCTAGCTGTGTGTGGGACTTGTTCTATTAGTCCATCTATACTGACCTCCATCAGGTTGCAAACTGAATATAATTTTTTTCTGCATCTACCTCTGAAAAAATATTTGGGCTTCTAGCTGTGTGTGGGACTTGTTCTATTAGTCCATTGATACTGACCTCCATCACGTTGCAAATTCAAAATAATTTTTATCTGCATCTAGCTCTGAAAAACTATTTGGGCTTCTAGCAGTGTGTGGGACTTGTTCTATTAGTCCATCTATACTGACCTCCATCAAGTTGCAAATTGAAAATAATTTTTATCTGCATCTAGCTCTGAAAAAAATATTTGGGCTTCTAGCAGTGTGTGGGACTTGTTCTATTAGTCCATCTATACTGAACTCCATCAGGTTGCAAATTCAAAATCATTTTTTTCTTTATCTAGCTCTGAAAAGATATTTGGGCTTCTAGCAGTGTGTGGGAATTGTTCTATTAGTCCATCTATACTGACCTCCATCAGGTTGCAAATTGAATATAATTTTTTTCTGCATCTAGCTCTGAAAAAATATTTGGCCTTCTAGCAGTGTGTGGGACTTGTTCTATTAGTCCATCTATACTGACCTCCATCAGGTTGCAAACTGAATATAATTTTTTTCTGCATCTACCTCTGAAAAAATATTTGGGCTTCTAGCAGTGTGTGGGACTTGTTCTATTAGTCCATCTATACTGACCTCCATCAGGTTGCAAACTGAATATAATTTTTTTCTGCATCTACCTCTGAAAAAATATTTGGCCTTCTAGCAGTGTGTGGGACTTGTTCTATTAGTCCATCTATACTGACCTCCATCAGGTTGCAAATTGAATATAATTTTTTTCTGCATCTACCTCTGAAAAAATATTTGGGCTTCTAGCAGTGTGTGGGACTTGTTCTATTTGTCCATCTATACTGACCTCCATCAGGTTGCAAACTGAATATAATTTTTTCTGCGTCTACCTCTGAAAAAATATTTGGGCTTCTAGCAGTGTGTGGGACTTGTTCTATTAGTCCATCTATACTGACCTCCATCAGGTTGCAAATTGAATATAATTTTTTTCTGCATCTAGCTCTGAAAAAATATTTGGCCTTCTAGCAGTGTGTGGGACTTGTTCTATTAGTCCAGCTACACTGACCTCCATCAGGTTGCAAATTGAATATAATTTTTTACTGCATCTAGCTCTGAAAAAATATTTGGCCTTCTAACTGTGTGTGGGACTTGTTCTATTAGTCCATCTATACTGACCTCCATCAGGTTGCAAACTGAATATAATTTTTTTCTGCATCTACCTCTGAAAAAATATTTGGGCTCCTAGCTGTGTGTGGGACTGGTTCCATTAGTCAATTTATACTGACCTCCATCACGTTGCAAATTCAAAATAATTTTTATCTGCATCTAGCTCTGAAAAAATATTTGGGCTTCTAGCAGTGTGTGGGACTAGTTCTATTAGTCCATCTATACTGACCTCCATCAGGTTGCAAATTCAAAATAATTTTTATCTGCATCTAGCTCTGAAAAAATATTTGAGCTTCTAGCAGTGTGTGAGACTTGTTCTATTAGTCCATCTATACTGACCTCCATTAGGTTGCAAATTGAATATAATTTTTTTCTGCATCTAGCTCTGAAAAAATATTTGGGCTTCTAGCAGTGTGTGGGACTTGTTCTATTAGTCCATCTATACTGACCTCCATCAGGTTGCAAACTGAATATAATTTTTTTCTGCATCTACCTCTGAAAAAATATTTGGGCTTCTAGCAGTGTGTGGGACTTGTTCTATTAGTCCATCTATACTGACCTCCATCAGGTTGCAAATTGAATATAATTTTTTTCTGCATCTAGTTCTGGACAAGTATTTGACCTTCTAGCTGTGTGTGGGACTTGTTCTATTAGTCCATCTATACTGACCTCCATCAGGTTGCAAACTGAATATAATTTTTTTCTGCATCTACCTCTGAAAAAATATTTGGGCTTCTAGCAGTGTGTGGGACTTGTTCTATTAGTCCATCTATACTGACCTCCATCAGGTTGCAAACTGAATATAATTTTTTTCTGCATCTACCTCTGAAAAAATATTTGGGCTTCTAGCTGTGTGTGGGACTTGTTCTATTAGTCCATTGATACTGACCTCCATCACGTTGCAAATTCAAAATAATTTTTATCTGCATCTAGCTCTGAAAAACTATTTGGGCTTCTAGCAGTGTGTGGGACTTGTTCTATTAGTCCATCTATACTGACCTCCATCAAGTTGCAAATTGAAAATAATTTTTATCTGCATCTAGCTCTGAAAAAAATATTTGGGCTTCTAGCAGTGTGTGGGACTTGTTCTATTAGTCCATCTATACTGAACTCCATCAGGTTGCAAATTCAAAATAATTTTTTTCTTTATCTAGCTCTGAAAAGATATTTGGGCTTCTAGCAGTGTGTGGGAATTGTTCTATTAGTCCATCTATACTGACCTCCATCAGGTTGCAAATTGAATATTATTTTTTTCCTGCATCTAGCTCTGAAAAAATATTTGGCCTTCTAGCAGTGTGTGGGACTTGTTCTATTAGTCCATCTATACTGACCTCCATCAGGTTGCAAACTGAATATAATTTTTTTCTGCATCTACCTCTGAAAAAATATTTGGCCTTCTAGCAGTGTGTGGGACTTTTTCTATTAGTCCATCTATACTGACCTCCTTCAGGTTGCAAACTGAACATAATTTTTTTCTGCATCTACCTCTGAAAAAATATTTGGCCTTCTAGCAGTGTGTGGGACTTGTTCTATTTGTCCATCTATACTGAACTCCATCAGGTTGCAAACTGAATATAATTTTTTTCTGCATCTACCTCTGAAAAAATATTTGGGCTTCTAGCAGTGTGTGGGACTTGTTCTATTAGTCCATCTATACTGACCTCCATCAGGTTGCAAATTGAATATAATTTTTTTCTGCATCTAGCTCTGAAAAAATATTTGGCCTTCTAGCAGTGTGTGGGACTTGTTCTATTAGTCCAGCTACACTGACCTCCATCAGGTTGCAAATTGAATATAATTTTTTACTGCATCTAGCTCTGAAAAAATATTTGGCCTTCTAACTGTGTGTGGGACTTGTTCTATTAGTCCATCTATACTGACCTCCATCAGGTTGCAAACTGAATATAATTTTTTTCTGCATCTACCTCTGAAAAAATATTTGGGCTTCTAGCTGTGTGTGGGACTGGTTCCATTAGTCAATTTATACTGACCTCCATCACGTTGCAAATTCAAAATAATTTTTATCTGCATCTAGCTCTGAAAAAATATTTGGGCTTCTAGCAGTGTGTGGGACTAGTTCTATTAGTCCATCTATACTGACCTCCATCAGGTTGCAAATTCAAAATAATTTTTATCTGCATCTAGCTCTGAAAAAATATTTGAGCTTCTAGCAGTGTGTGGGACTTGTTCTATTAGTCCATCTATACTGACCTCCATTAGGTTGCAAATTGAATATAATTTTTTTCTGCATCTAGCTCTGAAAAAATATTTGGGCTTCTAGCAGTGTGTGGGACTTGTTCTATTAGTCCATCTATACTGACCTCCATCATGTTGCAAATTGAATATAATTTTTTTCTGCATCTAGCTCTGAAAAAATATTTGGGCTTCTAGCAGTGTGTGGGACTTGTTCTATTAGTGCATCTATACTGACCTCCATCAGGTTGCAAATTGAATATAATTTTTTTCTGCATCCAGCTCTGAAAAAATATTTGGCCTTCTAGCAGTGTGTGGGACTTGTTGTATTAGTCCATCTATACTGACCTCCATCAGGTTGCAAACTGAATATAATTTTTTTCTGCATCTACCTCTGAAAAAATATTTGGGCTTCTAGCAGTGTGTGGGACTTGTTCTATTAGTCCATCTATACTGACCTCCATCAGGTTGCAAATTGAATATAATTTTTTTCTACATCTAGCTCTGGACAAGTATTTGACCTTCTAGCTGTGTGTGGGACTTGTTCTATTAGTCCATCTATACTGACCTCCATCAGGTTGCAAACTGAATATAATTTTTTTCTGCATCTACCTCTGAAAAAATATTTGGGCTTCTAGCTGTGTGTGGGACTTGTTCTATTAGTCCATTGATACTGACCTCCATCACGTTGCAAATTCAAAATAATTTTTATCTGCATCTAGCTCTGAAAAACTATTTGGGCTTCTAGCAGTGTGTGGGACTTGTTCTATTAGTCCATCTATACTGACCTCCATCAAGTTGCAAATTGAAAATAATTTTTATCTGCATCTAGCTCTGAAAAAAATATTTGGGCTTCTAGCAGTGTGTGGGACTTGTTCTATTAGTCCATCTATACTGAACTCCATCAGGTTGCAAATTCAAAATCATTTTTTTCTTTATCTAGCTCTGAAAAGATATTTGGGCTTCTAGCAGTGTGTGGGAATTGTTCTATTAGTCCATCTATACTGACCTCCATCAGGTTGCAAATTGAATATAATTTTTTTCTGCATCTAGCTCTGAAAAAATATTTGGCCTTCTAGCAGTGTGTGGGACTTGTTCTATTAGTCCATCTATACTGACCTCCATCAGGTTGCAAACTGAATATAATTTTTTTCTGCATCTACCTCTGAAAAAATATTTGGGCTTCTAGCAGTGTGTGGGACTTGTTCTATTAGTCCATCTATACTGACCTCCATCAGGTTGCAAACTGAATATAATTTTTTTCTGCATCTACCTCTGAAAAAATATTTGGCCTTCTAGCAGTGTGTGGGACTTGTTCTATTAGTCCATCTATACTGACCTCCATCAGGTTGCAAACTGAATATAATTTTTTTCTGCATCTACCTCTGAAAAAATATTTGGGCTTCTAGCAGTGTGTGGGACTTGTTCTATTAGTCCATCTATACTGACCTCCATCAGGTTGCAAACTGAATATAATTTTTTTCTGCATCTACCTCTGAAAAAATATTTGGGCTTCTAGCAGTGTGTGGGACTTGTTCTATTAGTCCATCTATACTGACCTCCATCAGGTTGCAAACTGAATATAATTTTTTTATGCATCTACCTCTGAAAAAATATTTGGTCTTCTAGCTGTGTGTGGGACTTGTTCTATTAGTCCATCTATACTGACCTCCATCAGGTTGGAAATTGAATATAATATTTTTCTGCATCTACCTCTGAAAAAATATTTGGGCTTCTAGCTGTGTGTAGGACTTGTTCTATTAGTCCATCTATACTGACCTCCATCAGTTTGCAAATTGAATATAATATTTTTCTGCATCTAGCTCTGAAAAAATATTTGGGCTTCTAGCAGTGTGTGGAACTTGTTCTATTTGTCCATCTATACTGACCTCCATCAGGTTGGAAACTGAATATAATTTTTTTCTGCATCTACCTCTGAAAAAATGTTTGGGATTCTAGCAGTGTGTGGGACTTGTTCTATTAGTCCATCTATACTGACCTCCATCAGGTTGCAAACTGAATATCATTTTTTTCTGCATCTACCTCTGAAAAAATATTTGGGCTTCTAGCTGTGTGTGGGACTTGTTCTATTAGTCCATCTATACTGACCTCCATCAGGTTGGAAATTGAATATAATATTTTTCTGCATCTACCTCTGAAAAAATATTTGGGCTTCTAGCTGTGTGTGGGACTTGTTCTATTAGTCCATCTATACTGACCTCCATCAGGTTGCAAATTGAATATAATATTTCTCTGCATCTAGCTCTGAAAAAATATTTGGGCTTCTAGCAGTGTGTGGGACTTGTTCTATTAGTCAATCTATACTGACCTCCATCAGGTTGCAAATTGAATATAATTTTTTTCTGCATCTAGCTCTAGAAAAATATTTGGCCTTCTAGCTGTGTGTGGGTCTTGTTCTATTAGTCCATCTATACTGACCTCCATCAGGTTGCAAACTGAATATAATTTTTTTCTGCATCTACCTCTGAAAAAATATTTGGGCTTCTAGCTGTGTGTGGGACTTGTTCTATTAGTCCATTTATACTGACCTCCATCACATTGCAAATTCAAAATAATTTTTATCTGCATCTAGCTCTGAAAAAATATTTGGGCTTCTAGCAGTGTGTGGGACTTGTTCTATTAGTCCATCTATACTGACCTCCATCAGGTTGCAAATTCAAAATAATTTTTATCTGCAGCTAGCTCTGAAAAAATATTTGGGCTTCTAGCAGTGTGTGGGACTTGTTCTATTAGTCCATCTATACTGAACTCCATCAGGTTGCAAATTCAAAGTAATTTTTTTCTTTATCTAGCTCTGAAAAAATATTTGGGCTTCTAGCAGTGTGTGGGACTTGTTCTATTAGTCCATCTATACTGACCTCCATCAGGTTGCAAATTGAATATAATTTTTTTCTGCATCTAGCTCTGAAAAAATATTTGAGCTTCTGGCAGTGTGTGGGACTTGTTCTATTAGTCCATCTATACTGACCTCCATCAGGTTGCAAATTGAATATAATTTTTTTCTGCATCTAGCTCTGAAAAAATATTTGGGCTTCTAGCAGTGTGTGGGACTTGTTCTATTAGTCCATCTATACTGACCTCCATCAGGTTGCAAATTGAATATAATTTTTTTCTGCATCCAGCTCTGAAAAAATATTTGGCCTTCTAGCAGTGTGTGGGACTTGTTGTATTAGTCCATCTATACTGACCTCCATCAGGTTGCAAACTGAATATAATTTTTTTCTGCATCTACCTCTGAAAAAATATTTGGGCTTCTAGCAGTGTGTGGGACTTGTTCTATTAGTCCATCTATACTGACCTCCATCAGGTTGCAAATTGAATATAATTTTTTTCTGCATCTAGCTCTGGACAAGTATTTGACCTTCTAGCTGTGTGTGGGACTTGTTCTATTAGTCCATCTATACTGACCTCCATCAGGTTGCAAACTGAATATAATTTTTTTCTGCATCTACCTCTGAAAAAATATTTGGGCTTCTAGCTGTGTGTGGGACTTGTTCTATTAGTCCATTGATACTGACCTCCATCACGTTGCAAATTCAAAATAATTTTTATCTGCATCTAGCTCTGAAAAACTATTTGGGCTTCTAGCAGTGTGTGGGACTTGTTCTATTAGTCCATCTATACTGACCTCCATCAAGTTGCAAATTGAAAATAATTTTTATCTGCATCTAGCTCTGAAAAAAATATTTGGGCTTCTAGCAGTGTGTGGGACTTGTTCTATTAGTCCATCTATACTGAACTCCATCAGGTTGCAAATTCAAAATCATTTTTTTCTTTATCTAGCTCTGAAAAGGTATTTGGGCTTCTAGCAGTGTGTGGGAATTGTTCTATTAGTCCATCTATACTGACCTCCATCAGGTTGCAAATTGAATATAATTTTTTTCTGCATCTTCCTCTGAAAAAATATTTGGGCTTCTAGCAGTGTGTGGGACTTGTTCTATTAGTCAATTTATACTGACCTCCATCACGTTGCAAGTTCAAAATAATTTTTATCTGCATCTAGCTCTGAAAAAATATTTGGGCTTCTAGCAGTGTGTGGGACTAGCTCTATTAGTCCATATATACTGACCTCCATCAGGTTGCAAATTCAAAATAATTTTTATCTGCATCTAGCTCTGAAAAAATATTTGAGCTTCTGGCAGTGTGTGGGACTTGTTCTATTAGTCCATCTATACTGACCTCCATCAGGTTGCAAATTGAATATAATTTTTTTCTGCATCTAGCTCTGAAAAAATATTTGGGCTTCTAGCAGTGTGTGGGACTTGTTCTATTAGTCCATCTATACTGACCTCCATCAGGTTGCAAATTGAATATAATTTTTTTCTGCATCCAGCTCTGAAAAAATATTTGGCCTTCTAGCAGTGTGTGGGACTTGTTGTATTAGTCCATCTATACTGACCTCCATCAGGTTGCAAACTGAATATAATTTTTTTCTGCATCTACCTCTGAAAAAATATTTGGGCTTCTAGCAGTGTGTGGGACTTGTTCTATTAGTCCATCTATACTGACCTCCATCAGGTTGCAAATTGAATATAATTTTTTTCTGCATCTAGCTCTGGACAAGTATTTGACCTTCTAGCTGTGTGTGGGACTTGTTCTATTAGTCCATCTATACTGACCTCCATCAGGTTGCAAACTGAATATAATTTTTTTCTGCATCTACCTCTGAAAAAATATTTGGGCTTCTAGCTGTGTGTGGGACTTGTTCTATTAGTCCATTGATACTGACCTCCATCACGTTGCAAATTCAAAATAATTTTTATCTGCATCTAGCTCTGAAAAACTATTTGGGCTTCTAGCAGTGTGTGGGACTTGTTCTATTAGTCCATCTATACTGACCTCCATCAAGTTGCAAATTGAAAATAATTTTTATCTGCATCTAGCTCTGAAAAAAATATTTGGGCTTCTAGCAGTGTGTGGGACTTGTTCTATTAGTCCATCTATACTGCACTCCATCAGGTTGCAAATTCAAAATCATTTTTTTCTTTATCTAGCTCTGAAAAGGTATTTGGGCTTCTAGCAGTGTGTGGGAATTGTTCTATTAGTCCATCTATACTGACCTCCATCAGGTTGCAAATTGAATATAATTTTTTTCTGCATCTTCCTCTGAAAAAATATTTGGGCTTCTAGCAGTGTGTGGGACTTGTTCTATTAGTCCATCTATACTGACCTCCATCAGGTTGCAAACTGAATATAATTTTTTTCTGCATCTACCTCTGAAAAAATATTTGGCATTCTAGCAGTGTGTGGGACTTGTTCTATTAGTCCATCTATACTGACCTCCATCAGGTTGCAAACTGAATATAATTTTTTTCTGCATCTACCTCTGAAAAAATATTTGGGCTTCTAGCAGTGTGTGGGACTTGTTCTATTAGTCCATCTATACTGACCTCCATCAGGTTGCAAACTGAATATAATTTTTTTCTGCATCTACCTCTGAAAAAATATTTGGGCTTCTAGCAGTGTGTGGGACTTGTTCTATTAGTCCATCTATACTGACCTCCATCAGGTTGCAAACTGAATATAATTTTTTTATGCATCTACCTCTGAAAAAATATTTGGTCTTCTAGCTGTGTGTGGGACTTGTTCCATTAGTCCATCTATACTGACCTCCATCAGGTTGGAAATTGAATATAATATTTTTCTGCATCTAGCTCTGAAAAAATATTTGGCCTTCTAGCATTGTGTGGGACTTGTTCTATTAGTCCATCTTTACTGACCTCCATCAGGTTGCAAACTGAATATAATTTTTTTCTGCATCTACCTCTGAAAAATTATTTGGGCTTCAAGCAGTGTGTGGGACTTGTTCTATTAGTCCATCTATACTGACCTCCATCAGGTTGCAAATTGAATATAATTTTTTTCTGCATCCAGCTCTGAAAAAATATTTGGCCTTCTAGCAGTGTGTGGAACTTGTTGTATTAGTCCATCTATACTGACCTCCATCAGGTTGCAAACTGAATATAATTTTTTTCTGCATCTACCTCTGAAAAAATATTTGGGCTTCTAGCAGTGTGTGGGACTTGTTCTATTAGTCCATCTATACTGACCTCCATCAGGTTGCAAATTGAATATAATTTTTTTCTGCATCTAGCTCTGGACAAGTATTTGACCTTCTAGCTGTGTGTGGGACTTGTTCTATTAGTCCATCTATACTGACCTCCATCAGGTTGCAAACTGAATATAATTTTTTTCTGCATCTACCTCTGAAAAAATATTTGGGCTTCTAGCTGTGTGTGGGACTTGTTCTATTAGTCCATTGATACTGACCTCCATCACGTTGCAAATTCAAAATAATTTTTATCTGCATCTAGCTCTGAAAAACTATTTGGGCTTCTAGCAGTGTGTGGGACTTGTTCTATTAGTCCATCTATACTGACCTCCATCAAGTTGCAAATTGAAAATAATTTTTATCTGCATCTAGCTCTGAAAAAAATATTTGGGCTTCTAGCAGTGTGTGGGACTTGTTCTATTAGTCCATCTATACTGAACTCCATCAGGATGCAAATTCAAAATCATTTTTTTCTTTATCTAGCTCTGAAAAGATATTTGGGCTTCTAGCAGTGTGTGGGAATTGTTCTATTAGTCCATCTATACTGACCTCCATCAGGTTGCAAATTGAATATAATTTTTTTCTGCATCTAGCTCTGAAAAAATATTTGGCCTTCTAGCAGTGTGTGGGACTTGTTCTATTAGTCCATCTATACTGACCTCCATCAGGTTGCAAACTGAATATAATTTTTTTCTGCATCTACCTCTGAAAAAATATTTGGGCTTCTAGCAGTGTGTGGGACTTGTTCTATTAGTCCATCTATACTGACCTCCATCAGGTTGCAAACTGAATATAATTTTTTTCTACATCTACCTCTGAAAAAATATTTGGCCTTCTAGCAGTGTGTGGGACTTGTTCTATTAGTCCATCTATACTGACCTCCATCAGGTTGCAAACAGAATATAATTTTTTTCTGCATCTACCTCTGAAAAAATATTTGGGCTTCTAGCAGTGTGTGGGACTTGTTCTATTAGTCCATCTATACTGACCTCCATCAGGTTGCAAACTGAATATAATTTTTTTATGCATCTACCTCTGAAAAAATATTTGGCCTTCTAACTGTGTGTGGGACTTGTTCTATTAGTCCATCTATACTGACCTCCATCAGGTTGCAAACTGAATATAATTTTTTTCTGCATCTACCTCTGAAAAAATATTTGGGCTTCTAGCTGTGTGTGGGACTGGTTCCATTAGTCAATTTATACTGACCTCCATCACGTTGCAAGTTCAAAATAATTTTTATCTGCATCTAGCTCTGAAAAAATATTTGGGCTTCTAGCAGTGTGTGGGACTAGCTCTATTAGTCCATATATACTGACCTCCATCAGGTTGCAAATTCAAAATAATTTTTATCTGCATCTAGCTCTGAAAAAATATTTGAGCTTCTGGCAGTGTGTGGGACTTGTTCTATTAGTCCATCTATACTGACCTCCATTAGGTTGCAAATTGAATATAATTTTTTTCTGCATCTAGCTCTGAAAAAATATTTGGGCTTCTAGCAGTGTGTGGGACTTGTTCTATTAGTCCATCTATACTGACCTCCATCAGGTTGCAAATTGAATATAATTTTTTTCTGCATCCAGCTCTGAAAAAATATTTGGCCTTCTAGCAGTGTGTGGGACTTGTTGTATTAGTCCATCTATACTGACCTCCATCAGGTTGCAAACTGAATATAATTTTTTTCTGCATCTACCTCTGAAAAAATATTTGGGCTTCTAGCAGTGTGTGGGACTTGTTCTATTAGTCCATCTATACTGACCTCCATCAGGTTGCAAATTGAATATAATTTTTTTCTGCATCTAGCTCTGGACAAGTATTTGACCTTCTAGCTGTGTGTGGGACTTGTTCTATTAGTCCATCTATACTGACCTCCATCAGGTTGCAAACTGAATATAATTTTTTTCTGCATCTACCTCTGAAAAAATATTTGGGCTTCTAGCTGTGTGTGGGACTTGTTCTATTAGTCCATTGATACTGACCTCCCTCACGTTGCAAATTCAAAATAATTTTTATCTGCATCTAGCTCTGAAAAACTATTTGGGCTTCTAGCAGTGTGTGGGACTTGTTCTATTAGTCCATCTATACTGACCTCCATCAAGTTGCAAATTGAAAATAATTTTTATCTGCATCTAGCTCTGAAAAAAATATTTGGGCTTCTAGCAGTGTGTGGGACTTGTTCTATTAGTCCATCTATACTGAACTCCATCAGGTTGCAAATTCAAAATCATTTTTTTCTTTATCTAGCTCTGAAAAGGTATTTGGGCTTCTAGCAGTGTGTGGGAATTGTTCTATTAGTCCATCTATACTGACCTCCATCAGGTTGCAAATTGAATATAATTTTTTTCTGCATCTTCCTCTGAAAAAATATTTGGGCTTCTAGCAGTGTGTGGGACTTGTTCTATTAGTCCATCTATACTGACCTCCATCAGGTTGCAAACTGAATATAATTTTTTTCTGCATCTACCTCTGAAAAAATATTTGGCATTCTAGCAGTGTGTGGGACTTGTTCTATTAGTCCATCTATACTGACCTCCATCAGGTTGCAAACTGAATATAATTTTTTTCTGCATCTACCTCTGAAAAAATATTTGGGCTTCTAGCAGTGTGTGGGACTTGTTCTATTAGTCCATCTATACTGACCTCCATCAGGTTGCAAACTGAATATAATTTTTTTCTGCATCTACCTCTGAAAAAATATTTGGGCTTCTAGCAGTGTGTGGGACTTGTTCTATTAGTCCATCTATACTGACCTCCATCAGGTTGCAAACTGAATATAATTTTTTTATGCATCTACCTCTGAAAAAATATTTGGTCTTCTAGCTGTGTGTGGGACTTGTTCCATTAGTCCATCTATACTGACCTCCATCAGGTTGGAAATTGAATATAATATTTTTCTGCATCTAGCTCTGAAAAAATATTTGGCCTTCTAGCATTGTGTGGGACTTGTTCTATTAGTCCATCTTTACTGACCTCCATCAGGTTGCAAACTGAATATAATTTTTTTCTGCATCTACCTCTGAAAAATTATTTGGGCTTCAAGCAGTGTGTGGGACTTGTTCTATTAGTCCATCTATACTGACCTCCATCAGGTTGCAAATTGAATATAATTTTTTTCTGCATCCAGCTCTGAAAAAATATTTGGCCTTCTAGCAGTGTGTGGAACTTGTTGTATTAGTCCATCTATACTGACCTCCATCAGGTTGCAAACTGAATATAATTTTTTCTGCATCTACCTCTGAAAAAATATTTGGGCTTCTAGCAGTGTGTGGGACTTGTTCTATTAGTCCATCTATACTGACCTCCATCAGGTTGCAAATTGAATATAATTTTTTTCTGCATCTAGCTCTGGACAAGTATTTGACCTTCTAGCTGTGTGTGGGACTTGTTCTATTAGTCCATCTATACTGACCTCCATCAGGTTGCAAACTGAATATAATTTTTTTCTGCATCTACCTCTGAAAAAATATTTGGGCTTCTAGCTGTGTGTGGGACTTGTTCTATTAGTCCATTGATACTGACCTCCATCACGTTGCAAATTCAAAATAATTTTTATCTTCATCTAGCTCTGAAAAACTATTTGGGCTTCTAGCAGTGTGTGGGACTTGTTCTATTAGTCCATCTATACTGACCTCCATCAAGTTGCAAATTGAAAATAATTTTTATCTGCATCTAGCTCTGAAAAAAATATTTGGGCTTCTAGCAGTGTGTGGGACTTGTTCTATTAGTCCATCTATACTGAACTCCATCAGGATGCAAATTCAAAATCATTTTTTTCTTTATCTAGCTCTGAAAAGATATTTGGGCTTCTAGCAGTGTGTGGGAATTGTTCTATTAGTCCATCTATACTGACCTCCATCAGGTTGCAAATTGAATATAATTTTTTTCTGCATCTAGCTCTGAAAAAATATTTGGCCTTCTAGCAGTGTGTGGGACTTGTTCTATTAGTCCATCTATACTGACCTCCATCAGGTTGCAAACTGAATATAATTTTTTTCTGCATCTACCTCTGAAAAAATATTTGGGCTTCTAGCAGTGTGTGGGACTTGTTCTATTAGTCCATCTATACTGACCTCCATCAGGTTGCAAACTGAATATAATTTTTTTCTACATCTACCTCTGAAAAAATATTTGGCCTTCTAGCAGTGTGTGGGACTTGTTCTATTAGTCCATCTATACTGACCTCCATCAGGTTGCAAACAGAATATAATTTTTTTCTGCATCTACCTCTGAAAAAATATTTGGGCTTCTAGCAGTGTGTGGGACTTGTTCTATTAGTCCATCTATACTGACCTCCATCAGGTTGCAAACTGAATATAATTTTTTTCTGCATCTACCTCTGAAAAAATATTTGGGCTTCTAGCAGTGTGTGGGACTTGTTCTATTAGTCCATCTATACTGACCTCCATCAGGTTGCAAACTGAATATAATTTTTTTATGCATCTACCTCTGAAAAAATATTTGGCCTTCTAACTGTGTGTGGGACTTGTTCTATTAGTCCATCTATACTGACCTCCATCAGGTTGCAAACTGAATATAATTTTTTTCTGCATCTACCTCTGAAAAAATATTTGGGCTTCTAGCTGTGTGTGGGACTGGTTCCATTAGTCAATTTATACTGACCTCCATCACGTTGCAAGTTCAAAATAATTTTTATCTGCATCTAGCTCTGAAAAAATATTTGGGCTTCTAGCAGTGTGTGGGACTAGCTCTATTAGTCCATATATACTGACCTCCATCAGGTTGCAAATTCAAAATAATTTTTATCTGCATCTAGCTCTGAAAAAATATTTGAGCTTCTGGCAGTGTGTGGGACTTGTTCTATTAGTCCATCTATACTGACCTCCATTAGGTTGCAAATTGAATATAATTTTTTTCTGCATCTAGCTCTGAAAAAATATTTGGGCTTCTAGCAGTGTGTGGGACTTGTTCTATTAGTCCATCTATACTGACCTCCATCAGGTTGCAAATTGAATATAATTTTTTTCTGCATCCAGCTCTGAAAAAATATTTGGCCTTCTAGCAGTGTGTGGGACTTGTTGTATTAGTCCATCTATACTGACCTCCATCAGGTTGCAAACTGAATATAATTTTTTTCTGCATCTACCTCTGAAAAAATATTTGGGCTTCTAGCAGTGTGTGGGACTTGTTCTATTAGTCCATCTATACTGACCTCCATCAGGTTGCAAATTGAATATAATTTTTTTCTGCATCTAGCTCTGGACAAGTATTTGACCTTCTAGCTGTGTGTGGGACTTGTTCTATTAGTCCATCTATACTGACCTCCATCAGGTTGCAAACTGAATATAATTTTTTTCTGCATCTACCTCTGAAAAAATATTTGGGCTTCTAGCTGTGTGTGGGACTTGTTCTATTAGTCCATTGATACTGACCTCCATCACGTTGCAAATTCAAAATAATTTTTATCTGCATCTAGCTCTGAAAAACTATTTGGGCTTCTAGCAGTGTGTGGGACTTGTTCTATTAGTCCATCTATACTGACCTCCATCAAGTTGCAAATTGAAAATAATTTTTATCTGCATCTAGCTCTGAAAAAAATATTTGGGCTTCTAGCAGTGTGTGGGACTTGTTCTATTAGTCCATCTATACTGAACTCCATCAGGTTGCAAATTCAAAATCATTTTTTTCTTTATCTAGCTCTGAAAAGGTATTTGGGCTTCTAGCAGTGTGTGGGAATTGTTCTATTAGTCCATCTATACTGACCTCCATCAGGTTGCAAATTGAATATAATTTTTTTCTGCATCTACCTCTGAAAAAATATTTGGGCTTCTAGCAGTGTGTGGGACTTGTTCTATTAGTCCATCTATACTGACCTCCATCAGGTTGCAAACTGAATATAATTTTTTTCTGCATCTACCTCTGAAAAAATATTTGGCATTCTAGCAGTGTGTGGGACTTGTTCTATTAGTCCATCTATACTGACCTCCATCAGGTTGCAAACTGAATATAATTTTTTTCTGCATCTACCTCTGAAAAAATATTTGAGCTTCTAGCAGTGTGTGGGACTTGTTCTATTAGTCCATCTATACTGACCTCCATCAGGTTGCAAACTGAATATAATTTTTTTCTGCATCTACCTCTGAAAAAATATTTGGGCTTCTAGCAGTGTGTGGGACTTGTTCTATTAGTCCATCTATACTGACCTCCATCAGGTTGCAAACTGAATATAATTTTTTTATGCATCTACCTCTGAAAAAATATTTGGTCTTCTAGCTGTGTGTGGGACTTGTTCTATTAGTCCATCTATACTGACCTCCATCAGGTTGGAAATTGAATATAATATTTTTCTGCATCTAGCTCTGAAAAAATATTTGGCCTTCTAGCATTGTGTGGGACTTGTTCTATTAGTCCATCTATACTGACCTCCATCAGGTTGCAAACTGAATATAATTTTTTTCTGCATCTACCTCTGAAAAAATATTTGGGCTTCAAGCAGTGTGTGGGACTTGTTCTATTAGTCCATCTATACTGACCTCCATCAGGTTGCAAATTGAATATAATTTTTTTCTGCATCCAGCTCTGAAAAAATATTTGGCCTTCTAGCAGTGTGTGGGACTTGTTGTATTAGTCCATCTATACTGACCTCCATCAGGTTGCAAACTGAATATAATTTTTTTCTGCATCTACCTCTGAAAAAATATTTGGGCTTCTAGCAGTGTGTGGGACTTGTTCTATTAGTCCATCTATACTGACCTCCATCAGGTTGCAAATTGAATATAATTTTTTTCTGCATCTAGCTCTGGACAAGTATTTGACCTTCTAGCTGTGTGTGGGACTTGTTCTATTAGTCCATCTATACTGACCTCCATCAGGTTGCAAACTGAATATAATTTTTTTCTGCATCTACCTCTGAAAAAATATTTGGGCTTCTAGCTGTGTGTGGGACTTGTTCTATTAGTCCATTGATACTGACCTCCATCACGTTGCAAATTCAAAATAATTTTTATCTGCATCTAGCTCTGAAAAACTATTTGGGCTTCTAGCAGTGTGTGGGACTTGTTCTATTAGTCCATCTATACTGACCTCCATCAAGTTGCAAATTGAAAATAATTTTTATCTGCATCTAGCTATGAAAAAAATATTTGGGCTTCTAGCAGTGTGTGGGACTTGTTCTATTAGTCCATCTATACTGAACTCCATCAGGATGCAAATTCAAAATCATGTTTTTCTTTATCTAGCTCTGAAAAGATATTTGGGCTTCTAGCAGTGTGTGGGACTTGTTCTATTAGTCCATCTATACTGACCTCCATCAGGTTGCAAATTGAATATAATTTTTTTCTGCATCTAGCTCTGAAAAAATATTTGGCCTTCTAGCAGTGTGTGGGACTTGTTCTATTAGTCCATCTATACTGACCTCCATCAGGTTGCAAACTGAATATAATTTTTTTCTGCATCTACCTCTGAAAAAATATTTGGGCTTCTAGCAGTGTGTGGGACTTGTTCTATTAGTCCATCTATACTGACCTCCATCAGGTTGCAAACTGAATATAATTTTTTTCTGCATCTACCTCTGAAAAAATATTTGGCCTTCTAGCAGTGTGTGGGACTTGTTCTATTAGTCCATCTATACTGACCTCCATCAGGTTGCAAACAGAATATAATTTTTTTCTGCATCTACGTCTGAAAAAATATTTGGGCTTCTAGCAGTGTGTGGGACTTGTTCTATTAGTCCATCTATACTGACCTCCATCAGGTTGAAAATTCAAAATAATTTTTATCTGCAGCTAGCTCTGAAAAAATATTTGGGCTTCTAGCAGTGTGTGGGACTTGTTCTATTAGTCCATCTATACTGAACTCCATCAGGTTGCAAATTCAAAATAATTTTTTTCTTTATCTAGCTCTGAAAAAATATTTGGGCTTCTAGCAGTGTGTGGGACTTGTTCTATTAGTCGATCTATACTGACCTCCATCAGGTTGCAAATTGAATATAATTTTTTTCTGCATCTAGCTCTGAAAAAATATTTGGGCTTCTAGCAGTGTGTGGGACTTGTTCTATTAGTCCATCTATACTGACCTCCATCAGGTTGCAAACTGAATATAATTTTTTTCTGCATCTACCTCTGAAAAAATATTTGGGCTTCTAGCAGTGTGTGGGACTTGTTCTATTTGCCCATCTATACTGACCTCCATCAGGTTGCAAACTGAATATAATTTTTTTCTGCATCTAGCTCTGAAAAACTATTTGGGCTTCTAGCAGTGTGTGGGACTTGTTCTATTAGTCCATCTATACTGACCTCCATCAGGTTGCAAATTGAATATAATTTTTTTCTGCATCTAGCTCTGAAAAAATATTTGGCCTTCTAGCAGTGTGTGGGACTTGTTCTATTAGTCCATCTATACTGACATCCATCAGGTTGCATATTGAATATAATTTTTTTCTTCATCTAGCTCTGAAAAAATATTTGGCCTTCTAGCAGTGTGTGGGACTTGTTCTATTAGTCCATCTATACTGACCTCCATCAGGTTGCAAATTGAATATAATTTTTTTCTGCATCTACCTCTGAAAAAATATTTGCGCTTCTAGCAGTGTGTGGGACTTGTTCTATTTGTCCATCTATACTGACCTCCATCAGGTTGCAAACTGAATATAATTTTTTTCTGCATCTACCTCTGAAAAAATATTTGGGCTTCTAGCAGTGTGTGGGACTTGTTCTATTAGTCCATCTATACTGACCTCCATCAGGTTGCAAATTGAATATAATTTTTTTCTGCATCTAGCTCTGAAAAAATATTTGGCCTTCTAGCAGTGTGTGGGACTTGTTCTATTAGTCCAGCTACACTGACCTCCATCAGGTTGCAAATTGAATATAATTTTTTACTGCATCTAGCTCTGAAAAAATATTTGGCCTTCTAACTGTGTGTGGGACTTGTTCTATTAGTCCATCTATACTGACCTCCATCAGGTTGCAAACTGAATATAATTTTTTTCTGCATCTACCTCTGAAAAAATATTTGGGCTTCTAGCTGTGTGTGGGACTGGTTCCATTAGTCAATTTATACTGACCTCCATCACGTTGCAAGTTCAAAATAATTTTTATCTGCATCTAGCTCTGAAAAAATATTTGGGCTTCTAGCAGTGTGTGGGACTAGCTCTATTAGTCCATATATACTGACCTCCATCAGGTTGCAAATTCAAAATAATTTTTATCTGCATCTAGCTCTGAAAAAATATTTGAGCTTCTAGCAGTGTGTGGGACTTGTTCTATTAGTCCATCTATACTGACCTCCATTAGGTTGCAAATTGAATATAATTTTTTTCTGCATCTAGCTCTGAAAAAATATTTGGGCTTCTAGCAGTGTGTGGGACTTGTTCTATTAGTCCATCTATACTGACCTCCATCAGGTTGCAAATTGAATATAATTTTTTTCTGCATCCAGCTCTGAAAAAATATTTGGCCTTCTAGCAGTGTGTGGGACTTGTTGTATTAGTCCATCTATACTGACCTCCATCAGGTTGCAAACTGAATATAATTTTTTTCTGCATCTACCTCTGAAAAAATATTTGGGCTTCTAGCAGTGTGTGGGACTTGTTCTATTAGTCCATCTATACTGACCTCCATCAGGTTGCAAATTGAATATAATTTTTTTCTGCATCTAGCTCTGGACAAGTATTTGACCTTCTAGCTGTGTGTGGGACTTGTTCTATTAGTCCATCTATACTGACCTCCATCAGGTTGCAAACTGAATATAATTTTTTTCTGCATCTACCTCTGAAAAAATATTTGGGCTTCTAGCTGTGTGTAGGACTTGTTCTATTAGTCCATCTATACTGAACTCCATCACTTTGCAAATTGAATATAATATTTTTCTGCATCTAGCTCTGAAAAAATATTTGGGCTTCTAGCAGTGTGTGGAACTTGTTCTATTTGTCAATCTATACTGACCTCCATCAGGTTGGAAACTGAATTTAATTTTTTTCTGCATCTACCTCTGAAAAAATGTTTGGGATTCTAGCAGTGTGTGGGACTTGTTCTATTAGTCCATCTATACTGACCTCCATCAGGTTGCAAACTGAATATCATTTTTTTCTGCATCTACCTCTGAAAAAATATTTGGGCTTCTAGCTGTGTGTGGGACTTGTTCTATTAGTCCATCTATACTGACCTCCATCAGGTTGCAAACTGAATATCATTTTTTTCTGCATCTACCTCTGAAAAAATATTTGGGCTTCTAGCTGTGTGTGGGACTTGTTCTATTAGTCCATCTATACTGACCTCCATCAGGTTGGAAATTGAATATAATATTTTTCTGCATTTACCTCTGAAAAAATATTTGGGCTTCTAGCTGTGTGTGGGACTTGTTCTATTAGTCCATCTATACTGACCTCCATCAGGTTGCAAATTGAATATAATATTTTTCTGCATCTAGCTCTGAAAAAATATTTGGGCTTCTAGCAGTGTGTGGGACTTGTTCTATTAGTCAATCTATACTGACCTCCATCAGGTTGCAAATTGAATATAATTTTTTTCTGCATCTAGCTCTAGAAAAATATTTGGCCTTCTAGCTGTGTGTGGGTCTTGTTCTATTAGTCCATCTATACTGACCTCCATCAGGTTGCAAACTGAATATCATTTTTTTCTGCATCTACCTCTGAAAAAATATTTGGGCTTCTAGCTGTGTGTGGGACTTGTTCTATTAGTCCATCTATACTGACCTCCATCAGGTTGGAAATTGAATATAATATTTTTCTGCATTTACCTCTGAAAAAATATTTGGGCTTCTAGCTGTGTGTGGGACTTGTTCTATTAGTCCATCTATACTGACCTCCATCAGGTTGCAAATTGAATATAATATTTTTCTGCATCTAGCTCTGAAAAAATATTTGGGCTTCTAGCAGTGTGTGGGACTTGTTCTATTAGTCAATCTATACTGACCTCCATCAGGTTGCAAATTGAATATAATTTTTTTCTGCATCTAGCTCTAGAAAAATATTTGGCCTTCTAGCTGTGTGTGGGTCTTGTTCTATTAGTCCATCTATACTGACCTCCATCAGGTTGCAAACTGAATATAATTTTTTTCTGCATCTACCTCTGAAAAAATATTTGGGCTTCTAGCAGTGTGTGGGACTTGTTCTATTAGTCCATCTATACTGACCTCCATCAGGTTGAAAATTCAAAATAATTTTTATCTGCAGCTAGCTCTGAAAAAATATTTGGGCTTCTAGCAGTGTGTGGGACTTGTTCTATTAGTCCATCTATACTGAACTCCATCAGGTTGCAAATTGAATATAATTTTTTTCTGCATCTAGCTCTAGAAAAATATTTGGCCTTCTAGCTGTGTGTGGGTCTTGTTCTATTAGTCCATCTATACTGACCTCCATCAGGTTGCAAACTGAATATAATTTTTTTCTGCATCTACCTCTGAAAAAATATTTGGGCTTCTAGCAGTGTGTGGGACTTGTTCTATTAGTCCATCTATACTGACCTCCATCAGGTTGAAAATTCAAAATAATTTTTATCTGCAGCTAGCTCTGAAAAAATATTTGGGCTTCTAGCAGTGTGTGGGACTTGTTCTATTAGTCCATCTATACTGAACTCCATCAGGTTGTAAATTCAAAATAATTTTTTTCTTTATCTAGCTCTGAAAAAATATTTGGGCTTCTAGCAGTGTGTGGGACTTGTTCTATTAGTCCATCTATACTGACCTCCATCAGGTTGCAAATTGAATATAATTTTTTTCTGCATCTAGCTCTGAAAAAATATTTGGGCTTCTAGCAGTGTGTGGGACTTGTTCTATTAGTCCATCTATACTGACCTCCATCAGGTTGCAAACTGAATATAATTTTTTTCTGCATCTACCTCTGAAAAAATATTTGGGCTTCTAGCAGTGTGTGGGACTTGTTCTATTTGCCCATCTATACTGACCTCCATCAGGTTGCAAACTGAATATAATTTTTTTCTGCATCTAGCTCTGAAAAACTATTTGGGCTTCTAGCAGTGTGTGGGACTTGTTCTATTAGTCCATCTATACTGACCTCCATCAGGTTGCAAATTGAATATAATTTTTTTCTGCATCTAGCTCTGAAAAAATATTTGGCCTTCTAGCAGTGTGTGGGACTTGTTCTATTAGTCCATCTATACTGACATCCATCAGGTTGCATATTGAATATAATTTTTTTCTTCATCTAGCTCTGAAAAAATATTTGGCCTTCTAGCAGTGTGTGGGACTTGTTCTATTAGTCCATCTATACTGACCTCCATCAGGTTGCAAATTGAATATAATTTTTTTCTGCATCTACCTCTGAAAAAATATTTGCGCTTCTAGCAGTGTGTGGGACTTGTTCTATTTGTCCATCTATACTGACCTCCATCAGGTTACAAACTGAATATAATTTTTTTCTGCATCTACCTCTGAAAAAATATTTGGGCTTCTAGCAGTGTGTGGGACTTGTTCTATTAGTCCATCTATACTGACCTCCATCAGGTTGCAAATTGAATATAATTTTTTTCTGCATCTAGCTCTGAAAAAATATTTGGCCTTCTAGCAGTGTGTGGGACTTGTTCTATTAGTCCAGCTACACTGACCTCCATCAGGTTGCAAATTGAATATAATTTTTTACTGCATCTAGCTCTGAAAAAATATTTGGCCTTCTAACTGTGTGTGGGACTTGTTCTATTAGTCCATCTATACTGACCTCCATCAGGTTGCAAACTGAATATAATTTTTTTCTGCATCTACCTCTGAAAAAATATTTGGGCTTCTAGCTGTGTGTGGGACTGGTTCCATTAGTCAATTTATACTGACCTCCATCACGTTGCAAGTTCAAAATAATTTTTATCTGCATCTAGCTCTGAAAAAATATTTGGGCTTCTAGCAGTGTGTGGGACTAGCTCTATTAGTCCATATATACTGACCTCCATCAGGTTGCAAATTCAAAATAATTTTTATCTGCATCTAGCTCTGAAAAAATATTTGAGCTTCTAGCAGTGTGTGGGACTTGTTCTATTAGTCCATCTATACTGACCTCCATTAGGTTGCAAATTGAATATAATTTTTTTCTGCATCTAGCTCTGAAAAAATATTTGGGCTTCTAGCAGTGTGTGGGACTTGTTCTATTAGTCCATCTATACTGACCTCCATCAGGTTGCAAATTGAATATAATTTTTTTCTGCATCCAGCTCTGAAAAAATATTTGGCCTTCTAGCAGTGTGTGGGACTTGTTCTATTAGTCCATCTATACTGACCTCCATCAGGTTGCAAATTGAATATAATTTTTTTCTGCATCTAGCTCTGGACAAGTATTTGACCTTCTAGCTGTGTGTGGGACTTGTTCTATTAGTCCATCTATACTGACCTCCATCAGGTTGCAAACTGAATATAATTTTTTTCTGCATCTACCTCTGAAAAAATATTTGGGCTTCTAGCTGTGTGTGGGACTTGTTCTATTAGTCCATTGATACTGACCTCCATCACGTTGCAAATTCAAAATAATTTTTATCTGCATCTAGCTCTGAAAAACTATTTGGGCTTCTAGCAGTGTGTGGGACTTGTTCTATTAGTCCATCTATACTGACCTCCATCAAGTTGCAAATTGAAAATAATTTTTATCTGCATCTAGCTGTGAAAAAAATATTTGGGCTTCTAGCAGTGTGTGGGACTTGTTCTATTAGTCCATCTATACTGAACTCCATCAGGTTGCAAATTCAAAATCATTTTTTTCTTTATCTAGCTCTGAAAAGGTATTTGGGCTTCTAGCAGTGTGTGGGAATTGTTCTATTAGTCCATCTATACTGACCTCCATCAGGTTGCAAATTGAATATAATTTTTTTCTGCATCTACCTCTGAAAAAATATTTGGGCTTCTAGCAGTGTGTGGGACTTGTTCTATTAGTCCATCTATACTGACCTCCATCAGGTTGCAAACTGAATATAATTTTTTTCTGCATCTACCTCTGAAAAAATATTTGGCATTCTAGCAGTGTGTGGGACTTGTTCTATTAGTCCATCTATACTGACCTCCATCAGGTTGCAAACTGAATTTAATTTTTTTCTGCATCTACCTCTGAAAAAATATTTGGGCTTCTAGCAGTGTGTGGGACTTGTTCTAATAGTCCATCTATACTGACCTCCATCAGGTTGCAAACTGAATATAATTTTTTTCTGCATCTACCTCTGAAAAAATATTTGGGCTTCTAGCAGTGTGTGGGACTTGTTCTATTAGTCCATCTATACTGACCTTCATCAGGTTGCAAACTGAATATAATTTTTTTATGCATCTACCTCTGAAAAATGATTTGGTCTTCTAGCTGTGTGTGGGACTTGTTCTATTAGTCCATCTATACTGACCTCCATCAGGTTGGAAATTGAATATAATATTTTTCTGCATCTAGCTCTGAAAAAATATTTGGCCTTCTAGCATTGTGTGGGACTTGTTCTATTAGTCCATCTATACTGACCTCCATCAGGTTGCAAATTGAATATAATTTTTTTCTGCATCTACCTCTGAAAAAATATTTGGGCTTCAAGCAGTGTGTGGGACTTGTTCTATTAGTCCATCTATACTGACCTCCATCAGGTTGCAAATTGAATATAATTTTTTTCTGCATCCAGCTCTGAAAAAATATTTGGCCTTCTAGCAGTGTGTGGAACTTGTTGTATTAGTCCATCTATACTGACCTCCATCAGGTTGCAAACTGAATATAATTTTTTTCAGCATCTACCTCTGAAAAAATATTTGGGCTTCTAGCAGTGTGTGGGACTTGTTCTATTAGTCCATCTATACTGACCTCCATCAGGTTGCAAATTGAATATAATTTTTATCTGCATCTAGCTCTGGACAAATATTTGACCTTCTAGCTGTGTGTGGGACTTGTTCTATTAGTCCATCTATACTGACCTCCATCAGGTTGCAAACTGAATATAATTTTTTTCTGCATCTACCTCTGAAAAAATATTTGGGCTTCTAGCTGTGTGTGGGATTTGTTCTATTAGTCCATTGATACTGACCTCCATCACGTTGCAAATTCAAAATAATTTTTATCTGAATCTAGCTCTGAAAAACTATTTGGTCTTCTAGCTGTGTGTGGGACTTGTTCTATTAGTCCATCTATACTGACCTCCATCAGGTTGCAAATTGAAAATAATTTTTATCTGCATCTAGCTCTGAAAAAAATATTTGGGCTTCTAGCAGTGTGTGGGACTTTTCTATTAGTCCATCTATACTGAACTCCATCAGGTTGCAAATTCAAAATAATTTTTTTCTTTATCTAGCTCTGAAAAGATATTTGGGCTTCTAGCAGTGTGTGGGAATTGTTCTATTAGTCCATCTATACTGACCTCCATCAGGTTGCAAATTGAATATAATTTTTTTCTGCATCTAGCTCTGAAAAAATATTTGGCCTTCTAGCAGTGTGTGGGACTTGTTCTATTAGTCCATCTATACTGACATCCATCAGGTTGCATATTGAATATAATTTTTTTCTTCATCTAGCTCTGAAAAAATATTTGGCCTTCTAGCAGTGTGTGGGACTTGTTCTATTAGTCCATCTATACTGACCTCCATCAGGTTGCAAATTGAATATAATTTTTTTCTGCATCTACCTCTGAAAAAATATTTGGGCTTCTAGCAGTGTGTGGGACTTGTTCTATTTGTCCATCTATACTGACCTCCATCAGGTTGCAAACTGAATATAATTTTTTTCTGCATCTACCTCTGAAAAAATATTTGGGCTTCTAGCAGTGTGTGGGACTTGTTCTATTAGTCCATCTATACTGACCTCCATCAGGTTGCAAATTGAATATAATTTTTTTCTGCATCTAGCTCTGAAAAAATATTTGGCCTTCTAGCAGTGTGTGGGACTTGTTCTATTAGTCCAGCTACACTGACCTCCATCAGGTTGCAAATTGAATATAATTTTTTACTGCATCTAGCTCTGAAAAAATATTTGGCCTTCTAACTGTGTGTGGGACTTGTTCTATTAGTCCATCTATACTGACCTCCATCAGGTTGCAAACTGAATATAATTTTTTTCTGCATCTACCTCTGAAAAAATATTTGGGCTTCTAGCTGTGTGTGGGACTGGTTCCATTAGTCAATTTATACTGACCTCCATCACGTTGCAAGTTCAAAATAATTTTTATCTGCATCTAGCTCTGAAAAAATATTTGGGCTTCTAGCAGTGTGTGGGACTAGCTCTATTAGTCCATATATACTGACCTCCATCAGGTTGCAAATTCAAAATAATTTTTATCTGCATCTAGCTCTGAAAAAATATTTGAGCTTCTAGCAGTGTGTGGGACTTGTTCTATTAGTCCATCTATACTGACCTCCATTAGGTTGCAAATTGAATATAATTTTTTTCTGCATCTAGCTCTGAAAAAATATTTGGGCTTCTAGCAGTGTGTGGGACTTGTTCTATTAGTCCATCTATACTGACCTCCATCAGGTTGCAAATTGAATATAATTTTTTTCTGCATCCAGCTCTGAAAAAATGTTTGGCCTTCTAGCAGTGTGTGGAACTTGTTGTATTAGTCCATCTATACTGACCTCCATCAGGTTGCAAACTGAATATAATTTTTTTCTGCATCTACCTCTGAAAAAATATTTGGGCTTCTAGCAGTGTGTGGGACTTGTTCTATTAGTCCATCTATACTGACCTCCATCAGGTTGCAAATTGAATATAATTTTTATCTGCATCTAGCTCTGGACAAATATTTGACCTTCTAGCTGTGTGTGGGACTTGTTCTATTAGTCCATCTATACTGACCTCCATCAGGTTGCAAACTGAATATAATTTTTTTCTGCATCTACCTCTGAAAAAATATTTGGGCTTCTAGCTGTGTGTGGGACTTGTTCTATTAGTCCATTGATACTGACCTCCATCACGTTGCAAATTCAAAATAATTTTTATCTGCATCTAGCTCTGAAAAACTATTTGGGCTTCTAGCAGTGTGTGGGACTTGTTCTATTAGTCCATCTATACTGACCTCCATCAGGTTGCAAATTGAAAATAATTTTTATCTGCATCTAGCTCTGAAAAAAATATTTGGGCTTCTAGCAGTGTGTGGGACTTTTCTATTAGTCCATCTATACTGAACTCCATCAGGTTGCAAATTCAAAATAATTTTTTTCTTTATCTAGCTCTGAAAAGATATTTGGGCTTCTAGCAGTGTGTGGGAATTGTTCTATTAGTCCATCTATACTGACCTCCATCAGGTTGCAAATTGAATATAATTTTTTTCTGCATCTAGCTCTGAAAAAATATTTGGCCTTCTAGCAGTGTGTGGGACTTGTTCTATTAGTCCATCTATACTGACATCCATCAGGTTGCATATTGAATATAATTTTTTTCTTCATCTAGCTCTGAAAAAATATTTGGCCTTCTAGCAGTGTGTGGGACTTGTTCTATTAGTCCATCTATACTGACCTCCATCAGGTTGGAAATTGAATATAATATTTTTCTGCATCTAGCTCTGAAAAAATATTTGGCCTTCTAGCATTGTGTGGGACTTGTTCTATTAGTCCATCTATACTGACCTCCATCAGGTTGCAAATTGAATATAATTTTTTTCTGCATCTACCTCTGAAAAAATATTTGGGCTTCAAGCAGTGTGTGGGACTTGTTCTATTAGTCCATCTATACTGACCTCCATCAGGTTGCAAATTGAATATAATTTTTTTCTGCATCCAGCTCTGAAAAAATATTTGGCCTTCTAGCAGTGTGTGGAACTTGTTGTATTAGTCCATCTATACTGACCTCCATCAGGTTGCAAACTGAATATAATTTTTTTCAGCATCTACCTCTGAAAAAATATTTGGGCTTCTAGCAGTGTGTGGGACTTGTTCTATTAGTCCATCTATACTGACCTCCATCAGGTTGCAAATTGAATATAATTTTTATCTGCATCTAGCTCTGGACAAATATTTGACCTTCTAGCTGTGTGTGGGACTTGTTCTATTAGTCCATCTATACTGACCTCCATCAGGTTGCAAACTGAATATAATTTTTTTCTGCATCTACCTCTGAAAAAATATTTGGGCTTCTAGCTGTGTGTGGGATTTGTTCTATTAGTCCATTGATACTGACCTCCATCACGTTGCAAATTCAAAATAATTTTTATCTGAATCTAGCTCTGAAAAACTATTTGGTCTTCTAGCTGTGTGTGGGACTTGTTCTATTAGTCCATCTATACTGACCTCCATCAGGTTGCAAATTGAAAATAATTTTTATCTGCATCTAGCTCTGAAAAAAATATTTGGGCTTCTAGCAGTGTGTGGGACTTTTCTATTAGTCCATCTATACTGAACTCCATCAGGTTGCAAATTCAAAATAATTTTTTTCTTTATCTAGCTCTGAAAAGATATTTGGGCTTCTAGCAGTGTGTGGGAATTGTTCTATTAGTCCATCTATACTGACCTCCATCAGGTTGCAAATTGAATATAATTTTTTTCTGCATCTAGCTCTGAAAAAATATTTGGCCTTCTAGCAGTGTGTGGGACTTGTTCTATTAGTCCATCTATACTGACATCCATCAGGTTGCATATTGAATATAATTTTTTTCTTCATCTAGCTCTGAAAAAATATTTGGCCTTCTAGCAGTGTGTGGGACTTGTTCTATTAGTCCATCTATACTGACCTCCATCAGGTTGCAAATTGAATATAATTTTTTTCTGCATCTACCTCTGAAAAAATATTTGGGCTTCTAGCAGTGTGTGGGACTTGTTCTATTTGTCCATCTATACTGACCTCCATCAGGTTGCAAACTGAATATAATTTTTTTCTGCATCTACCTCTGAAAAAATATTTGGGCTTCTAGCAGTGTGTGGGACTTGTTCTATTAGTCCATCTATACTGACCTCCATCAGGTTGCAAATTGAATATAATTTTTTTCTGCATCTAGCTCTGAAAAAATATTTGGCCTTCTAGCAGTGTGTGGGACTTGTTCTATTAGTCCAGCTACACTGACCTCCATCAGGTTGCAAATTGAATATAATTTTTTACTGCATCTAGCTCTGAAAAAATATTTGGCCTTCTAACTGTGTGTGGGACTTGTTCTATTAGTCCATCTATACTGACCTCCATCAGGTTGCAAACTGAATATAATTTTTTTCTGCATCTACCTCTGAAAAAATATTTGGGCTTCTAGCTGTGTGTGGGACTGGTTCCATTAGTCAATTTATACTGACCTCCATCACGTTGCAAGTTCAAAATAATTTTTATCTGCATCTAGCTCTGAAAAAATATTTGGGCTTCTAGCAGTGTGTGGGACTAGCTCTATTAGTCCATATATACTGACCTCCATCAGGTTGCAAATTCAAAATAATTTTTATCTGCATCTAGCTCTGAAAAAATATTTGAGCTTCTAGCAGTGTGTGGGACTTGTTCTATTAGTCCATCTATACTGACCTCCATTAGGTTGCAAATTGAATATAATTTTTTTCTGCATCTAGCTCTGAAAAAATATTTGGGCTTCTAGCAGTGTGTGGGACTTGTTCTATTAGTCCATCTATACTGACCTCCATCAGGTTGCAAATTGAATATAATTTTTTTCTGCATCCAGCTCTGAAAAAATGTTTGGCCTTCTAGCAGTGTGTGGAACTTGTTGTATTAGTCCATCTATACTGACCTCCATCAGGTTGCAAACTGAATATAATTTTTTTCTGCATCTACCTCTGAAAAAATATTTGGGCTTCTAGCAGTGTGTGGGACTTGTTCTATTAGTCCATCTATACTGACCTCCATCAGGTTGCAAATTGAATATAATTTTTATCTGCATCTAGCTCTGGACAAATATTTGACCTTCTAGCTGTGTGTGGGACTTGTTCTATTAGTCCATCTATACTGACCTCCATCAGGTTGCAAACTGAATATAATTTTTTTCTGCATCTACCTCTGAAAAAATATTTGGGCTTCTAGCTGTGTGTGGGACTTGTTCTATTAGTCCATTGATACTGACCTCCATCACGTTGCAAATTCAAAATAATTTTTATCTGCATCTAGCTCTGAAAAACTATTTGGGCTTCTAGCAGTGTGTGGGACTTGTTCTATTAGTCCATCTATACTGACCTCCATCAGGTTGCAAATTGAAAATAATTTTTATCTGCATCTAGCTCTGAAAAAAATATTTGGGCTTCTAGCAGTGTGTGGGACTTTTCTATTAGTCCATCTATACTGAACTCCATCAGGTTGCAAATTCAAAATAATTTTTTTCTTTATCTAGCTCTGAAAAGATATTTGGGCTTCTAGCAGTGTGTGGGAATTGTTCTATTAGTCCATCTATACTGACCTCCATCAGGTTGCAAATTGAATATAATTTTTTTCTGCATCTAGCTCTGAAAAAATATTTGGCCTTCTAGCAGTGTGTGGGACTTGTTCTATTAGTCCATCTATACTGACATCCATCAGGTTGCATATTGAATATAATTTTTTTCTTCATCTAGCTCTGAAAAAATATTTGGCCTTCTAGCAGTGTGTGGGACTTGTTCTATTAGTCCATCTATACTGACCTCCATCAGGTTGCAAATTGAATATAATTTTTTTCTGCATCTACCTCTGAAAAAATATTTGGGCTTCTAGCAGTGTGTGGGACTTGTTCTATTTGTCCATCTATACTGACCTCCATCAGGTTGCAAACTGAATATAATTTTTTTCTGCATCTACCTCTGAAAAAATATTTGGGCTTCTAGCAGTGTGTGGGACTTGTTCTATTAGTCCATCTATACTGACCTCCATCAGGTTGCAAATTGAATATAATTTTTTTCTGCATCTAGCTCTGAAAAAATATTTGGCCTTCTAGCAGTGTGTGGGACTTGTTCTATTAGTCCAGCTACACTGACCTCCATCAGGTTGCAAATTGAATATAATTTTTTACTGCATCTAGCTCTGAAAAAATATTTGGCCTTCTAACTGTGTGTGGGACTTGTTCTATTAGTCCATCTATACTGACCTCCATCAGGTTGCAAACTGAATATAATTTTTTTCTGCATCCACCTCTGAAAAAATATTTGGGCTTCTAGCTGTGTGTGGGACTGGTTCCATTAGTCAATTTATACTGACCTCCATCACGTTGCAAGTTCAAAATAATTTTTATCTGCATCTAGCTCTGAAAAAATATTTGGGCTTCTAGCAGTGTGTGGGACTAGCTCTATTAGTCCATATATACTGACCTCCATCAGGTTGCAAATTCAAAATAATTTTTATCTGCATCTAGCTCTGAAAAAATATTTGAGCTTCTAGCAGTGTGTGGGACTTGTTCTATTAGTCCATCTATACTGACCTCCATTAGGTTGCAAATTGAATATAATTTTTTTCTGCATCTAGCTCTGAAAAAATATTTGGGCTTCTAGCAGTGTGTGGGACTTGTTCTATTAGTCCATCTATACTGACCTCCATCAGGTTGCAAATTGAATATAATTTTTTTCTGCATCCAGCTCTGAAAAAATATTTGGCCTTCTAGCAGTGTGTGGAACTTGTTGTATTAGTCCATCTATACTGACCTCCATCAGGTTGCAAACTGAATATAATTTTTTTCTGCATCTACCTCTGAAAAAATATTTGGGCTTCTAGCAGTGTGTGGGACTTGTTCTATTAGTCCATCTATACTGACCTCCATCAGGTTGCAAATTGAATATAATTTTTATCTGCATCTAGCTCTGGACAAATATTTGACCTTCTAGCTGTGTGTGGGACTTGTTCTATTAGTCCATCTATACTGACCTCCATCAGGTTGCAAACTGAATATAATTTTTTTCTGCATCTACCTCTGAAAAAATATTTGGGCTTCTAGCTGTGTGTGGGACTTGTTCTATTAGTCCATTGATACTGACCTCCATCACGTTGCAAATTCAAAATAATTTTTATCTGCATCTAGCTCTGAAAAACTATTTGGGCTTCTAGCAGTGTGTGGGACTTGTTCTATTAGTCCATCTATACTGACCTCCATCAGGTTGCAAATTGAAAATAATTTTTATCTGCATCTAGCTCTGAAAAAAATATTTGGGCTTCTAGCAGTGTGTGGGACTTTTCTATTAGTCCATCTATACTGAACTCCATCAGGTTGCAAATTCAAAATAATTTTTTTCTTTATCTAGCTCTGAAAAGATATTTGGGCTTCTAGCAGTGTGTGGGAATTGTTCTATTAGTCCATCTATACTGACCTCCATCAGGTTGCAAATTGAATATAATTTTTTTCTGCATCTAGCTCTGAAAAAATATTTGGCCTTCTAGCAGTGTGTGGGACTTGTTCTATTAGTCCATCTATACTGACATCCATCAGGTTGCATATTGAATATAATTTTTTTCTTCATCTAGCTCTGAAAAAATATTTGGCCTTCTAGCAGTGTGTGGGACTTGTTCTATTAGTCCATCTATACTGACCTCCATCAGGTTGCAAATTGAATATAATTTTTTTCTGCATCTACCTCTGAAAAAATATTTGGGCTTCTAGCAGTGTGTGGGACTTGTTCTATTTGTCCATCTATACTGACCTCCATCAGGTTGCAAACTGAATATAATTTTTTTCTGCATCTACCTCTGAAAAAATATTTGGGCTTCTAGCAGTGTGTGGGACTTGTTCTATTAGTCCATCTATACTGACCTCCATCAGGTTGCAAATTGAATATAATTTTTTTCTGCATCTAGCTCTGAAAAAATATTTGGCCTTCTAGCAGTGTGTGGGACTTGTTCTATTAGTCCAGCTACACTGACCTCCATCAGGTTGCAAATTGAATATAATTTTTTACTGCATCTAGCTCTGAAAAAATATTTGGCCTTCTAACTGTGTGTGGGACTTGTTCTATTAGTCCATCTATACTGACCTCCATCAGGTTGCAAACTGAATATAATTTTTTTCTGCATCTACCTCTGAAAAAATATTTGGGCTTCTAGCTGTGTGTGGGACTGGTTCCATTAGTCAATTTATACTGACCTCCATCACGTTGCAAGTTCAAAATAATTTTTATCTGCATCTAGCTCTGAAAAAATATTTGGGCTTCTAGCAGTGTGTGGGACTAGCTCTATTAGTCCATATATACTGACCTCCATCAGGTTGCAAATTCAAAATAATTTTTATCTGCATCTAGCTCTGAAAAAATATTTGAGCTTCTAGCAGTGTGTGGGACTTGTTCTATTAGTCCATCTATACTGACCTCCATTAGGTTGCAAATTGAATATAATTTTTTTCTGCATCTAGCTCTGAAAAAATATTTGGGCTTCTAGCAGTGTGTGGGACTTGTTCTATTAGTCCATCTATACTGACCTCCATCAGGTTGCAAATTGAATATAATTTTTTTCTGCATCCAGCTCTGAAAAAATATTTGGCCTTCTAGCAGTGTGTGGGACTTGTTGTATTAGTCCATCTATACTGACCTCCATCAGGTTGCAAACTGAATATAATTTTTTTCTGCATCTACCTCTGAAAAAATATTTGGGCTTCTAGCAGTGTGTGGGACTTGTTCTATTAGTCCATCTATACTGACCTCCATCAGGTTGCAAATTGAATATAATTTTTTTCTGCATCTAGCTCTGGACAAGTATTTGACCTTCTAGCTGTGTGTGGGACTTGTTCTATTAGTCCATCTATACTGACCTCTATCAGGTTGCAAACTGAATATAATTTTTTTCTGCATCTACCTCTGAAAAAATATTTGGGCTTCTAGCTGTGTGTGGGACTTGTTCTATTAGTCCATTGATACTGACCTCCATCACGTTGCAAATTCAAAATAATTTTTATCTGCATCTAGCTCTGAAAAACTATTTGGGCTTCTAGCAGTGTGTGGGACTTGTTCTATTAGTCCATCTATACTGACCTCCATCAAGTTGCAAATTGAAAATAATTTTTATCTGCATCTAGCTCTGAAAGAAATATTTGGGCTTCTAGCAGTGTGTGGGACTTGTTCTATTAGTCCATCTATACTGAACTCCATCAGGTTGCAAATTCAAAATCATTTTTTTCTTTATCTAGCTCTGAAAAGGTATTTGGGCTTCTAGCAGTGTGTGGGAATTGTTCTATTAGTCCATCTATACTGACCTCCATCAGGTTGCAAACTGAATATAATTTTTTTCTGCATCTACCTCTGAAAAAATATTTGGGCTTCTAGCAGTGTGTGGGACTTGTTCTATTAGTCCATCTATACTGACCTCCATCAGGTTGCAAACTGAATATAATTTTTTTCTGCATCTACCTCTGAAAAAATATTTGGCATTCTAGCAGTGTGTGGGACTTGTTCTATTAGTCCATCTATACTGACCTCCATCAGGTTGCAAACTGAATATAATTTTTTTCTGCATCTACCTCTGAAAAAATATTTGGGCTTCTAGCAGTGTGTGGGACTTGTTCTATTAGTCCATCTATACTGACCTCCATCAGGTTGCAAACTGAATATAATTTTTTTCTGCATCTACCTCTGAAAAAATATTTGGGCTTCTAGCAGTGTGTGGGACTTGTTCTATTAGTCCATCTATACTGACCTCCATCAGGTTGCAAACTGAATATAATTTTTTTATGCATCTACCTCTGAAAAAATATTTGGTCTTCTAGCTGTGTGTGGGACTTGTTCTATTAGTCCATCTATACTGACCTCCATCAGGTTGGAAATTGAATATAATATTTTTCTGCATCTAGCTCTGAAAAAATATTTGGCCTTCTAGCATTGTGTGGGACTTGTTCTATTAGTCCATCTATACTGACCTCCATCAGGTTGCAAACTGAATATAATTTTTTTCTGCATCTACCTCTGAAAAAATATTTGGGCTTCAAGCAGTGTGTGGGACTTGTTCTATTAGTCCATCTATACTGACCTCCATCAGGTTGCAAATTGAATATAATTTTTTTCTGCATCCAGCTCTGAAAAAATATTTGGCCTTCTAGCAGTGTGTGGAACTTGTTGTATTAGTCCATCTATACTGACCTCCATCAGGTTGCAAACTGAATATAATTTTTTTCTGCATCTACCTCTGAAAAAATATTTGGGCTTCTAGCAGTGTGTGGGACTTGTTCTATTAGTCCATCTATACTGACCTCCATCAGGTTGCAAATTGAATATAATTTTTTTCTGCATCTAGCTCTGGACAAATATTTGACCTTCTAGCTGTGTGTGGGACTTGTTCTATTAGTCCATCTATACTGACCTCCATCAGGTTGCAAACTGAATATAATTTTTTTCTGCATCTACCTCTGAAAAAATATTTGGGCTTCTAGCTGTGTGTGGGACTTGTTCTATTAGTCCATTGATACTGACCTCCATCACGTTGCAAATTCAAAATAATTTTTATCTGCATCTAGCTCTGAAAAACTATTTGGGCTTCTAGCAGTGTGTGGGACTTGTTCTATTAGTCCATCTATACTGACCTCCATCAGGTTGCAAATTGAAAATAATTTTTATCTGCATCTAGCTCTGAAAAAAATATTTGGGCTTCTAGCAGTGTGTGGGACTTTTCTATTAGTCCATCTATACTGAACTCCATCAGGTTGCAAATTCAAAATAATTTTTTTCTTTATCTAGCTCTGAAAAGATATTTGGGCTTCTAGCAGTGTGTGGGAATTGTTCTATTAGTCCATCTATACTGACCTCCATCAGGTTGCAAATTGAATATAATTTTTTTCTGCATCTAGCTCTGAAAAAATATTTGGCCTTCTAGCAGTGTGTGGGACTTGTTCTATTAGTCCATCTATACTGACCTCCATCAGGTTGCAAACTGAATATAATTTTTTTCTGCATCTACCTCTGAAAAAATATTTGGGCTTCTAGCAGTGTGTGGGACTTGTTCTATTAGTCCATCTATACTGACATCCATCAGGTTGCAAACTGAATATAATTTTTTTCTGCATCTACCTCTGAAAAAATATTTGTCCTTCTAGCAGTGTGTGGGACTTGTTCTATTAGTCCATCTATACTGACCTCCATCAGGTTGCAAACTGAATATAATTTTTTTCTGCATCTACCTCTGAAAAAATATTTGTCCTTCTAGCAGTGTGTGGGACTTGTTCTATTAGTCCATCTATACTGACCTCCATCAGGTTGCAAACTGAATATAATTTTTTTCTGCATCTACCTCTGAAAAAATATTTGGGCTTCTAGCAGTGTGTGGGACTTGTTCTATTAGTCCATCTATACTGACCTCCATCAGGTTGCAAACTGAATATAATTTTTTTATGCATCTACCTCTGAAAAAATATTTGGTCTTCTAGCTGTGTGTGGGACTTGTTCTATTAGTCCATCTATACTGACCTCCATCAGGTTGGAAAGTGAATATAATATTTTTCTGCATCTAGCTCTGAAAAAATATTTGGCCTTCTAGCATTGTGTGGGACTTGTTCTATTAGTCCATCTATACTGACCTCCATCAGGTTGCAAACTGAATATAATTTTTTTCTGCATCTACCTCTGAAAAAATATTTGGGCTTCAAGCAGTGTGTGGGACTTGTTCTATTAGTCCATCTATACTGACCTCCATCAGGTTGCAAACTGAATATAATTTTTTTCTACATCTAGCTCTGAAAAAATATTTGGCCTTCTAGCAGTGTGTGGGACTTGTTCTATTAGTCCATCTATACTGACCTCCATCAGGTTGCAAATTGAATATAATTTTTTCTGCATCTAGCTCTGGAAAAATATTTGGGCTTCTAGCAGTGTGTGGGACTTGTTCTATTAGTCCATCTATACTGACCTCCATCAGGTTGCAAATTGAATATAATTTTTTTCCGCATCTATCTCTGAAAAAATATTTGGGCTTCTAGCAGTGTGTGGGAATTGTTCTATTAGTCCATCTATACTGAGCTCCATCAGGTTGCAAATTGAATATAATTTTTTTCTGCATCTAGCTCTGAAAAAATATTTGGCCTTCTAGCAGTGTGTGGGACTTGTTCTATTAGTCCATCTATACTGACCTCCATCAGGTTGCAAATTGAATATAATTTTTTTCTGCATCTAGCTCTGAAAAAATATTTGGCCTTCTAGCAGTGTGTGGGACTTGTTCTATTAGTCCATCTATACTGACCTCCATCAGGTTGCAAATTGAATATAATTTGTTTCTGCATCTAGCTCTGAAAAAATATTTGTCCTGCTAGCAGTGTGTGGGACTTGTTCTATTAGTCCATCTATACTGACCTCCATCAGGTTGCAAATTGAATATAATTTTTTTCTGCATCTAGCTCTGAAAAAATATTTGGCCTTCTAGCTGTGTGTGGGACTTGTTCTATTAGTCCATCTTTACTGACCTCCATCAGGTTGCAAACTGAATATAATTTTTTTCTGCATCTAACCCAGACAATAGTTTTGGCCTAATACCACAGTTTGGCCACTCAGCTCTGCTCGGTTCCCATCCATTGTTTTTTTGTGCAAACAACTGCAGAGTTGTGAATTAGTTATCCACCAAAATGAGTGGAAAAAGGCCTGCTGCTGGTGGAAAGGGGAATAGGCGTGTTGGGATGGGGAAAAAAGGTTGTGTCCGTAGAGTAGGTGTTAAAGCAACAGTAACATCTGCAGAAGAAAGACCATCTTCCAGCAAAACTAAAATGTCTACTTCTTTTAGCGGACAATGTGATAAGATCCCTTACTTATGGCCACGCCAATCGCTACAATTTCCAGATGAGGCACAAAAACAGCAGGTGCTTCAACGGATATCAAGTGCTCCTTTAAGTGGGCTCTCCTCCACATCAACTTCAACATCACAAATACTCCAGTCCTCAGAGGTGTCACCCCAATCGCACTTGCTTCCTCACAGCTCCCAAATCTCCAGCTGCCCATCTGAGTATGAGGTAGAACAGATGGTTGAGTCTGCAGAGCTGTTTACTCATACTATAGCCTGGGAATCAGAGGTCGGCTCCAGCGCTTCTGTGAATCCAGACGAGGAAATGATCTGCACTGATGCACAGAATCTTTATGAGTCGGATCCAGGACCAGACGCAGAAGGTTCTGACCCTAATGTAGACCCTCATTCCCAAACTGTAACTCCTGTTGGTGGAGACAATGAGGAAGACGATGATGAGACTCAAATACCTGATTGGAGCGACAACTTTAGTTTTTTGTCAGGGCAGGAACAGGTTGGCTCTGAGGACGACGGGTGTGATAACACAGAGGGTGATGATGATGAGGTTGGAGATCCCCCTTACTGTCAACCCACAGTCAGCCAAGAGATGAGGTCAGCAGAGGAGGTGAAGGAGGATGCTAGTGACGACGAGGTCAGGTTGCGCCTTCCTGGACAGAGACGTAGTACTGGAAGCACGTCAACAACTGCATCCTCAAACACAACTCTGCCTCTGACCACAAGTCGTGGTGGCTCTTCAGGTCGCATGGGTGCTAAGTCTTCCATAGCCTGGGCATTTTTTCAGATCGATAAAGATGACCCAACTCGTGTTAACTGTAACACTTGTCAACAAAAGCTAAGTAGAGGCCAAAAAATACATAGTTTGAGTACTTCATGCATGAACCGGCACATTGACATGAAGCATAAGTTGCAGTGGGAAGCTCACTGTGCTACAATGCGGCCTAGCCGGCCGGGCCAACCACCGTCTTCCCCATCTTGTGCATCTGCGGCCTCTTCATCCTCTGTGACTGGGGGGACAGCAGTCACACCTGTTTTGGGACGCAGACCTGCCACCTCTTTACCCGCAACAGCCAGCGTGATTGGCAGGTCATTATTTTCTTTGGAGATGGTAACACCAGCTGGTGTTGAGCGCTGTCCGACATCGATAGCACAACCTTTGGATCAAGGCAACCTAACATGTCCACCTGCATCTTCCTCACAGACCGGCAGTTTGCCGGGGACACCATTATCAACCCCGTCTAAGCACAACAGCCAGCCCTCAGGCCCTCAGATGTGGACAAGTAAAAGACCATTTCCTCCTAGCCATGAGAAAGCTAAGAGGTTGAATTTCACCATCTGCAAGCTCTTGGCTACAAAAATGCTGCCTTTCCGCCTGGTGGACACAGAGGATTTTCGAGACCTTATGTCCGTCGCAGTGCCCCAGTACCAGATGCCCAGTCGGCACTACTTCTCAAAGAAAGGTGTGCCTGCGCTTCACCAGCATGTCGCACACAACATCACCGCTTCTTTGAGAAACTCTGTGTGTGACAGGGTGCATTTCACCACAGACACTTGGACGAGTAGGCATGGACAGGGGCGTTACATGTCGCTGACTGGGCACTGGGTAACTATGGTGACAGCAGGACAAGGGGCTGCTGTCCAAGTCTTGCCGTCCCCACGAGTTGTGTGTCAATCCTCTTTATGTCAAAGTTCCTCCACTGCTTCTGCCTCCTCAACCTCCTCTCGGTCCTCCACCTGCACCCTAAGCCTGTCTGGTCATGCCACAAGCTTTCTAACTGCGCAGAAGGGATCCTGCACACCTCCTTACTATGCTGGCAGCAGGGCTCAACATCATCAGGCGGTTTTTACTTTGAAATGTCTGGGAAATGTGAGTCACACAGCTGAGGAGTTGTGGTCAGCTCTGGAGAACCAATTTCATGAATGGTTGTCTCCACTGGACCTGAAACCAGGGAAGGCCGTGTGCGACAATGCTGCAAAATTGGGTGCGGCCCTTCGCCGGGGCAATGTCACACACGTGCCTTGTATGGCTCACGTGTTGAACCTGGTTGTCCAGCAATTTTTATCCCACTCTCCCTGACTAGATGGCCTTCTGCAGAGGGCACGGTCGCTGTGTGCTCACTTCTGCCGTTCGCATCCCGCAGCTCATCGACTTACATCTTTACAGAAGTCGTTGCGCCTGCCACTTCACCGGCTAAAATGCGATGTGCCTACCCGGTGGAATTCAACTCTGCACATGTTGCAGCGACTGTGGCAGCACCTTCAAGCTCTGGTGCAATACGTTCTGACGTATAGCCTGGGCCAACGGGATCCAGAGGTGGGGTAAATCACGCTGGAGGAGTGGTCTCAGATCAGGGACCTATGCACCCTTCTGCACAGTTTTGAAATGGCGACGAAGATGTTTAGTGCTGACGATGCCATTATCAGCATGACTATTTCGGTGATTTACATGCTGGAGCACATGTTAAACAGAATTCGGAGTCACGTGGTGGCACAAGAGGAGGTGGAGGAAGTAGAGGAGGAGGAGTTGTATGCGGAAGGGCTAACATCTGCAAGGTCCAGACAGTCGGCAGCACCAAGGCGGCAGGCATGTGAGGGTGGGGGAGACGGTTTTACCAGGGCGCATGGTAGCAGCCAAACTAGTGAGGAAGGTGCAGGAGCCCAGGAAGAAGTGGAGGACGAACTGATGGAAGACTCATCAGATGAGGGAGACCTTGATCACATTTCTGTTGTGCGAGGTTGGGGGGAGAGGACAGAGGAAGGAAGCATGATTGTTACCTCGCCACCAACACAACAGTGACTTGGTGCTCCTCGATGTGCAAGACACATGAGTGCCTTCTTGCTGCACTACCTGCAACATGACCCTCGAATTGGGAGAATTAGAAATAATCCTGACTACTGGATTGCCACACTGTTAGATTCCCGGTACAAAAGTAAATTTGCAGAAATAATTCCTGCCATAGAAAGGGATGCACGCATGCAGGAGTATCAGCAGAGACTGTTGCAGAATCTTACATGTGCTTTTCCACAAAACACCAGTGGTGCACGTAGTGAATCTCACAGTTCCAACTTGCCAACCGTGGGACCGTCGAGTGTTCAGCACTCAAACCGTAACAGAAACACAGTATCTGCTGGTAACATCAATTTTGCTCAATCATTTCACCACTTTTTTAGCTCATCCTTTGCAAGGCCACAGGAGACAAGAAGTCTGACACATAGAGACGCCTAGAGACGATGGTACAGGAGTATCTCCAAGTAAACATTGAAGCCATGACTGTGTCACTGGACCCTTGCTCTTTTTGGGCTTCCAATCTGGATAAATGGCCGGAGCTCGCCACTTACGCCTTGGAGATCTTGTCATGCCCCGCAGCCAGCGTTCTGTCTGAACGTGTGTTCAGCGCTGCTGGTGGTGTGCTGACAGATAAGCGCACGCGGCTCTCCACTGATAATGTAGACAGACTCCCGTTCATAAAGATGAACAAATCATGGATCCGAAACGACTTTTCTACCCCTGTGTCATCCTGGGGAGAGTAAAAGCTTCATGATTGGTTAAAATCACCTCACCAACCGTTTTAAGCTTTCAAATTACTAATCATGTTTATCTGTATCTTGGCTGGAAAATTATTTGGGCATGGTAGCTGTGTGCAGTAATGATTCTATTAGGCCATCTATACTAAGCTCCACCAGATTTAAAATTACTAATCATGTTTATCTGTATCTTGGCTGGAAAATTATTTGGGCTTTGTAGCAGTGTGCAGTAATGATTCTATTAGGCCATCTATACTAAGCTCCACCAGATTTAAAATTACTAATCATGTTTATCTGTATCTTGGCTGGAAAATAATTTGGGCTTTGTAGCAGTGTGCAGTACTGATTCTATTAGGCCATCTATACTAAGCTCCACCAGATTTAAAATTAATAATAATTTTTAGCTGCATCTAGCCCGGAAAATAATTTTGGGGCTCCGAGATGCGCAAGACACATAAGTGCCTTCTTGCTGCACTACCTGCAACATGACCCTCAGATTGTCAGAATTCGAAGTAATCCTGACTACTGGGTTGCCACACTCTTAGATCCCCCACACTCTTCGATCAACCTTTTCATTTTAATAAAGACCAAAAAAATGGTCATTTTTGAAATTATAAGCATTAGCAGGTTATTAGAAACTGAAATCAAACAGTTTTCAACTCAAAACTTTATTCTAGGTGATGTTACATTTGCACATAGGACCCCTTGTTCGAAAGGAGCGTCTGAACTCTCTCGTCCATTGAATTTGTCAGGTTTTGGATGGTTTCTGCTTCAATTGTTTTGCATGAGGACAGAATACCCTCCCAGAGCTGTTGCTTAGATGTGAACTGCCTCCCGCCATCATAGACACTCCTTTTGATGATGCTCCAGAGGTTCTGAATGGGGTAGAGGTCAGGGGAGCATGGGGGTCACACCATAAGTTTGTCCCCTTTTATGCCCATATCAGCCAGAGATGCAGATGTGTTATGTGCAGCATGAGACGGTGCATTATCATGCATGAAAATGATCTTGCTGTGGAATACACGGTTCTTCTTCTTGAACCATGGCAGGAAGTGCTGTTTGAGAAACTCCACGTACATTATGGAGTTCACCTTTACCCCTTCAGGGATCCTAAAGGGGCTGACAATCTCTCTCCCCATGATTCCAGCCCAAAACATTACTCCACCTCCTCCTTGTTGGCGCTGTAGCCGTGTTTGCGTGGGGTGTCCATCAACCACCCATCCTCCACTCCATCCATCTGGACCATCGAGCGTTGCACGGCACTCATCCGTGAGCAAAACAGTTTTGAAATCAGTCTTCATGTAATGTTTGGCCCACTGGAGCCGTTTCTGCTTGTGTGCAGTGGATAGAGGAGGTCGACAGGATGGCGTACGCACAGCTGCAAACCTCTGAAGGACCCTGCATCTTGTTGTTCGGGGGACGTTGGAGGCACCAGCAGCTTCAAAAACTTGTCTGCTGCTATGACAAGGCTTTTTTGCCGCTGCTCTTTTAACCTGACGTAATTGCCTGTAGGAAAGAGTCCTCAATTTGCCCTTACCAGCACGCACACATGTGTACTGTGAATCAGCTACATACTTCTAGATTGCCAAGACACTTCATCCTGATCATCGCACAATGTTGATTGTAGTCATGCCTTGACCTAAACACTCCACAATTTGTTGCTTCTCAGCAGCCGACACATCCTTTTTCTTTTCCGTTTTGGCAGAAAATGTAGGCTGCTTAATAATGTGGGACAGCCTTCTTAAGTAGTCTTGCCGTTCATTGGACACACCTGCCAAACTAATTAGCACAGGTGTCTGCAATTGCTTACAGTGATATAAAGAGCCCTGACACACATCACCATCAATGAGTTTAACTGACAAACAAACAAATTCTTCCCTTGGAACACAGTGTACATGTGCTTTTCCACAAAACACAGTGGTTCACGTAGTGAATCTTACAGTTCTAACTTGCCAACCGTGGTCTGTATGGAGTTGTTCAATAAAGGGCCCAAAATTAAGATAACATAGACGGGAGAGGTCTCTATGAATAGGAATTCCAAAGAATTTGATACCCTGTGAGGGCCAGGCAAAGGGAAAGTTGGACTGGATGGAATCCTATATGGATTTGGGGAGGGAGACATCGAGGGCCTTAGACTTCGCTGTATTGATTTTAAAATTTGACCATGTAACAAAGTGATCTATTTCAGCCATAACAGCCTGCTGATGTATATATGTGATTGACATCATCAGCAAATGCAGAGCACTTGTACTCGGTGCCTCCCACCTCAATCCACCTAATATTGGGGTTATGGCGAATTGATGAGAGCAGGTGCTCCGTCACTAGGATGTATAAGAGAGGGGACAGAGGACATCCCTGCCTTGTCCCATTGGTGATTATGAAAGGTGATGAAAATGTTCTGACGCGCCCCCTGGGCCTTGGGACATCCGGAGCCGGACCCTTTTTGGTGGATTCTGGTGGTTGTAGTCTCCATGGCGGTGACCCGGTTCCGTGGCTCAGGGCAGTCAAACCAGTGGCGGAACTATTTATGTGGTTTTGATGTTTAAATGTCCGACTACGCCACCCGTGGATTGCAGTCAGAGTGAACCGCCGCTGCAGGGCAGACCGCTGAGGCTGGTGTTGTGGGAGCAGCAGAGCGTAGCATAACTCCCCACGGGAGGAGTATAGCCTCAGGGCAGTGTATGCAGAGGATGGGGGTAATAGTGCAGGGCAGCAGCAGTAATGACATGGAGTCAGTGATGCAGTCCAGGGCCTTTACTCACAGTTCTTATTATCCAGACCACTTCTGCAGGTAACGGCTGCCCACGTCGTACTGTGCTCACCAGGTGAGGGGCTCAGACAACTCCCAGATAACTTTGGAGCGCTTCACAGGACCCCCTTTGTGTGTCCTTTGTCTGGCCTTTCTTACCAACCCTTCTGTCCGGCTGTCTCGGGCCTACTCTTGGTAAACTTGGCGCCAGTTTCCCTGACCCTATGTGCTGCCCTCCTAGCGGGTGTAGCGAGGGGATGCCCCACATAAAATGTCACAGCCTTTGGTTTCTAGCTGAGGGTCGTTTCCCGCCTCCACTCGTTTCGGGGACCGATCTCCCCCTTTGGCCTGACCCCTCCACGCAGGTGGATTCGGGCGTGCGGTGGTGACTCGCCCGTCCACACCCCTGGGATCCCTTCGTTCCTCGTTCCTGGAGCCTTCTCTGCTCCTCTTCCTTCCTTCTCCCTCTTCCAGGCCTGGGCCTCTATTACTAGGCCCGCCTCTGGAGCAGAGCTCATGCAGAGCCCCTGCTCCCTGTCACTTCTGCTCAGACTTCTCTGCACTGAACTAAGATGGTGCCCACCTTTTATACTCCCTTCTCAATGCACCCAGGAACTGCTTCCTCCCTGCTCCTGCACTACAGGGTTCCCCTTCCTCAGTGTTCCCTCCCCCCACTCCAGCCAGGGACAGGGACTGTCGTGCCCATCTCAGGGGCATATTGGTCGCCCTGCCCCATGGCAATGTGGTGTAATGCATGCAGGTGTCGGGGTCCTGATCCACACTCCATCCTTACCTGAGAGTGAGATATCACACCTCTGGGTGAGGTGCAATACCTCTGCAGCAACCGAGCCCTCGGGGTGCTACAGTTCCATTTATCTTCAGCCTAGGTGACGCATTGCGATACAGGGCCTTTGATTTTGGCTATAAAAGGGTCCCCTAGACCCTTACCCCAAGCTTTTTAGGAGAATAATATATGGCGTGCCAGGAGACTCTATGGAATGCTTTCTCAGCATCCAACGAGAGTATCTAATTACAAATTTTTAACTGCATCTAGCCCAGGAAATACTTTGTGCCTAGTAGCAGTGTCTGCTAGTCAGCGGATTATCCCGGCTGTTAAGCAAGCTACACCACCTGTAGTTTGGACACTTAATTTTTTCAAAGGAAATGCTTCGGGACCACGGGATTCTCAGTGAAGAGCATCAGGAGACACCCCAAGGCATAGGGGTTGGGACTGGCGGTAGGACGCCTTGCGGTCGACAGCCGAGCTCGTTCCTTATAAAAGCTTTTTATCTGCAGCAGCTTTAGTGGACGCTACTGGAGCTGGAATTACGCGGCTGCTGGCATGAGACTTGCCATTCAATAGATCCTTGTAAAAGGATTTAAAGTGTATTCATTCAAATTAGAGAGACAATTTAAATTAAAAAGCTTAGAGCTGCCTCCACCACAGGGGGGCTCGCTCGACCCACCAGCGGACAGGCACCAGTATTGGGAGAGGGGGGCGGGCCATCAGGGTCCACCGCGGCTCTGGCACAAACGGAGGTGGCACGGGCAGGAACGGACTGGCCGTGTCGGCTTCTCACTTTTTGGATTTTAGAAGGGCATGACATGCCTATATCTGTGTCTCCCCCTCCTTTTACTCCTCCATCTCTTTTCTTTTCGCATGACTATATGTACTTGTCACTTTTCCATGTGTTAGTTATGTCCTCTGAGCAGTTTGTCAGCTTTTGGACACCTTTGAAGGTGTTTTCTATGTGTTTTTGTTTGCCTGCCATTGGTTTTAACGGTGTTCGAAGGTGTTCGACAAACAGTTCGACGAACAGTTCGGCGAACACAAGGGAGTTCGAAGAACTAATCCGAACTCGAACACTTCGGGGGTGGCTTAACACTAGTCCTAACCAGTTTACCTAACATAAAATGTGATCATTTGAATTAAAACAAATCATCATTTATAACAAAATAATAAACCCAAATTTCTTGTCCGTGTTCTCATAGAATCATAGAATCATAGAATGGTAGAGTTGGAAGGGACCTCCTGGGTCATCTGGTCCAACCCCTTGCTCAGAGCAGGATTCACTAAATCATCTCAGACAGATGTCTGTCCAGCCTCTGTTTGAAGACGTCCATTGAAGGAGAACTCACCACCTCTCGTGGCAGCCTGTTCCACTCATTGATCACCCTAACTGTCAAAAAGTTTTTTCTAATATCTAATCTGTGTCTCCTCCCATTCAGTTTCATCCCATTGCTTCTAGTTTTTCCTTGTGCAAATGAGAATAAAGATGATCCTTCTACAATGTGGCAGCCCTTGAGATATTTGTAGACAGCTATTAAGTCTCCTCTCAGTCTTCTTTTTTGCAAGCTAAACATTCCCAAATCCTGCAACCGTTCCTTATAGGACATGGTTTGCAGACCGGTCACCATTCTGGTCGCTCTTCTCTGAACTTGCTCCAGTTTGTCAATGTCTTTTTTAAAATGTGGTGCCCAAAGCTGGACGCAGTATTCCAGATGAGGTCTGACCAAAGAGGAGTAAAGTGCGATAATGACTTCACGTGATCTAGACTGTATGCTTCTGTTAATACATCCCAGAATTGTATTTGCCTTTTTTGCTGCTGCATCACACTGTTGACTCATGTTCAGTCTATGATCTATTAGTATACCTAAGTCTTTTTCACATGTGCTGTTGCTTAGCTCTATTCCTCCCATTCTGTATATGCTTTTTTCATTTTTATTGTCCAGATGTAGTACTTTGCATATTTCCCTGTTGAAAACCATTCTGTTAGTTGCTGCCCACTGCTCCAGTTTATTTAGGTCTTTTTGAAGCCTCTCTCTCTCTTCTCTAGTATTAGCTATCCCTCCTAGCTTTGTGTCATTAGCAAATTTAATCAGTTTACCCTCAATTCCTTCATCTAAATCATTGATAAAGATGTTGAACAATACAGGTCCCAGGACAGAGCCCTGTGGTACCCCACTTGAGACATTCATCCAACTGGATGTGAAGCCATTTACGATCACTCTTTGAGTCCGATCACTAAGCCAGTTATGAATCCACCTAACAGTTGCCTTGTCCATTCCATACTTGGTCATTTTTTCAATAAGGATGGCGTGAGATACTTTGTCAAATGCTTTGCTGAAGTCAAGATATACTATATCTACAGCATTTTCCTGATCCACCCAGTCAGTGATTCTGTCATAGAAGGAAATTAAGTTAGTCTGACATGACTTAGTTACAAACCCATGCTGACTCTGATTAATCACTTCATTTTTTCCAGGTACTTACATACATGTTGTTTAATAATTTGTTCAAAGATCTTTCCTGGTATAGAAGTCAGACTCACCGGCCTATTGTTCCCTGGGTCCACCTTCTTCCCCTTTTTGAAGATAGGAACAACATTTGCTCTTCTCCAGTCTTCTGGGACTTCTCCTGTTCTCCAAGAATTTTCAAAGATTATGGAGAATGGTTCTAAAATTTCTTCTACAATCTCCTTCAGCACTCTGGGGTGTAATTCATCTGGACCTGGAGACTTGAACTCATTTATGTTTGCTAAATATTCCCTCACAGTCTTTCAGTTTACAGATAACCTGGATTATTCTATTCCTTTAATAGGACAGTGAAGATCAGTTGATGTTACATATTCTTTATGAGAGAAAACTGATGCAAAATAGGAATTCTCATCTTGTCATGACCAAATAGTAGAGTTCTTCTCTACTTATGGTAAAATCATCTTAATTTTTTTTAATCTATTATTCCCCCTTACACATGCTGCTGACTGGTGGAAGCATAGGTACTGAGAGCGCTCATCTTCTGCATGCAGAAAGTCTATAAGCCTATGCCCAGAGTCATGTATGGATCCATAGACTGTTTGTTGAGCCTATACTACACTATGTGCATGTGCATGCAGGCTGCAAGAGCAGGGAGCTTGTTAGATGTACTTTGATTAATTGTTAGGAGCCAATTTCTGCTAATATGGTGCAGCTTATGCTTTTTTCATATCTAAATATATATAAGCATATACTGTATATACAGTACAGACCAAAAGTTTGGACACACCTTCTCATTTAAAGATTTTTCTGTATTTTCATGACTTTGAAAATTGTACATTCACACTGAAGGCATCAAAACTATGAATTAACACATGTGGAATTATATACTTAACAAAAAAGTGTGAAACAACTGAAATTATGTCTTATATTCTAGGTTCTTCAAAGTAGCCACCTTTTGCTTTGATGACTGCTTTGCACACTCTTGGCATTCTCTTGATGAGCTTCAAGAAGTAGTCACTGGAAATGGTCTTCCAACAATCTTGAAGGAGTTCCCAGAGATGCTTAGCACTTGTTGGCCCTTTTGCCTTCACTCTGCGGTCCAGCTCACCCCAAACCATCTCGATTGGGTTCAGGTCTGGTGACTGTGGAGGCCAGGTCATCTGGCGTAGCACCCCATCACTCTCCTTCTTGGTCAAATAGCCCTTACACAGCCTGGAGGTGTGTTTGGGGTCATTGTCCTGTTGAAAAATAAATGATGGTCCAACTAAACGCTAGTGTTGAGTGAGCACTAAAATGCTCGGGTGCTCGAAGCTCGGGCCGAGCTCGCCGTGATACTCGGGTGCTCGACCCGAGCAATGAGCCCAATGTTAGTCTATGGGAGACCCGAGCATTTTTGCGGCGGCACCCCCGGCAGTCTGTAGAAAGCCTAAAAAGTGCCCAAAACGATAGTGACAGTGCTGCCACCCACCCACCCTCAGGCTGCAATACCATACTGCTAGCTTGCACTTGAAATGGGGCCTTTTAGTTTGGAGGAGGCCGAAGCTGGCCACTACCTCATGGCTGCTTTGGCAGCGAGGTATCCATACTCAGTCCCCAGCCGCCCGGCGTCCGGGTGTCTACGCTTGGTCCCCAGCCACCTGGGGGCGGCCCGGTGTCCATACTTGGTCCCCAGCTGCCCCGCGGCAGGGTGTCCACACACGGTCCCCAGTCGCCTGGGGGCGGCCGGGTGTCCATAAACGGTCCCCAGCCGCCCCGATTTCTCCGCGGAACATCCCCCACACACTTTTCTTAGCCCGGCCTGCTTTAGGGCAGCATTGGACGAGCCCACCAGAGAACCAGACTCCTCCGGTGGGCCCTGGCTTTTCCATCAGGGGAGTTGAGAGTGCCAAGGTGAGGAGCATGATGATGATGATAGAAGTTAGCGTCTGCTTTGTTTTCTTGGAATGCAAGCGTAAGTGTGCAACCTGCCACCCACCCCCAGACTGCAATACCATACTGCTAGCTTGCACTTGAAATGGGGGCTTTTAGTTTGGAGGAGGCCCAAGCTGGCCACTACCTCATGGCTGCTTCGGCAGCGAGGTATCCATACTCAGTCCCCAACTGCCCGTCGGCCAGGTGTCCACACACGGTCCCCAGCCGCCTGGGGGCGGCCAGGTGTCCATAAACGGTCCCCAGCCGCCCTTATTTGTAGTACAGCCTAACCACAAACACGTGGACAAGTGAATGTGGCAAGAGATGGTCCATCTCACGCCTTCACACTGGGTTAATATTGTGGAAGCCAGGACACAGTTGGACACTGGGATGCAACATGTCCTCCAGACATAGAGGATTGCGGGTCCTGGGTCAATCAGGCTTCAACACAAAGTTCAAAAGGTAGACAGCAGCAGTGGTCGGCCTCCTACACAACGAGTAAATTATTCATGATCATGAGGCCATCCATCTCCTTAGCTTTCTGTTCCTTGGAATGCAAGCGCATGTATGTAGTAGTGGCAAGGCCTGAGGTGGTCAGCGTTTTGGCGCATATCCTACCTCCTCCGAAGATTGCTGGATGTTTTCCTGCTACTATCCCAGTTATATGACTCCCGTTAAAACAAAGCTTCAGGTGATGAATGATGGATGAGGTGGTGGCAAAGGAGAAAGAGCAGGAGGAACAGGGACCATTCACATCAATATCAGGCCAGTCAACCACACATGTCTTGTAGGATATGTTTCTGTTCCAAAAGGAGCTGTTCGGCTACACAGTTATAGGGCATACAGTGAGTGCAATACCTACCAAAAATTTCGAGGCACTCCAATGCCCCTTGGAAGTGACATGGAGGTCAGAGGGCCTTAACTAAACCGTTTTTTCCATTTATAGCAACTGGGTCTCCTGTGCACTGTTGGCTTAAGCAGTGAATGGAAGGCTTTCCAAAAATTATGAGGAACTGCAATGGCCCTTGAAACAGACATGGATTACAGCATACTAAAAACTTCTACCCATTATTGGGGAGTGGGTCTCCCTTAGTGTTCGCCTATGCATTGAAAAGCAAAAGCTAACTAAAATTAGGAGGAAATGCAATGCCCGTTGGAAGAGTCATGGAGGTTAGAGTTAATTAAAAACAACATTTCAATGCCCATTGGAAGAGCTGTGGAGTTCAGAATGGTTTAACAAAATGGTTTTAATGCCCCTTGGAAGAGACGTGGAGGTCGCAGTAGCTTAACAAGACGGTTTTAATGCCCCTTGGAAGAGACATGGAGGTCGCAGTAGCTTAACAAGATGGTTTAAATGCCCCTTGGAAGAGACGTGGAGGTCGCAGTAGCGTAACAAGATGGTTTAAATGCCCCTTGGAAGAGAAGTGGAGGTAGCAGTAGCTTACAAAGACAGTTTTAATGCCCCTTGGAAGAGACGTGGAGGTCGCAGTAGCCTAACAAGACGGTTTAAATGCCCCTTGGAAGAGACGTGGAGATCGCAGTAGCTTAACAAGACGGTTTTAATGCCCCTTGGAAGAATGGTGGAGGTCACAGTAGCTTAACAAGACGGTTTAAATGCCCCTTGGAAGAGACATGGAGGTCGCAGTGGAATAAAAAGACAATATCAATGCCCCTTGAAAATGTGGTGGAGGTCGCAGTAGCTTAACAAGACGGTTTTAATGCCCCTGGGAAAAGTGGTGGAGGTCGCATTAGCTTAACAAGATGGTTTAAATTCCCCTTGGAGAAGTGGTGGAGGTCGCAGTAGCTTAGCAAGACAGTTTTAATGCCCCTTGGAAGAGACGTGGAGGTCGCAGTAGCGTAACAAGATGGTTTAAATGCCCCTTGGAAAAGAAGTGGAGGTCGCAGTAGCTTAAAAAGACGGTTTGAATGCCCCTTGGAAGAGACGTGGAGGTCGCAGTAGCTTAACAAGACGGTTTAAATGCCCCTTGGAAGAGACGTGGAGATCGCAGTAGCTTAAAAAGATGCTTTTAATGCCCCTTGGAAGAGCGGTGGAGGTCGCAGTAGCTTAAAAACACGTTTTCATGCCCCTTGGAATAGACGTGGAGGTTGCAGTGGAATAAGAAGACAATATCAATGCCCCTTGAAAATGTGGTGGAGGTCGCAGTAGCTTAACAAGACGTATTTAATGCCCCTGAGAAAAGTGGTGGAGGTCGCATTAGCTTAACAAGATGGTTTTAATGCCCCTTGGAGAAGTGGTGGAGGTCGCAGTAGCTTAACAAAGCGGTTTTAATGCCCCTTGGAGAAGTGGTGGAGGTCGCAGTAGCTTAACAAGATGGTTTTAATGCCCCTTGGAGAAGTGGTGGAGGTCGCAGTAGCTTAAAAAGACGGTTTTAATGCCCCTTGGAAGAGCGGTGGAGGTTGCAGTAGCTTAAGAAGATGGTTTTAATGCCCCTGGGAAAAGTGGTGGAGGTCACAGTCGTTAGAACCCTCCTGTTAGTTTTTTCTATTTTGTGTTTTGCGGTCACGTGACCATCTGCCTATATATTCCAGCTCCGCCCTTCTGGCTTTGCTGGACTTCAGTGTTGTTTGACTGTTTTGATAGCCTTGTGTTCGGTGCCTATCTCTGTCAGTTTGCTTGGTCCTCTGGGGCCTCTAGTACTTTTTGTCAGTTTGTCTTTTGTGTTCTACAACAATTTCTGTTTAGAAGGTGTCCCATTTTTGTCCCAGTCCTTAGTTCTTTAAGGACCCCTCCCTTATTTCTATAGGTCTTCGTTCAGACTAGCCGAGGACTAAGGCGGGTCTGTTCACAAGGAACAGGCAGCCCGCTACATCGTAGGGATTCAACTTAGTCTTAATGTAGGGACAGCTTTCCCCTATCTTTCCTTAGTACATGTTGCAGATCATAACAGCAGTAGCTTAACAAGATGGTTTTAATGCCCTTTGGAGAAGTGGTGGAGGTCGCAGCAGCTTAAAAAGATGGTTTTAATGCCCCTTGGAAGAGACGTGGAGGTCCCAGTAGCTTAACAAGATGGTTTAAATGCCCCTTAGAAGAGACGTGGAGGTTGCAGTAGCTTTACAAGACGGTTTAAATGCCCCTTGGAAGAGGCGTGGAGGTTGCAGTAGCTTAACAAGAGGGTTTTAATGCCCTTTGGAAAAGTGGTGGAGGTCTCAGTTGCTTATCAAGACGGTTTAAATGCCCCTTGGAAGAGACGTGAAGGTCGCAGTAGCTTAACAAGACGGTTTTAATGCCCCTTGGAAGAATGGTGGAGGTCGCAGTAGCTTAACAAGACGGTTTAAATGACGCTTGGAAGAGACGTGGAGGTCGCAGTAGCTTAACAAGACGGTTTAAATGCCCCTTGGAAGAGACATGGAGGTCGCAGAAGCTTAACAAGACGGTTTTAATACCCCTTGGAGAAGCGATGGAGGTCGCAGTAGCTTAAAAAGACGGTTTTAATGCCCCTTGGAAAAGTGGTGGCGGTCTCAGTTGCTTAACAAGATGGTTTAAATGCCCCTTGGAAGAGACGTGGAGGTCGCAGTAGCTTTACAAGATGGTTTTTATGCCCCTTGAAGAATGGTGGAGGTCGCAATAGCTTAACAAGACGATTTTAATGCCCCTTACAAGAGCCATGCAGTACAGCATATTAAAAACATTATTCCCATTATTGGGGAGTGGGTCTCCCATAGTCTTTGCCTATGCCTTCCAAGCAAAATCTGCCAAAAATTAGGATGGAGGAACTTGCAATGCTGGCAACACGGACCACGGTCACCCTGGTGGTATAGTGGTGGTGGAGGCTGAGGATAAGGAGAAGAGCAAAAGACAGCTGAAATGAGGAAGCGTATACCCATGTGTGGGTGTGAAGCGGTGCATGGGAATACACCTCCCGAAATAACACAGTGAATTTGACTTTATGTTACTCTGCTGTCATTTGGTGGTGATGAGAAGTCTGGCCCAATCCAGCTCTTGTTCATTTTTATAAGGGTCAGCTTGTCAGCATTGTCAGTTGACAGGCGAGTGCGCTTATCAATTATAATTCCCCCAGCGACACTAAAAACACGCTCCGATAACACGCTAGCGACAGGGCAGACCAGGACCTCCAAGGCATACAGAGCGAGTTCATTCCAAGTGTCCAGCTTGGATACCCAATAATTAAAAGGCACAGAGGAATCACGGAGTACGCAGGTACGGTCGGCAAGGTACTCCCTCACCATCTTTTGAAACTTTCCACTCCTTGTGAGAGTACTCTGTGTCTTAGGGCCTGTAAGCTGGGCGGGTCTCAGAAAACTGTCCCAGAACATTGACAGTGTTCCCCTGCCTCTGCTGGATTGGAGTTGCATCTCTCTCGCCTGTACGCCTTGGTTGGTCAACGAACTGTGACCGCTAGCGTGTTCAGATGGGAATTTTTTTATCAGTTTTGCAGCAAGGGCCTTCTGGTACTGCCACATTTTTGTAGACCTCTCCACCTCAGGAATAATAGAGTGAAAGTTCTCCTTGTAGCGGGGGTCTAAAAGTGTCACCAACCAGTAATGACTGTCACCCAACATTTTGACAACGCGAGGGTCACGGTTAAGGCAGCGTAACATAAAGTCAGCCATGCGTGCCAGACTGGTAACGGGCAAGACTTCCGTGTCCTCACCAAGATCACGACTGACCATGCTCTCCTCCTCCTCCTCCTCCGCCCTGTCCTCAGGCCACCCACGCTGAACCGACTGTATGACAGTTGTACAGGTACTACCGTCTACAGCGCATGATACCAGCTCCTGTTCTTCCTCCTCCTCTCCCTCATTGTCCCCCAATGCATGATGGGAAGAGATGAGGCTGGGCTGTGTGTAATCGCCCGCTACGGCTTCTTCATCCATCTCATCATACTCTGGCTGCAATTCCTCCTCTTTAATTCTCTGCAGAGAACATTGCAAAAGACAGACAAGTGGGATGCTGACGCTAACGATGGTGTCAGCGCCACTCACCATCTTGGTGTACTCCTCAAAGTTTGTCAGGATGGTACATATGTCAGATATCCAGGTCCACTCCTGAGGTCTTATGTGTGGAGTCTGACCTGAATATCGACAGCCTTGTTGCAGCTGGTACTCCACAACTGCTCTCTTCTGCTCACAAATCCTTTGCAACATGTGGAGGGTGGCGTTCCAACGTGTGGGGACATAGAGTCATAGAATAGTAGAGTTGGAGGGGACCTCCTGGATCATCTGGTCCAACCCCCTGTTCAAAGCAGGATTCACTAAATCATCTCAGACAGATATCTGTCCAGCCTCTGTTTGAAGACGTCCATTGAAGGGGAACTCACCACCTCTCGTGGCAGCCTGTTCCACTCATTGATAACTGTCGGTGTGCTGGAAGCTGCAAACGCTACAGCAACACAGCAAGGGTGGCGGAAGCTGTAGCCGACTTCCGAAAATTAGCTGACAGGCGGCGTACTTTGACGAGCAGATCTGGCAACTCGGGGTACGATTTAAGAAACCGCTGAACCACGAGGTTAAGCACATGAGCCTGGCATGGTACGTGTGTGATCTCAACTCGCCTCAGAGCCGCCACCAGGTTACGGCCATTGTCACACACGACCATGCCGGGATATAGGTTCAGCGGTCTCAGCCACAGATCTGCCTGCTCTTTCACAGTTGTCCACAACTCACAAGCAGTGTGAGGTTTATCACCTAAGCTTATGAGTTTCAGCACAGCCTGTTGCCACTGGGCTGAGGCAGTACTGCAGTGCTTCCAGCTTGTAACTGATGTGGTGATAACTGAGATGGAGGCTGAACATGAGGAGGAGGAGGATGATAATGCGCAGGAGCTGTACACTGTGGGGGCAACTCTGACTGACATAGGGCCTGCAATCCTCAGTGTGGGGAGGATGTGTTCCGTCCCAAGGTCCGACTGGGTCCCGGCTTCCACTATGTGTGCCATCAGGGAGATGTACGGTCCCAGGCCACAAGCACTTGTCCACGTGTCCATTGTCAGGTGGACTCTCCCAGTAACTGCGTTGTTGAGGGCACGGCAGATGTTTTGGTACATGTGCTTGTGTAGTGCGGGGATGGCACACCGGGCAAAATAGTATCAGCTGGGGACCGAGTACCGAGGGACAGCCACCGCCATAAGGTTGCGGAAAGATTCCGTCTCCACCAGCCTAAAAGGCAGCATTTCCAAAGCAAGCAGTCATGAAATGTGCGAATTTAGGACTGTGGCCTGTGGGGCGTTGGCTGCGAATTTGCGCTTTCATTCAAAGGTCTGGGATATGGACAATTGAACGCTGCGGTGGGACGTGGACGTGGACGTTGATGCTGTTTCTTGAGAAACTGCCATAACAAGTGAAGACTGAGAGGAGGGGGCATCTTTGCATGCAGTATGGACAGGGGATTGCCTTGCACGCACAACAGGGGGTTCTATTACACGCACAACAGCGGAAGAAGCAGTGGTGACACCCGCTGACACTGGTTGTGGACCATGGGGTTCACTCCACAAAGTCGGGTGCTTTGCTGCCATGTGCCTGATCATACTGGTGGTGGTCAGGCTGGTAGTTTTGTCACCCCTGCTGATGCTGGCCTGGCCGGTGGTACAAATGGCCTTTTTGGGGTTATCAGCAGAGTCTTTAAAAAAATTCCAGACTCTGGAAGACCTACCAGTTGTACTGGCAACGCCCCTCATGTTGGTGTTATGGGGAATGGTTGCCCGCCTTCTGTCTGCGGCCACCACACTGCTTCTTCCTACCTGTTGGGGTACTCTGCCTCCCTCCCCCTCTGTGCTGCTGGCTATGCTCTGCTTGTCCTCCTGCCACGTTGGGTCAGTTACTAGATCATCCACCACCTCCTCCTCTTCCACTTGCGCACCACGATCCTCCTCCTCACTTCAAGGCAATTGTGTCTCGTCATCGTCCACCTCTTTTGACAAATTGCCAGCGTCGACTTCCTCTGCCCGTGGCTGCTCAAATATTTGGGCATCGCTACATTTTATCTCCTCTTCCACCACTTCAAGCGGAGCAGGCGAGGGGCACAAATATGGAAATGGACCATTGAACAGCTCTTCAGAGTGTCCAAGTGTGGGATCAGTTGCTGTCTGACGACGCTCGGCATGGTGGGAGGAAGGAGCATCAGGGTGAGGAGGAGTATGCGGTCGAGACTCACGGCTACTAAAACTTGACCATGTGGAAGACAGACCGGAGGTAGTGGTGCCCAGGTAACTGGAAGTATTATCTGCTATCCAATTAATAACCTGTTCACACTGATCAGTTCGCAATAGTGGTCAAGTTGTTGTGTGCTTCCCTAGTAATTCGGTCAAGAACTGGGAGCGAGAAGATGTAGCTGTTGGTTGTGGCACATTTTCACCTTAGCCACGGCCCCGTCCTCTACACGCACCATCACCAGAACGTCTAGTTCCACGTCCCTTGCCACGTGCCTTGCCCACTGTAAATGAAGTAAAATAGCTTACACTCGCACTATCAATGGAAAAAGGGTAATAAAAAGGAGATTATAACCGTGGAACTGCAAAACCACAGTTATATTTTTCTGGCCTACACCAGAATCTTTCAAACAGATATATTTGTGTCTGAGCAATCAGGGAGACACTATTACAGGTTTTTTTACGGCAAAAAATGCCAAAAAAAGGATAATACAGAGATTTGACCAATGGAACTGCAAAACCACAGTTATACTTTTCTGGCCTACACCAGAATCTTTCAAACAGATATATTTGTGTCTGAGCAATCAGGGAGACGCTATTACTGTTTTTTTTGACGGCAAAAAATGACAAAAAAAGGATAATACAGAGATTTGACCTGTGGAACTGCAAAACCACAGTTATACTTTTCTGGCCTACACCACACTCTTTTAAACAGATATATTTGTGTCTGACCAGTCAGGGAGACACTATTACAGTTTTTTTTTACTGCAAAAAATGCCAAAAAAAGGATAATACAGAGATTTGACCCGTGGAACTGCAAAACCACAGTTATACTTTTCTGGCCTACACCAGAATCTTTCAAACAGATATATTTGTGTCGGAACAATCAGGGAGACACTATTACTGTTTTTTTACGGCAAAAAATGCCAAAAACAGGATAATACAGAGATTTGACCCGTAGAACTGCAAAACCACAGTTATATTTTTCTGGCCTACACCAGACTCTTTTAAACAGATATATTGGTGTCTGACCAGTCAGGGAGACACTATTACAGTTTTTTTTTTACAGCAAAAAATGCCAAAAAAAGGATAATACAGAGATTTGACCCGTGGAACTGCAAAACCACAGTTATATTTTTCTGGCCTACACCAGACTCTTTTAAACAGATATATTGGTGTCTGAACAGTCACAGACACACTCAATTTTTTTTTTGGGGGGGGGGGTGGGAAATACCAAATGGTTAATAAGACGCGTATTTGGACAGTCTGACTGAGGGAAAAAAAAAATACAGGATTTAGATGGAAAAAAAAGGATTTTTCCTGGCCCCTGAGACCGGGGAATAAGTCTAGCAATTTCACCAGCAGGGGCACACAGGACTGTAATGCAGCGTTTGCTGGTATAACCACTGCGTCTCCTATACAGCCTGCCTGCCTGTCTGATACCTGTGATGGATATTAGTCCTGAGAAGGACTGTTTGTATGATTTGGCAGGATAAATCTCTCCCTAGTTCAGCAGCACTGACCCTACACTCTCTGATCTGGAGCGACTGTGTCCAAGATGGCGGCGCCTGTTTTTAAATACTCGTGGTGACACTGTGCTGCCAGCCAATCACTGTAATGCCCACAAACAACATGACTGCGGCAGTACAGTGACTGTCTGGCAATCCCTGCATGTTCATTGGCTCTGTAAAGAGAACCAAACGTGCAGGGCGGAGACCCGAGCTCCCGCCCGAGTAACCCGGAAATGCTCGGTGCTCGCCGAACATCCCGAGTAGTGAGATGCTCGGGCAAGTACCGAGCAGTGTTGAGCATGCTCGCTCAACACTACTAAACGCAAACCGGATGGAATAGCATGCCGCTGCAAGATGCTGTGGTAGCCATGCTGGTTTAGTATGCCTTCAATTTTGAATAAATCCCCAACAGTGTCACCAGCAAAGCACCCCCACACCATCACACCTCCTCCTCCATGCTTCACGGTGGGAACCAGGCATGTAGAGTCCATCCGTTCACCTTTTCTGCATCGCACAAAGACACGGTGGTTGGAACCAAAGATCTCAAATTTGGACTCATCAGACCAAAGCACAGATTTCCACTGGTCTAATGTCCATTCCTTTTGTTCTTTAGCCCAAACAAGTCTCTTCTGCTTGTTGCCTGTCCTTAGCAGTGGTTTCCTAGCAGCTATTTTACCATGAAGGCCTGCTGCACAAAGTCTCTTCTTAACAGTTGTTGTAGAGATGTGTCTGCTGCTAGAACGCTGTGTGGCATTGACCTGGTCTCTAATCTGAGCTGCTGTTAACCTGCGATTTCTGAGGCTGGTGACTCGGATAAACTTATCCTCAGAAGCAGTGGTGACTCTCGGTCTTCCTTTCCTGGGGCGGTCCTCATGTGAGCCAGTTTCTTTGTAGCGCTTGATGGTTTTTACAACAGCACTTGGGGACACATTCAATGTTTGCCCAATTTTTCGGACTGACTGACATTCATTTCTTAAAGTAATGATGGCCACTCGTTTTTCTTTACTTAGCTGCTTATTTCTTGCCATAATACAAATTCTAACAGTCTATTCAGTAGGACTATCAGCTGTGTATCCACCTGACTTCTGCACAACACAACTGATGATCCCAACCCCATTTACAAGGCAAGAAATCACACTTATTAAACCTGACAGGGCACACCTGTGAAGTGAAAACCATTTCCGGTGACTACCTCTTGAAGCTCATCAAGAGAATGCCAAGAGTGTGCAAAGCAGTCATCAAAGCAAAAGGGTGGCTACTTTGAAGAACCTAGAATATAAGACATATTTTCAGTTGTTTCACACTTTTTTGTTAAGTATATAATTCCACATGTGTTAATTCATAGTTTTGATGCCTTCAGTGTGAATGTACAATTTCCATAGTCAAGAAAATACAGAAAAATCTTTAAATGAGAAGGTGTGTCCAAATTTTTGGTCTGTACTGTATATATATATATATATATATATATATATATATATATATATATATATATATATATATATATATATATGCAGTGTGTATATACAGTCATGGCCAAAAGTGTTGGTGCCCTTTAAATTGTTCCAGAAAATGAAGTATTCATCCCAGAAAATTATTGAAATTACAAACATTTTTCTATACACGTTTATTTCATTTGTGCGTATTGGAACAACACAAAAAAAAAGAGAAAAAAAAGAGAAAAAAAGGCAAATTGGACATAATGTCACACAAAATCCCAAAAATGGGCCAGACAAAATTATTGCCACCTTTTCAAAATTATGAGTAAACAACTTTGTTTCAAGCATGTGATGCTCGTTCAAACTCACCTGTAACAAGTAACAGGTGTGGACAATATGAAAATCACACCTGAAACCAAATGCAAATGTGAAAGTTGACTGAATCTTTGCTTTGTGTGCCTGTGTGTGCCACACTAGGCATGGAGAACAGAAAGAGAAGAGAACTGTCTGAGGACTTGAGAACCAAAATATCAACAATCAATATCTCAAGGTTACAAGTCCATCTCCAGAGATGTTGATGTTCCTTTGTTCACGGTGCACAGCATAATCAAGAAGTTTCCAATCCATTAAACTGTATCTAATCTCCCTGGATGTGGGCGGCAGAGAAAAATTGATGAAAGGTTGCAACGCAGGATAGTCCGGATGGTGGATAAGCAGCCAAAATAAAGCTCCATCAGCACAGTGTCAGCTCTAACTATCCATCTGTTACGAATCATTGTTCTGTGCTCCCACCTGAGAATGTAGCAAGTCCAGTGCTACGCTACTCCAGTCACAAGCGCCGCCATTGTCCTGACCATGGAGGTGGAGTTACTACGCGTGCAGGGATACTGTCCCATTTTTGTTGAGTGTCGCGTTCTGGTGTTGTGGGATGTGTGAGGACGCACTGGTGGGATGTTGTCCAGTCTGCTGTTGAAGCTAGCAGGCAGTGGCTGTCTGCGGATGATTGGGAGGTAATCAACACGTGATCATTAAGGAGGCTATATAATCCTGCTCCCTGCTCAGTCATTTGCTGTTTATTGCAGTTCCCTATGTGCTTGGTGGTGAGTGGTGGTAGCATTAGTCTTGCTATCTTTTCAGGGGTTTTTCTCTGTTTCTCTTCTGGTTTCACTTCCTGGGGTTTTGCAGAAGTACTCACCTGGTTCTTGACTAGGCACCAGCTGTCCGGCGACAGAGTGCCTGGGTAGGGCTCTGCCAAAGTCTCCCTTCCATTTACTGGGAGCTGGGTGAAGAGTATTCCCGGCTCTCAAGGGCTTGCCTAGCAGGGCAGCTTGTGCTAAGTGCATCTGTGCCTTTGCTGGTTTGGTGTCCGTCTTGCTGGGTCCCTCTGCACAGGGCATAGCACCGTCGGTATTTGAATCAAATGAAACGCTATAGCAGGAGACCTAGGAGAACCTCACTGCTGACACAGAGACATAAAAAGATAGATTGTAGTTAAACTTGTGTAGCCTTTTTAAATCCTCTGTATACTTATACTCTTATAAACGCCTTTGTATAATTTTCAATGGTCATAATATCATTGGTAGTGCTGTGATTTTTGTCAATGATCAGATTGGTGGAAATTTTAGGTCACTATGTGATGGTAATATGTGGTCTGGTTATGATTGGGCATTATTTGTCCCTTGTATGCGGTAATATTGGTATATTAGTCTTGGAATAATGAATTTTGTTCAGTAACAGGATGGTGGTTATATTCTGACATTACGTGGTTATAATATTTGGTAACGAATTGGTTGGATTTATTCATTTTATTCGAGGTTAATGTCTTGAAAGTTTAAACCCTCCTTGCTTTGTGATATGCTATTACACAGTGTCAAAGATGCAATGATACAAATAAGCATAATTATACATCACAATTATGATGTGAACACCGTAGATGTGCAAGAGCTCTTTGTATTTTACAGCCATCACTCCTTTCTAACAGAGGTAGTGCCTAACATGTATTTGTATATACAGTGGTGGCCAAAAGTATTGGCACCCCTGCAATTCTGTCAGATAATACTCAGTTTCTTCCTGAAAATGATTGCAATCAGAAATTCTTTAGCATTATTATCTTCACTTAATTTGTCTTCAATGAAAAAACACAAACAGAATTGTCCTAAAGCCAAATTGGATACAATTCCACACCAAACCTAAAAAAGGGGGTGGACAAAAGTATTGGCACTGTTTGAAAAATCATGTGATGCTTCTCTAATTCGTGTAATTAACAGCACCTGTAACTTACCTGTGGCACCTAACAGGTGTTCGCAATAACTAAATCACACTTGCAGCCAGTTAACATGGATTAAAGTTGACTCAACCTCTGTCCTGTGTCCTTGTGTGTACCACATTGAGCATGGAGAAAAGAAAGAAGACCAAAGAACTGTCTGAGGACTTGAGAAACCAAATTGTGAGGAAGCATGAGCAATCTCAAGGCTACAAGTGCATCTCCAAAGACCTGAATGTTCCTGTGTCTTCCGTACGCAGTGTCATCAAGAAGTTTAAAGCCCATGGCACTGTGGCTAACCTCCCTAGATGTGGACGGAAAAGAAAAATTGACGAGAGATTTCAACGCAAGATTGTGCGGATGGTGGATAAAGAACCTCGACTAACATCCAAACAAGTTCAAGCTGCCCTGCAGTCCGAGGGTACAACAGTGTCAACCCGTGCTATCCGCCGGCCTCTGAATGAAAAGGGACTGTATAGTAGGATACCCAAGAAGACCCCACTTCTTACCCCGAGACATAAAAAAGCCAGGCTGGAGTTTGCCAAAACTTACCTGTGAAAGCCTAAAACGTTTTGGAAGAATGTTCTCTGGTCAGATGAGACAAAAGTAGAGATTTTTGGGAGAAAGCATCAACATAGAGTGTACAGGAAAAAAAAGAGGCATTCAAAGAAAAGAACACGGTCCCTAAAGTCAAACATGGTGGAGGTTCCCTGATGTTTTGGGGTTGCTTTGCTGCCTCTGGCACTGGACTGCTTGACCGTGTGCAAGGCATTATGAAGTCTGAAGACTACCAACAAATTTTGCAGCATAATGTAGGGCCCAGTGTGAGAAAGCTGGGTCTCTCTCAGAGGTCATGGGACTTCCAGCAGGACAATGACCCAAAACACACTTCCAAAAGCACTATAAAATGGTTTGAGAGAAAGCACTGGAGACTTCTAAGGTGGCCAGCAATGAGTCCAGACCTGAATTACCATAGAACACCTGTGGAGAGATCTCAAAGTGGCAGTTTGGAGAAGGCACCCTTCAAATATCTGGGACCTGGAGCAGTTTGCCAAAGAAGAATGGTCTACAATTCCAGCAGAGCATTGTAAGAAACTCATTGATGGTTACCGGAAGCGGTTGTTCGCAGTTATTTTGGCTAAAGGTTGTGCAACCAATTAGGCTGCGGGTGCCAATACTTTTGTCGGGCCCATTTTTGGAGTTTTGTGTGAAATGATCAATGATTTGATTTTGCTTCATTCTCTTTTGTGTTTTTTCCTTGTAAGCAAATTAAATGAAGAGAATAATACCAAAGAATTTGTGATTGCAATCATTTTCAGGAAGAAACTGAGTATTATCTGACAGAATTGCAGGGGTGCCAATACTTTTGGCCACCACTGTAGCTCTAGTGTGGATCCATAGAGTCAATGCTACTTGTGGGTCCTAGGCTCACGAATCCGACACTGTCAGGGGTCACGCCCATAGTAATATTGCAGATCTGTGCTCACCTGCATCTTGGGGTAAAAACAGTACTTCTCTGGAGCACCAAATGGTGGCCCAAAGAATATGTTCATATCCATATTCTACCACCACACATGATCCAAGCATGTGGCTTTATGTGCATGGACGTGAAGATTAAGTTAAGCAACAGTATTTCAGTATTTATTTTCAGGCCTGTCATGTTTTTGTGATTCTTCATGTGTACGTCCGCATCGCTGACATTGCACTAACTATGATCCATTCTGCACGATTCAAACTATCATTGTCTTGTCTGCAATTTGGACTAGAATAATATATATATATATATATATATATATATATATATATATATATACATATATATATTATGCTTTGCTTATATAATGCCATCATATTCCACAGCGCTTTACAGACGTTATCATCACTTTCACCATTGGGGCTCACAATCTAAGAACCCAGAGTAAAAACCCACAAAAACAAGTGGAGAACATACAAACTTCTTGCACATGTTGTCCTTGGGATTTGAACCCAGGACCCCAGCGCTGCAAAGCAACAGAGCTAACTTCATATTGTGGTCTATGTGAAAAATTTCTTGTGAACTTCTACATTGAGTTACAGTGGTCAGCGTGCTGTCTGTGAGTAAAATTACATGAATCTGAATTAGCCTAAGGCCATGTGTATATGACAGTATTTAGATAAGTATTTTCCATCAACATGTTTAGGCCCACCCAGGAGAGGGTGACAAATGCTGAATACATTGGTGTGTTAATGTGTTTCCATTATAATTTTTCTTTGTATGTTTCACTTCTGACTTTGCCTTAAAAATACTGATGGAAATTACTGATAAAATAATGACGTGTGAACGTGGTCTTGCTTGGATAAAATATCTTGCAATTAATTGCAGAATACATGTACACATGTATTTATATCACAGTAAAAAAAGATCCTCAGCTGCTCCTTTCATCTTTCTGCTGTAGGTACAATATAACTTTTTACTATTCTCTCCTGCTGTTCTGACATATTAGAGTATAAGAATCAATTACAGATGTATACAAGCTGACTTACATACAGTAAAATGTGCTTATATGTTTACAAGTGTTTATTATCTACATGCACAGCAGTAACAGATGTTAGAAATTATGTCCCCCTGTACTGAACAGAAGCCCATGCTGAGTAACAACACCTATTTAATGGCTGGGTTGGTACAGGAAGAATACAATTATTTTTATTCCAGATAAAGCACACAGGGCCACTATCTTGCTTTACATGTTAATTTTAGCAAAATGCTAAAATGCTATGTATCTATTAGATTTTTTTTACTAGTAGTTATAATATATAAACTATAATTTAACACTAATTTGTTGAATTGTTAGTTACATAAATTAATAATGATAAATAACAATCTATTACGCATTGATTATTTTAGGCTTATGTGTTTCCAGTATCAGTGCCTTTTTCCATTAAACCCAGACAATCTTTCTTGACCTATAGGTCTACTATTGTTTGGCTGACCTTGTGAGGTGGATCCAAGAAACCTCAGGTCCAGGTGGGCACACATGACCCCAGGCATTAGTACAGCAAGCAGGAAGGCACGTGGGAAGCAAAGACCTGGCACACACAAGAGTTTCAGCATCAGTAGTATAGATGAAGGGAACCCAGAAAGGATGAATGCAATATGAATTGTGCAGCAGTAGTTTTTTTTCTGCAACCGGTGGGTTAATCCAGAGATGGCAGAGCGAGGATTAACCCAATGAGCTGAATGTATGAAGGGCCAGAGATGGTTTGCAAGCAGAAGCACAAATGGTGGAGCAGCCCAAACACAGGACACTAGAGTCTTCATCCTAAGTTACAAGTATGCGTCTTAGTGGGACCTAAATAGCCCTAGAGAGATGATGTAATGGAGCCACACTAGGCAACTTACAAAACTCAACGTGGAGCACAACAGAGGACAGCGGCCTCAGGGGAAGGAAGCAAAGCCTGGGATACCAGGGACAGAAGCGGAACATATACATGGGGAACCTTATTTTTGTAAGTTTGCAAATTTCCATTTGTCTGTTCTGTTTAGAAATATAATTTCATAACAAATAGAATTCATATGCAAAACAGGTCTGTCGTATTATTGATGGAAATGGATGCAGAGGCTCCTCATTGATAATTATGGGGTCCATCTGGTTTCCATTTTGTGCCGGTTTCTAGAACACAAGATAAAACACAGCATGTGGAACTTTTTCTAACGTGCTAAAAACTGGCACAAAACTGAAACAAGACAGACCTCATAATAATCAATGGGGTCGTTTGTATCAGTAACGCAACAAACCTGTTCTTATTTGCATGAATATCTTTTGATTGTTCCCCTTAGAAAAAAAATGAAATGTTCAAAATGTGAATGTAGATTAATCTTTTTCTAATCTTCAAATTTATGTAAAGTAGTGTTGAGCATTCCAATACTGAAATATTGGGTATCGGCCGATAATCGCAGTATCGGAATTCGGATACTTTTACAATATCGTGTACCGGAATCGGAAGTTCCCATAATGCAATGAGCCAGTTTCATTTTATTCAGCCAATGAGGATCCTAGGAAGTGTGGGCAAATCCTGTTAGGCATGTAGGCATCTTAACTAATGGCATGGCTGTGATTGGCTGCTGAAATGATGTCATGATGCACTATAAAAGCCGCCGCCGCCATTTTCAGCTCACTCTGCTGTGAATTCAGTTTGGCATAGGACGCTGTTGTTCTGAGGGACAGTTTTAGCTACCTATTTGGTCTATTCTGCTTTATCCAAGCTACTTTATAAATCGCTGTGCCTTGCAGCGCTAGTGCACAGTTCTCTGTGCTGTTCACCGCTGTCTGCAAGGTCTGTGTGTGTGAGTGCTGCTCACCCTGTAGTGTGTGCTTCAGCCACATCTGGTTGTAGTGCACTCAGTGTGTGTCACTGCCTCATACATTGTCCTTTTTTGCCAATTCATAATTTTTCCTGATATCTCCTATTAGTGTGGTGGTTCCATCCGTATTCAGCTAAATTGGTTCCAAACACACTATATAGGAGTAGATAGAGAATTTTTTTTTGTCTTGCAGCGCTAGTGCACAGTGCTCTGCATCTGCACTGTTCACCGCTGTCTGCAAGGTCTGTGTGTGTGAGTGCAGCTCACCCTGTAGTGTGTGCTTCAGCCACGTCTGGTTGTAGTGCACTCAGTGTGTGTCACTGCCTCATACATTGTCCTTTTTTGCCAATTCATAATTTTTCCTGATTTCTCCTATTAGTGTGGTGGTTCCATCCGTATTCAGCTAAATTGGTTCCAAACACACTATATAGGAGTAGTTAGAGGAGCCTTTCAGCAGCATTGTGCCCTACAGCCCCAGCCAGATTAGAATTAGCCTATTTTTTTTGTAGCCTCATCTATTGCATTGTAGGTTACCTTCCTACATTGTAATAGCTACAAAAAGTTTGTGATACTATCGGTATTACATCTTTGGGCACATCCAGTGTCTTTTTGTGACAAAAAAAACCTAAATAAAGTTCACCAAACACTCCACTTTACAGTTGTGTAGGCCACATTAGCTCATATTAAAGTCTAGTCCACACTTTATAAAATGAGTGTTTCTTATACCTGTTAGCAGCTGTTCAGGAATAAGCACACTAAGCCCTTAGTACTTTTCTGCCTATCTGTATCAGTCTACCAAGATGAAGAAGGCAGGGAGTAAGGCATGTGGTCGTGGTCGTGGTCGTGGGTGTGGAGTTTCTGCAGGGAGAGGACGTGAGGATTCTGTGCCTGCAGGGAGAGGACGTAGGGATTCTGTGCCTGCTGCGGGCACCAGTGACTCAGCATCCCCCAGTTTTACCAGGGAACACTCCTCTATGCGCAGCTTTGTAGGAGCTAGCCATACCCCACTGCTGCGGGAGGACCAAATTGAAGCCGTTGTCGGATGGATGGCAACTAACGCATCGACTTCAATTAGTTCCAGATCCTCTCAGGTCCTGAGCACTGAAGAGCACCCATCTGTCTCTTCACCACCTGCCAAATTGCCAATGCAGTCAGAGAGCCCTGGACAGGAGCCATCTCTACTTCTGTTCTCTGAATCTCTTGGCTTGGAAAGAGGGGGCCAGCCAAGCAGAATTCGAGAATTTGAAGAAGAGGTAGTATGCAGTGATGCGCAACCGTTTTGTCTCTCTGAATCTGAAGAGGCGGGTGGGCCAGTGCCTATGGTCAGCAGCACACCTAAGTATGCATCTGATGATGAGACTCAGGTGCCACTTTCTGGTGCGTACTGTGCTGTTGAGACTACCCAGGAGAAGCAGTTGTTTGAAGAGGGTGGTGTAGATGATGAGGTCCTTGACCCATCATGGCGTGAGGGACAGGAAGGTGGTGGGAGCAGCTCTGAGGAAGAGATTCCCCGAACGGCCCAAAAAGGAGGGAGAGGGAGGGGGCAGACTTGGTTGCCTGTAGCCTCCACTTCGGCATCCATTAGGAGCATGGCTCTTCAAAAATCCAAAGCGAGCGCTCCCAAGACTTGCAGTGCCTGGTCCTTTTTTGACACAGTTGCAGATGACATTTGCTTTGTCAAATGCAAGCTGTGTAATCAGAAGGTGAAAAGAGGGAAAAGTGTCAGCAACCTCAATACCACAAATATGTGGAAACATGTGCGGACCAAGCACGTGGTGGAGTTACAAAAACACTCTGAAGACCTAGGCCAACCTACAGCGCCACCTACCACCTCTTCAGCTCGTGTTGTAGCCTCTTCCTCCAGCTCACACACAGCTGGTTTGGCTTCCTCACAGGATCGCCATGGAAGAATCTCTGGCACTGTTGTACAGAGACACAGTGTAATTCCACCCACAGCACCACTTTCCCTGTCATCCCCACACTCCCAGGCCAGTCTACAGCCATCGTTAGCACAGGCATGGGAGAAAAGGCGCCCATACTCGGCAAACCACCCCCGAGCACAGCCTCTGAATGCTGGCATTGCTAAACTACTGGCCCTTGAAATGCTATCATTCAGGCTGGTGGAGACTGACACCTTCCGTAACTTTATGGCATTGGTAGTCCCACAATACAACGTTCCCAGCCGCTTTTATTTCAGCAGGCAAGCAGTCCCTGCCCTGTGACAGCATGTGGAAGGGAAAAATGAAACATGCGCTACAAAACGCCGTCAGTAGCAAGGCCCACCTGACCACCGATGCGTGGACCAGTAAGCATGGACAGGGACGATATCTTTCCCTCACTGCCCATTGGGTAAATGTTGTGGAGCCGGGTACAGATCTTGAGAGTGGCGCTGTACGTGTTCTGCCAACTCCAAGGATTGCAGGAGTCCAGTCTGTATACATTGACTCCTCCTCATACTCCAGTTCCTCTGAATCAGCGCTGCAGGAGCCGTCACGGTCTACCTCCAAATCGACCTGTGAACGGTTACCTGTTATGATGACCGATATGAGCACAGCCGTGGCCAAACGTCAACAGGCCGTATTAAAATTAATTTCTTTGGGGAATCGAAGCCACACAGCTCAGGAGCTCTGGAATGCCATCAAGCAGCAGAGCGACGTGTGGTTTGTGCCAGCGAATCTCCAGCAAGGCATGGTAGTGTGTGACAATGGCCGAAATCTGGTGGCAGCTCTGGGCCTAGGCAACCTCACTCACATCCCATGTCTGGCACATGTGCTCAACTTGGTCGTGCAGAGTTTTTTGAGGGACTATCCGGATCTTGATGCACTGCTTCACAAGGTCCGCATAGAGTGCGCTCACTTGCGGCGTTCCAGAAACGCAAGAACGCGCATTGCAGCTCTGCAGCGCTGATTACGTCTTCCGGAACATCGCATCATATGTGACCTACCCACCAGGTGGAATTCAACGTTACCTATGTTGGAGAGGTTGTGTGAGCAGCAGGCAGCAGTAATGGAGTACCAGCTGCAGCAGGCGCAAACAAGTCGCAGTGCGTGCCGTTCACACTTCACCACCACTGAGTGGGCCTCTATGAAGGACATTTGCCACGTTTTGCGTGCCTTCCACGCGGATGGCGAGTGAAGATGATGCACTAGTCAGCATGACTATCCCCCTTATCTGCCTGCTTGAAAAAACACTGCAAGCACTAAGGGACAAGGTTTTGGAAGAGGTGGAGGATGAGGAGTCACAAATGCCATCTGCTTCTCTACAGTCTGCGCAACGTGGTTCCTCACAAAGGCCTAGGCAGGGGACACTTTGTGAGGAGGATGAGGAGGAGTCAATGGAGGAGGAAGACATCTGTCCAGAGGAGGGAGGTACACAATGCTCTAGTAGTCAGTATCTAGAGCGAGGGTGGGGTGATGCAGAGCAGGCAGAGATCACGCCTCAAGCAGGGGACAGCGTTTCTTGGCCAGTTGGCAGTCTGCAGCACATGGTTGATTTCATTGCTGCAGTGCCTGAGAAACGACCGCCGCATCTCCCACATTCTCAACACGGCTGATTATTGGGTGTCCACCCTCCTAGATCCTCGCTACCGGGACAACTTACAAAGCCTCATAATACCGTTGAACCGGGAGCGTAAAATGCGGGAGTACCAAGACGCACTGGTGCATTCCATCATGTTCTCCATTCCAACCGAGAGCAGTGCTGCTAGTGCTTTACAAAGCAGCTCAGTGCGTCGAGGCAGTGGAGGAAGCTCTGCACAAAGAGGGAGCAGAAGCAGCGCCTCAGCACAAGGCAAGACCAGTATGGCCCAAATGTGGCAAAGTTTTGTGTCCCCGCCGCCACAAATGTCTACACCATCACAGACGGCTCCAGTCAGCAGGAGGCAACGTTTCCGTCAGATGGTGACAGACTACATGTCTTGCCCTCTCAGTGTACTCCCAGACGGCTCTTCTCCCTTCAAGTTTTGGGTCTGTAAGCTGGATACATGGCCAGAGCTTAGCCAATATGCATTGGAGGTGCTAGCTTGCCCTGCTGCTAGTGTATTATCGGAACGCGTCTTTAGTGCCGCAGGTGGTGTACTAAAAGACCGTCGCATGCGACTATCCTCCGATAACGTTGACCGGCTTACTTTTCTCAAAATGAACAAGGCCTGGATCTCGCATGAATTTGCCAGTCCTCTTCCAGAATAAATAATTGGTTGGCAACAGTATCCAGGTCTCCTGTTGTGTTCATGTTTCTACCACCTGAACTGTAATCCCTGAGCTCCAACACCGCCAGTTGCTGCTCAGAAGTGCCATCTGCACAGTCAATGCTTGCTCCAGTGTTATTGGGGTTCAGTAACGTCAGCTGTTCCCCAGCTGTGTGTCTGGCAAATTCTCCTGCTCTGTCCACATCCACTGTACTACTGATTTAAAAACTTGCTCCAATTACACCTCTGGCTCCTCTGTTTTCAGTATTATCCCTGAGCTCCAACATCGCCAGTTGGCGCTCAGAAGTGCTGTCTGCACAGTCAACACTTGCTGCCATGTTATTGGGGTTCAGTAACGTCAGCTGTTCCCCTGCTGTGCGTACGGCAATTTCTCCTGCTCTGTCCACATTCACACTACTACAGATTTTAAATTTGCTCCAATTACACCTCTGGCTCCTCTGTTTTCAGTATTATCCCTGAGCTCCAACACCGCCAGTTGGCGCTCGGAAGTGCTGTCTGCACAGTCAACACTTGCTGCCGTGTTATTGGGGTTCAGTAACGTCAGCTGTTCCCCTGCTGTGCGTACGGCAATTTCTCCTGCTCTGTCCACATTCACACTACTACAGATTTTAAATTTGCTCCAATTACACCTCTGGCTCCTCTGTTTTCAGTATTATCCCTGAGCTCCAACACCGCCAGTTGGCGCTCGGAAGTGCTGTCTGCACAGTCAACACTTGCTGCCGTGTTATTGGGGTTCAGTAACGTCAGCTGTTCCCCTACTGTGCGGACGGCAATTTCTCCTGCTCTGTCCTCATTCACACGACTACAGATTTTAAAGTTGCTCCAATTACACCTCTGGCTCCTCTGTTTTCAGTATTATCCCTGAGTTCCAACACCGCCAGTTGGCACTCGGAAGTGCTGTCTGCACAGTCAACACTTGCTGCCGTGTTATTGGGGTTCAGTAACGTCAGCTGTTCCCCTGCTGTACGGACGGCAATTTCTCCTGCACTGTCCTCATTCACACTACTACAGATTTTAAAGTTGCTCCAATTACACCTCTGGCTCCTCTGTTTTTAGTATTTACCCTGGGCTCCAATACCGCTAGTTGCTGCTCAGAAGTGCCGTCTGCACATTCGCTTGCTCCAGTGTTATTGGGGTTCAGTAACGTCAGCTGATCCCCAGCTGTGTGTCCGGCAAATTCTCCTGCTTTGTCCACATCCACTGTACTACTGATTTAAAACTTGCTCCAATTACACCTCTGGCTCCTCTGTTTTTAGTATTTACCCTGGGTTCCAGCACCGCCAGCTGTTTCCCAGCAGTGTCTTTGGCACGGGTACTCCCTCCTGCTCAGCCTGGTTCCAGCACGTCAGCTGTTTCCGGGTAGTGTCAATGTCACTTTGGTGCCTCCTTCGCCGTATCCAAGTTCCACCAACGTCTGCTGGTCCTTGGTAGTGCTTTCTGGCACAGGTACCTCCTGCTTAGTTACCGGGTTCCAGTACTGTCAGCTGGTCCTCGGTAGTTCCATTGGCTCTTGTACCTTCTGCTACCCATCCGAGTACCAGTACCGTCAGCTGGTTCTCAGCAGTGTCTTTGGCATGGGTACTCCCTGCTGCCCAGCCTGGTTCCAGCATGCCAGCTGTTTCCGGGTAGTGTCAACGTCACTTTGCCTCCAATGCGTTGTCCTGTCGTGTTGTGGTCGGGTTAGCCGACTCTATGGTGCCTGCAGTTTAGGTGACTCCTATGTGGGCTGCGGGATCTGGCAATGAAGACTGGTTCCATAGTGCCAATAGGACAAGCACCCCCTGTAGGACTGTGGGTTTTGGTAACTGCGGCCGGCTCGCGGCCTTGCAACTATTTTTTACATGGTTACCTTCTGCTACCCATCCGGGTTCCAGTACCGTCAGCTGGTTCTCGGCAGTGCCTTTGGCTTAAGTGCCTCCTTCGCGGTATCCAAGTTCCACCAACGTCTGCTGGTCCTTGGTAATGCTTTCTGGCACAGGTACCTCCTGCTTAGTAACCGAGTTCCAGTACCGTTAGCTGGTCTTCGGTAGTTCCATTGACTCTTGTACCTTCTGCTACCCATCCGGGTTCCAGTACCGTCAGCTGGTTCTCGGCAGTGTTTTTGGCACGGATACTTCCTCCTGCCCAGCCTGGTTCCAGCACGCCAGCTGTTTCTGGGTAGTGTCAACGTCACTTTACCTCCAATGCATTGTCCTGTCGTGTTGCGGTCGGGTTAGCCGACTCTATGGTGCCTGCAGTTTAGGTGACTCCTATGTGGGCTGCGGGATCTGGCAATGAAGGCTGGTTCCATAGTGCCAATAGGACAAGCACCCCCTGTAGGACTGTGGGTTTTGGTAACTGCGGCCGGCTCGCGGCCTTGCAACTTTTTTTTACATGGGTACCTTCTGCTACCCATCCGGGTTCCAGTACCGTCAGCTGGTACTCGGCAGTGCCTTTGGCTTAGGTGCCTCCTTCGCGGTATCCAAGTTCCCCCAACGTCTGCTGGTCCTTGGTAGTGCTTTCTGGCACAGGTACCTCCTGCTTAGTAACCGAGTTCCAGTACCGTCAGCTGGTCTTCGGTAGTTCCATTGGCTCTTGTACCTTCTGCTACCCATCCGGGTTCCAGTACCGTCAGCTGGTTCTCGGCAGTGCCTTTGGCTTAGGTTCCTCCTTCGCGGTATCCAAGTTCCACCAACGTCTGCTGGTCCTTGGTAGTGCTTTCTGGCACAGGTACCTCCTGCTTAGTAACCGAGTTCCAGTACCGTCAGCTGGTCTTCGGTAGTTCCATTGGCTCTTGTACCTTCTGCTACCCATCCGGGTTCCAGTACCATCAGCTGGTTCTCGGCAGTGCCTTTGGCTTAGGTGCCTCCTTCGCGGTATCCAAGTTCCACCAACGTCTGCTTGTCCCTGGTAGTGCTTTCTGGCACAGGTACCTCCTAATTAGTAACCGAGTTCCAGTACCGTCAGCTGGTCTTCGGTAGTTCCATTGGCTCTTGTACCTTCTGCTACCCATCCGGGTTCCAGCACCGTCAGCTGGTTCTCGGCAGTGTCTTTGGCACGGGTACTCCCTCCTGCCCAGGCGGGTTCCAGCATGCCCGCTGTTTCCGGGTAGTGTCAACGTCACTTTGCCTCCAATGCGTTGTCCTGTTGTGTTGCAGTCGGGTTAGCCGACTCTGTGGTGCCTGCAGTTTAGGTGACTACTATGTGGGCTGCGGGATCTGGCAATGAAGACTGGTTCCATAGTGCCAATAGGACAAGCACCCCCTGTAGGACTGTGGGTTTTGGTAACTGCGGCCGGCTCGCTGCCTTGCAACTTTTTTTTACATGGGTACCTTCTGCTACCCATCCGGGTTCCAGTACCGTCAGCTGGTTCTCGGCAGTGCCTTTGGCTTAGGTGCCTCCTTCGCGGTATCCAAGTTCCACCAACGTGTGCTGGTCCTTGGTAGTGCTTTCTGGCACAGGTACCTCCTGCTTAGTAACCGAGTTCCAGTACCGTCAGCTGGTTCTCGGTAATTCCTCAGCCTTCTTGTACCTTCTGCTACATTTTCAAGTTCAAGCTTTTTGAAATGGTTCTTGGTAATCACTCTGGATCTCCCTGACGAGGACCCTGAAGACCACCCCAAAGAAGACGAGGACCCTGAAGACGAGGACCCTGAAGACGAGGACCCTGAAGACCAACCCCAAGAGGACGAGGACCCCGAAGAAGACGAGGACCCTGAAGACGACGACCCTGAACACGAGGACCCTGAAGACCACCCCGAAGAAAACAAGGACCCCGAAGACGACGACCCTGAAGACGAGGACCCCGAAGACGACGACCCTGAAGATGACAACCCTGAAGACCACCCTGAAGAAGACCAAGAAAATGACGCTGAAGAAGTTGACAAAGAGGACAAAGAAGAAGAAGACAACCACCAAGATACAGAAGAACAAGAGAGAGAAAACCAAGAAGCAGAAGTACAAGAAGCTGCAGAACAAAAAGCGGAAGAACATTAAGCATAAGTGTAATGGGTCTGGGAGGTGGAACCTCTGAGCAATGATACAAAGGGGCAATCCTTGTAAGGAAGCGGGTGGCTCCCAGGGAAGGCGGGCAGGTAGTCACGGCAAGTGACAGGGACAGTCTATGGGTAGAAGGGCAGGAAGTCACGGCAAGTGACGGGGACAGTCTCTAGACGGGCAGATGGTCACGGCAAGACAGCAGGGTAAGAGTCTCTAGACGGGCAGGTGGTCACGGCAAGTGACAGCAGGGTAAGAGTCTCTAGACGGGGCTAGCAGGCAGGTAGCAGGTGAGCGCTCCCAGGTGAGCGGGCAAGAGTCTCTGGACAGGCAGGTGGTCACGGCAAGTGAAGGCAGAACCTCCAGGTAGGCTAGCAGGCAGGTAGCAGGTGAGCGCTCCCAGGTGAGCGGGCAAGAGTCTCTGGACAAGCAGGTGGTCACAGCAAGTGACGGCAGAGCCTCCTGGTAGGCTAGCAGGCAGGTAGCAGGTGAGCGCTCCCAGGTGAGCGGGCAAGAGTCTCTGGACAGGCAGGTGGGCACAGCAAGTGACGGCTAAGCCTCCAGGTAGGCTAGCAGGCAGGTAGCAGGAGAGCGGGCAGGAATCTCTGGACAGGCAAGTGGTCACGGCAAGTGACGGCAGAGCCTCCAGGTAGGCTAGCAGGCAGGTAGCAGGTGAGCGCTCCCAGGTGAGCGGGCAAGAGTCTCTGGACAAGCAGGTAGTCACAGCAAGTGACGGCAGAGCCTCCAGGTAGGCTAGCAGGCAGTTAGCAGATGAGCGCTCCCAGGTGAGCGGGCAAGAGTCTCTGGACAAGCAGGTGGTCACAGCAAGTGACGGCAGAGCCTCCAGGTAGGCTAGCAGGCAGGTAGCAGGTGAGCGCTCCCAGGTGAGCGGGCAAGAGTCTCTGGACAAGCAGGTGGTCACAGCAAGTGATGGCAGAGCCTCAAGGTAGGCTAGCAGGCAGGTAGCAGGTGAGCGCTCCCAGGTGAGCGGGCAAGAGTCTCTGGACAAGCAGGTGGTCACAACAAGTGACGGCAGAGCCTCCAGGTAGGCTAGCAGGCAGGTATCTGGCAGGTACTTCCTGGTCCGCAGGCGGACTGATCCATAGACAGACTGGCAGGAGCTGGTAGGAAGACGCCGGGCACGGAGCGGAGAGGTGAGGGGAACGGCATCCCTGCCTAGCAGGAGGCAGGGACGCTGACGCTACAGTACCCCCCCTTTAGGCCCCCCCTTTTTAGGCCAGACAGAAATTTTTCTAGGATGAGCGGGGCATGGATGTTCTCCCGGGGCTCCCATGTTCTCTCCTCAGGACCAAACCCCTTCCAATCCACTAGAAAAAAGGTCCTTCCTCTTACCCTTTTGGTGGCCAGAATGTTCTCTACCTCAAACTCGTTTTCAGCGGAAACCGGAGCAGGAGGCGTACCTGTAGACTTGGAAAAAGAGTTAAGTATCACGGGTTTGAGTAGAGATACATGGAAGGAGTTGGGAATCCGAAAATTGGCCGGGAGTTTCAATTTATAGGCCACCGGGTTGATTTGTTTGATAACTTCCAGTGGGCCGATGAACCGAGGCCCTAACTTGCAGGAAGGAATCTTGAGCCGGACATATTTGGACGAGAGCCAGACTTTATCTCCAGGACGGAATTGTGGTGGATCCAGACGTCTCTTGTCAGCCTGTTCTTTCATCCGCTCGGATGACTGAAGAAGTGCGGATCTGATACTTTCCCAAATGGAGGAAAATTCGTTAAAGAGAGATTCCGCAGCCGGATTGTCCACCGAGGTGGAGACGGGAAACGGGATCCGAGGATGCTGACCGAAGACTACAAAAAAACGGGGATTTGAAGGAACATTTGCTCTCGTGATTGTTGTAAGAAAATTCGGCCCACGGTAAAAGATCCACCCAGTCGGAATGGTGAGCATTAACAAAGTGCCGGAGGTAACCGGTTAAAATTTGGTTGATCCGTTCTACTTGGCCATTGGACTGTGGGTGATAAGCGGAAGAAAAGTCCAAGGTGACTCCCAGCAGTTTACACATGGCTCGCCAAAAACGAGAGGTGAACTGAACCCCTCGGTCGGATACGATGTGGAGAGGAAGACCATGAAGATGGAAGACATGATTGATAAAGTCTTTAGCTAACTCTGATGCAGATGGGAGACCTGGCAGGGGAATAAAGTGAGCCATTTTGGAAAAGCGGTCAGCGACCACCCATATGACCGTACAACCGGCAGAGAAAGGGAGGTCCGTTATAAAGTCTATAGCTATATGCTGCCACGGGGCAGCAGGTACAGGAAGTGGAAGGAGACGGCCGGCTGGCAGATGTCTTGGAACCTTGTTGCGGGCGCAGGACACACAGGCTGAAACAAAGTCTATTACGTCCTTGTGCAGGGTAGGCCACCAGTAATGCCGGGTAATAAGCTGGAGGGTCTTTTTCTGACCAGCGTGGCCAGCTAGCTTGGACGAGTGTCCCCAGTGTAGAACCTTCTCACGATCAGGAACAGTTACGAACGTCTTACCGGGTGGAAGACGATTAAGATTCACGGGGGCCACCTGCATTACTTTGGCGGGGTCGATGATGTGTTTAGGCTCCTCTTCAAGATCAGAGACCAAAAAGGATCGGGATAAGGCATCAGCTTTGATGTTTTTGTCAGCCGGGCAAAAATGAAGAATGAAATTAAAGTGGGCGAAGAACAAGGACCACCGGGCTTGGCGCGGGTTAAGTCTCTGGGCACTCTGGAGGTAAGCCAAGTTCTTGTGGTCCGTATAAATTATTACCGGGTGAAGAGCCCCCTCGAGCAGGTAACGCCACTCCTCTAGCGCCAGCTTAATGGCCAACAATTCTCGGTCTCCTATAGAATAATTACGCTCAGAAGAGGAGAAGAGTTTGGAGAAGAAGCCGCAAGTTACCATTCATCCGGAAGACGACTTTTGGTTAAGTACTGCTCCGGCTCCGGAGGAGGAAGCGTCAACTTCTAGAAAGAATTGTTTGTTGCCGTCCGGACGATGCAGCACAGGGGCGGATTAAAAAGCTTGTTTTAAGGAAAGGAAGGCCTCCTCTGCTTCGGGCGGCCATTCTCTGGGATTAGCGCCCTTACGGGTGAGCGCCGAGATAGGGGCAGTCCGGGAAGAGAAGTGCGGAATGAAGAGGCGGTAGTAGTTGGCGAAGCCCAGGAACCGCTGAATAGCCTTCAACCCCTCTAGTCGGGGCCACTTCTGGATGGCAGACAGTTTCTCAGGGTCCATTTGTAGGCCGGTCTGAGAGATTATGTAGCCCAGAAACGGAAGCGAGGTCTGCTCAAAGAGGCACTTCTCATATTTAGCGTAGAGGTGGTTCTGCCTGAGCCTGAGCAGGACCTGACGAACGTTCCTCCGGTGAGTGAGAAGATCCGGAGAGAAGACCAAGATGTAGTCCAGGTACACCACCACGCAGGAGTAGAGAAGGTCACGGAAGATGTCATTGACCAACTCTTGAAAGACGGCGGGAGCGTTACAGAGACCGAAGGGCATAACAAGATATTCATAGTGGCCATCCCGGGTGTTGAATGCCATTTTCCATTCATCCCCCTGACGGATACGGACCAGATTATACGCCCCATGGAGGTCCAGCTTGGTGAAGATTCTAGCCCCCCTCAGACGGTCAAATAATTCAGGAATGAGCGGAAGGGGGTATTTATTCTTCACTGTGATCTGGTTAAGGCCTCTATAGTCTATACAGGGACGGAGTGAGCCGTCCTTCTTTTTGACGAAGAAGAAGCCTGCTCCTGCCGGGGAGGTAGATTTCCGGATAAATCCCCGGGCCAGATTCTCCTCAATATATTCAGACATGGACCGGGGCCAGCAGCGTACAGAGGGTAAATATGCCCACGGGGAGAAGTTGCGCCGGGCATCAGGTTAATTGGGCAGTCGTATGGTCTATGAGGGGGTAATGTCTCTGCTTCTCTTTTATTAAAGACGTCCGCAAAAGACCAATAGGGAGCCGGTAGGCCGGGTAGATTGGCTGGGGTAGGAGAAGGACGAGCAGGATGAATGGGAACTAAACAAGTCTTATGGCAGTCCTGTCCCCAGCAAAAAACTTCTCCGGTCTGCCAATCAAGCACCGGTGCGTGTCTCTGGAGCCAAGGTAGGCCTAGCAAGAGGGCGTGAGAGAGTCCAGGCAGAACATGGAAGCAGATGCTCTCAGAGTGCAGCATTCCCACCTGTAGAGTTATGGATTCGGTGATGAGTAGGATGGGATGTGGTAAGTGGCCCCCATCCACGGCGGCGACAGATAAGGGTACAGCCAGAGGTTTGGTGGGAATGCGGTATTTCTCTACCAGGGACTGAGAAATTAGATTTCCGGCAGCTCCAGAGTCAAGTTGAGCCAGTTCAAAATAACAGTTCTCCCCGCAGATGATAGAGACTGACAGCATTAGAGATGGAGAGGGTTTATTTCTGTCTAGGGTGACCTCTCTGAGCGATCCTAGACACAGGCGTTTCCCGACCTCTCCGGGCAGGAACGGATCCGGTGCTCCTTACTGCCACAGTAGAAGCAGCTCCCCTTGGCATGGCGTAATTCTTGACGGGTCTTGACCATCTTGGTCTGGTCGACCTGCATAGGCTCGGGTGAGTGCGCCGGAGGAGTAACGGAGGAAGTGATGGATCTCTGGAAGGTAGGGGCAAAGCGTGGAAACCTCCTCTCACGGGTGACCTCCTTGGTGCGCTCCTGGAACTGGATGTCAATCCGGGTGGCAAGTGTAATCAAGTCGTCAAGAGTGGTAGGAATGTCCCGACCGGCGAGTTCATCTTTAATACGGCCGGACAGACCCTCCCAGAAGACCGACACCAGGGCGTCGTTATCCCAGGCAAGTTCCGAAGCAAGGGTACGAAACTGTATGGCATATTGGCCCACGGTGAGACTCCCTTGGCGGAGGCGTAGCAGAGATGAGGCGGATGAGGTCCTCCGTCCTGGTTCGTCGAAGACCTTCCGGAAAGCCGAGAGAAAGGCTGGCAGATTGGACACCAGGGGTCTCCTCTCTCCCATAGAGGATTTAGCCAAGCCAGCGCCTCCCCCGTGAGATGGGACATGATGAAGGCTACTTTGGCTCGGTCGGTGTAAAAATGGTGTGCCAACAGTTCGGAGTGCAGAGTGCACAGGTTAATGAAGCCCCGTGCCTGACCGGGATCTCCCCCAAAACGAGGCGGGGCGGTGAGGCGGGGACCGGGAAGAGATGCCATGGAATTGATGAGCAGCGGCGCTGCCGGGGTAGGAGTCGTGCGACTGGAAGCCGGTCCCGAAGATGTAGTCAGTGTGTCCAGGCGGGAGTTAACACTACGCAGGTGGCTCAGGATGGACTCCTGTTGGGACCTCTGACGGGACAGTTCATGGCATAGGTCCGAGAGCGAGGGAGCTTGGGTGCCACCGGGTTCCATGGCCCGAGCAAACTGTAACGGGTCTGGGAGGTGGAACCTCTGAGCAACGATACAAAGGGGCAGTCCTTGTAAGGAAGCGGGTGGCTCCCAGGGAAGGCGGGCAGGTAGTCACGGCAAGTGACAGGGACAGTCTCTGAGTAGAAGGGCAGGAAGTCACGGCAAGTGACAGGGACAGTCTCTAGACAGGCGGGTGGTCACGGCAAGTGACAGCAGGGTAAGAGTCTCTAGACGGGCAGGTGGTCACGGCAAGACTGCAGGGTAAGAGTCTCTAGACGGGCTGGTGGTCACGGCAAGTGACAGCAGGGTAAGAGTCTCTAGACAGGGCTAGCAGGCAGGTAGCAGGTGAGCGCTCCAAGGTTAGCGGGCAAGAGTCTCTGGACAGGCAGGTGGTCACGACAAGTGACGGCAGAGCCTCCAGGTAGGCTAGCAGGCAGGTAGCAGGTGAGCGCTCCCAGGTGAGCGGGCAAGAATCTCTGGACAGGCAGGTGGTCACAGCAAGTGACGGCTAAGCCTCCAGGTAGGCTAGCAGGCAGGTAGCAGGTGAGCGCTCCCAGGTGAGTGGGCAGGAGTCTCTGGACAGGCAGGTGGTCACGGCAAGTGACGGCAGAGCCTCCAGGTAGGCTAGCAGGCAGGTAGCAGGTGAGCGCTCCCAGGTGAGCGGGCAAGAGTCTCTGGACAAGCAGGTGGTCACAGCAAGTGACGGCAGAGCCTCCAGGAAGGCTAGCAGGCAGGTAGCAGGTGAGCGCTCCCAGGTGAGCAGGCAAGAGTCTCTGGACAGGCAGGTGGTCACAGCAAGTGACGGCAGAGCCTCCAGGTAGGCTAGCAGGCAGGTATCTGGCAGGTACTTCCTGGTCCGCAGGCGGACTGATCCATAGACAGACTGGCAGGAGCTGGTAGGCAGACTGTCGGACCACAGGATAGCAAGCAGGTAAGCAGATATCAGGCAGGTATCAGGCAGGTATCAAGCAGGAATCTGGCAGGTGACTGGCAGGTAACTGGTAACGGGACCTGAGGGCTGAAGCAGAGTTGAAAGGCTTTGCAACAACATTGCTCGGGCACCTCCATTTTGGAGGAGGTGCCTTATATATGGTGAGGTCCTCCGGCCATTGGCCGGGGACTCCTTAGGACGGCGCACGCGGCCCCTTTAAGAGAGGGGGAGCGCGCGCGCCCTAAGCACAGAGGCCGGGAAGCAGCGCACGCTGCCAGCAGAGTGGGAGGAAGACGTCGGGCACGGAGCGAAGAGGTGAGGGGAACGGCATCCGACGCTACAATAAGACTAAAAATCAGAGCAAAAGATAATATCTAAATTATAAGCAGAAGATGACTAAGCAGTGTATGGGGGTGAGTCCGTTCCTCCTCGTGGCGCCCCTGGAAAAGACCTGCTGCTGCAGGCCAAACTGAATGCGGACAAATCCTGTTGTAAATCTTTTGTGACGGGCAGAACAAAAGGTGTAATTTTCAAACTTTTATAGATAACAACTACAGGAATGCCTGTCACAAATAATATGATGAAGAAGAAGAATATGAAGAAGATGAAGAAGTAGAATATGAAGAAGAATAATAGTTGAATAAGAAGAATGTGAAGAATGTAAAAAAAAAAGAATAATAGGAAGAAGGTAAAGAAAAAGAAGATGTAGAAGGTGAAGAAGAAGTTGATGAAAAAGATGCTGATGCTGAGGATGATGAATGGGGAAAGTGTGGGAGAAGTAAAAAAGAAAGTGAAGAGCATGGAAGTAGTGAAACATAAATATCTGACAAAATATAAAAAAAGTTAACATAGTCAATATTTCCGTAACTCAGAATGTCTTAAAAAAAATATTAATTCCAGCTATTCCATTTGATTGGGCTAAACCTCTATGCCTTTATTGTCTCCCCCACCTCGCCCAATACATTATACATTATTCTTAGTTGTTTTCCTTCATGTAGAATTAACCTACAAGGAAAGAAATGGTTTATTCTTATTCCGATATTTCTGTCCCATTGACTTGCATTGGTTTCCGGTATCGAAATCGGCGATATCCGATACTTTTTGGGTATCGGTCCGATCCAATCCGATCCGATATTTCCCGATATCGGAAGGTATCGCTCAACACTAATTTAAAGTCATCTGCACAGGATACATTTACAATCCCTAGCACATTAATTAGGTGCTGTTATTAGTTAGCCACCTGGTAATTTTATTAGGGTACTGTTTGATGGTAGTAAAGAAACACTGGAAAATAGGGTTTTCTATATGTCCTGCTATTGAATTATTAGAGCACTATGTGGTACTTGGGTAAGTGAAGCCCTCTATGGTATTGTGCAGGGCACAAGCTAACCCGCCAGCCCTGCATGTGATCAGGGTATAATAATAAACACAATAGACTTCAGGTTTAAAACATGTTACTAGAATAAGGTACTAGAATTAGTTTCAGTATTGCTCCTAGTAACCAATCAGATCACAGCTTCCATTTTAAGATAAACTCTACAAATATAAAGCCTGAAAATTGGTTGTTGTGGGTAACATTGACTCTTTTCCATACAACAATTGCTATACATGTGGCCAAATATTTTAAAAGGGGTTGTCTGTGATTTAGAAAAATTTGCACGAATGGCAAATAAGCAAGTCAGTAGGAACTATTATAACCTGTATAAAAGCCTAAGCAGGGATTGCAGCAGCCAATTTTAGGCTAATGAGAGGACATTATAGCTCAGCAATAGAGTCAGGAAGACAATTTCTAAAGCATTGATCAAATATTCCAGTCAGAAATATGTTGAATATTTGCAAGAAAATGAGAGCATTGGTCTGCGATACAGAGTTGCAATAAACAGGGAAAGAGAGAGATAGGTGGCAGCAGTGCCAGTGTAATTGTTTAAAGGGATATTCTCAAGTTTGAGAAGTCATCTCCTATCTACTTTACGTTCGTTGTGGGCCCGACTGCCATGGCCGCCAGTGATAACGAGAACCAGAACTCTGAAGAGCCCTGGCTGAATGAAGCAGAGGTCAATCATGCACACAACCGCTCCATTCATTCTAATGGCAGCACCGAAAATTAGCCGAGCACAGCACTCGGCAACCTCCGGCGCTTCTATTAAAATGAATGGAGCCCCCTTGCACATGATCTTCAGAGCTCCGGTTCTTGTTATCGCTTGTGCTATGGTAGTCAGACCCGCAGCGATCAGAAAGTATCCCCCATCCATTGGATAGGAGATAACTTCCAAACCCAGGAACACCACTTTAATTATATGGTGTATCTGGTATCTATTCTGCTGTATTTGTATTTACATTCAACCTACACACATTTTTCATCCTTTTTGTACCAAAAAGCAGTACACTAGCTTGGAATGTAAAATCAGTGTCAGACAATGTGCTGCGGGTCTCTCTATCTTTAGCTCTCTTTCTCTTTCTCACTCTCGCTCTTTCTATCTCTCAGTCTCCCTGTGCTTCCCCCACCCCATTTGGGCTATCTTGACGATAAACAAATAAAACAGACCAGATCTAGTCCTGAGGGACTGCAGGTAGTCACACACACCATATCAATGCAATTGGATAACTTGCAATTAGCTACAAATTGAATTTTTGGAAAAAACTTGCCGAACTTGGTAAATTCAAATTTCAAGAAAATTCGATCATCTCTACTCACCAGTTAAATCCAGTGGTTGTCTCAGGTCTTTGTTTACTTTTCTACAGCAGTGATGGGCAATACATTTAAGTGACCACTGCAGCCAATCGTAAAAGATAATTGAGGACAGTGATTGATTTCATTTTCCCTCTCTTGGCTTAGTTCAAAACCTGTACAACTCTTTTAATTTTGGACTATTTTAGTGTTTTTTTTTTTCTTCAATGTAACAATTTTTAGGTCTCATGAATACCTTGTAAAATAAAAAATTCAACAAAATAAAATATATATTATTTGTGAATTGACAGGTAGCAGTTTAAAAGCAAGATAGATTAAATCTATATACAAGCAAAATGATATGAGCAGCGATGAGCGGAGAACGTAATTCAATTATCCTGTTCGGTATGTTTTTTTAAGGTTGACCTTAATTAGCATTGCTATTACAACACTATTAAAATTGCTCTTCTAGCACCCAGCTCATTTGAACTAATGACACATCTAATAGGTTATTACTAAGTGATGGATGCTGATTATACAGCAGGAGTCGCCTTCACTTTTTTCTAATATTTCATTATAAATATTATTGTCTTTAATGTACTTTTTGCAGCTCTCCATTACTCACTTGTTTCTGTATTCTCACTGTTCTTTTTGTATTTTTGCTTTGTGGTTCCTTGCTGAGAACATTAGTAAATATAATTATCATCCACTAATAGTAGGTGTTATAGAACTGACAATTTGAAAAGTAGGTCATCAAGATCTTTTCTTTAAAGCGATGATGAAGTAGATGGGAAAACAGCCCAACTGAATCTAAAAAGCGCAAACGCAAATGAAAAGCTAAAATTACCTAACTGCTAATTATAATTTCATTATTTTCGGATTAGCGTACCGGTATCAGAAAGGAATTGTGCCAAAAGATCTGTCCGGTTAGTAGAAATGATTAACGCATGAGACATAAATGGAAATTTACATTTAATATGACGCAATTTTCCTGTTCAAGTTTAACACAGGAAAGTTTGCAATTACTTCATACAGAATACATCGGCTTTGTTCACTTGTATGAATCTGACATGACATTGTGTTCAATACAATTACTAATTGAGAGGTATAAATCTGAACCTTCGCTGAAACCAACTCCTAGAAGAGCTGTATAGCTAGCGCTCTGTATCTAATAAATAACATTATACAGCATATGCTACAATTTATGCGGTAATTGATAAATGAAGATGACATTGTTTCTATTGTGTAGTGCTATGAAAAAGTATTTGCCTCCTACCCAACTCCTTCTGTTTTTGCCTATTTCTTATTCTTATATTTTTCAGGTCATCAAACTACTTTTATTATTAGATACATATAACTCAAGTACACACAAAATGTTTTTAAACCATGATTTCATTTATTGAAGAAAAAATGCTGGTTTTCCCTACCAGCCTGTATAGGATAAAATATTTGTCCCCTTCTCTTTTAAATCAATCAGTTAAAGGGTTATTCTAGCAGTCTTTCTTCAGGAATGCACATCTTCCAAGGTCCTCCTCTTATATTCTTGCTTGCTCAGGTGCACTGTGCCCCTTATGATTGTCAGTTCAGACCAGTAGTCCAAATTGTGTTATTGTGTTTCCTCCCATGCTGCTGGCAGACTCTGCTTTGTCTCTGTAGCACCAGAGGATCACAGGATTACTGAAACTGGTCAGATCCAGTGATCAAGCTATATTCAGAGCAGAGCTTACAATCTATAGCAAAGAGCTTTCAACTGCTGCACTGCTTGCCTAGGAAACCCGCCACCTCTGATATACTGCAGAGGTGACCATATTCATATATATATATATATATATATATATATATATATGTATATAAACCAGAGAAACCTGACCAACACCTCCTAGTGTGAGCTGGTGCCAGCTGCCGTAACTATGAAATATATCAAAAGAATACAGCAGCACTCCATATGGCCAAGATACGTCTTAACAATGAAAATAATGAAAATATTAGATCTAAACTATTTTGCTTAGCAACAAGTACTTACAAACAATGAAGTTTTTTAGCACATAAATTGGCCCATCAACCACGGCAAGGTAACCTCCCCCTGATGGGTAAATACTCTGCCTAACATGCCACTTTTGGGCTACAAGCCTACAACTAAACGGACAAACATGTCTTCTTCTGGGCTAAAAACACCTACATTTAAAGGGCAAGCAGAGCTGTTTATATAACACCTGCTGGTTTATGGGAGGAGTGCAGAATCAGGCAAGAGGCAGTTACACCCCCTTATAGTAATACAAGCCAGAGAAACCTGACCAGCACCTCCTAGTGTGAACTGGTGCCAGCTGCCGTAACTATAAAATATATCAAATCTTGGCCATATGGAGTGCTGCTGCATTCTTTTGATATATGTGTATATATATAAACTGGACTCAGCATATATTATATGTCAATGTTCAATGAATTTCCTATAAAGTATCTAAAATAGAGCAACATATGTGATATATATAGGCCTGGACTATAAAAATGGCTGACCATTCGGAAAATTAATATAAACCAAGAGCAAGAAAAACCGAACACATTGGTCATAAAGCAACATCAAAACTCAGCAGGTGATGAAGGTAGTTCCGAAACGCGTGTCGGGATCGGCGTGCAAGACACGGCACCACGGACCACCAGATATTTTAACTTGAGTATCTCCCTTTTCACCATGTTTGGCTTATCTATTCTAGGTAATTATAGCTCTGTGCCATACACTTACTGTTTAAGCATGGAGTAATCTGTGGCATGAATAGGTGACATGAATACATCAGGCTTGACACAATACACATCTCACCACTATGTATGAACTACATTGGTTTCATGATATATGGTAACACCATTTCTATCTTAAGAGATGTATATATGTGTATACACCGGGTTACATTCCTGCCAATAGCATATTGAGGATGTCCCTCTGTATATTTTTTTCATGGCGATACAGGGTATAATAGTAGAGACTTACAGTGATGATCATTATTTGAATAATATAGTAATATCTCTATATAGACACAATTATTGCTGGTTGGTCAGTTTTTTTATGGTAAACTGCTACATATGTATTATACACATGTATGAGTTATTTTTTATATGTTTTATGTGTGTGTGCACTTCTGGTTTACAGTGCCACCATGAACCATTGACTGAGAATAAAGGTTTTTTAATTAACACATTGAGTTTTGATATTGCTTTATGACCAAAGTGTTCAGTTTTTCTCTCTCTCTGTTTATGTATATATTTATATATTGTTGGCGGCCGACAAGGAAGATACTGGACGGAGTGTATATCTCTCCCAGAAAGTTAAGCTTAGTGAGATATTAAAGCCGGGTAGTGCTGGTTGGTGCAGTAGCTTAGCTGCTGAGCCATTTGATTTATGGTAGTTCTGGGCTGTTTTTCATTGGAGTGATAAGTAGGATTTGGCAGTGGGACTCATCACTCCCTCTCCAGTAAAGGCAGTACTGGAGGCTTAGCCAGCTCAGCTGAGAGATGTTGTTTCATTAGAGACACAGAAAAGCCTGAAGGAAAAGGCTTCATTAGAGTCACACCCTCCAGACTGAGAGGAGGTGTTCCTCAGGAGTTAATACACAGCGGTTTATTGTGCCACAACCTGAGTTGCTGAAAAGCCATGACTGCATTCATCCCTGGTAACTTGAGTAAACAGTATGGTACGTTAGTTAGCGCTTATCCGGGCAAGTCTTTTTTGGTTTTGATTTTTTGATTGCTTTGTTGGTTTGCTGACATTTCTTTATATGGACTATTGCCATCTATGTCACTGCCATGCCACCCTGCAATGCCCCTACCGCATTACAATATGGTGGAGAATGTGGGCATTCTGGTTGCTAAGAGCAACAGTGTGACACATAAAGGCTTCGCAGGACAGTGAGGATTGCAGTGTGCTGTTGCTGTGAATCGACGGGTTCACAAAGGCTTCTGTAACCGGGAGAAGCATTTGCGGGGAGTCGGCGGGCTCCCGAAGGTTTGCCTACCCTGCAGTTAAGGGGAGTGTCCTGTGGATGTCCTGGGTGCAGTCGCTGAATGCTATGCAGTCACAAGCCCGCACTATGGGGGAAGTTCTCAAAATTCGGGTCCAGGCCCAGGATCGAGCCTTGCAGCAGTTGTGCCAGGCCCAGGAGAAGCAGTGCCAGAATCAGGAGGAGCAGCACCAGGCCCAGGAACAGCAGCGCCAGGCCCAGGAGCAGTACACCTGCTTAAAGCTGGAGCAAATGGAATTGTTGAAAGAGGTGGTTGTAGCAAGCTCTGAGACAAGGCCAGCTATGAGCCCTATGTCCCCATGTCATGAGGTGCCAGGAAGGTGGTGCAATGCTCCCTGCAAAAAATGACTCCAGATGATGATGTGGAGACTTTCCTCACTATCTTTGAAAGGGTGGCCCAAAGGGAGCTGTTTCCTACGGAAGTAAGAGTGAACGTACCTGCACCCTACTTGATATGAGAATCTCAAAAAGACTATCATGACCTCAGTGAACAAGATGTGTGAGATTATGCAAAACTGAAAGCTGAGATTCTTGCTTGCCTAGGGGTTACGGCTGCGGTGCGGGATACACGGGTCCGAGCTAGACGGGTCCGGGCCTGGGAATACCGGTTGGACAGATATTCCCAGTCCCAAATATTTAAATTATTTCATCTGGTAAAGAAATGGCTGGAACCCAATGTCTGTATGCCTGCACAGATCGTGGAATGGCTGGTTGTCGACCTTTTTTCCCGGTCTCTTCCCAGTAAATTGCAGCGTTGCGTCAGCCATGGTGATCCCCAGAGTGCGGATCATCTAGTGTAGTTGGTGGAGAGGTTTGTTGCTATGGAGGGATATCTCCAGGATGCTACCCCCAACTCATTCCCCACAGAGCGATGCTGTCCCACTCTCAGTCAGAAATGTCCAACCGTTCAAGGGGGGTGGAAGGAACTGCCCGACAAAAAGTTCCGGACCTGGTGGGGACTCTATATTTAGAAAACCTGGGCTGGTCCAGTATTTGTATCACAGCAAATTTAGCACACCCCTGTTGGACTTTTTCACTGCTTGCACTATATAGCAATGCTATTCAAATTAACCAAGTCTGGCTGTATGCTTTTAACGCAGAAATGGATCAGTATAAATGGTGTATTATATTTATTGTCACAACAGTTAGCAGGATTAAGAGTAAAAAGAATATTATTATTCCTGGGAAGGGCTATTGATTAGTGATGAGCGAGCATGCTCGCTACTGCTCGGTGCTCGACCGAGCATCTCATTGCTCGAGATGCTCGATGCTCTCAGAGTATTTCTGGGGTTGCTCGGCAGGAGCTCGGGTCCCCTCCCTGCATGTTTGGCGCTCATTAGAGTGCAAATCAACATGCAGGGATTGTCTGCCACACACTGTATTGCCGCAGCCATGTTGGTTGTGGCATTACAGACCTGGCGCTGCCATGCCCGTCACAGTCACTCCGGAATCAGACAGTGTAGGGAGAGCTGCTGCTGTGCTAGGGAGAGATTTGCTTGTTTCTAGTTAGTGTAGGTATACCAGACTATATTAAAGAAACATATTCATCTCAACTAACAGTCCTTCTGAGGACTAATCCAGCTGCAGAAATATCAGTGCTAAGCAGGCAGCGTATATAGCAGATTGCAGTGCACATAGCAAGAGGGTCCATTCCAGTTCTGTCTGCTGGTGCTTCTACAGATATTTGTAGAAATAGGCCCAGGTATCAGGGGCCAGGAATATTTTTTTTTATCTTAATCCTGATTATTTGCTTAAAAAGCAATCCAAAGAACACCGCTTTTCTGCGCCATTTACTTGTTGGCACTGCAGAATACAGCCAGGTCCTTTCCATATTACAGTGCTAAAAATCCAGCTATGTAAAAATGTGGTTTGTTCGTCACACAGATCACATATAATTGCACTAAAAATATTGCCATTTCTGGCCTCCATTGAAATTTTGTTGCAGTGTGTCAGTGAACTTATTGACATGAGGTCGGCACTGTTAAAAATAGTTACCTACAGGCCAGATATTTAAAACTGTGGTTTGTCCGTCACACGGATCACATATAATTACGCTGAAAATATTGCCATTTCTGGCCTCCATTGAAATTTTGTTACAGTATGTCAGTAAAGTTATTGACACCAATTTGCTGTTAAAAATAGTTACCTACAGGCCAGCTATTTAAAACTGTGGTTAATCTGTCACACTGATAACATATAAGTTCGCTCTAAATTCAGCCATTTGTAGTGAGAGTGGAAGATATTGTCCTCCATTTAAAATGGGAAAGGCACGTGGCAAGGGACGGGGAACTGAACGTGATGGTGATGCTGCATGCAGAGGCCGAGGCCGTGGGCAAGCTGAAATTGTGCCACAACAAACACCCACATCTTCTCGCTCGACCTTACTGTCCCAATTAACAGGGGACCGCAGAACACCACTATTGAACACAGAGAAGTGTGAAAAGTTTATTGGTTGGATAGCAGATAATGCTTCCAGTCACTTAGCCACCACCACCACCCTGACTTCCACATGGTCAAGTCTAAGTAGCCGTGAGTCTGGACCACATATTCCTCACTCTGATCCTCCTTCCTCCCGCCATGCCGAGTGCCCAGAGACAACTGATCCCACACTTGGACACTCCGAAGAGCTGTTCGCTTTTCCATTTATAGATTCGGGCCTCTCACCTGGTCCACTTGAAGCGGGGCAAGAGGAGATTGCATGAAGCGATGCTCAAATATTTGAGCAGCCACAGTCATACAAAGGCGACGGTGGGAAAGTGTCACAAGAGGTGGACGATGATGAGACACAATTGCCAGAAAGTCAGGAAGAGGACTAGGGTGCGGAAGTGGAAGACGAGGTGGTGGATGATATAGTAACTAACCCAACCTGGCAGGAGGACATGCAGAGTGAGGACAGCAGCACACAGGGATAGGGAGGCAGAGCACCTCAACAGGCAGGAAGAAACAGTGTGGTGGCCGCAGACAGAACGCAGGCAACCATTCCCCGTAACACCAACACAATGGAAGTTGCCAGTACAATTGTTAGGTCTTCCCGAGTCTGGTAGTTTTTTAAAGCCGATAACCCAAAAAAGGCCATTTGCACCACCTGATAGGCCAGCATCAGCAGGGGTAGCAAAGCCAGCAGCCTGACCAACACCAGCATGATCAGGCACATTGCAGCAAAGCACCCGACTTTGTGGGCCGAACCCCAGGGTCCAGGAACAATGTCTGCGGGTGACACCACAGCTTCTTCCGCTGTTGTGCGTGCAAGCCAATCCCCTGTCCATAGTGCATGCGAACATGCCTCCTGCCCTGCACCTGTCATTGCACACTCTCAACTAGCCCTATCAGCAATTACGTCCTTGTCCCAGCGCATCATTCAGTTGTCCATACCCCAGTCATTAAAACGTAAGCACAAGTACGCAGTCAACGCCCCAAAGGCCACACTACTAAATTCCCACATTTCGCGACTGCTTGCGCTCGAAATGTCGCCTTTTAGGCTCGTGGAGACGGAAGCTTTCCGCAACCTGAAGGTGGTGGCCGTCCCTCGGTACTTGGTCCCCAGCCGCTACTATTTCTCCCGGTGTGCTGTCCCCGCATTACACAAGCACGTGTCCCACAGCATTAGCCGTGCCCTCAGCAATGCAGTTACAGGGAAAGTCCACCTAACCACGGACACGTGGACAAGTGCTTGTGGGCAGGGACGGTACATCTCGCTGACGGCACACTGAGTTAACATAATGGAAGCCGGGACCCAGTTGGACATTGGGACGGAACACATCCTCCCGACGCTGAGGATTGTGGGCCTTAGGTCAATCAGGGTGGCCCCCACAGTATACAGCTTCTGCACCTCATCCTCCTCAGCCTCCTCCTCCTCTTCAGCTTCCATCTCCGAAATGACTACATCAGTCACAAGCTGGAAGTACTGCAGCACTGCCTTGTCCAAGCGGCAACAGGCTGTGCTGAAGCGAATATGCTTAGGTGACAAACTGCACAATGCTGAAGAATTGTGGACAGCTCTGAAAGAGCAGGCAGATCTGTGGCTGACACCACTGAACCTACAGCCAGGCATGGTCGTGTGTCACAATGGCCTGAACCTGGTGGCGGCTCTAAGGCGAGGCAAGCTCACACATGTACCAGGCCTGGCCCATGTGCTTAACCTCGTGGTTCAGGGGTTTCTCAAAAGCTACCCGGAGCTGTCGGATCTGCTTGTCAAAGTTATGCCGCCTGTGTGCCCATTTTAGATAGTCAGCTGCAGCTTCCGCCGCCCTTGCCGTGCTTCAACAGCGTTTGCATCTTCCGGCTCACTGACTGGTGTGTGATATCCCCATGCGTTGGAACTCTACACTGCAGATGTTGAAGGATTTGTGAGCAGAAGAGGGCAGTTGTTGACTACCAGCATCAACAAGGCCGTCAGTATTCATACCGGCTGTCATACCGTCTGTTCAGCGTGGATGGCCTGAGGACAGGGAGGAGGAGGAGAGCATGGTCAGTCATCCTTTTGGTGAGGACATGGAAGTCTTGCCAGTTAGCAGTCTGGCACGCATGGCTGAGTTTATGTTATGCTGCCTTTCCCATGACCCTCGCATTCTTAAAATTTTGGGTGAAAGTCATTACTGGTTGGTGACACTTCTAGACCCATGCTACAAGGAGAACTTTATATCTCTTATTCCTGAGGCGGACAGGTCTACAAAAATGGGGCAGTACCAGAAGGCCCTTGTTGCGGAAGTATTAAGAAAAAAAATTCCCATCTGAAAACGCTGGAGGCAGAGGTCATAGTTCATTGGACTACAAACGAGAGAGGCACATCTCCAATCCAGCAGAGGCAAGGGAACATTGTCAAAGTTCTGGGAGAATTTTCTCAGCCCCTCCCATCGCACAAGCCTTGAGGCGCGAGGTACTCTCACAAGGAGTGCAAAGTTTGGGAAGATGCTGAGGGAATACCTTGCTGACCGTACCAATGTCCTCCGTGATTCCTCTGTGCCTTATAATTATTGGGTATCCAAGCTCGACACACATGGAATGAACTGGCTTTCTACCCCTTGAAGGTCCTGGCCTGCCCTGCCACTAGTGTTTATCAGAGCGGGTTTTTAGTGCCGCTGATGGAATTATAACTGATAAGCGCATCGGCCTGTCAACTGAAAATGCTGACAGACTGACTCTTACAAAAATGAACAAGGGCTGGATTGGGCCAGACTTCTCAACACCACCAAATGATAGCTGCGTAACATAAACTTAAATCCAATGTCTTTTTTTGGGAAGTGTATTCCCATGCACCTTTTCACACCCACACATAGGTATACGCTTCCTGATTTTGGCTATTTGCTCATGTCCTCCTCCTTCTCCTCATCCTCATCCTCCACCACCATATCACCAGGGTGACCGTGGTCAGTGATGCAACACCCACATAATTTTTAAAAGGATATTTATGATGTCCGTTAAAATAAAATTTTATACAGTATGTTCATGTATACCCCCCAGGGGTAAATGTTTGTCAGCCCATACACTTAGTGCATGGGCATTACAAGTATAGGAGACCCGCTCCTTTCTAATGGGAACATTTTTTTATGAGGCCACCCTCCACGTCTTTTCCAAGGGGCATTGGAGTGCCTCCCAATTTTTGGCAGCCGTTCATTCACTGCATAGGCCAACACCATGGGAGACGCATTTCCTAATAATGGGAACATTTTTTCATGAGGCCTTCTACGTCTCTTCCGAAGGGCATTGGAGTGCCTCCCAATTTTTGGCAACCCTTGCATTCACTGCATAGGCAAACACAATGGGAGACCCACTTCCTAATAATGGGAAAAACAATTTTCAAGAGGCCCTCCTCTATGTCTCTTCCAAGGGGCATTGGAGTAGGTCCAAATTTTTGGCAGCATTTGCATTCACTGCATAAGCAAACAGTATGGGTGACCCACTTCCTAATAATGGGAACATTATTTTCCGGAGGCCCTCCTCTAAGACTCTTCAAAGGGGTAGTGGAGTGCATCCAAACTTTCAAAGGGGTATTAGGGTGTGTCCAAATTTTGGGCAGCCCAGCCACTCACTGCATACGCAATAACAGTATAGGAGACCCACTCTTTAGTAATGGGAACAACAAAGCATGGCCATTTAAGAATAGTAAAGGCCGCCTGATGGCCCTATAAAAATAGGCTTTGTGACTTTCAGAGTCCCTCCTTCATAAATGAAACAGGATGTGTCAGATCATGTCTTACACACCACATGGCCAGATAAGGTTGTAAAATGTTAAAATGACATCTCCCAGTGAAAGCATTTGTCACGGTTGAAAGCAATGCAAAAGTGAAAAAGCTCATTAAAAACGCTACGTGTGAACATAGCCCAAGGTGTGGAGTAGTATTTTTGGTTTTGGTTATTTATTTTGCCTTATATACAAGTTATTACCCTGGAAAGGATGTTCCTTAACATATTTCCCAGGAAAATGCATTTTGGTTTAGTTTTTGTATGTTTTATTGTGAGTCCGTAAAAGTGGCGTAATACCTCTGACAACGTTGTTGACAGAATTGACCTGGGAGTCAGAAATGCTTCCAGGGGTCTTCCCCATGCTGTTCCCATGTCATTTGAGCACTATTCCCATCGATATGGGCAATTTTAATCCCTCTGCAGACCGCCGGGGGGAGCCGCCTGAAAAATGCTCGAGTTTCCCATAGACTTACATTGGGCTCTTTGCTCGGGTCGAGCACCCGAGCATTCCAATTTGCTCGACCCGAGCATCGAGCACCCGAGCATTTTAGTGCTTGCCCATCAATACCATTGATATAAGTTCCAGCAGCAGAAAGAACGTGCATTGAACCATATCCTGTCCTACACTATTCCTCCATAAAGTCTCCCTAACTACTGCTAACAGGAGTATTAATATTGATTAAAATGAGCCCTTACAAGGGCTGTTGTTGCAGATAAAAGAAACAAAAGTGGTGTGAAATCCCTGCCTAAACGCAGATAAAATTCTCTCCCTCGTTCAGATGCAGCACCTCTCTCTACTCTGCCTGTGTACAGGGTAGACTGTGACGAGCATAGGGTCCCGGGTCTTATATAGACCCAATCACGCTATGCGGCCAGCCAATCACAGTAATGCCACTACCAACATGGCTATGGCATTACAGTGACTGGCATTCAATGCCCGCATGTTTATTGGCTGCCTAAAAAGCGCCAAACATGTGGGGTGGGGACTTGAACTCCCGTCCGAAAATTAAAAAAATATTCGCCGAATAACGAGCATCCCGAGCATAGTGATACTCAGGTGAGTAACGAGTAGCGACAAGCACACTTGCTCATCACTAGCTGTTATTTATTAACTGTTATTTGAAGGTCAGCATACATATTAAAAGTAAATGAAGGCAGGTGTTATGTAGAGGGGAGCACACGGGGCCGCTACCATCATGCTGTGTGCCGTAATTATCTGTTCTTTGCCCAATGCCCCCTCTACTATTAAGGACTGAGACCGGATTGTGTGCTGCAATGGAGAATTTGCTGTACTCACTGTTACACTGTTCATACATGGCTGCAGTATACAGATCAAGACAGGTTCTTTGGTTAGTGGAGTACTCTTGGTAATGTGCCTTTCCAATGTTTGCTCTCATCCCTTCCTGAGACCCGATATCATCCACTTCTTCTGGGACCCAGCTAAGAATCGCCCCTCTAGGGATATAGAGGCGTCGCCTTGAGCAACTCTGAAAGGCCATGAGCCTAGGACTGTGCCGGCGTCCAGATTCCGTCTCAAATGTGTCCTTATTCTGTTCTGATAACTTGCACTAGTAAAACACTTCTTCACTGCTGCTACTGCTGATTGAGTCTGTTTTCCTGTCTACTCAGTCTTCCTCCTCACTCCGTCTCTCTCTCAGTACATGGGACATAACCTACATCGGTCCTGTGCAATCGGGTCTTGAACCCAGGGATGAGGTGGCCTGACACAGGCCTCCCCTAACGGAAGGCATATGTGACACCCCAGGGGTCTGGTTGCCACAGTAATAGAGATATTACGTCTGAGAGCAGGTGGGAGGTCTCCTGGTCAGGAATCCTATGCATGCCACACCTCCTGCCCAGTCCTGGGAGGGGAAGAACTTCCCCTATATAAAACTGGGGCTGAGGCAGGGTTAGGGAGTTGAGAAGAGGAGAAGCAGCTATAGGAAAGAGAGATCAGGAGCTCTGGGGAAGTCGTGCTAAAAGGAATCAGGGGCTGGCAGCTGTAGAGCTCGCCCTGATTGAAGAGTTACCACCGGACCCGGAGTCCGAGGCTGTGGGGACTAATCCTTACCCAGCAGCAGAAACCGACCGGCAGGGGATTTCAGGTCCTCTGGCCAAGAAACCCGAAGGCATGGTCACACGCGTGGGACCAGCACCGCCGTCGTGGAGCGGAAGCCACTAGAAGGCCCCGAGTCACCGGCCATACGGGTGAGCACCACACGGTACACTCAGGGACGTGGGCTACTTTTACCCGCCTCTAGCAAGGTAGCCAGAAGAGTACAATTAGTTGGGGAGGCCTACAACTCCGCCTGGCCAGGGGAAATCCCATCTGCTCAAAGACTGACCAGGCCCCGATCGCTAGCCAGTACTCCGGGAGGGTCTATCTTTATCACCAGTAAAGACCCTGAACTACACCGCATCGTCTCTGAGTGGTTCCTGCTACCCCCATCATCCACGTCGGCTGCCCTGAGGCCATACCCCTCCCGTTGGGGGTTATACCATCTACGCTGCACAATCGTACCACCGGCCTCAGCAGTCTGCCCTGCAGCGGCAGCTCCATAGCTGCATTTAACGGGTGGCGTAGTCGTCCAACATCTACTGCTAATACTCAGCCACACAGTTTGACTCCCTGGGCACGGACCGGGTCACCGCCACGAGACTACTACCCCCAACAGGCCCGGCTCCGGGTAGTCCCCGCATGCGCAACGCTACACCAAGTAGGCCCAGGGGTGCGTCAACTTTTGGCGTAGTCGGCAGGATTTCGTGCCCGCAACCACCGGGTACTGCGTGCCTGAAAAAGACTGTTCAAACTTACCAGTGGTGAAGATTCCCGCCATCCGGCGCCATCTTCTACCTTCTTCCCGCCATCCGCGAAGTTTTCCCGCCATCCGGCGCCATCTTCTGCCTTCTTCCCGCCATCCGTGGAGTTTTCCCGCCGTTGGACGCCATCTTGAAGACACCGCGTGGGAAGAAGAGGGGCGTGGACTCTGAAAGCGCGCGAGAACTGAAGCCCCGCCTCACGTCAGGACGTTGCGTAAGGTCCTGGAAGGAGCCCAGCAGACGCCGACGTCACAGGAGCGCGACGGAGGGTCCTCAACCCTGACGATCCACTGCGGAGCCGCGGCCTACGGAAGAGGATCATCGCAAGGTAGGCCACGGTCCACTAGGGGGGGAGAAAGATGTCGGATACGGAGGAGAGCTTCACTGCCTCAACCCCCGCCAGCGCCACCGCTGCTGCAGTCATGCCTTTCACCATGCCCTATATCCCGGGAGCAGCCTGGCTACCCCAGTACTCAGGGGAGTCACATACCCTGAATGACTTTAAAGAAAAGCTGGATAGCCTCTTCCAGGTGTACCCCCTCACAGAAGAGCAAAAAGTGAGCATCCTGGTGGCCCAACTAACCGGGGCAGCCCAAAGGGAGGTAAAGTCCTGGCCACCTGGGAGGAGGACTGTCGCAGGGATACTAACCCGACTGAGGGATACCTTTGATACCCGCACCTCAGCCGAGATTAAGCTTAGATTCTATGGGTGCAAGCAGCGAGCACATGAGAGTATAAGGGACTATGCACTAAACCTACAAGAGGCCCTGAGAGCCATTAAGCAGACCGACCCTGACAGCGTGGGAAACGAGGACAGGCTGTTGACCGAGCAATTTATAGAGGGACTATATTGCAATGTCCACCGAACCCAGTTGCGGGCCATAGCCTTACAGGATCCTCATCTGGACTTTGCACAGTTCAAGGACAGAGCCATCCGGGTGCTCCGAGAACCGGCACCGGGTGGCGTTGTGACCCACAGGCGCCCAGCTATCACTTACCACCAGGAGGCGGCGCCCTTGTCGGCAGGGCCAGTGGGGGCTGATGCGCAGGCTTTGAACAATGACCCGGCTCCGGACCTGCACCATCAGGTCCAAGAGCTAGCTAAAAGCGTTGCTGCGCTAACCCGAACTGTGCAGTCTTTACAGGTTTCCACTCCAGGGAAGATCCAGCTGGCATCCGGACCGGAGGACATCCCGTGGCGTCGACCAAGGAGGACCCCACCGGCCAGAGGAAGACCCAGCGACCGATACAACGAGGACGGACAACCCATCTGCCGCCGCTGCAATCAACCCGGACATATGGCAAGGTACTGTCCTTTAAACTGGCACAACCTGGGGTAGAGGGCCAACCCCCAGGAAAAAGATCACCAGGCCCATCGAACTGGCGCGACAAATATGTGGGAGGACGTCCAGTCTTGCCTGTGGTACTGGATGGCATCCCTATGAGTGCCCTACTGGACACCGGGTCACAGGTCACCACCATCCCGTACGTGCTCTTCAAGCAGTACTGGAATGACTCGGATATAACCCGCTATCCAGATGACGACTTGAGTATCATCGCCAGTAATGGTCAGCCCGTGCCACAGATCGGATTTAAAGAAATGACCATTAAAATCGGTAGAGTCGAACTGGCAGCACAGGGACTGATCATTGTAGACATTGACAAGCGCGAGAGTCACCCAAAGATAACTCTAGGAACTAATGTGATTGAAAATTGTCTTGCAGAGGTGATTTTCTTTTTACAGCAGGTTGCCAAGAACGCCAGCTCCGGCCAGCAGCGAGTGCTCCAGAAAGAGATCCGGGCACTGATGCGACGGCAACAGGTGGAACTCTCCGGTGGTGAGATTGGTAGCGTAAGAATGTGTGACCCTTTCCCTATTGCCATGCCCCCGAAAAGTGAAATGATGATTTGGTGCCGGGCAGCTATTGGTCTGAGAGGTAGAGATTACCAGGCCATGGTAGAACCAGTCTACTCAGACAGTAGGCCCACCATTTTGACAGCACGGGGGGTGGTTGATGTACGCCATGGGAGGGTGCCCGTTCGTATAATAAATATCGGGAAAAGGGAAGTATACCTGCCCCGGTATGCTACGCTAGCCAAATTATATACTATCAACCAAAATTCTATACAGTCTGTGGAACCCTTGCCTCCATCTCACCCGGAGGAAGGTAACGGCTCTATGAAAATAATGGAGGATTGGTGTCAGCAACTACATTTGGGTACTGACTCCACTCCCTCCCACCAGAAACAGGGAGTCTACCGGGTGGTTCGAGAGTACGAGAGAGTGTTTAGTAAACACCCGTTAGACTTCGGGCGAGTCAAGGGGGTAGAACACCACATCCCCACGGGAGACCATCCTCCCATAAAAGAGAGGTATCGACCCGTACCCCCTGCACACTACCAACACGCCAAGGGGATGCTTAGAGACATGAAGGAGGCTGGGGTAATCAGGGATAGCTGTAGCCCCTGGGCAGCTCCACTAGTCTTGGTCAAAAAGAAAGACAACACCATGAGAATGTGTGTAGATTACCGGAAAATTAACCGTATCACACACAAAGATGCGTACCCCTTACCAAGAATAGAGGAGTCTTTGGCTGCTTTAAAATCTGCTAACTTCTTCTCCACCTTGGATCTTACTAGCGGGTACTGGCAGGTTCCTGTAGCAGAGGCGGACCGGGAGAAGACCGCATTCACCACCCCGATGGGACTTAGCGAGTTTACCTGCATGCCGTTCGGACTCTGCAACGCACCAGGAACCTTCCAGCGATTGATGGAATGCTGTCTGGGACACCGAAACTTTGAGACGGTCCTGTTATACCTGGACGATGTCATCGTCTATTCCAAGACCTACGAGGACCACCTGAAACACCTGGCGGAAGTGTTCGAAGCTCTGGCAAGTTACGGCCTAAAGGTGAAACCCTCCAAGTGTCACCTCCTGAAGCCAAAGGTGCAGTACCTGGGACACGTGGTGAGTGCTGACGGAGTGGCTCCCGACCCTGATAAGATCACCGCAATTAAGGAATGGCCAAGCCCCTCCAGCGTAAAGGAAGTGAGGCAGTTCCTCGGGTTGGTAGGCTACTACCGAAGGTTCATTCCCGGTTTCACCAAAAAGGCAGCTCCTATGCAGGACCTCCTGATAGGCCAGTCCAGGAAGGCCAAGACCCAGAAGCCACCCTTCAGATGGGAGAAGCTGGAAGAAGAGTCCTTCCGCCAGCTGAAGATGGCCCTCACGGGGGATGAAATCCTGGCGTACCCTGATTATAGCCAGCCCTTTATCCTCTACACCGACGCCAGTAACATCGGGCTAGGAGCCGTACTGTCCCAGATCCAGCAGGGGAAGGAACGGGTAATTGCTTACGCCAGCCGAAAACTGCGACCCACCGAAAGAAACCCTGAGAATTACAGCTCATTTAAGCTAGAGTTCCTGGCAGTGGTGTGGGCAGTCACCGAACGCTTTAAGCACTACCTCGCTGCTTCCCGGTTCACCGTGTACACGGATAACAACCCGTTGACACACCTGGACACTGCAAGACTCGGTGCCCTAGAGCAGAGATGGATGGCCCGCTTGTCCAACTATGAGTTTACAATCAAATACCGGGCAGGACGCTCCAATACCAACGCGGACGCCCTGTCCAGGATGCCGAACCTACCGGACGTAGGGGAAGATTCAGAGGAACTGGAAGAAGTTGAACTCCCCGCGTTCCACCGTCATGGGACTATCCAGTATTCCCACCGTGTAAGGAGTAAGCAATCCGCTACGTTCAACCCATTACCTCATTACAACTGGGCGGAGACGCAAGACAGTGACCCTGCCGTCCGACTGGTAAAGGAGATGCTGACTCGGCCAGATGCACTCCTTGACCCAGACGCTCTGGAGGAAGCCAAGCAACTGTGGGCTGAGAAGAGTCGACTGTTCCTTTACAAGGGGAAGTTGTGCCGCAGAATGGTTAACTCCCGGACGCATGAACTAATCTGGCAAGTAGTGGTGCCAAGAGGAGACGCAGCTATGGTGATGGAGGCATACCACGACGGAGCTGGGCACTTCGGATGGAAGAAGCTGGAGTTCCTGCTGCGCGGGCGGTTCCATTGGGTAGGCATGAGAGGAACCATCGAGAGGTGGTGCAGAGACTGTGGCCCATGCAACCTAAGAAGGAGGGACCGTGCCAGCCAGAAGACTCCCCTGCAGTCCATCATCACCAGACAGCTGTTGGAACTGGTAGCCTTGGATCATGTAAAACTGACCCCAAGCAGAAGTGGCTACGTCTACGCGTTAACCATCGTGGATCACTACTCCCGGTTCTTGGTTGTCGTCCCCGTCAAGGACTTAACGGCTCAAACAGAAGCTAGAGCCTTCCAGCAGCACTTCTGCCGTCCGCACGGATACCCGGAGCAGGTGCTGATGGACCAGGGGCCTGCCTTTGAAGCGGAAGTCTTCCAGGAGTTCTGCACCCTGTATGGCTGCCGGAAGATTAGAACAACACCCTATCACCCGCAAACTAATGGACTTTGTGAAAAAATGAACCAGGTGGTGATAGATCTTCTGAAAACATTGCCCCTGGAAGAACGTAGTCTGTGGCCTGAAAAGCTGCCCGACCTGGTGGACCTATACAACCACATCCCTGTAGGTTCCACCAACTGTACCCCGGCTTACCTAATGAGGGCAAGACCTGGTAAGCTTCCTGTTGATCTGGAGATGGGAGTCCTGACACCCGAGGACACTTCACCAGAAGCAGACTGGGACACAGAGAGGCAGCAGCAGTACCGGAAAGTACAGGAGAGCGTGGAGCGAAGTCTCTGTCAAGCTAGGGAAAGACAAGAGAAAACTTACAACCAGTATGCTCCCGCTGTTCCCCTGGTGCCCGGAGAGCAGGTCTTGAAGAGGAAAAGACGGCTCCACAAGTTGGACGACCAGTGGGAGAAGGACCCGTACACCGTACTGCCCTCAAGCCACGACAACCCAAAGATCTGTACAATCAGTAAAGACGGAGGGGAAACCACAGCCATTGTATCCCGGGATCACCTGAAGAAGTGTCCTGAACAGCTACGGAACCCTGAAGAGGAACAAGAAGACCCTCGACCCGTAGAGGAAAGGGAAGATATGGTTAGTACTGTGCTCGGAGACTTCCCTCGGTCTTGGACTCAAGTCAATGGTACTGTTGTGGTACCCGTCCTCACGTTCCTCCAACCAGCATCCCAAGTGCCTACGGAGACACAGGTAGAGCTGGAAGAACAGCCGGTCCAGGAGGCAGAAGACCCCACACAAGCAGACCAGGAGAATCAACCCTCTGCTTATAGTGAGCCTGCCATACCCCTAGTGAGCCAAAGAGTCTGTAGACGGCTGCCCAGTTTACCCTTGACAGCTCCTATACCCTGTAGCTCAGGACCAGTCAGCCAGCTCTGTAGGTCCACTAGGGTCACTAGAGGCCAGTTGCCCATACGGTGGAGGATCTAAATGTTCAAGCTATTCTATTAATGTTTACCTGTTTATTGTTGCTTGTGTATAATTATGTGTTTCTAGTTATTTGTAGGAGTCTTTGGTGGATTTACCGGGAATCCTTTGTGCATATAGTTGGAGCGTAACCCAGGACGGACTAAAAGACTGATAAGGACTCGGGGCAGGACAGACCCCTACCTGGTTACGTCTCCCTGTTTTTGGTGAAATGGACACCCTTGTTTTTCTTGAAAAACTGCACCCGGTTGCGGACACGCCGTGACCATCCTAATGTTTTTCTTTATTGCGTTGTTTCTGTTTGTAATTTGTCATGTTACAAAAATATGTTTAGTCCCGGAGTACTAAATTTCACTAGGGGGGAATGTGACACCCCAGGGGTCTGGTTGCCACAGTAATAGAGATATTACGTCTGAGAGCAGGTGGGAGGTCTCCTGGTCAGGAATCCTATGCATGCCACACCTCCTGCCCAGTCCTGGGAGGGGAAGAACTTCCCCTATATAAAACTGGGGCTGAGGCAGGGTTAGGGAGTTGAGAAGAGGAGAAGCAGCTATAGGAAAGAGAGATCAGGAGCTCTGGGGAAGTCGTGCTAAAAGGAATCAGGGGCTGGTAGCTGTAGAGCTCGCCCTGATTGAAGAGTTACCACCGGACCCGGAGTCCGAGGCTGTGGGGACTAATCCTTACCCAGCAGCAGAAACCGACCGGCAGGGGATTTCAGGTCCTCTGGCCAAGAAACCCGAAGGCACGGTCACACGCATGGGACCTGCACCGCCGTCGTGGAGCGGAAGCCACTAGAAGGCCCCGAGTCACCGGCCATACGGGTGAGCACCACACGGTACACTTAGGGACGTGGGCTACTTTTACCCGCCTCTAGCAAGGTAGCCAGAAGAGTACAATTAGTTGGGGAGGCCTACAACTCCGCCTGGCCAGGGGAAATCCCATCTGCTCAAAGACTGACCAGGCCCCGATCGCTAGCCAGTACTCCGGGAGGGTCTATCTTTATCACCAGTAAAGACCCTGAACTACACCGCATCGTCTCTGAGTGGTTCCTGCTACCCCCATCTTCCACGTCGGCTGCCCTGAGGCCATACCCCTCCCGTTGGGGGTTATACCATCTACGCTGCACAATCGTACCACCGGCCTCAGCGGTCTGCCCTGCAGCGGCAGCTCCATAGCTGCATTCAACGGGTGGCGTAGTCGTCCAACATCTACTGCTAATACTCAGCCACACAGTTTGACTCCCTGGGCACGGACCGGGTCACCGCCACGAGACTACTACCCCCAACAGGCCCGGCTCCGGGTAGTCCCCGCGTGCGCAACGCTACACCAAGTAGGCCCAGGGGTGCGTCACATACACTGCCTAATGCTCCTTACTACTCACTCTCCCCCAGCTAGACTGTAACCAGGAAATGATTTTCTATAAAACTGTTCTAATGCTGTAACTCCTCCCAGCTGATGATGTAACCCCTGGGTTAACTACCTAGTGTCTAAGCAGTGTAGTGTACTGAATCCCTATCTCTACTGTATGATTCACCATTCTGGGCAGACCTCCCGCATCCCAGGGACGGCCTTAGGCAAAGCCTATAGGAGAACTGGCATCCAATAATCGGCCATAGGGATTTCACAGCAAACACTTTATCATAACCACATAAACATATAACAAATATAAAACACTTAACAACCCCTTCTTGACCCGACAACTTCATCCCCCAGCAGCCCCCTACAGATATGCAAGATTGTTCTTAATAAAAAGCAAAATAAAATACTAAAGCCCATGTGTATTACCTAAACCAAATATATTAAATAATGACTAATGTTATTTGTAACAATAGCAACATTGGGCAGATGGAAAAATGTATAGTCAATAATCAATTCCGTAATTCTCAGAATAAAGATTTTTGAGCAGATGTTGTATAATACATGAATCTATGCTCAACTTTTATTTATAAAAAATAGCTGACTACTTTTCTAGAATATGTTAACAAAAATATTCTACAACACCAGGATTTAAGACTTGGCATTTTCCAGAGTTCAAATGAATTCACATAAAAAGGATTTTTTATGAGTCTGCCTTGTACGACACTAGTCAAATGCGAAAAAAAAATATTTAAAAATAAACAAGTAAGGATAAAATGTTCAATTACAGTAATTTATAATGAAATTTGTAGCTGACACATTACCAGATGGATCAAAACTTGCATAAACTCTACATATTTTTTCACTGAGATATCAATATTATTAGTTCAGTTTTATAAGGACACAAGTAGAAGCTGTAAAAATAAAATTTACCGTTGTGATACAGATTTATATGTCTTTACGTTTGCTTCACAAATTAAGTCTACAAATATTCAGTAACTTGAGTATAAATATACAGATGCATTTTTGTAGCCAATATTATTCCAACGTGTACAAATCACTTTTCTGCATAGTTGGAACAAGTGTTGGATGCTTAACTTAAAACCTAGGTTCACATTACGTCATATTTAAAGCTTTTTTTTCAATGCCAAAACTGGAATGGATTTTTAAAAGACAGAGAATAAAGATTCAAATCTGCAAATTTTTGTCATATTCGAATAGAAACATGGTACCACCCAGGGGTATTGCTAAGGTTAGACTGAAAGAAAGAAGATAGTCGGCACATACATCCAACAATAGGTAAAATATATCGAAAATTTATTGGGACATCTTTAAAAACATGGATTCCAGAGATTTTAAAGATATCCCAATAAACTTTTGATATATTTTACCTATTGTTGTATGGATATGCCGACTATCTTCCTTCTTTCACTCTAACTACTTGGCACTTGGCTGAACTTCATCAGCAGGACCGGCACCCTCCATACGGATTTCAACTTCCAGCATTTGGATTGCAAGGCGTCAATATCTCCTTCTCCTCTCTCGTTATCGTTATCTCTCAGGTCTTAAAAGATCAAGGGCTCAAGCCCCAAAATGAATGTCTCCTGTTCCTCCCCCGCATCTTAAAAGAAAATCTCTGCATAATAATCTTCTTATATCAATGTAAAAAAAGTATTAAAAATTACCTACATACTAAAACATGCTATACAAAGATCAATATTACCCAAATTACTAGTATGCAATGCCCAAAGAATACCTCTACATGATGACCACTACCGTTTCAAACAGAGAGAATAAATAATATTGCCATACCTCTAAAAAAAAACACACTGTACAAAGACCAATGATACCACTATATATAGTGCTCTGCATAAATGAGTACATCTCAACAGATCTGTCAGAAAAACTTTAGCTGCCTTTCAGAATCTACATTTTTCTATGGTATATCATACTACAAAATACCCTCATAAATGCAAGCCATTAATTACAAACAAAATTTGTTATTGTGCACAACCAAAAAAAGTAGTTTTCCTAACAAATTGATTGAAGAGTCTTAGACCATGTTGCAAAAATGAGTATATGAAAGTCATAGAAGAAAAGCTAAAGTTTAGACTACAAAATTCTACCTAATAGGAATTCAACCACAGATAAGTTATTAAATTCATTAAACAGGTGTCCTGCAGATAGTTGACTAGAAAAGGGCGTTACTTAAAAAAGAAAACCCCTTCCCATTTCATGCTGTCAGCAATGACACCACATAAAAGAGAAATGGCACAAGGCCGGAGAAAGAAAACATTTTATTTATACAAGAAAGATGAAGACTACAAGATAGTCAGCCAAGTTTTGCTTACCAGTCAGAATGCTATAGCAAAAGTGATACAAATATTTAACAAAAATGGAGCTGCAACCATCTCACAGAGATGTACAGGCCAACCACAGAAGTTAACACCTAAACAGAAGCTTTTGCTGATGAGAAGGGTTGAAAATAATTGACATGCAAGTTAACTAAATTTAGCTAAAGAACTAGAAAGCCAAATATGGGTGAGTGCTTCCCATGACACAATATGGCATACACCTCAGAGGAATGGCATTCGTTGGTGTCGTTCACAAAGGAAACCTACCCGTCTTGCCTGCACCTGCTGCTTGGAACAGTGACCCCAATACTTGAAAAATTATGTTATTACTATAATTCCCACCAACTCCCCCAAAAATGCTACACAGATAATGTGCCAGATAGTGCCCCTAAACATAAATGTCCCATAGAAAGTAATAATGTCCCCACTATGATATCTAGAAAATATTAAGACTCCCTATTTGCTCCTGGACAGTAACTAAATCCCATATGCTCCTTTGAAGGTTATAATGCCCCAAGTGCTCCCTTTAAGTAGTAGCAATCCCTGATTGTCCCCTTAATGTAACTATACCATGAAAAAAGTAGTATTGCCACCAAGTTTATCCTTAAACTGAAGCATTGACAAAACACCGCTTGAAAACCAGTAATGCCCTTCTGAGTACCCCATTCGAAATCAATAATGTCCCCATTTAAAGCAAATTAGGTCCTACCAGTGCCCCCTTCAGAAACTATATATTATGGTGTCACATAGAAAAAGCTTAAATTGGGCCTCATTCGATATCCACACCCTAAACTTTTTTTAAAAAAATTCAGCGTGTTCAGAGTATTATTAACCTTGACTTTCATGTTATGGGTTAGAAAGTCATAGTATATATGTGCAGACAGGGAGAGGGAAATATATTGAATCACTTACAGCATTATTTTGCCCCTATTGAAACCCCTTAGTGTTCTTACCCCATCACTATGATACCCCTTTCATGACCCCCAAAAGAGTATGATGCCCTAAAATGACCCCCATACAGAGTATGATTCCCAACAGCAATGTCACATTGCACAGTATGATGTTCCCACTATGACCCCAGCAAAGTGTGATGCCCAACAGTGTTCCCAACATAATATGATGCTGTCACAATGCCCCTAAAACAGTAAGATGTATGTCCAGTACCCCAAATACAGTATAATGGTTCCACAACATCCAAACACAGTATGATGACATCACAGTGACTTCCTACAATATGATGTACCAAGACACCCCCTAAAATATGATGCTCCCTCAGCCCCCAACACAGCATGATGTCCCTACACAGTATGATGTTCACACAGTCCCTGAAACAGTATAATGTCCTCACAGTCCCCTGCACACTGTACAGTGCCTCTACAACCTGCCACACCTGCACAGCACAATGGCCACCACAGCCCCCCCAGTATGATGTTCCCCACAATCCCATCACACAGTTTGATTCCCCCCCACAGCTCCTCCAATACACAATAAGTATGATGCCCCCCAAAGCACCCAGAATAAAACAGTATTCTGTCCATATATTCCTCCCACACAGTATAATGCCCACAAAGCCCCCACACACAATTTGATGCCTATAGTACCCCCCACATGGTATGGCACTCCTTTAGATAGTATAAGGCCCCCACAACCCCCACTTACACAGTATGATGGTCCTACTGCACCCATCACAATAAGGCTTCCTATAATCCCCACCACAAAGCATGATGCCTCCAACAATACCACCCACAAACAGTATGGTGTAAAAAAATAAAAATCTTCTCATTTTAGAAATTTAAACACAACTGTCTACCTCTCTAAGCGTGTGTGCTGTAAAGAAAAAATATTGCACACTTCTTTGTTGTAGTAGTCCAATAGTAGACTCATACAAGTCATTTGAATATAGCAGCCTTTAGCGGCTGCTCACTTTTGGGTTGTGAACCTACTTATATTTTCATGTCCTGTCTTTTTCTGTAAAGGTCCAGGGGTATTATTTTGTTATTTTAAATCTCTTAAAGAAAGACCATATTTTAATGTTTTAATACTTGTTTTAATATTCCAATTTAGCAACCATGCATCCCACAACCACACTGCATGCTGTTGCTGCATGTTTATTTCTAGATGAGAACCTATATGCAGCTAGTTTTTACAATTAATTTGTATTTTTGTTCAAGATGGGTGTTATTTAAAAAAATAAATAAAATAAAATCCCCAAAATTTTAAGGTTTTGGAATTGTTTTACTAGTCAAATCTAACAAAGATGTGCAACAACAATGCTACTACTTTTTGTTTGTGGATCTACCTAGCAGCAACATTTTTTGGAGTTATGACATTTTTGTTAAGAAGGAGCTGGAATTTAAACAAAAATATATAAAAAAAGATACATAAAAAGGTCAAGTTTTTGCATAATTGTTCTACTAGTGAATTAGTAGTTCAATACTAGTTGAATTTAATAAGCATAAGCGCCTAAACAATACTGCTGGAGAACTTGTTTATTCTCATACATTATAACTTGTGCTCAGGGCTGATTCAGGGTGCTTATAAAAGTGTGTTATTTCCGTTATACTTTTATTTTTGAGGACAGTTTTCCAACTTATGGCATGAATATCATTTTTTGTAGCCTCTTTACTAAACATCTTAGAAAAACATAATGGAAAACATATTATTTTGTAATAACTATGACCCCCGACCCTAATATTTGATACTCTGTCCATCTATGGTTCAGCATAGAAACAAAATTAAACTATACAATTCTGGATTCCTGCAGAATTTATTAGAGGGTCCTAAAGAGCTTACTACATACTGTTTTATAAAAGAAGTAACTGTCTAAACAATACACTGTAAGTTCATTAGTTTCGCCCAGCGATGGATTCAGGTGGCCAGAATGTTATATCGGTATCAGAGTATTATAGAAATGGAGTTGTTCTTGTTATAAAAATAAATGTAGCAATTATTTGGCACATAATTTTAAACCTATTTGGATAAATGAAACAATATTCAAGGGTGGATATTGTGTGTACTTTAAATAACTAAATATTAGTGATGAGCGAACATGCTCGCCACTGCTCGGTACTCGCCCGAGCTTCACTGTGCTCGACAAGCTCGGCGAGTATTTTCAGGTTGCTCGAGCGGGAACTCGGGTCCCCTCCCTGCATGTTTGGCGCTCTTTAGGGAGCCAATGAACATGCAGGGATTGCCTGCCATGCACTGTAATGCCGTAGCCATGTTGATTATGGGCATTACAGTGATTGGCTGGCCGCACAGCATCATCAGGTCTATATAAGACCTGGTGCCGCCATGCTCGTCACAGTCTACCCTGGAACCAGGCAGCGTAGGGAGAGGTGCTGCTGCGTCAGGTGAAGATTTGCTTGTTTATAGTTAGTATAGGTATTCCACAACATATATATATACACATATATCCAACTGAACTAACAGTCCTTCTGAGGAGTAATCCAGATGCATATATTCAGTGGTGATAGCAGGAGTTAGGTAGGCAGGCAGGGTATGTGGTAGACTGCAGTACATGATACAGCACAAGAGGGTCCATTGAACATCCTGTTATTATAGGTATTCCACAACATATATATATATCCATCTGAACTAACAGTCCTCCTGAGGACTAATCCAGTTGCATAATCAGTGCTAGGCAGGCAGGCAGTGTATGTGGTAGTATATGATACAGCACAAGAGGGTCCATTGAACGACCTGTCTGCTGCTGCTGTAATAATTACAGATATTTGTAGACATTGCCCCAGAAATCAGGGGCCAGGGCAAATTTTTTTTTATCTTAATCCTGGTTATTTGCTTAAAAAGCAATCCAGAGTACACCATTTTTCTGCTCCATTTGCTTGTTCTCACTGCAGAAAAAAGCCAGATCTGTTCCATATTTCAACGATAAAAATCCAGAAATTTGAACTGAACGTGGAAAGTATTGTCCCCCATTTATAGATTGTAGCAGTGTGTCAGTGTACACCATTTTACAGCTCCATTTGCTTGTTTGCAGAATAGAGCCAGATTTTTTTTAGCTTTATTCATATTACTGTATTGTGGAAGCAGAGGAACTTTTTTTCAATGATCAGACACATGTGATTCACATGACTGCCATAATAATACAGAAATTTTGTGGAGCATGCCAAATATCCCACTCCTTTTAAAGTCAGCCACCTGTGTTTTGTTGAAGCAATTGATACCTGGTCGCTGACAAATACCATACTATTAGGTGACTGTCTGAAACCGTTGAGGGTTCAAATCTATTCTCAGTTGGACCGCTGACAAATGGCATATCTGTGAACAATGTTGTCAGAGTATTATGCCACTTTTGCGGACTGACAAAAAAAAAACATGCAAAAAACAAGCTAAAATGGAAAAATGTTGAGAAACATTCTTTCCAGGGTAATGACTTGTATATAAGGCCAAAGAAATAAAAAAATAAAGTTATGAACTGTAGAAGACATTTATGCGACCAAAATGAACACTCATCTGTAGCTGGTGATGATACCACCTAGCAGCAGCACCTGTTCCTATTGTAAATGCATCTAACAGCATTATCGATAGGGAATAGAATCGATTTTACATATTTTTGGGCTGCACCAGCAGTACGCAGTATAAGGCAATAATACCTGGCTGGATCAGTGTAATACACTATCCATACTGCGATACCTCACCCGTGAAAGAATTTCAGATAAGACAGTTAATATTCTAGAATATAGAATCTATTTGAATTGTCCTTCTCATTATTAAGGAGTGTGTCTCCAATACTGTTATTGCATATGCAGCAATTTCAAGGGCTACCAAAAATTAGGACGCACTCCAATACACATTTGAAGAGAAGTAAAAAAAAAATAAAAATAAATAAAAACACAGTAGGATCTTTCTTTAGTATAAAAACCAGACTCGCCAATGTAACCTCAATGTAATCACATTGTTCAGCTCCTGCACCTCCTCCTCCAGTTCTGCCTCCATCTCTGAAATGCACTGCCTTGGACAAGCGACAACAGACTGTGCTGAAGATAACATGCTTAATGCTTAGGTGACAAACCGCCCACCACTGCAGAGTTGTTGAAAGCTGTAACACAGCAGCCTGATCTGTGGCTCTCACCGCTGAACATACAGCCAGGCATGGTTGTGTGTGACAATGGGCGGAACCTGGTGGCGGAGAAATGACAGCAGGAGTAGATACGGTTTCCCTCTATGCCAGTCCTTTGTCCTTTTACCAAGCTAAAGAATATGGCTGTGGTGAAATACAACTCGCACTGAGAAGCAGTGTCAGACTGCAAAACATTGGGCCCACCAGAGGATTTGATTCTGAGGGCCCACCTTTCTCCCCCCCCCCTCAAGAGCCCCATAGGAGCTGCAAAGTTTGCTCTATCATGAACTCTCCTGATGGAGAAGCCAGGCACCACCGGGGGTTCGCTGGTGGGACCGTCCAACCCTGCCGAGAAGCAGCCCTAGCTAAGAAAAGTATGTGGAAGGTTCCCGGACACTCTATGGCTGCTTTTTTACTGAGGTGGAAACCCACACAAACATTGGGAGAACATATAAAATCTTTGTTGTCCTTGCTGGGATTTGAACCCAGGATCCCAGCTCTGCAAGGCTTCAGCCTTCACTGAGCCACTTTGCTGCCGTTCATCCTCTGATATCTAACAGGCTGGAGAAACTTGCACCTACTGCCACTCTGTACCTTCAGCTCCTTTGTGAGAAACTAATGTATTTGGGGAGCCACTCAGTCTACCAGATAAAATTCCTGAGAAAGAAATTGGGGATGGCTTCGCTACTTTTACTGGGGGCAGTGCTAATACCATGGCGTCGTACCATAATAGTTCACTGGATATATGGAGTATGGAGACCTGGCCGCCGCCATGAGGTTGTGAAAAGCTTCCGCCTCCACGAGCCTAAAATGGAACATTTCAAGTGCAAGCAGCTGTCCAGAAATGTGGCAGTTTAGTATTGTGGCCTGTGGGTGGGTGGCTGGCTGCATACTTACACTTGCATTCCAAGTAACAGAAAACTAAGCAGATGGTAGCCTCTATCAACATCACGACCTCACCTCGACACTATGAACTCTCCTGATGGAGAAGCCACGGCCCACCGTAGGATTCTCTGGTTCTCTGGTGGGCCCATCCAACCCTGCTGAGAAGCAGCCCTGGCTAAGAAAAGTGTGTGGGAAGGTTCTCGGACACTCTATGTCTCTTTGTGTGGGCCGCTCAGTATCTTCAGCTCCTATTTGAGAAACTAATGAATTTGGGCAGAAGAAAAGGAAATTGTGGATGGCTTTGCTACTGGTACTGGGGGCACTGCTAATACCATGGCATTGTGCCATAGTTCATTGGAAATATTCCAGCCTGGTTGGAGAAAAGCTGATTCCCATAGAAAAGTACCAGCATCAAGCTAAGGAGATTGTGGCCTCTATCATCATCACGACCTCGGCACTATGAACTCTCCTGAAGGAGAAGCCAGGGCCTACCAGAGGATTCTCCTGTTTTCTGGTGGGCCCATACAACCCTACCGAGAAAAAGCCCTGGCTAAGAAAAGTAGCGCTTTTCACTTTACACTTTATGGCTGCTTTTTTACTTTGGACTTGGCTCTAGTGAGATGTACCATCCCTGGCCACATTCTCCTGTCCACTTGTTTGTGGTTAGGCGGTCCTTCCCACTTAAGTCCACTGGGGGGGGCACGGGTAATGTTGTGGAAGGCGGAGACGAAATCGGGAGAAATAGTGGCGGCTGGGGACCGAGTATGGACACCCGGCTGTCCCCACCATGAGGTTGTGGACAGTTTCTGCCTCCATGAGCCTAAAAGGCCACATTTCAATTGCAAGCAGCTGCCCAGAAATCTGCTAGTTTACTATTGTGGCCTGTGGGTGAGTGTTTGGCTGCATACTTGCACTTGCATTCCAAGGAATGGGGTAGGGACAACTGAACGCTGCACTGGGACAAGGACGTGGACGGTGATTGTTGCAAGTCTACAAAGACAGGTGCATGGCGGGAGGCATCTTCACATGCGCCAAGGATCTATTCTGATGGGCACAGTTTTAAGCAGTGACCTGGGAGTCAGAGATGCTTCCAGTGGTCTTCCCCATGCTGTTCCCATGTCTTTTCAGCACTGTATGCATGTGTCTGATCATGTCTCACACACCACAAGGCCAGATAAGGTTGTAAAATGTTAAAATGACATTTCCAGGTGAATGCAATTGTCTTGGTTGAAAGCAATGCAAAAGTGCAAAAACGCATCAAAAACGCTTCATGTGAACAAAGCCCAAGGTGTGGAGGAACATTTTTGTTTTTGTATATTTATTTTGCTTCATTTACAAGTCATTACGCTGGAAAGGATGTTCCTTAACATATTTCCCAGGAAAATCCATTCTGGTTTCGTTTTTGCATGTTTTATTATGAGTACGTAAAAGTGGCCTAATTCTCTGACAACGTTGTTGACAGCAGTGACCTGGACTTCAGAAATGCTTCCAGGGGTCTTCCTTATGCTGTTCCCATGAGCACTGTTCTCATCGATTTGGGCAATTTTTAGGCCCTCTGCAAACCGCCGGAGGGGGGGCCTCCAGAAAAATGCTTGAGTTTCCCATATGTAACATCCCTGGCGGTGTGCTGGCATGGCTTATAAGTAGAGATGAGCGTTGTTCGACTCGAACTGTTCGCCAATCTCAAATTCGAGCTGTTTTGGGCGGTGTTCGAGCTGTTCGGCGAACACGAACGATTTGAGAAAAATTCGGCTGTTCGAGGTTATGTTCGATAACTGTTCGTGCACCAAAATTATAACTGGATTTTTTCTCAGTAATGATGAAAATTAATGTTAATACGCAGTTTGAGTCTACAGCGGGGCGGGGGGAGGGGCAGGGGATGGATCTCTGCAGGAATAATGAAGATCTCCATTTTTTTTTCTCTTTCCCGCATTTACAGTGGGAGGCTGACAGATTGCACCTCATCAGCAGCGCACACACGGAGCGAAGTGCTTTTTTTCACACAAGCAAGGGCATGTGTCATTGGCAGTGTATGTCACATGTCCTTGCCCTATAAGACCCAGCCATTTTCCCCGTCGCCACCATTTTCTCACTGCTGCAGCTGCATGTTAGACGGCACCGCTGTTGCTGTGTGCGCTATACCTTGTTAATTTCAAGCCAATTTTCGCACAAATCTACAGATAGCTTGGGAGTAGGGAATAGTTGTGATTGCAGTCCTTTTAAGGACTAGGTTACAGCATTTCCTATGACTTTTATCAGGCTGGTCTGTGCTCTTAAATAGATAGGTTGTGGGAGTAAAGACTAATTGTAATTGCAGTCCTTTTCAGGACTAAGTTACATCAGTTCCTATCAGTTTTTGCCAGGCAGGTCTGTGCCAGTGCTGTGCAAGTTTTTTTCACAGCATTTGTCTGAATCTAGCAAAGCCAATCCTTTTTGGCCTATTGCAGAGTGTGTTAGTCAGTGGAGTAGCCTATCTGTGTTGCAAGATACACCACCTGTGTATAGAATATCAATTTTTTTACTGCACCTAGTGAAGTAAAACCTTTTGGGCATAGCATCATTCTATTAGTCCATCTATACTGACCCCCATAAGGTTGCAAATTGAATATATTTTTTTTCTGCATCTAGCTCTGAAAAAATATTTGTCCTTCTAGCAGTGTGTGGGACTTGTTCTACTAGTCCATCTATACTGACCTCCATCAGGTTGCAAATTGAAAATATTTTTTTGTCTGCATCTAGCTCTGAAAAAATATTTGGGCTTCTAGCAGTGTGTGGGACTTGTTCTATTAGTCCATCTATACTGACCTCCATCAGGTTGCAAATTAAAAATATTTTTTTGTCTGCATCTAGCTCTGAAAAAATATTTGGCCTTCTAGCAGTGTGTGGGACTTGGTCTATTAGTCCATCTATACTGACCTCCTTCAGGTTGCAAATTAAAAATATTTTTTTGTCTGCATCTAGCTCTGAAAAATTATTTGGCCTTCTAGCGGTGTGTGGGACTTGTTCTATTAGTCCATCTATACTGACCTCCATCAGGTTGCAAATTGAATATAATTTTTTTCTGAATCTAGCTCTGAAAAAATATTTGGCCTTCTAGCAGTGTGTGGGACTTGTTCTATTAGTCCATCTATACTGACCTCCATCAGGTTGCAAATTGAATATAATTTTTTTCTGAATCTAGCTCTGAAAAAATATTTGTCCTTCTAGCAGTGTGTGGGACTTGTTCTACTAGTCCATCTATACTGACCTCCATGAGGTTGCAAATTCAAAATAATTTTTTTTCTGCATCTAGCTCTGAAAAAATATTTGTCCTTCTAACAGTGTGTGGGACTTGTTCTACTAGTCCATCTATACTGACTTCCATCAGGTTGCAAATTAAAAATAATTTTTATCTGCATCTAGCTCTGAAACAATATTTGTCCTTCTAGCAGTGTGTGGGACTTGTTCTACTAGTCCATCTATACTGACCTCCATCAGGTTGCAAATTCAAAATAATTTTATGTCTGCATCTAGCTCTGAAAAAATATTTGGCCTTCTAGCAGTGTGTGGGACTTGTTCTATTAGTCCATCTATACTGACCTCCATCAGGTTGCAAACTGAATATAATTTTTTTCTGCATCTACCTCTGAAAAAATATTTGGGCTTCTAGCTGTGTGTGGGACTTGTTCTATTAGTCCATCTATGCTGACCTCCATCAGGTTGCAAATTGAATATAATTTTTTTCTGCATCTAGCTCTGAAAAAATATTTGGGCTTCTAGCAGTGTGTGGGACTTGGTCTATTAGTCCATCTATACTGACCTCCATCAGGTTGCAAATTGAATATAATATTTTTCTGCATCTAGCTCTGAAAAAATACTTGGCCTTCTAGCAGTGTGTGGGACTTGTTCTATTAGTCCATCTATACTGACCTCCATCAGGTTGCAAACTCAATATAATTTTTTTCTGCATCTACCTCTGAAAAAATATTTGGGCTTCTAGCTGTGTGTGGGACTTGTTCTATTAGTCCATCTATACTGACCTCCATCAGGTTGCAAATTGAATATAATTTTTTCTGCATCTAGCTCTGAAAAAATATTTGTCCTTCTAGCAGTGTGTGGGACTTGTTCTACTAGTCCATCTATACTGACCTCCATCAGGTTGCAAATTCAAAATAATTTTTTGTCTGCATCTAGCTCTGAAAAAATATTGGGCCTTCTAGCAGTGTGTGGGACTTTCTTTATTAGTCCATCTATACTGACCTCCATCAGGTTGCAAATGAAAAATATTTTTTATCTGCATCTAGCTCTGAAAAAATATTTGGCCTTCTAGCAGTGTGTGGGACTTTCTCTATTAGTCCATCTATACTGACCTCCATCAGGTTGCAAATTCAAAATAATTTTTTGTCTGCATCTAGCTCTGAAAAAATATTTGGCCTTCTAGCAGTGTGTGGGACTTTCTCTATTAGTCCATCTATACTGACCTCCATCAAGTTGCAAATTCAAAATAATTTTTTGTCTGCATCTAGCTCTGAAAAAATATTTGGCCTTCTAGCAGTGTGTGGGACTTTCTCTATTAGTCCATCTATACTAACCTCCATCAGGTTGCAAATGAAAAATATTTTTTATCTGCATCTAGCTGTGAAAAAATATTTGGCCTTCTAGCAGTGTGTGGGACTTTCTCTATTAGTCCATCTATACTGACCTCCATCAGGTTGCAAATTAAAAATAATTTTTATCTGCATCTAGCTCTGAAAAAATATTTGGGCTTCTAGCAGTGTGTGGGACTCATTGTATTAGGCCATCTATACCAAGCTCCACCAGCTTTTAAATTAATAATAATTTTTAGCTGCATCTAGCCCTGAAAATAATTTTTCTTCCCAATAGTGGTAGCAATAGAAATATGGGGCGCGCGCCTGGCTTACAAAAATATACGCTTCATAACAAAAAACACCAGCCTAGCACACTGCATTAATAAGATGGCATCATCGTCTCTCCCAGTGCTAGGCCTACTACCCAGGCTAGCATTCCTGTGCCTAAAACACAATGTATGGGTCCGCGCTAGCCACTATGCTGAGGGGTCTAAAGCTGCTGCTAACGCTTTATAACAATTCAATTGGCAGATTTTCACAGAGCTCTTCCACAACGCCCACCCATCGGGCAACAGTTGCCCACCTTCCCTATGGGATCTAGTGGCGAATAGTTGATGCCATTAATCAGAGCGTCAGTTGCCCCGTCGACGTGGCAAGCATACGGTAAGGCATGGGAAGAGTGGACACAACTAGTAGCAGGCAGACGGGTTGACCAATGTGAACAAGCCAGATCACAAGTCACCATAGAATTTCTCCACCAGCTAATTATGAGGGGCATATCAGGGGCGTCAGCGCAGCGGTGTCTGACCGGAGTAGCATTTCACTTCCAACTACTGAATTGGGGAGATGTGACAAAGGTTCATCATCAGACAATCCATAAAAGGGTGGAAAAGGGGTCAGCCAAGTCAGGAGTGTAGACGTCCCGTCCCGTGTCACTAAAACTGATTTCTCACATCATATCCCTAACACCATTAACATGACACTCACAATTTAAAGCAACACTACTGTCTACTGCATTTGTGATCGCCTTCTTCGGGGCGCTATGCATAAGCGAATTAGTCCCTCAATCCAAAATTACCACCAGTGGAGGCTTATTACACCAGGATGTAGTCATAGCCAATCGAAAAAGGTTCCAGCGGGCAGGGGCACTTGGGTACTTCTACAACCAACAAACGGTACACTGAGTCGGGTAACAATAGTAAAAACATATCTAACCATCAGATCACAAAGTAATTTCTTCCTATCACACATTGATGGAATGCCATTATCAAGATACCAGTTCCAAGCTATATTTAATAAATGCATAACATCGGCAAGGAACCACCCCAAAGATTACGGGACACACTCATTCCGCATAGGCGCAGCCACGGAAGCAGCAAGAGCAGGACTGTCAGAAATGGAAGTTCAGAGGATAGGGAGATGGCGATCCACGTGTTTGGCAAGATACATAAGACCGGACTTGTTATCCTAACGTGGTTTGTTTCTTTTACAAGTGATGCTAAGCCAACAGTGTGGGTGATAGGCCACTCGTATATGTATTGGGCAGAAAAAAAGGCGAAAGTCTGCCCAGGCGGGAGGAAATTAGAGTTTCATAACACATATTTCAACTAGAAAGGTATTAGAGGCCTGCTATGGCCACAGGTACTAATGGAGGTAATCAAGGTAGGGAGAGAGGCAAGATGTCCGGTCATCTTAGTTATACAGGCCGGGGGAAACAACCTAGGTCATCACAACAGCGCATAACTAATGGCAATAATGAAACTAGACACTGAGCGCTTCAGAGAATTTTTCACAAAACTAGCTATAGTATGGTCAGAGATTGTGCCAATAGAGGTATGGCAATGTGCGCGAGACATCACGGCCATCGAACGGACAAGGCGGGTAATAAATATTAGGATGGCAAAATTTAGAAGAGACAGAGGCGGTGTAGTGGTATGACACCGACAACTGGAAGGAGATAAAGCAGGCCTCATACGGCCCGACGTTGTTCACTTAATGGATATTGTACTGGACATATTCCTGTCAGGACTCCAGGACGGAGTGGAACAAGCGTTAAGAGTGATGGGTGGGGGTCAGAGTCCTGCATACGAGTACGCAGGATCCTCCATGGCCTGGAAATAGAAAGGACATGTTGGAGAGTTACACTTGTTGGCCAAGTTGCCGGAGTGGAGACCCAGGGCATGCTGCAACAAGCTGAATTATTTTAGAAATAAAATGCCTTTCTAATGGAATGAGTATAAAGAGTTAATAAAGCTGTGACCGATCCTCACCCATCCAGTTGTAAGAGTTACATTATTGTATTGTCAAGGAAAGGGGGGCGGTAGGGGGGCGAGCATCTGGGTTTGGTTGGGGGTCCCCACAGTCTGCCTAGGCTAGAAGCATTTAAAAATTCTTATTAGATACACAGGCGGTGCAGCTTGCTTCGCAGCTGGGCTACTACGCCCAAAGTATTGCCAAGGCTAGATGCAGTTAAAAATTCTACGCTGATTAGCAGACACTGAAGATTTGGAGCAGACCTCTGAGTAAACAGCTCTTCAGACTCAACCATCTGTGTTACCCCAAGCCATAGTGTATGTAGTTTCTTTCAGTTAAAAGGGGGGGGGAGCGACCCAACCCACCTGGAATTGACGATACCAACGTCACGTAAGACACAGCAAGGGGACTCCAAAAAGAGTCTCCATTTTTTCCCAAAATTGTGGCACAGACACCACTTAACCCTAGAACGCATACCTGGGGCCTCGCAGGCCCGCTCTGTTAATTGTTTTCTATTTTCTGCAAGATTACTTTGGTTAGAATTTTGAAACTCTAGGTATTCTTCATGTATATAGTTGTTTGTCATTTGAGTTTGAGTTATTCCATGTTATTTGCACACGGGCCTAAAAGGCCCCAGGTATATGAAAGTGTAGATTTTTATGGTCATGCGTTCTAGGGTTAAGTGGCATCAATTGCCCCACAGTTGCTTAAAATGGTTGGTGAGGTGATTTTACCAAATCCTCAAGGTTTTAGTCTCCCAAGGATAACACAGGGGTAGAAAAGTCCTTGCGAATCCATGGTTTGTTCATCTTTATGAACGTGAGTCTGTCTACATTCTCAGTGGACAGACGCGTGCTCTTATCTGTCAGCACACCACCAGCAGCGCTGAACACACGTTCAGAGAGAACACTGGCTGCAGGGCATGACAAGATCTCCAAGGCGTGAGTAGCGAGCTCCGGCCATTTTTCCAGATTGGAATACCAAAATGAGCAAGGGTCCAGTGACACAGTCATGGCTTCGATGTTCACTTGGAGATACTCCTGCACCATCCTCTCTAGGCATTGACTATGTGTCAGACATCTTGTCTCCTGTGGCCTTGCAAAGGATGGTCTAAAAAAGTGGTGAAGCGATTCCACAAAATTGCTGTTACCAGCAGATACTGTGTTACTGTTACGGTTTGAGTGATGAAGACTCGACAGTCCCACGGTTGGCAAGTTAGAACTGTGAGATTCACTACGTGCACCACTGGTGTTTTGTGGAAAAGCACATGTAAGATTCTGCAACAGCGTCTGCAGATACTCCTGCATGCGTCAATCCCTTTTTATGGCAGGAATTATTTCGGCAAATTTACTTTTGTACCGGGGATCTAAGAGTGTGGCAACCCAGTAGTCGGGATTACTTCGAATTCTGACAATCTGAGGGTCATGTTGCAGGTAGTGCAGCAAAAAAGCACTCATATGTCTTGCGCATCCAGGAGGACCAAGTCCTTGTTGTGTTGGTAGCGAGGTAAGAATCATGCTTCCTTCCTCTGCCCTCTCCCCCCAACCTCGCACAACAGAAATGTGATCAAGGTCTCCCTCATCTGATGAGTCTTCCATGCCCATCGCCAGTTCGTCCTCCACTTCTTCCTCGGCTCCTGCACCTTCCTCAACAGTTTGGCTGCTACCTTGCGCCCTGGTTAATCCCTCTCCCCCACCCACCCATGCCTGCCGCCTTGGTGCTGCCAACCGTCTGGACCTTGGAGATGTTATCCCTTCCGAATACGACTCCTCCTCTACTTCCTCCACCTCCTCTTGTCCCACCACCTGACTCTGAATTCTGTTTAATGTGTGCTCCAGCATGTAAATCACCGGAATAGTCATGCTGATAATGGCATCGTCGTCAGCACTAAACATCTTCGTCGCCATTTCAAAACTGTGCAGAAGGGTGTGTGGCGCCCCTGAGGGTTCAGTCGCCACAGAGTTACTGCATCTCACCCAGAGGTGTGGTATCTCACCCTCAGGTAAGGAAGGCATATGCTCGGGACCCTAACACCTGCATCCAACACATACCCGCAGTGGGGGTAGGGCGAGATTGCTCCTAAGGGAGAGCACAGTCCCAGGTCCCTAGCTGGTGGGAGGGTCCTATGTAGTGGGTGCTTAGGGGAGCAGCTTAGCGGAGCACATGACAGGGAGAGTATAAATAGGAAGCCATCTTAGAAAGAGCAAGCCAGTCAGAGGAGGAAAAGTGACAGGAGCAGAGGCTCGGCATGAGCTCTGCTCCAGAGGCGGGCCTAGCCTGGGAGGCCCAGGACTGAAGGAGAGAAGAGAGAAGTGCCAGCAGGAAGGCTCCAGGAACTGAAGGGACCCTAGGGCTACGGGCTGTGCAGAAGGCCACCCATACTCCTGCTGCTACCAGGAGGTAGAAGGGTCAGGCCAGATAAGGGGAACCGGTAACTCAACTAGCGGAGAAACAGCAAGGCTCAACTAGAAACTGGAGGCTGCAGCATTTCATGTACTGCAGGTAAAAGTCCACACCAGTCTCACTAAGAAGGTAGCCACATAGGACCCAGGGGACGGAACACAAGTCGCCCGCCAAGGCCCGAGGATACCGGATAGAAGTGTCACTGGGTGTGAGGTGCAGGGAGAAGGCCAGAGAAAGGAGACACAGAAGGGGGTCCTGCTAAGTACTCCGGAGCTATCTGGCGGTGGACTGAGCCCCTCACTGAGTACGCACAGCACGACGGGTGAGATTGCTCTGGTACCTGTAATCTGGACTGCAACAACTGTGAGTAAAGATCTTGGGACTGCATCACACGGACTCTGTGTTCATTACTGACTCCCTGCACTACAACCACCATCATCCACCCACACTGCCCTGAAGCTACACTCTTCCTGTGGTGAGTAATAATACCATTGCTGCAAAACCACCAGCTTCAGAGGACTGTTACGCAGCGGCGGCCCCTTTTGCCCCACTCCAGAGGTGGCGTAGTCGGACATTATAAAACCCATATATACAAATTACCCTTGGATTGACCGCCCTGGATCACGGACCGGGTCACCGCCACAGTGACTACAACCCCCAGAGTCTACCGGCCCTGCTCAGGGTACCCCACGGCCTAGGGGGCGCATCAACTTCATAGGTCCCTGATCTGAGACCACTCCTGCAGCGTGATTTGCCCCTCCTCTGGATCTCGTTGGCCCAGGCTATACATCAGAACGTATTGCACCAGGGCTTGTCGGTGCTGCCACAGTCGTTGCAACATGGTCAGAGTTGAATTCCACCGTGTCGGCACATCGCATTTCAGCCGGTGAACTGGCAGGCCCAAGACTTCTGTAGAGATGTAAGTCGTTGAGCTGCGGGATGCGAACGGCGGAAGTGAGCACACAGCGACCGTGCCCTCTGCAGAAGGCCATCTAGTCCGGGATAGTGGGCTAACAATTTATGGACAACCAGGTTCAACACGTGAGCCATACAAGGCACGTGTGTGACATTGCCCCGGCGAAGGGCCGCACCCAGGTTTGCAGCATTGTCGCACACGGCCTTCCCTGGTTGCAGGTCCAGTGGAGACAACCATTCATGAAACTGGGTCTCCAGAGCTGACCACAACTCCTCAGCTGTGTGACTCACATTTCCCAGACATTTCAAAGTAAACACTGATGCCTTGAGCCCTGCTGCCAGCATAGTAAGGAGGTGTGCAGGATTCCTTCTGCGCAGTTAGAAAGCAGGTGGCATTACCAGACAGGCTTTGGGTGCAGGTGGAGGACCGAGAGGAGGTTGAGGAGGCAGAAGCAGTGGAGGAACTTGTAGATAAAGAGGATTGACGCACAACTCGTGGGGACGGTAAGACTTGGACAGCAGCCCCTTGTCCTGCTGTCACCATAGTTACCCAGTGCCCAGTCAGCGACATGTAACGCCCCTGTCCATGCCTACTCGTCCAAGTGTCTGTGGTGAAATGCACCCTGTCACACACAGAGTTTCTCAAAGAAGCGGTGATGTTGTGTGCGACATGCTGGTGGAGCGCAGGCACACCTTTCTTTGAGAAGTAGTGCCGACTGGGCATCTGGTACTGGGGCACTGCAACGGACATAAGGTCTCGAAAATCCACTGTGTCCTCCAGGCGGAAAGGCAGCATTTCTGTAACCAAGAGCTTGCAGATGGTGAAATTCAACCTCTTAGCTTTCTCATGGCTAGGAGGAAGTGGTCTTTTACTTTTCCACATCTGAGGGACCGAGGGCTGGCTGTTGTGCTTAGACGGGGTTGAGTAAGGTGTCCCCGGCAAACTGCCGGTCTGTGAGGAAGATGCAGGCGGACATGTTAGGTTGCCTTGATCCAAAGGTGGTGCTCTCGATGTCAGAGAGCGCTCAACACCAGCAGGTGTTTCCACTTCCCAATGAACTGACGACCTGCCAATCACACTGGCTGTTGCAGGTAAAGAGGTGGCAGGTCTGCGTCCAAAAACATGTGTGACTGCTGTCCCCCAAGTCACAGAGGATGAAGAGGCCGCGGATGCACAAGATGGGGCAGACGGTGGTTGGCCCAGCCTGCTAGGCCGCATTGTAGCACAGTGAGCTTCCCACTGCAACTTATGCTTCATATCCATGTGACGGTACATGCATGAAGTACTCAAACTATGGATTTTTTGGCCTCTACTTAGCTTTTGGTGACAAATATTACAGATAACACGAGTTGGGTCATCCTTATCATTCTGAATAAATGCCCAGGCTATGCAAGGCTTAGAGCCCATGCGACCCGAAGAGCCACTACGACTTGTGGTCAGAGGCAGAGTTGTGGTTGAGGATGCAGTTGTTGACGTGCTTCCAGTACTCCGTCTCTGTCCAGGAAGGCGCAACCTAACCTCGTCGTCAATAGCATCTGTGATGCCCCGCTGTGCTTGGTATCACAGATCCTAGAAGAGTGTATTGATGGAATCCTCCACAAGAGGCCCCCATAAACATTCACACATCTCCACCTTCCACCTCAGACCAGCAGAGGGAGCCCGTTAGGGATATAAATAGGGAAGGTGGAGCTAGGCAGTTCAGTTCCTCTGAAGAGTTCCTGCAGTAGAGAAGCCTAAGAGAGGTCAGTCTGCAGTGGAGCTCAGTGTAGTCTAGAGCACTCAGTTAATAGTTCAGCAGTGGAGCACGAGGCTCCTGCTAGCTAGATTCAGTAAGGCATAACCGGAATCCCTGGAGAACTACAAGTCCCAGGATCGCTAAGGTGCTGATACGTAACAGAGCCAGGAGACGCTTAGGCCCCGCATAGTGGGAGCGTGAACTCCAAGAGAAGGTCCTACCACAAGGTCAGCCAGCGCAGGACAGAGACAAAGTTAGACCTAGCTCCAGGCAGGTCAGAAACTTACCACGCAGAGGCAAGAAACAGGAGGCCCTACACCCGCTCATTGGGGAGGATCCTGATATTCCCCCTTCACCCTACAGTGCTCCGGGATGTGCCTGAATTTCCTCCAGTAAAAGGTACTGAAGTGACTACCGTGTCCGTTCCCGTTCTTGCTCTGACCCAGCTGGGTCTCGCCTGTCCTGCATTCCCCCTGCATACGCTGCCCTGAGACCTAGCTCCACCTGTGGGGAGCTATACCATCGAGCTGCCTTATCACGGGTCTCAGTGGACTGCTGCAGTGCTGGTGCTTCTCACCAGATACCACAGGTGGCGTCACGAACTCTTATAAAATTAACAATTATCCACTCTTTTAAAGAGTGACCCCAGGGTACGGGCCAGGGAGCCGACCACCGCGACATCCCCAAGGCCAGGCAAAGACCCGGGTACCGAGTCATCCCCATCCCCTGGGCTAGTCACATCCTCCTCCACCTCCTCCGTTGACCTCATCGACTGGCTGACTGTGGGTTGACAGTAAGTGGGATCTCCAACCTCGTCATCATCACCCTGTGTGTTATCACACCCGTCGTCCTCAAAGCCAACCTCTTCCTGCCCTGACCGAAAAGTCAAGTTGTCGCTCCAATCAGGTATTTGAGTCTCATCATCGTCTTCATCATTGTCTCCACCAACAGGAGTGACAGTTTGGGAACAAGGGTCTACATTATGCTCAGAACCTTCTTCATCTGGTCCTGGATCCGACTTATAAAGATTCTGGGCATCAGTGCAGATCATTTCCTCGTCTGGATTAACAGAAGCTCTGGAGCAGACCTCCGTTTCCCAGGCTATAGTATGAGTAAACAGCTCTGCAGACTCAACCATCTGTGTTATCCCATACTCAGACGGGCAGCTGGAGACTTGGGAGCTGTGAGGAAGCAAGTGCGATTGGGGTGACACCTCTGAGGACTGGAGTATCTGTGATGTTGAAATTGAGGTGGAGGAGAGCCCACTTGAAGGAGCACTTGATATCCGCTGAAGCACCTGCTGTTTTTGTGCCTCATCTGGAATTTGTAGCGATGGGCGTGTCCATAAGAAAGGGATCGTATCACATTGTCCACGAAAAGAAGTCGACATCTTAGTTTGGCAGGAAGATGGTCTTTCTTCTGCAGATGTTACCCCCCCCCACCGCGGGGGGGCTCGACCCACCAGCGGACAGGCACCAGTATTGGGAGAGGGGGGCTGGCCATCAGGGTCCACCGCGGCTCTGGCACAAACCCAGCGACACGGAGGTGGCACGGGCAGGAACGAACTGGCCGTGTCGGCTTCTCACTTTTTGGATTTTAGAAGGGCATGACATGCCTATATCTGTGTCTCCCCCTCCTTTTACTCCTCCACCTCTTTTCTTTTCGCATGACTATATGTACTTGTCACTTTTCCATGTGTTAGTTATGTCTTCTGAGCAGTTTGTCAGCTTTTGGACACCTTTGAAGGTGTTTTCTATGTGTTTCTATGTGGTTTTGTTTGCCTGCCATTGGTTTTAACGGTGTTCGAAGGTGTTCGACGAACAGTTCGACAAACAGTTCGGCGAACACACGGGTGTTCGATGAACCGAACCGAACTCGAACACTACGGGGGTGGCTCAACACTACTTATAATCTCCCACCATGCAAGACTGCCAACTTACCTACCAGTCCAGGCTGCACACTATGCTCCCTTTCTTGCTGTGTGCATGTCTCTTGTCTGCTGGCTTAGGGCGGCTGCGCTGTTTCTTCCTGATTCTTAAAGTTACAATGTGCGCAGTCCTAATGTATCCCCAGCCTATTGCTGTGAGTCACTGAATACTTAAACCCCCTCCACCCAGTAGGAGGTGCCTGAGCAACACATTCTTTCAGTGTGTTCTGTGCAACTGAGTTGCCAGGTCCTTTCCAGAATCTTGTCTGTTTCTGCCACCCTGGGGGCTGAGTACCCAGGCCCGTTACCTGTTTCTGTGACTTTTTGTCTATTTTCGCCACCCTGGGGGCTGAATGCCCAGGCTCGTTCCTGTATCTCGTTCCTGTTTCAGTTCCTGTCTGAACTGTGTCCTAGCCCGTTACCTGTTTGTCTCTATGTCCGATCCTACCCTTTTCCTGCAGTGTCTGAACCAGTACCTAACTCCTACTTGTTGTCTGTGTACTTCTGTTTTGTGTCCACTCGCTACTTCATAGCAAGTACCTTGTGTGTATCTGGTTCTGCTTGTCCCGTTTCCCTGCCTCTGTATCTACCTCCTGTGTTCTAGCTATCTTCCTGTGTTTCCCAGTCTGTTTCATGTGAACACAGCCGTGTCCTGTCAGCCCGCACCTGTGGCTCTGCTCCGCTCTGCTCTGCTCCGCTTGCCCTCCGCACCTGCAGCTTTGCTCTGCTCTGCCCCGCTCCGCTTGCCCTCCGCACTTGCGGCTTTGCTGTGCTCTGCCCCGCTCCGCTTGCCCTCCGCACCTGCGGCTTTGATCTGCTCTGCCCCACTCCGCTTGCCCTCCGCACCTGTGGCTTTGCTTTGCTCTGCCCCGCTCCGCTTGCCCTCCACACCTGCAGCTTTGCTCTGCTCTGCCCTGCTCCGCTTGCTCTCCGCACCTGCAGCTCTGTTCCTTTATCCCAGTCTGTACTGGTCCCTATCCAGCCTGTTTTCCTACCTGCCAGTACCTGCCTGTCTGCATACCAGCCGTACCTGCCAGTACCCTCTAGTCTGCATACCAGCCGTACCTGCCAGTACCCTCCAGTCTGCATACCAGCCAAACATGCTCTTTCCTGCATTCCCCAGTGTGGGTCAACAGCTGTGACCGGGGTCTGACCTGGAGTAGCACCTGGGCCACCTCCCACGTCACTCCTTAGACTATGGAGTCGATTAAGCCGCCGTGTGTTCATTGTCAGATCTGGCGAGGCCCCTAGTCACGCCCCTCCAGGCACTCCTAGGTTCATGGCCCAGTGGGACCACTAACCACGCTCACGCCAGTCAGTCTGGGCGTGAGCGTAACAGTTTGCTCAGGCCATGGTTCCCATTGAGTCCCATGGTCCATCGCTCTCGGAGACATTTGAATCCTTGTCTGGCAAATACATGCACCAAGAAAATTTTTTTTTGTCAAGCTGAGGTCCAGGCGATTTACGCACCAGCCCAAATGGAGCTATCAGCACTCGTACCTACGGATCCACCACGGTACTATGGGGATCCAAAACAAAGCTGTGCATTTGTGGAGCAATGCATGCTGCATTTCAGATTATATGCTCACTATTTTCCCACCTATCAGGTGAAAGTAGCATTTCTGATGTCCTACCTAGCGGGTTATGCCTTGAATTGGATCACCTCCCTATGGGAAGCAAGGAATCCTATCGTCTCTGACTTGCAGGCCTTCCTGGTGGCCCTTATAATGGTCTTCGATGACCCTAACCCTGAATCTTCTGCTAAAGCTTCCCTTCCCAATATCCTGGAGCAGTCCAAATGGGTGATGTGTGTAGGTAACCCACCAGTTTTCCAGCCTGAAGAGGCTGCTGCCCACGCAGAATCCACAGAGGATGACAATGCTCCGCAGAATACTTTCCTTCCCAACCTCAAGAGGCAGTCCAGACGAGCAAGGCGTAGAAGTAAACCGTCACGTCAGGTTCTGCCTCCCAAAGATCTCCTGTTCCCCAGCCTGTGGAGGCAGCTACCCTCACAGAATCCATGAAGGTTGACCATGTTCGTCAGGCAAAGCAGAGGCTGGAACTCAGTCATAAAATTGGATTGCGGAACTGCTGCGGTTGTTTGGGACACCCTGACAGTCTTTGTCCAGCGAAGGTTGGAGAGTCCCAAGACATTAGGCCTGTAGGAGAGGCTGCCCTTGGCGTTAGTGTTTCCTCTCCACAGATGACCGTGACAGTCTCAGTGGCAAATGAAGGCCTCGGATTAACCGGAAGCTTCGGGCTGAAAGCCGTGAAGAGTCAGTGTCTGATCCCCATCCGACAACTCCAGAATCCGCTTTGGGCATTGTCAGTTGTAGGACGAGCCCTACTTAGAAACAGTCAAAATACGTCTGTACAAATTAATCTCCAGATTGGAGCATTACACATGAAGAAGTTCACATGTTCTCGACGATTATACCTATGATCTGGCTTCAGGTACCGCCCCGCCTCATAGACGTGTCATCTCCGAGACCAGACTGAAGATGGTTCTGAAGCAAGGATCTTCCATCTTTAATAAGTCTGGCAATAAGTCGGTGGTTACCCCCAAGTCTCTGCACCCCTCCAACCAGGTGGAGGACTTCCAGTTGTCTCTTGAATCCTCCGGGGTGCTACCTGATGTTAAAAAATGAAGAGAGACTTTCCAACACCCTGTACCTGGTACTTCGCCCACTTCATCCAGTAAGCTTGGCAAAGTCTACGTCAAGGCGGTGGTTACTTCTGAGTCTCTGCTGCCCTCCAACCCGGTGGAGGATCTCCAGTTGTCCCGTGAATCCTTTGGGTGCTACCCGATATTAACAAATGGGGAGAGACTTTCCTGTGTCCTGTTCCTGGTACTTCATCCACTTCATCTGATGCTGAGGATGGCTCGATGGGAGGAAGCATCCTAGTCACCAAGGATCTCCAGTTGTCCCGTGAATCCTTTGGGGTACTACCCGATATTAAAAAATGGAGAGAGACTTTATTGTATCCTGTTCCTGGTACTTCGTCCACTTGCTCTGCTCTTCCCCGCTCTGCTTGCTCTCCGCACCTACAGCTCTGCTCTGCTCCGCTTGCTCTCCACACCAGCGGCACTGTTCCTTTATCCCTGTCTGTACTGGTCCCTATCCAGCCTGTTTTCCTAACAGCCAGTACCGGCCTGTCTGCATACCAGCCGTACCTGCCAGTACCCTCCAGTCTGCATACCAGCCGTACCTGCCAGTACCCTCCAGTCTGCATACCAGCCATACCAGCCAGTACCCTCCAGTCTGCATACCAGCCATACCTGCCAGTACCCACCAATCTGCATACCAGCCAAACATGCCCGTTCCTGCATTCCCCGGTGTGGGTCAACAGCTGTGACCGGGGTCTGACCTGGAGTAGCACCTGGGCCACCTCCCACGTCTTTCCTCTGACCACGGAGTCGATTAAGCCGCCATGTGTTCGCGGTCGGATCTGGCGAGGCCTCTAGTCATGCCCCTCCAGGCACTCCTCGGTTCGTGGCCCAGTGGGACCACTAACCACGCTCACGCCAGTCAGTCCGTGCGTGAGCGTAACACCATAGACTTACATTGGGCTCGTTACTCGGACCAAGCACTCGAGTATTCCAATTTGCTCGACTCGAAAAATGAGCACCCGAGCATTTTAGTGCTCGCTCATCACTACTAAATATACGAAACTCAATGCCAAATGTACAAGTGGCTTATGTAGAGAAGATCACATCCTTTATAAAGGGTACTGCATACTCTGTCCCCAAGAATACTGACATTGTCATATATAAAAATGTATTACATTATAATTATATCTTTTAGTTGTAGAGATGGATGAATTGTTTGAAATTCCAACTTGCCAGCTTCTCAGTATTTTCAGTAAAAGTTAAATTTGTGGCAAAAAAAATTTGCAGCAAATCTCAATACTACAAAGCCTCTACTTGTCAGGAAAATACATGTATAGTACTTGGAGGTCTTTATGGACTGTACTGAATCCCTTTTAAGCTTGTTTGAGTACAAATATCACTTTATTAGTGTTCAAGTGTCCTGAATCTGTCTGTTTAGGGAAAACGGAAGGTAACCAGTGGTAACAGCGTATTTAATAACATACAGCAGTATCAGACTAAGCTACTTAAATTGTAAAAATGGTTCAAAATTATACCTTGTTTGGAGAAGATGCCTGACTTGTTAGTGTTTTGCGGTGCAAGCAGAAGAAACCATAGCTTTTCACACTGGGTGATGCAAGAAATATCGTTGTTAGGGAAATATCAAGGTGTGCTGTTTTGAAATTGAAGACTTAAAGGTGTTTTCGCACCAACAAAGATTCATTTTGATCAATAGATCTTCAAATGATAATAAGTTCATCAATTGGATATGTTTAAATAAAATGTTCCTGTGCTGAGATAATCTTATAAATGTGCCCCTGCTGTGTGTGACCATACAGGAACATGGTCTGATCAGGGGGAGAAAAAAGTATACAGAGATTACAGCAGGGGATCACCTCTGATTCTTTCTTTGAAGTAAAACATTGTTTAAAAACAGGCAGGGAAATGTTTTACCTCACAAAAGAAATCTGCTGTGATCCCCTGCTGTTATGTCTGTATACTTTTTTGCTTCCCCCCTGCCCAGGAGATGTGGTATGATCAGACCATGTCCTTGATGGTCATTACACAGCCATTACACAGGGGCATGGTTGGATCTCAAAATACCTATCTATCATCAGTTTATGCTGTTTGTACAAATGCTTTAGCATTTGCTGCATCCAATTCCGGTAGGCTGCTACATCACAAATAAGGCATTTTTCTGACAGACAGTTCTGTTTTTGCAAAGCCAGGAGGACATACTTTGCCATGTAAGAAAGGTGGAAATGAGCTTAAAATTGCCTGGCCGTAGCCATTATTTCCTCAAGCAGGTATGTTTTTGAAAGAGATTATGCACAATTAAAGGGAATCCATCACCAAGATTTTGCTAATCCATCTGAGAGCAGCATAATGTTGGGGGCAGAGACTCTGATTCCAGCTATGTTTCACTTACCGGGCTACAGGCTGTCATTTTGATATCACTGTTCATCTGCTGAAGACAGGTGATTTACAGGTTTCTGAATTTTTTTTTTACCTGACATCTTAGGATATTTATTTTCTTTCATATTTTTTGAAGTTCTACTTTAGTGAATAAAAAATAAATGTTGAATTTTTTTATTCATTAGTTAATTTTTTATAGATTTCTACATTTTTTAAAAAGCCTGAATTTTGGGCTTAAAATAAAGATGTGGGAGAGGCACCATTTTTGTTTAGAATTGTACAGCCTTTAATTTGATATGTCACAAGACTATGTTTGTTGATATTTTGTTTTTGAGAACGCAAATTCTAAATTTTGATGGGCAATTTCGGGAAAACAATATGTTAAAATTTTTCAAAAAATAAATATGTGTTACTTGTGTTCTTGGTTACATTTGTGCAGGGATTCAAGTTAGGATCGCCATAGGATCATATTTCGAAGTGTGATTTTCTAAATACAGTCTCATCATAATCATATATGTTTAATACTGAATCAAAAGAATCAATATTTTTAACACCTTTTTAAATATACATGTAACAATTTTTTTATTATTAAATACTAGACATGTCCTTTTTCAAGTTTTTAAAAAAGTATAGTACAGTAGTTAAATCATCAAGCTATAAAATAAAACAATATGAACTAATCTTAAACAATTAATAGTAAGTCTTTACACTGGCCTTTATCATCGGTTTGTCCCTTCTACTTGGTGAAATGTAATCTTGTCCACAATCTCTTACTAACAATGGCCATTTCCTTTTGTGTCAGAGTATGTCCGGCTGTTATTGGGGTTTGGGTCCACCTGAGTTATAACTGATCTTTGTTTACTTTTAAAATGTCTGGTTTTCTAGGATACACAAAAAATGGGAATGGACCAGAAAGTGCAAAAAAGTCACTTCTACTTCTTCATTGTCATAATCTTTGGAGAGTACATTAGCCGGCCATCAGTGCCGATCATGTCATCCATTGCCAATCTTGTGCCACCTTCAATCATTTCATGGACTTCACTGTAGTTGCTGAATGAAAAAATTCATGCTTTTATGTCTATTTCACTACATGGAATGAAAGTGTGGTATTGCCGAGTTCCTCTGATGGGTTCTGCTTCCAGAAACCAATGTTTTAACAAACTCTCCTCTTCTTCGTAGTCCTGGTTTGTACACTACATGAACTGGATGTTAAGAATATTTTTCTCACTCCAGTTGAAAAGTTGCATGGGTGTTAAGATTTGGGTCTCTGGAGGCTAACTCGAGCTACAAGGCATTTCACAGTGCCTCCTAAACCATCACATACACCTTTGCCATGAGCTGTGGCAAAAAAGTGCCATTTAGCTTCAACTCCAAAATCTTTCTTGTGATGGCAGACATTTGTAAAGTTTTTCCTGCTTTTATTCTGTCAAAGATAGCTAACAGAAATCAGCCAGGTGTATAGATAAACACTAAACATGTTCATGTATATAGTATTAATGGCGGTCAGATTTAGGACCATCTACAAGACGGATCATCTTACATAACAATAAGGGGAGAGACGACTATGTCGCCTAAATAATGATAGCAGAGTCCATAGTATGCAAAAATAGACTTTATTATTTAACATTACAAGCAGATTAGAGTGGAATAAAAACATCAGCAGCAATTGCCATATGAAAAAAGAGAGAGCACACAGGTAGACTACGTGAAAGTGCATATGGCAACCATAAATATATCTAAAGGATGACAATATCCATTTGATAACTCATATGCATTGGTAACAAGTAATCACAGTCACTGATATGCTATAACAGGAAAAATAATGTACTTTTGCATATCCACATTGTTATCTAGAACCAAAACGAGACATGTAAAGTGTTGGTAAGATACCTGTATAGCGATGTGTCAGAAGCCAGACCTGTCAGCTCAACCCCAACGTGCGTTTCAGCATGGGCCTTCGTCAAGGGGCAATGAGTACATGGAGACGGCGTGTATTTAAAGGAAGTGTGCCCAATAGTCATGTGGCAAACCGCAGGCCAATCACATTCGTGCCCGCCCCGGGAGTAACGCTGGTTGTCAAGGTGAAGCGGTAAAGCTAATTGGGAATGCCGGATGTGTGCCGGAAATGACACACGCGCTGCCATGGTAACCGGGACGCTCCACGGCGTTGGCATCAATGGAGATGCCGAGGGCCAGCAGAGGTGCCAGGACCATGGCGCGCATGCGTGCTGGCCACAAATGACATCCAATTGCTATAGCTAAGGAAGAGATAATGGAGAGCCAGTACATATACATAGATTTTGCAAATGTTGTTAACCAAAGGTAGGCATATACACTAACACCATGTGTATGTTCTGGTGTGCTGTACATACACATACTGAGTATGTGCCACTACCACCAACCAGGACACAATTATTCAGTCACAGGTCAGCAAATTTTGAAAATCTTATTTTGGTAAAAAAAAAATCATAGGTCTTTTTCAAATTAGCAAGAACCAGCCTCTTTTGGATATGAGGTTTCTTCCCATTCACTTTCATAGACACACATTCTTTCTTGCCAGGCATAATTTGGCTCACTTCATCACTATTGTAAAAATCTTTCACTTTATCCACTATAGATTTACCTAATGATATAGGATTAGTGTTGAGCGAACATGCTCGACACTGCTCGGTACTCGCCCGAGCATCACGCTACTCGGGATGTTCGGCGAGCACCGAGCATTTCCGGGTTACTCGGGCGGGAGCTCGGGTCTCCGCCCTGCATGTTTGGTGCTCTTTACAGAGCCAATGAACATGCAGGGATTGCCAGCCAGTCACTGTAATGCCGCAGCCATGTTGTTTGTGGGCATTACAGTGATTGGCTGGCCGCACAGCGTCACCTCCCAGACGATCAGCCCGTCATGATTGGTGTGTGTGGGTGTTTGTGCGTGTGTCTGCGAGTGTGTGAAGTGTCTGTGCGATGTGTGCGGGTGTGCGCGGTGTCTGTGCGATGTCTGCGGTGTCTGTGCGATGTGTGCGGGATGTGTGCGGGTGTGTGCGTGCAGGCAGACATAGGCCGATGTGACACTACTACTCCCATCGGCCTATGTCTGTCCCCGGTCCACTCGTGCCAGCAGGATCAGCTCGATGGGAGCAGTAGTTCCCATCAGCCTGATCCTGCTATATAAATTGCCCTACTGTGTCCCCAATAAATTTTAAATACATGTCATTGGTGGCCAATGGTTGCCTACAATAAATTAGTTCATACATTACCTGTCCCCGCCGATCGCCACCTAAAATAAAGTAAAAAATAAAAAACTACATCTATACTCACCTAGACACCTAATTCCCCGAAGCCATTGATCTCCTGTAATAAAATATAAAACAATAAACCACAACCTTATCCTTACCCCTCCGTAGTAGTCCACGAGTGTCCCACGATGATCTCCAGTTTAGAGCAGCCACATAGAATGTGACCGCTCTGAACCGCTGCCGCCGCTAGAATGATGGGGCCGTAAAGCAGCCCCGTCATTGCATAAGCGGGTTCGCCGGAGTTCAGGCAGCGCTGCTCCGGTTAGCTCCTTTACGGCCCTGCTGTATTGTGAGAAATTCCCACGGTACAGCAGTGCCGTAAAGGAGGTCTCCGGAGCTGCGCTGCCTGAATGCACTCCGGTGACCTCAGTCAGTGGCTCCCGCTGCCGGGAGCGGACGTGTTCCCGGCAGCGTGAGCTTACAGCAGCCATGCACAGCTGTCACCATCTCCAGATGTGACAGCTGTGCATGGGAGATCAGCGCAGGAATGTGGAAAGGTAACTATTTTTTTTTAGTAAACTAAGAATTAAATAAAATTGTGTGTTTTATTTCAAATAAATTATTTTTTCCTGGGTGTAGTGTGTTTTTTCTTTTTAACACTTTGTAGGTTAGTAATGGGGGTGTCTTATAGACGCCCATCATTACTAACCTGGGCTTCATGGCAGCTGGCGCTGACATGAACCCCAACCCTATTACCCCACTGCCACCGCATCAGGGCAGCGTGGAAGAGCGAGGATAAGTGACAGAATTGGTGCATCCTATGGATGCGCCATTTCTGGGGCGGCTGACGGCTGGTGTTTCTAGCCTGGGAGGGGGCCAATATTCATGGCACCCTTCCTGGGCTATTAATATCAGCCCCCAGCTGTCTGCCTAGCCTTTGCTAGCTATTAAATAGGGGGTACCCCACGTCATGTTTTTGGGGGGGTCCCCCATTTTAATAGCTAGTAAAGGCTAGGTATTCAGCTGGGGGCTGATATTAGTAGCCTGGGAAGCTCCGTGGGTATTACCCCCTTCCCAGGCTTCAAACATCTGCCCCAGCCGTCTGCTTAACCTCCGCTAGAGACTAAAATTAAGGGGAACACCACGCCAATTTTTTTTTAAATAAATCCTTTATTTTAACACTAAATGACAAGTACAGTAATCAACACTGTCACTGTACTTCATATATATGTGACTGACATGTTTCTATCTATCTAATCTATGTATGATTCTCTATTCCTTCTATTCTAAATTGTCGGGTACAGATGCTGAATTGCTGGCCGGCTTTTTTAAAGAGACGGTGCATGAAAACACTATTATATTTTTAAATAAATCCTTTACACTAAATGACAAGTACAGTAAGCAACACTGTCACTGTACTTCATATATATGTGACTGACCTGTTTCTATCTATCTAATCTATGTGTGAAGCTCTATTCTTTCTGTTGTAAATTGTCGGGTACCGGTGTATGCCGCTGATGAATTGCCGGCTTTTCGCGTAATACATTCTACATTATTCTTAGTTGTTTTACTTCATGTAGAATTAACCTACAAGGAAAGATAAGGTTTATTTTCATTCCGATATTTGTGACCAATTGACTTGCATTGGTTTCCTGTATCGGAATCGGCGATATCCGATACTTTTTGGGTATCGGTCCGATCCAATCCGATATCGCTCAACACTATCCTTAACATATTTCACAGGAAAGCACTTTCACTTTCGTTTTATTTTGAGCCTGTAAAAGTGGCTTAATACCTCTGACCACGTTGTTGACAGCAGTGACCTGGGGGTCAGAAATGCTTCCTGGGGCGATCCCCATGCTGTCCCCATGTCATTTGAGCACTGTCACTATTTTTTTGGGCACTTGTTAGGCTTTTAAAAGACTGCCGGGGGAGCCGCCGCAAAAATGCTCAAGTCTCCCATAGAGTAACATTGGGCTCGTTGCTCGGGTCGAGCACCCGAGTATCACGGCGAGCTCGGCCCGAGCTTCGAGCACCCGAGCATTTTAGTGCTCGCTCAATACTATATAGGATCAGTACAACACATGAAACTTTTTTTTTTAAAAAAACATAGAACTTACGCTTTTAGACCACAGGCTGAACTGATCTGAATTAAAGATTTTCAAATTGATACTGTTCATATAGTTATGTTTTGAAGTATGATCCCATTGAGAACCCAACTTGAATTTTGGTACAGATGTGGCTACAAGCCTAAAAGGCACATGTGAATTTTTAGAAAATGTTATATCACATTGATTTTTTGGAAATGCTTTACAAAATTTTACGTTTGAGTTTGCATGGGTAAAATATTAACAAAGATACTCTTTGTAACAAGAGTAGTCCAAGGAAAAGATTGGTGAGTGGTGACATGTCCCATTTTGTCCGAGTGTTGGATCAAAATTGCCAATGCAAGTCTATGAGGTTAATCTGCAGATTAGTAGCATTACCAACCTGCCCAGCACCCTCACTTAGCCAAACGCAGTGGGGAGAAAATTTACTTTATTCTTCCTAGCAGCATTCTTGTTTCAGTCATGGAGGTGGCACTGGTTCAGTAACTGCTCTGAGTATACAGAGTGTAGGGTGTAACTGTGCCCCTGGCCCTGATTCACACTGGCTTTGCATTGGGGCTGGCTGTCAGTTAGGGCCGCGGGTGCAGTTACAGCCGCTGCTCTGTATATTCAGAGCGCTGACTGAACCGGCGCTACCCCTGTGACTGAAACCGGAACGCTGTCCGGGACATATATACCAGGATGGGCCCATGATGGGGAACATATATACCAGGATGAGGAACATATATGGCAGGATGGGGAACATATATACCAGGATGGGGAACATATATACCAGGATGAGGGACATATACACCAGGATGGATAACATATATACCAGGATGGGGGATATATACAGTGGGTACAGAAAGTATTCAGACCCCTTTAAATGTTTCACTCTTTGCTTCATTGCAGCCATTTGGTAAATTCTAAAAAGTTCATTTTTTTTTTCATTAAAGTACACTCTGCACCCCATCTTGACTGAAAAAAAAACAAAAATGTAGAATTTTTGCATATTTATTAAAAAAGAAAAACTGAAATATCACATGGTCATAAGTATTCAGACCCTTAACTCAGTATTGAGTAGAAGCACCCTTTTGAGCTAGTACAGCCATGAATCTTCTTGGGAATGATGCAACAAATTTTTCACACCTGGATTTGGGGATCCCCTGCCATTCTTCCTCGCAGATCCTTTCCAGTTCCGTCAGGTTGGATGGTGAATGTTGGTGGACAGCCATTTTCAGGTCTCTCCAGAGATGCTCAATTGTGCTTAGGTCAGGGCTCTGGCTGGGCCAGTCAAGAATGGCCACAGAGTTGTTCTGAAGCCACTCCTTTGTTTCTTTAGCTGTGTGCTTAGGGTCATTGTCTTGTTGGAAGCTGAACCTTCGGCCAAGTCTGAGGTCCAGAGCACTCTGGAAGAGGTTTTCATCCAGGATATCTCTGTACTTGGCAGCATTCATGATTCCTTCAATTGCAACCAGTCGTCCTGCCCCTCAGCTGAAAAACACTCCCATAGCAAGATGCTGCCACCACCATGTTTCACTGTTAGGATTGTATTGGGCAGGTCATGAGCAGTGCCTGGTTTTCTCCACACATAGCGCTTAGAATTATCACCAAAAATTTCTATCTTCGTCTCATCAGACCAGAGAATCTTATTTCTCATAGTCTGGGAGTCCTTCATGAGTTTTTGGGCAAACTCTATGCTGGCTTTCATATGTCTTGCACTGAGGAGAGGCTTCCGTCGGGTCACTCTGCCATAAAGGCCTGACTGGTGGAGGGATGCAGTGATAGTTGACTTTGTAGAACTTTCTCCCATCTCCCTACTGCATCTCTGGAGCTTAGCCACAGTGATTTGGGGGTTATTCTTTACCTCTCTCACCAAGGTTCTTCTCCTACGATTGCTCAGTTTGGCTGGATGGCCTGGTCTAGGAAGACTTCTGGTGGTCCCAAACTTATTCCATTTAAGGATTATGGAGGCCACTGTGCTCTTAGGAACCTTGAGTAATGCAGAAATTCTTTTTTAACCGTGACCAGATCTGTGCCTTGCCACAATTCTGTCTCTTAGCTCCTTGGGCAGTTCCTTTGAGCTCATGATTCTCATTTGGTCTGACACGCACTGTGAGCTGTGAGGTCGTATATAGACAGGTGTGTGCCTTTCCATATCAAGTCCTATCAGTTTAATTAAACACAGCTGGACTCCAATGAAGAAGTAGAACCATCTCAAGGAGGATCACAAAGAAATGGACAGCATGTGACATAAATATGAGTGTCTGAGCAAAGGGACCATGTGATATTTCAGTTTTTCTTTTTTAATACATTTGCAAAAATTTCTACATTTCTGTTTTTTTTCAGTCAAGATGGGGTGAAGAGTGCACTTTAATGAGAAAAAAAATGAACTTTTTAGAATTCACCAAATGGCTGCAATGAAACAAAGAGTGAAAAATTTAAAGGGGTCTGAATACTTTCCGTACCCACTGTATATCAGAAGGAAGGACATATACACTAGCAAGGGTCACATATATACCAGGATGGGGGACATATATACCAGTAAGGGGCCCAGGATGGGGAATATTAGTACAGAATTGGGGGGACATTACCCCATAACAGTGTCAGCAGCAGATCCCCCCATAACAGTGCGGCATGACCACATTTTTTGCTTACATTTTTTTTCCTATTTTCCTCCTCTAAAACCTAGGTGCATCTTATGGTCCGAAAAATACAATACTTTATTCGAGTAATTTTAAATACGCTTTCTCAAGACCCAAAACTACTATCTCTATATCTTAAACCTTTTGTGACCTGGTTCTATTGACATTTATACACTTAGTGATGCACCTAATTAGAGTCTTGGACTGGACTGTTTCTCTAGGAGTTGGGATAAAACTGTGCAGTAGATGGAATTGGAACCATTGCAGGTCATTGGGAGGTGCAACTTGTGCAGTCACACAGGTTGTTCTACATGCTATTTCTATAGGGAACAGCAATAATATGGATACCCAAAGCTCACATTTTCAGCCAAAGATATAGAAAGGCAGCTGTACTGACTGTGCAGCTACAGTACATACCTTATTGATTTAGCAATGTTATTTTGGCACTGTATTATTGTTCATTGCGAGAACTATATGTCACAGATATGACTGGTCTCCAAGTTAAGGAGTGTGTGACGCGCCCCCTGGGCCGTGGGGTACTCGGTAGCAAGGCCAGTCGTTGCTAGGGGAGATGTCACAGTGGCGGTGACCCGGTCCATGACCCAGGGTGGTCAATAAAATGGGAATTATAGTAAAGGATTATAGTTTTAATGAAATGTTCATGATGCCACCTGTGGTATGCGGCTATATGGAGCCGCCGCTGTGGAGCAGGTCCTCTGGAGCTGTTGTCAATGCAGCAAAGTTGGTTTAGCTCTCCACAGGTAGAGCTTAGCTCCAGGGCAGTGTAGTGGGGATGTCATAGATGCTGCTGTTACAGTGTAGTGCAGGCAGGTGATGGCGCAATTATTCACAGAGAGAGTGGGGTGCAGTCTTTAGGGTTTTACTCACAGTTTGCCAAGATTCCAGGTTACAGTTACTGGTGTATAACCTCCCATGTCATCCTGTGTGTACTCAGGGAGGGGTTCAGCAAACCCTCAGGTAATTCAAGATCACTTAGCGGGACCCCGTTCTGTGTGCCTTATCTGGTTGACTTCCTGCACTGGCTCTCACCCTCCTGCCCTGCTCCTCACACCCAGTGTCCCAAGTCAGTGACCGAGGACCTTGTCGGGTGACGTCTTCTCTGTCCCCTGGGTCCTCTATGGCCTCCTTTTTGGTGATTTAGATGTGACTGATGGCTGCAGCACCTGAAATGCTGCACCCTCCGATTATCTAGCTGAGATTTGAAGAACTCTGCTAGTTTAGGGCCGGTCCCCTCTCTGCAGCCTGATCCTTCCACTCCTGGTAGATTCAGGCGCACGGGTGGCATCCGCACTGCCTGTGCTCCTGGGATCCTTTCTGTTCTGGAGCCTTCCTTCCTGCTCCTCTGCTCTCTTCAGTCTGTCCTGGGCCTCTCTCACTAGGCCCTCTTCCCTGAGCAGAGCTCCTGCAGAGTTCCTGCTCCTTTCACTCTCCTCCTCTGACTGAACTGCACTGAACTAAACTGACTGACTGAACTCGAAAGATGGCTTCCCTTTTTATATCCTCCTTCTCAAGTGCTCCCCTGAACTTCTTCCTCCACCCACACCCACTACATGGTTCCCCCTCTCTTGGTTCCCCCCACTCCAGCCAAGGACAGGGCTCAGCAGCGCAGCAGTGCATCTTGTCCCTCCTGCTGGTCTGGAGTAGTGTAGTGTTGGATGCAGGTGTTTGGGTCCCGGGCAATACTCCATCCTTACCTGAGAGTGAGATTCCACACCTCTGGGTGAGATGCAGTACCTCTGTGGCGACTGAACCCGCCGGGGCGTCACATGTGCACTTACAAGCTGTTTGTTATTAACTTCCAAATGCTCCTCTAAAGCTAGCCAGATTGCTGGAACCATGTTCCTATCTTCAGCAGCGCTACTACTCCCGGCATCCAGAGGGATGAGTGACAGGGGAACAGTGTGCTCCTGAGGACAGGAACATCAGATAACCCTCTTAATGACACTGAGGTTTGTGAAGCTAGTTAGGCTTTCTTTAGTTCTGGAAGCATTGCCTTTCTTATTTTCTATTCTACCACCATCCTGTCCCTCCTGTATATTTTTTTTTATTTTTAAAATGCCACATGTTGTGCGGATCACTCAAGAACAGGCAGCATCAGTTTTTAATATGCAAAAGAAGTGTATTCTTTGAAGATCAATTTGTACAATAAATGAAAATGTACTGGTTGCTGATTTTTCTGGATATAAGGAAATATTTGGCAATTAATATAATTAAAGCAGTTGAAATTACCATATGCATGTCAGCTAATCAGGCCAATGTTCTCACTAAAACATCTTTCTTGCTGATTTTCAACCTATCCTTTGGCTAACTGTTTGAACACCTGTTTCTATAACCCCATTAGTGCTAAACCATATGTCGCTGGAACATTCAATCCTGTCCTTGGCCATGGCTGATGCCATTTTTCAAAGCACTTGTGGAAGAAAAAACACAGGAAATAACAAATTCTGTATTGTTGTTCTACTAAAAATATTTTACCCTGAACGCATAATGGAAGGGCATCTTTCCAATATATAAAAATATACTTAATCTATATTTTGTTTTTTTCTTTTTAACAACCATAAATAATATATATTCTCATTTTATGCCGTTTCCTAGCACAGAAATAGAATAGATCTTGAAGTCACAGATGCATGTCTTAAAATCTTGAAGGGGTTAATTGAATTGTGCACTATTCAGAATGCTTTTATTAAAGGTTTACAGCATGATCATATACAGAGATGAGCAAATGTTTTGATGGTCAGGTTCGGCGAATAAACCCCAACATTAAAAAAATGTTCGTGTTCGGGCACCCGATCACGAACCTGAACACGAACGGGGCCCCGAACATCCCTGGCTTCACACGCTGTCATCCGCGTGAAAGCGCGGGAATCAGGGGCTGTGATCATCAGTAAGATCGCTACTGCTGGTCACAGGTGTCAGCGTGATCCCGCAGCTGTGACAGCAGGACACAGGCACCGGCTAATGGGACGACTAGCCCCATCATCCGGCACCTGCTGTCACAGTACACAGGCTGCTCAAGCGCTGCTGATGGGAGAAGTAATCCCTCTTCAGCTGCGCTTGCGCAGTGAAAGTAAAAAAAAAAAGTTAAAATAAATAATTATGTAAATAAAAATAATAAACACATTATATTCACCTACCACTTACCTACACCTTGACCCCAATGTTCTCGTCCCATGTAAAAAATAAAAAATATAAAGCACCATATACTCACCTTACAGCTAATCCCCGATGCCCATTTCCCCTGCAATAAAGGTAAATTAATAAACCACCACAATCCTCACCTGTCCACCATAGTCCATATACCGAGTGTCCCAAGTCGATGTCACTGATGGCACAGCCACATCCGGAGATGTGACCGTCCTATCAAGCAGCCGGCGATACACTGAGAGGAGCGCTATGGCTCCCACAGTATATCGTGAGAAGCTGCCGGCACTGAGGTCGCAGGAGTTCAAAACAGCTGAAGATCAGCTGAGTGCTCCGGGACCTCACTTACAACATTGGTGCTGCGTGAGAATTTCCCACACAACAGTAATGCCGTAAGTGAGGTCCTGGAGCTCTCAGCTGATCTTCAACTGTTTGAACTCAAGTAACCTCACTCTTGCAGCGCAGCACTATACACTGACAGGAGTCAAATCACTCCTGTCAGTGTATACATTGCTGTCTTCAACAGCAGTGACATCAGTGATTGATGATGTGGCTGCTGTAGAACTGACCCGGATCACCGTGGGACACTGGGATTACATCATGATAGTGGACAGGTGAGGGATATGGTTGTTTTTTATTTTTGTTTTTTTACAGGAGACAAGGGATTCGGGGATTAGGCACTAGGTGAGTATACAGAGTTTTTATTTTTAAATAAATTATTAAAACTGTCTGTAATTTTATTTCAAAATACTTTATTCTGGCCGTGTCTTTATTGAAAAAGCATCGTAAACCTTACTACAGGGTTAGTAATGGGGGCGTCTTATAGACTCCTCTCCATTACTAACCTGGGCTTCATGTCAGCTGCCAATACAAGGCTAAAATCAACCCTACCCTATTACCCCACTCGCCACCGCTACACGGCAGTGGGAAGAGCAAGGTTAAGAGCCAGAATTGGCACATTTTATGGATGCGCCATTTTTGGGTCCTCTGAGGGCTGATGTTATTAGGTTTGGAGTGGGTCAGGATCCATGGCCCCTTCCCTGGCTATTAATATCAGTTCACAGCTGTCTGTTTAGCTTTTGCTGGTTAGATTTTATATGGGGACCCTATATAAAAAATTTTCTGGAGTCCCCCTGTAATTTAGCCAGTAAAGGCTAAGCAAACAGCTGTGAGCTGTTATTAATAGCCAGGGAACATGTTTAGCTAATGGTCCCTTCCTCGGCTAGTAATATCTGTCCCCAGTGGTCAGCTTTCCCTCTGCTGGTTATGAAATGGAAGCGGGAGCCCACGTCATTTTTTTATTTAATTCTTCATTTTATTTATAAGAAATCCCATGCCCACTGTGCTTGTTTTTAACGCTGCGTAAACTCACCCACAGCATGTCAATTTCTGTAGCAGAGACACAAGTCTACGCTGCAGATTTTGACTGATTGAAATGTCATTACATGAGCTGGATCCGCATGCACTGACAAAACAAGTGCAGAATTAAAATGCAGCGTTTTAGATGCAGTAAAAATACCCACCCCTAGTCCGACGGTAATCCACATGATCCGGACAGGCAGCGTTTTGAACGCAGCATTCAATATATTGTAATGATCAGATTTCTCTTGCGGAAAATAGCGACTCCGCAAGAGAAATTGACATGGTGCAGTCCTGAAATCCCATCCACTATGCTGTAACATCTGGCGCTGTGGGTTTGACGCTGCATAAGCACGCAGCGTCAAACCCGCATCAGCTCCTGATCGTGTTCACATACCCTTAAAGTGATGTCCTTCCTTTCTTTAGCTTCAAATACGTTCATTGCTGTACAAAAATGCATGCAAAAAAGCACCAAAAAATCTGCAGCAAAGTGAATGAGAAACGTGAAGTGTCATGCACACGTTAAAAATTTTTGACTTGCAAATTTGGTGCAGAAAATACTCATCAGCATGTCAATTCTCTGTGCGGTTTTGCCACATTTTTTGCCTGTGTTTTTTCAGTTCATTCAATGAGTGAAAAATGCAGGCAAAACACACCAAAAGCGAATATAGAAATAATCTTCAGCATGTCAATTCTCTGTGCATTGAATGCACTGAAAAAACACAGGCAAAATCGTGGCAAAAATGCTGGCAATAGCACACATCAAAATCACGGTAAAATTGTGGCAAATATGCAGGCAATAAAACGCATCAATATCGGGGTGAAATCACGGTAAAATCTAGGCTAAAGCGCATCAATATTGCATTAAAATCGAGGCAAAACACAAGCAATAGGGCTATGTTCACACATTGCGTTTTTTCAGTGTTTTTTATGCGTTTTTTTATGCAAATTTTCTGCTGTGTTTTACAGTACCAGCAAAGTCTATGAGATTCCAGATTCCAGAAATCTCATGCACACATTTTGTTTTTTTATCAGAATTTTGTGCTTTGCATGTTTTTTTGCAGAATAGAGCTATGTTCACACATTACGTTTTTACTGAGTTTTTGGTGCAATTTTACCATGATTTTGATGCGTTTTATTGCCTCCATTTTTGCCATGATTTTACCGCGATATTGATGCATTTTATTGCCTGTGATTTTGCTGTGCTTTTGCCACAATTTTACTGCGATTTCAATGCATGTTATTGCCTGCGTTTTTGCCGCAATTTTGTCCCGTTTCTTTGTCGCAATTTTGCCTGCATTTTTTCAGTGGATTCAATGCACAGAGAATTGACATGCTGAAGATTATTTTCTATTTTGACATTTGGTGCGTTTTGCCTGTGATTTTCACCCATTAAATGCACTGAAACAAACGCAGGCAAAAAATGCGACAAAAATGCACAGAGAAGTGACATGCTGATGATTATTTTCTCTACCAAATGTGCAAATCAAAAATACTCAACACGTGCATGACACTTCACGTTTCTCATTCACTTTGCTGCAGAGTTTTTGATGCATTATTGCATGCATTTTTTACATGTGTTTTTTGATGCGTTTTGGTAAAGCAATGAATGTTTTTTGGAGATAAGTAAAGATATTTGAAAAAAGAAACGTGGGACATTGCTTTAAGGACTCATACTCATATGCGAGAAAAACGGACGAGTGCAATCCGATAAAAAATCGGATTGCACTCTGACCAATGTTATTCTATGAGGCATCTGTGATTTTTTTCTCAGCTAAAATCAGACTGAGAAAAAAATCGCAGCATGCTGCATATTGATGCGTATCTCGGACGAGACTCGGCAATGTAAGTCAATGGGTGGGTGAAAGAAATCGCACGGCACTCGGACCATGCAAGTGTCGTCCAATTTTCCCGCACCCATCTCCTTGAAGCCCAACAATTCATCATCCAAGTACTGTAAAATCACAGCGGCACCCCAATATTATAGAATAGACAGAATAGCTATACATACATAGAATAGTTAGATAGAAAGATGTTAGTGACATATATAATTAGTACAGTGACTGTGCTGCTTACTGTATATGTCATTTATTGCTAAATTTAAAAAAAAATGGCATGGGGTCCCCCGTAATTTTACATACAAGCAGAGGGAAAGCGGACAGCTGTGGACAAATGTTTCTAGCCTGGGAAGGGGGTAACACTCATGGAGCTTCCCAGGCTATTAATATCAACCCCAGCTGTATACTTAGCCTTTACTGGCTATTAAAATGGGGAACCGCCCAAAAAAATTGTGTAGGGTCCCCTTATTTTAACAGCCAACAAAAGCTAGGCAAACAGCTGGGAGCTGATATTAATAGCCTAGGAAGGGGCTATGAATATTGTACCCCTTCCAGACTACAAACACCAGCCCTCAGCCTCCCCAGAAACTGCACATCCATAAGATGCGCCAATTCTGGCAGTTAGCCTCACTCTGCCCACTGCCGTGTAGCAGTGGCTAGTAGGGTTATAGAGCTGGTGTTGATGTTAGCTTACATTGGCAGCTGACATCAAGCCTGGGTTATTATTGGAGAGGCATCTATAAGACACCCCCATTCCAAACCCCATAGTGCAAGAGAAATGTTAAAAAAACACCCTCAGCAACAATAAAATATTTCAATTTAAATACACACTGACTCCTTTAATAGTCTAAATTAAACCCTACTTACCGTTACGCCTATTCCCCCTGAATCCATTGTCACCTGTAATAAAAATAAAATAATAAACAAACCTCATCCTTACCTTTCCGTCGTGAAGAACATAATCCATGTGTCCCACAATGGGTCCAGATCTGCTACATCTAGATGGCAGGCTGCCTAGTAGCTTGACAAAACCATCTAGCCTGCCATCCTGCAAAGACACTGAGGAGCGCATGCTTGTGCTCCTCAGTGACTCGCTGTGTCGGCATCAGGTTGTGCGGGGTCCATGTTATATGAACTCCGTTCAACTCATCGACCTTAGCGTGGAAAAGTTCTCACCGCACATGCGCTGATGTCATTTGCTGGCACCACTGTTGAGGGAGAGCAGCAATGACCCTTCACGGTTGACCAAGTGAGTGTCAAAATATTATGTTACAAGGTTGATTGCAATCAGGGAACCAGACGGAGACAGAGCTCTGTATGAGAGGATTCGGAGAATCTCTAATTCCGTTTATTCTACTTATCATTATATATTGTTTTGAGTATATCAATAACAAATCACCTACAGCCAAGCTACAAGCTTAAGCCAATGTTAGTACAATTATTACGGAAACACACATATGGTCATATTATCATAAGCTCGGCGCGTGATGCAAAGTTACACAAAGTTACACATCCCGGTGTAAACTAGTTAGAATAGGAGCAGAGTGTAGCCTTCAAAATGTTCTGTGAAAAGAATGTATGCTATGCAAGGAGTACAATAACATGATTTTAGAAACAAGCAACAGAAGTGGAGCAACTATAGCATGAATATCAATATATCCTTTACCCGTCGCAGCATGTCCATCCCCCTTGTCCGTTGATATAATCATAAAGCTCTGATCTTCAGATGTGAGGTTGGTCGGGGCGTGCGGGTGAAGGTCATCATTCCCTTGCCGTCCAGGTCCTCAATGCTGGTTACGTCTGAGAGGTCCGTGTATAGTAGCACTGGATGTTGGTTGACAGCGTTCTCATTGCTCTCTGATGACTGGCAGGTTTTCCTCATGCAAATTGGGATACAAAAAAAGAATAGTTTTAGTAAGACATACATTATTAAGATGCAAGCAGCAATATGCAACACTCCTTGTAATATTCCAGCAATCCAGCCACCAATCCCTTTAAACCAATTAGCAGGATTTAAAAAGGAGAACGTATCAGACCACCAACTGTCTTTGGTCAATTCATTATGTTTCTTATATTCTTCCCTGAGTTTCCTAATGTCTTCCATTTTAGTCTTTAACCATATGGTAGAATTGGGGTCAATATAGTGACAACAGGCAGGGCCTATAACCTGACACATCCCTCCTTGAGCTGCTGTCAAATAGTCCAGCACTAAAGTATGTTGATTGGCTACTATAATAAGTTGATTCTGCACCGCAACAGTAGTATTAATTACTTCCAATACACTCCAAATCTGGTCATCTAAGTAGTCAGTGACTTCAACTAATTTGTACCACATTTGTGTTACCATAGGGTAGAGGAAGACGGTACTGGCTATCTTATTGGGTATACTCATTTGTACTAAATGAGGTCTTCCTGATGGGCGTGGGGTGTTGTCCTTGGCACGTTTATAGATGGTATGAAGAGGGATGGCTCTCATATCTACTTTACTATGGGGAATAAGATAAGTGGCTGGAGTTAGCTGGGCCAACGTACAAGTCCCCCCTACTCCGACTGGGAGCCATTTATATGCATTATTCCCACAGACCCAATATGTGGCTGATGGCAGATCTCATAAAGCAGAGTGCTGTAATACTAATTTATGTACCAAATCGATAAAAACTGTGTTATTTGATAACATACATCCGGATTGCCACATGTTGGTTCAGTAGGCTTATATTTAGAAGATTCATTGCAAGGGATGTTACCAGATATTTTATAACATCAGTCATTGGTACCTTTTATAAAAAGATTTGCATGTGCCCATGAGTGATTATGAATGTATCTTTCTAACAATGACAGTTTAAAAGCATCTGCCGTACTAGAGGTAGCATTAAAACTGATTTGTAGACCTCCAGTTGGTATGAAGCCTAAATTAGTCAAGGAGGACTTGTTTCTGGGCACCCATTTGTTTCCTTTAAGGGCAAGAAATTGTAGGTGTCTACTGGTGACAGTAAGATTTCCTTGCCACCAGGGGAGATCCACCCACCCAACTACTGGTATACCTACAGTGGTGTTCCATAATCTACTAAACTTAGTAGCATTATTAGCAAGGGCATCGCTACAATTGGGCCAGTTTAGTAATTCCTCCAGAGTGACTGGGACTGCCAAAAAAGGCATACTAGCGGCTGAAACTGGTGAGTGAGTACATATCCAACAGTCACTGATCTGGTTGTTCTCTAATTGACTCAATTCTTGTGCCAAAATCTGGTGGTGAGTAATGAACTTGTTATTAAAAGGGTCAGTACTCTGTTGTAGGCTATTCCAGGTATTGACTAGTCTAACCACACATATTATCATAAAACATCTCAGGATGGTTGACGTTTGCAGTGTGAAGCATGGATCCATGTTGACTTCCATTCAAGTTGTACTGCTGTTGGGGTTGTAAGGAGCGCTTGGTATGGTCCGTCAAACAATGGTTCTAGTCCGTGTTTCCGAACATGCTTCTTCACATACACATAATCTCAGCCGGGATGTATAACCTTGTAACTTTCCATCATGTGCCGAACTAACGACAATATGACCATATGTGTGTTTCCGTAATAATTGTACTAACATTGGTTTAGTATGGCTGTAGGTGATTAGCTATTGATATACCCAAAACAATATATAATGCCAAGTAAAATAAACGGAATTAGAGATTCTCCGAATCCTCCCATACAGAGCTCTGTCTCCGTCTGGTTCCCTGATTGCAATCAACCTTGTAACATAATAATTTGACACTCACTTGGTCAACCGTGAAGGGTCATTGCTGCCCTCCCTCAACAGCTGAGAATGCGCTCCTCAGTGTTTCTGCAGGATAGCAGGCTGGATAGTCGCGTCAAGCTACTATGCAGCCTGCAATCTAGATATAGCAGAACTTGACCTGTCGTGGGACACATGGATTAAGTTCTTCACATAGGAAAGGCAAGGATGAGGTTGATTTATTATTTTATTTTTATTACAGGTGACAATGGATTCAAAGGGAATGGTCGAAATGATAAGTAGGGTTTAATTTAGAATATTAAAGGAGTCAGTGTGTTTATTTCAAATAAAATATTTTATTCTGGGTGTGGGTGTTTTTTTTTAACATTTCACTTGCACTATAGAGTTAGTAATGGGAGCGTCTTATAGACGCCTCTCCATTACTAACTTGGGCTTGATGTCAGCTACCAATATAAGCTGACATCAACCCCAGACCTATAACCCTACTCGCCACTGCTACATGGCAGTGGGCAGAGTGAGGCTAAGTGCCAGAATTGGCACATCTTATGGATGAGCCATTTCTGCGACAGATGAGGGCTGGTGTTTGTTGTCTGGGAGGGGGTCAATATTCATACCCCCTTCCTAGGCTATTAATATCAGCCCCCAGTGGTCTTCCTAGCCTTTGCTGGCTGTTAAATTAGGGGGACCCCACGTCAATTTTTTTTGGGGTCCCCCAATTTAATAGCCAGTGAAGGTTAAGTATACAGCCGGGGGCTGATATTAATAGCCTGGGAAGCTCCATGAGTATTACCCCCTTCCCAGGCTACAAATATCTACCCACAGCTGTCTGCTTAACCTCTGCTGGTGTGTGAAATTACGGGGGACCCACGTCATTTTTTTTTTAAATTTAGCAATAAATGACATGTACAGTAAGCAAGACAGTCACTGTACTAATTATATATGCTACTGACATCTTTCTATCTGATATTCTATTTATGTATAGCTATTCTGTCTATTCTATTAAGTCGGGGTACCGCTGTGATTTTACAGTACGCGGATGATGAATTGTCAGGTTTCAAGGAGATGAGTGCGTGGAAATCGGACGGCACTCGCATGGTCCGAGTGCCGTGCGATTCTTTTCACGCACCCATTCACTTGCATTGGCCAGTCTCATCTGAGATACACGGCAATATGCAGCATGCTGCGATTTTTTTCTCAGTCTGAATTCAGCTGATAAAAAAATTGCAGATGAGATGTGCCTCATAGAATAACATTGGTCACAGTGCAATCCGATTTTTTATTGGATTGCACTGGTCCGTTTTTTCTCGTATATGAGTATGAGCCCTTAAAGCGATGTCCCACGTTTCTTTTTTCAAATATCTTTAATTTTCTCGTAAAAGCATTCATTGCTAGCTAAAGCTATTTGAAAAAAGAAATGTGGGACAACACTTTAAAGGTAAGTGCACACGATCAGGAACCGCTGCAGGTTTAAAGCTGCATGCTTATGCAGTGTCAAACCTGAAGCAGCCAGATGTTACCGCATAGTGGATGGGATTTGTAGAAATCCTATGTCCACTATGAGTTCATCTGAGGCTGCGGATCACCCGCAGACATGAACATGCGGTGCGTCTTTCAAGACTGCACCACGTCAATTTCGCTTGCGGAGTTGCTAGCCTCCGCAAGAGAAATCTAATCAGTACAATGTATTAAATGTGGTGAATACACATGATTCCTTAGAACGCAGCGCTTAGGACGCAGCATAAAGTATGCTGCATCCAAAATGCGGCATGTACGGATGTGCACATGACTCGCCCCCTGGGCCGTGGGGCACCCGGAACCGGGCTTCGGTGCAATGCTGCGGGTAGTAGTGGCAACCCGATCCCGTGGCTCAGGGTGGTCAGACCAAATACTGTGGCAGTCTATTTTTAGATTTAGGAATGTCCGACTACGCCACCCGTGGATTTCGGCTATTATGAACCGCCGCTGCAAGGCAGTCCACTGAGGCTGATGGTGTGTGCAGCTGAGATAGTATAACTCCCCACAGGAAGAGTGTAGCCTCAGGGCAGCGTATGTGGATGCTGGGGGTGATGGTGCAAGCGCAGCATAAATAACACAGAGTCCAATGATGCAGTCCAGGGTTTTTACTCACAGTTGTTATCCATGTCACTGCCCAAGCCGTGCTGCGTCCACCAGGTGAGGGGCTCAGTCAACCCCCAGGCAATTCAGGAGTATGGCACAGGACCCCCTTCTGTTCTTTCCCTGGCCTCTCGTGCCCCACCAGTGACCAAGCTTCTGTCCAGCTGCCGCGGATCTATGCGGGCAAACGTGGGCCCCGTTTCCCGCTATCCTATATGGTGCCTTCCTAGCAGGTTTGGTGGGGGGTCGCACCAATAGATGATCACGACCTCCGGTATTTGGCTGAGGGATGATTTACCTCCACCAACTTGTGAATCCGGTACCCTTATTCTGCCTGACCCTTCACCCGTTATCTCGTGTGTTCTTAGGGTCCCTTCTGCCTTCGTGTTTCTGGAGCCTTTCTACTCCTCTTTCTCTCCACCTTCTTCCTTCCTTCTCCTTCTCCTCTTCTCCCTTCGGGCTCCGGCCTTCACCCTAGGCCTGCCTCGTGGAGCTGAGCTCAGGCTGAGCCACAGCTCCCTGTCAGCTCTCTCTGGCTGAACTACTTCTCTGAACCCTGACTAAAGATGGCTCCCACCTTTTATCTGCTTCTCTGTATCTGAGCTCAGGTGACCAGCACCCAATGACTGGTTCTCTCCCCCCTCCCCACTCCAGCCAGGGACATGGTCAGTTGTGCCTGCATATATATAAATGGGAGCACCGTCGAGCTGTCCCCCGGGAATGGGGTGAGTGTGTGTATGCAGCTAACTGAGCCCTGGTCCATACTCCATCCTTACCTGGGAGTGGAATATCACACCTCTGGTTGAGGTGCAATACCCCTCTAGCAACCGAACCCTCGGGGCGCTACACACATACTCTAACCCTTGGATTACCCTCGGACCAGGGGTGAGTATTTTCACTGCATCCAAGATGCTGCATTCTAATGCTGCACTTGTTTTGTCAGTACATGTGGATCCACCGCATGTAATGACATTTCAATCGGTCAAAATCTACAGAAATTGACATGCTGCAGGTTAGTTTACTCAGCAAAAAAAAACAAGCACAGTGGGTATGGGATTCTTATAAATGAAATAAAATGAAGAATTAAATAAAACAAAATGGCGTGGGCTCCTGTCTCATTTTCATGACCAGCATAGGGAAAGCTGACCGCTGGGAGCTGATATTACTAGCTGGGGAAGGGGCCATTTGCCAAAGATGTTCACTCGCTATTAGTAGGAGCTCACAGCTGTTTGCTTATCCTTTACTGGCTAAATTACATCGGGGACCCCAGAAAAAAATTTACGTAGGGTCCCCCTATAAAATCTAACCAGCAAAGGCTAAACAGACAGCTGTGAGCTGATATTAATAGCCAGGGAAGGGGCCATGGATCCGGTCCCCCCCCAGGCTAATAACATCAGCCCTCAGTGGACCCAGAAACGTTGTATCCATAAGATGCGCCAATTCTGGCACTAAGCCTCACTCGTCCCACTGCAGTGTAGCGGTGTTGAGTGGGGTAATAGGGTGGGGTTCTTGTTAGTCTTGTATTGGCAGCTGACATGAAGCCCAGGTTAGTAATGGAGCGGCATCTATAAGACACCCCCATTATAAACCCCGTAGTAAGGTTTACGACACATTTTCAATAAAGACACGGCCAGAATAAAGTAGTTTATTGAAAGAAAATTACACACGGTTTTAATAATTTATTTAAGAATAAAAAACACTCTATATTCACCTAGCGCCTAATCCCCAAATCCCTCATCTCCTGTGAAAAAAAATAAAAAAGAACCATATCTCTCACCTTTCCGCCATGATGACGTAATCCCAGTGTCCCACAGCGATCCGGGTCACTTCTATAGCAGCCACATCAGCAATCACTGATGTCACTGCTGTAGAAGACAGCAATGTATACACTGACAGGAGTGTAATCACTCCTGTCAGTTTATAGAGCTGCGCTGCTGCTGGTGCTGAGGTCACTGGAGTTCAAACAGCTGAAGATCAACTGAGAGCTCCAGGATCTCAATTACGGCATTAGTGTTGCATGGGAAATTCTCGCTCAGCACCAATGCAGTGGCGGCAGCTTCTCGCGATACACTGCAGGAGCCATAGCACTCCTATCAGTGTATCGCCGACTGCCTAATAGGACAGTCACATCTCCGTATGTGGCTGTGCTATCAGTGAGATTGTCGTGGGACACTCGGTATGTGGACTACGGTTGACATGTGAGGATTATGGTGGTTTATTATTTTACCTTTATTGCAGGGGACAATTGCTTCGGGAGTAGATGAAAGGTGAGTATATGGTGTTTTTTTATTTTTTATTTTTTTACAGGGGACAAGAACATCAGGGTCAAGGTGTAGGTAAGCGGTAGGTGAGTATATAGGCAGAGTATATAAGCAGGCAGTGTATATAGCAGACTGCAGTGCATATAGCTCCACAGGCTCCATTCCAATTCTGCCTTCTGCTGCTGTTAGATAGTTCTATACAAAGGCCCAGGTCTCAGGGGCCAGGAATACTTTTTTTTGGATCTTAATCCTCATTAATTGCTTAAAAAGCAATCCAGAGAACACAGTTTTTCTGCGCCATTTGCTTGTTGGCACTGCAGAATAGAGCCAGGTCTTTTCCATATTACAGCGCTAGAAATCCAGCTATTTAAAACTTTGTTTTCTCCGTCACACGGATCACATATACGTTGTCAGAAAATACTGCCATTTCTGGCCTCCATTAAAAACTTCCTTCAGTGTGTCAGTGAAGCACTTCACACTAGGCCAGGTATTTAAAACTCTGTTTTCTCCGTCACACGGATCACATATAAGTTCACTCCAAACTCAGTCATTTGTAGTGAGCGTGGAAGATACTGTCCTCCATTTAAAATGGGCAAGGGACAGGGAACTGGACGTGATGGTGATGGTGAATGCAGAGGCTGAGAACAAGGCCGTGGGCAAGCTGAAATTGTGCCACAACAAACACCCACATCTTCTCGCCCGACCTTCCTGTCCCAATTCCTAGGGCACCGCAGTACACCACTATTGAACCCAGAGCAGAGTCAAAAGGTTGTTGGTTGAATAGCGGATAATGCTTCCAGTCACTTACCCACCACAACCACCACCACCCTGTCTTCCACACGGTCAAGTCTCAGTAGCCGTGAGTCCCACACTTGGACACTCTGAAGAGCTGTTCACTTTTCCATTTATAGATTCGGGTCTCTCGCCCGGTCCACTTGAAGTGGGGCAAGAGGAGATCGTATGTAGCGATGCCCAAAAATTTGAGCAGCCACGGTCACACGAAGGCGGCAGTGGGAAAGTGTCACAAGAGGTGGACGAGGTGGACGATGATTAGACACAATTGCCAGAAAGTCAGGAGGAGGACCAGGGTGCGGAAGTGGAAGACGAGGTGGTGGATGATATAGTAACTGACCCACCCTGGCAGGAGGACATGCAATGCGAGGACAGCAGCACACAGGGGGAGGGAGTCAGAGCACCCCAACAGGCAGGAAGAAGCAGTGTGGTGGCCGCAAACAGAAGGCAGGCAACCGTTCCCCGTAACACCAACACAAAGGAAGTTGCCAGTACAACTGTTAGGTCTTCCCGAGTCTGGTTGTTTTTTAAAGACTCTGCCGATAACCCCAAAAAGGCCATTTGCACCACCTGGCAGGCCAGCATCAGCAGGGGTGGCAAAACGACCAGCCTGACCACCACCAACATGATCATGCACATGGCAGCAAAGCACCCGACTTTGTGGGCCGAACCCCAGGGTCCAGGACCAGTGTCTGGGGGTGGCACCATTGCATCTTCCGCTGTTGTCCATGCAAGCCAATCCCCTGTCCATGGTGCATGCGAAGATGCCTCCTGCCCTGCACCTGTCGTTGCACACTCTCAAGTAGCAGCATCAGGAAGCATGTCCATGTCCTTGTCCCAGTGCAGCATTCAGTTGTCCATACCTCAGGCCTTGGAAAGCAAGCGCAAATATGCAGCCAACGCCCCGCAGACCACACTACTAAGTTCTCACATTTCACGACTGCTTGCACTCGAAATGTTGCCTTTTAGGCTCATGGAGACAGAAGCCTTCTCCTCCTCTTCAGCCTCCATCTCTAAAATGACCACATCAGTCACAAGCTGGAAGCACTGCAGCACTGCCTTGGCCAAGCGGCAACAGGCTGTGTTGAAGCTAATATGCTTAGGTGACAATCCACACAATGCTGAAGAGTTGTGGACAGCCCTGAAAGAGCATGCAGATCTGTGGCTCACACCGCTGAACCTACAGCCAGGCATGGTCGTGTGTGACAATGGCAGGAACCTGGTGGCGGCTCTGAGGCGAGGTGAGCTCACAGACGTACCATGCATGGCCCATGTGCTTAACCTTGTGGTTCAGTGGTTTCTCAAATCCTACCCGGAGCTGCCGGATCTGCTTGTTAAAATACGCCGCCTGTGTGCCCATTTTAGAAAGTCACCTACAGCTTCCGCCGCCCTTGCCATGCTTCAGCAGCGTTTGCAGCTTCCTTCTCACAGACTGGTGTGTGATGTCCCCACGCGTTGGAACTCAACACTACAGATGTTGGGAAGGATTTGTGAGCAGAAGAGGGCAGTTGTTGAGTACCAGCATCGACAAGGCCGTCGGTATTCAGTTCAGACTCCACACATAAGACCTCAGCAGTGGACATGGATGTCAGACATACAGTACAGACCAAAAGTTTGGACACACCTTCTCATTTAAAGATTTTTCTGTATTTTCATGACTTTGAAAATTGTACATTCACAAGGAAGGCATCAAAACCATGAATTAACACATGTGGAATTATATACTTAACAAAAAAGTGTGAAACAACTGAAAATATGTCTTATATTCTAGGTTCTTCAAAGTAGCCACCTTTTGCTTTGATGACTGCTTTGCACACTCTTTGCATTCTCTTGATGAGCTTCAAGAGGTAGTCACCGGAAATGGTCTTCCAACAATCTTGAAGGAGTTCCCAGAGATGCTTAGCACTTGTTGGCCCTTTTGCCTTCACTCTGCGGTCCAGCTCACCCCAAACCATCTCAATTGGGTTCAGGTCTGGTGACTGGCTACTTTGAAGAACCTAGAATATAAGACATATTTTCAGTTGTTTCACACTTTTTTGTTAAGTATATAATTCCACATGTGTTAATTCAGAGTTTTGATGCCTTCAGTGTGAATGTACAATTTTCATAGTCATGAAAATACAGAAAAATCTTTAAATGAGAAGGTGTGTCCAAACTTTTGGTCTGTACTGTATGTACCATCCTCCAAAACTTTGAGGACTCCACCAAATGGTGAGCGGTGATGACGCCATAATTAGCATCACCATCCCGCTTCTCTGTCTTCTGAAACGCTCTCTGCTCACAATCAAAGAGGATGCATTGCACGCGGAGCATGATGAGATGGAGCAAGGAACCATACAGGGTGATTACACACAGCCCAGCCTCATGTCATCCCAACGTGGATTGGGTGACAATGAGGAAGAGGAAGGACAGGAGCTAGTTTCATGTGCTATAGACGGTACTACCTGCACAGCAGTCATACCCTCTGTTCAGCGTGGATGGCCAGAGGACAGAGAGAAGGAGGAGGAGAGCATGGTCAGTCATCCTCTTGGTGAGGACACGGAAGTCTTGCCTGTTAGTAGTCTGGCACGCATGGCTGAGTTTATGTTACGCTGCCTTTCCCATGACCCTCGCGTTCTCAAAATTTTGGGTGACAGTCATTACTGGTTGGTGACACTTCTAGACCCACGTTACAAGGAGAACTTTATATCTCTTATTCCTGAGGCGGACAGGTCTACAAAAATGGGGCTGTACCAGAAGGCCCTTGTTGCAGAACTATTAAAAAAATTCCCATCTAAAAATGCTGGCGGCAGAGGGCACACTTCATTGGACAACCAAGAAATACAGGCGAGAGAGACACAACTTCAATCCAGCAGAGGCAGGGGAACACTGTCAAAGCTCTGGGGGAGTTCACTCAGCCCCTCCCATCGCACAGGCTCTGAGGCACGGGGTAATCTCACAAGGAGTGCAAAGTTTGGGAAGATGCTGAGGGAGTACCTTGCTGACGGTACCAACGTCCTCCATGATTACTCTGTGCCTTATAATTATTGGGTGTCCCAGCTGGATACGTGGAATGAACTGGCTCTCTATGCCTTGGAGGTGCTGGCCTGCCCTGCTGCCAGCGTTTTATCAGAGCGGGTTTTTAGTGCCGCTGGTGGAATTATAACTGATAAGCGCATCCGCCTGTCAACTGAAAATGCTGACAGGCTGACTCTTATAAAAATGAACAAGGGCTGGATGGGGCCAGACTTCTCAACACCACCGAATGATAGCAGCGTAACATAAACTCAAATCCAGTGTCTTTTCTTGGGAGGTGTATTCCCATGCACCTTTTCACACCCAGACATGGGTATACGCTTCCTGATTTTGGCTATTTGCTCTTGTCCTCCTCCTTCTCCTCATCCTCCACCACCATATCACCAGGGTGACTGTGGTCCGTGATGCAACACCCACATAATTTTTTTAAAGGGTGTTTATGATGCCCGTAAAAAAAATTTTTATACAGTATGTTCATGTATACCCTCCAGGGGTAAATGTTTGTCAGCCCATACACTTAGTGCATGGGCATTACAAGTATAGGAGGCCCACTCCTTTCTAATGGGAACATTTTTTTATGAGGCCCTCCTCCATGTCTCTTCCAAGGGACATTGGAGTGCCTCCAAATTTTTGGCAACCCTTGCATTCACTGCATAGGCCAACACTATGGGAGACTATCTCCTTTCTAATGGGAATTTGTCTGGCCCTGCTTTATGTCTCTTTAAATCGTTGGTGCAGTTTTTCCTAAATTTGGTCAGCCGTTGGACTCACTGCATACCCTATAATTGTATAGCAGACCCTCTCCTTTCTAATGGGAACAAGTCGTACTTGTTTCTGTGGCCCTGCTCTATGTGTCTTTAATTTCTTAGTGGGGATTTTACTAAATTTGGTCAGCCGTTGGGACTCGCTGTATACCCTATAACTTTATAGCAGCCTCTCTCCTTTCTAATGGGAATTTGTCGTTACTGTGGCCCTGCTCTATGTGTCTTTAATTTCTTAGTGGGGTTTTTCATAAATTTGGTCAGCCGTTGGACTCACTCCAAACCCTATAACTGTATAGCAGACTTTCTCCTTTCTAATGGGAACAGGTCGTACTCATTACTGTGGCCCTGCTCTATGTGACTTTCAGAGTCCCTCCATCATCAATGAAACAGGATGTGTCTGATGATGTGTCACACACCACATTGCCAGATAAAGTTGTAAAATGTTAAAATGACATTTCCCGGTGAATGCATTTGCCTTAAAAAATAACGTAAAAACAAAAACAGTAGGATCTTTCTTTAGTATAAAAACAGAGTCGCCAATGTAACCTCAATGTAATCACATTGTTCAGCTCTTGCACCTCCTCCTCCATCTCCGAAATGACTACATCATTCACAAGCTGAAAGCACTGCAGCACTGCCTTGGCCAAGCGGCAACAGGCTGTGCTGAAGATTACATGCTTAATGCTTAGGTGACAAACCGCCCAGCGCTGCAGAGTTGTTGAAAGCTGTAACACAGCAGCTTGATCTGTGACTCTCACCGCTGAACATACAGCCAGGCATGGTCGTGTGTGACAATGGGCGGAACCTGGTGATGGAGAAATGACAGCCGGAGTAGATACGGTTTCCCTCTAAGCCAGTCCTTTCGCCAAGCTAAAGAATATGGCTGTGGTGAAATACAACTTCCACTGAGAAGCTGTTTCAGATTGAAAAACATTGTGCCCACCAGAGGATTTGATTCTGAGGGCTCACTTTTCTCCCCCACTCAAGAGCCCCATAGCAGCTGCAAAGTTAGCGCTATCATGAACTCTCCTGATGTAGAAGCCAGGGCACACCAGAGGATTCTCTGGTGGGACCATCCAACCCTGCCGAGAAGCAGTCCTGGCTAAGAAAAGTGTGTGGGAAGGTTCCCGGACACTCTATGGCTGCTTTTTTACTGTGGTGGAAAACCACAAAAACATGGGGAGAACATACAAAGTCCTTGCAGATGTTGTCTTTGCTGGGATTTGAAACCAGGATCCCAGCCCTGCAAGGCTTCAGTGCTAACCACTGATCCAATGTGCTGCCATTCACCCTCTAATATCTAACAGGCTGGAGAAACTTGCACCTACTGCCACTCTATCTTCAGCTCCTTTGTGAGAAACAAATGTATTTGGGCAGCCACTCAGTCTACCGAATAAAATTTCTGAGAAGGAAATTGGGGATGGCTTTTCTACTGTTACTGGGGGCAGTGCTAATACAATGGTGTCGTACCATAGTTTACTGGAAATTTTCCATGCTGGTAGTAGGCAAGAAAATTCCCACAGAAAAGTACCAGAGGTAATGTTCAGGGACCCATGCTTGTAGAAGGCGGAGACAACACTGGGAGAAATAGTGACGTTTGGGGATTGAGTATGGATACGAGGCATAAGGCATGAGGTTGTGAAAAGCTTCCGCCTCCATGAGCCTAAAAGGCCACATTTCAAGTGCAAGCAGCTGCCCAGAAATCTGGCAGTTTAGTATTGCAGCCTGTGGGTGGGTGGCTGGCTGCATACCTGCGCTTGCATTCCAAGTAACAGAAAACTAAGCAGATGGTGGCCTCTATCATCATCATGGCCTCACCTCGGCACTATGAACTCTCCTGAAGGAGAAGCCAGGGCCCACCGAAGGAGTCTCCGGTTTTCTGGTGGGTCCGTCCAACCCTGCCGAGAAGCAGCCCTGGATAAGAAAAGTGTGGGGGAAGGTTCCTGGACACTCTATGGCTGTTTTGTTAATGTGGATCGAACGTGCTTATGCATGTTATTTCTCAAACCGCATTGCAGATCAGGCCATTGCCCAACTCTGTAGCCATGAAATTAAATGCGCAAAGAAAGATGTTTGAGTGTCAAAGCACCACCGAGAAGTGACAGTTGATGTTGGATGGGCTGCCATTGCTACTGCAACAAGCTGCTTTAGAGGACTTCGTGGGAGAAGTAACACCCAGAGTAGATATGGTTTCCTTCTATGCCAGTCCTTTCACCGAGCTAAAGAATATGGTTTTGGTGAAATACAACTCTCAGCAAAAAAAGCTGTGGACTGGCTTTGTACCGTACCTGGCCACATTCGCCTGTCCAAGTGTTTGTGGTTAGGCGGTCCTTCCCAGTAAGTGCACTGGGGAGGGAATGGGTAATGTTGTGGGACCCGTGCTTGTGGAAGGTGGAGACGATACCGGGAAAAATAGTGGCGGTTGGGGACCGAGTATGGACACCCGGCCGCTACCGGCATGAGATTATGAAAAGTTTCCGCCTCCACGAGCCTAAAAGGCCACATTTCAAGTGAAAGCAGCTTTAGAGGACTTCCTGGGAGAAATGACAGCTGGGTAGATATGGTTTCCCAAGTCCTTTCACCAAGCTAAAGAATATGGCTGTGGTGAAATACAACTTACCAAAAAAAGCTGAGCTGTGAACTGGCTCCGTACCGTCCCTGGCCACATTCACCTGTCCACGTGTTTGTGGTTAGGCGGTCTTTCCCAGTAAGTGCACTGGGGAGGGCACGGGTAATGTTGTGGGACCCGTGCTTGTGGAAGGCGGAGATGATACCGGGAAAAATAGTGGCGGCTGGGGACCGAGCATGGATACCCGGTCACCGCCGCCATAACATTGTGGACAGCTTCCGCCTTCATGAGCCTAAAAGGCCACATTTCAAGTGCAAGCAGCTGTCAAAAATTTGGCAGTATAGTATTGCAGCCTGTGGGTTGGTGGGTGGCTGGCTGCATACTTGCGCTTACATTCCAAGGAATGGGGTAGGGACAACTGAACTCTGCACTGGGACAAGGACGTGGACGGTGATTATTTCAAGTCTGCAACAACAGGTTGTAACAGGTCTGGGAGGCGGAACCTCTGAGCAACTATACAAGGGGGCGGTCCTTGTAAGGAAGCGGGTGGCTCCCAGGGAAGACGGGCAGGTTATCACGGCAAGTGACAGGGACAGTCTCTGGGTAGAAGGGCAGGTAGTCACGGCAAGTGACAGGGACAGTCTCTGGGTAGAAGGGCAGGTAGTCACGGCAAGTGACAGGGACAGTCTCTGGACAGGCAGGTGGTCACGGCTAGTGACGGCAGAGCCTCCAGGTAGGCTAGCAGGCAGGTAGCAGGTGAGCGCTCCTAGGTGAGCAGGCGAGAGTCTCTGGACAGGCAGGTGGTCACGGCAAGTGACGGCGGAGCCTCCAGGTAGGCTAGCAGGCAGGTAGCAGATGAGCGCTCCCAGGTGAGCAGACAGGAGTCTCTGGACAGGCAGGTGGTCACGGCAAGAGACGGCGGAGCCTCCAGGTAGGCTAGCAGGCAGGTAGCAGATGAGCGCTCCCAGGTGAGCAGACAAGAGTCTCTGGACAGGCAGGTGGTCACGGCAAGTGACGGCGGAGCCTCCAGGTAGGCTAGCAGGCAGGTAGCAGACGAGCGCTCCCAGGTGAGCGGGCAGGCTGGTCCATAGACAGACTGACAGGTGTCGGAAGGCAGACCGTCGGACCGCAGGCTTGCAAGCAGGTAAACGGATATCTGGCAGGTATCAAGCAGGAATCTGGCAGGTGACTGGCAGGTAACAGGCAGGAATCTGGCAGGTGACTGGCAGGTAACAGGCAGGAATCTGGCAGGTGACTGGCAGGTAACAAGCAGGAATCTGGCAGGTGACTGGCAGGTAACTGGAAACAGGACCTGAGGGCTGAAGCAGAGTGAAGGCTTTGCAACAACATTGCTCGGGCACCTCCATTTTGGAGGAGGTGCCTTATATATGGTGAAGTCCTCCGGCCATTGGCCGGGGACTCCTTAGGACGGCGCGCGCGGCCCCTTTAAGAGAGGGGGAGTCCGGGCGCCCGCGCGCCCTAAGCACCGTGGCCGGGAAGCAGCGCGCGCTGCCAGCAGAGCGGGAGGAAGACGCCGGGCACAGAGCAGAGAGGTGAGGGGAACAGCGTCCCTGCCTAGCAGGAGGCAGGGATGCCGACATTACAGTCCCCCCCCCTTTAGGCCCCCCTTTTGTAGGCCAGAGAGAAATTTATCAAGGATGAGAGGGGCATGGATGTTCTCCCGGGGCTCCCACGTTCTCTCCTCAGGACCAAACCCCTTCCAATCTACCATAAAAAAGGTTTTTCCTCTTACCCTTTTGGTGGCCAGAATGTTCTCTACCTCAAACTCGTTCTCAGCGGAAACCGGAGCAGGAGGCGTACCTGTAGACTTGGAAAAAGAGTTAAGTACCACGGGTTTGAGGAGAGATACATGGAAGGAGTTAGGGATCCGTAAGTTGGCCAGGAGTTTTAATTTATAGGCCACCGGGTTGATCTGTTTGATAATTTCCAGTGGGCCGATGAACCGAGGCCCTAACTTGTAGGAGGGAATCTTGAGCCGGACATATTTGGACGAGAGCCAGACTTTATCTCCAAGACGGAATTGTGGAGGATCCAGGCGTTTCTTGTCAGCGTGTTTTTTCATCCGTTCGGACGACTGAAGGAGTGCGGATCGGGTACTCTCCCAAATGGAGGAGAATTCACTAACGAGAGATTCCGCAGCCGGATTGTCCACCGAGGTGGAGACGGCAAATGGGATCCGAGGATGCTGACCGAACACTACAAAAAACGGGGATTTGGAGGAAGATTCGCTCTCGTGATTATTGTAAGAGAACTCGGCCCATGGTAGGAGATCCACCCAGTCCGAATGGTGGGCATTAACGAAGTGCCGGAGGTAACTGGTCAGGTTCTGATTGATCCGCTCCACTTGACCATTCGACTGTGGATGGTAAGCGGAGGAGAAGTCCAGAGTGACGTCAAGCAACTTACATGTGGCTCTCCAGAAGCGTGAGATGAACTGAACCCCACGATCTGACATGATGTGGAGGGGCAGGCCATGGAGACGGAAGATGTGGCGGATAAAGTCTTTAGCCAGTTCGGGTGCAGACGGGAGACCCGGCAGGGGAATGAAGTGCGCCATCTTGGAGAAGCGATCAGCGACCACCCAAATGACCGTACAACCGGCAAAGACAGGAAGATCCGTTATAAAGTCCATAGCAATATGCTGCCACGGGGCAGCAGGTACTGGAAGAGGAAGAAGGCGACCGGCAGGCAGGTGTCTCGGAACTTTGTTGCGGGCGCAGGACACACAGGCAGAAACAAAGTCTATTACATCCTTGTGCAGGGTAGGCCACCAGTAATGCCGGGTAATGAGCTGGAGGGTCTTTTTCTGACCGGCGTGGCCAGCTAGCTTAGACGAATGACCCCAGTGTAGGACCTTCTTCCGATCAGGTACAGTTACAAACGTCTTACCGGGAGGGAGACGATTTAGATTCACGAGAGCCACTTGCATTACTCTGGTGGGATCAATGATGTGCTTAGGTTCCTCCTCTAGGTCAGACACCAGGAAGGATCGGGACAAGGCGTCAGCTTTGATGTTTTTGTCTGCCGGGCGAAAATGAAGAACAAAATCAAAGCGGGCAAAAAACAAGGACCACCGGGCTTGGAGCGGGTTAAGTCTCTGGGCGCTCTGAAGGTAGGCCAAGTTCTTGTGGTCCGTGTAAATCATTACCGGGTGAAGAGCCCCCTCGAGCAGGTAACGCCACTCCTCCAGTGCCAGCTTAATGGCTAACAATTCACGGTCTCCAATAGAATAGTTGCGCTCAGAAGAGGAGAAGAGTTTGGAGAAAAAAACGCAGGTTACCATTCTCCCGGAAGATGACTTTTGGGTAAGTACCGCCCCGGCTCCGGAGAAGGAAGCGTCAACTTCTAGGAAGAATTGTTTGTTGCCGTCCGGACGATGCAGCACCGGGGCGGAGGAGAAGGCCTGTTTTAAGGAAAGAAAGGCCTCCTCAGCTTCGGGCGGCCATCTTCTGGGATTAGTACCCTTACGGGTGAGCGCAGAGATAGGAGCAGTCCGGGAAGAGACGTGCGGTATGAAGAGGCGGTAATAGTTGGCGAAGCCCAGGAACCGCTGAATAGCCTTCAACCCCTCTGGTCGGGGCCACTTCTGGATGGCAGACAGTTTCTCAGGATCCATTTGTAGGCCGGTCTGAGAGATTATGTAGCCCAGAAATTGAAGAGAGGTCTGCTCAAAGATGCACTTCTCATATTTAGCGTAGAGGTGGTTCTGCCTGAGCCTGAGCAGGACCTGACGAACGTCCCTCCGGTGAGTAGCAAGGTCCGGAGAGAAGACCAAGATGTCGTCCAGGTACACCACCACGCAGGAGTAGAGAAAGTCACGGAAGATGTCATTGACCAACTCTTGAAAGACGGCAGGAGCGTTACAGAGACCGAAGGGCATTACAAGGTACTCATAGTGGCCGTCCCGGGTGTTGAATGCCGTCTTCCACTCATCCCCCTGACGGATACGGACCAGGTTATACGCCCCACGGAGATCCAGTTTGGTGAAGATTCTAGCCCCCCTCAGGCGGTCAAATAATTCAGGAATGAGCGGGAGGGGGTATTTATTCTTCATTGTAATCTGGTTAAGGCCTCTATAATCTATACATGGACGGAGTGAGCCGTCCTTCTTTTTGACGAAGAAGAAGCCTGCTCCCGCCGGGGAGGTAGATTTCCGGATAAATCCCCAGGCCAGATTCTCCTCAATATATTCTGACATTGACCGGGTCTCTGCTGCGGACAAAGGGTAGATACGCCCACGGGGAGGAGTAGAGCCGGGAATCAGGTCGATTGGACAATCGTATGGTCTATGAGGGGGTAATATCTCTGCTTCTTTTTTATTGAAGACATCCGCATAAGACCAATAGGGAACCGGTAGACCGTGTAGACTGACTGGGGTAGGAGAAGGACAAGCAGGATGAACGGGAACTAGACAAGTCCTATGGCAGTCCTGTCCCCAGCAAAGGACTTCTCCGGTCTGCCAGTCACGGGTGCATGTTTCTGGAGCCAAGGTAGGCCTAACAAGAGGGCGTGAGAGAGTCCAGGCAGAACATGAAAGAGATGCTCTCAGAATGCAGCATTCCCACCTGCAGAGTTATGGATTCGGTGATGAGTTGGATGGGATGTGGTAAGAGGCCCCCATCCACGGCGGCGACAGATAAAGGTACGGCCAGAGGTTTGGTGGGAATGCGGTATTTCTCTACCAGAGACTGAGAAATGAGATTTCCAGCAGCTCCTGAGTCAAGTTGAGCCAATTCGAAATAGCGGTTCTCTCCGCAGGTGATAGAGACTGACAGCATCAGAGATGGAGAGGGTTTACTTTTGTCTAGGGCGACCTCTCTGAGCGATCCTAGACACAGGCGTTTCCCGACCTCTCTGGGCAGGAACGGATCCGGTGCTCCTTACTGCCACAGTAGAAGCAGCTCCCCTCGGCACGGCGTAAGTCTTGACGGGTTTTGACCATCTTGGTCTGGTCGACCTGCATAGGCTCAGGTGAGTGTGCCTGGGGAGAAACGGAGGGAGTGACGGGTTTCTGGAAGGTGGGGGCTAGACGTGGAAACCTCCTCTCACGGGTAACCTCTCTGGCGCGCTCCTGGAATCGGATGTCAATCTGGGTGGCAAGTGTTATTAAGTCGTCGAGAGTGGTAGGAATGTCCCGACCGGCGAGTTCATCTTTAATACGGCCGGACAGACCCTCCCAGAAGACAGACACCAGAGCGTCGTTATCCCAGGCCAGCTCCGAAGCAAGGGTACGGAACCGTATGGCATATTGGCCCACGGTGAGATCTCCTTGACGGAGGCGTAGCAGAGACGATGCGGATGAGGTCTTCCGTCCGGGTTCGTCGAAGACTTTCCGGAAAGCCGTGAGAAAGGCTGGCAGGTCGGACACCAGGGGATCTCCTCTCCCCCACAGAGGATTTAGCCAAGCCAGAGCCTCCCCCGTGAGGTGGGACGTGATAAAGGCTACTTTGGACCGGTCGGAGATAAACTGGTGGGACAAGAGTTCAAAGTGCAGGGTGCACTGGTTTATGAAGCCCCGAGCTTGAGCGGAGTCACCCCTGAAACGAGGAGGTGCAGAAAACCGGGGTCCGGGACAGGATACCATGGTATTGGTGGGCAGCGGCGCTGCCGGGTTGCGAGTCATGACACTAGCGGTGGTTGCAGGTGGAGCAGACAGAGTGTCCAGGCGAGAGTTGACACTCTGCAGGTGACTCAGGATGGACTCCTGTTGGGACCTCTGACGGGACAGTTCATGACATAGGTCCGAGAGCGAGGGAGCTTGGGTGCCACCGGATTCCATGGCCCGAGCAAACTGTAACGGGTCTGGGAGGCGGAACCTCTGAGCAACTATACAAGGGGGCGGTCCTTGTAAGGAAGCGGGTGGCTCCCAGGGAAGACGGGCAGGTAATCACGGCAAGTGACAGGGACAGTCTCTGGGTAGAAGGGCAGGTAGTCACGGCAAGTGACAGGGACAGTCTCTGGGTAGAAGGACGGGTACTCACGGCAAGTGACAGGGACAGTCTCTGGACAGGCAGGTGGTCACGGCTAGTGACGGCAGAGCCTCCAGGTAGGCTAGCAGGCAGGTAGCAGGTGAGCGCTCCTAGGTGAGCAGGCGAGAGTCTCTGGACAGGCAGGTGGTCACGGCAAGTGACGGCGGAGCCTCCAGGTAGGCTAGCAGGCAGGTAGCAGATGAGCGCTCCCAGGTGAGCAGACAGGAGTCTCTGGACAGGCAGGTGGTCACGGCAAGAGACGGCGGAGCCTCCAGGTAGGCTAGCAGGCAGGTAGCAGATGAGCGCTCCCAGGTGAGCAGACAAGAGTCTCTGGACAGGCAGGTGGTCACGGCAAGTGACGGCGGAGCCTCCAGGTAGGCTAGCAGGCAGGTAGCAGACGAACGCTCCCAGGTGAGCGGGCAGGCTGGTCCATAGACAGACTGACAGGTGTCGGAAGGCAGACCGTCGGACCGCAGGCTTGCAAGCAGGTAAACGGATATCTGGCAGGTATCAAGCAGGAATCTGGCAGGTGACTGGCAGGTAACAGGCTGGAATCTGGCAGGTGACTGGCAGGTAACAGGCAGGAATCTGTCAGGTGACTGGCAGGTAACAGGCAGGAATCTGGCAGGTGACTGGCAGGTAACTGGAAACAGGACCTGAGGGCTGAAGCAGAGTGAAGGCTTTGCAACAACATTGCTCGGGCACCTCCATTTTGGAGGAGGTGCTTTATATATGGTGAAGTCCTCCGGCCATTGGCCGGGGACTCCTTAGGACGGCGCGCGCGGCCCCTTTAAGAGAGGGGGAGCGCGCGCGCGCCCTAAGCACCGTGGCCGGGAAGCAGCGCGCGCTGCCAGCAGAGCGGGAGGAAGACGCCGGGCACAGAGCGGAGAGGTGAGGGGAACAGCGTCCCTGCCTAGCAGGAGGCAGGGACGCCGACATTACACAGGTGCATGGCGGGAGGCATCTTCGCATGCGCCAAGGATCACTTATGATGGGCACACTTTTAGGCAGCGACCTGGGAGTCAGAGATGCTTCTAGAGGTCTTCCCCATGCTGTTCCCATGTCTTTTCAGCACTGTATGCATGTGTCTGATAATGTGTCACACACCACATGGCCAGATAAGGTTGTAAAATGTTAAAATGACATTTCCTGGTGAATGCATTTGTCTTGGTTGAAAGCAATGCAAAAGTGCAAATACGCATCAAAAACGCTACATGTGAACATAGCCCAAGGTGTGGAGGAGTATTTTTGTTTTTGGTTATTTATTTTGCCTTATATACAAGTCATTACCCTGGAAAGGATGTTCCTTAACATATTTCCCAGGAAAATCCATTTTGGTTTCGTTTTTGTATGTTTTATTGTGAGTCCGTAAAAGTGGCGTAATACTCTGACAACGTTGTTGACAGCAGGGACCTGGGAGTCAGAGATGCTTCCAGGGGTCTTCCCCATGCTGTTCCCATGTCATTTGAGCACTGTTCCCATAGATTTGAGCAATTTTTAGGCCTTCTGCAGACCGCCGGGGGGAGCCGCCTGAAAAATGCTCGAGTTTCCCATAGACTTACATAGGGCTCGTTGCTTGGGTCAAGCACTCGAGTATTTCAATGTGCTTGACCCGAGCAACGAGTACCCGAGCATTTTAGTGCTCGCTCATCACTAATCTTGAGTTATTCAGCATAGACTATGAGCGCCACATGCAGAAATACACATACTAACACGCATTGGCTGCTATCAATGAAGTTATTAATGTTTGTCTGAGGGATGTTCTACACGCTGAATGTACTTGGGCAAATCATCAAAATCTGCTGCTGGCAGCTCCCATTGCAATTGACAACCAGTGATCTCCCAGATGTGCTTGATGAGAGAAAAGTCTGTAGACTCAACAGGCCATGGTAGTACAATCAGACCTCGCAGGCTGCTTACAATAGCATTGGCTGCTTTGTGGTGATTCATTTTGTAGCTGTAATGATATTCATTCGTTATTGTTATTTCTATTTTTTATTGATTGTCCTCATATTAACAGTCTACGTTCACTTCATATGCATATGCTTGATTTTCTATGCCGCTTTGTTTTAACAGCTAGAATTGTAATTTCTTATATCTATTATTTCTTGACAATTAGTCTTATTTCTCTGTATATGCATGCGCTGGATCAGTGATAAGTTTTATACTTGCGTTGGACTTTGTTTGCAGTTGCGTCTTGATGATGTATTGCACAGCAGCAATAAAATTGCTGTCTTTGTGTCACATGTACTAAAACTTCAGTGTAGCTGTTTGTACTCACTTCCAGACGTGGATTAACATGGCACTTTCTTTCCAACATTGATCATTATTTCTTTGTAAGTGCCCATCACCACCTATTCATTCTAAATTTTTTGATTATTTGACTATACGTAGACACATGCACTACTACTTACTTTACCCCTGAGGAAGCTGTTGGTGTGCAGTAATATGAGGGGGGTTCATTCACAAATTCCCTTATTACCTACCTTGGTCATTATTTTCATTATTTTGTATTTTGGCTTTTTATAGTATGGGTTCCTTATTAGTTCCTTATTAATTACCACATTATTTTGTTTTCCCATGTATATGGATTTAGGATTTGTTTTTGTTGTTCATATATTTATTTGAAATATGCGCTTTACTCTGTCATGTATACTCACTGGCAGTTATAAAATTGGTAATCTAATTATTTTTCCATTAGTGGGCTTATCATACATTTTTTTTTTATTCTAATTTATAATCTTTGCTGATATTTGTTTTTTGGTCTTTATTTTAGATCATCTGTTTTTTGTACATGTTTTTAAATACTTTAAGCTATTTACTATGTGTCCTGATTATATTTTTGTCATTATACTCAATAAATGATTTACGTAAGTATATATTTTGTGAAGAGTGTCTTAATTACGAGGGTCAGTCAATAAGTAATGCCTCCTATTTTTTTTCTCCTTAAATAAGGTAGTTATGTTAAATATTCGAATTTGGCACAATTCCTCAAACCTTCTCCAATCTACAGCAATTGCAACTTCCTGCAACAGGTGGCAGGACTGTATCTGTTTGCAAAATGGCTGACATCGATGTTCGTATTAGACAACGTTCTGTGATTGAATTCTTGCATGCAGAAGGTGAAACGCCCATTCGAATTCATGAGAGACTGAAAAATGTGTACGGTGATGCAACAGTGGATGTCAGTACTGTTAGACGATGGGTTCGTCGCTGTAACACAGCTGAAGGGCCATCACCGTTGGCTGACAAAATGCGGAGTGGCAGGCCAGTAACCGCAGTGACTCCAAGCAACATTCAGCAAGTCGATGACATCATTCGTGGTGACCGCCGGGTGACTGCAGATGAATTGTGTGGCATTATCTGCCTTAGTAAAGGCAGTGTGATGAAAATTATTGGACAACTGGGATACAGAAAAGTTTGTGCACGGTGGGTCCAAAGAATGCTTTTTACCATGCTGGAATACATGCCCTTGTTAAACGGTGGACCAAGACTGTGGAAATGGATGGAGATTATATTGAAAAGTGGCAAATTAATCGTTAATGTTGTGGTTTTCAACCTATGTAATTGCATTTGAATTTCTTGCCAATTAAAAGGAGAAAAAAAATAGGAGGCATTACTTATTGACTGACCCTCGTAGTATATAGCTTTTTCTTCCTTTATACATTGTCTATTTTACACACATAGGCAGCACTCCTCTTATCATGCAGGTGACTACTTATTTTTTGTAAATTATTCACAGTAGCAAAGGCCTGGCATTGTCGTGAAATACTTTGGAAAAAGGGTCATAGCACTACATGGTACCCATACTACTGGCTCCACAACCAAATCAATGTAATGCTGAGCTATTATTGTACCTGGAATAAAGACTAGAGTAGTCTGAATACCTACTTTATGCTGCCACACACAATAATCCAAGGAGTACTGGGACTTTCCCTCGTGAAGGTTTCTTCATGCTGTTGCCCATGTGGTTTTGAGATAGAAACTGAAGGCTCGAATGGAGCAATGGAGGCTGGAATGGAGGCTTAACCTCTTCAGCAATGAGTCATGGTTTTGTATTGAACACAGATATAGAAAACAGCAAAAAGTCAATGGTGCTCACCAGCCAAGATGTCAAGAAAAAATGCACACCAGGACGCAGCCGGCCCCCTTTTGCAAGAAGGAGGTAGCACAGGTGCAGAATGCTGATGAACAATCACTCTCATCCCCTCTCACTGGAGGAGCGACTGCCTAGCACTAAAACTGCACACAGATGAAACTTGCAATAGGGTGCAATTCACACACTCGCGGCACCGCGCCTAGTCAGCATCCTCTTACACGCCCCTACTATTCGATTAGGTGGGATGCCCGGCATCCTATCCATGCATCGCAGAGGTGCAAAGCCCCTAATTCACAAGGTCACCATTAATGGGCCTGGCTGCACCCTGGCAGATAAAAAGTGCAAAAATATCATATGAGGTATTAGTTAATATTTGGGCCAAAATACGTAAACTCGCGACCCAAACGTCAAGGGTCCTCACGATTTTGCGAGTCCCTACTCTATCATTAAAAACAACCAGCATAACCAGAACAATAAACAGAATTTTTTTAAAAAATTCCAATGTCAAATTAGAAAACAGCAAAAAGGCACCAGCCAAGATGTCAAGAAAAAATTAACACAAATATAGCCAGAGATTGCTTGGGGACCAGGGTCATGAGATCAGGCCAGGCCCAGTGCATGATTATTAAAATCAAACAGGGTTTGGCATATATCCAGGCTATATCCATAATATCCACAGAAGGTAAACAAAAAAACTCTGGAGATCTTGATTAGTTAATAACTAATCAAGAAATTACTGGAGCTGTTGACAGTACATGCCACTATAGGTCTCAATCCTCAAACTGGAACGGACCACAGAACAAAGCAAAGACCTGAGGTGTTGTGTTGGATAGGACACCATAACTCTAAATGGGCTGACATGCCACCAGCCTGGCAGGGGTGCCCACGGCACCTTATACTCTGTATGCCTCAGAATGATAGAGGCTGCCTATGAAAGGCAATGCACACACATGATCTCTTGTTGGATATGTACCAATGCTACATGCCAACACTACCAACCATGGTGACATTGTGCTGCCTGATAAAGGATTTCCCTGTCAACTAATCCTCGCTCAGCAGGCATTATGTTTGGTTATTAACTATGCTTACAAGTGAACATGAATATTTGTGGCATTGAGATGGTTTATTTAATAGCGCAGTTGGTTTTTGTGCACATATTAATTACTTGTTTTTATTGTGCCATTTATACCGGGGAGAAGAGACATGTGTTTCTCAGCTCACTACATTTTATTATGAATAAAACTAGGTACTTTTGTGCTATGCGCTGCATTTTATTTTGTTTGAGGTGAAGTATGTGCTCACTTACTAAATGAGGCAGAAATGAAGCCAATTAAGTGTGAAATACTTCCAATATATTATTACTGTGAATCCAGGTCATTTATTTCTGCTAAAACGGAACAATCTCCAGCTCCTCTTTTTCAGTGCATGATTGCTGAGAAAGGAATGGAACAGGTTCCTTCATCTAGAAGATATTCAGTTTGTCCTTATTTGTAATAACAAACTGGAATCATTAAAGGGATTGTCCAGTTACACAAAGTTATACTTAAATGTGTGTAAAATAGTAAGCTATACAATTTACGAAAATACTTAATTTTCACATGGTCCACGATCCTCAATTCTACTTCCAGCTCTGTGCATTATCTATGACAGGCAGCATGTCATCAGTGCTGTGTGTGAAGGGGGCTGGATGGCTGATCAATTCAATAACCAAACCAGCCCCATTTCTGCCACAGCTAATACATAAAAAACAAAGGTTTGAAGGGTTTGGCCATTTTAAGTTGATTTTGACAAATGTATGCCAATTGGTATCATATAGATATTAGCAGATCAGCACTAATTTCTTCTTCTGAAAAGCACCGCTCCACACAGCCTTCCTGACAGACCACTGATGTGGTAACACATATACAGTATACCAGCAGCCCCCAAAGAAAAATACTGTGCAAGGGAAAATAGCACCTGCAATGTATTTTTGAATGGGGGTTGATTAAAGTTGTCTAGTCACATGCCCATACACCAGTGGGCATGATCAGACTTTGAGTATCATGCGGTTTGTGCAGAAGGGTTTACAAATAGGAAGGTGTTGCTTTAGAAATCAGCACTGATCTGCTTATATTAAAAGGAAGAAAATAATGTTTCCAACACTTTGGTGAACAAAGCCATCAAGTGACTGTAACATCTGTGCCAGCCCCTGCTTCGGGTGCAAGGCAGTGCCATGCCTCTGTTGCGGGTGATGCTTGACAGCATCAGTCCAATTCTATTCCTGTCGCCTATGGTGCTATGAGACCAGGAAACTATGGGGTTAATTGTTTTTGCTGCTCCTTTCTTAGAGTCCTGGGCGGGGCTATCTACTATTTAAACCCCTGGGTCTCTGATCTCCACTGCTAGGTAATTCGTTTTGCTACCTGGCTTGTGCTAGTAATTGCTTGTGTTGGTTCCCTGATTTCTCCTGTTTTTCAGACATCAGCCTAAATTTTGATCATCCTCTTGTTTTACTATTCTGTTCCTGACGTCACCTCTTGGCTTTGACCCTGTTTGAAAAAAACATCACAGAAAAAAACAACCTTACCAACACCAGGTCAGATTACCTGCTTGTGCTTTGGTAATTTGACCTGGTGTTGGTAAGGCTGTTTATTCCTGTGATGTTTTTTTGAATTTTTGTCCTCTTCTGTGAGCTGTTTTTAGTTGTAGAGTAGGGACCCTTGATGTGGGTTGCGAGCTTGCGTATTTTGGCCGCCAAAATATCGACCAATCCCTCATGTAATGTATTTATCTTATACATTATTTTTCATCTTTTTATTGCACATTCTCCATTTTTTGCAGGATGCGGCCAGGCCCGTTATTGTTGGGTGAATGATTTGTAGCGTCTGTCCTGTGTGGTGCACGTATATAGTGCCAGGCAGCCAGCTCGATTTAAAATTATGGGTGTCATTAATAATCTCGAAGCCAGACACTGTGCACTACACCTATCTGGGTGACTGTATCTGGGTGACTGGCGTCCTATGCAAGCTGCAGTTGTGTGCATTTCTAATACTACACAGCCACTCACATATCTGCCAATTCATGGAGGGGGTGGCTGTTGCATCAGTATTCTGCACCTGTGCTGCCTCCTCCTTTATCATGGGGATCTGCCGCATCCTGCTTGTGCTTTGGTAATCTGACCTGGTGTGGGTAAGGCTGTTTTTTTCTGTGATTTTTTTTAAATTTTTCTCCTTTTCTGCGAGTTGTTTTTAATTTTAGCGTAGGGACTTGCAAGTATGAGGACCCTTGGTGTGGGTTGCGAACTTGCGTATTTTGACCAAAATATTGACCAATGCCTCATGTAATGTATTTATCTTATACATTATTTTTCATCTTTTTATTGCACATTTTCCATTTTTTGCAGGATGCGGCCAGGTCCTTTATTTTTGGGTGGGTGATTTGGGGCGTCTGTCCTGTGTGGTGCATGTATATAGTGCTGGGCAGCCGGCTCGATTTAAAATTATGGGCGTCATTAATATGCTCGATGCCAGACACTGTGCACCACACCTATCTGGGTGACTGGTGTTCTATACAAACTGCAATTGTGTGCATTTCTAATACCACACAGCCACTGTCGCATCAGTATTTCACACCTGTGCTGCCCCTGCCTTTAACATTGGGGTCTACCGCATCCTGCTTGTTCTTTGGTAATCTGACCTGGTGATGGTAAGGCAGTTTTTTCTGTGATGTATTCTGTGACCCTGTTTGGTGACTTTTCCGGCCTATGGTTTGCTCTTCCGGATGGCAATCCATTGGAACCTGTTGTTAGACCAGATCCCTGTACAGAGGTTAAAGGGTGAAGGTCGGGGTTCCCCTGAAACCTGCCAGATAGACTTGACACAAGCCATTCTGTCTGAGGTAACCTTTTTGAGCCTGTGGCCTCTGACAGACGTGACAGTGACCAAGCCCTTAACGTCCCATGCACACAGCTTTGTATAGAGTATGGAGCTCTAAGTGACTGGCAGCAGCAATGATCAACACGTGACTAACAAGTCATAGGCCATAGTGGGCACATATTAAAATAACCGGAATATGATGAAAAGAACCAGTCTCTGTAGATCATATGGGCATGTGCCAGCTACAGTCAATGGTTAACCACATCGAGGATGATTTGGTCACTACTGCAGCCACATGTGTGGGCCAGGCAGAAGGGGAAGTACGGAGACTGGGAGTGAATCAGGCAGTGTTAGAAGAGGTGCGGCGAGGATCAGTAAGGAGATTATTGTAGATTTTTTTATTTTACATCATGCTGGATAATTTATGAAAATAATTTTCTGGTATGGACAACCTCTTTATCTAGATTTTTTTCTATTGACTTAGTCAATGTATATAAATGCAGAACTAAACATGAAATAACAGAAAATTAAAATAAAACAATAAATCAAAGTATTTATAATGCTATTAAAAAAGTATTTTTAGAAGTTTCAATTGTAATATTTTAGAAAAATATTGAAGTTCTCTTCAAATTAATTGCTAACTAGAGTTTCTTCACATTTAATGATGATTGGAAAAATAGCTTGAAGAATCTGGACTTTGCAAATGTCTATTATGTGACTCGTACATTGAAATGAAACTTTTAGCCCAAGACGCTTATCGGATAGTTTTATGATTAAGGCTCAGATTTATGATTCACGCTCAGGTTAGTGAATGTTGAAAACGGAATTTCATTTTTCAGTCTCGCAACTGAAACGGATCATTGTTAAATGACTTTCAAATGAGTTTAGCGATGGTTGATGAGCAGAAAACCATAACTCATTGTTCTATTGGCATAGCTAAACTGAAATATAAATATTTCCTAGTCAATAACATGGTGCACAATTAAATTCATAACTCCCACCTCATCCCGACTTCTAGGAATCATTTTTAACAATAACACTTCCAGAATAAAGTTACAAACATTCATGCAGCTTCCTGCAGGCAGTATTCAATAAATGCATTAGACACACATCAAGTATTTTAATTACCATGCTGAAAGCCTCAATGACTCCTTTATCTTATGCATTTAATAACCTATTTGAATACATTCACATAAAATGGGACTTTTCTTCTCTCCGGTTTACAGAAAAAGACTGAATTATTTTTCTTGCTTTTTTAATAGATGTAAAATTATTGCCGAGTAGCATTTTTCATTATAAAACTACTTTGCAATTTTTCAATAGCTGAAACATGAATAAAAAAATCCAACAAACAGTCCTTGAACTTTTATGAGTGTAACTATCATTTTATTCATACAAATAGTTGAAGAGGAATTTTCAAACAGGGATGAATTGTTCCATTTGATATTCTTTACATTTAACTTTGGAATCAACTTAGCAGACCATGCATAAGAACTATCCATTAGTAAAGTTTAAAGATGATTGAAAGTGTCTGATGGAATTTTTTTCTTTCTTTTTTGATATCTATGATTATAGATATATTGTGCTAATGAAATGTCTCAACAAACAAATGCATGCTAAAAGAGAATAGCCACATTTAACTTGATTAAATTTTTTGGTCCAAAAATGAAAGACCTGTCTGAGACAGAAGGAGATCTTACAGAGAAGAAGTTAGGAAGGCAGGGTCTTACTAATTGCAAAAAAATCTGGAGAAGAAGAGAGTGATCAACAGTGTCAAAGGCGGACAATGGATAAAGAAGGATAAGTACAAGACAAGTATTCTTTAGACTTCGGCAGCTATTAGGATTTTAGCTACTTTGGTGAGTGCAGTTTCTTTTGAATAACTTGTCTGGAATCTGAATTGTAGGTGATTAAATAAAGAACATACCAACCTAAATCCCTGCAACCTTTGTGTTGTCACTAGTCACCCACTTGTGACATCACTTACCCCATTCAGATTAGGCCTAGTTTGGCACATGGAGAGTTAGGATATATAGGGTTAGGGACCATCCATATTAAAATGTCACCTTGACGTGGTTGGATGGCTTTTGCGCTCTTTGATCAAAAAACACTAACTAAGCACCTTACGTTTTCAAAGTTTACAGCAATATTAGGCTTCATTAGTCACAATGTGCTGACACATCATGTTTGTATGTATCAATTACTAAGTCCGGACGCTCATTTTGGAGCCCTAAAAAGGACATAGTACAATCTGCATGTAGCAGTATCAATGCAGAGACACACTCTCCGGTACTGCTTAATTACTGCGTCACCAGGGAGTGGAGAACACAAAGTGAGTTATATCTGTGGGCTATAACTGACTCTTAAAGTTAGGACTTGACCAGTCATCATTATTTGGAGTTGAGATTATAATATTGGCACTACGTGAAGCTCTCCATATTTTAGGTCTTGTAACAGACTTGGTATGTGTGGTACTCTTGCTGTATTTGTGGTTCCCCGAGCAGATGCTGTACTAGGGAATTCAGTAGCCAATTCAATTTAGAGCCCAATATTAGACAGATGTTCACTACATTGCATGTTTAAATTCCTCAGTAAGTGCATTTGTAAGTCTGTTTAAATGGCCAGTACTGAGGGAGCAACAACAGTTCTTTCTATGTGTCTTACGTTTGTCATTTTTTAAGACTCCTTAAAAGGAATATATTTTCAGAAAATTGTCTATTTAAATTTTTTTTTTGTTAAATGTATTTTTTCATGATCACAAAAAAGTATTAGTAATTATTTTTAAAAAAAGTAATTATTATTAAAAAGTAAAATTAGTAATCTTGTGATTTTCACTCTGGTCATTGGGGCAATTTTAGAGTCCTACTACCTGTCCTTCCTTGAAGAGATTTTGCCAGAACAGCAGCAACTATTAATCTTTTACAGGACCATTTACAGTTTCCTATGTTACTGAATTGCAATACATTTGTGCATCATGTTCAACTTGCTAAGGCGTAACTATTTTAGTGCCTTGATTTTGATGTGAAATACAACAGCCAGGTTGCAGCTTGCAATGAAGTCCATGGCAAGTGAGCCATGTGCAACTTGAAACCAGTGACAGAAAAGACAAGTCATTTGAAAAATTTTGCGACACCATAGAAAATCATTAGGTATGATGTTGAATTGCAACACTGCAATTTCAGGGTCTGAAAGCAAATGTAGCCTTGTAGCCCTACCCTTATATACACCAAGTAGGCTTGGGTACTTATTTGGTATGCGATATGTAGATGCCAGCGTGTGACATTGTACCCTCTAGAAAACCCATTTATAATGTATATTAGGGCTACCTCATCACTAACACCAACAGTGCTATGAAAAAGAAAATTAGTTATATTCAATTTTCAAATGAAAAATATGTCTGCAGAATATATAGTCACTCCAGCAAACTTTTAGGTAAGGGTTAGGATGCTTTCACATTGCGTTTTGCCACCCATACACTGGTTCCTTTGGGGCTTATGTCCGAATCCTACCCCGCAAAACGGGATTTGGGCATATGCGCCGACAGAGTGAACGTGCTCTCTGATGTACATCATTTTTGGGCGTATACAGCTAATGGAGACACAGTCTACTACGTTTGTGTGTCCAACCTCCAGTAGACGTATATGCCTGAAAAGATGCACATCAAAGCGCACATTCACTCTGTAGGCACCATTATAGTCTATGGCCCTGTCAGAGCATACTCCTGAATTTGTGTGGAGGGGGTTCACACATTAGCCTCGACGGGACTAACGAATGGGTGGCAAAATGCAATGTGAAAGCACCCTTACAGAAAAACAAAATATTGACTATAGACCTTTATATAAATATGACACCATTTTTTTGCATCACTTTCTCAAAATATTACCGATTCCCACTTTTGTAAGCCTAAAGCATCACTTTTGTTTTGCAGGACAAGAAATATGACTGAACTATGTGATTTCTGTTTTCAATATTTTGAAAGATAATTGATATTAATGAAATGTGACAATTGGGAGGGAATTTGGTAATTAAAAACAAGGATCTCTCTGGACATTTCACATTTAAAGCTGCCTTACGGGACTATATTTGTGGAAAGAAAAAAGTGAAAAATTCCGCGCTGCTGGTAGATGGTAACAAATCCAGGTCCAAACTAGGATATTAAATAAAAAAAATGCATATTATCTTAGTGTGGACCTGGATTTGTTTCCATCTATCAGTAGCACAGAATTTTCCACTTTTTTCTTTCCAATATTGCTGCTCGGTCTTTGGACCTGTGGATCTGCTGCAGCTGGGATTACATGCTCATTTATATGTTGTGTGAACACAACATTATAAGATTAGCATAACCTTTAATTATTTTATCTATTTTAACTGGATAAGACCCTAGTGCGTTTTTCTCTTTTTCTTTGTTTTACAGGGATAAATGGTATTGGCGGGACACTGCATGTAGGTCAAGGTTGGTTCAGCTATAGTTAATGTTTTGCGTTTGGTACATATAAATGCTGCAGAGAATATCTCCTATGGCACTTATTTCTTATTTTCTTGTATAAATGACTAGTCAGAGGTCGGATGGGGGTATTCCAGTCACAAGGAATTACAGCATAATACTGGGATATTCACTTCTCCTGGATCCAAAACCGAGTGATTTGTCCTCTATCTACAGCCAACTCTCTCCGCTCCTCTAAGCACCAGATTTACATGGGAACTTGACACTCTCCTGTGATGTCACTCACCTGAGCCATTTAGCTCAGCTCAGGCTGTGAGATGTCACTATTACTGCTGCTGATTAGTTTTGCTATACTGCCACAGTGTGTGTCCTGACAAACTAACATCTGCTGTGCTACAGCAGTATGCCTCCTAACATACCCACCTCTGCTATATAGCCTCAGTGTGTCTCCTTACAAACTTTGTTCTGCTATACTGTCACGATGTGCCACTTGATATACTCAGCCCTATTATACTATTATAATGTTTCTAATGTGATCACCTAATGAATGAGCAAAAATCATTAATCGGGATAAATGATCTTTTGTACAGCACAAAAATCATTGTTCTTGGCAGTGCATCATCACGTGTAAGGCTATGTTCACATACTTGTAGTGTTTGTCGCTACGTTCAATAGGGCTTACGTACGAACACCCAAGGGCCGCCTCAACTATATGTTGAAAATGATGTAAGACAGAACACCCTGTGACTCCATATGCATCGTGCAGTCAATGGCCCCATCAGCGCATAAGCCCGAATCCCATTTTGCAGGGGTTTGGACGTAAGCCTCGATGGAGTCACTGAATGTAAAGGCAAACATGATGTGAATCCTGCCTAAACAGGATTCACACTGATGAGAACAATGGCAACTTATGTGCACTGAACAATCCACTACAGACCGTTCAGTGGGCATCCTTTACCGTCTTCTGCAGGTGTAAACAGGCTATTAAATTAACTCCGATAAATATACGTTAACCTATCAGCAGTCGTATGGTGCTGCTGGCCGATCAGTGCAGACAGCCCCTTAGTCTAACACAATGGAATAAGCCTGAGTTGCAAGTACCTGCACATTCCCTGGACCGCAATGGAAAGACGATTTCAGAAGAGCACCCGTGGCTCCAAAGAACACTAGAATCCCATAATTTTAGCAATACATTCCACATGTTGTTTGAATGCATTTAGACTCGCATACCACCTCAGATTCTTTGGGTCACTAACACACAGCAGAAACACCCGTATGTCTGCATGTACCACTAACGCTTGTTCCCAAAGAAAACTAATGCAGCAGTTCTGTTAATTAGACGTACTTCAAAGCAATCCACATTAATATGGGTGCACCTTTTCTATTATGGATATCCAAAAATATGTGGCCACCGTTACGTGAGAGGCCGCACTACTTGCCATTGATTGATTTTCATTTTAACAGTAAGCGACTTTAATGAAGCCAATATAAATGAATTGGCAAGAAAGTACACATCTCAGCTGAACTTATTTCTGGATATAGGTCACTCTCAAAGAAATGAAAAATGTTAAGAATGTATAATATTTTGCTTTGTAATTTCAAGTGAATTTCTGTATGTTTGTTATACATTATATGTACAGTATGGAAATAATAACCTATTGATTGGAGAGGATCCATAGTATTTCTATAATGATTTTTACTATCCAAATTAAAAATGTGATACCAGAAAAACATACATGTTCTACTAAGTGCACTACTTCACTACTATGCATGTAATTGAACACTCATATGCAGCTGACAGGTAACATCTGGTTTAGTAAAATTGATTGCTTATTTGCATAGTACGTGATGGGTGCTTGAGGCTCTGTATTTTCTTTAGAAAGTTTCTTGCATTTGGCAATGTTCTATACATTTAACACTTTAAATGATTAGGCTGAGGCATAGATATGTGATAAAATAAATAGCTAGATGGATAGATGATAAGAAAGATAGATATATGATAGCTGTAACTCACCTGATCCTGATCCGGGCTTTGTTTCCCTCAGCCTATTCCGCTGATCTCTGTAGTCCTCCATGTTGGGCTTTGCAGATGGCCCGATGTGATCCCATGTGATCACCTGCCTGGGCCTATATATCTGTATCTTGGTATTAAGACTTTCTAGTTAGATTTTCTAGTTGCTCTGGAGTTCTGTTTGTTACCTGTTTCTAGTCTTCCAGAACCCCTGCTACCTTTTCCTGGTCTTCCAGGACCTCTGCTACATGTCCGCCTGCTGCTTCCAGGACGTTTCCTGCCTGCTGCACTGATGCCCGTGGCCTGTGTGCCCACCTGGACCTTGGGCTTTGAGGATCCATCTAATCTAGTGAGTCTAACAATTAGATAGATAGATCTAGATTAGATAGCACATATAACTGTGCTCTTAAAGGGGCTGTGCCACCATAAAGAATACATTTTACTTAGCAGAAAAGGAGCAAATAAATGGTTTTGTAATTTACAGTTATTAAAGATGATTCTCCATTCAAAAAATAGCAAGCTTTCATCTTCTGAAGTATGCCCCCTGACGTTATTCCATTCCGTTTACCCAGTGGCCGATCAGCTGGCCAAGCATGCTAAGTTCCTGTAATTAAAAGAGTTCCCCCAACTCCCCACCCCCATTGTGCACAACGTATGCTTCCTGTGCTCACACAAGTCTGACATCGAGCACAGGGAGCAGATTGCTAAGAAGCATGGGAAGTGTGTCAGTGATTCTTCCTCCTGCGCTCACACAGGTCTGACCTCTGGGTGAGATCGTTCTGCTTCACATGTATGCGGTCAGACCTGTGTGAGCGCGATTGCAGACAGATGCTTCCTGTGCTCACACAGGTCTGATTGTGCTCATATGAAGCAAAACAATCTCACCCAAATGTCAGTCCTGTGTGAGCACAGGGAGCATACGTTGTGCACACTAGAGGTGGGGAGTTGGGGGGAAATCTTATGATGACAGGAACTGCGCAGACTTGGCCAGCTGATTGCCCAAAGGGAGGACGGAATGGAATAACGCAAGGGGGCACCAGTGAACATACTTCAGTAGATGAAAGCTTGTTATATTTTGCATGGAGCATAATTTTTAATAACTGTAAATTACAAAACTATTTATTTCCAGCTTTTCTGCTTAGTTAAAGGGGCTGTCCACTTCTAGGACAACCTTTCTTGATCAAAATGTTGGGGTCCTCATAAAATAATAAAGCCTATACTCATCTCCCGTCCTGGCGCCATTCCCACGGTGTCAACACTCACTTCAGACAAATCGAACATGAAGAGGAAGTCTGGGCTGCAGCTGATCTTGGACTTCCTTTTCATGCTCAATTCGACAGGAGGAGCGGACAGTGATACCAGTGCTGATTGGGCACCGGCGCCATGTGTCACAACAAGAGCACCGAAGCCCCGGGACTGCGAGTGCTGACACCGCGGGACAGCGCCAGCATGGGAGGTGAGTATAAGCTTTATTATTTTATGGGGGCCAAGCTTGGGGTATGAATAGAGGTTGCCAAGTAGTGGACAACTTCTTTAAATCTATTCTTTATGATTTCATAACTCCTTTAAGCAGTATTTTTGTAGTCTACACTTTTGTCTTCAGTTCTTTACAGAAGAAGGTAATTTCTATCACTCACATTAGCATTGATTTGCCTAAAGGAAACCATGTTCATAAGACTATTGTCAGCTGAGCCCGACAGTATCAGCATGACCAACGGACCATCCCCAATCTGTATTTGATAGTTGGCCTCCGTCACGGAAAAAAAATATTATGCATGTTTCATATCAATATATTATTCTTTGTATAGCCATTGCCAGTGAGTTTCCCCCCATAACTGTACAGTGTTCACTAAGTCCATCATAGGACATGATTGTAAGTGCCCAGGCTCCATCTACACAGAACATGTGCACCTTCACTTTTTATTGCATTGAAAATATTGTTGTCATCATTACATTGTACATAGTTAGGTGTAATATGTAATTTATGATTTAACACATAAAAAACTGTTTTTTCGTGACTTGGTTTGACTTTGTATGTAGTATAAGACAACCATTGCCCTCCCATCTGTTCACTGTGGATTTGTAATTCTATTGCTGTAGCTGCGGAGGTCAGAGCTTTATTGTGGTAAATTATATCTACAGAAAATAGTCCCTGCTAATCACTTAAGGTTTTCTTTCCTGGGAACTAGTTTGGCAGATTCATCTTTATTAACAACATGGGTAGATTCATCTTTTATTACACATGTACAAGTACAAGGTGAAGATTAAACAAGATCAAGTTAATAGTAAGAGGCAGACCGGAGCCGTCTCTCATTCCTTTTCATTAATAGAGAGTGATTACAACTATTAGATTAAATATCTCTTGTTTCAGTGCAGATTTCATGAGCAACAATAATTACGCATTCTGATGATGCCACAATATTTGCTTCCTTCAGATGATTTTTTAGTAGTGTTAGTGGCTGTTTTCCATTGCATATCAGTGAAACCTTGTGGGCTACTTGTAGTCTCGCCTTGCTCTTGGCATTGCTTCTTTTTGAATTTATATATATACTCTTTGCTTTTGAATGATCAATAAGTCAATAATAGATCCTAGTTACTTACCGGTAACGGGATATTACAGAGCCCATGACAGCACCACCTGAGAGAGGGTATCCGCCCACCAAGGACAGGAACCTACTGAATAAAAAGGCGGTACCTCTCCTCCGCATCAGTTTTGTTTCAGAGCATGAGAGGGCCTCCGAAGACAGGTTAATACATAACCACCACCTCAATATTTGCACTAAACACCTTAAAAAGTGCACACCACAGTGATAAAGGGGAGGGAATTAATAGGGTGCTGTCATGGGCTCTGTAAAATTCCGTTACCGGTAAGTAACTAGGATCTTTTCCCCTTCTCCCATGACAGCACCACCTGAGAGATTTATAGAGATCAAATACCAGAGGGAGGGATCACCGTTTGCAACACCTTCCTACCAAAGGACAGATCAGTAGAAGAGGAAAGGTCAAGACGGTAATGTTTGTAAAATGTAGCGGGGGATGACCAAGTTGCCGCCTTACATATGATGTCGATGGGCACATCCGCCTTCTCAGCCCAGGAAGCAGCTACCGCTCTGGTGGAATGGGCCTTCAGGTTCTCTGGAACCGGCAGATTGCTAGAAGAGTAGGCTAAGGTAATAGTATCCCTGACCCATCTAGCTATGGTCCCCCTTGTAACCTTAAGTCCTTTCCTAGCCCCCTGAAAGGATATAAATAGGCGTCACTCTTTCTCCAGGCTTTTGTAACTTCCAAATACCGGACTAACACCCTCCTAACATCTAAGGTGTGAAGCTTATGTTCCTCAGAATCCCTAGGATTAGGATAGAAGGAAGGGAGAGTGATTACTTGCGTCCAATGGAATTTGGAGGCTACTTTTGGAAGATAGGCCGGGTCTGGTCTTAAGATTACTCTATCCGTACATACTTGAGTGAATGGATGGTTAACGGATAGTGCGTGTAAGTCACAGACTCTACGAGCTGATGTCAGGGCTACCAGTAGAGCAGTCTTTAAAGTTAAGATTTTTTCTGAAACCTTCTTTAAGGGCTCGAAGGGAGGTTTGGTTAACGCTTCCAGAACTAAATTAAGGTCCCAAGGAGGCATTCTTGGAATAGGAATAGGTCTGGATCTATGACAAGCTTTAATAAATCTAATTATCCATCTATTTGCTGCCAAGTCATAATTATACAGTGCCCCCAGAGCTGATACCTGCACCTTAAGAGTACTGATGGCTAGTCCCATATTTAACCCCTTCTGGAGGAATTCTAGTATGGCCTCAATAGGAATCCTCCCTTTGGCAGACTGACCCGAGGTAGACAAAAACTTAGCCCAGGTTCTACCATAGATTCTAGTTGTTATCGGCTTTCTACTTGCCAGAAGGGTAGTAACAAGATCCGGAGAAAACCCCCTTTGCGTCAATAGCGACCTCTCAAAATCCAGGCCATCAAATGCAGGCCTGCTCTTTGGGGATGACAGACTGGGCCCTGCCTGAGGAGATCCGGGATGTCTGGAAGAACCCATGGATCTGCTTGGGACATTCTCTTCATCCAAGTGAACCATGGTCTCTTGGGCCAGAACGGGGCGATCACTATAACCCTCGCCCGTTCCTCTCGGATCTTCCTCAGGATAGTAGGGATCAGTACTAGAGATGAGCGTTGTTCTACTTGAACTGTTCGCCAATCTCAAATTCGAGCTGTTTTGGGCGGTGTTCGAGCCGGTCGGCGAACACGAACAATTTGAGAAAAATTCGGCTGTTCGAGGTTATGTTCGATAACTGTTCGTGCACCAAAATCATAACTGGATTTTTTCTCAGTAATGATGAAAATTAATGTTAATACGCAGTTTGAGTGTACAGCGGGGTGGGGGGAGGGGCAGGGGATGGATCTCTGCAGGAACAATGAAGATCTCCATTTTTTTTTCTCTTTCCCGCATTTGCAGTGGGGAGGTGCAATCTGTCAGCCTATCAGCAGCGCACACACGGAGCGAAGTGCTTTTTTTCACACAAGCAAGGGCATGTGTGATTGGCAGTGTATGTCACATGTCCTTGCCCTATAAGACCAAGCCATTTTCCCCGTCGCCACCATTTTCTCACTGCTGCAGCTGCGTGTTAGACGGCACCGCTGTTGCTGTGTGCGCTATACCTTGTTAATTTCAAGCCAATTTTCGCACAAATATACAGATAGCTTGGGAGTAGGGAATAGTTGTGATTGCAGTCCTTTTAAGGACTAGGTTACAGCATTTCCTACGACTTTTATCAGGCAGGTCTGTGCTCTTAAATAGATAGATTGTGGGAGTAAAGACTAATTGTAATTGGAGTCCTTTTCAGGACTAGGTTACATCAGTTCCTATCAGTTTTTGCCAGGCAGGTCTGTGCCAGTGCTGTGCAAGTTTTTTTCACAGCATTTGGCTGAATCTAGCAGAGCTAATCCTTTTTGGCCTATTGCAGAGTGTGTTAGTCAGTGGAATAGCCTATCTGTGTTGCAAGATATACCACCTGTGTATAAAATACCAATTTTTTTACTGCACCTAGTGAAGTAAAATCTTTTGGGCATAGCATCATTCTATTAGTCCATCTATACTGACCTCCATCAGGTTGCAAACTGAATATAATTTTTTTCTGCATCTAGCTCTGAAAAAATATTTGGGCTTCTAGCGGTGTGTGGGACTTGGTCTATTAGTCCATCTAAACTGACCTCCATCAGGTTGCAAATTAAAAATAATTTTTTTCTGCATCTAGCTCTGAAAAAATATTTGGGCTTCTAGCAGTGTGTGGGACTTGGTCTATTAGTCCATCTATACTGACCTCCATCAGGTTGCAAATTAAAAATAATTTTTTTCTTCCTTTAGCTCTGAAAAAATATTTGGGCTTCTAGCAGTGTGTGGGACTTGTTCTATTAGTCCTTCTATACTGACGTCCAGCAGGTTGCAAATTGAATATAATTTTTTTCTGCATCTAGCTCTGAAAAAATATTTGGGCTTCTAGCGGTGTGTGGGACTTGGTCTATTAGTCCATCTATACTGACCTCCATCAGGTTGCAAATTAAAAATAATTTTTTTCTGCATCTAGCTCTGAAAAAATATTTGGGCTTCTAGCAGTGTGTGGGACTTGGTCTATTAGTCCATCTATACTGACCTCCATCAGGTTGCAAATTAAAAATAATTTTTTTCTGCATCTAGCTCTGAAAAAATATTTGGGCTTCTAGCAGTGTGTGGGACTTGGTCTATTAGTCCATCTATACTGACCTCCATCAGGTTGCAAATTAAAAATAATTTTTTTCTGCATCTAGCTCTGAAAAAATATTTGGGCTTCTAGCAGTGTGTGGGACTTGGTCTATTAGTCCATCTATACTGACCTCCATCAGGTTGCAAATTGAATAAAAAAAATTTCTGCATCTAGCTCTGAAAAAATATTTGGGCTTCTAGCGGTGTGTGGGACTTGGTCTATTAGTCCATCTATACTGACCTCCATCAGGTTGCAAATTAAAAATAATTTTTTTCTGCATCTAGCTCTGAAAAAATATTTGGGCTTCTAGCAGTGTGTGGGACTTGGTCTATTAGTCCATCTATACTGACCTCCATCAGGTTGCAAATTAAAAATAATTTTTTTCTTCATTTAGCTCTGAAAAAATATTTGGGCTTCTAGCAGTGTGTGGGACTTGTTCTATTAGTCCTTCTATACTGACGTCCAGCAGGTTGCAAATTGAATATAATTTTTTTCTGCATCTAGCTCTGAAAAAATATTTGGGCTTCTAGCGGTGTGTGGGACTTGGTCTATTAGTCCATCTATACTGACCTCCATCAGGTTGCAAATTAAAAATAATTTTTTTCTGCATCTAGCTCTGAAAAAATATTTGGGCTTCTAGCAGTGTGTGGGACTTGGTCTATTAGTCCATCTATACTGACCTCCATCAGGTTGCAGATTAAAAATAATTTTTTTCTGCATCTAGCTCTGAAAAAATATTTGGGCTTCTAGCAGTGTGTGGGACTTGGTCTATTAGTCCATCTATACTGACCTCCATCAGGTTGCAAATTAAAAATAATTTTTTTCTGCATCTAGCTCTGAAAAAATATTTGGGCTTCTAGCAGTGTGTGGGACTTGGTCTATTAGTCCATCTATACTGACCTCCATCAGGTTGCAAATTGAATAAAAAAATTTTCTGCATCTAGCTCTGAAAAAATATTTGGGCTTCTAGCGGTGTGTGGGACTTGGTCTATTAGTCGATCTATACTGACCTCCATCAGGTTGCAAATTAAAAATAATTTTTTTCTGCATCTAACCCAGCCAATAGTTTTGGCCTAATACCACAGTTTGGCCACTCAGCTCTGCTCGGTTACCATCCATTGTTTTTTTGTGCAAACAACTCCAGAGTTGTGAATTAGTTAACCACCAAAATGAGTGGAAAAAGGCCTGCTGCTGGTGGAAAGGGGAATAGGCGTGTTGGGAAGGGGAAAAAAGGTTGTGTCCGTGGGGTAGGTGCAGAAGAAAGACCATCTTCCAGCCAAACTAAAATGTCTACTTCTTTTAGCGGACAATGTGATAAGATCCCTTTCTTACGGCCACGCCAATCGCTACAAATTCCAGATGAGGCACAAAAACAGCAGGTGCTTCAACGGATATCAAGTGCTCCTTTAAGTGGGCTCTCCTCCACATCAACTTCAACATCACAAATACTCCAGTCCTCAAAGGTGTCACCTAAATCGCACTTGCTTCCTCACAGCTCCCAAATCTCCAGCTGCCCGTCTGAGTATGAGGTAGAACAGATGGTTGAGTCTGCAGAGCTGTTTACTCATACTATAGCCTGGGAATCAGAGGTCGACTCCAACGCTTCTGTGAATCCAGACGAGGAAATGATCTGCACTGATGCCCAGAATCTTTATGAGTCGGATCCAGGACCAGACGCAGAAGGTTCTGACCATAATGTAGACCCTCATTCCCAAACTGTAACTCCTGTTGGTGGAGACAATGAGGAAGACGATGATAAGACTCAAATACCTGATTGGAGCGACAACTTTAGTTTTTTGTCAGGGCAGGAACAGGTTGGCTCTGAGGACGACGGGTGTGATAACGCACAGGGTGATGATGATGAGGTCGGAGATCCCACTTACTGTCAACCCACAGTCAGCCAAGAGATGAGGTCAGCAGAGGAGGTGGAGGAAGATGCTAGTGACGACGAGGTCAGGTTGCGCCTTCCTGGACAGAGACGTAGTACTGGAAGCACGTCAACAACTGCATCCTCAAACACAACTCTGCCTCTCACCACAAGTCGTGGTGGCTCTTCAGGTCGCATGGGTGCTAAGCCTTGCATAGCCTGGGCATTTTTTCAGATCGATAAAGATGACCCAACTCGTGTTATCTGTAACATTTGTCAGCAAAAGCTAAGTAGAGGCCAAAAAATACATAGTTTGAGTACTTCATGCATGAACCGGCACATGGACATGAAGCATAAGTTGCAGTGGGAAGCTCAGTGTGCTACAATGCGGTCTAGCCGGCCGGGCCAACCACCGTCTGCCATATCTTGTGCATCCGCGGCCTCTTCATCCTCTGTGACTGGGGGGACAGCAGTCACACCTGTTTTGGGGCGCAGACCTGCCACCTCTTTACCCGCAACAGCCAGCGTGATTGGCAGGTCATCATTTTCTTTGGAGGTGGTAACACCAGCTGGTCTTGAGCGCTGTCCGACATCGATAGCACCACCTTTGGATCAAGGCAACCTAACATGTCCGCCTGCATCTTCCTCACAGACCGGCAGTTTGCCGGGGACACCCTTATCAACCCCGTCTAAGCACAATAGCCAGCCCTCGGTCCCTCAGATGTGGACAAGTAAAAGACCATTTCCTCCTAGCCATGAGAAAGCTAAGAGGTTGAATTTCACCATCTGCAAGCTCTTGGCTACAGAAATGCTGCCTTTCCGCCTGGTGGACACAGAGGATTTTCGAGACCTTATGTCCGTCGCAGTGCCCCAGTACCAGATGCCCAGTCGGCACTACTTCTCAAAGAAAGGTGTGCCTGCGCTCCACCAGCATGTCGCACACAACATCACCGCTTCTTTGAGAAACTCTGTGTGTGACAGGGTGCATTTCACCACAGACACTTGGACGAGTAGGCATGGACAGGGGCGTTACATGTCGCTGACTGGGCACTGGGTAACTATGGTGACAGCAGGACAAGGGGCTGCTGTCCAAGTCTTGCCGTCCCCACGAGTTGTGCGTCAATCCTCTTTATGTCATTTTTCCTCCACTGCTTCTGCCTCCTCAACCTCCTCTCGGTCTTCCACCTGCACCCAAAGCCTGTCTGGTCATGCCACAAGCTTTCTAACTGCGCAGAAGGGATCCTGCACACCTCCTTACTATGCTGGCAGTAGGGCTCAACGTCATCAGGCGGTTTTTACATTGAAATGTCTGGGAAATGTGAGTCACACAGCTGAGGAGTTGTGGTCAGCTCTGGAGAACCAATTTCATGAATGGTTGTCTCCACTGGACCTGAAACCAGGGAAGGCCGTGTGCGACAATGCTGCAAACCTGGGTGCGGCCCTTCGCCGGGGCAATGTCACACACGTGCCTTGTATGGCTCACGTGTTGAACCTGGTTGTCCAGCAATTTTTAGCCCACTATCCCAGACTAGATGGCCTTCTGCAGAGGGCACGGTCGCTGTGTGCTCACTTCCGCCGTTCGCATCCCGCAGCTCAGCGACTTACATCTCTACAGAAGTCGTTGGGCCTGCCACTTCACCGGCTAAAATGCGATGTGCCTACCCGGTGGAATTCAACTCTGCACATGTTGCAGCGACTGTGGCAGCACCGACAAGCCCTGGTGCAATACGTTCTGACGTATAGCCTGGGCCAACGAGATTCAGAGGTGGGGCATATCACGCTGGAGGAGTGGTCTCAGATCAGGGACCTATGCACCCTTCTGCACAGTTTTGAAATGGCGACGAAGATGTTTAGTGCTGACGATGCCATTATCAGCATGACTATTCCGGTGATTTACATGCTGGAGCACATGTTAAACAGAATTCGGAGTCAGGTGGTGGCACAAGAGGAGGTGGAGGAAGTAGAGGAGGAGGAGTTGTATGCGGAAGGGCTAACATCTGCAAGGTCCAGACGGTCGGCAGCACCAAGGCGGCAGGCATGTGAGGGTGGGGGAGATGGTTTAATCAGGGCGCATGGTAGCAGCCAAACTAGTGAGGAAGGTGCAGGAGCCCAGGAAGAAGTGGAGGACGAACTGATGGAAGACTCATCAGATGAGGGAGACCTTGATCACATTTCTGTTGTGCGAGGTTGGGGGGAGAGGACAGAGGAAGGAAGCATGATTGTTACCTCGCCACCAACACAACAGGGACTTGGTGCTCCTGGATGCGCAACACACATGAGTGCCTTCTTGCTGCACTACCTGCAACATGACCCTCGAATTGTGACAATTAGAAATAATCCTGACTACTGGGTTGCCACACTGTTAGATCCCCGGTACAAAAGTAAATTTGCAGAAATTATTCCTGCCATAGAAAGGGAAGCACGCATGCAGGAGTATCAGCAGAGACTGTTGCAGAATCTTACATGTGCTTTTCCACAAAATACCAGTGGTGCACGTAGTGAATCTCACAGTTCCAACTTGCCAACCGTGGGACCGTCAAGTGTTCAGCACTCAAACCGTAACAGAACCACAGTATCTGCTGGTAACATCAATTTTGCGGAATCATTTCACCACTTTTTTAGCCCATCCTTTGCAAGGCCACAGGAGACAAGAAGTCTGACACATAGTCAACGCCTAGAGACGATGGTACAGGAGTATCTCCAAGTAAACATTGAAGCCACGACTGTGTCACTGGACCCTTGCTCTTTTTGGGCTTCCAATCTGGATAAATGGCCGGAGCTAGCCACTTACGCCTTGGAGATCTTGTCATGCCCCGCAGCCAGCGTTCTGTCTGAACGTGTGTTCAGCGCTGCTGGTGGTGTGCTGACAGATAAGCGCACGCGGCTCTCCACTGATAATGTAGACAGACTCACGTTCATAAAGATGAACAAATCATGGATCCGAAACGACTTTTCTACCCCTGTGTCATCCTGGGGAGAGTAAAAGCTTGATGATTGGTTAAAATCACCCTACCAACCGTTTTAAGCTTTCAAATTACTAATCATGTTTATCTGTATCTTGACTGGAAAATAATTTGGGCTTTGTAGCAGTGTGCAGCACTGATCCTATTAGGCCATCTATAATAAGCTTCACCAGATTTAAAATTAAAAATAATTTTTAGCTGCATCTAGCCCGGAAAATAATTTTGGGGCTCCGAGATGCGCAAGACACATAAGTGCCTTCTTGCCGCACTACCTGCAGCATGACCCTCATATTGTCAGAATTCGAAGTAATCATGACTACTGGGTTGCCACACTCTTAGATCCCCCAAACTTTTCGATCAACCTTTTCATTTTAATAAAGACCAAAAAAATGGTCATTTTTGAAATTATAAGCATTAGCAGGTTGTTAGAAACTGAAATCAAACAGTTTTCAACTCAAAACTTTATTCTAGGTGATGTTACATTTTCACATAGGACCCCTTGTTCGAAAGGAGCTTCTGAACTCTCTCGTCCATTGAATTTGTCAGGTTTTGGATGGTTTCTGCTTCAATTGTTTTGCATGAGGACAGAATACCCTCCCAGAGCTGTTGCTTAGATGTGAACTGCCTCCCGCCATCATAGACACTCCTTTTAATGATGCTCCAAAGGTTCTGAATGGGGTAGAGGTCAGGGGAGCATGGGGGTCACACCATAAGTTTGTCCCCTTTTATGCCCATATCAGCCAGAGATGCAGATGTTTTATGTGCAGCATGAGATGGTGCATTATCATGCAGAAAAATGATCTTGCTGTGAAATACACGGTTCTTCTTCTTGAACCATGGCAGGAAGTGCTGTTTGAGAAAATCCACATACATTATGGAGTTCATCTTTAGCGCCTTCAGGGATCCTAAAGGGGCCGACAATCTCTCTCCCCATGATTCCAGCCCAAAACATTACTCCACCTCCTCCTTGTTGGCGCTGTAGCCGTGTTTGCGTGGGGTGTCCATCAACCAGCCATCCTCCACTCCATTCATCTGGACCATCGAGCGCTGCACGGCACTCATCCGTGAACAAAACAGTTTTGAAATCAGTCTTCATGTAATGTTTGGCCCACTGGAGCCGTTTCTGCTTGTGTGAAGTGGATAGAGGAGGTCGACAGGATGGCGTATGCACAGCTGCAAACCTCTGAAGGACCCTGCATCTTGTTGTTCGGGGGACGTTGGAGGCACAAGCAGCTTCAAAAACTTGTCTGCTGCTATGACAAGGCTTTTTTGCCGCTGCTCTTTCAACCTGACGTAATTGCCTGTAGGAAAGAGTCCTCAATTTGCCCTTATCAGCACGCACACGTGTGTACTGTGAATCAGCTACATACTTCTTGATTGCCAAGACACTTCATCCTGATCATCGCACAATGTTGATTGTAGTCATGCCTTGACCTAAACACTCCACAATTTGTTGCTTCTCAGCAGCCGACACATCCTTTTTCTTTCCCATTTTGGCAGAAAATGTAGGCTGCTTAATAATGTGAGAGAGCCTTCTTAAGTAGTCTTGCCTTTCATTGGACACACCTGCCAAACTAATTAGCACAGGTGTCTGCAATTGCTTACAGTGATATAAAGAGCCCTGACACACATCACCATCAATGAGTTTAACTGACAAACAAACAAATTCTTCCCTTATCACTCCTAAACACTTTTTGCATAATAATTTGGAACGCGGTGTACATGTGCTTTTCCACAAAACACCAGTGGTTCACGTAGTGAATCTTACAGTTCTAACTTGCCAACCGTGGTCTGTATGGAATTGTTCAATAAAGGGCCCAAAATTAAGATAACATAGATGGGAGAGGTCTCTATGAATAGGAATTCCTAAGTATTTGATACCCTGTGAGGGCCAGGCAAAGGGAAAGTTGGACTGGATGGAATCCTATATGGATTTAGGGAGGGAGACATCGAGGGCCTCAGACTTCGCTGCATTGATTTTAAAATTTTACCATGTAACAAAGTGATCTATTTCAGCCATAACAGAAGGGATGTGATTGAGTGATATATACTAGGACATCATCAGCAAATAGAGAGCACTTGTACTCGGTGCCTCCCACCTCAATCCACCTAATATTGGGGTTATGGCGAATTGATGAGAGCAGGTGCTCCGTCACTAGGATGTATAAGATAGGGGACAGAGGACATCCCTGCCTTGTCCCATTGGTGATTGTGAAAGGTGATGAAAATGTTCTGACGCACCCCCTGGGCCTTGGGACACCCGGAGCCGGACCCTTTTTGGTGGATGCTGGTGGTTGTAGTCTTCGTGGCGGCGATCCGGTTCCGTGGCTCAGGGCGGTCAAACCAGTGGCGGAACTATTTATGTGGTTTTGATGTTTAAATGTCCGACTACGCCACCCGTGGATTGCGGTCAGAGTGAACCGCCGCTACAGGGCAGACCGCTAAGGCTGGTGTTGTGGGTGCAGCAGAGCGTAGCATAACTCCCCACGGGAGGAGTATAGCCTCAGGGCAGTGTATGCGGAGGATGGGGGTGATGGTGCAGGGCAGCAGCAGTAACGACACGGAGTCAGTGATGCAGTTCAGGGCCTTTACTCACAGTTCTTATTATCCAGACCACGTCTGCAGGTAACGGCTGCCCACGTCGTACTGTGCTCACCAGGTGAGGGGCTCAGACAACTCCCAGATAACTTTGGAGCGCTTCACAGGACCCCCTTTGTGTGTCCTTTGTCTGGCCTTTCTTACCAACACTTCTGTCCGGCTGCCTCGGGCCTCCTCTTGGTAAACTTGGCGCCAGTTTCCCTGACCCTATGTGGTGCCTTCCTAGTGGGTGGAGCAAGGGGCTGCGCCACATAAAATGTCAGAGCCTCCGGTTTCTAGCTGAGGGTCGTTTCCTGCCTCCACTAGTTCGGGGACCGGTCTCCCCCTTTGGCCTGACCCCTCCACGCAGGTGGATTCGGGCGTGCGGTGGCGACTCGCCCGTCCGCACCCCTGGGATCCCTTCATTCCTCATTCCTGGAGCCTTCTCCGCTCCTCTTCCTTCCTTCTCCCTCTTGCAGGCCTGGGCCTCTGTTACTAGGCCCGCCTCCGGAGCAGAGCTCATGCAGAGCCCCTGCTCCCTGCCACTTCTGCTCAGACTTCTCTGCACTGAACTAAGATGGTGCCCACCTTTTATACTCCCTTCTCAATGCACCCAGGAACTGCTTCCTCCCTGCTCCTGCACTGCAGGGTTCCCCTTCCTCAGTGTTCCCTCCCCCCACTCCAGCCAGGGACAGGGACTGTCGTGCCCATCTCAGGGGCATATTGGTCGCCCTGCCCCACGGCAATGTGGTGTAATGCATGCAGGTGTCGGGTCCTGATCCACACTCCATCCTTATCTGAGAGTGAGATATCACACCTCTGGGTGAGGTGCAATACGTCTGTAGCAACCGAGCCCTCGGTGCTACAGTTCCATTTATCTTCAGCCTAGGTGACGTATTGTGATACAGGGCCGTGATTTTGGCTATAAAAGGGTCCCCTAGACCCCTACCCCAAGCTTTTTAAGAGAATCATATATGGCGTGCCAGGAGACTCTATGGAATGCTTTCTCAGCATCCAACGAGAGTATCTACTTACAAATTTTTAACTGCATCTAGCCCAGGAAATACTTTGTGCCTAGTAGCAGTGTCTGCTAGTCAGCGGATTATCCCGGCTGTTAAGCAAGCTACACCACCTGTAGTTTGGACACTTAATTTTTTCAAAGGAAATGCTTCGGGACCACGGGATACTTAGTGAAGAGCATCAGGAGGCACCCCAAGGCATAGGGGCTGGGACTGGCACTAGGATGCCTTGCGGTGGACAGCCGAGCTCGATCCTTATAAAAGCTTTTTAACTGCAGCAGCTTTAGTGGACGCTACTGGAGCTGGAATTACGCGGCTGCTGGCATGAGACTTGCCCTCCAATAGATCCTTGTAAATGGATTTAAAGTGTATTCATTCAAATTAGAGGGACAATTTAAATTAAAAAGCTTAGAGCTGCCTCCACCACAGGGGGGCTCTCTCGACCCACCAGCGGACAGGCACCAGTATTGGGAGAGGGGGGCTGGCCGTCAGGGTTCACCGCGGCTCTGGCACAAACCCGGCGACACGGAGGTGGCACGGGCAGGAGCGGACTGGCCGTCTCGGCTTCTCACTTTTTGGATTTTAGAAGGGCATGACATGCCTATATCTGTGTCTCCCCCTCCTTTTACTCCTCCACCTCTTTTCTTTTCGCATGACTATATGTACTTGTCACTTTTCCATGTGTTAGTTGTGTCTTCTGAGCAGTTTGTCAGCTTTTGGACACCTTTGAAGGTGTTTTCTATGTGTTTCTATGTGTTTTTGTTTGCCTGCCATTGGTTTTAACGGTGTTCGAAGGTGTTCGACGAACAGTTCGACGAACAGTTCGGCGAACACACGGGTGTTCGACGAACCGAACCGAACTCGAACACTACGGGGGTGGCTCAACACTAATCAGTACTAAAGGGGGAAAGGCATAAGCTAGAGTAAAATCCCATGGAATCTGCAGCGCGTCCACCGCAAACGCCCCCTCCTTTGGATTCAGGGAGCAAAAGGTTTCGGTCTTCCGATTGTGTCTGTTTGCAAATAGGTCTATCTGGGGCTGTCCCCACCGACCCACAATCTGCTCCTTGTTTCAACGTGTGACGACTCAAGAAATCGGCCTTTATGTTCTCTTCCCCTTTTATATGCAGCGCCGAGAGCGTGACCAGCCGACTCTCGGCCAACCTGAAGATCTGATCCGCTACTAACATCAGAGGGAGAGACCTGGTACCCCCCTGATGATTGATGTAGGCGACTGTTGATCTGTTGTCTGACATTATCCTGATGTGAGGACCCCGAAGAGCAGAACTGAATTCTTTTAGAGCGTTTCTCGCTGCCAACAGCTCTTTCGTGTTGGAAGAGAGACTTGTCTCGCTGTCCGACCAGAGGCCTTGTACAGAACGATCCCTTAGGTGAGCTCCCCAACCTTCTGCACTTGCGTCTGTTGTAATTGTATCCGACACCTGGAAGGTCCAAGGAACCCCCAAAGATAGGTTGACCGGAGATGTCCACCAGTCTAGGGAGTTGATCACGACATCTGGAAGAGACATCTTCCCATTCAGGCGACCTTTGAGCCGCCTGTCCGCTGCCAGAATCTCCTGTTGAAGACATCTGGAATGGCACTGGGCCCACTGAACCGCCGGGATGCAAGACGTCATTGTACCCAACAGAGACATTGCACTCCTCAGGGTCATGGTCGGATTGCTGATAACCTGAGATATTAGGGATCTGATCTTCAGCTTCTTTTCCTCTGGCAGAAGACAGGTTTGGTTTTCTGAGTCCAGAATGAGACCCAGGAAAGACTGAACCCTCTTTGGTTCCAGCCTTGACTTCTCCAGATTTAATAGCCAACCTAGGCGTCTTAGACAGGCCATGACGTCCGCCAGGGCTAGAGCACAGAGTTGACTTGATCTGCCCACTGCTAAGAAGTCGTCGAGATAAGGGATGACCAGAATATCTCTTTCCCTTAAGTGCGCTGTGACCTCCAGAATAATTTTTGTGAAGACTCTTGGCGCCATGGAAAAGCCAAAGGGAAGAGCTGCGAACTGAAAATGCCTTACGTGCCTGCTGAACTGTACAGCTACTCTTAGAAACTGTTGATGATGTGGCAAAATCGGGACGTGGTAGTAGGCGTCCTTCAGATCGAGGACGCACATAAAACAGTCCGGAAATAACATCTTTATGGCTGATTTTATTGTTTCCATCTTGAACGGCCTGTAGATTAAATGGTCGTTCAGCCTCTTTAAGTTCGCAATGGTCCTGAAGGAGCCGTCCGGCTTCTTTATTAGGAAGAGAGTCGAATAGAATCCTCTTCCTTGCTTGGGTGCAGGTGTTTCCACCAGAACTCCTTTCCTGAGAAGAGAGAGAGCTTCCTGCTGTAAGGCTATCTGTTCTGCTAAACTCCTGGGGGCTGATATTTTGACAGTGTTCTTGGGCCTGCTTTTGAACTCTAATGTGAGTCCCCTCCTGATTATCCCTAAGATCCAAGGATTGGATGAAATTTCCTTCCAGGCAGGCGGGAAGTGGGACAATCTTCCTCCCACCTGGGGGGAACTGTCACTTAGGGGCTTTCTTATTCTCGGAGGAGGGACCCCCGAACATGAAGCCTCTGTTATACGGCTTTCTGTCTTTCCAGCTTCCTTGGTCTCTGGGAGCTTTACTGCGGCTGTATTTTCTCTTCCGAAAGGAGCTGTTAAACCGGGAACCAGACACCGTGGGAAATCCATGTTTTTTGTCTGCGGCTTTATCTAGGATGTCATCTAGACCTTTGCCAAACAAGAAGTCCCCTCACAAGGGATGGAGCACAGTTTAGACTTTGACTGCACATCCCCTGGCCAGCTTTTGAGCCATAGCGCCCTACGGGCTGCATTAGAGAGGTTTGCAGACCGGGCAGCCAGCCTAACTGAATCTGCCGATGCATCTGCCAGGAATGCAGCCACTCCCTGCACAAGAGGAAGGTCCGATAGAATTTTCTCCCTGGACACATTCCCGCTGATCTGGTCTTCCAATTGTTGAAGCCAGATCATCATAGATCTAGCGGTGCAGGTGGCTGCTACTGCCGGTTTAAGGGCCCCTGCTGACGACTCCCAGGCTTGTTTAAGGAAGGACTCCGCTTTTTTATCCAGCGGGTCTTTTAAGGCTCCTAAATCCTCAAAGGGCAGAGTGGATTTTTTTGAAGATTTTGAAATGGCCACGTCAATCTTAGGGGTTTTGTCCCATTTAGCCGCATCCTCATCCTCAAAGGGGTACCTCCGCTTGGAGGATGACGGCAGCTGACCCTTCCTCTCCGGTTTCTTCCATTCCCTTTCTATCAGAGATTTAATCCTGTCATTGACCGGGAATGAGCGTCTCCTCCTTTGGTCTAAGCCCCCGAACATAACATCCTGGAATGTTCTGGGCACCTTGGTATCGGTAATACCCATAGTCCCTCTGACGGCTTTAACTAGTCTCTCAGTATTATCAACCGAAAAACAAGGTCTGCCCCCCCCCATCATCATCGGAAGACTCCGATGATGATGATGAGGAGAGATTAGAGGAGGAAGGCAGTTCTCTTGTAAAACGTTTATTCTTTTTGCGTGAGGTTAAGCCTCTTAAAGACTCTCTGACCTCTGTTTGGATTAGATCCTTTAATTCCAAAGAAAACCTGGGGGACTCCTCTGCAATGGTTTTCTGAATACAGTCCGAGCAAAAGTTTTTGGCATAGGAGGTGGGAAGACCGATTTTGCATAAAGCACACTCCCTGTTTTTACTTTTAGCACTACACTTCTTCGCCTCCTGCCCCAAGAAATGAAAGGAGAAGAAGGAGGAAAAGAGAGAGAGAAGAGCACATTATTCAGGGTGAGACTTTCACGAAGATCACTCACCACACTGCCGTTCAGACTAGGGTACCGGAGGCGGTGGTTGCCGTTCACATGAGGGCTCCCATCTGGCGGAGGTGGACTGACGAAGTCTTTTCTGACCAGTCTTGCCGGAACTTGCACGCCCTCCACTGCTGTGACTTTGTCGATGGGAAGATTCTCTATATTCCATTTGCTTAAGCTGCTTGCGCTGCTTTGATGGCTGCGGCTGCTGCTGTACCTCCTGTGGCGGTGACAGCTGCTGCCCAGGTGACTGCGGCTCCTCATTCATCATGGCGGGGATGCAGACACCGCCATCTTGGATTGCTCCCCATCCTTAAAAGCAGTAGGGCTCCACCTCCTTTAGGCTCCTCCCCGTCCGGCAGCGTGCTCATTCCCCAAAAAAAATTATTTATTTATTTATTTTTTTAATTTAAATTCAGCCAGCTGGCGCGCTACACCGCAGATACGCTCCCTTCTGCGCGTGCGCAGCTCAGCGGCACCCGGCGCGCTTGCAGCGGGATAACGGCTTTCCACCCGCGCATGCGCAGACCCGGCTTCCGGTGCACTCCGTGATAGGGCGCTCCAGCACCCCGTGCGTGCTCAGCCCGGACTTCCGGTGCTCTCAATCACAGGGTGTGACGCGCCCCCACGTGCGCAGACCCGAAGACCTGCCGGCCGGTGCGCTCAGCTCGTCTTGCGAGGCGCAGACCCGGCCGCAGGCCCCGGCGCACGTGGGGAGGAATCCAAAAAAAACAGCACCTCCTCCCCACACGCAGACCCGGCTGCAGGCCCCGGCGCACGCGGGGAGGAATCCAAAAAAAACCAGCACCTCCTCCCCACACGCAGACCCGAGCAGCAGCCAGATGGGCTGGGAACAGGGACCATCTGCTGCTTCCACGGCCTCCAGGCCGCACCGTCCATAATCCAGGTACGTGAGGTACCACCTGGTGAGGCTCCCATCAGGGACAGGAACCAAAAACTGATGCGGAGGAGAGGTACCGCCTTTTTATTCAGTAGGTTCCTGTCATTGGTGGGCAGATACCCTTTCTCAGGTGGTGCTGTCATGGGAGAAGGGGAAAAATATAATATAGCCACTATAATAAATGTGAACATTAATTTTGTAAAGAAGAAACAATAGAGATGAACTTAGAGGAGAATAGGGAGGAGGGTAAGGAGTGGGGGGAGGGGGCAAAGAGGGGTTCTTGGCTTTGCTCTATTTGCCTGGATTCCTTCACTTTCTTCTATGGTAATGATTTAATTGATTGTATAGTAGTGTATGTTAAGTAATACATACCTACACTTATTTTTACTTAGTCAAGTGTTTTTTAATAGATTTTCCATAATAGTATCTATATATATAATCGTCTTATTCCGTCTGTCTGTCTGTCTGTCTGTCTGTCTGTCCAGGAAATCCCGCGTCGCTCATTGGTCCAGCGGCCAATCAGCGCCACGGGATTTCTGAAGAAAGATGGCGGCCGTTAGCGGCTCATCTGCGGGACGGAGCTGAGCGGCGATGCAGCCGGGAGATGAGCGCCGCGAGGAGCTCATCTCCCGGCCGGCAACAGCAGAAGGAACCTGACCGCCGGACCCATCTGCGGGACAGAGATGCAGCCGGGAGATGAGCGTCCCGAGGCGCTCATCTCCCGGCCGGTAGCAGCGGAAGGACCATCGGCGCCGCTGACCTCCATGCGGAAGGGAGGACCGGGGAGCGGCGCTGCGGGTCTGGATACTTCTGTTGCGAGCGCCCGCTATGTCCCGGGTTCTCGCAGTGTAAGTACCCCTGTCTCACCAAGACGATTTGATGATTGGTCGCGGTCTTCGGACCCGACCAATCACTGATCTTAGCGCAAAAGTTAAACACCGCTGTGCTGATTGGTCGCCGACGCTGCCCGCGACCAATCACCGATTTGGGCGCCACATTTAAATATCGGCCGCGACCAATCAGCACAGCGGTGTTTAAATGTGGAGCCAAGATCGGTGATTGATCGCGGCCAATATTTAAATTTGGCGCCCAAATCAGTGATTGGTCGCGGGCCACAGCGGTGTTTAAAGGTGGAGCCAAGACTTCTGCTGCGACCGCCCGCTCATGTCCCGGGTTCTCGCAGCGGAAGTACCCGCACAGACAGCGGCGCTCCCCGGTCCTCACTAATACAATTCCGCTCCCCGCACCTCACCAATATGATTCACTGATTGGTCGCGCTCTCCACACCCGACCAATCAGAGATCTTGGCGCTAAAGTTAAACACCGCTCTGCTGATTGGTCGCGGACGCTGCCCGCGACCAATCACCGATTTGGGCGCCACATTTAAATAGCGGCCGCGACCAATCACCGATCTTACCGCCACATTTAAACACTGCTGTGCTAATTGGTCGCGGACGCCAGCCGCGACCAATCAGCGAGCTTGGCGCCAAATTTAAACAACGCTCTGCTGATTGGTCACGGACGCAGACGCATCCAATCAGCGAGATTGGCGCCAAATATAAACAACGCTCTGCTGATTGGTCACGGACTCCAGCTGCGAGCAATCAGCGATTTTGGCGCCAAATTTAAACATCGCTCTGCTGATTGATCGCGGTCGCTGGCCGAGATCAATCAGCAGTATTGGCGCAAAATTTAAACACCGCTCTGCTGATTGGTCGCGGTTGTCGGCCGTGACCAATCAGCAGTATTGGCGCCAAATTTAAACCTCACTCTGCTGACTGGTCGCAACCACCGGACTCGACCAATCTGCGTTTTTTGTGCCAAACTTAAACAACGCTCTGCTGATTGGTCGCGGTCGCCGGCCGCGACCCATCAGCATTATTGGAGCCAAATTTAAACCTCGCTTTGCTGATGGGTTGCGGCCGCCAGCCGCGAACAATCAGCGAGATTAGCGCCAAATTTAAACAACGCTCTGCTGATTGGTTGAGGCCGATGGCCGCGACCAATCATCGATTTTGGCGCCCAATTTAAACAACGCTCTGCTGATTGGTTGAGGCCGCCGGCCGCGACGAATCATCGATTTTGGCGCCCTATTTAAACAACGCCCTGCTGATTGGTCGCGGCCGTCAGCCGCGACTAATCAGCGATTTTGGCGCCAAATTTAAACAACGCTCTGCTGATTGGTCGAGGCCGCCAGCCGAGATCAATCAGCAGTATTGGCGCCAAATTGAAACCTCGCTCTGCTGATTGGTTGCGGCCGCCAGCCGCGAACAATCAGCGAGATTAGCGCCAAATTTAAACAACGCTCTGCTGATTGGTTGAGGCCGCTGGCCGCGACCAATCATCGATTTTGGCGCCCAATTTAAACAACGCTCTGCTGATTGGTTGAGGCCGCCGGCCGCGACCAATCATCGATTTTGGCGCCCTATTTAAACAACGCCCTGCTGATTGGTCGCGGCCGTCAGCCGCGACTAATCAGCGATTTTGGCGCCAAATTTAAACAACGCTCTGCTGATTGGTCGAGGCCACCAGCCGAGATCAATCAGCAGTATTGGCGCCAAATTGAAACCTCGCTCTGCTGATTGGTTGCGGCCGCCAGCCGCGAACAATCAGCGAGATTAGCGCCAAATTTAAACAACGCTCTGCTGATTGGTTGAGGCCGCTGGCCGCGACCAATCATCGATTTTGGCGCCCAATTTAAACAACGCTCTGCTGATTGGTTGAGGCCGCCGGCCGCGACCAATCATCGATTTTGGCGCCCTATTTAAACAATGCCCTGCTGATTGGTCGCGGCCGTCAGCCGCGACTAATCAGCGATTTTGGCGCCAAATTTAAACAACGCTCTGCTGATTGGTCGAGGCCGCCAGCCGAGATCAATCAGCAGTATTGGCGCCAAATTGAAACCTCGCTCTGCTGATTGGTTGCGGCCGCCAGCCGCGAACAATCAGCGAGATTAGCGCCAAATTTAAACAACGCTCTGCTGATTGGTTGAGGCCGCCGGCCGCGACCAATCATCGATTTTGGCGCCCAATTTAAACAACGCTCTGCTGATTGGTTGAGGCCGCCGGCCGCGACCAATCATGGATTTTGGCGCCTTATTTAAACAACGCTCTGCTGATTGGTTGCGGCCGTCAGCCGCGACTAATCAGCGATTTTGGCGCCAAATTTAAACAACGCTCTGCTGATTGGTCGAGGCCGCCAGCCGAGATCAATCAGCAGTATTGGCGCAAAATTTAAACACCGCTCTGCTGATTGGTCGCAACCACCGGCCGTGACCAATCAGCGATATTGGTGCCAAATTTAAACACCGCTCTGCTGATTGGTCGCGGTTACCGGTCTCGAATAATCAGCATTATTAGCGCCAAATTTAAACACCGCTCTGCTGATTGGTCGCGGCCGTGACCAATCACCATTATTGGCGCCAAATATAAATACCGCTGTGCTGATTGGTCACGTTCACTGGCCGCAACCAAGCAGCATTATTGGCGCCAAATTTAAACCCCGCTCTGCTGAGTAGTCGCGACCGCCAGCCGCGACCAATCTGCGATATAGGCGCCAAATTTTAACACCGCTTTGCTGATTGGTCGAGGCCGGCAACGGTAACCAATCAGCGATTTTAGCGCAAAATTTAAACACAGCTCTGCTGATTGCGCCCGGTCGGCTGCATACCTATTCTAGAATACCCGCTGCATTAGAATCGGGCCACCATCTAGTAAGGTTATAACAAAGTAACCAAACAATTTTTCTAAAAACAAAAGGGAAGAGATAGGGTAGGGGAGGGGGGGGGGGCAAAGTGGAAAGAAAGGTAAGGAGGGAAAGGAGTCAATTGTCATTTAAAATTAAAGCACAAAAGCATGGGAAATATGGAGCATAACACCATTACATAATTAGCTTAATTGCAGATACATAAAGGATATTATGCTACATAATGATATTGTATTGTCAGCCATCTGAAAGATACCAAAGCAAATAATTACATAGGAATTAAGGATAAAGTTGTTGAGAATTTCCTATTCCAATACAACCAATTTATTTTATAATTGAGTATTTTTCCATTTCTCAATGTATGATTGTGTTCATATATATTATGGGTTGCTATTCTTTCAGTGATGATGTCAATCGAAGGGATGTTTTTGGTTGTCAAGTGATTTGTGGTGGTAAAAATATGTGAAGTGATAAAGTGGTGTTCTTTAATCATTAAAGAGAGTATAGCATTTGTGAGTAAGATTTATACTACTGCCAGTAACATTGTAGATAAGTGTCTCAACCTGTTTCCATAGGTTATTAATCCTGCTACATTCCCAGAACAAGTGCTTTAAATTCCCATTATGACTACAGATGAGCGAACTGGAGCTGAAAAGTTTGTACCGGACATTTAGTGTCACCATTGTTTTCCATGGGGTTCAGGTTCTGGTTCAAGTTCAGGTGCAATTCTGGTACCTGAACTGAATTTTGGACTAATGTTCGGGTCGGGTACCAGAACCTGAACTTACACGGGTCCGCTCATCCTTAATTATGACCACAATCTCTCCAATATAGTGGGGGCTGAGAAGGAAAAATCTTACTTAATCTTGAAAGGTATCCTTGCATTATATAATAACCTCTCTGCAAAAGTCATCTCTAATAACCAGGCTTCAGATCCGTTCAATATCACAAACTGTACTAGGCAAGGTTGCCCACTATCTCCTATCTTTTTTGCACTAGTAATGGAACCGTTTGCAGAAAGGATAATAAATAATAGCAAAATCAAAGGCATTACAACTAATGTCAGAAACTATAAAATTAGTCTTTTGGTGAATGATATCCCATCAGTAACAAACTCATTGACATCATTAAGAGAAATCTCTAAAGAAAGAAAGATTGGATTTTGCCTCGGTCAAAACATTGAAAGTGAATTCCAGCATAAATGGGAAAATCAAGCTATACCATGTCTGGGGAACTAGATTACTAAGAATCATGACAATTTTATTGACAGAAATTTGGAAGACATCCTGAAGTCCATACAGGTGAGTTTGAACAAGCATCACATGCTTGAAACAAAGTTGTTTAACCACATTTTTTAAAAGGTCGCAACAATTTTGTCCGTCCCATTTTTGGGGTTTTGTGTGAAATAATGTCCAATTTGCATTTTTTTCTCTGTTTTTTTGTGTTGCTCCAATATACACAAAGGAAATAAATGTGTATAACAAAACATGTGAAATTGCAATAATTTTCTGGGAGGAAAACTTCATTTTCTAGAACAATTTAAAGAGTGCCAAGTTGCCAACACTTTAAAAATGACTGTATTAATATATAAAAAGATATCGAAATACTTTCAATAAAAAGCAAAATTTATAAAACCTCCCATGCCGAAACTGGTCTACTCCCTACGCAAGGAACCCGACAATGCTTCAATCCAGAAAACTAGTAATACATAAAAACTTTTTAATAGCAATGTTTACTTAGTTAAAGAAGCAACTTTTGAGCAGCTGGGTCAATTCCAGACAATTTTATGAAAATACTGACTTTCATGACTTCCACCATATTTATTATGTCTTTTAGGCACTTTCTGGGTCTTATCCAACAAGGTGCATGATTTTACAGAAGAAGGCTTTGGTCTAACATGTGACGCTGTATGACAATACATGTGCCTAAATTTATAGCATAAAGTATACAAACTAATAGCTTATGTAAACTTAGACTGGACAGTCTGAAGATATGTCAAATTTATCAAAAAAGCATGATCTACTCTCATAAATCTGGCACATTGTAAAACTGTCTAGTCTAAATCTGATCCATGTAAGAATTAATTAATATCTATACCCCAGGGTCTGTATTATTTTCCTTATTGTAATAGTCACAATAATATTTGTATTTCCATTTACAAACTCATTTCGTCTTTTGATGGTCAGCGCTGTAATAGTATGGCACAGGCATTTCATCTCACCATACAAATAAAGATTATTATTATTATTACTAATATTTTGCTGTTATTGCATTACAATGTCAAAATAATTAGGATCAGGACCACAGAGGTTACATGCCACCATCATTCTGCTCTCACAAAGACGATCACAGAAAATTCTGATAGCCATTAACCCGAAGATATAGAGTCAATCTGCAGGATAATAGCATTACAATACAGTCTGGGTGCCTTACTTAAAGTGTGGCTATCGGTAGAAAATGAACGTTATTCATCCTGGGAGCTGCCAGCTTTCAGTCATACAAGCATGCCGGCCCAGCTACAGGTATATTTGGAGCAAAGCCAACACTTATATCAAAATAAGGAACAGCATACTCACATTAAAGCATGATGGAGGCATCATTAAGTTTTTGGGCTGTTTTTCGGAAGATGGAACTGGGGCTTTAGTGAAGGGATTTATAAACAGTTCCAAATATCAGTCAATTTTGAAACAAATCTTCAATCCTCTGCTAAACAGCTAAAAACTGTGATGACTTTTACCTTCCATCATGACAACGACCCTAAGTATACCTCCAAATCAATATTTTTACAGTTATATACATTGTTACATTATGTTATATACTGGTTTCAAATAAAAAAAACTAATATTACATGTGCACAAATTACCTTATTATTGTTTACCTCACTGCTTGGATCCCCAACATTCGGCCATTTGTTCTCAGAGAAGCCAATGCCAGAGGAAACTGGCAGCAGTTCTCTTGTAGAGAACACAAGAGCATGGCAGAGCAACTGTTCCAGAGTATGGAGGAGTCAGGAAACAGCTGACAGCTATCTATTGTGAATCCTGCCCATAAGCCTCAAATTTTTGACACAGATTCCAGTGCAAATACACATAGGATTTCCTCATAAAAAAATTCTTTCTTGTGAACTTAATTGGCGCTAGAGTATATTATCGCCAAATGTGAAGCTATTTTTCAATTTCCCTAGACTATCACACTCATTAAAGTTTCATTGTTTGGATCATTTTCCTAGAAGTCAGTTATTTCTTGCAGCCATTGGACTTTTATTATGATACATATAATTGTTTTAACGAAAACAGAAAAACAATTTTATAACCACTGAACCTGCTTTCTTTCTTAATGTAATCAATGTTTGCATTTTTCAAAGGAATGTCTGAAAAGGCACAGCAAGCAGTGACAGATGAAAAAGGTTTGTTTTCTGCAATCAATAAACACTGCACAAATATCAAATGTCAACAAAGACAGTACAGTACAAGTAGTCTTAACAAGCGGTCTAAAGGGAAGAAACAAATGCTGACAAGTGTCTTTCATTGATAAGAACTCCGCAGATAAGCCACGGCTTATCAACTGGTTTTGCCAAGAAATTACACAGTTCTATTGTAGCTCATTTCCTTTATTGACAGTGTTTGAGAAGTAGAAGTTTACTAGATGAAAGGATGTTCATTAAACTGAAATCTTTTAAAATTAAAGTCAAATTTGCCTCAACAAAAGAAACCAATTTTATTACCAGCAAAGCTAAAAAGAGCAGGAGAGAAATATATAAGATCTGAGGAGGTTCTCTGTAGAAAGATGCCTATACATCTAAGGCTATGTTCACACAGCATTTCAGGCTACTGTCAGTGGCTTTGTCGGGGCTTACACCTAAAAAATGGAATTTAGATGTTTGCACTTGACATTAATGATGCAGGCAGAGTCACATTATGCTTTGTTGGACACCACGTTTTGGTGTCCCTTCAAATAAACATACACTGCTGAAAATGATGTTGGACAGAGCACAATGTGACTCCATCTGCATTCTGCATCATTAAAGTCAATAGCCCCTTTCAGATCACATTTTCCAGACTTCAGAGGTAAGCCATGACTGAGCAACTGATAGTAGCCCAAAATGCTAAAAAGTAGTCTGAGGCTAAGTGCACGTTGCATCTATATTCTTAGGCCACAAGATGCATCAGAATTGTTTCCCGATTTATACTGAGACATTCTTAACAGCCACCTGTGGATGTTAAAGGCACATGATCATAGAATAATAGAATGTTAGAGTTGGAAGGGACCTCTAGGGTCATTTGGTCCAACCCTCTGCTCAATTCAGGATTCACTAAACCATCTCGGACAGATGTCTGTCCAGCCTCTGTTTGAAGACTTCCATTGAAGGAGAACTCACCACTTCTCATGGCAGCCTGTTCCACTCATTGATCACCCTCATTGGCAAACGTTTTTTCTAATATCTAATCTATATCTTCTCCCATTCAGTTTCATTCCATTGCTTCTAGCTTTTCTTTGTGCAAATTAAATCAGCCATCATCTGTTGGGAAAGATGGGGGGTCGGCGTGCGAGCCTGCATAAAAGGCAGGGACTTTGTATGACATATGAAGTACATGGGGGGTAAGATTGGCGTGCACTCTGTCACAGGTTGAGGTGCATATGTAATGGGCCAGTAAGCCCAAGTTGAGTATAGTAGAGTTAATACATCGCACTCTCGTATAGATGCAAAGTGTGGTTTATTAAAACAGCATAAGTAGAAATACTTAAACCAGACCAGTGGTAGAAGGCGACAATACAAAGAATATAGCGAACAGTGAAGATGTTTCGGCCCACTCGGCCTTATTCAGTTCAGTCGAAACTAAAAGACAAAAACAGTTGTACCCCCTGGTGGAGGTACTCTGTGGACGGATGTCTCAACAGCAAGTCCAAAATGAGTCTTAAGGCGTATAGAGCGGTAAAACCGCTGTAGGTCCTTCTCCAGCTGGAAAGCATCCCAGTTGGGTGTGGGGCTAAAGGAAAGGCCTTTCTGTAGAACTTGTAACTCTGTGGGAGTAAGGGTGTGACTCGAAATGTTCCTCACCAGGTTGGTCGTCTTACCTGGGACCGGGTGGTCATCCTTTGTCCTCCGAGATCTTCTGGTGGGTCTATGCGTTGCCGGCCCCCTCGTCTGCCTTTCCATAAAAAACGTTGTTCTTTGTGGCCAGTAGATGAGTCGCTTCCGGAACTGAAGGAGCCAAGGTTGCGCTGTGTATGTTGCCGATGGGAGTAGTTGGCGGAGGAGGTGTTCCATCGGTAGACTCGGTCGTGGGCGTAGTCGTCGTTATCGCGCTGAAACGTTTGACGTTTTCGTTCCTGTAATGCTTTCTGGTGTTCCAGAATAACTTTGTCCGTTTTAGATTTGAGGTTATTCCAGTCCAATAGAGACAGGTTCGCTGCAAGTTGTGTTTCCGTTGCCGCAATACTTTTTTCTGTATCCTTAATAGCTCTCTGTAGGTGTTCAATGGTTAAGATGATTATGTCAAGTGAACATTTATTCAAAATTCTTTTAAATGTGTCACAGTATTCGGTATAATCTGAGAACAGAGTGGGGCGGAGGTGACTCCGTAAGCCCCTGGGGATTTTTCCTTGTCTGTGATATTCTGCAAGGATGGTAAGGTGTAGGTCATAGGAGACCAACCTTCGTCTTTCCTTTTCGTAATCTCTAGTACGGATTTCTTCAGAAGGGATTCTGAGGAAATCATTAGATGTAGTAACAAGTGATAGTATATTGTTACTGGTGGAGTTATCATATGCGAAGGTATTAGATGTCATTGGTGGACTGGTGCAAGCACCCAATCAATCATCAATGGGGGTTAAGATTGGCGTGCACTCTGTCACAGGTTGAGGTGCAGATGTAATGGGCCAGTAAGCCCAAGTTGAGTATAGTAGAGTTAATACATCGCACTCTCATATAGATGCAAAGTGTGGTTTATTAAAACAGCATAAGTAGAAATACTTAAACCAGACCAGTGGTAGAAGGCGACAATACAAAGAATATAGCGAACAGTGAAGACGTTTCGGCCCACTCGGCCTTATTCAATTCAGTCGCTACTAAAAGACAAAAAAAGGGTGTATCAATACAGGTTGGTATATACAAGTATATTCATGGAATGGTGCATACGGAATATATACGAAAATTATATGCAAATATCCAAAGAGAAAATTCCATATTAGAAGGGAAGGGGGAGAGCAATGAATACCAGGAACAAGAAGAAGGAAAGAAGGGTAGGGGATGGTATGGGGGAGAAGGGAAGAGGAGAGGTTAAAGGAAGGTGGGAGACATAGGTTGGTAATCATCAATTCACAATATAGACTTGGTATAAGTCACATGTCTGGTAGAGATAAGGAAACAAAAAAAGGGGAGAGACTTACTGTAACGGGTCTGGGAGGCGGAACCTCTGAGCTACTATACAAGGGGGCGGTCCTTGTAAGGGAGCTGGTGGCGACCAGGCAGGCAGTCACAGCAGGTGACCGGGACAGTCTCTAGAAGAACGGGCAGGAGGTCACGGCAAGTGACCGGGGCAGTCTCTGGAAGAACGGGCAGATGGTCACGGCAAGTGACCGGGGCAGTCTCTGGGTGAACGGGCAGATGGTCACGGCAAGTGACCGGGGCAGTCTCTGGGTGAACGGGCAGATGGTCACGGCAAGTGACCGGGGCAGTCTCTGGGTAAAGGGTTGGTACGACCTGTGGCGGCTGATGGTAGACGTGAGCTCCCAGGTGAGCAGGCGAGAGTCTCTGGATAAACGGGTGGTCACAGCATGTGACGGCGGAGCCTCCAGGAAGACCAACAGACAGGCGGCAGATGAGCGCTCCCAGGTGAGCGGGCAGAAGTCTCTGGACAGGCGGGTGGTCACAACACGTGACGGCAGAGCCTCCAGGTAGGCTAGCAGACAGGCAGCAGATGAGCGCTCCCAGGTCAGCGGGCAGGAGTCACTGGACAGGCAGGTGGTCGCAGCACGTGACGGCAGAGCCTCCAGGTAGGCTAGCAGGCAGGTAGCAGATGTGCGCTCCCAGGTGAGCGGGCAAACTGGTCCATAGACAGACTGACAAGAGTTGGAAGGCAGACCGTCGGACCTCAGTCAAGCAGGCAGGTAGTTGATGTGCGCTCCCAGGTGAGCGGGCAAGCTGGTCCTTAGACAGACTGACAGGAGTAGTAAGGCAGACCGTCGGACCTCAGGCTAGCAGGCAGGTAGCAGAATATCAGGCAGGAATAAGACAGCAAGCTGGCAGGAATCTGGCAGGTATCTGGCAGGTATCTGGCAGGTAACTGGCAACGGGACCTGAGGGCTGAAGCAGAGTAGTGAACAGTGCAACAACATTGCTCGGGCACCTCCATTTTGGAGGAGGTGCCTTATATATGGTGAAGTCCTCCGGCCATTGGCCGGGGACTCCTTAGGACGGCGCGCGCGGCCCCTTTAAGAGGGAGGGAGAGCGCGCGCGCCCTAAGCACAGTGGCCGGGAAGGAGCGCGCGCTGCCAGCAGAGCGGGAGGAGGACGCCGGGCACGGAGCAGAGAGGTGAGGGGAACAGCGTCCCTGCCTAGCAGAGGGCAGGGACGCCGGCGCTACAGTACCCCCCCTTTAGGCCCCCCCTTTTTTAGGCCAGACAGAAATTTAGCAAGGATGTGCGGGGCATGGATGTTCTCCCGGGGCTCCCACGTTCTCTCCTCAGGACCAAACCCCTTCCAATCTACTAGAAAAAAGGTCTTTCCTCTTACCCTTTTGGTGGCAAGAATGTTCTCTACCTCAAACTCGTCCTTAGCAGAAACCGGAGCAGGAGGCGTACCTGTAGACTTGGAAAAAGAGTTAAGTACCACAGGTTTGAGGAGAGATACATGGAAGGAGTTAGGGATCCGTAAGTTGGCCGGGAGTTTCAATTTATAGGCCACCGGGTTGATCTGACTGATGACCTCCAGAGGACCGATGAACCGAGGCCCTAACTTGTAAGAAGGTATCTTGAGTCGGACATATTTAGATGAGAGCCAGACTTTATCTCCAGGACGAAATTGTGGAGGATCCAAGCGTTTTTTGTCAGCGTGTCTTTTCATCCGTTCGGACGACTGAAGGAGTGCGGATCGGGTACTCTCCCAAATGGAGGAAAATTTGCTAACGAGAGATTCCGCAGCCGGGTTGTCCACAGAGGTGGAGACAGGAAAAGGAATCCGAGGATGCTGACCGAAGACTACAAAAAACGGGGATTTGGAGGAGGATTCGCTCTCGTGATTGTTATAAAAGAACTCGGCCCATGGTAGGAGATCCACCTAGTCTGAATGATGGGCATTAACGAAGTGCCGGAGGTAACTGGTCAGGTTCTGATTGATCCGCTCCACTTGACCATTGGACTGTGGGTGGTAAGCGGAAGAGAAGTCCAGGGTGACGTCTAGCAGTTTACAAGTGGCTCTCCAGAAGCGTGAGGTGAACTGTACCCCACGATCCGACACGATGTGGAGGGGCAGGCCATGAAGACGAAAGATGTGACGAATAAAGTCTTTAGCTAGCTCGGGTGCAGACGGGAGGCCTGGCAGGGGAACGAAATGAGCCATCTTGGAGAAGCGGTCAGCGACCACTCAAATGACCGTACAACCGGCAGAGACTGGGAGGTCAGTTATAAAGTCCATTGCGATATGCTGCCAGGAGGCAGCAGGTACAGAAAGCGGAAGGAGGCGACCGGCTGGCAGATGTCTCGGAACCTTGTTGCGGGCGCAGGACACACAGGCAGAAACAAAGTCTATTACGTCCTTGTGCAGGGTAGGCCACCAGTAGTGCCGGGTAATAAGCTGGAGGGTCTTTTTCTGACCGGCGTGGCCAGCCAGTTTAGACGAGTGACCCCAGTGAAGGATCTTCTCCTGATCAGGTACTGATACGAACGTCTTTCCGGGAGGGAGACGATTTAGACTCACGGGAGCCACCTGCATTACTCTGGCGGGATCGATGATGTGTTTCGGATCTTCCTCGAGATCAGACACCAGAAAGGATCGAGACAAGGCGTCCGCCTTGACGTTTTTGTCAGCCGGGCGAAAATGAAGAACAAAATCAAAGCGAGCAAAAAACAAGGACCACCGGGCTTGGCGCGGGTTAAGTCTCTGGGCATGCTGGAGGTAAGCCAAGTTCTTGTGGTCAGTGTAAATTATTACCGGGTGAAGAGCCCCCTCGAGCAGGTAACGCCACTCCTCCAATGCCAGTTTGATGGCCAATAACTCTCGGTCTCCTATGGAATAATTGCGCTCTGAGGAGGAGAAGAGTTTAGAGAAGAAGCCGCAAGTTACCATCCTCCCGGAAGATGATTTTTGAGTAAGTACCGCTCCGGCTCCTGAGGAGGAGGCGTCAACTTCCAGGAAGAACTGCTTGTTGCCGTCCGGGCGATGCAGCACCGGGGCGGAAGAGAAGGCCTGTTTTAAGGAAAGAAAGGCCTCCTCTGCTTCGGGCGGCCACTCTTTGGGATTAGTACCCTTACGGGTGAGCGCGGAAATTGGGGCAGTCCGGGAAGAGAAGTGCGGTATGAAGAGGCGGTAGTAGTTGGCGAAGCCCAGGAACCGCTGAATGGCCTTCAACCCCTCCGGTCGAGGCCATTTCTCGATGGCAGACAGTTTCTCTGGATCCATTCGTAGGCCGGCCTGAGAAATAATGTAGCCCAAAAACGGAAGCGAGGTCTGCTCAAAGAGGCACTTCTCGTATTTAGCGAAGAGGTGATTCTGCCTGAGCCTGAGCAGGACCTGACGAACGTCCCTCCGGTGAGTCTGGAGATCCGGAGAGAAGACCAAGATGTCGTCCAGGTACACCACTACGCAGGAGTAGAGAAAGTCCCGGAAGATGTCATTGACCAACTCTTGAAAGACGGCAGGAGCATTACAGAGACCAAAGGGCATTACCAGATATTCATAGTGGCCGTCCCGGGTGTTGAATGCCGTCTTCCATTCATCCCCCTGACGGATACGAACCAGGTTGTACGCCCCACGGAGGTCCAGTTTGGTGAAGATTCTAGCCCCCCTCAGACGATCAAATAACTCCGGAATGAGCGGAAGGGGGTACTTATTCTTCACCGTGATCTGGTTAAGGCCTCTATAGTCTATACAGGGACCGAGAGAGCCGTCCTTCTTTTTGACGAAAAAGAAGCCTGCTCCCGCCGGGGAGGTAGATTTCCGGATGAATCCCCTGGCCAGATTCTCCTCAATATATTCGGACATCGACCGGGTCTCAGCAGCGGATAATGGATAAATACGCCCAAGGGGAGGAGTAGTACCAGGTAACAGGTCGATAGGGCAGTCGTATGGTCTATGAGGGGGTAGTGTCTCTGCCTCCTTTTTATTAAAGACATCAGCATAAGACCAATAAGGAATCGGAAGTCCAGGTAGATTAGCTGGGGTAGGAGAAGGACGGACGGGATGGACGGGAACCAGACAGGTCTTATGGCAGTCCTGTCCCCAGCGAAGGACTTCTCCGGTCTGCCAGTCAAGCACGGGTGCATGTCTCTGGAGCCAAGGTAGACCTAGCAAGAGGGCGTGAGAGAGTCCAGGCAGAACATGAAAGGAGATACTCTCAGAATGCAGCATTCCCACCTGCAGAGTAATGGATTCAGTGATGAGTTGGATGGGGCGTGGTAAGAGACCCCCATCCACGGCTGCAACAGACAAGGGTACAGCCAGAGGTTTGGTGGGGATGCGGTATTTGTCTACCAGGGACTATGAAATAAGATTCCCGGCTGCTCCAGAGTCAAGTTGGGCTAGTTCGAAATAACGGTTCTCCCCGCAGACGATTGAGACTGACAGCAGCAGAGATGGAGAGGATTTATTCCTGTCTAGGTCGACCTCTCTGAGCGAACCTAGACACAGGCGTTTCCCGACCTCTCCGGGCAGGCACGGATCCGGTGCTCCTTACTGCCACAGTAGAAGCAGCTCCCCTCGGCACGGCGTAAGTCCTGACGAGTTTTGACCATCTTGGTCTGGTCGACCTGCATAGGCTCAGGAGAGTGTACCTGGGGAGAGACGGATTTCTGAAAAGTAGAAGCTAGACGTGGAAACCTCCTCTCACGGGTGACCTCTTTGGCACGCTCCTGGAACCGTAGGTCAATCCGGGTGGCAAGAGTTATTAGGTCATCGAGAGTGGTAGGAATGTCCCGACCGGCAAGTTCATCTTTAATACGGCCGGACAGACCCTCCCAGAAGACGGATACCAGAGCGTCGTTATCCTAGGCCCGCTCCGAGGCAAGGGTACGGAACCGTATGGCATATTGGCCCACGGTGAGACTTCCCTGACGGAGGCGTAGCAGTGATGATGCGGATGAGGTCTTCCGTCCGGGTTCGTCGAAGACTTTCCGGAAAGCCATGAGAAAGGCAGGCAAGTCGGACACCAGGGGGTCTCCTCTCTCCCATAGAGGATTTAGCCAGGCCAGGGCCTCCCCGGTGAGATGGGACATGATGAAGGCAATTTTGGCCCGGTCGGAGTTAAACTGGTGGGACAGGAGTTCAAAGTGCAGGGTGCACTGATTTATGAAGCCCCGAGCCTGGGCGGAGTCGCCTCCGAAGCGAGGAGGTGCAGAAAGCCGGGGTCCGGGGTAGGATTCCATGGTATTAGTGGACAGCGGAGCTGCCGGATTGCGAGTCATGGCACTGGCGGAGGTTGCTGGCGGAGCAGTCAGAGTGTCCAGGTGAGAATTGACCCAGGATGGACTCCTGTTGGGACCTCTGATGGGACAGTTCATGACACAGGTCCGAGAGCAAGGGAGCTTGGGTGCCACCATGGCCCGAGCAAACTGTAACGGGTCTGGGAGGCGGAACCTCTGAGCTACTATACAAGGGGGCGGTCCTTGTAAGGGAGCGGGTGGCGACCAGGCAGGCAGTCACAGCAGGTGACCGGGACAGTCTCTAGAAGAACGGGCAGGAGGTCAAGGCAAGTGACCGGGGCAGTCTCTGGAAGAACGGGCAGATGGTCACGGCAAGTGACCGGGGCAGTCTCTGGGTGAACGGGCAGATGGTCACGGCAAGTGACCGGGGCAGTCTCTGGGTGAACGGGCAGATGGTCACGGCAAGTGACCGGGGCAGTCTCTGGGTAAAGGGTTGGTACGACCTGTGGCGGCTGATGGTAGACGTGAGCTCCCAGGTGAGCAGGCGAGAGTCTCTGGATAAACGGGTGGTCACAGCATGTGACGGCGGAGCCTCCAGGAAGACCAACAGACAGGCGGCAGATGAGCGCTCCCAGGTGAGCGGGCAGAAGTCTCTGGACAGGCGGGTGGTCACAACACGTGACGGCAGAGCCTCCAGGTAGGCTAGCAGACAGGCAGCAGATGAGCGCTCCCAGGTGAGCGGGCAGGAGTCACTGGACAGGCAGGTGGTCGCAGCACGTGACGGCAGAGCCTCCAGGTAGGCTAGCAGGCAGGTAGCAGATGTGCGCTCCCAGGTGAGCGAGCAAGCTGGTCCATAGACAGACTGACAAGAGTTGGAAGGCAGACCGTCGGACCTCAGTCAAGCAGGCAGGTAGTTGATGTGCGCTCCCAGGTGAGCGGGCAAGCTGGTCCTTAGACAGACTGACAGGAGTAGTAAGGCAGACCGTCGGACCTCAGGCTAGCAGGCAGGTAGCAGAATATCAGGCAGGAATAAGACAGCAAGCTGGCAGGAATCTGGCAGGTATCTGGCAGGTATCTGGCAGGTAACTGGCAACGGGACCTGAGGGCTGAAGCAGAGTAGTGAACAGTGCAACAACATTGCTCGGGCACCTCCATTTTGGAGGAGGTGCCTTATATATGGTGAAGTCCTCCGGCCATTGGCCGGGGACTCCTTAGGACGGCGCGCGCGGCCCCTTTAAGAGGGAGGGAGAGCGCGCGCGCCCTAAGCACAGTGGCCGGGAAGGAGCGTGCGCTGCCAGCAGAGCGGGAGGAGGACGCCGGGCACGGAGCAGAGAGGTGAGGGGAACAGCGTCCCTGCCTAGCAGAGGGCAGGGACGCCGGCGCTACACTTACTTTCTACAGGTTAGTATATGTATAGAAATGATAGCTGTGTATTCAGGTAGGTAGGGTTCTTTAGAAGCTAGACTGTGGAGTAGAGATATTGTAATAATCAGTAGTCTGTTACTCAATATATGCAGGGGAAAGAGAGAGAGGGAAGGTCCAGGTACCTCTTAGTCCAGGTAAGCGTGTAGGGACTGGTAAAACATCCGGTTAGAGGCTGTCAGGTAATGCTGGATAGCGGTGCTGCCAGCACCTTGCTCTGTGGATCAGCTGTGATCTCCTAATGAAAAGGGCGCCTTTTTAAGCATCCGAGTAGGGGCTGGACTGGAAGGGGGTGTGCCTAAAATTAAGGTCCTGAAGTCATCTTAGTGAATGTGTTGGTGTGTGTATAGTATTTTGAGGACCTTGGGAGCGGTCATGTGATCGGAAGGGGCAGGCCAATGGGTCCATCCGTTGCTTAGGGGATTAGAATAACAGTCTAGCGTTCACATTATAGGATCGTATGGGGTTATAAAAAATCTAGGCATAATATTAGGTACAAAAGATAATCTAGGGACATACATTAGTTTGGAAGGGGCGGGCCACCTAGTGTGTATAGTGTTACTTTGAGGACCTTAAGAGCGGTCATGTGATCGGAAGGGGCGGGGCAACGGGTCCGATCGTTGCTATGGGGAAAGGAGTAACAGTGGTTATAGCATTAAGACTAGCGTTCACATTTACGTTATAGCAATGTGTGGGGTTATAGGAGATCTAGGTATATATGATAATCAGGGGACGTACATTAATTTGGAAGGGGCGGGTCGCCAGGTCCGGCTGTTGCTATGGGAACTGGATCAACAATAGCTTTGTATTAATACAGCATCATGTGGAGTAGGGCTAGTGGGGGTTTGTCAGAATGACTAGGTATGTGGCAGTATGTGGGTTGGTATTTAAATGGATAGGCTACTTACCCCTATGGAGAGGTTGGATCATTGTGTCTGAAAGGGAGAAAACGTATACTGTTATTTATTAGACATATACTGGATTGTTATGTAGGTAGGATAAGCACAAGTTAATTGATCCAATTTAATTCCCTATTAAGACCTTTTGGGGAAAGTGTGTGTAGGGTATAGATCCAGAAAGTTTCCCTATCCTTAAGCAACTTAATGTCGTTGCCTCCCCTTCTTGGTCTTGGTACTTGTTCTATGACCTGGAATCGTAATTGAGTTACGTTGTGTTTGTGTTTGGTGAAATGATCCGGTAGGGGGAGCCAGTTTTTTCCACAGCGAATGGTAGATTTGTGGCTGGCGATGCGGTCCCTCACGTGTTGGGTTGTTTCTCCTACATAGAGTAGGCCACATGGACATTTAATGACATATATCACAAAATTAGAGTCACAGGTGAAGAACCCTTTAATTGGGTAGCTTTTACCCATCCTAGGGTGCGTGACAGTATCAGACTTGGTTACATTTGAGCAGGCCGCACAGTTGAGACAGGGAAAGGTACCGTGCCTCCTTGTGCTGAGGAGGCGCTGTGTGGCGGTGATGCGGGGACTACCCAAGTCAGCCTTAATGATTCTATCCTTGATATTGGGGGCTCTTCTAGTGCACATAAGAGCAGGGTTGGAAAATGCTGGCATTTCTGGGTAGGCCCTGGATAGTAATGGCCAATACTTCCTGATAGTGGTATGAATTTTAGACATTAGAGGATGGTAAGTATGTACAAATGGGACCCGTTCCCTTTTGGTGGAGGGGGATCGTTGTTGTTTAGGTTGTAGTACCCTTGATTTCTCTTCGTTGAGGAGTTTGATAGGATAATGTCGGTCTTGGAATTTTTGGGACATAGTTTGCAGTTGTTCCGGTAGAAGGTCTGGGTTGCTGACGATATGTGTGACTCGATGAAATTGGGAACGGGGTAGGCTATTTTTGGTGGTCCTGGGATGACTACTGGAAAAGTGTAAGAGACTGTTACCGTCTGTGGGTTTAGAGTATAGGTCTGTGGAAAGGTGACCATCAGAGTCCTTCAGGACTACCGTGTCCAGAAAGCAAATGTGTGTAGGATCGTGACTCAATGTAAACTGGAGTTCCGATCGGACCGAGTTGAGTGAGGAAAAGAATGTAGTCAACGTGTTTACAGGTCCTTGCCAGGTGAGGAAGATGTCATCTATGTAGCGATGATATGTGATGCAGTATTGTTTGAACAGTTCATTGGGATAGACAAAGTCCACCTCAAATTTGTGCATATATGTGTATGCATAAGCCGGTGCCACATTAGAGCCCATCGCGGTGCCACACTTCTGTAGATAGAAGTCATCTCTGAACATGAAGTAGTTTTCATGTAATACCAGGGAGAGTAGTTCTAGACATAGCTGGATTGGGTTAGGTGATAGATTAGATTGAGATAATAGGTAGAAGGTAGCTTCTAGCCCTTTGTCGTGGGAAATAGAGGTGTATAAGCTGTTGACATCCAATGTGACCAATACGCTGTCAGGGGGAACACTATGGGTATTCCTGATGATGTCTAGAAATTGGTTGGTGTCGAGTAGAAAGGCCTTTGTTTTATGGACCATGGGTGTGAGAATCTTCTCCAGATCTTTGGCCAAAGGTGATAGGATAGAATCAGTGGAGGCCACAATGGGGCGGCCAGGTGGGTTGGTAAGTGACTTGTGAATTTTGGGTAATATGTAAAAACCCGGAATAACGGGGTGTAGATTGGTCAAAAAAGTGACAGTTTTGGAGTCGTGTTGAGAGTGTGGTATCTTTTGAGTACATCTTGTATTTTGGAGTGAATTGCAGAAGTGGGGTCGTTTTGGATTCTGACATACGTGTCGGTATCTGATAGTTGGTGATTGATTTCACCCACATAATATGATTGGTCCATGATGACCGTTGCCCCTCCCTTATCTGCCGGTTTAATTACTATTTGTTTATTGTTTTGAAGGGTTTTTAAGGCCTGTTTTTCATCATTAGAGAGATTCTGGTGTGTACGATAGAAACCTAGGCTTTGTTCATGTAATAGGACTTTGATGTCTTTATCAATGAGAGAAATAGTGGTCTCAGCTGCGTGGTTGGTGTGCGGTGGCATAAATGAGCTTACATTCCGTAGCCCTAAAGATGTGATCGAGAGTTCCGGTACAGTTGTACCCCCTGTTGGAGGTACTCTGTGGACGGATGTCTCAACAGCAAGTCCAAAATGAGTCTTAAGGCGTATAGAGCGGTAAAACCGCTGTAGGTCCTTCTCCAGCTGGAAAGCATCCCAGTTGGGTGTGGGGCTAAAGGAAAGGCCTTTCTGTAGAACTTGTAACTCTGTGGCAGTAAGGGTGTGACTCGAAATGTTCCTCACCAGGTTGGTCATCTTACCTGGGACCGGGTGGTCATCCTTTGTCCTCCGAGATCTTCTGGTGGGTCTATGCATTGCCGGCCCCCTCGTCTGCCTTTCCATAAAAAACGTTGTCCTTTGTGGCCAGTGGATGAGTTGCTTCCGGAACTGAAGGAGCCAAGGTTGCGCTGTGTATGTTGCCGATGGGAGTAGTTGGCGGAGGAGGTGTTCCATCGGTAGACTCGGTCGTGGGCGTAGTCGTCGCTATCGCGCTGAAACATTTGACGTTTTCGTTCCTGTAATGCTTTCTGGTGTTCCAGAATAACTTTGTCTATTTTAGATTTGAGGTTATTCCAGTCCAATAGAGACAGGTTCACTGCAAGTTGTGTTTCCGTTGCCGCAATACTTTTTTCTGTATCCTTAATAGCTCTCTGTAGGTGTTCAATGGTTAAGATGATTATGTCAAGTGAACATTTATTCAAAATTCTTTTAAATGTGTCACAGTATTCGGTATTATCTGAGAACAGAGTGGGGCGGAGGTGACTCCGTAAGCCCCTGGGGATTTTTCATTGTCTGTGATATTCTGCAAGGGTGGTAAGGTGTAGGTCATAGGAGACCAACCTTCGTCTTTCCTTTTCGTAATCTCTAGTACGGATTTCTTCAGAAGGGATTCTGAGGAAATCATTAGATATAGTAACAAGTGATAGTATATTGTTACTGGTGGCGTTATCATATGCGAAGGTATTAGACGTCATTGGTGGACTGGTGCAAGCGCCCAATCAATCATCAATGGGGGTTAAGATTGGCGTGCACTCTGTCACAGGTTGAGGTGCAGATGTAATGGGCCAGTAAGCCCAAGTTGAGTATAGTAGAGTTAATACATCGCACTCTCATATAGATGCAAAGTGTGGTTTATTAAAACAGCATAAGTAGAAATACTTAAACCAGACCAGTGGTAGAAGGCGACAATACAAAGAATATAGCGAACAGTGAAGACGTTTCGGCCCACTCGGCCTTATTCAATTCAGTCGCTACTAAAAGACAAAAAAAGGGTGTATCAATACAGGTTGGTATATACTGTATATATATATATATTGAGCTACGTTGTGTTTGTTTTTGGTGAAATTACCTGAATGGCGGGAGCCAGTTTTTTCCACAGCGAATGGTAGATTTGTGGCTGGTGATGCCGTCCCTCACGTGTTGGGTTGTTTCTCCTACATAGAGTAGGCCACATGGACATTTAATGACATATATCACAAAATTAGAGTCACAGGTGAAGAACCCCTTAATTGGGTAGCTTTTACCCATCCTAGGGTGCGTGACAGTATCAGACTTGGTTACATTTGAGCAGGCCGCACAGTTGAGACAGGGAAAAGTACCGTGTCTCCTTGTGCTGAGGAGGCGCTGTGTGGCGGTGATGCGGGGACTACCCAAGTCAGCCTTAATGATTCTATCCTTGATATTGGGGGCTCTTCTAGTGCACATAAGAGCAGGGTTGGAAAATGCTGGCATTTCCGGGTAGGCCCTGGATAGTAATGGCCAATGCTTCCAGATAGTGGTATGAATTTTAGACATTAGAGGATGGTAAGTATGTACAAATGGGACCCGTTCCCTTTTGGGGGAGGGGGATCATTGTTGTTTAGGTTGTAGTGCCCTTGATTTCTCTTCGTTGAGGAGTTTGATAGGATAATGTCGGTCTTGGAATTTTTGGGACATAGTTTGCAGTCGTTCCGGTAGAAGGTCTGGGTTGCTGATGATACGTGTGACTCGATGAAATTGGGAACGGGGTAGGCTATTTTTGGTGGTCCTGGGATGACTACTGGAAAAGTGTAAGAGACTGTTACCGTCTGTGGGTTTAGAGTATAGGTCTGTGGAAAGGTGACCATCAGAGTCCTTCAGGACTACCGTGTCCAGAAAGCAAATGTGTGTAGGATCGTGACTCAATGTAAACTGGAGTTCCGATCGGACCGAGTTGAGTGAGGAAAAGAATGTAGTCAACGTGTTTACAGGTCCTTGCCAGATGAGGAAGATGTCATCTATGTAGCTGTGATATGTGATGCAGTATTGTTTGAACAGTTCATTGGGATAGACAAAGTCCACCTCAAATTTGTGCATATATGCGTTTGCATAAGCCAGTGCCACATTAGAGCCCATCGCGGTGCCACGCTACTGTAGATAGAAGTCATCTCTGAACATGAAGTTACCAACCTATGTCTCCCACCTTCCTTTAAGCTCTCCTCTTCCCTTCTCCCACCGTTATGTAAAATAACAAGAGACTATACTCACCTCTGGTGCCAACACTGCTGCTGTTCTTGGCTTCCTTTGTTAGGTCTGAAGAAAGTGAGAGGGAAGTGGCCTTTCATTGGCTGTAGGGTTCACATGGCATAACATCATAAAAGCCCCAAGAGACCAGGTGCCGATGTCGCTGGCACTGGAGGTGAGTGTGGGTTGTTGTTATTTTACACAGGAATGTAGCCATTGAGAAGGGGTTATCTGAGTAGTGGCTATCCAATTTAATATGATTTATAGTTTCTAGAGGATGATGATCAAAGTGAAAACCTTGCAAATATCACACAACAATAGGTGAAGTGAGTTAAAGTCATATTCAGTGGCATTCAATAACCACAATGCTAAATGATGGATTGCTATAGTAAGGGCAGGTTTTCTAGATAATCATGTCATATAAACAAGTCGATGATCACCTGATGAACTAGCAAAATGCTCTTTCATCATGTGAAATTATATTTTTGCTTGGATAAAAGATCATCATTCTCAGATGTGTAAACAGGACATGCTGCTGAGAAGAATGACATGCTAAGCGCAATAAACAATCTATTACTTATCCTTCTGAGGGCATCTTAAGTGGAGTCAGAAAACATGCTGCACTCTATATATTGTGCTAGTTTTTACCATTTGAGAAAAACTGACTTGATCATGTGATAGACACACAGCATGATGAAGCTATATTGTGACTGGAACTATTCCAGGACATTTGTAACCTTACAATCACAGCATGTTAGTAATCCTGTGCTAACAGACTCTCCTTGAGAGCAAAAAAAAAATTACCGTACTTTTCGGACTATAAGATGCACTGGACCATAAGCCGCACCCCAAATTTTGAGGTGGAAAATGGGAAAAAAATATTTTTTATAAAATGGGGGTCCGTCTTATAATTTGAATTTAAGGTATGCTACCTGGGGGGAGGCAGCGGTAGACCAGGGACACGAGAAGCGTGGTCCCCTCCTCAGGAAGCCGGTGACAGCAGAAATTGGGCAATGCTACGGTCCCTGGGTGGGAGGAAGTGGAGTCAAAGCAGTGCAAAGTTGCGGGCCTGATGTCGGCTGTGAGGCAGAGCGGAGTGCATTGCTTTCCCGTTGTTGAAGCAGCAGGGCGGAGTGCATTGCTTTCCCGGCAGTGGGCTTCAGGAAGATGGCCACTGGAGGCAGACCATGGCTTCGGGAAAATGGCCGCTGGGAAATCAATGCACTCTACTCAGCTCACTGCCAACACCGGGCTGCAGCATCACCACACTTCTGCGCCGCCGGCTTCCTGAGGAGGGGACTCTGCCTCCTGTGATCCCGCTCCACCACCACTCCCGGTAAGCTACCTTCGGACTATAAGATGCACTCCCCATTTTCCTCCCAAATTTGGGAGGGAAAAAGTGCATCTTCTAGTCCGAAAAATATGGTAAATGTTTGACCCATTAAAAAAGCCTTCAAATATTACTATAGGTGCAGTTACATTATCCATGAACAGGTGTTCATAGGAAAGCTTGTTTCCCAACAATCATGCTGTGTAAACAGGCTGCTAAATGCTCATTTGTCAGTTGAAAAATTTTTTTGTCTTGTTTAAAAATTATCTTTTTTGGCAGCACATCATCCTGTGTTAAACAGGACATCCTAATGAACACAATGACAACCTTATGTGCACCGAAAGATCTATTACTGAATGTTCTGTGTGCACATTAAATCCAGTTTACCTGTCTACACAAGTTATTAGACAATCACTAATCTGAAAATATGCACTAATCACCAGTCATTTAACCTCTTAACTACCACCGATATACCTTTTAGTGGCTATCGTTAAGGGGCCTTATTCCCCAGCGTCACTTTTAAACGGCGCTGAGGAATAATAGTGTAGTGTCGCCCCGTGGCTGAAATTCCAGCAGGTGTCAGCTGTACATGACAGCTGACACCCTGCAGTATTGGCAATCAGTGAAATTGCACAACAAATTTGGGAGTCAATTTTCTCCAGCTATCCTTGTAAAAATAAGAATATTTGGGGCTAAAACAACATTTTAGCCCTATTGTTTTCATTTTCACAGATCAATGTTGCAAAATTCTGTGAAGCAACTGTGGGTTTAAGGTGCTCACCACACATCTAGATAAATTCCATGAGGGGTCTTGTTTCCAAAATATGGTCACTTGTGTGGGGTTTCCACTGTTTAGGCACATCAGGGGCTCTCCGAACACGACATGACACCCGCAGACCATTCCATCAAAGTCTGCACTCCACATATGGGGTATCGGCGTACTCAGGAGAAATTGTATAACAAATTGTATGGTGTAATTTTTCCTGTTACCCTTGTGAAAATAAAAAAATTGGGGCTAAAAAACATTTTTGTTGGGAAAAATGTGATTTTTTATTTTCACAGCTTAACGTTATAAGCTCCTATGAAGCACCTGAGATTCAACAAGCTCACCATACATCTATATACATTCCTTCAGGGTTTGCAAAATGGGATCAGTTGTGAAAGTTTCCACTGTTTAGGCACATTAGGGGCTCTCCAAATGCGACATGATGTCTGCTAAGATTCAAGTAAATTTTGCTTTCAAAAAGTCAAATGGCACTCCTTCCCTTCTGAGCCCTGCCATGCACCTAAACAGCAGTTTTCTTCACATATTGTGTATCGGCGTACTCAGGGGAAATTGCACAACAAATTGTATGGTGCATTTTCTCCTGTTACCCTTGTGAAAATAAAAAAAATTGGGTCTAAACTAAAATCTTTGTGAAAAAAAGTTAAATGTTCATTTTTTCCTTCTGCGTTCTATTAATTCCTGTGAAGCATCTGAAGGGTTAATAAACTTATTGAATGTGGTTTTGAGCATCTAGAGGGTTGCAGTTTTTAGAATGATGCCACTTTTCAGTATTTTCTGTCATAGAGGCCCCTTAAAGTCACTTCAAATGTGATGTGGCTTCTAAAATAAATGGTTTTGTAAATTTTGTTGGAAAAATGAGAAATCGCTGGTCAAGTTTTAACCTTTCCAACTTCCTAGCAGAAAAAATATTATGTTTCAAAAACTGTGCTGACGTAAAGTAGACATGTGGGAAATGTTATTTATTAACTATCTTGAGTGACATAACTCTCTGGCTTAAAGGCATAAAAATTAAAAGTTTGAAAATTGTAGCATTTTCAACATTTTCTCCAAATATCCGATTTTTTCACAATTAAACTCAAGTCATATCAAATACATTTTTACCACTATCATGAAGTAAAATATGCCTTGAAAAAAACAATCTCAGAAGCTGTGGGATCTGTTGAAGCGTTCCAGAGTTATTACCTCATGACTGGACACTGGTCAGAATTGTAAAAATTGGCCTGGTCATGGAGGTGGAAACAGGCTTGGGGGGCTAAAGGGGGTCAAGTGTCTAGTATTCCGAATGATTATCAATGACACTACTTTTTGTTCAAGTCTGGGGATGAATAAAGTTAGTTAGCATAAGCTACTGTAACTGCAATGAACTCCTGGGAAATTCTGTTGCTCAGGGGTGACATTACACAATCTGCCCACTGACTGGAAGTGAGGAGACCGTCACTGCAGACGAGTGAGTAAAGAGGTTGAAAAGGGTGTAAATTACACTGCAGAGAGGTGTCTTTTTGCATTTATATGGTTAAATGAATTACCGTATATGCATTGCTCTAGAGATTTCGTGAACTTGTGGGACAACTTCTTTAATGTAACACTTTCCTTTCATATTTTCCTCTTTTAGGAAATGCACTTAAATTTCGATAGAATTATTTTCATTGTATAAAATGGAATGATGGAATATCATTATTTGTCCAGATCTTTTTCTTCAATTTACTTTGGTCCATTACAGTAATAACATAATAACACGACTCTTCTGTGATTAATCATCTTGAACTACTGTTTGCTTCGAAAAAAATTGACCTTCTGTGAGGATAATCATTATTTGCCTCACTTTTCAGGATGTTGATAGACCTAGGAAACAATAAAGCATACACAGAGTAATATCAGTAATTACCAACGACTACAGTAATGCCAGGAACACTGGGATGTTCATCTACTAATAGACAATTATATGAAGCTTATTCATATTTCGTCTATAATTGTAAGCATATATTTCATAGAGAGAAAATATACAGTAAAAATACGATATAAGAAAAAACACATTTTTAAAGCAAGATGACAATGTAATGAACCAAATTTATTAATAGCAAGCACTGTTTATTATGACCACCTATAAATTTGTGTAGCTTTGAGTAAAGATGATCGAATATTTTCAAGTGGAATTGAATTCTACTCAAATATTACAAAAATCCATATTTGACAAAATATAATGTAATTGTAATTTGCTTCCATGTGGATTCAGCAAAACTGCATCTACTGACCAGCACTTTGCTGAACTAAAAAGGGCCAAAAAGGTTAAAAAAAAGGAAAAATACTTATACTCAGTATATACATATACTCAGGCCCTCCACACCTCATAATCCCCCATCCAGTTCTTGTTGCATCTTATCACTCTGCGAGTCATAATCCCCAGGGGCCTGTTCACACTAGACTGGGACATCCAGCTCTAAAGAGCCCCAGGACACGTCAATGCTTGAGCGTGCAAGGTAATGGCTTGTGCAGAACTGTACCAGGCCTCATTAGAGTCAGAAGTCCTGGCCTAGTATGAAGAGGTCCTGAATTCAGAGCTTGCAGCGGTGATAAGAAGATGTAATGACAACTGGACATGTGATGATGAGGAACGGAGGGGCCAGAGAGGTGAGCGGTAAGGAGACTAGAGATTTATTTATTTTTTTTACATCTTTCCTTTATTATGCCCTGGGTTCTGGAGTTTATGGCTTACCATTAATGACCATAAAAATCTAAGCATGAAAGATATTTGTTCTGAAAGATGGAGCATATTTCCATTGGATGGAATTTATCACTCTCTGCAACTTTGTTAAAGTGTATCCAACTTAAAGAGGTTGCCCATAAAAAACCTATATCGCCTATCTATAGGATAAATATTAGGCCACGTTCACATGTTCAGTATTTGGTCAGTATTTTACATCAGCATTTGTAAGCCAAAATCAGGAGTGGAACAATTAGAGGAAAAGTATACTGTAATAAAATCATGTGCACCACTTCTACATGTTTCGCCCACTCCTGGTTTTGGCTTACAAATACTGACCAAATCCCGACCAAATACTGAATGTGTGACTGGGGCCTTAAAGGGAATATTTAATCAGAAAATGGCCTATTGTTTGAATCTTTAGGTTGTTATGTTAACCTACTTGCTATTCTTTTAAGCAGCCACATTTTTATAGCCATCATTAACAGATGTAGAAGGACTCAGACTCCGTTTATATACAGTGGATATAAAAAGTCTACTCACCCTGTTAAAATGTTAAGTTTTTGTCATGTAAAAAACTCCTATCAAGAAGAATCATTTCAGAACTATGTCAAACATAATCTGTACAAATCCACTGAGAAATAAACTGAATTCATTTTCAGGGGGAAAATAAAATAACAAAACTAAAATAATGTGGTTGCATAAGTGTGAACACCCCCTTATAAGTGTGGATGTGGTTGTGTTTCGAATTAGACAATCACATTTACACATGTTACATAGTAGTCATTACACAGCTGCTATAATTTACAATGATTCCGATAAACTTCTGTGGTAGATCGGCTCAATCGGCTGCACATAGAGGTAGACACAGGAACACTGTCTCTTTAAATCTTCCTCTGATTTTATTAAAAATACGGCATAAAACCAGGGCAACATTAGTAAAACAAACATGGCCTTCTCTGCCTGTGAATAACCCCCTTTATTCATAGTTTGTTGAGATTAACTTTTTGGATATGGTTATATGCATCTGTGTGCTTTTAAAACAATTTTGAATAAATTAGTATTTTCATACGAAGATTTGGATGCTGGATTTCTCCTCCTTTCTTCCCCAAAACAATATCATACCCACAGTGATGCATGGAGGCAGCATTATAATTTGGGGCTGTTTTTGAGCAGCTAGAAGTGTGGTTTTAGTCAAGTTGAAAGTAAATTAAGAACTGCTTCAATTATCTTTCAATTTTTAATAAAAATCCTCAAGCCGCTGCTAAAATCTGAAGATGAAGAGGAATTTCACCTATCAGTACGACAATGATCCTAAGCATACCTCCAAATCATCAAAAGAATGGCTTCATCGGAAGAATATCAAAGTTCTGGAACGGTGCAGCTAGAATCCAGACCTGAATCCACTTGAAAATATGTGGGTAACCTCAAAAGGGTTGCACACAGGAGATGCCCTCACAATCTGACAGATTTGGAGCACTACTGCAAGTTGCAAGGAACAGTAGATTGTCAAGTCTAGATGTGCCATGTTTATAGACTGTATAGAATTTATACGGTCATAAATTCAAAAGGTACTTCAACAAAGTATTAGTTTAAGGGTGTGCATATTTATGCAATCACATTATTTTACTTCTTTATTTTTTCCATCCAAAAAGATTTCAGTTTGTATTTCAATTGAATTGTATATATTATAGTTGACATTAAAGGTGAAAAAGGTTTTGAAATTATTCTTCTTGGTATGATTTTTTTACACTACAAAAACCTGGCATTTTTTGTGTGTATACTTTTCATACCCACTGTAGAACCATTAACTGATATGCAGGTCAAACATTATTATGAAAGGAGGGGAAGAAGATGTAGCTGTAACCAATGGCCTATGTAAACTTTTATTGGTCCCAGGACAACTTCTATAACCCACATTAACTTGTTGCTTGGATGCTCAGATGCAGCTGCTGGGATGTACTGTATACACAGTGGCGAAAATAAGTATATATACACTGCCGATTTTGCCATTTTTCCCACCTACAAAGAATGGATAGGTCTGTAATTTTTATCATAGGTACACTTCAACTATGAGAGACAGAATCTAAAAAGAAAAACCACAAAATCACATTGTATGATTTTTAAATAATTAAATTTCATTTTATTGCATTAAAGAGATGCCTTCACAACAGAAACCGCAAACTGTTCCTACTCTTGGGATTATGGTGTGGTGTTACAAAACATATATTAGCCAGAACCCTCCAGTCTGCATTCTAGTTCCACTAACAGCTCAGCATCACATTGATTTGGTGATTGAACTAGTGGTACGACCATTTTTCCAAAGTGTCCCAGAAGCCATTTTTTAACACAATGCTAGACCGCATGTTGCTCGTGCTACTTTGAACATCTTACATAGCTGAAAATTGTTATGATGGCCTGCAGTGTCTCCTGACTTTTCTCCCATCAAGCAAATTTGAGACATCATTGGTCGGCAATTGCAAAGGAGCGTATTTTGATGATTTGTGTGCCAAAGTGCATTCAGCATGGAGAACATTCCTCTGAAAGCCATTAGCCCCTTTACCCCCAAGGGTGGTTTGCACGTTAATGACCAGTCCAATTTTTACAATTCTGACCACTGACACTTTATGAGGTAATAACTCTGGAGCGCTTCAACGGATCCCCCTGATTCTGATATGTTTTTTCGTGACATATTGTACTTAATGACAGTGGTAAAATTTCTTAATTTATTACTTCTTCATTTATTTGTGAAAAAATTGGAAATTTGGCGAAAATTTAGAAAATTTCACAATTTTCAAACTTTGAATTTTCATGCCCTTAAATCAGAGAGATATGTCACACAAGATAGTTAATAAATAATATTTCCCACATGTCTACTTTACATCAGCACAATTTTGGAACCAACATTTTTTTGGTTAGGAAGTTATAAGGGTTAAATGTTGACCAATGATTTCTCATTTTTCCAACAAAACTTAAAAAAAAACATTTTTTTAGGGACCACATCACATTTGAAGTGACTTTGAGAGGCCTTTATGACAGAAAATACCCAGAAGTGACACCATTCTAAAATCTGCACCCCTTAAGGTGCTCAAAACCACATTCAATAAGTTTATTAACCCTTCAGTTGCTTCACAGGAATTTTTGGAATGTGGAAAAAAAAAATGAACATTTAACTTTTTTCACAAAAATGTTCATTTAGACCCCATTTTTTTATTTTTGCAAGGGTAACATGAAAAAATGGACCCCAAAATTTGTTGTGCAATTTCTCCTGAGCACACCAATACCCTATATGTGGAGCAAAAATCACTGTTTGGGCTCACGGCAGAGTTCGGAAGGGAAGGAGCGCCATTTGACTTTTTGAATGTAAAATTTGCTTGAATAATTAGCGGACACCATGTAGCGTTTGGGGAGCCCATGATGTGCTTAAACAGTGGAAACCCCCCAAAAGTGACACCATTTTGGAAAATAGACCCCTCAGGGAACTTATTTAGATGTGTGGTGAGCAACCTGAACCCCGAGGTGCTTCACAGAAGTTTATAACATGGAGTCGTGAAATTGAAAAAAATCAAACTTTTTCCCACAAAAATGATGGTTTAGCCACAATTTTTTTATTTTCACAATGGTAAGATGAGAAAATGGACCTCAAAAACTTTTGTGCAATTTCTCCTGAGTACGCCGATACCCCCATATGTGGGGAAAATACACTGTTTTGGAGCACGGCAGGGTTCAGCAGGGAAGGAGCACTGTGGGACTTTTTGAGCGCAAAATTGGCTGGAATTGAGAGCGGACGTCATGTCACGTTTGGAGAGCCCCTGATGCGCCTAAATATGCGCTCAACACTTGTCGCCATATCGCCATTTTTTTCTTTACTTTTGAAAAAATCTCAACACCAACACAACCCTAACCCTAGCACAACCCTAACCCAAGCACAACCCTAACCCTAACGCTAGCACAACCCTAACCCTAACCCTAGCACAACCCTTATCCTAGAGTTTATTTTTTACACCTTTCCTCATGCCGTGTAAGTGATTAGACGACTTTATTCTTCAGTTTGGTGCGATTACAGCAATACCAGATTTATAGCAGGTTTTTATTACTGACAGCTGTCACACACTAAAATACGCTTTTTTTGCAAAGACTAATTTTTGCATCGCCATATTTCGAGAGCTATAATTTTTTCATATTTCCGCTGACAGAGTCATATGATGGCTTGTTTTCTGCAGGACGAGTTGGCGTTTTTAATGGTACAATTTTCAGGCATGTGACATTTTTTGATCGCTTTCTATTCCGATTTTTGGGAGGTTGAATAAACAAAAACCAACAATTCAGGAATAGTTTTTTTGTTTTTTTTATGCCGTTCCGCGTGTGGTAAAATTGATAAGGTAGCTTTATTCTTCAGGTCAGTACGTTTACAGCGGTACCACATTTATATCTTTTTTTATGTTTTGGCGCTTTTACACAATGAAAACTATTTTATAGAAAAAAGATTTTTTGCATTGCTTTATTCTGAGAGCTATAACTTTTTTATTTTTCGGCTGATGGAGCTGTATGGTGGTTTGTTTTTTGCGGGACAAGATGATGTTTTCAGCGGTACCATTTCTATTAACATTTGTCTTTTTGATTGCGTTTTATTTCATTTTTCGTTTGGCGGTATGATGATAAAGAATAGTCTTTTGCTTTGTTTTTTATTTTTATTTTTTACCATGTTCACTAAAGGGGTGAACTAGTGGGACAGTTTTATAGGTGAGGTTGTTCCGGACACGGCGATACCAAATATGTGTACTTTTATTTTTATTTTTTTTACATAATACTATTTATTGATGGGAACATTATATTTTTATTTTTTGGGGATTATTTTTTCATTTTTTTTTTTTATATTTTTACAATTTTTTTTTTCACTTTCTGATTCTTTTTTAACTTTTACCCGTTGTCCCACTATGGGACTTTCACTTTTTGCAGTCTTATTGCCTGTACAGCATAAGGATGCAGCACCATCCCTGTGCTATACAGCCTGTCAGCGCTGCACAGGCAGAAGATACTGTGATCATGCACTGCGCATGATCAAAGTATCTTCCTGCTGTCTGGTGACCTGGATGTCATGATGACATCCGGGTCACCATGACAACCATGGGACCCGGCCACAGACAGCTAGGGACGCCGGTGAGGAGATAAGTAACGGCGCTTACCTTTTCTTGCCACGGGAATGCTGTGATCGGCTTCGATCACAGCATTTCAGGGGTTAATGTGGTAGGAGTGGTGTGGGACCACTCCCAGCACATAGCACCGGGTGTCAGCTGTGACAATCAGCGGACACCCAGCGGCGATTCCGCCCGCACAGCCTGTGTGCGGGCGGAATCGCCAATGCGTACTAATACGTATCTGGTCCATCAGGCCCAGGGAGCAGATACGTGTTAGTACGTATCATGTCAGAAAGGGGATAATAACCTCATTGATAGCCTGATTGCATTTATGTATGTGGTGCTCATACTCAATAATGAATGAGTTGAGATGTTTTGAAAATTTTGTTTTCATTTTCTCATTATTAGTGTTGAGCCACCCCCGTAGTGTTCGAGTTCTGTTCGGTTCGTCGAACACCCGTATGTTCGCCGAACTGTTCATCGAACTGTTCGTCGAACACCGTTAAAACCAATGGCATGCAAACAAAAACACATAGAAAACACCTTCAAAGGTGTCCAAAAGCTGACAAACTGCTCAGAAGACACAACACATGGAAACGTGACAAGTACATATAGTCATGCGAAAAGAAAAGAGGTGGTGGAGTAAAAGGAGGGGGAGACACAGATATAGGCATGTCATGCCCTTCTAAAACCAAAAAAGTGCGAAGCCGACACGGCCAGTCCGTTCCTGCCCGTGCGACCTCCGTGTCGCCGGGTTTGTGCCAGAGTCACGGTGGACCCTGACGGCCAACCCCCTCTCCCAATACTGGTGCCTGTCCGCTGGTGGGTCGAGCGAGCCCCCTGTGGTGGAGGCAGGTCTAATCTTTTTAGTTTAAATTGTCTCTCTAATTTGAATGAGTACACTTTAAATCTTTTTACAAGGATCTATTGAAGGGCAAGTCTCATGCCAGCAGCCGCAGTAATTCCAGCTCCAGTAGCGTCCACAAAAGCTGCTGCAGTTAAAAAGCTTTTATAAGGATCGAGCTTGGCGGTCCACCACAAAGCGTCCTAACACCAGTCCCAACCCCTGTGCCTTGGGGTGCCTCCCCGATGCTCTTCACTGAGTGTCCCGGGGGCCCGAACCATTTCCTTTGAAAAAATTAAGTGTCCAAACTAAAGGTGGTGTAGCTTGCTTAACAGCTGGCATAATCCGCTGACTAGCAGACACTGCTACTAGGCACAAAGTATTTACTGGGCTAGATGCAGTTAAAAATTTGTAATTAGATACTCTCGTTGGATGCTGAGAAAGCATTCCATAGAGTCTTCTGGCACGCCATATATTATTCTCTTAAAAAGCTTGGGGTAGGGGTCTAGGGGACCCTTTTATAGGCAAAATCACGGCCCTGTATCGCAATACGTCACCTAGGCTGAAGATAGATGGAACATTTTTATCACCTTTCATAATCACCAATGGGACAAGGCAGGGATGTCCTCTGTTCCCTCTCTTACACATCCTAGTGACGGAGCACCTGCTCTCATCAATTCGCCATAACCCCAATATTAGGTGGATTGAGGTGGGAGGCACCGAATACAAGTGCTCTGCATTTGCTGATGATGTCCTAGTATATATCACTCAATCACATATATCCATCCCTGCTGTTATGGCTGAAATAGATCACTTTGTTACATGGTCAAATTTTAAAATCAATGCAGCGAAGTCTGAGGCCCTCGATGTCTCCCTACCCAAATCCATACAGGATTCCATCCAGTCCAACTTTCCCTTTGCCTGGCCCTCACAGGGTATCAAATACTTAGGAATTAGTATTCATAGAGACCTCTCCCATCTATGTTATCTTAATTTTGGGCCCTTTATTGAACAACTCCATACAGACCACGGTTGGCAAGTTAGAGCTGTAAGATTCACTACGTGAACCACTGGTGTTTTGTGGAAAAGCACATGTACACTGTGTTCCAAATTATTATGCAAAAAGTGTTTAGGAGTGATAAGGTAAGAATTTTTTTGTTTGTCAGTAAAACTCATTGATGGTGATGTGTGTCAGGGCTCTTTATATCACTGTAAGCAATTGCAGACACCTGTGCTAATTAGTCTGGCAGGTGTGTCCAATGAAAGGCAAGACTACTTAAGAAGGCTGTCCCACATTATTAAGCAGCCTACATTTTCTGCCAAAATGGGAAAGAAAAAGGATGTGTCGGCTGCTGAGAAGCAACAAATTGTGGAGTGTTTAGGTCAAGGCATGACTACAATCAACATTGCCAAGACACTTCATCCTGATCATCGCACAATCAAGAAGTATGTAGCTTATTCACAGTACACATGAGTGCGTGCTGATAAGGGAAAATTGAGGACTCTTTCCTACAGGCAATTACGCCAGGTTAAAAGAGCAGTGGCAAAAAAGCCTGGTCATAGCAGCAGACAAGTTTTTGAAGCTGCTGGTGCCTCCAACATCCCCCGAACAACAAGATGCAGGGTCCTTCAGAGGTTTGCAGCTGTGCGTAAGCCATCCTGTCGACCTCCTCTATCCACTGAACACAAGCAGAAACGGCTCCAGTGGGCCAAACAATACACGAAGACTGACTTCAAAACTGTTTTGTTCACCGATGAGTGCCGTGCAACGCTCGATGGTCCAGATGGATGGAGTGGAGGATGGCTGGTTGATGGACACCCCATGGAAACACGGCTACGGCGCCAACAAGGAGGAGGTGGAGTAACGTTTTGGGCTGGAATCATGGGGAGAGAGATTGTCGGCTCCTTTAGGATCCCTGAAGGGGTAAAGATGAACTCCATAATGTATGTGGAGTTTCTCAAACAGCACTTCCTGCCATGGTTCAAGAAGAAGAACCGTGTTTTCCACAGCAAGATCATTTTCATGCATAATAATGCACTGTCTCATGCGGCACATAACACATCTGCATCTCTGGCTGAAATGGGCATAAAAGGGGACAAACTTATGGTGTGACCCCCATGCTCCCCTGACGTCAACCCCATTCAGAACCTCTGGAGCATCATCAAAGGAGTGTCTATGATGGCAGGAGGCAGTTCACATCTAAGCAACAGCTCTAGGAGGGTATTCTGTCCTCATGCAAAACAATTGAAGCAGAAACCATCCAAAACCTGACAAATTCAATGGACGAGAGAGTTCAGAAGTTCCTTTCGAACAAGGGGTCCTATGTGCAAATGTAACATCACCTAGAATAAAGTTTGGAGTTGAAAACTGTTTGATTTCAGTTTCTAATAACCTGCTAATGCTTATAATTTCATTTTTGGGTTCTTTATTAAAATGAAAAGGTTGATCAAAGAGTGTGGGGGATCTAAGAGTGTGGCAACCCAGTAGTCAGGATTATTTCGAATTCTGACAATCTGAGGGTCATGTTGCAGGTAGTGCAGCAAGAAGGCACTCATGTGTCTTGCACATCTAGGAGCCCCAAAATTATTTTCCGGGCTAGAGGCAGCTAAAAATTATTATTAATTTGAAAGCTGGTGGAGCTTAGTATAGATGGCCTAATAGAATCAGTACTGCAAACTGCTACAAGGCCAAAATTATTTTCCAGCCAAGATACAGATAAACATGATTAGTAATTTTAAATCTGGTGGAGTTTAGTATAGATGGCCTAATAGAATCAGTACTGCACAATGCTACAAGGCCCAAATTATATTCCAGCCAAGATACAGATAAACATGATTAGTAATTTTAAATCTGGTGGAGTTTAGTATAGATGGCCTAATAGAATCAGTACTGCAAACTGCTACAAGGCCCAAATTATTTTCCAGCCAAGATACAGATAAACATGATTAGTAATTTTAAATCTGGTGCAGTTTAGTATAGATGGCCTAATAGAATCAGTACTGCACACTACTACAAGGCCCAAATTATTTTCCAGCCAAGATATAGATAAACATGATTAGTAATTTGAAAGCTTAAAACGGTTGGTGAGGTGATTTTAACAAATCATCAAGCTTTTACTCAACCCAGGATGACACAGGGGTAGAAAAGTCGTTTCGGATCCATGATTTGTTCATCTTTATGAACGTGAGACTGTCTACATTATCAGTGGAGAGCTGCGTGCGCTTATCTGTCAGCACACCACCAGCAGCGCTGAACACACGTTCAGACAGAACGCTGGCTGCGGGGCATGACAAGATCTCCAAGGCGTAAGTGGCGAGCTCCGGCCATTTATCCAGATTGGAAGCCCAAAAAGAGCAAGGGTCCAGTGACACAGTCATGGCTTCAATGTTTACATGGAGATACTCCTGTACCATCGTCTCTAGGCGTTGACTATGTGTCAGACTTCTTGTCTCCTGTGGCATTGCAAAGGATGGGCTAAAAAAGTGGTGAAATGATTCCACAAAATTGATGTTACCAGCAGATACTGTGTTTGTTACGTTTTGAGTGCTGAACACTTGACGGTCCCACGGTTGGCAAGTTGGAACTGTGAGATTCACTACGTGCACCACTAGTGTTTTGTGGAAAAGCACATGTAAGATTCTGCAACAGTCTCTGCTGATACTCCTGCATGCGTGCATCTCTTTCTATGGCAGGAATAATTTCTGCAAATTTACTTTTGTACCAGGGATCTAACAGTGTGGCAACCCAGTAGTCAGGATTATTTCTAATTCTCACAATTAGAGGGTCATGTTGCAGGTAGTGCAGCAAGAAGGCACTCATGTGTCTTGCGCATCCAGGAGCACCAAGTCCCTGTTGTGTTGGTGGCGAGGTAACAATCATGCTTCCTTCCTCTGCCCTCTCCCCCCAACCTCGCACAACAGAAATGTGATCAAGGTCTCCCTCATCTGATAAGTCTTCCATCAGTTCGTCCTCCACTTCTTCCTGGGCTCCTGCACCTTCCTCAATAGTTTGGCTGCTACCATGTGCCCTGGTAAAACCATCTCGCCCACCCTTACATGCCTGCCGCCTTGGTGCTGCCGACCGTCTGGACCTTGCAGATGTTAGCCCTTCCGCATACAACTCCTCCTCCTCTACTTCCTCCACCTCCTCTTGTGCCACCACCTGACTCCGAATTCTGTTTAACATGTGCTCCAGCATGTAAATCACCGGAATAGTCATGCTGATAATGGCACCGTCAGCACTAAACATCTTCGTTGCCATTTCAATACTGTGCAGAAGGGTGCATAGGTCCCTGATCTGAGACCACTCCTCCAGCGTGATTTGCTCCACCTCTGGATCTCGTTGGCCCAGGCTATACGTCAGAACGTATTGCACCAGGGCTTGTCGGTGCTGCCACAGTCGCTGCAACATGTGCAGAGTGGAATTCCACCGGGTAGGCACATCGCATTTTAGTCGGTGAACTGGCAGGCCCAACGACTTCTGTAGAGATGTAAGTCGCTGAGCTGCGGGATACGAACGGCGGAAGTGAGCACACAGCGACCGTGCCCTCTGCAGAAGGCCATCTGGTCCGGGATAGTGGGCAAAAAATTGCTGGACAACCGGGTTCAACACATGAGCCATACAAGGCACGTGTGTGACATTGCCCCGGCGAAGGGCCGCACCCAGGTTTGCAGCACTGTCGCACACGGCCTTCCCTGGTTTCAGGTCCAGTGGAGACAACCATTCATGAAACTGGTTCTCCAGAGCTGACCACAACTCCTCAGCTGTGTGACTCTCATTTCCCAGACATTTCAAAGTAAAAACTGCCTGATGATGTTGAGCCCTGCTGCCAGCATAGTAAGGAGGTGTGCAGGATCCCTTCTGCGCAGTTAGAAAGCTTGTGGCATGACCAGACAGGCTTTGGGTGCAGGTGGAGGACCTAGAGGAGGTTGAGGAGGCAGAAGCAGTGGAGGAACTTTGAGATAAAGAGGATTGACGCACAACTCGTGGGGACGGCAAGACTTGGACAGCAGCCCCTTGTCCTGCTGTCACCATAGTTACCCAGTGCCCAGTTAGCGACATGTAACGCCCCTGTCCATGCCTACTCATCCAAGTGTCTGTGGTGAAATGCACCCTGTCACACACAGAGTTTCTCAAAGAAGCGGTGATGTTGTGTGCGACATGCTGGTGGAGAGCAGGCACACCTTTCTTTGAGAAGTAGTGACAACTGAGCATCTGGTACTGGGGCACAGCGACGGACATAAGGTCTCGAAAATCCTCTGTGTCCACCAGGCAGAAAGGCAGCATTTCTGTAGCCAAGATCTTGCAGATGGTGAAATTCAACCTCTTAGCTTTCTCATGGCTAGGAGGAAATGGTCTTTTACTTGTCCACATCTGAGGGACAGAGGGCTGGCTGTTGTGCTTAGACGGGGTTGAGAAGGGTGTCCCCGGCAAACTTCCCGTCTGTGAGGAAGATGCAGGCGGACATGTTAGGTTGCCTTGATCCAAAGGTGGTGCTATTGATGTCGGACAGCGATGAACACCAGCTGGTGTTTCCACCTCCAAAGAAAATGATGACCTGCCAATCACGCTGGCTGTTGCGGGTAAAGAGGTGGCAGGTCTACGTTCCAAAACAGATGTGACTGCTGTCCCCCCAGTCACAGAGGATGAAGAGGCCGCGGATGCACAAGATGTGGCAGACGGTGGTTGGCCCGGCCGGCTAGGCCGCATTGTAGCACAGTGAGCTTCCCAATGCAACTTATGCTTCATATCCATGTGCCGGTTCATGCTTGAAGTACTCAAACTATGTATTTTTTGGCCTCTACTTAGCTTTTGCTGACAAATGTTACAGATAACATGAGTTGGGTCATCTTTATCGATCTGAAAAAATGCCCAGGCTATGCAAGGCTTAGCACCCATGCGACTTGAAGAGCCACCATGACTTGTGATCAGAGGCAGAGTTGTGATTGAGGATGCAGTTGTTGACGTGCTTCCAGTACTACGTCTCTGTCCAGGAAGGCACAACCTGACCTCATCGTCACTAGCATCCTCCTCCACCTCCTCTGCTGACCTCATGGACAGGCTGACTGTGGGTTGACAGTAAGTGGGATCTCCAACCTCGTCATCATCACCGTGTGTGTTATCACACCCGTCGCCCTCAGAGCCCTCTTCCTGCCCTGACCAAAAACTAAAGTTGTCACTCCAATCAGGTATTTGAGTCTCATCATTGTCTTCCTCATTGTCTCCTCAAACAGGAGTTACAGTTTGGGAACAAGGGTCTACATTAGGGTCAGAACCTTCTGCGTCTGGTCCTGGATCCGACTCATAAAGATTCTGGGCATCAGTGCAGATCATTTCCTTGTCTGGATTCACAGAAGCTCTGGAGCCGACCTCTGATTCCCAGGCAACAGTATGAGTAAACAGCTCTGCAGACTCAACCATCTGTTCTACCCCATACTCAGACGGGCAGCTGGAGACTTGGGAGCTGTGAGGAAGCAAGTGCGATTGGGGTGACACCTCTGAGGACTGGAGTATTTGTGATGTTGAAGTTGAGGTGGAGGAGAGGCCACTTAAAGGAGCACTTGATATCCGTTGAAGCACCTGCTGTTTTTGTGCCTCATCTGGAAGTTATAGCGATTGGCGTGGCCGTAAGAAAGGGATCTTATCACATTGTCCGCTAAAAGAAGTAGACATCGTAGTTTGTCTGGAAGATGGTCTTTCTTCTGCAGATGTTACTGTTGTTTTAACACCTACCCCACGGACACAACCTTTTTTTCCCTTCCCAACACGCCTATTCCCCTTTCCAACAGCAGCAGGCCTTTTTCCACTCATTTTGGTGGTTAACTAATTCACAACTCTGGAGTTGTTTGCACAAAAAACAATGGATGGGAACCGAGCAGAGCTGAGTGGCCAAACTGTGTTATTAGCCCAAAAGTATTGGCTGGGTTTGATGCAGATAAAAATTATTTTGAATTTGCAACCTGGTGGAGGTTAGTATAGATGGACTAATAGAACAAGTCCCACACACTGCTACAAGCCGAAATATTTTTTCAGAGCTAGATGCAGATAAAATTTATTTTGAATTTGCAACCTGGTGGAGGTTAGCATAGATGGACTAATAGAACAAGTCCCACACACTGCTACTAGCTGAAATATTTTTTCAGAGCTAGATGCAGAAAAAAATTATATTGAATTTGCAACCTGGTGGAGGTTAGTAAAGATGGACTAATAGAAGAAGTCCCACACACTGCTACAAGCTGAAATATTTTTTCAGAGCTAGATGCAGAAAAAAATTATATTGAATTTGCAACCTGGTGGAGGTTAGTATAGATGGACTAATAGAACAAGTCCCACACACTGCTACAAGCCGAAATATTTTTTCAGAGCTAGATGCAGATAAAAATTATTTTGAATTTGCAACCTGGTGGAAGTTAGTATAGATGGACTAATAGAACAAGTCCCACACACTGCTACAAGCTGAAATATTTTTTCAGAGCTAGATGCAGAAAAAAATTATATTGAATTTGCAACCTGGTGGAGGTTAGTAAAGATGGACTAATAGAAGAAGTCCCACACACTGCTACAAGCTGAAATATTTTTTCAGAGCTAGATGCAGAAAAAAATTATATTGAATTTGCAACCTGGTGGAGGTTAGTATAGATGGACTAATAGAACAAGTCCCACACACTGCTACAAGCCGAAATATTTTTTCAGAGCTAGATGCAGATAAAAATTATTTTGAATTTGCAACCTGGTGGAGGTTAGTATAGATGGACTAATAGAATGATGCTATGCCCAAAAGGTTTTACTACACTAGGTGCAGTAAAAAAATTAGTATTCTATACACAGGTGGTGTAGCTTGCAACACAGATAGGCTACTCCACTGACTAACACACACTGCAAGAGGCCAAAAAGGATTTGCTCTGCTAGATTTAGCCAAATGCTGTGAAAAAAACTTGCACAGCACTAAAACAGACCTCCCTGGCAAAAAGTGATAGGAACTGATGTAACCTAGCCCTCAAAAGGACTGCAATTACAATTAGTCTTTACTCTCAACCTATCTATTTAAGAGCACAGACCTGCCTGATAAAAGTGATAGGAACTGATGTAACCTAGCCCTCAAAAGGACTGCAATTACAATTAGTCTTTACTCCCAACCTATCTATTTAAAAGCACAGACCTGCCTGATAAAAGTGATAGGAACTGATGTAACCTAGTCCTTAAAAGGACTGCAATCACAACTATTCCCTACTCCCAAGCTATCTGTAGATTTGTGCAAAAATTAGCTTGAAATTAACAAAGTATAGCACACACAGCAACAGCGGTGCCGTCTAACACGCAGCTGCAGCAGTGAGAAAATGGTGGCGAAGGGGAAAATGGCTGGGTCTTATAGGGCAAGGACATGTGACATACACTGCCAATGACACATGCCCTTGCTTGTGTGAAAAAAAAGCAGTTCGCTCCATGAGTGCGCTGCTGATAGGCTGACAGATTGCACCTCCCCACTGTAAATGCGGGAAAGAGAAAAAAAAATGGAGATCTTCATTATTTCTGCAGAGATCCATCCCCTGCCCCTCCCCCCGCCCCGCTGTACACTCAAACTGCGTATTAACATTAATTTTCAGCATTACTGAAAAAAAATCCAGTTATGATTTTGGTGCACGAACAGTTATCGAACATAACCTCGAACAGCCAATTTTTTTTCAAATTGTTCGTGTTCGCCGAACAGCTCGAACACCGCCCAAAACAGCTCGAATTTGAGATTGGCGAACAGTTCGAGTCGAACACCGCTCATCTCTACTCATTATACTGTTCTACGTATTTTCAAAAATTGTCAGGTTCAGTTATGATATGAGCCACTTCTTAATGATTTTTACATCTTGAATTCAAATATTACAATGAAAATTTTTAGTTGGCTATTGTTTCTATGATATCAAAGAGTTTTCTTTTTACTGCTACACATAATTGATGCGTAAAAGCTTAATTACTTTTTGCAAATATAAAGATGCAGAATATTTCGTTATGCCAATTTTCTGATATTTATTTAGAGGAAACTTAGCAACAATTCAAATAACTAAAACATATTTAAATACTATTGTGAATTATAAACAGTTACAGAAATTGCACTACAAAATTGTTCCTCATTCAGTGACAACTCTTTTTTGCTTGTCTCTTGTACTCTTGCATCGGATCATCTCTTACAACTCTCCAATAGTAATCAGCAAGCATTGGTAAATTCCAGTTTCCTTGATATTTTTATTACGTAGCCGCAATATCTTAGTGAAATCTCTCAATGTGCTCATCGCTCACTGCTCTGCAGTTAGGTATAAAAGAGTAGCTGCAAATGTAAGAAATTAAGCTTTAAGGACATGTTACAGCCAAGATCCTTAAATGTTTTGAGATTTTCCACCAATAGTGATGGGCGAGCACTAAAATGCTCGGGTGCTCAATGCTCGGGTCAAGTACATTGGAATACTCGGGTGCTTGACCCGAGAAACGAGTCCAATGTAAATCTATGGGAAACTCGAACATTTTTCAGGCTGCTTCCCCTGGTGGTCTGCAGAGGGTCTAAAAATTGTCCAAATCGATGGGAACCGTGCTCAAATGACATGGGAACAGCATGGGGAAGACCCCTGGAAGCATTTCTAACTCCCAGGTCACTGCTGTCAACAATGTTGTCAGAGGTATTACGCCACTCTTACGGACTCACAATAAAACATACAAAAACGAAAGCAAAATGGATTTTCCTGGGAAATATGTTAAGGAACATCCTTTCCAGGGTAATGACTTGTATATAAAGCAAAATAAATAACCAAAAACAAAAATACTCCTCCTCACCTTGGGATATGTTCACACCTAGCGTTTTTGATACGTTTTTGCACTTTTACATTGCTTTCAACCATGACAAATGCATTCATATCATCAGACACATCGGGTTTCATTTATGAAGGAGGGACTCTGAAAGTCACTAAGCCTATTTTTATAGAGCCAGCAGTCGGCCCTCACTATTCTTAGAGAGCCATCAACCGGCTATGTTTTATTGTTCCCATTACTAAAGAGTGGGTCTCCTATACTGTTATTGCGTATGCAGTGAGTGGCAGGGCTGCCCAAAATTTGGATGCACACCAATACCGCTTTGAAAATTTGGATGCACCCCAATACCCCTTTGAAGAGACTTAGAGGAGGCCCTCCTGAAAACAATGTTCCCATTATTAGGAAGTAGGTCTCCCATTGTGTTTGCCTATGCCTTGAACGCAAGAGTTGCCAAAAATTTGGAGGCACTCCAATGCCCCTTGGAAGAGACGTGGAGGTCAAAGGGCCTCCTGAAAACAATGTTCCCATTATTAGGAAGTGAGTCTCCCATTGTGTTTGCCTATGCAGTGAATGCAAGGGTTGTCAAAAATTTGGAGGCACTCCAATGCCCCTTGGAAGAGACGTAGAGGAGGGCCTCCTGAAAAAAAATGTTTCCATTATTAGGAAGTGGGTCTCCCATTGTGTTTGCCTATGCAGTGAATGCAAGGGCTGCCAAAAATTGGGAGGCACTCTAATGCCCCTTGGAAGAGACACGGAGGAAGGCCTCATAAAAAATGTTCCCATTAGAAAGAAGCGGGTCTCCTATACTTGTAATGCCCATGCACTAAGTGTATGGGCTGACAAACATTTACCCCTGGGGGTATACATGAATATACGGTATAAAACATTTTTTTTACGGGCATCACAATCACCCTTTAAAAAAATTATGTGGGTGTTGCATCACTGACCACAGTTACCCTGGTGATATAGTGGTGGAGGATGAGGATGAGGAGAAGGAGGAGGACAAGAGCAAATAGCCAAAATCAGGAAGTATATACCCATGTGTGGGTGTGAAGAGATGCATGGGAATGCACCACCCAAAAAAAGACACTGGATTTGAGTTTATGTTATGCTGCTATCATTCGGTGGTGTTGAGAAGTCTGGTCCAATCCAGCCCTTCTTCATTTTTATAAGAGTCAGCCTGTCAGCATTTTCAGTTGACAGGGGAATGTGCTTATCAGTTATAATTAAACCAGCGGCACTAAAAACCCGCTCTGATAAAACGCTGGCGGCAGGGCAGGCCAGGACCTCCAAGGCATAGAGAACCAGTTCATTCCACGTATCCAGCATGGATATCCAATAATTATAAGGCACAGAGGAATCATGGAGGACGTTGGTATGGTCGGCAAGGTACTCCCACAGCATCTTCCCAAACTTTGCACTCCTTGTGTGAGTACCCCGCGGCTCAGGGCTTGTGCGACGGGAGGGGCTGAGAAAATTCTACCAGAACTTTGATAGTGATACCCTGCCTCTGCTGGATTGGAGTTGTGTCTCTCTCACCTGTAGTCCTAGATTGTCCAACGAACTATGACCTCTGCCGCCAGCGTTTTCAGATGGGAATTTTTTTAATAGTTCCACAACAAGGGCCTTCTGGTACTGCCCCATTTTTGTAGACCTGTCCACCTCGGGAATAAGAGATATAAAGTTCTCCATGTAGCGTGGGTCTAGAAGTATCACTAACCAGTAATGACTATCACCCAAAATTTTGAGAACTCGAGGGTCATGGGAAGGGCAGCGTAACATAGCAGTCTGGCACGCATGGCTGAGTTTAACAGGCAAGACTTCCATGTCCTCACCAAGAGGATGAGTAACCATGCTCTCCTCCTCCTCCTCTCTGTCCTCAGGCCATCCACGCTGAACAGACGGTATGACAGTTGTGCAGGTTGTACCGTCTATAGCGCATGAAACTAGCTCCTGTTCTTCCTTCTCCTCCTCCTCCTCCTTAGTGTCACCCAAACCACGTTGGGATGAGATGAGGCTGGGCTGTGTGTAATCACCTGTATGGTTCCTTGCTTCATCAGTACATATGTCTGACATTCATGTCCACTCCTGAGGTCTTATGTGTGGAGTCTGAACTGAATACCGATGGCCTTGTTGATGCTGGTACTCAACAACTGCCCTCTTCTGCTCACAAATTCTTCCCAACATCTGCAGTGTAGAGTTTCAACGCGTGGGGACATCACACACCAGTCTGTGAGCCGGAAGCTGCAAACAATGCTGAAACACGGCAAGGGTGGCGGAAGCTGTAGGTGACTTTCTAAAATGGGCACACAGGCAGCATACTTTAATGAGCAGATCCGGCAGCTCTGGGTAGGATTTGAGAAACCACTGAACCACGAGGTTAAGCACATGGGCCAGGCATAGTACGTGTGTGAGCTTGCTTCGCCTTAGAGCTGCCACCAGGTTCCGACCATTGTCACACACGACCATGCCTGGCTGTAGGTTCAGCGGTGTGAGCCACAGATCTGCCTGCTCTTTCAGAGCTCTCCACAACTCTTCATCATTGTGCGGTTTGTCACCTAAGCATATTAGCTTCAGCACAGCCTGTTACCGCTTGGCCGTGAAACAACAGATACTGGAAGCCTGTGCTAGCATTTCTTCTGCGGTGTTGTTATCGGTGAGCCAAGAGTGGGAGAAGAGGGTTGCATTGACAACCAAACACAATGTGCATCACTTTGAACACATTTTATAAGTGGTCATAAACTTGTAAAAACTCATGAAAGAATAAAGTTACGTTAAAACCAAGCACACCTTTGTTTTTCTTATGAAATTCTCAATAAGTTTGATGTGCACATGACCCTCTTCCCATTGAAAAAAATAAAGTTGGATCCAAAATGGCTAACTTCAAAATGGCCAACTTCAAAATGGCCACCATGGTCACCACCCATCTGGAAAAGTTTTCCCCCTCCCATATACTAATGTGCCACAAACAGGAAGTTGATATCACCAACCATTCCCATTTAATTTAGGTGTATCCATATAAATGGCCCACCCAGTTATAAATGGAAAAATGAACAGCTCTTCGGAGTGTCCAAGTGTGGGATCAGTTGTGTCTGGGTATTCGGCATGGAGGGAGGAAGGAGGATCAGGGTGAGGAATATGCAGTCCAGACTCACAGCTACTGAGACTTGACCGTGTGGAAGACAGGGTGGTGGTGGTCGCAGTGACTGGAAGCATTATCTGCTATCCAACCAACAACCTTTTGACACTGCTCTGGGTTCTGTAGTGGTGTGCTGCAGTTCCCTAGGAATTGGGACAGGAAGGTCAGACGAGAAGATGTGGGTGTTTGTTGTGGCACAATTTCAGCTTGCCCACGGCATCAGCCTCGGACTCTGCATGCACCATCACCATCACGTCCAGTTCCCCGTCCCTTGCCACGCGCCTTGCCCATTTTAAATGGAGGACAATAACTTCCACGCTCACTACAAATGGCTGAATTTGGAGCAAAGTTATATGTAATCCGTTTGACGGAGAAACCACAGTTTTAAATACCTGGCCTGTAGGTAACTATTTTGAACAGCAAACTGGTGTCAATTCACTGACACACTGAAATTTTTTTTAATGGAGGCCAGAAATGGCAGAATTTTCTGAAAACATATATGTGATCCGGGTGACAGAGAAAACATACTTTTAAATACTTGGCCTGTAGGTAACTGTTTTGAACAACAAATTGGTGTCAACTGCTTCACTGACACACTGAAACAAATTTTTAATGGAGGCCAGATATGATATACGTTTTCAGAAAATACTATGTTATCCGTGTGATGGAGAAAACACAGTTTGTAATAGCTGGCCTGTAGGTAACTGTTTTGAACAGCAAACTGGTGTCAATTGCTTCACTGACACACTGAAATTTTTTTTAACGGAGGCCAGAAATGGCAGTATTTTCTGAAAACATATATGTGATCCGTGTGACAGAGAAAACATACTTTTAAGTACTTGGCCTGTAGGTAACTATTTTGAACAACAAATTGGTGTCAACTGCTTCACTGACACACTGAAACAAATTTTTAATGGAGGCCAGAAATGATAGTATTTTCTGAAAATGTATATGTTGTCCGTGTGATGGAGAAAACACAGTTTATAATATCTGGCCTGTAAGTAACTATTTTGAACAGCAAATTGGTGTCAATTGCTTCACTGACACACTGAAACAAATTTTTAATGGATGCCAGAAATGGCAGTATTTTCAGAACAATTATATGTGATCCGTGTGATGGACAAGCCACAGTTTTAAATAGCTGGATTTTTAGCACTGTAATATGGAAAGGACCTGGTGAATTCTGCAGTGCCAACAAGCAAATGGCGCAGAACAACGGTGTTCTCTGGATTGCTTTTTAAGCAAATAATGAGGATTAAGATCCAAAAAAAAATTATTTCTGACCCCTGAGACCTGGGCCTATTTCTAGAAATATCTAACAGCAGCAGCAGACAAAACTTGAATGGAGCCTCTTGTGCTATGTGTACTGCAGTCTGCTATATACCCTGCCTGCCTGATATCTCTGCAGATGGATTTGTCCTCAGAAGGACTGTTTGTTGAGATGGATATGTGTCTCTAATATAGTTTGGTACACCTACACTAACTAGAAACAAGCAAATCTCTCCCTAGCTCAGCAGCACCTCTCCCTACACTGTCTGATTCCGGTGTGACTGTGACGAGCATGGCAGCGCCAGGTCTGATATAGACCTGATGACGCTGTGCGGCCAGCCAATCACTGTAATGCCACAACCAATATGGCTACGGCATTACAGTGAATGGCAGGCAATTCCGGCATGTTCACTGGCTCTGTAAAGAGCGCCAAACATGCAGGGAGGAGAGCCGATCTCCCACCGAGCAACCCCGGAAATACTCGGTGAGCGCCGAGCACCAAGCAGTAGCGAATATGCTCGCTCATCACTATCCACCAACTCTTCAGTTATCTGCTCTTGAATTTCCCAAAAAATTAATAACCACTAATGCAAATGCTACCCATACAGGCTGTTCCTTGCCTTGCAACAAACAGAGAAACTCCTCATCTTGAAGAAACTTAAGAATCTGAGGTCCAATAAAGACTCCTTCCTTTATCTTTGCTTCACTCAACCTTGGAAATGCATCAGTGAAACACTTGAATGCTTTTGCATTTTTATCCATTGCCTGTACAAAGTTATTCACTAGGCCCAACTTGATATTCAATGATGGTAACAAAATCTTATGTGGGTCAACAAGGTCTGGATGCAGGACATTTTTACTCCCTGTCTGAAGTGAATGTCAGAGAGGCCGGTCTCTTTTATTGTAGTGAAATGCTCTTGCATGACCATTCCACTCACACAGAAAGCAGCAGTGCTTTGTGTATCCACCTTGGAAACCAAGTAAGAGAGCAACCAACTTTAAGTCACCACAGGGGGGCCACAAATGTTGGTCATAGTTTAGGCACCTCAACAGCTGTTTCATGTTGTCATAGGTTTCTTTCATGTGGACTGCATAACCAATTGGAATTGAATGTAGCATATTGTCATTATACAACATGACAGCTTTTAGGCTTGTTTTGGACGAATTAATGAAGAGCCTCCATTCCACTGGATTATGACTTATCTTCAGAACTTCCATTAAACTGTTTATGTTGCATGCCACAAGATCACCCTTCATGAAGAAGTATTGGACAAGATCTTTATCACGATTATAGAACAAAGAAATCAGAGCATCGTCCGCAAGGAGATTCCACTGCTGTATCCTGGAACCTAAGAACCCAGCCTTTCTCTTGGACAGATCCAAATCTCTAACAAGATCATTCAGTTCACGTTGTATTACAAGGTGTGGTTCAGATGAAGTTGTTGACAGAAAGTCTGGGTCATGAGAGGAATATGCTTCATGACACCAACAGCCCTCTTCTTCCTCACTTGACTGGACTGAAAATGTTTCTGGTGCTTTTAGAACCAGTTCTTCTGTATGTGGTACTGGTCATATTGCAGATGGAATGTTTGGCTACTGTAAAGTCTACTTCTTCCTTAAAACTCCTTTCCTAATAGGGGGCACCATGCAGAAATACCAATTGGTAGTGTGATCGGTTGGCTCTCACCAGATCATTGGGACTGCAAAAGGCATAGACTGCCTCTTGCCATGCAACCACTGGTAAGATGTGATGAACATTGTCAGGCAAAATATATTTTTGGCCTAGTTTAAAATTGTTGGAAGGACAGCCAGAGATGTCTTCAATCTCCACCCCCTGCTGTTTAGAAGGGTCACTCTTGCTTCCCCCAAACAAGGAATTTTTATATTTCCGCCATAAACCTCAGCCAAAGAACAAGCATTCTGGTGTAAACTGGAATTCCCTCCAATCCTATTGTGTAACTGTACAAACTTTTAATGTCGAGTTTAATAATGCACATGACTGTCACAAACACAAGGACCACATTTTTGGGATGTTCATCTTTTTCCAATTATGACGGTATATCTTGCATAACTGAGAAACCACTGGAAACCCAGGAAATGGGTTCTGAGCTTCTGAACGTCATAGAAATATCATATTTGATATCCATCTTCATGAATATTGGTGACGGCAAACATGATGTCTCCATCTTGGATATGGGACCCCCCCTTATCAAGATATGAAATATGAAGGATTTTTATGTCTTGTGCGGCTGGGTGGGTTCACAAAACCGAGACCCCGTGTGAGGTAAACAACATGGGTGTCTCCTAGTGTTTTGGCCCCTTACTAAAAACCAGAACGGGCATTTTAGCTCATTCTTACCCAGGGACGTCAGACACAAGCACTCCTCGCTGCATGGAGGAATCCCATCTAATTTCCGGGGAGCCGCGCCCCCCCACCGAATCTGAGACCATCACCTCGTGGCGCAGGTTTTGCTATTATTTACCCCTTTTATTTTAATAACTGTTTTATGCATATATGTAAATTGTCTTTTATAATAGCTTGTATATCTTTTGTAAACACTGCCCACTTTCTGGAGTAAATCATTATTATTATTTAGCAGATTCGTTCTTCTTGTCCTATGTCGAGCAAACACGTTCCTCACCCGCTAATTCAAGTTACCTAACGGGTACCCGATCCACCTGTTAAGAGATCGGTGGTGGCAGTATACCAGTATTTATGTGATATTGTGGTTTGAGGGTGGCTGGATGGAGGTATATATACGTTCCTGGAAGGAACTGGTAGTATATATACGTCCTGTCACATCACGTGCTACAATAGTCGACATAAATTAGAGCAGCTGCGCCCTGTTGCTTATCCTCGGTCAATACCGTGTTTGACCAGCAGGATAAGGGGGCGTCAGTGGGCTGCAAGGTCTGAACAAGTGTTGTTGTGACAAACATCTAATGCAGCATATATGTGGAGCCTAAGTCTTGTCCTTATCTGCTATTCTGAAGCAAAAATACAGGTTGTAGGCTTTCCTTATCAAGGTAGTCAAGTTTCGCCTTTGTGACACAAAAGTGACTTGTTCGCATATGTAGTAAAAACTATTGGCCTTGTTAATGCAAGAATGAGGCATATCTGAAAAAAACTTACAGAAATGTCAATATGCTAAGAAACTAAGCTAAGTAATCCAAAAACTGTATACCTTACACAAAAAGCATTTATAAAAGTGATGCAACTGTAATTAGGATTACTTCATCAGAGCTGAATTGGCGTTTTTTTGATTGGTCACCCTAAGATTATAGAATACTGAAGGCTCAGTAGACTAAATAGATGATGCAATAGACTAGCTACTAACAATGCAATAATGACGAGGAAATAATAAAAACACAATGTTTCTATAAGCCTGCATGAAAAGTGTCATAAGTAGTGTTGAGCGAGCACTAAAATGCTTGGGTGCTCGAAGCTCGGGCCGAGCTCGCCGTGATACTCGGGTGCTCGACCCGAGCAACGAGCCCAATGTTAGTCTATGGGAGACTCGAGCATTTTTGCGGTGGCACCCCCGGCAGTCTTTTAAAAGCCTAACAAGTGCCCAAAATGATAGTGACAGTGCTCAAATGACATGGGGACAGCATGGGGATCGCCCCAGGAAGCATTTATGACCCCCAGGTCACTGCTGTCCACAACGTGGTCAGAGGTATTAAGCCACTTTTACAGGCTCACAATAAAATGAAAGTGAAACTTTTTTCCTGTGAAATATGTTAAGGAACATCTTTTCCAGGGAAAAGACTTGTGTATAAGTTAAAATAAATGACCAAAAACAAAAATACTCCTCCACACTTTCGGCTAGGTTCACAAGTAGCATTTTTTACGCATTTTTGCACTTTTGTATTGCTTTCAACTATGACAAATGCATTCACCGGGAAATGTCATTTTAACATTTTACAACCTTATCTGGCCATGTGCTGTGTGACACATGCATAAAGTGCTGAAAAGACATGGGAACAGCATGGGGAAGACCCCTGGAAGCATCTCTGACTCCCAGGTCACTGTCTAAAAGTGAGCCCATCATAAGTGATCCTTGCCGCATCAGAAAATGCAGACTTGCAACTATCCCCATGCAAGTTCTAGTCCCAGGGCAGTGTTCAATTGTACCTCCCCCATTCCTTGCAATACAAGCGCAAGTATGCAGCCTGCCACCCACCCACCCCCAGGCTGCAATACCATACTGCTTGCTTGCTTGAACTTGAAATTGGGCCTTTTAGGCATGTGGAGGCGGAATCTGGCCACCACGTCATGGCTGTGTTGGCGGCCTGGAATCCATACTCAGTCCCCAGCCGCCCCGCGGCCGAGTGTCCACACGGTCTCCAGCCGCCTGGGGGCAGTCGGGTGTCAATAAACGGTCCCCAGCCGCCCCCATTTCTCCAAGGAACATACCCCCACACACTTTTCTTAGCCCGGCCTGCTTTAGGCAGCATTGGACGAGCCCACCAGAGAACCAGACTCCTCCGGTGGGCCCTGACTTCTCCATCGGTGGAGTTGAGAGTGCCAAGGTGAGGAGCATGATGATGATGACAGAAGTTAGCATCTGCTATGTTTTCTTTTAATGCAAGTGTGCAGCCTGCCACCCACCCACCCCCAGACTGCAATTCATACTGCTAGCTTTCACTTGAAATGGGGCCTTTTAGTTTAGAGGAGGCCGAAGCTGGCCACTACCTCATGGCTGCTTCGGCAGCGAGGTATCCATACTCAGTCCCCAGCCGCCCCTATTTGTCCTGGTGTGCCTTATACATAAGATTAAGCGCATATACCAAAACATTACCTGTGCCCTCCCCAGTGCATTTAGTGGGAAGGAAAGCCTATTCCACTGTAGTGTGTGCATGCCAAACCCCTGTTCATGGTACATGCGAAGATGCCTCCCACCTTGCACCTGTCGTTGCAGACTTGCAACTATCCCCATTCAAGTCCTTGTCCCAGGGCAGTGTTCAATTGTACCTCTCCCATTCCTTGCAATGCAAGCGCAAGTATGCAGCCTGCCACCCACCCACCCCCAGGCTGCAATACCATACTGCTTGCTTGCTTGCACTTTAAATTGGGCCTTTTAGGCATGTGGAGGCGGAATCTGGCCACCACGCCATGGCTGTGTCGGCGGCCTGGTATCCATACTCAGTCCCCAGCCGACTGGTGGCCGGGTGTCCCCGCTTGCTCCCCAGCCTCCAGGGGGTGGCTGGGTGTCCATACTCGGTCTCCAGCCACCCCTATTTGTACCGGTAACCTTTCCCACACTTTTCTTAGCCTGGCCTGCTTTAGGGCAGCATTGGCCGAGCCCACCGGACTATCAGACTCCTCCGGTGGGCCCTGGCTTCTCCATCAGGGGAGTTGAGAGTGCCAAGGTGAGGAGCATGATGAGGATGATAGAAGTTAGCATCTGCTTTGTTTTATTGTAATGCAAGCGCATGTATGTAGTAGCGGCTAGGCCTGAGGAGGTCAGCGTTTTGGCACATATCCTACCTCTTCCGAGGATTGCTGGATGTTTTCCTGCTACTATCCAAGTCCTATGACTCCCGTTAAAACAAAGCTTCAGGTGATAAATGATGGATGAGGTAGTGGCAAAGGAGAAAGAGCAGGAGGAACAGGGACCATTCACATCAATATCAGGCCAGTCAACCAGATATGTCTTGTAGGATATGTTTCTGTAACAAAAGGAGCAGTTCGGCTACACAGTTATAGGGCATACAGTGAGTGCAATGCCTACCAAAAATTTCGAGGCACTCCAATGCCCCTTGGAAATGACATGGAGGTCAGAGGGCGTTAACTAAACCATTTTTTCCATTTATAGCAACTGGGTCTCCTGTGCACTGTTGGCCTAAGCAGTGAATGGAATGCTTTCTAAAAATTATGAGGTACTGCAATGCCCCTTACAAGAGCCATGTGTGGCACCCCAGGGGTATGGTCACCACAGTAATAGAGATTACGTCGGAGAGCAAGTGGGAGGTTTCCTGGTCAGGATCCCTTAAACATGCAACATCCTCCTGCCCCAGTCCTGGGAGGGGAGAATTCTGCCCTTATAAACTGGATCTGGGGTGGGGTTGAGTGAGTCAGAGAACAGAGAACAGTCAGAGTCAGAGTGAGAGCAAGGGAAAGTAACAGCAAGGAGCTCTGTAGGAGCTAGGAGCTAAAGACGAGGGGCTGGAAGTTGAGCAGAGCTCGCCCTGGCAGAAGACAATAGGAACCGGACACAGGAGTCCGAAGCTGTGAGGACTTATATATCCAGCAGCAGAAACCAGCCGGCAGGGGATTTCAGGTCCTCTGGCCATAGAATCCCGGAGGCTCAGTCACAAGCAAGGGACCAGCACCGCCGTCGTGGAGCGGAGGCTAACAGAAGGCCCCAAGTCACCAGCCATACGGGTGAGCACTACACGGTACACTCAGGGACGTGGGCTACTTCTACCCGCTTACAGCAAGGTAGCCAGGAAGAGTGCAGACAGACGGGGAGGCCTACAACTCCACCTGGCCAGGGGAACTCCTGCTTGCTCACAGACTGACCAGGCCTCTTATGCCAGCCAGTACTCCCAGGAGGGTCTACCTTATAATCATCAGTAAAGACCCTGAACTGCACTGTAAAGACTCTGTGTCATTCCTGCTGCGCTCGTGCACCATCACCCCCATCATCCACACTCACTGCCCTGAGGCTATACTCCTCCCAAGGGGAGTTATCCCATTTTATGCTGCGCACACAACACCAGCCTCAGCGGTCTGCCTCGCAGCGGTGGTACTCCCTGACCGCAATCCACGGGTGGCGCAGTCGGACAATTAACCTCAAAACCTAAGAAAGATTGCCACTGGTTTGACCAGCCTGAGCCACGGGACCGGGTCACCGCCACGGAGACTACAGACCCCAGAGACCCGGCACCGGGTATCCCACACACGTGTACACACGGCCCAGGGGGCGCGTCACATGCAGTACAGCATATTACAAACATAAGTCCCATTATTGGGGAGTGGGTGTCCCATAGTATTTGCTTATGCCTTGCAAGCAAAACCTGCCAAAAATTAGGACGGAGCAACTTGCAATGCCCCTTACAAGAGCCATGCAGTACAGCATATTACAAACATAAGTCCCATTATTGGGGAGTGGGTCTCCCATGGTATTTGCTTATGCTTTCCCAGCAAAAGCTGCCAAAAATTAGGACGGAGGAACTTGCAATGCTGGCACCCTGGTGGTATAGTGGTGGTGGAGGCTGAGGATAAGGAGAAGAAGATTAAACAGCCGAAACGAGGAAGCGTATTCCCATGTGTGGGTGTGAAGCGGTTCATGTGAATACACCTCCCGAAATAACACAGTGGATTTGACTTTATGTTACTCTGCTGTCATTTGGTGGTGATGAGAAGACTGGCCCAATCCAGCCCTTGTTCATTTTGATAAGGGTCAGCTTGTCAGCATTGTCAGTTGACAGGCGAGTGCGCTTATCAGTTATAATTCCCCCAGCGGCACTAAAAACACGCTCCGATAACACGCTAGCGGCAGGGCAGGCCAGGACCTCCAAGGCGTACAGAGCGAGTTCATTCCAAGTGTCCAGCTTGGATACCCAATAATTAAAAGGCACAGAGGAATCACGGAGGACGCTGGTACGATCGGCAAGGTACTCCCTCACGATCTTTTGAAACTTTCCACTCCTTGTGAGAGTACCCCGCGCCTCAGGGCCTGTAAGCTGGGCGGGTGTCAGAAAACTGTCCCAGAACGTTGACAGTGTTCCCCTGCCTCTGCTGGATTGGAGTTGCATCTTTCTCGCCTGTACGCCTTGGTTGGGCAACGAACTGTGACCTCTGCCGATAGCGTGTTCAGATGGGAATTTTTTTAAGAGTTCTGCAGCAAGGGCCTTCTGGTATCGCCCCATTTTTGTAGACCTCTCCACCTCAGGAATAAGAGAGTGAAAGTTCTCCTTGTAGCGGGGGTCTACAAGTGTCACCAACCAGTAATGACTGTCACCCAACATTTTGACAACGCGAGGGTCACGGTTAAGGCAGCGTAACATAAAGTCAGCCATGCGTGCCAGACTGGTAACGGGCAAGATTTCCGTGTCCTCACCAAGATGACGACTGACCATGCTCTCCTCCTCCTCCTCTTCCTCCTCTTCCTCCTCCCCCCTGTCCTCAGGCCACCCACGGTGAACCGACGGCATGACACTTGTACAGGTACTACCGTCTACAACGCATGATAGCAGCTCCTGTTCTTCCTCCTCCTCTCCCTCATTGTCCCCCAATGCACGTTGGGATGAGATGAGGCTGGGCTGTGTGTAATCGCCCGCTACGGCTTCTTAATCCATCTCATCATACTCTGGCTGCAATGCCTTCTGTTTAATTCTCTGCAGAGAGCGTTGCAAAAGACAGACAAGTGGGATGCTGACACTAATGATGGCGTCATCGCCACTCACCATCTTGGTGGCCTCCTCAAAGTTTGTCAGGATGGTACATATGTCAGACATCCAGGTCCACTCCTGAGGTCTTATCTGTGGAGTCTGACCTGAATATCGATCGCCTTGTTGCAGCTGGTACTCCACAACTGCTCTCTTCTGCTCACAAATCCTTTGCAACATGTGGAGGGTAGAGTTCCAACGTGTGGGGACATCACACACCAGTCGGTGTGCCGGAAGCTGCAAACGCTGCTGCAACACAGCAAGGGCGGCGGAAGCTGTAGCCGACTTGCGAAAATGAGCTGACAGGCGGCGTACTTTCACGAGCAGATCTGGCAACTCGGGGTACGATTTAAGAAACCGCTGAACCACGAGGTTAAGCACATGAGCCAGGCATGGTACGTGTGTGATCTCACCTCGCCTCAGAGCCGCCACCAGGTTGCGGCCATTGTCACACACGACCATGCCGGGATGTAGGTTCAGCGGTCTCAGCCACAGATCTGCCTGCTCTTTCACAGCTGTCCACAACTCACAAGCAGTGTGAGGTTTATTACCTAAGCTTATGAGTTTCAGCACAGCCTGTTGCCGCTTGGCGGAGGCAGTACTGCAATGCTTCCAGCTTGTAACTGATGTGGTGATATCTGAGATGGAGGCTGAACATGAGGAGGAGGAGGAGGATGCGCAGGAGCTGTACACTGTGGGGGCAACTCTGACTGACATAGGGCCCGCAATCCTCGGTGTGGGGAGGATGTGTTCCGTCCCAAGGTCCGACTGGGTCCCGGCTTCCACTATGTTTACCCAGTGTGCCGTCAGAGAGATGTACCGTCCCTGGCCACAAGCACTTGTCCACGTGTCCGTTGTCAGGTGGACTCTCCCAGTAACTGCGTTGTTGAGGGCACGGCAGATGCTTTGGGACACGTGCTTGTGTAGTGCGCGGATGGCACACCGGGCAAAATAGTGTCGGCTGGGGACAGAGAACCGAGGGACGGCCACCGCCATAAGATTGCGGAAGGATTCCGTCTCCACCAGCCTAAAAGGCAGCATTTCCAATGCAAGCAGTCGTGAAATGTGCGAATTTAGGACTGTGGCCTGTGGGGCGTTAGCTGCGAATTTCCGCTTTCGTTCAAAGGTCTGGGATATGGACAATTGAACGCTGCGGTGGGACGTGGACGTTGACGCTGTTTCTTGAGAAACTGCCATAACAAGTGAAGACTGAGAGGAGGGGGCATCTTTACATGCAGTATGGACAGGGGATCGCCTTGCACACACAACATGGGGTTCTATTGCACGCACAACAGTGGAAGAAGCAGTGGTGACACCCGCTGACACTGGTCGTGGACCCTGGGTTTCGCCCCACAAAGTCAGGTGCTTTGCTGCCATGTGCCTGATCATGCTGGTGGTGGTCAGGCTGGTAGTTTTGTCACCCCTGCTGATGCTGGCATGGCAGGTGGTGCAAATGGCCTTTTTGGTGTTATCAGCAGAGTCTTTAAAAAAATTCCAGACTCTGGAAGACCTACCGCTTGTACTGGCAATGTCCCTCGTGTTGGTGTTACGGGGAACGGTTGCCTGCCTTCTGTCTGCGGCCACCACACTGTTTCTTCCTGCCTGTTGGGGTACTCAGCCTCCCTCCCCCTGTGTGCTGCTGGCCTCACTCTGCATGTCCTCCTTCCACGTTGGGTCAGTTACTAGATCATCCACCACCTCCTCCTTTTCCACTTGCGCACCACGATCCTCCTCCTCACTTCCTGTCAATTGTGTCTCGTCATCGTCCACCTCTTGTGACAGATTGCCAATGTCGACTTCCTGTGGCCGTGGCTGTTCAAATATTTGGGCATCGCAACATGGGATCTCCTCTTCCACCACTTCAAGCGTATCAGGCGAGGGGCCCAAATATGGAAATGGACCAGTGAACAGCTCTTCAGAGTGTCCAAGTGTGGGATCACTTGCTGTCTTACGACACTCGGCATGGTGGGAGGAAGGAGCATCAGGGTGAGGAGGAGTATGCGGTCGAGACTCACGGCTACTAAGAGTTGACCGTGTGGAAGACAGACCGGAGGTGGTGGTGCCCAGGTAACTGGAAGTATTGTCTGCTATCCAATTAATAACCTGTTCACACTGATCAGTTCTCAATACTGGTGTTGTTCTGTGCTTCCCTAGTAATTCGGTCAAGAAGTGGGAGCGAGAAGATGTGGCTGTTGGTTGTGGCACATTTTCACCTTGGCCACGGCCCCGTCCTCTGCACGAACCATCACCAGAACGTCCACTTCCACGTCCCTTGCCACGCGCCTTGCCCATTGTAAATGAAGTAAAATAGCTTACACTTGCACTATCAATGGAAAAAGGGTAACTGGATAGTACAGCGATTTGACCTGTGGAACTGCGAAACCACACTGGGATGTCGGGCCTACACAAGACTATTTTCAACAGATATATTTTTGTGTCACAACAGTCAGGAGACACTACTGTTTTTCTATACGGAAAAACCTGAATAATAGAGATTTTTTACCGTGGAACAGCAAAAGCACACTTCTGTCTCTCTGGCCTACACCAGACTATTTTCAACAGATATATTTGTGTCTGAAAAATCAGGGAGACACTATTATTATTTTTATACAGCAAAAAATGCCAAAAACAGGATAATAGAGATGTTTTACCGTGGAAGATCAAAACCACAGTAATAATTTACTGGTGTATACCAGGCTTTTTAAAATATATATATATTTGCGGCTGAACAGTGAGCGACACACTCAAACAGTTTTTTTTAGATACAAATGGCCCATAGAACTGCAAAACCACACTTCTATTTCTCTGGCCTACACCAGACTATTTTCAACAGATATATTTGTGTCTGAAAAATCAGAGGCACACTTTTTTTTTTTTTTTGGGGGGGGGGGGGGGGCACCAAAAGGTTAATAAGATGGGTATTTGTACATTGTGAAGGAGGAAAAAAAAAAAGAGGATTTAGATGAAAAAAAAAGGATTTTTCCTGGCCCCCGGGACCTGGAGCTAAGTCCAGCAATTTCAGCAACAGGAGCAGCACACAGGACTGTAATGCAGCGTTTGCTGGTATAATCACTGCGTCTCCTATACAGCCTGCCTGCCTGCCTGCCTGATATACCTGGGATGGATATTAGTCCTGAGAAGGACTGTTTGTTTGATCTGGCAGCCTTTACAGACCCTACACTAACTATTTTGCAGGATATATCTCTCCCTAAATCAGCAGCGCTGTCCCTACACTGTCTGATCCGGAGCGACTGTGTCCAAGATGGCGGCGCCTGGTTTTAAATACTCGAGGTGACGCTGTGCGGCCAGCCAATCACTGTAATGCCCACAAACAACATGGCTGCGGCATTACAGTGACTGGCTGGCAATCCCAGCATGTTCATTGGCTCTGTAAAGAGCGCCAAACATGCAGGGCGGAGACCCGAGCTCCCGCCCGAGTAACCCGGAAATGCTCGGTGCTCGCCGAACATCCCGAGTAGCGTGATGCTCGGGCGAGTACCGAGCAGTGTCGAGCATGTTCGCTCAACACTAGTCATAAGTAATTACAACCTCCTCTGGATCTTGAAAATGAGATCCAATCAGCAAATTTAAGCATCATATAATCTTTTTCAGCACCACAATATTAGTTAAGCTCAACTGTTTTCGTCTCTGAACCAATTTGGCTGTAAACAGTGTCATTTGCTTATCAATAATATGTCTGTCAATTCTGTGATTTACATAATTCCACATATTTTCCTTCCCGGGATTGCAATGTTAATGTTGAATATATGTTCTTTCCTCAAAAAATATAGTGTAGCAGTTTATTATCAATAACACCTCTATATATGGGACAAATAATACTGCCGTACAATGACTTCAGTATTTTTGTATATTTTAATATATGAACACTGAATCCAATATTATACATATACATCTGGCCATATAGTCGGAGTTATCAGCTCTGAATATTGTACAAGTTATTTCTTCATAGTGTCATAGTTTTTAAAGTTAAAGGTAGACATAGAGTAAGTCCATCCAACATGTTGATCCAGAAGAAGGCATAAGCTCAGTGTCCCATATGACGGAAAAAAATCTTACAGACTACACATAGGACTATCAGATTAGTTCCCTGAAACAATGTCCCATCACAGAATCTAGTACTCATAACTTATAGTATTATATCTGTCAACATAGGCATGCAGATTCGTCTTGAAATTTTGTATTGAAACGACCATTACAACAAAAGATGGCAGAGAGTTCCATAATTCCATTGTAAAAAATTGCCGTCTGTGATTATGATTATTACTGTACAGGTAAATCTAGTAACTCACTCGTGATGTCTCTTCTAGTTGGAGTCATTCATTTTCTCTTCTCCATCTGTCTCAGATCACCATGAAGACTTCCATGTCTCATCTCTGTAGGCATTTGATACAGTACCACATAAAAGCTTGGTACGTAAAATGAGAGGAATGGGATGAAGATAACATATGTGTAATTGGCTCAGTGATAGGAAACAGAAGGTGGTTTATTATGGAATATACTCTGATTGGGGCCTCTTCTTTTTAGCATATTTATTAATGACCTTGTAGAGGGCATACAATTTTAATATTTTAAGATACTAAACACTGAAAGGTAATCAACACAATAATTACATTTAATATTGCAGAGCTTATTTAAGAGATTTATGGAAGCTGGACACTTGGGCTGAGTAATGGTAATTCAAGTTTAATGTACATAAATGTAAGGTCATGACTTGAGCAGAGGAAGTAAAATACATAGTTCTATACTAAATGGTAAAATGCTACGTAAAACGATCACTGAAAAAGGCTTCGGTGTATGGATGTAGAGCAAACTCATCCTTAGTGACCAGTGCCAGGCAGCTGCTGCAAAGGATAATAAAATCAAGGGGTTCATTAAAAGAGGCATAGATGCTCATTGTGAGAACATTGTTTTTTCCGCTACACAAGTATCCAGTGTGGCCACACTATGGCCACGTTCACACATTCAGTATTTGGTCAGTATTTCACACCAGTAATTGTAAGCCCAAATCAGGAGTGGCACAATCAGAGGAAAATAAAGTATAATAGAAACACGAGCACCACTTCAGATGATATTTTACATTAGTATTTGTAAGCCAAAATCAGAAGTGGGTGAAAAATACAGAAGATGCTAACGTGGATTATATACTGGAGACCACAATTGTGCACGGTATTCTACAAAGGACATATAATAGCTAATCTAGAACGGATGCAGAGAAAAGCAACTAAAGTTATTAAGGGAAAAGGTGAACTTCAATACCAAAAAAGGTTATCAAACTTGGAGTTATTTAGTTTGGTAAAACGAAGGCAGAGATATTTTTAAAGAGAACCTGTCATCAGTGTTATGCATATTAAACTAAAAGGTATACCCATAATGGTGTTGTTATACTGATTTAATACTGGTGTTGTTATGATATCCACAGCTTGGTTGTTTTAAAATCACCATTAGAGGTTTTGGTCTCCATGCATTAGGGCGGGACTGTGGGTAGGGTATTCATCTCTGCCATGGTCCCTCTGCTGCTTCTGGTGTCTTTAACCTTTTCCTTAGGCCGGGGTCACACACATGGCCTTCGATTCTATCATGTGAATAGGGACCAATTATGCAAATGACACTCTTCTCAAGCTCTGACAGGGTTTCAGCTGAGTGTCAGTGCACTGTGATCTGATTCCCTCGCAGGAGAGAATCTCAGAAGATGTGGAGGAGACACAAAGTAATTTCTTCATTTCCTCCATTGCCAGCGCCCGCGGTAATTGGACTGCACTTGGATGACATCAGAGTGCAGTCCGATGTTTCACAAGCACCCATAGACTTGTATAGGGGTGTATGATATGAATATCGGAGTTGCTCGCAGCATGCTGCAATGGTTTTCTCATTCCGAATTGGCATGAGAAAATAATGGCTGATCTGCACTGTCCCATAGTATAACATTGATCTGAGTGCTATCCAATAAAACATCGGATAGCACTTAGCCATGTTATATGGCAGTGCGAGCGATCCCTTATTTAAATCTCCCGCCTGCGCTGTCCTAGCTGCAGACGGCGCTTGAGCCGATTGACCTTACCGTGGGCTTCAGTATCATGGCACCGGACCATGGCTCTATTCACTGTCTATATGAGTAGTCGTCACTACCACTTGATTTACACAGGAAAGCCGCATTTCTGGAAATGGTGGAGTTCTGAGCAGCAAGACCTCAATCATTTATCATTTATTCTGTGGATAGCTCATAATATTGTTAATTGGTCGACTTCTACGTGTCCCCACACAGAAATAGTGTCTGCTTGTAAAAATGTTGAATAGATTATAATTGTACAGTTGCCTGGTCAGACCTATGCCAGAAGCCTGTCCTACAAAGCTGCTTTTCTAAATTAATGATTTCATATTTTAAGATTCATGTAATGAAGACAAGAAAATTTATACTAATCTAAAGCACCAAGATATACAAAGTAACAGGGTGAATCTAAGTGAAAAATTGTGCTAATATTTTGCTAAAAACTGTCTTATTTTTTAAACGATGGTATCATTGTGGTAACCAAAGAAAATATTTAGAATACCCCCAAAAAATACATTCTGACAGCTTCATAGAAAAGATGTTTTAATAAAGTTTCAGAATTGTACAAATGATAAAATAACCATAAAAAAGCTGTACACCAATAAGAACACATATCGTACAATGGTATTTAAAGGAATGGTTTGCTGTAATAACTACAATATTCATAATACTCAGTAGTACTGACCAGCTTACATCATACACTGTAAAATGCAATCCCTATAGAAATAATTGTGCTTTTACCTACATAACCAGTACTTATAACAAGAAATGTGCAAATATTATAAAATTAAAAAAGGCAAAAAGGCTCTTCGCTTATTCAAAAGCTATCAGTTTGCGTTCACTTGCTATCAACATAAACATCTACATTTTAGATTTATTACTGACAAAGGTAAAGTACTGCTTCTTCAGAATTAAAGGGCTAAATCCACAAAAGATGAATGCAACAATTTACAATACATTTACAAAACACATGTTACTGTTTTATTAGTGAGAACAGAAATATATTGTATTAGGTTCAGAAAGGAAGAAAGATCTTTCAAGATCTTGATAGAGAAAAGTATTGGACTTTCTGACTCCTCTGACTATGCTGAAGTATGCTTTGTCAATGAAGGGAGTGAAATAGTGTACGACAGACCGGTGATGTTCATATTTGGAATGTACAGTGGTAAGTCAGTTGTACTAATAGGTCAATTTTATATCCAACAGGGAATCCAATCAATGAATCTAGGTTATTTGCCTTTGTTGAATGTACCCCAAACACACAATGTGTATCTGGGGTGTTAGGATAGTCAACATTTTGCGGTTCTAATGTACAACAGTGTCTGAACATAATCTTGAGAACTATTATTTGAGTAGGGGAAATGTGACTTGGGAACACTGGGACCATTACGTCCATGCTAAGGACATCTCATCGATTGCTTTATTGGGTCACATAAGGCAGGAATTATAATAATTACATGGACAGTTTTGATAGGTAACTAAGTTTAACATAATATAGTGACTTCTAAATACAAATCTCGTAGACACTGCCAATATGCAATTTTAGAATATTAAAGGAGTATTCCTGTTTAAACACTTATGGCATATCCATTGGATACAACTCTGGGGAAAAAAAAAACATACACTTTAAAGAGTTTGGTCATGCTCAACTCTTTCTATAAGACCAAGTTCACACAATCGTATTTTTGATCCGAGTGCACTCCAAGAGAAAAAAAAAACCCACCGCACTCAGACCAGTGCTATTCAATGGAGCGGTGCTAATGAAAGTTTTTTTTCAAGCCAGTGAACCTGCACGTGCACTAAGTTCTTCTGTCTGTTGGATGAGACTATGGGTGAGCAAAAAAAATAAAAAATAATTGGATTCCATACGGATATGGTAATTTTTTTACTAAAGGTAGGAGTGGGGAATTGTTCTAAGGAGAGGAAAAATCAGCATAAGAAAAGGGAGGATATGCTATAATAATGGAGGACAGGGAACAAATGTGATGCAATGGAGATGGAGTATATGTCGGAATGAAGGGGCAGAATATGTTGCAGAAGTGAGGTGTGACAAAAATAATCTGCTAAAAGGGGCAGTAATCTCCTGTGAAGGTGTAGATGGAGAATTTTTTTGCTATTTTAAGCTACTTAAGTTTCATGTAAACCTCGGTGCAATCTGACAATATGGCATAACCCCAAAGTATGTGCAGCTATTTCTATTATAATCACTTTGCAATTGAATAGCTATTGACAAAATATAAAGCCTGATGGTAAAAGGATTTAAGAATTTGTTTATTTATGTAACTCTTTCTACAACTGTGATAATAATATGAAAAGTGCGATTCGGTGAAGATAAAATGAAAAAAGAGCAAAGCTCAAATTAAAACTAAGATGAAAAGTTCCCAGATCAAGTTTAAAGATTACCATCTGTTTCCACGCGAGATCTATCGTATCGGCAGTACATTCTCATTAGAGTCCAGTCATGTGCAAACAGCATTGCTAAATATAAAATCACACTGTCTCATAATTAAGTCAGAATCTAAAGTTTGTATAGTAAAGTAACATATGTAATACATAAAAGTAGACATGGACAAATCCCGGCAGCCAACTAGCCAATTTGCTGAAGAATTTGCTTCTGGTTCCTAAAATTTTGGGCTGTTTTGTAGCCTAGAAGGTTCCTATTGCTGGGCTACTGGCCTCTAACAAGTAATTCTAGAAATATGTTTTAGTCTATATAGAAATCGGTTTGGATTATTAGTAAGATCTCCATTGTATAGAATCAAAACTAGGTCATGGATTGTAACCCAATGTTTTTTTTGTCTTACTGTTACATTATAAGACTAATTTCATAACATGTCTTTAATTATAGCTGATATCTGTCAAATATATTTTATTATATTAATAATTTCATATTGTGTATCATTGAAATGTAATGTAATATATTTAGTTTAAAGAGATTGCCTACAATTAGAAAAAAAGAACATCAAAAACAGCACCGCGTAAGACTAAGGGCTACGTCTGGTATCGCAGCGCATCTTCAGGATGGGCCGTGTCCTGGAAAAAGAAAAAAAATCAGACTAATTCTGGGAAATCTCTTTAGAATTAAGGCAACAGAATATTCGTAAAGGTACATATACTGTACTTTCATGCAAATATGTCTATTATGTTTATGCATGCCATGTAAGCCACTCTATTGATAAATTCACACCCAAACCAGCCCCATGCATGAAATGTTAAATGTTATTTTAGAGGGATGATGCAATCTGTGAAATCCATGACACATTGCCACAGATGTTGGTCACCTCTTCTTGTTTTTGTATACAAAAGAAAATATGGAGTTCTGCTTTTTAGCTATTCTGAATTTAGAAAACATTGACAATGGCAAATTGTTTTGTACAAGAGTAAAAAAGAAGAGTATTGATGATTTCTGCAATGTAAGTCACTAATTCTGTTATGAAATAAATATTCCAATGAAAATCTTTGTATAAATGGTCAAATAAGGCAAAGTTTAAAAAATTCAATTGTTGCTCTCGCAAAGGTTTTCAATACATTTTGTTGGTAGTATAATATTATATGTGTCACGGGGGTTTAGCTGGACAATGAAGAAAAGGTTAATACTATTCCAGTCTGAAAATAATAATACTGAAAACACTCAGAGAATTATCCAGACGGTCATTTATTTTTTTATTTTAGCCATTCTTTAATTCTATACCTCCATAAAATAATAAATGAAATAAAAAAAAGTAATCCTATGCCCCAAGCCCAAGGAATCTAGTGAGATTCTGCTCCTGGTGCCAATGACAATTCTTCTAGTACTTACCACCTGACTAAACTCATTCTGGAGGGGCGTTGAGGGGGCGCAAAATCAGAGCCCACATTTTTTTTCCAGAAACTGCTCCACTCTAGAAGCTGGGTTAGGTATTACTACTCACCCCAAGTCTAGACCCTCATCAACGTATTTTCTCTCATTAAAGAGGATCGGACCAATTGTGCAAATTACACTCTTATCAGAGTTTGATCATTATGTCATCCAATTTTCTGGGATGAGGGGAAGATGGAAAGAAAGATTCTACCTTTTCTTCATTCTGTCAGTTCGTGAAAATCGGACTGCACTGAGATGTCATCCTAGTGCAGTCCAATGTTTTCCACGGACTCATTGACTTGCATGGTCGAGTGCGATCTGTCAATCGGATCCAACTCGAGCATGCTGCCGGTCTGAGGTCAAGTCAGACATGTGCACGGCCCCATAGAATAAAATTGGTCTGAGTGTGATCCGATATTTTGTCCCATTGCACTCGGACCTAAAATACATTGGTGTGCACGACCCCTAATTCAAGTGAATAAAGCGGAGCTGCTATACCAACCATAATTCATGGACAAGAGTAAAGTGGTTTCTGTAGTAAAAAAGCAAACCTATTTTTTGACACCACACAACCCCTTTAGGTTCTAGACACAATTTTTACTTAAAAAATGTAGTCCAAATGGGGTTGGTAAAGGAAGTATTGCATTTTGGGGCTCAAGCAAATGATTACAAAATTAAAATTCTTTGATTTAAATTATCCATTAATTTATTAGTTATCAAATACATCAATGCCTTAAATAAATATCTTATAAAATGTCCTGGTAAACTATGGTGCAGTAGGATAAGGGGCAAATACTATTGTGCTTTGTGAAACTATAGAAGGCAATAGGGTACAAATCCCACAAGGACAACATCTGCAAAGAGTTATGTTCTCCCCGTGCTTGCGTGGGCTTCCTCTGGGTACTATGATTTCCTCCCATATTCCAAAGACATACTGATCGGGAATCTAGATTGTGAGCCCCAATGTGGACAGCGATGATGTCTGTAAAGTATAAGCAAACAGTATTTTTTTGTGAAAAATATTGCTGGAATAACTGAAAATATTACTCATTAAAAGTTAGTCTCTGAATGTGATTTTACAGTTTATAAATAGACAAAATACATATAAATAAGTATCTATATGCATCTTGCATTCATCTTACATCATGGCATGTGTTGTAGCCTAGAGCTGCAATCACAATTCTGCATATCATCACTGGAACTAGTTAATAGCATGTCAACAGGCTCATTGGATCAGATTTATTAATATTAAGGGAGATTTAGAATACGCAGTATCTTTTAGAGAAGCACTCCCATCAAAGTATCTTCTTAATATATTGCAGTCATCATATTATATAGCACTGTGTACTTACAATTGCTCATTTTGCCTTTCTACCCAACTAATTCTTCTCTTTTCCACTAGGTCTAAGACATCACAATATTAAAAACAGTCTAATTGAATCCTTCAAAACTCTATGTAGAATCAGGAAGTCTCTTTTCCCTGCATGAGTCATCCCCTATTCAACTCCTGACCCAGCTGCTCTCTCCTCCCTCTGCCAGGGACCTTGCAGTGATGACTCATGCAGGGAAAATAGACCTCCTGTTTCTACCTTGAGTTTAGAAGGATTAAGCTAGTCTGTTTGTAATCACGTGATGTCATAGACCTAATGGAAGACAGAAGAATTAACTGGGCAGAAATGAAAAATGAGCAATTGTAAGTACACAGTGCTATATAATATGATGACTGCAATATATTAAGAGGATAAACATTTTGATGGGAGTGCTTCTTTAAGTCATATTTTCTTGAGGTTGTGTCGCTGTTTCTTGTACTGCAAGATAATTCAGACTTATCAAAATATAGCACAATTTTTTGATAAATTTGGTCCATCTTTCAATCTTTCATGATAGCACTTGTGTCTACAGAGGTTTCTCTAATTTGTACACCACATGTCCTCCCAATAGAATGAGGTTGTGGCTTTTTAAAAAGTCATAATTCATCCATTTGGCACACACCTACTAACCTTGCTGACTACAATGATTTTTCCACCCACATTTCAAAGCTGGTGAAAGTGTCGTAAAATCACAAAAAGTCTCAACTTTTTGCACGAATATAATGAGCTACAGAATCTACTACATTTTATGCCAAAAAAACATTTGAATAGGTTTGTTGTACTATTCAGCGGCTGTCACTGCACTAATGTAGTAATCACAATACCGCAAAGTCCAATACTTGAGTCACTGATTTTTCAGCAGACATTTGCAGTTGATTTGCTTTATATATTGGCACAACACAATAATTGGCACAATTCCTCAGAAATGAGCAATTATTGACACAGTCTTTAGCTAATATTCTGCCTTAAATATTTTTACATGCGATTACTACATGTTGTAGTACCAACACCCCAGTAACTGCACACTGAACAAGAAGGCAGTGCTGAGAACTCAGTAGACAAAATAAACTGTTGATGTTGAATCACAAGAATTCTACGAGATAAAGTTGCCTCTTTATGTAAAACTGTAAAGAATTTTCAAACTTTTGTATTTGTGGCAATTAAAAGAAATATTTATGTAAACATAAATTCCATTTTTTTTCTGTATATTGGCATCAATCTGGTACAAGACTGAAATGATTACACCATTGCTCCACATTAACATAAATAAACATAAATTGCAACTTCTCAATAAATGAATTTAAAATAGAACAGTATAATAAACTATTGAAAATAAACATAACTGATATACATATATATTCCAGCAGCATAGCTTTTGCAATACTAAATGTACATTAGATTTAGAAATACATCAAATTATAGAACACAAATATTTATACAAAATCACTGAAATCTTTGGTACCAAAATTAAGGGCACCTATATTTGGTAACAAAATGTTCTAAAATCGCAGAAAATTTAGAAATGTATTTGCTGCTCTACAGTAATACCATGGCTGGTCTAAGGATCAGACTGCACTAATAATTTTAAAACCCCCATATACATTACATTAAAGTTGATTAAAATGAACAATTTTAACCAAAATGGTTTGTCAGGTAAAAGCTTAAGAATTGACATTTTAGCTGACCAAACACAGACCGTCATAGTTTGAAGTGAAGAGGATTGTCCGGTCTAAAATTACAAGTCTGCAGCCACTACCGGCCACATTCCGACTCTACTGTTTCAGGCCTTGCTCAATACACTTGTATGTAGTGAGGTCGCGCCCATCTAGTCGGAATGTAGTCCGGAGTGTGCATATCACTTAACTGCGGTCACACAGTGCCGCTCCCAGCACAGGAGAATCCTCACAACGCGCAATGTGAGGATTCACAAGTCAGCCATCACATAGAGTGACTGCAGACTTGTAGTTTTAGACCAGACAACCACTTTAAGTCGGCCACATTTGATTTTTTCATTTGAAAGTCAGACAAAATATATTTCTTGGCCATGGTTGAAGAAAGATGAAGATTTTTTCTCAGTCACAATATTCCCAGAAAGATTATCTGGTATCAAACATGTTTGGCCAGGTTGTTAGACTATGAGGGGCAATATGGACTAAACTGTGCATAGTTTTGTCTGCATTACAATTGCTTGTTAAACTATATTGTTCATTAGTTGAATTTTTTTACTGCCATCAACTAAAAATCTCATGTGTAGGGGGGGGGGGGGGATCTTAAAACGACTTCAAACTCATCCTATTATATTCCTTCTGTATTCCCTTAAAGACTTATAAAGCTGGGTTTACACACACAGATTTCTGACTAAGCCGACCAATTTTACTGAAACGAAATTATGAGTTTCACACAAAATTTTTGTAAAGCAAATTCTCATCTTCCTCATCAGCTATGGATGCCTTAAGCTGAGACTTTTCTATTACCTATAATTGGAGTTGAGTTTACATATTTTAGATGCCACTTACACACTACATCATGATTGCCAGCCACTTTTTTCTGGCAGATGGGACAGTTTTCAATAAGATCAATTGCCCATGTTCACACAAACATTTTTAACTCATTGACTCAATTTAGCAGAAATTGATCAGATATCTGTATGTGTAAAGCACCCCAATATCTATATATACAAAACATGAAATCTGTAAAGTGGACCAATCGCTAACCCAAGAACGCAGCTGTGTATTGGCGATAAGAGTGAACATAGATACGCAATCTATTGTCATGTGTTCTTCCAGGCCTGTTGGTGTATTGATGGTACATTATTCTAGTCCACTAATTGTAAAGCTAAAATGGCAAACTTTCCAATAACATCAGATGTGGCAGAGTCTAAAACTGATAGCACAGAAACATCTATCATCACTAGGCATCTAATTCCAATCTATAAATTATGGACTGCCCATTATAAACTGTTTAGTTGTCTTCCACTTATTTTGTAAACCACATGTTCTACAAAGGGCAGACTCATTCAACCTCAATGATCATGCTAGACAGTCTATACCAAGTAACTATTTTGTCTCTTACGCTCGTGACATTCTTATTGTTTCTACTCTACAAAAAAGTTTAGAAAAATTACAAATTTATATTACAAGGGCAATCAAAATAATGGGTCTAACAGCAAAAAAAGGAATCCACATAAATATTGATTGAGATGTGAATGTAAACTAGGTGCCTTAAGTTTGTTTTTTTTAACAACCATCATGGATCACTTGCACTTTCATCATGTAATCACAGACTTATCTTCATTCTTCCAGTTCAAGTGATTGTATTTTCTGGTCTTGTAAACACTAGTAAAACATTCGAGTATTCAACTCAGTGGCACTTACTCTGAACCAAGCATCTTCCCGTAACACTGGTTTATAGCACCTTGCACATCAACTAGAACCCATGTGTGAACAGGTTTTCTAAAATGTCACACCATATTCTCTTCCATTAAAAAGAGCACAGCTCTAAACATATCCTGAAAATATCTCGACTGAGATGCTTTACTGATTGCATTTTAGTAAACTTTATTGCTGTTCACATTTGCCAGTAGTAAGTTTTAGCGCCCCTTTGTTATGCAATAAGTTCAATGTCTTGAATTCAAGTGGCATCCTGTGGGGACCGGCATTAGAAAAATATTTGTATTTCAGCTCATCGTAATAATGATACTTTACTAGGTTTCCATAAACATCCTTCGGGAAAGGCCAAAATCCGTAAAGATGAATTTCATCGCAAAACCGAGTAGCCAATGTGTACATTAGAAGGCCAGTGCTGGGTCTCTTGATTTGAACCTTGTTTGTTAACCAGTACCTGAAAATAAGAACAGAAAACAGATTTATGAGAGGACTGAGTATTTGCAAAAATATTTAGCAATATTGTGACAACGTTGTGGAAAGTGGAACTTCCTTTTATAGTAACCAAGTGGGAAAAATACCCAAAAGCAAATGAAAAATCTGGATGTCACGTTTATTGTATTACAGAGAGTTTCAATTTTTGGGCTAAATCAACTTCTCCAATCGTGGTCAAATAAGATACAGTACATACCAAAAGTTTGGACACACCTTCTCATTTAAAGATTTTTCTGTATTTTCATGACTATGAAAATTGTACATTCACACTGAAGGCATCAAAACTATGAATTAACACATGTGGAATTATATACTTAACAAAAAAGTGTGAAAAGACTGAAAATATGTCTTATATTCTAGGTTCTTCAAAGTAGCCACCTTTTGATTTGATGACTGCTTTGCACATTCTTGGCATTCTCTTGATGAGCTTCAGGTGGTAGTCACCGGAAATGGTCTTCCAACAATCTTGAAGGAGTTCCCAGAGATGCTTACCACTTGTTGGCCCTTTTGCCTTCACTCTGCGGTCCAGCTCACCCCAAACCATCTCAATTGGGTTCAGGTCTGGTGACTGTGGAGGCCAGGTCATCTGGCGTAGCACCCAATCACTCTCCTTCTTGGTCAAATAGCCCTTACACAGCCTGGAGGTGTGTTTGGGGTCATTGTCCTGTTGAAAAATAAATGATGGTCCAACTAAACGCAAACCAGATGGAATAGCATGCCGCTGCAAGATGCTGTGGTAGCCAATAAATCCCCCAGTGTCACCAGCAAAGCACCCCCACACCATCACACCTCCTCCTCCATGCTTCACGGTGGGATCCAAGCATGTAGAGTCCATCCGTTCACCTTTTCTGCGTCGCATAAAGACACGGTGGTTGGAACCAAAGATCTCAAATTTGGACTCATCAGACCAAAGCACAGATTTCCACTGGTCTAATGTCCATTCCTTGTGTTCTTTAGCCCAAACAAGTCTCTTCTGCTTGTTGCCTGTCCTTAGCAGTGGTTTCCTAGCAGCTATTTTACCATGAAGGCCTGCTGCACAAAGTCTCCTCTTAATAGTTGTTGAAGAGATGTGTCTGCTGCTAGAACTCTGTGTGGCATTGACCTGGTCTCTAATCTGAGCTGCTGTTAACCTGCGATTTCTGAGGCTGGTGACTTGGATAAACTTATCCTCAGAAGCAGAGGTGACTCTTGGTCTTCCTTTCCTGGGGCGGTCCTCATATGAGCCAGTTTCTTTGTAGCGCTTTATGGTTTTTGCAACTGAACTTGAGGACACTTTCAAAGTTCGCCCAATTTTTCACACTGACTGACCTTCATTTCTTAAAGTAATGATGGCCACTCGTTTTTCTTTACTTAGAATTTGTATTATGGCAAGAAGAAAGCCGCTAACAGTCTATTCAGTAGGACTATCAGCTGTGTATCCACCTGACTTCTGCACAACACAACTGATGGTCCCAACCCCATTTATAAGGCAAGAAATCTGACTTATTAAACCTGACAGGGCACACATGTGAAGTGAAAACCATTTCCGATGACTACCTCTTGAAGCTCATCAAGAGAATGCCAAGAGTGTACAAAGCAGTCATCAAAGCAAAAGGTGGCTATTTTGAAGAACCTAGAATATAAGACATATTTTCAGTTGTTTCACACTTTTTTTTGTTAAGTATATAATTCCACATGTGTTAATCCATAGTTTTAATGCCTTCAGTGTGAATGTACATTTTTCATAGTCATGAAAATACAGAAAAATCTTTAAATGAGAAGGTGTGTCCAAACTTTTGGTCTGTAGTGTATATATAAAAATATATGCAGAGAAAAAGATCCGTTGGTAGTATATATACACACATTTACACACATATATATATCTATATGTCTATATATAAATAGATCTATATATATCTATATGTCTATATATAAATAGATCTATATATATATCTATACACATACATACCTATGTACTCTCTGCAGTCTTTACTGCTTGTGGCATTTGTTTTTCATTCATTATAATTCTTTGGTTTAGCTTATGGGAATGTTAATTGAACTATGATAAATTTGTGATTAGAGGGGAATTTTTCCATTAGTCTTTCTGCAGATTCTCTAAAAAATAAATATAATGACCCCCCACAAAAACAAAGATTTTTTAGAAAAAAAAAATTTCTTCTGCAATATTAGTCAAATAAAAAAATGTATATAAATTTGCTATCCGCATAAACATATTGAGCCGCAGAATAAAGGTAACGTGAATTATATTGCAAAAGCTGTAAAAAATATATCTGGAAATGTTTTTTATATTCACATTGTTTTTTATTCATTCTTGATAAAAAAGGAATAAAAGATTATTAAAACTTTGTATGTATGAAATGGCAGAACTGCAAACCACAGTTGGTCCTGAAAAAAACAAGCCTGAATAAAACTCCTTTTTTTGTGCAAAAGTAGTAAAATAAACTATATAAATTTGGTATCATCACAATTATTTTGGCCCACAGAATAAACATATGTCAATTATACTTAAAGATGAACAGTATTTAAAAAAACAAACAAATACAAAAAACGTTTTATAACCAAAAATTGCTGTGCCATTGATCACTACCTACCAAAAAGTGTAAAAAGAAAAAAGAATAATAAAAGACGTATATAGCACAAAATTGTACCAAATCAAAACTACATATTGGCTTGAAAGAAATTCGAAATTGCACTGCTCCATTAATGGAAAAATGTTAACCTTATAGCTATTAAAATATGATGACACAAAAACAAAAGCTTTTTGTTTTTTCAAACTGTGTATTTATTGTGCAAAGCAGTAAATAAAACTATATAAATTTGGTATTGCCATTATTGTACTGACCCCAAAAAATAAGATAAACACTATTTGTGCAGAAAGTTGAATGCCATAAAATTAAAAAAAAACAAAAAAACAATGGTCAAACTAGCTCTGGGCTCGGACTTCCAGCTTGGCAGCCACTCTAGCCCAGGACTTAGGGCAGCAAACAGCCTTTGCTTGCCTTGAATGAACACTGGGTCAGGGATGTAGCACAACAGTGGTGCAGAGAACTGGACAACAGGTAAGGAGCAGCCAGTGTGGCCTAGGCGGTGGGTGCTGAGGTAACCTTGAGTTTTTTAAAATGTAAAAAAAAAACAACATACTCTCCTTACTGCTTCCCCCACCCTAGGTGCATCCTCCTCCCTTTCTACTTCTCCTCGCCTCCGATGTTCAGCATCTTTGGCCCACTGTTAACTCTGGGCCTGGATTTTCATCCGCCAGTGAACTCTAGGGCCTGCTCCCACCTAAAAGTCCTGGCCTAGAATGAATATTGAGCAGGAGATGTGGCACCATGGAGATGTGGGGAACTGGACAGCCGGCAAGGAGCAGCGGGGGCAGCCAGAGAGGTGAGCGATGATGTGACTGCGTTTTTCTTTTCTTTTCACATCTCACATTTATTATGTTCTAGCATCTGTAAAGACCACAAAGCTTAATAGGGAACATTAAATTTGTGAAGAATAACTTTGCTGTAAATTGAATTTGGTAAATTCAAATTTTGTCAGATGAGTTCATCTCTACAGCTGGACAAATCCTTTAAAGTGGTTTAGTGCAGCTAACAGGAGTACATTTCTTGTGCAGGCACATGGCAGACATAAGGTGAATTCAATTAAAGTGAACCTGTCAGCAGGATTTTGCTAAGTAAACTATAGGCAGTGTCGTGTTGGGGTTGCTGCACTGGTTAATATGATACCTGAGGTGAAGAAATCCATCTTGTGGTTCTGTGTAATCAGTGTTTGCAGTCTGGAGTTAATGATATACCCATGCTCTGGGGCGGGATTGTAGGCAGGGTCTTTCCTTGGTCCTCTAGGCCAGATCAGCAAGATAAGTCCTGCCCACAGGCATCATCATCAGTGCCCATCAGTGCAGCAGCCCCAACATGACACGGCCTGTAATTTACTTAGCAAAATCCTGCTGACATGTTCACTTTAAGTGGCATGTGTCTCTTCATGAATTAGGCGCACCTTATGCCAGCGGTCCTCATCACTTAAGACTGGCCTGCACAACGCCAATGTTAATGAATCAGGCCCTATGTCTGTGATACATGGATGTCTATGGAGGCCGGTCTCACATCACTTTATAATCCACATTTAATTAATAAGTTAGGTTGTGTTATATCTGCCACCTGCTGGCTTCTTGTGTTCATATACTACATGGACAGAACCACCCTTACATGCATTGTATATTTTTAAAACATACTCCCTTATCCCCAATTCTAACCCATATCTGTAATTAAGATTGTCTGCCATAGTGCTCAAGAGTGAAGAGGGGGCTAGATGAAAAAGACACGAGTATCTGTAAACATGGCCTGGGACCTGATCCAAGAATATATATAAAAGGGGGATCTGTTGTGATCTTTGGCCCAAATAAATGGAGCTTTAGTTTGTGGATATCACAAATGAGAGGTCTGGACAAGGGTTTGGAAGAGGTTTTCTTCTGGAGATTGCGTAAAAGGGAGGTCTGATCTGGGGTCTATATATAATTGCGTGTGGTATACATAGAGCATAACTTTGTGCCACCCGCCCGCCTAAAGAAATCTAGCAAAATAATGTTCTTGTAACATAACATAGAAACATAGTCTTCCTTCAACCTTAAAAACTAAGTCCATCTGGTTCAATCCATAGCCTAACATGTTAATCCAGAGAAAGGCAAAAAAAAAACCATGTGGCAAACACTAAGCTCCACATTGGGGAAAAAAAATCCTTCCCGACTCCATACGACAATCAGACTAGTTCCCTGGATCAACGCCCTATCAAGGAATCTAGTATATATAACCTGTAATATTATACTTTTCAAGAAAGGCATCCAGTTGTAATCATTCATTACAACATCATGCGGCAGAGAGTTCCATAGTCTCACTGCTCTTACAGTAAAGAATCCGCGTCTGTGATTATGATTAAACCTTCTTTCCTCCAGACGTAGAAGATGCCCCCTTGTCCCCGTCTCAGGCCTCAGAGTAAAAAGATCAGTAGAAAGGTCTTTGTACTGTCCCCTCATATACTTGTACATAGTAATAAGATCACCCCTAAGCCTTCGTTTTTCCAAAGTAAATAACCCCAAGTGTAATAACCTGTCTTGGCATTGTAGACCCCCCAGTCCTCTAATAACTTTGGTCGCTCTTCTCTGCACCCGCTCTAGTTCAGCTATGTCTTTCTTATACACCGGAGACCAGAACTGTACACAGTATTCTAAGTGTGGTCGCACTAGTGACTTGTATAGAGGTAAAATTATGTTCTCCTCATGAGCATCTATGCCTCTTTTAATGCATCCCATTATTTCATTTGCCTTTGCAGCAGCTGCCCGACACTGGCCACCAAACAGTTTTGCCCAGTGTTTTACAATTAAGCATATAATTATACATTTTATTTCCTCTGCCCAAGTGCATTACCTTACATTTATCCCCATTAAAGCTCATTTTCCATTTATCAGCCCAAGCTTCTAGTTAACATAGATCCTCCTGTAATATAAAATTGTCCTCCTCTGTATTGATTACCCTGCAGAGTTTAGTGTTATCTGCAAATATTGAAATACTACTCTGCATGCCCCCTACAAGGTCATTAATAAATATGTTAAAAAGAAGCAGGTCCAATACTGACCCCTGTGGTACCCCACTGTTAACTGAGACCCAGTCTGAGTGTGTTCCATTAAAAACCACCCTTTCTTTCCCATCACTGAGACAGTTCTTAACCCACATACATATATTTTCCCCTATCCCCATTGTGCTCATTTTATGTATCAACCTTTTGTGTGGAACCATATCAAAAGCTTTGGAAAAGTCCATATACACAACATCCACTGCATTTCCTTGGTCCAGTCTGGAACTTGCTTCCTCATAAAAGCTGATCAGATTAGTTTGACAAGAATGGTCCCTCGTAAACCCACGTTGATATTGGGTCATGAGGTTATTCTTCTTCAGATACTCTAGTATAGCATCTCTTAGGAAACCCTCCAGGATTTTACCCACAGTAGAGGTTAAGCTTACTGGCCTATAATTTCAAAGTTCGGTTTTTGTCCCCTTTTTGAATACTGGTACTACATTTGCTATACACCAGTCCTGTGGTACAGACCCTGTTATTATGGAATCTTTAAAAGATTAAAAATAATGGTCTATCTAAGACGTTACTTAATTCCTGCAGTACTCGAGGGTGTATCCCATCCGGGCCCGGGGATTTGTCAACTTTAGTGATTTTTAGAAGCTGCCATACTTCCTGCTGGGTTAAGCAAGTGACATTTAATGAAGAAATTTTGTCATCACTAATCATGTTTTCAGTCATGCGATTTTCTTGTGTAAATACTGTTGAAAAAACATTTAGCATATTGGCTTTTTCCTCATCCTCATCCACCATTTCACCGAGACTATTTTTAAGGGGGCCAACACTATCATTTTTTAGATTTTTACTATTTATGTAGTTAAAGAATATTTTGGGATTATTTTTACTTTCTCTGGCAATGAGTCTCTGTCTCAATCTTTGCTGCCTTGATTTGGTTTTTACAGAATTTATTTAATTTTCTGTATTTATTTAATGCCTCATCACTACCAACTTGCTTTAGTTCTCTAAATGCTTTCTTTTTGTCACTTATTGCGCCCCTTACAGCTCTATTTAGCCATAGTGGTTTCCTCCTATTTCTAGCATGTTTATTCCCATAGTGTATATATTGTGCACAGGTCCTATTCAGGATGCTAATAAATGTCTCCCATTTGCTTTGTGTAGCTTTATGTCTCAGGATATAGTCCCAGTTTATTGCACTAAGATCATCTCTCAACTGTTGGAAATTTGCCGTCCTGAAGTTTAGTGTCCTTGTAACCCCTCTACTACACATCTTATTAAAGGATACATGAAAGCTTATTATTTTGTGATCACTATTACCCAACTCGTATATTTGATATGCGGTCTGGCCTGTTGGTTAATATTGTAGTGCTATAATAGCTCAATACAAATTTAAGAGGTTCTCTGGGATATATTTTTTTATTTAGTTCTCTTATTATTTAAGAATAAAAGGACTTTCCAGTAAATATTTCTCCTTTAATTTTTCTCCTATTATGCTGACTGAGGAAATTCACACATGCCTACTGTCCCTTGCAGCGCGTGTAAGGTACAGGACACTCTTCGGTCTAATTCACACATCCTTGTTCTACATTCTGAGTATGGTCCACGATGAATGAACCAGCTGTGGGTCTCCTGAGAGCTTCCTAGGCACATATAGGACGGTTAAGCTTCAATCAGGAGACAGCAGCTCCATGCATCGCGGACCACACTTATACCGCGAAACACAGATGTCTAAATCCAGCCTTACTTTGTAAACAGGATTTTTGCTTCAGTAGATTGAGTAGTTACATCGTAATCATATATTTTTTATTTAGACACTAAAGTAAAATTGTATTGCAAAAAATATATATATATATATATTAAAAAAACAATACTATTTTAAGATCCTAAGAAATAAAGGTTCCTTTTAATAAGCATGCAGTCAAAAAAGTTAAAGTGTGTCTGATTAATAATCCACAATGAGTATTAACAGAACTGATGAACTGGATCATTTATATACATTCCTTTGATAAAGAATTCATATGGTTATCTGTACTAACACTTTATTTAGCAAAGCACTACTGAAGATAGTCTCTTCAAGATCATCTTAAGAATTTCATTTACATGCCTAGAGAAACATTCTTGACTTTTTGTAACATCCATATTGTGAAAGCTTATGTAACAAAATGCCCTGAAAAAATGATACGTTTCTCTACTAAAAGGTGTAATAACTGAGAAGAAGCATCTTTTGTACCTTAGAATCTTTTCTTCAAGTTGTACGGTTGCAAAAAAAATGTGAAATTTAAGCTGCAGTTGAAGGAGTAGGAATACAGACAACTGTAAGTAAAGGAATAATCCACAACAAAGTACAAACAATTGAAAACATTAGCTACTTTAGAAGATAAGATAGCAGACAGTACCATCAGGAAGCTCATCCATTCGCCAAGGGTATTGTTATATATCATATTTGGACAAAGTTATCTAAGTTTTGCAGCTGTCAATTTTCAGACAACACAAAAAAATACCAATATTCATAAAGCGCTGACTACCTTTTATAGTCTATATCTAACCCTTACATCAACACTCTTTCAAACCTCTTGTCATCGCCAACATTTCCTTCATCAGAATGTTAGTTGTGCATTTATCGTAGCAGCGCATGATGGATGTAGTACCATCCTTTGGGATCTACTATAAAAAAACTAAACAAATCTTCCAACTATCTCTTTAATCCCTAAATAACCAAGCCTGAATAGGTATTATGAACAGCTGTTTTTTTTCTATTTTTTTAGCCTCTGAAGTCGTAACTTTTTTTGTACGAGGATGTTATTTTTCAGTGATTTTTGTGAGTTCATCCAAATTACTGTGCAATTGATATTCATTTTATTTTATAATGCAAATATAAAGCCTTCAAAAGAAACCTGAAGACCTACCTCTTCCGACAAGCCTACAACCAGCAGTAACCACCGCTCCACCACATTACTGCATGACCTCCTCTACCCCCACCTACTGTATCCTCACCCATCCCTTGTAGATTGTGAGCCCTCGCGGGCAGGGTCCTCGCTCCTCCTGTACCAGTCGCTGACTCGTTTTGTTAAGATTATGTAAATGTTTTTGCTATGTATATCCCTATCACATATAAAGCGCCATGGAACAAATGGCGCTATAATAATAAATAATAATAATAATATAAAAAGAAAACTATTTGGGGGGGTTATTTTGCTTCTATGTACACAGTTTACATTTCATACAAAATAACCTGATGAATAAACTCTTATGGTTATTATGGTATATTTTATACTAAATGGTGGCATTCTGTTATTTTCTGGGGGGATAGAATTGCTTTCATCATGACATTATTCCTTTACATTTTATATTTACATGCATTTGTTACATAATACGTCCCACAACAGGTGAAAAAAAAAACACTTCTATGGGACACTATATTTTCATTTTCTTTCTCAGTTTTTCACCGAAACAGGGGCATCCAAGTTAGCAGGGGGATGTTTTTCCTCTATTTCAAAAGTTAGAAATTAGTTGATCTGCCAAGTCCCAGCAGCTGTGCTATATATGGCAGAGGCACAGTAGCCATGTGATCGCTGGGATCAAAAGAAGCATCTAGATTGCTGATACTTCTATTTACTAAATATTGTTTCTGTCTTCCTCCCAAGATCCCCAGCTAACTCCGGCAGCTGGTGACCTTACCTGCTACTTTGCTAGTGACAATGCAGAACATCAAAAGACAAAGGGGTTGAATCATCATGCTCACACTACGTCATTACGCACATCACTCAGTGAATTCAGCACTTCTACTACGTGCCTCCATAAGATGTGCCGCAAATGCTACTCTAATCAACAACTAGATTAGAATTTCTGGCATAGAAAGCACCAGCAGATTTGATGAGTTGGCCAGTCGAGTATGGTAACACCCTATCTGGGTTCCTCCACAGCTCCAGGTGAAAAAGTCAACCGCCGCATTTGCATTTTTTTTTTTTTCGCGCAAATCTGTGTTGTGCAAAAAGTTTGTGACCTCTTCCTTTTAAAGCTTTTTTTATTATTATTTTTTATTGTTTACTGTCCCTTGCCTAGGTTACTAGTCACCACTTACTAAAGAGCCTGAAAGTGCTGCTCTGAAGTGGGCCAGTTTTAGTGCAACTGCGCTCCTCCAATGCTGCAAAGGCAAAAATCTGTCTCCACAGGCCGTATTGGATAGCACACAGTATAGGCCAGTAGTGTGGCTATGACTTGGGTCCAATCTGTTAATAAAGCAGGAAAACAGCACTCCCAAGCAAGCAGAAGAGGAGCAAAGCACTTTAGAAGACAAGATAATAAAGAGATATTCCACATCAATGAAATTTAATCAGAGCCCCATTTTTTGATCTAGTGTCATTGTGGTCGGATCAATAGGCATCAGAAAGTTATCACAACTTTGAAAATGTAGAATTTACATGTGTTTTTTTTATTCTGTAGAAAAAAAATGTTGTAAATTGCAATGACTAAAGACAGCAAGCTAGTCTGTTACTAAAAGTCTCTACGGAGTTTTCATTAATAATAGTTTCTCCCAAACTGTTGCTATGTTAACTAAAATGTCTTGTAATAAAGTCCTCTTTCATCTACTGTATAGTTAGGGGTAGGTTTGTTAATTTTAACCAATAAATCCAACAAGACAATACTGAACAAAGACAAAGTACAGTTTAACTTAGGATCTTTACAGACGAATAAGACCAAAATAAATGTATTTTATTAGGATTTTATGTGAAATACCAACACAAAGTAGCAAGTATTTGTGAGTTTCTGGTTCTGGCTTAAATCCCAAGTAATGTGATAAGGCTCATTAAAGGGCCACTATTGACTTTTAGGATTGCTACTTCCAGTAGGTGGCACTAGAGTTCTGGTCCTCTTCCTCTCTGAAGAGACAATTTGAAGTGTAAAGGAAATGACACATGGTTTTCTAATTATTTTAAAAATACAAATCTGAATATTGTGATTTGCATTTGTATTCAGTCCCCTGTAGTCTGATACCTCTGAATAAAATCCTGAGAGACTAATTGCCTCCAGAAGTCACATAATTAATAAATTAAGTCCACCTGTGTGTAATGTATTCTCAGTATAACTACAGCGGTTCTGTGAAGGCCTCTGAGGTTTGTTTGAGAACATTAGGGTTCAAACAGCATCATAAAAACCAAGGAACACATCAAACATGTCGGGGATAAAGTTGTGGAGTAAAGTAGGGTTAGGTTCTAAATAAATAGCCTAAGCTCTGAAAATCTCACAGAGCCCTGTTCAATCCATCATTAGAAAATGGAAGGAGTATGGCACAACTGCAAACCTATCAAAGCATGGCTATCCACCTAAAATGACATCCCAAGCAACGAGAGCACTAAGTAGAGAAGTACCCAAGAGGCTCATGGTCACTCTAGAGCAGAGGTCCCCAACCGCCGGTCCGCGGACCAGGACCGGGCCGTTGGGGTTTTTCAGCCGGTCCGCGGCGCCGCTGACAGCTAGCTCCGCGGCCCTGCGCCTGGTCAGAGCTCGCTCTGTGTGGATTTATAATGTTTTCTGCCATAGCCGTGACAGCTCGCAGCTCCCGGCAGAGAACATTATTCAGGACGGGGTGGGGCGTCGGGCGGGTCTTAGTGACGCAGTCCTCCTGCACAGCATGGTGTGTTCCTGACGGGGTGGGGCGGCAGGCTCTCCTCACTGACACGCCCCCGGCAGAACATGTTATGTGGGGCGTGCTGGGGCAGCAGACTGGCTTCAGTGACGCGGCTCCCGGTACCGGTGTTCAGTGTGTAGCGCTGCTAAGCAGCAGCGCTGTATACACTGAAGCTCAATGTACAATGCTGCTACTTAGCAGCGCTGTACACCGAGGTCCCGCCAGCATCCTCCCCATACAGCTCCACCCCTCCATAACCCCACCCCCATATGACCAAAGCCCCGCCCCCACCCCCACCGGGCCATGGAAAACTGGTCTTGCTTAAAGCCGGTCCCTGGTGCAAAAAAGGTTGGGGACCTCTGCTCTAGAGGAGCTGTAGGGATCTACAGCTCAGGTGAGAGAACCTGTCTAAAGGAGAATTAGTCATATACTTCACGAATCTGGCCTTTATGAAAGAGTGAAAAGTAGAAAGCCATATTTGAAAGCAAGCCATAAGAAGTCTCGTTTGCAGTTTTCAGAAACCCATGCTAGCATGTGGAAGAAATTGACATGTTCAGATGAGACCACAGTAGAAATTTTGTGGCTAAATTGAAAACACTATGTGTTGTGGAAAATTAACGCTGAGCATCACCCTGAAAACAACATCCCCACCATTAAACATGGTTGTGGCAGCATCATGCTGTGGTGATACTTTTCCTCAGCAGGGACAGGGAAGCTGGTCAGAGTTGATGGGAAGATGGATGAAGGGGTTGTCCAGTACTTTATATTACCCCCACAATGTATCCCCCCGGGGCCCCTAAGGATTTTTGCAATTAGCTTACGTTGCAGATACAGCCTGTGAGTGGCGCTATCACTGGCTGCTCACAGGCATCACGTGACCCCCGGCTGCAGCCGGCGCTGACATCCGCTGGAGTCACGACAAGTGATGGCAGCAGCCGGGGGTGTCTGTCTTCTGCGTTCCACGGTGGATGCCAGGCTGTGGGTGGGGTTACCCCCCGCGTCACACCTGGCATCCACCGCGCGCTCTGCCTCTCCCCATTCATTGGGAAAGCGCGTGGTGGATGTTGGGTGTGACGTGGGGGATAACCCCGCCCACAACCCAGCAGCCACCACGGGGACCCCAGCGCTGAGTCACGCCTCACTTGTCATGATGTCAGTGCGGAGTCACGTGAGCGGCCAAGGATAGGCCACTCACTGGCAGTATCTGCAACGTAAGCTAATTACAAAAATCCTTAGGGGCACGGGGAGGATACATTGGGGGGTAATATAAAGTAATGGACAACTTCTTTAAATACAGGGCAACAAAGGCTGCAAAAGACTTCAGGCTGGGGCATTGGTTCAACTTCCAGCAGGACGGTGACCGTAAACATACTGCCAGAGCTACAATGGAATTGTTTAGATCAAAGCATATTTGTGTGTTTGCCTGGCCTAATCAAAATCCAGACCTAAATCTCATTGAGAATCTGTGGTCTAGAGAAGCAAAGCTCGTAGAGACATACCTAAAAAAAAAACTACCAGCAGTAATTGCAATGAAAGGTGGTCTTACAAAGTATTGACTAAGGGGGAGTAAATACAAATGCATGTTACAATTTTCAGGTTTAGATTATATTTATAAAACCATGGTTATTTCCTTTACACTTCACAAACACTTGTTACTTTGTGTTGATATAGCACATAAAATCCAAATAATATACATTTAAGTTTTTGGGTGGAACATGGAATGTGTAACATTAAAAATGTGGAAAATTCACGGTATATCAATATTTTTTCAAGGTACTGCAGTATCCTGTGTCATCATGAGTTTGCGTTAGACAAAGAACATTGGAGCCCACGAGAAGAAGGTTAAGTTCATTCTCCTTAGAAAAAATCTGCGTGATGCTGTACAATAGGGGCTCCCCCAAATATGTAATATAGACACTGTATATAATGCATGTTTATATGTATAATGCTGTGAGATGAAATTAACTGGGTGTCTCCTGATCTATGTGCAGCGGCTCCTGAAGTTGAAGACCTGGAGTCAGTCTGCAAGTGAGTGTAACACACCACACATGCGACAGCATATTGGGACTAGGACACAATTTTCCTGTAAAGTGCCAGGGCAACATGGAGCAGCAGCTCGCCCACGACTACCGCCCTCTGGAACCTTACAAAATCCCACTGCCATCACCCATATCTATATTTAGAATGAGGCCGTGGGCATATACTGTCATAAATAGAGAGGTGGCTGCACATGAATGGCACTCTTCAATCATTACTATGGGAGCTCCAAAAATGTCGCAGATGTAAATATCCCTTTTAACTTGTTAAGCAATATGTTGAAAATAGAACAGGTGGAGCAGTCTGACTGCATTACTAGGAAAGTTGCTTAAAGGCCATTTATTATGCTGTGGCCCTGTGCTGCATTTTCAATTTATTCCTGAAGGTATTGCAGAGCCTGAATGATTTTTAATACAATTGGTGTTATGATTACATACAGATCATCTATATAAGCAGTTGGATTATCACTGGAGACAAAAATGTCTGAAATGTTACCGGCAACTGTTTATAGAAGAGGAAACAGCTACAAAGCCCAAAATGCTTTGTCAGCTGAAAGGACTAGCCATGGCCAGTGATTGTAGAAGCATACAAATATATTCTCACTGGGATGAAGGCTTTGAAGTCGGCCAAATGTCTGTAACAATGTTTGAAATTCTAAGAGACAAGCTCGGTTCCCTGCTCTTTCAGGCATGAGTTCCTTACTTTGTCAAGCATATCCACATTATACAGGATGAATCTTAAGAAAAGAAAGAGAATATGGAAGTTTTAAAGTAAATATTCAAATGAAAAACAATTGTGGTACATAAAATACATATGCAGGAAAATCTACATATTGGATTAATAAATTAATTGTAATATCGACGACTGGGGAAATGGAAGTAGAAGTGTATTAGAGCTCAATTTCTTATCAATAGTTAGACTTGAATGATGATCATCGAAATAAAAGGGAAAATATAGCATTATGGGAAAGACTGATTTAAATTACCAATTTGCCGAGGTTCAATGTGATACAGAATGGACAGGAGCTACCAGAAACCTTTTGTAGGCATTTGAATCTGTCAAGACGGAAACATAAAGAACAGACATTTTTCCAATTTGGAACTTGTTATTCTAGGGAAGTATTGTGTTACATCTAATACATATGAACCTTGAGATTCAAAAGTTTTTAAATCATGAAACGAGCAAGGCAGGCAGCTTTCAACATAACTTCTGTGAAAAATAAAAAAAACGTTCACAGTGCTCTTTGAATCTCATGTACTACATCTTTGTGGTGCCTTTTCCATCACAGTTCTGTAGTTTGGGCTACAGAACTCTTCTCCCTAATTTGCTAGTTGTGATCACTGCCATGTTACAGATACAGTCTGATTACAGTTACTGTTTCTAGAAGCCTGAAAGCTTATATTACACTTGCCACTCTCTTAACCCTGTTAGTATACTCTTGTGGTTACATTCCTCATATATTGCAGAAACTGCCAATTAGGACCGGTTTTAGACAAAGTGGGGACCTGGACAAAAGTATGAAGTGAGGCCCCAAATGCTAATATACTGTACCATCACAAAGAAACATTTAGGCTACATTACATGTGCAGGAAGCGGATACAGTTGGCAGAGGGGCCCGGAGCCAGTGCTTTTATAAAGGGAACCTGACATGAGATTCTGGCTATCCAAATCACAGGCTTCATGAATCAGGCACTAGCTGGTTATTGCAGTCATGTATGTATAGGAGAGACCTGTCAGTCTAGGTGAGCAGTTTTGGGGAGAGCCTGCTACGGACCGAACTTGGAGTAGTCTGCCAAGGCACAGAGGCCCCAATTCATTAAGGTGTTTATGCCAGAATTCTGGTTTAAAATACCTTAATAAGTCACAACATTTTTACATAAAAATTGTGCAACTTTTGGTGCTTTCACACCAGTTCCACCCAGCATGGGCCGAGCCTGGCCAGGGCTAATTCATGAAAAGTTATGCCAATTTTACTTCAGTCCCTGACTGGAGTAATATTTTTGGCAGTACACCCCTCATTAAAGGGAACATGTCATATCCCAAAACACTATAAATCAGCAGATATGGGGTTAGTCTGCAGGTTTATAGTGTTCTAAAGCTGTGCAGCTGCAGTATGGCCAATGGGAGGAAATTCACTTTATTCCTTCCGGCAGCCTACAGCTTTCAGTCATAGAGGTGCACCTTCAGTCACTGATCAGGTACATAGTGAGCTGAAGCTGTAACTGCGCCCCCAGCAATAACTGACAGCTGGCTCTGTACTGATATGCTGCAGGACCAATTAACAGTCAGTGCCGGGGTTAGCTTACAGCCGCCGCTCACTGTATAAAGTTCCTTTTAAGACTGGCATATACAATGCCAGTCTTAATGAATTGCCCCCTTAGTTCCTGGTCAGCTTTTTATACTAGGTTTTCTTTGAAAAGTCATAGCATTCCAGAGTAAGGCTATGGTCACACACACTGTTTTTTTCTGTAGCCAAAACCAGTTATATTTGCAATAAAAACGCTGTGTTCAAAACTCCAGTTTTTCAGCGTTTTTTGTGTTCTTTACACTTTTTTAAAGTTTTTTTTGGGGGGGATAGAATGTTTGCTTTGTCTACAATATGATTAATGCCATTGTCACACGTTCAGTATTTGGTCAGTATTTTACATCAGTATTTGTAAGTCAAAATCAGGAGTGGAACAATCAGAGGAAAAGTATATTAGAAATGTGCACCAATTCTGCATTCTTCATCCACTCCTAGTGTTCTAATAAAGTTAAATTCACTAAAAACACTTAAAAAATGCAGTCAAAATGCAGTGAAAAAACGATGAAAGAATTGACATGCTGCAGATTTCAAATATGCTGCACTTCTGAAATTCAGTCAGGAGAAAAAAAACGAGCACATGCAGGAGATTTCTGAAATCTCATAGCTGGCACTGTAAATGGCAGTTTCACATTATTGTCAGGGACAATGGGCACCTACCTTGTCTCTCAAGCTAGGGGAACCCTAGGTTATTCCTGTCCCCCTGTTCCTGATGCTGAAGTCTCGTACCTTGCTATGCTTCTATATTAACATTGATATGTTCCCTCCCCCACCCAGGGAGGTGTGTGCCAGAAGTGAATAGGATAAGGCTATGTGCCCACGATGCAGAAATGCTCTGGATTTTTCCTGAGCGTTTCTGCATCTCCCTGGCAGAAAAAACAAATGTGGATTTTACATGCGTTTTTCCTGCCAGGGACAAGAATAAGTGAAGCGTTTTTCACATGCGATTTCGCATGCAGGTTGTCAAGTGCTTTCCCAAGCGATTTTAGCATCACTTGGGAAAAGTGCTTGAAAACTTGGTCACACTATATAAATCCATGGAAACGGCATGGATTTATATAGTGTGACCAAGTTAATAGTAAAAGAATGGTAAAAAATAAATATTATACTCACCTTCCAATGGCCCCAGGTCTCCTCCGGTGTGTCCGGTGTGTTGGGCGGCTCGCGGTGGTCTAAAAGGACCTTCCATGACGTCATTTAGTCATGTGACAGGTCACGCGACCGCCGACGTCAGCGGTCGCGTGACCTGTCACATGACTAAATGACGTCATGGAAGGTCCTTTTAGACCATCGCGAGCTGCCGGGGAGCCTGGACGCATCGCTAAGGAGTCCGGGGGACATCAGAAGAGGAGTATGTTGTTTATTTTTTATTTTAAAATCTTTTTTTTTTACAGGTACTATGGTACCCGGGTCTGGAGAGTCTCCTCTTCTCCAGATCCAGGTACCATCCGCACATTGAATCGCTTAACTCCTTTACCCCCGAGGGTGGTTTGCACGTTAATGACTGGGCCAATTTTTTCAACTCTGACCACTGTCACTCACTCTGGAACGCTACAACAGATCCCTCTGATTCGGAGATTGTTTTTTCGTGACATATTGTACTTCATGATAATGGTAAAATTTCTTTGATATCACTTGCGTTTATTTGTGAAAAAATCTGAAATTTGGCGGAAATTGTGAAAATTTAGCAATTTTCAAAATTAGAATTTTTATGCTCTTAAATCAGAGAGAATATGTTACTCAAAATAGTTAATAAATAACATTTCCCACATGTCTACTTTTCATAATCACAATTTAGGAACCCAAATTTTTTTTTATTAGGGAGCTATAAGGGTTAAAAGTTGACCAGCGATATCTCATTTTTACAACAAAATTTGCAAAACCATTTTTTTAGGGACCACATCACATTTGAAGTGACTTTGAGGGGCCTTTATGACAGAAAATACCCCCAAATGGCACCATTCTAAAAACTGCACCCCTCAAGGTGCTCAAAACCACATTCAAGAAGTTTATTAACCCTTCATGTGCTTCAGAGGAATTTTTGGAATGGGGAAGAAAAAAATGAACATTTAACTTTTTTGACAAAAATGTTACTTTAGACCCCAATTTTTTTGCAGGTGTAACAGGAAAAAATGGACCTCAAAATTTGTTGTGCAAATTCTTTTGAGCACGCAGATACCCCATACATGGGGAAAAAACACTGTTTGGGCGCACGGCAGAGCTCAGAAGGGAAGGAGCACCATTTGACTTTTTGAATGTAAAATTTGCTTGAATAATTGGCGGACGCCATGTTGCGTTTAGAGAGCCCCTGAATTGCCTAAACAGTGGAAACCCCCCCATAAGTGATACCATTTTGGAAACTAGACCTCTCTGGGAACTTATCTAGATGTGTGGTGAGCACCTTGAACCACAAGGTGCTTCACAGAAGTTTATATCATGGAGCCGTGAAAATAAAATTTTCACATTTTTCCCATAAAAATGTTTTTCAGTCCCCAGTTTTGCATTTTCGTAAGGGTAACAGGAGAAATTGCACCATCCATCTTGTTGTGCAATCTCTCCTGAGTCAGCCAACACCCCATATGTGGGGGAAAAACACTTCTTGGGTGCACGGCAGGGTTTGGAAGGGAAGGAGCGCCATTTGACTTTTTGAATGTAAAATTTGCTTGAATAATTAGCGGATGTGCCCCTGATGTGCCTAAACAGTGGAAACCCCCCACAAGTGACACCATTTTGGAAACTAGATCCCTCAGGGAACTTATCTAGATGTGTGGTGAGCACCTTTAACCCCCAGGTGCTTCACAGAAGTTTATAACATGAAGCCGTGAAAATAATAAAAAATAAAATCTAACTTTTTCCACAAAAATAATCTTTTAGCCTCAAATATTTTATTTTCACAAGGGTAAGAGGAGAAACTGGAAAATAAAAACTGTTGTTCAATTTCTCCTGAGTACGCCAATACCCCATATGCGGGGAAAAAACACTGTTTGGGCGCCCGTCAGGGTTCAGAAGGGAAGGAGCACTGCGTGACTTTTTGAACGCAAAATTGGCTGGAATCAAGAGCAGACGCCATGTTTCATTTTGGGAGCCCCTGATGTGCCTAAATAGTGGAAGCCCCTCACAATGGACTCCATTTTGGAAACTAGACCCCTCAAGGATTTTTCAAGGGGTATAGTTTACATTACAGAGGTATGACAGAATATGATAACATTAGGTCATCATATTGAATAAGTTATCATTAGTCTTGAGCGCAAGTGCTCTCTACTTGAGTTTGCATCGGGCACTTGGGTATGCACCATGTATCACAGATGCTCGAGTGACATGCTTGAGTTCCTGCCCCACATGTTTCATGGTTGTTAGACACCAAAAAAAAACATGCGGGGTTGCTCATGCATGGCAGTGAACCATATGGGGCAGAGACTCGAGCATGTCACTCAAACACCCACGATACTCAGTGCATACACGAGCACTCAATGCAAACTCAAGTAGCGAGCACTTGCGCTCAACACTGGTCGCCATATCGTCATCATTTTTTTTTTCTTTACATTTGAAAAAGTCCCAACCCTAACCCCAACCCTAATACAACCCCAACCCTAACCCTAGCCCAAACCTAACCCTAACCCTAACCTAGCTTAACCCTAGCCCGACCCTAACCCTAGCCCAACCTTAGCATAACCCTAACCCTACCCCAACCCCAATCCTAACCCCAACCTCATCCCCAACCCTACCCTAACCTCAACCCTAACCCTAGCCCAAACCTAACCCCAACCCTAATACAACCCTAACCCTAAAGTTTATTTTTTTTTACACTGTTCATCGTGCGGTATAAATGATTAGACGACTTTATTCTTCGGGTCGGTGCGATTACAGCGATGCCAGATTCATATCGATATTTTGGCCGACAGAGTCATGTGACAGCTTGTTTTTTGCGGGAAAAGTTGATGTTTTTATTGGCATCATTTTCGGGCATGTGAAATTTTTTGATCTCTTTCTGTTCAGATTTTTGGGAGGAAGAATAAACAAAAAAAAAAGCAATTCCGGAATTGTTCTAATGATGTTTTTTTATGCCGCTCCGCGTGTGGTAAAATTGATAGGGAAGATTTATTCTTTGGGTCAGTATGTTTACATCGGTACCGCATTTATATAGTTTATGTTTTGGCGCTTTTACACAATAAAAACTATTTTCTAGAAAAAATAATTTTTTTGTATTGCTTTATTCTGAGAGCTATAACTTCTTTATTTTTCGGATTATGGAGCTGTATGGCAGCTTGTTTTTTGCGAGACAAGATGACCTTTTCAGCGGTACCATTTTTATTTACATTCGTCTTTTTGATTGCGTGTTATTCCATTTTTTGTTTGGAAGCATGACGATAAAGCATTGTTTTTTGCTTCGTTTTTCATTTCTATTTTTTACCGTGCTCACTACGTATAGGGGTTAACTAGTGGGACAATTTTATAGGTCAGGCCGTTCTGGATGTGGCAATACCAAATATGTGACCTTTATAGGTTTCTTTTTTTTTTCCATAATAATTAAATATTATGAGTTCAATATATTTTTATTTTTTGGGGATTATTTTTTTCATTTATTTTTTTTTTTTTTCACTTTTACACTATGTCCCACTATGGGACTTTCACTTTTTGCAGCCTGATTGGCTGCATGGCATAGAGAGCAGCAGCTCCCTATGTCATGCAGCCTGTCAGCGCTGCACACAGGGGAGACATTACTTTGGTCATACACTGCGCATGACCAAAGAAACGTCCTGCCTCCTGGTTACCCGGATGTTGTCATGATGACATCGGGTCGTAATGACAACACCTGGAAGCAGCCGCAGATACTGCGGAATGCCGGCAGGAGAGGTGAGTATAGCAATCACCTCCCCCCTTGCCACAGCAATGCTGCGATCGACTTCCAACGCAGCATTGCGGGGGTTAATGTGCAGGTAGCGGTGCGGGACCACTCCCTACACATAGCACCAGGCGTCAGTTGTGACAATCACCTGACACCCGGCGGCGATCACCCCACACCGCTTGTGTGTGGGCGCGATCGCCGCACGCGTAATAGTACGTAGCTGGTCCATAAGTCCCAGGGCACAGCTGCGTACTATTACTGACGTCATCGGAAAGGGGTTAATATCCGCATGTGCACATGTAGTCATGCGGCTATTAAGCGATTCAATGCAAGTCAATGGTGGCAAAAACGCCACGGTTCCGCAAAATAATTGGTAGTGCTGCTGATTTTTCTGCAATGATAATCCGCAGCGGAAATTTCCGCAGCATGTGCACAGCACATGCGGATTATCATTGGGGAATGCATAGTGGGCACACAGCCTAACACAAACCAGACAGGGGTAAATAGACAGGGATAAAAGAAAACTACGATCATTCAAAAACACTCACAAAACAACTGAGTGGGAAACAGGGGAGGTGTAGGAGAGACAAACCAAATGGCACAGGATAAGGAAAACACACAAACCAACTTCACATCGCAATCTCCTGAAAATCACTCCAAAAATGTGGTACTAACACCGAACTCCTCCGTCAACTCCAAACCAAGAAATGGTAAAACTATCACCAGTAAGGAAGAAAGCCAAGAGGAGGGTTCTTAAACCCACAGAGAGTAACAATCTCAGAACAGCTGACACAATAAAGACCAGGAGTCCAACAAGCAGTTTAACCCTTGCAGCAACAGAACAATGAAAGCCAGAACTGCTACTAGGACGGTGAAGCTGTTCTGACTATTTTTGTAGTGTTTTTTTTCGGCAAATAAGAAGCTGCATTTTACAGCACAAGCAAAAGCTATGAGATTTCGGAAATCACCTGCACGTGGTTGTTTTTTTTCCTGACTGATTTTCAGAACTGCGGCGTTTTTTAAATCTTCATCATGTGAATTCTTTCAGCGTTTTTTCACCCATTGAAAGCAAATGAAAAAAAGCTGCAGATATCGCAACAGCATTTTTTGATGCATTTTTGGTGAATAAAACTAATTTTATTAAACGTGTACTGTAAACAAAGCATGTAAAATACATGTAATCCGCACCCAAAAAATGCTGTAAAAAAAAAAAAAAAGCTGCAAAAACTCCGGAAAATGGATGTTTTGAAAGCAGCATTTTTACTGCCAAGAGAGCATTTTTCACATTTTCAACTTTTCAATTAAAAAGCAAATTGAAGTCTAATTGGGTGGAAAAAAAATAAAGAACTGAAATAATGTGGTAGCTTAAATAGTCATGCTTTTAAACTAATACTTTGTTGAAGTACTCTTTGAGTTTATGACAGCATTTAGTCTTTTTTGGTAGGAGCATATCAGCAGGGGACATCTAGAGTTGGCAATCTTTGACCACTCTTCCTCTCAGTAGTACTCCAATTATGTCAGATTGTGAGGGTATCTCCTGTGTACAGTGCCCTCTTCAGGTCAATCCACAGATTTTCATTTGGATTCAGGTTTGGGTTCTGGATGGGTCATACCAAAACTTATCTTCTTCTGGCAAAGCCTTTCTTCTGTTGGTATGCTTAGGGTTTTTGCAGGTTGCAAGATGAAATTCCTCTTCATGTGCTGTTTAGCAGAGGCCTGAAGGTTTTGACGTAAAATTGACTCATATTTGGAACTGTTCATAATCCCTTCCACCTTGACTAAAGCCCCAGTTCCATCTGCTGAGAAACAGCCCTAAAGCATAATGCTGCCTTAACCATGTTTCCCCGTGGGTATGGTGTTATTTTGCTGATGTGTAGTGTGGCCATATACGTTTTTAGAATTATGGCCAAAAAGTTCAACTTTAGTCTCATCGGACCATAACACGCTTTCCCACATGCTTTCGGCAGACGATGTAGGTTTTGAAAAACGTATCTGGACTTGGATATTTTTCTGTGTAAGGAAAGGTTTCAGTCTTGTCACCCTAATCCACAGGCGGCCAGATATATTAAGAATACGGGAGATTCTTGTCACAAGCAGTTCACAACCAATACTTGCCAGAAATTCATGCAGCTACATTAATGTTGCAGATGGCCTTTTAGTAGCCTCATGGACAATTTTTTTTCTTGTCTTTTCATCAATTTTTGAGGGACGTCCAGTTCTAGGTAATGTCACTGTTGTGCCAAATTTAAACCACTTCATGATGACTATCTTCACAGTGTTACATTGTATATGTAATGCTTGGCAAAAAAAATTGTACCCTTCTCCTGACCAGGCCATGGCTTTTCCTGTAAAATGCAACTAAGAAAATGTCAGGGAAAATCCTGCTAGAACAGGTCAACTTCATATGGGGCTAATCAGAATCACTGTAAATGATGACAGAGGTGTTCGACTATTTAACATGAGTGTGAATGTGATTGGCTAATTCTAAACACAACCACATCCCCAATTATAAGAGGGTGTTCACACTTAGGCAACCACATTATTTTAGTTTTGTTATTTTTATTTTCACTCTCAAAATGATTTATATATGTTTCTCAATTGATTTGTACAGATTATGAGGGACATTAAAGATGGAAAAAGTTTTGAAATGATTCTTCTTGATATGATTTTTTTACATGACAAAAACTTGGCTTTTTAAGAAGGGTGTATAGACTTTTTAACTCCCTTGACTTGAAAGCCATTGGTGAGCTGTAAAGAGAATGTGTATAACATTTTTTCAAAAGGATTACCCCAGGAAGTTAGAGCAAAATAAATTCATATAAAATTAATAGATTGTATTTTATATATCCGCTTCAGGAGACAACCGTACTTTCAGATGTCTTCTGCTATCACCCTTGAATCCTCTGAAGTTTTCTATCACATTATAGTGACTTTTTCCATTATATTCCTTAGGAAAACAAGTAGTATGAACGAGTCATATATTAGTAAATCAAAAGTTATAGCAGTTGTGAAAGTTTAGTAGTTATGTTTCTTTTACTGACATAAAAATTGGCATTTTTCTGTTTTTCTGACAGTTGTCACTTTTGAATTGGTTTCTCAGACAGTGACAAGCCACTGTCATTTTCTCAGCATGATTAATCAGTATTGTGCAGTTGATGAGAAGATAATAATTAAAAGATAAACATGGCTGGACTTTCTGGTGTCATAAATCAGATTACCATCAGTCATCCTTTGTAACGTATGATAACAAGTAAAAGTATAATTAAGATGCCGTTATTAATATGTATCAGTTACTGCTTGTCAGGAACAAATGGCACTTTTAATTTCCAATCTTTATTGAATTATTGATCATCTACATATAAACATTTATAGCAAATGTTGATCACTGCTTAAAGCCTTTAATCATGTCTGTCTCCTAAACTTGGAGCCTGCATAATTTAACCTAAAACACCGCATGGATGGGAATTTATCTTTAGCACAATAACATCAGGTTACATCAAGTTATTAGTGCCAACAACAAAGTTTTATGCAAATGGCACTGAAAATTATGTTCATGCATAACAAGTCATGGTAAATTATTCCTTATGTTGTTTTTACTATTGGAATTACCAATACCTTCAGTTCTTTATGTCAGGCTAGATTTTAGCATGCAAAAAATGAAAATACAGTGCAACTATTGTATTTATTCATGGATATTATTACTTTTATAGGGCCAAATAATTATATGCAATCTAATTAGAACATATGAGTATATCCAATTAGAAAGATCTGTTATTATTTCAAAGTATCTAAAATGAAAAAATAAACTAATGTGCATATAGTCTTCATTAAACATTTTCTGCCACTTTGTCTCTAGTTCCTATAAGGCATGGGTGCACATTTTTTGGGTCCAAGGGCCATACTGAACCAATTCAAAGGTCTGCTATTTTTTTAAAGATTTAATTACATGAATACAATCACCAGAACCACCATCAGTACATTATTACATAATCAGAACCACGTTTTGAGTATTTGAGGAAGATTTGGAGAGTTTCTGCCTGGTTTCTGCTAAAAAAAAATCAATGTGAACACACACTAACTTAAACTGAGTTTTTGGAGCAGAAACTTGTCTCATCTTCCTCACAATATCAAATCTTTAAGTTTTGAGAAATTGTAAGTTTTAACATAGACTTGAAGCATGTTATTGATTGCTACATGTATACAAGATCAAAACCGCCGTCAGCACGTGAGTGCGGCGCCAGTACCACTATCAGTACATGAATTCAGCACCAGAACCACAGTCAGTACATGAATGCAGTGCTAGAACCACCATTGGTACATGTATACAGCACCAAGCTTAGTACAGAAGTCAATTGTAATGTCAGGTCTGCCCCATATTTAATTGTATTACTTTAACCTGCAATTCCCAGTATGTCCTTAACAATGTCATCATCAGACTGCAGACCATACAGGAACCACAGCACTGATGAGAAAGTCAGCATCGCAAATAAACATTTGCATGCAGGTACATTGTAGGTGATATCTTTTCTGATTGGAGTCATTCTCAGGCTGTTTACAGGAAGTACAGAGATTTCACTCACACAGCTCATCTCTTTAAACTTCTCTCTTCTCAGTCTTCAGCAGTGATTCCCGACACAGTGCATATTAAAAATAAAAGTATAATTACACTGCCCTGTAAATATAAATATCTCCCATGCCCCTGAATAAATAATTACCCCTGACTGTGCTTCCTGCACAAAATATCCCTCCCACACTGCCCCTCTCTTTAATGTACTCCCACAATGCCCATCTCCATAATGTCAGCCAAACACACTGCCCCTCTCCAAAATAACCCCCCAAACTGCCCCACTATATTGTGCAGGACTGCCATAAGGGACTATGTAGCTCCTTCATTACAGACTATATTACTCTGCCTAATAGAAGGGCAGAGGAAAGGGAGTATGACAAATTAGACTACACATATTTCCAAGAAGAAAAGCTAGCGACTACAGAGGATTTGCTTCAATGGGTATGCCACCACAGCGAAATTGATGACCAATCCTCTGGATATGCATCCAATAATTGATAATAATCAGCACCTCATGTAAAAATTCATCAAGACTGGCGTTGTTCATGCTGATCTTAATGAGCAGGTGTGCTGGAGTCAGACGCTCCTGATAAATGAATCGGGAGCATCTGCTGAGTGACATACACCTCCGTGTGCGCCTCACCATAAATCCTACTCCAATTCCTGCTGAGTAGTGATGAGCGAGCATGCTCACCACTGCTCGGTACTCGAGATGCTCGGAGCTCGCCGAGTACTTTCGAGATGCTCGTGCGGGAGCTCGGGTCCCCGTCCTGCATGTCTGGCGCTAATTAGAGCATCAATCATGAGGGATTGTCTACCACTCACTGTAATGCCGCAGCCATGGTGGTTGTGGCATTACAGTGATTGCCCAAATCGATGGGAACAGTGCTCACAGTGAAACATGAAAAGCCGGCAATTCATCAGCGGCATACACCGGTACCCGACAATTTAGAACAGAAAGAATAGAGCATCACACATAGATTAGATAGATAGAAACATGTCAGTAACATATATAAGAAGTACAGTGACAGTGTTGGTTACTGTACTTGTCATTTAGTGTTATAATAAAGGATTTATTAAAAAAAAAATTGGCGTGGGGTTCCCCATAATATTAGGCTCTATCGGAGGTTAAGCAGATGGCTGGGGCAGATGTTTGAAGCCTGGGAAGGGGGTAATACCCACGGAGCTTCCCAGGCTACTAATATCAGCTCCCAGCTGAATACCTAGCCTTTACTAGCTATTAAAATGGGGGACCCAAAAAAAAATGACGTGGGGTCCCCTTATTTTAATAGCTAGCAAAGGCTAGGCAGACAGCTGGGGGATGATATTAATAGCCCAGGAAGGGTGCCATGAATATTGGCCCCCTCCCAGGCTAGAAACACCAGCCGTCAGCCGCCCCAGAAATGGCGCATCCATAGGACCAGGACCTTCTGTGGTCTCCCATTTCAGTCCAGCCGGGGCTGATGCTGCTCAGCATCGCCGTCAGCCCCAACGCCTAGCTGGTCCGCGAGCACTGTTTGTCTCCCAGATAGTTGTGCCTAGCAATGTTAAGCCTGGGTTGCAGAGGGAGACAGGGCTTATGGAATCTAAGTCCAGGATTTGCCGCACAGAGCATGTCCGTGACCTGGCGGATCATGATTGGTGGGTTGGCACCCACCTGACCCGGTGACCTGGCACCGCCTGATTGGTCCACGGGTAACGTCACCAATGGCGCGTCGGTGGGCAGGGCTTAATCTTTTAAAGGCCCGCCCACAAACATGGCGATGCGCTCAGATCATTTAAGCTGGTTGTTTGTGGTGTGCACGCTTACTCTTGAGCTCCTCGAAGAGCCATAGCTTATGTAGGCAGGTAGCTTAGGCTGACAGCTCGGCTTTGACCAGGGGGTTCGCCTTACACCCCGAGCCGTCTGCAGTAGCCGTTCTCCCAGTACCGCCTGTGAGCCATATAGAGCGGGTCTGCACAGTCCGGTAGCACGCCAGCTGAGTGCACGAATACCCGGCGGGAATCACACCCGCACGCTAGCGCCAACTCCTATAGCGTAGCGCCTGTATCGAAGACAGGGCTACTGCTTTTCCCACGGTCGCACGTCTCCCTGCGGTTCTTGGAGATTGTGCGAACCGTCTTACCCTTCCGTGTGCATTAACACGAAGGGCTTAGATAGCTTGTAGGTGCGTCGCCGGTCGCTCTCCCTCCGTGCAGTTAATGGAGATAGAGCGTACCGCTTTACCCGGTCCAGTGTGCTGTTAACACGGACGGGTTATCAGTTTAGTTGGTTTCTTCCCTTTCCACCCGGGAAGTGTTCGGCAGCAGTCCACCAGGCTGCATCGCGGACCCCGGGGTCGGTTGCATTCCATTTAAATAAAGTTGTCTGCAACCGCCCTCCTAACACACCCATAATAAAGTCCTTTAATTGAAATAAAGACACATTCCTTTAATGTTCTAAATTAAACCCTACTTACCGTATCGCCCATTCCAGCTGAAGCCAACGATCTCCTGCAATAAAATTAAAATAATAAACCAACCTTATCCTTACCTTTCCATGGTTCCCAGGACAGCTTCAGCTCTGCTATATTGACATGACAGGCTGGAGCGCAGCAGAACGCTGCCATCCAGCTTGACATGCCGCAGACACTGAGAAGCTCCTCAGTGTCTGGCTGTGACGGCATCCAGATGAGCCGAGTTCATGTTCAATGAACTCAGCTCACCTCATGCACGTCACTGACAGCGTGGGAGAATTCTCCTGCGCTCACCACTTGAGCAGGAGAATTCTCCCAAGCTAGGATGGCATTGAGATGACAGACTGGATCGCAGCAGAGTTCTGCCATCCAGCTTGTCATCCTTCAGAGACACTGTAGAGCGCAGGCAGTTTCTTTGTAGCGCTTGATGGTTTTTGCAACTGCACTTGGGGACACTTTCAAAGTTTGCCCAATTTTTCGGACTGACTGACCTTCATTTCTTAAAGTAATGATGGCCACTCATTTTTCTTTACTTAGCTGCTTTTTTCTTGCCATAATACAAATTCTAACAGTATATTCAGTAGGACTATCAGCTGTGTATACACCTGACTTCTGCACAACACAACTGATGGTCCCAACCCCATTTATAAGGCAAGAAATCCCACTTATTAAACCTGACAGGGCACACCTGTGAAGTGAAAACCATTTCCGGTGACTACCTCTTGAAGCTCATCAAGAGAATGCCAAGAGTGTGCAAAGCAGTCATCAAAGCAAAAGGTGGCTACTTTGAAGACCCTAGCTAGAATATAAGACATATTTTCAGTCTTTTCACACTTTTTTGTTAAGTATATAATTCCACATGTGTTAATTCATAGTTTTGATGCCTTCAGTGTGAATGTACAATTTTCAAAGTCATGAAAATACAGAAAAATCTTTAAATGAGAAGGTGTGTCCAAACTTTTGGTCTGTACTGTATATTACACAGCAGGTCTCCTCACAGTGGGAAATTTATCACTGCTCATGTAATATTTAAAGAACAAAAAACAGTGGGAGGTCTGCTGTATATACATCACATAGGGTACACTAAGACTGTTGTGTATACATCACAAAGGAGACACAGACATGACATAGGAGATACTGAGACTGCTGTAAGCATCACATAGGAGACAGTGGGGCTGGTGCACACATTATTTAGGATACTGTGGGACTGGTGCATACATTACATAGGAGACAGTGGAACTGATGTTTATAGAATAAATGGGAAATAGTGATGAGCGAGCATGTTCTGTTAACCCTTTCGGCGAGCATGCTTGGGTGCTCGCAGAATATTTATGACGTGCTCGAGTGTTATGTTTTAGTCACTGCGTGTCCATGATTTGCGACTGTTTGACAGCTTTAATACATGTGAGGAAAGCCTGTTTCACAGAAAGGGTTAACAGAACACGCGCACTTATCACTAATGGGAGACAATGGGGTTGGTGTAAATACATTTCATATTAGTGGGGCAGAAGCATATACTTCACAAAGAAGACATTGCGACAGTTAGCTTCATCATGAGAGGGTCGGGAGCACAGAGCGAGCTAACTCCGCCCATGACTAGGAAATAGCAGAACGTAATCCTTCATTGCATGTGCCACAGCAATCAGTAGTGATCACTGCATGTGCACAGTGTAAGTAGGATTTAAGGGGCCAACAGCCGGCAAAATGGAGCCAGCAGCTGAAGCACTGTAGTCTCCGGAAATCTGCCTGGGGGCCGGAGAAAATGACGTTTATGGCCTGCAGGCCAGATTTTCCCAACTCCTGCAATAGAGCAATCAAGACAAAAAAAAAAGAAGTTAAAGTCGTATATATCCATAATCCTATAAGCATGTGGGTATTTTGGGCCTCATACACATAGCAATTTTTTTTTTCGTTTTCATCACTACTTTCTGAGCGTTATATCTATTGACTTGTTATTTATTAATATAGCTGTATAAAACTTTATTTTTTTAATACAATGTATTAATTTATTTTTTTCAGGGGAAAAATGGAAAGTCACAATGTTGCCCTTGTTTTGGGGTTTTATTTATACAGCATTTACTGTTCGTTATATAAGGGGTAACATTTCTCCTTGCGGAGAGCGACATGTTAAGCACGTCAGGTGAGGAGACTTTTAAAGCTGCAATGCTCCTCTGGGAAATATGCAAATTGACTCTTCAGAGAGGAAGAGGACCAGAACTCTAGTGCCACCTACAGGAAGTAGCAATCCTAAAAGTCAATAGTGACCCTTTAACGAGCCTTATCACATGACTTAGGATATAAGCCAGAACTAGAAACTCAATTTTCAGACACTGTTTCGGGGTACTGTGCCTCGTCAATGCAAAGTGTGAGTTCTGGGTTGGCTGAGTGAGAGGCGTCAGACCAGTATCTAAGGGGTAACATTTCTCCTTGCGGTGAGCGACATGTTAAGCACATCAGGTGCGGAGACTTAAAGCCACAATGCTCCTCTGGGAAATTTGCAAATTGTCTCTTCACAGAGGTTAAGCACCAGGACCTGGACTGTTCGATATAAAAAGACAACTTTATTTTGCTGGTCTATATGATCAAAATATGTAAATTTATCATTATTTTTTAATACTTTCATGCAATAAATATTTTTTTAATGAGTTGACACATTGTCCCTTTATGTATCTAACCACTTAAATATTTTAGTCTCACTGATTGTGCATCTCTGTGAATAAATGGCGGCAACAGCCAGGATCAGAGATAAATGTGATCCTAGCGGAGTGTTAGCTGTGTCCATTGCTGTGCCGTGTTCTTACAGCACTTTGCACTAAAAGTCATGGTACTGTAAGCCTGCATTATACAGTCATTATATAACGTAAGGGAAGTAAGAGAAGAGTCACAAGGCCGTATAACTCGGAAGAGGAATGCAGTGCAATGATCAGACTGGCCGGTGGCTCTCCGAGCCTGAGCGCGACAGCTGCATAGAAATGTATGAAGCCGTCACTCTCAGGTCGGGTGAGCAGATGGCCAGTCCAAGCATTGTGTTGCATTCCTCGTCTGAGTTATACAGCCGTCTGACTCTTTCCTTACAATGATAGCTTGATTGACAGCTGGCAGGAATTGTAGAAAATTCAGATCTTTGCGGTCTATCCCCTAAGATGCAGCTGTGAATAGTGACTTTGGCATCTAATTGACCAAAACAAAGGGAGGGGACTTCGTTGTTCTCCTATCATGGCTCCTCACTACGACTACAGTTAAATATGATAGCTTCGTGCTAAATAAATAATACAACTCATCATGCAAAAAAAAAAAAATGCCCTAATAATTATGTAAATGAAACAATTTAAAGGTTATGGCCGTCATAATGCAGTGATCTAAAATTAAAAGTTCCCCAGGTCCATGAGGCAATAATTGTCCGCATCTCTAAGCGATAAAGTAATTGTTTCATTTATTGAAACCTCTGCTCTTTTTCAAGAAGAATTTCACAGAGAAAATGGCAAAAAAGGTTATGGAGATGAAAAAAAATATAAAAAATTCAATGTTCAGGACCAGAGATATAATTAATTAATCAGTGATTCTATAGCTTTTGTTCACTGTTTTTGCTTTAGGTCAGGAGAAATTTTAGGAAGAGGAAACGTGCACAAGTCTAGGGTTTCCCCTAGAATCCTGGCTACAGGAAATGAGCAGCGTTTCAGCATTAAAGCTAAAGATCGTCCTCCTTGGTTTTAGAAAGAAAGGACAAAAACAAATGTAATGGAAGAGTCTGAATCATATAACATGTGACTATAGCAGCTTTTACAGATTAAAAAAAAAATAAACTAAAAAATATTTTTACTAGCTCAGCTGAATTGAAACAAAAACTTCTTAAATTGTGAAGAAAAGTGACACAACGAATGGAGAAAAACATACTTTAATAGCGCCTGAGGACCAAATAGCTCAAGGGAGTAGTCGGACTGGTCTCCTGCGGCATCTCCCTACCTGCTGCAGAGTCTCACAGTCTCTGAATGCAGGGAGAAATCTGTCTCTCCAGGGCAGCAGGCGGAGAAAAGTCACCGGTGACCCGCCTGTCCAATAGTCTCTCGTGCGACTTGATTACTGGCGAGTTTCAAAATATGTTTTTTACCGAAATGTTGCAGCGTTTCAGAGTCAAACATACATGGTTGAAATCATACAGCTGCCGTCTGATACATGCTACCCGTGGATCGGGCACCATGTATCTGCTGTCAGGTTCCCTTTTAAGTTCATGAGTCATTGTTCTAGCAGCAGAACTAGGTGTTATAAACTATAGTATGTGTGACAAAAATAACTATTTGACTACACTCCATTAGTTACAGTAGAAGTAAGAAGACTGAAATGTTCTCCTTTCTCTATCATCGTACGTCAGCTTCCAGGTCTGCCTAGTGGCTTAGTGAGCTTCTGCTGTCCATTTTATTAGTGCCACAGACCACCATCATTTTCAGTGTTTTTTATGTCCCTGACAGTCCCCAGTGTCCAATAGTTTATTCTCCATGGTGCTCATTGGTTCGGGATCCATACAGACTCTTAAATCTATACGTCTGGTACCATGGTAGTTTGCACCTGCAGTGGTTTGGTAGAATACATTGGAGAGATTTCTAGGAAGAAAAATGGAGGAATGACACAACACAGAGCTATATTAAAAGCTGAAGAAAGATAGGTCCTGCAAAAAAGAATTCTTCTAAAAGTCCATGTTTATTAGCAAAAGTAAAAAGGATGTGTGGTCCATGACAAAGAGGCAGTAAAACTTGAACAAAAATAACAAATATAGCGACGCGTTTCGATCTGTAAAGATCTTAGTCCAAGCTGCGATGTACTGCTATTTAAGCAGTGGCTACAGAGAGAAAATTAAGTTTTATTCTCCCTTAAGCTGCTCACTTTCAATCATAGGGGCATGCAGGGAGCTGTAAAAGTCACCACTCACTAAACAGTGAGAGCGCTGTAACTAATCCCGGAACATTGATTGACAGCCTGCTATGCACACCCACATGCTGCACACACACGCAGCAGAGTAGCCATCATTCAAATTGATGGGGACTGATTACAGCCATGATCTCAGCATAGTGAGCAGTGACTGTTACTGTTCCCTGCACAGTCCTCTGACTGAAAGTGAGTGGCTACAGGGAGGATATAAGTATTTTTTGCCTGTAGATCTGCTTACAGGAAGGCAGGTATGATTCTAAAGCTATTTGTGTGCAGATTAACTTTATATCTTCAGGTAAAAAGCTTTTCTGGACTGACAGGTCTCATTTAAATTGCAAAAGCTACAAAAGCTCAACAGTACATGAGTTTAAAAAACAGCCATGATATAAAGATATCAATGCATCAATTCTGGGTTCTGGAAGTCTGTTTCCTCCTCTGTTTTGACAGCTGTAGTGGCTACAACAGTCACATTCTGGGCTACTGGTATCAATACTGAACAGTGATGCCATTAAAGTACAGCACATAGCCACTGACTGGCTGCAGAGGTCACATGCTGGCCTGTTGTAAAGAAGGACCAGTAGGACCGCAGGATCTTCTGTGCTGGATCAGTGATGAAAAAGGGATTTAAGTTGTTTCCTTTTTTTGCTGCTAATTTTATTTTTTATTGTTTAAAAAAAAGGAGAATTCTTTTAACTAGTTAATGGTTATCAGTACCATTGGTATATTTGTTAATTATTAGGTCATCCCACAAAAAACACTTGTAAGGTAAAAAATTGATATTCCTATCCTATATATCTCATGTTGTGACATAACATTGTAATCAGTGAGAGTCTAACTATTGAGAACATATTGAAATACTTGTCAATTCAGTTCCTTCTACACATAGGCGCTCACCAGCTACCACACTGCATTCACGTCACAGCTCTATGTAAATTAATTGGTCGGAATTCTGTTCTTTTATTACTGAAGGCTGGTGAGGATCACATCATCAGACATTCACCAATGCTTCTGGATTAGGCACTATGTGGGTCTACTTCTGTGCAGCAGGAAGAATATATTTTTTGGAGAAGGTACAACTGCTGAGAGTCGTCATGGTAAAAAAAACAGACAAGCATGGTGGCAGCATCTGGAACAAATTTATTCTGTATACGTCAATAATGAAACTCTGGGCTCTTTCTAGAAATATGTAATATTATAAGTCATCTAAAGTATATTGCATGGACGTGTGTTGCTGATCCAAGAGTTTATTCGGGATTTATGTTTTCATACACTTCATGAGGAAAATTGGCTACTGGCTTTCTTTGGATCAACAGTGCTCAATGATAGAATGAACGTGACGGACTTGTATTTGTCAACTTTACCAAGTTATTATGGCGATAAAAGTGGAAATATTGCTAGGCAATGTCCAGACGGTATTTGTATTCTTGGACTAGTCTTGTGCGGCTCCATAAGTTGCCAGGCAATGGTCTTGGATTTGTGCATGCTGAGACTTTTTTCCAACGAAAATTGCATATGTGCACCAGCACATTGGCTAACATCGGTCAGCGTCTTGCCCATGGGCAGTCTTTTGCACACACAAACTGATAAAACTTCGTCTGATAGTAACCTAAATACAAGGGGAATTCATTAAAGATTTCCCCTGACCCACTTCTATTTATCACAGGATGCTGAAACTTCACATGTGTAATGATATAAGTCTCTATAGATTACATGCCAATTTGCAACTCAGAACTGATAACGGTCTTGATTTGTACCCAGTGGAATACAGAGCAGTCATAAAGTTCCTTTACTTGAAAGGCCGCACACCAAAGGAGACGTTCGATGAGATGAAAGAGGTTATGGTGATGTTTCCCCATCATATGATGTAGTCAAGAACTGGCATGGTCAACTGAAATGTGGTCGAACTTCGGTGCAAACAGCTCCAATTCCTAGGCGACCCCACTCTGCTATTGATGAACAAATCATCCAGCAAGTGGAGGTCTCCATTTTGGAAAATCGCAGAGTAACCATTCGCCACCTATTCCAAAATGTCAAGATTAGTGTGGGGTCCGTGGAAAAAATCATCCAAGACCATCTTCACATGCATAAGGGATCCGCTCGCTGGGATTCCTGGCTGCAAACACCTTTTCCAGAAGCAGGAAAGAGTCGAATGCTCTCAGGCTCTATTGACGATGTGCCATGGAAACCAGGAGGACTTTTTTCAACAGACTGATCACACAGGATTAAAGCTGGGTCCATCACTATCATCCTGAGACTAAAGTCCAGTCAATGCAATGGAAGCATCATTACTCACCGCCTCCAAAGAAGGCACGTGCCCAACTCTCGGCAGGCAAGGTCATGCTCACAGTATTTTGGGACCAAGGTAGGTCCATGATCATTAGGGCATACTATGCTTCACTGCTGTGGAAGGCCATCAAAACCAAGAGATGCAGCATGCTCACCAAAGGTGTCCGGCTTCTGCAAGACAATGCACCAGTTCACAACTCGCATGTTGCCCAAATGGAAGCATGCTCCTGTGTTGAAATTCTACCACATCCCCCTTATTCACCCGACCTCACACCATTGGACTTCCACCTCTTTCCAAAAATGAAGTTATTTTTGAAGGACAAGCATTTTCCAGATGATGATTTCCGAAGTCACAACGTGGTTTTTGGAGCAACCTGTCGACTTCTACAAGCGAGGTGTTTATAGTTTATTAGAGATGGGAGAAGTGTGTCTTCCTAGGTGGCACCTATGAAGAGAAGGACTAATAACTGCATTACTTCATTGCTCTCAGTCCACAGGAAATGGGCCAGGGTAAATCTTTAATGAACGCCCCTCATATGTATTCATCCACAGTTTAGTTAAACCTAATTTATTCCATGTTTTACCCACTTTTATGTGTACTTTTTTTCTACAACGTTAAATAAGCAATATAGAAATTATAATAAAAAAAAGTCTTGACTAAGCAGCATGTCCTGGATATGTCTGAATTGCTGCCTTGGCACAGTTCTGTTATTCAAGGCCTCTAAGCAGCCATCATCTCATCATCACTGCGGCTAACTTCACTGGATAAATTCTGCATACTGTGCTTACTTCTTCATCTTTGAACACCACATTATCCTGTGTTTACACCCTAGGCCCTGATAATATAACACACGAAACCCCATTACAACAGACACGCAGAATGTGATGAAGGAATAAAGATTAATTGGCCCATTTAGTTTGCCCAATAATGTGTTTTCTTCCCGTTTAATGATTCTTTACAATTAAGTCTGAGACAAACTATATCCCATGCTGATGTATATCACTTACATAAAATTACAGAAAACTGCATACTCACACAAGACAGAGCGCAGCGCTGATAGCATGATATTAGGGCATACATCACCTTTTTAATATAAAATGACAGCCACTAAAGTTCACATACTTGGTGCCTTGTGTAAACCAATAACATCCACATCTACTAGTGCACACTCCATGTTCATAGACATTAATGTACATAGAATTTATTTAAAAAAAAAAAGTTAAAAGAGGTTTACAGAGATTTGAGCATTTTTGATGTTATTACAAATACATTAATTTTCTAATTTACATGTAGAATTGCACCATTACAGTGGCAGAATTCACCCCCTTGGCATTTTTTCCACATTTTGAAACCTCACAACCTGAAATTTCACCGTTTTTTATTTTGAGAGTTTGCAACAGTTCATGTAAGGAACATGCCTACAATTGTGAACATTTGGTTTTCTTTTTATTGTTAAGCAAACAACAAATAGGACAAAATAACTGATAACTTCAGTATGCATAACTATTCACCCCCCTAAAGTCAGTACTTTGTAGAGCCTCCATTTGCTGTAATTACTGCTGGAAGTTGCTTTGGATAATCTCTATGAGCTTTCCACATCTTGTCACTGGGATTTTTGTCCATTTCTCAAGGCAAAACTTCTCCAGATTCTTAAGGTTAGATGGTGAACAGGAATTATAAAGTCTCACCACAGATTATCAATTGGATTAAGGTCTGAGCTTTGACTAGGCCACTCCAAAACATTTACACATTTCCCCTTAAACCACTCGAGTGTTGCTTTAGCAGTATGCTTTAGGTCATTGTCTTGTTGGAAGGTGAACCTCCGTCCCAGTCTCAAATCACTTACAGACTGAAACAGGTTTTGCTCAAGAATATCCCTGTATTTCGCACCATCCATCTTCCCCTCAGCTCAGAACATTTTCCCAGTCCCTGCTGCTGAAAAACATTCCCACAGCATGATGCTGCCACCACCATGTTTCACTGTCAGGTTGGCGTTCTTGGAGTGATGAGCTGTATTGGTTTGGCGCCAGACATAGCATTTAACTTGGTGGTCAAAAAGTTCAATTTTGGTTTCATCTGACCACAGCACCTTCCTCCATACATTTTGGGAGTCTACCAAATGTCTTTTGGTAAACTCAAAATGAGCCTTACAATTTTTGTGTGTATGTAAAGGCTTTTTTATGCCCACTCTTTCATAAAGGCCACCTCTATGGAGTGTACAGCTTATTATGTTCATATGGACAGATACTCCAGTCTCTGCTTGGGATCTCTGCAGCTCCTTCAGGATTACCTTTGGTCTCTGTGCTGCCTCTCTCATTAATGCCCTCCTTGCCCAGGCTGAGAGTTTTGGTGAACGCCTTCTCTTAGCAGGCTTGCTGTGGTACCATGTTCTTTCCATTTGATGATAATGGATTTGATGGTGCTCTGGAGGATCATCAGAAATTGGGATATTTTTATTATAACCCAACCCTGATTTGTACTTCTCAACAACTTAGTCCCTGACTTCTTTGGAGATCTTCTTAGTCTTCATGGTGTTGTTTGATTAGCGGTGCTTCTTGCTTAATGATGTTGCAGCCTCTGTGGCTTTTCAGAAAAAGTGTGTATATACTGACAGACCATGTGAAACTTAGATTGCACACAGGTGGACTACCTTTCACTAAGCATGTGACTTATGAAGGTAATTGCTTGCACCAGAAAATTTAAGGGGCTTCAAAAGGGGTGAATACATATGCACATGCCAGTTTTTAGTTATTTGATCCCATAAATGTAATTCATGCCTGTATTTTTCTCACTTCACCAACTTAGACTATTTAGTGTTGATGCATCACAAAAATCAGATGACAAAATTATTTAAACACAGGTTGTAATATAACAAAATAGGTAAAAAGCCAAGGGGGTGAATACTTTCACAAGCCACTGTATATAATCCAGGATCTCTCAATTTCAATGTGGCACAGTCAGCAAAGTTTCTATCTTAACCTATAACTCTCTAACATCTCCAATACATCAGCCATGTGATCATCTTTCCAAATAGGTCTATAATATAGTGTAGTTGGAATAACATACTTAACGATCGCAGTCTTCCCGATTCAAATCTATATGCAAATGAGGCTGAAGTGCTTTTGTCACGTGTGAAAGCACTTCCCAAGCTTTTGCTCTCTCTAGTTGTAATTCCCATCCAGGGTTGCCTTCTCCTGTTCAACTGACAGCTCCTTTGCTGTAGGACTTTAAGCAGAAGAGTAAAGCAGACAAAGGCAGCACTGGGTGGGAATTAGAGCTGGAGTGACAGAGGTTTGGGCAGTGCTTTGAAGTGTATTTGGCAGGTGCCAGTCTCATTTACACATCAATTCAATATCAGATTTCATGAGAATGAACAAATAGACTGTCTAGCTAAAGGTATCACTGGACCTTTCTTTATAAAGATAGTTTACAAAAAAATTGTTTGGGGGAGGAAGAAGTTAAAAATCCTAGTGATAGATTCCCTTTAAATTGTTAAAGTGACTTCTAGTGCATACATAAATCCCAGTGTGATCCGGCGAGCCTGATTTGAAGTCACGTGACCCAGTATAAGACCAGACCAACACTGGAAACCAGAAAAGTTTGCTATCGTAAGTATTTTATACAACTGCACTACATTTACATATTCACAATGGTTCAGGGGATACAATAATTGTCAGGAGTACTTCTTTAATAGATTTAAAGGGAATCTGTCACCCCCTGGGACTTTTCAGACCTCTAATAAGGGCATACAGGTGGTAGAAATGTAAATCTATACTTACCTGTATGGCCCATATTAGAGTTCTGCTTGCTTTGATATATCTTTTTATAAAATCAGTTTTCTTAGACTTGGCGACTGGGGGACGCCAAGAAATGCTCGCCTACCTACTTAATTTAAATATTCCCTCCCCTCCCCTGCACGTCACAGGGCCCTGTGACGTGCACTCTAGATCTGCACATCCAAAGTGCGCCTATAACTTGCTGTGCTCTAGTGTGCAGGCGCCGGGGAGTCACTGTGACTTCCACTCCAGTGACCTCCGGTGTGCCCCACAATGAGGTTCGGTCCCCACTTTCTCCAGCATAGTTGCTAACTATCAGGATCCGAGTGCAGTCTGATGCAGTCTGATTTTTCACACACACCCATAGACTTGAATCGGTGAGTGCAATCGGAATATCGGAGCCACTCCACAGCATGCTGCGATTTTCTTTTCATGCCGAATTCGCATCAGAAAAAAAAAATCGCAGACCTGTACAGCCCCATAGTATAAAATTAGTCCAAGTGATATCCGATAAAACATTGGATAGCACTCAGACATGTTATAGGATCATGTGTGCAAGATGTAATAGTGTGTATATTTCTGCAACCACATTATTTTAGTTGTTTATTTTTCTTTTTCCACCCAAAAAGATTTCCTTTTTTGTTTTCTACATATTCTTGATGACATTAAAGGCGGAAAAGATTCAGACATTATTATTCTTGGAATTACTTTTTTTTACATGACAAAAACCTGGCAATTTTAAACAGCGGCGTGTAGACTTTTTTATTCACTGTATATTGTATTTCCTGAGCCATAATGTAAAAGCTGGGCTGCTGATGTTCATGGACAGCCGCCGATTAGAATTACTCCCTTTATGATCAAGGGGTAATCTGATAGTAAAATAGGTTGTAATAGGCAAATGCCCATACACTCCCAGCACCCTGTCCGCAGAGTGTAATCATGTAACCAAAAAAACTACAGTAATTAAATTACTCAGCAATGACCTGCTATGTTACTAAACACTCAGCTGACAGGTCACATGACCATCACATGAATAAATGACGTCATCGCAGGTCCTTTCAGAACACCGCGAGACGCCGAGGACAAAGGACGCCACGGGAGAGGAGACCGGGGGCCACCGGTGAGGTAAGTATGATGTTTTATTTTATTTTTTACGTTTTAACTCTTTTTTTACTAATGGTACCGGGGTCTAGAGGAGAGTCTCTTCTTCTCCAGACCCGGGTACCATCCGTGCATTGAAACGCATAACATCCGCATGCATACATGTATATATGCGTATGTTATGTGGTTCAATGCAAGTCAACGGCAGCGATTTCGCTGCGATAACGTACAAGAAATGGTTGTGCTGCGGATTTTTCCACAATGATAATCCGCAGCGGAAATTTGCGCAGCATGTGCACAGCACATGCGGATTGTCATTGGGAAACATGGCAGACAACTTAACAAGCGTTTTTAATGCGTTTTCATGGCGGAAATGCCGCCGCGGAAACCCATTAAATCCGCATGGTGGGCACACAGCCTAACATTAACAAATTGTAGAAGTGAGCTACTTTTTAAAAGACATTTAAACTCCAGAATTTTATGTTATGAAATTGAAAGTGATTATCTGCAATATTGATTTGCTAATCCTGTAAATATCTGATTGGTGGTTAATGACTCCTGAAACCACCACTGATCAGCTGATTGGAGAACCCATGTCTCTTTCTTAGATACAGCCCTGTATATTTCCTAGTGGCTGTGCCTGTTATTGCAGCCTAGTGTCAGAAGCTAAAATGTGACTTTGCAGGAGAAAGCTGCAGTACCAAACTGTAAAAATGAATGGAGCTGTGCCTAGTAGACAATGAAAGGAGTGCAGCACTTTGCCTCTTCAAACAGCAAATCAATGGAGAATGACAGTAGTTAATCTCTCATCACTCAGATATTTCATGTAATATCCTAAGGGTGAAAGTCCAAGATCTCTCCTTTTAAGAGAGTCTAACACCTCCAAAACAGTAACTAAACCACTTATACAGCAGTGTAGGAGACTTAGCTTTTCCCTATAAAAATTATACCTGTAGCATGGCTTTTAGTGATTTAGTTGGCAAAAAAAAATATTTTGTATGTGAATGAGGGGGTTTGGTGTACCTTTGACATGTCCAAAGGGCTCATTGCATCACTCTGCCCCCTCAATTTGCATACTGAGCATGTTGTAATATTCTGACTGCCCATATACTCTGCAGGCACTCACATAGTGTAATTGTGCAATCCAGCCTGCAAAAAAATAAGGAGTAACGTTAACAACTGGGTCTGAAAGCGGATAAAATGGTTTCCCACACCATCAAATACTTCACATTAAAAAAATCTGCATAATAATAGAACACATACCTATATAAACCTTTTCAAAAATTATATAATTTTTCTTTTTTTTTCTCAAAAACACTATACACATAAAAAATTCCAGTTCGCAGAGTAATCCATCAATATGAAGTCAAATACTTGCTGGATAAATATCCCTGATGCTTGTAAAAGGGGTCCACCCCCAAACGTTGCAGTTATCGATGCATCTTGACAATGACTCCCACCTTGCGATGTGTCCATCAAATTGATGGTTGTGCATACAGCTGGGTTGCTCCATGGATTCTTCACACTTTGAATGATATGGGAGGACTTTCTGATAAAATGGCCTAAAAGGAGATATATGTCCAGCAAGTATTTGACTTCACATTGATGGATTAGTCTGTGAACTGAAATTTTTTATGTGTATAATATTTTTGAGAAAAAAGAAAAATAGCATTTTTGAAAAAGTTTATATGGGTGCGAGTTCCTTTATTATGTGATTTTTTTTAGAATGCAGCCTGCAGTACAGTCCAGAGTATCCACCGCAGACCAGAGCCGTCGATGAGAGCCAGCAATGTGAGTGCGGCTGGAGAATGTGAAGTCAAAATATGACAAAATGTTAAGTGTGCAAATTGAGGGGGCATAATGGTGCTTTGAGCCTTTTGGCTATGCCAAGGGTGCATCAGAGACCCCTCATTTGCATACAAAATAATTTTAATCACTAAACATGTTAATACTGGTATGACTAATGTAGGCTAAGACCCAGTACATAAGTGTTTTAGTTAGCAATTTGGAGGTGACAGACACCCCTTAATCTCTTTTTGCTCCTGTTCCCTGAGCCACACATATCAAGAATAACATCTTTTAAGTAGTTGATTTTTATCTTCTTTAGAAATGCCCTATTAGTTCAAGGTCATTAAAACGCTAACTGGAATTACTTTGTAATTATTTTTCCAGGGAACAACTAGAGAGAACGACAAATCATCTTAATCAATTACAGCCTTCATTTGTACTCTGTAACTTTTATCCTGTATTGTTAGACTGATTACACGGCATATCGGTTTCTTTGTCAATACATCTGCATTCACATAGAAATTGTGGAAAAAAAAAAAGCAATTTGAAGTGATGCATGATAATGACAGCCAAGCTACAGGAGAATGGCTCATACACTCGCTAACATTCTGCTGTATAATAACAATATAACAATAGGAAGAGCAACAAATCTCTTCCCCCGCCCAATAAATCTTAATAATTCTCACAGTACCCACATTCACAAACATATGAATGGGTCATAAAGACAGACAATAGACTCAATAGAGACAAAGATGAATACCTATATGTGTAAAATACTCATAAAAGACTTAATAATGAGACAGAAAGCCAAAAAAACATAAATGGAAAGCTCGTAGCTATGAAAAATAATCACATATATAACGGTCTATACTTCCTTTTCCATACACACAGAGGTGGACATAGGCAGTAAATTGCTCCTGTACGGAAGTGGTCATGTTCCTACCCCTCAAGACACCCAACGGGTTAATATGAATTGTGATGTGAAGTGTAATGTGTTTCTGCATAGTGTGATATAAGTAAGGTAAAGCGAGTGTGATAAGTAAGGCAAAATGTATAATATAAGTATAAAATGCTAAGGAATGTTATGTAGGGCAGGAAACGGTTAAGCATGGAACTAGTCTACTGTAGGAGGGGTGTGTAGAAACAGGAATAGATTTCTGGGGAGAAGTTAGTTAGGGACTGAATAGAAAAAGAGAGTACATGGTGATCGGAACCAAGGATGTGGAGGTGGCAAGCCAAACCTTCGACTCTGACTCCTCAATTTCCATGACACCAACTCCGACTCCCTCATACATGGCTCATGCTTAAGTGATAAATTTACTGTAGCAGATTCATCTCAGCTAAAAGTCCAGACCCTTAGATCAGGAATAGGACAGACATTTATAGGACATGTCATAACTTTCCCAAATTGTTATGAAAAAAATATATCCCCTACAAACTGCATTGAACTACTGTACCCAATTTACTATAAATTTTAGGAGTTGGAGTCGGTCCATTTTATACCGACTCCAACTCCACCAAATTGAGCTCCGAATCCAACTCCATGACTCCGACTCCACAGCCCTGATCGGAACAGTATGAGACCTTACTATAATTCACTGGGGGAATATATTTCTGTAACGTCTAGAGATCAAGGCTCGATCCTGGTGTGATGGTGAGCACTTTATCCCCTTCCTTGCAGAGGAAGATTGAGGTGGAGTCACGGGTAATAGAAGTAACGGACCTCGGACGTACTGCGGGACAGGGCTGGGGATCCCTGGGATTGACAGGATCAGTCAAAGCAGGGATAGTCCAGGTAGAACGGAAGGAAAATCTGGAAGTGTACTATACTGTGGAAACAAGAAACAGAAAGTGTTGTGACCAATACTATGTGTTGTAATATGATGCATATGGACTGTTGAGTAAACTTCTGTCATGAAATGAACTGGGTCTCCCCTGATTCATGTGCAGTGGCTCCTGAAACTGAAGACTTGGAGACAGCTGAGATTTGCGGCCTACAAGGGCGTGCAACACACCCCACATACCACCGCACATTTGATCTGGGATACAAATTTCCTATAGAGTGCTAGGGCAACATGGAGAAGCAGCTCGCCCATGACTACCACCCTCTGGCACCCTACACTCCTATGCAGGACATGTATATGGGCATTCAGCCTCATCATAACCCCTTCTGTGTATATACACTAGACAGGACATGCACAAAGCACAGAGCAGCAATGGACCCCTTAGGCCATGGCACCTTGATGGCCTTGGTGGGTCCTGAGGCTGCAGTATAAAGTATACACCATGTAGAGAAAGGCAATCCCGCGTTTAAAGGCAAATTCTGATCAGATCATTACAAATCAATTTGCTGCCTTCACCCTCCCCTCTCTTGGGCCCTTGTGTACTTAAATCAGCTGCACAGGCTTTATGTCTATCCTTTTATACACAACTTATGATTTTGTGTATATATCTTTAAAGAAACGATTGTTTAAATGACTGTCCAAACCAAGCGCAAGTGCTCAGTGTACACTTACATGGCGAAAAATTTCAGTGCAACTTCCCACTTAATTGCTTTCCATCTCTGAGCTCATCTCCCTCTTATTAAGCCAGAGATGTCAATCAAGAAAGAGGTGGCAAAGAGAGAAGAAAAACAAGTACCGTAGGTGGGAACTGATCGGCCTGAACCGCTCAACCACGTCAAGGGTGCACCAAGTGCTTGTGCTTAGTTTGAAAAGTTTTTTTGGTTGGTTGCTCGCTGAAAGCCTCCTTTTGAGTCATTAAACAGACCTATTCCTTTTTGTCATAAAAAAGGAAATAGCATTCTTAAACCCTTCATATTGTAAAGCTTTTTTTATTTCCTCATCTGAAAATTTCCCACTCCTATTTATGCTTACAAAAGGGAAGAAGGGAATAGATCTCATAATGCTACTGGCATATTTCAGAGTTTGAGTCCTTTCTGTCTGTATAATTACTGTACTCCTTTTTTCATTTCATATTGGAAAATTTGTCCACTATTACAGATTATGCCAGGCTACCTTGAAATGTTTAGACTGATCAGCAACAATGCTCCAGTGACTTTCAGTTGATTTATTTCAAAATGCAATAAATGCAGAAGTAATGGCCAGTTTGACAACTGCCATAGGCTTTCACTGGTCGGGGTGTTTTACCTCTAGGAAAACATTCAGTAATTGTATCATATACAAATTCTATAAGGTTATATATAAACTGCTTCTCTAGTATCCATGGATTCCAGTTAAAAGGGTTTTACAAGTTAACTAAAAGAAAACTGCACACATGCAGTAAAAAGAAAAAGAAAATAAGGAACTAATATACAGTTGTATGAAAAAGTGTTTGCCCCTTCCTGATTTCTTATTCTTTTGCATGTTTGTCACACATAAAAGTTTCAGATTATTATTATTATTTATTATTATAGCGTCATTTATTCCATTACATGTGAAAAGGGGTATACATAGCAAATACACTTATAATAATATGAACAAAACGAGTCAGCGACTGGTACAGGAGGAGAGAGGACCCCGCCCGCGAGGGCTCACAATCTACAAGGGATGGGTGAGGATAAAGTAGGTGGGGGTAAAGATGGTCGTGCAGTGGTGTGGTGGAGCGGTGGTTACTGCAGGTTGCACGCTTGTCGGAAGAGGTAGGACTTCAGGTTCCTTTTGAAGGTTTCCACGGTAGGCGAGAGTCTGATATGTTGGGGTAGAGAGTTCCAGAGTAGGGGGATGCATGGGAGAAGTCTTGTATGCGATTTTTGGGAAAAGGAGATAAGCGGGGAGTAGAGAAGGAGATCTTGTGAGGATTGGAGGTTGCGTGCAAGTAAGTACCGGGAGACTAGGTCACAGATGTATGGAGGTAACAGGTTGTGGATGGCTTTATATACCATGGTTAGGGTTTTGAACTGGAGTCTCTGGGCAATGGGGAGCCAGTGAAGGGATTGACAGGGAGGAGAGGCTGGGAAATGGCGGGGGCACAGGTGGATTAGTCGAGCAGCAGAGTTTAGTATAGATTGGAGGGGTGCGAGAGTGTTAGAAGGGAGGCCACAGAGCAGGAGGTTGCAGTAGTCGAGGCGGGAGATGATGAGGGCATGCACTAGTGTTTTTGCAGAGTCTTTGCTGAGGAATGTGCGGATCCAGGAGATATTTCTGAGTTGGAGTCAGCAGGAAGTGGAGAGGGCTTGGATACGTCGTTTGAAGGAGAGATCAGAGTCCAGGGTTAACCCGATGCAGCGAGCTTGTGTTACTGGGGAGAGTGGGCAGTCATTAACTTTGATGAATAGGTCAGTTGGGGGGGTTGAGTGAGGTGGGGAAAGATGATGAATTCAGTTTTGTCCATGTTAAGCTTTAGAAATCTGGCGGAGAAGAAGCATGAAATATAGGACAGACATTGTGGGATTCTGGTTAGTAAGGAGGAGATATCTGGTTCAGAGAGGTAGATCTGTGTGTCATCAGCATAGAGGTGATACTGAAAGCCGTGAGACTCTATAAGCTGTCCCAGGCCAAAGGTGTAGATAGAGAAGAGCAGGGGCCCTAGGACTGAACCTTGGGGGACACCGACAGATAGGGGGCAAGACGAGGAGGTGGTGTGTGAGTGGGAGACGATGAATGTCCTGTCTGTTAGGTATGAAAAGATCCAAGATAGGGCCAAGTCAGTGATGCCAAGAGAAGAGAGAGTATGTAGTAAGAGGGAATGGAGGAGGAGGGCAGAGTAGTGACGCTTGGATTTGGCGGTTAGTAGGTCATTGGTGACTTTAGTTAGGGCAGTTTCAGTAGAATTGTGCAGTCGGAAGCCTGATTGTAAGTGGTCAAAGAGGGAGCAGAAGGAGAGGTGGGAGAATAGCTCAAGGTGGACGTGTTGTTCCAGTAGTTTTGAGGCATAGGGGAGGAGTGATATCTGGCGAAAGCTAGACAGAGAAGATGGGTCGAGGGAGGGCTTTTTGAGGATGGGTGTGTTTGAGGCATGATTGAAGCATGAGGGGAAGACACCAGTTGTTAGTGACAGGTTGAAGAGGTGGGTTAGGGTTGGGATGAAGACTGTGGAAAGGTTAGGGATTAGGTGGGATGGGATTGGGTTAAGTTCACAGGTGGTGAGGTGTGATTTGGAGAGCAAAGAGGAAACTTGATCTTCTGTAATGGTGGAAAAGCTGGTTTTGGAGGAGGAAGGTTGGGTAGATATGAGGAGAGGCTGTGGGGACTTAAGGCAAATGCTTTGTCTGATGGTGTCAATCTTCTGCTTTAAGAATGAGGCAAAGTCTTCAGTTGAGATAAGAGGATAGGGAGGAGGCACTGGGGGATGGAGAAGAGAATTGAAAGTGTTGAATAGCTGTTTAGGGTTGTGAGACAGGGAGGATATGAGAGATAAGAAGTTTGTTTTGCAGCAGTGAGTGTGAACTTGAAAATGATGAGGGATTGTTTGAATGCAATGAAGTGCTCGTTGGAGCAGGACCTTTTCCATCTCTGCTCAGCAACCCTGGAGGCCCGTCGCAGTTTTTTAGTCCAGTTGGTGTGCCAGGGTTGCCTATTGATTGTGCGAGCTTTGGTGAGTGTGAGGGGGGCGACCGAATCGAGAGCTGCAGCTGTTGTGGTGTTATATAAAGCAGCAGCAACATCTGCATCATGTAAGGAACTTATGTCTGTAAGAGGGAAGAGGGATTCAGAGAGTGAGTGTAGGTCAAGGTGTTTGAGATTTATGCGAGGATGTGTAAGTTTGTTGTGTGGGGTTTCTGGACCTGGAGAGGAGCGGGAAGAGAATGTAAGTAGGATGTGGTCAGATAGAGGGAGAGATGAGTTAAAGAGGTTAGATAGGGAACAGAGGCAGGTGAAGATGAGGTCCAGTGTGTGGCCATCTTTGTGAGTGGCTATGGAAGACCACTGAGCAAGGCCGAAGGAGGAAGTGAGGGATAGAAGCTTAGAGACAGATGAGTGGGAAGTGTCAATGGGGATGTTGAAGTCGCCCATGATGATAGTAGAGATGTCAGTGGAAAGGAAGTGAAGTAGCCAGGTGGTGAAATAGTCGAGAAAGGTGGTGGCTGACCCTGGGGGACGGTAAAGGACAGCCAGTTGGAGGTTGGAGGGGGAGTAGATGCACACAGTGCACCTCAAAAGAGGGGAGAGTAACGGAGGGCGGTAGTGGCATTTGGGTGAAGGCACATGAATCAGAGAGGAGAAAGGCTATGCCTCCACCATGTTTGCTGATGGGGCAGGTGGTGTGGGAAAGGTGGAATCCACCATATAAGAGAGCAGCTAGAGAAGCTGTGTCAGAAGGGGTGAAACAGGTTTCGATGATGGTGAGGAAGGAAAGTTTGTTAGTAATGAAAAGATCATAAATGTAGGAAAGTTTGCTACAGACGGAGCGAGCTCCTGTTAGAGGGACTGCACAAGCGGGGGCAGGGTGAATGTTAATGAGGCTAGAGAGGTTGCGAGAGTTTGTGACAGATAGGAGGTGGAAGTGACTGTGGGGATGTGGTGACAAGGACCAGGATTTGGAGAGATATCACCAGCAGTGAGGAGGGCCAGAGAAAGTGTTAGCAGGTGGGAGCAGGAGAGAACATGAGGTGTCTGTCTGTGTGTAGAGACACAAGATTGAATGATGAGGAATAGATCTAAGGAGGAGGTGAGGTGGATGGGGAGGATGGAGGGAGAGATGAAGAGTTCATTACTAGGTGTAGGGATTAGGGGGGTTAGTAGAAAGTGAATGATTATGGGGGTGAGAGTGAAAACAAACAAAAACATAGTTAAAAGAGAGTAAGCAGTCCAAGTGAGAGTTACCCGACTTCTGCCCTGACTAACTGCCTCTGAAGTAACTGCACACACTTGGCGACGAAGACACACTTTGTGGAAGAAGATGCGTGCATCAACCCACACGCGTGCACCCCTTATGCAGCTTCTAAATTTATGGGTCAGACTAAACCACCAGATGAGGGGCATTGTGGGAGCTGCTTTTGGATAAATTAGAGGCTGGTAAGATTACCAGGAGATGGCTGGATGATCAAAGAAAGAGCTCCGGCTGTGTGGGAATATGCAGTTTAGCACCTTTAGATATCTGATAAAGTCTACAGTGGGGAAAGGACAGACATACCATTGAGTATTCAATGGAATGTAATAGATAAAGCAGAAATATCAAGCAGAGGTACTGTACCATTAGATTGTTTCAAGGGGGGAGTAGCAACACATGACAGACAGCAAGCAGAGGTATTGTACTTTGCTGAAGAAGATGCATGCATCAACCCCACACGCATGCACCCCTTATGCAGCTTCTAAATTTATGGGTCAGATCACAAAACAAATGTAAATATTAGAGAAAGATAACACAAGTAAACTTAAGAGAGAGACTTAAGCTACCATTGTGAATCTGCGTGCCACATGTGCTGCCCATGTTGAGAGGTCACAAATTGATGGCAGTTTTTAAATGAAGGTCTTATTATTAAGGAAAAAATAAATCCAAACCTACAGGGCCCTGTGTGAAAAATTGATTGCCCTCTAAAACTAATAACTGGTTGGGTCCTTAACAGCAACAACTGCAATCAAGCATTTGCGATAAGTGACAATGAGTCTTTTACAATGCTCTGGAGGAATTTTGGCCCAATCATCTTTGCAAAATTGTTGTAATTCAGGCACAATGGAGGGTTTCCAGGCATGAACCGCCTTTTTAAGGTCATGCCACGGTATCTCAATTGGATTAAGGTCAGGACTTTAACTAGGACACTCCAAAGTCTTAATTTTGTTTTTCTTAAGCCATTCAGGGGTGGTCTTGCTAATGTGTTTTGGATCATTGTACTGCTGCATAACCCATGTGCGCTTCAGCTTGAGGTCACCATCAGATGGATGGACATTCTCCTTCAGGAATTTTTGGCAGACAGCAGAATTCATGGTTCCATTTACCACAGCAAGTCCTGAAGCAACAACCATCACACTACCACCACATTTTATTATTGGTATGATGTTCCTTTTCTGAAATGCTGTGTTACTTCTATGCCAGATGTAATGGGACATCCACTTAACAAAAAGTTCAACTTTTGTCTCATCAGTCCACAGAGTTTTCTCCCAAAAGTCTTAGTGATCACCAAGATGTTTTCTGGCAAAACTGAAAGGAGCCTTTATATTCCTTTTGCTCAGCAGTGGTTTTTGTCTTGGAACTCTGCCATGCGTGCTATTTTTGTCCACTCTCTTTGTTATGATTACATAGTTACATAGTTAGTAAAGCCGAATAAAGACTTGCGTCCATCAAGTTCGACCTGTTAGTTCTGTAATTGCTAAAGTTGATCCAGAGGAGGGCAAAAACCCCAAATGATTTAGCCAATCTTCACCTGAGGAAAAATTCCCTCCTGACTCTGAAACCAGCAGTCAGAATAAATCCCTGTATCAACCTACTATTTTATTTTATTTTTAAGTATATGCAGAAATCTGCCTGGTATCTAGAAAAGCATCCAGTCCCCGCTTGAACTGGTTTAGTGAATCCGACATTACCGTCTCCTCACTCAGTGAATTCCATATTCTCACTGCTCTTACCGTAAAGAACCCCTTCCTATGCTGGTGCTGAAACCTTTTCTCTTCCAGTCTTAGTGAGTGCCCTCTTGTTACCGTAATATCCCTCCTTTTGAACAAATCCCGGGCAAGGTCTCTATACTGTCCCCTAACATATTTGTACACATTTATTATGTCCCCCCTCAACCTTCTCTTTTCCAGGCTGAATAGTCCTAGTTTTGCCAACCTCTCTGGGTATTGCAGTCCCTCCATTCCCCTTATTAATTTTGTTGCCCTCCTTTGTACCTTTTCAAGCTCATTTATATCCTTTCTATATATTGGGGCCCATAACTGAGCACAGTATTCCAAGTGTGGTCTGACCAGTGCTTTGTACAGTGGAAGAACAATGTTCTCACCCTTTGCAGCTATACCTCTTCTGATACATCCCATTACCCTGTTTGCCCTTACAGCAGCGGCCTGACTTTGGGCACTCCAATTTAGTTTGCTATCAATCAAGATGCCCAAGTCCTTCTCCATCTCTGAATTCCCCAATGGTTTCCCATTCAGTGAGTACTGGTGACTTCCATTTTTCCTTCCCATATGTATGACCTTACATTTCTCCTCGTTAAACCTCATCTGCCATTTAATGCTCCACCTACCCAGCTTATCCAAATCCCTCTGTAGGTCTTCACTATCCTCTTTTGTATTAATTGTTTTACATAACTTTGTGTCATCTGCAAATATTGATATTTTACTATTTATCCCGTTGACTATGTCGTTAATAAAGATATTAAATAACATTGGGCCTAGTACAGACCCCTGTGGTACCCCACTAGTGACGCTTACCCAATCTGAGAATATTCCATTTATAACCACCCTCTGCCTTCTATCCTTTAGCCAGTTAGCTACCCACTTGCAGACATTTTCCCCCAGCCCCATCATTCTCATTTTGTATACCAACCTATTATGTGGCACGCTATCGAACGCTTTTGAGAAGTCGAGATACACGACATCCACTGGTTCCCCCTGATCTACTCGAGAGCTAACCTCCTCGTAGAAGTCAATCAGGTTTGTTTGGCAGGAGCGATTCCTCATGAATCCATGTTGGTTCGGGGTTAATAGATTATTAGCATCAAGATGCTCCATGATTGCCTCATTAATAAAGCCTTCAAAAATTTTGCCCACAACGGACGTCAGACTCACCGGCCGATAGTTTCCGGTGTTACTTTTTGCTCCCTTTTTGAATATTGGCACTACATTCGCCTGTCGCCAATCAAGTGGTACAGACCCAGTCTCAACAGAGTCCTTAAATATAAGATATAACGGTCTGTCTATCACATTACTTAGTTCCCTTAGTACCCGTGGGTGTATGCCATCAGGTCCTGGTGATTTGTTTATTTTAATGTTACTGAGGCGTTTCTGTACCCCAGCTTGGGTTAGATTTGTCATACTTAGTGGAGGATTAAGCTTGTCACTTCTCATTTCGCCTGTTAGTTCTTTTTCCTTTGTGAAAGTTGCCGAAAAAAATTTATTTAATAGATTAGCTTTATCCTCATCTTTCTCTATGATTTTGCCTTCATCACTTTTTATCGGTCCAATATTATTCGATTTAATCCTTTTACTATTTATATACGTAAAGAACAGTTTGGGATTTGATCTACTTTCCCTAGCAATACGTCTCTCTGTTTCCTCCTTTGCTATTTTTATTTGTTTTTTGCAGGTTCTCGTTTTTTCCTTGTAACACATTAGTGCCTCCTTGCTGTTTTCCTGTTTTAATCTCTTGAATGCCTCTTTTTTGCTATTTAACGCCCCTTTTACGTTCTTATTCAACCATATTGGTTTCCTCTTATTTCTGGCCCTTTTATTCCCATACGGTATATACCTCTCGCACTGAGTATTCAGAATTCTTTTGAAGGTTTCCCATTTACTATTCGTATTTCCTTGATTAAGAACTTTGTCCCAGTCTATAAGTTGAAGGTTTTCTTTCAGCTGATCAAACTTCGCCCTCCTAAAGTTTAATGTTTTAGTTGTTCCCTTATTGATAACCCTACTGAAGGGCATTTTGAAATTGATAATATTATGATCGCTATTACCTAGGTGCCCCCCTATCTGTACCTCAGTTATTCTATCAGGCCTATTAGTCAATATTAAGTCCAACACGGCCTTCCCTCTCGTTGGTTCCTGCACTAGTTGGGAGAGATAATTATCCTTGATATTTGTCAAGAACCTTTTTCCTTTCTGCGATCTACAGGTTTCTGTTTCCCAGTCAATATCCGGGTAGTTGAAGTCCCCCATTACAATCACCTCATTATGTTTTGCTACTTTGTCTATTTGTCCTAATAGCAGTTTCTCATTCTCCTCTGTTATATTAGGTGGCTTATAGCAGACCCCCAGTAATATTTTATTATTATTTTTTGCCCCCTCTATCTCTACCCACATGGACTCGACCCCCTCTTCTCCCTCTCCTATATCTTCCCTTAGTCTGGGCTTTAGACGTGACCTTACATATAAGCAGACTCCTCCGCCCTTCCCCTGTTTTCGGTCACTTCTAAATAAACTATAATCTGTTAAATTTACCGCCCAGTCGTAGCTATCGTCTAGCCAAGTCTCTGTTATACCTACGATGTCATACCTCTCCTCCGATATAAGCGCCCGCAGCTCATCCGCCTTATTGGTCAGGCTTCTTGCGTTGGTCAGCATGCAAGATAAAACTTTGGGGTTATTTAGCATCCTATTCTTCTCTAACGATCTAACTGTACTATCCCCACCCCCCTCTCCACCCTCATTATATTCACTTCTCCCCTTCCCCCTTGCTTGCCTCACATCCCACCTATTTCCTTGGTTTCCCCCCCCCGTCTCTAGTTTAAAAACTCCTCCAACCTATTAGCCATCTTCTTCCCCAGCACCGCTGCACCCTCCCCATTGAGGTGCAGCCCGTCCCTACGGAAGAGCCTGTAGCCGACAGCGAAGTCGGCCCAGTTCTCCATGAACCCAAACCCTTCTGCCTTGCACCAACTCTTTAGCCACTTATTCACCTCCCTAACCTTCCGTTGGCGCTCCTGTGTGGCTCGCGGGATTGGTAGTATTTCTGAGAAAACTACCTTGGAGGTCCTTGCCCTAAGCTTCCTACCTAGATCCCTGAAATCATTTTTAAGGACCCTCCATCTACCACTCACTTTGTCATTGGTGCCAATGTGGACCATGACCGCTGGGTCTTCGCCAGCCCCACCCAGTAACCTGTCAACCCGATCCGCGATGTGCCGGACTCGAGCGCCAGGGAGGCAGCACACCGTTCGGCGATCCTGGTCTTTGTGACAGATTGCCCTGTCTGTCCCCCTAATAATAGAGTCACCCACTACCAGGACCTGTCTAGCCTGCCCTACACTTCCCCCCTCCCCCTCATTACTGGAGCATACACTCCCCCGGCGGTCAGAGGATCTGTCGTGCTCCAATAATGCCGGTTCTGAACCAGCCTTCCTATACTTCTTCCCTCTATCCCTTCTAACTGTTACCCAGCTCCCTGCCTGTTCAGCCTGCGCTTCCCCACTAAGCTCCACCCCCAGTGTTGACCCATTGAGTGTCTGCTCGGTGAGCAGCAAACTCCGTTCCATGTTGTCGATGCTCCTCAGTACCGCTATCTGAGCACTTAGATCCAGGATTTGGGCTTCCAAGTGCACGATATGCTCACATCTCTCGCAGCAGTATGGATTCCTGAGCGGTAGCTCAGGGAATGCATACATTGCGCAAGATGTACACTGCACGGCTCCGGCCAACATGGACGTCATTCTAAATATGGGGATACAGTCAGTATATATGTACAAGTACAAAACACAATTATTTATATATAGGTGTATGGACGGGGATCAATTAGGGATGTGCAAGTGTATCGATTAGATATCGGCGCGGGATCAGTTAAGTATGGACGGGGGATCAATTAAGTATCAATTAAGTATGGACGGGGGATCAGCTGAGTGGGTCAGGTGGATTAATTAAGTATGGACGGTGTGTCAATTAACTATGGACTGGGATCAATAAGTATGGACTGGGGAAATAATTAATTGTGGACTAGGGAATCAATCAATTAATTATGGACAGGGGGTTTAATTAAATAGGATGGGGGGTAAAGCAAATAAATAGGTATGGACGGTGGGTCAATTAACTAAGGACTGGGGATCAATAAGTATCAATAATATCAATAAATATGGACTGGGGAAATAATTAATTGTGGTCTGGGGAATCAATCAATTAATTATGGACAGGGGTTAATTAAATATGGTGGGGGATAAGGCAAATAGATAGGGACTGGGGATGAGTAAAAGTGGACAAGGGGAATCTATTAAATAGGACAAGGGGGATCAATCAATTATGGGCTGGGGGGGTCAATCATTTAAATGTGGTCAGGGGGATCACTTTAATATGGACGGGGGTGGTCGGGGATCAATTAAATGAGGACGGGGGGGTCAATTTAATGTGGTCAGAGGGATCAGTTAAATATGGACGGGGGTGTTCAGGGGAATCAATGTAAATATGGACGGGGGTGATCAATTAAATATGGACGGGGGGGTAATCAATTAAATATGGACTAGGGAATACAATACAATTACAATACAGATACAAATACAATACAGTACAGTACACACTTGGGTTCAGTAGGGCCGCTTATCGCGGCCTACTGCCCCTTACTCACCTCCTCTAGGGACGCTGCACGCTATCACAGCGCGCTTGTCCCTCCGGTCGCCTCTTACCGGTCCTCCTGATCACCTCCTGGTCACCACCACCTGGCACCCTCCGCTGGCCGGCACTGCACGCTGCCACAGCGCTCTCTTGCGCTCGTCCCTCCGGTCGCCTCCTACTGGTCCTCCCGGTCTGCTCGGTCACCTCCGCCTGGCTCTCCTCCCTTCCCAGGAGCTCTCTCCACACACAGCACAACTCTTGCAGCACACGGCAGGCTCCGCCTCCACCACTTCCTGTCAGGCCTCCTCCCACTTCCTGTTGCATCGGCCTGGAAGGGGCTAACAGAGGGGTAGCCCCTTCCAGGTGGAGTCATGAACACCGACCTTAACTGAGGCAAGTGAGGCCTGCAGTTCTTTGGATGTTGTTGTTGGGTCTTTTGTGACCTCTTGGATGAGTTGTCGCTGCACTCTTGAGGTAATTTTGGTGGGCAGGCCACTCCTGGGAAGGTTCACCACTGTTCCATGTTTTTGCCATTTGTGAATAATGGCTCTCACTGTGGTTCACTGGAGTCCCAAAGCTTTAAAAATGGTTTTATAACCTTTTCCATATTAATAGATCTCAATTAGTTTGTTTCTCATTTGTTCCTGAATTTCTTTGGATTGCAGCATGATGCCTAGCTTTTGAGGATCATTTGGTCTACTTCACTTTGTCAGGCAGGTCCTATTTAAGTGATTTCTTGATTGAGAATAGGTGTGGCAGTAATAAGGCTTGTGTGTGGCTAGGGAAATTGAACTCAGCTTATCAAAGATATGATAAACAACAGTTAAAATATAAATTAAGGGGGGAAATTACTTTTTCACACAGGGCCCTGTAGGTTTGGATTTCTTTTTCCCTTAATAACAAAGACCTTCATTTAAAAACTGCATTTTGTGTTTACTTGTGTTATCTTTGTCAAATATTTAAATTTGTTTTGTGATCTGAAACATTTAAGTGTGAAAAATATGCAAAAGAATAAGAAATCAGGAAACACTTTTTCACACCACTGTATATATACAGTATACATAGTCACCTATTTAATCCCCTGTTCCTGGTGCACCATGCTGATCTTTTTTTATATTGGCTGAAATGCAGTCACCCAGAATATCACAGGTGACCACTGCAGTTAGTCACTGGCCTTAGTGATATCATGTGATGGATTAACTAAGGCCAGTGACTGGCTACTACAGTCACGTGGGATATTCAGCTGCTGCCAAGTTTAACATAAAACCAGAGGCTGATCATAGATAAAACACTGCATGGGCAGGGATAGCATGGGGCAGTTTATTTTTATAGCTTTATTGCTGGTTGTAAGCAGCTTTGAAATAACTTGGAAAAGCACTGCCCATAACCTTTACTCTCCACACAGTAATTATTAAACTCCCTGTCCTCCACCTCAATGCTGCCCCATCATAATCAACTTTTCAATTTCCCCATAAATATATAAGCCAATTTTAGCAGTACATCAAAGAAGATTTCACTGTCTGCACCCCATCCTCTGTCTAATAACATATAGAAGGCATACCTATACACAAGGAATAGTAACTGAACAGGATAAAACAGAGGACGGTAATCATTAGGCTAAGTGCCCACGATGCAGAAATGCTCTGGATTTTTCCTGAACGTTTCTGCATCTCCCTGGCAGAAAAACCGCATGCGGATTTTACATGTGCTTTTCCTGCCAGGTACAAGCGGAAGTGAAGCGTTTTGATCATGCGATTTCGCGTGCGGGATGTGAAGAGCTTTCCAAGCAATTTTAGCATCACTTGGAAAGTGCTTGACAACTTGGTCACACTATATAAATCCATGCAACCGACATGGATTTTATATAGTGTTACCAAGTTAGTTAAAAAAAAAAAAAAGAATAAAAATGGTAAAAAACAACAACAAAACATATACTCACCTTCTGATGGCCCCCAGTCTCCTTATGCGATGCGTCCGGTCTTCCCGGTGTCTCACGGTTGTGTGAAAGGACCTTCCATGATGTCATTTAGTTATGTGACAGGTCGCGCGACCGCTGACGTCGGCAGTCATGTGACCTGTCACATGACTAAATGACGTCATGGCAGGTCCTTTTAGACCATCACGAGCTGCCGGGGAGCCAGGACGTATAGCTATGGACACCGGGGGCCATCAGAAAGTGAGTATAATGTATAAATCTTACAGCAAGGAAAGTGAAGAACCTGCACCACCAGCAAGCAGCTGCAATAGTCAGTGCAAACCTGAACAAGTACAATGCAGACACCTAAATAGGACTTGGTAACATTTCAGGTGCAAAATCTCATAAAAAAGTTTAAACAGTCCAAAATAACCATAAGAAAGAAAAATGAGCTGCACTCACCAGTCCTTAAAAGCAGTATCTTTATTCCATAAGGATAAAAAGTCTGGCAAGCAGGGAGAGCGGGGAAGAAAAAAGCAGACAACAGCTGTTTCGCTTCTACAGGTCTGTGTTACACACAAAACATGTCTGCTTTTTTCTTCCCCGCTCTTCCTGCTTGCTGGACTTTTTATCCTCATGGAATAAAGATACTGCTTTTAAGGACTGGTGAGTGCAGCTCATTTTTCTTTCTTATGAGTATAATGTATATTTTTTAATTTTAATTCTTTTTTTTACAGATACTATGGTACCCGGGTCTGGATGAGAGTCTCCTCTTCTCCAGACCTGGGTACCATCGGCACATTGAATCGCTTAATATCCGCATGTGCACATGTAGTGATGCGGATATTAAGCGATTCAATGCAAGTCAATGGCGGCGAAAACGCCGCGATTACGCAAAATAATTGGTAGCGCTGCGGATTTATCCGCAATGATAATCCGCAGCGGAAATTTCCGCAGCATGTGCACAGCACATGCGGATTATCATTGGGGAACATGGCAGACCTTCTACAAAGCATTTTTTAAGTGTTTCTGCAGCGGAATTGCCGCTGCGGAAACGCTTAAAAAACGCATAGTGGGCACACACTGAACCAGGAGAAAAACACAGGAGTAGCTTGAATAAAAAACAGTCTTTATTAAATACATAAATATCAGAAATAAGTATTCAAGTCATAGCATTAACATATATGGGGATACAGAAGGAGTGAAATGGTGGCAGCACAAAACAGCCTGTGAACCCCCATGCATCCACATTATGAGAGTAATTTGTGGGCTGGGGGCTCCTAAGGCAAGGTACCCATCATATTCAAGAAAAAATGGACAGGGGACATTCAATCATACGTAATAATCAGGACCGAGTAAAGTCCATAATGACATTTAGAGGTCCACAGCCCAAGTAAATCTAAGTGAAGAGAAGGAACCTTACCAGAGGAGGTAGAACACAGGACTAAAGTGCTGAGTGCAATAAACCCATGGGAGGGAGCACCTCAACGCGCGTTTCGCCTGGGTGAATGTGGCTTTCTCAAGAGGCTGGGGCAATGGTGCGTGTGAGGACCTTAAGTATGTCACTTCCGTGGTCATGTGACGCGTCACATGACGAACTAGTGGTATCAGACTTCCGCATAACGGCGCATGCGTCGTGGGTATCCTGTCGCGCGCATCCAAGGAGTCACGCCCACCACGCGTGCGCGAAGCGCACAGAGCAGGAGGCCACAGACAGCGGGGCACGCGCGCTCCGAGGGAAACAAACGGTACGCATGCGCACCACGTCAGCCAGCATATTTACAGCAAACTGTATAGTGAGAGTATGAAACAAGTCAATAATTATGGTGTGTACACAGACAATGGCCAGAATATCCAATACAATACAACGAGACATCTACAATATTGCACATAATGGAAGTTCATGTTGTATTCTCAAATGGCATAAAACGCAACATCACTGAAATAAGGATAAAAATGTAAAAATTAGTACCAATATAAGAGACTATATGGCTAAAAAGGGAGTTAAAATAAATCACATGAGATATAGTTACAGAGGAAACAGGAGAGCAGTGCCAAAAAGCATGCTGGATCATAAGAAGGAGGCGAAGCCAAGAGCCTCATTTAATCCGCGTGGGCTAACCGTGTCCAGAGTGACCATCCATCTTGCCTCCCGTTGGGCTAGCCGTTGTTTAATATTTCCACCTCGGGAGAAGAGACGCACCACTTCTATACCACGTATCTGCAGTGACCAAGGTCCCATGTGATTTATTTTAACTCACTTTTTAGCTGTATAGTCTCTTATATTGGTACTAATTTTTACATTTTTATCCTTATTTCAGTGATGTTGCGTTGTACACCTCTGTACAGAGTGCTTCTGTGGTCAGGTCCGTGTCTACTCTTTCATCGCCAGCTACTGGGAGGAACATCTATTTTCTGCAACGTTATAATAACTATGCGATGAGTGATGTTACTAATGGCTTTATGCCATTTGAGAATACAACATGAACTTCCATTATGTGCAATACTGTATATGTCTTGTTGTATTGTATTGGATATTCTGGCCATTGTCTGTGTACACACCGTTGGTTTCCCTTGGAGCGCGCGCGCCCCGCTGTCTGCAGCCTCCTGCTCTGTGCGCTTCGCGCACGCGCGGTAAGCGTGACGGCTTGGACGCGCGTGCGCGCGACAGGATACACACGGCGCATGCGCCGTTATGCGGAAGTCTGGTACCACTAGTTGGTCATGTGACGCGTCACATGACCACGGAAGTGACATACTTAAGGTCCTCACACGCACCATTGCCCAGCCTCTTGAGAAAGCCACATTCACCCAGGCGAAACGCGCGTTGAGGCGCTCCCTCCCATGGGTTTATTGCACTCAGCACTTTAGTCCTGTGTTCTACCTCCTCTGGTAAGGTTCCTTCTCTTCACTTAGATTTACTTGGACTGTGGACCTCTAAATGTCATTATTTACTCGGTCCTGATTATTACGTATGATTGAATGTCCCCTGTCCATTTTTTCTTGAATATGATGGGTACCTTGCCTTAGGAGCCCCCAGCCCACAAATTACTCTAATAATGTGGATGCATGGGGGTTCACAGGCTGATTTGTGCTGCCACCACTTCACTCCTTCTGTATCCCCATTTATGTTAATGCTATGACTTGAATACTTATTTCTGATATTTATGTATTTAATAAAGACTGTTTTTTATTCAAGCTACTCCTGTTTTTCTCCTGGTTCAGTATGTTGTTGGAGTCGAGTTCATGCTGATCTAGCTCTTATGGTTTATCAGCTATGTTTGCTTTTGGGCATGCATTTAAGGCTGCTGTATGTTCACTAAATAGTGGGCACACAGCCTAAGGGTATTTTCATATGTTGCGTTTTTGCAGCGTTTTCCTTTGAGCACTTTTTATGCAAATTAAAAGCTACTTTTTACAGTACCATCAAAAGATATGAGTTTTTAGAAATCTCATGCGCACAATTGCTTTTTTTTCCCTGACTAAATTGGAAAACTGCTGCTTTTTCTAAAACTACAGCATGTCAATTCTGTAAGCATTTTTTTGCGGAAATTTGGCAGTGTTTTTTTCACAATAGAAAGAATGTGCAAAAATGCTGCATAAAAAGCAGCCATGCCTTTTTGCTGCTTTTTTGGTGAATGAAACTAACTTTATTAAACATGTATTGAAGACAAATGACACATATAATCTGCACCAAAAATGCAGCAAAAAAAAATACACGCAGGAAAACCTACTTTTTATAAGCAGCTTTTTACTGCCAAAAGAGAAGGTTGTGGTTGAAGGAAAATATGCCGTGAAAAAGCAACATGTGAATATAGCCTAACTATTCATACTGATGTCTATCAGCTAAATCTCTCCGCTCTCACTTTGCTGTCACCTCAATCTCCTCTCTGGCTTTCACTGTGCTGTCACCTCGATCTCCTCTCTGGCTTTCACTGTGCTGTCACCTCGATCTCCTCTCTAGCTCTCACTGTGCTGTCACCTTGATCTCCCCTCTGGCTCTCACTGTGCTGTCACGATGATCTCCTCTCTGGCTCTCACTGTGCTGTAACCTTGATCTCCTCTCTGGCTCTCACTGTGCTGTAACCTTGATCTCCCCTCTGGCTCTCACTGTGCTGTCAGCTCGATCTCCCCTCTGGCTCTTACTGTGCTGCAGTCTGTAGACTCCAGCTCTCACCTGTCACAGCTCAGACAAGAATACAGAGAAGAGGGGTTTCTATTTAGGGGTGGCTTCTCATTGGTCACTGCAAATTGTGGAAATTGCTGTAAGTATATTCCTGGCAGACTGCTCAGATAGGTAACCCCCCCCTGATAGAGCATAAATGAATAACAGGGAGCATCAGAGCTACATGAATATGCACATTATTTGTTGATTTCCTTGGCTAGACACTAATGTGATATATGCAGATTTTGCAACCAAAGAAATTAAATTTATTTTTTTTCATAAGTAGGAAAACACATTTAATGTTTTAAAAAGACATTTATTCCCACACACTTCTCATTTTACACTTCTGCATTTCAGCAGTTTAGCAGATCTACCTTGTTCCACCTAGGATGATGAAAAGTTAACAGCGAAGGTCAAATAAATACGCATCAGAAAAAATATGCTAAGCTCTTCTGCATGGAGAAGTGAGGGAATGCATGCATTTCAATATGACTGCAGCGAAGTTCAGGAGTAATGCTAAGTACTCCCCTGATGGCTTGTACCGTATTATGGTATCAGAAGGAGCAGCTGGCGGAGACACAGATGAATTGTGGCCAAGAAGGCACCGAAGAAAATATTAAATTCAAATCTTCACACAGTTCACTGACACGATCAGAGCTTGGGAACAAGAATATCAGCATTGTGGTTCACATGTACTAGGATAATGGCAGACTGGCTATATGGCAGAGCTTTGTAAGGCTACATTCACATCTCATTTAAGTGTATATTCAGGGTATATGTAAACTTCAAATGTGACTAAGGCGATAAAGGATCCACTGCACATCGCACATAACAGTGTTGTAAAAAAGTAACTGTCTTCTGAAACCGAACGCTATAAATTCACACCAGACTATTACCTCACTTCTGTGGGAGGTTACCCCATCTTTTCTTGCAGAATTTCTTCATTTCAGACACACTGGTGATTTTTTTTAAACAAACTGCTACTGTAGGTAAAGTCAAACCCTCTCTATTGAATTAATCTCATTTATTTCCACATCCCAAAATGTTTCAGCTCATCCAGAGCCTTTGCCAATTGACAAAGGCTCTGGATGAGCTGAAACGTTTTGGGATGTGGAAATAAACAAAATTAATTCACCACATCTGAGTGCCAGGACTCGTTTTTGCTCTTGGACACATAATTTCTCCTCGTGCACCACAAAAAGATTGCAGAGTGCCGACCACATTTTGAACGTTATATTACACCCTCTCTACTGTCTATCTGCATAGCCAAAAAACACCTCAAACACTTCAGCCATGAAACATTAAGATAAGACATTATCCAGAAGAACATTTCTGGTGCAAACATATTGGGTCATTATCTAGTGACAATATGTACCAGAGCGTTACACTTCCAACACCAGACTGACCACTGTAATTGTGTTCTACTATTTTGGCATGATGAGTTCCTACAGCATTATCTAGAAGAATTATGGATCATTCCATTATTATTTCCCCTTTTGACGGACAGTGATGTTACCCTTGGACAGAAGATTATTTTATCACTTTAATGCTCCTTAAATGTACTGTTCAGACTTCCTCGTTAAAAAGTCATCAATACAGAGTAAATGACCCAAGCTATAAAAGTGCACCACAATCCATATGGTGATGACCAATTAAAAAAAAAATAAGAAAAATGTAACTTTTTCATCTTACTGACACACAAAAATAAATAAATAAATGGTGTTCAAAAAGTCATATAGAAAAAAAAATGGTATCACCGTAAATGTAATCTCGGACCACAAGGAATGCAGCCTAACCATTAAAATAGTTTTTGACCTATTTACCCAGTCGAGATTGAGACCCCAGATGTAGACCATGGTTAGAAATGGTTAATGGTGGAAGGGTCCATGAGGACTGGGCTCCAGCACCAATGGGAAAATGTTAAAACCTAACTTTTAGTGTGTAATAAAAACATGGTGAGAAAAAGCAAAAAAAAGGATAAAAAAAGATTAAGGATCCATACGTTTAAGCGTAGCACTAGCAACTCCCGAAACGTGTAAACTTGGGGATCCTTAATTTTTTTTTTTTTTTTCTCACCATGTTTTTAAGGTCACAGTAAAAGTATTTTTTTAACATTTTCCCATTGGTGCTGAAGCCCAGTCCTCATGGACCCTTCTTCAGTTTTGGACCTGGATATCAGTCTTGTGTGTTCTTACACTCCTTGCACCACACCCTGACCAAACAAGAACTACCAGGGTTCCTATGTGAATACAAGTAATTTTCACACTGAAATGTTCTTGCAGGAAGGTGAGCGGATTACGATTTTTTCTCCTTTCCTATAAATGGTTAACCCTAATTCTTCATACGAACGTGAAAAACATCTGAAGAATTGTGAATTGGATGGGCTGTTGTTAAGACCAGCTTAGAGCAATGATGACAAGGAAATATTACTGGGTCCATCTCGACTTTCCTATTCAGGAGTGCTCTGCTTCTCGAGCGGCTAACCTGAACTCTGCGTGCTTACAATCATGTTATATGATGTAGTTGTACTTCTGCAGCATCGGAAGTACAGAGAAGTGACTAAGATTATATACTAACAGCATTCTGGATGGATTCTGCTCGACTGTAGTGCGGTATGTAGAAGCACACGAGGAAAGTGCTTGTAAGCACTGCGCATGCTCAGCCACCGCTATCAGACAGCAGTAGTGGCCACTTCCATTGGAAACAAACATTAACAATCAAATAAAGGTAGATCTTTCAGGTGAATAGGGGCAAATGTTAATAAAAAGTAAATTGCAATCTGGGCAAAGCCCTTTAAGGCTTTTATTATTAAGGGAAAAATAAATTCAAACCTACAGGGCCCTGTGTGAAAAAGTGATTGCCCCCTCCCCCTTAAAACATAAATTAATTGTGGTTTATCACATCTTTGGGAAGTTGAGTTCAATTTCCGTAGCCACACACAAGCCTGATTTCTGCCACACCTGTTCTCAATCAAGAAATCACTTAAATAGGACTTGCCTGACAAAGTGAAGTAGACCAAAAGATCCTCAAAAGCTAGGCATCATGCTGCGATCCAAAGAAATTCAGGAACAAATGAGAAACAAAGTAATTGAGATCTACCAGTCTAGAAAATGTTATAAAACCATTGCTAAAGTTTTGGGACTCCACCGAACAAAAGTGACTGCCATTATGCACAAATGGCGAAAACATGGAACAGTGGTGAACCTTTCCAGGAGTGGCCAGTAGACCAAAATTACCCCAAGAGCGCAGTGACGACTCATCCAAGAGGTCACAAAAGACTCCACAAAAACATCCAAAGAACTTCAGGCTTCACTTTCCTCAGCTAAGGTCAGTATTCATAACTCCACCATAAGAGACGGAGCAAAAATGGCAAGTTCCAAGATGAAAACCATTACTGAGCAAAAAGAACATAAATGCTCGCCTCAGTTTTGTCAGAAAACATCTTGATGATCGCCAAGACTTTTGGGAGAATACTCTGTGGACTGACGAGACAAAAGCTGCACTTTTTGGAGGGAGTATGTTCCATTACATCTGGTATAGAATTAACACAGCATTTCACAAAAGGAACATCATACCAACAGTAAAATATGGTGTGATGGTCTGAGGCTGTTTTGCGGCTTCAAGACTTGGAAGACTTGCTGTGGTAAATGGAACCATGAATTCTGCTGTCTACCAAAAAATCCTGAAGGAGAATGTCCGGCCATCTGTTGGTGACCTCAAGCTGAAGAGCACTTGGATTATGCAGCAGGACAATGATCCAAAACATATCAGCAAGTCCACTTCTGAATTACTTAAGAAAAACAAAATTTAGACTTTGGAGTGGGCTAGTCAAAGTTCTGACTTTAATCCGATTGAGATGCTGTGGCATGACCTAAAAAAGGTGGTTCATGCTCGGAAAGCCTTCAATGTGGCTGAATTGCAACAATTTTATAAGAAGATTAGTGGGCTACAATTCCTCCAGAGGATTGTAAAAGACTCATTGCCAGTTATCGCAAACGCTTGATGGCAGTTGTTGCTGCTAAGGGTGCATTTTGTGTTTACTTGTGTTATCTTTGTCTAATATTTACATTTGTTTTGTGATCTGAAACATTTAAGTGTGATAAACACGCAAAAGAAGAAATCAGGAAGAGTGCAAACACTTTTTCACACCACTGTATATAATAATCTTAAAAAAATTCCTGCGATTCTCACAATTGTAAATGCAGGAGATTATACTGACTGCATTGGCAGCATTCTTATTATATATCACTGTAAAATATTGCAGTAATAATATTCAAGAACTCAATAACTATCAGAATCACAGATTGTGGTTTTGGATAAAATATTGTTTTCAGTTGGTGTTATCAAGTATAAGGAAAGCATGAGAAAGCAGCAGACAGAGTTTATCAAAGAAGAGATTACTACTCCCATTAAGTATTATTGTTAAAGGCTGGAAAATCTCTTTAACTATGAATTTTGGTTATTCTATAACGGTTTACATATAGATATGAGCAAAAGATAGTCGTGACATTTTCAGACCTGCATCTTCACAGTTTAGTCTGTAATACAAAGATTAATATGAATGCTATATAAAAAACAGATTTGCTGAATTGCAGGGCCCAACAGAAAGTCAATCATAATTTGTCTATCGTTCAATTTGGACCACTAAGCCTTGACACAAATATAGAGCACAATTGGAAACACTTATTTGAAAAAGGAACAAAAAGGTTTTTTACTAGCCATACAATACCGATGACATATCCTTCGAAATGAAGATTGCAGGCAGAAATTGAGTGCAATTTTATTATCTAGAAGCAACCACTACCACATGTAAAAATTATTTTATTTGCCCATGTCAAAGATGTCCATAATCGTTACAGGGGTTTTCCATCCTTGTTAAATTGATGACCTATCTGTAGGAATAAAATCCCTTTAAAATCTATGGACACCTTTGACACGGAAAAGATCCTAGTTACTTACCGGTAACGGGATTTTACAGAGCCCATGACCGCACCACCTGAGAGAGGGTATCCATCCACCAAGGACAGGAACCTACTGAATAAAAAGGCGGTACCACTCTTCCGCATCAGTTTTTGCTTCAGAGCATGAGAGGGCCTCCGAAAAATAGGTTAGTACATAACTGCCACCTAAACATTTCTTAATAAAACACCCTAAGAAGTGATAAAGGGGAGGGTGCTGTCATGGGCTCTGTAAAATCCCGTTACCGGTAAGTAACTAGGATCTTTTCCCCTTCTCCCATGACAGCAACACGTGAGAGATTTAGAGAGATCAGTAGATCTGTCCTCCCAAAGGACAGATCAGTAGAAGAGGAAAGGTCAAGACGGTAATGCTTGTAAAATGTAGCGGGGGGTGACCAAGTTGCCGCCTTACATATGATGTCGATGGGCACATCCGTTCTCTCCGCCCAGGAAGCAGCTACAGCTCTGGTGGAGTGGGCCTTCAGGTTCTCTGGAACTGGCAGATTGCTAGAAGAGTATTCTAAGCCAATGGTGTCCCTGACCCACCAAGCTATGGTCCCTCTTGTAACCTTAAGCCCTTTCCTAGCCCCCTGAAATGAAATGAATAAGGCGTCACTTTATCTCCAGGCCTTTGTTACCTCCAAATACTGGACTAATACCCTCTTAACATCTAGAGTGTGAAGTTTTTGTTCCTCCGGATCCCTAGGGTCAGGATAGAAGGCAGGGAGAGTAATTACTTGTGTCCTATGGAATTTGGAGGCCACTTTTGGAAGATAGGCCGGGTCTGGTCTTAAGATTACTCTATCCATACACACTTGCATGAACGGATGGTTAACTAACAGCACGTACAGATCACTAACCCTACGAGCTGAAGTTAGAACTACCAGCATGGCTGTTTTTAAGGTGAGAATTTTTTCCGAAGCTTCCTCTAAGGGCTCAAAGGGGGACTTGGTTAGTGCTTCTAGAACCAGATTAAGATCCCAAGGAGGCATCCTTGGAGTAGGAATAGGTCTAGATCTACTGCAAGCTTTAATGAATCTAATGATCCACCTATTCGCTGCTAAGTTGTAATTATATAGTGCCCCCAGAGCTGATACTTGTACCTCAAGGGTACTGGTGGCTAACCCCATGCTTAAGCCTTTCTGAAGGAATTCCAGGATGGCCCCAATAGGAACCATCACTTTGGCGGACTGACCCGAGGTAGACAGAAACTTAACCCAGGTTCTGCCATAGATCCTAGTAGTCACCGGCTTCCTACTCGCCAGTAGAGTAGTAACTAGACCTGGAGAGAACCCCTCCTGCGTTAGTAGTGACCTTTCAAAATCCAGGCAGTCAAATGCAGGCCCGAACTTTAGGGATGGAAGACTGGGCCCTGCCTGAGGAGATCTGGGGTGTCTGGAATAACCCATGGATCCACCTGGGACATTCTCATCATCCAAGTGAACCATGGTCTCTTGGGCCAAAATGGGGCGATCAATATAACCCTCGCCTGTTCTTCTCGGATCTTCCTCAGGAGAGTAGGGATCAGCATTAGAGGGAGAAAGGCATAGGCCAAGGTAAAGTCCCAAGGAATTTGCAGCGCGTCTACCGCAAAAGGCATCTCCTTTGGATTCAGGGAGCAAAAGATTTTGGTCTTCCGATTGTGTTTGTTCGCAAACAGATCTATCTGAGGTTGTCCCCATCTGCCGACAATCTGCTGGAATACCGCTGGATTCAATTCCCATTCTCCTTGTCTCAAGATGTGTCGACTTAGAAAATCGGCTTTTACGTTCTCCTCTCCTATTATATGCAGCGCTGAGAGCGTAAACAGATGACTCTCCGCAAAGCGAAGGATCTGGTCCGCTACCAACATCAGAGGGAGGGATCTGGTACCCCCCTGACGATTGAAGTAGGCGACTGTCGTTCGGTTTTCCGACATTATCCGGATGTGATGACCCTGAAGAAGAGAACTGAACTCTACTAGCGCATTTCTGACTGCCAACAGCTCCCTTATGTTGGAGGAGAGACCCGTCTTGCTGTCTGACCAGAGGCCTTATATTGAATGATCTCTCAGGTGAGCTCCCCAGCCTTCTGCGTTTGCGTCTGTCGTAATCGTATCCGACACCTGGAAAGACCAAGGAACCCCCAGAGATAGATTTTCCGGATTCATCCACCACTCCAGCGAGTTGATTACTAAACTCGAAATGGATATTCTTACATCCAGGCGACCTCTGAGCCGTCTGTCTACTGTCAGGATCTCCTGCTGAAGACGTCTGGTATGGAACTGGGCCCACTGAACTGCTGGGATACAAGATATCATTGTACACAATAGAGACATTGCATTCCTCAATGTCATGGATGGATTGTTGATTACGCGTGATATGAGGGAGCTGATCTTCAGTTTCTTGCCCTCTGGCAGAAAACAGGTCTGGTTTTCCGAGTTCAAAATGAGACCCAGGAATGACTGAACCTTTTTTGGTTCTAGTCTCGATTTTTCTAAGTTTAACATCCACCCCAGGCAATTTAGACTGGCCAACACTTCTGCCAGAGCCAGTGCGCAGAGCTGTTTTGATCTGCCCACCACTAAAAAATCATCCAGGTAAGGGATGACTAGGATATCTTTCTCCCTTAGATGCGCTGTGACTTCCAGGATAATCTTTGTGAAAACCCTTGGAGCCATGGAGATGCCAAAGGGAAGAACTGCAAACTGAAAATGCCTTATGTGCTTGCCAAACCGTACAGCTACCCTCAGAAACTGTTGGTGTGCAGGAAAGATTGGGACGTGGTAGTAGGAGTCCTTCAAATGGAGGACGCACATATAGCATTCTGGAAACAACATTTTTATGGCCAATTTTATTGATTCCATTTTGAATGGCCTGTAAATCAAATAGTCGTTCAGCTTTTGAAGTTGACAATGGTTCTGAAGGAGCTCTGATTGTATTTCCTCTTCCGAAAGGAGCTCTTATATCGGGGAGCAGACACAGAAGGAAACCCATGTTTCTTGTCCGCTGCCTTATCCAGGATGTCATCTAAGTCCTTCCCGAAAAGAAAGTCCCCTTCGCAAGGGATTGAGCAGAGTTTAGATTTTGACTGCACATCCCCTGGCCAGCTCTCGAGCCATAATGCCCTGCGGGCTGCATTGGAAAGATTTGCTGACCTGGCAGCCAGCCTAACTAAAACTGCCGATGCATCTGCAAGGAATGCAGCCGCCCCCTACAAAAGAGGCAGACCCGACAGAATTTTCTCTCTAGAGACATTCCCTTTGATCTGGTCCTCTAACTGTTGAAGCCAGATCATCATAGACCTGGCGGTGCAGGTGGCAGCCACTGCAGGTTTCAGAGCCCCTGCTGAGGACTCCCAGGCCTGCTTTAAAAAAGACTCCGCCTTTTTATCAAGCGGATCTTTTAGGGCCCCTGAATCCTCAAAGGGTAGTGTGGATCTTTCTGAGGACTTCGCGATGGCCACATCAATTTTAGGGGTTTTGTCGCATGTAGCCACATACTCCTCTTCAAAGGGGTATCTCCGCTTAGAAGAAGAAGGCAGCTGGCCTTTCCCCTCTGTTTTTTTCCATTCCCTATCTAGAAGAGTCTTGATCCTCTCGTTAACTGGGAATGTACAGTACTGACCCAAAGCACCTTCTCATTGAAAGATTTTTCTGTATTTTTATGACTTTGAAAATTGTACATTCACACTGTAGGCATCAAAACTATGAATTAACACATGTGGAATTATATACTTAACAAAAAAGTGTGAAAAGGCTGAAAATATGTCTTATATTCTAGGTTCTTCAAAGTAGCCACCTTTTGCTTTGATGACTGCTTTGTTTGCACACTCTTGGCATTCTCTTGATGAGCTTCAAGAGGTAGTCACCGGAAATGGTTTTCACTTCACAGGTGTGCCCTGTCAGGTTTAATAAGTGGGATTTCTTGCCTTAAAAATGGGGTTGGGACCATCAGTTGTGTAGTACAGAAGTCAGGTGGATACACAGCTGATAGTTCTATTGAATAGACTGTTAGAATTTGTATTATGGCAAGAAAAAAGCAGCTAAGTAAAGAAAAACAAGTGGCCATCATTACTTTAAGAAATGAAGGTCAGTCAGTCTGAATAATTGGGCAAACTTTGAAAGTGTCTCCAAGTGCAGTAGCAAAAACCATCAAGCGCTACAAAGAAACTGGCTCACATGAGGACCGCCCCAAGAGTCACCTCTGCTTCTGAGGATAAGTTTATCAGAGTCATCAGCCTCAGAAATCTCAGGTTAACAGCAGCTCAGATTAGAGACCAGGTCAATGCCACACAGAGTTCTAGCAGCAGACACATCTCTACAACAACTGTTAAGAGGAGACTTTGTGAAGCCAGCCTTCATGGTAAAATAGCATCTAGGAAACCACTGCTAAGGACAGGCAACAAGCAAAAGAGACTTGTTTGGGCTAAAGAACACAAGGAATGGACATTAGACCAGTGGAAATCTGTGTTTGGTCTGATGAGTCCAAATTTGAGATCTTTGGTTCCAACCACCGTGTCTTTGTGCGACGCAGAAAAGGTGAACGGATGGACTCTACATGCCTGGTTCCCACCGTGAAGCATGGAGGAGGAGGTGTGATGGTGTGGGGGAGCTTTGATGGGGACACTGTTGGGGATTTATTCAAATTGAAGGCATACTGAACCAGCATGGATACCACAGCATCTTGCAGCGGCATGCTATTCCATCCAGTTTGCATTTAGTTGGACCATCATTTATTTTTCAACAGGACAATGACCCCAAACACACCGCCAGGCAGTGTAAGGACTATTTAACCAAGAAGTAGAGTGATGAGGTGCTACGCCAGATGACCTGGCCTCCACAGTCACCAGACCTGAACCCAATCGAGATAGTTTGGGGTGAGCTGGACCGCAGAGTGAAGACAAAAGGGCCAACAGGTGCTAAGCATCTCTGGGAACTCCTTCAAGATTGTTGGAAGACCATTTCCGGTGAATACCTCTTGAAGCTCATCAAGAGAATGCCAAGAGTGTGCAAAGCAGTCATCAAAGCAAAAGGTGGCTACTTTGAAGAACCTAGAATATAAGACATATTTTCAGTTGTTTCACACTTTTTTGTTAAAGTATATAATTCCACATGTGTTAATTCATAGTTTTGATGCCTTCAGTGTGAATGTACAATTTTCATAGTTATGAAAATACAGAAAAATCTTTCAATGAGAAGGTGTGTTCAAACTTTTGGTCTGTACTGTACATCTCCTCTTCTGATCTAAACCCCTGAACATGACGTCCTGAACTGTTCTGGGAGTTTTGGCATCGGCAATATCCATAGTCACTCTGATAGCCTTGACCAATTTCTCAGTATTGTCCACCGAAAAACAAGGCCTACCCCCTCCATCATCATCCGAAGATTCTGTTGAAGATGATAAAGAGAGGTCAGAGGGGGAAGAATATTCTCTCGTGAAATGGGACACTACTGATTCCTCGGAGACCGAGGAAACACGTTTCTGCTTCTTCCTCTTACGAGAGGTTAAGTTCTTTAAGGAATCCCTGACCTCTGTCTGGATTAAAGTTTTTAAGTCCATAGAAAAACTAGGGGACTCCTCCGCTATAGTTTTCTCTATACAATCAGAGCAAAGGTTCTTAGCGTAGGAGCTGGGAAGGCTATCTTTACATAATGCACACTCCTTATTTTTAATTTTGGAACTACTCTTTTTTGGTTCCTAACAACCAGAAGGAAATGAAAGGAGAGAAAAGAGAAAAAACAGAGAAGAGCACATTACTAAGGTGAACTTTCACGAAGATCACTCACCACACTGCCGTTCAGACTAGGGTACCGGAGGCGGTGGTTGCCATTCACATGAACGCTCCCATCTGGCGGAGGTGGATTCACGAGATTTCTTCTGAACGGTTCTGCTGGCACTCGTACGACCCCCACTGCTGTGGCTCTGATGATGGGAAGACTCTCGTTGCTCCGGTTGTCTCACATTTTGCTTGACCTGTTTACGCTGTTTAGGCGCATGTGGCTGCTGCTGTTCCTCTTGCGGCGGTGACAGCTGCTGCCCAGGTGACTGCGGCTCCTCACTCATGATGATGGGGATGCAGACAACGCCATCTTGACAGCTTCCCATTCCTTAAAAGCATAAGGGGCTCCACCTCCTTTGGCCTCCTCCCCTTCCGGCAGCAGTGCGCTCTCTCTTTTCTAATTATTTTATTTTTTCTTCTTTTTTTTTTTTTAATTTATAATAAAATACATATGTATTATTCCTTCTTTTTTTTCTCTTTGTCGGCTGGCGCGCTATGCTGCAGGATCCCTCCTGCGCAGCCCAGCGGCTCCCGGCGCGCTTGCACGGGGATGACCCGGAAATCGTACCCCGCGCAAGCGCAGACCCGGGCTTCCGGAGCATTCGCGCCAGGGCGCAACATGACCCTGCGCGTGTGCAGCCCGGAAGGCCTGCCTGCCGGCGCGCCCAGCCACGACCATCGTGCATGCGCAGACCCGGCTGCAGGACCCGGCGCACGCGGGAGAGGACACCGGAAGACGCCCCCCCCCGCACGCAGACCCAGGCACAGCAAGATGGGGCTGGGAACAGGAGGCCATCTGCTGTCTCTTTACGGCCTCCAGGCCGCATCGATCCCGGGATCCACTCCAGACCCCACGACAGGTACAAGGTACCACCTAGAGAGGCTCCCATCAAGGACTGGAACCAAAACTGATGCTGAAGAGAGGTACCGCCTTTTTATTCGGTAGGTTCCTGTCCTTGGTGGGCGGATACCCTCTCTCAGGTGGTGCTGTCATGGGAGAGGGGGAAAAAAAATAATTTTACATATGTCAGTTGTCCCCTTTAGTTAAAAAAATGCACTAAATTTCAGTTGCAATCTTCGTTCCTAAATTCTATTTTCAACCCCCCTAATTTACAATTTGCATTCAGGTCCAGGTTTCAGATTTTTCACTTCTGGATGTTGCTTATACATCATTACAACTTCTATCCCGTAATTCCCTCATCATGTGTTTTCATTCCTTTTGTTTTCTATAGACTGTTTTCTTTGCTATCCTTTAGATTCTTTTCCATCTGTCTACTGCAGATATATGTACTACCCCTAAAGCTCCCTGCTGCTATCTCTAACACTGAGAGAAAGGAAGGGGGGAGCAGTAAAAACAGTCAAAGGAACAGAAGCTCTTACAAATTGTATCATTTTTGTTAATCACTTAACTAGATAAAGAACTATGACAACCCCTGATAATCCATTGAGGACTCCAATTAGGTTAAAAACAATTCATATCTCCCATAACTGCACCATTCGAGTGATGTCAGCTCCTCTGATCCCTGATGGTGATGTGACTTTTGTTGTGTTATGTGCAGGCTGCAGCTATTGAATGGCCCCTGGTTGGTTTGAGCCCCTACTATTTAAGGAGTGGACATCCACCTTGATGAAATATTGAGGAGCTGCTCATTAGCTGTAGTGGACATGTGAAACAAGTCACCTCACTCTCCAGGAACAGCAATGTTGACATTCCTGGAATGCTGCTGCTGAGGGAGGCAAGTATCCATTGTTTTATCAGGCCATCATATTATACAGCACAGTGTACTTACATTTGCTCATTTTGACCTTCTACCTAGTTATTTCTTCTCTTTTCCATTAGATCTATGACATCATATGATTAAGGGCAAAAATGGAAGCTGGCACCTTTAGGCAGGCTACGCTGCGGGAATGAAGAGCCTTGGGATTCCAAAACGGTTTTAATTAATACCAACATGTTTCTGCACCAGACCGGTGCCTTTCTCATGGTATAAAAACCGAGTTCATTGTTTTAATAAAATGCTTTGGCATTAATAAAAAACATTTTGGAATCCCAAGCCTCTTCATTCATGCAGCGCAGCTCATGTAAACGTGCCTGCTTCCATTTTTGCCATTATATCTCTGGAAGAACCTTTTCCTCCAGCCATGGGGCAGTAGCAGCGGCTTTCCACACCTTTATGGGTATTGTGCTGGAACACAACACCTTTAGGTGAGTGCTACTATCGATTATACCTATTCCCTACCAGATGGTATTGCCCTAGTTTGTGTGCGCTTCTGTGCCTCTCCAGAACTTCTCAATCATGTGATTAAAAACAGAAAGTTGAATCCTTCCAAGAACTATGTAGAAACAGGTAGTCTCTTTTTTTCTGCATGAGTCAGCATTAAAACTACAATCCTACATCACACATAAAAGGAAACAAAGAAAGGAGATAAAAGCAAGTGGGGGCGTGAACAGTCGGGTCAGAAATTGAAGAGGGGGTGGAGCTGGGTTGCCAGGGACTTTCAGTGATGTAGGAATGTAGTTCTAATGCTGACTCATGCAGGGAAAACAGACTTCCTGTTTCTACATAGAGCTTAGAATGATTTTGTCTGTTCTTAATCATGTGATGTCATAGCTCTAATGGAAAAGAAAAGAATTAACTGGGTAGAGAGGTAAAATGAGCAATTGTAAGTACACAGTGCTATATAATATGATGACTAGAATATATTAAGAGGATACAAATTTTGATGGGAGTGCTTCTTTAAGCAGGAGCCGTAGAGTAGAGAAAAACAGCTTTAACTTTGCATTTTAGAAGCAAATAAACAAAAAGAAATTCAGTTTGAAGGTGTGCATAACCTTTAGTCTTACATCCTTACATAACGTTAAATGCTGAATCATTCTCAAGAAAATTGGTAAATAGTTTGGTTCAGAGATTAACCTTTAAGACTACTTAACTGCCCATAATATGTTATGTTGCAAAATTGCAAAAAACATGGGAAGAACCTGAAACACAGGCAATTTTGTCCTGGTCTATCAATTGTGCTCATATTTCAATGCTACACCGCTGGCCAACAACAATGTATCTAAGGCTACATTTCTGTACTTTATAGATATAATAAATCATGCACCTAGGGAACAACATGGTGGTGAAGGAAACGGGAGATATGAAAACTACGAGGGAAAATGTTAAAACTGAAGGACACATGAATATAAAACAATGTATATGTAATATGTTTCATATTTCTACTCTGTCACTCCTAACTTTTATAGTCTTTCACATTTCAGAGAGACATAATGAATAGCTGTTCGGTTTTGTACGCTGTAAGGTACCACAGGGAACAATTATTCATCCTTTGTTGGCATACAACTTCATACATTTAAACCTTTTACATTATGGTCATCTTTCTCCACAAAAGGGCGACTATAACAAAAGGTTAAACACTAATGCACAATCAAATATTCCTTTATAGCATGGGATCATGCTTTCACGATAAATCATTACATCGCGTTGTTCTCAAATGTAAAGTTATTCTACAATATGAACACAAGCCTCTAGTCAAATTATATATTCTTTTTCAAGTCTTCCCATAAATCATTCTTTTAGAAGAAAATTAACTGAAGAAATCAATTGGAACAAGAGAGACTAGTCATTTTCAGGTACTTACCCTCTGACTGCGTGAATGAGCCTTAGCGATGGATAGGCAGTGCGTACTCGAAGTTTGTTTTTAAGAATTAAAGCATTAACCCATTCGACGTGCTTCTCTCCACCTTTGACCATGAAAGCTGGTATCCAGAGCACGCTGTCATTAAGCATAGAGAGTCGGTGAACAAATTTTGCCCGGTCACTTGCGTTGCGAAATCCTCCAAATGCTCTTTGCACAACAGATGGGTTCATGGTAATAAAGTCTGATTTGGTTCCAACATCGGCAGCAAATTCAACAACAGGCGCTAAATTGCACCTATAAGAATAAAACAACAGTTATGAACACACCATTGTACAGACAACACATTTCTTATTTTATTAAAATGACGCTGGCAAAGCAAAAAACATCTCCATGCATGTACATGTCCATCTCCTCATCATTCTGTGGGGAATTCACTTGGTCCCAATACCAAAATTTACATAATGATCTTAAAAGGGCCCTGAGAGCCTTTCTTCAGTGGAAAGTTATTACAAGATATAGTTGCTAGATTGCTTAAGATGTTCTGTTTAAGGATTAGTCATCAATATCAGGGGCAGGGGGGGCAGGGGTTCCACAGACAGTAGCCCCATTGATCACCAGTTACCAGCTCTGGAAATGGCGTGAAACAGCACAGCTCCATAATACAGTATAGTGCCAACTCTGACACACCCATGACAGTACCCCCCCCCCCCCCCTCTATAAGTGGCCTCCGGACACTCAGGACCAGGTTTCTCAGGATAAGAGGTGTGGAATTTGCGAACCAATATGAGAGCATTCACCTCTGATGCCGAAATCCACATTCTCTCTTCTGGACCATAAAACTCTTCCAGTGCACCAAGTATTGTAGGAAATGATGTTGGAGACGAGAATCTACAATCCTCGAAATCTGAAACTCAAGATTACCAACAACCTTTATTGGGGGAGGTGGTAGGGGTGAGGGCTCAAGAGGTTCCACATATTTCTTGAGTATGGAACTGTGGAAAACATTGTGGACCTTAAGGGCCTGGGTAAGCTCAAGACGAAACGCTGCTGGGTTAATGATGGTGGTTATTTTATAGGTACCAATAAACCTAGGTCCCAGCTTCCAAGAAGGGACTTTCAACTTAAAGAAGTTGTATACTACTGTACTTTATATTACCCCCCTAGTGTATCCCCCCCGGGGCCCCTAAGACTTTTTGTAAATACCTTATGTTACTGATAATGCCTGTGAGCGGCGCTATCGGTGGCCGCTCACAGGCATCATGTGACCCCAGGCTGACGTCACGACAAGTGAGGCATGACTCAGCGCTGGGGTCCCCGTGGTGGCTGCTGGGTTGTGGGCAGGGTTACCCCCCGCGTCACACCCAGCATCCACCGCGCGCTTTCCCATTGAATGGGGAGAGGCAGAGAATGCGGTGGATGCCGGGTGTGATACGGGGGGGGGGTAACCCCGCCCACAGCCTGGCATCCACCTGGAATGTGGAAGACAAAGACCCCTGGCTGCTGCCAGCACTTGTCATGAAATCAGCGGATGTCAGAGCCAGCTTCAGCCGGGGGTCACGTGATGCCTGTGAGCGGTCAGTGATAGCGCCGCTCACAGGCATTATCTGCAACATAAGGTATTTAAAAAAAGGCTTAGGGGCCCCGGGGAGATACATTGGGGGTGTATTATAAAGTAGTGTACAACCACTTTAATATTCCTAGTAGTCAACCACACAAAGTCATTCACATTCAGGTCCTGATCGGACAAGCGTTCTTTAAATTTCTCAGGAACGCCTGCCACACCGAGGAGAGCGACAAAGCAAAATGTTCCTCCTCAGGAACTCCCGAAATTCCTCCTCCACAAAAGGTACCAAATTGTGGGTGGTAACAGTATGCATCACAGAACTGTGATCTGCAAGTCGATTCTTGACGATGATTATTGATGGCAAATTCTGCCAGCGGTAAGTAGGATGTCCAATGCTCCTGAGTTTCAGAGACAAAACACCTGAGGTATGTCTCCAAATTCTAATTGACACGCTCGGTCTGACCATTCGACTGAGGATGGAAGGACAGCTGCACTCCCAGTCCAGAACAGAATGCCTTCCAGAACTTGGAAACAAACTGGGTCCCCCATTCTGACACATCAGAGGGAACCCAGTTAAGCTTCACGATCTCATTTATGAACACATGAGCAAGTGTCTTGGCATTTGGAAGTGCAGAAAATGCGACGAAGTGAACCATTTTACAAAACCTATCTACAACCACCAAAACGACCAGCAGAAACCGGTAGGTCAGAAATAAAATCCATGGACAAGTGTGTCCATGGCCTACTAGGGATAGGTAGCGGAAGAAGAGTACCATATGGACGGGTATGCGAAACCTTAGAACGCGCGCAAATAATACAAGCAGATACGTTTTCAATCACATCCCGATACAACCCCGGCCACCAAAAACAACGAGAGAGGAGGTCCGCGGTTGCCTTACCACCAGGATGACCAGCAAGCACAGAGTTATGATGTTCCTTAATTACTTTGTGGCGCATATTAGGTGGTACAAATAACCTTCCTGAAGGGCAGGAGGCAGGGGTGTCCCCCTGAGCCTCCAACACCTCACCCTCCATTTCAGGATATAATGCCAAAATGACTACCCCCTTCTGTAGTTTCGGGAAAGGGTTCTCATGGTCACCGCCACCAGGCAAGCTCAGGGACAAGCATCAGCCTTGACATTTTTGACCCCTGGATGGAAAGCGACAACAAAACTGAACCTAGTAAAAAACAGGGACCATCTGGCTTGCCTAGGGTTGACAGGTTTAGCTGACTGGAGACATGATAGGTTTCTACGGTCTATAATAACAGTAATAGGATGGACAGCCCCCTCCAACCAATGTCGCCATTCTTCAAACGCCAATTTGATCGCCAAAAGTTCCCTATTACCCACGTCATAATTTCTCTCAGCCGAAGACAATTTTTTGGAAAAGAAGGCGCATGGACGCCATTTACCAGAGGATGGACCCTGAGATAACACAGCCCTAACCACCACATCCGACGCATCAACTTTCACAATAAAGGGTTGGGAAACATTGGATTGACAGTGTAGGTGCAGTGGGAAAATAATTCTTTAGGGAAGAAAAAGCCTGGAGGGAGGCATACAACCATTTGGAAAAATCAGACCCCTTCTTAGTCAAGTCAGTAAGGGGTTTCACAATTATTGAGTAATTTTGGATGAATTTCCGGTAAAAATTAGTGAAGCCCAGAAAACGATGTAGAGCCTTCAGGTTCTCGGGACGGTCCCAATCAAGGACTGCACGGATCTTCTCCTGATCCATCCAAAAACCCAAAGATGACAACAAGTACCCCAAAAACTGCACCTCCTGGACGGCGAAAACATATTTTTCCAGGTTGGCATAAAGTTTGTTATCCCTTAATATCTGGAGCACCTGTTTAACATTCCCCTGATGTGTCTCAAAACCAGGTGAGTAAACCAAAATATCGTCCAGAAAGACCACCACAAACCTCCCCACCAAATGATGGAAAATATAATTTATGAAATGCTTAAATACTTTTGGTGCATTGGTCAAACCGAAAGGCATAACCAGACTCTTGATATGCCCTTCAGGGGTATTGAATGCTGTTTTCCATTCGTCCTCTTCACTGATTCAAACCAGATTGTAGGCTCCCCTTAAATCCAACTTGGAGAATACCTTAGCTCCTACAACCTGGCTGAACAAATCAGGAATCAGAGGAAGAGTGTATGGATCTCGGATGGTAATTTGATTTATTTCCCGGAAATCTAAACAGGGACGTAGACCACCATCTTTTTTCTTCACAAAGAAGAACCTTGCCACCACAGGTGAAGATCAGGGCCTAATGTGTCCATTTTCCAGACTTTCCGTAATGAAATCCTTCATGGCTTGTCTCTCAGGGCCAGAAAGATTATACAGTCTGGACTTCGGTAGTTTAGCTCTGGAGGTCAGGTTAATAGGACAGTCATACACAGCTCAAAAAAAATAAAGGGAACACTTAAACAACAGAAAATAACTCCAAGTAAATCAAACTTCTGTGAAATCAAACTGTCCACTTAGGAAGCAACACTGATTGAAAATCAATTTCACATGCTGTTGTGCAAATGGAATAGACAATAGATGGAAATTATTGGCAATTATCAAGACACCCTCAATAAAGGAGTGATTCTGCAGGTGGGAACCACAGAAAACATCTCAGTACCAATGCTTTCTGGCTGATGTTTTGGTCACTTTTGAATGTTGGTTGTGCTTTCACACTCGTGGTAGCATGAGATGGACTCTACAACCCACAGAAGTTGCTCAGGTAGTGCAGCTCATCCAGGATGGCACATCAATGCGAGCTGTGGCAAGAAGGTTTGCGGTGTCTGTCAGCATAGTGTCCAGAGGCTGGAGGCGCTACCAGGAGACAGGCCAGTACACCAAGAGACGTGGAGGGGGCCGTAAGAGGGCAACAACCCAGCAGCAGGACTGCTACCTCCGCCTTTGTGCAAGGAGAAACCGGAGGAGCACTGTCAGAGCCCTGAAAAATGACCTCCAGCAGGCCACAAATGTGCACGTGTCTGCACAAACTGTTAGAAACCAACTCCATGGGGGTGGAATGAGGGTCCGACGTCCACAGATGGGGGTTGTGCTCACAACCATACACCGTGCAGGAAGCTTGGCATTTGCCACAGAACACCAGGATTGGCAAAGTCGCCACTGGCGCCCTATGCTCTTCACAAATGAAAGCAGGTTCACACTGAGCACATGTGACAGACGTGATAGAGTCTGGAGATGCCGTGGAGAGTGATCTGCTGCCTGCAACATCCTTCAGCATGACCGGTTTGACAGTGGGTCAGTAATGGTGTGTGGTGGCATTTCTTTGGAGGGCCACACAACCCTCCATGTGCTCGACAGAGGTAGCCTGACTGCCATTAGGTACCGAGATGAGATCCTTAGACCCCTTGTGAGACCATATGCTGGTGCGGTTGGCCCTGGGTTCCTCCTAATGCAGGACTATGTCAGACCTCATGTGGCTGGAGTGTGTCAGCAGTTCCTGCAAGATGAAGGCATTGAAGCTATGGACTGGCCTGCCCGTTGCCCAGACCTGAATCCGATTGCGCACATCTGGGACATCATGTCTCGCTCCATCCACCAACATCACATTGCATCACAGACTGTCCAGGAGTTGGCAGATGCTTTAGTCCAGGTCTGGGAAGAGATCTCACAGGAGACCATCCGCAACCTCATCAGGAGCATGCCCAGGCATTGTAGGGAGGTCATACAGGCACGTGGAGGCCACACACAATACGGAGCTTCATTTTGACTTGTTTTAAGGACATTACATCAATGTTGGATCAGCCTGTAGTGTGTTTTTCCACTTTAAATTTGGGGGTGACTCCAAATCCAGGCCTCCATTGGGTAATACATTTGATTTCCATTGATGATTTTTGTGTGATTTTGTTGTTAGCACATTCAACTTTGTACAGAACAAAGTATTCAATGAGAATATTTCATTCATTCAGATCTAGGATGTGTTATTTGAGTGTTCCCTTTATTTTTTTGAGCAGTGTACAGTGCCTACAAGTAGTATTCAACCCCCTGCAGATTTAGCTGGTTTGATAAGATGCAAATAAGTTAGAGCCTTCAAACTGCAAACGAGAGTAGGTTTTATGAACAGAAGCATAAATCTTACAAACCAAAAAGTTATGTTGCTCAGTTGAATTTTATTAAATTTTAAACATAAAAGTGTGGGTCAATTATTATACAACCCCTATGTTTAATATTTTGGGGAATAACCCTTGTTTGCAATTACAGCTAATAATCGTCTTTTATAAGACCTGATCAGGCCGCCACAGGTCTGTGGAGTTATCTTGGCCCACTCCTACATGCAGATCTTCTCCAAGTTATCTAGGTTCTTTGGGGGTCTCATGTGGACTTTATTCTTGAGCTCCTTCCACAAGTTTTCAATTGGGTTAAGGTCAGGAGACTGACTAGGCCACTCCAACACCTTGACTTTTTCCCTCTTGAACCAGGCCTTGGTTTTCTTGGCTGTGTGCTTTGGGTCGTTGTCTTATTGGAAGATGAAATTATGACCCATCTTAAGATCCTTGATGGAGGAGCGGAGGTTCTTGGCCAAAATCTCCAGGTAGGCCGTGCTATCCATCTTCCCATGGATGCGGACCAGATGGCCAGGCCCCTTGGCTGAGAAACAGCCCCACAGCATGATGCTGCCACCACGCTTGACTGTAGGGATGGTATTCTTGGGGTCGTATGCAGTGCCATCCAGTCTCCAAACGTCACGTGTGTGATTGGCACCAAAGATCTCGATCTTGGTCTCATCAGACCATAGAACCTTGAACCAGTCTGTCTCAGAGTCCTCCAAGTGATCATGAGCAAACTGTAGACGAGCCTTGACATGACGCTTTGAAAGTAAAGGTACCATACAGGCTCGTCTGGAACGGAGACCATTGCGGTGGAGTACGTTACTTATGGTATTGACTGAAACCAATGTCCCCACTGCCATGAGATCTTCCCGGAGCTCCTTCCTTGTTGTCCTTGGGTTAGCCTTGACTCTTCGGACAAGCCTGGCCTCGGCACGGGAGGACACTTTCAAAGGCTGTCCAGGCCGTGGAAGGCTAACAGTAGTTCCATAAGCCTTCCACTTACGGATGATGCTCCCAACAGTGGAGACAGGTAGACCCAACTGCTTGGAAAGGGTTTTGTACCCCTTGCCAGCCTTGTGACCCTCCACGATCTTGTCTCTGATGGCCTTGGAATGCTCCTTTGTCTTTCCCATGTTGACTATGTCTGAGTGCTGTTCACAAGTTTGGGGAGGGTCTTAAATAGTCAGAAAAGGCTGGCAAAAGAGATCTTTAATCCACACATGTGAAGCTCATTATTCTTGGTGCCTGAACTACTTCTTAATACTTTAGGGGGACCAAACAGAATTCTTGTGGTTTGAGGGGTTGAATAATAAATGACACTCTGAATTAACTTTTAACGTTTTTAAAGAAAAAAAAAAAAAAAAAAAAATTTGCTGCAGTGCATTTCCCACTTCCAGGCTGATCTACAGTACAAATGTCACAATGCCAAGTTAATTCCGCATGTGTCAACCAGCTAAATCTGCAGGGGGTTGAAGACTACTTGTAGGCACTGTATGTACGATGAGGAGGCAAATCCTGACACCCCCTCTCAGAAAAAACATCCTCAAAACCAGACAGAAAGGCAGGTAATATTTCTGTAGAGACAGCAGCAAGGGAAATATCTAAACAGTTCTCATGGCAGTAAACTCCCCATTCAATTATCTCTCCGGCTTGCCAATTCACCAACAAATTATGTTTAACAAGCCAGGGGAGACCCAAAACAATTGGAGTGGGAAGACTATCCAGGACATAGCAAGGGATTATTTCACAATGAACTGACCCCCCCCTCAGTTTTACATTATGTACAATCTGAGTTAATGCCTTCTGTGCAAGTGGAATCAAGTCGATGGCGAAGATGGAAATAGATTTAGCTACAGTACAGCAAGCAAGACCATGAGTTTTCACAAACTCAGCATCAACCTTGCCGACTCCGGCTCCACTGTCAACAAACACAGAAATTTTCTCGGTTTTGCTCTCTAGCACTACCTCTGCTGTCAGGACAAACCGGGAACTGCGGGTTGGCAACAAATGCACCCCTTGCTTATCCAACTCCAGACTATCAAGAGTTAATCGAGTCTCCTTTTGTTTAGGAATTGAAGGACAGATCCCAATAAAATGTCCCTTTCTCCCCACAAAAAAAAAATATAGGCCTTTTTCTTACGAATCTCTGGGGAAACATATCATGTAAAGATACCCCCTAACTGCATGGGTTCCTACACCTCCCCCAGTACTGTTTCACCACCAGACTGCTCCCCCAGCAGAGTTACATAACCCCGATAAGAAGGCCCTGGAGAAGGTGGTCTCACCCGTCTATCCCGAAGGAGTCTATCAAGACATATGACCAAAGACATGGCAGCCTCCAAGGACTGAGGGGTTTCACATATTGCCAAGGCACCTTTCAAACTTTCAGTAAGACCCTCACAAAATTGACTTCTAAGGGCTGAGTCATTCCATTTAGAATCCGTTGCCCATCTAAGGAATTCAGAACTGTATTTCTCCACTGACTGATTCCCCTGCTGAAGGCGAAGTAGCCTATACTCAGCCAAGGCGACTCGGTCAGGGTAATCATAGATGAGGGCCAGAGCCCTGAAAAACTCCTCTTCAGACTGGAGACAACCGAATCCTGCAGTAAAGAATATGCCCACGATTGAGGATCTCCCTGCAGTAGAGAGATCACAATTCCAATCCGTTGCTCCTCATTTCCGGAGGAGTAAGTACAAAGTTTAAAATACAGTTTGCAGGCCTCCTTGAATACAAAAAACTTGTCCCTACCTCCTGAAAACCTGTCCAGGAGGGCAACCTTGGGTTCAGACTGAACAGGCCTACCAACAAGACCCCCACATTAGCGACCTGTAGCAGCTGATGCTGTTGCTGAACCCCACAGCGGAGGTCATTCACCTCCAGAGACAGACTGCACAGCCGCTCTGTGAGCTCTGCAACTTAAACCATACCAAGGGAGAAAGGAAAAAAAAAAAACACACCCAAAAAAAAAACACACCATTAAATCCAAGTGTCAGTTTTTTTTTCTAAATGGGCACGGCCGGTGACAATGTCACGCGCAGTGTAGAAAAGACAAAGTGCGACATGAAGGGATGCGGGAGAAGGGAGCCCAGACACTAGGGAAAGGGGGAAGTGGAGACCTCCTAGGCTGATCTGCAATCACCCTGGCTCCCCTACCATCCCTATATTGGTTCCACACCAATCGCCGCACAGGAACTTATCCCTATATTTCCCTAGCACTTGGCCCTAGAATCATAGAATCATAGAATGGTAGAGTTGGAAGGGACCTCCTGGGTCATCTGGTCCAACCCCCTGCTCAAAGCAGGATTCACTAGATCATCTCAGACAGATGTCTGTCCAGCCTCTGTTTGAAGACGTCTATTGAAGGGGAACTCACCACCTCTCGTGGCAGCCTGTTCCACTCATTAATCACCCTAACTGTCAAAAAGTTTTTTCTAATATCTAATCTGTGTCTCCTCCCATTTAGTTTCATCCCATTGCTTCTAGTCTTTCCTTGTGCAAATGAGAATAAAGATGATCCTTCTACAATGTGACAGCCCTTGACATATTTGTAGACAGCTATTAAGTCTCCTCTCAGTCTTCTTTTTTGCAAGCTAAACATTCCCAAATCCTGCAACCGTTCCTCATAGGACATGGTTTGCAGACCAGTCACCATTCTGGTCGCTCTTCTCTGAACTTGCTCCAGTTTGTCTATGTCTTTTTTAAAATGTGGTGCCCAAAACTGTACACAGTATTCCAGATGAGGTCTGACCAAAGAGGAGTAAAGACCGATAATGACTTCACGTGATCTAGACTGTATGCTTCTGTTAATACATCCCAGAATTGTATTTGCCTTTTTTGCTGCTGCATCACACTGTTGACTCATGTTCAGTCTATGATCTATTAGTATACCTAAGTCTTTTTCACATGTACTGTTGCTTAGCTCTATTCCTCCCATTCTGTATATGCTTTTTTCATTTTTATTGCCCAGATATAGTACTTTGCATTTTTCCCTGTTAAAAACCATTCTGTTGGTTGCTGCCCACTGCTCCAGTTTATTTAGGTCTATTTGAATCCTCTCTCTCTCTTCTCTAGTATTAGCTATCCCTCCTAGCTTTGTGTCATCAGCAAATTTAATCAGTTTACCCTCAATTCCTTCATCTAAATCATTGATAAAGATGTTGAACAATACAGGTCCCAGGACGGAGCCCTGTGGTACCCCACTTCCTAGATAGGGAAGAGGGGGATGAGCACTAGTTGATCCCTACTGACAAATAACGACAGCAAGGGGAGACAGATATGGGGAAAGTGGCTTAGCTTTAGTCGACTATGTATAGATTTACTTTTATATACCCTGTATGGTCATAGTAGAGGTCTGATAACTCCAAAGTGGTGACAGATTCCCTTTAACGGCAATGTGAGACAAAATGGAAAATAGGATCAATGGCAAGGAAGTGACAAATAAAGGAAGAATATGATTTTCATGGGTCAACAATTATTTTTATTTTGTTAGAAACATAGGATGAGTTATTCAAGTGCAAACTATTGAAAGAAGCACTCCCATCAAAATTGTTATCCTTTTAATATATTGCAAACATCATATTATAGAGCACTTATAATAGCTCATTTTACCCTTCTACCCAGCTAATTCTTATCTTTTCCATTAGGTCTATGACATCACATGATTAAATACTGGCTAGCTGATTCCTTTTAAGCTCTATGTAGAAACAGTAAGTCAATTTTCCCTGTATGACTCATCAGTCACTGCAAATGTTCCAGACATGGGGGTGGAGCCGAGCAGCTGGGTCAGAAGTTGAAGAAGGGAATGATAAATACAGGGAAAAGACTTCTGGTTTCTAAATAGAGCAGAGAAAAGAGAATAATTATCTGGGTAGAAAGGCAAAATTAGCAATTGTAAGTACACATTGCTATATAATATGATCATTGCACTGTATTAAGAGGATAAAAACTTTTATGGGGGTTCTCTTAAGTAAAAGACCATATGTTTTGCTTACAGAGGGGTCATATCTCTGACTACCCCTGCTTTTAACAAATTGCACATGGTATATATTTTAAATCAATGGACATGGTAATGGCATTGGGAAAGTAATGAATGCTTTCTTCTTCGCAAGGAAATATATTAATACTTCTATAATTCATAATACAAAATAAAGAGATTATTACAGGTCAGTTAGTTGAAAGGGGTTAAATTGGACTTATTTTAGATAAAGGCATTTACTGTAATACCATATTGAACATGATGAACCTTGTATTTTTCTGTTTCACCAACACAGTTAATCCTCTTGAAAATAAGATTCTGATAGGATGCTCGCAGCAGGTGACCACTTACAGATCCTGCTAGGCTGTATATGGGTTGTCTTTTAAATGCAGACTGTAAAGAAGCCTATTGGCCATCCTCTGGTTCAGCTGTTTTGATCATAATGCACTGACAGATGAACAGCATAAGGTTTGACATATGTAAAATACGCTTTTGCATAAAATATGCTTTTTTGCATGTCATTAAATGCTGTTTGTTTGCAGTTTTTATTTTAATTATTGTTTCATGCAAAACACAGAGTTATTAAAACCAAACAAGAGACCAAAACTTGAAGTAAAGACTGTAAAAGACCCATTCACGTCAATATAGTCGGCACCACAGACCTCAGATTAGGATCAAAGATTCAGAGGGAGTCACAGAGGACTGAAGTAGATATAAAAAAATGTTCAATCGTTTTGCTGCTACAGAATATTTGTTCTTTTTTTAGCTGAGTACTCTCCAAAATAGATACAAATCCATCAGAGTTCTTGTTCCTGGTTCTGATAACTCTCTCTCAACAGGGATAGGGAAGGGGATGCACACAGATATTCGCAGTGTGGTAAGGGCATAAAGTGTCTACACTCTCCAGAAGGATAAAGTGACCGCAGATAAGGAAGAAAGCACATGATGAAGAAATAAGTGCCAGATAGAAGCTGTGCTGATTTGTGATACAGTGAAGATTGCAGCATACACAGACCTTGGATCCAGCCTATATTACTGGGAGAGAAACTCCGAGAGGAAAAAATTCTGAAACTTGGAACAGGCTACAAACTGCATATAAGGGGTCTAAAAAAGAATGAAAAAAAAGGATTACAGATTGAAACTTAATAAAATTGAATTAACTAAAGGTTTTCTCCAACCTATGTCAAAGGTGTCCATAGCCTTTAAGCATAATGCAAACAAGCTGGTAGTGTGCCAGTAAGAGACCAGCACCTCTCCCACTGCCAAGTTTATATTACAAAGGAGGCAAGAGATAGAAAACCTGATTTTTAGATCATAGAAATGAAGCAGTGGCAGTTAAGTGGGTAATACATGAAGTAGCAACAAAGTTCCCTATTTTTCGGACTATAAGACACACTGGACCATAAGACGCACCTAGGTTTTAGAGGAGGAAAATAGAAAAAAAAATGTAAGCAAAAAATGTGGTCATGATGCCCTGTTAAGGGGGAGGGGGTCTGCTGCTGACACTGTTATAGGGGTAATGTCCCCTAATTCTGTTAATGTCCCCCATCCTGGTATATATAGCCCCCTCCTTCCTGTTATATGTGGCCCTCATCCCCATCCTGATATGCATGGCAAACAATCCCCCATCCTGGTATGCATGGCCCCCCTTATCCCTTTTCCTGGTATGTATGGCACCCTTCATCCTGTTATGTATGCCCCCCCTCACACCCATCCTGGTATGTATGGCACCGTCATCCCCCTTCATCCCTGTATGTATAGCCCCCCTCATCGTGGTATGCATGGCCCCCTACATCCCTGTATGTATGGCCCCCTTCATCCCTGTAAGTATGGACTCCTTCATGCCTCATCCCTTTATGTATGGCCCCCCTCATGCCTCATCCCTGTATGTATGGCCCCCCCTGATCCCCGTTACGCTGCACAGAAAAAAAATAAACACTCATACTCACCGCCTCTCTCCTCCAGCACTGTCTCACGCTCTGTGCTGGAATAGTCACTGATCCTCACACCGAGACTGCGTGCGTGGGGAGCGGTGACTATTCATTCTCCCTAATAACGCGCATACTTTAGCCGCAGCATGGCTCCTGCTGCGCTCGGCTGTCAGTGTGCCCGATATTAAAGGTCATGAATATTCACCACACGCACAGAGTCCCAGCGTGGGGAGCAGTGACTATTCCGGCACAGAGCATGACACAGCGGTGGAGGAGAGAGGAGGTGAGTATGAAAGTTTATTTTTTTTCTGTGCAGTATGAGGGGAATCAGGGGGTGCCAAGCATACCTGGATGAGCGGGCCATACATACAGGGATGAAGGGGGCCATGCATACCAGGATGAGGGGGCCATGCATTCCGGGATGAGGGGGGTCTTACATACAGGGTGCCATACTTACCAGGAGCCGCGCTGCAGGCACAATGTGACGGTTATTAAGAAAAATTAATATTCACTGATCCCCACGCCCATGGGTGTGGGGAGCAGTAAATATTAATTTTCTTTAGTAGCGGACACAGTGTAGGCTGCAGCAGGCGGCTGCTGCCTCCTGTGCACCGCTACTCCGCCACTGCCGCTTCTCCCACATCCCCCACAGCTACAGTATTTTATGTATATTGGATTATAAGACACACCCCCTACTTTCCTCCAATATTTTGGAGGAAAAAAGTGCGTCTTATAGTCTGAAAATTACAGTAACCTGTAAGTGTATGTTCACACATTATGGTTTTTTCAAATTTCATTTTCTGCAGCAAAACCGGATCTCTTGCCAGGAGGATGTTCAGGATTTTTGTTGCTGTTTTCTTGCTTTTTCTTTGGTGCATTTTTTTCAGCGTTTTTCTCATTGTTCTTTTGTCTCTGTTAAGTTCAGCTTTGCTTCTACCACAGAAGCATGAACACAGGCCACCCAAGCAAGACATATGTGAAACCATATTAACCAGAATTTCAAATGTACAGTGGGGGAGGTGAACTGTTCAGGAATAGTTTACCTATGACACTGGCAGTGCATTGAGTTTGTATGACACTATTTACTTTCACATTATGGGGTCTGCCATTGAGTTGCTCAGGGCATTGTTCAATTTCACACCTGACTGGGTCACAGGTATTGTTCAATCTCACAGGTACAGGTAGCTCAGCCAATGTTTACACTGTACACATCATTAATTTAATTACACTGTACTAACACAAACTACCATTTCAGTGACCAAAACAAGATGGTAAAATCACAAAAATAAACGAATTTCACATACTGTTGTACTTACTTATTTTCACTAAAAACGCAGCAAAACCTGATAGCCATGTTCACACTTGACATTTTTTCAGCATTTTTTCATTACCCATTACTTCCAATGAGTGAAAAACGCTGAAAGAAGTGACATGCTCTATTTTGCAAAAAAACATGCAAGCCACAAAATCCTGAACAAAAAAAAAAAACATGTGTGAACTAAGAATTCTCTCATAAACTTTGCTGGTACTGCAAAACGTAACTGAAAATTTGCATAAAAAACACAAAAAACCACTGAAAAAAACGTGATGTGTGAACATAGCTTAAAGGGGCAGAGCATTCAAAAAGATTACAAAGGAAAGATGTCAGAGTCCCAAAACGTAATAGTTTTCTAAACTCTCCAAAACATCAGTAAAACAACACTACTTACTAGATAAATAAAATAGATAATAGATAAATTATGAGTATAAAATATGACAATTGTGTATTTTTTTCAATTTCAATGCTTAATTTCATTAGCACTTAAAATATGTGTCTGTGGACTAATAATTCTCATTTCTTTAGAAAGGTTTAGATATTAGATCAGGTAATCTATTGGTCTGACTTTTAATCGCCACACATCTTCAAACTTGCAGCATTTTGTAACTTAACTTAATTGAGTAATAAAGTTTGAGCGCAATAAATGTAGCATAAAAAGGCAGTTAAAACAGATTGAATCGAGCAGTTTATGTGCTACAGTTAATTGATAATTTACAGTGTGTTACAAAATGCAAAACTTTATTACTAATTAAAATGCATGAAACATGCAAATGGCATGATATTTTTCATGATATGCAAAGATAAGCTGTTTGTAGAAATCTGAAAGACGTCCTTCATCTATAAAAATAATTAAGTATATTGAGGTTGATTGATGGAGAGCAGCCATAGTCTTTTAACCCCTTCACGACCTTTGACATATCCATACATCCAGGTTGCCTGGTACTTACCGACCTTGGACGTATGAATACCTTATGGAGATTTTGCGTGCACAGAGGCTGTGCGAGCGATCGCCGCTGAATGTCAGCTGATTCTGACAGCTGAGACCCAGCACTGAGTGCCAGGAGCAGTGCCGCACCGCATTTAGAGAGCAGGCAGAGGGATGGCGCCCCTCTGCCCTTGGAACAGCGCCCCCGCGACGTCATGGCAGAGACCCAATCATTGCTATGGTGACCCGATGTCGTCATGATGACATCCGGGTCACCAGAGCTAGCAAACTTGCTACACCATGCTCAGAGAATGATTTAGTAAGTTGGTCTGTCACTGCAGCGCTGGAAGTGTGTACAGCATAGGAATGCTCTTGCATCCCAATGCTTTACAAGCGATCAACCTGCAAAAAGTGAAAGTGGGACAAAGTAAAAAAAGTAAAAAAAAGTGAAAAAAAGTAAAAAAAAATGGTAAAAATATAAAAAAATAAATATTGTATCCATAAATAAATATTTTTAAGAAAAAAAAAACATAAAAGATTACACAAATTTGATATTACTGCATCCAGAACGACCCGACCTATAAAACTGTCCCACTAGTTAACCCCTTTAGCTAACACAAAAATAAAATTTAAAGAAAAAAAAAAAAAAAAAAACACGAGGCAAAAAAGGATGCTTTCTCATTATACCGCTGAATAAAAAGTGGTCAAAAAGACAAATGTAACTAAAAATGGTACAGCTGAAAACGACATCTTGTCCCACAAAAAACAAGCCACCATCCAGCTCCATCAGGGGAAAAATAAAAAAGTTATAGCTCTCAGAATAAAGCGATGCAAAATTATTTATTTTTTCTATCACATAGTTTTTATTGTGTAAAAGCGCCAAAACATAAAAACCCGATATAAATCTGATATTGCAGTAATCGCACTGACCCGAAGAATAAAGTTGTCTAATCACTTATACTGCATGAGGAATGGAATAAAAAATAAATAGAACTAATTCTTCACCTGCTGTTCATTTGTTTATTCTGCCTCCCATAAATTGCAGTAAGGGTCAGCTCTCATTTATCCCGTGCTCTGCTCTGAGCACTTACAAAGTGGTTTCCATGTAAATCTCTGCAATACATGATTCAGACAGAACCCCCGGTGGAAGATTCCCTATAATGAGGCAGATGGAGGCACTATGGACACTGTCTGACCTGTGATCTGGCAGTGTCAGTCTTTTTAAGCATGCATAAAAGTGTGGTCCGCCACAGTTTTGTGCATCTCTGAAAAAAAAGGACAACGCTGAACAGAGGCAAGATGGAGTCCAGAGAAACTCTGTTGCCTCTTTGTAGTGAATGGATCCCTCGGGGGTTTCATCTGAATCACATCACTCAGATTTAGAAGGAAACCCTGATGTAAATGCTCAGCATAGATCCACAAAAAAAAGCAAGTCACCACTCAGGTCCATCATCTGTTATTTGAAATACAGGGGGTTTACACGTAACTGGTAGCACAGAGGCTCTGGAAAAGCGAAATAGCCCTCACCCTCCAAAAGGAATTCAGCAAATTCTGTGCTCTCAAATCCAAATGCCCCCTCTTCTTTTGAGCCTAACCGCAGTTAGCGTCCACATGTTTGGCATTTCAGTAGCGGTGAGAATCGCCTAATTTAGCGGTGCATGTCTACAAAAGCATGAGCTGGACACTACAACGTACTGGTCACTACAACATACTGGTCACTACAACATACTGGTCACTACAACATACTGGTCACTACAACGGCAGTTTGCAATTTTCACTAAGCAACATCTGCTGCTGCTTGTTTCTGGAAAATACTCATGGAGTCAAAATTGTCACTACATCTGTAGATAAATTCACAAAGGGGTACAATTTCCAAAATGCGGTCACTTGAGGGGGGATTCTGCTTTGCTAGCACTTAGGGGCTCAGTATATGGAGTCTGCAAACTATTCTAGAAAAATCGGCACTCCAGGAGGCAAATAGCACTCTGTCATTACAGAGTCTCGCCGTATGGCTAAGCAGTACTGTACAGCCACATATGGGGTATTTCTACATTCAGCAGAAATTGTGGAACAAATTTTGGTGTCATTTTTACCCATTTCCCAGTGTGAAAATGTAAAATCTGGGGCTAAAACAAAATTTTAGTGGTAAAAATGTAATTATTTTTTTCTTCATTGCCCAATGGTTACATGTGGGGGTTTTCCACAGTTTAGGAAAATCACGGGCTCTCCAAACGCTACATGACACCCGCAGACCATTGCATCAAAGTCTGCGTTCTTGTTATGCGCTTTACAGAGGGACCCAAAAAGACTGGCACTAAATTAGCAAAGGCACAGCTACAGACACACTTGGTGCAAGCTGCCCAGCTAGGTGAGCCCTAGAGGGCTGGGAATACTCTTCACCCAGCTATCGGTAATTGGAAGGGGGACTTTGGCAGAGCCCTTCCCAGGCCCACAGTAGCAGGACAGATGGCATCTGGTGACGTGGTCAGTGCCTAGTCAAGAACCAAGTGAGTACCTCTGCAAGAGCCCCAGGAAGTGTAACCAGAAGAGAAAATATGAAAACTCAAGAAAATATAACAACACTAATGCTAGCACCACTCACCACCAAGAACATGGGGAACTGCAATAAACAGCAAAGGACTGAGCCGGGAGCAAGATTAAATAGCCCGCTTAATGATCAGGTGTTGAATACCTCCCAATCATCCCCAGACAGTCACTCCCTGCTAGCTTGAACAGCAGAATGGACAACATTCTACCACTGCATAGTGACAGACAGAGCAGCGTCCTGCGTTGATTGGAAATGGGAGAAGTGTAGCACCAGATTTGCTCCATTCCCAGGTGGGAGCACAGAACCACGATTCCTAGCAGTTCCAAAATGTCACTCCTTCCTTTCTGAGCATTGCCGTGCGCCCAAACAGTAATTTTCGCCTACATATGGGATATCTGCGTACTCAGAAGAAATTGCACAACAAATTGTGTGGTCCATTTTGCTCATGTTACCCTTGTGAAAATAAAAAAATGGGGCTAAAGAACATTTTTGTGGGAATAATGGAATTGTTTTATTTTCACAGCTCATCATTATAAACTTTTTTGAAGCACCTGGGGGTTCAAGGTTCTCACCACACAACTAGATGAGTTTCCAGAGGGGTCTAGTTTCCAGATTAGTGTTATTTGTGGGGGGTTTCCACTGTTTAGGCACATCAGGGGCTCTTCACATGTGACATGGAGTCCGCTAATTATTCCAGCAAATTTTACATTCAAAAAGTCAAATGGTGCTCTTTCCCTTCGGAGCCCTGCCTTGCACCCACACAGTGGTTTTCCCGAACGTATAGGGTATCAGCGTGCTCAGGAGAAATTGTACAACAAATTTTGGGGTCCATTTTCTCCTGTTACCCTTGTGAAAGTAAAAAAAAATTGGGTCTAAAGTAAAAATTTTGTGAAAAAAAGATGATGTACAATACAAAGTTATATTGTGGTACCGTGTTAGCCAGAAAAATCAATGTAAATGCTTTTATGCTAAAATTGACAAAAGTATTCTCGGAGTGATACTTTTATTGGCTAACCAGAAAAAATATATATATGCAAGCTTTCAGAGCACAGAGGCTCCTTAGTCAGGCAAGATTACAAATTAATTCATTATACAAAAGGCACAACATTTGAGAGATGCTACAACAAGAAAATTGTTCATGAGGTGTAAGTTGTGATGCCTCCTACTGATAAGTCAGGAAGATCAAATTATGCTTTTTTACTGCAAAATGAGTGGCCTTGGGAATGTTTAATTATCTGGAGGTGTGAATTGGGTCCATGAAGTGAGTCATGAACCCAGGTGTTATATTTAGTCCTGTTGTCAGTGAATTGAACATCCTTATCAATTTGAATTCCCAAATTTTTCTCTCTTTGTTGCCTTTGAAGTAACCTTTTAGTATTAAAACTTTTAGATCTTTCATACAGTGTCCCCGGCCAGAGAACTGTTTTCCCACAGGTGTGTCAGGACCATGTGGACCTTCCACCATAAAACTTTACATCGTGACTGGATTTTATCTGGTATTACTTATTGCAATGGGAATCATTTAGCAAAGCCAAATGTGAGCAATGGACTTTGCTTTTACTTGAAACTTAATCAAAAGAGCAGTACATACACTGTGGGAAATATAAAAATCCAAAAGACAATTAGTAGAAAAAGGAGTTGAGCAATGATATCAACATCAGTCCAGCAGCAATGCACCAAGGGTCCAACGTTCTTGATTTATTTATTATAATCCTCCATATCCACGACATTGTAAGTGCCCACGCATATTTCTGCTTTTTTAAGCTGTATTTTAGTGAGAAACTTATTTACAAGCTTTTTTGGATCAGTTTATCTAATAAACTACATTATTCAGTGAACCTGACCCAATATCTAGAATTTGACCCAATCTCTAGAGCTACCTTTTCATTTTTCCTGTGTTGGACAGGTTTTGTGGCACATAATTTTATAAGCTGTGTGGGCGCTACCTGCTCTCTGTTTTTCAAAAGCTTTTTTTTTTCTTATGCATACATTTCTTCATGTGTTCTTTTCACTAGTATGAAAAAGTCATCATGTGCCAAAAAATGCAACAAAAAGAAAGAAAAATGGTACAAACAAAAAAAATGTATACAGCCCTTTATATGTCACAATTGGCATTCAGCCAAAAATAACAGCAAAAAAAATAAATAAAAATATTCTACTAAAAAACACTCTAATATTAACATACTGACGATGGAGATCGGGTTTTTAAAAATGTTTCCACATATGAGAAAAATAGATGACATTGATCAAACTGTGATCAGAATAATCAGTCATTTTTTCTTGCATGTGGAAAAATCACGTGTCAATAAATCCTTAAATGGCTTGTCGGGCCTTAGCCTACAAGTTTATGTCACTCTATGTGACTGCATACTTGTGAATCCTCACATCGCGCGCACTGCAAACTGTGAGGATTCTCTGGTGCTGACACCTGTAGCGTGACCGCAAGTCATGTGCTGACTAGATGGGTGCGATCTCACTCAATGCAAGTGTATTGAGCAAGGCTGAATACAGTCAAGTCAGAATGTGGCCGGAAGTATGCAAATTGCATACTTGTAGTTAAATTACCGCACACTCCAGGAGAATCCTAACAGCAGACAGTGTGCGCGATTTGAGGATTCACAAGACTATTTTCATATACAGTGACTGCAGGCTTGTAGCTGGACAACCCATTTAAAGAGGACCTTCACCAAATTTTACATGTTATTATTATTTATTTATATAGCGCCATTGATTCCATGGTGCTGTACATAAGAATAACATGTTGCACTGGACACATGGTGTAGTGGCTGCAGAGTGGAATAAAATATGTTTCTTATTTTTTAAATTTCTATCATCCCTGTTGTGGAGATATCAGCAAAGTATTTGGCACCTAATGAGTTAACTTTTGTTAAGTCCAAGTGGGTGGACAGTTTTAACTGAAGGCGTGTGCTTCTTCTCCCTGTATAAGTTGCTATTTGATAACTTTTGTTAAGGCCAAGTGGGTGCTATCTCATTAGGTGCCAATATCTCCGCAACTAAAAATTTAAAAAAAAGTTTTATTCTTCTCTGCAGCCACTATTACATCATGTGCCTGGTTCAACCTGTAAAATTTGCTGAAAGGTCCTCTTTTATGGGGTAGATTTATTACTACTGTCTTAAATTTAGAAAGTTTAGGATAAGACTACTTGTGCCATATTTATTATTTATTTCAGAGTGGTTCAGGATGGATGATAAATTTCAAACACTGTATAATTTGACTCTTATCTAAGGTTACACATTTTGGTTTGATAGCAAAAAGTTGTAGCCATACCCCTTGCCATAAAAAGTGCAAAAGTTTTTTTTAAGTATACAGTAATTGTGGTTCTAGGTGTGTGTACGGTAGAAACTTTGGCTCAACTGGAGTCAGAATTCTGGCACATTCTTTTTAGCACACTAGAACTTTGCATACTATCAGGTCCATAACACAATGACACTACCCTTCGTACTTTCGCAGATGGACCCTCATGACTCTAAATCCCCTGACTGATAAGGGTCTCTTGACCCGAAACGTTGCTAGTTATAAATAAGACTCACAAAAGCAGTGTTTTTGTAGAGTGTGGAATTTGTCAACAAATCTATGGTTGAAGCAAACCAAGTTTTGAGCGCTGTTTTACTTTTCTCTATATTTTATTAGTAAGGCGGCTCCAATGTGTACAGTTCTGGTGAAAGCAAATCACTTGCTAGCCTGTTTTAAATTAGAGCAAAGTATAGCTGGATCCTGTTCTTCCCCTGTTTATTTGAGGCTAAGACACATGAAGAATGGGGTCTGTAGATTTAGGGTTCCATCTGAGAAGAGGTCACCTTATCGCTTGTAGGTGGGCTTACACAATATTGATCAAAACTGTAGACCAAGTACCTCTCGTTTATGTGTGTAACTACAGTATTGTGAAGCTCATGCATAGATTAACTGCACAGTGTTTGTATATATACTTGTATGTGTACACCTGCATATTAAATTTAATACTATAGGTGTGCTGGCCTTATCTTATTTTTTACAACTGCACAAGGAGAGAATTAAAACTATTAAAAGAACTGTAAAATAAACCATAAAATAAATTTTTATTTTGTATTATATTTTGAGGCTCTACAAGCAATTCCATCACATTAAGTATAGATATATGAGGGCATTGTTGGCCTTGTGGTTTTGCTAGGGCCCAGGAGCCACAAGTTATGACTGTATGAACATATTTTCAGCTTTTCTGTATATCGTAGTTTGCAGTAGATTAATGTACTGCATATAGCTCACTTCTGACCTGTAATAGGAAGGATTAATGATCTATTTGGAGGATGTGAGAATATGTCTCGTCAGTAAATCTCAGATGCTTAGCATCAGGCAAGAACCATCCTGTATACATGTGAACATACCTGTTTCTTCCCGATGTTCTGGGAGCTTTTAAAATTATTAGTGTGGTCACAGGGGGCTTCGAGAATTGTTGTCAAGGTAACTAACTGCCTATGATTTTCTTATTTTAACTGATTCTAAGACTCATGTAACCCTATAACGTTGTTTAGCCTACATGTCTTCTCCTATCCCTCTAGCTTTCCCTCTAGGGTTTGCATCCTGTGTCTTTACCAGTATAGAGAATTGGGTCATATCTCCAGGTCTTCGGCAAATTACCTTTGTTGAAATAGAAACAGAATATACGCTAGAATAATAACAGCACAGGAATTGCATTTGGAGGAAAATAGAGATTGTGCTAGAATTATACAGTTTAAAGGGTTTTATATTCAAATATTTTTTTATTAAATTTTCAAGTAGAATGAAAAAAAAATAAATAAATAAATAAAATATATATATATATATATATATATATATATATATATATATATATATATATATATATATAGTAAAGACCAAAAGTTTGGAGACACCTTCTCATTTAAAGATTTTTCTGTATTTTCATGACTATGAAAATTGTACATTCACACTGAAGGCATCAAAACTATGAATTAACACATGTGGAATTATATACTTAACAAAAAAGTGTGAAACAACTGAAAATATGTCTTATATTCTAGGTTCTTCAAAGTAGCCACCTTTTGCTTTGATGACTGCTTTGCACACTCTTGGTATTCTCTTGATGAGCTTCAAGAGGTAGTCACCGGAAATGGTTTTCACTTCACAGGTGTGCCCTGTCAGGTTTAATGAGTGGGAATTCTTGCCTTATAAATGGGGTGGGGACCATCAGTTGTGTTGTGCAGAAGTCTGGTGGATACACAGCTGATAGTCCTACTGAATAGACTGTTAGAATTTGTATTATGGCAAGAAAAAAGCAGCTAAGTAAAGAAAAACGAGTGGCCATCATTACTTTAAGAAATGAAGGTCAGTCAGTGCGAAAAATTGGGAAAACTTTGAAAGTGTCCCCAAGTGCAGTTGCAAAAACCATCAAGCGCTACAAAGAAACTGGCTCACATGAGGACCGCCCCAGGGAAGGAAGACCAAGAGTCACCTCTGCTCCGGACGATAAGTTTATCCGAGTCACCAGCCTCAGAAATCGCAGGTTAACAGCAGCTCAGATTAGAGACCAGGTCAATGCCACACAGAGTTCTAGCAGCAGACACATCTCTACAACAACTGTTAAGAGGAGACTTTGTGCAACAGGCCTTCATGGTAAAATAGCTGCTAGGAAACCACTACTAAGGACAGGCAACAAGCAGAAGAGACTTGTGTGGGCTAAAGAACACAAGAAATGGACATTAGACCAGTGGAAATCTGTGCTTTGGTCTGATGAGTCCAAATTTGAGATCTTTGGTTCCAACCACCGTGTCTTTGTGCGACTCAGAAAAAGTGAATGGATGGACTCTACATGCCTGGTTCCCACCGTGAAGTATGGAGGAGGAGGTGTGATGGTGTGGGGGTGCTTTGCTGGTGACACTGGGGGATTTATTCAAAATTGAAGGCATACTGAACCAGCATGGCTACCACAGCATCTTGCAGCGGCATGCTATTCCATCCGGTTTGCATTTAGTTTGACCATCATTTATTTTTCAACAGGACAATGACCCCAAACACACCTCCAGGCTGTGTAAGGGCTATTTGACCAAGAAGGAGAGTGATGGGGTGCTACGCCAGATGACCTGGCCTCCACAGTCACCAGACCTGAAGCCAATCAAGATGGTTTGGGGTGAGTTGGACCTCAGAGTGAAGGCAAAAGGGCCAACAAGTGCTAAGCATCTCTGGGAACCCCTTCAAGATTGTTGGAAGACCATTTCCGGTGACTACCTCTTGAAGCAAGAGTGTGCAAAGGAGTCATCAAAGCAAAGGGTGGCTACTTTGAAGAACCTAGAATATAAGACATATTTTCAGTTGTTTCACACTTTTTTGTTAAGTATATAATTCCACATGTGTTAATTCATAGTTTTGATGCCTTCGGTATGAATGTACAATTTTCATAGTCATAAAAATACAGAAAAATCTTTAAATGAGAAGGTGTGTCCAAACTTTTGGTCTGTAGATATAGATTTCATACAAACAGTACATATATAGTGAAAGCTTAAAGGGTTTTAGAGAGACATTAATATACTAAAAAGGAATCGGTCAATAATAGTATCCTGAAATAGGGCTTGTGCAGCCCTTTGATGATATGTAACTTTTATTTCTCTACGAGGCCCATTGTGTTGCTGTAAGCTCCGGACAAATATATTGTCTCGCACCGATGTAAGGGTGTGACAGGAGCTGTCATACTCCTTTCCCCCTAAAGACAACAGTAACTGCAGTAACTGTGTGTGAATATTTGTTAGAACATTGTTTTATTGTATTGTATGAGTAATGTAAAATGTGAAACTCCATAGAATGAATAGGCACTAATGTGAGCAGTTAATATGATGTAATGTGATTAATGTATAATATTCTTTATGAGTAACATATTAGGGAAAGTCTAGGGTTAAGTATAGGACATAGGTATAGCATAGGGCTTAGAGATTAAGCTAGGAAGGGAAAGATTCAGTTGGGGGTACATTACATACAGGAAGTAGGAAGTAAGGTTAGCAAACAGTTAAAGTGTTCGGGGTCAGCCCCAGCATGGGAGGAGGAAGGGTTAGTTAAGAAAGGGGAGTATTTCCAGGTTACTGCAGTGTGAAATTATAGTTAGAGATTAGATTGGATGATAAAATTTATTTTAACAGTGTTCAAGGCCAGAGGGTACAAAAAGTACGAACTGTTCAGGCAGCATGAGAACAACTTTCTGACATCCCTGCAATGTTTGGGGCTTACGGCCAGAACTAGGTACTGGAATGTGTGCCTGATACCCTTCCAACAAGTGGAAGCCCGATGGAGAGACATGAGGTGGAGACGGGATGGGTCTCATGAGAGCTGCAGAGCAGGATGGAGTATCCCGGCGGCCCGGGTGCCATCAAGTGAAGGGATAGCATAGGCTGAACATACAGAGAACATGGCAATCTACTTTGTTGTATCATCAATTGAACATGGACTGCTAAGTAAAGCTGAACTGTTTGATATGAAGCAAGTGTTTCCTGGTCTATGTGCGCTGTTCCTGGATCCGGGATCTTTGGATGCCTCTGGCTGAAATGTGAGTGTACTGCATTGCATCTACAGCATATGGGAACTGGGACACTATTTATTTCTGGGGTGCCGGGGTGTGAGAGAACAACAGCCCCTCACCCATGACTACCGCCCTGTGCACCTTACACCGGCATGTCAAGCGTATGTACATGGCAAATGTATATTCACCCCTTCCCCTATCCATAATCCCGCTCACCCTTCTGTACTGGCGTGACTGATTCTGCCAGAGTGCTGTATGCCCGAGGATTGCATCATAATCATCGGACTGGTCATCTGTTGTCTTGACCTGAGAGTGACAGCTGCATAGAAATACATGGTGTCACACTCATGTCAGGAGAGCCTATGGCCAGAAGATGCAATTCTTGGGCGAGTAACACAGCGGTCTGACTGCTTGTAATCAGTGACACTAACCGGTAGGGATGGGTGAGATTATAAGTGGGTTACAGGGTGAATATTCATTTCAAGTTTACATGCGCACCAGCAAGCCAAGCATATATAAATGCGAATATTCAACCATTCACTCACCCATAACACATAATCACGCTCATCCCTCCCTACTGGCATCACTGATTCAGTAAGACTGCTGAGTTACTCGCCTGAGAATCGCATCGCAATCCTTGGACTAGCCGTCTGCTGTCCTGTCATGAATGTGACACCATGTATTTCTATGCAGGAGTGCAGACAGCCAGTCCGAGGATTGCGATGCGATCCTCGGGCGAGTAACTTAGCACTCTGACTGAATCAGTGACGCCAGTGCAGATGGGTGGGCAGGATTATGTGCAGGGGAAGTGATGAATATTAATTTTGTCATTTACATATGCTTGACATTTTTTTAGCACCTCCAATTGTGGAAATTGTTAGTATTCCGAAATGTATTGATTAAAATTTGCTTTGTTCGTGTAAAAACCCCTTTAAGTCTCAGTTGTGTGTTGTGATATGACTTACATTAGGGTATCCAGTAGATCCGCGAGAATGCAATCTTGCCGACGGATTAACCCCCTACTCCAAGTGTTAAAATGTGCTCTGGAAATTAGTAACCACCTATGCCTAGCTCCACAAGAAGGGTCATGTCATGTACTTCCCTGCAGCCTTGAGGCTATGTTCACATGCAGCGTTTTTGCAGTGTTTTTTCACCCATAGATAGCAATGAGAAAGTAAAAAAAAAACCACAACACTTTTTTGCTGCATTTTCGCTGCCTAACTTTATAAACAAAGCACACATTTAATCCACATCCAAAAAAGCATCAAAAACATGTGTTTTGAGCACAGTTTTTTTACTGCCAAAAGAGCAGGTTTTGGCTGCAGAAAAAAAAACGAAGCAAAAACTTGTAATGTTCATACAGCCTTTTTCCGAAGGAATGGGAACAAGAGCCCACAGTTTCAGCATTGATAGGGTGTCATACTGGTTCTGTGATGGGAACTTGTTCTGCTGACAGTTTCCTATTAGAAGAATACCTAACAATTCTGATTGTGCGACGCATCAATAGAAAACTCTCAAGGTGGTCGTGTCCTTTTGGCTTTGGACACTGTATGTAAAAAAAGACTTAATCATGATCTCATTGACTTCACTTGTGAAATCTATAGTATTAAGATGTTAATATCCTTAGATGCACATTTTCCATGGCTCTTATCTATTGCTGTAATTTCTTTCACTAATGACCTTCAGATAGCAGTCAAGTGAAAAGTAAATTATTTTCTAAACTTTCCTTCAAAGATCAAAAAGGCTGGTAAGCCAAAGCAGGGATTTTAAAGGGTTTTTCTGGTGTGAAAGGGGCTGTCTGTCTTCTCTTTTCAAGTAGCTAAGCCAACACCCTTATCTATCATGGCTAATGAATAGACAGATAAGGGGGCTGGCTTAGTAATTGAAATGAGCAGCAAACCATCCTCCTAGGATCAGTGGTCAGGTGACAACACAGGAAATGTCGTCTCATGCGGAGCATAAAGCCAGAAGTGTAGGGTTTGCACCTGGGACTGAAGTGGCTGAACGTTGGGCAGCACGGTGGCTCAGTGGTTAGCACTGTAGCCTTGCAGTGTTGGGGTTCTGGGTCCAAATCCCACCAAAGACATCTGCCGTGATTCTGTATGCTCTCCCCCAGGGCCGGCTCCAGGTTTTTCTGGGCCCCGGGCGAAAGAGTCTCAGTGGACCCTTTTAACACATACACGATTCATGATGCACAGATACGGCGGAGAAATATATATATATAGTACACAGGGCCCAGCCTGCCACCTCATCCTTCACATATGCAGACATGCGCACGCACACACGGTACGCAGACACATGCACGCACACACACGGTACGCAGACACACGCACACACACGGTACGCAGACACACACGGTACGCAGACACACACACGCACGCACACACGGACGCACACACGGTACACAGATATGTACACATACAGACAAACACATATTTTTACACAAATTCTTAAAGACATATATAAAACAGACAAATATATATACACAGTCATACACACTGACATTCACATACATGCACTCACACAGACCCATTACAAGTATTTTTAATATGGGGATTGGGGAAGCCCCACTCACCTGTCCCCGGTCCAGTGTCCTGTCCAGCAGCTCCTCAGGTATGGGGCAGTGCAGGGCCCCCGGCGTGTCACAGACTTCATGGCCCTGGACCATCAGAGGGGCCCACTTGCGGTCGGGTCCGGGCCGCTCCCCCCCCCCCATCTGTGCAGGACCTCCGCTCCGACGGTGTTTGATGGCACTCCCCCCAGAAATGGCTGCGCGCTGTGCGACTGTGTCTGCTAGTAATGACGCGGCAGGGGCGACACACAAGCAAAATTAAAGGTGCAGTGCCGTCGACCCTGCCGCGTCATTACTAGCAGACACAGCCACACAGCGCGCGGCCATGTCTGGGGGAAGTGCCGGCAATCAAGCAGCGCCTGTGTCACTGAACAGGTGCCGAAGATGCGGCCATGGCCCCGACAGTGAGTGGGCGGGTTGGTGTGTGGGCCCGGCCCCGACAGTGAGTGGGCGGGTGGGTGTGTGGGCCCGGCCCCGACAGTGAGTGGGCGGGTGGGTGTGTGGGCCCGGCCCCGACAGTGAGTGAGTGGGCGGGCAGGCGGGTGTTTGGGCCGGGCCCCGACAGTGAGTGGGCGGGCGGGTGTGTGGGTCCGGCCCCGACAGTGAGTGGGCGGGCGGGTGTGTGGGCCCGGCCCCGACAGTGAGTGGGCAGGTGGGTGTGTGGGCCCGGCCCCGACAGTGAGTGAGTGGGCGGGCAGGCGGGTGTTTGGGTCAGGCCCCGACAGTGAGTGGGCGGCTGGGCCCCGACAGTGAGTGGGCGGCTGGGCCCCGACAGTGAGTGGGCGGCTGGGCCCCGACAGTGAGTGGGCGGCTGGGCCCCGACAGTGAGTGGGCGGCTGGGCCCCGACAGTGAGTGGGCGGCTGGGCCCCTCTGATTTTCCAGGGCCCCGGCACTTGCCCGGGTACGCCGGGTGCTGACGCCGGCCCTGCTCTCCCCATATTTGCGTGGTTTCCTCCCACACTCCGAAGATATACTAATAGAGAATCTATATTTTGAGCCCCAATGGGGACAGAGATAATCATGTCTGTAAAGCGCTATGGAATATGATGGCGCTATATAAGCAAGAAAAAGAAGAAGAAAACTTGCTGGAACAAGACAATACATTTGTCCAGGGCTTACAGGAACATAATGGGGACACGTACAGAAATAGAACTTACATATCCTGAAAGGGCTGCACAAGCTCTATTTCAGGATACTATTATTAGGGTACACAGAAATCACCTGACAGATTCCCTTTAAAGAAGCACCCCCCCCCCATCAAAATTTGTAACCTCTTAATATATTGCAGTCATCATATTATACAGCACTGTGTACCGTATTTTTCGGACTATAAGACGCACTTTTTTCCTCCAAAATTTTGGAGGAAAGTGGGAGGTGCGTCTTATAGTCCGATATACATAAATGCTGGGGGTGGTGGAGGACGTGAGGGAAGCGACAGTGGCGGAGTAGCGGGGCACAGGAGGCAGCAGCCGCCTGCTGCAGTCTACACTGTGCCCGCTACTAAAGAAAATTTTCCTTAATAACTGGCACACTGTGCCCGCAGCGCGGCTCCTAGTATGTATGGCACCCTTCATCCCTCATCCTGGGATGTATGGCCCCCCTCCATCCTGGTATGCTTGGCACCCGCTGATCCCCGTCACGCTGCACAGAAAAAAAATAAACTTTCATTTTCACCTCCTCTCTCCTCCAGCTCTGTGTTCAGCTCGGTGCCGGAATAGTCACTGCTCCACACACCGGGACAGTGTACATGGGGAGCAATGACCATTGGCCATACATAACAGGATGAAGGGTGCCATACATACCAGGAAGAGGGATGAGGGGGCCATGCATACCAGGATGGGGGATTGGGGTGCTATGCATATCAGGATGGGGATGAGGGCCACGTATAACAGGAAGGAGGGGGCCATATATACCAGGATGGGGGATATTAACAGAATTGGGGGATATTCCTCCTCTAAAACCTAGGTGCGTCTTATGGTCCGAAAAATACAGTACTTACAATTGGTCATTTTGCCTTTCTACCCAGCTAATTCTTCTCTTTTCTCTGCTCTATGTAGAAACAGGTTTCTTGTCTTTGCATTTATCATTCAACTCCTGACCCAGCTGCTCCCTCCTCCCTCCTGCCAGAGACATTTGCAGTGACTCGTGACTCATGCAGGAAAAATTGACTTCCTGTTTCTATGTAGAGCTTAGAAGGATTCAGCTAGTCAGTTTTTAACTATGTGATGTCACAGACCTAATGAAAAACAGAAGAATTAACTGGGTAGAAAGGCAAAATGAGAAATTGTAAGTATACAGTACTATATAACATAAGGATTGCAACTTACTAAGAGGATAAACACGTTTATGGGAGGAGTGCTTCTTTAATTAGATATTTCTGAGTTAATATAGTCCTATTTAGGATTTTCATCTCTACGACAGAATAGAAAGGGTTACATGAGCTTTCTTACTCTGGAGGACCTGTCCTGTCGGCGTTACACAGACAACCCAATGCATTTAATTGGCAGTGTGTAATGCTTCATTTCCCCTGAAGTGGTTCTGCCGAATAACTGAACACTTCCTGTAATATGTGAGAAAACAGGACAACAGGGGGACACATTATGATCTGCCAATTGTCAAGAGACTCTTCTAATAAGTACGGACTGTCCAAATTGGAGAAACCGTCTAAAAAAGTATTTCAGTCTTAGGCTGTGTGCCCACTATGCGTTTTTTAAACATTTCTGCAGCGGCAATTCCGCTGCAGAAAGGCTTAAAAAACGCTTGGTAGAAGGTCTGCAATGTTCCCCAATGATAATCCGCATGTGCTGTGCACATGCTGCGGAAATTTCCGCTGTGAATTATCATTGAGGAAAAATCCGCAGCACTACCAATTATTTTGCGCAATCCCGGTGTATTGACTTGCATTGAATCACTTAATACCTGCATCACTACATGTACACATGCGGATATTCAATGCTTCAATGTGCGGATGGTACCTGGGTCTGGAGAAGAGGAGACTCTCCTCCAGACCTGGGTACCATAGTACCTGTAAAAAAAAAAAAGAATTAAAATAAAAACAATATACATTATACTTACCTTCCGATGGCCCCCGGTCTCCATAGCGATGCATCCTGGCTCCCCGGCAGCTCGCGATGGTCTAAAAGGACCTTCCATGACGTCATTTAGTCATGTGACGGGTCACGCGACCGCTGACGTCGGAGGTCACGTGACCTGTCACATGACTAAATGACATCATGGAAGGTCCTTTTTCACAACCGCGAGACACCGGGAAGACCGGACGCATCGGATAAGGAGACCGGGGGCCATCGGAAGGCGAGTATATGTTTTGGGATTTTTTTTACCATTTTTATTATTTTTTTTAACTAACTTGGTCACACACTATAAAATCCATGCGGGTTGCATGGATTTATATAGTGTGACCAAGTTGTCAAGCACTTTCCAAGTGATGCTAAAATCGCTTGGAAAGCGCTTGACAACCCGTATGTGAAATCGCATGATCAAAACGCTTCACTTATGCTTGTCCCTGGCAGGAAAAACGCATGTAAAATACGTATGCGTTTTTTCTGCCATTGAGATGCAGAAACGCTCAGGAAAAATCTGGAGCATTTCTGCATCGTGGGCACTTAGCCTTAAACATTAATGGCATACATATAGGATATGTTACCTAAATGTCTGATATTTGCCAAGATCCTCGCTGATTAGAGAATTTCTATAGGAACAATAGAATTAGCTATAAATGACTGTACATGAAATACATTAAGAGCTGAATCCATATATATAATTTTTTTTTTTTTTTTTTTTAAAGCTGCATGTTGCCCTCATTCTTGTTGATATTACCCATATTTTTTTTAAAAAAATAATAATCGAGAATTCTACAGGCAGCACGTGGTTTTTGTACCAGAGTATAAAGAAATGGCTAAGACCATTTTAAAATGGTGTAAAAAAAAATTGTAAAACAAAAAAGGAATGTAGACAACCAATAACAAAGTGTGAAAGTTAAAAAAAAAAAGTACTCTGTAAACCATTTGTTTGCTGAAATATGGAGGCAAATTCTAAGCTAACATAATTAATGGGAATATGTTAAATACTTCTATCTCTTCCTGTAAAACATGTACAGTACAGACCAAAAGTTTGGACACACCTTCTCATTTAAAGATTTTTCTGTATTTTCATGACCATGAAAATTGTACATTCACGCTGAAGGCATCAAAACTATGAATTAACACATGTGGAATTTCATTCTCTTGATGAGCTTCAAGAGGTAGTCACCGGAAATGGTTTTCACTTCACAGGTGTGCCCTGTCCGTTTTAATAAGTGGGATCTCTTGCCTTATAAATGGGGTTCGGACCATCAGTTGTGTTGTGCAGAAGTCTGGTGGATACACAGCTGATAATCCTACTGAATAGACTGTTAGAATTTGTATTATGGCAAGGAAAAAGCAGCTAGATAAAGAAAAACGAGTGGCCATCATTACTTTAAGAAATGAAGGTCAGTCAGTGCGAAAAATTGGGAAAACTTTGAAAGTGTCCCCAAGTGCAGTTGCAAAAACCATCAACGCTACAAAGAAACTGGCTCACATGAGGACCGCCCCAGGAAAGGAAGACCAAGAGTCACCTCTGCTTCTGAGGATAAGTTTATCCGAGTCACCAGCCTCAGAAATCGCAGGTTAACAGCAGCTCAGATTAGAGACCAGGTCAATGCCACACAGAGTTCTAGCAGCAGACACATCTCTACAACAACTATTAAGAGGAGACTTTGTGCAGCAGGCCTTCTTGGTAAAATAGCTGCTAGGAAACCACTGCTAAGGACAGGCAACAAGCAGAAGAGACTTGTTTGGGCTAAAGAACACAAGGAATGGACATTAGACCAGTGGAAATCTGTGCTTTGGTCTGATGAGTCCAAATTTGAAATCTTTGGTTCCAACCACCGTGTCTTTGTGCGACGCAGAAAAGGTGAACGGATGGACTCTACATGCCTGGTTCCCACCGTGAAGCATGGAGGAGGAGGTGTGATGGTGTGGGGGTGCTTTGCTGGTGACACTGGGGGATTTATTCAAAATTGAAGGCATACTGAACCAGCATGGCTACCACAGCATCTTGCAGTGGCATGCTATTCCATCCGGTTTGCGTTTAGTTGGACCATCATTTATTTTTCAACAGGACAATGACCCTAAACACCTCCAGGCAGTGTAAGGGCTATTTGACCAAGAGAGAGAGTGATGGGGTGCTACGCCAGATGACCTGGCCTCCACAGTCACCAGACCTGAATCCAATCGAGATGGTTTGGGATGAACTGGACCGCAGAGTGAAGGCAAAAAGGGCCAACAAGTGCTAAGTGACGCGCCCCCTGGGCCAGTGCTGTAGTGCGGCGCACGTGTGCGCGGGGGAATACCCGGAGCCGGATCCGATGGGGGTAGTAGTCTCCGAGTGGCGGGGACCCGGTCCGTGCCCAGGGTGTCAAACTAAATGGCAGTCTATGGCAGTAGATGTTGTTTAAGTGTCGACTACGCCACCCGTTGATTTGCGGTCGCAAGGCCGCCGCTGCAGAACAGTCCGCTGAGGCCGGTGGTATGTGTGCAGCAATGGTGGTATAACCCCCAACGGGAGAGGTATGGCCTCAGGGCAGCTGGTGCGGGTGAAGGGAGTGATAGAAAGGGCGTCCCGGTACCTTTAGTGCTGGTAGCGCGATGGAACACAGAGACTGATTGCAGTTTTCAATGCTTTATTCACAGATGTTATCAGTGTCAGTCCTGCAGGTGATGACGACCCGAGCCGTGCTGCGTCCACCAGGTACGGGGCTCGACCAACCCCCAGGCAGTTCCAGAGTGTGACCTTGAACTCCTTTCTCCGTTCCTTTCTCTGGCCGTCCCCACTAGGGACCCACCCATGTCCAGCTTCCTCGGGCCTTCTGGTGGCGAAACCTATCTCCGGTTTCCCTGACCCTATGTGGCGTGCCTTCGTGGTGAGTGTAGTGAGTGGTCGCGCCAAGACGTGGCCACGACCTCCGGTTCCTGGCTGAGGATAAGTGGCCTCCACCAGTTCGGGATCCGGTACCCTGATCTGCCAACCCTTCACCCGTTTTAGCTCACTCGTGGGATCTCAGGGTTCCCTCTTCCTTCATGTCTCTGGGCCTTTCTCCAGGTTCCATTCCTTCCTTGTTCCTTTCCTCTTGTCTTTCTCTCTCTTGCTCCCTTCAGGAGCAGCACCCAGACAGGGCTGCTGCTCCCTGTCACTACTCTTCTCCTCTTCTTCTGTCTGACTGAACTCTCTCCCTCCTAAGATGGTGCCCACCTTTTATACTCCCTCTGACACCCGAGCCCAGGTGACTAGCCACCAATGGGCTCCTTCCTATGCCCAGAGTCCCTCCCCTCTCTGCTCCTGCTCCACTGGGATATTCCTCCCCCCCTCCCACTCCAGCCAGGGACAGACGCTGTCATACCTGCACATTCACCTAGTGGGAGTACCATTGATCTGTCCCCCGGAAATGGGATGTATGTGGTGCATGCAGCTAACAGAGTTCCAGTCCACACTCCATCCTTACCCGGGAGTGGAATACCACACCTCTGGTTCGAGGTGCAATACCCCTGTAGCAGCCGAGCCCTCGGGGTGCTACACTAAGCATCTCTGGGAACTCCTTCAAGATTGTTGGAAGACCATTTTCAGTGACTACCTCTTGAAGCTCATCAAGAGAATGCCAAGAGTGTGCAAAGCAGTCATCAAAGCAAAAGGTGGCTACTTTGAAGAACTAGAATATAAGACATATTTTCAGTTGTTTCACACTTTTTTGTTAAGTATATAATTCCACATGTGTTAATTCATAGTTTTGATGCCTTCAGTGTGAATGTACAATTTTCATAGTCATGAAAATACAGAAAAATCTTTAAATCAGAAGGTGTGTCCAGATAAAAAGTAATATATATATATATATATATATATATATATATATATATATATATATATATATATATATATATATATATATATATATATATATATATATATATATATATATATATAGGTCTGTACTGTATATAAAAAAACATATTACTGGTATTCATTTTTTTGCAGTGGATTCTTCGTATAGGAGAGTGCAGTCTGCTATGGTCGCTTATACATTAATAGGAACATGGCACCTTGTTAAACATGAGTTCCCTGCAGATATAGGGTTAATCTGCAAGTAAATTGCACTACAATGCTGCCCGGCCGCCTTACTGAAAGTGAGGAGCAACTGGACCAGCTTTTTGTGGAGATCAAACCCCCCCTGTCCAATCCACAGCTCAAATGTTAATGTGACCATCGCTTTCTGGCTGGCAGTTTAAGGCCATGTGCCCATGGACGGAAAGGCAGTGCTAAATTTTTTTCTGCAGGTGTCCACACCAACATACTCCATAGCAATCTGATTTGATTCAGTTTCGGTATAACATTGTGTTTAATGCAGAAACACTGGGACTCTGCACGTAAAAATCCAATTGCTTTTTTACATGTATTTTTCCACTTCCAAAAGAAGTCTACAAGGAAAAATCAAATAAAAAAAAACGCACAGTTCAACAACATCTTTAAACGCTCAGTGGACAGGAGTTTTCATGAAATCATATCCACTTTGTTTGATCTGTTCAGTGCAGGAAAAAAAACAGAGGAAGTAACGCAGAGTTTACACTACACAAGACTGTGGCTTTAAAGTTTCCAGCTGAATTTCGGTAAAAGTTGCAGATCGAAAAAACAAGTGCAGCGTCATATTATTTAAGAGCCAATGAAATCTTTCTGTTCTGTGTGGTTTTTCCATAATTATAATGAATATTATGTAGCTAGTGATATTAGCTACATCTGTTTTGTACCACGGTAGCAGTCACCCGTCCTTGATGGAAACTACAAATGCGTGTCTGTTTCTGTGTTCCACGTTTATTTTCCTTCCTGTACTGACAATGAGACCTACAAATTTAAAGAGGTTGTCCACTACTTTAACATTGATGAACTACCCTTAGGATATCCTTAGGATACCGTAAAAAGAAATATGGAAAATCTAGCAACCGCAAAATTTATTATAACATCACATTTATTTGTAGATTAAAACATGAAAAAGTGAAAGTTAAAAAACATATTAGCTCAACGGTCTATGCGTTTTGAGCTAAACTAGCTCTTAATCAAGACCCTTAGGATAGGTCATCAATGTCTGATTAGTCGGGGTCCGAACCCCGGCAACCCTGCCAATCAGCTTGCTCTCAGTGCCGGCGGCGGCCAGAAGTGCAGTTACGGAACTGCTCTGTTTATTGAATAGTGGCTGCGGCCGGGTACTGCACATCCGCCCCCTATTGATTTGAAAAGGAGGAGGATGTGCAGCATCCGTCTGCGGCCACTATCAGTAGACAGAGCAGCTCCGTAACTGAGCACTTCAGGCCACTGCCGGCAACGAGAATAGCTGATCGGTGGGGGAGCTGGGTGTCACACCCCCACCAAACACTGATGACCTATCCTAAGAATATCCTAAGGATAGGTCATGAATGTTAAAATAGTGAACAACCTTTTTAAAGAGAATCTGTCACCCCCCTGGGAAATATCAGACCTCTACTATGGGCATACAGGTTATAGAAAAGTAAATCTATACTTACCTGTATGGCCCATAGCAGAGGTCTGATTGCAGAGAAATCTAGTTTTATAAAGTCTGTTTTCCAGAGGCTTGGCGTCCGGGGGACAGGAAGCAAACCCCTCCTATCTGCTTGCTATTCCCCTAAATCACCGCCTTTGTGCTAAATTACCATATTCCCCCCTCCCCTGCACGTCACAGGGCCCTGTGACGTGACGTGCCCTGCTCTTCCTCCCCTCCCGCGCATTCGCAAAGCGCCGCTTACATGGAGTGCGCTTTCTTTCCCTCCGGCCTCGTTTGGCTGCGTACTGCCAGCGGAGCAGAAGTCTCAGTGACTCACCATCGCTTGCGCAATACAAGGCTGCGGCGCAGTACGCAGCCAAACGAGGCCGGTGGCATGCTTTGCACATGCGTGGCAGGGGATGCAGTGAAGGGCCCCCCACAGGGCCTGTCACTGGGCCCTGTGACATGCAGGGGAGGGGGGAATATGGTAATTTAGCACAGAGGGGGTGGTTTAGGGGAATAGTAAGCAGATAGGAGGGGTTTGCTTCCTGTCCCCCGGACGCCAAGCCTCTGGAAAACAGACTTTATAAAACCAGATTTCTCAGCAATCAGACCTCTACTATAAGCCTTACAGGTAAGTATAAATGTACTTTTCTATCACCTGTATGGCCATAATAGAGGTCTGATACCGCCCAGGAGGTGACAGATTCCCTTTAAGGAGATGACCATGACAAAAAAAAAGTTTGTTGTGCCATGCAGGAGTGCTGTTATTTTCCCCACTTTCCGCTCCTGGATTTGGTACCATACATATCCATTGGCCTCTTTATGAGGCCACTGGAGAACAGTATACAGAAAAAGTCCAGGTGTATAATAATGGCTCAGCTTGTAGCACTATATTAGCCGCTGCACACTGAGATAAATAGTTTCCTTAGGCTAAATACTAAGATGACCCTACTCAACTTGCTTAACATCCTGTTAGGAAATATTAACTTGTTACTGTAAACCAGAAAACGATAAGGTTATGTATTGAATAAGATCACAGATGTTAAACCAACACAACATGCTCAGTCTGCAAGTATATGTACTAAGAATTACAAGTTGTCCATTATTGAATTTTTACCTGTATTTCCCCGCAGTCACTCTATTCTCAACCTCGGCATGTCCTTGAGCCTGAACGTTCAATTCTACTGTTAGAATGATTACTGCCGTATCCTCGGACCATCCTCTGTAGTGCATTTCCCAACAGTCTGAGAGCACAGAAGAATGCCCACCAGGCAAAGGCTCAACCATCCATACAGTATTTACAAGCGCTTAAGTGGAGATGAAAGAAATCAATTTGGGCTGAAAGCCAGAAACCCCCAAACACCAGAGACTAATGAAATCACTTCAGTTCCGGAACCAGGACTAGGTTGACAGCATAAAGCATGAAAACGGAGATTCTTTTCAGCAGTGCAATGCACTGCAAACATCACAAAGTGACAACAGCTCCAAGAAGAAGAGTTTTATATGAAGTTCAAAAGTGGCGTCGTCTCAGGGTCAATGTGTTCATACTGACCACAGTATGCCGTAGTCCCGATAAATATTCTAAAGGCGATTCTTTCTATTTTATTCTCCACCGCCTGTTGTCAAGCGTAATCAGTCTCTAGCAGAAAAATTGCCAAAATAGAGATTACAGGAAGTGGGAATGGGACTTTGTCTCTCGGCACGTGAGGCGACTCCACACACAGGGGACCTGACATAACATACCAGTGCATAATATGTCGGGACGGGGTTAAGCAAATAGGTCTTCAGAAAATTTTGCATAGTGACATGGAGAATTAAAAATATATTAAAAAGAATTGGAACTCCCACCCAGAAAGCTTGCAATTTTCAAACTGGCCACTGAAACAAATATTAGACTCTTCCTGTTCTAGACACATGACTTTTCAGTACTCTCATTATCATGACAGACAATATTGCAATAAATGTAACACGTCTATAGAAGATATACTGACCCCATAGCAAAGGTCCAATTTGGGAGCCCCAAGGCATACAGTTGCCAGTAGTATGTATACTAATCGGGGTCCTGTGATTCTGTCAGTCTGATGAGAGAACAACATGATTGTTCATTACAAGATCTAAAGGCAGCACGGTGGCTCAGTGGTTAGCACTGCAGCCTCTCAGTGCAGGGGTCCTGGGCTCAAATCCAACCAAGGACAACATCTGCAAGCAGTTTGTATGTTCTCCCTGTGTTTGCGTGGGTTTTCCCCCATACTCCAAAGACATACTGAGGCTATGTGCGCACAGTCCATATTTGAAGCAGAAATTTCATGTGCGTTTCCGCATCTCCTTGGCAGGAAAAACGCATGCAGATTGTCCATGCATTTTTGATGCGTTTTTGTACATCAATGAATGCTTTTTGGAGCTAAATAAAGTTATTGGGTGGGACATTGTTTAAACCTTGGATTACCATCAGAACTGGGGTGAGTATATTGGTTAATTTGAATGATTAAAGAATGTGTCTGTTGGATTTCAAATAAAGTGTTTACTCTGTGTCTGTGTTTATTTAACTCTATACTTTAATTAGGTTTGGTCCAGGTGTTATAGCATATTGGATGGGAGCTCTAGAAATCTCATGTCCACTATGCGTGCATCTGAGGCTGCGGATCACCCATGGACACTGACATGCGTCGCGTCTTTAACCCCTTTAAAGCCCATGACGTACTAATACGCGTCTGTGCTCTGGGACTTAAGAGCATGACCCGTATTAGTACGTCATCGCCATCGCAAGCGCACACAGGCTGTGCGGGCGCGATCGCCGCCGGGTGTCAGCTGATAGTACTGGGTGTCAGCTGTGACAATGCGCAAGGAGTGGTCCCGCACATTAACCCCCGCAATGCAGCGATCGAAGTCGATCACAGCATTGCGGTGGCTAAGGGGAGGTGATCGCAATACTCACCTCCTCTTCCGGCCTCCAGCGCTGTCTGCCGCGGCTTCTCGGGTGTTGCCATGATGACCCGATGTCGTCATGACAACATCCGGGTAACCAGACAGCAGGAAGATTTTTTGGTCATGCGCAGTGCATGACCAAACAATCTTCTCACTGTGCAGCGCTGACTGTCTGCATGACACAGGGATAATAAAAAATAAAAATAGAATGTACCCATCAATAAATATTATTATGAAAAAAACAAACAAACAATAAAAGTACACATATTTGGTATCGCCGTGTCCATAACTACCTGACCTATAAAAACTGTCCCACTAGTTAACCCCTTCAGTGAACACGGTAAAAAATAAAAAACGAAGAAAAAAACAATGCTTTATCATCATACCGCCAAACAAAAAATGGAATAACACGCGATCAAAAAGACGAATATAAATAAAAATGGTACCGCTGAAAACGTCATCTTGTCCCGCAAAAAAACAAGCTGCCATACAGAAAAATCAAAAAGTTATAGCTCTCAGAATAAAGCGATGCAAAAAAAATATTTTTTTCTATAAAATAGCTTTTATTGTGTAAAAGCGCCAAAACATACAAAAACGATATAAATGTGGTACCACTGTAAACGCACTGACCCGAAGAATAAAGCTACCTTATCAATTTTACCACACGCGGAGTAGAATAGAAAAAAAAAAAAAAACAATTCCTGAATTGTTGTTTTTTTGTTTATTCTGCCTCCCAAAAGCTGGAATAGAAAGCGATCAAAAAATGTCACGTGCCTGAAAATGACACCAATAAAAACGTCAACTCATCCCGCAAAAAACAAGCCATCACATGACTCTGTCGGCCAAAATATGGAAAAATTATAGCTCTCAAAATATGGCGATGCAAAAACTAGATTTTACAAAATATGTGTCTTTTAGTGTGTGACAGCTGTCAATCATAAAAACCCGATATCATTCTGGTATCTCTGTAGTCGCACCGACCCGAAGAATAAGGTCGTCTAATCACTTATACCGCACTAGGAACGGCGTAAAAAATAAATGCTAGGGCTGGGGTTGGGGTTAGGGGTTTGTGCTAATGTTAGGGTTGTTTTTTTTTTTCAAAAGTAAAAATAAAATAAAAAATTTAAAAAAAGATGACGATATGGCAACTAGTGTTGAACGCAAGTGCTCGCTACTTGAGTTTGCATCGGGTATTGCGGGTGCTCGAGTCTCCGCCCCATATTCTTCGTGGCCAAAAAAACTCGCGGGGTTTGCCTGCCATGCACGAGCGATTCCCGCATGTTTTTTTTTGGGTGTCTAATAACCGTGAAACATGCAAGCGGGGACTCGAGCATTTCACTTGAGCACCCGTGATACATGGTGCATACTTGAGTACACGATGCAAACTCAAGTAGCGAGCACTTGCGTTCAAGAGTAATGACAACTTATTCAATATGATGACCTAATGTCATCAAATTCTGTGTCGTACCTCTGGGTTCAAAATGTTCACTATACCCCTTGATAAAATCCTTGAGGGGTGTAGTTTCCAAAATGGGGTCACTTGTGGGGGGTTTCAACTATTTAGGCACATCAGGGGCTCTCCAAACGCGACATGGCGTCCGCTCTCGATTCCAGCCGATTTCACGTTCAAAAAGTCACACAGTGCTCCTTCCATTCTGAACTCTGCCGTGCACCCAAACACTGTACTTTCCCCACATATGGGGTATTGGCGTATTCATGAGAAATTGCACAAAAGTTTTTGGGGTCCATTTTCTCCTCTTACCCTTGTGAAAACAAAAAAATTGGGGCTAAAAAATTTTTGCGGAAAAAGTTTGATTTTTTTATTTTCACGGCTCCATGTTATAAACTTCTGTAAAGGACTTGGGGGTTCAAGGTGCTCACCACACATCTAGATAAGTTCCCTGAGGGGTCTGGTTTCCAAAATGGTGTCACTTGTGGGGGGTTTCCACTGTTTAGGCACATCAGGGGCACATCCGCTAATTATTCAAGCAAATTTTACAGTCAAAAAGGCAAATGGCGCTCCTTCCATTCCGAACCCTGCCGCGCGCCCAAACAGTGGTTTTCCCCCACATATGGGGTATCTCCTAACTCAGGAGAAATTGCACAACAAACTTCATAGTGCAATTTCTTCTGTTACACTTATGAAAATGCAAAAGTGGGGGATGAAAAACATTTTTGTGGGAAAAATGTGAAAATTTTATTTTTACGGCTCAATGTTATAAACTTCTGTGAAGCACCTGGGGGTTCAAGGTGCTCACCACACATCTAGATAAGTTCCCTGAGGGGTCTAGTTTCCAAAATGGTGTCACTTGTGGGGGGTTTCCACTGTTTAGGCACATCAGGGGCTCCCCAAATGCAACATGGCGTCCGCTAATTATTCAAGCAAATTTTACATTCAAAAAGTCAAATGGCGCTCCTTCCTTCCGAACCCTGCCGTGCGCCCAAACAGTGGTTCCCCCCCCCATATGGTGTATCTGCTTACTCAGGAGAAATTGCACAACAAATTTTGGGGCCCATTTTTTCCTGTTACCCCTGCGAAAATAAAAAAAATTGGGTCTAAAGTAACATTTTTGTGAAAAAAAGTTGAATGTTAATTTTTTTCTTCCACATTCCAAAAATTCCTGTGAAGCACGTGAAGGGTTAATAAAGTTCTTGAATGTGATTTTGAGCACCTTGAGGGGTGCAGTTTTTAGAATGGTGTCACTTTTGGGTATTTTCTGTCATAAAGACCCCTCAAAGTGACTTTAAATATGATGTGGTCCCTAAAAAAATGGTTTTGTAAATTTTGATGGAAAAATGAGAAATCGCTAGTCAACTTTTAACCCTTATAGCTCCCCAATAAAAAAAAAAATTTTGGTTTCAAAATTGTGCTGATGTAAAGTAGACATGTGGGAAATGTTATTTATTAACTATTTTGTGTGACATATCTCTCTGATTTAAGGGCATGAAAATTCAAATTTTGAAAATTGCAACATTTTCAAAATTTTCGCCAAATTTCCGTTTTTTTCACAAATAAACGCAAGTGATATCAAAGAAATTTTTCCACAATCATGAAGTACAATATGTCACGAAAAAACAATCTCAGAATCAGGGGGATCCGTTGAAGCGTTCCAGAGTAATTACCTCATAAAGTGACAGTGGTCAGAATTGTAAAAATTGGACTGGTCATTAAAGTGCAAACCACCTTGGGTTGTAAAGGGGGTTAAGGACCGCAGCATGTCAAATTCTCTTGCGGAGTAGCTAGTGTCCGCAACAGAAATTTGACCACTAGAAAGTATTGAATGCGGTAAATCCGCATGATTCAAGGAAGACATGTGGCTGCCGGACAAGTGAGTATGAGGTTTTTTTTTTTTTTTTTACTTTTTATTTATTTTTTTTTATTTTATTTTTTTACAGCGGGCACACAGGCTGGGCAGAACAGACTACTGCTCCTCCCAGCCACGCCGCTCTCGCTTTTATCAGCATAAGCGGCGGTCAGATGAGAAGAGTTGTAGTCCTCCTCTCCCGACCTGGGTACCACCCGCAGCGCGTTTCCGCCGCGAATTCACGCTCATTGGCTTTAATTGAAATACAGCACATATAGATATTATACCTGCGGGTTTGCTGCAATTCAATTCAAGTCAATGGGCGTGAATTTGCGGCGTAAACGCAGAAACAATGGTCATGTTGCAGTTTTTAACGCAATGCGAATCCGTATTACACATTGAACATCCGGATTACCATTGCTATACCTGGCAGACCTATTAACAAGTGTTTTCGCAGCATTACCGCGGCGGGAAAACTGCCACGAAAACGCATCAAAAACGCTTCGTCTGCACATAGCCTCATAGGGAATCTAGATTGTGAGCCCCAATGTGGACAGTGCTGATAATGTCTGTAAAGCGCTGTAGAAATAATGGTGCTATATAAGTGAGTAAAATAAATAAATAAATAAAGGCTTAAAACTGTTTTGATCAGAGTTAGTCCCAATTGTGGCAGTTACCAGTATCTGCTGTACAAAATAGCCAACACTCACCAGGTATAGTGTGGGCTCAAATCTGACTTCTGGCATACATATTTGGCAGATATCAGGGGAAGTGGGTGGATGCAGGGCTGACCCATTCACCCACTGCCCTTCAACTCATGGGGTCCATGTAGCTATTTAGACAGTAAAAAACACAAGATCCATTTACAATAGATAATAGTCACAGCTCTCCACCTTCCCTCACAATGAACTTTGCCAAGATTACAGCATACACAGTCTATACTTCTAAAAGGGTCAAACTAATAGGTTCTGAGTTAGTCTATTGCGATACGAAAAAATACACTCTCAAAACATTTAACATAAAAACTAGTGATGAGCGAGCGTGCTTTGTTAACCCTTTTGTGCTCGCCGAGTATTTGCGGCGTGCTCGAATGTTATGTTTGAGTCACTGAGTGTGCATGATTTGTGACTGTTTGACAGCTTTAATATATGTGAGGAATGCCTAACAAACAGGCATTCCTCACATATATTAAAGCTGTCAAATAGTCGCAAATCATGCACACGCAGTGACAAAAACATAACATTCGAGCACGCCGAAGATGCTCATAAAACACCCGAGCATGCTCGTAAATCTTGAGTAACGAGAATGCTTGCTCATCACTAATAAAAACCTGTTATAAACAATAGGATATTTCTGATGACACATTCTTTTTAATGAAAAGCAAGGCTATAAAATAGAATGAACAGTAAATAACAGCCAATCTAAATTTGTTTTTTTCTGCATTTTGATTTATTTAAAAGATAAAAAGGTAAGAATAAATCTGAAATAAAAACTAACCATTCCTAAGTATTGGTAGGGAAAATGTTACATGATATATACTTGAAAAACACCAAATGACCACATTCTCTAAGCAGTAGGACTTGTATGTTAGAACCATCGCATGATGCACCATGGACAGCATGGTGGCTCAGTGGTTAGCACTATTTTTTGCAGCACTAGGGTCCTTGGTTCAAATCTCACCTAGGACCCCATCTGCAAGGAGTTTGTATGTTCTCCCCATGTTTGCATGGGTTTCCACTGGGTTCTCCTGTTTTCTCCTAAGGTCCATACTGATAGGGAATTCAGATTGTGAGCCCCTAATGGAGGCCATGATGAAAATCTTAAAGAAATAATGAAAGCTTTCACTCATTCACCTCAACACTTCAGAACATTTACAGTGGTAATTTCTGACATTCTTATTTCCTTTGGTCTTTCTTATAAATATAGACAGATTAAAGACTGGTCTAAATATAGCCCGAGAAAAAAGATAATAGCCAATAGCATTCTGTGCAATTACAGTATATCCATTAGAGCTTAAGTGCAAAAGCAAAAGGCCTCTTTAGTGGCGTCACCATAGCTTCAGATAAATTTAGAGAGATGATTCGGTATTGCTTTGGGTTTGATGAATGAACCTAAATTCTATTTACACGTCTTTTCAGATTATCCTGGAACACTGCTTATAGGGTGGTCTCTGTACAATGATAGCATGTTTAGGCCATGCTTGGTCTGCACAGTAGCATGAGCAACATGAAGCCTGGCGTTGCCTTTTTAAAAAATGTCTCAATTAACACTTAAGAGAAATGTCCATTCCACTGGTTCCATGACCCAATAAATGTACAGTCGAGCTGTTAGTGTAGCTGGAATGAAGACTAGAGGAGTCTGGATATTATACTTATGCCACCCCACATTATAATTCCGAGAGTATGACAAGTGTGACATTATCTCATGAAGCCCTCTTCATGGCATTGCCCATTTGGTCTGTAGACCAATTTCCGGTTATCATTTCTTCCAGGCAAGAATTAAGTGAGAAGACAGATATATTCCACCCTCCATTACACATCATGATCTGCACCATGATAGCCTTTAAAAGTGATGGCTTGAGGCAAATGAATAACTGTAGCTGGAGGTATGGCTCATAGCAAAAAGTTGTGCAAATGACTTTTGATGGTCTGTGTAGGCACTGAAACGGTAGCCTTGGTATGTGACTCATGTCCAATTCCACTAGCAGCATGGAACGGTTTATTTGTGGAACCAGTGGTCTATTCATTTCTCCAAAGAGTCCCAGGAGCTACCATGACCTGCAACATCTCCAGACTTGGTGCAGTGAGGCACTAGCCACGCTAAGGGTGCACTGGGAAACTTCATTTACGCATTACAATAAAGTTGTTATTAGGGAAATAGAGGAAAAGATTTAAAAACAAAAAGAACGATTTTTATTGATGCTCCATCTCCTACAAGTCTATGTGGTTAGTTTGTAGTGTAAATCTGGAGTGACAAACTCCCTTAAATTAGCATTCTAAAGGGGACAGACTACCATTAACTGATAGCACATAAATCAGAAATAAAAATATAAGAATATACAGATAATAAGGTATAAAAGACAAATACAATATATTATAGCTTCATTTACATCAAACACACACATATTTGCATCTAGGAATAAAAGTAAACTGTACTGTTAGACTGAACCAATAATGAAAAGATTTCAGCTTGGCAGTCTATGGAAAAATCTAAACAATCAGTATAATAACCACATATATCACGGATGTTACTGATCCCTAGGGAAAGGATAGGCTGCATTCTAGAAATAATTGCTTAACACACAAAATAGCTGTTTAGTTTGCTTAGGCGAACAATAGACATGTAATGCTACCGAGAGTGATGTCAGTCTGGACACTGAAGCATTTTATTCTAGATTTTCAATTATTTAACAAAAGCAATATAATTAAAGCAATATTCCAGTGCACCCCACAGACTGCGCCACACACGCATTATTACTTTACTAGAGATAATCATATTTTGTCACCATTGTTACCACTTCAATTCCCTATTTCTCAGTCTCCTGTCAATTTCATACACTATCACTTTCTCATCGAGGGGAGGTTAATCCTGAGACTCCCGATTCATAAATGTGATGCCAGATATACAGTTCTAATGTAAAGCTAAGGCGGCGTTCACACTTGCATTGTTGGCCAATGACTACCTACAATGGGTGCAGAGGTTGCAGCAGCACCCGTGTCCTAGATTCTAGAAAGATCCATATGGTCGCTATGGCCTATATGCAAAGACCAATACTATTAAAGATTGTAATAGTTGAGAACCCTGTTGGACATTTTGCATTGGGCCCACAAGCATTTAGTTACTCCATCGTACTGCAACATGTCATCTGTTATACGTTCAGAAGTCACAAAGCAGATGTATAGGTGGAAAGCAGGGTTGCCGACTTTTTATTTTTCCTGGACAGCTTATAAAAAAATCACAGACTATTTTTTACGGACACCTTGAAAAACCAAAATAAATCATTATGATTATAAGTGATACATGTCTACAGCCCATAGTTCTGATATGAATACATGAGCTGCAATCACTGGAAACTCTAAAGCGATGATAATTACAGGTAAAATAACCTGAATAAGTTGCTTCAGCCTCAAAAAAAATCAATGACGCCTTAAATTTTTTTTATGGACAGGGCAAAAAAGTGCACAATTTTTACGGACTGTCCTAGAATTTCTGGACCCTAAGTACTGATGTAGAATTATAAGCCATGTATGGTGCATATGGCATATAACAGCTGGCAGGAGAGGTCGTCCTTTCAAAATACTTTTTTAAAATGAATATACAGTGCATCTCACAAAATTAGAATATCATCAAAAAGTTAATTTATTTCAGTTCTTCAATACAAAAAGTGAAACTCATATTATATAGAGTCATTACAAACAGAGTGATCTATTTCAAGTGTTTATTTCTGTTAATGTTGATGATTATGGCTTACAGCCAATGAAAACGCAAAAGTCATTATCTCAGTAAATTAGAATAATTAACAAAAAACACCTGCAAAGGCTTGCTAAGGGTTTAGAAAAGGTCACTTAGTCTCTTTCAGTAGGCTCCACAATCATTGGGAAGACTGTTGACTTGACAGATGTCCAGAAGGCAGTCATTGACACACTCCACAAGGTCCCAGAGTTCCAATTTTCATTCAGAAATCAAGGTCCCAGAGTCTGGAGGAAGAGTGGAGAGGCCACAATCCAAGCTGCTTGAGGTCTAGTTTGAAGTTTCCACAATCAGTGATGGTTTGGGGAGCCATGTCATCTGCTGGTGTAGGTCCACTGTGTTTTATCAAGACCAAAGACAGCGCAGCCATCTACCAGGAAATTTTAGAGCACTTCATGCTTCCCTCTGCCGACAAGCTTTTTGGAGATGGAAATTTCATTCTCCAGCATGACCTGGTACTTTTGTAAGTGTGGACAGGTGCCAATACCTGGTTTAAAAACAACAGTATCACTGTGCTACATTGGCCAGCAAACTCGCCTGACCTTAACCCCATAGAGAATCTCTGGGATGTTGTCAAGAGGAAGATGAGAGACACCAGACCCAACAATGCAGACGAGCTGAAGGCTGCTATCAAAGCAACCTGGGCTTCCATAACACCCCAGCAGTGCCACAGGCTGATCTCCTCCATGCCATGCCGCATTGATGCAGTAATTGATGCAAAAGGAGCCCCGACCAAGTGCTGACTGCATTTACTGAACACACATTTCAGTAGGCCAACATTTCGGATTTTAAAAACATTTTTCAAGCTGTTATAATGTATTCTAATTTACTGATATAATGACCTTTGTGTTTTCATTGGCTGAAAGCCATAATCATCAACATTAACAGAAATAAACACTTGAAATAGATCACTGTGTTTGTAATGACTATATAATATATGAGTTTCACTTCTTGTATTGAAGAACTGAAATAAATTAACTTTTTGTGAGATGCACCTGTAAAGTAATAGAAATGCACTCAGGGGAAATCATATTGACTTTGGTGAAATAGCGAGTGACTTTCGTACACAGGGAAGAGCATTGAAAGTACCCTCAAATTGCAGTCTACATGTACATTTTTCGCAGAGCTGAGACCGGTGGGACTATCTTAGAGCTGGAGAAACAATAAAGAAGTTGGGAGCTTGTGATGCATCAGCTTCTTGAAAGCCTTTTCTAATATGGCATTTCCATTTCACTCATGAATCAGACAGTAGAAATATAAGTATATCATACAAAGTGATTAGAGGGTTCTACTGCCATGGAATAAAAATAATTGCTAAAAATTCTTGGACAGGTTTTAAAAAAAAAAAATCCACACACGCACACATTGATTCTCACCCTTCCTAATCCCTGTATGTCCCTCCTCATTGTTCATTGGGAGGCCTTTTGGTCTATGTCTTCTGGTTCTGTCTTGAACACACTGGAAATGGCCATTTAGAAAAGCTGTCTGAGGCAGGTCACTGCTCTGGCAAGTGATTGGCAGATCTGGTGTTTCAGGCCTTTTTTGGAGACAATGACGAGACCAAGAAGCACAGACTGGTTGGAACTAATTAAGAAAACTGGGTGAGCACCAGAAGAGAGATTTGCAGGAAAATTAGGGATATTCTTTTAATACTTTTAGCCAGTTTCAGGATTTTTAGCAATAATTTTTACTCCAAAGAACGTGCCTTTATTATTAAGACTTCTATAATTACAATACTTCAAAGAAGAATAAACCTGCCATAAAATGCTGCACTTTTGAAGGTGAAAAATAGCATTAAATCAATCACTTCATCTGGTCCGGGCTCTTTTCATTTTGTGACTTTGATATATCTTTGTCAAGCACCAGAGACTGATAAATGCCTATGATACATATGAAGTGATAATCTCCAGAAACAGACAGCGGCTCACCTTATTACAAAGTCATGGCTGTCAATCTCGTTGCCACATCCACTGTTGAGAAGGATTCCGGAATTACCCACGACTGCACAAGTCTGAAACCGGCGGCTCTTCATCGGTGATACTTCAGGCAGAAGACTGTGCAGATTCTGTGAAATATTTAGAGTACGGCGTCTATCCAGAACATAATGAATTACATCTCCCGGCTTGAAGCTGCTTTTAACTACAGATACATCTCTTTCAGCATCCAGAAATCGAAGAATATCTTTCCTGTGAGAAAGGAATATAATAAACAAATCAGCATTGCTAAAGCATCCCATGCATACATCAAATCTGAATCCAGAATTCAGGAGCTTGGTCATGCTCTCACATCACTGACACCTATAGTTCAACTATATGAAAATCTTATTCTTAGCAATCCCTTACAGCGGCTCCGTCACCAGATTTCACAATACAAACTGTATCAATAGTAAATAGATCTCTAAAACCTGATGAGGCTAGCATATTTGTTTTGAAAATCAATGTGAGGGAAAACATTCATAAAAGAATACATAGTCTAACTCTATCTCCCCAACTTAGCCTGATTCACACCTCCTCAGTTTCCCTCCTCACTGCTGCTGAGATCTTTATCTGTTCAGTACAAGCTGCAGCTGTCAGTGGGCGGAGATTGAAAATGCTTGGACTCAGAAGCTCTCCGGACGCAAACCACATGGGACTATGACTATGATTAAGAACTCATGTGGTTCAAAATACCAGCTGTGTTTAATTAAACTGATAGGACTTGATTTGGAAAGGCACACACCTATCTATATAAGACCTCACAGCTCACAGTGCATGTCAGACCAAATGAGAATCATGAGCTCAAAAGGAACTGCCCAAGGAGCTCAGAGACAGAATTGTGGCAAGGCGCAGATCTGGCCAAGGTTACAAAAGAATTTCTGCAGTACTCAAGGTTCCTAAGAGCACAGTGGCCTCCATAATCCTTAAATAGAAGCAGTTTGGGACCACCAGAATTCTTCCTAGACCTGGCCGTCCAGCCAAACTGAGCAATCGTGGAAGAAGAGCCTTGGTGAGAGAGGTAAAGAACCCCAAGATCACTGTGACTGAGCTCCAGAGATGCAATAAGTACAATGCGGCCAAGTACAGAGATATCATGGATGAAAACCTCTTCCACAATGCTGTGGACCTCAGACTTGGCCGAAGGTTCACCTTCCAACAAGACAATGACCCTAAGCACACAGCTAAAATAACAAAGGAGTGGATTCAGAACAACTCTGCCACCATTCTTGACTGGCCCAGCCAGAGCCCTGACCTAAACCCAATTGAGTATCTGTGGAGAGACCTGAAAATGGCTGTCCACCAACGTTCACCATACAACCTGACGGAACTGGAGAGGATCTGCAAGGAAGAATGGCAGGGGATCCCCAAATCCAGGTGTGAAAAACTTGTTGCATCATTCCCAAGAAGACTCATGGCTGTACTAGCTCAAAAGGGTGCTTCTACTCAATACTGAACAAAGGGTCTGAATACTTATGACCATGTGATATTTCAGTTTTTCTTTTTTAATAAATTTGCAAAAATTTCTACATTTCTGTTTTTTTTTCAGTTAAGATGGGGTGCAGAGTGTACTTTAATGAGAAAAAAAATGAACTTTTTAGAATTTACCAAATGGCTGCAATGAAACAAAGAGTGAAGCATTTAAAGGGGTCTGAATACTGTCTGTACCCGCTGTATGTACTGTGTATGAGAAGCTTTAGGCTTTAGATCGCTTGATCCTGAGGGATTATTTTACTCATTTATATAGCGCCTTATAGATATTATCGGCATGGTTCCCATTGGGGCTCACAATCTAGATTCCCCATCAGTATGTCTTTGGAGTTGGAGGAAACCCACGCAAACACAGGGAGAACATACAAACTCCTTGCAGATGTTGTCCTGGGTGGGATTTGAACACAGGACCACAGCGCTGCAAGGCTGCAATGCTAACCACTGAGCCACCGTGCAGCCTGTAAATGTGACTGTTTATATGGAGATTATTTGATTCCACCATGAAGTCAGAACAGCAGCCGCAATCATGGTGCACACTTGTAGACGGTTTGTCATGGCAACACATTTTTAATGTCAAGGTTCTGGAGCAATTGCTTTCACACACACCTATTTGATGATCTTCTAATCTAAATTTTTAGCATTCCTTAAGATTTGTGAGGACAATGTTACCTTCATTTTCTAAAACAATTTCAAAGGTGCCAACACTTTCGGTCATGACTGTTTATAAAGTAGTAATCGGAGTAACACCGAGATACTATCAAAAATTGTATATATCACGGATACATGAACCTTAGACTTGTATTATTTTGGAAAAAAAAAAAAATCAATATTGGTAAATGTACAGACATAACATGCTGGCAACAGTTGCATGCCATCCCTGAGATTGTTATAGAACCAGTAGAGAACAAGAGAAGCAGCCAAGAATGACACCTATATTTTCTGAACACCCAGGACATGGACTACATCATGGTGCTCTCAGATTACATAGCAAAAACCAGGTGACAGATTCCCTTTAAGGGGTAGTACCCTTTCAGACAGTTTCTGCTCTTGCTGCAGTTTATTAAAGCATAACCAACTGCACTGTATTTCCTTTCTCTGGGTCCATCGACAAGGCTCCCACCCTGCTCCTGGTGACTGGCATCGACCGCAGTGCAGACATTACGCCAACAGTGTGATAGCCAGTCCGTGAGCTCAGCAAACTCTGTACAAGTTATTCTGTCTACATGGGCAGAGCTGCGGAGCCCACTGATATGCTGCCACGCTGATGTTAGTCCCACAGCCAATCATAGACAATGGGAGCAATGGTGGTGACTCACCCGGGAAGGCGAGTACTGCTTGGTTTGTTATGTTTTTACAAACTGCAGCCGGGGCCGAACATCATCTTTAAATTTAATCTCAGCAAATGTGTCCGATATTCAGCTAATCAGGGTTCCTCCTCCCTGCTGCTTCCACCTTACACTGCTCAGTACAAGCTGCAGCTGTCAGTCAGGCTGGGTAGGTGGAGACTGCATTCACTTGGACTCACAAGCACTTTCACTATTTAGTTGGACTCATAAAATGCTCATTTTAAAATCAGTGTTAAAACACCATTCTGGCATAGTTTTTAAAGGCAACCTGCCACCAGGTTTTCCAAATATAAACTAAGGCCACCATCTTTAATGTCTTGTTTACAGCAGTCTGTACATAAGTCCCCAACCCCCTTTGCAGATCCCAAAACATACCTTTTTGGTAAAGGGGAAAGAGCGTGTAACAAACAAATAACTACATAGAACAATGTATTTATGGTGGCAATAAATGGATATTACAACTAAGTGAAATCTCTAACTTTCTCTCACCACTAAATGTGATTATTATGTAGCCACCTCTCACAATCCGCAGCATATTTCACTTAGTTGTATTATACCAACGAGATAATAATTTGTAAGTGTTTTCTTCTAAAACCATGCATCCTGAGAAGGCCTGCAAATGTGATGCATAGATGACTAGTGTCCTACGCGTTTCAGACTAAAACTTAGTCTTTGATCCATGAGTAAGGACTAAGTTTTAGTCTGAAACGCATAGGCTTTATTCTTACAATTTTGGACTACCTACCTGGATTGCCTATTTTTAATCTATTTAGGAATAAAGCTGTTTGCATAATTTTATCTGGAAAATGGCTGAATTTCTCATTTGTAAAATGCAAAATAACCTAAATCAAATGGAGCAATTTTTCACATGATGTGACTATAAGTAATAATTGTCCTGTTTATGGGATCAAAACGCATCTCAATGGTCTTCCAGAATCTGATGATTTCCTCACCCATGAAGAGGTTTTGTTAAAGGCATAATTTGCAGTGATAGAGTATACTATTGATGTGGCTGATTGGAAAAACGATGATCCAGACGTTGTCTCACTTTGTTGCAATGTATACATCTATGGACACCACTTCATATAAATATAGATTTATTTATGACCACATAGCATTAGCACAATGCAATATTAGTGCATAATTCTCCCCAGTGGACATGCATTCACCAGCAACGGGGTAGAGGAGTACAGGGGTGTACTTATCAGCTATCCCATTGGTAGTAAGTATACAGTAATGCTGGGGAAATAGGTTGTTCTGAAAAGGGTGGAGCTTATGCAAATTAGGTCCCCAGATGTAAGTGGGTCTAGGGACAGGGCTTAAATGCCCTGGCCGTCTGCTACAAAACTATGAAATATCCAAGTGGGCAATGTAAGCAAGATCTGACCTGGTATTGCTGTGGGTCCTCCCTTAACATGATCCTTGCAGGCAGCTTTATGTGACTTGATCCCTCTTTGAAGGATTGACACAGGGAGTACTTTTCTCCTTTCATTCCCAACTACAAAGCCCTGCTGCCTCTTCTACTCCATCACTAAGTCTCCCTGCAGATCCCTGGCGCTTTCAGCACAGAGAACCGTGGAATCATTAGCGCTCAGTGCCGTAGTCTCATGTCATATGCAGGAGACTTTTTTTAAAGCATAAAATAGTTCACACAGGCATCAATAATGTATATACAGGCCCCTGGTCATGGGTGAGTGTAACGAATGCCCAACAGATTTCGTAACATTTACACCATGAATTGGAGCAAAGTATAGCAAAAATCTCGCTAGTTTATGAGACACATAGATTTCACTTTGCGGCATATGGAGAGCCCAAGATGGGCCAAATGTATTTGGATTCGCCTTACTCTAGTGAGTTTCTGTTTAAGCCTGTTATAGGAGATGCCAGTGGTCAGAAGTTATCCTGAAAAAGGTGTGAAAAGCCTTGCTTAAAGCCTAGAGATTGTAATAACAGTAAAGTGGTGTTTGGAGTATATTTTAATTCTGCAGGTTCTGTATTATTAAAATACATAAAAGCCTCCGTAGCTAAATATAATATCAGAATTTTCAATATTCCGTGTGTTTGCCCTTTGCCGTTATTACAGCTTTCATTCCTTTTGTGCTGCCTGCTTTTAGCATTTTACAGTGATTTGTTAGCAGAATTTCTGGATATTTTTCCATGCTTCTTATGATAGCTGAAGGTTTAGATTGTGAGAAGCAGGAAATAAGCCTAAGTAATCTGGCACACACTCAATGATGTTGGGATCACTGATCAGAGGTAGCTGGTCTATTTAGTGTCTCCTGCGGTGATAGGGTGCTTTGGTCAACTCATAATCCTAGGAAATGAACACAACTCATGATTACTGATGAGCGGATTGGTTCACAGGATTGCGATCCAGCATCCAGGTCAGTGGTACATGGCAGCTAGACTGTAGAACTGCAAATCTCTTACCTTCTGGTGTCCCCGGCACAGCGTCATCTGTGTGACGTGATGCATAGATGACGTTGTGCCAGCACTGACAAAACAAATGCCACGCAGGGGACACCAAAAGAAAGAGATTCGCGGGCCTCCCGTCTAGCCGCCGAGTGCCACTGTCCTGGATGCTGGACCACCCATCTCCACTCAAGATGTTTAGGTGGAAAAGGTCAAGTAAATATTTCATTAAAATCCCAAGCATAATAAGACCCTGAAGAACACAATGCTACTGGAAAAAAATTAGAGCCCCTAAATGTGATAATTCGTGATGAGCGAGCGTGTTCTGTTAACCCTTTCGGTGCTCGCCGAGTATTTGAGGCATGCTCAAATGTTATGTTTGAGTCACTCCGTGGGCATGATTTGCGGCTGTTTGACAGCTTTAATACATGTGAGGAATGCCTAACAAACAGGCATTTCTCACGTATATTAAAGCTGTCAAACAGTCGCAAATCATTCACACGGAGTGACTCAAACATAACATTTGAGCACGCCGAAGATGCTCGGAAAACACCCGAGCATGCTCGTAAATCTCGAGTAACGAGCATGCTCACTCATCACTAGTAATAATATTAAATCACACTACGTTAAACTATTAGTGAGATAACTGAGTCAAGGTCAAATCCATGCTTCCCCCAACCTGTCTCCAGCAATAACCCTAGATGAGAATGGCTTTAAAAGTGAAGCCATCATCAAAATATGATTTATTATTTAAAAATCAGGCTTTTGTGTTAAATGTAGATTTTTTTAAATTTGGGAATGTTTTTATTTTCCATACCACAATCTTTATTAAAAATAATTAAAAATCTTGCAGGCTACTGGGACTTTTTTACTCTCTAACTTCTTGTTTTAGGAAATCCACATGTACATTAACCACAATGAACATACTGATCCTATCTGTATTGAGGCATCTAAAGAGCATGCAATGGTCTTTGTAAAGGGAGATGGGAACTGTCGGACAGAGACAAAAAAGGGCCCCTGTGCAAGAACAATATATGGGCCCTTTGCAGTCCAAGAGCTCCTAAAAATGAAAAATTGCACCTGCTTTGGGGTATAAATGGACCTCCTTACCTTTTGGGCCCCTGTGCACAAATGATATGTCCGCCCCCGAAGATGGGGTAGGGTCAGCTGTGACATCAACTATTGTGATTGGTGGATCCAATTTAATCAGTATTGTATAGCGTTATTACCTGTCATTGTAATTCTGCTTCTGATGAGAGACTTCTATAAACGGTTTCTGAAAGGACAGTATGAGTCTAATATAGTGCCAGTGGCAAAACTCAAGGGTTACTACTTATGTTTTATTTTTAATAAAGATCTGGTGCTGGACGCTGGTAAGACGAAGCCAATTGTATTAAATTTTTACTGGCATAGCAGAAGGTGTCACAAATGTAATATCAATCTAGACAACAGCATTTGTTCTTAAATTATTCGAATTCAAAACATAGATTTTTTTTTATAATCTAACCAAGTTACCATAGTTAAAGTTGTTTGTGGAATAACCACTTTAAAGTTCTGTGTATCTGATAGTCCACCAGGCCTTATAGTGCTGATGGAAGTCTTCATTTCTCTATATCTCTAAGATTTTAAAAATATTTTTTCAAATATATTTCTTTAGAGTTCCCAACAAATAGTGTTCATGAAATCATAATAGCCCAAAGGCGGCCAAAAGAGTCTCCTTTTGCCATCCATCTATCTGGTGTACACCAGCAGACCACATACAACAAATGTATGGAATAGTGATGATATGTACCACACTGAAATTGGAAAATGTCCGTCACACAATCCAGTGTTTATTTAAAATGGTAACTTTTTTATTTCATAATGATAAATATCCATACACAGATAAGAGCCAGAGTTGAAAACCTACGCGTTTCAAACTTTAACAGTTCTTACTCATTGTATCAGCCCGAGAACTTTAAATTACTGCCGGGTAAGCACATCTCACTTTTGTTGTACCTCATTTCCCACAATGGTATACAGTAAAAAGTATATATGTTTTCTTTTTAAATTGGGACACCAATGATAGTTGTTGCTGTACTGCATTTATTGGAGGCATCTGATTCGCATGTACATTTGATAGTCCAGGACAAACATTACAAAGTAACAATTCTGCTGTATAAGCAAAAGAGTAAACATACTCTACCTTAAAAAAGCACTCTGATCAAAGTTTTTATCCTCTTAATATACTGTCGTGCAGTCATCATATTATATAGCACTGTGTACTTACAATTGTTCATTTTTGCCTTTCTACCCAACTAATTCTTCTCTTTTCCATTAGGTCTATGACATCACATGATTAAAGAGGTTGTCCACTACTATGGAGAATGCCCCAATGTATTTAAATGGTGGAAATATGTTTTTTGGTAACTACCTTCTGTTGTGAGTCTTGCCTGTGAGCAGCGCTATCGCTGGTCGCTCACAGGCATCACGTGACCCCGACTGCAGCCAACTCTGGCATCCGCTGATATCACGTCAAGTTCCTGCTGCATCCGGGCGTGACCCAGTGACGTGCTCCCCCTGATTGATGGGCTGTGGGTGGGGTTTCACCACGCATCACAGCTCAGCATCCAGAGCGCGCTTTCCCAACGAATGCGAAAACGCTTAAAAAAACGCTTGGTAATACGTGCCCAATGGTCCCCAATGATAATCCGCATGTGTTGTGCACATGTTGCGGAAATTTCATTATCATTGCGGAAAAAGATGCAGCATCTCCATTAATTTTGCGGACACGCAGCGTAATTGCCGCCATTGCCTTGCATTGAAACACTTAATATACGTGTCAGCACATTTGCACACACGGATATTATGCGATTCTATGTGCGGATGGTACCCGGGTCTGGAGAAGAGGAGACTCTCCTCCAGACTCGGGTACCATAGAACCTGTTAAAAAAAGAATTTAAAATAAAAAATAAAGATTATACTTACCTTCTGATGGCCCCTGGTTTCCTCAGCGATGCGTCCGGTCTGTTGTATGGGTCGCGGTGGTGTGAGGAAATGCCATGACGTCATTTAGTCATGTGACCTGTCACATGACTCAATGACGTCATTGCAGGTCCTTTCACACCACCACGACCCATACAACAGACCAGACAGAGCGGAGAAAATACCGGGGTCCATCGGAAGGTAAGTATAATCTTTATTTTTTACCATTTTTATTCTTTTTTTTTAACTATTACTTGGTCACACTATATAAATCCATGCCGGTTGCATGGATTTATATAGTGTGAACTAGTTGTCAAGCACTTTCCAAGTGATGCTATCGCCTGGAAAAGCGCTTGATAACCCGCATGCGGAAATGCATGTGAAAAACGCTTGACAAACTATTCTACCTGGCAGGAAAAAGGCATGTAAAATCCGCATGCGTTTTTCCTGCCAGGGAGAAGCGGAAAAATATGCAGCATTTCTGCATCGTGGGCACTTAGCCTTAAAAGAAGTGTGGAAGCTACCAAAGTTTTTTTGAAAGATAAAACTAGTAACAGCTATGTGAGACCTTTTTGTTGAAAAAATACATTGTAGAGTCTATGATTCTAGTAATGGTTTCATCTGAACTCCTGAAAATAGGACTCAGACAAAATCCCCAATGTAGCCAGAGAGGGGAATTACAAAAATGGATTTGAAATGCACTGTTTGTGCTTTTTTTGGGATGGCACCTGCCTTTTCAGATGGCACATGAATGTCATCTATGTTTTTGTGCACATCTGAAAAGATTCACATAGATGGAAAAAAAAAAAAACAATACAATAATCTGAGTCCATTGCAATTCTGTTTGTATTATTGCACTCTGTGGCTCTGTGGGGGAACGGGCCCATTTGATTTAGACGAATCCCCCAGCAGAGTCATATAGTACATGCACTGCATAAATGCCGTGTGAACAGTGCCTGAGACTGGAATGACAGAGCTGTAAAAGGATATAGAAAATTAAGTGAAATTCAATACTGATAAATGTGTTATTAATCTACTTTTCAGCTAAACATACTTTTCTTAAATATTAGAAACTGGTCATTTATTGGCCAAATATCTTGACAATAAATATTAAACTTTGAAGACAGAAGTAAAATAGAATTGTGTTTTACAGGATTTACCGTATGTAGGAATTTGTTTTTTTCACTCCTCCTGGTAAAAATTGAATGTACTTCTTTAATAGCAGAAGTACTGTCATTATCAAGTTATTACACATTACTGCTTTAATTATATTTTGTGTTGCCACTTCGTCTAAATGTAACTAATAAAAAGTGCCAATATTAATTACCAAAATCCCAAAAATATAACTTGCAGAAACAGACTAGCAAACAGAGTAATAGCTGCTGGTGGCAAGTAAACATGATCCATTATGTGTTAATAAGCGATATAATGGAATCACTTGCTGTTACTTTTTACTCATTAGCTCCATCAGATTCTGTTTGCTGCTGAGAGACAACACATTGCATATAAAGCTATAAATGTTGCTCTTCTAGATGGAACTTATTAATAGAATGCGACTTGATGGAGATTCTAATGAGAAGACAAAACTGCCATGCTCTGGCCTCGCTCTACGTTACAATATTTCAAGTGGTTGTGCCGGAATTAAGAAAAAACACACACACGCAAGCTGGGGGATGGGAATGCTACAGTATAGTATAAGAACAATAACCTACTCATTAAAAAGAACCTGTCAAAACAATCTTATAATGTAAAGCCTCGGCTGTAATGTCACTGGAATACAGATTAAATTGACACCCTTGGTGAAGAAATGCGCTTTGTTGTTCTTCCTTTATCACCATTTGAAGTTTTGTTCTACTTAGATTTCGGTGCACAGGGGCCGGACTGTGCACTGTGTCTTCTCCCTCCTGCCTGTGATTATACAGGCCCTTCACCTGCCTCCTTAAAGAGGAGATTGCAAATAGAGGAGACAGGTCACTGAAAAAGCAATGACCTCTCATTCAAAGACCAGAGGCAGGCAGAGGTACCAGGGGATCGCAGACAGGGAGGAGAATACCCCATGTACAGTCCGGCCCCTGTGCACCGAAATATGATTAGCAGAAAACTTCAAATAGTGATTAAAAAAGAACCAAAAAGTAGATTTCTTAACCAATAGTATCAATTGAATCTGTATTACAGCCCCATTACAGCCATGTCCTTACCTTACAAAATTGTGCTGACAGGATCTCTTTAAACCCCAGCTGCTCCAGCTAGCTGAACATTTGTGTGTTTGGGGGGAGTTGGGAGAGAGAATAGCTGTTGCCAAAATGAAAGTTTAGTTTACAACTACCTAAAGTTTGTGGGCACTTTAAATAATCCACACAAAATTTTATAAAAAGTTGGCCAAACCGGTAATTTTTAGAAGGACTGTTAGACCATCTAATGCAAGGGTGAGGAACCTTTTTTCTGCCAAGGACCATTTGGATATTTATATCATCCTTCAGAGGCCGTACAAACTTCTCCCACAACATACGTCCTGACGGTGGAACTGGTGTGAGGATATAATCGTTCACGCATGTTCCTAAGCATTCAGTGTTGAATGCTGTGTGAACGTGCTAACATAACCAAGAAGAAAATAAAGGGCTGGTGGTTGTCAAACATAGCTGCCAGCCCAAGCACTGCTGTCCCTGGGAATCTGCCCGGGGGCCGGAGAAAAGGTTATCGAGAGCTATAAATGGCCCTCGGACCTGAGGTTCTCCAGCCCTGATCTAATGCGTATATGGTCCCTGATACTTTATGTAGGGGGCATATGGATTGGCGGTTGAAATTTAATTGCTTGATCCTTTTGTTTGGTGCAGAGACAAGCTGATTTAGACAGCAGCTTTCATTGGATTCCCGAGTGTTGGGGAGAGATAGCCGCTATCTGCAGATGGCTGACAGCTATCTAATGTGCATGGCGAGCTGTAAGCCAACAGCTATCTAGCCCAATTTTACGATGTACAGGAACGCATGGCTTGGCTGAGATTTCCTGAGCTCCCTTTGAGACAGCATCTGCCAGATTACGTTGGAAATCAGACAGGTCAGATAATTCTCTCCCGGACATCATTTGTCAGGGGAGAATCAGGAAGCCCCCATATACATTATCGACAGGATAAGTCAACAGTCGAAAAAAAGCACAGCACAAATTTACTGCCAATCTATGGTGAATTCATTATAATATTTGCATGCGTTATATTTAGATTTTGTGACGAATTTCATCCTTTATAATTGCAAAGGGGGAAATCTGCACTAAACTGGTATAACATAGGCATGCTGCAGATTGTTGCAGATTTATCTGTATACCCATCTTTCCACATATTTTCTACCAAGCATGCTGCTATGGGAACTGTCAGATAACATTTATGAGTGCTGGAAGCAACAGTACATGCATATGCTGCCCATGGAGAGACAGCAATGGAAGAAATTCCTTATAATATTAGCTGCAAGTGATTTAAGAATAAAATGCTGTACGATATTATAAGTTTTACACTACTGTTACCATTATTAAGCTTAGTTCACACATTGCTTGCTGCAGTTTTCAAGATTATATATATATAGTGTGTGTGTGTGTGTGTGTGTGTGTGTGTGTGTGTATATATACACATATATATATGACGCACCCCCTGGGCCATATTCTTTAGGGGGAATACCCGGAGCCGGATCAGATGGGAGTTGTAGTCGCCGAGTGGCTGTGACCCGGTCCGTGCCCAGGGTGTCAAACTCAGTTGTATGTGGCAGTCCTACAGATGTTATTAAGTTCTTTATTGTCGACTACGCCACCCGTTGTATTGCGGTCACTATGGCCGCCGCTGCAGCAGGGTCCGCTGAGGCTGATGGTGTTGGTGCAGCTTTTGGTAGTATAACCCCCAACGGGTGGGGTATAGCCTCAGGGGGTCAGGTGCAGAGGATGGGGGTTGTGGTGGTGCAGCGTAGATGTTAAGTGAAGACAGAGTCGGGTTGTGCAGTTTAGGGTATTTACTCACTGCTGATGTTCCGGTCACTCCAGCTTCAAGTGACCACCCGAGCCGTGCTGCGTCCACCAGGTCCTGGATTCAGCAAACCCCCAAACAAGTCCGGAGCGTGACCCTGAGCTCTCCTTCTGTCCTTTCCTCTGGCCGTCCCCACTAGTGATCCACCTAGGTCCAGCTCCCTCGGGCCTTCTGTTGGGAGACCCTTGGCCTTGGGTTCCCTGACCCTCCACGTGGTTTGCCTTCGGGGTGGATGTGGTGGGTGGCCGTGGCAGACGCTGCCCACGGCCTCCGGTCTCTGGCTAGGGTGTGCTTTTGCCCCCACCAGTTTGGGATCCGGTACCCTATTGCCGACTCTTCACCCGGGGATTGAATTTGGGTTCTCAGAGTCCTTTCTTTTTCCCCCTCTGGGTCTTTCCTTCTCTGCTCCACTCTCTTTCTGCAGGCTCATCTGGACCTCTGCTTCTTACTGACTCTGACAGACTGACCCTGATCTTAGATGGTGCCCACCTTAAATACTCCCTCTATGTGTGAGCTCAGGTGACCAGCACCCAATGAGCTCCTATCTTTACCCAGGCTGCTCCCCCTATCTGCCCCTACACTACTGGGATGTACCACCCCCATCCCACTCCAGCCAGGAACAGACTCGGTCGTACCTGCACATTTCTAAGTGGGAGTACCGTTGGTCTGCTCCTCGGAAATGGGATGTGTGTAGTGCATGCAGCCTACCGAGCTCAGGTCCACACTCCATCCTTACCCGGGAGTGGAATATCACACCTCTGGGTTGAGGTGCAATACCCCTGTAGCAGCCGAATCCTCAGGGTGCTACATTCCCCCCTGGTAAATCACAGCACGTCCTCGGGCTGTAAGAACAAAACACCACAAAACATACAAATTTTTTTCATATAAACAACATAGTAAAAACATATAAAATATCATATATATATCAGAAAACTTTTCATATAAATAACATTCTCGTCACCTCTGCTCCTCCTCCGGTCACTGTGCAACGTGTGACCGGGTAAAGTGCGACAGTCTTTTCTTGAAAAACTCGTGGCTTTCCTGTAAAACCAGTAGGGAGCGCTTTAGGACGGGCAACTATATACAGGGGATATGGCCGCTCTCAGTCCTCGGCCAGGTATAAGGGAGGAATGACCGCTCTCAGTCCTCGGTCAGTGGGATTTAAGGGATAAACGGGTAAACAGTTCACACATGCTGGTCCCAACGGGGACTATATTATCAGCAACAGTTTCTTTGGTACTCCAACGGGTAACTATGTACAGCCTCTACTCTGCCGTACTTAACGACGACGTCCTCCTGCTCTTTCTTTGTGGTTACCTTTAGCTTCAGACCCGTCCGGGTCCTCTTGTTCTTCCTCCTCACACCGCAGCTCTTCCTCCGTCAGGCGATGCACATGGAGGGCGTAGGGTCCTTTGGCACACTTGTGCCGGGTAAAGGTGACCTCGTCCCCGATGTAAAGGTCACGACCTCTGTGTCCCTCCGGTAGGTGGGATTCAACGTCTCTCCTGGTTACGAAGACGTCGCCTGGGGTGCGGTGGTCTCGGATGAAGCCCCACCCATGCTGCATGTTAAACTTGATCACAGTCCCGGTGGTGCGGGGACTATGCGCTGCACGGGGGTCTCTCCTGGCCCGGCTCTTCTGCTCCGCGCTCCTTATTTGAGCTTGCTGTTCCCGGACCCGCCTCTCTCTCCGCTCCCTCTCAAAGACCTCGAGTTGTTGGCGGCAGCACTCAGCACGCTCCGCTGCAGCTGCCCGATTCTCCTGAGTGAACCCCATGAGATCTTCTCCGGTGGGGTCCCACTCAAATTGGGCCTCTTCTAGCGGGGGCGAGATCCTCTTTACGGGCTTTGGAGCCGGGATCAGGGGTGCACACATGGCCCCAGCCTTCCTCTGCCGTTCCAGTTCATGATATTCCTGGGGCCAGATGAAAGGCTGCCCATCCGGGCACGTGTGTTGGGTAAACAGGTCCTCTCCCAGATGCGGCACTCTTGGTCTTATGGGCGCGGTGGTGTTAGCGCCCGGATTGCCCGGGCCTTGCGGCCAGGCCTGGGGTATCTGGAAGGTGAAGGGCACCGTAAGGACGGCGGCGCCCTGGGCTACTTGGCTCTGCGACCAGGCCGGTGGCTCCGCGGAGGTAGGGGGCGCTGTTGGTATTGCGGCGCCCGGGGGTACTAGGCCTTGCGACCAGGCTGGTGGTACTTCCTGCTTGGTCACGCTCGGGGTCGAGGCGTGTGACGTCACAGGGGTCGCGGCTGCGGCTTCCGGTTGAGGCCTAGTCTGTGGCGGTGACGTTGCGGTTACGGGCACGGCAGGGGGTACTTCGGGCTCTGCGACGGGGAGCTGGGGCAGGTACGCGGTTTCCCGGCTTGGGGTAGAGACGTCCCCTTTACCTGCCTCCTTTCGTTCGGCTCCCTTCTCGGCGCCGTCTCCGGCCTTCAGTCCTCCCGCGCCATCCTCAGAGGCGGTCTGTCTCCTCGTCTCGGGTGGCGTGCTCCGCTGACGAGTTCTTGTCTGCTGGGCCATCTCACGGCTCCACTCCGCCAACGTCTCTCGCTGCACCCGGGCCATCCTCCTTGCGAGGCCCTCCAGAGCGGTCTGTGCACACTCCCGGTCTCGGGGGAGCTGTGCTAGGACCTCCACTAGGCCTAGTGGGGTCGTTGCTTCCAGCAGGCTCCTGACCAACGGGTCGGTGCTGCTCTGCTCTCCTTCCACTGTTTCCAGCAGGCTCCTGGCCAGCGGGCCGGTGCTGCTCTGCTCTCCCTCCTCTGTTTCTAGCAGGCTCCTGGCCAACGGGCCGGTGCTGCTCTGCTTTCTCGCCATCTCCGGGTAAGCTCCTCCGATACTCTTCTCCAGGCTTCTTGCCTCCGGGTGCGCTCTCTCCAGACTGCTCCAGGCGGCACCCATCTTTGTTCTCTTGCTCTCAGTCCTCCCACTTCGAGGGCGGTCCCGGGGCCACTTGGTGATTGTCAGCTCCAGGGGCAGTTCTTTCACGCTGACAGACACCTCTAGCATCACAGTCTCTGTTGGTGGGGGCGGTTTCCACTTTTGGCGCCATTTTCGGTCCTGGCCCACGATGGGAGGCGGCCTCTTGCCATCCTCTGGCACGCCCATAATGGCGTCCGCTCTTCCAAGGCGGGAAACCTTTGGAAATGGCGGGAATCGTCTCCCAGTGGCGGGAAACTCTGCAGATGGCGGGAAAAAGCTGTTAATGGCGGACAACCGGCAGGAATCGATCTGTGATGGAGTCCGATGGCGGGGACCCTCCGGAACCGGCGGGAGACTTCTTTTTGAGGTAAACTTGTTCTTTTCTTCAGGCACGCAGTACCCGGTTGTTGTGGGCACGTAATCCTGCCGACTACGCCAAAGTTGACGCACCCCCTGGGCCATATTCTTTAGGGGGAATACCCGGAGCCGGATCAGATGGGAGTTGTAGTCGCCGAGTGGCTGTGACCCGGTCCGTGCCCAGGGTGTCAAACTCAGTTGTATGTGGCAGTCCTACAGATGTTATTAAGTTCTTTATTGTCGACTACGCCACCCGTTGTATTGCGGTCACTATGGCCGCCGCTGCAGCAGGGTCCGCTGAGGCTGATGGTGTTGGTGCAGCTTTTGGTAGTATAACCCCCAACGGGTGGGGTATAGCCTCAGGGGGTCAGGTGCAGAGGATGGGGGTTGTGGTGGTGCAGCGTAGATGTTAAGTGAAGACAGAGTCGGGTTGTGCAGTTTAGGGTATTTACTCACTGCTGATGTTCCGGTCACTCCAGCTTCAAGTGACCACCCGAGCCGTGCTGCGTCCACCAGGTCCTGGATTCAGCAAACCCCCAAACAAGTCCGGAGCGTGACCCTGAGCTCTCCTTCTGTCCTTTCCTCTGGCCGTCCCCACTAGTGATCCACCTAGGTCCAGCTCCCTCGGGCCTTCTGTTGGGAGACCCTTGGCCTTGGGTTCCCTGACCCTCCACGTGGTTTGCCTTCGGGGTGGATGTGGTGGGTGGCCGTGGCAGACGCTGCCCACGGCCTCCGGTCTCTGGCTAGGGTGTGCTTTTGCCCCCACCAGTTTGGGATCCGGTACCCTATTGCCGACTCTTCACCCGGGGATTGAATTTGGGTTCTCAGAGTCCTTTCTTTTTCCCCCTCTGGGTCTTTCCTTCTCTGCTCCACTCTCTCTCTGCAGGCTCATCTGGACCTCTGCTTCTTACTGACTCTGACAGACTGACCCTGATCTTAGATGGTGCCCACCTTAAATACTCCCTCTATGTGTGAGCTCAGGTGACCAGCACCCAATGAGCTCCTATCTTTACCCAGGCTGCTCCCCCTATCTGCCCCTACACTACTGGGATGTACCACCCCCCTCCCACTCCAGCCAGGAACAGACTCGGTCGTACCTGCACATTTCTAAGTGGGAGTACCGTTGGTCTGCTCCTCGGAAATGGGATGTGTGTAGTGCATGCAGCCTACCGAGCTCAGGTCCACACTCCATCCTTACCCGGGAGTGGAATATCACACCTCTGGGTTGAGGTGCAATACCCCTGTAGCAGCCGGATCCTCAGGGTGCTACATATATATATATATATATATATATATATATATATATATATATACATATACATACACACACACACACACACACACACACACACACACACACACACACACACACACACACACACACATACAGTACAGACCAACTCTTTGATCTAGAAGACAGCGATTACATGTAAAGAATAGTGTTAAGCGAGCACTAAAATGCTCGGGTGCTCGAGCCGAGCTCGCCGTGAAACTCGGGTGCTCGACCCGAGCAACGAGCCCAATGTTAGTCTGTGGGAGACCCGAGCATTTTTGCGGCGACACCCCTGGCAGTCTTTTAAACGCCTAACAAGTGCACAAAACGATAGTGACAGTGCTGAAATGACATGGGGACAGCATGGGGATCGCTCCAGGAAGCATTTCTGACCCCCAAGTCACTGCTGTCAACAACGTGGTCAGAGGTATTAAGCCACTTTTTAGAGCTCACAATAAAAAGTTCAAAAACTAAACTGAAACTGCTTTCCTGTGAAATACAGTATGTTAAGGAAGTTCCTTTCCAGGGTAAAGACTTGTGTATAAGGTAAAATAAATAACCAAAAACAAAAATACTCCTCCACACCTCGGGCTATGTTCACAAGTAGCATTTTTTATGCGTTTTTGCACTTTTGTATTGCTTTCTACCGTGACAAATGGATTCACCGGGAAATGTCATTTCAACATTTTACAACCTTATCTGGCCATGTGCTGTGTGACACATGCATACAGTGCTGAAAAGACATGGGAACAGCATGGGGAAGACCCCTGGAAGCATCTATGACACCCAGGTCACTGCCTAAAAGTGTGCCCATCAGAAGTCATCCTTGCCGCATCAGAAGATGCAGACTTGCAACTATCCCCGTGCAAGTCCTTGTCCCAGGGCAGTGTTCAATTGTACCTCCCCATTCCTTGCAATGCAAGCACAAATATGCAGCCTACCAGCAGGCTGCAATACTATACTGCTAGCTTTCACTTGAAATGGGGCCTTTTAGTTTGGAGGAGGCCGAAGCTGGCCACTACCTCATGGCTGCTTTGGCAGCGAGGTATCCATACTCAGACCCCAGCCGCCCCTATTTGTCCCGGTGTGCCTTATACATAAGATTAAGCGCGCATACCAAAATATTACCTGTGCATTTAGTGGGAAGGACAGTCTATTCCGCTGTAGTGTGTGCATGCCAAATCCCTGTTCATGGTATATGCGAAGATGCCTCCCACCCTACACCTGTCGTTGCAGACTTGCAACTATCCCCGTGCAAGTCCTTGTCCCAGGGCAGTGTTCAATTGTACCTCTCCCATTCCTTGCAATGCAAGCGCAAGTATGCAGCCTGCCACCCACCCACCCCCAGGCAGCAATACCATACTGCTTGCTTGCACTTGAAATTGGGCCTTTTAGGCATGTGGATGCGGAATCTGGCCACCACATCAAGGCTGCGTTGGCGGCCTGGTATCCATACTCAGTCCCCAGCCGCCCGGCGGCCGGGTGTCCACACTCGGTCCCCAGCCGCCAGGGGGCGGCCGGGTGTCCATTCTCGGTCCCCAGCCGCCCCGCAGCTGGGTGTCCACACACGGTCCCAGCCACCTGGGGGCAGCCGGGTGTCCATAAACGGTCCCCAGCCGCCCCTATTTCTCCTGTCAACTTCCCCCCCACACACTTTCCTTAGCCTGGCCTGCTTTAGGGCAGCATTGGACGAGCCCACCAAAGAACCAGACTCCTCCGGTGGGCCCTGGCTTCTCCATCAAGGGAGTTGAGAGTGCCAAGGTGAGGAGCATGATGACGATGATAGAAGTTATCATCTGCTTTGTTTTCTTGGAATGCAAGCGCATGTATGTAGTAGCGGCTAGGCCTGAGGTGGTCAGCATTTTGGCGCATATCCTACCTCCTCCGAGGATTGCTGGATGTTTTCCTGCTACTATCCCAGTTCTATGACTCCCGTTAAAACAAAGCTTCAGGTGATAAATGATGGATGAGGTGGTGGCAAAGGAGAAAGAGCAGAAGGAACAGGGACCATTCACATCAATATCAGGCCAGTCAACCACATATGTCTGGTAGGATATGTTTCTGTAACAAAAGGAGCGGTTCGGCTACACAGTTATAGGGCATACAGTGACTGCAATGCCTACCAAAAATTTCGAAGGCACTCCAATGCCCCTTGGAAATGACATGGAGGTCAGAGGGCCTTAACTAAACCGTTTTTTCCATTTATAGCAACTGGGTCTCCTGTACACTGTTGGCCTAAGCAGTGAATGGAAGGCTTTCCAAAAATTATGAGGAACTGCAATGCCCCTTGAAACAGACGTGGATTACAGCGTACTAAAAACCTTCTACCCATTATTGGGGAGTGGGTCTCCCTTAGTTTTCGCCTTTGCATTGAAAAGCAAAAGCTGACTAAAATTAGGAGGAAATGCAATGCCCGTTGGAAGAGTCGTGGAGGTTAGAGGTAATTAAAAACAACATTTCAATGCCCCTTGGAAGACCTGTGAAGTTCAGAGTGGCTTAAGAAGACGATTTTAATGCCACTTTGAAGAGACGTGGAAGTCCCAGTAGCTTAACAAGACGGTTTTAATGCCCCTTGGAAAAGTGGTGGAGGTCACAGTAGCTTAACAAGACGGTTTAATGCCCCTTACAAGAGCCATACAGTACAGCATCTTAAAAATATTATTCAGATTATTGGGGAGTGGGTGTCCCACAGTCTTTGCTTATGCCTTCCAAGCAAAAGCTGACAAAAATAAGGACGGAGGAACTTTCAATTATGGCAACACGGACCACGGTCACCCTGGTGGAATAGTGGTGGTGGAGGCTGAGGATAAGGAGAAGAACATAAAACAGCCGAAATGAGGAAGCGTATACCCATGTGTGGGTGTGAAGCGGTGCATGTGAATACACCTCCCGAAATAACACAGTGGATTTGACTTCATGTTACTCTGCTGTCATTTGGTGGTGATGAGAAGTCTGGCCCAATCCAGCCCTTGTTCATTTTGATAAGGGTCAGCTTGTCAGCATTGTCTTTTGACAGGCGAGTGCGCTTATCAGTTATAATTCCCCCAGTGGCACTAAAAACACGCTCCGATAACACGCTAGCGGCAGGGCAGGCCAGGACCTCCAAGGCGTACAGAGCGAGTTCATTCCAAGTGTCCAGCTTGGATACCCAATAATTAAAAGGCACAGAGGAATCACGGAGGACACTGGTACTGTCGGCAAGGTACTCCCTCACCATATTTTGAGACTTTCCACTCCTTGTGAGAGTACCCCGCGCCTCAGGGTCTGTCCGAAGGGAGGGTATGAGAAAACTGTCCCAGAACGTTGACAGTGTTCCCCTGCCTCTGCTTGGTTGGAGTTGCGTCTCTCTCGCATGTACGCCTTGGTTGGGCAACGAACTGTGATCTCTGCCGCTAGCGTGTTCAGATGAGAAATTTTTTAACAGTTCAGCAGCAAGGGCCTTCTGTTACTGCCCCATTTTTGTAGACCTCTCCACCTCAGGATTAAGAGAGTGAAAGTTCTCCTTGTAGCGGGGGTCTATAAGTGTCACCAACCAGTAATGACTGTCACCCAACATTTTGACGACGCGAGGGTCACGGTTAAGGCAGCGAAACATAAAGTCAGCCATGCGTGCCAGACTGGTAATGGGCAAGACTTTCGTGTACTCACCAAGATGACGACTGATCATGCTCTCCTCCTCCTCCTCCTCCCCCCCCGTCCTCAGGCCACCCATGCTGAACCGACGGTATGACAGTTGTACAGGTACTGCCGTCTACAGCGCATGATACAAGCTTCTGTTCTTCCTCCTCCTCCTCTCCCTCATTGTCCCCCAATGCACGTTAGGATGAGATGAGGCTGGGCTGTGTGTAATCGACCGCTACGGCTTTTTGACAAATCTCATCATACTCTGGCTGCAATGCCTCCTCTTTAATTCTCTGCAGAGAGCCTTGCAAAAGACAGACAAGTTGAATGCTGACGCTAATGATGGCGTCATCGCCACTCACAATCTTCGTGGACTCCTCAAAGTTTGTCAAGATGGTACATATGTCAGACATCCAGGTCCACTCCTGAGGTCTTATGTGTGGAGTCTGACCTGAATATCGACGGCCTTGTTGCAGCTGGTACTCCACAACTGCTCTCTTCTGCTCGCAAATCCATTGCAACATGTGGAGGGTAGAGTTCCAACGTGTGGGGACATCACACACCAGTCGGTGTGACGGAAGCTGCAAACGCTGCTGCAACACTGCAAGGGCGGCGGAAGCTGTAGCCGACTTGCGAAAATGAGCTGACAGGCGGCGTACTTTCACGAGCAGATCTGGCAACTCGGGGTACGATTTAAGAAACCGCTGAACCACGAGGTTAAGCACACGAGCCAGGCATGGTACGTGTGTGATCTCGCCTCGCCTCAGGGCCGCCACCAGATTACGGCCATTGTCACACACGACCATGCCTGGATGTAGGTTCAGCGGTGTCAGCCACAGATCTGCCTGCTCTTTCACAGCGGTCCACAAATCACAAGCAGTGTGAGGTTTCTCACCTAAGCTTATGAGTTTCAGCACAGCCTGTTGCCGCTTGGCAGAGGCCGTACTGCAGTGCTTCCAGCTTGTAACTGATGTGGTGATATCTGAGATGGAGGCTGAACATGAGGAGGAGGAGGAGGAGGATGATGCGCAGGAGCTGTACACTGTGGGGGCAACTCTGACTGACATAATACCCGCAATCCTCGGTGTGGGGAGGATTTGTTCCGTCCCAAGGTCCAACTGGGTCCCGGCTTCCACTATGTTTACCCAGTGTGCCGTCAGGGAGATGTACCGTCCTTGGCCACAAGCACTTGTCCACGTGTCCGTTGTCATGTGGATTCTCCCAGTAACTGCGTTGTTGAGGGCACGGCAGATGTTTTGGGACACGTGCTTGTGTAGTGCGGGGATGGCACACCGGGCAAAATAGTGTCGGCTGGGGACCAAGTACCGAGGGACGGCCACCGCCATAAGGTTGCAGAAGGATTCCGTCTCCACCAGCCTAAAAGGCAGCATTTCCAACGCAAGCAGTCGTGAAATGTGCGAATTTAGGACTGTGGCCTGTGGGGCATTAGCTGCGAATTTCCGCTTTCGTTCAAAGGTCTGGGATATGGACAATTGAACGCTGCGGTGGGACGTGGACGTGGATGTTGATGCTGTTTCTTGAGAAACTGCCATAACAAGTGAAGACTGAGAGGAGGGGACATCTTTGCATGCAGTATGGATAGGGAATTTCCTTGCACACATAAGAGGGGGTTCTATTGCACTCACAACAACGGAAGAAGCAGTGGTGACACCCGCTGACACTGGTCGTGGACCCTGGGATTCGCCCCACAAAGTCGGGTGCTTAGCTGCCATGTGCCTGATCATGCTATTGGTGGTCAGGCTGGTAGTTTTGTCACCCCTGCTAATGCTGGCATGGCAGGTGGTGCAAATGGCCTTTTTGGGGTTATCAGCAGAGTCTTTAAAAAAATTCCAGACTCTGGAAGACCTACAGATTGTACTGGCAACGTCCCTCGTGTTGGTGTTACGGGGAACTGTTGCCTGCCTTCTGTGTGCAGCCACCACACTGCTTCTTCCTGTCTGTTGGGGTACTCTGCCTCCCTCACCCTGTGTGCTGCATGTCCTCCTGCCACATTGGGTCAGTTACTAGATCATCCACTACCTCCTCCTCTTCCACTTGTGCACCACGATCCTCCTCCTCACTTCCTGGCAATTGTGTCTCGTCATCGTCCACCTCTTGTGACAAATTGCCAGCGTCGACTTCCTGTGGCCGTGGCTGTTCAAATATTTGGGCATCGCTACATGGGATCTCCTCTTCCACCACTTCAAGCGGAGCAGTCGAGGGGCACAAATCTGGAAATGGACCAGTGAACAGCTCTTCAGAGTGTCCAAGTGTGGGATCAGTTGCTGTCTGACGACACTTGGCATGGTGAGAGGAAGGAGCATCAGTGTGAGGAGGAGTATGTGGTCGAGACTCACGGCTACTAAGAGTTGACCGTGTGGAAGACAGACCGGAGGTGGTGGTGCCCAGGTAACTGGAAGTATTATCTGCTATCCAATTAATAACCTGTTCACACTGATCAGTTCGCAATAGATTAGAACCGTGGAAGAGGAAAACCAGTTCTATTTCTCTGGCCTACACCCGACTCTTTTAAACAATCTGAAAAATCAGGGAGACACTATTAGTCTTTTTTTTCTGGCAAAAAATGCCAAAAGCAGGATAATAGAGATTTTTTACCGTGGAACAGCAGAACCACAGTTATAATTTACTGGTGTATACCAGACTTTTTTAAATATATATATTTGCGGCTGAACAGTGAGCGACACACTCAAACTGTTTTTATTTTTTAGATACAAATGGCCCAAAAGTGGATAATACAGAGGTTTAAACAGTGGAACTGCAAAACCACACTTCTGTTTCTCGGAGGCACACTTTTTTTTTTGGGGGGGGGCACCAAAAGTTTAATAAGACGGGTATTTGTACAGTGTGAAGGAGGGAAAAAAAAAAAGAGGATTTAGATGAAAAAAAAAAAAAAGGATTTTTCCAGGCCCCTGAGACCTGGAGCTAAGTCCAGCAATTTCAGCAACAGGAGCACACAGGACTGTAATGCAGCGTTTGCTGGTATAACCACTGCGTCTCCTATACAGCCTGCATGCCTGCCTGATATCTGGGATGGATATTAGTCCTGAGAAGGACTGTTTGTTTGATCTGGCAGCCTTTACAGACCCTACACTAACTATTTCGCAGTATATACAGTACAGACCAAAAGTTTGGACACACCTTCTCATTTTAAGATTTTTCTGTATTTTCATGACTATAAAAATTGTACATTCACACTGAAGGCATCAAAACTATGAATTAACACAAGTGGAATTATATACTTAACAAAAAAGCGTGAAACAACTGAAAATATGTCATATTCTAGGTTCTTCAAAGTAGTCATCTTTTGCTTTGAGGACTGCTTTGCACACTCTTGGCATTCTCTTGATAAGCTTCAAGAGGTAGTCACCGGAAAAGGTTTTCACTTCACAGGTGTGCCCTGTCAGGTTTAATAAGTTCGATTTCGTGCCGAATAGATGGGCGTGGTACCGCTTCACGCAATTGTATGGAGTGAGGCCGGATATAGTCTATTCAGAATGTGGCCGGAAGTATGCAAATCAAATATTTGCGGTCACATGACCGCCTGCTCCCAGAGTCGGCACAGACAGAAACCTCACAGTGTGCAGTGCACACAATGAGAGGATTCACAGGTCTTGTAGCTTAAGATTGAACAACCCATTTAAAGGGAACCTGTGAACTGATTCATGCACCCCAAACCATGGAAGCTTGTATCAGATTCTGGATGCACGATTGTAGCCAGGTGTATTTTTCTCTGAAGTGCTCTGGCAATTGAAGATCCGGGGGCGGCTCTGATCTAGCCACATCTCTATCTATGGTCCCCAGCCGGCTACTCACAGCGCAGCTGCAAGTGATTGCTAGGACTCTTTCACAGCGAGAGATCTGTCAATCACTTCTGGTAGCTATGAGAAAAGGTTTTCTGATTAGATTTTCTCTGGAACACCAGAAAATTTTTCAGAGAAAAATAGACTTAATTCTTCTGTTTTCCATTAGATCTATGAAATCATTTAATTAAAAACTTACTAGCTGAATCCTTCTAAGTTCTATGTAGAAACAGGAGGTTAATTTTGCCTATATGACTCATCAGTCACTGCAAAAGTCAATGGCAGGGGTGAGGAGGGAGCAGCTGGGTCAGGAGTCGAAGAGGAATAATTTCTGCAGGCACAAAAGACTTTCATAGACTTACATAGAGCATCTGGGTAGAAAGGCAAAATGAGCAATTGTAAGTACATAGTGCTATATAATATGATGACTGCAATATATTAAGAGGATAAAACTTTGATGAGAGGAGTGCTTCTTTAAATTTGTCAGTCAATCTCAGTATTTTGTGCAGCATATCAGTTTCGGTCGAAAGAATTAATGGGTAGCAGTTTTCCAGACCTGTAACGCATTTGTAAAAATAAAATCTTTGCTTACAGTTTCTTTAATATTTTGTGGTTTTCAGGATAGAGGTTAGTAATCATTTACTATTATAGGCAACCGGCTTAGCCTGGAACAGTTCTCCAGAGGTCATCACCACCTCCAACTGGGTTTTAACATTATTCCTTTTTTTTAATGCTTACTCGGTGCTATAATTTGCTGACTCAATTTTTTCTGCTACTTTTCTGTTCTACTACTTTTACTCTACTTCTGTATATGCATATTGAACATCATGGACAGGCTAAGGCCTCGCGGATGTACAGATGTGTCCTTTCTTAACTAGTCTCTAAATCCAACATTTTTCAAGATATATACGGTAATGAGAATGGTTACCCAAACATAAAAAAAATGTATATATCTAGCAGATACCTAGTCAGATGCCATCATCCATTCACTCATCTGTATGTGTATAAGGTATACTTTACTGGATGGCTATGATGGATACCTCTGACATTTGCCATCTGTGGGCCAAAAGTTAGACAACCAGTCATCAGTTTTTTTCCTATATAAACACTATCCACCACCCTTATCCTGTCTTTAAATGGGTTTTCCATTACTTTTTTACCTCCGTTATATATCATAGCTCTCCAAAATAATACCTTTTGTAATATACTTGTATTAGATGTATAGCTTCTATGAGCGCATCTCAGCAGGGATCATATGGCACTGGATTGTTATGAAGATTCTTCTTCCTCCTCTGATACTGTATTTTTCGGACTATAAGACGCACCCCAAATTTTGGGGTGAAAAATAGTAAAAAAATAGTTTTTTATAAGATGGGGGTCCGTCTGAATAGGTACAGTATCTTACCTGGGGAGCGGAGTCACAGGAGGCAGGGTCCTTCATAAAGCCGGTGGAAGTGGAGGAATGCTGCGGACATTGGCTGTGAGAAGGCGGTGCTCCAGCAGCGGAGAGTTGCGGTCGTGGGGGAGCAGGATCGCAGGGCCCTCCATTCCCTCCCTCCCTCAGGAAGCCTGCTTCGGCAGCAGAAGAGGAAGATGCTGCGGGGCCGGTGTCTTTCTGTCGGCGGTGAGGCAGAGCGGCGTGCGCTGCTTTCTGGTGGCCGGAGCCATCTTCCTGAAGCCGTGATCTACAGGAAAATGGCCACCCGAGCTCCCAGTTCGCGCATGGGCCAGCTTGGGCGGCCATTTTCCTGTAGAACACGGCTTCAGGAAGATGGCCACGGCCACCAGAAAGCAGCGCACGCTGCTCTGCCTCATCGCCGACAGACAGACACCGGCCCTGCAGATTCTCACCTCTTCTGCTGCCGCCGCCGGCAAGTTCCTAAGGGAGGACCTTACGATCCTGCTCCACCACCAAAGCAACTATCCGTAAGCTACGTTCGGACCATAAGACGCACACCCCATTTTCCTCCCAAATTTGGAGGGAAAAAAGTGTGTCTTCTGATCCGAAAAATATGGTACTTCCTTTTCCAGCACAGGAATTGTACGAAATGAAAGGAAGTGGTCACTTTGCTCCTGGTGATCGGTGCACACGTTTTGGATTGAATGACAGCTTGCCTGAGCATGCCTCCTGAAGAGTGGGGAGAGAGGAAGGCCTTTGGGTGAAGAATGGAGAGGGTGTGATAAGTGCTGGCTCACAGGCCACTGCAATGCATGATGGAACTTGTAGTATTAGAACACAGTAAGCCTGGGGACAGGAAGTGATCGATGTAAACATCAGAGCTGCAGCTGATGACACCAAGTGATGCTATCCGCATGATTACTATAATGAGAGTATGATGCATTTACTGGCACATAATAGAAAGATTAATGAATTAAAAATGAAATGAGTTAGGGTAGTGTATAATCTCTTTAATAGCATTCCTGCAACCTCTTCACAAGATTACAGCTCTCCCGTACACCCAAGAAAACGCCTTTGATAATTGTTCCTCTCCATAAGATATAATCTGCACCGAGCAGTTTGATGGATACCTTCTGTTCCACGCAAGCGCCTTCTCTCCAGCTTTGATTGACGTGCAGATGTCATTCAGACAGTCTGTTGCACCTGCACAGCGCTTGTTCCCTACTTGTCAAGCAAGAGTTAAAAAGAAAGTGTGGATGATGTACGAGAAGTCAGGCATGTAAATCAAAGCTGGAGAGACGGTGACTGCGATGATGGAAGAGGCATCAATTACACCCATTGGATCTTATGCTGAGTGAGCTGTCCGTCAGTACCAGGGGCGCGGTTACAGCCGGCGCTCACTATACACTGAGTGGTGACTAAAGGGGGCGCCAGCGCCACCACCATGACTGAACACCAAACGCTACCGGGAGGAATAAAGTTCATTTCCTCCTGGCAGTGGAGCTCTCAATGTTGGAGCCAGGCAGGTTCAGAACGCTATTAATCAGAATATTAACTCCATATCTGCAGGTTAATAGCATTTTTTTTTCAAGTGACAGCTTCCCTTTAAAAGGGAAACTAAAACCTGATACATGCTGCCCATGGATCAAGCAGCATATTTCAGATGCTGGCTACATGATTTCAGCAATATATGTTTAACTCTGAAACACTGCGGCATTTCAGAAAAATACTGTTTAAAAGCCGCATAGGAGACTAGTCAGACAGGCGAGTCCCTGGCAGCTACTCCCCACCTACTACATTGGAGTGACAGGTCTGACCCTATATGCACACACAGGGAGTGACCTGTCAGTCACTGGCAGGGGGTGGGGAGAAGCCACCAGGGACCCGCCTGTCCGACTAGCATTCAATGCGGATTTTAAAGTATATTTTTCATTAAAATGCTGCAGCGTTTCAGAGTTAGCCTATGTGCCCACAATGCAGAAATGCTCCGGATTTTTCCTGAGAGTTTCTGCATCTCCCTGCCAGAAAAACCGCATGCGGATTGTACATGCGTTTTTCAGCCAGGGACAAGCGTTTGTCACACGTTTTTAGCATGCGATTTCGCATGCAGGTTAAGCGCTTTTCAAGCGATTTTAGCATCACTTTGAAAGTGCTTGACATCTTGGTCACACTATATAAATCCATGCAACTTGCATGGATTTTATATAGTGTGACCAAGTTAGTTAAAAAAAAGAATGAAAATGGTAAAAAAATTAAAAAATTATACTCCCCTTCCGATGGCCCCCGATCTCCTTCTTCCCGGTGTCTCGCGGTGGTGTAAAAGGACCTTCCATGATGTCATTTATTCATGTGACAGGTCCCGCAACCGCCGACGTCAGCGGCTGCGTGACCTGTCACATGACTAAATGACGTCAATGAAAGTCCTTTCAGACCATCGCGAGCTGCCGGGGAGGCAGGACGCATCGCTAAGGAGACCGGGGGCCATCAGAAAGTAAGTATAATGTTTATTTTTTATTTTAAAATCTTTTTTTTTTTTTTTTTACAAGTACTATGGTACCCGGGTCTGGAGGAGAGTCTCCTCTTCTCCAGACCCGGGTACCATCTGCACATTGAATCGCTTAATATCCGCATTTGCACATGTAGTCATGCGGATATTAAGCGATTCAATGCAAGTCAATGGCGGCGAAAACGCTGTGATTCCGCTAAATAATTGGTAGTGCTGCGGACTTTTCCGCAATGATTATCCGTAGTGTTGAGCGAGCACTAAAATGCTTGGGTGCTCGAAGCTCGGGCCGAGCTCACCGTGATACTCGGGTGCTCGACCCGAGCAACGAGCCCAATGTTAGTCTATGGGAGACCCGAGCATTTTTGCGGCGGCACCCCCGGCAGTCTTTTAAAAGCCTAACAAGTGCCCACAATGATAGTGACAGTGCTCAAATGACATGGCGACAGCATGGGGATCGCCCCAGGAAGCATTTCTGACCCCCAGGTCACTGCTGTCAACAAAGTGGTCAGAGGTATTACGCCACTTTTAAGGGCTCACAATAAAACGTTCAAAAACGAAACTGAAACGGTTTTCCTATGAAATATGTTAAGGAACTTCCTTTCTAGGGTACAGACTTGTGTAAAGGCAAAATAAATAACCAAAAGCAAAAATACTCCTCCACACCTTGGGCTATGTTCACAAGTAGCATTTTTCATGCGTTTTTCCACTTTTGCATTGCTTTCAACCGTGACAAATGCATTCACCGGGAAATGTCATTTTAACATTTTACAATCTTATCTGGCCATGTGCTGTGTGACACATGCATACAGTGCTGAAAAGACATGGGAACAGCATAGGGAAGACCCCTGGAAGCATCTCTGACACCCAGGTCACTGCCTAAAAGTGTGCCCATCAGAAGTGATCCTTGCCGCATCAGAAGATGAAGACTTGCAACTATCCCCGTGCAAGTCCTTGTCCCAGGGCAGTGTTCAATTGTACCTCCCCCATTCCTTGCAATGCTAGTGCAAATATGCAGCCAACCAACCACCCACCCACCCGCAGGCTGCAATACCATACTGCTAGCTTTCACTTGAAATGGGGCCTTTTAGTTTGGAGGAGGCCGAAGCTGGCCACTACCTCATGGCTGCTTCGGCAGCAAGGTATCCATACTCAGTCCCCAGCCGCCCGGCGGCCGGGTGTCCACGCACGGTCCCCAGCCACCAGGGGGTGGCCGGGTGTCCACACACGGTCCCCAGCTGCCCCTATTTCTCCTGTTACCTTCCCACACACATTTCTTAGCCTGGCCTGCTTTAGGGTAGCATTGGACGAGACCACCAGAGAACCAGACTCCTCCGGTGGGCCCTGGCTTCTCCATCAGGGGAGTTGAGAGTGCCAAGGTGAGGAGCATGATCATGATAGAAGTTAGCATCTGCTTTGTTTTCTTGGAATGCAAGTGCATGTATGTAGTAGCTGCTAGGCCTGAGGTGGTCAGCGTTTTGGCGCATATCCTACCTCCTCCGAGGATTGCTGGATGTTTTCCTGCTACTATCCCAGTTCTATGACTCCCGTTAAAACAAAGCTTCAGGTGATAAATGATGGATGAGGTGGTAGCAAAGGAGAAAGAGCAGGAGGAACAGGGACCATTCACATCAATATCAGGCCAGTCAACCACACATGTCTTGTAGGATATGTTTCTGTACCAAAAGGAGCAGTTCGGCTACACAGTTATAAGGCATACAGTGAGTGCAATGCCTACCAAATATTTTGAGGCACTCCAATGCCCCTTGGAAGTGACATGGGGGTCAGAGGGCCTTAACTAAACCGTTTTTTCCATTTATAGCAACTGGGTCTCCTGTACACTGTTGGCCTAAGCAGTGAATGGAAGGCTTTCCAAAAATTATGAGGAACTGCAATTCCCCTTGAAATAGACGTGGATTACAGTGTACTAAAAACTCTACCCATTATTGGGGAGTGGGTCTCCCTTAGTGTTCGCCTATGCATTGAAAAGCAAAAGCTGCCTAAAATTAGGAGGAAATGCAATGCCCGTTGGAAGAATCGTGGAGGTTAGAGGTAATTAAAAACAACATTTCAATGCCCCTTGGAAGAGCTGTGGAGTTCAGAGTGGTTTAACAAGACGGTTTTAATGCCCCTTGGAAGAGTAGTAGAGGTCGCAGTGGAATAAAAAGACAATATCAATGCCCCTTGGAAGAGTGGTGGAGGTCGCAGTGGAATAAAAAGACAATATCAATGCCCCTTGAAAGAGAAGTGGAGGTCACAGTAGCTTAACAAGACGGTTTTAATGCCCCTTGGAAGAGAAGTGTAGGTCGCAGTGGAATAAAAAGACAATATCAATGCCCCTTGGAAGAAATATGGAGGTCACAGTAGCTTAACAAGACAGTTTTAATGCCCCTTGGAAGAGCTGTGGAGTTCAGTGTGGTTTAACAAGACGGTTTTAATGCCCCTTGGAAGAGACGTGGAGGTCACAGTAGCTTAACAAGATGGTTTTAATGCCCCTTACAGGAGCCATACAGTACAGCATCTTAAAAACATTATTCCCATTATTGGGGAGTGCGTCTCCCATAGTCTTTGCCTATGCCTTCCAAGCAAAAGCTGTCAAAAATTAGGAGGAAATGCAATGCCCGTTCGTAGAGTCATGGAGGTTAGAGTTAATTAAAAACAACATTTCAATGCCCCTTGGAAGAGCTGTGGAGTTCAAAGTGGTTTAACAAGACGCTTTTAATGCCCCTTACAAGAGCCATACAGTACAGCATATTAAAAATATTATTCCCATTATTGGGGAGTGGGTCTCCCACAGTCTTTGCTTATGCATTCCAAGCAAAAGCTGACAAAAATAAGGACGGAGGAACTTTCAATAATTGCAACACGGACCACGGTCACCCTGGTGGTATAGTGGTGGTGGAGGCTGAGGATAAGGAGAAGAACATAAAACAGCCGAAATGAGGAAGCGTATACCCATGTGTGGGTGTGAAGCGGTGCATGTGAATACACCTCCCGAAATAACACAGTGGATTTGACTTCATGTTACTCTGCTGTCATTTGGTGGTGATGAGAAGTCTGGCCCCATCCAGCCCTTGTTCATTTTGATAAGGGTCAGCTTGTCAGCATTGTCAGTTGACAGGCGAGTATGCTTATCAGTTATAATTCCCCCAGCGGCACTAAAAACACGCTCCAATAAAACGCTAGCGGCAGGGCAGGCCAGGACCTCCAAGGCGTACAGAGCGAGTTCATTCCAAGTGTCCAGCTTGGATACCCAATAATTAAAAGGCGCAGAGGAATCACGGAGGAAGCTGGTACGATCGGCAAGGTACTCCCTCACCATCTTTTGAAACTTTCCACTCCTTGTGAGAGTACCCCGCGCCTCAGGGCCTGTAAGCTTGGCGGGTCTCAGAACACTGTCCCAGAACGTTGACAGTGTTCCCCTGCCTCTGTTGGATTGGAGTTGCGTCTCTCTCGCACGTACGCCTTGGTTGGGCAACGAACTGTGACCTCTGCCGCTAGCATGTTCAGATGGGAATTTTTTTAACAGTTCTGCAGCAAGGGCCTTCTGGTACTGCCCCATTTTTGTAGACCTCTCCACCTCAGGAATAAGAGAGTGAAAGTTCTCCTTGTAGCGGGGGTCTACAAGTGTCACCAACCAGTAATGACTGTCACCCAACATTTTGACAACGCGAGGGTCACGGTTAAGGCAGCGTAAAAAAGTCAGCCATGCGTGCCAGACTGGTAACGGGCAAGACTTCCGTGTCCTCACCAAGATGACGACTGACCATGCTCTCCTCCTCCTCCTCCCCCCTGTCTCAGGCCACCCACGCTGAACCGACGGTATGACAGTTGTACAGGTACTACCGTCTACAGCGCATGATACAAGCTTTTGTTCTTCCTCCTCCTCCTCTCCCTCATTGTCCCCCAATGCAATTTTGGATGAGATGAGGCTGGGCTGTGTGTAATCGACCGCTATGGCTTCTTGATCCATCTCATCATACTCTGGCTGCAATGCCTCCTCTTTAATTCTCTGCAGAGAGCGTTGCAAAAACAGACAAGTGGAATGTTGACGCTAATGCTGGCGTCATCGCCACTCACCATCTTGGTGGACTCCTCAAAGTTTGTCAAGACGGTACATATGTCAGACATCCAGGTCCACCCCTGAGGTCTTATGTGTGGAGTCTGACCTGAATATCGACGGCCTTGTTGCAGCTGGTACTCCACAACTGCTCTCTTCTGCTCACAAAACCTTTGCAACATGTGGAGGGTAGAGTTCTAACGTGTGGGGACATCACACACCAGTCGGTGTGACGGAAGCTGCAAATGCTGCCGCAACACAGCAAGGGCGGCGGAAGCTGTAGCCGACTTGCGATAATGAGCTGACAGGCGGCGTACTTTCACGAGCAGATCTGGCAACTCGGGGTACGATTTAAGAAACCGCTGAACCACGAGGTTAAGCACATGGTACGTGTGTGATCTCGCCTTGCCTCAGAGCCGCCACCAGGTTACGGCCATTGTCACACACGACCATGCCTGGATGTAGGTTCAGCGGTGTCAGCCACAGATCTGCCTGCTCTTTCACAGCTGTCCACAACTCACAAGCAGTGTGAGGTTTCTCACCTAAGCTTCTGAGTTTTAGCACAGCCTGTTGTCGCTTGGCAGAGGCCGTACTGCAGTGCTTCCAGCTTGTAACTGATGTGGTGATATCTGAGATGGAGGCTGAACATGAGGAGGAGGAGGAGGAGGATGCGCAGGAGCTGTACACTGTGGGGGCAACTCTGACTGACATAGGGTCCGCAATCCACGGTGTGGGGAGGATTTGTTCCGTCCCAAGGTCCGACTGGGTCCCGGCTTCCAATATGTTTACCCAGTGTGCCGTCAGGGAGATGTACCATCCCTGGCCACAAGCACTTGTCCACGTGTCCGTTGTCAGGTGGACTCTCCCAGTAACTGCATTGTTGAGGGCACGGCAGATGTTTTGGGACACGTGCTTGTGTAGTGCGGGGATGGCACACCGGGCAAAATAGTGTCGGCTGGGGACAGAGTACCGAGGGACGGGCACCGCCATAAGGTTGCGGAAGGATTCCCTCTCCACCAGCCTAAAAGGCAGCATTTCCAACGCAAGCAGTCGTGAAATGTGCGAATTTAGGACTGTGGCCTGTGGGGCGTTGGCTGCGAATTTCCGCTTTCGTTCAAAGGTCTGGGATATGGACAACTGAATGCAGCGTTGGGACGTGGACATTGATGCTGTTTCTTGAGAAACAGCCATAATAAGTGAAGACTGAGAGGAAGGGGCATCTTTGTATGCAGTATGGACAGGGGATTGCCTTGCACACACACAACAGGGGGTTCCATTGCACGCACAACAGCGGAAGAAGCAGTGGTGACACCCGCTGACACTGGTCGTGGACCCTGGGGTTCGCCCCACAAAGTCAGGTGCTTTGCTGCCATGTGCCTGATCATGCTGGTGGTGGTCAGGCTGGTAGTTTTGTCACCCCTGCTGATGCTGGCATGGCAGGTGGTACAAATGGCCTTTTTGGGGTTATCAGCTGTAATGCACATGCCCGGGCTGAGTGGCGTGTGCATGTGATTCCACTGGACCGTGCCGGAGAGTGAATGCCTGGAGGGGCGTAACTAGGTATTCACCCGATCCGACCAGGGTCGCACGACGGCATACGACGCCAGTGCACCAAGGAGGAACCGAGCAGAGGGACCAGGTGCTACTCCAGGACAGACCCCAGACACGGCTGTTGACCCACACAGGGGAATACAGGAACAGACTGGTTAGGCTGGCACACAGACTGGTGGGAATAGGCAGGCATGACTGGTATGCAGGCAGGCGGGTATGCAGGCAGGGGGGTACAGGCAAGCACGGCTAGAGTGCAGACAGGAAGGCACTAGCAGGTAGGAACACAGGCGGGATAGGACCCAGTACACACTGGGACTCTGGAACAGAACCACAGATGTGGCGGACAAACACATTAGAGTGAGGCCGCCCAGAGAGGTGAGCGAGAGCAGGGCAGGACGAGACCGCCCGGAGCGGTGAGCAAGAGCAGGGCAGGACGAGACCGCCTGGAGCGGTGAGCAAGAGCAGGGCAGGAGGAGACCGCCTGGAGCGGTGAGCAAGAGCAGAGCAGGATGAGACCGCCTGGAGCGGTGAGCAAGAGCAGAGCAGGATGAGACCGCCTGGAGCGGTGAGCAAGAGCAGAGCGAGACCGCCTGGAGCGGTGAGCAAGAGCAGAGCAGGACGAGACCGCCTGGAGCGGTGAGCAAGAGCAGAGCGAGACCGCCAGGAGCGGTGAGCAAGAGCAGAGCAGGACGAGACCGCCTGGAGTGGTGAGCAAGAGCAGAGCAGGACGAGACCGCCTGGAGTGGTGAGCAAGAGCAGAGCAGGACGAGACCGCCTGGAGCGGTGAGCAAAGGGTCAGAGCTGAACGAGACTGCCGGAGCAGTGAGCAAGGAGTCAGAGCAGGACGAGGCCGCCTGGAGCAGTGAGCAAGGAGTCAGAGCAAGACTGCCGGAGCAGTGAGCAAAAGGATAAGAGCGGAGCGAGACTGCCGGAGCAGTGAGCAAAAGGGTCAGAGCGGAGCAAGGCTGCAGGAGCAGTGAGCAAAAGGGTCAGAGCGAAGCAAGGCTGCCGGAGCAGTGAGCAAAAGGGTCAGAGCGGAGCAAGGCTGCCGGAGCAGTGAGCAAAAGGGTCAGAGCGGAGCAAGGCTGCCGGAGCAGTGAGCAAGGAGTCAGAGCAGGACGGACAGGGCTCTGTTCACACGGAACAGACAGGAAGGGAAAGGCAGAGCCAGACACCCACAGGGCACCCGCAGTGAAGCAGCGAGTGGACCACAAACTCACAAACGGGAGTACAGAGACAACAAGCAGGAGTTAGGTACGAGTTCAGACTCTGCAGAAAAAGGAAAGGAACGGACATAGAGGCAAAACAGGTAAAGGATAGGAGAGAGTTCAGACTGGAACTGAGTGTACGGAAGAGACCGACACTGCAGCGGGATACAGGAGCGGGTCTGGGAATACGGCCCCCAGAGAGGCGGGACGAACAGGCAAGGAGCGTGTTCAGACAGGACAGACAAGATACAGGAGCGGGTCTAGGTAATCGGCCCCTAGAAGGCGGGAGGAACAGGCTAGGAGCGTGTTCAGGCAGGCCTGGAAATACAGCCTCCAGGACAGGCAGACAAGAGAAACACAGAACGGGACCTGGCACCTTCAGAGTGCAAGCACACACTGAATGAAGCACAATGCTCAGGCAGGGATTGATTGGAGCAGCTGGGTTATATACCAGGTGACAGACAGCAATAGGCTGAGGACGCACAAGGGGTGTGACCCACAGCAGGTACAAAAAGCAGGAAGTGATCGGGCGCCGCCCTTAAGCAGCAGAAACAGACACAAACAGACAGCATGGAGGGAAGCCAGAGAGACATTCTGGACTGGAGATCAAGTGCGCGCTCTTGCACAGTGGGAGATGGACCACCATGCAAGGGCGCCGCCAGGTATGTTACAGTACCCCCCCCCCTTACGCCCCCTCTTCTTCAGGCCTGCCAGAATCTTCCGCAGGGAATTCGAGGGCCAATCCTTCACTTCAAGGAGATCACTCCCACTGTCCACAGGAAAAACTGGTCTCATCTGGTTAGCTAGGATGCTACCTCCTATCCAGCCATCCTCAGCAACAGACAAAACGGGTGGAGTACCAGGAACAGCACACAAGGAAGTCTCTCTCCACATATTTTCAGGTGGCACCCCAGAGGGTACAGGAGACAACTGGAAGTCCTCCACCGGGTTGGAGGGGAGCAGAGACTTGGGGGTAAACTCTGCTTCGAGGTAAATCTTGTCAAGCTCACAGGAAGAAATAGACGGGTTATCAGGTACAGGATGAGGAAAAGTCACTGTCTCTTTGTTATCTGGTGGTACCCCGGAGGATTCAGGAAACAACTGGAGGTCCTCCACCGGGTCAGAAGAGTGCAGAGGCTCAGAGAAAACATCTGCTTCAGAGTACACTAGGTCGGACTCACTGGACGAAGCAGGCGAGGTATCGGGTACCGAGTATAGGAAAGTCTCTGCCCATTCACCACCAGGTGGCACCCCAAAGGGTTCTGGAGACAACTGGAGGTCCTCCGCCCGGTCGGAGGGGTGTAGAGACTCGGGAGTAACCTCTGCTTCGGAGTACACTAGGTTGGACTTACTGGACGAAGCGAGCGAGGTATCAGGTACAGAGTATAGGAGAGTCTCTGTCCTTTCGCTACCAGGTAGCACCCCGAAGGGTTCTGGAGACAACTGGAGGTCCTCCGCCTGGTCAGAGGGGTGTAGAGACTCATGGGTAACCTCTGCTTCAGATTACACTAGGTTGGACTCACTGGACGAAGGGAGCGAGGTATCAGGTACAGAGTATAGGAGAGTCTCTGTCCTTTCGCTACCAGGTAGCACGCCGAAGGGTTCTGGAGACAACTGGAGGTCCTCCGCCTCGTCGGAGGGGTGTAGAGACTCGGGGGTAACTACCACTTTGGGATACCCATTGTCAGGCTCACAGGACGGAGCGGACAAAGTATCGAGTACCAGGTGTAGAGAAGTCTCTCTCCATTTGTCATCGAGTGGTATCCCGGAGAATTCAGGAGCAGAGATGAGCGTTGTTCTACTCGAACTGTTCGCCAATCTCAAATTCGAGCTGTTTTGGGCGGTGTTCGAGCCATTCGGCGAACACGAACAATTTGAGAAAAATTCGGCTGTTCGAGGTTATGTTCGATAACTGTTCGTGCACCAAAATCATAACTGGATTTTTTCTCAGTAATGATGAAAATTAATGTTAATACGCAGTTTGAGTGTACAGCGGGGTGGCGGGAGGGGCAGGGGATGGATCTCTGCAGGAACAATGAAGATCTCCATTTTTTTTTTCTCTTTCCCGCATTTACAGTGGGGAGGTGCAATCTGTCAGCCTATCAGCAGTGCACACACGGAGCGAAGTGCTTTTTTTCACACAAGCAAGGGCATGTGTCATTGGCAGTGTATGTCACATGTCCTTGCCCTATAAGACCAAGCAATTTTCCCCGTCGCCACCATTTTCTCACTGCTGCAGCTGCGTGTTAGACGGCACCGCTGTTGCTGTGTGCTCTATACCTTGTTAATTTCAAGCCAATTTTCGCACAAATCTACAGATAGCTTGGGAGTAGGGAATAGTTGTGATTGCAGTCCTTTTAAGGACTAGGTTACAGCATTTCCTACGACTTTTATCAGGCAGGTCTGTGCTCTTAAATAGATAGATTGTGGGAGTAAAGACTAATTGTAATTGGAGTCCTTTTCAGGACTAGGTTACATCAGTTCCTATCAGTTTTTGCCAGGCAGGTCTGTGCCAGTGCTGTGCAAGTTTTTTTCACAGCATTTGGCTGAATCTAGCAAAGCTAATCCTTTTTGGCCTATTGCAGAGTGTGTTAGTCAGTGGAGTAGCCTATCTGTGTTGCAAGATATACCACCTGTGTATAGAATACCAATTTTTTTACTGCACCTAGTGAAGTAAAATCTTTTGGGCATAGCATCATTCTATTAGTCCATCTATACTGACCTCCATCATGTTGCAAACTGCATATATTTTTTTCTTCATCTACCTCTGAAAAAATATTGGGCTTCTAGCTGTGTGTGGGACTTGTTCTATTAATCCATCTATACAGACCTCCATCAGGTTGCAAACTGAATATATTTTTTTCTGCATCTACCTCTGAAAAAATATTGGGCTTCTAGCTGTGTGTGGGACTTGTTCTATTAATCCATCTATACAGACCTCCATCAGGTTGCAAACTGAATATATTTTTTTCTGCATCTACCTCTGAAAAAATATTGGGCTTCTAGCTGTGTGTGGGACTTGTTGTATTAGTCCATCTATACTGACCTCCATCAGGTTGCAAACTGAATATATTTTTATGAGTCGGATCCAGGACCAGACGCAGAAGGTTCTGACCATAATGTAGACCCTCATTCCCAAACTGTAACTCCTGTTGGTGGAGACAATGAGGAAGACGATGATAAGACTCAAATACCTGATTGGAGCGACAACTTTAGTTTTTTGTCAGGGCAGGAACAGGTTGGCTCTGAGGACGACGGGTGTGATAACGAACAGGGTGATGATGATGAGGTTGGAGATCCCACTTACTGTCAACCCACAGTCAGCCAAGAGATGAGGTCAGCAGAGGAGGTGGAGGAAGATGCTAGTGACGACGAGGTCAGGTTGCGCCTTCCTGGACAGAGACATAGTACTGGAAGCACGTCAACAACTGCATCCTCAAACACAACTCTGCCTCTCACCACAAGTCGTGGTGGCTCTTCAGGTCGCATGGGTGCTAAGCCTTGCATAGCCTGGGCATTTTTTCAGATCGATAAAGATGACCCAACTCGTGTTATCTGTAACATTTGTCAGCAAAAGCTAAGTAGAGGCCAAAAAATACATAGTTTGAGTACTTCATGCATGAACCGGCACATGGACATGAAGCATAAGTTGCAGTGGGAAGCTCAGTGTGCTACAATGCGGCCTAGCCGGCCGGGCCAACCGCCGTCTGCCATATCTTGTGCATCCGCGGCCTCTTCATCCTCTGTGACTGGGGGGACAGCAGTCACACCTGTTTTGGGGCGCAGACCTGCCACCTCTTTACCCGCAACAGCCAGTATGATTGGCAGGTCATCATTTTCTTTGGAGGTGGTAACACCAGCTGGTGTTGAGCGCTGTCCGACATCGATAGCACCACCTTTGGATCAAGGCAACCTAACATGTCCGCCTGCATCTTCCTCACAGACAGGCAGTTTGCCGGGGACACCCTTATCAACCCCGTCTAAGCACAATAGCCAGCCCTCGGTCCCTCAGATGTGGACAAGTAAAAGACCATTTCCTCCTAGCCATGAGAAAGCTAAGAGGTTGAATTTCACCATCTGCAAGTTCTTGGCTACAGAAATGCTGCCTTTCCGCCTGGTGGACACAGAGGATTTTTGAGACCTTATGTCCGTCGCAGTGCCCCAGTACCAGATGCCCAGTCGGCACTACTTCTCAAAGAAAGGTGTGCCTGCGCTCCACCAGCATGTCGCACACAACATCACCGCTTCTTTGAGAAACTCTGTGTGTGACAGGGTGCATTTCACCACAGACATTTGGACGAGTAGGCATGGACAGGGGCGTTACATGTCGCTGACTGGGCACTGGGTAACTATGGTGACAGCAGGACAAGGGGCTGCTGTCCAAGTCTTGCCGTCCCCACGAGTTGTGCGTCAATCCTCTTTATGTCAAAGTTCCTCCACTGCTTCTGCCTCCTCAACCTCCTCTCGGTCTTCCACCTGCACTCAAAGTCTGTCTGGTCATGCCACAAGCTTTCTAACTGCGCAGAAGGGATCCTGCACACCTCCTTACTATGCTGGCAGTAGGGCTCAACGTCATCAGGCGGTTTTTACATTGAAATGTCTGGGAAATGTGAGTCACACAGCTGAGGAGTTGTGGTCAGCTCTGGAGAACCAATTTCATGAATGGTTGTCTCCACTGGACCTGAAACCAGGGAAGGCCGTGTGCGACAATGCTGCAAACCTGGGTGCGGCCCTTCGCCGGGGCAATGTCACACACGTGCCTTGTATGGCTCACGTGTTGAACCTGGTTGTCCAGCAATTTTTAGCCCACTATCCCAGACTAGATGGCCTTCTGCAGAGGGCACGGTCGCTGTGTGCTCACTTCCGCCGTTCGCATCCCGCAGCTCAGCGACTTAGATCTCTACAGAAGTCGTTGGGCCTGCCACTTCACCGGCTAAAATGCGATGTGCCTACCCGGTGGAATTCAACTCTGCACATGTTGCAGCGACTGTGGCAGCACCGACAAGCCCTGGTGCAATACGTTCTGACGTATAGCCTGGGCCAACGAGATCCAGAGGTGGGGCAAATCACGCTGGAGGAGTGGTCTCAGATCAGGGACCTATGCACCCTTCTGCACAGTTTTGAAATGGCGACGAAGATGTTTAGTGCTGACGATGCCATTATCAGCATGACTATTCCGGTGATTTACATGCTGGAGCACATGTTAAACAGAATTCGGAGTCAGGTGGTGGCACAAGAGGAGGTGGAGGAAGTAGAGGAGGAGGAGTTGTATGCGGAAGGGCTAACATCTGCAAGGTCCAGACGGTCGGCAGCACCAAGGCGGCAGGCATGTGAGGGTGGGGGAGATGGTTTTACCAGGGCGCATGGTAGCAGCCAAACTAGTGAGGAAGGTGCAGGAGCCCAGGAAGAAGTGGACGACGAACTGATGGAAGACTCATCAGATGAGGGAGACCTTGATCACATTTCTGTTGTGCGAGGTTGGGGGGAGAGGACAGAGGAAGGAAGCATGATTGTTACCTCGCCACTAACACAACAGGGACTTGGTGCTCCTGGATGCGCAACACACATGAGTGCCTTCTTGCTGCACTACCTGCAACATGACCCTCGAATTGTGAGAATTAGAAATAATCCTGACTACTGGGTTGCCACACTGTTAGATCCCCGGTACAAAAGTAAATTTGCAGAAATTATTCCTGCCATAGAAAGGGATGCACGCATGCAGGAGTATCAGCAGAGACTGTTGCAGAATCTTACATGTGCTTTTCCACAAAATACCAGTGGTGCACGTAGTGAATCTCACAGTTCCAACTTGCCAACCGTGGGACCGTCAAGTGTTCAGCACTCAAACCGTAACAGAACCACAGTATCTGCTGGTAACATCAATTTTGCGGAATCATTTCACCACTTTTTTAGCCCATCCTTTGCAAGGCCACAGGAGACAAGAAGTCTGACACATAGTCAACGCCTAGAGACGATGGTACAGGAGTATCTCCAAGTAAACATTGAAGCCACGACTGTGTCACTGGACCCTTGCTCTTTTTGGGCTTCCAATCTGGATAAATGGCCGGAGCTAGCCACTTACGCCTTGGAGATCTTGTCATGCCCCGCAGCCAGCGTTCTGTCTGAACGTGTGTTCAGCGCTGCTGGTGGTGTGCTGACAGATAAGCGCACGCGGCTCTCCACTGAATGTAGACAGACTCACGTTCATAAAGATGAACAAATCATGGATCCGAAACGACTTTTCTACCCCTGTGTCATCCTGGGGAGAGTAAAAGCTTGATGATTGGTTAAAATCACCCTACCAACAGTTTTAAGCTTTCAAATTACTAATCATGTTTATCTGTATCTTGGCTGGAAAATAATTTGGGCTTTGTAGCAGTGTGCAGCACTGATTCTATTAGGCCATCTATAATAAGCTCCACCAGATTTAAAATTACTAATCATGTTTATCTGTATCTTGACTGGAAAATAATTTGGGCTTTGTAGCAGTGTGCAGCACTGATCCTATTAGGCCATCTATACTAAAGCTTCACCAGATTTAAAATTAATAATAATTTTTAGCTGCATCTAGCCCGGAAAATAATTTTGGGGCTCCGAGATGCGCAAGACACATAAGTGCCTTCTTGCTGCACTACCTGCAGCATGACCCTCATATTGTCAGAATTCGAAGTAATCATGACTACTGGGTTGCCACACTCTTAGATCCCCCAAACTTTTCGATCAACCTTTTCATTTTAATAAAGACCAAAAAAATGGTCATTTTTGAAATTATAAGCATTAGCAGGTTGTTAGAAACTGAAATCAAACAGTTTTCAACTCAAAACTTTATTCTAGGTGATGTTACATTTTCACATAGGACCCCTTGTTCGAAAGGAGCTTCTGAACTCTCTCGTCCATTGAATTTGTCAGGTTTTGGATGGTTTCTGCTTCAATTGTTTTGCATGAGGACAGAATACCCTCCCAGAGCTGTTGCTTAGATGTGAACTGCCTCCCGCCATCATAGACACTCCTTTTAATGATGCTCCAAAGGTTCTGAATGGGGTACAGGTCAGGGGAGCATGGGGGTCACACCATAAGTTTGTCCCCTTTTATGCCCATATCAGCCAGAGATGCAGATGTTTTATGTGCAGCATGAGATGGTGCATTATCATGCAGAAAAATGATCTTGCTGTGAAATACACGGTTCTTCTTCTTGAACCATGGCAGGAAGTGCTGTTTGAGAAAATCCACATACATTATGGAGTTCATCTTTAGCGCCTTCAGGGATCCTAAAGGGGCCGACAATCTCTCTCCCCATGATTCCAGCCCAAAACATTACTCCACCTCCTCCTTGGTGGCGCTGTAGCCGTGTTTGCGTGGGGTGTCCATCAACCAGCCATCCTCCACTCCATCCATCTGGACCATCGAGCGCTGCACGGCACTCATCCGTGAACAAAACAGTTTTGAAATCAGTCTTCATGTAATGTTTGGCCCACTGGAGCCGTTTCTGCTTGTGTGAAGTGGATAGAGGAGGTCGACAGGATGGCGTATGCACAGCTGCAAACCTCTGAAGGACCCTGCATCTTGTTGTTCGGGGGACGTTGGAGGCACAAGCAGCTTCAAAAACTTGTCTGCTGCTATGACAAGGCTTTTTTGCCGCTGCTCTTTCAACCTGACGTAATTGCCTGTAGGAAAGAGTCCTCAATTTGCCCTTATCAGCACGCACACGTGTGTACTGTGAATCAGCTACATACTTCTTGATTGCCAAGACACTTCATCCTGATCATCGCACAATGTTGATTGTAGTCATGCCTTGACCTAAACACTCCACAATTTGTTGCTTCTCAGCAGCCGACACATCCTTTTTCTTTCCCATTTTGGCAGAAAATGTAGGCTGCTTAATAATGTGAGAGAGCCTTCTTAAGTAGTCTTGCCTTTCATTGGACACACCTGCCAAACTAATTAGCACAGGTGTCTGCAATTGCTTACAGTGATATAAAGAGCCCTGACACACATCACCATCAATGAGTTTAACTGACAAACAAACAAATTCTTCCCTTATCACTCCTAAACACTTTTTGCATAATAATTTGGAACGCAGTGTACATGTGCTTTTCCACAAAACACCAGTGGTTCACGTAGTGAATCTTACAGTTCTAACTTGCCAACCGTGGTCTGTATGGAGTTGTTCAATAAAGGGCCCAAAATTAAGATAACATAGATGGGAGAGGTCTCTATGAATAGGAATTCCTAAGTATTTGATACCCTGTGAGGGCCAGGCAAAGGGAAAGTTGGACTGGATGGAATCCTATATGGATTTGGGGAGGGAGACATCAAGGGCCTCAGACTTCGCTGCATTGATTTTAAAATTTGACCATGTAACAAAGTGATCTATTTCAGCCATAACAGCATGGATGGATATATGTGATTGAGTGATATATACTAGGACATCATCAGCAAATAGAGAGCACTTGTACTCGGTGCCTCCCACCTCAATCCACCTAATATTGGGGTTATGGCGAATTGATGAGAGCAGGTGCTCCGTCACTAGGATGTATAAGAGAGGGGACAGAGGACATCCCTGCCTTGTCCCATTGGTGATTGTGAAAGGTGATGAAAATGTTCTGACGCGCCCCCTGGGCCTTGGGACACCCGGAGCCAGACCCTTTTTGGTGGATGCTGGTGGTTGTAGTCTCCGTGGCGGCAACCCGGTTCCGTGGCTCAGGGCGGTCAAACCAGTGGCGGAACTATTTATGTGGTTTTGATGTTTAAATGTCCGACTACGCCACCCGTGGATTGCGGTCAGAGTGAACCGCCGCTCCAGGGCAGACCGCTGAGGCTGGTGTTGTGGGTGCAGCAGAGCGTAGCATAACTCCCCACGGGAGGAGTATAGCCTCAGGGCAGTGTATGCGGAGGATGGGGGTGATGGTGCAGGGCAGCAGCAGTAATGACACGGAGTCAGTGATTCAGTCCAGGGCCTTTACTCACAGTTCTTATTATCCAGACCACGTCTGCAGGTAACGGCTGCCCACGTCGTACTGTGCTCACCAGGTGAGGGGCTCAGACAACTCCCAGATAACTTTGGAGTGCTTCACAGGACCCCCTTTGTGTGTCCTTTGTCTGGCCTTTCTTACCAACCCTTCTGTCCGGCTGCCTCGGGCCTCCTCTTGGTAAACTTGGCGCCAGTTTCCCTGACCCTATGTGGTGCCTTCCTAGCGGGTGTAGCGAGGGGCTGCGCCACATAAAATGTCACAGCCTCCGGTTTCTAGCTGAGGGTCGTTTCCTGCCTCCACTAGTTTCGGGGACGGGTCTCCCCCTTTGGCCTGACCCCTCCACGCAGGTGGATTCGGGCGTGCGGTGGCGACTCGCCCGTCCGCACCCCTGAGATCCCTTCGTTCCTCGTTCCTGGAGCCTTCTCCGCTCCTCTTCCTTCCTTCTCCCTCTTCCAGGCCTGGGCCTCTGTTACTAGGCCCGCCTCCGGAGCAGAGCTCATGCAGAGCCCCTGCTCCCTGCCACTTCTGCTCAGACTTCTCTGCACTGAACTAAGATGGTGCCCACCTTTTATACTCCCTTCTCAATGCACCCAGGAACTGCTTCCTCCCTGCTCCTGCACTACAGGGTTCCCCTTCCTCAGTGTTCCCTCCCCCCACTCCAGCCAGGGACAGGGACTGTCGTGCCCATCTCAGGGGCATATTGGTCGCCCTGACCTACGGCAATGTGGTGTAATGCATGCAGGTGTCGGGTCCTGATCCACACTACATCCTTACCTGAGAGTGAGATATCACACCTCTGGGTGAGGTGCAATACCTCTGTAGCAACCGAGCCCTCAGGGTGCTACAGTTCCATTTATCTTCAGCCTAGATGACGTATTGCGATACAGGGCCGTGATTTGGGCTATAAAAGGGTCCCCTAGACCCCTACCCCAAGCTTTTTAAGAGAATCATATATGGCATGCCAGGAGACTCTATGGAATGCTTTCTCAGCATCCAACGAGAGTATCGAATTACAAATTTTTAACTGCATCTAGCCCAGGAAATACTTTGTGCCTAGTAGCAGGGTCTGCTAGTCAGCGGATTATCCTGGCTGTTAAGCAAGCTACACCACCTGTAGTTTGGACACTTCATTTTTTCAAAGGAAATGCTTCGGGACCACGGGATACTCAGTGAAGAGCATCAGGAGGCACCCCAAGGCATAGGGGCTCGGACTGGCAGTAGGATGCCTTGCGGTGGACAGCCGAGCTCGATCCTTATAAAAGCTTTTTAACTGCAGCAGCTTTAGTGGACGCTACTGGAGCTGGAATTACGCGGCTGCTGGCATGAGACTTGCCCTCCAATAGATCCTTGTAAATGGATTTAAAGTGTATTTATTCAAATTAGAGAGACAATTTAAATTAAAAAGCTTAGAGCTGCCTCCACCACAGGGGGGCTCGCTCGACCCACCAGCGGACAGCCACCAGTATTGGGAGAGGGGGGCTGGCCGTCAGGGTTCACCACGGCTCTGGCACAAACCCGGCGACACGGAGGTGGCACGGGCAGGAGCGGACTGAACATGTCGGCTTCTCACTTTTTGGATTTTAGAAGGGCATGACATGCCTATATCTGTGTCTCCCCCTCCTTTTACTCCTCCACCTCTTTTCTTTTCGCATGACTATATGTACTTGTCACTTTTCCATGTGTTAGTTGTGTCTTCTGAGCAGTTTGTAAGCTTTTGGACACCTTTGAAGGTGTTTTCTATGTGTTTCTATGTGTTTTTGTTTGCCTGCCATTGGTTTTAACGGTGTTCGAAGGTGTTCGACGAACAGTTCGACGAACAGTTCGGCGAACACACGGGTGTTCGACGAACCGAACCGAACTCGAACACTACGGGGGTGGCTCAACACTATTCAGGAGGCAACTGGGGGTCCTCCGCCAGATAGTAGAGGTGCACAGACTCTGAGGTAATCACAGCTTCGGAGCATCCTTGGACATGCACACCGGTTAAAGTGGGTGAAGCATCTGATGCCGGGTGCAGGAAGTTCTCCTGTGTGGAGTCTGGATGGGCAGTAGTCTCTTTGGGCAGGAGAACTGGTGCACTACCCACGCACATTACCCGTTGGGGCTTCTCCGGGATACAGGGAGATGAAGCTTCAGTAGGGACTTCAAGGTTGGGGTCAGGAGGTCTCAGGGAGGACAGACCCTGGCGTGACGGCTTGCCTCTACGTCTAGCACGTCTGGTCTGCCTCTTGAGGTTGGGAGAAGTATTCCGGAGAGCGTAGTCACCCTGTGAGGATTCTGGGTGGGCAGTAGTCTCATTGGGCTGGAGGACTATTGCGCTACCCACACACATTACCCATCGGGGCTGCTCCGGGATATTGGGAAGTGAAGCTTCAGCAGGAGTCTCCGGGTTAGGATCATCGAAGACCATTAGAAAGGCCACCAGGAAGGCCATTATGTCCAGGACGATAGGATCCTGTGTTTCCCATAGGGGGTTGATCCATTCCAAGGCATCACCCGCTAGGTTAGACATAATGAATGCCACCTTAACCCGATCAGTGGGAAAACATAGAGGGTAGAACTTGAAGTGTAGCATGCATTGCTCCACAAATGCACGACTTTGTCTTGGATCCCCATAGTAACGTGGCGGATCCGCAGGAACGAGAGCAGATAGATCCATCTGGACGGGTGCGTAATTAGCCAGGAACTCAGCTAGAGAAAAAAAAAATTGTATTTATTTATTTTTAATGCATGTATTCGCTGGAAAACGTCTCAGAGAGCGAAGGCCGTGGGGCTCAACTGGAACCATGGCCTGAGCATGCTGTAATGCACACGCCCGGGCTGAGCGGCGTGTGCGTGTGATTCCACAGGACCGTGCCGGAGAGTGAATGCCTGGAGGGGCGTAACTAGGTATTCACCCGATCCGACCAGGGTCGCACGACGGCATACGACGCCAGTGCACCAAGGAGGAACCGAGCAGAGGGACCAGGTGCTACTCCAGGACAGACCCCGGACACGGCTGTTGACCCACACAGGGGAATACAGGAACAGACTGGTTAGGCTGGCACACAGACTGGTGGGAATAGGCAGGCACGACTGGTATGCAGGCAGGCGGGTACAGGCAAGCACGGCTAGAGTGCAGACAGGAAGGCACTATCAGGTAGAAACACAGGCGGGATAGGACCCAGTACACACTGGGACTCTGGAACAGAACCACAGATGTGGCGGACAAACACACCAGAGTGAGGCCGCCCAGAGAGGTGAGCGAGAGCAGGGCAGGACGAGACCGCCCGGAGCGGTGAGCAAGAGCAGGGCAGGACGAGACCGCCCGGAGCGGTGAGCAAGAGCAGGGCAGGACGAGACCGCCAGGAGCGGTGAGCAAGAGCAGGGCAGGACGAGACCGCCAGGAGCGGTGAGCAAGAGCAGGGCAGGAGGAGACCGCCTGGAGCGGTGAGCAAGAGCAGAGCTGGTTGAGACCGCCTGGAGCAGTGAGCAAGACCGCCTGGAGCGGTGAGCAAGACCGCCTGGAGCGGTGAGCAAGACCGCCTGGAGCGGTGAGCAAGACCGCCTGGAGCAGTGAGCAAGACCGCCTGGAGCAGTGAGCAAGACCGCCTGGAGCAGTGAGCAAGAGCAGAGCAGGATGAGACCGCCTGGAGCGGTGAGCAAGAGCAGAGCAGGACAAGACCGCCTGGAGCGGTGAGCAAGAGCAGAGCAGGACGAGACCGCCTGGAGCGGTGAGCAAGAGCAGAGCAGGACGAGGCTGCCTGGAGTGGTGAGCAAGAGCAGAGCAGAGCAGGACGAGACCGCCAGGAGCGGTGAGCAAGAGCAGAGCAGGACGAGACCGCCTGGAGCGCTGAGCAAGAGCAGAGCAGGACGAGACCGCCTGGAGCGGTGAGCAAAGGGTCAGAGCTGAGCGAGACTGCCGGAGCAGTGAGCAAGGAGTCAGAGCAGGACGAGGCCGCCTGGAGCAGTGAGCAAGGAGTCAGAGCAAGACTGCCGGAGCAGTGAGCAAAAGGATAAGAGCGGAGCGAGACTGCCGGAGCAGTGAGTAAAAGGGTCAGAGCGGAACAAGGCTGCCGGAGCAGTGAGCAAAAGGGTCAGAGCGAAGCAAGGCTGCCGGAGCAGTGAGCAAAAGGGTCAGAGCGGAGCAAGGCTGCCGGAGCAGTGAGCAAAAGGGTCAGAGCAGGACGGACAGGGCTCTGTTCACACGGAACAGACAGGAAGGGAAAGGCAGAGCCAGACACCCACAGGGCACCCGCAGTGAAGCAGCGAGTGGACCACAAACTCACAAACGGGAGTACAGAGACAACAAGCAGGAGTTAGGTACGAGTTCAGACTCTGCAGAAAAAGGAAAGGAACGGACATAGAGGCAAAACAGGTAAAGGATAGGAGAGAGTTCAGACTGGAACTGAGTGTACGGAAGAGACCGACACTGCAGCGGGATACAGGAGCAGGTCTGGGAATACGGCCCCCAGAGAGGCGGGACGAACAGGCAAGGAGCGTGTTCAGACAGAACAGACAAGGTACAGGAGCGGGTCTAGGTAATCGGCCCCTAGAAGGCGGGAGGAACAGGCTAGGAGCGTGTTCAGACAGGACAGACAAGATACAGGAGCGGGTCTAGGTAATCGGCCTCTAGAAGGCGGGAGGATCAGGCTAGGAGCGTGTTCAGACAGGACAGACAAGATACAGGAGCGGGTCTAGGTAATCGGCCTCTAGAAGGCGGGAGGAACAGGCTAGGAGCGTGTTCAGACAGGCCTGGAAATACAGCCTCCAGGACAGGCAGACAAGAGAAACACAGAACCGGACCTGGCACCTTCAGAGTGCAAGCACACACTGAATGAAGCACAATGCTCAGGCAGGGATTGATTGGAGCAGCTGGGTTATATACCAGGTGACAGACAGCAATAGGCTGAGGACGCACAAGGGGTGTGACCCACAGCAGGTACAAAAAGCAGGAAGTGATCGGGCGCCGCCCTTAAGCAGCAGAAACAGACACAAACAGACAGCATGGAGGGAAGCCAGAGAGACATTCTGGACTGGAGATCAAGTGCGCGCTCTTGCACAGTGGGAGATGGACCACCATGCAAGGGCGCGGCCAGGTATGTTACATCACCAGAGTCTTTAAAAAAATTCCTAACTCTAGAAGACCTACAGGTTGTACTGGCAACGTCCCTTGTGTTGGTGTTACGGGGAACTGTTGCCTGCCTTCTGTGTGCGGCCACGACACTGCTTCTTCCTGCCTGTTGGGGTACTCTGCCTCCCTCACCCTGTGTGCTGCTGGCCTTGCTCTGCATGTCCTCCTGCCACGTTGGGTCAGTTGCTAGATCATCCACCTCCTCCTCTTCCACTTGCGCACCACGATCCTCCTCCTCACTTCTTGGCAATTGTGTCTCTTCATCGTCCACCTCTTGTGACAAATTGCCAGCGTTGACTTCCTGTGGCCGTGGCTGTTCAAATATTTGGGCATCGCTACATGGGATCTCCTCTTCCACCACTTCAAGCGGAGCAGGCGAAGGGCTCAAATCTAGAAATGGACCAGTGAACAGCTCTTCAGAGTGTCCAAGTGTGAGATCAGTTGCTGTCTGATGAGTATGCGGTCGAGACTCATGGCTACTAAGATTTGGCTGTGTGGAAGACTGACCGGAGGTGGTGGTGCCCAGGTAACTGGAAGTATTATCTGCTATTCAATTATTAACCTGTTCACACTGATCAGTTCGCAATACTGGTGTTGTTCTGTGCTTCCCTAGTAATTCGGTCAAGAAGTGGGAGCGAGAAGATGTGGCTGTTGGTTGTGGCACATTTTCACCTTGGCCACGGCCCCGTCCTCTGCACGCACCGTCACCAGAACTTCCACTTCCACGTCCCTTGCCATGTGCCTTGCCCATTGTAAAGGAAGTAAAATAGCTTACACTCGCACTATCAATGGAAAAAGGGTAACAAAAAGTAGATTAGAACCGTGGAAGAGGAAAACCACAGTTCTATTTCTCTGGCCTACACCCGACTCTTTTAAACAATCTTAACAATCAGGGAGAAACTATTACTGTTTTTCTTTATGGGAAAAATACCAAAAGATGAATAATAGAGATTTTTTACCGTGGAATGGCAAAATCACAGTTATTGTTTACTGGGGTATACTAGACAATTTTAAATAGATATATTTGCAGCTGAACAGTGAGCGACACACTCAAACTGTTTTTTTTTCTGTGGTTTTTTTTTTTTTTTTTAGGTACAAATGGCCCAAAAGTGGATAATACAGAGGTTTGAACCGTGGAACTGCAAAACCACACTTCTGTTTCTCTGGCCTACACCAGACTACTTTAAACAGATATATTTGTGTCTGAACTGTCACAGACACATATTTTTTTTTTTGGAGGGGGGGGGGGGGCACACCAAAAGGCTAATAAGACGGGTATTTGTACAGTGTGAAGGAGGAAAAGAAAAAAGAGGATTTAGATTAAAAAAAAAAAAAAAAAAGGATTTTTCCTGGCCCCCCCAGGACCTGGAGCTAAGTCCAGAAATTTCAGCAACAGGAGCACACAGGACTGTAATGCAGCATTTGCTGGTATAACCACTGCGTCTCCTATACAGCCTGCCTGCTTGCCTGTCTGATATTTGGGATGGATATTAGTCCTGAGAAGGACTGCTTGTTTGATTTGGCAGCCTTTACAGACCCTACACTAAACTATTTCGCAGTATAAATCTCTCCCTAGCTCAGCAGCGCTTTGCCTACACTAGCTGATCCGGAGCGACGGTGTCCAAGATGGCGGCGCCCGGTTTTAAATACTCGAGGTGATGCTGTGTGGCCAGCCAATCTATGTAATGCCCACAACCAACATGGCTGCGGCATTACAGTGACTGGCTGGCAATCCCTGCATGTTCATTGGCTCTGTAAAGAGCGCCAAACATGCAGGGCGGAGACCCGAGCTCCCGCCCGAGTAACCCGGAAATGCTCGGTGCTCGCTGAACATCCTGAGTAGCGTGATGCTCGGGCGAGTACCGAGCAGTGTCAAGCATGTTCGCTCAACACTAATAATCCGCAGCGGAAATTTCCGCAGCATGTGCAAAGCACATGCGGATTATCATTGGGGAACATAGCAGACCTACTAACAAGCGCTTTTTAAGCGTTTCTAAGGTGGAATTGCAGCTGCAGAAACGATTAAAAAACGCATAGTAGGCACACAGCCTTAAACATATATGGATGTAATCATGCAGCCAGTGTCTGATCCTGTCCCGTGGATCGAGCAGCATAAAACCCCTGGCAAAAATTATGGAATCACCGGGCTCGGAGGATGTTCATTCAGTTGTTTAATGTTGTTGAAAAAAAGCAGATCACAGACATGGCACAAAACTAAAGTCATTTCAAATGGCAACTTTAGGGCATTAAGAAAGACTAAAAGAAATCAAGATAAAAAATGTGGTACTCAGTAAGGGTAATTTTTTTCAGACCAAGCAGAGGGAAAAAATTATAGAATCACTCAATTCTGAGGAAAAAATTATGGAATCACCCTGTAAATTTTCATTTCCAAAACTAACACCTGCATCAAATTAGATCTGCTCATTAGTCTGCATCTAAAAAGGAGTGATCACACCTTGGAGAGCTGTTGCACCAAGTGGACTGACATGAATCATGGCTCCAACACGAGAGATGTCAATTGAAACAAAGGAGAGGATTATCAAACTCTTAAAAGAAGGTAAATCATCACACAATGTTGCAAAATATGCTGGTTGTTCACAGTCAGCTGTGTCTAAAATCTGGACCAAATACAAACAACATGGGAAGGTTGTTGAAGTCAAACATACTGGTAGACCAAGGAAGACATCAAAGCGTCAAGACCGGAAACTTAAAGGAATATGTCTCCAAAACAGGAAATGCACAACAAAACAAATGAGGAACGAATGGGAGGAAACTGGAGTCAATGTCTGTGACCGCCTAAAGGAAATGGGATTTACATACAGAAAAGCTAAACAAAAGCCACCATTAACACCTAAACAGAAAAAAACAAGGTTACAATGGGCTAAGGAAAAGCAATCGTAGACTGTGGATGACTGGATGAAAGTCATATTCAGTGATAAATCGCGAATCTGCATTGGGCAAGGTGATGATGCTGGAACTTTTGTTTGGTGCCGTTCCAATGAGATTTATAAAGATGACTGCATGAAGAGAACATGCAAATTTCCACAGTCAGTTTACATTGATATTTTGGACAGTTTTCTTATCCTATCAATTGAAAGGATGATTGGGGATGATGACATCATTTTTCAAGATGATAACGCATCCTGCCATAGAGCAAAAACTGTGAAAATCTTCCTTGAAAGAAGACACATAAGGTCAATGTCATGGCCTGCAAATAGTCCGGATCTCAATCCAATTGAAAATCTTTGGTGTAAGTTAAAGAAAATGGTCCATGAAAAGGCTCCAACACAAGCAATCAGAAAAAGTTGGAGCCAGATTGATGAAGAGTACTGTTTGTCACTCATTAAGTCCATGCCTCAGAGACTGCAAGCTATTATTAAAGCCAGAGGTGGTGCAACAAAATACTAGTGATGTATTGGAGTGTTCTTTTTTGTGTTTGTTTTTCATGATTCCATAATTTTTTCCTCAGAATTGAGTGATTCCATAATTTTTTCCCTCTGCTTGGTCTGAAAAAAATTACCCTTACTGAGTACCACATTTTTTATCTTGATTTCTTTTAGTGTTTCTTAAAGACATAAAGTTGCCTTTTGAAATGTCTTTAGCTTTGTGCCATGTCTGTGGTCTGCTTTTTTTTCAACAACATTAAACAACTGAATGAACATCCTCCAAGCCCGGTGATTCCATAATTTTTGCCAGGGGTTGTATATCAGCCATCATACTCCCTTTAAAGGGTGGACACATCGGTTTTAGTCTTGTACGGCATTTGAGTTATATAAACCATTCTATACGGCCTTACTTTTCCGTATACTTCCATTTCATTTGCACAGAAGCTTTTCTAACAGATTACATATAAATCAGACAGAAAAGAAAACATGTTGTACTCTGTAAATGGCATATTATCAAAATAACAACCTTTCTAACTTTTTATTTTATATAATGCGGCCTCTAAAAAAATTACCTGTAAATCGGTGGGGGTCTGGGTGATACCACCAAGCACTCAAACCATGGGGGAAAGCACTCTGCTCACGAGGCAGAAGTGATCAGCTCCTGCACAACAGTGTATGGACCTGTATACTTTTTTGAGCCTGTACTCTTCTGTGCATGCGTTCAGGTAGGGGATGAACACTCCGGTCTGTGGAGCCGAGTGCTCCAGTACTGTGGCTTAAGCGTTCAAGGGGGGTCTCAGGACCCAGACCCCCCACAAATCTACAGGGAGCATAAAGCCCTGCATTATAGAAAACAATTTAGACTGGTTTAGTTATACTTTAAGCAGCCTTTTTGGGGGGAGAGTAATTTTGTATTGAGACACTGACCTATAGTTAAAAAGATTTTACTTATCATATATGAGATAACAGAAATCCATGTTACTAGATAAAGAATTTTGAGAAACTAACCCATCCGTTATTATTTGGCTAGAAACAAAAAGCCACTTACAGCCAGACATCATCAACATCATGTGCTAACAAAGGAAACAGCTGCACTTAAGTTCATAGAATAAATTGCTCTGAACTGCAGCTCTATTAATACTACGGATACGCAGAAAGGATATTAATGTTATTAAATGCTGGTGACTTGCTCCATATGATTCTCTTTTTAGATCTCAGTACATGAGCTGAAAAACAAGTCGCTGGCTCAGTCGAAAAGTCAGACATCGTCTTTCACATATGCCCAGGATAGCAGTGTTATAATAAACAAATGATTGTGTTTCCTGTGCGCCCACACACAATGCACACAGCGCTAAATAATAAATGTAAGTCGCTCCCATGTACAATATTAGAGAATAAAATGGCCCTGAAGACATTTCTATATTTAACAACCCCACTGCCACGTAGACCTTTCAGTTCCTATTGTTATGCCCCTTGTACAGTATATATTTCTGTAAGACGTCACGTTTTCTTTACAAAAGTCCTAAATTAGAGTTTTCAGCCGGGGCGTACATAGAAATCATGGGGCCCCATAGAAGTTCTAATTGGGTCCCCCCGTCAAAAGAAAATGTAAATAATAGTCGGGGTCACCAAAGATCAGATCTCACAACTTTCCATCCTTTACATAGTAATTTTCCTCTTGCTGAAGTCCGAGATCTCTCTTTCATTGTCCCATAAAATGTGATGCCAATAAAAGGGCCCCCCAAACACAGTATGATACCCCCATGGTGAATTCCTCCACATACGCAGTATAATGACCCTACTATACCCCACCTCAACTCCCAGGGCAAAGTATGCTGACCCCAACACAGTATGATCCCCCAACTGTGAGCCCCTAGAGCTAGAGAGGATGGTACATAATAAGGGAGGGTGTTATACATAATAAAAGAGGAAACTATATAACTAAGGATATAGTGAGTACACTATATACTAAGGGACTGTGCTATACATAATACGGCTACATTCCTGCATCTGTGTGCAGTGTCGGTGTGCTGCCCTGTTTTACCGACGCATTTAGCATGTCCTATTCTAATCCTCAAAATCGGATCAGAACAGGACATTCTCTGACCCCCTTAGATCTCATTCTCAGATCCGTGATTTTCATGGATGTGTGAATGGATCTATAAAACTCTACGAGTCCAGTAGACTGTCAGACAAAAAAAATCTGGCAGCACACAGACATTTCACACAATTGTGAGAATGTCGCCTAAGGGATTTTACAGATAACATTATCACTCCAAGTCACACAGTGCAGATACAGAATAATATTTACATCCAGACACTTACCGCTGACGTCTCGTCTGATCAGAGTCGGTTTCTGCTGCTTCTTCTCCATCTGGTCAGACCTTCATGTCGACATCTCCCAGCCACGACTCATCTTGTCACGATGATCTCCAGCCTAGAAAATAACAAGGTCACATATTGTATGCATACATGTGTTTCTCCTGCTCAGCGTCCTCGAATACAGATATGTACCCCCCCCATTAATATACTATTAGCCACTTCGTAATCAAAATATAAAGTGATAAGCAGCACTGTGCCCCCCATTAACTATAATCTCTACCAGCCAATAATATAAATTATTCAGTCTCTGTGACTCTCCCCAATTAACTGTAAGGCTATGTGCACACGGAAAACATACGAGGCTTCACAGTACAAGCAAAGTGAAATCCCCATAATTGCTCTCTCCCAGCACCCCCATCTTTGCTCTCTCCCACCATCTCCATCATTGCTCTCTCTCAGCACCCCATCATTGCTCTCTCCCATCCCCCCATCATTGCTCTGTCCCTGCAACCCCATCATTGCTCTGTCCCAGCACCGCCATCATTGCTCTCTCCCACCACCCCGTCATTGCTCTCTCCTTCCCCACCATCCCAATCATTGCTCTCCCGCCCCATTATTGCTCTCCCCAGCCCCATCATTGCTCTCCCCAGCCCCATCATTGCTCTCCCCAGCCCCATCATCCCTTCATTCCTCTCCCCAGCTCCATCAACTCCATTATTCCTCTCCCCAGCCCCCGTCATTCCTCTCCCCACCCCCATCATTGCTCTCTCCCACCACCCCGTCATTGCTCTCCCCTTCCCCACCATCCCAATCATTGCTCTCCCGCCCCATTATTGCTCTCCCCAGCCCCATCATTGCTCTCCCCAGCCCCATCATTGCTCTCCCCAGCCCCATCATCCCTTCATTCCTCTCCCCAGCTCCATCAACTCCATTATTCCTCTCCCCAGCCCCCGTCATTCCTCTCCCCAGCCCCATCATTGCTCTCACCAGCCCCATCATTGCTCTCCCCAGCAGCATCATCCCTTCATTCCTCTCCCCAGCTCCATTATTCCTCTCCCCAGCTCCATTATTCCTCTCCCCTCTCCCCAGCTCCATTATTCCTCTCCCTAGCCCCATTATTGCTCACCACAGCCCCACCATCCCCATCATTGCTCTCCCCAGCCCCACCATCCCCATCATTGCTCTCCCCAGCCCCGTCATTCCTCTCCCCAGCCCCCGTCTATTCCTCTCCCCAGCCCCCGTCTATTCCTCTCCCCAGCCCCCGTCTATTCCTCTCCCCAGCCCCCGTCATTCCTCTCCCCAGCCCCCGTCATTCCTCTCCCCAGCTCCACCATCCCATTATTCCTCTCCCCAGCCCCATCAACCCCATTATTCCTCTCCCCAGCCCCATTATTCCTCTCCCCAGCCCCATCACTCCTCTCCCCAGCCCCATCAACCCCATTATTGTTCTTCCCAGCCCATCATTCCTCTCCCCAGCCCCGGCATCAGCCCCATTATTGCTCTCCCCTCCCCAGCATTTCAGTAAAAAACAAAACTTACCTCAGCTCGCTCTCCTGCAACATCCTCCTGGTTACCGGCAGCTTTCTCCCTGACCCAGGCGCGCGCTGCATGATGATGTCATCAAGCTGCACACGCCTGGGCCAGAGAGGAAGCAGAGGACGAACCCTCCAGCTCCGCTGCTATTCTCCTCCTGACAGCGGCAGAGCTCCAGGGATCACTCACTGACCGCCAGGTGCAAGGAGCTGCTGCACGCCAGGTGCAAGGAGCTGCTGCACCTTGCGGGCCCCTTGGTGCAGCTGCATGGTGGGGACCCGGCGCAGCTGCACCGGTGGCGGTATGTCCAACCCTGGACTGCTATGGGGCCCCCCCCGGCTCACGGGCCCCATAGCAGTCGCGTGGTCTGCCGCCATTGGCGGTACGCCACTGGTTTTCAGGTTCTGCCAAGCTCTACTAAGATTTTGCCCTGTAAACATGCACTTGACAATCTTTAAGGTGTTTTTATGGCTTTTAAAAAAAGGCAGGCAATGTAGAAAAATAAAAAAGCTCCTGTGCTCATTCCTTTCATCACCTGCCGCTCCCACCACGCTACTCAAGTGCTCCCCGCTGTTGTTGCATCAAGGTGCCCCTTTACCAAAGTGGGTGCTAAGGATATCACTGGCCTCAGCAGTCTCACGCCGTACACAGCGGAGGCCAGTGACTGGCTACAACAGTTATGAGGGTAGACGTTATTGCTACAGCCAAGTATATGAAGGACGGCGGGGACATCCGAGAGGTGGCGGCAGGGTGGCTGAGGATAGAATGGATGATTATGGCTTCTCTGGTTATTTTATCATGCTGCCTGTCTTTCAGCAACTTTTTATAAGCTTAAAAAGAGCTTTTGAAGAGGTTTTCCCTTCTTAGGCTAAGTTCCCACAACGAGTATTTGGTGTTCTTTTTTACACTTCATATATTCATTATACAAAATATGCCGCGTATTACAAATCCAGAAAAATGTATGGGACTTATAGGAATCTTATGTTTTTTTTTTTTGTTTTTTTTTAACCCTGCGTAAACTGACCTACGGGGTGTTTTTAAAATCTGCAACATGTCAATTTCTCTGGAGGTAAATATGCATATTATTTGCAGATTTTCCCCACAGACTTGAATGAGATGAGGAAAATCCGCAGTTAAAAATGCATACACATATTTAATACGTTCCCGCAGTAGCAGTTACCCATCTGTCCCATTTTCCTCATACACATGAACGTTTGGCTTTGCTGAATGGTACCTGAAACCATCATCTCTTGCCCGTAGGGCAGCAGACCTCCCAGGACATCATCCTTAGGACAGCAAAATACAGGCCGTAGAGGGCTGCGCCAGCTCCCCTTTACTACATCGCAATGGAGCACAGTGTGTCAGACCGGGGGCGTCTCTTTCCTGTGCTGCTGATCGCAGATTTTTAACCCCCTCCGGACATCCGCCGTAGAGGCGACTTCCTACAAACTGACGTATGTAAATGGCGTAAGGATGGCTCCGGCTCACAAGCAAAGCTGAAACCATCATCAGTGGGTGTCAACTATATATCATAGCCAACGCCCTGCTGCAACAGCCACGATTGATGTTATCATTTATTACAGTCATGTCTATGGGTGCGTGTAAAACATTAGACTGCACTCGGATGTCATCCAAGTGCTATCCAATTACCATGGACCCGGGCAATGGAGAAGATGTAGAAATTACGTTCTCAGTCTTATCCGTACCTGTGATACGACCCTCTCATACGAGAGATTCGGGTCACACTAACATGACACTAGGGTCAAACTCTGACAGAGTGACATTACCATAATCGGCCCGATTCTCTCGTATGAGAGAACATACAGTCTTGTGACCCCAGCCTAAAACTGAAAGATCTAATATCATTCAGTACAGAAGTATTGCAGGTCATTAGATCAGCAAGTTAAAAGATAAGGTCCTATATAGTGACCAAGCTTAAAAAAAAAAAAAGTTAAAATTCAAAATAAAGTATGAAAAAATAACAGAAAACTATGTTGCCACAAAAAAATGCTGTTTTATCTAAAAGCAAAAGTAAACAGAAAAATAGGAATTATTCCTACCGTTAATTACGTTTCCAGGAGTCCATCATAACGGCACGACAGGAGTTAAGTCCTCTGTTCCTCTAGGGACAGGAAACACATGAGAGGTTAAAAGCCCCCCCCCCCATCACACCCTCAGTGTTAGTACTAATCACCAAACCAGGATGGATGCAACTCTATTTTATTATATACATATACCAATGTTACATTCATATTAGTGTCAAGAGCAGGGGAGGGAAATATGGTGCCGTTATGATGGATTCCTGGAAACGTAATTAACGGTAGGAATAATTCCTATTTTACCAGTACGTCCATCATAACGGCACGACAGGAGACATACCAAATCAAAGAAATGGAACATTTAGGGCGGGACTACTGCCTGGAGGACTTTACGGCCATAGGCTAATTGTTGACTGGACAATACATCCAATTTATAATGTTTACTAAATGTGGATATATTGGACCAGGTTGCTGCCTGGCAAATTTGGCCCACTGATGCTCCAGCTTTCTCTGTCCAAGAAGCGGAGATTGCCCGAGTATAATGAGCTTTAAGGGAAATTGGTGGATCCTTCCCCTCAGATTCATACGCGAGGGCGATAGTCCTTGTCAACCACCTTGCTAGAGTCGGCTTAGAAGCTTTCTTGCCCTTATTCACACCCGAAAATTGTAGAAAAAGGTTTGAGTCTCTCCTCCAGGGGGCTGTGATTTCTATATACCGAACAATTGCCCTCCTGACGTCCAAGGTATGGAAGGATTTTTCCTTTTCATTTTTGGGGGACTGGCAGAAAGACGGCAGTATTATCTCTTGATTCAGGTTCGAACCGGACACCACCTTAGGGAGAAAGGAAGGATCCAGTTTAAGAACCAATCTGTCCTCCAGAATCTTAAGGTATGGGTCCAGAACAGAGGGCCTGGATCTCACCTACTCGTTTCGCTGTAGTAACTGCCACAAGAAAGGCTGATTTCATAGAGAGCAGGTCTACTGATGTTTCTTCCAGGGGTTCAAAGGGAGACTTACATAAAGCCCTCAACACCAGGTTCAGATCCCACGGCGGTACTAGACTCCTTATCGTGGGTTTTAAACGAGAAGTTGCTTTTATGAACCTTGATATCCATGGGTGGTCTATTAAGGAGTAGTCCAAAAAAGCACTTCGGGCCGAGATATGAACTTTTAACGTATTTGGCCTCAGACCCTTATCAAACCCCTCTTGGAGGAAATCCAATATCGTTGGAATATTGGGGTGAGACGAATTTCCCATAGACTGACCTGCAAAGTCTATGGGAAATCCTAGTATAGATGGCTGACGTTACTGGTTTCCTACAGGCTTGTCGAGTTGTAATTACCCGATGGGAAAGGCCCTTAGAGGCTAGGATCCGCCTCTCAGGTTCCATGCTGTCAATTGGAGGAATTGGATGTTCGGATGTAACAAGGGACCCTGCAATAGAAGATCTCTCCTGGCTGGGAGTCTGAAAGGGAGATCCACCGCCATCCGGTGTAGCAGGGGGAACCAGCTCTTTTTGGGCCAGTAGGGCGCTATCAAAATAAGAGCTCCCCTCTACTGTTGGATTTTCCTTAGTACTCTTGAGATGAGAGGGACTGGAGGAAAGGCGTACACCAGTTTTGTCCCCCATGATTGAGAAAGGGCACCTATTCCTTCTGGGCTGTCGGCTGGGTCCAAGGAAAAGAAGTGCTGCAGCTTCCTGTTTCTTCTTGTTGCGAACAGGTCTATGAACGGGGTGCCCCATCGTTGAATGATTTGATGAAACACCTCCGGATTCAGCTCCCAATCTGAGGAACCAACTCTTGCTCTGCTAAGAAAGTCTGCTACCACATTTTTGGACCCCCTTAGATGAATAGCCGATATTGAAAGGACATTTCTCTCCGCCCAGTAGAAAATTCTTGACACCAAGGATTGTAACCATTTTCCTCTTGGACCTCCTTGTCGACGAAGAAAAGCGATGGTGGTGCTGTTGTCTGAGAAAATTTTTATATGATTTCCTCTGAGCAAATGCTGACATCTTTGAAGAGTCTCCCAGACCGCCTTTAGCTCCCTGAAATTTGACGACCTGTGTTGCATCTCCTTGGGCCACATCCCTTGTAGATATCTGTTTCCTATGCTTGCTCCCCAGCCTTTTTGGCTGGCATCCGTATGGATATGGATTGAAGGAAGAAGGATCCAGTCTACTGCGTTTTCCAAGTTTGAAAGGTCTGTCCACCAAGAAAGGGAGTTTTTTAGTTCTTTTGACAGTCGAGGATAGACCGAAGGGTAGGCAAGTGAACTGAAAGTGGTGTACTGTGCCTTCCTGCTCTAGAGCGAACCTTAGGTATTGCTGGTGACTTGGGTGAATTGGAACATGGTAATATGCATCCTTGAGGTCTAGGGTGCACATTACCGATCCCTTCTCTATCAATGGAATGCTGGTTTTTATAGTTTCCATTTTGAACCTTTTGTATTCCACCCACTGGTTTAGGGGCTTGAGGTTTATAACCGTACGGCGTTTGCCCGAGGGTTTTAACACCGAGAAAAGGGAGGAATAATGGCCTAAACCCTGCTCTGAAGGGGGGGACCTGTTTCACCACGTGTAGGGATTGAAGGACTAATATATCCTGCCATAGACTTTTGAGATCTACGGGGGAGCGAGGACGAGTGATTTGGAAACGACGAGGGGGGGTACGGGAGAAGTCTATTTTGAAACCTTCCCCTAAGGAAAGTAGGATCCATTGATTTTTTGTCATGGACGCCCACTTGTCCTGAAAGAAAAGAAGCCTGCCCCCTACTCCAATGGCGTCATGGTCTAACTGGGGCCCCAGAGGCGACCTGATCTGCTCTGTCCTTTCCTCCCTTCCTGTAAGACCATCTCCCCGTCTTACCCTTACCCCTGTAATCACGTTTAGGGGATCGACGGGGTCCCCGAAAGGGCCGGTATCTTTTAACCCTATCTTCGGGAAATCCTTTTTTCTTGTCGGATGCTCTTTCTAGGATCTCGTCCAACACTGGACCAAAGACCCGAGCACCCGAAAAGGGAATTGAGCACAATTTATTCTTTGAGTGGCTATCCCCCGACCACGTCTTTAGCCATATCGCCCGTCTAGCTGTATTAGATAATACGCTACACCTAGCTGCGAATCTGACCGATTCGGCCGAGGCATCAGCCATGAATTGCGTTGCCAGCTTTAACATGGGAAGAGAGTCTGATAGCATCTCTACAGGGGAGTCCGACCTAATTTGATCTGACAGCTCGTCTAACCAAAGGCACATGGATCTTGCCACTGAAGTGGCAGCAATATTTGATTTAATTATGGCTGCTGAGGCCTCCCAACTTCTCTTGAGCATGCTCTCTGCCTTCCTATCCATTGCGTCCTTGAGGCAAGACGAGTCCTCAAAGGGGATGGATGTTTTCTTAGCCACTTTCGCTATTAGAACATCTACTTTAGGGATTTCTTCCCAAAGTTTGATGTCCTCCGGATTGAAAGGAAGGCGGGATTTAAAGTCTCTTGGTACAATGAGTCTTTTCTCCACTTCTTCCCATTCCTCCATAATCATTGATTTTAAATGCTCATTTACAGGGAACACTATTTCTCTTGAGTTCTCAGACCTGCGAACATTTCATCTTGTCTGGAATGGGAGACCTGAGTGTCCTCCAAGTTCATAGTACGCCTGACGGACTTTAATAGTTCATCCGTATGTTACGTAGAGAAGTCATATTTCTTTCTCTCTTGTGAGGGTAACTGAGAGAAGCGATCCTCATCCTCTTCTAGACTGTGCTCTGATGCGGAATCTGAATCTCCCACCTAGGTCTTTTCTGGCGAGGAGAGGGCTGAACTATTTGGGGTGACGGCTGTGTACAGGAAGGCATAAGGCTCGAGACTGTACTCTGGACCTCCTCAAGTATCATAGATCTTATATCCGTCAAAAAGGAAGTTTTTCCTTTAGGACCTCGGCTATACATTTTTTACACAGCCGCTTTTTATACGAGTCCTGAAGCTTTGTGTCGCAGTCTACACATCGCCTTGATTTTTTGGAAGAAGATCCAGACCTCTGGGTTCCCCTCTCCTAATCCATAAAAAAAAATATAAAAGGACACCGGAGATTTACTATAAAAACCTGTCCTAGAATACTCTGTTTTATCCAGAGAAGGGCCTAAGGCTGTACTCACACTGCCCAGGGACTCTGAAGGGGCTTCTGACCGTGAAGGATTAGCTTCCATGGTGTCAGTGTGTGTGTGGCTGAGGTGTACCCTTTATAAGGTCTTACCTGATCCAGGTGGTAGCCACGCCCCCAACGATAATTGCCATTCTTAATGCCCTGGAGGCTCACCACTGCCTCCGGGCACCTGTGCGTTCTGGATGCCGAAGCCCCCCTTCTCAATGCCGGAAGGAGAAGCGGCGTGCACTCCACCCTGGAACGCACGCCGGCCAAAGCGGATGTCCGCTCTTCTGACTCCGCCTCCCGGCCGGAAGTCTCGCACCACGCTCGGCGTGCGCTCCACCCTGGAATGGACTCCGGCCCCAAAGCGGATGTTCCTTAATAACTCCGCCTCCAGCCGGAAGCCATACACCGTGCTCCTCCGTGGAGCGCACGCCGGCCCCTCAGCCGGTGGGATAGCGCAACGCTCAGAGCCCCCTGTCCGGGGGATACAGCAGCAAGCGGCGGTCTTCTGGCTGAGGGACCCCGCAAAGGGGTATCAGCATGGAGCTTCTGGACCGAAGGAAGGGGAGAGTTCTCTGACCCCCCCAATCCCCCTGGCTCTCAGGTAACTTCTTATCTTCGGAGAACCTCTCCATAGCGTCCTGTCCTGCTAGGGACAGGAAAAACACACTGAGGGTGTGATGGGGGGGGGGGGGGCTTTTAACCTCTCATGCGTTTCCTGTCCCTAGAGGAACAGAGGACTTAACTCCTGTCATGCCGTTATGATGGACGTACTGGTAAAAGTATGTTTGGGATCACCTTGTCTGGAATGAGCCAAGCTATAAAACTGATCCATAACCCATACAATGAAAACCATAAAAAGAAATTTAAACAAGATAAATGTACATTTTTTTAAATACTTACATACAAAGAATGGAATAGAAAGTGGTTAAAAAATAGTGTAGAAAAAAAAGTTGTATTACAAAAAAAAATGTATCGTCCTTTAAGTAATGTAACCTGTTAACTTCAAATTCTTTCAATGTGCGACCCATTTACCTGCCCGAGTTTGAAACCTCTCCATTAGGCCTCATGTCCGGTACGTGTGGTGAAAGTTTTCACGCGTATCGGAGACACTTACACACGTAGACCCATTTAAATGAATCAGTCTGCGCACATGTAAGTGTGTTTCCACAGACAGTGTGTCCGTGTAATCCACACGTAGACATGTCTCTTTTTTTACATGTCGCACAGGCAGCAAACGCACGTGCACACTGATGACACATGGATAACATCCGTGTGTCATTAGTGTGACATGTACGGTGCCTGGGAATCAGCGGTACAGTTAGCGCTGTTCCCAAGTGCCGGGTGCTAGAGGCATCTCTCATCATTGTCCCCTGTTTGTGATGCGTTCAGCGCAAGCAAAGGACAATGTTGGGAGTAGTATTCTGCCCTCGCTGTCTCCCACAGGTGTAAAAATAAGAATAAAATAAAAAACACATTAGAGTGCGGTCCGATAAAAACTGACATCACTCTGATCAGAATAATCAGACTATTCTCAGATGGAAAGAAAATGGTTATGTGACCATACCCTTACAAGCAGCTATAGGAGTCTGACATCTCTCAATTTTCCACGTCTTCATCTATACACGTAAGACCGTGGGTCAATGCGGCTTACAATAGGTATGTTCAAAAGATTTTTTTATCTTATGTATTTGGCCAGTTTAAGTATGGCTTTTGGTGTTCTGTAACTTTAGTAAATTTCTACATTCAAAAAGAGAAATGTTATATAAATCTTCAGAACCATCAGATGTAATAAATGTAATACTGCCATTTATATTCGATTCAATTACTTCCTTTATTTGTCAGATATGGATAAGTGCCATCATATTGAGTACCTTACTATTGCTACAGTGATGTGCCTTTGTATGATAAGATCTGAAATAATTGCTACTAGGCGTGTATCTAAAACGTTACACTAAGAACAACAATAAAAAACGGAACCCTAAACTATGAGCAAAAACAGGAAACTTGCCTTCTGCTTGAGAGGACACCACGTAAACATGATTGTAATAATTCAGGAACTGTTCAGGTCCTTTTATACAGTAAGAACTCGTGTACACGGCTGTACTGTGAATCCATGTTGTACAGATCCTTTAGGAGATGCCCACAACCTGCCACTGGCCACTTCTTTACCCTTGTGGGTATCAATTTTCTTTTCTTACAGATTCAGCACAAATTATATTCCACCCTAAAAGCAATAATTTCCATACAGAAACACACAACTTCTGCCACATAATGCTAACCTATCGGCCTATACAATGCATTATTGTGTGCATGTCTGTTTATATTGCTTGCCCCTCATGAATGTAGAACAACATCTGGTTGGCTGAGTAAGACACCATGTAGGCAACATGGTAGAAGTACTGGTTCTCCTTAAAGAGATTAGGTGCATATAAAGTCTTATAGGCCATGCTTTATAATCAGCCAGACTCTGCCTGTTTTAGAGGACTCCCATGTTGCATAATCAATGTCTTACTTAGGCAGCCAACTGCTGTTCTTCACTGATGAGGGGCAAACACCCCAAAACAGGCCATCTGTAGATGAATTTCTGGCTGCCATTTATTCCTGGTCATGTTGTAAAAAGCTCATTAAAAGGCAGAACGTTGGGCTAAATGGTGGCTATTATCTAGCTTTCCTAAGTGGTTCTGCAAGATTGTTTATTTTATTTTGCAAGAGTGTAATGGCAAATCACTCCCCCACATGCATATTTGGCATAGTTTGCCAACAGATCATTTGGCAGACAGCTATCTCCCGATTTTTCCATACACAGGAATACTCAGCTTTGCTGAGCGTGCCTGTGTGGTCTATGAGAGCCGCTGCCAGACACTACTGGTGTCGGCTTATCTCCAGGTTTTCAGCTGGCTCGCTTCATCTCCAATCTTTTCTGGTGTTCTTAAAAAAAAACTGACCACCAGCTCTTGAAATAAGCAAATGTTTAACAGGAATTTAATCACCTTTGGTAGCTTATCTCCAGGGAGAAGAATAAAAAAAGAATTTTCGGCTAAAATTCAGCCCAGTCCTTAGCCGAATCCAGCTCGAGACTTTTCTGGTCTATCTTCAATCTGCACTGGCGTTTCCTGCACAGAATAGGCATTAGTCAATTTAGAGGAGGACTAGAAATGACTAGACTCGGGGGGACCTAGCGGCGGATAAGTGGTAAGCAGCGAGGGGACTAATATTTTTTTTTTAGCCCCCATTTTTATTATGCTCTAGGGCAGGGAGATCAAACTCAAATACACAGAGGGCCAAAATTAAAAACTTAGACAAAGTTGTGGACCAACTTTGATATTTATTAAAAAAAAAAAGTCTACAACTGAGGAAGTTTGTCCTTATCATCTAATATGGAAACAAACTTAAAGGGGTTGTCCCACAAACAAAGTATATTTTAATTAATAAATCTTAAGAGACAGACACATGACTAGAGCATTGGGTAGTTCCTCACGGGCAGGTGAAATACCCCATACACAAAGAAATCATGGCGTCCCATAGCAAAAGTTCTAATTGGGCCCCGCCCCACCTCAAAAAAAACAAAAACAACTTAACATTTGATGGGGTCACAGAAGAGCATATCACACAACTTTGCAGCCCTTACAAAGTATTTTTCCTCCTATTGAAGCCCCTAGATTGCCCTTTCATTGCCTCCATAAAGTATGATGCCAACAAAAGTGTCCCCCAAACACAGTATGATACCCCGAGAGTGAATTCCTCCACAGTACATTCCACATACACTGTATGATTACCCTACTGTACCCCCTTCAAATCCTCTGGCAATGTATGGTGATTCCAACACAGTATAATGCCCCAACTGTGATCCCCATACAGCCCTATATACAGTGTAATGGGCCCCACATAGTCCTCCATTCAGAATAATGGCTCCACATAGTCCTCTATATTGCGTCGCAGGCCAAATATATTCACCCTGAGGGCCAGATTTGGCCCACAGCCAGAGTTTGACATGTGTGCTCTAGGGCAATAATCCCCAACTCCAGTACTCAAGAGCCACCAAGAGATCATGTTTTCAGGATTACCTTAGTGTTTCCCAGGTGATAATTTCATCACCTCTGCAATACTAAGAAAATCTAAGGAAATCTGGAAAACATGATCTGTTGGTGGCTCTTGAGGACGGGAGTTGAGGAACACTACTCCAAAGTCTAGAGAGACCACTGAGCAAAATAAGGCACATTTGACTGACATTGAAGCTAATTTAATTTCTTAGCCAGATTCAAGTGAGTTGCAGAAATTGAAGTTCAGCAGATTTGTTAATCACTGTATTCCATGCTGATCTCTAGAAAAAGGGGCAGCCTCTCTAGAAATCTGTGATGCAATCCTGTTCAAGTAAGTTAGACTAGGATGCAATACTGGACCACTATGCGTGGTGCTCATTTTGGGAAGCAGGCTCTTTTTCTAGCTCCCTATACTGATCTGTCTTTAGAAGAAGGTTGTTTTATTATGCCTTAGGTGGCTTTGCTTCTTTGTGTATCTTAGTTTTTTAAACAGGTTTCTAGAACTTTTTTTTTAAGATAAGGAAAGTAAAACTAGGAAAGTCTTTTTTCTACTAACATAGCTAAACTAATGTATAATGAACTGAAAAGATGACACATCACTTCCTAGACTTATTTTGCAGCCAGTGTATAATTGTGCTTGAGATACATTACACCGATAGCTCAATGTCACCCACAAACCACAAGGCAGATATCTAACAGGGCTGAGCAGATGCGTTCCTTAAACCTTCGCATGCTGTCTAGATTGACTTTTCTTCAGAAGCTGGTATGCAGGTCACATACAAAAGCAAGGGATTTGAAAAAAAAATCTATATATTATTTTATTGTACAGAGGCAGGTGTGTAAAAACCACTAGGAAGCAATGTTCTTCCCATGCTATTCTAAAGACTTCCTTATGCAGTCTTAATAGATATAGGGCCCAATTCATCACACCAGTTCCTCCCAACGCCATCAAAATGGGTGGAGCTGGATGCCACAGCTTGTCTAATCCATGATGAGCTGTGACGTTCCCTACACCAGAAATCTCATTCCGGTCCCTGACTGGAGTAAGATTTCGGGCATGGCGCACGCCACTCGTCAGACGCTCCAGGAATGTCTGACTCCAGCACAACCCTCATCAAGACCTGCATGAACAATGTCAGTCTTCATGAATCGGCCCATTAATTTTTTCTTTAATTGGGCCTACTCACTGAAAATCTGATTAGTATTTAACTAATCTGATAATTCTGATGGGCATTTTGAAGAGATCTGAAAGTGAATCTGGTAGCCGATGTTGATGAAACCAAGAGCAGCATTAGTCCACAGCCCCACTGTCAGTATTTGGTCAGCATTTTTTCCCAGGAGTGGGTGATAAATGCAGAATTGGTGACTAGTTTCTATTATACCTTTTCTCTGATTGTTCCTCACCTGGTTTTGGCTCCCACTCCTGAGAAAAAATACTGACCGAATAGTGATAGTGGGGCCGTGGCCTTACTATAAAAGTAGCTAACCAAGAACTTTTCAAGCATTTTGGACTTTTCTGGAGCTCTAGTATTTAGCGCATTTTTTCTGCAGATATTGGGGGCTGAGGATGTTCCTCTAAGCAGGGAATGTGAAACATTGAATGCAAGAAGGTAAAGGATATGCCCTTTCTAAAATACACTTTCAATATTCCCTAGTACAGATAAATAAATGTATAGGACAGGTAAACTGTGTCTACAGCATATTCATTTTTTTTTAAAAAAAAGAAGAAAACGCTACACAAAAGTGTGCCATTGGTTAGACATTTCCGTTAAACCACAGCACAGGATCCCCTGCCATTGTTCGTTTTGATGTTGCAATGCCCTGTGCTATATTTTAAGTGGACTAACTAATAATAGAACCAGCGGTAGACGGCTGTGTTATCTGGAAAAACACAGGTAGCGAGGCATTTGGAAAATGACCCATATTAAGATCATGAAACAAGCCAGATGATATTACCCAACATACTGAAAGTTTCCAAAATGTATTTGCACAATGTCAACTGTGCAACTTGAAAACTGAAAAAACTGAAGAAGTCCGCTAAAAGTCTCACACTTCAAGAGTTGCAAAACTAATTATCTGAAACTTGTGTGAAAAAAAAACAACCTCTCCCTAAGGTTTAGTGCGGTTATTAGTACGAGTTCAATTTATTTCACCTACTTCTCACATGATTCATACTGTTATTAGTGTTACCGTCTCTATTATATTACTTATATACTTTGTATATAGAAGTAATAAACTCATAGGTTCACATTTATCAAAAACAGAATAATCTGTGCTGACTTTGGTCTTGATAAAACACAGTGGACCTACACCAGCAGATGACATGGCTCCCCAAACCATCACTGATTGTGGAAACTTCAAACTAGACCTCAAGCAGCTTGGATTGTGGCCTCTCCACTCCTCCTCCAGACTCTGGGACCTTGATTTCCAAATGAAATGCAAAATTTACTTTCAACTGAAAACGACACCTTGGACCACTGAGCAACAGTCCAGGTATTTTTCTCCTTGGCCCAGGTAAGACGCTTCTGGTGTTGTCTATTGGTCATGAGTGGCTTGACAAGGAATGAGACTCTTGTAGCCCATGTCCTGGATACGTTTGTCTCCCTGAGGCTGCATGCGTTCCAGCAGTAGACAGATGCAATACATGCGGGGATTGCCTGTTTGTTAGGCAATCCCCGCATGTGTTGTGTCTGTCTACCACTGGAAAACATGCAGCCGCAGGGAGACAAATATATTAGCCGACCACGCCGAAAATATTCAGATAAGACCGAGCATGCTCAGATAACATGTCATCCAAGTATGTTCACTCAACACTAGTCCTCACATCAGTATTCACAAAGTCAAGAGAGACTGTATATACAAGGCCCCAATAGACATTAGTATAACATCGGCCAACTCGGGATGATTGGCAGGAGTGGCAGCCCATCTAATATGTAATTAGGCCTCCTAACTCTCCCCAACGGATAATATAATAGGGTAGTTTACATGTAGACGCCCGATCCTCTTTGTAGTCAGGAGAGGCATCTAGAAGCAGCTTACTCTCCTCTCCCCATTGAAAACACATGCTTGCTCAGTGCACCCAGTGTTCATGTGTATGGAAGAATCAGGAAATATAGCCACTGGGCAAATAAGCATTTTATTTTTGTTTGGTTTTTGCAGAGGATACTGCTTGATTTCTCATCTCCGGCAAGAGGCACTTTAAAGGCAACCTGACAGCAGACATTTGCTGCCCCAATGACAGACACTGGGTGTATGAATTCAGCCAAGTATGTTTGACTCTAAAATGCTGTAAAGTTTCAGCGAAAAACATGGTTTAAAGGCTGCCTGGAACCAAGCTGCATGGAAGACTAGTCAGAGGTGGATCCTTGACAGTTTCTACCTGTTAATAACTGACAGGTCTCTCCCTATACATGCACACACAGAGAGACCTGTCACTCCAGAGGAGCGGGTGGGGTGAAGTTGCCTGGGACACGCCTGTCTGACTAGTCTCCGATGCAGCTTGGTACCTGGTAGCTTTTAAAGTATGTTTTTCTCTGAAACATCACAGCATTGTAAAGTCAAACATATATGGATGAAACCATACAGCCAGTGTTTGATACTTTCTGCCTGTAGTTAGACAGCATGCATCATCTCTCACGTTCTCTTTAAGGATATAAACCAGAAAGAAGGGTCGCTCGACTGTTTGATGTCGGGTGCTCTGAAGTAATAGTAGATTCCAAAATTAGTAGAAAAACTTTAGCACTCCAAATATGATGCAAATAAAATTTATTTAAACCCCATATGGCAAAGCAGATGCCAAATTGACCAACGTTTCGACCCAAAGGGTCTTTTTCAAGATATATCTGCTATAGGTGGGGTGTTGGGATACCAAGAATGCGGTGTGAAAAGCCGTGGGCTTTAACGATATGACATACATCAAATTTGGGTGAACCCACCAAGCTTTCGAAGAGGAAGACGCTTCAGGACACGTAGGCATTTTTTGGCCTGAAGCATCTTTTTCAGTGTCCATGAGGTTTTTTTTTCAATCGTCTTTTGGGTCGTCTTTTGCACTAGCGTTTTCTGGGGTTTTATTTTCTCCATTCAACAATGAAGAAACCGCTAGCAGTTCCTGAATTGAAAATGCTCAAAGATGTTCGGGCGTCTTCCAGGCACCGTTAAACTTTCCCATTGAGTTGTTCAGTAAAATATACTGCAACTTCAGAGTGGAAGACGCCTGAAGAATGGTCAGGTCCCTATGACTCGCCCCCTAGGCCGTGGATTACTCGAGACCGGGCCTTCTATACGATGCTGGTGGAAGTAGTGGCAACCCGATCCCGTGGCTCAGGGTGGTCAGACCAAATGGTGGCAGTCTATTTATCAGTGTTCTTGAATGTCCGACTACGCCACCCGTGGATTGCGGTCAGGGATAACCGCCGCTGCGAGGCAGACCACTGAGGCTGGTGTTGGTGTGCAGCGCAGGGGTAGGATAACTCCCCACGGGAAGAGTGTAGCCCCAGGGCAGTGTAGGTGGATGCTGGGGGTGATGGTGCAGGGCGTCCCAGTACAGTTAGTGCTGACACGACGAGGAAGCACAAAGACAAGGTGTTGCAGTTCAGGTTCTTTTACTCACAGTTGTTATCCAACTCACTTTTGCGCAAGTAGGACTGCTCAAGCCATGCTGCGTCAACCAGGTGCGGGGCTTGGTCAACCCCCAGGCAATTCAGGAGTATGGCACAGAACTCCCTTCTATCCTTTCTCTGGCTCGTGCCCTACCAGTGACCAAACTTCTGTCCAGCTGCCGCGGATCTATGCGGGCAAACGTGGGCCCCGTTTCCAGCTATCCTATATGGTGCCTTCCTAGCAGGTTTAGCAGGGGGTCGCACCAATAGATGATCACGACCTCCGGTTCTTGGCTGAGGATTATTTGCCTCCACCAACTTGGGTTCCGGTACCCTTTTCTTGCCTGACCCGTCACCCGTAATCTCCTGGGTCCTTAGGGTCCCTTCTGCCTTCGTGTTTCTGGGCCTCTCCACTCCTTGGTTCCTTCTCTTTCTGTTCTGTTCCTTTCTCCTCTCTCTCTCTCGCCCTGCCCGCATCCCTGGGCCTGGCTCTGGAGCAGAGCTCCTGCAGAGCCTCTGCTCCCTGTCTTCTCCTCACAGACTGAACTGAACTCTAAGATGGTGCCCACCTCTTATACCTCCTCCTCAGTGTCTGAGCCCAGGTGACCTGCATCCAATGAGCTCCTTCCTATGCCCAGAAACCAGCCCCTATCTGCTCCCACATCACTAGGTTCCCCCCTCCCCACTCCAGCCAGGGTCATAGTCAGTCGTGCCTGCATACTAATGGGAGCACCGTCGAGCTGTCCCCCGGAAATGAGGAGTGTATAAGTGTGCAGCTAACTGAGCCCTGGTCCATACTCCATCCTTACCTGGGAGTGGAATACCACACCTCTGGTTGAGGTGCAATACCCCTGTAGCGGCCGAACCCTCGGGGCGCTACACCTACGTTTAGCGGGTTTCGAAACCTGGAGTGGCTAAAAGACACTCAAATGCCTGAACATATGCACAGCAAGTCATTTTCAACTAGGAAACGCACATTTGCATTGTTTTGAGCACTTTGAGCTCTTTTTCAGTTGCATTTTGTGGCGTACCCACGTGGAAAAAGAAGTCTTGTGCATATACTCTAAGTGTGTTCGTTACCATCCAATAATAGTTTAGCGAGATCCTTCTGTCTTTCAGAAAGTGCTACTTGTCTTTGGAGAATTCCATTACTCAACTCTAAAATAATCCCAATCTGTTCTTTTGCTGGGCTACCCAGCTTTAAATGGGGAACTGTGAATCAACAAAAATTTCAATGCACCTTCAACGCCATCATAGGGAAAAATCAATGGCCAACTGATGTGCTGCGTGCACCCGAGTGAGAGATACTTTTTATAGTCATTCTCTCCTCGGGTAACAGATGAGGATTTTGCATGGGGAGCCACCCCTATGAACTGAAGATGAGTGGATCGATCCGCGAAGGATTAAGTTCAAGTTTGTGTGAAACTGCATCAATAAGTGGATGAATGTCTTTTTGCTTGTCCGCACTGGCTTCTCCATAATGCCCTGCAGCTGTGACATTTAGCTGATTATCATATCTTGTACATTGGTGGTCAGTACCTGGGCCATACACAGATCAGCGGAGCAGTTTGTACAGTAAAGTCGTTTACCACCTTCAAAGTCATTGGATATGTCTCTCTGTTCTCTAGACTAAGTTCTTATGGTCAGTGAGGTCCCCTCTCTTTTCTGTAGTGTGGAAAATCAGGGGCTCTGTAAACCATGGTCAGGTAAACCAACAAAAATTTTGGCCACAACTGCCGGAAAAATAGTTTGAGATGCAAAGAAAAACCCACAAATAACATCAGCTGAAATTCAGGACTCTCTGAAAACTAGCGGTGTAGCTATTTCAAGATGCACAATAAGGAGGCACTTGAAGAAAAATGGGCTGCATGGTCGAGTTGCCAGGAGAAATCCATTACTGCGCAAATGCCACAAAGTATCTCGCTTACAATACGCCAAACAGCACAGATACAAGCCTCAAAACGTTTTGGCCACAACCATAAACGTTACACTTGGAGAGAGGTCAACAAGGCCTATAATGAAAGGAACACCATTCCAACAGTAAAGCACAGAGGTGGATCGCTGATGTTTTGGGGATGTGTGAGCTACAAAAGGCACAGGAAGCTTGGTGAAGGAAAGAAGAATGCAGCACGTTATCAGCAAATACTGGAGACAAATTTTCACTCATCAGCCCGGAAGCTGCGCATGGGACGTACTTGGACATTCCAACATGATAACGATCCAAAACACAAGGCCAAGTCGACCTGTCATTGGCTACAGCAGAACAAAGTGAAGGTTCTGGTGTGGCCATCTCAGGCTCCTGACCTCAATATCATTGAGCCACTCTGGGGAGATCTCAAGCGCGCAGTTAATGCTAGACATCCCAGGAATTTACAGGAACTGGAGGCTTTTTGCCAAGAAGAATGGGACAGCTTTACCATCTGAGAAAATAAAGAACCTCATCCACAACTACCACAAAAGACTTCAAGCTGTCATTGATGTTAGAGGGGGCAATACATGGTATTAAGAACTAGGTTATGTGAACTTTTGATCAGGGTCAATTGGATGATTTTGGTTGTCATTAAGATTTAAAAAGAGAAAACACATTTGTTTGACAATAAATGGCTTCACCCAACCAATAACCATAAGTGGAGAAAAAGTTTTTTTGTTGTCATTCATATTCTCTGAAACAAGGCCAAGAAAGGAAAAATTCTATCGGGGTATGTAAACTTTTGAGCACAACTATAACTGATAATATAGTTTTTTAATTCGTCATTTGAAAATGTTTTCAAAACCAGACAAACCAATAAATGCTCCAACAGGTTAAAGAGTTTGTCCACTACTTTTACATTGATGACCTATCCTATTTGATTGGTCAAGGTCTGACACCAGGCACCCCTGCCGATCAGATGTTATCCATGTTGGCAGCCACCGGCCGGAAGTACTCACTTGCGGAGCTGGTCATCTCAGGGTACTAAATATCCGCCTCCTATTGATTTGAATATTAGATGGATGTGTAGTACCAAGCGTCGGCCACTACCAGAATATGGAGCTGCTTGGCAAGTGAGTACCTCCAGTTGGCGGACGGCGACACCGATAACAGCCGGTCGGCGGGGGGCCAGGTGTCGGACCCTGGCCGGTCATTGATGACTTACCCTAAGGATAGATTATCAATGTAAAAGTAGTGAACAACCTCTTTAAGGATAAATCAACAGGTTTAAGTTCGATCTTCAGATTTGTACAAGAGTTGCAGCCACATAAACAATATTATTTAACTTTCATTCATTGCAATTTTACACTCTGGATCGCTCACCTTATTTCCAAAGCCAACGAAGAATTGATCTTCCAGCCTGCTTCTGCATGGTTAAAGACTGCTGACCCTTCTTTTCTTAAGATTTTATCTGAGCTATTCACCATCAGTCTGCTCAATGTGAGCTCACCATCCCTGAAATGTAACAAAGACACAAGAGCTAATTAGCTTCATAGTCAATAAATATTTCTTATGCATGAGACACTGAAACAGCTGTGGACAGTAAAACATCAATACTTGAAAGCTCTTCACTCATAAAAGTATTGTACATTAAGTGGTTTACGTATTTAAATAAACTTTGGAGGTATAGCTCTGCTTCCTTACATCCTTATTTATGCAAGTATACAATTATTATTATAAGAACTGTTCTCCTAGGCACTAAGTTTGCAAGACTGTTTTTTTTCGTACAAAGGTCTTTGCTGTCACTAAGCCACAACACAATGAAAACGTCCAATGACTTCAGAATAATGGCTAGAACTCCAGATTAGATAAAAAGGTTTGCCATTTTCAAAAAGAACATCACTTCTGGTCATGGGCTGTGTTTGGCGGGTCCTCTTGGTCAATATTCTGTCAGCACTACAAGTGCTGGGACTTCCTGTCCCACACTTTCCAGCATGTACTTTGCTTGACAACAGCTAGCCTGCCCTAAACTGAAAGCCCACCTCTGCTATGCTTGTTTGCAGTGTATCAGATAAGAGAGGCGGAGAAGAGAAACAAAACCCATCCCCACTTCCAGTAATCCGTTTCAAAATCTTTACTATTAGTGATGGTTCCCATTTGATGATTTTACCGGCAGTGGACAGCAAGGTAAAGACAGAAGAGTGGTGGCCTGCAGCTTAGAGTAATTTTATTTTGGGGAGGAGGGAGACAACGTAATTTTTAATTAATTTGTAGATTCCTTACTTAGCACATGATCAAATAAAGTGAGGTTGACTGAAAATACAGAAATCTGTATCTCACCCTCAATCCTTGGTGGTCATCAGATAGGTTTTAAAGGGATTATCCATGAATATTTAATTTTTTTACTACAAGCCTAAGAACGTTCACGCTCCCGGAAGAAGATAGGCAAAATGCACGTTGGGGTGAGGGACGCAATTTATAGCTACTTCATAGACTTGTATGTACTTAAATTATCATTGGCGTATTCACTTTAGAACAATTTGTACCTTGCACTAGCACTTTTATTGGGGCAAGATATTGTTACTACATTTATGGCTACTTGACAGACCCATATACATCCAACAACTATCTATGGTCTACTAATTCCAATCTGTTTGACATTCTGCACTTATGCCTCTATATAAACTATTACCATATATGATACACACATTTGTCAATCATTGTGGATAATATTTATGCCTTTCAAGGATATTGCTTTAAATATCTATTTAATTACCAGCATAGCATGTGATTGATTTGATCATTATTATATGTAAGTGTAGCACCCTGAGGACTCGGCTGCTACAGGGGTATTACACCTCAAGCCAGAGGTGTGGTATTCCACTCCCGGGTAAGGATGGAGTGTGGAACTGAGCTAGTAGGCTGCATGCACTACATACATCCCATTTCCGGGGGACAGAACGACAGTACTCCCACCAGTTTATGTGCAGGTACGACAGCGTCTGTCCCTGGCTGGAGTGGGAGGGGGGTGGAACATCCCAGTAGTGTAGGGGCAGATAGGGGGAGTAGTCTGGGTAAAGATAGGAGCTCATTGGGTGCTGGTCACCTGAGCTCACACATAGAGGGAGTATATAAGGTGGGCACCATCTTAGAACAGGGTGAGAGTTTAGCCTGAGGAGCAGAGCAGAGGAGCTCAGCCAGGAGGGCTGACAGGGAGCTGCGGCTCCGGCTGGGCCCAGCTCCAGAGCAGAGCCTGCAGAGAGAGAGAGAGAGAGAGAGAGGAGTGAGAAGGACCCAGAGAGGAAACAAGAAGGAACCCCAAGATCCCAGAATAAGGACAGAAGGGTGAAGGGTTGGCGGACAAGGGTACCGGATCCCAAGCTGGCGGAGGCCCAAAACGAACCTTAGCCAGGAACCGGAGGTCGTGGTCAGGATCCGCCACGACCCTCACCAAATCCACTAGAAAGGCACACCGAGCATAGGGTCAGGGAGCCCAGAGGAGGCTTGACCACCAAGAGACCCGAGGGAGCCGGCCAAAAGTGGATCCCTGGTGGGAACGGCCAGAGGAAGGGAGAGTCAGAAAGGAGCTCAGGACCACGCTCCGGAATTGCCTGGGGGTTGGCCGAGTCCAGGACCTGGTGGACGCAGCACGGCTCGGGTGGTCACTCAAGGCCAGAGTGACCAAGAGAACACCAGTAAGTAAAAACCCTGAACTGCATCTCCTGACTCTGAATATTCTTTCTGCATCAGCACAACCCCCATCATCTACACCTGCTGCCCTGAGGCCATACCCCTCCCGTTGGGGGTTATACCATCACTGCTGCACATATACCACCGGCCTCAGTGGACTGCTCTGCAGCGGCGGCTTCAAAGCCGCACTCAACGGGTGGCGTAGTCGACAATCAAGTTAACATCTACTGCCATAGACTGCCACTTAGTTTGACACCCTGGGCACGGACCGGGTCACCGCCACAAGGACTACTACCCCTATCCAGATCCGGCTCCGGGTATCCCCTACAGCACTGGCCCAGGGGGCGCGTCAACTTTTGGCGTAGTCGGCAGGATAACGTGCCCGCAACCACCGGGTACTGCGTGCCTGAAAAAGAGACTTTTAAAACTTACCATCCGTGAAGTTTTCCCGCCATCCGGCGCCATCTTCAGCCTTCTTCCCGCCATCGGTGAAGATTCCCGCCATCCACGGAGTTTCCCGCCACTGGGAGACGATTCCCGCCATTTCAGAAGATTTCCTGCCCTGGCAGAGCGGACGCCATTATGGGCGTGCCGGAGGGTGGCAAGAGGCCACCTCCCATCGTGGGCCAGGTCAAGGAATGGCGCCAAAAGCAGAAACCGCCCCCACCAGCAGAGACTGTGATGTTAGAGATGTCCATCAGCGTGAGGGGACTGCCCCTGGAACTGACAATCACCAAGTTACCCCAGGACCGCCCTCAGTATGGGCGCATACAGAACAAAAGAGAGAAGATGGGAGCAGCCTGGAGGAGTCTGGAGGAGCCGTACCTGGAGATGGAGGGAGAGGCAGGCAGCACCGACCCAGTGGTCAGGAGCCTGTTGCAAGCGACAACCCCAGAAGGCCTGGTGGAGATCCTGGCACAGCTCCCCCGAGACCGGGAGCGTGCACAGACCGCACTGGAGGGCTTGGCTCAGAGGATGGCCCGAGTGCAGCGGGACGTACTGGCCGCATGGAGCAGAGAGATGGCCCAGCAGGCTGGAACCCGCCAGCGAAGCACGCCACCCGAGACGAGGAGTCAGACCGCCTCTGAGGATGGCGCAGGAGGAATCAAGGCCGGAGACGACGCCGAGGAAGGAGCTAAAGAAACGGAGGCAGGTAAAGGGGACGTCACTACCCCGAGCCGAGAAGCCGTGAGCCTGCCCCAGCTCCCCGTCGCAGAGCCCGAAATTTCCCCTGCCGTGCCCGTCGTTGCACCGTCACCGCTCCCGACTAGGCCTCAAACAGAAGCCGCGGCCGCGCTCCCCGTGACGTCACGCGCCTCAAATCAGAGTGCGACCAAACAGGAAGCGCCATCGGCCTGGTCGCAAGGCCGAGTACCCCCGGGCGCCGCAGTGCCAACAGCGCCCTCTACCTCCACTGAGCCACCGGCCTGGTCGCTGGGCCAAGTAACCCCGGGCGCCGCCGTCTTCACGGTGCCCTTTACATTCAGGGTGCCCCAAGCCTGGTCGCAAGGCCTGGTGAACCCGGGCACCGCCACCACAACAGCGCCCTCAACGTCCACAGCGCCACACCTGGGTGAAGACCTATTTGCCCAGCACACATGCCCGGATGGGCAGCCCTTTGTGTGGCCACCGGAGTTCCACCATCCCCGACTCCGGAAAGAAAGACCTCTGGATGAGCCCCTGATCCCGGCTCCGGCGCCCGTCAAGATGACCCCGCTCTCGTTAGAGGAGGCGCAGTTTGAGTGGGACCCCGCAGGAGGAGACCTCATCGGGTTCACTCAAGAGACCCGGGCGGCTGCAGCGGAGCGTGCAGAGTGCTGCCGCCAGCAGTTGGAAGCCTTTGACCGAGAAAGAAGAGAGAGGCGGGTCCGCGAGCAGCGGCTGCAAATAAAAAGTGCAGAACAGAAGAGCCGGACCAGGAGGAACCCCCGTGCAGCCCACGGTCCCCGTGCCACCGGGACTGTAATTAAATTCCAACTGCAGCACGGTTGGGGCTTCATCAGAGATCATCACACCCCCGGCGACGTCTTCGTGACCAGAAGAGATGTCGAGTCCCACCTACCGGAGGGACACAGAGGTCGTGATCTTTACCTGGGTGATGAGGTCACCTTCACCCGGCACCAATGTGCCAAAGGACCCTATGCCCTTCATGTGCACCGACTGACAGAGAAAGAGCTGAGGTGTCAGGAGGAGCAAGAGGACCCGGACGGGTCTGAAGGGTACAGGGAGGAAGCATCAGGAGGACGCCGCTACTAAAGTACGGTAAATGGAACTGTAAAATAGTTACCCGTTAGGGTACAGGAACTGTTACCATTATAGTCCCCGTTGGGACCAGTGAACAGTTACAGTGTGTCCCATCTCCCCACAGGCTGAGGACTGTGAGCAGCCATCCCTTTTCCCCACTGGCCGAGGACTGAGAGCGGCCATATCCCTTGTATATAGTTGCGCTTTCTAAGGCGCCCCCTACCGGTTTTATAGGAAACTGTTTTTTCTTGAAGAGACTGTTGCACATTACCCGGTCACAAGTTGCACCATGGCCGGAGGAACAAGAATGTTTATATGAAAAAGTTTTATGCTGATGATATATATAATGTTTTATATGTTTATGATGTTTTTGAAAAAAATTGTATGTTTGTGGATGTTTTTATTCTTTTACAGCCCGAGGACGTGCTGTGATTTACCAGGGGGGAATGTAGCACCCTGAGGACTCGGCTGCTACAGGGGTATTACACCTCAAGCCAGAGGTGTGGTATTCCACTCCCGGGTAAGGATGGAGTGTGGAACTGAGCTAGTAGGCTGCATGCACTACATACATCCCATTTCCGGGGGACAGAACGACGGTACTCCCACCAGTTTATGTGCAGGTACGACAGCGTCTGTCCCTGGCTGGAGTGGGAGGGGGGTGGAACATCCCAGTAGTGTAGGGGCAGATAGGGGGAGTAGTCTGGGTAAAGATAGGAGCTCATTGGGTGCTGGTCACCTGAGCTCACACATAGAGGGAGTATATAAGGTGGGCACCATCTTAGAACAGGGTGAGAGTTTAGCCTGAGGAGCAGAGCAGAGGAGCTCAGCCAGGAGGGCTGACAGGGAGCTGCGGCTCCGGCTGGGCCCAGCTCCAGAGCAGAGCCTGCAGAGAGAGAGAGAGAGAGAGGAGTGAGAAGGACCCAGAGAGGAAACAAGAAGGAACCCCAAGATCCCAGAATAAGGACAGAAGGGTGAAGGGTTGGCGGACAAGGGTACCGGATCCCAAGCTGGCGGAGGCCCAAAACGAACCTTAGCCAGGAACCGGAGGTCGTGGTCAGGATCCGCCACGACCCTCACCAAATCCACTAGAAAGGCACACCGAGCATAGGGTCAGGGAGCCCAGAGGAGGCTTGACCACCAAGAGACCCGAGGGAGCCGGCCAAAAGTGGATCCCTGGTGGGAACGGCCAGAGGAAGGGAGAGTCAGAAAGGAGCTCAGGACCACGCTCCGGAATTGCCTGGGGGTTGGCCGAGTCCAGGACCTGGTGGACGCAGCACGGCTCGGGTGGTCACTCAAGGCCAGAGTGACCAAGAGAACACCAGTAAGTAAAAACCCTGAACTGCATCTCCTGACTCTGAATATTCTTTCTGCATCAGCACAACCCCCATCATCTACACCTGCTGCCCTGAGGCCATACCCCTCCCGTTGGGGGTTATACCATCACTGCTGCACATATACCACCGGCCTCAGTGGACTGCTCTGCAGCGGCGGCTTCAAAGCCGCACTCAACGGGTGGCGTAGTCGACAATCAAGTTAACATCTACTGCCATAGACTGCCACTTAGTTTGACACCCTGGGCACGGACCGGGTCACCGCCACAAGGACTACTACCCCTATCCAGATCCGGCTCCGGGTATCCCCTACAGCACTGGCCCAGGGGGCGCGTCATAAGTCTTTATTATATGTATTAAGACTGCGTCCCTTTAAGTCTTGAGGCACCTTATTTTAAATAAATATTTTTTTACTTATGGATATAAATAAAAAGTGATTTTAGATATACAATTTTTATCTTTACACTTCTTGATTCTGGACTGGGGTTCAGGTGTCTTTGTTTTGTGGATACAATTCTCTGTAGATAGGAGTGGAAGGAGCTAGAGACAGAGCTCCACCCTCCTCTCATTAATATAGAATTGCATCTGTAGCAACTTCCATCTTCTATCACAGTGATGGAAAAGTCTGTCTGCACTGAATACAGATTTAGGCTATACGGCCACGATGCAGAAATGCTCCGGATTTTTCCTGACCGTTTCTGCATCTCCCCTGGCAGAAAAAACGCATGCGGACTGTACATACGGATTGTACATGCGGATTGTACATGCGTTTTTCCTGCCAGGGACAAGCGGATGGGAAGCGTTCTTCACATGCATTTCTGCATGCGGGTTATCAAGTGCTTTCCAAGCGATTTTAGCATCACTTGGAAAGTCCTTGACAACTTGGTCACACTATATAAATCCATACAAATGGCATGGATTTATATAATGTAACCGAAAGAATGCTAAAAATAAATATTATACTTACAGTGCCTACAAGTAGTATTCAACCCCCTGCAGATTTAGCTGGTTGACACATGCGGAATTAACTTGGCATTGTGACATTTGTACTGTAGATCAGCCTGGAAGTGGGAAATGCACTGCAGCAAATTTTTTTTTTTTTTTTTTTTTTTAAACGTTAAAAGTTAATTCAGAGTGTCATTTATTATTCAACCCCTCAAACCACAAGAATTCTATTTGGCCCCCCTACTTTATTAAGAAGTAGTTCAGGCACCAAGAATAATGAGCTTCACATGTGTTGATTAAAGATCTCTTTTGCCAGCCTTTTCTAACTATTTAAGACCCTCCCCAAACTTGTGAACAGCACTCAGACATGGTCAACATGGGAAAGACAAAGGAGCATTCCAAGGCCATCAGAGACAAGATCGTGGAGGGTCACAAGGCTGGCAAGGGGTACAAAACCCTTTCCAAGGAGTTGGGCCTACCTGTCTCCACTGTTGGGAGCATCATCCGTAAGTGGAAGGCTTATGGAACTACGGTTAGCCTTCCACGGCCTGGACAGCCTTTGAAAGTGTCCTCCCATGCCGAGGCCAGGCTTGTCCGAAGAGTCAAGGCTAACCCAAGGACAACAAGGAAGGAGCTCTGGGAAGATCTCATGGCAGTGGGGACATTGGTTTCAGTCAATACCATAAGTAACGTACTCCACCGCAATGGTCTCCGTTCCAGACGAGCCTGTATGGTACCTTTACTTTCAAAGCGTCATGTCAAGGCTCGTCTACAGTTTGCTCATGATCACTTGGAGGACTCTGAGACAGACTGGTTCAAGGTTCTATGGTCTGATGAGACCAAGATCGAGATCTTTGGTGCCAACCACACACGTGACGTTTGGAGACTGGATGGCACTGCATACGACCCCAAGAATACCATCCCTACAGTCAAGCATGGTGGTGGCAGCATCATGCTGTGGGGCTGTTTCTCAGCCAAGGGGCCTGGCCATCTGGTCCACATCCACGGGAAGATGGATAGCACGGCCTACCTGGAGATTTTGGTCAAGAACCTCCGCTCCTCCATCAAGGATCTTAAGATGGGTCGTAATTTCATCTTCCAACAAGACAACGACCCAAAGCACACAGCCAAGAAAACCAAGGCCTGGTTCAAGAGGGAAAAAGTCAAGGTGTTGGAGTGGCCTAGTCAGTCTCCTGACCTTAAACCAATTGAAAACTTGTGGAAGGAGCTCAAGAATAAAGTCCACATGAGACACCCAAAGAACCTAGATAACTTGGAGAAGATCTGCATGGAGGAGTGGGCCAAGATAACTCCACAGACCTGTGCCGGCCTGATCAGGTCTTATAAAAGACGATTATTAGCTGTAATTGCAAACAAGGGTTATTCCACAAAATATTAAACATAGGGGTTGTATAATAATTGACCCACACTTTTATGTTTAAAATTTAATAAAATTCAACTGAGCAACATAACTTTTTGGTTTGTAAGATTTATGCTTCTGTTCATAAAACCTACTCTCGTTTGCAGTTTGAAGGCTCTAACTTATTTGCATCTTATCAAACCAGCTAAATCTGCAGGGGGTTGAATACTACTTGTAGGCACTGTACCTTCTGATGGCACCCGGTGTCCTTGCCTTGGCTTGCCGGCAGCTCGCAGTAGATTAAAGGACCTGCTGACGTCAGTGGTCATATTGACTTGCCCCCAGGGCCATGGGGTACTCGGCCACCGGGCCTTATGGCTGCTTTTTTTAGGGGGAGATCACGGTGGCTGGCCCGGTCCGTGACCCAGGGCGGTCAGTGCAAAAAGGGGAAATTTATAGGGGATTTGTCGTGACGCCACCTGCGGTGTCTGGTGAGGATCACCAGCGCTGCGACAGTCCTCTGAGGCAGGTGTTAGGGCAGCTTGAGATGGAACGGCTCCCCACATGTGGAGCAGGCCTCAGGGCAGTGTAAACGAATGGAGGCACTGGGCGTTGTAGTGCAGGGAGGGAAATGGCACCAGCGAAATAAAGAAGCGGAGGCAGCTCAGTGCAGTCATCCAAGATTTACTCACAGTTCTTAGACAGGCCACAGGTGCACTGTACTGGTGCAAGCCTCCCGCGTCACACTGCGTTCACCGGGCAGGGGTTCAGTCCTTCATCAGGCAGTTCGGGTGTACCTGGCAGAACCTCACTTTCTTATGTGCCTCTCTAGACTGACTTCACGCTGGGTCTTTACTCCCTCCTGCCCTGCGCTTCCCACTGTTAATCCTGTTCGGGTGCTGTGAGGTCCCCTCTGTCAGTCGGAGTTGCACAGACCTGCTTGACCTTACTTGGATTAGAGTGGGGGTTTGGCTTCTGGGTATAAAACCCAGAAGCCTCCGGTTTTTACAACTGAGGCTTGAAGCTGCACGACTGGGCAAGGGGCCGGTCCCCTTCTTGCAGCCCAGACCCTCCTGACAGTTGGCAGGTTCGGGGTGTACGGGTGCCACCTGCACTCGCCGTACTCCCCTAGGATCCCTTCTGTAAAACGGAGCCTACTCCCTGCTCCCCTCCTGGGCCTCAGTCCTGGGCCCTTGTAGTGGAGCAGAGCTCCTATAGAGACTCTGCTCCCAGACTGTTCCTCTGAACCACATTCCTCGACTCCAATTACTGTTAAGATGTCTACCTTTTATATCTCTACTGTATAAGTGCTCCCATAAACTACTTCCTCCACCCACACCCACTACTGGTTCCCCCTACCTTTGGGTTCCCCCCACCCCAGCCAGGGACAGGGCTCAGCAGAAAACTACATTGCGTCTTGCCCCTCCTGCTGGCCTGGGGTAGTGTAGTGTTGGATGTAGGTGTTGGGGTTCTTTGCAGCACTCCCTCCTTACCTGAGAGAAGGGAGACACCACACCTCTGGGTGAGGTGCAGTACCTCTGTGGCGACCGAACCCTCAGGGGCGCCACAACATGACCAATCACAGGACTAAATGACGTCACCGCAGGTCCTTTCAGTCTACCACGAGCTGCCGGCAAGCCAAGACCAGGACACCGGGGGCCATCAGAAGGTAAGTATAATATTTATTTTTTATTTTATTCTTTTTTTCACAGGTTCTATGGTACCCGGGTCCGGAGGAGAGTCTCCTCTCCTCCACACCCGGGTACCATCCGCACATTGAAACGCATGGTATCCGCATGTACAGATCCAGTGATGCGGATGTCATTGCGGAAAAATACGCAGCACCACCAATTATTTTGCGTAATCGCGGCGATTTCGCCGCCATAAACTTGCTTTGAGCTGCTTCAAATCCGCAAATATGTAAAACTACTTGCGGATTTGAAGCGCATTTGCTGCGATTTTGTAGCCCAAATCCGCAGCAAATGGGAAGTAACCTCATGTGGGGGCGTTCCGGCCATCCCATGAGCATCCCATAAATCCATCCCATAAATCCAGGAAGACAAGAATTGCATACCATTCCCCTCTTCCTGGATCATGGCTGAGCACCAGGGATGGTACAAGAGGATAGACCTGAATGTCCCTGTCAGGATTAGTATGGTAAGTGTCTGTGTGAGTCTGCGTGGGGTCTGCATGCAGGTAGACATAGGCCGATGTGACACTACTACTCCCATCGGCCTATGTCTGTTCCCCATCCACTAGTGCCAGCAGGATCAGTTCGATGGGAGCAGTAGTACCCATCAGCCTGATCCTGCTGTTAAAAGCGCCCTAATGTGTCCATTAAATTGCCCCCATATGTTTATATTTTTTGCCCCAATACATTTATTTTTTTACCTCAGAAATGAGAATTTTGATAGTGGCTGATCAATTCTGGCAGAAAAAGAAGCACATTTTTCTGATGAGATATACAGTGGCATGTAAATGTTTGGGCACCCCTGGTCAAAATTACTGTTATTGTGAACAGTAGAAGATGAAATGATCTCTAAAATGTCTAAAGTTAAAGATGACACATTTCCTTTGTATTTTAGGCCAAAAAGTCATTTTTTACATTTTCAAAATTACAAAAAGGAAAATGGGCCGATGCAAAAGTTTGGGCACCGTTGGAGATTTGCGTGCTCAGATAACTTTGACCAAGGGTTCAGACCTTAATTAGCCTGTTAGGGTTATGGCTTGTTCACTATTATCATTAGGAAAGGCCAGGTGATGAAAATTTCCCAGGTTTATAAAAACCCAACCTCATCTAACCTCATTCCAAAAAACAGCAGCCATGGGTTCTTCTAAGCAGCTGCCTAGCACTCTGAAAATGAAAATGGTGGAGGCCCACAAAGCAGGCGAAGGCTATAAGAAGATAAAGCGTTTTCAATTTGCCCTTTCCTCAGTTCAAAATGTAATTAAGAAATGGCAGTTAACAGGAACAGTGGAGGTGAAGATAAGGTCGGGAAGACCAATTAAAATTTCAGTGAGAGCTGCTCATAGGATTGCTAGAGAGGCAAATCAGAACCCGCGCTTGACTGCAAAAGACCTTAAGAAAGATTTAGCAGACTCTGGAGTTGTGGTACATTGTTCTACTGTTCAGAGACACCTGCACAAATATGACCTTCATGGAAGAATCATGAGAAGAAAACCTCTCCGGCTTCCTCACCATAAAATTCAGCGTCAGAAATATTCAAAAGAACATCTAAACAAGCCTGATGCATTTTGGAAACAAGTCCTGTGGATCGATTAGGTTAAAATAGAACTCTTTGGCCACAGTAATCAAAGATATGCGTGGAGAAAAAAGGGCACAGAATTTCAGGAAAAGAACATCTCGCCAAACATTAAGCAAGGGGGTGGATCGATCATGCTTTGGGGTTGTGTTGAAGCCAATGGCACGAGGAACATTTCACAAGTTGAGGGAAGAATGGATTCAATGAAATCTCAACAAATTCTTGATGCAAACATAACACCATCGGTAAAAAGCTGAAGTTGAAAAGAGGATGGCATCTACAAATGGATAATGATCCTAAACACATCAAAATCCACAACAGACTACCACAAAAGGCACAAGCTGATGATTTTACAATGGTCCTCACAGTCCCCTGATCAGATCATCATTGAAAATCTGTGGCGAGACCTCAAAATAGCAGTGCATGCAAGTCAACCCAGGAATCTCACAGAACAGTGTCCCATGCTGTAATCCATCTGACCTCACACGCTGAGAAGCAGATGAGAATGACGTGCTGCAGCGAGTGGGCCCCTGAACTCACTGAGCTCACTGAGTGACGGGACACCGCTCAGTGAGCTCAGTGGAGGACAGGGGCCCGCTCGCTGGAGCGCGTCATTCTCCTCAGCGTGTGTGGTCAGATGGATTACAGCGTGGGACACTTGGGACAGGTGAGTATAAGGATTTTTTATTTTATACTTATTTTTACAGGTTTTGGAGACATCGGGAGCAGAATACTACTCTCAACATTGTCCCCTGCTGGCGCGAATTGCAGCATTGGCAGGGGTCAATGATGAGAGTAGCGTTCAGCGCCTGGCACTTGGGAACTGCACCACTGACTCCCAGGCGCCGATGCGTGTGATTCTGATGCGGCACATGGGCGGCACAGGGATGCCACACATATCATACACATGGACACAAAGACACGGACACGCATATGTCCGGTACTGGTTTTTCCAGTACCGGAAATATCTGGACATATGAAAGAGGCGAGGGATAAAATTCCTCCAAACTGATGCGTAAGACTAATCAACCATTACCAGAAATGTTTATATGCAGTTATTGCTGGATCTGCACAAGAGGTTCACAATTGATACTGAAAACAAAGGTTCACATACTTTTGCCTTTCAAAGCAAGTGATATTGGATCATTTTCCATATCTTAAAAATATTAGTCTCATATTTTGACTTGTTTTATTTGGCTCTCTATATATTTTCAGGATTTATGTGAAAATCTGATGCAGATTTATGCAGACATTTTCAAAATTCTGAAGGGTTCAAAAACTTTCAAACACATCTGTATATAGAATAGCAATCCCCTCTGACTATGAAGCCCAGACTTTGGCTGGACTTCACAGCAGTACCAACATGGCAGCCATTGTGGCATTCAGCTGTCAGCTTTAGATACCACATCAATTTACCAGGAATGGCACACCTTAAATACCACTGTCAGAGATTGACAATGGCATTTAAGAGATTACAGCAGGAGCCAGCTGTGTGGCACAGTCGGCATCTGCCAGATATGTTGTAGACTCAGCTCTTGAGCCCTCTCTATTCAACAGCTCCAAGACATAATGTTACATCATGCAGTGGGAAGTGGTTAAAGATATAGTCTTAAAGGGGTTTTATGATTTTGTAAAACATTCCCCACGTTGTAGTTTCGTTTAAATAACAAACTGTGCTTTACAACCAACCAAACTATGCTCCCAGTGCCAATAAATGTCTGCAGCACTGACATCACATCAACAGCGCTGCAGCCAATACCTGAGCTCAGCGGCTCTGCCAGAGTTAATGGTATGAGCTGCTGAGCTCACTGACTGGCTGCAGTACTGTGGACTTTACGTCAGCAGTGCAGCCAATAACAAACACCGGGAGCAGCAGCAGAGACTCAGCGCTGGACCAGCGAGAGTGAATAAAGCACAGTTAAAAAAAAAAAAAAAAACTGCAGCAATGGCGCCAGAGATTTTCTAAAATTATGTTGTAAATATTGGAAAACTTAAAGGGGTTGGTTCATTTTTTTTCTGCAGGTGTGTACTCCCTTGCTTTCAGGATTCCTTCTTGCTGGGGGAGTGGCATGTTCCTATGTGAGTGAAAGATTGGACTAGTCGCATCATCACCTCTGCAGTATCGGGGGAGCACAACTGCACTGAAGCTGGAAGGGATCGGGAGCTAACATGCTCTAGAGCATACGTGTCAAACTCTGGCCTGTGGGCCAAATCTGGCCCGCATGGTGGTTATATTTGTCATGCGACACCAAAACTACCACCCCTATGTGGGGCCCATTATTTTGTATGGAGGACTATGTAGGGCCCATTATTCTGTATGGAGGACTATGTGGGGCCCATTAATCTGTATGGAGCACTATGTGGGGCCCATTATTCTCAGTATTCTGTATGGAGCACTATGTGGGGCACATTATTCTGTATGGAGGGCTATGTGGGGCCCATTACGCTGTATGGAGCACTGTGTGGGGCCCATTACGCTCTATGGAGGACGATGGGGGCCAATATTCTGTATGGAGGACTATATGGGGCCCATTACGCTGTATGGAGCACTATGTGGGGCCACTATTCTGTATACTAGTTGGCCCACGACTTTGTCCAAGTTTTTCATTTTGGCCATTTTGTGTGTTTGTTTGACATGCCTTTTCTATAGGTATCCACTCAGTCTCCCTATTACTATGCAGACAACATATAGTAAATCACTACAGCAAACCAGACCATGCTGTACAGAATATTCATCATACACCTAAATATCACAAAGAAGCAACAAAGTAATAAAATACACTTAGGATGATATAAACTCTGAGTGGAAGGCATTCATGGCTACATCCTGAGTTGCCCTTTTACTGTTATTGATAGAAGCTACTTCATCATCTATCCTCATTTATTATTGGTATACAAAACTCAAAGCATAATTCAATAAATGAACATAAATTACTAATGTGGATCTGAGCACACCAATAAAAGCACATAATTCAACCAGCAAAATGATTTTACTGTCCGTTACTGAAAAAAAAAGCATAATAATAATACTACTAGATATAGACTCGTACTCTTTAAAAAGCTTTAAAGTAACCAGCAGAATTCCGTTACAAGTAACAAACATTATCTAAATGATGAGTCCTTTAAAAGCTGAGGACTTATTGCCTAGTGGTAGGAGCCATGAGTATGATATACACAAGAGATAGGGGTTTAGTTCTTTTGTCAAGTCGTCAAAATACATATCTGAAGTGAAAAAAGTCTCTTATTGCCCCCAAATTGCAAATTTGTAACAAGTAGTCGTCACTTTAATGTACTTTTAGAACAGTCTCGGATTATTCTTTTTTGGTGAATGTCATTTTTGCTTCATCTTGTCATATTGAGGATTCCTCAGGATTATTCACCTTAACTAAGACTAGAGAGACTTTATGTTTTTCAGTAAGTTCCTGCCACTTTCTATCTGAATTGTCCATTTGCCCTTATAGTCAGCTTGGTAGACAGTCACCCCTGGGAAGTTTCACTACAAGCCTTCTTTATTTAGAGATAATGACTCCCACTGTGATTTTCGAGCGCCCCAAAGCCTTGTTACCCTCTATATCTTAAGATTTTTCTGTTATATCTTCTAAATCAGAAACAAGCAGTTTGTGCATGAAAACCAATCAATGAGTCTTAATGAAAGCAGTTTGTTAAAGAGAAGCGGGATGAAACAGGAACGAGAGACATCAATTATAGGAAGCAATTGGAGGCAATTATTGCTGCACTGGGACTCTGTGCTTCCCTTCACAAGCAAATTTCATATTTACCAGTGATCCATACAGATTCTCACCTTATGCTAAGGCTGTAGATCAGCACAACCCGCACTAACAATCCCTGTAGTTCTCCGGGTAAGTACAGAATATGCTCTTGTGCTGGTATTAGAAGAAGTTCAATAGTTCCTACTGGTGGCATTTACATGACTTATTTTATCTTCTAGCCCCTGGACCTTTAGGAACAAAATAGACTGAGAGGAGAAAAAAAAACTATGGCAAAAAAAGTGCACAATTATTAGGCAATTTGTATTTTTTATGATTAATTTTATTATTGAACAACTTCAGTGCTGCCGTTCAATCCAAAAGGTTAATAAATCTGAATATTTGAGAAAGTAATAACGAGGTTTTGTCTTCTTTAGGAGAATATCCATGTGTGCAGAATTATTGGGCAACTATTAGTGTGCAGATTTATTATGACTCAACCTGGAGTTCTTTAAGCGAACTCCATTTATCTACAATAACAGGTGCAGATGAACATAGATTCTCTCATCCGAGAGAATCAAATCAATTATGCAAGTGACACTCTGATCAGAGTGTGAGGATAGTGCGATCCGATTCTCTCGGATGAGAAGTTAGAGAACTTCTCCATCCGAGTGCAGTCTGAAGTTTTCCCATGCACTCATTGACTTGCTTTGCCAAGTGGGATCCAAATATCAGATCTAACTCGGGCATGCAGCGATTTTTTTCCTTGGATAGTCTCTGTCCGAGGAAGAAGAATAGAATTGGACATGTGCACGGCTCCATAGAATAACATTGGTCCAAGTGCAATCCGATGTTTTGTCGAATTGCACTCGGATAGCAAATACGCTCATGTGCACCTAGCCCAAGGCTGGGACTACACAGCCACTTTGGACACAACATAGGTCACATGGCTAAAGATCGTTTCATGCCACTGCAACACCACACCATAGTGAAGGTAAATGGAGTTGCACCATTACCTCCAAGATTCTGAGACAACCAAGCTACAAAAATTCAGAGTGAAGGTGGCTTCTTTGTAATTTGCTTATCGCAGTACCTTATTGGTCACAATGTGACCCCAGTTCTTGTTTTATTCTGTGATGTGGCAGCAGCATAAAGCAATCCTTGAAAGCACAACCTGCGTCACTTCCAAAGTCGCCGTGTCGTCCCAGCCTAAGTGTTAAAATTTGAAAACCAGGGAGTTCCTTAACTTCTACTAACCGGACTGGCTGGCCGTAAGTCTGGCTGTGGAAGTCCAATTTGGGCTGATGGGAACAGTTACTCTACCATAAACTACCAGCACAAAAACTTATGACAGGTTAAGATTGTTGTACATTTTCGATAAATGGATAAAAATAATGAACAATACTTGAAAAGGTTCACTTCAGCCAACGGTTTCCTCATGTCTGTGGCTAGTTTTACAATGCTATAGCACTGCACATTTTAAACGGTATACTAAATAGAGCAACATTCTGATCTGAGTTTACCACAAAGAAAGAAAATCACTCAACATATTCTTGTGGTTTTCATCATGATCCATATATCACAGCTTTGACAGCATATGTGGCCCAGCAGCGAGATTAATAGACCTATATGTCATGACACCTAAATGATGGATTTCACAAGTTGCTTTAATTTAGAATACAAACTGAAAAACCAAACAAAAAAGCGTTTCTCATAAAGTGAGAGATTTTATCACAATATGCAGTCAGTCAGATAAGCACAATTTCCTCTTAGGAAAAGAAAAGTTAAAATACAGACCTGCATCTATGGGCCCATTCACACACTGCACAGGCATATGTGACCCAGAATTAAAGTATTGGTGAGGAAATCACATTTTTTACAAAACCAGAGCTCAATATATATAATTCTGTGTCTATTAATTGACAAGAAGCAATATATTATGGCACATCTCATACCAAACAGCCATACATGGGTGACTGCTGATGACATGAAGTAGACCAATTTTAGGAATTTTGCATCCAGGTTTAAATACTTGCTCTTATGTAATAACAAAGATTTTTTTCAGCAAATGTGAATGCACTTCAGTCTCTGTTTTCAGAGATGCTTTGTATTTATGCAATTTCTTAATACATTTGTGGTTAAAACTTTAGCACAGGGGTGGGGAACCTCAGGCTTGGGCCTCAATGACCTTTTCTCCAGCCCCCACACAGATACAGAGGAACTGCAGTGCACGGGCCAGCAGCTACGTTTTGATGGCTGCTGGCCCTTTAATTTCTTGTTGCTCTGCGAGTACGCGCGCGCAGCATTCAGTACTGAAAACTGAGTACACGTGCAATGAAAGATTACGTCATCATGCTGGCCAGTGCCAGAGTCTGCACGTAGTCTGTGGATGGAGTGAGCACTCAATGTGCTCCCATCCCACAGAAGACACCAGCGGCAGCATCACCTGTGATGTCTATGCTGCAGCCTTATGTCTCCGGTGATGGCTATACCCCAGCCCCATGTGATGCCTATACCGCAGACCCAAATCTTCTGTGATGTATTAAATGTTTGACCAAATATTTTTAGATGATAATTTTGTACGGCCCTCGAAAGATGGTATAAAGATCCTCATGGCCCTTGGCACAAAAAATGTTCCCCATCCCTGCTTTAGCACACGTGCCAAGTTATTATGCCATCTTTTTCATCACAGTTTCACTGCCACTCCTGAATTCATAACCTGGTGTTGAGCTCCACATTTTTTTTCTGAAAAATTGATTGTGGTATCCGAGATTCTGAGGTATGATGCATTTCCTGCACTACTGTCCTTACCTAAAGCACATACTTTAGGAGCAGTAGTGCCAGTCTTCCATGGAAAGTTTCTGTGAACAAGCGCATAGCTCAGGAAAGTGAGAGTCCTGATTAGAAGAACTGCCCTGGAAACTGCCAATGTTTGGGGCTGGTAAATAGTGATTCCACCAGACTGATAGAAACCCTAACAGGAGATGAGAGGAAGGGGAAGAAAGGTGAGCAGCTAGCTAGTGTATAGAAATCAATGAGTTGGAGAAAGATGACTGGATTTCCTCTCCTGGAATGTCACTACTGCACATTTTGGCCAGGACCTGGGCAAGCAGTAGTGACCGAGCTACATGGAAACCAACTGTACACTATGTAAGATAAAAGTTCTCATTGCAGAAAAATGACATCAGATAGAAAAAGCAAGTCAGTTGCAAACTTCCATATTTTCATGGTGTCTAACTAAAGCAATTTAATGTCATGACAATACCCCTTTAATATTACATATCTGTGTGACTGGTTTCAGGGCAAAACCAGAAATTTACAATACAATGTGCTCTACAAATTTCTCCATCATACATGGGATCCCATGCTGCACAGATGTATGTTTTTTTTATGGTTCATTTCAATTTCAAGGCATACACAACCTTGTGTCAGAAAAAGCCTTATGAGCTCTTGAATATATGCACCCACTGTTCACTATTAAAGGGTTCAAAATGGGTAAGCAGATGGGCATGCTAGCTTTAAAAGGTAGGTGATGAGGCAGTCAGGAATTAGAAATGAAGCAGAGAACAAGTGAAATCTCTACATAATTTGAGTATGTGGTCGTCCAACTTAGGGTGAAAACTTTAAAAGGAATCATCCTGTAAAATCTAAAAATTTGTATGAAATCCAGCAGTACTAAAAGATTCTGTACAAAGATTTAGTGTCTTACTGGACCTGACTGCAACAACAAAAAAATCTATAATATTTTGCTGACATTTCATATTCAGATCTTATATAAAGACAACTGTATAAATATATTGAACCATTAAGCAGTTTCATAAGGTGTGCCAAAGTAGAAATATTGGAAAACCAATTTCACCACCTCAAAACAATAACAGTAAATGGTTTCATATTCCAAGGAATTAAATAATTAGAATTCTGCCTTCTCCCATAACAATACACTGCCCACGTTAAAATTTTAAGCAATGAAACTTTATGAACACTAAGTTCCAGCCAAGTTTCTGAGAACAGAAATCTCGCCTCATTAGTGACTTCCATCACAAGAATGAAGACAATGATTGTAGCGCAGATTAAGCAGACTTCCTATAGCAGGACACAGATGTGTTTTTTCTAGTCGAGGACAAACAAAAACACATCATGTTTCCTTAGGGGGGAGAAAAAAAATAGAAAACATGACTGTGATAATCAATATGCATGTTGCATAATGTGGCCCTAATTACTTTTGTGGAAAGCAGAAGTGTTGTGCTAATTACCATAGTCACAATCTGGATTGGTAAAAATGTGCATCGTGATGTCTGAAGTAACCTGGAGAACATCCAAACCTCGTTCTGTACGAACTGGGAAATGTAATGGGCTTAAGATGGAACTCTTTAGAAAACACTAATGTCCCTTAGAGGTAGTATAGTTTTATAGCCGAACATTTGTGGTCTTTAGCTTTGAATAGTGTTAAGCAAATAAGAACAACAGAAGGCTTTAGACTTGGAGAGCAACCGATCTGTCACAACCCACAGCTTTGTAATTGCTGAACTTAATTAATACATTGGGTGATGCTGGCTGAACTGCATGTGCTCCCCTGATTATTGTAACAAAAACCTTCCTGGGGCTGGGATGTGGGCATGGGTGCCTCTATACCACTGAAGCAGGTGGGGTTTTATCCCCCCCCCCTTCAAATCACATGACTTATGATAAGCTTATTATAACCGAGAAGGGAAATCAGTGAGAGTGGATAGATAATTAAAGACTTAATGACATTAATCCCATTGTCATGATACCAGATTGCTGTCCATGCCATGCCACAGCCCCTCGCCCATTTGCCTTTTCTTTGAATAAGAATGGAAATAAATGAGAAGCGGGAGACTGACAGCTCAGCTGAATATCAGACAACATGTCTCGCACCTATCTTGCACGTTCTTTCAGACAAGATTACTCCATTATGTTGTACAATGAGTGTCTGTCTGTTGTGGTATACCCCTATTATAAGCTTTCACTTTTGCAGCAAGCAATGGGTTTCTTGATGTACTTGCATGTTCTGCTGGCAGATTCTATATATCCATCTGGCTTTGTCTTCCAACCCTATATCCCAGGAGTACCTATATCTAGGGGTGGCCTGATTTATATATGGTCATCTTATGGCCGGCTGCTTTGTCTATCCATTTCTTTGTTTCGCTCATTCTCTATGCATGTTTCTTTGTCTGTGCCTACATGTTAGGCTCTTCTGGCTTTGTGCTTCTCCCTTTCTCTGGTCTTGCCTTTTACCCATTCACCGAGTAGCGGTCCCTTTTATTAGTCGGGCCCCCTATTTTTTAACCTCTTGACTCCTCTGACCTTCCCTTTACACTCATCTAGATTTTTCCTTTTCGGGTTCTGCGTTCCCAGATTAGGATTCAGCGTCACACTTTATTTTTTTGCTCTTCTCCAATATCAATGGCAGTGATAAAACCAGAGATAAAGTGTTGTGATCCAACATTTTTTTCCCGCTTCAGTCAATCATATGTTGGGGCTTTATAGCAGCATTACATTTTAGTTCAATAGAAAATTACAGTACTTAGCTAATGTACCCATTTTATTGCAGCCCCAGTCAGCAGGAGATTCACTTTTGTCTGTCAATATAAAGACTGTGTATATCAGCACACATTCACTGCACTAGAAAACCCTGGGAAATACTAAACACGCTGTACGAAATATTACTGTAGAGTCTTTTAGACTGAAAGCCTTTAATTATTACCTACGAGAGGAACACGATCCAAACTATCACCTCACTAAATACTGGGATATTACTATTCTACTAAGCAAGATGAACACGGATATCATTGGCCAGAAGTGTAAGAAAATTCTTAAAATCCAATATTTTTTAATCAAACCAATTTCTCCATACACGAGGCTTGTACTGTATGAGAAAGAGCCATAACCGGCGTGTTCAGCGTGATTCACCATAAATTACATGCACAGTGATGATGGGACAAAAAAGTCTGATCATAATAATAATAAAAGGGATTGCGATTCATCTGATGACTTGTTACAATGACCATTGTTATAACAGACTCCTACTGAATGAAAAGTTGTTACATTTTAAAACATCTTTAAAAAAATATATATACAAAATACTTGTGAAAGAAGAAAAGAATAGGGAAAAAAAAGTGTGATCAGTCATACAGAAAACCAGAAAAAAGTTAGAGGAAGTGTGCAGACTACTAAAGATCACTTCAGGGACACAAGCAGTGAGCAAAACAGGAGGAAACCAGCAAAGCAAGCACATCTGCCACCAGGGCTGCTGGTTTAGTGCAGCACTGACACAATGACACATTCTGATGGGGTCTGATGGCGAAACATAGGAAATCCTCAGCCTCCACTAGCACCACACAAAGCACTGACAGCACAGGCAAAGTTGTCCTTTGTTAGCAGGCATGCCAGCAGGAGCTCCCACAAATCAGGGGTCAGAAGCCAGACAGGTGGCAGGCACACTGGCACAGAGCCTCCACACTCTGCCAGCACTCACCCATTGAGAGGTGAATCCTGGTGCTCATCAGTCCTGGCGATCTCCGTGGTCTTATAGAAGATCAGGAGGATACTTATGGTGCAGATCGTCCACCTCTTCCTTATAGAACGCATGTCTTATAGTCCCTGGCATGCAGGAGCTCCCGATCCTCAGGTTCTCCTTGTAGTAATAAGAGATGACAGGAGGAATCAGGTGAAGGAGCTGCTGTGGTCTCCTGCGAGCTGCAGCCTCCTCAGAGATGGGCAGCTGATGCTCAGGCATAGAGTGGCTGCAGCCGCGGTGCGCACAATCACCGGCAGCAGCAGCGGCAGGCTCCCTCCGTTACTTCTCAGACACAGCCCCGCCCCTCTAGCCGGCTGTGGTCACGCCCCTTCTGTCGGGATATGTGACGTCATTAGGTGGCCAAAACCGTGATAGCTGTCATAGTAAGCAGCTATCGGGGGAGGAGGGCTCTGCTCTGCAGCTGGAGGGGCTCAGCGGCCTCCCTCTCCTCACCGAGCACCTGAGAGACGAGCCCTCCAGCGGTGAGAGTGTTAAAAACTCCGCTGCCATTGATGTCTATTATAAATTCTCCTTAGATTGCTTTGTTAACTGTTTCCTTCCCAGAAGCCTGCGGTCTGACACTGGTACACACGGGGCTGTGAAGTGCAGATGACTGGCAACTTCTCAGAAATTCCTCACTGCCAATGGTCAATGTCTACAATGTAGGAAACCAGTGTACACTGGTGTGATGGAGTCATATATAGGACATATATATATATATATATATATATATATACAGTCATATGAAAAAGTTTGGGCACCCCTATTAATCTTAAGCTTAATGTTTTATAAAAATTGGTGTTTTTGCAACAGCTATTTCAGTTTGATATATGTAATAGCTGTTGGACACAGTAATGTTTCTGCCTTGAAATGAGGTTTATTGTACTAACAGAAAATGTGCAATCTGCATTCAAACAAAATTTGAAAGGTGCATAAGTATGGGCACCCTTATCATTTTCTTGTTTTAAATACTCCTACCTACTTTTTACTGACTTACTAAAGCACTTTTTTTGGTTTTGTAACCTCATGGAGCTTTGAACTTTATAGCCAGGTGTATGCAATCATGAGAAAAGCTACTTAAAGTGGCCACTTGCAAGTTGTTCTCCTGTTTGAATCTCCTCTGAAGAGTGGCATCATGTGCTCCTCAAAACAACTGTCAAATGATCTGAAAACAAAGATTATTCAACATAGTTGTTCAGGGGAAGCATACAAAAAGCTGTCTCAGAGATTTAACCTGTCAGTTTCCACTGTGAGGAACATAGTAAGGAAATGGAAGAACACAGGGACAGTTCTTGTTAAGGCCAGAAGTGGCAGGCCAAGAAAAACATCAGAAAGGCAGAGAAGAAGAATGGTGAGATCAGTCAAGGACAATCCTCAGACCACCTCCAGAGAGCTGCAGCATCAACTTGCTGCAGATGGTGTCACTGTGCATCGGTCAACTATACAAGGCACTTTGCACAAGGAGAAGCTGTATGGGAGAGTGATGCGAAAGAAGCCGTTTCTGCAAGCACGCCACAAACAGAGTTGGCTGAGGTATGCAAAAGCACATTTGGAGAAGCCAATTTCTTTTTGGAAGAAGGTCCTGTGGACTGATGAAATCAAGATTGAGTTATTTGGTCATACAAAAAGGCGTTATGCATGGTCGCAAAAAAACACAGCATTCCAAGAAAAACACTTGCTACCCACAGTAAAATTTGGTGGAGGTTCCATCATGCTTTGGGGCTGTGTGGTCAATGCTGGCACTGGGAATCTTGTTATAGTTGAGGGACGCATGGATTCCACTCAGTATCAGCAGATTCTTGACAATAGTGTTCAAGAATCAGTGATAAATATGAAGTTACAAAGTGGATGGATCTTTCAGCAAGACAATGATCCAAAACACCGCTCCAAATCTACTCAGGCATTCATGCAGAGGAACAACTACAATGTTCTGGAATGGCCATCCCAGTCCCCAGACCTGAATATCATTGAACATCTGTGGGATCATTTGAAGAGGGCTGTCCATGCTCGGCGACCATCAAACTTAACTGAACTGGAATTGTTTTGTAAAGAGGAATGGTCAAAAATACCTTCATCCAGGATCCAGGAACTCATTAAAAGCTACAGGAAGCGACTAGAGGCTGTTATTTTTGCAAAAGGAGGATCTACTAAATATTAATGTCACTTTTCTGGTGAGGTGCCCATACTTATGCACCTGTCAAATTTTGTTTGAATGCAGATTGCACATTTTCTGTTAGTACAATGAACCTCATTTCAAGGCAGAAACATTACTGTATCCAACAGTTATTACATATATCAAACTGAAATAGCTGTTGCAAAAACACCAATTTTTATAGAATATTAAGCTTAAGATTAATAGGGGTGCCCAAACTTTTTCATATGACTGTATATATATATATATATATATATATATATATATATATATATATATGGGCAGGTGTGGGGCATGGTGGCTCATTCCTCTGGAGGGGATGTGCACACAGCGTCTTTTCTGCATGAATGAACCACATGGGTTTGTGCACACAGCGTCTTTATCAGGCAGACTCCGTGCAGCGATAAAACACCACAAACAATGGCCATAATGCAGCAATGGAAAACACCAAATCACCGGGTTCAGTCCTTGTCACTTGTTTTAACTGCTTCTGGCTTTGGAAACCGAGAAGAAGCAACATGTACATATGTCGGGCGTCCTCTGCTAGGAGACCGCTCACTAGTAGGGATGAGCGGTCCCGTGGGAGTTCAGGTTCTGATACCTGACCAAACTTTAGTCCAGAACTGTACCCGAACTTGAACCTGATCCCGAACCCCATTGACATCATTGGGGACCCGAACTTTGGAGCTACAACTCTCTCTCTGTCTCCCTCTCTCGTCCTCGGACTCCGAACTGTAAAATGGACTCCCTGGAGAAGTGTTCGGAGTTCAGCACCGGACACTAGATGTCTGGTACAACCCCGAGCTTTACAGTTCAGGTTCACTCATCTCTACTCGCCAGCTATAGCTTATCTCCTAGCTTCCACAACCGTTCTGATGAAGGTCAAGATTTTAGACCGAAAAGTCAATATTTCTTTGCACATTTTTGGATTTGCACAAATAAACTTTTGTCTTTTTTACCTGAATATCTTGGAATGCCGAGTTTCTTATTTTTGTAAAACCACCAGCAAAGCCAATTGATTGTATTTTTGTGGTACAGAAGGGTCACTATGTCCCCAAAACATGTTGTATCTCAACACCTTCATTAATAAAGAGGTTGCCTACCATTACTGTCCTTGGATTCTCTCCCTCAGGGCGACACGCCAACCACAAGCTTCTATTTTTCTATCCACTAGACTAAGGCTATGTGCCCACGATGCAGAAATGCTCCAGATTTTGCCTGAGTGTTTCTGCATCTCCCTGGCAGAAAAAACGCATGCGGATTGTACATGCGGATTGTACATGCGTTTTTCCTGCCAGGGACATGCGGATGTGAAGCGTTCTTCACATGCATTTCCGCTTGCGGGTTGACAAGCGCTTTCCAAGCGATTTTAGCATCACTTGGAAAGTGCTTGACAACTTGGTCACACTATATAAATCCATACAACCGACATGGATTTATATAGTGTGACCCCAAAGAATGGTAAAAAATAAAAAAATAAATCTATACTTACCTTCTGATGGCCCCAGCAGTCTTTATTCGATCCTTCCTGGCTGCCGGCAGATCGCGGTACACTGAAGGACCTGCCGTCACATGACTAAATGACGTCAGCGCAGATCCTTTAGTCTACCGCGATCTGCCGGCAAGCGAAGACAAGCACACCCAGGGCCATCAGAAGGTAAATATAATATTTATTTTTTATTTTATTCATTTTTTTACAGGTACTACGGTGGCAGGTCTGGAGGAGAGTCTCCTGTCCTCCACACCCGGGTACCGTCCGCACATTGAAACGCATGGAATGCGCATCTACAGATCCAGTGATGCATATTCCATGCGTTCCAATGCAAGTCAATAGCGACGAAAACGCAGCGCTTCCGCAAAATAATTGGTAGTGCTGCTTTTTTTTCCGCAATGATAATCCGCAGCGGAAATTTCCGCAGCATGTGCACAACACATGCAGATTATCATTGGGGAACATGGCAGGCCTTCTACCATGCGTTTTTTAAACATTGCTGCAGCGTTATGGCCGCTGCGGAAACGCTTAAAAAACGCATTGTGGGCACACAGCCTAAGACACTTTTATTGCATTATCAGAAGGGTTTTTCATATAGATTTTGGTGCTGTGAAATCAACTTGAAAATTACCCAAAAACATTTTTTTCAATGTGAAATCTGTCATGATTTTCTCAATCTACAGATTTCCAAACCACTTCTATAAACGACACTCATTGAGATGCTTTCTATGCAAATTTGGCTCAGGAGCCATGGCAGGTAGCCATAGAAGGATTGAATGGCGCTAATCTGTGTGTGGACCTTCAGCTTTTCAAACTGTAAATCTGACCTGTTACTTCTGAAAGAGGTATTCCTGTCTCCAAAATCCTATCCCAATATGTAGTAGGTGCAATAATAACAATATTAGCAAATACCTCCAATTAGAAATGCTGTATAGTTCTCCTAATAACTATGTCTCTTACCTCATGTGCAGGACATTGCAGTAGCTTAGGTATCCATGCTAATGACCACTAGCAGCTAACTAACTGTCACTGTATGAGTGGTTGTAACCATGGATACCTAAGCTAATGCAATGCCCTGCACATGGGGTAAGCGACATAGCAAATCAGAAGAACTATACTACATTTCTAATTGGAGGTGTTTGCTAATATTATTATTATTACACCTACTACATATTGGGATAAGATCTTGGAGGTGGGAGTACCCTTTAATGTAGCAGTTTTCATATCTACAGCCTTATGAAAAGCAACGCAGATTTCCCCCTTTATAACAGTAGGTTGGTCATTTGAGGGTAATTTTGAATGGATTTCAGTACATTGTATACATCAAGATCTGTGTGAAAAAACTCTGTGTGAACATACCATACGTGAAATCCACTTATAATAAGCTTCCCATATACCCCAAACTTACATATTAAGCTAAGGATACTGCATTAGAGGGAATATAGCCCCTGTAAAACCCACAGCTTTACTTTTAAACCTTTCTATGCTACCTAGAGTGCTTGGTGCATCCTTGTTGTGGCGGAGCCGCTGTGTTCTGTGTGTATCGTCCCTCCACTGTTTTTTGCATGAGGCCACCTCCCTATTCGTGATAGAGGACACTTGCTTGGAGTGTGGACTGTTTGCAGAGAATGCTCATTTGTGCATTTACTGTGTGAGGTCCAGAGCATCGCTCACAGCCCCTCTGCTCACCGCTGCGGCCGATCCGCAGGACTTCACACTGCAGACAACGCTCATTCGTGTAACTCTGCGCTGTCCGATGCTGCAAGTGGAAGCAACTTTGCCTCTGCGGCATCGGAGGAACGCAGGGGCACCGAAGCTGGTGAAATCTAGCAATTACTACTTGATGTCATTTGATCGTTTTAGGCTCTGTTCACACCTGCATTCTAGGAACATAAAAATGGAATTCATATGGAACATGGACCCAGTTTGCAATGGATGCACAAATTTCCCCCCTTCTGGCTACAGTAGGGTCTGTCCGATTTTACATTATGGTGCCTGTTATTTTACCAAAATAAAAAGTGCAGCATGCTGTATTAATTTTTTTTTACTAAAGGTATCGTTAAACAAAAATGTAGGTAATACAATATATCTATCTTGTGTTTCTACCGTTTTATTCTTTTTTATGAAGTCTGCATAATTTATGTGATTTATCCCTTGAATTCATAATGAATCTGTATGTACAGACTTAGGCCCCTTATACATATTACATTATTTCATTCTACAGATTCCGTTAAATATGGCACAGACAAACTGATGTCTAAGCTCTCACCCGGCTGAGATGTCTGTCTATTAACATCAATAGCAAAAAAAAACATAGGGGCAGAGTTACTAAATCTTAGATGAAACTTAATCAAAACTGGTATTTTATTCTCAAGTCTCGATCAAAATCCTACCAGAGTAAAATGTGCACGTGAATCACGAGGTGCTGCCTCTTAATAATTGTAGTGTATCTTTAGTGTATCTTTGCGCTGTTAGAAATCGGAATCTACACCAGTTATGAGTACATGCCGATTTCTGCTGTGTTTCAGGCATAAAATATATTAAATCTGTTAGGAAGACCCACCCATGTCCATAAGAGAGAACCCTTCTAACAATAAAGGGATTTTCCATGATGGATTTATAAGAGTTGCCTCATAATTATATATTACATTGCTTTGTTAGATTGTCTGAAATATACCACATTTATAATTGCATTTACGGTATTTATTTTTTTTTAAAGTGTAATATTCAAAGTATTGCTGCTACATCATTATGGTAGAGACTCTTCTGTTCCTTTGATTCCCTGTTCGATGCTGGTGAGAAGAAGCTGTTCACATTACAGTTATATGAAAAAGTTTGGGCACCCCTATTAATCTTAAGCTTAATGTTTTATAAAAATTGGTGTTTTTGCAACAGCTATTTCAGTTTGATATATGTAATAACTGTTGGACACAGTAATGTTTCTGCCTTGAAATGAGGTTTATTGTACTAACAGAAAATGTGCAATCTGCATTCAAACAAAATTTGACAGGTGCATAGGTATGGGCACCTCACCAGAAAAGTGACATTAATATTTAGTAGATCCTCCTTTTGCAAAAATAACAGCTTCTATTCGCTTCCTGAAGCTTTTAATGAGTTCCTGGATCCTGGATGAAGGTATTTTTGACCATTCCTCTTTACAAAACAATTCCAGTTCAGTTCAGTTTAATGGTCGCCGAGCATGGACAGCCCTCTTCAAATGATCCCACAGATGTTCAATGATATTCAGGTCTGGGGACTGGGATGGCCATTCCAGAACATTGGAATTGTTCCTCTGCATGAATGCCTGAGTAGATTTGGAGCGGTGTTTTGGATCATTGTCTTGCTGAAAGATCCATCCACTGCGGAGCTTCAACTTTTTCACTGATTCTTGAACATTATTGTCAAGAATCTGCTGATACTGAGTGGAATCCATGCGTCCCTCAACTTTAACAAGATTCTCGGTGCCGGCATTGGCCACACAGCCCCAAAGCATGATGGAACCTCCACCAAATTTTACTGTGGGTAGCAAGTGTTTTTCTTGGAATGCTGTGTTTTTTTGCCGCCATGCATAACGCCTGTTTGTATGACCAAACAACTCAATCTTGGTTTCATCAGTCCACAGGACCTTCTTCCAAAAAGAAATTGGCTTCTCCAAATGTGCTTTTGCATACCTCAGCCGACTCTGTTTGTGGCGTGCTTGCAGAAACGGCTTCTTTCGCATCACTCTCCCATACAGCTTCTCCTTGTGCAAAGTGCGTTGTATAGTTGACCGATGCACAGTGACACCATCTGCAGCAAGTTGATGCTGCAGCTCTCTGGAGGTGGTCTGAGGATTGTCCTTGACTGATCTCACCATTCTTCTTCTCTGCCTTTCTGATGTTTTTCTTGGCCTGCCACTTCTGGCCTTAACAAGAACTGTCCCCGTGTTCTTCCATTTTCTTACTATGTTCCTCACAGTGGAAACTGACAGGTTAAATCTCTGAGACAGCTTTTTGTATCCTTCCCCTGAACAACTATGTTGAATAATCTTTGTTTTCAGATCATTTGACAGTTGTTTTGAGGAGCCCATGATGCCACTCTTCAGAGGAGATTCAAACAGGAGAACAACTTGCAAGGGACCACTTTAAGTAGCTTTTCTCATGATTGCATACACCTGGCTATGAAGTTCAAAGCTCAATGAGGTTACAAAACCAAAAAAAGTGCTTTAGTACGTCAATAAAAAGTAGGTAGGAGTATTTAAAACAAGAAAATGATAAGGTTGCCCATACTTATGCACCTGTCAAATTTTGTTTGAATGCAGATTGCACATTTTCTGTTAGTACAATAAACCTCATTTCAAGGCAGAAACATTACTGTGTCCAACAGTTATTAAATATATCAAACTGAAATAGCTGTTGCAAAAACACCAATTTTTATAAAACTTTAAGCTTAAGATAAATAGGGGTGCCCAAACGTTTTCATATAACTGTATAACCTTCACAAAAGCAGGAAATTCTTAGCCACCTGTATACAACAAAATCTGGGTAATGATCAGATTTGACAACTTGATTTTTTATTTTTTCTGGATAGATTATCATAAAATCGGAGTCAGCCAACATTTTTTACAGATACGTTGGAAAACGTGTCCGTAAAATATTAAGGTTTTAAGTGATATACGTCTACAGCCCAAAATTCTGATATGAAGAAGACTAATTAGCTGCATTCACTGTGAACTGTAAAACGATGAGATTTACAGTCATAATAAATCTGTAATTTCCAGTAAAACAATGATGGACACATCCAATTTTTTTTATGGACAGGAGAAAAAGGTACCTTGTTTTTACCGACTATCCAGGAATTTCTCGGTGATTTACAACCCTGGCAGTGATACTGAACATGATAGACAGTGGTTTACAACCCTGGTACTGAAACTGAGCATGTGTGACAACAGTTTACAATCATGGCAGTGATACTGAGCTTGTGAGACAACAGTCTTAAGCCCTGGCAGTGATACAGAGCATGTGTCAAAACAGTTTACAACCCTGGCAATGCTACTGAGCATGTGTGAAAATAGTTTAAAACCCTGGCAGGGATACTGAACATGTGGGACAATAGATTAAAACCATGACAGTGATATTGGGCATGTGAGACAGTGTTTTACCACCCTGGTACTGATACTGAGCATGTGTGACAACAGTTTACAATCGTGGCAGTGATACTGAGCATGTAGTATGTGACAATCGTTTACAGCCCTAGCAATGATACTGAGCATGTGTGACAACGGTTTACAATGCTGGTAGTGATGTTGAGCATGTGTGATAAAGGTTCACAAACATGGTAGTGATAATGAGAATGTGTGACAATGGTTTACAATCCTGACAGTTATACTGAGCATGTGTGACAGATTACAACTATGACATTGATGCTAAGCTTGTGTAACAACAGTTTACAACCCTGGCGGTGATACTGAGCTTGTATAACAATAGTTTACAATACTGGCAATGATATTGAGCATATATAACAATAGTTTACAACCCTAGCAGTGATACTGAGCATGTGTGACAATGGTTTTCAATGCTGGTAGTGATACTGAGCATGTGTGACAATGGTTTTCAATGCTGATAGTTATACTGAGCATATGAATCAAAGGTTTACTGCCCTGGCAGTGATGTTGAGCATGTTTAACAATGGTTTACAATTCTGACAGAGATACTGAGCATGTGTGACAACGTGTTACAATCCTGGCCGTGATACTGAGCATGTGTGACAGGTTTACAATGCTGGTAGTGATGTTGAGCATGTGTGACAAAGGTTCACAAATCTGGCAGTGATAATGAGAATATGTGACAATGGTTTACAACACTGACAGTGATACTGAGCATGTGTGACAGATTACAACTATGACATTGATGCTAAGCTTGTGTAACAACGGTTTACAACCCTGGCAGTGATACTGAGCTTGTATGACAATAGTTTACAATCCTGGCAATGATATTGAGCACATATAACAATAGTTTACAACCCTAGCAGTGATACTGAGCATGTGTGACAATGGTTTTCAATGCTGATAGTTATACTGAGCATATGAATCAAAGGTTTACTGCCCTGGCAGTGATACTGAGCATGTGTGACAATGGTTTACAATTCTGACAGAGATACTGGGCATGTGTGACAACGTGTTACAGTCCTGGCAGTGATACTGAGCATGTGTGACAGATTACCACCATGACATTGATGCTAAGCTTGTGTAACAACGGTTTACAACCCTGGCAGTGATACTGAGCTTGTATGACAATAGTTTACAATCCTGGCAATGATATTGAGCACATATAACAATATTTTACAATGCCTAGCAGTGATACTGAGCATATGTGACAATGGTTTTCAATGCTGGTAGTGATACTGAGCATGTGTGATAATGGTTTTCAATGCTGATAGTTATACTGAGCATATGAGTCAAAGGTTTACTGCCCTGGCAGTGATACTGAGCATGTATGACAATGGTTTACAATTCTGACAGAGATACTGAGCATGTGTGACAATGTGTTACAATCCTGGCCGTGATACTGCGCATGTGTGACAGATTACAACCATGACATTGATGCTAAGCATATGTGACAACGGTTTACAATCCTGGCAGTGATACTGAGCATGTGTGACAGTTTACAACCATAGCATTGATGCTAAGCTTGTGTGACAACAATTTACAACCCTAGCAGTGACGCTGAGCATGTGTGACAAGGGTTTACAACCCTGACAGAAAAACTGAGCATGTGTAACAATGGGTTACAATCCTGGCGGTGATACTGAGCATGTTTGACAACTGATTACAACAATGACATTGATACTAAGCTTGTGTGACAATGGTTTACAACCCTGGCAGTGATACTAAGCATGTGTGACCACCAGCTCTGTCAAATAAGGTAGACATTTTAAGAAGTAATAAAAAGGATAGGGTGCCATAAGAAATACTTACCGTAACAGAATTGTGGATGAAGCATAACGTAAAAATTGTACGCAGGACAAAAGTGTTCCCCAAAGTTAATTCTCATTATTGAAACAACCATTTCATCAAACTCACAAAACAGAAGCTGTAATTGTTGTATCAGTTGCATGTAATCAACAGAAGCCAAGAGAGGAAAACTACCAGGCATAAAAAATAATCAATACTTCTAGACATATAAAACATCCTAAGTGACCAAATAAAATCAAGCAAATACCAAAAGGTAATGTGTATACCGACCAAAATGGTGACTATGCTTCACGCAAGACACAGGAGCATTTTTTTCCTTACTTATTGATTGATAATATTTGTTCATGGGACAATTTCTTTGAAGAAGTTTGTCATTTTTAAAATGTTATCATGCCATCTAGATGCAGAGGTATAAAATAACACATTGAACTGTTCCCCTTTTTCTGGTCCAGTGTTGCATCTCCGCCACTGCGCTGGTCTTTGTTGATCAGCTGCAGCGGTGATATCACGTGTAAAATTGTAAAAGGGACAACCCCTTTAAATATAAGCCCAGTGATGCAGGATTTAATACTCAGATTCAATGAACAAATCTGAACCAGCTAGAAGACGAACAAAGAGACACCTTTATATGACCGGGGTTTTCCACTGCAGATTTGCTCTTATTCAAATAACTAGAAGTTGATCTGTAGTGCCCAGCAGTACATGGTGTGATGGAGCTGCAGTGTTTGTTCCATATAGTGTTTACATTCAGCCGCTGCCAGAGCTGGTAGCAGATATTGGTGTGGTTTCCAGAGCTGGTAACAGATGATTGGTGTGGTTGCCAGAGCTGGTAACAGATGATTGGTGTAATTGCCAGAGCTGGTAACAGATGATTGGTGTGGTTTCCTGAGCTGGTAACAGATGATTGGTGTAGTTGCCAGAGCTGGTAACAGATGATTTTTGTGGTTGCCAGAGCTGGTAACAGATGATTTTTGTGGTTGCCAGAGCTGGTAACAGATGATTGTTGTGGTTGCCAGAGCTGATAACAGCTGATTGGTGTGGTTTCCAGAGCTGGTAACAGGTGATTGGTGTGGTTGCCAGAGCTGGTAACAGATGATTGGTGTGGTTGCCAGATCTGGTAACAGATGATTGGTGTGGTTGCCAGAGCAGGTAACAGATGATTGGTGTGGTTGCCAGAGCTGGTAACAGATGATTGGTGTGGTTGCCAGAACTGGTAACAGATGATTGGTGTGCTTGCCAGAACTGGTAATAGATGATTGGTGTGGTTGCCAGAGCTGGTAATAGATGATTGGTGTGGTTGCCAGAACTGGTAACAGATGATTGGTGTGGTTGCCAGAGCTGGTAACAGATGATTGGTGTGGTTGCCAGAACTGGTAACAGATGATTGGTGTGGTTGCCAGAACTGGTAATAGATGATTGATGTGGTTGCCAGAGCTGGTAATAGATGATTGGTGTGGTTGCCAGAACTGGTAACAGATGATTGCTGTGGTTGCCAGAGCTGATAACAGATGATTGGTGTGGTTGCGAGAGCTGGTAACAGATGATTGTTGTGGTTGCCAGAGCTGGTAACAAATGATTGGTGTGGTTGCCAGGTGTCATAAATTTGACACTGATGACCTATCCAACAATATCATAGTAGTGGGCAACCCCTTTAGAGAATGCGTGGGGACATATGTTATTAGGCAACCTCTGTAGGACCTAAATGTGTCATACTGTTAACAGTCTTTGTGCAGTGAAGCATTTTGGATATGTGACATTAGACTAAAGATAGACTTTACCCTGTAAGGATGCTTGTGGTTATAGAGAACATATGACACACACTGGAAATGGTGAATTGTGTCATTAGAAAACAACCCAGTTTTTTTGTGACATTCTAAAATGTGGAAGTCGGCTATCGTCTTGAAAGTTGTGTAACATTGGCAAGAATGTTTAATCTAATGAAATTTTTATTTGCTTATTTTCCTGATCTGTACAAACATGTACATTGTGTAAGTGCAGCTGTTGGGATGGCATAATTGTGCCAGTAAACTGACAATTCAGTCAACCAGGGAATGTATGCAACAGTGACAGAGACAATTCTGTGCTTTTGAGTTGGGTTCAAAACATGTGATGTCCTTGCTTTGCTGTACATGAAGGTAATAGAGTTGTTTATGGACAGTTTTGAAACTAATTTACTATGTTGGAGAAACATGTTCTTGGCCAACCATCTTATCCTGATAAGTAAGATAAGTTAATTTTCCCCTGAAATGCACAAACTATTTAGCATTTTATTATGTGAGAGTTACTGTTTTTCCCATTTAAGTGGGAGCATACAGTAGTTAGTCCCATCTGAGCTTGGCGATATGGTGCTTGGGAATATCAGCTCTGATGTCATGTTGGTTGAGGCTACCATCATGGTTCCTTTGTATAACAGAGGCTGTCATCACAGCATGGGGTGTGTTCATGACTTACCATTTAATGGGTGAAGTTGACTCAATTCAAGTTGGTTAGACTTGAAGCTATAGGTGTAATTTTACTGCTTTGTGGATATGAGCATCTCCTGGGAGTGAGGCCCAATGGCATAGCTTCCTATAAATTGTTGTCCAGCTACAGTAGAAACAAAGAATTGTATTTGTCATTGGGATAAGCAGATTAGGTCTTACAGGCTCATTGTGTAGATTGGAGAGTGGAGTCTATGTGCAAACCGGTTTTGAGACCTGGCAGATGGAGAACATAGACTTTATGTATCGTAGAGAGTGAGACCTGTGTTAGACATGCCATAACAATTTTTTGGTGAAATAGACTGCAACCACCTAAAAATCATAAGAGTCCTAAAGTTCCATCACATAGGTCGTCAGCATTTCAGTTTTCCAAGTATATACGTTAAGTATTGTGCCTCTGTGTGCCACTTTGGTGCTGTACCTGATTGACATGTAACTGTTTTGCTTGAGTACCTCTTAAAAGTCAAAGTAAAGCTTGTTTGCAAGTTCCATATTGTCTCAGCACGCCCATGACTGGCACCAATAGCCAGACTAATTTGCTAAAGTCACAATCAGTGTTAATGAGGTTGCACCACTATGGCAACTTAATTATTATCTTATTATTTCAATTACTAGAATTTTACAGTGTTCACCCTGGCCACTAAGCCACTTTTCAGTATTCATCCCATTATTATCACATGTAGAATTACAATGATAAAACCTCTAGTATATAACAAATAGTTACAGCTTACCTCTACCCTCCATCCAGCAGTGACCGCTGCAAAAATCACATAGCATGCCTAAAAAACTCTACAAGAAAAACGATCTCCAGTCTAGAAAACATCTCCAATCTTTCGATCTGTTACACTGGTAGCTTTTTTAATGTTGAATACACAGTCCTGAAAAGAATATTTGTCTTTTCAGGTAATTGAGATAGTTGCAGCTATTATCACATTGCTCTTGTTTTCACAGAAAAAACAATATTATCATTGACAGTTTAGACCCATTATTGACAATTAAAGTAGACACTGTTGGATAACTAAAAAAAAATAACAATTAATTAAAGAGTAGCCATTGTTTTAATTGTTTTCATTAATCAATAGTAGACAGGAAAATAAGAAACGTATAATATATCTCAGAGAAATCTGAAAACTGGTAATATACAGGTATCTTATCAGAGAAATCTGATTCCTTGCCCTCTAGGACTGATCTTTCACTCTGTAAACTCTTTATGCAGTAGTAAAATTTGTCTTCAATGAATACAGACTTTGCCATTACTGACATGGGAGATGTTAGCTCATGCTCATAAAGTTTTGTGTAGAGAGGAGAGGGAGGAGGAGTAGCTAGAGACAGGCGTCCTACTGCAATGTTGGGTGACAGAAAACGTAATTTCTTTTGCACATTTCCATTGTTAGAGTTCTTTTGCTTTAATCCTGTTTTGTCTGATATTGCAATTAAAACTGAGAAATACAGTTGTGCTCAAAAGTTTACATACCCCGGCAGAATTTTTCCTTTCTTGGCCTTGTTTCAGAGAATATGAATGATAACAAAAAAACTTTTTCTCCATTCATGGTTATTTGTTGGGTGAAGCCATTTATTGTCAAACTACTGTGTTTTCTCTTTTTAAATCTTAATGATAACCAAAACCATCCAAATGACCCTGATCAAAAGTTCACATACCCCAGTTCTTAATACCGTGTATTGCCCCCTCTAACATCAATGACAGTTTGAAGTCTTTTGTGGTAGTTGTGGATGAGGTTCTTTAATTTCTCAGATGGTAAAGTTGCCCATTCTTCTTGGCAAAAAGCCTCCAGTTCCTGTAAATTCCTGGGCTGTCTAGCATGAACTGCGCGCTTGAGATCTCCCCAGAGTGGCTCAATGATATTGAGTCAGGAGACTGAGATGGCCACTCCAGAACCTTCACTTTGTTGTGCTGTAGCCAATGACAGGTCAACTTGGCCTTGTGTTTTGGATCGTTGTCATGTTGAAACGTCCAAGTACATCCCATGCGCAGCTTCTGAGCTGATGAGTGCAAATTTGCCTCCAGTATTTGCTGATAACGTTCTGCATTCATCTTTCCTTCAACTTTTACCAAGTTTCCTGTGCCTTTGTAACTCACACATCCCCAAAACATCAGCAAACCACCTCTGTGCTTTACTGTAGGAATGGTGTTCCTTTCATCATAGACCTTGTTGACCTCTTTCCAAGTGTAACATTTATGGTTGTCGCCAAAAAGTTAAATTTTGGTCTTATCACTCCAAATTACCTTGTTACAGAAGTTTTGAGGCTTGTCTCTATGCTGTTTGGCGTATTGTAGGCGAGATACTTGGCACTTGAGCTGTAATGGCTTTCTTCTGGCGACTCGACCATGCAGCCCATTTTTCTTCAAGTGCCTCCTTATTGTGCATCTTGAAACAGCTACACCACTACTTTTCAAAGAGTCCTGAATTTCAGCTGATGTTATTTGTGGGTTTTTCTTTGCATCCCGAACAATTTTCCTGGCAGTTGTGGCCGAAATTTTTGTTGGTCTACCTGACCGTGGTTTGGTTTTTACAGAGCTCCTGATTTTCCATTTGTTAATCACAGTTTGAACGCTGCTGACTGCCATTATCAATTCCTTGGATATGTTTTTGCATCCCTTTCCTGTGTTATACAGTTCAACTACCTTTTCCCGTAGATCCGTTGACAATTCTTTTGCTTTCCCCATGACTCACAATCCAGAAATGTCAGTGGCTGGATGAAAGATGCAAGAGTCTGTCTGGATCCCAGAAACTCACTCAGCTTTTATGCACACACACTGATTACAAGCAAACAGGTCACAGGTGAGGATGTTACCTTTAGTAGCCATTCAAACCCATTTGTGTCAAATTCTGTGCATGTTATCAGGCCAAAATAACCAGGGTATGGGAACTTTTGATCAGGGTCATTTGGATGTTTTTGGTTGTCATTAAGATTTTAAAAGAGAAAACACAGTAGTTTGACAATAAATGGCTTCACCCAACCAATAACCCTGAGTGGAGAAAAAGTTTTTTGTTATCATTCATATTCTCTGAAACAAGGCCAAGAATGGAAAAATTCTGTAAACTTTTGAACATAATTGTACATAGAGATCTTTCAGTATCTTTGGATACCACGGCCTATACCCTGTGGCATTTCCTGTTTCCAGGCTCTTGCCACACTTAGATGTCCTTGACAAATACCTCTCTGGTTGGACCATATCTATTTTGACTCCTTGCCAGATCAAAATAAATAACACTGCAGCAAGAACTACAAACCCATTTCCTTTTTTGTGGTGCTAAGTTTTCTACTTTGAGTATCTAAGGATCGGTCACGTCCCTCCTTAAAAGATTGGAAAGCCAACCCCTTGGTCAAGGGAAAGTGTCCTTAGTCAGACACCGAGTGTACGTTAACCTTATCATCAGGAGAGTAACCCCCATTGTGGCTGCAAATTTTCTACAAGACTGAGTGTTTCAAGATCATACAGAAAATACAACAGACTAAATCGGTGGGGGGCAACTATATTTCTTGTTTAATTTAATGAAGTTGTCCACTACTTTTAAACACTTTTGTTGAAGAGGACCTTACACCAAATTGTTCAGGATAACAACATCATTCCTAAGAGTTTTCTAGATAAAATGATCACATTGAAACCTCGTCTAAGGACATTCTATTTAATCCCCAAGGTCCATAAAAATCTGACCGACCCCCCAGGACGTCCGATAATATCTGGGAATGGGAATTATGTGAGGGTATATGCCAGATGATTGATCACTTCTTAAAACCCATAGTGTCGACTTTACCATCCTTTATCCAAGACACTACAGTGGCTTTGAGAAGGTTAGATTAAGTACAATTTGAGGAGGGTATGATGCTTGTAACTGCTGATGTGGAAGCGTTATACAGTTCTATCAAACATACAGACGGATTGAAAGCGTCCCACTGGTTTTTGACCAATAGTAACCTCAACCTCCAACTAATAGAGGTGATTATGGTATTATTGGAATACATCCTTATGCATAATTGTTTAATCTTTAACGAGCAGGTGTATATTCAGACCCAAGGAACAGCTATGGGGGGCGGCATGTGTGCTAACCTGTTTATGGAGGCATGGGAGAGGGAGGTTTTACAATGCGCTCCAGTTGTGGGATCTGATAGGGCCCACAACTGGATGTGCTATATTGATGACATTTTTTTTGTATGGGTGGGTATATGTGATGAGTTGGATGCATATATGTTCAATTTGAATAATAATGATGTCAATATCAAATTAACATACTCAAGAAGTTTAAAACTTAATTTTTTGGATATAGATCTCCAAGTCACCCACGATGGATAGATAATGACTGATATCTTTAGAAAAGCTACGGCCACGAATTCCATACTGCATGCAGACTCTTCTCACCTTCCGTCCACGTTCCAAGGAATACCTATAGGCCGGTACTTAAAGGCCAGGCGTATATGCTCTACTGAGGAGGCCTTTGAACATGAGGCCACAGACTTGTACTCACAATTCAGAGATAGGGGTTATGGACATAGAGTGATCAAGAAGGGTTATAGGAGGACTAAGAACCTCTCAATGGATCAATTACTCTATAGTAATGATTAGTGTTGAGCGAGCATGCTCGACACTGCTCGGTACTCGCCAGAGCATCACGCTACTCGGGATGTTCGGCGAGCACCGAGCATTTCCGGGTTACTCGGGCGGGAGCTCGGGTCTCCGCCCTGAATGTTTGGCGCTCTTTACAGAGCCAATGAACATGCAGGGATTGCCAGCCAATCACTGTAATGCCGCAGCCATGTTGTTTGTGGGCATTACAGTGATTGGCTGGCCGCACAGCGTCACCTCGAGTATTTAAAACCGGGCGCCGCCATCTTGGACACAGTCGCTCCGGATCAGACAGTGTAGGGACAACGCTGCTGATTTAGGGAGAGATATATCCTGCGAAATAGTTAGTGTAGGGTCTGTAAAGGCTGCCAGATCAAACAAACAGTCCTTCTCAGGACTAATATGCATCCCAGATATCAGGCAGGCAGGCAGGCAGGCTGTATAGGAGACGGAGTGGTTATACCTGCAAACGATGCATTACAGTCCTGTGTGCTCCTGTTGCTGAAATTGCTGGACTTAGCTCCAGGTCTCGGGGGCCAGGAAAAATCCTTTTTTTTTCATCTAAATCCTCTTTTTTTTTTCCTCCTTCACACTGTACAAATACCCATCTTATTAACCTTTTGGTGTCCCCTCCCCCCCAAAAAAATAAGTGTGTCTCTGATTTTTCAGACACAAATATATCTGTTGAAAATAGTCTGGTGTAGGCTAGAGAAATAGAAGTGTGGTTTTGCAGTTCCACGGTTCAAACCTCTGTATTATCCACTTTTGGGCCATTTGTATCTAAAAAAAACAGTTTGAGTGTGTCGCTCACTGTTCAGCCGCAAATATATATATTTAAAAAAGTCTGGTATACACCAGTAAATTATAACTGTGGTTTTGCTGTTCCACGGTAAAAAATCTCTATTATCCTGCTTTTGGCATTTTTTGCCATAAAAAAAAACTACTAGTGTCTCCCTGATTTTTCACACACAAATATATCTGTTGAAAATAGTCTGGTGTAGGCCAAAGAAACAGAAGTGTGGTTTTGGAGTTCCACGGTTCAAACCTCTGTATTATCCATTTTTGGGCTGTTTGTATCTAAAAAAAAAAAACAGTTTGAGTGTGTCGCTCACTGTTCAGCCACAAATATATATATATTTAAAAAAGTCTGGTATACACCAGTAAATTATAACTGTGGTTTTGCTGTTCCACAGTAAAAAATCTCTATTATCCTGCTTTTGGCATTTTTTGCCGTAAAAAAAAATAATAGTGTCTCCTGATTGTTCAGACACAAATATATCTGTTGAAAATAGTCTGGTGTAAGCCCGAGAAATACAAGTGTGGTTTTGCAGTTCCACGCATCAAATCTCTGTATTATCCTGCTTTTTTGCATTTTTTGCCGTAAAGAAAAACACTAGTGTCTCCTGATTGTTCAGACACAAATATATCTGTTGAAAATAGTCTGGTGTAGGCCCGACAAATACAAGTGTGGTTTTGCAGTTCCACGGGTCAAATCTCTGTATTATCCACTTTTGGGCCATTTTTACCTAAAATAAAACAGTTTGAGTGTGTCGCTCACTGTTCAGCCGCAAATATATCTCTTTAAAATTTTCTGGTATACCCCAGTAAACAATAACTGTGGTTTTGTCATTCCACAGTAAAAAATCTCTATTATTCAGCTTTTGGTATTTTTTCCGTAAAGAAAAACAATAATAATTTCTTCCTGATTTTTCAGATTGTTTAAAAGAGTCAGGTGTAGGCCAGAGAAATAGAACTGTGGTTTTCCTCTTCCACGTTTCTAATCTACTCTTTATTACCGTTTTTCCATTGATAGTGCGAGTGTAAGCTATTTTACTTCCTTTACAATGGGCAAGGCGCGTGGCAAAGGACGTGGAAGTTCTGGTGATGGTGCGTGCAGAGGACGGGGCCGTGGCCAAGGTGAAAATGTGCCACAACCAACAGCCACATCTTCTCGCTCCCACTTACTTCTTGACCGAATTACTATTGAAGCACAGAACAACACCAGTATTGCGAACTGATCAGTGTGAACAGGTTATTAATTGGATAGCAGATAATACTTCCAGTTACCTGGGCACCACCACCTCCGGTTTGTCTTCCACACGGTCAACTCTTAGTAGTCTTGACCGCATACTCCTCCTCACCCTGTTGCTCCTTCCTCCCACCATGCCGAGTGTCGTCAGACAGCAACTGATCCCACACTTGGACACTCTGAAGAGCTGTTCACTGGTTCATTTCCAGATTTGTGCCCCTCGCCTGCTCAGCTTGAAGTGGTGGAAGAGGAGATCCCATGTAGCGATGCCCAAATATTTGAAGAGCCACGGCCACAGGAAGTCGACGCTGGCAATTTGTCACATGAGGTGGACGATGACGAGACACAATTGCCAGGAAGTGAGGAGGAGGATCGTGGTGCGCAAGTGGAAGAGGAGGAGGTGGTGGATGATCTAGTAACTGACCCAACGTGGCAGGAGGACATACAGAGTGAGGCCAGCAGCACACAGGGTGAGGGAGGCAGAGTACCCCAACAGGCAGGAAGAATCAGTGTGGTGACCGCACACAGAAGGCGGGCAACAGTTTCCCGTAACACCAACACGAGGGATGTTGCCAGTACAACCTGAAGGTCTTCCAGAGTCTGGAATTTTTTAAAGACTCTGCTGATAACCCAAAAAAGGCCATTTGTACCACCTGCCATGCCAGCATCAGCAGGGGTGACAAAACTAACCCCTGACCACCACCAGCATGATCAGGCATATGGCAGCAAAGCACCCAACATTGTGGGGCGAAACCCAGGGTCCACGACCAATGTCAGCGGGTGTTACCACTGCTTCTTCCGCTGTTGTGCGTGCAGTAGAACCCCCTGTTGTGTGTGCAAGGCAATCCCCTGTCCATACTGCATGCAAAGATGCCCCCTCCTCTCAGTCTTCACTTGTTATGGCAGTTTCTCAAGAAACAGCATCAACGTCCACGTCCACGTCCCACCGCAGTGTTCAATTGTCCATATCCCAGACCTTTGAAAGAAAGCGTAAATTTGCAGCTAACGCCCCACAGGCCACAGTCCTAAATTTGCACATTTCACAACTGCTTGCGTTGGAAATGCTGCCTTTTAGGCTGGTGGAGACGGAATCCTTCCGCAACGTTATGGCGGTGGCCGTCCCTCGGTACTCGGTCCCCAGCCGACACTATTTTGCCCGATGTGCCATCCCCGCACTACACAAGCACGTGTCCCAAAACATCTGCCGTGCCCTCATCAACGCAGTTACTGGGAGAGTCCACCTGACAACATGCTGTGCTGAAACTTATAGGCTGTTTTATGTTCTTCTCCTTATCTTCTCCTTATCCTCAGCCTCCACCACCACTATACCACCAGGGTGACCGTGGTCCGTGTTGCCATTATTGAAAGTTCCTCCATCCTTATTTTTGTCAGCTTTTACTTGGAAGACATAAGCAAAGACTGTGGGAGACCCACTCCCCAATAATGGGAATAATATTTTTAAGATGCTGTACTGTATGGCTCTTGTAAGGGGCATTAAAATCGTCTTGTTAAGTTACTGCGACCTCCACCACTTTTCCGAGGGGCACTAAAAGCGTCTTGTTAAGCTACTGTGACATCCACCACTTTTCCGAGGGGCATTAAAAGCGTCTTGTTAAGCTACTGGGACCTCCACCACTTTTCCGAGGGGCATTAAAACCGTCTTGTTAAGCTACTGGGACCTCCACGCCTCTTCTGAGGGGCAATTAAAGTGTCTTGTTAAGCTACTGTGACCTCCACCACTTTTCCGAGGGGCATTAAAACTGTCTTGTTAAGCTACTGGGACCTCCACCACTTTTCCGAGGGGCATTAAAACCGTCTTGTTAAGCTACTGGGACCTCCACGCCTCTTCTGAGGAGCATTAAAAGTGTCTTTTTAAGCTACTGTGACCTCCACCACTTTTCCGAGGGGCATTAAAACTGTCTTGTTAAGCTACTGGGACCTCCACCACTTTTCCGAGGGGCATTAAAACCGTCTTGTTAAGCTACTGGGACCTCCACGTCTCTTCTGAGGGGCATTAAAAGCGTCTTGTTAAACCACTCTGAACTCCACAGCTCTTCCAAGGGGCACTGAAATGTTGTTTTTAATTAACTCTTCAAATGGGCATTGCATTTCCTCCTAATTTTAGTCAGCTTTTGCTTGGAAGGCATAAGCAAATACTATGGGAGACACACTCCTCAATAATGGGAATAATGTTTGTAATATGCTGTACTGCATGGCTTTTGTAAGGGGCATTGCAAGTTCCTCCGTCCTAATTTTTGGCAGCTTTTGCTTGGAAGGCATAAGCAAAGACTATGGGAGACACACTCCCCAGAAATGCGAATAATGTTTGTAATATGCTGTACTGCATGGCTCTTGTAAGGGGCATTGCAAATTCATCCATCCTAATTTTTGTCAGCTTTTGCTTGGAAGGCATCAGCAAAGACTGTGGGAGACACACTCCCCAATAATGGGAATAATGTTTGTAATATGCTGTACAGCATGGCTCTTGTAAGGGGCATTGCAAGTTCCTCCGTCCTAATTTTTGGCAGCTTTTGCTTGGAAGACATAAGCAAATACTATGGGAGACCCACTCCCCAATAATGGGAATAATGTTTGTAATCTGCTGTACAGCATGACTCTTGTAAGGGGCATTGCAATTTCCTCCGTCCTAATTTTTGGCAGTTTTTGCTTGCAAGGCATAAGCTAAGACTATGGGAGACACACTCCCCAATAATGGGAATAATGTTTGTAATATGCTGTACGGCATGGCTCTTGTAAGGGGCATTGCAAGTTCCTCCGTCCTAATTTTTGGCAGCTTTTGCTTGGAAGGGATAAGCAAAGACTATGGGAGACACAATCCCCAATAATGGGAATATTGTTTGTAATATGCTGTACTGCATGGCTCTTGTAAGGGGCATTGCAAGTTCCTCTGTCCTAAGTTTTGGCAGCTTTTGCTTGGAAGGCATAAGCAAAGACTATGGGAGACACACTCCCCAATAATGGGAATAATGTTTGTATTATGCTGTACTGCATGGCTCTTGTAAGGGGCATTGCAAGTTCCTCCGTCCTAATTTTTGGCAGCTTTTGCTTGGAAGGCATAAGCAAATACTATGGGAGACCCACTCCCCAATAATGGGAATAATGTTTGTAATTTGCTGTACTGCATGGCTCTTGAAGGGGCATTGCAAGTTCCTCCGTCCTAATTTTTGGCAGTTTTTGCTTGGAAGGCATAAGCAAAGACTATGGGAGACACACTCCCCAATAATGGGAATAATGTTTGTAATATGCTGTACTGCATGGCTCTTGTAAGGGGCATTGAAAGTTTCTCCATCCTAATTTTTGGCAGCTTTTGGTTGGAAGGTATAAGCAAAGACTATGGGAGACCCACTCCCCAATAATGGGAATAATGTTTGTAATATGCTGTACTGCATGGCTCTTTAAAGGTCATTGCAAGTTCCTCCGTCCTAATTTTTGGCAGCTTTTGCTTGGAAGGCATAAGCAAAGACTATGGGAGACACACTCCCCAATAATGGGAATAATGTTTGTAATATGCTGTACTGCATGGCTCTTGTAAGGGGCATTGCAAGTTCCTCCATCCTAATTTTTGGCAGCTTTTGCTTGGAAGGCATAAGCAAAGACTATGGTAGACACACTCCCCAATAATGGGAATAATGTTTGTAATATGCTGTACTGCACGGCTCTTGAAAGGGGCATTGCAATTTCCTCCATCCTAACTTTTGGCGGCTTTTGCTTGGAAGGCATAAGCAAAGACTATGGGAGACACTCTACCCAATAATGGGAATAATGTTTTTAAGATGCTGTACTGTATGGCTCTTGTAAGGGGCATTAAAACCGTCTTGTTAAGCTACTGCGACCTCCATCACTTTTCCGAGGGGCATTAAAACCGTCTTGTTAAGCTACTGTGACCTCCACTTCTCTTCCAAGGGGCATTCAAACCATCTTGTTCAGCTACTTGGACCTCCACGTCTTTTCCGAGGGGCATTAAAACCGTCTTGTTAAGATACTGTGACCTCCACGTCTCTTCAAAGGGGCATTAAAAGCATCTTCTTAAGCCTCTCTGAACTCCACAGCTCTTCCAAGGGGCATTGAAATGTTGTTTTTAATTACCTCTAACCTCCACGACTCTTCCAACGGGCATTGCATTTCCTCCTAATTTTAGTCAGCTTTGGCTTTTCAATGCAAAGGTGAAAACTAAGGGAGACCCACTCCCCAATAATGGGTAGAAGGTTTTTAGCATGCTGTAATCCACATCTGTTTCAAGGGACATTGCAGTTCCTCATAATTTTTGGAAAGCCTTCCATTCACTGCTTAGGCCAACAGTGTACAGGGGACCCAGTTGCTATAAATGGAATAAACGGTTTAGTTAAGGCCCTCTGACCTCCATGTCATTTCCAAGGGGCATTGGAGTGCCTCAAAATTTTTGGTAGGCATTGCACTCACTGTATGCCCTATAACTGTGTAGCCGAACCGCTCCTTTTGTTACAGAAACATATCCTACAAGACATATGTGGTTGACTGGCCTGATATTGATGTGAATGGTCCCTGTTCCTCCTGCTCTTTCTCCTTTGCCACTACCTCATCCATCATTTATTACCTGAAGCTTTGTTTTAACGGGAGTCATAGAACTGGGATAGTAGCAGGAAAACATCCAGCAAACCTCGGAGGAGGTAGGATATGCGCCAAAACGCTGACCACCTCAGGCCTAGCCGCTACTACATATTTGCGCTTGCATTCCAAGAAAACAAAGCAGATGCTAACTTCTATCATCATCATCATGCTCCTCACCTTGCCACTATCAACTGTGGACACCCGGCCTCCGGACGGCTGGGGACTGAGTATGGATACCAGGCCGCCAACGCAGCCATGACGTGGTGGCCAGATTCTGCCTCCACATGCCTAAAAGGCCCAATTTCAAGGGCAAGCAAGCAGTATGGTATTGCAGCCTGGGGGTGGGTGGGTGGCAGGCTGCACACTTACGCTTGCATTCGAAAAAAACAAAGCAGATGCTAACTTCTATCATCATCATCATGCTCCTCACCTTGGCACTCTCAACTCCCCTGATGGAGAAGCCAGGGCCCACCGGAGGAGTCTGGTTCTCTGGTGGTCTCATCCAATGCTGCGCTAAAGCAGGCCTGGCTATGAAAAGTGTGTGGGGGGAAGTTGACAGGAGAAATAGGGGCGGCTGGGGACCGTTTATGGATACCCGGCTGCCCCCAGGCGGCTGGGGACCTTGTGTGGACACCCGGCCGCGGGGCTGCTGGGGACTGAATATGGACACCCGGCCGCCGGGCAGCTGGGGACTGAGTATGGATTCCAGGCCGCAAACGCAGCCATGACTTGGTGGCCAGATTCCACCTCCACATGCCTAAAATGCCCAATTTCAAGTGCAAGCAAGCAAGCAGTATGGTATTGCAGCCTGGGGGTGGGTGGGTGGCAGGCTGCACACTTACGCTTGCATTCCAAGAAAACAAAGCAGATGCTAACTTCTATCATCATCATCTTGCTCCTCACCTTGGCCCTCTCAAATCCCCTGATGGAGAAGCCAGGGCCCACCGGAGGAGTCTGGTTCTCTGGTGGGCTCGTCCAATGCTGCCCTAAAGCAGGCTGAGCTAAGAAAAGTGTGTGGGGGGATGTTGACAGGATAAATCTGGGCAGCTGGGGACCATTTATGGACACCCGGCTGCCCCCAGGCGGCTGGTGACCATGTGTGGACACCCAGCCGTGGGGCGGCTGGGGACCGAGTATGGACACCCGGCCACGGGGTCGGCTGGGGACTGAGTGTGGACACCCGACCACCAGGCGGCTGGGGTCTGAGTATGGATTCCAGGCTGCCCACGCAGCCATGACGTGGTGGCCAGATTCCGCCTCCACATGCCTAAAAGGCCCAATTTCAAGTGCAAGCAAGCAGTATGGTATTGCAGCCTGGGGGTGGGTGGGTGGTTGGCTGCATATTTGCGCTTGCATTGCAAGGAATGGGGGAGGTACAATTGAACAGTGCCCTGGGACAAGAACTTGCATGGGGATAGTTGCAAGTCTGCATCTTCTGATGCGGCAAGGATAACTTCTGAAGAGCACACTTTTAGGCAGCGACCTGGGTGTCAGAGATGCTTCCAGGGGTCTTCCCCATGCTGTTCCCGTGTCTTTTCAGCACTGTATTCATGTGTCACACAGCACATGGCCAGATCAGGTTGTAAAATGTTAAAATGACATTTCCCAGTGAATGCATTTGTCACGGTTGAAAGCAATACAAAAGTGCAAAAATGCATAAAAAATGCTACTTGTGAACATAGCCCAAGGTGTGGAGGAGTATTTTTTTGGGGTTGTTTATTTTACCTTATACACAAGTCTTTACCCTGGAAAGGAACTTCCTTAACATATTTCACAGGAAAGCAGTTTCAGTTTCGTTTTTGAACGTTTTATTGTGAGCCCTTAAAAGTGGCTTAATACATCTGACAATGTTGTTCACAGCAGTGACCTGGGGGTCAGAAATGCTTCCTGGGGCGATCCCCATGCTGTCCCCATGTCCTTTGAGCACTGTCACTATCGTTTTGGGCACTTGTTAGGCTTTTAAAAGACTGCCGGGGGTGCCGCCACAAAAATGCTCGGGTCTCCCATAGACTAACATTGGGCTCGTTGCTTTGGTCGGGTACCCGAGTATCACGGCGAGCTCGGCCCGAGCTTTGAGCACCCGAGCATTTTAGTGGTCGCTCAACACTAGTAATGATGTAAAGGAACGAAAGGATAATTTGGATCAGGTGAGATTAATAACACCCTTTAATAGTCAGTGGAAGCAATTTGTTAAGATTATCTATGACCACTGGGGTATTCTGCAAACCGATCCGATTCTTGGAAAAATAATTAAGGACAAACCTTGTATTACAGCAAAGAGGTCTAAAAACCTTAAGGACTTATTGGTCCGTAGTCATTATCAAAAGGACAAAACAATGGATGAATCCTTTACTAATTATATTAAGGAATTCTGCCCTTACGGACGTTGCAAAGCATGTCAAAATCTCATTAAAAGATAAAAAATCCAGAATTCGGATAAAATTAAGGAATTTGTAATTAATCGGTTCCTGACGTGCTCCTCTAAGGCTGTGTGCCCACTATTCATTTTTTAACCGTTTCCGCAGCGGCAATTCCGCCACAGAAACGCTTAAAAATGCTTGGTAGAAGGTCTGCTATGTTGTGCTGTGCACATGCTGCAGAAATTCCGGCTGCGGATTATCATTGCAGAAAAATCTGCGTTTTTGCCGCCATTGACTTGCATTGAATCACTTAATATCTGCATGACTACATGTGCATATGCGGATATTAAGCGATTCAATGTGCACCTGTAAAAATTCTTTTTTTACAGGTACTATGGTACCCGGGTCTGGAGGAGAGTCTCCTCTTCTCCAGACCCGGGTACCATAGTACCTGTTAAAAAAAGAATTTAAAATAATAAAATTCATTATACTCACCTTCTGATGGCCCCATAGCGATGCGTCCTGGCTCCCCGGCAGCTTGCGATGGTCTAAAAGGACCTTCCATGACGGCATTTAGTCATGTAACAGGTCACGCGACCGCTGACATCGGCGGTCACGTGACCTGTCACATGACTAAATGACGTCATGGAAGGTCCTTTTAGACCACCGCGAGCCACCCAACATACTGGACGCACCGGAGGAGACTGGGGGCCATCAGAAGGTGAGTATAATGTTTATTTTTTACCATTCTTTTACTATAACTTGGTCACACTATATAAATCCATGGCGGTTGCATGGATTTATATAGTGTGACCAAGTTGTCAAGCACTTTTCCAAGTGATGCTAAAATCACTTGGAAAAGCGCTTGACAACCCGCAAGCGAAATCGCATGTGAAAAACGCTTCACTTACACTTGTCCCTGGCAGGAAAAATGCATGTAAAATCCGCATGCGTTTTTTCTGCCAGGGAGATACAGAAACGCTCAGGAAAAATCTGGAGCATTTCTGCATCGTGGGCACATAGTCTAAGGATATGATTTACTTGGCTGAGTGTCCCTGCCAAAAGTTGTATATTGGCATGACCACCCGTGAACTGCGTGTCAGGCTAAGGGAACATGTAAGGGACATAGAGAAGTCTAAAGATGTGGATGATGATGTTGAATTAAAAACGCTTCCAAAGCATTTTCGAAATTTTCACAACAGTGATGCAAGGCATCTAAAGATCTTGGCCATTGATCAGGTATAACTGGGGTCTAGGAGTGGTGACCTATGTAATGCAGCGACTTGCGGCATTACGGTAATGGTCCAGGATGTGTTTTGGTTGACCATGTACCTCCCCCTCAGGTGACTGGTCACATGACTGTGACATAGCACACGTCCTGTGCACACAGAATGTCTGGTCACATGACTGTGACATAGCACAGGTCCTGTGCACACAGAATGTCTGATCACATGACTGTGACATCAGCACAGGTCCTGTGTGTGTGTACTACAGGATATATATACCCTGGTAGTCTTGAGACAGGGTGTGTAAGGCGTGAGGCCTGTTCCTGTGTGGGACACCGCTAGAGTGTGAGGCCCAGTGAGGCCTATTGAAGCCTGGTGAAGCCTGAAAGGCGGAGGCTGGATCCTTAGCTGTGTGGGCGATCCCAGTAGCCTTGGAGGGCCAGAGGCTTGGAAGGCAAGAGTCTGAAAGGCAGAGGCTGGATGTTGGCTGTGTAAGCATACCAGTAGCCTTGGGAAGCCGTAAAGCCACAGTGGTGGCAGAATAAGTCTGAAGCAGCTAAAACCCGGCGAAGGTAAAAACACTGATTGATGTGGACATTTCTATAAGTGACTTTGTTGGGGGCTGCAACTGGAGCCAAGTGGGCCTGTCTGCCACTTGAAAGGCTCCTGGACGTTATATGTAATATGTCAGCGAGCCACTGAGTTGGACTTGGTTATAGCAGTTATGTTGTATAATAAACTGCTGGAGTGTGAAAACTGGAAAAACGTGGCTGGTGTGCTTTAATTGACCCGATGCAGTGAGTATCCCCCAGTATGATGACTAGCGCTGCCTTACACCTATTTAAGGTACTTTCACAGGTAGAGAGCCGTTGGATATATAGGCTCAAAACCATCACCCCGTTCGGCTTAAATGAGAATTGTGGATTTGGGTCTTTCCTGTGATATAAAGCGTATGGGTCTCCCTGTTTTTTATGGGTTTTTAATTTTTTCTTGTATGGTTTTAATTTTGTCTGTTTGATGTTTACATTTTTAGATTGGTCGCTGGGTTACCATAGAACCATTGTTGGTGCTCTGGTCCTGACCTCGATTTTGGCCTTGTCCCACTTTGGTCCCTGATGAAGGAAGAACAGATGAATTTTCAATATCTTAATCATGGGAATTAGTTCTAACTAGTGTTGAGCATTCCGATACTGAAATATCGGGTATCGGCTGATATTCGTGGTATCGGAATTCCGATACTTAATTCCGATACTTTTGCAATATTGTATACCGGAATCGGAAGTTCCCATAATGCAATGAGCCAGTTTCATTTTATTCAGCCAATGAGGATCCTAAGAAGTGTGGGCACATCCTGTTAGGCATGTAGGCATCTTAACTAATGGCATGGCTGTGATTGGCTGCTGAAATGATGTCATGATGCACTATAAAAGCCACAGCCGCCATTTTCAGCTCACTCTGCTGTGAATTCAGTTAGGGATAGGACGCTGTTGTTCTGAGGGACAGTTTTAGCTACCTATTTGGTCTATTCTGCTTTACCCAAGCTACTTTATAAATCGCTGTGCCTTGCAGCGCTAGTGCACAGTTCTCTGTGCTGTTCACCGCTGTCTGCAAGGTCTCTGTGTGTGAGTGCAGCTCACCCTGTAGTGTGTGCTTCAACCACGTCTGGTTGTAGTGCACTCAGTGTGTGTCACTGCCTCATACATTGTCCTTTTTTGCCAATTCATAATTTTTCCTGATATCTCCTATTAGTGTGGTGGTTCCATCCGTATTCAGCTAAATTGGTTCCAAACACACTATATAGGAGTAGATAGAGAATTTTTTTTTGTCTTGCAGCGCTAGTGCACATTGCTCTGTATCTGCACTGTTCACCGCTGTCTGCAAGGTCTGTGTGTGTGAGTGCAGCTCACCCTGTAGTGTGTGCTTCAGCCACGTCTGGTTGTAGTGCACTCAGTGTGTGCCTCATATATTGTCCTTTTTTGCCAATTCATAATTTTTCCTGATTTCTCCTATTAGTGTGGTGGTTCCATCCGTATTCAGCTACATTGGTTCCAGACACACTATATAGGAGTAGTTAGAGGAGCCTTTCTGCAGCATTGAGCCCTGCAGCCCCAGCCAGATTAGTATTAGCCTAATTTTTGCAGCCTCATCTATTGCATTGTAGGTTACCTTCCTACATTGTAATAGCTACAAAAAGTTTGTGATACTATCGGTATTACATCTTTGGGCACATCCAGTGTCTTTTTGTGACAAAAAAAACCTAAATAAAGTTCACCAAACACTCCACTTTACAGTTGTGTAGGCCACATTAGCTCATATTAAAGTCTAGTCCACACTTTATAAAATTAGTGTTTCTTATACCTGTTAGCAGCTGTTCAGGAATAAGCACACTAAGCCCTTAGTACTTTTCTGCCTATCTTTATCAGTCTACCAAGATGAAGAAGGCAGGGAGTAAGGCATGTGGTCGTGGTCATGGGCGTGGGCGTGGGCATGGAGTTTCTGCAGGGAGAGGACGTGAGGATTCTGGGCCTGCAGGGAGAGGACGTGGGGATTCTGTACCTGCTGCAGGCACCAGTGACTCAGCATCCCCCAGTTTTACCAGGGAACAGTCCTTTATGCGCAGCTTTGTAGGAGCTAGCCGTACCCCACTGCTGCGGGAGGACCAAATAGAAGCCGTTGTCGGATGGATGGCAGCTAATGCATCGACTTCAATTAGTTCCAGATCCTCTCAGGTCCTGAGCACTGAAGAGCACCCATCTGTCTCTTCACCACCTGCGAAATTGCCCAGGCAGACAGAGAGCCCTGGACAGGAGCCATCTCTACTTCTGTTCTCTGAATCTCTTGGCTTGGAAAGAGGGGGCCAGCCAAGCAGAATTCGAGAAATTGAAGAAGAGGTAGTATGCAGTGATGCGCAACCGTTTTGTCTCTCTGAATCTGAAGAGGCGGGTGGGCCAGTGCCTATGGTCAGCAGCACACCTCAGTACGCATCTGATGATGAGACTCAGGTGCCACTTTCTGGTGCGTACTGTGCTGTCGAGACTACCCAGGAGAAGCAGTTGTTTGAAGAGGGTGGTGTAGAAGATGAGGTCCTTGACCCATCATGGCGTGAGGGACAGGAAGGTGGTGGGAGCAGCTTTGAGGAAGAGATTCCCCGAACAGCCCAAAAAGGAGGGAGAGGGAGGGGGCAGACTTGGTTGCCTGTAGCCTCCACTTCAGCACCCATTAGGAGCATGGCTCTTCCAAAATCCAAAGCGGGCGCTCCCAAGACTTGCAGTGCCTGGTCCTTTTTTGACACAGTTGCAGATGACATTTGCTTTGTCAAATGGAAGCTGTGTAATCAGAAGGTGAAAAGAGGGAAAAGTGTCAGCAACCTCAATACCACAAATATGTGGAAACATGTGCGGACCAAGCACGTGGTGGAGTTACAAAAACACACTGAAGACCTAGGCCAACCTACAGCGCCACCTACCACCTCTTCAGCTCGTGTTGTAGCCTCTTCCTCCAGCTCACACACAGCTGGTTCGGCTTCCTCACAGGATCGCCATGGAAGAATCTCTGGCACTGTTGTACAGAGACACAGTGTAATTCCACCACAGCACCACTTTCCCAGTCATCCTCACACTCCCAGGCCAGTCTACAGCCATCGTTAGCACAGGCATGGGAGAAAAGGCACCCATACTCGGCAAACCACCCCCGAGCACAGGCTCTGAATGCTGGCATTGCTAAACTACTGGCCCTTGAAATGCTATCATTCTGGCTGGTGGAGACTGACACCTTCCGTAACTTTATGGCATTGGCAGTCCCACAATACAACGTGCCCAGCCGCTTTTATTTCAGCAGGCAAGCCGTCCCTGCCCTGCAACATCATGTGGAGGGAAAAATTAAACATGCGCTACAAAACTCCATCAGTAGCAAGGTCCACCTGACCACCGATGCGTGGACCAGTAAGCATGGACAGGGACGATACCTTTCCCTCACTGCCCATTGGGTAAATGTTGTGGAGCCGGGTACAGATCTTGAGAGTGGCGCTGTATTTGTTCTGCCAACTTCAAGGATTGCAGGAATCCAGTCTGTACACATTGACTCCTCCTCATACTCCAGTTCCTCTGAATCAGCTCTGCAGGAGCCGTCACGGTCTACCTCCACATCGACCCGTGAACGGTTACCTGTTATGATGACCGATATGAGCACAGCCGTGGCCAAGCGTCAACAGGCCGTATTAAAATTAATTTCTTTGGGGAATCGAAGCCACACAGCGCAGGAGCTCTGGAATGCCATCAAGCAGCAGAGCAACGTGTGGTTTGTGCCAGCGAATCTCCAGCCAGGCATGGTAGTGTGTGACAATGGCCGAAATCTGGTGGCAGCTCTGGGCCTAGGCAACCTCACTCACATCCCATGTCTTGCACATGTGCTCAACTTGGTCGTGCAGAGTTTTTTGAGGGACTATCCGGATCTTGATGCACTGCTTCACAAGGTCCGCATAGAGTTCGCTCACTTGCGGCGTTCCAGCAATGCAAGATCACGCATTGCAGCTCTGCAGCGCCGATTACGTCTTCCGGAACATCGCATCATATGTGACCTACCCACCAGGTGGAATTCAACGTTACATATGTTGGAGAGGTTGTGTGAGCAGCAGGCAGCAGTAATGGAGTACCAGCTGCAGCAGGCGCAAACAAGTCGCAGTGCGCGCCGTTCACACTTCACCACCACTGAGTGGGCCTCTATGAAGGACATTTGCCACGTTTTGCGTGCCTTCGATTATTCCACGCGGATGGTGAGTGCAGATGATGCACTAGTCAGCATGACTATACCCCTTATCTGCCTGCTTGAAAAAACACTGCAAGCACTAAGAGACGAGGTTTTGGAAGAGGTGGAGGATGAGGAGTCACAAATGCCATCTGCTTCTCTACAGTCTGCGCAACGTGGTTCCTCACAAAGGCCTAGGCAGGGGACACTTTGTGAGGAGGATGAGGAGGAGTCAATGGATGAGGAAGACATCTGTCCAGAGGAGGGAGGTACACAATGCTCTAGTAGTCAGTATCTAGAGCGAGGGTGGGGTGATGCAGAGCAGGCAGAGATCACGCCTCAAGCAGGGGACAGCGTTTCTTGGCCAGTTGGCAGTCTGCAGCACATGGTTGATTTCATGCTGCAGTGCCTGAGAAACGACTGCCGCATCGCCCACATTCTCAACACGGCTGATTATTGGGTGTCCACCCTCCTAGATCCTTGCTACCGGGACAACTTACAAAGCCTCATAACACCATTGAACCGGGAGCGTAAAATGCGGGAGTACCAAGACGCACTGGTGCATTCCATCATGTTCTCCATTCCAACCGAGAGCAGTGCTGCTAGTGCTTTACAAAGCAGCTCAGTGCGTCGAGGCAGTGGAGGAAGCTCTGCACAAAGAGGGAGCAGAAGCAGTGCCTCAGCACAAGGCAAGACCAGTATGGCCGAAATGTGGCAAAGTTTTGTATCCCCGCCGCCACAAATGTCTACACCATCACAGACGGCTCCAGTCAGCAACGTTTCCCTCAGATGGTGACAGACTACATGTCTTGCCCTCTTAGTGTACTCCCAGATGGCTCTTCTCCCTTCAAGTTTTGGGTCTGTAAACTGGATACATGGCCAGAGCTTAGTCAGTATGCATTGGAGGTGCTAGCTTGCCCTGCTGCTAGTGTAATATCGGAACGCGTCTTTAGTGCCGCAGGTGGTGTACTAACAGACCGTCGCATGCGACTATCCTCCGATAACGTTGACCGGCTTACTTTTCTCAAAATGAACAAGGCCTAGATCTCTCATGAATTTGCCATTCCTCTTCCAGAATAAATAATTGGTTGGCAACAGTATCCAGGTCTCCTGTTGTGTTCATGTTTCTACCACCTGAACTGTAATCTCTGAGCTCCAACACTGCCAGTTGGCGCTCAGAAATGCTGTCTGCACAGTCAACACTTGCTGCCATGTTATTGGGGTTCAGTAACGTCAGCTGTTCCCCTGCTGTGCGGACGGCAATTCCTCCTGCTCTGTCCACATTCTCACTACTACAGATTTTAAAGTTGCTCCAATTACACCTCTGGCTCCTCTGTTTTCCGTATTATCCCTGAGCTCCAACACCGCCAGTTGGCGCTCGGAAGTGCTGTCTGCACAGTCAATACTTGCTGCCGTGTTATTGGGGTTCAGTAACGTCAGCTGTTCCCCTGCTGTGCAGACCGCAATTTCTCCTGCTCTGTCCTCATTCACACTACTACAGATTTTAAAGTTGCTCCAATTACACCTCTGGCTCCTCTGTTTTCAGTATTATCCCTGAGCTCCAACACCGCCAGTTGGCGCTCAGAAGTGCCATCTGCACAGTCAACACTTGCTGCCGTGTTATTGGGGTTCAGTAACGTCAGCTGTTCCCCTGCTGTGCGGACGGCAATTTCTCCTGCTCTGTCCTCATTCACACTACTACAGATTTTAAAGTTGCTCCAATTACACCTCTGGCTCCTCTGTTTTCAGTATTATCCCTGAGCTCCAACACCGCCAGTTGGCGCTCAGAAGTGCCATCTGCACAGTCAACACTTGCTGCCGTGTTATTGGGGTTCAGTAACGTCAGCTGTTCCCCTGCTGTGCGGACGGCAATTTCTCCTGCTCTGTCCTCATTCACACTACTACAGATTTTAAAGTTGCTCCAATTACACCTCTGGCTCCTCTGTTTTCAGTATTATCCCTGAGCTCCAACACCGCTAGTTGCTGCTCAGAAGTGCCGTCTGCACAGTCAATGCTTGCTCCAGTGTTATTGGGGTTCAGTAACGTCAGCTGATCCCCAGCTGTGTGTCCGGCAATTTCTCCTGCTCTGTCCACATTCACACTACTACAGATTTTAAAGTTGCTCCAATTACGCCTCTGGCTCCACTCTGTTTTTAGTATTTACCCTGAGTTCCAGCACCGCCAGCTGTTTCCCAGCAGTGTCTTTGGCACGGGTATTCCCTCCTGCCCAGCCTGGCTCCTGCATGCCAGCTGTTTCCAGGTAGTGTCAAGGTCACTTTGCCTCCAATGCGTTGTCCTGTCGTGTTGCGGTCGGGTTAGCCGACTCTATGGTGCCTGCAGTTTAGGTGACTCCTATGTGGGCTGTGGGATGTGGCAATGAAGGCTGGTTCCATAGTGCCAATAGGACAAGCACCCCCTGTAGGACTGTTGGTTTTGGTAACTGCGGCCGGCTCGCGGCCTTGAAACTTTTTTTTACATGGGTACCTTCTGCTACCCATCCGGGTTCCACTACCGTCAGCTGGTTCTCGGCAGTGCCTTTGGCTTAGGTGCCTCCTTCTCGGTATCCAAGTTCCACCAACATCTGCTGGTCCTTGGTAGTGCTTTCTGGCACAGGTACCTCCTGCTTAGTAACCGAGTTCCAGTACCGTCAGCTGGTCTTCGGTAGTTCCATTGGCTCTTGTACCTTCTGCTACCCATCCGGGTTCCAGTACCGTCAGCTGGTTCTCGGCAGTATCTTTGGCATGGGTACTCCCTCCTGCCCAGCCTGGTTCCACCACGCCAGCTGTTTCCGGGTAGTGTCAACGTCACTTTGCCTCCAATGCGTTGTCCTGTCTTGTTGCGGTCGGGTTAGCCGACTCTATGGTACCTGCAGTTTAGGTGACTCCTATGTGGGCTGCGGGATGTGGCAATGAAGGCTGGTTCCATAGTGCCAATAGGACAAGCACCCCCTGTAGGACTGTGGGTTTTGGTAATTGCGGCCGGCTCGCGGCCTTGAAACTTTTTTTTACATGGATACCTTCTGCTACCCATCCGGGTTCCAGTACCGTCAGCTGGTTCTCGGCAGTGCCTTTGGCTTAGGTGCCTCCTTCTCGGTATCCAAGTTCCACCAACGTCTGCTGGCCCTTGGTAGTGCTTTCTGGCACAGGTACCTCCTGCTTAGTAATTGAGTTCCAGTACCGTCAGCTGGTCTTCGGTAGTTCCATTGGCTCTTGTACCTTCTGCTACCCATCCGGGTTCCAGTACCGTCAGCTGGTCCTCGTTAGTTCCATTTGCTCTTGTACCTTCTACTACCCATCCGGGTTCCAGTACCGTCAGCTGGTTCTTGGCAGTGCCTTTGGCTTAGGTGCCTCCTTCTCGGTATCCAAGTTCCACCAACGTCTGCTGGTCCTTGGTAGTGCTTTCTGGCACAGGTACCTCCGGCTTAGTAACCGAGTTCCAGTACCGTCAGCTGGTCTTCGGTAGTTCCATTGGCTCTTGTACCTTCTGCTACCCATCCGGGTTCCAGTACCGTCAGCTGGTTCTCGGCAGTATCTTTGGCACGGGTACTCCCTCCTGCCCAGCCTGGTTCCAGCACGCCAGCTGTTTCCGGGTAGTGTCAACGTCACTTTGCCTCCAATGCGTTGTCTTGTCGTGTTGCGGTCGGGTTAGCCGACTCTATGGTGCGTGCAGTCTAGGTGACTCCTATGTGGGCTGCGGGATCTGGCAATGAAGGCTGGTTCCATAGTGCCAATAGGACAAGCACCCCCTGTTGGACTGTGGGTTTTGGTAACTGTGGCTGGCTCGCGGCCTTGAAACTTTTTTTTACATGGGTACCTTCTGCTACCCATCCGGGTTCCAGTACCGTCAGCTGGTTCTCGGCAGTGCCTTTGGCTTAGGTGCCTCCTTCTCGGTATCCAAGTTCCACCAACGTCTGCTGGTCCTTGGTAGTGCTTTCTGGCACAGATACCTCCTGCTTAGTAACCGAGTTCCAGTACCGTCAGCTGGTCCTCGGTAGTTCCATTGGCTCTTGTACCTTCTGCTATTCATCCGGGTTCCAGTACCGTCAGCTGGTCCTCGTTAGTTCCATTTGCTCTTGCACCTTCAACTACCCATCCGGGTTACAGTACCGTCAGTTGGTCCTCGGTAGTTCCTCAGCCTTCTTGTACCTTCTGCTACATTTCCAAGTTCAAGCTTTTTGAAATGGTTCTCGGTAATCACTCTGGATCTCCCTGACGAGGACCCTGAAGATGAGGACCCTGAAGACCACCCCGAAGAAGACGAGGACCCCTAAGACGAGGACCCTGAAGACCAACCCGAAGAAGACGAGGACCCCGAAGACGAGGACCCCGAAGACGAGGACCCTGAAGACCAACTCGAAGAAGACGAGGACCCCGAAGACGAGGACCCTGAAGACCAACCCGAAGAAGACGAGGACCCCGAAGACGAGGACCCTGAAGACGAGGACCCTGAAGACCAACCCGAAGAAGACGAGGACCCCGAAGACGAGGACCCAGAAGACGAGGACCCTGAAGACCACCCCGAAGAAGACGAGGACCCTGAAGACGACGACCCTGAACACGAGGACCCTGAAGACCACCCCGAAGAAGACGAGGACCCTGAAGACGAGGACCCCGAAGACGACGACCCTGAAGATCACCCCGAAGAAGACCAAGAAGATGACCCTGAAGAAGTTGACTAAGAGGACAAAGAAGAGAAGACAACCACCAAGATACAGAAGAACAAGAGACAGAAAACCAAGAAGCTGAAGTAGAAGAAGCTGCAGAACAAAAAGCGGAAGAACATTAAGCATAAGACTAAAAATCAGAGCAAAAGATAATATCTAAATTATAAGCAGAAGATGACTAAGCAGTGTATGGGGGTGAGTCCGTTCCTCCTCGTGGTGCCCCTGGAAAAGAACTGCTGCTGCAGGCCAAACTGAACGCGGACAAATCCTGTTGTAAATCTTTTGTGATGGGCAGAACGAAAGGTGTAATGTTCAAACTTTTATAGATAACAACTACAGGAATGCCTGTCACAAATAAGAATATGATGAAGAAGAAGAATATGAAGAAGATGAAGAAGTAGAATATGAAGAAGAATAATAGTTAAATAAGAAGAATATGAAGAATGTAAAAAAAAAGAATAATACGAAGAAGGTGAAGAAGAAGAAGATGAAGAAGGTGAAGAAGATGTTGATGAAAAAGATGCTGATGCTGAGGATGATGAAGGAGAAAGTGTGGGAGAAGTAAAAAGGTGGTGAAGAGCATGGACGTAGTGAAACATAAATATCTGACAAAATATAAAAATACTTAACATAGTCAATATTTCCGTAACTCAGAACGTCTTAAAAAAAAATATTAATTCCTGCTATTCCATTTGATTGGGCTAAACCTCTATGCCTTTATTGTCTCCCCCACCTCCCCCAATACATTCTACATTATTCTTAGTTGTTTTCCTTCATGTAGAATTAACCTACAAGGAAAGAAAGGGTTTATTTTCATTCCGATATTTCTGTCCCATTGACTTGCATTGGCTTCCGGTATCGGAATCGGCAATATCCGATACTTTTGGGGTATCTGTCCGATCCAATCCGATCCGATATTTCCCAGTATCGGAAGGTATCGCTCAACACTAGTTATAACTCATTTGGAGTATTTGACAGTCTTCATCCAATTTTTATACAATCTGTTTACACTATATGAGTTTTTTACTTAAGGGCTTGCTGATTGAAATGAGGAGCAGGGAATATTGCTCTATGATGATAGGCTGGTTTTATTTATATTTACTCATGCCTAAATTCTTTTGTACATGTATGGGAACCTAATGATAGCTTGCAGTCATGGTTCATATGTTTACATAACTGCATTATTTGAGGGTTTTTTGACTCCAATGAAAGTGGTCCATGCCCTGCGTTCTTATATTTTAATTATATTAACTACAGTATATGATTCACTTGGTCCGCATTTCAATTTGTATAGACCTGTTTTCTTGTAATTGCATGTGATTTTTGTTCTCTACAAATAGTCATAACCTGGTGTGACAGTGCATATGGTAGCATTTGAACTCTGAATTATGTTGTCTTTTTAACTTACACGCACTGTCACGATACTGCCGCACCTGTGCATCATCAGCGCGCATGTGCACCGTTGTTGCTCTCGGACCTTCGGCCTGGCGGCACAGTGCACGCTGGCACACGCACAGCTGCTTGGCAGCGGTGGTGTGCTTCCATTCCACCCCCGCCGGACAGAAGTGTCCTTCAGCAAGTGATCTGCGGTGGTGCATGCGCCGTGATGGACTGACGCCACAGGAAGTATTATTTGTCGGCGACACCTTGCTCCACCGGATTGGTTGGTTTGCTATCATGGCGATGTCCGTGCCCTATTTAAGTAACTCCCCACCGCCCATAAAAACACACCCCCTGACGAAGATAGGGGGAAACATGCATTGGAGAGCGGAGGTCTCTACTCCATACAGTACATTTTGATTGTAAGTATACCTACCTTTTTCCTGTGACATTATGGAGTAAAAGTCATAGTGCTATTAAGGTACACCTTTAGGGCTGAATCTGATGCGGTACCTGTCAACTTATGATGCATTGATCTATGAATTACCTCTACCCTGATTCTTATTTAAATGCACTTGTCACTTTACACATCTTTATTATGGACTTAGGATGATTGTTTATGTAGCGGGCAGTACATCAGACTATAGTACTTTTATGCATTGACTTTTGTTCAAGCATGTTTTTCCCTGTTTATTATGGCACTTGGCACTTTTTGGTAGTAACTAAATATGACTTATAACTACATATGATCAATTCGGCCTAATACCTGTCTATATGATATATGATTTATTACTACGCTTAATTTCTTTTAATGTAATAATTCAGTCATTTGGCATGTTGTGGAGTGGTTGTCTTCCCTTTTGTGGTACTGTATTGTTTTTAATCTTTTTCACTTGTGTAAAATAAAGGACAATTTTTGTTCATCAATAACTCTGGTTTCCAGGACCCCTTTTTTTTTATTTATGGGCCCAACTGGTTGTGTTTGCTAAACTGAGTTTTGGACTTCCAATTTGATTAGGTTTACTAATGAGTAATGTACTACTAAAATGTGTATTATCAGATAGTTTTCACTGGGGTGTGTACTTCTTCTCACTGTATGATCCTGACCAATTATAAGTAGGTAGCAACACTCAAAGGAAAGAAGCTCACACCCCACCATAACTTAGAGCACATTTCTAAGTGTGTGAAATGTAATCACACTTATGTCTGTTGTGCTCAAGCAACTTATAATCGCTCTGCAGAGAGATCAGGCTGTCATTTTAATGCTCATACAGGAGCAGTCTATTCTGGACTACTCCTGTGACACTGAGTCACTTCTCATGGGCAAGCCATGAGTCGGGGAAGTCAAGGAGTCCGAGGTCATAAGCCAGGAGGGTAAGTCATAAACAGAGGGGTGAGACAAAGGCATAGTCAAGTCACAGTCTGGGGTCAGAATTCCAAGAAGGTTGTGGATCAAGACAAAGGAGCTAGGCTTACGGATAGTCAAAGACATATCCAAGGTCAGAAAACAAAGATCAGAATATAAGAACTCAGAGCACAAAGCAAACACACACCAATTGAGCTAAGCTACAATTGGCAATCTTCTAATCATTGCCAGCCATCTAAATAGCCAGGTAATCTCCCAGAACAGACCCAGCCAAATTGGACAGCTGAGCTGTCATTCACAATACTGTCAGCTCAGCTCATGCTTCAAATTTGGCAGCTGAGCTGTCACTACTAATCCTGACAGCTCAACACGCCCCTGATCCTATAGGGCAGCTGAACTGTCACTCACAGCATCCTTACGGCACTGCGAGTGGTGGGATTGTGACAAGTCTTGTGTAATATGTAATGAGACCCTGCTCTGTTTGCACTGCAGAGCAAGTATAAGTTGAGCACAACAGACATAAGTGTGATTATTAACACAACACCGGTGTTATGAATGTAACACACATCCACTTACAGGTAAGGAAAAAGGTAAGCCCTACTACAGGGAGATGCCGCACCCACACCAAACTGATCCCTGTACAAACTAGAAAGACTCTAGCTGCTCAACTCAAAACACCACCTTTGACCTGGCTCCCTAAAAGGCCATCAAGGGGTTTCTTGTACCTCCTGAGGAACCAGAGGGGAGGCCACAACACACTGCCAACAAGAGGAGAGAAAAATGTGCAGGAAGATACGAAACCCAGGGTGAGAAAATTAAAACACATTCATATCAGGTAGAGGGGAAACTCTAAGGCAAGCCAAAGGAAAACGTATCAAGTATAACCTCCCAGAAACCAAAAGAGGTGAAAGGAAGAGGAACTGGGAAGGAAAACAAACAGATTCATTGCAGGAATTTAACTGGTGTTTATCAAGCAAGGTAAACCCCTTAGCTGAAGGGCAGGAACTCCTAAACCCAAGTCAACTTAGAGGTATAGCCAACAAAGAAGTGCAGTGAAGGGTGAACATTTAAAACCCAAATATGATTGTCATGGAGAAAAGTAAAATGCTTACATAGATGAGAGAGAAGAGCCTGCACTCTCCTTTGTGCAGTTGACCCCCTCCTTTGGAATTAGGTAACCTTAGATACTCCAAAGGCTAAACAGAAGTGAGGCCCTGCTTCAGGAATGTGGATTAGATTTACGACCAAGATAAGCGTTTTAGAAAATGTAAAGATCTGGGTATCCTTTGTGTGATTGCTATACATTAAGAAGGGAGGTTTGCATGAGCTGCGTTGATCCAATAGATAGGAAAATCATATTTTCAGAAACGTGATGAAGTGGCAAATGTAAAGCATGGTTTCAAGTCACTGAGCGATGACCAGAATACTGTCAACTGAATTTGGACCTGATAGACGAGGCGACACCTGTCATATTTGGTGTCTATTTAAAGATAAAACCATGATATAAAATATGACGTCGATATCGAGCACATGCACCTCTCCGGAGCAAAGATATAGTCCGTTTAGGGAATCTCATAATTTTCTGAAACTGAAGCCACAGCCCAAACCCAACCCTCTATGGAGTTATGAAGGGGAGGTGTGTGGGTGTAACATAGGAGCTAATAAAAAGCAAATGCCACTATTGGGAGTTGTCAGTACTTGGAGGCACAGTTCACTGTAGGTGCTGTCTGTTTTTCCTGGAGAGCCTCCCTAAATCTGAAGCCATTTCTGTGACATCAGGTCCAGTAAGTTTTCTTGGTTTATCCTTTTATTCTATGTAATTGTATATTCTGTATTGTTTTGTCCCCTTTGTAAAATCTTTTGTATATTTATTTAAACACTGTCTATTGTTCTGGATTAAATATAAAATTGAATAGTTCTGTTCCTTTTGTTCGATACACTGCACCCGAAGCCATATGCTGCCAGAACCAGGTGTGGCACCCCAGGAGTTCGGTTGCCACATTGGCATTGCCTCCATCACAGGAGGTGATGCCATGCCTAGAAGCAAGGAGGGGTCCCCTTATCAGGTAACACCAGCATCCAACACATTTCCTGGCTCCAAACCAGAAGGGGGAGCTCTAACCCGGTTTCAGGGGAGCTTCCCCTTTAAATTGGAGCCTGGAGGCGGGGTTTTGAAAAGTCAGTTGGAGTGAGAAAAGTCAGTTGGAGACAGGAGAGTGACGAGAGAGAACCTGGGGAGGGGAGCTGTGACCAAGCTTGTCCCAGAGAAAAGCGCGAGAAACGGGACACCGGAGTCCGTGGTTGTTCGGGTACTGAAGTCCCGGCAGCTTAATCCAGAGGGCAAGAGACTGCAGGTCTCCTGGCCCCACCAAACACCTGGCGGCTCAGCAGCATACTAGAGCCCGGAACCGCCACGAAGAAGCGACGCCTGAAAAAGGCTGGAGATGCCTGCCATACGGGAGAGGATTAAACATTTGCTCAGGAAAGAGGGCCGCAGCATAGCTTTAAGCAGCAGGGTCAAAGAGGATAGAGCAGAAGGAAGGCCTACAACTCCACCTGGCGAGGTGGATCCCCAAATTGCTTTTAGGCCGCCCGGTTCTCCATTACCTTCTGTTACCAGTGCCCCGGTCTACACCATCAAACCTCAAGTTAAGGTAGAGGAAACCGCCATTCTTGTGTCATCTGGTCATTATCTGCATCATCAGTCCTGCACCCCCAGTCCTGCACCCCAACATCCACACCCCCAGGAGTGAGACGACCAGGCCCACAAAGCTGGCAAGACAAGTACGTGGGAGGACGACCGGTCCTGCCTGTCGTGCTTGATGGTATCCCGATGAACACGTTACAGGACACTGGTTCCCAGGTGACAACAATGTCATATATATTGGGCTGATTCAGACATTACCCGCAGTCCAGATGAACACTTTAACATCTTTGTCAGCCCTCGCCTCAGGTGGGGTATAAAGAGGTGACCATAAAGGTTGGCCGAGTAGAATTGCCATCACAAGGGTTGATTATTGTAGATATTGATCTCAGAGAAAGCCACCCTATGATAACCTTAGGCACCAATGTGATAGAGAATTGTCTTGGGGAAATTATTGTTTTGTTGCAACAGGTCACAGAGACTGCCAGTTTTAGTCAGCAGAGAGTTCTGCAGAAGGAGATCAAAGCCCTGATGCAGAGACAACAGGTAGAGCTGTCTGGTGGAGTCGGCAGTATCAGAGTGAGTGATCCATTCCCCACTGCAATACCCCCTTGGAGTGAAATGTTAATATGGTGTCGGGCACCAATAGGTCTCAGTGGTCAAGATTATCAGACCCTGGTAGAACCCATGTATTCTGATAGTAGGCCCACCATCTTGACGGCCAGGGGGGTAGTCAATGTCCGCAAGGGGAAAGTACCGATACGCATCCTGAATTGTGGGGAGAAAGAGGTCCATTAACCCCGGTATGCCACCCTTGCTAGTTGTTCACTGTCAGTAACAACGCAATAAAGGCAGTGGAACCTTTGCCTTCATCCGAACAGGCGGAGGACAATGGCTCCAAGGGGCATATGGAGGATTGGTGTCAGAAGCTACAAGTAGGCACTGACTCCACCCCATGGGGTGTACCGGGTGGTCCAAGAATATGAGCGAGTCTTTAGCAATCACCCACTAAACTTTGGCAGGTAAAAGGGGTCCAACATCATATCCCCACAGGAGATCATCCGCCCATTAAAGAGAGGTACCGCCCTGTACCCCCAGCTCACTATCAATGTGCCAAGGGAATGTCACTGGAGAAAAAGGAGGCTGGGGTGATCAGAGATAGTTGAAGCCCCTGGGCAGCTCCATTAGTCCTCGTTAGAAAGAAAGATGGTACAATGAGGATGTGCGTTGATTCTAGGCAGATTAACCGCATTACATATAAGGGCGGCTACCCATTACCTAGAATTGAGGAATCATTAGCTGCACTGAGATCCGCTAACTATTTCTCCTTTTTAGATCTCACCAGTGGGTATTGGCAGGTTCTCGTGGCAGAGGCGGATAGAGAGAAGACCACATTTACGACACCAATGGGCCTCTGCGAGTTCAACTGCATGCCATTCGGGCTCTGCAACACCCTGGGAACATTCCAGCGGTTAATGGAGTGTTGCCTAGGGCACAAAAACTTTGAAACCGTTCTTCTGTACCTGGACGACGTAATCATCTACTCAAAGACGTATGAATACTACCTGGAGCACCTGGCTGAGGTGTTCGAGGCCTTATCCTGTTTTGGCCTGAAAATAAAGCCGTCCAAGTGCCACCTGTTGAAGCCCAAGGTGCAGTACTTAGGCCATGTAGTAAGAGCCGAAGGTGTAGCACCAGACCCTGAAAAAGTCACTGTGATCAAGGACTGGCCAAGACCCTCCACTATCAAGGAAGTGCGGCAGTTCCTCGGGCTGGTAGGCTATTACAGGAGATTCATCAAGGCTTTCACCAAGATAGAGGCACCCATGCAGGACCTCTTAGTGGGCCAGTCCAAGAAGGCAAATAACCCGAATCCTCCGTTCAAGTGGGGTAAAAATGAAGAAGAATCCTTCACTCGACTGAAGGTGGCTCTTACGGGACACGAAGTCCTGTCCTACCCCGACTATGGCCAACCCTTTATACTCTATATGGATGCCAGCAATGTGGGATTGGGAACGGTGCTGTCTCAGGTACAGCAGGGCAGAGAGAGAGTGATTGCCTATGCCAGCAGGAAGCTCCGTCCCACGGAAAGGAACTGTTATAACTATAGTTCCTTCAAGTTGGAGTTTTTAGCCATAGTCTGGGCTGTAACACAGAGCTTCAAACACTACCTGGCTTCAGTGAAGTTTACCATTTTCACAGACAATAATCCGCTTACCCACCTTGAAACGGCGAAGCTAGGTGTGCTGGAGCAGCTGTTATGATCTGCTACAAGCACTAATGAAAGACAGGAGATCTGTCCCTACAATAGAACTAAGCTAGATCCCTACGATGTAACGGGGAACCTGATCCTGCGATCAGACCCGCTAAAGTCCTCAGCTTGTCTGAACGAAGACCTATAGATGTGAGGAAGGGATCCCTTCAAGAACTAGGGACTGAGAGAAATATGGACACCTCCTAGCAGAAATTGTAGCAGTAAAAAGGCAAACAAACAACATAGAACATAGAGGTCAAAAGACCTAGCTAAACTGACTGAGAAAGGTAAGAAAGCACCTGGCTAGCTTAAGAGTAGAAATTACAATGAAGTCCAGCATGGCCAGAAGGGCGGAGCAGGATTAAATAGGCAAAAACGGTCATGTGACCAGCATAATAGAAAAAACCTAACAGGAGAGTTCTAACAGTACCCCCTCTTCTATGAGGATCCTCCGGATCCCCTAGGCCCAGGCTTATCAGGAAACCTCTTGTGAAATGCTCTGACAAGTCTGGAAGCAGAAACATCATCTGCCCTCACCCATGAGTTATCCTCGGGACCAAAACCCTTCCAAGCGACGAGATACTGCAAACTCCCTCTATACCATCTCGAATTAAGGATGCAGGAAATTTCATATTCCCCGTCCTCCACCACCGGAGGAACAGTGGCAGTGGCGTCTCTATCTGATACATAAGCTTTTTTCAATAGAGAAACATGAAACACCGGATTAATCTTCCAGGAGGTAGGAACCTCCAACCTAACAGCAGATTGGTTAACTACCTGAAGCACCTTAAAGGGCCCTACAAACTTGGGACCCAATTTTTTAGAAGGAATCCTCAACCGCAGATTCTTAGAGGACAACCAAACCATGTCACCAACCGTAAACAAAACCTCTTGACGTTTCCTGTCAAAGTACCTCTTAGATTTTTTGTTAGCCTCCTGAAGATTACCACGCACATCTGTCCAAACTCTTTCCAAATCACTGGAAAAACTCTCCTCCTCAGGCACAGCCGATACCAATTTGGAGAATGACTCAAAAGACGGATGTCTCCCAGAACAACAAAAAAATGGCGAACACCCAGCAGAAGAGGATGTATGGTTGTTAAGAGCAAATTCAGCAAGCGGCAGAAACTCAGACCACCCCTCTGGATTGTATGCCACAAAACAACGCAAGAACTGCTCAACATCCTGGTTCTTCCTTTCTGTCTGGCCATTAGACTCAGGATGATATCCAGATGAAAATGACAAATGAACTCCCAACCTGTCACAAAAGACACGCCAAAACGAGCCATGAACTGAGGTCCCCTATCAGAAACAATGTCAGTAGGAACACCATGGAGTCTGACAATCTCCTTGACAAAGGCCTTAGCGAGTGTCTTAGCGCAGGGCAGTTTGATGAAGGGAACCAAGTGACACATCTTGCTAAAGCGGTCCACGACCATCCAGATGACCGTGAAACCCTCAGAGGGGGGAAGGTCAGTAATAAAGTCCATAGCAAGATGTGTCCAAGGTGCACTAGGAACCTCCAGAGGGCAAAGCAACCCCGCAGCCGGAGTATGTGAAGACTTAGATTTAGCACACACAGTACATTGACGCACCCACTTAATGACCTCCTTCTGCCATCCAGGCCACCAAAAACTGCGACCCACAAGTCTCTTGGTCTCAGAAATTCCAGGATGACCTGCCAACCGAGACTCATGACACTCAACAAACAAATCTCTCCTAATGGTCCTAGGCACAAACAACCTCCCATGGGGAGTGTTAGATGGGGCATTCTCCTGTGCTTTAAGAATCTCATCTTCCAAAACGGAGTCCAATGCAGCTATCACAACACCTTCTTGTAAAATGCTCTCCTCCTCCTCAGCACCGACCATGGGAGAAAAGCTGCGAGACGAAGCGTCAGCTTTAACATTCTTGGTACCTGGGATGTAAGTAATGGAAAAATTAAACCGTGAAAAAAAAAGTGCCCACCTAGCCTGACGGGCATTCAAGCGCTTGGCAGCATCAAGATAGATCAGATTTTTATGATCAGTGAAAACCTGAATGGGAAAATCAGCACCTTCCAAGAGATGACGCCAGTGTTCAAATGCGAGTTTAATAGCCAGCAATTCCCGATTACCAATATCGTAATTAAGTTCAGTCTCAGAAATCTTTTTTGAAAAAAAGGCAGAGGGATTTACTCCATCCTTGTTTTCCTGAGACAACACCGCACTGACCCCCACAGAAGAAGCATCAACCTCAACCAAAAACGGCTTAGTCACATCAGGCTGCATAAGGATGGGGGCAGAGCTGAACCTCTCCTTTAGAAACACAAAAGCTTCAATGGCCTCAGTAGTCCACTGAACCGTATTAGAACCTTTCCTGGTGAGATCGGTCAGTGGTTTAACAATAATAGAAAAATTTTTAATTAATTTTCTGTAATAATTGACGAAACCCAAAAACCTCTGTATCGATTTCAAACCAATAGGCCTAGGCCATTCCTGCACAGCTTGAACTTTCACCGGGTCCATCACAAAGCCTTCGCTGGAGATATTGTAGCCCAAAAAACTATTTCTCTGTACAGTGAACTCACATTTCTCCAGCTTAGCAAAAAGTGAATTGTCAATCAATAACTGCAATACCTCACGTACGCTCCGCCAATGAGACTCCAGGTCAGGCGAATAAATCAAAATGTCATCCAAATACACAACCACATTTTTGCCGATCAAAGGTCTAAGGATGTCATTAATATGATTCTGAAAAAATGCTGGTGCATTGGTAAGACCAAAAGGCATAACCAAATTCTCAAAATGACCCACAGGAGTGTTAAAAGCAGTCTTCCATTCATCACCCTCCTTCATGCGCAACAAATTGTATGCCCCCCGGAGATCAATTTTAGAGAACCACTTGGCCCCCACTAACTGGTTAAACAAATCAGTAATCAATGGCAGTGGGTAGGGATTAAGTACAGTAATTTTATTAATCTCGCGAAAGTCCAAACAAGGACGTAAACCTCCGTCCTTTTTTTTAACAAAAAAAATCCAACAGCCACAGGTGACTTAGAGGGTCTGATATGACCGGCGGCCAAGCTCGTCTGTATGTATTCCTCCAAAGCCTTTCTCTCAGGAATAGTCAGATTAAATAAACGACTTTTAGGAAGAGTCGCTCCAGGGACAAATTCAATGGTACAATCGTAGTCTCTATGGGGAGGCAAAATTTGCGACTCCTCCTCAGAAAAAACTTTCCAAAAATCCTGAATAGGTACAGGTAATTCCCCTTTATCCACAGCAGCAATGCACCCGTTACAACACTTGTCATAACACTTAGGGCTCCAGGACTTAATTTCATTGGTAGACCAATCCAGTACAGGATTGTGCAATTTTAACCAGGGCAACCCCAAAACTACTGGAGAAGGCAAATTATTTAATACCACCAAATCCAAATTTTCTTGGTGAATACCATTAATAGTGAGGGGAAATTCATAAGACTTGTGAGTAACACATTTCAAGGGAGAGCCATCGACAGAAACCACGGCAATAGGGGATGACAAAGGTTTGGGTTTTAAATTAAGTTTTTCCAAGAATCCCCCATCAATCACATTCAGAGTTGAACCACAATCCACAAATACCCGAAATTCAATTAATTCTTCCTGAGCTGCGGTAGTAGCCGAAAGAAATACACCCTTAGTGTTTAAACAGGCTATACGGGCGTAACTGACCTTTTTTTTTTCTTTGTTCATACGAAGCACACAGTTCTTAAAGAAATGGTCAGATTTGCCGCAATAAAAGCACAAACCTTCAGAAAACCTGCGGTCTTTTTCCTGAGAGCAGGGTGACATCGCCCCAATCTCCATCGACTCTCCAGTGTCAGTACAGACCCTCTCAAGACTCGGAGCTGACATGGCAGAGGATTTACTCTCATTAACCCTTGCACGCAGTCTCCTGTCCACCCGTATAGCTAATTGCATTGCCTCCTGCAAGTTTCCAGGTGTAGGATAAGCAATCAGCAGATCCTTAACCCTTTCACCTAGCCCAGCAAGAAACAAACTTTTCAGAGCTGAATCGTTCCACCCCACCTGAGCAGACCACCGACGGAAGTGAGTACAATAATTTTCCACATTACCTGATCCCTGCCTCAAATGTCTCAATTCCGTCTCAGCTGATGAGACACGATCAGGATCATCATACAACAACCCCAAAGCAGAAAAAAAACTATCCACTGATCTAAAGCACGGATCACTAGGTTGGAGAGAAAATGCCCATCCCTGAGGTTCTTTGCGCAAAAGTGACATTATAAACCCTATGCGCTGTGATTCATCACCAGAGGATCTGGGTCTCAAACGAAAATACAATAAACAAGCATTTTTAAAGGAAAAAAAATCTTGTTGTTCACCAAAAAATAAATCAGGCAATCGTACCTTTGGCTCCACAAAATGTGCTCCAGAACAGCTACTCACATGTTGTTGGAGCTCGGCCACCTCCAGAGAGAGTCCCTGCAGGCGTTGAGCCAAATCCTGAACCGACACCATGATGGAAACTGGAGGTCTTTCCTTAGAGAATTTTTTTGGGCTGGACTTACTGTTATGATCTGCTACAAGCACTAAGGAAAGACAGGAGATCTGTCCCTACAATAGAACTAAGCTACATCCCTACGATGTAACGGGGAACCTGATCCTGCAATCAGACCCGCTAAAGTCCTCAGCTAGTCTGAACGAAGACTTATAGATGTGAGGAAGGGATCCCTACAAGAACTAGGGACTGGGAGAAAGACGGACACCTCCTAGCAGAAATTGTAGCAGTAAAAAGACAAACAAACAACATAGAACATAGAGGTCAAAAGACCTAGCTAAACTGACTGAGAAAGGAAAGAAAGCACCTGGCTAGCTTAAGAGTAGAAATTACAATGAAGTCCAGCAAGGCCAGAAGGGCGGAGCAGGATTAAATAGGCAAAAACGGTCATGTGACCAGCATAATAGAAAAAACCTAACAGGAGAGTTCTAACAGCAGCGATGAATGGCCCGGCTGTCCAACTACGAGTTTACCATCAAGTATCGGGAGGAGCATAAAAACACTAATGCTGATGCGCTATCCAGGATGCCCAATTTGCCAGATGGGGGAGAAGACGTGGAAGAGCTGGAGGAGATAGCTACCGGCTTTCCATCGTTATGGGGTGACCCAGTGCTTCCACTGTGTGAGGGACAAGCACTCCGCCAACAGATAGGCCACGTTTAACCCATTGCCCCACCATGGATGGGCAGATACGCAGGATAGCGACCCGGCTGTCTATCTAGCAAAGGAGTTGCTGGCACAAGCTGACTTACACCCTGGTCCAGATGCTCCACAGAAGACCCAACAGTTGTGGAAGGAGAAGGGCAAGCTGTTCATCTACGAGTGAAAGCTGTTTCAGAGAAGCATCAACTCCTGGACACACGGACTGGTCTGGCAGGTGGTAGTCCCGAAGCGAGATGCGCCAATGGTCTTAGAGGCGTACCACGATGGAGCAGGACACTTCGGGTGGAAGAAGTTGGAAGTCCTGCTACGTGAGCGATTCTACTGGGTTGGCATGAGGAAAGCAATCGAGAGATGGTGTCGAGAATGTGGTCCATGCAACCTGAGACGGAAAGACCGTGATAGCCAGAGAGCTCCCCTGCAGCCCATAGCCACCAAACAACCACTTGAACTGGTAGCCTTGGACCACGTGAAGCTATCCCCAAGCCAGTCAGGCTATGTCTACGCTCTCACCATAGTAGACCACTACTCCCCGTTCCTGGTAGTAGTGCCAGTGAAGGATAAGATGGCTAAGACGGCAGCCAAAGTGTTTCAACAACACTTTTGTCACCCACACGGTTACCCTGAATGAGTGCTTACCGACCAAGGCTCAGCCTTTGAAGCAGAAGTGTTTCAGGAGTTCTGTAACTTGTACGGCTGCAAGAAAATAAGGACGACGCCGTATCATCCCCAGACCAATGGGTTATGCGAGAAAATAAACCAGGTAGTACTAGACCTGTTGAAGACGCTGCCCCTTGAAGAGCGTAGCCTGTGGCCAGAGAAGTTACCGGATTTGGTAGACCTATATAACCACATCCCGGTGAACTCCACCAACTGTACACCCGCCTACCTGATGAGGGCAAGACGTGGCACGTTACCCATTGACTTAGACATGGGAGTTTTAACACCTGAGACGACATCACCAGATGCAGACTGGGATACGGAGTGGCAGCAACAATACCGCAAGGTGCAAGAATTTGTAGAGAGAAGTTTGTACCAGGCGAGACAGAGGCAGGAAAGAACTTATAATCAGCACGCACCTGCAGTTCCCTTGTCACCTGGAGAACAGGTACTCAAAAGGAAGAGACGAGTTCACAAATTAGACGATCAGTTGGAGGTTGAGCCAAACACCGTCTTACCTTCAAATTTCGACAACACCAAGGTATGCCTCATCAGTAAAGATGGAGCAGAGACTTCGGCAGCAGTCTCAAGAGACCACCTAAAGATATGCCCTGATCGATTGAGACACCAAGAGGAAGACCAAAACAGCCCCCAGCACACAGAAAAGGTGGAAGAGATGGTCCAAACCACCCTAGGAGAATTTCCCCGGTCTTGGACACAGGTGAACCAAGCAATCATCGTACCTGTCCTGACCTTTCCCCATGTAGCCTTACCCGAAGCTGCAGAGACTCTAAAACAGCAGAGAGACCAGACGGCCCCAGCAACAGATGCCACAACTGCAGTGGAACGAGTGAATCTGTTCCCTGCTAGCGGTGAATCTGTCACTCCCATGGTGAGTTTAGGAGTTTGCAGAAAGCAATTTGGTATACCAGTACTACGTAAGTCCACAAGTAGCGCAGTGAATAGTGCACCCACCACACTAGAGACCCGGGTAGGTCATTAGCAATAACTGTTGTGCGCAGATCAACCCGAAGTACTAGAGGTCAGCTCCCTGCACGTTATAGGGATTAAGGTGTAATAAAATAATAGTGTATAGTATATAATTGCAACCGTTAAGCATGAGAGCCTACAGAGACTTCCTGTAAGAACTTTTAAACAATCGTGAGTGTATATAGTTATTATATTTATGGACAAATGGACCACAGGACTAGATGTGGTCAGAGCAATATTGAGTAAACTTAATTGTTAGCCTTAAAAATAAACCGCAGGCGTGGCCGAAAACCAGGCCCACCGACAGAGTGCCCTGAAGCCACTCCCAGGGACGATACACAAAGTGGGTTAAGGCGGTTCCCACCAACCAACCTTCAGGTGCCCGGAAAAAGACAATTCCCGGATAGCGGCATAAAGAATAAGCGCCACAATGACTGCTCCCAATTTTTGTTTGTTTTTTGTTGCTCTGCAATTTTTGCCTTTTTGAGACTTTGTAATTTTTTTGGAATATAAATCGTTATTGTTGTTAATTGTTTAACTCTAAAGGTGTCCTCTGTCCGGGAGTACTGAATTTAGGGGGGAATGTGGCACCCCAGGGGTCCAGTTGCCACATTGGCATTGCCTCCCTCACAGGGGGTGATGCCATGACTAGAAGCAAGGAGGGGTCCCCTTATCAGGTAACGCCAGCATCCAACACATTTCCTGGCTCCAGACTAGAAGGGGGAGCTCTATCCCGGTTTCAGGGGAGCTTCCCCTTTAAATTGGAGCCTGGAGGCAGGGTTTAGAAAAGTCAGTTGGAGTGAGAAAAGTCAGTTGGAGACAGGAGAGCGAAGAGAGAGAACCTGGGGAGGGGAGCTGTGACCAAGCTCGCCCCAGAGAAAAGCGCGAGAAACTGGACACCGGAGTCCGTGGTTGTTCGGGTACTGAAGTCCCGGCAGCTAAATCCGGAGGGCAGGAGACTGCAGGTCTCCTGGCCCCACCAAACACCTGGCGGCTCAGCAGCATACTAGAGCCTGGAGCCGCCACGAAGGAGCGACGCAGGAAAAAGGCTCGAACTGCCTGTCATACGGGCGAGGATTAAACGATTGCTCAGGAAAGAGGGCCGCAGCATAGCTTTGCAGGGCCAAAGAGGACAGCTCAGAAGGAAGGCCTACAACTCCACCTGGCGAGGTGGATCCCCAAATTGCTCCTAGTTCGCCCGGATCTCCATTACCTTCTGTTACCAGTGCCCCAGTCTACACCATCAAACCTCAAATAAAGGTAGAGGAAACCGCCATTCTTGTGTCGTCTGGTCATTATCTGCACCCTCAGTCCTGCACCCCAACATCCACAGCCCCCTACATGAACGGTACCGGTAGCCCTGGGGCCTCGCTCTACCAGTCGGGAGCAAATCCATCCCATCTGTGTCACCAATGGCCCTAGCGGTCTCTTTCAGCAGGGGCGGCCACCTATAGCCACATACCACTGGTGGCGTCACAAAACTTTTCCCCTAAACAAACTGTCCTTGGTTTTTAATGACCGCCTAGGGCCCCAGACCGGGTCAAGCCCCGTGACAATCCCTAGGTACCGACCGACCCGGTGGCGAGCACCCCACGGTCTTAGGGGGCGCATCCTAGGCATCCAGTCAGCCTGTATAAACCCCAACTGGTGGTGGCAGCTAATAATCTTTCTTGGGTTATCGTGAAGTTAGCAGTGATTGTACAGGGGTATATACATATATTTCATGTGTTGGAATCCAGAGGTGTATATATCATACGCTCACTGTTAGTTTTCCAGTAACTGGCATGTTAATGCAAATGGCCCTCTGCCTCCTATGTTAGTCGTCGGCTAATCGTGTAATTATCCAGATGATAGGGGGCGGCAGAGAGCTGTTTGACACAAAGATCACAGCGGGTAGGTTCTGCGTGACCTTCCCGGCTGCGATAATCCTGACAGTGATAGGACTGGCCAAAGTGGGAAAATGGAAAACACCTGAAGAGGAACAAACCAAGACGGGGAAACAAAGACAATTGCAACTATCAACATTTGGACAAAGAAGAAAAGGCAACAGCTCAGCAGACAGAGGAACCAACCATGGAGCAACATGTCAGCAGACCAAATTCAGAAACCGAGCCATGGCAACCAATTAGGCAATGTGGGAGATTGGCAGTAAAGCAGAGCTGACAGTGCTAGGAGAGGAGGAGAACTGATAGAAGGATTTGTAATGAGACACAGCTAAACTCAGCTGCTGTGCTGCCCCCCCCAGGTACCTTATCTGAAAGGTATTAGTCATCTGTGCTTTCTATACTTTGAAAAGAAGTGCAAGTGCTCAATGAAAAATGATTGTCTAATGACGCCCACTTGGACTTAAAAAAGTTAACTCATCAGGTGCCAAATTGCCAATATCTCTGCAATGGAGAGACAAAAACAACAAACAAACAAAAAATACAAAAAGTGTTATTTTACTCTAGAATCACTATTACATCTTGTGTCCAGTTTAACCTGAAACATTTGATGAAAGATCCTATTTAATGGGCCCATGATGATGCAAGAAAAAAACTTATACTCACGTATTGGATGGGCGCAGCTTCTCCGTTCTGCTGCCGGCAACCCCCTCTTCTACATTCCATCTTCTGACAAGAGGCATCACAATGTTGGGCATATTTATTCAGGGTTAAAGTGCTGGGCCTATTTTTATGTATGGCCACAGTGTGTGGCATATTTTTACTAGTTAAACTTAAGAGCCAAAGGCATCTGTGTGATGAATTCTGTAAAGTAATGACTTTGAGCAGTCATAATGAATGTCTGAGCCAAATGGAGAAGAAAAAAAGAGCATCTCCATTCTAAGAGTCACTGAATGTGAATGTTTATTCTGCAGCTGGTTGCATGTGATCAGTACTATAGTAACTATAATGGAATACATTGTGATGATGGATGCTAGCATTCTTGTTTGTAATACAACAACTCTCAGCATACCTTTATGTTTGTTTAAGTTATGAGTCTGTTTTCTGATGCTATATTTATGTTCTCAGATTAGTTCTGGTGCTGTATATGTGCTTGGTTTTGGTAGCATATTTATGTAATCATGGTTATTTCTGGTGCTCTACTTATGAGTTTGGTTCTGGTGCTTTATATTTGCTTTGTTCTGGTAGTATACATATGTACACAGGAGGTTAGTTCTGATGCTGTACTTACGAGTTTGGTTCTGGTACTGTATTTATGTACTGTTTAGTTCTGTTTCCCTGACAATATATTTATTTTATAAATTTGCTTCGGCTACCTGAGATTGGCACAGGTGCCTTAAACTTGTTTAGGAATATATAAATATATAAGTAAAGGATGAATATAATGTAGTGTGTTTGGTTAGGTATGTATTTATTCTAGTGTGGCAAAAAGGAACTGTAACCTGGGGATGGTAGCACACACATTAATATAATGTTTATTTAAAATATTGTGATTATTTTATTAGGAGAGAAGTAGGAATAATTTTTCCAAGAGTTCTACACAGTGGACACCCAACACTTATAAATGCATTATTATATTTAAAAGGGATGTCCAATACATCAATATTGATTACCTATTTCTAGATTAGGCCATCAATATGAGATTGATGGTGGTCCGACACCTGGCACACCCATCGATCAGCTGATATCAGTTCCAATGGCGGACAGATGAGTAAACATCCAGCTGGTAGCAACTGATCAATGGTTTGACTAGAACCCCACCAAACTAATATTGATGACCTATTTATTCCAAGGATAGGTCACCAGTACTAAATTAGTGGACAACCCTTGTAAATAGGAGAACCTTTGTTTAAAAATGGACTCCTACCATTTCCCATAGCAGTCACTGTGAGGGAAAAGCATCATTAAATGGTTGTCATTTATATAAGTTTCCATGCATGTAAAATATCAATGAGTGGAGTCTTACAGAATATGATGAGCTCACCATATACTACATTAAAGCTGCTTTATTTTATCTTTTTTTAATGGTGACAATCTTCCCATTTTATCTATTATTTATCTAATATTTTTTGCCCCTAAAATCTGTTTCTGTTTTTAAGACCAAGAGGAACAGGTAAAAGTAAGCACTATAGTATAATACTATATATTTATAGTTTATTATTGCATAGTATTATGCAATATTTATTTTTTAAGTAATATTTTGATGGTGACATTTAATAAAATTAGATTTGACTCTTTTATTGGATTGAATTAAGGAATCAGAGGATTCTCACCACAAAGCCATTCACTATTGATCTATGTGTAATGCAATAGCAGAACTGGTCCCAGACAGCTCAGTTTCTCAAAGAGTTCTTTGAAGTCTAGCTTCTTTTCAGTTAGATAACTGATAGCACTCATATACAATTTCTTCTGTGATGCCACATGAAATGCAAAAACTTCATATGTTAATCTCTCCTCCATTGGAACTTAATGTTGTTGCATACTTTAATTTATGCTCAAATTGAATGGAAGAGTAGACGGCATAGAGACATTTTCCAAAGCTACGTTACAAATTTACACATTATATTGCGTAGTGAGATATTGTTTTCTTACTATTATTATTATTATTATTATTATTATTATTATTATTTTGTTATCTTTACATATTAAACAACACTATATTATTGGCATATTAGTGTCATACCGAAATAATAAGAGAAGTGGCCTTGGACAACCAAGCTAGCTATTTTTTTTTTTCTAGAAGTGCATCCGACTGACGCTATGCAGGAAACTGAGCATCCAAAGCTACAGGCCAAAGTACACATAATTAAAGAAGGTAGAAGATTAAGAATCACATGCATGGATAGCAGTTTCTTGCTTATGAAATTATGAAAATAAAATCCATATATCTGCTCTAGCATGCCATTTGTTTAAAGGGAATATGTCAGTAGGACCAACCCTCCTAAGCATGTAGGTCATAAGAAGCTTAATAAACTGATACCTTGATATCTGCAATCTGATGTCTTACGCCAGAGAAATCCACATTTCTCTTATATGTAAATGACCTCTTCCATGATATGGGGAGGATATTGCCTGGAAGATAACTCTGCCTCCAGTTTACATGAAGGGGGAGTTTCCAGTGTGAGACAAGTAACTAAAATACAGAACAGGAGAAATGAAATTTTTCTTCTTGCAAACACATTTTTTGCAGCTCTCTGAGCTCTGCTGTATTGCAACAACATTGCATTCCTGTCTGCCTGTGAGATGGTAGGTGAAGCGGAGAGGAACCTGCAGATGTGTCAGGTATAATCACACACAGCTCTGCAGTGAGATCAGGAGAGCAGAGAGCGGCCATTACACATCACACTGGTAACTCCCCCTTCATGTAAAACAAGCTCTGGAGGTGGAGTTGTCTTCCAGGCAGGGTCTTCCCCATAGCCAGGAAGAACTCATTTATATAAAGTGATAAAAGATGATTTATCAACCACAAGGCAGTCTATAACCTTTATGCCCATATTAATAGTTTAGATAGGTCAAATGTGGTGACAGATTCCCTTTAAGGGTTATTGTATCTTATACAAGTTGTCACCTATCCACTGGTTAGTTTATAACTGTTAGAGCACCAAAACAAGGGATTTGTGTTTCCTGTTTTCTCCTGCTTCTACCCTGGATGCAAGACTACTGCCAGAAGAAGTTAATCTGTAATGGCTATATCACTGGCAGAAATAGGCCAGTGCAGTTGATATCTTCAATGTTAAACTTAGATGGTCACAAGTCCTGCTGATTAATGGGCATTCTAGCAGCAGGGCCCACTGTAATCTATCCATTAGCTAGGTGATAACTTGGTTAGGCTGGAATACTCCTCTACTCTTACATGTATTTGACTATTCTGCTCAGTACTCTTGGATTTGACTCCTGGCTTTTTTGACTGTGTCTCCTTTTTTTCATGGACCTGCATGTTTGCCTGGTTACCTTTGCTTTGACAGTTTTGACTCTGCCTGCCTGACTATCCTGACCACTTGTTTTACCATAATTGCTTGGTTCTTAGTCTGCTCAGCCTAAATCTTTTATGCATTTAGGAACTTGTGTCAAGTTTTATTACTTCTTCACCTCAAGTGTCAGATATCAAGCAGCAGATGCCAATTGGTGAATTGTCTAAGGTCAATGAGGTGGGGATCTGGCAAGAAAAGACCATAACTTCATGAGGGTTTTAAAGAGAAATGGGAATGTTTCTAGATGATGCAAGTTGGCAATAATAGTTTAAATGTGGTCAAAAGTGTTTGCATCTTATTGATATACATTAGAGACCTTGCAAAATGTACATTGGCTCATATCTTCTGGGAGAAGACATATGGGACTATTTTAATATGAATGTATTGAAATACAAAAAAGGCTCACCTCGTAAGGTGGATCCCCTAAAGCCTAAGGTTAAGGTGGACACATGGACCCCGGATGATGGTGTAGCAGACAGGAAGGCACATGTGTAGTGAGGACTTGGAACAGGACAGCAGGAGGACAGTTGTAGGGAGGATGCAGGAAAGTCCAAAATAACAAAGGCAACAGGTATGCAGTGTCACAAGGAAGATACAGACTAGAAGCTAATAGAAGAGCACAGAAAACAAATATAACACAGTACTAACAATCTTAACCGCTTCCAGACCGCCCACTGTACATAAACGTCGACGCTGCCTGGGCTCTATGTAGCACTGATGTTTATGAACGGTCGGTGGTCCCGCAGTCCTCAGGACCCCTAGGGTCCTGCAAGCGCTGCGGGTGCGGTGCAGAGCGACAGCTCTGATAGGGGACATCATCGGGACCTGATTGGATCAGGTCCCAATGATGTTAACCCTTTGCTATCTTCTAAATGCCACGATCTATAGTGATCGCGGCATTTAGAAGATAGTGAGAGGAGAGGGGGTCGTCCACTTACCTCTCCAACGGCCCCCTGATGTCTTACAGAACCTGCCGTTGTCATGGCAGCCGGAGGTCACATGACCGCCTCCAGATCTGCCATGTATGGTGTCCTGCTAGGCTCAGCCTGCAGCTGAAGTCCAGCAGGAGACAGTGTGAAACTGTCAGCAAAGCTCTCATGCAATGCAAATACATGTCTATTGCATTGCATGAGAACAGTGATTAGAAAAATAAAAATTAATGTCCCATACAGGACTAAGTAATTCACAAAATAAATAAAAATAAATAAATAAAATATTAAACCAATAAATCCGTATATTTATGCAAAAACAAAAAAAGTACACATATTTGGTATCGCCGCGTCCGAAACAACTTGATCTATAAAACTGTCACACTAATTAACTCCTTCTGTGCACACCTTAATAAAAATAAATAAAAAAACGGAGCGAAAAACTATGCTTTTTCACCATATCGCCAAACAAAAAGTGGAAAAAAATGCGATCAAAAAGTAAAATGGAAATAAAAATGGAACCGCTAAAAACATCATCTTGTTCCGCAAAAAAAAAGCCGCCACACAGCTCCATCAGCCGAAAAATAAAAAAGTTATAGCTCTCAGAATAAAGCAATGCAAAAAAAATATTTTTTTCTATAAAATTGTTTTATTGTGTAAAAGCACCAAAACATAAAAAAAAATACATTAAGTGTAGTATTGCTGTAACCGTACTGACCCGTAGAATAATGCTGCCTTATCACTTTTACCACACGCAGAACGGCATAAAAAAAAGCCTCAAAAAACAATTCCTGAATTGTTTGTTTTTGTTAATTTTACCTCCCAAAAAACGGAATAGAAAGCGATCAAAAAATGTCCCATACAGAAAAATGGTACCAATAAAAATGTCAACTCGTCCCGCAAAAAACAAGCCATCACATGACTCTGTCGGCTGAAATATGGAAAAATTATAGCTCTCAAAATATGGCGATGCAAAAACTAGATTTTGCAAAAAAGCGTCTTTTAGTGTGTGACAGCTATCAGTCATAAAAACCCGATATAAATCTGGTATCTCTGTAATCGCACCGACCCGAAGAATAAAGTAATATCATCACTTATACCGCACGAGGAACGCCGTAAAAAATAAATAAAACCAATTCTTCACCTGCTACTGATTTGTTTATTATGTCTCCCAAAGATCGCAGTAAGGCTCTGCTCACATTTATCCTGCGCTCTGCGCTGAGCACTTACACCAGAGTTTCCGTGTAAATCTCTGAAATACATGATTCAGACGGAACCCATGACGGAAGATTCACTGTAATGAGGCAGATATAGGCCACTGTGGATGCCGTCTGGACTGTGATCCCACGGTGTCAGTTTTTTAGGCGTGCATAAAAGTGCGGTTGGCCACAGTTTTGTGCACTTCTGAAAAAAAGGACACTGCTAAACAGAGGCCAAACAGAGTCCAGAGTAACTCTGCTGCCTCATTATAGTGAATGGATCCCGCAGGGGTTTCATCTGAATTACATCACTTGGAAATTTAGATGGAAACCCCGATGTAAGTGCTCAGCCTAGAGCGCCGGATAAATGTTACGTAAAATGTTCCCAATAAAAGCTTCAACTCAGTCCTCAAAAAAAACTTCCAAGTTACTGGTAGCAGAAAAGCTCTGGAAAAGCGAAATGGCCCTTGCCCCCCAAAAGAAATTCAGAAAATTTTGTGGTACCAAATCCAAATGCCTATTCTTCAATAATTTGTTCTCCAATTGTCAAATAGCGCTCAATCCCTCCCAGATCTCGCCGTATGGCTAAGCGGTATGATACAGCCACATATGGGGTATTGCTACTTTTAGAAGAAATTGTGTGACATATTTCGGCACCATTTTTACCCATTGCCCTGTGTGAAAATGTAAAATATGAGGGAAAAACATTTTTTTGTGGTAAAAATATAATTATGTTTTCTTCACTGCCCAATGGTATAAATTTAAAAGCTAAAAAAAATACTCACTACTTCCCTAGATGAATTCCTTGAGAGGTGTAGTTTACAAAATGGGGTCACTTGTGGGGGTTTCTGCTGTTTCGGCATGTCAGCGACTCTTCAAATGTGACATGGTGTCTGCAACCTATCCCAGCCAACATAGCGCTCTTTTCTCTTCCGAACCCTGCTATACACCAAAGCAGTGGTTTTCCCCCACATATGGGGTATCGGCGTACTCAGGAGAAATTGCACAACAAATTTCATGGCGCAATTTCTCCTGTTACCCTTATGATAATGCAAAATTAGGGGATGAAATACATTTTTGTGGGAAAAATGTGAAAATTTTATTTTTACGGCTCAATATTATAAACTTCTGTGAAGCACCTAGGGGTTCAAGGTGCTCACCACACATCTAGATAAGTTCCCTAAGGGGTCTAGTTTCCAAAGTGGTGTCACTTGTGGGGGGTTTCCACTGTTTAGGCACATCAGGGGCTCCCCAAATGCAACATGGCGTCCGCTAATTATTCAAGCAAATTTTACATTCAAAAAGTCAAATGGTGCTCCTTCCCTTCCAAACACTGCTGTGCGCCCAAACAGTGGTTTTCCTCCACATATGGGGTATCAGCGTGTTCAGGAGAAATTGCACAACAAATTTCATGGTGCATTTTCTCCTATTACCCTTATGATAATGCAAAATTAAGGGATGAAAAACATTTTTGTGGGAAAAATGTGAAAATTTTATTTTTACAGCTCAATATTATAAACTTCTGTGAAGCACCTAGGGGTTCAAGGTGCTCACCACACATCTAGATAAGTTCCCTAAGGGGTCTAGTTTCCAAAGTGGTGTCACTTGTGGGGGGTTTCCACTGTTTAGGCACATCAGGAGCTCTCCAAACGCAACATTGCGTCCGCTAATTATTCAAACAAATTTTACTTTCAAAAAGTCTAATGGCGCTCCTTCCCTTCTGAACCCTGCATGCTCATGAGAAATTGCATTACAAATTGTGTAGTCCATTTTTTCCTGTTACCCTTGTGAAAATAAAAAAATTGGGTCTAAAGTAACATTTTTGTGAAAAAAAGTTAAATGTTCATTGTTTTCATCCACATTCCAAAATTTCCCGTGAAACACCTGAAGGGTTAATAAACTTCTTGAATGTGGTTTTGATCACCTTGAGGGGTGCAGTTTTTAGAATGGTGTCACTTTTGGGTATTTTCTGTCATAAAGGCCCCTCAAAGTCACTTCAAATAAGATGTGGTCCCTAAAAAAATGTTTTTGTAAATTTTGTTGGAAAAATGAGAAATCGCTGGTCAACTTTTAACCCTTATAGCTTCCTAACAAAAAAAAAATTTGGGTTCCAAAATTGTGCTGATGTAAAGTAGACATGCGGGAAATGTTATTTATTAACTATTTTGTGTGACATACTGTATCTCTCTGATTTAAGGGCATGCAAATTCAAAGTTTGAAAATTGCAAAATTTTCAAAATTTTCACCAAATTTCCGATTTTTTCGCAAATAAACGCAAGTGATATCAAAGAAATTTTACCACTATCATGAAGTACAATATGTCACGAAAAAACAGTCTCAGAATGAGGGGGATTCGTTGAAGCGTTCCAGAGTAATTACTTCATAAAGTGACAGTGGTCAGAATTGAAAAAATTGGCCTGGTCACGAAGGCAAAAACAGGCTCTGGCGCGAAGTGGTTAATACCAAGACACAGGTATGTCTTAGTTGGCCTTAAATAGGTCTAGGTGGGTGATGTCATGGAGGCATACCAATCGACTTTTAAAACCTGACGTGGGCACAGCAGAGTGCAGCGGCCATAGTGGAAGGTGGTGGAGCCCTGCTGAGCTAAAGCAGGTGCGCAACACCCACTTTTAGTACTTAAGGACAAATGGTTACTTTCTAAATGTTAAAGGGTCAGCAAGTGACCACTGCAGGAGAAATGTATTCCTAGACATGATTTTTAAAAGCTGATTGGTAAGGGTTAGAACAGCTGAAGACTAAAGTCTTTATGATATAACCATTCTCAACCCTTTTAATTGACAATATTGTTTCCAACAAATTTTAATACAAAGAGTTTAAATATGGATACATTAAGGAGGGGATAAAAAAGGATTCATATGACTGATCCTTTTTCTCTTAAAGAAAACTGTCACAGAGGTGAAATCATGCACCTTGTACCTCTGTGACAAGGAAGTTCCTGCTTCCGCTAAGAAATCTGTGTTTGAGGTTCATGGAGTTTTGCAAACAAAATCAAAACATATTGATTTATTCGGTATCAGATATGAGTATTAAGTGAAGAAATCCCTGCACTTACACACCTTTGTTGCTATCAATGATGTCATTATTGGTTGTCTAAGGTATATTCTGTCACGCTGAATGCACCTGGGTACACAAACCATCAACATCCACTGCTGTCAGCTCCCTTTACAAATGATGTTCTAGATGTGCTCAATGAGAGTCAGCCTTGCAGTTTTGTGTAGAAAAATCGCTTCTGGGACACTTTGGAGCAATGGCTGTACCATTCTGTATTGAAAGTGAAATTGAATATCAAATATCAAGTGTAAGGTGCCAAATAGTGTCCATACAAACCATCAGAAGGCATTTGCAAGACATTAGGCTATTAGTCAGACATCCAGCTACAGGTGTTCTTTTGACCTCACACCACCACTCTTAAATGGACTCTGTCAGCACAGTATGACTGTTCAAACTAAGTCCTGCCGCTTGGTGCTTCATTTGGGGGCCATACATGTAAATACACCTTCCCACCTGCTTGTTTTCCTCTATCTCCACTCTTTTTTCATTGACAGCTCTGGCTGCATAGAGCTAGAGAAGAGTGGAGATAGATGAAAAACAAGAAAGTGGGTAGGTGTATATAAATGTGAAGCACCGAGCGGCAGGATAATCATTCTGTGCTGACAGAGTCCTTTTAAGAGCGGGCTTTATACAATCACATGATCTAATAGCCCATATGAGACTGTGTTTTACATCTAGTAATAAGGAAGTTTTCAGTGGTCTATTTCACCATTAGTAGTACTGAAATACAGTTGAAGCCAGAAGTTTACAGACACTATATAAAAAGACACATGTGCATATTTTTCTCAATATCTGACATGCAATCAGAATAAACCTTTCCCGTCTTAGGTCAATTAGGATTACCATAATTTTTAACCCCTTACTGACAATGTCAGTAATTGTATGTCCCTGTGCCCTGGGGCTATTGGTCCAGGTAAGTACTATTACGCACAATGTACTCACAGCTGACACCCGGTGCTATGTGCCAGGAGCGGTCCCGCACCGCTCCCGGCACATTAACCCCCAAAATGCTGCTATCAAAGTCGATCTCAGCATTCTGGGAGCAAGGGGTGGTAAGCGCACTCCTCTTACCTTGTTTCCGGAGTCCGGCGCTGAGTCCTGGTCATTGCCATGGTGACCCGATGTCGTCATCGACATCCTGGTCACCAGGCATCAGGAAGTTACTTTGATCATGCGCAGTGCACGATCAAAGTAACTTGTGCCTGTGCAGCGCTGACAGGCTGTATAGCATAGAGATGTTGCTGCATCCCTATGCTATACAAGTGATCAACCTGCAAAAAATGAAAGTCCCATAGTGGAACAAAGTGTAAAAGTAAAAAATAGTGAAAGAAAGTGAAGAAAAAAAAATTGTAAAAATATAAAAAAAGAAAAGAGAAAATAATCCAAAAAACGTAAACGAATAACGCTGCCTTATCAATTTTACCACACGCAGAACGGCATAAAAAAAAAAAGCAATTCCTGAAATGTTGGTTTTTGTTTATTCTGCGTCCAAAAATCGGAATAGAAAGTGATCAAAAATGTCACATGCCCGATAATGGTACCAATAAAAATGTCAACTCGTCCCGGAAAAAACAAGCCCTTACATGACTGTCAGCTGAAATATGGAAAAATGATTGCAAAAACTAGTCTTTGCAAAAAAAAGTGTCTTTTAATGTGTGACAGCTGCCAAACATAAAACCCGATATGAATCTGGTATCGCTGTAATCACACTGACCCAATGAATAAAGTCATTTAATCACTTATACCGCACGAGGAAAGGCATAAAAAATAAACTCTAGGGTTAGGGTTGTGTTAGGGTTATGGTTGTGCTAGGGTTAGGGTTGTGCTAGGGTTAGGATTATGGTTGTGCTAGGGTTAGGGTTAGGGTTTTGCTAGGGTTAGAGTTGTGCCAGGGTTAGGGTTGTGCTAGGGTTAGGATTAGGGTTGTGCTAGGGTTAGGGTTGTGCTAGGGTTAGGGCTGTGCTAGGGTTAGGGTTGTGCTAGTGTTAGGGTTGTGCTATGGTTAGGTTTGTGCTAGGGTTGGGGTTGTGCTAGGGTTGGGGTTGTATTAGGGTTGGGGTTGTATTAGGGTAGGGGTTAGGGTTGTGTTGGGGTTAGGATTTTTTCAAAATTAAAGAAAAAAAAATGATGTCTATATGGCGACTAGTGTTGAACGCAAGTGCTCGCTACTTGAGTTTGCATCGGGTGCTCGGGTATGCACTGAGCACCACGGGTGCTCAAGTGACATGCTCGAGTCTCCGCCCCATATGTATCACGGCTGTTATACAGCCAAAAAATACTTGTGGGGATTGGGGGATTGTCTGCCATGCACGAGTGAACTCCGCATGTTTTTTTTTGAGTGTCTAACAACTGTGAAACATGCATGTCACTCGAGCACCCGCAATGCATGGTGCATACGCCAGTACCCGATGCAAACTCAAGAAGCGAGCACTTATGCTCAAGACTAATGACAACTTATTCAATATGATGACCTAATGTTATCAAATTCTGTGTCATACCTCTGGGTTCAAAATGTTCACTATACTCCTTGATAATATCCTTGAGGGGTCTAGTTTCCAAAATGGGGTCACTTATGGGGGGTTTCCACTGTTTAGGGGCATCAGGAGTTCTCCAAATGCAACATGGCGTGGTATACCGATCGGCAGTCGTTTAGTGCCGCCGGTCGGTCCGTGTAAATGGATCCTTAGTTATAGGGAAAGATTAAGAGTTTTTCGGTATAACAAGATCCTTTGGTCAGGATAGCTCAATATGCAGGCTTGGACTGGCCCACAGGAGAACAGGACAATCCTCCAGTGGGCCCCTGTGCAGGAGTCGCCACCACCCTCTTATATGAGCAGTACTTGCCACAATATTCTTGAATCACTATGTACAGACAAAGGCAGCATCTTATTAATTTAACAATCTACCCAGTTCGATGTTATATATATTTGTGATTGAGGATAATGTCACATTTACATGTAGTTAAAAAGTGGGGTCCTGGAGTTGGTTTCCGGCTGGCCCTTGGCACCCCAGTCTGACATTGTCAATATGACAATACTGAATAACGTAAACAATGTAAAGGTTAAAAAACTTGGCTGAGCATTAACCCCATCACCCCCAGGCGATTTTCCATTTTTTTATTTTCGTTCGCTTTTTTATTTACCATGTTCACTATTTAGTCAAACTAATCAGGAAATATGATTCCCCAGGTCAGTATGATTACACCGATACCAAACATTTATAGGTTTTTTTATTTAAGCGGTGAAAAAAAATTTGAATTTTTTTTTTAAAAAAAGCAACTTTACTTGTGTCGCCGTTTTCCGAGACCCGTAACACTTTCAAATTTCAGAATCTGGGGCTCGGTGATGGCTTATTTTTTTGTGCCCTGAGCTAATATTTTTACTAATACCATTTTGGGTTATATGTTTTGATTGCTTCTTATTGCATCTTATTGCAATGTTGGGGTGGCCTAAAAAAACGTAATTCTGGTGTTTTGATTTTTTTTCTTGTTATGCCGTTTACGAATCGGATTAATTTGCTTTATATTTTGATAGATCATACTTTTACTAACGCAGTGATATCAAAGGTGTATTTTTCATTTTTATTTTAGGTGTTTTATTTTTAATAGGCAAAAGCTGGATGATTTGAACTTTTTTTTTTATTATTTATATTTTTATAAACTTTTTTTGCTGTATTTAAAAACTCACCTTAGGAGTACAAACAAGCGAGGCGGGTGTGTGTGTTTATATGTAAAATCATCCTTAAAACCTGTCTTGCGGGAGGATATATGTGAATCTAATGAAAATGTAGAGTCTCTGTGGGTGGAGATAAGGGGAGGGGGAAAAAATAATAAATTACTGATAGGAGTTTGTTATAAGTCTCCAAAAATAATGGAAGTAGCGGAGAATATCCTCGTAAAGCAAATAGATGAAGCAGCGACTCAAGGAGAAGTCATTGTTATGGGAGACTTCAACTACCCTGAAATACATTGGGGGACAGAAACATGTAGTTCAAGCAAAGGAAATAGGTTTTTGACTACTATGAGAGACAATTACCTTTCACAACTGGTTCAGGACCCAACAAGAAGAGGGGCACTGCTAGACCTAATATTAACCAATAGGCCTGACCGCATATCAAATATACGAGTTGGGGGTCACTTGGGTAATAGTGATCACAAAATAATATGTTTTCATGTAACCTTTAATAAGATGTGTAGTAGAAGGGTTACAAGGACACTAAACTTCAGGAAGGCAAATTTCCAACGGTTAAGAAATGATCTTAGTGCAATAAACTGGGACGATATCCTGAGACATAAAACTACACAAAGCAAATGGTAGACATTTATTAACATCCTGAATAGGACCTGTGCACAATATATACCCAATGGGAATAAACATGCTAGAAATAGGAGGAAACCACTATGGCTAAATAGAGCTGTAAGGGGCGCAATAGGTGACAAAAAGAAAGCATTTAGAGAACTAAAGCAAGTAGGTAGTGATGAGGCATTAAATAAATATAGAAAATTAAATAAATTATGTAAAAACCAAATCAAGGCAGCAAAGATTGAGGCAGAGAGAATCATTGCCAGAGAAAGTAAAAATAACCCCAAAATATTCTTTAACTACATAAATAGTAAAAAACTAAAAAATGATAGTGTTGGCCCCCTTAAAAATAGTCTGGGTGAAATGGTGGATGAGGATGAGGAAAAAGCCAATATGCTAAATGATTTTTTTTCAACCGTATTTACACAAGAAAATCGCATGACAGAAAACATGATTAGTGATAGCAAAAATTCTACAGTAAATGTCACTTGCTTAACCCAGCAGGAAGTACGGCGGCGTCTAAAAATCACTAAAGTTGACAAATCCCCGGGCCCGGATGGTATACACCTGCGAGTACTGCAGGAATTAAGTAACGTCATAGATAGACTATTATTTTTAATCTTTAAAGATTCCATAATAACAGGGTCTGTACCACAGGACTGGCGTATAGCAAATGTGGTGCCAATATTCAAAAAGGGGACAAAAACTGAACTTGGAAATTGTAGGCCGGTAAGCTTAACCTCTACTGTGGGTAAAATCCTGGAGGGTTTCCTAAGAGATGCTATACTAGAGTATCTGAAGAAGAATAACCTCATGACCCAATATCAACATGGGTTTACGAGGGACCGTTCCTGTCAAACTAATCTGATCAGTTTTTATGAGGAGGCAAGTTCTGGACTGGACCAAGGAAATGCAGTGAATGTTGTGTATATGGACTTTTCAAAAGCTTTTGATACGGTTCCACACAAAAGGTTGATACATAAAATGAGAACAATGGGGATAGGGGAAAATATATGTATGTGGGTTAAGAATTGGCTCAGTGATAGGAAACAAAGGGTGGTTATTAATGGAAAACACTCAGACTGGGTCTCAGTTATCAGTGGGGTACCACAGGGGTCAGTATTGGGCCCCCTTCTTTTAACATATTTATTAATGACCTTGTAGGGGGCATACAGAGTAATATTTCAATATTTGCAGAAGACACTAAACTCTGCAGGGTAATCAATACAGAGGAGGACAATTTTATATTACAGGAGGATCTATGTAAACTAGAAGCTTGGGCTGATAAATGGCAAATGAGCTTTAATGGGGATAAATGTAAGGTAATGCACTTGGGCAAAGGAAATAAAATGTATAATTATATGCTTAATTGTAAAATACTGGGCAAAACTGTAACTGAAAAAGACCTGGGTGTATTGGTGGACGACAAGCTCACGTTTAGTGGCCAGTGTCAGGCTGCTGCTGCAAAGGCAAATAAAATAATGGGATGCATTAAAAGAGGCATAGATGCTCATGAGGAGAACATAATTTTACCTCTATACAAGTCATTAGTGCGACCACACTTAGAATACTGTGTACAGTTCTGGTCTCCGGTGTATAAGAAAGACATAGCTGAACTAGAGCGGGTGCAGAGAAGAGTGACCAAGGTTATTAGAGGACTGGGGGGTCTGCAATACCAAGACAGGTTATTACACTTGGGGTTATTTACTGTTGAAAAAAGAAAGCTTAGGGGTGATCTTATTACTATGTACAAGTATATGAGGGGACAGTACAAAGACCTTTCTGCTGATCTTTTTACTCTGAGGCCTGAGACGGGGACAAGGGGGCATCTTCTACGCCTGGAGGAAAGAGCAGTGAGACTATGGAACTCTCTGCCGCATGATGTTGTAATGACTGATTCACTGTTAAAATTTAAGAAGGGCATGGATGCCTTTCTTGAAAAGTATAATATTACAGGTTATAAATACTAGATCCCGTGATAGGGCATTGATCCAGGGAACTAGTCTGATTGTCGTATGGAGTTGGAAAGGAATTTTTTTCCCCAATGTGGAGCTTAGTGTTTGCCACATGTTTTTTTTTGCCTTCCTCTGGATCAACAAGTTAGGCTATGGGTTGAACTAGATGGACTTAGTCTTCCTTCAACCTTAAAAAAAACTATGTTACTTGAAGCTGTGATCGTCAGCACTGCTATGTATAGAGAAAATCATGATCTCCTATGAACGCCAGCTATAGGGTGGCTTTCACGGGAGAATTGTCAAGATAAGCACTGAAGTCTTCATCCGACCTCTGGCTGTCATGGCAACCCACCAGCATCTCACAATCACTTTACAGGTGCGTAACCCTGCTGGCGCGTGTAAGAGTGTAAGATACTGCTGTCAGAGATTGACAGAGCCATTTAACAGGTTAACAGCTGCGGATGGAGCTCTGCCATCATTTGCCGGGAAAGATGATGTTGTAAAAGGGTTAAAGCCCCTTCAAGCAGCTGATTAATGTGGATGCTGGGAGACAAACTTTTCCCCAATCTGATATTGATGTCTTGTTCTAAGAATTGGTTATAAAACCCCTTCAAGAGATTCTAAATAATTTTGTTTTTTTAAAGAAATCTAGAGTATCTATGATTAATGTGTATAGTCATATAAATATAACGATGATGAAAAGCCACAAAGGCTGGCATGCTTCTTCATCTTGAAAAAAAAAGTATGTAGAGGTGAAATCTCTCCTTTATGGTATGTTCACACTTTGCATTTTTGATTCATCTTTCTCTGTATTTTTTCTATATGTTTTTGCCTTGAAAAACACAGCATTTTACTGTCCCAGAAAAATGAATGAGATTTCTGAAATCTTATACACATGTTGCATATTTTTTTCCTTGCAAATTTGAAGTATTTTCAGTTCTGCAGCATGTCAATTCTTTCTGCATTTTTACATTCAATTTCAATGAATGGGAATAAAATGCATCAACAACATATGCTAAAACGCCAAAAAAATGTGCATTTATCATGTTTTTCTGCCAAAAGACTCATTTTTAATGATGTGCTCAGTCTGAGGTTCAAACCCCTGGTGCAGTTTTCAGGGGCAGACATACTGGAGGTGAAGGGTGGCCCTTGCCGGACGGCTAATACTGAAGGCAATCTGGCCTGATTAGCCATGAATAGGAGAAAATGGCAGCGGAGCTACAGGGATGACCTCAGCACACTGCACGCCTATATCAGAGAGAAAGTTGACAGCGACGACGATGCTGCAGGGGAAAGGACCGAGAGGTAAGTGTGTGTGTTTTTTTTTAAACCAACACCCTGGGGAGAGGACACTGAGTGGTGATGGGGGAGAGCAGTGGTGGGGGTGGTGGAAGAGAGAACACTAAGGTGTGTTGTGGGGAAACAATGATGGGAGTGGTGTGGGAGAAAAATGATGGGGGTGGCGGGGGAGAACAATGATGCGGGTGGTGGAGGAGAACAATGATGGAGTGGTGGGCGAGAACAATGATGGGGTGGTGGGGGAGAACAATGATAGGGGTGGTGGGGGAGAGCAATGATGGGGAGAGCAATGATGGGGTGATGGAGAAGAGCAATGATGGGGTGGTGGAGGAGAGGACATTGAAGTGTGTTGTGGGGAAACAATGATGGGAGTGGTGTGAGAGAACAATGATGGAGTGGTGGGTGAGAACAATGATGGGGTGGTGGGGGAGAACAATGATAGGGGTGGTGGGGGAGAGCAAAGATGGGGAGAGCAATGATGGGGGTGATGGAGAAGAGCAATGATGGGGTGGTGGAGGAGAAGACATTGAAGTGTGTTGTGGGAGAACAATGATGAGTTGGTGTGGGATATCAATGAAGGGTGTGGTGAGGGAGAACAATGATGGGGGTGGTGGGGAAGAGCAATGATGGGGGTGGTGAGGGAGAGCAATGATTGGAGTTGTGAAAGAGAGCAATGATGGGGTGGTGGAGGAGAGGACAGTGGAGGAGAGGACACTGAGGTGTGTTGTGGGAGAACAATGATGGGGTGGTGTGGGGTAAAAATGATGGGGTGATGAGGGAGAACAATGATGGGGTGGTGGGGAACAGCAATGATGGGGGTGCTGAGGGAGAGCAATGATTGGGGTGGTGTGGGGGAAACAATGATGGTTGTGGTGTGGGAGAACAATGATGAGGGTGATGGGGAGAACAATAATGGGGTAGTGTGGGAGAACAATGATGGGGTGGTGGGGGAGAGCAATGATGAGGGTCATGCTGGAGAGCAATGATGAGGGTGGTAGGGGGGAACAGTGATGGAGGTGGTGTGAGAGAACAGTGATGGAGGTGGTGGGGGAGAACAATAAATGTGGGTGGTGTGGGAGAGCAATAATGAGAGTAAGGTGAATATGAGTATAAGTATTCAGACCCCTTTATATTTTTCACTCTTTGTTTCATTGCAGCCATTTGGTAAATTCTAAAAAGTTTATTTTTTTTCTAATTAAAGTACACTCTGCACCCCATCTTGACAGAAAAAAACAGAAATGTAGAAATATCACATGGTCATAAGTATTCAGACCCTTTGCTCAGACACTCGTCACATGCTGTCCATTCCTTGTGATCCTCCTTGAGATGGTTCTACTCCTTCATTGGAGTCCAGCTGGGTTTAATTAAACTGATAGGACTTGATTTGGAAAAGCAAACACCAGTCTATATAAGACCTCACAGCTCACAGTGCATGTCAGACCAAATGCGAATCATGAGCTCAAAAGGAACTGCCCAAGGAGCTCAGAGACAGAATTGTGGCAAGGCACAGATCTGGCCAATGTTACAAAAGAATTTCTGCATTACTCAAGGTTCCTAAGAGCACAGTAGCCTCCATAATCCTTAAATACAAGAAGTTTGGGATCACCAGAAGTCTTCCTAGACCTGGCCGTCCAGCCAAACTGAGCAATCGTGGGAGAAGAGCCTTGGTGAGAGAGGTAAAGAAGAACCCCAAGATCATTGTGACTGAGCTCCAGAGATGCAGTAGGGAGATGGGAGAAAGTTCCAAAAAATCAACTATCATTGCAACCGTCCACGAGACGGGCCTTTATGGCAGACTGGCCCGACGGAAGTCTCTCATCAGTGCAAGACATATGAAAGCCTGCATAGAGTTTGCTCAAACACACATGAAGGACTCCCAGACTATGAGAAATAAGATTCTCTGGACTGATGAGACGAAGATAGAAATTTTTGGTGATAATTCTAAGCGGTATTTGTGGAGAAAACCAGGCACTGCTCATCACTTGCCCAAAACAATCCCAACAATGAAACATGGTGGTGGCAGCATCATGCTATGAGGGTGTTTTTCAGCTGCAGGGACAGAACGACTGGTTGCAATAAAAGGAAACATGAATGCGGCCAAGTACAGAGATATCCTGGATGAAAACCTCATCCATGGGCGTACTGGACCTCAGACTTGGCTGAAGGTTCACCTTCCAACAAGACAACGACCCTAAGCACACAGCTAAAATAACAAAGGAGTGGCTTCAGAACAACTCTGTGACCATTCTTGACTGGCCGAGCCAGAGCCCTGACCTAAACCCAATTGAGCATCTCTGGAGAGACCTGTAAATGGCTGTCCACCAACGTTCAATATCCAACCTGACTGAACTGGAGAGGATCTGCAAGGAAGAATGGCAGAGGACCCCCAAATCCAGGTGTGAAAAACTAGTTGCATCATTGCCAAGAAGACTCATGGCTGTACTAGCTCAGAAGGGTGCTTCTACGCAATACTGAGCAAAGGGTCTGAATACTTATGACCATGTGATATTTCAGTTTTTCTTTTTTAATAAATTTGCAAAAATTTCTACATTTCTGTTTTTTTCAGTCAAGATGGGGTGCAGAGTGTACTTTAATGAGAAAAAAATGAACTTTTTAGAATTTACCAAATGGCTGCAATGAAACAAAGAGTGAAAAATTTAAAGGGTTCTGAATATTTTCCGTACCCACTGTATATCCATCTGGACTAACAGTTCTTGAGACTAATCTAGCTGCATACAGTTAGGTCCATATATATTTGGACAGAGACAACATTTTTCTAATTTTGGTTCTAGACATTACCACAATGAATTTTAAACAAAACAATTCAGATGCAGTTGAAGTTCAGACTTTCAGCTTTCATTTGAGGGTATCCACATTCAAATTGGATGAAGGGTTTAGGAGTTTCAGCTCCTTAACATGTGCCACCCTGTTTTTAAAGGGACCAAAAGTAATTGGACTAGTAATTTCTAGTACTTGGTTGAAAACCCTTTTGGCAATGACTGCCTGAAGTCTGGAACTCATGGACATCACCAGACGCTGTGTTTCCTCCTTTTTGATGCTCTGCCAGGCCTTTACTGCGGTGGTTTTCAGTTGCTGTTTGTTTGTGGGCCTTTCTGTCTGAAGTTTAGTCTTTAACAAGTGAAATGCATGCTCAATTGGGTTGAGATCAGGTGACTGACTTGGCCATTCAAGAATATTCCACTTCTTTGCTTTAATAAACTCCTGGGTTGGTTTGGCTTTATGTTTTGGGTCATTGTCCATCTGTAGTATGAAACGACGACCAATCAGAAAGCTGTATTTGGCTGGATCAGAGCACACAGTATGGCTCTGAATACATCAGAATTCCTCTGGCTGCTTCTGTCCTGTGTCACATCATCAATAAACACTAGTGACCCATTACCACTGGCAGCCATGCATGCCTCCGCCGTGTTTTACAGATGATGTGGTATGTTTTGGATCATGAGCTGTACCATGCCTTCGGCATACTTTTCTCTTTCCATCATTCTGGTAGAGGTTGAACTTGGTTTCATCTGTCCAAAGAATGTTCTTCCAGAACTGTGCTGGCTTTTTTAGTTGTTTTTTAGCAAAGTCCAGTCTAGCCTTTTTATTCTTGATTCTTATGAGTGGCTTGCACCGTGCAGTGAACCCTCTATATTTACTTTCATGCAGTCTTCTCTTTATGGTAGATTTGGATATTGATACGCCTACCTCCTGGAGAGTGTTGTTCACTTGGTTGGCTGTTGTGAAGGGGTTTCTCTTCACCATGGAGATTATTCTGCGATCATCCACCACTGTTGGTTTCCATGGGCGCCCAGGTCTTTTTGCATTGATGAGTTCACCAGTGCTTTCTTTCTTTCTCAGGATGTACCAAACTGTAGATTTTGCCACTCCTAATATTGTATCAATTTCTCGGATGTTTTTTTTCCTGTTTTTGCAGCTTAAGGATGGCTTGTTTCACCTGCATGGAGAGCTCCTTTGACCGCATGTTTACTTCACATCAAAACCTTCCAAATGCAAGCACCACACCTAAAATCAACTCCAGGCCTTTTATCTGCTTAATTGAGAATGACATAATGAAGGGATTGCCCACACCTGTCCATGAAATAGCCTTGGAGTCAATTGTCCAATTACTTTTGGTCCCTTTAAAAACAGGGTGGCACATGTTAAGGAGCTGAAACTCCTAAACCATTCATCAAATTTTAATGTGGATACCCTCAAATGAAAGCTGAAAGTCTGACCTTCAACTGCATCTGAATTGTTTTGTTTAAAATTCATTGTGGTAATGTCTAGAACCAAAATTAGAAAAATGTTGTCTCTGTCCAAATATATGTGGACCTAACTGTATATTCAGTGGTGATAGCAGGAATTAGGCAGGCAGTGTATGTGACAGTCTGCAGTGCATATAGTTCAAGAGGGTCCATTGAACGATCCTGTTGCTGCTGTTCTTACAGATATTTGTAGACCTAGCCCCAGATATCAGGGGCCAGGGAAAAATTTTTTTTGATCTTAATCCTGGTTATGTTTCCTAAAAAGCAATCCAGAGTACACCATTATTCTGCTCCATTTGCCTGTTCTCACTGCAGAATAAAGCCAGATCTGTTCCATATTTCAGCGATAAAAATCCAGAAATTTAAACTGAACGCGGAAAATATTGGCCTCCTTTTCCATTCTGTTGCAGTGCTTCGGTCAAGCTATTCACACTAGGTGTCTGTGAAGAATAGTATTAGTAATTTACAGGCTTGGTATTTAAAACCGTGGTTCTCTGTTAGACAATACACCTATAAGAGTGTTCCAAAATCAGACATTTCTTTCATTTCCATTCTGTTGCAGTGTGTCAGTCAAGCTATTCACACTAGGTGTCTGTGAAGAATAGTATTAGTAAATTACAGGCCTGCTATTTAAAACCGTGGTTCACTGTCAGACAAATAAGACTGTTCCAAAATGAAACATTTCTTCCATTTCCATTCTGTTGCAGTGTGTCGGTCAAACTATTCACTCTAGGTCTCTGTGCAGAATAATATTAGTAAATTACAGGCCTGCTATTTAAAATTGTGGTTCTCTGTCAAACATATCACATATAACTGCATTCCAAAATCAGCCATTTCTCGTGAACGTGGAAAATATTGTAATCCATTAAAAATGGGCAAGATGCGTGGCAAGGGACGGGGAAGTGGACGTGATGGTGATGATGCATGCAGAGGCCGAGGACGTGGCCGTGGGCAAGCTGAAATTGTGCCACAACAAACACCCACATCTTGTCGCTCGACCTTCCTGTCCCAATTACTAGGGGACCGCAGAACACTACTATTGAACACAGAGCAGTCTCAAAAGTTTGTTTGTTGGATAGCAGATAATGCTTCCAGACACTTTGCCACCACCACCACCCTGTCTTCCACATGGTCAAGTCTCCACAGCCGTGAGTCTGGACTGCTTATTCCTCACCCTGATCCTCCTTCCTCCCACCATGCCGAGTGCCCGGACCCAACTGATCCCACACTTGGACACTCCGAAGAGCTGTTCACTTTTCTATTTGTAGATTCGGGCCTCTCGCCCGGCCAGCTTCAAGCGAGTCAAGAGGAGAACGTGTGTAGCAAGACCCAAATATTGGAGCAGCCACGGTCACACGAAGGCAACAGTGGGAAAGTGCAATTACTGTCGCAAGAGGTGGATGATGATGATAAGACACAATTGCCAGAAAGTCAGGAGGAGGACCAGGGTGCAGAAGTGGAAGACGAGGTGATGGATGATATAGTAACTGTCCCAACCTGGCAGGGGGACATACAGAGCTAGGACAGCAGCACACAGGGGGAGGGAGGTGTAGAACCACAACAGACAGAAAGAAGCAGTGTTATGGCCACAGACACAAGATGGGAAAGAATTCCTCGTAACGCCAGCACGACAGAAGTTGCCAGTACAACTGTTAGGTCATCCCGAGTCTTGTTATATTTTAAAGACTCTGCTGATAACCCCAAAAGGCCATTTGCACTATCTGCCAGGCCAGCATCAGCATGGGTAGCAAAACTAGCGGCCTGACCATCACCAGCATGATCAGACACATGACAGCAAAGCACCCGACTAAGTGGGTCAAACCCCAGGGTCCAGAAACAGTGTCTGCAGGTGACACCACTGCTTGTTCCGCTGTTGTGCGTGCACGCCAATCCCCTGTCCATGGTGCATGCCAAGATGCTTCCCGCCCTACACCTGTCGTTGAACACTCTCAACTAGAACCATCAGCAAGCACGTCCACATCCTTGTCCCAGCACAGTGTTCAGTTGTCCCAACCCCGGTCCTTGGAACTAAAGCGCAAATACGCAGCCAAGGCCCCACAGGCCACACTACTAAATTCACTCATTTTGCGAATGCTTGCGCTCGAAATGTTGCCTATTAGGCTCGTGGAGACAGAAGCTTTCCGCAACCTAATGGCAGCAGCCATCCCTCGGTACTCGGTCCCCAGCTGTCACTTTTTCTCCCAGTGTGCCATCCCCGCATTACACGAGCACGTGTCCCACAACATTAGACGTGCCCTCAACAACGCAGTTACTGGGAAAGTCCACCTAACCACGGACACGTGGACAAGTGCTTGTGGGCAGGGTCGGTACATCTCGCTGACGGCACACTGGGTTAATATAGTGGAAGCTGGGACCCAGCTTGGGACAGAATACGTCCTCCCGACGCCGAGGATTGCAGACCCTGGGTCAATCAGGATTGCCTTCACATTCTACAGCTGCTGCACCTTCTCTTCCTCCTCCTCCTCTTCAGCCTCCATCTCCGAAATGACCACATCAGTCACAAGCTGGAAGCACTGCTGCACTGCCTTGGTCAAGTGGCAACATGCTGTGCTGAAGCTAATATGTTTAGGTGACAAACTACACAATGCTGAAGAGTTGTGGACAGCTCTGAAAGAGCAGGAAGATCTGTGGCTGACACCGTTGACCCTACAGCCAGGCATGGTCGTGTGTGACAAAGGCTGGAATCTGGTGCCGGCTCTGAGGCGAGCTCACACATGTACCATGCCTGGCCCATGTGCTTAACCTCGTGGTTCACCGGTTTCTCAAAACCTACCCAGATCTGTTGGATCTGTTTGTCAAAGTATGTCGCCTGTGTGCCCATTTTAGAAAGTCAGCTACAGCTTCCGCCACCCTTACCATGATTCAGCAGCATTTGCAGCTTCCAGCTCACCGATTGATCTGTGATGTCCCCATGCATTGGAACTCTACATTGCAGATGTTGGAAAGGATTTATGAGCAGTTGTTGACTACCAGCATCAACAAGGCTGTTGGTATTCAGATCAGACTCCACATATAAAACCTCAGGAGTGGACATGAATGTCAGACATATGTACCATCCTCCAAAACTTTGAGGACTCCAAGATGGTGAGCGGTGATGACGCCACAATTAGTGTCACCATCCCGCTTCTCTGTCTTCTCATCCCAACATGGATTGGGTGACAATGAGGAAGAGGAGGAGGAAGAACAGGAGCTAGTTTCCTGTGCTATAGACAGTACTACCTACACAACTGTCATACCGTCTGTTCAGCGTGGATGGCCTGAAGACAGGGAGAGGGAGGAGGAGGAGGAAGATGAGGAGGAGAGCATGGTCAGTCGTCCTCTTGGTGAGGACACGGAAGTCTTGCCTGTTAGCAGTCTGGCACACATGGCTGAGTTTATCTTACGCTGCCTTTCCCGTGACCCTCGCATTGTTCAAATTTTGGGTGACAGTCATTATTGGTTGGTGACACTTCTAGACACACGCTACAAGGAGAACTTTCTGTCTCTTATTCCATTGCAGGACAGGCCTAATAAAATGGTGCAGTACGAGAAGGCCCTTGTTGCTGTTAGAACTCTCCTGTTAGTTTTTTTCTGTTTTGCTCGTCACATGACCTTTTTTGCCTATTTAATCCTGCTCCGCCCTTCTGGCCATGCTGGACTTCATTGTAATTTCTACTCTTAAGCTAGCCAGGTGCTTTGTAACCTTTCTCAGTCAGTTTTTGCTAGGTCTTTTGACCTTTATGTTCTATGTTGTGTGTTTGTCTTTTTACTGCTACAATTTCTGCTAGGAGGTGTCCATCTTTCTCCCAGTCCCTAGTTCTTGTAGGGATCCCTCCCTCACATCTATAGGTCTTCGTTCAGACTAGCTGAGGACTTTAGCGGGTCTGATCGCAGGATCAGGTTCCCCGTTACATCGTAGGGATCTAGCTTAGTTCTATTGTAGGGACAGATCTCCTGTCTTTCCTTAGTGCTTGTAGCCTATCATAACAGTTGCAGAATTATTAAGAAAATTCCCATCTGAAAACGCTGGCGGCAGAGGTCATAGTTTGTTGGACAAGCAAGGAGTACAGGTGAGAGAGACACAAATGCAATCCAGCAGAGGCAGAGGAACACTGTCAAAGTTCTGGGACAGTTTTCTCAGACCCTCCTATCACACAAGCTCTGATGCGCCGGGTACTCTCCCAGGGAGGGAAAAGTTGCAGAAGATGCTGAGGGAGTACCTTGCCGACCATACCAACGTCCTCCATGATTCCTCTGTGCCTTTTAATTATTGGGTATCCAAGCTGGACACGTGCCATGAACTGGTTCTCTACGTCTTGGAGGTCCTGGCCTGCCCTGCCGCTAGCGTTTTGTCAGAGCGGGTATTTAGTGCTGCTGATGGAATTATAACCGAGAGGCGCATCCGCCTGTCAACTGAAAATGCTGACAGTCTGACTCTTATAAAAATGAACAAGGGCTGGATTGGGCCAGACTTCTCAACACCTCTGAATGATAGCAGTGTAACATATACTCAAATACAGTGTCTCTTTTTTGGGAGGTCTAACTCTATTCCCATGCACCTCTGTCTTCACACCCAGACATGGGTATACGCTTCCTGATTTTGTCTATTTGATCTTGTCCTCCCCCTTCTTCGCATCGTCATCCTGCACCACCATATCACCACCATATGTACCATATCAACAAATCTACGTCTCTTGCAAGGGACATTGGAGTTCCTCCAAATTTTTTGGCAGCCGTTGCTTCACTGCATAGGCAAACAGTATGGGAGACGGACTTCCTTTTAATGGTAACATTGTTTTCAGGAGACCCTCCGACCTCTACGTTTCTTGCAAGGGGCATTGGAGTTCCTCCAAATTTTTGGCAGCCGTTGCTTCATTGTGTAGGCAAACAGTATGGGAGACCCACTTCCTAATAATGGGAACATTTTTTTCAGGAGGCCCCCTGACCTCTATGTCTCTTGCAAGAGGCATTGGAGTGCCTCCAAATTTTTGACAGCAATTGCAGTCACTGCATAGGCAAACAGTATGGGAGACCCTCTCCTTTGTAATGGAAACATGTCATTACTGTGGCCTAGCTCTATGTGTCTTTAAATTGTTAGTAGGGTTTTTCCTAAATTTTGGCAGCCATTGGACTCACAGCATACTCTATAACTATATAGCAGACCCTCCCCTTTCTAATGTGAAGATGTCGTTACTGTGGCCCAGCTCTATGTGTCTTTAAATTGTTAGTAGGGTTTTTCCTAAATTTTGGCAGCCGTTGCACTCACTGCATACAATATGACCCTCTCCTTTCTAATGGGAACATGTCATTACTGTGGCCCAGCTCTATGTGTCTTTAAATTGTTACTAGGGTTTTTCCTAAATTTTGACAGCCGTTGGACTCACTGCTTACCCTATAACTGAATAGCAGACCTTCTCCTTTCTAATTAGAACATGTTGTTACTGTGGCCCAGCTCGATGTGTCTTTAAATTGTTAGTGGAGTCTTTCCCAAATTTTGGCAGCCCTTGCAGTCACAGCCTGGGCATTACCTCTATAGGAGACCCGCTCCTTTATAATGGGAACATTTTTTTTACAGAGACCCTACTCTATGTCTTTTCAAAGGGGTATTGGGTTGCTTGCAAATTTTTGGCAGTCCTTGCAGTCACTGCATATGCAATAACAGTATAGGAGACCTACTCTTTAATAATGGGAACAACAAAGCATAGCCGGCCGATGGCTCTCTATCAATAGCGAGGGCTGACTGCTGGCCTTTTAAGAATAGTAAGGGCCGCCTGATGGCACTATAAAACTAGGCTTTGTGACTTTCAGAGTCCCTCCACCATAAATGAAACAGGGTGTGTCTGATGAGGTGTCACATACTGCACTGTGTGCAGAATTATTAGGCAAATGAGTATTTTGATCACATGATACTTTTTATACATGTTGTCCTACTCCAAGCTGCATAGGCTTGAGAGCCAACTACCAATTAAGTACATTTGGTGATGTGCATATCTGTAATAAGGAGGGGTGTTGACTAATGACATCAACACCATATATAAGGTGTGTTTAATTATTAGGCAACTTCCATTCCTTTGGCAAAATGGGTCAGAAGAGAGATTTGACGGGCTCTGAAAAGTCCAAAATTGTGAGATGTCTTGCAGAGGGATGCAGCAGTCTTGAAATTTCCAAACTTTTGAAGCGTGATCACCGAACAATCAAGCGTTTCATGGCAAATAACCAACAGGGTCGCAAGAAGCGTGTTGGCCAAAAAAGGTGCAAAATAGCTGCCCATGAATTGAGGAAAATCAAGCGTGAAGCTGCCAAGATGCCATTCACCACCAGTTTTGCCATATTTCAGAGCTGCAACATTACTGGAGTATCAAAAAGCTACTCAGGGACATGGCCAAGGTAAGGAAGGCTGAAAAACGACCACCTTTGAACAAGAAACATAGGATAAAATGTCAAGAATGGGCCAAGAAGTATCTTAGGACTGATTTTTCAAAGGTTTTATGGACTGATCAAATGAGAGTGACTATTAATGGGCCAGATGGATGGGCCAGAGGCTGAATCAGTAAAGGGCAAAGAGCTCCACTCCGACTCAGACGCCAGCAAGGTGGAGGTGGAGTACTGGTATGGGCTGGTATCATCAAAGATGAACTTGTGGGACCTTTTCGGGTTGAGGATGGAGTGAAGCTCATCTCCCAGACCTACTGCCAGTTTCTGGAAGACAACTTCTTCAAGCAGTGGTACAGGAAAAAGTTGGTATCGTTCAAGAAAAACATGATTTTCATGCAGGACAATGCTCCATCACATGCCTCCACCTACTCCACAGCGTGGGTGGCCAGTAAAGGTCTAAAAGAAGAAAAAATAATGACATGGCCCCCTTGTTCACCTGATCTGAACCCCATAGAGAACCTGTGGTCCACCATAAAATGTGAGATCTACAGGGAGGGAAAACAGTATACCTCTCAGAACAGTGTCTGGGAGGCTGTGGTGACTGCTGCATGCAATGTTGATCGAAAACAGATCAAGCAACTGACAGAATCTCTGGATGGAAGGCTGTTGAGTGTCATCATAAAGAAAGGTGGCTATATTGATCACTATTTTTGAGGGTTTTTGTTTCTGCATGTCAAAAATGTTTATTTCTAAATTTTGTGCACTGATATTGGTTTAGCTGGTGAAACGAAACAAGTGAGATGGGATTATATTTGGTTTTTATTAAGTTGCCTAATAATTCTGCACAGTAATAGTTACCTGCACAAACAGATATCTTCCTAAGATAGCCAAATCTAAAAAAAACCACTCCAACTTCCAAAAATATTAAGCTTGGATATTTACGAGTCTTTTGGGTTGATTGAGAACATAGTTGTTGATCAATAATAAAAATAATCCTCTAAAATACAACTTGCCTAATAATTCTGCACACAGTGTACATTGCCAGATAAGGTTGTAAAATGTTAAAATGACATTTCCTGGTGAGTGCACTTGTCTTGGTTGAAAGCAATGCAAAAGTGCAAAAACGCATCAAAAACGCTATGTGTGAACATAGCCCAAGTTGTGGAGGGGCATTTTTGTATATTTATTTTGCCTTATATACAGGTGTTTACCCTGGAAAGGATGTTCCAGTTTTTTAATTTTTAGGCCCTCTGCTTATATATATATATATATATATATATATATATATATATATATATATATATACATATATATATATATATATATATATACCGTATATATATACTTCAAATTAGCTTATGCGCTATGTTTTTTTTTCTTCCTTTGATGGATTAGAGGGTAATGAAGTTGCAAAATTTACTCCTGACAATACCCTTTATCTAAATCTTCTCTTTTCCTCCTTTCCTCTGGTTGATCTTCTTTAAAATGCTTATTTTTTTAACTTTATTAATATTGTAACTAGTATATAACAATATATGATGGCCATACCTTGAACTACGGTTTTCTCCCTGCACAACATTCTTCTGTCCAGATGCTTACTGTTAAGGGAAACAATGGAACTGCTGTCCACAGAACGGCACCTCGTGCCACTATAATCATTTAAAGAAAATTCTAAGAAAATCCAGTAACCCAAAAATAAGTTGCATTCCCTTTATATATTCTTACTATATATAACATGTTGCTTCCAGCAGGCTGTGACTTGATTGAGAGCACTTGGCAGTTAATATTATGACAACCTTATTACCAGGGTTTTGTGAGATAGACCAGGAACATTGTGACATTCGCTGAGGTGATGGTTAGGTCATATGGCAAATTTAGAAGCTACAGCATATCTTTTATCTAACAGAGAAAAGTGACATTGAAATGGACTGTACAATAGACTGGAAAGTTATGCCTTGAAAGGAATCTATGAGGAAAATAACCCTCCCAAACCGTAAATCCATTAATCCATTAAGTCTTTTATCCATTTCTACATTTTATTTGTATGCAAATTTATTCGAGTGGAATTGAATTGTCCATGAATTTTACAAAAATCCATATTCTCCAGAACGCGAATATTTTGAAATTCACTCTGCACAAATTAATCAAAATGGCAGATAGTATCCCATAGAGGGCGAACAAAAGGTATTAAAAAAAAATAATAATCACCTGAATGCTCATCTCTCTGGTCACTTCCATTGCTTGCCCTCACCCGTAAGATCCTCGGAGCCTCTTCTAACTAACGCCGCATGTGCATTGTGAACTTGTGGCGCATCACAAAATGGATAACTTTCAGATGTATACTCTAGGCCTGGGACATCTCTGCACAAGCATGTTGTAAGGTCACAGTTACATTGTACACATGAGAAGAGATGTCTTGGGCCTTGTCATGGCTGGAAGTCCCAGCTTAGGGGAACAATGCCTGGAGTTTCAGTATCTAGCTGTAAGAAGTAGTACCATGATCTGAATGGTGGACAGCGAGCAGCTAAGTTGAGCAATGAGGTATTAGTTTTTTTTTCTACATCTTACATTTACTATGTTCTGGGATGTCTCTGGACCTCAGAGAATAATAATGGACATTTGGAGAATGAATTCCCTGCAAATTAAATTTTATATTAATATCCATGTGATTTGGGAAATTTGAATCTCGCCAGATCAACTTATTTCTACAAATGAGGCATTAAGTGCTCTGGGCATGACAAAGCGCTTAAGGAGCCACAGGGCTCCTGATGTGTTTCCCTGCCCAGCACCTGTCTCTTTAATTTGATTGATAGCTTACTGTCTTAGTTTCTTGATTAGCTCTTGATCTCACAAAAGTATTGAAATGCAAATTACTTTGGGATGCAGCAATCTGTAGAAGATATAAAGGTTTTGATTGAGTTACATTTCAAAGACCTACTTGCCCATATATACTGATCTTACTGACAGATTCCATTTAACCTTAACATACAGTCCCTTTTCATGGCAAATTAATGGTTACACATACTGTATATCCATAAATCATAAACAAAGATGAGAGCATGTTAAAGTCCTGGAAGATTTCAGCATTTTTATTCATTTCATTTGTATTGAACATAGTTTCAACTGAATTCCCTGAACGAAATGTATCATAGATTTTTATTTAGTGCTTTTCGCTATTGCTGCATACCTCTGACTCATCAAATATAGTATTATTAATCGTTACTTCAGTTATGATAGACGTCAATGATCACTGAAACTAAAAAATGTTGTTGTTTTTTTTTAGAACTCTGTGAAACAACAGGACAAATGGCCATCGCTTTATATTTATCAGAATATTTTATATAGTGTTTCCCTCAGCCCTTTATACCCAGTCCTTAAGATAACATTCAATTATCTTTATAGCCTAAGATACCAGGGCCAAGGGAAATTAAGTAAAAATATAAAAATAATATTAGTCAATTTACAGAAACCAAACACATGCTAGCAGCTAAACAGAAACAGGTTATAAGTACATGATTTTACGAATCAGGTCTAGTTCACCCCTGATGGGCTAGTAGCACACTGTGAGGAGCTGCCCATTTACTAAAGACTTTTCCAGCATGGAGCACAAATTTTCATTGATCTTATTTTTGTGTTTTATTCGTGATTTCTTGCTGCGTTTTATTGTTCTGCTTGCTTGTCAGTATGTGCACTAATTTCCCTTGTAAAGTGTCCAGCATTCCAGTAATCTCATTAGTATCTCAGGAGCCTCTAACCATTGTTCCAACAGCGACTAGGCCCATTGTGTGAGTTTTGAAAATAGATCTGGTGGAGCCGTCACCACAGGGAGTCTCACATGCAGACCCAGGTGATGGGTTCAACCTGAGAAAAATACCTCCACTAATGCACATTTAGCTTTGGGGGGGAGGGTGAGAGCTGTTCTGCCCATTCAGGGGGTTGATCCCAGTGAAGGAGAAAAGAAGCCATATGTTTAGTGGGGAGTTGATGGAATGTAGTCGAAGGGATAGGATCTAGTCTGAGAACCTGGACCGGATGGATTGATGGCTTATGGAGTAGAGCTCGGCTGCCAACTGGGCTGGATAATGTGCTACAGTTGTGGGATCTGTCATCTGGATTTTATAAAGGACTGTTGCTACTGGATACCTTTGCTTCTATCATTTTATCTGTCATATGGAGTATCCTGGACTGTGACTACAGACTATACTGACTAGAGATACAAAATCTGGGGGCCAACAAAAAGTTGGGGACAGTTAGTATCGCCTGGCACAAAGGCAGCTGAACCACTGCCCCGGGGAGGGGAACTTGTGGACTGAGAGAATTGTATTGTGGACATTTACCTGGAATTGCTGTATTACCATGAATGTAAGAAATAAAATATTGTTGCATTGTTAACCTGCCTAGGTGATTATTAAAAGCCTCAATCTCAGATCTTCACACACACACACCTTGGAAATATTTAATGGTTACTAAAAATAGATCATTGCTTTATTGTTTCTGTGCTTTCTAATAGTTAGTGTACAGTTTTGGCTAAAGAGAAAAAAAAATGAATCTACAGTGGTGGCCAAAAGTATTGGCACCCCTGCAATTCTGTCAGATAATACTCAGTTTCTTCCTGAAAATGATTGCAATCATAAATTCTTTGGTATTATTATCTTCATTTAATTTGCTTGCAAGGAAAAAACACAAAAGAGAATGAAGCAAAAATAAAATCATTGATCATTTCACACAAAACTCCAAAAATGGGCCAGACAAAAGTATTGGCACCCTCAGCCTAATACTTGGTTGCACAACCTTTAGCCAAAATAACTGCGAACAACCGCTTCCGGTAACCATCAATGAGTTTCTTACAATGCTCTTTTGGAATTGTAGACCATTCTTCTTTGGCAAACTGCTCCAGGTCCCTGATATTTGAAGGGTGCCTTCTCCAAACTGCCATTTTGAGATCTCTCCACAGGTGTTCTATGAGATTCAGGTCTGGACTCATTGCTGGCCACTTTAGAAGTCTCCAGTGCTTTCTATCAAACCATTTTATAGTGCTTTTGGAAGTGTGTTTTGGGTCATTGTCCTGCTGTAAGACCCATGATCTCTGAGGGAGACCCAGCTTTCTCACACTGGGCTCTACATTATGCTGCAAAATTTGTTGGTAGTCTTCAGACTTCATAATGCCATGCACACGGTCAAGCAGTCCAGTGCCAGAGGCAGCAAAGCAACCCCAAAACATCAGGGAACCTCCGCCATGTTTGACTGTAGGGACCATGTTCTTTTCTATGAATGCCTCTTTTTTTTCCTGTACACTCTATGCTGATGCTTTTTCCCAAAAAGCTCTACTTTTGTCTCATCTGACCAGAGAACATTCTTCCAAAACGTTTTAGGCTTTCTCAGGTAAGTTTTGGCAAACTCCAGCCTGGCTTTTTTATGTCTCGGGGTAAGAAGTGGGGTCTTCCTGGGTATCCTACCATACAGTCCCTTTTCATTCAGACGCCGACGGATAGTACGGGTTAACACTGTTGTACCCTCGGACTGCAGGGCAGCTTGAACTTGTTTGGATGTTAGTCGAGGTTCTTTATCCACCATCCGCACAATCTTGCGTTGAAATCTCTCGTCAATTTTTCTTTTCCGTCCACATCTAGGGAGGTTAGCCACAGTGCCATGGGCTTTAAACTTCTTGATGAAACTGCGCACGAAAGACACAGGAACATTCAGGTCTTTGGAGATGGACTTGTAGCCTTGAGATTGCTCATGCTTCCTCACAATTTGGTTTCTCAAGTCCTCAGACAGTTCTTTGGTCTTCTTTCTTTTCTCCATGCTCAATGTGGTACACACAAGGACACAGGACAGAGGTTGAGTCAACTTTAATCCATGTTAACTGGCTGCAAGTGTGATTTAATTATTGCCAACACCTGTTAGGTGCCACAGGTAAGTTACAGGTGCTGTTAATTACACGAATTAGAGAAGCATCACATGATTTTTCAAACAGTGCCAATACTTTTGTTCACCCCCTTTTTTAGGTTTAGTGTGGAATTATATCCAATTTGGCTTTAGGACAATTCTTTTTGTGCTTTTTCATTGAAGACAAATTAAATGAAGATAATAATACCAAAGAATTTGTGATTGCAATCATTTTCAGGAAGAAGCTGAGTATTATCTGACAGAATTCCAGGGGTGCCAATACTTTTGGCCACCACTCTATATATATTTTTTTACTTTATGTTTATTATGCTCTGGGTTTTGGAGAGACATAAGGAACATTCAATTTGAGGAAAATATCTTTGCTGCAAATCAAATTTCTTGGTGAAATCTGCCTGATTTGGCAAATGTGAATTTTGGCACATCTTCTCATCTCTAATAATGATGAGTCTTTAGAATGTCCATTCCACTTGTTTTGGATCCAGCTGGATAAAACATGCGAGGTGGGCTGCGCTACTGGAGTAAACAGATTCTTAAACAATGATGATAATAAGTTTTTTTTATTCACAACGCCTTTCAACGCCGTACCAGCATCTTTATGGGGCAGCAGCAGCTACCGTATTTTTCAGACTATAAGACGCACTTTTTTCCTCCAAAATTTTGGAGGAAAGTGGGGGGTGCGTCTTATAGTCCGAATACTATATACATGGCTGAGCATGGTGGTGGGTGTGGGGGAGTGGCAGGGGGGGATCAGCGTGGCACAGGAGGCAGTAGCCGCCTGCTGCAGCCTATGCTGTGGCCGCTACTAAAGAAAATGAATATTCCCTGCTCCCCTCGCCCATGAGCGTGGAGAGCAATGAATATTCATTTTTATTAATAGCCGTCACACCTGCTGCCACTCTGCGGTCTGTGTGTGTGCTATTAAATATTCCCTACAACCCACTCCCATGAGTTGTAGTGAATATCCATGGTCTTTAATAGCGGGACAGAGGCCGCAGAGTGGCAGCAGGAGCCGCGCTGTGGTACAGTGTGCCAGCTATTGAACAGACAGAGTGGTCACTGCTCCCCACGCACAGAGTCCCGGCGTGGGGAGCAGTGACTATTCCAGCACAGCGTCTCACACTGTGTGAGGGCACATGGCAGGGACGCCATGCGCGCCCTGCCATGCGTGGCTCACACAGTGAGAGTGTTGGCAGCAGAGCGGGACAGCGCTGGAGGAGAGAGGAGGTGAGTATGATTGTTTATTTTTTTTTGTAGGCAGCGTGATGGGGGCTCAGAGGGTGCCATGCCTACCAGGATGGGGGCTCAGAGAGTGCCATGCATGCCAGGATGGGGACTCAGTGGGTGCCATGCATACCAGGATGGGGGCTCAGAAGGTACCATGCATACCAGGATGGGGGCTCCGTGGGTGCCATGCATACCAGGATGGGGGTTCAGAAGGTACCATGCATACCAGGATGGGGGCTCAAGGAGTGCCATGCATACTAGGAAGGGGGCTAAAGGGGTGCCCTGCATACCAGTATGGGGGCTCAAGGGGTGCCATGCATACCAGGATGGGGGCTCAGACAGTGCCATACGTACTAGGATGGGGGCTCAAGGGGTGCCATGCATACCAGGATGGGGGCTCAAGGAGTGCCATGCATACCAGGATGGGAGATCAAGGGGTGCCATGCATACCAGGATGGGGGCTCAAGGGGTGCCATGCATACCAGGATGGGGGCTCAGAGGGTGCCATGCATATCAGGATGGGGGCTCAAGGGGTGCCTTGCATACCAGGATGGGGGCTCATGGGGTGCCATGCATACCAAGATGGGGGCTCAAGGGTACCATGCATATCAGGATTGGAGATCAAGAGGTGCCATGCATACCAGGATGGGGGCTCAAGGGGTGCCATGCATACCAGGATGGGGGCTCAAGGGGTGCCATGCATACCAGGATGGGGGCTCAGGGGGTATAATGCATACCAGGATGGAGGCTCAAGGAGTGCCATGCATACCAGGATGGGGGATAAAGAGGTGCCATGCTTACCAGGATAGGGGCTCAAGGAGTACCATGCATACCAGGATGAGGATGAGGGCCAGGTATATCAGGATGGGATGGGGGCCGCTTATACCAGGAAGGAGGGGCCATACATACCAGGATAGAGGATATTAACAGAATTGGGGGACATTACCTCAATACCAGTTTCAGCAGCAGACCCCCTCCCCCATAACAGGGCATCATGACCACATTTTTTGCTTACATTTTTTTTCCTATTTTTCTCCTTTAAAACTTAAGTGCATCTTATGGTCCGGTGCGTCTTATAGTCCGAAAAATACGGTATTTTCTTCATGCTTACATTGGTGTTGTGCCTGTCACATCTCCACCAGGTGGCTATTAACCAAACACTTACCCACTCTCTCTCCACAGGGTGTCATCCTGTAACATACCTGGCGGCGTCCTTGCATAGTGGTCCATCTCCCACTGTGCAGGAGCGCGCACTTGATCTCCTGTCCAGAATGTCTCTCTGGCTTCCCTCCATGCTGTCTGTTTGTGTCTGTTTCTGCTGCTTAAGGGCGGCGCCCGATCACTTCCTGCCTTTTGTACCTGCTGTGGGTCACACCCCTTGTGCGTCCTCAGCCTATTGCTGTCTGTCACTTGGTATATAGCTCAGCAGCTCCCTTCTATCCCTGCCTGAGCATAGTGTTTCCTTCAGTGTGTGCTTGCACTCTGAAGGTGCCAGGTCCCGTCTCTTGTCTCCTGCTTTTTGTATCAGTTCCCGTGTCTGAACTGAGTCCTGTATGTCTCCTGCTTTGCGGTATCAGCTCCCGTGTCTGAACTGTGTCCAGTATGTCTCCTGCTTTGCGGTATCAGCTCCCGTGTCTGAACTGAGTCCTGTATGTCTCCTGCTTTGCGGTTACAGCTCCCGTGTCTGAACTGAGTCTTGTATGTCTCCTGCTTTGCGGTATCAGCTCCCGTGTCTGAACTGTGTCCTTTTTGTGTTCTCTGGTCTGTCCTGTCTGAACACGCTCCTTGCCTGTTCGTTCCGCCTTTTAGTGGCCGATTTCCTAGACCCGCTCCTGCGTCTGGTCTGTCCTGTCTGAACACGCTCCTTGCCTGTTCGTTCCGCCTCTCTGGGGGCCGTATTCCCAGACCCGCTCCTGTATCCCTCTGCAGTGTCGGTCTCCTCCGTTCACTCAGTTCCAGTCTGAACTCTCTCCTGTCCTTTACCTGTTTTTGCCTCTATGTCCGTTCCCTTCCTTTTTCTGCAGAGTCTGAACTCGTACCTAACTCCTGCTTGTTGTCTCTGCAAGTACTGTGTGAGTATCTGGCTCTGTCTTTCCCTTCCTGTCTGTTCCGTGTGAACAGAGCCCTGTCCTCCCTGCTCAGCCTTGTCTGCACTCTAGCTGTGCTTGCCTGTAACCCTCTGCCTGTATTGTTCCTGAGTCCCGGTGTGTACTGGGTCCTATCCCGCCTGTGTTCCTACCTGCTAGTGCCTCCCTGTCTGCACTCTAGCTGTGCTTGCCTTTACCCCCCTGCCTGCATACCCGCCTGCCTGCATACCAGTCGTGCCTGCCTATACCCACCAGTCTGTGTGCCAGCCTACCAGCCTGTTCCTGTATTCCCCTGTGTGGGTCAACAGCCGTGTCCGGGGTCTGTCCTGGAGTAGCACCTGGTCCCTCTGCTCGGTTCCTCCTTGGTACACTGGCGTCGTATGCCGTTGTGCGACCCTGGTCGGATCGGGTGAATACTTAGTCACGCCCCTCCAGGCATTCACTCTCCGGCACGGTCCAGTGGAATCACTACCAATCACACGCACACGCCGCTTAGCCCGGGCGTGTGCATAACAGCATGCTCAGGCCATGGTTCCCGTTGAGCCCCACGGCCTTCGCTCTTTGAGAAGTTTTTCCAGCGAATACATGCATTAAAATAAATAAATAAATTTTTTTCCCCCTTTAGCTGAGTTCCAGGCGAATTACGCACCCGTCCAGATGGATCTATCAGCTCTCATTCCTGCGGATCCGCCACGTTACTATGGGGATCCAAGACAGTGTCGTGCATTTGTGGAGCAATGCATGCTACACTTTAAGGCCTACCCTCTCTATTTTCCTTCCGATTGGGCTAAAGTGGCCTTTATGATTGACTACCTAGCGGGTGATGCCTTGAAATGGGTCACCCCCCTATGGGAAGCATGGGATCCTGTCATCCTTGACCTGCAGGCCTTCCTGGTGGCCTTTCGTATGGTCTTCGAGGACCCTAACTCTGAAGCCCCTGCTGAAGCTTCACTTCCCAATATCCCGGAGCAGCCCCGACGGGTAATGTGTGTGGGTAGCGCAATAGTCCTCCAGCCCAATGAGACTACTGCCCACCCAGAATCCTCACAGGGTGACTACGCTTTCCGGAATACTTCTCTCAACCTCAAGAGGCAGTCCAGACGTGCTAGACTTAGAGGCAAGCCGTCACGCCAGGGTCTGTCCTCCCTGAGACCTCCTGACCCCAACCTTGAAGTCCCTACTGAAGCTTCATCTCCCTGTATCCCGGAGAAACCCCAATGGGTAATGTGCGTGGGTAGTGCACCAGTTCTTCTGGACGAAGAGACTCCTGCCCATCCAGACTCCACACAGGAGAACTTCCTGCACCCGGCATCAGATGCTTCTTTCTCTTTAACCGGTGTGCATGTCCAAGGATGCTCCAAAGCTGTGGTTACCTCAGAGTCTGTGCACCTCTACTACCTGGCGGAGGATCCCCTGTTGCCTCCTGAACCCTCCGGGATACCACTCGATGACAAATGGAGAGAGACTTCTCTACACCCGGTACTCAATACTTTGTCCGCTTCATCCTGTGAGCCTGACAATGGGTACCCCAAAGTGGTAGTTACCTCCGAGTCTCTACACCCCTCCGACCAGGCGGAGGATCTCCAGTTGTCTCCTGAACCCTTCGGGGTGCTACCTGGTAGCGAAAGGACAGAGACTCTCCTATACTCTGTACCTGATACCTCGCTCGCTTCGTCCAGTGAGTCCAACCTAGTGTACTCCGAAGCAGAGGTTACTCCTGAGTCTCTACACCCCTCCGACCAGGCGGAGGACCTCCAGTTGTGTTCAGAACCCTTCGGGGTGCCACCTGGTGGTGAATGGACAGAGACTTTCCTATACTCGGTACCTGATACCTCGCTCGCTTCGTCCAGTAAGTCCAACCTAGTGTACTCCGAAGCAGAGGTTACTCCTGAGTCTCTACACCCCTCCGACCAGGCGGAGGACCTCCAGTTGTGTTCAGAACCCTTCGGGGTGCCACCTGGTGGTGAATGGACAGAGACTTTCCTATACTCGGTACCCGATACCTCGCCTGCTTCCTCCAGTGAGTCCGACCTAGTGTACTCTGAAGCAGTTGTTTTCTCTGAGCCTCTGCACTCTTCTGACCCGGCGGAGGACCTCCAGTTGTTTCCTGAATCCTCCAGGATACCACCAGATAACAAAGAGACAGTGACTTTTCCTCATTATGTACCTGATAACCCGTCTATTTTTTCCTGTGAGCTTGACAAGATGTACCTCGAAGCAGAGATTACCCTCAAGTCTCTGTCCCCCTCCAACCCAGTGAACGACTGGTCCTCGAATTCCCTGCGGAAGATTCTGGCAGGCCTGAAGAAGAGGGGGCGTAAGGGGGGAGGTACTGTAACATACCTGGCGGCGTCCTTGCATAGTGGTCCATCTCCCACTGTGCAGGAGCGCGCACTTGATCTCCTGTCCAGAATGTCTCTCTGGCTTCCCTCCATGCTGTCTGTTTGTGTCTGTTTCTGCTGCTTAAGGGCGGCGCCCGATCACTTCCTGCCTTTTGTACCTGCTGTGGGTCACACCCCTTGTGCGTCCTCAGCCTATTGCTGTCTGTCACTTGGTATATAGCTCAGCAGCTCCCTTCTATCCCTGCCTGAGCATAGTGTTTCCTTCAGTGTGTGCTTGCACTCTGAAGGTGCCAGGTCCCGTCTCTTGTCTCCTGCTTTTTGTATCAGTTCCCGTGTCTGAACTGAGTCCTGTATGTCTCCTGCTTTGCGGTATCAGCTCCCGTGTCTGAACTGTGTCCTGTATGTCTCCTGCTTTGCGGTATCAGCTCCCGTGTCTGAACTGAGTCCTGTATGTCTCCTGCTTTGCGGTTTCAGCTCCCGTGTCTGAACTGAGTCCTGTATGTCTCCTGCTTTGCGGTATCAGCTCCCGTGTCTGAACTGTGTCCTTTTTGTGTTCTCTGGTCTGTCCTGTCTGAACACGCTCCTTGCCTGTTCGTTCCGCCTTTTAGTGGCCGATTTCCTAGACCCGCTCCTGCGTCTGGTCTGTCCTGTCTGAACACGCTCCTTGCCTGTTCGTTCCGCCTCTCTGGGGGCCGTATTCCCAGACCCGCTCCTGTATCCCTCTGCAGTGTCGGTCTCCTCCGTTCACTCAGTTCCAGTCTGAACTCTCTCCTGTCCTTTACCTGTTTTTGCCTCTATGTCCGTTCCCTTCCTTTTTCTGCAGAGTCTGAACTCGTACCTAACTCCTGCTTGTTGTCTCTGCAAGTACTGTGTGAGTATCTGGCTCTGTCTTTCCCTTCCTGTCTGTTCCGTGTGAACAGAGCCCTGTCCTCCCTGCTCAGCCTTGTCTGCACTCTAGCTGTGCTTGCCTGTAACCCTCTGCCTGTATTGTTCCTGAGTCCCGGTGTGTACTGGGTCCTATCCCGCCTGTGTTCCTACCTGCTAGTGCCTCCCTGTCTGCACTCTAGCTGTGCTTGCCTTTACCCCCCTGCCTGCATACCCGCCTGCCTGCATACCAGTCGTGCCTGCCTATACCCACCAGTCTGTGTGCCAGCCTACCAGCCTGTTCCTGTATTCCCCTGTGTGGGTCAACAGCCGTGTCCGGGGTCTGTCCTGGAGTAGCACCTGGTCCCTCTGCTCGGTTCCTCCTTGGTACACTGGCGTCGTATGCCGTCGTGCGACCCTGGTCGGATCGGGTGAATACTTAGTCACGCCCCTCCAGGCATTCACTCTCCGGCACGGTCCAGTGGAATCACTACCAATCACACGCACACGCCGCTTAGCCCGGGCGTGTGCATAACACATCCTATTGTTTACTCTTTTCCCCACATTGAGATATCTTCATTCCACTTGTTTTATTGCTTTACCAAAGTGTCCAACAGGCTTTGTAGCTTTAGTACTTATAGGTATTCTACATTAAAGGGGTTTCACGCTCCAAATCGATAAGTCTGCAGTCACTCTGTGTGACCGCAGACTTATAAATCTCCCCAGTGCACGCACTGTACGCTCCAGGGATTCATCGGTTTCAGACCCAGCAATGAAGGGTATGTATGAGTTATCCATACTACTGGCCAGTGGGCATGGCCTCGTTTCCATACACTTGTCACCAGGGTTGGACTGGGCTGGCAGGGTACTGGGGATTTCACCAGTGGGCCCCTCCCCCTGCTGCAGAGGAGAGGGGGGAGAAGAGAAACGGGGAAAAAAAACCCTGCGGTTTTAAGGGGCACGGGCCCTTTAAAAGCGCAGGCACAGTGCATGCAGAGACGCGCACACGCGGCATTCATTACTTGAACCGCCGCGGCGAACGTCCCAGTGAAGCAGCTGAAGCTGCGCATCTCCCTTCACAGGCCAGCGTATGACATCATCGTTATGCACCTGCTGTGAAGGAAGTGCGCAATTCCACCGCTGGAGGAGGAGGACACCGCACGGGAGCGCAGGAAAGTAAGAAGAGGAATCTTTGTGTATGTGTGTCTGTGTGTGTGTGTGAATGAATGCAGAATGGGATGGGGGCCTGGCTGGACACATGGGAGTGGGGGCATGGATGGACACATAAGGTGGAGCCTGGCTGGACACATGGGAGGGGGAGCCTGGCTGGACACATGGGAGGGGGGCCTGGCTGGACACATAACGGAGGGGCCTGGCTGGACCCATAAGGGGGGGGCCTGGCTGGACACATAAGGGGTGGTAGGCTGGACACATAAGGGGGGCAGGCTGATGGACACATAAGGGGGGGCTGGCTGGACACATGGGAAGGGGGAGCTGAAGGGTATATGGGGGCAGGCTGGACACATGGAGGCCAGGATGGATATATGGGGGCCACGCTGGACATATAGAGGCCAGGATGGAATTTGGGGGGGTAGGCTGGACACATGGAGGCCAGGATGGATATATGGGGGGCAGGCTGGACACATGGAGGCCAGGACGGATATTTGGTGGGGCAGGTTGGACACATGGAGGCCAGGATGGATATATGGGTGGGACAGGCTGGACACATGGAGACCAGGATGGATATATAGGGGGGCAGGCTAGACACATGGGGGGCTAGGATGGATATATGGGAGGGGGCAGGCTGGACACATGGAGGCCAGGATGGATATATGGGGGGGCAGGCTGGACACATGGAGACCAGGATGGATATATGGGGGGCAGGCTAGACACATGGGCTAGGATGGATATATGGGAGGGGGCAAGCGCGATTCATGTGGGCTAGGATAAATATATGGAGGGGCCACACTGGACATATGGAGGCCAGAAGGGATATATGGAGGGGGTGTCAGGATGGATATATGCAGTTGGCGGGGCCAGGAAGGATAAATGGGGGGGCCAGGCCAGACAAGGGACTTAATTACTGTTTGGGGGCCAGATTGAGGAACTTTATGGGTTTATGGTGGCAATTGGGGAACATTATTACTTTATTAGTCCAATTAGAGGCATTATTACATGTAATTTACTTTTTAGGAAACTGTTTTCCATGGGAAGGGACAAAAGGGGGGAAGGGGGGTCCTGTTTTCTGTGCACGGCGGCAATATGCCGCTTTTTTTCTTCAACTGGTGTAGTGTAGAAGTCAGGGGGGAAAAGTGGGAATGTGCTCTAGAAGAGATCAGTTATTGATGACTGTGTGTTATTCCATGCAGAGATGATTCCTGGCTGGAAGAAGTGATGGCCGTCTGTGCCAGATGAAGAAGAAAAGCAAAGATGAAGGACTTCACCTAGAGATGTCACTGGTGAGTCAGTGTATTACATGTACACTTAAACTATATAGTATATACAGAGCTCCTGTGTATGTCACTGGTGACCACTGTATTACCAATACACTACAGTGGTGGCCAAAAGTATTGGCACCCCTGCAATTCTGTCAGATAATACTCAGTTTCTTCCTGAAAATGATTGCAATCACAAATTCTTTGGTATTATTATCTTCTTTTAATTTGCTTGCAAGGAAAAAACACAAAAGAGAATGAAGCAAAAATAAAATCATTGATCATTTCACACAAAACTCCAAAAATGGGCCAGACAAAAGTATTGGCACCCTCAGCCTAATACTTGGTTGCACAACCTTTAGCCAAAATAACTGCGAACAACCGCTTCCGGTAACCATCAATGATTTTCTTACAATGCTCTGCTGGAATTGTAGACCATTCTTCTTTGGCAAACTGCTCCAGGTCCCTGATATTTGAAGGGAGCCTTCTCCAAACTGCTATTTTGCGATCTCTCCACAGGTGTTCTATGGAATTCAGGTCTGGACTCATTGCTGGCCATCTTAGAAGTCTCCAGTGCTTTCTCTCAAACCATTTTATAGTGCTTTTGGAAGTGTGTTTTGGGTCATTGTCCTGCTGTAAGACCCATGACCTCTGAGGGAGACCCAGCTTTCTCACCCTGGGCCCTACATTATGCTGCAAAATTTGTTGGTAGTCTTCAGACTTCATAATGCCATGCACACGGTCAAGCAGTCCAGTGCCAGAGGCAGCAAAGCAACCCCAAAACATCAGGGAACCTCCGCCATGTTTGACTGTAGGGACCATGTTCTTTTCTTTGAATGCCTCTTTTTTTTCCCTGTACACTCTATGTTGATGCTTTTTCCCAAAAAGCTCTACTTTTGTCTCATCTGACCAGAGAACATTCTTCCAAAACGTTTTAGGCTTTCTCAGGTAAGTTTTGGCAAACTCCAGCCTGGCTTTTTTATGTCTCGGGGTAAGAAGTGGGGTCTTCCTGGGTATCCTACCATACAGTCCCTTTTCATTCAGACGCCGATGGATAGTACGGGTTGACACTGTTGTACCCTCGGACTGCAGGGCAGCTTGAACTTGTTTGGATGTTAGTCGAGGTTCTTTATCCACCATCCGCACAATCTTGCGTTGAAATCTCTCGTCAATTTTTCTTTTCCGTCCACATCTAGGGAGGTTAGCCACAGTGCCATGGGCTTTAAACTTCTTGATGACACTGCACATGGAAGACACAGGAACATTCAGGTCTTTGGAGATGGACTTGTAGCCTTGAGATTGCTCATGCTTCCTCACAATTTGGTTTCTCAAGTCCTCAGACAGTTCTTGGGTCTTCTTTCTTTTCTCCATGCTCAATGTGGTACACACAAGGACACAGGACAGAGGTTGAGTCAACTTTAATCCATTTTAACTGGCTGAAAGTGTGATTTAGTTATTGCCAACACCTGTTGGGTGCCACAGGTAAGTTACAGGTGCTGTTAATTACACGAATTAGAGAAGCATCACATGATTTTTCAAACAGTGCCAATACTTTTGTCCACCCCCTTTTTTAGGTTTGGTGTGGAATTATATCCAATTTGGCTTTAGGACAATTCTTTTTGTGTTTTTTCATTGAAGACAAATTAAATGAAGATAATGAGACCAAAGAATTTGTGATTGCAATCATTTTCAGGAAGAAACTGAGTATTATCTGACAGAATTGCAGGGGTGCCAATACTTTTGGCCACCGCTGTATATACAGAGCTCCTGTCTATAGTGTTACCGGTGATCACTGTATTACCTGTACACTATATACAGAGCTCCTGTTTATAATGTTCCTGGTAATCATTGTATTACCTGTACACTGACACTATATACAGAGCTCCTGTTTATAATGTCACTTATGATCACTGTGTTACCTGTACACTGACACTATATACAGAGCTCCTGTGTATAATGTCGCTGGTGCTAATAACAGTGTTGTTAGTATTGTGGTTTGTATTTATAATCAGTATTGTAGTATTTGGTTACTTTGTGGTAGTAATATGTGGTCCGGTCATGGTGTGGCAGTATTTGTTGCTTGTATGTGGTATTATTTGGTCACCGTGGTGGTAATATGTAATCTTGTCATGGTGTGGCGGTATTTGTTCCTTGTATGTGGTATTATTCGGTCACTTTGTGGTGGTAATATGTGATCTGGTCATGCATTGGTGTTGGCATAGTGGATTGTGTTCTGTATGGGGGTCATTTGTTCTCGCTGATATTAGCTAGGAAAAGATTTTTTCCATTAGTACACAGCCCCACTATCAGTATTCGGTCAGTATTTTTGCTCAGGAGTGGCAGCCAAAACCAGGAGTGGGTGATAAATGCAGAATTGATGCACTTGTTTCTATTATACCTTTTCTCTGATTGTTCCTCACCTGGCTTTGGGTCCCACTCCTGAGAAAAAATACTGATCGAATACTGATAGTGGGGCCGTGGCCTTAGAGATTAAGTACTTGGGCCAAAGCGGCAGAGATGCACTTACAAAGGTCTCTTGAGAAAACAAGTAATCATCTCTCCACAGGATAAGTGATATAACTTATTGATTGGTGGGGGTCTGACTGCAGGCACACAATCGGCAGAATGTGGAGCTTTTCTCCCCATTAGACTGGAGTTCATGTGCTACTCGACCACTGATCCATTCATTCCCTCAGTGGCTGCGAGCGCTGCTCTTTTTTGGAATTCCCCAAGAGAATGAATAGAGCTGCAGGCAGACGTCCCACCTGTTGCTGCATTTTAAAATGGGGATAAGTGTCCTGTCAGGGATAAAACTTCCCCATTCTTCCGATCAGTGTGTTTTCCAAAGTTCGTACTCAAACGATCAATAAGTGATCACCTATCCTGTGGAGCCCATGGATCGGTGATAACTTGTTTTAACTAAAGAACCCCTTTAATGCAAACTACCGTAATTGTACATCGCAGTTATAGTATGTGCACGGTAGATGTGTAGGAGCTGCCAGTCAATGCACCACTATAACAGGGATATAACAGATATTTGTATATTGCTGTACGTGGGCCCCTAGAGTCTATTTCCCCTGTGGGCCCCAGACACCCCAGTCCGACCCTGCTTGTCACTAGACAGGGCGCGGCTTCGACTCTATACAAGTGTATGAAGCGAGGCCTCACCCACTGGCCGGGGGTATGTACAACTCATACATACCCTCCGTTCATGGGTCTAAAACCGGCACATTATGCATGATGGGAGAATTCATAAGTCTGCAGTCACACAGAGTGACTGCAGACTTAATGATTTGGACCAGACAACCCCTTTAACCTTTTATCCTGGTGTCTGATTCCTGAGCTTTTAAGCTAAGTTCCCTCTATGAGTATTTGGTGCACTTTTGATGCTGCAGATTTTCTGCATTTCTACACCAATTACCTAAATTAGTTTACTTGCAGAGATGAGTGAATCATTTGAAATTTGAATTTGTTGACTTTGATTAGCTGTGAATAAACTTGTGTGAATTTCAATACTGGAAAGCTTGTAATGGCTTGGAAAATACACGTGGATGAGAGGAGAGAAAGAAGACCCGACTGACCCTAGGAACTTACCCACTATAAAAGAGAGAAAGCGAGAGAACCCTGCTGATTGTAAGAGCTTACACTCTACAGGAGAGATAGAGGACACCACTGACCATAAGACTTACACAATGTAGGAGATAGAAACTTTTCCAAGTGATTCTGGAGATGGAAAATGTCTGCCATATAAATTGTGCTCCACTGGGAACTGCTGATCTGTGATGACCCAGGTACTGACCACCACTGCCCACTGTGATAATCTGCAAGATGCCTTAGCTGCAAGGCATTATGGGGAGGCCTGTGACGTCAGCCTTCTCTCTGATACTTCAGGAGTTGTGGGAAATGGTATCGGGGAAGCTTTTTTTAATTCGAGAATCGTGAATCGAATCTCAAAATATTTGAAATTGTGCTAAACTGCGAATTTCAGGAAATTCACCTCAAAGTTCAACCTCTACGGATAAATGCAATCATCTCAAGATACTTGTGCTTTTTTTTGCATTTTGAGTGCATGTTTTCTTTATAATGTATTTTTATAGCATTTTTTTCAGCTGTGGCTTTTGTCTCCTTTTGATGTGTCATGTTTTAAATTAAACAGCTTTGTTTTGGAAACTTCTTTTTATTTGGCATTGTTAACATTTTCTTTATGAAGTCATGTGCAAATTGCATGTGACTTTATTTTGTTTCAGAAATGCAGTATTACACATATGTATGTTTTTGTCTGTAGATTTTCCAAACCTCATTGAAGTCTATAGTGAGAATCCAAAAAAAGCATATTTGATGCAGCAGAGATTGACATATTGCAGATTTCAAAATTGCTCCGCAGGTTGGGTTGCGTAAGAAAGCACAGGGCCTGCTATTACACTTTGCTGGAAATGTAAATTACATATTACCTTGTTAGTCTGGTTGGTGTATTGCCATATACTTTTACTCCCCTCTTCCCTGGGTGGGGGGGGAACAGAATGGGGGCCGGATTCAGGAGCCCAGCAAGGTACGTGGCCCTGGCGTCTTCACCATTAGAAGTAATCTGAAGAACAGATATAGCCAGAGCGCCCCTAGCATTTGTGACCGGGAAGGAGCCTCTGGCCCCGGGATATCCCACAACAGAGTTATGACAATAGTCTTCTCCATCCCTCTTTTTCCCCCTTTTCTTATTTTGTGATTGATTTCACCAAAGTAGCCCAATCAAAAAGGCTTTAGCCCCTAACATTTTTCAGTACCTTTTTTTTAGCTCAGAAATACAAGCTTTCTTCCTCTCCTGTTGGTCCAGGTAGTGAAACCTTCTGCTTTTGATTCCTCGTGCTATTCATTGTGTTTATTATGTTTGTGTTTTCTTTGTTTTAGACAAGTCACAGCGGTGATCAAAATAATTCGGACATGATTGATACAGGAGGCTGGCTTACTCACTTGGAGTCTTACGGTACCATTACACTCCTTGTCCTGTGTATTTGGTGTTCAAGTGCCTTTTTTATAAATATATAGATCTCATTAAAGCTGTGAACTTCACCCATCAAGAGAATTGTATGTTTTATTCATAATATGCATAGAAAGATTATAAAATAGGGGGAAGTTTTCATGGAATCTGCACCAAACTGTAGATTTTGCCACTCCTAATATTGTAGCAATTTCTCGGATGCTTTTTTCTGTTTTTGCAGCTTAAGGATGGCTTGTTTCACCTGCATGGAGAGCTCCTTTGACCGCATGTTTACTTCACAGCAAAATCTTCCAAATGCAAGCACCACACCTCAAATCAACTCCAGGCCTTTTATATGCTTAATTGAGAATGACATAACGAAGGGATTGCCCACACCTGTCCATGAAATAGCTTTAGAGTCAATTGTCCAATTACTTTTGGTCCCTTTAAAAACAGGGTGGCTCATGTTAAGGAGCTGAAACTCCTAAACCCTTCATCCAATTTTAATGTGGATACTCTCAAATGAAAGCTGAAAGTCTGAACTTCAACTGCATCTGAATTGTTTTGTTTAAAATTCATTGTGGTAATGTCTAGAACCAAAATTAGAAAAATGTTGTCTCTGTCCAAATATATATGGACCTAACTGTATATGGCTATTATTGACGGCAATGAGGAATCTTCAGAGGAGACATGCATTTACTCCCAGGTCTACTCTTCCATTGCTCTGTCTGGTGACTGCTTTGTGCTAAGGAGAATCCTGTAACTCCAGACTGCGGTTTGATGAAATTTCTTATTTTTTCTATATTGCCACCATTCATTTGAGCAGAATAAAATTCAAAAGCGTGAATTTTCTCTATGTTACAATTATCTGTTTGCACCTTTCCTATTTGTTGCACTGTTGTAGTTATGTTGTTGTGAAATATAGTATATTCTAGCTTGTAAGATTGTATAACTGGTCGTGATATCACTGCTGTATTTGATATTTAGTTTCACATAGAAATGGAGCTAATGACATGTTAGGTTTCGTTCCCATGGTGAGTCTTTAGTGAATTTTTGATTTTGAACATTTTCTGTAGAATTTCTGCTCCTGTCAGCGCCATTATGTTACTTGGGTTTTTTCATTCCATTCTCGATTGCGTTTTTTTTACATCCATTTTTATTGCGTTCTTGAATGCGTTTTTTTACATACGTTTTTATTTTATTTTTGATGCTGCAGTTTTTTGTCTCTTTTTGATATGTTATGTTTTAAATAAAGCTGCTTTGTTTGTGATACTTCCTGGTATTTGGCTTTGACAAAACATTATTAATACAGTAATGTGTGGATTACATACATTTTTAATGCACTTCTGCAGCGGAAATTAACTGAAAATATATATGAGTTTTTGGGGACATGATTTTGTGGCATTTACTAATATTCAAGTAGGACAGGTTCTCCTCCTGCACTTGGTTAGTGCCACCTTACTCATAGACTGCACATCTCTCCAGTCCATAAAATGGCTGCTGATGGGGGAGCGTGTGATCAGACCGATCTATCAGTTGTCTCCAATTGAAGACAACTTTCTTATGTGTAGTGTTTTTCAATTGGAAGAGGTTGATGGATGGATATGGTCACCTACAGCTCCATGAGCAGTCATTTTTATGGACAGGAGAGCTATACAGTTTGTGAGTGAGGCAGGTCTAACAAGTGCAGTACAATATTTATGAATTAGTACGCGCCACAAAAAATGATGTACCCCCATAAAGTGTAAAAATAAACTGCTAACCCTTTTAAGTAGACCTGTTGTGCATGAAGTCTTATTGGCAATGCTTCATGGGAGAAAAACATGCAAATTAGCTCTCTCCCAGAAGTTAAAAAAAAATAGTGGTCTATTGGAGTTGGGTACCCTTTCAAAATAGGTTTACACATTGCACCTGTGGTTTGCAACAAGTGAACTCTCAATGAGCCAATGTCCAGCAAGCCTTACAATAGAATTAGGGATATTTGTCAAGCCACACATCAATTCTGACAGCCATTTGAGGGCATTTCCTCTAATCACTACTGAGTAATTAAGCTGAATTTAGCAGAAATAGCTCATTTACATATTCTTCTTTCTACAAATAGATAAATAACTGTACTTGGTGTATAATATTATCATTGATCTTAAACTTTTCTTCCCACATTTGCCATCTGCTTATGTCTTCAGTATACTTATAGCCGGCAAATCTTGTTAGTTATTAATAATCACTTGCAGATGCTCGGGATGGGCATTACCTATTTTTAATGTCTTTATTTTTATCATTAGTAGAGGTGATCATGGATTAAAGGAACGAGTTATCTAAAATGGAAAGTGTATCAGTATGAGTAAAAACTGCATTTTGTGGATAATAAAAGTACCTTGAAGGCATTGTCTAACCTTTTTTCTTAAGGAGAGCACTGCTCTTCTGCCTCCCAGCTTATTGCTTGCCTGGGGTCCATGATCTCCTAAAGATTGACAGTTCAGACCAGTGGCATGGTTGTGCCATTGGTCTGAACTGTGGTTACAACCATACTGGAAGCAGAGGCAGCTTTACCTCTGTAGCATCAAAAGAGCACAAGGGCACTGAGTTGTGATCTAGCAATTTGGTTAGCTTCAGGGCAGAATTTGCAAACATCTTCAAGCACCCACTCTTGGCCTAGAAAACCAGCCACCTCTGATAGACTGCAGAGGTGACTGATTACCTAGGCAACAAGCTGTAAAATATAACAATAAAAATCCCTCCAGTCTGAAGAACAGAGAAGATTGTGTTCACTCACTGCGTGTTTATATTGCACCTGTCATGTCCTAGCTACTATCTACACTGCCCCCACTTGTTTGTTAGTGATGCAATGTGCATCACTAACAAGCTTTTTTCAATAAAATTGGTGCTATTATAATGATTTTATAACCTTTTATGCACTTAGATCCCACCTGCTCGTTTTCAGTCATAGGGGTGTGATTCTGCTACTCAGTCAGGGGTTGGCGCCGGATTCAGTCACTGATGGCACCACCCATGTTTTTGAATACTGCTCCCGGCAGGCGCTATTATTGTTGCACATGCGTATTTCTACATGTCCTAGTCCTGTGCACGCCGCTCCTCCTTCCGACTCCCACGCTGATTCTGCCCGGGGTGTGTGCGCCACGCGCCAAGCCCATCTGCCTACCTGTCTGCCAACTGTGCCAACCTGCCTATCTGCCGTGCCAGTTAGCGCCAGCCATCAGTCCCATGGGAGTCGCCTGCTCTCACACAAGGTCGGTCCTGGAGAAGCACCTGGTCCACCTTCCCGGTCCTTCCTTGGTTCACGGAGTTGACTAAGCTGCCATATAGCCAAGGTCGGTCAGGGTGAGGCCACTAGTTATGCCCCTCTGGTCCCTCCTTGTACCACGGCACAGTGGTTCCACCACCCGGCAGCGTGACAGTGTGCTCAGGCCATGGAATCCGGTGGCTCCCAGACTCCCTTGGTCTCGGACCTTTACAAAGAGGTCTCCAACCAGAGATCTCAACAGGATACAATCCTGTCCTTTCTACGGACTGTACACTCCCACCTGGATGCACTGTCAACCCCGGCTGTGTTTGCCTCTACCTAAGCGGTAACCGCGGCACCTCAACACAGTGGCGTTGTTGTATCCAGCTTTGGACCCCAACTGTATGCTCCTCCATGATTTGGCGGTGATCCCTCTCTGTCGGGGCTTCGTAAATCAGTGCACGCTGCACTTCGAGCTTCTGGCTCATCAGTTTGCTTCTGACCGAGCTAAAATGGCCTTCATCATGTCTCATCTCATAGGAGAGGCATTGGCGTGGCTCAATCCCCTGTGGGAAAGGGGGGACCCTCTGGTGTCTGATCTCCAGGCTTTCCTTGCGGCCTTCCAGAGGGTTTTCGATGAGCCCGGCCACATGTCCTCAACAGCCTCCTCTCTCCTCCATCTGCACTATGGGAACTTCAAAGTGGGCCAGTACTCTGTACGTTTCTGCACCCTCTAGTCTGAAATCGCCTGGAATAATGAGGCTCTGGTGGCTACCTTTTGGGAAGGCCTTTCTGGGCGGATCAAGGACGAACTGGCTGGTCGTGACATACCCACCTCTCTGGATGACCTAGTGTCTTTGACCTTGCTGATTGACATCAGGTTCCAGGAGCGTTCTAAGGAGGTGGTCCATGAGAGAAGACCTTTACACCTTGCACCAACCTTTCAAAAACCAGTCTCGCTAAAAGCCACTGCCTTGGCATCTACCCAAGAATCTATGCACTGAGGGAAGATGCTTTTATTGTGGTAGTTCGGATCATGTAATCCGCTCCTGTCCAGAGAGACTGGGAAACTTCAGAGCCTAGAATCACTTGGAGAGGTCATCCTGGGCAAGAATCTTTCCTCTAAATCCCTGACTCTGACAGTAGCGATATCCTGCGGCAAAATCCATTTTGTCGAGTCTGCTTATCTGGATTCCAGCACTGCTGGGAATCTCATCCAACAAGCCATTGTGGAGCAGTATCAGATCCCTATACAGCATTTCCCGGATTTGTTGGCAGTTTCTTCAGTGGATCGAAAGCCCCTTTCGAGTACATCTTGTTCGTCACAGAGCCTGTGGTTTTTTGGAATGCTACACTTGGAGAAAATCTCCTTCTATGTTCTGATCCAGATTCACCAGGGTGACGAATGGAAGATGGCATTCAACACTCGGGACGGCCACTACGAGTACCGCATGATGTCCTTCGGACTTTCAAGAGCTGGTGAATGACATCTTTCAAGATCTTCTCTATACATGTGTGGTGGTGTACCTGGGCGATATCCTGGTGTTCTCTCCTGACTTGCCCTCACATCGGAGAGACGTTCGTCAGGTATTGCAGAGGCTCAGAAAGAATAGTCTGTATGCCAAATTCGAGAAATGCGTTTTTGAGCAGACTTCTCTTCCATTCCTGGGATACATCATCTCGGAGACCAGCCTTAAGTTGGATCCCGAAAATGTGTCCGCCGTTCTAAAGTGGCCCTGACCTGAGGGGTTGAAGGCTATTCAGCAGTTTCTAGGATTTGAAAATTATTACCACCTGTTCATTCCTCATTTCTCTTCCCGGACTGCTCCCATCTCTGCCTTGACCCGCAAAACGGGTTAATCCCAAGGAATGGACTCTCGAGGCGGAGAGTGCCTTTGTGTCCTTGAAACAAGCCTTCTCTTCTCCAGTGCTGCATCATCCAGACTGTAACAAGCAGTTCTTCCTGGAGGTAGATACTTCTTCCTCAGGGGCCGGAGAAGTTCTCAACCAGAGATCCTCGTCCAGACGAATGATGACCTGTGGCTTCTTTTCCAAGCTCTTCTCTCCCGCAGAGCGCAATTATTCCATTGGAGATCGGGAACTGCTTGCCATTAAAATGGCGCTGGAGGAATGGCGATTCTTACTTGAGGGGGCCCTGCATCTGGTGGTCATCTACACTGACAATAAGAATCTTGCCTTCTTACAGTCCACTCATCGTCTTAATCCTCATCTGGCCAAATGGTCTCTGTTCTTTGCCTGCTTCAATTTCACTCTCCACTTCCGGCTGGCGGATAAAAATATCAAGGCAGATGTGCTCGCCAGATCATTTCTGTCGACCAATCAACAGGAGGAGCCTCAACACATCATTGAGCCCTCCAGAATAATTACTGTTGCCCCGTTTGATCTGTCTCATCTTCCACCTGGTGAGATTTTGTGGCGGCTTTGGATAGGAAGAGGGTCCTAATCTGGGATCATTCGTTTAAGCTGGCAGGCCATGACAGACAGAAGAAAACGGTTCTGCTCATTTCCCGACATTATTGGTGGCTGACCCTGCGCAAGGATGTTGTGCATTTTGTCTCCGCCTGCTCTTCCTGTGCCCGAAACAAGACTCGTAGGCAACTTCTAACTGGTATACTACTTCCTCTACCTGTGCCTTCCGCTACGTTGCAGCATATTGCGATGGATTTCATCACGGACCTTCCTGTGTCAGCCGGTTGTACTGTCATTTGGGTGGTTGCTGACCACTTCTCTGAAATGGCTCACTTCGTTCTCTAGCCTGCTCCTCCCCTCCACGCCAGTGCTGGCAGAGAAATTCATTTTGCACATCTTCCGTCTCCACTGCCTACCTCTTCATATTGTCTCAGATAAAGGGGTCCAGTATACTTCACGTTTATGGAGGGCTACGTGCAAGCTTCTGAATGTTGCTTTGGATTTCTTATCAGCTTCTGTTGACCACCCTGCTGCAGAGTCTCTAGTTAGGAACTTTTCTGAGATCTGGGAGGACACTCAGTCTTCTGAGCGGAAGAAGAAACATGCAGACAAGAGATGTCTGGATCCGCCTCTATTCCCTCCGGAGGATAAGATCTGTTTTTTCATCCAAGTATGTCCGTCTCAAAATACCGTCATACAAGTTGGGTCCACGCTTCATTGGTACTTTCGAGGTTTTGAGGCAAATTAATTCTGTGGTGTACAAACTGAAACTCCCTGCCTCGTTACAGATCCTCAATTCCTTTCACGTGTCTCTCCTGTTGTTCTCAATCCTTTCTCTGACGATCCGGGTACCACTCCAGCTCTAGTCTCCGCCGAGGACGTTTTTGAGGTAGAGAGTATTCTGGCTACCAAGAAAGTAAGAGGAGAAACCTTTTTTCTTGTGGATTGGAAGGGCTTTTGTCCTGAGGAGAGGTCCTGGGAACCCAGGGAGAACATTCATACTCTTCTTCTTCTGGACAAATTTCTTACGGGCTTGAAGAAGAGGGAGCATAAAAGGGGTAGCACTGGCGTCTCTGCCTTCTGCCTCTCTCCCCCAGCAGAGACGTCGACCCCCTTACCGCCGCGGTCCCGGTCGTCTGCGCGCCGCTCCTCCTTCCGGCTCCCACGCTCAGTCTGCCTGGGGTGCGCGTGCCGCACGCAGATCCCCGGGCACTGTGCTTAGGGCACGCACGCTTCCTGTCTCTTAAAGGGGCCATGCACGCCATCCTAAGATGTCCCCGGCCCATGGCTGGAGGGCATCTACAATATAAGGCACCTCCCCCAATATGGAGGTGCCTGAGCAATGTTGTATGTTAGTGCTTAACACTCTCATCAGCCCTTAGGTAACAGTGCTGCCTGCAAGCCTGTCTATCTGCCGTGCTCGCCAGCCTATCAGCTGTGCCTGCCAGCCTGTCTATCAGCTGTGCCCACCAACCTATCAACAGAGCCCGCCTGGGTACCAACTATGCCCGCCTGCCTACCAGCCGTGCCTGCCAGCTGAGCCTGTCTGCCTGTCCGCCAACCGTGTCAACCTGCCTATCTGCCGTGCCAGTCGGCGCCAGCCATCAGTCCTGTGAGAGTCGCCTGCTCTCACACGAGGTCGGTTCCAGAGTAGCACCCGGTCTACCTTCCTGGTCCTTCCTTGGTTCACTGAGTCGACTAAGCCGCCATATAGCCAAGGTTGGTCTGGGTGAGGCCCCTAGTTATGCCCCTCTGGTCCCTTCTTGTACCACAGTACAGTGGTTCCCACACCCGGTAGCGTAACAGTTTACAGTGGAGATCAGAACAGAATCTTAGATATTTTGGGTAACCACCAAATTTATTGAAATCTTTATCTTTTTGTGTTTGAAAATTTCTTTGACTGATTTTGTGTGCAGGGAATTTCTGCAAATCTGCCTTTTGTCTACACCACGTGCAGAATTATTAGGCAAATGCGTATTTTGATCACTTTGATACTTTTTATACGTGTTGTCCTACTCCAAGCTGCATATTCTTGAGAGCCAACTACCAATTAAGTAAATCTGGTGATGTGCATCTCTGTAATAAGGAGGGGTGTTGACTAATGACATCAACACTCTATATAAGGTGTGCTTAATTATTATTCCTTTCCTTTAGCAAAATGGATCAGAAGAGAGATTTGACGGGCTCTGAAAAGTCCAAAATTGTGAGATGTCTTGCAGAGGGATGCAGCAGTCTTGAAATTTCCAAACTTTTGAAGCGTGATCACCGAACAATCAAGCGTTTCATGGCAAATAGCCAACAGGGTCGCAAGAAGCGTGTTGGCCAAAAAAGGCGCAAAATAACTGCCCATGAATTGAGGAAAATCGAGCATGAAGCTGCCAAGATGCCATTCGCCACGAGTTTTGCCATATTTCAGACTTGCAACGTTACTGGAGTATCAAAAAGCACAAGGTGTGCGATACTCAGGGACATGGCCAAGGTAAGGAAGGCTGAAAAACGAACACCTTTGAACAAGAAACATAAGATAAAATGTCAAGAATGGGTCAAGAAATATCTTAAGACTGATTTTTCAAAGGTTTTATGGACTGATGAAATGAGCGTGACTCTTGATGGGCCAGATGGATGGGCTAGAGGCTGGGTCAATAAAGGGCAGAGAGCTCCACTCCGACTCAGACGCCAGCAAGGTGGAGGTGGGGTACTGGTATGGGCTGGTATCAAAGATGAACTTGTGGGACCTTTTCGGGTTGAGGATGGAGTGAAGCTCAACTCCCAGACCTACTGCCAGTTTCTGGAAGACAACTTCTTCAAGCAGTGGTACAGGAAGAAGTCGGTATCATTCAAGAAAAACATGATTTTCATGCAGGACAATGCTCCATCACATGCATCCACCTACTCCACAGCGTGGCTGGCCAGTAAAGGTCTAAAAGAAGAAAAAATAATGACATGGCGCCCTTGTTCACCTGATCTGAACCCCATAGAGAACCTGTGGTCCATCATAAAATGTGAGATCTACACGGAGGGAAAACAGTACACCTCTCAGAACAGTGTCTGGGAGGCTGTGGTGACTGCTGCACGCAATGTTGATCGAAAACAGATCAAGCAACAGACATAATCTATGGATGGAAGGCTGTTGAGTGTCATCATAAAGAAAGGTGGCTATATTGATCACTAATTTTTGGGGTTTTTGTTTTTGCATGTCAGAAATGTTTATTTCTAAATTTTGTGCACTGATATTGGTTTACCTGGTGAAAATAAACAAGTGAGATGGGATTATATTTGGTTTTTATTAAGTTGCCTAATAATTCTGCACAGTAATAGTTACCTGCACAAACAGATATCCTCCTAAGATAGCCAAATCTACAAAAAACCCCACTCCAACTTCCAAAAATATTAAGCTTGGATATTTATGAGTCTTTTCGGTTGATTGAGAACATAGTTGTTGATCAATAATAAAAATAATCCTATAAAATACAGCTTGAATAATAATTCTGCACACAGTGTATGTGATATGGCTGCAATGGTCAAACTAGTTCAGTCTCCATATTTTAATAACGTTAATATTTACTTTTGTTCTAATCAGTCATTTCTCACTGAGCGTCACCTTTCAGTGAGAGAATTATGTCAGTTAGTAAAGAAAATCTGTAAATATGTATAAAACAATGAAGTGATATGAGGACATTAATAATTTAATAAAAGATATTCTAAATTTAAAACACAGAAGCAATTGGTTTACAGTTAGAAATATTATTGAGTCCTCCCAATAGTGTTACCTGGCAGGGATGCAACTGCCAGTGTGATAAGAGATAGAAGGGGAAGGACTGCTGTCAGGGTGATAAGAGATAAAGGTGTTCTTAAAACTATGAGACAGAAATGTAAATTGCCTATAGGCACGGGTTACCTAGTCATTAATCAATTAAAACTTAGCTACTAAAGTTGATTAAAACACGTACATATGACAATGGGCAGGGTAATAACATAGGCTGTAATTTCCTGAATGGTGTTTTTAAACATAGGGATGGTCAGTTGCATTATCATCAGGTTTGTATCCTGTTTTAGCAAGCTTACTTCATTTTCTATCTCATGATTCCAAAGGGAAAATGATGGCTAGTAAAGGTGATCGAATCTTTTGAAATTCTAATTCTCCAGATTTGTCAAAACTTAAACAAATTGTATTTGCACCTAATCGATTTGCCACTAATTGCAATACTGCAATTCCTCAAATTGCCCTTAAAACACAGGTGTATCACTTTAAGGTCTCCTAGGACTGTATCCAATCATTTTCAAGATTTTTAGTACTAACACCGCCTAGTAATGTGAAAGTGATCTCAGCATAGAAATAGATAGTAACTAGTAGTAAGCAACAGTCTATTTAATAGCATAGTGCAATGACAGACTTTTCATAGTTTTATAGTTTTTAAGGTTGACAGTAGACTTAAGTCCATTATGTTCAACCTATAGCCCAACATGTTGATCCAGAGAAAGACAAAAAACCCACGGGGAAGACATTAATTGCTCCATATTAGGAGAAAAATTCCTTCCCGACTCCACATATGGCAATCAGACTAGCTCTGTGGATCAACGTCAAATCACAGAATCTAGTGCCCATAACCTGTAATATTATATTTATCAAGAAAGGCGTCCAGACTAGTGTTGAGCGAGCACTAAAATGCTCGGGTGCTTGAAGCTCGGGCTGAGCTCGCCGTGATACTCGGGTGCTCGACCCAAGCAACGAGCCCAATGTTAGTCTATTTGAGACCAGAGCATTTTTGCAGCGGCACCCCCGGCAGTCTTTTAAAAGCCTAACAAGTGCCCAAAACCATAGTGACAGTGCTCAAATAACATGGGGACAGCATGGAGATCGCCCCAGGAAGCATTTCTGACCCCCAGGTCACTGCTGTCAACAACGTGGTCAAAGATATTAAGCCACTTTTAAGGGCTCACAATAAAACGTTCAAAAAAGAAACTGAAACTGCTTTCCTGTGAAATATGTTAAGGAAGTTCCTTTCCAGGGTAAAGACTTGTGTATAAGGTAAAATAAATAAACCCCCCAAAAAATACTCCTCCACACCTTGGGCTATGTTCACAACTAGCATTTTTTATGCGTTTTTGCACTTTTGCATTGCTTTCAACCGTGACAAATGCATTCACTGGGAAATGTAATTGTAACATTTTACAACCTTATCTGGCCATGTGCTGTGTGACACATGCATACAGTGCTGAAAAGACATGGGAACAGCATGGGGAAGACCCCTGGAAGCATCTCTGACACCCAGGTCTCTGCCTAAAAGTGCGCCCATCAGAAGTGATCCTTGCCGCATCAGAAGATGCAGACTTGCAACTATCCCCGTGCAAGTCCTTGTCCCAGGGCAGTATTCAATTGTACCTCCCCCATTCCTTGCAATGCAAGCGCAAATATGCAGCCACCCACCCCAGGCTGCAATACTATACTGCTAGCTTGCACTTGAAATTGGGCCTTTTAGTTTGGATGTGGCCGAAGCTGGCCACTACCTCATGGCTGCTTCGGCAGCGAGGTATCCATACTCAGTCCCCAGAGGCCGGCGGCCGTGTGTCCACGCTCGGTCCCCAGCTGCCAGGGGGCGGACGGGTGTCCATACTCGGTACCTAGCCACCCCCCGGCTGAGTGTCCACAGACGGTCCCCAGCCACCTGGGGGCGGCCGGATGTCCATAAACAGTCCTCAGCCGCCCCTATTTCTCCTGTCACCTCCCCACACACTTTTCTTAGCCTGGCCTGCTTTAGGGCAGCATTGGACGAGCCCACCAGAGAAACAGACTCCTCCGGTGGGTCCTGGCTTCTCCATCAGTGGAGTTGAGAGTGCCAAGGTGAGGAGCATGATGATGATGATAGAAGTTAGCATCTGCTTTGCTTTCTTGGAATGCAAGCGCATGTATGTAGTAGCGGCTAGGCTTGAGGTGGTCAGCGTTTCGGCGCATATCCTACCTCCTCTGAGGATTGCTGGATGTTTTCAGGCTACTATCCCAGTTCTATGACTCCCGTTAAAACAAAGCTTCAGGTGATAAATGCTGGATGAGGTGGTGGCAAAGGAGAAAGCAGGAGGAACAGGGACCATTCACATCAATATCAGGCCAGTCAACCACATATGTCTTGTAGGATATAATTCTATAACAAAAGGAGCGGTTTGGCTACACAGTTATAGGGCATACAGTGAGTGCAATGCCTACCAAAAATTTCGAGGCACTCCAATGCCCCTTGGAAATGACATGGAGGTCAGAGGGCCTTAACTAAACCGTTTTTTCCATTTATAGCAACTGGATCTCCTGTACACTGTTGGCCTAAGCAGTGAATGGAAGGCTTTCCAAAAATTATGAGGAACTGCAATGCCCCTTGAAACAGATGTGGATTACAGCGTACTAAAAACCTTCTACCCATTATTGGGGAGTGGGTCTCGCTTAGTTTTCGCCTTTGCATTGAAAAGCAAAAGTTTACTAAAATTAGGAGGAAATGCAATGCCCGTTGGAAGAGTCATGGGGGTTAGAGTTAATTAAAAACAACATTTCAATGCCCCTTGGAAGAGCTGTGGAGTTCATAGTGGTTTAAGAAGACGCTTTTAATGCCCCTTTGAAGAGAAGTGGAGGTCCCAGTAGCTTAACAAGATGGTTTGAATGCCCCTTGGAAGAGACGTGGAGGTCACAGTAGCTTAACAAGACGGTTTTAATGCCCCTTGGAAAAGTGGTGGAGGTCACAGTAGCTTAACAAGATGGTTTTAATGCCCCTCGGAAGAGACATGGAGGTCACAGTAGCTTAACTAGACAGTTTGAATGCCCCTTGGAAGAGATGTGGAGGTCCCAGTAGCTTAACAAGACGGTTTTAATGCCCCTCGGAAGAGACGTGGAGGTTCCAGTAGCTTAACAAGACGGCTTTAATGCCCCTTGGAAAAGTGGTGGAGGTCGCAGTAGCTTAACAAGACGGTTTTAATGCCCCTTGGAAAAGTGGTTGAGGTCACAGTAGCTTAACAAGATGGTTTGAATGCCCCGTGGAAAAGTGGTGGAGGTCACAGAAGCTTAATAAGACCGCTTTAATACTCCTCGGAAGAGACGTGGAGGTCACAGTAGCTTAACTTGACAGTTGTAATGCCCCTCGGAAGAGACGTGGAGGTCCCAGTAACATAACAAGATGGTTTTAATGCCCCTCGGAAGAGACGTGGAGGTCCCAGTAGCTTAACAAGATGGTTTTAATGCCCCTTGGAAAAGTGGTGGAGGTCGCAGTAGCTTAACAAGACGGTTTGAATGCCCCTTGGAAAAGTGGTGGAGGTCACAGTAGCTTAACAAGATGGTTTTAATGCCCCTTGGAAAAGTGGTGGAGGGCACAGTAGCTTAACAAGATGGTTTTAATGCCCCTCGGAAGAGATGTGGAGGTCACAGTAGCTTAACTAGACGGTTGTAATGCCCCTCGGAAGAGACGTGGAGGTCCCAGTAACATAACAAGACGATTTTAATGCCCCTCAGAAGAGACATGGAGGTCCCAGTAGCTTAACAAGACTGTTTTAATGCCCCTTGGAAAAGTGGTGGAGGTCGCAGTAGCTTAACAAGATGGTTTTAATGCCCCTCCAAAGAGACGTGGAGGTCCCAGTAGCTTAACAAGACGGTTTTAATACCCCTCGGAAGAGACGTGGAGGTCCCAATAGCTTAACAAGATGGTTTTAATGCCCCGTGGAAAAGTGGTGGAGGTCGCAGTAGCTTAACAAGACGGTTTTAATGCCCCTTGGAAAAGTGGTGGAGGTCGCAGTAGCTTAACAAGACGGTTTGAATGCCCCTCGGAAGAGACGTGGAGGTCCCAGTAGCTTAAGAAGACGGTTTTAATGCCCCTTGGAAAAGTGGTGGAGGTCACAGTACCTTAACAAGACGGTTTTAATGCCCCTTAGAAAAGAGGTGGAGGTCGCAGTAGCTTAACAAGACGGTTTTAATGCCCCTTACAAGAGCCATACAGTACAGCATCTTAAAAATATTATTCCTATTATTGGGGAGTGGGTCTCCCACAGTCTTTGCTTATGTCTTCCAAGCAAAAACTGACAAAAATAAGGACGGAGCAACTTTTAATAATGGCAACACGGACCACGGTCACTCTGGTGGTATAGTGGTGGTGGAGGCTGAGGATAAGGAAAAGAACATAAAACAGCCGAAATGAGGAAGCGTATACCCATATGTGGGTGTGAAGCGGTGCATGTGAATACACCTCCCGAAATAACACAGTGGATTTGACTTTATGTTACTCTGCTGTCATTTGGTGGTGATGAGAAGTCTGGCCCAATCCAGCCCTTGTTCAGTTTGATAAGGGTCAGCTTGCAGCATTGTCAGTTGACAGGCGAGTGCGCTTATCAGTTATAATTCCCCCAGCGGCACTAAAAACACGCTCCGATAACACGCTAGTGTCTAGGGCAGGCCAGGACCTTCAAGGAGTACAGAGCGAGTTCATTCCAAGTGTCCAGCTTGGATACCCAATAATTAAAAGGCACAGAGGAATCAAAGAGGACACTGGTACGGTCGGCAAGGTACTTCCTCACCATCTTTTGAAATTTTCCACTCCTTGTGACAGTACCCCGCGCCTCAGGGTCTGTCCGAAGGGAGGGTCTTAGAAAACTGTCCCAGAACGTTGACAGTGTTCCCCTGCCTCTGCTGGATTGGAGTTGCCTCTCTCTCGCATGTACGCCTTGGTTGGCCAACGAACTGTGACCTCTGCCGCTAGCGTGTTCAGATGGGAATTTTTTTAACAGTTCTGCAGCAAGGGCCTTCTGGTACTGCCCCATTTTTGTAGACCTCTCCACCTCAGGAATAAGAGAGTGAAAGTTTTCCTTGTAGCGGGGGTCTAAAAGTGTCACCAACCAGTAATGACTATCACCCAACATTTTGACAACGCGAGGGTCACAGTTAAGGCAGCGTAACATAAAGTCAGAGTTGTTGAGGGCACGACAGATGTTTTGGGACACGTGCTTGTGTAGTGCGGGGATGGCAGAACGGGTAAAATAGTGTTGGCTGGGGACCGAGTACAGAGGGACGGCCACATCCATAAGGTTGCGGAAGGATTCCGTCTCCACCAGCCTAAAAGGCAGTATTTCCAACGCAAGCAGTCGTGAAATGTGCGAATTTAGGACTGTGGCCTGTGGTGCGTTAGCTGCGAATTTCCGCTTTCATTCAAAGGTCTGGGATATGGACAATTGAACGCTGCGGTGAGAAGTGGACGTGGACGTTGATGCTGTTTCTTGAGAAACTGCCATAACAAGTGAAGACTGAGAGGAGGGGGCATCTTTGCATGCAGTATGGACAGGGGATTGCCTTGCACACACAACAGGGGGTTCTATTGCACGCACAACAGCGGAAGAAGCAGTGGTGACACCCGCTGACACTGGTCGTGGACCTTGGGGTTCGCCCCACAAAGTCGGGTGCTTTGCTGCCATGTGCCTGATCATGCTGGTGGTGGTCAGGCTGGTAGTTTTGTCACCCCTGCTGATGCTGGCATGGCAGGTGGTACAAATGGCCTTTTTGGGGTTATCAGCAGAGTCTTTAAAAAAATTCCAGACTCTGGAAGACCTACAGGTTGTACTGGCAACGTCCCTCGTGTTGGTGTTACGGGGAACTGTTGCCTGCCTTCTGTGTGCGGCCACCACACTGCTTCCTCCTGCCTGTTTGGGTACTCTGCCTCCCTCACCCTGTGTGCTGCTGGCCTCGCTCTGCATGTCCTCCTGCCACGTTGGGTCAATTAGTAGATCATCCACCACCTCCTCCTCTTCCACTTGCACACCACGATCCTCCTCCTCACTTCCTGACAATTTTGTCTTGTCATCGTCCACCTCTTGTGACAAATTGCCAGCGTCGACGTCCTGTGGCTGTGGCTGTTCAAATATTTGTGCATCGCTACATGGGATCTCCTCTTCCACCACTTCAAGCGGAGCAGGCGAGGGGTACAAATCTGGAAATGGACCAGTGAACAGCTCTTCAGAGAGTCCAAGTGTGGGATCAGTTGCTGTCTGACGACACTCGGCATGTGGGGGAAAGGAGCATCAGGGTGAGGAGGAGTATGCGTTTGAGACTCACGGCTACTAAGATTTGACCATGTGGAAGGCAGACCGGAGGTTGTGGTGCCCAGGTAACTGTAAGTATTATCTGCTATCCAATTAATAACCTGTTCACACTGATCAGTTCGCAATACTGGTGTTGTTCTGTGCTTCCCTAGTAATTCGGTCAAGAAGTGGGAGCGAGAAGATGTGGCTGTTGGTTGTGGCACATTTTCACCTTGGCCACGGCCCCGTCCTCTGCACGCACCATAACCAGAACTTCCAGTTCCACGTCCCTTGCCACGCGCCTTGCCCATTGTAAAGGAAGTAAAATAGCTTACACTCGCAGTATCAATGGAAAAAGGGTAATAAAAAGTAGATTAGAACCGAGGAAGAGGAAAACCACAGTTCTATTTCTCTGGCCTACACCCGACTCTTTTAAACAATCTGAACAATCAGGGAGAGACAATTACTGTTTTTCTTTACGGAAAAATAACAAAAGCTGGATAATAGAGATTTTTTACCATGGAACAGCAAAACCACAGTTATAATTTACTGGTGTATACCAGACTTTTTTAAATATATATATTTGTGGCTTAAGAGTGAGCGCCACACTCAAACTGTTTTTTTTTAGATACAAATGGCCCAAAAGTGGATAATACAGAGGTTTAAACTGTGGAACTGCAATACAACACTTCTGTTTCTCTGGCCAACACCAGACTATTTTCAACAGATATATTTGTGTCTGAAAAATCAGGGAGACACTATTAGTTTTTTTTTTACGGCAAAAAATGCCAAAAGCAGGATAATAGAGATTTTTTACCGTGGAACAGCAAAACCACAGTTATAATTTACTGGTGTATACCAGACTTTTTAAAATATATATATTTGCGGCTGAACAGTGAGCGACACACTCAAACTGGGTTTTTTTAGATACAAATGGCCCAAAAGTGGATAATACAGAGGTTTGAACCGTGGAACTGCAAAACCACACTTCTGTTTCTCTGGCCTACACCAGACTATTTTCAACAGATACATTTGTGTCTGAAAAATCAGGGAGACACTATTAGTTTTTTTTTTATGGCAAAAAATGCCAAAAGCAGGATAATAGAGATTTTTTACCGTGGAACAGCAAAACCACAGTTATAAATTACTGGTGTATACCAGACGTTTTTAAAAATATATTTTTGCGGCTGAGCAGTGAACGACACACTCAAACTGTTTTTTTTAGATACAAATGGCCCAAAAGTGGATAACACAGAGGTTTGAACCGTGGAACTGCAAAACCACACTTCTGTTTCTCTGGCCTACACCAGACTATTTTCAACAGATGTATTTGTGTCTGAAAAATCAGGGAGACACTATTAGTTTTTTTTTATGGCAAAAAATGCCAAAAGCAGGATAACAGAGATTTTTTACCGTGGAACAGCAAAACCACAGTTATAATTTACTGGTGTATACCAGACTTTTTTAAATATATATATTTGCGGCTGAACAGTGAGCGACACACTCAAACTGTTTTTTTTTTAGATACAAATGGCCCAAAAGTGGATAATACAGAGGTTTGAACCGTGGAACTGCAAAACCACACTTCTGTTTCTCTGGCCTACACCAGACTATTTTCAACAAATATGTTTGTGTCTGAAAAATCAGGGAGACACTATTAGTTTGTCTTTTTATGGTAAAAAGTGCCAAAAGCAGAATAATAGAGATTTTTTACCGTGGAACAGCAAAACCACACTTCTGTTTCTCTTGCCTACACCAGACTATTTTCAACAGATACACTACCGTTCAAAAGTTTGGGGTCATTTAGGAATTTCTTTTTTTTGAAAGAAAAGCACATTTTTTTTCAATGAAGCTAACATTAAATGAATCAGAAATACACTCTATACATTGTTAATGTGGTAAATGACTATTCTAGCTGCGAACGTCTTGTTTTTATTGCAATATCTACATAGGTGTATAGAGGCCCATTTCTAACAACCACCACTCCAGTGTTTTAATGGTACATTGTGTTTGCTAACTGTGTAAGAAGGCTAATGGATGTTTAGAAAACCCTAGAAAACCCTTGCACAAGTATGTTAGCCCAGCTGAAAATGGTTTGGCTGATTTGGGAAGCTATGAAATTGTCCTTCCTTTGAGCTAGTTGAGAATCTGGAGCATTACATTTGTTTGTTCTATGAAACTCTCAAAATGGCCAGAAAAAGAGAACTTTCATGTGAAACTCGGCAGTCTATTCTTGCTCTTAGAAATGAAGGCTATTCTATGCGAGAAGTTGCCAAGAAACTGAATATTTCCTACAACGGTGTGTACTACTCCCTTCAGAGGAGAGCACAAACAGGTTCTAACCAGAGTAGAAAGAGAAGTGGGAGGCCCCGCTGCACAACTGAGCAACAAGACAAGTACATTAGAGTCTCTAGTTTGAGAAATCAACACCTCACAGCTCCTCAACTGGCAGCTTCATTAAATAGTACACGCAAAACACCAGTGTCAACGTCTACATTGAAGAGGCGACTCCAGGATGCTGGCCTTCAGGGCAAAGTGGCAAAGAAAAAGCCATATCTGAGACTGGCTAATAAAAGGAAAAGATTAATATGGGCAAAAGAACGCAGACATTGGACAGAGGAAGATTGGAAAAAAGGTTTATGGACAGACAAATCAAAGTTTGAGGTGTTTGGATCACAGAGAAGAACATTTCTGAGGAGAAGAACAACTGAAAAGATGCTGGAAGAGTTCCTGACGCCATCTGTCAAGCATAGTGGAGGTATTGTGATGGTCTGGGGTTACTTTGGTGCTGGTAAAGAGGGAGATTTGTACAAGGTCAATGGGATTTTGAATAAGGAAGGCTATCACTCCATTTTACAACGCAATGCCATACCCTGTGGACAGCGCTTGATTGGAGCCAATTTCATCCTACAACAGGACAATGACCCAAAGCACACCTCCAAATTATGCATGAACTATTTAGGGAAGAAGCAGGCAGCTGGTATTCTATCTGTAATGGAGTGGCCAGCGCAGTCACCAGATCTCAACCCCATTGAGCTGTTGTGGGAGCAGCTTGACCGTATGGTACGCAAAAAGTGCCCATCAAGCCAATCCAACTTGTGGGAGGGGCTTCAGGAAGCATGGGGTAAAATTTCTCAAGATTACCTCAGCAATTTAATAGCTAGAATGCCAAAGGTCTGCAATGCAGCAAAGGGAGCATTCTTTGATGAAAGCAAAGTTTGAAGGAGAAAATTATTCTTTCTAACAAAAATCATTATTTCTAACCTTGTCAATGTGTGGACTATATTTTCTAATCATTTTGCAACTCATTTGATAAATAAAAGTATGAGTTTTCATGGAAAACACAAAATTGTCTGGATGACCCCAAACTTTTGAACGGTAGTGTATATTTGTGTCTGAAAAATCAGAGAGACACTATTAGTTTTTTTTTTTACGGCAAAAAATGCCAAAAGCAGGATAATAGAGATTTTTTTCCGTGGAAGAGCAAAACCACAGTTATAATTTACTGGTGTATACCAGACTTTTTAAAATATATATATTTGCGGCTGAACAGTGAGCGACACACTCAAACTTTTTTTTTAGATACAAATGGCCAAAAAGTGGATAATACAAAGGTTTGAATAGTGGAACTGCAAAACCACACTTCTCTTTCTCTGGCCTACACCAGACTATTTTCAACAGATATATTTGTGTCTGAAAAATCAGGGAGACACTATTAGTTTTTTTTTATGGCAAAAAATGCCAAAAGCTGGATAATAGAGATTTTTTACCGTGGAACAGCAAAACCACAGTTATAATTTACTGGTGTATACCAGACTTTTTTAAATATATATACAGTACAGACCAAAAGTTTGGACACACCTTCTCATTTAAAGATTTTTCTGTATTTTCATTACTATGAAAATTGTACATTCACTCTAAAGGCATCAAAACTATGAATTAACACATGTGAAATTATATACTTAACAAAAATGTGTGAAACAACTGAAAATATGTCTTATATTCTAGGTTCTTCTAAGTAGCCACCTTTTGCTTTGATGACTGCTTTGCACACTCTTGGAATTCTCTTGATGAACTTCAAGAGGTAGTCACCGGAAATGGTCTTCCAACAATCTTGAAAGAGTTCCAAGAGATGCTTAGAACTTGTTTGCCCTTTTGCCTTCACTCTGCGGTCAAGCTCACCCCAAACCATCTCGATTGGGTTCAGGTCTGCTGACTGTGGAGGCCAGGTCATCTGGCATAGCACCCCATCACTCTCCTACTTGGTCAAATAGCCCTTACACAGCCTGGAGGTATGTTTGGGGTCATTGTCCTGTTGAAAAATAAATGATGGTCCAACTAAACGCAAACCGGATGGAATAGCATGCCGCTGCAAGATGCTGTGGTAGCCATGATGGTTCAGTATGCCTTCAATTTTGAATAAATCCCTAACAGTGTCACCAGCAAAGCACCCCCACACCATCACACCTCCTCCTCCATGCTTCATGGTGGGAACCAGGCATGTAGAGTCCATCCGTTCACCTTTTCTGCGTCGCACAAAGACACGGTGGTTGGAACTAAAGATCTCAAATTTGGACTCATCAGACCAAAGCACAGATTTCCACTGGTCTAATGTCCATTCCTTGTGTTGTTTAGCCCACACAAGTCTCTTCTGCTTGTTGCCTGTCCTTAGGAGTGGTTTCCTAGCAGCTATTTTATCATGAAGGCCTGGTGCACAAAGTCTCCTCTTAACAGTTGTTGTAGAGATGTGTCTGCTGCTTGAACTCTGTGTGGCATTGACCTGGTCTCTAATCTGATCTGCTGTTAACCTGCGATTTCTGAGGCTGGTGACTCGGATAAACTTATCCTCAGAAGCAGAGGTGACTCTTGGTCTTCCTTTCCTGGGGCGGTCCTCATGTGAGCCAGTTTCTTTGTAGCGCTTGATGGTTTTTGCAACTGCACTTGGGGACACTTTCAAAGTTTGCCCAATTTTTCGCACTGACTGACCTTCATTTCTTAAAGTAATGATGGCCACTCATTTTTCTTTACTTAGCTGCTTTTTTCTTGCCATAATACAAATTCTAACAGTCTATTCAGTAGGACTATCAGCTGTGTATCCACCTGACTTCTGCACAACACAACTGATGGTCCCAACCCCATTTATAAGGACAAGAAATCCCACTTATTAAACCTGACAGGGCACACCTGTGAAGTGAAAACCATTTCCGGTGACTACCTCTTGAAGCTCATCAAGAGAATGCCAAGAGTGTGCAAAGCAGTTATCTAAGCAAAAGGTGGCTACTTTGAAGAACCTAGAATATAAGACATATTTTCAGTTGTTTCACACTTTTTTGTTAAGTATATAACTCCACATGTGTTAATTCATAGTTTTGATGCCTTCAGTGTGAATGTACAATTTTCCTAGTCATGAAAATACAGAAAAATCTATAAATGAGAAGGTGTGTCCAAACTTTTGGTCTGTACTGTATTTGCGGCTGAACAGTGAGCGACACACTCAAACTGTTTTTTTTTTAGATACAAATGGCCCAAAAGTGGATAATACAGAGGTTTGAACCGTGGAACTGCAAAACCACACTTCTGTTTCTCTGGCCTACACCAGACTATTTTCAACAGATATATTTGTGTCTGAAAAATCAGGGAGACACTATTAGTTTTTTTTTACGGCAAAAAATGCCAAAAGCAGTATAATAGAGATTTTTTACCGTGGAACAGCAAAACCACATTTATAATTTACTGGTGTATACCAGACGTTTTTAAATATATATATTTGCGGCTGAACAGTGAGTGACACACTCAAACTGTTTTTTTTTAGATTCAAATGACCCAAAAGTGGATAATACAGACGTTTGAACCATGGAACTGCAAAACCACACTTCTGTTTCTCTGGCCTACACCAGACTATTTTCAACAGATATATTTGTGTCTGAAAAATCAGGGAGACACTATTAGTTTTTTTTACGGCAAAAAATGCCAAAAGCAGGATGATAGAGATTTTTTAACCATGGAACAGCAAAACCACAGTTATAATTTACTGGTGTATAACAGACTTTTTTAAATAAGGCTCAACACTAGTCCAGACCCTTCTTGACCTTCTTGAATTTTAGTAATGATTCAACCATTACAACATCATGTGACACTGTATGTCCTGGGTGAAGTCTGCCACAAGCCAGCAAGTGATGCCAGGCAAAATGGAGGACCTGCTGAAACATCTGGTGCATGCGCAGCAGGCACAACACCAGCAGGACCAGCAATTATTGCATCAGCAACAAATGGTGTAAAAGGAGACCACTAAGGTGTTGATGCAGCAGATACAGCTCCAGAAGCAGCAGCAACACGATCAGCATTGTCAACAGCAGCAGCAGTTCGAGTTGCTTGCAGAGGCGGTCGGTGGCACCAGCAAGTCCAGGTGATGACTCCCACGTCAGGAAGAAGGTTAGGAGAGCGTTACAAATGATGACCCTAGGTGATGATGTCGAGGCGTTCCTGACTTTATTTGAAAGGGGCCTGGAATGGGAGAAATTGCCTCCTGAGCAGCGGGCGGAGGTGCTGGTACCATATTTAACAGGGGAGCCGCAGAAGGCCTATTATGACCTGGCCTTGCACTATGCAAAGAAGTACGCCAAATTGAAAACTGAGATTTTGGCGTGCTTGGGAGTGACTCTGACTGTCAAAACGCAACGGGTGCACCACTTGGCATATTGCAATGACAAACCTCCCCGGTCCCAAATATTCTACCTCCTACACCTGGTCCAAAAGTGGTTGCAACCTGAATCTTCCTCCCCAGCACAGATGGTGGAGAAAGTTGTCATGGACAGGTTCATACACTCCCTTCCGAGGTTGGTGCAATCCTGGGTTGCCCAGGAAGATCCCCGTAATGCCAATGACTTGGTGGGGTTGGTGGAAAGGTACCAGGCATTTGAGAGCTCCTTGGGGATACAAGGGGTCATTGCGTCTCCATACTGGGGATCCCAAAATGGGGCGGACACCCAAAAGAGGGGAACTAGAGCCACATTTAGGGGGTGTCCTAGAGCCAAGGAGGGGTTTGAGTTGCTGCCAAAGGTCCCGCCCAATAACATATTATGTTGAAGATGTCACACTCCAGGTCACATAGACACCCGTTACCCCATGACAAATGAGCCAATGGACTGCAGCACAGGACAGCGCTGTTCGTACTTTGCATATTCTGTCTGCAGTGCTGTCTCTCAACCAGGCGAGGGACCGCAAGCATGCCTTGTGTCAGTAAATGGAGTGCAAGTGACTGCTCTGTTAGACTCGTGGAGTTTGGTAACCCTAGTGAGGGCCACAATTCCTCATCGGCTGGTTGCGGGGGAAAAGGATGCTGTCCATTGTATCCATGGGGACGCTAAGGACTACCCAGAGGCCCGAGTCATCATAGACACAAACTGTGGCGCCAAGTGCCATGAGTTGGACATATTCAAGGACCGTTTGCATTCTGTTATAATAGAGTGGGACTTTGCCTTGTTTTGGGACTTGTGGGACAAAGGGAGGAAGCCAGATTGTCCGGACAACAACCAGTTCGCTCCTAAAGAAACCTCATTACAGGCCGCAGCCGACGGGTTTTCTTTTTGTGTGCTTACTGGGGATGAGGCTGAGGCAGCATCCCCGGAGGCCAACAACCCTGACCTGGAGGTGTCCAGGGGAAACTTTGGAACCGTCCCTGCTCCGGAATTTAACTCACTGTTCTGAATGGTGTTGCTCAAGAGTCGGTGGCTGACACCCGATATCTGCACTTTGCCGTAAATGGGGAGCTATTATATCGGGTCACCAGCTCAGAAGGGAGGTAATTGAGCAGTTACTAGTGCCAGGGCTGTACAGACGCAAGGTTTTAGATTTGGCCCATGTACATGTCCTAGGTGGTCATCTGGGAGTAGAAAAAACCCAAGAGAGGATTCTCCAGAGGTTCTACTGGCCCGGATGTCACCGAGAGATATTGAATTATTTTATGTCCTGTCCAGCCTGTCAGCTGACCTCACCGGTGGCTCACTCATTTTTTCCCCTTATGTACAGCGCTATAACTAACATAGACATATACATAATAGAGGATGCTATGTAATAAGAAATGGCGCTATATATAGCAAGAGATTCAATATAATATGGGACAGATCGTACAGTGTGCATTGTTTAAAGGGGTAGTCCGATAGCTACAAAATAATTACCCAATGGTACACCACACCTCTCCAGACGCACAAATAGTTTCCTACCACCTCAGATCTTTGCTGGAGATGTGAAAGAGAAAAGGGTTCATATCTCCATGTTTGGTGGTCTTGCCAGACCATACAATTATTTTGGAAAATCGTGTCCCAAATTCTGTCCAAAGTTCTTCACATGCACGTTGTTCTAACGCCTGAACATATTTTTTTGAAACTACCAATAGATCCAAACAAAAAATCTGAATCAAAACTATCCTTCTTCATTTTATCAGCAAGTAAACTCCTTATACCCGCTCTTTGGCGCACACATAACATCCCAAGCAAGAAGCAATTGATTCTTAAAATTGACCATCTGTATCATATTGAAGAGGTGGCTGCTCTTTCACAACAAAACCTCTCCTTTTTTGCTCAAATCTGGTTCCCATGGGAAACATTTTGGAAATCCGTCAAATTTATTTCCTTAATCACCTAGATCTTACTTATAGAAATGTGAAATCTTTAACTTACCTATGGACCTACTTATTCCTCCCCTCTAAGTCCCCCCCTTCCTTATTGATTTCCCATTTTCTAGTTATTTTCATACCTTTCCTTACCTAAGATTTCAGAAATGACTAGAATCGTTAATTCTGATTCTATTGTTTATTCTCGTTACTATAGAATCGTCTAAAATTGTTAAATTTGATTTTATTGTTAATTCTTGATTGTGAAGAAAAATTAGAATCACTTATCTAAGCTTTCCCATTTTCATTGACGGAATCCATTCTAATCATTATCTTGACACAACTGGCACTTCTTTTTGCTCTTTCATTTTGATTTTCCTGTATAGATCTATTTCCAGTTGTTGTTCCGCCAATGATGTTTCTGAAATGTCATTATTTTTTGATTCTTAATAAATAAAACATTCAAAACAAAACAAAGGGGTGGTCCAAAACTAAATTATATTTTCATCCTAAACTCTATTTAATGTCATAATCTTTTTTTTTACTAATATACTTTAATTAAAAATTCCCTATCCTTCCCTAACTACATTAACTGCTATATTTTTTTTACTACTTCCTCTCTGATGATGCTTCATTTGAGAATCCCAGTGCATGCTTGATACTGAAATGAAGTGTCAGTGACTGCCGCAACCTCTTCCCCCTCTCTGAAACGAAGCGTCATCAGTGCTTTTGTTTAAGAGTAGTGTTGAGCCACCCCCGTAGTGTTCGAGTTCGGTTCGGTTTGTCGAACACCCGTGTGTTCGCCGAACTGTTCGTCGAACTGTTCGTCGAACACCTTCGAACACCGTTAAAACCAATGGCAGGCAAACAAAAACACATAGAAACACATAGAAAACACCTTCAAAGGTGTCCAAAAGCTGACAAACTGCTCAGAAGACATAACTAACACATGGAAAAGTGACAAGTACATATAGTCATGCGAAAAGAAAAGAGGTGGAGGAGTAAAAGGAGGGGGAGACACAGATATAGGCATGTCATGCCCTTCTAAAATCCAAAAAGTGAGAAGCCGACACGGCCAGTTCGTTCCTGCCCGTGCCACCTCCGTGTCGCCGGGTTTGTGCCAGAGCCGCGGTGGACCCTGACGGCCAGCCCCCCTCTCCCAATACTGGTGCCTGTCCGCTGGTGGGTCGAGCCCCCCCGCAGTGGGGGGGGGGGTAACATCAGCAGAAGAAAGACCATCTTCCAGCCAAGCTAAGATGTCGACTTCTTTTCGTGGACAATGTGATACGATCCCTTTCTTATGGACACGCCCATCGCTACAAATTCCAGATGAGGCACAAAAACAGCAGGTGCTTCAGCGGATATCAAGTGCTCCTTCAAGTGGGCTCTCCTCCACCTCAATTTCAACATTACAAATATTCCAGTCCTCAGAGGTGTCACCCCAATCGCACTTGCTTCCTCACAGCTCCCAAGTCTCCAGCTGCCCGTCTGAGTATGGGGTAACACAGATGGTTGAGTCTGCAGAGCTGTTTACTCATACTATAGCCTGGGAAACGTAAGTCTGCTCCAGAGCTTCTGTTAATCCAGACGAGGAAATGATCTGCACTGATGCCCAGAATCTTTATAAGTCGGATCCAGGACCAGATGAAGAAGGTTCTGAGCATAATGTAGACCCTCGTTCCCAAACTGTTACTCCTGTTGGTGGAGACAATGATGAAGACGATGATGAGACTCAAATACCTGATTGGAGCGACAACTTGACTTTTCGGTCAGCGCAGGAAGAGGTTGGCTTTGAGGACGACGGGTGTGATAACACACAGGGTGATGATGACGAGGTTGGAGATCCCACTTACTGTCAACCCACAGTCAGCCAGTCGATGAGGTCAACGGAGGAGGTGGAGGAGGATGTGACTAGCCCAGGGGATGGGGATGACTCGGTACCCGGGCCTTTGCCTGGCCTTGGGGATGTCGCGGTGGTCGGCTCCCTGGCCCGTACCCTGGGGTCACTCTTTAAAAGAGTGGATAATGGTTAATTTTATAAGAGTTTGTGACGCCACCTGTGGTATCTGGTGAGAAGCACCAGCGCTGCAGCAGTCCACTGAGACCCGTGATAAGGCTGCTCGATGGTATAGCTCCCCACAGGTGGAGCTAGGTCTCAGGGCAGCGTATGCAGGGGGAATGCAGGACAGGCGAGACCCAGCTGGGTCAGAGCAAGAACGGGAACGGAAATGGTAGTCACTTCAGTACCTTTTACTGGAGGAAATTCAGGCACATCCCGGAGCACTGTAGGGTGAAGGGTGAATATCAGGATCCTCCCCAATGAGCGTGTGTAGGGCCGCCTGTTTCTTGCCTCTGCGTAGTAAGTTTCTGACCTGCCTGGAGCTAGGCCTAACTTTGTCTCTGTCCTGCGCTGGCTGACCTTGTGGTAGGGCCTTCTCTTGGAGTTCACGCTCCCACTATGCGGGGCCTAAGCATCTCCTGGCTCTGTTACGTATCAGCACCTTAGCCATCCTGGGACTTGTAGTTCTCCAGGGATTCCGGTTATGCCTTACTGAATCTAGTTAGCAGGAGCCTCGTGCTCCACTGCTGAACTATTAACTGAGTTCTCTAGACTAGACTGAGCTCCACTGCAGACTGACCTCTCTTAGGCTTCTCTACTGCAGGAACTCTTCAGAGGAACTGAACTGCCTAGCTCCACCTTCCCTATTTATATCCCTAACTGGCTCCCTCTGCTGGTCTGAGGTGGAAGGTGGAGATGTGTGAATGTTTATGGGGGCCTCTTGTGGAGGATTCCATCAATACACTCTTCTAGGATATGTGATACCAAGCACAGCGGGGCGTCACAGATGCTATTGACGACGAGGTTAGGTTGCGCCTTCCTGGACACAGATGGAGTACTGGAAGCACGTCAACAACTGCATCCTCAACCACAACTCTGCCTCTGACCACAAGTCGTAGTGGCTCTTCAGGTCGCATGGGCTCTAAGCCTTGCATAGCCTGGGCATTTATTCAGAATGATAAAGATGACTCAACTCGTGTTATCTGTAATATTTGTAACCAAAACATAAGTAGAGGCCAAAAAATCCATAGTTTGAGTACTTCATGCATGAACCGGCACATGGATATGAAGCATAAGTTGCAGTGGGAAGCTCACTGTGCTACAATGCGGCCTAGCAGGCTGGGCCAACCACCGTCTGCCCCATCTTGTGCATCCGCGGCCTCTTCATCCTCTGTGACTGGGGGGACAGCAGTCACACATGTTTTTGGACGCAGACCTGCCACCTCTTTACCTGCAACAGCCAGTGTGATTGGCAGGTCATCAGTTCATTGGGAAGTGGAAACACCTGCTGGTGTTGAGCGCTCTCTGACATCGAGAGCACCAGCTTTGGATCAAGGCAATCTAACATGTCCACCTGCATCTTCCTCACAGACCGGCAGTTTGCCGGGGACATCCTACTCAACCCCGTCTAAGCACAGCAGCCAGCCCTCGGTCCCTCAGATGTGGAAAAGTAAAAGACCATTTCCTCCTAGCCATGAGAAAGCTAAGAGGTTGAATTTCACCATCTGCAAGCTCTTGGCTACAGAAATGCTGCCTTTCTGCCTGGAGGACACAGTGGATTTTCGAGACCTTATGTCCGTCTCAGTGCCCCAGTACCAGATGCTCAGTCGGCACTACTTCTCAAAGAAAGGTGTGCCTGCGCTCCACCAGCATGTCACACACAACATCACCGCTTCTTTGAGAAACTCTGTGTGTGACAGGGTGCATTTCACCACAGACACTTGGACGAGTAGGCATGGACAGGGGCGTTACATGTCGCTGACTGGGCACTGGGTAACTATGGTGACAGCAGGACAAGGGGCTGCTGTCCAAGTCTTACCGTCCCCACGAGTTGTGCGTCAATCCTCTTTATCTCGAAGTTCCTCCACTGCTTCTGCCTCCTCAACCTCCTCTCGGTCCTCCACCTGCACCCAAAGCCTGTCTGGTAATGCCACCTGCATTCTAACTGCGCAGAAGGAATCCTGCACACCTCCTTACTATGCTGGCAGCAGGGCTCAAGGCATCAGCGTTTACTTTGAAATGTCTGGGAAATGTGAGTCACACAGCTGAGGAGTTGTGGTCAGCTCTGGAGACCCAGTTTCATGAATGGTTGTCTCCACTGGACCTGCAACCAGGGAAGGCCGTGTGCGACAATGCTGCATCGCCGGGGCAATGTCACACACGTGCCTTGTATGGCTCACGTGTTGAACCTGGTTGTCCATAAATTGTTAGCCCACTATCCCGGACTAGATGGCCTTCTGCAGGGGGCACGGTCGCTGTGTGCTCACTTCCGCCGTTCGCATCCCGCAGCTCAATGAATTACATCTCTACAGAAGTCGTTGGGCCTGCCAGTTCACCGGCTGAAATGCGATGTGCCGACAAGGTGGAATTCAACTCTGACCATGTTTCAGCAACTGTGGCAGCACCGACAAGCCCTGGTGCAATACGTTCTGATGTATAGCCTGGGCCAACGAGATCCAGAGGTGGGGCAAATCACGCTGCAGGAGTGGTCTCAGATCAGGGACCTATGAAGTTGACGTGCCCCCTGGGCCGTGGGGTACCCTGAGCTGGGCCGGTAGACGCTGGGGGTTGTAGTCACTGTGACGGTGACCCGTGTTATGTTCTGCTACCAGAGCTAAGGAAAGAGAGGAGATCTGTCCCTACGATAGAACTCAGCTGAATCCCTACGATGTAACAGGGAACCTGATCCTGCGATCAGACCTGCTAAAGTCCTAAGCTAGTCTGCACAGAGACCTATAGATGTGGGGAAGGAATCCCTACAAGTACTAAGGACTGGGAGGAAAATGGGACACCTCCTAGCAGAAATAGTAGCAGACAGACGAACAAACAAAATATATAGAACATAGAGGTCCGTAGACCAAGCAAACTAACAGAGTTAGATACAGAGCACAGGCTAGCTAGAAAGTAGTTATACAATGAAGTCCAGCAAAGCCAGAAGGGCGGAGCAGGATTAAATAGGCCAACAAGGTCATGTGACCAGCAAAGGAAAAAACCTAAGAGCATGGTTCTAACAGTACCCCCCCTTCTAAGAGGATCCTCCGGATCCTCTAGGACCAGGCTTATCAGGAAATCTCCTGTGAAACGCTCTGATAAGTCTGGACGCGGAAACATCATCTGACCTCACCCAAGAGTTATCCTCGGGTCCGAAACCTTTCCAGGCCACAAGATACTGCAAACTACCTCTATACCGTCTAGAGTTAAGGATGCGAGAAATTTCATATTCCCCGTCTTCCACCACCGGAGGAACAGAGGCAGAGGCGTCACCATCCGACACAACAGCTTTTTTTAACAGAGAGACATGAAATACCGGATTAATTCTCCAGGAGGTAGGAACCTCCAACCTAACAGCAGATTGGTTGACAACCTGAAGCACCTTAAAGGGCCCTACAAACTTGGGACCCAATTTCTTAGAAGGAATCCTCAACCGCAGATTCCTAGAGGACAACCAAACCATGTCACCAACAGCGAACAAAACCTCCTGTCGTTTCCTATCAAAGTAGTCTTTAGATTTTCTGTTGGCCTTCTGAAGATTACCACGCACATCCGTCCAAACTCTCTCCAAATCACCGGAAAAATTCTCCTCCTCAGGCACGGCAGATCCCAACTTGGAGAACGACCCAAACGACGGATGTCTCCCAGAACAACAAAAAAAAGGCGAACAACCAGCAGAAGAAGATGTATGATTGTTCAGAGCAAATTCAGCAAGTGGCAGAAACTCAGACCACCCCTCTTGATTGTCTGCCACAAAACAACGCAAGAACTGCTCAACATCCTGGTTTTTCCTTTCTGTCTGGCCATTAGATTCAGGATGATATCCGGACGAGAACGACAAATGAACTCCCAACCTGTCACAAAAGGCACGCCAAAAACGAGCCACGAACTGAGGACCCCTATCAGAAACAATGTCAGTAGGAACGCCATGAAGTCTGACAATTTCCTTGACAAAGGCCTTAGCGAGAGTTTTAGCGCAGGGCAGTTTGTCGAAGGGAACCAAGTGACACATCTTGCTAAAACGGTCCACGACCACCCAGATGACAGTAAAACCCTCAGAGGGGGGAAGGTCAGTTATAAAGTCCATAGCCAAATGTGTCCAAGGAGCACTGGGAACCTCCAAAGGACAAAGCAACCCCGCAGCAGGAGTATGTGAGGACTTAGATCTAGCACATATAGTACATTGACGCACCCACTTAATGACTTCCTTCTGCCATCCAGGCCACCAAAAACTGCGACCCACCAGTCTCTTGGTCTCAGAGATTACGGGATGACCTGCCAACCGAGATTCGTGACACTCAACAAACAAATCTCTCCTAAAGGTCCCAGGCACAAACAACCTCCCATGAGGAGTGTTAGATGGGGCATTCTCCTGTGCTTTAAGAATCTCATCTTCCAAAACGGAGTCCAAAGCAGCTATCACAACACCTTCTTGTAAAATGTTCTCCTCTTTCTCAGCACCGACTATGGGAGAAAAACTGCGAGACAAGGCATCCGCCTTAACATTCTTAGTACCAGGGATGTAAGTAACGGAGAAATTAAACCGCGAGAAAAACAGTGCCCACCTAGCCTGACGGGCATTCAGGCGCTTGGCAGCATCAAGATATATCAGATTTTTATGATCCGTAAGAACCTGAACGGGAAATTCCGCACCTTCCAAGAAGTGGCGCCAGTGTTCAAATGCGAGTTTAATAGCCAATAATTCCCGATTACCAATATCGTAATTCAGTTCAGTCTCCGAAAAATTTTTTGAAAAAAAGGCACAGGGATGTAATCCATCCCCGTTATCCTGAGACAATACTGCGCCAACCCCCACAGAGGAAGCATCAACCTCAACCAAAAACGGCTTAGTCACATCAGGCTGCATAAGGATGGGAGCAGAGGTGAACCTCTCCTTGAGATGCACAAAAGCTTCAATGGCCTCAGAAGACCACTGAACCGCATCAGCACCTTTCCTGGTGCGATCGGTCAGAGGTTTGACAATACTAGAAAAATTTTTTATGAATTTTCTGTAATAATTGGCGAAACCTAAAAACCTCTGTATCGATTTCAAACCAATAGGCCTAGGCCATTCCTGTACAGCTTGAACTTTAACCGGGTCCATCTCAAAACCTTCGCTGGAGATAATGTAACCCAAAAAACTAATTCTCTGTACAGTGAACTCACATTTCTCCAGCTTAGCAAAAAGCGAATTGTCCATTAACAACTGTAATACCTCACGTACGCTCCGCCAATGAGACTCCAGATCCGGCGAATAAATAAAAATGTCATCCAAATACACAACCACATTTTTGCCGATCAAAGGTCTAAGAATGTCATTAATAAGATTCTGGAAAAATGCAGGAGCATTAGTAAGACCAAAAGGCATAACCAGATTCTCAAAATGACCCACAGGAGTGTTAAAAGCAGTCTTCCATTCGTCACCCTCCTTCATGCGCAACAGATTGTATGCCCCCTTAAGGTCAATTATAGAGAACCAATTGGCCCCCATTAACTGGTTAAACAGATCAGGAATCAATGGCAGTGGGTAAGGATTGCGTACAGTAATTTTGTTAATCTCACGAAAATCCAGACAAGGACGTAAACCGCCGTCCTTTTTTTTTACAAAAAAAAATCCAACCGCCACAGGAGACTTAGAGGGCCTAATGTGACCGGCGGCCAAACTTGTCTGTATGTATTCCTCCAAAGCCTTCCTCTCAGGAATAGTAAGGTTAAATAAACGACTTTTAGGAAGAGTCGCTCCAGGGACAAATTCAATAGAACAATCATAGTCTCTATGGGGAGGCAAAACCTGCGATTCCTTCTCAGAAAAAACTCTCCAAAAATCCTGAATAGGAACAGGCAATTCTCCCCTATCCAAAGCTGCAATACGCCCGTTACAACACTTGTCATAACATTTATGGCTCCAGGATTTAATTTCACTGGTAGACCAATCCAGTACAGGATTGTGAAATTTTAACCAGGGCAATCCCAATATTACTGGAGAAGGCAAGTTATTCAAAACTACCAAATCCAATTTCTCATGGTGAACACCATTAATAGTGAGAGGAAATTCACAGACCTTGAGAGTAATATTCTTCAAAGGGGAACCATCCACAGAAACCACAGCAATGGGGGATGATAAAGGTTCGGGTTTTAAATTGAGTCTTTCCAAGAATCCCCCATCAATTACATTCAGAGTAGACCCACAATCAACAAACACCCGAAATTCCATTAATTTTTCCTGAGCAATCGTGGAAGCAGCTAAAAATACACCCTTGGAATTTAAACAGGCAATACGGGCATGACTGACCATTTTTTTTTCTTTCTTCATACGAAGCTCACAGCCTTTAATCAAATGACCAGATTTTCCGCAATAGAAACACAAGCCTTCAGAAAATCTACGGTCTTTTTCTTGAGAGCGAGGTGCCACCGATCCAATCTCCATCGGTTCACCACTGTTAGTACACACATTCTCATAACCAGAAACTGACATAGCAGAGGATTTGCTCTCATTAACCCTTGCACGCAGTCTCCTATCCACCCGTATAGCTAATTGCATAGCCTGTTGCAAATCTTCAGGTGTAGGATAAGCAATTAGCAGGTCTTTAACCCTTTCATTGAGGCCAGCAAGAAATAGACTTTTCAGAGCAGAATCATTCCACCCTGTTTGAGTAGACAAACGACGGAAATGAGCACAATATTTTTCCACATTACCTGATCCCTGTTTCAAACGTCTCAACTCAGTCTCAGCTGATGCGACACGGTCAGGATCATCATATAATAGTCCAAAAGCAGAAAAAAACTATCCACTGATCTGAAGCATGTATCACTAGGTTGCAAAGAAAAGGCCCACTCCTGAGGCTCTTTGCGCAAAAGTGACATAATGAACCCTATGCGCTGGGATTCATCCCCAGAGGACTTGGGTCTCAAATGAAAATACAATAAGCAAGCATTTTTAAATGAAAAAAATTCTCGGTGTTCACCAAAAAATAAATCCGGCAAACATACCTTAGGCTCCAAGAAATGTGCTCCAGGACAGTTACTCACGTGCTGACGGAGCTCGGCCACCTCCAGAGAGAGTCCCTGCAGGCGATGAGCCAAATCCTGAACCGACACCATGATGGAACAGAAAAATCTTTCCTTAGAGAATTTGCAGGCTGGACTTACTGTTATGTTCTGCTACCAGAGCTAAGGAAAGAGAGGAGATCTGTCCCTACGATAGAACTCAGCTGAATCCCTACGATGTAACAGGGAACCTGATCCTGCGATCAGACCTGCTAAAGTCCTAAGCTAGTCTGCATGGAGACCTATAGATGTGGGGAAGGAATCCCTACAAGTACTAAGGACTGGGAGGAAAATGGGACACCTCCTAACAGAAATAGTAGCAGACAGACGAACAAGCAAAATATATAGAACATAGAGGTCCGTAGACCAAGCAAACTAACAGAGTTAGATACAGAGCACAGGCTAGCTAGAAAGTAGTTATACAATGAAGTCCAGCAAAGCCAGAAGGGCGGAGCAGGATTAAATAGGCCAACAAGGTCATGTGACCAGCAAAGGAAAAAACCTAAGAGCAAGGCTCTAACAACCCGGTCCGTGATCCAGGGCGGTCAATCTAAGGGTAATTTGTATATATGGGTTTTATAATGTCCGACTACGCCATCTCTGGAGTGGGGCAAAAGGGGCCGCCGCTGCGGAACAGTCCTCTGAAGCTGGTGGTTTTGCAGCAATGGTATTATTACTCACCACAGGAAGAGTGTAGCTTGAGGGCAGTGTGGGTGGATGATGGTGGTTGTAGTGCAGGGAGTCAGTAATGAACACAGAGTCCGTGTGATGCAGTCCCAAGATCTTTACTCACAGTTGTTGCAGTCCAGATTACAGGTACCAGAGCATTCTCACCCGTCGTGCTGTGCGTACTCAGTGAGGGGCTCAGTCCACCCCCAGATAGCTCCGGAGTACTTAGCAGGACCCCCTTCTGTGTGTCCTTTCTCTGACCTTCTACCTGCACCTCACACCCAGTGACACTTCTATCCGGTATCCTCGGGCGTTGGCGGGCGACTTGTGTTCCGTCCCCTAGGTTCTATGTGGCTACCTTCTTAGTGAGACTGGTGTGGACTTTTACCTGCAGTACATGAAATGCTGCAGCCTCTAGTTTCTAGTTGAGCCTTGCTGTTTCTCCGCTAGTTGAGGGACCGGTTCCCCTTATCTGGTCTGACCCCTCTACCTCCTGGTAGCAGCAGGAGTACGGGTGGCCTTCTGCACGGCCCATAGCCCTAGGGTCCCTTTGGTTCCTGGAGCCTTCCTGCTCCCACTCCTCTCTTCTCTCCTTCAGTCCTGTGCCTCCCAGGCTAGGCCCGCCTCTGGAGCAGAGCTCATGCCGAGCCTCTGCTCCTGTCACTTTTCCTCCTCTGACTGGCTTGCTCTTTCTAAGATAGCTTCCTATTTATACTCTCCCTGTCATGTGCTCCGCTAAGCTGCTCCACTAAGCACCCACTACATAGGACCCTTCCACCGCTTAGGGACCTGGGACTGTGCTCTCCCTTAGGAGCAATCTTGCCCTACCCCCACTGCGGGTATGTGTTGGATGCAGGTGTTAGGGTCCCGAGCCATATGCCTTCCTTACCTGAGGGTGAGATACCACACCTCTGGGTGAGATGCAGTAACTCTGTGGCGACTGAACCCTCAGGGGCGCCACACACCCTTCTGCACAGTTTTGAAATGGCGACGAAGATGTTTAGTGCTGACGACGATGCCATTATCATCATGACTATTCCGGTGATTTACATGCTGGAGCACACACTAAACAGAATTCAGAGTCAGGTGGTGGGACAAGAGGAGGTGGAGGAAGTAGAGGAGGAGTCGTATGCGGAAGGGATAACATCTCCAAGGTCCAGACGGTTGGCATCACCAAGGCGGCAGGCATGGGAGGGTGGGGGAGAGGGATTAACCAGGGCGCATGGTAGCAGCCAAACTGTTGAGGAAGGTGCAGGAGCCGAGGAAGAAGTGGAGGACGAACTGGCGATGGGCATGGAAGACTCATCAGATGAGGGAGACCTTGATCACATTTCTGTTGTGCGAGGTTGAGGGGAGAGGGCAGAGGAAGGAAGCATGATTCTTACCTCGCTACCAACACAACAAGGACTTGGTCCTCCTGGATGCGCAAGACTCATGAGTGCCTTCTTGCTGCACTACCTGCAACATGACCCTCAGATTGTCAGAATTCGAAGTAATCCCGACTACTGGGTTGCCACACTCTTAGATCCCCGGTACAAAAGTAAATTTGCCGAAATAATTCCTGCCATAAAAAGGGATTGACGCATGCAGGAGTATCTGCAGATGCTGTTGCAGAATCTTACATGTGCTTTTCCACAAAACACCAGTGGTGCACGTAGTGAATCTCACAGTTCTAACTTGCCAACCGTGGGACTGTCGAGTCTTCATCACTCAAACCGTAACAGTAACACAGTATCTGCTGGTAACAGTAATTTTGTGGAATCGTTTCACCACTTTTTTAGACCATCCTTTGCAAGGCCACAGGAGACAAGAAGTCTGACACATAGTCAACGCCTAGAGAGGATGGTGCAGGAGTATCTCCAAGTGAACATCGAAGCCATGACTGTGTCACTGGACCCTTGCTCATTTTGGTATTCCAATCTGGAAAAATGGCCGGAGCTCGCCACTCACGCCTTGGAGATCTTGTCATGCCCTGCAGCCAGTGTTCTCTCTGAACGTGTGTTCAGCGCTGCTGGTGGTGTGCTGACAGATAAGCGCACGCGTCTGTCCACTGAGAATGTAGACAGACTCACGTTCATAAAGATGAACAAATCATGGATTCGCAAGGACTTTTCTACCCCTGTGTTATCCTTGGGAGACTAAAACCTTGAGGATTTGGTAAAATCACCTCACCAACCGTTTTAAGCAACTGTGGGGCAATTGATGCCACTTAACCCTAGAACGCATGACCATAAAAATCTACACTTTCATATACCTGGGGCCTTTTAGGCTCGTGTGCAAATAACATGGAATAACTCAAACTCAAATGACAAACAACTATATACATGAAGAATACCTAGAGTTTCAAAATTCTAACTAAAGTAATCTTGCAGAAAATAGAAAACAATTAACAGTGCGGGCCTGCGAGGCCCCGGGTATGCGTTCTAGGGTTAAGTGGTGTCTGTGCCAGAATTTTGGGAAAAAATGGAGACTCTTTTTGGAGTCCCCTTGCTGTGTCTTACGTGACGTTGGCATCGTCAATTCCAGGTGGGTTGGGTCGCTCCTAGTGTTGAGCCACCCCCGTAGTGTTCGGGTTCGGTTCGGTTCGTCGAACACCGGGATGTTCGAGGAACTGTTCGTCGAACTGTTCGTCGAACACCTTAGAACACCGTCGAACACCGTTAAAACCAATGGCAGGCAAACAAAAACACATAGAAACACATAGAAAACACCTGCAAAGGTGTCCAAAAGCTGACAAACTGCTCAGAAGACACTCTCTTTAAAAAAGCCGGCCGGCAAATTCAGCAGCGGCATACACCGGTACCCGACAATTTAGACAAGAAGGAATAGAGCATCACACATAGATTAGATAGATAGAAACATGTCAGTCACACATATAAGAAGCACAGTGACAGTGTTGGTTACTGCACTTGTCATTTAGTGTAAAGGATTTATTAAAAAAAATATTAGTGTTTTCATGCACCGTCTCTTTAAAAAAGCCGGCCGGCAATTCAGCATCTGTACCCGACAATTTAGAACAGAAAGAATAGAGCTTCACACATAGATTAGATAGATAGAAACATGTCAGTCACATATATAATAAGTACAGTGATAGTGTTGCTTACTATACTTGTCATTTAGTGTAAAGGATTTATTTAAAAAAATAATAGTGTTTTCATGCACTGTCTCTTTAAAAAAGCCGGCCGGCAATTCAGCAGCGGTACCCGACAATTTAGAACAGAAAGATAGAGCATCACACATATATTAGATAGATAGAAACATGTCAGTCACATATATATGAAGTACAGTGATAGTGTTGGTTACTGTACTTGTCATTTAGTATTAAAATAAAGGATTTATTATTAAAAAAATTGGCGTGGGGTTCCCCTTAATTTTAGGCTCTAGCGGAGGTTAAGCAGACGGCTGGGGCAGATGTTTGAAGCCTGGGAAGGGGGTAATACCCACGGAGCTTCCCAGGCTACTAATATCAGCCCCCAGCTGAATACATAGCCTTTACTAGCTATTAAAATGGGGGACCCCCCAAAAAAAATGACGTGGGGTCCCCCCTAATTTAATAGCTAGCAAAGGCTAGGCAGACAGCTGGGGGCTGATATTAATAGCCCAGGAAGGGAGCCATGAATATTGGCCCCCTCCCAGGCTAGAAACACCAGCCGTCAGCCGCCCCAGAAATGGCGCATTCATAGGATGCGCCAATTCTGGCACTTAGCCTCGCTCTTCCACGCTGCCCTGGTGCGGTGGCAGGGGGTAATAGGGTTGGGGTTGATGTCAGCTTATAATGCCAGCTGACATCAAGCCCAGGTTAGTAATGGAGAGGCGTCTATAAGACACCCCCATTACTAACCCCATAGTCAAAGTTAAAAAAAACACAAACACCCAGAATAAATTCCTTTAATTGAAATAAAGACACAATCCTTTATTGTTCTAAATTAAACCATACTTACCATCACGCCCATTCCAGCTGAAGCCAACGATCTCCTGCAATAAAAGAAAAATAATAAAGCAACCTCATCCTTACCTTTCCATGGTTCCCACGACAGCTTCAGCTCTGCTACATCGAGATGACAGGCTGGACCGCAGCAGAACGCTGCCATCCAGCCTGTCATCCCGCAGACACTGAGAAGCGCAGGCTTGCTTGCGCTGCTCAGCGTCTCTCTGTGACGACATCCAGATGAGCCGAGTTCATGTCCAATGAACTCGGCTCACCTCATGCACGTCACTGACAGCGTGGGAAAATTCTCACGCTGAAGCGCTGATTGCAGGAGAATTTTCCCACGCTGTCAGTGACGTGCAGGAGGTGAGCTGAGTTCATTGGACATGAGCTCACCTCATGCACATCACTGACAGCGTGGGAGAATTCTCCTGCACTCAGCACTTCAGCGTGAGAATTTTCCCACGCTGTCAGTGACGTGCATGAGGTGAGCCGAGTTCATTGGACATGACCTCGGCTCATCTGGATGCCGTCACAGCGAGACAGTGAGGAGCGCAAGCATGCCTGCGCTTCTCAGTGTCTGCGGGATGACAGACTGGATGGCAGCGTTCTGCTGCGGTCCAGCCAGTCATCTCGATGTAGCAGAGCTGAAGCTGTCGTGGGAACCATGGAAAGGTAAGGATGAGGTTGGTTTATTATTTTTCTTTTATTGCAGGAGATCGTTGGCTTCAGCTGGAATGGGTGTGATGGTAAGTATGGTTTAATTTAGAACAATAAAGAATTGTGTCTTTATTTCAATTAAAGGACTTTATTCTGGGTGTTGTGTTTTTTTTAAATACTTTACTAGAAATTCATGGCGGTCATGTCTAATACTGGCGTGACCCCATGAATTTTGGGCTTGGGGCCAGCTGATAATACCAAGCTGGCCCTAACCCCTTTATTACCCAGTGAGCCACCGCACCAGGGCCCTGGATGAGTTGGGTACAGCGCCAGAAGATGGCGCTTCTATGAACGCGCCATTTTCCGGGGTGGCTGCGGACTGCAATTTGTAGCGGGGGGGGGGGGCCCAGAAAGCTTGGGCCTCCCTGCGCTGCAGATTCCAGCCCCCAGCTGCCTAGTTGTACCTGGCTGGACACAAAAATAGGGCGAAGCCCCACGTACTTTTTTTTTAATTATTTCATGAAATTCATGAAATAATTAAGAAAAAAAGTCCTTCCCTATATTGTTGTGTCCGGCCAGGTACAAATAGGCAGCTGGTGGTTGGGGGCAGCCCGTTCCTGCCTGCTGTACCTGGCTGGACACAAATATAGTGCGAAGCCCCACTTCAATTTTTTTTAATTATTTCATGAAATTCATGAAATAATTAAGAAAAAAAGGGCTTCCCTATATTGTTGTGTCCGGCCAGGTACAAATAGGCAGCTGGTGGTTGGGGGCAGCCCATTCCTGCCTGCTGTACCTGGCTGGACACAAATATAGTGCGAAGCCCCACTTCAATTTTTTTAAATTATTTCAGGAAATTCATGAAATAATTTAAAAAAAATTGACGTGGGGCTTCGCACTATATTTGTGTCCAGTCAGGTGCAGCAGGCAGGAACGGGCTGCCCCCATCCACCAGCTGCCTATTTGTACCTGGCCGGACACAACAATATAGGGAAGCCCTTTTTTTCTTAATTATTTCATGAAATAATTTAAAGAAAATTGACGTGGGGCTTCGCCCTGTTTTTGTGTCCAGCCAGGTACAACTAGGCAGCTGGGGGCTGGAATCCGCAGCGCAGGGAGGCCCAAGCTTTCTGGGCCACCCCCGCTGCAAATTGCAGTCCGCAGCCACCCCGGAAAATGGCGCGTTCATAGAAGCGCCATCTTCTAGCGCTGTACCCAACTCATCCAGGGCCCTGATGCGGTGGCTCACTGGGTAATAAAGGGGTTAGGGCCAGCTTGGCATTATCAGCTGGCCCTAAGCCCGAAATTCATGGGGTCACGCCAATATTAGACATGACCACCATGAATTTCTAGTAAAGTATTTAAAAAAAACACAACACCCAGAAAAAAGTCATTTAATTGAAATAAACACACAATTCTTTATTGTTCTAAATTAAACCATACTTACCATCACGCCCATTCCAGCTGAAGCCAACGATCTCCTGAAATAAAAGAAAAATAATAAAGCAACATCATCCTTACCTTTCCATGGTTCCCATGACAGCTTCAGCTCTGCTACATCGAGATGACAGGCTGGACCGCAGCAGAACGCTGCCATCCAGCCTGTCATCCCGCAGACACTGAGAAGCGCAGGCTTGCTTGCGCTCCACAGTGTCTCTCTGTGAGGGCATCCAGATGAGCCGAGTTCATGTCCAATGAACTCGGCTCACCTCATGCACGTCACTGACAGCGTGGGAAAATTCTCCTGCACTCAGCGCTTCAGCGTGGGAGAATTCTCACACTGAAGCGCTGAGTGCAGGAGAATTCTCCCACGCTGTCAGTGACATGCAGGAGGTGAGCTGAGTTCATTGGACATGAGCTCACCTTATGCACGTCACTGACAGCGTGGGAGAATTCTCCTGCACTCACCGCTTCAGCGTGAGAATTTTCCCACGCTGTCAGTGACGTGCATGAGGTGAGCCGAGTTCATTGGACATGAACTCGGCTCATCTGGATGTCGTCACAGAGAGACGCTGAGCAGCGCAAGCAAGCCTGCGCTTCTCAGTGTCTGCGGGATGAGAGGCTGGATGGCAGCGTTCTGCTGCGGTCCAGCCTGTCATCTCGATGTAGCAGAGCTGAAGCTGTCGTGGGAACCATGGAAAGGTAAGGATGAGGTTGCTTTATTATTTTTCTTTTATTGCAGGAGATCGTTGGCTTCAGCTGGAATGGGCGTGACGGTAAGTATGGTTTAATTTAGAACAATAAAGGATTGTGTCTTTATTTCAATTAAAGGACTTTATTCTGGGTGTTTGTGTTTTTTTTAACTTTGACTATGGGGTTAGTAATGGGGGTGTCTTATAGATGCCTCTCCATTACTAACCTGGGCTTGATGTCAGCTGGCATTATAAGCTGACATCAACCCCAACCCTATTACCCCCTGCCACCGCACCAGGGCAGCGTGGAAGAGCGAGGCTAAGTGCCAGAATTGGCGCATCCTATGAATGCGCCATTTCTGGGGCGGCTGACGGCTGGTGTTTCTAGCCTGGGAGGGGGCCAATATTCATGGCTCCCTTCCTGGGCTATTAATATCAGCCCCTAGCTGTCTGCCTAGTCTTTGCTAGCTATTAAATTAGGGGGGACCCCACGTCATTTTTTTGGGGGGGTCCCCCATTTTAATAGCTAGTAAAGGCTATGTATTCAGCTGGGGGCTGATATTAGTAGCCTGGGAAGCTCCGTGGGTATTACCCCCTTCCCAGGTCTCAAACATCTGCCCCAGCCGTCTGCTTAACCTCCGCTAGAGCCTAAAATTAAGGGGAACCCCACGCCAATTTTTTTAATAATAAATCCTTTATTTTAATACTAAATGACAAGTACAGTAACCAACACTATCACTGTACTTCATATATATGTGACTGACATGTTTCTATCTATCTAATCTATGTGTGAAGCTCTATTCTGTCTGTTATAAATTGTCGGGTACCGCTGCTGAATTGCCGGCCGGCTTTTTTAAAGAGACGGTGCATGAAAACACTATTATTTTTTTTGATAAATCCTTTACGCTAAATGACAAGTACAGTAAGCAACACTGTTACTGTACTTCATATATATGTGGCTGACATGTTTATATCTATCTAATCTATGTGTGAAGCTCTATTCTTTCGGTTCTAAATTGTCGGGTACAGGTGTATGCCGCTGCTGAATTGCCGGCTTTTCATGTTTCACTGTTGGCACTGTTCCCATCGATTTGGGCAGTCACTGTAATGCCACAACCACCATGGCTGTGGCATTACAGTGAGTGGCAGACAATCCCTGCATGATTGGTGCTCTAAATAGCGCCAGACATGCAGGACACGCTTTTGGTGCACGAACAGTTATCGAACATAACCTCGAACAGCCGAATTTTTTGCAAATCGTTCGGGTTCGTCGAACAACTCGAACACCGCCCAAAACAGCTCGAATTTGAGATTGGCGAACAGTTCTAGTCGAACACCGCTCATCTCTAGTCGCTCCCCCCCTTTTTAACTGTAATAAACTAGATACACTATGGCTTGGGGTAACACAGATGGTTGAGTCTGAAGAGCTCAGAGGTCTGCTCCAAATCTTCAGTGTCTGCTAGTCAGCGTAGAATTTTTAACTGCATCTAGCCTAGGCAATACTTTGGGCGTAGTAGCCCAGCTGCGAAGCAAGCTGCACCGCCTGTGTATCTAATAAGAATTTTTAAATGCATCTAGCCTAGGCAGACTGTGGGGACCCCCAACCAAACCCAGACGCTCAGCCCCCCTACCGCCCCCCTTTCCTTGACAATACAATAATGTAACTCTTACAACTGGATGGGTGAGGATCGGTCACAGCTTTATTAACTCTTTATACTCATTCCATTAGAAAGGCATTTTATTTCTAAAATAATTCAGCTTGTTGCAGCATGCCCTGGGTCTCCAATCCGGCAAGTTGGCCTACAAGTGTAACTCTCCAACATGTCCTTTCTATTTCCAGGCCACGGAGGATCCTGCGTACTCGTATGCAGGACTCTGACCCCCACTCATCACTCTTAACGCTTGTTCCACTCCGTCCTGGAGTCCTGACAGGAATATGTCCAGTTCAATATTCATTAAGTGAACAACGTCGGGCCGTATGAGGCCTGCTTTATCTCCTTCCAGTTGTCGGTGTCGTACCACTACACCGCCTCTGTCTCTTCTAAATTTTGCCATCTGAATATTTATTACCCGCCTTGTCCGTTCGATGGCCGTGATGTCTCGCGCACCTTGCCATACCGCTATCGGCACAATCTCTGACCATACTATCGCTAGTTTTGTGAAAAATTCTCTGAAGCACTCAGTGTCTAGTTTCATTATTGCCATTAGTTATGCGCTGTTATGATGACCTAGGTTGTTTCCCCCGGCCTGTATAACTAAGATGACCGGACATCTTGCCTCTCTCCCTACCTTGATTACCTCCATTAGTACCTGTGGCCATAGCAGGCCTTTAATACCTCTCTAGTTGAAATATGTGTTATGAAACTCTAATTTCCTCCCGCCTGGGCAGACTTTCGCCCTTTTTTCTGCGCAATACATATACGAGTGGCCTATCACCCACACTGTTGGCTTAGCGTCACCTGAAAAAGAAACAAACCACGTTAGGATAACAAGTCCGGTCTTATGTATCTTGCCAAACACGTGGATCGCCATCTCCCTATCCTCTGAACTTCCGTTTCTGACAGTCCTGCTCTTGCTGCTTCCGTGGCCGCGCCTATGTGGAATGAGTGTGTCCCGTAATCTTTGGGGTGGTTCCCTGCCGATGTTATGCATTTATTAAATATAGCTTGGAACTGGTATCTTGATAATGGCTTTCCATCAATGTGTGATAGGAAGAAATTACTTTGTGATCTGATGGTTAGATATGTTTTTACTATTGTTACCCAACTCAGTGTACCGCTTGTGGGTTGTAGAAGTACCCAAGTGCCCCTGCCCGCTGGAACCATTTTTGATTTGTGTATGCGTAGACGTATTGCATTATTGGCTATGACTACGTCCTGCTGTAATAAGCCTCCACTGGTGGTAATTTTGGATTGAGGGACTAATTCACTTATGCATAGCGCCCCGAAGAAGGCGATCACAAATGCAGTAGACAGTAGTGTTGCTTCAAATTGTGAGTGTCATGTTAATGGTGTTAGGGATATGATGTGAGAAATCAGTTTTAGTGACACGGGACGGGACGTCTACACTCCTGACTTGGCTGACCCCTTTTCCACCCTTTTATGGATTGTCTGATGATGAACCTTTGTCACATCTCCCCAATTCAGTAGTTGGAAGTGAAATGCTACTCCGGTCAGACACCGCTGCGCTGACGCCCCTGATATGCCCCTCATAATTAGCTGGTGGAGAAATTCTATGGTGACTTGTGATCTGGCTTATTCACATTGGTCAACCCGTCTGCCTGCTACTAGTCGTGTCCACTCTTCCCATGCCTTACCGTATGCTTGCCACGTCGACGGGGCAACTGACGCTCTGATTAATGGCATCAACTATTCGCCACTAGATCCCATAGGGAAGGTGGGCAACTGTTGCCCGATGGGTGGGCGTTGTGGAAGAGCTCTGTGAAAATCTGCCAATTGAATTGTTATAAAGCGTTAGCAGCAGCTTTAGACCCCTCAGCATAGTGGCTAGCGTGGACCCATACATTGTGTTTTAGGCACAGGAATGCTAGCCTGGGTAGTAGGCCTAGCACTGGGGGAGACGATGATGCCATCTTATTAATGCAGTGCGCTAGGCTGGTGTTTTTTGTTATGAAGCGTATATTTTTGTAAGCCAGGCGCGCGCCCCATATTTCTATTGCTACCACTATTGGGAAGAAAAATTATTTTCAGGGCTAGATGCAGCTAAAAATTATTATTAATTTAAAAGCTGGTGGAGCTTGGTATACATGGACTAATACAATGAGTCCCACACACTGCTAGAAGGCCAAATATTTTTTCAGAGCTAGATGCAGATAAAAATTATTTTTCATTTGCAACCTGATGGAGGTCAGTATAGATGGACTAATAGAGAAAGTCTCACACACTGCTAGAAGGCCAAATATTTTTTCAGAGCTAGATGCAGACAAAAAATTATTTTGAATTTGCAACCTGATGGAGGTCAGTATAGATGGACTAATAGAGAAAGACCCACACACTGCTAGAAGGCCAAATATTTTTTCAGAGCTGGATGCAGATAAAAATTATTTTTAATTTGCAACCTGATGGAGGTCAGTATAGATGGACTAATAGAGAAAGTCCCACACACTGCTAGAAGGCCAAATATTTTTTCAGAGCTGGATGCAGATAAAAATTATTTTTAATTTGCAACCTGATGGAGGTCAGTATAGATGGACTAATAGAGAAAGTCCCACACACTGCTAGAAGGCCAAATATTTTTTCAGAGCTAGATGCAGAAAAAAATTATATTCAGTTTGCAACCTGATGGAGGTCAATATAGATGGACTAATAGAACAAGTCCCACACACAGCTAGAAGCCCAAATATTTTTTCAGAGGTAGATGCAGATAAAAATTATTTTTAATTTGCAACCTGATGGAGGTCAGTATAGATGGACTAATAGAGAAAGTCCCACACACTGCTAGAAGGCCAAATATTTTTTCAGAGCTAGATGCAGACAAAAAATTATTTTCAGTTTGCAACCTGATGGAGGTCAGTATAGATGGACTAATAGAACAAGTCCCACACACAGCTAGAAGCCCAAATATTTTTTCAGAGGTAGATGCAGAAAAAAATTATATTCAGTTTGCAACCTGATGGAGGTCTGTATAGATGGATTAATATAACAAGTCCCACACACAGCTAGAAGCCCAATATTTTTTCAGAGGTAGATGCAGAAAAAAATTATATTCAGTTTGCAACCTGATGGAGGTCAGTATAGATGGACTAATAGAGAAAGTCCCACACACTGCTAGAAGGCCAAATATTTTTTCAGAGCTAGATGCAGACAAAAAATTATTTTTAATTTGCAACCTGATGGAGGTCAGTATAGATGGACTAATAGAGAAAGTCCCACACACAGCTAGAAGCCCAAATATTTTTTCAGAGGTAGATGCAGAAAAAAATTATATTCAGTTTGCAACCTGATGGAGGTCTGTATAGATGGATTAATAGAACAAGTCCCACACACTGCTAGAAGGCCAAATATTTTTTCAGAGCTAGATGCAGAAAAAAATTATATTCAGTTTGCAACCTGATGGAGGTCAGTATAGATGGACTAATAGAACAAGTCCCACGCACAGCTACAAGCCTAAATATTTTTTCAGAGGTAGATGCAGAAAAAAATTATATTCAGTTTGCAACCTGAGGGAGGTCTGTATAGATGGATTAATAGAACAAGTCCCACACACTGCTAGAAGGCCAAATATTTTTTCAGAACTAGATGCAGAAAAAAATTATATTCAGTTTGCAACCTGATGGAGGTCAGTATAGATGGACTAATAGAACAAGTCCCACACACAGCTAGAAGCCCAAATATTTTTTCAGAGGTAGATGCAGATAAAAATTATTTTTAATTTGCAACCTGATGGAGGTCAGTATAGATGGACTAATAGAACAAGTCCCACACACAGCTAGAAGCCCAAATATTTTTTCAGAGGTAGATGCAGAAAAAAATTATATTCAGTTTGCAACCTGATGGAGGTCTGTATAGATGGATTAATAGATCAAGTCCCACACACAGCTAGAAGCCCAATATTTTTTCAGAGGTAGATGCAGAAAAAAAATATATTCAGTTTGCAACCTGATGGAGGTCAGTATAGATGGACTAATAGACCAAGTCCCACACACGGCTAGAAGTCCAAATATTTTTTCAGAGCTAGATGCAGATAAAAATTATTTTTAATTTGCAACCTGATGGAGGTCAGTATAGATGGAGTAATAGAGAAAGTCCCACACACTGCTAGAAGGCCAAATATTTTTTCAGCGCTAGATGCAGACAAAAAATTATTTTTAATTTGCAACCTGATGGAGGTCAGTATAGATGGACTAATAGAGAAAGTCCCACACACTGCTAGAAGGCCAAATATTTTTTCAGAGCTGGATGCAGATAAAAATTATTTTTAATTTGCAACCTGATGGAGGTCAGTATAGATGGACTAATAGAGATAGTCCCACACACTGCTAGAAGGCCAAATATTTTTTCAGAGCTGGATGCAGATAAAAATTATTTTTAATTTGCAACCTGATGGAGGTCAGTATAGATGGACTAATAGAGAAAGTCCCACACACTGCTAGAAGGCCAAATATTTTTTCAGAGCTAGATGCAAAAAAAAATTATATTCAGTTTGCAACCTGATAGAGGTCAGTATAGATGGACTAATAGAACAAGTCCCACACACAGCTAGAAGCCCAAATATTTTTTCAGAGGTTGATGCAGATAAAAATTATTTTTAATTTGCAACCTGATGGAGGTCAGTATAGATGGACTAATAGAGAAAGTCCCACACACTGCTAGAAGGCCAAATATTTTTTCAGAGCTAGATGCAGACAAAAAATTATTTCTAGTTTGCAACCTGATGGAGGTCAGTATAGATGGACTAATAGAACAAGTCCCACACACAGCTAGAAGCCCAAATATTTTTTCAGAGGTAGATGCAGAAAAAAATTATATTCAGTTTGCAACCTGATGGAGGTCTGTATAGATGGATTAATAGAACAAGTCCCACACACTGCTAGAAGTCCAAATATTTTTTCAGAGCTAGATGCAGACAAAAAATTATTTTTAATTTGCAACCTGATGGAGGTCAGTATAGATGGACTAATAGAGAAAGTCCCACACACAGCTAGAAGCCCAAATATTTTTTCAGAGCTAGATGCAGGCAAAAAATTATTTTCAGTTTGCAACCTGATGGAGGTCAGTATAGATGGACTAATAGAACAAGTCCCACACACAGCTAGAAGCCCAAATATTTTTTCAGAGTTAGATGCAGAAAAAATTATATTCAGTTTGCAACCTGATGGAGGTTTGTATAGATGGATTAATAGAACAAGTCCCACACACAGCTAGAAGCCCAATATTTTTTCAGAGGTAGATGCAGAAAAAAAATATATTCAGTTTGCAACCTGATGGAGGTCAGTATAGATGGACTAATAGAGAAAGTCCCACACACTGCTAGAAGGCCAAATATTTTTTCAGAGCTAGATGCAGACAAAAAATTATTTTTAATTTGCAACCTGATGGAGGTCAGTATAGATGGACTAATAGAGAAAGTCCCACACACAGCTAGAAGCCCAGATATTTTTTCAGAGCTAGATGCAGGCAAAAAATTATTTTCAGTTTGCAACCTGATGGAGGTCTGTATAGATGGATTAATAGAACAAGTCCCACACACTGCTAGAAGGCCAAATATTTTTTCAGAGCTAGATGCAGAAAAAAATTATATTCAGTTTGCAACCTGATGGAGGTCAGTATAGATGGACTAATAGAACAAGTCCCACACACAGCTAGAAGCCCAAATATTTTTTCAGAGGTAGATGCAGAAAAAAATTATATTCAGTTTGCAACCTGATGGAGGTCTGTATAGATGGATTAATAGAACAAGTCCCACACACTGCTAGAAGGCCAAATATTTTTTCAGAGCTAGATGCAGAAAAAAATTATATTCAGTTTGCAACCTGATGGAGGTCAGTATAGATGGACTAATAGAACAAGTCCCACACACAGCTAGAAGCCCAAATATTTTTTCAGAGGTAGATGCAGATAAAAATTATTTTTAATTTGCAACCTGATGGAGGTCAGTATAGATGGACTAATAGAACAAGTCCCACACACAGCTAGAAGCCCAAATATTTTTTCAGAGGTATATGCAGAAAAAAATTATATTCAGTTTGAAACCTGATGGAGGTATGTATAGATGGATTAATAGAACAAGTCCCACACACAGCTAGAAGCCCAATATTTTTTCAGAGGTAGATGCAGAAAAAAAATATATTCAGTTTGCAACCTGATGGAGGTCAGTATAGATGGACTAATAGAGAAAGTCCCACACAGTGCTAGAAGGCCAAATATTTTTTCAGAGCTAGATGCAGAAAAAAAATTATATTCAGTTTGCAACCTGATGGAGGTCAGTATAGATGGACTAATAGAACAAGTCCCACACACTGCTAGAAGCCCAAATATTTTTTCAGAGCTAGATGCAGAAAAAAATTATATTCAATTTGCAACCTGATGGAGGTCAGTATAGATGGACTAATAGAATGATGCTATGCCCAAAAGATTTTACTTCACTAGGTGCAGTAAAAAAATTGGTATTCTATACACAGGTGGTATATCTTGCAACACAGATAGGCTACTCCACTGACTAACACACTCTGCAATAGGCCAAAAAGGATTAGCTTTGCTAGATTCAGCCAAATGCTGTGAAAAAACTTGCACATCACTGCCACAGACCTGCCTGGCAAAAACTGATAGGAACTGATGTAACCTAGTCCTGAAAAGGACTGCAATTACAATTAGTCTTTACTCCCACAATCTATCTATTTAAGAGCACAGACCTGCCTGATAAAAGTCGTAGGAAATGCTGTAACCTAGTCCTTAAAAGGACTGCAATCACAACTATTCCCTACTCCCAACCTATCTGTAGATTTGTGCGAAAATTGGCTTGAAATTAACAAGGTATAGCGCACACAGCAACAGCGGTGCCGTCTAACACGCAGCTGCAGCAATGAGAAAATGGTGGCGACGGGGAAAATGGCTTGGTCTTATAGGGCAAGGACATGTGACATACACTGCCAATGACACATGCCCTTGCTTGTGTGAAAAAAGCACTTCGCTCCGTGTGTGCGCTGCTGATAGGCTGACAGATTGCACCTCCCCACTGTAAATGCGGGAAAGAGAAAAAAAAATGGAGATCTTCATTATTCCTGCAGAGATCCATCCCCTGCCCCTCCCCCCACCCCGCTGTACACTCAAACTGCGTATTAACATTAATTTTCATCATTACTGAGAAAAAATCCAGTTATGATTTTGGTGCACGAACAGTTATCGAACATAACCTCGAACAGCCGAATTTTTCTCAAATCGTTCGTGTTCGCCGAACGGCTCGAACACCGCCCAAAGCAGCTCGAATTTGAGATTGGCGAACAGTTCGAGTAGAACAACGCTCATCTCTATTTAAGAGGCTGGTCTGGTCCCTGCTCTACTAAACATGCACCGGTTGTCAATTCTAATGAATGCGCAGTAGATTACTGTCACTGTGCACTGTTCTTCTCAGTGCACAGAGACAATGAGCTCTTTTGCCAATTCGGATCAGAAGGGACAAGCCGGCAACAGAACACACAATAGTGCACATTGTTAGGAGAGAATGCAGCCAGCAGAGACCAGCGCCACCTCCACAAGTGATGTCACTTCTGTGACATGCAAAAGTAGTGCTGTGGCTTTAAAAGCATTCAGCAACTATTAGAAGTAACAAAAGCACATGAGGCAGGAAGTGTTGTGCTCCAGAAGCATCCAGCAACTAGAGGGGTTAACACAGTCACAGAGAAAGGTGGTGTGTGTTCTGTATCTCACAGAAGCCCCCCTGCAAGTGAAAAGGATTCAAGTCAGGAATGAAGCTAAGCACAGGTCAGGTAGAGTTACTGAACTAGCAGTACAGAGTATTGTCAGGCAGAAAGATAAAGACTGGAAGAAATGGTGTCACAGGGATCATCTCCCTCAGCAACCCCACCCCCTCCATCTCTCTGTGCTGTAAAGAATGCTGTGTTCATTAATGTGCCTTTGCATTAGAACTGTGCTGTCCTGTACTACTGGGAAGACTGTGAACTGCTGTGCTGCTAAGGAAACTGTACTGTTTGTCACTGGAGCCTGTTGCTCCTGTGCGGTTTCTTATTACATGCTACTGTTCTACCATTTATGAGGACTCTTGTCAAGTGTGTCTGGTCAGCAAGTGAAACAACCTACGTATCTGTGTGTTAGGCCGGTACACAGGAGAAGGGCTTTCTAGCGGCGTCCGGCCTGGCCCTTTCCTGCTGGTCAGTAATTGTCAGCATTTATTTTCCATTCTAGAGATTCTAAGGGTGGTTTCTGCGTTTCTGCTCATGTGCTGCTAAGCGACGCCCCCTTATGGTCATGTTCCGCTAAGCCATGCCCCCTTGTGGTCATGTGTTGCTAAGCCACGCCTCCTTGCGGTCATGTGCCGCTAAGCCACGCTAACTTTCGGTCATGTGCCGCTAAGCCACGCCCACTGCTGTCTGATACAGCGTGGTTGGTTGTCCCTGAAGGCTGGGGCTGTCTCTAGTGTATTTAAGGGCTCCGTGGGCTTCGCCCCGGTGCCTAGTCTATCTCTTTCTAACCTGGGGTGAGGTCTCTGGCAGTAAATGCAGTGTGTCAGAGTCGTTGTCAAGGGTTCCTGCTGAAAGCTCCCTAGTCATCCTAGCCATCAATTTGGGCTAGGGGAATGCTGTGAGCAGCACGCTCTACCGTGTCGGTTCACCGGTTGGTGTCCACACCACGGAGGCGTCCTTGCTACCGATCCAGTATTCCAGGGTCCGCCATTGTATGTGTGGTCACGCTGCCGCTTTTACACCCATGTGTTGGGTGCTGCAGAGATTCTCCTCCTCTTTAGGAACTTAGGTTCCAGGCCTTTCCTGGCCAGCAGCTATCTGCAGCTCTATACTCCGCAATCTAGTGCTCAGGCATTTCATGCTGCCAAATCCTTCCTGCTCTGCACAGCGGTGTCTTGCAGTGCAGAAGTTTATTAGTTTAGTTTCTGGAGTGTTGTTAACTCCCAGCATTGTACCTTGTTTAGTTACTACTAGTGTGTGCACTTAACACACTAGTTCATTTCTTTCTCTGTTCTTAGCTGAACATTCCTCTGGGACTCAGCTGCTGCATCTCCTCTGCAGTCCGGTGGACCCCGACGTGTCCTTTAAGTTTTATTTTATTTTATTAAAGGACACGCCAGCGTAACACTATGCCTGAGAGTCAATACCCCTGTGTGCCTGAGAGGCGCTGCAGCACATGGTCTATGGTCGCCCTGAGTAACGGTTCCCCCAGGATTTCAAAGAATTTATGTAACCTGTCTCGCCCCTATCTAAACCTAGCTGCGTGCGTGTAACATTGATGGCCCATACGGAGAAGAGCAAAAGTGTGTGGAAAAACACAGCAGCACAGCACCTCAACTCAACTCTGCTACACCAGTTAAAAGAGACAAGCCCTAAAGAAAAACTCACTAGCAGCAATGGATGTGGAAATACAAATGGACAGAATTAGTGAGCTGCTTCTTCAGTTAACCTGTGAAGAATTGAGGACAGTAGCGGAACATATAAAGATGTCAGTAGAACAGATTTTCAAAGCACACAACCGCAGGCAACTGTTAGCTGCCTTTAATGCAAATATGGATGAGCTGGGGGAGAAAGAAGCTGAAGACATCATGGGGATATTACTCCAGGAACTAACACAGTTTCTAACCAGGTTGAAGTTGGAGGATGGAGGGGCGGCACCAATTACCAAAAGCGGGAATCTCCGTCCACGCACTGAACTACAGGAATTGAAAGAACAATTCAAAGCCTTAACAACAGCACTGCAGGAATCGACCAAAACCACTGAACGGGTGATGGACTCAGACATGACCTTTAACCTGCTCGCATTAGATAAATCAGGGAGACAGTCCTTTCTAACACCACAAATCACCATAAGGAAAGAATTCAGGATCCTGGGACAGATTGGAAAGTGTGAACAGAAAGAGAGACTGTCTTATAGGAACTTGTTCCACCAGATAGATGCAGGCTTACAGAAAGGCTACCAGCCAGATGAGATCGTTGAGGGGGTGGTGAAAGTGATCAGCCCAAGCCTGAACCTCCATAGTATGCTAGAAATGAAAAGTCAATTGACCTTGCAACAGCTGAAGATGATTTTAAAAGGGCACTATAAAGAAGAGAGTACTTCAGAATTGTTCCACCAGCTCATTAACATCTCACAGAAAAATAATGAATCACCCCAAAATTTCTTGTTCAGAGCAATTGAACTGAAGGATAGACTGTTTGCATCCAGAGATGTAGAAGCGGAAGAGAAGTTTGATGCTGGACTAGTCCAGAAGAAGTTCTTGAGATCATTGGGAATGGGATTAATCAGCAAAGATATCAAGTTGCAGCTTAAACAGTACCTAGAAGATCCTGGCATTTTGGACGAAGTCCAGAGAGTGAACAGAAGTTAAAGAAAGGCTCTGCTCCTAAAATCACCAAAATGAGTCTGCTGAAGTTGGAGACCCCCCAATGGCCAGTCCGAAGATCATCATAGAGACCCTCCAGTGCCACTTCCGAGAGGGAACCTTAAATCACCAACAAAAGAGAGACCTGTCAGCGCTGACTGAGAGGAAATAATAGGAGAACTGCGAGCCGAGTTGATTGAGGTGAAAAAGTTTATTCGTTCCAGGCCAGAACCGGTATCCTTCAGACCCAGGAGTGGGTTCCAAAACAGAAGATACCAGACTTGTGAAGCATGCCGTTCATCACATCAGAGTACGGTGTGTATCCACTGTCTAAGATGTGGTGAGGAAGGACATTATGCCAAGGAATGCCAATTATCAAGGTCGTTTGGGTTAAAAGACAGGAGGTTACCAGTGCGGGGCGACTGGTAACCGCGACATGGAAGAGGCCTCAAAAGCAAATCCAAATTTCACCAAACCCCAGAACAGCGCATGAGGTAAAATGGCTGCGTCAGTACTATCCCCAAGTGTGTTCCCATCTACAGCAGCTCCAAGTCAGACAGGGGCATCAGTTACTTAGCGCCCAGTGCGGAGGACAAACGATGTACTCTTGGAAGGAGGATTCCTTAGTCAGTAAAGATAGCCTCATCAGCCTAATCGGTGAAAGGTGCTTTATTCAGTGCCAGCTAAATGGACTCCAAGTAAAAGCACTGTGGGATACAGGAGCCCAAGCAAGCCTTTTAAATGAAGAATGGAGAAGGCGCTACCTGCCACACACTTGCCTTCGATCACAAAAGAACTCTTGGGACCAGTGGAACTCCACGGCAAAGCCATCAACCAAACCGCAATCCGTTTCATAGGCTGAGTGGAAGTGACTTTCCAACTCAGGGCCACGAAGAACAGCCACACCATCCAGCTTTTGGTAGCTTTTCTCGTGACCAGTGATCAGAACATGTCAGAGGATCCTATCCTGGGTTATAATGTAATCAGTGAGGTCATCACGAAATACAAGACAGGGACGTTGGTGGTGGATGCAATTACCACATCGCTCGCCATACCCAACACCGTGGCGGAAAACGTGATTCATAGAGTAAAGAAAGCACAGAATACAATGGACCTAAAGGAAGTCAAGGTAGGCTTGCGCCCAACCATCATCCCTGCAAACCAAATGGTGGGGGTGAGATGTGGAGTCCGGGTAGAACCGGGAAGAAAAGTCCAGAAAAGACTGTTCGTGCCAAAAGACTCCTCAGAACTTCCGGAAGGCCTAGTTCAAGGTCAGACTGTGCTTACGATTCCTACTGGTGGGTTTGCTCAAGTGACAGTACTGGCGATTAATACTATGAAACACGAAATTATACTGGATCCAAAGACTGTGTTAGGTCACATCGAAACCATTAAAACAGTATATCCAGCCAGTGGGAGACCAGCCCAGGGTTCAACAGTGAATTCAGTCTCCCCACCAAGGAACAGGAGTTGCCCAAGGGAGGAAATTGCACAACCCACCTTGGGGTCCTGGGATCCCCCAGTACTCCTGGAACACTTGTGTGCTGAAGATCTAGCAGTAGCAAAACTGATGCTGAGAGAAGAGTGTCATGCATTCTTCAAAGATGACTCTGATATAGGCTGTATCCCGTCTTTGCATTTGAAAATCAATTTGAAAGACACGACCCCAGTAACCAGAAGTTACATGTCTGTGCCAAAACCATTACATCGTGAAGTGAAAGAATATTTACAAGATCTCATCAACAGAGGTTGGGTCCAAAAGTCTTATGCCTCTCCTATTGTCTGTGTTAGGAAGAAGGATGGTACGTTGAGACTCGGTTGTGATTACCGGGAGCTAAATCAAAAGTCAGTACCTGATTGACACCTGATACCAAAGATCCAAGATATGCTGGATAGCCTATCAGGAAGCACCTGGTTCCCTGTCCTCAATCAGGGTAAGACATACCACCAAGGGTTTGTCAAAGAGTCCAGGAGACCCTTGACAGCATTCATCACACTGTGGGGATTATATGAGTGGATCCGCATACCGTTTGGGCTCAGTTCAACTCCAGCAGAATTCCAGAGGAGCATGGAGACATGTTTAGAAGGATTGAGGGACAATATCTGCCAGCCGTACTTGGATGACAATGTGGTACACAGCAAAACCTTCCGGGAGGATGTTGAACATGTGAGGACCGTATTACAGTGGTATCAACAACACAGAGTTAAGTTGACCCCAAAGAAGTGTGAAGTGTTCAAAAGACAAGTCCGATTTTTAGGGAAAATTGTGTCCGGAGAAGGATATACCATGGACCCAGCAGAAATCGCTCCGGTACTGGCCTTAAAAGACAAGCGGAACTATACCGTCAGGGAGTTGAGGCAGATATTATGATTCCTCTCCTACTATCGTACTTACGTTCGGAACTTCTCCAGGATTGCTGCCCCACTATACCTCCTCTTGGGGGTGGCGACAGAGACAACAACACCCATGGAAACAAAGAAGAAGGCGGGTAGAACCGGGCTTAAAAGAAACAACGCCATTTCGTCCCAACAGCCCATTTTTTGGACGCAGATCACCATTGGAAGAACTAGTAGACTACCTGATAAAACCACCCATCTTGGGATATCCTGATTTCAATTTAACATTTGTTATTCATTGTGATGCTTCTCAAGTTGGACTGGGAGCTGCCCTGTATCAGCATCAAGATGGAAAAATGAGAGTCATCGGTTACGGTTCTAGAACGTTGACAGACGCCGAGAAGAATTACCATCTATATTCCAGAAAATTGGAGTTCCTGGCATTGAAATGGGCTATCTGTGAACGATTTAGAGATTATCTCTACTACAGCAAAGAGTTTGAGGTATACACTGACAACAACCCTTTGACCTATGTCCTTTCTACAGCCAAACTGAATGCAACGGGTCAGAGATGGGTCGCTGAACTAGTTGACTTCAATTTCAGCATCAAGTACAGGCCAGGAAAATGCAATGCAGATGCTGACGGATTGTCAAGAATGCCACTAGAGCCTGAGAAGTTCATGCAAGAATGCTTGGAGAAAGTCAGTCTGGAAGCAATTGAGAGCACTACCCAAGCAGTACAAGCTTATCAGGAGGAAGACACACCATTGTGGTGTCCGTTGATGGTGGAAACCTCCATAAAAGCAAGAGAACAAGATCACCCCAGGTCTATTCAGCAACTACCAAAAGGGAAAATCCATAGAGCACAACGGGAAGATCAGATAATTGGTAGAATACTACTTTATGTGGACCAAAATCGGTTTCCAAGTAAACTGGAGAGAGACAATGAGTCACCAGCAGTATCTGTTTTAATTAAAGAATGGACTAAGATCTACCTCAGTGAAGAATGTATCCTGTATCGTAAAGGAGGACAAAACCGGCAGTTGTTACTACCCAGAGTATTCTGTAGATTGGTCTTCAAAGAACTCCATGAAAACATGGGACACCTGGGAGTGGAAAGGACACCTAATTTGATCCGTGAATGTTTCTTCTGGCCGTTCAAGCTGAGAGATATTGAGAGGTTCGTGACCAGGGAGTGTGGGTGTCTGAAAGATAAACGTCCCAACACATCAACCCGAAACAAGCATTCCTCAAATGTATTAAAGCTGTCAAACAGTCGCAAATCATCCACACGGGAGTGATTCAAACATATCACCGAGTACTCTGAAGATACTCAGTACTGGCCCGAGCATACTCGCTGAAAGGGTTAACCGAACATACTTCAGCGGCCCAGGATTTGAGTGAGCCTTGCCTTTTCTTTGGACTCCTGATCATCGACTACAGCTGCAGCGAATTGACGAAAATCCAGAATCTCGTCACATTCCAGTTCTTCATCTATATCTTTCTTCTGCCCCATCTGAGTGACCCGGGACAGGGCATCTGCATGAGTGTTCAGGGCCTTGGACCGATAAGCAATTTTGTACTGATATTTGGACATCCTTGTGACCCTCCGTTGCTCCAATGAGCCCAGCTTTGCATTCTCCAAATGAGCCAAAGTGTTATTGTCCATCTGCACTTGTACTTCTGAACCTGACAAGTACTCTGTAAACTTCTCGGTCATGGCCCACACTAGTGCCAGTAACTCCAACTTGAACGAACTGTAGTTGTCCGGATTCTTCTCTGTATCCCGGAGCGACCCACTGGCATACGCAATCACCCGCTCTTTTCTTTCCTGCACTTGAGCCAACACTGCTCCCAGTCCATGTAAGCTTGCGTCAGTGTACAACACAAAAGGCTGTGAAAAATCAGCATAGGCCAGAATTGGGGCATTCGTTAGCACAATTTTCAATGCTTGAAATGCTTCTTCCTGTTGTGGACCCCAGTGAATAGGCTGTAGCTTGGCTCCCTTAGCCGTTACTCTCAGCAATTCATTAAGCGGGACTGCAATCTTAGCAAAGTCTTTTATGAATCTGCGAAAGTATCCAGAGAAATGCCCTCAGCTCCCTTAGGTTGACTGGTGTGGGCCACTTTTGCACTGCTGCTACTTTCTCCGTGGTGGGGTACACTCCCGCACTAGACACAGTGTGCCTAAATATTCAATCTCTCGCCTGAAGAGATGACATTTGCGGGGCTTGATTTTCAATCCATGCCTCTGAAGTCGTTCCAACACTTGTTCCAGTTGTTAGAGATGATCTTCAAACGTGGCGGAATAGATGATTATATTGTCTAATTAAATTAAAGTAGCCTCGAAGTTGAGGTCCCCCAAGCATCTCTCCATCAAGCTTCGGAAAGTCCCTGGTGCATTTGTCAGTCCAAACGGCATCCGGTTGAACTCAAACAAACCCATAGGAAGGACAAAGGCAGTTTTTGGACGATCCTTCTCAGCCACTGGGACCTGCCAGTAGCCACTGGCCAGGTCGGAAGAAAAGGAGAATTTAGCACTTCTTAACGCAGATAGAGACTCTTCAATTCGGGGTAATGGATAAGAGTCCCATACTGTACATGCATTCAACTTCCGATAGTCTACACAGAATCTTAGGGTTACCATCTTTTTTCCGAACAAGTACAATAGGAGCTGCCCAGGGACTCTGACTTTCGCAGATCATGCCATTCCGCAACATATTAGCCAAGAGTTCTTTCACCTCCTGGTACATTTGAGGTGGAATCTGGCGATACTTCTCTCGAATGGGAGCCGTATTTCCTGTGGGTATTTCATGTTGAATGTCCCGAGTGCAGTCAAAATTGTCTACATGTGGTTCAAACACCCCTCGATAGCGCTGTAAAAGCTGTTCAATCTGTCTAACTTGCCCAGCATAGAACCCAGTAAGATTAGCCTCCATTTGCTCTAAGAGGTGACACCCCGTTAACGGTTCTCTTTCCATTTCTTGTCTGTTGAGGGACAATCTCCAGGGTCCATGGTTCCCCTTCTACGGGTGCCAACCTTATAGCATCAGCCTCTGGCATTACGCAAACTCGCGCCATCTCTTGACGGGGCAATAACTGCAAACTTGCGCCACTTAGATTAATGCAACGCACGGGTACCCTACCCTGTCACATGGTGGCCAGTGTGTGTGCCACTAGAAGCTCAGAGGGCATTTCCTCTCCCTCTATTGGTTCAATCTGAATGTCCATACTCTCAAAAGACACATGTGCCAGTACTGGCAAAGTGAGAACCGTCTGTCCCACTGGCAGGGTCACTATAGCTTCAGGGGGAATTGACACTTTACCCAGATACTGAGAGGTAGCAGGCAATTTTTGAATTTGACTAACTCGCACGTGGTGCTGAAACACCCTCTTGCTGTCTGGGTCACAAGTGGCGTGAGTCCAGTTATTTCTGTCAGAACTCTCAGCCAGGAAGTGGCACATTCATGCCCAAGGTTACAATGGGCCCATTGCCCCCAGGTCCTGTGGTCAGTACTATTTCTTTTTGACCGAGGTTCTTTCCGCATGCCCAAACAGACATCCATACCACTCCCACTACTGGGATAGGTAATTGGTTAGCCGCTACCAACTTGACAATAGGTTCCTTCCTGGAATGAGCAACTTCCGGAAAGTGACTTTGAAAATACCCCTCAGGCATAGTAGTCACCTGAGACCCAGTGTACATTAAATAACGAATCCGCTGTCCGTTAAATTCAGCCCAAATAATAGGCCTCTCGGAGACAATGTCTTCAGAGCTCCTTTTTGATGATATGGGCCGTCACTTCCTGTAATGCACTAATGTATTGATTTATGGTTTCATTTTCCCCTTGAATCCTCTAAAATAACTGCAGGTGTAAATGCCCCAGATCCGTGGTATCACCATGCATGTCCTCCAGAATTTTTATCACTTTGCCACAGTGTCACGGTTTCCAGGTGGACGATACATTACAGTTTGCCGGGCTTCTCCATCAAGGGTTAGGAGAGCCAACTCAGCCTGAGCTAGGGGATTGAGGGGATACATGCGTAACATACTTCTCAGTCTTTCTACCCAGTCCCACAGTGACGTGCCATCCCCCGTGAACTTCGAAGGTGGCTGAGCATAGCCCCCAAGGGTATATGTCCCCTGACAGACCCGGTCACAGACTGATCCCCCATCTCTGCATCTTAATGTTGTATCCTGCCGACAACTCCAAATGTAAAGCAGGTGTCAGAAATGCAACGCGCAGAGACACAAAGTGAGGGCAGTCAGAGATGTGTAAAAACAATTTATATATACAGTACAGACAAAAAGTTTGGACACACCTTCTCATTTACTGATTTTTTCTGTATTTTCATGACTATGAAAATTGTACATTCACACTGAAGGCATCAAAACTATGAATTAACACATGTGGAATTATATACTTAACAAAAAAGTGTGAAACAACTGAAAATATGTCTTATATTCTAGGTTCTTCAAACTAGCCACCTTTTGCTTGATGACTGTTTTGCACACTCTTGGCATTCTCTTGATGAGCTTCAAGAGGTAATCACCGGAAATGGTCTTCCAACAATCTTGAAGGAGTTCCCAGAGATGCTTAGCACTTGTTGGCCCTTTTGCCTTCACTCAGCGGTCCAGCTCACCCCAAACCATCTCGATTGGATTCAGGTCTGGTGACTGTGGAGGCCAGGTCATCTGGCGTAGCACCCCATCATTCTCCTTCTTGGTCAAATAGTCATTACACAGCCTGGAGGTGTGTTTGGAGTCATTGTCCTGTTGAAAGATAAATAATGGTCCAACTAAACGCAAACAGGATGGAATAGCATGCCGATGCAAGATGCTGTGGTAGCCATGCTGGTTCAGTAAGCCTTCAATTTAGAATAAATCCCCAACAGTGTCACCAGCAAAGCACCCCCACACCATCACACCTCCTCCTCCATGCTTCACGGTGGGGACCTGGCATGTAGAGTCCATCCGTTCACTTTTTCTGCGTCGCACAAAGGCACGGTGGTTGGAACCAAAGATCTCAAATTTGGACTCATCAGACCAAAGCACAGATTTCCACTGGTCTAATGTCTATTCCTTGTGTTCTTTAGCCCTAATAAGTCTCTTCTGCTTGTTGCCTGTCCTTAGCAGTGGTTTCCTAGCAGCTATTTTGCCATGAAGGCATGCTGCACAAAGTCTCCTCTTAACAGTTGTTGTAGAGATGTGTCTGCTGCTAGAACTCTGTGTGGCATTGACCTGTTCTCTTTTCTGAGCTGCTGTTAACCTGCGATTTCTGAGGCTGGTGACTCGGATGAACTTATCCTCAGAAGCAGAGGTGACTCTTGGTCTTCCTTTTCTGGGGCGTGCCTCATGTGAGCCAGTTTCTTTGTAGCGCATGATGGTTTTTGCAACTGCACTTGGGGACACTTTCAAAGTTTTCCCAATATTTCGCACTGACTGACCTTCATTTCTTAAAGTAATGATGGCCACTCGTTTTTCTTTACTTAGCTGCTTTTTTCTTGCCTTAATATAAATTCTAACAATCTATTCAGTAGGACTGTCAGCTGTGTATCCTCCAGACTTCTGCACAACACAACTGATGGTCCCAACTCCATTTATAAGGCAAGAAATCCCACTTATTAAACCTGACAGGGCACACCAGTGAAGTGAAAACCATTTCCGGTGACTACCTCTTGAAGCTCATCAAGAGAATGCCAAGAGTGTGCAAAGCAGTCATCAAAGCAAAAGGTGGCTACTTTGAAGAACCTAGGATATAAGACATATTTTCAGTTGTTTCACACTTTTTTGTTAAGTATATAATTCCACATGTGTTAATTCATAGTTTTGATGCCTTCAGTGTGAATGTCCAATTTTCATAGTCATGAAAATACAGAAAAATCTTTAAATGAGAAGGTGTGTCCAAACTTTTGGTCTGTACTGTATATAACCAGGTTTTAAACAAGGGGTTAGTAGCAAGAATGATCAGGTAATTTACAATAACAATGAAAATCTCCAAAAATAATGTGATGCGCCCTGGCGTGGGAGTCACCACAGCAGTTCTTTAACTCCGTGAATGGCCCCAGCGGGGGTCATCAGTTATTCCCGCTGGGCCGCAAGTCTTTTTATAACAAAGTCAATTAAATCTAGTTTGGCTTTTTCCACTTTGCCCATCCCCCTCCCAACCTGACATCCTAAACCCCACTGCCCCCCGGTACCGTGGATAATCATTTGAAGTGTCGGCCCTATTCAGCGATGCAGCTCCTATGTTTCTGCTGGCGTGACTCCTCTGATGCAGTTCTTTCTTATCTCCTCTTTGCTCGGCCGTTGGAGGTGGTCTCTCGCGCCTTTGATAATTGGGTCCGGACCTTGATGGTTGACGAGCAATGTTGAGTACTGTGAAGTCACTCAGTAGCACAAGCAGATCCCGGCTCTCCTCAGCGGCCGCGGTTCTCGGGGGACCTCTGCCGTGAATTCGGCATTTGTTCCGCCTGTGCTGCCTCGTAGGTCTCTGCCTCTGACCTGTCAGACTGGTTTCCTCAGCGCATCCAGCGCGTGTCTCCTTCTCTTTGCAGCTTGGCACAGAAATCACCTCACGTTTGGCGCGCTCGACCGTTATATTTGAAAACTCCTCATTGGACGTCACCTGACCTGGTCTCAAGTTCAAATCTGTTCCTCCTTCAACCAAGGCAACTTGGTTCCGTTTGATTGTGGTCAACCAGCAGATAACAATAAGGTTTTTTGACTTCTATTACACCCTCAATACATTATTATTTACTGTCCCCCATCGCACACCCTCAATGAATCATCATTTGCTCTTCCCCACACTCAATTCGTCATCATTTGCTCCACCTACCCATGTTTAAACCATTTTATTTAAAAAAAAAATTTCATACCTACCTCTTCCTCTGCAGCTCCACTTCTGATTATGTCATCGCGAACGCTCTGTCGCCGATCGAACCACGTCTCAAAAATAGGTGGAGGGAATTCCCCTGGAGCTGCGCTACCGCTCTGTTTTGTCGGCCATTGAGCTCCAGGAAAGCTCCCTGCACTGAGATGTGTGCCGCCGATGGCAGCACACAATCTGTAATGTAGCCGGGGATGTGCCCTTCTGTCCGAAGCCTCTATAGACTGAGCATGCTCAATGTGGCGCTATGACGACAATATTTCCAGGACGAGAGAGAGAGAAAGAGAGAGACAAATTCGTGAGTAGTGTTGAGCCACCCCCGTAGTGTTCGAGTTCGGTTCGGTTCGTCGAACACCCGTGTGTTCGCCGAACTGTTCGTAGAACTGTTCGTCGAACACCTTCAAACACCGTTAAAACCAATGGCAGGCAAACAAAAACACATAGAAACACATAGAAAACACCTTCAAAGGTGTCCAAAAGCTGACAAACTGCTCAGAAGACACAACTAACACATGGAAAAGTGACAAGTACATATAGTCATGCGAAAAGAAAAGAGGTGGAGGAGTAAAAGGAGGGGGAGACACAGATATAGGCATGTCATGCCCTTCTAAAATGCAAAAAGTGAGAAGCCGACACGGCCAGTCCGCTCCTGCCCGTGCCACCTCCGTGTCGCCGGGTTTGTGCCAGAGCCGCGGTGAACCCTGACGGCCAGCCCCCCTCTCCCAATACTGGTGCCTGTCCGCTGGTGGGTCGAGCGAGCCACCCTGTGGTGGAGGCAGCTCTAAGCCTTTTAATTTAAATTGTCTCTCTAATTTGAATGAATACACTTTAAATCCATTTACAAGGATCTATTGGAGGGCAAGTCTCATGCCAGCAGCCGCGTAATTCCAGCTCCAGTAGCGTCCACTAAAACTGCTGCAGTTAAAAAGCTTTTATAAGGATCGAGCTCGGCTGTCCACCGCAAGGCATCCTACTGCCAGTCCCAGCCCCTTTGCCTTGGGGTGCCTCCTGATGCTCTTCACTGAGTATCCCGTGGTCCCGAAGCATTTCCTTTGAAAAAATTAAGTGTCCAAACTACAGGTGGTGTAGCTTGCTTAACAGCCGGGATAATCCGCTGACTAGCAGACACTGCTACTAGGCACAAAGTATTTCCTGGGCTAGATGCAGTTAAAAATTTGTAATTAGATACTCTCGTTGGATGCTGAGAAAGCATTCCATAGAGTCTCCTGGCACGCCATATATGATTCTCTTAAAAAGCTTGGGGTAGGGGTCTAGGGGACCCATTTATAGCCAAAATCACGGCCCTGTATTGCAATACGTCACCTAGGCTGAAGATAAATGGAACTGTAGCACCCTGAGGGCTCGCTTGCTACAGAGGTATTGCACCTCACCCAGAGGTGTGATATCTCACTCTCAGGTAAGGATGGAGTGTGGATCAGGACCCGACACCTGCATGCATTACACCACATTGCCGTGGGGCAGGGCGACCAATATGCCCCTGAGATGGGCACGACAGTCCCTGTCCCTGGCTGGAGTGGGGGGAGGGAACACTGAGGAAGGGGAACCCTGTAGTGCAGGAGCAGGGAGGAAGCAGTTCCTGGGTGCATTGAGAAGGGAGTATAAAAGGTGGGCACCATCTTCATAGAATCATAGAATCATAGAATGGTAGAGTTGGAAGGGACCTCCTGGGTCATCTGGTCCAACCCCCTGCTCAAAGCAGGATTCACTAGATCATCTCAGACAGATGTCTGTCCAGCCTCTGTTTGAAGACGTCCATTGAAGGGGAACTCACCACCTCTCGTGGCAGCCTGTTCCACTCATTAATCACCCTAACTGTCAAAAAGTTTTTTCTAATATCTAATCTGTGTCTCCTCCCATTTAGTTTCATCCCATTGCTTCTAGTCTTTCCTTGTGCAAATGAGAATAAAGATGATCCTTCTACAATGTGACAGCCCTTGACATATTTGTAGACAGCTATTAAGTCTCCTCTCAGTCTTCTTTTTTGCAAGCTAAATATTCCCAAATCCTGCAACCGTTCCTCATAGGACATGGTTTGCAGACCAGTCACCATTCTGGTCGCTCTTCTCTGAACTTGCTCCAGTTTGTCTATGTCTTTTTTAAAATGTGGTGCCCAAAACTGTACACAGTATTCCAGATGAGGTCTGACCAAAGAGGAGTAAAGACCGATAATGACTTCACGTGATCTAGACTGTATGCTTCTGTTAATACATCCCAAAATTGTATTTGCCTTTTTTGCTGCTGCATCACACTGTTGACTCATGTTCAGTCTATGATCTATTAGTATACCTAAGTCTTTTTCACATGTACTGTTGCTTAGCTCTTTTCCTCCCATTCTGTATATGCTTTTTTCATTTTTATTGCCCAGATGTAGTACTTTGCATTTTTCCCTGTTAAAAACCATTCTGTTGGTTGCTGCCCACTGCTCCAGTTTATTTAGGTCTTTTTGAATCCTCTCTCTCTCTTCTCTAGTATTAGCTATCCCTCCTAGCTTTGTGTCATCAGCAAATTTAATCAGTTTACCCTCAATTCCTTCATCTAAATCATTGATAAAGATGTTGAACAATACAGGTCCCAGGATGGAGCCCTGTGGTACCCCACTTGAGACATTCATCCAGCTGGATGTGAAGCCATTTACAACCACCCTTTGAGTCCGATCACTAAGCCAGTTATGAATCCACCTAACAGTTGCCTGGTCCATTGCATACTTGGTCATTTTTTCAATAAGGATGGTGTGAGATACTTTGTCAAATGCTTTGCTGAAGTCAAGATATACTATATCTACAGCATTTCCCTGATCCACCCAGTCAGTGATTCTGTCATAGAAGGAAATTAAGTTAGTCTGACATGACTTGTTAGTTACAAACCCATGCTGACTCTGGTTAATCACTTCATTCTTATCCATGTACTTACATACATGTTGTTTAATAATTTGTTCAAAGATCTTTCCTGGTATAGAAGTCAGACTCACCGGCCTATAGTTCCCTGGGTCCACCTTCTTCCCCTTTTTGAAGATAGGAACAACATTTGCTCTTCTCCAGTCTTCTGGGACTTCTCCTGTTCTCCAAGAATTTTCAAAGATTATGGAGAGTGGTTCTAATATTTCTTCTACGATCTCCTTCAGTACTCTGGGGTGTAATTCATCTGGACCTGGAGACTTGAACTCATTTATGTTAGCTAAATATTCCCTCACAATCTTTCTGTTTACAGATAACTTGGATTCCTCTATTCCTTTAAAAGGACAGTGAAGATCAGTTGATGTTACATTTTCTTTCTGAGAGAAAACAGATGCAAAATAGGAATTAAAAAGTTCGGCCTTCTCAACATCCTCTCTTACCATTTCTCCATTTTCATCCTGTAAAAATCCTATAGCATCTTTGACTTTTCTTTTACTTTTGACATACCCCCAAAATCCTTTTTTATTGCTTTTGACATCTCTTGCAAGCCTTAATTCATTGTCAGCTTTAGCTAATCTGATACGTGCCCTGCAGGATCCGCAGACTGCATTATAATCTTCTTTAGATATGCCTCCCTCTTTCCATTTAATAAACATTTCTTTCTTTCTTTTTAGCATGTGTTTAAGTTCTGTGTTCATCCATCCTGGTTTCCTTAAATGCTTCCCATTCTTCCTACTTTTCGGGATTGTTAACGATTGTGCTTTGAGAATCTCATTTTTAAAAATTTCCCATCCTTCCTGTACATTTTTGTCCTTAAGGACATCCAGCCATTGGATCCCTCCTATTCTCTTTCTGAGTCTCTTAAAATCTGCCTTTCTAAAATCTAACCTTGAAGTTTGAGTCTTCACATGTCTTCCTCCTCTAGTTATCCAAAATTCTATAATAGCATGATCGCTGCCTCCTAGGGTCCCAGCCACCTTTACCTCCTCAACCATTTCCTCCCTGTTTATAAGGATTAGATCCAAAGTAGCAGATCCCCTTGTTTTCTCCCCTACCTTTTGGAAGATAAAGTTGTCAGCAAGAGAGGATAAGAATTTGCTTGACCTGTTAGTTTTACTTGAGAGAGATTCCCAACAAATGTCTGGATAGTTGAAATCTCCCATGACCACTACGTCATATTTTTTGGAGAACTTGGTCATTTGATACATAAAGAGTTCATCCATATCTTCAGCTTGCCCAGGTGGCCTGTAGTAAATGCCTACAATGGTGTCCTTTCCGTTGTTCTCTCCTTGTATTCTTACCCAAACAGTTTCCACAGAACTCCCAGTCTCTGAAGCTTCAATCTCTGTGCAGATATACGCTTTTCTAACATACAATGCAACACCTCCTCCTCGTTTATCAAGTCTGTTTCTTGCAAATAAGTTGTAGCCTTTTAGCCTTTTATTCCAATCATGTGTATCGTCCCACCAAGTTTCAGTGATTCCAATGACATCATATTCCTTTTCCTGCATTAGTAGTTCCAATTCTCCTTGTTTGTTGCCCATGCTTTGTGCATTTGTATAAAAACATTTTAGTTTGTGATTGGTTTCTCTTCCTCCCATATTTTTATTATTTACATTGTTTTGTCTTTGTTCTTCTTTTCCACTTCCAGTAGCAGAGATCTCAATAGTATTTGTCAGCTGTATGGCTTTTTCTGGCCTTTTGCTTCCCTTCCCACATTGTTCTAGTTTAAAGCTCTTCTGATGAGTGTAGCAAGGCGACTTCCAAATACATGTTTTCCTGTCTTCGTAAGGTGCACCCCATCTCTAGCAAGTAGTCCATCGTATAGGTAATTCATTCCGTGATCCAGAAATCCAAATCCTTGTTGACGGCACCATCGACGTAGCCAGTTGTTCACCTGTAGAATCTTATTCCACCTCATTGTTCCATGGCCATCCACTGGGAGGATGGATGAGAAGACCACCTGCGCTCCCAATTCTTTCACTTTCTTGCCTAAGTCTTCAAAGTCACTGCAGATGGTTTCCAGGTCCTTTCTTGCGGTGTCATTTGTCCCCACATGTATTAGCAGGAATGGGTAGTGATCTGTAGGTCTGAAGAGTCTTGATATCCTGTCAGACACATCTTTATTTTTTGCTCCTGGAAGACAGCACATTTCTCTTGAGGTTATGTCAGGTCTGCAGATAGCAGCCTCTGTTCCTCTTAACAGGGAATCCCCCATGACCACCACTCTCCGTTTTTTCTTCACAACATTCTTCTTTCTCCATCCAGGAGGATTCTGAGGGCTTACAAGGTTATTCATTGCTGGCAAAGTCTTATTTTGCTGTATTTCTTCATGGTTCTCCTGCGTGAGAGCCTGGTACTGGTTCCTGAGCAGTATGGGTGCTGACTGCCTCTCGATCCTCCTGCTTCTGTGGGTCACATGCTTCCATTCCTCTGTTTCGTCAGGTGCAGTTCGAATTTCTTCTCTTTCTGAATCATGAAGAGATAATTCTGCTCTGTCTAAGAACTCTTCACCTTCCTTAATGATTTTCAAGGTAGTTAACCTCTCTTCTAGATTTCGCAACTTTTCCTCCAACAGGGACACAAGCTTGCATTTCTGGCATGTGAAGTTTGGCTTTTCCACTGGCAAGTCTGTGAACATGTAGCAGGATATGCAGCTCACCAAATGGCTCCTGGACTCTTCCATGTTCTTATTGTTAATGTTCTGAAAACAGTGAAAAAAGCTTAAAAAAAAAGCTTCAAAATGCGCGCGCCGGTAGGCGCGCGGTTTACCGATGTCCTCTTTTCAGCTCCAACAGCAAAAATCCAGTGTTCTTTGAGCTCGCGGAGACTCTTCACTTACCCCAAAATGCAGTGGGAATATGCAAATTATCTCCTCAGGACTCCTCCCCTTAGTTCAGTGCAGAGAAGTCTGAGCAGAAGTGACAGGGAGCAGGGGCTCTGCATGAGCTCTGCTCCGGAGGCGGGCCTAGTAACAGAGGCCCAGGCCTGGAAGAGGGAGAAGGAAGGAAGAGGAGCGGAGAAGGCTCCAGGAACGAGGAACGAAGGGATCCCAGGGGTGCGGACAGGCGAGTCGCCACCGCACGCCCGAATCCACCTGCGTGGAGGGGTCAGGCCAAAGGGGGAGACCGGTCCCCGAAACTAGTGGAGGCAGGAAACGACCCTCAGCTAGAAAGCGGAGGCTGTGACATTTTATGTGGCGCAGCCCCTCGCTACACCCGCTAGGAAGGCACCACATAGAGTCAGGGAAACTGGCGCCAAGTTTACCAAGAGGAGACCCGAGGCAGCCGGACAGAAGGGTTGGTAAGAAAGGCCAGACAAAGCACACAAAGGGGGTCCTGTGAAGCGCTCCAAAGTTATCTGGGAGTTGTCTGAGCCCCTCACCTGGTGAGCACAGTACGACGTGGGCAGCCGTTACCTGCAGACGTGGTCTGGATAATAAGAACTGTGAGTAAAGGCCCTGGACTGCATCACTGACTCCGTGTTGTTACTGCTGCTGCCCTGCACCATCACCCCCATCCTCCGCATACACTGCCCTGAGGCTATACTCCTCCCGTGGGGAGTTATGCTACGCTCTGCTGCACCCACAACACCAGACTCAGCGGTCTGCCCTGCAGCGGCGGTTCACTCTGACCGCAATCCACGGGTGGCGTAGTCGGACATTTAAACATCAAAACCACATAAATAGTTCTGCCACTGGTTTGACCGCCCTGAGCCACGGAACCGGGTCGCCGCCACGGAGACTACAACCACCAGCATCCACCAAAAAGGGTCCGGCTCCGGGTGTCCCAAGGCCCAGGGGGTGCATCAGAACATTTTCATCACCTTTCACAATCACCAATGGGACAAGGCAGGGATGTCCTCTGTCCCCTCTCTTATACATCCTAGTGACGGATCACCTGCTCTCATCAATTCGCCATAACCCCAATATTAGGTGGATTGATGTGGTAGGCACCGAGTACAAGTGCTCTCTATTTGCTGATGATGTCCTAGTATATATCACTCAATCACATATATCCATCCATGCTGTTATGGCTGAAATAGATCACTTTGTTACATGGTCAAATTTTAAAATCAATGCAGCGAAGTCTGAGGCCTTCGATGTCTCCCTCCCCAAATCCATACAGGATTCCATCCAGTCCAACTTTCCCTTTGCCTGGCCCTCACAGGGTATCAAATACTTAGGAATTCCTATTCATAGAGACCTCTCCCATCTATGATATCTTAATTTTGGGCCCTTTATTGAACAACTCCATACAGACCACGGTTGGCAAGTTAGAACTGTAAGATTCACTACGTGAACCACTGGTCTTTTGTGGAAAAGCACATGTACACTGTGTTCCAAATTATTATGCAAAAAGTGTTTAGGAGTGATAAGGGAAGAATTTGTTTGTTTGTCAGTTAAACTCATTGATGGTGATGTGTGTCAGGGCTCTTTATATCACTGTAAGCAATTGCAGACACCTGTGCTAATTAGTTTGGCAGGTGTGTCCAATGAAAGGCAAGACTACTTAAGAAGGCTGTCCCACATTATTAAGCAGCCTACATTTTCTGCCAAAATGGGAAAGAAAAAGGATGTGTCGGCTGCTGAGAAGCAACAAATTGTGGAGTGTTTAGGTCAAGGCATGACTACAATCAACATTGTGTGATGATCAGGATGAAGTGTCTTGGCAATCAAGAAGTATGTAGCGGATTCACAGTACACACGTGTGCGTGCTGATAAGGGCAAATTGAGGACTCTTTCCTACAGGCAATTACGTCAGGTTAAAAGAGCAGCGGCAAAAAAGCCTTGTCATAGCAGTAGACAAGTTTTTGAAGCTGCTGGTGCCTCCAACGTCCCCCGAACAACAAGATGTAGGGTCCTTCAGAGGTTTGCAGCTGTGCATACGCCATCCTGTCGACCTCCTCTATCCACTTCACACAAGCAGAAACGGCTCCAGTGGGCCAAACATTACATGAAGACTGATTTCCAAACTGTTTTGTTCACGGATGAGTGCCGTGCAACGCTCGATGGTCCAGATGGATGGAGTGGAGGATGGCTGGTTGATGGACACCCCACGCAAACACGGCTACAGCGCCAACAAGGAGGAGGTGGAGTAATGTTTTGGGCTGGAATCATGGGGAGAGAGATTGTCGGCCCCTTTAGGATCCCTGAAGGGGTAAAGATGAACTCCATAATGTATGTGGAGTTTCTCAAACAGCACTTCCTGCCATGGTTCAAGAAGAAGAACCGTGTATTCCACAGCAAGATCATTTTTATGCATGATAATGCACCATCTCATGCTGCACATAAAACATCTGCATCTCTGGCTGATATGGTCATAAAAGGGGACAAACTTATGGTGTGACCCCCATGCTCCCCTGACCTCTACCCCATTCAGAACCTCTGGAGCATCATCAAAAGGAGTGTCTATGATGGTGGGAGGCAGTTCACATCTAAGCAACAGCTCTGGGAGGGTATTCTGTCCTCATGCAAAACAATTAAAGCAGAAACCATCCAAAACCTGACAAATTCAATGGACGAGAGAGTTCAGAAGCTCCTTTCGAACAAGGGGTCCTATGTGAAAATGTAACATCACCTAGAATAAAGTTTTGAGTTGAAAACTGTTTGATTTCAGTTTCTAATAACCTGCTAATGCTTATAATTTCAAAAATGACCATTTTTTTGGTCTTTATTAAAATGAAAAGTTTGATCGAAAAGTTTGGGGGATCTAAGAGTGTGGCAACCCAGAATTCTGACAATATGAGGGTCATGTTGCAGGAAGTGCAGCAAGAAGGCACTTATGTGTCTTGCGCATCTCGGAGCCCCAAAATTATTTTCCGGGCTAGATGCAGCTAAAAATTATTATTAATTTTAAATCTGGTGGAGTTTAGTATAGATGGCCTTATAGAATCAGTGCTGCACACTGCTACAAAGCCCAAATTATTTTCCAGCCATGGTACAGATAAACATGATTAGTAATTTTAAATCTGGTGGAGCTTAGTATAGATGGCCTAATAGAATCAGTACTGCACACTGCTACAAAGCCCAAATTATTTTCTAGCCAAGATACAGATAATCATGATTAGTAATTTTAAATCAGGTGGAGCTTATTATAGATGGCCTAATAGAATCAGTGCTGCACACTGCTGCAAAGCCCAAATTATTTTCCAGCCAAGATACAGATAAACATGATTAGTAATTTGAAAGCTTAAAACGGTTGGTGAGGTGATTTTAACCAATCATCAAGCTTTTACTCTCCCCTGGATGACACAGGGGTAGAAAAGTCGTTTCGGATCCATGAATTGTTCATCTTTATGAACGTGAGTCTGTCTACATTATCAGTGGAGAGCCGCGTGCGCTTATCTGTCAGCACACCACCAGCAGCGCTGAACACACGTTCAGACAGAACGCTGGCTGCGGGGCATGACAAGATCTCCAAGGCGTAAGTGGCTAGCTCCGGCCATTTATCCAGATTGGAAGCCCAAAAAGAGCAAGGGTCCAGTGACACAGTCGTGGCTTCAATGTTTACTTGGAGATACTCCTGTACCATCGTCTCTAGGCGTTGACTATGTGTCAGACTTCTTGTCTCCTGTGGCCTTGCAAAGGATGGGCTAAAAAAGTGGTGAAATCATTCCGCAAAATTGATGTTACCAGCAGATACTGTGGTTCTGTTACGGTTTGAGTGATGAACACTCGACGGTCCCACGGTTGGCAAGTTGGAACTGTGAGATTCACTACGTGCACCACTAGTGTTTTGTGGAAAAGCACATGTAAGATTCTGCAACAGTCTCTGCTGATACTCCTGCATGTGTGCATCCCTTTCTATGGCAGGAATAATTTCTGCAAATTTACTTGTGTACCGGGGATCTAACAGTGTGGCAACCCAGTAGTCAGGATTATTTCTAATTCTCACAATTCGAGGGTCATGTTGCAGGTAGTGCAGCAAGAAGGCACTCATGTGTGTTGCGCATCCAGCAGCACCAAGTGACTGTTGTGTTGGTGGTGAGGTAACAATCATGCTTCCTTCCTCTGTCCTCTCCCCCCAACCTCGCACAACAGAAATGTGATCAAGGTCTCCCTCATCTGATGAGTCTTCCATCAGTTCGTCCTCCACTTCTTCCTGGGCTCCTGCACCTTCCTCACTAGTTTGGCTGCTACCATGCGCCCTGGTAAAACCATCTCCCCCACCCTCACATGCCTGCCGCCTTGGTGCTGCCGACCGTCTGGACCTTGCAGATGTTAGCCCTTCCGCATACAACTCCTCCTCCTCTACTTCCTCCACCTCCTCTTGTGCCACCACCTGACTCCGAATTCTGTTTAACATGTGCTCCAGCATGTAAATCACCGGAATTGTCATGCTGATAATGGCATCGTCAGCACTAAACATCTTCGTCGCCATTTCAAAACTGTGCAGAAGGGTGCATAGGTCCCTGATCTGAGACCACTCCTCCAGCGTGATTTGCCCCACCTCTGGATCTCGTTGGCCCAGGCTATACGTCAGAACGTATTGCACCAGGGCTTGTCGGTGCTGCCACAGTCGCTGCAACATGTGCAGAGTTGAATTCCACCGGGTAGGCACATCGCATTTTAGCCGGTGAAGTGGCAGGCCCAACGACTTCTGTAGAGATGTAAGTCACTGAGCTGCGGGATGCGAACGGCGGAAGTGATCACACAGCGACTGTGCCCTCTGCAGAAGGCCATCTAGTCCGGGATAGTGGGCTAAAAATTGCTGGACAACCAGGTTCAACACGTGAGCCATACAAGGCACGTGTGTGACATTGCCCCGGCGAAGGGCCGCACCCAGGTTTGCACCATTGTCGCACACGGCCTTCCCTGGTTTCAGGTCCAGTGGAGACAACCATTCATGAAATTGGTTCTCCAGAGCTGACCACAACTCCTCAGCTGTGTGACTCACATTTCCCAGACATTTCAAAGTAAAAACCGCCTGATGACGTTGAGCCCTACTGCCAGCATAGTAAGGAGGTGTGCAGGATCCCTTCTGCGCAGTTAGAAAGCTTGTGGCATGACCAGACAGGCTTTGGGTGCAGGTGGAGGACCGAGAGGAGGTTGAGGAGGCAGAAGCAGTGGAGGAACTTTGAGATAAAGAGGATTGACGCACAACTCATGGGGACGGCAAGACTTGGACAGCAGCCCCTTGTCCTGCTGTCACCATAGTTACCCAGTGCCCAGTCAGCGACATGTAACGCCATGCCTACTCGTCCAAGTGTCTGTGGTGAAATGCACCCTGTCACACACAGAGTTTCTCAAAGAAGCGGTGATGTTGTGTGCGACATGCTGGTGGAGCGCAGGCACACCTTTCTTTGAGAAGTAGTGCCGACTGGGCATCTGGTACTGGGGCACTGCGACTGACATAAGGTCTCGAAAATCCTCTGTGTCCACCAGGCGGAAAGGCAGCATTTCTGTAGCCAAGAGCTTGCAGATGGTGAAATTCAACCTCTTAGCTTTCTCATGGCTAGGAGGAAATGGTCTTTTACTTGTCCACATCTGAGGGACCGAGGGCTGGCTATTGTGCTTAGACGGGGTTGATAAGGGTGTCCCCGGCAAACTGCCGGTCTGTGAGGAAGATGCAGGCGGACATTTTAGGTTGCCTTGATCCAAAGGTGGTGCTATCGATGTCGGACAGCGCTCAACACCAGCTGGTGTTACCACCTCCAAAGAAAGTGATGACCTGCCAATCACGCTGGCTGTTGCGGGTAAAGAGGTGGCAGGTCTGCGCCCCAAAACAGGTGTGACTGCTGTCCCCCCAGTCACAGAGGATGAAGAGGCCGCGGATGCACAAGATATGGCAGACGGTGGTTGGCCCGGCCGGCTAGGCTGCATTGTAGCACAGTGAGCTTCCCACTGCAACTTATGCTTGATGTCCATGTGCTGGTTCATGCATGAAGTACTCAAACTATGTATTTTTTGGCCTCTACTTAGCTTTTGCTGACAAATGTTACAGATAACACGAGTTGGATCATCTTTATCGATCTGAAAAAATGCCCAGGCTATGCAAGGCTTAGCACCCATGCGACCTGAAGAGCCACCACGACTTGTGGTGAGAGGCAGAGTTGTGTTTGAGGATGCAGTTGTTGACGTGCTTTCAGTACTACGTCTCTGTCCAGGAAGGCGCAACCTGACCTCGTCGTCACTAGCATCCTCCTCCACCTCCTCTGCTGACCTCATCTCTTGGCTGACTGTGGGTTCACAGTAAGTGGGATCTCCAACCTCATCATCATCACCCTGTGCGTTATCACACCCGTCGTCCTCAGAGCCAACCTGTTCCTGCCTTGACAAAAGACTAAAGTTGTCGCTCCAATCAGGTATTTGAGTCTCATCATCGTCTTCCTCATTGTCTCCACCAACAGAAGTTACAGTTTGGGAATGAGGGTCTACATTATGGTCAGAACCTTCTGCGTCTGGTCCTGGATCCGACTCATAAAGATTCTGGGCATCAGTGCAGATCATTTCCTCGTCTGGATTCACAGAAGCGCTGTAGTCGACCTCTGATTTCCAGGCTATAGTATGAGTAAACAGCTCTGCAGACTCAACCATCTGTTCTACCTCATACTCAGACGGGCAGCTGGAGATTTGGGAGCTGTGAGGAAGCAAGTGCGATTGGGGTGACACCTTTGAGGACTGGAGTATTTGTGATGTTGAAGTTGATGTGGAGGAGAGCCCACTTAAAGGAGCACTTGATATCCGTTGAAGCACCTGCTGTTTTTGTGCCTCATCTGGAATTTGTCGCGATTGGTGTGGCCGTAAGAAAGGGATCTTATCACATTGATAAGTAGACATTTTAGTTTGGCTGGAAGATGGTCTTTCTTCTGCAGATGTTACTGTTGCTTTAACACCTACCCCACGGACACAACCTTTTTTCCCCTTCCCAACACGCCTATTCCCCTTTCCACCAGCAGCAGGCCTTTTTCCACTCATTTTGGTGGTTAACTAATTCACAACTCTGGAGTTGTTTGCACAAAAAAACAATGGATGGGAACCGAGCAGAGCTGAGTGGCCAAACTGTGGTATTAGGCCAAAACTATTGGCTGGGTTAGATGCAGAAAAAAATTATATTCAATTTGCAACCTGATGAAGGTCAGTATAGATGGACTAATAGAACAAGTCCCACACACAGCTAGAAGCCCAAATATTTTTTCAGAGGTAGATGCAGAAAAAAAATATATTCAGTTTGCAACCTGATGGAGGTCAGTATAGATGGACTAATAGAGAAAGTCCCACACACTGCTAGAAGGCCAAATATTTTTTCAGAGCTAGATGCAGACAAAAAATTATTTTTAATTTGCAACCTGATGGAGGTCAGTATAGATGGACTAATAGAGAAAGTCCCACAAACTGCTAGAAGGTCAAATATTTTTTCAGAGCTAGATGCAGATAAAAATTATTTTTAATTTGCAACCTGATGGAGGTCAGTATAGATGGACTAATAGAGAAAGTCCCACACACTGCTAGAAGGCCAAATATTTTTTCAGAGCTAGATGCAGACAAAAAATTATTTTGAATTTGCAACGCGATGGAGGTCAGTATAGATGGACTAATAGAACAAGTCCCACACACTGCTAGAAGGCCAAATATTTTTTCAGAGCTAGATGCAGAAAAAAATTATATTCAGTTTGCAACCTGATGGAGGTCAGTATAGATGGACTAATAGAACAAGTCCCACACACTGCTAGAAGCCCAAATATTTTTTCAGAGCTAGATGCAGAAAAAAATTATATTCAATTTGCAACCTGATGGAGGTCAGTATAGATGGACTAATAGAATGATGCTATGCCCAAAAGATTTTACTTCACTAGTTGCAGTAAAAAATTGGTATTCTATACACAGGTGGTATATCTTGCAACACAGATAGGCTACTCCACTGACTAACACACTCTGCAATAGGCCAAAAAGGATTAGCTTTGCTAGATTCAGCCAAATGCTGTGAAAAAAACTTGCACAGCACTGGCACAGACCTGCCTGGCAAAAACTGATAGGAACTGATGTAACCTAGTCCTGAAAAGGACTGCTATTACAATTAGTTTTTACTCCCACAATCTATTTATTTAAGAGCACAGACCTGCCTGATAAAAGTCGTAGGAAATGCTGTAACCTAGTCCTTAAAAGGACTGCAATCACAACTATTCCCTACTCCCAAGCTATCTGTAGATTTGTGCGAAAATTGGCTTGAAATTAACAAGGTATAGCGCACACAGCAACAGCGGTGCCGTCTAACACGCAGCTGCAGCAGTGAGAAAATGGTGGCGACGGGGAAAATGGCTTGGTCTTATAGGGCAAGGACATGTGACATACACTGCCAATGACACATGCCCTTGCTTGTGTGAAAAAAGCCCTTCGCTCCGTGTGTGCGCTGCTGATAGGCTGACAGATTGCACCTCCCCACTGTAAATGTGGGAAAGAGAAAAAAAAATTGAGATCTTCATTATTCCTGCAGAGATCCATCCCCTGCCCCTCCCCCCGCCCCACTGTACACTCAAACTGCGTATTAACATTAATTTTCATCATTACTGAGAAAAAATCCAGTTATGATTTTGGTGCACCAACAGTTATCGAACATAACCTCGAACAGCGAATTTTTCTCAAATCGTTCGTGTTCGCCGAACGGCTCGAACACCGCCCAAAACAGCTCGAATTTGAGATTGGCGAACAGTTCGAGTCGAACAACGCTCATCTCTATTCTTGAGTACACCCCCATATTATCAGTACATTATATATACTGCAGTCAGCATAAGTGAGTACACCCCTGTATTTTCAGTACGTTATACATACAGCGCTCAGCATAAGTGAGTACACCCCCCTGTATTGTCAGTACGTTACATCTACAGCACTCAGTGTAAGTGAATACACCCCCCTGTATTTTCAGTAAGTTACATCTACAGTGCTCAGCGTAAGTGAATACACCCCCCTGTATTTTCAGTAAGTTACATCTACAGTTGTCAGCATAAGTGAGTGCACCCCCTGTATTCTCAGTACGTTATACATACAGCGCTCAGCGTAAATGAGTACACCCACCTGTATTCTCAGTGCGTTATACATACAGCGCTCAGTGTAAGTGAGTACACCTCCTGTATACGCAGTATGTTACATCTACAGCACTCAGAGTAAGTGAATACACCCCCCTGTATTTTCAGTAAGTTACATCTACAGTGCTCAGCATAAGTGAGTACACCCCTCTGTATTCTCAGTACATTGACCATACAGCGCTCAGCGTGAGTACACCCCTTTGTATTCTCAGTACATTATATATACAGCGTTCAGCGTCAGTAAGTACACCCCTGTATTCTCAGTACCTTACATATACAGCGCTCAGCATAAGTGAGTACACCCCCTGTATACTCAGTACGCTATACATACAACGCTCAGTGTAAGTGAGTACGACCACTGTATTCTTAGTACGTTATACATACAGCGCTCAGCGTAAGTGAGTACACCCCCTGTATTCGCAGTACGTTACATCTACAGTGGTCAGCGTAAGTGAGTACACCCCTGTATTCTCAGTACGATATAGCTACAGCACTGGATGTAAGTGAGTACACCCCTGTATTCTCAGTACGTTATACATATAGCGCTCAGTGTAAGTGAGTACACCCCTGTATTCGCAGTACGTTACTCTACAGTGCTCAGCGTAAGTGAGTACACTCCCTGTATTCTCAGTACATTATACAGTACAGACCAAAAGTTTGGACACACCTTCTCATTTAAAGATTTTTCTGTATTTTCATGACTATGAAAATTGTACATTCACATTGAAGGCATCAAAACTATGAATTAACACATGTGGAATTATATACTTAACAAAAAAGTGTGAAACAACTGAAAATATGTCTTATATTCTAGGTTCTTCAAAGTAGCCACCTTTTGCTTTGATGACTGCTTTGCCCACTCTTGGCATTCTCTTGATGAGCTTCAAGAGGTAGTCAATAAGTGGGATTTCTTGCCTTATAAATGGGGTTGGGACCATCAGTTGTGTTGTGCAGAAGTCTGGTGGATACACAGCTGATAGTCCTACTGAATAGACTGTTAGAATTTGTATTATGGCAAGAAAAAAGCAGCTAAGTAAAGAAAAACGAGTGGTCATCATTACTTTAAGAAATGAAGGTCAGTCAGTGTGAAAAATTGGGCAAACTTTGAAAGTGTCCCCAAGTGCAGTTGCAAAAACCATCAAGCGCTACAAAGAAACTGGCTCACATGAGGACCGCCCCAGGAAAGGAAGACCAAGAGTCACCTCTGCTTCTGAGGATAAGTTTATCCGAGTCACCAGCCTCAGAAATCGCAGGTTAACAGCAGCTCAGATTAGAGAACAGGTCAATGCCACACAGAGTTCTAGCAGCAGACACATCTCTTCAACAACTGTTAAGAGGAAACTTTGTGCAGCAGGCCTTCATGGTAAAATAGCTGCTAGGAAACCACTGCTAAGGACAGGCAACAAGCAGAAGAGACTTGTTTGGGCTAAAGGAATGGACATTACACCAGTGGAAATCTGTGCTTTGGTCTAATGAGTCCAAATTTGAGATCTTTGGTTCCAACCACCGTGTCTTTGTGAGACGCAAAAAAGGTGAACGGATGGACTCTACATGCCTGGTTCCCACCGTGAAGCATGGAAGAGGAGGTGTGATGGTGTGGGGGTGCTTTGCTCGTGGCACTGTTACGGATTTATTCAAACTTGAAGGCATACTGAACCAGCATGGCTACCACAGCATGCTATTCCATCCTGTTTGCGTTTAGTTGGATCATCATTTATTTTTCAACAGGACAATGACCCCAAACACACCTCCAGGCTGTGTAAGGGCTATTTGACCAAGAAGGAGAGTGATGGGGTGCTACGCCAGATGATCTGGCCTCCACAGTCACCAGACCTGAACCCTATCGAGATGGTTTGGGGTGAGCTGGACTGCAGAGTGAAGGCAAAAGGGCCAACAAGTGCTAAGCATCTCTGGGAACTCCTTCAAGATTGTTGGAAGACCATTTCCGGTGACTACCTCTCGAAGCTCATCAAGAGAATGCCAAGAGTGTACAAAGCAGTCATCAAAGCAAAAGGTGGCTACTTTGAAGAACCTAGAATATAAGACATATTTTCAGTTGTTTCACACTTCTTTGTTAAGTATATAATTCCACATGTGTCAATTCATAGTTTTGATGCCTTCAGTGTGAATGTACAATTTTCAGTCATGAAAATGCAGAAAAATCTTTAAATGAGACGGTGTGTCCAAACTTTTGGTCTGTACTGTACATACAGTGCTCAGCGTAAGTGAGTACACCCCTGTATTCTCAGTACGGTATCCTGTACATACAGCTCTGGGTGTAAGTGAGTACACCCCCTGTATTCTCAGTACATTATACATACAGCATTCAGCGTGAGTACACCCCTGTATTCTCAGTATGATATACATACAGCACTCAGCCTAAGTGAGTACACCCCCTTTATTCTTAATACGTGACATCTACAGCGCTCAGCGTAAGTGAGTACACCCCCTGTATTCTCAGTATGTTATACATACAGCGTTCAGCGTAAGTGATTACACCCCTCTGTATTCTCAGTACATTATATATACAGCGTTCAGCATCAGTAAGTACACCCCTGTATTCTCAGAACCTTACATATACAGCGCTCAGCATAAGTGAGTACACCGCTCTGTATTCTCAGTATGTTATATATACAGCGTTCAGCTTAAGTGAGTACACCCCTCTGTATTCTCAGTACATTATATATCAGCGTTCAGCGTCAGTAAGTACACCTCTGTATTCTCAGTACCTTACATATACAGCGCTCAGCATAAGTGAGTACACCCCCTGTATTCTCAGTACGTTATACATAGAGCTCAGTGTGAGTACACCCCCTGTATTCTTAGTACGTTTTACATACAGCGCTCAGCGTGAGTACACCCCCTGTATTCGTAGTACATTATACATACAGCACTCAATGTAATTGAGTACACCCCCTGTATTTTCAGTACGTGACATCTACAGCGCTCAGTGTAATTGAGTACACCCCCTGTATTCTCAGTACATTATTCATGCAGCACTCAGTGTAATTGAGTACACCCCCTGTATTTTCAGTACGTGAAATCTACAGCGCTCAGCGTAATTGAGTACACCCCCTGTATTCTCAGTACGTTATACATACAGCGCTCAGCATAAGTGAGTACACCCCCATGTATTCTCAATACGTTATACACACAGCGCTCAGCGTAAGTGAGTACACCCCCTGTATTCTCAGTACTTTGTACATACAGCGCTCAGTGTGAGTACACCCTCATGTATTCTCAGTACGTTATGCATAGAGCGCTCAGCATAAGTGAGTACACCCCCCTGTATTTATTCTCAGTACGTTATATATACAGCGCTCAACGTATGTGAGTGCACCCCCCTGTATTCTCAGTCTATTATATATACAGTGCTCAGCGTAAGTGAGTACACCCCACTGTATTCTCAGTACGTAATATATACAGCGCTCAGCGTAAGTGAGTACATGTGATGCCTCGCCCTCCCTGAGCTGTGGGGTTACTCAGAGCCGGGTCAGTGTAGGTGTTGCGGGGGATGCAGTCGTCGCCTTGACCCGTTCCATGCCCAGGGCTGTCACATGAAAAATAATGGGCTTCTTTTAGGATGAGTGGTATTTCGACTACCCCACCTGCGGTGTCTGGTGAGGGCCACCAGCGCTGCAACAGTCCACTGAGGCTGGTGTTATGGGCAGCTAAGATGGGACGGCTCCCCACAGGCGGAGCAGGCCTCAGGGCAGCGTGAGAAGGGATGGTGGGTGCAGTGCAGCGCAGGAAATAACAGGCTGAGGCGGTGTGTGAAGTCATCCAGGGTTTTTACTCACATCAGATGAACATTAGCCGCAAAGCTTCCCTCTGCTACACACACGGCGTACTGCGGCCACCAGGAAGGGGGTTCAGCACTTCCCAGGTAGATCAGGAGCACCTGTCAAGACCCCTTCAGTGTGTTCCTCTCCTTCTCCTTCTCCTGACTGTGTGGAATGAACGTGGTGTAAGGCCGGGTCCCACTGGATAAACGCAGTTTAAGATATATAGGTGGCGACTCCACTCCGTCCGTATCCCCCTAGGATCCACTAAGCCTCCGGGCTTTTCTGACTGAGACATGAAGTAACAAAGTCAGATATCGGGGGCCGGTCACCCCTCTTGCAGCAGGAATCCCTCTGACTAGGCCAGAATGAAGAATACAGGTGGCGACTCCGCTCCGTCCATATCCCCCTGGGATTCTTTTGCCTGCGGAGCCTATCTCCTCTGCTCCCCTCCATGGCCTTCTTAGGTCGGGACCTTGACCGGGTAGAGACACGGGTTAACTCTGACCCGCTCCTCATCTCAAGGCCTGAGAACGAGTACCGTGTATCTTCAGTCAGCTGCAGACTCTTGCTGGACCCTGGCAGAAGACCACAATCAAAAACCTTGAACTTAAGATGGCCGTAGATTAAATATGAGTCAATAAGTGTTTCCTAAAAGTAAAGTGTGTCCTTCACCCTCACCGACTACATGGTTTCCCCTATTTTTGGTTCCCCCCCTTCTCCTCTATCCCGGGCCGGGGCCGCACCCTGGTGCATTTAGGGCCCCTACAGGACAGGAGTGGTGTAGTGTTGAGTGTCAAGTGGGGTCCTGAGTGATGCTCCATCCTTACCTGGAAGAGGAGATACCACACCTCAAGCTGAGGTGCAGTACCCCTGTGGCGACTGAACCCTCAGGGGCGCCACATTCCCCCCTGGTGAAACACAGCACGTCCGCGGGCTGCAATAGAGTAAAGAGTGGTACAGACATTCAAATTTTAAAAGTTTTTGTAAACAAGAAAACATTCTTCCCTTTATGGGAGGTTTGGACACTTTAACTTTGCATGATATATATAAATATAGTATAAATATGGAAAACATTAAGGAGACATTATGCATATATGGAAAACATTAAAGAGACATTATGCATGCAGACAGTAGAAAACATTGTAGAAAAGTGTCAGTTCAGCAGCATGAGGGACCTGTCCCAAACCCTCAACGTAGGCCCAGGGGTGGCTGCAGGGCATGGAGATCCAGAGTTGGACCTCCAGGAGAGCCAATCCAGACAGGTTTTGCTTCTGAGGTCTGAGGTAGTAGTAGAAGTGTTTTTTGCATAAAACCAATAGGAAGCACCTAAATAGGTGCAAACTATATACAAATGGAGTCTGTCTACTGCTTAGCATCGGCAGGGACAAATGTCTCTCTCAACTGAATCCGGGTGCAAAAGAAAAACATGAAAACAAAAGTTCAAACAACAAGAAGGTGCATCCTCCGGGGCTGCTTAGAAGTGGTATCCCCACCAGGGAAAAGGCTCATTTTTCCCAACGGAGCCTGACCGGTCCTCTGTAACTGGTGAGTGGGGGCATCCTCCTTGAACACCCTGTGGACATCCAGGGCATACCACCCACGCTCCCCGTGGTGGCGGGTGTAAGACACAAGATCACCCAGATAGAGGTTCCGGCTAGGGTGGCCCTGCTCCAGTCGTGGCTCGACGTCCCGCCGGTTGACGAACACGTCCCAGCTGAACTGTGGGCTCCGAATGAAGCCCCATCCTGCCTCCTGGTGGAAGCGCACAATTACGCCTTCTTCCCGGTGGCTGCGACAGGTGGCCTCCGCCTGGCGGACTTGCGACTTAGCAGCCTTGGTGCGCACCTCCAGGCGCTCGCAGCTGATCCTCCTCCCTCGCCACTCCTTGTCAAGCTGGAGGAGCTCTTTGCGGCAGAACTCCTCCCGCCTCCGCGCTTCAGACCGGGTCTCCTGGGGGAAGCCCATCAGGTCGCCCCCCTGGTTGTCCCAGGCATACTCTTCTGCCGCCGGGCAGGTAACCGGAGGTGTGGGGAGCGGCTATAGCGGGGGCTGCTGCGGACCCTCTACTGGTGCGGACCAGTCCGGGTTGAGGCAGGTGGACATCCAGGTTAGTGCAGGTGTTTCCGGATTGGGGGTCAGGAGGCATAGCAGGCCTCTGGGTGTGGTGGTGGCTTGGGCCTCGGCCTCCGGAGACAAGAGCTGCTCCCACACGATGGCGCCCGGGGATAGGGGTGCAGGCAAGAGGTCTAGGAGGGCTGTGGTGCGTCCCACGCCCAGGATAGGGGTTTCGGCCTTACCCGAACTTGGGCATCACAGGACCTCCTGGGCTTCCTCCGCCTGGGCTGGAGCCTCACTTGTCAGGCGCGACGAGCTCTGGCAGCGGGCCTTGATCCTCCGCAGCACGTCCTCTCTCCACTCGGCAGCAGCCACTCGTTGGGCCTCTTCGACCCTCCGGGTAAGGTCCTGCGTTTCTCCGTGGAGGAACTCGGCCTTCTCCGCGGTCAGGTGAATTCCCTCCATACCGAGAGAGGTAGCAGCTGGTGGGCCAGCGACGGAGGACATCTCCTTTGCTGCTTCCATCTTTGCTGCTGGGTGTGGTCTGTTTCTCCTCCTTCTTTTGGGGCGGCTCCAGGGCGGCTGGCTGACGGGCACTCCTTGGGATGTCCCATCCGTCTTGACGGACAATACTATGCGGACTATCTCTGCTGGAAAGGGCGGTCTGCACTTTTGGCGCCATTGGGGAGCCAGGTCCACGATGGGAGTACTTTGGTTGTTGTTGTTTCTGCACATAATGGCGTTCGTTCTTCTTGGGCGGCGCCACTTTAAGTGTGAAACGACAGTCTTTTTGTGAAAAAGGCGCACAGTACCCGTCGGCAATGGGGATTAACTTCTTCCGTTGCTGCGGACACGCAATCCTGCCGACTACGCCAAGTTTGTGACGCCTCGCCCTCCCTGAGCTGTGGGGTTACTCGGAGCCGGGTCAGTGTAGGTGTTGCGGGGGATGCAGTCGTGGCCTTGACCCATTCCGTGCCCAGGGCTGTCACATGAAAAATAATGGGCTTCTTTTAGGATGAGTGGTATTTCGACTACGCCACCTGCGGTGTCAGGTGAGGGCCACCAGCGCTGCAACAGTCCACTGAGGCTGGTGTTATGGGCAGCTAAGATAGGACGGCTCCCCACAGGCGGAGCATGCCTCAGGGCAGCGTGAGAAGGGATGGTGGGTGCAGTGCCGCGCAGGAAATAACAGGCTGAGGCAGTGTGTGAAGTCATCCAGGGTTTTTACTGACTTCAGATGAACTTTAGCCGCAAAGCTTCCCTCTGCTACACACACGGCATACTGCGGCAACCAGGAAGGGGGTTCAGCACTTCCCAGGTAGATCAGGAGCACCTGTCAAGACCCCGTCAGCATGTTCCTCTCCTTCTCCTTCTCCTGACTGTGTGGAATGAATGTGGTGTAAGGCCGGGTCCCACTGGATAAACGCAGTTTAAGAGATACAGGTGGCGACTCTGCTCTGTCCGTATCCCCCTGGGATCCACTAAGCCTCCGGGCTTTACTGACTGAGACGTGAAGTAACAAAGTCAGATATTGGGGGCCGGTCACCCCTCTTGCAGCAGGAATCCCTCTGACTAGGCCAGAATGAAGAATACAGGTGTTGACTCTGCTCCGTCCGTATCCCCCTGGGATCCTTTTGCCTGTGGAGCCTATCTCCTCTGCTCCCCTCCAAGGCCTTCTTAGGTCGGGACCTTGACCAGGTAGAGACACGGGTTAACTCTGACCCGCTCCTCATCTCAAGGCCAGAGAACGAGGACCGTGAATCTTCAGTCAGCTGCAGACTCTTGCTGGACCCTGGCAGAAGACCACAATCAAAGACCTTGAACTTAAGATGGCCGTAGATTAAATATGAATCAATAAGTGTTTCCTAAAAGTATGTCCTACACCCTCACCCACTACATCGTTCCCGCTATCTTTGGTTCCCCCATCTCCTCTATCCCGGGCCGGGGCAGCACCCTGGTGCATTTAGGGCCCCTACAGGACAGGAGTGGTGTAGTGTTGAGTGTAAAGTGGGGTCCTGAGTGATGCTCCATCCTTACCTGGAAGAGGAGATACCACACCTCAAGCTGAGGTGCAGTACCCCTGTGGCGACTGAACCCTCAGGGGCGCCACATACACCCCTTTGTATTCTCAGTACATCTTATATATGCTGGACGCGTCCTTCTGTCCAAAGCCGGGATGGGTGGCAACTGCACAGTGAGGTGTCGGAGTCAGCACGTGTGCATACCACACTATGGTGCCATTTTATTGAAGACAATGTATATGCAAATTCACAGACATTGTCTTTAAAAAAATAATGCAGGATAGCGTCGTATGCGCACGTGCTGACTCCGGCACCACTAATAAAATTAAAAATGTAACAATAAATATGCTCGCCACCTGGGCGTAGAAAGGGTTCAATAGCTAGTACACTATAATGAGGGCAATCTGGCCATGGGCTTCCTGAAGCTTCAGGCCCCGGGCGGTAGCCCAGATTGTCCTCATTATAATCTGACAATGGATAATATGACAGATATCGTGAAAAACACAGCACATATCATAAATACATATGAGGTTATGTTATTCTATAAATGATGCATGAAATTGGTACCTAAATGTTGACTATTTTTCTAATCCATTTAAACTCCTTCTTTCTGATAAACACTCCCTTTTTGAACACTGCAAAATAAATTTAATTATGTGCAGATTTCACTGTAATGAATAGTTTAGCATTTACTTCCCAATGAATATCACACTTAAACTTGAAATTGGTTTTTACTGGAAACTATTCTTTGCATTTGCAAATGTAAATGAACAATTATCTTGCTGAACCTTAAAATATTGTGTCCTTTGAGAACAAAGAATTATATGATCCTACTACTACAACATAGAATAAATTACACTGAAGATAACACCCTGGATTTTGATGCTGATAATGGATAAGTATTAGTGTTGAGTGAGCACTAAAATGCTCGGGTGGTCGAAGCTCGGGCCGAGCTCACCGTGATACTCGGGTGCTCGACCCGAGCAACGAGCCCAATGTTAGTCTATGTGAGACCAGAGCATTTTTGCGGCGGCACCCCCGGCAGTCTGTAGAAAGCCTAAAAAGTGCCCAAAACGATAGTGACAGTGCTCAAATGACATGGGGACAGCATGGGGATCGCCCCAGGAAGCATTTCTGACCCCAAGGTCACTGCTGTCAACAACGTGGTCAGAGGTATTAAGACACTTTTACGGGCTCACACTAAAACGTTCAAAAACAAAACTGAAACTGCTTTCCTGTGAAATATGTTAAGGAACATCCTTTCCAGGGTAAAAACTTGTGTATAAGGTAAAATAAATAGCCAAAAACAAAAATACTCCTCCACACCTTGGGCTATGTTCACAACTAGCATTTTTTATGCGTTTTTGCACTTTTGTATTGCTTTCAACTGTGACAAATGCATTCACCGGGAAATGTCATTTTAACATTTTACAACCTTATCTGGCCATGTGCTGTGTGACACATGCATACAGTGCTGAAAAGACATGGGAACAGCATGGGGAAGACCCCTGAAAGCATCTCTGACATGCAGGTCACTGCCTAAAAGTGTGTCCATCAGAAGTTATCCTTGCCGCCGCATCAGAAGATGCAGACTTGCAACTATCCTCGTGCAAGTCCTTGTCCAAGGGCAGTGTTCAATTGTACCTCTTCCATTCCTTGCAATGCAAGCGCAAGTATGCAGCCTGCCACCCACCCACCCCCAGGCTGCAATACCCTACTGCTTGCTTGCTTGCACTTGAAATTGGAACTTTTAGGCATGTGGAGGCGGAATCTGGCCACCATGTCATGGCTGCATCGGCAGCCTGGTATCCATACTCGGTCCCCAGCCGCCCCGCGGCCGGGTGCCCACACACGGTCCCCAGCCGCCCCTATTTGTCCTGGTGCGCCTTGTACACAAACACGCATACCAAAACATTACCTGTGCCCTCCCCAGTGCATTTAGTGGGAAGGACAGCCTAACCACAAACACGTGGACAAGTGAATGTGGCCAGGGATGGTCCATCTCACTGACGCCTTCACACTGGGTTAATATTGTGGAAGCCAGGACACAGTTGGACACTGGGATGCAACACGTCCTCCAGACATAGAGGATTGCGGGTCCTGGGTCAATCAGGCTTCAACACAAAGTTCAGAAGGTAGACAGCAGCAGTGGTCGGCCTCCTACACAATGAGTAAATTATTCATGATCATGAGGCCATCCATCTCCTTAGCTTTCTGTTCCTTGGAATGCAAGCGAATGTATGTAGTAGCGGCTAGGCCTGAGGTGGTCAGCGTTTTGGCGCATATCCTACCTCCTCCGAGGATTGCAGGATGCTTTCCTGCTACTATCCCAGTTCTATGACTCCCAATAAAACAAAGCTTCAGGTGATGAATGATGGATGAGGTGGTGGCAAAGGAGAAAGAGCAGGAGGAACAGGGACCATTCACATCAATATCAGGCCAGTCAACCACACATATCTTGTAGGATATGTTTCTGTACCAAAAGGAGCGGTTCGGCTACACAGTTATAGGGCATACAGTGAGTGCAATGCCTACCAAAAATTTTGAGGCACTCCAATGCCCCTTGGAAGTGACATGGAGGTCAGAGGGCCTTAAATAAACCGTTTTTTCCATTTATAGCAACTGGGTCTCCTGTACACTGTTGACCTCAGAAGTGAATTATGATGAACTGCAATGCCCCTTGAAAGAGATGTGGATTACAGCGTACTAAAAACCTTCTACCCATTATTGGGGAGTGGGTCTCCCTTAGTATTCACCTATGCATTGAAAAGCAAAAGCTGACTAAAATTAGGAGGAAATGCAATGCCCGTTGGAAGAGTCGTGGAGGTTAGAGGTAATTAAAAACAACATTTCAATGCCCCTTTGAAGAGCTGTATAGTTTAGAGTGGTTTAACAAGACGGTTTTAATGCCCCTTGGAAGGGACATGGAGGTCCCAGTGGAATAAAAAGACAATATCAATGCCACTTGGAAGAGTGGTGGAGGTCCCAGTGGAATAAAAAGACAATTTCAATGCCACTTGGAAGAGTGGTGGAGGTCCCAGTCGAATAAAAAGACAATATCAATGCCCCTTTGAAGAGTGGTGGAGGTTACAGTGGAATAAAAAGACAATATCAATGCCCCTTGGAAGAGAAGTGGAGGTCACAGTAGATTAACAAGACGGTTTTAATGCCCCTTGGAAGAGACGTGGAGGTCACAGTAGCTTAACAAGACGGTTTTAATGCCCCTTGGAAGAGACGTGGAGTTCAGAGTGGTTTAACAAGACGGTTTTAATGCCCTTTGGAAGAGACGTGGAGGTCACAGTAGCTTAACAAGACAGTTTTAATGCACCTTGGAAGAGTTGTGGAGTTCAGAGTGCTTCAACTAGACGATTTTAATGCCCCTTGGAAGAGACGTGGAGGTCCCAGTGGAATAAAAAGACAATATCAATGCCCCTTGGAAGAGTGGTGGAGGTGGCAGTGGAATAAATAGGCAATATCAATGCCCCTTGGAAGAGACGTGGAGGTCACAGTAGCTTAACAAGACGGTTTTAATGCCCCTTGGAAGAGACGTGGAGTTCAGAGTGGTTTAACAAGACAGTTTTAATGCCCCTTGGAAGAGACGTGGAGGTCCCAGTGGAATAAAAAGACAATATCAATGCCCCTTGGAAGAGTGGTGGAGGTCCCAGTGGAATAAAAAGACAATTTCAATGCCGCTTGGAAGAGTGGTGGAGGTCCCAGTGGAATAAAAAGACAATATCAATGCCCCTTGGAAGAGTGGTGGAGGTTACAGTGGAATAAAAAGACAATATCAATGCCACTTGGAAGAGTGGTGAAGGTCGCAGTGGAATAAAAAGACAATATCAATGCCCCTTGGAAGAGACGTGGAGGTCACAGTAGCTTAACAAGACAGTTGTAATGCCCCTTGGAAGAGACGTGGAGTTCAGAGTGGTTTAACAAGACGGTTTTAATGCCCTTTGGAAGATACGTGGAGGTCACAGTAGCTTAACAAGACGGTTTTAATGCCCCTTGGAAGAGACGTGGAGTTCAGAGTCGTTTAACAAGACGGTTTTAATGCCCCTTGAAAGAGACGTGGAGTTCAGAGTGGTTTGACAAGACAGTTTTAATGCCCCTTGGAAGAGACGTGGAGGTCACAGTAGCTTAACAAGACGGTTTTAATGCCCCTTGGAAGAGATATGGAGTTCAGAGTGGTTTAACAAGACGGTTTTAATGCCCCTTGAAAGAGACGTGGAGGTCCCAGTGGAATAAAAAGACAATATCAATGCCCCTTGGAAGAGTGGTGAAGGTGGCAGTGGAATAAAAAGACAATATCAATGCCCCTTGGAAGAGAAGTGGAGGTCACAGTAGCTTAACAAGACAGTTTTAATGCCCCTTGAAAGAGAAGTGGAGGTCGCAGTGGAATAAAAAGACAATATCAATGCCCCTTGGAAGAGTGGTGGAGGTCCCAGTGGAATAAAAAGACACTATCAATGCCCCTTGGAAGAGTGGTGGAGGTCCCAGTGGAAAAAAAAGACAATATCAATGCCCCTTCGAAGAGACGTGGAGGTCACAGTAGCTTAACAAGCTGGTTTTAATGCCCCTTGGAAGTGACGTGGAGGTCACAGTAGCTTAACAAGATGGTTTTAATGCCCCTTGGAAGAGACGTGGAGTTCAGAGTGGTTTAACAAGACGGTTTTAATGCCCCTTGGAAGAGATGTGGAGGTCACAGTAGCTTAAGAAGACGGTTTTAATGCCCCTTGGAAGAGACGCGGAGTTCAGAGTGGATTTACAAGACGGTTTTAATGCCCCTTGGAAGAGACGTGGAGTTCAGAGTGGTTTAACAAGACGGTTTTAATGCCCCTTGGAAGAGACGTGGAGGTCACAGTAGCTTAACAAGACGGTTTTAATGCACCTTGGAAGAGATGTGGAGTTCAGAGTGGTTTAACAAGACGGTTTTAATGCCCCTTGGAAGAGACATGGTGGTCCCAGTGGAATAAAAAGACAAGATCAATGCCCCTTGGAAGAGTGGTGGAGGTGGCAGTAGAATAAATAGACAATATCAATGCCCCTTGGAAGAGACGTGGAGTTCACAGTAGCTTAACAAGACGGTTTTAATGCCCCTTGGAAGAGACGTGGAGTTCAGAGTGGTTTAACAAGATGGTTTTAATGCCCCTTGGAAGAGACGTGGAGGTCCCAGTGGAATAAATAGACAATATCAATGCCCCTTGGAAGAGTGGTGGAGGACCCAGTGGAATAAAAAGACAATATCAATGCCCCTTGGAAGAGTGGCGGAGGTCCCAGTGGAATAAAAAGACAATATTAATGCCCCTTGGAAGAGACGTGGAGGTCACAGTAGCTTAACAAGACAGTTTCAATGCCCCTTGGAAGAGACGTGGAGGTCACAGTAGCTTAACAAGACGGTTTTAATGCCCCTTGGAAGATACGTGGAATTCCCTGTAGAATAAAAAGACAATTACAATGCCCCTTGGAAAAGTGGTGGAGGTCCCAGTGGAATAAAAAGACAATATCAAGGCCACTTGGAAGAGTGGTGGAGGTTACAGTGGAATAAAAAGACAATATCAATGCCCCTTGAAAGAGTGGTGGAGGTCGCAGTGGAATAAAAAGACAATATCAATGCCCCTTGGAAGAGACGTGGAGGTCAAAGTAGTTTAACAAGACGGTATTAATGCCCCTTGGAAGAGACTTGGAGGTCACAGTAGCTTAACAAGACGGTTTTAATGCCCCTTGGAAGAGATGTGGAGTTCAGAGTGGTTTAACAAGACGGTTTTAATGCCCCTTGGAAGAGACGTGGAGGTCACAGTAGCTTAACAAGACAGTTTTAATGCCACTTTGAAGAGACGTGGAGTTCAGAGTGGTTTATCAAGATGGTTTTAATGCCCCTTGGAAGAGACGTGGAGTTCAGAGTGGTTTAACAAGATGGTTTTAATGCCCCTTGGAAGAGACGTGGAGGTCACAGCAGCTTAACAAGACGGTTTTAATGCCCCTTGGAAGAGACGTAGAGGTCCCAGTGGAATAAAAAGACAATATCAATACCCCTTGGAAGAGACGTGGAGGTCACAGTAGCTTAACATGACAGTTTTAATGCCTCTTGGAAGAGACGTGTAGTTCAGAGTGGTTTAACAAGACGGTTTTAATGCCTCTTGGAAGAGACGTGGAGGTCCCAGTGGAATAAAAAGACAATATCAATGCCCCTTGGAAGATTGGTGGAGGTCCCAGTGGAATAAAAAGACAATATCAATGCCCCTTGGAAGAGTGTTGGAGGTCCCAGTGGAATAAAAAGACAATATCAATGCCCCTTGGAAGAGACGTGGAGGTCACAGTAGCTTAATAAGATGGTTTTAATGCCCCTTGGAAGAGACGTGGAGGTCACAGTAGCTTAACAAGACAGTTTTAATGCCCCTTGGAAGAGATGTGGAGGTCACAGTGGAATAAAAAGACAATATCAATGACCCTTGGAAGACACGTGGAGGTCACAATAGCTTAACAAGATGATTTTAATGCCCCTTACAAGAGCCATGCAGTACAGCATATTAAAAACATTATTCCCATTATTGGGGAGTGGGTCTCCCGTAGTCTTTGCCTATGCCTTCCAAGGAAAAGCTGCCAAAAATTAGGACGGAGGAACTTGCAATTCTGGCAAACAAGAGCCACGCAGTCCAGCATATTAAAAACATATTTCCCATTATTGGGAAGTGGGTCTCCCATAGTCCTTGCCTATGCCTTCCAAGCACAAGCTGCCAAAAATTAGGACGGAGGAACTTGCAATGCTGGCAACACGGACCATGGTCACCCTGGTCGTATAGTGGTGGTGGAGGCTGAGGATAAGGAGAAGAGCAAAAAACAGGCGAAATGAGGAAGCGTTTACCCATGTGTGGGTGTGAAGCGGTGCATGGGAATTCAACTCCCGAAATAACACAGTGGATTTGACTTTATGATACTCTGCTGTCATTTGGTGTTGATGAGAAGTCTGGCCCAATCCAGCCCTTTTTCATTTTGATAAGGGTCAGCTTGTCAGCATTGTCAGTTGACAGGCGAGTGCGCTTATCAGTTATAATTACCCCAGCGGCACAAAAAACACTCTCCGATAACACGCTAGCGGCAGGGCAGGCCAGGACCTCCAAGGCGTACAGAGCAATTTCATTCCAAGTGTTCAGCTTGGATACCCAATAATTAAAAGTCACAGAGGAATCACGGAGGACACTGGTACGGTCGGCAAGGTACTCCCTCACCATCTTTTGAAACTTTCCACTCCTTGTGAGAGTACCCCGTGCCTCAGGGCCTGTAAGCTGGGCGGGTCTCAGAAAACTGTCCCAGAATGTTGACAGTGCTCCTCTGCCTCTGCTGGATTGGAGTTGAGTCTCTCTCACCTGTACGCCTTGGTTGGGCCACGAACTGTGACCTCTGCCGCTAGCGTGTTCAGATGGGAATTTTTTTAACAGTTCTGCAGCAAGGGCCTTCTGGTACTGCCCCAATTTTGTAGACCTCTCCACCTCAGGAATTAGAGAGTGAAAGTTCTCCTTGTAGCGGGGGTCTAAAAGTGTCACCAACCAGTAATGACTGTCACCCAACATTTTGACAACGCGAGGGTCACGGTTAAGGCAGCGTAACATAACGTCAGCCATGCGTGCCAGACTGGTAATGGACAAGACTTCCGTGTCCTCACCAAGATGACGACTGACCATGCTCTCCTCCTCCTCCTTCTCCTCCTCCTCCCCCCCTGTCCTCAGGCCACCCACGCTGAACCGACAGTATGACAGTTGTACAGGTACTACCGTCTACAGCGCATGATACCAGCTCCTGTTCTTCCTCCTCCTCCTCTCCCTCATTGTCCCCCAATGCACATTGGGATGAGATGAGGCTGGGCTTTGTGTAATTGCCCGCTACGGCTTCTTGATCCATCTCATCATACTCTGGCTGCAATGCCTCCTCTTTAATTCTCTGCAGAGAGCGTTGCAAAAGACAGACAAGTGGGATGCTGACGCTAATGATGACATCATCGCCACTCACCATCTTGGTGGACTCCTCAAAGTTTGTCAGGATGGTACATATGTCAGACATCCAGGTCCACTCCTGTGGTCTTATGTGTGGAGTCTGACCTGAATATCGACGGCCTTGTTGCAGCTGGTACTCCACAACTGCTCTCTTCTGCTCACAAATCCTTTACAACATGTGGAGGGTAGAGTTCCAATGTGTGGGGACATCACACACCAGTCGGTGTGCCGGAAGCTGCAAACGCTGCTGCAACACAGCAAGGGCGGCGGAAGCTGTAGCTGACTTCCGATAATGAGCTGATAGGTGGCGTACTTTGACGAGAAGATCTGGCAACTCGGGGTATGATTTAAGAAACCGCTGAACCACGAGGTTAAGCACATGAGCCAGGCATGGTACGTGTGTGATCTCGCCTCACCTCAGAGCCGGCACCAGGTAACGGCCATTGTCACACACGACCATGCCTGGATGTAGGTTCAGCGGTCTCAGCAACAGATATGCCTACTCTTTCACAGCTGTCCACAAATAACAAATACTGTGAGGTTTATCACCTAAGCTTATGAGCTTCAGCACAGCCTGTTGCCGCTTGGTTGAGGCAGTACTGCAGTGCTTCCAGCTTGTAACTGATGTGGTGATATCTGAGATGGAGGCTTGAACATGAGGAGGAGAAGGATGATGCGCAGGAGCTGTACACTGTGGGGGCAACTCTGACTGACTTAGGGCCCGCAATCCTACGTGTGGGGAGGATGTGTTCCGTCCCAAGGTCCGACTGGGTCCCGGCTTCCACTATGTTTACCCAGTATGCCGTCAGGGAGATGTACCGTCCCTGGCCACAAGCACTTGTCCACGTGTCCATTGTCAGGTGGACTCTCCCAGTAACTGCGTTGTTGAGGGCACGGCAGATGTTTTGGGACACATGCTTGTGTAGTGCGGGGATGGCACAACGGGCAAAATAGTGTCGGCTGGCGACCGAGTACCGAGGGACGGCCACCGCCATAAGGTTGCGGAAGGATTCCATCTCCACCAGTCTAAAAGGCAGCATTTCCAATGCAAGCAGTCGTGAAATGTGCGAATTTAGGACTGTGGCCTGTGGGGAGTTGGCTGCGAATTTGCGCTTTCATTCAAAGGTCTGGGATATGGACAATTGAACGCTGCGGTGGGACGTGGACGTGGACGTTGATGCTGTTTCTTGAGAAACTGCCATAACAAGTGAAGACTGAGAGGAGGGGGCATCTTTGCATGCAGTATGGACAGGGGATTGCCTTGCACGCACAGCAGGGGGTTCTCTTACACGCACAACAGTGGAAGAAGCAGTGGTGACACCCGCTGACACTGGTCGTGGACCCTGGGGTTCGCCCCATAAAGTCGGGTGCTTTGCTGACATGTGCCTGATCATGCTGGTGGTGGTCAGGCTGGTAGTTTTGTCACTCCTGCTGATGCCGGCATGGCAGGTGGTACAAATGAACTTTTTGGGTTATCAGCAGAGTGTTTAAAAAAATTCCAGACCCTGGAAGACCTACAGGTTGTACTGGCAACGTCCCTCGTGTTGGTGTTACGGGGAACGGTTGACCGCCTTCTGTCTGCGGCCACCACACTGCTTCTTACTGCCTGTTGGGGTACTCTGCCTCCCTCCCCCTGTGTGCTGCTGGCCTTGCTCTGCGTGTCCTCCTGCCTCGTTGGGTCATCTACTAGATCATCCACTACCTCCTCCTCTTCCACTTCCGCACCACGGTCCTCCTCCTCACTTCGTGGCAATTTTGTCTCGTCATCGTCCACCTCTTATGACAGATTGCCAGCGTCGCCTTCCTGTGGCCGTGGCTGTTCAAATATTTGGGCATCGCTACATGGGATCTCCTCTTCCACCACTTCAAGCGGAGTAGGCGAGGGGCCCAAATATGGAAATGGACCAGTAAACAGCTCTTCAGAGTGTCCAACTGTGGGATCAGTTGCTGTCTGACATCACTCGGCATGGTGGGAGGAAGGAGCATCAGGGTGAGGAGGAGTATGCAGTCGAGACTCATGGCTTCTAACACTTGACTGTGTGGAAGACAGACCGGAGGTGGTGGTGCCCAGGTGACTGGAAGTATTATCTGCTATCCAATTAATAACCTGTTCACACTGATCAGTTCGCAATATTGGTGCTGTTGTGTGCTTCCCTAGTTTTTCGGTCAAGAACTGGGAGCGAGAAGATGTGGCTGTTGGTTGTGGCACATTTTTACCTTGGCCACGTCCCCGTCCTCTGCACGCACCATCACCAGAACGTCCAGTTCCATGTCCCTTGCCACACGCCTTGCCCATTGTAAATGAAGTAAAATAGCTTACACTCACACTATCAATGCCAAAAGGGTAATATAAAGGACATTTGAACCGTGGAAGAGGAAAACCACAGTTCTAGTTCTGTGGCCTACACCAGAATCTTTTAAATAGATATATTTGTGTCTGAAAAGTCAGAGAGACACTGAAACTGTTTTTTTATGCAAAAAGGTGGATTACACCCAGATTTGAACTGTGGAAGAGGAAAACCACAGTTCTAGTTATCTGGCCTACACCAGAATCTTTTAAACAGATATATTTGTGTCTGGACAGTCAGCAAGACACTCAAAATGCTTTTTTTTTATGGAAAAAAGGCAAAAAAGTGAATAATACAGAGATTTGAACTGTGGAACTGCAAAACCACAGTTCTAGTTATTTGGCCCACACCAGAATCTTTTAAACAGATATATTTGTGTCTGAACAGTCAGCGAGACACTCAAAATGTTTTTTTTTATGGAAAAAAGGCAAAAAAGTGGATAATACAGAGATTTGAACCGTGGAACTGCAAAACCACAGTTCTAGTTATCTGACCTACACCAGACTCTTTTAAACAAATATATTTGTGTCTGAACACTCACAGACACACTTAATATTTTTTTTTGGGGGGGGGGAATACCAAAAGGTTAATAAGATGGGTATTTGTACAGTCTGACTGAAGTAAAAAAAAAAGAGGATTTAGATGAAAAAAAAGCAATTTTCCTGGCCTCTCAGACCTGGGGCTAAGTCTAACAATTTGAAAAGCAGCACACAGGACTGTAATGCAATGTTTGTTGGTATAACCACTGCGTCTCCTATACAGCCTGTCTGCCTGCCTGATATCTGGGTTGGATATTAGTCCTGAGAAGGACTGTTTGTTTGATTTTGCAGGCTTTAGAGACCCTACACTACCTATTTTGCAGTATAAATCTCTCCCTAGCTCAGCAGCACTCTCCCTACACCGTCTGATCCGCAGCGACTGTGTCCAAGATGGCGGCGCCTGGTTTTAAATACTCGAGGTGACGCTGTGCGGCCAATCACTGTAATGCCCACAACCAACATGGCTGCGGCATTACAGTGACTGACTGGCAATCCCTGCATGCTCATTGGCTCTGTAAAGAGCGCCAAAAGTGCAGGGCGGAGACCCGAGCTCCCGCCCGAGTAACCCGGAAATGCTCGGTGCTCGCCCAACATCCCGAGTAGTGAGATGCTCGGGCGAGTACCGAGCAGTGTCGAGCATGCTCGCTCAACACTTGTAAGTATTAAGTCATTGCTCCTACTAATAAATTAATTCAAATGTAGTCCAAAACCATGAGGTCAGACAGCTTCCAAACTATAATAACACAAAAGAGGTCTGCTGCGGCACATAACCGCCAGACAAGAAGAGATTCTGACAAGATGTTAAAAATAAAACCAATATTTATTCAGTTCAGAAATAAAAGATACATTAAAATTAGACAATGGAAAACCTCCAAAAAATGGTGGAATGGAAAACACTGAAAGGTCCACTGCTAGCAAATGTAATACATGAATATGTTTACAGGATAACACACCTCATGTGGTAGAATCCAGGTAATAAAGAGATATACTTATAAGAGGACTACTTTGTCCTAGTATAGCGCATGTGCGACAAGGGAAGTAGTCTTTACTAAATGCATCTCAAATCTCCATAAGGTTTAAATAGATCAAAGCAACAGCAAACTTATCATAGGTCCAGACTGTAAAGCCACAGCAAAAATACTGAAGTAACGCAGGAACCTAGTAAGAAAACAAGATTACCTGATTCAGGAAGTGGATCCCGACAAGCAGAGACCAACGTGTCCTCCCCCTACACCCAACGGACGCCGTTTCGCAATGTCGCTTCTTCCGGGGCGTGTCATCTCGCTCAACACTAGTAAGTATTAAGTCATTGCTCCTACTAGTAAATGCATTGTACTTTTTTGGGTAAAATCTCATTACCGACCACTACAAAAAAAATGTATGTAGGCACAAAAACATTACAATCATGAACATCCAATTCTACAATTATAGATTTTATCTTTACATGATGAGCAATTCTGTTCACTTACACTTAAAGAGGTTGTCTAGTAATTGGACAACCCCTTCTCAATCCTGTTTCTACCTGTAAAATAATAACACTTAGGCCATGGCCCCACTATCAGTATTTGGTCAGTATTCGGTCAGTATTTTTTCTCTGGAGTTGGAGCCAAAACCAGGCGAGGAACAATCCTGCTGCTCCTGCTATTCAGCCAATGTTCCTTGATCAACAACTTCCAATACAATATACTGTACCCCACAGCCCTTCAAACAGTATGATATTCCCATAAAGTCCCTCATACAGTATGTTGTCCCCTCACACAGTATATCACTACAGAGCCCCCCGCACAGTATGATGTTTCCATATCCCCCTACATAGTATTATGTCCCCACATAGCCCTTTACCCAGTATGCTTTACCCCACATAGCCCTTTACCCCCCTCTACACAATATGATGTCTCCACAAAGCTTCCTTACAAAGTATATCCCCAAACAGCCCCCCATGCACTATTATGTCCCCTCACAGCACCCTTTCATAGAATTATATGCCTACACAGCCCCCTTACACAATATTCTCCCCCAACACTGCCACTGGCACATTATAATGTCCCCACAAAGCTCTCCTACACAGCATGATGTCCCCACAAAGACACTATGCACAATATGATGTCCCTTAACAGCAAGAGCCCCCTCTGCACCTTTCTTGTACAGTATGATGTCCCCACAAAGCCACCTACATAGTATAATGTCCCTACAAAGCCCCCTCTAAACAATGATATCCCCGAGCAGCCTCCCATGCAGTATGATGTCCCCACATAGCCCCCTTACACAATATTATGTCACCACAAAGACCCTTGGCACAGTATTATGTCCCCACAGTTTCCTACAATGTACTGTCAATCAAAAAATATTAATAAAAATAAAGCTACTCACCTAACTCCATTCTCCCACTACTCTACAGTTGGTGCGAGGTTGTGACAACTGCTGCGCTACCAGACCCGCAGGCTCAATGATGAGGGAGCTGACAGGTGAGGGGCGGCCGCATGGTGCAGGAAGCCACGGTATCTAGACCTTTCTCTTTCCTGGTCTATGGGCCTCACCGGAACAGCTTAATTGCTGAATACAGCCCATGCTTTGCCCAGGTCTGCTCTAGACTGTAGCAGCAATTTTTATGCTGTGTTTCTACATACTGGCATTTGTTATTATGTTGTCAGTTTTGAGCAGACGGAATTAATCTGGTTTAAGCAAAAGTCTTTAAACAATTTATTACAGTTAATTGAGACATTTAAGTGAGCAGGTCTGTTTTGTCACACCTATTTAAATTGTCAAATTGGACACACATTCAGTACATTCCACACTGATATTACAGGCAGGCTGGTGTTGCACTAGCCTTTTTGGTTGTCACGTGTAACCTACTTAGAATTTCTGGTTGACTGCATATTTTTCCAGGTTTGACTAAGAAAGGGTGGTAAAAATTTTTTGTAAATGTTATACTTTTGTCCAAAATGTATGGTAAACAAAAAAGTGACATTGGCAACAAACATCGTAACATGAGGGAGAAAAAAACTCCATACCTTGGCTAAAAATTTGAGAGACGCTAACAGTCTGCAAAGTCGATACTCCCATGTTTATCAGCACCACAGCTACAACAAAAACCAATGCAGCAGCAAATACTAAAGATGAACCAGGCAAAATTCGAATTTGCCTATTTACGTTTATTTTTCCTGAGAAATTCGATTAGTGGAGAAGTTATTCTCTCCGAATTTAATGTCCTTCATTATGCTCTGGGGTTTCTCCAGACCCCAGACCATAATAAATGTACACTGAGTGCACAATTATTAGGCAATTTGTATTTTTGATTATTCATTTTATTATTGAAGAACTACAGTGCTGTCAGACAATACAAAAGGTTAATAACCTGAAACGTGAATATATGAAATATACTGTATAAGAAAATAAAAGTAAGGCTTTGTCTTTCGTATTAGAATTTCTAATAGTGGATTATCTGGATTTTTTTTAACATTTTGATGGCCTTTTCCAGTTCAGAAAAATGGTGGCCAGCGACGGTCATTTTGATGAATCCATGCTGGTGTGAATTGCAAAAAGTCCACATTTTGAGGAATGCAGATTTTTGTAAATTCGAGTAGAATTCAATTCCAATCTAATATATATGATATGACATGATGCACCAGATGTTTTTTCTGTTGCTGCTGCAACAACCTGATGGAGAACAGAAAATAGAGTTACACAGTTAATAGCCAAGTTCAGTTGTACCTACACTGGTATCCTTTCAGATACCATTATCCCCTATTTCATGTACTGCTGGCTCAGCAGATTGGAGCAGTGGCAAGAACAGGCCCAGTTTTCTATGGGCGTACTGTCATGTCCAGCCTGACAGGTATTGATCAGCACTGATTTTCAATCACCTACAGCCGATGCCAATGATTACATCGGTCATACTATCTTTCTCTTTCCTGTCCTTATCTGTCTTCTACACAGTTGTGCTGCTGGCAGTGCCAAAGGCCCATGCTCAGCTAGACATCTACTCCTTGTCCATCATGTAATCTATACAATAGTACTGCTACTGCCAGAGTGGTTGTAGCTAGCCCTACTTTGAAAGACATATCCTTGGCTGTCTCCTCCTAATTTTTTACTGTTCGATTTCTGACACTGTCACTGCACAGCCACGCTAGTTATACATCTCTTGTCTGTATACTGTGTTTTCAGCTATACTGAATTGCTGCTGAGAAGTGTACTCTATTGAGGGTACAGAAATCTGAAATTGCTCCCAAAATAGGGATTATTTTTTACATGGCTTGTTGACAAGTCATTGCTTCTTCACTTTGAAAACAGCTAACCTGTTCCTGTTCTTTTAATTAAGTGATTCATTTTTTGATGGCTTGATAAAAGTATAAAAGTTGAGAGTATCAAACCATTTGAAAATCCCAAAAATGAAATACGTTTTTCCCTCTCAGTTGAGAAGCCATTGCTTCTTGAATTTCAAAACATCACACCTATTTCTGCTATCTATATAAAGGGATCATTTTTGCACAACTTATGAAGAACACACTATCGCCTCTTAATTAGGGATGAGCAGACCTGTAGATGTCTCTCTCTCCATCCAAACTCCGAACACTAAAATGGACTTCCGAGAGAAGTCAGTGTTCGGAGTTCTATACCGGACACCTAGTCCGTTACGAACCCCGAACTTTACAGTTCGGGTTCTCTCATCTCTACTATTTATTTAGCAAAGAATAAAGCTTTTGATAGGTTGAGGTCCCTTGGATCTTTATAAGACTGTGCTTGCATTATAGAGCTCAAAAGTGGTTCAGTGTAATCCTAGGAGACCTCAGTGTTAGACATGTCTTTTTTGAACCATTGGAAGTTTTTCAGTGTTGATATTCGCTGCAAATTTATTTATCGCATATCCAATTGTTTGGGAAAATTCTGGCAAATTTGAACTTTAAAAGATCCAATCATCTCTAGGAGTCAAGATGCTTTTTACTCTAAGGGACTACGTACAGCAACCAAAAACGTTGTATTGTTTAAATACTTCTTGTTTTTTTTTTGTATTGCCTTTTTTAGGCTGCAGGCTTTGTAACTTCTTCAGTTTAATATTCTTGTATCTGTGCTGTTTTTCTTTCAGGGTTTCTTCTAGTTTCTCTGTGCAATCTTTTCGTCATGATTCTGAGCATAAATCTTTAGCTTCACACTGCCTGTTTAACCTTAAGGAGTCTGGCTTTTGAGTTACCTGCAGTTTTGTTTCTCTCTTTATAAACTAAAATGGGAATGAAAGAAACCAAATAGCAGCTTTTGATACAATAGTTTGCTTCTTTTAAGGAGATAGCTTTTAGGATTCTCAGGATTTCATGCAGTTTTTTTGTTTTACAAACCTTTAACTGCTAATGCTTATAGTAAAAGAGTAACTAAACTTCTAACCTTTTTTTCATTGAAAGTTCCTGACAAATTTGAAAAATACAGGATCAAAGTTTAATTACTCTTTCACGTGTGCTAGGACAGTTTATCTGTGAAAAAAAATCTATACAAGTACTGTAACATGTACAACCTGTGCCATTAATTTGATGATGTTCATTGGCATTTCCCCTTTCCACTGTTTTCTTTACCTTCCTGCAATTTAGGTCTGAAAACTTGTTTCCATTATTAATACATTTCTGAGGGTCTTTGAAGTAAAGAAGATTACAACCCCATCTAAAATTAACTAATGAGAACAGAAATAGCCAAATGGGTTTACCAGATACAGTTATCTTCACTATGTATATCTCCAATTAGAGAGTAACAATCCCCCTCTCGATCATTTCCTTCAGCCCTGTCAAAACAAAAAAATCATTAGTAATAAAAAAGCTCCTTAAAACTGCAATGTAAGTGCAGAAGTGTCTTATGCATGTTGCCTCTAAATGGCTGACACAAGCAGATCTCTACAGAAATTTAGATGACCGCCTAGGTCAGTCACTGCCTCCAGTAGGCATTGCTTTGCAATGATATTAACTAGTGATGAGCGAGCATGGTCGCCACTCTTCAGGACTCACCAGAGCATCTCAGTGCTCAAGATGCTCGGTGATCAGTGAGTTATTTCGAAATGATTGGGCGGGAGCTCAAGTGCACGCCCCGCATATTTGGCGCTGTTTAGATAGCCTTGGCTGGCCGCATAGGGTCATCAGGTCTATATATGACCTGGGACCCTATGCTCATCACAATCTACTGGTCAAGCAGGCAAAGTAGGGAGAGGTGTTGCTGAGTGAGGGAGAGAATTGGCGGTTGTTTTAGTGAGGTATTCCACAGCATTGCAAATCTACACTAACAGTCCTTCTAAGGACAAATTCTACTGAATATTAATCCTGGTGATAGCAGGAGTTAGGCAGGCAGAGTTTGTGGCGAGCAAATACAACAGAATAGGGTCCATTGCACGTTCTTTCTGCTGATTTTACTCATATACATAGCCCTAGATATCAGGGCTAATAATCTTTTTGCTCTTAATCCTGATTATTTTGTTGAAAAGCAATATTATACACAATTTTTACTGCTTCATTTGCTTGTTAGCAGGATAGAGCCAGATTTGGTTGATTTTAATAACATTGCTGTATTGTGGAAGCAGAGAAACTTGTCCATTATCAGACGTGATTCTCTTTTACTGCTTTAATAATCCTGACATTTTTGGGAATGTGACAAATATTATACTCCATTTGAAGTCTTCCAGTTGTGTGTTGAAAACTATTCACACTTAGTCGCTGACCAATGCTATATCTATTAGGCCATTGCCTAAAATCATGGTCATCACATGTGATCCAATATTACTGCAGTAATAATACAGACATTTTTGGGAACGTGACAAATATTATACTTCATTTAAAATAGGCAAGGCGTGTGGCAAGGGGTGGGGAAGTGGACGTGATGGTGCATATGTGGCGCCCTGCTGCGCACAAGCACCACAGATCCCAAAAGGGTGCATGGACGGACTTCTCCACAAGAGGCCCTCACTTCATACAGACACCTCCACCCTTCCACCTCAGACCACCAGAGGGAGCCCTGTTAGGGATATATATGCTGGAGGGTGGAGTTAGGTAGTCAGAGTGTGCTGACGCTAGGAGATCAGTGAAGACGCAGCACCCTGGCTGCTGTGCTTAGGCGAGCCAAGGCCTACAGCACGAGTTGAAGCCTGAGGGGCCCTGAGTGTGGCCGGAGGCAAGGAGGAGAGGAGAGAGGAGTTGAGGGGGCAGAGGAGCATCACAGGCTCACCCCAAGAAACGAACCGGACACCGGGTCCGCGCCTACAGGGTCCTTTATACCCAGTAGGGATCACAGGCATACCAGGAGGACTACAAGTCACTGGTCGACCTGATGCTAAACCCTTGACAGGACTATGAACCACGAAGGCCACGGCGTCCAGGGATAGTGTGTGCCAGAAAAAGGTCCTACTACCAAGTGACAGGTGAAGGAACAGCACGACACAAAAGCTAGACCCAGTTGCAGGATGGCCAGGAGCTTAGAGAGGGGACACACGGACCAGGAGGCCTTATACCCGCTCACTGGGGAGGAGTCCTGAAGGGCACCCTTCCTACCGAGTACCCTGGACCGTACCTGACATCCGCACCAGAAAAGGTATTGAAGCGAATCCCCTGTCTCTGTTAGTTACTCCTGCTGCGCCATCCCAACTGCACCACAAGTCCCAGCATCACCACCCACCATCAAACTCTACACTGCCCTGAGGCCCGCTCCACCTGTGGGGAGCTGTTCCATCCTAGCTGCCTATAAACTGCCTCAGAGTTCTGCAGCAGTGCTGGTACAAATTACCAGAGACCACAGGTGGCGTCACGATCAAACTACAAATCCCATATAAACTATCCTCTTTTTGTTGACCGCCCTGGGCCACGGACTGGGCCAGCCACTGTGACATATTCCCCTCCAGCATCCATAGGCCCGGACGCCGAGTACCCCACTGCCCTGGGGGCACGTCAATCTCTGGCGTCACGAACAGGATTTCGTGCCCGTTGCCACCGGGTACTGTGTGCCGTAATTGAACTGTGTTTAAACTGTGGTGAACATCACCGCCATTACCGCGTCGCCACGCGGGAAGAAGAAGGGCATAACCACGGGAACCAGTGGGGCGTGACTGTAGGAAGCGCGCGAAGCCCAGGCCCTGCCTCGCGCCTTGACGCCGAACCAGGAAGCATCAGGTCCTAGAAGGAGACCATCGTCAAGCGCACGCTCTGACGTCAGCCGCGAGGGAGACACAAGGTCCTGGAAGGAGACCGTCGCCTGTGGAGCTGCGGCCTGCCCGATCCAAGTAAAGAAGGTAGGCTAAGGTTTACTAGGGGGGCGCAACCATGGCCGACGACCAGCAAGACGCCGGAGCACCAGTTAACTCTCCCGATGTTCAACTTGCGCCCCGCGCTGCTCAGGCCGGAACGGCCGCCCCACCAGCTGGGGTCTTGACTCCATTGATACCCATGGCCCTGCCGTATATCCCTGGAGCGAAATGGCTTCCCCAGTATTACGGCAAACCAGACACCCTGTCTGGATTCAGAAGGAAAATATGCGGTGTATAGGACATGTACTCAACGACTGGTAAACAGAGAGCCGCTGTTGTGCTGGGACAATTGACTGCTGCCGCAGAGGGGGAAGTTGAAACCTGGCCAGCCGCAGACCAGGAATCAGTATTCGTTATCTTTAAGAGACTGTCAACTGTCTTTGAAAACCGCACTGAGACAGATCTCCGGATGAGGTTCTACCACTGTACCCAGAAACCTGAGGACAGTATCTGGGACTACGCCTGGTGCTTACAGGAAGCCCTGCAGGCCCTGAAGCAGGTTAGTCCAGCCAGCATACAAGATGAGAACAAAATACTGACGGAACAGTTCATCCGGGGGTTGAGGTCTCAGGAGGAGAGCAGAACCGTACGGTGGTGGGCCTTAATTCATCCAAATGCCACCTTTGACGCTCTGAAGGACATGGCTATTAAGGGTCTGCAGCCCCTGGAACCATCAGATACTGCTATCCAGCATTACCAGGGTGGGGCCACCCCAGTGCCCGCAGCACCTACTGCTCCCTCATTAATGGCTGAAGCAAAGATGCAAACAGTGCCCCCTAGCGAGCTGGACAGCCTGCACTCTGAAGTGTGCCAGCTAAGTAAAACCCTGGCCACTCTCCTGAGCACCCTGCAGCTACAGGCGGAGCCCGAGCCGGAAGGAAAGATCCTACTCGCCGACAGTCCTGAGGATGTCCCTTGGATGAGGAGAAGAAGTAGTACAACGCCACCCCGTAGAAGGACAACGCCACCCCGTCGAAGGACCAACGACCAACGTCGCCCTGCAGGAGATTTCATCTGCTACCGTTGCCACAAGGCAGGCCACACAGCGCGGAACTGTCCTTTAAACGAGCAAACCATGGGGCCGAGGGCCGATACACAGGAGTAACTCAACCAGGCCCATCAAGCTGGTATGACCGGTTCATAGGAGGAAGGCCTTTCCTGTCCATCGTGCTGGACGGCATAGCAAAACCTGCGTTACTGGACACCGGCTCACAGGTAACCATCATACCTGATGTCCTCTACAAAAGGTACTGGTCCATAGATGAACTCCACCCGCCAGCCCCTAACCTCTCTGTGTATGCCGTTAACGGCCTTCCTCTTAACCTAGTAGGGGTTAAAGATGTGACAGTGAAGGTGGGGAGAGTGGAACTAAAGGACCAAGGACTAATTGTCATAGAATCTAACCCTGGCGATACCAATCCGTATATGATACTTGGCACAAATATTGTTGGTAACTGTTTGGGAGAAGTGTTGTTTTTACTCCAACAGATTGCTGACACTGCCAAACCAGGGCAGAGGAGGGTGCTCCAGAAAGAAATTCGAGCCCTCCTGTACAAGCAACAGGTAAAACTAACAGGTGGTGAGATTGGTAATGTACAGGTGACAGACCCGATGCCCATTGTGATTCCCCCAATGAGTGAAATGCTGATTTGGTGTAGGGCAGCGATTGGTCTCAGGGGCCAAAACTACCAGGCGGTAGTGGAGCCCATTAGCTCAGAGCATAGACCTACACTCCTAACTGCTAGAGAGGTAGTTGATGTACGCAATGGGAGGGTACCCATACGTCTCCTAAATTGTGGGGAGGAGGACGTTAAATTGCCAAGATACGCCACTGCTGCCAGATTGAATACTGTAAATGATGATGCCATACACACAGTGGAATCCTTGACTGCAGCAGATAAAGTGGAGGACAATGACTCCGAAACGCAGCTGGAGGATTGGTACCAGCAGCTCCATGTTGGGACTGACGCCACTCCATCAAAGGCACGGTGTTTACAGAGTGGTTCAGGAATATGAACAAGTGTTTAGTAAGCACCCACTTGATTTTGGAAAGGTTAAAGGGGTACAACACCACATACCCAACGGTAACAATCCACCGATTAAGGAGCGTTACAGACCCGTACCACCAGCACATGACCAAAAAGCCAAGGAAATGTTACATGACATGAAAAAGGCAGGGGTAGTAAGGGATAGCTGTAGCCCCTGGGAAGCTCCCCTGGTGCTGGTCAGAAAGAAGGACGGTAGCATGAGAATGTGTGTAGATTATAGACAAATTAATCGAATAACACATAAAGATGCATACCCTTTGCCCCGGATAGAGGAATCCCTGGCTGCATTAAAATCTGCCAATTACTTCTCCACATTGGATCTCACTAGTGGGTACTGGCAAGTCTCTGTTGCTGAGGAAGACCGGGAGAAGACAGCCTTCACCACCCCGATGGGACTGTGCGAATCCAACAGCATGCCGTTTGGACTCTGCAACGCACCCGTAACGTTCCAGAGGTTGATGGAGTGTTGCTTGGGACACCGGAACTTTGAGACAGTGCTGCTGTACCTGGATGACGTTATCGTGTACTCGAGGATGTATGAAGACCATCTAAAGCACCTGGTGGATGTATTTGAAGCATTGCCCCGGTATGGGATGAAACTAAAACCTTCTAAGTGCTACCTGCTCAAGCAGAAGGTTCAGTACCTGGGACACGTGGTCAGCTCAGAGGGAGTAGCACCGGACCCGGAGAAGGTCACTGCCATCCAGAAGTGGCCTGAACCGAGAAGCATCAAAGAAGTACGGCAATTCCTGGGACTGGTCGGGTACTACGGGAGGTTCATAAAGGACTACACCAAAAAGGTAGCACCTCTACAAGATCTCCTGGTAGGACAGTCCAAAAGAGGAAAAAGTCCCCCATTCCAGTGGGGCGAAGAACAGGCTGAATCCTTTGCAGAAATGAAGGAAGTCCTAACTGGTGAAGAAATCCTGGCTTACCCTGACTACAGCCAGCCTTTCCTGTTGTACACTGACGCCAGCAACGAGGGACTGGGAGCTGTGTTGTCCCAGAAGCAAAACGGCAGAGAGAAGGTAATTGCCTATGCCAGTAGGAAGCTTCGCCCTACTGAGAGGAACCCGGAGAATTACAGTTCATTCAAGCTGGAGTTCCTGGCCTTGGTCTGGGCTATCACTGAAAGATTCAAGCATTACCTAGCCTCAACTAAGTTTACAGCTTTTACTGACAACAATCCCTTGACATACCTGGAAACAGCCAGGTTGGGAGCCATGGAACAGCGTTGAGTTGCCAGACTGTCAAATTATGATCAAGTTCACGATCAAGTACCGGACAGGTCACAAGAACACCAATGCTAATGCCCTGTCAAGAATGCCCCACCAGTCAGACACCGAGGATGAAGTGGATGACCTGGAAGAGATTGAACTACCTGCTTTCCACAGAAATGGGATGGTCCACGTGCAGCACACCTCCAGAAGGTATCATGGTAAGACAGTAAACCTTTTACCTCATCACAGCTGGAAGTAGACCCAGGACAGTGGACCTGGTTGTCAGCCTCATCAAAAGACTGATAATAACTAGTGTTGAGCGAGCATGCTCGACACTGCTCAGTACTCGCCCGAGCATCATGCTACTCGGGATGTTCGGCGAGCACCGAGCATTTCCGGGTTACTCGGGCAGGAGCTCGGGTCTCCGCCCTGCATGTTTGGTGCTCTTTACAGAGCCAATGAACATGCAGGGATTACCAGCCAGTCACTGCAATGCCGCAGCCATGTTGTTTGTGGGCATTACAGTGATTGGCTGGCCACACAGCGTCACCTCGAGTATTTAAAACCGGGCGCCACCATCTTAGACACAGTCGCTCCGGATTAGACAGTGTAGGGACAGCGCTACTGAGCTAGGGAGAGATTTTTCCTGCGAAATAGTTAGTGTAGGGTCTGTAAAGGCTGCCAGAACAAACAAACAGTCCTTCTCAGGACTAATATCCATCCCAGATATCAGGCAAGCAGGCAGGCAGGCAGGCTTTATAGGAGGCGCAGTGCATATACCAGCAAACGCTGCATTACAGTCCTGTGTGCTCCTGTTTCTGAAATTGCTGGACTTAGCTCCAGGTCTCGGGGGCCAGTAAAAATCCTTTTTTTTCATCTAAATCCTCTTTTTTTTCCTCCTTCACACTGAACAAATACCCGTCTTATTAACCTATTGGTGTCCCTCCCCCCCCCAAAAAAAAAGTGTGTCCCTGATTTTTCAGACACAAATATATCTGTTGAAAAGAGTCTGGTATAGGACACAGAAACAGAAGTGTGGTTATGCAGTTTCACAGGTCAAATCTCTGCATTATCCAGTTTTGGGCCTTTTGAATATATAAAAAAAAAATTGAGTGTGTCGCTCACTGTTCTGCCGCAAATCTATATATTTAAAAAAGTCTGGTATACACCAGTAAATTAAAACTGTGGTTTTGCTGTTCCACGGTAAAAAATCTCTATTATCCTGCTTTTCACATTTTTTGCCTTTAAAAAAAACAGTAGTGTCTCCTGACTTTTCTGACACAAAAACATATCTGTTGAAAATAGTCTGTTGTAGGCCCAACAAATCCCAGTGTGGTTTTGCAGTTCCACGGGTCAAATCTCTGTAGTATCCAGTTTTGGGCCTTTTGAATAAAAAAAAAAAAAAATTGAGTGTGTCGCTCACTGTTCAGCCGCAAATCTATATATTTAAAATTTTATGGTATACCCCAGTAAACAATAACTGTGGTTTTGCCATTCCACGGTAAAAAATCTCTATTATTCAGGTTTTGGTATTTTTTCCGTAAAGAAAAACAGAAATAGTTTATCCCTGATTGTTCTGATTGTTTAAAAGAGTCGGGTGTAGGCCAGAGAAATAGAACTGTGGTTTTCCTCTTGCACGGTTCTAATCTCCTTTTTATTACCCTTTTTCCATTGATAGTTCCAGTGTAAGCTATTTTACTTCCTTTACAATGGGCAAGGCGCTTGGCAAGGTACGTGGAAGTGGACGTTCTGGTGATGGTGCGTGCAGAGGACGGGGCCGTGGCCAAGGTGAAAATGTGCCACAACCAACAGCCACATCTTCTCGCTCCCACTTCTTGACCGAATTACTAGGGAAGCACAGAACAGCACCAGTATTGCAAACTGATCAGTGTGAACAGGTTATTAATTGGATAGCAGATAATACTTCCTGTTACCTGAGCACCACCACCTCCGGTCTGTCTTCCACACGGTCAAATGTTAGTAGCCGTGAGTCTTCACCGCATACTCCTCCTCACCCTGATGCTCCTTCCTCCCACCATGCCGAGTGTCGTCAGACAGCAACTGATCCCACACTTGGACACTCTGAAGAGCTGTTCACTGGTCCATTTCCATATTTGTGCCCCTCGCCTGCTCCGCTTGAAGTGGTGGAAGAGGAGATCCCATGTAGCGATGCTCAAATATTTGAACAGCCATGGCCACAGGAAGTCGACGCTGGCAATTTGTCACAAGAGGTGGACGATGACGAGACACAATTGCCAGGAAGTGAGGAGGAGGATCATGGTGTGCAAGTGGAAGAGGAGGAAGTGGTGGATGATCTAGTAACTCACCCAACGTGGCAGGAGGACATGCAGAGTGAGGCGGGCAGCACACAGGGGGAGGGAGGCAGAGTACCCCAACAGGCAGGAAGAAGTAGTGTGGTGGCCGCAGACAGAAGGTGGCCAACCGTTCCCCGTAACACCAACACGAGGGACGTTGCCAGTACAACCGGTAGGTCTTCCAGAGTCTGGAATTTTTTCAAAGACTCTGCTGATAACCCCTAAAAGGCCATTTGTACCACCTGCCATGCCAGCATCAGCAGGGGTGACAAAACTACCAGCCTGACCACCACCAGCATGATCAGGCACATGTCAGCAAAGCACCCAACTTTGTGGGGCGAACCGCAGGGTCCACGACCAGTGTCAGCGGGTGTCACCACTGCTTCTTCCACTGTTGTGCATGCAATAGAACCCCCTGTTTGTGTGCAAGGCAATCCCCTGTCCATACTGCATGTAAAGATGCCCCATCCTCTCAGTCTTCACTTGTTAAGGCAGTTTCTCAAGAAACAGCATCAACATCCACGTCCACATTCCACTGCAGGGTTCAATTCTCCATATCCCAGACCTTTGAACGAAAGCGGAAATTCGCAGCTAGCGCCCCACAGGCCACAGTCCTAAATTTGCACATTTCACGACTGCTTGCGTTGGAAATGCTAACTTTTAAGCTGGTGGAGACGGAATCCTTCCGCAACCTTATGGCGGTGGCCATCCCTCGGTACTCGGTCCCCAGCTGACACTATTTTGCCTGGTGTGCCATCCCCACACTACACAATCACAGGTCCCAAAACATCTGCTGTGCCCTCAACAACGCAGTTACTGGGAGAGTCCACCTGACAACGGACACGTGGACAAGTGCTTGTGGCCAGGGATGGTACTCTCCCTGACGGCACACTGGGTAAACATAGTGGAAGCCGGGACCCAGTCGGACCTTGGGACGGAACACATACTCCCCACACCACGGATTGCGGGCCCTATATCAGTCAGAGTTGCCCCCACAGTGTACAGCTCCTGCGCATCATCCTCCTCCTCCTCCTCATGCTCAGCCTCCATCACAAATATCACATCAGTTACAAGTTGGAAGCACTGCAGTACTGCCTCCACCAAGCGGCAAAAGGCTGTGCTGAAACTCATAAGCCTAGGTGAGAAACCTCATACTGCTTGTGAGTTGTGGACAGCTGTGAAAGAACAGGCAGATCTGTGGCTGAGACCGCTGAAACTACATCCAGGCATGGTCGTGTGTGACAATGGCCGTAACCTGGTGGCGGCTCTGAGGTGAGGCGAGATCACATACGTACCATGCCGCTGGCTGCTGGGCATGACAAGATCTCCAAGGCGTAAGTGGCGAGCTCCGGCCATTTATCCAGATTGGAAGCCCAAAAAGAGCAAGGGTCCAGTGACACAGTCATGGCTTCAATGTTTACTTGGAGATACTCCTGTACCATCGTCTCTAGGCGTTGACTATGTGTCAGACTTCTTGTCTCCTGTGGCCTTGCTAAGGATGGGCTAAAAAAGTGGTGAAATGATTCCGCAAAATTGATGTTACCAGCAGATACTGTGTTTCTGCTGCGTTTTGAGTGCTGAACACTTGACGGTCCCACGGTTGGCAAGTTGGAACTGTGAGATTCACTACGTGCACCACTAGTGTTTTGTGGAAAAGCACATGTAAGATTCTGCAACAGTCTCTGCTGATACTCCTGCATGCGTGCATCTCTTTCTATGGCAGGAATAATTTCTGCAAATTTACTTTTGTACCGGGGATCTAACAGTGTGGCAACCCAGTAGTCAGGATTATTTCTAATTCTCACAAATCGAGGGTCATGTTGCAGGTAGTGCAGCAAGAAGGCACTCATGTGTCTTGCGCATCCAGGAGCACCAAGTCCCTGTTGTGTTGGTGGCGAGGTAACAATCATGCTTCCTTCTTCTGCCCTCTCCCCCCAACCTCGCACAACAGAAATGCGATCAAGGTCTCCCTCATCTGATGAGTCTTCCATCAGTTCGTCCTCCACTTCTTCCTGGGCTCCTGCACCTTCCTCACTAGTTTGGCTGCTACCATGCGCCCTGGTAAAACCATCTCCCCCACCCTCACATGCCTGCCGCCTTGGTGCTGCCGACCATCTGGACCTTGCAGATGTTAGCCCTTCCGCATACAACTCCTCCTCCTCTACTTCCTCCATCTCCTCTTCTGCCACCACCTGACTCCGAATTCTGTTTAACATGTGCTCCAGCATGTAAATCACCGGAATAGTCATGCTGATAATGCACTAAACATCTTCGTCGCCATTTCAAAACTGCGCAGAAGGGTGCATAGGTCCCTGATCTGAGACTACTCCTCCAGCGTGATTTGCCCCACCTCTGGATCTCGTTGGCCCAGGCTATACGTCACAACATATTGCACCAGGGCTTGTCGGTGCTGCCACAGTCGCTGCAACATGTGCAGAGTTGAATTCCACCGGGTAGGCACATCGCATTTTAGCCGGTGAAGTGGCAGGCCCAACGACTTCTGTAGAGATGTAAGTCGCTGAGCTGCGGGATGCGAACGGCGGAAGTGAGCACACAGCGACCGTGCCCTCTGCAGAAGGCCATCTAGTCCGGGATAGTGAGCTAAAAATTGCTGGACAACCAAGTTCAACACGTGAGCCATACAAGGCATGTGTGTGACATTGCCCCGGCGAAGGGCCGCACTGAGGTTTGCAGAATTGTCGCTCATGGCCTTCCCTGGTTTCAGGTCCAGTGGAGACAAATATTCATGAAACTGGTTCTCCAGAGCTGACCACAACTCCTCAGCTGTGTGACTCACATTTCCCAGACATTTCAAAGTAAAAACCGCCTGATGACGTTGAGCCCTGCTGCCAGCATAGTAAGGAGGTGTGCAGGATCCCTTCTGCGCAGTTAGAAAGCTTGTGGCATGACCAGACAGGCTTTGGGTGCAGGTGGAGGACCGAGAGGAGGTTGAAGAGGCAGACGCATTGGAGGAACTTTGAGATAAAGAGGATTGACGCACAACTCGTGGGGATGGCAAGACTTGGACAGCAGCCCCTTGTCCTGCTGTCACCATAGTTACCCAGTGCCCAGTCAGCGACATGTAACGCCCCTGTCCATGCCTACTCGTCCAAGTGTCTGTGGTGAAATGCACCCTGTCACACACAGAATTTCTCAAAGAAGCGGTGATGTTGTGTGCGACATGCTGGTGGAGCGCAGGCACACCTTTCTTTGAGAAGTAGTGCCGACTGGGCATCTGGTACTGGGGCACTGCGACGGACATAAGGTCTCGAAAATCCTCTGTGTCCACCAGGCGGAAAGGCAGCATTTCTGTAGCCAAGAGCTTGCAGATGGTGAAATTCAACCTCTTAGCTTTCTCATGGCAAGGAGGAAATGGTCTTTTACTTGTCCACATCTGAGGGACCGAGGGCTGGCTGTTGTGCTTAGACGAGGTTGAGAAGGGTGTCCCCAGAAAACTGCCGGTCTGTGAGGAAGATGCAGGCGGACATGTTAGGTTGCCTTGATCCAAAGGTGGTGCTATCGATGTCGGACAGCGCTGAACACCAGCTGGTGTTTCCACCTCCAAAGAAAATGATGACCTGCCAATCACGCTGGCTGTTGCGGGTAAAGTGGTGGCAGGTCTGCGTCCCAAAACAGGTGTGACTGCTGTCCCCCCAGTCACAGAGGATGAAGAGGCCGCGGATGCACAAGATGTGGCAGACGGTGGTTGGCCCGGCCGGCTAGGCCGCATTGTAGCACAGTGAGCTTCCCATTGCAACTTATGCTTCATATCCATGTGCAGGTTCATGCATGAAGTACTCAAACTATGTATTTTTTGGCCTCTACTTAGCTTTTGCTGACAAATGTTACAGATAACACGAGTTGGGTCATCTTTATCGATCTGAAAAAATTCCCAGGCTATGCAAGGCTTAGCACCCATGCGACCTGAAGAGCCACCACGACTTGTGGTCAGAGGCAGAGTTGTGTTTGAGGATGCAGTTGTTGACATCCATCCAGTACTACGTCTCTGTCCAGGAAGGCGCAACCTGACCTCGTCGTCACTAGCATCCTCCTCCACCTCCTCTGCTGACATCATCGACTGGCTGACTGTGGGTTGACAGTAAGTGGGATCTCCAACCTCGTCATCATCAGCCTGTGTGTTATCACACCCGTCGTCCTCAGAGCCAACCTCTTCCTGCCCTGACAAAAAACTAAAGTTGTCGCTCCAATCAGGTATTTGAGTCTCATCATCGTCTTCCTCATTGTCTCCACCAACAGGAGTTACAGTTTGGGAACGAGGGTCTACATTATGGTCAGAACCTTCTGCGTCTGGTCCTGGATCCGACTCATAAAGATTCTGGGCATCAGTGCAGATCATTTCCTCGTCTGGATTCACAGAAGCTCTGGAGCTGACCTCTGATTCCCTGGCTATAGTGTGAGTAAACAGCTCTGGAGACTCAACCATCTGTTCTACCCGATACTCAGACGGGCAGCTGGAGACTTGGGAGCTGTGAGGAAGAAAGTGCGATTGGGGTGACACCTCTGAGGACTGGAGTATTTGTGATGTTGAAGTTGAGGTGGAGGAGTGCGCACTTAAAGGAGCACTTGATATATATTGAAGCACCTGCTGTTTTTGTGCCTCATCTGGAATTTGTAGCGATTGGCGTGGCCGTAAGAAAGGGATCTTATCACATTGTCCGCTAAAAGAAGTAGACATCTTAGTTTGGCTGGAAGATGGTCTTTCTTCTGCAGATGTTACTGTTGCTTTAACACCTACCCCACGGACACAACCTTTTTTTCCCTTCCCAACACGCCTATTCCCCTTTCCACCAGCAGCAGGCCTTTTTCCACTCATTTTGGTGGTTAACTAATTCACAACTCTGGAGTTGTTTGCACAAAAAACAATGGATGGGAACCGAGCAGAGCTGAGTGGCCAAACTGTGGTATTAGCCCAAAAGTATTGGCTGGGTTAGATGCAGATAAAAATTATATTGAATTTCCAACCTGGTGGAGGTTAGTATAGATGGACGAATAGAACAAGTCCCACACACTGCTACAAGCCGAAATATTTTTTCAGAGCTAGATGCAGAAAAAAATTATATTGAATTTGCAACCTGGTGGAGGTTAGTATAGATGGACTAATAGAACAAGTCCCACACACTGCTACAAGCCGAAATATTTTTTCAGAGCTAGATGCAGAAAAAAATTATATTGAATTTGCATCCTGGTGGAGGTTAGTATAGATGGATTAATAGAACAAGTCCCACACACTGCTACAAGCCAAAATATTTTTTCAGAGCTAGATGCAGAAAAAAATTATATTGCATTTGCAACCTGGTGGAGGTTAGTATAGATGGACTAATAGAACAAGTCCCACACACTGCTACAAGACAAAATATTTTTTCAGAGCTAGATGCAGAAAAAACTTACATTGAATTTGCAACCTGGTGGAGGTTAGTATAGATGGACTAATAGAACAAGTCCCACACACTGCTACAAGCCGAAATATTTTTTTAAAGCTAGATGCAGAAAAAAATTATATTGAATTTGCAACCTGGTGGAGGTTAGCATAGATGGACTAATGGAACAAGTCCCTCACACTGCTACAAGCCGAAATATTTTTTCACAACTAGATGCAGATAAAAATTATATTGAATTTGCAACCTGGTAGAGGTTAGTATAGATGGACTAATAGAACAAGTCCCACACACTGCTACAAGCCGAAATATTTTTTCAGAGCTAGATGCAGATAAAAAATAGAATGAATTTGCAACCTGGTGGAGGTTAGTATAGATGGACTAATGGAATGATGCTATGCCCAAAAGGTTTTACTTCACTAGGTGCAGTAAAAAAAATTGTATTCTATACACAGGTGGTGTAGCTTGCAACACAGATAGGCTTCTCCACTGACTAACACACACTGTTAGAGGTCAAAAAGGATTTGCTTTGCTAGATTTAGCCAAATGCTGTGAAAAAAACTTGCACAGCACTGGCACAGACCTGCCTGGCAAAAATTGATAGGAACTGATGTAACCTAGCCCTCAAAAGGACTGCAATTACAATTAGTCTTTACTCCCTACCTATCTATTTAAAAGCACAGACCTGCCTGATACAAGTGATAGGAACTGATGTAGCCTAGCCCTGAAAAGGACTGCAACTACAATTAGTCTTTACTCCCAACCTATCTATTTAAGATCACCGACCTGCCTGATAAAAGTCGTAGGAAATGATGTAACCTAGTCCTTAAAAGGACTGCAATCCCAACTATTCCCTACTCCCAAGTTATCTGTAGATTTGTGCGAAAATTGGCTTGAAATTAACAAAGTATAGCGCACACAGCAACAGCGGTGCCGTCTAACACGCAGCTGCAGCAGTGAGAAAATGGTGGCGACGGGGAAAATGGCTGGGTCTTATAGGGCAAGGACATGTGACATACACTGCCAATGACACATGCCCTTGCTTGTGTGAAAAAAAGCAGTTTGCTCCGTGTGTGCGCTGCTGATAGGCTGACAGATTGCACCTCTCCACTGTAAATGCGGGAAAGAGAAAAAAAAATGGAGTTCTTCATTATTTCTGCAGAGATCCATCCCCTGCCCCTCCCCCCCCCCGCCCCGCTGTACACTCAAACTGTGTATTAGCATTAATTTTCAGCATTACTGAGAAAAAATCCAGTTATGATTTTGGTGCACAAACAGTTATCGAACATAACCTCGAACAGCCGAATTTTTTTCAAATTGTTCGTGTTCTCCGAACGGATCGAACACCGCCCAAAACAACTTGAATTTGAGATTGGCAAACAGTTCGAGTCGAACACCGCTCATCTCTAATTGCAAGTTGCTCTGTCCTAAATTTTGGAAGCTTTTGCTTGGAAGGCATAAGCAAATACTATGGGAGACCCACTCCCCAATAATGAGACTAATGTTTGTAATATGCTGTACTGCATGGCTCTTGTAAGAGGCATTGCAATTGCTCCATCCTAATTTTTGTAAGCTTTTGCTTGGAAGACATAAACAAATACTATGGGAGACCCACTCCCCAATAATAAGACTAATGTTTGTAATATGCTGTACTGCATGGCTCTTGTAAGAGGCATTGCAAGTTGCTCCGTCCTAATTTTTGGAAGCTTTTGCTTGCAAGGCATAAGCAAAGACTGTGGGAGACCCACTACCCAATAATGGGAATAATAATTTTAAGATTCTGTTTTGTATGGCTCTTCCAAGGGGCATTAAAAGCGTCTTGTTATACCACTCTGACCTCCACGTCTCTTGTAAGGGGCATTAAAACAGTCTTTTTATACGACTCTGACCTCCACGTCTCTTGTAAGGGGCATTAAAACCATCTTGTTATACCACTCTGACCTCCACGTCTCTTGTAAAAGGTGTTAAAAGCGTCTTGTTATACCACTCTGACCTCTATGTCTCTTCTGAGGGGCATTAAAAGCATCTTGTTATACCACTCTGACCTCCACGTCTCTTCTGAGGGGCATTAAAAGCGTCTTGTTATACCACTCTGACCTCCACGTCTCTTGTAAGGGGCATTGAAACCGTCTTGTTATACCACTCTGACCTCCACGTCTCTTGTAAGGGGCATTAAAACCATATTGTTTTACCACTCTGACCTCCACGTCTCTTGTAAGGGGCATTAAAAGCGTCTTGTTATACCACTCTGACCTCCACGTCTCTTCTGAGAGGCATTAAAAGCATCTTGTTATACCACTTTGACCTCCACGTCTCTTGTAAGGGGCATTAAAAGTGTCTTGTTATACCACTCTGACCTCCACGTCTCTTGTAAGGGGCATTAAAACTGTCTTGTTATACCACTCTGACCTCCACGTCACTTTGAAGGGGCATTAAAACCATCTTGTTATACCACTCTGACCTCCACGTCTCCTGTAAGGGGCATTAAAAGCGTCTTGTTATACCACTCAGACCTCCACGTCTCTTCTGAGGTGCATTAAAAGCGTCTTGTTATACCACTCTGACCTCCTCGTCTCTTCTGAGGGGCATTAAAAGCATCTTGTTATACCACTTTGACCTCCACGTCTCTTGTAAGGGGCATTAAAAGCGTCTTGTTATACCACTCTGACCTCCACATCTCTTCTGAAGGGCATTAAAAGCGTCTTGTTAAACCACTCTGACCTCCACGTCTCTTGTAAGGGGCATTAAAAGCGTCTTGTTATACCACTCTGACCTCCACGTCTCTTTGAAGGGGCATTAAAACCATCTTGTTATACCACTCTGACCTCCACGTCTCTTGTAAGGGGCATTAAAAGCATCTTGTTATACCACTCAGACCTCCACGTCTCTTCTGAGGTGCATTAAAAGCGTCTTGTTCTACCACTCTGACCTCCACATCTCTTCTGAGGGGCATTAAAGTGTCTTGTTAAGCTACTGGGACCTCCACGACTCTTCGAACGGGCATTGCATTACCTCATAATTTTTGGAAGCTTTTGCTTGGAAGGAATAAGCAAATACTATGGGAGACCCACTCCCCAATAATGTGACTTATGTTTGTAATATGCTGTACTGCATGGCTCTTGTAAGGGGCATTGCAAGTTGCTCCATCCTAATTTTTGTAAGCTTTTGCTTGGAAGACATAAGCAAATACTATGGGAGACCCACTCCCCAATAATGGGACTAATGTTTGTATTATGCTGTACTGCATGGCTCTTGTAAGGGGCAATAAAACTGTCTTGTTAAGCTACTGTGACCACAACGTCTCTTCCAAGGGGCATTAAAACCGTCTTGTTAAACCACTCTGAACTCCACAGCTCTTCCAACGGGCATTAAAACCGTCTTGTTAAGCTACTGTGACCTCCACGTCTCTTCCACGGGGCATTGATATTGTCTTTTTATTCCACTGCGACCTCCACCACTCTTGCAAGGGGCATTAAAACCATCTTGTTAAGCTACTGTGACCTCCATGTCTCTTCCAAGGGGCATTAAAACCATCTTGTTAAACCACTCTGAACTCCACAGCTCTTCTAAGGGGGATTAAAATCGTCTTGTTAAGCTACTGTGACCTCAAAGTCTATTCCACGGGGCATTGATATTGTCTTTTTATTCCATTGTGACCTCCACCACTCTTCCAAGGGGCGTTAAAACCATCTTGCTAAGCTACTGTGTCCTCCACGTCTCTTCAAAGGGGCATTAAAATCGTCTTCTTAAGCTACTGTGACCACCACGTCTCTTCCAAGGGGCATTGAAATGTTGTTTTTAATTACCGTACCTCTAATCTCCACGACTCTTCCAACGGGCATTGCATTTCTTCCTAATTTTAGTCAGCTTTTGCTTTTCAATGCAAAGGTGAAAACTAAGGGAGACCCACTCCCAAATAATGGGTAGAAGGTTTTTAGTGCGCTGTAATCCACGTCTGTTTCAAGGGGCAATGCAGTTCCTCATAATTTTTGGAAAGCTTCCATTCACTGCTTAGACCAAAAGTGCACAGGAGACCCAGTTGCTACAAATGGAAAAAAAGGTTTAGTTAAGGCCCTCTGACCTCCATGTCATTTCCAAGGGGCATTGGAGTGCCTCGAAATTTTTGGTAGGCATTGCACTCACTGTATGCCCTATAACTGTGTAGCCGAACCGCTCCTTTTGTTACAGAAACATATCCTACAAGACATATGTGGTTGACTGGCCTGATATTGATGTGAATGGTCCCTGTTCCTACTGCTCTTTCTCCTTTGCCACTACCTCATCCATCATTTATCACCTGAAGCTTTGTTTTAACGGGAGTCATAGAACTTGGATAGTAGCAGGAAAACATCCAGCAATCCTCGGAGGAGGTAGGATATGTGCCAAAATGCTGACCACCTCAGGCCTAGCCGCTACTACATACATGCGCTTGCATTCCTTGAAAACAAAGCAGATGCTAACTTCTATCATCCTCATCATGCTCCTCACCTTGGCACTCTCAACTCCCCTGATGGAGAAGCCAGGGCCCACTGGACGAGTCTGGTTCTCTGGTGGGCTCGTCCAATGCTTCCCTAAAGCAGGCCAGTCTAAGAAAAGTGTGTGGGGATGTTCCGTGGAGAAATCGGGGCGGCTGGGGACCGTTTATGGACACCCGGCCGCCCCCAGGCGGCTGGGGACCATGTGTGGACACCCGGCCCTGGGGCGGCTGGGGACCGAGTGTGGAGACCCGGCCGCCCCCTGACGGCTGGGGACCGAGCGTGGACACCCGGCCGCCGGGCAGCTGGGGACTAAGTATGGATAAAAGGGCCGCCGACGCAGCCTTGACATGGTGGCCGGCATCTGCCTCCACATGCATAAAAGGCCTAATTTCAAGTGCAAGCAAGCTAGCAGTATGCTATTGCAGCCTGGGAGTGGGTGGGTGGCAGGTTGCACTTACGCTTGCATACCAACAAAACAAAGCAGATGCTAACTTCTATCATCATCATGCTCCTCACCTTGGCACAAACAACTCCCCTGATGGAGAAGCCAGGGCCCACCGGAGGAGTCGGGTTCTCTGGTGGGCTCGTCCAATGCTGCCCTAAAGTAGGCCGGGCTAAGAAAAGTCTGTGTGGATGTTCCGCGGAGAAATCGGGGCAGCTGGGGACCGTGTGTGGACTCCCGGCCACGGGGCGGCTGGGGACCGAGTGTGGACACCCGGCCGCCGGGCGGCTGGGGACTGAGTATGAATACCTCGGTGCCCAAGCAGCCATGAGGTAGTGGCCAGCTTTGGCCTCCTCAAAACTGAAAGGCCCCATTTGAAGTGCAAGCTAGCAGTATGGTATTGCAGCCTGCGGGTGGGTGGGTGGTTGGCTGCATATTTGCGCTTGCATTGCAAGGAATGGGGGAGGTACAATTGAACACTGCCCTGGGACAAGGATTTGCACGGGGATAGTCGCAAGTCTGCATCTTCTGATGCGGCAAGGATCACTTCTGATGGGCACACTTTTAGGCAGTGACCTGGGAGTCAGAGATGCTTCCCGGTGTCTTCCCCATGCTGTCTCCATGTCTTTTCAGCACTGTATGCATGTGTCACACAGCACATGGCCAGATAAGGTTGTAAAATGTTAAAATGACATTTCCCGGTGAATGCATTTGTCACAGTTGAAAGCAATACAAAAGTGCAAAAATGCATAAAAAATGCTACTTGTGAACATAGCCCAAGGTGTGGAGGAGTATTTTTGTTTTTGGTTATTTATTTTACCTTATACACAAGTCTTTACCCTGGAAAAGAAATTCCTTAACATATTTCACTGGAAAAAATTTCACTTTTGTTTTTGAAAGTTTTATTATGAGCCTGTAAACGTGGCTTAATACCTCTGAACACGTTGTTGACAACAGTGACCTAGGGGTCAGAAATGCTTCCTGGGGCGATCCTCATGCTGTCCCCATGTCATTTGAGCACTGTCACTATCGTTTTTGGCACTTTTTAGGCTTTCTACAGACTGCCGGGGGTGACGCCGCAAAAATGCTCGGGTCTCCCATAGACTAACATTGGGCTCGTTGCTTGGGCCGAGCACCTGAGTATCACGGCGAGCTCGGGCTGAGCTTCGAGCACCCGAGCATTTTAGTGCTCGCTCAACACTAATAATAACCCAAGAAGGTTATCACCTGGAGAAGGATGCTCCTCCACAAGCCAAACACCTGTGGAATGAGAGAAGCCGGCTGTTCATCTACAGAGAGATGCTGTGCAGAAGGTATGGCCACCCCAAGACCCATGAAATGGTGTGGCAGATTGTCGTACCCAGGACAGATATTCAGATGGTGTTAGAGGCCTACCACGACCAGGCAGGTCAATTTGGCTGGAAGAAGCTAGAAACCCTGCTGAAGGACCGATTCTATTGGGTTGGAATGCGGAGCTCCAAAGAGAGGTGGTGCCGGAATTGTGGACCCTGTAGCCTCAGAAGGAAAGACTACGGCAGCCAGAAAGCACCCTTGCAGTCCATCAAAACAACCCAACCCTTGGAGATTGTCGCTCTGGATCACTTCAAACTGTTACCCAGCAGATCAGGCTACTCCTATGCCCTGACTATGGTGGATCATTATTCCTGCTTCCTGGTGGTAGCCCCTGTCAAGGATCTGACAGCAGAAACTGCAGCAAGAACGTTCCAAGCATACTTCTGCAGGCCCCACGGATACCTGGACAAAGTTCTGACGGATCAAGGCCCTGCCTTCGAAGCTGAGCTGTTTAAGGAATTCTGTCATCTGTATGGGTGCAAGAAGATCCGGACTACGCCGTATCACCCTCAGACCAATGGTTTGTGTGAGAAAATGAACAACATCATCATAAACCTGCTGAAAACCTTACCCTTGGAAGAAAGGAACCAGTGGCCAGACAAACTACCTGACCTGGTAGATCTGTACAATCACATACCTGTGAGTTCTACTAATTGTACCCCAGCGTACCTAATGAGATCAAGACCCGGAAAGATGCCCAAGGACCTGGAACACTGAATGGTAGAACCTGAAGCAGATATGTCCACTGAAGACTGGGATACGAATCGGCAAGAGCAGTACAGGAGAGTACAGACCTGTGTCGAAGACAGTCTAAACAGAGTAAGGGAAAAACAAGAAGAACAGTACAATAAACATGCACCAGCAAAACCCTTGACACTTGGAGAAATAATGGTCACAAGCTCGATGACCAGTGGGAAAGAGAGCCCTACACTGTGCTAAACTCCAGATTTGACAACAGTAAAACCTGCCTGATCAGTAATAATGGAGGTAAAACGACCGCAACAGTCTCAAGAGACCACTTGAAGGTGTGCCCAGGTCTACTGAAGACAACAGAGGAAGAAGTACCTCTGATAGCACCGGAAAAACCCAAGGAAGATGTGCTTCACACAGTTCTAGGAGATTTCCCTGCGGACTGGCCTCAACTTGATGGAGCAGTTATAATGCCGGTGATACACTTCTATCAACAACCAGAAGAAAATGTAAGCGCCCTGGAAGAGCCTGCTCAGGAACAGGAAGAGTCCCCAGTAAGAGGAGGAGCATCAGTTGAAGCAGAGCCTGAAGGCCCAGTGAGCAGTGCACTTGCCAGTCCCATAGAGAGATTAAGGCAGTTCTATGATTTACCTACACGAAGACCTGATAGGCTAACAGACACTAGTAACACCCCAGTGCTACGTAGGTCAACACGCAGCACACAAGGACAAATCCCTGCCTGGTTTAGGGAATAAGCACAAAGTGCCTACATTATAAATAGTTACCCAGTTGGGTATTGCCTATTATTCATTGTATAAACTGAAATTAATGTGTGCCTTTAGTTACCCATAAGGGTATGTAAAGACTTGAAGGCTGAGGACTGTGAGCAGCCAAAAACTGTCCCTGTGAATAGTTGCACTTATTAAAGTGCCCCTTATTGATTGTATGCAACACATGACCTCAGAACAAAAACCAGTTTGGCGTGGCCGAAGACGTGGTCCACCACCTGGATTACTTAAGCCCTGCAGCCACGCCCAGGGCCTATGATGAGGGTTTTCGGACGGGTCCCTCATGCGGCTCAATTTGCCTCCTCACCAGTGAGATGGACACCTGTAAAGGATCTCACTGAGACTTTAAGAGGAGTGTTTTATATAAGAAAATGTATTAATGTTATTATACTTGTTATTGTTGTTGCCTGTTTTAAAAAAAAATGCTTCAGTCCGGGAGTACTGAGTTGTACTAGTGGGGAATGTGGCGCCCTGCTGCGCACAGGCACCACAGATCCCAAAAGGGTACATGGACGGACTTCTCTACAAGAGGCCCTCACTTCATACAGACACCTCCACCCTTCCACCTCAGACCACCAGAGGGAGCCCTGTTAGGGATATATATACTGGAGGGTGGAGTTAGGTAGTCAGAGTGTGCTGACGCTAGGAGATCAGTGAAGATGCAGCATGCTGGCTGCTGTGCTTAGGCGAGCCAAGGCCTACAGCACGAGTTGAAGCCTGAGGGGCCCCGAGTGTGGCCGGAGGCAAGGAGGAGAGGAGAGAGGAGTTGAGGGGGCAGAGGAGCATCACAGGCTCACCCCAAGAAACGAACCAGACACCGGGTCCGTGCCTACAGGGTCTTTTATACCCAGTAGGGATCACCGGCATACCAGGAGGACTACAAGTCCCTGGTCGACCTGAAGCTAAATCCTTGACAAGACTAGGAACCACGAAGGCCCCGGCGTCCAGGGATAGTGCTTGCCAGAAAAAGGTCCTACTACCAAGCGACAGGTGAAGGAACAGCACGACACAAAAGCTAGGCCCAGTTGCAGGCTGGCCAGGAGCTTAGAGAGAGGGAGACACGGACCAGGAGGCCTTATACCCGCTCACTGGGGAGGAGTCCTGAAGTGCACCCTTCCTACCGAGTACCCTGGACCGTACCTGACATCCGCACCAGAAAAGGTATTGAAGCGAATCCCCTGTCTCTATCAGTTACTCCTGCTGCGCCATCCCAACTGCACCACAAGTCCCAGCATCACTACCCACCATCAAACGCTACACTGCCCTGAGGTCCGCTTCACCTGTGGGTGCGTATCAACTGCCTCAGAGGTCTGCAGCAGCGTTGGTACAAATTACCAAATTACCAGAGACCACAGGTGGCGTCACGATCAAACTACAAATCCCATATAAACTATCCCCTTTTCGTTGAACGCCGTGGGCAACGGACCAGGCCAGCCACTGTGACATATTCCCCCCCAGCATCCATAGGCCCGGACGCCGAGTACCCCACTGCCCTGGGGGCGCATCACATGTAGAGAACAAGGCCGTGGGCAAGCTGAAATTGTGCCTGCTGAGGGAGCACAGCAAGCACTCACATCATGTCACCCTACCTTACTGTCCCACTTTCTAGGGGGCTGCGGAACATCACTCTTGAAGCCAGAGCAGTGTGAAAAGGTTGTTGGTTGGATAGCAGATAATGCTTCCAGTAAGTTTGCCACCACCACCACCCTGTCTTCCACACAGTCCAGTCTCAGTAGCTGTGAGTCTGGACCAGATATTCCTCACCCTGATCCTCCTTCCTCACACCATGCTGAGTGCCCAGAGACAAGTGAACCCACACTTGGACACTCTGAAAAGCTGTTCACATTTTCATTTATAGATTCTGGCCCCTCGCTCGGTCCGCTTCAAGCAAGGCAAGAGGAACTTACATATAGCGATGCCCAAATATTTGAGCAGCCACGGTCACATGAAGGTGATAGTGGGAAAGTGCACTAAAATGACGCAAGAAGTGGGTTATGATGATGAGACACAATTGCCTGCAAGTCAGGAGGAGGCTCAGAGTGCATACGTGGAAGACAATGGTGGATGATGAAGTCACTGAACCAACCTGGCAAGGTGACATGCATAGCGAGGACAGCAGCTCAGAGGGGAGGGGAGGCATAGCACCACAACAGGCAGGAACAAGCAGCGGGGTGGGTAACTATTTCCAAGAACACCAACACGAGGGAAGTTGCCAGTCAAACTGTTAGGTCTTCCCGAGTCTGGCTCTTTTTTAAAGAGAAACTACCCAACCGGTCAAAGACCGTATATCAAAACATAAGTCCACCATCCGATGCAAAAATCTACTACTACCCATACCACATCATTTCTTCTCTGCTGGACACACCGTTTCACAGCTCAAATTCCAGGTAATAGACCATGTACCCATACCACGAAGAGGTGGCGACCGCATCCGTATGCTCAAACGCCGTGAATCCTTTTGGATTTACGAATTGCAAACATTAACTCCAAAAGGTCTTAATCAAGATTATGATCTGCTTTCTTTCATTTAATTAAGTAGCACTTAATACATATATACATTAGGTCCTGATTACTCCGAGATTCTCCCATCTCACAACACATACTGTCAGTGGACCTTCACTCAAAATGTATAAATAATAAAACCATGGTCTGTTATTTAAAATAAATGTTTTATTTAAGATTGTACCTAGAGGGATAATTATGCCATAAGGACGTTACTAACTACTTTTGTATGTATATACATGTTTTACTGATATGGTTTTCTTTATCCCCAGCAACCTACCTAGACCTCTACCTCTCCTCCTGCTCCCTATGGATGTCCCCCTTCTGGATTTAACTATCTACCTGCATCTATTAGCCAGCCACACAACGACAGCACGCAGTGGAACGCACTATTCAGCTCCTGGAATGCAAACAGAGGCACTTCCGCCCACGTGACTGTCACATGACCCGATGACGCGTATTCGCGTCACTTCCGGTTTCGGGTCCTCACAGAAGCGCGCTTTTTCAGCGTCCCACTGCCACCAATACCTCTTCCAGCACCATCACCACTGCCCCCCACCATATATAAACCCCAGGGGGTCGGACCACACACACTGTACCACCATTGAACAAGCGGTGGACACCGCGTTCACACTGGACTGCATACAGGTCAGCACACCACAGGTATGTGTCTCCCACCACATGCCCCTTGTGTTTGGGGTTCTATAGTATTTGTCTCCTTCACCAATGCTATATCTTTTTACAGCCATTGCCACGCACGTACCATTTCTGATTTATACCACAAAGTATACATTGACAGTTTTCAGTTCAGGTATGCCTATTCTCTTTAGTATCCACCTCTTACTTTGTAACACACATGGGTCTCCCCTAACGGAACTACTTTTCCTTTACAGCAACCTTAGTGGATTTTATCCACCCTCATGACCCTTGCCTTGGTATGTTACCTTACTCTTATTTCTATATCTTCCATGGGACATCCATCCCAATTCCTCCCATATCCCTCCCTCGTGTCACCTTATTAAGGTATATTTGCGGCTCACAAGAACTACACTTGTTCATGTATTCCTCTTATTTTGTGAATTGGCGTTTTCAGAAAAATGACCACAATTTATATTGTATGTAATTGTTTGTCTGTTTTTTTTCTTGTCTTTGTAGTACACCGATGAAGGTCCCGAGGGACCGAAACGTTTGTCTACTCTATTGTACCTACTTCATTAAAAACTCTATATAATTTTTCACTAAAATCTTGAGTGCCGGGTTTTTCTAATATGCTTTTTTAAAGACTGTCCAGTTATCTCCAAAAAGGCCATTTGCAACATCTGCCATGCCAGCATCAGCAGAGGCAGCAAAACTACCAGCCTGACCACCACCAGCTTCCTCAGGCACATGAGAGCAAAGCACCCGACAAGTTGGACTGAACACCAGGGTCCAGAAACAGTGTCTGCGGGTGACACTACTGCCTGTTCCGCTGTTGTGCGTGCACACCAATCCCCTGTCCATGGAGCAGGAAAAGATGCCTCCCACTCTGCACTTGTCGTTACAGACTTGCAACCACCACCATCAGCATCCACGTCCTTGTCCCAGTGCAGCGTCTAGTTGTCCCCATCCCAATCCTTGGAACGCAAGCGCAAATACGCAGCCAACCACCCACAGTCCACAATACTAAACTGCCACATTTCTCGACTGCTTGCACTGAAATGTTGTTTTTTAGGCTCATGGAGATGGAAGCTTTTCGCAACCTCATGGCGGCGGCCGTCCCTCGGTACTCAGTCCTCAGCTGCCACTATTTCTCCCGATGTGTCGTTCCCGCCTTACACAGGCACGTGTCCCAGAACATTAGCCGTGACCTCACCAACGCAGTTACTGGGAAGGTCCACCTAACCACGGACACATGGACAAGTGCTTGAGGCCAGGGATGATACATCTCACTGATGACACACTGGGCTAATGTTGTGGAAGGTGGGACCCAGTCAGACCCTGGGACAGAACATGTCGTCCCGACGACGAAGATTGCAGACCCTGGGTCAATCAGGGTTGCCCCCACATTCTACAGCTCCTGCACCTTGTCATCCTCCTCCTTCTCTTCAGCCTCCATCTCCGAAATGACCACATCAATCTGAAGCTGGAAGCACTGCAGCATTCCTTCAGCCAAGCGGCAACAGGCTGTGCTGAAGCTAATATGCTTAGGTGACAAACCACACAACAAAGCAGAGTTGTTGAAAGCTGTAACAGAGCAGGCTGATCTGTGGCTGCCACCACTGAACCTACAGCCAGGCATGGTCGTGTGTGACTATGGTCGGAAACTGGTGGATGCTCTGAGGCTTAACAACCTCACACATGTACCATGCCTGGCCCATGTGCTCAACATAGTGGTTCAGTAGTTTCTCAAAACATACCTGGATCTGCCTGAGCTGCTTGTGAAAGTATGCCTCATGTGTGCCCATCTCAGAAAGTCAAATACAGCTTCCATCGCCCTTACCGTGCTCCAGCAGCATTTGCAGCTTCCAGCTCACCAACTGGTGTGCGATGTCACCATGCTTTGGAACTCAATGTTGCATATGTTGGGAAGGATTTGTGAACAGCACAGGGCAATTGTTGAGTACCAGCTTCAACACGCCCGTTGGTATTCAGGCCAGCCTCCGCACATAAGAGCTGTTGAGTGGGCATGGATGACTGACATCTGTGCCGTCCTCCAAAACCTTGAGGACTCCACCAAGATGATGAGCAGCAATGACTTCATAATTAGCGTCACCACCCTGCTTCTCTGTCTACTGAAACAATCGCTGCTCACAATTAAAGAGGAGGCATTGCAGGCGGAGCACGATGAGATGGCATAAGGAACCATACAGGGTGATGCTGCACAGCCCAGCCTCATCTTATCTCAATGCTGATTGGGTGATAATGAGCAGGAGGAGAAAGAGGAGGAACAGGAGCTGGTTTCCTGCACTACAGACGGTACTACCCACACAACATTCTTACAGTATGTTCAGCATGGATGGCCTGAGGAGAGGTAGAACAAGAGGAGGACCAGGAGGAGGAGGAGAGCAAGGACAGTTGTTCTCTTGGTGAGGACAGGGAAGTCTTGGCTGCCGTCAGTCTGGCACACATGGCTGACTTTATGTTCCGCTGCCTTTCCCGTGGCCCTTGCGTTGTACGCATTTTGGCTAACACTAATTACTGGTTGGTCACACTTCTAGACCCATGCTACAAGGAGAACTTTCTATCTCTCTTTCCCATTGCAGAGAGGTCTAACAAAATGTTGCAGTACCAGAAGGCCCTTGTTGAAGATTTATTAAAAAATTCCCATCTGAAAATGCGGGCGACAGAGGTAACAGTTTGTTGGACAACCAAGAAGTACAGGCGAGGGAGACACAAATACAATGCAGCAGAGGCAGGGGAACACTGTTAAAGGTCTGGGACAGTTTTCTCAGACCCTTCCAGCGCACAGGCCCGGATGCGCAGGGTACTCTGACAAGGAGGGAAGTTTTGGAAGATGCTGAAGGAGTACCTTCCTGACAATACCAACGTTCTCCGTAATTCCTCTGTGACTTCTTACTATTAGGTATCTGAGCTGGACACGTAGTATTAACTGGCTCTCTACGCTTTGGAGGTCCCGGCCTGCCCTGCCATTAGCGTTTTATCAGAGCAGGTTTTTAGTGCTGCCGGGGGTATTATAACTGATAGGCGCTTCCGCCTGTCAACTGAAAATGCTGACAGGCTGACTCTTATCAAAATGGACAATGGCTCGATTGGGCCAGACTTCTCAACACGACCGGATGATAGCAACGGAACATAAAGTCAAATCCAGTGGTTTTTTGGGGGGGGTTTATTCCCTAGCATCTCTTCACACCCAGACATGGGTATATGCTTCCTGATTTTGTCTATTTTATGTCACCCTCCTCCTTCTCATCCTCCACCACCATATCAACAGAGTGACCATCATGCAACACCCACACCCACATGAATTTTTTTATGGATGTTTATGATGCCTGTAGGAAATATTTTTAGAGTCCTACCTCTAACATTCTGTATGTTATACAGTATGTTCATGTATACAGTATGATCATGTATACCCCCCAGGGGTAAATGATTTTCAGCCCATGCACTTAGTGCATGAGCATTACCAATATAGGAGACCAATTCCTTAATTATGGGAACAATTTTTTTTAATGAGTCCTTCCACTATGTCTCTTCATCTTCAAAGGGGTATTGGAGCGCTTCCTAATTTTTGGAAGCCCTTGAACTTGCTGCATATGCAATAATAGTATAGGAGACCCACTCTTTTATAATGGGAATATTTTTTTTAATGAGTCCCTCCACTATGTCTCTTCAAAGGGGTATTGGAGTGCTTCCTAATTTTTGGTAGCCCTTGCACTTACTGCATACTCAATAACAGTATAGGAGACCCACTCCTTAATAATGGGAAGGCCAATTCAAATTGATTCTATATTCTACAATATTACCTCTCTTTTCTGAAATTAGTCTACGGGTAAGCTGTCACAGTATGGATAGCGTATTACACCAATCCAGCCAGGTATTATTTCCTTATACTGCGTACTGCTGCTGCTGCAAAAAAATTAAAAATCTATTCTATTCCCTATTGGTACCACTGTTAGCTGCATTTACAATAGGGACAGGTACAAGGTATCATCAGCTGCAGATGAGTGTTTTTCATTGTCGTCGAATACATCTCTTCCACAGTGCATTAATTGATTGATAGTTTCCATGCACTCGTTGATTGATTCATATTTTTTAACAGTGATCTTTACTCACAAATTCATGAAAGCAGTCAGGGTTGCTTGCATCCCTTCACAGTTTGTTGCTGCCACGTCCAAAAAAAATGTTTTGGGACCAGTTAAAATCTATTTTTATTGTACAATATTACCTCTCTTATCTGAGATTCGTGTACGGGTGACCTATAGCAGTAGGGATAGCGTCTTACAAGCAAGTAGTCAGGGATTATTGTATTGTACTCCGTGCTGAAAAAAAAAAATCTATTCCCTATTGATAACGCTGTTAGCTGCTTTTAAAATAGGGACAGGTGCTAGATGGTATTATCAGCTGGAAATAAATGTTCATTCTGGAACCTTGGAAAAAGCAATAGCAAAACAGTGTCATCGGGGTCATTGCTCCACATGTGGACTCTAAACAGAATTAAATAATAAGTTTATTAGAACTTGGGCTATGCCATAGATCAGGAGGTATACATATAAATGCTTCAGCAAAACTGCACTAAGCACTTTACATTGAGGTGGCTTTCATTAGATCTATTTATGCCTACCTGGTTATCAACCATATATTGGCTTGCGTGGTGGATCAAGGTGTATACACTTTATTTAACAATTGGAACAAAGGTTTACAAAAGCATTATGCACTTTATTCGGTTCACATTGACACTTTGTTTATTAAAATTAAGATTACATATTTGATTTTAAATATACTTCTGCCTTATTGCACCTTAGCCTATATTGTACTGTGATATTTGCCCATAGCCTTTAGCTACAATATTTTTGAACTGGTTCACATGGGGTTTGTTGATACAGACTCTCCCTGCTATTTTATGTTTAATAATTGTTTTTAATACATTTTTTGAATAAAATTAATACTTTTAAGACATTTTTAGCATATACCTCTTCATTAACCCTTGTATCTTGGGTTGTGTTGTTATATTCATTCTGGATGTGTCTGATCATGTCTCAAACACCACATGGCCAGAAAAGGTAGTAAAATGTTAAAATTACATTTACTGGTGAATGTATTTTTCACCGTTGAAAGAAATGCAAAAATGCATCAAAACCACTACGTGTGAACATAGCCCAAGGTGTAGAGGAGCATTTTTGTTTTTGGTTATTTATTTTGCCTTATATATGTCATTTCCCTGGAAAGAATGTTTCTTAACATTTTTTTCCAGGAAAATCCATTTTTGCTTCGTTTTTGTATGTTTTATTGCCAGACTGTGAAAGTGGCTTAAAACTCTGACAACATTATTCACAGCAGTGACCCTGAAGTCAGAGATGCTTCCAGGGGTCTTCCCCATGCTGTTCCCATGTCATTTGAGCACTGTTTCCATCAATTTTTAGGTCCCCTCCAGACCTCCGGGGGGGCTGGGGGAGGGCGCCGTAAAAATGCTTACGTTTCCCATTGCCTTACATTGGGGTCATTACTCGGGTCGAGCACCCGGGCATTATGATTTGCTTGATTCGAGCAACGAGCACCCGAGCACTTTAGTGCTTGCTTATCACTAATCTTAATATATATAGCTGCTGAGCAGCTGAGGAATTAAAGCATTACTAATTTGGGAATTTTAAGACTTTCTAAGGATGTTGAATAACTACAATTGTGTTTATCCTGTTATCCATGGAGTTTCTCTAATAAAATATGTATAGATAGAAGCTCCTCATAGTCATTTCTCATGGTTGGTCTAAGGCAGGGGTCTCAAACTCAGCTGGGTATATGGGTCGCACAGAGAAAAAAATTTAATTTGAGTGGCCGTATTCTTTGCAGGAAAAAGCGACATTTTTGGTGATACCATTTTTTTTCTATACACCTTTAGATCATTTTTTTTAACATTTTGACGTGTTTATTTTTTTCTTTAAAATGCATCAATAGTATGGGTTATGGAACAGTTTTATAGCTTGGGTCGTTATGGATGTGGGATGTGGAGTAAACTAAACTTGTTTTGTTGACTTTTGTTTATATATAAAACAGCATTTTTAGTTGAAAATATTTTTTCATGCTTTATTTAGAATATTTTCATACAATTTGTTTCCCCTAATTGGCCACATACAGTAATATTGTCTTACAATTAGCACCATATAGTAATTCTGTCAAACATCTTGTATTAATGTGCCTTGGAGTAATGTCCCCCTTCTTGTACTAATATCCTCATCCTGGCCCTGATCTTATAGTAATGTCCCCATCCTGACTGCGAGGAGTGTAACACATCACCATACCTTTTTTTACCAGTGTCCTGGGGCTGCATTAACCAAACATTGACCGCGGCCTGAGGAGCCACCTTTAATAAAGATACTGTAAACCAATGTTGGGTTATGTGGGTTGGCCACAGCTTTTTTATTTAACCAAAAAACCACCGTACATACATTGCCAAAAAACCTTCATTGTCCATGCTCATTTTCTGCTTTTTTAACCAACAATAAAATACTAAAGGCCAACCGCTGGTTTACAGCGGGCCATGTGAATAAAACTTATTGAGCATGGACGAGAACCGCCACGCTGTGACAACTAACAAAAAAACACACTAATAAACAAAAATTTCTTCTTCCACTTGTTTTCATACCATCCGTAAAATTTTGAAACGGGGAGGGTGGGCGGGTTTCTTCTTCTCAGGTAAGACGCTGTGTGACTGATCTTTGCTCCAAAAAATGCCAATGAGAAAGCTGCTCTAAATAGCAATACCTCCTCCATGTCCCTACAAATCACTACCATAATATGCATCAATTTAACCAATGATTGATAAGATATGGGGCGGCGCTTGTCCAAAACCACTGTCTCCTTGCGCCATCCTTTTACTATTTGTCGCACTGCGAAAAATTTTGTCACGTCCTTTTATCATGCAATTTTGGAAAGAAAGCTATGCCAGATAGACACTTTGTCACCTTGCTTGCTGAAGCACCCGCCTGCCTTAAAACTCTTAAATAATCCAAAGTTACTGATAACAAATCCATAGGCTCATCCGGACCTTTGCCGTTTGAACATACTAACCAATCCAACCACTCTCTTTCGTGTCCTCACCACGTATCAGCCGATACCAAATTCCTGACTAAATTGCCAAGTTCCCCTCTACTATGCTCCACAAGAAATGAGGGCAATGACAACCCACCGGATCCGCTGATGGATGAAGTTCCTGAAAAACCTGCATTTGAGAACGAGATAGAGTATCAGCCACAACATTTTGTGATCCCGGAACATATTTGGCCCTAAACCAAATATTTTGTTGCAGACACCTGAGCACTAAGTGTCTTATCAAAGCTAAGACCGGTGGGGATGACGACGTTTGTGAATTAATGGCCGATACGACAGCCATGTTATCTGTCCAGCAACAAATCCTTTTACTACTAAACTGCTTACCTCAAACTTCCAAAGCCACCACTATTGGGAATAACTCTAATAGTGCAATATTCTTGATCAGACCCAAATCACGCCAATGCTGAGGCCATTGCTCCCTACACCACTGATTACCAAAAATCGCTGCAAAGCCATCCCCTCCCGCTGCATCTGTGAATAAGCCCATATCATCACTAGAGACCTCCTCCTATTGAAATAACGTTCTGCCGTTAAATGTGAGCAAAAATTCTTTCCAGACCAATAAATCATCCTTCATATTCCGAGTCACCCTAATAAAGTGATGCGCTTGCCCGATGCCTCTGGTTGCAAGAGACAATCTCCTGGAAAAAACTCTGCCCATTGGTATCACTTTACACGCGAAATTCAACAAACCTAACAAAACCTGTAATTGGTGTAGTGTATTTTTTTTAGAACTGCTAACCTGATCCACGCAAAACTGCAATTTCTCAACTTTCTCCATGGGCAACCGCAAAACAAACTGCTCCGTGTCGATCTCTATCCCTAAAAACGTCAAACAACTCACTGGGTCCTCTGTATTCTCCTCTGACAAAGGGACGCCCAATGTCTTCATCAACTTGCGAAAAGTAAGTAACAAGTACCGACAAATCTGGGAATCACCTGGGCCTACGAACAAAAAATCATCAAGGTAATGCGTCGAGGAACATAACCCTGTCTCCCACTTCAGCAACCATTCTAAAAAACAACTAAACATTTCAAATTAAAAACAAGATATAGAACATATCTACAAAAAACTCTCCATCCAAATGGCAACCCAGTAAGTGTATACAATCCACATGTATTGGCAAGAGCCTAAAGGCTGCTTCAATATTTGACTTTGCTAATAAAGCGCCTTTACCTGCTGGTTTGACCAAGAATATTGCCCTATCAAAAGATGTATATTTCACCCTTGCTTCCTCTTTCGATATACCATCGTTGACAGATAACCCTTGTGGAAATGACAAATGATGAACAAGCAAATTACCACCTCCACACTATATAGAAGTGCAGAAAAGAAGAGAACCATAAATATAAAAACATAATTTTTATTAATGCAATTAAAATATCACAATCTGACTACATAATAACAATACTTAATTAAAAATGTCACAACAGAGTACCCAGTAGACAGCGTGGGAGCGTAGAATCTTTCAGGAGGATGTCATTGAGACTATGAATAATGTACATAATTGGATGAGATATATCGATGACATCCTTTTCTTCTGGGATGGGACTGTTGATGATCTTAAGAAATTGATGGGTAAACTTAATGATAATGAATTAAACATCAAACTTACATTCAATTTTGGCAGAACATTGAGTTTCCTTGATGTATGAATAAAAGCGTTACCAAATGGACGTCTACATACGGATGTGTATAGAAAACCCACAGCGACGAATTCTTTTCTTATGGCGGATTCTTCACACCCTAGAAATACTATTCGAGGCATACCCATTGGACAGTTTCTTCGGATTAAAAGGATATGCTCAGATAACGAAACCTTTGAGGGGCAAGCCAGGGACTTGGCAAGACGCTTTCAAGATCGTGGGTACAGCAGGAAAGTGATTAAACGAGGTTACCTCAGAGCCAAAAACATTTCCAGAGATAAGCTGCTGTATGGCCCTTCCAATTTAACTAAAAAAGAAGATGGTAACCAGGTACGGTTTATTTCTACCTACAATAATCAGTGGCAAGATCTTAAATCCATTATTTCTAGAAATTGGAAGATTCTCATGGCAGACCCAATCTTACAACGAGTTTTGCCTGCCTCACCCTCTTATGTTGCTAGACGAGCAGCCAATCTAAAAGATGCCTTAGTCCATAGCCACTATGATCCGGGTAAGAATTCCTCTAAAGTTCAGAACCCATCAGGCTTTTTTCCTTGCGGCCTTTATAAAGGCTGCTTGAATTTAATTAAAACTTCCATCTTTTTTAATTGGGATAATTCGCGTAAATGGGAGATCAGAAAACATCTTACTTGTTCATCTAAAGCGGTTATCTATCATGCTACCTGCCCTTGCAATAAAATTTACATTGGCATGACCACAAGAGAGCTTAAAATCAGAATAAGAGAACATGTGAGGGATATAGAAAAGGCTCAGCAGATAGAAGATTCTTCCCAATTAAAAACATTGCCAAGGCATTTTAAACAATTCCACAAATGTAACTCTAGAGGTCTGATGGTCAAAGCTATTGATCAAGTGGATCTCGGTTCCCGGGGAGGTGACGTTGGTAGGGCTCTTGCCCAATTGGAATGTAAGTGGATTTATAGATTGAACACCATTAATCCTAGGGGATTGAATGAAAATATGGGTTCTGCTGCATTCTTATAGGCCGTTCCCTTATATATATAGGTTTTTTTCTAGTTCTAACTATTGAGGTAGTATCTTTTTAAGGGTAAAGGGGGTTTATGGTTAGTTTTTAACTTTATTTAGAAGGTGTTCACACTTTATATTTTATGAAGTTTATTTATATGTGTCTCTTTTTATTTTAGTCCAGCAAGATTTTTGGGTATCTATCGCTTGGGGATGTGTCGGGAGTTTGGTTGCCGGTTTATTACAGAGGAATGCAGAAGTTTTGGATGTATTTATGAATTATTACATTTTGTGCATAAATATTTTATGATTTATTATCGGTTTTACCATACACCAATGGCACCGTTTTTCTAATAATTTTGATTGTTTTATAATTAATTTACACTTATTGATTGATGTTGTATATTATAATTAATATATCGGTTAATATATTTTTTCACTATTGCACTTTATTCATATTACTATTAATTTTTAACATTGATTAATGTTTTTTTCATTAATTAATATTATATATTATCACACTTTATACTTATTGCTAGATGTATATTATATTTTGTATTTATTTAACTATATTGGGACGTATTAATATATGCACTTTTGGCACTTTCTATTCACTTTTTATTTAAATGCCATTTATTACTGCTGTATACAAAGGTATAATTCACATTTCTATTTTCATCATTATACATTTATTGTTTAATAAATTGTTATATTTATAATCGTTGTATGATATTATCATGATTCACTATATTTATTTTATTAGATTCAAAAAATGTTTTTTATTATCAGTATTATTATTATTTTTTGTATATTATTATATATTTATGTAATATGTTTTGGTGTATATTATTAATATATTTGCCTGTTATGTATTTTATTGTTTTTCATGTGTATTATTTCCTTTTTCTTTTTTATGTGGTCTCCATCATCCATATTTATATATATATTTTTTCATTATTCATTAATCATATATATTCTATGCACTTCCACAGTCTCTGTTTCCATATCGCCGGGCAATGCGCATGCGTACCTTTCTCCGTTCTCTTCGGCTTCCATGGGCGCTCGTATCTGATGGGCTTGCGTTCCAGCATGCGTGTCAGTGAGCGCTTCCACAGGAAGCCATGGTTTATCTTGGAGGAGGAGCAGTCGCGTCATGCGCAGTAGATGTCCGGCGATTGGCTCCCCTGTTCTGAATTGGAAGCGATTCTATTGGCCCATTTAGTGTATTTGAAGACATTCCCTCCTCACCCTGGACACGCCCCCGGAAGAAGCAAGCGGGCGAAACGCGCGTCGGGGTGAAGGGGGATAGCGTCCTGCTCAGTGGCTGTTATTTTCCTGTAAGGCTCATTTTTTCACCTCACCTTGGACCAGGTATTTAACATGGCTTATATTTTTCTATGTAAGGGTCTTTTTGTGCCACTACAAATGAGTATAGTATTATATTAGAGCTGCAGATATATTTTTGCATCACCTATTTAGCCAATTTAAGGGTCTTTTGTATTGGGGATGATAATTTGAAGGGGTAGTATCCCCTCTGTAACTATATTTCCCCTTTATATTACCTTTGCTAGGCATTCCCATGGGTCGATTAGCTATATTTCATTGCAGCTTTTTTATGCCATTTATATCAATTTGGATGATTGGAGCCTAATATATTATTAAAACTGAGGGCAGATTGCTATCCCCCTCTTTTTCTACTGGGTACTCTGTTGTGACATTTTTAATTAAGTATTGTTATTATGTAGTCAGATTGTGATATTTTAATTGCATTAATAAAAATTATGTTTTTATATTTATGGTTCTCTTCTTTTCTGCACTTCTATATAGTGTGGAGGTGGTAATTTGTGGATTTGTTTGAAGAGCTTTCTTTATTTACCATATCCAAGCAGTTGATATTAAGTTTCGTTTTCTGTTTTTATAACTGATTAATTTGGGATTTCAATAATGGATATTAAAGCTAAAGAGAAGTCCTGGCGATCTAAAGCGGACGATATTTTTAAACAGAGTGCCTCAGCAGTTTTGATAGATACTACCAGTGATAGTGTAGACGTTATGCGGCGTTATAAGAATGCAGTTCACCGGAGAATTAAAATTTGGTGGAACCGTACTTCGTTGGAACATTATATGAGCAAACAAATCATCCCTAGAGGTCTCAGAATCCAGCTCTATCCTACATTTGAGCTGGATGATGAAAACCTACAAAAAAGATGGACTACTGCAGCCTCAGTCTGCTCCATGGAGTTCATTAAAATTATAATTGAAAAAAACACGTCTACTCTGAATTTTATTGATGGTGAACTTGATAATCTCAAGAAGACTCTGCAGTCCATGATGTCAGGAGATAATTTTTCTAGTTGGCTGACGGAGTTGGAAAAGAATATTGACAAATGGGAGGAGAATATTAGTCAAGTCAAACAAAAGAAATATCTTCGTGATTTAAATGACTATGAATCGAATAAAATTTATCGTTGGCAATTCAAGAAAATTATGCCAATACGTCACAGATCTCGAGATCCTTCTGAAACCTCTATTCTATCAGGACAAGATAGTAATTCATCTACCAGTGATGTTGATTACTCCAGAGATTTTCATTTACGTAGTGGAAATGGGAAGAGGAAATATCCTGATATGTTCAACAAAACTCAAAAAGGAAAAAAGAGTAAAGACCGTTTTCAGGTGGTTAATTTATCTCAACATATCCTTACTGAGGCTCAGATTTCGGTTCTTGAACATGGTTTAACATTTTCTCCTTCCTCCGATTTAGATGCTTTCACGGCAATAAAAGACACCCAATTATTTGCTAGAAAACTCTTATTAAAGAGGTTACATTATAAGTCGAATGGTCCTGAGACCGGTCAAACAAATGAAGAAATTGAGGCCATTAAAATTCTTGAATCCCTGGAAGAGGAAAATTCACCCAAAGAGGTTGGTGTTGTGCCCAGTCATCTTTTTTGTAAATCTAAAAAATTTCCTGCTTTGACTCTTTGTCCGGCTATTGAGGTATTCACTAAAGTTATCACCTCTGAAATTGAATCCTTGGCAGAGAATCGTGATAGAAATTTTAATCTGACTAAGAAATAATATTTGGCCTTGCAACAATTGAAATCCTGGGATGATGTGGTTTTCAAACAAGCAGATAAGGGTGGTAATTTAGTTATATGGCCAAGGGAGATGTACGAAAGGCAGGCTTTGAAATTATTAGGAGATAGTAGATGCTATCGTAAACTCACTTTCAATCCTCTGACCTCTTTCCAGAGTAATTTAATTGCCATTCTGGAAAAGGCCTTTGAGGATGGCATTATCTCCAAGAAACTGCTGGATAACATGCGAGATTTTCATCCGAGATTATCTACATTTTATCTGATTCCAAAACTGCACAAAAATCCCACAGATCCACCAGGACGTCCAATTGTAGCAGGTAATGGGGGCCTATGTGAGACCATTTCAGGTTTGGTGGATTATTTTTTGCAACCATTGGTCTTGATGCTCCCCTCTTTCATTAGGGACACCACATCAGCCTTACAAAGAATTGATCAAGTATATTTGGATGATGGCATGATCATGGTAACGGCTGATGTGGAGTCTCTTTATACCTCGATCAGGCATAAGGATGGTCTGGCCGCAGTAGAATGGCTTTTGGAATCTAGTAATCTGGATGATTCTTTATCTAACCTAATTCTCATTTTGTTGGAATTCTTACTTGAACATAATGTTTTTATTTTTAATAAAAATATTTATCTTCAACAACAAGGAACGGCGATGGGGGGCATCATGTGCCCCCGCTTACGCCAACCTCTTTTTAGGAGCGTGGGAGCGTAGAATCTTTCAGGAGGATGTCATTGAGACTATGAATAATGTACATAATTGGATGAGATATATCGATGACATCCTTTTCTTCTGGGATGGGACTGTTGATGATCTTAAGAAATTGATGGGTAAACTTAATGATAATGAATTAAACATCAAACTTACATTCAATTTTGGCAGAACATTGAGTTTCCTTGATGTAAGAATAAAAGCGTTACCAACTGGACGTCTACATACGGATGTGTATAGAAAACCCACAGCGACGAATTCTTTTCTTATGGCGGATTCTTCACACCCTAGAAATACTATTCGAGGCATACCCATTGGACAGTTCCTTCGGATTAAAAGGATATGCTCAGATAACGAAACCTTTGAGGGGCAAGCCAGGGACTTGGCAAGACGCTTTCAAGATCGTGGGTACAGCAGGAAAGTGATTAAACGAGGTTACCTCAGAGCCAAAAACATTTCCAGAGATAAGCTGCTGTATGGCCCTTCCAATTTAACTAAAAAAGAAGATGGTAACCAGGTACGGTTTATTTCTACCTACAATAATCAGTGGCAAGATCTTAAATCCATTATTTCTAGAAATTGGAAGATTCTCATGGCAGACCCAATCTTACAACGAGTTTTGCCTGCCTCACCCTCTTATGTTGCTAGACGAGCAGCCAATCTAAAAGATGCCTTAGTCCATAGCCACTATGATCCGGGTAAGAATTCCTCTAAAGTTCAGAACCCATCAGGCTTTTTTCCTTGCGGCCTTTATAAAGGCTGCTTGAATTTAATTAAAACTTCCATCTTTTTTAATTGGGATAATTCGCGTAAATGGGAGATCAGAAAACATCTTACTTGTTCATCTAAAGCGGTTATCTATCATGCTACCTGCCCTTGCAATAAAATTTACATTGGCATGACCACAAGAGAGCTTAAAATCAGAATAAGAGAACATGTGAGGGATATAGAAAAGGCTCAGCAGATAGAAGATTCTTCCCAATTAAAAACATTGCCAAGGCATTTTAAACAATTCCACAAATGTAACTCTAGAGGTCTGATGGTCAAAGTTATTGATCAAGTGGATCTCGGTTCCCGGGGAGGTGACGTTGGTAGGGCTCTTGCCCAATTGGAATGTAAGTGGATTTATAGATTGAACACCATTAATCCTAGGGGATTGAATGAAAATATGGGTTCTGCTGCATTCTTATAGGCCGTTCCCTTATATATATAGGTTTTTTTCTAGTTCTAACTATTGAGGTAGTATCTTTTTAAGGGTAAAGGGGGTTTATGGTTAGTTTTTAACTTTATTTAGAAGGTGTTCACACTTTATATTTTATGAAGTTTATTTATATGTGTCTCTTTTTATTTTAGTCCAGCAAGATTTTTGGGTATCTATCGCTTGGGGATGTGTCGGGAGTTTGGTTGCCGGTTTATTACAGAGGAATGCAGAAGTTTTGGATGTATTTATGAATTATTACATTTTGTGCATAAATATTTTATGATTTATTATCGGTTTTACCATACACCAATGGCACCGTTTTTCTAATAATTTTGATTGTTTTATAATTAATTTACACTTATTGATTGATGTTGTATATTATAATTAATATATCGGTTAATATATTTTTTCACTATTGCACTTTATTCATATTACTATTAATTTTTAACATTGATTAATGTTTTCTTCATTAATTAATATTATATATTATCACACTTTATACTTATTGCTAGATGTATATTATATTTTGTATTTATTTAACTATATTGGGACATATTAATATATGCACTTTTGGCACTTTCTATTCACTTTTTATTTAAATGCCATTTATTACTGCTGTATACAAAGGTATAATTCACATTTCTATTTTCATCATTATACATTTATTGTTTAATAAATTGTTATATTTATAATCGTTGTATGATATTATCATGATTCACTATATTTATTTTATTAGATTCAAAAAATGTTTTTTATTATCAGTATTATTATTATTTTTTGTATATTATTATATATTTATGTAATATGTTTTGGTGTATATTATTAATATATTTGCCTGTTATGTATTTTATTGTTTTTCATGTGTATTATTTCCTTTTTCTTTTTTATGTGGTCTCCATCATCCATATTTATATATATATTTTTTCATTATTCATTAATCATATATATTCTATGCACTTCCACAGTCTCTGTTTCCATATCGCCGGGCAATGCGCATGCGTACCTTTCTCCGTTCTCTTCGGCTTCCATGGGCGCTCGTATCTGATGGGCTTGCGTTCCAGCATGCGTGTCAGTGAGCGCTTCCACAGGAAGCCATGGTTTATCTTGGAGGAGGAGCAGTCGCGTCATGCGCAGTAGATGTCCGGCGATTGGCTCCCCTGTTCTGAATTGGAAGCGATTCTATTGGCCCATTTAGTGTATTTGAAGACATTCCCTCCTCACCCTGGACACGCCCCCGGAAGAAGCAAGCGGGCGAAACGCGCGTCGGGGTGAAGGGGGATAGCGTCCTGCTCAGTGGCTGTTATTTTCCTGTAAGGCTCATTTTTTCACCTCACCTTGGACCAGGTATTTAACATGGCTTATATTTTTCTATGTAAGGGTCTTTTTGTGCCACTACAAATGAGTATAGTATTATATTAGAGCTGCAGATATATTTTTGCATCACCTATTTAGCCAATTTAAGGGTCTTTTGTATTGGGGATGATAATTTGAAGGGGTAGTATCCCCTCTGTAACTATATTTCCCCTTTATATTACCTTTGCTAGGCATTCCCATGGGTCGATTAGCTATATTTCATTGCAGCTTTTTTATGCCATTTATATCAATTTGGATGATTGGAGCCTAATATATTATTAAAACTGAGGGCAGATTGCTATCCCCCTCTTTTTCTACTGGGTACTCTGTTGTGACATTTTTAATTAAGTATTGTTATTATGTAGTCAGATTGTGATATTTTAATTGCATTAATAAAAATTATGTTTTTATATTTATGGTTCTCTTCTTTTCTGCACTTCTATATAGTGTGGAGGTGGTAATTTGTGGATTTGTTTGAAGAGCTTTCTTTATTTACCATATCCAAGCAGTTGATATTAAGTTTTGTTTTCTGTTTTTATAACTGATTAATTTGGGATTTCAATAATGGATATTAAAGCTAAAGAGAAGTCCTGGCGATCTAAAGCGGACGATATATTTAAACAGAGTGCCTCAGCAGTTTTGATAGATACTACCAGTGATAGTGTAGACGTTATGCGGCGTTATAAGAATGCAGTTCACCGGAGAATTAAAATTTGGTGGAACCGTACTTCGTTGGAACATTATATGAGCAAACAAATCATCCCTAGAGGTCTCAGAATCCAGCTCTATCCTACATTTGAGCTGGATGATGAAAACCTACAAAAAAGATGGACTACTGCAGCCTCAGTCTGCTCCATGGAGTTCATTAAAATTATAATTGAAAAAAACACGTCTACTCTGAATTTTATTGATGGTGAACTTGATAATCTCAAGAAGACTCTGCAGTCCATGATGTCAGGAGATAATTTTTCTAGTTGGCTGACGGAGTTGGAAAAGAATATTGACAAATGGGAGGAGAATATTAGTCAAGTCAAACAAAAGAAATATCTTCGTGATTTAAATGACTATGAATCGAATAAAATTTATCGTTGGCAATTCAAGAAAATTATGCCAATACGTCACAGATCTCGAGATCCTTCTGAAACCTCTATTCTATCAGGACAAGATAGTAATTCATCTACCAGTGATGTTGATTACTCCAGAGATTTTCATTTACGTAGTGGAAATGGGAAGAGGAAATATCCTGATATGTTCAACAAAACTCAAAAAGGAAAAAAGAGTAAAGACCGTTTTCAGGTGGTTAATTTATCTCAACATATCCTTACTGAGGCTCAGATTTCGGTTCTTGAACATGGTTTAACTTTTTCTCCTTCCTCCGATTTAGATGCTTTCACGGCAATAAAAGACACCCAATTATTTGCTAGAAAACTCTTATTAAAGAGGTTACATTGTAAGTCGAATGGTCCTGAGACCGGTCAAACAAATGAAGAAATTGAGGCCATTAAAATTCTTGAATCCCTGGAAGAGGAAAATTCACCCAAAGAGGTTGGTGTTGTGCCCAGTCATCTTTTTTGTAAATCTAAAAAATTTCCTGCTTTGACTCTTTGTCCGGCTATTGAGGTATTCACTAAAGTTATCACCTCTGAAATTGAATCCTTGGCAGAGAATCGTGATAGAAATTTTAATCTGACTAAGAAATAATATTTGGCCTTGCAACAATTGAAATCCTGGGATGATGTGGTTTTCAAACAAGCAGATAAGGGTGGTAATTTAGTTATATGGCCAAGGGAGATGTACGAAAGGCAGGCTTTGAAATTATTAGGAGATAGTAGATGCTATCGTAAACTCACTTTCAATCCTCTGACCTCTTTCCAGAGTAATTTAATTGCCATTCTGGAAAAGGCCTTTGAGGATGGCATTATCACCAAGAAACTGCTGGATAACATGCGATATTTTCATCCGAGATTATCTACATTTTATCTGATTCCAAAACTGCACAAAAATCCCACAGATCCACCAGGACGTCCAATTGTAGCAGGTAATGGGGGCCTATGTGAGACCATTTCAGGTTTGGTGGATTATTTTTTGCAACCATTGGTCTTGATGCTCCCCTCTTTCATTAGGGACACCACATCAGCCTTACAAAGAATTGATCAAGTATATTTGGATGATGGCATGATCATGGTAACGGCTGATGTGGAGTCTCTTTATACCTCGATCAGGCATAAGGATGGTCTGGCCGCAGTAGAATGGCTTTTGGAATCTAGTAATCTGGATGATTCTTTATCTAACCTAATTCTCATTTTGTTGGAATTCTTACTTGAACATAATGTTTTTATTTTTAATAAAAATATTTATCTTCAACAACAAGGAACGGCGATGGGGGGCATCATGTGCCCCCGCTTACGCCAACCTCTTTTTAGGAGCGTGGGAGCGTAGAATCTTTCAGGAGGATGTCATTGAGACTATGAATAATGTACATAATTGGATGAGATATATCGATGACATCCTTTTCTTCTGGGATGGGACTGTTGATGATCTTAAGAAATTGATGGGTAAACTTAATGATAATGAATTAAACATCAAACTTACATTCAATTTTGGCAGAACATTGAGTTTCCTTGATGTAAGAATAAAAGCGTTACCAAATGGACGTCTACATACGGATGTGTATAGAAAACCCACAGCGACGAATTCTTTTCTTATGGCGGATTCTTCACACCCTAGAAATACTATTCGAGGCATACCCATTGGACAGTTCCTTCGGATTAAAAGGATATGCTCAGATAACGAAACCTTTGAGGGGCAAGCCAGGGACTTGGCAAGACGCTTTCAAGATCGTGGGTACAGCAGGAAAGTGATTAAACGAGGTTACCTCAGAGCCAAAAACATTTCCAGAGATAAGCTGCTATATGGCCCTTCCAATTTAACTAAAAAAGAAGACGGTAACCAGGTACGGTTTATTTCTACCTACAATAATCAGTGGCAAGATCTTAAATCCATTATTTCTTAGAAATTGGAAGATTCTCATGGCAGACCCAATCTTACAACGAGTTTTGCCTGCCTCACCCTCTTATGTTGCTAGACGAGCAGCCAATCTAAAAGATGCCTTAGTCCATAGCCACTATGATCCGGGTAAGAATTCCTCTAAAGTTCAGAACCCATCAGGCTTTTTTCCTTGCGGCCTTTGTAAAGGCTGCTTGAATTTAATTAAAACTTCCATCTTTTTTAATTGGGATAATTCGCGTAAATGGGAGATCAGAAAACATCTTACTTGTTCATCTAAAGCGGTTATCTATCATGCTACCTGCCCTTGCAATAAAATTTACATTGGCATGACCACAAGAGAGCTTAAAATCAGAATAAGAGAACATGTGAGGGATATAGAAAAAGCTCAGCAGATAGAAGATTCTTCCGAATTAAAAACATTGCCAAGGCATTTTAAACAATTCCACAAATGTAACTCTAGAGGTCTGACGGTCAAAGCTATCGATCAAGTGGATCTCGGTTCCCGGGGAGGTGACGTTGGTAGGGCTCTTGCCCAATTGGAATGTAAGTGGATTTATAGATTGAACACCATTAATCCTAGGGGATTGAATGAAAATATGGGTTTTGCTGCATTCTTATAGGCCGTTCCCTTATATATATAGGTGTTTTTCTAGTTCTAACTATTGAGGTAGTATCTTTTTAGGGGTAGAGGGGGTTTATGGTTAGTTTTAACTTTATTTAGAAGGTGTTCACACTTTATATTTTATGAAGTTTATTTATTTGTGTCTCTTTTTATTTTAGTCCAGCAAGATTTTTGGGTATCTATAGCTTGGGGATGTGCCGGGAGTTTGGTTGCCGGTTTATTACAGAGGAATGCAGAAGTTTTGGATGTATTTATGAATTATTACATTTTGTGCATAAATATTTTATGATTTATTATCGGTTTTACCATACACCAATGGCACCGTTTTTCTAATAATTTTGATTGTTTTATAATTAATTTACACTTATTGATTAATGTTGTATATTATAATTAATATATCGGTTAATATATTTTTTCACTATTGCACTTTATTCATATTACTATTAATTTTTAGCATTGATTAATGTTTTTTTCATTAATTAATATTATATATTATCACACTTTATACTTATTGCTAGATGTATATTATATTTTGTATTTATTTAACTATATTGGGACGTATTAATATATGCACTTTTGGCACTTTCTATTCACTTTTTATTTAAATGCCATTTATTACTGCTGTATACAAAGGTATAATTCACATTTCTATTTCCATCATTATACATTTATTGTTTAATAAATTGTTATATTTATAATCGTTGTATGATATTATCATGATTCACTATATTTATTTTATTAGATTCAAAAAATGTTTTTTATTATCAGTAATATTATTATTTTTTGTATATTATTATATATTTATGTAATATGTTTTGGTGTATATTATTAATATATTTGCCTGTTATGTATTTTATTGTTTTTCATGTGTATTATTTCCTTTTTCTTTTTTATGTGGTCTCCATCATCCATATTTATATATATATTTTTTCATTATTCATTAATCATATATATTCTATGCACTTCCACAGTCTCTGTTTCCATATCGCCGGGCAATGCGCATGCGTACCTTTCTCCGTTCTCCTCGGCTTCCGTGGGCGCTCGTATCTGACGGGCTTGCGTTCCAGCATGCGTGTCAGTGAGCGCTTCCACAGGAAGCCATGGTTTATCTTGGAGGAGGAGCAGTCACGTCATGCGCAGTAGATGTCCGGCGATTGGCTCCCCTGTTCTGAATTGGAAGCGATTCTATTGGCCCATTTAGTGTATTTGAAGACATTCCCTCCTCACCCTGGACACGCCCCCGGAAGAAGCAAGCGGGCGAAACGCGCGTCGGGGTGAAGGGGGATAGCGTCCTGCTCAGTGGCTGTTATTTTCCTGTAAGGCTCATTTTTTCACCTCACCTTGGACCAGGTATTTAACATGGCTTATATTTTTCTATGTAAGGGTCTTTTTGTGCCACTACAAATGAGTATAGTATTATATTAGAGCTGCAGATATATTTTTGCATCACCTATTTAGCCAATTTAAGGGTCTTTTGTATTGGGGATGATAATTTGAAGGGGTAGTATCCCCTCTGTAACTATATTTCCCCTTTATATTACCTTTGCTAGGCATTCCCATGGGTCGATTAGCTATATTTCATTGCAGCTTTTTTATGCCATTTATATCAATTTGGATGATTAGAGCCTAATATATTATTAAAACTGAGGGCAGATTGCTATCCCCCTCTTTTTCTACTGGGTACTCTGTTGTGACATTTTTAATTAAGTATTGTTATTATGTAGTCAGATTGTGATATTTTAATTGCATTAATAAAAATTATGTTTTTATATTTATGGTTCTCTTCTTTTCTGCACTTCTATATAGTGTGGAGGTGGTAATTTGTGGATTTGTTTGAAGAGCTTTCTTTATTTACCATATCCAAGCAGTTGATATTAAGTTTCGTTTTCTGTTTTTATAACTGATTAATTTGGGATTTTAATAATGGATATTAAAGCTAAAGCAAAGTCCTGGCGATCTAAAGCGGACGATATTTTTAAACAGAGTGCCTCAGCAGTTTTGATAGATACTACCAGTGATAGTGTAGACGTTATGCGGCGTTATAAGAATGCAGTTCACCGGAGAATTAAAATTTGGTGGAACCGTACTTCGTTGGAACATTATATGAGCAAACAAATCATCCCTAGAGGTCTCAGAATCCAGCTCTATCCTACATTTGAGCTGGATGATGAAAACCTACAAAAAAGATGGACTACTGCAGCCTCAGTCTGCTCCATGGAGTTCATTAAAATTATAATTGAAAAAAACACGTCTACTCTGAATTTTATTGATGGTGAACTTGATAATCTCAAGAAGACTCTGCAGTCCATGATGTCAGGAGATAATTTTTCTAGTTGGCTGACGGAGTTGGAAAAGAATATTGACAAATGGGAGGAGAATATTAGTCAAGTCAAACAAAAGAAATATCTTCGTGATTTAAATGACTATGAATCGAATAAAATTTATCGTTGGCAATTCAAGAAAATTATGCCAATACGTCACAGATCTCGAGATCCTTCTGAAACCTCTATTCTATCAGGACAAGATAGTAATTCATCTACCAGTGATGTTGATTACTCCAGAGATTTTCATTTACGTAGTGGAAATGGGAAGAGGAAATATCCTGATATGTTCAACAAAACTCAAAAAGGAAAAAAGAGTAAAGACCGTTTTCAGGTGGTTAATTTATCTCAACATATCCTTACTGAGGCTCAGATTTCGGTTCTTGAACATGGTTTAACTTTTTCTCCTTCCTCCGATTTAGATGCTTTCACGGCAATAAAAGACACCCAATTATTTGCTAGAAAACTCTTATTAAAGAGGTTACATTATAAGTCGAATGGTCCTGAGACCGGTCAAACAAATGAAGAAATTGAGGCCATTAAAATTCTTGAATCCCTGGAAGAGGAAAATTCACCCAAAGAGGTTGGTGTTGTGCCCAGTCATCTTTTTTGTAAATCTAAAAAATTTCCTGCTTTGACTCTTTGTCCGGCTATTGAGGTATTCACTAAAGTTATCACCTCTGAAATTGAATCCTTGGCAGAGAATCGTGATAGAAATTTTAATCTGACTAAGAAATAATATTTGGCCTTGCAACAATTGAAATCCTGGGATGATGTGGTTTTCAAACAAGCAGATAAGGGTGGTAATTTAGTTATATGGCCAAGGGAGATGTACGAAAGGCAGGCTTTGAAATTATTAGGAGATAGTAGATGCTATCGTAAACTCACTTTCAATCCTCTGACCTCTTTCCAGAGTAATTTAATTGCCATTCTGGAAAAGGCCTTTGAGGATGGCATTATCACCAAGAAACTGCTGGATAACATGCGATATTTTCATCCGAGATTATCTACATTTTATCTGATTCCAAAACTGCACAAAAATCCCACAGATCCACCAGGACGTCCAATTGTAGCAGGTAATGGGGGCCTATGTGAGACCATTTCAGGTTTGGTGGATTATTTTTTGCAACCATTGGTCTTGATGCTCCCCTCTTTCATTAGGGACACCACATCAGCCTTACAAAGAATTGATCAAGTATATTTGGATGATGGCATGATCATGGTAACGGCTGATGTGGAGTCTCTTTATACCTCGATCAGGCATAAGGATGGTCTGGCCGCAGTAGAATGGCTTTTGGAATCTAGTAATCTGGATGATTCTTTATCTAACCTAATTCTCATTTTGTTGGAATTCTTACTTGAACATAATGTTTTTATTTTTAATAAAAATATTTATCTTCAACAACAAGGAACGGCGATGGGGGGCATCATGTGCCCCCGCTTACGCCAACCTCTTTTTAGGAGCGTGGGAGCGTAGAATCTTTCAGGAGGATGTCATTGAGACTATGAATAATGTACATAATTGGATGAGATATATCGATGACATCCTTTTCTTCTGGGATGGGACTGTTGATGATCTTAAGAAATTGATGGGTAAACTTAATGATAATGAATTAAACATCAAACTTACATTCAATTTTGGCAGAACATTGAGTTTCCTTGATGTAAGAATAAAAGCGTTACCAAATGGACGTCTACATACGGATGTGTATAGAAAACCCACAGCGACGAATTCTTTTCTTATGGCGGATTCTTCACACCCTAGAAATACTATTCGAGGCATACCCATTGGACAGTTCCTTCGGATTAAAAGGATATGCTCAGATAATGAAACCTTTGAGGGGCAAGCCAGGGACTTGGCAAGACGCTTTCAAGATCGTGGGTACAGCAGGAAAGTGATTAAACGAGGTTACCTCAGAGCCAAAAACATTTCCAGAGATAAGCTGCTATATGGCCCTTCCAATTTAACTAAAAAAGAAGATGGTAACCAGGTACGGTTTATTTCTACCTACAATAATCAGTGGCAAGATCTTAAATCCATTATTTCTAGAAATTGGAAGATTCTCATGGCAGACCCAATCTTACAACGAGTTTTGCCTGCCTCACCCTCTTATGTTGCTAGACGAGCAGCCAATCTAAAAGATGCCTTAGTCCATAGCCACTATGATCCGGGTAAGAATTCCTCTAAAGTTCAGAACCCATCAGGCTTTTTTCCTTGCGGCCTTTGTAAAGGCTGCTTGAATTTAATTAAAACTTCCATCTTTTTTAATTGGGATAATTCGCGTAAATGGGAGATCAGAAAACATCTTACTTGTTCATCTAAAGCGGTTATCTATCATGCTACCTGCCCTTGCAATAAAATTTACATTGGCATGACCACAAGAGAGCTTAAAATCAGAATAAGAGAACATGTGAGGGATATAGAAAAGGCTCAGCAGATAGAAGATTCTTCCGAATTAAAAACATTGCCAAGGCATTTTAAACAATTCCACAAATGTAACTCTAGAGGTCTGACGGTCAAAGCTATCGATCAAGTGGATCTCGGTTCCCGGGGAGGTGACGTTGGTAGGGCTCTTGCCCAATTGGAATGTAAGTGGATTTATAGATTGAACACCATTAATCCTAGGGGATTGAATGAAAATATGGGTTTTGCTGCATTCTTATAGGCTGTTCCCTTATATATATAGGTGTTTTTCTAGTTCTAACTATTGAGGTAGTATCTTTTTAGGGGTAGAGGGGGTTTATGGTTAGTTTTAACTTTATTTAGAAGGTGTCCACACTTTATATTTTATGAAGTTTATTTATTTGTGTCTCTTTTTATTTTAGTCCAGCAAGATTTTTGGGTATCTATAGCTTGGGGATGTGCCGGGAGTTTGGTTGCCGGTTTATTACAGAGGAATGCAGAAGTTTTGGATGTATTTATGAATTATTACATTTTGTGCATAAATATTTTATGATTTATTATCGGTTTTACCATACACCAATGGCACCGTTTTTCTAATAATTTTGATTGTTTTATAATTAATTTACACTTATTGATTGATGTTGTATATTATAATTAATATATCGGTTAATATATTTTTTCACTATTGCACTTTATTCATATTACTATTAATTTTTAGCATTGATTAATGTTTTTTTCATTAATTAATATTATATATTATCACACTTTATACTTATTGCTAGATGTATATTATATTTTGTATTTATTTAACTATATTGGGACGTATTAATATATGCACTTTTGGCACTTTCTATTCACTTTTTATTTAAATGCCATTTATTACTGCTGTATACAAAGGTATAATTCACATTTCTATTTCCATTATACATTTATTGTTTAATAAATTGTTATATTTATAATCGTTGTATGATATTATCATGATTCACTATATTTATTTTATTAGATTCAAAAAATGTTTTTTATTATCAGTAATATTATTATTTTTTGTATATTATTATATATTTATGTAATATGTTTTGGTGTATATTATTAATATATTTGCCTGTTATGTATTTTATTGTTTTTCATGTGTATTATTTCCTTTTTCTTTTTTATGTGGTCTCCATCATCCATATTTATATATATATTTTTTCATTATTCATTAATCATATATATTCTATGCACTTCCACAGTCTCTGTTTCCATATCGCCGGGCAATGCGCATGCGTACCTTTCTCTGTTCTCCTCGGCTTCCGTGGGCGCTCGTATCTGACGGGCTTGCGTTCCAGCATGCGTGTCAGTGAGCGCTTCCACAGGAAGCCATGGTTTATCTTGGAGGAGGAGCATTCGCGTCATGCGCAGTAGATGTCCGGCGATTGGCTCCCCTGTTCTGAATTGGAAGCGATTCTATTGGCCCATTTAGTGTATTTGAAGACATTCCCTCCTCACCCTGGACACACCCCCGGAAGAAGCAAGCGGGCGAAACGCGCGTCGGGGTGAAGGGGGTTAGCGTCCTGCTCAGTGGCTGTTATTTTCCTGTAAGGCTCATTTTTTCACCTCACCTTGGACCAGGTATTTAACATGGCTTATATTTTTCTATGTAAGGGTCATTTTGTGCCACTACAAATGAGTATAGTATTATATTAGAGCTGCAGATATATTTTTGCATCACCTATTTAGCCAATTTAAGGGTCTTTTGTATTGGGGATGATAATTTGAAGGGGTAGTATCCCCTCTGTAACTATATTTCCCCTTTATATTACCTTTGTTAGGCATTCCCATGGGTCGATTAGCTATATTTCATTGCAGCTTTTTTATGCCATTTATATCAATTTGGATGATTGGAGCCTAATATATTATTAAAACTGAGGGCAGATTGCTCTCCCCCTCTTTTTCTACTGGGTACTCTGTTGTGACATTTTTAATTAAGTATTGTTATTATGTAGTCAGATTGTGATATTTTAATTGCATTAATAAAAATTATATTTTTATATTTATGGTTCTCTTCTTTTCTGCACTTCTATATAGTGTGGAGGTGGTAATTTGTGGATTTGTTTGAAGAGCTTTCTTTATTTACCATATCCAAGCAGTTGATATTAATTTTCGTTTTCTGTTTTTATAACAGCTTAATTTGGGATTTCAATAATGGATATTAAAGCTAAAGAGAAGTCCTGGCGATCTAAAGCGGACGATATTTTTAAACAGAGTGCCTCAGCAGTTTTGATAGATACTACCAGTGATAGTGTAGACGTTATGCGGCGTTATAAGAATGCAGTTCACCGGAGAATTAAAATTTGGTGGAACCGTACTTCGTTGGAACATTATATGAGCAAACAAATCATCCCTAGAGGTCTCAGAATCCAGCTCTATCCTACATTTGAGCTGGATGATGAAAACCTACAAAAAAGATGGACTACTGCAGCCTCAGTCTGCTCCATGGAGTTCATTAAAATTATAATTGAAAAAAACACGTCTACTCTGAATTTTATTGATGGTGAACTTGATAATCTCAAGAAGACTCTGCAGTCCATGATGTCAGGAGATAATTTTTCTAGTTGGCTGACGGAGTTGGAAAAGAATATTGACAAATGGGAGGAGAATATTAGTCAAGTCAAACAAAAGAAATATCTTCGTGATTTAAATGACTATGAATCGAATAAAATTTATCGTTGGCAATTCAAGAAAATTATGCCAATACGTCACAGATCTCGAGATCCTTCTGAAACCTCTATTCTATCAGGACAAGATAGTAATTCATCTACCAGTGATGTTGATTACTCCAGAGATTTTCATTTACGTAGTGGAAATGGGAAGAGGAAATATCCTGATATGTTCAACAAAACTCAAAAAGGAAAAAAGAGTAAAGACCGTTTTCAGGTGGTTAATTCATCTCAACATATCCTTACTGAGGCTCAGATTTCGGTTCTTGAACATGGTTTAACTTTTTCTCCTTCCTCTGATTTAGATGCTTTCACGGCAATAAAAGACACCCAATTATTTGCTAGAAAACTCTTATTAAAGAGGTTACATTATAAGTCGAATGGTCCTGAGACCGGTCAAACAAATGAAGAAATTGAGGCCATTAAAATTCTTGAATCCCTGGAAGAGGAAAATTCACCCAAAGAGGTTGGTGTTGTGCCCAGTCATCTTTTTTGTAAATCTAAAAAATTTCCTGCTTTGACTCTTTGTCCGGCTATTGAGGTATTCACTAAAGTTATCACCTCTGAAATTGAATCCTTGGCAGAGAATCGTGATAGAAATTTTAATCTGACTAAGGAAGAATATTTGGCCTTGCAACAATTGAAATCCTGGGATGATGTGGTTTTCAAACAAGCAGATAAGGGTGGTAATTTAGTTATATGGCCAAGGGAGATGTACGAAAGGCAGGCTTTGAAATTATTAGGAGATAGTAGATGCTATCGTAAACTCACTTTCAATCCTCTGACCTCTTTCCAGAGTAAATTAATTGCCATTCTGGAAAAGGCCTTTGAGGATGGCATTATCACCAAGAAACTGCTGGATAACATGCGAGATTTTCATCCGAGATTATCTACATTTTATCTGATTCCAAAACTGCACAAAAATCCCACAGATCCACCAGGACGTCCAATTGTAGCAGGTAATGGGGGCCTATGTGAGACCATTTCAGGTTTGGTGGATTATTTTTTGCAACCATTGGTCTTGACGCTCCCCTCTTTCATTAGGGACACCACATCAGCCTTACAAAGAATTGATCAAGTATATTTGGATGATGGCATGATCATGGTAACGGCTGATGTGGAGTCTCTTTATACCTCGATCAGGCATAAGGATGGTCTGGCCGCAGTAGCATGGTTTTTGGAATCTAGTAATCTGGATGATTCTTTATCTAACCTAATTGTCATTTTGTTGGAATTCTTACTTGAACATAATGTTTTTATTTTTAATAAAAATATTTATCTTCAACAACAAGGAACGGCGATGGGGGCATCATGTGCCCCCGCTTACGCCAACCTCTTTTTAGGAGCGTGGGAGCGTAGAATCTTTCAGGAGGATGTCATTGAGACTATGAATAATGTACATAATTGGATGAGATATATCGATGACATCCTTTTCTTCTGGGATGGGACTGTTGATGATCTTAAGAAATTGATGGGTAAACTTAATGATAATGAATTAAACATCAAACTTACATTCAATTTTGGCAGAACATTGAGTTTCCTTGATGTAAGAATAAAAGCGTTACCAAATGGACGTCTACATACGGATGTGTATAGAAAACCCACAGCGACGAATTCTTTTCTTATGGCGGATTCTTCACACCCTAGAAATACTATTCGAGGCATACCCATTGGACAGTTCCTTCGGATTAAAAGGATATGCTCAGATAACGAAACCTTTGAGGGGCAAGCCAGGGACTTGGCAAGACGCTTTCAAGATTGTGGGTACAGCAGGAAAGTGATTAAAAGAGGTTACCTCAGAGCCAAAAACATTTCCAGAGATAAGCTGCTGTATGGCCCTTCCAATTTAACTAAAAAAGAAGATGGTAACCAGGTACGGTTTATTTCTACCTACAATAATCAGTGGCAAGATCTTAAATCCATTATTTCTAGAAATTGGAAGATTCTCATGGCAGACCCAATCTTACAACGAGTTTTGCCTGCCTCACCCTCTTATGTTGCTAGACGAGCAGCCAATCTAAAAGATGCCTTAGTCCATAGCCACTATGATCCGGGTAAGAATTCCTCTAAAGTTCAGAACCCATCAGGCTTTTTTCCTTGCGGCCTTTGTAAAGGCTGCTTGAATTTAATTAAAACTTCCATCTTTTTTAATTGGGATAATTCGCGTAAATGGGAGATCAGAAAACATCTTACTTGTTCATCTAAAGCGGTTATCTATCATGCTACCTGCCCTTGCAATAAAATTTACATTGGCATGACCACAAGAGAGCTTAAAATCAGAATAAGAGAACATGTGAGGGATATAGAAAAGGCTCAGCAGATAGAAGATTCTTCCCAATTAAAAACATTGCCATGGCATTTTAAACAATTCCACAAATGTAACTGTAGAGGTCTGACGGTCAAAGCTATCGATCAAGTGGATCTCGGTTCCCGGGGAGGTGACGTTGGTAGGGCTCTTGCCCAATTGGAATGTAAGTGGATTTATAGATTGAACACCATTAATCCTAGGGGATTGAATGAAAATATGGGTTTTGCTGCATTCTTATAGGCCGTTCCCTTATATATATAGGTGTTTTTCTAGTTCTAACTATTGAGGTAGTATCTTTTTAGGGGTAGAGGGGGTTTATGGTTAGTTTTTAACTTTATTTAGAAGGTGTTCACACTTTATATTTTATGAAGTTTATTTATTTGTGTCTCTTTTTATTTTAGTCCAGCAAGATTTTTGGGTATCTATCGCTTGGGGATGTGCCGGGAGTTTGGTTGCCGGTTTATTACAGAGGAATGCAGAAGTTTTGGATGTATTTATGAATTATTACATTTTGTGCATAAATATTTTATGATTTATTATCGGTTTTACCATACACCAATGGCACCGTTTTTCTAATAATTTTGATTGTTTTATAATTAATTTACACTTATTGATTGATGTTGTATATTATAATTAATATATCAGTTAATATATTTTTTCACTATTGCACTTTATTCATATTACTATTAATTTTTAACATTGATTAATGTTTTTTTCATTAATTAATATTATATATTATCACACTTTATACTTATTGCTAGATGTATATTATATTTTGTATTTATTTAACTATATTGGGACGTATTAATATATGCACTTTTGGCACTTTCTTTTCACTTTTTATTTAAATGCCATTTATTACTGCTGTATACAAAGGTATAATTCACATTTCTATTTTCATCATTATACATTTATTGTTTAATAAATTGTTATATTTATAATCGTTGTATGATATTATCATGATTCACTATATTTATTTTATTAGATTCAAAAAATGTTTTTTATTATCAGTATTATTATTATTTTTTGTATATTATTATATATTTATGTAATATGTTTTGGTGTATATTATTAATATATTTGCCTGTTATGTATTTTATTGTTTTTCATGTGTATTATTTCCTTTTTCTTTTTTATGTGGTCTCCATCATCCATATTTATATATATATTTTTTCATTATTCATTAATCATATATATTCTATGCACTTCCACAGTCTCTGTTTCCATATCGCCGGGCAATGTGCATGCGTACCTTTCTCCGTTCTCCTCGGCTTCCGTGGGCGCTCGTATTTGACGGGCTTGCGTTCCAGCATGCGTGTCAATGAGCGCTTCCACAGGAAGCCATGGTTTATCTTGGAGGAGGAGCAGTCGCGTCATGCGCAGTAGATGTCCGGCGATTGGCTCCCCTGTTCTGAATTGGTAGCGATTCTATTGGCCCATTTAGTGTATTTGAAGACATTCCCTCCTCACCCTGGACACGCCCCCGGAAGAAGCAAGCGGGCGAAACGCGCGTCGGGGTGAAGGGGGATAGCGTCCTGCTCAGTGGCTGTTATTTTCCTGTAAGGCTCATTTTTTCACCTCACCTTGGACCAGGTATTTAACATGGCTTATATTTTTCTATGTAAGGGTCTTTTTGTGCCACTACAAATGAGTATAGTATTATATTAGAGCTGCAGATATATTTTTGCATCACCTATTTAGCCAATTTAAGGGTCTTTTGTATTGGGGATGATAATTTGAAGGGGTAGTATCCCCTCTGTAACTATATTTCCCCTTTAGATTACCTTTGTTAGGCATTCCCATGGGTCGATTAGCTATATTTCATTGCAGCTTTTTTATGCCATTTATATCAATTTGGATGATTGGAGCCTAATATATTATTAAAACTGAGGGCAGATTGCTCTCCCCCTCTTTTTCTACTGGGTACTCTGTTGTGACATTTTTAATTAAGTATTGTTATTATGTAGTCAGATTGTGATATTTTAATTGCATTAATAAAAATTATGTTTTTATATTTATGGTTCTCTTCTTTTCTGCACTTCTATATAGTGTGGAGGTGGTAATTTGTGGATTTGTTTGAAGAGCTTTCTTTATTTACCATATCCAAGCAGTTGATATTAAATGATGAATATGGCGGTAATTGCCAGGCTCCTTCTTTGGTACTAAACCCAGATGAGACACTCTCAGATTTTCAATTGGAGGAATCGAAAATGGTCCTGCCATTCTGCCAAGCTCCACCTCCTTCATCAGTTTCTCCTTCACTATATCCTTTTTATCTTCAATTGATTTTAAGTTTGAACTGAACAGAGACACTGCTGAAAATTGAAAAGGTATCCTAAAACCCTCACAAAACCCCTCCTGTTGGACCTTTGCTTCCTCCCTCTTGTGATTCCGATCTAGCCAATACAGTAGAGCTTCCTTTTTCACTGGTGTTCTCATTTGCACCGGCAGAACCCACTCTGGTATTCTGTTTTTATCTCCGGAAACACCGCAATGCGGTATGTGCTCCCCCACATATTGTGCGTTCATACTTAAATTTGCATGTGGCATAAAAATGTCAGTGTACCTCATTGTATAACCAACATGTCCCACTAGGCTTTGGTGTAACTGACACGTTGGACTGACTGGTGGAAGATGAGCTAACGGGAAAGGATCGCTGTTGTGATCTCTGGGCTAAAATTAATTGAATCCATACATCCGTTGCTTTTGTGGCCCAATCAACCCTTGGACATAGTGCCATGCGTCGGCGGAACTCCTCATCGTATTTCCACCAGGCCGATCCCCCGTGTAATTTATAAGCACTAAATATGGTATCCATGTAAACCATCAACTCAGGACCTTTTTCCGGCTGTTTCCGGCAGTCTCATAAGCCAAGACAAGAAAAGCCTGTAACCAATTCCCGAATGTCTTGGCCACTTTAACCTTTTTGTCGTTCCTTTCAAAAGAACGCTCTTTATCAATAGTCACCTGATCAGCGGAAACAAGAGACCAAATATCAATATATTCACCGCGCCTGATCTTCTCCCTTGTTTCCCCGACCAGGTGAATACCCAAAGGTGCTACTCCGCCATAAACAGAGTCCCTGAAAATCAAGCCCTGTGTTATAGAATTCACCCCAGGCTGAGGAGTACACTCCCCACCCGGTGTTAATGGTGGGATACACTGCCCACTTTCCTGTTCCAAACTTGTTATCACATTTTTTAATACCTCAACTAAATCTTTATTTTTATTCTGTGTTTGATGTGGTGTGGACCATGCCCGTAGCACGAGACACTCACCCTCCATACGACTCCCGATCTGTGTCCTTGATGTTGCACCGGCCAGCTCCCTGAGTTGTATATCCAGCTCTGTTCTCTGTGTGGAAACTCCCGTCACCGGCCGTGCAGATGCTCCATCTCCCCGTGGCGCGAAAGGATCATCCCTGCGTCCGCAAGGAACCGTGTGCCGCCTATGCCGTTCTTTTTCAGGTGAAGAGACCGAAGTGCCAGACCGTGAGGATGAGCGGCTATCGACCGCCGAAATTCTTTTCCCTTCATGTCGTCTTCTACCGTAACTGCGATGTCCCCTTACCACACTCCGTCTCTGTGCCTTACTTCTGTAATTCTGCCGGACCCTGCAAAATAATGATCCGTAGACGAAACTGCTTCCGAAATATCTCCATTCATGCGATGAGAGCGGCAACTCCCGCGATCATCCCTTCCCGATATAATATTCACATTTTTATAACATTCAGCTCCACATCTATATGTTGACCGAGCTCTATTTGTTGTGTGATCAGAAACACAACCCCTGCCTTGACTATTGATCAAATTGCTCCTATTTGTCGAAGGCACCCTTCTACCCATTGATTCTTCTCTTCCTGACATCTGTTCTGTGTCCATTTGTATATTACTTTCCATCTGCATAATTCCTGAAGGGATTAACATTGCATTTCCTGCTGTCACATCCCTCCTCCAGTTCTCTAGGCAGCTTGCTCTTCCCCTTGTCTCCTCTCTCTAGCTGCTACCAGCTCCCCCCTTATCTATATCATTAAACTGCTCCCTGTGCTGTAAGCAGCAATACATTGGCCTGCTCACCGCAATTCTCCAGCTCAGCTGCATTCCCCTCCTGTCCAGTCCTGGTAGATGAACATCCTTTTCTTTGAACTGAGCTACTTCCACTGATGTCATCCATGTGAGCCCGACGTCTTCCTGTACATGGACCTGGACTTGGGCTAAGACATGTCGGAGGCCTTGCACGCCGTCTGGGACGAACTTGCTGTAATCTGGTGTCCTGTTTTTCACCCCCGGCCTCCGGCGGGTGAGGGGGGTTAGCTAAGAATGCCTGCAACCAGCCGACTCCTTCCTGGGCAATCTTCTTCCTTAAAAGATCTTCCAAGCCTGACATCTTCTTTCTTCTTCTCAGGTAAGAAGCTGTGTGACTGATCTTTTGATCTTTGACGCCTTTCCCTCATGTATATAACCATTTGAATACCACGCCCCAAATCTCTCGTGCAGCCCCAGCATTTTCCCACACGTTTTAATTAACCCTCAAGGGACCCACCACCAACTCCCTCACAGTCCTAGGCCCTTTCCTTATTTTATTCAGGGCCTTATAGGTCCTCATCTTGTAGTAATGTTTCCATCCTGGTCCTCATCTTGTGGTAATGTTCCCATCCTGGTCCTCATCTTATAATAATGTTCCTATCCTGGTCCTCATCTTGTAGTAATGACCCCTAACTGGTCCCCTTCTTATAGTAATGCCCCATCCTGGTTTTCATCTAGTAGGAATGTCTCATCCTTGTAGTAATGCTGACGCGCACCCTGGGTCATGGAGTACTCAGTGCCGGGCCGGTCATTGTTTGGGAAGAGGTCACAGTGGCGGTGACCCGGTCCGTGACCCAGGGCGGTCAGTAAGAAGGGGATTTTATAGGGGATTGATAAAGTTTTATATATATAGTTTGTGACGCCACCTGTGGTATGCGGCTATGTGGAGCCGCCGCTGCTGTGCAGAACCTATGGAGCTGATGTTGGTGCAGCAGGGTTGATTCAGCTCTCCACAGGCAGAGATTAGCTCCAGGGCAGGGAATTTGGTAGATGTTATAGGTGATGCTGGGCATTGTAGTGCAGGGGTGAGGGCGCAGATAATAATCACAGAGACAGTGGAGTGCAGTCCTCAGGGTCTTGACTCATAGTTATTGCAGTCCAAGTTACAGGTACCAGTGTAACTTCCCTCGTCATGCTGCGCTTACTCAGGGAGGGGTTCAGCCAACCCTCATATATCTACGGAGTACTTAGCAGGAACCCCTTCTGTGTGTTCTCTCTCTGGCCGTTTCCCTGCACCTCATACCAAGTGTCCCAATCCGGTACCTGCGGGTCTTGTCGAGCGACATCTGTTCCGTCCCCTGGGTCCTCTATAGCTACCTTCTTGGTGAGACTGATATGGACTGTTGGCTACAGGACTTGAAATACTGCAGCCTCCGATTTATAGTTGAGACATAAAGTGCTCTGCTAGTTGAGGGACTGATCCCCTTTGTGTGGCCTGACCCCTCCACCTCCTGGTGGATTCGGGCGTACGGGTGGCCTCCAGCACTGCCCGTACCCCTGGGGTCCCTTCCTCATTCCTGGAGCCCTTCCTGCTCCTCTCCTTCTCTTTCAGTCCTGGGCCTCTCCTCAGGCCCTTCTCCTGAGCAGAGCTCCTACAGAGCTCCTGCTCCCTACTCCTCTCACTGTAGACTGACCTCTGATTTTCCTGACTAAACAAGATGGCTTCTCTATTTATACCTTTCTTTTCATGTGCTCCCCTAAGCTACTTTCTCCACCCACATCCACTACATAGCTCCTCCCAACAGCTAGGGACCTGGGACTGTGCTCTCCCTTAGGAGCAATCTTGCCCTGCCCCCCCACTGCGGGTATGTGTTTGATGCAGGTGTTAGGGTCCCGAGCTGTACTCCCTCCTTACCTGAGAGTGAGATACCACACCTCTGGGTGAGATGCAGTACCTCTGTGGCGACCGAACCCTCAGGGGCGCCACAATACCCCATACTGGTCCCCTTCTTATAGTAATGCCCCATCTTGGTCCCTTTCTTATAGTAATGTTACATTCTGATCCCATTCTTATAGTAATTTTCAATCCTGGTCCCCTTCTTATAGTAATGCCCCATCCTGGTCCCCTTCTTATAGTAAGGCCCCATCCTGGTCCCCTTCTTATAGTAATGCCTCATCCTGGTCCCCATATTGTAGTAGAGCTTGTCTTTTTGCGGCAATACATTTCAATTGAATGTGCATCCTTAAACGTACATTCAACTGAAATAAAGCGCTGACGTTGGGGCCCCTGGACCGGGCCACAATCGTCAAGCGGTCTCCAATGCCTGCAGGCCGCATGCAGCAGCCTCAGGCCACGTGTTTGAGACCCCTTGGCTAAGGGTCACATAAATTGCTTTTTTCTTCATTCAAATACCTCAGATCTTAAAACTAAAAGGTGCATATAAAAACTTGATAAGCAGAATGAGGGAATCTGTACACTAACTGACCTTATGAGAACATCCAATTAGAATGTAAGTCATTAATGTCAGGCACTGCCTAATTTTAGCAGCCAATTCTAGCTGTGTTTAGGCACAGACAATATCACAAGTCTTAACATCTCCTATACCTGCTATGCAGTTTTATGCATTCTGATAGTATATTGACTGACCAATATTTTGTTCTGAAGGTTACTTGGCTGCTTTATCATTTAGGCTGTGTGCCCACGATGCGTTTTTCAAGCGTTTATGCTGTGGTATTTCCGCAGCGTAAATGCTTCAAAAACGCATGGTAATCTGCCCCCCATGGTCCCCAATGACAAGCCGCACTGTCAATGCCCATGCTGCGGATTTTTCTGCTGCGTTTATGCTGCGCTCAAAAATCCGCAGCATGTCCATTAATTTTGCGGAAGCACTGCGTAATCGCCGCCATTGACTTGCATTGAGACGCACATAATTCGTGTCAGTACATTTGTACTCACGGATTATATGCGTTTCTATGTGCGGATGGTACCCAATTCTGGAGGAGAGGAGACGCTCATCCAGACCTGGGTACCATTGTACCTGTAAAAAAAAGAATAAAATAAAAAATAAAGATAATATTCACCTTCCGACGGCCCCCGGTCTCCTTCCCTGTGCTTGCGGGCAGGACTGAAGGACCTGCGGTGACGTCACAGTCATGTGACCGCAGGCCCTTCAGTGCAGTGTCCCACGATCAGCTGGCAGACAGGAAGGAGCGCAGCAACACAAGCCGGGCCATCAGAGGGTAAGTATGGTTTATTTTTTTATTTTTACACATTCTTTTACGGTCACACGATATAAATCCATGCTGTTTGCATGGATTTATATAGTGTGACCTAGTTGTCAAGCACTTTCCAAGTGATGCTAAAATTGCCTGGAAAGCGCTTGTCAATCCGCATGCGGAAACGCATGTGAATAACGCTTCAAATCCGCATGTATTTGGCAGGAAAACGCATGCACAATCTGCACGCTTTTTTTCTGCCAGGGAGATGCAGAAATGCTGCAGAAATTTTCTGCTTCATTTCTGCATCGTGGGCACATAGCCATAGAGTAAGAACTCTATAAGTCAACCATCTAAAATTCCATTAAAAAGTAGAAGAAAGCCGGTATACATAATGATTGTTATGAAAATTTTGCAAAGATGCGGTCAGCTTGATTTTCTATGTCAAATATTAAACCATTGCTTTTATAACCTTTAGAAAGGGCAGCTTCTGGGTCAGTTGTGAACTAAGTCATATGACTGTGTATAAAAAGAGGAATACTTCCAGAAATCTTTGTTAGCACAGTTCGCCATGCAATCCACAAATGCAAGTTAAAGCTGTATCATGCAAAGAAGAAGACTTATGCAGTGGATATAAAAAGTATTTACACCCCTGTTAAAATGTGAGTTTTTTGTCATGTAAAGTAAATCATACCAAGGAAAATTATTTCAGAACTTTTTCCACCTATAATTTGTACAATTCAATTGAAAAACAAACTGAAATCTTTTCAGTTGAAAATAAAAATAAACAACTAAAATAATGTGGCTGCATACATATGCATATCCTTAAACTAATGCTTTGTTGAAGTACCAGTTGAATTTTGTGACGTCATTTAGTCTTTTTGGGTAGGAGTCTCTCAGCATATCTAGAATTGGCAATATTGGCAAGGCATCTCCTGTATACTGCCCTCTTCTGGTCAACCCTGGCTCTGACTGGGCCATTCCAAAACTTTGATTGTCTTTTGGCCAAGCCATTCTTTTGCTGATTTGGAGATATGGTTTGGGTTGTTGTTGTTGTGCTGAAAGGTGAAATCCCACTTTATCTTCAGCTTTTTAACTGAATATTAAAGGTTTTGATGCAAAACTGAGTGACTTTTGGAACTGTTCAAAGTTCATTCTACCATGAATAAAACCCCATTTCCAGCTTCTGTAAAAAAGCCCCAAAGCATAATGCCGCCTCCATGATGCTTCACTGTGGGTATGGTGTTTTTTGGTGCTGTGCAGTATTGGCACTGGCAAAAAGTTAAACTTTTGTCTTATCAGACCATAACACATTTTCCCACATGCTATTGACAGACTGGATGTAGGTTTTGGCAAAACATAGTAAGGCTTTGATGGATTTCTTTGTCAGAAAACAGTCTTACATAGTTACATAGTTACATAGTTTATAAGGCCGAAAAAAGACAAGCGTCCATCCAGTTCAGCCTATTTCTTGTGCACTGCAGCTATTCCGCAGCGTTGATCCAGGGGAAGGCAACAAAAAAACATGCGGTATAGGCCAATTTACATCATTGAGGAAAAATTCACTTCCCGACACCAATCTGGCAGTCAGATTAAATCCCTGGATTAATTAACTAAGCATAAGATGTAATTTTATTGTTCTACCCCATAGGCCAGATACAGTGGCTTGTGAAAGTATTCACCAGCCCCCATCCTTGGCATTTTTGTGTTTTGCTGCCTCACAACCTGGAATTTCAATTTTTATCTGACCATTTGCATCAGTTCATGTAAAGAATATGCCTACAACTGTGAACATTTGGTTTTCTTTTTATTGTGAAGCAAACAATAGGACAAAATAACTGAAAACTTCAGTGTGTATACCTACTCACCCCCCCTAAAGTCACTACTTTGTATAGCCTCTTTATGTGGCAATTTCAGCTGCAAGTCACTTCGAATAAGTCTCTGAGTTTTCCACAACTTGCAATTGGGATTTTTGTCCATTCCTCAAGACAAAACTGCTCCAGCTCCTTCAAGTTAGATGGTTTCCTTTGGTGAACAGCAATCTTCAAGTCTGACCACAGATTCTCAATTAGATTAAGGACTGAGCTTTGACTAGGCCATTCCAAAATATTTACACGTTTCCCCTTAAGCCACTCGAGAGTTGCTTTAGCAGTATGCTTTGGGTCATTGTTTTGTTGGAAGGTGAGCCTCCATCCAAATCTCAAATCACTGACGGACTGAAACAGGCTTTGCACAAGAATATCCCTGTATTTCGCACCATATTCCCCTCAACTTGGACCATTTTCATTGTTCCTGTTGCTGAAAAACATTCTCACAGCATGATGCTGCCATCACCATGTTTCACTGTAGGGATGGTGTTTTTGGGGGATGAGCTGTGTTGGTTTGGCACCAGACATAGCGTTTACCTTGGTGGCCAAAAAGTTACTTTTTGTTCTCATCTTACCACAGCACCTTCTTCCATACATTTTTTGTGAGTCTCCCACATGTCTTTTGGCAAACTCAAAACGAGCCATACAATTTTTGTGTTTAAGTAAAAGCCTTTTTTTCTGCCCACTCTTCCATAAAGGCCACCTCTATGAAGTGTACGGCTTTTTGTGGTCATATGGACAGAGACTCTAGTCTCTGCTTGAGAACTCTGCAGCTCCTTCAGGGTTACCTTTGGTCTCTGTGCTGCCTCTCTGATTAATGCCTTCCTTGGCCAGGCTAATAATTTTGATGGGTGGCCTTCTCTTGGCAGGTTTGTTGTGGTACCATGTTCTTTCCATTTGATACTAATGGATTTGATGGCTCTCCGGGGGATCATCAGAGATATTTTTTATAAGCCAACCCTGAATTGTACTTCTCAACAGCTTTGTCGCTGACTTATTTGTAGATCTCCTTGGTTTTCTTGGTGTTTTGTTAGTGATGCCTCATGCTTAATGGTGTTGCAGTCACTATGGCTTTTCAGAAAAGGTGTGTATATACTGACAGACCATATGACATTTCGATTATACACAGGTGGACTTCCTTTCACTAATCATGTGACTAATGAAGGTAATTGTTTGCAAAAGGGGTGAATACATTTGCACATGCCAATTTTAAGCTATTTGATCCCATAAATTTCATTTATGCCTATTTTATTCTCTCTTCACTTAGCCAACTTAGACTATTTAGTGCTGATTAATGATGGGCGAGCACTAAAATGCTTGGGTGTTCATTGCTCGGGTCGAGCACATCGGAATACTCGCTTGCTTGATCCGAGCAACAAGTCCAATTCTATGGGAAACTCGAGCATTTTTCAGGCGGCTCCCCCCAGCGGTCTGCAGAGGGCCTAAATATTGCCCAAATCGATGGGAACAGCGCTCAAAAGACAAGGGAACAGCATGGGGAAGACCTCTGGAAGCATTTCTGACTCCCAGGTCACTGCTGTGAACAATGTTGTCAGAGGTATTACGCCACTTTTATGGGCTCACAATAAAACATACAAAAACGAAACCAAAATAGATTTTCCTGGGAAATATGTTAAGGAACATCCTTTCCAGGGTAAAGACTTGTATGTAAGGCAAAATAAATAACCACCTTTGCATTGCTTTCAACTGTGACAAATGCATTCACTGGGAGATGCCATTTTAACATTTTACAACCTTATCTGGCCATGTGGTGTGTGAGACATGATCAGACACATCCTGTTTCATTTATGAAGGAGGGACTCTGAAAGTCACAAAACCCATTTTTATAGGGACATTAGGCGGCCCTTACTATTCTTAAAGGGCCAGCAGTCGGCCCTCATTATTCTTAGGGAGCCATCAGCCGGCTATGCTTTGTTGTTCCCATTACTAAAGATTGGGTCTCCTATACTATTATTGTGCATGCAGTGAGTGGCAGGGCTGCCCAAAATTTGGACGCACCCCAATACCCCATTGAAAATTTGGACGTACCGCAATACCCCTTTGAAGAGACTTAGAGGAGGGCCTCCTGAAAACAATGTTCCCATTATTAGGAAGTGGGTCTCCCATACTGTTTGCCTATGCAGTGAATGAAAGAGTTTGCAAAAATTTGGAGGGACTCCAATGCCCCTTGGAAGAGACGTGGAGGTCAGAGGGCCTCCTGAAAACTGTGTTCCCATTATTAGGAAGTGGGTCTCCCATTATGTTTGCCTATGCAGTGAATGCAAGGGTTGCCAAAGATTTAGAGGCACTACAATGCCCCTTGGAAGAGACGTGGAGGTTAGAGGGCCTCCTGAAAACAATGTTCCCATTATTAGGAAGTGGGTCTCCCATTGTGTTTGCCTATGCAGTGAATGCAAGGGTTGCAGAAAATTTGGAGGCACTCCAATGCCCCTTGGAAGAGTCATGAAGGTCAGAGGGCCTCCTGAAAACAATGTTCCCATTATTAGGAAGTGGGTCTTCCATTGTGTTTGCCTATGCAGTGAATACAAGGGTTGCCAAAAATTTGGAGGCACTCCAATTCCCCTTGGAAAAGACGTGGAGGAGGGCCTCATAAAAAAATGTTCCCATTGGAAAGGAGCGGGTCTCCTATACTTGTAATGCCCATGCACTAAGTGTATGGGCTGACAAACATTTACCCCTGGGGGGTAAACATGAACATACAGTATAAACTTTTTTTTTACGGGCATCATAAACACCCTTTAAAAAAATGATATGGGTGTTGCATAACGGACCACGGTCAGCCTGGTGATATGATGGTAGAGGAGGAGGATGAGGGGAAGGAGGAGGACAAGAGCAAATAGCCAAAATCAGGAAGCGGATACCTATGTGTGGGTGGGAAGAGGTGCATGGGAATACACCTCCAAAGTAAGACACTGGATTTGAGTTTATGTTACGCTGCTATCATTCGGTGGTGTTGAGAAGTCTGGCCCAATCCAGCCCTTGTTCATTTTAAAAAGTGTCAGCCTGTCAGCATTTTCAAAAAAGAAGCAAGACAAAAATATATCTCATACCCTAACATAATTATATATAAATGTAAAGCAAAATTGCATAATAAATATAGGGTACTTAGTGAACTATTTTTGATCAAAAAAAGTATACAAGCCGTCCCACCAGCGGCAAGGTGACCCTAAATTGGGACGGTACCTATACTGCCTATATTAAAAACCTTACTGTATATCAAAGTTGAAGTAATGCATATAAAAGGGTAGACAAATAGGACCGGGTCCCAACTCCAGACCACCTAGGCCCGTGGTAAGCTACATATATACCAATCAGTTCAACAAAGGGCATGCCACACCCTTAAATTGCACAGAATGCAAACAAGTCAAAAAACCAGACAATGTGAACTGAGGTCTAAGATGGCAGACATACAAGAAACAGAGGCATGTTCACACTAGCAAAAAAGAAGCAAGACAAAAATATATCTCATACCCTAACATAATTATATATAAATGTAAAGCAAAATTGCATAATAAATATAGGGTACTTAGTGAACTATTTTTGATCAAAAAAAGTATACAAGCCGTCCCACCAGCGGCAAGGTGACCCTAAATTGGGACGGTACCTATACTGCCTATATTAAAAACCTTACTGTATATCAAAGTTGAAGTAATGCATATAAAAGGGTAGACAAATAGGACCGGGTCCCAACTCCAGACCACCTAGGCCCGTGGTAAGCTACATATATACCAATCAGTTCAACAAAGGGCATGCCACACCCTTAAATTGCACAGAATGCAAACAAGTCAAAAAACCAGACAATGTGAACTGAGGTCTAAGATGGCAGACATACAAGAAACAGAGGCATGTTCACACTAGCAAAAAAGAAGCAAGACAAAAATATATCTCATACCCTAACATAATTATATATAAATGTAAAGCAAAATTGCATAATAAATATAGGGTACTTAGTGAACTATTTTTGATCAGCATTTTCAGTTGACAGACAAATGTGCTTATCAGTTTTAATTCCACCAGGGGCACTAAAAGCCCGCTCTAATAAAACTCTTGCGGCAGGGCAGGCGAGGACCTCCAAGGCATAGAGAGCCAGTTCATTCCATGTGTCTAGCTTGGATACCCAATAATTATAAGGCACAGAGGAATCACGGTGGACGTTGGTACGGTCGGCAGGGTTCTCCCTCAGCATCTTTGCACTCCTTGTGAGATTACCCCGCGCCAAAGGGGCCAGTGCGATGGGAGGGGCTGTGAAAACTCTCCCTGAACTTTGACAGTGTTCCCTTGCCTCTGCTGGATTGGAGTTGTGCCTCTCTTACCTGTACTCTTTGGTTGTCCAACAAAATGTGACTTCTGCCGCCAGTGTTTTCAGATGGGAATTTTTTTAATAGTTCCACAACAAGGGCCCTTTGGTACTGCCCCATTTTTGGAGACCTGTCCACCTCAGGAATAAGAGATATAAAGTTCTCCTTGTAGCGTGGGTCTAGAAGTGTCACCAACCAGTAATGACTGTCACCCAAAATTGTGAGAAAGCGAGGATCACGGGAAAGGCAGCGTAACAAACTCAGCCATGCGTGCCAGACTGCTAACAGGCAAAACTTCTGTGTCCTCACTAAGAGGATAACTAACCATGTTCTCCTCCTCCTCCTCCCTGTCCTCAGGCCATCCACGCTGAACAGACTGTATGACAGTTGTGCAGGTGCCTATAGCGCATGAATCTAGCTCCTGTTCTCCCTCCTCCTCCTCTTCCTCATTGTTACCCAATCCACGTTGGGATGAGATGAGCCTGGGCTGTGTGTAATCACCCTGTATAGTTCCTCGCTCCATCTCATCATGCTCCGCCTGCAATGCATCCTCTTTGATTGTGAGCAGAGAACATTTCAGAAGACAGAGAAGCGGAATGGTGATGAAATCTATGGCATCATCACCGCTCACCATCTTGGTGGAGTCCTCAAAGTCCCAACGGCCTTGTTGATGCTGGTAGTCAACAACTGCCCTCTTCTGCTCACAAATCCTTCCCAACATCTGCAGTGTAGAGTTCCAATGCGTGGGGACATCACACACCAGTGGGTGAGCCAGAAGCTGCAAACGCATACTGAAGCACGGCAAGGGCGGTGGAAGCTGTAGCCAACTTTCTGAAATGGGCACATAGGTGGCGTACATTGAAAAGCAGATCTGGCAGCTCCGGGTAGGTTTTGAGAAACCGCTGAACCACGACGTTAAGCACATAGGTCAGGCATGGTACATGTGTGAGCTCGCCTCGCCTCAGAGCCGCCACCAGGTTCCGGCCATTGTCACACACAACCATGCCTGGCTGTAGGTTCAGCAGTGTCAGCCACAGATCTGCCTGCTCTTTCAGAGCTGTCCACAACTCTTCAGCATTGTGCGGTTTGTCACCTAAGCATATTAGCTTCAGCACAGTCTGTTGCTGCTTGGCTGAGGCAATGCTGCAGTGCTTCCAGCTTGTGACTGATGTGGTCATTTCAGAGATGGAGGCTGAAGAGGAGGAGGAGGCTGAGGAGGATGAGGTGCAAGAGCTGTAAACTGTGGAGGCAACCCTGATTGACCTAGGGCCCGCAATCCTCGGCGTCGGGAGGATGTGTTCCATCCCAAGGTCCGACTGGGTCCCGGCTTCCACTATGTTAACCCAGTGTGCCATCAGCGAGATTTACCATCCCTGCCCACAAGCACTTGTCCACGTATCCGTGGTTAGGTGGACTTTCCAAGTAACTGCATTGTTGAGGGCACGGCTAATGTTGTGGGACATGTGCTTGTGTAATGTGGGGATGGCACAACGGGAGAAATAGTGGCGGCTGGGGGCCGAGTACCGAGGACGCCCACCACCATCAGGTTGCGGAAAGCTTTCATCTCCACGAGCCTAAAAGGAAACATTTCGAGCGCAAGCAGTGACAAAATTTGGGAATTTAGCAGTTTGGCCTGTGGCACATTGGCTGCGTATTTGCGCTTGTGTTCCAAGGACTGGGGTATGGACATCTGAACGCTGCACTGGGACAAGGATGTGCTTGCTAATGGTGCTAGTTGAGAGTGTGCAAAGACAGGTGCAGGGCAGAAGGCATCTTCACATGCACTATGAACAGGGGATTCACTTGAACGCACAACAGAGGAAGAAGCAGTGGTGTCACCTACACACACACTGTTCCTGGACCCTGGGATTCGGCCCACAAAGTCGGGTGCTTTGCTGCCATGTGCCTGATCATGGTGGTGGTGGTCAGGCCGGTTAGTTTTGCTAGTCCTGTTGATGCTGGCCTGGTAGGTGGTGCAAATGGCCTTTTTCGGGTTATCGGCAGAGTCTTTAAAAAACAACCAGACTTGGGAAGCCCTAACAGTTGTACTGGCATCTTCCATCGTGTTGGTGTTACGCGGAGCGACCTCTTGTCTGCGGCCACCACACTGCTTCTTCCTGCCTGTTGGGGTGCTCTGCCTCCCTCCCACTGTGTGCTGCTGTCCTCGCTCTGCATGTCCTCCTGCAGGTTGGGTCAGTTACTATTAGTGTTGAGCCACCCCCCGTAGTGTTCGGGTTCGGTTCGTCGAACACCGGGATGTTCGAGGAACTGTTCGTCGAACTGTTCGTCGAACACTTTAGAACACCGTCGAACACCGTTAAAACCAATGGCAGGCAAACAAAAACACATAGAAACACATAGAAAACACCTTCAAATGTGTCCAAAAGCTGACAAACTGCTCAAAAGACGCTCTCTTTAAAAAAGCCGGCCGGCAATTCAGCAGCGGCATACACCGGTACCCGACAATTTAGACAAGAAGGAATAGAGCATCACATATAGATTAGATAGATAGAAACATGTCAGTCACATATATAAGAAGTACAGTGACAGTGTTGGTTACTGTACTTGTCATTTAGTGTAAAGGATTTATTTAAAAAAATAATAGTGTTTTCATGCACTGTCTCTTTAAAAAAGCCGGCCGGCAATTCAGCATCTGTACCCGACAATTTAGAACAGAAAGATAGAGCATCACACATAGATTAGATAGATAGAAACATGTCAGTCACATATATATGAAGTACAGTGACAGTGTTGGTTACTGTACTTGTCATTTAGTGTTAAAATAAAGGATTTATAAAAAAAAAAAATTGGCGTGGGGTTTCCCGTAATTTTAGTCTCTAGCGGAGGTTAAGCAGACGGCTGGGGCAGATGTTTGAAGCGTGGGAAGGGGGTAATACCCATGGAGCTTCCCAGGCTACTAATATCAGCCCCCAGCTGAATACTTAGCCTTTACTAGCTATTAAAATGGGGGACCCCCCAAAAAAAGGACGTGGAGTCCCCCCTATTTTATTAGCTAGCAAAGGCTAGGCAGACAGCTGGGGGCTGATATTAATAGCCCAGGAAGGGTACCATGAATATTGGCCCCCTCCCAGGCTAGAAACACCAGCCGTCAGCCGCCCCAGAAATGGCGCATCCATAGGATGGCACTTAGCCTCGCTCTTCCCACTGCCTTGTAGCGGTGGCAGTGGGGTAATAGGGTTGGGGTTGATGTCAGGTTAGTAATGGAGAGGCGTCTATAAGACACCCCCATTACTAGCCCCATAGTCAAAGTTAAAAAAAACACAACACCCAGAATAAAGTCCTTTAATTGAAAAAAACACACAATTCTTTATTGTTCTAAATTAAACCATACTTACCGTCGCGCCCATTCCAGCTGAAGCCAACGATCTCCTGCAATAAAAGAAAAATAATAAAGCAACATCATCCTTACCTTTCCATGGTTCCCAGGCCAGCTTCAGCTCTGCTACATCGAGATGACAGGCTGGACCGCAGCAGAACGCTGCCATCCAGCTTGCCATGCCGCACAGACTGAGAAGCGCAGGCATGCTTGCGCTCCTCAGTGTCTCGCTGTGACGGCATCCAGATGAGCCGAGGTCATGTCCAATGAACTCGGCTCACCTCATGCACGTCACTGACAGCGTGGGAAAATTCTCCTGCACTCAGCGCTTCAGCGTGAGAATTCTCCCAGGCTGTCAGTGACGTGAATGAGGTGAGGTCATGTCCAATGAACTCAGCTCACCTCATGCACGTCACTGACAGCGTGGACACTGAGGAGCGCAAGCATGCCTGCGCTTCTCAGTGTCTGCGGGATGACAGGCTGGATGGCAGCGTTCTGCTGCGGTCCAGCCTGTCATCTCGATGTAGCAGAGCTGGAGCTGTCCTGGGAACCATGGAAAGGTAAGGATGATGTTGCTTTATTATTTTTCTTTTAATGCAGGAGATCATTGGCTTCAGCTGGAATGGGCGTGATGGTAAGTATAGTTTAATTTAGAACAATAAAGAATTGTGTGTTTATTTCAATTAAAGGACTTTATTCTGGGTGTTTGTGTTTTCTTTTAACTTTGACTATGGGGTTAGCATTGGGGGTGTCTTATAGATGCCTCTCCCTGACATCAACCCCAGCCCTATTACCCCACTGCCACCGCTACAGGGCAGTGGGAAAAGCGAGGCTAAGTGCCAGAATTGGCGCATCCTATGGATGCGCCATTTCTGGGGCGGCTGACGGCTGGTGTTTCTAGCCTGGGAGGGGGCCAATATTCATGGTACCCTTCCTGGGCTATTAATATCAGTCCCCAGCTGTCTGCCTAGCCTTTGCTAGCTATTAAAAAACGGGGAACCCCACGTCATTTTTTTGGGGGGGTCCCCCATTTTAATAGCTAGTAAAGGCTAGGTATTCAGCTGGGGGCTGATATTAGTAGCCTGGGAAGCTCCGTGGGTATTACCCCTTCCCAGGCTTCAAACATCTGCCCCAGCCTTCTGCTTAACCTCTGCTAGAGACTAAAATTAAGGGGAACCCCACGCCAATTTTTTTTAAAATAAATCCTTTATTTTAACACTAAATGACAAGTACAGTAATCAACACTGTCACTGTACTTCATATATATGTGACTGACATGTTTCTATCTATCTAATCTATGTGTGAAGCTCTATTCCTTCTATTCTAAATTGTCGGGTACAGATGCTGAATTGCCGGCCGGCTTTTTTAAAGAGACAGTGCATGAAAACACTATTATTTTTTTTAATAAATCCTTTACACTAAATGACAATACAGTAAGCAACACTGTCACTGTACTTCATATATATGTGACTGACATGTTTCTATCTATCTAATCTATGTGTGATTCTCTATTTCTTCTATTCTAAATTGTCGGGTACCGCTGCTGAATTGCCGGCCGGCTTTTTTAAAGAGACAGTGCATGAAAACACTATTATTTTTTTTAATAAATCCTTTACACTAAATGACAAGTACAGTAAGCAACACTGTCACTGTACTCCATATATATGTGACTGACATGTTTCTATCTATCTAATCTATGTGTGATTCTCTATTCTTTCTGTTCTAAATTGTCGGGTACTGGTGTATGCCGCTGCTGAATTGCCGGCTTTTCATGTTTCACTGTGGGCACTGTTCCCATCGATTTGGGCAATCACTGTAATGCCACAACCACCATGGCTGTGGCATTACAGTGAGTGGCAGGCAATCCCTGCATGATTGGTGCTCAAAATAGCGCCAGACATGCAGGACACGCTTTTGGTGCACGAACAGTTATCGAACATAACCTCGAACAGCCAAATTTTTTGCAAATCGTTCGGGTTCGTCGAACAACTCGAACACCGCCCAAAACAGCTCGAATTTGAGATTGGAGAACAGTTCTAGTCGAACACCGCTCATCTCTAGTTACTATATCATCCACCACCTCGTCTTCCACTTCCGCACCCTGGTCCTCCTCCTGACTTTCTGGCAATTGTGTCTCATCATCGTCCACCGCTTGTGTCACTTTCCCACCATCGCCTTCGTATGACCGTGGCTGCTCAAATATTTGGGCATCGCTACATGCGATCTCCTCTTGCCCCGCTTCAAGTGGACTAGGCAAGAGGCCCGAATCTATAAATGTTAAAGTGAAGAGCTCTTCGGAGTGTCAAAGTGTGGGATTAGTTGGCTCCAGGCACTCGGCATGGTGAGAAGAAGGAGGATCAGGGTGAGAAATATGCGGTGCAGACTCACGGCTATTGAGACTTGACTCTGTGGAAGACATGGTGGTGGTGGTGGCAAAGTGACTGGAAGCATTTTCCGCTATCCAACCAACAACCTTTTGACGCTGCTCTGGGTTCAATAATGATATGTTCTGGTCTCCTAGTAATTGGGACAGGAAGGTCGGGTGAGAAGATGTGGGTGTTTGTTGTGTCACAATTTCAGCTTGCCCACGCCCTCGGCCTCTGCATGCACCTTCACCATCATGTCCAGTTCCCCGTCCCTTGCCACACGCCTTGCCCATTTTAAATGGAGGACAATATCTTCCACGCTCACTATTAATGGCTGAATTTGGAGCGAACTTGTATGTGATCTGTGTGAGAGGCAAACCACAGTTTTAAATAGCGGGCCTGTAGGTAACTCTTTTTAACAGCAAACTGGTGTCAATAACTTCACTGACACACTGAAACAAAATTTCAATGGAGGCCAGAAATGGCAGAATTTTCAGCGCAATTATGTATGATCCGTGTGACGGACAAACCACAGTTTTAAATAGCTGGCCTGTAGGTAACTATTTTTACCAGCGACCTCGTGTCAATAACTTCATTGACACACTGCAACAAAATTTCAATGGAGGCCAGAAATGGTAGAATTTTCAGTGCACTTATATGTGATTCGTGTGACGGACAATCCACAGTTTTAAATAGCTGGCCTGTAGTTAACTATTTTTAACAGCGACCTCGTGTCAATAACTTCGCTGACACACTGCAACAAAATTTCAATGGAGGCCAGAAATGGCAGAATTTTCAGCGCACTTATATGTGATTCGTGTGACGGACAATCCACAGTTTTAAATAGCTGGCCTGTAGTTAACTATTTTTAACAGCGACCTCGTGTCAATAACTTCGCTGACACACTGCAACAAAATTTCAATGGAGGCCAGAAATGGCAGAATTTTCAGCGCATTTTTATGTCATGCGTGTGACGGACAAACCACAGTTTTAAATAGCTGGATTTTTAGCGCTGTAATATGGAAAGAACCTGGCTGTATTCTACAGTGCCAGCAATAAAATGGTGCAGAAAAACTGTGTTCTCTGGTTTGCTTTTTAAGCAAATAATCAAGATTAAGATATAAAATATATATTCCTGACCCCTAATACCTGGGACTATTTCTACAAATATCTGTAAAAGCACCAGCAGACAGAACAGGAATGGACCCTCTTGTTATATGCACTGCAGTCTGCTATATAGCCTGGCTGCCTGCCTTGCACTGATATCTCTGCAGCTGGATTAGTCCTCAGAAGAACTGTTAGTTGAGATGGATATGTAGAGAATCTTGTGAAATACCTACACTAACTAATAAACAAAAACCATCTATCCCTAGCTCAGCAGCACCTCTCCCTACACTGCCTGATTGCGGAGTAGACTGTGATGAGCACGGCGATGCCAGATCTTATATAGAACCCATGACGCTGTGCGGCCAGCCGATCACTGTAATGCCACAACCAACATCGCTGCGGCATTACAGTGTGTGGCAGACAATCCCTGCATGTTGATTGGCGCTCTAAAGAGCGCCAAGCATGCAGTGAGGGGACCCGAGCATCCGCCCGCGCATCTCGGAAGTACTCGGTGAGCTCCGAGCATCTCGAGTACTGAGATGCTCGGGCGAGTGCAGAATACTTGCGAGTATGCTCGCTCATCACTAGTGCTGATGCATCACACACAAATCAGATTGCAAAAAATATTTAAACACAGGTTGGAATATAACAAAATAGATAAAAAGCCAAGGGGTGTATACTTTTGGAAGCCACTGTATATGAAGAATATGGGAGACTGTTGTCATATGCAGTACACAACCAGTATTTGCTATAGATTTATACAGTTCCTTTAATGTTGCTGTAGGCCTATTAGTAGCCTTCTGCACCAATCTTTTCATGAGTTTTTGAGAGACACCCAGGTCTAGGTAATGTCACCATTAAGCCAATTTTAAACCTCTTCTTGTTGACCATCTTCACTGTGTCTCATGGTATATTTAATTATTTGGAAACTTTTGTGTACCCTTCTCTTGACTGATAACTTTCAAGAATGAGATCCCTCTGCTGTATTGTAAGCTGTTCATGGACCATGGTTTTTGCTGTAATATGCAACTAAGAAAATGTCAGGAAAATCCTGCTAAAACGGCTAAACTTTTAAAAAAAAAAAATCACTTTTCTTGATGGCAGCTGACTATTAAATATGAGTTAAATAAATGTGAAATTTAGGAAAAGTTAAATGATCTAAAGTCCTCAAAACCAACAATTAATCAAAAACCTTAAAAACCACAAATTGTATTAAATATTTATTAAAAAGAATCAGCAATACAACAGAAACACACACAAAAAGCTACAAAAAGAGCAGCAAAAAATTACACAAACAAGGCAATGTGCAAAATGCATGAGATGACCCTCTATTCTGGGTCTACCTGACAGCAGAGGACAGTGGCGCCCCTGCTAATCGGCACTGTCCCGTATGCCCCTGTATTGCCCTTGGTCTATAATGATATACACCAATAATCATTAGGGACACCAGCAGTAATAGTATACTGAGTGAAATAATCACACTGTTGAGTATCTGCTTCAGTGTAACTGCAGGCACAAAGGCACTCTAATAACCAGAATTAGTCCAATCTTCACTCTAGTTGATCCAAAATGATATTACTACAAACAACCACTAATGAACATACAATGCAGCAGATAAATGCCTGCAGGCTAATACACCAATAGAGATAATATAGTGCTATCACAGGATAAAATGCCAATGCTTTATGTATAGGCATGCAAAAATAGCTGATGTCTGCACATGAAACACCAATCGATAAGAATAATATCGTGCTATCATATAGTAAAGTGCCAGTGCTTTATGTATGTAAAATAGCAGATGCTTGCACACAGGACATCCACAAACGGTGTCAAAAATGAATTTCCACAATAGAGTGGAGAAAAACAGCAAGTAAAGTGACTATGCTTTGCTTATAAATAAATCACTGATGTTTCAATTGAGGACTACAGTTGTTGGACATTTGGTCCTATCATTCCACAGTGAAGTGGAGCCATGAACAACTCAAGTGTCTATATTGTTTCAATGTAGCGCACAGTAATTGAAGTAACTCAACTAATGCACAATTACCTCAAAGAAAGATTAATACAATGCCCATGCCTAAAACAGACTGATATTTAACCATATCACACTGTGCCTTAATAGACTTATATATGTCCACATAAGGACTGGGGTTACTTATCTCTTGTCATATTGCCTCGACGCTTTTCCCCACTAAAGGTTCATAACATGGTGGTTGTCCATTAAGGGCAGAAAAAAGATGCCAGGTGTGTGTAGAGAATACCCACTTAAATACTCCGCCATAACAAACTTCACTTTCGGAGACAAGTGCTCTAAGTGCACCTGTGCCCGATGCCATGTCACAATGAAAAAATCTCTGTGGTAAGTGATGACCACTTCCGGTTCAGCGATTCTCAACAGAGATCACTTCCGGTTCAAATAGCCGGTGCCTGCGTGATAGCCACAGTTCATGCCGCACGGTCCCGCAAACAGCCAGGCCACATGACACGTCCCTGCGCATTGTGGGTAAGTGCGCTCCACAATGGAACACACATCCATATTGTCGATGTCTGTTTTCAAATAATCTGTGCAGTAAAACCATACCATGCGAGGTCAAAGTAGAGAAAAAGGGGGGGGGGGGTAGAGTTTATTTGTGGCTCCCCTGCGGGTCCAGTTGCCACAGAGGTACTGAATCTCACCCAGAGGAGTGGTACCCTACTCTCAGGTAAGGAGGGAGTACTACCCGGGACCCACCCACTTACCCACCTTTTCTACCTTTTGCAACATTTCTGGCTTCAAACATAAAGATACTAAATTCTAATTTTTTTGAGAAGAATCAACAACAAGTGGGACACAATCATGAAGTGGAACGAAATTTATTGGATATTTTAAACTTTTATAACAAATTAAAAACTGAAAAGTGGGGCGTGCAATATCATTCGGCCCCCTTGAGTTAATACTTTGTAGGGCCACCTTTTGCTGCGATTACAGCTGCAAGTCGCTTGGGGTATGTCTCTATCAGTTTTGCACATCGAGAGGCTGAAATTCTTGCCCATTCTTCCTTGCAAAACAGCTCGAGCTCATTGAGGTTGGATGGAGGGCCTTTGTGAACAGCAGTTTTCAGCTCTTTCCACAGATTCTCGATTGGATTCAGGTCTGGACTTTGACTTGGCCATTCTAACACCAGGATACGTTTATTTTTGAACCATTCCATTGTAGATTTTGCTTTATGTTTGGGATCATTGTCCTGTTGGAAGATAAATCTCCGTCCCAGTCTCAGGTCTTTTGCAGACTCCAACAGGTTTTCTTCCAGAATGGTCCTGTATTTGGCTCCGTCCATCTTCCCATGAATTTTAACCATCTTCCCTGTCCCTGCTGAAGAAAAGCAGTCCCAAACCATGATGCTGCCACCACCATGTTTGACAGTGGGGATGGTGTTTTGAGGGTGATGAGTTGTGTTGCTTTTACGTCAAACATATCGTTTTGCATTGTGGCCGAAAAGTTTGATTTTGGTTTCATCTGACCAGAGCACCTTAATCCACATGTTTGGTGTGTCTCCCAGTTGGCTTGTGGCAAACTTCAAATGACATTTTTTATGGATATCTTTGAGAAATGGCTTTCTTCTTGCCACTCTTCCATAAAGGCCAGATTTGCGCAGTGTACAACTGATTGTTGTCCTATGGACAGACTCTCCCACCTCAGCTGTAGATCTCTGCAGTTCATCCAGAGTGATCATGGGCCTTTTGGCTGCATCTATGATCAGTCTTCTCCTTGTTCAAGATGAAAGTTTAGGGGGACGGCCGGGTCTTGGTAGATTTGCAGTGGTCTGATACTCTTTCCATTTCAATATGATCGCTTGCAAAGTGCTCCTTGAGATGTTTAAAACTTGGGAAATCTTTTTGTATCCAAATCCGGCTTTAAACTTCACCACAACAGTATCTCGGACCCGCCTGGTGTGTTCCTTGGTCTTCATGATGCTCTCTGCACTTGAAATAGAACCCTGAGACTATCACAGAGCAGGTGCATTTATACGGAGACTTGATTACACACAGGTGGATTCTATTTATCATTAATAAACTATGCTATCAGAAACTCACTTTTAACCTCTTGTCTGCATGTAAAGAACAACTACGTTGCATACTACATCTGGCGACCAGCAATGGAGTTATTACCAGTGGGGTAGCTCAGGCCCTCACTGTAGTTGAACCTACAATTTCCACTATGTATCTACTTCCTAAACTTCATAAGAACATCAACATCCATTCATAAAAACATCCAGGATGTCCCATTATATCGGGGAGGGGGAATTTCCTGGAGCCAGTCAGCAAATGGATTGATTCTAAGCTCCAACCACTCGTAGAATGCTTACCGTCTTTTCTCAAAGACACGGGTGATCTTTTGAGAAAAACTGATGGCCTATACATATAATCAGACACAATCTTAGTCACAGAAGACGTTGAGTCGCTTTACATGAATATAAAACATATTGATGGACTCAGAGCCACTCGTTTCTTCCTGGAGGGCTCTAATTTTTCCATGGATATGGTATCTTTGATACTTGAATTATTGGAATTTGCATTAACGCATAACTTTTTTCTTTTTAAGGGGTCCTTTTTCCTGCAGCTCCAGGGGACAGCAATGGGGGCAGCCTTTGCACCGTCCTATGCCAATCTGTTCCTGGGGCTTTGGGAGAGGGACCTCTCCATGCCTGATTGGGAGTCGTCGATGTGCCCCGTCCTCTGTTGGACGCGGTACATCGACTACATTTTCCTAATCTGGCAGGGTCCTCAGACTGAGCTGAATACATTTATGATGGATTTAAATAACAATTCGATGAATATACATATTACTTACCAGTATGATGTTGATAAAGCCGAATTTCTTGATGTCAGTCTGCTACGTGATAGTGAGAACACTATTCAGACTAAGATCTTCCGTAAACCAACATCTACGAATGCACTATTACATGCATCTTCGTCTCATCCCAAACACATGTTACAATCCGTACCAGTAGGGCAATTTTTGCGATTACGGCGTCTCTGTTCTACGAATGAAGAATTTTTGAATCAGGCCAATGATCTTAAAGAACGATTCTATGAACGGGGATATAGCAGAAGAATGGTAAAAAAAGCCTTTCAGAGGGCAAAACATTCGACTCGCCACAATTTATTATATAATACACACAATAAGAAAATAAATAATAAGACGGTAAGATTCATTACCATTTTCATACTCAAGTACCTGCAGTAAGACGAGCATTGTCTAAAGCATGGCCTGTCCTTAGAGCAGACCCCATTCTTGCAAAATATATCCCTGACAAACCAGCGATAACATTTAGGCGGGCGAAAAATCGGAGGGACCATCTCGTATGGAGTCACTACGAGGGTATACCGACATCATCCTTTTTTGATGGGATTCCAACCTGGCGTGGATGTAGTTCATGTGGTCATTGCATCGCATGTCCCAACATAGATCGCTGCAATAGCTTCTAAAATTCGAATAGTTCATGTACCTATCCCATTAAGAAATTTATATCATGTCAGACACGTAATGTCATGTATTACGCTACGTGCCCCTGGAATCTCATATATATTGGCCTTACCACACGACAATTCAAGGTACATGTTCGTGAGCATGTATTGGGTATTGCGGCGGCAATTGACCACGTGGACACATCCACTTTAAAAACTATCCGGCGGCACTTTAAACTCCATCATGCCTGTGATGCAAGGTTATTAAGAGTGAGACAATATTGTAGACAACATACGTGGAGGCCCGGCTAGCACAAATGGAATCCAGATTGATTTGGACACTCAAAGCGTTGCATCCATCTGGATTAAATGAAAACATTAGCTAGAGGTCCAGTGTTACATCTCTACATATACATGTTTTAATAATGTTTTTAGTATTTAATTTTGATGAGACCAATAAACTGAATGCATAAATAAGAACGATAAGAAATAAGTAACACAATTATCCTGGTTACACACCTGTGTTGTTTTATTTATGTGACATGGAGTGTCATGCTTTGCTAATCGTTTTAATTTAGGTGCTTGACATATTGTCTGTAATTATAGATATATTATAGTCTGGTAATATAATTCTTTTTTGACAGGCATATATATTGCATAGGGCATATGCACTATGTGTAATGTAATGGCACTGCACTGCCACACATTGATGTGCTATTCTCTTGCATGGGTGCTGCATACATGATTATAATATGATGAATAGATATATATAATGGTTATTCTATAATTTTTTGATATGACATGCAGCACGCATAGAGATATGACAAATCAATGGACATTGAATATGCAGATGAATTCCACATGTGCAATGAAATTTATGGGCACTTATCATGCACTCAGTTTATCATATTGTCTCCTTGAATATTTTTGCTGATCAATTTACCAACTTTCTTACTGATCATTATGTTTTTTCTATCTATGTTCCATGTCCTCTATTTATAGTTTCCATTTTACCATTGTAAAAACTATGGCTCCTTTTATAAACCTTGGTCTGCATGCACCGCGATGTCCGAATGCTATGGTGTCACAGTCCCTTTGCACCGGTGGGCTTTCGGCATCCCAGTGATGCCGACGCCCCCTGGGTGCCTTGGTAACGGTGACGCTGCCGCATTACATATGGACATGCGCGGTGTGGGATCCGAGGCATTTGACGCGTATCATGTCAGCATCGGTGACGCGATTAGCTTCATCGAAGACATGCGCATTATACAACAAGCCGCGCACTTCCGGGTACGCGGCCAATACCAGCACAAACATGTGCAAGGGACAAATCTTGGGTGAGTACGCCCCGCACGGCATCTCTGCACCTGTGGTCCTTTGTTGGGGGCGTGCCCACCTTGGCACATGTGCAACAATTTTTCCGGACCCTATTTATAGCAGACCATTATTAAGGGTATACACCCCTTGAGAAAGGCTTACGCCGAAACGAGCGTCGGGGGAGGTGCACTGTGTGGTGGGTTTGGACTCTAAGAGATTGAGGTAATATAATGCAATGGTTATTCTGCTCTGATTATATGGTATAATATAATCTATGTAAATCGATGATATATAGCCACATAGCCTATGAGTAGCACGTGATTCCTCACATTTTGCACTGTATACTATCTATACCCATTGCATGTCCCTATATTTAATAATCTAATATATTAATCCAGTATCTGTCACTATGAGCACCTTAAGTGTTGTTTTTATGGGGGAGGTGCACTACGTGGCTGGTTTAGACTCTAAGTGATTGAGGTAATATAATGCAATAGTGCGATAGTGCTATGGGTATGTGGATAATACAATGTAGGCAAACTAATGATATGTAGCCACATAGCCTATGGATAGCACGTGATTTACCACATTGTGTACTGTAAGGCAGCGCTAGTCATCATACTGGGGGATACTCGCTGCACCGGGTCAATTAAAGCACACCAGCCACGTTTTTCAGTTTTCACACTTCAGCAGTTTATTGCACTTCATAACTGCTTCTCACACAGTCCATCTTAGTGGCTCACCGGCATATTACACACACAACATTCGGGAGCCGTTCCAGCGACAGACACGTCCACTTGGCTCCAGTTACAGCCCTCAGCTAGGCAACAACATAAATGTCCATATAACGCAGTGTTTTTACCTTTGGCGGGTTTTAGCTGCTTCAGGTTTATTCTGCCACCGCTGTGGCCTTTTACAGCTTCCCAGATGGGGGTCTCCAGCCCTCGTACCATCCAAGGCTACTGGTAAGTTTACACAGCCAACATCCAGCCTCTGCCTTTCAGGCTTCACCAGGCCTCTCTAGGCCTCACTAAGCCTCTCCAGGCTAATGGTGTCCCACACAGGAACAGGCCTCACGCCTTACACTCTAGCGGTGTCCCACACGGGAACAGGCCTCACGCCTTACACACCCTGTCTCAAAACTACCAGGGTTTATATACAGTTATATGAAAATGTTTGGGCACCCCTATTAATCTTAAGCTTAATGTTTTATAAAAATTGGTGTTTTTGCAACAACTATTTCAGTTTGATATATGTAATAACTGTTGAACACAGTAATGTTTCTGCCTTGAAATGAGGTTTATTGTACTAACAGAAAATGTGTAATCTGCATTCAAACAAAATTTGACAGGTGCATAAGTATGGGCACCTCATCAGAAAAGTGACATTAATATTTAGTAGATCTTCCGTTTGCAAAAATAACAGCCTCTAGTCGCTTCCTGTAGCTTTTAATGAGTTCCTGGATCCTGGATGAAGGTATTTTTGACCATTCCTCTTTACAAAACAATTCCAGTTCAGTTAAGTTTGATGGTCGCCGAGCATAGACAGCCCTCTTCGAATGATCCCACAGATGTTCAATGATATTCAGGTCTGGGGACTGGGATGGCCATTCCAGAACATTGTAATTGTTCCTCTGCATGAATGCCTGAGTAGATTTGGAGCGGTGTTTTGGATCATTGTCTTGCTGAAAGATCCATCCCCTGCAAAACTTCAACTTTATCACTGATTCTTGAACATTATTGTCAAGAATCTACTGATACTGAGTGGAATCCATGCATCCCTCAACTTTAACAAGATTCCTGGTGCCGGCATTGGCCACACAGCCCCAAAGCATGATGGAACCTCCACCAAATTTTACTGTGGGTAGCAAGTGTTTTTCTTGGAATGCTGCGTTTTTTTGCCGCCATGCATAACGCCTTTTTGTATGACCAAACAACTCAATCTTGGTTTCATCAGTCCACAGGACCTTCTTCCAAAAAGAAATTGGCTTCTCCAAATGCGCCAGTTTGTGGCGTGCTTGCAGAAACGGCTTCTTTCGCATCACTCTCCCATACAGCTTCTCCTTGTGCAAAGTGCGTTGTATAGTTGACCGATGCACAGTGACACCATCTGCAGCAAGTTGATGCTGCAGCTCTCTGGAGGTGGTCTGAGGATTGTTCTTGACTGATCTCACCATTCTTCTTCTCTGCCTTTCTGATGTTTTTCTTGGCCTGTCACTTCTGGCCTTAACAAGAACTGTCCCTGTGTTCTTCTATTTCCTTACTATGTTCCTCACAGTGGAAACTGACAGGTTAAATCTCTGAGACAGCTTTTTGTATCCTTCCCCTGAACAACTATGTTGAATAATCTTTGTTTTCAGATCATTTGACAGTTGTTTTGAGGAGCCCATGATGCCACTCTTCAGAGGAGATTCAAACCGGAGAACAACTTGCAAGTGGCCACTTTAAGTAGCTTTTCTCATGATTGCATACACCTGGCTATGAAGTTCAAAGCTCAATGAGGTTACAAAACCAAAAAAAGTGCTTTAGTAAGTCAGTAAAAAGTAGGTAGGAGTATTTAAAACAAGAAAATGATAAGGGTGCCCATACTTATGCACCTGTCAAATTTTGTTTGAATGCAGATTGCACATTTTCTGTTAGTACAATAAACCTCATTTCAAGGCAGAAACATTACCGTGTCCAACAGTTATTACATATATCAAACTGAAATAGCTGCTGCAAAAACACCAATTTTTATAAAACATTAAGCTTAAGATTAATAGGGGTGCCCAAACTTTTTATAGAAGACGAGGAGAATGAATGTTCTCCCTGGGCTGCCCAGACCTCTCCTCAGGACCAAACCCCCTCCAATCCACAAGAAAGAAAGTCTTTCCTCTTACCATCTTGATGCCCAAAATGTTCTCTACCTCAAAGACGTCCTCAGTGGAGACTGGAGCTGGAGTGGTACCTGGATCGTCAGAGAAAGGATTAAGGACACCAGGCTTGAGGATAGACACATGAAAGGAATTGGGAATCCATAAGGAGGCAGGGAGTTTCAGCTTGTTTGCCACTGGATTTATTTGGTTCAGAATCTCGAAAGGACCGATGAACCGCGGGCCCAACTTATATGATGGTATCTTGAGACGGACATATTTGAAGTAAAGCCAGACCTTGTCTCCCAGATGAAATAGAGGCGGATCCAAACGTCTCTTATCAGCATGCTTCTTCATCCGCTCGGAGGACTGAAGAAGCGCAGATCTAGTGTCTTCCCAAATCACCGAAAAGTCACTGACGAGAGACTCCGCGGCAGGATTATCCACTGAAGATGAGACGGGAAACGGAATTAGGGGGTGTTGACCGTAAACGACAAAAAATGGAGATTTAGCAGAGGACTCACTCACATGATTGTTATAAGAAAACTCGGCCCAAGGCAGAAGTTCTACCCAATCGCTATGGTGAGCGTTGACAAAGTGCCGAAGAAAACTGGTAAGGATCTGATTAATACGTTCCACCTGACCATTGGACTGAGGATGATAGGCCGCAGAAACGTCCAAAGTGACATCCAGCAGCTTGCACAGGGCTCTTCAGAAGTGAGAAGTGAACTGAACTCCTCTGTATGAGACAATGTGGAGGGGTAAGCCGTAGAGATAAAAGATGTGATGGATGAAGTCCTTAGCCAGCACCGGTGCGGACGGAAAACCAGGCAAAGAAATGAAGTGAGCCATCTTGGAGAAGCGGTCAGCGACCACCCATATGACGGTAGAATCGGCAGATACCGGAAGATCAGTGATGAAGTCCATAGCAATGTGTTGCCAAGGAGCAAAAGGCACGGGGGGAGGAAGAAGATGACCAGCTGGGAGGTGCCTAGGTATCTTGTTATGGGCACAGGAGGAACAAGCCGTGACAAAATCCGCAACATCTTTGCGCAGGGTGGGCCACCAATAATGTTCCGCAATGAGCAGAAGCGTCTTCCTCTGGCTGGCATGACAAGCCAGTTTGGACGAATGACCCCAGAGTAAGACCCTCTTTCGATCCTGAGCCACTACAAAGGTCTTACCAGGAGGTAAATGAGACAGGTCAAGCGGAGCAACAGTCATTATTCTGGAATGAAGAGGCGGTAATAGTTAGCAAATCCCAGAAACCGCTGAATAGCCTTAAACCCCTCAGGTCGGGGCCACTTTAAAACGGCAGACACCTTCTGGGGATCCATCCGCAGTCCTGTCTCAGAGATGATATACCCCAAAAAAGGTAGGGAGGTCTGCTCAAAGAGGCATTTCTCATACTTTGCATACAGGCGATTCTTCCGGAGCCTCAGCAGTACCTGATGAACATCCCTCCGATGAGAGGGCAGATCAGGGGAGAACACCAAGATATCGTCCAGGTACACCAACATGCAGGAATACAGGAGATCCCTGAAGATGTCCTTCACTAACTCCTGGAAGACGGCTGGAGCATTACAGAGACAGAAGGGCATCACGCGGTACTCGTAGTGACCATCCCAAGTGTTGAATGCGGTCTTCCACTAGTCTCCCTGGCGAATCCGGACCAGATTGTACGCCCCATGAAGGTTGAGCTTAGTGAAGATCTTCGCGCCTTTTAGGCGGTCAAACAGCTCCGAGATGAGAGGCAGGGGGTGCTTATTTTTTATGGTAATCTGGTTTAGGCCTATATAGACGATACATGGACGAAGAGAGCCGTCTTTCTTTTTGACGAAGAATCCTGCTCCAGCAAGAGAGGTGGATTTCTGTATAAATCCCCTAGCAAGATTCTCTTCTATGTACTCAGACATAGCATGGGTCTCGGCCAGTGACAAGGGGTAGATTCGCCCGCGAGGAGGTGAAGCACCTGGCATTAGGTTGATTTTTTTTATCAAAGATGTCCGCATATGACCAGTAGGGTGCTGGCAGGCCACGGAGGTTAGGTGGAGTAGACGGAGGTCGAGCAGGATGGACCGGAACCAGACAGGACTTATGGCATTCCTGACCCCAATGGAGCACCTCACCCAGGCTCCAATTCCGGATGGACTCATGTCTCTGTAACCCAGGCAGGCCAAGCAAGAGGGGATGAGAGAGACCGGACAGCACGTAGAAGGAGATCCTTTCCGAATGTAGCATTCCCACCTGAAGAGTTACAAGCTCAGTGACAAACAAGATGGTCTCAGAGAGAAGCTTTCCATTCACAGAGGAAACCGCTAAAGGATCAGCCAGATGTATGGTAGGAATCTGATATCGCTCCACAACGGCCTGTTGAATGAGGTTCCCAGCGGCTCCGGAATCCAGATAGGCAGTCTCGAAGAAGCGGATTTTATCACTGGTAACCGAAACAGACAGAGTCAAGGGCGGAGCAGAAGAACTTTTGCCTAGGATGACCTCTCCAAGGGGTCCTAGACAGTGGAGTTTCCCGGTCTCACCGGACAGGAGCGGATTAGATGCTCTATACTGCCACAGTAGAAGCAACTCCCCTCAGCTCGACGGACCTCTTGGTGAGATTTGACCATCTTAACTTGGTCTATTTGTATAGACTCTGGAGAAGACACTAGAGGGGATGCTGGTTGCGAGACTGGCCTTTGGAAGGTTGGTGCGAGGCGGAGGGATCTTCTCTCACGGGTCGCCTCCTTAGAATGCTCCTGAAAACGGATGTCGATCCATGTAGCTAATGACGCCAGGTTGTCCAGAGAGGGAGGTATGTCATGACCGACTAGCTCATCCTTGATCTGTCCTTAAAGGCCCTCCCAAAAGGTGGACACCAGAGCCTCATTGTTCCAAGCAAGTTCAGATGCGAGGGTGCTGATATGCATGGCATACTGTCAGAGAGACTCCCTTGGCGGAGTCGGAGAAGGGAGGAGGCAGTCGAAGATTTTCATCTGGGCTCATCGAACACCTTCCGGAAAGCTGCGAGGAAAGCCTCAAGGTTGGACACCAGAGGATCTCCTCTCTCCCACAGAGGGTTAAGCCACGCCAACGCCTCTCCAGTGGGATGAGACATGATGAATGAAACCTTGGCCCGGTCGGAGGCAAACTGGTGCACCAGGAACTGAAAGTGCAGTGTGCACTGATTAATGAAGCCCCGACATAGGGCAGGGTCACCACCAAAACGTGGAGGAGCAGATAGCCGGGGTCCTAAGCCGGATTCCACAGCGCCACTGGGTTGAGGTGCCGCTGGAGCGGGTGCCGCTTGGTTAGAGGCGGACACAGTCGGGGTGGACAGCATTCCCATCGAAGTTGACTGCCCGCAGATAGGACAGGATAGTATCCTGTTGGGATCTCTGGCAATAGACCTCTTGGTACAGGTCAGAGAGCGAAGGAGCCAGGGAGCCACCGGATTCCATGGCCTGTGCAAACTGTTACGGATGCGGGTGGTGGAACCTCTGTGCTGTGATACAAGGAGGGACCAGTGGGGCGTAAGTAGGCACTTACCCGGACTGACCCTGGCCACATGGCGGCTTAGTCGACTCTGTGAACCAAGGAGGGACTGGGAAGGTGAACCAGGTGCCACTCAGGGACCGACCTTGTGTGAGAGCAGGAGACTCCCACGGGACTGAGGGCCGAAGCCGACAGACACAGCAGATGAGCACGACTGGTAGACAGGCAGGTGATATGGGTAGATAGACAGACAGGTGGGCACAGTTGATAGGCAGGCGGGCTGGCACGGCTCATAGGCAGGCGGGCACGGCTCATAGGCAGGCTGGCGGGCACGGCTGATAGACAGGCAGGCAGGCACTGGAACCTGGAGAGAGTGTTAGCATGCAAACAACAACCTTGCACAGGCACCTCCATTTTGGAGGAGGTGCCTTGTATAAGGCCAGTCCTCCGGCCATTGGCCGGGGACTCTTTATGACGGTGTGCACAGCCCCTTTAAGAGGGAGGAAACGCGCGCCCTAAGTACAGTGACCGGGGAACTGCACGTGGTGCGCACACCCCGGGCTGTTGCAGCAGGGGAGCCGGAGGATGCCAAACCGGGACCGCGGCGATGAGGGGATCGGCGCCTCTGACCGGCAGGAGGGAGAGATGTCGACACTACAACTTATATGTGATCCATGTGACGGACAAACCACAGTTTTAAATAGCTGTCCTGTAGGTAACTATTTTTAACAGCGACCTTGTGTCAATAACTTCGCTAACACTGCAACAAAATTTCAATGGAGGCAAGAAATGGCAGAATTTTCAACGCAATTATATGTGATCCGTGTGACGGACAAACCACAGTTTTAAATAGATTGATTTTTAGCGCTGTAATATGGAAAGGATCTGGCTGTATTCTGTAGTGCCAACAAGCAAATGGAGCAGAAATACGGTGTTCTCTGGATTGCTTTTTAAGCAAATAATCAGTATTAAGATCCAAAAAAAATTATTCCTGGCCCCTGATACCTGGGGCTATTTCTAGAAATATCTGTAAAAGCACCAGCAGACAGAACTGGAATGGACCCTCTTGCTATGTGCATTGCAGTCTGCCACATACAATGCCGGCCTGCCTAGCACTGATATCTATGCAGCTGGATTAGTCCTCAGAAGGACTGTTAGTTGAGATGGATATGTGTAGAATAAGTTGTATACCTACACTAACTAAGAAACAAGCAAATCTCTCCCTAGCTCAGCAGCATCTCTCCCTACACTGTCTGATTATGGAGTAGACTGTGACAAGCATAGCGGCGCCAGGTCTGATTTAAACCTGATGACGCTGTGCGTCCAGCCAATCACTGTAATGCCACAACCAACATGGCTGCGGCATTACAGTGTATGGCAGACAATCCCTGCATGTTCATTGGCACTCTAAAGAGCGTCAAACATGCAGGGAAGGGATCCGAGCTCCCGCTGAGCAAGCCCGGAAATACTCGGCGAACGCCGAGCATCGAGCAATAGCGAGCATGCTCGCTCATCACTAATAAATACATTTCTGAAAAAATTAGTGTGGGATCCCCTGAAATTTTAATAACCAGAAGAGGAAAGCGGACAGCTGGGGGCTGATGTTTATAGCCTGGGAAGGGGGTAATACCCATGGAGCTTCCCAGGCTATTAATATCAGCTCACAGCTGTATATTTGGAATTTACTGGTTATTAAAATGTGAAACCCCTCAAAAAAGTGATGTAGGGTCCCAATATAATTAATAACCAGCAAAGGTTAGGCAGACAGCTGTGGACTGATATTAATAGGCTAGTAATTGGCCCCCTCCAAGATTAAAAACATTAGCTGTCAGCTGCCCCAGAAATGGCGCTCTTCCCACTCGCCCTGGTGCATTGGCAAGTGGGATAATAGGGTTGGGGTTGATGTCATTTTTGTAATGGCAGCTGACATCAAGCCCAGGGGTTAGTAATGGAGAGGCATCTATAAGACTACCCCATAGTCAAATTGTAAATAAAAAACATCCAAAATAAAGTCCTTTATTTGAAATAATGACACAAACTCCTTTATTGAAATAAAAATAAAAAAAACAAAGTTATACTCACCTTTACGCCTAATCCACTGAAACCCATGTCCCCTGTAAAAGACAAAATATAATAAAAAAACATATCCTTCACCTGTCCAATGTGAAGATTATCCAGTTGTCCAGCAACGAGTCTAGCTCTGCTACATCTAGTTGCCAGGCTGAATGTTGGCATGATGCTAGCATTCAGCCTGGCAGTCAGCAGAGACACTGAGCTGCGCAGCTCAGTGCCTCGCGATGATGTGAGAAGATTGAGCGGCTTTCAGAGCCAATGAACTCCGGTCACCTCACTAAGGTCACCGCTAGTGCCGTGGGAAAGTTAATTGACTCTGAACTTTACTCATCTTTCTCACGGCATCGCGAGTGTGAGAACTTTCTCACCCTCGCAGTGATGTCAGTGAGGTGAATGGAACTCAGTATCTCTGCTGGCTGCCAGGCTGAATGTTAGCATAATGCCTGGCAGGACTGGTGAGGGATATGGTTGTTTATTATTTTTATTCTTGTACAGGGGACATTAGTTTTAGTGGATTAGGTGTAAAGGTGAGTATAACTTTGCTTTTTATTTCAATAAAGGAGTCAGTGTCATTATTTCCTAAATGCACCATTTCTGGGGCGGCTGAGAGCTGATCATTTTAGTTAGGGAGGGGGCTAATATCCATGGCCACTTCCTAGCCTATTAACCCCTTTCTGACATGGACTGTGACCTGGTACCTATTGACCAGAATACGTCTAGGCAATTTTGCGCACGCAGAGGCTGTGAGCGTGCGATCGCCACCGGGTTTCAGCTGATTCTTACAGCTGACACCCGGCACTCAGTGCCAGAAGAGATGCCTGCACCACTGCCGGCACTTTAACCTGCTAAATGCTGCGAACACAGCATTTAGCGTGGAGGCAGAGGGAAGAAAGCCCCTCTGCCTTTGGATCGGAGACCCTGCAACGTCATCACGGGGTCTGGATCGTTGCCATGGTGACTCAATGTCGTTATGATGGCATCTGGGTCACCAGAGCTAGGAAAGTTGCCAGTGCATGATTTGGAAACTTTGTGTGTCAGTGCAGAACTGACAGTTTGCATAGCATAGGAATGCTATACTATACAAGCGATCAGCCTGCAATTAGTGAAAGTCCCATAGTTGGACAAAGTGTAAAAGTAACACAAATTTGAAAAAAATATTATAAAAATATTTTTAAAAAAATTACAAAGGAATAATAATATACAGTCATGGCCAAAAGTTTTGAGAATGACACCAAAATTATATTTTCACATGATCTGCTGGCCTCTGGTTTTTATTAGTGTTTGTCTGATGTTTATATCACATACAGAAATATAATTGCAATCATATTATGAGTACCAATAGGTTATATTGACAGTTAGAATGAGTTAATGCAGCAAATCAATATTTGCAGTGTTGCCCCTTCTTCTTCAAGACCTCTGTAATTCTCCCTGGCATGCTCTCAATCAACTTTTGGACCAAATCCTGACTGATAGCAGTCCATTCTTGCATAATCAATGCTTGCATTTTGCCAGAATTTGTTGGTTTTTGTTTGTCCACCCGTCTCTTGATGATTGACCACAAGTTCTCAATGGGATTAAGATCTGGGGAGTTTCCAGGCCATGGACCCAAAATCTCTATGTTTTGTTCCATGAGCCATTTAGTTATCACCTTTGCTTTATGGCAAGGTGCTCCATCATGCTGGAAAAGGCATTGTTGGGCGCCAAACTGCTCTTGGACGGTTGGGAGAAGTTGCTCTTGGAGGACATTCTGGTACCATTCTTTATTCATGGCTGTGTTTTTAGGCAAGACTGTGAGTGAGCCGATTCCCTTGGCTGAGAAGCAACCCCACACATGAATGGTTTCAGGATGCTTTACAGTTGGCATGAGACAAGACTGGTGGTAGCGCTCACCTCTTCTTCTCCGAATAAGCTGTTTTCCAGATGTCCTAAACAATCGAAAAGGGGATTCATCAGAGGAAATGACTTTGCCCCAGTCCTCAGCAGTCCACTCCCTGTACCTTTTGCAGAATATCAGTCGGTCCCTGATGTTTTTTCTGGAGAGAAGTGGCTTCTTTGCTGCCCTCCTTGAAACCAGCCCTTGCCTCACAGTGGGTGCAGAAGCACTCACACCAGCCTGCTGGCATTCCTAAGCAAGCTCGGCACTGCTGGTAGTCCGATCCCGCAGCTGAAACAGTTTTAAGATACGGTCCTGGCGCTTGCTGGTCTTTCTTGGGCACCCTGGAGCCTTTTTGACAACAATGGAAGCTCTCTCCTTGAAGTTCTTGATGATGCGATAGATTGTTGACTGAGGTGCAATCTTTGTAGCTGCGATACTCTTCCCTGTTAGGCCATTTTTGTGCAGTGCAATGATGGCTGCACGTGTTTCTTTAGAGATAGCCATGGTTAACTGAAGAGAAACAATGATACCAAGAACCAGCCTCCTTTTAAAGTGTCCAGTGACGTCATTCTTACTTAATCATGACTGATTGATCGCCAGCCCTGTCCTCATCAACACCCACACCTGTGTTAATGGATCAATCACTAAAACGATGTTAGCTGCTCCTTTTAAGGCAGGACTGCAATGATGTTGAAATGTGTTTTGGGGGTTAAAGTTCATTTTCTGGGCAAATATTGACTTTGCAAGTACAGTAATTTCTGTTAAGCTGATCACTCTTTGACATTCAGGAGTATATGCAAATTGCCATTACAAAAAATGAAGCAGTAAACTTTGGAAAAATTACTATTTGTCTCATTCTCAATACTTTTGGCCATGACTGTACAAGTGCTTCTCACTAAATTAGAATATTATCAAAAAGTTAATTTATTTTAGCTCCTTCAGCTCTTCAATACAAAAAGTGAAACTCGTATATTATATAGAGTCATTACAAACAGAGTGATCTATTTCAAGTGTTTATTTCTGTTAATGTTGATCATGGCTTACAGCCAATGAAAACACAAAAGTCATTATCTCAGTAAATTAGAATACTTTATAACACCAGCTTAAAAAATGTTTTTAAAATCCGAAATGTTGGCTCCTTTTTCATCAATTGCTGCATCAATGCGGCATGGCATGGAGGCAAACAGCGGCACTGCTGAGGTGTTATGGAAGCCCAGGTTGCTTTGATAGCAGCCTTCAGCTCGTCTGCATTGTTGGGTCTGGTGTCTCTCATCTTCCTCTTGACAATACCCCACAGATTCTCTATGAGGTTAAGGTCAGGCGAGTTTACTGGCCAATCAAGCACAGTGACACTGTTGTTTTTAAACCAGGTATTGGTACTTTTGGCAGTGTGGACAGGTGCCAAGTCCTGCTGGAGAATGAAACTTCCATCTCCAAAAAGCTTGTCGGCAGAGGGAAGAATGAAGTGCTCTAAAATTTCCTGGTATACAGCTGCGCTGACTTTGGTCTTGTTAAAAAAAAGTGGACCTACACCAGTAGATGGCATGGCTCCACAAACCATCACTGATTGTGGAAACTTCACACTAGACCTCATGTAGCTTGGAATGTGTGTCTCTCCATTCTTCCTCCAGACTCTGGGACATTGGTTTACAAATGAAATGCAAAATTTACTTTCATCTGAAAACAACACCTTGGACCACTGAGCAACAGTCCAGGTCATTTTCTTCTTGGCCCAGGTAAGACGCTTCTGGCATTGTCTATTGGTCATGAGTGGCTTGACACAAGGAAAGCTACACTTGTAGCCCATGTCCTGGATACGTCTGTGTGTGGTGGCTCTTGAAGCAACGAATCCAGCAGCGGTCCACTCCCTGTGAATCTCCCCCAAATTTTGAATGCCCTTTTCTTAACAATCCTTTCAAGGCTGCAGTTATCCCGGTTGCTTGTGCACTTTTTCTACCACACTTTTTCCTTCCACTCACCTTTCTATTAAAATGCTTGAATACAGCACTCTGTGAACAGCCATCTTCTTTAGCAATGACCTTTTGTGGCTTATCCTTTTTGTGGAGTGTGTCTGTGACTGCCTTTTGGACATCTGTCAAGTCATCAGTCTTCCCCATGATTGTGGAGCCCACTGAAACAGACTAATGGACATTTTTAAAAGCTTAAGAAGCCTTTGCAGCTGTTTTTTGTTAATTATTCTAATTTACTGAGATAATGACTTTTGTGTTTTCATTGGTTGTAAGCCATAATCATCAACATTAACAGAAATAAACACTTGCAATAGATCACTCTGTTTGTAATGACTCTATATAATATGAGTTTTACTTTTTGTATTGAAGAACTGAAATAGATTAACTTTTTGATGATATTATAATTTAGTGAGGAGCACTTGTAAACAGTTGTGCTCAAAAGTTTACATACCCTGGAAGAATTTTTCCTTTCTTGGCCTTGTTTCAGAGAATATGAATGATAACAAAAAAACTTTTTCTCCACTCATTGGTATTGGTTGGATGATGCCATTTATTGTCAAACTACTGTGTTTTCTCTTTTTAAATCTTAATGAGAACCAAAAACATTCAAATGACCTTGATCAAAAGTTCACATACCCCAGTTCTTAATACCGTGTATTGCCCCTTGCAACATCAATGACAGCTTTAAGTCTTTTGTGGTAGTTGTGGATGAGGTTCTTTAATTTCTCAGATAGTAAAGCTGCCCATCCTTCTTGGCAAAAAGCCTCCAGTTCCTGTAAATTCCTGGGCTGTCTAGCATGAACTGCGCGCTTGAGATCTCCCCAGAGTGGTTCAATGATATTGAGGTCAGGAGACTGAGATGGCCACTCCAGAACCTTCACTTTGTTCTGCTGTAGCCAATGACAGGTCGACTTGGCCTTGCGTTTTTGATTCCAGGCTAACGAGTGCAAATTTGCGTCCAGTATTTGCTGATAACATGCTGCATTTGTCTTTCCTTCAACTTTTACCAAGTTTCCTGTGCCTTTGTTGCTCACACATCCTCAAAACATCAGCGATCCACCTCCGTGTTTTACTGTAGGAACGGTGTTCCTTTCATCATAGGCCTTTTTGATCTCTCTTAAAATGTAACGTTTACGGTTGTGGCCAAAAAGTTCAATTTTGGTCTCCTTACTCCAAATTATCTTGTTCCAGAAGTTTTGAGGTTTGTCTTTGTGCTGTTTGGCGTATTGTAGGAGAGATACTTTGCGGCATTTGCGCAGTAGTGGCTTTCTTCTGGCAACTCGACCATGCAGCCCATATTTCTTCAAGTGCCTCCTTATTGTGCATCTTGAAACAGCCACACCGCTAGTTTTCAGAGAGTCCTGAATTTCAGCTGATTTTCTTTGTGGGTTTTTCTTTGCATCCCGAACAATTTTCCTGGTAGTTGTGGTCTAAATTTTTGTTGGTGTTCCTGACCGTGGTTTGGATTTTACAGAGCCCATGATTTTCCATTTTGTAATCACAGTTTGAACGCTGCTGACTGGCATTATCAATTCCTTGGATATTTTTTGTATCCCTTTTCTGTGTTATACAGTTCAACTACCTTTTCCCGTAGATCAGTTAACAATTCTTTTATGACTCACAATCCAGAAATGTCAATGGCTGGATGAAAGATGCAAGAGTCTGTCTGGATCCCAGAAACTCACTCAGCTTTTATACACACACACTGATAACAAGCAAACAAGTCACAGCTGAGGATGTTACCTTTAGTAGCCATCCAAACCCATTTGTGTCAAATTCTGTGCATGTTATCAGGCCAAAATCACCAGGATATGTGAACTTTTGATCAGGGTCATTTGGATGTTTTTGGTTGACATTAAGATTTAAAAAGAGAAAACACAATAGTTTGACAATAAATGGCTTCACCCAACCAATAACAATGAGTGGAGAAAAAGGTTTTTGTTATCATTCATATTCCTGAAACAAGGCCAAGAAATTAAAAGTTCTCCCTGGATATGTAAACTTTTGAGCACAACTGTATACATAAATATTGTACCCATAAATAAATATTTTTCTGAAAAAAAAAAAAAAGTACACATTTGGTATCACCAGATCCGGAAGGACCTGGAATTTAAAACGGTCCCACTAGTTAACCCCTCCAGGGAGGACCATAAAAAAATTAAAAAAAAACAAGGCAAAAAATCATGTTTGATCATGATACCACCGAATAAAAAGTGGAATAAAACGCAATCAAAAAGACGAATGTAAATGTAAAGACGAATGTACCTCTGAAAATGCCATCTTGTCCCGCAAAAAACAGCTCCTTCAACAGAAAATTAAAAAAGTTCTAGCTCTCAGAATAAAGCGATGGAAAATTAATTATTTTTTCTATAAAATACATTTTATTGTGAAAAAACGCCAAAACATAAAAAATGCTATAAATGTGCTACCGCTGTTATCATACTGACCCTAAGAATAAAGCTGCCTTATCAATTTTACCACACGCGGAACAGCATAAAAAAAAAACAATTCCTGAATTGTTGGTTTTGGTTCATTCTACCTTCCAAAAATCAGAATAGAAAGCGATCAAAAAATGTCACATGCCCGAATTTGGTACCAATGAAAACGTCAAGTCGTCCCGCAAAAAACAAGCCCTCATATGACTCTATCGGCAGAAATATGGAAAAATTATAGCTCTGAAATATGGCAATGCAAAAACTAGTTTTTGCAATCAAATGGATATTAGTGTGTGACAGCAGCCAAACATAAAAACCCACTATAAATCGCTGTAATCGCACCAACCCGAAGAATAAAGTCACTTAATCAATTATACCGCACGAGTAATGGCGTAAAAAATAAATAAAACCAATTCTTCACCTGCTGTTGATTTGTTCATTCTGCTTCCCAAAGATCGCAGTAAGGCTTGGCTTACAGTTATTCTGCGCTCTGCGCTTACACGGGGGTTTCCATGTAAATCTCTGAAATATGTGATTCAGACAGAACCCCCGGTGGAAGATATAATAAGGCAGATGGAGGCACTGTGGACTGAGTCCAGAGTAACTCTGCTGCCTCATTATAGTGAATGGATCCCTCGGGGGTTCATCTGAATCACGTTACTCGGCGATTTAGATGGAAAACCTGATATAAGTGGACAGCGTAGAGCGCCGGATAACTGTGATCCATAATGTTATGTAAAATGTTCCCAATAAAAGCTTCAACTCCATTCATGAAACATCTGCGTGCCAGCGTGGCAAATCAGGGATGTTCATGGGTGGAGCTGATTTTTTGGCGCGAACAAGCCGAAACCTCGAACACGAACCCGAATTTTAAATGCCAAACAAATTCGCTCAACACTAGTTTTGAGCAACTTGAGGAGTGCAAATTTTAGAATGGTGTCACTTTTAGGTATTATCTGTCAAAGTCATTTGAAATGTGATGTGGTACCTAAAAAAATGTTTTTGTAAATTTTGTTGGAAAAAATAGAAATCGCTGGTCAACTTTTAACCCTTATAGCTTCCTAACAAAAAAAACATTTTGGTTCCAAAGTTGTGCTGATATAAAATAGCCATGTGGGAGATGTTATTTATTAACTATTTTGTGTGACATACAGTACAGACCAAAAGTTTGGACGCACCTTCTTATTTATAGATTTTTCTGTATTTTCATGACTATGAAAATTGTACATTCACACTGAAGGCATCAAAACTATGAATTAACACATGTGGAATTATATACTTAACAAAAAAGTGTGAAACAACTGAAAATATGTCTTATATTCTAGATTCTTCAAAGTAGCCACCTTTTGCTTTTATGACCGCTTTGCACGCTCTAGGTATTCTCTTTGTGAGCTTCAAGAGGTAGTCACCGGAAATGGTCTTCCAACAATCTTGAAGGAGTTTCCAGAGATGCTTAGCACTTGTTGGCCCTTTTGCCTTCACTCTGCGGTCCAGCTCACCCCAAACCATCTCAATTGGGTTCAGGTCTGGTGACTGTGGAGGCCAGGTCATCTGGCGTAGCACCCCATCACTCTCCTTCTTGGTCAAATAGCCCTTACACAGCCTGGAGGTGTGTTTGGGGTCATTGTTCTGTTGAAAAATAAATGATGGTCCAACTAAACGCAAACCGGATGGAATAGCATGCCGCTGCAAGATGCTGTGATAGCCATGCTGGTTCAGTATGCCTTCAGTTTTGAATAAATCCCCAACGATGTCACCAGCAAAGCATCCCCACACCATCACACCTCCTCCTCCATGCTTCATGGTGGAAACCAGGCATGTAGAGTCCATCCGTTCACCTTTTCTACGTTGCACAAAGACACGGGGGTTGGAACCAAAGATCTCAAATTTGGACTCATCAGACCAAAGCACAGATTTCCACTGGTCTATTGTCCATTCCTTGTGTTCTTTAGCCCAAACAAGACTCTTCTGCTTGTTGCCTGTCCTTAGCAGTGGTTTCCTAGCAGCTATTTTACCATGAAGGCCTGGTGCACAAAGTCTCCCCTTAACAGTTGTTGAAGAGATGTGTCTGCTGCTAGAACTCTGTGTGGCATTGACCTGGTCTCTAATCTGAGCTGCTGTTAACCTGCGATTTCTGAGGCTGGTGACTCGGATAAACTTATCTTCAGAAGCAGAGGTGACTCTTGGTCTTCCTTTCCTGGGACGGTCCTCATGTGAGCCAGTTTCTTTGTAGTGCTTGATGGTTTTTGCAACTGCACTTGGGGACACTTTCAAAGTTTTCCCAATTTTTCGGACTGACTGACCTTCATTTCTTAAAGTAATGCTGGCCACACATTTTTCTTTACTTAGAATTCGTATTATGGAAAGAAAAAAACAGCTAACAGTCTATTCAGTAGGACTATCAGCTGTGTATACACCAGACTTCTGCACAACACAACTGATGGTCCAAACCCCATTTACAAGGCAAGAAATCCCACTTTTTAAACCCGAAAGGGCACACCTGTGAAGTGAAAACCATTTCTGGTGACTACCTCTTGAAGCTCATCAAGAGAATGCCAAGAGTGTGCAAAGCAGTCAGCAAAGCAAAAGGTGGCTACTTTGAAGAACCTAGAATATAAGACATATTTTCAGTTGTTTCACACTTTTTTGTTAAGTATATAATTGCACATGTGTTAATTCATAGTTTTGATGCCTTCAGTGTGAATGTACAATTTTCAGTCATGAAAATGCAGAAAAATCTTTAAATGAGACGGTGTGTCCAAACTTTTGGTCTGTACTGTATCTATCTGAAAATTCAAAGTTTAAAAATTGCGAAATTTTCGCAAAATTTCAGATTCTTTCACAAATAAACATCAGTCATGTCAAATAAATTTTCCGACTATCATGAAGTACAATATGTCACGAAAAAACTGTCTCTTAATCAATGGGATCCGTTGAAATGTTCTAAAGTTGTTACCTCATAAAGTGGTCAGAATTGGCCTGGTCATTAACGTGCAAACAGCCTTCGGGGTTAAAGGGGTTAATATCAGCCAGAGCTGTCTGCCTATCCTTTTCTGTTTATTAATTATAGGGGGTATCCCACAATTTTAATATGGGGGTCCCCCATACTATTAACCAGTAAAGACTAAGTATACAGCTATGAGCTGATATTAATAGCATGGGAAGCTATATGGCTATATGGGTATTACCCCCTTCCCAGGCTATAAACATCAGCTCCTAGCTGTCCACTTTTCTTCTGATGGTTAATAAAGATGAGCGAACGTGCTCACCACTGCTTGGTACTCGCCCGAGCATCACGGTGCTCGACAAGCTCAGCGCAACGACGAGTATATCCGGGTTGCTCGGGTGGGAACTCGGGTCCCCTCTCTGCATGTTTGGCGCTCTTTAGAGAGCCAATGAACATGCAGGGATTGCCTGCTATGCACTGTAATGCCATAGCCATGTTGGTTGTGGCATTACAGTGATTGGCTGGCCACACAGTATCATCAGGTCTATATAAGACCTGGTGCCGCTGTGCTCGTCAGTCTACCCCGGAACCAGGCAGAGTAGGGTGCTGCTGAATCAGGGAGAGATTTGCTTGTTTATAGTTTAGGTATTCCACAACATATCAGCACAGACCAAAAGTTTGGACACACCTTCTCATTTACAGATTTTTCTGTATTTTCATGACTATGAAAATTGTACATTCACACTGAAGGCATCAAAACTATTAATTAACACATGTGGAATTATATACTTAACAAAAAAGTGTGAAACAACTGAAAATATGTCTTATATTCTAGGTTATTCAAAGTAGCCACCTTTTGCTTTGATGACTGCTTTGCACACTCTTGGCATTCTCTTGATGAGCTTCAAGAGGAAGTCACCGGAAATGGTCTTCCAACAATCTTGAAGGAGTTCCCAGAGATGCTTAGCACTTGTTGGCCCTTTTGCCTTCACTCTGCGGTCCAGCTCACCCCAAACCATCTCGATTGGGTTCAGGTCTGGTGACTGTGGAGGCCAGGTCATCTGGCGTAGCACCCCATCTGACTGCCTGCATAGCACAGGGATGGTGCTCCATCCCTATGCTGTGCAGGTGATCAGAATAAAAAAAGTTAAAGTCCCAGAGTGGGACAAAGTAAAAAAGTGTAAAAACTCCCAGAAAGTAAAAAAAAAAAAAAAAAAAATTGTAAAAATATTTTAAAAAAAAAAAAAATAATAATCCACCAAAAATAAAAATATAATGTACCCATCAATAAATTTTATTAAGAAAAAAAAGCAAACAAACAATAAAAGTACACATATTTGGTATCGCCGCGTCCGGAATGACCTGACCTATAAATCTGTCCCACTGGTTAACCCCTTCAGTGAACACGGTAAAAAATAAAAATAAAAAACAAAGCATAAAACAATGCTTTATCATCATACCCGCAAGCAAAAAATAGAATAACACGCGATCAAAAAGACGAATATAAATAAAAATAGTACCACTGAAAACGTCATCTTGTCCCACAAAAAACAAGCCACCATACTGCTCCATCATCCGAAAAATCCAAAAGTTATAGCTCTCAGAATAAAGCAATGCAAAAAAATAATTTTTTCTATAAAATAGCTTTTATTGTGTAAAAGCGCAAAAACATAGAAAAACGATATAAAAGTGGTACCATTGTAAACGTACTGACCCAAAGAATAAAGCTACCTTATCAATTTTACCACACGCGGAACAGAATAAAAAAAAAAAAACAATTTCTGAATTGTAGGTCTTTGTTTATTTTGCCTCCCAAAAATCGGAATAGAAAGCGATCAAAAAATGTCATGTGCCTGAAATTGGCACCAATAAAAATGTCAACTCATCCCGCAAAAAACAAGCTATCACATGACTCTGTCTGCCAAAATATGGAAAAATTATAGCTCTCAAAATATGGCGATGCAAAAACTAGATTTTACAAAAAATGCGTCTTATAGTGTGTGACAGCTGTCAATCGTAAAAACCCCATATGATTCTGGTATCACTGTAATCGCACCGACCCGAAGAATAAAGTCGTCTAATCACTTATACCACACGAGGAACGGCGTAAAAAATAAACTCTCGGGTTAGGGTTGTGCTAGGGTTAGGGTTGGGGTTGGGATTTTTTTCAAAAGTAAGAAAAAAAAAGATGACGATATGGCGACTAGTGTTGAGCGCAAGTGCTCGCTACTTTAGTTTGCATCTGGTGCTCTGGTATGCATTGAGTATCGTGGGTATTTGAGTGACATGCTCGAGTCTCCGCCCCATATGCTTCGCGGCCAAAAAACTTTGCGGGGATTGCCTGCCATGCACGAGTGATCCCTGCATGTTTTTTTTGGGTGTCTAATAACCGTGAAACATGCGGGGCAGGGACTCGAGCATGTCACTCGAGCACACGCAGTACATGGTGCATACCTGAGTACCCGATGCAAACTCAAGTAGCGAGCACTTGCGCTCAAGACTAATGACAACTTATTCAATATGATGACCTAATGTTATCAATTTCTCTGTCGTACCTCTGGGTTAAAAATGTTCACTATACCCCTTGATAAAATCCTTGAGGGGTCTAGTTTCCAAACTGGGGTCACTTGTGGGGGGTTTCCACTGTTTAGTCACACAGGGGCTCTCCAAACGCGACATGGTGTCCGCTAATAAATTGAATGGAAAATCGGCTCAAATTGTTAGCGGACACCATGTTGCTTTTGGAGAGCCCCTGTGTGCCTAAACATTGGAGCTTCTACACAAGTGACCCCATTTTGGTAACTAGACCCCCCAAGGCACCTATCTAGATGCATAGTGAGCACATGGATCCCCCAGGTGCTTCATAAATTGATTTGTAAAAATTAAAAACTGGAAGAAAAAAAACTTTTTCATTTTTACGGATTAATTTGTGAAGCACCTGGGAGTTCAAAATGCTCACCACCCATCTAGATAAGTTCCCAGGGGGATCTAGTTTCCAAAATGGGGTCACTTGTGGGGGGTTTCCACTGGTTAGGCACATTAGGGGCTCTCCAAACGCAACATGGTGTCTGCTAATTATTCAAGAAAATTTTACAATTGAAAATTCAAATGGCACTCCTTCCCTTCCGAGCCCTGCCGTGCATCCAAACAGTGGTTTTTCTCCACATATGGGGTATCTGCGTGCCCAGGGGAAATTGCACAACAAATTTTGGGGTCCATTTTATCCTGTTACCCCTGCAAAAATAAAAAAAATTGGGTCTAAAGTAACATTTTTGTGAAAAAAGTTAAATGTTAATTTTTTTCTTCCACATTCCAAAAATTGTTGTGAAGCACTTGAAGGGTTAATAAAGTTCTTGAATGTGGCTTTGAGCACCTTGAGGGGTGCAGTTTTTAGAATGGTGTCACTTTTGGGTATTTTCTGTCATAAAGACCTCTCAAAGTGACTTCAAATGTGATGTGGTCCCTAGAAAAATGGTTTTCTAAATTTTGTTGGAAAAATGAGAAATCGCTGGTCAACTTTTAACCCTTATAGCTCCATAACAAAAAAAATGTTTGTTCCAAAATTGTGCTGATGTAAAGTAAACATGTGGGAGATGTTATTTATTAACTATTTTGTGTGACATATCTCTCTGATTTAAAGGCATAAAAATTCAAAGTTTGAAAATCGCTAAATTTTCAAAATTTTCACCAAATTTCTGTTTTTTTCACAAATAAACGCAAGTGATATCGAAGAAATATTACCACAATCATGAAGTACAATATGTCGCGAAAAAACAGTCTCAGAATCAGGGGGATCCGTTTAAGCGTTCCAGAGTAATTACCTCATAAAGTGACAGTGGTAAGAATTTTAAAAATTGGCCTGGTCATTAACGTGCAAACCACCCTCGGGGGTAAAGGGGTTAAGTGAGAACGTGTGTCCAAACTTTTGGTCTGTACTGTATATATATCCATATGCACTAACAGTCCTTCTGAGGACTAATCCAGCTGTATATATTCAGTGGTGATAGCAGGAGTTAGGAAGGGAGACAGGGTATGTAGCAGACTGCAGTGCATAAAGTGCAAGAGGGTCCATTGAACGTCCTGTTAGTATAGGTGGTCCACAACATATACAGTGGGTATGGAAAGTATTCAGACCCCTTTACATTTTTCACTCTTTGTTTCATTGCAGCCATTTGTTAAATTCAAAAAGGATCATTTTTTTCGCTTTTTTAATAAATTTGTAAAAATTTCTACATTTCTGATTTTTGTCAGTCAAGATGCGGTGTAAAGTGTACATTAATGAGAAAAAAAATTAACTTTTTAGAATTTAACAAATGGCTGCAATGAAACAAAGTGTAAAAAATTTAAAGGGGTCTGAATACTTTCCGTACCCACTGTATATATTTTAGGGATGGTACTCACTCAGGTGCGGTTTGAGGCAAACAGGAGGCATGTTCCTTTAAATGTCCGTAATGGTTTTTAGCTTTATAAACCATACAACAGAAAAATGCAAACAAAACAGCCTTTAGTGCAGGCAAAACAAAGATAGCAGTACTTTTATCAAAGTATCTGGATGGCCAGCGCTATGGTCACACAGGCTGGTGTAGCATCCAGTCTCCTGGCTTGGTCTGGAGACAAAACATACACAGGAGGCCTTCTCCCTTCAAGCACACATACCATGTGCCAATCAACAGCCTCCATTTTATAGGCTGTTAACCACACCCAGAGGTGAGGTATGTGGGTTGCTGGACCCGCCCATTCTCTCCTAGCAACCTGTAATTAGTCCTCTTAGTGCATGCGTGCACTAGAGAAAAGACTCCAAAATACTCAGGGTTACATCACAGAGACCAGCCATCTATGTGATACATACTTCCCATCGACTACGCAACCATGAGACACCTTACAATATATATATATGTAAATATCCATCTGAACTACCAGTCCTTCTGAGGACTAATCCTGCTGCATATAATCAGTGTTAGGTAAGCAGACAGTGTATGTGGCAGACTGTAGAGCATATAGCGCAAGAGGGTCCATTTAACGTCCCATCTGCTGCTGCTGTAATAATTACAGATATTTGTGGACATAGCCCCAGATATCAGGGGCAAGGGCAAATTCTTTTTTTATCTTAATCCTGGTTAATTTCTTAAAAAGCAATCCAGAGTGCATCATTTTTCTCATCCATTTGCTTGTTAGCACTGCAGAATAAAGCCAGATCTGTTCCATATTTCAGCGATAAAAATCCAGAAATTTGAACTGAATGTGGAAAGTATTGGTCTCCTCTTCCATTCTGGTGCAGTGTGTCGGTCAAGCTTTCCACACTAGGTGTCTGTGAAGAATAGTATTCATAAATTACAGGCCTGCTATTTAAAACCGTGGTTCTCTGTCAGACATATCACCTATAACAGTGTTCCAAAATCAGCCATTTATTCCATTTTCATTTTGTTGCAGTGTGTCAGTCAAGTTATTCACACTAGGTCTCTGTGTAGAATAATATTAATAAATTACAGGCCTGCTATTTAAAACCGTGGTTCTCTTTCAGATGTATCACATATAACTGCATTCCAAAATCAGCAATTTCTCGTGAACGTGGAAAATATTGTCCTCCATTTAAAATAGGCAAGGTGCGTGGCAAGGGACGGGGAAGTGGACGTGATGGTGATAGTGCATGCAGAGGCCAAGAAAGTGGCCGTGGGCAAGCTGAAATTGTGCCACAACAAATTGTGCCACAACACCTTCCTGTCCCAATTACTACACCGCTATTGAACCCAGAGCAGTGTCAAAAGTTTGTTGGTTGGATAGCAGATAATGCTTCCTGTGACATTGCCACCACCGCCACCCTGTCTTCCACACGGTCACATGTCAGTATCTGTGAGCCTGGACCGCATATTCCTCACCCTGATCCTCCTTCCTCCCACCAAGCTGAATGCTCGGAGACAACTGATCCCACACTTGGACACTCAGAAGAGCTGTTCACTTTTCCATTTGTAGAACAGCTCCCGGTGTGCTGTCCCCACATTACACGAGCACGTGTCCCACAAAAGTAGCCGTGCCCTCAACAACACAGTTACTGGGAAAGTCCACCTAAACACGGACACGTGGACAAGTGCTTGTGGGCAGGGACGGTACATCTTGCTGACTGCACACTGGGTAAATATAGTGGAAGCCGGGACCCAGTCGGACCTTGGGATGGAACACGTCCTCCCAACGCCGAGGATTGCGGGCCCTGGGTCAATCAGGGTTGCCCCCCCCATTCTACAGCTACTGCACCATCTCTTCCTCCTCCTCTTCAGCCTCCATCTCCAAAATGACCACATCAGTCGTAAGCTGGAAGCTCTGCAGCACTGACTCGGCCTAATATACTTATGTGACAAACCGCACAGCACTGAAGAGTTGTGGACAGCTCTGAAAGAGAAGGCAGATCTGTGGCTGACACCACTGACCCTACAGCCTGGCATGGTCATGTGTGACACTGGCCGGAACCTGGTGGCGGCTCTGAGTCGAGCTCACACACGTGACATGCCTGGCACATGTGCTTAACCTCGTGGTTTAGCGGTTTCTCAAAACCTACTCGGATCTGACAGATATGCTTGTCAAAGTACGCCGCCTGTGTGCCCATTTTATAAAATCAGCTAAAGCTTCCGCAGCCCTTGTCGTGCTTCAGCAGCGTTTGCAGCTTCCAGCTCACCGACTGATCTGCGATGTCCCAACTAGTGTTGAGCCACCCCCGTAGTGTTCGAGTTCGGTTCGGTTCGTCGAACACCCGTGTGTTCGCCGAACTGTTCGTCGAACTGTTCGTCGAACACCTTCGAACACCGTTAAAACCAATGGCAGGCAAACAAAAACGCATAGAAACACATAGAAAACACCTTCAAAGGTGTCCAAAAGCTGACAAACTGCTCAGAAGACACAACTAACACATGGAAAAGTGACAAGTACATATAGTCATGCGAAAAGAAAAGAGGTGGAGGAGTAAAAGGAGGGGGAGACACAGATATAGGCATGTCATGCCCTTCTAAAATCCAAAAAGTGAGAAGCCGAGACGGCCAGTCCGCTCCTGCCCGTGCCACCTCCGTGTCGCCGGGTTTGTGCCAGAGCCGCGGTGAACCCTGACGGCCAGCCCCCCTCTCCCAATACTGGTGCCTGTCCGCTGGTGGGTCGAGAGAGCCCCCCTGTGGTGGAGGCAGCTCTAAGCTTTTTAATTTAAATTGTCCCTCTAATTTGAATGAATACACTTTAAATCCATTTACAAGGATCTATTGGAGGGCAAGTCTCATGCCAGCAGCCGCGTAATTCCAGCTCCAGTAGCGTCCACTAAAGCTGCTGCAGTTAAAAAGCTTTTATAAGGATCGAGCTCGGCTGTCCACCGCAAGGCATCCTAGTGCCAGTCCCAGCCCCTATGCCTTGGGGTGCCTCCTGATGCTCTTCACTGAGTATCCCGTGGTCCCGAAGCATTTCCTTTGAAAAAATTAAGTGTCCAAACTACAGGTGGTGTAGCTTGCTTAACAGCCGGGATAATCCGCTGACTAGCAGACACTGCTACTAGGCACAAAGTATTTCCTGGGCTAGATGCAGTTAAAAATTTGTTAGTAGATACTCTCGTTGGATGCTGAGAAAGCATTCCATAGAGTCTCCTGGCACGCCATATATGATTCTCTTAAAAAGCTTGGGGTAGGGGTCTAGGGGACCCTTTTATAGCCAAAATCACGGCCCTGTATCACAATACGTCACCTAGGCTGAAGATAAATGGAACTGTAGCACCGAGGGCTCGGTTGCTACAGACGTATTGCACCTCACCCAGAGGTGTGATATCTCACTCTCAGATAAGGATGGAGTGTGGATCAGGACCCGACACCTGCATGCATTACACCACATTGCCGTGGGGCAGGGCGACCAATATGCCCCTGAGATGGGCACGACAGTCCCTGTCCCTGGCTGGAGTGGGGGGAGGGAACACTGAGGAAGGGGAACCCTGCAGTGCAGGAGCAGGGAGGAAGCAGTTCCTGGGTGCATTGAGAAGGGAGTATAAAAGGTGGGCACCATCTTAGTTCAGTGCAGAGAAGTCTGAGCAGAAGTGGCAGGGAGCAGGGGCTCTGCATGAGCTCTGCTCCGGAGGCGGGCCTAGTAACAGAGGCCCAGGCCTGCAAGAGGGAGAAGGAAGGAAGAGGAGCGGAGAAGGCTCCAGGAACGAGGAATGAAGGGATCCCAGGGGTGCGGACGGGCGAGTCGCCACCGCACGTCCGAATCCACCTGCGTGGATGGGTCAGGCCAAAGGGGGAGACCGGTCCCCGAACTAGTGGAGGCAGGAAACGACCCTCAGCTAGAAACCGGAGGCTCTGACATTTTATGTGGCGCAGCCCCTTGCTCCACCCGCTAGGAAGGCACCACATAGGGTCAGGGAAACTGGCGCCAAGTTTACCAAGAGGAGGCCCGAGGCAGCCGGACAGAAGTGTTGGTAAGAGAGGCCAGACAAAGGACACACAAAGGGGGTCCTGTGAAGCGCTCCAAAGTTATCTGGGAGTTGTCTGAGCCCCTCACCTGGTGAGCACAGTACGACGTGGGCAGCCGTTACCTGCAGACGTGGTCTGGATAATAAGAACTGTGAGTAAAGGCCCTGAACTGCATCACTGACTCCGTGTCGTTACTGCTGCTGCCCTGCACCATCACCCCCATCCTCCGCATACACTGCCCTGAGGCTATACTCCTCCCGTGGGGAGTTATGCTACGCTCTGCTGCACCCACAACACCAGCCTTAGCAGTCTGCCCTGTAGCGGTGGTTCACTCTGACCGCAATCCACGGGTGGCGTAGTCGGACATTTAAACATCAAAACCACATAAATAGTTCCGCCACTGGTTTGACCGCCCTGAGCCACGGAACCGGATCGCCGCCACGAAGACTACAACCACCAGCATCCACCAAAAAGGGTCCGGCTCCGGGTGTCCCAAGGCCCAGGGGGTGCGTCAGAACATTTTCATCACCTTTCACAATCACCAATGGGACAAGGCAGGGATGTCCTCTGTCCCCTCTCTTATACATCCTAGTGACGGAGCACCTGCTCTCATCAATTCGCCATAACCCCAATATTAGGTGGATTGAGGTGGGAGGCACCGAGTACAAGTGCTCTCTATTTGCTGATGATGTCCTAGTATATATCACTCAATCACATATATCCATCCCTGCTGTTATGGCTGAAATAGATCACTTTGTTACATGGTAAAATTTTAAAATCAATGCAGCGAAGTCTGAGGCCCTCGATGTCTCCCTCCCTAAATCCATATAGGATTCCATCCAGTCCAACTTTCCCTTTGCCTGGCCCTCACAGGGTATCAAATACTTAGGAATTCCTATTCATAGAGACCTCTCCCATCTATGTTATCTTAATTTTGGGCCCTTTATTGAACAATTCCATACAGACCACGGTTGGCAAGTTAGAACTGTAAGATTCACTACGTGAACCACTGGTGTTTTGTGGAAAAGCACATGTACACCGCGTTCCAAATTATTATGCAAAAAGTGTTTAGGAGTGATAAGGGAAGAATTTGTTTGTTTGTCAGTTAAACTCATTGATGGTGATGTGTGTCAGGGCTCTTTATATCACTGTAAGCAATTGCAGACACCTGTGCTAATTAGTTTGGCAGGTGTGTCCAATGAAAGGCAAGACTACTTAAGAAGGCTCTCTCACATTATTAAGCAGCCTACATTTTCTGCCAAAATGGGAAAGAAAAAGGATGTGTCGGCTGCTGAGAAGCAACAAATTGTGGAGTGTTTAGGTCAAGGCATGACTACAATCAACATTGTGCGATGATCAGGATGAAGTGTCTTGGCAATCAAGAAGTATGTAGCTGATTCACAGTACACACGTGGCGTGTTGATAAGGGCAAATTGAGGACTCTTTCCTACAGGCAATTACGTCAGGTTGAAAGAGCAGCGGCAAAAAAGCCTTGTCATAGCAGCAGACAAGTTTTTGAAGCTGCTTGTGCCTCCAACGTCCCCCGAACAACAAGATGCAGGGTCCTTCAGAGGTTTGCAGCTATGCATACGCCATCCTGTCGACCTCCTCTATCCACTTCACACAAGCAGAAACGGCTCCAGTGGGCCAAACATTACATGAAGACTGATTTCAAAACTGTTTTGTTCACGGATGAGTGCCGTGCAGCGCTCGATGGTCCAGATGAATGGAGTGGAGGATGGCTGGTTGATGGACACCCCACGCAAACACGGCTACAGCGCCAACAAGGAGGAGGTGGAGTAATGTTTTGGGCTGGAATCATGGGGAGAGAGATTGTCGGCCCCTTTAGGATCCCTGAAGGCGCTAAAGATGAACTCCATAATGTATGTGGATTTTCTCAAACAGCACTTCCTGCCATGGTTCAAGAAGAAGAACCGTGTATTTCACAGCAAGATCATTTTTCTGCATGATAATGCACCATCTCATGCTGCACATAAAACATCTGCATCTCTGGCTGATATGGGCATCAAAGGGGACAAACTTATGGTGTGACCCCCATGCTCCCCTGACCTCTACCCCATTCAGAACCTTTGGAGCATCACTAAAAGGAGTGTCTATGATGGCGGGAGGCAGTTCACATCTAAGCAACAGCTCTGGGAGGGTATTCTGTCCTCATGCAAAACAATTGAAGCAGAAACCATCCAAAACCTGACAAATTCAATGGACGAGAGAGTTCAGAAGCTCCTTTCGAACAAGGGGTCCTATGTGAAAATGTAACATCACCTAGAATAAAGTTTTGAGTTGAAAACTGTTTGATTTCAGTTTCTAACAACCTGCTAATGCTTATAATTTCAAAAATGACCATTTTTTTGGTCTTTATTAAAATGAAAAGGTTGATCGAAAAGTTTGGGGGATCTAAGAGTGTGGCAACCCAGTAGTCATGATTACTTCGAATTCTGACAATATGAGGGTCATGCTGCAGGTAGTGCAGCAAGAAGGCACTTATGTGTCTTGCGCATCTCGGAGCCCCAAAATTATTTTCCGGGCTAGATGCAGCTAAAAATTATTTTTAATTTTAAATCTGGTGAAGCTTATTATAGATGGCCTAATAGGATCAGTGCTGCACACTGCTACAAAGCCCAAATTATTTTCCAGTCAAGATACAGATAAACATGATTAGTAATTTGAAAGCTTAAAACGGTTGGTAGGGTGATTTTAACCAATCATCAAGCTTTTACTCTCCCCAGGATGACACAGGGGTAGAAAAGTCGTTTCGGATCCATGATTTGTTCATCTTTATGAACGTGAGTCTGTCTACATTATCAGTGGAGAGCCGCGTGCGCTTATCTGTCAGCACACCACCAGCAGCGCTGAACACACGTTCAGACAGAACGCTGGCTGCGGGGCATGACAAGATCTCCAAGGCGTAAGTGGCTAGCTCCGGCCATTTATCCAGATTGGAAGCCCAAAAAGAGCAAGGGTCCAGTGACACAGTCGTGGCTTCAATGTTTACTTGGAGATACTCCTGTACCATCGTCTCTAGGCGTTGACTATGTGTCAGACTTCTTGTCTCCTGTGGCCTTGCAAAGGATGGGCTAAAAAAGTGGTGAAATGATTCCGCAAAATTGATGTTACCAGCAGATACTGTGGTTCTGTTACGGTTTGAGTGCTGAACACTTGACGGTCCCACGGTTGGCAAGTTGGAACTGTGAGATTCACTACGTGCACCACTGGTATTTTGTGGAAAAGCACATGTAAGATTCTGCAACAGTCTCTGCTGATACTCCTGCATGCGTGCATCCCTTTCTATGGCAGGAATAATTTCTGCAAATTTACTTTTGTACCGGGGATCTAACAGTGTGGCAACCCAGTAGTCAGGATTATTTCTAATTCTCACAATTCGAGGGTCATGTTGCAGGTAGTGCAGCAAGAAGGCACTCATGTGTGTTGCGCATCCAGGAGCACCAAGTCCCTGTTGTGTTGGTGGCGAGGTAACAATCATGCTTCCTTCCTCTGTCCTCTCCCCCCAACCTCGCACAACAGAAATGTGATCAAGGTCTCCCTCATCTGATGAGTCTTCCATCAGTTCGTCCTCCACTTCTTCCTGGGCTCCTGCACCTTCCTCACTAGTTTGGCTGCTACCATGCGCCCTGGTAAAATCATCTCCCCCACCCTCACATGCCTGCCGCCCTGGTGCTGCCGACCGTCTGGACCTTGCAGATGTTAGCCCTTCCGCATACAACTCCTCCTCCTCTACTTCCTCCACCTCCTCTTGTGCCACCACCTGACTCCGAATTCTGTTTAACATGTGCTCCAGCATGTAAATCACCGGAATAGTCATGCTGATAATGGCATCGTCAGCACTAAACATCTTCGTCGCCATTTCAAAACTGTGCAGAAGGGTGCATAGGTCCCTGATCTGAGACCACTCCTCCAGCGTGATTTGCCCCACCTCTGAATCTCGTTGGCCCAGGCTATACGTCAGAACGTATTGCACCAGGGCTTGTCGGTGCTGCCACAGTCGCTGCAACATGTGCAGAGTTGAATTCCACCGGGTAGGCACATCGCATTTTAGCCGGTGAAGTGGCAGGCCCAACGACTTCTGTAGAGATGTAAGTCGCTGAGCTGCGGGATGCGAACGGCGGAAGTGAGCACACAGCGACCGTGCCCTCTGCAGAAGGCCATCTAGTCTGGGATAGTGGGCTAAAAATTGCTGGACAACCAGGTTCAACACGTGAGCCATACAAGGCACGTGTGTGACATTGCCCCGGCGAAGGACCGCACCCAGGTTTGCAGCATTGTCGCACACGGCCTTCCCTGGTTTCAGGTCCAGTGGAGACAACCATTCATGAAATTGGTTCTCCAGAGCTGACCACAACTCCTCAGCTGTGTGACTCACATTTCCCAGACATTTCAATGTAAAAACCGCCTGATGACGTTGAGCCCTACTGCCAGCATAGTAAGGAGGTGTGCAGGATCCCTTCTGCGCAGTTAGAAAGCTTGTGGCATGACCAGACAGGCTTTGGGTGCAGGTGGAAGACCGAGAGGAGGTTGAGGAGGCAGAAGCAGTGGAGGAAAAATGACATAAAGAGGATTGACGCACAACTCGTGGGGACGGCAAGACTTGGACAGCAGCCCCTTGTCCTGCTGTCACCATAGTTACCCAGTGCCCAGTCAGCGACATGTAACGCCCCTGTCCATGCCTACTCGTCCAAGTGTCTGTGGTGAAATGCACCCTGTCACACACAGAGTTTCTCAAAGAAGCGGTGATGTTGTGTGCGACATGCTGGTGGAGCGCAGGCACACCTTTCTTTGAGAAGTAGTGCCGACTGGGCATCTGGTACTGGGGCACTGCGACGGACATAAGGTCTCGAAAATCCTCTGTGTCCACCAGGCGGAAAGGCAGCATTTCTGTAGCCAAGAGCTTGCAGATGGTGAAATTCAACCTCTTAGCTTTCTCATGGCTAGGAGGACATGGTCTTTTACTTGTCCACATCTGAGGGACCGAGGGCTGGCTATTGTGCTTAGACGGGGTTGATAAGGGTGTCCCCGGCAAACTGCCGGTCTGTGAGGAAGATGCAGGCGGACATGTTAGGTTGCCTTGATCCAAAGGTGGTGCTATCGATGTCGGACAGCGCTCAAGACCAGCTGGTGTTACCACCTCCAAAGAAAATGATGACCTGCCAATCACGCTGGCTGTTGCGGGTAAAGAGGTGGCAGGTCTGCGCCCCAAAACAGGTGTGACTGCTGTCCCCCCAGTCACAGAGGATGAAGAGGCCGCGGATGCACAAGATATGGCAGACGGTGGTTGGCCCGGCCGGCTAGACCGCATTGTAGCACACTGAGCTTCCCACTGCAACTTATGCTTCATGTCCATGTGCCGGTTCATGCATGAAGTACTCAAACTATGTATTTTTTGGCCTCTACTTAGCTTTTGCTGACAAATGTTACAGATAACACGAGTTGGGTCATCTTTATCGATCTGAAAAAATGCCCAGGCTATGCAAGGCTTAGCACCCATGCGACCTGAAGAGCCACCACGACTTGTGGTGAGAGGCAGAGTTGTGTTTGAGGATGCAGTTGTTGACGTGCTTCCAGTACTACGTCTCTGTCCAGGAAGGCGCAACCTGACCTCGTCGTCACTAGCATCTTCCTCCACCTCCTCTGCTGACCTCATCTCTTGGCTGACTGTGGGTTGACAGTAAGTGGGATCTCCGACCTCATCATCATCACCCTGTGCGTTATCACACCCGTCGTCCTCAGAGCCAACCTGTTCCTGCCCTGACAAAAAACTAAAGTTGTCGCTCCAATCAGGTATTTGAGTCTTATCATCGTCTTCCTCATTGTCTCCACCAACAGGAGTTACAGTTTGGGAATGAGGGTCTACATTATGGTCAGAACCTTCTGCGTCTGGTCCTGGATCCGACTCATAAAGATTCTGGGCATCAGTGCAGATCATTTCCTCGTCTGGATTCACAGAAGCGCTGGAGTCGACCTCTGATTCCCAGGCTATAGTATGAGTAAACAGCTCTGCAGACTCAACCATCTGTTCTACCTCATACTCAGACGGGCAGCTGGAGATTTGGGAGCTGTGAGGAAGCAAGTGCGATTTGGGTGACACCTTTGAGGACTGGAGTATTTGTGATGTTGAAGTTGATGTGGAGGAGAGCCCACTTAAAGGAGCACTTGATATCCGTTGAAGCACCTGCTGTTTTTGTGCCTCATCTGGAATTTGTAGCGATTGGCGTGGCCGTAAGAAAGGGATCTTATCACATTGTCCGCTAAAAGAAGTAGACATTTTAGTTTGGCTGGAAGATGGTCTTTCTTCTGCACCTACCCCACGGACACAACCTTTTTTCCCCTTCCCAACACGCCTATTCCCCTTTCCACCAGCAGCAGGCCTTTTTCCACTCATTTTGGTGGTTAACTAATTCACAACTCTGGAGTTGTTTGCACAAAAAAACAATGGATGGTAACCGAGCAGAGCTGAGTGGCCAAACTGTGGTATTAGGCCAAAACTATTGGCTGGGTTAGATGCAGAAAAAAATTATTTTTAATTTGCAACCTGATGGAGGTCAGTATAGATGGACTAATAGACCAAGTCCCACACACCGCTAGAAGCCCAAATATTTTTTCAGAGCTAGATGCAGAAAATTTTTTTATTCAATTTGCAACCTGATGGAGGTCAGTATAGATGGACTAATAGACCAAGTCCCACACACCGCTAGAAGCCCAAATATTTTTTCAGAGCTAGATGCAGAAAAAAATTATATTCAATTTGCAACCTGCTGGAGGTCAGTATAGAAGGACTAATAGAACAAGTCCCACACACTGCTAGAAGCCCAAATATTTTTTCAGAGCTAAATGAAGAAAAAAATTATTTTTAATTTGCAACCTGATGGAGGTCAGTATAGATGGACTAGTAGACCAAGTCCCACACACTGCTAGAAGCCCAAATATATTTTCAGAGCTAGATGCAGAAAAAAAATATTTTTAATTTGCAACCTGATGGAGGTCAGTATAGATGGACTAATAGACCAAGTCCCACACACCGCTAGAAGCCCAAATATTTTTTCAGAGCTAGATGCAGAAATTTTTTTTATTCAATTTGCAACCTGATGGAGGTCAGTATAGATGGACTAATAGACCAAGTCCCACACACTGCTAGAAGCCCAAATATTTTTTCAGAGCTAGATGCAGAAAAAAATTATTTTTAATTTGCAACCTGATGGAGGTCAGTATAGATGGACTAATAGACCAAGTCCCACACACTGCTAGAAGCCCAAATATTTTTTCAGAGCTAGATGCAGAAAAAAATTATTTTTAATTTGCAACCTGATGGAGGTCAGTATAGATGGACTAATAGAACAAGTCCCACACGCTGCTAAAAGCCCAAATATTTTTTCAGAGATAAATGAAGAAAAAAATTATTTTTAATTTGCAACCTGATGGAGGTCAGTATAGATGGACTAATAGACCAAGTCCCACACACTGCTAGAAGCCCAAATATTTTTTCAGAGCTAGATGCAGAAAAAAATTATTTTTAATTTGCAACCTGATGGAGGTCAGTATAGATGGACTAATAGACCAAGTCCCACACACCGCTAGAAGCCCAAATATTTTTTCAGAGCTAGATGCAGAAAAAAATTATATTCAATTTGCAACCTGCTGGAGGTCAGTATAGAAGGACTAATAGAACAAGTCCCACACACTGCTAGAAGCCCAAATATTTTTTCAGAGCTAAATGAAGAAAAAAATTATTTTTAATTTGCAACCTGATGGAGGTCAGTATAGATGGACTAATAGACCAAGTCCCACACACTGCTAGAAGCCCAAATATTTTTTCAGAGCTAGATGCAGAAAAAAAATATATTCAGTTTGCAACCTGATGGAGGTCAGTATAGATGGACTAATAGAATGATGCTATGCCCAAAAGATTTTACTTCACTAGGTGCAGTAAAAAAATTGGTATTCTATACACAGGTGGTATATCTTGCAACACAGATAGGCTACTCCACTGACTAACACACTCTGCAATAGGCCAAAAAGGATTAGCTTTGCTAGATTCAGCCAAATGCTGTGAAAAAAACTTGCACAGCACTGGCACAGACCTGCCTGGCAAAAACTGATAGGAACTGATGTAACCTAGTCCTGAAAAGGACTCCAATTACAATTAGTCTTTACTCCCACAATCTATCTATTTAAGAGCACAGACCTGCCTGATAAAAGTCGTAGGAAATGCTGTAACCTAGTCCTTAAAAGGACTGCAATCACAACTATTCCCTACTCCCAAGCTATCTGTATATTTGTGCGAAAATTGGCTTGAAATTAACAAGGTATAGCGCACACAGCAACAGCGGTGCCGTCTAACACGCAGCTGCAGCAGTGAGAAAATGGTGGCGACGGGGAAAATGGCTTGGTCTTATAGGGCAAGGACATGTGACATACACTGCCAATCACACATGCCCTTGCTTGTGTGAAAAAAAGCACTTCGCTCCGTGTGTGCGCTGCTGATAGGCTGACAGATTGCACCTCCCCACTGCAAATGCGGGAAAGAGAAAAAAAAATGGAGATCTTCATTGTTCCTGCAGAGATCCATCCCCTGCCCCTCCCCCCGCCCCGCTGTACACTCAAACTGCGTATTAACATTAATTTTCATCATTACTGAGAAAAAATCCAGTTATGATTTTGGTGCACGAACAGTTATCGAACATAACCTCGAACAGCCGAATTTTTCTCAAATTGTTCGTGTTCGCCGACCGGCTCGAACACCGCCCAAAACAGCTCGAATTTGAGATTGGCGAACAGTTCGAGTAGAACAACGCTCATCTCTAGTCCCAACGCATTGAACTCTACATTACAGATGTTGGGAAGGATTTGTGAGCAGAAGAGGGTAGTTGTTGACTACCAGCATCAACAAGGCCATCGGTATTCAGCTCAGATGCCATACATAAGACCTCAGGAGTGGACATGGATGTCAGACAGATGTACCATCCTCCAAAACTTTGATGACTCCACCAAGATGGTGAGTGGCACTATAATTAGCGTAACTATCCCTCTTCTCTGTCTTCTGAAACGCTCTCTGCTCACAATTAAAGAGGATGCATTGCAGGCGGAGCACTTTGAGATGGAGCAAGGAACCATACTGGGTGATTCCACACAGCCAAGACTCATCTCATCCCAATGTGGATTGGGTGACAATGAGGAAGAGGAGGAAGAACAGGAGCAATTTTCCTACGCAATAGATGGTACTACCTGCACAACTGTCATACCGTCTGTTCAGCGTGGATGGTCTGAGGACAGGGAGGAGGAGGAAAAGGAGCAGGAAGAGGAGGAGAGCACGGTCAGTCATCCTTTTGGTGAGGACACGGAAGTCTTGCCTCTTTGCAGTCTGGCACACATGGCTGAGTTTAGGTTACACGCTGCCTTTCCCGTGACCCTCGTGTTGTCCAAATTTTGGGTGACAGTCATTACTGGTTGGTGACACTTCTAGACCCATGCTACAAGGAGAACTTTCTGTCTCTTATTCCGTTGCAGGACAGGCCTAATAAAATGATGCAGTACAAGAAGGCTCTTGTGGAATTATTTAAAATTTCCCATCTGTAAACGCTGGTGGCAGAGGTCACAGTTCATTGGACAACCAAGGAGTACAGGTGAGAGAGACACAAATGCAATCCAGCAGAGGCAGGGGAACACTGTCAAAATTATGGGACAGTTTTCTCAGACCCTCCCATTGCTCAGGCCCTGAGGTACGGGGTACTCTCCCAAGGAGGGAAAAGTTTCTGAAGATGGTGAGGGAGTACCTTCCTGACTGTACCAACATCCTCGGTGATTCTTCTGTGCCTTATAATTATTGGGTATCCAAGCAGGACACGTGACATGAACTGGCTCTCTACGCCTTGGAGGTCCTGGCCTGCCCTGCTGCCAGCGTTTTTTCAGAGTGGGTTTTTAGTGCCGCCAGTGGAATTATAACCAAAAGGCTCATCTGCCTTTCAACTGAAAATGCTGACAGGCTGACACTTATAAAAATGAACAAGGGCTTAATTGGTCCAGACTTCTCAACACCACTGAATGATAGCAGCGTAACATAAACTCAAATACAGTGTTTTTTTTGGAGGCCTAACTCTGTTCCCATGCATCTCTGTCTTCACACCCAGACATGGGTATACACTTCCTGAGTTTGTCTATTTGCTCTTGTCCTCCTCCTACTCCTCATCCTCCATGTCCTCCTCCTTATCACCATCATATCTACCATATCTCCATATCTACGTCTCTTGCAAGGGACATTGGAGTGCCTCCACATTTTTGGTAGCCTTTGCATTCACTGCATAGGCAAACAGTATGGGAGACCCACTTCCTAATAATGGGAACATTGTTTTCAGGAGGCCCTCCGACCTCTACTTCTCTTGCAAGTGGCATTGGAGTGCCTCCAAAATTTTGGCAGCCATTGCATTCACAACATAAGCAAATAGTATGGGAGACCTACTCCTTTTTAATGCCCAGCTCCATGTGTCTTTAAATTGTTAGTAGGGTTTTTCCAAAATTTTGGCAGCCGTTGGACTCACTGCATACCCTATAACTGGATAGCAGACCCTCTCCTTTCTAATGGGAACATGTCGTTACTGTGGCCGAGCTCTATGTGTCTTTAAATTGTTAATATGGTTTTCCTAAATTATGGCAGCTGTTGGACTCACTGCATACCCTATAATTGTATAGCAGACCCTCTAATTTTTAATGGGAACATGTCGTTACTGTGACCCAGCTCTATATGTCTTTAAATTGTTAGTGGGGTTTTTCCTAAATTTTGGCAGCCGTTGGACTCACTGCATACCCTATAATTGTATAGCAGACCCTCTCCTTTTTAATGGGAACATGTCGTTACTGTGGCCCAGCTCTATATGTCTTTAAATTGTTAGTTGGGTTTTTCCTAAATTTTGGCAGCCGTTGGACTCACTGCATACCCTATAATTGTATAGCATGGGCATTACCACTATAGGAGACCCACTGCTTTATAATGGGAACATTTTTTTTTACTGAGATCCTCCTCTATGTCTCTTCAAAGGGGTATTGAGGTGAGTCCAAATTTTTGTCAGCCCTTGCAGTCACTGCATACGCAATAACAGTATAGGAGACCCACTCTTTAATAATGGGAACAACAAAGCATAGCCAACTGCTGGCCCTTTAAGAAGAGTAAGTCTGTAAAAATAGTGTTTGTGACTTTCACAATTCCTCCTTCATAAATGAAACAGGACGTATCTGATGATGTTTCACACACCACATGGCCAGATAAGGTTGTAAAATGTTAAAATGACATGTCCCGGTGAATGCAATGGTCACGGTTGAAAGCAATGTAAAGTGCAAAAAAGAATCAAAAGCGCTACGTGTGAACATAGCCCAAGGTGTGGAGGAGAATTTTTGTTTTTGGTTATTTATTTTGCCTTATATACAAGTCATTACCCTGGAAAGGATGTTCCTTAACATATTTCCCAGGAAAATCCATTTTGGTTTCGATTTTGTATGTTTTATTGTGAGTCCGTAAAAGTGGTGTAATACCTCTGACAACATTGTTGACAGCATTGACCTAGGAGTCAGAAATGCTATCAGGAGCCTTCCCTATGCTGTTCCCATGTCATTTGAGCACTGTTCCCATCGATTTGGGCAAACTTCGGATGTCTTTCTGATTGACCGCCGGCTCCCCCATTTAGGCAGCGGGGATCCGGCTGTCTATCAGAATGACGTCAGAAGTCCCGTCCCATCGACAGAGCAAAGCGGAAAAGAAGCCTTCACTCTGTAGATGTGATGTCAGCAGAGGCTTCAGTATCCCGGCAGGAGCGGTCTGTGACCGCTCTGTGCCGGGGAAAAACGGCGCCGGGTACAACAGGCAGGTAAGTTGCAATTGCCTACCTGTTAGTGCTTAGCCACACTTTTTGTTTTTTATAAAGTCCCGGATTTCCCTTTAATATAAAGTTTCTTGTATTCAGTTCTACATTTTCATACTATTTTTTTGTACCTTTTCAAAATTACACTTAAAATCTATATTTACTACTTTACCAATCCCAAGGATATAGACACTTGCACATTGGGATAAAAAGCTGATTTTTGCATTGCATAGCATTTGGAAAAAGTCTGCAAAAGTATGTCTGTAAAATGCACCTTGATCCAGAGAAAAAACTATATATATTAAAGAAAATGTCTACTACCATTAGAATGAATTTTGTTGCAGCTGAATCATCATTAATTTGTTTCTAGGTGAAGCAAAGCAAAGGAATGTCTGTATAGAAATTCATCACGAGCGCCCAGAAGATTCTGCACAATGTGCTGCCGTTGCAATGTCCACAAACAGTTTAGAAAATCTCCTATTGGAAATTATATTTATGCATTTTTTCATCAGCCTTAAGTATACAGAATGCAGTTTTGTAACTTCCATATAACTAAACAGAAAGTAGCTATACTTAGCCTGACGAAAAATTTATGCTAAAAAGTAAGTGATCCATTTAATACAATAAATTAATATCATCCTTTGTCTTAATGCATATCCAAGATTCCTGAAAATGTTCTAATAATTTGATATGCAAATTGCCTCTTCAGAGAAAAAGAGGACTTGAACTCTATAGCGACCCCTATTGTAAGCAGCAATCCTACAAGTCACAATCAACCCTTTAACGAGTCGTGCAATACTAATAATTTGAGAAACATGAAATTATATTTAAATTTATTATCTATTATTTTTACATGCAAAATGGAAACTTTGTCTTACTTGACCCCTTAAATCATCATTGTCATTTCAACAAACTTTGCATGCATCAAAAGTATAAGCAAATATAAGAAATTTTGTAATATTTATTATCAGAAAAAATATGCTTCTTTCTCCATATATGATCCAATTGTTCTCATTTACATCTCCTGAACACATCATCTTTTCTGAAAAAAAAAAACATCTTAAATCTGCATTGCTCAAAGCCAGATATACTGTGAGTACAATAAGTGTCAGGTTACAGAACATATTAAAGTCTAAGGCAATGTGCACGCGGTCAGGATATTTATGCGTCAAACCAGCAGTGTACAGATGTTACAGCATAGTGGATGGGATTTCTAGAAATCCCATGTCCACTTTGCGTCTCTGTGCGTATAACCCACGGAAACTGACATGCGGCGTGTCTTTCAGTCCCGCAGCATGTTAATTTCTCTTGCGGGTCCGCATGTGGACTTTCTCCATAGATTAACAACTATGAGGAAAGTCTGCATGTGAAAAAAAAATATGGCGCAGCTCATTTGCATAATGAGGGCGGAAGACGCGTGGCTATTTCGCAGCGTCGAAGCTGCAGGCGGCTCCTGACCGTGTGCATATATCCTTAGTAGTGTTGAGCGAGCACTAAATGCTCGGGTGCTCGAAGCTCGGGCCGAGCTCACCGTGATACTCGGGTGCTCGACCCGAGCAACGAGCCCAATGTTAGTCTATAGTGAGACCCGAGCATTTTTGCGGTGGCACCCCCGGCAGTCTGTAGAAAGCCTAAAAAGTGCCCAAAACGATAGTGACAGTGCTCAAATGACATGGGGACAGCATGGGGATCACCGCAGGAAGCATTTCTGACCCCCAAGTCACTGCTGTCAACAACGTGGTCAGAGGTATTAAGCCACTTTTTACGGGCTCACAATAAAACGTTCAAAAACGAAACTGAAACTGTTTTCCTGTGAAATATGTTAATGAACATCCTTTCCAGGGAAAAGACTTGTGTAGAAGGTAAAATAAATAACCAAAAACAAAAATACTCCGCCACCCCTTGGGCTATGTTCACAAATAGTATTTTTTATGCGCTTTTGCACTTTTGTATTGCTTTCAACCGTGACAAATGCATTCACCGGGAAATGTCATTTTAACATTTTACAACCTTATCTAGCCATGTGCTGTGTGACACATGCATACAGTGCTGAAAAGACATGGGAACAGCATGGGGAAGACCCCTGGAAGCATCACTGAAAGCCAGGTCACTGCCTAAAAGTGCGCCCATCAGAAGTGATCCTTGCCGCATCAGAAGATGCAGACTTGCAACTATCACCATGCAAGTCCTTGTCCCAGGGCAGTGTTCAATTGTACCTCCCCCATTCCTTGCAATGTCAGCGCAAGTATGCAGCCTGCCACCCACCCACCCCCAGGCTGCAATACCATACTGCTTGCTTGCACTTGAAATTGGGCCTTTTAGGCATGTGGAGGAGGAATCTGGCCACCACGTCATGGCTGCGTCGGCGGCGAGGTCTCCATACTCAGTCCCCAGCCGCCATTATTTGTCCCGGGAACCTTCCCCACACTTTTCTCAGCATGGCCTGCTTTAGGGCAGCATTGGACGAGGCCACCAGACAACCAGACTCCTCCGATGGGCCCTGGCTTCTCCATCAGGGGAGTTGAGAGTGCCAAGGTGAGGAGCATGATGATGATGATAGAAGTTAGCATTTGCTTTGTTTTCTTGGAATGCAAGTGTAAGTGTGCAGCCTGCCACCCACCCACCCCCAGGCTGCAATACCATACTGCTAGCTTCCTTGCACTTGAAATGAGGCCTTTTAGGCTTGTGGAGGCAGACGCTGGCCACCATGTTATTGCTGCGTTGGCGGCCTGGTATCCGTACTCAGTCCCCAGCCGCCCGGTGGCCCAGTGTCCACACTCGGTCCACAGCCACCACCTATTTGTCCCGGTGCGCCTTATACACAAGCGCGCATACCAAAATATTACCTGTGCCCTCCCCAGTGCATTTAGTGGGAAGGACAGCCTATTCCGCTGTAGTGTGTGCACGCCAACTCCCTGTTCATGGCACATGCGAAGATGCTTCCCGCCCTGCACCTGTCATTGCAGACTTGCAACTATCCCTGTTCAAGTCCTTGTCCCAGGGCAGTGTTCAATTGTACCTCCCCCATTCCTTGCAATGCAAGCGCAAGTGTGCAGTCTGCCACCCACCCACCCCCAGGCTTCAATACCGTACTTCTTGCTTGCACTTGAAATTGGTCCTTTTAGGCATGTAGAAGCGGACTCTGGCCACCACGTCATGGCTGTGTCGGCGGCCTGGTATCCATACTCAGTCCCCAGCCGCCCGGCGGCCCGGTCTCCTCGCTTGGTCCCCAGATGCCAGGGGGCGGTCGGGTGTCCATACTCGGTCCCCAGCCGCCCCGCGGCCGGGTGCCCACACACGGTCCCCATCCGCCTAGGGGCGGCCGAGTGTCCATAAACGTTCGCCAGCCGCCCCTACTTGTCCCGGTGCACCTTATACACAAGCGCGCATACCAAAACATTACCTGTGCCCTCCCCAGTGCATTTAGTGGGAAGGACAGCCTAACCACAAACATGTGGACAAGTGAATGTGGCCAGGGATGATCCCTCTCACTGACGCCTTCACACTGGGTTAATATTGTGGAAGATGGGACCCAGTTGGACACTGGGATGCAACACGTTCTCCAGACATAGAGGATTGCGGGTCCTGGGTCAATCAGGCTTCAACACAAAGTTCAGAAGGTAGACAGCAGCAGTGGTCGGCCTCCTACACAATGAGTAAATTATTCATGATCATGAGGCCATCCATCTCCTTAGCTTTCTGTTCCTTGGAATGCAAGCGCATGTATGTATTAGCGGCTAGGCCTGAGGTGGTCAGCGTTTTGGCGCATATCCTACCTTCTCTGAGGATTTCTGGATGTTTTCCTGCTACTATTCCAGTTCTATGACTCCCGTTAAACAAAGCTTCAGGTGATGAATGATGGCTGAGGTGGTGGCAAAGGAGAAAGAGCAGGAGGAACAGGAACCATTCACATCAATATCAGGCCAGTCAACCACACATGTCTTGTAGGATATGTTTCTGTACCAAAAGGAGCTACACAGTTATAGGGCATACAGTGAGTGCAATGCCTACCAAAAATTTTGAGGCACTCCAATGCCCCTTGGAAGTGACATGGAGGTCAGAGGGCCTTAACTAAACCGTTTTTTCCATTTATAGCAACTGGGTCTCTTGTACACTGGTGGCCTAAGCAGTGAATAGAAGGCTTTCCAAAAATTATGAGGAACTTCAATGCCTATTGAAATAGACGTGGATTACAGCGTGCTAAAAACCTTCTACCCATTATGGGGGAGTGGGTCTCCCTTAGTGTTCGCCTATGCATTGAAAAGAAAAAGCTGACTAAAATTAGGAGGAAATGCAATGCCTGTTGGAAGAGTCGTGGAGGTTAGACGTAATTAAAAACAACATTTCAATGCCCCTTGGAAGTGTGGTGGAGGTCGCAGTGGAATAAAAAGACAATATCAATGCCCCGTGGAAGAGACTTGGAGGTCACAGCAGCTTAACAAGATGGTTTTATTGCCCCTTGGAAGAGCTGTGGAGTTCAGAGTGGTTTAACAAGACAGTTTTGAAGTGTCACAAACCAGTAATGACTGTCACCCAACATTTTAACAACACGAGGGTCACGGTTAAGGCAGCGTAACATAAAGTCAGCCATGCGTGCCAGACTGGTAACGGGCAAGACTTCCGTGTCCTCACCAAGATGACGACTGACCATGCTCTCCTCCTCCTCCTCCCCCCTGTACTCAGGCCACCCACGCTGAACCGACGGTATGACAGTTGTTCAGGTACTACAGTCAACAGCGCATAATACCTGCTCCTGTTCTTCCTCCTCCTCCTCTCCCTCATTATCCCCCAATGCACGTTGGGATGAGATGAGGCTGGGCTGTGTGTAATCGCCCGCTATGGCTTCTTGAACCATCTCATCATACTCTGGCTGCAATGCCTCCTCTTTAATTCTCTCCAGAGAGTGTTGCAAAAGACAGACAAGTGGGATGCTGACGCTAATGACGGCGTCATCGTCACTCACCATCTTGGTGGACTCCTCAAAGTTTGTCAAGATGGTATACATGTCAGACATCCAGTTCCACTCCTGAGGTCTTATGTGTGGAGTCTGACCTGAATATCGACGGCCTTGTTGCAGCTGGTACTCCACAACTGCTCTCTTCTGCTCACAAATCCTTTGCAACATGTGGAGGGTAGAGTTCCAACATGTGGGGACATCACACACCAGTCGGTGTGCCGGAATCTGCAAACGCTGCTGCAACACAGCAAGGGCGGCGGAGGCTGTAGCCAAATTGTGAAAATGAGCTGACAGGCAGTGTACTTTGACGAGCAGATGTGGCAACTCGGGGTACGATTTAAAAAACCGCTGAACCACGAGGTTAATCACATGAGCCAGGCATGGTACGTGTGTGATCCCGCCTCACCTCAGAGCCGCCACCAGGTTACGGCCATTGTCACACACGACCATGCCTGGATGTAGGTTCAGCGGTCTCAGCCAAAGATCTGCCTGCTCTTTCACAGCTGTCCACAACTCACAAGCAGTGTGAGGTTTATCACCTAAGCTTATGAGTTTCAGCATAGCCTTTTGCCGCTTGGCTGAAGCAGTACTGCAGTGCTTCCAGCTTGTAACTGATGTGGTGATATCTGAGATGGAGGCTACACATGAGGAGGAGGAGGAGGATGATGTGCAGGAGCTGTACACTGTGGGGGCAACTCTGACTGACATAGGGCCCGCAATCATCGGTGTGCGGAGGATGTGTTCCGTCCCAAGGTCCGACTGGGTCCCAGCTTCCACTATGTTTACCCAGGGAGATGTACCGTCCCTGGCCACAAGCACTTGTCCACGTGTCCATTGTCAGGTGGACTCTCACAGGAACAGCGTTGTTGAGGGCACGGCAGATGTTTTGGGACACATGTTTGTGTAGTGCGGGGATGGCACAACGAGCAAAATAGTGTCGGCTGGGGACCGAGTACCGAGGAACGGCCACCGCCATAAGGTTGCGGAAGGATTCCGTCTCCACCAGCCTAAAAAGCAGCATTTCCAACACAAGCAGTCGTGAAATGTGCGAATTTAGGACTGTGGCCTGTGGGGCGTTGGCTGCAAATTTTGCGCTTTCGTTCAAAGGTCTGGGATATGGACAATTGAACACTGCGGTGGGACGAGGACATGGACGTTGATGCTGTTTCTTGAGAAACTGCCATAACAAGTGAAGACTGAGAGGAGGGGGCATCTTTGCATGCAGTATGGACAGGGGAATGCCTTGCACGCACAACACGGGGTTCTCTTACACGCACAACAGCGGAAGAAGCAGTGGTGACACCCGCTGACACTGGTCGTGGACCCTGGGGTTCGCCCCACAAAGTCGTGTGCTTTGCTGACATGTGCCTGATCATGCTGGTGGTGGTCAGGCTGGTAGTTTTGTCACCTCTGCTGATGCTGGCCAGGCAGGTGGTACAGATGGCCTTTTTGGGGTTATCAGCAGAGTCTTTAAAAAAATTCCAGAATCTGGAAGACCTACCGGTTGTACTGGCAACGTCTCTCGTGTTGTTGTTACGGGGAATGGTTGCTCGCCTTCTGTCTGCGGCCGCCACACTGCTACTTCCTGCCTGTTGGGGTACTCTACCTCCCTCCCCCTGTGTGCTGCTGGCCTCGCTCTACATGTCCTCCTGCCACGTTGGGTCAGTTACTAGATCATCCACCATCTCCTCCTCTTCCACTTCCGCACCACGGTCCTCCTTCTCATTTCGTGGTAATTGTGTCTCGTCATCGTCCACCTCTTGTGACAAATTGCCAGCGTCACCTTCCTGTGGCCGTGGCTGTTCAAATATTTGGCCATCACTACATGGGATCTCCACTTCCACCACTTCAAGCGAAGCAGGCGAGGGGCCCAAATATGGAAATGGACCAGTGAACAGCTCTTCAGAGTGTCCAACTGTGGGATCAGTTGCTGTCTGACGACACTCGGCATGGTGGGAGGAAGGAGCATCAGGGTGAGGAGGAGTATGCGGTCGAGACTCACGGCTACTAAGACTTGACCGTGTGGAAGACAGACCAGAGGTGGTGGTGCCCAGGTGACTGGAAGTATTATCTGCTATCAAATTAATAACCTGTTCACACTGATCAGTTCGCAATAGTGGTGTTGTTGTGTACTTCCCTAGCAATTCGGTAAAAGAACTGGGAGCGAGAAGATGTGGCTGTTGGTTGTGGCACATTTTCACCTTGGCCACGTCCCCGTCCTCTGCATGCACCATCACTAGTACATCCAGTTCCACGTCCTTTGCCTCGCGCCTTGCCCATTGTAAATGAAGTAAAATAGCTTACACTCGCACTATCAATGGCAAAAGGGTAATAAAAAGGAGATTAGAACCGTGGAAGAGGAAAACCACAGTTCTAGTACTCTGGCCTACACCAGAATTGTTTAAACAGATATATGTGTGTCTGAACAGTCAGTGAGACACTCAAACTGTTTTTTTTTTATGGAAAAAAGGTAGATAGCACCCAGATTTGAACCATGGAAGAGGAAAACCACAGTTCTATTTCTCTGGCCTACACCAGAATCTTTTAAACAGATATATTTGTGTCTGAACAGTCAGCAAGACACTGAAACTGTTTTTTTTTATGTAAAAAAGGCAAAAAGGTGGATTACACCCAGATTTGAACCGTGGAAGAGGAAAACCACAAGTCTAGTTCTCTGGCCTATATCGGAAGCTTTTAAACAGATATATTGTGTCTAAACAGTCAGCGAGACACTAAAACTGTTTTTTTTATGGAAAAAAGGCAAAAAGGTGGATAACACCCAGATTTGAACCGTGGTAGAAGAAAACCACAGTTCTAATTTCCTGGCATATACCAGACTTTTTTAAATAGATATATTTGTGTCTGAACAGTCACCGAGACACTCAAACTGTTTTTTTTATGGAAAAAAGGCAAAAAAGTGGATAATACAGAGATTTGAACCGTGGAACTGGAAAACCACAGTTCAAGTTATCTGGCCGAAACCAGACTCTTTTAAACAGATATATTTGTGTCTGAACACTCACAGACACACTCAATTTTGTTTTTTTGGGGAAAAAATACCAAAAGGTTAATAAGACGGGTATTTGTACAGTCTGACTGAGGAAAAAAAAAAAAAGAGGATTTAGATGAAAAAAAAAGGATTTTTCCTGGCCCCTGAGACCTGGGGCTAAGTCTAGCAATTTGAGCAGCAGCAGCTGCACACAGGACTGTAATGCAGTGTTTGTTGGTATAACCACTGCGTCTCCTATACAGCCTGCCTGCCTGCCTGATATCTGGGATGGATCTTAGTCCTCAGAAGGACTGTTTGTTTGATTTTGCAGGCTTTAGAGACCCTACACTACCTATTTTGCAGTATAAATCTCTCCCTAGCTCAGCAGCACTCTCCCTACACTGTCTGAACCAGAGCGACTGTGTCCAAGATGGCGGCGCCCTGTTTTAAATACTCGAGGTGACGCTATGCGGCCAGCCAATCACTGTAATGCCCACAACCAACATGGCTGCAGCATTACAGTGACTGGCTGGCAATCCTTGCATGTTCATTGGCTCTGTAAAGAGCGCCAAACATGCAGGGCAGACACCCGAGCTCCTGCCCGAGTAACCCGAAAATGCTCGGTGCTTGCTGAACATCCTGAGTAGTGAGATGCTCGGGCGAGTACCGAGCAGTTTTGAGCATGCTCGCTCAACACTAATCCTTAGAAGAGAGAGGAGGGGGAAGAGGACTGAGGAATAGAGATGAGCGGTGTTCGACTCGAACTGTTCGCCAATCTCAAATTCGAGTTGTTTTGGGCGGTGTTCGAGCCGTTCGGCGAACACGAACAATTTGAAAAAAATTCGGCTGTTCGAGGTTATGTTCGATAACTGTTCGTGCACCAAAATCATAACTGGATTTTTTCTCAGTAATGCTGAAAATTAATGTTAATACACAGTTTGAGTGTACAGCGGGGCGGGGGGAGCGGCAGGGGATGGATCTCTGCAGAAATAATGAAGATCTACATTTTTTTTCTCTTTCCCGCATTTACAGTGGGGAGGCGCAATCTGTCAGCCTATCAGCAGCGCACACACGGAGCGAAGTGCTTTTTTTCACACAAGCAAGGGCATGTGTCATTGGCAGTGTATGTCACATGTCCTTGCCCTATAAGAATCAGCCATTTTCCCCATCGCCACCATTTTCTCACTGCTGCAGCTGCGTGTTACACGGCACCACTGTTTCTGTGTGCGCTATACTTTCAGCGTTAATTTCAAGCCAATTTTCGCACAAATCTACAGATAGCTTGGGAGTAGGGAATAGTTGTGATTGCAGTCCTTTTAAGGACTAGGTTACATCATTTCCTACGACTTTTATCACGCAGGTTTGTGCTCTTAAATAGATAGGTTGGGAGTAAAGACTAATTGTAATTGCAGTCCTTTTCAGGGCTAGGTTACATCAGTTCCTATCACTTTTATCAGGCAGGTCTGTGCTCTTAACCCCTTTCCAACCCTTGCCGTATTAGTACGCACATTTGCGTACCCCCCGTTCAGTGAGGGCTGCTGCGCTGAGCCCTCACTGAACCGAGCACATGTCAGCTGATTCTTACAGCTGACATGTGCCCGCAACAGCCGCGGGTGGAATCGCGTTCCACCCGCGGCTGTTAACATGTTAAATGCCGCTGTCAATCTCCGACAGCGGCATTTAACGCGCGCCTCCGGGCTGCGCGTCATAAGCCCCGCCCATCAGCGACCCCGTCACATGATCGTGGATCGCCGATGGGTGGGCATGACAACTGCAGCAGACGCCTGTGGTTGTCATGATCTGGTCGCTATGAGCGCCACCTAGTGGTCGGCGCTCATAGCACAGGACCATTTCTGCTGCATGCAGGGGATCTGCTCGTCCCCTGTATGTAGCAGAGACGATCAGACAACTGCTGCTTCTAGTCTCCTATGGAGACTATTGAAGCATGCAGTAAGTGAAAAAAAAAAGTTTTTAAAAATCTAAAAAAAATAAAAAAAATATAAAAGTTTAAATCACCCCCCTTTCGCCCCATTCAAAATAAAATATATAAAAAAAAAAAAAACTTACATAGACATATTTGGTATCGCCACATTCAGAATCGCCCCATCTATCAACATAAAAAAACAATTAATCCGATCGGTAAACGGTGTAACGACAAAAAAAAATTCTAAACGCCAGAATTACGTTTTTTGGTCGCCGCAAAATTGCAATAAAATGCAATAACGGGCGATCAAAACATCGGATCTACCCCAAAATGTTATCAATAAAGCCATCAGCCCGGCGCGCAACATATAAGCCCTCACCCAGCCCCGGATCACGAAAAATGGAGACGCTACAGGTTTCGGAAAATGTCGCTATTTTTTTTTAGGTTTTTTTACCAAATTTTGGAATTTTTTTTCACCACTTAAATATAAAATAACCTATACATGTTTGGTGTCTACGAACTCGTAATGACCTGGAGAATAAGAATGGCAGGTCAGTTTTAGCATTCAGTGAACGTGGTAAAAAAAATAAATAAAAAACCACTGTGGTATTGCACTTTTTTTGCAATTTTACCGCACTTGGCACTTTTTTCCCGTTTTCCCGTACACAATATGGTAAAACTAGTAATGGTGTTAAAAAGTACAACTTGTCCCGCAAAAAATAAGCCCTCACACGGCCATATTGTCCAAAAATAAAAACGCTATGGCTCTGGGAACAAGGGGAGCAAAAAACGAAAAAGCAAAAACGACAAAACCCAAGGTTGCGAAGGGGTTAAATAGATAGGTTGGGAGTAAAGACTAATTGTAATTGCAGTCCTTTTGAGGACTAGGTTACATCATTTTCTACGACTTTTATCAGGCAGGTCTGTGCTCTTAAATAGATAGGTTGAGAGTAAAGACTAATTGTAATTGCAGTCCTTTTGAGGGCTAGGTTACATCACTTCCTATCACTTTTTGCCAGGCAGGTCTGTGCCAGTGCTGTGCAAGTTTTTTTCACAGCATTTGGCTAAATCTAGCAAAGCAAATCCCTTTTGGCCTCTTGCAGTGTGTGTTGGTCAGTGGAGTAGCCTATCTGTGTTGCAAGCTACACCACCTGTGTATAGAATCCAAATTTTTTACTGCACCTAGTGAAGTAAAACCTTTTGGGCATAGCATCATTCTATTAGTCCATCTATACTAAACTCCACCAGGTTGCAAATTCAAAATAATTTTTATCTGCATCTAGCTCTGAAAAAATATTTGGGCTTGGGCTTGTAGCAGTGTGTGGGACTTGTTCTATTAGTCCATCTATACTAACCTCCACCAGGTTGCAAATTCAAAATAATTTTTATCTGCATCTAGCTCTGAAAAAAGATTTGGGCTTCGGCTTGTAGCAGAGTGTGGGACTTGTTCTACTCGTCCATCTATACTAACCTCCACCAGGTTGCAAATTCAAAATAATTTTTATCTGCATCTAGCTCTGAAAAAATATTTTGGCTTGGGCTAGTAGCAGTGTGTGGGACTTGTTCTATTAGTCCATCTATACTAAACTCCACCAGGTTGCAAATTCAAAATAATTTTTATCTGCATCTAGCTCAGAAAAAATATTTAGGCTTGGGCTTGTAGCAGTGTGTGGGACTTGTTCTATTAGTCCATCTATACTAACCTCCACCAGGTTGCAAATTCAAAATAATTTTTATCTGCATCTAGCTCTGAAAAAATATTTCGGCTTGTAGCAGTGTGTGGGACTTGTTCTATTAGTCTATCTATACTAACCTCCACCAGGTTGCAAATTTAAAATAATTTTTATCTGCATCTAGCTCAGAAAAAAATATTTGGGCTTGGGCTTGTAGCAGTGTGTGGGACTTGTTTTATTAGTCCATCTATACTAACCTCCACCAGGTTGCAAATTCAAAATAATTTTTATCTGCATCTAGCTCTGAAAAAATATTTCGGCTTGTAGCAGTGTGTGGGACTTGTTCTATTAGTCCATCTATACTAACCTCCACCAGGTTGCAAATTCAAAATAATTTTTATCTGCATCTAGCTCTGAAAAAATATTTCGGCTTGTAGCAGTGTGTGGGACTTGTTCTATTAGTCCATCTTTACTAACCTCCACCAGGTTGCATATTCAATATAATTTTCTTCTGCATCTAGCTCTGAAAAAATATTTCGGCTTGTAGCAGTGTGTGGGACTTGTTCTATTAGTCCATCTATACTAACCTCCACAAGGTTGCAAATTCAAAATAATTTTTATCTGCATCTAGCTCTGAAAAAATATTTCGGCTTGTACCAGTGTGTGGGACTTCTTTTATTATTCCATCTCTACTAACCTCCACCAGGTTGCAAGTTCAATATAATTTTTTTCTGCATCTAGCTCTGAAAAAATATTTTGGCTTGTAGCAGTGTGTGGGACTTGTTCTATTAGTCCATCTATACTAACCTTCACCAGGATGCAAATTCAAAATAATTTTTATCTGCATCTAACCCAGCCAATACTTTTGGGCTAATACCAAAGTTTGGCCACTCAGCTCTGCTTGGTTCCCATGCATTGTTTTTTGTGCAAACAACTCCAGAGTTGTGAATTGGTTAACCACCAAAATGAGTGGAAAAAGGCCTGCTGCTGGTGGAAAGGGGAATAGGCGTGTTGGGAAGGGAAAAAAAGGTTGTGTCCGTGCGGCAGGTGTTAAAGCACCACTAATATCTGCAGAAGAAAGACCATCTTCCAGCCAAACTAAGATGTCTACTTCTTTTAGCGGACAATGTGATAAGATCCCTTTCTTACGGCCACGCCAATCGCTACAAATTCCAGATGAGGCACCAAAACAGCTGGTGCTTCAACGGATATCAAGTGCTCCTTTAAGTCAGCTTTCCTCCACATCAACTTCAACATCACAAATACTCCAGTCCTCAGAGGTGTCACCCCAATCGCACTTGCTTCCTCACAGCTCCCAAATCTCCAGCTGCCCGTCTGAGTATGAGGTAGAACAGATGGTTCAGTCTGCAGAGCTGTTTACTCATACTATAGCCTGGGAATCAGAGGTCGGCTCCAGCGCTTCTGTGAATCCAGACGAGGAAATGATCTGCACTGATGCCCAGAATCTTTATGAGTCGGACCCAGGACCAGACGCTGAAGGTTCTGACCATAATGTAGACCCTCGTTCCCAAACTGTAACTCCTGTTGGTGGAGACAATGAGGAAGACGATGATGAGACTCAAATACCTGATTGGAGCGACAACTTTAGTTTTTTGTCAGGGCAGGAAGAGGTTGGCTCTGAGGACGACGGGTGTGATAACACACAGGGTGATGATGACGAGGTTGGAGATCCCACTTACTGTCAACCCACAGTCAGCCAGTCGATGATGTCAGCAGAGGAGGTGGAGGAGGATGCTAGTGAGGACGAGGTCAGGTTGCGCCTTCCTGGACAGAGACGTAGTACTGGAAGCACGTCAACAACTGCATCCTCAAACACAACTCTGCCTCTGACCACAAGTCGTGGTGGTTCTTCAGGTCGCATGGGTGCAAAGCCTTGCATAGCCAGGGCATTTTTTCAGATCGATAAACATGACCCAACTCGTGTTATCTGTAACATTTGTTAGCCAAAGCTAAGTAGAGGCCAAAAAATACATAGTTTGAGTACTTCATGCATGAACCGGCACATGGATATGAAGCATAAGTTGCAGAGGGAAGCTCACTGTGCAACAATGCGGCCTAGCCAGCCGGGCCAACTAACGTCTGCCACATCTTGTGCATCCGCGGCCTCTTCATCCTCTGTGACTGGGGGGACAGCAGTCACACCTGTTTTGGGACGCAGACCTGCCACCTCTTTACCTGCAAAAGCCAGCATGATTGGCAGGTCATCATTTTCTTTGGAGGTGGAAACACCAGCTGGTGTTCAGCGCTGTCCGACATCGATAGCACCACCTTTGGACCAAGGCAACCTAACATGTCCGCCTGCATCTTCCTCACAGACCGACAGTTTGCCGGGGACACCCTTCTCAACCCCGTCTAAGCACAACAGCCAGGGGTAACTATGGTGACAGCAGGACAAGGGGCTGCTGTCCAAGTCTTGCTGTCCCCACGAGTTGTGCGTCAATCCTCTTTATCTCGAAGTTCCTCCACTGCTTCTGCCTCCTCAACCTCCTCTCGGTCCTCCACCTGCACCCAAAGCCTGTCTGGTCATGCCACAAGCTTTCTAACTGCGCAGAAGGGATCCTGCACACCTCCTTACTATGCTGGCAGCGGGGCTCAACGTTATCAGGCGGTTTTTACTTTGAAATGTCTGGGAAATGTGAGTCACACAGCTGAGGAGTTGTGGTCAGCTCTGGAGAACCAGTTTCATGAATGTTTGTCTCCACTGGACCTGAAACCAGGGAAGGCCGTGTGCGACAATGCTGCAAACCTGGGTGCGGCCCTTCGCCGGGGCAATGTCAGACACGTGCCTTGTATGGCTCACGTGTTGAACCTGGTTGTCCAGCAATTTTTAGCCCACTATCCCGGACTAGATGGCCTTCTGCAGAGGGCACGGTCGCTGTGTGCTCACTTCCGCCATTCGCATCCTGAAGCTCAGTGACTTACATCTCTACAGAAGTCGTTGGGCCTGCCACTTCACCGGCTAAAATGCGATGCGCCTACCTGGTGGAATTCAACTCTGCACATGTTGCAGCGACTGTGGCAGCACCGACAAGCCCTGGTGCAATACGTTCTGATGTATAGCCTGGGCCAACGAGATCAAGAGGTTTGGGCAAATCACGCTGGAGGAGTGGTCTCAGATCAGGGACCTATGCACCCTTCTGCACAGTTTTGAAATGGCGACCAAGATGTTTAGTGCTGACGATGCCATTATCAGCATAACTATTCCGGTGATTTACATGCTGGAGCACATGTTAAACAGAAGTCGAAGTCAGGTGGTGGCACAAGAGGAGGTGGAGAAAGTAGAGGAGGAGGAGTTGTATGCGGAAGGGCTAACATCTGCAAGGTCCCGACGGTCGGCAGCACCAAGGCGGCAGGCATGTGAGGGTGGGGGAGATGGTTTTACCAGGGCGCATGGTAGCAGCCAAACTAGTGAGGAAGGTGCAGGAGCCCAGGAAGAAGTGGAGGACGAACTGATGGAAGACTCATCAGATGAGGGAGACCTTGATCACATTTCTGTTGTGCAAGGTTGGGGGGAGAGGGCAGAGGAAGGAAGCATGATTCTTACCTCGCCACCAACACAACAGGGACTTGGTGCTCCTGGATGCGCAACACACATGAGTGCCTTCTTGCTGCACTACCAGCAACATGACCCTCGAATTGTGAGTATTAGAAATAATCCTGACTACAGGGTTGCCACACTGTTAGATCCCTGGTACAAAAGCAAATTTTCAGAAATTATTCCTGCCATAGAAAGAGATGCACGCATGCAGGAGTATCAGCAGAGACTGTTGCAGAATCTTACATATGCTTTTCCACAAAACACTAGTGGTGCACGTAGTGAATCTCACAGTTCCAACTTGCCAACAGTGGGACCGTCAAGTGTTCAGCACTCAAAACGTAACAGAAACACAGTATCTGCTGGTAACATCAGTTTTGCGGAATCATTTCACCTCTTTTTTAGCCCACCCTTTGCAATGCCACAGAAGACAAGAAGTCTAACACATAGTCAATGCCTAGAGACGATGGTACAGGAGTATCTCCAAGTAAACATTGAAGCCATGACTGTGTCACTGGACCCTTGCTCTTTTTGGGATTCCAATCTGGATAAATGGCCGGAGCTCGCCACTTAAGCCTTGGAGATCTTGTCATGCCCCGCAGCCAGCGTTCTGTCTGAACGTGTGTTCAGTGCTGCTGGTGGTGTGCTGACAGATAAGCGCACGCGGCTCTCCACTGATAATGTAGACAGACTCACGTTCATAAAGATGAACAAATCTTGGATCCTAAACCACTTTTCTACCCCTGTGTCATCCTGGGGAGAGTAAAAGCTTGATGATTTGTTAAAATCACCTCACCAACCATTTTAAGCTTTCAAATTTCTAATCATGTTTATCTGTATCTTGGCTGGAAAATAATTTGGGCCTTGTAGCAGTTTGCAGTACTGATTCTATTAGGCCATCTATACTAAGCTCCACCAGCTTTCAAATTAATAATAATTTTTAGCTGCATCTAGCCCGGAAAATAATTTTGGAGCTCCTAGATGTGCAAGACACATGAGTGCCTTCTTGCTGCACTACCTGCAACATGACCCTCAGATTGTCAGAATTCGAAATAATTCAGACTACTGGGTTTTCCACACTCTTAGATCCCCCACACTCTTCGATCAACCTTTTTATTTTAATAAAGAACCCAAAAATGGTCATTTTTGAAATTATAAGCATTAGCAGGTTATTAGAAACTGAAATCAAACAGTTTTCAACTCAAAACTTTATTCTAGGTGATGTTACATTTGCACATAGGACCCCTTGTTCGAAAGGAGCTTCTGAACTCTCTCGTCCATTGAATTTGTCAGGTTTTGGATGTTTTCTGCTTCAATTGTTTTGCATGAGGACAGAATACCCTCCCAGAGCTGTTGCTTAGATGTGAACTGCCTCCTGCCATCATAGACACTCCTTTTGATGATGCTCCAGAGGTTCTCAATGGGGTTGAGGTCAGGGGAGCATGGGGGTCACACCATAAGTTTGTCCCCTTTTATTCCCATATCAGCCAGAGATGCAGATGTGTTATGTGCAGCATGAGACGGTGCATTATCATGCATGAAAATGATCTTGCTGTGGAATACACGGTTCTTCTTCTTGAACCATGGCAGGAAGTGCTGTTTGAAAAACTCCACATACATTATGGTGTTCATCTTTACGCCTTCAGGGATCCTAAAGGGGCCGACAATCTCTCTCCCCATGATTCCATCCCAAAACATTATTCAACCTCCTACTTGTTGGCGCCGTAGCCGTGTTTGCATGGGGTGTCCATCAACCAGCCATCCTCCACTCCATCCATCTGGACCATCGAGCGTTGCACGGCACTCATCGGTTAACAAAACAGTTTTGAAGTCAGTCTTCATGTATTGTTTGGCCCACTGCAGCCGTTTCTGCTTGTGTACAGTGGATAGAGGAGGTCGACAGGATGGCTTACGCACAGCTGCACACCTCTGAGGGACCCTGCATCTTGTTGGTCGGGGGACGTTGGAGGCACCAGCAGCTGCAAAAACTTGTCTGCTGCTATGACAAGGCTTTTTTGCCGCTGCTCTTTTAACCTGACGTAATTGCCTGTAGGAAAGAGTCCTCAATTTTCCCTTATCAGCACGCACACGTGTGTACTGTGAATGAGCTACATACTTCTTGATTGTGCGATGATCAGGATGAAGTGTCTTGGCAATGTTGATTGTAGTCATGCCTTGACCTAAACACTCCACAATTTGTTGCTTCTCAGCAGCCGACACATTCTTTTTCTTTCCCATTTTGGCAGAAAATGTAGGCTGCTTAATAATGTGGGACAGCCTTCTTAAGCAGTCTTGCCTTTCATTGGACACACCTGCCAAACTAATTAGCACAGGTGTCTGCAATTGCTTACAGTGATATAAAGAGCCCTGGCACACATCACCATCAATGAGTTTAACTGACAAACAAAAAAATTCTCACCTTATCACTCCTAAACACTTTTTGCATAATAATTTGGAACACAGTGTACATGTGCTTTTGAACAAAACACCAGAGGTTCACGTAGTGAATCTTACAGTTCTAACTTGCCAACCTTGGTCTGTATGGAGTTGTTCAATAAAGGGCCCAAAATTAAGATAACATAGACGGGAGAGGTCTCTATGAATACGAATTCCTAAGTATTTTATACCCTATGAGGGCCAGGCAAAGGGAAAGTTGGACTGGATGGAATCCTGTATGGATTTGGGGAGCGAGACATCGAGGGCCTCAGTATTCGCTGCATTGATTTTAAAATTTGACCATGTAACAAAGTGATCTATTTCAGCCATAACAGCAGGGATGGATATATGTGATTGAGTGATATATACTAGGACATCATCAGCAAATGCAGAGCACTTGTACTCGGTGCCTCCCACCTCAATCCACCTAATATTGGGGTTATGGCGAATTGATGAGAGCCGGTGCTCCGTCACTAGGATGTATAAGAGAGGGGACAGAGGACATCCCTGCCTTGTCCCATTGGTGATTATGAAAGGTGATGAAAATGTTCCATTTATCTTCAGCCTAGGTGACGTATTGCGATACAGGGCCGTGATTTTGCCTATAAAAGGGTCCCCCAGACCCCTACCCCAAGCTTTTTAAGAGAATAATATATGGCGTGCCAGGAGACTCTATGGAATGCTTTATCAGCATCCAACGAGAGTATCTAATTACAAATTTTTAACTGTATCTAGCCCAGGAAATACTTTGTGCCAAGTAGCAGTGTCTGCTAGTCAGCGGATTATCCCAGCTGTTAAGCTAGCTATACCACCTGTAGTTTGGACACTTAATTTTTTCAAAGGAAATGGTTCGGGCCCCCGGGACACTCAGTGAAGAGCATCGGGGAGGCACCCCAAGGCACAGGGGCTGGGACTGGCGGTAGGACGCCTTGCGGTGGACCGCCAAGCTCGATCCTTATAAAAGCTTTTTAACTGCAGCAGCTTTAGTGGACGCTACTGGAGCTGGAATTACGGTGGCTGCTGGCATGAGACTTGCCCTTCAATAGATCCTTGTAAAAGGATTTAAAGTGTACTCATTCAAATTAGAGAGACAATTTAAATTAAAAAGATTAGACCTGCCTCCACCGCAGGGGGGCTCGTTCGACCCACCAGCGGACAGGCACCAGTATTGGGAGAGGGGGGCTTGCCGTCAGGGTCCACCGCGGCTCTGGCACAAACCCAGCGACACGGAGGTCGCACGGGCAGGAACGGACTTGCCGTGTCGGCTTCACACTTTTTTGGTTTTAGAAGGGCATGACATGCCTATATCTGTGTCTCCCCCTCCTTTCACTCCTCCACCTCTTTTCTTTTCGCATGACTATATGTACTTGTCACTTTTCCATGTGTTAGTTGTGTCTTCTGAGCAGTTTGTCAGCTTTTGGACACCTTTGAAGGTGTTTTCTATGTGTTTCTTTGTGTTTTTGTTTGCCTGCCATTGGTTTTAATGGTGTTCGAAGGTGTTCGACGAACAGTTCGATGAACAGTTTGGCGAACATACGGGTGTTCGACGAACCGAACCGAACTCGAACACTACGTGGGTGGCTCAACACTACTGAGGAACACTAATACAGTAAGAGACCTTGCAGACAAATTGAGCTGCTGCTTCTAGGAATTCTATTCTATTTCCATGTTGGATTTACAGTCATTCAGCTCAGTACTGCACTATAATGTCTTTTATGTTGCTGTTTTTATATGTGTGCTTCAGAGAAAGAAGAGCAAGAATCAATCTTCTGTGTGTGCTTGGTATAGCAGACATTATAGCAGATAGTCTCCATCTACTAGTTCAGAGAAAACCAAACATTAAAGGTATAAACCTGCAAAACTGAATAAAAATGCAGGCTACAAGTTAAATAATGCCCAGATAATGTTATTTCTCAAGCACATACACATCACAACTTATTCTTAAAAGTTATCTGAAGCAACAGGATGCAACAATTTTTTTTCATCTCCTAATTTCAAAAGCCATAACGTTTTAATTTTTCTTTTGATGTAGTCCCTATGACCCCTTTTTTGTTGTATGTGTTGTAGTTGTTAATACAATCATGTTGGGTACATATATAGTAGAACTTTTGGTAACTTTTTTAATGGCTGGAAGACAATTGCAACTACACCTCTACTGCTTTGGCTCACAAATACTGATGTAAGATACTGACCAAAAACTGCATTGTAAAATTGGTCTTACTTCCTTTTCTAAGAAGTTGGCTGAACAATAAACTGGAATCCTGGCATTGTTTTTCAGGTTGTTCTTCCTTATGCAGGATAAAAAACATGAAACCCTCACCACACATCTATACCATTTGCTGGCATAATGCTATAATGTGCAGTATAAAACAGAGGCATAAGGCACCATAGCAAACATCCTATTAGGGCCTCTATGCCCTCAAAAGAAATATTCGCAAATCGGAGCTGTGACAGAGGACATGTCTCAAAGATTTGGAAGTGTAACGGCGCTGGGTGTAGTCCAACTGCACCATGGACCAGGCTTATCCTGGAGGGGCATGACTAAGCGAATACCTGGTTTTCGATAGAGTCTCTGGTGATGAGGATAGGCTTGGCCGCAGGTAATTGCCAGGTGTCACTCCAAGGCAGTCCCCAGACCTGCAGCAGCTGACCCTCTGGTCAGAGCAGGTATGCGAGGTAAATAAGGGTGAGACAGAAGCATAGTCAGACAATCCGAGGTCGGGGCAGCCAGTATGGGTTCACTATACAAAGCCGGAGTCAGGAGTGGAGAGGTCAGACAGAATGGGTAAATGAGCCGGGTTAGAAACAGGGAAGATTAAACGAGAAAACACACTGACTGAATGCTGGAGACAGACAAGAGAAGGAAACAAAGTTCAGGCAGGGAACAGGAGGAGGAGCAGCCTAATATATCCATGGCAGAGGATAGGCTGGGGAAGGCAATCCCCGCAGGACATAGCAGAGTTAAATTTCTGCAGGATCTGGCCGCGCCTCCCTATAGCTAGATGTAAGCAGCAGGGATATGGAGCAGAGATATGCAGCAGAATAGGAAGTGCTGCATTGGGACACAGCGTGATGGCCTGACATGGGTAGGAGCGGAGCGGCAAATACAGTGAGTAGCACGGCGTTGGGAATGTGTGGTGGTTACCGCCGTGACATAAAGACAGACAAGGATAGCGACATATATTATGGCATATACACAGTAATTATGCCACTATTAAAGCCCCTTAGTGTTCTCACCCATTATAATACCCCTTTAATGGCTCCCTTAGCATATGATGCCCCCAAAATGTCCTCCCACACACAGCAGTGAATTTGCCCAGACAAATTGCCTGTATAGTACCCCCACATGCATAGTATGATGACCCAACTGTACCCTAGTATAATGATTTCAAAGTGGCCCCAGCAAAGTATGATACCCCACAGTGTCCTCAATACATTATGTCACCACAGTGGCCCGCAACACCTTATAATTACCCTGAACACAGTAATAATAATTATAATTTTTATTTATATAGCGCCAACATATTCCGCAGCACTTTACAATTAAGCGGGGACATGTACAGACAATAAATTCAATACAAGGTGAGACAGTTTAAACAGTTACATCAGGAGTGAGGTCTCTGCTGGCAAGCTTACATTCTGCAAGGAAATGGGGGGACACAATAGGTGAAAAGTGCTTGTCATTTCAGGTCTAGCAATTATAATAAATAGGGATTTTCATATAAGGCTGCATGATCTAGTCATCAGCCAGTATGTTTAAGTGCAATAATCAAGTATCGAGTACAGTTATCGTGTGCATGGAGGGTGTGGAGACAGATGAATAGTAGGGAACAAATTCTGAATAATATTTAGAAGGACGGAACAGGGGAAAGTTAGTTTACTGACTTGAGGTGGTAGACTTGTTTAAAAAGATAGTTTTTTTAAAGCTCGCTTGAAGACGTGAGGGCTAGGCATCAGTTGATCGTCTGGGGTACAGCATTCCAGAGAACTGGCGCAGCATGAGAGAAGTCTTGGAGCCGGAGGTGCGAGGTTTGGATTATGGGGGATGTTAGCCTTAGGTCATTTGTAGAACGGAGGGCACGTGTAGGGCAATAGACAGAGGTGAGAGAGGAGATATAAGTTGGTGCAGAACTGAGGAGAACTTTGTGGGTGACAGCGATGAGTTTATATTGTGTTTTGTAGCAAATGGATAACCAGTGTAATGACTGGCACAAGATGGAGGCATTGGTGAAGCGGCTGGACAGAAATACGACTCTGGTTGCCGCATTCAGGACGGATTGGAGAGGAGAAAGTTTAGTAAGAGGGAGACCGTTCAGAAGAAAGTTGCAGTAGTCCAGACAAGAGTGAATAAGAGCGACAGTAAGAGTTTTAGCAGTTTCAAAAGTGAGAAAAGGTCGGATTCTGGAGATGTTTTTTAGATGCAGGTGACAAGAGCGGGTGAGTGATCGGATATAGGGAGTAAAGGAAAGTTTAGTGTCAAATATGACACCAAGGCAGCGAGTGTGCTGCTTGGGAGTTATGGTTGAAGCCTCTAAGGTAATTTCAATGTTAGGTACAGTTGGGTTAGTAGAGGGGAGAAACACAAGAAGTTCAGTTTTGGAGAGATTCAGTTTAAGATTGAGGGAGGACATGATGTTAGAGACAGCAGACAGACAATCCTTCAAATTTTGTATTAGGGTAGAGGTGATGTCAGGGGAAGAAGTGTATAATTGGGTGTCATCAGCATAGAGATGACCCTGGAACTTAGATCTGCTGATTGTTTGTCCAATTGGGGCAGTGTATAGAGAGAAGAGGAGGGGGCCTGGGACTAAGCCCTGTGGAACCCCGATAGTAAGGAGACAAGGAGAGAGAGAGAGGAGCTGGCAAAACATACAGTGAAGGAGCGGTCAGAGAGGTAGGAGGAGAACCAGGTGAGAACAGTGACCTTGAGGCCTATAGAGCAGAGCATAGTGAGGAGGAGCTTGTGATCCACAGTGTCAAATGCGGTGGAGAGATCCAGGAGAATCAGCAGGGAGCAATGACCTTTGGATTTAGCTGTTAGTAGATCATTAGAGACTTTAGTGAAGGCAGTTTCAGTGGAGTGTAAAGAGCGGAAATCAGATTGTAGAGGGTCGAGGAGAGAGTTATCTGAGAGATAGCGGATTAGACGGGAGTGGACCAAGCATTCCATGAGTTTAGAGATGAATGGAATATTAGAGACAGGTCTGTAGTTAGCAGTGCAGTTCAGGTCCAGGGATGGCTTTTTAAGTAAAGGGGTTATGATGGCATGTTTAAATGAGGAGGGAAAGATACCTGAAAAAAAAGAGAGGTCAGGTGATGTCATGCCAGGTGTGGGGGAGACTTAGTGCAACACAGAGGGAAAAGGGAAAGGGAGCCCAGACACCAGGGAAAGGGGGGAAGTGGAGACCTCCTAGTCTGGTCTAGCGTCACCCTGTCTCAACTATCGTCCCTATATTGCCTCCTGAGCAATCACCGCACGCGTGCCTCGCCCTACTCTCCCTGACTTATAGCTACGGCTATGGATGGAAGGAGATGAGCACTAGTCAACCTCCACTAAATTCTATAGACAACAAGGGTGGACAAAACAAGGGAAATGGCTTAGCTTTAGATGAACTCCAAATAAGCACACGGCCTCAAGCTCCAGAGAGGACGAAGTACTGCTCCTGCTAAGCTTCCAAGTAGAATTGGATATAGCCGGCGACTTCCTGTCACGCTGTCTCTGTATACTGGAGGTAGGGGGCCTAAGCTGACCCTAAGCTGGGGCCCTGACTAATCCCTCAACCTGGAGGTACTGTTAAAGGTACAGAGGTCCAGGCCGCCAGCGTAACCCCTACCTCCTGAAGATCCCTGCACCTCAGTAATCTAGTCCTGAGAAGGACCCCGATCACAACCAAAGGGAACAAGAAATAATATGCCCAAACACAGTATTTAGACGAACGAGACAGTACAAGGGAAAAACCAAAACCACCTTGCATACAAACAACTTCTCAACTACAACAGAGGGAAAACCAACGGGAAAGGAGATAAATGATAAAGCGAGGAAAGGGAAAAAACACTTCCAAATACACTTATCTCAGCAACTCCAAACACCACGATCCGCTCTGTCAGTCTGAATGAAATGCTTTCACCGACACCTCCCAAACAGACCAGCAGGTATATGAAGGAGTCTCACTACAGAAGTATTGATTGCAGCTGGGCGAGGCTGGACCTAATCTAGCCCAGAGAGAGAGAGAGAATTAACTCCCTCACTGCCGAGAAACACAAAGCACCAACAAGTCAGCTGCGAGAAGTCAGGCTGTGTACTCGTGACGATCTTCGTGGCAACACACCCGTGACAGTACCCCCCCTTCTACGAGGGGCCTCCGGACCCTCAGGGCCAGGTTTATCCGGGTGAGTCGTGTGGAAGGCCCGAACTAATCGGTCTGCGTTAATATCCGACGCAGGAACCCACATCCTCTCCTCAGGACCATACCCCTTCCAATGAACCAGGTACTGAAGGGACCGGCGATTAAAGCGTGAATCAATGACCCTCGATACCTGGAACTCCAAGTTACCATTGACAACCACTGGAGGGGGAGGTAAAAGTGACGGTACCACCGGCGCCACATACCTCTTAAGCAATGATCTGTGAAACACGTTGTGAATTTTAAACGTAGGGGGGAGGTCAAGACGGAATGCCACCGGATTAATAATAGAACTGATTCTGTACGGCCCGATGAACCTGGGACCCAGTTTCCAGGAGGGAACCTTAAGTTTTATATTCCTGGTAGACAACCATACCCGATCGTTCACACTTAGGTCCGGACCAGACACTCTCCTCCTATCAGCCATACGTTTGTATCGGTTCCCCATAGTATTCAGATTCTTCAGCACCCCTCTCCATACTGAAGCGAGTGATGAGGAAAATCGTTCCTCCTCAGGAACCCCCGAAGAGCCCCCCCCACTGAAAGTACAAAACTGGGGGTGAAAACCATATGCCCCAAAAAACGGGGACTTACCAGTGGACTCGCTCCGCCTATTATTAAGAGCAAACTCTGCCAGAGGTAAGAAAGAAGCCCAGTCCTCCTGGTTCTCTGACACAAAACACCGGAGATATGTCTCCAAGCTCTGGTTCATACGTTCCGTCTGACCATTGGTCTGAGGATGAAAAGCCGATGAGAATGACAACTGCATCCCCCGCCGTGCACAAAATGCCTTCCAGAACTTAGACACAAACTGAGACCCCCGATCAGACACCACCTCGGAGGGTACCCCGTGAAGCCTCACAATCTCCCCAATGAACACCTGCGCAAGAGTTTTAGCATTAGGGAGAGCCGGAAGAGCAATAAAATGTGCCATCTTGCTGAACCTGTCCACTACAACGAGTATGACCGTTTTACCCGAAGACGGAGGGAGGTCCGTAATAAAGTCCATAGACAGATGAGTCCAAGGACGCTCCGGGATCTTCAAAGGTAAGAGGGCCCCAGACGGACGGGTATGTGAGGTCTTAGAGCGCGCACAAACCCCACAGGACGTGACAAAAGTTACCACCTCCTTATGTAAATTAGGCCACCAAAACCGACGCGAGAGGAGATCCACAGTTGCTTTACTCCCCGGGTGTCCTGCAAAAACTGAGTTATGGTGTGCCTCGATCACCTTTTGTCGCAACTGATCTGGAACAAACAATCTCCCTGGAGGTCCAACAGGGGCGTCCCCCTGAGCCTCCAATACCTCCTCCTCCAGCTCAGAGCATACTGCCGAAACCACCACCCCCTCCTGAAGGATAGGAATCGGGTCGTCCGTATTCCCGGCCCCCGGGAAACTACGAGATAAGGCATCCGCCTTTACATTTTTTGACCCAGGACGATATGTAACGACAAAATTAAACCTGGTAAAAAACAATGACCACCTAGCTTGTCTGGGATTCAGACGTTTCGCGGACTCCAGATATAGCAGGTTCTTGTGATCGGTGATGACGGTGACCGGATGAACTGCCCCCTCCAGAAAATGGCGCCACTCCTCAAAAGCTAACTTAATGGCCAAGAGTTCCCTATTGCCGACATCGTAATTCCTCTCAGCGGACGACAATTTTTTAGAGAAAAAGGCGCACGGATGCCACTTACCAGGGGACGAACCCTGTGACAATACTGCTCCCACCCCTACCTCGGAAGCGTCTACCTCTACAATGAATGGCTGAGACGCATCAGGTTGAATGAGTATGGGCGCCGAGGCAAAACATTTTTTCAAAGAGGAGAATGCTTGACAAGCCTTGTCAGACCACCTAGAAAAATCCGTCCCCTTTTTAGTCATGTCAGTGAGAGGCTTAACCATGGACGAGAAATTACGAATGAACTTCCGGTAATAATTAGCAAACCCCAGGAAACGTTGTAGTGCCTTAAGATTCTCTGGCCGATCCCACTCAAGAACTGCCCGCACTTTCCCAGGGTCCATACGAAAACCGGACGCTGAAACCAGGAAGCCTAAAAACTGGAATTCCTGTACGGCGAACACACACTTTTCCCACTTGGCATACAGTTTATTATCCCGCAAGATCTGTAACACCTGCCTAACGTGCTCCTGATGAGACACCAGATCCGGCGAGTAAATTAGGATATCATCCAGATATATGACAACAAACTGTCCCACCAAGCGGCGAAAAATGTCATTAACAAAGTGTTGGAACACCGCCGGGGCATTAGTCAGACCGAATGGCATGACAAGGTTCTCATAATGCCCCTCCGGAGTGTTAAACGCCGTCTTCCACTCATCCCCCTCCTTCATCCTAATCAGATTGTACGCCCCCCTGAGATCCAACTTAGAGAACCATTTGGCGCCCACGATCTGATTAAAGAGATCGGGAATAAGTGGGAGCGGATACGGATCTCGGACCGTAATCCGATTAAGTTCACGGAAATCCAGGCAAGGGCGTAGGCCTCCATCTTTCTTCTTAACAAAGAAGAACCCCGCAGCCACCGGTGAAGATGAAGGTCTAATATGCCCCTTAGCCAGACTTTCTGAGATATAATCCTTCATGGCCTGCCTCTCAGGACCAGAAAGGTTATACAACCTAGCTTTAGGTAACTTGGCCTCAGGGAGCAGTTTTACAGAACAGTCATACACGCGATGAGGAGGTAGTTCCTGACACCCTTTCTCCGAGAATACATCCTCAAAGTCCGCCAGAAATGGAGGCAAGACCCAAGGAGTAACCGCACCAATGACCGTGTTCATGCAGTTTTTATTACAGAATTTACTCCATTGGCTTATCTCCCTGGTTTGCCAATTAATAACCGGGTTATGCTTAGCTAACCAAGGAAGGCCCAACACAATAGGAGTGGGAAGACCCTCCAACACGTAGCAAGACAACAATTCTTTATGTATTGCCCCCACTTGAAGTTTTACGTCATGCACAACTTGCAAAAAACTTCCCTGCCCGAGAGGCCTGGCATCGATCGAGAATATGGGGATGGGTTTAGCCAACTCACTCAACCGCATACCTTGAACCCGGGCAAACCGAGCATCAACCAGATTAGCCCCGGCCCCACTATCCAGAAGAACAGATATCCTCTCAGTTCTCGTACCCACCACCACCTCCGCCGGTACGAGAAACTGAGACGAACCTAGGGACGAAATACCTACTCCCAGATTGCCGTCCACCACACAACCTGGGATCAACAGTTTTCCGACGACTCTTCACTCTGCAAGGGACGGGATGGACACCCCCCAATAAAATGTCCCTTTCTCCCGCAGAAGAAACACCTTCCTGCCTTATGGCGCACCACCGGTCCCCTCCCCCGAAATGATGTCCCTCCTAATTGCATAGGCTCCTCTGGACTGACCAGGGGAACCACCATATGAGGGGACCTTGTAGGAGGTGGAGTCATCACAGGGGGTAGAGTTATCCCGCACCTCTCCCGAAGCCGTCTGTCCACGCGAATAGCGAGGGCCATAGCGGCTTCCAGAGACACGGGAGAGTCATACTGTGCCAACACATCCTGTAATTTGTCGGATAAACCATGACAAAACTGGCTCCTAAGAGCCGGGTCATTCCACTGGGTGTCCATGGCCCACCTACGGAACTCCGAACAGAATTCCTCCGCCGGACGATCTCCCTGCTGGATCCTACGTAACTTAGACTCAGCAAGGGAGATCCGATCTGGGTCATCATATACGAGTCCCAGGGCAGCGAAAAACCTATCCACTGACTGGAGAGCCGGGGAACCCGGGGGAAGAGAGAACGCCCAAGATTGTGGGTCCCCTTGTAGGAGCGAGATGACAATTCCCACCCTTTGTTCTTCACTCCCCGATGACCGAGGCCGCAGCCGAAAGTACAATTTACATGCCTCCCGGAAAACAAAAAACTTGTCCCGCCCCCCAGTGAACCTATCAGGGAGAGCTACTTTAGGTTCTGGTCCGGCTTGCTCCTGAGGATGCCAAACCTTGGACCTAACGTCCGCCAGCTCCATGGACAAACTCTGCAATTGCCGAGCTAGACCGGCTACTGGATCCATAGTAGCTGGAGAAAAACTAAGTGGGTCGGTGAAAATGTCACGCTGTCTCTGTATACTGGAGGTAGGGGGCCTAAGCTGACCCTAAGCTGGGGCCCTGACTAATCCCTCAACCTGGAGGTACTGTTAAAGGTACAGAGGTCCAGGCCGCCAGCGTAACCCCTACCTCCTGAAGATCCCTGCACCTCAGTAATCTAGTCCTGAGAAGGACCCCGATCACAACCAAAGGGAACAAGAAATAATATGCCCAAACACAGTATTTAGACGAACGAGACAGTACAAGGGAAAAACCAAAACCACCTTGCATACAAACAACTTCTCAACTACAACAGAGGGAAAACCAACGGGAAAGGAGATAAATGATAAAGTGAGGAAAGGGAAAAAACACTTCCAAATACACTTATCTCAGCAACTCCAAACACCACGATCCGCTCTGTCAGTCTGAATGAAATGCTTTCACCGACACCTCCCAAACAGACCAGCAGGTATATGAAGGAGTCTCACTACAGAAAGTATTGATTGCAGCTGGGCGAGGCTGGACCTAATCTAGCCCAGAGAGAGAGAGAGAATTAACTCCCTCACTGCCGAGAAACACAAAGCACCAACAAGTCAGCTGCGAGAAGTCAGGCTATGTACTCGTGACGATCTTCGTGGCAACACACCCGTGACACTTCCTCTCAGACACACCAGTTATATATACACCCAGGCCAGAGAGCTAATTAGCAGGAGAGGAGTAGCCACTTGGTCCTAAAGACAGCCTCTTATCTAAGAAACTGTCTGCAATGTCAAACGTAAAGATCTCCTGCCACCCGCTGAAGGGCGACTGTCTGTCACTTCTGACACACCTGTGACATGTGAGTGGTGACCACCGGTGAGAGAGACTGCTGGAGATGTGAGGGAATGGCGTCACTGTTGCAGGTTGTTGGCTGAGAAGAAGCGAGGAGCTGAGTAACTTCTTCTGTGACAGGCTCAAAGAAGGCAGTGTGGCAGGTAAGGGGATCCAAGCACTGAAAAAATTGGGCTGAAATGTCCTGATGGATGTGGTTGATTTTTTTCTAGGAAATAAGTGGCAAGATGTTCACCGCTGAGATTGGTAAAGGGGGCCTTTACTTTAGGTTTCAGGAGGGAGTTTAAGATTTCAAAAAGTTGTTTTGGATTGTTGGATAGCGAAGTGATGAGGGTGGTGAAGTAGGATTGTTTGGCCAGATGAAGGGCAGAGTTATAGGTTTTGAGCATGAATTTACAGTGGATGAAGTCTTCTGCTAAAAGTGATTTTCTCCACTGACGCTCGGCACACCTTGAGCAGCACTGAAGAAAACATGTTTGCATCGTGTTTCAGGCGTGCTGTTGTCTGTGTCTGGTCTTTCTGCATGTAGAAGGTGCTGCTTCATCTAGGGCATTGTATTATTGTAGTGTGACAATGCTAAGTCTGGACAGGAGAGGGAGGAGATGGGAGCTAAAGATGTGTTTAGATTGTCCATAAGCTGCTGGGTATTCATGGTACGTGTATTCCTATAAGTGTGGTAAGTGGGGGTGTCCCGGGTGAGGAGGCAGTTCTTGACAGAGAAGGAAAGAAGCTTGTGGTCCGAGAGCGGGAGAGGGGAGTTAGTAAAGTCATGCAATGAGCAGAGACAGGAGAATACCAGGTCCAGAGTATACCCGTCTTCACGCATAGGAGATTTAGTAAACTGTGAGAGGCCGAGTGAAGAGGTTAGAGAAAGTAGATAGGCAGAATGGGAGAGGGGATCATCTATGGGGATGTTAAAGTCTCCCATGATGAGGGTGGGGATGTCACAGAATAGAAAGAGAGGAAGCCAGGTGGCAAAGTGATCCAGGAACTGGCGGGAGGAACCTGGAGGGTGATATACAACCGCCACTAGCAGGGAGAAAGGTTTGAAGAGTCTGACACTGTGGACTTCAAAGGAAGAAACATAAGTGAAGGAACTGGGGGGGATGACCTGGAAAGCACATTGTGTTGAAAGGAGCAAACCAACACCTCCACCCTGTCTGTTCTCAGGTCTGGCGGTATGTGAAAATTTCAGCCCACCAAACGAGAGAGCAGCAGTGGCGGTAGTGTCTGACTGTCTGACTGATGGATCCAGGTTTCTGTAATAGCCAGAAGGTTAAGGGAATTAGAGAGGGAAAAATCGTGAATGTAAGTTAGTTTGTTACACACAGACCGTGCGTACCAGAGAGAGCAATGGAAAGCGATAGGAGAGGGCATGCACTGAATGTTAATAATATTAGCAAGGTTTCTATATGCAGCTGGAGGAGAGTAATGTATTCTAGTGGAGGGAGGCCCAGGGTTAGGGGAGATGTCACCAGCAACTAGGAGAAGGAGAAAAAAGAAAAAGAGCTGGTGGTGCAATGATTTATATGAACGTTTTGAGTGCTGTATGGAGGAATTGGATAGTTTGGAGTGGGTGAGAAATGTCAGTAGAGCCTTAGAGTTATACATGGGAGAGGGGAGAAGGTAGGGTGGATATGGAGAGACTGCACAGAATGTATTAAAGGGGGGGAGAGTTGTGAGAAAGCAGAAGTTAAAACATATAAGAAGCAGAGTGATATGACCAATGCATAATGCAGTACAACTGATCAAGAAGCAAGTTTGTTTGAATGTCTTATGCACCTTATCTGTCTCCTGCCATGTATTACTGCATTAAAAGCACTTTAAACTATTGCACTTAAAATGTTTTGCATGCGTGACTAGCATGCATGCTACCCCTAGCCAGGACTGAAGATATATGAAATGAAATATCTGCTAGAGACACCAACACCAATTGACCACATTGAGTAATTATCCAATTAGCACAAGGCCAGAGCAGGCATTACTGTGCAGGATAAACAAACCAATGTAAAACAGAGAGGCCATAAACAGTGAGGAAATAGCTTTGAACACTTTAAAACAGAAAAAACAAACAAACAGGAGCAATGAATAAAATACCATGTAAAAAATCTTGCTAGATAATATGGGTCTAATGCCCCCACAGCTCCCAAACACGGTTTGATGTCCCACATCAATTCCCTCACGCACATTATGTAGCCCCCACAGTGACCCCACACACACAATTTAATAGCCAACATTGCCCATTAACACAGAATGAAGCTCTCATAGCTCCCACATAAAGTTTAACTGCCCCCGCAGCTACCCCACACAATATAATTGCCAACACAGCCCCCCACACACACAATATTATGCACCATAGAGCATGATGGCGCCTACATCCCATCCACACAGTATAATTGTCCTCCTCACTGCTCCCCCACACAGTATAATTGCCCACACAGTATAATACACCATACAGTATGATGGCCCTCACATCTCATCCACACCGTATAATGGCCCCTGTAGCCCCACCAACACAATATGAAGCAACCAACTTATTTCTACAGTATGATTCCCCATGCAATATAATGTTCCCTACATCATTACTGCCAACAGCCCCACTACACAGTATAATGACCCCTACAGCCCCCAAACAGTATCATAGCTCACACAGACCATCACAAAGTATGATGGCCACCACAAATTTTCCACATAGTATAATGCCCCCACATGTGCTAAATTATAACGTAAAAATATACTCATGTAGCCCTTCTCGCCTGATGTACTGCTCCAGTCTGTGTAGTGTGTGGACTGAGGATTTATGCAGCACTCTATTGATGTACTGATGTCAACATGCCTGCTGCAATGACATGCTGATGCACAGGTTACCTGGTAGAGCAGGGTACTGACAGCTCCCTGTTCCATCATTGTGTTCAACTGTATCTGCTTCCTAAGGATTAGTGTTGAGCCACCCCCGTAGTGTTCGAGTTCGGTTCGGTTCGTCGAACACCCGTGTGTTCGCCGAACTGTTCGTCGAACTGTTCGTCGAACACCTTCGAACACCATTAAAACCAATGGCAGGCAAACAAAAACACATAGAAACACATAGAAAACACCTTCAAAGGTGTCCAAAAGCTGACAAACTGCTCAGAAGACATAACTAACACATGGAAAAGTGACAAGTACATATAGTCATGCGAAAATAAAAGAGGTGGAGGAGTAAAAGGAGGGGGAGACACAGATATAGGCATGTCATGCCCTTCTAAAATCCAAAAAGTGAGAAGCCGACACAGCCAGTCCGCTCCTGCCCGTGCCACCTCCGTGTCGCCGGGTTTGTGCCAGAGCCGCGGTGAACCCTGATGGCCAGCCCCCCTCTCCCAATACTGGTGCCTGTCCGCTGGTGGGTCGAGCGAGCCCCCCTGTGGTGGAGGCAGCTCTAAGCTTTTTAATTTAAATTGTCTCTCTAATTTGAATGAATACACTTTAAAGCCATTTACAAGGATCTATTGGAGGGCAAGTCTCATGCCAGCAGCCGCGTAATTCCAGCTCCAGTAGCGTCCACTAAAACTGCTGCAGTTAAAAAGCTTTTATAAGGATCGAGCTCGGCTGTCCACCGCAAGGCATCCTACTGCCAGTCCCAGCCCCTATGCCTTGGGGTGCCTCCTGATGCTCTTCACTGAGTATCCCATGGTCCCGAAGCATTTCCTTTGAAAAAATTAAGTGTCTAAACTACAGGTGGTGTAGCTTGCTTAACAGCCGGGATAATCCGCTGACTAGCAGACACTGCTACTAGGCACAAAGTATTTCCTGGGCTAGATGCAGTTAAAAATTTGTAATTAGATACTCTCGTTGGATGCTGAGAAAGCATTCCATAGAGTCTCCTGGCACGCCATATATGATTCTCTTAAAAAGCTTGGGGTAGGGGTCTAGGGGACCCTTTTATAGCCAAAATCACGGCCCTGTATCACAATACGTCACCTAGGCTGAAGATAAATGGAACTGTAGCACCCTGAGGGCTCGGTTGCTACAGAGGTATTGCACCTCACCCAGAGGTGTGATATCTCACTCTCAGGTAAGGATGGAGTGTGAATCAGGACCCGACACCTGCATGCATTACACCACATTGCCGTGGGGCAGGGCGACCAATATGCCTCTGAGATGGGCACGACAGTCCCTGTCCCTGGCTGGAGTGGGGGGAGGGAACACTGAGGAAGGGGAACCCTGTAGTGCAGGAGCAGGGAGGAAGCAGTTCCTGGGTGCATTGAGAAGGGAGTATAAAAGGTGGGCACCATCTTAGTTCAGTGCAGAGAAGTCTGAGCAGAAGTGGCAGGGAGCAGGGGCTCTGCATGAGCTCTGCTCCGGAGGCGGGCCTAGTAACAGAGGCCCAGGCCTGGAAAAGGGAGAAGGAAGGAAGAGGAGCGGAGAAGGCTCCAGGAATGAGGAATGAAGGGATCCCAGGGGTGCGGACGGGCGAGTCGCCACCGCACGCCCGAATCCACCTGCGTGGAGGGGTCAGGCCAAAGGGGGAGACCGGTCCCCGAAACTAGTGGAGGCAGGAAACGACCCTCAGCTAGAAACCGGAGGCTGTGACATTTTATGTGGCGCAGCCCCTCGCTACACCCGCTAGGAAGGCACCACATAGGGTCAGGGAAACTGGCGCCAAGTTTACCAAGAGGAGGCCCGAGGCAGCCGGACAGAAGGGTTGGTAAGAAAGGCCAGACAAAGGACACACAAAGGGGGTCCTGTGAAGCGCTCCAAAGTTATCTGGGAGTTGTCTGAGCCCCTCACCTGGTGAGCACAGTACGACGTGGGCAGCCGTTACCTGCAGACGTGGTCTGGATAATAAGAACTGTGAGTAAAGGCCCTGGACTGCATCACTGACTCCGTGTCGTTACTGCTGCTGCCCTGCACCATCACCCCCATCCTCCACATACACTGCCCTGAGGCTATACTCCTCCCGTGGGGAGTTATGCTACGCTCTGCTGCACCCACAACACCAGCCTCAGCGGTCTGCCCTGCAGCAGCGGTTCACTCTGACCGCAATCCACGGGTGGCGTAGTCGGACATTTAAACATCAAAACCACATAAATAGTTCCGCCACTGGTTTGACCACCCTGAGCCACGGAACCGGGTCGCCGCCACGAAGACTACAACCACCAGCATCCACCAAAAAGGGTCCGGCTCCGGGTGTCCCAAGGCCCAGGGGGTGCATCAGAACATTTTCATCACCTTTCACAATCACCAATGGGACAAGGCAGGGATGTCCTCTGTCCCCTCTCTTATACATCCTAGTGACGGAGCACCTGCTCTCATCAATTCGCCATAACCCCAATATTAGGTGGATTGAGGTGGGAGGCACCGAGTACAAGTGCTCTCTATTTGCTGATGATGTCCTAGTATATATCACTCAATCACATATATCCATCCATGCTGTTATGGCTGAAATAGATCACTTTGTTACATGGTCAAATTTTAAAATCAATGCAGCGAAGTCTGAGGCCCTCGATGTCTCCCTCCCCAAATCCATATAGGATTCCATCCAGTCCAACTTTCCCTTTGCCTGGCCCTCACAGGGTATCAAATACTTAGGAATTCCTATTCATAGAGACCTCTCCCATAAATGTTATCTTAATTTTGGGCCCTTTATTGAACAACTCCATACAGACCACGGTTGGCAAGTTAGAACTGTAAGATTCACTACGTGAACCACTGGTGTTTTGTGGAAAAGCACATGTACACTGCGTTCCAAATTATTATGCAAAAAGTGTTTAGGAGTGATAAGGGAAAAATTTGTCTGTTTGTCAGTTAAACTCATTGATGGTGATGTGTGTCAGGGCTCTTTATATCACTGTAAGCAATTGCAGACACCTGTGCTAATTAGTTTGGCAGGTGTGTCCAATGAAAGGCAAGACTACTTAAGAAGGCTGTCTCACATTATTAAGCAGCCTACATTTTCTGCCAAAATGGGAAAGAAAAAGGATGTGTCGGCTGCTGAGAAGCAACAAATTGTGGAGTGTTTAGGTCAAGGCATGACTACAATCAACATTGTGCGATGATCAGGATGAAGTGTCTTGGCAATCAAGAAGTATGTAGCTGATTCACACTACACACGTGTGCGTGCTGATAAGGGCAAATTGAGGACTCTTTCCTACAGGCAATTACGTCAGGTTGAAAGAGCAGCGGCAAAAAAGCCTTGTCATAGCAGCAGACAAGTTTTTGAAGCTGCTTGTGCCTCCAACGTCCCCCGAACAACAAGATGCAGGGTCCTTCAGAGGTTTGTAAAAACACAAGAACAACTGAGTATATAGCATATAAAAAGAACCTTTATTCATAGAAATAAAAGTGTACAAAGTAATCACACTAATGGATGAATAAATACAAGGGGAACAGTACAAAACGACAGGGGCATATAGCAGCTAGTCATGGTAATACAAGACCAAAAAATATGAGGGAGAAAAAAATAAAAGGAAGAAAAAGAGGAGGAGCAATCCAAGAAACCATGTGCTCACAGTGGCAAGGGAGGGAATGCATCTATGACTGGGTCTCAAATATTGAGTAGTAATGGACATGTGTCCCATTATTCCCCAAAATGGGGGCAAAGTGAATAGAGACCATAGTCCATGATGCACTAACCCATCTGAACCATAAGGGGACACTAGATAAAATAGTGTGAAGTAGAATCAAAAAAGAAGAAAGAAGGGAAAAGAAAGGAAAAAAGGGCAGCCCAAAAGCAGCATATGCATAAATAAGCAACAAGGGGGAGGCATCTAAAGAGAAAAAACATACATAAGATGACAATAGATGTAAGTCCCATTATTGGCCCAGGTGAGAGCAGAGTGAACACGGGCCATAATATGAAGATGCACTCACCAATCAAAGCCGCTAGAGACCACTGGGAAAAGGGGTCAAGGGGTCGGAAGCCACAGCAGGGGCAGCCCGAGATGAGACCAAACGAGCCTCGACGCACGTTTCGCAGAGAAGCTTTATCAAGAGGCATGACACTGGAAGCACCAGCGTCTTTTTAAATATCCCCCCAAAAGAAGGAGTCACCAATGAGCATTCAGACCGGAAGAAAATGGCCGCCAACCGGAAGGCGTAAGCGGCGCATGCGCGGGGATCGTCAGATCGTCCCGCCCCCAGAACGCCCGTCAAGGCGTCGGCGCGAACCCGGAAGTACTACTGGGAGTATCCGGGGTAGCGCCGATACCATGGAGACGGACGCCTGGGAAGCCAGGACGACGAGTAGCCACGAGCATGCGCACCGCCAGGTGAGGAGCCCAGATGTATAAACCAGGATATCAATATTCACATATCCACAATGACATCCACATCAGTTATGACCGATGTCATACAGAGTGTATATACATAAATACATAAGTGCATATACAGATAAATAATATGCAACATACATGAAAAAAAAAAAAAAAAAAAAAAAAAAAAGAATTAAATTATATAAGGTTGTCCATGGCATAAGGATAATCTGAGAATAATATCCAGAGGTATCAAGGGTCCGTCCATTTCCTTAGCTCCAATTTATTAGCCCACAGGAGGGGGGATATCGCAGGAAGTGGGCTTCGCAGTAAATGTAAGATCCACAGAAAAAAGAACTATATGTACATAAAAGGAAAAAAAAGAAAAAGTAAGAAACAATGAAAAAAATTACAACATAGAATAAAGACGAAAAAAGGGGGAGGATAAGGGGAGCTCACAACCATAGGGACATATATGCAAAAGGGGCCACGGGAGGGCATATAGACATAGGCATAATCAGGAAAACAAAATAAGATGTGTTCCTGCATATTATTCAAAAAGAAGATATAAAAGTTATCGCTCGGAGCGAGGCACAGGACACGAACACCGGATAGTGATTACAAAAAGGGTGAGAAGCCAAGATTTTCATTCAGACCCCGCGGCGCCAGGGTATTAAGGGTGATGATCCATCTCGCCTCCTTCTGGGCGAGGAGGCGTTTGGCATCACCACCCCGGGAGCCAAGACATACCTTATCAATCCCCCGTACTCTAAGTGATCGGGGGTCACAGTTGTGAACGGCCTTAAAATGCCGAGGCAATGTCTTCAGCTCACGGGGGTCCGTGGCAGTGCGGGCAGCGCCAATGTCCCGGACGTGTTCTCGAACTCTGATTCGAAGCTCCCTACTAGTTAGTCCAATATAAATCAACTGGCAATCACATGTGGCAAAATAAACCACATGTGTAGTACCACACGATATGTAATGACGGATGTCAAAATGCCGGGAGCCATCAGAGTTGGAGAAGGACGTACAACGTAGGACACTGGCGCATGCAACGCAATGTCCACAAGGAAAGGAACCAACCGTGGGGCCGCGGGATCCAAAGAAATTAGGGCGCGGGGGGACGTAGTGGCTGGAAACCAGAACGTCCCCTAGCGTCCTAGAACGTCGTGGCGTCATCTGAGGAAAAGTACCAAGACAGTCCCGGAGGGAGGGCTCCGTGTGAAGTATACACCAATGTCGAGAGAGGATCCGCCGCATAGCTCCCCACTCGTGATTGAATGTGGATATGTAGCGGATCCTCTCAGATGTCACATGTCTAGGCACCGGGAGGGGATGGAGAAGATGGTCCCTGGATGTATTACGGGCCCTCTTATAGCCACGGCCGATACATCGCTCCAGTGGGCCAAACATTACATGAAGACTGATTTCAAAACTGTTTTGTTCATGGATGAGTGCCGTGCAGCGCTCGATGGTCCAGATGGATGGAGTGGAGGATGGCTGGTTGATGGACACCCCACGCAAACACGGCTACAGCGCCAACAAGGAGGAGGTGGAGTAATGTTTTGGGCTGGAATCATGGGGAGAGAGATTGTCGACCCCTTTAGGATCCCTGAAGGCGCTAAAGATGAACTCCATAATGTATGTGGATTTTCTCAAACAGCACTTCCTGCCATGGTTCAAGAAGAAGAACCGTGTATTTCACAGCAAGATCATTTTTCTGCATGATAATGCACCATCTCATGCTGCACATAAAACATCTGCATCTCTGGCTGATATGAGCATAAAAGGGGACAAACTTATGGTGTGACCCCCATGCTCCCCTGACCTGTACCCCATTCAGAACCTTTGGAGCATCATTAAAAGGAGTGTCTATGATGGCGGGAGGCAGTTCACATCTAAGCAACAGCTCTGGGAGGGTATTCTGTCCTCATGCAAAATAATTGAAGCAGAAACCATCCAAAACCTGACAAATTCAATGAACGAGAGAGTTCAGAAGCTCCTTTCGAACAAGGGGTTCTATGTGAAAATGTAACATCAAGTAGAATAAAGTTTTGAGTTGAAAACTGTTTGATTTCAGTTTCTAACAACCTGCTAATGCTTATAATTCCAAAAATGACCATTTTTTTGGTCTTTAATAAAATGAAAAGGTTGATCGAAAAGTTTGGGGGATCTAAGAGTGTGGCAACCCAGTAGTCATGATTACTTCGAATTCTGACAATATGAGGGTCATGCTGCAGGTAGTGCAGCAAGAAGGCACTTATGTGTCTTGCGCATCTCGGACGCCCAAAAATTATTTTCCGGGCTAGATGCATCTAAAAATTATTATTAATTTTAAATCTGGTGAAGCTTTAGTATAGATGGCCTAATAGGATCAGTGCTGCACACTGCTACAAAGCCCAAATTATTTTCCAGCCAAGATACAGATAAACATGATTAGTAATTTGAAAGCTTAAAACAGTTGGTAGGGTGATTTTAACAAATCATCAAGCTTTTACTCTCCCCAGGATGACACAGGGGTAGAAAAGTCGTTTCGGATCCATGATTTGTTCATCTTTATGAACGTGAGTCTGTCTACATTATCAGTGGAGAGCCGCGTGCGCTTATCTGTCAGCACACCACCAGCAGCGCTGAACACACGTTCAGACAGAACGCTGGCTGCGGGGCATGACAAGATCTCCAAGGCGTAAGTGGCTAGCTCCGGCCATTTATCCAGATTGGAAGCCCAAAAAGAGCAAGGGTCCAGTGACACAGTCGTGGCTTCAATGTTTACTTGGAGATACTCCTGTACCATCGTCTCTAGGCGTTGACTATGTGTCAGACTTCTTGTCTCCTGTGGCCTTGCAAAGGATGGGCTAAAAAAGTGGTGAAATGATTCCGCAAAATTGATGTTACCAGCAGATACTGTGGTTCTGTTACGGTTTGAGTGCTGAACACTTGACGGTCCCACGGTTGGCAAGTTGGAACTGTGAGATTCACTACGTGCACCACTGGTATTTTGTGGAAAAGCACATGTAAGATTCTGCAACAGTCTCTGCTGATACTCCTGCATGCGTGCATCCCTTTCTATGGCAGGAATAATTTCTGCAAATTTACTTTTGTACCGGGGATCTAACAGTGTGGCAACCCAGTAGTCAGGATTATTTCTAATTCTCACAATTCGAGGGTCATGTTGCAGGTAGTGCAGCAAGAAGGCACTCATGTGTGTTGCGCATCCAGGAGCACCAAGTCCCTGTTGTGTTGGTGGCGAGGTAGCAATCATGCTTCCTTCCTCTGTCCTCCCCCCCCCAACCTCGCACTACAGAAATGTGATCAAGGTCTCCCTCATCTGATGAGTCTTCCATCAGTTCGTCCTCCACTTCTTCCTGGGCTCCTGCACCTTCCTCACTAGTTTGGCTGCTACCATGCGCCCTGGTAAAACCATCTCCCCCACCCTCACATGCCTGCCGCCTTGGTGCTGCCGACCGTCTGGACCTTGCAGATGTTAGCCCTTCCGCATACAACTCCTCCTCCTCTACTTCCTCCACCTCCTCTTGTGCCACCACCTGACTCCGAATTCTGTTTAACATGTGCTCCAGCATGTAAATCACCGCAATAGTCATGCTGATAATGGCATCGTCAGCACTAAACATCTTCGTCGCCATTTCAAAACTGTGCAGAAGGGTGCATAGGTCCCTGATCTGAGACCACTCCTCCAGCGTGATTTGCCCCACCTCTGAATCTCGTTGGCCCAGGCTATACGTCAGAACGTATTGCACCAGGGCTTGTCGGTGCTGCCACAGTCGCTGCAACATGTGCAGAGTTGAATTCCACCGGGTAGGCACATCGCATTTTAGCCGGTGAAGTGGCAGGCCCAACGACTTCTGTAGAGATGTAAGTCGCTGAGCTGCGGGATGCGAACGGCGGAAGTGAGCACACAGCGACCGTGCCCTCTGCAGAAGGCCATCTAGTCTGGGATAGTGGGCTAAAAATTGCTGGACAACCAGGTTCAACACGTGAGCCATACAAGGCACGTGTGTGACATTGCCCCGGCGAAGGGCCGCACCCAGGTTTGCAGCATTGTCGCACACGGCCTTCCCTGGTTTCAGGTCCAGTGGAGACAACCATTCATGAAATTGGTTCTCCAGAGCTGACCACAACTCCTCAGCTGTGTGACTCACATTTCCCAGACATTTCAATGTAAAAACCGCCTGATGACGTTGAGCCCTACTGCCAGCATAGTAAGGAGGTGTGCAGGATCCCTTCTGCGCAGTTAGAAAGCTTGTGGCATGACCAGACAGGCTTTGGGTGCAGGTGGAAGACCGAGAGGAGGTTGAGGAGGCAGAAGCAGTGGAGGAACTTTGACATAAAGAGGATTGACGCACAACTCGTGGGGACGGCAAGACTTGGACAGCAGCCCCTTGTCCTGCTGTCACCATAGTTACCCAGTGCCCAGTCAGCGACATGTAACGCCCCTGTCCATGCCTACTCGTCCAAGTGTCTGTGGTGAAATGCACCCTGTCACACACAGAGTTTCTCAAAGAAGCGGTGATGCTATGTGCGACATGCTGGTGGAGCGCAGGCACACCTTTCTTTGAGAAGTAGTGCCGACTGGGCATCTGGTACTGGGGCACTGCGACGGACATAAGGTCTCGAAAATCCTCTGTGTCCACCAGGCGGAAAGGCAGCATTTCTGTAGCCAAGAGCTTGCAGATGGTGAAATTCAACCTCTTAGCTTTCTCATGGCTAGGAGGAAATGGTCTTTTACTTGTCCACATCTGAGGGACCGAGGGCTGGCTATTGTGCTTAGACGGGGTTGATAAGGGTGTCCCCGGCAAACTGCCGGTCTGTGAGGAAGATGCAGGCGGACATGTTAGGTTGCCTTGATCCAAAGGTGGTGCTATCGATGTCGGACAGCGCTCAACACCAGCTGGTGTTACCACCTCCAAAGAAAATGATGACCTGCCAATCACGCTGGCTGTTGCGGGTAAAGAGGTGGCAGGTCTGCGCCCCAAAACAGGTGTGACTGCTGCCCCCCCAGTCACAGAGGATGAAGAGGCCGCGGATGCACAAGATATGGCAGACGGTGGTTGGCCCGGCCGGCTAGGCCGCATTGTAGCACACTGAGCTTCCCACTGCAACTTATGCTTCATGTCCATGTGCCGGTTCATGCATGAAGTACTCAAACTATGTATTTTTTGGCCTCTACTTAGCTTTTGCTGACAAATGTTACAGATAACATGAGTTGGGTCATCTTTATCGATCTGAAAAAATGCCCAGGCTATGCAAGGCTTAGCACCCATGCGACCTGAAGAGCCACCACGACTTGTGGTGAGAGGCAGAGTTGTGTTGGAGGATGCAGTTGTTGACGTGCTTCCAGTACTACGTCTCTGTCCAGGAAGGCGCAACCTGACCTCGTCGTCACTAGCATCTTCCTCCACCTCCTCTGCTGACCTCATCTCTTGGCTGACTGTGGGTTGACAGTAAGTGGGATCTCCAACCTCATCATCATCACCCTGTGCGTTATCACACCCGTCGTCCACAGAGCCAACCTGTTCCTGCCCTGACAAAAAACTAAAGTTGTCGCTCCAATCAGGTATTTGAGTCTTATCATCGTCTTCCTCATTGTCTCCACCAACAGGAGTTACAGTTTGGGAATGAGGGTCTACATTATGGTCAGAACCTTCTGCGTCTGGTCCTGGATCCGACTCATAAAGATTCTGGGCATCAGTGCAGATCATTTCCTCGTCTGGATTCACAGAAGCGCTGGAGTCGACCTCTGATTCCAAGGCTATAGTATGAGTAAACAGCTCTGCAGACTCAACCATCTGTTCTACCTCATACTCAGACGGGCAGCTGGAGATTTGGGAGCTGTGAGGAAGCAAGTGCGATTGGGGTGACACCTTTGAGGACTGGAGTATTTGTGATGTTGAAGTTGATGTGGAGGAGAGCCCACTTAAAGGAGCACTTGATATCCGTTGAAGCACCTGCTGTTTTTGTGCCTCATCTGGAATTTGTAGCGATTGGCGTGGCCGTAAGAAAGGGATCTTATCACATTGTCCGCTAAAAGAAGTAGACATTTTAGTTTGGCTGGAAGATGGTCTTTCTTCTGCAGATGTTACTGTTGCTTTAACACCTACCCCACGGACACAAACTTTTTTCCCCTTCCCAACACGCCTATTCCCCTTTCCACCAGCAGCAGGCCTTTTTCCACTCATTTTGGTGGTTAACTAATTCACAACTCTGGAGTTGTTTGCACAAAAAAACAATGGATGGGAACCGAGCAGAGCTGAGTGGCCAAACTGTGGTATCAGGCCAAAACTATTGGCTGGGTTAGATGCAGAAAAAAATTATATTCAATTTGCAACCTGATGAAGGTCTGTATAGATGGATTAATAGAACAAGTCCCACACACAGCTAGAAGCCCAATATTTTTTCAGAGGTAGATGCAGAAAAAAATATATTCAGTTTGCAACCTGATGGAGGTCAGTATAGATGGACTAATACAACAAGTCCCACACACAGCTAGAAGCCCAATATTTTTTCAGAGGTAGATGCAGAAAAAAATATATTCAGTTTGCAACCTGATGGAGGTCTGTATAGATGGATTAATAGAACAAGTCCCACACACAGCTAGAAGCCCAATATTTTTTCAGAGGTAGATGCAGAAAAAAATATATTCAGTTTGCAACCTGATGGAGGTCTGTATAGATGGATTAATAGAACAAGTCCCACACACAGCTAGAAGCCCAATATTTTTTCAGAGGTAGATGCAGAAAAAAATATATTCAGTTTGCAACCTGATGGAGGTCTGTATAGATGGATTAATAGAACAAGTCCCACACACAGCTAGAAGCCCAATATTTTTTCAGAGCTAGATGCAGAAAAAAATATATTCAGTTTGCAACCTGATGGAGGTCTGTATAGATGGATTAATAGAACAAGTCCCACACACAGCTAGAAGCCCAATATTTTTTCAGAGGTAGATGCAGAAAAAAATATATTCAGTTTGCAACCTGATGGAGGTCAGTATACATGGACTAATACAACAAGTCCCACACACAGCTAGAAGCCCAATATTTTTTCAGAGGTAGATGCAGAAAAAAATATATTCAGTTTGCAACCTGATGGAGGTCAGTATAGATGGACTAATACAACAAGTCCCACACACAGCTAGAAGCCCAATATTTTTTCAGAGGTAGATGCAGAAAAAAATATATTCAGTTTGCAACCTGATGGAGGTCTGTATAGATGGATTAATAGAACAAGTCCCACACACAGCTAGAAGCCCAATATTTTTTCAGAGGTAGATGCAGAAAAAAATATATTCAGTTTGCAACCTGATGGAGGTCTGTATAGATGGATTAATAGAACAAGTCCCACACACAGCTAGAAGCCCAATATTTTTTCAGAGGTATATGCAGAAAAAAATATATTCAGTTTGCAACCTGATGGAGGTCTGTATAGATGGATTAATAGAACAAGTCCCACACACAGCTAGAAGCCCAATATTTTTTCAGAGGTAGATGCAGAAAAAAATATATTCAGTTTGCAACCTGATGGAGGTCAGTATAGATGGACTAATACAACAAGTCCCACACACAGCTAGAAGCCCAATATTTTTTCAGAGGTAGATGCAGAAAAAAATATATTCAGTTTGCAACCTGATGGAGGTCAGTATAGATGGACTAATACAACAAGTCCCACACACAGCTAGAAGCCCAATATTTTTTCAGAGGTAGATGCAGAAAAAAATATATTCAGTTTGCAACCTGATGGAGGTCTGTATAGATGGATTAATAGAACAAGTCCCACACACAGCTAGAAGCCCAATATTTTTTCAGAGGTAGATGCAGAAAAAAATATATTCAGTTTGCAACCTGATGGAGGTCTGTATAGATGGATTAATAGAACAAGTCCCACACACAGCTAGAAGCCCAATATTTTTTCAGAGGTAGATGTAGAAAAAAATATATTCAGTTTGCAACCTGATGGAGGTCTGTATAGATGGATTAATAGAACAAGTCCCACACACAGCTAGAAGCCCAATATTTTTTCAGAGGTAGATGCAGAAAAAAATATATTCAGTTTGCAACCTGATGGAGGTCTGTATAGATGGATTCATAGAACAAGTCCCACACACAGCTAGAAGCCCAATATTTTTTCAGAGGTAGATGCAGAAAAAAATATATTCAGTTTGCAACCTGATGGAGGTCTGTATAGATGGATTAATAGAACAAGTCCCACACACAGCTAGAAGCCCAATATTTTTTCAGAGCTAGATGCAGAAAAAATTATGTTCAATTTGCAACCTGATGGAGGTCAGTATAGATGGACTAATAGAATGATGCTATGCCCAAAAGATTTTACTTCACTAGGTGCAGTAAAAAAATTGGTATTCTATACACAGGTGGTATATCTTGCAACACAGATAGGCTACTCCACTGACTAACACACTCTGCAATAGGCCAAAAAGGATTAGCTTTGCTAGATTCAGCCAAATGCTGTGAAAAAAAACTTGCACAGCACTGGCACAGACCTGCCTGGCAAAAACTGATAGGAACTGATGTAACCTAGTCCTGAAAAGGACTCCAATTACAATTAGTCTTTACTCCCACAATCTATCTATTTAAGAGCACAGACCTGCCTGATAAAAGTCGTAGGAAATGCTGTAACCTAGTCCTTAAAAGGACTGCAATCACAACTATTCCCTACTCCCAAGCTATCTGTAGATTTGTGCGAAAATTGGCTTGAAATTAACAAGGTATAGCGCACACAGCAACAGCGGTGCCGTCTAACACGCAGCTGCAGCAGTGAGAAAATGGTGGCGACGGGGAAAATGGCTTGGTCTTATAGGGCAAGGACATGTGACATACACTGCCAATGACACATGCCCTTGCTTGTGTGAAAAAAAGCACTTCGCTCCGCGTGTGCGCTGCTGATAGGCTGACAGATTGCACCTCCCCACTGCAAATGCGGGAAAGAGAAAAAAAAATGGAGATCTTCATTGTTCCTGCAGAGATCCATCCCCTGCCCCTCCCCCCACCCCGCTGTACACTCAAACTGCGTATTAACATTAATTTTCATCATTACTGAGAAAAAATCCAGTTATGATTTTGGTGCATGAACAGTTATCGAACATAACCTCGAACAGCCGAATTTTTCTCAAATTGTTCGTGTTCGCCGAACGGCTCGAACACCGCCCAAAACAGCTCGAATTTGAGATTGGCGAACAGTTCGAGTAGAACAACGCTCATCTCTACTAAGGCTACGAACACTATTGAATGAGATGCTCATTCACCAGTGGTCCTTCTGAATTTTCAGGCCCCATAGTGGTTTAAAATATCCCACAGTTTTATGTCTAGGTCTCTTTTGTGAACTTATGTGTCTCCATGGTTACAGACTGCAAACAAATCGTGTGTGGTCTGATCATGCAGTCATACTTCCTTTTATCTATCCTCATCTTTGCTCTTGTATGCCTGATATGTTAGCATGAGGAGGGACATATGGGAGGGATTTCAATGCCTTACAGATATTTATTTAGGCAATGAAGGAAAAACCTACATGGCAGTAAGAAAGCTTTGTATAAAGGTGGAGATAACTTTTGCATTTTCCTTTAAAATTTGGATAATATATGCTAATTAGAAAATGGAACATATGTTTGTCACCAAACAAAGTGATATACTAATCAGTTTTGATACATGGATATGTCAGCCAGAGACTTTAAACACCAGATAATGAATCAATGATATGTTGCACATGTTCCTGTGCCTAAAATTCTTTGTGTAGTGGCATAATATTTAAATACTAGCTTACAAAATATTTTTACATATCCTAAAAGTTATGCATTTTCATGCTAGAGGAGCAACAGTGACATGTTTAGTATAAAATTTTAAATCTAAAAAGCATTTTCCTAAAAATAAAGTATTATATGAAGAGGCGGATTAAGAGCTGCAAGGGCCTCGGGCAGTTTAGAAGGCGTGGCCCCCAAGCTCCCAACATGTCATATGATCCCCTTTGATAGATTATGTGATATGTCATGTGATTAACACACTGGTGCTCTGGTGCACATCTGCAGATGCAAAACGACAAATAGTGGCACTGCTGTCCATGTCCAGGAAGATTAGCGACAGTTCCATGGGTTGTAATCTCTTTGATTGTAGCATCGGCGTCTCTGCCCCCTGCCAGGCAGAGACGTCGTCCCTCTCACCTCCTCGGTCCCCGCGCGGCATCCTCCAGCACTCCTCTTCCTGCTGTTGCTGTCGGCATGCGTTGCTTCCCAGGCACTGTGCTTAGGGCGCGCGCGCCCCCTCCCCCTCTCTTAAAGGGGCCGCGTGCGCTGTCCTAAGGAGTCCCCGGCCAATTGCCCGAGGACCTCCCATATATAAGGCACCTCCTCCAAAATGGAGGTGCCCGAGAAATAGTTGATGCACAGTATACTTACCTCTGCTTCAGCCCTCAGGTCCAGTTGCCAGCCTGACTACTGTTCTAGTCCGCCAGCCTGACTACTCTCCAGCCTGACAGTCTCTATTCCGTTCAACCCACCAGTCTGTCTATGGGCAAGTCCGCCTGCTTACCAAGAAGCACCTGCCAGTTACCTGCCTGCTACCTGCCGTGCCTGCTAGCCCGCTCACCTGGGAGCACTCGCCTGTTACCTACCTGCTACCTGCCGTGCCTGCTAGCCCGCTCACCTGGGAGCACTCGCCTGTTACCTGCTTGTTACCTGCTAGCCTACCTGGAGGCTCGGCCGTCACTTGCCGTGACCACCTGATAGCCTACCTGGAGGCTCCTGCTGTCTCTTGCCGTGACCACCTGTCTGCTAACTTAGAGACTCCAGCCAGCTCTGCCGTCACTTGCCGTGGCCACCTGATAGCCTACCTGGAGGCTCCTGCTGTCACTTGCTGTGACCACCTGTCTGTTAACCTAGAGACTTCAGCCTGCTCTGCTGTCACGTGCCGTGACCACCTGTCAGCTAACCCAGAGACTTCTGCCTGCTTGTTGTGCCCATCCGCTATACCAGTCAGTCCCAGTCATCTGACCCGTGGGAGCCACCTGCTCTCTTACAAGGTCGTCCCCAGAGTAGCACCTGGTCCCTCTGCTCGGTCCCTCCCTGGTCACGGAGTTGTTAGCCGCCGTACGACCAGGGTCGGTCTGAGATGATACTTAGTTACGCCCCTCCTGAGTCCCTCCTTGCACCGCGGCACAGAGGTACCAACACCCGGATCCGTAACATTGATTATGTTGCTCACTGTGGAGAAAGTGAGCAAAGTGGACAAAGTGGACAAAGTGTTTGCTCGGGCCATGGAACCTGGTGGCCCCCAGATCTCCGATCTGCACCAGGAAGTCTTACGTCAGAGAGCTCAACAGGAATCGGTCCTCTCCTATCTACTGTCTGTTAACTCTCGCCTAGGTGCATTGTCTGACTCGCCTGTGTCTATCTCCGGTCCAGTGGTGCCTGATCCTGCGGCACCGCAATCCAGTCTCATTATGGCACCCGGCTATGGACCTCGGCTCCTGGCACCTCCACGTTTTGCTGGCGACCCCGCTTTAGCCCGGGGTTTCATAAACTAGTGCACCCTGCACTTTGAACTCTTGGCATACCAGTTCATCTCTGACCGGGCCAAGGTGGACTTCATCATGTCCCATCTCACTGGGGAGGCACTGGCATGGCTAAATCCCCTGTGGGAGAGAGGGGATCCACTGGTGTCCGTCCTGTCGTCTTCCCTCGCTGCTTTCCGGAAAGTCTTCGATGCACCGGGACAGAAAACCTCTTCTGCCTCCTCTCTGCTATGTCTCCGCCAAGAGAGTCTCACCGTGGGCCAATATGCCATACGGTTCCGTACCCTCGCTTCTGAGCTTGCCTGGGAGAATGAGGCTCTGGTGTCTGTCTTCTGGGAGGGTCTTTCCGGTCGGATTAAGGACGAGTTAGCCGGTCGGGACATTCCTGCCACCCTGGATGACCTGGTGTCAACAGCTACCCGGATCGACATCTGGTTCCAAGAACATACCAAAGAGACTACTCGGGAGAGAAAGTTTTCCCGCCTTGCTCCTACTTTCCAGAGACCTACCTCTCAACCAGTCACTGCCTGGGCGCACTCGCCCGAACCTATGCAGATTGACCAGACAAAGATGGTCAAATCTCACCAAGAGTCACGCCGAGCCGAGGGAAGCTGTTTCTATTGTGGCAGTAAGGAGCAGTGTCTAGGACTGCTCGGAGAGCTCGTCCTAGGCAAAAGTAAGCCCTCTCCAACCCTGACTTTGTCCGTCTCTGTCTCCTGGGGTGAAAACCATCACTTTGATATTGCTCACCTGGATTCTGGAGCTGCTGGAAACCTCATTTCCCAGTCCCTGGTAGAGAGATACCGGATTCCCACCAAACCTCTGGCTGAACCATTGTCCGTCACCTCCGTGGATGGAAGACTCCTTCCGTTGACCATCCTGCTTGTCACTGAACCCATAACCCTGCAGGTGGGAAGGCTGCACTCTGAGAAAATCTCCTTCCATGTGCTACCCGGACTTTCCCACTCCCTATTGCTAGGTCTACCCTGGCTCCAGACACATGAACCCGTGCTGAACTGGCAATCCGGTGAAGTGCTCCGGTGGGGTCAGGACTGCCACAGGACCTGCCTGGTTCCGGTTCGCCCGGCTCGTCCACCACCTACCCCAGCTAATTTACCTGGTCTTCCAGCTCCTTACTGGTCCTATGCGGATGTCTTCGGTAAAAAGGAAGCAGAGACACTGCCACCCCATAGGCCATATGATTGACCGATCGACCTGGTACCTGGCGCCACTCCACCCCGTGGGTGTATCTATCCGTTGTCGGCGGCCGAAACCCGGGCCATGTCTGAATACATTGAGGAGAATCTGGATAGGGGATTCATCCGTAAATCTACCTCCCCGGCTGGAGCCGGATTCTTCTTTGTCAAGAAGAAGGATGGCTTGCTACGCCCCTGTATTGATTATAGAGGACTCAATCAGATCACGGTAAAAAACAAATACCCCCTGCCGCTCATCTCTGAGTTGTTTGATCGCCTTAAGGGCACCAGGATCTTTTCCAAGTTGGATCTACGTGGAGCGTATAACCTGGTCCGTATCCGTCAAGGAGACGAGTGGAAGACGGCATTCAATGCCTGGTGTTAGAACTCTCCTGTTAGGTTTTTTCTAGTTTGCTGGTCACATGACCATTTTTGCCTATTTAATCCAGCTCCGCCCTCCTGGCCTTGCTGGACTTCATTGTATTTACTACTCTTGAGCTAGCTTGGTACTCTGTTACCGTTCTCTGTTAGTTTTGCTAGGTCTTCGGACCTCTATGTTCTGTGTTGTGTGTTTGTCTTTGACTGCTACAATTTCTGCTAGGAGGTGTCCAACTTTATCCCAGTCCCTAGTTCTTGTAGGGATTCCTCGGATGCATCTATAGGTCTTCGTACAGACTAGCCGAGGACTTTAGCGGGTCTGATCGCAGGATCAGGTTCCCCGTTACATCGTAGGGATCCAGTTTAGTTCGATTGTAGGGACAGATCTCCTGTCTTTCCTTAGTGCTTGTAGCAGATCATAACAGTAAGTCCAGCCCAAAAAATTTCTCTAAGGAAAGACCTTCAGTTTCCATCATGGTCTCGGTTCAAGATTTGGCTCAACGCTTGCAGGGACTCTCTCTGGAGGTGGCCGAGCTCCAACAACACGTGAGTAGCTGTTCTGGAGCACATTTGGTAGAGCCAAAGGTACGTCTGCCTGATCTATTTTTTGGTGAACAACAAGATTTTTTTTCTTTTAAAAATGCTTGTTTATTGTATTTTCGTTTAAGACCCGGATCCTCTGGTGATGAATCACAGCGCATAGGGTTCATAATGTCACTTTTGCGCAAGGATCCTCAGAGATGGGCCTTTTCTCTCCAACCTAGTGATCCGTGCTTTAGATCAGTGGATAATTTTTTTTCTGCTTTGGGTTTGTTGTACGATGATCCTGATCGTGTCTCATCTGCTGAGTCTGAATTGAGACGTTTGAGGCAGGGATCAGGTAACGTGGAAAAGTATTGTTCTCACTTCCGTCGGTGGTCTGCCCAGGTGGGGTGGAACGATTCAGCTTTGAAAAGTTTGTTTCTGGTGGGGCTAGGTGAAAGAGTTAAAGATTTGCTGATTGCTTATCCTACACCTGGAAACTTGCAGGAGGCTATGCAATTAGCTATACGGGTGGACAGGAGACTGCGTGCAAGGGTTAATGAGAGCAAATCCTCTGCTATGTCAGCTCCGAGTCTTGAGAGGGTCTGTGCTGACAAAGGAGAGCCAATGGAGATTGGGGCGATGACACCCCGCTCTCAGGAAAAAGACCGCAGGCTTTCTGAAGGTTTGTGCTTCTATTGCGGAAATTCTGGTCATTTTATTAAGAACTGTGTGCTTCGTTTGAACAAAGAAAAAAAAATGGTCAGTTATGCCCGTATTGCCTGTTTAAATACAAAGGGAGTATTCCTATCTGCTACTACCCCTGCTCAGGAAGAATTAATTGAATTTTGGGTATTTGTGGATTGTGGTTCTACTCTGAATGTGATTGATGGGGGATTCTTGGAAAAACTTACATTAAAACCTAAACCTTTGTCATCCCCTATTGCTGTGGGTTCTGTCGATGGCTCTCCCTTGAAGAGTGTTACTCACAAGGTCTGTGAATTTCCCCTCACTATTAATGGTATTCATCAAGAGAATTTGGATTTGGTAGTATTGAATAATTTGCCTTCTCCAGTAATATTGGGGTTGCCCTCGTTAAAATTGCATAATCCTGTACTGGATTGGTCTACCAATGAAATTAAGTCCTGGAGCCCTAAATGTTATGACAAGTGTTGTAACGGACGTATTGCTGCGGTGGAAAAAGGGGAATTACCTGTACCTATTCAGGATTTTTGGAGAGTTTTTTCTGAGGAGGAGTCACAAATTTTGCCTCCCCATAGAGACTATGATTGTACCATTGAATTTGTCCCTGGAGCAACTCTTCCTAAAAGTCGTTTATTTAATCTTACTATTCCTGAGAGAAAGGCTTTGGAGGAATACATACAGACAAGCTTGGCCGCCGGTCACATTAGGCCTTCCAAGTCTCCTGTGGCTGTTGGATTTTTTTTTGTTAAAAATAAAGATGGCGGTTTACGTCCTTGTCTGGACTTTCGTGAGATTAATAAAATTACAGTACGCAATCCTTACCCACTGCCATTGATTCCTGATTTGTTTAACCAGTTAGTGGGGGCCAAGTGGTTTTCTAAAATTGATCTCCGAGGGGCATACAATTTGTTGCGCATGAAGGAGGGTGATGAATGGAAGACTGCTTTTAACACTCCTGTGGGTCATTTTGAGAATCTGGTTATGCCTTTTGGTCTTACCAATGCTCCAGAATTTTTTCAGAATCTTATTAATGACATCCTTAGACCTTTGATCGGCAAAAATGTGGTTGTGTATTTGGATGACATTCTGATTTATTCGCCTGATCTGGAGTCTCATTGGCGGATCATACGTGAGGTTTTACAGTTATTAATGGACAATTCGCTTTTTGCTAAGCTAGAGAAATGTGAGTTCGCTGTACAGAGAATTAGTTTTTTGGGTTACATTATCTCCAGTGAAGGTTTTGAGATGGACCCGGTTAAAGTTCAAGCTGTGCAGGAATGGCCTAGGCCTATTGGTTTGAAATTGATACAGAGGTTTTTGGGTTTCGCCAATTATTACAGAAAATTCATAAAAAAAATTTCTATTATTGTCAAACCACTGACCGATCTCACCAGGAAAGGTGCTAATGCGGTTCAGTGGACTTCTGAGGCCATTGAAGCTTTTGTGTTTCTAAAGGAGAGGTTCACCTCTGCTCCCATCCTTATGCAGCCTGATGTGACTAAGCCGTTTTTGGTTGAGGTTGATGCTTCTTCTGTGGGGGTCGGTGCGGTGTTGTCTCAGGAAAGCAAGGATGGAGTACATCCCTGTGCCTTTTTTTCAAAAAAAATTTCTGAGACTGAACTTAATTACGATATTGGTAATCGGGAATTGCTGGCTATTAAACTCGCATTTGAACACTGGCGTCATTTCTTGGAAGGTGCTGGATTTCCCAATCAGGTTTTCACTGATCATAAAAATCTGATCTATCTTGATGCTGCCAAGCGCTTGAATGCCCGTCAGGCTAGGTGGGCACTTTTTTTCTCGCGGTTTAATTTTTCCGTTACTTACATCCCGGGTACCAAGATGTTAAAGCGGATGCTTTGTCTCGCAGGTTTTCTTCTATGGTCAGTGCTGAGGAGGAGGAGGAGAGCATTTTACAAGAAGGTGTTGTGATTGCTGCTTTGGACTCCGTTTTGGAGGATGAGATTTTTAAAGCTCAGGAGAATGCCCCTTCTAACACTCCCCATGGGAGGTTGTTTGTGCCTAGGACCTTTAGGAGAGATTTGTTTGTTGAGTGTCATGAGTCTCGGTTGGCAGGTCATCCAGGAATTTCTGAGACCAAGAGACTTGTGGGTCGCAGTTTTTGGTGGCCTGGATGGCAGAAGGAAGTCATTAAGTGGGTGCGTCAATGTACTGTGTGTGCTAGATCTAAGTCTTCGCATGCTCCTGCTGCGGGGTTGCTTTGTCCTCTGGAGGTTCCTAGTGCACCTTGGACACATCTGGCTATGGACTTTATTACTGACCTTCCCCCCTCTGAAGGTTTCACGGTCATCTGGGTGGTCGTGGACCGTTTTAGCAAGATGTGTCACTTGGTTCCCTTCATCAAACTGCCTTGCGCTAAGACACTCGCTAAGGCCTTTGTCAAGGAAATTGTCAGACTACATGGCGTTCTTACTGACATTGTTTCTAATAGGGGACCTCAGTTCGTGGCTCGTTTTTGGCGTGCCTTTTGTGACAGGTTGGGAGTTCATTTGTCGTTTTCATCCGGATATCATCCTGAGTCTAATGGCCAGACAGAAAGAAAAAAACAGGATGTTGAGCAGTTCTTGCGTTTCTTTGTGGCAGACAATCAAGAGGGGTGGTCTGAGTTTCTGCCACTTGCTGAATTTGCTCTTAACAACCATACATCCTCTTCTGCTGGGTGTTCGCCTTTTTTTTGTTGTACTGGGAGACATCCGTCTTTTGGGTCATTCTCCAAATTGGTATCGGCTGTGCCGGAGGAGGAGAGTTTTTCCGGTGATTTGGAGAGAGTTTGGACGGATGTGCGTGATAATCTTCAGGAGGCTAACAAAAAATCTAAGAGGTACTTTGATAGGAAACGGCAAGAGGTTTCGTTTGCTATTGGTGACATGGTTTGGTTGTCCTCTAAGAATCTGCGATTGAGGATTCCTTCGAAAAAATTGGGACCCAAGTTTGTAGGGCCCTTTAAGGTGCTTCAGATAGTTAACCAATCTGCTGTTAGGTTGGAGGTTCCTACCTCCTGGAAGATTAATCCGGTGTTTCATGTTTCTCTGTTGAAAAAAGCTGATGTGTCGGTTGGTGACGCCTCTGCCACTGTTCCTCCGGTGGTGGAGGACGGGGAATATGAAATTTCCCGCATCCTAAATTCTAGACGGTATAGAGGGAGTTTGCAGTATCTCGTCGCTTGGAAGGGTTTCGGACCCGAGGATAACTCATGGGTGAGGGCAGATGATGTTTCTGCTTCCAGACTTGTCAGAGCATTTCACAGGAGGTTTCCTGATAAGCCCGGTCCTAGGGGATCCGGAGGATCCTCTTAGAAGAGGAGGTACTGTTAGAACTCTCCTGTTAGGTTTTTTCTAGATTGCTGGTCACATGACCATTTTTGCCTATTTAATCCGACTCCGCCCTCCTGGCCTTGCTGGACTTCATTGTATTTACTACTCTTGAGCTAGCTTGGTACTCTGTTACCATTCTCTGTTAGTTTTGCTAGGTCTTCGGACCTCTTTGTTCTTTGTTGTGTGTTTGTCTTTGACTGCTACAATTTCTGCTAGGAGGTGTCCAACTTTATCCCAGTCCCTAGTTCTTGTAGGGATTCGTCCCTTGCATCTATAGGTCTTCGTACAGACTAGCCGAGGACTTTAGCGGGTCTGATCACAGGATCAGGTTCCCCGTTACATCGTAGGGATCCAGTTTAGTTCGATTGTAGGGACAGATCTCCTGTCTTTCCTTAGTGCTTGTAGCAGATCATAACACCTGGGACGCTCACTATGAATACCGTGTGATGCCCTTCGGTCTTTGCAATGCTCCCGCCGTCTTCCAAGAATTGGTCATTGACATCTTCCGTGATCTTCTCTACTCCTGCGTGGTAGTATACCTGGACGATATCTTCGTCTTCTCTCCGGATCTTCCCACACACCGGAAGGATGTTCGTCAGGTCCTGCTTAGGCTCAGGCAGAGCCACCTCTATGCAAAATACGAGAAGTGCCTCTTCGAGCAGACCTCTCGTCCATTTCTGGGCTATGTCATCTCCCAGACAGGCTTACGAATGGATCCTGAGAAGCTCTCTGCTGTCCTAAAGTGGCCCCGTCCGGAGGTGTTGAAGGCGATTTAGCGCTTCCTGGGCGTCACCAACTACTATCGTCTCTTCATTCCGCACTTCTTTTCCCGGACTGCTCCCATATCTGCACTCACCTGTAAGGGAGCAAATCCCAAGGTATGGTCGCCCGAAGCTGTGGAGGCCTTCCTTTCCTTAAAGCAAGCCTTCTCCTCTGCCCTAGTACTGCACCGTCCGGACTGCAACAAGCAGTTCTTCCTGGAGGTTGATGCTTCCTCCTCTGGAGCCGGAGCGGTGCTCACCCAAAAATCTTCATCCGGGAGAATGGTAACCTGCGGCTTCTTCTCCAAACTCTTCTCCTCGTCTGAGCGCAACTACTCCTTTGGAGACCGAGAATTGTTAGCCATCAAGTTGGCACTGGAGGAGTGGCGTTACCTGCTTGAAGGGGCTCTATGCCCGGTGATCATCTATACGGATCACAAAAATCTGGCATATCTCCAAAATGCCCAAAGACTCAATCCGCATCAGGCCTGGTGGTCTTTGTTCTTCGCCCGCTTCGACTTTGTCCTACATTTCCGCCCGGCGGACAAGAATGTCAAAGCCGAAGCCTTGTCCCGATCCTTCCTGTCCTCCGATCAAGAGGAGGAGCCTATGCACATCATTGACCCCTCCCAGGTGATGAAGGTGACGCCATTGGATCTGACTCGTCTTCCACCCGGTAAGACGTTTGTAGCAGTACCAGATCGTAAGAAGGTTCTACACTGGGGTCATTCGTCTAAACTAGCCGGCCATGCGGGCCAGAAAAAGACCTTCCTTCTCATTACCCGGCATTACTGGTGGCCTACGCTGCGCAAGGATGTGGTTGACTTCGTCACAGCCTGTTCGTCTTGTGCCCGGAACAAAGTTCCCAGACATCTACCAGTCGGTCATCTCCTACCTCTTCCCGTACCTTATGCCCCATGGCAACACATTGCTATGGACTTTATTACAGATCTCCCTGTCTCTGCCGGTTGTACAGTCATTTGGGTGGTCGTCGACCGCTTTTCTAAAATGGCTCACTTCATCCCTCTGCCTGGTCTCCCGTCTGCATCAGAGCTAGCTAAGGACTTCTTCCTTCATATCTTCCGTCTCCATGGTCTACCCCTCCACATCGTGTCGGATCAAGGGGTTCAGTTCACCTCACGTTTCTGGAGAGCTACGTGTAAGCTGCTGGATGTCACCCTGGATTTCTCCTCCGCTTACCATCCACAGTCCAATGGTCAAGTGGAGCGGATCAACCAGATCCTTTCCGGCTACCTCCGGCACTTTGTTAATGCTCACCATACGGATTGGGTGGACCTCCTACCATGGGCCGAATTCTCCTACAACAACCATGAGAGCGAATCGACTTCCAAGTCACCGTTCTTTATAGTCTATGGTCAACATCCCCAGATTCTGTTTCTCGTCTCCGCTTCTGTGGACAACCCTGCTGCGGAGTCTCTGGTCAGCGAATTTTCCACCATTTGGGAGAATACTAGGTCCGCACTTCTTCAGTCTCCGAGCGGATGAAGAGATTTGCTGACAAAAGACGTCTGGATCCGCCTCAATTCCGTCCGGGAGACAAGGTTTGGCTCTCCTCCAAACATGTTCGGCTCAAAATACCCTCCTACAAGTTGGGTGCTCGGTTCATCGGTCCATTTGAAATCCTTAAACAAATCAATCCAGTGGCCTACAAGTTAAAGCTTCCAGCCACCTTACGGATTCCCAACTCCTTCCACGTATCTCTCCTCAAACCAGTTGTCTTTAATTTTTTTTCCAACAATCCAGGTACTTCCCCTGCCCCGGTTTCCGCTGAGGACGTTTTTGAGGTTGAGAATATTCTGGCCACCAAGAGGGTAAGAGGGAGAACCTTTTTTCTGGTGGATTGGAAGGGGTTTGGCCCAGAGGAGAGAACTTGGGAACCCAAGGAGAACATCCACCCCCCCTCTTCTCCTTGAAAGATTTCTTTCTGGCCTAAAAAAGAGGGGGCGTAAAGGGGGGGTACTGTAGCATCGGCGTCTCTGCCCCCTGCCAGGCAGAGACGCCGTCCCTCTCACCTCCTCGGTCCCCGCGCGGCGTCCTCCAGCGCTCCTCTTCCTGCTGCTGCTGTCGGCGCGCGCTGCTTCCCGGGCACTGTGCTTAGGGCGCGCGCGCGGTCTCTCTCTCTTAAAGGGGCCACGCGCACCGTCCTAAGGAGTCCACGGCCAATTGCCGGAGGACCTCCCATATATAAGGCACCTCCTCCAAAATGGAGGTGCCCGAGCAATAGTTGATGCACAGTATACTTACCTCTGCTTCAGCCCTCAGGTCCAGTTGCCAGCCTGACTTCTGTTCCAGTCCGCCAGCCTGACTACTCTCCAGCCCTACAGTCTGTATTCTGTTCAACCCGCCAGTCTGTCTATGTGCAAGTCCGCCTGCTTACCAGGAAGAGAAAAAAGAGAGGGGTCGCTCACTGGTCTATTCGGGTGCTCTGAAGAAAAGAGTAATATCAATTGCAAAAAGAACTTCGGCACTCCATACATGAAAATATAAGAAATATTGTATCTAGACTAATGTCACTTTGAAAAATGAAGGTTTTTTGCGCACAATTTGGCCAATTTATGTGTGCCCATCAACCATGACAAGGTCACCTTCGTATGATGGGAAACTACGCTACGCTACCACTGGATATGCCACTCTTGGGCTGTAAGCCTGTATGGACAATAGGTCTTTGCTTGGGCTTTTAACCTACAATGTATGGGCTGGTAGAGCTAGTTAAAACCACCTGTGACTGAATGGGAGGGACACATGGTCAGAAAAAAAGGCTGTCAAACTTCTAATAGTGTGAACACGTACCTGCTGCAATGCTCCAGGAGCGGGATCCCAAAAATGATTAATAGAAAAAAGAGAGGGGTCGCTCACTGGTCTATTCGGGTGCTCTGAAGAATTTGGCCAATTTATGTGTGATGGGCACACATAAATTGGCCAAATTATGCGCAAAAAACCTTCATTTTTCAAAGTGACATTAGTCTAGATACAATATTTCTTATATTTTCATGTATGGAGTGCCGAAGTTCTTTTTGCAATTGATATTACTCTTTTCTTCAGAGCACCCGAATAGACCAGTGAGCGACCCCTCTCTTTTTTCTATTAATCATTTTTGGGATCCCGCTCCTGGAGCATTGCAGCAGGTACGTGTTCACACTATTAGAAGTTTGACAGCCTTTTTTTCTGACCATGTGTCCCTCCCATTCAGTCACAGGTGGTTTTAACTAGCTCTACCAGCCCATACATTGTAGGTTAAAAGCCCAAGCAAAGACATATTGTCCATACAGGCTTACAGCCCAAGAGTGGCATATCCAGTGGTAGCGTAGCGTAGTTTCCCATCATACGAAGGTGACCTTGTCGTGGTTGATGGGCACACATAAATTGGCCAAATTATGCGCAAAAAACCTTCATTTTTCAAAGTGACATTAGTCTAGATACAATATTTCTTATATTTTCATGTATGGAGTGCCGAAGTTCTTTTTGCAATTGATATTACTCTTTTCTTCAGAGCACCCGAATAGACCAGTGAGCGACCCCTCTCTTTTTTCTATTAATCATTTTTGGGATCCCGCTCCTGGAGCATTGCAGCAGGTACGTGTTCACACTATTAGAAGTTTGACAGCCTTTTTTTCTGACCATGTGTCCCTCCCATTCAGTCACAGGTGGTTTTAACTAGCTCTACCAGCCCATACATTGTAGGTTAAAAGCCCAAGCAAAGACATATTGTCCATACAGGCTTACAGCCCAAGAGTGGCATATCCAGTGGTAGCGTAGCGTAGTTTCCCATCATACGAAGGTGACCTTGTCGTGGTTGATGGGCACACATAAATTGGCCAAATTATGCGCAGAAAACCTTCATTTTTCAAAGTGACATTAGTCTAGATACAATATTTCTTATATTTTCATGTATGGAGTGCCGAAGTTCTTTTTGCAATTGCTTACCAGGAAGCACCTGCCAGTTACCTGCCTGCTACCTGCCGTGCCTGCTAGCCCGCTCACCTGGGAGCACTCGCCTGTTACCTGCTTGTTACCTGCTAGCCTACCTGGAGGCTCGGCTGTCACTTGCCATGACCACCTGATAGCCTACCTGGAGCTCCTCCTGTCTCTTGCCGTGACCACCTGTCTGCTAGCCTAGAGACTCCAGCCTGCTCTGCCATCACTTGCCGTGGCCACCTGATAGCCTACCTGGAGGTTCCTGCTGTCACTTGCCGTGACCACCTGTCTGTTAACCTAGAGACTTCAGCCTGCTCTGCCGTCATGTGCCGTGACCACCTGTCAGCTAACCCAGAGACTTCTGCCTGCTTGTTGTGCCCATCCGCTATACCGGTCAGTCCCAGTCATCTGACCCGTGGGAGCCACCTGCTCTCTTACAAGGTCATCCCCAGAGTAGCACATGGTCCCTCTGATCAGTCCCTCCCTGGTCAAGGAGTCGTTAGCCGCCGTACGACCAGGGTCGGTCTGAATTGATACTTAGTTGCGCCCCTCTGGGTCCCTCCTTGCACCGCGGCACAGAGGTTCCATCACCCGGATCCGTAACATTGATTATGTTGCTCACTGTGGACAAAGGAACATCAAGATCTCTGCAGATGGACTTGTAACCTAGAGATTGTTGATATTTTTCAACAATTTTGGTCCTCAAGTCTTCAAACAGTTCTCTTCTTCTCTTTCTGTTCTCCATGTTTAGTGTGGCACACACAGACACACAATGCAAAGATTGAGTCAACTTCTCCCATTTTTATCTGGTTTCAGGTCTGATTTTCATATTGCTCACACCTGTTACTTGCCACAGTTGAGTTTGAATGAGAATCATATGCTTGAAAAAAAGTTGTTTACTCACAATTTTGGAAAGGTGCCAACAATTTTGTCTGAACAATTTTTGGGGCTTAGTGTGAAATTATATGCAAAATCTGTTTTTCTTGTGTGTTGTTGCAATACACACAAAGGAAATAAATATTTGCTTAACAAAACATGTAATTGCAATAATTTTCTGGGAGAAATACTTCATTTTCTAGAATAATTTCAAGGGTGTCAACAATTTCGGCCATGACTGTACATATAAATCTATAATAAAAGTGTCTAAGTGGCAAGTATGTAAGTATGAGAACCTGTATAGCAATGTAAATTGATAGTTACAATGCATGTACCTTCTCCTGACAATTTAACTATTCATGCTCAAATTGTCTTTTTTTCATTTTGGCTTTGATCACTAGTCACCTTGTCCCATTCTATGAAGCAGAAGACTCTGCAGTTATAAGAGCAATTTAACAGGAGATACCCTTTTCTATCGCTTCTGAAAATATAGAGTGCCAGAAGATCTCTCCAAAATTGTAGTTCAAGAGGCTTCTTTATTGTATTACAGTCTTAAAATGCGTTGCTTCAAACAGGTCCCTTTTCAAGTTTTCGAATCTTTGAGTTTGACAGATTACTAACTTCATACTGGCATTTCTCCGAAATGGAACAACTTGAACTGCAGTCATAAATCTCAGGATTAGGACTTGTGTGACTGTTGTTTAACAGTTTGTTCTACTGTGTTTGGCAGCATTTGAGAAGCATATTGTTACAAAAAGATGTGGGTTTATGGTGTAAAATATAATAATATAAATAATATAAAATAAAAATAATTTAATTGAATGGTGTGATAATTGGCTCGCAGAGTAGAACAAATATATACTGTATGTGTACTTTGTAACTTTAATTTTAATGGTAACTCGCAATTTTAGAGAGCGGTGGACAGTGCTACTTTCATTACTATTTTATAATTTTATCTACCAACTTTTTTGTTTAAATTAGCGATGGAAAAGGATCTCAGAAACCAAATTGTGCTCCTCAAAGTCTTATTTTGTAGCTTCCATTCTCTTTAATGAAATCAATTATGCATGTTATTTAAGTCATATAGCGAAAAACATCACAGAAAAAAAGGGCATTCTTACCAATACCTGATCACAACACCAAGGTATTTTTAAGTGAGTCCTTTTTTACAGTGATATTTTTGGGTGTTTGATGTTTATTTCAGTGAATTCCAGCCTTGAAGCAGACTTATATTAGGGTTACTTCCAATATTCTTGCTTATTAGCATAATCTTGATTTCTACCAAATCTGTTCAAATAAACATGGAGTTTTACTGGATCTTTTCTTGATCTAGTTTAAAAATATTGCATTCCAAAGTGTCAAATGATATAATTCCCATTTAAATCAATACACATGAAAAAAACCTCCTCAGAGTTCAAATTTATGTTACTCCTAGACTCAACAGCGGCGTAATCTATGACTAAAATCAACTCCACTCCATGACATCTTTTATTCTAGTGTCCAGTAGCTGAAAGGTGTGACAAAATCATGATGTACATGCCTTTTAATGAATTTGCTGCATCTTACTCCACTGGACTCTTTAAAGCCAGCAACGTTTTAGATTCCCAAATTGTATGATTATTTCTCTTTTCCTTTTTTCAGGATTTTGGTGAAGTTGTTAACCTCAGATTCAAGCAATATTAATTTCTGCTATGTATATGTAGTTTAAATAGTAAAATTACTTTAATGAGGACTAGCCTGGTATTAGATTAAATGGTTCTGAATTAGTTCAATTTCATAGAAAATGTCCAAAGTAAGATACTTGCATAAAATATAATGCTAACAATGGCAAGAAAAGTGAGATGCATTTATTGGGTGGGGCAGGTCCTTCTTTTTGACCAGTGGTTTCACCATCACTTACAACAAAAATGAGTGTAAATGTTGAAGGAAATCTATAGCACCAATTTAATTTCGGGTGCAAGTACACTGTTAAAGATGTGTTACATTTATTAAAAGATGTGCATCTCTTAATATATACTACTCAACTTTAAAATTTCAATACAAACCAGGAAAAGTAATGGAATAAAAGAATACAAAGAATATAAAAAGGAAGTCAAATTTTCTAAACATCCAAATTTATTCGATATTGAGTGTGACTCTGATTATATGCCTTGGTATATTATAAATTAGGTTATTAATTGTTATCTGAGGAATGTTCTGTAGCATTGATTGTACTTGTGCATTCAAATCATCAAGATCGGCTGCCAGCAGCTCTCTTTTGCAGTTGCCGATAAGTGACCTCACATATGTAGTTAATGGGAGACAAGTCTCGAGATGATGCAGGCCATAGCAGCACATTTAGGCCATGCAGGTTGCTAACAGTAGTACGAGCAACACGCAGCATGGCGTTGTATTGTAAAAAAGTTCCTGGGACACTGTGGTAAAATGGTTAGACCACTGGTTCCATCATCAGATGATTGTAATACTGAACTGTTACTGTGCCTAGAATGAAACCTACTATAGAGGGGTTCAGCTCCCATACCATAATTCTTAGAGCATGACCAGTTTGACATTTCCTTTTGAATGCATCTTCATGGTGTTGCCCACATGGCCTCCAGACCAATCTTTGGCTATCATTGCATTAAGGACAAAAGCGGGACTCATCGCTGAAGTGGATAGATCTCCATTCCAGCCTCCATTGTTGTGTTGTGCAAATGTTGTATAATAGCTTATGTGTATACTGTTTGTGCAAATTCTATCTGATGGTTTATGTATCCACTATTTGACACTTTAAAGTTCCCTCTCAGATGATGTTCAGCCCAGGCTGCAGTTTGTTGAAATATAACAAACCGAACTGTACTTCCATCTCCGGGTCTATCGGCGAGTATCTGCTTCTGCTTCCAGTGTCTAGCATTGGCTTCAGTGCTGACATCTTCGAAGCTAATGCTCATTTAAAATGCAAACATTGAGAACATAATATCTAAACTACATTGTTGCTAAGTAAAGTGTACTTACAAAAAATTGTACTTACAAAAAATGAAGGTTCTTAGAGCATAAATTGGCCAATAATGTAGTTTAGATCTTATGTTCTCAGTGTTTGCATATATCTTGGCCCTTACAGAGTGCTGCTGTGTTCTCTTTTTGTATGTTATGCAGTCATTGCAGCTTGCACCTATTCATATTATATGGAGGTGCTAGTCAGGTTTTTTATTTTCTTGCCGTTCGCCATTGGAGGTTCTAACTGTCTCCTTTTCAGACTCTAAACTCCACCCATTATCCCAAGGGTTGCTTTTAATTAGTGCTGGTTTCTACATGCCCATTTAAAATTGTTGGCTTATAGCCCAAGAGATGCATGTTTGCCCATTTACATTGTAGGCTTATAGCCCAAGAGAGGCATGTTTAGAATGATAAAAACCCATCAGTGGGAGGTCACCTTGCCGTGGTTGATGGGCATACATAAATTGGCCAATTTATGCACTAAGAACCTTCATTTTCTGTAAGTACAATTTTTTTTTAAGTACACTTTATTTAGCAACAGTGTAGTTTAGATCTTGTGTTCTCAGTGTTTGCATATATCTTGGCCCTTACAGAATGCTGATGTGTCTTCTTTTTGCCCATATGTTGATGTCATGTGTTTGGAAGCTTCTGTTTTTTTGGCAACATCTGAGTTAATTAGAGACACACCTGTGGATGTTTTTTAATGCACACCTGAAACACACTGCTTCTTTGTATAGCATCATGGGAAAGTCTAAAGAAATCAGCCAAGATGTCAGGAAGAGAATTGTGAATGTGTACAATTCTGGCTCATCCTTGGGTACAATTTCAAGATACCTGAAGGTGCCTCAGTCATCTGTACAAACAATTATACACAAGTACAAACAAGATGGGAATGTCCAGCCATCATACCACTCAGGAGGGAGAAAGGTTCTGTGTCCCAGAGATGAACGTGCTTTTGTCCGACATGTGCAACCCAAGGACAAAAGCAAAAGACCTTGTGAAGATGATGGTAGCAGCTGGTAAGATAGTGGTAATGTCCAAAGTGAAGTGAGTACTGTATCAACACTTTGCCAGGAAGAAGCCATTACTTCAAAAGAAACATAAAAAAAACAGATTAATGTTTGCAAATGCACACAGGAATAAAGACCATAATTTTGGAGACATGTCCTGTGAAACTAAAATTGTACTTTTTGGCATAATGACCATCATTACGTTTGGAGGAAAAAGGGAAAAGCTTAGAAGCCTAAAAACACCATCCCAACTGTGAAACACGGGAGGAGGTGGCAGAATCATGTTGTGGGGTTGTTTTTTTTGCAGGAGGGACTGGTGCACTTCACACTTCACTTAGATGGCATCATGAGAAAAAGAAGATTATGTGGCAAAACTGAAACAAGACATCAGCCAGGAAGTTAAAGCTTGGGCGGAAATGGGTCTTCCAAATGGACAATGACACAGAGAATACTGCCAAAATGGTAACAAAATGGCTTAAGGATAACAAAGTCAATGTTTTGTAGTGGCCATCACAAAGCCCTGATTTCAATCCTATTGAAAATTTATGGGCAAAGCTGAAAAGGCAGGTGTGAGCAAGGTGACCTACAAACCTAGATCCTTACACCAGTTTTGTCAGGAGGAATGGGCCCAAATTCCATCCAACTATTGTGAGAAGCTTGTGGAAGGATATCCCAAACGTTTGATCCAAGTCATTCAGTTTAAGGCCAGTGGTACCAAATACTAATGAAATGTATGTAAACTTTTGACTTTGCAGTAAGTAATAAAAATGCCTTAAAACATTCTCTCTCTCATTATTCCGGCATTTGGCAAATATTAAAATTATGGTAATCCTAATTTACCTAAAACAGGAAAGGTTTATTCAGATTTAATGTCCAATATTGAGAAAAACATGCATATGTGTCTTTTTATGTAGTGTATGTAAACTTCAGGTTTCAACAGTATATTGTACCCATAAATAAATATTATCATGAAAATAAAAGAATAAAAGTACATATATTTGGTATCGCCGCGGCCGGAACGACCTGACCTATAAAACTGTCCCACTAGTTAACCCCTTTAGTGAACATGGTAAAAAATAAAAATAATAAACAAATCAAAAAACGGTGCTTTATCATCATACTCCTAAACAAAAAGTGGAATAAACCACGATAAAAAAGATGAATGTAAACAAAAATGGTACTGCTGAAAACGCCATCTTGTCCCGCAAAAAACAAGCTGCCATACAGCTCCATCAGCTGAAAAATAAAAAAGTTATGGCTCTCAGAATAAAGCGATGCAAAAAAAATAACTTTTTCTATAAAATAGTTTTTATTGTGTAAAAGCGCCAAAACATAAAAAAATATAAATGTAGTATTGCTGTAAACGTACTGATCTGAAGAATAAAGCTGCCTCATCAATTTTTCCAGAATACTCGGCACTTAAAATTATGCACAAAATTGATGCAAAAAATATTTTTATTTCATTATTTCATGAAGCAATCCAAAGTGAAGGTGACGTTTCAGCCTTATACACTCAGGCATTTATCAATGGAAGGCGCTTTCCATTGCAGGCATCTCCTGCCTTTCAGCAGCGCTGCTTTCATATTTACACAGCACATGCAATCCGTGATCCGTGATTTTGATAAAGGCCTGAGTGTATAAGGCTGAAACGTCACATTCACTTTGGATTGCTTCATGAAATAATGAAATAAAAAAAAAATTTTGCATCAATTTTGTGCATAATTTTGAGTGCCGAGTATTCTGATACAAATACTCATAGGGTGGAACCTTTACTCGTGCACCATTCACATTGAGTGCCGTATACTTATCTGGTTATCAATTTTTCCACACCTGGAATGGCAGAAAAAAATAATCTTGAATTGTTGGTTTTGGTTTATTCTGCCTCCCAAAAATCGGAATAGAACGCAATCAAAAAATGTCACGTGCCCGAAAATGGTACCAAGAAAAATGTCAACTTGTCCTGCAATAAATAAGCCTTTATGTGACTCTGTCGGCTGAAATATGGAAAAATTATAGCTCTCAAAATATTGCGATGCAAAAACTAGTCTTTTTAAAAAAAAGGGTCTTTTAGTGTGTGACAGCTGCCAAACATAAAAACCCGATATAAATCTGGTATCGCTGTAATCGCACCGACCCGAAGAGTAAAGTTATCTAATCACTTACACTGCATGAGAAACGGTGTAAAAAATAAATAAAACCAATTTTTCACCTGCTGCTGATTTGATAATTCTGCCTCCCAAAGATTGCAGTATCGCTTGGCTAACATTTATCTTGTGCTGAGCGCTTACACCGGGCTTTCCATTTACATCTCTGAAATATGTGATTCAGAAAGAACCTCTGAAGGAAGACTCCCTGTAATGAGGCAGATGGAGGCACCGTGGATGCTGTCTGACCCGTGATCTACGGTGTCTGTCTTTTATTGCCCGTGCACAAAAATGCAGTCGCCCACAGTTTTATGACCCTCTGAAAAAAAGACACTATTAAACAGAAGTCAGGCGGAGTACAGAGTTACTCTGCTGCCTCGTTATAGTGAATGGATCCCTCGGTATAGGGTTAGGGTCGTGTTGCCATACACAAACAATCCCTGCATTTTTTTTGGGTGTCTAACATCTGTGAAACCTGTGGGGTGGGGACTCGAACATGTCACTCAAGCACCCATGAGACTTGGTGCATACCCGAGTACCCGATGCAAAGTCAAGTAGCGAGCACTTGCGCTCAAGACTAATGGCAACATATTCAATTTGATGACCTAATGTTATCAAATTCTGTGTCGTACCTCTGGGTTCAAAATGTTCACTATACCCCTTGATAAAATACTTGAGGGGTGTAGTTTCCAAAATGGTGTCACTTGTTGGGGTTTTCCACTTTTTGGGCACATCAGGGGCTCCCCCAATGTGCTAATTATGCAAGCAAATTTTGCATTCAAAAAGTCAAATGGCGCGGTTTTACCACACATATGGGGTATTGGGTTACTCAGCAGAAATTGTACAACAAATGCTATGGTGCAATTTCTCCTGTTACCTTTATGAAAATGCAAAATTGAGGACTGAAAAACATTTTTGTGTAAAAATGTGACAATTTTATTTTTATGACTCAATGTTACAAACTTTTGTGAAGCACCTGGGGGTTCAAGGTGTTCACCACACATCTAAATAAGTTCCCTGAGGGGTCTAGTTTCCAAAATGGTGTCACTTGTGGGGAGTTTCTACTGTTTAGGCACATTAGGGGCTCCCCAAATGCGACATGGTGTCTGCTAATTATTCAAGCAAATTTTACATTAAAAAAGTCTAATTGCGCTCCTTCCCTTCCGAGCCTTGCCGTGTTTCCAAACAGAGGTTTTCCCCCACATATGGGGTATTGACGTGCTCAGGAGAAATTGCACAACAAGTTTTGTGGTCCATTTTTTTCCTGTTAACCTTGCAAAAATAAAAACATTTGGGTCTAAAGTAACATTTTTCTAAAAAAAAGTTAAATGTTCATTGTTTTCTTCCACACTCCAAAAATTCCTGTGAAGCACCTGAATGGTTAATAAACTTCATAAATATGGTATTGAGCACCTTGAGGGGTGAAGTTTTTAGAATTGCATCACTTTTGGGTATTTTCTGTCATAAAGGCCCCTCAAAGTCACTTCAAATGTGATGTGGTCCCTAAAAGAAAGGTTTTGTAAATGTTGATGGAAAAATGAGAAATTGCTGGTCAACTTTTAACCCTTATAACTTCGTAACAAAAAAAAAATTTGGTTCCAAAATTGTGCTAATGTAAAGTAGACATGTGGAAAATATTATTTATTAACTACTTTTTCTGACATATCTCTCTGATTTAAGGGCATGAAAATTCAAAGTTTGAAAATAGCAACATTTTCTAAATTTTTGCCAAATTTGTGATTTTTTCACAAAGTAATGAAGTCATATCGAAGAAAATTTTTACCACTATCATGAAGTACAATATTTTTTGTTAAAATATTCTCAGAATCAGTGGGATTCGTCGAAGCATTCCAGAGTTATTACCTCATAAAGTGACAGTGGTCAGAATTGTAAAAATTGGCCTGGAAATTAACGTGCAAACCACCTTCGGGGGTAAAGGGGTTAATACAGGATGCAGACCATTTTTACAGGATAGGGACCAGGACTGAGGACATTATTACAATGGCATGTATATCTGACCAATATGCTGTTGGGGTTCTAGGTCCAAATTTTGCACCAGGGCCCTTAGCACTCTATTTATGCCACTGGCAGGGAGTGAGGTAATCAGTGACTTCCTGTGGTTTAAGGTCAATCCATCAATATGTATAGGTTAATAATGGCAGAAAGTGAGGTAGGCAATGACATCATGAGCTGTAAGATTAATCATATAAATGGGAATTATAGGCGAAACTAAAATTTTCATGGACAAAATACTTACAATCTGTGGTCAATATTAGCACAGTATTCACATGTTTTTCAGGAATGTCAAACTCATATACACAGAGGGCCAAAATGAAAACTTGGACAAAGTTGCAGGTCAACCTTGATATTTATTAAAAAAAACTAGGTGGTTGCCCGATTCTAACGCATCGGGTATTCTAGAATATGCCCCATGCAGGATGTGACCCCCCCCCCATATAATGCGCCATGCAGGATGTCACATCCCCCATCCGTTATAATGCCCCATGCTGGATGTGACATCCCCCCCTCCCTTATAATACCCCATGCAGGATGTCACATCCCCCCATAGTGCCCCATGCAGGATGTGACATCCCCCCCTCCCTTATAATGCCCCATGCAGGATGTCACATCCCCCCTATATAATACCCCATGCAGGATGTCACATCCCCCCATAGTGCCCCATGGAGGATGTCACATCCCCCTTCCCTTATAATGGCCCCATCCACGATGTCACACTTCCCCACCCCACCATTTAATGCCCTATGGCCCCATACAATAAAAAAAAATAAAAATCCAATACTCACCTCACTTGTCAGCTGCTCCTCTGGACTCCAGCATAGCCCGCATGTTCCCGCTGTGTGCTGTAACCGGTCAGGAGAGAGCACGGTGTAAAGACGTCACCGCACCCTCTGACCTGACACGTCACACAGCAGCAGCGGAAGACACAGGAGCTGCTGCGCAGGCACGGGGAGGGGTAAGTATGACGCCGGGTGCCGGGGTCCTGAGCGAGCGGGGGGGGGGGGAGAGGGGAGGGGTAAGTATGGCGTCGGGTGCCGGGGTCCTGAGCGAGCAGGGGGAGGGACAGGAGGAGAGGGGAGGAGAGGAGGGGAGGAGAGAGTAGAGGAGGGGAGGAGAGAGGAGGGGCGTCACTTTTACCGTCCGGAGATAAGCGGCCATAGCCGCTGATCTCCCGACAGTAGCCGCATGGGGGTCAGCGGCGCCTCCGGCTGGGGGACGTATGCTGCGAGCAGTCGGCTTCATCTCCCGGCTGCATCGCCGCTCACCTCCGTGTGGCAGATCAGCCGCTAACGGCCGCCATCTTTTTGTGAAATGCCGCTCGCTGATTGGCCGCGGCCGGACCAATCAGCGACGCGGTATTTCCTGGACAGACAGACAGACAAACAGAAAGACAGACAGACGGGATAAGACAATTATATGGATAGATGTCTACGGTTGAGGAAGTTTTCCCTTATCATCAAATATAAAGATGAATATTTTCATATGGAATCAAACGTAAAGGTATTGTCCCACGAACAAAGTACATTTTATTTAAAAGTACAATACAGTGCAGTGTATTCCTCCACAGTACCCTCCATATGCATGGTATCGAGACCCTACTGTACTCAGTAGCAAAATATGGTGATCCCAACACTATATGATGCCCCAACTGTGATCCCCACACAGACCTCCACACTGTATAATGGGCCCCACATAGTCTTCCATACAGTGCAATGTGCCCCAAGTAGTCCTCCACATTATAATGGACCCCACATAGTCCTCTACACAGTATACTGGGCCTCACATAGTTCTCCATACAGTATAAAGGACCCCACATAGTCTTCCATACAGTTTAATGCCCCCACATAGTCCTTCATACAGTATAATGGGCCCACATAGTCCTACATACAGTATAAGGAGCCCATATAGTCCTCCATACAGTATATTGGGTCTCACGTTAAAAAAAAAAAAAAATACTCATCTCTTCTCGATTCCATACTGTTCCGGTCTCAGCAGCAAGCACTCTGCAGCTCTTCACTGCTCGGCATAGTGGGCTCAAAATAGTGACATCATTGTGCGTCACTGCGCTGAGATGTCAGACACAGAGGGACACAGAAGGACACAGAGACACAGAGGGAGAATGACAGCTGACAGCTGGCGCCTCCATCATTGCTTTCAACTGTATCGGCATCCAGGATGCTGATACAGTTGAAAGTGTGATGCCGGAAGGCGGGGCTGGGGTCGTGGGCCAAATACAATCACCCTGCTGGCCAGTGGGCCAGAGTTTGACATGCCTTAATCTATAAGAGCCACTTAAGGAGTGGAAGAGATCTGTTTTTCTTTTGGGTTTTCTCCTTAAGAGGCAAGACGCTAATAGGTTGGATAGTGTCATAAATCTTCAGTAAGATATTTTCAGTTTTAGAGGCAGGTGGTCTTTTAGTAATGGGTCACTATGCCAGTGTCATTGATCTGTGTTATGTATTATAATGATTGACAACTGTTTTTTAAGTTGTGCTGGCTTTTTTAATACATCAATTCAATATTGATCCATTAATGTGCTTTCGCTTTAGTGTTATTATTTTTTATTATAATTTTAAGGTTCATCATGCTTTTTCCATGTTTTCAAATAATCATGTAATTTCTTTCAGCTAAGCAATTTTCCAAGTGATCCGTATACATTGCTACATTTTTTATTTATGTAGCTTTCATTTATAATTAGAGATGAGCGTTGTTCTACTCGAACTGTTCGCCAATCTCAAATTCGAGCTGTTTTGGGCGGTGTTCGAGCCGGTCGGCGAACACGAACAATTTGAGAAAAATTCGGCTGTTCGAGGTTATGTTCGATAACTGTTCGTGCACCAAAATCATAACTGGATTTTTTCTCAGTAATGATGAAAATTAATGTTAATACGCAGTTTGAGTGTACAGCGGGGCGGGGGGAGGGGCAGGGGATGGATCTCTGCAGGAACAATGAAGATCTCCATTTTTTTTTCTCTTTCCCGCATTTGCAGTGGGGAGGTGCAATCTGTCAGCCTATCAGCAGCGCACACACGGAGCGAAGTGCTTTTTTTCACACAAGCAAGGGCATGTGTGATTGGCAGTGTATGTCACATGTCCTTGCCCTATAAGACCAAGCCATTTTCCCCGTCGCCACCATTTTCTCACTGCTGCAGCTGCGTGTTAGACGGCACCGCTGTTGCTGTGTGCGCTATACCTTGTTAATTTCAAGCCAATTTTCGCACAAATATACAGATAGCTTGGGAGTAGGGAATAGTTGTGATTGCAGTCCTTTTAAGGACTAGGTTACAGCATTTCCTACGACTTTTATCAGGCAGGTCTGTGCTCTTAAATAGATAGATTGTGGGAGTAAAGACTAATTGTAATTGGAGTCCTTTTCAGGACTAGGTTACATCAGTTCCTATCAGTTTTTGCCAGGCAGGTCTGTGCCAGTGCTGTGCAAGTTTTTTTCACAGCATTTGGCTGAATCTAGCAAAGCTAATCCTTTTTGGCCTATTGCAGAGTGTGTTAGTCAGTGGAGTAGCCTATCTGTGTTGCAAGATATACCACCTGTGTATAGAATACCAATTTTTTTACTGCACCTAGTGAAGTAAAATCTTTTGGGCCTAGCATCATTCTATTAGTCCATCTATACTGACCTCCATCAGGTTGCAAACTGAATATAATTTTTTTCTGCATCTAGCTCTGAAAAAATATTTGGGCTTCTAGCAGTGTGTGGGACTTGGTCTATTAGTCCATCTATACTGACCTCCATCAGGTTGCAAATTAAAAATAATTTTTTTCTTCATTTAGCTCTGAAAAAATATTTGGGCTTCTAGCAGTGTGTGGGACTTGTTCTATTAGTCCTTCTATACTGACCTCCAGCAGGTTGCAAATTGAATATAATTTTTTTCTGCATCTAGCTCTGAAAAAATATTTGGGCTTCTAGCGGTGTGTGGGACTTGGTCTATTAGTCCATCTATACTGACCTCCATCAGGTTGCAAATTAAAAATAATTTTTTTCTGCATCTAGCTCTGAAAAAATATTTGGGCTTCTAGCAGTGTGTGGGACTTGGTGTATTAGTCCATCTATACTGACCTCCATCAGGTTGCAAATTAAAAATAATTTTTTTCTTCATTTATCTCTGAAAAAATATTTGGGCTTCTAGCAGCGTGTGGGACTTGTTCTATTAGTCCATCTATACTGACCTCCATCAGGTTGCAAATTAAAAATATTTTTTTTCTGCATCTAGCTCTGAAAAAATATTTGGGCTTCTAGCAGTGTGTGGGACTTGGTCTATTAGTCCATCTATACTGACCTCCATCAGGTTGCAAATTAAAAATAATTTTTTTCTGCATCTAGCTCTGAAAAAATATTTGGGCTTCTAGCAGTGTGTGGGACTTGGTCTATTAGTCCATCTATACTGACCTCCATCAGGTTGCAAATTGAATAAAAAAATTTTCTGCATCTAGCTCTGAAAAAATATTTGGGCTTCTAGCGGTGTGTGGGACTTGGTCTATTAGTCCATCTATACTGACCTCCATCAGGTTGCAAATTAAAAATAATTTTTTTCTGCATCTAGCTCTGAAAAAATATTTGGGCTTCTAGCAGTGTGTGGGACTTGGTCTATTAGTCCATCTATAATGACCTCCATCAGGTTGCAAATTAAAAATAATTTTTTTCTTCATTTAGCTCTGAAAAAATATTTGGGCTTCTAGCAGTGTGTGGGACTTGTTCTATTAGTCCTTCTATACTGACCTCCAGCAGGTTGCAAATTGAATATAATTTTTTTCTGCATCTAGCTCTGAAAAAATATTTGGGCTTCTAGCGGTGTGTGGGACTTGGTCTATTAGTCCATCTATACTGACCTCCATCAGGTTGCAAATTGAATAAAAAAAATTTCTGCATCTAGCTCTGAAAAAATATTTGGGCTTCTAGCGGTGTGTGGGACTTGGTCTATTAGTCCATCTATACTGACCTCCATCAGGTTGCAAATTAAAAATATTTTTTTTCTGCATCTAACCCAGCCAATAGTTTTGGCCTAATACCACAGTTTGGCCACTCAGCTCTGCTCGGTTACCATCCATTGTTTTTTTGTGCAAACAACTCCAGAGTTGTGAATTAGTTAACCACCAAAATGAGTGGAAAAAGGCCTGCTGCTGGTGGAAAGGGGAATAGGCGTGTTGGGAAGGGGAAAAAAGGTTGTGTCCGTGGGGTAGGTGCAGAAGAAAGACCATCTTCCAGCCAAACTAAAATGTCTACTTCTTTTAGCGGACAATGTGATAAGATCCCTTTCTTACGGCCACGCCAATCGCTACAAATTCCAGATGAGGCACAAAAACAGCAGGTGCTTCAACGGATATCAAGTGCTCCTTTAAGTGGGCTCTCCTCCACATCAACTTCAACATCACAAATACTCCAGTCCTCAAAGGTGTCACCCAAATCGCACTTGCTTCCTCACAGCTCCCAAATCTCCAGCTGCCCGTCTGAGTATGAGGTAGAACAGATGGTTGAGTCTGCAGAGCTGTTTACTCATACTATAGCCTGGGAATCAGAGGTCGACTCCAGCGCTTCTGTGAATCCAGACGAGGAAATGATCTGCACTGATGCCCAGAATCTTTATGAGTCGGATCCAGGACCAGACGCAGAAGGTTCTGACCATAATGTAGACCCTCATTCCCAAACTGTAACTCCTGTTGGTGGAGACAATGAGGAAGACGATGATAAGACTCAAATACCTGATTGGAGCGACAACTTTAGTTTTTTGTCAGGGCAGGAACAGGTTGGCTCTGAGGACGACGGGTGTGATAACGCACAGGGTGATGATGATGAGGTCGGAGATCCCACTTACTGTCAACCCACAGTCAGCCAAGAGATGAGGTCAGCAGAGGAGGTGGAGGAAGATGCTAGTGACGACGAGGTCAGGTTGCGCCTTCCTGGACAGAGACGTAGTACTGGAAGCACGTCAACAACTGCATCCTCAAACACAACTCTGCCTCTCACCACAAGTCGTGGTGGCTCTTCAGGTCGCATGGGTGCTAAGCCTTGCATAGCCTGGGCATTTTTTCAGATCGATAAAGATGACCCAACTCGTGTTATCTGTAACATTTGTCAGCAAAAGCTAAGTAGAGGCCAAAAAATACATAGTTTGAGTACTTCATGCATGAACCGGCACATGGACATGAAGCATAAGTTGCAGTGGGAAGCTCAGTGTGCTACAATGCGGTCTAGCCGGCCAGGCCAACCACCGTCTGCCATATCTTGTGCATCCGCGGCCTCTTCATCCTCTGTGACTGGGGGGACAGCAGTCACACCTGTTTTGGGGCGCAGACCTGCCACCTCTTTACCCGCAACAGCCAGCGTGATTGGCAGGTCATCATTTTCTTTGGAGGTGGTAACACCAGCTGGTCTTGAGCGCTGTCCGACATCGATAGCACCACCTTTGGATCAAGGCAACCTAACATGTCCGCCTGCATCTTCCTCACAGACCGGCAGTTTGCCGGGTACACCCTTATCAACCCCGTCTAAGCACAATAGCCAGCCCTCGGTTCCTCAGATGTGGACAAGTAAAAGACCATTTCCTCCTAGCCATGAGAAAGCTAAGAGGTTGAATTTCACCATCTGCAAGCTCTTGGCTACAGAAATGCTGCCTTTCCGCCTGGTGGACACAGAGGATTTTCGAGACCTTATGTCCGTCGCAGTGCCCCAGTACCAGATGCCCAGTCGGCACTACTTCTCAAAGAAAGGTGTGCCTGCGCTCCACCAGCATGTCGCACACAACATCACCGCTTCTTTGAGAAACTCTGTGTGTGACAGGGTGCATTTCACCACAGACACTTGGATGAGTAGGCATGGACAGGGGCGTTACATGTCGCTGACTGGGCACTGGGTAACTATGGTGACAGCAGGACAAGGGGCTGCTGTCCAAGTCTTGCCGTCCCCACGAGTTGTGCGTCAATCCTCTTTATGTCATTTTTCCTCCACTGCTTCTGCCTCCTCAACCTCCTCTCGGTCTTCCACCTGCACCCAAAGCCTGTCTGGTCATGCCACAAGCTTTCTAACTGCGCAGAAGGGATCCTGCACACCTCCTTACTATGCTGGCAGTAGGGCTCAACGTCATCAGGCGGTTTTTACATTGAAATGTCTGGGAAATGTGAGTCACACAGCTGAGGAGTTGTGGTCAGCTCTGGAGAACCAATTTCATGAATGGTTGTCTCCACTGGACCTGAAACCAGGGAAGGCCGTGTGCGACAATGCTGCAAACCTGGGTGCGGCCCTTCGCCGGGGCAATGTCACACACGTGCCTTGTATGGCTCACGTGTTGAACCTGGTTGTCCAGCAATTTTTAGCCCACTATCCCAGACTAGATGGCCTTCTGCAGAGGGCACGGTCGCTGTGTGCTCACTTCCGCCGTTCGCATCCCGCAGCTCAGCGACTTACATCTCTACAGAAGTCGTTGGGCCTGCCACTTCACCGGCTAAAATGCGATGTGCCTACCCGGTGGAATTCAACTCTGCACATGTTGCAGCGACTGTGGCAGCACCGACAAGCCCTGGTGCAATACGTTCTGACGTATAGCCTGGGCCAACGAGATTCAGAGGTGGGGCAAATCACGCTGGAGGAGTGGTCTCAGATCAGGGACCTATGCACCCTTCTGCACAGTTTTGAAATGGCGACGAAGATGTTTAGTGCTGACGATGCCATTATCAGCATGACTATTCCGGTGATTTACATGCTGGAGCACATGTTAAACAGAATTCGGAGTCAGGTGGTGGCACAAGAGGAGGTGGAGGAAGTAGAGGAGGAGGAGTTGTATGCGGAAGGGCTAACATCTGCAAGGTCCAGACGGTCGGCAGCACCAGGGCGGCAGGCATGTGAGGGTGGGGGAGATGATTTTACCAGGGCGCATGGTAGCAGCCAAACTAGTTAGGAAGGTGCAGGAGCCCAGGAAGAAGTGGAGGACGAACTGATGGAAGACTCATCAGATGAGGGAGACCTTGATCACATTTCTGTTGTGCGAGGTTGGGGGGAGAGGACAGAGGAAGGAAGCATGATTGTTACCTCGCCACCAACACAACAGGGACTTGGTGCTCCTGGATGCGCAACACACATGAGTGCCTTCTTGCTGCACTACCTGCAACATGACCCTCGAATTGTGAGAATTAGAAATAATCCTGACTACTGGGTTGCCACACTGTTAGATCCCCGGTACAAAAGTAAATTTGCAGAAATTATTCCTGCCATAGAAAGGGATGCACGCATGCAGGAGTATCAGCAGAGACTGTTGCAGAATCTTACATGTGCTTTTCCACAAAATACCAGTGGTGCACGTAGTGAATCTCACAGTTCCAACTTGCCAACCGTGGTCTGTATGGAATTGTTCAATAAAGGGCCCAAATTTAAGATAACATAGATGGGAGAGGTCTCTATGAATAGGAATTCCTAAGTATTTGATACCCTGTGAGGGCCAGGCAAAGGGAAAGTTGGACTGGATGGAATCCTATATGGATTTAGGGAGGGAGACATCGAGGGCCTCAGACTTCGCTGCATTGATTTTAAAATTTTACCATGTAACAAAGTGATCTATTTCAGCCATAACAGCAGGGATGGATATATGTGATTGAGTGATATATACTAGGACATCATCAGCAAATAGAGAGCACTTGTACTCGGTGCCTCCCACCTCAATCCACCTAATATTGGGGTTATGGCGAATTGATGAGAGCAGGTGCTCCGTCACTAGGATGTATAAGAGAGGGGACAGAGGACATCCCTGCCTTGTCCCATTGGTGATTGTGAAAGGTGATGAAAATGTTCTGACGCACCCCCTGGGCCTTGGGACACCCGGAGCCGGACCCTTTTTGGTGGATGCTGGTGGTTGTAGTCTTCGTGGCGGCGATCCGGTTCCGTGGCTCAGGGCGGTCAAACCAGTGGCGGAACTATTTATGTGGTTTTGATGTTTAAATGTCCGACTACGCCACCCGTGGATTGCGGTCAGAGTGAACCGCCGCTACAGGGCAGACCGCTAAGGCTGGTGTTGTGGGTGCAGCAGAGCGTAGCATAACTCCCCACGGGAGGAGTATAGCCTCAGGGCAGTGTATGCGGAGGATGGGGGTGATGGTGCAGGGCAGCAGCAGTAACGACACGGAGTCAGTGATGCAGTTCAGGGCCTTTACTCACAGTTCTTATTATCCAGACCACGTCTGCAGGTAACAGCTGCCCACGTCGTACTGTGCTCACCAGGTGAGGGACTCAGACAACTCCCAGATAACTTTGGAGCGCTTCACAGGACCCCCTTTGTGTGTCCTTTGTCTGGCCTTTCTTACCAACACTTCTGTCCGGCTGCCTCGGGCCTCCTCTTGGTAAACTTGGCGCCAGTTTCCCTGACCCTATGTGGTGCCTTCCTAGCGGGTGGAGCAAGGGGCTGCGCCACATAAAATGTCAGAGCCTCCGGTTTCTAGCTGAGGGTCGTTTCCTGCCTCCACTAGTTCGGGGACCGGTCTCCCCCTTTGGCCTGACCCCTCCACGCAGGTGGATTCGGGCGTGCGGTGGCGACTCGCCTGTCTGCACCCCTGGGATCCCTTCATTCCTCGTTCCTGGAGCCTTCTCCGCTCCTCTTCCTTCCTTCTCCCTCTTGCAGGCCTGGGCCTCTGTTACTAGGCCCGCCTCCGGAGCAGAGCTCATGCAGAGCCCCTGCTCCCTGCCACTTCTGCTCAGATTTCTCTGCACTGAACTAAGATGGTGCCCACCTTTTATACTCCCTTCTCAATGCACCCAGGAACTGCTTCCTCCCTGCTCCTGCACTGCAGGGTTCCCCTTCCTCAGTGTTCCCTCCCCCCACTCCAGCCAGGGACAGGGACTGTCGTGCCCATCTCAGGGGCATATTGGTCGCCCTGCCCCACGGCAATGTGGTGTAATGCATGCAGGTGTCGGGTCCTGATCCACACTCCATCCTTATCTGAGAGTGAGATATCACACCTCTGGGTGAGGTGCAATACGTCTGTAGCAACCGAGCCCTCGGTGCTACAGTTCCATTTATCTTCAGCCTAGGTGACGTATTGTGATACAGGGCCGTGATTTTGGCTATAAAAGGGTCCCCTAGACCCCTACCCCAAGCTTTTTAAGAGAATCATATATGGCGTGCCAGGAGACTCTATGGAATGCTTTCTCAGCATCCAACGAGAGTATCTACTTACAAATTTTTAACTGCATCTAGCCCAGGAAATACTTTGTGCCTAGTAGCAGTGTCTGCTAGTCAGCGGATTATCCCGGCTGTTAAGCAAGCTACACCACCTGTAGTTTGGACACTTAATTTTTTCAAAGGAAATGCTTCGGGACCACGGGATACTCAGTGAAGAGCATGAGGAGGCACCCCAAGGCATAGGGGCTGGGACTGGCAGTAGGATGCCTTGCGGTGGACAGCCGAGCTCGATCCTTATAAAAGCTTTTTAACTGCAGCAGCTTTAGTGGACGCTACTGGAGCTGGAATTACGCGGCTGCTGGCATGAGACTTGCCCTCCAATAGATCCTTGTAAATGGATTTAAAGTGTATTCATTCAAATTAGAGGGACAATTTAAATTAAAAAGCTTAGAGCTGCCTCCACCACAGGGGGGCTCTCTCGACCCACCAGCGGACAGGCACCAGTATTGGGAGAGGGGGGCTGGCCGTCAGGGTTCACCGCGGCTCTGGCACAAACCCGGCGACACGGAGGTGGCACGGGCAGGAGCGGACTGGCCGTCTCGGCTTCTCACTTTTTGGATTTTAGAAGGGCATGACATGCCTATATCTGTGTCTCCCCCTCCTTTTACTCCTCCACCTCTTTTCTTTTCGCATGACTATATGTACTTGTCACTTTTCCATGTGTTAGTTGTGTCTTCTGAGCAGTTTGTCAGCTTTTGGACACCTTTGAAGGTGTTTTCTATGTGTTTCTATGTGTTTTTGTTTGCCTGCCATTGGTTTTAACGGTGTTCGAAGGTGTTCGACGAACAGTTCGACGAACAGTTCGGCGAACACACGGGTGTTCGACGAACCGAACCGAACTCGAACACTACGGGGGTGGCTCAACACTATTTATAATCTCAATGTATAACCTTTCAGCCCATGATTTCACTGCCTTCCTCACTTCCTACCATTGGTATCTATTAGTGTTGAGCGGGCACTAAAATGCTCGAGTGCTCGAAGCTCGGGCCGAGCTCACCGTGATACTCGGGTGCTCGACCCGAGCAACGAGCCCAATCTTAGTCTATGGGAGACCTGAGCATTTTTGCGGCTGCATCCCCGGCAGTCTTTTAAAAGCCTAACAAGTGCACAAAACGATAGTGACAGTGCTCAAATGACAAGGGGACAGTATTAAGCCACTTTTAAGGGCTCACAATAAAACGTTCAAAAACAAAACTGAAACTGCTTTCCTGTGAAATATGTTAAGGAATTTCCTTTCCAGGGTAAAGACTTGTGTATAAGGTAAAATAAATAACCCCCAAAAAAATACTCCTCCACACCTTGGGCTATGTTCACAAGTAGCATTTTTTATGCGTTTTTGCACTTTTGTATTGCTTTCAACCGTGACAAATGCATTCACCGGGAAATGTCATTTTAACATTTTACAACCTTATCTGGCCATGTGCTGTGTGACACATGCATACAGTGCTGAAAAGACATGGGAACAGCATGGGGAAGACCCCTGGAAGCATCTCTGACACCCAGGTCACAGCCTAAAAGTGTGCCCATCAGAAGTCATCCTTGCCGCATCAGAAGGTGCAGACTTGCAACTATCCCCGTGCAAGTTCTTGTCCCAGGGCAGTGTTCAATTGTACCTCCCCATTCCTTGCAATGCAAGTGCAAATATGCAGCAAACCACCCACCCCCAGGCTGCAATACCATACTGCTAGCTTGCACTTGAAATTGGGCCTTTTAGGCATGTGGAGGCGGAATCTGGCCACCATGTCATGGCTGCGTTGGCGGCCTGGTATCCATGCTCAGTCCCCAGCCGCCGGGCAGCTGAGTGTCCACACACGGTCCCCAGCCACCTGGGGGCATACGGGTGTCCATAAATGGTCCCCAGCCGCCCCTATTTCTCCTTGGAACATCCCCCCCACACACTTTTCTTAGCCCGGCCTGCTTTAGTGCAGCATTGGACGAGCTCACCAGAGAACCAGACTCCTCCGGTGGGCCCTGGCTTCTCCATCAGGGGAGTTGAGAGTGTCAAGGTGAGGACCATGATGATGATGATACAAGTTAGCATCTGCTTTGTTTTCTTGTAATGCAAGCGTAAGTGTGCAGCCTGCCACCCACCCACCCCCAGACTGCAATTCCATACTGCTAGCTTGTTTGCACTTGAAATTGGGCCTTTTAGGCATGTGAAGGCGGAATTTGGCCACCACGTCATGGCTGCGTTGGCGGCCTGGAATCCACACTCAGTCCCCAGCCGCCCGGCGGCCCGGTGTCCACACTCGGTCCCCAGCCGCTAGGGGGCGGACTGGGCGTCCATACTCGGTCCCCAGCCACCCCGCGGCCAGATGTCCACACACGGTCCCCAGCCGCTTGGGGACAGCCGGGTGTCCATAAACGGTCCCCAGACGCCCCTATTTCTCCTTGGAACATCCCCCCACACACTTTTCTTAGCCCGGCCTGCTTTAGGGCAGCATTGGACGAGCCCACCAGAGAACCAGAATCCTCCGGTGGGCCCTGGCTTCTCCATCAGGGGAGTTGAGAGTGCCAAGGTGAGGACCATGATGATGATGATACAAGTTAGTATCTGCTTTGTTTTCTTGGAATTCAAGCGCATGTATGAAGTAGCGGCTAGGCCTAAGATGGTCAGCGTTTTGGCGCATATCCTACCTCATCCGAGGATTGCTGGATGTTTTCCTGCTACTACCCCAGTTCTATGACTCCCGTTAAAACAAAGCTTCAGGTGATAAATGATGGATGAGGTAGTGGCAAAGGAGAAAGAGCAGGAGGAACAGGGACCATTCACATCAATATCAGGCCAGTCAACCACATATGTCTTGTAGGATATGTTTCTGTAACAAAAGGAGCGGTTTGGCTACACAGTTATAGGGCATACAGTGAGTGCAATGCCTACCAAAAATTTTGAGGCACTCCAATGCCAATTGGAAATGACATGGAGGTCAGAGGGCCTTAACTAAACTGTTTATTCCATTTATAGCAACTGGGTCTCCTGTACACTGTTTCCCTAAGCAGTGAATGGAAGGCTTTTCCAAAAATTATGCCCCTTGAAACAGACGTGGATAACAGCGTACTAAAAACCTTCTACCCATTATTGGGGAGTGGGTGTCCCTTAGTTTTCGCCTTTGCATTGAAAAGCAAAAGCTGACTAAAATTAGGAGGAAATGAAATGCCCGTTGGAAGAGTCGTGGAGGTTAGAGGTAATTAAAAACAACAATTCAATGCCCCTTGGAAGAGCTGTGGATTTCAGAGTGGCTCAAGAAGACGCTTTTAATGCCCCTTTGAAGAGACGTGGAGGTCACAGTAGCTTAACAAGACGGTTTTAATGCCCCTCAGAAAAGACATGGAGGTCCCAGTAGCTTAACAAGACGGTTTGAATGCCCCTTGGAAGAGACATGGAGGTCACAGTAGCTTAACAAGACGGTTTTAATGCCCCTTAAAAGAACCATGCATTACAGCATATTACAAACATTATTCCCATTATTGGGGATTGTGTCTCCCATAGTCTTTGCTTATGCCTTCCAAGCAAAAGCTGCCAAAAATTAGGATGGAGGAACTTGCAATGCCCCTTACAAGAGCCATGCAGTACAGCATATTACAAACATTATTCCCATTATTGGGGAGTGTGTCTCCCATAGTCTTTGCTTATGCCTTACAAGCAAAAGCTGCCAAAAATTAGGACGGAGGAACTTGTAATGCCCCTTACAAGAGCCATGCAGTACAGCATATTACAAACATTATTCCCATTATTGGGGAGTGTGTCTCCCATAGTCTTTGCTTATGCCTTACAAGCAAAAGCTGCCAAAAATTAGGACGGAGGAACTTGTAATGCCCCTTACAAGAGCCATGCAGTACAGCATATTACAAACATTATTCCCATTATTGGGGAGTGTGTCTCCCATAGTCTTTCCTTATGCCTTCCAAGCAAAAGCTGCCAAAAATTAGGATGGAGGAACTTGCAATGCCCCTTACAAGAGCCATGCAGTACAGCATATTACAAACATTATTCCCATTATTGGGGAGTGTGTCTCCCATAGTCTTTGCTTATGCCTTCCAAGCAAAAGCTTCCAAAAATTAGGATGGAGGAACTTGCAATGCCCCTTACAAGAGCCATGCAGTACAGCATATTACAAACCGTATTCCCATTATTGGGGAGTGTGTCTCCCATAGTCTTTGCATATACCTTCCAAGCAAAAGCTGCCAAAAATTAGGACGGAGGAATTAGCAATGCCCCTTACAAGAGCCATGCAGTACAGCATATTACAAACATTATTCCCATTATTGGGGAGTGGGTATCCCATAGTATTTGCTTATGCCTTCCAAGCAAAAGCTGCCAAAAATTAGGAGGAAATGCAATGCCCGTTCGAAGAGTCGTGGAGGTTAGAGTTAATTAAAAACAACATTTCAATGCCCCTTGGAAGAGCTGTGGAGTTCAGAGTGGTTTAACAAGACGCTTTTAATGCCCCTTGGAAAAGTGGTGGAGGTCGCAGTAGCTTAACAAGACGGTTTTAATGCCCCTCAGAAAAGACATGGAGGTCCCAGTAGCTTAACAAGACGGTTTGAATGCCCCTTGGAAGAGACGTGGAGGTCGTAGTAGCTTAACAAGACAGTTTTAATGCCCATTACAAGAGCCATGCATTACAGCATATTACAAACATTATTCCCATTATTGGGGATTGTGTCTCCCATAGTCTTTGCTTATGCCTTCCAAGCAAAAGCTGCCAAAAATTAGGATGGAGGAACTTGCAATGCCCCTTACAAGAGCCATGCAGTACAGCATATTACAAACATTATTCCCATTATTGGGGAGTGTGTCTCCCATAGTCTTTGCTTATGCCTTACAAGCAAAAGCTGCCAAAAATTAGGACGGAGGAACTTGCAATGCCCCTTACAAGATCCATGCAGTACAGCATATTACAAACATTATTCCCATTATTGGGGAGTGTGTCTCCCATAGTCTTTGCTTATGCCCTCCAAGCAAAAGCTGCCAAAAATTAGGACGGAGGAACTTGCAATGCCCCTTACAAGAGCCATGCAGTACAGCATATTACAAACATTATTCCCATTATTGGGGAGTGTGTCTCCCATAGTCTTTGCTTATGCCTTCCAAGCAAAAGCTGCCAACAATTAGGACGGAGGAACTTGCAATGCCCCTTACAAGAGCCATGTAGTACAGCATATTACAAACATTATTCCCATTATTGGGGAGTGTGTCTCCCATAGTCTTTGCTTATACCTTCCAAGCAAAAGCTGCCAAAAATTAGAACGGAGGAACTTGCAATGCCCCTTACAAGAGCCATGCAGTACAGCATATTACAAACATTATTCCCATTATTGGGCATTGGTATCCCATAGTATTTGCTTATGCCTTCCAAGCAAAAGCTGCCAAAAATTAGGAGGAAATGCAATGCCCGTTCGAAGAGTCGTGGAGGTTAGAGTTAATTAAAAACAACATTTCAATGCCCCTTGGAAGAGCTGTGGAGTTCAGAGTGGTTTAACAAGATGCTTTTAATGCCCCTTGGAAAAGTGGTGGAGGTCGCAGTAGCTTAACAAGACGCTTTTAATGCCCCTTCCAAGAGCCATACATTACAGCATCTTAAAAATATTATTCCCATTATTGGGGAGTGGGTCTCCCACAGTCTTTGCATATGCCTTCCAAGCAAAAGCTGACAAAAATAAGAACGGAGGAACTTTCAATAATGGAAACATGGACCACGGTCACCCTGGTGGTATAGTGGTGGTGGAGGTAGAGGATAAGGAGAAGAACATAAAACAGCCGAAATGAGGAAGCGTATACCCATGTGTGGGTGTGAAGAGGTGCATGTGAATACACCTCCCAAAATAACACAGTGGATTTGACTTCATGTTACTCTGAAGTCATTTGGTGGTGATGAGAAGTCTGGCCCAATCCAGCCCTTGTTCATTTTGATAAGGGTCAGCTTGTCAGCATTGTCAGTTGACAAGCGAGTGCGCTTATCAGTTATAATTCCCCGAGCGGCACTAAAAACACGCTCCGATAACACGCTAGCAGCAGGGCAGGCCAGGACCTCCAAGGCGTACAGAGCAAGTTCATTCAAGTGTCCAGCTTGGATACCCAATAATTAAAAGGCACAGAGGAATCACGGAGGACGCTGGTACGGTCAGCAAGGTACTCCCTCACCATCTTTTGAAACTTTCCACTCCTTGTGAGAGTACCCAACGCCTCAGGGCCTGTAAACTGGGCGGGTCTCAGAAAACTGTCCCAGAACGTTGACAGTGTTCCCCTGCCTCTGCTGGATTAGAGTTGCCTCTCTCTCGCTTGTACGCCTTGGTTGGTCAACGAACTGTGACCTCTGCCGCTAGCGTGTTCAGATGGGAATTTTTTTAACAGTTCTGCAGCAAGGGCCTTCTGGTACTGCCCCATTTTTGTAGACCTATCCACCTCAGGAATAAGAGAGTGAAAGTTCTCCTTGTAGCGGGGGTCTAAAAGTGTCACCAACCAGTAATGACTGTCACCCAACATTTTGACAACGCGAGGGTCACGGTTAAGGCAGCGTAACATAAAGTCAGCCATGCGTGCCCGACTGGTAACGGGCAAGACTTCCGTGTCCTCACCAAGATGACGACTGACCATGCTCTCCTCCCCCCCCCCCCGTCCTCAGGCCACCCACTCTGAACCGACGGTATGACAGTTGTACAGGTACTACCGTCTACAGCGCATGATACAAGCTCCTGTTCTTCCTCCTCCTCCTCTCCCTCATTGTCCCCCAATGCACGTTGGGATGAGATGAGGCTGGGCTGTGTGTAATCGACCGCTATGGCTTCTTGATCCATCTCATCATACTCTGGCTGCAATGCCTCCTCTTTAATTCTCTGCAGAGAGCGTTGCAAAAGACAGACAAGTGGAATGCTGACGCTAATGATGGCGTCATCGCCACTCACCATCTTGGTGGACTCCTCAAAGTTTGTCAAGATGGTACATATGTCAGACATCCAGGTCCACTCCTGAGGTCTTATGTGTGGAGTCTGACCTGAATATCGACGGCCTTGTTGCAGCTGGTACTCCACAACTGCTCTCTTCTGCTCACAAAACCTTTGCAACATGTGGAGGGTAGAGTTCCAATGTGTGGGGACATCACACACCAGTCGGTGTGACGGAAGCTGCAAACGCTGCTGCAACACAGCAAGGGTGGCTGAAGCTATAGCCAACTTGCGAAAATGAGCTGACAGGCGACGTACTTTGACGAGCAGATCTGGCAACTTGGGGTACGATTTAAGAAACCGCTGAACCACGAGGTTAAGCACATGAGCCAGGCATGGTACGTGTGTGATCTTGCCTCGCCTCAGAGCCACCACCAGGTTACGGCCATTGTCACACACGACCATGCCTGGGTTTAGGTTCAGCGGTCTCAGCCACAGATCTGCCTGCTATTTCACAGCTGTCTACAACTCACAAGAAGTGTGAGTTTCAGCACAGCCTGTTGCCACTTGGCGGAGGCAGTACTGCAGTGCTTCTAGCTTGTAACTGATGTGGTGATATCTGAGATGGAGGCTGAACATGAGGAGGAGGAGGATGATTCGCAGGAGCTGTACACTGTGGGGGCAACTCTGGCTGACATAGGGCCCGCAATCCTCGGTGTGGGGAGGATGTGTTCCGTCCCAAGGTCCGATTGGGTCCCGGCTTCCACTATGTTTACCCAGTGTGCCATCAGGGAGATGTACCATCCCTGGCCACAAGCACTTGTCCACATGTCCGTTGTCAGGTGGACTCTCCCAGTAACTGCGTTGTTGAGGGCACGGCAGATGTTTTGAGACACGTGCTTGTGTATTGCGGAGATGGCACACCAGGCAAAATAGTGTCGACTGGGGACCAAGTACCGAGGGACGGCCACCGCCATAAGGTTGTGGAAGGATTCCGTCTCCACCAGCCTAAAAGGCAGCATTTCCAACGCAAGCAGTCGTGAAATGTGCAAATTTAGGACTGTGGCCTGTGGGGCGTTAGCTGCGAATTTCTGCTTTCGTTCAAAGGTCTGGGATATGGACAATTGAACGCTGCGGTGGGAGGTGGATGTGGACGTTGACGCTGCCTTCTGTGTGCCGCCACCACACTGCTTCTTCCTGCCTGTTGGGGTACTCTGCCTCCCTCACCCTGTGTGCTGCTGGCCTCGCTCTGCATGTCCTCCTGCCACGTTGGGTCAGTTACTAGATCATCCACCACGTCCTCCTCTTCCACTTGCGTACCACGATCCTTCTCCTGACTTCCTGGCAATTGTGTCTCGTCATCGTCCACCTCTTGTGACAAATTGTCAGCGTCGACTTACTGTGGCCGTGTCTGTTCAAATATTTGGGCATCGCTACATGGGATCTCCTCTTCCACCACCTCAAGCGGAGCAGGCGAGGGGCACAAATCTGGAAATGGACGAGTGAACAGCTCTTCAGCGTGTCCCAGTGTGGGATCAGTTGGTGTTTGACGACACTCGGCATGGTGGGAGGAAGGAGCATCAGGGCGAGGAGGAGTATGCGGTCGAGACTCACGGCTACTATGAGTTGACCGTGTGGAAGACAGACCGGAGGTGGTGGTACCCAAGTAACTGGAAGTATTATCTGCTATCCAATTAATAACCTGTTCACACTGATCAGTTCGCAATACTGGTGTTGTTCTGTGCTTTCCTAGTAATTCGGTCAAGAAGTGGGAGCGAGAATATGTGGCTGTTGGTTGTGGTACATTTTCACCTTGGCCACGGCCCCCGTCCTCTGCACGCACCACCACCAGAACGTAAAGTTCCACGTCCCTTGCCACGCACCTTGCCCATTGTAAAGGAAGTAAAATAGCTTACACTCGCAGTATCAATGGAAAAAGGGTAACAAAAAAGTAGATTAGAACCGTGGAAGAGGAAAACCAAGGTTCTATTTCTCTGGCCTACACCCGACTCTTTTAACCAATCAGAGAGAGACTATTACTGTTTTTCTTTATGGAAAAAATACGAAAGGCTGAATAATAGAGATTTTTTACCGTGGAATGGCGAAGCCACAGTTATTGTTTACTGGGGTATACCAGAAAATTTTAAATAGATATATTTGCGGCTGAACAGTGAGCGACACACTCAAACTGTTTTTTTTTAGGTAAAAACTTCTCGGGCCTACACCAGACTATTTTCAACAGAAATATTTGTGTCTGAACAATCAGGAGACACTACTACTGGTTTTCTTTACGGCAAAAATTGGCAAAAGCAGGATAATACAGAGATTTGACCTGTGGATCTGCAAAATCACACTTGAATTTCTCGGGCCTACACCAGACTATTTTCAACAGATATATTTGTGTCTGAACAATCAGGAGACACTATTATTTTTTTTTTACGGAAAAAATGCCAAAAGCAGGACAATAGAGATTTTTTACCGTGGAACAGCAAAACCACAGTTATAATTTACTGGTGTATGTATACCACACTTTTTTAAATATATATATTTGCGGCTGAACAGTGAGAGACACACTCAAACTGTTTTTTTTAGATACAAATGGCCCAAAACTGGATATTACAGAGGTTTGAACCGTGGAACTGCAAAACCACACTTGTATTTCTCTAGCCTACACCAGACTATTTTCAACAGATATATTTGTGTCTGAAAAATCAGGAGACACTACTGTTTTTCTTTACAGCAAAAAATGCAAAAAAGCAGGATAATACAGAGATTTGACCCGTAGAACTGCAAAACGACATTTGTATTTCTAGGGCCTACACCAGACTATTTTCAACAGATATATTTGTGTCTGAAAAATCAGGAGACACTATCATTTTTTTTTTACAACAAAAAATGCCAAAAGCAGGATAATAGAGATTTTTTACCGTGGAACAGCAAAACCACAGTTATAATTTACTGGTGCATGTATACCAGACTTTTTTAAATATATCTATTTGCGGCTGAACAGTGAGCGACACTCTCAAACTGTTTTTTTTAGATACAAATGGCCCAAAACTGGATAATACAGAGGTTTGAACCGTGGAACTGCAAAACCACACTTGTATTTCTCTAGCCTACACCAGACTATTTTCAACAGATATATTTGTGTCTGAAAAATCAGGAGACACTACTGTTTTTCTTTACAGCAAAAAATGCAAAACAGCAGGATAATACAGAGATTTGACCCATGGAACTGCAAAACCACACTTGTATTTCTCGGGCGTACACCAGACTATTCTAAACAGATATATTTGTGTCTGAACAATCAGGAGACACTATTTTTTTTATTACGGCGAAAAATGCCAAAAGCAGGATAATAGAGATTTTTTACTGTGGAACAGCAAAACCACAGTTATAATTTACTGGTGTATACCAGACTATTTTCAACAGATATATTTGTGTCTGAACAATCAGGAGACACTATTATTTTTTTTTCACGGGAACAAATGCCAAAAGCAGGATAATAGAGATTTTTTACAGTAGAACAGCAAAACCACAGTTATAATTTACTGGTGTATACCAGACTATTTTCAACAGATATATTTTTGTCTGAACAATCAGGAGACACTATTATTTTTTTTTTATGGCAAAAAATGACAAAAGCAGGATAATAGAGATGTTTTACCGTGGAACAGCAAAACCACAGTTATAATTTACTGGCATACACCAGACTATTTTCAACAGATATATTTGTGTCTGAACAATCAGGAGACACTATTATTTTATTTTTACGGCAAAAAATGCCAAAAGCAGGATCATAGAGATTTTTTACCGTGGAACTGCAAAACCACACTTGTATTTCTTGGGCCTACACCAGACTATTTTCAGCAGATATATTTGTGTCTGAACAATCAGGAGACACTATTATTTTTTTTTTACGGCAAAAAAATGCCAAAAGCAGGATAATAGAGATTTTTTACCGTGGAACAGCAAAAGCACAGTTATAATTTACTGGTGTATACAAGACTATTTTCAAGAGATATATTTGTGTCTGAACAATCAGGAGACACTATTATTTTTTCTTTACGGCAAAAAATGCCAAAAGCAGGATAATAGAGATTTTTTACTGTGGAACAGCAAAACCACAGTTATAATTTACTGGTGTATACAAGACTATTTTCAACAGATATATTTGTGTCTGAACAATCAGGAGACACTATTATTTTTTTTTATGGCAAAAAATGCCAAAAGCAGGATAATAGAGATGTTTTACCGTGGAACAGCAAAACCACAGTTATAATTTACTGGTGTATACCAGACTATTTTCAACAGATATATTTGTGTCTGAACAATCAGGAGACACTATTATTTTTTCTTTACGGCAAAAAATGCCAAAAGCAGGATAATAGAGATTTTTTACTGTGGAACAGCAAAACCACAGTTATAATTTACTGGTGTATACAAGACTATTTTCAACAGATATATTTGTGTCTGAACAATCAGGAGACACTATTATTTTTTTTTATGGCAAAAAATGCCAAAAGCAGGATAATAGAGATGTTTTACCGTGGAACAGCAAAACCACAGTTATAATTTACTGGTATACACCAGACTATTTTCAACAGATATATTTGTGTCTGAACAATCAGGAGACACTATTATTTTATTTTTACGGCAAAAAATGCCAAAAGCAGGATAATAGAGATTTTTTACCGTGGAACTGCAAAACCACACTTGTATTTCTTGGGCCTACACCAGACTATTTTCAACAGATATATTTGTGTCTGAACAGTCAGGAGACACTATTATTTTTTTTTACGGCAAAAAATGCCAAAAGCAGGACAATAGAGATTTTTTACCGTGGAACAGCAAAACCACAGTTATAATTTACTGGTGTATGTATACCACACTTTTTTAAATATATATATTTGCGGCTGAACAGTGAGAGACACACTCAAACTGTTTTTTTTAGATACAAATGGCCCAAAACTGGATAATACAGAGGTTTGAACCGTGGAACTGCAAAACCACACTTGTATTTCTCTAGCCTACACCAGACTATTTTCAACAGATATATTTGTGTCTGAAAAATCAGGAGACACTACTGTTTTTCTTTACAGCAAAAAATGCAAAAAAGCAGGATAATACAGAGATTTGACCCGTAGAACTGCAAAACGACATTTGTATTTCTAGGGCCTACACCAGACTATTTTCAACAGATATATTTGTGTCTGAAAAATCAGGAGACACTATCATTTTTTTTTTACAACAAAAAATGCCAAAAGCAGGATAATAGAGATTTTTTACCGTGGAACAGCAAAACCACAGTTATAATTTACTGGTGTATGTATACCAGACTTTTTTAAATATATCTATTTGCGGCTGAACAGTGAGCGACACTCTCAAACTGTTTTTTTTAGATACAAATGGCCCAAAACTGGATAATACAGAGGTTTGAACCGTGGAACTGCAAAACCACACTTGTATTTCTCTAGCCTACACCAGACTATTTTCAACAGATATATTTGTGTCTGAAAAATCAGGAGACACTACTGTTTTTCTTTACAGCAAAAAATGCAAAACAGCAGGATAATACAGAGATTTGACCCATGGAACTGCAAAACCACACTTGTATTTCTCGGGCGTACACCAGACTATTCTAAACAGATATATTTGTGTCTGAACAATCAGGAGACACTATTTTTTTTATTACGGCGAAAAATGCCAAAAGCAGGATAATAGAGATTTTTTACTGTGGAACAGCAAAACCACAGTTATAATTTACTGGTGTATACCAGACTATTTTCAACAGATATATTTGTGTCTGAACAATCAGGAGACACTATTATTTTTTTTTTACGGGAACAAATGCCAAAAGCAGGATAATAGAGATTTTTTACAGTAGAACAGCAAAACCACAGTTATAATTTACTGGTGTATACCAGACTATTTTCAACAGATATATTTTTGTCTGAACAATCAGGAGACACTATTATTTTTTTTTTATGGCAAAAAATGACAAAAGCAGGATAATAGAGATGTTTTACCGTGGAACAGCAAAACCACAGTTATAATTTACTGGCATACACCAGACTATTTTCAACAGATATATTTGTGTCTGAACAATCAGGAGACACTATTATTTTATTTTTACGGCAAAAAATGCCAAAAGCAGGATCATAGAGATTTTTTACCGTGGAACTGCAAAACCACACTTGTATTTCTTGGGCCTACACCAGACTATTTTCAGCAGATATATTTGTGTCTGAACAATCAGGAGACACTATTATTTTTTTTTTACGGCAAAAAAATGCCAAAAGCAGGATAATAGAGATTTTTTACCGTGGAACAGCAAAAGCACAGTTATAATTTACTGGTGTATACAAGACTATTTTCAAGAGATATATTTGTGTCTGAACAATCAGGAGACACTATTATTTTTTCTTTACGGCAAAAAATGCCAAAAGCAGGATAATAGAGATTTTTTACTGTGGAACAGCAAAACCACAGTTATAATTTACTGGTGTATACAAGACTATTTTCAACAGATATATTTGTGTCTGAACAATCAGGAGACACTATTATTTTTTTTTATGGCAAAAAATGCCAAAAGCAGGATAATAGAGATGTTTTACCGTGGAACAGCAAAACCACAGTTATAATTTACTGGTGTATACCAGACTATTTTCAACAGATATATTTGTGTCTGAACAATCAGGAGACACTATTATTTTTTCTTTACGGCAAAAAATGCCAAAAGCAGGATAATAGAGATTTTTTACTGTGGAACAGCAAAACCACAGTTATAATTTACTGGTGTATACAAGACTATTTTCAACAGATATATTTGTGTCTGAACAATCAGGAGACACTATTATTTTTTTTTATGGCAAAAAATGCCAAAAGCAGGATAATAGAGATGTTTTACCGTGGAACAGCAAAACCACAGTTATAATTTACTGGTATACACCAGACTATTTTCAACAGATATATTTGTGTCTGAAAAATCAGGAGACACTATTATTTTATTTTTACGGCAAAAAATGCCAAAAGCAGGATAATAGAGATTTTTTACCGTGGAACTGCAAAACCACACTTGTATTTCTTGGGCCTACACCAGACTATTTTCAACAGATATATTTGTGTCTGAACAATCAGGAGACACTATTATTTTTTTTTACGGCAAAAAATGCCAAAAGCAGGACAATAGAGATTTTTTACCGTGGAACAGCAAAACCACAGTTATAATTTACTGGTGTATGTATACCACACTTTTTTAAATATATATATTTGCGGCTGAACAGTGAGAGACACACTCAAACTGTTTTTTTTAGATACAAATGGCCCAAAACTGGATAATACAGAGGTTTGAACCGTGGAACTGCAAAACCACACTTGTATTTCTCTAGCCTACACCAGACTATTTTCAACAGATATATTTGTGTCTGAAAAATCAGGAGACACTACTGTTTTTCTTTACAGCAAAAAATGCAAAAAAGCAGGATAATACAGAGATTTGACCCGTAGAACTGCAAAACGACATTTGTATTTCTAGGGCCTACACCAGACTATTTTCAACAGATATATTTGTGTCTGAAAAATCAGGAGACACTATCATTTTTTTTTTACAACAAAAAATGCCAAAAGCAGGATAATAGAGATTTTTTACCGTGGAATAGCAAAACCACAGTTATAATTTACTGGTGTATGTATACCAGACTTTTTTAAATATATCTATTTGCGGCTGAACAGTGAGCGACACTCTCAAACTGTTTTTTTTAGATACAAATGGCCCAAAACTGGATAATACAGAGGTTTGAACCGTGGAACTGCAAAACCACACTTGTATTTCTCTAGCCTACACCAGACTATTTTCAACAGATATATTTGTGTCTGAAAAATCAGGAGACACTACTGTTTTTCTTTACAGCAAAAAATGCAAAACAGCAGGATAATACAGAGATTTGACCCATGGAACTGCAAAACCACACTTGTATTTCTCGGGCGTACACCAGACTATTCTAAACAGATATATTTGTGTCTGAACAATCAGGAGACACTATTTTTTTTATTACGGCGAAAAATGCCAAAAGCAGGATAATAGAGATTTTTTACTGTGGAACAGCAAAACCACAGTTATAATTTACTGGTGTATACCAGACTATTTTCAACAGATATATTTGTGTCTGAACAATCAGGAGACACTATTATTTTTTTTTTACGGGAACAAATGCCAAAAGCAGGATAATAGAGATTTTTTACAGTAGAACAGCAAAACCACAGTTATAATTTACTGGTGTATACCAGACTATTTTCAACAGATATATTTTTGTCTGAACAATCAGGAGACACTATTATTTTTTTTTTATGGCAAAAAATGACAAAAGCAGGATAATAGAGATGTTTTACCGTGGAACAGCAAAACCACAGTTATAATTTACTGGCATACACCAGACTATTTTCAACAGATATATTTGTGTCTGAACAATCAGGAGACACTATTATTTTATTTTTACGGCAAAAAATGCCAAAAGCAGGATCATAGAGATTTTTTACCGTGGAACTGCAAAACCACACTTGTATTTCTTGGGCCTACACCAGACTATTTTCAGCAGATATATTTGTGTCTGAACAATCAGGAGACACTATTATTTTTTTTTTACGGCAAAAAAATGCCAAAAGCAGGATAATAGAGATTTTTTACCGTGGAACAGCAAAAGCACAGTTATAATTTACTGGTGTATACAAGACTATTTTCAAGAGATATATTTGTGTCTGAACAATCAGGAGACACTATTATTTTTTCTTTACGGCAAAAAATGCCAAAAGCAGGATAATAGAGATTTTTTACTGTGGAACAGCAAAACCACAGTTATAATTTACTGGTGTATACAAGACTATTTTCAACAGATATATTTGTGTCTGAACAATCAGGAGACACTATTATTTTTTTTTATGGCAAAAAATGCCAAAAGCAGGATAATAGAGATGTTTTACCGTGGAACAGCAAAACCACAGTTATAATTTACTGGTGTATACCAGACTATTTTCAACAGATATATTTGTGTCTGAACAATCAGGAGACACTATTATTTTTTCTTTACGGCAAAAAATGCCAAAAGCAGGATAATAGAGATTTTTTACTGTGGAACAGCAAAACCACAGTTATAATTTACTGGTGTATACAAGACTATTTTCAACAGATATATTTGTGTCTGAACAATCAGGAGACACTATTATTTTTTTTTATGGCAAAAAATGCCAAAAGCAGGATAATAGAGATGTTTTACCGTGGAACAGCAAAACCACAGTTATAATTTACTGGTATACACCAGACTATTTTCAACAGATATATTTGTGTCTGAAAAATCAGGAGACACTATTATTTTATTTTTACGGCAAAAAATGCCAAAAGCAGGATAATAGAGATTTTTTACCGTGGAACTGCAAAACCACACTTGTATTTCTTGGGCCTACACCAGACTATTTTCAACAGATATATTTGTGTCTGAACAATCAGGAGACACTATTATTTTTTTTTACGGCAAAAAATGCCAAAAGCAGGACAATAGAGATTTTTTACCGTGGAACAGCAAAACCACAGTTATAATTTACTGGTGTATGTATACCACACTTTTTTAAATATATATATTTGCGGCTGAACAGTGAGAGACACACTCAAACTGTTTTTTTTAGATACAAATGGCCCAAAACTGGATAATACAGAGGTTTGAACCGTGGAACTGCAAAACCACACTTGTATTTCTCTAGCCTACACCAGACTATTTTCAACAGATATATTTGTGTCTGAAAAATCAGGAGACACTACTGTTTTTCTTTACAGCAAAAAATGCAAAAAAGCAGGATAATACAGAGATTTGACCCGTAGAACTGCAAAACGACATTTGTATTTCTAGGGCCTACACCAGACTATTTTCAACAGATATATTTGTGTATGAAAAATCAGGAGACACTATCATTTTTTTTTTACAACAAAAAATGCCAAAAGCAGGATAATAGAGATTTTTTACCGTGGAATAGCAAAACCACAGTTATAATTTACTGGTGTATGTATACCAGACTTTTTTAAATATATCTATTTGCGGCTGAACAGTGAGCGACACTCTCAAACTGTTTTTTTTAGATACAAATGGCCCAAAACTGGATAATACAGAGGTTTGAACCGTGGAACTGCAAAACCACACTTGTATTTCTCTAGCCTACACCAGACTATTTTCAACAGATATATTTGTGTCTGAAAAATCAGGAGACACTACTGTTTTTCTTTACAGCAAAAAATGCAAAAAAGCAGGATAATACAGAGATTTGACCCGTAGAACTGCAAAACGACATTTGTATTTCTAGGGCCTACACCAGACTATTTTCAACAGATATATTTGTGTCTGAAAAATCAGGAGACACTATCATTTTTTTTTTACAACAAAAAATGCCAAAAGCAGGATAATAGAGATTTTTTACCGTGGAACAGCAAAACCACAGTTATAATTTACTGGTGTATGTATACCAGACTTTTTTAAATATATCTATTTGCGGCTGAACAGTGAGCGACACTCTCAAACTGTTTTTTTTAGATACAAATGGCCCAAAACTGGATAATACAGAGGTTTGAACCGTGGAACTGCAAAACCACACTTGTATTTCTCTAGCCTACACCAGACTATTTTCAACAGATATATTTGTGTCTGAAAAATCAGGAGACACTACTGTTTTTCTTTACAGCAAAAAATGCAAAACAGCAGGATAATACAGAGATTTGACCCATGGAACTGCAAAACCACACTTGTATTTCTCGGGCGTACACCAGACTATTCTAAACAGATATATTTGTGTCTGAACAATCAGGAGACACTATTTTTTTTATTACGGCGAAAAATGCCAAAAGCAGGATAATAGAGATTTTTTACTGTGGAACAGCAAAACCACAGTTATAATTTACTGGTGTATACCAGACTATTTTCAACAGATATATTTGTGTCTGAACAATCAGGAGACACTATTATTTTTTTTTTACGGGAACAAATGCCAAAAGCAGGATAATAGAGATTTTTTACAGTAGAACAGCAAAACCACAGTTATAATTTACTGGTGTATACCAGACTATTTTCAACAGATATATTTTTGTCTGAACAATCAGGAGACACTATTATTTTTTTTTTATGGCAAAAAATGACAAAAGCAGGATAATAGAGATGTTTTACCGTGGAACAGCAAAACCACAGTTATAATTTACTGGCATACACCAGACTATTTTCAACAGATATATTTGTGTCTGAACAATCAGGAGACACTATTATTTTATTTTTACGGCAAAAAATGCCAAAAGCAGGATCATAGAGATTTTTTACCGTGGAACTGCAAAACCACACTTGTATTTCTTGGGCCTACACCAGACTATTTTCAGCAGATATATTTGTGTCTGAACAATCAGGAGACACTATTATTTTTTTTTTACGGCAAAAAAATGCCAAAAGCAGGATAATAGAGATTTTTTACCGTGGAACAGCAAAAGCACAGTTATAATTTACTGGTGTATACAAGACTATTTTCAAGAGATATATTTGTGTCTGAACAATCAGGAGACACTATTATTTTTTCTTTACGGCAAAAAATGCCAAAAGCAGGATAATAGAGATTTTTTACTGTGGAACAGCAAAACCACAGTTATAATTTACTGGTGTATACAAGACTATTTTCAACAGATATATTTGTGTCTGAACAATCAGGAGACACTATTATTTTTTTTTATGGCAAAAAATGCCAAAAGCAGGATAATAGAGATGTTTTACCGTGGAACAGCAAAACCACAGTTATAATTTACTGGTGTATACCAGACTATTTTCAACAGATATATTTGTGTCTGAACAATCAGGAGACACTATTATTTTTTCTTTACGGCAAAAAATGCCAAAAGCAGGATAATAGAGATTTTTTACTGTGGAACAGCAAAACCACAGTTATAATTTACTGGTGTATACAAGACTATTTTCAACAGATATATTTGTGTCTGAACAATCAGGAGACACTATTATTTTTTTTTATGGCAAAAAATGCCAAAAGCAGGATAATAGAGATGTTTTACCGTGGAACAGCAAAACCACAGTTATAATTTACTGGTATACACCAGACTATTTTCAACAGATATATTTGTGTCTGAAAAATCAGGAGACACTATTATTTTATTTTTACGGCAAAAAATGCCAAAAGCAGGATAATAGAGATTTTTTACCGTGGAACTGCAAAACCACACTTGTATTTCTTGGGCCTACACCAGACTATTTTCAACAGATATATTTGTGTCTGAACAATCAGGAGACACTATTATTTTTTTTTACGGCAAAAAATGCCAAAAGCAGGACAATAGAGATTTTTTACCGTGGAACAGCAAAACCACAGTTATAATTTACTGGTGTATGTATACCACACTTTTTTAAATATATATATTTGCGGCTGAACAGTGAGAGACACACTCAAACTGTTTTTTTTAGATACAAATGGCCCAAAACTGGATAATACAGAGGTTTGAACCGTGGAACTGCAAAACCACACTTGTATTTCTCTAGCCTACACCAGACTATTTTCAACAGATATATTTGTGTCTGAAAAATCAGGAGACACTACTGTTTTTCTTTACAGCAAAAAATGCAAAAAAGCAGGATAATACAGAGATTTGACCCGTAGAACTGCAAAACGACATTTGTATTTCTAGGGCCTACACCAGACTATTTTCAACAGATATATTTGTGTCTGAAAAATCAGGAGACACTATCATTTTTTTTTTACAACAAAAAATGCCAAAAGCAGGATAATAGAGATTTTTTACCGTGGAATAGCAAAACCACAGTTATAATTTACTGGTGTATGTATACCAGACTTTTTTAAATATATCTATTTGCGGCTGAACAGTGAGCGACACTCTCAAACTGTTTTTTTTAGATACAAATGGCCCAAAACTGGATAATACAGAGGTTTGAACCGTGGAACTGCAAAACCACACTTGTATTTCTCTAGCCTACACCAGACTATTTTCAACAGATATATTTGTGTCTGAAAAATCAGGAGACACTACTGTTTTTCTTTACAGCAAAAAATGCAAAACAGCAGGATAATACAGAGATTTGACCCATGGAACTGCAAAACCACACTTGTATTTCTCGGGCGTACACCAGACTATTCTAAACAGATATATTTGTGTCTGAACAATCAGGAGACACTATTTTTTTTATTACGGCGAAAAATGCCAAAAGCAGGATAATAGAGATTTTTTACTGTGGAACAGCAAAACCACAGTTATAATTTACTGGTGTATACCAGACTATTTTCAACAGATATATTTGTGTCTGAACAATCAGGAGACACTATTATTTTTTTTTTACGGGAACAAATGCCAAAAGCAGGATAATAGAGATTTTTTACAGTAGAACAGCAAAACCACAGTTATAATTTACTGGTGTATACCAGACTATTTTCAACAGATATATTTTTGTCTGAACAATCAGGAGACACTATTATTTTTTTTTTATGGCAAAAAATGACAAAAGCAGGATAATAGAGATGTTTTACCGTGGAACAGCAAAACCACAGTTATAATTTACTGGCATACACCAGACTATTTTCAACAGATATATTTGTGTCTGAACAATCAGGAGACACTATTATTTTATTTTTACGGCAAAAAATGCCAAAAGCAGGATCATAGAGATTTTTTACCGTGGAACTGCAAAACCACACTTGTATTTCTTGGGCCTACACCAGACTATTTTCAGCAGATATATTTGTGTCTGAACAATCAGGAGACACTATTATTTTTTTTTTACGGCAAAAAAATGCCAAAAGCAGGATAATAGAGATTTTTTACCGTGGAACAGCAAAAGCACAGTTATAATTTACTGGTGTATACAAGACTATTTTCAAGAGATATATTTGTGTCTGAACAATCAGGAGACACTATTATTTTTTCTTTACGGCAAAAAATGCCAAAAGCAGGATAATAGAGATTTTTTACTGTGGAACAGCAAAACCACAGTTATAATTTACTGGTGTATACAAGACTATTTTCAACAGATATATTTGTGTCTGAACAATCAGGAGACACTATTATTTTTTTTTATGGCAAAAAATGCCAAAAGCAGGATAATAGAGATGTTTTACCGTGGAACAGCAAAACCACAGTTATAATTTACTGGTGTATACCAGACTATTTTCAACAGATATATTTGTGTCTGAACAATCAGGAGACACTATTATTTTTTCTTTACGGCAAAAAATGCCAAAAGCAGGATAATAGAGATTTTTTACTGTGGAACAGCAAAACCACAGTTATAATTTACTGGTGTATACAAGACTATTTTCAACAGATATATTTGTGTCTGAACAATCAGGAGACACTATTATTTTTTTTTATGGCAAAAAATGCCAAAAGCAGGATAATAGAGATGTTTTACCGTGGAACAGCAAAACCACAGTTATAATTTACTGGTATACACCAGACTATTTTCAACAGATATATTTGTGTCTGAAAAATCAGGAGACACTATTATTTTATTTTTACGGCAAAAAATGCCAAAAGCAGGATAATAGAGATTTTTTACCGTGGAACTGCAAAACCACACTTGTATTTCTTGGGCCTACACCAGACTATTTTCAACAGATATATTTGTGTCTGAACAATCAGGAGACACTATTATTTTTTTTTACGGCAAAAAATGCCAAAAGCAGGACAATAGAGATTTTTTACCGTGGAACAGCAAAACCACAGTTATAATTTACTGGTGTATGTATACCACACTTTTTTAAATATATATATTTGCGGCTGAACAGTGAGAGACACACTCAAACTGTTTTTTTTAGATACAAATGGCCCAAAACTGGATAATACAGAGGTTTGAACCGTGGAACTGCAAAACCACACTTGTATTTCTCTAGCCTACACCAGACTATTTTCAACAGATATATTTGTGTCTGAAAAATCAGGAGACACTACTGTTTTTCTTTACAGCAAAAAATGCAAAAAAGCAGGATAATACAGAGATTTGACCCGTAGAACTGCAAAACGACATTTGTATTTCTAGGGCCTACACCAGACTATTTTCAACAGATATATTTGTGTCTGAAAAATCAGGAGACACTATCATTTTTTTTTTACAACAAAAAATGCCAAAAGCAGGATAATAGAGATTTTTTACCGTGGAATAGCAAAACCACAGTTATAATTTACTGGTGTATGTATACCAGACTTTTTTAAATATATCTATTTGCGGCTGAACAGTGAGCGACACTCTCAAACTGTTTTTTTTAGATACAAATGGCCCAAAACTGGATAATACAGAGGTTTGAACCGTGGAACTGCAAAACCACACTTGTATTTCTCTAGCCTACACCAGACTATTTTCAACAGATATATTTGTGTCTGAAAAATCAGGAGACACTACTGTTTTTCTTTACAGCAAAAAATGCAAAACAGCAGGATAATACAGAGATTTGACCCATGGAACTGCAAAACCACACTTGTATTTCTCGGGCGTACACCAGACTATTCTAAACAGATATATTTGTGTCTGAACAATCAGGAGACACTATTTTTTTTATTACGGCGAAAAATGCCAAAAGCAGGATAATAGAGATTTTTTACTGTGGAACAGCAAAACCACAGTTATAATTTACTGGTGTATACCAGACTATTTTCAACAGATATATTTGTGTCTGAACAATCAGGAGACACTATTATTTTTTTTTTACGGGAACAAATGCCAAAAGCAGGATAATAGAGATTTTTTACAGTAGAACAGCAAAACCACAGTTATAATTTACTGGTGTATACCAGACTATTTTCAACAGATATATTTTTGTCTGAACAATCAGGAGACACTATTATTTTTTTTTTATGGCAAAAAATGACAAAAGCAGGATAATAGAGATGTTTTACCGTGGAACAGCAAAACCACAGTTATAATTTACTGGCATACACCAGACTATTTTCAACAGATATATTTGTGTCTGAACAATCAGGAGACACTATTATTTTATTTTTACGGCAAAAAATGCCAAAAGCAGGATCATAGAGATTTTTTACCGTGGAACTGCAAAACCACACTTGTATTTCTTGGGCCTACACCAGACTATTTTCAGCAGATATATTTGTGTCTGAACAATCAGGAGACACTATTATTTTTTTTTTACGGCAAAAAAATGCCAAAAGCAGGATAATAGAGATTTTTTACCGTGGAACAGCAAAAGCACAGTTATAATTTACTGGTGTATACAAGACTATTTTCAAGAGATATATTTGTGTCTGAACAATCAGGAGACACTATTATTTTTTCTTTACGGCAAAAAATGCCAAAAGCAGGATAATAGAGATTTTTTACTGTGGAACAGCAAAACCACAGTTATAATTTACTGGTGTATACAAGACTATTTTCAACAGATATATTTGTGTCTGAACAATCAGGAGACACTATTATTTTTTTTTATGGCAAAAAATGCCAAAAGCAGGATAATAGAGATGTTTTACCGTGGAACAGCAAAACCACAGTTATAATTTACTGGTGTATACCAGACTATTTTCAACAGATATATTTGTGTCTGAACAATCAGGAGACACTATTATTTTTTCTTTACGGCAAAAAATGCCAAAAGCAGGATAATAGAGATTTTTTACTGTGGAACAGCAAAACCACAGTTATAATTTACTGGTGTATACAAGACTATTTTCAACAGATATATTTGTGTCTGAACAATCAGGAGACACTATTATTTTTTTTTATGGCAAAAAATGCCAAAAGCAGGATAATAGAGATGTTTTACCGTGGAACAGCAAAACCACAGTTATAATTTACTGGTATACACCAGACTATTTTCAACAGATATATTTGTGTCTGAAAAATCAGGAGACACTATTATTTTATTTTTACGGCAAAAAATGCCAAAAGCAGGATAATAGAGATTTTTTACCGTGGAACTGCAAAACCACACTTGTATTTCTTGGGCCTACACCAGACTATTTTCAACAGATATATTTGTGTCTGAACAATCAGGAGACACTATTATTTTTTTTTACGGCAAAAAATGCCAAAAGCAGGACAATAGAGATTTTTTACCGTGGAACAGCAAAACCACAGTTATAATTTACTGGTGTATGTATACCACACTTTTTTAAATATATATATTTGCGGCTGAACAGTGAGAGACACACTCAAACTGTTTTTTTTAGATACAAATGGCCCAAAACTGGATAATACAGAGGTTTGAACCGTGGAACTGCAAAACCACACTTGTATTTCTCTAGCCTACACCAGACTATTTTCAACAGATATATTTGTGTCTGAAAAATCAGGAGACACTACTGTTTTTCTTTACAGCAAAAAATGCAAAAAAGCAGGATAATACAGAGATTTGACCCGTAGAACTGCAAAACGACATTTGTATTTCTAGGGCCTACACCAGACTATTTTCAACAGATATATTTGTGTCTGAAAAATCAGGAGACACTATCATTTTTTTTTTACAACAAAAAATGCCAAAAGCAGGATAATAGAGATTTTTTACCGTGGAACAGCAAAACCACAGTTATAATTTACTGGTGTATGTATACCAGACTTTTTTAAATATATCTATTTGCGGCTGAACAGTGAGCGACACTCTCAAACTGTTTTTTTTAGATACAAATGGCCCAAAACTGGATAATACAGAGGTTTGAACCGTGGAACTGCAAAACCACACTTGTATTTCTCTAGCCTACACCAGACTATTTTCAACAGATATATTTGTGTCTGAAAAATCAGGAGACACTACTGTTTTTCTTTACAGCAAAAAATGCAAAACAGCAGGATAATACAGAGATTTGACCCATGGAACTGCAAAACCACACTTGTATTTCTCGGGCGTACACCAGACTATTCTAAACAGATATATTTGTGTCTGAACAATCAGGAGACACTATTTTTTTTATTACGGCGAAAAATGCCAAAAGCAGGATAATAGAGATTTTTTACTGTGGAACAGCAAAACCACAGTTATAATTTACTGGTGTATACCAGACTATTTTCAACAGATATATTTGTGTCTGAACAATCAGGAGACACTATTATTTTTTTTTTACGGGAACAAATGCCAAAAGCAGGATAATAGAGATTTTTTACAGTAGAACAGCAAAACCACAGTTATAATTTACTGGTGTATACCAGACTATTTTCAACAGATATATTTTTGTCTGAACAATCAGGAGACACTATTATTTTTTTTTTATGGCAAAAAATGACAAAAGCAGGATAATAGAGATGTTTTACCGTGGAACAGCAAAACCACAGTTATAATTTACTGGCATACACCAGACTATTTTCAACAGATATATTTGTGTCTGAACAATCAGGAGACACTATTATTTTATTTTTACGGCAAAAAATGCCAAAAGCAGGATCATAGAGATTTTTTACCGTGGAACTGCAAAACCACACTTGTATTTCTTGGGCCTACACCAGACTATTTTCAGCAGATATATTTGTGTCTGAACAATCAGGAGACACTATTATTTTTTTTTTACGGCAAAAAAATGCCAAAAGCAGGATAATAGAGATTTTTTACCGTGGAACAGCAAAAGCACAGTTATAATTTACTGGTGTATACAAGACTATTTTCAAGAGATATATTTGTGTCTGAACAATCAGGAGACACTATTATTTTTTCTTTACGGCAAAAAATGCCAAAAGCAGGATAATAGAGATTTTTTACTGTGGAACAGCAAAACCACAGTTATAATTTACTGGTGTATACAAGACTATTTTCAACAGATATATTTGTGTCTGAACAATCAGGAGACACTATTATTTTTTTTTATGGCAAAAAATGCCAAAAGCAGGATAATAGAGATGTTTTACCGTGGAACAGCAAAACCACAGTTATAATTTACTGGTGTATACCAGACTATTTTCAACAGATATATTTGTGTCTGAACAATCAGGAGACACTATTATTTTTTCTTTACGGCAAAAAATGCCAAAAGCAGGATAATAGAGATTTTTTACTGTGGAACAGCAAAACCACAGTTATAATTTACTGGTGTATACAAGACTATTTTCAACAGATATATTTGTGTCTGAACAATCAGGAGACACTATTATTTTTTTTTATGGCAAAAAATGCCAAAAGCAGGATAATAGAGATGTTTTACCGTGGAACAGCAAAACCACAGTTATAATTTACTGGTATACACCAGACTATTTTCAACAGATATATTTGTGTCTGAACAATCAGGAGACACTATTATTTTATTTTTACGGCAAAAAATGCCAAAAGCAGGATAATAGAGATTTTTTACCGTGGAACTGCAAAACCACACTTGTATTTCTTGGGCCTACACCAGACTATTTTCAACAGATATATTTGTGTCTGAACAATCAGGAGACACTATTATTTTTTTTTACGGCAAAAAATGCCAAAAGCAGGATAATAGAGATTTTTTGCAGTGGAACAGCAAAAGCACAGTTATAATTTACTGGTGTATACCAGACTCTTTTCAACAGATATATTTGTGCCTGAACAATCAGGAGATACTATTATTTTTTTTTTACAGCAAAAAATGCCAAAAGCAGGATAATAGAGATTTTTTACTGTGGAACAGCAAAACCACAGTTATAATTTACTGGTATACACCAGACTATTTTCAACAGATATATTTGTGTCTGAACAATCAGGAGACACTATTATTTTTTTTTACGGCAAAAAATTCCAAAAGCAGGATAATAGAGATTTTTTACCGTGGAACAGCAAAAGCACAGTTATAATTTACTGGTGTATACCTGACTATTTTCAACAGATATATTTGTGTCTGAACAATCAGGAGACACTATTACTTTTTTTTTACGGCCAAAAATTCCAAAAGCAGGATAATAGAGATTTTTTACCGTGGAACAGCAAAACCACAGTTATAATTTACTGGTGTATGTATACCAGACTTTTTTTAAATATATATATTTGTGGCTGAACAGTGAGCAACACACTCAAACTGTTTTTTTTTACATACAATTGGCCCAAAACTGGATAATACAGAGGTTTGAACCATGGAACTGCAAAACCACACTTCTATTTCTCTAGCCTACACCAGACTATTTTCAACAGATATATTTGTGTCTGAAAAATCAGAGACACACTGTTTTTTGGGGGTGGGTGGGCGGGAACACCAAACGGTTAAAAAGACGGGTATTTGTACAGTGTGAAGGAGGAAAAAAAAAAGAGGACTTAGATGAAAAAAAAAGTATTTTTCCTGGCCCCCGAAACCTGGAGCTAAGTCCAGCAATTTCAGCAACAGGAGCACACAGGACTGTAATGCAGCTTTGCTGGTATAACCACTGCATCTCCTATACAGCCAGCCTGCCTGCCTGCCTGATATCTGGGATGTATATTAGTCCTGAGAAGGACTGTTTGTTTGATCTGGTAGCCTTTACAGACCCCACACTATCTATTTCGCAGGATATATCTCTCCCTAAATCAGCAGCGTTGTCCCTACACTGTCTCATCCGGAGCGACTGTGTCCAAGATGGTGGCGCCCGGTTTTAAATACTCGAGGTGACGCTGTGCGGCCAGCCAATCACTGCAATGCCCACAAACAACATGGCTGCGGCATTACAGTGACTGGCTGGCAATCCCTGAATGTTCATTGGCTCTGTAAAGAGTGCCAAACATGCAGGGTGGAGACCCAAGCTCCCGCCCGAGTTACCCGGAAATACTCGGTGCTCGCCGAACATCCCGAGTAGCGTGATGCTCGGGCGAGTACTGAGCAGTGTCGAGCATGCTTGCTCAACACTAGTACCTATTTATGCCTGCTTCATTGTGCCTGTATTATGCATTATTGGCCTGAGGAAGACATAATTTCTATGTTGAAACGCGTTGCCCTTTTAAAAATAGATTTTTACTTATTTATTTTAATAAATGTCCACTTTTTGGATTTTACTTTTGTGCCTATTCTAATCACTACAACTCTCATTTTTCCTATTTCCTCCATTTTTCACTGACTGGTTGATATTATCTGAGTTACCTGATCACCTGTAAGGAGTCAGCAGCAGATGATAACTGATCCATACTGCAATACCGTTGTGCCTGCTATTCGCACAACTTTACAAGCTGTGTTCATTATCTAGAAAACTCTTGCTATCCTCTCAACTTATTGCGTACTAAGAACCCTTTCCACTAGATAGAGCTTTTTTTTCTTTTTTTCAGATGGAATTTTAATAATGATCTGCATATTCAGTCCGCTTTATGAGTACATTTTTAGAGGCAGGAATGCACACAAAAAGAAGGGGGCCACTGTGTAAAAAAATACATGGGTCCCTTAGTTTCTAATAACTTATTATAAATCACCCCTGAAGTTCTCCAACAATCTGACAGTTATTGTTATCCAGAAAATTCATTAGTTCAGTCCCTTACATGCAATCTAACAGACAGTAGCAAGCTGCTTTTGAAGCAGTACTCGGCCCCTTAAGCTACTGGGCCCGTGTGGAGCGCATACATTGCCCATTGGGCATGTCCACCCCTGACTGAAGGGACTCCTGGAGTGATAGGTTTTATTAATTAGAAAAAATAATAAATCACTTTGTGAAGAAAAATGTTTGCTAAAAATAACCTGTATGAGTGATTAGAAGACTGTTGTTCTGATTATAGATATCTTATGAATTATTGTGTACATCATGTGTAATATGATGGGCAAATAACCCCATTATCCTCAAAATTACCATATCCATAAATATTTTGTTGAAGTGATGTTATAGAAGTTCTGCAATTGCTTCTGCCGCAGATCCCAATTAGACTGTGTATTTTGAGACATACAGTACCTGGCATAGGGGTTAAGTAATCACTGTAAGAAGTGGTATAAATCTACCTTTTCTTTGCTAGGTGACATCTGAAAAGGTAAATCTATCCTAATCTGCAAAGTTAGGACAGAATAATGGCAAAATTGATTGGAAGAGTTATGACTTTTAGAATTTAGGTTCATGAAACGTCAGGTACAATCTGAGCAGAGCAGCCGAATTGCAGGAATACTTAACATTTTATGCAAACAGAACTAAGAATAATGATGTGATAGTCCAACATAGCATTCCTCCAGTCCTATCTCTGTATTCCCTGTCTACTAACCAGTTAGCTATCAAGAGATAGGAAACCAGGACAGCAGAGAGTTCTGTGACCTGTCTTTTTACAGTTACTTGACAAGTGACAGTGGCGATGTAGACTCCTATGCTCTTTCCATAAAGGTTAAACATGTACAGTACACTACTGTCACCCATTGTTGCTAGTCTACAAAAGCTTGTTCCTGTCATTTAGCGCAAATTAATGTCAATTAGTTCATCCAGCTAAGACCTTTTCATTGTAGTCTAACTGCATGGAGAACAGGCTGGTTAACACGTCATTTTCTTTGGTACGTGTGTTATTTGTTATTTTTCAGATCATGGACCTATTACAATGAATGTGTCTTTCCACGTGTCCTTTCTTTTTTTGCGGAACAATTATCCGCACACAAAAAAAAAAATGGAGACTTGTTCTACTTTGATCCGTGTTGCAGATCAAACTTTTCAATGCAAGTCAATGGCCCGAGGAAAAAAAACAGCACATGGATGTCATCCATGTGATGTCCGTATTTTACTATTTAATGGGCATGGGAAGCTGAGAAATTCCTTACTTCATACGATACTTCATACAAGAAAACTGGATGCAGCAAGGATTATGAAAACTGAAACACAGACAAAAATGGATCCTGCACCCTGAAAAAAACACAAACCATTTTTTAAGTAAGACAAAAAACTGATGTGTGAATCTGGCCTAAGTGTACATCAGTGTCTTAGAAACCTCTTTCTTTAGAATTAAAATAATGCATGTGCAGTATTAGCCCCAGTTCCAGTGGTAAATCAGTCTCCTGGCTGTATAGAAGAGCTGACTGGGTCTCCTAGGACCCAACAGTTCCTGCTCCCTCCTGCACCCAGCTATCACAGTACTGCTGGGTCAGGAAACATTGATAGCGCTTCATATTATTATATACAGAGCTCTTGTTCAGAGCCGTGTATACAGCGAATGGGAATGCTTAGATGATAACAAATGGCTTCTCTATGGGGAGTCCGGCTGTGTGTGACAGCCAGCTCTCCAGTCCGGCTGCCTCATGTTCTCGTGCAGCTGCTATACTATGCAGTAACATTTAGAAAGTCACTGCAGAGCAGAATGTTGACCCTCAGATGTTTATAGTGAATGTAAATCCATTCCTAAACAGAAAAGAACACTCATGTACTCCCTCAGGATTGATTAATTATTTCCACACATCTGCAGAAAGTGTTAATATTCAACGACGAAAACCAAAAATGTCTTTGGAGTGAAGATAATCCACATTTATTCAGACTATGCAACTAACTTTCTAAGATTCTGTCCCTGGATTTATTATTGATCTGCTTCTGGTACCTGTCATTGTCCCTCTCCCCACCTTGGACTATTTGTATGACTTTATGCCTTATAGAGTTCATACCATTTGTGGATGCCCATTTTTCCTTAATACATTGCTTTTGCTTGCTATATAACACTGTATTTTATCACCTCATACCCTTGGGTTGACTAAACCAGAGAGTTTTTATTTTACCAATCTCCTCTCATTCAACAATTTGCAAGTTGATGAATTGTGAGTTGCTGATAATGACTCAAGAACTGAGTATGACTGGCTTTTTATTTAGAAAACTCAATATAATTCTCTATGCTCCACATTATAATAATGAATCTGATCTACTATTGTTTTTCCAACATTATTGTTAATTTCATACTGTAGTTGTGAGAAATGAGGATAGGCTAAAACGTTCAATTTAGTCTTGTATCTGACAAAGTAATACAACTCTTTGCAAATGCTGGCCTACATAACCATCCTATGGAAAATCTACAAATCAAAAGTCCTTTGTTATTAAAGCGAGTCTGTCACCCCCAAAATGTCGAGAAAACTTCATAAAAATTAAATAGGGGACGTAGACCCTATACAAATAATACCAGGCATATCTGTGGTATCCCACAAAGTGGCCATTTCTATGCGGTACTGGATGTATAATGTGTTCCATATAAATGCTGTGATTTTTGTGTAAACTGTACATTGTGAGACCTACTGACAGGCAGCACAAAAAGGGTTAATCTTCCCCTCATAAACTTAATCATGTGACCCAGCTCTGTTTAGTATGCAGAAACTTCTGGGACAAAGGCCTCTGGGCAGTCAGCCAATGACTGCAGCTCTGAGGGTCACATGAGAGTGGGAGGAGCTAAATCCTGTGAGGTAGATAAGATTTGAGGTGACAGTTGGTGGTCAGACATTTTGAGAGGAGGAAGCCATTTTGTAGGTGAAGGAGTTACCTACTCCCCCTGACTGCTGCACGTAAAAAGGGGACTAATAAAATAAGGGAAGCTGACAGCCTTCATATTAGCAAGATTCCTTTTGCACCTCTAGGAGGAAAAATTACCTCAGGGGAGAAGCAAAACACAGCGCTGAGGAAGAAATATTCTGATTTAATGAAACAAGTGTTTACAGAGATCCGCCTGTCTGCAGGTACACAGCAATCTTCAACCGTTAGTGTAACCCTGTACATCAATTCCCTACTGTTTGTAAATAATAATTTGCCCCATTATCATCAGTAAAGAGACTTCTGTTTAAGTTCTCACGGCTTCTTCATGATTGTGGCTCAGTTGCACAAACTACTACCACCACCATCATCCTCTACTTAGAGGCAACTACAGTGGGTACGGAAAGTATTCAGACCCCTTTAAATTTTTCACTCTTTGTTTCATTGCAGCCATTTGGTAAATTCTAAAAAGTTTATTTTTTTTCTCATTAAAGAACACTCTGCACCCCATCTTGACTGAAAAAAAAACAGAAATGTAGAAATTTTTGCAAATTTATTAAAAAAGAAAAACTGAAATATCACATGGTTATAAGTATTCAGACCCTTTGCTCAGTATTGAGTAGAAGCACCCTTTTGAGCTAGTAGAGCCATGAGTCTTCTTGGGAATGGTGCAACAAGTTTTTCACACCTGGATTTGGGGATCCTCTGCCATTCTTCCTTGCGGATCCTCTCCAGTTCCATCAGTTTGGATGGTGAACGTTGGTGGACAGCCATTTTCAGGTCTCTCCAGAGATGCTCAACTGGGTTTAGGTCAGGGCTCTGGCTGGGCCAGTCAAGAATGGTCACAGAGTTGTTCTGAAGCCACTCCTTTGTTATTTTAGTTGTGTGCTTAGGGCCATTGTCTTGTTGGAAGGTGAACCTTCAGCCAAGTCTGAGGTCCAGAGCACTCTGGAAGAGGTTTTCATCCAGGATATCTCTGTACTTGGCTGCATTCATGTTTCCTTCAATTGCAACCAGTCGTCCTGTCCCTGCAGCTGAAAAATACCCCCATAGCATGATGCTGCCACCATCATGTTTCACTGTTGGGATTGTATTGGGTAGGTGATGAGCAGTGCCTGGTTTTCTCCACATATACCGCTTAGAATTATCACCAAAAAGTTCTATCTTCATCTTAGCAGACCAGAGAATCTTATTTCTCATAATCTGGGAGTCCTTCATGTGTTTTTTAGCAAACTCTATGCGGGCTTTCATATGTCTTGCACTGAGGAGAGGCTTCTGTCGGGCCACTTTGCCATAAAGGCCCAACTGGTGGAGGTCTGCAGTGATAGTTGACTTTGTGGAACTTTCTCCCATCTCCCTACTGCATCTCTGGAGCTCAGCCACAGTGATCTTGGGGTTCTTCTTTATCTCTCTCACCAAGGCTCTTCTCCCACGATTGCTCAGTTTAGCTGGACAGCCAGGTCTAGAAAGATTTCTGGGGTCCCAAACTTCTTCCATTTTAGGATTATGGAGGCCACTGTGCTCTTAGGAACCTTGAGTAATGAAGAAATTCTTTCGTAACCTTGGCCACATCTGTGCCTTGGCACAACTCTATCTCTGAGCTCCTTGGGCAGTTCTTTTGAGCTCATGATTCTCATTTGGTCTGACATGCACTGTGAGCTGTGAGGTCGTATATAGACAGGTGTGTGCCTTTCAAAATCAAGTCCTATCAGTTTAATTAAACACAGCTGGACTCCAATGAAGAAGTAGAACCATCTCAAGGAGGATCACAAGGAAATGGACAACATGTGACTTAAATATGAGAGTCTGAGCAAAGTGTCTGAATATTTATGACCATGTGATATTTCAGTTTTTCTTTTTTCATAAATGGCAAAAAGTTCTACATTTTTGTTTTTTTAGTCAAGATGGGGTGCAGAGTGTACTTTAATGAGAAAAAAAAATGAACTTTTTAGAATTTACCAAATGGCTGCAATGAAACAAAGAGTGAAAAATTTAAAGGGGTCTGAATACTTTCCGTACCCACTGTACTGAGCAAACCTCATATTGTGGAATTTCGTATGTGTGTAATTTGAGAAGGGAAGACTCTCATCCTGACAGAAAGCTTGGCCACCGTGAGGCACATTATACACTGCCAGGAGTTCAACCCTCTGCCGTACACCACATGAGATTAACAGTTGAAAAAAGTGGATTAAAACGTGATAAAAAAACTAATGTAAATAAAAATTGTATCGCTAAAAACATCATCTTGTACCACAAAAATCAAGCCCCAATACAGCTCCTTAAGTGGAAAAATTAGAAAACTACAGCTCTCAGAATACAGCGATGCAAAAACAATTATTTTTTTCTATAAAATTGTTTATATTGTGTAGAAGCGATAAAACATAAAGAAATTATATAAATGTGGTATCGCTGCAATTGTTCTGACTCGAAGAATAAAACTGCCTTATCACTATTACCACACAATAAAAGTATGGTAAAGCAGTACTGTACAGCCACATATGGAATATTTCAACGTTCTCGTGAAATTGTGTAACACGTTCATGAGAAATTGTGTAACAAATTATGCATTCATTTTACCTATTTTTCTTGTGATAATGTAAAATCCGGGGCTAAAACAACATTTCAGTAGTAAAAATTAAATAATTTTTTCTTTATCGCTCAATGGTATAACATTTTGTGAAACACATGTGGTGTCAATATGCTCACTGCACCGCTAGATGATTTCATTATGAGGTGTAGTTTGTAAAATGGGGTCACTTATGGGGGGTCCTGCTGTCCTAAAAACTCAGAGGCTCTGGCAATGTGGAATGGCACCGGCAAACCATTCCAGGCAAATCTGCACTCCGATATGGTGTTCCTTCCCTTCTGAGCTTTGCACAGTGCCTAAAAAGTATTTTGTCAACATAGGGGTATTGCTAAACTCAGGAGAAATTGCATAATACATTTTGTGGTCCATTTTCTTCTATTAGCGCTTTTGAAAATTAAAAATTTGGGTCTAAAACAACATTTTAGAGGAAAAAATGTAATTTTTTATTTTCACAGCCCAATGTTATTCAATTCTATGAAATATCTGCAGGGAAAAATGTTCACTACACACCTACAGGAATTCTTCGAGAGGAATAGATTCGATAATGGGGTCACTTAAGGGTGTTTCTGCTGTTTTGGAACCTCCACGGCTCTCCAAATGCGACATAACATCCACAAACTATTCTAGACATTTTTGCACTCCAAAAATCAAATAGCGCTCCTTCTCTTCAGAGCCCTGCCGTGTGCCCAAATGAGTTTCTGAGCACATATGAGGTATTGCGGTACTCAGTAGAAATTGCACAAGTCTTGTGGTCAATTTTCTCCTGTTATCCTTGTGAAAATGAAAGATGTGGGGTTAAAATAACATTTTTGCTAAAAAAACTTAATTTTTAATTTTCAGGGTCCAATGTTTTAAAATTCTGTAAACACCTGTGGGTTAAAGAGGCTAACCACACCACCAGATAAATTCCTTGAGGGGTGTAGCTTCCTAAATGTAGACACTTGGGGGGAGGTTTCCACTGTTTAGGCACATCAGGGGACTCAGCACACGAGACATAGCATCTGCTATCTATTTTGTGCTTCAAAAGTCAAATGGTGCTGCTTCCCTTCCGATCCCGGCTGTGTGACCAGTAGTTTTCCATCACATATGGAGTATCAGTGTACTCAGGAGAAATTGCACAACAAATTGCAGGTTCCATTTTCTCCTTTTACCCTTGTGAAAATGAAAAATCTGGGGCTAAAGCAACATTTTTGTGGGAAAAATGTAAATTTTAATTTTTTCCTTCCACATTGTTTTAATTTCTGTGATGCACCTAAAGGGTTAATTAACTTATTGAATGTTGTTTTGAGCACTTTGAGAGGTGCAGTTTTTAAAATGGTGTCACTTTGGGGTATTTTCTGTCATATAGCCCCTCAAAGCCACTTCAAATGTGCTGTGATCGCTAAAAAATAGGTTTTGTAAATGTTGGAAAAACGAAAAATTGCTAATAAACTTTTAACCCTTACAACTTCTGTCGTTAAGGGGTAAAAAAAATCCTAAAAATTCTATATTTGTTGCGTACAATCTTATGTGATGGTTAGAGTTGGTCTGGGGAGCCAGGGTCAAAAGTAATATTGTCTCTGGGGGCCCACTGGTTCAGCTATATACAAATATTACATTATTTTCATTCATTAATTTACCCATGTTTATATATAATAATAAACTGGGTAGTTTGTTAATTGAATGATGAGAAGATTCCTTTGTCTGTACACAGTCAATCTAGTATATTGTGCCAAATACTTCTCATGTAGGTGTTTAGGGTCCACACTCCTGCACAGGGCCCATCGGGGAGTTTTCCTGTTCCCCTGTGGTCCAGTCCAAGTCTGGTTAGAAGGGAAAATCTAGTACATAATCTTACACCAGATCACTGGAATTTCAAGTTGTGACCAAATAAATATTTGAAAACTTTACAAACCTAAGAATAAGACAGCAATTACTAAAACACTTTACTTTGACAGACTTAGACTTACATGTGGGAACAATTACACAGGTGAAATCCAATTAACCTGTCTGATTGATGAATGTTAGCAATATTGTTACAATAGCTGATATCTTGTATTTACTCACATGGTGTAACATTTGAACTTCATCTTCATCTAAGACCAAGTTGTATTGATGGACATTTTCACTATGTACTGAACAATGTCTGCAAGCCAATTACCCAATAATAAGAAACAAGTATTAAAATGCATCCAAAATGTCATTTTTATTTTTTTTTACCTGCAAATTTTACACATACAGCATGTTACAGTATGTATGTGAATTATGCTCCCATTTTTAAAGCAAATTATGGATGAAATGTCAAATTAAAATTAATTAGTTATTTTTATTGTAGCTAAAGGCATGAGTTAATTTCCATTCATGAAAAGTTTAATTATACCTGACAGCTAATAAAAAATCTTTTATGTAACTGCTGGAAAATTAGTTTTGTTTTTAGCGTAAAAATGTGGTTTCCTGGAAATTATACTAAAGGATAACTACGAAAATGTCACTAATTTATTTTAGAAGGTCAGCCATGTATGTCATGAATAAGGTATTACAAGTAAAGAATATTGAATTATTATAGAAAGAGGAAAATCAGCATGAAAAAGGATTCTCAATATCATATTAAGATCCAAAATTAGACCAAAAAGCCAAATATAATGATTTAACTAATGGATTTAAATATTTATCTAAGATATATGATTAAAATTCAGACCATCTGAAGATTTTATTCAACCGGGTCATGGTTTATCTCTTGATGGATTACAGAAAAAGGAATATGGTGTCTGAATTACAGTGATATGGAAATTTTCTTACCATTTAGTTTAAAGAGATTCTATCAGTTTCCCTACCCCCTCAAACCACCACCATTTCTTTACTGCACTATATACAGTTATATGAAAAAGTTTGGGCACCCCTATTAATCTTAAGCTTAATGTTTTATAAAAATTGATGTTTTGGCAACAGCTATTTCAGTTTGATATATGTAATAACTGTTGGACACAGTAATGTTTCTGCCTTGAAATGAGGTTTATTGTACTAACAGAAAATATGCAATCTGCATTCAAACAAAATTTGACAGGTGCATAAGTATGGGCACCTCACCAGAAAAGTGACATTAATATTTAGTAGATCCTCCTTTTGCAAAAATAACAGCCTCTAGTCGCTTCCTGTAGCTTTTAATGAGTTCCTGGATCCTGGATGAAGGTATTTTTGACCATTCCTCTTTACAAAACAATTCCAGTTCAGTTGAGTTTGATGGTCGCCGAGCATGGACAGCCCTCTTCAAATGATCCCACAGATGTTCACTGATATTCAGGTCTGGGGACTGGGATGGCCATTCCGGAACATTGTAATTGTTCCTCTGCATGAATGCCTGAGTAGATTTGGAGCGGTGTTTTGGATCATTGTCTTTCTGAAAGATCCATCCCCTGCGTAACTTTAACTTTGTCACTGATTCTTGAACATTATCGTCAAGAATCTGCTGATACTGAGTGGAATCCATGCGTCCCTCAACTTTAACAAGATTCCCGGTGCCGGCATTGGCCACACAGCTCCAAAGCATGATGGAACCTCCACCAAATTTTACTGTGGGTAGCAAGTGTTTTTCTTGGAATGCTGTGTTTTTTTGCCGCCATGCATAACGCCTTTTTGTATGACCAAACAACTCAATCTTGGTTTCTTCAGTCCACAGGAACTTCTTCCAAAAAGAAATTAGCTTCTCCAAATGTGCTTTTGCATACCTCAGCCGACTCTGTTTGTGGCGTGCTTGCAGAAATGGCTTGTTTCGCATCACTCTCCCATACAGCTTCTCCTTGTGCAAAGTGCGTTGTATAGTTGACCGATGCACAGTGACACCATCTGCTGCAAGTTGATGCTGCAGCTCTCTGGAGGTGGTCTGAGGATTGTCCTTGACTGATCTCACCATTCTTCTTCTCTGCCTTTCTGATGTTTTTCTTGGCCTGCCACTTCTGGCCTTAACAAGAACTGTCCCTGTGTTCTTCCATTTCCTTACTATGTTCCTCACAGTGGAAACTGACAGGTTAAATCTCTGAGACAGCTTTTTGTATCCTTCCCCTGAACAACTATGTTGAATAATCTTTGTTTTCAGATCATTTGACAGTTGTTTTGAGGAGCCCATGATGCCACTCGTCAGAGGAGATTCAAACAGGAGAACAACTTGCAAGTGGCCACTTGAAGTAGCTTTTCTCATGATTGCATACACCTGGCTATGAAGTTCAAAGCACAATGAGGTTACAAAACCAAAAAAAGTGCTTTAGTAAGTCAGTAAAAGTAGGTAGGAGTATTTAAAACAAGAAAATGATAAGGGTGCCCATACTTATGCACCTGTCAAATTTTGTTTGAATGCAGATTGCACATTTTCTGTTAGTACAATAAACCTAATTTCAAGGCAGAAACATTACTGTGTCCAACAGTTATTACATATATCAAACTGAAATAGCTGTTGCAAAAACACCAATTTTTATAAAACATTAAGCTTAAGATTAATAGGGGTGCCCAAACTTTTTCATATAACTGTATATATACTTTCTAACAAGTCAAATTTTGTAGCTTATTGATTGATTATTATCAATTAAATCAATTATAAAACTAGGTTTGCAATATGTTAATTAGAGGGTGACTAGTCATGAGGGCATTGCTTTCCCTGGACTAATCTTCCCACTAGTCAGGCTATCACATCTCTTTGGGCATGAGTGATATGATTTGCAAGAGCAGCGTCACAGCTGACTCTTTCCAAATCTCTGCCTCACTGGCAATGCGCAGTAAAGTCAAGAGTATGTTCCTTGGATTTGTTGGTGCACTGTGCATGCACCGAGAGATGGCAATGACTTAGGACTAGTGTTGAGCGAGCACTAAAATGCTCGGGTGCTCGAAGCTCGGGCCGAGCTCACTGTGATACTCGGGTGCTCGACCCGAGCAACGAGCCCAATGTTAGTCTATGGGAGACCCGAACATTTTTGCGGCGGCTCCCCCAGCAGTCTGTAGAAAGCCTAAAAAGTGCCCAAAACGATAGTGACAGTGCTCAAATGACATGGGGACAGCATGGGGATCGCCCCAGGAAGCATTTCTGACCCCCAGGTCACTGCTGTCAACAACGTGGTCAGAGGTATTAAGCCACTTTTACAGGCTCACAATAAAACGTTCAAAAACGAAAGTGAAAGTGCTTTCCTGTGAAATATGTTAACCCCTTAACGACCATGGGTCTTTCTGTTTTTGTGTTTTCCTTTTTTGCTCCCCTTCTTCCCAGAGCCAGAACTTTTTTAATTTTCATTCAATATGGCCATGTGAGGGCTTATTTTTTGCAGGATGAGTTGTACTTTTAAACACCATCACTGGTTTTACCATATCATGTGCTGGAAAATGGGAAAAAAATTCCAAGTGCAGTGAAACTGCAAAAAAAATGCAATTCCACAGTTGTTTTTTGGGTCCTTTTTTTACCACGTTCACAGATTGCTAAAACTGACCTGCCATCATTATTTTCCAGGTCGTTACGAGTTCATCGACACCAAACATGTATAGGTTCTTTTTTATTTAAGTGGTGAAAAAAAAATCCAAAGCTTGCTAAAAAAACAAAAAAAAATGACGCCATTTTCCGAGACCCTTAGCTTCTCCATTTTTCAGGATCTGGGGCCAGGTCAGGGCTTATTTTTTGCGTGCCGGGCTGACGTTTTTACTGATACCATTTTGGGGTAGATCCGATGTTTTGATCGCCCGTTATTGCATTTTATTGCAAAGTTGTAGCGACCAAAAAAACTTAATTCTGGCGTTTAAAATTTTTTCCTCGTTACGCCGTTTACTGATTGTATTAATTCTTCTTTTATATTGATAGATCGGGCGATTCTGAACGCGGCGATACCAAATATGTGTATGTGTTTTTTTTTTATATATATATATTTTATTTTGAATGGGGCGAAAGGGGGGTGACTTAAACTTTTATATATTTTTTATTTTTTTAATTTTTTTAAAAACTTTTTTTTTACACTTTCTGCTTGCTTCTATAGACTCCAGAGGAGACTAGAAGCAGCTGTTGTCTGATTGCTTCTACTGCATACAAGCGATGAGCAGATCGCTTGTATGCAGGAAAAATGCTCACTTGCTATGAGCGCTGACCACTAGGTGGCGCTCATAGCAATTGAGACATGACAACCACAGGCGTCTGCTGCAGACCCTGAGTTGTCATGCCCACCCATTGGTGACCCGCGATCACGTGACGGGGTCATTGATGGGCGGGGCTTAGGACTTCCGGAAGCGCGAGTTAAATGCCACTGTGAGAGATTTAACATGTTAACAGCCGCGGGTGGATTGCGATTCCAATAATCAGCTGACATTTGCTCGCTTCAGTGCGGGCTCACCGCCGGAGCCCCCGCTGAACCGGCCTTCCCGACCTGGTGCGTACTATTACTGACCAGGTCGGAAAGGGTTTAAGGAACATCCTTTCCAGGGTAAAGACTTGTGTATAAGGTAAAATAAATAACCAAAAACAAAAATACTCCTCCACACCTTGGGCTATTTTCACAAGTAGCATTTTTTATGCGTTTTTGCACGTTTGTATTGCTTTCAACCGTGACAAATGCATTCACCGGGAGATGTCATTTTAACATTTTACAACCTTATCTGGCCATGTGCTGTGTGACACATGCATACAGTGCTAAAAAGACATGGGAACAGCATGGGGAAGACCCCTGGAAGCATCTCTGACACCCAGGTCACTGCCTAAAAGTGTGCCCATCAGAAGTGATCCTTGCCGCATCAGAAGATGCAGACTTGCAACTATCCCCGTGCAAGTCCTTGTCCCAGGGCAGTGTTCAATTGTACCTCCCCCATAGCTTGCAATACAAGCGCAAGTATGCAGCCTGCCACCCACCCACCCCCAGGCTGCAATACCATACTGCTAGCTTGCTTGCACTTGAAATTGGGCCTTTTAGGCATGTGGAGGTGGAATCTGGCCACCACGTCATGGCTGCGTCGGTAGCATTGTATTCATACTCAGTCCCCAGCCGCCCGGCGGCCTGGTGTCCACGATTGGTCCCCAGCCGCCAGGGGGCGGCCGGGTGTCCATACTCAGTCCCCAGCCGCCCCGCGGCCGGGTGCCCACACACAGTCCCCAGCCGCGTAGGGGTGGCCGGGTGTCCATAAACGGTCCCCAGCCGCCCCTATTTGTCCCGGTGCGTCTTATACACAAGCGCGCATACCAAAACATTACCTGTGCCCTCCCCAGTGCATTTAGTGGGAAGGACAGCCTAACCACAAACACGTGGACAAGTGAATGTGGCCAGGAATGGTCCATCTCACTGACGCCTTCACACTGGGTTAATATTGTGGAAGCCGGGACACAGTTGGACACTGGGATGCAACACGTCCTCCAGACATAGAGGATTGCGGGTCCTGGGTCAATCAGGCTTCAACACAAAGTTCAGAAGGTAGACAGCAGCAGTGGTCGGCCTCCTACACAACGAGTAAATTATTCATGATCATGAGGCCATCCACCTCCTTAGCTTTCTGTTCCTTGGAATGCAAGCGCATGTATGTAGTAGCAGCTAGGCCTGAGGTGGTCAGCGTTTTGGCGCATATTGTACCTCCTTCGAGGATTGCTGGATGTTTTCCTCCTACTATCCCAGTTCTATGACTCCCGTTAAAACAAAGCTTCAGGTGATGAATGATGGATGAGGTGGTGGCAAAGGAGAAAGAGCAGGAGGAACAGGGACCATTCACATCAATATCAGGCCAGCCAACCACACATGTCTTGTAGGATATGTTTCTGTACCAAAAGGAGCGGTTCAGCTACACAGTTATAAGGCATACAGTGAATGCAATGCCTACCAAAAATTTCGAGGCACTCCAATGCCCCTTGGAAGTGACATGGAGGTCAGAGGGCCTTAACTAAACCGTTTTTTCCATTTATAGCAACTGGGTCTCCCGTACACTGTTGGCCTAAGCAGGGAATGGAAGGCTTTCCAAAAATTATTAGGCACTGCAATGCCCCTTGAAACAGATGTGGATTACAGCGTATTAAAAACCTTCTACCCATTATTGGGGAGTGGGTCTCCCTTAGTGTTCGCCTATGCATTGAAAAGCAAAAGCTGACAAAAATTAGGAGGAAATGCAATGCCCGTTGCAAGAGTCGTGGAGGTTAGAGGTAATTAAAAACAACATGTCAATGCCCCTTGGAAGAGCTGTGGAGTTCAGAGTGGTTTAACAAGACGGTTTTAATGCCCCTTAGAAGAGACGTGGAGTTCAGAGTGGTTTAACAAGACAGTTTTAATGCCCCTTGGAAGAGATGTGGAGGTCACAGTAGCTTAACAAGATGGTTTTAATGCCCCTTGGAAGAGATGTGGAGTTCAGAGTGGTTTAACAAGACAGTTTTAATGCCCTTTGGAAGAGTGGTGGAGGTTACAGTGGAAAAAAAAGACAATATCAATGCCCCGTGGAAGAGACGTGGAGGTCACAGTAGCTTAACAAAGACGGTTTTAATGCCCCTTGGAAGAGTGGTGGAGGTCGCAGTGGAATAAAAAGACAATATCAATGCCCCTTGGAAGAGTGGTGGAGGTTACAGTGGAATAAAAAGACAATATCAACGCCCTGTGGAAGAGACGTGGAGGTCACAGTAGCTTAACAAGACGCTTTTAATGCCCCTTGGAAGAGTGGTGGAGGTCACAGAGGAATAAAAAGACAATATTAACGACCCTTGGAAGAGACGTGGAAGTCACAGTAGCTTAACAAGACGATTTTAATGCCCCTTACAAGAGCCATGCAGTACAGCATATTAAAAACATTATTCTCATTATTGGGGAGTGGGTCTCCCATAGTATTTGCTTATGCTTTCCCAGCAAAAGCTGCCAAAAATTAGGACGGAGCAACTTGCAATGCCCCTTACAAGAGCCATGCAGTACAGCATATTACAAACATAAGTCCCATTATTGGGGAGTGGGTCTCCCATAGTATTTGCTTATGCTTTCCCAGCAAAAGCTGCCAAAAATTAGGACGGAGCAACTTGCAATGCCCCTTACAAGAGCCATGCAGTGCAGCATATTACAAACATAAGTCCCATTATTGGGGAGTGGGTGTCCCATAGTATTTGCTTATGCCTTGCAAGCAAAAGCTGCTAAAAATTAGGACGGAGCAACTTGCAATGCCCCTTACAAGAGCCATGCAGTACAGCATATTACAAACATAAGTCCCATTATTGGGGAGTGGGTCTCCCATAGTATTTGCTTATGCCTTGCAAGCAAAAGCTGCCAAAAATTAGGACGGAGCAACTTGCAATGCCCCTTACAAGAGCCATGCAGTACAGCATATTACAAACATAAGTCCCATTATTGGGGAGTGGGTCTCCCATAGTATTTGCTTATGCCTTGCAAGCAAAAGCTGCCAAAAATTAGGACGGAGCAACTTGCAATGCCCCTTACAAGAGCCATGCAGTACAGCATATTACAAACATACGTCCCATTATTGGGGAGTGGGTCTCCCATAGTATTTGCTTATGCTTTCCCAGCAAAAGCTGGCAAAAATTAGGACGGAGCAACTTGCAATGCCCCTTACAAGAGCCATGCAGTACAGCATATTACAAACATAAGTCCCATTATTGGGGAGTGGGTGTCCCATAGTATTTGCTTATGCCTTGCAAGCAAAAGCTGCCAAAAATTAGGACGGAGCAACTTGCAATGCCCCTTACAAGAGCCATGCAGTACAGCATATTACAAACATAAGTCCCATTATTGGGTGTGGGTCTCCCATAGTATTTGCTTATGCTTTCCCAGCAAAGCTGCCAAAAATTAGGACGGAGCAACTTGCAATGCCCCTTACAAGAGCCATGCAGTACAGCATATTACAAACATAAGTCCCATTAATGGGAAGTGGGTCTCCCATAGTATTTGCTTATGCTTTCCCAGCAAAAGCTGCCAAAAATTAGGACGGAGCAACTTGCAATGCCCCTTACAAGAGCCATGCAGTACAGCATATTACAAACATAAGTCCCATTATTGGGGAGTGGGTCTCCCATAGTATTTGCTTATGCTTTCCCAGCAAAAGCTGCCAAAAATTAGGACGGAGCAACTTGCAATGCCCCTTACAAGAGCCATGCAGTGCAGCATATTACAAACATAAGTCCCATTATTGGGGAGTGGGTGTCCCATAGTATTTGCTTATGCCTTGCAAGCAAAAGCTGCCAAAAATTAGGACGGAGCAACTTGCAATGCCCCTTACAAGAGCCATGCAGTACAGCATATTACAAACATAAGTCCCATTATTGGGGAGTGGGTCTCCCATAGTATTTGCTTATGCCTTGCAAGCAAAAGCTGCCAAAAATTAGGACGGAGCAACTTGCAATGCCCCTTACAAGAGCCATGCAGTACAGCATATTACAAACATAACTCCCATTATTGGGGAGTGGGTCTCCCATAGTATTTGCTTATGCTTTCCCAGTAAAAGCTGCCAAAAATTAGGACGGAGGAACTTGCAATGCCCCTTACAAGAGCCATGCAGTACAGCATATTACAAACATAAGTCCCATTATTGGGGAGTGGGTCTCCCATAGTATTTGCTTATGCTTTCCCAGCAAAAGCTGCCAAAAATTAGGACGGAGCAACTTGCAATGCCCCTTACAAGAGCCATACAGTACAGCATATTCCAAACATAAGTCCCATTTTGGGGAGTGGGTCTCCCATAGTATTTGCTTATGCTTTCCCTGCAAAAGCTGCCAAAAATTAGGACGGAGCAACTTGCAATGCCCCTTACAAGAGCCATGCAGTACAGCATATTACAAACATAAGTCCCATTATTGGGGAGTGGGTGTCCCATGGAATTTGCTTATGCTTTCCCAGCAAAAGCTGCCAAAATTAGGACGGAGCAACTTGCAATGCCCCTTACAAGAGCCATGCAGTACAGCATATTACAAACATAAGTCCCAAAATTGAGGAGTGGGTCTCCCATAGTATTTGCTTATGCTTTCCCAGCAAAAGCTGCCAAAAATTAGGACGGAGGAACTTGCAATGCTGGCACCCTAGTGGTATAGTGGTGGTGGAGGCTGCGGATAAGGAGAAGAAGATTAAACAGCCGAAACGAGGAAGCGTATACCCATGTGTGGGTGTGAAGCGGTGCATGTAAATACACCTCCCGAAATAACACAGTGGATTTGACTTTATGTTACTCTGCTGTAATTTGGTGGTGATGAGAAGTCTGGCCCAATCCAGCCCTTGTTAATTTTGATAAGGGTCAGCTTGTCAGCATTGTCAGTTGACAGGCGAGTGCGCTTATCAGTTATAATTCCCTCAGCGGCACTAAAAACACACTCCGATAACACGCTAGCGGCAGGGCAGGCCAGGACCTCCAAGGCGTACAGAGCGAGTTCATTACAAGTGTCCAGCTTGGATACCCAATAATTAAAAGGCACAGAGGAATCACGGAGGACGCCGGTACGATCGGCAATGTACTCCCAAACCATCTTTTGAAACTTTCCACTCCCGCGCCTCAGGGCCTGTAAGCTGGGCGGGTGTCAGAAAACTGTCCAAGAACGTTGACAGTGTTCCCCTGCCTCTGCTGGATTGGAGTTGCATCTCTCTCGCCTGTATGCATTGGTTGGGCAACGAACTGTGACCTCTGCCACTAGCGTGTTCAGATGGGAATTTTTTTAAGAGTTTTGCAGCAAGGGCCTTCTGGTATTGCCCCATTTTTGTAGACCTCTCCACCTTCAGGAATAAGAGAGTGAAAGTTCTCCTTGTAGCGGGGGTCTACAAGTGTCACCAACCAGTAATGACTGTCACCCAACATTTTGACAACGCGAGGGTCACGGTTAAGGCAGTGTAACATAAAGTCAGCCATGCGTGCCAGACTGGTAACGGGCAAGATTTCCGTGTCCTCACCAAGATGACGACTGACCATGCTCTCCTCCTCCTCTTCCTCCTCCCCCCTGTCCTCAGGCCACCCACGCTGAACCGACGGTATGACACTTGTACAGGTACTACCGTCTACAACGCATGATAGCAGCTCCTGTTCTTCCTCCTCCTCCTCCTCTCCCTCATTGTCCCCCAATGCACGTTGGGATGAGATGAGGCTGGGCTGTGTATAATCGCCCGCTACGGCTTCTTGATCCATCTCATCATACTCTGGCTGCAATGCCTCCTCTTTAATTCTCTGCAGAGAGCGTTGCAAAAGACAGACAAGTGGGATGCTGACACTAATGATGGCGTCATCGCCACTCACCATCTTGATGGCCTCCTCAAAGTTTGTCAGGATGGTACATATGTCACACATCCAGGTCCACTCCTGAGGTCTTATGTGTGGAGTCTGACCTGAATATCGACGGCCTTGTTGCAGCTGGTACTCCACTACTGCTCTCTTCTGCTCACAAATCCTTTGCAACATGTGGAGGGTAGAGTTCCAACGTGTGGGGACATCACACACCAGTCGGTGTGCCGGAAGCTGCAAACGCTGCTGCAATACAGCAAGGGCAGCGGAAGCTGTAGCCGACTTGCGAAAATGAGCTGACAGGCGGCGTACTTTCATGAGCAGATCTGGCAACTCGGGGTACGATTTAAGAAACCGCTGAACCACGAGGTTAAGCACATGAGCCAGGCATGGTACGTGTGTGATCTCACCTCGCCTCAGAGCCGCCACCAGGTTACGGCCATTGTCACACACGACCATGCCGGGATGTAGGTTCAGCGGTCTCAGCCACAGATCTGCCTGCTCTTTTACAGCTGTCCACAACTCACAAGCAGTGTGAGGTTTATCACCTAAGCTTATGAGTTTCAGCACAGCCTGTTGCCGCTTGGCGGAGGCAGTACTGCAATGCTTCCAGCTTGTAACTGATGTGGTGATATCTGAGATGGAGGCTGAACATGAGGAGGAGGAGGAGGATGCTCAGGAGCTGTACACTGTGGGGGCAACTCTGACTGACATAGGGCCCGCAATCCTCGGTGTGGGGAGTATGTGTTCCGCCCCAAGGTCCGACTGGGTCCCAGCTTCCACTATGTTTACCCAGTGTGCCGTCAGAGAGATGTACCGTCCCTGGCCACAAGCACTTGTCCACGTGTCCGTTGTCAGGTGGACTCTCCCAGTAACTGCGTTGTTGAGGGCGCGGCAGATGTTTTGGGACACGTGCTTGTGTAGTGCGGGGATGGCACACCGGGCAAAATAGTGTCGGCTGGGGACCGAGTACCGAGGGACGGCCACCGCCATAAGATTGCGGAAGCATTCCGTCTCCACCAGCCTAAAAGGCAGCATTTCCAATGGAAGCAGTCGTGAAATGTGCGAATTTAGGACTGTGGCCTGTGGGGCGTTAGCTGCGAATTTCCGCTTTCGTTCAAAGGTCTGGGATATGGACAATTGAACGCTGCGGTGGGACATGGACGTGGACGTTGATGCTGTTTCTTGAGAAACTGCCATAACAAGTGAAGACTGAGAGGAGGGGGCATCTTTACATGCAGTATAGACAGGGGATTGCCTTGCACACACAACAGGGGGTTCTATAGCACGCACAACAGTGGAAGAAGCAGTGGTGACACCCGCTGACACTGGTCAAGGACCCTGGGTTTCGCTCCACAAAGTCGGGTGCTTTGCTGTCATGTGCCTGATCATGCTGGTGGTGGTCAGGCTGGTAGTTTTGTCACCCCTGCTGATGCTGGCATGGCAGGTGGAACATATGGCCTTTTTGGGGTTATCAGCAGAGTCTTTAAAAAAATTCCAGACTCTGGAAGACCTACCGCTTGTACTGGCAACGTCCCTCGTGTTGGTGTTACGGGGAACGGTTGCCTGCCTTCTGTCTGCGGCCACCACATTGCTTCTTCCTGCCTGTTGGGGTACTCTGCCTCCCTCCCCCTGTGTGCTGCTGGCCTCACTCTGCATGTCCTCCTTCCACGTTGGGTCAGTTACTATATCATCCACCACCTCCTCCTCTTCCACTTGCGCACCACGTTCCTCCTCCTCACTTCCTGGCAATTGTGTCTCGTCATCGTCCACCTCTTGTGACAGATTGCCAACGTCGACTTCCTGTGGCCGTGGCTGTTTAAATATTTGGGCATCGCAACATGGGATCTCCTCTTCCACCACTTCAAGCGTATCAGGTGAGGGGCCCAAATATGGAAATGGACCAGTGAACAGCTCTTCAGAGTGTCCAAGTGTGGGATCACTTGCTGTCTGACGACACTCGGCATGGTGGGAGGAAGGAGCATCAGGGTGAGGAGGAGTATGCGGTCGAGACTCACGGCTACTAAGAGTTGACCGTGTGGAAGACAGACCGGAGGTGGTGGTGCCCAGGTAACTGGAAGTATTGTCTGCTATCCAATTAATGACCTGTTCACACTGATCAGTTCTCAATACTGGTGTTGTTCTGTGCTTCCCTAGTAATTCGGTCAAGAAGTGGGAGCGAGAAGATGTGGCTGTTGGTTGTGGCACATTTTCAACTTGGCCACGGCCCCGTCCTCTGCACGAACCATCACCAGAACGTCCTCTTCCACGTCCCTTGCCACACGCCTTGCCCATTGTAAATGAAGTAAAATAGCTTACACTTGCACTATCAATGGAAAAAGGGTAATAAAGAGTAGATTAGAACCGTGGAAGAGGAAAACCACAGTTATTGTTTACTGGGGTATACCACACTTTTTTAAATAGAGATATTTGCGGCTGAACAGTGAGCGACACACTCAAACTGCTTTTTTTTTTAGATACCAAAGGCCCAAAACTGGATAGTACAGCGATTTGACCCGTGGAACTGCGAAACCACACTGGGATGTTGGGCCTACACAAGACTATTTTCAACAGATATATTTTTGTGTCACAACAGTCAGGAGACACTACTGTTTTTCTTTACGGAAAAAACTACCAAAACCTGAATAATAGAGATTTTTTACCGTGGGATGGCAAAACCACAGTTATTGTTTACTGGGGTATACCACACTTTTTTAAATAGAGATATTTGCGGCTGAACAGTGAGCGACACACTCAAACTGTTTTTTTTAGATACAAATGGCCCAAAAGTGGATAATACAGAGGTTTGAACCGTGAAACTGCAAAGCCACACTTGTATTTCTCGGGCCTACACCAGACTATTTTAAACAGATATATTTGTGTCTGAGCAATCAGGAGACACTATTTATTTTTTACGGCAAAAAATGCCAAAAGCAGGATAATAGAGATGTTTTACCGTGGAACAGCAAAACCACAGTTATAATTTACTCGTGTATACCAGACTTTTTTGAATATATATATATTTGCGGCTGAACAGTGAGCGACACACTCAAACTGTTTTTTTTAGATACAAATGGCCCAAAAGTGGATAATACAGAGGTTTGAACCGTGGAACTGCAAAACCACACTTGTATTTCTCGGGCCTACACCAGACTATTTTCAACAGATATATTTGTGTCTGAAAAATCAGGGAGACACTATTATTTTTTTTTTTACAGCAAAAAATGCAAAAAGCAGGATAATAGAGATTTTTTACCGTGGAACAGCAAAAGCACACTTCTGTCTCTCTGGCCTACACCAGACTATTTTCAACAGATATATTTGTGTCTGAAAAATCAGGGAGACACTATTATTATTTTTATACAGCAAAAAATGCCAAAATCAGGATAATAGAGATGTTTTACCTTGGAACAGCAAAACCACAGTAATAATTTACTGGTGTATACCAGACTTTTTTAAATATATATATTTGCGGCTGAACAGTGAGCGACACACTCAAACTGTTTTTTTTAGATACAAATGGCCCATAGAACTGCAAAACCACACTTCTATTTCACTGGCCTACACCAGACTATTTTCAACAGATATATTTGTGTCTGAAAAATCAGAGGCACACTTTTTTTTTGGGGGGGAGGGGGGGACACCAAAAGGTTAATAAGATGGGTATTTGTACATTGTGAAGGAGGAAAAAAAAAAGAGGATTTAGATAAAAAAAAAGGATTTTTCCTGGCCCCCGGGACCTGGAGCTAAGTCCAGCAATTTCAGCAACAGGAGCAGCACACAGGACTGTAATGCAGCGTTTGCTGGTATAATCACTGCGTCTCCTAAACAGCCTGCCTGCCTGCCTGATATACCTGGGATGGATATTAGTCCTGAGAAGGACTGTTTGTTTGTTCTGGCAGCCTTTACAGACCCTACACTAACTATTTTGCAGGATATATCTCTCCCTAAATCAGCAGCGCTGTCCCTACACTGTCTGATCCGGAGCGATAGTGTCCAAGATGGCGGCGCCCGGTTTTAAATACTCGAGGTGACGCTGTGCGGCCAGCCAATCACTGTAATGCCCACAAACAACATGGCTGCGGCATTACAGTGACTGGCTGGCAATCCCTGCATGTTCATTGGCTCTGTAAAGAGCGCCAAACATGCAGGGCGGAGACCCGAGCTCCCGCCCGAGTAACCTGGAAATGCTCGGTGCTCGCCGAACATCCCGAGTAGCGTGATGCTCGGGCGAGTACCGAGCAGTGTCGAGCATGTTCGCTCAACACTACTTAGGACTCAATAAGCCACAGAGGACTTACAGCACCCACATACCACCAATGAAACTCACAGTAGATTGTGAGATATTAAACAGGCACTTTTCATCCGTGTTCACCAATGAACTGACTGTTCCAGGGATTATCTAGAAAGACAAAAATCAAAGTTGACCACCTGATATAATTAATTTAACACAAAAAGAAGTACGGCTGCATCTAAGCAAATTAAATATTGATAAATCCCCTGGGTAATATGGCATTCATCCATGGATACTGAGGGAATTGAGCTCAGTAATTGACAGACCGCTGTATCCCACCTTCTCTTGCAACAGGGTTGGTGCCACAGGATTGACAACTATCTTCCGATAAGTCTAACATCAGTGGTGTGCAAAGTTTTTGAGGAAATTATAAGAGATCACCTGCAAAAATATATTGCAGAAAATAATATAATAACTAACAATCAGCATGGATTCATCAAAGATAAGTCATATCTATCCAACATGTTGGGTTTCTATGAGAAGGTAAGTGCAAATCTGGATGTTGATAATGTGGCTGATGTGATTTATCTGGACTTTCCAAAGGCATTTGATACTGTACCACATAACAGTCTTATACTGAAGCTCCAGAAGTAGGGACTAGAGTAAACAATATGGAGATGGATACGGAATTGGCTTAAAAGACAGAAAACAAAAAGTCATCATAAATGGTACACACTAAATGGGATATAGTCAGCAGTGGAGTACGGCAGGCATCTGTGCTTGGACAGATTCTTTTTAACCTTTATTAAAGGGGTTGTCTCGTCCTTATCGATTTGAACTGGTCAACTTCTTTAATGACCTTGTGGATGGGACTGAGAGTAAAGTGTCAAGTCTTTGCTGACGATACCAAATTATGTAGGATTTTAAAACTTACCTTGACATTACAATATTACAAAACGATCTGGATAAGATGGGCAAACATTTGGCAAATGAGGTTTATTATAGATAAATGTAGAGTTATGCACCTAGGACGGAATAATCCTATGGCTGCATATACATTCAATGGGAGTATACTCGGGACTACAGAACAGTAGAAGGACTTGGGTATTCTGGTTACAAGTAAGCTGAGCAGCAGTACTCAATGTCAAGCAGGAGCTGCAAAAGCAAACAAGATTTTAGGGTGTATAAAAGAGAGATAAAATTCTGAGATAACAAAATATTGTTACCTCTTTATATATCAATTGTGAGTCCACATCTAGAATATAGGATCCAGTTTTGAGCTCCACATTAAAAAAAGGATATTTGAAAGTTAGAGTCAGTTCAAAGTCGGGAAACTGGATTAGTGCAAGGGATGAAAGGCCTCTCATATGATGAAAGGTTGAAAAAATTGGGCGTGTCTAGCTTAGAAAAAAGATGTCTCAGAGGAGATTTCATTTATATGTATAAATACAAGTGTGGTCAATACAAAGGACTGGCACATGATTCCTTCCAAAGATCTTACAAAAGACCACAGGGAATTAACTATGGGTGGAATAAAGATGATTCCGTCAGCTAAATAGTAAAGGGTTCTTTTCAGTCAGAGCAGTCAGACTGTGGAATGCCTGACCACAAGAGGTAGTAATGGCAGGCACTAAAACAGCTTTTATACAAGGGCTGGACAATTTCCTCAGCAGAAATGGCATTGTGAGATATAGATAATTTAGGACAAAGAATATATAATTGATGGAGAAAGGTTGAACTTGATGAACCTAGGTCTTTTTTCAACCTATGTAACTATGTGTTTTTGGTGTTATATGGAGAGTTTAAGACTGGCTTTACCTTGTTTTGCAGCGACTTTGTGGAGTTCCTTTGTGGTTGGTTGAATCCTTTGCCACTACTGCCTTCCTGGGTATGCGCAGTGCGGCATTGAGTCCAGGGTGTATACACCCGACTTCAATGAACATTGCCAAGGAGACAGAGATTTGCAAAGAGCCTGCGGTGACGTGGCTCTTGCAAATCATGTCACTCATGCCCACATAATATGATAACATGATTAGTAGGAAGATTAATCTGAGAAAGGCAACACCCCACAACTAGTCACTGTTACAACTCTCCTGTTAGGTTTTTTTAGTTTGCTGGTCACATGACCAGTTTTGCCTATTTAATCCGGCTCCGCCCTCCTGGCAATGCTGGACTTCATTTGTATTTACTACTGTTGAGCTAGCTTGGTGCTCTGTTGCCGTTCTCTGTTAGTTTTGCTAGGTCTTCTGACCTCTTTACTTTTTGTTGTGTGTTTGTCTTTGACTGCTACGATTTCTGCTAGGAGGTGTCCAACTTTTCCCAGTCCCTAGTTCTTGTAGGGATTCCTCCCTCACATCTATAGGTCTTCGTACAGACTAGCCGAGGACTTTAGCGGGTCTGATCGCAGGATCAGGTTCCCCGTTACATCGTAGGGATCTAGTTTAGTCCTATTGTAGGGACAGATCTCCTGTCTTTCCTTAGTCTCTGTAGCAGATCATAACAGTAAGTCCAGCCTTAAAAAAAAAAAAAAAAAAAAAATTCTCTAAGGTAAGACCTCCAGTTTTCCATCATGGTTTCGGTGCAAGATTTGGCTCAATGCTTGCAGGGACTCTCTCTGGAGGTGGCCAAGCTCCAACAACACGTGAGTAGCTGTTCTGGAGCGCATTTTGTGGAACCAAAGGTACGTCTGCCTGATCTATTTTTTGGCGAACAACAAGATTTTTTTTCTTTTAAAAATGCTTGTCTATTATATTTTCGTTTGAGACCCGGATCCTCTGGTGATGAATCACAGCGCATAGGGTTCATAATGTCACTTTTGCGCAAAGATCCTCAGGGATGGGCCTTCTCTCTCCAACCTAGTGATCCGTGCTTTAGATCAGTGGATAGTTTTTTTTCTGCTTTGGGTTTATTGTACGATGATCCTGATCGTGTCTCATCTGCTGAGTCTGAATTAAGACGTTTGAGGCAGGGATCAGGTAATGTGGAAAAATATTGTTCTCACTTCCGTCGGTGGTCTGCCCAGGTGGGGTGGAACGATTCAGCTTTGAAAAGTTTGTTTCTTGCAGGACTAGGTGAAAGGGTTAAGGATTTACTGATTGCTTATCCCACACCTGGAAACTTGCAGGAGGCAATGCAATTAGCTATACGGGTGGACAGGAGACTGCGTGCAAGGGTTAATGAGAGCAAATCCTCTGCTATGTCAGCTTCGAGTCCTGAGAGGTTCAGTGCTGACAATGGTGAGCCGATGGAAATTGGGGCGATGACACCCCGCTCTCAGGAAAAAGACCGCCGACTTTCTGAAGGCTTGTGTTTCTATTGCGGAAAGTCTGGTCATTTTATTAAGAGCTGTGTGCTTCGTATGAAGAAAGAAAAAAAAATGGTCAGTCATGCCCGTATTGCCTGTTTAAATTCTAAGGGAGTATTCCTATCTGCCACTACTGCTGCTCAGGATGAATTAATTGAATTTCGGGTATTTGTGGATTGTGGATCTACTCTGAATGTGATTGATGGGGGATTCTTGCAAAAACTTAGATTAGAACCTAAAACTTTGTCATCCCCTATTGCTGTGGTTTCTGTCGATGGCTCTCCCTTGAAGAGTGTTACTCATAAGGTCTGTGAATTTCCCCTCACTATTAATGGTATTCATCAAGAGAATTTGGATTTGGTGGTATTGGATAATTTGCCTTCTCCAGTAATATTGGGGTTACCCTGGTTAAAATTGCACAATTCTGTACTGGATTGGTCTACCAATGAAATTAAGTCCTGGAGCCCTAAGTGTTATGACAAGTGTTGTAACGGGCGCATTGCTGCTGTGGATAGAGGGGAATTGCCTGTACCTATTCAGGATTTTTGGAGAGTTTTTTCTGAGGAGGAGTCGCAGGTTTTGCCTCCCCATAGAGACTATGATTTTACCATTGAATTTGTCCCTGGAGCGACTCTTCCTAAGAGTCGTTTATTTAATCTTACTATTCCTGAGAGAAAGGCTTTGGAGGAATACATACAGACAAGCTTGGCCGCTGGTCACATTAGGCCTTCCAAGTCTCCTGTGGCTGTTGGATTTTTTTTTGTAAAAAAAAAAGATGGCGGTTTACGTCCTTGTCTGGACTTTCGTGAGTTTAATAAAATTACTGTACGCAATCCTTACCCACTGCCATTGATTCCTGATTTATTTAACCAGTTAGTGGGGGCCAAGTCGTTCTCTAAAATTGATCTCCGGGGGGCATACAATTTGTTGCGCATGAAGGAGGGTGATGAATGGAAGACTGCTTTTAACACTCCTGTGGGTCATTTTGAGAATCTGGTTATGCCTTTTGGTCTCACCAATGCTCCAGCATTTTTTCAGAATCTTATTAACGATATCCTTAGACCTTTAATCGGCAAAAATGTGGTTGTGTATTTGGATGACATTTTGATTTATTCGCCTGATCTGGAGTCTCATTGGCGGAGCGTACGTGAGGTATTACAGTTATTAATGGACAATTCGCTTTTTGCTAAGCTGGAGAAATGTGAGTTCGCTGTACAGAGAATTAGTTTTTTGGGCTACATTATCTCCAGTGAAGGTTTTGAGATGGACCCGGTTAAAGTTCAAGCTGTGCAGGAATGGCCTAGGCCCATTGGTTTGAAATCGATACAGAGGTTTTTGGGTTTCGCCAATTATTACAGAAAATTCATAAAAAATGTTTCTATTATTGTCAAACCGCTGACCGATCTCACCAGGAAAGGTGCTAATGCGGTTCAGTGGACTTCTGAGGCCATTGAAGCTTTTGTGTTTTTAAAGGAGAGGTTCACCTCTGCTCCCATCCTTATGCAGCCTGATGTGACTAAGCCGTTTTTGGTTGAGGTTGATGCTTCTTCGGTGGGGGTTGGTGCGGTGTTGTCTCAGGAAAACAAGGATGGAGTACATCCCTGTGCCTTTTTTTCAAAAAAATTTTCCGAGACTGAACTTAATTACGATATTGGTAATCGGGAATTGCTGGCGATTAAACTCGCATTTGAACACTGGCGTCACCTCTTGGAAGGTGCTGATTTTCCCATTCAGGTTTTCACTGATCATAAAAATCTGATCTATCTTGATGCTGCCAAGCGCTTGAATGCCCGTCAGGCTAGGTGGGCACTTTTTTTCTCGCGGTTTAATTTTTCCGTTACTTACATCCCGGGTACCACGAATGTTAAAGCGGATGCTTTGTCTCGCAGCTTTTCTCCCATGGTCGGTGCTGAGGAGGAGGAGGAGAGCATTTTACAAGAAGGTGTTGTGATTGCTGCTTTGGAGGATGAGATTTTTAAAGCTCAGGAGAATGCCCCATCTAACACTCCCCATGGGAGGTTGTTTGTGCCTAGGACCTTTAGGAGAGATTTGTTTGTTGAGTGTCATGAGTCTCGGTTGGCAGGTCATCCAGGAATTTCTGAGACCAAGAGACTTGTGGGTCGCAGTTTTTGGTGGCCTGGATGGCAGAAGGAAGTCATTAAGTGGGTGCGCCAATGTACTGTGTGTGCTAGATCCAAGTCTTCGCATGCTCCTGCTGCGGGGTTGCTTTGCCCTCTGGAGGTTCCTAGTGCACCTTGGACACATCTGGCTATGGACTTTATTGCTGACCTTCCTCCCTCTGAAGGTTTCACGGTCATCTGGGTGGTCGTGGACCGTTTTAGCAAGAAGTGTCACTTGGTTCCCTTTATCAAACTGCCTTGCGCTAAGACACTCGCTAAGGCCTTTGTCAAGGAGATTTTCAGACTACATGGTGTTCCTACTGACATTGTTTCTGATAGGGGACCTCAGTTCGTGGCTCGTTTTTGGCGTGCCTTTTGTGACAGGTTGGGAGTCCATTTGTCATTTTCATCCGGATATCATCCTGAGTCTAATGGCCAGACAGAAAGGAAGAACCAGGATGTTGAGCAGTTCTTGCGTTGTTTTGTGGCAGACAATCAAGAGGGGTGGTCTGAGTTTCTGCCACTTGCTGAATTTGCTCTTAACAACCATACATCCTCTTCTGCTGGGTGTTCGCCTTTTTTTTGTTGTTCTGGGAGACATACGTCTTTTGGGTCATTCTCCAAATTGGTTTCGGCTGTGCCTGAGGAGGAGAGTTTTTCCGGTGATTTGGAGAGAGTTTGGACGGATGTGCGTGGTAATCTTCAGGAGGCTAACAAAAAATCTAAGAGGTACTTTAATAGGAAACGGCAAGAGGTTTTGTTTGCTGTTGGTGACATGGTTTGGTTGTCCTCTACGAATCTGCGATTGAGGATTCCTTCTAAAAAATTGGGTCCCAAGTTCGTAGGGCCCTTTAAGGTGCTTCAGATAGTTAACCAATCTGCTGTTAGGCTGGAGGTTCCTACGTCCTGGAGGATTAATCCGGTGTTTCATGTTTCTCTGTTGAAAAAAGCTGATGTGTCGGATGGTGACGCCTCTGCCACTGTTCCTCCGCTGGTGGAGGACGGGGAATATGAAATTTCCCGCATCCTAAATTCTAGACGGTATAGAGGGAGTTTGCAGTATCTCGTCGCTTGGAAGGGTTTCGAACCTGAGGATAACTCATGGGTGAGGGCGGATGATGTTTCTGCTTCCAGACTTGTCCGAGCGTTTCACAGGAGGTTTCCTGGTAAGCCTGGGCCTAGGGGATCCGGAGGATCCTCTTAAAAGAGGGGGTACTGTTACAACTCTCCTGTTTTTTTTAGTTTGCTGGTCACATGACCAGTTTTGCCTATTTAATCCGGCTCCGCCCTCCTGGCATTGCTGGACTTCATTTGTATTTACTACTGTTGAGCTAGCTTGGTGCTCTGTTGCCGTTCTCTGTTAGTTTTGCTAGGTCTTCTAACCTCTTTACTTTTTGTTGTGTGTTTGTCTTTGACTGCTACGATTTCTGCTAGGAGGTGTCCAACTTTTCCCAGTCCCTAGTTCTTGTAGGGATTCCTCCCTCACATCTATAGGTCTTCGTACAGACTAGCCGAGGACTTTAGCGGGTCTGATCGCAGGATCAGGTTCCCCGTTACATCGTAGGGATCTAGTTTAGTCCTATTGTAGGGACAGATCTCCTGTCTTTCCTTAGTCTCTGTAGCAGATCATAACAGTCACCCACTGAATAGCACGTCGGAAGCACAGTTTTAAACTTGATTTTATTGAAGTTAAATAGCGAACAAGCCTCAAAAAGGGGCATGTCAGAAAGGATATAGAAGCTGTAAAAAAGACATGGTAGCAGTTTGGGGAGGTAAGAAAGCCAACAAGTTCCCTTTAGTAAAATGCACCAATTATGTGTACATAATTTTTAAATATTTACAGTCGATTTTGACTTTTCCACTGTAAATCAGCAAACATAAAGCTACATTTATCACTCACTTATTTAATAATCAATACTTTCTATCTGCATCTATTTTGTAATTTCTAAACATATACTGTATAATATCTTGCTAAATTATCCTAGGGTTTTATTATTTGATATATAATATTTAATTACATTTTTATAATTTACATATATCACAATTAGTGCTGAAAAAAGACATCAACTAGAAAATAAATACATAATGCAATCAAATCAAATATTTCAATGCCACCCATGCCTGTAAATTCCATAAACTTCATGAGCACTAGAGCTTAGCAAAGTGTTGGTTTCCTAGGGAGCATCAATGCATTATGTTCTGAGCTGCATTAAAATTCTTTGTAACCATACAGTATTTCTGACAGCTACAATCGCTATATATATATATATATATATATATATATATATATATATATAGAGATATATAGAGATATAGATATAGATATATTTTTTTTTATTTTTTTTTTTAAAACATTCATATTCATAATGTAAATTTAAAGCACCACTCCAATATTTTTTTATTTAATTACTGGAGTGGCGCTTTAAATCTAAGCCCCCTGCCCCCAGTCATATACTCACTCAACGGCGTCTTCATAGTTTTTTTCGGTGCCACTCCGGTCCCGCCCCGCGCCATCTTGTAATAGTAGCTTCTGACTGACCGGAGGTCAGAAGCTATGTCACACGCTCTCAATACAAGTCTATGAGAGCCAGAACAAGGCCAGAATAAGGCTCTCATAGACTTGTATTGAAAAGTGACCTCATGAAACACTGGAGCTGTGAGCAGGTCACTTTTCACCGGAGAACGACCAGAGCGATGCTGGAAACGAATAAAGGTGGTGTCAGGTGAGTATGAGACCGGGGGCAGGGGACTTACATTTAAAGCACCTTTACAGCGTTGCAATAAATAAAAATGCTGGAGCGGTGCATTAAAGCATTGTTGACAGGGATGGGAGCCACCAGATGACCTATGGACATCTTACATATCTATCATTGTCAGGAAAACATGGTTATCCATATAGTGTAATTCTAGGATTTGTATGAAGTATATGCTTCGGGTCAGGACTTCTCAAATCTTTTGTACTGGGGACCCACTTGGAAGAAAATGAAGTCCATGTCAAAATTAAAAATATTACTAAATTTTTATTTGTTTTCTTAACTTTCCTTATCTTTATTAAGTAGGGTACTGTTGTCATTGAAGATATCCATCTGGTGTGTACAGAGATTTTCTCCTGGGCAATGCTCCTTGAGAAAAACGTATGCAAAATAGCTCTATCCAAAATTATGAAAATTGATGAGTGTCTGGTTTGGCTAATATGAGATAGTTTCCTTCCTATGTATGCAAATTGTGGGTTAAGAGGTACAATAATGGGAACATAGGGCATCCCTGGTTTATAGGAAATAGGGCAGTAAAGAAACCATTTGCCAAATAAGTGAATCACTACGTTATTCTACGTTAGATTTTGAGTAGCCATTCATGAAATCTACCATGGTCATAGAATTTTGATCAGTAAGCTTCTGATATATACTACATGTGTACTGATTGTAATTAGGAGCCTTAGAGGCTGGGAGTTTAATCCTACTAAAGCAACATTTGCATGGACTTTGAAGGCACTCCTTGTGCTAATGTAGATTTCTGGGTAATTACATTTCACCCAATATTACAAAATCCACAGACTGGTTTTCTATGAAATTGTATGAAATATGCCTTTTTTGTACTCTCAGATATAAAAGCTTGGAGTAAGAACCAGTGAAATTAAGTAAATTATATTCACATTAATGTGGAATATCAATGTGTCATCTGTACTTTCACATTTTCTTTACTTGTGTTTTTCTGCTTCCAGATTGACGTATTATTCTCAATATTTAATTAAATTAGGTGATAATTGTATTTAATAATTGCCCTTCATATTAACCAAGATGCAAGCAACACCTATAACTTAAAAATCTGAGTTTTATAGAGAAAAAGCTAATAACATTGTAATGAAATGGCTTGTGTCTTAATTTAGGCATTTCTGCTGCCAGAATTCACTTAATGTAATTCAGATTTATATGGTTTGCCAAAATATTTAATTAGATCTTGCAAATTTATAATGAATTTGGCAGTCAGTTGCAGTTTAACTATCCTCAGTACCCTTCATCAACTCATATTAAATAGTCCTGCTCTCTCTAGACTGCTGTGAAATCAACTCAGATGTGAATGGATTGGGGAAAATGCCTCTTTGGCATTAGACTCAGTTTTGATCATCGCTTACAGATGTGTCCACAGTTGTAGCTCATCATTAGAAGTTAGACAGATATTCTCAAGAGAATGACATGTAAAAAGTGCAAAAATGTATTGACTACTTAATTAATTGATATTTTGTGTACTTAAAAGGTAAAGTAAATTCTAGGGATTCAAACCAAAAGTTAAATTTTATTCTATATCAGAATAAAATTCTGCTTCTAGAAACAATGATTTTTGTTACAAATGGATCTACTTTATATATTTTTTTTATATACAATATTTTGGGCCTTAATTATGTGCAAAATGTCTCTTCAGAGAGGAAGAGGACTTAAATTATAGCTCCACCTATTGGAAGCAGTGATCCTAAGAGTCAATATTGACTCTTTAACTTTAACTTGTTGAAGGGTCGATATTGACTTTTAGGATTGCTGCTTCCAGTAGGTGGCGCTAGAGTTCAAGTCCTCTTCCTCTCTGAATAGACAATTGCATATTTATCAGCAGCTTTTTGCTGCAGACAGGGAATCTGTCAGCAGATTTTTGCTATGTAATCTCAAGACAGCAGGAGATGCGGCCCGACACTGCGGAATAGCCACGTGGCTTCTGCTCATTATGCAAATGAACGGCGACATTTTTTTTTCCCCCTGCGGACTTTCCTCATAGAGGTTAGTCTATGGGGAAAGTCCACATTCCAACCCACAAGAGAAATTGACATGCTGTTGGTCTGAAAGACGCGGCACATGTAAGTGTCCGCGGGTGATCCGCAGATGCCTAGATACGCATAGTGGACATTGGATTTCTAGAAATCCCATCCACTATGCTGTAACATCTGGACGCTATGGGCTTGACGCTGCATAACACGCATCTTCAAACCCGCAGCGGTTCCTGACCGTGTGCACATACCCTGAGAGTTTACACACTATGGACGTGAAGAAAAGATAGAGAGGACCCTGTTTACTATAAGAGCTCACAAACTACAGAATGGAGAGACTTACCCAGAAGCTCTGGAGATATATGTGGTTGTTTCCTTAGGAAAAAGCATGTGTCATACATCAAATAAAACCGCATGTTTAATAATTCTTGGTAACCAACGTCTTCAATAATCGGCAGCGCGGAAAGAATCCATAAATTCTCCGTTTCTTCGTTTCATCGGTTTGACAACCTGTGGATCCGCAGCAGCTGAACAACGTTTCAAAACGCATCTATGAATCTGGTTAACACAATCTGCTAATTATTTTAATTGTTTGTCAGATAAGATCCTATTTGCGCTACTTTCTCTAAAGTTTTTTTACTTGGAGATGAAAAACGACTCTGCAGTCAAACTGTACTCCAGACCCACTGATTGCCCAGGTACTGACCACCACTGTACAAGTTATGATAATCTATAAGATATCATAACTGCAGGGCATTATGGGGAAGCCAACGTAATAATGCAAAATAACGTTAGCCCTCTTTCTAATGTTTCAGCAGTGTGGGAAATAGTGTGGCAAGTTGGTTTTTTTGCAAACCACAAACAGAATCTCCAAAATGTTTGAACTTGCATGAAACAGCAAATTTCAGTTAATTAGGCTTAAACTCTTTCCTCCACTAATTGATTCACACACTATTTTTCATTCCAACAAGGTGTAAGAGTAGAAAATGGACTGCACAATTTGATCATTTTAAAAAAAAATTCTACCAAACATGAAAATCCCCCATATGTAGTTGTTGCTGAACATTTGATCATCTGGCTTTTAACATGCAGATTTTGTTTGAATAAATTGTGGGAGCCATTTGCAGAGCTCCTGAGGTGCCACAATAGCAGAGAAATCCCAAAAGTGACTGGATTTTGGAAACTACAACACAAAGGAATGTAGTGAGTATTTTGAACCCACAGATGCCTCACAGAAATTGATAACATTGGGCCATGAAAAAAAAAAAATACCACTAAAATGTTATATTAGCTGCTGGCATCCCCGCATGGCTCCCCTTCCCCCTTCTTGCAGGGACACCATCATACTCACTGCCTCGGCCACGTTGCTTGTCGTTCGTTGCTCTCCCTGCTTCCTGGTTCTCAGTGGTGTGCCCTGTTCTTCAAGTGCACCTGCAAGATGGCTCTCAGCCAATAGCTGGGAGGCATCTTGTTTAAAAGACACCCTCCCCAATAGGAAGTTGCCGAAGCAATGAGTGTCATTAGTGTGTTAGTGGTGCAGCTAGTGAGCTGTTAGGTCCCCTGTTCCTGGTGTGGCCAGTCCAGAACCCGTAGTCCCTTGTCCGTGTGCAGCCAGGGCCTGAACCTCGTCCCCTGGTACGTGTGCTGCCAGTGCCTGAATCAGTAACCCGTGTGTCTGAACGTGCGCCTATCTGAGTATTCCATTTATCCGAACTGTCCTATTAGTCTCTGAATCAACCCTGTCTGAGACTCCGTGTCAGTGAACATTCTTCCCGTGGATCCTGAACCTAGTAGTCTGAATGGAGCCCGAGTCCGTGTCTCTGTCAGTAACCATTCTACAGAGGATCCAGAACCTAATAGTCTGAACAGAGCCCGGAGAGGTATCTGGCGGCTACCTGCAGCTCAAGCGTGACTCCAACATCAGAAGCTCCAGTGAACACCAGGTAGCCGCTTTGCTATGCCACTCCTAGGTAAGCCCGGCCTCGTGGCACAGTGGGTCCACAAACCACATGCGCCACCTGCGTGTGTAACAGCTGCACATTTTTCAGAATGCGTTATAGAAAATAAAGGATACCACAATTTGTTATACAATTTCTCCCAAATGCGGTATAACCCCAAATATGTTTGGAAACTACTGTTTGGCTACACAGCTGGCCTCCAAACAAAAAAGCACAATTTTAATTTTGGAACACAGATTTTTTGCGGATGCCAAGTGAAGAGCCCTGAAGGTGCCAGAACAGCAGAAAATAAAACCAAAGTGACCCAATTTGGAAACTAGGACGCTTAATCAATTCATCTATGGGTGCAGTGACTCCTTTGGCCTCATAGGTGTATTCCAGGAAAAAAATCTGTGGATTTTGTAAAGTAAAAATTAGAAATATGTCATTGTAGTGCCCAATACATTGAGTCCAACCTTTGCTCCTGGAGACATGCAACTCGTTACTTTTTAAATGGGTTCTTCCTGAAAAAGCAATACCATACATGTCGACTCTAACTGCAGGGCTCAGAAAGGGGCCTTTTGGATTTGAAAGCACAGATTTCACTGGATTTTATTTGGGGGAGACAATTATGTCACATTTCAAGAGCTTTTGTGCTACTAGTCTTGTGGAAACCCACTATTTTTAGGCTACAGATGACATACCTGAGTGTGTGCTTGCTTTTTTGCGGAATGAATATAAGTTTTTATTGGTATTATTTTGGGTTATATAGGAGGTTTTGATCCCTTTTAACCCCTTTCCAACCCATTACGTCTTAGTACGCACATTTGCGTACCCCCGGTTCAGTGAGGGCTGCTGCGCTGAGCCCTCACTGAACCGAGCACATGTCAGCTGATTCTTACAGCTGACATGTGCCCGCAACAGCCGCGGGTGGAATCGCGATCCACCCGCGGCTGTTAACATGTTACATGCCGCTGTCAATCTCCGACAGCGACATTTAACGCGCGATTCCGGGTTGCGCGTCATAAGCCCCGCCCATCGGTGACCCCGTCACGTGATCGCGGGTCGCCGATGGGCGTGCATGACAACCCAGGGTCTGCAGCAGACGCCTGTGGTTGTCATGATCTGGTCGCTATGAGCGCCACCTAGTGGTCGGCGCTCATAGCACAGGACCATTTCTGCTGCATGCAGGGGATCTGCTCGTCCCCTGTATGTAGCAATGACGATCAGACAACTGCTGCTTCTAGTCTCCTATGGAGACTATTGAAGCATGCAGTAAGTGAAAAAAAAATGTTTTTAAAAATATAAAAAAAATAAAAAAAATATAAAAGTTTAAATCACCCCCCTTTCGCTCCATTCAAAATAAAATCTAAAAAAAATAACCCACATACACATATTTGGTATTGCCGCGTTCAGAATCGGCCGATCTATCAACATGAGAAAATAATTAATCCGATTGGTAAACGGTGTAATGAGAAAAAAATTCTAAACGCCAGAATTACGTTTTTTGGTTGCCGCAAAATTGCAATTTAATGCAATAACGGGCGATCAAAACATCGGATCTACCCCAAAATGGTATCAATAAATCTCTCAGTAAGCCGCGCAAAAAATAAGCCCTCACCCAGCCCCAGATCCCGAAAAATGGAGACGCTACAAGTCTCGGAAAATGGAACTATTTTTTTTTACAAAATTTTTGAATTTTTTTTCAACACTTAAATATAAAATAAACTATACATGTTTGGTGTCTACGAACTCGTAATGACCTGGAGAATAGTAATGGCAGGTCAGTTTTAGCATTCAGTGAATGTGGTAAAAAAAATAATTAAAAAACAACTGTGGTATTGCACTTTTTTTGCAATTTTACCGCACTTGGAATTTTTTTCCCATTTTCCCGTACACGATATGGTAAAACTAGTAATGGCGTTGAAAAGTAAAACTCATCCCGCAAAAAATAAGCCCTCACGTGGCCATATTGACCAAAAAATAAAAACGCTATGACTCTGGGAACAAGGGGAGCGAGCAAAAAACGAAAAAGCAAAAACGACAAAACCCAAGGTTGCGAAGGGGTTAAATCTATATTCACATTTACTCTGTGCTCTATGCTGAGCACTTACATGGGGGCTTCTGTCTAAATCCCCCCAAAAATAGATTCACACAAAATCTCCAATGGAACCTTTAATGAGAAAGATGACGTCACTTTGGACTCCATCAGGCCTCTATTCTAGTGGTGGCCATTTTTTAGGCAAATACACAACTAAGGTCGATCATGTTTTGTGCACTAAAAAGACACCCTAAAAGTCAGATATCACTGTAACAGAGACCACTCAGAGTCCAAAGTGACTCCATTTGCTTCTTTATAGTGAGTGTTTGTGTTTGGGGTTTCATCTTGAAAATCCCGAGGTGAGTGCTCAGCGTAGAGCACAGGATAAATGTAATCCTGGCCTCATATTGATTTTGGCAGGCAGAATGAAGAACAAAAGTGCAAGAATTGCTTTTATTTTATTTATTTTTTTATGCCGTTTACCATGTCGTGTAAGTGGAAAGTCAGTTTTATTCCTCAGGTTACTACAATTGCAGTAATTTTTTAATAATGTTAATATTTTCATTTTGATAGCTATAACTTTTTTATTTTTTGTTGAATGAGTTGAAGTTTTTATTGATAACATTTTTTTACGCTGTTCATTGTACGAGTGAAAAGATGGCTTTGTTCTTCGTGTCAATAGGATCATGATACCAGAGTTATACAGTTTTTTTTATGCTTTGTTACACACCACAACAATATTTTACAAAATATAATTTCTTTTTGCATTACCATATTCTGAGAATTGTAACTTACATTTTTTTTGCTAATGAAGCCATCGAGTTGTCATTTTCTGATGTAATGTTTATATATATGTATATTTGACTTTTTGATCACTTTTTATTATATTTTTTAATTGCATCACAGTATGATAAAAAAGCTACTTTTTTAAAATGTATTTTATTCTTTTTGAAGTTTCACTATATGGGATAATTAATGTGACTGTTTTATAGTTCCAGCCATTTGAGAAGAGGCAAATCCAATTATGTGTACTTTTTTTTATTTTTGAAACACAAAACATGCCTTTTTAGCAGAGAAACAGTTTTTTCCCCTATGTTTGTGATTATTGTGTAGTTGTTTTCAAGTTTTACTATATTTTTATTTTTACATAATGCCACTATGGGACATGAATATTTTTCACTTTGATCGCGAGTCTAATATATTGCAAACTTCTGTACTGCATTGCTTGAGACCTTTCAGTTTTACATTGAAACAGCTTGTTAAATCCTGCTTATGGCAAGACCCAACAGAGCACTGTAACCCAAGGCCATTACCTGACCTTGAGGTTCCATGGCAACTATCGAGACCTGCAATTGTGATCACAGGGTCCTAATAGGATTAAAGAGGGAGATCTCTCCTTCTCGATGATCTAGATGATCTAGATCAGAGTTTCCCAAACTTCAGTCCTCACAGCCCCCAACTGGTCATGTTTTCAGGATTTCCATAGTGTTGCACAGGTGAGAGAATTCTTGATGATACTTCCATCACCTGTGTAACACTAAGGAAATCTTGAAAAAATGAAATGTTGGGGGCCGTGAGGACAGGAGTTTGGAAAACACTATTCTAGATGATCTAGATGCTTGACAGAGTTATCTAGAAGGTAAAAGTGTCACGATTGGTGCTACAATTGATCGTGGTCGAAGTAGCAGGGTGTCAGCTGTAATATAAATATGACATTTGCTACCTTTTCACCCATCAGATGGTCCTGTTTACTTAATTCATAGCACTATAAAAAAATCAATACTGAAGAGAAAGACCCCTTTATGTAATCAAAAAAAGGCGTATTGGTGATGATAAAGGCTCTAATGGAAGTTATTTTTCTAAACAATCAACAGACAATTTGTGAAGAATATATTAGAAAATATATATACTGTACTAGTAAGATGATTGTGATTAGTGTTGAGCCACCCCCGTAGTGTTCGAGTTCGATTCGGTTCGTCGAACACCCGTGTGTTCGCCGAACTGTTCGTCGAACTGTTCGTCGAACACCTTCGAACACCGTTAAAACCAATGGCAGGCAAACAAAAACACATAGAAACACATAGAAAACACCTTCAAAGGTGTCCAAAAGCTGACAAACTGCTCAGAAGACACAACTAACACATGGAAAAGTGACAAGTACATATAGTCATGCGAAAAGAAAAGAGGTGGAGGAGTAAAAGGAGGGGGAGACACAGATATAGGCATGTCATGCCCTTCTAAAATCCAAAAAGTGAGAAGCCGACACGTTCAGTCCGCTCCTGCCCGTGCCACCTCCGCGTTGCCGGGTTTGTGCCAGAGCCGTGGTGAACCCTGACGGCCAGCCCCCCTCTCCCAATACTGGTGCCTGTCCGCTGGTGGGTCGAGCGAGCCCCCCTGTGGTGGAGGCAGCTCTAAGCTTTTTAATTTAAATTGTCTCTCTAATTTGAATGAATACACTTTAAGTCCATTTACAAGGATCTATTGGAGGGCAAGTCTCATGCCAGCAGCCGCGTAATTCCAGCTCCAGTAGCGTCCACTAAAGCTGCTGCAGTTAAAAAGCTTTTATAAGGATCGAGCTCGGCTGTCCACCGCAAGGCATCCTACTGCCAGTCCCAGCCCCTATGCCTTGGGGTGCCTCCTGATGCTCTTCACTGAGTATCCCGTGGTCCTGAAGCATTTCCTTTGAAAAAATTAAGTGTCCAAACTACAGGTGGTGTAGCTTGCTTAACAGCCGGGATAATCCGCTGACTAGCAGACACTGCTACTAGGCACAAAGTATTTCCTGGGCTAGATGCAGTTAAAAATTTGTAATTAGATACTCTCGTTGGATGCTGAGAAAGCATTCCATAGAGTCTCCTGGCACGCCATATATGATTCTCTTAAAAAGCTTGGGGTAGGGGTCTAGGGGACCCTTTTATAGCCAAAATCACGGCCCTGTATCGCAATACGTCACCTAGGCTGAAGATAAATGGAAATGTAGCACTCTGAGGGCTCGGTTGCTACAGAGGTATTGCACCTCACCCAGAGGTGTGATATCTCACTCTCAGGTAAGGATGTAGTGTGGATCAGGACCCGACACCTGCATGCATTACACCACATTGCCGTGGGGCAGGGCGACCAATATGCCCCTGAGATGGGCACGACAGTCCCTGTCCCTGGCTGGAGTGGGGGGAGGGAACACTGAGGAAGGGGAACCCTGTAGTGCAGGAGCAGGGAGGAAGCAGTTCCTGGGTGCATTGAGAAGGGAGTATAAAAGGTGGGCACCATCTTAGTTCAGTGCAGAGAAGTCTGAGCAGAAGTAGCAGGGAGCAGGGGCTCTGCATGAGCTCTGCTCCGGAGGCGGGCCTAGTAACAGAGGCCCAGTCCTGGAAGAGGGAGAAGGAAGGAAGAGGAGCGGAGAAGGCTCCGGGAACGAGGAACGAAGGGATCCCAGGGGTGCGGACGGGCGAGTCGCCACCGCACGCCCGAATCCACCTGCGTGGAGGGGTCAGGCCAAAGGGGGAGACCGGTCCCCAAAACTAGTGGAGGCAGGAAACGACCCTCAGCTAGAAACAGGAGGCTGTGACATTTTATGTGGCGCAGCCCCTCGCTACACCCGCTAGGAAGGCACCACATAGGGTCAGGGAAACTGGCGCCAAGTTTACCAAGAGGAGGCCCGAGGCAGCCGGACAGAAGGGTTGGTAAGAAAGGCCAGACAAAGGACACACAAAGGGGGTCCTGTAAAGCGCTCCAAAGTTATCTGGGAGTTGTCTGAGCCCCTCACCTGGTGAGCACAGTACGACGTGGGCAGCCGTTACCTGCAGACGTGGTCTGGATAATAAGAACTGTGAGTAAAGGCCCTGGACTGCATCACTGACTCCGTGTCGTTACTGCTGCTGCCCTGCACCATCACCCCCATCCTCCGCATACACTGCCCTGAGGCTATACTCCTCCCGTGGAGAGTTATGCTATGATCTACTGCACCCACAACACCAGTCTCAGCGGTCTGCCCTGCAGCGGCGGTTCACTCTGACCGCAATCCACGGGTGGCGTAGTCGGACATTTAAACATCAAAACCACATAAATAGTACTGCCACTGGTTTGACCACCCTGAGCCACGGAACCGGGTCGCCGCCACGAAGACTACAACCACCAGCATCCACCAAAAAGGGTCCGGCTCCGGGTGTCCCAAGGCCCAGGGGGCGCGTCAGAACATTTTCATCACCTTTCACAATCACCAATGGGACAAGGCAGGGATGTTCTCTGTCCCCTCTCTTATACATCCTAGTGACGGAGCACCTGCTCTCATCAATTCGCCATAACCCCAATATTAGGTGGATTGAGGTGGGAGGCACCGAGTACAAGTGCTCTCTATTTGCTGATGATGTCCTAGTATATATCACTCAATCACATATATCCATCCATGCTGTTATGGCTGAAATAGATCACTTTGTTACATGGTCAAATTTTAAAATCAATGCAGCGAAGTCTGAGGCCCTCGATGTCTCCCTCCCCAAATCCATATAGGATTCCATCCAGTCCAACTTTCCCTTTGCCTGGCCCTCACAGGGTATCAAATACTTAGGAATTCCTATTCATAGAGACCTCTCCCATCTATGTTATCTTAATTTTGGGCCCTTTATTGAACAACTCCATACAGACCACGGTTGGCAAGTTAGAACTGTAAGATTCACTACGTGAACCACTGGTGTTTTGTGGAAAAGCACATGTACACTGTGTTCCAAATTATTATGCAAAAAGTGTTTAGGAGTGATAAGGGAAGAATTTGTTTGTTTGTCAGTTAAACTCATTGATGGTGATGTTATGTTCTGCTACCAGAGCTAAGGAAAGAAAGGAGATCTGTCCCTACGATAGAACTCAGCTTAATCCCTACGATGTAACAGGGGACCTGATCCTGCGATCAGACCTGCTAAAAGTCCTAAGCTAGTCTGTACGGAGACCTATAGATGTGGGGAAGGAATCCCTACAAGTACTAAGGACTGGGAGGAAAATGGGACACCTCCTAACAGAAATAGTAGCAGACAGACGAACAAACAAAATATAAAGAACACAGAGGTCCGTAGACCAAGCAAACTAACAGAGTTAGATACAGAGCACAGGCTAGCTAGAAAGTAGTTATACAATGAAGTCCAGCAAAGCCAGAAGGGCGGAGCAGGATTAAATAGGCCAACAAGGTCATGTGACCAGCAAAGGAAAAAACCTAAGAGCAAGGTTCTAACAGTACCCCCCCTTCTAAGAGGATCCTCCGGATCCCCTAGGACCAGGCTTATCAGGAAATCTCCTGTGAAACGCTCTGATAAGTCTGGACGCGGAAACATCATCCGACCTCACCCAAGAGTTATCCTCGGGTCCGAAACCTTTCCAGGCCACAAGATACTGCAAACTACCTCTATACCGTCTAGAGTTAAGGATGCGAGAAATTTCATATTCCCCGTCCTCCACCACCGGAGGAACAGAGGCAGAGGCGTCACAATCCGATACAACAGCTTTTTTCAACAGAGAGACATGAAATACCGGATTAATTCTCCAGGAGGTAGGAACCTCCAACCTAACAGCAGATTGGTTGACAACCTGAAGCACCTTAAAGGGCCCTACAAACTTGGGACCCAATTTCTTAGAAGGAATCCTCAACCGCAGATTCCTAGAGGACAACCAAACCATGTCACCAACAGCGAACAAAACCTCCTGTCGTTTCCTATCAAAGTAGTCTTTAGATTTTCTGTTGGCCTCCTGAAGATTACCACGCACATCCGTCCAAACTCTCTCCAAATCACCGGAAAAATTCTCCTCCTCAGGCACGGCAGATCCCAACTTGGAGAACGACCCAAACGACGGATGTCTCCCAGAACAACAAAAAAAAGGCGAACAACCAGCAGAAGAAGATGTATGATTGTTCAGAGCAAATTCAGCAAGTGGCAGAAACTCAGACCACCCCTCTTGATTGTCTGCCACAAAACAACGCAAGAACTGCTCAACATCCTGGTTTTTCCTTTCTGTCTGGCCATTAGATTCAGGATGATATCCGGACGAGAACGACAAATGAACTCCCAACCTGTCACAAAAGGCACGCCAAAAACGAGCCACGAACTGAGGACCCCTATCAGAAACAATGTCAGTAGGAACGCCATGAAGTCTGACAATTTCCTTGACAAAGGCCTTAGCGAGAGATTTAGCGCAGGGCAGTTTGATGAAGGGAACCAAGTGACACATCTTGCTAAAACGGTCCACGACCACCCAGATGACAGTAAAACCCTCAGAGGGGGGAAGGTCAGTTATAAAGTCCATAGCCAAATGTGTCCAAGGAGCACTGGAAACCTCCAAAGGACAAAGCAACCCCGCAGCAGGAGTATGTGAGGACTTAGATCTAGCACATATAGTACATTGACGTACCCACTTAATGACTTCCTTCTGCCATCCAGGCCACCAAAAACTGTGACCCACCAGTCTCTTGGTCTCAGAGATTCCGGGATGACCTGCCAACCGAGATTCGTGACACTCAACAAACAAATCTCTCCTAAAGGTCCCAGGCACAAACAACCTCCCATGAGGAGTGTTAGATGGGGCATTCTCCTGTGCTTTAAGAATCTCATCTTCCAAAACGGAGTCCAAAGCAGCTATCACAACACCTTCTTGTAAAATGTTCTCCTCTTTCTCAGCACCGACTATGGGAGAAAAACTGCGAGACAAGGCATCCGCCTTAACATTCTTAATACCAGGGATGTAAGTAACGGAGAAATTAAACCGCGACAAAAACAGTGCCCACCTAGCCTGACGGGCATTCAGGCGCTTGGCAGCATCAAGATATATCAGATTTTTATGATCCGTAAGAACCTGAACGGGAAATTCCACACCTTCCAAGAAGTGGCGCAGGTGTTCAAATGCGAGTTTAATAGCCAATAATTCCCGATTACCAATATCGTAATTCAGTTCAGTCTCCGAAAATTTTTTTGAAAAAAAAGGCACAGGGATGTAATCCATCCCCGTTATCCTGAGACAATACTGCGCCAACCCCCACAGAGGAAGCATCAACCTCAACCAAAAACGGCTTAGTCACATCAGGCTGCATAAGGATGGGAGCAGAGGTGAACCTCTCCTTGAGATACACAAAAGCTTCAATGGCCTCAGAAGACCACTGAACCGCATCAGCACCTTTCCTGGTGAGATCGGTCAGAGGTTTGACAATAATAGAAATTTTTTTTATGAATTTTCTGTAATAATTGGCGAAACCTAAAAACCTCTGTATCGATTTCAAACCAATAGGCCTAGGCCATTCCTGTACAGCTTGAACTTTAACCGGGTCCATCTCAAAACCTTCGCTGGAGATAATGTAACCCAAAAAACTAATTCTCTGTACAGCGAACTCACATTTCTCCAGCTTAGCAAAAAGCGAATTGTCCATTAATAACTGTAATACCTCACGTACGCTCCGCCAATGAGACTCCAGATCCGGCGAATAAATCAAAATGTCATCCAAATACACAACCACATTTTTGCCGATCAAAGGTCTCAGGTAGAGATGAGCGTTGTTCTACTCGAACTGTTCGCCAATCTCAAATTCGAGCTGTTTTGGGCGGTGTTCGAGCCGGTCGGCGAACACGAACAATTTGAGAAAAATTCGGCTGTTCGAGGTTATGTTCGATAACTGTTCGTGCACCAAAATCATAACTGGATTTTTTCTCAGTAATGATGAAAATTAATGTTAATACGCAGTTTGAGTGTACAGCGGGGCGGGGGGAGGGGCAGGGGATGGATCTCTGCAGGAACAATGAAGATCTCCATTTTTTTTTCTCTTTCCCGCATTTGCAGTGGGGAGGTGCAATCTGTCAGCCTATCAGCAGCGCACACACGGAGCGAAGTGCTTTTTTTCACACAAGCAAAGGCATGTGTGATTGGCAGTGTATGTCACATGTCCTTGCCCTATAAGACCAAGCCATTTTCCCCGTCGCCACCATTTTCTCACTGCTGCAGCTGCGTGTTAGACGGCACCGCTGTTGCTGTGTGCGCTATACCTTGTTAATTTCAAGCCAATTTTCGCACAAATATACAGATAGCTTGGGAGTAGGGAATAGTTGTGATTGCAGTCCTTTTAAGGACTAGGTTACAGCATTTCCTACGACTTTTATCAGGCAGGTCTGTGCTCTTAAATAGATAGATTGTGGGAGTAAAGACTAATTGTAATTGGAGTCCTTTTCAGGACTAGGTTACATCAGTTCCTATCAGTTTTTGCCAGGCAGGTCTGTGCCAGTGCTGTGCAAGTTTTTTTCACAGCATTTGGCTGAATCTAGCAAAGCTAATCCTTTTTGGCCTATTGCAGAGTGTGTTAGTCAGTGGAGTAGCCTATCTGTGTTGCAAGATATACCACCTGTGTATAGAATACCAATTTTTTTACTGCACCTAGTGAAGTAAAATCTTTTGGGCATAGCATCATTCTATTAGTCCATCTATACTGACCTCCATCAGGTTGCAAACTGAATATAATTTTTTTCTGCATCTAGCTCTGAAAAAATATTTGGGCTTCTAGCAGTGTGTGGGACTTGGTCTATTAGTCCATCTATACTGACCTCCATCAGGTTGCAAATTAAAAATAATTTTTTTCTTCATTTAGCTCTGAAAAAATATTTGGGCTTCTAGCAGTGTGTGGGACTTGTTCTATTAGTCCATCTATACTGACCTCCATCAGGTTGCAAATTAAAAATAATTTTTTTCTTCATTTATCTCTGAAAAAATATTTGGGCTTCTAGCAGCGTGTGGGACTTGTTCTATTAGTCCATCTATACTGACCTCCATCAGGTTGCAAATTAAAAATAATTTTTTTCTGCATCTAGCTCTGAAAAAATATTTGGGCTTCTAGCAGTGTGTGGGACTTGGTCTATTAGTCCATCTATACTGACCTCCATCAGGTTGCAAATTAAAAATAATTTTTTTCTGCATCTAGCTCTGAAAAAATATTTGAGCTTCTAGCAGTGTGTGGGACTTGTTCTATTAGTCCATCTATACTGACCTCCATCAGGTTGCAAATTGAATAAAAAAATTTTCTGCATCTAGCTCTGAAAAAATATTTGGGCTTCTAGCAGTGTGTGGGACTTGGTCTATTAGTCCATCTATACTGACCTCCATCAGGTTGCAAATTAAAAATATTTTTTTTCTTCATTTAGCTCTGAAAAAATATTTGGGCTTCTAGCAGTGTGTGGGACTTGTTCTATTAGTCCTTCTATACTGACCTCCAGCAGGTTGCAAATTGAAAATAATTTTTTTCTGCATCTAGCTCTGAAAAAATATTTGGGCTTCTAGCGGTGTGTGGGACTTGGTCTATTAGTCCATCTATACTGACCTCCATCAGGTTGCAAATTAAAAATAATTTTTTTCTGCATCTAGCTCTGAAAAAATATTTGGGCTTCTAGCGGTGTGTGGGACTTGGTCTATTAGTCCATCTATACTGACCTCCATCAGGTTGCAAATTAAAAATAATTTTTTTCTGCATCTAGCTCTGAAAAAATATTTGGGCTTCTAGCAGTGTGTGGGACTTGGTCTATTAGTCCATCTATACTGACCTCCATCAGGTTGCAAATTGAATAAAAAAATTTTCTGCATCTAGCTCTGAAAAAATATTTGGGCTTCTAGCTGTGTGTGGGACTTGGTCTATTAGTCCATCTATACTGACCTCCATCAGGTTGCAAATTGAATATAATTTTTTTCTGCATCTAACCCAGCCAATAGTTTTGGCCTAATACCACAGTTTGGCCACTCAGCTCTGCTCGGTTACCATCCATTGTTTTTTTGTGCAAACAACTCCAGAGTTGTGAATTAGTTAACCACCAAAATGAGTGGAAAAAGGCCTGCTGCTGGTGGAAAGGGGAATAGGCGTGTTGGGAAGGGGAAAAAAGGTTGTGTCCGTGGGGTAGGTGCAGAAGAAAGACCATCTTCCAGCCAAACTAAAATGTCTACTTCTTTTAGCGGACAATGTGATAAGATCCCTTTATTACGGCCACGCCAATCGCTACAAATTCCAGATGAGGCACAAAAACAGCAGGTGCTTCAACGGATATCAAGTGCTCCTTTAAGTGGGCTCTCCTCCACATCAACTTCAACATCACAAATACTCCAGTCCTCAAAGGTGTCACCCAAATCGCACTTGCTTCCTCACAGCTCCCAAATCTCCAGCTGCCCGTCTGAGTATGAGGTAGAACAGATGGTTGAGTTTGCAGAGCTGTTTACTCATACTATAGCCTGGGAAACAGAGGTCGACTCCAGCGCTTCTGTGAATCCAGACGAGAAAATGATCTGCACTGATGCCCAGAATCTTTATGAGTCGGATCCAGGACCAGACGCAGAAGGTTCTGACCATAATGTAGACCCTCATTCCCAAACTGTAACTCCTGTTGGTGGAGACAATGAGGAAGACGATGATAAGACTCAAATACCTGATTGGAGCGACAACTTTAGTTGCGCCTTCCTGGACAGAGACGTAGTACTGGAAGCACGTCAACAACTGCATCCTCAAACACAACTCTGCCTCTCACCACAAGTCGTGGTGGCTCTTCAGGTCGCATGCGTGCTAAGCCTTGCATAGCCTGGGCATTTTTTCAGATCGATAAAGATGACCCAACTCGTGTTATCTGTAACATTTGTCAGCAAAAGCTAAGTAGAGGCCAAAAAATACATAGTTTGAGTACTTCATGCATGAACCGGCACATGGACATGAAGCATAAGTTGCAGTGGGAAGCTCAGTGTGCTACAATGCGGTCTAGCCGGCCGGGCCAACCACCGTCTGCCATATCTTGTGCATCCGCGGCCTCTTCATCCTCTGTGACTGGGGGGACAGCAGTCACACCTGTTTTGGGGCGCAGACCTGCCACCTCTTTACCCGCAACAGCCAGCGTGATTGGCAGGTCATCATTTTCTTTGGAGGTGGTAACACCAGCTGGTCTTGAGCGCTGTCCGACATCGATAGCACCACCTTTGGATCAAGGCAACCTAACATGTCCGCCTGCATCTTCCTCACAGACCGGCAGTTTGCCGGGGACACCCTTATCAACCCCGTCTAAGCACAATAGCCAGCCCTCGGTCCCTCAGATGTGGACAAGTAAAAGACCATTTCCTCCTAGCCATGAGAAAGCTAAGAGGTTGAATTTCACCATCTGCAAGCTCTTGGCTACAGAAATGCTGCCTTTCCGCCTGGTGGACACAGAGGATTTTCGAGACCTTATGTCCGTCGCAGTGCCCCAGTACCAGATGCCCAGTCGGCACTACTTCTCAAAGAAAGGTGTGCCTGCGCTCCACCAGCATGTCGCACACAACATCACCGCTTCTTTGAGAAACTCTGTGTGTGACAGGGTGCATTTCACCACAGACACTTGGACGAGTAGGCATGGACAGGGGCGTTACATGTCGCTGACTGGGCACTGGGTAACTATGGTGACAGCAGGACAAGGGGCTGCTGTCCAAGTCTTGCCGTCCCCACGAGTTGTGCGTCAATCCTCTTTATGTCATTTTTCCTCCACTGCTTCTGCCTCCTCAACCTCCTCTCGGTCTTCCACCTGCACCCAAAGCCTGTCTGGTCATGCCACAAGCTTTCTAACTGCGCAGAAGGGATCCTGCACACCTCCTTACTATGCTGGCAGTAGGGCTCAACGTCATCAGGCGGTTTTTACATTGAAATGTCTGGGAAATGTGAGTCACACAGCTGAGGAGTTGTGGTCAGCTCTGGAGAACCAATTTCATGAATGGTTGTCTCCACTGGACCTGAAACCAGGGAAGGCCGTGTGCGACAATGCTGCAAACCTGGGTGCGGCCCTTCGCCGGGGCAATGTCACACACGTGCCTTGTATGGCTCACGTGTTGAACCTGGTTGTCCAGCAATTTTTAGCCCACTATCCCAGACTAGATGGCCTTCTGCAGAGGGCACGGTCGCTGTGTGCTCACTTCCGCCGTTCGCATCCCGCAGCTCAGCGACTTACATCTCTACAGAAGTCGTTGGGCCTGCCACTTCACCGGCTAAAATGCGATGTGCCTACCCGGTGGAATTCAACTCTGCATATGTTGCAGCGACTGTGGCAGCACCGACAAGCCCTGGTGCAATACGTTCTGACGTATAGCCTGGGCCAACGAGATTCAGAGGTGGGGCAAATCACGCTGGAGGAGTGGTCTCAGATCAGGGACCTATGCACCCTTCTGCACAGTTTTGAAATGGCGACGAAGATGTTTAGTGCTGACGATGCCATTATCAGCATGACTATTCCGGTGATTTACATGCTGGAGCACATGTTAAACAGAATTCGGAGTCAGGTGGTGGCACAAGAGGAGGTGGAGGAAGTAGAGGAGGAGGAGTTGTATGCGGAAGGGCTAACATCTGCAAGGTCCAGACGGTCGGCAGCACCAGGGCGGCAGGCATGTGAGGGTGAGGGAGATGATTTTACCAGGGCGCATGGTAGCAGCCAAACTAGTGAGGAAGGTGCAGGAGCCCAGGAAGAAGTGGAGGACGAACTGATGGAAGACTCATCAGATGAGGGAGACCTTGATCACATTTCTGTTGTGCGAGGTTGGGGGGAGAGGACAGAGGAAGGAAGCATGATTGTTACCTCGCCACCAACACAACAGGGACTTGGTGCTCCTGGATGCGCAACACACATGAGTGCCTTCTTGCTGCACTACCTGCAACATGACCCTCGAATTGTGAGAATTAGAAATAATCCTGACTACTGGGTTGCCACACTGTTAGATCCCCGGTACAAAAGTAAATTTGCAGAAATTATTCCTGCCATAGAAAGGGATGCACGCATGCAGGAGTATCAGCAGAGACTGTTGCAGAATCTTACATGTGCTTTTCCACAAAATACCAGTGGTGCACGTAGTGAATCTCACAGTTCCAACTTGCCAACCGTGGTCTGTATGGAATTGTTCAATAAAGGGCCCAAAATTAAGATAACATTGATGGGAGAGGTCTCTATGAATAGGAATTCCTAAGTATTTGATACCCTGTGAGGGCCAGGCAAAGGGAAAGTTGGACTGGATGGAATCCTATATGGATTTAGGGAGGGAGACATCGAGGGCCTCAGACTTCGCTGCATTGATTTTAAAATTTTACCATGTAACAAAGTGATCTATTTCAGCCATAACAGCAGGGATGGATATATGTGATTGAGTGATATATACTAGGACATCATCAGCAAATAGAGAGCACTTGTACTCGGTGCCTCCCACCTCAATCCACCTAATATTGGGGTTATGGCGAATTGATGAGAGCAGGTGCTCCGTCACTAGGATGTATAAGAGAGGGGACAGAGGACATCCCTGCCTTGTTCCATTGGTGATTGTGAAAGGTGATGAAAATGTTCTGACGCACCCCCTGGGCCTTGGGACACCCGGAGCCGGACCCTTTTTGGTGGATGCTGGTGGTTGTAGTCTTCGTGGCGGCGATCCGGTTCCGTGGCTCAGGGCGGTCAAACCAGTGGCGGAACTATTTATGTGGTTTTGATGTTTAAATGTCCGACTACGCCACCCGTGGATTGCGGTCAGAGTGAACCGCCGCTACAGGGCAGACCGCTAAGGCTGGTGTTGTGGGTGCAGCAGAGCGTAGCATAACTCCCCACGGGAGGAGTATAGCCTCAGGGCAGTGTATGCGGAGGATGGGGGTGATGGTGCAGGGCAGCAGCAGTAACGACACGGAGTCAGTGATGCAGTTCAGGGCCTTTACTCACAGTTCTTATTATCCAGACCACGTCTGCAGGTAACGGCTGCCCACGTCGTACTGTGCTCACCAGGTGAGGGGCTCAGACAACTCCCAGATAACTTTGGAGCACTTCACAGGACCCCCTTTGTGTGTCCTTTGTCTGGCCTTTCTTACCAACACTTCTGTCCGGCTGCCTCGGGCCTCCTCTTGGTAAACTTGGCGCCAGTTTCCCTGACCCTATGTGGTGCCTTCCTAGCGGGTGGAGCAAGGGGCTGCGCCACATAAAATGTCAGAGCCTCCGGTTTCTAGCTGAGGGTCGTTTCCTGCCTCCACTAGTTCGGGGACCGGTCTCCCCCTTTGGCCTGACCCCTCCACGCAGGTGGATTCGGGCGTGCGGTGGCGACTCGCCCGTCCGCACCCCTGGGATCCCTTCATTCCTCGTTCCTGGAGCCTTCTCCGCTCCTCTTCCTTCCTTCTCCCTCTTGCAGGCCTGGGCCTCTGTTACTAGGCCCGCCTCCGGAGCAGAGCTCATGCAGAGCCCCTGCTCCCTGCCACTTCTGCTCAGACTTCTCTGCACTGAACTAAGATGGTGCCCACCTTTTATACTCCCTTCTCAATGCACCCAGGAACTGCTTCCTCCCTGCTCCTGCACTGCAGGGTTCCCCTTCCTCAGTGTTCCCTCCCCCCACTCCAGCCAGGGACAGGGACTGTCGTGCCCATCTCAGGGGCATATTGGTCGTCCTGCCCCACGGCAATGTGGTGTAATGCATGCAGGTGTCGGGTCCTGATCCACACTCCATCCTTATCTGAGAGTGAGATATCACACCTCTGGGTGAGGTGCAATACGTCTGTAGCAACCGAGCCCTCGGTGCTACAGTTCCATTTATCTTCAGCCTAGGTGACGTATTGTGACACAGGGCCGTGATTTTGGCTATAAAAGGGTCCCCTAGACCCCTACCCCAAGCTTTTTAAGAGAATCATATATGGCGTGCCAGGAGACTCTATGGAATGCTTTCTCAGCATCCAACGAGAGTATCTAATTACAAATTTTTAACTGCATCTAGCCCAGGAAATACTTTGTGCCTAGTAGCAGTGTCTGCTAGTCAGCGGATTATCCCGGCTGTTAAGCAAGCTACACCACCTGTAGTTTGGACACTTAATTTTTTCAAAGGAAATGCTTCGGGACCACGGGATACTTAGTGAAGAGCATCAGGAGGCACCCCAAGGCATAGGGGCTGGGACTGGCAGTAGGATGCCTTGCGGTGGACAGCAGAGCTCGATCCTTATAAAAGCTTTTTAACTGCAGCAGCTTTAGTGGACGCTACTGGAGCTGGAATTACGCGGCTGCTGGCATGAGACTTGCCCTCCAATAGATCCTTGTAAATGGATTTAAAGTGTATTCATTCAAATTAGAGGGACAATTTAAATTAAAAAGCTTAGAGCTGCCTCCACCACAGGGGGGCTCTCTCGACCCACCAGCGGACAGGCACCAGTATTGGGAGAGGGGGGCTGGCCGTCAGGGTTCACCGCGGCTCTGGCACAAACCCGGCGACACGGAGGTGGCACGGGCAGGAGCGGACTGGCCGTCTCGGCTTCTCACTTTTTGGATTTTAGAAGGGCATGACATGCCTATATCTGTGTCTCCCCCTCCTTTTACTCCTCCACCTCTTTTCTTTTCGCATGACTATATGTACTTGTCACTTTTCCATGTGTTAGTTGTGTCTTCTGAGCAGTTTGTCAGCTTTTGGACACCTTTGAAGGTGTTTTCTATGTGTTTCTATGTGTTTTTGTTTGCCTGCCATTGGTTTTAACGGTGTTCGAAGGTGTTCGACGAACAGTTCGACGAACAGTTAGGCGAACACACGGGTGTTTGACGAACCGAACCGAACTCGAACACTACGGGGGTGGCTCAACACTAGTCTCAGGATGTCATTAATAAGATTCTGAAAAAATGCAGGAGCATTAGTAAGACCAAAAGGCATAACCAGATTCTCAAAATGACCCACAGGAGTGTTAAAAGCAGTCTTCCATTCGTCACCCTCCTTCATGCGCAACAGATTGTATGCCCCCTTAAGGTCAATTTTAGAGAACCACTTGGCCCCCATTAACTGGTTAAACAGATCAGGAATCAATGGCAGTGGGTAAGGATTGCGTACAGTAATTTTGTTAATCTCACGAAAATCCAGACAAGGACGTAAACCGCCGTCCTTTTTTTTTACAAAAAAAAATCCAACCGCCACAGGAGACTTAGAGGGCCTAATGTGACCGGCGGCCAAACTTGTCTGCATGTATTCCTCCAAAGCCTTCCTCTCAGGAATAGTAAGGTTAAATAAACGACTTTTAGGAAGAGTCGCTCCAGGGACAAATTCAATAGAACAATCATAGTCTCTATGGGGAGGCAAAACCTGCGATTCCTTCTCAGAAAAAACTCTCCAAAAATCCTGAATAGGAACAGGCAATTCTCCCCTATCCAAAGCTGCAATACGCCCGTTACAACACTTGTCATAACATTTATGGCTCCAGGATTTAATTTCACTGGTAGACCAATCCAGTACAGGATTGTGAAATTTTAACCAGGGCAATCCCAATATTACTGGAGAAGGCAAGTTATTCAAAACTACCAAATCCAATTTCTCATGGTGAACACCATTAATAGTGAGAGGAAATTCACAGACCTTGAGAGTAATATTCTTCAAAGGGGAACCATCCACAGAAACCACAGCAATGGGGGATGATAAAGGTTCGGGTTTTAAATTGAGTCTTTCCAAGAATCCCCCATCAATTACATTCAGAGTAGACCCACAATCAACAAACACCCGAAATTCCATTAATTTTTCCTGAGCAATCGTGGAAGCAGCTAAAAATACACCCTTGGAATTTAAACAGGCAATACGGGCATGACTGACCATTTTTTTTTTTCTTTCTTCATACGAAGCTCACAGCCTTTAATCAAATGACCAGATTTTCCACAATAGAAACAGAAGCCTTCAGAAAATCTACGGTCTTTTTCTTGAGAGCGAGGTGCCACCGATCCAATCTCCATCGGTTCACCACTGTTAGTACACACATTCTCATAACCAGAAACTGACATAGCAGAGGATTTGCTCTCATTAACCCTTGCACGCAGTCTCCTATCCACCCGTATAGCTAATTGCATAGCCTGTTGCAAATCTTCAGGTGTAGGATAAGCAATTAGCAGGTCTTTAACCCTTTCATTGAGCCCAGCAAGAAATAGACTTTTCAGAGCACAATCGTTCCACCCTGTTTGAGTAGACCAATGACGGAAATGAGTAAAATATTTTTCCACATTACCTGATCCCTGTCTCAAACGTCTTAACTCAGTCTCAGCTGATGAGACACGGTCAGGATCATCATATAATAGCCCCAAAGCAGAAAAAAAACTATCCACTGATCTGAAGCATGTATCACTAGGTTGCAAAGAAAAGGCCCACTCCTGAGACTCTTTGCACAAAAGTGACATTATGAACCCTATGCGCTGGGATTCATCCCCAGAGGACTTGGGTCTCAAACGAAAATACAATAAGCAAGCATTTTTAAATGAAAAAAATTCTCGGTGTTCACCAAAAAATAAATCCGGCAAACATACCTTAGGCTCCAAGAAATGTGCTCCAGGACAGTTACTCACATGCTGACGGAGCTCGGCCACCTCCAGAGAGAGTCCCTGCAGGCGATGAGCCAAATCCTGAACCGACACCATGATGGAACAGAAAAATCTTTCCTTAGAGAATTTGCAGGCTGGACTTACTGTTTTGTTCTGCTACCAGAGCTAAGGAAAGAAAGGAGATCTGTCCCTACGATAGAACTCAGCTTAATCCCTACGATGTAACAGGGGACCTGATCCTGCGATCAGACCTGCTAAAAGTCCTAAGCTAGTCTGTACAGAGACCTATAGATGTGGGGAGGAATCCCTACAAGTACTAAGGACTGGGAGGAAAATGGGATACCTCCTAACAGAAATAGTAGCAGACAAACGAACAAACAAAATATAAAGAACACAGAGGTCCGTAGACCAAGCAAGCTAACAGAGTTAGATACAGAGCACAGGCTAGCTAGAAAGTAGTTATACAATGAAGTCCAGCAAAGCCAGAAGGGCGGAGCAGGATTAAATAGGCCAACAAGGTCATGTGACCAGCAAAGGAAAAAACCTAAGAGCAAGGTTCTAACAGGTGATGTGTGTCAGGGCTCTTTATATCACTGTAAGCAATTGCAGACACCTGTGCTAATTAGTTTGTCAGGTGTGTCCAATGAAAGGCAAGACTACTTAAGAAGGCTGTCTCACATTATTAAGCAGCCTACATTTTCTGCCAAAATGGGAAAGAAAAAGGATGTGTCGGCTGCTGAGAAGCAACAAATTGTGGAGTGTTTAGGTCAAGGCATGACTACAATCAACATTGTGCGATGATCAGGATGAAGTGTCTTGGCAATCAAGAAGTATGTAGCTGATTCACAGTACACACGTGTGCGTGCTGATAAGGGCAAATTGAGGACTCTTTCCTACAGGCAATTACGTCAGGTTGAAAGAGCAGCGGCAAAAAAGCCTTGTCATAGCAGCAGACAAGTTTTTGAAGCTGCTGGTGCCTCCAACGTCCCCCGAACAACAAGATGCAGGGTCCTTCAGAGGTTTGCAGCTGTGCATACGCCATCCTGTCGACCTCCTCTATCCACTTCACACAAGCAGAAACGGCTCCAGTGGGCCAAACATTACATGAAGACTGATTTCAAAACTGTTTTGTTCATGGATGAGTGCCGCGCAGCGCTCGATGGTCCAGATGGATGGAGTGGAGGATGGCTGGTTGATGGACACCCCACGCAAACACGGCTACAGCGCCAACAAGGAGGAGGTGGAGTAATGTTTTGGGCTGGAATCATGGGGAAAGAGATTGTCGGCCCCTTTAGGATCCCTGAAGGCGCTAAAGATGAACTCCATAATGTATGTGGATTTTCTCAAACAGCACTTCCTGCCATGGTTCAAGAAGAAGAACCGTGTATTTCACAGCAAGATCATTTTTTTGCATGATAATGCACCATCTCATGCTGCACATAAAACATCTGCATCTCTGGCTGATATGGGCATAAAAGGGGACAAACTTATGGTGTGACCCCCATGCTCCCCTGACCTCTACCCCATTCAGAACCTTTGGAGCATCATTAAAAGGAGTGTCTATGATGGCGGGAGGCAGTTCACATCTAAGCAACAGCTCTGGGAGGGTATTCTGTCCTCATGCAAAACAATTGAAGCAGAAACCATCCAAAACCTGACAAATTCAATGGACGAGAGAGTTCAGAAGCTCCTTTCGAACAAGGGGTCCTATGTGAAAATGTAACATCACCTAGAATAAAGTTTTGAGTTGAAAACTGTTTGATTTCAGTTTCTAACAACCTGCTAATGCTTATAATTTCAAAAATGACCATTTTTTTGGTCTTTATTAAAATGAAAAGGTTGATCGAAAAGTTTGGGGGATCTAAGAGTGTGGCAACCCAGTAGTCATGATTACTTTGAATTCTGACAATATGAGGGTCATGCTGCAGGTAGTGCAGCAAGAAGGCACTTATGTGTCTTGCGCATCTCGGAGCCCCAAAATTATTTTCCGGGCTAGATGCAGCTAAAAATTATTATTAATTTTAAATCTGGTGAAGCTTTAGTATAGATGGCCTAATAGGATCAGTGCTGCACACTGCTACAAAGCCCAAATTATTTTCCAGTCAAGATACAGATAAACATGATTAGTAATTTTAAATCTGGTGGAGCTTATTATAGATGGCCTAATAGAATCAGTGCTGCACACTGCTACAAAGCCCAAATTATTTTCCAGCCAAGATAGAGATAAACATGATTAGTAATTTGAAAGCTTAAAACGGTTGGTAGGGTGATTTTAACCAATCATCAAGCTTTTACTCTCCCCAGGATGACACAGGGGTAGAAAAGTCGTTTCGGATCCATGATTTGTTCATCTTTATGAACGTGAGTCTGTCTACATTATCAGTGGAGAGCCGCGTGCGCTTATCTGTCAGCACACCACCAACAGCGCTGAACACACGTTCAGACAGAACGCTGGCTGCGGGGCATGACAAGATCTCCAAGGCGTAAGTGGCTAGCTCCGGCCATTTATCCAGATTGGAAGCCCAAAAAGAGCAAGGGTCCAGTGACACAGTCATGGCTTCAATGTTTACTTGGAGATACTCCTGTACCATCGTCTCTAGGCGTTGACTATGTGTCAGACTTCTTGTCTCCTGTGGCCTTGCAAAGGATGGGCTAAAAAAGTGGTGAAATGATTCCGTAAAATTGATCTTACCAGCAGATACTGTGGTTCTGTTACGGTTTGAGTGCTGAACACTTGACGGTCCCACGGTTGGCAAGTTGGAACTGTGAGATTCACTACGTGCACCACTGGTATTTTGTGGAAAAGCACATGTAAGATTCTGCAACAGTCTCTGCTGATACTCCTGCATGCGTGCATCCCTTTCTATGGCAGGAATAATTTCTGCAAATTTACTTTTGTACCGGTGATCTAACAGTGTGGCAACCCAGTAGTCAGGATTATTTCTAATTCTCACAATTCGAGGGTAATGTTGCAGGTAGTGCAGCAAGAAGGCACTCATGTGTGTTGCGCATCCAGGAGCACCAAGTCCCTGTTGTGTTGGTGGCGAGTTAACAATCATGCTTCCTTCCTCTGTCCTCTCCCCCCAACCTCGCACAACAGAAATGTGATCAAGGTCTCCCTCATCTGATGAGTCTTCCATCAGTTCGTCCTCCACTTCTTCCTGGGCTCCTGCACCTTCCTCACTAGTTTGGCTGCTACCATGCGCCCTGGTAAAACCATCTCCCCCACCCTCACATGCCTGCCGCCTTGGTGCTGCCGACCGTCTGGACCTTGCAGATGTTAGCCCTTCCGCATACAACTCCTCCTCCTCTACTTCCTCCACCTCCTCTTGTGCCACCACCTGACTCCGAATTCTGTTTAACATGTGCTCGAGCATGTAAATCACCGGAATAGTCATGCTGATAATGGCATCGTCAGCACTAAACATCTTCGTCGCCATTTCAAAACTGTGCAGAAGGGTGCATAGGTCCCTGATCTGAGATCACTCCTCCAGCGTGATTTGCCCCACCTCTGGATCTCGTTGGCCCAGGCTATACGTCAGAACGTATTGCACCAGGGCTTGTCGGTGCTGCCACAGTCGCTGCAACATGTGCAGAGTTGAATTCCACCGGGTAGGCACAACGCATTTTAGCCGGTGAAGTGGCAGGCCCAACGACTTCTGTAGAGATGTAAGTCGCTGAGCTGCGGGATGCGAACGGCGGAAGTGAGCACACAGCGACCGTGCCCTCTGCAGAAGGCCATCTAGTCTGGGATAGTGGGCTAAAAATTGCTGGACAACCAGGTTCAACACGTGAGCCATACAAGGCACGTGTGTGACATTGCCCCGGCGAAGGGCCGCACCCAGGTTTGCAGCATTGTCGCACACGGCCTTCCCTGGTTTCAGGTCCAGTGGAGACAACCATTCATGAAATTGGTTCTCCAGAGCTGACCACAACTCCTCAGCTGTGTGACTCACATTTCCCAGACATTTCAATGTAAAAACCGCCTGATGACGTTGAGCCCTACTGCCAGCATAGTAAGGAGGTGTGCAGGATCCCTTCTGCGCAGTTAGAAAGCTTGTGGCATGACCAGACAGGCTTTGGGTGCAGGTGGAAGACCGAGAGGAGGTTGAGGAGGCAGAAGCAGTGGAGGAACTTTGACATAAAGAGGATTGACGCACAACTCGTGGGGACGGCAAGACTTGGACAGCAGCCCCTTGTCCTGCTGTCACCATAGTTACCCAGTGCCCAGTCAGCGACATGTAACGCCCCTGTCCATGCCTACTCGTCCAAGTGTCTGTGGTGAAATGCACCCTGTCACACACAGAGTTTCTCAAAGAAGCGGTGATGTTGTGTGCGACATGCTGGTGGAGCGCAGGCACACCTTTCTTTGAGAAGTAGTGCCGACTGGGCATCTGGTACTGGGGCACTGCGACGGACATAAGGTCTCGAAAATCCTCTGTGTCCACCAGGCGGAAAGGCAGCATTTCTGTAGCCAAGAGCTTGCAGATGGTGAAATTCAACCTCTTAGCTTTCTCATGGCTAGGAGGAAATGGTCTTTTACTTGTCCACAGCTGAGGGACCGAGGGCTGGCTATTGTGCTTAGACGGGGTTGATAAGGGTGTCCCCGGCAAACTGCCGGTCTGTGAGGAAGATGCAGGCGGACATGTTAGGTTGCCTTGATCCAAAGGTGGTGCTATCGATGTCGGACAGCGCTCAACACCAGCTGGTGTTACCACCTTCAAAGAAAATGATGACCTGCCAATCACGCTGGCTGTTGCGGGTAAAGAGGTGGCAGGTCTGCGCCCCAAAACAGGTGTGACTGCTGTCCCCCCAGTCACAGAGGATGAAGAGGCCGCGGATGCACAAGATATGGCAGACGGTGGTTGGCCCGGCTGGCTAGGCCGCATTGTAGCACACTGAGCTTCCCACTGCAACTTATGCTTCATGTCCATGTGCCGGTTCATGCATGAAGTACTCAAACTATGTATTTTTTGGCCTCTACTTAGCTTTTGCTGACAAATGTTACAGATAACACGAGTTGGGTCATCTTTATCGATCTGAAAAAATGCCCAGGCTATGCAAGGCTTAGCACCCATGCGACCTGAAGAGCCACCACGACTTGTGGTGAGAGGCAGAGTTGTGTTTGAGGATGCAGTTGTTGACGTGCTTCCAGTACTACGTCTCTGTCCAGGAAGGCGCAACCTGACCTCGTCGTCACTAGCATCTTCCTCCACCTCCTCTGCTGACCTCATCTCTTGGCTGACTGTGGGTTGACAGTAAGTGGGATCTCCAACCTCATCATCATCACCCTGTGCGTTATCACACCCGTCGTCCTCAGAGCCAACCTGTTCCTGCCCTGACAAAAAACTAAAGTTGTCGCTCCAATCAGGTATTTGAGTCTTATCATCGTCTTCCTCATTGTCTCCACCAACAGGAGTTACAGTTTGGGAATGAGGGTCTACATTATGGTCAGAACCTTCTGCGTCTGGTCCTGGATCCGACTCATAAAGATTCTGGGCATCAGTGCAGATGATATCCTCGTCTGGATTCACAGAAGCGCTGGAGTCGACCTCTGATTCCCAGGCTATAGTATGAGTAAACAGCTCTGCAGACTCAACCATCTGTTCTACCTCATACTCAGACGGGCAGCTGGAGATTTGGGAGCTGTGAGGAAGCATGTGCGATTGGGGTGACACCTTTGAGGACTGGAGTATTTGTGATGTTGAAGTTGATGTGGAGGAGAGCCCACTTAAAGGAGCACTTGATATCCGTTGAAGCACCTGCTGTTTTTGTGCCTCATCTGGAATTTGTAGCGATTGGCGTAGCCGTAAGAAAGGGATCTTATCACATTGTCCGCTAAAAGAAGTAGACATTTTAGTTTGGCTGGAAGATGGTCTTTCTTCTGCAGATGTTACTGTTGCTTTAACACCTACCCCACGGACACAACCTTTTTTCCCCTTCCCAACACGCCTATTCCCCTTTCCACCAGCAGCAGACCTTTTTCCACTCATTTTGGTGGTTAACTAATTCACAACTCTGGAGTTGTTTGCACAAAAAAACAATGGATGGGAACCGAGCAGAGCTGAGTGGCCAAACTGTGGTATTAGGCCAAAACTATTGGCTGGGTTAGATGCAGAAAAAAATTATATTCAATTTGCAACCTGATGGAGGTCAGTATAGATGGACTAATAGAACAAGTCCCACACACAGCTAGAAGCCCAAATATTTTTTCAGAGGTAGATGCAGAAATAATTTTTATTCAGTTTGCAACCTGATGGAGGTCTGTATAGATGGATTAATAGAACAAGTCCCACACACAGCTACAAGCCCAATATTTTTTCAGAGGTAGATGCAGAAAAAAAATATATTCAGTTTGCAACCTGATGGAGGTCAGTATAGATGGACTAATAGAGAAAGTCCCACACACTGCTAGAAGGCCATATATTTTTTCAGAGTTAGATGCAGACAAAAAATTATTTTGAATTTGCAACCTGATGGAGGTCAGTATAGCTGGACTAATACAACAAGTCCCACACACTGCTAGAAGGCCAAATATTTTTTCAGAGCTAGATGCAGAAAAAAATTATATTCAGTTTGCAACCTGATGGAGGTCTGTATAGATGGATTAATAGAACAAGTCCCACACACAGCTAGAAGCCCACATATTTTTTCAGAGGTAGATGCAGATAAAAATTATTTTTAATTTGCAACCTGATGGAGGTCAGTATAGATGGACTAATAGAGAAAGTCCCACACACTGCTAGAAGGCCAAATATTTTTTCAGAGCTAGATGCAGATAAAAATTATATTCAATTTGCAACCTGATGGAGGTCAGTATAGATGGACTAATAGAACAAGTCCCACACACAGCTAGAAGCCCAATATTTTTTCAGAGGTAGATGCAGAAAAAAATATATTCAGTTTGCAACCTGATGGAGGTCAGTATAGATGAAGTAATAGAACAAGTCCCACACAGAGCTAGAAGCCCAAATATTTTTTCAGAGGTAGATGCAGATAAAAATTATTTTTAATTTGCAACCTGATGGAGGTCAGTATAGATAGACTAATAGAGAAAGTCCCACACACTGCTAGAAGGCCAAATATTTTTTCAGAGCTAGATGCAGATAAAAATTATATTCAATTTGCAACCTGATGGAGGTCAGTATAGATGGACTAATAGAGAAAGTCCCACACACTGCTAGAAGGCCAAATATTTTTTCAGAGCTAGATGCAGATAAAAATTATATTCAATTTGCAACCTGATGGAGGTCAGTATAGATGGACTAATAGAACAAGTCCCACAAACAGCTAGAAGCCCAAATATTTTTTCAGAGGTACTGTAGATGCAGATAAAAATTATTTTTAATTTGCAACCTGATGGAGGTCAGTATAGATGGACTAATAGAACAAGTCCCACACACAGCTAGAAGCCCAATATTTTTTCAGAGGTAGATGCAGAAAAAAATATATTCAGTTTGCAACCTGATGGAGGTCAGTATAGATGAAGTAATAGAACAAGTCCCACACAGAGCTAGAAGCCCAAATATTTTTTCAGAGGTAGATGCAGATAAAAATTATTTTTAATTTGCAACCTGATGGAGGTCAGTATAGATAGACTAATAGAGAAAGTCCCACACACTGCTAGAAGGCCAAATATTTTTTCAGAGCTAGATGCAGATAAAAATTATATTCAATTTGCAACCTGATGGAGGTCAGTATAGATGGACTAATAGAGAAAGTCCCACACACTGCTAGAAGGCCAAATATTTTTTCAGAGCTAGATGCAGATAAAAATTATATTCAATTTGCAACCTGATGGAGGTCAGTATAGATGGACTAATAGAACAAGTCCCACAAACAGCTAGAAGCCCAAATATTTTTTCAGAGGTACTGTAGATGCAGATAAAAATTATTTTTAATTTGCAACCTGATGGAGGTCAGTATAGATGGACTAATAGAGAAAGTCCCACACACTGCTAGAAGGCCAAATATTTTTTCAGAGCTAGATGCAGAAAAAAATTATATTCAGTTTGCAACCTGATGGAGGTCAGTATAGATGGACTAATAGAGAAAGTCCCACACACTGCTAGAAGGCCACATATTTTTTCAGAGGTAGATGCAGAAAAAAATATATTCAGTTTGCAACCTGATGGAGGTCTGTATAGATGGATTAATAGCACAAGTCCCACACACAGCTAGAAGCCCAATATTTTTTCAGAGGTAGATGCAGAAAAAAATATATTCAGTTTGCAACCTGATGGAGGTCAGTATAGATGGACTAATACAACAAGTCCCACACACAGCTAGAAGCCCAATATTTTTTCAGAGCTAGATGCAGATAAAAATTATATTCAATTTGCAACCTGATGGAGGTCAGTATAGATGGACTAATAGAACAAGTCCCACACACAGCTAGAAGCCCAAATATTTTTTCAGAGGTACTGTAGATGCAGATAAAAATTATATTCAATTTGCAACCTGATGGAGGTCAGTATAGATGGACTAAAAGAGAAAGCCCCACACACTGCTAGAAGGCCAAATATTTTTTCAGAGCTAGATGCAGATAAAAATTATATTCAATTTGCAACCTGATGGAAGTCAGTATAGATGGACTAATAGAACAAGTCCCACACACAGCTAGAAGCCCAAATATTTTTTCAGAGGTACTGTAGATGCAGATAAAAATTATTTTTAATTTGCAACCTGATGGAGGTCAGTATAGATGGACTAATAGAGAAAGTCCCACACACTGCTAGAAGGCCAAATATTTTTTCAGAGCTAGATGCAGAAAAAAAATTATATTCAGTTTGCAACCTGATGGAGGTCAGTATTAGAGATGAGCGTTGTTCTACTCGAACTGTTCGCCAATCTCAAATTCGAGCTGTTTTGGGCGGTGTTCGAGCCGTTCGGCGAACACGAACAATTTGAGAAAAATTCGGCTGTTCGAGGTTATGTTCGATAACTGTTCGTGCACCAAAATCATAACTGGATTTTTTCTCAGTAATGATGAAAATTAATGTTAATACGCAGTTTGAGTGTACAGCGGGGTGGGGGGAGGGGCAGGGGATGGATCTCTGCAGGAACAATGAAGATCACCATTTTTTTTTCAATTTCCCGCATTTGCAGTGGGGAGGTGCAATCTGTCAGCCTATCAGCAGCGCACACACGGAGCGAAGTGCTTTTTTTCACACAAGCAAGGGCATGTGTGATTGGCAGTGTATGTCACATGTCCTTGCCCTATAAGACCAAGCCATTTTCCCCGTCGCCACCATTTTCTCACTGCTGCAGCTGCGTGTTAGACGGCACCGCTGTTGCTGTGTGCGCTATACCTTGTTAATTTCAAGCCAATTTTCGCACAAATATACAGATAGCTTGGGAGTAGGGAATAGTTGTGATTGCAGTCCTTTTAAGGACTAGGTTACAGCATTTCCTACGACTTTTATCAGGCAGGTCTGTGCTCTTAAATAGATAGATTGTGGGAGTAAAGACTAATTGTAATTGGAGTCCTTTTCAGGACTAGGTTACATCAGTTCCTATCAGTTTTTGCCAGGCAGGTCTGTGCCAGTGCTGTGCAAGTTTTTTTCACAGCATTTGGCTGAATCTAGCAAAGCTAATCCTTTTTGGCCTATTGCAGAGTGTGTTAGTCAGTGGAGTAGCCTATCTGTGTTGCAAGATATACCACCTGTGTATAGAATACCAATTTTTTTACTGCACCTAGTGAAGTAAAATCTTTTGGGCATAGCATCATTCTATTAGTCCATCTATACTGACCTCCATCAGGTTGCAAATTAAAACTAATTTTTATCTGCATCTACAGTACCTCTGAAAAAATATTTGGGCTTCTACCTGTGTGTGGGACTTGTTGTATTAGTCCATGTATACTGACCTCCATCAGGTTGCAAACTGAATATATTTTTTTCCTGCATCTACCTCTGAAAAAATATTGGGCTTCTAGCTGTGTGTGGGTCTTGTTCTATTAATCCATCTATACTGACCTCCATCAGGTTGCAAACTGAATATAATTTTTTTCTGCATCTAGCTCTGAAAAAATATTTGGCCTTCTAGTAGTGTGTCGGACTTTCTCTATTAGTCCATCTATACTGACCTCCATCAGGTTGCAAACTGAATATAATTTTTTTCTGCATCTAGCTCTGAAAAAATATTTGGCCTTCTAGTAGTGTGTCGGACTTTCTCTATTAGTCCATCTATACTGACCTCCATCAGGTTGCAAATTAAAACTAATTTTTATCTGCATCTACAGTACCTCTGAAAAAATATTTGGGCTTCTAGCTGTGTGTGGGACTTGTTGTATTAGTCCATCTATACTGACCTCCATCAGGTTGCAAACTGAATATATTTTTTTCTGCATCTACCTCTGAAAAAATATTGGGCTTCTAGCTGTGTGTGGGATTGTTGTATTAGTCCATCTATACTGACCTCCATCAGGTTGCAAACTGAATATATTTTTTTCTGCATCTACCTCTGAAAAAATATTGGGCTTCTAGCTGTGTGTGGGTCTTGTTCTATTAATCCATCTATACTGACCTCCATCAGGTTGCAAACTGAATATAATTTTTTTCTGCATCTAGCTCTGAAAAAATATTTGGCCTTCTAGTAGTGTGTCGGACTTTCTCTATTAGTCCATCTATACTGACCTCCATCAGGTTGCAAATTAAAACTAATTTTTATCTGCATCTACAGTACCTCTGAAAAAATATTTGGGCTTCTAGCTGTGTGTGGGACTTGTTGTATTAGTCCATCTATACTGACCTCCATCAGGTTGCAAACTGAATATATTTTTTTCTACATCTACCTCTGAAAAAATATTGGGCTTCTAGCTGTGTGTGGGACTTGTTGTATTAGTCCATCTATACTGACCTCCATCAGGTTGCAAACTGAATATATTTTTTTCTGCATCTACCTCTGAAAAAATATTGGGCTTCTAGCTGTGTGTGGGTCTTGTTCTATTAATCCATCTATACTGACCTCCATCAGGTTGCAAACTGAATATAATTTTTTTCTGCATCTAGCTCTGAAAAAATATTTGGCCTTCTAGTAGTGTGTCGGAATTTCTCTATTAGTCCATCTATACTGACCTCCATCAGGTTGCAAACTGAATATATTTTTTTCTGCATCTACCTCTGAAAAAATATTTGGCCTTCTAGTAGTGTGTCGGACTTTCTCTATTAGTCCATCTATACTGACCTCCATCAGGTTGCAAATTAAAACTAATTTTTATCTGCATCTACAGTACCTCTGAAAAAATATTTGGGCTTCTAGCTGTGTGTGGGACTTGTTGTATTAGTCCATCTATACTGACCTCCATCAGGTTGCAAACTGAATATATTTTTTTCCTGCATCTACCTCTGAAAAAATATTGGGCTTCTAGCTGTGTGTGGGTCTTGTTCTATTAATCCATCTATACTGACCTCCATCAGGTTGCAAATTCAAAATAATTTTTTTCTGCATCTAACCCAGCCAATAGTTTTGGCCTAATACCACAGTTTGGCCACTCAGCTCTGCTCGGTTCCCATCCATTGTTTTTTTGTGCAAACAACTCCAGAGTTGTGAATTAGTTAACCACCAAAATGAGTGGAAAAAGGCCTGCTGCTGGTGGAAAGGGGAATAGGCGTGTTGGGAAGGGGAAAAAAGGTTGTGTCCGTGGGGTAGGTGTTAAAGCAACAGTAACATCTGCAGAAGAAAGACCATCTTCCAGCCAAACTAAAATGTCTACTTCTTTTAGCGGACAATGTGATAAGATCCCTTTCTTACGGCTACGCCAATCGCTACAAATTCCAGATGAGGCACAAAAACAGCAGGTGCTTCAACGGATATCAAGTGCTCCTTTAAGTGGGCTCTCCAAAACATCAACTTCAACATCACAAATACTCCAGTCCTCAAAGGTGTCACCCAAATCGCACTTGCTTCCTCACAGCTCCCAAATCTCCAGCTGCCCGTCTGAGTATGAGGTAGAACAGATGGTTGAGTCTGCAGAGCTGTTTACTCATACTATAGCCTGGGAATCAGAGGTCGACTCCAGCGCTTCTGTGAATCCAGACGAGGAAATGATCTGCACTGATGCCCAGAATCTTTATGAGTCGGATCCAGGACCAGACGCAGAAGGTTCTGACCATAATGTAGACCCTCATTCCCAAACTGTAACTCCTGTTGGTGGAGACAATGAGGAAGACGATGATAAGACTCAAATACCTGATTGGAGCGACAACTTTAGTTTTTTGTCAGGGCAGGAACAGGTTGGCTCTGAGGACGACGGGTGTGATAACGCACAGGGTGATGATGATGAGGTCGGAGATCCCACTTACTGTCAACCCACAGTCAGCCAAGAGATGAGGTCAGCAGAGGAGGTGGAGGAAGATGCTAGTGACGACGAGGTCAGGTTGCGCCTTCCTGGACAGAGACGTAGTACTGGAAGCACGTCAACAACTGCATCCTCAAACACAACTCTGCCTCTCACCACAAGTCGTGGTGGCTCTTCAGGTCGCATGGGTGCTAAGCCTTGCATAGCCTGGGCATTTTTTCAGATCGATAAAGATGACCCAACTCGTGTTATCTGTAATATTTGTCAGCAAAAGCTAAGTAGAGGCCAAAAAATACATAGTTTGAGTACTTCATGCATGAACCGGCACATGGACATGAAGCATAAGTTGCAGTGGGAAGCTCAGTGTGCTACAATGCGGCCTAGCCGGCCGGGCCAACCACCGTCTGCCATATCTTGTGCATCCGCGGCCTCTTCATCCTCTGTGACTGGGGGGACAGCAGTCACACCTGTTTTGGGGCGCAGACCTGCCACCTCTTTACCCGCAACAGCCAGCGTGATTGGCAGGTCATCATTTTCTTTGGAGGTGGTAACACCAGCTGGTGTTGAGCGCTGTCCGACATCGATAGCACCACCTTTGGATCAAGGCAACCTAACATGTCCGCCTGCATCTTCCTCACAGACCGGCAGTTTGCCGGGGACACCCTTATCAACCCCGTCTAAGCACAATAGCCAGACCTCGGTCCCTCAGATGTGGAAAAGTAAAAGACCATTTCCTCCTAGCCATGAGAAAGCTAAGAGGTTGAATTTCACCATCTGCAAGCTCTTGGCTACAGAAATGCTGCCTTTCCGCCTGGTGGACACAGAGGATTTTCGAGACCTTATGTCCGTCGCAGTGCCCCAGTACCAGATGCCCAGTCGGCACTACTTCTCAAAGAAAGGTGTGCCTGCGCTCCACCAGCATGTCGCACATAGCATCACCGCTTCTTTGAGAAACTCTGTGTGTGACAGGGTGCATTTCACGACAGACACTTGGACGAGTAGGCATGGACAGGGGCGTTACATGTCGCTGACTGGGCACTGGGTAACTATGGTGACAGCAGGACAAGGGGCTGCTGTCCAAGTCTTGCCGTCCCCACGAGTTGTGCGTCAATCCTCTTTATGTCATTTTTCCTCCACTGCTTCTGCCTCCTCAACCTCCTCTCGGTCTTCCACCTGCACCCAAAGCCTGTCTGGTCATGCCACAAGCTTTCTAACTGCGCAGAAGGGATCCTGCACACCTCCTTACTATGCTGGCAGTAGGGCTCAACGTCATCAGGCGGTTTTTACATTGAAATGTCTGGGAAATGTGAGTCACACAGCTGAGGAGTTGTGGTCAGCTCTGGAGAACCAATTTCATGAATGGTTGTCTCCACTGGACCTGAAACCAGGGAAGGCCGTGTGCGACAATGCTGCAAACCTGGGTGCGGCCCTTCGCCGGGGCAATGTCACACACGTGCCTTGTATGGCTCACGTGTTGAACCTGGTTGTCCAGCAATTTTTAGCCCACTATCCCAGACTAGATGGCCTTCTGCAGAGGGCACGGTCGCTGTGTGCTCACTTCCGCCGTTCGCATCCCGCAGCTCAGCGACTTACATCTCTACAGAAGTCGTTGGGCCTGCCACTTCACCGGCTAAAATGCGATGTGCCTACCCGGTGGAATTCAACTCTGCACATGTTGCAGCGACTGTGGCAGCACCGACAAGCCCTGGTGCAATACGTTCTGACGTATAGCCTGGGCCAACGAGATTCAGAGGTGGGGCAAATCACGCTGGAGGAGTGGTCTTAGATCAGGGACCTATGCACCCTTCTGCACAGTTTTGAAATGGCGACGAAGATGTTTAGTGCTGACGATGCCATTATCAGCATGACTATTCCGGTGATTTACATGCTGGAGCACATGTTAAACAGAATTCGGAGTCAGGTGGTGGCACAAGAGGAGGTGGAGGAAGTAGAGGAGGAGGAGTTGTATGCGGAAGGGCTAACATCTGCAAGGTCCAGACGGTCGGCAGCACCAAGGCGGCAGGCATGTGAGGGTGGGGGAGATGGTTTTACCAGGGCGCATGGTAGCAGCCAAACTAGTGAGGAAGGTGCAGGAGCCCAGGAAGAAGTGGAGGACGAACTGATGGAAGACTCATCAGATGAGGGAGACCTTGATCACATTTCTGTTGTGCGAGGTTGGGGGGAGAGGACAGAGGAAGGAAGCATGATTGTTACCTCGCCACCAACACAACAGGGACTTGGTGCTCCTGGATGCGCAACACACATGAGTGCCTTCTTCCTGCACTACCTGCAACATGACCCTCGAATTGTGAGAATTAAAAATAATCCTGACTACTGGGTTGCCACACTGTTAGATCCCCGGTACAAAAGTAAATTTGCAGAAATTATTCCTGCCATAGAAAGGGATGCACGCATGCAGGAGTATCAGCAGAGACTGTTGCAGAATCTTACATGTGCTTTTCCACAAAATACCAGTGGTGCACGTAGTGAATCTCACAGTTCCAACTTGCCAACCGTGGGACCGTCAAGTGTTCAGCACTCAAACCGTAACAGAACCACAGTATCTGCTGGTAAGATCAATTTTGCGGAATCATTTCACCACTTTTTTAGTCCATCCTTTGCAAGGCCACAGGAGACAAGAAGTCTGACACATAGTCAACGCCTAGAGACGATGGTACAGGAGTATCTCCAAGTAAACATTGAACCCACGACTGTGTCACTGGACCCTTGCTCTTTTTGGGCTTCCAATCTGGATAAATGGCCGGAGCTAGCCACTTACGCCTTGGAGATCTTGTCATGCCCCACAGCCAGCGTTCTGTCTGAACGTGTGTTCAGCGCTGCTGGTGGTGTGCTGACAGATAAGCGCACGCGGCTCTCCACTGATAATGTAGACAGACTCACGTTCATAAGGATGAACAAATCATGGATCCGAAACGACTTTTCTACCCCTGTGTCATCCTGGGGAGAGTAAAAGCTTGATGATTGGTTAAAATCACCCTACCAACCGTTTTAAGCTTTCAAATTACTAATCATGTTTATCTGTATCTTGACTGGAAAATAATTTGGGCTTTGTAGCAGTGTGTAGCACTGATCCTATTAGGCCATCTATACTAAAGCTTCACCAGATTTAAAATTAAAAATAATTTTTAGCTGCATCTAGCCCGGAAAATAATTTTGGGGCTCCGAGATGCGCAAGGCACATAAGTGCCTTCTTGCTGCACTACCTGCAGCATGACCCTCATATTGTCAGAATTCGAAGTAATCATGACTACTGGGTTGCCACACTCTTAGATCCCCCAAACTTTTCGATCAACCTTTTCATTTTAATAAAGACCAAAAAAATGGTCATTTTTGAAATTATAAGCATTAGCAGGTTGTTAGAAACTGAAATCAAACAGTTTTCAACTCAAAACTTTATTCTAGGTAATGTTACATTTTCACATAGGACCCCTTGTTCGAAAGGAGCTTCTGAACTCTCTCGTCCATTGAATTTGTCAGGTTTTGGATGGTTTCTGCTTCAATTGTTTTGCATGAGGACAGAATACCCTCCCAGAGCTGTTGCTTAGATGTGAACTGCCTCCCGCCATCATAGACACTCCTTTTAATGATGCTCCAAAGGTTCTGAATGGGGTAGAGGTCAGGGGAGCATGGGGGTCACACCATAAGTTTGTCCCCTTTTATGCCCATATCAGCCAGAGATGCAGATGTTTTATGTGCAGCATGAGATGGTGCATTATCATGCAGAAAAATGATCTTGCTGTGAAATACACGGTTCTTCTTCTTGAACCATGGCAGGAAGTGCTGTTTGAGAAAATCCACATACATTATGGAGTTCATCTTTAGCGCCTTCAGGGATCCTAAAGGGGCCGACAATCTCTCTCCCCATGATTCCAGCCCAAAACATTACTCCACCTCCTCCTTGTTGGCGCTGTAGCCGTGTTTGCGTGGGGTGTCCATCAACCAGCCATCCTCCACTCCATCCATCTGGACCATCGAGCGCTGCACGGCACTCATCCGTGAACAAAACAGTTTTGAAATCAGTCTTCATGTAATGTTTGGCCCACTGGAGCCGTTTCTGCTTGTGTGAAGTGGATAGAGGAGGTCGACAGGATGGCGCCTGCACAGCTGCAAACCTCTGAAGGACCCTGCATCTTGTTGTTCGGGGACGTTGGAGGCACAAGCAGCTTCAAAAACTTGTCTGCTGCTATGACAAGGCTTTTTTGCCGCTGCTCTTTCAACCTGACGTAATTGCCTGTAGGAAAGAGTCCTCAATTTGCCCTTATCAGCACGTACACGTGTGTACTGTGAATCAGCTACATACTTCTTGATTGCCAAGACACTTCATCCTGATCATCGCACAATGTTGATTGTAGTCATGCCTTGACCTAAACACTCCACAATTTGTTGCTTCTCAGCAGCCGACACATCCTTTTTCTTTCCCATTTTGGCAAAAAATGTAGGCTGCTTAATAATGTGAGAGAGCCTTCTTAAGTAGTCTTGCCTTTCATTGGACACACCTGCCAAACTAATTAGCACAGGTGTCTGCAATTGCTTACAGTGATATAAAGAGCCCTGACACACATCACCATCAATGAGTTTAACTGACAAACAAACAAATTCTTCCCTTATCACTCCTAAACACTTTTTGCATAATAATTTGGAACGCAGTGTACATGTGCTTTTCCACAAAACACCAGTGGTTCACGTAGTGAATCTTACAGTTCTAACTTGCCAACCGTGGTCTGTATGGAGTTGTTCAATAAAGGGCCCAAAATTAAGATAACATAGATGGGAGAGGTCTCTATGAATAGGAATTCCTAAGTATTTGATACCCTGTGAGGGCCAGGCAAAGGGAAAGTTGAACTGGATGGAATCCTATATGGATTTGGGGAGGGAGACATCGAGGGCCACAGACTTCGCTGCATTGATTTTAAAATTTGACCATGTAACAAAGTGATCTATTTCAGCCATAACAGCATGGATGGATATATGTGATTGAGTGATATATACTAGGACATCATCAGCAAATAGAGAGCACTTGTACTCGGTGCCTCCCACCTCAATCCACCTAATATTGGGGTTATGGCGAATTGATGAGAGCAGGTGTGGTTTTGATGTTTAAATGTCCGACTACGCCACCCGTGGATTGCGGTCAGAGTGAACCGCCGCTACAGGGCAGACCGCTGAGGCTGGTGTTGTGGGTGCAGCAGAGCGTAGCATAACTCCCCACGGGAGGAGTATAGCCTCAGGGCAGTGTATGCGGAGGATGGGGGTGATGGTGCAGGGCAGCAGCAGTAACGACACGGAGTCAGTGATGCAGTTCAGGGCCTTTACTCACAGTTCTTATTATCCAGACCACGTCTGCAGGTAACGGCTGCCCACGTCGTACTGTGCTCACCAGGTGAGGGGCTCAGACAACTCCCAGATAACTTTGGAGCACTTCACAGGACCCCCTTTGTGTGTCCTTTGTCTGGCCTTTCTTACCAACACTTCTGTCCGGCTGCCTCGGGCCTCCTCTTGGTAAACTTGGCGCCAGTTTCCCTGACCCTATGTGGTGCCTTCCTAGCGGGTGTAGCGAGGGGCTGCGCCACATAAAATGTCAGAGCCTCCGGTTTCTAGCTGAGGGTCGTTTCCTGCCTCCACTAGTTCGGGGACCGGTCTCCCCCTTTGGCCTGACCCCTCCACGCAGGTGGATTCGGGCGTGCGGTGGCGACTCGCCCGTCCGCACCCCTGGGATCCCTTCATTCCTCGTTCCTGGAGCCTTCTCCGCTCCTCTTCCTTCCTTCTCCCTCTTCCAGGCCTGGGCCTCTGTTACTAGGCCCGCCTCCGGAGCACAGCTCATGCAGAGCCCCTGCTCCCTGCCACTTCTGCTCAGACTTCTCTGCACTGAACTAAGATGGTGCCCACCTTTTATACTCCCTTCTCAATGCACCCAGGAACTGCTTCCTCCCTGCTCCTGCACTACAGGGTTCCCCTTCCTCAGTGTTCCCTCCCCCCACTCCAGCCAGGGACAGGGACTGTCGTGCCCATCTCAGGGGCATATTGGTTGCCCTGCCCCACGGCAATGTGGTGTAATGCATGCAGGTGTCGGTTCCTGATCCACACTCCATCCTTACCTGAGAGTGAGATATCACACCTCTGGGTGAGTTGCAATACGTCTGTAGCAACCGAGCCCTCAGGGTGCTACAGTTCCATTTATCTTCAGCCTAGGTGACGTATTGCGATACAGGGCCGTGATTTTGGCTATAAAAGGGTCCCCTAGACCCCTACCCCAAGCTTTTTAAGAGAATCATATATGGCGTGCCAGGAGACTCTATGGAATGCTTTCTCAGCATCCAACGAGAGTATCTAATTACAAATTTTTAACTGCATCTAGCCCAGGAAATACTTTGTGCCTAGTAGCAGTGTCTGCTAGTCAGCAGATTATCCCGGCTGTTAAGCGAGCTGCACCACCTGTAGTTTAGACACTTAATTTTTTCAAAGGAAATGCTTCGGGACCATGGGATACTTAGTGAAGAGCATCAGGAGGCACCCCAAGGCATAGGGGCTGGGACTGGCAGTAGGATGCCTTGCGGTGGACAGCCGAGCTCGATCCTTATAAAAGCTTTTTAACTGCAGCAGCTTTAGTGGACGCTACTGGAGCTGTAATTACCGCGGCTGCTGGCATGAGACTTGCCCTCCAATAGATCCTTGTAAATGGATTTAAAGTGTATTCATTCAAATTAGAGAGACAATTTAAATTAAAAAGCTTAGAGCTGCCTCCACCACAGGGGGGCTCGCTCGACCCACCAGCGGACAGGCACCAGTATTGGGAGAGGGGGGCTGGCCGTCAGGGTTCACCGCGGCTCTGGCACAAACCCTGCGACACGGAGGTGGCACGGGCAGGAGCGGACTGGCCGTGTCGGCTTCTCACTTTTTGGATTTTAGAAGGGCATGACATGCCTATATCTGTGTCTCCCCCTCCTTTTACTCCTCCACCTCTTTTATTTTCGCATGACTATATGTACTTGTCACTTTTCCATGTGTTAGTTATGTCTTCTGAGCAGTTTGTCAGCTTTTGGACACCTTTGAAGGTGTTTTCTAGCTGTTTCTATGTGTTTTTGTTTGCCTGCCATTGGTTTTAATGGTGTTCGAAGGTGTTCGACGAACAGTTCGACGAACAGTTCGGCGAACACACGGGTGTTCGACGAACCGAACCGAACTCGAACACTACGGGGGTGGCTCAACACTAGTCAGTATAGATGGACTAATAGAGAAAGTCCCGCACACTGCTAGAAGGCCACATATTTTTTCAGAGGTAGATGCAGAAAAAAATATATTCAGTTTGCAACCTGATGGAGGTCTGTATAGATGGATTAATAGAACAAGTCCCACACACAGCTAGAAGCCCAATATTTTTTCAGAGGTAGATGCAGAAAAAAATATATTCAGTTTGCAATCTGATGGAGGTCAGTATAGATGGACTAATACAACAAGTCCCACACACAGCTAGAAGCCCAATATTTTTTCAGAGGTAGATGCAGAAAAAAATATATTCAGTTTGCAACCTGATGGAGGTCTGTATAGATGGATTAATAGAACAAGTCCCACACACAGCTAGAAGTCCAATATTTTTTCAGAGGTAGATGCAGAAAAAAATATATTCAGTTTGCAACCTGATGGAGGTCAGTATAGATGGACTAATACAACAAGTCCCACACACAGCTAGAAGCCCAATATTTTTTCAGAGGTAGATGCAGAAAAAAATATATTCAGTTTGCAACCTGATGGAGGTCTGTATAGATGGATTAATAGAACAAGTCCCACACACAGCTAGAAGCCCAATATTTTTTCAGAGGTAGATGCAGAAAAAAATATATTCAGTTTGCAACCTGATGGAGGTCAGTATAGATGGACTAATACAACAAGTCCCACACACAGCTAGAAGCCCAATATTTTTTCAGAGCTAGATGCAGAAAAAAATTATATTCAATTTGCAACCTGATGGAGGTCATTATAGATGGACTAATAGAATGATGCTATGCCCAAAAGATTTTACTTCACTAGGTGCAGTAAAAAAATTGGTATTCTATACACAGGTGGTATATCTTGCAACACAGATAGGCTACTCCACTGACTAACACACTCTGCAATAGGCCAAAAAGGATTAGCTTTGCTAGATTCAGCCAAATGCTGTGAAAAAAACTTGCACAGCACTGGCACAGACCTGCCTGGCAAAAACTGATAGGAACTGATGTAACCTAGTCCTGAAAAGGACTCCAATTACAATTAGTCTTTACTCCCACAATCTATCTATTTAAGAGCACAGACCTGCCTGATAAAAGTCGTAGGAAATGCTGTAACCTAGTCCTTAAAAGGACTGCAATCACAACTATTCCCTACTCCCAAGCTATCTGTAGATTTGTGCGAAAATTGGCTTGAAATTAACAAGGTATAGCGCACACAGCAACAGCGGTGCCGTCTAACACGCAGCTGCAGCAGTGAGAAAATGGTGGCGACGGGGAAAATGGCTTGGTCTTATAGGGCAAGGACATGTGACATACACTGCCAATGACACATGCCCTTGCTTGTGTGAAAAAAAGCACTTCGCTCCATGTGTGCGCTGCTGATAGGCTGACAGATTGCACCTCCCCACTGTAAATGCGGGAAAGAGAAAAAAAAAATGGAGATCTTCATTGTTCCTGCAGAGATCCATCCCCTGCCCCTCCCCCCGCCCCGCTGTACACTCAAACTGCGTATTAACATTAATTTTCATCATTACTGAGAAAAAATCCAGTTATGATTTTGGTGCACGAACAGTTATCGAACATAACCTCGAACAGCCGAATTTTTCTCAAATTGTTCGTGTTCGCCGAACGGCTCGAACACCGCCCAAAACAGCTCGAATTTGAGATTGGCGGACAGTTCGAGTAGAACAACGCTCATCTCTAATTGTGATACAAGAAAAATAAAGGAAAGAGCATTGTATGTGGAAAAGGCGTCTGTCTTCGGGCTGCACAATCATCATTGATTAAGATTAGCTTTCTCCTACTCTTTAGTGTCGGATATTCGCCTCAAACTCTTTTACATTATAGACAACTATTCTCCTGCCATTTAATTCAGTATCACATTTATTTCTGGCTGAATGTACAAGCTAATACAATATGTACAGGCCGCTTAATTATTAATAGTCGTTCTGTGATGATGTCATACGTGGCAGTGGTACAATCCATTGTGTTCCATTTAAAGGCCAGAACACATTTTCCTGTCGCTGCCTATAGCCATGTAAGCAATGGAAAGTAGAAACAGGTAAAGGGAGAGGATGAGCCAATGCAATTTTAATGAAACTACTAATAAATGTAAGATGGATCTGGCATTTGTAGTAAGTAAAGTAAATCAATAGTCTGTGAAATCATTCTTCCCCACTAGTCTCTGAATATTAGAAGCACTTCTTTACCTACTGAATAGAATAGCTGGCTCATATTTTGTGTGAAAATAGTCTATCCATAATTCAATGCCTTATCTTCAAAGGTGAAGTGACACAGATGTACTAAAATACACCAGCGCTTTTAGATCTAAAAAGTATTTTTTAGCTCTGTAACAATATATCTGTTTGATCACATATAGCCACCTTTAGAAAAATAGACTGATGCTGTTGTTCAGTTAAGTTTATTGCTTGGGTTGAGAAAACATGCTAGCAAGCGAGTCTAGAGACAGTGTAAGTGCATTTCTTCTATTTATACTTAGGCAGAAGCTTATTTGGAATAAAGAGATATAAAATTATAAAAGAATTTGTGGAAGACATAGGCTCTCTGGATACTTTTGGTTGCAATAGTTATCACAGCTGTTGTGCCAGGGGCGGACATACCATCGAGGCAACCTGTGAAGCCACACTGGCTCAAGTGGTAAAGGGGGGCCTACTCCCACCTCAAACCTTGTGCAGTATGAAGAACTGTTGGACTGTAAAGCCCCAAATATTGTTCTTGCACAAGAGCCCTCTTCAGTGTCAATGAAACTAAAGTATATCGGCACCAAACATCAAATGGTATCATGACAGTCAATTCATAGTCTTATGAGCTATGCAATTGGACTTGGTGCTCAGCTGAAAAGCATGGTAATCCGACATCAAGAAATGAAAAAGCGGCACTTACTAATGTAGTAAAAAATAATAAAAGTCCTTTATTCCATACTTTGGGACATAGACTGGATGTGCAGGGAAGCAGAGGAATGCTGGGAGAGAGGAGCAGGACGACGGTCATTTCGCGTTAGTCCAACGCTTCTGCGGGTCTAGTCCATGTCCCGATGTAGGGAATAAAGAACTTTTAATATTTTTTACTACGTTGGCGAGTGCCGCTTTTCATTTCTTGATGTCGGCCCTCTTCAGTCTGTGCCCACTCTTGTGTTGTGCCACCCTGATGACTCATGGAAATAAAAGTAATAGACGATAATTGCAAAAATTCTGTCATTGTGCCACAACATTTCCCCAATTGCACAACATTGAGCAGGGAACCAAATAGGTAATAGGTAACATGTATTTCATTTTAAAACTTTCCCAGCAATTAGGCAGAAATCTCCTTTAAAGCAGATCTGTCATCAGATTTCACATTGCAAATTGCATTCACTACTAAATGGATCTCTTAGATAAGATTGCTTTGAAAATTCACATCAGAATGGCTGTAAAATCCTTTATGAAAGTTTAACTCCATCTCCTCCTACTTTGACTGATTGACAGCTCCTTAGTGTCCCTTCTGCTGTTGAGAAAACACCTTACTGCTGCTGCTGTCAGACACACTAGGTGACTGGAGGCTAAATCGCTGTTAGTGAGGGCTCGTACACATGTCCGCATTTTCGGTCCAAGTGCGATCTGACAAAAGATAGGATTACACTCTGACCAATGTTAGTCTATTGGACCATGCACATGTCAGACTCTTTCCTCTGACGGCAGCGGTGCGAGGAAAAAATTTCTGCATGCCCAAGTTGATCCAGTATTTGAATCCCACTGTGCCATGCAAGTCAATGAGTCTGTAGATGACAGATGAGTGCAGTCCGATTTCCAAGAACTGACAGATTGGAGAAGAGGCTCCTTATCCAAGAGAATCGTAACATACTATGTTTACACTGTGTTCAAACTCTGTTCAGAGTGTGGTTTGCATAATTAACCCAATGCTCTCTAATGAGAGACTACATGGTCATTTGCACCTAACCTCAGGCTGAGTGGGTGGAGACTAAACTTAATCGCAGTAGTGTTGAGCAAAACTCCCAAAATTCAAGAATCAAGAATTTCTTTGGAGTTGTTCATGTGGTCTTGATTATGGGGCATGCTGGAGACAGACGCTCCTGATTCATGAAGAGGTGCATGCCTCTTCATGAATCAGGAGCACCTGCCGAGTTGCTTGCACCTCCATGCGGTACACCAGAAATCTCACTCCAGTCAAGAACTGGAGTGAGATTTCTGGCATACGGAACGCCACAGCTCATCTTGAAATAGACCAGCTGTGGCTTGCTGTGCCCCTGTCCCACACCAGCTTCCCTCAATTAGGCAGAGCTGAAAGAAACTGGTGTGATCAGAGAGACTATTAGATATTGTGTCTTGTTGTTGGTAAATACAGCTGCTTTTTTCTATGATGCTTTCTTTAATTTTATGTCCTTCTGTATGAATGCTTTGAATTTTACTTGCATTACAAAGCGCACTCTTGATTTGGGTTGGAGCTTGCGTATTTTGGCTAAAAGCTTGACCATTATCTCTTGTATTTTATACATCTTTTTCATCTTTTATGTTGCATATTTTTCATCTTTTGCAGGGTGAAGCCAGGCTCTTTAGTGTTGGCTTGGGGAATTGAGGTGTCTGTCCTTGTGGGCTGCACTTAAATAGTGCTAATCAGTAGTAGTTGCTTTATCAGTATTTTGCATCTGTGCTGTCTCAGCCTTTATCACTGGGGCTGTTGAATTCTGCTAGTGCATTTAATATTGTGTCTTTGTGTTGGTAAATACCGCTACCTCTTTTCAATAATGTTTTTTGAATTTTATGTCCTCTTCGTTAAATTGGACTGGCAAAACAGTTATGAAAAACTTTAAATTTCAAATTTATTTACTTTTGAACCCCCCTCCTTTGACAAAAAATCCATAACCAAAAGAAGCTACATTGCTAGCTAGGTAGATGCCCTGAAAGGAACATGTGGCAACAGCACGCAATATTGTCATGGGGTGAATGATTACTAAATTACACTAGTAAAACAAGTAAGTAAATACATTTTAAAAGATTATTTTTCAATACAACCCCCTTTCTCCCAAAAATGATATGACAAGAAAATCTAGGAAGGTACACGTCCCAAAAACCAGCACCACTGTATTTTTATGGAATGTATGGGAGAGACTACTAAAACAAATGTCAAAAATAACTATATCTAACCCCTTTCAAGCTCTTAAACACAAGAGTGATGTCAATGTGACTTCAGCATATATGGTTATTAGAGATGAATGGATCGATCCACGGAGGATAAAGTTTGTGTGAATTTGAACATTTTGAGATTCGATTCACATTTCATAAAAAAAAAAAACTTGGCGAGCACCTTTACCCACATTACTGAAGCATCAGAGAGCAGGATAAATTCTTAATACCCTTCAACTATGACATTTTATGGACGATCTTACCTTGTACAGTGGGGTCAGTACCTAGGCCAAAGGAGAACACAGACTCCCTGTTTATATGGCAGTGTTATTTTCCATCTCTAGAGTCACTGGGTAAATATCTCTCCTATAGAGCGTAAACTCTTATGGTCAGCAGAGTCCTCACTTTTTCTCTCCTGTAGAGTATGAGCTCTTATGGTCAGCGGGGTCCTCTCTCTCTCCTGTAGAGTGTAAGCTCTTATTGTCAGCGCAGTTAACTCTCTACTGTAGAGTGAGGATGCTCTTATATTCAGTGGGGTCCTCTATCTCTCTTCTCTCCTACATGTATTTTCAAAGCAATTAATATTTCAAGAATTGAGATTTACACAAATGTATTTGGTGCAAAGCTATTTTTTGGGGAAAATTCTGCAAAGTCGATGAAGTTGAAATTCTAAAGCTCTGCTCAGCCCTAATGGCTATAAGTAACTGGATAGTAATCGGTGGTCACAAACAGCCTGTTCTTCACACACTAATCATTGCTGCTGCATTCCCTGCTTTTGTTTTTATACAGGCTATGAAATTCCCTTCTGATTTGCTGTACAATATTCTGTGATGTTTTAACAGGTGCAGGGATGCAACAGTACAAAAAATGCAGACTCAATGGCAGGGGCAGACCTACTGCCCTGACTCCAGCATGGGGCCCGGCCGGTCGGGGCCCCCTTGAAGCCCCGTTGGGGCCCCCCTCTTGTGCGTCTCCTCATGGGGCCCTCCCGCAGGACCCCCCGCTGTCACATGACCAGAGATGTCCCTGCGTTCATGCTGAGCGCAGGGACATCTCCGGTCATGTGACGGCGCCGGCACAATACTTACCCCTCCCCGTGCCTTCCGCGTCCTCTGACTGTGACGTCTCAGGTCAGAGGGCGCGGTGATATGTTTACACCGCGCGATCTCTCCTGAGCTGTCACAGCGCAAAGACGCGGGCGATGCTGGAGTCCGGATCAGCATCAGGTGAGAAGTGAGGTGAGTATTTGTTTTTTTTTTTTATGTATGGGGGCATGGGGCATTATATGGTGGGGGAAGAGTGGGTGTGACATCCTGCATGGGGCATTATATGGGGGGGTGACATCCTGCATGGGGCATTATAAGAGGGGAAGGGGGGAAGTGACATCCTGCATGGGGCATTATAAGAGGGGAAGGGGGAAGTGACATCTTGCATGGGGCATTATAAGAGGGGGAGGGGGGAATTGACATCCTGCATGGGGCATTATAAGGCAGGGGGTGTGACATCCTGCATGGGGCATTATAAGAGAGGGGGGTGTGTGACATCCTGCATGGGGCATTATAAGAGGGGGAGGGGGGAATTGACATCCTGCATGGGGCATTATAAGGAGGGTGGGTGTGTGACATACTGCATGGGGCATTTTAAGGAGGGGGGGTGACCTCCTGCATGGGGCATTATAAGGGAGGGGGTTGTCTGACATACTGCATGGGGCATTGAAAAGGGGGGAAGTGACATCCTGCAAGGGGCATTATATGGGGGGAGGAGAGGTGATATCCTGCATGGGGCATTTTATGGGGGGTAGAGGTGACATCCTGCATAGGCCATTAAAAGAGGGGTGTCATCCTGCATGGGGCATTATAAGGGGGAAACAGCCTGCATGGAGCATTATATGGTGCCCATAATACTGTATGGAGGACTATACTGTCAGGTCTGCACTGTGCGCTGTGAGGATTCGCTGGTTTCTGAGCTATTGTAGAATTTACAAAAGATATCGCTCGTGTAATGGGATATTATAAGGGGGGAACAGCCTGCATGGAGCGTTATATGGGGGCCAATATTCTGTATGGAGCGTTATATGGGGGTCAGTATTCTGTATGGAGCGTTATATGGGGACAGTATTCTGTATGGAGCGTTATATGAAGGCCAGTATTCTGTATGCAGTGTTATATGGGGGACAGTATCCTGTATGGAGCGTTATATAGGGACCAGTATCCTGTATGGAGCATTATATGGGGACCAATATCCTGTATGGAGCATTATAAGGGGGTCAGTATACTGTATGGAGCATTATATGGTACCCATAATACTGTATGGAGGACTATACTGTCCGGTCTGCACTGTGCGCTGTGAGGATTCGCCGGTTTCTGAGCTATTGTAGAATTTACAATAGATATCGCTCGTGTAATGGGGCATTATAAGGGGGGAACAGCCTGCATGGAGCGTTATATGGGGGCCAATATTCTGTATGGAGCGTTATATGGGGGTCAGTATTCTGTATGGAGCGTTATATAGGCGACAGTATTCTGTATGGAGGGTTATATGGGGGTCAGTATTCTGTATGCAGTGTTATATGGGGACCAGTATCCTGTATGGAGCGTTATATGGGGACCAGTATCCTGTATGGAGCATTATATGGGGACCAGTATCATGTATGGAGCATTATAAGGGGGTCAGTATCCTGTATGGAGCATTATATGGTGCCCATAATACTGTATGGAGGACTATACTGTCCGGTCTGCACTGTGCGCTGTGAGGATTCGCCGGTTTCTGAGCTATTGTAGAATTTACAATAGATATCGCTCATGTAATGTAGTACGTGAAATCCTTGGCCTTGTACTATATATATATATATTTCTCTGTGGTATCTGTGCAGCATGAATCATGGTATGTGTTAAAGGGGCCCACTGAAACTCTGTTGCCCAGGGCCCACAAAAACGTGGAGCCGGCCCTGGGGGTAAGTATAACAAGTTTTATTTTTTTTAAACACAATTAATTAACTAGGAGTGGGGGGAATCAGAGATGCACGGGGGGATGAGAGATGCACGGGGGGGGGGGCCTTCATGCCCCCTATGAAAAGCAGGGGGGGGGCCCCCAAAAAATTCTTGCACAGGGGCCCACTACAGTCTGTGTCCGCCCTTGCTCAATGGTACAGTAACACAAGTTGTTGTCTGTTAACTATTTACAGCTCAGGATGTCAAAATGCAATATCTGATAGATGGCAATTCACAAGTCACTGACAGTAAGTTGCAACACAGTACTTGAGATATTTATTGACTTTAACGGTGATTGTCAGTCTCTAGCTATGTCCCTAAAGCCCTGACCGCTGCCCTGTAAAATAATAAACCCAGCGGTACCACATTTAGAGGTGCGACACCAATTGGCTGGTCATCGACTAAAGATTTCCTAACTTTTCCACAGTCTTCTCTTTGTGGTACCTAAGTTGTTTCTTTGGTTCCCACCTCTTTGGTCTCTGGTCATTAGATGGCAGCATCCGTTCACACATCCTTCCCAGCACATTCTATATCATGAGTCACTCACTTGCTTACAATGTGAAAGCTGCAAGGCATTATGGGGAAGCCCACCTGGCATCCCAGGTAATGTGATCCTTCTTTGGCTGATGCAATTTTCTGCAATGTGTAAAATTGGCAGTGGCCATGTGCCAACTAACTGGCACATGGCAGGTGTAGATAATTTTAAAAATACCTATCACCAGGTCAAATGTGGTCAATTTTTACTATTATTTCATTCCCGCTGCTGCACTGATTGTTACATTTTTTTAAATGTATCCTTATGGTATCATAGATATCAGCTTAATTATTTTGTGCTAATTGTTATGGTCTTTACTAAGGGGGTATGGCTCACAGATTCTCTGGGGGCATGTTTTAGACTACTCTGCATTATTACCATGTGAGAAACACCCTTTTTGTAAAGACCATAAAAAGTAGCACTAAATAAATATTATATCTCTGGAACTCTATGACTGATAAAAAAAAATAAAAGCAAATATTCAAGAGAGCAGTTAGAACAAAATAAGAGCAAAAACTGACCACTTCTTACCTGGTGACAGATCCATCTTAAGCTTACTCAGAACTGTTGAGGCATCTAACTTCTGTAACATAGCTCCCTGACTCCCATTAATTTGTGAATGTGTTTATTATTTGCTATTTTATACTTGACCAGACATGTTTCCTTAAACCCAACATACACATTAGTTGGATGTCAGCTGAATAATTATCCAGCCAATTGTTCAGTCAGCAGCCATTTTGATTTGCTCTCCCATACACAGGAGCGCACATTTGGCCAAGCGCTCTTGTGCTCTTTATGCGAGAGCCGCTGCCAAACATGCCTCCTAACATTATCTCTGGGAGAACAAAAGCAATCCGAATTCAGATATGCCGGATTCATAACTCCTCTGACAATAAATTGTCCGGGGCCACAATACAAATCAGACATTAGTCTAATGCTTATTGGTGGCTTTACTATGCCTTTTCATTGCTGGTTTATCTGACCTGTGTCTATTTTATTGTGTTATGAAATTTGTCTGCCTTGTCCTTGGATTTGTCAACTTTTTAAATCTCTGGTGACCTTTTATAGAAATACAGTACAGACCAAAAGTTTTGACACACCTTCTCATTTAAAGATTTTTCTGTATTTTCATGACTATGAAAATTGTACATTCACACTGAAGGCATCAAAACTATGAATTAATACATGTGGAATTATATACTTAACAAAAAAGTGTGAAACAACTGAAAATGTGTCTTATATTCTAGGTTCTTCAAAGTAGCCACCTTTTGCTTTGATGACTGCTTTGCACACTCTTGGCATTCTCTTGATGAGCTTCAAGAGGTAGTCACCGGAAATGGTTTTCACTTCACAGGTGTGCCCTGTCAGGTTTAATAAGTGGGATTTCTTGCCTTATAAATGGGATTGGGACCATCAGTTGTGTTGTGCAGAAGTCAGGTGGATACACAGCTGATAGTCCTACTGAATAGACTGTTAGAATTTGTATTATGGCAAGAAAAAAGCAGCTGTTATGATCTGCTACAGGGACTAAGGAAAGACAGGAGAACTGTCCCTACAATAGAACTAAACTAGATCCCTACGATGTAACGGGGAACCTGATCCTGCGATCAGACCCGCTAAAGTCCTCGGCTAGTCTGTACGAAGACCTATAGATGTGAGGGAGGGATCCCTACAAGAACTAGGGACTGGGATAAGTTGGACACCTTCTAGCAGAAATAGTAGCAGTCAAAGACAAACACACAAAAAAAAGCATAGAGGTCAGAAGACCTAGCAAAACTAACAGAGAACGGCAACAGAGCACCAAGCTAGCTCAAGAGTAGTAAATACAATGAAGTCCAGCAAGACCAGGAGGGCGGAGCCGGATTAAATAGGCAAAAATGGTCATGTGACCAGCAAACTAGAAAAAACCTAACAGGAGAGTTCTAACAGTACCCCCTCTTCTAAGAGGATCCTCCGGATCCCCTAGGCCCAGGCTTACCAGGAAACCTCCTGTGAAACGCTCTGACCAGTCTGGAAGCAGAAACATCATCCGCCCTCACCCATGAATTATCCTCAGGTCCGAAACCCTTCCAAGCAACGAGATACTGCAAACTCCCTCTATACCATCTAGAATTTAGGATGCGGGATATTTCATATTCCCCGTCCTCCACCACCGGAGGAACAGTGGCAGAGGCGTCACCATCCGACACATCAGCTTTTGTCAACAGAGAAACATGAAACACCGGGTTTATCTTCCAGGACGTAGGAACCTCCAACCTAACAGCAGATTGGTTAACTATCTGAAGCACCTTAAAGGGCCCTACGAACTTGGGACCCAATTTTTTAGAAGGAATCCTCAATCGCAGATTCTTAGAGGACAACCAAACCAGGTCACCAACAGCAAACAAAACCTCTTGCCGTTTCCTATCAAAGTACCTCTTAGATTTTTTGTTAGCCTCCTGAAGATTACCACGCACATCCGTCCAAACTCTCTCCAAATCACCGGAAAAACTCTCCTCCTCAGGCACAGCCGAAACCAATTTGGAGAATGACCCAAAAGACGGATGTCTCCCAGAACAACAAAAAAAAGGCGAACACCCAGCAGAAGAGGATGTATGGTTGTTAAGAGCAAATTCAGCAAGTGGCAGAAACTCAGACCACCCCTCTTGATTGTCTGCCACAAAACAACGCAAGAACTGCTCAACATCCTGGTTCTTCCTTTCTGTCTGGCCATTAGACTCAGGATGATATCCAGATGAAAACGATAAATGAACTCCCAACCTGTCACAAAAGGCACGCCAAAAACGAGCCACGAACTGAGGTCCCCTATCAGAAACAAAGTCAGTAGGAACACCATGTAGTCTGACAATCTCCTTGACAAAGGCCTTAGCGAGTGTCTTAGCGCAGGGCAGTTTGATGAAGGGAACCAAGTGACACATCTTGCTAAAACGGTCCACGACCACCCAGATGACCGTGAAACCTTCAGAGGGGGGAAGGTCAGTAATAAAGTCCATAGCCAGATGTGTCCAAGGTGCACTAGGAACCTCCAGAATGCAAAGCAACCCCGCAGCAGGAGCATGCGAAGACTTGGATCTAGCACACACAGTACATTGGCGCACCCACTTAATGACTTCCTTCTGCCATCCAGGCCACCAAAAACTGCGACCCACAAGTCTCTTGGTCTCAGAAATTCCTGGATGACCTGCCAACCGAGACACTCAACAAACAAATCTCTCCTAAAGGTCCTAGGCACAAACAACCTCCCATGGGGAGTGTTAGATGGGGCATTCTCCTAAGCTTTAAGAATCTCATCCTCCAAAACGGAGTCCAAAGCAGCAATTACAACACCTTCTTGTAAAATGCTCTCCTCTTCCTCCTCAACACCGACCATGGGAGAAAAGCTGCGAGACAAAGCATCCGCTTTAACATTCTTGGTACCCGGGATGTAAGTAACGGAAAAATTAAACCGCGAGAAAAAAAGTGCCCACCTAGCCTGACGGGCATTCAAGCGCTTGGCAGCATCAAGATAGATCAGATTTTTATGATCAGTGAAAACCTGAATGGAAAATTCAGCACCTTCCAAGAGGTGACGCCAGTGTTCAAATGCGAGTTTAATAGCCAGCAATTCCCGATTACCAATATCGTAATTAAGTTCAGTCTCAGAAAAATTTTTTGAAAAAAAGGCACAGGGATGTACTCCATCCTTGTTTTCCTGAGACAACACCGCACCGACCCCCACCGAAGAAGCATCAACCTCAACCAAAAACGGCTTAGTCACATCAGGCTGCATAAGGATGGGAGCAGAGGTGAACCTCTCCTTTAGAAACACAAAAGCTTCAATGGCCTCAGAAGTCCACTGAACCGCATTAGCACCTTTCCTGGTGAGATCGGTCAGCGGTTTGACAATAATAGAAAAATTTTTTAGGAATTTTCTGTAATAATTGGCGAAACACAAAAACCTCTGTATCGATTTCAAACCAATAGGCCTAGGCCATTCCTGCACAGCTTGAACTTTAACCGGGTCCATCTCAAAACCTTCACTGGAGATAATGTAGCCCAAAAAACTAATTCTCTGTACAGCGAACTCACATTTCTCCAGCTTAGCAAAAAGCGAATTGTCCATTAATAACTGTAATACCTCACGTACGCTCTGCCAATGAGACTCCAGATCAGGCGAATAAATCAGAATGTCATCCAAATACACAACCACATTTTTGCCGATTAAAGGTCTAAGGATGTCATTAATAAGATTCTGAAAAAATGCTGGAGCATTGGTAAGACCAAAAGGCATAACCAGATTCTCAAAATGACCCACAGGAGTGTTAAAAGCAGTCTTCCGTTCATCACCCTCCTTCATGCGCAACAAATTGTATGCCCCCCGGAGATCAATTTTAGAGAACCACTTGGCCCCCACTAACTGGTTAAATAAATCAGGAATCAATGGCAGTGGGTAAGGATTGCGTACAGTAATTTTATTAATCTCACGAAAGTCCAGACAAGGACGTAAACCGCCATCTTTTTTTTTTACAAAAAAAAATCCAACAGCTAGAGGAGACTTGGAAGGCCTAATGTGACCGGCGGCCAAGCTTGTCTGTATGTATTCCTCCAAAGCCTTTCTCTCAGGAATAGTAAGATTAAATAAACGACTTTTAGGAAGAGTCGCTCCAGGGACAAATTCAATGGTACAATCATAGTCTCTATGGGGAGGCAAAATTTGTGACTCCTCCTCAGAAAAAACTCTCCAAAAATCCTGAATAGGTACAGGCAATTCCCCTTTATCCACAGCAGCAATACGTCCGTTACAACACTTGTCAAAACACTTAGGGCTCCAGGACTTAATTTCATTGGTAGACCAATCCAGTACAGGATTGTGCAATTTTAACCAGGGTAACCCCAATATTACTGGAGAAGGCAAATTATCCAATACCACCAAATCCAAATTTTCTTGGTGAATACCATTAATAGTGAGGGGAAATTCACAGACCTTATGAGTAACACTCTTCAAGGGAGAGCCATCAACAGAAACCACAGCAATAGGGGATGACAAAGTTTTAGGTTCTAATCTAAGTTTTTCCAAGAATCCCCCATCAATTACATTCAGAGTAGAACCACAATCCACAAATACCCGAAATTCAATTAATTCATCCTGAGCAGCAGTAGTGGCAGATAGGAATACTCCCTTAGAATTTAAACAGGCAATACGGGCATAACTGAACATTTTTTTTTCTTTCTTCATACGAAGCACACAGTTCTTAATAAAATGACCAGAATTTCCGCAATAGAAGCACAAGCCTTCAGAAAGCCTGCGGTCTTTTTCCTGAGAGCGGGGTGTCATCGCCCCAATCTCCATCGGCTCTCCATTGTCAGCACAGACCCTCTCAGGACTCGGAGCTGACATAGCAGAGGATTTTCTCTCATTAACCCTTGCACGCAGTCTCCTGTCCACCCATATAGCTAATTGCATTGCCTCCTGCAAGTTTCCTGGTGTGGGATAAGCAATCAGTAAATCCTTAACCCTTTCACCTAGCCCTGCAAGAAACAAGCTTTTCAAAGCTGAATCGTTCCACCCCACCTGGGCAGACCACCAACGGAAGTGAGAACAATATTTTTCCACATTACCTGATCCCTGCCTCAAACGTCTCAATTCAGACTCAGCAGATGAGACACGATCAGAATCATCATACAACAAACCCAATGCAGAAAAAAAACTATCCACTGATCTAAAGCATGGATCACTAGGTTGGAGAGACAAGGCCCATCCCTGAGGATCTTTGCGCAAAAGTGACATTATGAACCCTATGCGCTGTGATTCATCACCAGAGGATCCGGGTCTCAAATGAAAATACAATAAACAAGCATTTTTAAAAGAAAAAAAATCTTGTTGTTCGCCAAAAAATAGATCAGGCAGACGTACCTTTGGTTCCACAAAATGTGCTCCAGAACAGCTACTCACGTGTTGTTGGAGCTCGGCCACCTCCAGAGAGAGTCCCTGCAAGCGTTGAGCCAAATCTTGAACCGAGACCATGATGGAAAACTGGAGGTCTTTCCTTAGAGAAATTTTTTTTTTTCTTTTAGGGCTGGACTTACTGTTATGATCTGCTATAGGGACTAAGGAAAGACAGGAGAACTGTCCCTACAATAGAACTAAACTAGATCTCTACGATGTAACGGGGAACCTGATCCTGCGATCAGACCCGCTAAAGTCCTCGGCTAGTCTGTACGAAGACCTATAGATGTGAGGGAGGGATCCCTACAAGAACTAGGGACTGGGATAAGTTGGACACCTCCTAGCAGAAATAGTAGCAGTCAAAGACAAACACACAACAAAAAGCATAGAGGTCAGAAGACCTAGCAAAACTAACAGAGAACGGCAACAGAGCACCAAGTTAGCTCAAGAGTAGTAAATACAATGAAGTCCAGCAAGACCAGGAGGGCGGAGCCGGATTAAATAGGCAAAAATGGTCATGTGACCAGCAAACTAAAAAAAAACTAACAGGAGAGTTCTAACAGCAGCTAAGTAAAGAAAAACGAGTGGCCATCATTACTTTAAGAAATGAATGTCAGCCAGTCCGAAAAATTGGGCAAACTTTGAAAGTGTCCCCAAGTGCAGTTGCAAAAACCATCAAGCGCTACAAAGAAACTGGCTCACATGAGGACCACCCCAGGAAAGGAAGACCAAGAGTCACCTCTGCTTCTGAGGATAAGTTTATCCGAGTCACCAGCCTCAGAAATTGCAGGTTAACAGCAGCTCAGATTAGAGACCAGGTCAATGCCACACAGAGTTCTAGCAGCAGACACATCTCTACAACAACTGTTAAGAGGAGACTTTCTGTAGCAGGCCTTCATGGTAAAATAGCTGCTAGGAAACCACTGCTAAGGACAGGCAACAAGCAGAAGAGACTTGTTTTGGCTAAAGAACACAAGGAATGGACATTAGATCAGTGGAAATCTGTCCTTTGGTCTGATGAGTCCAAATTTGAGATCTTTGGTTCCAACCACTGTGTCTTTGTGCGACGCAGAAAAGGTGAACGAACGGTTCCCACTGTGAAGCATGGAAGAGGAGATGTGATGGTGTGGGGGTGCTTTGCTGGTGACACTGTTGGGGATTTATTCAAAATGAAGGCATACTGAACCAGCATGGCTACCACAGCATCTTGCAGCGACATGCTATTCCATCCGGTTTGCGTTTAGTTGGACCATAATTTATTTTTCAACAGGACAATGACCCCAAACATACCTCCAGGCTGTGTAAGGGCTATTTGACCAAGAATGGGAGTGATGGGGTGCTACGCCAGGTGACATTGCCTCCACAGTCACTAGACCTGAACCCAATCGAGATGGTTTGGGGTGAGCTGGACCGCAGAGTGAAGGCAAAAGGGCCAACAAGTGCTAATCTTCTCTGGGAACTCCTTCAAGATTGTTGGAAGACCATTTCTGGTGACTACCTCTTGAAGCTCATCAAGAGAATGCCAAGAGTGTGCAAAGCAGTCATCAAAGCAAAATGTGGCTACTTTGAAGAACCTAGAATATAACACATATTTTCAGTTGTTTCACACTTTTTTGTTAAGTATATAATTTCACATGTGTTAATTCATAGTTTTGATGCCTTCAGTGTGAATGTACAATTTTCATAGTCATGAAAATACAGAAAAATCTTTAAATGAGAAGTTGTGTCCAAACTTTTGGTCTGTACTGTATCATCTGCACCATCATTACCCCCATGGGCAATATTTCAGTGTGATAATCGTAAAATACCTTAGACTCTAAATCCTCCTAGCTCTACCATCCCATCAAGTTTAGCTCAAACCTCAATCTAATAGTGACACAGTAGGTCCACACCTCGACCTTGACATTGTTCCAGACAAGGAGGATATATTCAATGTACACTTTTATATGGTTGAGTCCACATTTTTCTACTGAATTAAATTCCGAGGTCTTATCTAAAGAAGTACCTGTTAAAATGATCCTATCTCACTGAATGTTAAAGCATAGAGGGAATAAGATGCATATAAATAATTATATAAAATGTTATAACGTCATATACATAATGGATTTATCTAAATAGATGTGAACAACTAATCAAATATGTACCTGTGCCATTTATTTTAAGTTTGTGCTGGGTGATAACAGTCATTCATGTCATTCAATGACATTTACTATGACATTTACCAGGATGTAGAATTTCATTAACAACAAAGCTTCATCCACATATGTAAATTGAAGTTGCACTGTTAGTAACCCTCCACCATCATGAAAAGCAAATGTCTATTAACGTATTTTTCCAAGTTCTGATTGTATCTCCTTGGAAGTTTTACTATTACCAATAGAAAATAAATGCATTTTTTAATCCTTGTCTTGGTTCTGTGGAAAATATAGTTAAAGACCCAATTTATTATTGTATTTGCTCCTATATTTCCCTAGTTTTTTGTTTTAACCCACTTTTTTTGTTTTGTGCCAAATTCTTCTTTTCAGTTCTACCTATTTTGAAGTCTTTTTTCAACTTGCTAGTCAATTTTTTTCTGTTTGCTATTATGAGCTTGTTTTTCTTGATCCAGGTGTTGAAAGCAGATTCCATATTTACAACTTTTTTGCACAAACGTGCTCCAGTCAGCCCTTTGAGTAATTTTTTTTGGATGCTAAATTTAAAAAAAAATGTTAAAGGTGCATTAAACATTTTATCGGAACATGCAACCTTTTGTTCTAAAAAAGAAGAGTTGCAAAAAAAGTTAAAAGGGTTTTCCGGTCAAAAGTGATAAGTGTGCAGCACACGGGGAGGGAGGCGTAGCACCACAACAGGCAGGAAGAAGCAGTGTGGTGGCCACAGACACAAGGCGGGAAAGCATTCCTCGTAACGCCAACACGCTGTTGTGTCTGCACGCCAATCCCCAATCCATAGTGCATGCGAAGATGCCTCCCGCCCTGCACCTGTCGTTGCACACTCTCAAGAAGGACCATCAGCAAGCACGTCCACATGCTTGTCCCAGTGCAGCATTCAGTTGTCCCTACCCCAGTCTTTGGAACGCCAGCTCAAATACGCAGCCAACGCCCCACAGGCCACACTACTAAATTCACACATTTCACGACTGCTTACGCTCAAAATGTTGCCTTTTAGGCTTGTGGAGACGGAAGCTTTCTGCAATCTGATGGCGGCTGCCGTCCTTTAGTACTCGGTCCCCAGCCACCACTATTTCTCCCGGTGTGCCATCCCCGCATTACACGAGCATGTGTCCCACAACAATAGACTATCCCACAACAATGCAGTTACTGGGAAAGTCCACCTAACCATGGACACGTGGACAAGTGCTTGTGGGCAGGGATGGTACATCTCGGTGATGGCACACTGGGTTAATATAGTGGAAGCCGGGACCCAGTCGGATCTTGGGTTTGAACACGTCCTCCCGACGCCAAGTATTGCGGGCCACGGGTCAATCAGGGTTTTCCCCTACATTCTACAGCTCCTGCACCTGCACCTCCTTCTCTTCAGCCTCCATCTCCGAAATGACCACATCAGTTACAAGCTGGAAGCACTGCAGTACTACCTTGGCCAATCGACAACAGGCCATGCTGAAGCTAATATGCTGAAGAATTGTGGACAGCTCTGAAAGAGCAGGCAGATCTGTGGTTGACACCACTGACCCTACAGCCAGGCATGATCGTGTGTGACAAGGGCCGGAACCTGTTGGCGGCTCTGAGGCGAGGCGAACTCACACACGTACCATGCCTGGCTCATGTGCTTAACCTCTTTGTTCAGCAGTTTCTCAAAACCTACCTGGATCTGTTGGATCTGCTTTTCTAAGTACGCCACCTGTGTGCCCATTTTAGAAAGTCAGATACAACTTCCGCCTCCCTTGCTGTGCTTCAGCAGCATTTGCAGCTTCCAGCTCACTGACCAATCTGCGATGTCCCCACGCGTTGGATCTCTACATTGCTGATGTTGGGAAGGATTTGTGAGCTGAACAGGGTAGTTGTTGACTACCAGCATCAACAAGGCCGTCAGTATTCAGGTCAGACTCCACACATAAAACCTCAGGAGTGGACATGGATCTCAGACATTTGTACCATCCTCCAAAACTTTGAGGACTCCACCAAGATGGTGAGCAGTGATGACGCCATAATTAGTATCACCATCCTGCTTCTCTGTCTTCTGAAACACTCTCTGCTCACAATTAAAGAGAATGCATTGCAGATGGAGCACGTTGAGATGGAGCAAGGATCCATACAGAGTGATTCCACACAGCCCAGCATCATCTCATCTCAACGTGGATTGGGAGACAATGAGGAAAAGGAGGAGGAAGAACAGGAGCTAGTTTCTTCCACTATAGATGGTAATATCTGCACAACTTTCAAACCGTCTGTTCAGCGTGGATGGCCTGAGGACAGAGAGGAGGAAGAAGAGGAGGAGGATGAGGAGGAGAGCATGGTCAGTCATCCTCTTGATGAGGACACAAAAGTCTTGCCTCTTTCCAGTCAGGCACACATGGCTGAGTTTATGTTACGCTGCCTTTCCCGTGACCCTCGCATTGTCCTAATTTTGGGTGACAGTCATTACTGGTTGGTGACACTTCTAGAACTACACTACAAGGAGAACTTTCTGTCTCTTATTTCCGCGCAGGACAGGCCTAATAAAATGGGGCAGTGCAAGAAGGCCCTTGTTTCTGAATTATTTAAAAAATTCCCATCTGAAAATGCTGGTGGCAGAGGTCACAGTTTGTTGGACAACCAAGGAGTACAGGCAAGAGAGACACAAATACAATCCAGCAGAGGCAGAGGAACACTGTCAAAATTCTGGGGCAGTTTTCTCAGACCCTCCCATCGCACAGGCCCTGAGGCGCGGGGCACTCTCCCAAGGAAGGAAAAGTTTCGGAAGATGGTGAGGGAATACCTTGCTGACCGTACCAACGTCCTCCGTAATTCCTCTGTGCCTTATAATTATTGGGTATCCAAGCTGGACACATGGCATGAACTGGCTCTCTACACCTTGGAGGTCCTGGCCTGCCCTGCCGCTAGTGTTTTGTCAGAGCGGGTTTTTAGTGCCGCTGGTGGAATTATAACTAGTGTTGAGCCACCCCCGTAGTGTTCGAGTTCGGTTCGGTTCGTCGAACACCCGTATGTTCGCCGAACTGTTCGTCGAACTGTTCGTCGAACACCGTCGAACACATTTAAAACCAATGGCAGGCAAACAAAAACACATAGAAACACATAGAAAACACCTTCAAAGGTGTCCAAAAGCTGACAAACTGCTCAGAAGACACAACTAACACATGGAAAAGTCACAAGTACATATAGTCATGCGAAAAGAAAAGAGGTGGAGGAGTAAAAGGAGGGGGAGACACAGATATAGGCATGTCATGCCATTGTAAAACCAAAAAAGTGAGAAGCCGACACTGCCAGTCCGTTTCTGCCCGTGCGACCTCCGTGTCGCCGGGTTTGTGCCAGAGCCGCGGTGGACCCTGATGGCCAGCCCCCCTCTCCCAATACTGGTGCCTGTCCGCTGGTGGGTCGAGCGAGCCCCCCTGCGGTGGAGACAGGTCTAATCTTTTTAATTTAAATTGTCTCTCTAATTTGAATGAGTACACTATAAATCCTTTTACAAGGATCTATTGAAGGGCAAGTCTCATGCCAGCAGCCGCGGTAATTCCAGCTCCAATAGCGTCCACTGAAGCTGCTGCAGTTAAAAAGCTTTTATAAGGATCGAGCTTGGCGGTCCACTGCAAGGCTTCCTACCGCCAGTCCCAGCCCCTGTGCCTTGGGGTTCCTCCCTGATGCTCTTCACTGAGTTTTCCGGAGGCCCGAACCATTTCCTTTGAAAAAATTAAGTGTCCAAACTACAGGTGGTGTAGCTTGCTTAACAGCTGGGATAATCCGCTGACTAGCAGACACTGCTACTAGGCACAAAGTATTTCCTGGGCTAGATGCAGTTAAAAATTTGTAATTAGATACTCTCGTTGGATGCTGAGAAAGCATTCCATAGAGTCTCCTGGCACGCCATATATTATTCTTTTAAAAAGCTTGGGGTAGGGGTCTAGGGGACCCTTTTATCGGCAAAATCACGGCCCTGTATCGCAATACGTCACCTAGGCTGAAGATAAATGGAACATTTTCATCACCTTTCATAATCACCAATGGGACAAGGCAGGGATGTCCTCTGTCCCCTCTCTTATACATCCTAGTGATGGAGCACCAGCTCTCATCAATTCGCCATAACCCCAATATTAGGTGGATTGAGGTGGGAGGCACCGAGTACAAGTGCTCTGCATTTGCTGATGATGTCCTAGTATATATCACTCAATCACATATATCCATCCCTGCTGTTATGGCTGAAATAGATCACTTTGTTACATGGTCAAATTTTAAAATCAATGCAGCAAAGTCTGAGGTCCTCGATGTCTCCCTCCCCAAATCCATACAGGATTCCATGCAGTCCAACTTTCCCTTTGCCTGGCCCTCACAGGGTATCAAATACTTAGGAATTCGTATTCATAGAGACCTCTCCCGTCTATGTTATCTTAATTTTGGGCCCTTTATTGAACAACTCCATACAGACCACGGTTGGCAAGTTAGAACTGTAAGATTCACTACGTGAACCACGGGTGCTTTGTGGAAAAGCACATGAACACTGTGTTCCAAATTATTATGCAAAAAGTGTTTAGGAGTGATAAGGGAAGAATTTGTTTGTTTGTCAGTTAAACTCATTGATGGTGATGTGTGTCAGGGCTCTTTATATCACTGTAAGCAATTGCAGACACCTGTGCTAATTAGTTTGGCAGGTGTGTCCAATGAAAGGCAAGACTACTTAAGAAGGCTGTCCCACATTATTAAGCAGCCTACATTTTCTGACAAAATGGGAAAGAAAAAGGATGTGACGGCTGCTGAGAAGCAACAAATTGTGGAGTGTTTAGGTCAAGGCATGACTACAATCAACATTGCCAAGACATTTCATCCTGATCATTGCACAATCAAGAAGTATGTAGCTGATTCACAGTACACACATGTGCGTGCTGATAAGGAAAAATTGAGGACTCTTTCCTACAGGCAATTAGGTCAGGTTAAAAGAGCAGCGGCAAAAAAGCCTTGTCATAGCAGCAGACAAGTTTTTGAAGCTGCTGGTGCCTCCAACGTCCCCCAATCAACAAGATGCAGGGTCCTTCAGAGGTTTGCAGCTGTGCGTAAGCCATCCTGTCGACCTCCTCTATCCACTGTACACAAGCAGAAACGGCTGCAGTGGGCCAAACAATACATGAAGACTGACTTCAAAACTGTTTTGTTCACCGATGAGTGCCGTGCAATGCTCGATGGTCCAGATGGATGGAGTGGAGGATGGCTGGTTGATGGACACCCCATGCAAACACGGTTACGGCGCCAACAAGGAGGAGGAGGTGGAGTAATGTTTTGGGCTGGAATCATGGGGAGAGAGATTGTCGGCCCCTTTAGGATCCCTGAAGGGGTAAAGATGAACTCCATAATGTATGTGGAGTTTCTCAAACAGCACTTCCTGCCATGGTTCAGGAAGAAGAACCGTGTATTCCGCAGCAAGATCATTTTCATGCATGATAATTCACCGTCTCATGCTGCACATAACACATCTGCATCTCTGGCTGATATGGGCATAAAAGGGGACAAACTTATGGTGTGACCCTCATGCTCCCCTGACCTCAACCCCATTGAGAACCTCTGGAGCATCATCAAAAGGAGAGTCTATGATGGCAGGAGGCAGTTCACATCTAAGCAACAGCTCTGGGAGGGTATTCTGTCCTCATGCAAAACAATTGAAGCAGAAACCATCCAAAACCTGACAAATTCAATGGACGAGAGAGTTCAGAAGCTCCTTTTGAACAAGGGGTCCTATGTGCAAATGTAACATCAACTAGAATAAAGTTTTGAGTTGAATACTGTTTGATTTCAGTTTCTAATAACCTGCTAATGCTTATAATTTCAAAAATGACCATTTTTTTGTTCTTTATTAAAATGAAAAGGTTGATCGAAGAGTGTGGGGGATCTAAGAGTGTGGCCACCCAGTAGTCAGGATTATTTCGAATTCTGACAATCTGAGGGTCATGTTGCAGGTAGTGCAGCAAGAAGGAACTCATGTGTCTTGCGCATCTAGGAGCCCCAAAATTATTTTCCGGGCTAGATGCAGCTAAAAATTATTATTAATTTGAAAGCTGGTGGAGCTTAGTATAGATGGCCTAATAGAATCAGTACTGCAAACTGCTACAAGGCCCAAATTATTTTCCAGCCAAGATACAGATAAACATGATTAGTAATTTTAAATCTGGTGGAGTTTAGTATAGATGGCCTAATAAAATCAGTACTGCACACTGCTACAAGGCCCAAATTATTTTCCAGCCAAGATACAGATAAACATGATTAGTAATTTTAAATCTGGTGGAGTTTAGTATAGATGGCCTTATAGAATCAGTACTGCACACTGCTACAAGGCCCAAATTATTTTCCAGCCAAGATACAGATAAACATGATTAGTAATTTTAAATCTGGAGGAGTTTAGTATAGATGGTCTAATAGAATCAGTACTGCACACTGCTACAAGGCCCAAATTATTTTCCAGCCAAGATACAGATAAACATGATTAGTAATTAGAAAGCATAAAACGGTTGGTGAGGTGATTTTAACAAATCATCAAGCTTTTACTCTCTCCATGATGACACAGGGGAAGAAAAGTCATTTCGGATCCATGATTTTTTCATCTTTATGAACGTGAGTCTGTCTACATTATCAGTGGAGAGCCACGTGCGCTTATCTGTCAGCAAACCACCAGCAGCGCTGAATACACGTTCAGACAGAACGCTGGCTGCGGGGCATGACAAGATCTCCAAGGCGTAAGTGGCGAGCTCCAGCCATTTATCCAGATTGGAAGCCCAAAAAGAGCAAGGGTCCAGTGACACAGTCATGGCTTCAATGTTTACTTGGAGATACTCCTGTACCATCGTCTCTAGGCGTTGACTATGTGTCAGACTTCTTGTCTCCTGTGGCCTTGCAAAGGATGGGCTAAAAAAGTGGTGAAATTATTCCGCAAAATTGATGTTACCGGCAGATACTGTGTTTCTGTAACATTTTGAGTGCTGAACACTCGACGGTCCCACGGTTGGCAAGTTGGAACTGTGAGATTCACTACGTGCATCACTAGTGTTCAGGGGAAAAGCACATGTAAGATTCTGCAACAGTCTCTGCTGATACTCCTGCATGCGTGCATCTCTTTCTATGGCAGGAATAATTTCTGCAAATTTACTTTTTTACCGGGGATCTAACAGTGTGGCAACCCAGTCGTCAGGATTATTTCTAATTCTCACAATTCGAGGGTCATGTTGCAGGTAGTGCAGCAAGAAGGCACTCATGTGTCTTGCACATCCAGGAGCACCGAGTCCCTGTTGTATTGGTGGCGAGTTAACAATCATACTTCCTTCCTCTGCCCTCTCCCCCCAACCTCGCACAACAGAAATGTGATCAAGGTCTCCCTCATCTGATGAGTCTTCCATCAGTTCGTCCTCCACTTCTTCCTGGGCTCCTGCACCTTCCTCACTAGTTTGGTTGCTACCATGTGCCCTGGTAAAACCATCTCCCCCACCCTCACATGCCTGCCGCCTTGGTGCTGCCGACCGTCTGGACCTTGCAGATGTTAGCCCTTCCGCATACAACTCCTCCTCCTCTACTTCCTCCACCTCCTCTTGTGCCACCACCTGACTCCGAATTCTGTTTAACTTGTGCTCCAGCATGTAAATCACTGGAATAGTCATGCTGATAATGGCATCGTCAGCACTAAACATCTTCGTCGCCATTTCAAAACTGTGCAGAAGGGTGCATAGGTCCCTGATCTGAGACCACTCCTCCAGCGTGATTTGCCCCACCTCTGGATCTCGTTGGCCCAGGGTATACGTCGGAACGTATTGCACCAGGGCTTGTTGGTGCTGCCACAGTTGCTGCAACATGTGCAGAGTTGAATTCCACCGGGTAGGCACATCGCATTTTAACCGGTGAAGTGGCAGGCCCAACGACTTCTGTAGAGATGTAAGTCGCTGAGCTGCGGGATGCGAACGGCGGAAGTGAGCACACAGCGACCGTGCCCTCTGCAGAAGGCCATCTAGTCCGGGATCGTGGGCTAAAAATTGCTGGACAACCAGGTTCAACACGTGAGCCATACAAGGCACGTGTGTGACATTGCCCCGGCGAAGGGCCGCACCCAGGTTTGCAGCATTGTCGCACACGGCCTTCCCTGGTTTCAGGTCCAGTGGAGACAACCATTCATGAAACTGGTTCTCCAGAGCTGACCACAACTCCTCAGCTGTGTGACACATTTCCCAGACATTTCAAAGTGAAAACTGCCTGATGACGTTGAACCCTGCTGCCAGCATTGTAAGGAGGTGTGCAGGATCCCTTCTGCGCAGTTAGAAATCTTGTGGCATGACCAGACAGGCATTGGGTGCAGGTGGAGGACCGAGAGGAGGTGGAGGAGGCAGAAGCAGTGGAGGAACTTCGAGATAAAGAGGATTGACACGCAACTCGTGGGGACAGCAAGACTTTTACAACAGCCCCTTGTCCTGCTGTCACCATAGTTACCCAGTGCCTACTCAGCGACATGTAACGCCCCTGTCCATGCCTACTCGTCCAAGTGTCTGTGGTGAAATGCACCCTGTCACACAGAGAGTTTCTCAAAGACGCGGTGATGTTGTGTGCGACATGCTGGTGGAGCGCAGGCACACCTTTCTTTGAGAAGTAGTGTTGACTGGGCATCTGTTACTGGGGCACTGCGACGGACATAAGGTCTCGAAAATCCTCTGTGTCCACCAGGCGGAAAGGCAGCATTTCTGTAGCCAAGAGCTTGCAGATGGTGAAATTCAACCTCTTAGCTTTCTCATGGCTAGGAGGAAATGGTCTTTTACTTGTCCACATCTGAGGGACCGAGGGCTGGCTGTTGTGCTTAGACGGGGTTGAGAAGGGTGCCCCCGGCAAACTGCCGTTCTGTGAGGAAGATGCAGGTGGACATGTTAGGTTGCCTTGATCCAAAGGTGGTGCTATCGATGTCGGACAGCGCTGAACACCAGCTGGTGTTTCCACCTCCATAGAAAATGATGACCTGCCAATCACGCTGGCTGTTGCGGGTAAAGAGGTGGCAGGTCTGCGTCCCAAAACAGGTGTGACTGCTTTCCCCCCAGTCACAGAGGATGAAGAGGCCGCGGATGCACAATATGTGGCAGACGGTGGTTGGCCAGGCCGGCTAGGCCGCATTGTAGGACAGTGAGCTTCCCACTGCAACTTATGCTTTATATCCATGTGCCGGTTCATGCATGAAGTACTCAAACTATGTATTTTTGGGCCTCTACTTAGCTTTTGCTGACAAATGTTACAGATAACACGAGTTGGGTCATCTTTATCGATCTGAAAAAATGCCCAAGCTATGCAAGGCTTAGCACCCATGCGACCTGAAGAGCCACCACGACTTGTGGTCAGAGGCAGAGTTGTGTTTGAGGATGCAGTTGTTGACGTGCTTCCAGTACTACGTCTCTGTCCAGGAAGGTGCAACCTGACCTTGTCGTCACTAGCATCCTCCTCCACCTCCTCTGCTGACCTCATCGACTGGCTGACTGTGGGTTGACAGTAAGTGGGATCTCCAACCTCGTCATCATCACCCTGTGTGTTATCACACCCATCGTCCTCAGAGCCAACCTCTTCCTGCCCTGACAAAAAACTAAAGTTGTCGCTCCAATCAGGTATTTGAGTCTCATCATCATCTTCCTCATTGTCTCCACCAACAGGAGTTACAGTTTGGGAATGAGGGTCTACATTATGGTTATAACCTTCTGCGTCTGGTCCTGGATCCGACTCATAAAGATTCTGGGCATCAGTGCAGATCATTTCCTCGTCTGGATTCACAGAAGCTCTGGAGCCGACATCTGATTCCCAGGCTATAGTATGAGTAAACAGCTCTGCAGACTCAACCATCTGTTCTACCCCATACTCAGACGGGCAGCTGGAGACTTGGGAGTTGTGAGGAAGGAAGTGCGATTGGGGTGACACCTCTGAGGACTGAAGTATTTGTGATGTTGAAGTTGAGGTGGAGGAGAGCCCACTTAAAGGAGCACTTGATATCCGTTGAAGCACCTGCTGTTTTTGTGCCTCATCTGGAATTTGTAGCGAATGGCGTGGCCGTAAGAAAGGGATCTTATCACATTGTCCGCTAAAAGAAGTAGACATCTTAGTTTGTCTGGAAGATGGTCTTTCTTCTGCAAATGTTACTGTTGCTTTAACACCTACCCCACGGATACAACCTATTTTTCCCTCCCCAACATGCCTATTCCCCTTTCCACCAGCAGCAGGCCTTTTTCCACTCATTTTGGTGGTTAACTAATTCACAACTCTGGAGTTGTTTGCACAAAAAACAATAGATGGGAACCAAGCAGAGCTAAGTGGCCAAACTGTGGTATTAGCCCAAAAGTATTGGCTTGGTTAGATGCAGATAAAAATTATATTGAATTTGCAACCTGGTGGAGGTTAGTATAGATGGACTAATAGAACAACTCCCACACACTGCTACAAGCCGAAATATTTTTTCAGAGCTAGATGCAGAAAAAAATTATATTGAATTTGCAACCTGGTGGAGGTTAGTATAGATGGACAAATAGAACAAGTCCCACACACTGCTGCAAGCCAAAATATTTTTTCAGAGCTAGATGCAGAAAAAAATTATATTGAATTTGCAAACTGGTGGAGGTTAGTATAGATGGTCTAATAGAACAAGTCCCACACACTGCTACAAGGCAAAATATTTTTTCAGAGCTAGATGCAGAAAAAAATTATATTGAATTTGCAACCTGGTGGAGGTTAGTATAGATGGACTAATAGAACAAGTTCCACACACTGCTACAAGCCGAAATATTTTTTCAGAGCTAGATTGTACCGGGTCTGGGAGGCGGAACCTCTGAGCTACTATACAAGGGGGCGGTCCTTGTAAGGGAGCGGGTGGCGACCAGGCAGGCAGTCACAGCAGGTGACCGGGACAGTCTCTAGAAGAACGGGCAGGAGGTCACGGCAAGTGACCGTGGCAGTCTCTGGATGAACGGGCAGATGGTCACGGCAAGTGACCGGGGCAGTCTCTGGATGAACGGGCAGGTCACGGCAAGTGACCGGGGCAGTCTCTGGGTAAAGGGTTGGTACGACCTGTGGCGGCTGATGGTAGACATGAGCTCCCAGGTGAGCAGGCGAGAGTCTCTGCATAAACGGGTGGTCACAGCATGTGACGGCGGAGCCTCCAGGAAGACCAACAGACAGGCGGCAGATGAGCGCTCCCAGGTGAGCGGGCAGAAGTCTCTGGACAGGCGGGTGGTCACAGCACGTGACGGCAGAGCCTCCAGGTAGGCTAGCAGACAGGCAGCAGATGAGCTCTCCCAGGTGAGCGGGCAGGAGTCACTGGACAGGCAGGTGGTCACAGCACGTGACGGCAGAGCCTCCAGGTAGGCTAGCAGGCAGGTAGCAGATGTGCGCTCCCAGGTGAGCGGGCAAGCTGGTCCATAGACAGACTGACAAGAGTTGGAAGGCAGACCGTCGGACCTCAGGCAAGCAGGCAGGTAGTTGATGTGCGCTCCCAGGTGAGCGGGCAAGCTGGTCCTTAGACAGACTGACAGGAGTAGTAAGGCAGACCGTCGGACCTCAGGCTAGCAGGCAGGTAGCAGAATATCAGGCAGGAATAAGACAGCAAGCTGGCAGGAATCTGGCAGGTATCTGGCAGGTAACTGGCAACGGGACCTGAGGGCTGAAGCAGAGTAGTGAACAGTGCAACAACATTGCTCGGGCACCTCCATTTTGGAGGAGGTGCCTTATATATGGTGAAGTCCTCCGGCCATTGGCCGGGGACTCCTTAGGACGGCGCGCGCGGCCCCTTTAAGAGGGAGGGAGAGCGCGCGCGCGCCCTAAGCACAGTGGCCGGGAAGGAGCGCGCGCTGCCAGCAGAGCGGGAGGAGGACGCCGGGCACGGAGCAGAGAGGTGAGGGGAACAGCGTCCCTGCCTAGCAGAGGGCAGGGACGCCGGCGCTACAGTACCCCCCCTTTAGGCCCCCCCTTTTTTAGGCCAGACAGAAATTTAGCAAGGATGAGCGGGGCATGGATGTTCTCCCGGGGCTCCCACGTTCTCTCCTCAGGATGAAACCCCTTCCAATCTACTAGAAAAAAGGTCTTTCCTCTTACCCTTTTCGTGGCAAGAATGTTCTCTACCTCAAACTCGTCCTCAGCAGAAACCGGAGCAGGAGGCGTACCTGTAGACTTGGAAAAAGAGTTAAGTACCACAGGTTTGAGGAGAGATACATGGAAGGAGTTAGGGATCCGTAAGTTGGCCGGGAGTTTCAATTTATAGGCCACCGGGTTGATCTGACTGATGACCTCCAGAGGACCGATGAACCGAGGCCCTAACTTGTAAGAAGGTATCTTGAGTCGGACATATTTAGATGAGAGCCAGACTTTATCTCCAGGACGAAATTGTGGAGGATCCAGGCATTTTTTGTCAGCGTGTCTTTTCATCCGTTCGGACGACTGAAGGAGTGCGGATCGGGCACTCTCCCAAATGGAGGAAAATTTGCTAACGAGAGATTCCGCAGCCGGGTTGTCCACAGAGGTGGAGACAGGAAAAGGAATCCGAGGATGCTGACCGAAGACTACAAAAAACGGGGATTTGGAGGAGGATTCGCTCTCCTGATTGTTATAAGAGAACTCGGCCCATGGTAGGAGATCCACCCAGTCTGAATGATGGGCATTAGCGAAGTGCCGGAGGTAACTGGTCAGGTTCTGATTGATCCGCTCCACTTGACCATTGGACTGTGGGTGGTAAGCGGAAGAGAAGTCCAGGGTGACGTCTAGCAGTTTACAAGTGGCTCTCCAGAAGCGTGAGGTGAACTGTACCCCACGATCCGACACGATGTGGAGGGGCAGGCCATGAAGACGAAAGATGTGACGAATAAAGTCTTTAGCTAGCTCGGGTGCAGACGGGCGGCCTGGCAGGGGAACGAAATGAGCCATCTTGGAGAAGCGGTCAGCGACCACCCAAATGACCGTACAACCGGCAGAGACTGGGAGGTCAGTTATAAAGTCCATTGCTATATGCTGCCAGGGGGCAGCAGGTACAGAAAGCGGAAGGAGGCGACCGGCTGGCAGATGTCTCGGAACCTTGTTGCAGGCGCAGGACACACAGGCAGAAACAAAGTCTATTACGTCCTTGTGCAGGGTAGGCCACCAGTAGTGCCGGGTAATAAGCTGGAGGGTCTTTTTCTGACCGGCGTGGCCAGCCAGTTTAGACGAGTGACCCCAGTGAAGGATCTTCTCCCGATCAGGTACTGATACGAACGTCTTTCCGGGAGGGAGACGATTTAGACTCACGGGAGCCACCTGCATTACTCTGGCGGGATCGATGATGTGTTTCGGATCTTCCTCGAGATCAGACACCAGAAAGGATCGAGACAAGGCGTCCGCCTTGACGTTTTTGTCAGCCGGGCGAAAATGAAGAACAAAATCAAAGCGAGCAAAAAACAAGGACCACCGGGCTTGGCGCGGGTTAAGTCTCTGGGCATGCTGGAGGTAAGCCAAGTTCTTGTGGTCAGTGTAAATTATTACCGGGTGAAGAGCCCCCTCGAGCAGGTAACGCCACTCCTCCAATGCCAGTTTGATGGCCAATAACTCTCGGTCTCCTATGGAATAATTGCGCTCTGAGGAGGAGAAGAGTTTAGAGAAGAAGCCGCAAGTTACCATCCTCCCGGAAGATGATTTTTGAGTAAGTACCGCTCCGGCTCCAGAGGAGGAGGCGTCAACTTCCAGGAAGAACTGCTTGTTGCCGTCCGGGCGATGCAGCACCGGGGCGGAAGAGAAGGCCTGTTTTAAGGAAAGAAAGGCCTCCTCTGATTCGGGCGGCCACTCTTTGGGATTAGTACCCTTACGTGTGAGCGCGGAAATTGGGGCAGTCCGGGAAGAGAAGTGCGGTATGAAGAGGCGGTAGTAGTTGGCGAAGCCCAGGAACCGCTGAATGGCCTTCAACCCCTCCGGTCGAGGCCATTTCTCGATGGCAGACAGTTTCTCTGGATCCATTCGTAGGCCGGTCTGAGAAATAATGTAGCCCAAAAACGGAAGCGAGGTCTGCTCAAAGAGGCACTTCTCGTATTTAGCGAAGAGGTGATTCTGCCTGAGCCTGAGTAGGACCTGACGAATGTCCCTCCGGTGAGTCTGGAGATCCGGAGAGAAGACCAAGATGTCGTCCAGGTACACCACTACGCAGGAGTAGAGAAGGTCCCGGAAGATGTCATTGACCAACTCTTGAAAGACGGCAGGAGCGTTACAGAGACCAAAGGGCATTACCAGATATTCATAGTGGCCGTCCCGGGTGTTGAATGCCGTCTTCCATTCATCCCCCTGACGGATACGAACCAGGTTGTACGCCCCACGGAGGTCCAGTTTGGTGAAGATTCTAGCCCCCCTCAGACGATCAAATAACTCCGGAATGAGCGGAAGGGGGTACTTATTCTTCACCGTGATCTGGTTAAGGCCTCTATAGTCTATACAGGGACGGAGAGAGCCGTCCTTCTTTTTGACGAAAAAGAAGCCTGCTCCCGCCGGGGAGGTAGATTTCCGGATGAATCCCCTGGCCAGATTCTCCTCAATATATTCGGACATCGACCGGGTCTCACCAGCGGATAATGGATAAATACGCCCACGGGGAGGAGTAGTACCAGGTAACAGGTCGATAGGGCAGTCGTATGGTCTATGAGGGGGTAGTGTCTCTGCCTCCTTTTTATTAAAGGCATCAGCATAAGACCAATAAGGAATCGGAAGTCCAGGTAGATTAGCTGGGGTAGGAGAAGGACGGACGGGATGGACGGGAACCAGACAGGTCTTATGGCAGTCCTGTCCCCAGCGAAGGACTTCTCCGGTCTGCCAGTCAAGCACGGGTGCATGTCTCTGGAGCCAAGGTAGACCTAGCAAGATGACGTGAGAGAGTCCAGGCAGAACATGAAAGGAGATACTCTCAGAATGCAGCATTCCCACCTGCAGAGTAATGGATTCGGTGATGAGTTGGATGGGGCGTGGTAAGAGACCCCCATCCACGGCAGCAACAGACAAGGGTACAGCCAGAGGTTTGGTGGGGATGTGGTATTTCTCTACCAGGGACTGTGAAATAAGATTCCCGGCTGCTCCAGAGTCAAGCTGGGCTAGTTCGAAATAACGGTTCTCCCCGCAGACGATTGAGACTGACAGCAGCAGAGATGGAGAGGATTTATTCTTGTCTAGGTCAACCTCTCTGAGCGAACCTAGACACAGACGTTTCCCGACCTCTCCGGGCAGGCACGGATCCGGTGCTCCTTACTGCCACAGTAGAAGCAGCTCCCCTCGGCACGGCGTAAGTCCTGACGGGTTTTGACCATCTTGGTCTGGTCGACCTGCATAGGCTCAGGAGAGTGTACCTGGGGAGAGACGAATTTCTGAAAAGTAGGAGCTAGACGTGGAAACCTCCTCTCACGGGTGACCTCTTTGGCACGCTCCTGGAACCGTAGGTCAATCCGGGTGGCAAGAGTTATTAGGTCATCGAGAGTGGTAGGAATGTCCCGACTGGCAAGTTCATCTTTAATACGGCCGGACAGACCCTCCCAGAAGACGGATACCAGAGCGTCGTTATCCCAGGCCAGCTCCGAGGCAAGGGTACGGAACCGTATGGCATATTGGCCCACGGTGAGACTTCCCTGACGGAGGCGTAGCAGTGATGATGCGGATGAGGTCTTCCGTCCGGGTTCGTCGAAGACTTTCCGGAAAGCCATGAGAAAGGCAGGCATGTCGGACACCAGGGGGTCTCCTCTCTCCCATAGAGGATTTAGCCAGGCCAGGGCCTCCCCGGTGAGATGGGACATGATGAAGGCAATTTTGGCCCGGTCGGAGTTAAACTGGTGGGACAGGAGTTCAAAGTGCAGGGTGCACTGATTTATGAAGCCCCGAGCCTGGGCGGAGTCGCCTCCGAAGCGAGGAGGTGCAGAAAGCCGGGGTCCGGGGTAGGATACCATGGTATTAGTGGACAGCGGAGCTGCCGGATTGCGAGTCATGGCACTGGCGGAGGTTGCTGGCGGAGCAGTCAGAGTGTCCAGGCGAGAATTGACATTCCGCAGGTGACCCAGGATGGACTGCTGTTGGGACCTCTGACGGGACAGTTCATGACACAGGTCCGAGAGCGAGAGAGCTTGGGTGCCACCGGGTTCCATGGCCCGAGCAAACTGTAACGGGTCTGGGAGGCGGAACCTCTGAGCTACTATACAAGGGGGCGGTCCTTGTAAGGGAGCGGGTGGCGACCAGGCAGGCAGTCACAGCAGGTGACCGGGACAGTCTCTAGAAGAACGGGCAGGAGGTCACGGCAAGTGACCGGGGCAGTCTCTGGATGAACGGGCAGATGGTCACGGCAAGTGACCGGGGCAGTCTCTGGATGAACGGGCAGATGGTCACGGCAAGTGACCGGGGCAGTCTCTGGGTAAAGGGTTGGTACGACCTGTGGCGGCTGATGGTAGACGTGAGCTCCCAGGTGAGCAGGCGAGAGTCTCTGGATAAACGGGTGGTCACAGCATGTGACGGCGGAGCCTCCAGGAAGACCAACAGACAGGCGGCAGATGAGCGCTCCCAGGTGAGCGGGCAGAAGTCTCTGGACAGGCGGGTGGTCACAGCACGTGACGGCAGAGCCTCCAGGTAGGCTAGCAGACAGGCAGCAGATGAGCGCTCCCAGGTGAGCGGGCAGGAGTCACTGGACAGGCAGGTGGTCACAGCACGTGACGGCAGAGCCTCCAGGTAGGCTAGCAGGCAGGTAGCAGATGTGCGCTCCCAGGTGAGCGGGCAAGCTGGTCCATAGACAGACTGACAAGAGTTGGAAGGCAGACCGTCGGACCTCAGGCAAGCAGGCAGGTAGTTGATGTGCGCTCCCAGGTGAGCGGGCAAGCTGGTCCTTAGACAGACTGACAGGAGTAGTAAGGCAGACCGTCGGACCTCAGGCTAGCAGGCAGGTAGCAGAATATCAGGCAGGAATAAGACAGCAAGCTGGCAGGAATCTGGCAGGTATCTGGCAGTTAACTGGCAACGGGACCTGAGGGCTGAAGCAGAGTAGTGAACAGTGCAACAACATTGCTCGGGCACCTCCATTTTGGAGGAGGTGCCTTATATATGGTGAAGTCCTCCGGCCATTGGCCGGGGTACTCCTTAGGACGGCGCGCTCGGCCCCTTTAAGAGGGAGGGAGAACGCGCGCGCCCTAAGCACAGTGGCCGGGAAGGAGCGCGCGCTGCCAGCAGAGCGGGAGGAGGACGCCGGGCACGGAGCAGAGAGGTGAGGGGAACAGCGTCCCTGCCTAGCAGAGGGCAGGGACGCCGGCGCTACATAGATGCAGATAAAAATTATTTTGACTTTGCAACCTGGTGGAAGTTAGTATAGCTGGACTAATAGAATGATGCTATGCCCAAAAGGTTTTACTTCACTAGGTGCAGTAAAAAAATTTGTATTCTATACACAGGTGGTGTAGCTTGCAACACAGATAGGCTACTCCACTGACTAACACACACTGCAAGAGGCCAAAAAGGATTTGCTTTACTAGATTTAGCCAAATGCTGTGGAAAAAACTTGCACAGCACTGGCACAGACCTGCCTGGCAAAAAGTCATAGGAACTGATGTAACCTAGCCCTCAAAAGGACTGCAATTACAATTAGTCTTTACTCCCAACCTATCTATTTAAGAGCACAGACCTGCCTGATAAAAGTCGTAGGAAATTATGTAACCTAGTCCTTAAAAGGACTGCAATCACAACTATTCTCTACTCCCAAGCTATCTGTAGATTTGTGCGAAAATTGGCTTGAAAATAACAAAGTATAGCGCACACAGCAACAGCGGTGCCGTCTAACACGCAGCTGCAGCAGTGAGAAAATGGTGGCGACGGGGAAAATGGCTGGGTCTTATAGGGCAAGGACATGTGACATACACTGCCAATGACACATGCCCTTGCTTGTGTGAAAAAAAGCTGTTCGCTCCGTGTGTGCGCTGCTGATAGGCTGACAGATTGCACCTCCCCACTGTAAATACGGGAAAGAGAAAAAAAAATGGAGATCTTCATTATTTCTGCAGAGATCCCTCCCCTGCCCCTCCCCCCACCCGCTGTACACTCAAACTGCGTATTAACATTAATTTTCAGCATTTCTGAGAAAAAATCCAGTTATGATTTTGGTGCATGAACAGTTATCGAACATAACCTCGAACAGCCGAATTTTTTTCAAATTGTTCGTGTTCGCCGAACGGCTCGAGCACCGCCCAAAACAGCTCGAATTTGAGATTGGCGAACAGTTCGAGTCGAACACCGCTCATCTCTAATTATAACCAATAGGCGCATCCGCCTGTCAACTGAAAATGCTGACAGGCCAACTCTTATAAAAATGAACAAGGACTGTAATGGGCCAGACTTCTCAACACCACCAAATGATAGTGTCTTTTTTTTGGGGAGGTCTAACTCAATTCTCATGCTCCTCTCTCTTCACACCCAGACATGGGTATACGCTTCCTGATTTTATCTATTTGCTCTTGTCCTCCTCCTTCTCCTCATCCTCATCCTCCACCACCATATCACCACCATATGTACCATATCAACATATCTACGTCTCTTGCAGGGGGCATTGGAGTTTCTCCAAATGTTTGGCAGCCCTTGCTTCACTGCATAGGCAAACAGTATGGAAGACACACTTCCTAATAATGGGAACATTGTTTTCAGGAAGCCCTCCAACCTCTACGTCTCTTGCAAGGGGCATTGGAGTTCCTCCAAATGTTTGGCAGCCATTGCTTCACTGCATAGGCAAACAGCATGGGAGACACACTTCCTAATAATGGTAACATTGTTTTCAGGAAGCCGTCTGACCTCTACGTCTCTTGCAAGGGGCATTGGAGTGCCTCCAAATTTTTGATAGCCATTGCAGTCACTGCATAGGTAAACAGTATGGGAGACCCTCTCCTTTCTAATGGGAATATGTCATTACTGAGTCCCACATCTATGTGTCTTTAAATTGTCAGTGGGGTTTTTCCTACATTTTGGCAGCCATTGGACTCACTGCATACCCTATAACTGAATAGCAGACCCTCTCCTTTCTAATGGGAACATGTCGTTACTGTGGCCCAACTCTATGTGCCTTTAAATAGTTAGTAGGGTTTTTCCTAAATTTTGGCAGTCGTTGATCTCACTGCATACCCTATAACTGAATAGCAGACAATCTACTTTCTAATGAGAACATGTCATTACTATGGCCCAGCTGTATGTGTCTTTAAATTGTTAGTGGGATTTTTCCCAAATTTTGGCAGCCCTTGCAGTCACAGCATGGGCATTACCACTATAGGAGACCTACTCCTTTATAATGGCAACATTTTTTTACTGAAACCCTCCTCTATGTCTCTTTAAAGGGGTATTGGATTGCGTCCAAATTTTTGGCAGCCCTTGCAGTCACTGCACACACAATAACAGTATAGGAGACCCACTCGTTAATAATGGGAACAACAAAGCATAGCCGACTGCTGGCCCTTTAAGAATAGAAAGAGCCGCCTGATGGCCCTATAAAAATAGTCTTTGTGACTTTCAGAGTCCCTCCATCATAAATGAAACAGAATCTGATGATGTGTCACACACCACATGACCAGATAAGGTTGTAAAATTTTAAAATGGCATTTCCCGTTGAATGCATTTGTCACGGTTGAAAGCAATGCAAAAGTGCAAAACCGCCTCAAAAACGCTACATGTGAACATAGCCCAAGGTGTGGAAGAACATTTTTGTTTTTGGTTATTTATTTTGCCTTCTATGGAAGTCATTACCCTGGAAAGGATGTTCCTTAACATATTTCCCAGGAAAATGCATTTTGGTTTAGTTTTTGCATGTTTTATTGTGAGTCTGTAAAAGTGGGGTAAAAGCTCTGACAACATTGTTGACAGCAGTGACCTGGGAGTCAGAAATACTTCCAGAGGTCTTCCCCATGCTGTTCCCATGTAATTTGAGCACTGTTCCCATCAATTTGGGCAATTTTTAGGCCCTCTGCAGACCTCCGGGGGGGCTGCCAGAAAAATGCTCGAGTTTCCCATAGACTTACATTGGGCTTGTTGCTTGGACCGAGCACCTGAGCATTCCAATTTTCTCAAATCGAACAATGAATACCCGAGCATTTTAGTGCTCGCTCATCACTAGTCCCCAAGTTAGTGACTTTAGTGTATTAACAAAGCCAGCACTAGGGGTATGTGAAATGTGTGACATTGTATAGCTCTGTTATTAGATTTATTTATGTATGGGACTGTTATTTGGGCTCAATATGTTGGTAGAAGTTTGTGTATGGGACTGTTATTTGGGCTCAATATGTTGGTAGAAGTTTGTGTAGAACTGATATTTATCCAATATACACTGTGTGCAGAATTATTAGGCAAGTTGTATTTTAGAGGATTATTTTTATTATTGATCAACAACTATGTTCTGAATCAACCCAAAAGACTCATAAATATCCAAGCTTAATATGTTTGGAAGTTGGAGTGGGATTTTTTTAGATTTGGCTATCTTAGGAGGATATCTGTTTGTGCAAGTAACTATTACTGTGCAGAATTATTACGCAACTTAATAAAAACCACATATAATCACATCTCACTTGTTTATTTTCACCAGGTAAACCAATATCAGTGCACAAAATTTAGAAATAAACATTTCTGACATGCAAAAGCAAAAAACAAAAAATTAGTGATCAATATAGCCACCTTTCTTTATGATGACACTCAATAGCCTACTATCCATAGATTCTGTCAGTTGCTTGATCTGTTTTGGATCAACATGGCCTGCAGCAGCCACCACAGCCTCCCAGACACTGTTACGAGAGGTGTACTGTTTTCCCTCCCTGTAGATCTCACATTTTATGATGGACCACAGGTTCTCTATGGGGTTCAGATCAGGTGAACATGTCATTATTTTTTCTTGTTTTAGACCTTTACTGGCCAGCCACGCTGTGGAGTAGTTAGATGCATGTGATGGAGCATTGTCCTGCATGAAAATCATGTTTTTTGATACTGACTTCTTCCTATACCACTGCTTGAAGAAGTTGTCTTCCAGAAACTGGCAGTAGGTCTGGGAGTTGAGCTTCACTCCATCCTCAACCCGAAAAGGTCCCACAAGTTCATCTTTGATGATACCAGCCCATACCAGTACCCCACCTCCACCTTGCTGGCGTCTGAGTCGGAGTGGCGCTCTCTGCCCTTTACTCATCCAGCCTCTGGCCCATCCATTTGGCCCATCAAGAGTCATTTCATCAGTCCATAAAACCCTTAAAAAAATCAGTCTTAAGATATTTCTTGGCCCATTCTTGACGTTTTATCTTATGTTTCTTGATCAAAGGTGGTCGTTTTTCAGCCTTCCTTACCTTGGCCATGTCCCTGAGTATCACACACCTTGTGCTTTTTGATACTCCAGTAACGTTGCAGCTCTGAAACATAGCAAAACTGGTGGCGAATGGCATCTTGGCAGCTTCACGCTTGATTTTCCTCAATTCATGGGCAGTTATTTTGCGCCTTTTTTGGCCAACACGCTTCTTGCGACCCTGTTAGCTATTTGCCATGAAACGCTTGATTATTCGGTGATCGCGCTTCAAAAGTTTGGATATTTCAAGACTGCTGCATCCCTCTGCAAGACATCTCACAATTTTGGACTTTTCAGAGCCCGTCAAATCTCTCTTCTGACCCATTTTGCCAAAGGAAAGGAAGTTGCCTAATAATTAAGCACACCTTATATAGGGTGTTGATGTCATTAGTCAACACCCCTCCTCATTACAGAGATGCACATCACCAGATTCACTTAATTGGTAGTTGGCTCCCAAGCCTATGCAGCTTGGAGTAGGACATGTATAAAAAGTATCATGTGATCAAAATACTCATTTGCCTAATAATTCTGCACACAGTGTACAGCAGGGCCGGCTGCAGGTTTTTGTGGGCCCTTGGCGAAAGAGTCTCAGTGGGCCCCTTTAAAACATACCACGATTCATGATGCACAGATACCAGAGAGAAATATATATATAGTACAATGCTGAAGATTTCATTTCTTACATTACATGAGCGATATCTATTGTAAATTCCACAATAGCTCAGAAACCGGCGAATCGCTCCACACAGTATACTGGCCCCCATATAACGCTCCATACAGGATACTGGCCCCAATATAACGCTCCATACAGGATACTGGCTCCCATATAACGCTCCATGCAGGCTGTTCCCTCCACATAATGCCTCATTCAGGCTGTTCCCCCCACATAATGTCTCATGCAGGCTGTTCCCCCCACATAATGCCCCATGCAGGCTGTTCCCCCCACATAATGCCCCATGCAGGATGTCACCCCCCTCCCTTATAATGCCCCATGCAGGATGTCACACCCCCCTCCCTTATAATGCCCCATGCAGGATGTCACACCCCCCCTCCCTTATAATGCCCCATGCAGAATGTCACACACACCCCCTCCCTTATTATGCCCCATGCAGGATGTCACACACCCAAACTTCATTATAATGCCCCATGCAGGATGCCACACCCCCTCTCCATAATAATGCCCCATGCAGGATGTCACACCCCCCTTCACTTATAATGCCCCATGCAGGATGTCACACCCCCATATAATGCCCCATGCAGGATGTCACACCCCCTCCCTTATAATGCCCCATGCAGGATGTCACACCCCCATATAATGCCCCATGCAGGATGTCACCCCCCTTCCTTATAATGCCCCATGCAGGATGTCACACCCCCCACTCCCTTATAATGCCCCATGCAGGATGTCACACCCCCCCTCACTTATAATGTCCCTTGCTGGATGTCACACCCCCTCCCTTATAATGCCCCATGCAGGATGTCACACCCCCATATAATGCCCCATGCAGGATGTCACCCCCCCTTCCTTATAATGCCCCATGCAGGATGTCACACCCCCCACTCCCTTATAATGCCCCATGCAGGATGTCACACCCCCCCTCACTTATAATGTCCCTTGCTGGATGTCACACATCCCCTTGCTTATAATGCCCCATGCAGGATGTCACCCCCCCTCCCTTATAATGCTCCATGCAGGATGTCACCCCCCTTGCTTATAATGCCCCATGCATAATGTCACACACACCCCTTATAATGCCCCATGCAAGATGTCACACCCCCATATAATGCCCCATGCAGGATGTCACACCCCCCCTCCCTTATAATGCCCCATTCAGGATTTCACCTACCTTATAATGCCCCATGCAGGATATCACACCACCATATAATGCCCCATGCAGGATGTCACACCCCCCCTGCTTTATAATGCCCCATGCATGATGTCACACTTCCCCTTATAATGCCCCATGCAGGATGTCACACCCCCTCCTTGCTTATAATGCCCCATGCAGGATGTCACACACCCACCTCGCTTATAATGCCCTATGCAGGATGTCACACCACCCCACCCACCCCCCATATAATGCCCCATGCCTCCATACAATAAAAAAAAAATCAAATACTCACCTCACTTCTCACCTGCTGCCGCTGCTCCAGACTCCTCCCATGCGCCGGCGTCTTCCTACTCTGCACTGTGACGGCTCAGGGGAGGGTGCGGTGTAAAGACGTCACCGCGCCCTCTGACCTGAGACATCACTGTGCAGCAGCAGCGGAAGAGACCGGAGCTGCTGCAGAGGCATGGGGAGAGGTAAGTATTGTGCCGGAAGCCGGGGCCCCGAGCAAGCGGGGGAGAGCGGGTGCTGACACCGCTCTCCTCCACTCACAGGTCCCGTAGCGCAGCGGGGTGCCCGACGGCGAGTGGGCCCCCCCCCGCCTGCTCAGGGCCCCGGCACTTGCCAGGGTGCACCGGGTGCTGACGGCGGCCCTGAGTGCACTAGTTTTTCAGCGTATGGTAATAGCTTTGGTAATCTAGCCCCTAGTACAACATCACTCCATGTAAAGTGTAGAATTCAGTGTATATGGAGTCTTGGCATGAGTGCAAGGAAGTACAAGAAACACAGGTCTTGATAAAGTAATATTCTTGTATTACGTCATACAAGCAGATGCACAGTAATATACAAGTCTCTGAGCAAAAGGGAACACCTCCTGGTGTAACTGGATTAACCCCGGATTCCCCGGAGTTGCAAAAGGCACAACAACAAAAGACAGTCTTTAAGCAATAAGCAAAGTCTCTCTTACGGGTGCTGAGAAGTCCTTTGAGTAAAGCAGTAGTCCAGTGATCCAGCAGGTAAGAAGACTCAGATCCATAAATGGGAACTTCAGACAGGCAGGTAAACTATGAGGATTCCTCAGAGAGTGAAGCTGACTTGAAGAGCTTAGTCCAGAGGCTTCAGGAAGCAATGTTACAGACTGGCTGCAGACAGGATTCAGAAGCACTGAACTAACAGCTGAGGCTGCTTAAGTGCAAATGGCAGAAAAACAGGGTGGAGACATAGAGGCTGAAGACTCCATTACAACTGAGGGCAAAATGGATGCACAAAACAGAAAGCAAGATGGCTGCAGGGAAAAAACAAGATCTAAGCACAACATGAAAAAACCATGATAGAAAGTCTCAGAACCTCACATTACTCCCCCCTTGAGGACGGCCTCCGGACGGCTCCGAACCAGGTTTGTCTGGGTACCTCTGATGGAACTGGCGGAGTAAACGGGGGGCATTGATGTTGTCAACTGGTTCCCAAGAGTTATCTTCCACTGAGTAGCCCTGCCATTTGATCAAGTATTGGAGACGATTTCTGTGCAGCCTAGAGTCCAGAATCTTTTCCACCACAAATTCTTCCTGTCCATCGATCAACACTGGATCAGGAGGGGAAGGAGACCGTCCAAGAAATATATTAGGAACTGCTGCCTTAAGTAAAGACACGTGAAACACTGGGTGAATTCTCATAGATTTAGGAAGTTGAAGACGATAAGCCACTGCACTTATAATCTTGTTAATCTTATAAGGACCCACGTACTTTTGTCCAAGTTTAGATGATGGAATTCTTAAGTTCAAATTCTTGGTTGACAACCAGACTAAATCTCCTACCTTGAAGTCTGGTGCTGGCTTTCGAAATTTATCGGCTGCTTTTTTATACCTTTCCCGAGCTGATTCCAGATTCTCCTTTAACACCTCCAGATTTTGTTGCAGGGAAGAAATTCTGTCGGCCACAGCTGGTAGAGGCGTATCTATGGGAAACCGAGGAAGAATGTTAGGATGATAGCCTAAATTGGCAAAAAATGGAGATTGCTTTGTGGAAGCGCTCTGTGAGTTATTATATGAAAACTCAGCCAATGGGAGAAGATCCACCCAATCATCCTGCAGATGGCAAATAAAGCAGCGGAGATATTGCTCCAGGGTCTGATTGGTGCGTTCAGTTTGTCCATTTGTCTGGGGGTGAAATGCAGAAGAGAGATTAACTTTAATGTCTAAAGCAGCGCAGAAACTCTGCCAAAATTTTGAAGTGAATTGCACCCCCCGATCAGAAATGACTTCATCTGGTACTCCATGTAGGCGAAACACATTTTGAACGATTAAGTCTGATGTCTGTTTGGCAGAAGGTAAACCGGTACAAGCAATAAAGTGAGCTGCCTTTGTCAAACGATCCACCACCACCAAAATGGAGTTTTTCCCCTGAGAGTTTGGCAACTCAACAATGAAATCCATAGAAATTGAGCCCCAAGGGCGGGATGGGATGGGCAAGGGCTGCAAAAGACCTGTAGGTGAGGAATGTGGTGTCTTGAATCTGGCGCAGACTTCACAAGAAGCAACATAATTTAGGACATCCTTCCTGTAGGTGGGCCACCAAAAGAAACGGGATAGAAACTCCTGAGTCTTTAGACTTCCTCTGTGACCCGCCATCTTAGAGTCACGAACTAAATGCAGTACTCTCAATCTGACAGTCTCAGGTATATACAAGCGTTGTCCCTGCATCCACACACCATTCTTATAAGTCAGACTTACCTCGTTAGAAGGTTGTTCTAACAAGGAATCCAGTTGATAAGCTTCCTTAATGTCGTTTAATAAATCTTGATTATGGATCACCCCCAGGACCTTGGAATCAGGAAGAATGGTCTTAGGTGTCATGATTGGAGTGGTCTCAATTGAGTGGATCCTAGATAATGCATCGGCCTTTCCATTGCGGGAACCAGGCCTATAGGAAATTACGAAATTAAATTGATTTAGAAAAAGACTCCAGCGGGCCTGACGAGGGGTCAGGCACTTGGCCGACCTAATGAATTCCAGATTGCGGTGGTCCGTCAGTACAACTATCTGCTGAGATGCTCCTTGAAGATGATGTCTCCATTCCTTGAAGGCGGCAATAATGGCCAGCAGTTCTCTGTTCCCTACGTCATAGTTCTTTTCTGCTGACGACAATCGCTGAGAAAAGAAAGCACAAGGATGTAAAATACTGTTCTCACCTATCCTTTGGGAGAGTATAGCTCCAATGGCACAGTCCGAAGCATCCACCTCTATTATGAAAGCGAGTTCAGGATCTGGGTGCACCAAGATGGGTGCCGTCGTGAATCTGGTCTTAAGACGGGAGAACGCTTCTTGGGCTTGAGAGGTCCAGGCAAAGGTAGACTTCTTACGGGTCAGCTGTGTGATGGGTGACACTATTTCAGAAAAGTTCCTGATAAAACGCCTGTAAAAATTTGCAAACCCAATGAAGCGCTGAACCTCTTTCACATTCCTGGGCACTGGCCAGTCCTGAATAGCCTGAGTCTTCCTCACATCCATGGTTATTCCCTGTGAAGAAATTACGTACCCCAAAAACTGGATCTTAGTTACATGAAACTCGCATTTCTCAGGCTTGATATAGAGGCGGTGCATTCTTAGACGTCCCAAGACCGTCCTCACATGTTCATGATGTTCATCTATGGAATTAGAGAAAATTAAAATATCGTCCAAATAAATCACCACAAATGTATCCAAAAGATCCCTGAAGATGTCATTGGCTAAATGTTGAAATGTTGCTGGCGCATTGCATAAGCCGAACGGCATGACTTGATATTCAAAATGTCCGTAACGTGACCTGAAAGCTGTCTTCCACTCATCACCTGGCCTAATGCGGACCAGATTGTAGGCCCCACGAAGATCTAATTTAGTAAAAATCTTAGCCTGTCGTACCCTCTCCAACAATTCGGGGATCAAGGGTAGTGGGTAGCGATTCCTGATGGTGACCTTATTAAGCTCCCGATAATCTATACAGGGTCTAAGAGATCCGTCCTTTTTCTTTACAAAAAAGATGGGTGCACCTGCAGGGGAAGAAGAGGGACGTATAAAGCCTTTAGCTAGATTTTCATCGATATAGTCTTTCAACGCCTTTAGTTCTGGGCCTGCCAGAGGGTAAATATTACCAAAGGGTATTGCTGCACCTGGTAATAGTTCAATTGGGCAGTCATAGGGACGGTGGGGAGGAAGCTGGTCAGCATTCTTCTTATCACAGATGTCAGCATACTCACTATACATGGGCGGCAGCTTGAAGACTGATGGTGTGGAAATTACCGGAGTGGAGCAAATCATAACCCCGGGAATTGTCTTCTTCTCCGGGAAATGCAGCTCCTTGGTTTCCCAATTTATTGTAGGGTTCTGAATCTGCAACCAAGGTAATCCTAAAATAATGGGGAAATGTGGAGAAGTGATGAGCATAAATGACAGTCTCTCTAGATGACCTTTCCCCATGAAAACCTTGACGGGTACCGTCTCCTGATCCACGGGTCCTGAACTTAACAGAGAGCCATCCACTGTCTCCATCTGTACAGGGGTTGTCCTCTTCACAGAACGTATTCCGTGTCTTTGGGCAAAGGAAATGTCCATAAAATTGCCGCTAGCTCCAGAATCAATCATAGCTGAAGTGGACACCCAAACAGCATTAATCCAGAGTTTAATAGAAAGAAGACAATGAGAACTGTTTTTGTTGCAGTTCGGACGAGACACAGCAGAGGAAACCGGAAAAATTGCAGCATTGATATGTGAATCAGGCTCAGATGTGACAGAGTTTAAGTCTGAATAGTCAATATCTATAGGTGCAGCCGGGTCAGACAAGAGTTCCCGAGCCGCCATCACAGACCCCTTTTCACAGCATTCACAGTGTATAACTGCAGCAGTAGCCTTACGGGAATGGCTGGGACAGTTTATAATGAAGTGCCCAGACTTACCGCAGTAGAAACATAGATTCTCCTTCAACCGATGCTCCTTACGTGCGTCACTGACCCGTTTCTGTAGAGAGTCCACTTGCATGGGTTCAGGTTCAGCTTCTCGAGGAGTCCGAGGAACAAAGTCTCTAGTTGGAGAGGGAGGAAGGTATCTGTTAACACGATTAATTGCCGACCATCTCTCCTGTCTACGTTCTGTAAGCCGGGCATCGATCCGGATGCAGAAATTGATGAAATCTCCCAAAGCAGTGGGAGGGTCAGCACGGGCGAGCTCATCTTTAACTTCAGAAGACAACCCCTTCCGGAAAATGGATTTCTTGGCGGAGCTATTCCAAGTAGTGTCGAGGGCCCATCTCCTAAAATCCAGCGCATATTCTGCTACTGAGCGTTTACCTTGACGCAAGGTTAGCATGGCAGCTTCTGCTGTAGCACTGCGATTGGGATCATCAAACATTTGCCCCAGGGCCAATATGAAAGTATTTAGATCGTCCAGACATGCATCATTAGTCTCAATCAAAGGGTTCGCCCATGCTAGGGCCTTGTCAGTGAGAAGCATGATTATTGTTAGTACCTTAGATCGGTCAGTAGGGTATTGTGATGCCTGGGTGGCAAAAAACAGTTTGCATTGATTGAGGAATCCCCTGAATTTTTCTCGTTCTCCGCCAAAGCGAAAAGGTGGTAACTTGGGGAGGCCCGATACCGGGGTAGGAACTGGTGCACGAACTAACTCCTCCAAAGCTTCAGTCCGGGTGCAGAAATCTCGAAAATTTTGACCAAGCACCTGTAGGCTGTGATCGCTACGATCCTGCAGACCTGCAAAGTTCGCCTTTAAAGTCTGCAAATCAGTGAGGATTGAGTTAGTCACCTCATACAATTTCTTAATGCGGGCATCAATACTCCCAGACCCAGCTGACTCCATCTTGTGGCTTCTGAATCTTGTAAAGTGTAGAATTCAGTGTATATGGAGTCTTGGCATGAGTGCAAGGAAGTACAAGAAACACAGGTCTTGATAAAGTAATATTCTTGTATTACGTCATACAAGCAGATGCACAGTAATATACAAGTCTCTGAGCAAAAGGGAACACCTCCTGGTGTAACTGGATTAACCCCGGATTCCCCGGAGTTGCAAAAGGCACAACAACAAAAGACAGTCTTTAAGCAATAAGCAAAGTCTCTCTTACGGGTGCTGAGAAGTCCTTTGAGTAAAGCAGTAGTCCAGTGATCCAGCAGGTAAGAAGACTCAGATCCATAAATGGGAACTTCAGACAGGCAGGTAAACTATGAGGATTCCTCAGAGAGTGAAGCTGACTTGAAGAGCTTAGTCCAGAGGCTTCAGGAAGCAATGTTACAGACTGGCTGCAGACAGGATTCAGAAGCACTGAACTAACAGCTGAGGCTGCTTAAGTGCAAATGGCAGAAAAACAGGGTGGAGACATAGAGGCTGAAGACTCCATTACAACTGAGGGCAAAATGGATGCACAAAACAGAAAGCAAGATGGCTGCAGGGAAAAAACAAGATCTAAGCACAACATGAAAAAACCATGATAGAAAGTCTCAGAACCTCACACTCCAAGACAAAAGGAAAGCGTTCACATCTCAATGAAACGGTTTTCTAATTTTTTTTTCTGGTCATATAACATTTCAGCCTCAATTGTACTAAAACAAACATGCAAATATTATGCATTAATATTGTAATATACAGATTTTTTTGCCTTCAATTAGTTAAGTTTCATATTTTTTCCTCTGTAGTTTGCCAACAAGTTAACAGCAGAGCAAACTTCTATAGACAGATCTTTTTCATGTCTTTATTATCTCAAGTTTTTTAACCACTTCGCACCAGAGCCTGTTTTTGCCTTCGTGACCGGGCCAATTTTTTCAATTCTGACCACTGTCACTTTATGAAGTAATTACTCTGGAACGCTTCAACTGATTCCCCTGATTCTGAGACTGTTTTTTCATGACATATTGTACTTCATGATAGTAGTAACATTTCTTTGATATCACTTGCGTTTATTTGTGAAAAAATCAGAAAATTTTGAAAATTTTGCAATTTTCAAACTTTGAATTTTCATGCCCTTAAATCAGAGAGATATGTCACACAAAATAGTTAATAAATAACATTTCCCACATGTCTACTTTACATCAGCACAATTTTGGAACCAAAATTTTTTTTTGTTAGGGAGCTATAAGGGTTAAAAGTTGACCAGCGATTTCTCATTTTTCCAACAAAATTTCCAAAAACATTTTTTTAGGGACCATATCATATTTGAAGTCACTTTGAGGGGTCTTTATGACAGAAAATACCCAAAAGTGACACCATTCTAAAAACTGCACCCCTCAAGGTGCTCAAAACCACATTCAAGAACTTTATTAACCCTTCAGGTGCTTCACAGGAATTTTTGGAATGTGGAAGAAAAAAATTAACGTTTAACTTTTTTCACAAAAATGTTACTTTAGACCCAATTTTTTTTATTTTCACAGGTGTAACAGGAAAAAATGGACCCCAAAATTTTTTGTGCAATTTCTCTTGAGTGCGCTGATACCCCATATGTGAGGGAAAACCACTGTTTGGGTGCACAGCAGGGCTCGGAAGGGAAGGAGCGCCATTAGACTTTTTGAATGTAAAATTTGTCTGAATAATTAGCAGACGCCATGTTGCGTTTGGAGAGCCCCTGATGTTCCTAAACAGTAGAAACCCCCCACAAGTGACACCATTTTGGAAAATAGACCCCTTAGGGAACATATATAGATGTGTGGTGAGCATCTTGAACCCCAAGGTGCTTCACAGAAGTTTATAATATTGAGCTGTAAAAATAAAATTTTCACATTTTTCCCACAAAAACGTTTTTCATCCCTTAATTTTGCATTATCATAAGGGTAATAGGATAAATTGCACCATGAAATTTGTTGTGCAGTTTCTCCTGAACACGCTGATACCCCATATGTGGAGGCAAACCACTGTTTGGGCGCACGGCAGGGTTTGGAAGGGAAGGAGCGCCATTTGACTTTTTGAATGTAAAATTTGTTTGAATAATTAGCGGACGCCATGTTGCATTTGGGGAGCCCCTGATGTGCCTAAACAGTGGAAACCCCCCACAAGTGACACCATTTTGGAAACTAGACCCCGTAGGGAACTTATATAGATGTGTGGCGAGCACCTTGCACCCCCAGCTGCTTCACAGAAGTTTATAATATTGAGCCATAAAAATAAAATTTTCACATTTTTCCCACAAAAAATGTTTTTCATTCCCTAATTTTGCATTATCATAAGGGTAACAGGATAAATTGCACAATGAAATTAGTTGTACAATTTCTCCTGAGTACGCTGATACCCCATATGTGGGGGAAAACCACGGCTTTGGTGTATGGCAGGGTTCGGAAGAGAAAGGAGCGCTATGTTGGCTGGGATAGGCAGCAGACACCATGTCACATTTGAAGAGTCGCTGACATGCCGAAACAGCAGAAACCCCCACAAGTGACCCCATTTTGTAAGCTACACCTCTCAAGGAATTCATCTAGGGAAGTAGTGAGTATTTTTTAATTTTTAAATTTATACCATTGGGCAATGAAAAAAGCATAATTATATTTTTACCACAAAAAAATGTTTTACCCTCAGATTTTACATTTTCACACAGGGCAATGGGTAAAAATGGTGCCGAAATGTGTCACACAATTTCTTCTAAAAGTGGCAATACCCCATATATGGCTGTATCGTACCACTCAGCCATACGGCGAGATCTGGGGGGGACGGAGCGCTATTTGACAATTGGAGAACAAATTATTGTAGAATAGGCATTTGGATTTGGGAGCACAAAATTTTCTGAATTTCTTTTGGGGGGCAAGGGCCATTTTGCTTTTCCAGAGCCTTTCTGCTACCAGTAACTTGGAAGTCCCTTATATTTTTAACAGATGATGGACCTGAGTGGGGACTAGCTTTTTTTGAGGACTGAGTTGAAGTTTTTATTGGGAACATTTTACGTAACATTTATCCGGCGCCCTAGGCTGAGCACTTACATCGGGGTTTCCATCTAAATTTCCAAGTGATGTAATACAGATGAAACCCCTGCAGGATCCACTCACTATAATGAGGCAGCAGAGTTACTCTGGACTCCGTCTGGCCTCTGTTTAGTGGTGTCCTTTTTTTCAGAAGTGCACCAAACTGTGGCCAACCGCACTTTTATGCACGCCTAAAACAAATGACACCTTGGGATCACAGGCCAGACGGCATCCACAGTGGCCTATATCTGCCTCATTACAGGGAATCTTTTGTTATGGGTTCCGGCTGAATCACATATTTCAGAGATTTACACGGAAACTCTGGCGCAAGTGCTCAGCGCAGAGCGCAGGATAAATGTGTGCCGAGCCATACTGCGATCTTTGGGAGACATAATAAACAAATCAGTAGCAGGTTAAGAATTGGTTTTATTTATTTTTTTACGCCGTTCTTAGTGTGATATAACTGATTAGATTACTTTATTCTTTGGGTCGGTGCGATTACAGAGATACCAGATTTATTTCAGGTTTTTATGACTGACAACTGTCACACACTAAGAGACGCTTTTTTTTGCATCGCCATATTTTGAGAGCTATCATTTTTCCATATTTCGGCCGACAGAGTCAAGTGACGGCTTGTTTTTTGCGGGACAAGTTGACATTTTTATTGGTGCCATATTTGGGTATGGGACATTTTTTGATCGCTTTCTATTCCGTTTTTTGGGAGGTAAAATTAACAAAAACCTACAATTCAGGAATTGTTTTTTGAGTCTTTTTTATGCCGTTCTGCGTGTGGTAAAAGTGATCAGGCAGCGTTTACAGCGATACTACACTTACTGTATATTTTTTTTATGTTTTGGCGCTTTTACACAATAAAACAATTTTATAGAAAAAATATTTTTTTTGCATTGCTTTATTCTGAGCGCTATAACTTTTTTATTTTTCAGCTGATGGAGCTGTATGGCGGCTTTTTTTTTGTGGAACAAGATGATGTTTTCAGCGGTACCATTTTTATTTCAATTTTGCTTTTTGATCGCATTTTTTCCACTTTTTGTTTGGCGATATGAGGAAAAAGCATAGTTTTTTGCTCAGTTTTTTATTTATTTTTATTACGGTGTGCACAGAAGGAGTTAATTAGTGTGACAGTTTTATAGCTCGGGTTGTTTCGGACGCGGCAATACCAAATATGTGTACTTTTTTTATTTTTGCATAAATATACGGATTTATCGGTTTAATATTTTATTTATTTATTTTAATTTATTTTGTATTTTTTTTAACAGTTTCAAAACATTTTTTTTAACTTTTTTTTACATTTTTACTTAGTCCCTGTATGGGACATTAATTTTTATTTTTCTGATCCCTGATCTCATGTAATGTAATAGACATATATTACATTACATGAGATCTTCACTGACTGTTTCACAGTCAGTCTCCTGCCAGCCTTCAGCTGCAGGCTGCAGGCTGAGCCAGGCAGGACACCATATATGGCAGAGCTGGAGGCGGTCATGTGACCTCCAGCTGCCATAGCAACCCAAGGTCCTGGAAGGTATCAGGGGTCGTCGGAGAGGTAAGTGGACGACTCCCTCACCTCCTGCTGTCTTCTATATGCCGCGATTACTATAGATCGCGCATATAGAAGACAGCAAAGGGTTAACATCACTGGGACCTGATCCAATCAGGTCCCGATGATGTTCCCTGTCAGAGCTATCGCTCTGCACCGCTCCCGCAGCGCTTGCAAGACCCTGGGGGTCCTGAGCGCTGCGGGACCACCCACCGTTTTTAAACGTCCGCGCTGCACAAAGCCCAGGCAGCGCGGACGTTTATCTACAGTGGGCGGTCGGGAAGCGGTTAAAGAGAATCTGTCAACAAGCTTTTGTCAATCAGAATGTCGAAGCACGGACACTGATTCCAGCAAAGTCTCACTTGGGGACACATTCAAAGTTTTCCCAATTTTTAGCACTGACTGACCTTCATTTGCTAAAGTAATGATGGCCACTCGTTTTTCTTTACTTAGCTGCTTTTTTCTTGCCATAATACAAATTCTAACAGTCTATTCAGTCGGACTATCAGCTGTGTATCCACCTGACTTCTGCACAACACAACTGATGATCTCAACCCCATTTATAAGGCAAGAAATCCCACTTATTAAACCTGACAGGGCACACCTGTGAAGTGAAAACCATTTCCGGTGACTACCTCTTGAAGCTCATCAAGAGAATGCCAAGAGTGTGCAAAGCAGTCATCAAAGCAAAAGGTGGCTACTTTGAAGAACCTAGAATATAAGACATATTTTCAGTTGTTTCACAATTTTTGGTAAGTATATAATTCCACATTTATTAATTCATAGTTTTGATGCCTTCAGTGTGAATGTACAATTTTCATATTCATGAAAATATAGAAAAATCTTTAAATGAGAAGGTGTGTCCAAACTTTTGGTCTGTACTGTATTTATGTGGGAAGGATCTTACTTGAAGTACTAAATTGGAATAATAGCTACAGGATCCAAAAGTAACAGATTCCAGATTAAATCAAAGTCAAATATTTAATTTTGTCCAAAAAAAGCAGGCACACTGATAAATATACATAAGAAAGTGTAAGTACAAGCAATACAGGTAATACAACCATGCCAGGATGCACAGGTCCAGAAGCCCACAATTCTCGCCAGAAAGAAAAATCTAAAAGTGCCCTAAAGATTGATCAGCATCCACGTAGAAAGAGAAAATGATAGAAAAAGTTTCTTTATTGGACCAGTTACATGTCTTCCTACTCAGAGGACTTTTTCAAGTGTACTTGAAAAAAGTCTGCTTTGGCGGACATGTGATGACATGCTGCTGGTCCAATGAAGAACCTTTTTTTTTTTCCTTTTTTATGAACCATTCTTTGAACTTTCTAAAAAATGCATTCAGTGCATTAAGTAAAATTATTTCCTTTAAAAACGTTATTATCATAAAAAACTTCTACAAGGAAATGTACTTGTGGTATATATCTACAGGATGTGGCTTAGCAAAGAAACCTGTGTGAACATCAGGTACAATGCTTATAGCGAGCCTACAGACATGCACTTCAGACCAATAACTATTTTGTACAACCTCTCCTGCCCCTTACAAAACTCTCTAGCAATAAAGTTTAATGGAAAGAAAGAGGCTGAAAGAGAAGAGCTAAACATCTTGACCTTGAGAGTAGCTTATTAAAATCTATTAAATGTCATCTAAAGGTACCTCAAAATATACACTTGACCTGAAGTACTGTCTTAAGATCATTTTCATAATTTCATAGTTTTAAGGTTAAATAAGACAAAAGTCCATCAATTTCAACTTTCTTAGGCTCTTTATTATTATTATTATTATTATTATTGTTGACAATTGTATTGTCTGTATATTATTCAGTTTAATCATTTTTAAGCACAAAGAAGAAAATAAGTATATCTTAAATATTTTAAACACTAAGTTATAGATTTTTTCTATGAATGAATGCAGCGATACCAAATATGTACAGTTGAAAGTATAAAATATATATTTAGTTGAAGCCAGAAGTTTACATACACAATATAAAAAGACACATATGCATGTTTTTCTCAATATCTGACATGAAATCAGAATAAACCTTTCCCGTTTTAGGTCAATTAGGATTACCATTAGTGATGCGCGAACATGCTCGTCACTGCTTGGTACTCGCCCGAGCATCACGGTGCTCGACAAGCTCGGCTAGTATTTCCGGGTTTCTCGGGCGGGAACTCGGGTCCCCTCCCTGCATGTTTGGCGCTCTTTAGAGAGCCAATGAACATGCAGGGATTGCCTGCCACACACTGTAATGCCTTAGCCATGTTGGTTGTGGCATTACAGTGATTGGCTGGCCGCACAGCGTCATCAGGTCTATATAAGACCTGGCGCCGTTATGCTCGTCACAGTGTACCCCGGAAACAGGCAGAGTAGGGAGATATGCTGCTGAGTCAGGGAGAGATTTGCTTGTTTATAATTTGTATAGGTATTCCACAACATATATATATATCCAACTAAACTAACAGTCCTTCTGAGGATTAATCCAGCTGCATATATTCAGTGGTGATAGCAGGAGTTAGGCAGGCAGGCAGGGTTTGTGGCAGACTGCAGTGCATATAGTGCAAGAGGGTCCACTGAACATCCTGTTAGTATAGGTATTCCACAAAATATATATATATATATGTATATCCATCTGAACTAGCAGTCCTTCTGAGGACTAATCCAGCATCATATAATCAGTGCTAGGCAGAAGTTAGGCAGGCAGGCAGTGTATGTGGCAGACTACAGTGCATATAGTGCAAGACGGTCCATTGAACGTCCTGTCTGCTGCTGCTGTAATAATTACAGATATTTGTAGACATAGCCCCAGACATCAGGCGCCAGGGCAATTTTTTTTTATCTTAATCCTGGTTATTTGCTTAAAAAGCAATCCAGAGTACACCATTTTCTGCTCCATTTGCTTCTTAGCACTGCAGAAACAGTATAACAGTGCGATAAAAATCCACAAATTTTAACTTAACATGGAAAATAATGGCCTCCTTTTCCATTCTTTTGCAGTGTGTCGGTCAAGCTATTCACGCTAGGTCTCTGTGAAGAATAATATTAGTAAATTACAGGCCTGCTATTTAAAACCGTGGCTCTCTGTCAGATGTATCAGATATAACTGCGTTCCAAAATCAGCCATTTCTCATGAACGTGGAAAATATTGTCCTCCATTTAAAATGGGCAAGGTGGGTGGCAAGGGACGGGGAAGTGGACGTGATGGTGCATGCAGAGGCCGAGGCTGTTGCCGTTGGCAAGCTGAAATTGTGCCACAACAAACACCCACATCTTGTCGCTCGACCTTCCTGTCCCAATTACTAGGGGACCGCAGAAAAACACTATTGAACACAGAGCAGTGTCAAAAAGTTATTGGTTGGATAGCAGATAATGCTTCCAGTCACTTTGCCACCACCACTACCACCCTGTCTTCCACACGGTCAAATTTCAGTAGCCGTGAATCTGGACCACATATTCCTCACCCTGATCCTCCTTCCTCCCACTATGCCGAGTGCCTGGAGACAACTGATCCCACACTTGGACACTCAGAATAGCTTTTCACTTTTCCATTTGTAGATTCGGGCCTCTCGCCCAGCCAGCTTCAAAAAAGTCAAGAGGAGAACGCATGTAGCGATGCCCAATTATTGGAGCAGCCACGGTCACATGAAGGCAATGGTGGAATTATTGTCGCAAGAGATGGATGACGATGATGAGACACAATTGCCAGAAAGTCAAGAGGAGGACCAGTTTGCGGAAGTGGAAGATGAGGTAGTGGATGATATAGTAACTGACCCAACCTGTCAGGGGTACATACAGAGCGAGGACAGCAGCACACAGGGGGAGGGAGGCATAGCACCACAACAGGCAAGAAGAAACAATGTGGTGGCCGCAGACACAAGGCGGGAAAGCATTCCTCGTAACGCCAATACAACAGAAGTTGCCATTACAACTGTTAGTTTTGTTGTTTTTTAAAGACTCTGCAGATAACCCCAAAAAGCCATTTGCACCACCTACCAGGCCAGCATCAGCAGGGGTAGCAAAACTAGCAGCCTGACCACCACCAGCATGATCAGGCACATGGCAGCAAAGCACCCGACTTTGTGGGCCGAACACCAGGGTCCAGGAACAGTGTCTGCGGGTGACACAACTGCTTCTTCTGCTGTTGTGCGTGCAAGCAAATCCCCTGTCCATAGTGCATGCGAAGATGCCTCCTGCCCTGCACCTGTCATTGCACACTCTCAACTAGCACCATCAGCAAGCACATCCTTGTCCCAGCGCAGTGTTCAGTTGTCACTACCACAGTCCTTGGAATGCAAGCACAAATACGCAGCCAATGCCCCACAGGCCACACTACTAAATTCACACATTTCACGACTTCTTACTCTCGAAATGTTCCTTTTTAGGCTCGTGGAGACGGAAGCTTTCCGCAACCTGATGGCGGCGGCCGTCCCTCGGTACTCGGTCCCCAGCCGCCACTATTTCTCCCAGTGTGCTGTCCTGGCATTACACGAGCACGTGTACCACAACATTAGCCGTGCCCTCAACAATGCAGTTACTGGGAAAGTCCACCTAACCACGGACACGTGGACAAGTGCTTGTGGGCAGGGATGGTACATCTCGCTGACGGCACACTGGATTAATATAGTAGAAGCCGGGACCCAGTCTAACCTTGGGACGGAACACGTCCTCCCGATGCCGAGGATTGCGGGCCCTGGGTCAATCAGGGTTGCCCCCACATTCTACTGTTCCTGCACCTTCTCCTCCCCAGTCTCCATCTACGAAATGACCACATCAGTAGCAAGCTGGAAGCACTGCAGCACTGCCTCGGCCAAACGTCAACATGCTGTGCTGAAGCTAATATGCTTAGGTGAAAAACTGCATTGTGGATAGCTCTGAAAGATCAGGCATATCTGTGGCTGACACCAATGACTCTACAGCCAGGCATGGTCATGTGTGACAATAGCCGGAACCTGGTGGCGGCTCTGAGGCGAGGCAAGCTCACACACGTACCTTGCCTGGCCCATGTGCTTAACCTGGTGATTCAGTGGTTTCTCGAAACCTATCTGGATCTGACGCATCTGCTTGTCAAAGTATGCCGCCTGTGTGCCCATTTTAGAACGTCAGCTACAGCTTCCGCCACCCTTGCCGTGCTTCAGCAGCGTTTGCAGCTTCCAGATCACCGACTGATCTGCGATGCCCCCACGTGTTGGAACTCTACATTGCAGATGTTGGGAAGGATTTGTGATCAGAAGAGGGCAGTTGTTGACTACCAGCATCAACAAGGCCGTTGGTATTCAGTTCAGACTCGACACATAAGACCTAAGGAGTGGACATGGATGTCAGACATATGTACCATCCTCAAAAACTTTGAGGACTCCACCAAGATGGTGAGCCGCGATGACACCATAATTAGCATCACCATCCCACTTTTCTGTCTTCTGAAACACTCTCTGCTCTCACTTAAAGAGGATGCATTGCAAGCGGAGCATGATGAGATGGAGCAAGGAACCAGCCAGTGAAATTATAACCGATAGGCGCATCCGCCTGTCAACTGAAAATGCTGACAGGCTGACTCTTATAAAAATGAACAAGGGCTGGATTGGGCCAGACTTCTCAACACCACCGAATGATAGCAGCGTAACATGAACTCAAATACAATGTTTTTTTTTCATTAATTTTTTTAACACAATTGTGGTTATTGTGACAGTATTTTATATGTATATGTTGATGAAGCTTTTGCATAGTGCATTAGAATATATACATAGTATTCCAAAGCTTTATAGCCTGTCAGTGTTATACTGACAGGAAACCTATTAGGTCACACCTCTAGCATAGCCTTACAGACAAATACTGATCGCAGACCTGTTAAGCCTTCCACCACCATGGCACCCTGTGATCACATCACATTGGACCAAAGAGCTTATAGAAAGAGTCTCCTTCTTCTGTCAAACAACTTGGATACTATGGACAGCATCCAAGGGGTTATACTGCCAATTTCAGAATTAACTGCAGTGCCAACAATTGCGGCTAGAGCAGAACTCTTTATTACTGCCGGGCTTAAGCTGCTTTCTTGTGCATACAGTGGCGATTACTCCCTATATCATCATGATGGATATTTCCAACCCAGTGTAGGAAATGGCACTTGTTCATAACAGATATATCTGCCATCTGTAATTAAAGGGCTAATATACTGTATACTAATAGCACCAGGACTCATAGACATTGCTTCAGGACTCATAGACCTGGATTGAAAAGATAAGATGTTGACTACCGGCTGCCACTACGTAAGGAATTTTAAAGCATACAACAGTGTGTTGTTTTGGAGTTCAATTCATAGCAGTATTCTGTAGTGCTCTGAAAGTTTCTGACATTACTATAAAACAGGAGATAGTTGCAATGACTATCCAAATTGATAAAACTGTGCTTGTCATTTTGTTTTTATCCTAGATTTTTGTCTGTTAAATAGCCACACTGTAAATGTGTACCTACAAGTTGGACTCATACCAAAACATGTTCCGGCTCATTTCTTTGGTTTCACTTTACTTTATTTGTACATTGTAGATACACGTGCATGGCTCCCCCATTTGGGCTGGGCATTTTGTTTATATATCTTTCAATGAGCAGGTGTCTGAACAGTCAGGTCTGGGTCCTGCTCTGCCCTCATCTATTTTGAAGTCTTCTGACACATATGGATAAAACTACAAGAGTTAAGATTCATTCCCATTGGGTACACCTTGTCGCAGTGTCATGGGTTTAACGGTATTTTCCAGCTCCACTAAAAACTTGTGTTTATTCAAAAAATCTTAAAATGACATATACACTAAGGGAGAAGGAAGATGTTAGTTTGATAAATAGAGTTGACGCATTTCAGACGCTGTTCCTGCGTCCTTTATCAAAGGAGCTTTGATACTCCATGTCTTGGTCAGGACGTCTTCCATGCTCCCATCTAGTCCAATTGAGCTGCAAACAGGTGAGCTGGCATACACCCTCCATATGGATGTTTTTTATACTTTTCTGATCGAAATAGTGGCAACTAAGGACAGTATTTTATGTCTATGTACTATTACTATTTATTTATTTAGTGCAGGGCATTTTATTTTAACCTTAGGTTCTAGCATCAGGACTCATAGACATAGATTGAAAGATAACATGGCGTCACCCCCTATTTTATGAAACCAGCAAAGGTAAAGCAGACAACTGTGAACTCATATTATTAGGCTGGGAAGGTCCCTGATTATTGGGCCCTTCCCAGCCTAAAAATTCCAGCCTGTAGCCGCCCCAGAAGTGGTGCATCACATTATATGCGCCAATTCTGGTGCTTTGCTTTTGTTTTTGCCGATTGCCCTAGTGCATTGGCAATTGGATTAATGGGGCTTGGGGTTGATTTCAGTTGTGAATTGTCTAAAAACACAGCTGACATCAATTCCTGGTGTTAACAATGGAGAGGTGTCTATCAGACACCCCCATTACTAACTCAGTTATAAAAAGTAAAAAGACACAGATGCAAAAATACTTTATTTAAAAAAAACACTCCCCAACACTTTTCCTGGTTTAACAATTTATTATGAAAATAAAAACCTTGCAGGTCCGACGTAGTCCCGGAAGTCGGACGTAGTCCACAAATGGATACCTGAAAATCATAAAAAGAGACAAATAAAGAACAAGACACTGTCCCTCATTCATCAATTTATTAGAAAAAAAGATCCTACGCAGGTCTGACGTAGTCCAGCGCTTCTACCTACGTTCCTTGAATCCGATTGCCTGGACTACGTCGGATTTCCTGGACTACATCTGATATTTTTAATGCCCCCACTGATTTGCATTAGTGAGTCTTGTATGATATAGGAGGTCATATGCATCATGCTGTGATTTTTTCCTCAGCTCGATTCCAGCTGCCTCATTGAGTAACATTGGTGCGAGTGAAATGCGATTTTTTTTTATCACATTGCACTTGACATATTTATACGCAAGTGTGAGCAAGGCCTAAAAAAGAGATAGTTTCAATGATTTGATCAAAAATGATATAAGGCACCTTTCAGACGTCAGTGTTTTGAGTACGTGTGATGTCCGTTTCCAATGTACTGGAGACTCTGACACACGTAGACCCATTCAAATAAATGGGTCTGTGCACATGTCAGTGTGTTTCCACGGACCGCGTGTCTGTGGGTAAAACACACTGATATGTCCGTTTTTTTCTTGAAAAACGGGCCTCAAAACGTCCCACACAGATGCACAGTGATGACACATGGATGACATCCGTGTGTCATCAGTGTGACATGTACCGGCGCCTGGGAAACAGTGGTACAGTTAGCGCTGTTCCCAAGCGCCGGGTGCTAAACGCTGCCCTCATCATTGTCCCCTTATTGCGCTGTGATCAGGGACAATGTTGGGAGTATTCTGCTCCCGCTGTGTACTGGTGTAAAAATAAGAGTAAAAATATCTTTATACTCACCTGTCCGAAGATATCCCCCCCTGTAACCCATCTGACGCATGAGTGGTCAGGTGGATTAAAGCAGGGGACATCTTTGGACAGGTGAGTTTAAGGATTTTTTTATTTTATTCTTATTTTTACACCAGGACACAGCAGGAGCAGAATACTATTCTTAACATTGTCCCCTGCTGGTACTGATTGCAGCACCAGCAGGGGACAATGATTAGGGCAGCTTTCAGCACCGAGCGCTTGGGAACAGTGCTAACTATATCGCTGTTTCCCAGGTGCCAGTACGTGTGATCCTGATGCGGCACATGGGCGGCACACGGTTGCCACATGTGTGCCACACAGGTGCACACAGAAACGGATATAGACTGGTTTTTCCAGTACCGGAAATATCCGGAAGTCTGAAAAGCAACTAACTGTGCATATCTCAATATGAGTTTAGTACATTTCGGATTGTCTTAAAGTCAGAAAATAAAATCCACACCTGATATGAATAAGCATAATGTTATGAAAAGATTTGCATATTTTCTAGCTTTTCCCTTAATAAATGTGTCAGAAACTTGGAGACCATCCTAATTCTTTAGAGATCATGGAAACTTTTCACGTCCCATTCTAAATTTGGCGAAAGATTAAAAAAAAGAAATTTTTTGTATTTTATTTTGGTGAACTTCATGGTTTACCACATTTTTGCAGCATAGGAGCCTATATGGTCTTAATATTAGATTTCCCTTTCAAGCCTGGAGAAAAAGCTCCACATATCCAATAGAACTAAGCGCTCATTTACAACACTGATGAAAGGTTTAAATAACAAAGCTCAGAATTAACTATGGAATTGTGACATTAACTATGCCAGATTCAAGTTTCAGCATGACAGCTTATCTTCTTCATAGGATTCATGAGCTTATACTGAAACTAAGATTAATTTTCCTAGGTGTGACAATCGATCTTTGTCGGTCTAAATCTGGATCTAAAATCGATATTTTATAAAACTCATTCTTGACAAATTCATTTAACCATTGCTGCACAAGAAAATTTTCAATTTTTTGTTAAAAAAGTAATTTATGTAAACCTTGACGTGATCTGCTCACCTAAGTGGACAATTTTCCTAACCTACTTTCCTACCACCTGACTAAATTTGTAGTCTAAACCTCTTAGAATAAAAACCAGTAAAGTTATGTTTTTATTATTAGCAAAATGCCATTGGCAATTATCGGCTCTTCCAAATTGGAAAAATGCTACTATGGAAATGTTTAATTCCAATCTGGATCAAGTAAAGAAGTTCTCCAGACAATAAAAATAAAGGTAAATGGTCTTTAAGTAATTATTAGTGTTGAGGGAGCATGCTCGACACTGTTCGGTACTTGCCCGAGCATCTCACTACTCGGGATGTTCGGCGAGCACCGAGCATTTTCGGGTTACTCGGGCGGGAGCTCGGGTCTCCGCCCTGCATGTTTGGCGCTCTTTACAGAGCCAATGAACATGCAGGGATTGCCAGCCAGTCACTGTAATGACACAGCCATGTTGTCATTGCAGTGATTGGCTGGCCGCACAGCGTCACCTCGAGTATTTAAAACCGGGCTCCGCCATCTTGGACACAGTAGCTCTGGATCAGACAGTGTAGTGAGAGTGCTGCTGAGCTAGGGAGAGATTTATACTGCGAAATAGGTAGTGTAGGGTCTGTAAAGGCTGCCAGATAAAACAAACAGTCCTTCTCAGGACTAATATCCATCCCAGATATCAGGCAGGCAGGCAGGCTGTATAGGAGATGCAGTGGTTATACCAACAAACACTGCATTACAGTCCTGTGTGCTGCTGCTGCTCAAATTGCTAGACTTAGGCCCAGGTCTCAGGGGCCAGGAAAAATCCTTTTTTTTCATCTAAATCCTCTTTTTTTTCCCTCAGTCAGACTGTACAAATACCCATCCTATTAACCTTTTGGTATCCCCACCAAAAAAAAAAAAATTGAGAGTGTCTGTGAGTGTTCAGACACAAATATATCTGTTTAAAAGAGTCTGGCATCGGCCAAATAACTAGAACAGTGGTTTTGCAGTTCCACGGTTCAAATCTCTGTATTATCCACTTTTTTGCCTTTTTTTCATAAGAAAAAACAGTTTGAGTGTCTCGCTGACTGTTCAAACACAAATATATCTGTTTAAAAGATTCTGGTGTAGGCCAGAGAAATAGAACTGTGTTTTCCTCTTCCTCGGTTCAAATCTGGGTGTAATCCACCTTTTTGCCTTTTTTACATAAAAAAAAACAGTTTGAGTGTCTCACTGACTGTTCAGATACAAATATATCTGTTTAAAAGATTCTGGTGTAGGCCAGAGAACTAGAACTGTGGTTTTTATCTTCCACGGTTCAAATCTGGGTGTTATCCACCTTCTTGCCTTTTTCCATAAAAAAAAACAGTTTGAGTGTCTCGCTGACTGTTCAGACACAAATATATATGTTTAAAAGATTCTGGTATAGGCCAGAGAACTAGAACTGTGGTTTTCCTCTTCCACGGTTCAAATCTCCTTGTTATTACCATTTTGACATTGATAGTGCGAGTGTAAGCTATTTTACTTCATTTACAATGGACAAGGCGCGTGGCAAGGGACTGGACGTTCTGGTGATGGTGCGTGCAGAGGACGGGCCGTGGCCAAGGTGAAAATGTGCCACAACCAACAGCCACATCTTCTCGCTCCCAGTTCTTGACCGAATTACTGCGGAAGCACACATCAACACCACTATTGCGAACTGATCATTGTGAAAATGTTATTAATTGGATAGCAGATAATACTTCCTGTCACCTGGGCACCACCACCTCTGGTCTGTCTTTCACACCGTCAAGTCTTAGTAGCCGTGAATCTCGACCGCATACTCCTCCTCTCCCTGATGCTCCTTCTTCCCACCATGCCGAGTGTTGTCAGACAGCAACTGATCCCACAGTTGGATACTCTGAAGAGCTGTTCACTGGTCCATTTCCATATTTGGGCCCCTTGCCTGCTCCGCTTGAAGTGGTGGAAAAGGAGATCCCATGTAGCGATGGCCAAATATTTGAACAGCCACGGCCACAGGAAGGTGACGCTGGCAATTTGTCACAAGAGGTGGACGATGACGAGACACAATTGCCACGAAGTGAGGAGTAGGACTGTGGTGAGGAAGTGGAAGAGGAGGAGGTGGTGGATGATCTAGTAACTGACCCAACGTGGCGGGAGGACACGCAGAGCGAGGCCAGCAGCACACACGGGTAGGGAGGCAGAGTACCCCAACAGGCAGGAAGAAGCAGTGTGGTGGCCGCAGACAAAAGGCGGGCAACCGTTCCCCGTAACACCAACACAAGGGACGTGGCCAGTACAACCGGTAGGTCTTCCAGAGTTTGGAATTTTTTTAAAGACTCTGCTGATAACCCCAAAAAGGCCATTTGTACCACCTGCCATGCCAGCATCAGCAGGGGTGACAAAACTACCAGCCTGACCACGACCAGCATGATGAGGCACATGGCAGGAGGAGAGCATGGTCAGTCGTCATCTTGGTGAGGACACGGAAGTCTTGCCCGTTACCAGTCTGGCACGCATGGCTGACTTTATGTTACGCTGCCTTAACCGTGACCCTCGCGTTGTCAAAATGTTGGGTGACAGTCATTACTGGTGACACTTTTAGACCCCCGCTACAAGGAGAACTTTCACTCTCTTATTCCTGAGGTGGAGAGGTCTACAAAAATGGGGCAGTACCAGAAGGCCCTGGCTGCAGAACTGTTAAAAAAATTCCCATCTGAACACACTAGCGGCAGAGGTTCGTTGCCCAACTAAGGCGTACAAGCAAGAGAGACGCAACACCAATCCAGCAGAGGCAGGGGATCACTGTCAACGTTCTGGGACAGTTTTCTGAAAGTTTCAAAAGATGGTGAGGGAGTACCTTGCCAACCATACCAGCATCCTCCGTGATTCCTCTGTGTCTTTTAATTATTGGGTATCCAAGCTGGACACTTGGAATGATCTCGTTCTGTTCGCCTTGAAGGTCCTAGTCTGCCCTGCCGCTAGCGTGTTATCGGAGCGTGTTTTAAGTGCCGCTGGGGGAATTAAAACTGATAAGCGCACTCGCCTGTCAACTGACAATGCTGACAAACTGACCCTTATCAAAATGAACAAGGGCTGGATTGGGCCAGACTTCTCATCACCACCAAATGACAGCAGAGTAATATAAAGTCAAATCCACTGTGTTATTTCGGGAGGTGTATTCCCATGCACCGCTTCACACCCACACATGGGTATACACTTCCTCATTTTGGCTGTTTTTTGCTCTTCTCCTCTGCCTCCACCACCACTATGCCACCAGGGTGACTGTGGTCCATGTTGCCAGGATTGCAAGTTCCTCCATCCTAATTTTTGGCAGCTTTTGCTTGGATGGCATAGGCAAAGACTATGGGAGACCCACTCCCCAATAATGGGAATTATGTTTTTAATATGCTGGACTGCATTGGTTAGGCATCAGGCATTTGCTGGATTTGAAATAGGTCCAGAACCTTCTGTGGTCTCCCATTCTGGTCCAGCTGGGCTGATACTGCTCAGCATTGTCGTCAGTCCCAACGCCTAGCTCGTCCACAAGATGTACAGGTTGTCTCTTGGGTCTTTGTTCCTAGCAACATGAAGGATAGGTTGCGGAGGGAGACAAGGCTGCTAAAGCCTAAGTCCAGGATTCTCTGTACTGAGCATGCCCGTGACATGGCGGACAGTGATTGGTGGTTTGGGAGTCAGCTGATCCGGTGACCTGGCACTGCCTGATTGGTTGCGGGTGACATCACCAATGGTGCGACGGTGGGCAGGGCATAATCTTTAAAAAGCCTGCCCACGAACATGGCGGCGCGCTCTGATCATTGAGCTGTGATGGTGTTGTGTGGACGCTTGGTCTCTTGGGCTCCACGTGTGCTTTACTTTCTGGCAGGCAAGTTTAGTGGAAATAGGCAGGCTTAGATGAAATAGGCAGGTAGCTTCATCTGACAGTCTGGCTCCTACAAAGGGGTCGCCTTACACCCCGAGCAGTCTGCAGACACCCTATTCCCGGTACCACCTGTAAGCCACCTGGAGAGATACTCCTTAGTCCGGTAGCACGCCGGCTGGGAGCACGTATTGGCCGGCGTGAGTCACACACGTGTGACACCCCAGGGGTCTGGTTGTCACAGTGATAGAGATATTACGTCTGAGAGCAGGTGGGAGGTCCTTTGGTCAGGGATCCTGTGCATGCCACACCTCCTGCCCAGCCTTGGGAGGGGAAGAACTTCCCCTGTATAAACCCGGGGCTGAGGCAGAGTTAGGGAGTCCAGGAAGAGTAGAGACAAGAGCAGCATAGGAAGCAGCAGAGTCACAAGGAGTCAGGGGCTGGCAGCTAAAGAGCTCGCCCTGACTAAGAAGATTCTTTACCGGACCCGGAGTCCGAGGCTGTGGGGACTAACTTCTACCCAGCAGCAGAATCCGTCAGGCAGGGGATTTCAGGTCCCCTGGCCCAGAAGCCCGAAGGCCCGGTCACACGCGTGGGACCAGCACCGCCATCGTGGAGCGGAAGCCATTAGAAGGCCCCGAGTCACCGGCCATACGGGTGAGCACCACACGGTACACTCAGGGACGTGGGCTACTTACATCAGCTTCTAGCAAGGTAGCCAGAAGAGTACAGTCAGCTTGGGAGGCCTACAACTACGCCTGGCCAGGGGAGATCCCATCTGCTCAAGGACTGACCAGGCCCCGTTCGCTAGCAAGTACTCCGGGAGGGTCTATCGTTGTTACCAGTAAAGACCCTGAACGCTACCATACCGTCTCTGAGTGGTTCCTGCTACCCCCATCATCCACGTCGGCTGCCCTGAGGCCATACCCCTCCCGTTGGGGGTTATACTATCACGCTGCACCATCCTTCCACCGGCCTCAGCGGTCTGCCCTGCAGCAGCAGCCCCCTGGCTGCATTCAACGGGTGGCGTAGTCATCAACCATTTTCTACCGCTAACAGACTGCCGTCCAGTTTGACTCCCTGGGCACGGACCGGGTCACCGCCACGAGACTACAACCCTAAACAGATCCGGCTCCGGGTAAGCTCCCGCGTGCGCAACGCAGCGCGACACAGGCCCAGGGGCGCGTCAACTTTGGCGTAGTCGGCAGGATCACGTGCCCGCAACCACCGGGTACTGCGTGCCTGAAAAGCAAAGACTGTTCAAACTTACCAGTGGTGAAGATTCCCGCCATCGGTGAAGTTTCCCGCCATCCGGCGCCATCTTCAGCCTTCTTCCCGCCATCCGTGGAGTTTTCCCGCCATTGGACGCCATCTTGAGGACGCCGCGCGGGAAGAAGAGGGGCGTGGACTCCGAAAGCGCGCGAGAACTGAAGCCCCGCCTCACGTCCGGACGTTGCGTAAGGTCCTGGAAGGAGCCCAGCAGACGCCGACGTCACAGGAGCGCGACGGAAGGTCCTCAACCCTGACGATCCACTGCGGAGCCGCGGCCTACGGAACAGGATCATCGCAAGGTAGGCCACGGTCCACTAGGGGGGAGGAAGATGTCGGATACGGAGGAGAGCTCCACTGCCTCAACCCCCGCCAGCGCTACCGCTGTTGCAGTTATGCCCTTCACCATGCCCTATATCCCGGGAGCAGCTTGGCTACCCCAGTACTCAGGGGAGTCACATACCCTGCATGACTTTAGAGAAAAGCTGGATAGCCTCTTCCAGGTGTACCCCCTCACAGAAGAGCAAAAAGTGAGCATTCTGGTGGCCCAACTAACTGGGGCAGCCAAAAGGGAAGTAAAATCCTGGCCACCTGGGAGGAAGACTGTCGCAGGGATACTAACCCGGCTGAAGGACACCTTTGATACCCGCACCTCAGCCGAGATTAAACTTAGATTCTACGGGTGCAAGCAGCGAGCGCATGAGAGTATAAGGGACTATGCACTCAACCTACAAGAGGCCCTGAGGGCCATTAAGCAGACCGACCCTAATGGAGTGGGAAACGAGGACAGGCTGTTGACCGAACAATTTATAGAGGGTTTATATTGCAATGCCCACCGCACCCAGTTGCGGGCAATGGCCTTACAGGACCCTCATCTAGAATTTGCACAGTTCAAGGACAGAGCCATCCGGGTGCTCCGAGAACCGGCACCAGGTGGCGTTGTGACCCACAGACGCCCCACTACCACTTACTACCAGGAGGCGGCGCCCTTGTCAGCAGGGCCTGTGGGAGCTGATGCGCAGGCTTTGGACAATGACCCGGCTCCAGACCTACACCATCAGGTCCAAGAGCTAGCTAAAAGCGTTGCTGCGCTAACCCGAACTGAGCAGTCTTTACAGGTTTCCACTCCAGGGAAGATCCAGCTGGCATCCGGACCGGAGGACATCCCGTGGCGTCGACCAAGGAGGACCCCACCGGCCAGAGGAAGACCCAGTGACCGATACAGCGAGGACGGACGACCCATCTGCCGCCGCTGCAATCAACCCGGACATATGGAAAGGTACTGTTCTTTAAACGGGCACAACCTGGGGTAGAGGGCCAACCCCCAGGAAAAAGATCACCAGGCCCATCGAACTGGCGCGACAGATATGTGGGAGGACGTCCAGTCTTGCCTGTGGTACTGGATGGCATTCCCATGAGTGCCCTACTGGACACCGGGTCACAGGTCACCACCATCCCGTACGTGCTCTTCAAGCAGTACTGGAATGACTCGGATATTACCCGCTACCCTGACGACGACTTGAGTATCATCGCCAGCAATGGTCAGCCCGTGCCACAGATCGGATTTAAAGAGGTGACCATCAAAATTGGTAGAGTCGAACTGGCCGCACAGGGACTGATCATTGTAGATATTGACAAACATGAGAGTCACCCAAAAATAACTCTAGGAACTAATGTAATTGAAAATTGTCTTGCAGAGGTGATTTTCCTTTTACAGCAGGTTGCCAAGAATGCCAGCTCCGGCGAGCAGCGGGTGCTCCAGAAAGAGATCCGGGCACTGATGCAACGGCAACAAGTGGAACTCTCCGGCGGTGAGATTGGTAGCGTAAGAATGTGTGACCCTTTTCCTATTGCCATGCCCCCAAAAAGTGAAATGATGATTTGGTGCCGGGCAGCTATTGGTCTGAGAGGTAGAGATTACCAGGCAATGGTAGAACCAGTTTACTCAGACAGTAGGCCCACCATTTTGACAGCACGGGGGGTGGTCAATGTACGCCATGGGAGGGTGCCCGTTCGCATAATAAATATCGGGGAGAGGGAAGTGTACCTGCCCCGGTATGCCACGCTAGCCAAATTATATACCACTAATCAAAATTCTATACAATCTGTGGAACCCTTGCCTCCATCTCACCCGGAGGAAGGTAACGGCTCTAAGAAAGACATGGAGGACTGGTGTCAGCAACTACATCTGGGTACTGACTCCACTCCCTCACACCAGAAACAAGGAGTCTATCGGGTGGTTCAAGAGTATGAGAGAGTGTTTAGTAAACACCCGTTAGACTTCGGGCGAGTCAAGGGGGTAGAACACCGCATCCCCACGGGAGATCATCCTCCCATAAAAGAGAGGTATCGACCCGTACCCCCTGCACATTATCAACACGCCAAGGGGATGCTTAGAGACATGAAGGAGGCTGGGGTAATCCGGGATAGCTGTAGCCCCTGGGCAGCCCCACTAGTTTTAGTCAAAAAGAAAGACAACACCATGAGGATGTGTGTAGATTACCGGAAAATCAACCGTATCACACACAAGGATGCGTACCCCTTACCAAGGATAGAGGAGTCATTGGCTGCTTTAAGATCTGCTAACTTCTTCTCTACCTTGGATCTCACTAGCGGGTACTGGCAGGTTCCTGTAGCAGAGGCGGACCGGGAGAAGACCGCATTCACCACCCCGATGGGACTTAGCGAGTTCACCTGCATGCCGTTCGGACTCTGCAACGCCCCAGGAACCTTCCAACGATTAATGGAGTGCTGTCTGGTCCACAGAAACTTCGAGACGGTCCTGTTGTACCTGGACGATGTCATCGTATACTCCAAAACTTATGAGGACCACCTGAAACACCTGGCGGAGGTGTTCGAAGCTCTGGCGAGTTACGGCCTAAAGGTGAAACCCTCCAAGTGTCACCTCCTGAAACCAAAGGTGCAATACCTGGGACACGTGGTGAGCGCTGACGGAGTGGCTCCCGACCCCGATAAGATCACCGCAATCAAAGGATGGCCAAGCCCTTCCAGCGTAAAAGAAGTGCGGCAGTTCCTAGGGTTGGTAGGCTACTACCGAAGGTTTATTCCCGGTTTCACCAAAAAGGCGGCGCCTATGCAGGACCTCCTGATAGGCCAGTCCCGGAAGGCCAAGAACCAGAAGCCGCCCTTCAAATGGGAAGAGCTAGAGGAAGAGTCCTTCCGCCAGCTGAAGATGGCCCTCACGGGGGATGAAATCTTGGCGTATCCGGACTATAGCCAGCCCTTCATCCTCTACACCGACGCCAGTAACGTCGGGCTAGGAGCCGTACTGTCCCAGATTCAGCAGGGGAAAGAGCGAGTAATCGCCTATGCCAGCCGAAAACTGCGACCCACCGAAAGGAATCCCGAGAATTATAGCTCATTTAAGCTAGAGTTCCTGGCCGTGGTATGGGCAGTCACCGAGCGCTTTAAGCATTACCTCGCTTCTTCCCGGTTCACCGTATACACGGATAACAACCCGCTGACACACCTGGACACGGCAAGACTCGGTGCCCTGGAGCAGAGGTGGATGGCCCGTCTGTCCAACTACGAGTTCACAATTAAATACCGGGTAGGGCGCTCCAATACCAACGCGGACGCCCTGTCCAGGATGCCCAACCTGCCGGACGGAGGAGAAGATCCGGAGGGACTGGAAGAAGTTGAACTCCCTGCGTTCCACCGTCATGGGACTATCCAGTATTCCCACCGGGTAAGGAGTAAGCAGGCTGCTACGTTGAACCCCTTACCTCACTACAACTGGGCGGAAACGCAAGACAGTGACCCTGCCGTCCGACTGGTGAAGGAGATGCTGACTCGCCCGGAGGCTAGCCTGGAATCAGACGCTCCAGAGGAAGCCAAACAACTATGGGCAGAGAAGAGTCGACTGTTCCTTTACAAGGGGAAGTTGTGCCGCAGAATGGTTAACTCCAGGACGCATGAACTACTCTGGCAAGTAGTGGTGCCACGAAGAGACGCAGCCATGGTGATGGAGGCATACCACGACGGAGCTGGACACTTCGGGTGGAAAAAGCTGGAGTTCCTGCTGCGCGAGCGGTTCCACTGGGTAGGCATGAGGGGAACCATCGAGAAGTGGTGCAGAGACTGTGGCCCGTGCAATCTGAGAAGGAAGGACCGGGCCAGCCAGAAGACTCCCCTGCAGTCCATCGTCACCCGGCAACCGTTGAAACTGGTAGCCTTGGATCATGTAAAACTGACCCCCAGCAGAAGTGGCTACGTCTACGCGTTAACCATCGTGGATCATTACTCCCGGTTTCTGGTTGTCGTCCCCGTCAAGGACTTAACGGCTCGAACAGCAGCTAGAGCCTTCCAGCAGCACTTTTGCCGTCCACACGGGTACCCGGACCAAGTGCTGACGGACCAGGGACCTGCCTTTGAAGCGGAGGTCTTCCAGGAATTCTGCAATCTGTATGGCTGCCGGAAGATAAGGACGACACCCTACCATCCGCAAACTAATGGACTTTGTGAGAAAATGAACCAGGTGGTAATGGATCTTCTAAAAACGTTGCCCCTGGAAGAACGCAGTCTGTGGCCTGAGAAGTTGCCCGATCTGGTGGACCTATACAACCACATCCCGGTAGGTTCCACCAACTGTACCCCGGCTTACCTAATGAGGGCAAGACCTGGTAAGTTACCTGTTGACCTGGAAATGGGAGTCCTGACGCCCGAGGACACTTCACCAGAAACAGACTGGGACACAGAGAGGCAGCAGCAGTACCGGAAAGTACAGGAGAGCGTGGAGCGAAGTCTCTGTCAGGCTAGGGAAAGACAAGAGAAGACTTACAACCAGTATGCTCCCGCTGTTCCCCTGGTACCCGGAGAGCAGGTCTTGAAGAGGAAGAGACGGCTCCACAAGTTGGACGACCAGTGGGAGAAGGACCCGTACACCGTACTGCCCTCAAGCCACGAGAACCCGAAGGTCTGTACCATCAGTAAAGACGGAGGGGAAACCACAGCCATTGTATCCCGGGACCACCTGAAGAAGTGCCCCGAACAACTGAGGAGGAACAGGAAGACCATCGACCCGTGGAAGAAAGGGAAGATATGGTTAGTACCGTGCTCGGGGACTTCCCTCGGTCTTGGACTCAAGTCAATGGTGCAGTTGTGGTACCCGTACTCACCTTCCTCCAACCATCATCCCAAGAACCTACGGAGCAACGGGTAGAGCTGGAAGAGCAGCCGGTCCAGGAGGCAGAAGACTCCACCCAAGCGGAACAGGAGAATCCACCCTCTGCTTATAGTGAGCCTGCCGTACCCCTAGTGAGACAAAGAGCCGGTAGACAGCTGCCCAGTTTACCCTTGACAGCTCCTACACCCTGTAGTTCAGGGCCAGACAGTCAGCTCCGTAGGTCCACTAGGGCCACTAGAGGCCAGTTACCCGCACGTTGGAGGATCTAAATGTTTAAGTTGTTTTACAATGTTTACCTGTTTATTGTTGCTTGTGTGTAATTTTGTGTTTCTAGTTGTTTTTAGGAGTCTTCGGTGGATTTGCCGGGAATCCTTTGTATAAAGTTGGAGCGTAACCCAGGATGGACTAGAGACTGTTAAGGACTCGGGGTAGGACAGACCCCTACCTGGTTACGTCTCCCTGTGTTGGTGAAATGGACACCTTTGCTTTTCTTCAAAGACTGCACCCGGTTGCGGACATCCGTGACCATCTTACTGTGTTTCCTTATTGTATTTTATTGTTCTTTGATATACCTTGTTATATTTTTCTAAAAAGTGTTTAGTCCCGGAGTACTAAATTTCACTAGGGGGGAGTGTGACACCCCAGGGGTCTGGTTGTCACAGTGATAGAGATATTACGTCTGAGAGCAGGTGGGAGGTCCTTTGGTCAGGGATCCTGTGCATGCCACACCTCCTGCCCAGCCTTGGGAGGGGAAGAACTTCCCCTGTATAAACCCGGGGCTGAGGCAGAGTTAGGGAGTCCAGGAAGAGTAGAGACAAGAGCAGCATAGGAAGCAGCAGAGTCACAAGGAGTCAGGGGCTGGCAGCTAAAGAGCTCGCCCTGACTAAGAAGATTCTTTACCGGACCCGGAGTCCGAGGCTGTGGGGACTAACTTCTACCCAGCAGCAGAATCCGTCAGGCAGGGGATTTCAGGTCCCCTGGCCCAGAAGCCCGAAGGCCCGGTCACACGCATGGGACCAGCACCGCCATCGTGGAGCGGAAGCCATTAGAAGGCCCCGAGTCACCGGCCATACGGGTGAGCACCACACGGTACACTCAGGGACGTGGGCTACTTACATCAGCTTCTAGCAAGGTAGCCAGAAGAGTACAGTCAGCTTGGGAGGCCTACAACTACGCCTGGCCAGGGGAGATCCCATCTGCTCAAGGACTGACCAGGCCCCGTTCGCTAGCAAGTACTCCGGGAGGGTCTATCGTTGTTACCAGTAAAGACCCTGAACGCTACCATACCGTCTCTGAGTGGTTCCTGCTACCCCCATCATCCACGTCGGCTGCCCTGAGGCCATATCCCTCCCGTTGGGGGTTATACTATCACGCTGCACCATCCTTCCACCGCCCTCAGCGGTCTGCCCTGCAGCAGCAGCCCCCTGGCTGCATTCAACGGGTGGCGTAGTCATCAACCATTTTCTACCGCTAACAGACTGCCGTCCAGTTTGACTCCCTGGGCACGGACCGGGTCACCGCCACGAGACTACAACCCTAAACAGATCCGGCTCCGGGTAAGCTCCCGCGTGCGCAACGCAGCGCGACACAGGCCCAGGGGCGCGTCACACGCATCCCAGCTCCAACTGTGTAGTCCCTGTGCTGCAACAGGACTACAGATACATTATTTATCGCACATCTCTCGTGCAGTTAACAGAGATAGTGCGAATCCCTATTCCCGTTCCGGTGTGCTGTAACACGGAGGGGATTGTTTTACCTTCTCACCCGGAAGGTGTTCGGCCGCAGTCCACCAGGCTGCATCGCGGACCCCGGGTTCGGTTGCTTTCCATTATTTAATAAAGTTGTTTGCAACCATCCCCTTAACAGTATCAGAGCGCCAGGGTCTTGCCGAACATGGCTGATAACCAGCAACTGCAGTGCTATATACAGCAACTTGAGGCCAGACTTAGGACTCTGGAACAAACTGACCCGGTAGCTGATATCACTGCAGTAGCTACCCAGGCGGCTCAAGCAGCCAATCTGGTTAACTCGGTTGCGGTAAATGCTGCGGCTGCTGCAATTGCTCCATTACCCCGTTTTGCTCTTCCAGAAAAATTTTCTGGTGACAGCAGATTCTGCAGAGGTTTTATTAACCTATGCTCCATTCAATTGGAGATGATGGAGGCACGGTTCCCCTCCGAACGGGCCAAAGTGGGTTATGTCATCTCGTTACTCTCCCACTGGAGTGGGCTACCCCTCTGTGGGGGCGCAATGACCCGGTAGTGGCTAATGCGGGCCTCTTTCTTAAAGCCCTAAAGAGTGTTTTCCTAGGTCCTCAGGTCACACATAATACGGCTCTTAAGCTTCTTGCGTTGGTCCAGGGTTCAGTCACCGCCAGCCACTATGCCATCCAGTTCAGAACCTTAGCGGCTGAATTGGATTGGTCTGAGCGGTCTATAATCCAGGTGTTCTGAAAGTGTCTGGCTGGGCATATTAAAAATGCTCTATCTACCAGAGAGATTCCAACCTCCCTGGAGGAGTTAATCTCTCTTGCTAACCGAATAGATTTGCGTCATGCAGAACACAAGTTAGAGCTGGAGGCCTCCAGACCTCAGTGTCGGGTGGCATCATCCTTCTGTAGACCCATTTCCAAACCCGCGACTCCCGACCTGGAGCCTGAGGCTATGGATATATCCCGAACTGAGTCTAGCCCCTCTCGTTCCCGACCTGCACATCTCTTGGAGTACCCCATTAATAAGGGTTCCAAGCAGTCGGGAAAACGAGTGTGTCTAACCACCATTGGAGGAAGTGTGTTAGATTCTCGGGCTTATTCCTCCAAATTATTGTATAAGGTGACAATGTTCTTCGAAGCAACCGCGGTTACTGTCATGGCGTGGGTGGATTTTGGCGCCGATGGCAATTTTTTGTCATCTACGTTTTCCCAGAAGCATGCCATCCCTATAGAGTTACTGCCAAAACCAATGAACATTAGGGTAGTCAACGGTTCACTCCTGGACACGCAAATCACCCACTAGTCGATTCCCCTCACCATGTCATTTCCTCAGGGTCACTGGGAGGTTATCTCCTTTCTTATTATTCCCGGTGGATTAGATGAGGTGTTATTGGGTCTTCCATGGTTACGTTGTCACACTCCATACATTGACTGGAATACGGGGAGAATTTCTTCCTGGAGTGAGAATTGTGTGTCTCAGTGTATGGTTACAGTCACCCGGAGGGTAGTCTCTGACCCTTCTACCGATGTGGCCCCCGGCACAGATCCTCTGTCTGTCCCAGAGACCCAGGTCTTGTCAGATTATGTCAAAAAGAACCCTCGGGAAGACCTTTTGTCCCAGTCCATGGATACAGCTGAGGACGATGAAGAGCCCAGGTTCACCGTTCCTTCGGGAGGTATGCGGAGGGTGGCTCCAGTGTCCTTAAACCAGGTTCCTTCGGGGAGGACGTTCGTTCTCCCTAATCTACAAAATGAGGTGCTCTCCTGGGCACATGCCCCTAAGATCGGAGCTCATTTTGGGGTCAAACGTACCACAAAGTTCCTTCAACGGTCCTATTGGTGGCCCCGGTGATGCCAGGATGTTAAGGAATATGTTGTTGCGTGTGCCTTCTGTGCGAGAGGTAAAGCATCCCGTTAAAGTCCGGCTGGCCTTGTCCACCCGTTACCCGTGGCGGACTCCACAGATCTGACTCCGCTTCTTCTGAATAATGGCCAGCATCTGCGTGTTCCGGTTCCTATGCCAGTTCCCCATATGGAACCAGGGGTCAGTGATTTGGCTCTGGAGGCGCAGGAGGTTTGGGACCATAGTCAGGAGGCTGTAATGGCCTCCCAGAATCGAATGAGAGAGTCGGCTGACACTCTTCATCGTCCTGCTCGCGTATTCTATCCGGGCGACAGAGTGTGGCTCATGGCTCGCAATACTAAAGTACGCGGGGAATCTGCTAAGTTTGCCCTCCGCTTTATTGGTCCTTTCAAAATTTTGGCCCAAGTAAACTCTGTAATGTACCGGTTACAGTTACCACGACACCTGAGGAGTCACGACATTTTCCATCTGTCGCTCCTTAAACCCGTTCACCTGACAAAACTCGCTGAACCCCAACCTGCTACAGACACTAGGAGTGATAATCTTGAGGTGCAGGCTATTATGGGGTCTAATATGGTTCGTGGGAAAAAAAGGTTACCCAGTACACTTGAGGGGCCATTTATCTGAGGATCACCCCTGGGAATCAGTGGACCACATTCATGATCCCCAGCTCTTTGAGGAGAATGAGCGTCAAGTGGAGGGGGATGTTAGAAGGGGGGATAATGTTAAGTGTCGGGTGTTTGCTGGATTTGAAATGGGTCCAGAACCTTCTGTGGTCTCCCATTCTGGTCCAGCTGGGGCAGATGCTGCTCAGCATCATTGTTGGTCCCAACACCTAGCTGGTCCACGAGATGTATAGGTTGTCTCTTGGGTCTTTGTTCCTAGCAACATGAAGGATAGGTTGTGGAGGAAGACAGGGCTGCTAAAGTCCAGGATTCTCTGTACTGAGCATGCCCATGACATTGCGGACCGTGATTGGTGGTTTTGGGAGTCAGCTGATCTGGTGACCTAGCACCACCTGATTGGTCGCGGGTGACATCACCAATGGTGCGATGGTGGGCAGGGCTTAATCTTTAAAAAGCCCGCCCACCTGTGATGGTGTTGTGTGGACTCTTGGTCTCTTGGGCTCCAGGTGTGCTTTAGTTTCTGGCAGACAGGTTTAGTGGAAATAAGCAGGCTTAGATGAAATAGGCAGGTAGCTTCATCTGACAGTCTGGCTCCCACAAAGGGGTCGCCTTACACCCCGAGCAGTCTGCAGACACCCTATTCCCGGTACCACCTGTAAGCCATGTGGAGAGATACTCCTTAGTCCGGTAGCACGCCGGCTGGGAGCACGTATTCACCGGCGTGAGTCACACACGCATCCTAGCACCAACTGTGTAGTCCCTGTGCTGCAACAGGACTACAGATACATTATTTATCGCACATCTCTCGTGCAGTTAACGGAGATAGTGCGAATCCCTATTCCCGTTCCGGTGTGCTGTAACACGGAGGGGATTGTTATTTAAGTTGGTTGTTTTACCATCTCACCCGGAAGGTGTTCGGCCGCAGTCCACCAGGCTGCATCGCGGACCCCGGGTTCGGTTGCTTTCCATTATTTAATAAAGTTGTTTGCAACCATCCCCTTAAAAGCATGGCTCTTGTAAGGGGCATTGCAAGTTCCTCCGTCCTAATTTTTGGCAGCTTTTGCTTGGAAGGCATAGACAAAGACTATGGGAGACCCACTCCCCAATAATGGGAATAATGTTTTTAATATGCTGTACTGCATGGCTCTTGTAAGGGGCATTGCAAGTTCTTCTGTCCTAATTTTTGGCAGCTTTTCCTTGGAAGGCATAGGCAAAGACTATGGGAGACCCACTCCCCAATAATGGGAATAATGTTTTTAATATGCTGTACTGCATGGCTCTTGTAAGGGCCATTGCAAGTTCCTCTGTCCTAATTTTTGGCAGCTTTTGCTTGGAAGGCATAAGCAAAGACTATGGGAGAGCCACTCCCCAATAATGGGAATAATGTTTTTAATATGCTGTACTGCATGGCTCTTGTAAGGGGCATTGCAAGTTCCTCCGTCCTAATTTTGGGCAGCTTTTGCTTGGAAGGCATAGGCAAAGACTATGGGAGACCCACTCCCCAGTAATGGGAATAATGTTTTTAATATGCTGTACTGCATGGCTCTTGGAAGGGGCCTTGCAAGTTCCTCTGTCCTAATTTTGGGCAGCTTTTGCTTGGAAGGCACAGGCAAAGACTATGGGAGACCCACTCCCTAATAATGGGAATAATGTTTTTAATACGCTGCACTGCATGGCTCTTGCAAGGGGCATTGCAAGTTCCTCCATCCTAATTTTTGGCAGCTTTTGCTTGGAAGGCATAGGCAAAGTTTATGGGAGACCCACTCCCCAATAATGGGAATAATGTTTTAAATATGCTGTACTTCATGGCTCTTGTAAGAGGCATTGCAAATTCCTCCGTCCTAATTTTTGGCAGCTTTTGCTTGGAAGGCATAGGCAAAGACTATGGGAGACCGACTCCCCAATAATGGGAATAATGTTTTTAATATGCTGTACTGCATGGCTCTTTTAAGGGGCATTAAAATCGTCTTGTTAAGCTACTGTGACCACCACGTCTCTTCCAAGGGTCATTGAAATTGTCTTTTTATTCCACTGTAACCTCCACCACTCTTCCAAGGGTCATTGATATTGTCTTTTTATTCCACTGGGACCTCCACGTCTCTTCCAAGGGGCATTGATATTGTCTTTGTATTCCATTGCGATCTCCACCACTCTTTTCAAGGAGCGTTAAAACTGTCTTGTTAAGCTACTGTGACCTCCACGTCTCTTCCAAGGGGAATTAAAACCGTCTTGTTAAACCACTCTGAACTCCACAGCTTTTCCAAGGGGCATTGAAATGTTGTTTTAAATTACCTCTAACCTCCACGACTCTTCCAACGGACATTGCATTTCCTCCTAATTCTAGTAAGCTTTTGCTTTCCAATGCATAGGCGAACACTAAGGGAGACCCACTCCCCAATAATGGGTAGAAGGTTTTTAGTATGCTGTAATCCACATCTGTTGCAGTTCCTCATAATTTTTGGAAAGCCTTCCATTCACTGCTTAGGCCAACAGTGTACAGGAAACCCAGTTCCTATAAATGGAAAAAACGGTTTAGTTAAGACCCTCTGACCTCCATGTCACTTCCAAGGGGCATTCGAGTGCCTCAAAATTTTTGGTAGGCATTGCACTCACTGTATGCCCTATAACTGTGTAGCCGAACCGCTCCTCTTGTTACAAAATCATATCCTACAAAACTTGTGTCGTTGACTGGCCTGATATTGATGTGAATGGTCCCTGTTCCTCCTGCTCTTTCTTCTTTGCCACCACCTCATCCATGATTTATCACCTGAAGCTTTGTTTTAATGGGAGTCATAGAACTGGGATAGTAGCAGGAAAACATCCAGCAATCCTTGGAGGAAGTAGGATATGTGCCAAAACTCTGACCACCTCAGGCCTAGCCGCTACTACATACATGTGCTTGCATTCCAAGGAACAGAAAGCTAAGGAGATGGATGGCCTCATTGTGACGCTCACAGCCCTACCCTGGGAGATGGGGGTACTCGGAGCCGGGTCAGATGTTGGGGGTTGTAGCCGTGGCCTGGACCCGTTCCGTGCCCAGGGCCGTCACATTAAAAGGGGGTGTAATGGGCTTTCAGGTTTTGGTGTTAATCGAGTGGTTATATTGACTACGCCACCTGTGGAGTCTGGTGATTCGCCCACCAGCGCCGCGTTCAGTTCTCTGAGGCGGGATGTAGTGGCAGCAGGAGTTGGTACTACTCCCCACAGGTGGAGCAGGGCCTCAGGGCAGAGGAAACAGGAGGATGAGGATGTAGTGGGAGATCTGGTGCGGTGTCATGCGGTGCCGCGTTGCAATAAGAAACTGGAGGCCATAGGGGTAGTCTTCCAAGCTTTACTCACGGTAGAAAGCACAGGTGCAAGGCTTCTCCCTGCTCCTCACGGCGCGCTGTGGCCACCAGGACCGGGGGTCGGCAACCTCCGAGTAGTTCAGGTGCTTTGGTCAGGACCCCGCACCAGAGAGTTCCTAGACTTTTCCCACTAGGTCCTCTCCTGTCCGTGTGTGGTACGTGTACTAAGGCCGGGTCTCCCTCTGGACTATGCACAGAACAAGGGTACGGGTGGCAACTTCGCTCCGTCCGTTACCCGGTGGGATCCACTGAGCCTCTGGGCTTTTCTGACTAAGACTTGAAGTGGCAGAGTCAGATATCGGGGGCGGGTACCCCTTTTGGCAGCAGGAATCCCTCTGACTAGGCCAGAATAGTGAGGACAGGTGGCGTATGCCGCTCCGTCTGCATCCCCCTGGGATCCGTTTGCCTGCGGAGCTTGTCTCCTCTACTACCCTCCAGGCCTTCTTGGGTAGGGACTTTGACCGGGTAGAGACAGCCGTTAACTCTTGCCCGCTCCTCGACTCAAGGCCAGAGTACGATGACCGTGTCCCCATCAACTGCAGGTTCACACAGAAAGCCACGTTCAGTGATAACGATCACAATCAAAAGACCTTAAGCCCAAGATGGCTGTTTGTTAAATATGAAATATTAAGTGTAACCTAAATGTGCGTCCTCCACCCTCACCCACTACATGGTTCCCCCTATCTTTGGTTCCCCCTTCTCCTCTTATCCCGGCTGGGGCAGCACCCAGGTGCAAATTAGCCCCCCTCAGGTGGGAGAGGTGTAGTGTTGGATGCAGAGGTGGGGTCCTGACAATTACACCATCCTTACCTCGAAGGAGAGATACAACACCTCATTACAGAGATGCAGTACCCCTATGGCGACTGAACCCTCAAGGGCGCCACATCATGATCATTAATAATTTACTCATACTGTAGGAGGCCGACCACTGCTGCTGTTTACCTTCTGAACTTTGTATTGATCCAGGACCCGCAATCCGCTATGTCTGGAGGTTGTGTTGCATCCCAGTGTCCAACTGTGCCCCAGCTTCCACAATATTAACCCAGTGTGAAGGCGTCAGTGAGATGGACCATCCCTGGCCACATTCACTTGTCCACGTGTTTGTGGTTAGGCTGTCCTTCCCACTAAATGCACTGGGGAGGGCACAGGTAATGTTTTGGTATGCACGCTTGTGTATAATGTGCACCGGGACAAATAGGGGCGGCTGGGGACCGTTTATGGACACCGGGCTGCCCCCTGGCGGCTGGGGACTGAGTGTGGACACCCAGCTGCCGGCCAGCTGGGGACTGAATAAGGATACCAGGCCGCCGATGCAGCCATGACATGGTGGCCGGCGTCTGCCTCCACAAGCCTAAAAGGCCTCATTTCAAGTGCAAACAAGCTAGCAGTATGGTATTGCAGCCTGGGGGTGGGTGGGTGGCAGGCTGCACACTTACGCTTGCATTCCAAGGAAACAAAGCAGATGCTAACTTCTATCATCATCATCATGCTCCTCACATTGGCACGCTCAACTCCCCTGATGGAGAAGCCAGGGCCCACTGGAGGAGTCTGGTTGTCTGGTGGGCTCGTCCAATGCTGCCATAAAGCAGGCCAGGCTGAGAAAAGTGTGGTGAAGGTTACCAGGACAAATAGTGGCGGCTGGGGACTGAGTATTGAGACCTCCCTGCCGAAGTAGCCATGAGGTAGTGGCCTCCTTCGGCCTCCTCCAAACTAAAAGGCCCCATTTCAAGTGCAAGCTAGCAGTGTAGTATTGCAGCCTGTGGGTGGGTGGGTGGTTGGCTGCATATTTGCGCTTGCATTGCAAGGAATGGGGGAGGTAGAATTGAACACTGCCCTGGGACAAGGACTTGCATGGGGATAGTTGCAAGTCTGCATCTTCTGATGCGGCAAGGATCACTTCTGATGGGCACACTTTTAGGTAGTGACCTGGGTGTCAGAGATGCTTCCAGGGGCTACCCCATGCTGTTCCCATGTCTTTTCAGCACTGTATGCATGTGTCACACAGCACATGGCCAGATAAGGTTGTAAAATGTTAAAATGACATTTCCCGGTGAATGCATTTGTCACGGTTGAAAGCAATACAAAAGTGCAAAAACGCATGAAAAATGCTACTTGTGAACATAGCCCAAGGTGTGGAGGAGTATTTTGTTTTTGGTTATTTATTTTACCTTATACACAAGTCTTTACCCTGGAAAGGAAGTTCCTTAACATATTTCACAGGAAAGCAGTTTCAGTTTCGTTTTTGAACGTTTTATTGTGAGCCCATAAAAGTGGCTTAATACCTCTGACCACGTTGTTGACAGCAGTGACCTGGGGGTTAGAAATGCTTCCTGGGGCGATCCCCATGCTGTCCCCATGTCATTTGAGCACTGTCACTATTGTTTTGGGCACTTTTTAGGCTTTCTAAAAACTGCCGGGGGTGCCGCTGTAAAAATGCTCGGGTCTCCCATAGACTAACATTGGGCTCATTGCTCGGGTCGAGCACCCGAGTATCACGGTGAGCTCATCCTGAGCTTCGAGCACCCAAGCATTTTAGTGCTCGCTCAACACTAGTAGTTATATAATGTATTAATACAATCATATTAGTACTGGTGCCATCAATCTGCTGGTCATCACTTCTCTAAGACACCCTCTTATCCAGTGTGTAGACAAATATGTGAACCAGCTTAGCTATTGAAATTTGCAGTCAGCTGTCCTCCTTCACTCACTGCTCCAGCCACATGAAAAGAAATCAGAAAAAGATGTCCTGTGAGTTGAACATACAGAAAGTGCAGTTGCATGGACCCAAAACTGAAAAGTTGACATGTGGAAAAAAGACCTAGATCCATCAAGTTCAACCCTTTTCCACGAATTATACAATTTTTGTCACTAAATTATCTATAACCCACAATGTTATGTGTATTGAGGAAATCATCCAACCCTTTTTAAAAGCTGTTATAGTGTCTGCCACTACTACCTGTTGTGGTCAGGCATTCCACAGTCTGACTGCTCTAAATGTAATGAACCCTTTCCGATTTAGCTGCCAAAATAGACTTTCTTCCACCCATAATAAGTGCCCCCTTAGTATGGTCTTTGAAAGGAATAAGTCATGTGCCAGTCCTTTTTATTGACCACACATATATTTATACATGTAAATGAGATCCTCTCTGAGGCGTCGTTTTTCTAAGCTAAACAATCCCAACTTTTCCAACCTCCCATCATATGAGAGGCCTTCCATCCCTTGTAATAATCTAGTTGCCCGCCTTTGAACTGACTCTAACTTCTGAATATCCTTTTAAAAATGTTGAGCCCAAAACTGGATCCCGTATTCTAGATGTGGCCTCACAAGTGATTTATAAAGGGGTAACAATACGCTGAATCACAGGATTTTCTCTCTCTTTTTTCTACATCCTAACATCTTGTTTGCTTTTCCAGCTTCTGCTTGACATTGAGTACTGCTGCTCAACTTACTTGTAACCAGAATACCCAAGTCCTTATCCTGTTCTGTAGTCCCAATATACCCCCATTTAATGTATATGCAGCAATAGGACTATTCCATCCTATGTGCATTACTCTACATTTATCAATATTAAACCTCATTTGTCAAGTGTTTGCACATTCAGACATCTTATCCAGATAATTTTGTAATATTGTACTGTCAAAGTAAGTTTTTAGTATACTTCATAGTTTTGTGTTGACAGCACAGACTGACACTTTACTCTCAATCCCATCCACAAGGTCATCAATAAAGAGATTAAAAAGAATCAGTCCTAGCACAGATCCCTGCGGTACCCCACTGCTGACTATATCTCATCAAGAGAAAGTAGCATTTATAAAGACTCTTTGTTTCCTGTCTTTTAGCCAGTTCCTTACTAGTGTTGAGTGAGCACTAAAATGCTTGGGTGCTCGAAGCTCGGGCCGAGCTCGCCGTGATACTCGGGTGCTCGACCCGAGCAACGAGCCCAATGTTAGTCTATGGGTGACCCGAGCATTTTTGCGGCGGAACCCGCGGCAGTCTTTTAAAAGCCTAACAAGTGCCCAAAACGATAGTGACAGTGCTCAAATGACATGGGGACAGCATGGGGATCGCCTCAGGAAGCATTTCTGACCCCCAGGTCACTGCTGTCAACAACGTGGTCAGAGGTATTAAGCCACTGTTAAGGGCTCACAATAAAACGTTCAAAAACTAAACTGAAAGTGCTTTCCTGTGAAATATGTTAAGGAAGTTCCTTTCCAGGGTAAAGACTTGTGTATAAGGTAAAATAAATAACAAAAAAAAAAATACTCCTCCACACCTTGGGCTATGTTCACAAGTAGCATTTTTTATGCATTTTTGCACTTTTGTATTGCTTTCAACCGTGACAAATGCATTCACCGGGAAATGTCATTTTAACATTTTACAACCTTATCTGGCCATGTGCTGTGTGACACATGCATACAGTGCTGAAAAGACATGGGAACAGCATGGGGAAGACCCCTGGAAGCATCTCTGACACCCAGGTCACTGCCTAAAAGTGCGCCCATCAGAAGTGATCCTTGCCGCATCAGAAGATGCAGACTTACAACTATCCCTGTGCAAGTCCTTCTCCCAGAGCAGTGTTCAATTGTACCTCCCCCATTCCTTGCAATGCAAGCGCAAGTATGCAGCCTGCCAACCACCCACTCCCAGGCTGCAATACCATACTGCTTGCTTGCACTTGAAATTGGGCCTTTTAGGCATGTGGAGGCGGAATCTGGCCACCACGTCATGGCTGCATTGGCGGCCTTGTATCCATACTCAGTCCCCAGCTGCCCGGCGGCCGGGTGTCCACACTCGGTCCCCAGCCGCCCCGAGGCCGGGTGTCCACACACGGTCCCCAGCCGCCCCTATTTCTCCTGTCATCTTCCCCTCACACACTTTTCTTAGCCCGGCCTGCTTTAGGGCAGCATTGGACGAGCCCACCAGAGAACCAGACTCCTCCGGTGGGCACTGGCTTCTCCATCAGGGGAGTTGAGAGTGCCAAGGTGAGAAGCATGATGATGATGATAGAAGTTAGCATCTGCTTTGTTTTCTTGGAATGCAAGCGTAAGTGTGCAGCCTGCCACCCACCCACCCCCAGGCTGCAATACCATACTGCTAGCTTGCACTTGAAATGGGGCCTTTTATTTTGGAGGAGGCCGAAGCTGGCCACTACCTCATGGCTGCTTTGGCAGAGAGGTATCCATACTCAGTCCCCTGCCGCCCGGCGGCCGGGTGTCAATACTCGGTCCCCAGCCGCCTAGGGGCGGCCAGTTGTCCCTAAACGGTCCCCAGTAGTCCCTATTTCTCCTGTCACCTTACCACACACTTTTCTTAGCATGGCCTGCTTTATGGCAGCATTGGACGAGCCCACCAGAGAACCAGACTCCAATGGTAGGCCCTGGCTTCTTCATCAGGGGAGTTGAGAGTGCCAAGGTGAGGAGCATGATGATGATGATAGAAGTTACCATCTGCTTCGTTTTCTTGGAATGCAAGCGTAAGTGTGCAGCCTGCCACCCACTCACCTCCAGGCTGCAATACCATACTGCTAGCTTGCACTTGAAATGGGGCCTTTTAGTTTGGAGGAGGCCGAAGCTGGCCACTACCTCATGGCTGCTTCGGCAGCGAAGTATCCATACTCAGTCCCCAGCCGCCCCTATTTGTCCCGGTGTGCCTTGTACATAAGATTAAGCGCGCATACCAAAACATTACCTGTGCCCTCCCCAGTGCATTTAGTGGGAAGGACAGCCTATTTCGCTGTAGTGTGTGCATGCCAAACCCCTGTTCATGGTACATGCTAAGATGCCTCCCACCCTGCACCTGTCATTGCAGACTTGCAACTATCCCCGTTCAAGTCCTTCTCCCAGGGCAGTGTTCAATTGTACCTCTCCCATTCCTTGCAATGCAAGCGCAAGAATGCAGCCTGCCACACACCCACCCCCAGGCTGCAATACCATATTGCTTGCTTGCACTTGAAATTGGGCCTTTTAGGCATGTGGAGGCGGAATCTGGCCACCACGTCATGGCTGCGTTGGCGGCCTGGTAACCACACTGGGTCCCCAGCCGCCCCGCGGCCGGGTGTCCATACACGGTTCCCAGCTGCCTGGGGGCAGCCTGGTGTCCATAAACGGTCCCCAGCCGCCCTTATTTCTCCTGTCAACTTCCCCCCACACACTTTTCTTAGCCCGGCCTGCTTTAGGGCAGCATTGGACGAGCCCACCAGAGAACCAGACTCCTCCGGTGGGCCCTGGCTTCTCCATCAGGGGAGTTGAGAGTGCCAAGGTGAGGACCATGATGATGATGATACAAGTTAGCATCTGCTTTGTTTTCTTGGAATGCAAGCGCAAGTATGTAGTAGCGGCTAGGCCTGAGGTGGTCAGCGTTTTGCGCATAACCTACCTCCTCCGAGGATTGCTGGATGTTTTCCTGCTACTATCCCAGTTCTATGACTCCCGTTTAAACAAAGCTTCAGGTGATAAATGATGGATGAGGTGGTGGCAAAGGAGAAAGAGCAGGAGGAACAGGGACCATTCACATCAATATCAGGCCAGTCAACAACATATGTCTTGTAGGATATGTTTCTGTAACAAAAGGAGTGGTTCGGCTACACAGTAATAGGGCATACAGTGAGTGCAATGCCTACCAAAAATTTTGAGACACTTCAATGCCCCTTGGAAATGACATGGAGGTCAGAGGGCCTTAACTAAACCGTTTTTTCCATTTATAGCAACTGGGTCTCGTGTACACTGTTGGCCTAAGCAGTGAATGGAAGGCTTTCCAAAAATTATGAGGAACTGCAATGCCCCTTGAAACAGACGTGGATTACAGCGTGTTAAAAACCTTCTACCCATTATTGGGGAGTGGGTCAACTTTAGTTTTCGCCTTTGCATTGAAAAGCAAAAGCTGACTAAAATTAGGAGGAAATGCAATGCTCGTTGGAAGAGTCGTGAAGGTTACAGGTAATAAAAAACAACATTTCAATGCCCCTTGGAAGAGCTGTGGAGTTCAGAGTGGCTTAAGAAGACGCTTTTAATGCCCCTTTGAAGAGACGTGGAGGTCACAGTAGCTAACAAGATGGTTTTAATGTCCCTCAGATGAGACGTGGATGTCCCAGTAGCTTAACAAGACGGTTTGAATGCCCCTTGTAAGAGATGTGGAGGTCTCAGGAGCTTAACAAGATGGTTTTAATGCCCCTTGGAAAAGTGGTGGAGGTCACAGTAGCTTAACAATACGGTTTGAATGCCCCTTGGAAAAGTGGTGGAGGTGGAGGTCGCAGTAGCCCCTTGGAAGAGACGTGGAGGTCCCAGTAGCTTAACAAGACTGTTTTAATGCCCCTTGGAAAAGTGGTGGAGGTCACAGTAGCTTAACAAGATGCTTTTAATGCCCCTCGGAAGAGACGTGGAGGTCACAGTAGCTTAAGAAGACGGTATTAATGCCCCTTGGAAAAGAGGTGGAGGTCACAGTAGCTTAACAAGACGCTTTTAGTGCCCCTCAGAAGAGACGTGGAGGTCCCAGTAGCTTAACAAGACGGTTTTAATGCCCCTTGGAAAAGTGGTGGAGGTCCCAGTAGCTTAACAAGACGGTTTTAATGCCCCTCGGAAGAGACGTGGAGGTCACAGTAGCTTAACAAGGTGCTTTTAATGCCCCGTAGAAGAGACGTGAAGGTACCAGTAGCTTAACAAGACGGTTTTAATGCCCCTTGGAAAAGTGGTGGAGGTCCCAGTTGCTTATCAAGATGGTTTTAATGCCCCTTACAAGAGCCATGCAGTACAGCATATTACAAACATTATTCCCATTATTGGGGAGTGGGTCTCCCATAGTCTTTGCTTATGCCTTCCAAGCAAAAGCTGCCAAAAATTAGGATGGAGGAACTTGCAATGCCCCTTACAAGAGCCATGCAGTACAGCATATTACAAACATTATTCCCATTATTGGGGAGTGGGTCTCCCATAGTCTTTGCTTATGCCTTCCAAGCAAAAGCTGCCAAAAATTAGGACGGAGGAACTTGCAATGCCCCTTACAAGAGCCATGCAGTACAGCATATTACAAACATTATTCCCATTATTGGGGAGAGGGTCTCCCATATTCTTTGCTTATGCCTTTCAAGCAAAAGCTACTAAAAATTAGGACGGAGGAACTTGCAATGCCCCTTACAAGAGATATGCAGTACAGCATATTACAAACTTTATTCCCATTATAGGGGAGTGGGTCTCCCATAGTTTTTGCTTATGCCTTCCTAGCAAAAGCTGACAAAAATTAGGAGGAAATGCAATGGCCATTCAAAGAGTCGTGGAGGTTAGAGGTAATTAAAAACAACATTTCAATGCCCCTTGGAAAAGTGGTAGAGGTCACAGTAGCTTAACAAGACACTTTTAATGCTCCTCAGAAGAGACGTGGAGGTCCCAGTAGCTTAACAAGATGGTTTTAATACCCCTCGGAAAAGTGGTGGAGGTCGCAGTAGCTTAACAAGACGCTTTTAATGCCCCTCAGAAGAGACGTGGAGGTCCCAGTAGCTTAACAAGACGGTTTTAATGCCCCTTGGAAAAGTGGTAGAGGTCACAGTAGCTTAACAAGACACTTTTAATGCGCCTGAGAAGAGACGAGGAGGTCGCAGTAGCTTAACAAGATGCTTTTAATGCCCCTCTGAAGAGACATGAAGGTCCCAGTAGCTTAACAAAATGGTTTTAATGCCCCTCGGAAAAGTGGTGGAGGTCGCAGTAGCTTAACAAGACGCTTTTAATGCCCCTCAGAAGAGACGTGGAGGTCCCAGTAGCTTAACAAGACGGTTTTAATGCCCCTCGGAAAAGTGGTGGAGGTCCCAGTAGCTTAACAAGACGCTTTTAATGAATCCTCAGTAGAGACGTGGAGGTCGCAGTAGCTTAACAAGACGCTTTTAATGCCCCTCAGAAGAGACGTAGAGGTCCCAGTAGCTTAACAAGACGGTTTTATTGCCCCTTAGAAAAGTGGTGGAGGTCACAGTAGCTTAACAAGACGGTTTGAATGCCCCTTGGAAGAGACGTGGAGGTCCCAGTAGCTTAACAAGATGATTTGAATGCCCCTTGGAAAAGTGGTGGAGGTCACAGTAGCTTAACAAGACGGTTTTAATGCCCCTTACAAGAGCCATACAATACAGCATCTTAAAAATATTATTCCCATTATTGGGGAGTGGATCTCCCACAGTCTTTGCTTATGCCTTCCAAGCAAAAGCTGACAAAAATAAGGACGGAGGAACTTTCTATAATGGCAACACGGACCACAGTCACCCTGGTGGTATAGTGGTGGTGGAGGCTGAGGATAAGGAGAAGAACATAAAACAGCCGAAATGAGGAAGCATATACCCATGTGTGGGTGTGAAGCGGTGCATGTGAATACAACTCCCGAAATAACACCGTGGATTTGACTTTATGTTACTCTGCTGTCATTTGGTGGTGATGAGAAGTCTGGCCCAGTAAAGCCCTTGTTGATTTTGATAAGGGTCAGCTTGTCAGCATTGTCAGTTGACAGGCGAGTGTGCTTCTCAGTTATAATTCCCCCAGCGGCACTAAAAACACTCTCCGATAACAAGCTAGTGGCAGGGTTGGCCAGGACCTCCAAGGCATACAGAGCGAGTTCATTCTAAGTGTCCAGCTTGGATACCCAATAATTAAAAGGCACAGAGGAATCACGGAGGACGCTGGTACGGTCGGCAAGGTACTCCCTCACCTTCTTTTGAAACTTTCCACTCCTTGTGAGAGTACACCGCGCCTCAGAATCTGTCCGAAGGGAGGGTCTGAGAAAACTGTCCCAGAACGTTGACAGTGTTCCCCTGCCTCTGCTGGATTGAAGTTACGTCTCTCTTGCATGTTCTCCTTGGTTGGGCAGCGAACTGTGACCTCTGCCGCTAGTGTGTTCAGATGGGAATTTTTTTAACAGTTCTGCAGCAAGGGCCTTCTGGTACTGCCCCATTTTTGTAGACCTCTCCACCTCAGGAATAAGAGAGTGAAAGTTCTCCTTGTAGCGGGGGTCTAAAAGTGTCACCAACCAGTAATGACTGTCACCCAACATTTTGACAACGCGAGGTCACGGTTAAGGCAGCGTAACATAAAGTCAGCCATGCGTGCCAGACTGGCAGTGGGCAAGACTTCCGTGTCCTCACCAAGATGATGACTGACCATGTTCACCTCCTCCTCCTCCCCCCCTGTCCTCAGGCCACCCACGCTGAACCGACGGTATGACAGTTGTACAGGTACTACCGTCAACAGCGCATGTTTCAAGCTCCTGTTCTTCCTCCTCCTCCTCTTCCTCCTCTCCCTCATTGTCCCCCAATGCACGTTGGGATGAGATGAGGCTGGGCTGTGTGTAATCGATCGCTACGGCTACTTGATCCATCTCATCATACTCTGGCTGCAATGCCTCCTCTTTAATTCTCTGCAGAGAGCATTGCAAAAGACAGACAAGTGGAACACTGATGCTAATGATGGCGCCACTCACCATCTTGGTGGACTCCTCAAAGTTTGTCAAGATGGTACATATGTCAGACATCCATGTCCACTCCTGAGGTCTTATGTGTGGAGTCTGACCTGAATATCGACGGCCTTGTTGCAGCTGGTACTCCACAACTGCTCTCTTCTGCTCACAAATCCTTTGAAACATGTGGAGGGTAGAGTTCCAACGTGTGGGGACATCATACACCAGTCGGAGTGACGGAAGCTGCAAACACTGCTGCAACACAGCAAGGGCAGCGGAAGCTGTAGCCGACTTGCGAAAATGAGCTGACAGGCGGCATACTTTGACGAGCAGATCTGGCAACTCGGGGTACGATTTAAGAAACCGCAGAACCACGAGGTTAAGCACATGAGCCAGGCATGGTACGTGTGTGATCTCTCCTCGCCTCAGAGCCTCCACCAGGTAATGGCCATTGTCAGACAAGACCATGCCTGGATGTAGGTTCAGCGGTCTCAGCCACAGGTCTGCCTGCTCTTTCACAGCTGTCCACAACTCACAAGCAGTGTGAGGTTTATCACCTAAGCTTATGAGTTTCAGCACAGCCTGTTGCCACTTGGCGGAGGCAGTACTGCAGTGCTTCCAGCTTGTAACTGATGTGGTGATATCGGAGATGGAGGCTGAACATGAGGAGGAGGATGATGCGCAGGAGCTGTACACTGTGGGGGCAACTCTGACTGACATAGGGCCCGCAATCCTCGGTGTGGGGAGGATGTGTTCCGTCCCAAGGTCCGACTGGGTCCCGGCTTCCACTATGTTTGCCCAGTGTGCCATCAGGGAGATGTACCGTTCCTGGCCACAAGCACTTGTCCACGTGTCCATTGTCCACTCTCCCAGTAACTGCGTTGTTTTGGGCACGGCAGATGTTTTGGGACACGTGCTTGTGTAGTGCGGGAATGGCACACCGGGCAAAATAGTGTCGGCTGGGGACCGAGTACCGAGGGACGGCCACCGCCATAAGGTTGTGGAAGGATTCCATCTCCACCAGCCTAAAAGGCAGCATTTCCAACGCAAGCAGTCGTGAAATGTGCGAATTTAGGACTGTGGCCTGTGGCCTGTGGGGCGTTGGCTGCAAATTTCCACTTTCATTCAAAGGTATGGGATATGGACAATTGAACACCGCGGTGGGACGTGGATGTGGACGTTGATGCTGTTTCTTGAGAAACTGCCAGAACAAGTGAAGACTGAGAGGAGGGGGCATCTTTGCATGCAATATGGACAGGGGATTGCCTTGCACACACAACAGGGGGTTCTATTGCACGCACAACAGCGGAAGAAGCAGTGGTGACACCCGGTGACACTGGTCGTGGACCCTGGGGTTCGCCCCACAAAGTCGGGTGCTTTGCTGCCATGTGCCTGATCATGCTGGTGGTGGTCAGGCTGGTAGTTTTGTCACCCCTGCTGATGCTGGCATGGCAGTTGGTACAAATGGCCTTTTTGGGGTTATTAGCAGAGTCTTTAAAAAAATTCCAGACTCTGGAAGACCTACAGGTTGTACTGGCAACGTCCCTCGTGTTGGTGTTACGGGGAACTGTTGCCTGCCTTCTGTGTGCGGCCACCACACTGCTTCTTCCTGCCTGTTGGGGTACTCTGCCTCCCTCACCCTGTGTGCTGCTGGCCTCGCTCTGCATGTCCTCCTGCCACGTTGGGTCAGTTACTAGATCATCTACCAGCTCCTCCTCTTCCACTTGCGCACCACGATCCTCCTCCTCACTTCCTGGCAATTGTGTCTTGTCATCGTCCACCTCTTGTGACAAATTGCCAGCGTCGACTTCCTGTGACCATGGTTGTTCAAATATTTGGGCATCGCTACATGGGATCTCCTCTTCCACCACTTCAAGCTGAGCAGGCGAGGCGCACAAATCTGGAAATGGACCAGTGAACAGCTCTTCAGAGTGTCCAAGTGTGGGATCAGTTGCTGTCTGACGACACTCGGCATGGTGGGCGGAAGGTGCCTCAGGGTGAGGAGGAGTATGCGGTCGAGACTCACAGCTACTAAGAGTTGACAGTGTGAAAGACAGACCGGAGGTGGTGGTGCCCAGGTAACTGGAAGTATTATCTGCTATCCAATTAATAACCTGTTCACACTGATCAGTTCGCAATACTGGTGTTGTTCTGTGCTTCCCTAGTAATTCAGTCAAGAAGTGGGAGCGAGAAGATGTGGCTGTTGGTTGTGGCACATTTTCACCTTGGCCACAGCCCTGTCCTCTGCACGCACCATCACCAGAACGTCCAGCTCAACGTCCCTTGCCACGCGCCTTGCCCATTGTAAAGGAAGTAAAATAGCTTACACTCGCACTATCAATGGAAAAAGGGTAATAAAAAGTAGATTAGAACTGTGGAAGAGGAAAACCACAGTTCTATTTCTCTGGCCTACACTCGACTCTTTTAAAGAATCTGAACAATCAGGGAGAAATTATTACTGTTTTTCTTTACGGCAAAAAATGCCAAAAGCAGGATAATAGAGATTTTTTACCATGGAACAGCAAAACCACAGTTATAATTTACTGGTGTATACCAGACTTTTTTAAATATATATATTTGCGGCTGAACGGTGAGCGACACACTCAAACTGTTTTTTTTAGATACGAATGGCCCAAAAGCAGGATAATACAGAGGTTTGAACCGTGGAACTGCAAAACCACACTTCTGTTTCTCGGGCCTACACCAGACTATTTTCAACAGATAAATTTGTGTCTGAAAAATCAGAGAGACACTATTAGTTTTTTTTTTATGGCAAAAAATGCCAAAAGCAGGATAATAGAGATTTTTTACCGTGGAACAGCAAAACCACAGTTATAATTTACTGGTGTATACCGAACTTTTTAAAATATATATATTTGCGGCTGAACAGTGAGCGACACACTCAAACTGTTTTTTTTTTAGATACAAATGGCCCAAAAGCAGGATAATGCAGAGGTTTGAACCGTGGAACTGCAAAACCACACTTCTGTTTCTCGGGCCTACACCAGACTATTTTCAACAGATATATTTGTGTCTGAAAAATCAGAGACACACTTTTTTTTTTTTTTTTGGGGGGGGGGGGGCACCAAAAGGTTAATAAGACGGGTATTTGTACAGTGTGAAGGAGGGAAAAAAAAGACAATTTAGATGTAAAAAAAATGATTTTTCCTGGCCCCCGAGACCTTGAGCTAAGTCCAGCAATTTCAGCAACAGGAGCACACAGGACTGTAATGCAGCGTTTGCTGGTATAACCACTGCATCTCCTATACAGCCTGCCTGCCTGCCTGATATCTGGGATGGATATTAGTCCTGAGAAGGACTGTTTGTTTGATCTGGCAGCCTTTACAGACCCTACACTAACTATTTCGCAGTATATATCTCTCCCTAAATCAGCAGCGCTATCCCTACACTGTCTGATCCCAGCCATCTGTGTCCAAGATGACGGCGCCCGGTTTTAAATACTCGAGGTGACGCTGTGCAGCCAGCCAATCAATGTAATGCCCACAACCAACATGGCTGCGGAATTACAGTGACTGGCTGGCAATTCCTGCATGTTCATTGGCTCTGTAAAGAGCGCCAAACATGCAGGGCGGAGACCCGAGCTCCCGACCGAGTAACCCGGAAATGCTCGGTGCTCGCCGAACATCCCGAGTAGCGTGATGCTCAGGCGAGTACCGAGCAGTGTCGAGCATGCTCGCTCAACACTATTCCTTACTCATCTACATATAGTTTCCCCTAGTCCCTGCTTCTGGAGCTTCAGTATAAGGCTGTTATGTGGAACAGTTTCAAATGCCTTTGCAAAGTCCAGATAAATCACATCAGCCGCTTTACCAACATCCAGATTTGTATTTACCTCCTCATAGAAACCCAACATGTTGGTTAAACATGACTTATCTTTCATGAATTCATGCTGATTGTCAGTTAATATATTATTCTCTGCAATATATTTCTGCAGGTCATCTCTTATAATGCCCTCAAAAACTTTGCATAATACTGATGACAGACTTACCGGATGGTAGTTGCCTGGATACACCTTCTTACCTTTCTAAAATACTGGTACCACGTCAGCCATTCTCCAATCCTGTGACGCCAACCGTGTTACAAGACAGTCTAAGAAGAAGAGATACAGCGGTCTGTCAATTACTGAACTTAATTCCCTCAATATCCGTGGATGAATGCCATCTGGGCAGGGGGATTTGTCAATGTTTAATTTGCTCAGACGTAGGCGTACTTTTTCTAGTGTTAAACTAGTTATATCGGGTGGTGAACTTTGATTTTTGCCTTGTTGAAAGATCAATGGACATCAATGTTCATTGGTGAACATGGATAAAAAGTGCCTGTTTAATATCTCAGCCTTTTCTTTGTCCTCTATAATTATCTTGTTATTATCGTCTTTTAATGGGCCGATACCGTCCAATGTTTTGTTTTTGGTATTGATGTATTTACAAAACTTTGGAGGATTTATTTTTATGTCGCTGGCGATTTTTTTTTCAGTAGCTAACTTTGCTAACTTGATTTTTTTTACATTTCTAATTGAGATCTTTATACTCCTGAAATGCTATTTCTGTATTCTCGGCCTTCAAGATTTGGAACGCCCTTTGTTTTTGTCTTATTAAACTTTGTAATGTCTTATTTATAGATAATGGTTTCTTTTTATTCCTGGACATTTTATTACCAGAGGGTATAAATTTTCAACATGATTCTAGTAGTATATCCCTAAACATGCCCCATTTATGATCGGTATCCCTAGTTATGATGACATGGTCCCAGTCTACACGATTAAGATCTTCCCTTAATTAGTTGATATCAGCTTTTCTAAAGCTTCAGGTTTTTGCATATCCCCTTTGAAATGTTTTATTGAATATTACAGTGAAACTTACCATATTGTGGTCGCTGCTGCCCAAATGTTCCTGGACCTGTAGATTTGAAATTTTATCAGATTTTTTTGACAGAGCCAGATCCAGCAAATTATCTCCCCTGGTTGATTCATCTACCAGCTGAGAGAGGTAATTGTCTTGAACTGCAGATAAGAACTTGCAGCTTTTAGCACAACCAGAAGTTCTATGTCCCATTGGATGTCTGGATAGTTAAAATCACCCATAATAAGGACCTTATTATTATTTGCTGAATTTTTAATTTGTTGCAGCATTTCATCTTCTACCTCTTCAGCTATATTAGCAGGCTTATAGCAAACTCCAATTAGCATCTTTCCATTATTGCCATCCCCATGTACATTTACCCATATTAACTCTACAATGTCGTCATTGACCACAGGTCTTAAGTTGGATTTAACAAAAATACACACCCCGCCACCTTTTTGGTCTTTTCTGTCCTTTCTGAATGTAGGGTAGCCCCCTACATTTGTCACCCAGCCAGGTTTCATTAATACCCACCACATCGTAATCTATGGCTGACATAGGAGTCTCCAGTTCATTCATTTTGTTTGCAAGACTTCTTGCATTTGCCAGCAGACATTTAATATTATTAGCACATTTATCACTCATACTCATCTCCCTACTTTCATTGTATATCCCAGCCCCCCAAATCCTCATTGACCCCTACTGTCTCACTCTCTCTATCCATTCTATCTATACCCTCATTTGCACAACTACCCTCTCTCCAGATCCTAGTTTAAAAGCTCCTACATCTGTCTGACCATTTTTTTCCTCCAGCACAGCTGCACCCTCCCCATTGAGGGGCAGCTCGTTTCTACCGTAGAGCCTGTAGCCGCCAGAGAAGTAGGCCCAGTTCTCCATGAACCCCAACCCTTTCTTCCTGCACCAATTTCTAAGCCACTTATTTATCTCCCTAAGCTCCCACTGTCTTTCTACTGATGCTCGTGGCACTGGCGGTATTTCTGAAAACACCATCTTGGAGGTCCCGGCCTTCAGCTTCTCTTGTAGTTCCATGTAATAATTTTTAAGGACCTTCCGCCTCTCTCTAACTTTGTCATTGGTACCAATGTGTACTATGACCACAGGGTTTTCCCCAGTGCCCCCATCAATCCTTCTATCCTATCCACAATATGCCAAACCCAAGCACCTGGCAGGCAACACACTGTTCTGCATTCCCGGTCTTGTTGGCAGATGACCCTGTCTGTCCTCCTAATTGTAGAGTCCCCTACCACCAAAATGTGTTTGGCCTTTGCTGCACTTCTATTTCCCTTCTTCCTACAGCAGTAATTTTTCTGGTTGCTAGGAGCAATGTCCTGCTGTATTGACTCTAGTCCTGGGCTTGTATTTCTAATATCAGCCAAACATTTAAAAAGTTATCTAATTCACTATTTTGGTCATCATTCACGTATATTCTCAGTTACTGTATTTCATATTATTCTTTATCTGTATGTATTCAGCAAGATTGTGCTTGAAAAATAAAATGCTTCTAATTTTTGTCCCCCAAAATATGAAATAATTTAAAGCCAATGAGATTTAAACAATAAAAGCAGTATTTCTTATGGAAATTCTTTGTTCTGCTTAGTAAATATAATAGTAAAAAATATTCTAGCAATAATAAGGCAAAAAAAAACGTGGCAGTGAAAAGGCTAAGAAGCTGTAAATTTAAAAAATTACCTAAAAAACAGCTCTGTCATATTCATTTGTCAATTTATAAAAATGTACTGTATTCTGCGAATAGAAATTTCTGATGATAACAAATACATCAATCATGTAACAAATGCATGAGTCCGAAGCATGAAAGCAATGTGTTTGTTAGTATAATTTATAATTTGTTTGTCAATACGACTTCTATAGATTTAAAACCACGCTTGATGTATATAAAAAATTACTTTGGAGAGTATCACTATTCACTATTTTTTTCTTTAAAAAAAGGGCACATACTTAGAGACTCACATTCTGTACTGTGATTTTCTTTTTTTCTGTTTAGAGCTACTTGAATTTCCTCATTTGATGCAATGGAGTGTATGAATAAGATAAATGTGTGCTTGACATGCATGCCATCAGTTTGCTTGGCAGTCACTGTCAAGAAGGTGGATAGACTTTACTTATCAGTGTCAAATCTTCAATATCTAATGTCTTTTCAATGAGCATTGTGCAGCACATTAGATGGTGTGCGTAACCGTGCAGAGGATGTGATGTCTGGGGACACTTAATGCTACATGACTGATTTAGTAAGATCTCTTAAATAAACACCAAATAAGCTTCTCTTCTTTTTGCGTATTCAAAAGCAGCCTTTTAGTGTCTGATATTTCTTATGCTAATTACATATATACACTAAACATTGAGATTTCTAATGTATTTTACATATTAGAAATGATCAAACATTTCAGAATTCCAATTTGCCATGTTTGGAAAATTTTTTTCTAAATATTTAATTTGCAGCAAATTGATTAGCCGTTAATCTAGATACTATAAAACCTACAATTGCCCTGAAAAGATGTGTATAACATTTTGAGGCCTCTTACTTGTATTTAGTGGAATAGCTATAGGTTCAACCCAGGAGGGTGGCGGTTGTTTACAATTGTAGAGGTGCACTTTAATTATAGTGGCTTTACCTCAGTGGATAACTATACATTCCTGAATGGAGGTTCTCATCTTATTTGGCAAGAGTGCACCGCTCCATCCAGCATCCAGAGTCTAAAAATGGTCATTCTTGAAGAATAGAAAAAGATGTTACAACATGTTGCCAATTTGTTCATTCCATGCCTAGAAAACTTGGTGCTGTCCTTAAAAATCATTGAGGTCATACAAAACACTCGATGTAGTAGTTTTTGATGTGGGGTGTATTCACTTTTGCATTAATTCATTTGAATAAAACTGAATATTTTGTAATGAAAGTTAAATTATTAACCTTACTTTCATGTTAGGGGTTAAAAAATGTTCTATGAAACTCAGTCTTAGAAAATTATGAAATGGGATAGGCACCTCCAAATAAAATCTTCAAGCTGTATTTAATTTAGAAAATTAAAAATTCCACATGATGATGGTAAAACACACTCTGACGTGTTTCTGGCATACACACCTTAGTCAAAGAGTATGATTAACAATGAGTAGAACTGGGGCTTTTTAAAAAAAAAAGATCTGTCATGTGCAACCACTTTTTAATTACATAGGTCACATGACATAAATTTATATGTGTATATATACAGTATATATGTTAGGAACACATAATTAAATGTTATAATGAGAACAAAAAATATAATTAAATTACATACAGTATCTCACTCAGTTCCTCCTGTGTTTGTTCTCTTGTCCCTTAGGGTAGAAGGTAGAAGACCTATGAGACTGCATATAATTAATATTTCATCCCTCAGTCAAATTTTTGTACATTGCTCACGTCCGGCTGACTGCCACTTTTATCTAATGTATGCTTCTGGATCCTGGTCAGCATTGTGGTGAGTTGTTTTTTTTACTTGTCTCGAAGAGTGTGGATGCTTTCTATAGTAGAAGTCAGGTAGAGGGGATTCTCTGCGAGACTAGTAGTGATGTCGCACACTTGGAGGAAGCATGTTTTGAGCAAGAGTGATTTTCTCCATTTTTGCTGCACACACGCCTTTCTGTGGCCCGAGAGTCCTGTAGAATTTCTGAAGAATGCATTACTTCCAGGTGACGTCACATCCATATTAATAGCGCTACTGTTTGTCAACTAAAACACTCCTGCAGGGCAGCTGTTCCGTCTGTATGCAGTGGTAGTAATAGGCCCTTAAGAAATATTTTTTACACAGTGGGTCCATTATTAATGGTGTCCTTTTCTTTTCAGATGTCCACTCCCCAAAAAAGAAAAAGGAATTCAAGACACAGACTTTGCACTGCTTGTAACCAGCCATTAGATGATGAATATTACAAAGACATCTGTTCTTCCTGTCTGTCTCCTGATTTATCTACCTCCATTCAATCAGAAGCTTCGTCCTTTTTCAACTGGTTATAGGTTCATTTTTCAGAAGCTTTTAAATAGCTCAAAACTTCTTAAATGAAAAAGTCAAAGAAGCAACATAGAGGACCTTCTCCTTGAGTAGTGATTTTCTCTTCATCTTTACAGTCTGAAGGAGAAGAAGGAAAAAGTACTTCTGACTGGTCTGGTGATTTCCTTATAAATGACCTAGATTTGCTTCATGATGTTTCAGCTCCATCTCTTATAAAAAGCTGTGAAAAAGTAGTGGATTCTGACAAAGTCACAGATTATGAAGCAAAGAAGCAGAAGCTATTTTTCCCACTGCTGAAAGAGAGGTCATTTTTGATACAACTGATAAAATACTAAATAACTCCATTAAATAAAATACTTCAGAGTGAAAGGGTTCAAAGCCATGTACAGGGTGGACCCTTCAAAAGTGCATCTCACAGTTGCTAGACTGGCCAAGATGTCTTTCTTCGCTGCAGAAGAGACTTCTCTTCTCAAAGAAACTATGAAGAGAAAAGCAGATTCTCTTCTGAAAAAGAGTGATGTCACAGCTTCCTCCGCCTCTAAGATTGCATTGTGTTCTGTGCAAGTCACTAGAGCAATAAGGATATGGCTCAGTCAATTGTCAAATGATTTGGAACAATGTGTCTCATGGGAATAAATCTTTGATAAGCTTCCACTCCTCAAATACTCTGCAGACTTTTTATGTGCTGTGCTTCTTGATATCTTGAAATGCATCTCAAAATCTTTGGTACAGTCTACTCGACTGCGAGAGTATTGTGGATTAAGTGATGGTCTGGTGATGTTCCTTCAAAGAATATTTTTTGTACCTTCCCATTTCAGCCTTCAAGTATCTTTGGTTCACCGGTAGATGAGATACTTAAGTCCATGAGTGAAGGCAAATGGTTATTCTTTCCATAACCTAGAAAAATCTTCAGGTCTTTTTATCTTAAGAAGATACCTCAAATTTAAAAGAAGGTTTTCTGGAAAGAAGCCATACATAATAAGCCTGATTCTGACTCCACCAAAAAGAAGTCAACCTTTCATAAGGCTGCAGATTTATCACAACAAATTATCATTGTCTATAGAAAGAAGATTAGCCAACTTGTATCCAGCTTTGTCAGTAACTTCCTTGGATGCATCAGTCTCATCAGTAATAAAGTGACATTTTTCTTTATAACTAAAAGAATTTAATCCCAATCGCTTTATTATGAATGGCAACAAAAATCCAGTGGTATAGTGCCCAGTAAAAGAATTTGTTTCAAATACATTCCATTGTATTTCCAGTCCCCAAACCTGGAGGAAGGGAACATTTCTCGATAAACCTCACTTACCTACACAAGAAAAAGTTCAAGACGGAGACTATTTGCTCTGTAATAGCAATACTCCAAGTGAAAATTTTCTATCAAATATAGATCTTCAAGATGCATATTTACATGTTCTAATTCTACCTTACCATAGAAAATTTCTTTCACTTAGTAATTCCAGTAGGACACCAAGTATTCCATTATCAGTTGACCTGTCTCCAAATTTGGCATTTTGGTAGCTCCAAGAGTCTTCACCAAAGTAATAGTAATGCTTGTGGCAGCGGTTAGACTGCAGGGTATATAGGTAGTTCCTTATCTCAACAATTGGTCGGTGAGAGCATCGTTCGAGACGCAATTGATGGATCATCCTCAGACAACTCTGAATTTACTGATTTCTCATAGATTCCATATCAATCTTGCCAAATCTCAACTGTCTCCCTCCAATTAGTTGAAGTTCCTTGGTTTTGTCATGAATATATACCAACTTTCCAATAGGTTATCCAATGAGGGGATTCAGAAACTCCAGAGCAGTGTAACATGCCTCTACAATAGATGCAGTACCATGGTCCAATTTCCACTTTTGCTGTCTTCAGCAAAATATTCTTCAGATCTGTAAAAAGAATCCCTCTTATCTGCAGTCCCTGATAATGGATGTCTCCATCCTTTAAGAAAGACTGGAAATCTGTACTACCTCAACATCCTGTGATTCTCACATTGGATGCATCAAGCTATGGTTAGGTTGCCCATGTTGGCAACAATTGAATCCACTTATCCTGGTCAAGCCAAAAAAGCCTCCTATCAAAATAACCCAGGGACCTAAGGGTGATGAGGCTAGACCTGTTACATTGCCGTTCTATTCTGCTATAGCAGGCTATGAGTGACTGGTCCGACAACCTGTCCTTTGTTTACTACATCAACAAATAGGTTGGAACCAGGAGTCCATCACTAGCGGCAGATTGTTGGTAAATTTTCAACTTGGCAAAAACAAATTTCCTCACTATTTCAGCGGTACATATTCCTGGACTCACAATGTTAGGGCAGATTGGCTGAGCTGCAACAGGATTCTTCCTGGAGAATAGAGTCTGAACAGCAAAGTTTTTCACCAAATTCCTAGCAAGATGGGTTTTCCCTATCTGGATGTTATGTTTACAGGTCAGAATGTGCAGACTTTCAGTTTTTGCTATTTACAAACATAGGACCATCCTCTCTCTTCCCCAATGTTAGTCTATGCATTTTCGACACTTCCATTAATCTCAAATGTGCTGAACAAAATTAAGGTAGAGGACGCACAGGCATTGGCAATCATTCCCTTCTGGCATCACAGAACTTGGTTTCCACTCATGTGACATCTATTGAAAGGCAAATATTTGAATTTTCATTCTCTGCTAAACCCTTGGATCCATGGAAGCATCCTTCATTTATGAGTTCAAAGGACCAAACCAATGCTGGGAAGACAGCAAAAAACAGGAGCCAGGAGCATCAGGGATTTAATCTGTGGTACTTACCTGCTAAGTCTTCAGGAACCACCACTAGCAATCAGAGCTCACTCTACACTAGCAATTCCTGCATACTGGGCTGAGTTGGCAAATGTGCCTCTAGAACACATATGGAAAGCTGATACCTGGTTGTCGAGGTCATCCTTCATGAAATTTACCTAACTGGTTAGACATTTCTGCTACAGAGGGTTGAGACTTCGACTAAAGTTTGCTTGAGCATCACCCAGTTAATGTTTCTGCCCATAGATACCTTTGCTGAATACTACTTTTCAAGTCCCATTACGTGCTCCAATAGTACGTCCAGGAAAAAACTATAATTTTCTTCTCTGAAATTTTCATTTCCTGAAGTCAATAAGCAGCACTGACTTCCCTCACCTTATTAATTATATGTCTTACTGCTGCAAAATCATAAGTAGTATGAAGTCTTCTTGCTCCCTTCATTTCATAGGATAGGGGGAATATTTAGTTAATTAATTGATTTTTATTATGTGCTGCCTTCGGATTCCAGGAAATGAAAAATTCAGGCAAGTAAATTTTAGTTTTTAATACCCTTTTTATACATTCCAATGGAATGCATCTACTTTGCAATTTTTCAAACGGGGAAATTTGCACCTTCATCTGGAGCATAAGTTGACATGCCTTTGATTATGGACATGGAATTCTTGTCCTTTTACGCTACGGATATTTTTTGCCGCATGTGTGTGATACTTTTTAAAATGAGAGACTATGCAATGCAGCAGATCTTCTGTCATCACTGTCAGTAAAGAAGCGGGAGCAGCCGCCAAGGGGAGAAGCGAAGAGAAGCCTTGGACTGCAACTGCATTGATAGGTCCACAAGTACATTTGTGAGGTTATTTTGCATACAAATAAAAAAAGGATTTCACAGCAAGACAACATTAAATAGAGACAACAAAATGTATCCTTAAAAAGGTTTTACACAGCCCTTGCCTGCAGTAACTCTGCTCGCCTCTGGCAAATCTTACTGACAGATACAATTTTAACGACAGGTATAGAGGGGCACACTAACGATCTCTGCTATTTACAGTGTACAAAACAAAGTGACAAATCATCACCGGCTGCTGTGCTCTGCACATTGAACACTTTTGAGCTTGGCTTTGAGAGCTCAACTGATGTCTCTGCAGAGAGAACAGTCAGGCTAAATTTGTCACTGGCTACTGCGCTCTGTACATGGAAGTTGAATGTACAAAGTGCAGCAACTAGTGACAAAGTCCGCTCAATTGCTGCTCTTTTCAGTGTCAGCAGTTCAGTTGACAAAGTAGAGTTCAAAAATGTTAAGTGTGTAGATCACAGCATCTTATGACAATTTGACTGCTGGACTCTGTACACTGTAGGTAGCAGTTGTCAAGAGTGGGCCCTTAATCCACACCTTTTTCCGATTTTAAAGGAAACCTGTCTGCAGGTTTTCCCAATATAAACTAAAACTACCACCTTTAGCTTCTCTTGTGCCAATCTGTATATTAGCCCCCAACACCACCTGCATATACAAAAAGGAACTTTTATAATTCTCCCGACCTGTATGTTAATTAGCGCTGTACAGTCTGATGGGTGTGTTGGTCTTTGTCCAGCGCCTCCTTTGTCCCCACAAATAAATCAGTTAGTTACATAGTTTAATACGGTTGAAAAAGACAAATGTCCATTAAGTTTAACCAAAAGATAGTTGCTTCAGCAAGTTCTCTCTTTTTCAAATTAGAATAGCTCCTGGTCAAAAATGTATTGCTCATAACTCCTAGATCAATATCATATTTCTCTCTGTTAGAAGAAATTCTACCCACTCTCATTAGCTGACTACATGGAAAACTTTTAAATATATAGGGAGCATGGTGACTTCTGTAATGTAAAACATTATTCTTATCGGTGGGTTTACTATATACAGAGAAATCAAATTTATTGTCTTCCTTTACAAGATGCACATATGAGAGTGGGTAGGATTTAATCTACTAAAGTGAAATATGATATTGATATAAGAGTTCTGAGCAATACATTTTTGCCCAGGGGCTATCCTAAACATTTGATAAAGAGAAAAGTTACCGAAGTAACTGGATTATTTTATATAAGTGGTTCTATGAGCTGGGATCCAAATGTAAGATCAAAACAGAGTGGTGTGTTTTTTCTACCAAATATGATAAACATTCTACATTGATGATATGCAAATATTGGGGAATTTTGAAGCAGAATTCCAAATTTAGTGTCCTGTTTGAAGTTGAACCTATATTTGCATATCATAAAGGAAGGTCCATTGTTAATGTATTATTTAGAAGTGACATAAAAGACACAAAATTATCACATTAAACTTTTTTATTTGCCAAAAAGAGATGCACAATTGCCTTTCTTAATTGACAGTATTGTAGTTCTATGATAAAGGGTGATGTAATACATCATCCAACGAAGGGAAATAAGATCACAGTTCCAGGGTTTTGAAATGAAAAATTGTATATATTAGTTGAAATGTCAATGTGGATACGTCCGACAGACTTCAAAATCTAATCACACCTACAATAGTGACTACACCAACAATATACAACATGTTAATAATTTCACTTCATTAATGACATGCTCTGTATAAAAATACTGAAATATCAAATATTAAAAGGAGAGATTATCATAGTCCATTAGTAGATGTGGGGGACAAGAAGCACAGTTCAAAAAATATTTTTTAAACAAATCATTCATAAAAGAGCATGCATCAGTTCAGCAATAATTCACATAGCAGTGTTACAAAATTCTTTGATTAATACATAAAGGTATAAATAAGAATCACTATACAATCCACAATGAAGTTTCTAATCAGCTTAATAATGTATACAGTCATGGTCAAAAGTGTTGGCACCCTTGAAATTGTTCCAGAAAATTAAGCATTTCTCCCAGAAAATTATTGCAATTATACATGTTTTGTTATACACATGTTTATTTCCTTTGTGTGTATTGGAACAACCCAAAAAAACAGAGGAAAAAAGGCAAATTGGACATCATTTCACACAAAACCCCCAAAATGGATAGAATAAAATTGTTGGTGCCTTCAACTTAATATTTGGTTACACACCCTTTGGAATAAATAACTGCTATCAATCGCTTCCTATAACCATCAACAAGCTTGAAAACTCCTTAAAGGGTTGTCCCATGAACAAAGTACATTTTAATTAATAGATCTTGGAATAAAAATAAGTTCCACATTTGGATGTATTAAAAAATGTTCCTGTGCTGAGATAATCTTATACATGTGCCCCTGCTGTGTACTGTGTAATGGCTGTGTCTGACTATGCAGGAACACTGGGGCAGTTCTCATGTGAGCCAGTTTCTTTGTAGCGTTTGATGGTTTTTGCAACTGCACTTGGGGACACTTTCAAAGTTTTCCCAATTTTTCACACTGACTGACCTTCATTTCTTAAAGTAATGATGGCCACTCGTTTTTCTTTAATTAGCTTCTTTTTTCTTGCCATAATACAAATTCTAACAGTCTATTCAGTAGGACTATCAGCTGTGTATCCACCAGACTTCTGCACAACACAACTGATGGTCCCAACCCAATTTATAAGGCAAGAAATCCCACTTATTAAACCTGACAGGCACACCTGTGAAGTGAAAACCATTTCCGGTGACTACCTCTTGAAGCTCATCAAGAGAATGCCAAGCAGTCATCAAAGCAAAAGGTGGCTACTTTGAAGAACCTAGAATATAAGACATATTTTCAGTTGTTTCACACTTTTTTGTTAAGTATATAATTCCACATGTGTTAATTCATAGTTTTGATGCCTTCAGTGTGAATGTACAATTTTCATAGTTATGAAAATACAGAAAAATCTTTACATGAGAAGGTGTGTCCAAACTTTTGATCTGTACTGTATATACATATATATATATATATATATATATTGTAAGGTGGCTGCCGGACAGGTCGTGGACGGGAGGTATGTGTCTCCGAACTGCCAAGCTTCGGTGATGTAGGACCCGGAGAAGCAGGCTCCAGCACACATAGTGCTGAGAGGAATTTAATTGGCCTGGATTACAGGGCCGGGTTTTACGAGCAGCTGAAAGAGCTGGGGGGGACGACAGCTGCTCACTTACCTCCAGTGCAGGTCTTGGAAGACTAATTTAAGACAGCTGCGCCTGTCTCCGTCTGTCATTGTTTTTTGGGCAAGGTGAGCTGACCTTGCAGGTGTTTCTTAGACTCTGCAGGAGGCAGAGAAAAGCACCTTGTTTAAACGGCTGAGGCCGTGCCGCATGGACTTGTTTTGAGCTTTGTTCTGTTATTCCTTTTTGTGCCAGGAAAAGGCTGTTACTTTTGTTTCTTAACTGGTATATGGACACTAAAATAAACCACCAGTTTGTTTGAACCCGTGGACTGCATCACTGTGTGAACCCGTGCCTACCTCCAACGCGGCTCATAGAGTACAAATCCCTACAATATATATATAGTGATGGCAGCTGGCTTCGGCATGCTAGCCATGTGCAGAACATGAAGTCACTGCCATGCACCGCCCTTGGTGGGCATGCCAACATTTGCTGCCGGCCTCTGATTGGCTGACGGCGTGTATTGCAGTGCAGGGAGCTAGAAGGTCTCAGTGCCACAACACACTTTAAATGAATGTGCATCCTCAGATAAACATCTAGCAGAAATAGGCACTGACATTTGTGAGCCCCCCTTCCGCATTGGCCCGGTCGCCGTCACACCCTCTGCCAAGATGTGAAGCAATTGTACTGTATAGATATATAGTAAATATACTCTGCACCATGTGAGGGTTATTGTCTTTTAAGTAACTGAATTTGAAATAAATAATAACAAAATGGTAACTGACAAACATTCATGAAAGCTGTGTTCACATGTTGTGGCTGCCTGTGAGGAACAAGTACAGGAGGAGAACCTGAAAAACTTAAATATTAGTAAGTGCCACAAAATCATGTCTTCAAGATATATGTCAACTTTCTATGCACTTGTTTTTCCATCATGTGACCTGGTTACATATACACTGCTCAAAAAAATAAAGGGAACACTTAAACAACAGAAAATAATTCCAAGTAAATCAAACTTCTGTGAAATCAAACTGTCCACTTAGGAAGCAACACTGATTGACAATCAATTTCACATGCTGTTGTGCAAATGGAATAGACAATAGATGGAAATTATTGGCAATTATCAAGACACCCTTAATAAAGGAGTGGTTCTGCAGGTAGGGACCACAGACCACATCTCAGTACCAATGCTTTCTAGCTGATGTTTTGGTCACTTTTTAATGTTGGTTGTGCTTTCACACTTGTGGTAGCATGAGACAGACTCTACAACCCGCAGAAGTTGCTCAGGTAGTGCAGCTCATCCAGGATGGCACTGACGCGCCCCCAGAGCCGTGGGGTACTCGGCAGCTGGGCCTCTGGATGCCAGTGGGGGATATCACGGTGGCTGGCCCAGTCCATGGCCCAGGGAGGTCAACAAAAAGGGGAATTATTTATAGGGGATTTGTAAAGTGTTCGTGACGCCACCTGTGGAATGCGGCCAAAGGGAGCCGCCACTGCGGAGCAGTCCTCTGAGGCAGATGGTAGGGCAGCTTGTGATGGAACAGCTCCCCACAGGTAGAGCGGGCCTCAGGGCAGCGTGGGGTAATGGATGGTGGTACAGGGGAGAGATGGCCAGGATGGTTCAGGAAGAAAATGACGGACACTCACACGGAGGTTCGCTTCGGTACCTTTACTGGTGTAGGTGCAGGTATGGTCCAGGGTACTCGGTAGGCAGGGTGCACTTCTGGACTCTCCCCAGTGAGCGGGTATAGGGCCTTCTGATCCGTTGCTTCCACATGCTAAGCTTCTGACCTGCCTGGAGCTAGGCCTGGCTTAATTACTGTCTCTCTCTCTTGCACCTTGGTAGGGCCTACTCTTGGAGATCACTCCGTGACTCCTAGCCCTGGTACAGTAGTCAGCGTTGGTCGGCCTGGGAGTTGTAGTCCTCCAGGTATCCGGTGGTCCCTACTGGGTGTAAAGGTCCCTGTAGGCACAGACCCGGTGTCCAGTGTATATTTTGGGGTGAGCCTGGTACGCTCCTCTGCCCCCTCAACTCCTCTCTCCTTTCCTCTCTGCCGTCGGCCACACTCAGGGCCCTCACTACGGCAGCAGCGGACGTGCTGCGTCTTCGCTGCTCTCAGCATCAGCACGCTCTCCGACTCTCTGAACTAACTAAGCTGCCTGGCTCCACCCTCCTTATATATATCCCTAACGGGCTCCCTCTGCTGGTCTGAGGTGGTAGGGTGGAGGTGTGTGAATGTAATGAGGGCCTCTTGTGGAGAAGTCCATCCATGCACCCTACTGGGTTCTGTGGCACCTGTGCATAGCAGGGCGCCACATTCCTCCCTAGTACAATTCAGTACTCCTGGACTGAAGCATTTTTTTGTAACAGGTTAACAAATAATAATATTAACAATTATAATAATTATAATAACAATAGAGTTACAGTAAGTCCCGTAACCTGGTGTCCATTTCACAGATGAAGAAACATGAGGGACCCGCCTGAAAACCCTCAACGTAGGCCCTGCGCGTGGCTACAGGGCATAAGTGATCCAGGTGCTGGACCACGTCTTCTGCGACGCCAAACGGGTTTTTGTTCTGTGGTCACCTACGGGGCACTCCAGGGAGTGCAACTATGTACAGGTACAGTTTTTGGGCTGCTCACAGTCCTCAGCCAACAAGTCTTTATACCCTGACGGGTAACTAAATAAAAACACATTAATTTTCAGTTTACACAATAAACAATAGTAGGCAATACCCAACTGGGTAACTATTTACACTGCAGGTATTTCTAACTTATTCCTTATACCTGGCAGGGACCTGGCCTTTTGTGCTGCGTGTTGACCTACGTAGTACTGGGGTGTTGTTGATGTTTGTGTTTGCACTGTCTGCTACCCTGTCAGATCTACGTGTGGGCAAATTGTAAAACTGGCTTAACCTCTCGATGGGACTGGCAAGTACACTGGTTTCTGGGCCTACTGGCTCTGCTTCTACCGGTGATCCTTCTTCCGGGGATTCTTCCTGAGCATGCTCTTCTGGGGCACTTACAGGTCTTACTTGCAGTGGAGGGTCTTCTGGCTGTTGGTAGAAGTGCATCACAGGTATTATTACGACTCCATCCAGTTGAGGCCAATCTGCCGGGAAATCTCCTAAGACAGTATGGAGTACATCTTCTTTGGGTTCTTCAGTCACGATAGGAGGTACTTCTTCCTGTGGCTTCAATAGACCTGGGCACAACTTCAAATGGTCTCTTGAAACTGCTGCAACTGTCTTACCTCCATCTTTACTGATTAGACAGGTTTTTCTATTGTCAAACTTGGAATCCAACACAGTGTAAGGCTCTCTTTCCCACTGGTCGTCAAGCTTGTGGCTTCTTCTCTTTCGCTTCAGCACAACTTCTCCAGGTGTTAAGGGTTCTGCTGGTGCACTCCTGTTGTACTGTGCTTCCTGCTTATCTCTCATCCTAATTAGACTGTCTTCGACACAGGCCTGTACTCTCTTGTACTGCTCCTGTCGGGTTGTATCCCAGGCTTCAGTGGACATATCTGTTTCTGGCTCTACCACTCCAAGCTCCAGGTCCATGGGCAACTTTCCGGGTCTTGCTCTCATGAGGTACACTGGAGTAAAATTGGTGGAACTCACAGGTATGTGATTGTACAGATCTACCAAGTCAGGTAGTTTGTCTGGCCACTGATTCCTTTCTTCTAGAGGTAAGGTCTTCAGCAGGTCTATGACGATACTGTTCATCTTTTCACATAGACCATTGGTTTGGGGGTGGTACGGCGTAGTCCGAATCTTCTTACACCCGTACAGATGGCAAAACTCTTTGAACAGCTCGGCTTCAAAGGCAGGGCCTTGATCCGTCAGCACCTTATCCGGGTATCCATGGGGCCTGCAGAAGTATGCTTGAAACGTCCTTGCTGCAGTTTCTGCCATCAGATCCCTTGACGGGGGCTACCACCAGGAACCAGGAGTAGTGATCCACCATAGTCAGGGCATAGGAGTAGCCTGACCTGCTGGGCGACAGCTTGACGTGATCCAGAGCGACGATCTTCAGGGGCTGGTTTGTCTTGATGGACTGCAGGGGTGCTTTCTGGCTGCTGTAGTCTTTTCTTCGGAGGCTACATGGTCCACAATCCCGGCACCACCTCTCTATGGAACTCCGCATTCCAACCCAATAAAACCGACTCTTCAGGAGGGTTTCCAGCTTCTTCCAGCCAAAGTGCCCCGCTTGATCGTGGTAGGCCTCCAACACCATCTGGATGTCTGTCCTGGGCACTACGATCTGCCATACCATCTCATGGGTCCTAGGGTTGACATACCTTCGGCACAGCTTCTCTCTATAGATGAACAACTGGCTTCTCTCATTCCACAGTTGCTTAGCTTGTGGAGAAGCATCCTTCTCCATGGAAGAACCTTCCTGGGTTATCAGTTCTTTGATACGGCTGACAACCGGGTCGCTGTCCTGGGTCTTCTTCCAACTGTGATGAGGTAAAGGGTTTAGTGTCTTACCACGATACCTCCTGGAGGTGCGCTGCTCGTGGACCATCCCATTTCTGTGGAAGGCAGGTAGCTCAATCTCCTCCAGGTCATCCACTTCTTCTTCAGTGTCTCACTGGTGAGGCATTCTTGATGATGAACTGATAGTTTGACAGTCGGGCCATCCAACGCTGTTCCATGGCTCCCAACTTAGCTGTCTCTAGATGTGTCAAAGGGTTGTTGTTGGTATAGGCCGTGAACTTAGTGGAGGCCAGGTAGTGCTTGAATCGTTCAGTGATGGCCCAGACCAAGGCCAGGAGCTCCAACTTGAAAGAGCTATAGTTTTCTGGATTCCTCTCGGTAGGACGAAGATTACTGCTGGCATAGGCAATCACCTTCTCTTTGCCATACTGCTTCTGGCTTAACACAGCTCCTAGTCCCTCATTGCTGGCATCAGTGTACAGCAGGAAAGGTTGGCTGTATTCAGGGTAGGCCAGGATTTCTTCACCAGTCGGGATCTCTTTCATCACAGCAAAGTACTCAGACTGCTCTTTACCCCACTGGAAGGTTTTTTTTGCCTCTGTTGGACTGTCCTACCAGGAGATCTTGCAAAGGTGCTGCCTTCTTGGTATAGTCCTTTACAAATCTCCGGTAATACCCGACCAGTCCCAGGAACTGACGTGCCTCCTTGAGATTCTTTGGTTCCGGCCATTTCTGGATGGCAGTGACCTTTTCCGGGTCTGGTGCTACTCCTGCTGGACTGACGATGTGCCCCAGGTACTGAACCTTTTGTTTGAGCAGGTGGCACTTGGAAGGCTTCAATTTCATCCCATACCGGGACAATGCTTCAAATACCTCCGCCAGGTGCTTCAAATGGTCCTCATACATCTTGGAGTACACTATCACGTCATCAAGGTATAGAAGCACGGTCTCGAAGATACGGTGTCCCAAACAGCACTCCATCAATCTCTGGAATGTTCCAGGGGCGTTGCAGAGTCCGAACCGCATACTGTTGAACTCGCAGAGCCCCATCGGGGTAGTGAAGGCCGTCTTCTCCCGGTCCTCCTCAGCAACTGCTACTTGCCAGTACCCACTAGTGAGGTCAAGGGTAGAGAAGTAATTTGCAGACTTTAGTGCAGCCAGGGATTCCTCTATACGGGTCAAAGGGTATGCATCTTTATGTGTTATGCAGTTTACCTGTCTGTAATCTACACACATCCTCATGCTTCCATCCTTTTTCCTGACCAGGGCCAGGGGAGCTGCCCAGGGGCTACAGCTGTCTCTTATTACCCCTGCTTTCTTCATGTCATGCAACATTTCCTTCGCTTTCTGGTAGTGTGCTGGTGGTATGGGCCTGTAACGTTCTTTGATGGGTGGATGGTCACCTGTGGGTATATGGTGTTGTACCCCTTTAATCCTCCCAAAATCAAGTGGGTGTTTGCTGAATACCTGTTCGTATTCCTGGACCACCCTGTGTACACCTTGTTTTTGATGGACAGGAGTGGCGTCAGTCCCAACATGGAGCTGTTGACACCAATCCTCCAGCTGAGCTTCGGAGTCATTACCCTCCACTGTGTCAGATGAGTTTAAAGACTCTACTGTATATATGGCGTCATCATTCACAGTATACAACCTGGCAACAGTGGCGTATCTTGGTAGTTAAATTTACTCCTCCCCACAATTTAGGAGACGCATGGGTACCCTCCCATTGCGTACATCAACTACTCCTCTAGCAGTCAAGAGTGTAGGTCTGTGCTCCGAGCTAATGGGCTCCAATACCGCCTGGTAGTTCTGTCCCTTGAGACCTTTTGCTGCCCTACACCAAATCAGCATTTCACTCATTTGGGGAATCACAATGGGTATCGGGTCTGTCACCCGTACATTACCGATCTCACCACCTGTTAGCTTTACCTGTTGCTGGTACAGGAGGGCTCGAATCTCTCTCTGGAGCACCTTCCTCTGCCCTGGTTTGGCAGTGTCAGCAATTTGTTGGAGTAAAAACAACACTTCTCTCAAACAGTTACCAACAATATTTGTACCAAGTATCATATACAAGTCTGTATCACCAGGGTTAGATTCCACTACAATCAGTCCTTGGTCCTTTAGTTCCGCTCTCCTCACCTTCACTGTCATGTCCTTAACCCCTACTAGGTTAAGAGGAAGGCCATTAGAGGCATACACAGAGAGGTTCGGGGCTGGCGGCTGGAGTTCATCTATGGACCAGTACCTTTTGTAGAGGACGTCAGGTATGATGGTTACGTGTGAGCCGGTGTTCAGTAATGCAGGTGTAGCAATGCCATCCAGCACGATGGACAGGAAAGGCCTTCCTCCCACGAATCGGTGGTACCAGCTTGATGGGCCTGGTTGATTTACTCCTGGGTGTCGGCCCTCGGCCCCAGGGTTTGCTCGTTTAAAGGACAGTTCCGCGCTGTGTGGCCTGACTCATGGCAACAGTAGGAGATGAAGTCTCCTGGAGGGCGACTTTGGTCATTGGTCCTCCCACGGGGTGGCGTTGTCCTCCTCCGGGGTGGCATTGTCCTCCTACGGGGTAGTGTTGTCCTCCTTCTTCTCCTCATCCAGGGGACATCCTCAGGGCTCTCGGCGAGTAGGATCCTTCCTTCCGGCTCAGGCTCCTCCTGTAGCTGCAGGGTGCTCAGGACAGTGGCCAGGGTTTAACTTAGCTGACGCACTTCAGAGCGCAGGCTGTCCAGCTCGCTAGGGGGCACTGGTTCCATCTTTGTTTCAGCCATTAATGAAGGAGCAGTGGGTGCTGCGGACACTGGCATGGCCCCACCCTGGTAGCGCTGGATAGCAGTCCCTGATGTTTCCAGGGGCTGTAGACCCCTAATAGCCATGTCCTTCAGGGTGTCAAAGGTGGCGCCTGGATGATCTAAAGCCCACCACTGTACAGTCCTGCTCTCCTCCAGGGACCTCAACCCCCGGATGAACTGTTCCATCAGCATTTTATTTTCATCTTGTATGCTGGCTGGACTAACCTGTTTCAGGGCCCGCAGGGCTTCCTGTACGCGCCAGGCCTAGTCCCAGATACTGTCCTCAGGTTTCTGGACACAGTGGTAGAACCTCATCCGAAGATCTGTCTCAGTGCGGTTTTCAAACACAGTTTGCAGTCTCTTAAAGAAATCGATACTGATTCCTGGTCTGCGGCTGGCCAGGTTTCAACTTCCCGCTCTGCGGCACCAGTCAATTGTCCCAGCACAGCAGCGGCTCTCTGCTTACCAGTCATAGAATACATGTCCAGTACACCGCATAATTTTCTCTTGAACCCGGACAGGGTGTCTGGTTTGCCATCATACTGGGGAAGCCATTTTGCTCCAGGGATATATACGGCAGGGCCATGGGTATCAACGGAGTCACGACCCCTGCTGGTGGAGCGGCCGCTCCGGCCTGTGCAGCGCTGGGCACAAGTTGGGCATCAGGAGCGTTAACCGGTTCTCCGGCGGCTTTCTGGTCGTCGGCCATGGTTGCGCCCCCCTAGTAAACCGTAGCCTACCTTCTTCACTTCTTATCAGGTAGGTAGCAGCTCTGTGGACGACGGTCTTCTTCCAGGAACTTGCGTCGCTTGTGTCTGACGTCAGAGCGTCCTCTGGACTCCTTCCAGGTCCTGACGCTTCCTGGTTCGATGTCAGGGGCGGGGTGTGTCCTGGGCTTCGCGCGCTTTTCACAGTTACGCCTCTCGGGTTCCCGTGGTTACGCCCCTCTTCTTCCCACGCGGCTACAGGAAAATGGCGGACGATGGCGGGAAACAGCGGCAATTGGCGGGAAAACTTCACCACAGTGAGTATTACAGTCTTTTAAGGTGCACAGTACCTGGTGGCAACGGGCACGGAATCCTGTTCGTCACGCCAAGTTTGAGGTGCCCCCAGAGCCGTGGGGTTCTCGGCAGCCGGGCCTCTGGATGCCGGTGGTCCCTGTAGGCGCGGACCCGGTGTCCGGTGTATATTTCGGGGTGAGCCAGGTACGCTCCTCTGCCCCCTCAACTCCTCTCTCCTTTCTTCTCTGCCGTCGACCACACTTAGGACCCTCACTACGGCAGCAGCGGACGTGCTGCGTCTTTGCTGCTCTCAGCGTCAGCACGCTCTCCGACTCTCTGAACTAACTAAGCTGCCTGGCTCCACCCTCCCTATATATATCCCTAACGGGCTCCCTCTGCTGATCTGAGGGGGTAGGGTGGAGGTGTGTGAATGCAATGAGGGCTTCTTGTGGAGAAGTCCATCCATGCACCCTACTGGGTTCTGTGGCACCTGTGGGTAGCAGGGCGCCACAGCACATCAATGCGAGCTGTGGCAAGAAGGTTTGCTCTGTCTGTCAGCGTAGTGTCCAGAGGCTGAATGCGCTACCAGGAGACAGGCCAGTACACCAGGAGACGTGCAGGGGGCCATAGGAGGGCAACAACATAGCAGCAGGACCGCTACCTCCACCTTTGTGCGAGGAGGAACAGGAGGAGCACTGCCAGAGCCCTGCAAAATTACCTCCAGCAGGCCACAAATGTGCATGTGTCTGCACAAACGGTTAGAAACTGACTCCATGAGGCTGGAATGAGGGCCCGACGTCCACAGATGGGGGTTGTGCTCACAGCCCAAACACCGTGCAGGATGCTTGGCATTTGCCACAGAACACCAGGATTGGCAAAGTCACCACTGGCGCCCTGTGCTCTTCACAGATGAAAGCAGGTTCACACTGAGCACATGTGACAGACGTGACAGAGTCTGGAGACACCGTGGAGAGCGATCTGCTGCCTGCAACATCCTTCAGCATGACCGGTTTGGCAGTGGGTCAGTAATGGTGTGGGGTGGCATTTCTTTGGAGGGCCGCACAGCCCTCCATGTGCTCGCCAGAGGTAGCCTGACTGCCATTAGGTACCAAGATGAGATCCTCAGAACCCTTGTGAGACCATATGCTGCTGCGGTTGACCCTGGATTTGTCCTAATGCAGGACAATGCCTGACCTCATGTGGCTGGAGTGTGTCAGCAGTTCCTGCAAGATGAAGGCATTTAAGCTATGGACTGGCCCGCCCATTCCCCTGACCTGAATCCGATTGAGCACATCTGGTACATCATGTCTCTCTCCATCCACCAACTGACTGTCCAGGAGTTGGCGGATGCTTTAGTCCAGGTCTGGGAGGAGATCCCACAGGAGACCATCCGCAACCTCATCAGGAGCATGCCCAGGCGTTGTAGGGAGGTCATACAGGCACGTGGAGGCCACACACAATACTGAGCCTCATTTTGAATTGTTTTAAGGACATTACATCAAAGTTGGATCAGCCTGTAGTGTGTTTTTCCACTTTAATTTTGGGGGTGACTCCAAATCCAGGCCTCCTCTGGTTAATAAATTTGATTTCCATTGATGATTTTTGTGTGATTTTGTTGTCAGCACATTCAAGTTTGCACAGAACAAAGTATTCAAAGAGAATATTTCATTCGTTCAGATCTAGGATGTGTTATTTGAGTGTTCCCTTTATTTTTTTGAGCAGTGTATATCGAAAGGAAGAAAATATCCTCTTTACTCTTATTAATTATGCTTTGTGAGAGTATCTTTCTGTGTATATCTTGTAATAAATGTCTCATCACATGCAATTTCACTCTTGTGTCTATGACATCTTGCTGTTTTGGTTCATTATTCTACAGAAAAAGAAATCCCATTGACTTACATTTAATTTCCTAGGCTGTCTCACATAGGAACATCTCCTCCATTCTACATTCTAACTTATAGGCTTTCTAAAACCTCTGGAGGAAATCTGATTCTGTCTCTTCTATTATTAATTCCTATTATCGCCTCAAAATTTCTTTCTTACACATTTCAAAATACAGCAAATGAGACATTCTAAATTACATTTCAAATTTAGTAATACAAATTGAATGTTGCTCATAACTCTTTAGAAATATAACTTATTTCTTATTAGATTATTTTAAGTATAAAACAAGATCCCTTTAATGGGAATATTTACTATGTTAACAATATAGTCATTCACATCTGTCTTGTTTTACTCCCCCTAATGGCAGCGGCACATTTATAATTCTAAAGATGGAATTAGTAAGAGGAGAACTTTAATTTACAGCTTTATCGCTCACTTGAGTATGAAAGTGTAATACGGCAATAGATCAAGATATTTCTGGTTGCCTAGTCTTTGAGTCTAGATCCTTTGAAACGTATTAAACTAAGCAAAATTGCACACAGCAAAAACGGACCAGTTAATTAGTGTCCTTAATATATTAGGAGCTTAATTAAATGTATCATTTGATTTCAATGATTCTCTGTCATATTTTATCAGGTTTGACTCATGTATTAATGTGAGTTATTTTTTTATTGCATTATTTTACAAGAGCTTAAAGCTACCCTTATTAATCATTATTTTATGTATATTTTACACAATTTTGTTGGTACTGTCTATATAATGTTAATAATATACCTATCTATATGGAGAGATGAAATTAAACTGAGATTTTACATTTTTAAAAGTCTATTTGGACAAAACTTGATAGGTGTAGGACCTTTGATTTTAATAATTATAAAATGGGATTACAAAAGATTAAGACAAAGATGACTAGACCACTCACATAGTATACGACGTGACCGCGTATGGCCTAGTCAGCAATGGCACCTGCTCGAAGATCGGAAACAGAAGAAGAAAGAAGAGATCATTGCAAGAAGGAAGAGGAATGATGGTGGCCGAACAGGTATGGTGAGGGTGGAGGAGAGGTTTATTATTTTTAACTACTTCCCACCTGACCCAATTTGCGCTGAATTTCTTCAATGCAATTAGAATCTCATAGTTTTATAGTTTCATAATTTTTAAGGTTGAAAATGGACAGAAGTTCATTGATCAACTTATAATCTAACATGTTGATCCAGAGGAAGGTTAAAGCCCCATGAGGCAGATGCTAATTGCTCCATATTAGTGGAAAAATTCCTTTTCAACTTCACATATGGCAATCAGACTAGCTCCCTGGATGAACGTCCCATCACAAAATGTATTAGCTATAACCAGTAATATTATATTTATCAAGAAAGGCCCTCCTTTAATTTTTTTAGTGAATAATCAACAATTACAACATCATATGCAGAGAGTTCCAAAATCTCACTGCTTGCACTATAAAGAATCTATTCCGTGAATTGAGCAAATCTATCAAATTTTGGGAGATTCGATCAACTCTAGTACACATACAGTTGTGCTCAAAAGTTTACATACCCCGGCAGAATTTTTCCTTTCTTGGCCTTGTTTCAGAGAATATGAATGATAACAAAAAAACTTTTTCTCCACTCATAGTTATTGGTTAGGTGAAGCCATTTATTGTCAAACTACTGTTTTCTCTTTTTAAATCTTAATGACAACCAAAAACATCCAAATGACCCTCATCAAAAGTTCACATACCCTGGTGATTTTGGCCTGATAACATGCACAGAATTTGACACAAATGCGTTTGAATGGCTACTAAAGGTAACATCCTCACCTGTGACCTGTTTGCTGGAAATCAGTGTGTGTGCATAAAAGCTGAGTGAGTTTCTGGGATCCAGACTGATGTTTTGGGGATGTGTAAGCTACAAAGGCACAGGAAACTTGGTAAAAGTTGAAGGAAAGATGAATGCAGCACGTTATCAGCAAATACTGGAGGCAAATTTGCACTCATCAGCCTGGAAGCTTCACATAGGACATACTTGGACGTTCCAACATGACAACGATCCAAAACACAAGGCCAAGTCGACCTGTCATTGGCTACAGCAGAACAAAGTGAAGGTTCTGGAGTGGCCATCTCAGTCTCCTGACCTCAATATCATTGAACCACTCTAGGGAGATATCAAGCGCGCAGTTCATACTAGACAGCCCAAGAATTTACAGGAACTGGAGGCTTTTTGCCAAGAAGAATGGGCAGCTTTACCATCTGAGAAATTAAAGAACCTCATCCACAACTACCACAAAAGACTTCAAGCTTTCATTGATGTTAGAGGGGGCAATACACGGTATTAAGAACTGGAATATGTGAACTTTTGATCAGGGTCATTTGGATGTTTTTGGTTGTCATTCAGATTTAAAAATAGAAAACACAGTAGTTTGACAATAAATGGCTTCACCCAACCAATAACCATGAGTGGACAAAAAGTTTTTTTGTTATCATTAATATTCTCTGAAACAAGGCCAAGAAAGGAAAAATTCTGCTGGGGTATGTAAACTTTTGAGCAAAACTGTAATTTCAGATGACTCTTGAGAATATGCTATCAATTATATGTACATGATGAATAACGTTATTTCTGGCAATTCTGCATTAATCGCCACTTCAAGCTCTGCAAAATGACTTTAGTTGCCTATGAATTAGTGGGTAACTAATATATCTGCCATACACAGAACCCACAGACATTATGGATTTCTGTACTCCTGTCTCTATGTAGCACATGTTCAGAAGCAGCAAGAACATGGAGAACATTATACAGCAGTACTGAGCAGAGAATCCAACTCTGGGGTGAGATAAAACACTTACTTGAAAACATCAGCCTGGGTTTTGTCCGTGCCTCTTTCTTTCATGCTGTATTAAACTCTGTTCCATCTCCTTCTATATCGGAACTCTTCTCCTTCCCTTCAGTGAATTGGTAGTCTGTCTTGTTTAGATCAAGATGGATTTTGTATAGAGAAAAAAATCATCAAATCCAAGGAATAAAATAGAAGGATCTTCTTTATCGCATAACAAAAATAGATAAAAAAAACCCTTTGAAACGGAAAAGGTATACATGATAGTCATGAAATACTGACACGTTTCCAGAATAACAATAACGCTCTTACTCATAGTCTCAGACATGATGTTTTATGCATTTTTATGCCTTAAAGAAGATCCTATTATTTTATACCTTGAATGTGATGATCTTTTTTTCTTATCTTGTGAAGTGGATGCTCTGTTGGAGCATTGGCACCCATACACACTAAGTCAAGAAATACTATTTGGACTATGGCGTGGTGAGCTTTCATATCAGATCCAATATGGGTTTTGGCAGCTTTTTGAGTGAATTGTTAACTCAAAAGTGGAAATAGAAGAATATTTCTCTTATAATATATGTTACAAAGTTTGTTTGATTTATACAAAGCTTGTTGAAATGACAGCGACCATTTCACTTCATTCTGAGGATAGGTGGAAGTCCTGTAAGTTGGAACCACAGTAATTAGGAAGTGATGGTATGATGATATATCCCAGTGATTGCCTATCTCTTTTAGTGATGGTGAAACCTCTTTTACTTATTTCATGTATAAATAACACTTTTTTTTAATGGATCTCGTCTTGATCTAAAAATTTCAAGCCATGACGACTTGATGGATGAAAAAACTGTAGGAAGATCGATCTTGTGTAAGCCTAGATAGGTCAACCAGGGTCTTCTCTTCTGTTTTCTAAATAGTATCAAACCATAGGGTTGTTGGTCTTCATTTTCGCCTTGTTACTACTATTCATCTGGCCATAATGTCCTTCTCCAGTGATTGCTGTCTTCATATAATGTGTCCAAAGTAGGCAAGTCATAGCTTGGTGATCCTGAAAACTTTATCCAGTGACATCATTGTTGATTTGCCCATAGCTATTCTCCTATTGAGGTGGGGTGTCATTGCTGCATCTTGAGTGATGATTGAGCCAAGTAGGTTGAAGTCCTTTACAACTTCCAGTTCGTCACCGTCCATCTCAAATGTGTCCCAGTCGTACCTGGCAGTAGCCAATATATATATATTCTTTGTATTGAGTAGCAGTCCCATGTTTGAGCTTTCCATCTTGACACTCTCTAATAAGTCCTTCATTATATAATTCAATAATATTAGCGTATTATATTATTACAAGCAAAAAAAACTCAACTCACAAAACTCAAAATAGACCACATCCTTGGCAGATTCGTGCCACCTTAGCCCTAACTGGAACAGGAGCTTAAAGCATTTTTTTTGTTTGTAATAATATCATACTCTACTAATAACAATAATACCAGGGTATTACATTATTAAACCAAAAAAGTGCTTTAAGCTTCTGTTCCAAGTAGGGAGTAAGGTAGCATGAATCTGCTCAGGAGGTGGCCTGTTTTCACTTTTGTTCCTTATGCTATATGTAGACTATGTTGTTGCCAAGGCAACCGTCTTGTCTTTCTGCCTCTTTAATAAAGCTTAACTACAGTTCAGAGGTGTACATTTTTGTATGTGCAGGAATAAAATATATGTATTTCATATTTTATATTCATATCTTCACTGGTATACAGGACTTACATCTCATTTCATGTCTGGCAAGAAAAGCCATTATGCAAACGTTAACTTTCATAAATACCCTATATTTTCTCTACACTTGGTATTGAAAGATGGGTCATTATTAGAGACAGTTGTGAAGGTTACTGCTTAACTTCTATTTTATTTTTGTGGCATGCCTCAGATGGCATAGTTCTACATAGTCATAGCAAATTAAGGAAATCACATAATGAAAAAATTATTGCATTGAAAGCCTGATTAAAAGTCATGACCCAAATCTACTCAGACAATTATCCTTCTAAAAATGTAATTTTATGTGAGTCAAAGTTACATCTGCTGATTTAGCTTTAAATAATGAAACCACTGCATACTGCTATATTTCATATATTGAACAATTTCTATCATAAGAAGCAGCAGAAGAATTCTACTCAAGAAATGTTCTCTTTATAAGAAATAAAAATGAAAATCTAAATAAATATGAGGTAATTTCCATTGGTTCATTGTTGTAGAATATTCGTATAGAATATTCCTATTATGTATTTAATGGCTTTTTTAAAGTTAAATGGATATTTTATATGTGTTGACGATAAAGGTTAATCATATTATTAATGAACAGTGATTTGGTCATTTTATTTGGGCAATTTGCTGTCACTTCACCTAAATAAATTTGGAATTAGGTGAAATTCTGAAAAAACTATATTAATAAATTCAGTGGGATGAGTGATATGCATTCCAAAATATTTAAAAAGTAAAGTATAAAGTAATCTAATCATCTTCTAAAACTATAGAACTATATCATACACTGTATATATATGTAAAACTGCCAATGACTTGGCACAAAAGAAATCTGGTGCCTGTATCTAAAAAGAAATGCTATGAGCCCCAGACACAATAGATAACTTTCTATCTTTAAACTGGCAGCCATCTTTCCCAACATCTCCGAGTGCTCCAGTATTCTCAAGAGAGAGCTTCTGCCAGACTCATTTGGCTGCTGCTAATCTCAAGGAGAACAACAGGATTGACAATACGAAATTGGACATGACAGATTCTTATCTCCATCAACATCATCTGTCGGGGAAGAATTGGGAGGTCATCATTCCCATTTGACTGTCAACCGAGCCCACCTATAATGGCAGGCAAGACTGACAGTCTAATGTGTATGGGGTCCTTTGGTCTTCTGAAAGTATTTACATACCTGGAAACTGAACATCTATTGATGGAAAGATATTTGAGGTTTTAATACAAAGGGTTGTTAACCAAAGACGTGAAGATGTGTAAAAAAAATATACAGCGCTGTTATTTACCCTACTGCACTGCTGCTCTGCCACTCCTGTATTTTGATAGGCTGCAAAGATGAATTTACAGTGGGGAACATAAGTATTTGATACATTGCTGACTTTGCAAGTTTTCCCACCTATAAAGAAGGGAGAGGTCTCTAATTTCTATCGCAGGGACACTTCAACTGTAAGGCCACGGCCCCACTATCAGTATTTGGTCAGTATTCAGTCAGTATTTTTTTTCAGGAGTGGGAGTCAAAACTAGGAGTGGGTGATAAATGCAGAATTAGTGCACTTGTTTCTATTATACCTGATTATTCCACTCCTGGTTTTGGCTCCCATTCCTGAAAAAAAATGCTGACCGAATACTGACCAAATACTGATAGTGGGGCCGTGGCCTTAGAGACAGAATCTTAAAAAAAATACAGAAAATCTTGTATGATTTTTATATAATTAATTTGCATTTTATTGCGTAAAGTATTTGATACAATAGAAAAATAGAACTTAATATTTGGTACAGAAAACTTTGTTTGCAATTACGAAGGTCTGACCTTTCCTGTAGTTTTTGTCCAAGTTTGCACACACAGCAGCAGGGATTTTGGCCTACTCCTCCATACAGATCTTCTCCAGATCTTTCAGGTTTCAGGGCTTTTGCTGGGCAACATTGAGTTTCAGCTCCCTCCAAAGATTTTCTATTGGGTTCAGATCTGGCTTGGCCGCTCCAGGACATTGAAATGCTTCATACGGAGCCTCTCCTTAGTTGCCCTGGCTGTGTGTTTTGGGTAATTGTCATGCCAGAAAACCAAGCCATGACCAATATTTAATGCTCTTACAGAGGGAAGGATGTTGTTGGCCAAAATATTTCGATACATGACCTCATCCATCCTCCCTTTAATACGGTGCAGTCGTCCTGTCCCTTTGCAGAATAGCACCCCAAAGTATGATGTTTCCCCCATCATGCTTCACGGTTGGGACCGTGTTCTTGGGGTTGCACTCATCCTTCTTCTTTCTTCAACCATGGCGATTGGCATTGGTGCCAAAAAGTTCTATTCTGGTCTCATCTGACCACATACTTCTCCCATTCATCCTCTGGATCATCCAGATTGTCATTGATGAACTTCAAACTGGCCTGGACATGTGTTGGTGTGAGCAGGAGGACCTTACGTGCCCTGCAAGATTTTAATCCATGACGGTGTAGTGTGTTACTAATGGTAATGTTTGAGACGGTGGTCCCAGCTCTCTTCTGGTCATTGACCAGCTCCTCCCATGTAGTTCTGGGCTGATTCCTGACCTTTCTCAGAATCATCCTTACCCCATGAAGCGAGATATGGCATGGAGCCCCAGATTGAGGAAGATTGACAGTCATCTTGTGTTTCTTACATTTTCTAATAATAAAATAATTGCGCCAACAGTTGTTGCCTTCTCACTAAGCTGCTTGCCTATTGTCCTGTAGCCCATCTCAGCCTTGTGAAGGTCTACAATTTTGTCCCTGGTGTCCTTAGACAGCTCTTTGGTCTTGGTAATGGTGGAGAGATTGGGCTGTGATTGATTGTGTGGACAGGTGTCTTTTATACTAGTAACAAATTCAAATAGGTGCAATTAATACAGGTAATGAGTGCACAGTAGGAGGGCTTCTTCAAGAAAAATTACCAGGTCTGTGAGAGCCAGGATTTTTGCTGGTTGGTAGGTGATAAAATACTCATTTCATGCAATAAAATGCAACTTAATTATTTAAAAATTATACAATGTTATTTTTTGTTTTTTATTTTTAGATTCTGTCTCTCACAGTTGAAATGTACCTATGATAAAAATTACAGATCTCTCCATTCTTTGTAGGTGGGAAAACTTGCAAAATAAGCAGTGTATCAAATACTTATTTTCCTCACTGTATGTCAATAGTGCATATGACCGCAGCAGCCAATCACTGGGTTCAGCAACTCTGCTCATGAGCTGCTAAGTCCAGTGACTGACTGCAGTTGTTAAGCATGCTGTCAAAATGATGTTACTTCTCCAGCCTAGCAACAGACTGTTGCAGACAACCACCTGAATTCATACAGAGGAATGTAGTTTTTTTTTTTTTTGCTTTCATACAAATCTAACAGAAAAAGAATTGTGGTTTGCTTAATCAAGAACAGTATATAGAATGTTATACACTGTACATATGGCATCCGATGAAGATTTGTTCAGTAACACATAATGTCCCAAAACAAAATGCCTGTTCCAGCTATGAAAAGAAAGTTGGCTTGTTGTAAGATGTAATTGATGAATTTATTAAGTTAATGATAGATATGTTTGAGATAGATAAAAGATCAATATTGATATGAGATAGATCAGAGAGAACGAGAGAGATGGACACTGAAATAGATAGATAGATAGATAGATAGATAGATAGATAGATAGATAGATAGATAGATAGATAGATAGATAGATAGATATTAAAAAAATCTGAGGCTGTATGTGCCAAACTGTTGTCTCTGCAGGTCTGGGGAAGAGACATGAGATCAGGAGTTAGTAAAAAGTGAATGCAATGCACTGACGGAAAAATTCTGTTGCTTACTAGTCATGTGTGAAAGATATTGCCCTCTTACAGTATAGGAAGAAAAGAAACCAAAATTGCAGTGGAGTGAGTAAGGGCTGAGGATTATAGGAGTCCAGTGATTCACCTACAAATACAGTGCTGGACAAACATTTTAGGCATGTGTGTGAAAAAAAAAATTCTGTAGGGATACTTTGAAAAATAGAAATCTTAATAGTTTACTTTTATAAATTAACAATAGTGATGAGCGAACGTGCTCGCCACTAGTCGGTACTTGCCTGAGCATCAGGGTGCTCGACAAGTTCGGCGCTCGGCGACTATTTACAGGTTGCTCAGGCAGGAACCTATGAACCAATGAACATGCAGGGATTGCCTGCCACGAACTGTAATGCCGTAGCCTTGTTGGTTGTGGGCATTACAGTGATTGGTTGGCCGCACAGCATCATCAGGTCTATATAAGACCTGGCGCTGCTATGCTCGTCATAGTCTAGCCTGGAATCAGGCAGAGTAGGGAGAGTTGCTGCTGAGTCAGGGAGAGATTTGCTTGTTTAGAGTTAGTATAGGTATTCCACAACATATATCTATATATCCATCTGAACTAACAGCCCTTCTGAGGACTAATCCAGGTGCATATTTTCAGTGGTGAAGGTGATAGCAGGAGTTAGGCAGGCAGGCAGTGTATGTGGCAGACTGCAGTGCATATAGTGCAAGTGGGTCCATAGCACAATCCTGCTGCTGCTGTTGTTCTTAAAGATAATTGTAGACATAGCCCCAGGTATCAGAGGCCAGAGCAAATTTTTTTTTTTATCTTAATCCTGGTTATTTGCTTAAAAAGCAATCCAGAGTACACCATTTTTCTGCTCCATTTGCTTGTTAGCACTGCAGAATACAGCCAAATCTGTTCCATATTTCAGCGATAAAAATCCAGAAATTTGAACTGAACCTGAAAAATATTGGCCTCCTTTTCCGTTCTGCTGCAGTGTGTCAATTAAGCTATTCACCCTGGGTCTCTGTGTAGAATAATATTAGTAAATTACAGGCCTGATATTTAAAACCGTGGTTCTCTGTCATACATATCACATATAACAGTGTTCCAAAATCAGCCATTTCTGCCTTCCATTTCATTGCAGTGTGTTGGTCAAGCTATTCACACTAGGTCTCTGTGAAGAATAATATTAGTAAATTACAGGCCTGCTATTTAAAATCGTGTTTCTCTGTCAGACGTATCACATATAACTGCGTTCCAAAATCAGCCATTTCTAGTGAACGTGGAAAATATTGTCCTCCATTTAAAATGGTCAAGGTGCGTGGCAAGAGACGGGGAAGTGGATGGGATGGTGATGCTGCATGCAGAGGCCGAGGTCGTGGTCAAGCTGAAATTTTGCCACAACAAACACCCACATCTTGTCGCCCGACGTTCCTGTCCCAATTGCTAGTGGACCGCAGCACACCACTATTGAACCCAGAGCAATGTCAAAAGGTTGTTGGTTGGATAGCAGATAATGCTTCCAGTCACTTTGCCACCACCACTACCACCCTGTCTTACACACGGTCAAGTCTCAGTAGCCTTGAGTATGGACCGCATATTCCTCACCCTGATCCTTCTTCCTCCCACCATGCTGAGTACCCGGAGACAACTGATCCCACACTTGGACACTCAGAAGAGCTGTTCACTTTTCCATTTATAGATTCGGGCCTCTCGCCCGGCCAGCTTCAAGGGAGTCAAGAGGAGAACACGTGTAGTGATGCCCAAATGTTTGAGCAGCCACGGTCACATGAAGGCAACAGTGGGAAAGTGCAATAACTGTCGCAAGAGGTGGATGATGATGATGATGAGACACAAGCCAGAAAGTCAGGAGGAGGACCAGGGAGCTGAAGTGGAAGATGAGGCGGTGGATGATATAGTAACTGACCCAACCTGGCAGGGGGACTTGCAGAGTGAGAACAGCAGCATAACAGGCAGGAAGAAGCAGTGTGGTGGCTGCAGACACAAGGCGGGAAAGCGTTCCTCGTAACACCAACATGATGGAAGTTGCCAGAACAACTGTTAGGTGTTCCCGAGTCTAGTTGTTTTCTAAAAACTCTGCAGATAACCCCAAAAAGGTCATTTGCACCACTTGCCATGCCAGCATCAGCAGGGGTAGCAAAACTAGCAACCTGACCACCAACAGCATGATCGGGCACATAGCAGCAAAGCACCCGACTAAGTGGGCCAAATACGAGGGCCCAGCCACAATGTCTGTGGGTGACACCACTGCCTGTTCTGCTGTTGTGCGTGCATGCCAATCCCCTTTCCATGGCGCATGCAAAGATGCCTACCGCCCTGTACGTGTCGGTGCACATTGTCAACTAGCACCATCAGCAAGCACGTCCACTTTCTTGTCCCAGCGTAGTGTTCAGTTGTCCCTACCCCAGTCTTTCAAATGCAAGCGCAAATACGAAGCCAACTCCACACTACTAAATTCACACATTTCGCGACTGCATGCGCTTGAAATGTTGCCTCTTAGGCTCCTGGAGACGGAAGCTTTCCCAACCTGATGGCGGTGGCCGTCCCTCGGTATTCGGTCCCCAGCTGCCACTATTTCTCCCGGTGTACCATCCCTGCATTACACGAGCACGTGTCCCACAACATTAGCCTTGCCATAAACAACACAGTTACTGGGAAAGTCCACCTAATCAGGGACATGTGGACAAGTGCTTGTGGGCAAGGACGGTACATCTCGCTGACGCACACTGGGTTAATATAGTGGAAGCCATTACCCAGTCGGAACTTGGGACAGAACACGTCCTCCCAATGCCGAGGATTGCGGACCCTGGGTCAATCTGGGTGGCCCCCACATTCTACAGCTCCTGCACCTCCTCCTCCTCTTCAGTCTCCATCTCTGAAATGAGCACATCAGTCAAAAGCTTGAAGCACTGCAGCACTGCCTCGGCCAAGCGGCAATAGGTTGTGCTGAAGCTAATATGCTTAGGTGACAAACCGCACACCGCTGAAAAGTTGTGGACAACTCTGAAAGAGCAGGCAGATCTGTGGCTGACACCGCTAAACCTACAGCCAGGCATGGTCATGTGTGACACAGGCCGGAACCTGGTGGCAGCTCTGAAGCGAGGCGGGCTCACACATGTACCATGCCTGGCCCATGTGCTTAACCTCGTGGTTCAGCGGTTTCTCAAAACCTACAGTAGCATTGGCACCTCTGCCTCCTGCCGGGCAGAGACGCCGATCCCCTCACCGCCGCGGTCCCAGTCTGACATCCTCCAGCTCCCCTGCTGCTTCCGTCCACACGCAGCTTCCCGGGCACTGTACTTAAGGCGCGCGCGCTTCCTCCCACTTAAAGGTGCCGCACACGCCATCCTAAAGAGTCCCCAGCCAATGGCCGGAGGACTACTCCTTTATTAAGCACCTCCTCCAAAATGGAGGTGCCTGTGCAAGATTGTTGTTTGTGTGCTAAACACTCTCCTCAGTCCTCAGGTCCCCGTGCCTGCCAGCCTGACTATCAGCCGTGCTTGCCAGGCTGACTATCAGCCGTGCCCGCCTGCTTGTCTATCAGCCGTGCCCGCCAGCCTGTCTATTGTCCGTGCCCACCAGCCTGTCTACCTGCCATGCCTGCCTGCTTACCTACCCACATCACCTCTCCGTCAACCGGCCGTGCTCATCTGCTGTGCCTGTCAGCTTCAGCTATCAGTCCCGTGGAAGTCATCTGCTCTCACAAGGTCGGTCCCAGAGTGGCACCTGGTTCACCTTCCCGGTCTCTCCTTGGTCTACGGTGTCGACTAAGCCGCCGTGTGGCCAGGGTCGATATGGAGAGGCACTTAGTTATGCCCCTCTGGTCCCTCCTTGCATCACAGCACAGAGGTTCCACCACCCGGATGCGTAACAGTTTGCACAGGCACCTCCATTTTGGAGAAGGGGCTTAATATAGGAGTAGTCCTCCGGCCATTGGCCGGGGACTCTTTAGGACGGCGCGCATGGCCCCTTTAAGACGGAGGAAGCACACCCTAAGTACAGTGCCCGGGAAGCATCGCGTGGTGCTCGCACCCCGGGTAGAAGCGGCAGGGGAGCTGGAGGACGTTGGATTGGAACCGCGGCGGTGAGGGGATCGGCGTCTCTGGCCGGCAGGAGGCAGAGGCGCCGACGCTACACCTACCCAGATCTGTTGCTTCTGCTTGTCAAAGTATGCCGTATGTGTGCCCATTTTAGAAAGTCAGCTATAGCTTCCGCCGCCCTTGCCGTGCTTCAGCAGCGTTTGCAGCTTCCAGCTCAACGACTGGTGTACGATGTCCACACGCGTTTGAACTCTACATTGCAAATGTTGGGAAGAATTTGTGAGCAGAAGAGGGCAGTTGTTGACTGCCAGCATCAACACGGCCATCGGTATTCAGGTCAGACTCCACACATAAGACCACAGGAGTGGACATGGAGGTCAGACATTTGTACCATACTCCAAAGCTTTGAGGAGTCCACCAAGATGGTGAGCGGCGATGACGCCTTAATTAGTATCACCATTCCACTTCTCTGTCTTCTGACACACTCTCTGCTCACAATTAAAGAGGATGCATTGCAGACGGAGCATGATGAGATGGAGCAAGGAACCATACAGGGTGATTCCACACAGCCCAGCCTCACATCATCCCAACGTGGATTGGGTGAAAATGAGGAAGAGGGGAAGGAGGAAGAACAGGAGCTAATTTCCTGCGCTATAGATGGTACTACCTGCACAACTGTTATACCGTCTGTTCAGCGTGGATGGCCTGAAGACAGGGAGAAGGAGTACAAGGAGCAGGATGAGGAGGAGAGCATGGTCAGTCATCCTCTTGGTGAGGACACGGAAGTCTTGCCTCTTTGCAGTCTGGCACACATGGCTGATTTTATGTTACGCTACCTTTCCCGTGACCCTTACATTATTAACTTTCTGTCTCTTATTCCCACGCCGGACAGGCCTAATAAAATGGGGCAGTACCAGAATGCCCTTGTTGCGGAATTATTAAAAAAATTCCCATCTGAATATGCTGGCAACAGAGGTCACAGTTTGTTGGACAACCAAGGAGTACAGGTGAGAGAGACACAAATGCAATCCAGCAGAGGCATGGGAACACTGTCAAAGATCTGGGACAGTTTTCTCAGATTCTCCCATCACACAGGCCCTGAGGCGCGGGGAAAACATTTCAGAAAATACTGAGGGAGTACCTTGCTGACCGTACCAATGTCCTACGTGATTCCTCTGTGCCTTATAATTATTGAGTATCCAAGCTGGACACATGGCATGAATTTGCTCTCTACGCCATGGAGGTCCAGGCCGTCCCTGCCCCCAGCGTTTTGTCAGAGTGGGTTTTAGTGCCGCTGGTGGAATTATAACTGATAGGCGCATCTGCCTGTCAACTGAAAATGCTGACAGGCTGACTCTTATAAAAATGAACAAAGGCTGGATTGGGCCAGACTTCTCAACACCACCGAATGACAGCAGCATAGCATAAACTCAAATACAGTGTCTTTTTTTGGGAGGTTTAACTCTATTCGCATGCACCTCTGTCTTCACATCCAGACATGGGTATAAGCTTCCTGATTTTGTCTATTTTCTCTTGTCCTCCTCCTTCTCCTCATCCTCCACTACCATATCACCACAATATCTACCATATCACCATATCTACATCTCTTGCAGGGGGCATTGGAATTCCTCCAAATTTTGGGCAGCCATTGCATTCACTGCATAGGCAAACAGTATGGGAGACCCACTTCCTAATAATGGGAACATTATTTTCAGGAGGCCCTCCGACTTCTACGTCTCTTGCAAGGGACATTGGAGTTCCTCCAAAATTTTGGCAGCCATTGCATTCACTGCATAGGCAAACAGAATAGGAGACCCACTACCTAAAAATGGGAACATTGTTTTTAGGAGGCCCTCCGACCTCTACGTCTCTTGGAAGGGACATTGGAGTTCCTCCAAATTTTTGGCAGCCGTTGCATTCACTGCATAGGCAAACAGTATGAGAGACCCACTTCCTAAAAATGCGAACATTGTTTTCAGGGTGCCCTCTGACCTCTACGCCTCTTGCAAAGGACATTGGAGTTCCTCCAAATTTTTGACAGCTGTTTGATTCACTGCATAGGCAAACAGTATGAGAGACCCACTCTTTTCTAATGGTAATATGTTGTTACTGTGGCCCAGCTCTATGTGTCTTTAAATTGGCATTGGCTTTTTCCCAAATTTTGGCAGCCCTTGCAGTCACTGTATGGGCATAACCACTATAGTAGACCCACTACTTTATAATGAGAACATTTTTTTTACTGAGACTCTCTTCAAAGGGGTATTGGGGTGTGCCTAAATTTTTGGCAGCCCTTGCAGTCACTGCATACGCAATAACAGTATAGCAGACCCACTCTTTAATAATGGGAACAACGAAGCATAGCCAATTGCTGGCCCTTCAAAAATAGTAAGGGCCGCCTGATGGCCCTATAAAAATAGTGTTTGTGACTTTCAGAGACCCTCCTTCATAAATGAAACAGGATGTGTTCGATGATGTCTCACACACCACATGGCCAGATAAGGTAGTAAAATGTTAAAATGACATTTCCTGGTGAATGCATTTTTCACCTTTGAAAGCAATGCAAAAGTGCAAAAACGAATCAAAAACACTACGTGTGAACATAGCCCAAGGTATGGAGGAGCATTTTTGTTTTTGGTTATTTGTTTTACCTTATATACAAGTCATTACCCTGGAAAGGATGTCCCTTAACATTTTTCCCAGGAAAATCTATTTTGGTTTAGTTTTTGTATGTTTTATTGTGAGTCCGTAAAAGTGGCGTAAACCTCTGACAACGTTGTTGACAGCAGTGACCTGGGAGTCAGAGATGGTTCCAGGGGTCTTCCCCATGCTGTTCACATGTCATTTGAGCACTGTTCCTATTGATTTGGGCAGTGGTGGGGGGCCATTGGAAAAATGCTCGAGTTTCCCATAGTTTTACATTGGACTCGTTACTCGGACCGAGCACTTGAGCATTCCAATTTGCTCGACTGGAGCAACGAGTACCAGAGCATTTTAGTGCTCGCTCATCACTAATTAACAATAGTTAATTAATAAAAGAGAAATTTAAATAAAAAATAATATTTAGTGTGACCAACCTTTTCCTTTAAAATGGTATAAATTTTTCTAGATACACTTGCGCACAATTTTTTTAACTCGGCTTGTTCCAAACATCTTGGATAACTAACCACAGATCTTCTGTGGATGTAGGCTTGTACAAATCCTTCTGTCACTTCAAGAAATTACAGACAGGCTTGATAATTTTAAGATCTGGTCTCTCGGTGGGCCATATCATCACTTCTAAGACTCTTTGCTCTTCTTTAGACTGAAGAAAGTTCATAATGACATTGGCTGCATGTTTGGGGTTGTTGTCCTGCAGAATAAATTTGGAGCAAATCAGATGCCTCTCTGATGTTATTGCATGATAAATAGTCATATGTCTGTATTTCTCAGCTTTGAAGTCACCATTAATTTTGACAAAATCCCCATCTCCAGATGTTTAACTGCAGCCTCAAATTTGCGAGGAGCATCCACCATGCTACACTATTGCTTAAATTCTCATTAATGTATCAGTGTCCATCCCTTTGATGAAAAACTGCCTTATTATGCAGACACATATTTAAAATTTTGACTCATTAGCCCAGAACACCCCCCTGTCATTTTTCAGTACCTGTTTCAATGCGGTTGTTCATATTTGAGTCACTTGCCCTTGTTTCTGTGACAATGAGTCACTGCTCACGGACAAGCCGTGAGACAGGACAGTCAGTCAATAATCTATTATCATTAGCAGACTTCACTATACTGTATGCCATCACCTATCATTATGGGAAGATCCTTTTAATTTTAAGAAGTTAATGCCTTTTTCCTATGTATTTTTTGATTGAAGAAAATATATTAAAAGGGTTTTCACAATATCAATATTTGATTTATATTTGTTTGGTAGGTGTCTGACCCATGGAACTTTTATTATATTATTCATTAGAGTTCTCAATCTTTTTTAAGCCACAGCACCAGGCCCGGCTCCAGGTTTTCATCGACCCCTTTAAGAAATACCACGATTCATGATGCACAGATACAGCAGAGAAATATAGGTATAGTACAATGCCAAAGATTTCACTTACTTCTTACATTACATGAGTGATATCTATTGTAAATTCCACAATAACCAATCTTTAATATAACCAGGGATGTGTCCTTCTGTCCGAAGCTTCTATAGACTGAGCATGCTCAGTGTGGTGCCATGAAGACAATATGTCCAGGACAAGAGAGAGAAAGAGAGAGATAAATTTGTGAGTACACCCCCATATCATCAGTACATTATATACACAGCAGTCAGCATAAGTGAGTACACCCCCCTGTATTCTCTATAACAGGATGGGGGTGCACAAAACAGGATGGGGGCAGCACATAACAGGATGGGGGCAGCACATAACAGGATGGGGGCAGCACATAACAGGATGGGGGCAGCACATAACAGGATGGGGCAGCACATAACATAATGGGAGAGCACAAAACAGGATGGGGCAGCACATAACAGGATGGGGGGAGCACATAACAGGATGGGGCAGCACATAACATGATGGGGGAGCACATAACAGGATGGGGCAGCACATAACTTGATGGGGAGCACAAAACAGGATGGGGCAGCACATAACAGGATGAAGGCGCAGGATGGGGGCAACACATAACAGGATGGGGGGAGCACAAAACAGGATGGGGCAGCACATAAGAGGATGGGGGCAGCACATAACAGGATGGGGGGAGCACAAAACATGATGGGGCAGCACATAACATAATGGGGGAGCACAAAACAGGATGGGGCAGCACATAACAGGATGGGGGGAGCACATAACAGGATGGGGCAGCACATAAGATGATGGGGGAGCACATAACAGAATGGGGCAGCACATAACAGGATGTGGGAGCACAAAACAGGATGGGGCAGCACATAACAGGATGAAGGCGCAGGATGGGGGCAACACATGACAGGATGGGGGAGCACAAAACAGGATGGGGCAGCACATAACAGGATGGGGGCAGCACATAACAGGATGGGGGGAGCACATAACATGATGGGGCAGCACATAACATAATGGGGGAGCACAAAACAGGATGGGGCAGCACATAACAGGATAGGGGGAGCACATAACAGGATGGGGCAGCACATAAGATGATGGGGGAGCACATAACAGGATGGAGCAGGACATAACAGGATGAAGGCGCAGGATGGGGGCAACACATGACAGGATGGGGGGAGCACAAAACAGGAGGGGCAGCACATAACAGGATGGGGGGAGCACATAACAGGATGGGGCAGCACATAAGATGATGGGGGAGCACATAACAGGATGGGGCAGGACATAACAGGATGAAGGCGCAGGATGGGGGCAACACATGACAGGATGGGGGGAGCACAAAACAGGATGGGGCAGCACATAACAGGATGGGGGGAGCACATAACAGAATGGGGCAGCACATAACATGATGGGGGAGCACAAAACAGGATGGGGCAGCACATAACAGGATGAAGGCGCAGGATGGGGCAACACATAACAGGATGAAGGCGCAGAATGGGGGCAGCACATAACAGGATGGGGGGAGCACAAAACAGGATGGGGCAGCACATAACAGGATGGGGGGAGCACATAACAGAATGGGGCAGCATATAACATGATGGGGGAGCACAAAACAGGATGGGGGAGCACATAACAGGATGAAGGCGCAGGATGGGGGCAACAAATAACAGGATGGGGGAGCACATAACAGGATGGGGCAGCACATAACATGATGGGGGAGCACAAAACAGGATGGGTCAGCACATAACAAAATAAGGGCAGCACATAACAGGATGGGGGCAGCACATAACAGGATGGGGGCAGCACATAACAGGATGGGGGGAGCACATAACAGGATGGGGCAGCACATAACATAATGGGGGAGCACAAAACAGGATGGGGCAGCACATAACAGGATGGGGGGGAGCACATAACAGGATGGGGCAACACATAACATGATGGGGGAGCACAAAACAGGATGGGGCAGCACATAACAGGATGAAGGCGCAGGATGGGGGCAGCACATAACAGGATGAGGCAGCACATAACAGAATGGGGACAGCACAAAACAGGATGGGGAGCACATAACAGGATGGGGCAGCATATAACAAAATAAGGGCAGCACAAAACAGGATGGGGGATCACATAACAGGATGAAGGCGCAGGATGGGGGCAACACATAACAGGATGGGGGAGCACATAACAGGATGGGGCAGCACATAACATGATGGGGGAGCACAAAACAGGATGGGGGGAGCACATAACAGGATGGGGCAACACATAACATGATGGGGGAGCACAAAACAGGATGGGGCAGCACATAACAGGATGAAGGCGCAGGATGGGGGCAGCACATAACAGGATGAGGCAGCATATAACAGAATGGGGACAGCACAAAACAGGATGGGGAGCACATAACAGGATGGGGCAGCATATAACAAAATAAGGGCAGCACATAACAGGATGGGGGAGCACATAACAGGATGGGCAGCACAAAATAGGATGGGGCAGCACAAAACAGGATGGGGGCACAGGATGGGGGCAACACATAACAGGATGGGACAGCACAAAACAGGATGAGGGCAGCATTTGATACTCTGGAACAATAAGGTCATAAGGTCACCAGGTGTTTAATCACACTTACCTTCCTTATGTAATACTCTATCCCTTATTCTCTACTTACCTCATAAGTTCCATTACAGCATCACCCTACAGGTACCCTTTTGGAACAATAAGATCAACTAATCTACATCAAGCCAGTTCATGCTACCAGGTACCTCCCGCCCAACTGTGTATCTGACTAACACCTTCAGCTCTCCCCACTTCACTACTAATCCTCTCTTTTACAATTCCTTCACAGGAATCCTCAGTTAATTTATACATTCCCACAAGGTAAGGCCTCCCCTAAAGTGAACAGAGAAGCACCCCTCTGAACTATTCTACTACAGAATTTTTAACAGTATTATTATCAGCTTTTTAACTTTTATCTAAAATAAATTGTATATCTTTTATACTCAATGTACTTTTTAGTCCATCCCTTTTTATTCACTCAAACCAGTGAGGATATACATATATTGGTTATTATGTATTCCCATCTCAGCTTGTGGTAGCTGCTTTATCTGCTGCAGGATTGGGTGTGTCTCTTACCAGCGCACCCACTAATATTTTAGTTAAATTCTACAATAGCTCAGAAACTGTTGAATCCGCACAGTGCACAGTGCATGACCTGGGGGGATTCAAAAGTTTTCATTTTAGATCGGACAGTATAGTCCTCCATACAGTATTATTGCCACCACATAGTCTTCCATACAGTATTATGGGCATAACATAGTCCTCCATATAGTATTATTGGAACCACATAGTCTTCAATACAGTATTATGAGCATCACATAATCCTCCATACAGTATTATGGGCATCACATAGTCCTCCATACAGTATTATGGGCACCAAATAGTGCTCCATACAGTATTATTGGCACCACATAGTCTTCGATACAGTATTATGGACACCACATAGTGCTCCATACAGTATTATGGTCACCACATAGTCCTCCATACAGTATAATAGAACTCATATATTGCTCCATTCAGTATAATGGGCCCCAGATATTGCTCCATAGAGTACAATGAGCCCCATATATGGCTCCATACAGTATAATGAGCCCATATATTGCTCCATACAGTATAATGGGCCACATATAGTGCTCCATACAGAATAATGGGCCCCATAGAGCTTTCCATACAGAATAATGGACCCCATATAATGCTCCATACACAATAATGGGCCACATATAATGTTCCATACAGAATAATGGGTCACATATAATGTTCCATACACAATAATGGGCCCCATGTAATGCTCCATAGAGAATGGGCCCCATATAATAATCCATACAGAATAATAGGCCCCATATAATGCTCTATACAGAATAATGGGCCCCATATAATGCTCTATACAGAATGGGCCCCATATAATGCTCCATACAGAATAGGACCAACATAATTCTCCATACAGAATGGGCCCCATATAATGCTCCATACAGAATTGGCTCCATATCATTATATGGGCCCCATACATAAAAAATAATAATCAAATACTGACCTCTCTTCTTTTTTCGCTGGTTGTTGAGCTGCTCTTCAGCTTCTTGTCTCAGCACTGCTCAGCGCAGAGGCCACGTTGTAGTGATGTCATCATGCCCTCTGCCCTGAGACATCATAGAGTCAGAAGACTTGGAAGAGACTAGGCAGCGGGGAACAAGAAGAGGTAAGTATTTCAAACAGTTTAAAGGACGGAGGTAGGGCCCGGTGCCAGTGCCAGCGCTGGCACTGGGCACTCTGACTAACAGCTCCATAGCATGCTGACGGTGCTTGTGTCCCCAAAGGTGAGTGCCCTCCCTGCGCTTGCTCAGGGCCCCGGCACTTGCCTGGGTACACCGGGTGGTGATGGCGGCTCTGAGCAGCACCTTGTATGATTTTGTGGCTGTGGTGCTAGTACAGCCCAGACCTATTCAAATTATACAATTACATGAACAATGACTGATCAGATATTACTATGTAGTCCAGGAAAAATGCTTTTTAAGTTTTATGTCATACACTATTTGTTATTGATGCATCCTAGAAGTGTACTGGTTGCTCACTGACAATGGATGACACTGCTGCTGATTCTAGCCCTAAGGTAACATTCAGACATCTGTTTCTGTTTTTATTGTTTTTCATCAGTGTCATCTATTTTGTTTTACTTTTTCATTTTGTTATGCATGCATTTTTTTCTCATCTATTTTTCAAAAGTGAAATGAGAACTTTTTTCTATTGACAATTAGCAATGGATCAGCTATGTACAGATGGAAAATGAACGTCTTCCATTCTTCATGCATTTTTATGGATCCCTATAGGCTTGAAACTCTGGGTCTGATCCGCAAAAACAGATGAGACTACTACATACACTGAGCTCAGAGGAAATGAAACATAGATTGGTTAAAAAATAGATATAGTAAAGCACCACTCCAGCATTTTTTGTATTTTTATTGCAGCGCTGGAGCGGTGCCACTAATCTAAGTTTAATACACCTAGTCTCATATTCATCAGTTGCCATCTTCATCAGTTATTGGCACCGATCCAGCCAGTCTCCAGCAGTTTGTGACTAGTGTTGAGCCACCCCCGTAGTGTTCGGCTTCGGTTCGGTTCGTCGAACACCGGGATGTTCGAGGAACTGTTCGTCGAACTGTTCGTCGAACACCTTAGAACACCGTCGAACACCGTTAAAACCAATGGCAGGCAAACAAAAACACATAGGAACACATAGAAAACACCTTCAAAGGTGTCCAAAAGCTGACAAACTGCTCAGAAGACGCTTTCTTTAAAAAAGCCGGCCGGCAATTCAGCAGCGGCATACACCGGTACCCGACAATTTAGACATGAAGGAATAGAGCATCACACATAGATTAGATAGATAGAAACATGTCAGTCACATATATATGAAGTACAGTGACAGTGTTGCTTACTGTACTTGTCATTTAGTGTAAAGGATTTATTAAAATATATAATAGTGTTTTCATGCACCGTCTCTTTAAAAAAGCCGGCCGGCAATTCAGCAGCGGTACCCGACAATTTACAACAGAAAGAATAGAGCATCACACATAGATTAGATAGATAGAAACATGTCAGTCACATATATATGAAGTACTGTGACAGTGTTGCTTACTGTACTTGTCATTTACTGCAAAGGATTTATTAAAAAAAATAATAGTGTTTTCATGCACCGTCTCTTTAAAAAAGCCGGCCGGCAATTCAGCAGCGGTACCCGACAATTTATAACAGACAGAATAGAGCTTCACACATAGATTAGATAGATAGAAACATGTCAGTCACATATATATGAAGTACAGTGACAGTGTTGGTTACTGTACTTGTCATTTAGTATTAAAATAAAGGATTTATTATTAAAAAAAATTGGCGTGGGGTTCCCCGTAATTTTAGTCTCTAGCGGAGGTTAAGCAGACGGCTGGGGCAGATGTTTGAAGCCTGGGAAGGGGGTAATACCCACGGAGCTTCCCAGGCTACTAATATCAGCCCCCAGCTGAATACCTAGCCTTTACTAGCTATTAAAATGGAGGACCCCCCCAAAAAAATGACGTGGGGTCCCCCCTAATTTAATAGCTAGCAAAGGCTAGGCAGACAGCTGGGGGCTGATATTAATAGCCCAGGAAGGGAGCCATGAATATTGGCCCCCTCCCAGGCTAGAAACACCAGCCGTCAGCCGCCCCAGAAATGGCGCATCCATAGGATGCGCCAATTCTGGCACTTAGCCTCGCTCTTCCACGCTGCCCTGGTGCGGTGGCAGGGGATAATAGGGTTGGGGTTGATGTCAGCTTATAATGCCAGCTGACATCAAGCCCAGGTTAGTAATGGAGAGGCGTCTATAAGACACCCCCATTACTAACCCCATAGTCAAAGTTAAAAAAAAAAAAAAAACACCCAGAATAAAGTCCTTTAATTGAAATAAAGACACAATTCTTTATTGTTCTAAATTAAACCATACTTACCATCACGCCCATTCCAGCTGAAGCCAACGATCTCCTGCAATAAAAGAAAAATAATAAAGCAACCTCATCCTTACCTTTCCATGGTTCCCAGGACAGCTTCAGCTCTGCTACATCGAGATGACAGGCTGGACCGCAGCAGAACGCTGCCATCCAGATTGCCATCCCGCGGACACTGAGAAGCGCAGGCATGCTTGCGCTCCTCAGTGTCTGACTGTGACGGCATCCAGATGAGCCGACAATGAACTCGGCTCACCTCATGTACGTCACTGACAGCGTGGGAAAATTCTCCTGCACTCAGCGCTTCAGCGTGAGAATTTTCCCACGCTGTCAGTGACGTGCATGAGGTGAGCCGAGTTCATTGGACATGACCTCGGCTCATCTGGATGCCGTCACAGCCAGACACTGAGTAGCGCAAGCATGCCTGCGCTTCTCAGTGTCTGCAGGATGACAGGCTGGATGGCAGCGTTCTGCTGCGGTCCAGCCTGTCATCTCGATGTAGCAGAGCTGAAGCTGTCGTGGGAGCCATGGAAAGGTAAGGATGATGTTGCTTTATTATTTTACTTTTATTGCAGGAGATCATTGGCTTCAGCTGGAATGGGCGTGGCGGTAAGTATGGTTTAATTTAGAACAATAAAGAATTGTGTGTTTATTTCAATTAAAGGACTTTTTTCTGGTTGTTTGTGTTTTTTTTAAATACTTTACTAGAAATTCATAGTGGTCATGTCTAATATTGGCGTGACCCCATGAATTTCGGGCTTAGGGCCAGCTGATAATGCCAAGCTGGCCTTAACCCCTTTATTACCCAGTGAGCCACCGCACCAGGGCCCTGGATGAGTTGGGTACAGCGCCAGAAGATGGCGCTTCTATGAACGCGCCATTTTCCGGGGCGGCTGCGGACTGCAATTTGCAGCGGGTGGGGCCCAGAAAGCTTGGGCCTCCCTGCGCTGCAGATTCCAGCCCCCAGCTGCCTAGTTGTACCTGGCTGGACACAAAAATAGGGCGAAGCCCCACGCATTTTTTTTTTAAATTCATGAAATTCATGGAATAATTAAGAAAAAAAGGGCTTCCCTATATTGTTGTGTCCGGCTAGGTACAAATAGGCAGCTGGTGGTTGGGAGCAGCCCGTTCCTGCCTGCTGTACCTGACTGGACACAAATATAGGGCGAAGCCCCACATCAATTTTTTTTTCATTATTTCATGAATTTCCTGAAATAATTTAAAAAAAATTGACGTGGGGCTTCGCCCTATATTTGTGTCCAGTCAGGTACAGCAGGCAGGAACGGGCTGCCCCCAACCACCAGCTGCCTATTTGTACCTGGCCAGACACAACAATATAGGGAAGCCCTTTTTTAAAAAAATTATTTAATGAAATAATTAAAAAAAAATTGACGTGGGGCTTCGCACTATATTTGTGTCCAGCCAGGTACAGCAGGCAGGGACGGGCTGCCCCCAACCACCAGCTGCCTATTTGTACCTGGTTGGACACAACAATATAGGGAAGCCCTTTTTTTCTTAATTATTCCATGAATTTCATGAACTAATTAAAAAAAAAAATGCGTGGGGCTTCGCCCTATTTTTGTGCCCAGCCAGGTACAACTAGGCAGCTGGGAGCTGGAATCCGCAGCGCAGGGAGGCCCAAGCTTTCTGGGCCCCACCCGCTGCAAATTGCAGTCCGCAGCCGCCCCAGAAAATGGCGCGTTCATAGAAGCGCCATCTTCTGGCGCTGTACCCAACTCATCCAGGGCCCTGGTGCGGTGGCTCACTGGGTAATAAAGGGGTTAAGGCCAGCTTGGCATTATCAGCTGGCCCTAAGCCCGAAATTCATGGGGTCACGCCAATATTAGACATGACCACCATGAATTTCTAGTAAAGTATTTAAAAAAACACAACACCCAGAATAAAGTCCTTTAATTGAAATAAACACACAATTCTTTATTGTTCTAAATTAAACCATACTTACCGTCACGCCCATTCCAGCTGAAGCCAATGTCTTCTGCAATAAAAGTAAAATAATTAAGCAACCTCATCCTTACCTTTCCATGGTTCCCACGACAGCTTCAGCTCTGCTACATCGAGATGACAGGCTGGACCGCAGCAGAACGCTGCCATCCAGCCTGTCATCCCGCAGACACTGAGAAGTGCAGGCATGCTTGCGCTCCACAGTGTCTCTCTGTGACGGCATAAAGATGAGCCGAGGTCATGTCCAATGAACTTGGCTCACCTCAGGCACGTCACTGACAGCGTGGGAAAATTCTCCTGCACTCAGCGCTACAGCGTGAGAATTCTCCCACGCTGTCAGTGACGTGCATGAGGTGAGCTCATTCATGTCCAATGAGCTCAGCTGACCTCATGCACGTCACTGACAGCGTGGGAGAATTCTCACGCTGAAGTGCTGAGTGCAGGAGAATTCTCCCACGCTGTCAGTGACGTGCATGAGGTGCGCCGAGTTCATTGGACATGAACTCGTCTCATCTTTATGCCGTCACAGCCAGACACTGCAGAGCGCAAGCATGCCTGCGCTTCTCAGTGTCCGTGGGATGACAGGCTGGATGGCAGCTTTCTGCTGCGGTCCAGCCTGTTATCTCGATGTAGCAGAGCTGGAGCCATCGTGGGAACCATGGAAAGGTAAGGATGAGGTTGCTTTATTATTTTTCTTTTATTGCAGGAGATCGTTGGCTTCAGCTGGAATGGGCGTGATGGTAAGTATGGTTTAATTTAGAACAATAAAGGAATGTGTCTTTATTTCAATTAAAGGACTTTATTCTGGGTGTTTGTGTTTTCTTTTAACTTTGACTATGGGGTTAGTAATGGGGGTGTCTTATAGACGCCTCTCCATTACTAACCTGGGCTTGATGTCAGCTAGCATTATAAGCTGACATCAACCCGAACCCTATTACCCCCTGCCACCGCACCAGGGCAGCGTGGAAGAGCGAGGCTAAGTGCCAGAATTGGCGCATCCTATGGATGCGCCATTTCTGGGGTGGCTGACGGCTGGTGTTTCTAGCCTGGGAGGGGGCCAATATTCATGGCTCCCTTCCTGGGCTATTAATATCAGCCCCCAGCTGTCTGCCTAGCCTTTGCTAGCTATTAAATTAGGGGGGACCCCACGTCATTTTTTTGGGGGGGTCCTCCATTTTAATAGCTAGTAAAGGCTAGGTATTCAGCTGGGGGCTGATATTAGCAGCCTGGGAAGCTCCGTGGGTATTACCCCCTTCCCAGGCTTCAAACATCTGCCCCAGCTGTCTGCTTAACCTCCGCTAGAGACTAAAATTACTGGGAACCCCACGCCAATTTTTTTTAATAATAAATCCTTTATTTTAACACTGAATGACAAGTACAGTAACCAATACTGTCACTGTACTTCATATATATGTGACTGACATGTTTCTATCTATCTAATCTATGTGTGATTCTCTATTCTTTCTGTTATAAATTGTCGGGTACAGATGCTGAATTGCCGGCCGGCTTTTTTAAAGAGATGGTGCATGAAAACACTATTATTTTTTTTAATAAATCCTTTGCAGTAAATGACAAGTACAGTAAGCAACACTGTCACTGTACTTCGTATATATGTGACTGACATGTTTCTATCTACCTAATCTATGTGTGATTCTCTATTCTTTCTGTTATAAATTGTCGGGTACAGATGCTGAATTGCCGGCCGGCTTTTTTAAAGAGACGGTGCACGAAAACACTATTATATTTTTTAATAAATCCTTTACACTAAATGACAAGTACAGTAAGCAGCACTGTCACTGTACTTCGTATATATGTGGCTGACATGTTTCTATCTATCTAATCTATGTGTGATTCTCTATTCCTTCTATTCTAAATTGTCGGATACAGATGCTGAATTGCCGGCCGGCTTTTTTAAAGAGACGGTGCATGAAAACACTATTATTTTTTTTGAAAAATCCTTTACACTAAATGACAAGTACAGTAAGCAACACTGTCACTGTGCTTCTTATATGTGTGACTGACATGTTTCTATCTATCTAATCTATGTGTGAAGCTCTATTCTTTCGGTTCTAAATTGTCGGGTACCGGTATATGCCGCTGCTGAATTGCCGGCTTTTCATGTTTCACTGTGAGCACTGTTCCCATCGATTTGGGCAATCACTCTAATGCCACAACCACCATGGCTGTGGCATTACAGTGAGTGGCAGACAATCCCTGCATGATTGGTGCTCTAAATAGCGCCAGACATGCAGGACACGCTTTTGGTGCACGAACAGTTATCGAACATAACCTCGAACAGCCGAATTTTTTGCAAATCGTTCGGGTTCGTCGAACAACTCGAACACCACCCAAAACAGCTCGAATTTGAGATTGGCGAACAGTTCTAGTCGAACACCGCTCATCTCTATTTGTGACCTGCCTGATCTCTCCAGTGTTTGCTATGTGATCCGGAAGTCACAACTCAATGTAAGTCTATGAGAGCCAGAACAAGGCCAGAACAAGGCTCTCATAGACTTGCATTGAGAGCTTGTGATAGTTACCTCTGACTTCCGGTCTGTCAGAAGTTTCTGTCACAAGATGGGGACACAGGACCAGAGTGGCACCAGGAAAAGCAGAAGACGACGTCTGGTAAGCATAATACTATCGTCAGGCACATTACTTTAGTAGTACCTCTCCAGCATTGAAATAAAGAATAAAACGCAACAATTGTGCTTTAGAGAGTCTGTTAAACTCTATAGGTCAGTGTGCTATCTGTCTTAAAAACAGACAGCACATAGATGAGAAAAATGAATATGTGAACATAGCCTAAGGCTCTGTTCACACCATTATATGAAAAATTGTCCCTTTTTCCTTAATTTGTATTGTGGTCCATTTGTCATCTATAAGTCATCCTTGTGTCTGTTTTTGACATCTATTTTTAAAGCCACAAACAAAAAAATATTTTAAGGTCTAATTTAGTACTTTCCTATGTAATCTTCACAATGGATACATTTTAGTACACTCTCTTACATATGCTTTCCATATAACATTCATTTTTTGTGCATCCATTGATATCCTCTGCAAAAAATAGATGAAACCAGTTCAACATGTGATTTTTTTTCCACACTGTTGAAAAAACATTCATGTGAACAACCACTTTCATTAAAGGGAACCTGTGAGCAGAAAAAACGCTATTAACTTGCAGATATGGGCTTAATCTTCTGGTTAATAGCATTACTAACCTGCCTGGCGCCTGCACGTACGGGGAGAAAATGAACTTTATTCTCCTCGGCAGCATTTGGTTTCAGTGCCGCGATTGGTTCAGTCACCTCTGCTGTAACCGCGCCCCGGCCCTGACTGACAGCCGGCCCCAATGCAGAGAGAGGGTCTGTCAGGGCCAGGGGCACAGTTACAGATGCCGCTCTGTATTCTCAGAGAGGTGACTGAAACGACGCCGGCTCCGCCCCCGTGACTGAAACCCGAATATTACCAGGGAGAAAAAGTTAATCTCCCTGCAGTGTTCGGGTAAGGCCATGGTCTCACTATCAGTATTTGGTCAGTATTGGGTCAGTATTTTTTCTCAGGAGTGGGAGCCAAAACCAGGTGGGGAACAATCAGAGAAGAGGTATAATAGAAACAAGTGCACCAATTCTGCATTTAGCACCCACGCCTGGTTTTGGCTCCCACTCCAGAGAAAAAATACTGACCGAATACTGACGGAATACTGATAGTGGGGCCGTGGCATAAGTGCAGGCACTGGGCTGGTTAGTATTGCTATTAACCTGCAGATTAACCCAATATCTGCAGATTAAAAGCGATTTTGCTGATGATAGGTTCCCTTTCACTTTGGTCCTTTTTGGATAAAAACAGCAAAGGGAACTAAAAATATGCTTGTGTGGAGTTGGCCCAAATCTGTTACCCCAGGACTTTATCACTTGCTGAAACTTTAATAACAAAACACAAATGTTTTCATAAAGTAGTATCTGTCAATTAGGAATCACATTTAGAAGAAGTGACCTGCAGTCTACATGACCACATCAGGTTTGCCAATGACACAAATAGATTTCCTAATAGATAAATAAATAATAAATATTTACCTAGGAAATGAAAAAATGCAATATAAAAAAATCTATTTTGTCACTTTATAATAATATATTGTAAAACATCCAAGAGGTAAAAAAAAAACATCTGTAAAAATACAAAAGACCAGACAGGGTACTTATTTTATGTAACTTCTGCTTCTTAACATTGTAATCAGCCATCTGTTAGAAAAGACAATGCTTCCTCATTGCGACTGCATCAGTGACAGCTGCAGAATTTAAAAGATGGAATCCCAGATACTAATGTACAATAACATTTTGGCCTCCTCCCATCCACAGTATGTAAATTGCACTTTCCCACTATCAAAGTAAGTAATTTAGCCCTTTAAATACTCTGAAATTTGCATTAAGCTTTAGCTGATGCCGGCAATAGTAATTTATTTTATTAGTGGCTTTGGTTATAATGAACTCATTAGACAATGAGGATATGCTAGGAGCATGCAAGATAAATATTTAAGTGTAGAAATACAATTTCAACTTTTGCAAATCTCGCAGTCAGTCTGCTTCATTACGTTGCTGCCAAACTCTGCTTATATTTACACGGTTTTAATTTAAATAAAGCATCACAGAGGAACAGGAAGGAGTTATTGAGCTGTTTCCACCTCTGAGAACTATACAGTGCTGGCCAAAAGTATTGGCACCCCTGCAATTCTGTCAGATAATACTCAGTTTCTTCCTGAAAATGATTGCAATCACAAATTCTTTGGTATTATTATCTTCATTTAATTTGCTTGCAAGGAAAAAACACAAAATAGAATGAAGCAAAAATCAAATCATTGATCATTTCACACAAAACTCCAAAAAAGGGCCGGACAAAAGTATTGGCACCCTCAGCCTAATACTTGGTTGCACAACATTTAGCCAAAATAACTGCGAACAACCGCTTCCTGTAACCATAAATGAGTTTCTTACAATGCTCTGCTGGAATTGTAGACCATTCTTCTTTGGCAAACTGCTCCAGGTCCCTGATATTTGAAGGGTGCCTTCTCCAAACTGTCATTTTGAGATCTCTCCACAGGTTTTCTATGGGATTCAGGTCTGGACTCATTGCTGGCTACCTTAGAAGTCTCCAGTGCTTTCTCTCAAACCATTTTATAGTGCTTTTGGAAGTGTGTTTTGGGTCATTGTCCTGCTGGAAGACCCATGACCTCTGAGGGAGACCCAGCTTTCTCACACTGGGCCCTACATTATGCTGCAAAATTTGTTGGTAGTCTTCAGACTTCATAATGCCATGCACACGGTCAAGCAGTCCAGTGCCAGTGCCCCAAACATCAGGGAACCTCCACCAAGTTTGACTGTAGGGACCGTGTTCTTTTCTTTGAATGCCTCTTTTTTTTCCTGTACACTCTATGTTGAGGCTTTTTCCCAAAAAGCTCTACTTTTGTCTCATCTGACCAGAGAACATTCTTCCAAAACGTTTTAGGCTTTCTCAGGTAAGTTTTGGCAAACTTCAGCCTGGCTTTTTTATGTCTCGGGGTAAGAAGTGGGGTCTTCCTGGCAGGGCCGGCGTCAGCACCCGGCGCACCCGGGCAAATGCCGGGGCCCTGAGCAGGCAGAGGGGCCCACTGGCGGTCGCGCACCCCGCTGGGCTATGGGTCGGAGGAGAGCGGTGTCAGCGCCCGCCCTTCTCCGCCGCTTGCTCAGGGCCCCGGCAGCTGGATACTTACCTCTCCCCGTGCCTCTGCAGATCCGCTGTCTTCCTGCTCTGCGCTCCCTGTGACGTCTCAGGTCAGAGGGTGCGGTGACGTCTTTACACCGCGCCCTCCCCTGAGCCGTCACAGGGAGCGCAGAGCGGGAAGATACCGGCGTCGCTGGAGTCCAGACCAGAGCAGCGGCAGCAGGTAGCAGGTGAGGAGAAGGGAGGTGAGTATTTGATTTTTTTTTTTAATGTATGGAGGCATGGGGCAGTATAAAGAGAAGGGGGTGGCATCCTCCATGGAGCATTATAACGAGAGAGGAGGGGGCATCCTCCATGGAGCATTATAGAGAGAGGGGGGGACATCCTGCATGGGGCATTATAAAGAGAGGGGGGGACATCCTTCATGGAGCATTATAAAGAGAGGGGGGGCATCCTGCATGGGGCATTATAAAGAGAGGGGGGGACATCCTGCATGGGGCATTATAAAGAGGGGGGGTGACATCCTGCATGGGGCATTATAAGGTGGGGAACAGCCTGCATGGGGCATTATAAAGGGGGAGTCAGCCTGCATAGTGCATTATGTGGGGGGGAACAGCCTGCATGGAGCATTAAAAGGGGGGGGGCTGTATGGGGCATTATGTGGGGGGTAACAGCCTGCATGGAGCATTATAAGGGGGGGACAGCCTGTATGGGGTATTATGTGGGGGGTAACAGCCTGCATGCAGCATTATATGGGGGCCAGTATCCTGTATGGAGCGTTATATGGGGGCCAGTATCCTGTATGGAGTTTTATAAGGGGACCAGTATCCTGTATGGAGCGTTATATGGGGGCCAGTATCCTGTATGGAGCTTTATAAGGGGACCAGTATCCTGTATGGAGCGTTATATGGGGGCCAGTATTCTGTATGGAGCCTTATATGGGGGCCAGTATTCCGTATGGAGCCTTATATGGGGGCCAGTATTCTGTATGGAGCCTTATATGGGGCCAGTATTCCGCATGGAGCCTTATATGGGGGTCAGTATTCCGCATGGAGCTTTATATGGGGGCCAGTATTCCGTATGAGGCCTTATATGGGGGCCAGTATTCCGTATGGGGCCTTATATGGGGGCCAGTATTCCTTATGGGGCCTTATATGGGGGCCAGTATTCCGTATGAGGCCTTATATGGGGGCCAGTGTTCCGTATGAAGCGTTATATGGGGGCCAGTATTCCGTATGGAGCCTTATATGGGGGCCAGTATTCCTTATGGGGCCTTATATGGGGGCCAGTATTCCTTATGGGACCTTATATGGGGCCAGTATTCCATATGGGGCCTTATATGGGGGCCAGTATTCAGTATGAAGTGTTATATGGGGGCCAGTATTCCGTATGGAGCCTTATATGGGGGCCAGTATTCTGTGTTGAGCGATTCACCGGTTTCTGAGCTATTGTGGAATTTACAATAGATATCACTCATGTAATGTAAGAAGTGAAATCTTTGCATTGTACTATATATATATATATATATATATATATATATTTATATATATATATATATTTCTCCGCTATATCTCTGCATCATGAATCATGGTATGTGTTAAAGGGGCCCACTGAGACTCTTTCGCCCGGGGCCCAGAAAAACCTGGAGCCGGCCCTGCTTCCTGGGTATCCTACCATACAGTCCCTTTTCATTCAGACGCCGACGGATAGTACGGGTTGACACTGTTGTACCCTCGGACTGCAGGGCAGCTTGAACTTGTTTGGATGTTAGTCGAGGTTCTTTATCCACCATCCACACAATCTTGCGTTGAAATCTCTCGTCAATTTTTCTTTTCCATCCACATCTAGGGAGGTTTGCCACAGTGCCATGGGCTTTAAACTTCTTGATGACACTGTGCACGGAAGACACAGGAACATTCAGGTCTTTGGAGATGGACTTGTAGCCTTGAGATTGCTCATGCTTCCTCACAATTTGGTTTCTCAAGTCCTCAAACAGTTCTTTGGTCTTCTTTCTTTTCTCCATGCTCAATGTGGTACACACAAGGACACAGGACAGCGGTTGGGTCAACTTTAATTCATGTTAACTGGCTGCAAGTGTGATTTAGTTATTGCCAACACCTGTTAGGTGCCACAGGTAAGTTACAGGTGCTGTTAATTACACGAATTTGAGAAGCATCACATGATTTTTCAAACAGTGCCAATACTTTTGTCCACCCCCTTTTTTAGGTTTGGTGTGGAATTATATCCAATTTGGCTTTAGGACAATTCTTTTTGTGTTTTTTCATTGAAGACAAATTAAATGAAGAGAATAATACCAAAGAATTTGTGATTGCAATCATTTTCAGGAAGAAACTGAGTATTATGTGACAGAATTGCAGGGGTGCCAATACTTTTGGCCAGCACTGTATAAAGCTAAAGTGCATCTTGAATATGATCAAGACTATGCTGTAAACCACACTCAACTCTAAAAATGGTGGGAGCTACTTTCATTCATTATATCAAGATTAATATTATTACATTACGTTTGCTTTAAAAACAGCATTATTTTACGATATTGATGGGAGAATCTGATGAAATTCAGTTTGCTGAAATTTGTCCAGGAAATTTGGTTTGCATCACATTTATTAAATGCTAATTAAATGTGGATTATTATGCTATGATCATACAGCACATTAAACATATGATGAAAAAAAATAATAAAATGAATACCTTACCTTTCACCCTGCTTGGTTGTTCCATTCTGGTCATCATTCATAGGCCAACGGTCTCCTTAATGCCACGGACCCTGCGGGGTCTTTGGCATCTCTCGTGCCTACCAGGCTTCACTACATTGATGTGTCGTGGACCAGTGACATCATGACATCTAGTCAGTAATACTAAGTGAAATAGAGCAAGTACAAGGTAAACTATTTAAATCAAATGTCACAGCAAATAAGTACCCATAAAAAGATAATTTATTAGATATGCCTTAAAAAATTGTAAATACAAAAAACACAGCAAAAATTCACAAAAATTGTACAGATTATAAACAGTGATAAGCGAGCATGCTCGCTACTGCTCGGTGCTCGCACGCTCGCTACTGCTCGGTGCTCGCACAATCATCTCACTGTTCGAGATGCTCAGCGCTCGGTGAGTACTTCCGGGGTTGCTCGGTGGGAGCTCGGGTCCCCTCCCTGCATGTTTGGCACTCTTTAGAGCGCCAATGAACATGCAGGGATTGTCTGCCACACACTGTAATTCCACAGCTATGTTGGTTGTGGCATTACAGTGATTGGCTGGACACACAACATCATCAGGTCTATATCAGACCTGGTGCCGCCATGCTCGTCACAGTCTACTCCAGAATCAGGCAGTGTAGATGTGCTGCTGAGCTAGAGTGAGATTTGCTTGTTTTTTAGTTAGTGTAGTTATCCACCATATATTATTCAAATATCCATCTCAACTAACAATCCTTCTAAGAACTAATCCAGCTGCATAGATATCAGTGCTAGGCAGGCAGGCAGTGAATGGGCAGACTGCAGTGCATATAGCAAGAGGGTCCATTCCAGTTTTGTCTGCTGTTGGTGCTTTTACAGATATTTCTAGAAATATCCCCAGGTATCAGGGGCCAGGAATAATTTTTTTTTGGATCTTAATCCTGATTATTTGCTTAAAAAGCAATCCAGAGAACACCATTTTTCTGCTCCATTTGCTTGTTGGCACTGCAGAATACAGCCAGATCCTTTCCATATTACAGCGCTAAAAATCCATCTATTTAAAACTGTGGTTTGTCTGTCACACGGATCACATATAAGCGCTGAAAATTCTGCCATTTCTGGCCTGCAGTGAAATTTTGTTGCAGTGTGTTAGCGAAGTTATTGACACCAGTTCGCTGTTAAAAATAGATACCTACAGGCCAGCTATTAAAAACTGTGGTTTGTCCGTCACACGGATCACATATAAGTGCGCTGAAAATTCTGCCATTTCTTGCACCATTGAAATTTTGTTGCAGTGTGCTAGTGAAGTTATTGACATGAAGTTCCTGTTAAAAATAGTTACCTACAGGACAGCTATTTAAAACTGTGGTTTGCCCGTCTCATGGATTACATATAAGTGCGCTGAAAATTCTGCTATTTCTGGCCTCCATTGAAATTTTGTTGCAGTGTGTTAGCAAAGTTATTGACACCAGTTCACTGTTAAAAATAGTTACCTACAGGGCAGCTATTTAAAACTGTGGTTTGTCTGTCACACGGATCACATATAAGTGCGCTGAAAATTCTGCTATTTCTGGCCTCCATTGAAATTTTGTTGCAGTGTGTCAACGAAGTTATTGACACCAGTTCGCTGTTAAAAATAGTTACCTACAGGCCAGCTATTTAAAACTGTGATTTGTCCATCACACGGATCACATATAAGTTTGCTGAAAATTCTGCCATTTCTAGCCTCCAGTGAAATGTTGTTGCATTGTGTTAGTGAAGTTATTGCCACCAGTTCACTGTTAAAAATAGTTACCTACAGGCCAGCTATTTAAAACTGTGGTTTGTCCATCACATGGATCACATATATGTGCGCTGAAAATTCAGCCATTTCTGGCCTCCATTCAAATTTTGTTGCAGTGTGTTAGCGAAGTTATTGACACCAGTTCGCTATTAAAACAGGCCAGCTATTTAAAACTGTGGTTTTCCGTCACACGTATCACATATCACTGCGGTTCAAATCCAGCCATTTGTAGTGAACGTGGAGAATATTGTCCTCCATTTAAAATGGGAAAGGCTCATGGCAAGGGATAGGGAAGTGGACGTGATGGTGATGACGATGCATGCAGAAGACGAGGCCGAGGCCGTGGGCTAGGTGAAATTGTGCCAAATACCCACATCTTCTCGCTCGACCTTCCTGTCCCAATTAATAGGGGACCGCAGAACACCATTATTGAACACAGAGCAGTGTGAAAAGGTTATTGGTTGGATAGCAGATAATGCTTCCAGTCACTTAGCCACCACCACCACCACCCTGTCTTCCACACGGTCAAGTCTCAGTAGCCGTGAGTCTGGAACGCATATTCCTCACCTTGATCCTCCTTCCTCCCACCATGCCGAGTGCCCGGAGACAACTGATCCCACACTTGGACACTTCGAAGAGATGTTCACTTTTCCATTTAGAGATTCGGGCCTCTCGCCCGGTCCACTTGAAGCGGGGCAAGAGGAGATCGCATGTAGCGATGCCCAAATATTTGAGCAGCCACGGTTACACGAAGGCGACGGTGGGAAAGTGTCACAAGAGGTGGACAATGATGAGACACAATTGTCAGAAAGCCAGGAGGAGGACCAGGGTGCGGAAGTGGAAGACGAGGAGGTGGATGATATTGTAACTGACCCAACCTGGCAGGGGGACATAAAGAGCGAGGACAGCAGCACACAGGGGGAGGGAGGCATAGCACCACAACAGGCAGGAGCAAGCAGTGTGGTGGCCGCAGAAAGAAGGCGGACAACCATTCCCCGTAACATCAACACGACAGAAGTTGCCAGTACAACTGTTAGGTCTTCCTGAGTCTGGCTATTTTTTAAAGACTCTATAACCACAAAAAGGCCATTTGCACCACCTGCCAGGCCAGCATCAGCCGGGGTAGCAAAACTACCAGCCTGACCACCACCAGCATGATCAGGCATATGGCAGCAAAGCACCTGACTAAGTGGGCTGAACCCCAGGGTCCAGGAACAGTGTCTGCGGGTGCCATCACTGCTTCTTCTGCTGTTGTGCGTGCAAGCCAATCCTCTGTCCATGGCGCATGCGAATATGCCTCCTGCCCCGCACCTGTCATTGACCACTCTCAACTAGCACCATCAGCAAGCACCTCCACATCCTTGTACTAGAGCAGCGTTCAGTTGTCACTACTCCAGTCCTTGGAACACAAGCACAAATACGCAGCCAACTCCCCACAGGCCACACTACTAAATCCACGCATTTCTCAACTGCTTGCACTCGAAATGTTGCCTTTTATGCTCGTGGAGACAGAAGCTTTCTGCAACCTTATGGCGGCGGCCGTCCTTCGGTACTCGATCACCAGCCACCACTATTTCTCCCGGTGTGCCGTCCCCGCATTACACAAGCAATTGTCCCACAACATTAGCTGTGCCCTCAACAACGCAGTTACTGGGAAAGTCCACCTAACCACGGACACGTGGACAAGTGCTTGTGGGCAGAGATGGTACATCTTGCTAACGGCACACTGGGTTAACATAGTGGAAGCCGGGACCCAGTTGGACCTTGGGACGGAACACGTCCTCCCAACGCCGAGGATTGTGGGCCCTGGGTCAATCAGGGTTTCCCCCACATTCTACTGCCCCTGCACCTCCTCCTCCTCTTCAGCATCCATCTCCAAAATTACCACATCAGTCGCAAGCTGGAAGCACTGCAGCACTGCCTCGGCCAAACAGCACCAGGCTGTGCTGAAGCTAATATGCTTAGGTGACAAACTGCACAATGCTGAAGAGTTGGGGACAGCTCTGAAAGACCAGGCAGATCTGTGGCTGACACCGCTGAACCTACAGCCAGGCATGGTCATGTGACAATGGCCGGAACCTGGTGGCGGCTCTGAGGCGAGGCGAGCTCACACACGTACCATGCCTGGCCCATGTGCTTAACCTCGTGGATCTGCTTGTCAAAGTACGCCATTTGTGTGCCCATTTTAGAAAGTCACCTACAGCTTCCGCCACCCTTGCCGTGTTTCAGCAGCGTTTGCAGCCTCCGGCTCACTGACTGGTGTGTGATGTCCCCATGCATTGGAACTCTACATTGCAGATGTTGGGAAGGATTTTCGAGCAGAAGAGGGCAGTTGTTAACTACCAGCATCAACAAGGCCAGTTCAGACTCCACACATAATACCTCAGGAGTGGACATAGATGTCAGACATATGTACCATCTTCCAAAACTTTGAGGACTCCACCAAGATGGTGAGCGGCGATGACGCCATAATTAGCGTCACCATCCCGCTTCACTGTCTTCTGAAACGCTCTTTGCTCACAAACAAAGAGGATGCATTGCAGGCGGGGCACGATGAGATGGAGCAAGGAACCATACAGGGTGATTACACAGCCCAGCCTCATCTCATCCCAATATGGATTGGGTGACAATGAGGAAGAGGAGGAGGAGAAGCTAGTTTTCATGCGCTATAAACGGTATTACCTGCACAAATGTCATACCGTCTGTTCAGCGTGGATGGCCTGAGTACAGGGAGAAGAAGGAGGAGAGCATGGTCAGTCGTCCTCTTGGTGAGGACATGGAAGTCTTGCCTGTCTGGCATGCATGGCTGAGTTTATGTTACGCTGCCTTTCTCATGACCCACGCGTTCTCCTAATTTTGGGTGACAGTCACTACTGGTTGGTGACACTTCTAGATCCATGCTACAAAGAAAACTTTCTATCTCTTATTCCTGAGGTGGACAGGTCTACTAAAATGGGGCACTACCAGAATGTCCTTGTTGCAGAATTATTAAAAAAAATTCCCATCTGAAAAGGCTGGTGGCAGAGGTCACAGTTCGTTGGACAACCAAGGAGTACAGGCGAGAGAGACACAACTCCAATTCAGCAGAGGCAGGGGAACACTGTCAAAGTACTGGGACCGTTTTCTCAGATCCTCCCATCTTACATGCCCTGAGGCGCGGGGTACTCTCACAAGGAGTGCAAAGTTTGGGAAGATGGTGAGGGAGTACCTGACCGACTGTACCAACGTCCACCGTGATTCCTCTGTGCCTTATAATTATTGGGTATCTGTAGCGCCCCGAGGGTTCGGCCGCTACAGGGGTATTGCACCTCTGCCAGAGGTGTGGTATTCCACCCCCAGGTAAGGATGGAGTATGGAACAGGGCTCAGTTAGCTACATACAGCACACACACCCCATTTCCGAGGGACAGCTCAACGGTACTCCCATTAGACAGAAATGCAGGTACGACAGACCATGTCCCTGGCTGGAGTGGGGAGGGGGGAGGAACACCCAGTGATGTAGGAGCAGATAGGGGTTGGTTCCTGAGCGTAAGTAGGAGCCCATTGGTTGCTGGTCACCTGGGCTCATGGCTAGAGGGAGGTATAAAAGGTGGGCACCACCTTAGGACAGGGAGTTCAGTCAGTCTGTTCAGTGAGAGGAGAAGGCAGGGGGTAGAGGCTCTGTAGGAGCTCTACTCAGGAATGGGCCTAGGGAGAGGCCGAGGAAGAGAATGTAGTGGAGTGGAGAGAGAGGAGGTGAAGGGGAGCTGTGGTTCCTTCTCAGCCCAGCTCCACGAGAAAGGAGAAGAAGGAGGAACAGAGAAAGGAAAAGAAGAGACAGAAGAACAGAGGGGCTCAGGAACAAGAAGGTGGAAGGGACCCTAAGAACCCACGAGAATACCGGGTGAAGGGTCAGGAAGACTAAGGGTACCGGATCCCAAGTTGGTGGAGGAGAAAAAACCCTCAGCCAAAGACCGGAGGCTGTGACCATTTATTGGTGCAGCACCTCATCAAACCTGCTAGGAAGGCACCATAAAGGACAGCGGGGAACGGGGCCCACGTTTAACCGCACAAGTCCGCGGCAGCTGGACAAAAGTGGGTCACTGGTGAGGCAGGCCAGAGAAAGGATTGAAGGGGGTCCTGGGCCATGCTCTTGAACTGTCTGGGAGTAGACCGAGCCCCTCACGGCTCGGGCGGTCACTGCTGACAGAAGTGACCCGGAACAAATGAACTGTGAGTAAAGACCCTGGACTGTAACTTGTTGTCTGTGTGCTCCTTTGCGCCTCCAGCACTATTGGTACCGGGACTCTCACCACCATCACTCCCACCATCCACTACACTGTCCTGGGGCCGCACTCTTTCCGTGGGGAGTCACACCATCCCAGCTGCATACATCATCAGCCCCAGTGGTCTGCCTTGCAGCGGCGGTTCCTAATAACCGCAATCCACGGGTGGCGTAGTCGGACATCACTTAAAACTTATAAAGGGACTACCACTGGTCTGACCACCCTGAGCCACGGACCGGGTCGCCACTACTACCCCCATCGTTCCCCTATTGCCCGGATCCGAGTGCCCCACGGCTCAGGGGGCGAGTCAGCTTTGGCGTAGTTGGCAGGATCTCGTGCCCGCTAACAACGGGTACTGTGCGCCTGAAGAGAAAGAGACTGTTTTATTGAAATTGACCGTGTTGAAAATGGCGCACGCCCCAGAAGAACGAGCGCCATAATGTGCGCGCCAAAAGACCCCAGGAGGCCGCCTCCCATCGTGGGCCGGGTCCCAGAATGGCGCCCCAGAAGGAGCCCACCCCCAACAACCATGAGTGCGGCTGTGGAGATGTCCATCAAGGTGGGGGGGCTGCCCCTGAAAGTGATTGTTACCAAGTTGCCACGGGTGGCGTAGTCGGACATCACTTAAAACTTATAAAGGGACTACCACTGGTCTGACCACCCTGAGCCACGGACCGGGTCGCCACTACTACCCCCATTGTTCCCCTATTGCCCGGATCCGAGTGCCCCACGGCTCAGGGGGCGAGTCACATCCAAGCTGGACATGTGGACATGTGACATGAACTGGCTCTCTACGCCTTGGAGGTCCTGGCCTGCCCTGCCACTAGCGTTTTGTCAGAGCGGGTTTTAAATGCTGCTGGTGGAATTATAACTGATAAGCGAATCCGACTGTCAACTGAAATGCTGACAGGCTGACTCTTATAAAAATGAACAAGGGCTGGATTGGGCCAGACTTCTCAACACCACCGAATGATAGAAGCGTAACAAACTCAAATCCAGTGTCTTTTTTTGGGAGGTCTATTCCCATGCACCTCTTCACACCTACACATGGGTATACGCTTCCTGATTTTGTCCATTTGCTCTTGTCTTCCTCCTTCTCCTCATCCTCCTTCCCCACATCATTCACTACCATATCTACCATATCACCTCCTCTACGAGTCTTGCAAGGGGCATTGGAGTGCCCCCAAATTTTTGCAGCCGTTGCTTCACTGCATAGGCAAACACTATGGGAGGTCTACTTCCTAATAATGGGAACATTTTTTCATGAGGCCCTTTACATCTCTTCCAAGGGGCATTGGATTTCCTTCAAATTTTTGGTAGCTTTTGCATTCACTGCATAGGCAAACATTATGGATGACCCACTTCCTAATAATGGGAACATTGTTTTTAGGAGGCTCTCCGACCTCTACATCTCTTCCAAGGTGCATTGGAGTGCCTCCAAATTATTGTCAGCCTTTGCTTTACTGCATAGGCAAACACAATGTGAGACCCACTTCCTATTAATGGGAACATTGTTTTTAGGAGGCTCTCCGACCTCTACGTGTCTTGCAAGGGGCAATGGAGTTCCTCCAAATTTTTGGCAGCCGTTGCTTCACTGCATACGCAAACACTATGGGAAACCCACTTCCTAATAATGGGAGCATTGTTTTAGGAGGCTCTCTGATCTCTACATCTGTTGCAAGGGGCATTGGAATGCCTCCAAATTTTTGGCAGCCCTTGCAGTCACTGCATACGCAATAACTGTATAAGAGACCCACTCGTTAATAATGGGAACAACAAAGCATAGCTGGCTGATGGCTCTCTAACATTAGCGAGGGCTGACTGCTGGCCCTTTAAGAATAGTAAGGGCCGCCTATAAAAATAGGCTTTGTGAATTTCAGCGTCCCTCCATCATAAATTAAACAGGATGTGTCTGATGATGTGTCACACACCACATGGCCAGATAAGGTTGTAAAATGTTAAAATTACATTTACCAGTAAATGCATTTGTCTTGGTTGAAAGCAATGCAAAAGTGCAAAAACGCATCAAAAACGCTACGTGTGAATATAACCCAAGGTGTGGAAGAGCACTTTTGTTTTTGGTTATTTATTTTGCCTTATATACAAGTCATTACCCTGGAAAAGATGTTCCTTAACATATTTCCCAGGAAAATCTATTTTGGTTTCGGTATTGTATGTTTTATTGTGAGTCCGCAAAAGTGGGGTAATACCTCTAACAACATTGTTGACATCAGTGACCTGGGAGTCAGAGATGCTTCCAGGGGTCTTCCTCATGCTGTTCACATGTCATTTGAGCACTGTTCCCATCGATTTGGGCAATTCTTAGGCCCTCTGTAGACCGCCGAGGGGAGCCGCCTGAAAAATGCTCGAGTTTCCCATAGACTTACATTGGGCTCGTTGCTCGGGTCGAGCACCCAAACATTCCAATTTGCTCGATCCGAGCATTGAGCACCCGAGCATTTTAGTGCTCGTCCATCAATAATAAGAATCAAATATAGCTAACGCGCCTAAATAAACTCCATGTAGAGCAAAAATACTATATCAAAGACCTGATGCTAACAAATCCCTGTATAGTGTCCTATAAACAATGTCTACCTGTCCATGGTGGCTATGACCCTTAATAACGCAAATGGCGCTACCTGCTCAGCATCGACTATCCTTAATATCCCTATCGGTCTCTGCCATTTCTAAGAGTAGGATAAAACACTAGGGAGAAAGTAGCGCAAATAGGGTCTTATCTGACATACAATTTGAGTTATTTATCAGATTGTACTAACTTAAAAGACGTTTTTAAATCATTGTACAGCTGCTGCAGATCCACGGGTTGCAAAACCGACAAGCATGAAGATTGGAATAATTTTTGGATACCTCCCACGCTGCATTGAATGGAAGACGTCAATTCTCAGGGATTTATTCAAACTTATGGTTTAAAAGTGTTAAGCACTTCTTCAGGAAATGACTACATACCTTACCGATGTCACCGCTCATCATAATGTGAGAACCAGCATTAGCTGCTGCTCAAGTCTATGGTTCTCATGCTGTGATGAGCGGTCATAGCCGTTAAACAGCCACTGAACTGCGGTAACCTTACTGATGTCATTGCTCGTCACAGCAGTCCGGGTCTTGTGCTGCACAGCATGAGACCCGGCAGTGGCAACTGCTCCAGTCTATGGAGCTGTGTTCTCTGTAAGGGTTCCATAGGCTGTACGAAGAAGATGGGGATCATCGTGGGACCTCCATATTATGTATAACAGCGGACCCCTGTGGATTCTTTTATTGGTAATAAATGGGTAAAAGAGGGTAATTATCGGGAAGTGCTTTTTCCAATTAAAGGACTTTCAGGAAGAGCCGAGGAAAAGCGCCAAAATTAGTGCATCTAATAGATGGGGCAACTGAGGGCTGATCTTATTAGGCTGGGAAAGAGCCAATATTCATGGACCTTCCTAGCCTATTAATATCAGCCCACAGCTGTCTGCTTAGCCTTTTTTGGTTATTAAAAATAGGGGGGACCCTAAGTCTTTTTTTGGGGGGGTTCCCCTTTTTAATAACCGGTAAAGGCAAAGCAGACAGCTGTGAGAAGATATTAATAGGCTGGGAAGCTCCATGTTTATTGGCCACTTCCCGTACTAATAAGACCAGCTTACAGCTGTCAACTTTCCTTTAGATGGTTACTAAAAATAGGGGAACACCATGCCATTTTTTTAATTTATGTATTTATTTGATAAATACAAGTACAGAAACCTACACACACAAATCACTGATTTTATATCTCACTGACATATTTCTATCTATGTATTCTTTTCTGATGGTTTGGGCTGTGAATTTACTGTAGTTGGCTGATGAAGTGTCGGGTTTCCTTTGAGATGTGCCTGTAAAAATCAGACGACACATGCATTGTCCATGTGCCATGCGATTTTGTTCTCGTACTCATTGAATTGCATTGGTGAGTCTTGGCCATTCTCCGCAGCCACACACAGCATGCTGCGATTTTTTCCTCAGCCCAATTCCAGCTGAGGAAAAACTCGCAGATGAACACTGCCTCATTGAATAACATTGGTGCAAGTGCAATGCAATTTTTTCTCGCAATGCACTCGCTGGATTTATACGCTGATGTGAGCAAGGCCTTACAAACATTCTCTTCACAGTGAGACACTATGGACAGAATGAGCCAATTTTGAATTTAAATTTCTATACAGTGGGATTTTTATGAATATTTATATAGATGATACTAATATGTGATACCTGCAGCTAATCACTGGCCTCAGTGGTCACCTGACAACCTTGCTGGCATCACCACTCACAATTAAAGCATAGCTGTTTTTTTTGGTATTCCATCTAAAAATATTTATGCAAGCTAAATAATATATTGTATAAGTAAATATAGTACCATTGGCATAAAGTCAGTCCTAATATTACAACATTGATGGCAAAATAAAAAAGTACTGCAGGCTCATCCTTCAAACGTTAAAAACTATTCAAAATAATTACAATTTGCAAGACCTGACTGAGTACAAATTAGGCACAGAGGACACTGAAAATTATGTTAAAATATAAATATCAAATTTTAAAAAGGAAAACATTTTTATACTTCTTGTGCTTATAAGGAAACATACTGCAAAGTGCATCCATGAAGTCTCCTGCAAATGTTGGATTCTGTCCCTGGTGACCAATGTAATTGAAAAACAGAGTTACTTCAATGCACACTGGACACTAATAACATTTTCATTGCATTGCAAAGCCTAGTGTGCCTGGCAATTAGTGTGCTTTCAAGCAAATCATATAAGAAAAGTGATTTTTATGATTTGAGTAGCAGGTTTTCAAAAGTAAAAGGAAAGTAACATAAGATCATTCTTGACTTTTATACTTATGACTACCTGATGGAGCATAGAACAGTATGTGGACTCGATACATTAATAGAGTCATAAAGATAATACATATTATTTATACAAGCCCAATTCCCCAAAAAATTTGGGACACTTTCTAAAATGTAAAGAAAACAAGAATGCAATGTCTCATAGACATATTATTTTACAATGGATCAGAAGTTGAAAGTTGGATATTATATTTAAAATAAAAAAATGCATGCAGAAATTAATGGAAGCAAAAACAACTCAAAAAAGTTGGGACAGGGTTAACAAAAGGCTGGAAAAGTAGGTGGTACTAAAGAAAAACAGATGGAGAGTCAAATTTCAACTAAATCACTTAACTGTGCATTAAAAGAGCATGTTATAGACGTAGAGTCTCTCAAAAGCAAAGATGGTCAGAAATTCACCAATCTGCGAACAACTGGGTCTGAAAAAGAATTTCAGAAAAATATTCCTCTTTGAAAAAATTGCAAAAACTTTGAATATCTCACCAGCTACAGTAAATAATATCATCAAATGATTTAGAGATGCTGGAGAAATCCATGTGAATAAGGGTCAAAGCCAATGGTCAATTTTGGATGCTCGTGATCTATGGTCCCTCAGATGGCGCTGCATTAAAAACAGGTATGATTTAGCTGTGCAAGTCACTGCATGGGCTCAAGAATGCTTCCAGAAATCATTGATGATGAAAAAAATTCCCTATTCAATTCACAAAGGCAAGTTAAAGGTCTATCTTGCAAAGAATAAATAGTGCGGTCTTCTCTAGGCCAAAGGTCGCTTAAAATAGACTGGGGAAAAATGAAAAACTGTTCAATGTTCAAATTAATCTAAATTTTAAATTCTTTATGGAAACCATGAATATTTTCTCCTGCGGACTCAAGTGGAGAGGGGCTATCCAGCTTATTATAGGTGCAGAGTTCAAAAGCTTACAATTCTGATGAAATAGGGTTGTATTTGTGCCTATGGCACGCACAACTTACACATCTTGAAATGCACCATCAGTACTGAGCATTATATGAAGGGTTTAGCAAAACATATGTTCCTACCCAGACACTGTCTGTTTCAGGGAAGGCCTTGCATATTTATGAACCACATACCTCATCCATCATATCAGTATGACTTCACAGAAGAAAAGTTTGATGATGAAATGGTCATCTGCAGTCAAGACCTTTCACCAATATAAAACATTTGGCGCATTATGAAGCCAAAAATCTGACAAATACCCTGGACTGAGTGTTGAGCAGCGAGATTCCTACATCAGACAAGAGCGCCACCAATGGTTTCCTCACTTACCAGACATTTTATAGACTGTTGTGATAAGAAGGAGGGATGGTAGACATGACCCTGTCCCAACTCTTTTTGAAATATGTAGCTGCAATCAATTTCTAAATGAGTTAATGTTTTCAAATGAAATGAAAGAAATGTCTAACTTTCAAATTATGATCTGTGTTTAATGTTATATTGTGAATAAAATACAGCTACTAAATCATTGCATTCTTTTTTCTTTACATTTTACACAGTATCCCAACATTTTTGGAATTGGGCTTGTACAATAGATAGGTTTGTTCATATAAAATTAGAAAAAAATAGGTGGTTAATAATGGAACATGCTCAGATTGGGTGACACTTAACAGTGAGGTGCCAGAGGGGTCAGAATTGTGCCCCCTTTGTTACCATATTTTTTAATTAACTTGTAGAGGGCATACACAGTAGTATTTCAAAATTTGAAGATTACACTAAACTCTGTAAGCTATTACAGGAGGATAGGTTAATATCACAGAGGAATTTATGTAAGCTGGAGTCTTGGGCTGAGAAATGGCAGTTTGAGCTTAATGTAGATAAATGTAAGGTCTTGCATTTGAAAAGATGAAATAAAATGTATAATTATGTACTAAATAGTAAAACACTGGGTAAAACAGTCACTTAAAAAACTGGGGTGTATTGGTAAATGGCAAACTCAGCTTTAGTGAATAGTGCCAGGCAAATAAAATAATATGATGCATTAAATGAGGCATAAATACTCATGACAAGAATTAAGGGGTACCGTTTCTCCTTGAGGAGAGTGACATACCAGCTCTGGCATGTTGAGGTATGGAGGCTTATTCGCCGAGCAATGCTCCTCTGGGAAATTTAATATGCAAATTGCCTCTCTTCAGAGAAAAAGAGGACTTGAACTCTGTAACGCCACCTATTGGAAGCAGCAATCCTACAAGTCACAATCATCCCTTTAACGAGTCGTGTAATATGACTTGGGATAAAAGCCAAATCAGAATCTCAATTTGCAGACACGGTGTTTCGGGCTGTTGGCACCTCATCAGTGCAAAGTATGAGAACTGATTTGGTTAGATGAGAAGCTCTGGACTAGGTCTAAGGGGTAACGTTTCTCCTTGTGGAGAGTGACATACCATCTCTGGCATGTTGAGGTAAGGAGGCTTATTCTCCATGCAATGCTCCTCTGGGAAATTTAATATGCAAATTACCTCTTCAGAGAAAAAGAGAACTTGAACTCTATAGTGCCACCTATAGGAAGCAGCAATCCTATAAGTCACAATCAACCCTTTAACGAGTCGTGCAATATTCAAGTCAAGTCATTAGTACTGTCACACTTATAATATTATGTACAATTTTGGATTCCAGTGTAGAAGAAGGACATTGCTTAAGTAGAGCAGGTGCAGAAAAGAACAATTAAAAGATATTTAAGTGAATGGGTGACCTGCAGTACCAAGACAAGTAATTAACCCCTTAACCCCCGAGGGTGGTTCCACGTTAATGACCAGGCCAATTTTTACAATTCTGACCACTGTCACTTTATGAGGTAATTACTTTGGAACACTTCAACGGATCCCCCTGATTCTGAGAATGTTTTTTCGTGACATATTGTACTTCATGATTGTCATAAAATTTCTTCGATATCACTTGCGTTTATTTGTGAAAAAAATGGAAATTTGGCGAAAATGTTGAAAAGTTTGCAATTTTGAAAATTTGAATTTTTATGCCCTTAAATCAGAGAGATATGTCACACAAAAGAGTTAAAAAATAACATTTCCCCAATGTTTGGGCACACAGGGACTCTCCAAATGCAACATGGTATCCGCTAACAAATTGAATGGAAAATCGGCTCAAATTGTTAGCAGACACCATGTTGCGTTTGGAGAGCCCCTGTGTTCCCAAACATTGGAGCTCCCCCACAAGTGACCCCATTTTGGAAACTAGACCCCCCAAGGCACCTATCTAGATGCATAGTGAGCACTTGGAACCCCCAGGTGCTTCACAAATTGATTCGTAAAAATGAAAAAGTGAAATAAAAAACACTTTTTCATTTTTATGAATCAATTTGTGAAGCACCTGGGGGTTTCAAGTGCTCACTATGCACCTAGATAGGTGCCTTGGGGGGTCTAGTTTCCAAAATGGGGTCACTTGTGGGGGAGCTCAAATGTTTAGGCACTCAGGGGCTCTCCAAACGCAACATGGCGTCCGCTAACAATTTGAGCCGATTCTCCATTCAATTTGTTAGCGGACACCATGTCGCGTTTGGAGAGCCCCTGATGTGCCTAAACAGTGGAGCTCCCCCACAAGTGACCCCATTTTGGAAACTATACCCCTCAAGGATTTTATTAAGGTGTATAGTGAACATTTTGAACCCAGAGGTACGACACAGAATTTGATAACATTAGGTCATCATATTGAATAAGTTGTCATTAGTCTTGAGCGCAAGTGCTCGCTACTTGAGTTTGCATCGGGTACTCAGGTATGCACCATGTACAGCGTGTGCTTGAGTGACATGCTCGAGTCCCTGCTCCACATGTTTCACGGTTATTAGACACCCCCAAAAAAACATGCGGGGATCGCTCGTGCATGGCAGGCAATCCCTCAAAGTTTTTTTTGGCCGTGAAGCATATTAGGCGAAGACTCGAGCATGTCACTCAAATACCCACGATACTCAATGCATACCAGAGCACCCGATGCAAGCTCAAGTAGTGAGCAATTGCGCTCAACACTAGTCGCCATATCGTCATCTTTTTTTCTTACTTTTGAAAAAAATCCCAACCCCATCACAACCCTAACCCCAAACCCAACCCTAACCCTAGCCCAACCCTAACCCGAGAGTTTATTTTTTACACCGTTCCTCATGCAGTATAAGTGATTAGACGACTTTATTCTTCGGGTCGGTGTGATTACAGCAATACCAGAATCATATGGGGTTTTTATGACTGACAGCTGTCACACACAAAAAGACGCATTTTTTGTAAAATCTAGTTTTTGCATCGCCATATTTTGAGAGCTATAATTTTTCCAGATTTTGGCAGACAGTCATGTGACGACTCGTTTTTTGCGGGATGAGTTGACGTTGTTATTGGTGCCATTTTCAGGCACGTGACATTTTTTGATCGCTTTCTATTCCGATTTTTGGGAGGCAGAATAAACAAAAACCAACAATTCAGGAATTGTTTTTTTTTATTCTGTTCCGCGTGTGGTAAAATAGATAAGGCAGCTTTATTCTTCGGGTCAGTATGTTTACAGCGGTACCACATTTATATTGTTTTTCTATGTTTTGCACTTTTACATAATAGAAAAAATTATTTTTTAGCATAGCTTTATTCTGAGAGCTATAACTTTTTTATTTTTCGGCTGATGGAGCTGTGCCATGGCTTGTTTTTTGCGGGACGAGATGACGTTTTCAGCGGTTCCATTTTTATTTATATTTGTCTTTTTGATCGCGTGTTATTCCATTTTTTGTTTGACGGTATGGTGATAAAGCATTGTTTTTTGCTTCGTTTTTTAGTTTTTATTTTTACTGTGTTAACTGAAGGGGTTAACTAGTGGGACAGTTTTATAGGTCAGGTAGTTCCGGACACGGCGATACCAAATATGTGTACTTTTATTGTTTTTTTTTTTTTTATAATAATATTTATTGATGGGTACATTATATTTTTATTTTTGGTGGATTATTTTTTTTATTTTATTTTATTTTTTTATATTTTTGCGATTTTTTTTTTTTTTCACTTTCTGATAGTTTTTATACTTTATTACTTTGTCCCACTATGGGACTTTCACTTTTTTTTCTCTGATCGCCTGCATGGCACAGGAATGCAGCACCATCCCTGTGCCATGCAGGCTGTCAGCGCTGGACAGGGAGAAGATTGTTTGGAGATGCACTGCGCATGTCCAAAAAATCTTCCTGCTGACTGGTGACCCGGATGTTTTCAAGACGACATCGGGTCGTCATTAGTGTTGTGCGAGCACTAAAATGCTCGGGTGCTCGAAGCTCGGGCCGAGCTCGCCGTGATACTCGGGTGCTCGACCCGAGCAACGAGCCCAATGTTAGTCTATGGGAGACTCGAGCATTTTTGCGGTGGCACCCCCGGCAGTCTTTTAAAAGCCTAACAAGTGCCCAAAACGATAGTGACAGTGCTCAAATGACATGGGGACAGCATGGGGATCGCCCCAGGAAGCATTTCTGACCCCCAGGTCACTGCTGTCAACAACGTGGTCAGAGGTATTAAGCCACTTTTACAGGCTCACAATAAAACGTTCAAAAACGAAAGTGAAACTTTTTTCCTGTGAAATATGTTAAGGAACATCCTTTCCAGGGTAAAGACTTGTGTATAAGTTAAAATAAATGACCAAAAACAAAAATACTCCTCCACACCTTCGGCTATGTTCACAAGTAGCATTTTTTATGCGTTTTTGCACTTTTGTATTGCTTTCAACTATGACAAATGCATTCACCGTGAAATGTCATTTTAACATTTTACAACCTTATCTGGCCATTTGCTGTGTGACACATGCATAAAGTGCTGAAAAGACAAGGGAACAGCATGGGGAAGACCCCTGGAAGCATCTCTGACTCCCAGGTCACTGTCTAAAAGTGTGCCCATCATAAGTGATCCTTACCGCATCAGAAGATGCAGACTTGCAACTATCCCCATGCAAGTTCTAGTCCCAGGGCAGTGTTCAATTGTACCTCCCCCATTCCTTGCAATACAAGCTCAAGTATGCAGCCTGCCACCCACCCCCAGGCTGCAATACCATACTGCTTGCTTGCTTGAACTTGAAATTGGGCCTTTTAGGCCTGTGGAGGCGGAATCTGGCCATCACGTCATGGCTGTGTTGGCGGCCTGGAATCCATACTCAGTCCCCAGCCGCCCGGCGGCCGGGTGTCCATACTCTGTCTCCAGCTGCCCGCGGCCGGTTGTCCACACACGGTCCCCAGCCGCCTGGGGGCAGCCGGGTGTCCATAAACGGTCCCCAGCCGCCCCTATTTCTCCTTGGAACATCCCCCCACTTACTTTTCTTAGCCCGGCCTGCTTTAGGCAGCATTGGACAAGCCTACCAGAGAACCAGACTCCTCCGGTGGGCCCTGACTTCTCCATCGGTGGAGTTGAGAGTGCCAAGGTGAGGAGCATGATGATGATGACAGAAGTTAGCATCTGCTATGTTTTCTTTTAATGCAAGTGAAAGTGTGCAGCCTGCCACCCACCCACCCCCAGACTGCAATTCCATACTGCTAGCTTACACTTGAAATGGGGCCTTTTAGTTTGGAGGAGGCCGAAGCTGGCCACTACCTCATGGCTGCTTCGGCAGCGAGGTATCCATACTCAGTCCCCAGCCGCCCATATTTGTCCTGGTGTGCCTTATACATAAAATTAAGCGCGTATACCAAAACATTACCTGTGCCCTCCCCAGTGCATTTAGTGGGAAGGACAGCCTATTCCGCTGTAGTGTGTGCATGCCAAACCCCAGTTCATGGTACATGCGAAGATGCCTCCCACCTTGCACCTGTCGTTGCAGACTTGCAACTATCCACATTCAAGTCCTTGTCCCAGGGCAGTGTTCAATTGTACCTCTCCCATTCCTTGCAATGCAAGCGCAAGTATGCAGCCTGCCACCTACCCACCCTCAGGCTGCAATACCATACTGCTTGCTTGCTTGCACTTTAAACTGGGCCTTTTAGGCATGTGGAGGCGGAATCTGGCCACCACACCATGGCTGTGTCGGCGGCCTGGTATCCATACTCAGTCCCCAGCCGCCTGGTGGCCGGGTGTCCCCGCTTGCTCCCCAGCCTCCAGGGGGTGGCCGGGTGTCCATACTCGGTCCCCAGCCACCCCTATTTGTCCCGGTAACCTTTCTCACACTTTTCTTATCCTGGCCTGCTTTAGGGCAGCATTGGCCGAGCCCACCGGACTATCAGACTCCTCCGGTGGGCCCTGGCTTCTCCATCAGGGGAGTTGAGAGTGCCAAGGTGAGGAGCATGATGAGGATGATAGAAGTTAGCATCTGCTTTGTTTTGTTGTAATGCAAGCGCATGTATGTAGTAGCGGCTAGGCCTGAGGTGGTCAGCGTTTTGGCGCATATCCTACCTCCTCCGAGGATTGCTGGATGTTTTCCTGCTACTATCCAAGTTCTATGACTCCCGTTAAAACAATGCTTCAGGTGATAAATGATGGATGAGGTAGTGGCAAAGGAGAAAGAGCAGGAGGAACAGGGACCATTCACATCAATATCAGGCCAGTCAACCAGATATGTCTTGTAGGATATGTTTCTGTAACAAAAAGAGCTGTTCGGCTACACAGTTATAGGGCATACAGTGAGTGCAATGCCTACCAAAAATTTCGAGCCACTCCAATGCCCCTTGGAAATGACACGGAGGTCAGAGGGCGTTAACTAAACCTTTTTTTCCATTTATAGCAACTGGGTCTCCCGTGCACTGTTGGCCTAAGCAGTGAATGGAAGGCTTTCCAAAAATTATGAGGAACTGCAATGCCCCTTACAAGAGCCATGTGTGGCACCCCAGGGGTCTGGTCACCACAGTAATAGAGATATTACGTCGGAGAGCAAGTGGGAGGTTTCCTGGTCAGGATCCCTTAAACATGCAACATCCTCCTGCCCCAATCCTGGGAGGGGAGAATTCCGCCCTTATAAACTGGATCTGGGGCGGGGTTGAGTGAGTCAGAGAACAGTCAGAGTCAGAGTGAGAGCAAGGGAAAGTAACAGCAAGGAGCTCTGTAGGAGCTAGGAGCTAAAGACCAGGGGCTGGAAGCTGAGCAGAGCTCGCCCTGGCAGAAGACAATAGAAACAGGACACAGGAGTCCGAAGCTGTGAGGACTTATATATCCAGCAGCAGAAACCAGCCAGCAGGGGATTTCAGGTCCTCTGGCCATAGAAGCCCGGAGGCTCAGTCACAAGCAAGGGACCAGCACCGCCATCGTGGAGCAGAGGCTAACAGAAGGCCCCAAGTCACCAGCCATACGGGTGAGCACTACACGGTACACTCAGGGACGTGGGCTACTTCTACCCGCTTACAGCAAGGTAGCCAGGAAATGTGCAGACAGACGGGGAGGCCTACAACTCCACCTGGCCAGGGGAACTCCAGCTTGTTCACAGACTGACCAAGCCTCTTATGCTAGCCAGTACTCCCGGGAGGGTCTACCTTATAATCATCAGTAAAGACCCTGAACTGCACTGCAAAGACTATGAGTCATTCCTGCTGCGCTCGTGCACCATCACCCCCATCATCCACACTCACTGCCCTGAGGCTATACTCCTCCCATTCTATGCTGCGCACACAACACCAGCCTCAGCGGTCTGCTTCGCTGCGGTGGTACTCCCTGACCGCAATCCACGGGTGGCGCAGTCGGACAATTAACCTCAAAACCTAAGAAAGACTGCCATTGGTTTGACCAGCCTGAGCCACGGGACCGAGTCACCGCCACGGAGACTACAGACCCCAGAGACCCGGCACCGGGTATCCCACACACGTGTACACACGGCCCAGGGGGCGCGTCACATGCAGTACAGCATATTACAAACATAAGTCCCATTATTGGGGAGTGGGTGTCCCATGGTATTTGCTTATGCTTTCCAAGCAAAAGCTGCCTAAAATTAGGACGGAGCAACTTGCAATGCCCCTTACAAGAGCCATGCAGTACAGCATATTACAAACATAAGTCCCATTATTGGGGAGTGGGTGTCCCAAAGTATTTTCTTATGCTTTCCAAGCAAAAGCTGCCAAAAATTAGGACGGAGCAACTTGCAATGTCCCTTACAAGAGCCATGCTGTACAGCATATTACAAACATAAGTCCCATTATTGGGGAGTGGGTGTCCCATAGTATTTGCTTATGCTTTCCCAGCAAAAGCTGCCAAAAATTAGGATGGAGCAACTTGCAATGCCCCTTACAAGAGCCATGCAGTACAGCATATTACAAACATAAGTCCCATTATTGGGGAGTGGGTGTCCCATAGTATTTGCTTATTCTTTCCCAGCAAAAGCTGCCAAAAATTAGGATGGAGCAACTTGCAATGCCCCTTACAAGAGCCATGCAGTACAGCATATTACAAACATAAGTCCCATTATTGGGGAGTGGGTGTCCCATAGTATTTGCTTATGCTTTCCCAGCAAAAGCTGCCAAAAATTAGGACGGAGCAACTTGCAATGCCCCTTACAAGAGCCATGCAGTACAGCATATTACAAACATAAGTCCCATTATTGGGGAGTGGGTGTCCCATAGTATTTGCTTATGCTTTCCCAGCAAAAGCTGCCAAAAGTTAGGACGGAGCAACTTGCAATGCCCCTTACAAGAGCCATGCAGTACAGCATATTACAAACATAAGTCCCATTATTGGGGAGTGGGTGTCCCATAGTATTTGTTTATGCTTTCCAAGCAAAAGCTGCCAAAAATTACGACGGAGCAACTTGCAATGCCCCTTACAAGAGCCATGCAGTACAGCATATTACAAACATAAGTCCCATTATTGGGGAGTGGGTGTCCCATAGTATTTGCTTATGCCTTGCAAGCAAAAGCTGCCAAAAATAAGGATGGAGGAAATTGCAATGCTGGCACCCTGGTGGTATAGTGGTGGTGGAGGCTGAGGATAAGGAGAAGAAGATTAAACAGCCGAAACGAGGAAGCGTATACCCATGTGTGGGTGTGAAGCGGTGCATGTGAATACACCTCCCGAAATAACACAGTGGATTTGACTTTATGTTACTCTGCTGTCATTTGGTGGTGATGAGAAGTCTGGCCCAATCCAGCCCTTGTTCATTTTGATAAGGGTCAGCTTGTCAGCATTGTCAGTTGACAGGCGAGTGCGCCTATCAGTTATAATTCCCCCAGCGACACTAAAAACACGCTACGATAACACGCTAGGCAGGCCAGGACCTCCAATGCATACAGAGCGAGTTCATTCCAAGTGTTCAGCTTGGATACCAATAATTAAAAGGCACAGAGGAATCACGGAGGACGCTGGTAGGATCGGCAAGGTACTCCCTCACCATGTTTTGAAACTTTCCACTCCTTGTGAGAGTACCCCGCGCCTTAGGGCCTGTAAGCTGGGCGGGTGTCAGAAAACTGTCCCAGAACGTTGACAGTGTTCCCCTGCCTCTGCTGGATTGGAGTTGCATCTCTCTCGCCTGTACGCCTTGGTTGGGTAACGAACTGTGACCTCTGCCGCTAGCGTGTTCAGATGGGAATTTTTTTAAGAGTTCTGCAGCAAGGGCCTTCTGGTATTGCCCCATTTTTGTAGACCTCTCCACCTCAGGAATAAGAGAGTGAAAGTTCTCCTTATAGCGGGGGTCTACAAGTGTCACCAACCAGTAATGACTGTCACCCAACATTTTGACAACGCGAGGGTCACGGTTAAGGCAGCGTAACATAAAGTCAGCCATACGTGCCAGACTGGTAACGGGCAAGATTTCCGTGTCCTCACCAAGATGACGACTGACCATGCTCTCCTCCTCCTTCTCCTCCTCCTCTTCCTCCTCCCCCCTGTCCTCAGGCCAACCACGCTGAACCGACGGTATGACACTTGTGCAGGTACTACCGTCTACAACGCATGATAGCAGCTCCTGTTCTTCCTCCTCTTCCTCCTCCTCCTCTCCCTCATTGTCCCCCAATGCACGTTGGGATGAGATGAGGCTGGGCTGTGTGGAATCGCCCGCTACGGCTTCTTGATCCATCTCATCATACTCTGGCTGCAATGCTTCCTCTTTAATTCTCTGCAGAGAGCGTTGCAAAAGACAGACAAGTGGGATGCTGACACTAATGATGGCATCATCGCCACTCACCATCTTGGTGGCCTCCTCAAAGTTTGTCAGGATGGTACATATGTCAGACATCCAGGTTCACTCCTGAGGTCTTATGTGTGGAGTCTGACCTGAATATCGACGGCCTTGTTGCAGCTGGTACTCCACAACTGCTCTCTTCTGCTCACAAATCCTTTGCAACATGTGGAGGGTAGAGTTCCAACATGTGGGGACATCACACACCAGTTGGTGTGCCGGAAGCTGCAAACGCTGCTGCAACACAGCAAGGGCGGCGAAAGCTGTAGCCGACTTGCGAAAATGAGCTGACAGGCGGCGTACTTTCACGAGCAGATCTGGTAACTCGGGGTACGATTTAAGAAACTGCTGAACCACGAGGTTAAGCACATGAGCCAGGCATGGTACGTGTGTGATCTCACCTCGCCTCAGAGCCGCCACCAGGTTACGGCCATTGTCACACACGACCATGCCGGGATGTAGGTTCAGCGGTCTCAGCTACAGATCTGCCTGCTCTTTCACAGCTGTCCACAACTCACAAGCAGTGTGAGGTTTATCACCTAAGCTTATGAGCTTCAGCACAGCCTGTTGCCGCTTGGCGCAGGCAGTACTGCAATGCTTCCAGCTTGTAAGTGATGTGGTGATATCTGAGATGGAGGCTGAACATGAGGAGGAGGAGGAGGATGCGCAGGAGCTGTACACTGTGGGGGCAACTCTGACTGACATAGGGCCCGCAATCCTCGGTGTGGGGAGGATGTGTTCCGTCCCAAGGTCCGACTGGGTCCCGGCTTCCACTATGTTTACCCAGTGTGCTGTCAGAGAGATGTCCCGTCCCTGGACACAAGCACTTGTCCACGTGTCCGTTGTCAGGTGGACTCTCCCAGTAACTGCGTTGTTGAGGGCACAGCAGATGCTTTGGGACACGTGCTTGTGTAGTGCGGGGATGGCACACCGGGCAAAATAGTGTCGGCTGGGGACCGAGTACCGAGGGACGGCCACCGCCATAAGATTGCGGAAGGATTCCGTCTCCACCAGCCTAAAAGGCAGCATTTCCAATGCAAGCAGTCGTGAAATGTGCGAATTTAGCACTGTGGCCTGTGGGGCGTTAGCTGCGAATTTCCGCTTTCGTTCAAAGTTCTGGGATATGGACAATTGAACGCTGCGGTGGGACGTGAACGTGGACGTTGATGCTGTTTCTTGAGAAACTGCCATAACAAGTGAAGACTGAGAGGAGGGGGCATCTTTACATGCAGTATGGACAGGGGATTGCCTTGCACACACAACAGGGGGTTCTATTGCATGAACAACATTGGAAGAAGCAGTGGTGACACCCGCTGACACTGGTCGTGGACCCTGGGTTTCGCCCCACAAAGTTGGGTGCTTTGCTGCCATGTGCCTGATCATGCTGGTGGTGGTCAGGCTGGTAGTTTTGTCACCCCTGCTGATGCTGGCATGGCAGGTGGAACATATGGCCTTTTTGAGGTTATCAGCAGAGTCTTTAAAAAAATTCCAGACTCTGGAAGACCTACCGCTTGTACTTGCAACGTCCCTCGTGTTGGTGTTACGGGGAACGGTTGCCTGCCTTCTGTCTGCGGCCACCACACTGCTTCTTCCTGCCTGTTGGGGTACTCTGCCTCCCTCCCCCTGTGTGCTGCTGGCCTCACTCTGAATGTCCTCCTTCCACGTTGGGTCAGTTACTAGATCATCCACCACCTCCTCCTCTTCCACTTGCGCACCACGATCCTCCTCCTCACTTCCTGGCAATTGTGTCTCGTCATCGTCCACCTCTTGTGACAGATTGCCAACGTCGACTTCCTGTGGCCGTGGCTGTTCAAATATTTGGGCATCGCAACATGGGATCTCCTCTTCCACCACTTCAAGCGTATCAGGCGAGGGGCCCAAATATGGAAATGGACCAGTGAACAGCTCTTCAGAGTGTCCAAGTGTGGGATCACTTGCTGTCTGACGACACTCGGCATGGTGGGAGGAAGGAGCATCAGGGTGAGTAGGAGTATGCGGTCGAGACTCACGGCTACTAAGAGTTGACCGTGTGGAAGACAGACCAGAGGTGGTGGTGCCCAGGTAACTGGAAGTATTATCTTTTATCCAATTAATAACCTGTTCACACTGATCAGTTCTCAATACTGGTGTTGTTCTGTGCTTCCCTAGTAATTTGGTCAAGAAGTGGGAGCGAGAAGATGTGGCTGTTGGTTGTGGCACATTTTCACCTTGGCCACGGCCCCGTCCTCTGCACGAACCATCACCAGAACGTCCACTTCCACGTCCCTTGCCACGCGCCTTGCCCATTGTAAATGAAGTAAAATAGCTTACACTTGCACTATCAATGGAAAAAGGGTAACAAAGAGTAGATTAGAACCGTGGAAGAGGAAAACCACCGTCATTGTTTACTGGGGTATACCACACTTTTTTAAATAGAGATATTTGCGGCTGAACAGTGAGCGACACACTCAAACTGCTTTTTTTTTAGATACCAAAGGCCCAAAACTGGATAGTACAGCGATTTGACCCGCGGAACTGCGAAACCACACTGGGATGTCGGGCCTACACAAGACTATTTTCAACAGATATATTTTTGTGTCATAACAGTCAGGAGACACTACTGTTTTTCTTTACGGAAAAAACTACCAAAAGCTGAATAATAGAGATTTTTTACCGTGGGATGGCAAAACCACAGTTATTGTTTACTGGGGTATACCACACTTTTTTAAATAGAGATATTTGCGGCTGAACAGTGAGCGACACACTCAAACTGCTTTTTTTTTAGATACCAAAGGCCCAAAACTGGATAGTACAGCGATTTGACCCGTGGAACTGCGAAAACACACTGGGATGTTGGGCCTACACAAGACTATTTTCAACAGATATATTTTTGTGTCACAACAGTCAGGAGACACTACTGTTTTTCTTTACGGAAAAAACTACCAAAAGTTGAATAATAGAGATTTTTTACCGTGGGATGGCGAAACCACAGTTATTGATTACTGGGGTATACCACACTTTTTTAAATAGAGATATTTGCGGCTGAACAGTGAGCGACACACTCAAACTGCTTTTTTTTTAGGTACCAAAGGCCCAAAACTGGATAGTACAGCGATTTGACCCGTGGAACTGCGAAACCACACTGGGATGTCGGGCCTACACAAGACTATTTTAAACAGATATATTTTTGTGTCACAACAGTCAGGAGACACTACTGTTTTTCTTTACGGAAAAAACTACCAAAAGCTGAATAATAGAGATTTTTTACCGTGGGATGGCAAAACCACAGTTATTGTTTACTGGGGTATACCACACTTTTTTAAATAGAGATATTTGCGGCTGAACAGTGAGCGACACACTCAAACTGTTTTTTTTTTAGATACAAATGGCCCAAAATGGATAATACAGAGGTTTGAACCGTGGAAGTGCAAAACAACACTTCTGTTTCTCTAGCCTACACCAGACTATTTTCAACAGTTATATTTGTGTCTGAAAAATCAGAGACACGCTTTTTTTTTGGGGGGGGGGGGGACACACCAAAAGGTTAATAAGACGGGTATTTGTACAGTGTGAAGGAGGAAAAAAAAAGGAGGATTTAGATGAAAAAAAAAGGATTTTTCCTGGCCCCCGACACCTGGTGCTAAGTCCAGCAATTTCAGCAACAGGAGCACACAGGACTGTAATGCAGCGTTTGCTGGTATAACCACTGTGTCTCCTATACAGCCTGCCTGCCTGGTATCTTGGATGGATATTAGTCCTGAAAAGGACTGTTTGTTTGTTCTGGCAGCCTTTACAGACCCTACACTAACAATTTTGCAGGTTATATCTCTCCCTAAATCAGCAGTGCTGTCCCTACACTGTCTAATCCGGAGCGACTGTGTCCAAGATGGCGGCGCCCCGTTTTAAATACTCGAGGTGACGCTGTGCGGCCTGCCAATCACTGTAATGCCCACAACCAACAGGGCTGCAGCATTACAGTGACTGGCTGGCAATCCCTGCATGTTCATTGGCTCTGTAAAGAGCGCCAAACATGCAGGGCGGAGACCCGAGCTCCCGCCCGAGTAACCCGGAAATGCTCGGTGCTCGCCGAACATCCCGAGTAGCGTGATGCTCAGGCGAGTACCGAGCAGTGTCGAGCATGTTCGCTCAACACTAGTCGTCATGGCAACATCCTGGAATCCACGGCAGACAGCGCTGGAAGCCAGAAGAGGAGGTGAGTATGTGCAATCACCTCACCTTGCCACCGCAATGCTGCGATCGACTTCGATCGCAGCTTCGCGGGGGTTAATGTGCTGGGAGCGGTGTGTGACCACTCCCTGCACATAGTACCGGGTGTCAGCTCTGACAATCAGCTGACACCCGGCGGCGATCGCGCCCGCACAGCCTGTGTGCGCTCGCGATCGCCATGACGTACTAATACGGGTCTGGCTCTTAAGTCCCAGGGCACAGACGCGTATTAGTACGTCAAATGTTGTTAAGGGGTTAAAGAAGTTGTGCACTACTTTATATTATTCCCCCAATGTATCCCCGCGAGGCCCCTAAGACTTTTTGTAAATACCTTCCGTTGCAGATAATGCCTGTGAGCGGCGCTATCGGTGGGCATTCACAGGCATCACGTGACAATTCACTGACATCCAGACAAGTGAGGAGTGACTTAGCGCTGGGGTCCCCGTGGTGGCTGCTGGGTTGTGGGCGGGGTTGTCCCCCGCGTCAGACTCAGCATCCACCGCGAGCTTTCCTAATAAATGGGGAGAGGCAGAGCGCGCGGTGGATGCCTGGTGTGACGCGGGGGTGGTAACCCCGCCCACAGCCTGGCATCCACCGTGGAACCAGGAAGACAAAGACCCCCCATTCATTGGGAAAGCACGCGGTGGATATGGGTCTGACGCGGGGGACAACCCCGCCCACAACCCAGCAGCCACCATGGGGACCCCAGCGCTGAGTCACGCCTCACTTGTCTGGACGTCAGTGAAGGGTTACATGATGCCTGTGAGCGGCCAGTGATAGCGCCGCTCACAGGCATTATCTGCAATGGAAGGTATTTACAAAAATTCTTAAGGGCCCTGGGGGATTACATTGGGGGGGTTAATCTAAAGTAGTGGACAACTCCATTAAATTTGGGGTTTTTCAGTTTGGAAAAAAATGGATTTGGGGCGATCTCATTACAATTTATAAATATATGATGGGACAGTACAAAGATTTTTCTAATGATTTTTTAAGACCTAAGCATGCAATGATGACAAGGAGTCGATTCTTTACTGTAAGAGCAGTGAGACTATGGGACTCTCTGCCACAAGATGCTGCATTGGTTGATTCACTATAAAAGGTCAAGGAGGGCCTGGGTGCCTTTCTTAAAAAACATAACATTATAGGCAGGCCGGGACAAGGTATTTTGGTGCCCTAGGCAGATGTAGTGCCCCCCCACACTGATGAACCCTCAGCATCCATCTGAAGAAATGGCTCAGAAACTAATGTAAAATTACCCCTAAAGTACCCCCTCTCACTTTCACCAAAAAATAACAGCAAAAGTAAAAGAAAGTGATATACTAAAGGGGTGAGGCTCAACAGGGAGTGTAGCCGTTTGGTTTCAATTAAAGTGTTTATCATTTGGCAGATGCCTTAAGGGAAACTAAACAGACCCCATTATAGATAAAGGGATACGGATATGTATGACTGTTTTTAAAGAAACCTTCCTCCCATCAAAATTTTTATTCTCTAAATATATTGCAATCATCATATTATATAGCACTGTGTATGTGCAGTTGCTCATTTTTCCCTTCTTCCCTTTTTCATTAGGTCTATGACATCACGTGATCAAAAACTGACAAGCTGAATCTTTCTGAGTCAGACCCATATACTGTACATTTGTAGCTCATGAACCTACAACTCCCAGTATGTCCTTAAAAAATGGTAAGGAGATGGTTGGAGGTGTTTTCAGTCTTTATCAGACTGTAAACCATGCAGGAACCACAGTGCTGTTGAGACGTAATCACTCAACAAGTAAACATTTACATCCAGGTAGCTTATGGGTGACCTCTTCTCTGACTGAGTGTTTTCTTTTTCTCCATCTTGTCCAGACGCAATGTTGACTTTTCACATCCACAGCTCTACTCTGCCGACTTCCCTCTTCACTGGTCTTCTGCAGCACATCCCAACACGGTGCCCTTTAAAAATAGGTGTTATTAAAATACCCTGTGCATAAAAAAATATCTGTCCATATTATGACCTAAATAAGCCTCCTATTGTATGTGGTCGTCACATTGTCTGCCTTAATGAGCTACACCCACCACACCGTCTGCCCTTATGAACCACTGCTTATGCCATGGTTGTCCCCTCTCTAGTTTTCCCTTACACTCTCTATATCTCCACACTGTCCCCCCACCATGCTAACCTCTCTCCATACTGTGCCCCCATTTCACACTGTCCCTCTCCATTTCCTTTCTGTGCCCCTTTTCATACTATGCCCCCATACTGCCACCACATTGTCTTCTCCAAACTGTTACGCTACACATAATGATGGTGACCACAGCCGTCCATACTATGTGATATTCACAACATCACCAATATACACTATGATGTCCAACACAGCCTCCATACATACAGTATGATGTCCCCCACAACTCCCAGTATAATGTTCCCCACAGTCTCTGATATAATTTGGTGTCCCCCACAGCCCCTCTTTTGATAGCTCCCACAGTCAGCCCTTCATATGTTCCCCCACAGCCAGCCCCTCCTATGTCCCCCACAGCTAGACCCACTTATGTCCCCCCATAACCGGCCCCTCTAATGTCCCCCCATAGCCAGCCCCACATATTTCCCCCATAGCCAGCCCCACATATGTCCCCCATAGCCAGCCCCATATACAGCATGTCCTCCATAGCCAGACCCACATCTGTCCCCCATAGCCAGCCCCACATATGTCCCCCATAGCCAGCCCCACATATGTCTCCCCATAGCCAGCCAATCTTATGTCCCCCCATAGCCAGCCCCACATATGTCAAAATATATATAAAAAAGGCTTATATTCACCTAATCCCGGCTTCCTGTACACCGAGGCCGCCATCTTCCCCGGCTTCCTATATAGCAGTGTATGCTGGAAGGTGTGATGACATTACCTATCACGCCATTCAACCTCCTTCTCCAACAGGGCATAGACCAGATGCGCAAGATAGAAAAAAGACTGGAAGATAATATCAATGTGATTGGATACATCAATGAGCACTCTTAGATCCATTATAACCTGCATCATATGACCGTGGCACTGACTAAACAAGGCTGTAATATACAATTCTAATACTGCTATAATGGCTTGAATTGGAGTTGTAAGCAATCCTGATGATTTAAATCTTAGATGTAGCAACTGTGGCATTTAAAGATTTCAAAGGAGGGAATTTATTTATTTTAAGCTGATGACAAATTGAAGAGATAGATAATATGAATGGTAAATCACGAGTCCAGAACAACTTCGAAAGAGATTACAGGTAAATTCCAAAGTAAAGGTACATCAGTGTCAGATTGCACCATTTATTGCGAAAGTGGCCTTCATGAAAGACAACCGAGTAGGAAACCGCTATTGAAAGCAAATCATAAGAAAGAGAGACTAGAATTTGACAAAATGCATATTGACAAGTCAGAGCAGCTTTATGTCTACAGAAGCAAAAATGAAGCATGCAAAGAAAAGAACATTGTACTTACTATGAAACATGGAGAAGGCTTGGTTATGTTTAATGGCTGCCTTGCTACATCTGACACAGGGTGTCTTGAATCTGTCAGGGTACAATGAAATGTGTTGACCAGTGTCAGAAAGCATAGTCTTATTCGCAGTTCATGGGTTGTACAACAGAATAATAACCCAAAACACACAGCTAAAAACAACCAGAGAATGGTTAAGAGTGAAGCAGTGGAATATTCTCAAATGACTTCTATGAGCTCTAATCTAAGTCATAATGTACGTCCCTAGAAGTAGCTGAAACATTTAATCTGGATTAGGTGCTTTCAAACCTGAGACAGCTGGAGCAATTTGCTCATGAGGAATGGGCTAAAATACACTTGGACAGGTGCAGAAGTCTCATTGACAATCACAGAAATTGTTTGCAGTGATTGCCTCAAAAGGTTGTGCAACAAAATATTAAGTTATGGGTATCATTATGTTTGTCCCGGCCATTTTCATTACTTTTTTTCTATTGAATCAGAATTCAAAGGCAATGTCTTATTTATATTAGCTGATATTCTGTAAATTTAAATTGAAAATTACTTATGTCAGTTTCAAGTTATTTTAGTGATCATTGTGGGTTTTTCTTACTTTATCAGTAGGGTATCAAAAGTTTTATGCATGTGTATGCATATACCATATATACAGTGGGTACGGAAAGTATTCAGACCCCTTTAACTTTTTCACTCTTTGTTTCATTGCAGCCATTTGGTAAATTCTAAAAAGTTCATTTTTTTCTCATTAAAGTACACTCTGCACCCCATCTTGGCTGAAAAAAAAGAGAAATGTAGGAATGTTTGCAAATTTATTAAAAAATAAAAACTGAAATATCACATGGTCATAAGTATTCAAACCCTTTGCTGACATTCATATTTAAGTCACATGCTGCCCATTTCCTTGTGATCCTCCTTGAGATGGTTCTACTCCTTCATTGGAGTCCATTTGTGTTTAATTAAACTGATAGGACTTGATTTAGAAAGTCAAACACCTGTCTATATAAGACCCCACAGCTCACAGTGCATGTCAGACCAAATGAGAATCATGAGCTCAAAGGAACTGCCCAAGGAGCTCAGAGACAGAATTGTGGCAATGCACAGATGTGGCCAAGGTTATAAAAGAATTTCTGCATTACTCAAGGTTCCTAAGAGCACAGTGGCCTCCATAATCCTTAAATGGAAGAAGTTTGGGACCACCAGAAGTCTTCCTAGACCTGCCCATCCAGCCAAACTGAGCAATCATGGGAGAAGAGCCTTGGTGAGAGAGGTAAAGAAGAACCCCAATATCCCTGTGGCTGAGCTCCAGAGATGCAGTAGGGAGATGGGAGAAAGTTCCACAAAGTCAACTATCACTGCAGCCCTCCACCAGTCGGGCTTTTATGGCAGAATGGCCCAACGGAAGCCTCTCCTCAGTGCAAGACATATGAAAGCCCCCATAGCGTTTGCTCAAAAGCAAATGAAGGACTCCCAGACTATTCTCTGGTCTGATGAGACGAAGATAGAACTTTTTGGCGATAATTCTAAGCGGCATGTGTGGAGAAAACCAGGCACTGCTCATCAATTGCCCAATACAATTCCAACAGTGAAACATGATGGTGGCAGCATTGTCCTATGGGGGTGTTTTTCAGCTGCAGGGACAGGACGACTGATTGCAATTGAAGAAAACATGAATGCGGCCAAGTACAGAGATATCCTGGATGAAAACCTCTTCCAGAGTGATCTGGACCCCAGAATTGGCTGAAGGTTCACCATCCAACAAGACAATGACCCTAAGCACATAGCTAAAATAACAAAGGAGTGGCTTCAGAACAACTCTGTGACCATTCTTGACTGTCCCAGCCAGAGCCCTGACCTAAACCCAATTGAGCATCTCTGGAGAGACTTGAAAATGGCTGCCCACCAATGTTCACCATCCAACCTGATGGAACTGGAGAGGATCTGCAAGGAAAAATGGCAGAGTATCCCCAAATACAGGTGTGAAAAGCTTGTTGCATCATTCCCAAGAAGACTCATGGCTCTACTAGAGTGTACTTTAATGAGAAAAAAAATGAATTTTTTAGAATTTACCAAATGGCTGCAATGAAACAAAGAGTTAAAAATTTAAAGGGATCTGAATACTTTCCGTACCCACTGTACATTTATATATATATGTATATATATATATATACATATATATATATTCTATATTTTCATTTATACAAAATAACATTTGACCTGAGGAGGATCAATATATAGTCAAATTTCCTCAAATTTGCAGTTCTATGCAAAATCATTTTGTGATTTGATTTGCGAGGATAAAAAATAAAAAGGCCTTGTGTCATTTCACACACTGAAAACTACAGCAGCCAGAGATTGGGTTAAAGATGTCAAACGCAGCAGCATGTTCTCCACAATGCCTTGCAGCTATCACCGTTACATGGACTAGCGAAACCAATCAAAGCCATTTTAGGATTTTAAAAACTAGGGACAGGAGGTTATAATGCACAGCTCAATCCACATAGTGACAAAAAAAATCCTAAATCTGATTGTGTAGTGCTGAAGTACATTGAAAATAGGAGTGGTATTCTGAGTGTTAAGGGGACGGTTGCAAACAACTTTATTAAATAATGTAAAGCAACCGAACCTGGGGTCCGCAATGCAGCCTAGAGGACTGCGGCCGAACACCTTCCGGGTAAGAAGGTAAAACAACCAACTAATGTATAAATCCCTCCAGTGTTACTTCACACCGGGATGGGAAAAGGGATTCGCACTATCTCAGTTAACTTCACGAAGATGTGCGACAAATAACGTAGCCCTGTTAACTGCACAGAGGCTATGCAGCAGGCGTGTGTGACGCACGCCGGCGTGTACGTGCTCCCAGCCGGTGTGCGACCGGACTGCAGAGTAACTCTCCACGTGACTAACAGGCGGTACCAGGGATATGGAGCCCGCAGTCTGCTCGGGGTGTATAGCGACCTCCTTGACGGAGCCAGACTGTCAAACGGAAACTATCTGTCTCCCTCCAGCTAAGACTGCCTATCCCCAGCTAAACCTGCCTGTCCGAAGCTAGGCCTGCCTAAGCAACCTGTGCTAAGCAGCTGAGCAAACTCTGGCATCGGCAGGTCACGGAGAGAGCAGCTAGAGAGCACGTGGAGCCCAAACAGACAAGCATCCACACAGGAACACAACCTTAGCTCAATGATCAGAGCACGCTGCCATGCTTGTGGGCGGCCTATTTAAAGACTAAGCCCTGCCCACTGTCGCATTATTGGTGGCACTACTGATGACGTCACCCGCGGCCAATCAGGCGGTGCCAGGTCACTGGATCAGCTGACACCAAAGCACCAATCATGGTCCGCCATGTTACGGGCATACTCAGTGCAGTGCATCCTGTGCTTAGGCTGTAGCAGCCCTTGTTCCCCTCCGCAACCTATGCTTAACACTACTAGGAACAAGGACCCAAGCAGCAGCCTGTACTTCTCGTGCACTGGCTAGGCATTGGGACCAACAGTTATGCTAAGCAGCATCTGCTCTGGCTGGACCAGAATGGGAGACCACAGATGATTCTGACCCAATTTCAGGTCCAGCAACCACCTAACACTGAGTCTGTGAATAATAACCCAAAGATTCAAGTGATAAGGAGGTGCTAAACCTGCATAGTCAGTCTGACTGTGAATTAATTGATATGTGATGTATGGCAGTAGCAGCACCTCAAAGGGAGCCAGTCATTAGGATTTTTTACCCCAAACTAATTTCATATATGCAGGCGCCATCCATTTGCCATTATAGAGAAATTCATTATTAAAATTGGATGCTAATTAGTGATGAGCAAGCATGCTCGGTACTCGCCCGAGCATCTCGGTACTCGCCCGAGCATCTCAGTACTCGAGATACTCGAGATGCTCGGAGCTCGCCGAGTACTTTTGAGATGCTCGGGCGGGAGCTCGAGTCCCCGTCCTGCATGTTTGGCGCTATTTAGAGCACCAATCATGCAGGGATTGCCTGCCACTCACTGTAATGTCACAACCATGGTGGTTGTGGCATTACAGTGATTGCCCAAATCGATGAGAACAGTGCTCACAGTGAAACATGAAAAGCCGGCAATTCATCAGCGGCATACATCAGTACCCGACAATTTAGAACAGAAAGAATAGAGCATCACACATAGATTAGATAGATAGAAACATGTCAGTCACATATATAATAAGTACAGTGACAGTGTTGGTTAGGTTTGGTAAAGGCTAGGTATTCAGCTGGGGGCTGATATTAGTAGCCTGGGAAGCTCCGTGGCTATTACCCCCTTCCCAGGCTTCAAACATCTGCCCCAGCCATCTGTTCAACCTCTGCTAGAGACTAAAATTACGGGGAACCCCACGTCAATTTTTTTTAAAATAAATCCTTTATTTTAACACTAAATGATAAGTACAATAACCAACACTGTCACTGTACTTATTATATATGTGACTGACATGCTTCTATCTATCTAATCTATGTGTGATGCTCTATTCTTTCTGTTCTAAATTGTCGGGTACCAATGTATGCCCTGATGAATTGCCGGCCAGCTTTTTTAAAGAGACAAAAATACTATTATTTTTTTTTTATTAAATCCTTTATTTTAACACTAAATAACAAGTACAGTAACCAACACTGTCACTGTACTTATTATATATGTGACTGACATGTTTCTATCTGTCTAATCTATGTGTGATGCTCTATTCTTTCTGTTCTAAATTGTCGGGTACCAGTATATGCTACTGATGAATTGCCAGCTGGCTTTTTTAAAGAGATGGGTGCATGAAAATCGGAGGGCACTAGCGTGCTCCAAGTGCCCTGCTATGTTTTTTATGCACCCTCCTATATACCCTGCCTGCCTGTCTGCCTATATATTCTGCCTGCCTGACGTTTAATTGAGCACTGTTCCCATCGATTTAGGCAATTTTTGACCTTCGGCAGACCGCCTGGGGGGACCGCCAGAAAAATACTCGAGTTTCCCATAGACTTACATTGTGCTTGTTGCTCGGGTGGATCACCCGAGTATTCCAATGTGCTCGACCCGAGTTTCAAGCACCCGAGCATTTTAGTGCTCGCTCATCACTAATGCTAATGAGTCCCAAGGGTTGGACATTGTACTTGCAACTCTCCTTACCTCAATTTCCACCCCCTGCCTACCTCCTGCCTGAGATCTGTCTCGCTGCACTTGTGTCTCTTTAGCATTCAGTTTTAATGATGGGTTTCTCGAAAATAGCAAAATAGATTTTCTACAAGCAGGGTAAGGATTTAATAAGCATTAAAGTGCCTTTAAATACATGTTATTACTTTGAGGTAAAAAATATTGATGACCGGTTCAATTTAACAACATTTTCTTATTCATTACACACTGCAATAAAGGAGGGCAATTTAATACGCCTTTGTCCTAAATTAAAATCCTAAAGCCAAGGTGTCAGAGAAAGTGTACTTCCTGAGTTATGGAATGGGCAAGCCTTTATTCTATTTTATTTTTTTTGCACACAAAAGTAAAGTCTCTACAATTCAGAAATTTAAGCACAACTATTTACCTCTCAAAGTATGCGTGTTGTAAAAAAAAAAAAATATATATATATATACATATATATATATATATATATATTGTACTCTTTAGACCCATATACACCACCTGAATACTGCAGTTTGTTTCCACTGGTTTAATCTAGCCAGATAGGTTGAAGCCACTTGGATATTAATAAGGCTGTGATTGTGTTGAATAGCTAAAAAGGGGTGCAATACATTGGTAGGAGTCCTAAGAGGTTTATGCTCATATTTCCTGTACAACTATAGGCTATGCAGTAATAAGATTTGCAATTTTCGGGGAAAATTTGGCGAAGTTGGTAAATTTGAATTTCAAACAATCAGCTCATCTCTACTATTTAGCAAGAAAATAGAAAAAAGTTTAATATGTATTTTGGAGAAAAAATGCATTTCTACACTATTTCCAACAAAAGAAGACAAGCAATATATTACATGTTACCTTAAATGTTGCTAAGAAAACTACAAAGCACTCTGGAAAAACAATCAATCACACAGGTTTGTCTACATAAAAATAAAAAAGCTATTGCTTTAGGAATTCATAAATGAAAACATAAAAAGCACTTGTTCCTGAGGGACAAAAAAAAGACCATTTTTGAAGTGGTTAATAATAATTTTGATTATGTTACACTTATACAGGGCTTGTTTACAATTTATACCACTCATTTTCCCTTTGTTCCATTCTTTTGACAAAGCAAGAATGATGCTTCTTATCTTTTAATATTTTTTTAATTGTGGAAAGTCCCAGAAGAAATTAAAAATGAAGAGAGACAAACAGCTGTCTGGAAATGTAACTAGGTAAACATATCAGTAAACATATTTCAACACTTTCTTGCATGCATTTTGAAGAGTCTTTGGGGCTTAAGCACTGATCATAAAAATAGCCTCTATCAGCAAGAAAGTTGTTGAGTTATTAGTCTTTTAAGTAAAATTGACTCAAAGATGTTTAATATGATTAATTCGTACTCATCATTTTAACAAATGTTGCATACATTAATAGTAGAAGCAAATATAGGAATATTGCTTCTTTTTTCACTTATGTATCACTTCCCCTTCCATGTGCCTCCTGAACTAATATAAAATATAATATAAATAAAATAAATAATAAATAAAATATATAATAAATATAGCTAAAATTGCTTTTAAAAGACAAGCTGGATTAACAGATCACTGAGAGATCAGATTACATATACTTATTGATTTCTATGGATAGAGGAGGTGGTTTGGAGATTGATCCTGATGCTGCTTTCAAATAAGTGACATCTCTCATCCCTGAGTTATATTCAGAACTATACCCAGTACTGTTGTTTAATGTCCTCCATGATGTTGCTGCTTCTACTGATGATGTATTACATAGAGATGGCAGAGCAGGAATGATACTCACTTATGTAGAGACAAATGAAAATTCAAGAAAGGATGCCACCCATATAGGAGTCACAAATATTCCTAATTATAAATGAGCCAATCAAATATTCCTTATTATAGATGAGCCAATCAATTCTGGACGAATTGATTTCAGTACAAATTTCTAAAAATGCACAAATATTTGCGAATAATTTGTGATTAATTTTGGATGAAAAATTTGCAATTGGGTATGCCTTAAATGCCCACTTGGGCATAGTAGAAGTCAGAGTAGAATGATCACATGACTTCAGATGTGGCCTTGTAGGCTTTAACTTAATGCTTTGCAGGCACCTTACTCTATAGCACAGCCAGTCATAAGGGGTTATAGGGATTACAGCTTAGAGGTCAGTGATTACTAATAGCAATTATAAAAGCCCAAGCATGAAATTCTGCTGCCATTATTTGGGGAATGAGGGTAGGAGAAAAGACCTCAAAGCTCAGTCAGAGGTATAGTACACAGTATAAAGAAAAGCAGAGTGAAGATTGTGTATGAGGAGAAGAAACTAAGCATAATTGATTAGAATAGAGCTAGAACTTAGAGATAGTTTTTTAGTGATAGAGAAAGAAATCTCTGACACTGCGTTAGGTGGAGACAGATGGATGCAAATATCAGTGTCACAATTCACAATCACACTTTGTCAATCAGTTTACTCAGTACACGCATAGCATGGCACAGCTGTTGGATATGAATGGTTGCCACAATTTTATTCATACATTCTACTTGGATAACCGATTCTCAAATAGCTGTGTACCAGTAAACCATAAATCCTACAAAGAAGGGTACCACACTTATACGAGAGTAAAATACATTATTTATTGAATTTATTTAAAACATATGTTCCATCATATTAGAAAATAATTTTATATGTATACCAGGAAATATCATACACATGAGTGGACATACAGGGGTAGGGGTATTACAACAACAATTTTGAAAAGATGAGTGGGCGAAAATTCCTCCAGAGCTTTGTAAAAGACTCATTGCCAGTTATCGCAAATGCTTAGGGTGGCCCAACCAGTTATTAGGTTTAGGGGGGCAATCACACAGGGCTCTGTATGTTAAGATTTCTTTTTTCCTTAATAATAAAGACCTTCATTTAAAAACTACATTTTGTGTTTACTTGTGTTATCTTTGTCCAATATTTAAATTTGTTATTTAAATTTGTTTTGTGATCTGAAACTTTTAAGTGTGACAAACATGCAAAAGAATAATAAATAAGGACATGGGCAAACACTTTTTCACACCAATGTATACATATTATATACAACCCCTGGCAAAAATTATGGAATCACTGGGCTTGGAGGATGTTCATTCATTTGTTTAATGTTGTTGAAAAAAAGCAAATCACAGACATGGCACAAAACTAAAGTCATTTCAAATGACAACTTTAGGGCTTTAAGAAACACTAAAAGAAATCAAGATTAAAAATGTGGTACTCAGTAAGGGTAATATTTTTCAGACCAAGCAGAGGGAAAAATTATGGAATCACTCAATTCTGAGGAGAAAATTATGGAATCACCCTGTAAATTTTCATTTCCAAAACTAACACTTGCATCAAATTAGATCTGCTCGTTAGTCTGCATCTAAAAAGGAGCGATCACACCTTGGAGAGCTGTTGCACCACGTGGACTGACATGAATCATGGCTCCAACACGAGAGATGTCAATTGAAACAAAGGAGAGGATTATCAAACTCTTAAAAGAAGGTAAATCATCATGCAATGTTGCAAAAGATGTTGGTTGTTCACAGTCAGCTGTGTCTAAAATCTGGACCAAATACAAACAACATGAGAAGGTTGTTAAAGGTTAAAGGTTGTTAAAGGCAAACATACTGGGAGACCAAGGAAGACATCAAAGCGTCAAGTCCGAAAACTTAAAGCAATATGTCTCCAAAACAGGAAATGCACAACAAAACAAATGAGGAACGAATGGGAGGAAACTGGAGTCAATGTCTGTGACCGAACTGTAAGAAACCACCTAAAGGAAATGGGATTTACATACAGAAAATCTAAACATAAGCCATCATTAACACCTAAACAGAAAAAACAAGGTTACAATGGGCTAAGGAAAAGCAATCGTGAACTGCGTATGACTGGATGAAAGTCATATTCAGTGAATCGCGAATCTGCATTGGTGATGATGCTGGAACTTTTGTTTGGTGCCGTTCCAATGAGATTTATAAAGATGACTGCATGAAGAGAACATGCAAATTTCCACAGTCATTGATGATATGGGGCTGCATGTCATGTAAAGGCACTGGGGAGATGGCTGTCATTACATCGTCAATAAATGCACAGTTTTCTTATCCCATCAATTGAAAGAATGTTTGGGGATGATGACATCATTTTTCAAGATGATAATGCATCCTGCCATAGAGAAAAAATGGTGAAAACATTCCTTGAAAGAAGACACATAAGGTCAATGTCATGGCCTGCAAATAGTCCGGATCTCAATCCAATTGAAAATCTTTGGTGGAAGTTGAAGAAAATGGTCCATGACAAGGCCCCAAACTGCAAAGCTGATCTGGCAACAGCAATCAGAGAAAGTTGGAGCCAGATTGATGAAGAGTACTGTTTGTCACTCATTAAGTCCATGCCTCAGAGACTGCAAGCTGTTATTAAAGCCAGAGGTGGTGCAACTAAATACTAGTGATGTATTGGAGTGTTCTTTTGCGTGTTTGTTTTTCATGATTACATAATTTTTTCCTCAGAATTGAGTGATTCCATAATTTTTTTCCCTCTGCTTGGTCTGAAAAAAATTTACTGAGTACCTCATTTTTAATCTTGATTTCTTTTAGTGTTTCTTAAAGCCCTAAAGTTGTCATTTGAAATGACTTTAGTTTTGTGCCATGTCTGTGATCTGCTTTTTTTCAACATTAAACTACTGAATGAACATTCTCCGAGCCCGGTGATTCCATAATTTTTGACAGGGGTTGTATATAAATAGATATACAGTTGAAACCAGAAGTTTACATACAATATATAAAAAGACACAAATGCATGTTTTTCTCAATAACTGACATGAAATCAGAATAAGGCTGCGTGCCCACTATGCGTTTTTCAAGCGTTTTTGTGAATTTCCCCAGCGAAAACACTTAACAAAACACTTGGTAATACGTGCCCCATGGTCCCCAATGATAATCAGCATGTGCTGTGCACATGCTGCGGAAATTTCCGAGGCAGATTGTCATTGCGGAAAAATCCACAGCATGTCCATTATTTTTGCGGAAACGCGGCATTATTGCCGCCATTGACTTGCATTGAATCGCATAATATCCGCATGACTACATCTGCACATGCGGATATTAAGCAATTCAATGTGCGGATGGTACCCGGGTCTGGAGAAGAGGAGACTCTCCTCCAGACCCGGGTACCATAGTACCTGTTAAAAAAAACAATTTAAAATAAAAAATAAACATTATACTCACCTTCTGATGGCCCGCGGTCTTCTATCCGGTGTGTCCTGGCTCCCGGTGGCTCACAATGGTGTAAAAGGACCTTCCATGATGTAATTTAGTCATATGACAGGTCACGCGACCGCTGACGTCGGTGGTCGCATGACTTGTCACAAGACTAAATGACGTCATGGAAGGTCCTTTTACACCACCAAGAGCCACCGGTGAGCCAGGACGCATAGGAGAGAAGACCGCGGGCCATCGGAAGGTGAGTATAATGTTTATTTTTTTATTTTTTACCATATTTATTCTTTTTTTAACTATTAACTTGGTACAATATATAAATCTATGCCGGTTGCATGAATTTATATAGTGTGACCAAGTTGTCAAGCCTTTTTCCAAGTGATGCTGAAATTGGTTGGAAAAATGCATGCAAAAACGCTTGACAAACGCTTCTACCTGGCAGGAAAAAATGCATGAAAAAACCCACATGCGTTTTTGCTGCCAGGGAGATGCAGAAAAAATCAGCAGCATTTCTGCATCGTGGGCACTTAGCCTAAACCTTTCCCATTTTAGGTCAATTAGGATTACCATAATTTTTAATATTTGCCAAATGCTAGAATAATGAGAAAGATAATGTTTTAAGGCATTTTTATAACTAACTGCAAAGTTAAAAGTTTACATACATTTCATTAGTATTTGGTACCATTGCCCTTAAACTGAATGACTTGGGTCAACTGTTTGGGATATCTTTCCACAAGCTTTTCACAGTAGTTGGTCGGAATTTGGGCCCATTCCTCGTGACAAAACAGGTGTAACTGATCCAGATTTGTAGGTCACCTTGCTTGCACCTGCTATATAGATATAGCTATACTCTGACAAGCAAAAGGGTAACAATTTCTTGAACTTTTGACTTTCAGGCTCCATATCTCACCATCCACTACTCCTTCAAATGTGAGACTACCATCATTTTATAGACAATTATCTTGGCTATCTCATATATAAATTTGACTTGCAACTATTTAGCATATGATTAGTCTTGTCATGTCACTCCATTGTTACTGTTTTGCTCCTAAAAATCTCAATTTTAATTTTTATTATTTTGTTAGTGTTTTGTAAATCCACCTTTGGCTGTCAACACTGCCTGAATCCTTCTGAGCATTCTCTTGATCAAATTCAAATATGTCTCGACCAAAATCTGATCCCAGGTCTCTTCTACACGTTCCCACAGTTGGTGCATACTGGTCGACTAACTTGGGTATGTATACAGTTTTTTCTTCAACTCTACCCATAAGTGTTGGATTGGATTGAGGTCTGGGGACTGTGGGTGCCAATCCAGCACCTCTATTTCCTTTTCGTTGAACCATTTGTTCACCAATCTCGACATATGCTTTGAGTTGTTGTCCTGCTGGAACACTATGCTGTCCTTTTCATACCCATAGTACTTGAGTGTACGAAGTAACTTGTCTTGTAGGAAACTCACATATAACTCAGCATTTAGACCACCTTCGATCCTGGTGAAGTATTCAACGCCCTTGCCTGTGAAAAATCCCCATACCATTTAGACTTCCTTCACTGAACTTGACAATTCCTTCAATTTCTCCATCCATTAGCCACTTTTTCCCTTGTATCTTCCAGACCCATTTGCAACCATCAGAGCCTAGTCTATTGACCTTCGTCTCATCATCGCTAAAAATCATCACCCATTTCCAATCTTCAACTGTTCACTTTTCATACTTTTTAGCAAACTCGAGCCAACGCTTCTTATGACGATACTAAAGTCGAAGCTTCTTCACCTTATTTTTGAGCCACCATTCTAGACTGGTGTAATGTGCATTGCCCAGTGCTTGCATGGATGTCTGTGATATCACTATTACGAAGCATACGAGCCACCTCCACTGTCATGTTTGTAGATAGAGCAGATAGACCTTGTGATGAGCCGACTTGTTGACTACGATATTTTTCCTGGACGTCCATCTCTTTGCTTTTGAATGGATGGACGGACTTCATTTCATATTCTTCCGCCTATCATTGCACTCACATGAAGCAATTTGGCAATTTTCTTGGCTGAGAGACCCCTATCGATGAGCTGGATGATGCTGTTTCTCTTTTCTTAGGAAATATTCTTCATGGCTGCTCCTTGATTTAAACCTGTGACCTTTCGCTTGGGCTCAACCTACTATTACACTGAGCTATTAGGGAATGTGAGAACAGGTTTTATTTTCTAGTGTACAGGAAGAAAAAGATTTTTCCACCACCAGGAGCAAAACAGTTACAATGCAGTGACATGACAAGAATCTGCATAAATAATAATTTGCTAAATAGTTGCAAGTCAAATTTATATATGAGATAGCCATGATGATTGTTTATAAAATGATGGTAGTCCCTTGTTCGAAGCAGAAGTGGATGGTAAGATATAGAGCCTGAAAGTCAAAAGTTCAAAAAATTTTTTCCCTTTTGCTCTTCACTGTATATATACAGAACAGACCAAAAGTTTGGACACACCTTCTCATTTAAAGAATTTTCTGTATTTTCATGACTATGAAAATTGTACATTCAAAATTGGGCAAACTTTGAAAGTGTCCCCAAGTGCAGTTGCAAAAACCATCAAGCGCTACAAAGAAACTGGCTCACATGAGGACCACCCCAGGAAAGGAAGACCAAGAGTCACCTCTGCTTCTGAGGATAAGTTTATCCAAGTCACCAGCCTCAGAAATCGCAGGTTAACAGCAGCTCAGATTAGAGACCAGGTCAATGCCACACAGAGTTCTAGCAGCAGACACATCTCTACAACAACTGTTAAGAAGAGATTTTGTGCAGCAGGCCTTCATGGTAAAATAGCTGCTAGGAAACCACTGCTAAGGACAGGCAACAAGCAGAAGACACTTGTTTGGGCTAAAGAACACAAGGAATGGACATTAGACCAGTGGAAATCTGTACTTTGGTCTGATGAGTCCAAATTTGAGATCTTTGGTTCCAACCACCGTGTCTTTGTGTGACGCAGAAAAGGTGCACTCTACATGCCTGGTTCCCACCGTGAAGCATGGAGGAGGAGGTGTGATGGTGTGGGGGATTTATTCAAAATTGAAGGCATACTGAATCAGCATGGCTACCACAGCATCTTGCAGCGGCATGCTATTCCATCCGGTTTGCGTTTAGTTGGACCATCATTCATTTTTCAACAGGACAATGACCGCAAACACACCTCCAGGCTGTGTAAGGGCTATTTGACCAAGAAGGAGAGTGATGGGGTGCTACGCCAGATGACCTGGCCTCCACAGTCACCAGACCTGAACCCAATCGAGATGGTTTGGGGTGAGATGGACCGCAGAGTGAAGGCAAAAGGGCCAACAAGTGCTAAGCATCTCTGAGAACTCCTTCAAGATTGTTGGAAGACCATTTCTGGTGACTACCTCTTGAAGCTCATCAAGAGAATGCCAAGAGTGTGCAAAGCAGTCATCAAAGCAAAAGGTGGCCACTTTGAAGAACCTAGAATATAAGACATATTTTCAGTTGTTTCACACTTTTTTGTTAAGTATATAATTCCACATATGTTAATTAATAGTTTTGATGCCTTCAGTATGAATGTACAATTTTCATAGTCATGAAAATACAGAAAAATCTTTAAATGAGAAGGTGTGTCCAAACTTTTGGTCTGTACTGTATATATATATATATATATATATATATATATATATATATATATATATATATATATATGTACTGTATAAATATTTATACACTGCTCAAAAAAATAAAGGAAACACTTAAACAACACAACAGAATATAGCTCAGAGTAAATCAAACTTCTGTGAAATCAAACTGTCCACTTAGGAAGGAACACTGATTGACAATAAATTTCACATGCTGTTGTGCAAATGGAATAGACAATAGATGGAAATTATTGGCAATTATCAAGACACACTTATTAAAGGAGTGGTTCTGCAGGTGGGGACCTCAGACTACATCTCAGTGCCTATGCTTTCTGGCTGATATTTTGGTCACTTTTGAATGTTGATTGTGCTTTCACACTCGTGGTAGCATGAGATGGACTCTACAACTCACAGAAGTTGCGCAGGTAGTGCAGCTCATCCAGGATAGCACATCAATGCGAGCTGTGGCAAGAAGGTTTGCTGTGTCTGTCAGCGTAGTGTCCGGAGGCTGGAGGCGTTACCAGGAGACAGGCCAATACACCAGGAGCCGTAGGAGGGCAACAACCCAGCAGCAGGACCACTACCTCCGCCTTTGTGCAAGGAGGAACAGGAGGAGCACTGCCCGAGCCCTGAAAAATGACCTCCAGCAGACCACAAATGTGCATTTGTCTGCACAAATGGTTAGAAACCGACTCCATGAGGGTGGTATGAGGTCCCAACGTCCACAGATGGGGTTTGTGCTCACAGCCCAACACCGTGCAGGACGCTTGGCATTTGCCACTGAACACCAGGATTGGCAAAGTCGCCACTGGCGCCCTGTGCTATTCACAGATGACAGCAGGTTCACACTGAGTACATATGACAGACGTGACAGAGTCTGGAGATGACGTGGAGAGCAATCTGCTGCCTGCAACATCCTTCAGCATGACCGGTTTGGCAGTGGGTCAGTAATAGTGTGGGGTGGCATTTCTTTGGTGGGCCGCACAGCCCTCCATGTGCTCGCCAGAGGTAGCCTGACTGCCATTAGGTACCGAGGTGAGATCCTCAGACTCCTTGTGAGACCATATGCTGGTGAGGATGGTCCTGAGTTCCTCCTAATGCAGGACAATGCCAGACCTCATTGTGGCTGAAGTTTGTCAGCAGTTCCTGCAAGATGAAGGCATTGCAGCTATGGACTGGCCCGCCCATTCCCCAGACCTGAATCCGATTGACCACATCTGGGACATCATGTCTCGCTCCATCCACCAACGTCATGTTGCACTACAGACTGTCCAGGAGTTGGTGAATGCTTTAGTCCATGTCTGGGAGGAGATCCCACAGGAGACCATCCGCAACCTCATCAGGAGCATGCCAGGCGTTGTAGGGAGGTCACACAGGCACGTGGAGGCCACGCACAATTCTGAGCCTCATTTTGACTTGTTTTAAGGACATTACATCAAAGTTTGTGTGTTTTTCCACTTTAATTTTGGGGGTGACTGCAAATCCAGGCCTCCATTGGTTAATACATTTGATTTCCATTGATGATTTTTGTGTGATTTTGTTGTCAGCACATTCAACTTTGTACAGAACAAAGAATTCAATGAGAATATTTCATTCATTCAGATCTAGGATGTGTTATTTGAGTGTTCCCTTCATTTTTTTGAGCAGTGTATATACATATATATATATACAGTACAGACCAAAAGTTTGGACACACCTTCTCATTTAAAGATTTTTCTGTATTTTCATGACTATGAAAATTGTACATTCACACTGAAGGCATCAAAACTATGGATTAACACATGTGGAATTATATACTTAACAAAAAAGTGTGAAACAACTGAAAATATGTCTAATATTCTAGGTTCTTCAAAGTAGCCACCTTTTGCTTTGATGACTGCTTTGCACACTCTTGGCATTCTCTTGATGAGCTTCAAGAGGTAGTCACCAGAAATGGTTTTCACTTCACAGGTGTGCCCTGTCAGGTTTAATAAGTGGGATTTCTTGCCTTATAAATGGGGTTGGGAACATCAGTTGTGTTGTGCAGAAGTCAGGTGGATACAAAGCTGATAGTCCTACTGAATAGACTGTTAGAATTTGTATTATGGCAAGAAAAAAGCAGCTAAGTAAAGAAAAACGAGTGGCCATCATTACTTTAAGAAATGAAGGTCAGTCAGTCCGAAAAATTGGGCAAACTTTGAAAGTGTCCCCATGTGCAGCTGCAAAAACCATCAAGTGCTACAAAGAAACTGGCTCATATGAGGACCGCCCCAGGAAAGGAAGACCAAGAGTCACCTCTGCTTCTGAGGATAAGTTTATCCGAGTCACCAGCCTCAGAAATCGCAGGTTAACAGCAGCTCAGATTAGAGACCAGGTTAATGCCACACAGAGTTCTAGCAGCAGACACATCTCTACAACAACTGTTAAGAGGATACTTTGTGCAGCAGGCCTTCATGGTAAAATAGCTGATAGGAAACCACTGCTAAGGACAGGCAACAAGCAGAAGAGACGAGTTTGGGCTAAAGAACACAAGGAATGGACATTAGACCAGTGGAAATCTGTGCTTTGGTCTGATAAGTCCAAATTTGAGATCTTTGGTTCCAACCACCGTGTCTTTGTGCGATGCAGAAAAGGTGAACGGATGGACTCTACATGCCTGGTTAATACCGTGAAGCATGGAGGAGGAGGTGTGATGGTGTGGGGGTGCTTTGCTGGTGACACTTTTGGGGATTTATTCAAAAGTGAAGGCATACTGAACCAGCATGGCTACCACAGCATCTTGCAGCGGCATGCTATTCCATCCGGTTTGCGTTTAGTTGGACCATCATTTATTTTTCAACAGGACAATGACCCCAAACACACCTCCAGGCTGTGTAAGGGCTATTTGACCAAAAAGGAGAGTGATGGGGGCTACGCCAGATGACCTTGCCTCCAGAGTCACCAGACCTGAACCAAATCGAGATGGTTTGGGGTGAGCTGGACCGCAGAGTGAAGGCAAAAGGGCCAACAAGTGCTAAGCATCTCTGGGAACTCCTTCAAGATTGTTGGAAGACCATTTCCGGTGACTACCTCTTGAAGCTCATCAAGAGAATGCCAAGAGTGTGCAAAGCAGTCATCAAAGTAAAAGGTGGCTACTTTGAAGAGCCTAGAATATAAGACATATTTTCAGTTGTTTCACACTTTTTTGTTAAGTATATAATTCCACATGTGTTAATTCATAGTTTTGATGCCTTCAGTGTGAATGTACAATTTTCAAAGTCATGAAAATACAGAAAAATCTTTAAATGAGAAGGTGTGTCCAAACTTTTGGTCTGTACTGTATATATATATATATATATATATACATATAAATATATTAGCCTGCTAATTTGATGGAATATATGTTTTAAATAAATTCAATAAATAATGTAGTTTACTCTTGCATAAGTGAGGTACCCTTCATTGTAGGATTTATTATTATTTATTATATTTTGCAAACATTTTAAGTAGATGTGGAAACACTGCTGAAAAATAGGAATGCTTTCAAAAATAGAAGTATTTATAGTTCATTTTTATCAATTAAAAAAATGCAAAGTGAATGAACAGAAGGGAAATCTAAATCTAATCAATATTTCATTGCAAGCAGTGAGCACCCTTTGACTTTTGAACAACTTCAAGGCTTTAATTCTTCTATGTACACTTGAACACAGTTTTTAATTACCGTATTTTTCGGAATATAACACGCAATTTTTTCCTTCAAAATTTTTGAGGAAGTGGGGGGTGCGTCTTATAGTCCGAATATATATTGTGGCTGTGGGTGGTTTGGGAGTGTGGGGAAGTGGGAGCAGCAGCGGCAGAGGAGCAGGCACAGGAGGCAGTAGCCGGCTGCTGCATCCTACACTGTGCTGGCTGCTAAAGAAAATGAATATTCACTGCTCCCCACGCCCATGGGCATGGGGAGCAGTGAATATTAATTTTCCTTAATAGTTCGCACACTGTACCCGCAGAGCGGCTCCTGCTGCAGCTCTGCGGTCATGTGTGCCTGTTATTAAAGACCATGATTATTCACTACAACCCACTTCCATAGGCGTGGGGAGTAGTGAATATTCATGCTATTTAATAGTGGACACACAAGACCATAGATCAGCAGCAGGAGCTGCGCTGCGGGTACAGTGTATGCGCTATTAAGGAAAGTGAATGGTCACTGCTCCCCACGTCCATAATCCCGGCATGGGGAGAAGTGACTATTCTGGCACAAAATTTTACCATGTGAGGGCGCATGGCAGTGATGCAATGCATAACTGACACAGTGAGATCAGTGTCAGAAGCAGAGCAGGACGCAGCGCTAGAGCAGAGAGGAGGTGAGTATAATTATTTATTATTTTGTGTGCAGCGTGATGGGGATCATGGGGTGCCAATCATACCAGGATGGAGAGGTGCCAAGAATACCAGGAAGAGGGATGAGGGGTGCCATTCATACCATGAAGAGGGATGAGGGGGACCATATGACTCGCCCCCTGGGCCGTGGGGCACTCAGATCCGGGCAGTAGGGGAACGATGGGAGTAGTAGTGGCAACCCGGTTCCGTGGCTCAGGGTGGTCAGGCCAGTGGTAGTCTTTTAGATGTTTTAGATAATGTCCGACTACGCCACCCGTGGATTGCGGTTATTAGGAACCGCCGCTGCAGGGCAGACCGCTGGGGCCGATGATGGATGCAGCTGGGATGGTGTGACTCCCCACGGGAAAAGTGCGGCCCCAGGGCAGTGTAGTGGATGGTGGGAGTGATGGTGGTGGGAGTCCCAGTACCGTTAGTGCTGGAGGAGCGAAAGAGCACACAGACAACGTACTGCAGTCCAATGTCTTTTACTCACAGTTCAGGTGCTCCGGGTCACTTCTGCGCAAGCAGTGACCACCCAAGCTGTGCAGTGTCCACCAGGTGAGGGGCTCGGTCAACCCCCAGGCAGTTCAGGAGCATGGCACAGGACCCCCTTCAATCCTTTCTCTGGCCTGCCTCACCAGTGACCCACTTTTGTCCAGCTGCCGCGGACTTGCGTGGCTAAAAGTGGGCCCCGTTCTCCGCTGTCCTATATGGTGCCTTCCTAGCAGGTTTGATGAGGTGCTGCACCAATAAATGGTCACAGCCTCCAGTCTTTGGCTGAGGGTTGTTTCTCCTCCACCAACTTGGGATCCGGTACTCTTAATCTGCCTGACCCTGCACCCTGGATTCTCGTGGGTTCTTAGGGTCCCTTCCACCTTCTTGTTCCTGAGCCCTTCTGTTTCTCTGTCTCTTCTTCTCCTTTTCTGTTCTTTCTTCTCCTCCTTCCCTTGGCCTCTTCTCCAGGCCCACTTCTCCTTCTCCTCTCAGGCTCCGGCCTTTTCTCTAGGCCTGCCTCTGAGCAGAGCTCCTACAGAGCCTCTGCTCCCTGTCTTCTCCTCTCTGGAACCTTGAACTAAGATGGTGCCCACCTTTTATACCTCCCTCTGACCATGAGCCCAGGTGACCAGCAACCAATGGGCTCCTAACTACGCTCAGGAACCAACCCCTATCTGCCCCTACAGCACTGGGTGTTCCACCCCCCTCCCCACTCCAGTCAGGGACATAGTCGGTCGTGCCTGCACTTCTGTCTAGTGGGAGCACCATTGAGCTGTCCCTCGGAAATGGGGTGTGTGTGCTGTATGCAGCTAACTGAGCCCTGGTCCATACTCCATCCTTACCTGGGAGTGGAATATCACACCTCTGGCAGAGGTGCAATACCCCTGTAGCGGCCGAACCCTCGGGGCGCTACATTCCCCCCTGGTAAACCACAGCAAGTCCTCGGGCTGGAAAAGAGCAAAAACAATTAATTACAGGACATGCAAACTTTTTCAAAACTTTTCACATCAAGAAACAGGCAACACGGTTCAGTTCCCTTTATGGGAAACAATTTTCTTTTCTTGGCACACTATTATAAAACACATACTAATACTCCTGGAACTCTTTTGACATAAAAACATTATGGAAAACATTCACAATACTATTTAGCAGCATATAAAACTTATTCATATAAAACTTTTGCAACAAAACATTTTTACAACACATTCTTGGATCCTGGCGGGGTGCAACTTGTGACCAGGTGTGCATTCTTCTTGTGAGTGCAGGAACTTTGGCAAACTTGTAAACACGAGTAACTTGCTGTCCCAAGGTAGACGTGGTAGTCTTTTTATAAAACCAATGGGGGGCGCTTTAGGAAGCGCAACTATTTACAGGGGCGGCCGCACTCAGTCCTCGGCCAGTTAGAAAGTCTCTCTTTTGGATTTTATTCTTAGACACAACTATTTTGTGTTTAAGGACCGCCCCTTCCTGCAGCTCCAGGGCACAGCAATGGGGGCATCTTGTGCGCCCTCATATGCTAACTTGTTCCTGGGGCTGTGGGAGAGGGATACGGTCCTTAATACACGGGGCCATGAAGCCGTCATGTCCTGGTCAAGATATATTGATGATATATTGTTTATCTGGCAGGGCTCCATCTCGCAATTGGAGACATTCCTTCACAGTCTCAATAAAAATACTCGTAATATTCATTTAACCTGGAAATATAGTCAGACATCAGTTGACTTTTTAGACTTACTTATCACCAAATCAGGAGATAATAGAATTGAGACTGACATTTTTAGGAAGGAGACCTCCACTAGCGCTTTATTACACTATTCTTCCTCACACCCGCCAAAACTAAAAAGCTCTATCCCTGTAGGGCAATTTTTACGGGCACGACGTATCTGTTCTAACGACAATAATTTTCGTCATCAAGCATATGATCTATCTCGTAGATTTCAGGATAGGGGCTATCCAAAGCAGGACATTAAACGTGGCTTCTTACGAGCTAAAGCCATTAGTAGGCAAAGCCTACTATCTAATGCTAAAAAGAAAACGAACACTGATATATTACCTAGATTTATCACTACATTTAATACTAATTGGATCAATATTAAAAAGATTTTTTCTAAACATTGGCCTATTTTACTTACGGACCGTGATTTACGTGGTCAACTTACTAAACAACCACTTATAACATGGCGTAGAGCGAAGACCCTTGGAGATATTGTCTCCAGAAGTCACTATATCCCTCCAAAAAAACAATTTTTCCCTGGCAGTAAGGGCCCACCATGGGGCTGTTCCGCCTGTGGCAGATGCTCAATCTGTAAATATATCACCAAAACGGGTGAATTTTCAGACTCCGGTAGGAATAAAAACTTTAAAATCTTACATCACATCACATGTGAAACGGAAGCGGTCGTTTATCATATTCGATGTCCGTGTGATCTAGTCTACATAGGAATGACCACAAGACCCCTCAAAATACGCATTCAGGAACATATTAGAGATATAAAAAATGCCGCCTCTTGCTCAGACCCTCTACAACTTAAATCTATTCCCAGGCACTTTTTCGATGCCCACGGCTGTAACCCTAAGGGCCTTTCAGCTCGTGGCATCGACAGAGTCTATATGGGCATTAGGGGAGGCAATACTAAACAAAAATTGCTCCAAAAAGAGACACGCTGGATTATCACATTGGACACGGTTATGCCCTCTGGTTTGAACGAGTCTGTTAGCTTCAAGTCTTTTCTGTAAATACCTTTTCGTTGCGCTACTTTTAATGATGGGTTCCTATAAATGCTGTCTTTTATCCCCACATGAGTTGTGTTGCATTTACTCATTATTGATATTATTCCTTTTGATATCCCTAGTGCTGTGTCATCTATTGACTATCACTTCATCATCGTTTTTGTCTATTCTGACACGAGGCTCTGACGTTTTACTAAATAATGGACTAAACATCATACACCTTTGAGTGATTTTTCCAGACGGTCTCCTATCAAGATTTCTGTCTACTTGTGGTCTATCTATTTATGTATATGGATTTAGCCATTTATATAACTATTGTATTTATATTTATTGTACTGGCCTTTTCCACTGGTTTATCATTAATTATGCAAACCCATTTTGACATACTGTGCATAGCATTCGGGGGATTATTAATCCTGACTATTACTCAGGACCTCATGGTATCTGGTATGATTTATTAGATATTGGTCCTATACCCTCTACTGTTATAGGTCAGGGCAGGTCGTCATTATTATTCCCCACTGTCCTCCTATCTGTCCTCATTGGTGGCAGGGGACTGGCCACCCCCTGGCAGCAGTGACGCCACTAGTGAGCATTGAGTACCTGTGTTTGTACTCCGTCCCTCCTGTCTGGTTATCTGTGGACGCGCTCTCTCTCGCGCGCTGCGGCGCTCCGGCGGCGTCGGGGTCTGTGCGTGGTTGCCTTGGTGATGGGGGGGATGACGTTGTTCCTCCTCCTCATCCCGCGGGCTGCACGCCGGTCCGCGTCATCGCTGGGGGCGCGGCATCGCGGGGGATAGCGCGCCAATTGGCAGTTACACACTTTTCATTCATATAAATAGGACCCACCTCTTATTCTAACCACGCCTCCTGACGAAGCTGAGGCAAAACGCGCGTCGAGGCGTTTTGCAGACCGCTATCACGAGCCCCTGATCTCTATCATGACTCAAAGTAATTATCTATACGGCATTGGCCGGTATATTGTCATATGATTAAACTAATGTTAGGCTGTTCATTTATATCAGTCCCTGGTCTCTCATCTCTACTTAGATGGACTGAGATACTTCAGACCCTTATACTTACCCTGAGCCAGCATGGTATAGTGCCTTCAGCGGTTGTTTTATTTTGATTCAATCACTGTCCTATGCACTTCATTTCAGCATAAACAATCTAGTCATCTCTGATATATTTTATCTATATTTAATCATTGCTTATGTGATATTTATACCTATCTGGGGCTTTAGCTACGGGTCTCCTTACTATTTTGGGTTTATATACCCTGTATCCTACTGTTTTAGCTGCTCTTTCCCCAATACCTCTGTATGTGATGTATTTATCTAGAATAACATGTTGCTATGAATAAAGATTATGTTTTGTATAGATCTCCAATGAGTCTTGGGTATCTCTTTATATTTTTCTTCAGGATATATCTTTACTTGTTTTACTTTTAGATACCTATTAGATTTTTGTTCGGTTTTTGGTTTAGTGATTTGGAGATGGCATTTCACCTTTGGTGATCTGCTTTTGTTTTGGTCATTAACACATTCTTGGATCCTGGCGGCGGTGCAACTTGCGACCAGGTGTGCATTCTTCTTGTGAGTGCAGGAACTTTGGCAAACTTGTAAACACGAGTAACTTGCTGTCCCAAGGTAGACGTGGTAGTCTTTTTATAAAACCAGTGGGGGGCGCTTTAGGAAGCGCAACTATTTACAGGGGCGGCCGCACTCAGTCCTCGGCCAGTTAGAAAGGGGGAGTGGCTGCTCTCAGTCCTCAGCCAGGTAGGGGATGTAGGGGAGGTAACATTCACACAGTCAACAGTTCCATAACAGTTCCATAACAGTCCTCTTTAACAGTTCTTGTACCCTGACGGGTAACTATATACACTTGTACTTTGCTACTTACTAGTAGCGATGTCCTCCAGATGCTCCTTCTTCCTCGTACTGTTCTTCAGACCCGTCCGGGTCCTCTTGGCTCTCCTCATAGCCGCGGTGTTGTAGTTCCTCCTCAGTGAGCCGATGAACATGTAGGGCGTACGGTCCTTTTGTGCCTACGTGGCGGGTGAAGGTGACCACATCTCCAGGGTATAGGTCACGGCCACGGTGTCCCTCAGGTAGATGACTCTCAAAGTCCCTGCAGGTCACAAAGACGTTGCCTGCAGTTTCTAGGCCCCTGATGAAACCCCAGCCGTTTTCCATGTGGAATTTGACTATGGTCCCGGTGATTCGGGGACCGCGGGCTGCTCAGGGGTCTTGGCGGGCCTTGCGTTTCTGTTCGGCACTCTGGGCCTGCAGCCGCTCCTCTCTGACGTGCCTCTCTCATCGTTCCTGCTCAAAGGTCGCCAGTTGTTGATGACAGGCCTCCAGACGACGGACCGCGTCTGCCCGAGTCTCTTGAGTGAACCCCATCAAGTTCTCGCCGGTGGGGTCCCACTCAAATTGGACGTCCTTCAGTGGGGGTAGGGTGACCTCTACGGGTTCTGGAGCCTGTATCAGAGGCTCGCGCGGGGGCTGGGCCTTCCATGGCTGACTGCCGGTCACTTCCGCCAGCCACTCCAGCCGGACCGGTATGATGTGGCAATAGGTCCATGCCCAGCGATGGTATAGTGGGAGGACCTGGTCTGGGAGCAGCGCCCGGGGGCACTCGGCCTTGCGACCAGGCCAGGGGTCTCATGGTTACACTTGATGGCAGTCACGTCCGGGACAGGGGCGCAGGCTTAGCAATGGCGCCCGGGTCATCCAGGCCTTGTGACCGGGCCGATGACGCTTCTCGCTTTACGGCGCACGGGGTCAAGGGGCGTGGCGCCGGACGGGGCGTGGCCGCGGCGCTCGCCTCGGCCTAGCTGGGAGCAGTGGCGGCGCGGCAACAGGTGCGGTGAGTGGGGCTTCGGGTGCTGCGACGAGAGGCTGGGGCAGGCTTGCGGTTGCTGGGCCTGGGGTGGTGACGTCCCCTTCACTTGCCTCAGTTCTCGTGGCTCCCTCCGCGGCGTCGCCTCCGGTCCTCTCTCCTCCTGCGCCGTCCTCTGAGGCAGGCAAACTCCGGGGTGCAGTTGAGGCTTGTCGCTGGTGGATTCCAGCCTGCCGGGCCAGTTCTTCTCTCCACTCGCTGAGCGCACCCCGCTGCGCTTGGACCATCCTCCTCTCCAGATCCTCCAGTGCAGCTAGCGCACGCTCCAGTTCCCGGGGGAGCTGCGCTAAGACCTCTGCTAAGCTGCAGGGCGGTTCGGACCGCAGCAGGCTTCGGGCCAGGAGGCTGGTGCTGCTGAGGGCGTCCATCCCCGGGTGCGGTCTGTCTGGACTGATCCAGACCGCGCCCTGCCCCACAGTTTTCTCCTCTTCCCACCCCCATTGGGGGTGGTCCCGGGGCAACTTGGTGACAATCACTTTCAGGGGCAGCGCCCCCACCTTGATGGACATCTCCACAGCCGTGCTCAGGGCTGTTGGGGGCCGGCTCCTTCTTTGGCGCCATTCTGGGACCTGCCCCACGATGGGAGGCAGCCTCCTTTGGTCTTTTGGCGCGCTCATTCTTCTAGGGCGAGCGCCATTTTTCAACACAGTCAGTTTCAATAAAACAGTCACTTTCTCTTCAGGCGCGCAGTACCCGTTGTTAGCGGGCATGAAATCCTGCCAACTACGCCAAAGCTGACTCGCCCCCTGGGCCGTGGGGCACTCGGATCCGGGCAGTAGGGGAACGATGGGAGTAGTAGTGGCAACCCGGTTCCGTGGCTCAGGGTGGTCAGGCCAGTGGTAGTCTTTTAGATGTTTTAGATAAAGTTTTAGATAATGTCCGACTACGCCACCCGTGGATTGCGGTTATTAGGAACAGGGCAGACCGCTGGGGCCGATGATGGATGCAGCTGGGATGGTGTGACTCCCCACGGGAAGAGTGCGGCCCCAGGGCAGTGTAGTGGATGGTGGGAGTGATGGTGGTGCAGTCCAATGTCTTTTACTCACAGTTCAGGTGCTCCAGGTCACTTCTGCGCAAGCAGTGACCACCCAAGCCGTGCTGTGTCCACCAGGTGAGGGGCTCGGTCAACCCCCAGGCAGTTCAGGAGCATGGCACAGGACCCCCTTCAATCCTTTCTCTGGCCTGCCTCACCAGTGACCCACTTTTGTCCAGCTGCCGTGGACTTGCGCGGGTAAACGTGGGCCCCGTTCTCCGCTGTCCTATATGGTGCCTTCCTAGCAGGTTTGATGAGGTGCTGCAACAATAAATGGTCACAGCCTCCAGTCTTTGGCTGAGGGTTGTTTCTCCTCCACCAACTTGGGATCCGGTACCCTTAATCTGCCTGACCCTGCACCCTGGATTCTCGTGGGTTCTTAGGGTCCCTTCCACCTTCTTGTTCCTGAGCCCTTCTGTTTCTCTGTCTCTTCTTCTCCTTTTCTGTTCTTTCTTCTCCTCCTTCCCTTGGCCTCTTCTCCAGGCCCACTTCTCCTTCTCCTCTCAGGCTCCGGCCTTTTCTCTAGGCCTGCCTCTGAGCAGAGCTCCTACAGAGCCTCTGCTCCCTGTCTTCTCCTCTCTGGACCGAACCTTGAACTAAGATGGTGCCCACCTTTTATACCTCCCTCTGACCATGAGCCCAGGTGACCTGTAACCAATGGGCTCCTACCTACGCTCAGGAACCAACCTCTATCTGCCCCTACAGCACTGGGTGTTCCACCCCCCTCCCCACTCCAGTCATGGACAGAGTCGGTCGTGCCTGCACTTCTGTCTAGTGGGAGCACCGTTGAGCTGTCCCTCGGAAATGGGGTGTGTGTGCTGTATGCAGCTAACTGAGCCCTGGTCCATACTCCATCCTTACCCGGGAGTGGAATATCACACTTCTGGCAGAGGTGCAATACCCCTGTAGCGGCTGAACCCTCGGGGCGCTACACATACATACCAGACAGAGGGATGAAAGGTGCGATGCATACTGAGGAAGAGGAATGAGGCCATGCATACCAGGATGAGGTATAAGGGGTACCATACATACCAGGATGAGGAATAAGCGGTGCAATACATACCAGGAAGAAAAATGAAGGGTGCCATGCATACTAGGATGAGGGATAAAGGGTGCCATATATACCAGGATGAGGGATAAAGGGTGCCATACATACCAGGAAGAGGGGGACCATGCATAACAGGATGAGGGGTGCCATGCATGCCAGTATGAGGGGGGCCATGCACACTGGGATGAGGGGTGCCATGCATACCAGGATAAGGGGGGCCATTCATACCAGGACGAGGGATGCCATGCATACCAGCATGAGGGGTGCCTTGCATACCAGGATGGGGATCAGGGGGTGGGAGCCATGCATACCAGGATGGGGATGAGGGTGCCATGCATACCAGTATGGGGGATTGGGCTTCCATGCATACCAGGATGGGGTATTGGGGTGCCATGCATACCAGGATATGGATTGGGGTGCCATGCATATCAGGATGGGGGATTGGGGTGCCATGGATACCAGGATGGGGATGAAGGGTGCTATGCATATCAGGGTGGGGATGAGGGCCACATATAACAGGAAGGAGGGGGCCATATATACCAGGATGGGGGATATTAACAGAATTGGGGGACATTACCCCTATAACAGTGTCAACAGCAGACCTCCTCACCCTTAACAGTGCATCATAACAACATTTTTTGATAAAAAAAAATTCTATTTTCCTTCTCTAAAACCTAGGTACGTCTTATGGTCTGGTGCATCTTATAGTCCGAAAAATACTTTAACTAGATAGGAAGGTTTTTCCAAACAACTTGCAGTCATATGCAAGTCCTTCTGTTTCTTCTTGTAATCCTAGGCAGAATCGATGATAGCGAAATCAAGGCTCTATGTAGGCCATATCATCACTGCTAAGACTCCTTGTTTTTTTATCCCGAAGATAGTTCTTAATTACATTGGCTGTATGTTTGAGGTTGTTGTCCTGGTGAGGAATTCTTAGACAGAGTAGAAGTATCTCTTCAGAAAATAGAAAGAGAAGAAATTTGTAGTGCACCTGAAGAAACAGAGGAATGGAAGCATGTGACACAAAGAAGCAGGCGGATCGGGAGGCAGTCAGCACCCATACTATTTAGGAACCAGTACCAGGCTCTCACTCTGAAGAATGATGATTAAATACATCAAGATAAGACTTTGCCCACAAAGAACAACCTTGTAAGCACTCAGAATCCTCTTGGATGGAGAAAGAAAAATGTTGTGAAGAAGAAACGGAGAGTGGTGGTCATGGGGGATTTCCTGTTAAGAGGAACAGAGGCTGCTATCTGCAGACCGGATATAACCTCAAGAGAAATGTGCTGTCTTCCAGGTACAAAAATGAAAGATGTGTCTGACAGGATATCTGGACTTTTCAGACCTACAGATGACTAACCACTCCTGCTAATACATGTGGAGACAAATGACACCGCAAGAAAGGACCTGGAAACCATCTGCTGTCACTGAAGACTAAAGCAAAAAAGTGAAAGAACTCGGAGCGCTGGTGGTCTTCTCATCCATCCTCCCAGTGGATGGCCATGGAACAAGGAGGTGGAACAAGATTCTACAGTTAACAACTGGCTACGTCGATGGTGCCATCAGCAAGGATTTGGATTTCTGGATCACGGAGTGAATTACATAAACAATAGACTACTTGCTAGAGATGGGCTGCACCTTGCAAAGACTGGTAAACATATATTTGGAAGTCGCCTTGCTACACTCATCAGGAGAGCTTCAACTAGAACATTGTGGGAAGGGAAGCAAAAGGCCAGGGAAAGCCATACAGTGAACAAATACTATTGAGAGCTCTGCTGTTAAGAGGAAAAGAAGAACAAAGACAAAAAAATAGAATCAATAAAATATTGGAGAAAGAGAAACCGATCACAAACTAAGATGTTTCTATACAAATACACAGAGCATGGGCAACAAACAAGGAGAATTGGAGCTACTAATGCAGGAAAATAAATATGATGTCATTGGCATCCCTGAAACTTGGTGGGATGATACACATGATTGGAATACAAGGCTAGAAGGATACAATTTATTTGTAAGAAACAGAATTACTAAACGGGCAAGAGGTGTCGCATTGTATGTTAGAAAAGAGTATATCTCCACAGAGATTGAAACTTCAGGGACTGGGAGTTCTGTGTAAACTGTTTTGGTAAGAATACAAGGAGAGAACAACAGAAAGGACATCATTTTAGGCATTTACTATAGGCTACCAGGAAAGCTTAATCTATAGATGAACTCTTTATGCATCACATGGCCAAGTTATCAAAAAAATATGACGTTGTAATCATGGGAGATTTCAACTATCCAGACATATGTTGGGAATCTCTCAGGCAAAAGTAACAGATCCAGCAAATTCTTATCCTCTCCTGTTGACAACTTTATCTTCCAAAAGGTAGAAGAGAGAAAAAGGGGATCTGCTACCTTGGATCCCATCCTCATAAACAGAGAGGAATGATTGAGGAGGTAAGAGTTGCTGGAACCCTGGGAGGCAGCCATCATGCTATCATAGAACTTTGGATAACTAGAGGAGGAAGACCTGTGAAGAGTCAGACTTCAGGGTTGGATTTCAGAAAGGCAGCTTTTAAGGGACTCAGAAAGAGGATAGGAGGGATCCAATGGCTGGATGTACTTAAGGACAGAAATGTCCAGGAAGGATAGGAAATTTTGAAAAATAAGATTCTCAAAGCACAATCGAAATGCAGTAATAATAATAATAATTTTTATTTTTTTATAGCGCCAACATATTCCGCAGCACTTTACAATTTTAGGGGGGACTTATACAGACAATACAGAATAAGCATATCTCATATCAAAAGGAGTGAGGGCCCTGCTCGCAATCTTACAGTCTATGAGGAAATGGGGAAGACACAAAAGGTAAAATGTACATATATTGTATAATGTAGCATTGATATACTAAATAGGATAAATAATAATACATGAACTGGTCACCAGACAGTATGTGTACAGTCCTGACCAAGGCTATTAAGTGCATGGATGGTGTGAACCTGAAATTGAATAAGATTTTAATATGGGCCAAAACTGGGACAGTTAGCTAGTGTGTTGAGTAGATATAGTATATCTTGACTTCAGAAAAGCATTTAACAAAGTATCTCATACCATCCTTATTGAAAAATTACCAACTATGGAATGGACAAGGCAACTGTTAGGTGCATTCATAACTCGTTTATTGATCAGACCCAAAGAGTGGTCATAAATGATTGCACATCCGGTTGGAAGAATGTATCAAGTGGGGTACCACAAGGCTCTGTCCTGGGTGCTGTGTTGTTCAACATCTTTATCAATGCTTTAGATGAAGGAATTGAAGGTAAGCAGAATAAATTTGCTGATGACACAAAGCTAGGAGGGATAGCTAATACTAGAGAGGAGAGAGAGAGGATTCAAAAAGATCCAAACAAACTGGAACAGTGGGCACAACTAGCAGAATGGTTTTTAACAGGGAGAAATGCAAAGTCCTACATCTGGGCAAGAAAAATGTGAAAAATATATACAGAATGGGAGGAATAGGGCTAAGCAACAGCCCATGTGAAAAAGACTTGGGTATACTAATAAATCACAGACTGAACATGAGTCAACAGTGTGATGCAGCAGTAAAAAGTGCAAACACAATTCTGGGTTGCATTAAAAGAAGCATACAGTCTTGATCATGTGAAGTAATTATCCCCCTGTACTCCTCTTTGGTCAGATCTCATCTGGAATACTGTGTGCAGTGCTGGGTTCCACATTTTAAAAAAGACATGAAGAAACGGCAGCAAGTTCAGAGAAGAGCAATCAGAATGGTAAGCGACCAGAATGGTGACCGGTCTGCAGACAATGTCCTACGAGGAACAGTTAGAGGATTTGGGAATGTTTAGCTTGCAAAAAAGAAGACTGAGAGGAGACTTAATATCTGTCTACAAATATCTGAAGGGATGTCATACTCTAGAGGGATCAGCTTTATTCTCATTTGCATAAAGAAAGACTAGAAGCAATGGGATGAAACTGAATGAGAGAAGATACAGAATACATATTAGAAAAAATCTTTTTGACAGTGAGGGTGTACAGTGAGTGGAACAGGCTGCCACGAGAGGGGGTGAGTTCTCCTTCAATGGAAGTCTTCAAACAGAGGCTGGACAGACATCTGTCTGTGATGATTTAGTGAATTCTGCATTTAGCAGGGGGTTGGACCAGATGACGCTGGAGATCCCTTCCAACTCTACCTTTCTATGATTCTATGATTCAAAGCAATTTAAGTCTTTGGAGCATTTTTGATTTATGCAGAATTGATTTGGTCCAAATTGAATTTTTCAGCCAAATCAGAGTAAATGAACCAAAACCAATTTTGGGAAATTCATTCATCTCTAGTACATATGTACACACATATGGCAGTTTATACTAAAAAGTCACCTTAAAGGACAGGTACACTTTAAAGTGAACCTGACAGTGGATAATTGCTGCCCAATCCATGGGCAGCATGTATCAGCAGTGGCTGCAAGCTTCCATATACACACATGTTGGCAGAGACCTGTCAATCCAGGGCAGCAGGCGGGGAGAAGCTGGTGAGGACTGTCAGACTAGTTTTCAGCGCAGCGCAGTACCAGCAGCTATTAAACTATGTTTTTCTCTGAAAGCTACACGGTTTCAGAGTTAAATATATATAGCTAGAATCCTGCTGCCACTGTCTGATGCATGCTGCCCATGGATAGGGCAGCATGTATCAGCTGTAAGGTTCACTTTAAGTTGTTACTTTGAAAAGTAACTGCCTTTCTTTCTTTGTCTATATAATATTAATTTCTCTAATGACATTTCTTTCACTGTGAGGTTTTTGATAAAATACTGTTTAGGGATTCAATATTTCTTCCATTTGTTTAATTTATATACAAACATTTCAGAAAATAAATGAAATCTGCTAGGTTCTTCATGGTAATAACACAGGGCTCCTGAGATCCACAAAGGAGTTTGGATTAATTTGGAGTAGAGCATGCATGTTCGACACTCTATACATGGAAGCTACAATTAGGGAAGTCCCAATGATCTACAATTTATTTGCCATTTTGTGAATAAATATATATTGTTTCCGGGAAAAACACTTCAAATTAATTTCATTTACTAGGAATAAATAAGTGAATTCGCGCTGATGGTAGTGGGTCTGGATAAGGAAAACAAAGGTGGATGAAAATACTTTAGGCTTTTATTACGTCGATATAAAATACATAGAAATGAGGAGAAGATTTTAGAACGGTGATAAATATCACCAGGTTTAGTACACAAATTATTTAAAATAGATATAGGGAGTATACAAAATACACCAAGGTACTTGGATAGAAACATAAAAATTAAATTAGATTAATATTTGGAATTTGTATTCCCTCTCGGAGGCGAAGGATTGGTGTTGGAAGAGGTCAGCAGGGTTTGTTGTAGAGCACTTGTAGGATGTGGATAGGGACTCTCGTAGTCCTATGGTAGAAGAATGAGAGAACGTATTAGGTGAATGGGTGGTGTTATCCGGTAATGGTCCCACCAAGTCAATCGGTTGAATGATTACCTGCTATTGGTATGACAATCAGCAGGTGGTAGAGGGTATGGAGGGTGTTCTGTAGGGTGGATCACAGAGATGAGTTTAGGAGGGATAGAGCTAAAGAAGATGTCCAAATTAGAAAAATGGATGATGCTCGGTTACCACGTGACTGCCTGTCACGCTGCCTCTCTCGCGCTCCTTCACTCAGGAGCGCGCTCTTCCCCTACCCTGTCTCCTCTCTCCCTCCCGCAACCCGAAAATAGACAAGCACGCGGCAGTCACCGGCCGAGACTCCGCTCTCGCCCCGGACCCCCGACAACACCTGTTACCGCTGGACAACTTACTGTAAGTAAAGATCGGGCCACGGCCCCACTGCCTATTATAGACCCACAATCTCAGGACTGTGTTTCTCTCCAGCAGCACCTGCAGGTAACCCTGCACACTGTACTCCAAAGTCACTAGACTTATAAATAGCAGCCACAGCCTCCTGCTGAACCACCCTGCTGCGATTTCAGATTTAAAACAAAGGTATCACTATTTATCCTACAGCTAGACAGTATTGACTACTGACCTACCTGTTGACACTATTAACCACAAACTGTTGATCCCAACTAGTCCACTAGACGTCGACCGTCTCAAGCTCAGCCATAGCCTCCTGATGCAGCCTTAGCCCCATAATATACCCTCTTAAGGCTGACAATTTACGAAATCTCGACCAATTTGAGACATCGTTCAGACCAGTCTCAATACTCTATACAGCTACCTAGCAGGTAAATAATTATAATGGTACCAAACATCAACTGTTAAATTGATATAACTAGTTAGCCTTGTACTAATATTATCCACTCATTTTTAGAACCAGAGCCTCCCGTCATATGGTAATTTACTAGACACTGACCATTCTGGCTCATCTGGAGCCTCTTGGTACAGCCTTAGCCAGTGACTGAAACTACCCAAGGGGATAACACTATTATTATCCAGATTATCCCGAAGCCTCTCCGGGATATATATATTTTTTGGAGATTAAAGGTACCCCCTCTCTTTAAATCTAGGAAGCATTTGCGTACTAATAATCCTAACATATTACCTACTCTCTCTCCAGAACATCTAGGGAAACGATTATTCCTATCCTACTAGCACTGCTAGCCAAGAAGGTTCAACCACACCTATAACAACGAAATCCACCTCGACTCAACCTCCGTAGGTACATCTACTACACCTATCAGGTAACCGAGCATCATCCATTTTTCTAATTTGGACATCTTCTTTAGCTCTATCCCTCCTAGACTCATCTCTGTGATCCACCCTACAGGACACCCTCCATACCCTCTACCACCTGCTGATTGTCATACCAATAGCAGGTAATCATTCAACCGATTGACTTGGTGGGACCATTACAGGATAACACCACCCATTCACCTAATACGTTCTCTCATTCTTCTACCATAGGACTACGAGAGTCCCTATCCACATCCTACAAATGCTCTACAACAAACCCAGCTGACCTCTTCCAACACCAATCCTTTGCCTCCGAGAGGGAATACGAATTCCAAATATTAATCTAATTTAATTTTTATGTTTTTATCCAAGTAGCTTGGTGTATTTTGTATACTCCCTAGTGCGAATTCACTTATTTATTCCTACCTAACCTTCACTTGGACATTTGTGGCTCCCTGTCCACTAATTCGCCGCTTTGCTAGTGATTAGCTGATAGCGCCTCCCACATTTACTAATTTAATTTACTGTTGCAGTATTGAGGTCTATATATATTTATTTGTATTATAAATTACATTATTGTATTATTCATAAAAAATTATTTTCCACATTTATGCTTAATCTTGCTGAAATAAACTTATTATCCTTTGTTCTACTTCTACTTTATGAATCTCTACAATATGAGATTAAGAAATAAAAACCATGTTACTACCCTACTGACATTTTATTTTCAGCCAAATTCTTTGTTTAGTTTTTTTTTCACAGCAAATTATATACCTGCCTAACAAAAGTCTATGACTTTGCGTACCTACAGATAAATACAAAAATAGGTCATGTCTAACCAACATGTTGGGGTTCTATGAGGAGGTAAGTGCAAATTTGGATGTTGGCAATGTGGCAGATGTGATTTATTTGGACTTTGCAAAGGTATTTGATACTGTACCACATAGCAGCCTTATACTGAAGCTACAGAAGCAAGGACTTGGAGGAACTATGTGCAGATGGGTAAGGAATTGGCTCAATGATAAGAAACAAAGAGTCATCATAAATGGTACGTTCTCTAAATAATAATAATAAAAATAATAATTTTTATTTATATCGAGCCAACATCTTCCACAGCACTTTACAATTAAGCGGGGACATGTACAGACAATAAATTCAATACAATTTAAGACAGTTTTAACAGTTAAATTAGGAGTGAGGTCCCTGCTGGCAAGCTTACATTCTACAAGGAAATGGGGGGACCCAATAGGTGAAAAATGGTTATTTCAGCTCTGGCAATTATAATAAATAGGGATTTTCATATAAAGATGCATGATCCGGTCATCAGCCAGTATGTTTAAGTGCAATAGAGATAGGAGGAGAACCAGGAGAGAATGGTGTCCTTGAGGCCTATAGAGTGGAGCATAGTGAAGAGGAGCTGGTGATCCACAGTGTCAAATGCGGCATAGAGATCCAGGAGAATCAGCAGGGAGCAGTGACCTTTGCATTTACCTGTTAATAGATCATTGGAGACTATAATGAGGGCAGTTTCAGTGGAGTGTAAAGAGCAGAAACCAGATTGTAGAGGGTCGAGAAGAGAGTTATCTGAGAGATAGCGGATTAGACGTGAGTGGACCAAGCGTTCCAGGAGTTTAGAGATGAAGGGAAGATTAGAGACCAGTCTGTAGTTAACAGTGAATTTCTGGTCCAGGGATGGCTTTTTAAGTAAAGGAGTTATTATGACATGTTTAAATGAGAAGGGAAAGATACCTGAAGAAAGAGAGAGGTTAAATATTTTAGTCAGGTGAGTGGTGACCACCGGTGAGAGAGACTGCAGGAGATGTGAAGGAATGGGGTCACTGTTGCAGATTGTAGACCGAGAAGAAATGAGGAGCTGGGTAACTTCTTCTTCTGTAGCAGGCTCAAAGATGGCTAGTGAGCTTGAAGTGCTGCAGGGAAGGAAGGGGATCCAGGCACTGAGGAGATTGGGCTGAGATGTCCTGATGCATCTGGCTGATATTTTCTAGGAAATAAGTGGCCAGATCTTCACTGCTGAGGTTGGTGATGGGGGCCTGTGTTTTATGGCTCAGGAGGGAGTTTAAGGTTTCAAATAGTCATTTTTGATTGTTGGATAGTGAAGTGATAAAGTGGTGAAGTAGGATTGTTGGGCCAGATGAAGGGCAGAGTTATAGGTTTTGAACATGAATTTATAGAGGATGAAATCCTCTGCTAAAATAGATTTTCTCCACTGACGCTCAGCACACCTTGAGCAACGTTGAAGAAAACGTGTTTGCATTGTGTGCCAGGACTCCCATTGTCTGAGATTTGGCGAAAACTTTGAAAATTTCGTAACTTTCAAAATTTTAATTTTTATGCCCTTAAATCAGAGAGATATGTTACACAAAATAGTTAATAAATAACATTTCCCACATGTCTACTTTACATCAGCACAATTGTGGAACCAACATTTTTTTTTAGTAGGGAGTTATAAGGGTTAAAAGTTGACCAGCAATTTCTCATTTTTACAACATAATTTACAAAACCATTTTTTTAGAGACCACATCACATTTGACGTGACTTTGAGGGGCCTTTATGACAGAAAATACCAAAAAGTGACAACATTTTAAAAACTGCACCCCTCAAGGTGCTCAAAATCACATTCAAGAAGTTAATTAACCCTTCAGGTGCTTCACAGGAATTTTTGGAATGTGGAAGAAAAAAATGAACATTTAACTTTTTTCACAAAAATGTTACTTTAGACCCAATTTTTTTTATTTTCGCAGGGGTAACAGGAAAAAATGGACCCCAAAATTTGTTATGCAATTTCCCCTGAGCACGCGGATATGTGAGGAAAGAACACTGTTTGGGCGCACAGCAGTGTTCGGAAGGGAAGGAGCGCCATTTGACTTTTTGAATGTAAAATTTGCTTAAATAATTAGCCAACACCATGTCGCATTTGGGGAGACCCTGATGTGCCTAAACAGTGGAAACCCCCCACAAGTGACCCCATTTTGGAAAGTAGACCCTCCAGGGAACTTATCTAGATGTGTGGTGAGCACCTTCAACCCCCAGGGGCTTCACAGAAGTTTATAACATTGAGCCGTAAAAATAACATTTTCACATTTTTCCAACAAAAAGTTTTTCAGCCCCCAATTTTGCACTTTCACAAGGGTAACAGGAGAAATTGCACCATGCAATTTGTTGTGCAATTTCTCCTGAGTAAGCCAATACTACATATGTGGGGGAAAACCACTGTTTGAGCGCACAGCAGGGTTCGGAAGGAAAGGAGCACCATTTGACTTTTTGAATGTAAAATTTGCTTGAATAATTAGCAGACACCATGTTGCGTTTGGGGAGCCCCCGATGTGCCTAAACAGTGGAAACCCCCCACAAGTGACCCCATTTTGGAAACTAGACCCCTTAGGAAACTTATCTAGATGTGTGGTGAGCACACTGAACCCCCAGGTGCTTCACAGAAGTATATAACATTGAATCGTAAAAATAAAATTTTCACATTTTTTCAACGAAAAGTTTTTCAGCCCCCAATTTTGCAATTTCATAAGGGTAACAGGAGAAATTGCACTATGCAATTTGTTGTGCAATTTCTCCTGAGTAAGCTGATACCCCAAAAGTGGGTGAAAACCATTGTTAGGGCGCACGGCAGGGTTCGGAAGGGAAGGAGCGCCATTTGACTTTTTTGAATGTAAAATTTGCTTGAATAATTAGCGAACGCCATGTTGCGTTTGGGGAGTCCCTGATGTGCCTAAATAGTGGAAACCATGCCCCCAGTGACTCAATTTTGGAAACTACAACCCTCCAGGAGCTTATCAAGGGGTATAGTGAATATTTTGAACACAGCATTTGATAACATTAGGTCATCATATTGAATAAGTTGTCATTAGTCTTGAGTGCAAGTGCTCGCTATTTGAGTTTGTATCGGGTACTCGGGTATGCACCAAGTATCGCGGGTGCTCACGTGACATGCTCGAGTCCCTGCCCCGCATGTTTCACGGTTATTATACAACCAAAAATAAACATGAGGGGATTGCTCTTGCATGGCAGGCAATCCCCGTGAGGTTTTTTAGGTTGTATAACAGCTGCAAACCAGTTGGGGCGGAGACTTGAGCATGTCACTCGAGCACCCACTATACTTGGTGCATACCCGAGCACCCGATGCAAACTCAAGTAGCGAGCACTTGCGCTCAACATTAGTCGCCATATCGTCGTCATTTTTTTTCTTTACTTCTGAAAAAATCCCAACCCCAATCCTAATCTTAGCCCATCTCTAACCCTAGCCCAACCCTTGCCCAACTCTAACCCTAGCCTAACCCTAACCCTAGCCTAACCCTAACCCTAGCCTAACCCTAGCAAAACCCTAACCCTAACCCAACCCTAACCCTACCCTAACCCTAACCCTAGCACAACCCTAACCCTAGCCCAACCCTAACCCTAACCCTAGCCCAACCCTAACCCTAGCCCAACCCTAACCCTAACCCTAGCAGAACCCTAACCGTAGCACAACCCTAACCCAAACCCTAGCACAACCCTAACCCTAACTCTAGCACAACCCTAACCCTAAAGTTTATTTTTTTACACTGTTCCTCGTGCGGTATAAGTGATTAGACGTCTTTATTCTTCGGGTCGGTGCAATTACAGTGATGCCAGATTCATATCGGGTTTTTATGATTGACAGCTGTCACACACTGAAAAATGCATTTTTTTGCAAAGACTAGTTTTTGCATCGCCATATTTTGAGAGCTATAATTTTTCCATATTTCGGCCGACAGAGTCATGTGACAGCTTGTTTTTTGCGGGACAAGTTGAAGTTTTTATTGGTACCATTTTCGGACATGTGACATTTTTTGATCGCTTTCTATTCAGATTTTTAGAAGGCAGAATAAACAAAAACCAACAATTCAACATGCCGTTCTGCATGTGGTAAAATTGATAAGGCAGCTTTATTCTTCGGGTCAGTATGTTTACAGCGGTACCACATTTATATTTTTTTTTATATTTTGGCGCTTTTACACAATAAAAACTATTTTATGGAAAAAAGAATTGTTTTTGCATCGTTTTATTCTGAGACATATAACTTTTTTATTTTTCAGTTGTTGGAGCTGTATGGTGGCTTGTTTTTTGAAGGACAAGATGATGTTTTCAGCGGTACCATTTTTATTTACATTCGTCTTTTTGATCGCATTTTATTCCATTTTTTGTCTGGTGGTATGATGATAAAACATCGTTTTATGTTTCGTTTTTTATTTATTTTTTTTACCGTGTTCACTAAAGGGGTTAACTAGCAGGAGAGTTTTATAGGTCAGGTTGTTCCGGACGCGGTGATACCAAATATGTGTACTTTTATTGTTTTTTTTTTTTTTCAGAAGATTATTTGTTTATGGGTACAATATATTTTTATTTTATTTTTTATTATTTTTTCATTTATTTTTTATATTTTTAAAATTTTTTTGTCACTTTCTGACATTTTTATTACTTTTACACTTTGTCCCACTATTGGACTTTCACTTTTTGCAGCCTTATTGGCTGTATAGCACAGGAATGCAGCACCATCCCTGTGCTATGCAGCCTGTCAGCGCTGCACAGGGAGAAGTTACTTTGGTCGTGCACTGCGCATGACCAAAGTAACTTCCTGCCTCCTGGTGACCCGGATGTTGTCATCATGACATCGGGTCACCATGGCAACATTCGGGACCGGACTCAGACGCCGCGGGAGGCCGGCAGAGAAGGTAAGTTTAGCGCTTACCTCCTCTTGCCACCAGAATGCTGAGATCGATTTCGATCAGAGCATTTTGGGGGTTAATGTGCAGGGAGCGGTGCGGGACCTCTCCCTGCACATAGCACCGGGTGTCAGCTGTAACAATCAGCTGACACCTGGCGGCGATCTCGCCTTCACCGCTTGTGTGCGGGCGAAATCGCCAGGGCGTACTAATGCATATCAGGCCCATAAGGCTCAGGGCACAGATACGTATTAGTACGCCCTGGACCAGAAAGGGGTTAGTATTATAATAGTAATTACATAGCTAGTATCATAATTAGGTATGATCCAGGGTTCTAGGACTGATCGCCTTTTCTCAGGCTCAAGAAGGAATTTTTCCCCGTGATGCAAATTGGCTGAATGTGTCCTGGGGTTTTTGCCTTCTTTTGGATCAACAGATTTAGGCGTAGGGATTTTAGTGATACTATTACTAGAATCACAAGAGTAATGCAAAATATAAAACTAATTAAAAAATTATAAACGGGTTCATTTTTAATTGTCATAGTTCAGCAATAATAAAAATGGTAATAATACATTTGTGAGGCCAAGACCCAGTAAGTTAGTATGTTAGCGTAGGGAGTACAATTGGAGAAAGGTTGAACTGGATGGACCTAGCTCTTTATTCAACCTATGGTACTATGTTACTATGTAACCTAGACAAATTACTGAAAACACCACAATTATATTTATTTCATATTTCTTAAAACACATTAATGACAAAGAGAGTACATCATAATAAAGCAGTAATAACATGGAAGAAATAGTAATAGGGAATAAAATCACAGTATAATTACAGTTAACATGATATTAAAATGCAAAGTTGTTTGAACTACTCAGCCATTTATTAAAGGCATAAAAACTACTGATGAGCAATCGTTTGAAATTCAAGTTTGCCATCTTCGCCCAATTTGCTCAGGAAATTTGATTTTGAGCAAATCTAAAAGCCATGAATTTAAAGTACTTCATAGCCTCCATTTGCTCTTAAAATACGTGTATGACACTCTGAGACCTCTTAGATCTGTACCCCTTTTAAGCTCTTAAACACAAAGACTGCCTTAAAGGGGTGGTTCAAAGGCAAAAGTAAATTTTATCTAAATCCGTATCTATTTGATGCCATAATCTAAGCTATTTTTTACTATAACTTCTTTAAAAAAATCCTTACCATTCCCTAACTTTACTATCTAACTATTTTGTCAATTTATTTTTACTTCCTGTCTGATGACAATTTGTTTGAGAGCCCTCAGTGCATCATGGGATACTCAAACGAAGTGTTATCAGAGCAGGGAGCGGAGGCTGCAGTCTCTGCTCCCTCCCTGAAGCAAAGCATCATCAGAGCACGGGGCAGAGGCTATGGTCAGTGCTGCAGTCTCTGCTCCCTCCCTGAAACAAAGCATCATCAGTGATCACATTTCAGGGGTGGGGCTGGTGCTCTAGCCTTGCCCTGTGCACTGTGTGGTCTCTGCCAGCTGATGAAACACCAGTTCAGGGAGGTGGCAGAGACTGTGGCAGGGACTGCAGCCTCTGCCCTCTGCTCTGATGATACTTAATTTGAGTATCCAGGAAGCACTGGAGGCTCTTAAACTAACTGTCATCAGACAGCAAGGAATAAAAAAAAAATAGACCAACAGTTAATGTAGTTAGAGAATGGTAGAGAATTTTTTAAGTATATTAGAAAATTGTTTAGATTATGTCATCAAATAGATATGGATTTAGATAAAATTTACTTTCGTCTTCGGACCACCCCTTCAAGCCTTAATCAGACCTCCGTGAATCAAGTACATATTCTATCTATAAAAAACATATTCATTAAAATCTAAGGTGCTATTCACGTCTGTGTTTTGTTTTTGTTTTTTGCGGACTGTATGTCTGCAAAAATATACAATATAAATAGAAAATAATTATTACAGGTATTACAGGGCAAAAAGAAGGATTTTAATGGCCAAAGAAAAAAATTTACATTTGTAACAACCAGGGCCAGTTTTAGACAAAGTGGGGCCCTGGGGAAAAGTTTAAAGTTAAATTTAGTGCATTGGGGTTATCCAAATAAAATATGTATCTTCACTGTACAGATCAGATCAAAATTTTGATGGGGCACAAATTTGAATCCTTTAGAATGTATTTTAATTTCTTCCAAAGCCAATATCATTGGAGTAAGGATAATTACACTGTCATCCAAATTATGTGTGGTTCTTGTATATTCCTCCTCCACTGTATCGAATATCTTATATTTCCTCCTCCTTTTGCATTTTTTGGAAAATTCCTTTTGCTTGAAAATGTGGAGGTAAAGTCCATCAGATCTGAACTACTCATTTACGAGTCAGATGTATCCACGTCTAAGGATGAGAAATGTACATGTTTGGTCTGGTGATGATCTTTATAGCTGTGTCTAACGCGCCCCATTGGCCGTGGGGTACTCGGTAGCCGGGCCGGTCCATGCTGGGGTGTCACGGTGGCAGTGACCCGGTCCGTGACCCAGGGCAGTCAATAAAAGGGGATTAGTTAAAGGAGAATAAAGTTTTTATATATAATGTTCTTGATGCCACATGTGGTATGCGGCTATATGGAGCCGCCGCTGCGGTGCAGATCCTCTGGAGCTGGTGGTGATGCAGCAGAGTTGGTTCAGCTCTCCACAGATAGAGCTTAGCTCCAGGGCAGGATGTAGTAATACTAAGAGGTAGCTGTGGTTGGTGCAGTGTAATGCAGGTGATGGCGCAGATAATAATTCTAGGACACAGTGGGGGTGCAGCTTTAAGATTTACTCACAGTTGTCAGACTCCAGGTTACCAGCGCCAGGGTAACCTCCCACGCCGTCCTGTGTTCACCAAGGGAGGGGTTCAGCAATATCCCAGGTATCTCAGGAATACTTAACGGGACCCCATTCTGTGTGCCTTCCTTGGTCGTCTTCCTGCGCTGGCTCTCACCCTCCTGCCCTGCGCCTCACAACCAGTGTCCCAAGCCGGTAGTCTCGGATTTTGGTGGGCAACGTGCAGTCCCCTAAATCCTATGCGGCCACCTTTTTGGTGATATAGTTGCGGTAGTGAGCAGCTGCACCCTGAAAGTACAGTAGCCTCTGGTTCCTAGTTGAGCCTGGTTGTTCTCCACTAGTTAGGGGCCGGTCCCCTTTGCGGCCTGATCCCTCCACGTCCTTGTAGATTCAGGCGCATGGGTGGCTTCCGCACTCGCCGTGCCCCTGGGATCCCCTCTGTTCCTGGAGCCTTCCCTCTGCTCCCGTCCTCTTCCAGCCTGTCCTCCTGGGCCTCTCAGTCTAGGCCCGCTCCTCTCTCCTCTCTTTCTGAGCAGAGCTCCTACAGAGCTCCTGCTCCCACTCCTTCTCCTCTCAGACTGAACTGACTCTTCCAAGATGGTTCCCTTTTTGTACTCCTACTCAAAATGCTCCCCTTCTCTGTTTCCTCCACCCAAACCCACTACATGGTTTCCCCTCTCTCGGTTCCCCCCACTTCCAACCAGGGACAGGGCTCAGCATAAGCCAGTGCATCTTGCCCTGCCTGCTGCTCTGAAATGGTGTAGTGTTGGATGCAGGTGGGTGGGTCCCGGGCAGTACTCCATCCTTACCTGAGAGCGGGATACCACACCTCTGGGTGAGATGCAGTACCTCTGTGGTGACTGAACCCACAGGGGCACCACATGTCCATTTTTAAATATGGATTTCAGTGTGTCTGGAGATCTACAGTATTTAGTTTCAATTGGTAGAGTTGGTCATGCTTATAATCCAGCGAATCTCTGTGTAACTTTTTCTTTTGAGTGATTTCTTTTAATTTGTTGATGTTTTGTATGCAAATTGCTTCTTAAGAGAGGAAGAGGACTAGAACTCTATAGCACCACCTGTTGGAAGCAGAAATCCTACAAGTAGTATGTATTTTGTAGTGAGGCATTCATATCTTCATTAGGGATGAGCAAACGTGCTCCGTGATACTCGGATATCAATCGAGTAATTGTGCGCTTGGATGTGCTCCTTACTCGGCGAGTATTAGCCAGTGCTCGATTTCAAATTTGAATCTCCGCCCCACATGTTTGGCGCCTGCTACACTGCCAATAAGCTTGCAGGTATTACCTGCGAGTTACTTTAATTCTGTAGCCATCTTGGTAGTGGTACTACTATGATTGACTTGCTGTATGACATCATCAAGGATTATAAAAGGCCAGGTGCCACCAGCCTCAGCGCACTGACGCCATTGCTCAGCTCTGTGACAGTTGTTATTGGAGAGAGAGAGTGCTTGTCCAGGCCTGTGTGTGCACAGTACAACGAATCAGAGTCCTGTAGTGTTGATACTGGTGCTGAAGCTGAACCACCATGCTAAAAGCCCTTGTAAGGGCTAATCCTGTGCTTTGCTGTTTGTATCACATACATTCTGCATTTAGCCTAGGGAGGGAGAGAGAGTTTCAGGAGCAGGGAGAGTAGCTGAATACAGTCTCTAGTCAGAGATTAAGGGTTTGCAGTCCGTTGCTAAATATATAACTGCGGCAGTTGACTTTTTTTTGTGAATTTTTTTTATACATTGTAATCCATCGAGTGTTACGTGTTTTGTGGTACATTTTGGTGTTATAGCGTATTCAGTGCTTTGGAGTATATTACTGTGGCATGTAACACCCCAAAAAAGCATAAAAAAAAATTTTGTGCTCAGTTTATTATCCGTAGAGTATTCTGTGCTCTGGGGTAGATTTCTTTGATATATAGCACTCACAAAAAAAAGTTAACATTTTTTTCTATATTCATTTACTCATACACAGATTATTACTAGCGTTGAGCAAGCACTAAAATGCTCGGGTGCGCGAAGCTCGGGCCGAGCTTGCCGTGATACTCGGGTGCTCGACCTGAGCAACGAGCCCAATGTTAGTCTATGGGAGACCCGAGCATTTTTGCGGCAGCACTCCCGGCAGTCTGTAGAAAGCCTAAAAAGTGCCAAAACGATAGTGACAGTGCTCAAAAGACACGGGGACAGCATGGGCATCGCCCCAGGATGCATTTCTGACCCCCAGGTCACTGCTGTCAACAACGTGGTCAGAGGTATTAAGCCACTTTTACGGGCTCACAATAAAACATTCAAAAACGAAACTGAATCCGTTTTCCTGTGAAATATGTTAAGGAATATCCTTTCCAGGGTAAAGACTTGTATATAAGGTAAAATAAATAAACAAAAACAAAAATACTCCTCCACACCTTGGGCTATGTTCACAAGTAACATTTTTTATACATTTTTGCACTTTTGTATTGCTTTCAAATGACAAATGCATTCACCGGGAAATGTCATTTTAACATTTTACAATCTTATCTGGCCATGTGCTGTGTGACACATGCATACAGTGCTGAAAAGACATGGGTACAGCATGGGGAAGACCCCTGGAAGCATTTCTGACATCCAGGTCACTGCCTAAAAGTGTGCCCATCAGAAGTGATCCTTTCCACATCAGAAGATGCAGACTTGCAACTATCCCCGTGCAAGTCCTTGTCCCAGGGCAGTGTTCAATTGTACCTTCCCCATTCCTTGCAATGCAAGCGCAAGTATGCAGTCTGCCACCCACCCACCCCCAGGCTGCAATACCGTACTGCTAGCTTGCTTGCTCTTGAAATGGGGCCTTATAGTTTGGAGGAGGCTGAAGCTGGCCACTACCTCATGGCTGCTTCGGCAGAGAGGTATCCATACTCAGTCCCGAGCCGCCGTGCGGCCAGGTGTCCAAGCTCGGTCCCCAGCCACCAGGGGGCGGCCGGGTGTCCATACTCTGTCCCCAGCCACCCCGCGGCCGGGTGTCCACACACGCTCCCCAGCCGCCTGGGGGCAGCCGGGTGTCCATAAACGGTCCCCACCGCCCCCATTTCTCCTTGGAACATCCCCCCACACACACTTTTCTTAGCCTGGCCTGCTTTAGGGCAGCATTGGACGAGCTCACCAGAGAACCAGACTCCTCCGGTGGGCCCTGGCTTCTCCATCAGGGGAGTTGATAGTGTCAAGGTGAGGAGCATGATGATGATGATAGAAGTTAGCATCTGCTTTGTTTTCTTGGAATGCAAGCGTAAGTGTGCAACAAAACACCCACCCCCAGGCTGTAATACCATACTGCTAGCTTGCACTTCAAATGGGGCCTTTTAGTTTGGAGGAGGCCGAAGCTGGCCACTACCTCATGGCTCCTTCAGCAGCGAGGTATCCATACTCAGTCCCCAGCCGCCCGGCGGCCGGGTGTCCACGCTCGGTCCCAAGCCGCCAGGGGGCGGCCGGGTGTCCATACTCGGTACCCAGCCGCCCCGTGGCCGGGTGTCCACACACGCTCCCCAGCCGCCTTGGGGCGGCCGGGCGTGCATAAACAGTACCCAGCCGCCCCCATTTCTCCTTGGAACATCCCCCCACACACTTTTCTTAGCCCGGCCTGCTTTAGGGCAGCATTGGACAAGCCCACCAGAGAACCAGACTCCTCCGGTGGGCCCTGGCATCTCCATCAGGGGAGTTGAGAGTGCCAAGTTGAGGAGCATGATGATGATGATAGAAGTTAGCGTCTGCTTTGTATTATTGGAATGCAAGAGCATGTATGTAGTAGCGGCTAGGCCTGAGGTGGTCAGCGTTTTGGCGCATATCCTACCTCCTCCGGGGATTGCTGGATGTTTTCCTTCTACTATCCAAGTTCTCTGACTCCCATTAAAACAAAACTTCAGGTGATGAATGATGGATGAGGTGGTGGCAAAGGAGAAAGAGCAGGAGGAACAGGGACCATTCACATCAATATCAGGCCAGTCAACCACACATGTCTAGTAGGATATGTTTCTGTACCAAAAGGAGCGGTTCGGCTACACAGTTAAAGGGCATGCAGTGAGTGCAATGCCTAACAAAAATTTCGAGGCACTCCAATGCCCCTTGGAAGTGACATGGAGGTCAGAGGGCCTTAACTAAACAGTTTTTTCCATTTATAGCAACTGGGTCTCCTGTGCACTGTTGGCCTAAGCAGTGAATGGAAGGCTTTCCAAAAACTATGAGGAACTACAATGCCCCTTGAAACCGACGTGGATTACAGCATACTAAAAACCTTCTACCCATTATTGGGGAGTGGGTCTCCCTTAGTGTTCGCCTATGCATTGAAAAGCAAAAGCTGACTAAAATTAGGAGGAAATGCAATGCCCATTGGAAGAATGGTGGAGGTCGCAGTGGAATAAAAAGACAATATCAATGCCCTTTGGAAAAGTGGTGGAGGTCGCAGTAGCTTAACAAGATGGTTTTAATGCCCCTTGGAAAAGTAGTGGAGGTCGCAGTAGCTTAACAAGACGGTTTTGATGCCCCTTGGTAGAGACGTGGAGGTCGCAGTGGAATAAAAAGACAATATCAATGCCCCTTGAAAATGTGGTGGAGGTTGCAGTAGCTTAACAAGACAGTTTTAATGCCCCTGGGAAAAGTGGTGGAGGTAGCAGTAGCTTAACAAAACGGTTTTAATGCCCCTTGGAAGAATGGTGGAGGTCACAGTAGCTTAACAAGACGGTCTTAATGCCCTTTGGAAGAGACGTGGAGGTCGCAGTAGCTTAACAAGATGGCTTTAATGCCCCTTGGAGAAGTGGTGGAGGTCGCAGTAGCTTAACAAGACGGTTTTAATGCCCCTTGGAAAAGTGGAGGCCGCAGTAGCTTAAAAAGACAGTTTAAATGCCCCTTGGAAGAGACATGGAGGTCACAGTGGAATAAAAAGACAATATCAATGCCCCTTGGAAGAGTGGTGGAGGTCGCAGTAGCTTAACAAGGCGGTTTTAATGCCCCTTGGAAAAGTGGTGGAGGTCGCAGTAGCTTAACAAGACGGTTTTAATGCCCCTTGGAAGAGACGTGGAGGTCGCAGTAACTTAACAAGACGGTTTTAATGCCACTTGGTAAAAAGGTGGAGGTCGCAGTAGCTTAACAAGAAGGTTTTAGTGCCCCTTGGAAGAGATGTGGAGGTTGCAGTAGCTTAACAAGACGGTTTTAATGCCCCTTGGAATAGTGGTGGAAGTCACAGTAGCTTAAAAAGATGGTTTAAATGCCTCTTGGAAGAGACGTGGAGGTAACAGTGGAATAAAAAGACAATGTCAATGTCCCTTGGAAGAGTGGAGGAGGTCGCAGTAGCTTAACAAGACGGTTTTAATGCCCCTTGGAAATGTGGTGGAGGTCGCAGTAGCTTAACAAGACGGTTTTAATGCCACTTGGAGAAGTGGTGGAGGTCGCAGTAGCTTAACAAGATGGCTTTAATGCCCCTTGGAAGAATGGTGGAGGTCGCGGTAGCTTAATAAGATGGTTTTAATGCCCCTTGGAAGAGATGTGGAGGTCGCAGTAGCTTAAAAAGATGGTTTTAATGGCCCTTGGATGAGACGGGGAGGTCACAGTAGCTTGACAAGATGGTTTTAATGCACCTTGGAAGAGACGTGGAGATCGCAGTAGCTTAACAAGACAGTTTTAATGCCCCTTGGAAAAGTGGTGGAGGTCGCAGTAGCTTAACAAGACGATTTTAATGCCCCTCGGAGAAGTGGTGGAGGTCACAGTAGCTTAACAAGACGGTTTTAATGCCCCTTGGAAGAATGGTGGAGGTCGCAGTAGCTTAACAAGATAGTTTTAATGCCCCTTGGAAGAGTGGTGGAGGTCACAGTAGCTTAAAAAGACGGTTTTTAATGCCCCTTCGAAGAGACGTGGAGGTCGCAGTAGCTTAACAAGACAGTTTTAATGCCCCTTGGAAGAATGATGGAGGTCGCAGTAGCTTAACAAGACGGTTTTAATGTCCCTTGGAAGAGACATGGAGGTCGCAGTAGCTTAACAAGACGGTTTTAATGCCCCTTGCAAAAGTGGTGGAGGTCGCAGTAGCTTAACAAGACGGTTTTAATGCCCCTTGGAGAAGTTGTGGAGGTCGCAGTAGCTTAACAAGATGGTTTTAATGCCCCTTGGAAGAATGGTGGAGGTCGCAGTAGCTTAACAAGACGGTTTTAATGCCCCTAGGAAGAGTGGGAGAGGTCACAATAGCTTGAAAAGACAGTTTTAATGCCCCTCAGAAGAGACGTGGAGGTCGCAGTAGCTTAACAAGACGGTTTAAATGCCCCTTGGAAGAGCCATGCAGTACAGCATCTTAAAAACATTAATCCCATTATTGGGGAGTGGGTGTCCCATAGTCTTTGCCTATGCCTTCCAAGGAAAAGCAGCCAAAAATAAGGAGGGAGGAACTTGCAATGCTGGCAACACGGACTAAGGTCACCCTGGTGGTATAGTGGTGGTGGAGGCTGAGGATAAGGAGAAGAGCAAAAAACAGCCGAAATGAGGAAGCGTATACCCATGTGTGGGTGTGAAGCGGTGCATGGGAATACGCCTCCTGAAATAACACAGTGGATTTGACTTTATGTTATTCTGCTGTCATTTGGTGGTGATGAGAAGTCTGGCCCAATCCAGCCCTTTTTCATTTTGATAAGGGTCAGCTTGTCAGCATTGTCAGTTGACAGGCGAGTACACTTATCTGTTATAATTCCCCCAGCGGCACTAAAAACACGCTCCGATAACACGCTAGCGGCAGGGCAGGCAAGGACCTCCAAGGCGTACAGAGCGAGTTCATTCCAAGTGTCCAGCTTGGATACCCAATAATTAAAAGGCAAAGAGGAATCACGGAGGATGCTGGTACAGTCGGCAAGGTACTCCCTCACCATCTTTTGAAACTTTCCACTCCTTGTGAGAGTACCCCGCGCCTCAGGGCCTGTAAGCTGGGCGGGTCTCAGAAAACTGTCCCAGAACGTTGACAGTGTTCCCCTGCCTCTGCTGGATTGGTGTTGCGTCTCTCTTGCCTGTACGCCATGGTTGGGCAACGAACTGTTCTGCAGCAAGGGCCTTCTGGTACTGCCCCATTTTTGTACACCTCTCCACCTCAGGAATAAGAGATTGAAAGTTCTCCTTGTAGCGGGGGTCTAAAAGTGTCACCAACCAGTAATGACTGTCACCCAACATTTTTAAAACGCGAGGGTCACGGTTAAGGCATCGTAACATAAAGTCAGCCATGCATGCCAGACTGGTAACGGGCAAGACTTCTGTGTCCTCACCAAGATGACGACTGACCATGCTCTCCTTTTCCTCCTCCCCCCTGTCCTCAGGCTGAAACGATGGTATGACAGTTGTACAGGTACTACCGTCTACAGCGCATGATACCAGCTCCTGTTCTTCCTCCTCTTCCTCCTCCTCCTCTCCCTCATTGTCCGCCAATGCACGTTGGGATGAGATGAGGCTGAGCTGTGTGTAATCGCCCGCTACGGCTTCTTGATCCATCTCATCATACTCTGGCTGCAATGCCTCCTCTTTAATTCTCTGCAGAGAACGTTGCAAAAGACAGACAAGTGGGATGCTGATGCTAATGATGGTGTCATCACCACTCACCATCTTGGTGGACTCCTCAAAGTTTGTCAGGATGGTACATATGTCAGACATCCAGGTCAACTCCTGAGGTCTTATTTGTGGATTCTGACCTGAATATCGACGGCTTTGTTGCAGCTGGTACTCCACAACTGCTCTCTTCTGCTCACAAATCCTTTGCAACATGTGGAGGGTAGAGTTCCAACATGTGGGGACATCACACACCAGTTGGTGTTCCGGAAGCTGCAATCGCTGCTGCAACACAGCAAGGGCTGTGGAAGCTGTAGCCGACTTGCGAAAATGAGCTGACAGGCGGCGTACTTTGACGAGCAGATCTGGCAACTCGGGGTACGATTTAAGAAGCCGCTGAACCACGAGGTTAAGCACATGAGCCAGGCATAGTGCATGTGTGATCTCGCCTCGCCTCAGAGCCGCCACCAAGTTACGGCCATTGTCACACACGACCATGCCTGGATGAAGGTTCAGCGTTCTCAGCCACAGATCTGCCTGCTCTTTCACAGCTGTCCATAACTCACAAGCAGTATGAGGTTTATCACCTAAGCATGAGTTTCAGCACAGCCTGTTGCCGCTTGGCTGAGGCAGTACTGCAGTGCTTCCAGCTTGTAACTGATGTGGTGATATCTGAGATGGAGGCTGAACATGAGGAGGAGGAGAAGGATGATGCACAGGAGCTGTACACTGTGGGGGCAACTCTGACTGACATAGGGCCCGCAATCCTTGGTGTGGGGAGGATGTGTTCCGTCAGAAGGTCCGACTGGGTCTCGGCTTCCACTATGTTTACCCAGTGTGCCGTCAGGGAGATGTACCGTCCCTGGCCACAAACACTTGTCCACGTGTCTGTTGTCAGGTGGACTCTCCCAGTAACTGTGTTGTTGAGGGCACAGCAGATGTTTTGGGACAGGTGCTTGTGTAGTGTGGGGATGGCACACCGGACAAAATAGTGTCGGCTGGGCACCGAGTACCGAGGGACGGCCACCACCATAAGGTTGCGGAAGGATTCCATCTCCACCAGCCTAAAAGGCAGCATTTCCAATGCAAGCAATCATGAAATGTGCGAATTTAGGACTGCGGTGGGACGTGGATGTGGACGTTGATGCAGTTTCTTGAGAAACTGCCATAACAAGTGAAGACTGAGAGGAGGGGGCATCTGTGCATGCAGTATGGACAGGGGATTGCCTTGCACGCACAACTTTGGGTTCTATTACACGCACAACAGTGGAAGAAGCAGTAGTTACACCCGCTGACACTGGTCGTGGACCCTGGGGTTCGCCCCACAAAGTCGGGTGCTTTGCTGCCATGTGTCTGATCATGCTGGTGGTGGTCAGGCTGGTAGTTTTGTCACCTCTGCTGATGCTGGCATGGCAGGTGGTACAAATGGCCTTTTTGGGGTTATCAGCAGAGTCTTTAAAAAAATTCCAGACTCTGGAAGAACTACCGGTTGAACTGGCAACGTCCCTCATGTTGGTGTTACGGGGAACGGTTGCCCGCCTTCTGTGTGCAGCCACCACACTGCTTCTTCCTTTCTGTTGGGGTACTCTGCCTCCCTCCCCCTGTGTGCTGCTGGCCTCGCTCTGCATTTCCTCCTGCCACGTTGGGTCAGTTACTCGATCATCCACCACCTCCTCCTCTTCTACTTGCGCACCACGATCCTCCTCCTCACTTTGTGGCAATTGTGTCTCTTCATCGTCCACCTCTTGTGACAAATTGCCAGCGTCGACTTCCTGTGGCCGTGGCTGTTCAAATATTTGGGCAGCGCTACATGGGATCTCCTCTTCCACCACTTCAAGCGGAGCAGGCGAGGGGCACAAATCTGGAAATGGACCAGTGAACAGCTCTTCAGAGTGTCCAAGTGTGGGATCAGTTGCTATCTGACGACACTCGGCATGGTGGAAGGAAGGAGCATCAGGGTGAGGAGGAGTATGCGGTCGAGACTCACGGCTACTAAAACTTGACCGCGTGGAAGACAGACCGGAGGTGGCGGTGGCCAGGTAACTGGAAGTATTATCTGCTATCCAATTAATAACCTGTTCACACTGATCAGTTCGCAATACTGGTGTAGTAGTGTGGTTCCCTAGTAATTTGGTCAAGAAGTGGGAGCGAGAAGATGTGGCTGTTGGTTGTGGCACATTTTCACCTGGGCCACGGCCCCGTCCTCAACACGCACCATCACCAGAACGTCCAGTTCCACGTCCCTTGCCACGCGCCTTGCCCATTGTAAATGAAGTAAAATAGCTTACACTCGCACTATCAATGGATAAAGAGTAATGTAAAGGAGATTAGAACCGTGGAAGAGGAAAACCACAGTTCTATTTCTCTGGCCTACACCAGAATCTTTTAAACAGATATATTTGTGACTGAACAGACAGGGAGACACTATTTTTTTTTTTTACGTGAAACAGGCCAAAAGCTGGATAATACAGAGATTTGAACCATGGAACTGCAAAACCACAATTCTAATTTACTGGCGTATACCAGATTTTTTTTAATAATTATATCTGGGGCGGAACAGTCAGCAACACACTCAAACTGTTGTTTATTTTTAGAAAGGCCCCAAAGTGGATAATACAGAGATTTGAACCGTGGAACTGCAAAACCACAGTTATATTTTTCTGGCCTACACCAGAATCTTTCAAACAGATATATTTGAGTTTGAACAATCAGTGAGACACTATTACTGTTTTTTTTTACAGCAAAAAATTCCAAAAACAAGATAATACAAAGATTTGACCCGTGGAACTGCAAAACTACAGTTATATTTTTCTGGCCTACACAAGACTCTTTTAAACAGATATATTGGTGTCTGACCAGTCAGGGAGACACTATTACTGTTGTTCTTTATGGAAACAATACCAAAAGCTGGGTAATACAGAGATTTGAACCATGGAACTGCAAAACCACAATTATATTTTTCTGGCCTACACCAGAATCTTTCAAACAGATATATTTGTGTCTGAACAATCAGGGGGACACTATTACTGTTTTTCTTTACGGAAAAAAATACCAAAAGCTGGATAATGCAGAGATTTGAACCGTGGAACTGCAAAACCACAGTTTTATTTTTCTGGCCTATACCAGACTCTTTTAAACAGATATATTGGTGTCTGACCAGTCAGGGAGACACTATTACTGTTTTTCTTTACGGAAAAAATACCAAAAGCTGGATAATACAGAGATTTGAACCATGGAACTGCAAAACCACAGTTCTATTTTTCTGGACTACACCAGAATCTTTCAAACAGAAATATTTGTGTCTGAACAATCAGGGAGACACTACTATGGTTTTTTTACGGCAAAAAATGCCAAAAACAGGATAATACAGAGATTTGACCCGTGGAAGTGCAAAACCACAGTTCTATTTTTCTGGCCTACACCAGACTCTTTTAAACAGATATATTGGTGTCTGACCAGTCAGGGAGACACTATTTCTGTTTTTCTTTACGGAAAAAATACCAAAGCTTTGATAATACAGAGATTTGAACCATGGAACGGCAAAACCACAGTTATATTTTTCTGGCCTACACCAGAATCTTTCAAACAGATATATTTGTGTCTGAACAATCAGGGAGACACTATTACTGTTTTTCTTTACGGAAAAAATACCAAAAGCTGTATAATACAGAGATTTGACCCGTAGAACTGCAAAACCACAGTTATATTTTTCTGGCCTACACCAGAATCTTTCAAACAGATATATTTGTGTCTGAACAATCAGGAAGACACTATTACTGTTTTTCTTTGCAGAAAAAATACCAAAAGCTGTATAATACAGAGATTTGAACCGTGGAACTGCAAAACCACAGTTATATTTTTCTGGCCTACACCAGACTCTTTTAAACAGAAATATTGGTGTCTGACCAGTCAGGGAGACACTATTACTGTTTTTCTTTATGGAAACAATACCAAAAGCTGGGTAATACAGAGATTTGAACCATGGAACTGCAAAACCACAGTTATATTTTTCTGGCCTACACCAGAATCTTTCAAACAGATATATTTGTGTCTGAACACTCAGGGAGACACTATTACTTTTTTTTTTTACGACAAAAAATGACAAAAACAGGATAGTACAAAGATTTGAACCGTGAAACTGCAAAACCACAGTTCTATTTTTCTGGCCTACACCAAACTCTTTTAAACATATATTTTGGTGTCTGACCAGTCAGGGAGACACTATTACTGTTTTTCTTTATGGTAAAATACCAAAAGCTGGATAATACAGAGATTTGAACCATGGAACTGCAAAACCACAATTTTATTTTTCTGGCCTACACCAGACTCTTTTAAACAGATATATTGGTGTCTGACCAGTCAGAGAGACACTATTACAGTTTTTTTTACGGCAAAAAATGCCAAAAACAGGATAATACAGAGATTTGACCCGTGGAACTGCAAAACCACAGTTATATTTTTCTGGGCTACACCAGACTCTTTTAAACAGATATATTGGTGTCTGACCAGTCACAGACACACTCAATTTTTTTTTTTGGGGGGGGGGCATACCAAAAGGTTAATAAGACACATATTTGGACAGTCTGACGGAGGAAAAAAAAAATACAAGATTTAGATGAAAAAAAAAAAAAATTTTCCTGGCTCCTGAGACCGGGGTGATAAGTCTAGCAATTTGACCAACAGGAGCACACAGGACTGTAATGCTGCGTTTGCTGGTATAACCACTGCATCTACTATACAGCCTTCCTGCCTGCCTGATATCTGGGATGGATATTAGTCCTGAGAAGGACTGTTCGTTTGATTTGGCAGGCTTTAGAGACCCTACACTACCTATTTCGCACTATAAATCTCTCCCTAGTTCAGCAGCACTGACCCTACACTGTCTGATCCGGAGTGACTGTGTCCAAGATGGCGGCGCCCGGTTTTAAATACTCGAGGTGACGCTGTGCTGCCAGCCAATCACTGTAATGCCCACAAACAACATGGCTGCGGCATTACAGTGACTGCCTGGCAATCCCTGCATATTTATTGGCTCTGTAAAGAGTGCCAAACGTGCAGGGCGGAGACCCGAGTTCCCACCCAAGTAACCTGGAAATGCTCGGTGCTCGCCGAACATCCCGAGTAGTGACATGCTCGGGCGAGTATCGAGCAGTGTCGAGCATGCTTGCTCAACACTAATTATTACATGCTCTGGGGTAGATTTCTGTGTCATATAACATTCCAGAAGCTCGTTCAAAATTTTTCTGTATTCACTTACTCAGCCATAGAGTATTACATCTTCTGGGGTACATTTCGGAGGTATATAACACTCCAAAAAAGTGTTCACATTTTTTATGGATTTAATTAGTACTCCATAAAGTTTAACATGCATAGTGGGTGACAAGATGACAAATATGACAGAGTCCTGCGAGACTCCTGAAGGAGCCACCGGAAGAATATCGGAGCTAAACCAAGCTGGTGCGATAGGAAAGGTGGCAGTAGCCTGTGGTCTAGAACTGGCCTCTTTCCTAGAACCACCAAGTCCCGAACCCAGGGTGCAGCCTTCACTGGTGGGGTTTTTGCAGACTGCAGACAGGAGAACCAGGATCCAGCAACTAGTGAGCATACTGTAGGGCCCCGGCTGGTCGGAAGATACAAGAAGGAGAGCCAGGACCAGGGCTGGAGAAATGCTAGCAGGCCAGCTAGCTGCAAGGTGCCAAAAGTTGGCACCCCGGGGAAGGACGTTACGTACGCAGTGGAGATGGGGGTCCATAGAAGAGTTTTGGACCCGTCATCATCACATCTTGTTCAACCGGTAGGCAATAGAGTTGAAACACTTGCCTCGAAGGCTGGAAGAACTGACGGCTGGAACCAGTATCCTGTTCCTCAAAATAGAGGGTTAGCATGGCAGGTATGTGGTGGGTGTGTTACCAGAAGGAAGGGAAAAGGATGAACCCTTCTTGAGAAATGAACAGGCCTGGGAGAGGTTCCTTGAGGCGGTTCGAGATGGGGCTACCACGCCTGAGAGATCGGACTGTCCTTGGGGTTCTCCACCTCCTTTGATGAAGCAGATGATGGTGGAGGTGACACAGGGGGCTGTCGCCCATTTATACATGTCTGGGGCTCCAGCACTACACGAAGCTGGGTCACTTACAGCCCAGGCACCTGGGAATCGGGGTCAATGAAGCAGGTGGAGGCTGTCCGCCTAGTCTCTTGAGGAAGGAGAAGAAGAGGACAACTGAATTGGATTACTGTATTACCATTACCCTCCTTATAATTTTTTTCCTGGCTTTGCACTTTGTATACTTTTGCACTGTGTGTACTTGTTTATGAATGCATCAAGTGCGCAATATTTGCGTTCACATTTTTTTTTCTGGATTCAATTAGTCATCCATACAGTATAATGCTGTTATTGTTACATTACGGTACTCCCCAAAAAACATTTAAATTTTTTTTCTGGAATCATTTCCTCATTCATACAGTTTGCTTTAAGTAAAATTATGGTGGGTTAAAATTTTTAAAAAACGCTTTGCCTGATTCAGTTCACAAAATATTTTTGTTCAAAGAATTGACAATTGTCATATACAGTGGGTACAGAAAGTATTCCGACCCCTTTACATTTTCCACTGTTTGTTTCATTGCAGCCATTTGGTAAATTCTAAAAAGTTCATTTTTTTTCTTATTAAAGTACACTCTGCACCCCATCTTGACTGAAGAAAACAGAAATGTAGAAATTTTTGCAAGTTTCTTAAAAAAGAAAAACTGAAATATTACATGGTCATAAGTATTCAGACCCTTTGCTCAGACACTTATTTAAGTCACATGCTGTCCATTTCCTTGTGATCCTCCTTGAAATGGTTCTACTCCTTCATTGGAGTTCAGCTGTGTTTAATTCAACTGATAGGACTTGATTTGGAAAGGCACACACCTGTCTATATAAGACCTCACAGCTCACAGTGCATATCAGACCAAATGAGAATCATGAGCTCAAAGGAACTGCCCAAGGAGCTCAGAGACAGAATTGCAGCAAAGCACAGATCTGGCCAAGGTTACAAAAGAATTTCTGCATTACTCAAGGTTCCTAAGAGCACAGTGGCCTCCATAATCCTTAAATGGAAGAAGTTTGGGACCACGAGAAGTCTTCCTTGACCTGGCTATCCAGCCAAACTGAGCAATCGTGGGAGAAGAACCTTGGTGAGAGAGGTAAAGAAGAACCCCAAGATCACTGTGGCTGAGCTCCAGTGATGCAGTAGGGAGATGGGAGAAAGTTCCACAAAGTCAACTATCACTGCAGCCCTCCACCAGTCTGTCCTTTATGGCAGAGTGGCCCGACGGAAGCCTCTCCTCAGTGCAAGACATATAAAAGACTGCATAGAGTTCGCTCAACAACACATGAAGGACTCCCAAACTATGAGAAATAAGATTCTCTGGTCTGATATGACGAAGATAGAACTTTTTGGTGATAATTCTAAGCAATAAGTGTGAAGAAAACCAGGCACTGCTCATCACCTGCCCAATACAATCCCAACAGTGAAACATCGTGGTGGCAGCATCATGCTATGTTTTTTTTTTTCAGCTCCACGGGCAGGACGACTGGTTGCAATTGAAGGAAACATGAATGCGGCCAAGTACAGAGATATCCTGGATGCAAACCTCTTCCAGAGTGCTTTGGACCCCAGACTTGGCCGAAGGTTCACCTTCCAATAAGACAATGACCCTAAGCACACAGCTAAAATAACAAAGGAGTGGCTTCAGAACAACTCTGGGACCATTCTTGACTGATTCAGCCAGAGACCTGACCTAAAGCCAATTGAGCATCTCTGGAAATACCTGAAAATGGCTGTCCACCAGCGTTCACCATCCAACCTGACGGAACTGGAAAGGATCTGCAAGGAAGAATGGCAGAGGATCCCCAAATCCAGATGTGAAAAACTTGTTGCATCATTCCCAAGAAGACTCATGGCTGTACTAGCTCTAAAGGGGGCTTCTACTCAATACTGAGCAAACGGTCTGAATACTTATCACCATGTGATATTTCAGTTTTTCTTTTTTAATAAATTAGCAAAAATTTCCACATTTCTGTTTTTTTTCAGTCAAGATGAGGTGCAGAGTGTCCTTTAATGAGAAAATTTTTTTTTTAGAATTTACCAAATGGCTGCAATGAAACAAAGAGTGAAAAATTTAAAGGGGTCTGAATACTTTCCGTACCCACTGTATACTGTAGAATCTGCTTTCTGTGAAATTTTGTTGATTTGAAATATAAACCAAAAATCGCCGCTAAAGGTGTACAAATTTGGTTGTACAAAAATTGACTATTGTCATATATACTGTAGAACTTGGTTTGTGTCAAATTTCTTTGATTTGAAATAAAAATTAAAATTGGCCTGCTACAGGTGTACAAATTTGGTTGTTCAAAAATTGACTATTACCATCAAGTTTTTTTTTTTTTTTTTTACATCAAAAGTTTTCTTTAGTTAACAATCTTTTCAGTAAAATATGTTTCATTTCTTGCAAACTGTACAGTTAAAAAATTAAAATAATGGAGGAAAAAAGGTGGGTTACTTGTCATATATAGTGATGAGCGATTATGTTCGAAAAACGATTACAAGTTTCAAATTCGGCACATTCCGATTCGTGAAACATGAGCATTTTTCTTAAAGTCGGCAAAAATTGGTAAAATTTAGTGAAAAAGTGCAAGAAATTATTGCATTACAACTGAAGTATTTTTAACACTTTCGCTAGCATAGTGGTGGTGCATGATGAGCCGGGAGACATGTTTGATGAGGGGAGGGGCTGGGGAGAGCTCACAGGAGCTCAGAGCAGTGGCGTGCTTGTAATCTTTTTTTTTTTCCCCTAACGTTATGTGTGCAAATCGTGGCTAGCCAATCAGGGCGCTGGAAGCATCCACAATGTCCAGACAAAAGGGCTTATGCCATTGTCTGCTAAAATTACATGTCCCTCTCTATATAAAGAGCGGACATGTTGTGTTAGTGCTATTTTGTGATTATAACAGGTCACAGATGCTGCTGCTGACGGTGCACCTGCATACTGAGAGATTTTAGCTAGTTAGGTAGGCGGTTACTTCTAAGTCAGATAGTTTAGGTAGCTAATGTCCTGTGTGGCTGTGAAATCGACCTTCCAGCAGATTTTTTTTTCTTGTGCCATTACTGAGGTCCACACAAAGACAGCAGGGCACATGTCATAGAAGTTTGTTGTGCAGTGCTTTCTATTGTGCTCCATGCACGAGTACGCCTTTAAAAATCTATTTTTTTCAATTGCTATCGTGATACAGCAAGCCAGAGTAGCGCACCTTGTCATTTTGTGGGGGTGAAATTCAGCTGTGTGCAGTAAAAAAACAATTTTTTTCAGTTGGTAGCAAGAGTAAAAAAAAATATTTTTTCTGTGACAAAAGTGATACAGTACGCCATATGTCACCTTGTCATTTTGTGGTGTTGAAATTCAGCTGCATGCAGGCTGAGTAAAAAAACAAACATTTTTTTTTCCAGTTGCTAACAAGAGTAAAAAGATTTATTTTTTTCTGTGACAAACGTGATACAGTATGCCATATGTGTTAGAACTCTCCTGTTAGGTTTTTTCTAGTTTGCTGGTCACATGACCTTTTTTGCCTATTTAATCCTGCTCCGCCCTCCTGGCCTTGCTGGACTTCATTGTAATTTCTACTCTTAAGTTAGCCTGGTGCTTAGTTGCCTTTCTCAGTCTGTTTAGCTTGGTCTTCAGACCTTTATGTTCTATGTTGTGTGTTTGTCTTTTACTGCAACAATTTCTGCTAGGAGGTGCCCAACTTTATCCCAGTCCCTAGTTCTTGTAGGGATCCCTCCCTTGCATCTATAGGTCTTCGTACAGACTAGCCGAGGACTTTAGCGGGTCTGATCGCAGGATCAGGTTCCCCGTTACATCGTAGGGATCTAGCTTAGTTCTATTGTAGGGACAGATCTCCTTTCTTTCCTTAGTGCTTGTAGCAGATCATAACAGTAAGTCCAGCCCAAAAATATCTCTAAGGAAAGACTTCCAGTTTCCATCATGGTGTCGGTTCAGGATTTGGGTCAACGCCTGCAGAGACTCTCTCTGGAGGTGGCCGAGCTCCAACAACATGTGAGTAGCTGTTCTGGAGCACATTTTGTGGAGCCAAAGGTACGTTTGCCTGATTTATTCTTTGGTGATCAACGGGAATTTTTTTCCTTTAAAAATGCTTGTTTATTGTATTTTTGTTTGAGACCCAGATCCTCTGGTGATGAATCACAGCGCATAGGGTTCATAATGTCACTTTTGTGCAAAGAACCTCAGGGATGGGCCTTTTCTCTCCAACCTAGTGATCCATGCTTTAGATCAGTGGATAGTTTTTTTTCTGCTTTGGGTTTGTTGTATGATGATCCTGATCGTGTCTCATCAGCTGAGACTGAATTAAGACATTTGAGGCAGGGATCGGGTAATGTGGAAAAATATTGTTCTCACTTCCGTCGGTGGTCTGCCCAGGTGGGGTGGAACAATTCAGCTTTGAAAAGTTTGTTTCTTGCTGGGCTAGGTGAAAGGGTTAAGGATTTGCTGATTGCTTATCCCACACCGGGAAACTTGCAGGAGGCTATGCAATTAGCTATACGGGTGGACAGGAGACTGCGTGCAAGGGTTAATGAAAGTAAATCCTCTGCCATGTCAGCTCCGAGTCTTGAGAGGGTCTGTACTGACATTGGAGAGCCAATGGAGATCGGGGTGATGGCACCCCGCTCTCAGGAAAAAGACCGCAGATCTTCTGAAGGTTTGTGCTTTTATTGCGGAAAATCTGATCATTTTATTAAGAACTGTGTACTTCGTATGAACAAAGAAAAAAAAAAGGTCAGTTACGCCCGTATTGCCTGTTTAAATTCTAAGGGGGTATTTCTTTCTGCTACTACCACTGCTCAGGAAAAATTAATTGAATTTCGGATATTTGTGGATTGTGGTTCTACTCTGAATGTGATTGATGGGGGATTCTTGGAAAAACTTCAATTAAAACCCAAACTTTTGTCATCCCCTATTGCTGTGGTTTCTGTCGATGGCTCCCCCTTGAAGAGTGTTACTCACAAGGTCTGTGAATTTCCCCTCACTATTAATGGTGTTCATCAAGAAAATTTGGATTTGGTGGTATTAAATAATTTGCCTTCTCCAGTAATTTTGGGGTTACCCTGGTTAAAATTGCACAATCCTGTACTGGATTGGTCTATCAATGAAATTAAGTCCTGGAGTCCTAAGTGTTATGACAAGTGTTGTAACGGACGTATTGCTGCAGTGGAAAAAGGGGAATTACCTGTACCTATTCTGGATTTTTGGAGAGTTTTTTCTGAGGAGGAGTCACAAATATTGCCTCCCCATAGAGACTATGATTGTACCATTGAATTTGTCCCTGGAGCGACTCTTCCTAAAAGTCGTTTATTTAATCTTACTATTCCTGAGAGAAATGCTTTGGAGGAATACATACAGACAAGCTTGGCCGCCGGTCACATTAGGCCTTCCAAGTCTCCTGTGGCTGTTGGATTTTCTTTTGTTAAAAAAAAGGACGGTGGTTTACGTCCTTGTCTGGACTTTCGTGAGATTAATAAAATTACTGTACGCAATCCTTACCCACTGCCATTGATTCCTGATTTGTTTAACCAGTTAGTGGGGGCCAAGTGGTTCTCTAAAATTGATCTCCGGGGGGCATACAATTTGTTGCGCATGAAGGAGGGTGATGAATGGAAGACTGCTTTTAACACTCCTGTGGGTCATTTTGAGAACCTGGTTATGCCTTTTGGTCTTACCAATGCTCCAGCATTTTTTCAGAATCTTATTAATGACATCCTTAGACCTTTGATCGGCAAAAATGTGGTTGTGTATTTGGATGACATTTTGATTTATTCGCCTGATCTGGAGTCTCATTGGCGGAGCGTACGTGAGGTATTACAGTTATTAATTGACAATTCGCTTTTTGCTAAGCTAGAGAAATGTGAGTTTGCTGTACAGAGAATTAGTTTTTTGGGCTACATTATCTCCAGCGAAGGCTTTGAGATGGACCCTGTGAAGGTTCAGGCGGTTCAGGAATGACCTAGGCCTATTGGTTTGAAATCGATACAGAGGTTTTTGGGTTTCGCCAATTATTACAGAAAATTCATTAAAAAATTTTCTATTATTGTCAAACCACTGACCGAACTCACAAGGAAAGGTGCTAATGCGGTTCAGTTGACTACTGAGGCCATTGAAGCTTTTGTGTTTCTAAAGGAGAGGTTCAGCTCTGCTCCTATCCTTATGCAGCCTGATGTGACTAAGCCGTTTTTGGTTGAGGTTGATGCTTCTTCGGTGGGGGTCGGTGCGGTGTTGTCTCAGAAAAACAAGGATGGAGTACATCCCTGTGCTTTTTTTTCAAAAAAATTTTCTGAGACTGAACTTAATTACGATATTGGTAATCGGGAATTGCTGGCTATTAAACTCGCATTTGAACACTGGTGTCATCTCTTGGAAGGTGCTGAATTTCCCATTCAGGTTTTCACTGATCATAAAAATCTGATCTATCTTGATGCTGCCAAGCGCTTGAATGCCCGTCAGGCTAGGTGGGCACTTTTTTTCTCGCGGTTTAATTTTTCCGTTACTTACATCCCGGGTACCAAGAATGTTAAAGCTGATGCTTTGTCTCGCAGCTTTTCTCCCATGGTCGGTGCTGAGGAGGAGGGGAGCATTTTACAAGAAGGTGTTGTGATTGCTGCATTGGACTCCGTTTTGGAAGATGAGATTCTTAAAGTACAGGAGAATGCCCCATCTAACACTCCCCATGGGAGGTTGTTTGTGCCTAGGACCTTTAGGAGAGATTTGTTTGTTGAGTGTCATGAGTCTCGGTTGGCAGGTCATCCAAGAATTTCTGAGACCAAGAGACTTGTGGGTCGCAGTTTTTGGTGGTCTGGATGGCAGAAGGAAGTCATTAAGTGGGTGCGTCAATGTACGGTGTGTGCTAGATCTAAGTCTTCACATACTCCTGCAGCGGGGTTGCTTTGCCCTCTGGAGGTTCCTAGTGCAGCTTGGACACATCTGGCTATGGACTTTATTACTGACCTTCCCCCCTCTGAGGGTTTCACAGTCATCTGGGTGGTCGTGGACCGTTTTAGCAAGATGTGTCACTTGGTTCCTTTCATCAAACTGCCCTGCGCTAAGACACTAAGGCCTTTGTCAAGGAAATTGTCAGACAACATGGCGTTCCTACTGACATTGTTTCGGATAGGGGACCTCAGTTCGTGGCTCGTTTTTGGAGTGCTTTTTGTGACAGGTTGGGAGTTCATTTGTCGTTTTCATCCGGATATCATCCTGAGTCTAATGGCCAGACACAAAGGAAGATTCAGGATGTTGAGCAGTTCTTGCGTTGTTTTGTGGCAGACAATCAGGAGGGGTGGTCTGAGTTTCTGCCACTTGCTGAATTTGCTCTTAACAACCATACATCCTCTTCTGCTGGTTGTTCGCCTTTTTTTTGTTGTTCTGGGAGACATCCGTCTTTTGGGTCATTCTCCAAATTGGTATCGGCTGTGCCTGAGGAGGAGAGTTTTTCCGGTGACTTGGAGAGAGTTTGGACGGATGTGCGTGGTAATCTTCAGGAGGCTAACAAAAAATCTAAGAGGTACTTTGATAGGAAACGGCAAGAGGTTTTGTTTTCTATTGGTGACATGGTTTGGTTGTCCTCTAAGAATCTGCGGTTGAGGATTCCTTCTAAAAAATTGGGTCCCAAGTTTGTAGGGCCCTTTAAGGTGCTTCAGGTAGTTAACCAATCTGCTGTTAGGTTGGAGGTTCCTACCTCCTGGAAGATTAATCCGGTGTTTCATGTTTCTCTGTTGAAAAGAGCTTGTGTGTCGGATGAAGACGTCTCTGCCACTGTTCCTCCGGTGGTGGAGGACGGGGAATACGAAATTTCCCGCATCCTAAATTCTAGACGGTATAGAGGGAGTTTGCAGTATCTCGTCGCTTGGAAAGGTTTCGGACCCGAGGATAACTCATGGGTGAGGGCGGATGATGTTTCTGCTTCCAGACTTGTCAGAGCATTTCACAGGAGGTTTCCTGACAAGCCTGGGCCTAGGGGATCCGGAGGATCCTCTTAGAAGAGGGGGTACTGTTAGAACTCTCCTGTTAGGTTTTTTCTAGTTTGCTGGTCACATGACCTTTTTTGCCTATTTAATCCTGCTCCGCCCTCCTGGCCTTGCTGGACTTCATTGTAATTTCTACTCTTAAGTTAGCTTGGTGCTTAGTTACCTTTCTCAGTCTGTTTAGCTTGGTCTTCGGACCTTTATGTTCTATGTTGTGTGTTTGTCTTTTACTGCTACAATTTCTGCTAGGAGGTGCCCAACTTTATCCCAGTCCCTAGTTCTTGTAGGGATCCCTCCCTTGCATCTATAGGTCTTCGTACAGACTAGCCGAGGACTTTAGTGGGTCTGATCGCAGGATCAGGTTCCCCGTTACATTGTAGGGATCTAGCTTAGTTCTATTGTAGGGACAGATCTCTTTTCTTTCCTTAGTGCTTGTAGCAGATCATAACAATATGTCACCTTGTCATTTTGTGGCATTGAAATTCAACTGTTTGCAGACTGAGTAAAAAAAAACAATTTTTTTGAGTTGCTAGCAAAAGTAAAAAAATATTTTTTTTTCTGAGACAATCGTGATACAGTACACCATAAGCCACCTTGTCATTTTGTGCCGTTGAAATTCAGCTGTATGCAGAGTAAAAAAATCTATTTTTTTGTGAGTAACATGAAACAGCACGCCATAGGCCACCTTGTCATTTTGTGGTGGTGAAATTAAGCTGCATGCAGAGTAATAAACTCTTTTTTTCTGTGACAAACGTGATTTAGCAGGCTAGATCTGAGTTTGAAATTGTTTGGAGCATATCTTCTCTGTTATACAGGCCTCAACCACGCTAAAAAATAAATTTCTTCTGTTACTAACGTGAAACAGTAGGGGAGATCTCAGTTTGAAATTGTTTGGAGCATATTTTGTATGTTATACAGGCCTCATCCACACAAAAAAATATTTTCTTCTGTTACTAACGTGATACAGTAGGGGACATCTCAGGGTGCCAAGGGAGCGTGGATTAGTGCGATTGAGGGGGGCTGGTAATACCAGAGAAACAGTCAGTGAAGGTGCAAGAGCTTTGGAACAAATGGAGGAGGAAGAGGTGATGGGCGAGCAACTGTCAGGAGATGAAGAGGATAATCATCCCCTCTCTGTTGTTCATGGTTGGTGGGAGGGGACAGAGGAATCAAGAATCAGAGTTACCCAGTCACCAACACAGCATGGGCTTAAACCTCATGGAAGAGCCTGCCATATGAGTGCCTTCTGACTGCAACATGATCCCCACATACAGTAGTTATGATTCAAAATAGTGCTGACTACTGGGTTTCCACTCTGTTAGATCCACATTATAAGAGTAAATTTTGCCAGATGCTGTAGTATTGAAACACGCTTTTACACTTCGTTAAGAGAGGTTTTCCCCAAGACAGCAGTGAGGCACACAGTGTGCATCGCAGCTCTACACTTCCAACCTCAGGCACATCAATTCATCAATGCCAAAATGTTAGCAGCAGCAATGTAAGAGGCAGAAGCAATTTCTGTGAGTCCTTTCACACATTTTTTAGACAAGTTCGTGCACCAGCACAACAGAGTACAAGTATGACATGTGGTGAACGACTGGAGAGGATGGTGCAGAAGTATCTAGAACTCAATATCAATACCATCAGGGAGGGTTTGAACCCTTTGACATTTTGGACTTCAAAAATGGATGAGTGGCCTGAGCTCGCCTGTTACGCCTTGGAGATTTTATCATGCTCGGCAGCCAGCATTCTCTCAGAACATGTCTTCAGCGCTGCTAGTGGGGTCCTCATGGATAAACACAGCCGGATGTTCCCTGAAAGTGTAGACTGCCTAACTTTCATCAAGATGAACAAGTCATGGATCTCCAAGGACATTTGCACCCCATTCGCAGACTGTACACACTAGGCGATACTGTACTTTTTAATTTGCTGCACTGATCTCGCATAATTGCATTTTATGATATGTTTAGTGTGGCTTCTGTGCCTGCTATTGCTGCTGCTGCAGATGTTAACACTAATTTTTTGAAATGTGAACACTCCGGATTGGGTCTCCATCTGCTGGGTTGGCGGTAGTGGAAGAAGTGTCGGTCCCCATTATACTAGTTCTACTCTAGTGAAATTGATGCCACTTCGGTGGTGTCAGGCTCTAATTTTTTTTAATGTGAACACTCCTAATTGGGTCTCCATCTGCTGGGTTGGCTGTAGTGGAAAAGGTGTTGGTCCCCATTATACTAGTTCTACTCTACAGAAATTGATGCCAGTTCGGTGGCGTCAGGCCTTCATTTTTTTTAATTCGAAGACTCCTGATTGGGTCTCCATCTGCTGGGTTGGTTGTAGTGGAAGAGGTGTCGGTCCCAATTATAATAGTTATGCTGTAGTGAAATTAATTCTTTGATGCAGGTGTTGTACTCACAGGGGTACACAGACATGATGAAATCGAAATTGTTTTTTTTACTTCCGTGGTATGTAAAGCAGGCTACATCTCAGCTTTAAATTTTATGGTGCAGATATTGTTCTCTACACAGGGGTACACATGATGAAATCGAAATTGGTTTTCTTACTACCGTGGTATATAAAGCATGCTACATCTCAGCTTTAAATTCTTTGGTGCAGATATTGTTCTCCACACAGGGTTACACATGATGAAATTGAAATTGTTTTTCTTACTACCATGGTATATAAAGCATTCTACATCTCAGCTTCAAATTCTTTGGTGCAGATATTGTTCTCCACACAGGGGTGCACATGATAAAATTGAAATTGGTTTTCTTACTATCGTGGTATATAAAGCAGGCTACATCTCAGCTTTAAATTCTTTGTTGCAGATATTATTCTCACAGGGGTACACAGACATGATAAAATCAAAATTGGTTTTCTTACTACCGTGGTATATAAAGCAGGCTACATTTCAGGTTTAAATTCTTTGGTGCAAATATTGTTCTCCATACAAGGGAAAAAATATGAAGTAGGGTCTGAGCAGCTTCCTGATCCTCATCACCAGACATTAAACCCTGGGGGGGACAGGTGATCTTGATGAGATTTAGATACCCGAGGGTCACGTGGACTGTATTGTGCTGTCAGGATAAGTAGAGGAGGAGGGTGACTCTCAGGGTGAGGACTGGGATAACACATTGGATGATGATGAGGTTGTGGATCCCACTTGGTGTGAACCTAGAGGTATGCAGCTGATTAGCTCATCTGAGGAGGTGAAGGAGGAGGAAGACAAGGAGGTTACGTTGCATCCTAAGGTGCAGAAATGGAGTGATGCAACCACGAAGAACACTGTATCCTTAGTAGAGATGAGCGGTGTTCGACTCGAACTGCTCGCCAATCTCAAATTCGAGCTGTTTTGGGCGGTGTTCGAGCCGTTCGGCGACCACGAACAATTTGAAAAAAATTTGGCTGTTCGAGGTTATGTTCGATAACTGTTCGTGCACCAAAATCATAACTGGATTTTTTTCTCAGTAATGCTGAAAATTAATGTTAATACGCTGTTTGAGTGTACAGCGGGGCGGGGGGAGGGGCAGGGGTTGAATCTCTGCATAAATAATGAAGATCTCCATTTTTTTTTCTCTTTCCCGCATTTACAGTGGGGAGGTGCAATCTGTCAGCCTATCAGCAGCGCACACACGGAGCGAACTGCTTTTTTTCACACAAGCAAGGGCATGTGTCATTGGCAGTGTATGTCACATGTCCCAGCCATTTTCCCCGTCGCCACCATTTTCTCACTGCTGCAGCTGCGTGTTAGACGGCACCGCTGTTGCTGTGTGCGCTATACTTTCAGTGTTAATTTCAAGCCAATTTTCGCACAAATCTACAGATAGCTTGGGAGTAGGGAATAGTTGTGATTGCAGTCATTTTGAGGACTAGGTTACATAATTTCCTACAACTTTTATCAGGCAGGTCTGTGCTCTTAAATAGATAGGTTGGGAGTAAAGACTAATTGTAATTGCAGTCCTTTTGAGAGCTAGGTTACATCAGTTCCTATCACTTTTATCAGGCAGGTCTGTGCTCTTAAATAGATAGGTTGGGAGTAAAGACTAATTGTAATTGCAGTCCTTTTGAGGGCTAGGTTATATCAGTTCCTATCACTTTTTGCCAGGCAGGTGTGTGGGACTTGTTCTATTAGTCCATCTATACTAACCTCCACCAGGTTGCAAATTCAAAATAATTTTTATCTGCATCTAGCTCTGAAAAAATATTTGGGCTTGGGCTTGTAGCAGTGTGTGGGACTTGTTATATTAGTCCATCTATACTAACCTCCACCAGGTTGCAAATTCAAAATAATTTTTATCTGCATCTAGCTGTGAAAAAATATTTGGGCTTGTAGCAGTGTATGGGACTTGTTCTATTAGTCCATCTATACTAACCTCCACCAGGTTGCAAATTCAAAATAATTTTTATCTGCATCTAACCCAGCCAATACTTTTGGGCTAATACCACAGTTTGGCCACTCAGCTCTGCTCGGTTCCCATCCATTGTTTTTTGTGCAAACAACTCCAGAGATGTCAATTAGTTAACCACCAAAATGAGTGGAAAAAGGCCTGCTGCTGGTGGAAAGGGGAATAGGCTTGTTGGGAAGGGAAAAAAAGGTTGTGTCTGTGGGGTAGGTGTTAAAGCAACAGTAACATCTGCAGAAGGAAGACCATCTTCCAGCCAAACTAAGATGTCTACTTCTTTTAGCGTACAATGTGATAAGATCCCTTTCTTACAGCCACGCCAATCACTACAAATTCCAGATGAGGCACAAGAACAGCAGGTGCTTCAACGGATATCAAGTGCTCCTTTAAGTGGGCTCTCCTCCACCTCAACATCACAAATACTCCAGTCCTCAGAGGTGTCACCCCAATCGCACTTGCTTCCTCACAGCTCCCAAGTCTCCAGCTGCCCGTCTGAGTATGGGGTAGAACAGATGGTTGAGTCTGCAGAGCTGTTTACTCATACTATAGCCTGGGAATCAGAGGTCGGCTCCAGAGCTTCTGTGAATCCAGACGAGGAAATGATCTGCACTGATGCCCAGAAGCTTTATGAGTCGGATCCAGGACCAGACGCAGAAGGTTCTGACCATAATGTAGCCCCTCGTTCCCAAACTGTAACTCCTGTTGGTGGAGACAATGAGGAAGACGATGATGAGACTTAAATACCTGATTGGAGCGACAACTTGAGTTTTTTGTCAGGGCAGGAAGAGGTTGGCTCTGAGGACGACGGGTGTGATAACACACAGGGTGATGATGATGAGGTTGGAGATCCCACTTACTGTCAACCCACAGTCAGCCAGTCGATGAGGTCAGCAGAGGAGGTGGAGGAGGATGCTAGTGACGACGAGGTCAGGTTGCGCCTTCCTGGACAGAGACATAGCACTGGAAGCACTTCAACAACTGCATCCTCAAACACAACTCTGCCTCTGACCAGAAGTCATGGTGGCTCTTCTGGTCGCATGGGTGCTAAGCCTTGCATAGCCTGGGCATTTTTTTAGATCGATAAGGATGACCCAACTCGTGTTATCTGTAACATTTGTCAGCAAAAGCTAAGTAGAGGCCAAAAAATACATAGTTTGAGTGCTTCATGCATGAACCGGCACATGGATATGAAGCATAAGTTGCACTGGGAAGCTCACTGTGCTAAAATGCGGCCTAGCCGGCCGGGCCAACCACAATCTGCCACATCTTGTGCATCCGTGGCCTCTTCATCCTCTGTGACTGGGGGGACGCAGACCTGCCACCTCTTTAACCGTAGCAGCCAGCGTGATTGGCAGGTCATCATTTTCTTTGGAGGTGGAAACACCAGCTGGTGTTCAGAGCTGTCCGACATCGATAGCACCACCTTTGGAAAAAGGCAACCTAACATGTTCGCCTGCATCTTCCTCACAGACCGACAGTTTGCCGGGGACACCCTTCTCAACCCCGTCTAAGCACAACAGCCAGCCCTCGGTCCCTCAGATGTGGACAAGTAAAAGACCATTTCCTCCTAGCCATGAGAAAGCTAACAGGTTGAATTTCACCATCTGCAAGCTCTTGGCTACAGAAATGCTGCCTTTCCGCCTGGTGGACACAGAGGATTTTCGAGACCTTATGTCTGTCGCAGTGCCCCAGTACCAGATGCCCAGTCGGCACTACTTCTCAAAGAAAGGTGTGCCTGCGCTCCACCAGCATGTCGCACACAACATCACCGCTTCTTTGAGAAACTCTGTGTGTGACAGGGTGCATTTCACCACAGACACTTGGACGAGTAGGCATGGACAGGGGCGTTACATGTCGCTGACTGGGCACTGGGTAACTATGGTGACAGCAGGACAAGGGGCGGCTGTCCAAGTCTTACCGTTCCCACGAGTTGTGTGTCAATCCTCTTTATCTCGAAGTTCTTCCACTGCTTCTGCCTCCTCAACCTCCTCTCGGTCCTCCACCTGCACCCAAAGCCTGTCTGGTCATGCCACTAGCTTTCTAACTGCGCAGTAGGGACCCTGCACACCTCCTTACTATGCTGGCAGCAGGGCTCAACGTCATCAGGCGGTTTTTACTTTGAAATGTCTGGGAAATATGAGTCACACAGCTGAGGAGTTGTGGTCAGCTCTGGAGAGCCAGTTTCATGAATGGTTGTCTCCATTGGACCTGAAACCAGGGAAGGCCGTGTGCGACAATGCTGCAAACCTGGGTGCGGCCCTTCGCCGGGTCAAGGTCACTCACGTGCCTTGTAAGCCTCATGTGTTGAACCTGGTTGTCCAGCAATTTTTAGCCCACTATCCCGGACTAAATGGCCTTCTGCAGAGGGCACGGGCGCTGTGTGCTCACTTCCGCCGTTTGCATCCCGCAGCTCAGTGACTTACATCTGTGGCAGCACCGACAAGCCCTGGTGCAATACGTTGTCACGTATAGCCTGGGCCAAAGAGATCCAGAGGTGGGGCAAATCACGCTGGAGGAGTGGTCTCAGATCAGGGACCTATGCACCCTTCTGCACAGTTTTGAAATGGCGACGAAGATGTTTAGTGCTGACGATGCCATTATTAGCATGACTATTCCGGTGATTTACATGCTGGAGCACATGTTAAACAGAATTTGGAGTCAGGTGGTGGCACAAGAGGAGGTGGAGGAAGTAGAGGAGGAAGAGTTGTATGCGGAAGGGCTAACATCTGCAAGGTCCAGACGGTCGGCAGCACCAAGGCGGCAGGCATGTGAGGGTGGGGGAGATGGTTTTACCAGGGCGCATAGTAGCAGCCAAACTAGTGAGGAAGGTGCAGGAGCCCAGGAAGAAGTGGAGGACGAACTGATGGAAGACTCATCAGATTAGGGAGACCTTGATCACATTTCTGTTGTGCGAGGTTGGGGGGAGAGGGCAGAGGAAGGAAGCATGATTGTTACCTCGCCACCAACACAACAGGGACTTGGTGCTCCTGGATGCGCAAGACACATGAGTGCCTTCTTGCTGCATTACCTGCAACATGACCCTCAAATTGTGAGAATTAGAAATAATCCTGACTACTGGGTTGCCACACTGTTAGATCCCCGGTACAAAAGTAAATTTGCAGAAATTATTCCTGCCATAGAAAGAGATGCACGCATGCAGGAGTATCAGCAGAGACTGTTGCAGAATCTTACATGTGCTTTTCCCCAAAACACTAGTGGTGCACGTAGTGAATCTCACAGTTCCAACTTGCCAACCGTGGGACCGTCGAGTGTTCAGCCCTCAAAACGTAACAAGAACACAGTATCTGCTGGTAAGATCAATTTTGCGGAATCATTTCACCACTTTTTTAGCCCATCCTTTGCAAGGCCACAGGAGACAAGAAGTCTGACACATAGTCAACGCCTAGAGACGATGGTACAGGAGTATCTCCAAGTAAACATTGAAGCCATGACTGTGTCACTGGACCCTTGCTCTTTTTGGGCTTCCAATCTGGATAAATGGCCGGAGCTCGCAATTTACGCCTTGGAGATCTTGTCATGCCCCGCAGCCAGCGCTCTGTCTGAACGTGTGTTCAGTGCTGCTGGTGGTGTGCTGACCGATAAGCGCACGCGGCTCTCCACTGATAATGTAGACAGACTCACATTCTTAAAGATGAACAAATCATGGATATGAAACGACTTTTCTACCCCTGCGTCATCCTGGGTAGAGTAAAAGCTTGATGATTTGTTAAAATCACCTCACCAACCGTTTTAAGCTTTCAAATTACTAATCATGCTTATCTGTATCTTGGCTGGAAAATAATTTGGGCCTTGTAGCAGTGTGCAGTACTGATTCTATTAGGCCATCTATATTAAGCTCCACCAGCTTTCAAATTAATAATAATTTTTAGCTGCATCTAGCCCGGAAAATAATTTTGGGGCTCCTAGATGCGCAAGACACATGAGTGCCTTCTTGCTGCACTACCTGCAACATGACCCTCAGATTGTCAGCATTCAAAATAATCCTGACTACTGGGTTGCCACACTCTTAGATCCCCCACACTCTTCGATCAACCTTTTCATTTTAATAAAGAACAAAAAAATGGTCATTTTTTAAATTATAAGCATTAGCAGGTTATTAGAAACTGAAATCAAACAGTTATCAACTCAAAACTTTATTCTAGGTGATGTTACATTTGCACATAGGACCCCTTGTTCGAACGGAGCTTCTGAACTCTCTCGTCCATTGAATTTGTCAGGTTTTGGATGGTTTCTGCTTCAATTGTTTTGCATGAGGACAGAATACCCTCCCAGAGCTGTTGCTTAGATGTGAACTGCCTCCCGCCATCATAGACACTCCTTTTGATGATGCTCTAGAGGTTCTCAATGGGGTTGAGGTCAGGGGAGCATGGGGTTCACACCATAAGTTTGTCCCCTTCTATGCCCATATCAGCCAGAGATGCAGATGTGTTATATGCAGCATGAGACGGTGCATTATCATGCATGAAAATGATCTTGCTGCGGAATACACGGTTCTTCTTCTTGAACCATGGCAGGAAGTGCTGTTTGAGAAACTCCACATACATTATGGAGTTCATCTTTACCCCTTCAGGGATCCGAAAGGGGCCGACAATCTCTCTCCCCATGATTCCAGCCCAAAACATTACTCCACCTCCTCCTTGTTGGCGCCGTAGCCGTGTTTGCATGGGGTGTCCATCAACCAGCCATCCTCCACTCCATCCATCTGGACCATCGAGCGTTGCACGGCACTCATCCGTGAATAAAACAGTTTTGAAGTCAGTCTTCATGTATTGTTTGGCCCACTGGAGCCGTTTCTGCTTGTGTACAGTGAATAGAGGAGGTCGACAGGATGGCTTACGCACAGCTGCAAACCTCTGAAGGACCCTGCATCTTGTTGTTCGGGGGATGTTGGAGGCACCAGCAGCTTTAAAAACTTGTCTGCTGCTATGACAAGGCTTTTTTGCCACTGCTCTTTTAACCTGACGTAATTACCTGTAGGAAAGAGTCCTCAATTTTCCCTTATCAGCACTCACACGTGTGTACTGTGAATCAGCTACATACTTCTTGATTGTGCGATGATCAGGATGAAGTGTCTTGGCAATGTTGATTGTAGTCATGCCTTGACCTAAACACTCCACAATTTGTTGCTTCTCAGCTGCCGACACATCCTTTTTCTTTCCCACTTTGGCAGAAAATGTAGGCTGCTTAAAAATGTGGGACAGCCTTCTTAAGTAGTCTTGCCTTTCATTGGACACACCTGCCAAACTAATTAGCACAGGTGTCTGCAATTGCTTACAGTGATATAAAGAGCCCTGACACACATCACCATCAATGAGTTTAACTGACAAATAGTGTTGAGCCACCCCCGTAGTGTTCGAGTTCGGTTCGTCGAACACCCGTGTGTTCGCCGAACTGTTCGTCGAACTGTTCGTCGAACACCTTCGAACACCGTTAAAACCAATGGCAGGCAAACAAAAACACATAGAAACACATAGAAAACACCTTCAAAAGTGTCCAAAAGCTGTCAAACTGCTCAGAAGACATAACTAACACATGGAAAAGTGACAAGTACATATAGTCATGCGAAAATAAAAGAGGTGGAGGAGTAAAAGGAGGGGGAGACACAGATATAGGCATGTCATGCCCTTCTAAAATCCAAAAAGTGAGAAGCCGACACGGCCAGTCCGCTCCTGCCCGTGCCACCTCCGTGTCGCCGGGTTTGTGCCAGAGCCGCGGTGAACCCTGATGGCCAGCCCCCCTCTCCCAATACTGGTGCCTGTCCGCTGGTGGGTCGAGCGAGCCCCCCTGTGGTGGAGGCAGCTCTAAGCTTTTTAATTTAAATTGTCTCTCTAATTTGAATGAATTAACTTTAAATCCATTTACAAGGATCTATTGGAGGGCAAGTCTCATGCCAGCAGTCGCGTAATTCCAGCTCCAGTAGCGTCCACTAAAGCTGCTGCAGTTAAAAAGCTTTTATAAGGATCGAGCTCGGCTGTCCACCGCAAGGCATCCTACTGCCAGTCCCAGCCCCTATGCCTTGGGGTGCCTCCTGATGCTCTTCACTGAGTATCCCATGGTCCCGAAGCATTTCCTTTGAAAAAATTAAGTGTCTAAACTACAGGTGGTGTAGCTTGCTTAACAGGCGGGATAATCCGCTGACTAGCAGACACTGCTACTAGGCACAAAGTATTTCCTGGGCTAGATGCAGTTAAAAATTTGTAATTAGATACTCTCGTTGGATGCTGAGAAAGCATTCCATAGAGTCTCCTGGCACGCCATATATGATTCTCTTAAAAAGCTTGGGGTAGGGGTCTAGGGGACCCTTTTATTGCCAAAATCACGGCCCTGTATCACAATACGTCACCTAGGCTGAAGATAAATGGAACTGTAGCACCCTGAGGGCTCGGTTGCTACAGAGGTATTGCACCTCACCCAGAGGTGTGATATCTCACTCTCAGGTAAGGATGGAGTGTGGATCAGGACCCGACACCTGCATGCATTACACCACATTGCCGTGGGGCGGCGCGACCAATATGCCTCTGAGATGGACACGACAGTCCCTGTCCCTGGCTGGAGTGGGGGGAGGGAACACTGAGGAAGGGGAACCCTGTAGTGCAGGAGCAGGGAGGAAGCAGTTCCTGGGTGCATTGAGAAGGGAGTATAAAAGGTGGGCACCATCTTAGTTCAGTGCAGAGAAGTCTGAGCAGAAGTGGCAGGGAGCAGGGGCTCTGCATGAGCTCCGGAGGCGGGCCTAGTAACAGAGGCCCAGGCCTGGAAGAGGGAGAAGGAAGGAAGAGGAGCGGAGAAGGCTCCAGGAACGAGGAATGAAGGGATCCCAGGGGTGCGGACGGGCGAGTCGCCACCGCACGCCCGAATCCACCTGCGTGGAGGGGTCAGGCCAAAGGGGGAGACCGGTCCCCGAAACTAGTGGAGGCAGGAAACGACCCTCAGCTAGAAATCGGAGGCTGTGACATTTTATGTGGCGCAGCCCCTCGCTACACCCGCTAGGAAGGCACTACATAGGGTCAGGGAAACTGGCGCCAAGTTTACCAAGAGGAGGCCCGAGGCAGCCGGACAGAAGGGTTGGTAAGAAAGGCCAGACAAAGGACACACAAAGGGGGTCCTGTGAAGCGCTCCAAAGTTATCTGGGAGTTGTCTGAGCCCCTCACCTGGTGAGCACAGTACGACGTAGGCAGCCGTTACCTGCAGACGTGGTCTGGATAATAAGAACTGTGAGTAAAGGCCCTGGACTGCATCACTGACTCCGTGTCGTTACTGCTGCTGCCCTGCACCATCACCCCCATCCTCCGCATACACTGCCCTGAGGCTATACTCCTCCCGTGGGGAGTTATGCTACGCTCTGCTGCACCCACAACACCAGCCTCAGCGGTTTGCCCTGCAGCGGCGGTTCACTCTGACCGCAATCCACGGGTGGCGTAGTCGGACATTTAAACATCAAAACCACATAAATAGTTCCGCCACTGGTTTGACCACCCTGAGCCACGGAACCAGGTCGCCGCCACGAAGACTACAACCACCAGCATCCACCAAAAAGGGTCCGGCTCCGGGTGTCCCAAGGCCCAGGGGGTGCATCAGAACATTTTCATCACCTTTCACAATCACCAATGGGACAAGGCAGGGATGTCCTCTGTCCCCTCTCTTATACATCCTAGTGACGGAGCACCTGCTCTCATCAATTCGCCATAACCCCAATATTAGGTGGATTGAGGTGGGAGGCACCGAGTACAAGTGCTCTCTATTTGCTGATGATGTCCTAGTATATATCACTCAATCACATATATCCATCCATGCTGTTATGGCTGAAATAGATCACTTTGTTACATGGTCAAATTTTAAAATCAATGCAGCGAAGTCTGAGGCCCTCGATGTCTCCCTCCCCAAATCCATATAGGATTCCATCCAGTCCAACTTTCCCTTTGCCTGGCCCTCACAGGGTATCAAATACTTAGGAATTCCTATTCATAGAGACCTCTCCCATCTATGTTATCTTAATTTTGGGCCCTTAATTGAACAACTCCATACAGACCACGGTTGGCAAGTTAGAACTGTAAGATTCACTACGTGAACCACTGGTGTTTTGTGGAAAAGCACATGTACACTGCGTTCCAAATTATTATGCAAAAAGTGTTTAGGAGTGATAAGGGAAGAATTTGTTTGTTTGTCAGTTAAACTCATTGATGGTGATGTGTGTCAGGGCTCTTTATATCACTGTAAGCAATTGCAGACACCTGTGCTAATTAGTTTGGCAGGTGTGTCCAATGAAAGGCAAGACTACTTAAGAAGGCTGTCTCACATTATTAAGTAGCCTACATTTTCTGCCAAAATGGGAAAGAAAAAGGATGTGTTGGCTGCTGAGAAGCAACAAATTGTGGAGTGTTTAGGTCAAGGCATGACTACAATCAACATTGTGCGATGATCAGGATGAAGTGTCTTGGCAATCAAGAAGTATGTAGCTGATTCACAGTACACACGTGTGCGTGCTGATAAGGGCAAATTGAGGACTCTTTCCTACAGGCAATTACGTCAGGTTGAAAGAGCAGCGGCAAAAAAGCCTTGTCATAGCAGCAGACAAGTTTTTGAAGCTGCTTGTGCCTCCAACGTCCCCCGAACAACAAGATGCAGGGTCCTTCAGAGGTTTGCAGCTGTGCATACGCCATCCTGTTGACCTCCTCTATCCACTTCACACAAGCAGAAACGGCTCCAGTGGGCCAAACATTACATGAAGACTGATTTCAAAACTGTTTTGTTCACGGATGAGTGCCGTGCAGCGCTCGATGGTCCAGATGGATAGAGTGGAGGATGGCTGGTTGATGGACATCCCACGCAAACACGGCTACAGCGCCAACAAGGAGGAGGTGGAGTAATGTTTTGGGCTGGAATCATGGGGAGAGAGATTGTCGGCCCCTTTAGGATCCCTGAAGGCGCTAAAGATGAACTCCATAATGTATGTGGATTTTCTCAAACAGCACTTCCTGCCATGGTTCAAGAAGAAGAACCGTGTATTTCACAGCAAGATCATTTTTCTGCATTATAATGCACCATCTCATGCTGCACATAAAACATCTGCATCTCTGGCTGATATGGGCATAAAAGGGGACAAACTTATGGTGTGACCCCCATGCTCCCCTGACCTGTACCCCATTCAGAACCTTTGGAGCATCATTAAAAGGAGTGTCTATGATGGCGGGAGGCAGTTCACATCTAAGCAACGGCTCTGGGAGGGTATTCTGTCCTCATGCAAAACAATTGAAGCAGAAACCATCCAAAACCTGACAAATTCAATGGACGAGAGAGTTCAGAAGCTCCTTTCGAACAAGGGGTCCTATGTGAAAATGTAACATCACCTAGAATAAAGTTTTGAGTTGAAAACTGTTTGATTTCAGTTTCTAACAACCTGCTAATGCTTATAATTTCAAAAATGACCATTTTTTTGGTCTTTATTAAAATGAAAAGGTTGATCGAAAAGTTTGGGGGATCTAAGCGTGTGGCAACCCAGTAGTCATGATTACTTCGAATTCTGACAATATGAGGGTCATGCTGCAGGTAGTGCAGCAAGAAGGCACTTATGTGTCTTGCGCATCTCGGAGCCCCAAAATTATTTTCCGGGCTAGATGCAGCTAAAAATTATTATTAATTTTAAATCTGGTGAAGCTTTAGTATAGATGGCCTAATAGGATCAGTGCTGCACACTGCTACAAAGCCCAAATTATTTTCCAGCCAAGATACAGATAAACATGATTAGTAATTTGAAAGCTTAAAACGGTTGGTAGGGTGATTTTAACCAATCATCAAGCTTTTACTCTCCCCAGGATGACACAGGGGTAGAAAAGTCGTTTCGGATCCATGATTTGTTCATCTTTATGAACGTGAGTCTGTCTACATTATCAGTGGAGAGCCGCGTGCGCTTATCTGTCAGCACACCACCAGCAGCGCTGAACACACGTTCAGACAGAACGCTGGCTGCAGGGCATGACAAGATCTCCAAGGCGTAAGTGGCTAGCTCCGGCCATTTATCCAGATTGGAAGCCCAAAAAGAGCAAGGGTCCAGTGACACAGTCGTGGCTTCAATGTTTACTTGGAGATACTCCTGTACCATCGTCTCTAGGCGTTGACTATGTGTCAGACTTCTTGTCTCCTGTGGCCTTGCAAAGGATGGGCTAAAAAAGTGGTGAAATGATTCCGCAAAATTGATGTTACCAGCAGATACTGTGGTTCTGTTACGGTTTGAGTGCTCAACACTTGACGGTCCCACGGTTGGCAAGTTGGAACTGTGAGATTCACTACGTGCACCACTGGTATTTTGTGGAAAAGCACATGTAAGATTCTGCAACAGTCTCTGCTGATACTCCTGCATGCGTGCATCCCTTTCTATGGCAGGAATAATTTCTGCAAATTTACTTTTGTACCGGGAATCTAACAGTGTGGCAACCCAGTAGTCAGGATTATTTCTAATTCTCACAATTCGAGGGTCATGTTGCAGGTAGTGCAGCAAGAAGGCACTCATGTGTGTTGCGCATCCAGGAGCACCAAGTCCCTGTTGTGTTGGTGGCGAGGTAACAATCATGCTTCCTTCCTCTGTCCTCTCCCCCCAACCTCGCACAACAGAAATGTGATCAAGGTCTCCCTCATCTGATGAGTCTTCCATCAGTTCGTCCTCCACTTCTTCCTGGGCTCCTGCACCTTCATCACTAGTTTGGCTGCTACCATGCGCCCTGGTAAAACCATCTCCCCCACCCTCACATGCCTGCCGCCTTGGTGCTGCCGACCGTCTGGACCTTGCAGATGTTAGCCCTTCCGCATACAGCTCCTCCTCCTCTACTTCCTCCACCTCCTCTTGTGCCACCACCTGACTCCGAATTCTGTTTAACATGTGCTCCAGCATGTAAATCACCGGAATAGTCATGCTGATAATGGCATCGTCAGCACTAAACATCTTCGTCGCCATTTCAAAACTGTGCAGAAGGGTGCATAGGTCCCTGATCTGAGACCACTCCTCCAGCGTGATTTGCCCCACCTCTGAATCTCGTTGGCCCAGGCTATACGTCAGAACGTATTGCACCAGGGCTTGTCGGTGCTGCCACAGTCGCTGCAGCATGTGCAGAGTTGAATTCCACCGGGTAGGCACATCGCATTTTAGCCGGTGAAGTGGCAGGCCCAACGACTTCTGTAGAGATGTAAGTCGCTGAGCTGCGGGATGCGAACGGCGGAAGTGAGCACACAGCGACCGTGCCCTCTGCAGAAGGCCATCTAGTCTGGGATAGTGGGCTAAAGATTGCTGGACAACCAGGTTCAACACGTGAGCCATACAAGGCACGTGTGTGACATTGCCCCGGCGAAGGGCCGCACCCAGGTTTGCAGCATTGTCGCACATGGCCTTCCCTGGTTTCAGGTCCAGTGGAGACAACCATTCATGAAATTGGTTCTCCAGAGCTGACCACAACTCCTCAGCTGTGTGACTCACATTTCCCAGACATTTCAATGTAAAAACCGCCTGATGACGTTGAGCCCTACTGCCAGCATAGTAAGGAGGTGTGCAGGATCCCTTCTGCGCAGTTAGAAAGCTTGTGGCATGACCAGACAGGCTTTGGGTGCAGGTGGAAGAACGAGAGGAGGTTGAGGAGGCAGAAGCAGTGGAGGAACTTTGACATAAAGAGGATTGACGCACAACTCGTGGGGACGGCAAGACTTGGACAGCAGCCCCTTGTCCTGCTGTCACCATAGTTACCCAGTGCCCAGTCAGCGACATGTAACGCCCCTGTCCATGCCTACTCGTCCAAGTGTCTGTGGTGAAATGCACCCTGTCCCACACAGAGTTTCTCAAAGAAGCGGTGATGTTGTGTGCGACATGCTGGTGGAGCGCAGGCACACCTTTCTTTGAGAAGTAGTGCCGACTGGGCATCTGGTACTGGGGCACTGCGACGGACATAAGGTCTCGAAAATCCTCTGTGTCCACCAGGCGGAAAGGCAGCATTTCTGTAGCCAAGAGCTTGCAGATGGTTAAATTCAACCTCTTAGCTTTCTCATGGCTAGGAGGAAATGGTCTTTTACTTGTCCACATCTGAGGGTCCGAGGGCTGGCTATTGTGCTTAGACGGGGTTGATAAGGGTGTCCCCGGCAAACTGCCGGTCTGTGAGGAAGATGCAGGCGGACATGTTAGGTTGCCTTGATCCAAAGGTGGTGCTATCGATGTCGGACAGCGCTCAACACCAGCTGGTGTTACCACCTCCAAAGAAAATGATGACCTGCCAATCACGCTGGCTGTTGCGGGTAAAGAGGTGGCAGGTCTGCGCCCCAAAACAGGTGTGACTGCTGTCCCCCCAGTCACAGAGGATGAAGAGGCCGCGGATGCACAAGATATGGCAGACGGTGGTTGGCCCGGCCGGCTAGACCGCATTGTAGCACACTGAGCTTCCCACTGCAACTTATGCTTCATGTCCATGTGCCGGTTCATGCATGAAGTACTCAAACTATGTATTTTTTGGCCTCTACTTAGCTTTTGCTGACAAATGTTACAGATAACACGAGTTGGGTCATCTTTATCGATCTGAAAAAATGCCCAGGCTATGCAAGGCTTAGCACCCATGCGACCTGAAGAGCCACCACGACTTGTGGTGAGAGGCAGAGTTGTGTTTGAGGATGCAGTTGTTGACGTTTTTCCAGTACTACGTCTCTGTCCAGGAAGGCGCAACCTGACCTCGTCATCACTAGCATCTTCCTCCACCTCCTCTGCTGACCTCATCTCTTGGCTGACTGTGGGTTGACAGTAAGTGGGATCTCCAACCTCATCATCATCACCCTGTGCGTTATCACACCCGTTGTCCTCAGAGCCAACCTGTTCCTGCGCTGACAAAAAACTAAAGTTGTCGCTCCAATCAGGTATTTGAGTCTTATCATCGTCTTCCTCATTGTCTCCACCAACAGGAGTTACAGTTTGGGAATGAGGGTCTACATTATGGTCAGAACCTTCTGCGTCTGGTCCTGGATCCGACTCATAAAGATTCTGGGCATCAGTGCAGATCATTTCCTCGTCTGGATTCACAGAAGCGCTGGAGTCGACCTCTGATTCCCAGGCTATAGTATGAGTAAACAGCTCTGCAGACTCAACCATCTGTTCTACCTCATACTCAGACGGGCAGCTGGAGATTTGGGAGCTGTGAGGAAGCAAGTGCGATTGGGGTGACACCTTTGAGGACTGGAGTATTTGTGATGTTGAAGTTGATGTGGAGGAGAGCCCACTTAAAGGAGCACTTGATATCCGTTGAAGCACCTGCTGTTTTTGTGCCTCATCTGGAATTTGTAGCGATTGGCGTGGCCGTAAGAAAGGGATCTTATCACAATGTACGCTAAAAGAAGTAGACATTTTAGTTTGGCTGGAAGATGGTCTTTCTTCTGCAGATGTTACTGTTGCTTTAACACCTACCCCACGGACACAACCTTTTTTCCCCTTCCCAACATTCCTATTCCCCTTTCCACCAGCAGCAGGCCTTTTTCCACTCATTTTGGTGGTTAACTAATTCACAACTCTGGAGTTGTTTGCACAAAAAAACAATGGATGGGAACCGAGCAGAGCTGAGTGGCCAAACTGTGGTATTAGGCCAAAACTATTGGCTGGGTTAGATGCAGAAAAAAATTATATTCAATTTGCAACCTGATGGAGGTCAGTATAGATGGATTAATAGAACAAGTCCCACACACAGCTAGAAGCCCAATATTTTTTCAGAGGTAGATGAAGAAATAAATATATTCAGTTTGCAACCTGATGGAGGTCAGTATAGATGGACTAATACAACAAGTCCCACACACAGCTAGAAGCCCAATATTTTTTCAGAGGAAGATGCAGAAAAAAATATATTCAGTTTGCAACCTGATGGAGGTCTGTATAGATGGATTAATAGAACAAGTCCCACACACAGCTAGAAGCCCAATATTTTTTCAGAGGTAGATGCAGAAAAAAATATATTCAGTTTGCAACCTGATGGAGGTCTGTATAGATGGATTAATAGAACAAGTCCCACACACAGCTAGAAGCCCAATATTTTTTCAGAGCTAGATGCAGAAAAAAATATATTCAGTTTGCAACCTGATGGAGGTCTGTATAGATGGATTAATAGAACAAGTCCCACACACAGCTAGAAGCCCAATATTTTTTCAAAGGTAGATGCAGAAAAAAATATATTCAGTTTGCAACCTGATGGAGGTCAGTATAGATGGACTAATACAACAAGTCCCACACACAGCTAGAAGCCCAATATTTTTTCAGAGGTAGATGCAGAAAAAAATATATTCAGTTTGCAACCTGATGGAGGTCAGTATAGATGGACTAATACAACAAGTCCCACACACAGCTAGAAGCCCAATATTTTTTCAGAGGTAGATGCAGAAAAAAATATATTCAGTTTGCAACCTGATGGAGGTCTGTATAGATGGATTAATTGAACAAGTCCCACACACAGCTAGAAGCCCAATATTTTTTCAGAGGTAGATGCAGAAAAAAATATATTCAGTTTGCAACCTGATGGAGGTCTGTATAGATGGATTAATAGAACAAGTCCCACACACAGCTAGAAGCCCAATATTTTTTCAGAGGTAGATGCAGAAAAAAATATATTCAGTTTGCAACCTGATGGAGGTCTGTATAGATGGATTAATAGAACAAGTCCCACACACAGCTAGAAGCCCAATATTTTTTCAGAGGTAGATGCAGAAAAAAATATATTCAGTTTGCAACCTGATGGAGGTCTGTATAGATGGATTAATAGAACAAGTCCCACACACAGCTAGAAGCCCAATATTTTTTCAGAGGTAGATGCAGAAAAAAATATATTCAGTTTGCAACCTGATGGAGGTCTGTATAGATGGATTAATAGAACAAGTCCCACACACAGCTAGAAGCCCAATATTTTTTCAGAGGTAGATGCAGAAAAAAATATATTCAGTTTGCAACCTGATGGAGGTCTGTATAGATGGATTAATAGAACAAGTCCCACACACAGCTAGAAGCCCAATATTTTTTCAGAGCTAGATGCAGAAAAAAATTATATTCAATTTGCAACCTGATGGAGGTCAGTATAGATGGACTAATAGAATGATGCTATGCCCAAAAGATTTTACTTCACTAGGTGCAGTAAAAAAATTGGTATTCTATACACAGGTGGTATATCTTGCAACACAGATAGGCTACTCCACTGACTAACACACTCTGCAATAGGCCAAAAAGGATTAGCTTTGCTAGATTCAGCCAAATGCTGTGAAAAAAACTTGCACAGCACTGGCACAGACCTGCCTGGCAAAAACTGATAGGAACTGATGTAACCTAGTCCTGAAAAGGACTCCAATTACAATTAGTCTTTACTCCCACAATCTATCTATTTAAGAGCACAGACCTGCCTGATAAAAGTCGTAGGAAATGCTGTAACCTAGTCCTTAAAAGGACTGCAATCACAACTATTCCCTACTCCCAAGCTATCTGTAGATTTGTGCGAAAATTGGCTTGAAATTAACAAGGTATAGCGCACACAGCAACAGCGGTGCCGTCTAACACGCAGCTGCAGCAGTGAGAAAATGGTGGCGACGGGGAAAATGGCTTGGTCTTATAGGGCAAGGACATGTGACATACACTGCCAATGACACATGCCCTTGCTTGTGTGAAAAAAAGCACTTCGCTCCGTGTGTGCGCTGCTGATAGGCTGACAGATTGCACCTCCCCACTGCAAATGCGGGAAAGAGAAAAAAAAATGGAGATCTTTATTGTTCCTGCAGAGATCCATCCCCTGCCCCTCCCCCCACCCCGCTGTACACTCAAACTGCGTAATAACATTAATTTTCATCATTACTGAGAAAAAATCCAGTTATGATTTTGGTGCACGAACAGTTATCGAACATAACCTCGAACAGCCGAATTTTTCTCAAATTGTTCGTGTTCGCCGAACGGCTCGAACACCGCCCAAAACAGCTCGAATTTGAGATTGGCGAACAGTTCGAGTAGAACAACGCTCATCTCTACTGACAAACAAAAACATTCTTATCTTATCACTCCTAAACACTTTTTGCATAATAGTTTGGAACACAGTGTACATGTGCTTTTCCACAAAACACCAGTTGTTCACGTAGTGAATCTTACAGTTCTAACTTGCCAACCGTGGTCTGTATGGAGTTGTTCAATAAAGGGTCCAAAATCAAGATAACATAGACGCGAGAGGTCTCTATGAATACGAATTCCTAAGTATTTGATACCCTGTGAGGGCCAGGCAAGGGGAAAGTTGGACTGGATTGAATCCTGTGTGGATTTGGGGACGGAGACATTGAGGGTCTCAGACTTCGCTGCATTGATTTTAAAATTTGACCATGTAACAAAGTGATCTATTTCAGCCATAACAGCAGGGATGGATATATGTGATTGAGTGATATATACTAGGACATCATCAGCAAATGCAGAGCACTTGTACTCGGTGCCTCCCACCTCAATCCACCTAAAATTGGGGTTATGGCGAATTGATGAGAGCAGGTGCTCCATCACTAGGATGTATAAGAGAGGGGATAGAGGACATCCCTGCCTTGTCCCATTGGTGATTATAAAAGGTGATGAAAATGTGTCTGCTAGTCAGCGGATTATCCCTGCTGTTAAGCAAGCTACACTACCTGTAGTTTGGACACTTAATTTTTTCAAAGGAAATGGTTCAGGCCCACGGGACACTCACTGAAGAACATCGGGGAGGCACCCCAAGGCACAGGGGCTGGGACTGGCGGTAGGACGCCTTGCGGTGGACCGCCAAGCTCTATCCTTATAAAAGCTTTTTAACTGCAGCAGCTTTAGTGGACGCTACTGAAGCTGGAACTCTATTTTATTATAAATGTAAAAACACAAACTAGCACAAGTAACGATAACAATTTCCAGCAATATAACCGATACATAAACAATGTATATACAAGGGACCCCACCTGCCTGACAACCACCATACAACCACAGCCTATCCAAACATACCTCAAACTTCCTCCACACTTACACCTGATTCTGCCGTAACCAAAAACAGAGATGCAGAAGCAAAATACATATAAAAAAATATAAACCACATAAACCATATGAAATAACACACAACACTTAAATCATGAGTAACACATAATAACACATACACTACCCCAACTCTCACTATACCCCCAACCCGAACCGGCCTCTAAGTTCCGAAAAAGTCCTTCCGGACTTTGGGCGAACCCCGACAGTTTTGGGCCCGGGCCAGTCCAAGTTCATGCTTAACCCCCCTCAAAACCCCCACCCCACCTAACTAACCCCCAAAGTAAAAGAACAATAAGACAACAATAATAATAACAACAAGAACAATAACAAAAATACCATCCGCACCGGTTCGGTGCTTGTAAACCCTTTTCATGATACCATTCTCAAAACAAAAAGCTACGGTGAGAACTTAGCCCACCACCAGGAGGCTTGGAGCAATCCAGAACTAAGGCACCTGGAAGGAGAAACCCCTCCAGAGACGGGAGGCCCCCGATGCACCCAGCCTTTCATACTCCAAGGAGCGCACCTTCACCAGGTCACCAAGGATGTTGCTACATACCTCACCCACTGGGAGGATTTTACTGCCCGTCGACACTAAACACCGTGCATTCCATGTGAAAAACCTAACCACTAGGCTAACTAGAAAAAGAGTGCACTGGTCCCGTCCACCAAGGTCTCTGAACGCTCCATAGGCCCACTCAGCATAGGAGAGGCCCGCCAGCCTAGGCCAGTCAATGGAAGCGCCCACCCTGTTGCATACCTCTGCATTAAAGGGACACTGAAGCAGGAAGTGCTCCATGCTCTCAAGCGTGTCAGCACAACTCTCACGAGGACAATTGCTATCCTCGGAGTTCCTGTACTTCAAGTTGTCCCTCACATACAGCTTACCCTGAAAGCAGCGCCAAGTCAAGTCCAAATACTTCGCGGGGATCCGTTTTGAATTTAAAAGACGCAACCCCACTTCCAGATCCCGACTTGGGCAGTCCCTGAGTGCCAGTGGCTTTTGAAAATGGGTCGATAAGATCCTCCCCTCGAGAAGTTTCCTCGTGAGAGTCCTCACCTCCCACATTCCCAACCCCACCGGCGTATTACTTTCAAAACCGGGGTAACATAAGCCGGGAGATGCCCGTGCGGTGTGCGAAGATCCTTCACACGCCCTCCTGTCTCCCAATCCTGGAAGAAGGACTGCAACCATCCCCTACAGGAGAATACCCACAGAGGAGCCCTCTCTTTCCAGAGGTTTGATATATTTAGCTTAAGAAAGGTGCAAACCAAGAACACCACGGGGTTGACCATATTCAACCCCCCTAGTCTCCTCATACGGTAAGTAACCTCCCGCTTGACTAGGTTCAGCCTGTTTCCCATAACAGTTGGAAAAACAGGCCATAGACCCGCGTCCAGAGAGGCTCTGGCAAAATGCAAATGCTGCCTAGATACATTAACAATGGGAGCAGGAAACCTTTGCACAAGCTCACCCTTTCCCTCAGGGTCAAAGACCAACCCTTCCACTGGTCCACTCTCTGGGCGGCAGTTTTAAGTCTACCTTCCCAGTTTTTGGTTGGGTAATCACCCTGGCCAAATTCAACGCCTAGGATCTTGGCATACTCTTGGGGCTCTGGGAGGGTGTCCGGGAGATCAAACCTGGGATCTCCTCCCCCCAGCCAAAGACTCCCACACTTGCTCCGATTGACAATGGAACCAGAGGCCCTGGAGTAGCACTCCACCTCAGACATCACTGCCCGCACCTCCTCTTCTGAGGAGACAAAAACAGAGACATCATCAGCATAGGCCACTACCTTCAGGGCGGCCTCCCGTTCGCCCGCCTGGTCCATCCTCACCCCCGCTATTGGTCCACGATCCACCCTCCTTATGAAGGGATCAATCGCGAACACATACAGCAGGGGACTGAGAGGACATCCCTGACGAACGCCGGAGCCCACCGCAAAGGCCTGTCCAATCCAACCATTCACAAGTGGGAAACTCTCCGCCCCTCTGTACAATGTCTTCAACCTTCCTGTCCACATTGAGAAGCGCTATGGGCCTCCAGTTCTCAATGTGCGACGGATCCTTTCCTTTAGAAAGAAGGATCAAAGCTGACCTCCTCATTGATCTCGGAAGAGTGCCCGAGGAGAGACACTCATTAAAAACCTGAGTCAATAAGGGGACCCAAAGGTACTTAAAGGTCTTGTAGAACTCCGACGTTAAGCCGTCCGGACCTGGTGATTTTTTGAGCTGGAGCCCGTCAATCGCCAGTCTAACTTCCTCTTCTTTGATCTCATCCACCAAGACATCGAGCGAGGGGTCTACCCCTGATTCAGGAATGGCCTCAGCCAGGAAAGCAGACGTCTCATCTCGATCCAGCTCCTTCCTCCCCAAGAGATGTGAGTGAAAGGATCTGACGACCTCCAAGATCCCTGACCTGGACCTGGTCAGGGATCCTGTACTGTCCCTCAGACCCGCCACTATCTTACTACTCACTGACATCTTGCAGTTTCTGCAGGGGTCGGGTGAGCGATACTTCCCGAAGTCCCTCTCAAAAACCAAAGATGTGTGCCTATCATACTGACATCTCTTGAGTAAGGCTTTCACCCTGGTGATGTCCTCACGGCCACCCCCAATCGAGACAAGTTCCTCGAGTTTCCTCCTCAGGCCCCGATACAGGAGATCCCTGTTCAGGCTTCTGAGGTTAGAAAGCTGGCGGAAGAATCTCGCCACCCTATGTTTGAAGATCTCCCACCACTCTGACTTAGTGTTACCAAGGCCCAGTAGCGGTACCTGACTTTGAAAGAAATCCTCAAAGGACTGTCTTACAGCTGCTTCCTTCAGGAGTGACGAATTCAGCTTCCAAAAACCTCTTCCCATCCGAGGAGTCTCTGTAACATTCAGAGAAAACATAATCAGGCAGTGGTCGGAGAATTCAACCTCTACCACCGATAAAGGTGAAGAGACTGCCTCCTCCTTCAAATAAAACCTGTCTATTCTAGACCTAGTCTGACTACCTCTGAAATAAGTGTAACCCGCGTGGCCCGTGGTGTTCCGGATGTGGACATCCACTAGGCGAGCCTCACTAACTATGCTATTCAAGGCGACGCTGTCATAGGCCAACCGGTCTCTGGAACCTCCTCTGTCTTGGGGCCTCGAGACATTGTTGAAGTCCCCTCCAAAGACCACCTTTCGGCTACAAAACAAAAAGGGTTTAATACTCATAAAGAGACACTTGCGGTCCCACTTAGTCTGGGGACCATAGATGTTTATGAGCCGAAACTCTTGTCCCCTTATGAACACATCCAAGATCAAGCACCTCCCCATTTCCAACTCAATAACCCGTCGGCATACTACATCTGCGGTCTTGAAAAGGACCGCCACACCGCTATACGGCTCAGCCGCAAGATACCAATAGGAAGGCCCGTGTACCCACTCCCTCTTAGCTTTTTTAAGGGACGTGAGATCGACCAACCTGGTCTCCTGCAAAAACAAAATGTCGGCATCAATCTGGCCGAGAAAATGAAAGGCCGTTAACCTAGCCGCATCAGACTTTATGTTGGCAACATTAATGGTCGACAGCGTCAACGGGGTGAGTGCCGCCATCATGAGTGATGAGGTTGGACAGTGACCATCTTCCCACCCACCTTACCCTTTACATGTGCTCCATTTTCCTCCTCAGAGGACGATATAGCACGTTTCAGGCACACCGACACATCCATACCTGCTGTTCCACACACAACTTTAACGGGCACAACTGTTTCAGGCGCACCCTTGCCCTTGTCAGGAGGCCCTGGGTCGACCCCCCCCCACCAGAGGCCCGGTTTCCCCGACCCCCGATGTTGAGGGCCTGGCGCCCCCTTTAGCCCCTACATCCTTGTCCGCAACCCCCAGCACCAGACCCCCCTCCTCCCCCCCATCTGAAGACAATGGAGACTCGCTTAGGGCCTGGTACTGGTTGGAGAGCTCCACCGGAGGAAGGGAGGAAGAGCCTTCCTTTGGCACCTGGCCCCGGGTGGCCTTCTCCTTCGAGTTACCCTTCTTCCTCATCCTTTTCTTCTCCCTCTTCTTTTGCTGTTGCCACTCTTCATTCCCCCCCTCATCCACACCTTCGCTGTATGAGGATAAGGGAGAGGTGGCCCCATCCTCCCTGACCATCCTCCTGACCTCTTCATCTATCTCACTGTCCGGGACCTCAGCTGCAAGCTCCCCCGAACTAGGGACCAGAGGCAGGGACATAATCCCCTGGTCCCTCTCCACCACTCTCCTCGGACGCTGTTCTTTCCCTCCCGCTTCAGGGGGAGTTCTGCTCCTCACCGGTCCCTTACTTCCTACGCCGCCACTAGTCCCTTCACCGGCTGGTCTGGTCCTCGCCTCCTCCCTACCAGCACCTCCCGGATTCAGGCCAACATTAGCATAGGAGCGCGGACAGCGACTAAACGGGTGTCCCAAGACACCACACAGGTTACACCGAATGTCCCTACAGGTTGCGGCCAGATGACCCACCCCTCCACACATTGCGCACTTCTCCACCTTGCACCCCGCGCTGAAGTGAGAGGGGCTGCCGCACCTGTGGCACAACTTCGGCTGCCCCTGGTAAAAGATCAGGATCTGGTCCCTTCCCAAGAATGTTGAAGTGGGAATGTGGGTAACCGAGTAACCCGAGACCTTCAGTTTTACCATAAAGGTCCAGGCCCCTGACCAGATGCCATGCTTGTCCAGATTCTTTTTGGGAATCTGGACCACCTCCCCATACCTGCTCAGCCAGGTCATGATGTCCATCTCAGAAAGTGACTCGTTACTGGTGAGCACGGTCACTTTCTTCTCTGTGTTTTGGCGAGAGATAGCCTGGACTATAAACCCTCGCCATTCAGGGCAAATCCGAGCCAGCTCATACTGAGACCAGAAGAGCTCTAGGCCCTCCGATCTCACAAAGCTGACGTCGAAAAAGGTGGCACCATAGGGATGAATCAGGGCATAGATGTCATCAGCCCTGAAGCCCATCCCCAGGAAAAGCTCCACCACCTTGTCCCTAGAGGGGCACGTTTCATTGCCTTCCCACCGGAGACGGACCACATTCCTACGGACGCCACCCTGCCCTGCTATCGGCAGAGACCACGTAATGTTCTCTGCCCCTAACTCTCGGAAGGCGGACAGACCATGTCGGTCTATCTAGAACGATAAATCTACCTCCCTACCCTCCATTGTAATGGACTGCTCTCCCCTCTTCAGGGCGTCCAGGAGACGCCATTGCAAGTAACCCTGCCCAGCGTCCCCTGACAAGGACCCTCCACTACCCGCGGCTGCGGCCGCAGCAAAGGTGCGGACATGTGAACCGCCCTCTAACGAGGCCGCCAACGAACCCGGATTCCTTGGCCTCACACTTGGCCCCTCATTCACACTCACACTCGGCCTCACAGCCTCACCTACCGCCCCTGCACCACTACCATCACCATCAGCCGTACCACTCACCACTTCCATACCTGCATCCTCACCTCCATCCTCACCTCCTTCATGTACCCCATTCATCCCCACCTCATGCACCCCATCCATGCCAGCCAGAACAGGTGGGGTACTAACCGCTTTACCCAAGGTCCTGGCATCACTGGGGGGGGGGTTTCAGGACACTCACCACATCCGCAGCATTCTCCTTACTCCCCTTCTCCCCCTCTGCCACCTTGGACCCTCCAATATTCATGCGCTGGGTATCACAGGGGCCGGGATTTTGGGCACCGGGTTTTACCAACCTCACAGGTGCAGACACCCCGGCCGGTTTACCCCCGGCAGCCTTGTCCCCAGCATGCGGCCCCTCAACCCTCTGGCCAGATATGGAAGCAGTGGCTCTCTCCTCCTCCACCATCCTCCGGACCTCAGCCAAGATCTCTGAAAAAGCTGCTCCGGCTCCACCGCCACAACCCCCACCTCCCTCTGCCCGAGACCCAGAGGCCATGGGAGACAGAGACGGGAACTCCACCACACTGAATATGTCTGGCGCCACCGCCAGCAATGACCCTTTGCCATCCCTACTGTCCTCCGTAGGGATCGCCACACCATCACCACTCGCCTTACATTTGCCTTTACTCTCCCCACCGGACCTGCGCCGAGGACCAACTTCATGATTCGGGCGCCCTTGACCGGCGGGGGTTACACAGGAGACAGCAGCAGCATCAGTATCATCATTAAACACGTAACGCATACTCACCGTCTCCTGTGTCTTCTTCTTGCGCCCCTTCTTCTTTCCGGGTCCCAGATCTTCGTCCCCGAAACAAAAATGCTGGAGGTTCACCGGGGACTCCAGCAACCGGATGGCCGCCATGAGCCCCCAGGACCCCGAAGACGCCTCCATGTCCTCCTCCTCTGATGTGCTGGAGGCAGGCAGCACCACCTGCTCAGGACGCAGACCGGAAGATTTGGGAGGCTCCCCAGTAACGCCGGCAGGCTGCTCGACCGGGGTTACTGCCACCTCCTGGGACACTGTTCCTGGATCCGCCTCTGTCTTCCCTGCTGTTTTTCCTGCTGCCTCCCTCCCAGCCGCAGGTTTCTTCTGGGCAACTCCAGGTGCTGTGGTGGGCAGGACGAGGGGCGGGGCACCGGCACAAGGCTTGCTGAGCCTTGTGGTACTATAAGCATTGCTTGCTGCTTTTTCTTTCATGTCCCTCCAGCCTCCCTCCTTCCCTCCGCCCACAGACTGTACAGAGGCAGTGCAGAGAGCTGCGGTGGGCGGGACTAGAGGCAGACCAGCAGACCGGGAACTGCTGGGCTCTGCAGTTCCACTCGCGGCTCTCATGGTGACTGCGCTGAGCGCCGAGGTGGGTGGGGCTTGGCAGACTGGGGGCCGCTGGGCTCGGTAGTTCCACGTGTGCCTCTCATGGTGGCCGCGCTGATCGCCGAGGTGGGCGGGGCTAGGGGCGGACCGGCAGACCGGGTGCCGCTGGGCTCTGCAGTTCCACGTGTGTCTCTCATGGTGGCTATGCCGAGTGCCGAGGTGGGCGGGGCTTGGGGCGGGTTGGCAGACTGGGGGCCGCTGGGCTCGGTAGTTCCACGTGTGCCTCTCATGGTGGCCGCGCTGAGTGCCGAGGTGGGCGGGGCTTGGGGCGGGTTGGCAGACTGGGGGCCGCTGGGCTCGGTAGTTCCACGTGTGCCTCTCATGGTGGCCGCGCTGAGCGCCGAGGTGGGCAGGGCTTGGGGCGGGTTGGCAGACCGGGTGCCGCTGGGCTCTGCAGTTCCACGTGTGTCTCTCATGGTGGCCACGCTGAGTGCCGAGGTGGGCGGGGCTAGGGGCGGGCCGGCAGACTGGGTGCCGCTGGGCTCTGCAGTTCCACGTGTGTCTCTCATGGTGGCCACGCCGAGCGCTGAGGTGGGCGGGGCAAGGGGCGGAGCCCAGGACCGCGATCCCCCGGCCTTTGTGCCCGCACCCACACTATCCTCTGCTCTCACTAACAGCGTGCCACTTCCTCCACCCCCCACCTTCTCCTCCTCCATGGCTGGGGTAACCCCTGGGGCAGCACCCAGCGCTGTGGTGGGTGGGACATGGGGCGGGGCTCCAAACAAACGTTCCTTTCCAGGCTCCTGGCTGCCATGCATAGTCCTGGGAGTGCCTTCACTGGCCGGCAGGCCCCCTTCATACGCCCCCCTTCTTTGCTGCGTGGTTAACCCCTCCTGGCCCGAGAACCGCCGATCATTAGAGAATTTCTCCAGAAAGGGACCCGCAGCCCTCTCTATTTCCGCCTGCCTCTGCTCCACCTCGGCAATCCTATCCTTGACCATCTGGATTTGCGTGGCGATCGCCGGGCGCTTCCTCTGGGCTGCTGCATTATATAGCGCCTTGGCCTGCCGCAAGTCCAGCAGGAGTTTCGCCAGTGCCACCTTCCCCTTTTCGTGGCACCGCAACATCTCCACCACCCGCTGGGAGAAAGCCTCCGCTGACTCGTCCAGGCCCCTCTCGGCCCATGGGGCACTCCCCTTGCTTCCCTTGGGCTTGCCAGTCACCTTGTTAGCCGATGCCGGCATGTTCACCGTAGCCGCTTCACGCTGGGACAGCCTCCCAGACCTCCTCACAGAGTCCTCCGATGGATCCATATTCAGTCCTCCGACCCCACCCGGCCCAGACCGGGAGGGCCGGAGCCCGGGGATGCCCCCCGACACCCCTGCCTCGGTGCTGGGAAAACGAAGAGGCAAGGGTCGGGCTTAGAAAAAAGTCCTAGTTGGAGCTTCCCAGGAGCTCCTCCACACAGCTCTCACTCAGCTAGGAACACAGGCCACACCTCCTCCACTTCCTGCTACCGTGGCTGCTGGCATAAGACTTGCCCTCTAATAGGTCCTTGTAAATGGATTTAAAGTGTACTCATTCAAATTAGAGAGACAATTTAAATTAAAAAGATTAGACCTGCCTCCACCACAGGGGGGCTCGCTCAACCCACCAGCGGACAGGCACCAGTATTGGGAGAGGGGGGCTGGCCGTCAGGGTCCACCGCGGCTCTGTCACAAACCCGGCGACACGGAGGTCGCACGGGCAGGAACGGACTGGCCATGTCGGCTTCGCACTTTTTTGGTTTTAGAAGGGCATGACATGCCTATATCTGTGTCTCCCCCTCCTTTTACTCCTCCACCCATTTTCTTTTCGCATGACTATATGTACTTGTCACTTTTCCATGTGTTAGTTGTGTCTTCTGAGCAGTTTGTCAGCTTTTGGACACCTTTGAAGGTGTTTTCTATGTGTTTCTATGTGTTTTTGTTTGCCTGCCATTGGTTTTAACGGTGTTTGAAGGTGTTCGACGAACATTTCGACGAACAGTTCGGCGAACATACGGGTGTTCGACGAACCGAACCGAACTCGAACGCTACGGGGGTGGCTCAACACTAATCCTTAGCCACAACTATGGCAGTGACCAGCATCAGTCACAAGTCTGCAGCTCACAGTGGCAGCAAGCGTTTCTTAGTCTGGGCCTTTTTGGACACCGCAAAGGATGAGCCAACTCAGGTAATCTGGCAACTTTGCAAGGAAAAATTCAGCAGAGGGAAAAAGTGGAATAATTTGACTGCTACATGCATGAACCTTCACATGCGCCACCAACATGTGTCACTCTGGCAATCTCACTATGATAAAATGTGAACCAGCGGACCTCCACAACCATCAGCCACCCCATTAACTGCATATGCTGCTTCTACTTTCTCTGTTACCGTGCCAAGTATTGTCATGCAGGTCTCTGACCGCAGAACCTCTGGTTCTTTACCCGCTCCAGTCAGGTTGAGTGAGAGCCCGTCAGCTATGATGGAAGCTGACATGCCTGCTGATTTTGACCAATCTCAGTGAACGAGCAAACCACAACTTTATCAATCCATTGTCACATCTCCACCTGGATGTCACTCACAGTCCAGCAGTTTATCCGGTTCACTGTACTCCACCCTCTCTCAGCACTGTAGCCAGCCCTCAGTCCCGCAGTTGTGGTCACGTAAAAGATTGTTTCCTCCTACACAAGCTAAGAGGTTGAACTCCACCATCTCCAATCTGTTGGCCATGGAAATGGTGGTGTCAGGCCCTAATTTAGAGAAATGTGAAGACTCCTGGTTGGGTCTTCATCTGCTGGGTTGGCTGTAGTGTAAGAAGTGTCGGTCCCCATTATACTAGTTCTACTCTAGTGAAATTGATGCCACTTCAGTGGCACTAAAAACCTGCTCTGATAAAACGCTGGCGGCATGGCAGGCCAGGACCTCCAAGGCATACAGTGCCAGTTCATTCCATGTATCCAGCTTGGATACCCAATAATTATAAGGCACAGAGGAATCATGGAGGACGTTGGTACAGTCGGCAAGGTACTGCCTAAGCATCTTTCCAAACTTTGCACTCCTTGTGAGAGTACCCGGCGCCTCAGGGCTTGTGCGATGGGTGTTGCTGAGAAAATTCTCCCAGAACTTTGACAGTGTTCCCCTGTCTCTGCTGGATTGAAGTTGTGTCTCTCTTGCCTGTACTCCTTGGTTGTCCAACGAACTGCGACCTCTGCCGCCAGCGTTTTCAGATGGGAATTTTTTTAATAGTTCCGCAGCAAGGGCCTTCTGGTACAGCCCCACTTTTTGTAGACCTGTCCGCCTCAGGAATAACAGATATGATGTTCTCCTTGTAGCGTGAGTCTAGAAGTGTCACCAAATAGTAATGACTGCCACCCAAAATTTTGAGAACGCGAGGGTCATGGGAAAGGCAGCATAACATAAACTCAGCCATGCGTGCCAGACTACTAACAGGCAAGACTTCCGTGTCCTCACCATAAGGATGACTGACCATGCTCTCCTCCTCTTCCTCTTCACTGTCCCCTGGCCATCCACGCTGAACAGACGGTATGACAGGTGTGCAGGTAGTACATCCTCTTTGATTGTGACCATAGAGCGTTTCAGAAGACAGAGAAGTGGGATGGTGACGCTAATTATGGCTCATCATCTTGGTGGAGTCCTCAAAGTTTTGGAGAAAGGTACATATGCGTGACATCCATGTCCACTCCTGAGGTCTTATGTGTGGAGTCTGAACTGAATACCGACGGCCTTGTTGATGCTGGTACTCGACAACTGCCCTCTTCTGCTCACAAATTCTTCCCAACATCTGCAGTGTAGAGTTCCAACGCGTGGGGACATCACACACCAGTCTGTGAGCCAGAAGCTGCAAACGCTGCTGAAACAAGGCAAGGGCGGCGGAAGCTGTAGGTGACTTCCTAAAATGGGCACAAAGGTGGCTTACTTTAACAAGCAGATCCGGCAGCTCCAGGTAGGATTTGAGAAACCGCATAGTTTCGTGTGTGAGCTCGCCTTGCCTCAGAGCCGCCACCAGGTTCCGACCATTGTCACACGACCATGCCTGGCTGTAGGTTTAGCGGTTTGAGCCACAGATCTGCCTGCTGTTTCAGAGCTGTCCACAACTCTTCAGCATTGTGTGGTCTGTCACCTAAGCATATTAGCTTCAGCACAGCCCGTTGCCGCTTGGCCGAGGCAGTACTGCAGTGCTTCCAGCTTGTGACTGATGTGGTCATTTCGGAGACGGAGGCTGAAGATGAGGGGGAGGCTGAGGAGGTTGAGGTGAAGGAGCTGTAGACCATAGGGGCAACCCTGATTGACCTAGGGCCCGCAATCCTTGGCGTCGGGAGGACGTGTTCCGTCCCATGGTCCGACTGGGTCCCAGCTTCCACTATGTTAACCCAGTGTGCCATCAGCAAGATGTACCGTCCCTGCCTAAAAGCACTTGTCCATGTGTCCGTGGTTAGGTGGACTTTCCTGGTAACTGCGTTGTTGAGGGCACGGCTAATGTTTTGGGACACGTGTTTGTGTAATGTGTGGATGGCACACCTGGAAAAATAGTGGCGGCTGGGGACCGAGTACCGAGGGACGGCCGCCGCCATCAGGTTGTGAAATGCTTCCATCTCCACGAGCCTAAAAGGCAACATTTCGAGCGCAAGCAGTCGTGAAATTTGAGAATTTAGTAGTGTGGCCTGTGGGGCGTTGGCTGCATATTTGCGCTTGCGTTCCAAGGACTGGGATATGGACAACTAAACACTGCGCTGGGACAAGGACGTGGACGTGCTTCCTGATGCTGCTACTTGAGAGTGTGCAATGACAAGTGCAGGGCAGGAGGCATCTTCGCATGCACCATGGACAGGGGATTGGCTTGCTTGCACAACAGCGGAAGAAGCAATGGTGCCAACCGCAGACACTGTTCCTGGACCCTGGGGTTCGGCCAACAAAGTCGGGTTCTTTACAGCCATGTGCCTTATCATGCTGGTGGTGGTCAGGCTGTTCTTATTTCCACCCCTGCTGATGCTGGCCTGGCAGGTGGTGCAAATGGTCTTTTTCAGGTTATCGGCAGAGTTTTTAAAAAACAACCATACTCGGGAAGACCTAACAATTGTACTGGCAACTTCCTTCGTGTTGGTGTAACGGGGAACGGTTGCCTGCCTTCTATCTGCGGCCACCACACTGTTTCTTCCTGCCTGTTGAGGTGCTCTGCCTCCCTCCCCCTATGTGCTGCTCTCCTCGCTCTGCATATCCTCCTGCCAGGTTGGGTCAGTTACTATATCATCCACCACCTCGTCTTCCACTTCAGCACCCTGGTCCCCCTCCTGACTTTCTGGCAATTGTGTTTCATCATCGACCACCTCTTGTGACACTTTCCCACCATTGCCTTTAAGTAACCGTGGCTGCTCAAATATTTGGGCATCGCTACATGCGATCTCCTCTTGCCTCGCTTCAAGTGGACCGGGCGAGAGGCCCGAATCTATAAATGGAAAAGTGAACAGCTCTTCAGAATGTCCAACTGTGGGATCATTTGTCTCCGGCACTCAGCATGGTGTGGGAAGGAGGATCAGGGTGAGGAGTATGCGGTCCAGACTCACGGCTACTGAGACTTGACCGTGTGGTAGACAGGGTGGTGGTGGTGGTGGCTAAGTGACTGGAAGCATTATCCGCTATCCAACCAACAATCTTTTGACACTGCTCTGGGTTTAATAGTGTTGTTCTGCGGTCCCCTAGGAATTGGGACAGGAAGGTCGGGCGAGAAGATGTGGGTGTTTGCTGTGGCACAATTTCAGCTTGCCCACGGCCTTGGCCTCGGCCTCTGCATGCACCATCAAAATCACGTCCAGTTTACCCTCCCTTGCCACGTGCCTTGCCCGTTTTAAATGGAGAACAATATCTTCCATGCTCACTACAAATGACTGAATTTGGAGCGAACTTATATGTGATCCATGTGACGGAGAAACCACAGTTTTAAATATCTGGCCTGTAGTAATTATTTTTAACAACAATCTGGTGTCAATTGCTTCACTGACACACTGAAACTAATTTTTAATGGAGGTCAGAAATGGCAGTATTTTCTGAAAACGTATATGTGATCCGTTTGACGAGGAAAACACAGTTTGAAATACCTGGCCTGTAGGTGACTATTTTGAACAGCAAACCGGTGTCAAAAACTTCACTGACACTGTGAAAAAAAATTTGAATGGAGGCCAAAAATGGCAGTATTTTCAGAAAACGTATATGTGATCCGTGTGACGGAGAAAACACTGTTTTAAATATCTGGCCAGTAGGTAACTATTTTGAACAGCAATCTGGGGTCAATTGCTACACTGACACACTTAAACAAATTTTTAATGGAAGTCAGAAATGGCAGTATTTTCTGAAAACGTACAGTACAGACCAAAAGTTTGGACACATCTTCTCATTTAAAGATTTTCTGTATTTTCATGACTATGAAAATTGTAGATTCACACTGAATGCATCAAAACTCTGAATTAACACATGTGGAATTATATACTTAACAAAAACGTGTGAAACAACTGAAAATATGTCTTATATTCTAGGTTCTTCAAAGTAGCCACCTTTTCCTTTGATGACTGCTTTGCACACTCTTGGCATTCTCTTGATGAGCTTCAAGAGGTAGTCACTGGAAATGGTTTTCACTTTACAGGTGTGCCCTGTCAGGTTTAATAAGTGGGATTTGTTGCCTTATAAATGGGGTGGGGACCATCAGTTGTGTTGTGAAGAAGTCTGATAAATACACAGCTGATAGTCCTACTGAATAGACTGTTTGAATTTGTATTATGGCAAGAAAAAAGCAGCTAAGTAAAGAAAAACGAGTGGCCATCATTACTTTAAGAAATGAAGATCAGTCAGTGCTAAAAATTGGGAAAACTTTGAAAGTGTCCCCAAGTGCAGTTGCAAAAACCATCAAGCGCTACAAAGAAACTGGCTCACATGAGGACTGCCCCAGAAAAGGAAGACCAAGAGTCACCCCTGCTTCTGAGGATAAGTTTATCCGAGTCACCAGCCTCAGAAATCGCAGGTTAACAGCAGCTCAGATTAGAGACCAGGTCAATGCCACACAGAGTTCTAGCAGCAGACACATCTCTTCAACAACTGTTAAGAGGAGATTTTGTGCAGCAGGCCTTCATGGTAAAATAGCTGCTAGGAAACCACTGCTAAGGACAGGCAACAAGCAGAAGAGACTTGTTTGGGCTAAAGAACACAAGGAATGGACATTAGACCAGTGGAAATCTGTGCTTTGGTCTGATGAGTCCAAATTTGAGATCTTTGGTTCCAACCACCGTGTCTTTGTGCGACACAGAAAAGGTGAACGGATGGACTCTACATGCCTGGCTCCCACCGTGAAGCATGGAGGAGGAGGTGTGATGGTGTGGGGGTGCTTTGTTGGTGACACTGTTGGGGATTTATTCAAAATTGAAGGCATACTGAACCAGCATGGCTACCACAGCATCTTGCAGCGGCATGCTATTCCATCCGGTTTGTGTTTAGTTGGACCATCATTTATTTTTCAACAGGACAATGACCCCAAACACACCTCCAGGCTGTGTAAGGGCTTTTTGACCAAGAAGGAGAGTAATGGGGTGCTATGCCAGATGACCTGACCTCCACAGTCACCAGACCTGAACCCAATCGAGATGGTTTGGGGTGAGCTGGACCGCAGAGTGAAGGCAAAAGGGCCAACAAGTGCTAAGCATCTCTGGGAACTCCTTCAAGATTATTGGAAGTCCATTTCCGGTGACTACCTCTTGAAGCTCATCAAGAGAATGCCAAGAGTGTGCAAAACAGTCATCAAAGGAAAAGGTGGCTACTTTGAAGAACCTAGAATATAAGACATATTTTCAGTTATTTCACACTTTTTTGTTGTATATAATTCCACATGTGTTAATTCAGTTTTGATGCCTTCAGTGTGAATGTACAATTTTCATAGTCATGAAAATACAGAAAAAGCTTTAAATAAGAAGGTGTGTCCAAACTTTTGGTCTGTACTGTATATGTGATCCGTGTGGACTTGGAAGGATGGATTGATAAACATGTTACCATTATGGATTATGTCGTTTGGATTTAAACTTTCTTAAAAGGACTGCTGCTACTGGATACCTGTGCTTTTATCATTTTATCTGCCTTCTAGAGGATCATGGACTGTGGCTACAGACTATACTGGCTGGAGATACGAAATCTGTGGGCCAACCAAAAGTTGGGAGACAGTGAGTATGGCCTTATTCAAAGCCAGTGGAACTACCGAACCCAGATTGGGAACTTCAGGACTGAGGGAACTGTATTTTAGACATTTACCTGGAATTGCTTTATTACCATGGCTGTGATCAATATAATATTGTTGCTTCGTTAACCTGCCTAGGTGATTACTTACAACCCACAACCTCAGATCTTTACAGCAGTATTTTCTGAAAACGTATATGTGATCCGTGTGACGGAGAAAACACAGTTTTAAATACCTGGCCTGTAGGTAACTATTTTGAACAGCAATCTGGTGTCAATTGCTTCACTGACACACTGAAACAAATTTTTAATGGAGGTCCGAAATGGAAGTATTTTCTGAAAATGTATATGTGATCCGTGTGATGGAAAAACCACAGTTGTAATTACCTGGCCTGTAGGTAACTATTTTGAACAGCAATCTGATGTCAATTGCTTCACTGACACACTGAAAGAAACTTTTAATGGAGGTCAGAAATGGCAGTTGTGAGGAGCTGCCCACTTTCTAAAGACTATGATACTTTTCCCCCAAAGGACCACCATTTTTGTCAATATTATTATTGTGTTTTATTAGTGATTTACTTGTTATGTTTTATATAGTTCTGCTAACTTGTCAGTAAGTGCACTAGATTCAATTGTAAAATGTCCAGCATTCCACTAATCTGTATCTCAGGAGTATCTAACCATTGTTCCAACAGCCAATAATCTCATTATGTGTGTGTAGATTGTAGACACAGTGGAGCCGTCACAACAGGGGGTCTTACATGCAGTCTTAGATGAAGGCTTCTAGAATATTCTTCATTGTTTTTAGCTAACAGTAAATGCTTAAGGGGGAAGGGGATCACTTTTGATCTGGGAGGGGACTGATCCCAGCGAAAGAAAGGACAGACATGTTTTAGTCAGAGTTGTGTGGAAGGATTGAAGGAAGAGGATGGAGACCGTGGACTTGGAAGGATGGATTGATAAACATGTTACCATAATGGATAATGTCGTTTGGATTTAAACTTTCTTAAAAGGACTGCTGCTACTGGATACCTGTGCTTTCATCATTTTATCTGCCGTCTAGAGGATCATGGACTGTGGCTACAGACTATACTGGCTGGAGATACCAAATCTGTGTGCCAACCAAAAGTTGGGAGACAGTGAGTATGGCCTTATACAAAGCCAGTGGAACTACTGAACCCAGATTGGAAACTTCAGGACTGAGAGAACTGTATTTTAGACATTTACCTGGAATTGCTTTATTACCATGGCTGTGATCAATAAAATATTGTTGCATCGTTAACCTGCCTAGGTGATTACTTACAACCCACAACCTCAGATCTTTACAGCAGTATTTTCTGAAAATGTATATGTGATCCGTGTGACAGAGAAAACACAGTTTTAAATACCTGGCCTGTAGGTAACTATTTTGAACAGCAATCTGGTGTCAATTGCTTCACTGACACACTGAAACAAATTTTTAATGGAGGTCAGAAATGGCAGTATTTTCTTAAAACGTATATGTGATCCGTGTGATGGAGAAAACACAGTTTTGATTGCCTGGCCTGTAGGTAACTATTTTGAACAGCAATCTGGTGTCAATTGCTTCACTGACACACTGAAACAAATTTTTAATGGAGGTCAGAAATGGCAGCATTTTCTGAAAATGTATATGTGATCTGTGTGACGGAGGAAACACAGTTTTGAATGCCTGGCCTGTAGGTAACTATTTTGAACAGCAATCTGGTGTCAATTGCTTCACTGACACACTGAAACAAATTTTTAATGGAGGTCAGAAATGGCAGTATTTTCTGAAAACGTATATGTGATCCGTATGACGGAGAAAACACAGTTTTAAATAGCTGGCCTGTAGGTGACTATTTTGAACAGCAATCTGGTGTCAATTGCTTCACTGACACACTGAAAATGTTTTTTAATGAAGGTCAGAAATGACAGTATTTTCTGAAACGTATATGTGATTCGTGTGAGGGAGAAAACACAGTTTTAAATACCTGACCTGTAGGTAACTATTTTGAACAGCAAACCGGTGTCAAAAACTTCGCTGACACAGTGAAAAAAAAATTGAATGTAGGCCAAAAATGGCAGTATTTTTTGAAAACATATATGTGATCCGTGTGACAGAGAAAACACAGTTTTAAATAGCTGGATTTTTAGCGCTGTAATATGGAAAGGACCTGGCTGTATTCTGCAGTGCCAACAAGCAAATGGCGCAGAAAAATGGTGTTCTCTGGATTGCTTTTGAAGAAAATAATGAGGATTAAGATAAAAAAAAATATTCCTGGCCCCTGAGACCTGGTACTTTGTCTAGAAATATCTAACAGCAGCTGAACGCAGAACTGGAATGGAGCCTCTTGTGCTCTATGCACTGCAGTTTGCTATATACACTGCCTGCCTGCCTATATACACTGCCTGCCTGATATCTCTGCAGATGGATTAGTCCTCAGAAACACTGTTTGTTGAGATGGATATGTGTAATGTACATGTTTTCTCCCTACACTACCTAATACACAAGCAAATCTTTCCCTGAGATAGACCTGATGACGCTGTGTGGCCAGCCAATCACTGTAATGCCACAACCACCATGGCTGCGGCATTACAATGAGTGTCAGGCAATCCCTGCATGTTGATTGGCGCTCTAAAGAGTGCCAAACATGCAGGGAGGGGACCCGAGCATCCGCCTGAGCATCTCGCAAGTACTCGGCGAGCTCTAAGCATCTTGAGTACTGAGATGCTCGGGCGAGTACCGAGTACTTGCGAGTATGCTCGCTGATCACTAATCCTCACCCATCTCTTGTAGATTGTTTGCGTGCCCTCGCGTGCAGGGTCCTCTCTCCTCTTGTATCAGTCCGTGACCCCTTTTCACATGTAAAGCAGCATGGAATAAATGGCACTAAAATAATAAATTATAATAATTATACTACTTGTATTTTGGGTCAATTGATGGCACTTTCCTGGTGTCTGCCACTAATGTGATGTGTTTAGGCAGCTTTTTGGCCCGTTTAAAAATGTTGTGTATGCATTTAGTTTTGCCCACCCATTGAATCCAATGTCATTTGCCAATGTTCAGCAAATATTCGACAAATAAATCTGCGAATATTGCATAATAGGTGATTGTAATCCGAACTGAATATTGAAATATTCGCTCATCTCTAATCATATACAGTATATGTTAGAACCCTCCTGTTAGTTTTTGCTATCTTGTGTTTTGCGGTCATGTGACCATCTGCCTATTTATTCCAGCTTCTCCCTTCTGGCTTTGCTGGACTTCAGTGTTGTTTGACTGTCTCTCTAGCTAGATGCTTCGGTGCCTATCTCTGTCTAGTTCGCTTGGTCCTCTGGGACCTCTAGTACGTTTTGTCTGTTTGTCTTTTGTGCTCTGCATCTACTTCTGTTTAGGAGGTGTCACTTTTTTGTCCCAGTCCTTAGTTCTTTTAGGGACCCCTCCCTTTACTCTATAGGTCTTCGTTCAGACTAGCCGAGGACTAAGGCAGCCCGCTATATTGTAGGGATTCAGCTTAGTCTTACTGTAGGGACAGTTTTCCCCTATCTTTCCTTAGTTCATGTTGCAGATCATAACAGTATACTCTAGAACTTGGTATGTGTGAAATTTCATTCGTTAGAAATAAGAAACTAAAATTGTCCTGCTACAGGTTTACAACATTGGTCCCTTGGTACTCGGTCCCCAGCCACCACTATTTCTCCTGTTGTGGCATCCCCGCCTTGTACCACCACATGTCCATAAATATCACCTATGCCCTTACCAATACGGTTACTGGAATTGTCCATTTAATGATTGACACGTGGACAAGCGCTTGTGTCCAGGGATGCTTCATTTCCCTGAAGGCACACTGGGTGAACATTGTGGAGGCCGGGGCCGAGTCCCACCTTGGCATGGCATATGTGCTACCGATGCCGAGGATTGCTAGCTCTACTTCTTTCAGGGTTTCCTCCTCCTCCTACACCAGTTCCTGCACCCCTCCTTCTATTCCTCATCCTCCATCTCCACTGTGCTATTTCAGAGCACTTTGTCCACATCAGCCGGAAGCTGGAAGCTCTGCAGCACTGCCTCGGCAAAGCGGCAACAGGCTCTGCTTAAGCTAATTTGTCTACGAGACAAACAGCAAACCGCGGCAGAGTTATTGAAAGTAATAACAGACCAGACATATCTATGGCTGCTGAACCTCCAACCAGGCATGGTCGTGTGTGATAATGGGTGCAACCTGGTGGCGGCTGTGAAGCTTTGCAAGCTCACACACACACCATGCTTGCCCAACCAGCTCAACTTGGTAGTTCAGTGGTTTCTTAAAACCTACCCTGATTTGCCAGGGCTTCTGGTCAAGGTACACTGCGCCAGCACCCATTTCCACAAGTCAGCTACAGTTGCTGCCACTCTGGCAGTGCTGCAGCAGCGCATGCAAGTGCCAGCTTACCCACTGGGTTGCAATGTGACCACGAGCTGGAACTCCACACTGCACATGCTGGCAAGGCTTTGTGAGCAGCAGAGGCCAGTAGTAGAATTCCAGCACCAACACGCCCGTCGGTATTCTGATCAGAATCCACACATAAAAACTGAACAGTGGGCATGGATGTCTGACATTTGTGCGGTTCTCCAAGACTTTGAAGACTCCATGAAGATGATAAGTGGCGATGACCCTATCATTAGCGCCTACTTAAACAGTCGCTGCTGACAATTAAACATGAAGCTTTGCATGAAGACCAGGTGGAGACGAAGGAAGACATGAGACATGAGAGATACCTGCCCTGCCTCATCTTATCTCATCTGCTCAGTGCAGATTGGGTAACAATGAAGAGGTGGAGGCTGAAGACAAGGAAGAGCTGGCTGATAACGCAAAAGAGGCTAGTATCCATACAAGCTTCGTACCGTCTCTCCTACATGTATGGGCTGAGGATGGGGATTAGGAGAAAGAGATGGAGGAGGAGGAGGAGAGATGGAGATTAGTCATCACGGTGGAGACAGGGAAGTGTTGGCTGTAGGGACATTGGCACATATGGCAGACTTTACTGTATATACCGCTGCCTTTCCTGGGACCCTCGCTTTATATTCATCCTAGCCAAAAAAGAGTACTGGTTGTTCACCCTGCTAGTTCCATGCTACAAGGAGAACTGTGCATCTGTTTTTCCTGAGGTGGAGAGGTGTTCAAAAATGGTTCTATACCAGAAGGCCATTGTGGAAAATATGTTGAAAAAATTCCCCTCTGACAATGCTAGTGGCATGGGGGGCAAGCTTCCTTGCCCAACCAAGGAGGAGAAGTGAGGGAGACACACAGCAGAGGCCAGGGTACACTGTCAAAGGCCTGGTTACAATTTCATGACACCCTCCCAGCGTCGATGCCCTGATGACTGGATATTTTTAACAAGGAGGAAATAGTTTTTAAAGATGGTCAAGCAATACCTGGTCAACAAAACCAGTGTACTCCCTAATTCCTCTGCGACCTTCAGCTATTGGGTCTCAAAGCTGGGCACCTGGCATGAGCTGTCCCTCTATGCCTTGGAGGTGTTGTGCTGCTCTGTCACTAGTGTCTTGTCTGAGCAGGTTTTTAGTGCCACCGGGGGGGCCATAACAAGCAGATGCTTTCGCCTGTCAGCAGAAAGTGCTGACAAGCTCACTTTGATAACAATAAACAAAGCCTGCATTAGACCCGACTTTTCCACACCACCCAAGGAATGCAGCACATGAAGTGTTTTTAATGTTCAATATTTGAATGAGGCTTGCCAGTTGTTGCCTTCTATGGTGTGTGGATGATTGGATGACCCTACTTATAATTTTTTCCTGGCTTCGCACTTTGAGTGTAGAAATACCACAACTACACCTTTTTAACTTTTTCATGAGGCACTACAGTTGGTGCCTTCTTTGGTGTATGCATGACCATGCTAGTAATTATTGGCAAGTTTTGCACTGTGTGCAGAGCTTTTATGAGTGTAGGAGTACTACAACTACACTTTTTTCACAATATTTGATTGAGACATTACAGTTACATAGTAACATAGTTTTTAAGATTGAAGGAAGACTAAGTCCATCTAGTTCAACCCATAGCCTAACATGTTGATCCAGAGGAAGGCAACAAAAACCCATGTGGCAAACACTAAGCTCCACATTGAGGAAAAAAATTCCTTCCTGATTCCACAAACGGCAATCAGACTAGTTCCCTGGATCAACGCCCTATCAAGGAATCTAGTATATATAACCTGTAATATACTTTTCAAAAAAGGCATCCAGGCCCTTCTTAAATTTTAGTAGTCAATCACTCATTACAACATCATGCGGCAGAGAGTGCCATAGTCTCACTGCTCTTACAGTAAAGAATCCACATCTGATTATGATTAAACCTTCTTTCCTCCAGACGTAGAAGATGCCCCCTTGTCCCCGTCTCAATCCTCAGAGTAAAAAGATCAGTAGAAAGGTCTTTGTACTGTCCCCTCATATATTTGTACATAGTAATAAGATCACCCCTAAGTTTCCAAACAAAATAACCCCAAGTGTAATAACCTGTCTTACTATTGCAGACCCCCCCAGTCCTCTAATAACCTTGGTCACTCTTCTCTGCACCTGCTCTAGTTCAGCTATGTCTTTCTTATACACCAGAGACCAGAACTGTACACAGTATTCTAAGTGTTGTCGCACTACTGACTTGTATAGAGGTAAAATTATGTTCTCCTCATGAGCATCTATGCCTCTTTTAATGCATCCCATTATTTTATTTGCCTTTGCAGCAGCTGCCTGACACTGGCCACCAAACGTGAGCTTGTCGTTCACCAATACACCCAGGTCTTTTTCAGTGACAGTTTTGCCCAGTGTTTTACAATTAAGCATATAATTATACATTTTATTTTCTCTGCCCAAGTGCATTACCTTCCATTTATCCCCATTAAAGCTCATTTGCCATTTATCAGCCCAAGCTTCTAGTTTACATAGATCTTCCTGTAATATAAAATTGTCCTCCTCTGTAGGGTGGCGGTGTTCACACCGTGCAGTAACTGAGGCAGTGACCCAAGTAAGTCCAACATAAGCAGCTTTTATTCAGGAGACTCACGGGTAAAGAGAAAAGTCCTCAAATAACGTAAATAATAACGTAGCGATTCCAAGGCCCACTTAATAGCCAAACACTCCTTCTCTACCACGCTATAGTTTTTCTCTGCCGGGATAAGCTTTTTCCTTAAGTAGGTGACCGGATGCTCTTCACCTTTCAATTTTTGTGACAATACCACCCCTAGGCCTACCTCCGAGGCATCTGTCTGTACAATGAAGGTTTCCTTGAAGTTGGGGCTGATGAGGACCGGCTGTCCACACAGGGCCAATTTCATGGACTGAAAGGATTCTTCTGCCTGAGGATTCCACTGAACCATTACCGTTTTTTTTCCTTTCAACAGATCGGTCAGGGCCGCTGTTCTCCCAGCAAAATTAGGTATAAACCGGCGGTAATACCCAAGGATGCCAAGGAACGCCCTCATCTGTTTTATACTTGACGGTTTAGGCCAGTTTTTAATGGCCTCAAATTTATTGATTTTGGGCTTGATAACTCCTCGGCCAATCACATACCCCAAATAACGGGCTTCCTCTAGCCCTAGCGCACATTTTTTGAGCTTTGCCGTTAACCCCGTGGCTCTGAGAGAATCCAGCACCGCTTGTACCTGGGATCCTGGGATAGGTGCGTATGCCATTCGGTGCTAAAGATTATAATATCATTTAGATACGAGGACACGTACTCCTGATGAGGCTTGAGCACTATGTCCATCAGCTTCTGGAATGTAGCCGGGGCCCTATGTAACCCAAAAGGTAAGACCACATAGTGATATAGACCCTCCAGAGTAATGAAGGTGGTCTTTTCCTTCGCCGATTCCATGAGAGGTACCTGCCAGTAAACCTTGGTGAGATTGAGCGTGGTAAAGTACTGGGCCTCTCCAGTCTCTCAATCAGCTCATCCACCCTGGGCATTGGATAAAGGTCAAACTTCGACACTTCATTTAATTTCCGGAAATAGTTACAGGAAGCGTACCGATCTGTCTGGTTTCAGGATCAGTACGATGGGGCTAGCCCACTCACTCCATGATTCCTCGATGACGCCTAACTGGAGCATTTGTTTTAGCTCAGCTGAGATGGCTTGCCTCCGGGCTTCGGGTACCCGGTACAGTCTCATTCGTACCTTTACCCCAGGTTCAGTGACAATGTCATGTTGGAGAACCGTAGTCCTACCTGGCAGCTCAGAGAACATGTCGGTATTCTGCTGCACCAACGAGCGAGTCTCCCGTCGCTGCTGTTTAATGAGAGCATCACTTATCCTGACCTCTCCCCCGGACGCATCCCTAGCTGAAGGTAGTGAACTCTCTGGCGGCATACCCGGAGTGACGTCTATAACTAAACACTCTCGATCTTTCCAAGGTTTTATCAGGTTTACATGATAAAGCTGCTCATGTTTCCTCATTCCGAGCTGATATACCTGGTAATTTACCTCTCCCACCTTTTCTCAAACTTTATATGGCCCTTGCAACTTGACCATAAGCTTACTTTCGGCTGTGGGTACCAGTACTAACACCCGATTGCCCTTGTTAAAAGACCTGACCGTGGCTCTTTTATTATATGTACGCCTCTGTGCTGCCTAGGCATCTAACAGATGTTCTTTCACGATGGGCATGTCCGCCACGATCCGGTCCTGCATACTAGCCCTGTCTTCAATTATACTCCTATGTGGAGTCGGCTCTTGTTCCCACATGAAGGCTACTTCCAACAGAACCCTAGGGTGTCTGCCGTATAGTAACTCAAAGGGAGAGAACCCTGTGGAAGCCTGGGGTACCTCAGGATGGTGAACATCAAATAGGGTAGCAACATGTCCCAATCCCTTCTGCCTTAGAAACCACCTTTTTTTAACATGGACATTTACTAGCCCGTCAGTTTGAGGGTGGTACACCGAGGTGCGCAATTGTTTGCACAGTTCCCTAGTCACCTTGGACATAAAAGGGGTCCCTTGATCCATCAGGATCTCCTTAGGTAGTCCAAGGGAACAGAACATGGAAAACAGCTCCCGTGCAATCAGTTTCGCCGAGGTGTGGTGTAACGGTATACCCTCCGGGTACTGGGTGGCATTGTCGATGACCACCAGTATATGTTGGTGGCCACAAGCGGATTTTACAATGGGCCATATCAAGTCCATTGCAATCCGTTCAAAAGGTACCTCTATCACTTGCAGAGGTACGGATGGGCTACGGAAACTTGCGGTGGGTGTGGTTAACTGACATTCGGGGCAGGATTCGCAGTACTTTTGGACATCGGCGTAAATCCCCGTCCGAACGAACCGCTGCAAGATAGGCTCTTGCGTCTTTTTAACCCCTAAGTGTCCACCCAGCAGGTGTGTGCTTGCCATCTCCAGAACCGCCTGACGGTACGACTGAGGTACCACTAACTGTTCCACGACCTCATCCCTGATTTTGTCTACCCTATAGAGCAACTCACCGTTGACCATCATGCGTGGAAACACAGTATCTGCGCCGGGCTGTTGAGCTACACCATTTACCTCTAACACCCTTTCCCACGCCCGAGTCAGAGTGGGATCCTGTAGCTGCGCCCGTAATAAATCTTACCGAGGGAGAGCGGTTTTTGTTTTTCCACAGAGTCCAGAACAGGGGCAAGTCTCTTCCCAACACAGTCCCATACGGAAGAGTTTTTACCAACCCCACCACATCTTTCATGTCGACACATGGCGTGAACAACACTATCTCCGCGGTTGAGTATTCTCGGAGGTCCCCATGGATACACACAACCCTGACTGTCTGTCCTCTGCGGTTGTCTCCTGCCACCAGTGACTCATGTACCAAAGTCACTAGGCTCCCCGAGTCTAAGAGGGCCTCCGTTGGGTACCTATTATCCAGTACCTGCCACAGTTGGGGTTCACTGTCTGTGAGGTCGGCAGACGGTCTGGGTGTACAGTGAGACCCGACGGTTATACCCGCAGTCCATGGGCTCTGTAGTCAGGGGGCAGTTAGCAAGCACATGTCCCGGCCCCTGACACCGCCAGCACCTAATGGTGGAGGTACTGTTAGTTCTTGTGACCGTTGTTGAGGGAACCAGTCTCCTGCCACTCTCACTCCAGGGTACCCCTTCAGCACGGGTACGGTGCTGACTGTCCTCAGCAGAGGGACGCGACCCCTTTCCTGGTTCCTGGGTTGGTAGGGATCGGAGTGACAGCTGCGAGGGGGCATAGTCCCAGATAAAGTCCATAGTGGCCGAGTAGAGCTCGATCAGGCTGATCACCTGGTCGAGGGTGACGTGGTCACCTTGCCCCACCCAACATTGGATAGCGGCCGGCAGAGTCCTCACCAGCCAGTCAACCACCACCCTCTCCACCATCTGGGCTGGAGTCAAAGTCTCAGATTGGAGCCACCTCTTTACCAGCTGCAGAAGGTCATAAGCCTGAGACCGGGTGGGTCGGGTCTCCACAAAGGCCCATGAAAATACGCGCTGAGCCCTCACGTATGTATTGACCCACAGTCGGGCAAGGATCTCACCTTTGAGCCTCTGGTAGTCCTGGGCGTCCTCCTGACTGAGGTCGAAGTAGGCCTTCTGGGCATCGCCGACCAAAAACGGAGCCACCACTTCTGCCCACTGGCTGGCTGGTAGGTTTTCTGACTCTGCTGTGTGGTAATAGATGGTCAGGAAGGCTTCCACGTCGTCCTCCAGTCCTATCTTCCTCAACACTGAGCAAACCTTGTCCCGGGCCTCTCGAAGGTTCCGGGATCGGCGTTGTGGCCGTTTCCCACAGGGCAGCAATCTGTTGCAGCAACAGTTCATTTGTTTTTTGCTGCAGCTGGTACATTAGCTGCTGCTGCTGATTGTGCTGCTGTTCCCGCTGATGCTGTTGCCGCTGAGACTGCAGCTGCTGCTGCTGGGTGAGTAACAACTGCTTAACAACTCTTCCATTTTATCCACGGGGTGGGGCTGAAAGGTGGCAGACCGGATTGTGGTCATGCAGCTGCTGGTGGGGTATGCCTCAGTCACAATGCCCACATTCTCCACCAAGCTGTAGGGTGGCGGTGTTCACACCGTGCAGTAACTGAGGCAGTGACCCAAGTAAGTCCAACATAAGAAGCTTTTATTCAGCAGACTACACGGGTAAACAGAAAAGTCCTCAAGTACGCAGCCGGGTTAACACAAGTCCATAACAATGGTTGCCAGGGGCAACGGCCGCGTCGGGCCGCTCAGAGCCTGACGGGTGCAGTGCCTTCCCAGGCGTGGGTTCAGCTACTCACAGGTCCGCCGAGCTTTCCTGCTATGCTCCTAGCAGGTCCCAACACTGAACAACACTAACCCTTAATGCAGGGTTTTTAAAGGACCTGTGGTAAGAGCCACTGGAAAACCCGGGTTTGAGGGAAGAGGCCGCCCCACTGCCTTCCTGTAGCCTCCTCCAAGAAATGAAGGCCCTCCCGGGTTTACTTAATCTACATTAGCCAGATAGCCTGACCAGGTCAGTGCTCACCTTCATTACAGCATTGCAGCCACAGCTGTGTCTGTGGCTGCACACCAACGGGTTTAATAGGTCTATGTACACATTCTGAGGGATATATAACGTCCCTCGTATACGATCCCAGTCAGTGCCTCACAGCCCCTACAAGGTCATTAATAAATATGTTAAAAAGAAGCAGGCCCAATACTGACCCCTGTGGTACCCCACTGTTAACAGTGACCCAGTGTGAGTGTGTTCCATGAATAACCACCCTTTGGGATTATTTTTACTTTCTCTGGCAATGAGTCTCTCTGTCTCAATCTTTGCTGCCTTGATTTGTTTTTTACAGAATTTATTTAATTTTCTGTATTTATTTAATGCCTCATCACTATGTTAGAACTCTCCTGTTGGTTTTTTTCTAGTTTGCTGGTCACATGACCTTTTTTGCCTATTTAATCTGGCTCCGCCCTCCTGGCCTTGCTGGACTTCATTGTAATTACTACTCTTGAGCTAGCTTGGTGCTCTGTTACCTTTCTTTGTTGGTTTTGCTAGGTCTTCTGATCTCTATGTTCTATGTTGTGTGTTTGTCTTTTACTGCTACAATTTCTGCTAGGAGGTGTTTAACTTTATCCCAGTCCCTAGTTCTTGTAGGGATCCCTTCCTTGCATCTATAGGTCTTCGTACAGACTAGCTGAGGACTTTAGCGGGTCTGATCGCAGGATCAGGTTCCCCGTTACATCGTAGGGATCCAGTTTAGTTCTATTGTAGGGACAGATCTCCTGTCTTTCCTTAGTGCTTGTAGGAGATCATAACAGTAAGTCCAGCCCAAAAAAAAAATAAAAATTTCTCTAAGGAAAGACCTCCAGTTTCCATCATGGTCTCGGTTCAAGATTTGGCTCAACGCTTGCAGGGACTCTCTCTGGAGGTGGCCGAGCTCCAACAACACGTGAGTAGCTGTTCTGGAGCACATTTTGTGGAGCCAAAGGTACGTCTGCCTGATCTATTTTTTGGTGAACAACAAGATTTTTTTTCTTTTAAAAATGCTTGTTTATTGTATTTTCGTTTAAGACCCAGATCCTCTGGTGATGAATCACAGCGCATAGGGTTCATAATGTCACTTTTGCGCAAAGATCCTCAGGGATGGGCCTTTTCTCTCCAACCTAGTGATCCGTGCTTTAGATCAGTGGATAGTTTTTTTTCTGCTTTGGGTTTGTTGTACGATGATCCTGATCGTGTCTCATCTGCTGAGTCTGAATTGAGACGTCTGAGGCAGGGATCAGGTAATGTGGAAAAATATTGTTCTCACTTCCGTCAGTGGTCTGCCCAGGTGGAGTGGAACGATTCAGCTTTGAAAAGTTTGTTTCTTGCAGGGCTAGGTGAAAGGGTTAAGGATTTGCTGATTGCTTATCCCACACCTGGAAACTTGCAGGAGGCAATGCAATTAGCTATACGGGTGGACAGGAGACTGCGTGCAAGGGTTAATGAGAGTAAATCCTCTGCCATGTCAGCTCCGAGTTTTGAGAGGGTCTGTGCTGACAAAGGAGAGCCAATGGAGATTGGGGCGATGGCACCCCGCTCTCAGGAAAAGACCGCAGGCTTTCTGGAGGTTTGTGCTTTTATTGCGGAAATTCTGATCATTTTATTAAGAACTGTGTGCTTCGTATAAACAAAGAAAAAAAAATGGTCAGTCTTACACGTATAGCCTGTTTAAATACTAAGGGAGTATTCCTATCTGCTACTACCGCTGCTCAGGAAGAATTAATTGAATTTCGGGTATTTGTGGATTGTGGTTCTACTCTGAAAGTGATTGATGGGGGATTCTTGGAAAAACTTAAATTAAAACCTAAACCTTTGTCATCCCCTATTGCTGTGGTTTCTGTTGATGGCTCTCCCTTGAAGAGTGTTACTCACAAGGTCTGTGAATTTCCCCTCACTATTAATGGTATTCATCAAGAGAATTTGGATTTGGTAGTATTAAATAATTTGCCTTCTCCAGTAATTTTGGGGTTGCCCTGGTTAAAATTGCACAATCCTGTACTGGATTGGTCTACCAATGAAATTAAGTCCTGCAGCCCTAAATGTTATGACAAGTGTTGTAACGGACGTATTGCTGCGGTGGAAAAAGGGGAATTACCTGTACCTATTCAGGATTTTTGGAGAGTTTTTTTTCTGAGGAGGAGTCACAAATTTTGCCTCCCCATAGAGACTATGATTGTACCATTGAATTTGTCCCTGGAGCGACTCTTCCTAAAAGTCGTTTATTTAATCTTACTATTCCTGAGAGAAAGGCTTTGGAGGAATACATACAGACAAGCTTGGCCGCCGGTCACATTAGGTCTTCCAAGTCTCCTGTGGCTATTGGATTTTTTTTTGTAAAAAAAAAAGATGGCGGTTTACGTCCTTGTCTGGACTTTCGTGAGATTAATAAAATTACTGTACGCAATCCTTACCCACTGCCATTGATTCCTGATTTGTTTAACCAGTTAGTGGGGGCCAAGTGGTTCTCTAAAATTGATCTCCGGGGGGCATACAATTTGTTGCGCATGAAGGAGGGTGATGAATGGAAGACTGCTTTTAACACTCCTGTGGGTCATTTTGAGAATCTGGTTATGCCTTTTGGTCTTACCAATGCTCCAGCATTTTTTCAGAATCTTATTAATGACATCCTTAGACCTATGATCGGCAAAAATGTGGTTGTGTATTTGGATGACATTTTGATTTATTCGCCTGATCTGAAGTCTCATTGGCAGAGCGTACGTGAGGTTTTACAGTTATTAATGGACAATTCGCTTTTTGCTAAGCTAGAGAAATGTGAGTTCGCTGTACAGAGAATTAGTTTTTTGGGTTACATTATCTCTAGTGAAGGTTTTGAGATGGACCCGGTTAAAGTTCAAGCTGTGCAGGAATGGCCTAGGCCTATTGGTTTGAAATCGACACAGATGTTTTTGGGTTTCGCCAATTATTACAGAAAATTCATAAAAATTTTTTCTATTATTGTCAAACCACTGACCGATCTCACCAGGAAAGGTGCTAATGCGGTTCAGTGGACTTCTGAGGCCATTGAAGCTTTTGTGTTTCTAAACGAGAGGTTCAGCTATGCCCCCATCCTTATGCAAGCCTGATGTGACTAAGCCGTTTTTGGTTGAGGTTGATGCTTCTTCTGTGGGGGTCGGTGCGGTGTTGTCCCAGGAAAGCAAGGATGGAGTACATCCCTGTGCCTTTTTTTAAAAAAAAAATTCTGAGACTGAACTTAATTACGATATTGGCAATCGGGAATTGCTGGCTATTAAACTCGCATTTGAACACTGGCGTCATCTCTTGGAAGGTGCAGAATTTCCCATTCAGGTTTTCACTGATCATAAAAATCTGATCTATCTTGATGCTGCCAAGCGCTTGAATGCCCGTCAGGCTAGGTGGGCACTTTTTTTCTCGCGGTTTAATTTTTCCGTTACTTACATCCCGGGTACCACGAATGTTAAAGCGGATGCTTTGTCTCGCAGCTTTTCCCCCATGGTCGGTGCTGAGGAGGAGGAGGAGAGCATTTTACAAGAAGGTGTTGTGATTGCTGCATTGGACTCCATTTTGGAGGATGAGATTCTAAAAGCTCAGGAGAATGCCCCATCTAACACTCCCCATGGCAGGTTGTTTGTGCCTAGGACCTTTAGGAGAGATTTGTTTGTTGAGTGTCATGAGTCTCGGTTGGCAGGTCATCCAGGAATTTCTGAGACCAAGAGACTTGTGGGTCGCAGCTTTTGGTGGCCTGGATGGCAGAAGGAAGTCATTAAGTGGGTGCGTCAATGTACGGTGTGTGCTAGATCTAAATCTTCACATACTCCTGCAGCGGGGTTGCTTTGCCCTCTGGAGGTTCCTAGTGCACCTTGGACACATCTGGCTATGGACTTTATTACTGACCTTCCCCCCTCTGAAGGTTTCACGGTCATCTGGGTGGTCGTGGACCGTTTTAGCAAGATGTGTCACTTGGTTCCCTTCATCAAACTGCCTTGCGCTAAGACACTAGCTAAGGCCTTTGTCAAGGAAATTGTCAGACTACATGGCGTTCCTACTGACATTGTTTCTGATCGGGGACCTCAGTTCGTGGCTCGTTTTTGCCGTGCCTTTTGTGACAGGTTGGGAGTTCATTTGTCGTTTTCTTCCGGATATCATCCTGAGTCTAATGGCCAGACAGAAAGAAAGAACCAAGATGTTGAGCAGTTCTTGCGTTGCTTTGTGGCAGACAATCAAGAGGGGTGGTCTGAGTTTCTGTGACTTGCTGAATTTGCTCTTAACAACCATACATCCTCTTCTGCTGGGTGTTCGCCTTTTTTTTGTTGTTCTGGGAGTCATTCGTCTTTTGGGTCATTCTCCAAATTGGTATCGGCTGTGCCTGAGGAGGAGAGTTTTTCCGGTGATTTGGAGAGAGTTTGGACGGATGTGCGTGATAATCTTCAGGAGGCTAACAAAAAATCTAAGAGGTACTTTGATAGGAAACGGCAAGAGGTTTCATTTGCTATTGGTGACTTGGTTTGGTTGTCCTCTAAGAATCTGTGATTGAGGATTCCTTCTAAAAAATTGGGTCCCAAGTTTGTAGGGCCCTATAAGGTGCTTCAGATAGTTAACCAATCTGCTGTTAGGTTGGAGGTTCCTACCTCCTGGAAGATTAATCCGGTGTTTCATGTTTCTCTGTTGAAAAGAGCTGATGTGTCGGTTGGTGACGCCTCTGCCACTGTTCCTCCGGTGGTGGAGGACGGGGAATACGAAATTTCCCGCATCCTAAATTCTAGACGGTATAGAGGGAGTTTGCAGTATTTCGTCGCTTGGAAGGGTTTCGGACCCGAGGATAACTCATGGGTGAGGGCGGATGATGTTTCTGCTTCCAGACTTGTCAGAGCGTTTCACAGGAGGTTTCCAGATAAGCCCAGGCCTAGGGGATCCGGAGGATCCTCTTAGAAGAGGGGGTACTGTTAGAACTCTCCTGTTGTTTTTTTTCTAGTTTGCTGGTCACATGACCTTTTTTGCCTATTTAATCCGGCTCCGCCCTCCTGGCCTTGCTGGACTTCATTGTAATTACTACTCTTGAGCTAGTTTGGTGCTCTGTTACCTTTCTCTGTTGGTTTTGCTAGGTCTTCTGATCTCTATGTTCTATGTTGTGTGTTTGTCTTTTACTGCTACAATTTCTGCTAGGAGGTGTTTAACTTTATCCCAGTCCCTAGTTCTTGTAGGGATCCCTTCCTTGCATCTATGGGTCTTTGTACAGACTAGCTGAGGACTTTAGCGGGTCTGATCGCAGGATCAGGTTCCCTGTTACATCATAGGGATCCAGTTTAGTTCTATTGTAGGGACAGATCTCCTGTCTTTCCTTAGTGCTTGTAGCAGATCATAACACACTACCTACTTGCATTAGTTCTCTAAATGGTTTCTTTTTGTCACTTATTGCGCCCCTTACAGTTCTATTTAGCCATAGTGGTCTCCTCCTATTTCTAGCATGTTTATTCCCATAGGGTATATATTGTGCACAGGTCCTATTCAGGATGCTAATACATGTCTCCCATTTGCTTTGTGTAGTTTTACGTCTCAGGATATTGTACCAGTTTATTGCACTAAGATCATCTTTCAACTGTTGGAAATTTGCCTTCCTGAAGTATAATGTCCTTGTAACCCCTCTACTATACATCTTATTAAAGGATACATGAAAACTTATTATTTTGTGATCATTATTACCCAAGTGACCCCCAACTTGTATACTTGATATGTGGTCTGGCCTGTTGGTTAATATTACGTCTAGCAGTGCCCCCCTTCTTGTTGGGTCTTGAACCAGTTGTGAAAGGTAATTGTCTCTCATAGTTGTGAAAAACCTATTACCTTTGCTGAAACTACAGGTTTCTGTTCCCCAATGCATTTCAGGGTAGCTAAAGTCCCCCATAATAATGACTTCTCCTTGAGTCGCTGCTTCATCTATTTGCTTTATGAGAATATTCTCCGCTGCTTCCATTGTTTTTGGAGACTTATAACAAACCCCTATCAGTAATTTATTATTTCCCCCCCTCCCCTTATCTACACCCCCAGGGACTCTACATTTTCATTAGATTCACATATATTCTCACACAAGATGGGTTAAAAGGATGATATTACATATAAACACACCCCCCCTCGCTTGTTTGTACGGTCATTTCTGAACAGACTATAGCCCTGTAAATTAACTGCCCAGTCATGGCTCTCATCCAGCCAAGTCTCAGATATCCCCACCATGTCATAATTATTTTCCAACAAAATTCATTCTAATTCCTCCATTTTGTTGGTGAGGCTTCTGGCATTAGTGTACATGCATTTTATGTATCTCTCTGTACTTCTATTCCTTCTTACTATATTGACTGTTCTAACCCTACCCCCAATTACTTTATTTGTGCCCAGGTCACTATCTGCACTATTATCCCCACCTATAAAATGAACACCCCCCCAATCCCTAGTTTAAACACTTCTCCAACCTTCTAGCCATTTTCTCCACCAGCACAGCTGCACCCTCCTCTTTGAGGTGCAGCCTGTCCCTAGAGTAGAACCTGTAGCCAACTGAGAAGTCGGCCCAGTTCTCCAGGAACCCAAACCCCTCCTTCCTAAACCAATTCCCGAGCCACTTATTTATCTCCCTAATCTCCCATTGCCTCTCTGGCGTGGCACGTGGTACAGGCAGTATTTCAGAGAATACCACCTTGGAGGTCCTTGCTTTAAGCTTGCAGCCTAATTCCCTGAAATCATCTTTAAGGACCTTCCACCTACCTCTAACTTTGTCATTTGTGCCAATGTGCACCATGACCACTGGGTCCTCACCAGCCCCTCTCAGTAATCTGTCAACCAAATCAGCGATGTGCCGGACTCAAGCGCCAGGTAGGCAGCACACTGTTTGACGATCCCTGTCTTTGTGACAGATTGCCCTATCTGTTCCCCTAATAATTGAGTCCCCCACTACCAGCACCTGCCTGGCCTGCCCTGCTTTCCTATTTCTCCCCTTACTGGAGCTGACACCCCTATGGCTTTCAGGGGACATGCCTTGCTGCAGCAGTGCTATCCCTGTACTGACACCCCCCTCATCTGCCAACTTTGCAAACTTATTGGGGTGTGTCAGATCAGGAATAGCCTCCCTGGCACTCTTCCCTCTACCCCCCCTTCTGTCACCCAGCTAGCTACCTCACTGTCCTGAAGCTCTATATTACCACCCTCCCCCACATCTACCCCGGTGAGCAGCTGCTCGGTGAGCAGCAGACTCCTTTCCATATTGTCTATGGATCTCAGTGTTGCAGCTGCTCATTTAGATCCAGTACCTGGGCTTTCAAACGCACAACGTGCTCACATCTCGCACAGCAGTATGCATCCACGGCCGGCTGTTCAAGGATTGCATACAAGTGGCAAGATGAACACTGGATAGCATTGCCAATAATGGAGTTAATTTCCTAATGGGGATTGTACTAGATAGAAATGTTAAGTAAAACGAAATGTAAAGAATTAATAAAATACAGACAGCTATTCAGTCCAAATTCCTCCCTTCCAAACTCCTTGTATCCAAAGTCACTGAATCACAAGTCACACATTTACTTCTTTCGCACTTACAGTTTGCACTTACAGTTCACACTCGCTAAGGAAGAAGATTTAAAGAGTTTTTTTTTTTTTTTCCCTTTCGCAGCAATCCAACCTACAGCTCAATGCACTTCCAAAGGAATCCAGTTTCAGACTACAGTTGGTGCCTTCAAGAGTGTATGGATGACCCTGTTTGTAATTTTGGGCAGGATTTGCACTTAGTGCATTGCATTTATGAGTCTAGGAGTACCACTACATGACAATTTGAACAGAATGTGTATGAGGCCCTCCTTTATGTCTAATACAAAGTGTATCTCAGTACTTAATTTTTGGTACTTCTTGCCTCCTTCATAAATTACACTGAAATTTTTTATAAAAAAGTCCATTTTGGTTTGCTTAAATTATTATTTTTTTAAAATCGCTTTAAAAATTTGCCTTAATACTGGAAGCCTGTGTTAGCATTTCTTCTGCGGTGTTGCTATCAGTGTGTCAAGAGTGGGAGAAGAGGGTTGCATTGACAATCCAACACAATGGGCAGCACTTTGAACACATTTTATAAGTGGTCATAAACTTGTAAAAAACTCATGAAAGAATAAAGTTACGTTAAAACCAAGCACACCATTGTTTTTCTTATGAAAGTCTCAATAAGTTTGATGTGTCACATGACCCTCTTCCCATTGAGAAAAAATAAAGTTAGATCTAAAATTGCCAACTTCAAAATGGCCGCCATGGACACCACCCATCTGGAAAAGTTTCCCCCCTCCCATATACTAATGTGCCACAAACAGGAAGTTGATATCACCAACCATTCCCATTTAATTTAGGTGTATCCATATAAATGGCCCACCCTGTATAGAAGATCCACTTATTTAACAAATGGTTGACGTTTGGGCCTTAGTTCAGCGGCCTTAATTAGGCCTACCTCTGAACTATAAATTTAAGAGACAATAATCAATATGGAATCTTACATAAAAAAAAGACAACAATCACAATATAATCATTGGTAAGTAGAGATGAGCGATGTTCGACTCGAACTGTTCGCCAATCTCAAATTCGAGCTGTTTTGGGCGGTGTTCGAACTGTTCGGCGAACACGAACAATTTGAAAAAAATTTGGCTGTTCGAGGTTATGTTCGATAACTGTTCGTGCACCAAAATCATAACTGGATTTTTTCTCAGTAATGCTGAAAATTAATGTTAATACGCAGTTTGAGTGTACAGCGGGGCGGGGGGATGGGCAGGGGATGGATCTCTGTATAAATAATGAAGAGCTCCATTTTTTTTTCTCTTTCCCGCTTTTACAGTGGGGAGGTGCAATCTGTCAGCCTATCAGCAGCGCACACACGGAGCGAACTGCTTTTTTTCACACAAGCAAGGGCATGTGTCATTGGCAGTGTATGTCACATGTCCTTGCCCTATAAGACCCAGCCATTTTCTACGTAGCCACCATTTTCTCACTGCTGCAGCTGCGTGTTAGACGGCACCGCTGTTGCTGTGTGCGCTATACTTTGAGTGTTAATTTCAAGCCAATTTTCGCACAAATCTACAGATAGCTTGGGAGTAGGGAATAGTTGTGATTGCAGTCATTTTGAGGACTAGGTTACATCATTTCCTACGACTTTTATCAGGCAGGTCTGTGCTCTTAAATAGATAGGTTGGGAGTAAAGACTAATTGTAATTGCAGTCCTTTTGAGGGCTAGGTTACATCAGTTCCTATCACTTTTTTCATGCAGGTCTGTGCTCTTAAATAGATAGGTTGGGAGTAAAGACTAATTGTAATTGCAGTCCTTTTGAGGGCTAGGTAACATCAGTTCCTATCACTTTTTGCCAGGCAGGCCTGTGCCAGTGCTGTGCAAGTTTTTTTCACAGCATTTGGCTAAATCTAGCTAAGCAAATCTTTTTTGGCCACTTGCAGTGTGTGTTAGTCAGTGGAGTAGCCTATCTGTGTTGCAAGCTACACCACCTGTGTATAGAATACAAATTTTTTTTTCTGCACCTAGTGAAGTAAAACCTTTAGGGCATAGAATCATTCTATTAGTCCATCTATACTAACCTCCACCAGGTTGCAAATTCAAAATAATTTTTATCTGCATCTAGCTTTGAAAAAATATTTGGGCTTGGGCTTGTAGCAGTGTGTGGGACTTGTTCTGTTAGTCCATCTATACTAACCTCCACCAGGTTGCAAATTCAAAATAATTTTTATCTGCATCTAGCTCTGAAAAAATATTTGGGCTTGGGCTTGTAGCAGTGTGTGGGACTTGTTCTATTAGTCCATCTATACTAACCTCCACCAGGTTGCAAAATCAAAATAATTTTTATCTGCATCTAGTTCTGAAAAAATATTTGGGCTTGGGCTTGTAGCAGTGTGGGGGACAAGTTCTATTAGTCCATCTATACTAACCTCCACCAGGTTGCAAATTCAAAATCATTTTTATCTGCATCTAGCTCTGAAAAAATATTTGGGCTTGTAGCAGTGTGTGGGACTTGTTCTATTAGTCCATATATACTAACCTCCACCAGGTTACAAATTCAAAATAATTTTTATCTGCATCTAGCTCTGAAAAAATATTTGGGCTTGGGCTTGTAGCAGTGTGTGGGACTTGTTCTATTAGTCTATCTATACTAACCTCCACCAGGTTGCAAATTCAAAATAATTTTTATCTGCATCTAGCTCTGAAAAAATATTTGGGCTTGGGCTTGTAGCAGTGTGTGGGACTTGTTCTATTAGTCCATCTATACTAACCTCCACCACGTTGCAAATTCAAAATAATTTTTATCTGTATCTAGCTCTGAAAAAATATTTGGGCTTGGGCTTGTAGCAGTGTGTGGGAATAGTTCTATTAGTCCATCTATACTAACCTCCACCAGATTGCAAATTCAAAATAATTTTTATCTGCATCTAGCTCTGAAAAAATATTTGGGCTTGTAGCAGTGTGTGGGACTTGTTCTATTAGTCCATCTATACTAACCTCCACTAGGTTGCAAATTCAAAATAATTTTTATCTGCATCTAGCTCTGAAAAAATATTTGGGCTTGGGCTTGTAGCAGTGTGTGGGACTTGTTCTATTAGTCCATCTATACTAACTTCCACCAGGCTGCAAATTCAAAATAATTTTTATCTGCATCTAGCTCTGAAAAGATATTTGGGCTTGTAGCAGTGTGTGGAACTTGTTCTATTAGTCCATCTATACTAACCTCCACCACCTGTGTATGTAATAAAATTGTTTTACTGCATCTAACCCAGCCAATACTTTTGGGCTAATACCACAGTATGGCCACTCACCTCTGCTCGGTTCCCATCCATTGTTTTTTGTGCAAACAACTCCAGAGTTGTCAATTAGTTAACCAACAAAATGAGTGGAAAAAGGCCTGCTGCTGGTGGAAAGGGGAGTAGGCGTGTTGGGAAGGGAAAAAAAGGTTGTGTCTGTGGGGTAGGTGTTAAAGCAACAGTAACATCTGCAGAAGAAAGACCATCTTCCAGCCAAACTAAGATGTCTACTTCTTTTAGCGGACAATGTGATAAGATCACTTTCTTACGGCCCCACCAATCACTATCAATTCCAGATGAGGCACAAAAACAGCAGGTGCTTCAACGGATATCAAGTGCTCCTTTAAGTGGGCTCTCCTCCAACTCAACTTCAACATCACAAATACTCCAGTCCTCAGAGGTGTCACCCCAATCGCACTTGCTTCCTCACAGCTCCCAAGTCTCCAGCTGCCCGTCTGAGTATGGGGTAGAACAGATGGTGGAGTCTGCAGAGCTGTTTACTCATACTATAGCCTGGGAATCAGAGATCGGCTCCAGAGCTTCTGTGAATCCAGACGAGGAAATGATCTGCACTGATGCCCAGAATCTTTATGAGTCGGATCCAGGACCAGACGCAGAAGGTTCTGACCATAATGTAGACCCTCGTTCCCAATCTGTAACTCCTGTTGGTGGAGACAATGAGGAAGACGATGATGAGACTCAAATACCTGATTGGAGTGACAACTTGAGTTTTTTGTCAGGGCAGGAAGAGGTTAGCTCTGAGGACGACGGGTGTGATAACACACAGGGTGATGATGACGAGGTTGGAGATCCCACTTACTGTCAACCCACAGTCAGCTAGTCGATGAGGTCAGCTGAGGAGGTGGAGGAGGATGCTAGTGATGACGAGGTCAGGTTGCGCCTTCCTGGACAGAGACGTAGTACTGGAAGCACGTCAACAACTGCATCCTCAAACACAACTCTGCCTCTGACCACAAGTCGTGGTGGCACTTCAGGTCACATGGGTGCTAAGCCTTGCATAGCCTGGGCATTTTTTCAGATCGATAAGTATGACCCAACTCGTGTTATCTGTAAAATTTGTCAGCAAAAGCTATGTAGAGGCCAAAAAATACATAGTTTGAGTACTTCATGCATGAACCGGCACATGGATATGAAGCATAAGTTGCAGTGGGAAGCTCACTGTGCTACAATGCGGCCTAGCTGGCCGGGCCAACCACCATCTGCCACATCTTGTGCATCTGTGGCATCTTCATCCTCTGTGACTGGGGGGACAGCAGTCACACCTGTTTTGGGACGCAGACCTGCCACCTCTTTACCCGCAACAGCCAGCGTGATTGGCAGGTCATCATTTTCTTTGGAGGTGAAAACACCAGCTGGTGTTCAGCGCTGTCCGACATCGATAGCACCACCTTTGGATCAAGGCAACCTATCATGTCCGCCTGCATCTTCACAGACCGACAGTTTGCCGGGGACACCCTTCTCAACCCAGTCTAAGCACAACAGCCAGCCCTCGGTCCCTCAGATGTGGACAAGGAAAAGACCATTTCCTCCTAGCCATGACAAAGCTAAGAGGTTGAATTTCACCATCTGCAAGCTCTTGGCTACAGAAATGCTCCCTTTCTGCCTGGTGGACACAGAGGATTTTCGAGACCTTATGTCCATCGCAGTGCCGCAGTACCAGATGCCCAGTCGGCACTACTTCTCAAAGAAAGGTGTGCCTGCGCTACACCAGCATGTCGCACACAACATCACCGCTTCTTTGAGAAACTCTGTGTGTGACAGGGTGCATTTCACCACAGACACATGGACAGGGGCGTTAAATGTCGCTGACTGGGCACTGGGTAACTATGGTGACAGCAGGACAAGGGGCTGCTGTCCAAGTCTTACCGTCCCCACGAGTTGTGCGTCAATCCTCTTTATCTCGAAGTTCCTCCACTGCTTCTGCCTCCTCAACCTCCTATCGGTCCTCCACCTGCACCCAAAGCCTGTCTGGTCATGCCACAAGCTTTCTAACTGCGCAGAAGGGATCCTGCACACCTCCTTACTATGCTGGCAGCAGGGCTCAATGTCATCAGGCAGTTTTTACTTTGAAATGTCTGGGAAATGTGAGTCACACAGCTGAGGAGTTGTGGTCAGCTCTGGAGAACCAGTTTCATGAATGGTTGTCTCCATTGGACCTGAAGCCAGGGAAGGCCTTGTGCGACAATGCTGCAAACCTGGGTGCGGCCCTTCGCCGGAGCAATGTCACACACGTGCCTTGTATGGCTCACGTGTTGAACCTGGTTGTCCAGCAATTTTTAGCCCACTATCCCGGAATAGATGGCCTTCTGCAGAGGGCACGGTCGCTGTGTGCTCACTTCCGTCGTTCGCTTCCAGCAGCTCAGCGACTTACATCTCTACAGAAGTCGTTGGTCCTGCCACTTCACCGGCTAAAATGCGATGTGGCTACCCGGTGGAATTCAACTCTGCACATGTTGCAGCGACTGTGGCAGCACCGACAAGCCCTGGTGCAATACGTTGTGACGTATAGCCTGGGCCAACGAGATCCAGAGGTGGGGCAAATCACGCTGGAGGAGTGGTCTCAGATCAGGGACCTATGCACCCTTCTGCACAGTTTTGAAATGGCGATGAAGATGTTTAGTGCTGACGATGCCAATATCAGCATGACTATTCCGGTGATTTACATGCTGGAGCACATGTTAAACAGAATTTGGAGTCAGGTGGTGGCACAAGAGGAGGTGGAGGAAGTAGAGGAGGAGGAGTTGTATGCGGAAGGGCTAACATCTGCAAGGTCCAGACGGTCGGCAGCACCAAGGCGGCAGGCATGTGAGGGTGGGGGAGATGGTTTTACCAGGGCGCATGGTAGCAGCCAAACTAGTGAGGAAGGTGCAGGGGCCCAGGAAGAAGTGGAGGACGAACTGATGGAAGACTCATCAGATGAGGGACACCTTGATCACATTTCTGTTGTGCGAGGTTGGGGGGAGAGGGCAGAGGAAGGAAGCATGATTGTTACCTCGCCACCAACACAACAGGGACTTGGTGCTCCTGGATGCGCAAGACACATGAGTGCCTTCTTGCTGCACTACCTGCAACATGACCCTCGAATTGTGAGAATTAGAAATAATCCTGACTACTGGGTTGCCACACTGTTAGATCCCCGGTACAAAAGTAAATTTGCAGAAATTATTCCTGCCATAGAAAGAGATGCACGCATGCAGGAGTATCAGCAGAGACTGTTGCAGAATCTTACATGTGCTTTTCCCCAAAACACTAGTGGTGCACGTAGTGAATCTCACAGTTCCAACTTGCCAACCGTGGGACCGTCGAGTGTTCAGCCCTCAAAACGTAACAGAAACACAGTATCTGCTGGTAAGATCAATTTTGCGGAATCATTTCATCATTTTTTTAGCCCATCCTTTGCAAGGCCACAGGAGACAAGAAGTCTGACACATAGTCAACGCCTAGAGACGATGGTACAGGAGTATCTCCAAGTAAACATTGAAGCCACGACTGGGTCACTGACCCTTACTCTTTTTGGGCTTCCAATCTGGATAAATGGCCGGAGCTCACCATTTACACCTTGGAGATCTTGTCATGCCCCGCAGCCAGTGTTCTGTCTGAACGTGTGTTCAGCGCTGCTGGTGGTGTGCTGACAGATAAGCGCACGCGGCTCTCCACTGATAATGTAGACAGACTCACGTTCATAAGGATGAACAAATCATGGATCCAAAATGAGTTTTCTACCCCTGTGTCATCCTGGGGAGAGTAAAAGCTTGATGATTTGTTAAAATCACCTCACCAACCGTTTTAAGCTTTCAAATTACTAGTCATGTTTATTAGTGTTGAGCGAACATGCTCTACACTGCTCGGTACTCGCCCGAGCATCACGCTACTCGGGATGTTCGGCGAGCACCGAGCATTTCCGGGTTACTCGGGCGGCAGCTCGGGTCTCCGCCCTGCATGTTTGGCGCTCTTTACAGAGCCAATGAACATGCAGGGATTGCCATCCAGTCACTGTAATGCCGCAGCCATGTTGTTTGTGGGCATTACAGTGATTGGCTGGCCGCACAGCGTCACCTCGAGTATTTAAAACCGGGCGCCGCCATCTTGGACACAGTCGCTCTGGATTAGACAGTGTAGGGACAGCACTGCTGATTTAGGGAGAGATATATCCTGCAAAATAGTTAGTGTAGGGTCTGTAAAGGCTGCCAGATCAAACAAACAGTCCTTCTCAGGACTAATATCCATCCCAGGTATATCAGGCTGGCAGGCAGGCAGGCTGTATAGGAGACTCAGTGGTTATACCAGCAAACGCTGCATTACAGTCCTGTGTGCTGCTCCTGTTGCTGAAATTGCTGGACTTAGCTCCAGGTCCCGGGGGCCAGGAAAAATCCTTTTTTTTTATCTAAATCCTCTTTTTTTTTTCCTCCTTCACAATGTACAAATACCCATCTTATTAACCTTTTGGTGCCCCCCCCCCCCCAAAAAAAAAGTGTGCCTCTGATTTTTCAGACACAAATATATCTGTTGAAAATAATCTGGTGTAGGCCAGAGAAATAGAAGTGTGGTTTTGCAGTGCTATGGGCCATTTGTATCTAAAAAAAACAGTTTGAGTGTTTCGCTCACTGTTCAGCCGTAAATATATATATATTTTAAAAAGCCTGGTATACACCAGTAAATTATTACTGTGGTTTTGATGTTCCACGGTAAAACATCTCTATTATCCTGTTTTTGGCATTTTTTGCTGTATAAAAATAATAATAGTGTCTCCCTGATTTTTCAGACACAAATATATCTGTTGAAAATAGTCTGGTGTAGGCCAGAGTGACAGAAGGGTGCTTTTGCTGTTTCACGGTAAAAAATCTCTATTATCCTGCTTTTTGCATTTTTTGCTGTAAAAAAAAAAAAAAATTGTGTCTCTCTGATTTTTCAGACACAAATATATCTGTTGAAAATAGTCTGGTGTAGGCCCGAGAAATACAAGTGTGGTTTTGCAGTTCCACGGTACAAACCTCTGTATTATCCACTTTTGGGCCATTTGTATCTAAAAAAAACAGTGTGAGATTGTCGCTCACTGTTCAGCCGCAAATATATATATATTTTAAAAAGCCTGGTATACACCAGTAAATTATTACTGTGGTTTTGATGTTCCACGGTAAAACATCTCTATTATCCTGTTTTTGGCATTTTTTGCTGTATAAAAATAATAATAGTGTCTCCCTGATTTTTCAGACACAAATATATCTGTTGAAAATAGTCTGGTGTAGGCCCGAGAAATACAAGTGTGGTTTTGCAGTTCCACGGTACAAACCTCTGTATTATCCACTTTTGGGCCATTTGTATCTAAAAAAAACAGTTTGAGTGTGTCGCTCACTGTTCAGCTGCAAATATATATATATTTTAAAAAGCCTGGTATACACCAGTAAATTATTACTGTGGGTTTGATGTTCCACGGTAAAACATCTCTATTATCCTGTTTTTGGCATTTTTTGCTGTATAAAAATAATAATAGTGTCTCCCTGATTTTTCAGACACAAATATATCTGTTGAAAATAGTCTGGTGTAGGCCAGAGAGACAGAAGTGTGTTTTGCTGTTCCACAGTAAAAAATCTCTATTATCCTGCTTTTTGCATTTTTTGCTGTAAAAAAAAAAAAAAAATAGTGTCTCCCTGATTTTTCAGACACAAATATATCTGTTGAAAATAGTCTGGTGTAGGCCAGAGAGACAGAAGTGTGCTTTTGCTGTTCCACGGTAAAAAATCTCTATTATTCTGCTTTTTGCATTTTTTGCTGTAAAAAAAAAAAAAAAATTGTGTCTCCCTGATTTTTCAGACACAAATATATCTGTTGAAAATAGTCTGGTGTAGGCCCGAGAAATACAAGTGTGGTTTTGCAGTTCCACGGTACAAACCTCTGTATTATCCACTTTTGGGCCATTTGTATCTAAAAAAACAGTTTGAGTGTGTCGCTCACTGTTCAGCTGCAAATATATATATATTTTAAAAAGCCTGGTATACACCAGTAAATTATTACTGTGGTTTTGATGTTCCACGGTAAAACATCTCTATTATCCTGTTTTTGGCATTTTTTGTTGTATAAAAATAATAATAGTGTCTCCCTGATTTTTCAGACACAAATATATCTGTTGAAAATAGTCTGGTGTAGGCCAGAGAGACAGAAGTGTGCTTTTGCTGTTCCACGGTAAAAAATCTCTATTATCCTGCTTTTTGCATTTTTTGCTGTAAAAAAAAATATATATATAGTGTCTCCCTGATTTTTCAGACACAAATATATCTGTTGAAAATAGTCTGGTGTAGGCCCGAGAAATACAAGTGTGGTTTTGCAGTTCCACGGTACAAACCTCTGTATTATCCACTTTTGGGCCATTTGTATCTATAAAAAACAGTTTGAGTGTGTCGCTCACTGTTCAGCTGCAAATATATATATATTTTAAAAAGCCTGGTATACACCAGTAAATTATTACTGTGGGTTTGATGTTCCACGGTAAAACATCTCTATTATCCTGTTTTTGGCATTTTTTGCTGTATAAAAATAATAATAGTGTCTCCCTGATTTTTCAGACACAAATATATCTGTTGAAAATAGTCTGGTGTAGGCCAGAGAGACAGAAGTGTGTTTTGCTGTTCCACAGTAAAAAATCTCTATTATCCTGCTTTTTGCATTTTTTGCTGTAAAAAAAAAAAAAAAAAATAGTGTCTCCCTGATTTTTCAGACACAAATATATCTGTTGAAAATAGTCTGGTGTAGGCCAGAGAGACAGAAGTGTGCTTTTGCTGTTCCACGGTAAAAAATCTCTATTATCCTGCTTTTTGCATTTTTTGCTGTAAAAAAAAAAAAAAAATAGTGTCTCCCTGATTTTTCAGACACAAATACAGTACAGACCAAAAGTTTGGACACACCTTCTCATTCAAAGACTTTTCTGTATTTTCATGACTATGAAAATTGTACATTCTCACTGCCGGCATAAAAACTATGAATTAACACATGTGGAATTATATACTTAACAAAAAAGTGTGAAACAACTGAAAATATGTCTTATATTCTAGGTTCTTCAAAGTAGCCACCTTTTGCTTTGATGACTGCTTTGCACACTCTTGGCATTCTCTTGATGAGCTTCAAGAGGTAGTCACCGGAAATGGTTTTCACTTCACAGGTGTGCCCTGTCAGGTTTAATAAGTGGGATTGCTTGCCTTATAAATGGGGTTGGGACCATCATTTGCGTTGTGCAGGTGGATACACAGCTGATAGTCCTACTGAATAGACTGTTAGAATTTGTATTATGGCAAGAAAAAAGCAGCTAAGTAAAGAAAAACGAGTGGCCATCATTACTTTAAGAAATGAAGGTCAGTCAGTGCGAAAAATTGCGAAAACTTTGAAAGTGTCCCCAAGTGCAGTTGCAAAAACCATCAAGCGCTACAAAGAAACTGGCTCACATGAGGACCGCCCCAGGAAAGGAAGACCAAGAGTCACCTCTGCTTCTGAGGATAATTTTATATGAGTCACCAGCCTCAGAAATCGCAGGTTAACAGCAGCTCAGATTAGAGACCAGGTCAATGCCACACAGAGTTCTAGCAGCAGACACATCTCTACAACAACTGTTAAGAGGAGACTTTGTGCAGCAGGCCTTCATGGTAAAATAGCTGCTAGGAAACCACTGCTAAGGACAGGCAACAAGCAGAAGAGACTTGTTTGGGCTAAAGAACACAAGGAATGGACATTAGACCAGTGGAAATCTGTGCTTTGGTCTGATGAGTCCAAATTTGAGATCTTTGGTTCCAACCACCGTGTCTTTGTGCGACGCAGAAAAGGTGAACGGATGGACTCTACATGCCTGGTTCCCACCGTGAAGCATGGAGGAGGAGGTGTGATGGTGTGGGGGTGCTTTGCTGGTCACACGGTTGGGGATTTATTCAAAATTGAAGGCATACTGAACCAGCATGGCTACCACAGCATCTTTCAGCGGCATGCTATTCCATCCGGTTTGTGTTTAGTTGGACCATCATTTAATTTTCAATAGGACAATGACCCCAATGACACCTCCAGGCTGTGTAAGGGCTATTTGACCAAGAAGTAGAGTGATGGGGTACTACGCCAGATGACCTGGCCTCCACAGTCACCAGACCTGAACCTAATCGAGATGGTTTGGGGTGAGCTGGACCTCAGAGCGAAGGCAAAAGGGCAAACAAGTGCTAAGCATCTCTGGGAACTCCTTCAAGATTGTTGGAAGACTATTTCCGGTGACTACCTCTAGAAGCTCATCAAGAGAATGCCAAGACTGTGCAAAGCAGTCATCAAAGCAAAAGGTGGCTACTTTGAAGAACCTAGAATATAAGACATATTTTCAGTTGTTTCACACTTTTTTGTTAAGTATATAATTCCACATGTGTTAATTTATAGTTTTGATGCCTTCAGTGTGAATGTACAACTTTCAAAGTCATGAAAAAACAGAAAAATCTTTAAATGAGAAGGTGTGTCCAAACTTTTGGTCTGTACTGTATATCTGTTGAAAATAGTCTGGTGTAGGCCCGAGAAATACAAGTGTGGTTTTGCAGTTCCACGATACAAACCTCTGTATTATCCACTTTTGGGCCATTTGTATCTAAAAAAAACAGTTTGAGTGTGTCGCTCACTGTTCAGCCGCAAATATATATATATTTTAAAAAGCCTGGTATACACCAGTAAATTATTACTGTGGTTTTGATGTTCCACGGTAAAACATCTCTATTATCCTGTTTTTGGCATTTTTTGCTGTATAAATATAATAATAGTGTCTCCCTGATTTTTCAGACACAAATATATCTGTTGAAAATAGTCTGGTGTAGGCCAGAGAGACAGAAGTGTGCTTTTGCTGTACCACGGTAAAAAATCTCTATTATCCTGCTTTTTGCATTTTTTGCTGTAAAAAAAAAAAAAAAATAGTGTCTCCCTGATTTTTCAGACACAAATATATTTGTTGAAAATAGTCTGGTGTAGGCCCGAGAAATACAAGTGTGGTTTTGCAGTTCCACGGTACAAACCTCTGTATTATTCACTTTTGGGCCATTTGTATCTAAAAAAAACAGTTTGAGTGTGTCGCTCACTGTTCAGCCGCAAATATATATATATTTTAAAAAGCCTGGTATACACCAGTAAATTATAACTGTGGTTTTGCTGTTCCACGGTAAAAAATCTCTATTATTCAGGTTTTGGTAGTTTTTTCCGTAAAGAAAAACAGTAGTGTCTCCTAACTGTTGTGACACAAAAATATATCTGTTGAAAATAGTCTTGTGTAGGCCCGACATCCCAGTGTGGTTTCGCAGTTCCACGGGTCAAATCGCTGTACTATCCAGTTTTGGGCCTTTGGTATCTAAAAAAAAAGCAGTTTGAGTGTGTCGCTCACTGTTCAGCCGCAAATATCTCTATTTAAAAAAGTGTGGTATACCCCAGTAAACAATAACTGTGGTTTTCCTCTTCCACGGTTCTAATCTACTCTTTATTACCCTTTTTCCATTGATAGTGCAAGTGTAAGCTATTTTACTTCATTTACAATGGGCAAGGCGCGTGGCAAGGAACGTGGAAGTGGACGTTCTGGTGATGGTTCGTGCAGAGGACGGGGCCGTGGCCAAGGTGAAAATGTGCCACAACCAACAGCCACATCTTCTCGCTCCCACTTCTTGACCAAATTACTAGGGAAGCACAAAACAACACCAGTATTGAGAACTGATCAGTGTGAACAGGTTATTAATTGGATAGCAGACAATATTTCCAGTTACCTGGGCACCACCACCTCCGGTCTGTCTTCCACACGGTCAACTCTTAGTAGCCGTGAGTCTCGACCGCATACTCCTCCTCACCCTGATGCTCCTTCCTCCCGCCATGCCGAGTGTCGTCAGACAGCAAGTGATCCCACACTTGGACACTCTGAAGAGCTGTTCACTGGTCCATTTCCATATTTGGGCCCCTCGCCTGATACGCTTGAAGTGGTGGAAGAGGAGATCCCATGTTGCGATGCCCAAATATTTGAACAGCCACGGCCACAGGAAGTCGACGTTGGCAATCTGTCACAAGAGGTGGACGATGACGAGACACAATTGCCAGGAAGTGAGGAGGAGGATCGTGGTGCGCAAGTGGAAGAGGAGGAGGTGGTGGATGATCTAGTAACTGACCCAACGTGGAAGGAGGACATGCAGAGTGAGGCCAGCAGCACACAGGGGGAGGGAGGCAGAGTACCCCAACAGGCAGGAAGAAGTAGTGTGGTGGCCGCAGACAGAAGGCAGGCAACCGTTCCCCGTAACACCAACACGATGGACGTTGCCAGTACAAGCGGTAGGTCTTCCAGAGTCTGGAATTTTTTTAAAGACTCTGCTAATAACCCCAAAAAGGCCATATGTTCCACCTGCCATGCAAGCATCAGCAGGGGTGACAAAACTACCAGCCTGACCACCACCAGCATGATCAGGCACATGGCAGCAAAGCACCCGACTTTGTGGGGCGAAACCCAGGGTCCACGACCAGTGTCAGCGGGTGTCACCCCTGCTTCTTCCACTGTTGTGCGTGCAATAGAACCGCCTGTTGTGTGTGCAAGGCAATCCCCTGTCCATACTGCATGTAAAGATGCCCCCTCCTCTCAGTCTTCACTTGTTATGGCAGTTTCTCAAGAAACAGCATCAACGTCCACGTCCACGTCCCACCGCAGCGTTCAATTGTCCATATCCCAGACCTTTGAAAGAAAGCGGAAATTCGCAGCTAACGCCCCACAGGCCACAGTCCTAAATTCACACATTTCACGACTGCTTGCATTGGAAATGTTGCCTTTTAGGCTGGTGGAGACGAAATCCTTCCGCAATCTTATGCCGGTGGCCGTCCCTCAGTACTCGGTCCCCAGCTGACACTATTTTGCCCGGTGTGCCATCCCCGCACTACACAAGCACGTGTCCCAAAGCATCTGCCGTGCTCTCAACAACGCAGTTACTGGGAGAGTCCACCTGACAACGGACACGTGGACAAGTGCTTGTGGCCAGGGATGGTACATCTCTCTGACGGCACACTGGGTAAACATAGTGGAAGCCGGGACCCAGTCGGACCTTGGGACGGAACACATCCTCCCCACACCGAGGATTGCGGGCCCTATGTCAGTCAGAGTTGCCCCCACAGTGTACAGCTCCTGCGCATCCTCCTCCTCCTCCTCATGTTCAGCCTCCATCTCAGATATCACCACATCAGTTACAAGCTGGAAGCATTGCAGTACTGCCTCCGCCAAGCGGCAACAGGCTGTGCTGAAACTCATAAGCTTAGGTGATAAACCTCACACTGCTTGTGAGTTGTGGACAGCTGTGAAAGAGCAGGTAGATCTGTGGCTGAGACCGCTGAACCTACATACCGGCATGGTCGTGTGTGACAATGCTGTAACTTGGTAGCGGCTCTGAGGCGAGGTGAGATCACGCACGTACCATGCCTGGCTCATGTGCTTAACCTCGTGGTTCAGCGGTTTCTTAAATCATACCCTGAGTTGCCAGATCTGCTTGTGAAAGTACGCCGTCTGTCAGCTCATTTTCGCAAGTCGGCTGCAGCTTCCGCCGCCCTTGCTGTGTTGCAGCAGCGTTTGCAGCTTCCGGCACACCGACTGGTGTGTGATGTCCCCACACGTTGGAACTCTACCCTCCACATGTTGCAAAGGATTTGTGAGCAGAAGAGAGCAGTTGTGGAGTACCAGCTGCAACAAGGCCGTCGATATTCAGGTCAGACTCCACACATAAGACCTCACGAGTGGACCTGGATGTCTGACATATGTACCATCCTGACAAACTTTGAGGAGGCCACCAAGATGGTGAGTGGCGATGACGCCATCATTAGTGTCAGCATCCCACCACTTGTCTGTCTTTTGCAACGCTCTCTGCAGAGAATTAAAGAGGAGGCATTGCAGCCAGAGTTTGATGAGATGGATCAAGAAGCCGTAGCGGGCGATTACACACAGCCCAGCCTCATTTCATCCCAACGTGCATTGGGGGACAATGAGGGAGAGGAGGAGGAGGAGGAGGAGGAGGAAGAAGAGGAGCTGCTATCATGCGTTGTAGACGGTAGTACCTGTACAAGTGTCATACCGTCGGTTCAGCATGGGTGGCCTGAGGACAGGGGGGAGGAAGAAGAGGAGGAGAAGGAGGAGGAGGAGGAGAGCATGGTCAGTCGTCATCTTGGTGAGGACACGGAAATCTTGCTCGTTACCAGTCTGGCACGCATGGCTGACTTTATGTTACGCTGCCTTAACCGTGACCCTTGCGTTGTCAAAATGTTGGGTGACAGTCATTACTGGTTGGTGACACTTGTAGACCCCCGCTACAAGGAGAACTTTCACTCTCTTATTCCTGAGGTGGAGAGGTCTACAAAAATGGGGCAATACCAGAAGGCCCTTGCTGCAGAACTGTTAAAAAAATTCCCATCTGAACATGCTAGCGGCAGAGGTCACAGTTCGTTGCCCAACCAAGGCGTACAGGCGAGAGAGATGCAACTCCAATCCAGCAGAGGCAGGGGAACACTGTCAACGTTCTGGGACAGTTTTCTGACACCCGCCCAGCTTACAGGCCCTGAGGCGCGGGGTACTCTCACAAGGAGTGGAAAGTTTCAAAAGATGGTGAGGGAGTACCTTGCCGACCATACCAGTGTCCTCCGTGATTCCTCTGTGCCTTTTAATTATTGGGTATCCAAGCTGGACACTTGGAATGAACTCGCTCTGTACGCCTTGGAGGTCCTGGCCTGACCTGCCGCTAGCGTGTTATCGGAGCGTGTTTTTAGTGCCGCTGGGGGAATTATAACTGATAAGCGCACTCGCCTGTCAACGACAATGCTGACAAGCTGACCATTATCAAAATGAACAAGGGCTGGATTGGGCCAGACTTCTCATCACCACCAAATGACAGCAGAGTAACATAAAGTCAAATCCACTGTGTTATTTCGGGAGGTGTATTCACATGCACCGCTTCTGACCCACACATGGGTATACGCTTCCTCGTTTCGGTTGTTTAATCTTCTTCTCCTTATCCTCAGCCTCCACCACCACTATACCACCAGGGTGACCGTGGTCCATGTTGCCAGCATTGCAAGTTCCTCTGTCCTATTTTTTGGCAGCTTTTGCTTGGAAGGCATAGGCAAAGACTATGGGAGACCCACTCCCCAATAATGGGAATAATGTTTTTAATATGCTGTACTGCATGGCTCTTGTAAGGGACATTGCAAGTTCCCCCTTCCTAATTTTTGGCAGCTTTTGCTTGGAAGGCATAGGCAAAGACTATGGGAGACCCACTCCCCAATAATGGGAATAATGTTTTTAATATGCTGTACTGCATGGCTCTTGTAAGGGGCATTAAAATCGTCTTGTTAAGCTACTGTGACCTCCACGTCTCTTCCAAGGGTTGTTAATATTGTCTTTTTATTCCACTGCTACCTCCACCACTCTTCCAAGGGGCATTAAAAGCGTCTTGTTAAGCTACTGTGACCTCCACTTCTCTTCCACAGGGTGTTGATATTGTCTTTTTATTCCACTGTAACCTCCACCACTCTTCCAAGGGGCATTGATATTGTCTTTTTATTCCACTGCGACCTCCACCACTCTTCCAAGGGGCATTAAAACCGTCTTGTTAAGCTACTGTGACCTCCATGTCTCTTCCACGGGGCATTGATATTGTTTTTTTATTCCACTGTAACCTCCACCACTCTTCCAAGGGGCATTAAAACTGTCTTGTTAAACCACTCTGAACTCCACGTCTCTTCCAAGGGGCATTAAAACCATCTTGTTAAGCTACTGTGACCTCCACATCTCTTCCAAGGGGCATTAAAACTGTCTTGTTAAACCACTCTGAACTCCACGTCTCTTCTAAGGGGCATTAAAACCGTCTTGTTAAACCACTCTGAACTCCACAGCTCTTCCAAGGGGCATTGACATGTTGTTTTTAATTACCTCTAACCTCCACGACTCTTGCAACGGGCATTGCATTTCCTCCTAATTTTTGTCAGCTTTTGCTTTTCAATGCATAGGCGAACACTAAGGGAGACCCACTCCCCAATAATGGGTAGAAGGTTTTTAATACGCTGTAATCCACGTCTGTTTCAAGGGGCATTGCAGTGCCTAATATTTTTGGAAAGCCTTCCACTCCCTGCTTAGGCCAACAGTGTACAGGAGACCCAGTTGCTATAAATGGAAAAAACGGTTAAGTTAAAGCCCTCTGACCTCCATGTCACTTCCAAGGGACATTGGAGTACCTCGAAATTTTTGGTAGGCATTGCATTCACTGTATGCCTTATAACTGTGTAGCTGAACCGCTCCTTTTGGTACAGAAACATATCCTACAAGACATGTGTGGTTGGCTGGCCTGATATTGATGTGAATGGTCCCTGTTCCTCCTGCTCTTTCTCCTTTGCCACCACCTCATCCATCATTCATCACCTGAAGCTTTGTTTTAACGGGAGTCATAGAACTGGGATAGTAGCAGGAAAACATCCAGCAATCCTCGAAGGAGGTAGAATATGCGCCAAAACGCTGACCACCTCAGGCCTAGCTGCTACTACAAACATGCGCTTGCATTCCAAGGAACAGAAAGCTAAGGAGGTGGATGGCCTCATGATCATGAATAATTAACTCATTGTGTAGGAGGCCGACCACTGCTGCTGTCTACCTTCTGAACTTTGTGTTGAAGCCTGATTCACCCAGGACCCGCAATCCTCTATGTCTGGAGGGCGTGTTGCATCCCAGTGTCCAACTGTGTCCCGGCTTCCACAATATTAACCCAGTGTGAAGGCATCAGTGAGATGGACCATTCCTGGCCACATTCACTTGTCCACGTGTTTGTGGTTAGGCTGTCCTTCCCACTAAATGCACTGGGGAGGGCACAGGTAATGTTTTGGTATGCACGCTTGTGTATAAGGTGCACCCGGACTAATAGGGGCGGCTGGGGACCGTTTATGGACACCCGGCCACCCCCACGCGGTTGGGGACTGTGTGTGGGCACCCGGACTGAGTATGAATACCAGGCTACCGATGCAGCCATGACGTGGTGGCCAGATTCCACCGCCACATGCCTAAAAGGCCCAATTTCAAGTGCAAGCAAGCTAGCAGTATGGTATTGCAGCCTGGGGGTGGGTGGGTGGCAGGCTGCATACTTGCGCTTGTATTGCAAGTTATGGGGGAGGTACAATTGAACACTGCCCTGGGACAAGGACTTGCACGGGGATAGTTGCAAGTCTGCATCTTCTGATGCGGCAAGGATCACTTCTGATGGGCACACTTTTAGGCAGTGACCTGGGTGTCAGAGATGCTTCCAGGGGTCTTCCCCATGCTGTTCCCATGTCTTTTTAGCACTGTATGCATGTGTCACACAGCACATGGCCAGATAAGGTTGTAAAATGTTAAAATGACATTTCCCGGTGAATGCATTTGTCACGGTTGAAAGCAATACAAACGTGCAAAAACGCATAAAAAATGCTACTTGTGAACATAGCCCAAGGTGTGGAGTAGAGATGAGCGGTGTTCGACTAGAACTGTTCGCCAATCTCAAATTCGAGCTGTTTTGGGTGGTGTTCGAGTTGTTCGACGAACCCGAACGATTTGCAAAAAATTCGGCTGTTCGAGGTTATGTTATAACTGTTCGTGCACCAAAAGCGTGTCCTGCATGTCTGGCGCTATTTAGAGCACCAATCATGCAGGGATTGTCTGCCACTCACTGTAACGCCACAGCCATGGTGGTTGTGGCATTAGAGTGATTGCCCAAATCGATGGGAACAGTGCTCACAGTGAAACATGAAAAGCCGGCAATTCAGCAGCGGCATATACCGGTACCCGACAATTTAGAACCGAAAGAATAGAGCTTCACACATAGATTAGATAGATAGAAACATGTCAGTCACACATATAAGAAGCACAGTGACAGTGTTGCTTACTGTACTTGTCATTTAGTGTAAAGGATTTTTCAAAAAAAATAATAGTGTTTTCATGCACCGTCTCTTTAAAAAAGCCGGCCGGCAATTCAGCATCTGTATCCGACAATTTAGAATAGAAGGAATAGAGAATCACACATAGATTAGATAGATAGAAACATGTCAGCCAAATATATACGAAGTACAGTGACAGTGCTGCTTACTGTACTTGTCATTTAGTGTAAAGGATTTATTAAAAAATATAATAGTGTTTTAGTGCACCGTCTCTTTAAAAAAGCCGGCCGGCAATTCAGCATCTGTACCCGACAATTTATAACAGAAAGAATAGAGAATCACACATAGATTAGATAGATAGAAACATGTCAGTCACATATATATGAAGTACAGTGACAGTGTTGGTTACTGTACTTGTCATTTAGTGTTAAAATAAAGGATTTATTATTAAAAAAAATTGGCGTGGGGTTCCCAGTAATTTTAGTCTCTAGCGGAGGTTAAGCAGACAGCTGGGGCAGATGTTTGAAGCCTGGGAAGGGGGTAATACCCACGGAGCTTCCCAGGCTGCTAATATCAGCCCCCAGCTGAATACCTAGCCTTTACTAGCTATTAAAATGGAGGACCCCCCCCAAAAAAATGACGTGGGGTCCCCCCTAATTTAATAGCTAGCAAAGGCTAGGCAGACAGCTGGGGGCTGATATTAATAGCCCAGGAAGGGAGCCATGAATATTGGCCCCCTCCCAGGCTAGAAACACCAGCCGTCAGCCGCCCCAGAAATGGCGCATCCATAGGATGCGCCAATTCTGGCACTTAGCCTCGCTCTTCCACGCTGCCCTGGTGCGGTGGCAGGGGGTAATAGGGTTGGGGTTGATGTCAGCTTATAATGCCAGCTGACATCAAGCCCAGGTTAGTAATGGAGAGGCGTCTATAAGACACCCCCATTACTAACCCCATAGTCAAAGTTAAAAGAAAACACAAACACCCAGAATAAAGTCCTTTAATTGAAATAAAGACACATTCCTTTATTGTTCTAAATTAAACCATACTTACCATCACGCCCATTCCAGCTGAAGCCAACGATCTCCTGCAATAAAAGAAAAATAATAAAGCAGCCTCATCCTTACCTTTCCATGGTTCCCACGATGGCTCCAGCTCTGCTACATCGAGATAACAGGCTGGACCGCAGCAGAAAAAAAAATTGATGTGGGGCTTCGCCCTATATTTGTGTCCAGTCAGGTACAGCAGGCAGGAACGGGCTGCTCCCAACCACCAGCTGCCTATTTGTACCTAGCCGGACACAACAATATAGGGAAGCCCTTTTTTTCTTAATTATTCCATGAATTTCATGAATTTAAAAAAAAAATGCGTGGGGCTTCGCCCTATTTTTGTGTCCAGCCAGGTACAACTAGGCAGCTGGGGGCTGGAATCTGCAGCGCAGGGAGGCCCAAGCTTTCTGGGCCCCACCCGCTGCAAATTGCAGTCCGCAGCCGCCCCGGAAAATGGCGCGTTCATAGAAGCGCCATCTTCTGGCGCTGTACCCAACTCATCCAGGGCCCTGGTGCGGTGGCTCACTGGGTAATAAAGGGGTTAAGGCCAGCTTGGCATTATCAGCTGGCCCTAAGCCCGAAATTCATGGGGTCACGCCAATATTAGACATGACCACTATGAATTTCTAGTAAAGTATTTAAAAAAAACACAAACACCCAGAAAAAAGTCCTTTAATTGAAATAAACACACAATTCTTTATTGTTCTAAATTAAACCATACTTACCGCCACGCCCATTCCAGCTGAAGCCAATGATCTCCTGCAATAAAAGTAAAATAATAAAGCAACATCATCCTTACCTTTCCATGGCTCCCACGACAGCTTCAGCTCTGCTACATCGAGATGACAGGCTGGACCGCAGCAGAACGCTGCCATCCAGCCTGTCATCCCGCAGACACTGAGAAGCGCAGGCATGCTTGCGCTCCACAGTGTCTCTCTGTGACGGCATAAAGATGAGCCGAGGTCATGTCCAATGAACTCGGGTCACCTCAGGCACGTCACTGACAGCGTGGGAAAATTCTCACGCTGAAGCGCTGAGTGCAGGAGAATTTTCCCACGCTGTCAGTGACGTACATGAGGTGAGCCGAGTTCATTGTCGGCTCATCTGGATGCCGTCACAGTCAGACACTGAGGAGCGCAAGCATGCTTGCGCTTCTCAGTGTCCGCGGGATGGCAATCTGGATGGCAGCGTTCTGCTGCGGTCCAGCCTGTCATCTCGATGTAGCAGAGCTGAAGCTGTCCTGGGAACCATGGAAAGGTAAGGATGAGGTTGCTTTATTATTTTTCTTTTATTGCAGGAGATCGTTGGCTTCAGCTGGAATGGGCGTGATGGTAAGTATGGTTTAATTTAGAACAATAAAGAATTGTGTCTTTATTTCAATTAAAGGACTTTATTCTGGGTGTTTTTGTTTTTTTTTTAACTTTGACTATGGGGTTAGTAATGGGGGTGTCTTATAGACGCCTCTCCATTACTAACCTGGGCTTGATGTCAGCTGGCATTATAAGCTGACATCAACCCCAACCCTATTACCCCCTGCCACCGCACCAGGGCAGCGTGGAAGAGCGAGGCTAAGTGCCAGAATTGGCGCATCCTATGAATGCGCCATTTCTGGGGCGGCTGACGGCTGGTGTTTCTAGCCTGGGAGGGGGCCAATATTCATGGCTCCCTTCCTGGGCTATTAATATCAGCCCCCAGCTGTCTGCCTAGCCTTTGCTAGCTATTAAATTAGGGGGGACCCCACGTCATTTTTTTGGGGGGGTCCTCCATTTTAATAGCTAGTAAAGGCTAGGTATTCAGCTGGGGGCTGATATTAGTAGCCTGGGAAGCTCCGTGGGTATTACCCCCTTCCCAGGCTTCAAACATCTGCCCCAGCCGTCTGCTTAACCTCCGCTAGAGACTAAAATTACGGGGAACCCCACGCCAATTTTTTTTAATAATAAATCCTTTATTTTAATACTAAATAACAAGTACAGTAACCAACACTGTCACTGTACTTCATATATATGTGACTGACATGTTTCTATCTATCTAATCTATGTGTGAAGCTCTATTCTGTCTGTTATAAATTGTCGGGTACTGCTGCTGAATTGCCGGCCGGCTTTTTTAAAGAGACGGTGCATGAAAACACTATTATTTTTTTTAATAAATCCTTTGCAGTAAATGACAAGTACAGTAAGCAACACTGTCACAGTACTTCATATATATGTGACTGACATGTTTCTATCTATCTAATCTATGTGTGATGCTCTATTCTTTCTGTTGTAAATTGTCGGGTACCGCTGCTGAATTGCCGGCAGGCTTTTTTAAAGAGACGGTGCATGAAAACACTATTATATTTTTTAATAAATCCTTTACACTAAATGACAAGTACAGTAAGCAACACTGTCACTGTACTTCATATATATGTGACTGACATGTTTCTATCTATCTAATCTATGTGTGAAGCTCTATTCTGTCTGTTATAAATTGTCGGGTACCGCTGCTGAATTGCCGGCCGGCTTTTTTAAAGAGACGGTGCATGAAAACACTATTATATTTTTTAATAAATCCTTTACACTAAATGACAAGTACAGTAAGCAACACTGTCACTGTACTTCATATATATGTGACTGACATGTTTCTATCTAATCTATGTGTGATGCTCTATTCCTTCATGTCTAAATTGTCGGGTACCGGTGTATGCCGCTGCTGAATTGCCGGCCGGCTTTTTTAAAGAAAGCGTCTTCTGAGCAGTTTGTCAGCTTTTGGACACCTTTGAAGGTGTTTTCTATGTGTTCCTATGTGTTTTTGTTTGCCTGCCATTGGTTTTAACGGTGTTCGACGGTGTTCTAAGGTGTTCGACGAACAGTTCGACGAACAGTTCCTCGAACATCCCGGTGTTCGACGAACCGAACCGAACCCGAACACTATGGGGGTGGCTCAACACTAGTGTGGAGGAGTATTTTTGTTTTTGGTTATTTATTTTACCTTATACACAAGTCTTGTAAAGGATGTTCCTTAACCCCTTTCCGACCTGGTCAGTAATAGTACGCACCAGGTCGGTAAGGCCGGTTCAGCGGGGGCTCCGGCGGTGAGGCCGCACTGAAGCGAGCACATGTCAGCTGATTATTGGAATCGCAATCCACCCGCAGCAGTTAACATGTTAAATCTCTGACAGTGGCATTTAACTCGCGCTTCCGGGAGTCCTAAGCCCCGCCCATCAGTGACCCCGTCACGTGATCGCGGGTCACCAATGGGTGGGCATGACAACTCAGGGTCTGCAGCAGACGCCTGTGGTTGTCATGTCTCAATTGCTATGAGCGCCACCTAGTGGTCAGCGCTCATAGCAAGTGAGCATTTCTCCTGCATACAAGCGATCTGCTCATCTCTTGTATGCAGTAGAAGCAATCAGACAACTGCTGCTTCTAGTCTCCTCTGGAGACTATAGAAGCAAGCAGAAAGTGTAAAAAAAAGTTTTTTAAAAAATAAAAAATATATAAAGGTTTAAGTCACCACCCCTTTCGCCCCATTCAAAATAAAATATATATATATAAAAAAAAAACCACATACACATATTTGGTATCGCCGCGTTCAGAATCGCCCGATCTATCAATATAAAAGAAGAATTAATACAATCAGTAAACGGCGTAACGAGAAAAACATTTTAAACACCAGAATTAAGTTTTTTTGTTCGCTACAACTTTGCAATAAAATGCAATAACGGGCGGTCAAAACATCGGATCTACCCCAAAATGGTATCAATAAAAACATCAGCCCGGCACGCAAAAAATAAGCCCTCACCTGGCCCCAGATCCCGAAAAATGGAGAAGCTAAGGGTCTCGGAAAATGGCGTCATTTTTTTTTGTTTTTTTAGCAAGCTTTGGATTTTTTTTTCACCACTTAAATAAAAAAGAACCTATACATGTTTGGTGTATATGAACTCGTAACGACCTGGAAAATAATGATGGCAGGTCAGTTTTAGCAATTTGTGAACGTGGTAAAAAAAGGACCCAAAAAACAACTGTGGAATTGCATTTTTTTGCAGTTTCACTGCACTTGGAATTTTTTTCCCATTTTCCAGCACACGATATGGTAAAACCAGTGATGGTGTTTAAAAGTACAACTCGTCCCGCAAAAAATAAGCCCTCATATGGCCATATTGAACGAAAATTAAAAAAGTTCTGGCTCTGGGAAGAAGGGGAGCAAAAAAGGAAAACACAAAAACAGAAAGACCCATGGTCGTTAAGGGGTTAACATATTTCACAGGAAAGCACTTTCACTTTCGTTTTTGAACGTTTTATTGTGAGCCTGTAAAAGTGGCTTAATACCTCTGACCACGTTGTTGACAGCAGTGACCTGGGGGTCAGAAATGCTTCCAGGGGCGATCCCCATGCTGTCCCCATGTCATTTGAGCACTGTCACTATTGTTTTGGGCATTTTTTAGGCTTTCTACAGACTGCCGGGGGAGCCGCCGCAAAAATGTTCGGGTCTCCCATAGACTAACATTGGGCTCGTTGCTCGGGTCGAGCACCCAAGTATCACAGTGAGCTCGGCCCGAGCTTCGAGCACCTGAGCATTTTAGTGCTCGCTCAACACTAATGATTGGTTAAAATCACCCTACCAACCGTTTTAAGCTTTCAAATTACTAATCATGTTTATCTGTATCTTGGCTGGAAAATAATTTGGGCCTTGTAGCAGTTTGCAGGACTGATTCTATTAGGCCATCTATACTAAACTCCACCAGATTTAAAATTACTAATCATGTTTATCTGTATCTTGGCTGGAAAATAATTTGGGCCTTGTAGCAGTTTGCAGTACTGATTCTATTAGGCCATCAATACTAAGCTCCACCAGCTTTCAAATTAATAATAATTTTTAGCTGCATCTAGCCCGGAAAATAATTTTGGGGCTCCTAGATGCGCAAGACACATGAGTGCCTTCTTGCTGCACTACCTGCAACATGACCCTCAGATTGTCAGAATTCGAAATAATCCTGACTACTGGTTTGCCACACTCTTAGATCCCCCACACTGTTCGATCAACCTTTTCATTTTAATAAAGAACAAAAAAATGGTCATTTTTGAAATTATAAGCATTAGCAGGTTATTAGAAACTGAAATCAAACAGTTTTCAACTCAAAACTTTATTCTAGGTGATGTTACATTTGCACATAGGACCCCTTGTTCGAAAGGAGCTTCTGAACTCTCTCGTCCATTGAATTTGTCAGGTTTTGGATGGTTTCTGCTTCAATTGTTTTGCATGAGGACAGAATACCCTCCCAGAGCTGTTGCTTAGATGTGAACTGCCTCCCGCCATCATAGACACTCCTTTTGATGATGCTCCAGAGGTTCTGAATGGGGTTGAGGTCAGGGGAGCATGGGGGTCACACCATAAGTTTGTTCCCTTTTATGCCCATATCAGCCAGAGATGCAGATGTGTTATGTGCAGCATGAGACGGTGCATTATTATGCATGAAAATGATCTTGCTGCGGAAAACATGGTTCTTCTTCTTGAACCATGGCAGGAAGTGTTGTTTGAGAAACTCCACATACATTATGGAGTTCATCTTTACCCCTTCAGGGATCCTAAAGGGGCCGACAATCTCTCTCCCCATGATTCCAGCCCAAAATATTACTCCACCTCCTCCTTGTTGGCGCCATGTTTGCATGGGGTGTCCATCAACCAGCCATCCTCCACTCCATCCATCTGGACCATCGAGCGTTGCACGGCACTCATCAGTGAACAAAACAGTTTTGAAGTCAGTCTTCATGTATTGTTTGGCCCACTGGAGCCGTTTCTGCTTGTGTACAGTGGATAGAGGAGGTCGACAGGATGGCTTACGCACAGCTGCAAACCTCTGAAGGACCCTGCATCTTGTTGTTCGGGGGACGTTGGAGGCACCAGCAGCTTCAAAAACTTGTCTGCTGCTATGACAAGGCTTTTAACCTGATGTAATTGCCTGTAGGAAAGAGTCCTCAATTTTCCCTTATCAGCACGCACACGTGTGTACTGTGAATCAGCTACATACTTCTTGATTGTGCGATGATCAGGATCAAGTGTCTTGGCAATGTTGATTGTAGTCATGCCTTGACCTAAACACTCCACAATTTGTTGCTTCTCAGCAACCGACACATCCTTTTTCTTTCCCATTTTGGCAGAAAATGTAGGCTGCTTAATAATGTGGGACAGCCTTCTTAAGTAGTCTTGACTTTCATTGGACACACCTGCCAAACTAATTAGCACAGGTGTCTGCAAGTGCTTACAGTGACACACATCACCATCAATGAGTTTAACTGACAAACAAAAAAATTCTTACTTTATCACTCCTAAACACTTTTTGCATAATAATTTGGAACACAGTGTACATGTGCTTTTCCACAAAACACCAGTGGTTCACATAGTGAATCTTACAGTTCTAACTTGCCAACCGTGGTCTGTATGGAGTTGTTCAATAAAGGGCCCAAAATTAAGATAACATAGACGGGAGAGGTCTCTATGAATAGGAATTCGTAAGTATTTGATACCCTGTGAGGGCCAGGCAAAGGGAAAGTTGGACTGAATGGAATCCTGTATGGATTTGGGGAGGGAGACATCGAGGGCCTCAGACTTCGCTGCATTGATTTTAAAATTTGACCATGTAACAAAGTGTTATTTCAGCCATAACAGCAGGGATGGATATATGTGACTGAGTGATTTATACTAGGACATCATCAGCAAATGCAGAGCACTTGTACTCGGTGCCTCCCACCTCAATCCACCTAATATTGGGGTTATGGCGAATTGATGAGTGCAGGTGCTCCGTCACTAGGATGTATAAGAGAGGGGACAGAGGACATCCCTGCCTTGTCCCATTGGTGATTATGAAAGGTGATGAAAATGTTCCATTTATCTTCAGCCTAGGTGACGTATTGCGATACAGGGCCGTAATTTTGCCTATAAAAGGGTCCCCTAGACCCCTACTCCAAGCTTTTTAAGAGAATAATATATGGCGTGCCAGGAGACTCTATGGAATGCTTTCTCAGCATCCAACGAGAGTATCTAGTTGCAAATTTTTAACTGCATCTAGCCCAGGAAATACTTTGTGCCTAGTAGCAGTGTCTGCTAGTCAGCGGATTATCCCAGCTGTTAAGCAAGCTACACCACCTGTAGTTTGGACACTTAATTTTTTCAAAGGAAATGGTTCGGGCCCCCAGGACACTCAGTGAAGAGCATCGGGGAGGCACCCCAAGGCACAGGGGTTGGGACGGGCGGTAGGACGCCTTGAGGTGGACCGCCAAGCTCGATCCTTATAAAAGCTTTTTAACTGCAGCAGCTTTAGTGGACGCTACTGGAGCTGGAATTATCGCGGCTGCTGGCATGAGACTTACCCTCCAATAGATCCTTGTAAAAGGATTTAAAGTGTACTCATTCAAATTAGAGAGACAATTTAAATTAAAAAGATTAGACCTGCCTCCACAGCAGGGGGGCTCGCTCGACCCACCAGCGGACATGCACCAGTATTGGGAGAGGGGGGCTGGCCGTCAGGGTCCACCGCGGCTCTGGCACAAACCCGGCGACACGCAGGAACGGACTGGCCGTGTCGGCTTCGCACTTTTTGGGTTTTAGAAGGGCATGACATGCCTATATCTGTCTCTCCCCCTCCTTTTACTCCTCCACGTCTTTTTTTTCGCATGACTATATGTACTTGTCACTTTTCCATGTGTTAGTTGTGTCTTCTGAGCAGTTTATCAGCTTTTGGACACCTTTGAAGTGTTTTCTATGTGTTTTCTATGTGTTTCTATGTGTTTTTGTTTGCCTGCCATTGGTTTTAACGGTGTTCGAAGGTGTTCCACGAACAGTTCGGCGAACATACGGGTGTTCGATGAACCGAACCGAACTCGAACACTACGGGGGTGGCTCAACACTATTGGTAAGCATAAGTGATTTAAATTATGTGAATATAATAATCAAATTCTAGCAAATAACAATAGAGTATATAGCATATATAGCATTAGCATATAACATGAACTCAAGCACATAGGGACAAATATAATAATTTTCAATTTTCTGATAAAACAGGGAGCATGTGAGGCTGAGTGCCCACGTAGCGTTTTTCAAGCGTTTATGCTGCGGAATTTCCGCAGCGGAAACGCTTGTGAAACGCTAGGTAATCCGCACCCCATGGTCCCCAAGGGGATTCCGTATGTTCTATGCACATGCTGCGGATTTTTCCGCAGCATTTATGCTGCGTACAAAAATCCGCAGCATGTCATTTAATTTTGCGGAAACGCAGCGGAACTCCCGCCATTGACTTGCATTGAGACGCATAGAAACCGCGACTGTACATTTGACAAGCGGCTTCTATGCGTCTCTATGTGCGGATGGTACCCAGTTCTGGAGGAGAGGAGACTCTCATCCAGACCTGGGTACCATTCTACCTGTAAAAAAAGAATAAAATAACAAATAAAGTTTATATTCACCTGTCTGGCGGCTTCTCGCTGAATTCTCATGTGACCGCAGGCCCTTCACCGCTCTGTCTCGCAATATGTCGGCATCCAGGAACCAGACAGGAACGAGCGCTGCAGCCACGCTGGGGTCTCGGGGGTGAGTATAGCTTTATTTGTTTTCATTTTTACGGTTCACACTGTATAAATCCATGCTGTTTGCATGGATTTACACAGTGTGACCTAGTAGTCAAGCACTTTCCAAGTGATGCTATCGCCTGGAAAGCGCTTGTCAATCTGCATGCGGAAACGCATGTGAATCCGCATGTGGATCCGCATGTATTCTGCAGGAAAAACGCATGCACAATCTGCATGCTTTTTTTCTGCCAGGGAGATGCAGAAATTTTCTGCTTCATTTCTGCATCGTGGGCACATAGCCTTTGTGTACTGTATTCTATTATCTCTAAAAGAAAAAAAGCAAAGGTAAGTAGAGCAATCATTACTAGTATGTCCTTCTATGAGGTATATGACTAGGGTAGAAAGCTGGTAAAGAAAAGCAAAGGAAAATTCATCAGTATAGAAATAATGACACCAGCCCCACATAGCTGTGCATACAGAGGTAGTATGGAATACAACCACTTACCCAGAGAATTACACCCATGGAGAAAAAATACTTAACACACGATCAAGCAGACTAGATGAAATGGAGTGTAAATTTCGCCAAGGGGTTATCCCTCTACTCTATTGAGACAATGCAGACAACCCTCTAACGGAGTTTGCACAGATATGGCTGAGAGAATTCCTCTCGTCCATATACTTTTCATCTGTTTATGTATAGGGTTCATAAAGATATCGGCACATATTGGCATTTTTTAAAAAACAGTTATCCTACAATTATTGCATTTCAAAACCCTTTTCTATTGTCTTTTCGATGTCCAGTTAATTTTTGAGACAAGCTTGTACATGCTGACATAGGTCCTATTAAGAAACTACCAATGCAAACCTTTTTGAATACTCCTAAACAAGGGACTTTCCCCTGCCTACACTGTCCTCAATGTGGGAATATACAAAAAGGTGATACTTTTTTCCATCCACATACTGGTGAAGGTATAAAAATACGAGGTTCCCACACATGTGACACTTTATTTGCTGTCTATGCAGTCAAGTGTCTGTGCAGTCTTGCATGTGTTGGGGAATCTACCCAGTATACGTTGTGGCAAACATACCTTCCTCTACCATACCACTTTCATATGAAGAAGCATACGATTGGTCAACTAAAATTTCAAGTGTTGGAGCATGTCCCCCTTACCTAGGAGAGGTGGAAATAGAATTAAGATTCTAAAAATGTGTGAATCTTTTTGTATCCATAGATTGGATACCCTGGAGCCTAGAAAGCTAAACAGGGAGTATGAAATGCTTAGTTTTATTTAAAATCATCTATAATATTATAATTCTGTTCTTTTCACTCTTCTTTTTTTTCAGACTTGTACCACATGATCCTATTATACAGGGATGACCATTTATATGGATACACCTAAATTAAATGGGAATGGTTGGTGATATCAACTTCCTGTTTGTGACATATTAGTATATGGGAGGAGGAAAACTTTTCCAGATGGGTGGTGACCATGGCAGCCATTTTGCATCCAATTTTTTTTTTTTTAATGGAAAGAGGGTCATGTGACACATCAAACTTATTGAGAATTTCATAAGAAAAACAAAGGTGTGTGTGCTTGGTTTTAACATAACTTTATTCTTTCATGAGTTTTTTACAAGTTTATGACCACTTATAAAATGTGTTCAAAGTGCTGCCCATTGTGTTGGATTGTCAATGCAACCCTCTTCTCCCACTCTTGACACATTGATAGCAACACCGCAGAAGAAATGCTAGCACAGGCTTCCAGTATCCATTGTTTCAGATGCTGCACATCTTGTATCTTCACAGCATAAACAATTGCCTTCAGATGACCCCAAAGATAAAAGTCTAAGGGGGTCAGATCGGGAGACCTTGGTGGCCATTCAACTGGCCCACGACAACCAATCCACTTTCCAGGAAACTGTACATGTAGGAATGCTCGGACCTGATACCCATAATGTGGAGGTGCACCATCTTGTTGGAAAAACTCAGGGAGCGTGCCATCTTCAGTGCATAAAGAGGGCAACACATCATCATGTAGCAATTTCAGATATCCAGTGGCATTGAGGTTTCAATTGATGAAAAATGGCCCCACTATCTTCGTACCCCATATACCACACCATACCAACAAGATACGAGATGTGCAACATCTGAAACAACGGATACTGGAAGCCTGTGCTAGTATTTCTTCTGCGGTGTTGCTATTAGTGTGTCAAGAGTGGGAGAAGAGGGTTGCATTGACAATCCAGCACAATGGGCAGCACTTTGAACACATTTTATAAGTGGTCATAAACTTTTAAAAAACTCATGAAAGAATAAAGTTATGTTAAAACCAAGCTCACAATTGTTTTTCTTATGAAAGTCTCAATAAGTTTGATGTGTCACATGACCCTCTTCCCATTGAAAAAATAAAGTTGGATCCAAAATGGCCGAATTCAAAATAGCCGCCATGATCACCACCCATCTGGAATAATTTTCCCCCTCCCATATACTAATGTGCCACAAACAGGAAGTTGATATCACCAACCATTCCCATTTAATTTAGGTGTATCCATATAAATGGCCCACCCTGTAGATGGGCACTGCGATATAAACTTACCTGGTGATCTGGATCTTTTTTAATTTCTTTACTTGCTATTCTTATATCCTTTTGACATTATTTTGATTCATATTTAGTCTAGTGATCCAACTCATTAACATTGGATTCAGATTCTTTGTTTAATTAGGTCCTATTTCTTATTAGATCTCAGTTCTATGTGGTTAATATAAGATATGCAATTGGTCCAATTAGTTTATCTAATAGTTCCAATGACACACATTCCTGTATATGCTGGAACGCACACATGTTAAACATGGTTGTGTTTTGGAATGCACGCTGATGCGCTTCCGGTGGGCCCGCATTCACTCACACATTCATATATGCTGGAACGCGTATTGGAACACATGCATTTCCGGTGACGCTCTGTATGACTGAAAGTGCATCACAGAGAGGAAGTGCTTGCCTATTCAGAGACAATGCCATCACTATATAATGATCACACTGCCCGTAATCAGGTAGCGCCTTTTTCTCCACATGCAGGTATTTTTTCTCCGTGGGTGAAATTCTCTGGGTAAGTGGTTGTATTCCATACTACCTCTGTATGCATAGCTATGTGGGACTGATCTCATTATGTCTATACTGATGAATTTTCCTTTGTGCACTTACATGCTCCCTGTTTTTTCAGAGAATTTAACATTATTATATTTGTCCCTATGTGCTTGAGTTCATGTTATATGCTAATTCTATATATGCTTTATACTCTATTGTTATTTAATGGATTTTGATTATTATATTCACATGATTTAGATCACTTATGCTTGCCAATGACTATATTGTGATTGTTATCTTTCTTTGTGTAAGATTACATACTGATTATTGTCTATTAAATTTATAGTTCTGAGGAAGGCCGAATTAAGGCCAAAACGTCAACCATTTGTTAAATAAGTGGATCTTCTATATAATAAAATATTTCACATTGCATCTACATTTTTTTTGGAGTGCCAAATTCCTTTTGTATTAAAAAAAATGGTACCAGAAATGTACGAATAAAAATACTCTCCACCCTGGAATTGGTTCAATAGCAAGTTAATTATAATTATTCTTGCTGATAAATCTGGCATATTTTATGAATGTGTAGTCTAAGTGGCCAATTCATTAAAACTGGAAATTCGTATGCTAGCCTAAATATAGGGTTTGTTGCAGTATGATGCACCGAATTCACTAAGAGGCGCATACTACTTAATTAATTTGGCGCATCTTTCCAATGGCATGCGGCTCTATGCATCTTGCCAGAAATGCTACCGTCAGAGACTGTAGTAGCATTTCTAACCAAATAAATGATGCCACTTTTGGAGATCCCTGCTTGGCACATCAGGAGTATTAAAGAAAATGAATATGCGCTGCTCCCCATGCCCATCGTCCCGCCCACTTCTCCATGCTGGCTTCAGTGCAGAGAGGTGGGTGGGATTATGGGAGTGGGGAGCAGTACATATTCATTCCCTCTGACAACAGGTACATGTGTTAGCCCCAGCTCCGGCTCCTGCCTCTGTCTCTTGGCTTCTGCCACCTGTGACCCGCTCCTCTGCCGCAAGGCAGCGCAGCATACGTCGGTCTCCTCATCACTTCAGGCTGGGAGGTGCGGTATCTACAGTCTTAGTGTCTCACCGGCAGCACAGCACATGCCGGTCTCCTCATCACCGTCGGTGAAGCTGCTGCCACAAAGCTGCTCACATCCGACAGCGCCGCCCATTCCTCTCCAAGGAAATGGCGCCGTTGTGCGGTATGCGTATGCGCTGACTCCGGCACCACACTGCGCAGGCGCCAGAGGCTTCAGACAGAAGGACACATCTCCCTTTATATCATAGATTCCATCATTAATACAGTATGCACACATATTCTGCATTGGAGGACAGTGTGATTATAATGACGTTCACAGAGGTCAATGATCTATAATATGCATTGACAGAAACATACACTCATATACACCCCGCCAGTTCGCCCTGTATCTTGGTGAGCTTATTTTATTTTGTCCAATGCCAATTGACCTCTATACATAATGTTGGACACTTTTTGAATCTTTAGTGATAAAATATTATTTTCATCTTGCCGTTTTCTGTTGTATAATAGTTATATTCAACAAAACCACTGATTGCAATTTATTATAGCACAAAACTCTTGTATTTATACAGTAGCATGGAAATAAGCAGTGCATCTTTATTTAATACATCTATTTCTAGATTCATGCATTTACTGACATAATTTACCTCTCTCATAGAAACATAGGAAGAAATCAAGTTTTATTACTTGATAGCAAAATACAGTCTTTTTTTTCATCAGAACACAATTTCTGAAGAAGGGGGACCCTTCAACTTTCTGAATTTGCCTGATTTTCCTAGCAATTTATACTACGCGAATGATTGCCTAGAGAGAAGATTTGTTTGCTGTATGTACATAATTCATGGAATAATCATACTTAATATAATCACTTTTACTGCTTCTCATTTATTGTTAAACATTGTGTTTTTAGTATGGAATACATTCAGGATAATATATTTTAGAGAATATAGAGGTTATTTATTCTTACGTTAATCTGGAAGGTTGTACAAAGACTTATTACACTCATGTACATGATCCTGATGTGACTTTAATATCTATGTTTATATAAAACCAAACGGCTCGTGCACATGTTTGAGTAATGTGCACAGACCCCATACAGTATATAAGGAAAGCAGCGATCAAGGAATCCCAATTACAAAGTATGGTATATAAAAATATCATCTTTATTAAGAATAAAGTTAAAAACTACACATAGTGTAAAGGAACTCGTGGCAACAAAGTGTACAAATAGAAGCAGGACATAGCCCCCTGACAAAGGTACCCCAAAAATCACGTAGGGGTGGACATGCGACCACCTGTGGTGTTGGTTTATCTCCAGCTGTTTCCCAATAGGTATCTTACATACCACTGTTAATATAGATATTACCCTATTTATTTGCCGTAAGCTTCTGGGCAACTGAGGTTTTTGTATTCATGCAATAATTACTGACCTAATATTTATATGAGGGAGTGTTTAGGATTAATTGTATATCTACCTTACCGCACCTTTAGTTGAGCAGCACGTCCTTTGTGTCCTGCTTCTATTTGTACACTTTGTTGCCCCAAGTTCCTTTACACTGTGTGTAGTTTTTAACTTTATTCTTAATAAAGATATTTTTATACACCCTACTTTGTGATTGGGATTCCTTGATCGTTGCTTTCCTTCTATATGCTGTTGTTATTCATCAATTATATTCCTGCAGTGTATAGTCCTATTGCATCCTAATGTTCTTTTCTAAATACTTTGTATAGTGGATTAAGTATGATACACATGTATTGGGTTCATCCTATACAGACTCCATACAGTGATGCATAAAGTCCCCCTCCATCAGCACCCCATGTTAAACTTTATAGTGCCACCTTAAGGCATTGTGTTCTCAGTAATGCTTCCATGGAAGAAACCATTAGCATAAGCCCTGGTCACATTCTGCCATATAGCTATGGTACTAGAGCTATTTCCTTATAGCGAACCTGTCAGCAGGATTTTGCTAAGTAAACCACAGGCAGTGTCATGTTGGGTTTGCTGCACTGAATAATATGATACCTGGGGTGAAGAAATCCATCTTTAGGTTCTTGTGTAATCTATGTTTGCAGTTTTGAGTTAATGATATGCCAGTGCTCTGGGGTGGGACTGTAGGCAGGGTCTTTGTTTGGTCCTCTAGGCCAGATCAGCAAGAAAAGACCTACCCACAGGCTGCCCCTATCTCTCTCTGTCTGGCTGTCTCTATGATGAGGAACATACTTTTGCTTACGGGCGGCCCGTGGGCAGGTCTTATCTTGCTGATCTGGCCTAGAGCACCGAGGAAAGACCCTGCCTACAGTCCCGCCCCGAAGCACAAGCATATCATTAACTCAAAACTGCAAACACTGTTTATACAAAACGGATTTCTTCACTTCAGGTGTCATATTAATCAGTGCAGCAACCCCAATATGACACTGCCTGGAGTTTACTTAGGAAAATCCTGCTGACAGGTTCGCTTTAAAGCAAACATGTCAGCAGGATATTACAACCCTAAATAATGGCATGTGAACAGAGCCTTTAATCATTATTGAATCCATACCATGGTTGTACAATTTTATTTTGAAATCCTATAAAAATCCAATTTGAAAAATTTATTCATGTAACATACCTGGCGGCGTCCTTGCATGGTGGTCCATCTCCCACTGTGCAAGAGCGCGCACTTGATCTCCAGTCCAGAATGTCTCTCTGGCTTCCCTCCATGCTGTCTGTTTGTGTCTGTTTCTGCTGCTTAAGGGCGGCGCCCGATCACTTCCTGCTTTTTGTACCTGCTGTGGGTAACACCCCTTGTGCGTCCTCAGCCTATTGCTGTCTGTCACCTGGTATATAGCTCAGCTGCTCCCATCTATCCCTGCCTGAGCATAGTGTTTCATTCAGTGTGTGCTTGCACTCTGAAGGTGCCAGGTCCCGTTCTGTGTTCTCTTGTCTGCCTATCCTGGAGGCTGTATTTCCAGGCCTGTCTGAACACGCTCCTAGCCTGTTCCTCCTGCCTTCTAGGGGCCGATTACCTAGACCCGTTCCTGTATCTTGTCTGACCTGTCTGAACACGCTCCTAGCCTGTTCCTCCCGCCTTCTAGGGGCCGATTACCTAGACCCGCTCCTGTATCTTGTCTGTCCTGTCTGAACACGCTTCTTGCCTGTTCGTCCTGCCTCTCTGGGGGCCGTATTCCCAGACCCGCTCCTGTATTCCGCTGCAGTGTCGGTCTCCTCCGTACACTCAGTTCCAGTCTGAACTCTCTCCTATCCTTTACCTGTTTTGCCTCTATGTCCGTTCCCTTCCTTTTTCTGCAGAGTCTGAACTCGTACCTAACTCCTGCTTGTTGTCTCTGTACTCCCGTTTGTGAGTTTGTGGTCCACTCGCTACTTCTCTGCAAGTACCCTGTGGGTGTCTGGCTCTGCCTTTCCCTTCCTGTCTGTTCCGTGTGAACAGAGCCCTGTCCCCCCTACTCAGCCTTGCCTGCTCTGACTCCTTTGCTCACTGCTCCGGCGGTTCTAGCCTGCTCTGACTCCTTTGCTCACTGCTCCGGCGGTTCTAGCCTGCTCTGACTCCTTTGCTCACCGCTCTGGCGGTTCTAGCCTGCTCTGACTCCTTTGCTCACCGCTCCGGCGGTTCTAGCCTGCTCTGACTCCTTTGCTTACCGCTCCGGCGGTTCTAGCCTGCTCTGACTCCTTTGCTCACTGCTCCGGCGGTTCTAGCCTGCTCTGACTCCTTTGCTCACCGCTCCGGCGGTTCTAGCCTGCTCTGACTCCTTTGCTCACCGCTCTGGCGGTTCTAGCCTGCTCTGACTCCTTTGCTCACCGCTCCGGCGGTTCTAGCCTGCTCTGACTCCTTTGCTTACCGCTCCGGCGGTTCTAGCCTGCTCTGACTCCTTTGCTCACCGCTCCGTCGGTTCTAGCCTGCTCTGACTCCTTTGCTCACCGCTCCGGCGGTTGTAGTCTGCTCTGACTCCTTTGCTTACCGCTCCGGCGGTTCTAGCCTGCTCTGACTCCTTGCTCACTGCTCCGCAGCCTTGCTCCGCTCTGACCCTTTTGCTCACTGCTCCGGCAGCCTTGCTCCGCTCTGACCCTTTTGCTCACTGCTCCGGCAGCCTTGCTCCGCTCTGACCCTTTTGCTCACTGCTCCGGCAGTCCTGTCCTGCCCTGCTTCTGCCCGCTGCTCCGGCAGTCCTGTCCTGCCCTGCTTCTGCCCGCTGCTCCGGCAGTCCTGTCCTGCCCTGCTTCTGCCCGCTGCTCCGGCAGTCCTGTCCTGCCCTGCTTCTGTCCGCTGCTCCGGCAGTCCTGTCCTGCCCTGCTTGTGCTCGCTGCTCCTGCAGCCCCGTCCTGCTCTGTTCTTGCCCACCGCTTCGGGCGTTCCCTCTCTGCTGTGGTTGTCTACCGCATCTGCGGTTCTGTGACCCAGTCTGTACTGGGTCTTAACCTTTCTGTGCTCCAGCCCCTCCTTTCGGCCAGTACCTCCCTGCCTGCATACTCACCTGTATCCACCCATCTGCATACCTGCCGTGTTTGCTTACATCCACCAGTCTGTGCCAGCCTAACCTGCCTGTTCCAGTAATCCCAGTGTGGGTCAACCCCCGTGTCCGGAGTTTGACCTGGAGTAGCACCTGGTCCCTCTGCCCGGTTTCTCCCTGGTGCACTGGCGTCGTATGCCGTCGTGCCACCTTGGTCGGATAGGCCAGATACTTAGTCACGCCCCTCCAGGCACTCTCATGGTCCAGTGGAACCACAACACCCGCACATGCCAGTCAGTCCGGGCGTGTGCATAACATCATGCTCAGGCCATGGTTCCCGTTGAGCCCCACGGCCTTCGCTCTCTGAGAAGTTTTCCAGCGAATACATGCATTAAAAATAAATAAATAAAATTTATTTTTTTTCTCAGCTGAGTTCCAGGCGAATTACGCACCCGTCCAGATGGATCTATCTGCTCTCGTTCCTGCGGATCCGCCACGTTACTATGGGGATCCAAGACAAAGTCGTGCATTTGTGGAGCAATGCATGCTACACTTCAAGTTCTACCCTCTATGTTTTCCCACCGATCGGGTTAAGGTGGCATTCATTATGTCTTACCTGGCGGGTGATGCCTTGGAATGGATCAACCCCCTATATGAAACACAGGATCCGATCCTCCTGGACCTAATGGCCTTCCTGGTGGCCTTTCTAATGGTCTTCGATGATCCTAACCCGGAGGCTCCTGCTGAAGCTTCACCTCCCAATATCCCGGAGCAGCCCCGATGGGTAATGTGTGTGGGTAGCGCAATAGTCCTCCAGCCCAATGAGACTACTGTCCACCCAGAATCTTCACAGGGTGACTACGCTTTCCGGAATACATCTCCCAACCTCAAGAGGCAGTCCAGACGTGCTAGACATAGAGGCAAGCCGTCACGCCAGGGTCTGTCCTCCCTGAGACCTCCTGACCCCAACCTTGAAGTCCCTACTGAAGCTTCATCTCCCTGTATCCCGGAGAAGCCCCAACGGGTAATGTGCGTGGGTAGTGCTCCGGTTCTCCTGCCCGAAGAGACTTCTGCCCATCCAGACTCCACACAGGAGAACTTCCTGCACCCGGCATCAGATGCTTCACCCACTTTAACCGGTGTGCACGTCCAAGGATGCTGCAAAGCTGTGGTTACCTCTGAGTCTGTGCACCTCTACTACCTGGCGGAGGACCCCCTGTTGCCTCCTGAATCCTCCGGGATACCACTCGATGACAAATGGAGAGAGACTTCTCTACACTCGGTACTCGATACTTTGTCCGCTTCGTCCTGTGAGCTTGACAATCGGTACCCCAAAGTGGTAGTTACCCCCGAGTCTCTACACCCCTCCGACCAGGCGGAGGACCTCCAGTTGTCTCCAGAACCCTTCGGGGTGCTACCTGGTAGCGAAAGGACAGAGACTCTCCTATACTCTGTACCTGATACCTCGCTCGCTTCGTCCAGTGAGTCCAACCTAGTGTACTCCGAAGCAGAGGTTACTCCCGAGTCTCTACACCCCTCCGACCAGGTGGAGGACCTCCAGTTGTCTCCAGAACCCTTCGGGGTGCTACCTGGTAGCGAAAGGACAGAGACTCTCCTTTACTCTGTACCTGATACCTCGCTCGCTTCGTCCAGTGAGTCCAACCTAGTGTACTCTGAAGCAGAGGTTACCCGTGAGTCTCTACACCCTTCTGACCAGGCGGAGGACCGCCAGTTGTCTCCAGAACCCTTCGGGGTGCCACCTGGTGGTGAATGGACAGAGACTTTGCTATACTCGGTACCCGATACCTCGCCTGCTTCGTCCAGTGAGTCCGACCTAGTGTACTCTGAAGCAGATGTTTTCTCTGAGCCTCTGCACTCTTCTGACCCGGCGGAGTACCTCCAGTTGTTTCCTGAATCCTCCGGGGTACCACCAGATAACAAAGAGACAGTGACTTTTCCTCATTATGTACCTGATAACCCGTCTATTTCTTCCTGTGAGCTTGACAAGATGTACCTCGAAGCAGAGATTACCCCCAAGTCTCTGTCCCCCTCCAACCCGGTGAAGGACTTCCAGTTGTCTCCTGTACCCTCTGGGGTGCCACCTGAAAATATGTGGAGAGAGACTTCCTTGTGTGCTGTTCCTGGTACTCCACCCGTTTCGTCTGTTGCTGAGGATGGCTGGATAGGAGGTAGCATCCTAGCTAACCAGATGAGATCAGTTTTTCCTGTGGACAGTGGAAGTGATCTCCTTGAAGTGAACGACTGGTCCTCGAATTCCCTGCGGAAGATTCTGGCAGGCCTGAAGAAGAGGGGGCGTAAGGGGGGGGGTACTGTAACATACCTGGCGGCGTCCTTGCATGGTGGTCCATCTCCCACTGTGCAAGAGCGCGCACTTGATCTCCAGTCCAGAATGTCTCTCTGGCTTCCCTCCATGCTGTCTGTTTGTGTCTGTTTCTGCTGCTTAAGGGCGGCGCCCGATCACTTCCTGCTTTTTGTACCTGCTGTGGGTAACACCCCTTGTGCGTCCTCAGCCTATTGCTGTCTGTCACCTGGTATATAGCTCAGCTGCTCCCATCTATCCCTGCCTGAGCATAGTGTTTCATTCAGTGTGTGCTTGCACTCTGAAGGTGCCAGGTCCCGTTCTGTGTTCTCTTGTCTGCCTATCCTGGAGGCTGTATTTCCAGGCCTGTCTGAACACGCTCCTAGCCTGTTCCTCCTGCCTTCTAGGGGCCGATTACCTAGACTCGTTCCTGTATCTTGTCTGACCTGTCTGAACACGCTCCTAGCCTGTTCCTCCCGCCTTCTAGGGGCCGATTACCTAGACCCGCTCCTGTATCTTGTCTGTCCTGTCTGAACACGCTTCTTGCCTGTTCGCCTGCCTCTCTGGGGGCCGTATTCCCAGACCCGCTCCTGTATTCCGCTGCAGTGTCGGTCTCCTCCGTACACTCAGTTCCAGTCTGAACTCTCTCCTATCCTTTACCTGTTTTGCCTCTATGTCCGTTCCCTTCCTTTTTCTGCAGAGTCTGAACTCGTACCTAACTCCTGCTTGTTGTCTCTGTACTCCCGTTTGTGAGTTTGTGGTCCACTCGCTACTTCTCTGCAAGTACCCTGTGGGTGTCTGGCTCTGCCTTTCCCTTCCTGTCTGTTCCGTGTGAACAGAGCCCTGTCCCCCCTACTCAGCCTTGCCTGCTCTGACTCCTTTGCTCACTGCTCCGGCGGTTCTAGCCTGCTCTGACTCCTTTGCTCACCGCTCCGGCGGTTCTAGCCTGCTCTGACTCCTTTGCTCACCGGTCCGGCGGTTCTAGCCTGCTCTGACTCCTTTGCTCACCGCTCCGGCGGTTCTAGCCTGCTCTGACTCCTTTGCTTACCGCTCCGGCGGTTCTAGCCTGTTCTGACTCCTTTGCTCACCGCTCCGTCGGTTCTAGCCTGCTCTGACTCCTTTGCTCACCGCTCCGGCGGTTGTAGTCTGCTCTGACTCCTTTGCTTACCGCTCCGGCGGTTCTAGCCTGCTCTGACTCCTTGCTCACTGCTCCGCAGCCTTGCTCCGCTCTGACCCTTTTGCTCACTGCTCCGGCAGCCTTGCTCCTCTCTGACCCTTTTGCTCACTGCTCCGGCAGCCTTGCTCCGCTCTGACCCTTTTGCTCACTGCTCCGGCAGTCCTGTCCTGCCCTGCTTCTGCCCGCTGCTCCGGCAGTCCTGTCCTGCCCTGCTTCTGCCCGCTGCTCCGGCAGTCCTGTCCTGCCCTGCTTCTGTCCGCTGCTCCGGCAGTCCTGTCCTGCCCTGCTTGTGCTCGCTGCTCCTGCAGCCCCGTCCTGCTCTGTTCTTGCCCACCGCTTCGGGCGTTCCCTCTCTGCTGTGGTTGTCTACCGCATCTGCGGTTCTGTGACCCAGTCTGTACTGGGTCTTAACCTTTCTGTGCTCCAGCCCCTCCTTTCGGCCAGTACCTCCCTGCCTGCATACTCGCCTGTATCCACCCATCTGCATACCTGCCGTGTTTGCTTACATCCACCAGTCTGTGCCAGCCTAACCTGCCTGTTCCAGTAATCCCAGTGTGGGTCAACCCCCGTGTCCGGAGTTTGACCTGGAGTAGCACCTGGTCCCTCTGCCCGGTTTCTCCCTGGTGCACTGGCGTCGTATGCCGTCGTGCCACCTTGGTCGGATCGGCCAGATACTTAGTCACGCCCCTCCAGGCACTCTCCGGTCCATGGTCCAGTGGAACCACAACACCCGCACACGCCAGTCAGTCCGGGCGTGTGCATAACAATTCGCAAGTGCAGTAGGTGGGCATTGCACTTCCAACTCTCCTGCTTCTCTCCTTTTTTTCTTTTGATGGAAAGGTCACTCTTCTCTATGATCTGCCTCCACCATCTGAAATTTAATGCAGGCACTGTTTTTTCCTTGGGGCCATACCCTCATAAGGGACTGCGCATGCACAATAAGTTCCTGATGATGTCACAACAGCTGTATTAGTGATCTGCAAAAGAGGAGATGAACCCGGGGTAATGATTGCTCCTGCGTAAAATTTCGAATGGGGGAATCAGACCGCTGCGACTACAGTGACCTGTCAGTCAGAGACCGGAGGCTAGCGACAGGCGGGGAAAAGGAAGAGAGGCAGGAGAGCTGAAAGTGCAATGTACGCCCACTGCACTTGTGACCATAACTTCAAAGCTGAACTTTGGAGTTAATAAGGGTTAAAGGCTCTTTACTCACATGCCACTAGTGAAGGTTGTAACATCCTGATGACAGGTTCACTTTTCCATTAAAATAGCCATATGAGGGCTTGTGTTTTTGCAGGACGAGTTGCAGTTCTGTATGACACCATCTATCATACAATATACTGAAAAGTGGTAAAAAAATCCAAGTGAGTGGGATAAAATAGTGAAAAAAAAACACAATTCTGGCATAGTATTTGGGGTTTTGTTTTTACGGTATTCATTATATTTGTTAAAATGACCCAGACACATGTTTTTCCAGGTCAATATGATAATTGCAAAACGAAACTTGCATAAACTTTTTTTATTTAATTAATGAAAATAAATTAAGACGTTTGTAAATAAAACTATTTTTATGTTGCCATTTTCTGAGACCTGTAACGTTTTTATTTTTCTGTCAATAGAGCTTTACGGAAGCAGAGATACCAAATGTTTATTTTTTCCTTTTTTTTAATGGGAGAAAATGAGGGTGACTTGATTCTTTTTATATTTTCAAAAACTTTTTTTTACATTTTTTATTTTAATCTTGGAACTTGAACCTCCAATTGTCTAATTACTTATGCTATATACTGCAATAGCACAGTATTGCTGAATAAAGTGTAAATCACAGTCTCCTATGAAACTCAGCCTGTGGTTGGGCTTTTCAGAAGTACCAAAATGGCAATGATGGAGGCCTTCAGCAGGCTGCTAAGGTAACCCTTTGGTTCCCAGTGATTGCATCGTGGGAGCCAACGGGAGCTGGTGTGCCGACGCACCAGCAAACACTCTATTTAGATGTCTCTTCCAGAAATTGACAGCAGTTTCTATATGGTTATCAGCAGTAGAGATGAGCGAACATTTAAATGTTCAGTTCGGAAATGTTCGCCGAATATTTCGACATTCGCCGAATTTATTCTTCAAACTTTCGATGAACATTTCCAAAACACCAAAGGATTCAATGGGGGGACAAAAAAAAGCATATACAACACCTTTAAACGGGCCCAAAAGCTGCCAAAACACATCAAAGTAGGGGTAGACACCAGGAAAATGCCATCAATTGAACCAGAGTACAAGTACTATAATTATTATTATTACAGAGACATTTATTCCGTGGCGCGTTACATGTGAAAAGCTGTCACCAACTGGTACAAGAGGAGAGAGGACCCTGCCCGCGAGGGCACACAAACAATGTACAAGGGATGGGTGAGGATACAGTAGGTCAGAGTACAGCTAGTCGTGCAGCAGTATGCAGGAGTGAGGCTTAGCGTAGATTGTATGCTTGTCACAAGAAGTGGGTCTTCAGCTTCCTTTTCAAGGTTTCCACTGTAGGTGACAGTCTGATGTGTTGGGGTACAGTGTTAAACAGTAGGTGAGATGCACGGGACAAATCTTGCATGCGATTGTGACAAGAAGAGATAAAAGGGAAGTAGAGAAGGAGATCTGGGAAGGATGGGAGGTTGTGTGCAGGTAACTAGTACAGGGAGACTAGGTCACATATGTATGGAGTAGACAGGTTTCCGATGGCTTGGTATGCCAAAGTTAGGCTTTTCAACTGGAGTCTCTGGGCAACAGGGAGCCAGCGCAGGGATTGACAGAGGGGAGAGGCCTGGGAATAGTGGGGTGACAGGTGGATTAATCAGCCAGCACAGTTTAGGATAGATTGGAGGGGTGTGAGAGTGGTAGAAGGGGGGCCACAGAGCAGGAGCTTGTAGTAGTCAAGGCGGGAGATGATCAGGGCTTGCACTGGTGTTTTTGCAGATTCATGGTTGAGGAATGTGCGGATCCCCGAGATACTTTGGAGTTGGAGTCAGCAGCAAGTGGAAAGGGCTTAGATCTGACGTTTGAAGGACAGATCAGAGTCAAGCTTGCTGGACTGGGGAGAGTGGGCAGCCATTGAGTTCGATGGAAAGGTCAGTTGGGGGGGATGAATGGTGGAGAGATGGTAGAAAGATGATGCATTCTGTTTTATCCATGTTAATTTTTACAAATCTAGCAGAGAAGAAAGATGAAATACAGGACACACATTGTCGGATTCTTGTTACTAAGGAGGTTATATCAGGTCCAGAGAGGTAGATCTGTGTATCATAAGCATAGAGGTAATACTGAAAGCCGTGACACTTTGAGCTGTTCCAGGCAAAGGTGTAGATGGAGAAGAGCCTGGGTCCTAGAACTGAACCTTGGGTCACACCGACACACAGGAAGTGAGATGAGGAGGTGGTGTGTGAGTGGGAGACACTGATTGTCCTGTTGGTTAGGTATGAAAAGATCAAACACAGGGCCAAGTCTGTGATGCCGAGAGATGAGAGTCTGTAGTAAGAGGATATGGTCTACTGTGTTGAAGGCAGATGACAGGACTAGGAGGAGGAGGAAAGAGTAGTCTTGCTTGGATTTGGCAGTTAGTAGGTCATTGGTGACTTTAGTCAGGGTAGTTTCAGTGGAATGGTGAGGTCTGAAGCCTGATTGTAAGCGGTCAAAGAGGGAGCAGGAGGAGAGGTGGGAGGACAGTTAAAAATAGACGTTTTGATCCAGTAGTTTGGAGGCATAGGGGAGAAGTGAGATGGGGCGATAGCTAAACAAAGGATGGGTCAAGGGAGGGCTTTTGGAGGATGGGTGTGATCGAGGTATGTTTGAATCATGAGGGGAAGACGCCAGTTCTTAGTGACAGGTTGAAGAGGAGGGTTAAGCTTGGGATGAAGTATGGTTGGTATGGTTTGGAATGAGGTGGGATGGTATTGGGTCAAGTTCACAGGTGGTGAGATCTGATTTGGAAAGTAAAGATGATCTTCTGTGATGGAGGAGAAGCTGGTTTTGGAGAATGAGAGTTGAGTCGTTATGAGAAGGGGCTGTTGGGACTTTAAGCAAAAGCATTGCACTATGTTGTCAATCTTCTGCTTGAAGAATGAGGCTAAGTCTTCAGCTGAGATGAGAGGAGCGGGAGGGAGAGCTGGTGAACAGAGTAGGGACTTGAAAGTACTGAATAGCTGTTTAGGGTTGTGAGACACGTATGATATGAGAGATGAGAAGTAGGTTTGTTTTGCTGCAGCGAGCAATTGTGCAGCATTTTGAAAACTTCTGTTACTGGACTACACTCCCTTTCTTTGGCAGACGCACAGCTGTACGCCTTGTAGATGAGGGGCAGGAAGAATATGTGCTCCAGTAGATGACAAGTGCTACATAAAGTGGCCTCTGCTCCTCTTCCTCCACCTTAACATCACGCACAGTACAGTCCTCAGAGGTGCCACCCCAATTACCCTTGTTTTCACCGACATCACAACTCTTCAATTGGCCAACTGACTGTGGGGAAGCACAGATGGGTGAGTCTGCAGATCTGTTCACACATTCTATTCCGGGGCATCAGAGGTCTAATCCAAAGCTTCACAGACTCAAGAGGGGGAAAGCATGTGTAGCGATGCCCAAAATTTTTTTCAGTTGATCCGGGCATGGATGAAGTAGGGTCCGAGAAGAATCCAAACCCTCATCACCAGACTTTAACCCCTGGGGGTGGGCGTAAATGGGTTGGAGAAAGAAATTAATACACACCAAAAAATGGAAAACTGAACAATTATACAACAGTGGTTGGAAAACTAAACTAGTTAAGGTTGGATTGAAAGAAATGCACACCAAAACATGGAGAACTAAATTAATAGAAAACAGGGATTGGAGAACAAAACTAATAAGACAACAGGGGTTGGAGAACTAAACTACTAAACAGCTAAGGTTGGAGAATGAAACAAATACACACCAGAACATGGAGAACTAAACTAATAGAAAACAGGGGTTGGCGAACCAAACTAATAAGTAGAGATGAGCGTTGTTCTACTTGAACTGTTCGCCAATCTCAAATTCGAGCTGTTTTGGGCTGTGTTCGAGCCATTCGGCGAACACGAACAATTTGAGAAAAATTCGGCTGTTTGAGGTTATGTTCGATAACTGTTCGTGCACCAAAATCATAACTGGATTTTTTCTCAGTAATGATGAAAATTAATGTTAATACGCAGTTTGAGTGTACAGCGGGGTGGGGGGAGGGGCAGGGGATGGATCTCTGCAGGAACAATGAAGATCTCAATTTTTTTTTCTCTTTCCCGCATTTGCAGTGGGGAGGTGCAATCTGTCAGCCTATCAGCAGCGCACACAAGGAGCGAAGTGCTTTTTTTCACACAAGCAAGGGCATGTGTCATTGGCAGTGTATGTCACATGTCCTTGCCCTATAAGACCAAGCCATTTTCCCCGTCGCCACCATTTTCTCACTGCTGCAGCTGCGTGTTAGACGGCACCACTGTTGCTGTGTGCGCTATACCTTGTTAATTTCAAGCCAATTTTCGCACAAATCTACAGATAGCTTGGGAGTAGGGAATAGTTGTGATTGCAGTCCTTTTAAGGACTAGGTTACAGCATTTCCTATGACTTTTATCAGGCAGGTCTGTGCTCTTAAATAGATAGATTGTGGGAGTAAAGACTAATTGTAATTGGAGTCCTTTTCAGGACTAGGTTACATCAGTTCCTATCAGTTTTTGCCAGGCAGGTCTGTGCCAGTGCTGTGCAAGTTTTTTTCACAGCATTTGGCTGAATCTAGCAAAGCTAATTCTTTTTGGCCTATTGCAGAGTGTGTTAGTCAGTGGAGTAGCCTATCTGTGTTGCAAGATATACCACCTGTGTATAGAATAACATTTTTTTTTACTGCACCTAGTGAAGTAAAATCTTTTGGGCATAGCATCATTCTATTAGTCCATCTATACTGACCTCCATCAGGTTGCAAACTGAATATATTTTTTTCTGCATCTACCTCTGAAAAAATATTGGGCTTCTAGCTGTGTGTGGGACTTGTTCTATTAATCCATCTATACAGACCTCCATCAGGTTGCAAACTGAATATATTTTTTTCTGCATCGACCTCTGAAAAAATATTGGGCTTCTAGCTGTGTGTGGGACTTGTTCTATTAATCCATCTATACAGACCTCCATCAGGTTGCAAACTGAATATATTATTTTCTGCATCTACCTCTGAAAAAATATTGGGCTTCTAGCTATGTGTGGGACTTGTTCTATTAATCCATCTATACAGACCTCCATCAGGTTGCAAACTGAATATATTTTTTTCTGCATCTACCTCTGAAAAAATATTGGGCTTCTAGCTGTGTGTGGGACTTGTTCTATTAATCCATCTATACAGACCTCCATCAGGTTGCAAACTGAATATATTTTTTTCTGCATCTACCTCTGAAAAAATATTGGGCTTCTAGCTGTGTGTGGGACTTGTTGTATTAGTCCATCTATACTGACCTCCATCAGGTTGCAAACTGAATATATTTTTTTCTGCATCTACCTCTGAAAAAATATTGGGCTTCTAGCTGTGTGTGGGACTTGTTGTATTAGTCCATCTATACTGACCTCCATCAGGTTGCAAACTGAATATATTTGTTTCTGCATCTACCTCTGAAAAAATATTGGGCTTCTAGCTGTGTGTGGGACTTGTTCTATTAATCCATCTATACAGACCTCCATCAGGTTGCAAACTGAATATATTTTTTTCTGCATCTACCTCTGAAAAAATATTGGGCTTCTAGCTGTGTGTGGGACTTGTTCTATTAATCCATCTATACAGACCTCCATCAGGTTGCAAACTGAATATATTTTTTTCTGCATCTACCTCTGAAAAAATATTGGGCTTCTAGCTGTGTGTGGGACTTGTTCTATTAATCCATCTATACAGACCTCCATCAGGTTGCAAACTGAATATATTTTTTTCTGCATCTACCTCTGAAAAAATATTGGGCTTCTAGCTGTGTGTGGGACTTGTTGTATTAGTCCATCTATACTGACCTCCATCAGGTTGCAAACTGAATATATTTTTTTCTGCATCTACCTCTGAAAAAATATTGGGCTTCTAGCTGTGTGTGGGACTTGTTGTATTAGTCCATCTATACTGACCTCCATCAGGTTGCAAACTGAATATATTTTTTTCTGCATCTACCTCTGAAAAAATATTGGGCTTCTAGCTGTGTGTGGGACTTGTTCTATTAATCCATCTATACAGACCTCCATCAGGGTGCAAACTGAATATATTTTTTTCTGCATCTAGCTCTGAAAAAATATTGGGCTTCTAGCTGTGTGTGGACTTGTTCTATTAATCCATCTATACAGACCTCCATCAGGTTGCAAACTGAATATATTTTTTTCTGCATCTACCTCTGAAAAAATATTGGGCTTCTAACTGTGTGTGGAACTTGTTGTATTAGTCCATCTATACTGACCTCCATCAGGTTGCAAACTGAATATATTTTTTTCTGCATCTACCTCTGAAAAAATATTGGGCTTCTAGCTGTGTGTGGGACTTGTTCTATTAATCCATCTATACAGACCTCCATCAGGTTGCAAATTGAATATAATTTTTTTCTGCATCTAACCCAGCCAATAGTTTTGGCCTAATACCACAGTTTGGCCACTCAGCTCTGCTCGGTTCCCATCCATTGTTTTTTTGTGCAAACAACTCCAGAGTTGTGAATTAGTTAACCACCAAAATGAGTGGAAAAAGGCCTGCTGCTGGTGGAAAGGGGAATAGGCGTGTTGGGAAGGGGAAAAAAGGTTGTGTCCATGGGGTAGGTGTTAAAGCAACAGTAACATCTGCAGAAGAAAGACCATCTTCCAGCCAAACTAAAATGTCTACTTCTTTTAGCGGACAATGTGATAAGATTACTTTCTTACGGCCACGCCAATCGCTACAAATTCCAGATGAGGCACAAAAACAGCAGGTGCTTCAACGGATATCAAGTGCTCCTTTAAGTGGGCTCTCCTCCACATCAACTTCAACATCACAAATACTCCAGTCCTCAAAGGTGTCACCCCAATCGCACTTGCTTCCTCACAGCTCCCAAATCTCCAGCTGCCCGTCTGAGTATGAGGTAGAACAGATGGTTGAGTCTGCAGAGCTGTTTACTCATACTATAGCCTGGGAATCAGAGGTCGACTCCAGCGCTTCTGTGAATCCAGACGAGGAAATGATCTGCACTGATGCCCAGAATCTTTATGAGTCGGATCCAGGACCAGACGCAGAAGGTTCTGACCATAATGTAGACCCTCATTCCCAAACTGTAACTCCTGTTGGTGGAGACAATGAGGAAGACGATGATAAGACTCAAATACCTGATTGGAGCGACAACTTTAGTTTTTTGTCAGGGCAGGAACAGGTTGGCTCTGAGGACGACGGGTGTGATAACGCACAGGGTGATGATGATGAGGTTGGAGATCCCACTTACTGTCAACCCACAGTCAGCCAAGAGATGAGGTCAGCAGAGGAGGTGGAGGAAGATGCTAGTGACAACGAGGTCAGGTTGCGCCTTCCTGGACAGAGACGTAGTACTGGAAGCATGTCAACAACTGCATCCTCAAACACAACTCTGCCTCTCACCACAAGTCGTGGTGGCTCTTCAGGTCGCATGGGTGCTAAGCCTTGCATAGCCTGGGCATTTTTTCAGATCGATAAAGATGACCCAACTCGTGTTATCTGTAACATTTGTCAGCAAAAGCTAAGTAGAGGCCAAAAAATACATAGTTTGAGTACTTCATGCATGAACCGGCACATGGACATGAAGCATAAGTTGCAGTGGGAAGCTCAGTGTGCTACAATGCGGCCTAGCCGGCCGGGCCAACCACCGTCTGCCATATCTTGTGCATCCGCGGCCTCTTCATCCTCTGTGACTGGGGGGACAGCAGTCACACCTGTTTTGGGGCGCAGACCTGCCACCTCTTTACCCGCAACAGCCAGCGTGATTGGCAGGTCATCATTTTCTTTGGAGGTGGTAACACCAGCTGGTGTTGAGCGCTGTCCGACATCGATAGCACCACCTTTGGATCAAGGCAACCTAACATGTCCGCCTGCATCTTCCTCACAGACCGGCAGTTTGCCGGGGACACCCTTATCAACCCCGTCTAAGCACAATAGCCAGCCCTCGGTCCCTCAGATGTGGACAAGTAAAAGACCATTTCCTCCTAGCCATGAGAAAGCTAAGAGGTTGAATTTCACCATCTGCAAGCTCTTGGCTACAGAAATGCTGCCTTTCCGCCTGGTGGACACAGAGGATTTTCGAGACCTTATGTCCGTCGCAGTGCCCCAGTACCAGATGCCCAGTCGGCACTACTTCTCAAAGAAAGGTGTGCCTGCGCTCCACCAGCATGTCGCACACAACATCACCGCTTCTTTGAGAAACTCTGTGTGTGACAGGGTGCATTTCACCACAGACACTTGGACGAGTAGGCATGGACAGGGGCGTTACATGTCGCTGACTGGGCACTGGGTAACTATGGTGACAGCAGGACAAGGGGCTGCTGTCCAAGTCTTGCCGTCCCCACGAGTTGTGCGTCAATCCTCTTTATGTCAAAGTTCCTCCACTGTTTCTGCCTCCTCAACCTCCTCTCGGTCTTCCACCTGCACCCAAAGCCTGTCTGGTCATGCCACAAGCTTTCTAACTGCGCAGAAGGGATCCTGCACACCTCCTTACTATGCTGGCAGTAGGGCTCAACGTCATCAGGCGGTTTTTACATTGAAATGTCTGGGAAATGTGAGTCACACAGCTGAGGAGTTGTGGTCAGCTCTGGAGAACCAATTTCATGAATGGTTGTCTCCACTGGACCTGAAACCAGGGAAGGCCGTGTGCGACAATGCTGCAAACCTGGGTGCGGCCCTTCGCCGGGGCAATGTCACACACGTGCCTTGTATGGCTCACGTGTTGAACCTGGTTGTCCAGCAATTTTTAGCCCACTATCCCAGACTAGATGGCCGTCTGCAGAGGGCACGGTCGCTGTGTGCTCACTTCCGCCGTTCGCATCCCGCAGCTCAGTGACTTACATCTCTACAGAAGTCGTTGGGCCTGCCACTTCACCGGCTAAAATGCGATGTGCGTACCCGGTGGAATTCAACTCTGCACATGTTGCAGCGACTGTGGCAGCACCGACAAGCCCTGGTGCAATACGTTCTGACGTATAGCCTGGGCCAACGAGATTCAGAGGTGGGGCAAATCACGCTGGAGGAGTGGTCTCAGATCAGGGACCTATGCACCCTTCTGCACAGTTTTGAAATGGCGACGAAGATGTTTAGTGCTGACGATGCCATTATCAGCATGACTATTCCGGTGATTTACATGCTGGAGCACATGTTAAACAGAATTCGGAGTCAGGTGGTGGCACAAGAGGAGGTGGAGGAAGTAGAGGAGGAGGAGTTGTATGCGGAAGGGCTAACATCTGCAAGGTCCAGACGGTCGGCAGCACCAAGGCGGCAGGCATGTGAGGGTGGGGGAGATGGTTTTACCAGGGCGCATGGTAGCAGCCAAACTAGTGAGGAAGGTGCAGGAGCCCAGGAAGAAGTGGAGGACAAACTGATGGAAGACTCATCAGATGAGGGAGACCTTGATCACATTTCTGTTGTGCGAGGTTGGGCGGAGAGGACAGAGGAAGGAAGCATGATTGTTACCTCGCCACCAACACAACAGGGACTTGGTGCTCCTGGATGCGCAACACACATGAGTGCCTTCTTGCTGCACTACCTGCAACATGACCCTCGAATTGTGAGAATTAGAAATAATCCTGACTACTGGGTTGCCACACTGTTAGATCCCCGGTACAAAAGTAAATTTGCAGAAATTATTCCTGCCATAGAAAGGGATGCACGCTTGCAGGAGTATCAGCAGAGACTGTTGCAGAATCTTACATGTGCTTTTCCACAAAATACCAGTGGTGCACGTAGTGAATCTCACAGTTCCAACTTGCCAACCGTGGGACCGTCAAGTGTTCAGCACTCAAACCGTAACAGAACCACAGTATCTGCTGGTAACATCAATTTTGCGCAATCATTTCACCACTTTTTTAGCCCATCCTTTGCAAGGCCACAGGAGACAACCAGGGGAGGAGTCCTGAGGAGATAATTTGCATATTCCCACTGCATTTTGGGGTAAGTGAAGAGTCTCCGCGAGCTCAAAGAACACTGGATTTTGGCTGTTGGAGCTGAAAAGAGGACATCGGTAAACCGCGCGCCTACCGGCGCGCGCATTTTGAAGCTTTTTTTTAAGCTTTTTTCACTGTTTTCAGAACATTAACAATAAGAACATGGAAGAGTCCAGGAGCCATTTGGTGAGCTGCATATCCTGCTACATGTTCACAGACTTGCCAGTGGAAAAGCCAAACTTCACATGCCAGAAATGCAAGCTTGTGTCCCTGTTGGAGGAAAAGTTGCGAAATCTAGAAGAGAGGTTAACTACCTTGAAAATCATTAAGGAAGGTGAAGAGTTCTTAGACAGAGCAGAATTATCTCTTCATGATTCAGAAAGAGAAGAAATTCGAACTGCACCTGACGAAACAGAGGAATGGAAGCATGTGACCCACAGAAGCAGGAGGATCGAGAGGCAGTCAGCACCCATACTGCTCAGGAACCAGTACCAGGCTCTCACGCAGGAGAACCATGAAGAAATACAGCAAAATAAGACTTTGCCAGCAATGAATAACCTTGTAAGCCCTCAGAATCCTCCTGGATGGAGAAAGAAGAATGTTGTGAAGAAAAAACGGAGAGTGGTGGTTATGGGGGATTACCTGTTAAGAGGAACAGAGGCCGCTATCTGCAGACCAGACATAACCTCAAGAGAAATGTGCTGTCTTCCAGGAGCAAAAATTAAAGATGTGTCTGACAGGATATCAAGACTCTTCAGACCTACAGATCACTACCCATTCCTGCTAATACATGTGGGGACAAATGACACCGCAAGAAAGGACCTGGAAACCATCTGCAGTGACTTTGAAGACTTAGGCAAGAAAGTGAAAGAATTGGGAGCGCAGGTGGTCTTCTCATCCATCCTCCCAGTGGATGGCCATGGAACAATGAGGTGGAATAAGATTCTACAGGTGAACAACTGGCTACGTCGATGGTGCCGTCAACAAGGATTTGGATTTCTGGATCACGGAATGAATTACCTATACGATGGACTACTTGCTAGAGATGGGGTGCACCTTACGATGACTGGAAAACATGTATTTGAAAGTCGCCTTGCTACACTCATCAGAAGAGCTTTAAACTAGAACAATGTGGGAAGGGAAGCAAAAGGCCAGAAAAAGCCATACAGCTGACAAATACTATTGGGATCTCTGCTACTGGAAGTGGAAAAGAAGAACAAAGACAAAACAATTTAAATAATAAAAATATGGGAGGAAGAGAAACCAATCACAAACTAAAATGTTTTTATACAAATGCACAAAGCATGGGCAACAAACAAGGAGAATTGGAACTACTAATGCAGCAAAAGGAATATGATGTCATTGGAATCACTGAAACTTGGTGGGACGATACACATGATTGGAATAAAAGGCTAAAAGGATACAACTTATTTGCAAGAAACAGACTTGAAAAACGAGGAGAAGGTGTTGCATTGTATGTTAGAAAAGCGTATATCTGCACAGAGATTGAAGCTTCAGAGACTGGGAGTTCTGTGGAAACTGTTTGGGTAAGAATACAAGTAGAGAACAACGGAAAGGACACCATTGTAGCATTTACTACAGGCCACCTGGGCAAGCTGAAGATATGGATGAACTCTTTATGTATCAAATGACCAAGTTCTCCAAAAAACATGATGTAGTGGTCATGGGAGATTTCAACTATCCAGACATTTGTTGGGAATCTCTCTCAAGTAAAACTAACAGGTCAAGCAAATTCTTATCCTCTCTTGCTGACAACTTTATCTTCCAAAAGGTAGGGGAGAAAACAAGGGGATCTGCTACTTTGGATCTAATCCTTATAAACAGGGAGGAAATGGTTGAGGAGTTAAAGGTGGCTGGGACCCTAGGAGGCAGCGATCATGCTATTATAGAATTTTGGATAACTAGAGGAGGAAGACATGTGAAAACTCAAACTTCAAGGTTAGATTTTAGAAAGGCAGATTTTAAGAGACTCAGAAAGAGAATAGGAGGGATCCAATGGCTGGATGTCCTTAAGGACAAAAATGTCCAGGAAGGATGGGAAATTTTTAAAAATGAGATTCTCAAAGCACAATCGTTAACAATCCCGAAAAGTAGGAAGAATGGGAAGCATTTAAGGAAACCAGGATGGATGAACACAGAACTTAAACACATGCTAAAAAGAAAGAAAGAAATGTTTATTAAATGGAAAGAGGGAGGCATATCTAAAGAAGATTATAATGCAGTCTGCAGATCCTGTAGGGCACGTATCAGGTTAGCTAAAGCTGACAATGAATTAAGGCTTGCAAGAGATGTCAAAAGCAATAAAAAAGGATTTTGGGGGTATGTCAAAAGTAAAAGAAAAGTCAAAGATGCTATAGGATTTTTACAGGATGAAAATGGAGAAATGGTAAGAGAGGATGTTGAGAAGGCCGAACTTTTTAATTCCTATTTTGCATCTGTTTTCTCTCAGAAAGAAAATGTAACATCAACTGATCTTCACTGTCCTTTTAAAGGAATAGAGGAATCCAAGTTATCTGTAAACCGAAAGATTGTGAGGGAATATTTAGCTAACATAAATGAGTTCAAGTCTCCAGGTCCAGATGAATTACACCCCAGAGTACTGAAGGAGATCGTAGAAGAAATTTTAGAACCACTCTCCATAATCTTTGAAAATTCTTGGAGAACAGGAGAAGTCCCAGAAGACTGGAGAAGAGCAAATGTTGTTCCTATCTTCAAAAAGGGGAAGAAGGTGGACCCAGGGAACTATAGGCCGGTGAGTCTGACTTCTATACCAGGAAAGATCTTTGAACAAATTATTAAACAACATGTATGTAAGTACATGGATAAGAATGAAGTGATTAACCAGAGTCAGCATGGGTTTGTAACTAACAAGTCATGTCAGACTAACTTAATTTCCTTCTAAGACAGAATCACTGACTGGGTGGATCAGGGAAATGCTGTAGATATAGTATATCTTGACTTCAGCAAAGCATTTGACAAAGTATCTCACACCATCCTTATTGAAAAAATGACCAAGTATGCAATGGACCAGGCAACTGTTAGGTGGATTCATAACTGGCTTAGTGATCGGACTCAAAGGGTGGTTGTAAATGGCTTCACATCCAGCTGGATGAATGTCTCAAGTGGGGTACCACAGGGCTCCGTCCTGGGACCTGTATTGTTCAACATCTTTATCAATGATTTAGATGAAGGAATTGAGGGTAAGCTGATTAAATTTGCTGATGACACAAAGCTAGGAGGGATAGCTAATGCTAGAGAAGAGAGAGAGAGGATTCAAAAAGACCTAAATAAACTGGAGCAGTGGGCAGCAACCAACAGAATGGTTTTTAACAGGGAAAAATGCAAAGTACTACATCTGGGCAATAAAAATGAAAAAAGCATATACAGAATGGGAGGAATAGAGCTAAGCAACAGTACATGTGAAAAAGACTTAGGTATACTAATAGATCATAGACTGAACATGAGTCAACAGTGTGATGCAGCAGCAAAAAAGGCAAACACAATTCTGGGATGTATTAACAGAAGCATACAGTCTAGATCACGTGAAGTCATTATCGGTCTTTACTCCTCTTTGGTCAGACCTCATCTGGAATACTGTGTACAGTTTTGGGCACCACATTTTAAAAAAGACATAGACAAACTGGAGCAAGTTCAGAGAAGAGCGACCAGAATGGTGACTGGTCTGCAAACCATGTCCTATGAGGAACGGTTGCAGGATTTGGGAATGTTTAGCTTGCAAAAAAGAAGACTGAGAGGAGACTTAATAGCTGTCTACAAATATGTCAAGGGCTGTCACATTGTAGAAGGATCATCTTTATTCTCATTTGCACAAGGAAAGACTAGAAGCAATGGGATGAAACTAAATGGGAGGAGACACAGATTAGATATTAGAAAAAACTTTTTGACAGTTAGGGTGATTAATGAGTGGAACAGGCTGCCACGAGAGGTGGTGAGTTCCCCTTCAATGGACGTCTTCAAACAGAGGCTGGACAGACATCTGTCTGAGATGATTTAGTGAATCCTGCTTTGAGCAGGGGGTTGGACCAGATGACCCAGGAGGTCCCTTCCAACTCTACCATTCTATGATTCTATGATTCTATGACAAGAAGTCTGACACATAGTCAACGCCTAGAGACGATGGTACAGGAGTATCTCCAAGTAAATATTGAAGCCACGACTGTGTCACTGGACCCTTGCTCTTTTTGGGCTTCCAATCTGGATAAATGGCCGGAGCTAGCCACTTACGCCTTGGAGATCTTGTCATGCCCCGCAGCCAGCGTTCTGTCTGAACGTGTGTTCAGCGCTGCTGGTGGTGTGCTGACAGATAAGCGCACGCGGCTCTCCACTGATAATGTAGACAGACTCAAGTTCATAAAGATGAACAAATCATGGATCCGAAACGACTTTTCTACCCCTGTGTCATCCTGAGGAGAGTAAAAGCTTGATGATTGGTTAAAATCACCCTACCAACCGTTTTAAGCTTTCAAATTACTAATCATGTTTATCTGTATCTTGGCTGGAAAATAATTTGGGCTTTGTAGCAGTGTGCAGCACTGATCCTATTAGGCCATCTATACTAAAGCTTCACCAGATTTAAAATTAATAATAATTTTTAGCTGCATCTAGCCCGGAAAATAATTTTGGGGCTCCGAGATGCGCAAGACACATAAGTGCCTTCTTGCTCCACTACCTGCAGCATGACCCTCATATTGTCAGAATTCGAAGTAATCATGACTACTGGGTTGCCACACTCTTAGATCCCCCAAACTTTTCGATCAACCTTTTCATTTTAATAAAGACCAAAAAAATGGTCATTTTTGAAATTATAAGCATTAGCAGGTTGTTAGAAACTGAAATCAAACAGTTTTCAACTCAAAACTTTATTCTAGGTGATGTTACATTTTCACATAGGACCCCTTGTTCGAAAGGAGCTTCTGAACTCTCTCGTCCATTGAATTTGTCAGGTTTTGGATGGTTTCTGCTTCAATTGTTTTGCATGAGGACAGAATACCCTCCCAGAGCTGTTGCTTAGATGTGAACTGCCTCCCGCCATCATAGACACTCCTTTTAATGATGCTCCAAAGGTTCTGAATGGGGTACAGGTCAGGGGAGCATGGGGGTCACACCATAAGTTTGTCCCCTTTTATGCCCATATCAGCCAGAGATGCAGATGTTTTATGTGCAGCATGAGATGGTGCGTTATCATGCAGAAAAATGATCTTGCTGTGAAATACACGGTTCTTCTTCTTGAACCATGGCAGGAAGTGCTGTTTGAGAAAATCCACATACATTATGGAGTTCATCTTTAGCGCCTTCAGGGATCCTAAAGGGGCCGACAATCTCTCTCCCCATGATTCCAGCCCAAAACATTACTCCACCTCCTCCTTGTTGGCGCTGTAGCCGTGTTTGCGTGGGGTGTCCATCAACCAGCTATCCTCCACTCCATCCATCTGGACCATCGAGCGCTGCACGGCACTCATCCATGAACAAAACAGTTTTGAAATCAGTCTTCATGTAATGTTTGGCCCACTGGAGCCGTTTCTGCTTGTGTGAAGTGGATAGAGGAGGTTGACAGGATGGCGTATGCACAGCTGCAAACCTCTGAAGGACCCTGTATCTTGTTGTTCGGGGGACGTTGGAGGCACAAGCAGCTTCAAAAACTTGTCTGCTGCTATGACAAGGCTTTTTTGCCGCTGCTCTTTCAACCTGACGTAATTGCCTGTAGGAAAGAGTCCTCAATTTGCCCTTATCAGCACGCACAAGTGTGTACTGTGAATCAGCTACATACTTCTTGATTGCCAAGACACTTCATCCTGATCATCGCACAATGTTGATTGTAGTCATGCCTTGACCTAAACACTCCACAATTTGTTGCTTCTCAGCAGCCGACACATCCTTTTTCTTTCCCATTTTGGCAGAAAATGTAGGCTGCTTATTAATGTGAGACAGCCTTCTTAAGTAGTCTTGCCTTTCATTGGACACACCTGCCAAACTAATTAGCACAGGTGTCTGTAATTGCTTACAGTGATATAAAGAGCCCTGACACACATCACCATCAATGAGTTTAACTGACAAACAAACAAATTCTTCCCTTATCACTCCTAAACACTTTTTGCATAATAATTTGGAACGCAGTGTACATGTGCTTTTCCACAAAACACCAGTGGTTCACGTAGTGAATCTTACAGTTCTAACTTGCCAACCGTGGTCTGTATGGAGTTGTTCAATAAAGGGCCCAAAATTAAGATAACATAGATGGGAGAGGTCTCTATGAATAGGAATTCCTAAGTATTTGATACCCTGTGAGGGCCAGGCAAAGGGAAAGTTGGACTGGATGGAATCCTATATGGATTTGGGGAGGGAGACATCGAGGGCCTCAGACTTCGCTGCATTGATTTTAAAATTTGACCATGTAACAAAGTGATCTATTTCAGCCATAACAGCATGGATGGATATATGTGATTGAGTGATATATACTAGGACATCATCAGCAAATAGAGAGCACTTGTACTCGGTGCCTCCCACCTCAATCCACCTAATATTGGGGTTATGGCGAATTGATGAGAGCAGGTGCTCCGTCACTAGGATGTATAAGAGAGGGGACAGAGGACATCCCTGCCTTGTCCCATTGGTGATTGTGAAAGGTGATGAAAATGTTCTGATGCACCCCCTTGGCCTTGGGACACCCGGAGCCGGACCCTTTTTGGTGTATGCTGGTGGTTGTAGTCTTCGTGGCGGCGACCCGGTTCCGTGGCTCAGGGTGGTCAAACCAGTGGCGGAACTATTTATGTGGTTTTGATGTTTAAATGTCCGACTACGCCACCCGTGGATTGCGGTCAGAGTGAACCGCCGCTGCAGGGCAGACCGCTGAGGCTGGTGTTGTGGGTGCAGCAGAGCGTAGCATAACTCCCCACGGGAGGAGTATAGCCTCAGGGCAGTGTATGCGGAGGATGGGGGTGATGGTGCAGGGCAGCAGCAGTAACGACACGGAGTCAGTGATGCAGTCCAGGGCCTTTACTCACAGTTCTTATTATCCAGACCACATCTGCAGGTAACGGCTGCCCACGTCGTACTGTGCTCACCAGGTGAGGGGCTCAGACAACTCCCAGATAACTTTGGAGCGCTTCACAGGACCCCCTTTGTGTGTCCTTTGTCTGGCCTTTCTTACCAACCCTTCTGTCCGGCTGCCTCGGGCCTCCTCTTGGTAAACTTGGCGCCAGTTTCCCTGACCCTATGTGGTGCCTTCCTAGCGGGTGTAGCGAGAGGCTGCGCCACATAAAATGTCACAGCCTCCGGTTTCTAGCTGAGGGTCGTTTCCTGCCTCCACTAGTTTCGGGGACCGGTCTCCCCCTTTGGCCTGACCCCTCCACGCAGGTGGATTCGGGCGTGCGGTGGCGACTCGCCCGTCCGCACCCCTGGGATCCCTTCATTCCTCGTTCCTGGAGCCTTCTCCGCTCCTCTTCCTTCCTTCTCCCTCTTCCAGGTCTGGGCCTCTGTTACTAGGCCCGCCTCCGGAGCAGAGCTCATGCAGAGCCCCTGCTCCCTGCCACTTCTGCTCAGACTTCTCTGCACTGAACTAAGATGGTGCCCACCTTTTATACTCCCTTCTCAATGCACCCAGGAACTGCTTCCTCCCTGCTCCTGCACTACAGGGTTCCCCTTCCTCAGTGTTCCCTCCCCCCACTCCAGCCAGGGACAGGGACTGTCGTGCCCATCTCAGAGGCATATTGGTCGCCCTGCCCCACGGCAATGTGGTGTAATGCATGCAGGTGTCGGGTCCTGATCCACACTACATCCTTACCTGAGAGTGAGATATCACACCTCTGGGTGAGGTGCAATACCTCTGTAGCAACCGAGCCCTCAGGGTGCTACAGTTCCATTTATCTTCAGCCTAGGTGACGTATTGTGATACAGGGCCGTGATTTTGGCTATAAAAGGGTCCCCTAGACCCCTACCCCAAGCTTTTTAATAGAATCATATATGGCGTGCCAGGAGACTCTATGGAATGCTTTCTCAGCATCCAACGAGAGTATCTAATTACAAATTTTTAACTGCATCTAGCCCAGGAAATACTTTGTGCCTAGTAGCAGTGTCTGCTAGTCAGCGGATTATCCCGGCTGTTAAGCAAGCTACACCACCTGTAGTTTAGACACTTAATTTTTTCAAAGGAAATGCTTCGGGACCATGGGATATTCAGTGAAGAGCATCAGGAGGCACCCCAAGGCATAGGGGCTGGGACTGGCAGTAGGATGCCTTGCGGTGGACAACCGAGCTCGATCCTTATAAAAGCTTTTTAACTGCAGCAGCTTTAGTGGACGCTACTGGAGCTGGAATTACGCGGCTGCTGGCATGAGACTTGCCCTCCAATAGATCCTTGTAAATGGATTTAAAGTGTATTCATTCAAATTAGAGAGACAATTTAAATTAAAAATCTTAGAGCTGCCTCCACCACAGGGGGGCTCGCTCGACCCACCAGCGGACAGGCACCAGTATTGGGAGAGGGGGGCTGGCCATCAGGGTTCACCGCGGCTCTGGCACAAACCCGGCGACACGGAGGTGGCACGGGCAGTAGCGGACTGGCCGTGTCGGCTTCTCACTTTTTGGATTTTAGAAGGGCATGACATGCCTATATCTGTGTCTCCCCCTCCTTTTACTCCTCCACCTCTTTTATTTTCGCATGACTATATGTACTTGTCACTTTTCCATGTGTTAGTTATGTCTTCTGAGCAGTTTGTCAGCTTTTGGACACCTTTGAAGGTGTTTTCTATGTGTTTCTATGTGTTTTTGTTTGCCTGCCATTGGTTTTAACGGTGTTCGAAGGTGTTCGACGAACAGTTCGACGAACAGTTCGGCGAACACACAGGTGTTCGACGAACCGAACCGAACTCGAACACTACGGGGGTGGCTCAACACTACTAATAAGACAACAGGGCTTGGAAAGCTAACCTAATAAACAGCTAGGGTTGGAGAACTAAACCACTACACACCAGGGGATGGAGAACTAAACCACTAGACACCAAGGTGTCACTCGACAGCAAGTGTTGGAATCCCCAAGGCTTGCAGGACAAACCTCTGTATCTAACACTTCCTCCAGTGCTTCTGCATCCTCCACCTCCTCTAGCACCTCCACCTGCACCCTCAACCTCTGCCTTAATGAGACACATGTTCCAACAGTGCAGAGAGAATCACCCCCACCTCCATATTGCGCAGCCAGGTCTCACCGCAATCAGGCAGTGTTAAAATTAATATGCCTTGCAGAGGATAGGATTAAGAAGAAGTGCAGAGCTATAATGGGCAACAACACACACCCGCTTTATGAACTGTTTGCGAAACAGAAGAGCACATTCAGCAATCGCCTAATACAACTAAGGTGTAAAAGGGAAAAATACAGGAGATCGTTTGTTCCAACAGCTATGGGGGTGTTTAACAAATGTCTGAAAAGCAATGTCTAAAGCATTCCAAATGTTATGTTATCATATGTGTCATGTTCGAGATCTGTGTTCTGCTGCTGTGATACCGCAATTTCCTCCGGGATAAATAAAGTATATCTTATCTTATCTTATCTTATCTTATACAGCTGAAGAGGTGTAGACAGCTCTTCAGGCCGAGTTTGAGCAATGGCTGTCTCCACTGAACCTGGAGCACGGGAAGGCCGTGTGCGATAACTGTGCAAACCCGGTGGCGGCCCTATGCCTGGGCATCCTCACACACGTGCCTTGCATGGCTCGCATCCTCAACCTGATTTCTCCGCCACTATTCCGGCCTGGATGCGCTGCTGCAGAATCCACTGTCTTTGCGTGCTCACTTAAAACTATAAAAATGAGCAGAATCTTTAGTATAAAAGCCAGACTACTAGACAATGAGCAAACTCCTTCATGATGATAGAGGCCACCATCTCCTTAGCTGGCTGGCACTTTTCTGTGGGAATGAGCTTGTCTCCAACCAGCCAGGAATATCCAGTGAATGGCACTCCACAGTTTGGTAATAGCACCCTGTACTAGAAGCAAAGCCATCCACAATTTCCGTACCTCAGGAATTTTATTTGGTAGACTGGCTGAGCAAACATTAGTTTCTCACAAAGGAGCTGAAGTCACTGAGTGGCAGTAGGTGCAAGTTTCTCCAGCATGACCTGTTTTTATGGTTGATATAAGAGAGAGAACATAACTGGGTGCCAAGGTGCCATATTGCATCTTAAGTCTTATAGGCCCTGCACTTGCGGCCTTACATTCTACAGGATGGTGGAGAAGGAGACAGTAGGTTGTGGAATTGCATTAGCTCTGGTGGTGTTGAGGTGGCAGCGAGACAATGGCAGGCTGTAGGCTGTCTTGAAGAGATGGGTTTTCAGGTTGTGTCTGAAGGATCCAAATGTGGTGGCTAATCGGACGTGTTGAGGCACAAAATTCCAAAGGATTGGGGATATTTGGTAGAAGTATTGGAGGCGATTGGGTGAGGAACAAGTAAGTGTGGAGAGAAGGAGGTTTTGGGAGGACTGGAAATTACATAAGGGACTATATCGGGAGATTAGTTCAGAGATGTACGGAGAAGAAAAGTTATGGATGGCTTTGTACGTCAGTGTAAGTAGTTTTGAACAGGATAAGCTGGGCAATTGGGAGCCAATGAAGGGATGTTATAGATTGCAATCTTATGAATTGCTGGGGCAAGTCCACAGTAAAAAAGCAGCCATAGAGTGTCCGGGAACCTTCACACAGACTTTTCTTACCACGGGCTGCTTCTCGGCAGGGTTGGACGGGCCCACCAGTGAACCGGAGAATCCTCCGTTGGGCCCTAGTTTCTCCTTCAGGAGAGGTCATAGCGCAAATCTTGCAGGTTGTGATGATGATGAGGCCATCCATCTCCTTAGTTTTCTGCTACTTGGAATGCAAGTACAAGTATGCAGCCAATTACCCACCCACCCACAGGCTACAATACTAAACTGCCACATTTCTGGAAAGCTGCTTGCACTTGAAATGTTGCCTTTTAGGCTCATGGAGGAAGCTTTTCACAACCTCATGGCAGTGGCAGCCGGGTCTCCATACTCGGTCCCCAGCCGCCACTATTTCTCCTGCTGTTGTCCCTGCCTTCCACAAGCACAGGTACCAGAACATTACTGCTGGTACTTTTCTGTGGGATTCTGCTTGGCTCCTACCAGCCTGGAATATTTACAGTGAACTATGGCATGATGCCATGGTATTAGCAGTGCCCCCAGTATCAGTAGCGAAGTAATTCACAATTTCCTTCTCAGGAATTTTATTTGATAGACTGAGTGGCTGTCCAAATACATTCGTTTCTCACAAAGGAGCTGAAGATACAGAGTGGCAGTAGGTGCAAGTTTCTCCAGCATGTTAGATATCAGAGGGTGGGCCATGGCTTCTCCATCAGGAAAGTTCTCAGCGCAAACCTTGCAGCTGTTATGGGGCTCTTTAGCGAGGAGAAAGGTGGTCCCTCAGAATCAAATCCTCTGGTGGGCCTAATGTTCTTCAGTCTGACACTGCTTCTCGATGAGAGTTGTATTTCACCACAGCCATAATCTATAGTTTGGTGAAAGAACTGGCATAAAGGGAAATTGTATCTACTCCGGCTGTGATTTCTCCCAGGAAGTCCTCTAATGCAGCTTATTGCATAAGCAATGGCAGCCCGTCCAACATCAGCTCACACTTCTCAGTGTTGTTTAGTCACAGACAAAGATCATTCTTTACGCCTTGAATTTAATCACTACAGAGTTGGACAATGGCCTGATCTGCAATGCGTTTTGAGAAATAACGTGCATAAGCAAAGCCACGGTTTAGGCCACTGATGGTCATTAAGCAGAACTCATACAGCTTTCCCACTGACTAAAAGAGGGGTATCAAGACTTGCAAGTGACGCACCCCTGGGCCTTCTGTGCCGTGCGGCATCGCGTACATGGGGGCTTACCCGGAGCCGGATCTGATAGGGGTAGTAGTCTCGTGGCGGTGACCCGGTCCATGCCCAGGGAGTCAGACTAAGTGGCGGTAAAATAGCAGTGGATGTTGGATGACTACGCCACCCGTTGAATGCAGCTTTGGAGCTGCCGCTGCAGGGCAGACCGCTGAGGCCGGTGGAAGGATGGTGCAGCGGGGATGGTATAACCCCCAACGGGAGGGGTATGGCCTCAGGGCAGCCGACGTGGATGATGGGGGTAGCAGGAACCACTCAGAGACGATGCGTGTAGTTCAGGGTCTTTACTGGTGACAAAGATAGACCCTCCTGGAGTACTTGCTAGCGATTGGGGCCTGGTCAGTCCTTGAGCAGATGGGATCTCCCCTGGCCAGGCGGAGTTGTAGGCCTTCCCAGCTAACTGTACTCTTCTGGCTACCTTGCTAGAGGCGGGTAAAAGTAGCCCACGTCCCTGAGTGTACCGTGTGGTGCTCACCCGTATGGCCGGTGACTCGGGGCCTTCTAATGGCTTCCGCTCCACGATGGCGGTGCTGGTCCCACGCGTGTGACCGTGCCTTCGGGTTTCTGGGCCAGAGGACCTGCAATCCCCTGCCGGTCGGTTTCTGCTGCTGGGTAAGGATTAGTCCCCACAGCCTCGGACTCCGGGTCCGGTGATAACTTCTCAGTCAGGGCGAGCTCTGCAGCTGCCAGCCCCTGACTCCTTGTAGCACTGCTCCCACAGAGCTCCTGTTGTTTCTTCCTATGCTGCTTCTCTTCTCTACTCTTGTTCTCTCCTAACCCTGCCTCAGCCCCAGGTTTATATAGGGGAAGTTCTTCCCCTCCCAGGACTGGGCAGGAGGTGTGGCATGCATAAGATCCCTGACCAAGAGACCTCCCACCTGCTCTCAGACATAATATTGCTATTATTGTGGAGACCAGACCCCTGGGGTGCCACATTCCCCCCTAGTGAAATTTAGTACTCCGGGACTAAACATATTTTACAAAAACATAACAGGGTGTAACAACAACAATAAAATACAGTAAGGAAACACATAAAGATGGTCACGGTGTGTCCGCAACCGGGTGCAGTCTTTGAAGAAAACAAAGGTGTCCATTTCACCAAAACAGGGAGACGTAACCAGGTAGGGGTCTGTCCTGCCCCGAGTCCTTAACAGTCTTTTAGTCCGTCCTGGGTTACGCTCCAACTATACACAAAGGATTCCCGGTAAATCCACCAAAGACTCCTGTAAATAACTAGAAACACAAAATTATACACAAGCAACAATAACAGATAAACATTAATAAAATAACTTAAACACTTAGATCCTCCACCGTACGCGCAACTGGCCTCTAGTGACCCTAGTGGACCTACGAAGCTGGTTGACTGGTCCTGAGCTACAGGGTATAGGAGCTGTCAAGGGTAAACTGGGCAGCCGTCTATGGACCCTTTGGCTCACTAGGGGTATGGCAGGCTCACTATAAGCAGAGGGTTGATCCTCCTGATCTGCTTGTGTGGAGTCTTCTGCCTCCTGGACCGGCTGTTCTTCCAGCTCTACCGGTTGCTCTGTAAGTACTTGGGATGCTGGTTGGAGGAACGTGAGGACGGGTACCACAACTGCACCATTGACTTGAGTCCAGGACCGAGGGAAGTCTCCGAGCACAGTACTAACCATATCTTTCCCTTCCTCTATGGGTCGAGGGTCTCCTTGTTCCTCTTCAGGGTTCCGTAGCTGTTCGGGACACTTCTTCAGGTGATCCCGGGATACAATGGTTGTGGTTTCCCCTCCGTCTTTGCTGATGGTACAAACCTTCGGGTTGTCGTGGCTCGAGGGCAGTACGGTGTACGGGTCCTTCTCCCACTGGTCGTCCAACTTATGGAGCCGTCTTTTCCTCTTCAAGACCTGCTCTCCGGGCACCAGGGGAACAGCGGGAGCATACTGGTTGTAAGTTTTCTCTTGTCTTTCCCTAGCTTGACAGAGACTACGCTCCACGCTCTCCTGTACTTTCCGGTACTGCTGCTGCCTCTCTGTGTCCCAGTCTGCTTCTGGTGAAGTGTCCTCGGGTGTCAGTACTCCCATCTCCAGGTCAACAGGTAGCTTACCAGGTCTTGCCCTCATCAGGTAAGCCGGGGTACAGTTAGTGGAACCTACCGGGATGTGGTTGTATAGGTCCACTAGGTCGGGCAGCCTCTCGGGCCACAGACTGCGTTCTTCCAGGGGCAATGTTTTTAGAAGATCTATCACCACCTGGTTCATTTTCTCACAAAGTCCATTAGTTTGCGGATGATAGGGTGTCGTCCTTATCTTCCGGCAACCATACAGAGTGCAGAGTTCTTGGAAGACCTCCGCTTCAAAGGCAGGTCCCTGATCCGTCAACACTTGGTCCGGGTACCCGTGTGGACGGCAGAAATGCTGCTGGAAGGCTCTAGCTGCTGTTCGAGCTGTTAAGTCCTTGACGGGGACGACAACCAAGAACCGGGAGTAGTGATCCACGATGGTTAGTGAGTAGACGTAGCCACTTCTGCTTGGGGTCAGTTTTACATGATCCAAGGCTACCAGTTCCAACGGCTGCCGGGTGACGATGGACTGCAGGGGAGTCTTCTGGCTGGCACGGTCCTTCCTTCTTAAGTTGCACGGGCCACAGTCTCTGCACCACCTCTCGATGGTTCCTCTCATGCCCACCCAATGGAACCGCCCGCGCAGCAGGAACTCCAGCTTCTTCCATCCGAAGTGCCCAGCTCCGTCGTGGTATGCCTCCATCACCATAGCTGCGTCTCTTCTTGGCACCACTACTTGCCAGATTAGTTCATGCGTCCGGGAGTTAACCATTCTGCGGCACAACTTCCCCTTGTAAAGGAACAGTCGACTCTTCTCAGCCCACAGTTGTTTGGCTTCCTCCGGAACGTCTGGGTCAAGGCATGCATCTGGCCGAGTCAGCATCTCCTTTACCAGTCGGACGGCAGGGTCACTGTCTTGCGTCTCCGCCCAGTTGTAATGAGGTAAAGGGTTGAACGTAGCGGATTTACTCCTTACACGGTGGGAATACTGGATAGTCCCATGATGGTGGAATGCGGGGAGTTCCACTTCTTCCAGTCCCTCTGAGTCTTCCCCTACGTCCGGTAGGTTTGGCATCCTGGACAGGGCGTCTGCGTTGGTGTTGGAGCGTCCTGCCCGGTATTTGATTGTGAACTCATAGTTGGACAAGCGGGCCATCCATCTCTGCTCTAGGGCACCGAGTCTTGCTGTGTCCAGGTGTGTCAACGGGTTGTTATCCGTGTACACGGTGAACCGGGAAGAAGCGAGGTAGTGCTTAAAGCGTTCGGTGACTGCCCACACCACTGCCAGGAACTCTAGCTTAAATGAGCTGTAATTTTCAGGGTTTCTTTCGGTGGGTCGCAGTTTTCGGCTGGCGTAAGCAATTACCCGTTCTTTCCCCTGCTGAATCTGGGACAGTACGGCTCCTAGCCCGATGTTACTGGCGTCGGTGTAGAGGATAAAGGGCTGGCTATAATCAGGGTATGCCAGGATTTCATCCCCCGTGAGGGCCATCTTCAGCTGGCGGAAGGACTCTTCTTCCAGCTTCTCCCATCTGAAGGGTGGCTTCTGGTTCTTGGCCTTCCTGGACTGGCCTATCAGGAGGTCTTGCATAGCAGCTGCCTTTCTGGTGAAACCGGGAATAAACCTTCGATAGTAGCCTACCAACCCGAGGAACTGCCTCACTTCCTTTACGCTGGAGGGGCTTGGCCATTCCTTAATTGCGGTGATCTTATCAGGGTCGGGAGCCACTCCGTCAGCACTCACCACGTGTCCCAGGTACTGCACCTTTGGCTTCAGGAGGTGACACTTAGAGGGTTTCACCTTCAGGCCATAACTTGCCAGGGCTTCGAACACTTCCGCCAGGTGTTTCAGGTGGTCCTCGTAAGTCTTGGAATATACGATGACATCGTCCAGGTACAGCAGGACCGTCTCGAAGTTTCTGTGTCCCAGACAGCACTCCATTAATCGTTGGAAGGTTCCTGGTGCATTGCAGAGTCCGAACGGCATACAAGTAAACTCGCTAAGTCCCATCGGGGTAGTGAATGCGGTCTTCTCCCGGTCCGCCTCTGCTACAGGAACCTGCCAGTACCCGCTAGTGAGATCCAAGGTAGAGAAGAAGTTAGCAGATTTTAAAGCAGCCAAAGACTCCTCTATCCTTGGTAAGGGGTACGCATCCTTGTGTGTGATTCGGTTGATTTTCCGGTAATCTACACACATTCTCATGGTGTTGTCTTTCTTTTTGACTAAGACTAGTGGGGCTGCCCAGGGGCTACAGCTATCCTTGATTACCCCAGCCTCCTTCATGTCTCTAAGCATCCCCTTGGCGTGTTGGTAGTGTGCAGGGGGTACGGGTCGATACCTCTCTTTTATGGGAGGATGGTCTCCCGTGGGGATGTGGTGTTCCACCCCCTTGACTCGCCCGAAGTCTAACGGGTGTTTACTAAACACTCTCTCGTACTCTTGAACCACCCGATAGACTCCCTGTTTCTGATGGGAGGGAGTGGAGTCAGTACCCAAATGTAGTTGCTGACACCAATCCTCCATTATTTTCTTAGAGCCGTTACCTTCCTCCGGGTGAGATGGAGGCAAGGGTTCCACAGACTGTATAGAATTTTGGTTGATGGTGTATAATTTGGCTAGCGTGGCATACCGGGGTAGGTACACTTCCCTCTTCCCGATATTTATTATGCGAACGGGCACCCTCCCATGGCGTACATCAACCACCCCCCGGGCTGTCAAAATGGTGGGCCTACTGTCTGAATAGGCTGGTTCTACCATTGCTTGGTAATCTCTACCTCTCAGACCAATAGCTGCCCGGCACCAAATCATCATTTCACTTTTCGGGGGTATGGCAATAGGGAAAGGGTCACACATTCTTACGCTACCAATCTCACCGCCGGAGAGTTCCACCTGTTGCCGTCGCATCAGTGCCCGGATCTCTTTCTGGAGCACTCGCTGCTGGCCGGAGCTGGCGTTCTTGGCAACCTGCTGTAAAATGAAAATCACCTCTGCAAGACAATTTTCAATCACATTAGTTCCTAGAGTTATCTTTGGGTGACTCTCACGCTTGCCAATGTCTACAATGATCAGTCCCTGTGCTGCCAGTTCGACTCTACCGATTTTAATGGTCATCTCTCTAAATCCGATCTGCGGCACGGGTTGACCATTGCTGGCGATGATACTCAAGTCGTCGTCAGGGTAGCGGGTTATATCCGAGTCATTCCAGTACTGCTTGAAGAGCACGTACGGGATGGTGGTGACCTGTGACCCGGTGTCAAGTAGGGCACTCATAGGAATGCCATCCAGTACCACAGGCAAGACTGGACGTCCTCCCACATATTTGTCGCGCCAGTTCGATGGGCCTGGTGATCTTTTTCCTGGGGGTTGGCCCTCTACCCCAGGTTGTGCCAGTTTAAACGACAGTACCTTGCCATATGTCCGGGTTGATTGCAGCGGCGGCAGATGGGTTGTCCGTCCTCGTTGTATCGGTCGCTGGGTCTTCCTCTGGCCGGTGGGGTCCTCCTTGGTCGGCGCCACGGGATGTCCTCCGGTCCGGATGCCAGCTGGATCTTCCCTGGAGTGGAAACCTGTAAAGACTGCACAGTTCGGGTTAGCGCAGCAACGCTTTTAGCTAGCTCTTGGACCTGATGGTGCAGGTCTGGAGCCGGGTCATTGTTCAAAGCCTGCCTGCGCATCAGCCCCCACAGGCCCTGCCGACAAGGGCGCCGCCTCCTGGTGGTAAGTGATAGCTGGGCGCCTGTGGGTCACAACGCCACCCGGTGCCGGTTCTCCGAGCACCCGGATAGCTTTGTCCTTGAACTGTGCAAAGTCCAGATGAGGATCCTGTAAGGCTATGGCCCGCAACTGGGTTCGGTGGACATTGCAATATAGTCCCTCTATAAATTGTTCGGTTAACAGCCTGTCCTCGTTTCCCACGCTGTCGGGGTTGGTCTGCTTAATGGCTCTCAGGGCCTCTTGTAGGTTTAGTGCTTAGTCCCTTATACTCTCATGTGCTCGCTGCTTGCACCCTTAATCTCGGCTGAGGTGCGGGTATCAAAGGTGTCCCTCAGCCGGGTTAGTATCCCTGCGACAGTCCTCCTCCCAGGTGGCCAGGACTTTACCTCCCTTTGGGCTGCCCCGGTTAGTTGGGCCACCAGGATGCTCATTTTTGCTCTTCTGTGAGGGGGTACACCTGGAAGAGGCTATCCAGCTTTTCTCTAAAGTCATTCAGGGTATGTGACTCCCCTGAGTATTGGGGTAGCCAGGCTGCTCCAGGGATATAGGGCATGGTAAAAGGCATGACTGCAGCAGCGCTGGCGCTGGCGGGGGTTGAGGCAGTGAAGCTCTCCTCCGTATCCGACATCTTCCTCCCCCCTAGTGGACCGTGGCCTACCTTGCGATGATCCTCTTCCGTAGGCCGCGGCTCCGCAGTGGATCGTCAGGGTTGAGGACCTTCCGTCGCGCTCCTGTGACGTCGGCGTCTGCTGGGCTCCTTCCTGGACCTTACGCAACGTCCGGACGTGAGGCGGGGCTTCAGTTCTCGCGCGCTTTTGGAGTCCACGCCCCTCTTCTTCCCGCGCGGCATCTTCAAGATGGCGTCCAACGGCGGGAAAACTCCACGGATGGCGGGAAGAAGGCAAAAGATGGCGCCGGATGGCGGGAATCTTCACCGATGGCGGGAAGGAGGCTGAAGATGGCGCCGGATGGCGGGAGTCTTCACCACTGGTAAGTTTGAACAGTCTTTTTCAGGCATGCAGTACCCGGTGGTTGCGGGCACGAAATCCTGCCGACTACACCAAAAGTTGACGCACCCCTGGGCCTTCTGTGCCGTGCGGCATCGCGTACACGGGGGCTTACCCGGAGCCGGATCTGATAGGGGTAGTAGTCTCGTGGCGGTGACCCGGTCCGTGCCCAGGGAGTCAGACTAAGTGGCGGTAAAATAGCAGTGGATGTTAGATGACTACGCCACCCGTTGAATGCAGCTTTGGAGCTGCCGCTGCAGGGCAGACCGCTGAGGCCGGTGGAAGGATGGTGCAGCGGGGATGGTATAACCCCCAACGGGAGGGGTATGGCCTCAGGGCAGCCGACGTGGATGATGGGGGTAGCAGGAACCACTCAGAGATGATGCGTGTAGTTCAGGGTCTTTACTGGTGACAAAGATAGACCCTCCCGGAGTACTTGCTAGCGATCGGGGCCTGGTCAGTCCTTGAGCAGATGGGATCTCCGCTGGCCAGGCGGAGTTGTAGGCCTTCCCAGCTAACTGTACTCTTCTGGCTACCTTGCTAGAGGCGGGTAAAAGTAGCCCACGTCCCTGAGTGTACCGTGTGGTGCTCACCCGTATGGCCGGTGACTCGGGGCCTTCTAATGGCTTCCGCTCCACGATGGCGGTGCTGGTCCCACGCGTGTGACCGTGCCTTCGGGTTTCTGGGCCAGAGGACCTGCAATCCCCTGCCGGTCGGTTTCTGCTGCTGGGTAAGGATTAGTCCCCACAGCCTCGGACTCCGGGTCCGGTGATAACTTTTCAGTCAGGGCGAGCTCTGCAGCTGCCAGCCCCTGACTCCTTGTAGCACTGCTCCCACAGAGCTCCTGTTGTTTCTTCCTATGCTGCTTCTCTTCTCTACTCTTGTTCTCTCCTAACCCTGCCTCAGCCCCAGGTTTATATAGGGGAAGTTCTTCCCCTCCCAGGACTGGGCAGGAGGTGTGGCATGCATAAGATCCCTGACCAAGAGACCTCCCACCTGCTCTCAGACATAATATTGCTATTATTGTGGAGACCAGACCCCTGGGGTGCCACACAAGGCAGCCAAGAATTCCCTATCCTCACCAAGAGGACTACTGTCCATGTCCTCCTCCTCCTCCTCCTCCTCCTGATTATCACCCAATCCGTGTTGAGATGAGATGTGATGAGGCTGGGCTGCATAGTTCCTTGCTCCACCTGCAATGCCCCCTCTTTAACTGTGAGCACCAAGCATTTCAGTAGACAGAGAAGCGGAATGGTGATGCTAATTATGGCGTCATCGCCCCTCACCATCTTGGTGGAGTCCTCAAAGTTTTTGAGGATGGCACAGATGTCAGACATCAATGCCCACTCATCAGTTCTTATGTGTGGAGGCTGACCTGAATGCCGATGGGCGTGTTGAAGCCGGTACTCAACAACTGCCTTCTGCAGCTTAAAAATCCTTCCCAACATCTGCAACGTTGATTTCCAACGTGTGGTGACATCGCACAACAGTCAATGAGCTGGAAGTTGCAAACACTGCTGAACCACTGCCAGGGTGGTGGACTTTCTGAAATGGGCACACACACATAGTACTTTCACAAGCAGCTCTGGCAGATCTGGGTAGGTTTTGAGAAACCGCCGAACCACTAAGTTGAGCACATTTTGTGCTCTCTCATTACTAATGTGTACCCCTTTATGGAGAACAATATCAGCCTGCTTTATATACCACGGTACTAAGAAAATCAATTGTAGAATTAGGAACGACACCTCTTCCACTACAGTCAACCCAGGAGATGGAGACCTTACTTGGAGTTTTCATGTTTCCCTAAATTAGGGCCTAACATCAGCAAAGAGGCATCAATTTCAGTACAGTAAAAATTGTAGAATTAGGAATGACACCCCTTCCCCTATAGCTAACCCAGTAGATGGAGACCCAATCAGGAGTCTTCATACTTGAAAACATTTGGGCCTAAAATCACCAAAGTGGCATCAATTTCAATACAGTAGAAATAGTATAATTAGGACCGATACTTCTTCCCCTACAGCCAACCCTTTAGATGGAGACTCAATCAGGAGTGTTGACATTTCCCTAACTTAGGGACCAACACTGCCGAAGTGGCATCAATTTCACTAGAGTAGAAGTAGAATAATGGATACCAAAACCTCTTCCATTACTGCCAACCCAATAGATGGAGACTACTGATGAGCGAACGTGCTCGCCACTTCTCGGTACTCACCCAAGCATCACTGTGCTTGACAAGCTCGGCGCTCAACGAGTATTCCAGGGTCGCTCGGGCGGGAACTCGGGTCCCCTCCCTGCATGTTTGGCGCTCTTAAGAACATCCGAGGATTGCTTGCCATGCACTGTAATGCCGTAGCCATGTTGGACATTACAGTGATTGGCTGGCCGCACAGCATCATCAGGTTTATATAAGACCTGGTGCCGCCATGCTCGTCACAGTCAATCCCGGAATCAGGCAGAATAGGGAGAGCTGCTGCTGCGTCAGGGAGAGATTTTCTTGTTTATAGTTAGTATAGATATTCCACAACATACATCTATATCCATCTGAACTAACAGTCCTTCTGAGGACTAATCCAGCTGCATATAATCAGTGCTAAGCAGGCAGCCAGAATATGTGGCAGACTGCAGTGTATGATACAGAACAAGAGGGTCCATTGAACGTCTTGTCTGCTCCTGCTGTAATAATTAAAGATATTTCTAGACATAGCCCCAGATATCAAGGGCCAGGGCAAATTGTTTTTGATCTTAACCCTGGTTATTTGCTTAAAAAACAATCCAGAGTACACAATTTTTCTGCTCCATTCTGCTCACTGCAGAATAAAGTCAGATCTGTTCCATATTTCAGCGATAAAAATCCAGAAATTTGAACTGAACATGGAAAATATTGTCCTCCTTTTCCATTCTGTAGCAGTGTGTCGGTGAAGCTATTCACACTAGGTCTCTATGTAGAATAATATTAGTAAATTACAGGCCTGCTATTTAAAACCGTGATTCTCTGTCAGACATATCACCTATAAGACTGTTCAAAAATCATACATTTCTTCGATTTTCATTCCATTGCAGTGTGTCGGTGAAGCTATTCACACTAGGTCTCTATGTAGAATAATATTAGTAAATTACAGGCCTGCTATTTAAAACCGTAGTTCTCTGTCAGACATATCAGCTACAAGACTATTCAAAAATCATGCATTTCTTTGATTTTCATTCCATTGCAGTGTGTCGGTGAAGCTATTCACACTAGGTCTCTTTGTAGAATAATATTAGTAAATTATAGGCCTGCTATTTAAAACCGTGGTTCTCTGTCAGACATATCACCTATAAGGCTGTTCAAAAATCATACATTTCCTCAATTTTTATTCCGTTGCAGTGTGTCGGTGAAGCTATCACACTAGGTCTTTGTGTAGAATAATATTAGTAAATTACAGGCCTGCTATTAAAAATTGTGATTCTCTGTCAGATGTATCACATATAACTGCATTCCAAAATCAGCCATTTCTCGTGAGCGTGGAAAATATTGTCCTCAATTTAAAATGGGCAAGGTGCGTGGCAAGGGATGGGGAAGTGGACGTGATGGTGTTCATGCATGCAGAGGCCGAGGACGTGGCCATGGGCAAAATGAAATTGTGCCACAATAAACACCCACATCTTGTCGCTCCACCTTCCTGTCCCAATTACTAGGGGACCGCAGAACACCACTATTGAACACAGAGCAGGGTCAAAAGGTTGTTGGTTGGATAGCAGTAGCAGATAATGCTTCCAGTCACTTTGCCACCACCACCACCACCACCCTGTCTTCCACACGGTCAATTCTCAGTAGCCGGGAATCTGGACCGCATATTACTCACCCTGATCCCCCTCCCTCCCACCATGCTGACTGATCCCACACTTGGACACTCAGAAGAGCTCTTCACTTTTCCATTTGTAGATTCGGGCCCCTCACCCAGCCATCTTCAAGTGAGTCAAGAGGAGAATGCATGTAGCGATGCCCAAATATTGGAGCAGCTACGGTTACACGAAGGTGATGGTGGTAAAGTGCAATTACTGTCGCAAGAGGTGGATGACGATGATGAGACACAATTGCCAGAAAGTAAGGAGGAGGACCAGGGTGGGGGAATGGAAGACAAGGTGGTGGATGATATAGTAACTGACCCAACCTGGCAGGGGGACATACAGAGCGAGGACAGCAGCACACAGGGGAAGAGAGGCGTAGCACCACAACAGGCAGGATGAAGCAGTGTGGTGGCCACAGACACAAGGAGGGAAAGCGTTCCTCGCAACGCCAACACGACGGAAGTGGCCAGTACAACTGTTAGGTCTTCCCGAGTCTGGTTATTTTTTAAAGACTCTGCAGATAACCCCAAAAAGGCCATTTGCACTACCTGCCAGGCCAGCATAAGCAGGGGTAGCAAAACTAGCAGCCTGACCACCACCAGCACGATCAGGCACATGGCAGCAAAGCACCCAACTAAGTGTGCCAAACCCCAGGGTTCAGCAACAGGGTCTGTGGGTGACACCACTGCTTCTTCCGCTGTTGTGCGTGGACCTCAATTCCCTGTCCATGGCGCATGCCAATATGCCTCCCACCCTGCACCTGTTGTTGCACACTCTCATCTAGCACCATCAGCAAGCACGTCCATGTCCTTGTCCCAGCGCAGCGTTTAGTTGTCCCTACCCCAGTTCTTGGAACGCAAGCGCAAATACGCAGCCAACGCCCCACAGGTCACACTACTAAATTCACACATTTTGCTAATGCTTGTGCTCAAAATGTTGCCTTTTAGGCTCGTGGAGATGAAAGCTTTCCACAACCTGATGGCGTCGGCCGTCCCTTGGTACTCAGTCTCTAGCCACCACTATTGCTCCTGGTGTGCTGTCCCCGCATTAGATGACCACGTGTCCTACAATATTAGATGTGCCCTCAACATTGCAGTTACTAGGAAAGTCCACCTAACCACGGACACATGGACATGTGCTTGTGGACAGGGACAGTACATCTCACTGACAGCACACTGGGTTAATATAGTGGAAGCCAGGACCCAGTCGGACCTTGGGACGGAACACATCCTCCCGATGCCGAGGATTGCGGGCTTGGGTCAATCAGGGTTGCCCCCACATTTTACAGCTCCTGCAGATCCTACTCCTCCTTCTCTTCAGCATTCATCTCCAAAATGACCACATCAGTCGCAAGCTGGAAGCACAGCAACACTGCCTTGGCCAAGCCAAAATAGGCTGTGTTGAAGCTAATATGCTTAGGTGACAAACCACACAATGCTGAAGAGTTGTGGACAGCTCTGAAAGAGCAGGCAGATCTGTGGTTCACACCGCTGACTCTACAGCCAGGCATGGTCGTGTGCGACAATGGGCAGAACCGGGTGGCGGAGAATTGACAGCCGGAGTAGATACGGTTTCACTCTATGCCAGTCCTTTCACCGAGCTAAAGAATATGGCTGTGGTGAAATTTAACTCCCACTGAGAATCAGTATCATACTGAAAAACATTGGGCTCACCAGAGGATTTGATTCCGAGGGCTCACCTTTCTCCCCCGCTCAAAAGCCCCATAGTAGCTGCAAACTTTGCGCTATCATGAACTCTCCTTAGGGAAAAGCCAGGGCCCACCCGAGGATTCTCTGGTGGGACCGTCCAACCCTGCCAAGAAGCAGTCCTGGCTAAGAAAAGTGTGTGGGAAGGTTCCCAGACACTCTATGGCTGCTTTTTTACTGAGGTGGAAATCCACGCAAACACGGAGGGAACATACGAAATCCTTCCAGATATTGTCCTTGATGGGTTTTGAACCCAGGATCCCAGCGCTGGAAGGCTTCAGTGCTAACCACTGAGCCAATGTGCTGCCATTCACCCCCTGATATCTAATACGCTGGATAAACTTGCACCTCCTGCCACTCTTTCTTCAGCTCCTCTGTGAGAAACTAATGTATTTGGGCAGCCACTCAGTCTACCAAATACAATTCCTGAGAAGGAAATTGGGGATGGCTTCGCTACTGGTACTGGGGGCAGTCGTACCATAGTTTACTGGAAATATTCCAGGCTGGTAGGAGGCAAGCAGATTCCCACAGAAAAGTACCAGCAGTAATGTTCAGGGACCCATGTTTGTGGAAGTCGGAGATGACACCAGGAGAAATAGTGGTGGCTGGAGACCAAGTATGGACACCCGGCCGCTGCCGCCATGAGGTTGTGGACAGCTTCCGCCTCCACGAGCCTAAAAGGCCACATTTCAAGTGCAAGCAGCTGCCCAGAAATCTGGCAGTTTACTATTGCGGCCTGTGGGTGGGAGGGTGGCTGGCTGCATACTTGCACTTGCATTCCAAGTAACAGAAAACTAAGCAGACAGTGGCCTCTATCATCATCATGGCCTCACCTCGACACTATGAACTCTCCTGAAGGAGAAGCCAGGGCTCACCGAAGGAGTCTCCGGCTCTCTGGTGGGCCTGTCCAACTCTGCCAAGAAGCAGCCCTGGCTAAGAAAAGTGTGTGGGAAGGTTCCCGGACACTTTATGGCTGCTTTTTTAATGTGGACTGGCTCCGTACTGTACCTGGCCACAATCACCTGTCCATTAGTGATGAGCGAGCACTAAAATTCTTGGGTGCTCGAAGCTCGGGTCGAGCACATTGGAATACTCGGGTGCTCGACCCGAGCAATGAGCCCAATGTAAGTCTATGGGAAACTCGAGCATTTTTCTGGTGTTCCCTCCCGGCGGTCTACAGAAGGTCAAAAATTGCCCAAATCGATGGGAACAGTGCTCAATTAAATGTCAGGCAGGCAGAATATATAGGCAGACAGGCAGGCAGGGTATATAGGAGGGTGCATGAAAAACATAGCAGGGCATTTACTATCTCAAATACTATTGAGATCTCTGCTACTGGAAGTGGAAAGGAAGAACAAAGACAAAACAATTTAAATAATAAAAATATGGGAGGAAGAGAAACCAATCACAAACTAAAATGTTTTTATACAAATGCACAAAGCATGGGCAACAAACAAGGAGAATTGGAACTACTAATGCAAGAAAAGGAATATGATGTCATTGGAATCACTGAAACTTGGTGGGACGATACACATGATTGGAATAAAAGGCTAAAAGGATACAACTTATTTGCAAGAAACAGACTTGAAAAACGAGGAGGAGGTGTTGCATTGTATGTTAGAAAAGCGTATATCTGCACAGAGATTGAAGCTTCAGAGACTGGGAGTTCTGTGGAAACTGTTTGGGTAAGAATACAAGTAGAGAACAACGGAAAGGACACCATTGTAGCATTTACTACAGGCCACCTGGGCAAGCTGAAGATATGGATGAACTCTTTATGTATCAAATGACCAAGTTCTCCAAAAAACATGACGTAGTGGTCATGGGAGATTTCAACTATCCAGACATTTGTTGGGAATCTCTCTCAAGTAAAACTAACAGGTCAAGCAAATTCTTATCCTCTCTTGCTGACAACTTTATCTTCCAAAAGGTAGGGGAGAAAACAAGGGGATCTGCTACTTTGGATCTAATCCTTATAAACAGGGAGGAAATGGTTGAGGAGTTAAAGGTGGCTGGGACGCTAGGAGGCAGCGATCATGCTATTATAGAATTTTGGATAACTAGAGGAGGAAGACATGTGAAGACTCAAACTTCAAGGTTAGATTTTAGAAAGGCAGATTTTAAGAGACTCAGAAAGAGAATAGGAGGGATCCAATGGCTGGATGTCCTTAAGGACAAAAATGTCCAGGAAGGATGGGAAATTTTTAAAAATGAGATTCTCAAAGCACAATCGTTAACAATCCCGAAAAGTAGGAAGAATGGGAAGCATTTAAGGAAACCAGGATGGATGAACACAGAACTTAAACACATGCTAAAAAGAAAGAAAGAAATGTTTATTAAATGGAAAGAGGGAGGCATATCTAAAGAAGATTATAATGCAGTCTGCAGATCCTGTAGGGCACGTATCAGGTTAGCTAAAGCTGACAATGAATTAAGGCTTGCAAGAGATGTCAAAAGCAATAAAAAAGGATTTTGGGGGTATGTCAAAAGTAAAAGAAAAGTCAAAGATGCTATAGGATTTTTACAGGATGAAAATGGAGAAATGGTAAGAGAGGATGTTGAGAAGGCCGAACTTTTTAATTCCTATTTTGCATCTGTTTTCTCTCAGAAAGAAAATGTAACATCAACTGATCTTCACTGTCCTTTTAAAGGAATAGAGGAATCCAAGTTATCTGTAAACAGAAAGATTGTGAGGGAATATTTAGCTAACATAAATGAGTTCAAGTCTCCAGGTCCAGATGAATTACACCCCAGAGTACTGAAGGAGATCGTAGAAGAAATTTTAGAACCACTCTCCATAATCTTTGAAAATTCTTGGAGAACAGGAGAAGTCCCAGAAGACTGGAGAAGAGCAAATGTTGTTCCTATCTTCAAAAAGGGGAAGAAGGTGGACCCAGGGAACTATAGGCCGGTGAGTCTGACTTCTATACCAGGAAAGATCTTTGAACAAATTATTAAACAACATGTATGTAAGTACATGGATAAGAATGAAGTGATTAACCAGAGTCAGCATGGGTTTGTAACTAACAAGTCATGTCAGACTAACTTAATTTCCTTCTATGACAGAATCACTGACTGGGTGGATCAGGGAAATGCTGTAGATATAGTATATCTTGACTTCAGCAAAGCATTTGACAAAGTATCTCACACCATCCTTATTGAAAAAATGACCAAGTATGCAATGGACCAGGCAACTGTTAGGTGGATTCATAACTGGCTTAGTGATCGGACTCAAAGGGTGGTTGTAAATGGCTTCACATCCAGCTGGATGAACGTCTCAAGTGGGGTACCACAGGGCTCCGTCCTGGGACCTGTATTGTTCAACATCTTTATCAATGATTTAGATGAAGGAATTGAGGGTAAACTGATTAAATTTGCTGATGACACAAAGCTAGGAGGGATAGCTAATACTAGAGAAGAGAGAGAGAGGATTCAAAAAGACCTAAATAAACTGGAGCAGTGGGCAGCAACCAACAGAATGGTTTTTAACAGGGAAAAATGCAAAGTACTACATCTGGGCAATAAAAATGAAAAAAGCATATACAGAATGGGAGGAATAGAGCTAAGCAACAGTACATGCGAAAAAGACTTAGGTATACTAATAGATCATAGACTGAACATGAGTCAACAGTGTGATGCAGCAGCAAATACAATTCTGGGATGTATTAACAGAAGCATACAGTCTAGATCACGTGAAGTCATTATCGGTCTTTACTCCTCTTTGGTCAGACCTCATCTGGAATACTGTGTACAGTTTTGGGCACCACATTTAAAAAAAGACATAGACAAACTGGAGCAAGTTCAGAGAAGAGCAACCAGAATGGTGACTGGTCTGCAAACCATGTCCTATGAGGAACGGTTGCAGGATTTGGGAATGTTTAGCTTGCAAAAAAGAAGACTGAGAGGAGACTTAATAGCTGTCTACAAATATGTCAAGGGCTGTCACATTGTAGAAGGATCATCTTTATTCTCATTTGCACAAGGAAAGACAAATAAAGACTAGAAGCAATGGGATGAAACTAAATGGGAGGAGACACAGATTAGATATTAGAAAAAACTTTTTGACAGTTAGGGTGATTAATGAGTGGAACAGGCTGCCACGAGAGGTGGTGAGTTCCCCTTCAATGGACGTCTTCAAACAGAGGCTGGACAGACATCTGTCTGAGATGATCTAGTGAATCCTGCTTTGAGCAGGGGGTTGGACCAGATGACCCAGGAGGTCCCTTCCAACTCTACCATTCTATGATTCTATGATTCTATGATTTGGAACACACTAGTGCCCTCCGATTTTCATGCACCCGTCTATTTAAAAATGCCGGCCGGCAATTCATCAGCGGCATACACCGGTTCCCGACAATTTAGAACAGAAAGAACAGAGCATCACACATAGATTATATAGATAGAAACATGTCAGTCACATATATAATAAGTAGAGTGACAGTGTTGGTTACTGTACTTGTTATTTAGTGTTAAAATAAAGGATTTATTAAAAAAAAATAATAGTGTTTTTGTCTCTTTAAAAAAGCCGGCCGGCAATTCATCAGCGGCATACACCGGTATCAGACAATTTAGAAAAGAAAGAATAGAGCATCACACATAGATTAGATAGATAGAAACATGTCAGTCACATATATAATAAGTACAGTGATAGTGTTGATTACTGTACTTGTCATTTAGTGTTAAAATAAAGGACTTATTAAAAAAATAATTGGCGTGGGGTTCCCCGTAATTTTAGTCTCTAGCGGAGGTTAAGCAGACGGCTGGGGCAGATGTTTGAAGCCTGGGAAGGGGGTAATACCCATGGAGCTTCCCAGGCTACTAATACCAGCCCCCAGCTGAATACCTAGCCTTTACCAGCTATTAAAATGGGGGACCCCAAAAAAAATGACGTGGGGTCCCCCCTATTTTAATAGCTAGCAAAGGCTGATATTAATAGCCCAGGAAGGGTGCCATGAATATTGGCCCCCTCCCAGGCTAGAAACACCAGCCGTCAGCTGCCTCAGAAAAGGCGCATCCATAGGATGCGCCAATTCTGGCACTTAGCCTCGCTCTTCCCACTGCCCTGTAGCGGTGGCAGTGGGGTAATAGAGTTGGGGTTGATGTCAGCGTATAATGCCAGCTGACATCAAGCCCAGGTTAGTAATGGAGAGGCGTCAATAAGACACCCCCATTACTAACCCCATAGTGAAAGTTAAAAAAAAACACAAACACCCAGAATAAAGCCCTTTAATTGAAATAAACACACAATTCTTTAATGTTCTAAATTAAACCATACTTACCATCACGCCCATTCCAGCTGAAGCCAGCGATGTCCTGCAATAAAAATAAAATAATAAACCAACCTCATCCTTACCTTTCCATGGTTCCCAGGACGGCTCCAGCTCTGCTACATTCACATGACAGGCTGGATCTCAGCCGAAAGCTGCCATGCAGCTTGCCATGCCGCAGACACTGAGAAGCGCAGGCATGCTTGCGCTCTGCAGTGTCTCTGAAGGATAACAAGCTGGACGGCAGCGCTCAGCTGCGATCCAGCGTGTCATCTCAATACCATCCCAGCGTGGGAGAATTCTCCTGCTCAAGCGCTGAGCGCAGGAGAATTCTCCCACGCTGTCAGTGACGTGCATGAGGTGAGCTGAGTTCATTGGACATGAACTCGGCTCATCTGGATGCCGTCACAGCGAGACACTGAGGAGTTCAAGCATGCGGCATGGCAAGCTGGATGGCAGCTTTCAGCTGCGATCCAGCCTGTCATGTCAATGTAGCAGAGCTGAAGCTGTCCTGGGAACCATGGAAAGCTAAGGATGAGGTTGCTTTATTATTTTACTTTTATTACAGAAGACATTGGCTTCAGCTGGAATGGGCGTGATGGTAAGTATGCTTTAATTTAGAACATTAAAAAATTGTGTGTTTATTTCAATTAAAGGACTTTATTCTGGGTGTTGTGTTTTTTTTAAATACTTTACTAGAAATTCATGGTGGTCATGTCTAATATTGGCTTGACGCCATGAATTTTGGGCTTAGGGCCAGCTGATAATACCAAGCTGGCCCTAACCCCTTTATTACCCAGTGAGCCACTGCACCAGGGCCCTTGATGAATTGGGTACAGCGCCAGAAGATGGCGCTTCTATGAACGCGCCATTTTCTGGGGTGGCTGCGGACTGCAATTTGCAGCGGGTGGGGCTCAGAAAGCTTGGGCCTCCCTGCGCTGCGGATTCCAGCCCCCAGCTGCCTAGTTGTACCTGGCTGGACACAAAAATAGGGCGAAGCCCCACATATTTTTTTTTTAAATTATTTCATGAAATTCATGAAATAATTAAAAAAAGGGATTCCCTGTATTTTTGTTTCCAGCCAAGTACAAATAGGCATCTGGGGGATGGGGGCAGCCCGTTCCTGCCTTCTGTACCTGGCTGGACACAAAAATAGGGCGAAGCTCCACGTATTTTTTTTAAATTATTTCATGAAATTCATGAAATAATTAAAAAAAAATTGACGTGGGGCTTCGCACTATTTTTGTGTCCAGCCAAGTACAGCCCCCAACCACCAGCTGCCTATTTGTACCTGGCCGGACACAACAATATAGGGAAGCCCTTTTTTTTTTTATTATTTCATGAATTTCATGAAATAATAAAAAAAAAATACGTGGGGCTTCGCCCTATTTTTGTGTCCAGCCAGCAGGCAGGAACGTGCTGCCCCGACCCCCCCCCATCATTTTTTTGGGGGGGTCCCCCCATTTTAATAGCTGGTAAAGCCTAAGTTTTCAGCTGGGGGCTGATATTAGTAGTCTGGGAAGCTCCGTGGGTATTACCCCCTTCCCAGGCTTCAAACATCTGCCCCAGCCGTCTGCTTAACCGTCGCTAGAGACTAAAATTACGGGGAACCCTACGATAATTTTTTTTTTAATAAATCCTTTATTTTAACACTAAATGACAAGTACAGTAAGCAACACTGTCACTCTACTTATTATATATGTGACTGACATGTTTCTATCTATCTAATCTATGTGTGATGCTCTATTTTTTCTGTTCTAAATTGTCGGGTACCGATGTAAGCCGCTTTTTTAAAGTGACGTACTTATTATATTACTTATTATATATGTGACTGACATGTTTCTATCTATCTAATCTATGTGTGATGCTCTATTTTTTCTGTTCTACATTGTCTGGTACCGGTGCATGCCGCTGATGAATTGCTGGCTTTTCAAGTTTCACTGTGAGCACTGTTCCCATCGATTTGGGCAATCATTGTAATGCCACAACCACCATGGCTGTGACATTACAGTGAGTGGCAGACAATCCCTGCATGATTGGTGCTCTAAATAGCGCCAAACATGCAGGACGGGGACCTGAGCTCCCGCCTGAGCATCGAACAAGTACTCGGCGAGCTCCGAGCATCTCGAGTACTGAGATGCTCGGGCGAGTACCGAGAAGTGGCGAGCATGCTCACTCATCACTACTGTCCATGTTTTTGTGGTTAGGCGGTCCTTCCCAATAAGTGCACTGGGAAGGGCACGGGTAATGTTGCGGAACCCGCACTTATGGAAGGCGGAGACGACACCTGGGAGAAATAGTGGTGGCTGGGGACCGAGTATGGACACCGGGCCACCGCCCCAATGAGGTTGTGGACAGCTTCCACTTCCACGAGCCCAAAAAGGTTTCATTTGAAGTGCAAGCAGCTGCCCAGAAATCAGTATACTATTGTGGCCTGTGAGTGGGTGGCTGGCTGCATACTTGCTCTTGAATTCCAAGGAATGGGGTAGGATCAACTGAACGCTGCTCTGGGCCAAGGACGTGGACGGTGATTGTTGCAAGTCTGCAACGACAGGTGCATGGCGGGAGGCATCTTCGCATGCCAAGGATCACTTATGATGTGCACACTATTAGGCAGTGACCTGGGAGTCAGAGATATTTCCAGGGGTCTTCCCCATGCTGTTCCCATGTCTTTTCAACACTGTATGCATGTGTCTGATGATGTGTCACACACCACATGGCCAGATAAGGTTGTAAAATGTTAAAATGACATTTACCGGTGAATGCATTTGTCTTGGTTGAAAGCAATGCAAAAGTGCAAAAGCGCATCCAAAACGCTACGTGTGAACATAGCCCCAGGTGTGGAGAAGCATTTTTGTTTTTTGGTTATTTATTTTGCCTTATATACAAGTCATTGCCCTGTAAAGGATGTTCCTTAACATGTTTCCCAGGAAAATCCCTTTTGGTTCCGTTTTTGCAAGTTTTATTGTGAGTCCGTAAAAGTGGCGTAATACCTCTGACAACATTGTTGACAGCAGTGACCTGGGCGTCAGAAATGCTTGCAGGGGTGTTCTCCATGCTGTTCCCATGTATTCCCACCGATTTGGGAAATTTTTTGGCCCTCTGCAGACCGCTGGAAAAATGCCCGAGTTTACATTGGGCTCGTTACTCGGACCGAGCACTCGAGCATTCCAATTTGCTCGACTCGAACAACGAGTCCCCAAGCATTTTAGTGCTCGCTCATCACTAATGGAGACCCAATCAGGATTCTCCATATTTCCAAAAATTAGTGGCAGGACACTAGCAAAGTGGCATCAATTTCACTACAGTAGAAATTGTAGAACCAAAGCCTCTTCCACTACAGCCCACACAAGAGATGGAGACCCAATCAGTATTCTCCACATTTCCAAAATTAGTGGCAGACACCTGCAAAGTGGCATTAATTTCACCACAGTAGAAATAGTGTAATTAGGACTGAAACCTCTTCCAGTAAAGCCAACTCAGTAGATGGAGACTCAATCAGAGGTGTTTACATTTCCCTAAATTAGGGCCTAACACCACCAAAGTGGCATCAATTTGACCAGAGTAGAAGTAGTTTAATGGAGACCGAAACTTCTTCCACTACAGCCAAACCCAATAAATATAGACTAGTGATGAGCGAACGTTCTCGCCATTACTCGGTACTCGCCCTAGCATCACGGTTCTCAACAAGCTCGCTGATCGGCAAGTATTTCCGGGTTGCTCAGGCGGGAGCTTAGGTCCCCGCCCTTCATGTTTGGTGCTCTTTACAGCAATTTCAAGGACTGCCAAAAATTAGGATGAACTCCAATAAACATTCGAAGAGATGTAAAAATAATCAATAAAAACATAGTAGGATCTTTGTTTTGTATAAAAACCAGTCTCGCCAATGTAACCTCAATATAATCATATTGTTCAGCTCCTGCACCTTTCCTCTTGTTCAGCCTCCATCTCCAAAATGACCACATCAGTCACAAGCAGGAAACACTGCAGCTCTGTGTTACAGATCCGGGTGGTGGAACCTCTGTGCTGCGGTGCAAGGAGGGGCCAGAGGGGCGTGACTAAGTATCAGTCGACTCCGTGAACCAGGGAGGAACCGAGCAGAGGGACCAGGTGCCACTCTGGGAACGACCTTGTATGAGAGCAGGTGACTCCCACGGGTCAGAAGGCAGGAACTGACTGGTACAGTGGATGAGCTTTGGCTGGCAGGATGATGGGTGGTCTGGGTAGACAAGCAGGCTGTTTAGGCAGATAGTCAGGCGAGTGTTCCAGGTAGGCAAGCTGGCGGCACAACAAGTATCTGGCTGGTGCTTCCAGGCAAGCGGGCAGGCAGGCACAGCAGGTAACAGGCAGGTGCTTCCCGGTAAGTGGGCTGGCAGGCACGGCAAGTAACAGGCAGGTGCTTCCAGGTAAGCGGGCTGGCAAGCATGGCAGGTAACAGGCGGGTGCTTCCAGGTAAGCGGGCAGGCAGGCACGGCAGGTAACAGGCAGGTGCTTCCAGGTAAGCAGGCTGGCAGGCACGGCAAGTAACAGGCAGGTGCTTCCAGGTAAGCAGGCGGGCAGAGCCTATAGACAAACTGGCGGACTGGACTGTAGACAGACTGTCGGGTAGAAGAGAAGTCAGGCTAGCGGACTGAGTAGAATATCTGGCAAACAGGACTGACTTGCCGAGGACCTGGGGGGGCTGAAGCAAAGTAAGAATCACAAAGCAACAACCTTGCACGGGCACCTCCATATTGGAGGAGGTGCCTCTTATAGGGAAAGCCCTCCGGTGATTGGCCGGGGACTTTTTATGACGGCGCGTGCGGCCCCTTTAAGAGGGAGGGAGGGCACGTGCCCTAAGCACAGAGCCAGGTAAGCTGCGTGCACCAGCAGTAGCTGCAGGGAGGCCGGAAGACGCTGGAGCAGGACCGCGGCGGTAAGGAGGACGGCGTCTCTACCTGGCAGGGGGCAGAGACGCCGATGCTACAGTACCCCCCTTTACGCCCCCTCTTTTTCAGGCCAGCATGAATTTTTTTAAGAAGAAGAGGGGCATGGATGTTCTCCCTGGGTTCCCAAGACCTCTCTTCCGGGCCAAACCCCTTCCAATCCACCAATCTTACCCTTTTGGTGGCCAAAATGTTCTCTACCTCATAGACGTCCTCAGCGCAAACTGGAGCTGGAGTGGTACCTGGATCATCAGAAAAATAATTAAGAACAACTGGTTTGAGGAGAGATACGTGGAAGGAGTTGGGAATCCGTAAGGTGGCCGGGAGTTTTAGCTTGTAAGCCACGGGATTAATTTGCTTGAGAACCTCAAACGGACCGATGAACCGCGGACCCAACTTATGCGATGGAATTTTGAGCCGAACATGTTTGGAGGAGAGCCAGACCCTGTCTCCCAGACGAAAAAGAGGCGGATCCAGACTTCTCTTATCGGCATATCTCTTCATCTGTTCAGAGGACTGAAGAAGTGTGGATCTAGTGTTTTCCCAAATAGTAGAAAATTCGCTGACCAGAGACTCCGCGGCAGGATTGTCCACTGAAGCGGAGACGGGAAATGGGATCCGGGGGTGTTGACCGTAGACCACAAAGAAGGGGATTTGGAAGAAGACTCACTCTCATGGTTGTTATAGGAGAACTCGGCCCAAGGTAGGAGCTCAACCCAATCATTATGGTGAGCATTGCCGAAATGCCGGAGAAAGCTGGTAAGGACCTGGTTGATACGTTCCGCTTGACCATTGGACTGAGGATGATAAGCAGAGGAGAAATCCAGGGTGACATCCAACAGCTTACAAGTAGCTCTCCAGAAGCGAGAAGTGAACTGGACCCCGCGATCAGACACAATGTGGAGGGGTAGGCTGTGGAGACGAAAGATGTGAAGGATGAAGTCCTTAGCTAGCACAGATGCGGACGGGAGACCTGGGTGATGGATGAAATGGGTCCTTTTAGAAAAGCGGTCAGCGGCCACACAAATGACGGTACAACCGGCAGAAACAGGGAGATCCGTAATAAAGTCCATAGCAATGTGTTGCCATGGGGCGGAAGGTACGGGTAGAGGCAGGAAACGGCCTGCGGGCAGATGCCTAGGAACTTTGTTACGGGCATAGGAGGAACAAGCCGAGATGAAATCCGCAACATCCTTGAGTAGCGAAGGCCACCAGTAATGCCGGGCGATGAGCAGGAAGGTCTTCCTCTGGCCAGCATGGCCGGCTAGTTTGGATGAATGACCCCAGAGAAGAACCTTCTTATGATCCGGAACCGCTACAAAAGTCTTACCGGGTGGAAGACGAGACAGGTCAAACGGGGCCACGGTCATTACTCTGGAGGGGTCGATGATATGCAGATGCTCCTCCTCTTGGTCGGAGGACAGGATTTAGCGGGATAGAGCGTCGGCTTTAACGTTCTTGTCAGAAGAGCGGTAATGTAGAGAAAAGCAGAATTGGGCAAAGAACAGAGACCACCGGGCCTGACGTGGATTGAGTCTCTGGGCGTTTTGTAGATAGGCCAGGTTTTTGTGATCTGTGTAGATGATCACCGGGTGTAGAGCCCCTTCCAGCAGGTAGCGCTACTCCTCCAGCACCAATTTGATGGCAAGCAGCTCACGATCTCCTATGGAGTAGTTGTGCTCAGACGAGGAGAAGAGCTTGGAGAAAAAGCCGCAGGTTACCATTCTCCCGGACGGGGATTTCTGGGTGAGCACTGCTCCGGCTCCGGAGGAGGAAGCATCAACCTCCAGGAAGTACTCCTTGTTGCAATCCGGGCGGTGCAGCACAGGGGCGGAGGAGAAAGCTTGTATTAGGGAGACGAAGGCCTCCTTCGCTTCAGAAGTCCATTCCTTGGGATTTGCTCCCTTACGGGTGAGGGCGGAGATGGGAGCGGTCCGGGAGGAGAAATGAGGAATGAAGAGGTAGTAATAATTTGCGAAGCCAAGGAATTGCTGAATCGCCTTCAACCCCTCCGATCGGGGCCATTTTAAGACGGCAGAAACCTTCTTGGGATCCATCCAAAGACCAGTCTCAGAGATAATATATCCCAGGAATGGAAGGGAAGTCTGCTCGAAGAGACATTTTTCAAATTTAGCGTAGAGACGATTCTGCCGGAGCCTAAGCAGAACCTGACGAACATTCCTCCGGTGTGAGGGCAGATCCGGAGAGAAGACCAGGATATCGTCCAGGTACACCACTACGCAAGAATACAAGAGGTCACGGAAAATGTCGTTAACTAGCTCCTGGAAGACGGCTGGGGCATTACAGAGACCAAAGGGCATCACGCGGTTTTCATAGTGACCGTCCTGGGTGTTGAATGCCGTCTTCCACTCGTCTCCCTGGCGGATCCAGACGAAATTGTACGCCCCACGTAGATCCAGCTTGGTGAAGACCCTCGCGCCTTTAAGGCAGTCGAACAGCTCCGAGATGAGAGGCAGGGGGTACTTATTTTTGATCGTAATTTGGTTAAGCCCCCTGTAATCGATATACACCGCGTGCAGAATTATTAGGAAAATGAGTATTTTGATCACATGATACTTTTTATACATGTTGTCCTACTCCAAGCTGCATAGGCTTGAGAGCCAACTACCAATTAAGTAAATCTGGTGATGTGCAACTCTGTAATGAGGAGGGGTGTTGACTAATGACATCAACACCCTATATAAGGTGTGCTTAATTATTAGGCAACTTCCTTTCCTTTGGCAAAATGGGTCAGAAAAGAGATTTGACGGGCTCAGAAAAGTCCAAAATTGTGAGATGTCTTGCAGAGGGATGCACCAGTCTTGAAATTTCCAAACTTTTGAATCGTGATCACCGAACAATCAAGCGTTTCATGGCAAATAGCCAACAGGGTCGCAAGAAGCGTGTTGGCCAAAAAAGGCGCAAAATAACTGTCCATGAATTGAGGAAAATCAAGCGTGAAGCTGACAAGATGCCATTCGTCACCAGTTTTGCCATATTTCAGAGCTGTAACATTACTGGAGTATCAAAAAGCACAAGGTGTGCGATACTCAGGGACATGGCCACGATAAGGAAGGCTGAAAAACGACCACCTTTGAACAAGAAACATAAGATAAAACGTCAAGAATGGGCCAAGAAATATTTTAAGACTGATTTTTCAAAGGTTTTATGGACTGATGAAATGAGAATGACTCTTGATGGGCCAGATGGATGGGCCAGAGGCTGGATCAGTAGAGGGCAGAGAGCTCCACTCCAACTCAGACGCCAGCAAGGTGGAAGTGGGGTACTGGTATGGGCTGGTATCATCAAAGATGAACTTGTGGGACCTTTTCGGGTTCAGGATGGAGTGAAGCTCAACTCCCAGACCTACTGCCAGTTTCTGGAAGACAACTTCTTCAAGCAGCGGTAGAGGAAGAAGTCGGTATCGTTCAAGAAAAACATGATTTTCATGCAGGACAATGCTCCATCACATGCATCCAACTACTCCACAGCTTGGCTGGCCAGTAAAGGTCTAAAAGAAGAAAAAATAATGACATGGCCCCCTTGTTCACCTGATCTGAACCCCATAGAGGACCTGTGGTCCATCATAAAATGTGAGATCTACAGGGAGGGAAAACAGTACACCTCTCGGAACAGTGTCTGGGAGGCTGTGGTGGCTGCTGCACGCAATGTTGATTGAAAACAGATCAAGCAACTGACAGAATCTATGGATGGAAGGCTGTTGAGTGTCATCATAAAGAAAGGTGGCTATATTGATCACTAATTATTTTGTTTTTTGTTTTTGCATGTCAGAAATGTTTATTTCTAAATTTTGTGCACTGATATTGGTTTACCTGGTGAAAATAAACAAGTGAGATGGGATTATATTTGTTTTTTATTAAGTTGCCTAATAATTTGGGACAGTAATAGTTACCTGCACAAACAGATATCCTCCTAAGATATCCAAATCTAAAAAAAACCCCACTCCAACTTCCAAAAATATTAAGTTTGGATATTTATGAGTCTTTTGGGTTGATTGAGAACATAGTTGTTGATCAATAATAAAAATAATCCTCTAAAATACAACTTGCCTAATAATTATGCACACAGTGTACGGCCGTAGCGAGCCGTATTTCTTTTTAAAGAAGAAGAATCCTGCTCCAGCCGAGGAAGTAGATTTCTGAATGAATCCCCTAGCAAGATTTTCCTTGATGTACTCAGACATGGCCCAGGTTTTAGCCAGTGACAAGGGGTAGACACGCCCACGGGGAGGTGAAGCACCAGGTACCAGGTCGATGGGGCAATCATACGGCCTATGAGGTGGTAGTGTCTCGGCTTCCTTCTTGTCGAAGATGTCCGCATAGGACCAGCAGGGTGCCTGCAGACTGGGTAGATTAGCCGGAGTAGACGGAGGTCGAGCCGGGCGAACCGGAACCGGGCAGGTCTCATGGCAATCCTGCCCCCAACGGAGCACCTCACCGGATCGCCAACTCAGAACGGGTTCATGTTCCTGTAGCCAGGGTAGACCTAGCAAAAGGGAGTGAGAGAGTCCGGATAGCACATGGAAGGAGATCCTCTCTGAGTGCAGCATTCCCACCTGAAGGGTTACAGACTCTGTGACGAGCAAGATGGTCACCGGAAGGAGGCTTCCATCCACAGAAGCGACTGCCAATGGTTCAGCCAGACGTTTGGTGGGAGATCTGATACTTCTCTACAAGGGACTGAGAAATGAGATTCCCAGCGGCTCCGGAATCCAGGTGGGTGGTTTCAAAGAAGTGGGTCTCTCCACAGGAAATAGAAATGGATAGAATCAAGGATGGAGAGGATTTACTCTTGCCTAGGACGACCTCTCCGAGCTGTCCAAGACACTGGAGTTTCCTGGCTTCACCGGACAGGAGCGGATCAGATGCTCCTTACTACCACAGTAGAAACAGCTCCCCTCGGCTCGGCGTGTTTCTTGGCGAGATTTGACCATCTTGGTCTGGTCGATCTGCATGGGTTCAGGCGAGCGTACCCGGGGAGTTGCTGGTTGGGAGGCAGGTTTCTGGAAAACAGGAGCAAGACGAGGAAATCTTCGCTCCCGGGTAGTCTCCTTAGCTTGTTCCAGGAAATGGATGTCAATCCAGGTAGCTAGTGACACCAGGTCATCCAGGGTGGTAGGAATGTCCCGGCCGGCTAACTCGTCCTTGATCCATCCGGAAAGACCCTCCCAGAAGGTGGACACCAGGTCTCATTGTTCCAGGCAAGCTCAGATGCGAGGGAATGGAACTTTAAGGCATTCTGGCCCATGGTGAGACTCCCTTGAAGGAGACAGAGCAATAAGGAGGCAGTAGAAGTCCTTCGTCCGGGCTCATCGAAGACCTTCCGAAAGGCAGTGAGGAAAGCCGGAATATCGGACACCAGGGGATCCCCTCTCTCCCATAAAGGGTTTAGCCATGCCAATGCTTCCATGGTGAGGTGAGACATGAACGCCACCTTGGCCCGGTCGGAGGGAAAGTGATGTGCCAGGAGTTCAAAGTGCAGTGTGCACTGGTTCAGAAAACCCCGACATAAGACGGGGTCACCCCCAAAATGAGGAGGCGCAGAGAGCCGGAGTCCAGAGCTGGATACCATGGCACCAGTAGGCTGAGGCGCCGCCCGAGCAGGTGCCGCTCGGCTCGAGGCGGACACAGGTGGGACGGACAGCGTGTCCAGGCGGGAGCTGACAGACCACAGGTAGGTCAGGATGGTTTCCTGTTGGGATCTCTGACGAGAAACCTCCTGGTACAGGTCAGCAAGCGAAGGAGCCTGGGGGCCACCGGGTTCCATGGCCCGTGCAAACTGTTACAGATCCGGGTGATGGAACCTCTGTGCTGCGGTGCAAGGAGGGACCAGAGGGGCGTGACTAAGCATCAACTCGGTTCGACCAAGGTCGCTCGGCGGCTCAGTCGACTCCGTGAACCAGGGAGGAACCGAGCAGAGGGACCAGGTGCCACTCTGGGACCGACCTTGTATGAGAGCAGGTGACTCCCATGGGTCAGAAGGCAGGAACTGACCGATACAGTGGATGAGCTTCGGCTGGCTGGCTGATGGGTGGTCTAGGTAGACAAGCAGGCTGATTAGGCAGATAGTCAGGTGAGTGTTTCGGGTAGGCAAACTGGCAGCACAATAGGTATCTGGCTGGTGCTTCCAGGTAAGCGGGCAGGCAGGCATGGCAGGTAACAGGCAGGTGCTTCCAGGTAAGCGAGCTGGCAGGCACGGCAGGTAACAGGCAGGTGCTTCCAGGTAAGCGGGCTGGCAAACATGGCAGGTAACAGGCGGGTGCTTCCAGGTAAGCGGGCAGGCAGGCACCGCAGGTAACAGGCAGGTGCTTCCAGGTAAGCGGGCTGGCAAGCACGGCAGGTAACAGGCAGGTGCTTAAAGGTAAGCGGGCCGGCAGGCACAGCAGGTAACAGGAAGGTGCTTCCAGGTAAGTGGGCTGGCAGGCACGGCAGGTAACAGGCAGGTGCTTCCAGGTAAGTGGGCTGGCAAGCACGGCAGGTAACAGGCGGGTGCTTCCAGGTAAGCGGGCAGGCAGGCACGGCAGGTAACAGGCAGGTGCTTCCAGGTAAGCAGGCTGGCAGGCACGGCAAGTAACAGGCAGGTGCTTCCATGTAAGCAGGCGGGCAGAGCCCATAGACAGACTGGCGGACTGGACTGTAGACAGAGAAGTCAGGCTAGCGGACTGAGCCGAAGATCAGACTGGCAAACAGGACTGACTTGCAGAGAACCTGGGGGCTGAATCAAAGTAAGAATCACAAATCAACAACCTTGCACGGGCACCTCCATATTGGAGGAGGTGCCTCTTATAGGGAAAGCCCTCCGGTGATTGGCCGGGGACTTTTTAGGACGGTGCGCGCGGCCCCTTTAAGAGGGAGTGAGCGTGTGCGTGCCCTAAGCACAGAGCCAGGGAAGCTGTGTGCACCAGCAGCAGCAGCAGCTGCAGGGAGGCCGGAAGATGCTGGAGCAGGACCGCGGCGGTAAGGGGGACGGCGTCTCTGCCTGGCAGGGGGCAGAGACGCCGATGCTACACACTGCCTTTGCCAAGCGGCAACAGGCTGTGCTGAAGATAATATGCTTAATGCTTAGGCAGCAAACCTCCCACTGCTGCAGAGTTGTTGAAAGCTGTAACACAACAGCCTGATCTGTGGCTCTCACCGCTGGACATACAGCCAGGCATGGTCATGTGTGACAATGGGCGGAACCTGGTAGCGGAGGAATGACAGCCAGAGTAGATGCGGTTTCCCTCTATGCCAGTCCTTTCACCGAGTTAAAGAATATGGCTGTGGTGAAATACAACTCTCACCAAGAAGCAGTGTCAGACTGAAGAACATTGGGCCCACCAGTGGATTTGATTCTGAGGACCCACCTTTCTCTCCAGCTCAAGAGCTCGATAGCAGCTGCAAAGTCTGCGCTATCATGAACTCTCCTGATGGAGAAGCCAGGGCCCTCCCAAGGATTCTCTGGTGGGCCCATCCAACCCTGCCAAGAAGCAGTCCTGGCTAAGAAAAGTCTGTGTGAATGCTTTTTTACTGAGGGGGAAGCCCACACAAATATGGAGAGAACATACAAAATCCTTGCAGATGTTGTCCTTGGTGGGATTTGAACCCAGGACCCCAGCGTGCAAGGCTTCAGTGCTAACCACTGAGCCACTGTGCTGCCCTCTCTGTTATTCCTCTGATATGTAACATGCTGGAGAAACTTGCACCTACTGCCACTCAGTATCTTCAGCTCCTTTGTGAGAAACTAATGTATTTGGGCAGCCACTCAGTCTACCAAATAAAATTGTGGATGGCTTTATGGCTTTGCTTCTGGTAAAGGGTGCCAATACCAAACCACTGGAAATATTCCAGGCTGGTTGGAGGCAAGCTGATTCCCCTCAGCAAGCTAAGGAGATGGTGGTCTCTATCATCATCACAACCTGCAAAGTTTGCGCTATGAACTCTCCTGAAGGAGAAATTAGGGCCCACCGGAGGAGTCTCTGGTTCTCTGATGGGCCCATCCAACCCTGCCGAGAAGTAGCTCTGGCTAAGAAAAGTCTGTGGGAAGGTTCTTGGAGACTCTATGGCTGTTTTTTTTACTGTGGACTGGCTCCAGCAATCTATAAGATTGCAATCTATACGATCCCTTCACTGGCTCTCCATTGGCCAGAGACTTCAGTTCAAAACTGTAACCATGACATGCAAAGCCATCCCCAACCTGTCTCCTCCATATATCTGTGACCTAGTCTCCCGGTATATACCTGCATGCAACCTCCGACCCTCACAAGATCTCCTTCTCTACTCCCGTCTTATCTTCTCTTTCCTCAATCGCATACAAGATTTTTCCCGTGCATCTCTTCTACTCTTGAACTCTGTACCCTACTGTTGAAACCTTTAACCCCTTTCCAGCCCAAGGCGTACTAATATGTATCTGCGCCCTGGGCTTTATGGGCCTTATGCGTATTAGTACGCCTCGGCGATTTCGCCTGTACACAGGTTGTGCGGGCGCAATGGCTGCCGAGTGTCAGCTGATTGTCACAGCTGACACTCAGTGCCTGCACATTAACCCCTGAAGTGCTGCAATCGAAATCGATCACAGCATTTGGGGAGCAAGGGGGGAGGTAAGCGCCGATACTTACCTCCTCTCCAGCGTCCCGCGGCGTCTGAGTCCGGTCCCGGATGTTGTTATGGTGACCCGATGTCATCATGACAACATCCGGGTCACCAGGATGCAAGAAGTTACTTTAGTCATGCGCAGTGTGCAACCAAAGTAACTTCTCCCTGTGCAGCTCTGACAGGCTGTATAGCACAGGGATGGTGCTGCCCATGCATACCAGGATAAGGCTGAGGGGGCCCTGCATACCAGGATGAGGGATGAGGGGTGCATGCATACCAGGATTGGAGGTGAGCGGTGCCATGCATACCAGGATTGGGGTGAGGGTGCCATGCATACCAGGATTGGGGTTGAGGGGTGCCATGCATACCAGGATTGGGGGCGAGGGGTGCCATGCATACCAAGATTGGGGGTGAGGGGTGCCATGCATACCAGGATAGGGATGAGGGGTGCCATGCATATCAAGATAGGGATGAGGGGTGCCATGCATACCAGGATGGAAATGAGGGATGCCATGCATACCAAGATAGGGATGAGGGGTGCCATGCATACCAGGATAGGGATGAGGGGTGCCATGCATACCAAGATAGGGATGAGGGGTGCCATGCATACCAGGATAGGGATGAGGGGTGCCATGCATACCAGGATAGGGATGAGGGGTGCCATGCATACCAAGATAGGGATGAGGGGGACAGGATGGGGGCAGCACAAATAACAGGATGGGGGCAGCACAAATACCAGGATGGTGGCAGCACATACCAGAATGGGAGACTATATACCAATAAAAATGCTCACCATCCGGGTGTAGAACGGGTTCAATAGCTAGTAACTTATACCGCACGAGGAACGGCATAAAAAATAAACTCTAGGGTTAGAGTTACGGTTCTGCTAGAGTTAGGGTTAGGGTTGTGCTAGGGTTAGGGTTGGGCTAGGGTTAGGGTTGGGTTAGGGTTGTGCTAGGGTTGGCCTAGGGTTATGGTTGGGCTAGGGTTAGAGTTGGGCTAGAGTTAGGGTTGGGGTTGTATTAGGGTTGGGCTTGTATTAAGGTTGGGGTTAAGGTTGTGTTGGGGTTGGGATTTTTTCAGAAGTAAAGAAAAAAAAATGATGACGATATGGCGACTAGTGTTGAGCGCAAGTGCTCACTACTTGAGTTTGCATCTGGTGTTCGGGTATGCATAGAGTATAGCGGGTGCTCGAGTGATATGCTCAAGTCTCAGCCCCATATGTTTTGCAGCTGTTATATAGCCAAAAAAAAACTTGTGAGGATTGCCTGCCATGCATGAGCGATCCCCGCATGTTTTTTTTTGGGTGTCTAATAACCGTGAAACATGTGGACGGGAACTCGAGCATGTCACTCGAGCACCTGTGATACATGATGCATGACTGAGTACCCGATGCAAACTCAAGCAGCGAGCATTTGCACTCAAAACTTATGACAACTTATTCAATATGATGACCTAATGTTATCAAATTCGGAGTCGTAAATCTGGGTTCAAAATCTTCAATATACCCATTGGTAAAATCCTTGAGGGGTGTAGTTTCCAAAATGGAGTCACTTGTGGGGGGTTTCCACTGTTTAGGCACATGAGGGGCGCTCCAAACTCAATATGGCAGTCGCTAATTATTCAAGCAAATTTTTCAATCAAAAAGTCAAATGGCGCTCCTTCCCTTCCGAACCCTGCTGTGCACCCAAACAGTAGTTTTCTCCCACATATGGGGTATCAGGTTACTCAGGAGAAATTGCACAACAAATGGTATGGAGCAATTTCTCCTGTTACCGTTATGAAAATGCAAAATTGGAGGCTGAAAAACATTTTTGTTAGAAAAATGTGAACATTTTATTTTCACGACTCAATGTTCTAAACTTCTGTGAAGCACCTGGGAGTTCAGGGTGCTCACCGCACCTCTATTTAAGTTCCCTGAGGGGTCTACTTTCCAAAATTGGGTCACTTGTGGGAATTTCTACTGTTAAGCACATCAGGGGCTCCCCAAACGCCACATGGCATCCGCTAATTATTTAAGCAAATTTTACATTCAAAAAGTCAAATGGCGCTCCTTCCCTTCCGAACCCTGCTGTGTGCCCAAACAGTGGTTTTCCCCCACATATTAGGTAACAGCGTTCTCAGGAGAAATTGCCCAACACATTTTGGGGTTCATTTTTTAATGATACTCTTGTGAAAATAAAAAAATCGGGGTCTAAATTAACATCTTTGTGGAAAAAAATAAATATTCATTTTTTTCTTCCACATTTCAAAAATTTCTGTGAAGCACCTGAAGGGTTAACAAACTTCTTGAATGTGGTTTTGAGCTACTTGACTTGAGGGGTTCAGTTTTTAGAATGGTGTCACTTTTGGGTATTTTCTGTCATAAAGGCCCTCAAAGTCACTTCAAATGTGATGTGGTCCCTAAAAAAATGGTTTTCTAAATTTTTTTGTAAAAATGAGAAATTGCTGGTAAACTTTTAACCCTTGTAACTCCCTAACAAAAAAAAAATGTTGGTTCCAAAATTGTGCTGATGTAAAATAGACATGTGGGAATTGTTATCTATTAACTATTTTGTGTGACATATCTCTCTGATTTAAGTGCATAGAAATTCAAAGTTTGAAAATTGCAAAATTTTCAACATTTTCACCAAATTTCCATTTTTTTCACAAATAAACGCAAATGATATTGAAGAAATTTTACCACTATCTTGAAGTACAGCATGTCATGAAAAAACAATCTCAGAATCAGTAGGATCAGTTGAAGCTTTCCAGAGTAATTACCTCATAAACTGGCAGTGGTCAGAATTGTAAAAATTGGCCTGGTCAATAACATGCAAACCACCCTCAGGGGTAAAGGGGTTAAAGGGAAGCTGAAGACCCACCGCTTCCATCAAGCCAACAACCTGCAGTAACCCTCGCTCCACCATACTGCTGCATGACCGGCTGTACCCTCACCTACTGTGTCCTCACCCATCCCTTATAGACTGTTTGTGCACCCTCTTGGGCAGGGTCCCCTCTGCTCTTGTACCAGTCTGTGACCTCTTTTCACCTGTAAAGCGCAATGGAATAAATGGTGCTATAATAATAAATAATAATAATTATACTACTTGTACTCTGGGTCAATTGATGGCACTTTCCAGGTGACTGCCCCTAAATTGATGTGTTTCGGCAGCTTTTGGTCCCGTTTCAAGGTGTTGTGTATGCGTTTGGTTTTGGCACCCATCGAATCCAATGTTCGGCGAATATTCGAAAATTACATTGGCGAATATTGTAAAAACGGCGATTGTAAGCCAAAACGAATATTGAAATATTTGCTCGTCTCTAATCAGAAACACCCTTAAAAAAATTATGTGGGTGTTGCATCACGGTCACCCTGGTGATATGGTGGTGGAGGATGAGGAGAAAGAGGAGGGCGACATAAAATAGAACAACTCCTGAAGAGTATACCCATGTCTGGGTGTGAAGGGGTGCATGGGAATAGACCCCCAATAAATAACCACTGGATTTGAGTTTATGTTTGATGCTATCACCTGGTGGTGTTGAGAAGTCTGGCCCAATCCAGCCCTTGTTTATTTTTATAAGAGTCAGCTTGTTAGCATTTTCAGTTGACGGCCGGATGCTCCTATCTGTTTTATCAGTTATAATGCCCCTGGCAGCACTGAAAACCATCTCTGACAAAAAGCTAGCGGCCAGGACCTTCAAGACATAAAGAGACAGTTCATGCCATGTGTCCAGCTTGGATATTCAACAGTTGTAAGGCTCAGAGACAGAGAGGAATCATGGAGGACGCTGGTATGGTCGCCAATTTAGTCCTTCAGCATCTTCCAAAACTTTTCCCTCCTTGTCAGAGTACCCTGTGTATCAGGGCCTGGACACTGGGAGGGTCTAAGAAAACTGCCCCAGATCTTTGACAGTGTTCTCCTGCCTCTGCCACATCTGATTTGTGTCTCCCTCGCTTGTACTCCTTGGTTGTCCAATGAGCTGTCTGACTGTGACCTCTGCCGCCAGCGTTGTCAGATGGGAAATTTTTTTTGTTATAATTCTTCAACAAGAACCTGAACTTAATATCTCCAAAAATGAACTCCTTCGTTTTCCTCCCTCTACTAATCTACCTATACATGACTTTGCAATTTCCGTTAGGTGGTGCCACCATAACCCACTCGGCACGTCTGCTGTCTCGGAATAATATTTGACACACAACTTTCCTTTATTCAACGTAGAAAATCACTCACTTGTTCATGTCACCTGCACCTTAAAAACATCTCCACAATTCAACCTTTTCTCACCTTTGATACTGAAAAAACTCTTACTGTCACTCTTATTCACTACTGCAACACTCTTCTAATAGGTCTCTCTCTAAACAAACTGTCTCCTCTCCAATCCATTGTGAATGCAGCAGCCAGGGTCGTATTTCTATCAAGCCGCTTCACCGACGCCTCTACGTTGTGCCAGTCATTGCACTGGTTAGGTTACTTAATCAATCACTACAGAATACAATACAAACTCATCTCTCTCACCCACCAAGCTCTCCACAGTTCTGCACCACCCTATATCTCATCCCTCATTTCTGTGTATCACCCCTCTCGTGCCCTCCATTTTGCAACTGATGTAAGACTGACATCCTCCTTAGTCAGAACCTCACACCTCCGTCTCCAAGAATTCTCTTGTGCCATGCCAGTTTTCTGTAATGCCCAAAATGCGTACAACGAGATGGTCACGGTAAAGGCAGCGGAACATAAAGTCGGCCATGTGTGCCAGACTGCCAACAGCCAAGACTTCCCCGTTCTCACCAAGAGGATGACTGTCTATGTTCTCTTCCTCCTCCGCCTCCTCATTATTACCCAATCCGCGTTCAGACGAGATGAGGCTGGGCTGAGTAGCATCACCCTGTATAGTTTCTTGCTCCGCCTGCAATGCCTCCTCTTTAATTGTGACCAGCGAACGTTTCAGTATACAGAGAAGCAGTATGGTGACACTAATTATGGTGTCATCGCCACTCACCATCTTTGTGGAGTCTTCAAAGTTTTGGAGGATGGCACAGATGTCAGACATCCATGCCCACTCATCAGCTCTTATGTGCGGAGGCTGACCTGAATGCTGACAGACGTGTTGAAGCTGATACTTAACAACTGCTCCCTGCTGCTCAAAATCATTCCAAACAGCTGCAACGTTGATTTCCAATACGTGGTCACATCGCACACCAGTCGGTGAGCTGGAAGCTGCATATGCTGCTGAAGCCCTGCCAGGGCGGCGGAAGCTGTAGCTGACTTTCTGAAATGGGCACACAAGTGGCATACTTCCACAAGCCGCACCTGGGTAGGTATTGAAAAACCTCAGAACCACTAAGTTGAGCACATGGGCCAGGCATGGTACGTGTGCGAGCTTGCCTAGCTTCAGTGCCACCACCAGGTTCTCTAAAACAGCTTTCAACAACTCTGCAACAATGTGCAGTTTGTCGTCTAAGCATACAGTCCTGCTCTTTGTTATTGGCACACACAAAGTTTAAATAAATAATCTGGAATATCTCCTGATAAAATTAATCAAGTGATGGAGATGGAGGCTGAAGAGGAGGAGGAGGAGGTGGTGCAGGAGCTGTAGAAAGTAGGGGCAACCCTGATTGACCCAGGGCCCGCAATCCTCTGCCCCAGGAGGACGTGTTCTGTCCCAGGGACCCAGTTTCCACAATATTAACCCAGTGGAATGCGTTAGTGAGATGAACCATCCCTGGCCACATTCACTTATCCACGTGTTTGTGGTTAGGCGGTCCTTCCCACTTAAGTGCACTGGGGAAGGCATGGGTAATGTTCTGGGACTCGCGCTTGTGAAAAGCGGAGGCGACACTGGGAGAAATAGTGGCATTTCTCCAATCTATCCTAAACTCTGTTGCCCAACTAATCCACCGGTCCCCTTAATATTCCCTGGCCTCTCCACTCTGTCAATTCCTTCACTAGCTCCCCATTGCCCAGAGACTCCAGGTTCCAAACCCTAACCTTGGCATGCAAAACCATCCACAACCTGTCTCCTCCATAAATCTTTGACCTAGTCTCCCGGTACTTACCTCCACACAACCTCTGATCCTCACAAGATCTCCTTCTCTACTCCGCTCTTATCTCCTCTTCCCACAATCACATACATGATTTTTCCTGTGCATACCCTCTTCTCTGGAACTCTCTACCCAAACATTTTTGATTCTCACCTACTGTTGAAACCTTCAAAAGGTACCTGAAGACCCACCTCTTCTGACAAGCATACAACCTGCACTAACCCTCGCTCCACCATACCGTTGCATGACCAGCTCTATCCTCACCTACTCTTTCCTCACCCATCCCTTGTAGACTGTGAGCCCTCGCTGGCAAGGTCCTCTCCTCTCCTGTAGCAGTCCCTGTCACATTTTTGTTCAAGATTATTGTAATTGTGTTTGCGATGAATATGTATACCCCTTTTTCATATATAAAGCGCCATGGAATAAATGGCACTAAAATAATAATACTGAGACTGGACCATGTGGAAGACAGGGTGGTGGTGGTGGCAAACTCACTGGAAGAATTATCTACTATTCAACCAACAACCTTTTCACACTGCTCTGCCTTCAGGAGCGGTGTTCCGTGGCCCCCTAGAAATTGGGACAGAAAGGTAGTTCGACATGATGTGGGTGTTTGTTGTGCTCCCTCAGAAGGCACAGTTTCATCTTGACCATGGCCTCTGCATGCACTATCACCATCACCGTAATGTTCACTTCCCCATCCCTTTCCACACACCTTGCCCATTTTAAATGGAGTTTAATATTTGTCACAATGCCAAAAATGTCTGTATTATTACTGCACTAATATTGGATCACATCTGATGAGATGACCACAGTTTTAGGCAGTGACCTGGGAGTCAGAGATGCTTCCAGGGGTCTTCCCCATGCTGTTCCCATGTTTTTTCAGCACTGTATGAATGTGTCTGATCATGTCTCACACACCACATGGCCAGATAAGGTAGAAAAATGTTAAAATGACATTTCACAGAGAATGTATTTTTCACCGTTGAAAGCAATGCAAAAGTGCAAAAACGCATCAAAAACGCTACGTGTGAACATAGCCAAAGGTGTGGGGAAGCATTTTTGCTTTTGGCTATTTATTTTGCCTTATATACAAGTCATTACCCTGGAAAGGATGTTCTTTAACATGTTTCCCAGGAAAATCCATTTTGGTTTTGTTTTTGTATATTTTATTATGAGTCCGTAAAAGTGACGTAATACCTCTGACAACATTGTGGGCAGCAGTCACCTGGGAGTCATAAATGCTTCCAGGGGTCTTCCCCATGCTGTTCCCATGTCATTTGAGCACTGTTCCCATCGATTTGGGCAATTTTTAGGCCCTCTGCAGACCGCCGGGGGGGCCGCCGGAAAAATGCTCGAGTTTCCCATAGACTTACATTGGGCTCGTTGATCGGGTCAAGCACTTGAGAATTCTAATTTGCTTGACTCGAGCAATGAGTACACGAGCATTTTAGTGCTCACTCATCACTAATGGAGACTCAATCAGGATTCTCCACATTTCCAAAAATCAGTGGCAGACACCTGCAAAGTGGCATAAATTTCACTACAGTAGAAATAGTGTAATTAGGATCGACACCTCTTCCAGTACAGCCAACCCAGTAGATGGAGACTCAATCAGAAGTGTTTACATTTCCCAAAATTAGGGTCTAACACCACCAAAGTGGCATCAATTTGACCACAGTAGAAGTAGTTTAATGGAGACAGAAACCTCTTCCACTACAGCCAAACCCAATACATGGAGACCCAATCAGGATTCTCTACATTTCCAAAAATTAGTGGCAGACACCTGCAAAGTGGCATTAATTTCACTACAGTAGGAATAGTGTAGTTAGAACCAAAACCTCTTCCAGTACAGCCAACCCAGTAGATGGAGACACAATCAGGACTGTTTACATTTAAAAAAATTAGGGCCTAAGACCACCATTTCTGTGGCCTAAAGGTTGGAGATGGTGGAGTTCAACCTCTTAGCTTTGTCATGTGTAGGAGTAAACAATCTTTTACGTGACCACAACTGTGGGACTGAGGGTTGGCTGAAGTGCTGAGAGAGGACAGAGTACGGTGAAACGAACAAACTGCTAGACCGTGAGTGAGGTGCAGTTGGAGATGTTATGGTGGATTGAGAAACATGTGGTGTGCTCAGTGAAACAAACACAGCAGGCATGTCCACTTCTATTACAGCTGACGGGCTCTCACTCAGCCTGACTGGAGCGGGTATACAACAGTAGGTTCTGCTGTTGGAGACAATACCTGGCACGGTAACAGAGGAAGAGGAAGAAACAGCAGATGCGTTTGATGGGGAGAGTGATGGTTGTTTATTGAAAACTAATTTTGAGTTTATCATGTTTGTGTACCCCTTTGTGGAGAACAATATCTGCACCAAATAATTAATTTCACTATAGTATAACTATACTAATGGATGCAGACCAAAACCTCTTCCACTACAGCCAATCCAGGAGATGGAGACCTAACCAGGAGTGATCACATTTCTTTAAATTAGGGCCTAATGCCAACAAAGTGGCATCAATTTCACTACAGTAGAAGTAGTATAATGGAGACCAAAGCTTCTTCCACTACAGCCAACCCAATAGATGGAGACCCAATCAGGATTCTCCCCATTTACAAAAATTAGTGGCAGATGCCAGCAAAGTGGCATCAATTTCACTACAGTAGAAATTGTACAATTAGGAACCAAAACCTCTTCCACTACAGCCAACCCAGCAGATGGAGACTCAATCAGGAGTGCACCATCCTCTCCAGTCGTTCACCACGTGTCAGACTTGTACTCTGTTGTGCAGGTGCACGAGCTGGTCTAAAAAATGTGAAAGGACTCACAGAAATTGCTTCTGCCACTTACACTACTGCTGTTGCTAATATTTTGGTGTTGATTAATTGACGTGCCAGAGGTTGGAAGTGTAGAGCTATGATGCACTCTGTGCCTCACTGCTGGCTTCGGGAAAACCTATCTTAAGGTTGTGCAAAAGCGTGTTTCAATGCTCCAGCATTCGCGGGTCCCTTTCCAGGGCTGGAAGCATCTGGCAAAATTTACTCTTATAACGTGGATCTAACAGGGTGGCAACCCAGTGGTCAGCACTATTTTGAATCATAACTATACGGGGATCATGTTGTAGAATGTGCAGCAAGAACACACTCATATGTCGGGCTCTTTCATGAGGTTCAAGCCCATGCTGTGTGGGTGGCTGGGTAATTCTGATTCTGTTTCCTCTGTCCCCACGCGCCAAACACGAACAGAGAGGGGATGATTATCCTCTTCATGTTCTGACTGTTGCTCGCCCATCACCTCTTCCTCTTCCATTTGTTCCTCGCCTTCACTAACACCTTCACTAACAGCTTTTATGGTATCACCCACCCCCCTCGATCGCAGTGAACCAGCCTCCCTTGGCACCCTGAGATTACCCCTAGTGTATGACGTTAGTAACAGAAGAAAGTATTTTTTTAGTGTGAATGAGGCTTGTATAACATAGAATATATGCTCCAAGATATTTCAAACTCAGATCTAGCCTGATGTATCACATTAGGCACAGTAAAAAAATAGATTTTTTTTTTACTCTGCATGAGCTCTGCATATAGCTGAATTTCACCACCACTAAAGGAATGCTTATAGCAGGGTGTAACACATTTGTGACAGAAAAAAATATTTTGTGGACTCTGGCTCGCTAGACAAAAAATCTATTATAGTAGGTGGCTTTTAACAGAGTGTATCACGTTTGCGACACAAAAAAATCTTATGTGGACTCTGCCTAGCAAGACAAAAAAATTTTTTTTACTCTAAAAACAGCTGAAGTTTACTTACTCTTTGGACAGAAGCACACAAAATAGGGCAATACCGGCCTATAAAAGCATAGAAAGCCAATGCTGCTGCCCCGTGGCCGGAGGAAATGGTTCTTTCAGATGCATAATGGCAAAAATGTAAGCTGTCATGTTCAGGCAGCCTGCGCTGTGGGGATGAAGAGCCTTGGGATTTCAAATGGGTTTTCATTAATACGTGTTTCTGTGCCATATCTTGAGAAACATTCTAGTCAGAAGCAGAAACGCATTTGTGTCACCCTGGCCTGGATGCCACAAATATAATAAAGCTGTGTCTGAGAGCAAAGGGGAGGTTCCCTAGTCAAGGACCATTAGCATGCAAAACCTCCTGTCCCAGGCCAGTAGGGGGAGCAGGCTGCCCCTATAAAAGCTGGAGCTGGGGGCAGGGTTAGGAGAGAACTGGACAACCTGTCTCTGGATTGAGAGGTGTCCCAGAGCAGGGACAGACAGTTGTGTTGCAGCCTATGAGGCCATGTGGCAGCAGGAGAGCCACGAGCCAGGGACAAGAGGCAAAGCGAGCCTGTCCTGGCAGATAGAGAAACTGATCTACCAGACTTTGGTGTCTGAGGCTGTGAGGATTCCAAGTCCTACAGCAAATAGCCAGTCCGCAGGGGATTGTATGCTCCCTGGCCTAAGAAGCCCGGAGGTTCCGCCACAGCAGAAGGTACCAGCAAAGCCACACCAGGCCAAGAGTAAAAAGGGACCCAAGTCACCAACCATACGGGCGAGAAGACACGGTGAGCTCAGGAACGTGGGCTATTACACCACGAGGAGGGAAATAGCCTGAGAGAGCGCAGAGTGCACGGTAGGCCTACACCTTCACCCTGATCAGGGCCAGCTTCCCACTTGTTCTCAGACATCCAGGCCCCCTCCTAGCCGGGCCTGTTTTTGGGTCGTTTCACCTGTTCTAATAAAGACCCTGAACTGTTTAAGAGGCCTCCGTTTCCTGGCTTTTGCTGTCGGAATCATCCCCTCCATCATCCATTATATACTGCCCTGGGGCCATACTCCTCCCGTGTGGAGTTGTACTATTCAGTGCTGCACATCTACATCTGCCCCAGCGGTCTGCACTGCAGCGGCGGTTAGCCCGGACCGCAATCCATGGGTGGCGTAGTCGGACATTGCAAAACATATAGAAGACTGCCACTGGTCTGACCACCCTGAGCCACGGACCGGGTTGCCACTACTACCCCCATCATTGCCCTGTTGCCCGGATCCGAGTGCCCTACGGCCCAGGGGGCGAGTCACATTGATATTTGTAAAAATCGATTTGGAATCCCAAGGCTCTTCATTCCCGCAACACAGCCCGCCTAAACATGACAGTATCCATTTCTGACATTTTTACAACATTGACATTATTTTAAAAACTTAAAAAAATTGCAGACACAGTTGTGCTCAAAAGTTACATACCCCGGCAGAATTTTTCCTTTCTTGGCCTTGTTTCAGAGAATATGAATGAAAACAAAAAAAATTTTTTCTCCACTCATGGTTGTTGGTTGAGTGAAGCCATTTATTGTCAAACTACTGTGTTTTCTCTTTTTAAATCTCAATGACAACCAAAAAACATCCAAATGACTCTGTTCAAAAGTTCACATACCCTGGTGATTTTGGCCTGATAACATGCACAGAATTTGACACAAATGGGATTGAATGTCTTCTAAAGGTAACATCCTCACCTCTTATATGTTTGCTTTCAATCAGTGTGTGTGCATAAAAGCTGAGTGAGTTTCTGGGATCCAGATAGAATCTTGCATCCTTCATCCAGCCACTGACATTTCTGGATTGTGAGTCATGAGGAAAGCAAAAGAATTGTTAACGGATCTACGGGAAAAGGTAGTTGAGCTGTATAACACAGGAAAGGGATACAAAAAAATATCCAAGGAATTTATAATGCCAGTCAGCAGCATTCAAACTGTGATTACTAAATGGAAAATCAGGGGCTCTGTAAAAACCAAACCACGGTCAGGTAGACCAACAAAAATTTCGGCCACATCTGCCAGCAAAAATTGTTTGGCATGCAAAGAAAAACCTACAAATAACATCAGATGAAATTCAGGACTCTCTGAAAACTAGCGGTGTGGCTGTTTCAAGATGCACAATAAGGAGGCACTTGAAGAAAAATGGGCTGCATGGTCGAATCGCCACAAGAAAGCCATTACTGCACAAATGCCACAAAGTATCTCTCCTACAATATGCCAAATAGCACAGAAACAAGCCTCAAAACTTCTGGAACAAGGTGATTTGGAGTGATGAGACCAAAATTTAACTTTTTGGCCACAACCATAAACGTTACATGTGGAGAGAGGTCCACAAGGCCTATGATGAAGGGAACACCATTCCTACAGTAATGCATGGAGGTGGATCGCTGATGTTTTGGGGATGTGTGAGCTACAAAGGCACAAGATGAATGCAGTACGTTATCAGCAAATACTGGAGGCAAAAATCAGCACTCATCAGTAGTTTTGAGCCACCCCGTAGTGTTCGGGTTTGGTTCGGTTGGTCGAACACCGGCATGTTTGCTGAACAGTTCGTCGAACACCGTCGAACACCGTCGAACACCATCGAACACCGTTAAAACCAATGGCAGGCAAACAAAAACACATAGAAACACATAGAAAACACCTTCAAAGGTGTCCAAAAGCTCAGAAGACACAACTAACACATGGAAAAGTGACAAGTACAAATAGTCATGCGAAAAGAAAAGAGGTGGAGGAGTAAAATGAGGAGGAGACACAGATATAGGCATGTCAAGCCCTTCTAAAATCAAGAAAGGCTGGAGTAAAAATCTAAAATCAGCCTACCAACACCCAGGCGTCGTGACAAGAAAATTAAAAAAATTAATATCTTTAGGTAGAATGGCGGTTCCATTCAGAACACTTTCCTTACAAGAAGTAGTGGTATCCCCGTTGGGAGTCGTGCCAAAAATGGAACACAATACATTCAGACTAATCCACCATTTGTCATATCCAAGGGGCAGGTCAGTAAACGACAACATCGACGCGGAACCAAGTACAGTAGTATATACTGTACCTCCTTTAACAAGGCAATCAGGCGGGTCAAGAAATTGGGAAGGGGCACCCTAATGGCCAAAACAGACATTGAGGGGGCGTTCCGGTTACTTACTACCTGTGCTTCCGCATAGTGTCCGCCTATTGGGCTGCTTCTGGGAAGGAGCATACTATATAGATCGCTGTTTGCCCATGGGGTGCTCCATATCCTGCTCACTATTTGAGGCATTTAGTTGCTTCCTTGAATGGGTCGTCATGGACGTTTCTAAGGGGGCACATATTATCCATTACCTCGAAGACTTCTTATGCTTGAGCCCAAAAGATTTGCCACAGTGTGAATACACGCGGTAGTCCACCTGTGAGAAGGAGAGAGCTGGAGGGAGACTGGACACCACAGAGCCGAGGGGTTAGATGGAGAATGGAAGAAGGAAAGAGTACGAGGGAGGTAAGGGAGTACTGTGGAAGGCCGACCTGAGCTCCCCCACGTTCCTGCTGGGCGGGGAACAGCCCTGGGAAGAAAAGCCGCTTGCACATCCCTTTGAGGTTACGGGTGCGAGCGGGCAGAGGAACTACGCTGGAGTGTGAAGTCGACACGGCCAGGCCGTTCCTGCCCGTGCGATCTCCGTGTCGCCGGGTTTGTGCCAGAGCCGCGATGGACCCTGACGGCCAGCCCCCCTCTCCCAATACTGGTTCCTGTCCGCTGGTGGGTCGAAACCCCCCACAGTGGAGGCAGGTCTAAGCTCTGTAATTTAAATTGGCTCTGTAATTTGAATGAGTACACTTTAAATCCTTTTACAAGGATCTATTGGAGGGCAAGTCTGGTGCCAGCAGCCACGGTAATTCCAGCTCCAATAGCGTCCACTAAAGCTGCTGCAGTTAAAAAAGTTTTCTAAGGATCGAGCTTGGCGGTCCGCCGCAAGGCGTGCTTCCACCAGTCCCAGCCCCTCTGCCTTGGGGCGCCTCCCCGATGCTCTTGACTGAGTGTCCCGGGGGCCCGAAGAGTTTCCTTTGAAAAAATTAAGAGTCCAAAGCACAGATGGTGTAGCTTGCTTAACAGCTGGGCTACTCCGCTAACTAGCAGACACTGCTACTAGGCCCAAAGTATTGCCTGGGCTAGATGCAGTTAAAAATTTGTAATTAGATCTACAGGCGGTGTAGCTTGCTTAATAGCTGGGCTACTCCACTGACTAGCAGACACTGCTACTAGGCCCAAAGTATTGCCTGGGCTAGATGCAGTTAAAAATTGTTATTAGCTACAAAGGCGGTGTAGCTTGCTTCAGATGGGCTACTCCGCTGACTACATGACACTGCTTCTATGCCCAAAAGGATTTACTGGGTTAGATGCAGTAAAAAATTAGAATTAGATGCACAGGCGGTGTAGCTTCCTTCACAGGTGGGCTACTCCGCTGACTACCAGACACTGCTACTAGGCCCAAAGTATTGCCTGGGCTAGATGCAGTTAAAAATTTGTAATTAGATCTACAGGCGGTGTAGCTTGCTTAACAGCTGGGCTACTCCGCTGACTAGCAGACACTGCTACTAGGCCCAAAGTATTGCCTGGGCTAGATGCAGTTAAAAATTTGTAATTAGATCTACAGGCGATGTAGCTTGCTTAACAGCTGGGCTACCCCGCTGACTAGCAGACACTGCTACTAGGCCCAAAGTATTGCCTGGGCTAGATGCAGTTAAAAATTGTTATTAGATACAAAGGCGGTGTAGCTTGCTTCAGATGGGCTACTCCGCTGACTACCAGACACTGCTACAAGGCCCAAAAAGATTTCCTGGCTCATATGCAGTAAAAAATTAGAATTAGATACACAAGCAGTGTAGCTTCCTTCACAGGTGGGCTACTCTGCTGACTACGAGACACTGCTACTAAGCCCAAAAGGATTTACTGGGTTAGATGCAGTTAAAAATTGTTATTAGATACACAGGTGGTGTAGCTTGCTTCAGATGGGCTACTCCACTGACTACCAGACACTGCTACTAGGCCCAAAAGGATTTCCTGGGTTAGATGCAGCAAAAAATTAGAATTAGATACACAGGCGGTGTAGCTTCCTTCACAGGTGGGCTACTCCGCTGACTACCAGACACTGCTACTAGGACCAAAAAGATTTCCTGGGTTAGATGCAGTAAAAAATTAGAATTAGATACACATGCATTGTAGCTTCCATCACAGGTGGGCTACTCCACTGACTACCAGACACTGCTACTAGGCCCAAAATATTTCCTGGGTTAGATGCAGTAAAAAATTAGAATTAGATACACAGGCAGTATAGCTTCCTTCACAGGTGGGCTACTCCGCTGACTACGAGACACTGCTACTATGCCCAAAAGGATTTACTGGGCTAGATGCAGTAAAAAATTGTTATTAGATACACAGGTAGTGTAGCTTGCTTCAGATGGGCTACTCCACTGACTACCAGACACTGCTACAGGCCCAAAAGGATTGGCTGGCTTAGATGCAGTAAAAAATTGGTATTAGATACACAGGTGGTGTAGCTTGCAACACAGATAGGCTACTCCACTGACTAACACACACTGCTAGAGGCCCAAAAGGATTGGCTGAGCTACATTTCGCCAAATGCTGTGAAAAACACTTGCACAGCACTGGCACAGACCTGCCTGGCAAAAAGTGCTATGAACTGCTGTAACCTAGCCCTCAAAAGGGCTGCAATTAGAACTAGTCCCTACTCCCTAAACCTATCTCTCTGTGTAACTGGAAATTTGCTCGCAATTCACACAGTTATACTGTATAGCGCCCACAGCAGCAGCGGTGCCGTCTAACACTCAGCTGCAGCAGTGATAAAATGGTGGCGACAGGGAAAATGGCTGGGTCTTATAGGGCAAGGACATGTGACATGCCCTTGCTTGTGTGAAAAAAAAGCACTTCGCTGCATGTGTGCGCTGCTGATAGGCTGACAGACTGCACCTCCCCACTGTAAATGCGGGAAAGAAAAAAAAAATGGAGATCGGCATTATTTCTGCAGAGATCCATCCCCTGCCCCTCCCCCCGGCCACTCTACACTGAAACTGTCTATTAACATTGATTAACAGTATTACTGTGAAAAAATCCAGTTACGCTTTTGGTACACGAACAGTTATCGAACATAACCTCGAACAGCCAAATTTTTTGCAAATCGTTCGAGTTCGTCGAACGACTCGAACACGGCCCAAAACAGCTCAAATTTAAGATTGGCGAACAGTTCGAGTCGAACAACGCTCATCTCTACTCATCAGCCCGGAAACTGCGCATGGGACGTACTTGGATGTTCCAATATGACAACGATCCAAAACACAAAGCCAAATCGACCTGTCATTGGCTACAGCAGAACAAAGTGAAGGTTCTGGAATGTCCATCTCAGTCTGCTTACCTCAATATCATTGAGCCACTCATGGGAGATCTCAAGCGCGCAGTTCATGCTAGACAGCCCAGGAATTTACAGGATCTGGAGGTTTCCCCCCATACTTCAAAGATATACAGATAGGGAATTTAGATTGTGAGCCCCAATGGGGAGTGATGTGAAACTAATGGTGCTTTATAAGAGAACAAAATAAATAAATGAAATAATAAAACTGTATCATGCCAGTGTAAAGTTGACAAACTGTGTAAGTACATCTCTACTTGTAGAAAAAAAAATACAGATAATACTTACTGATATTATGGCCTATTGTACCAAAAAGACCAAAGAAAAACTCAGTTATACATCATTGACAACTAGAACGCTGCTAAATTTGTAATATGTAGAACATATCTCCGCACCTCCTGCTGTGATGGTAAAGTATACTGCACTCACTGAAGCAGAAAAAGACATCCTCTGGCCATCTGGAAGTCAGCTCTATCCTGATTCTGTGAAACAACACCCAACACCCACTAAAACAACATGCTTTATATTAATGGTTTTGTTTAGCTCTTGCTACCATGTATCTGGCTTGAGATCCCTAAATGTGTTGAGCTATAGCTAAGCCATCAAACAGATGCACTTGTCCTAAACAATCTAGAAAGCTTCAGCAGATATTGTAATGTGCTCACTGGGCCGCCGCCTGACAGGTATAAGAGAGTAACAGCTGCTGAGTGCCTTTCACAGTTGACATCTTCTCTTAATAGTAGCCTTGTGAATCTTCAACGCTGAAATGTTACTTACTAAAAAAAACACTAGAAATATCTTGATCCCCAATAACAGCCGGTATGTTCTCTCTAAACCCTCATTCAACTTATTAGGCTAAAAGTGATGAAGTGAACGATATGTTTGCATTAATTCATGAGAATTAATTAGTACAAATGTAGAGGTCCTTAAAACAAATGTGCTGCTCAGTTACTTTATATGGTCATTAATTTATGCTAGTGGTAAAATTTGAAATCTAAATTCTGCATTTATTCTTGAAATAAACACAAAACAATTATTGGAAATTTGGGAAAATTTGCTACTTCTCTGTTTGCCGAGTTTATTTATAACATTTACTATAATTTTTTTTATGTAATCATAAGACTTGCAGGTGCTTCTCACAAAATTAGAATATCATCAAAAAGTTAATTTATTTCAGTTCTTCAATACAAAAAGTGAAACTCATATTATATAGAGTCATTACAAACAGAGTGATCTATTTCAAGTGTTTATTTCTGTTAGTGTTGATGATTATGGCTTACAGCCAATGAAAACATGAAAGTCATTATCTCAATAAATTAGAATACTTTACAACAACCGCTTGAAAAATGATTTTAAAATCCGAAATGTTGGCCTACTGAAATGTGTGTTCAGTAAATGCACTTAATACTTGGTCGGGGCTCCTTTTGCATCAATTACTGCATCAATGCGGCGTGGCATGGAGGCACCGCTGAGGTGTTATGGAAGCCCAGGTTGCTTTGATAGCAGCCTTCAGCTCGTCTGCATAGTTGGGTCTGGTGTCTCTCATCTTCCTCTTGACAATACCCCATAGATTCTCTATGGAGTTAAGGTTAGGCGAGTTTGCTGGCCAATCAAGCACAGTGATACTGTTGTTTTTAAACCAGGTATTGGTACTTTTGGAAGTCTGGACAGGTGCCAAGTCCTGCTGGAGAATGACATTTCCATCTCCAAAAAGCTTGTCAGCAGAGTAAAGCATGAAATGCTCTAAAATTTCCGGCAGACGGCTGTGCTGATTTTGGTCTTGATAAAACACAGTGGACCTACACCAGCAGATGACATGGCTCCCCAAACCATCACTGATTGTAGAAACTTCACATTAGACCTCAAGGAGTTTGGATTGTGTGCCTCTCCACGCTTCTGCTAGACTCTGGGACCTTGATTTCCAAATGAAATGCAAAATTTACTTTCATCTGAAAACAACACTTTGGACCACTGAGCAACGGTCCAGGTCTTTTTCTCCTTGGCCCAGGTAAGATGCTTCTGGCATTGTCTATTGGTCATGAGTGACTTGACACTGTAACATACCTGGTGGCGGGCTTGCATGGTGCACCATCTCTCACTATGCAAGATCGCAAACTTGATCTTCAGTCCAGTCTGCTAGCCTGGCTTCTGTTCATGCTGTCTGTTTGTCTCTGTTCTGACTGCTTGTGGCGGCGGCCCGGTTGCTTCATGTTTTTTGTAGCTGCTGTGGGCACACCCCTAATGCGTCCTCAGCCTATTGCTGTCTGTCACTGGATATTTAAACCAGCTCCACCTTGAAGCTGGTGCCTGAGCAACTCTTATCCTCAGAGGGCTTCTTGCCTCTGATGTGCCAGGTCCTGTTCTGTTTTTCCTGCCTGTCCGCCTTCCTGGAGGCTGTATTCCCAGGCCTGTCTGAACACGCTCCTAGCCTGTTCGTTCCGCCTTCTGTGGGCCACATACCAAGACCTGTTATCTGTGTCTTCTAGCCTGTTTGTCTGCCATTCTGGGGGCCGCATACCCAGACTCGCTCCTGTATCTCGCTGCAGTGTCAGTTCCTGTCTGAACACTCAGTTCCTGTCTGAACACTCTCCTAGCCTGTTACCTGTTTTTCTCTATGTCCGTACCTTCCCTTTTTCTGCAGAGTCTGAACCTGCGCCTAACTCCTACTCGTTGTCGCTGTACTTCCGTTTGTGAGTTTAGAGTCCACTCGCTACTTCATTGCAAGTACCTTGAGTGTATCTGGTTCTGCTGTTCCCTTCCAGTCTGTTCAGTGTGAACAGAGCCCTGTCCTCTCTGCCTTGCTCACCGCTCCGGCGGTTCCTGCCTGTTCTGCCTTGCTCGCCGCCTCGGAGGTTCCTGCCCGCTCTGCCTTGCTTGCCACACCGGCAGTTCCTACCCGCTCTGCCTTGCTCACCGCTCCAGCGGTTCCTTCCTGCTCTGCCTTGCTCACCGCTTCGGCGGTTCCTTCCTGCTCTGCCTTGCTCACCGCTCTGGCGGTCCCTCTCTGCTCTGCCTTGCTCACCGCTCCGGTGGTTCCTGCCTGCTCTGCCTTGCTCACCGCTCCAGCGGTTCCTGCCTGCTCTGCCTTACTCACTACTCCGGCGGTTCCTGCCTGCTCTGCCTTGCTCACCACTCCGGCGGTTTCTCCCTGCTCTGCTTGCTCACCGCTTCGGCGGTACCTCTCCGCTCCGCCTTGCCCACCGCTCCAGCGGTTCCTCTCTGCTCTGCTTGTCTACCGCATCTGTGGTTCTGTTCCTGAATCCCAGTCTGTACTGGACCCTATCCAGCCTGTGCTCCAACCTGCTAATACCTCCCCGTCTGCATGCCAGCCGTACTTGTCAGTACCCTCCTGTCTGCATACCAGCCGTGCCTGCCAGTATCCTCCTGTCTGCACTCCAGCCGTGCCTGCCAGTGCCCACCTGTCTGCATGCCAGCCGTGCTTGCCAATACCCACCTGTCTGTGTGCCAGCCTAACCTGCCTGTTCCTGTATTCCCCGGTGTGGGTCAACAGCCGTGTCCGGGGTCTGGCCTGGGGTAGCACGTGGTCCCTCTGCTCGGTTCCTCCCTGGTGCACGGCGTCGTTAGCCGTCGTGCGAACTTGGTCGGATCGGGTAGATACTTAGTTACGCCCCTCCAGGCACTCTCCGGTTCATGGCACAGTGGAATCACTAAATCACGCACATGCCAGTCAGCCCGGGCGTGTGCATAACAGACACAAGGAATGCGACACTTGTAGCCCATGTACTGCATACGTCTGTTTGGGGTGGCTCTTGAAGCAATAAATCCAGCAGCAGTCCACTCCTTGTGAATCTCCCTCAAATTTTTGAATGGCCTTTTCTTAACAGTCCTTTCAAGCCTGCGGTTATACCGGTTGCTTGTGCACCTTTTTCTACCACACTTTTCCTTCCACTCAACTTTCCATTAATATGCTTGGATACAACACTCTGTGAACTGCCGGCTTCTTTAACAATGACCTTTTGTGGTTGACATCTTGACATCTGTCAAGTCAGCAGTCTTCCCCATGATTGTGGAGCCTACTGAAACAGGCTAAGGGACCTTTTTAAATGTGTAGGAAGCCTTTGCATGTGTTTTTTGTTAATTATTCTAATTTACTGAGATAATGACTTTTGTATTTTCATGGGCAGTAAGCCATAATTATCAACATTAACAGAAATAAACACTTGAAATAGATCACTCTGTTTGTAATGACGCTATATTTTTGATGATACTCTAATTTTGTGAGAAGCACCTGTATATTTCCTTTAATTTTTAGAGTGTTAGCTTAAAAGTACTGTTGTGCTCCAAAGTTTACATACCCCGGTAGAATTTTTCCTTTCTTGGCCTTGTTTCAGAGAATATGGATGATAACAAAAAAACTTTTTCTCCACTCATGGGTATTACTTGGGTGAAGCCATTTATTGTTAAACTACTGTGTTTTCTCTTTTTAAATCTTAAAGGAGTTTTCCCACAAACAAAAGTTAATTTTAATCAATAGATATTGGAATAATAATAATTTCCACAATTGGATGTGTTTAAATAAAATGTTCCTGTGCTGAGATAATCTAATAAATGTTCCCCTGCTGTGTACTGTGTAATGGCTGTGTCAGACCGTGCAGTAAGATAAGTCTGATCATACAACAGGCACTGGCGGGGGGGAGGGGATGGAATCAAGGCAGACATTACAGCATGTGATTGCAAATGATTATTTCTTTGAAGTAAAGCATTGTTTAAGAACAGGTAGGGAAAAGTTTTACCTCACAAAAAAAATCAGCTGCTATCCCCTGCTGTAATGTCTGTGTATTCTTTTGCTTCTTCACCTACCCAAGAGATGTGGTATGTAGTGATGAGCGAGCACTAAAATGCTCAGGTACTCGTTGCTCGGGTCGAGCACATTGGAATACTCGGGTGCTCCACCCGAGCAACGAGCCCAATGTAAGTCTATGGGAAACTCGAGCATTTTTCAGGCGGTCCCCCTGGAGGTCTGCAGAGGGCCTAAAAATTGCCCAACTCGATGGGACCAGTGCTCAAATGACATGGAAGCAGCACGGGGAAGACCCCTGGAAGCATCTCTGACTCCCAGATCGCTGCTGTCAACAATGTTGTCAGAGTATTACGTCACTTTTACGGACTTGAAAAAAAACATACAAAAAGTAAACCAAAATGGATTTTCCTGGGAAATATGTTAAGGAACAACCTTTCCAGGGTAATGACTTGTATATAAGGCAAAATAAATAACCAAAAACAAAAATACTCCTCCACACCTTGGGCTATGTTCACACGTAGTGTTTTTTATGCGTTTTTGCACTTTTGCATTGCTTTCAACCAAGACAAATGCATTCACCAGGAAATGTCATTTTAACATTTTACAACCTTATCTGGCCATGTGGTGTGTGACACATCATCAGACAAATGCATACAGTGCTGAAAAGACATGGGAACAGCATGAGGAAGACCTCTGGAAGCATCTCTGACTCCCGGGTCACTGCCTAAAAGTGTACCCATCATAAGTGATCCTTGGAGCATGCAAAGATGCCTCTCGCCATGCACCTGTCATTGCAGACTTGCAACAATCACCGTCCATGTCCTGGTCCCAGTGCAGCATTCAGTTGTCACTACCCCATTCCTTGGAATGCAAGCGCAAGTATGCAGCCAGCCACCCACCAACCCACAGGCTGCAATACTATACTGCCAAATTTTTGACAGCTGCTTGCACTTGAAATGTGGCCTTTTAGGCTAGTGGAGGTGGAAGATGTCCACAATCTTAAGGCGGCGACGGTGACCGGTATTCATACTCGGTCCCCAGCCGTCACTATTTGTCCCGCTGTCGTCTCCACCTTCCACAAGCATGGGTCCCACAACATTACCCGTGCCCTCCCCAGTGCACTTACTGGGAAGGACCACCTAACCACAAACATGTGGACAGGTGAATGTGGCCAGGGACGGTACGGAGCCAGTCCACAGCTCTTTTTTTGCTGAGTTGTATTTCACCACAGCCATATTCTTTAGCTTGGTGAAAGGACTTGGGAAACCATATCTAACCAGCTGTCATTTCTCCCAGGAAGTCCTCTAACGCTGCTTTCACTTGAAATGTGGCCTTTTAGGCTCGTGGACGCGGAAGCTTTTCATGACCTCATGCCGGCGGCGGCTGGGTGTCCATACTCTGTCCCCAGCCGCAACTGTTCTCCCGGTGTCGTCTCTGCCTTCCACAAGCATGGGTACCACAACATTACCCGTGCCCTCCCCAGTGCACTTAATGGGAAGGACCACCTAACCACAAACATGTGGACAGGTGAATGTGGCCAGGGACGGTACGGAGCCAGTCCACAGCTCTTTTTTTGCTGAGTTGTATTTCACCACAGCCATATTCTTTAGCTTGGTGAAAGGACTTGGAAAACAATATCTAACCAGCTGTCATTTCTCCCAGGAAGTCCTCTAAAGCTTCTTTCACTTGAAATGTGGCCTTTTAGGCTAGTGGACGCGGAAGCTTTTCATAACCTCAAGCCGGCGGCGGCCGGGTGTCCATACTCGGTCCCCAGCCGCAACTGTTCTCCCGGTGTCGTCTCTGCCTTCCACAAGCATGGGTCCCACAACATTATCCGTGCCCTCCCCAGTGCACTTGCTGGGAAGGACCGCCTTACCACAAACACGTGGACAGGTGAATGCTGCCAGGGACGGTACAGAGCCAGTCCATAGCTTTTTTTGCTGAGTTGTATTTCACCACAGCCATATTCCTTAGCTTGGTGAAAGGACTTGGGAAACCATATCTAACCAGCTGTCATTTGGTCAGGAAGTCCTCTAAAGCTGCTTTCACTTGAAATGTGGCCTTTTAGGCTCGTGGAAGTGGAAGCTTTTCATAACTTCATGCCAGCGGCGGCCGGGTGTCCATACTCGTTCCCCAGCCGCCACTGTTTCTCCATGTATCGTCTCCACCTTCCACAAGCACGGTTCCCACAACATTACCCATGCCCTCCCCAGTGCACTTACTGGGAAGGACCGCCTTACCACAAACACGTGGACAGGTGAATGTGGCCAGGGACGGTACGGAGCCAGTCCATAGCTTTTTTTGCTGAGAGTTGAATTTCACAACAGCCTTTTGTCTTTAGCTCAGTGAAAGGACTGGCATAGAGGGAAACCATATCTACTCTCGTTGTCATTTCTCCCAGGAAGTCCTCTAAAGCAGCTTTTGCAGAAGCAATGGCAAGCCATTCAACATCAACTGGCACTTCTCGGTGGTGCTTTGACACACAAACATCTTTCTTTACGCATTTAATTTCATGACTACAGAGTTGGGCAATGGCCTGATCTGCAATTCGGTTTGAGAAATAACATGCATAAGCACGTCCGATCCACATTAAAAAAACAGCCATAGAGTGTCCGGGAACCTTCCCCCACACTTTTCTTAGCCAGGGCTGCTTCTCGGCAGGGTTGGACGGACCCACCAGAAAACCGGAGACTCCTCCGGTGGGCCCTGGCTTCTCCTTCAGGAGAGTTTGCAGAGGTGAGGCCATGATGATGATAGAGGCCACCATCTGCTTAGTTTTCTGTCACTTGGAATGCAAGCGCAAGTATGCAACCAGTCACCCACCCACAGGTAGCAATACTAAACTGCCAGATTTCTGGGCAGCTGCTTGCACTTGAAATGTAGCCTTTTAGGCTTGTGGAGGCGGAAGCTTTTCACAACCTCATGCCTCATGCCTCGTGTCCATACTCGGTCCCCAGCCGTCACTATTTCTCCCGGTGTTGTCTCCGCCTTCTACAAGCATGGGTCCCTGAACATTACTACTGGTACTTTTCTGTGGGAATTTGCTTGCCTCCTACCAGCCTGGAATATTTCCAGTAAACTATGGTACGACGCCATGGTATTAGCACTGCCCCCAGTAACAGTAGCGAAGCCATCCCCAATTTCCTTCTCAGGAATTTTATTTGGTAGACAGAGTGGCTGCCCAAATACATTAGTTTCTCACAAAGAAGCTGAAGATAGAGTGGCAGTAGGTGCAAGTTTCTCCAGCCTGTTAGATATTAGAGGGTGAATGGCAGCACATTGGATCAGTGGTTAGCACTGAAGCCTTGCAGCGCTGGGATCCTGGGTTCAAATCCCAGCAAGGACAACATCTGCAAGGATTTTGTATGCTCTCCCCATGTTTGCGTGTGTTTCCACCTCAGTAAAAAAGCAGTCATAGAGTGTCCGGGAACCTTCCCACACACTTTTCTTAGCCACGACTGCTTCTCGGCAGGGTTGGACGGTCCCACCAGAGAATCCTCTGGTGTGCCCTGGCTCCTACATCAGGAGAGTTCATGATAGCGTAAACTTTGCAGCTGCTATGGGGCTCTTGAGCAGGGGAGAAAGGTGAGCCCTCAGAATCAAATCCTCTGGTGGGCACAATGTTTTTCAACCTGAAACAGCTTCTCAGTGGGAGTTGTATTTCACCACAGCCATATTCTTTAGATCGGTGAAAGGACTGGCAAAGAGGGAAACCGTAACTACTCCAGCTGTCATTTCTCCATCACCAGGTTCTGCCCATTGTCACACACAACCATGCCTGGCTGTATGTTCAGCGGTGAGAGCCACAGATTAGGCTGCTGTGTTACAGCTTTCAACAACTCTGCAGTGCTGGGCGGTTTGTCACCTAAGCTTTAAGCATGTTATCTTCAGCACAGCCTGTTGCCGCTTGGCCAAGGCAGTGCTGCAGTGCTTTCAGCTTACGAACTGATGTGGTCATTTCGGAGATGGAGGAGGAGGTGCAGGAGCTGAACAATGTGATTACATTGAAGTTACATTGGCGACTATGTTTTTATACTAAAGAAAGATCCTACTGTTTTGTTTTTTTTTACATTAATTTTTAAGACAAATGCATTCACGGGGAAATGTCATTTTAACATTTTACTACCTTATCTGGCAATGTGTTGTGTGACACATCATCAGACACATCCTGTTTCATTGATTATGGAGGGACTCAGAAAGACACATAGAGCAAGGCCACAGTAACGAGTACGACATGTTCCCATTAGAAAGGCGAGAGTCTGCTATACAGCTATAGGGTATGCAGTGAGTCCAATGGCTGACCAAATTTAGGAAAAGCCCCACAAAAAAATTTAAGACACATAGAGCAGGGCCACAGTAACGACAAACTCCCATTAGAATGGAGAGAGTCTGCTATACAGTTATGGGGTATGCAGTGAGTCTAACGGCTGACCAAATTTAGGAAAAACCCCACTAAGAATTTAAAGACACATAGAGCAGGGCCACAGTAACAAGTATGACATGTTCCCATTAGAAAGTAGAGGGTCTGCTATACAGTTATAGGGTGTGCAGTGAGTCCAACGGCTGACCAAATTTAGGAAAAACCCCACTAAGAAATTAAAGACACATAGAGCAGAGCCACAGTAACGACAAATTCCCATTAGAAAGGAGAGAGTCTCCCATAAAGCCTCCTCAAAACAATGTTCCCATTATTAGGAAGTGGGTCTCCCATAGTGTTGGCCTATGCAGTGAATGCAAGGGTTGCCAAAAATTTGATGGCACTCCAATGCCCCTTGGAAGAGACGTGGAAGAGGGCCTCATAAAAAATGTTCTCTTTAGAAAGGAGCGGGCCTCCTATACTTGTAATGCCCATGCACTAATTGTATGGGCTGACAAACATTTACCCCTGGGGGGTATACATGAACATAGTGGAGGATGAGGAGAAGGAGGCGGACAAGAGCAAATAGCCAAAATCAGGAAGCGTATACCCATGTCTGGGTGTGAAAAGGTGCATGGGAATACACCTCCCAAGAAAAGACACTGGATTTGAGTTTATGTTATGCTGCTATCATTCGGTGGTGTTGAGAAGTCTGGCCCAATCCAGCCCTTGTTCATTTTTATAAGAGTCAGCCTGTCAGCATTTTCAGTTGACAGGCAGATGCGCTTATCAGTTATAACTCCATCAGTGGCACTAAAAACACGCTCAGATAAAACGCTGGTGGTAGGGCAGGCCAGGACCTACAAGGCATAGAGATCCAGTTCATTCCACATATCCAGCTTGGATACCCAATAATTATAAGGCACAGAGGAATCACGGAGGACGTTCGTGCGGTCGGCAAGAGACTCCCTCAGCATCTTCCCAAACTTTGCACTCCTTGTGAGAGCACTCCACGCCTCAAGGCCTGTGGGATGCGAGGGGCTGAGAAAACTCTCTCAGAACTTTCACAGTGTTCCCCTGCCTCTGCTGGATTGAAGTTGTCTCTCTCGCCTATACTCCTTGGTTGTCCAAAGAAATGTGCCCTCTACCGCCAGCATTTTCGGATGGGTATTTTTTTAATAGTTCTGCAACAAAGGCCTTTTGGTACAGCTCCATTTTTGTACCTGTCCGTGTCAGGAATAAGAGATATAAAGTTCTCTTTCTAGCGTGGGTCTAGAAGTGTCACCAACCAGTAATGACTGTCACCCAAAATTTTGAGAATGCGAGGGTCATGGGAAAGGCAGCATAACATAAACTCAGCAATGCATGCCAGACTACTAACGGGCAAAACTTCCATGTCCTCACCAAGAGGATGACTGACTATGCGCTCCTCCTCCTCCTCCCTGTCCTCTGGCCATCCATGCTGAACAGACGGTATGACAGCTGTGCAGGTAGTACCATCTATAGCGCATGAAACTATCTCCTGTCCTTTTTCCTGCTCCTCATTTTCCTCATTGTCACCAAGTCCACGTTGGGATGAGATGAGGCTGGTCTTTGTGTAATCACCCTGTATGGTTCCTTGCTCCATCTCATCGTGCTCCGCCTGCAATGCATCCTCTTTGATTGTGAGCAGAGAGCGTTTCAGAAGACAGAGAAGCATGATGGTGATGATAATTATGGCGTCATCGCCGCTCACCATCTTGGTGGAGTGCTCAAAGTTTTGGAGGATGGTACATATGTCTGACTTTCATGTCCACTCCTGAGGTCATGTGTGAAATCGGAACTGAATAACGATGGCCTTGTTGATGCTGGTGCTCAACAACTGCCCTCTTCTGCTCACAAATTCTTCCCAACATCTGCAGTGTAGAGTTCCAACGCGTGGGGACATCACACACCAGTCTGTGAGCCGGAAGCTGCAAACGCTGCTGAAACACGGCAAGGGCGGCAGAAGTTGTAGCTGACTTTCTAAGGTGGCATACTTTAACAAGCAGATCCGGCAGCTCCGGGTAGGATTTGAGAAACCGCTGAACCACAAGGTTAAGCAAATGGGCCAGGCATGGTACGTGTGTGAGCTCACCTCACCTCAGCGCCGCCACCAGGTTCCGGCCATTGTCACACACGACCATACCTGGCTGTAGGTTCAGCGGTGTGAGCCACAGATCTGCCTGCTCTTTCAGAACTGTCCACAACTCTTCAGCATTGTGCGGTTTGACACGTAAGCATATTAGCTTCAGCACAGCCTGTTGCCCCTCGGGCGAGGCAGTGCTGCAGTGCTTCCAGCTTGTGACTGATGTGTTCATTTTGGAGATGGAGGCTGAAGAGGAGGAGGTAGCTGAGGAGGATGAGGTGCAGTAGCTGTAGACGGTGGGGGCAACCCTGATTGACCTAGGGCCTGCAATCCTTGGCGTCGGGAGGACCTATTCCTTCCCAAAGTCCAACTGGGTCCCGGCTTTCACTATGTTAACCCAGTGTGCCGTCAGCAAGATGTACCATCCCTGCCCACAAGCACTTGTCCACGTGTCCGTGGTTAACTGAACTTTCCCGGTAACTGCTTTGTTGAGGGCACAGCTAATGTTTTGGGACACGTGCTTGTGTAATGCGGGGACGGCACACCGGGAGAAATAGTGGCGGCTGGGGATCGAGTACCAAGGGACAGCTGCCACCATCAGGTTGAGGAATGCTTCCGTCTCCACGAGCCTAAAAGACAACATTTCGAGGGTAAGCAGTCGTGAAATGTGAGAATTTAGTAGTGTGGCCTGTGAGGCATTGGCTGCATATTTGGGCTTGCGTTCTAAGGACTGGAGTATGGACAACTGAACGCTGCGGTGGGACAAGGACATGGACGTGCTTCCTGATGCTGCTACTTGAGAGTGCGCAACGACAGGTGCAGGGCAGGAGGCATCTTCGCATGCACCATGGACAGGGGATTGGCTTGCATGCACAACAGCGGAAGAAGCAATGGTGCCACATGCAGACACTGTTCCTGGACCCTGGGGTTTGGCCCGCAAAGTCTGGTGCTTTGCTGCCATGTGCCTGATCATGCTGGTGGTGGTCAGGCTGGTCGTTTTGCCACCCCTGCTAATGCTGGCCTGGCAGGTGGTGCAAATGGTCTTTTTGGGGTTATTGGCAGAGTCTTTAAAAAACAACCAGACTCGGGAAGACCAAACAGTTGTACTGGCAACTTCCTTCATGTTGGTGTTACGGGGAATGGTTGCCTGCCTTCTGTCTGCAGACACCACACTGCTTCTTCCTGCCTGTTGGGGTGTTCTGCCTCCCTCCCCCTGTGTGCTCCTGTCCTCACTCTGCATGTCCTCCTGCTAGGTTGGGTCAGTTACTATATCATCCACTACCTCCTCTTCTATTTCGGCACCCTGGTCCTCCTCCTGACTTTCTGGCAATTGTGTCTCATCATCGTCCACCTTTGGGACACTTTCCCACTGTCTCCTTCGTGTGACCGTGGCTGCTCAAATATTTGGGCATCGCTATATGCGATCTCCTCTTGCCCCCGCAACAAGTGGACCGGGCGAGAGGCCCAAATCTATAAATGGAAAAGTGAACAGCTCTTCAGAGTGTCCAAGTGTGCGATCAGCTGTCTCCAGGCACTCGGCATGGTGGGAGGAAGGAGGATCAGGGTGAGGAATATGCGGTCCAGACTCACGGCTACTGAGACTTGACTGTGTGGAGGACAGGGTCGTGGTGGTGGTGGCTAAGTGACTGGAAGCATTATCCGCTATCCAACCAACAACCTTTTGACACTGCTCTGGGTTCAATAGTGGTGTGCTGCAGTTCCCTAGGAATTGGGACAGGAAGGTCGGGCGAGAAGATGTGGGTGTTTGTTGTGGCACAATTTCAGCTTGCCTTATCCTCAGCCTCTGCATGCACCATCACCATCACGTCCAGTTTCCCATCCCTTGCCACGTGCCTTGCTCATTTTAAATGGAGGACAGTATCTTCCACGCTCACTACAAATGACTGAGTTTGGAGCGAACTTATATGTGATCCGTGTGACAGAGAAAACAGAGTTTTAAAAAACCTGGCCTGTAGGTAACTAGTTTGAACAACACACTGGTGTGAATTGCTTCACTGACACACTGAAGGAAACTTTTAATGGAGGCCAGAAATGGCAGTATTTTCTGACAACATATATGCGATCTATGTGACGGAGAAAACAGAGTTTTAAATACCTGACCTGTAGGTAACTAGTTTGAACAGCAAACTGGTGTGAATTGCTTCACTGACACACTGAAGGAAATTTTTAATGGAGGCCAGAAATGGAAGTATTTTCTGACAACGTGTATGTGATCCGTGTGATGGAGAAAACAGAGTTTTAAATACCTTGCCTGTAGGTAACTAGTTTGAACAGCAAACTGGTGTGAATTGCTTCACTGACACACTGAAAGAAATTTTTAATGGAGGCCAGAAATGGAAGTATTTTCTGACAATGTATATGTGATCCATGTGATGAAGAAAGCAGAGTTTTAAATACCTGGCCTGTAGGTATCTAGTTTGAACAGCAAACTGGTGTTAATTGCTTCGCTGACGCACTGAAGGAAATTTTTAATGGAGGCCAGAAATGTCAGTATTTTCTGACAACGTATATGTGATCCGTGTGATGGAGAAAACAGAGTTTTAAATACCTGGCCTGTAGGTAACTAGTTTGAACAGCAAACTGGTGTGAATTGCTTCACTGACACACTGAAAGAAATTTTTAATGGAGGCCAGAAATGGCGGTATTTTCTGACAACGTATATGTGATCCGTGTGACGGAGAAAACAGAGTTTTAAATACCTGGCCTGTAGCTAAGTAGTTTGAACAGCAAACCGGTGTCACAAACTTCGCTGACACAGTGAAAAAAAATTGGAATGGAGGCTAAAAATGGAAGTATTTTCTGAAAACGTATATGTGATCCGTGTGACGGAGAAAACACAGTTTTAAATAGCTAGTGCCAACAAGCAAATGGGGCAGGAAAACAGTGTTCTCTGGATTGCTTTTTAAGCAAATAATGAGGATTAAGATCCAAAAAAAAGTATTCCTGGCCCCTGAGACATGGGCCTTTGTATATAAATATCTAACAGCAGCAGAAGGCAGAATTGGAATGGAGCCTCTTGTGCTATATGCACTGCAGTCTACTATATACCCTGCCTGCCTATATACCCTGTCTGCCTGATATCTCTGCAGATGGATTAGTTAGTCCTCAAAAGGACTGTTTGTTAAGATGGATATGTGTAATGTACAGTTTATCTCCCTACACTACCTAACACACAAGCAAATCTCTCCCTGACGCTGCAGCACCTCTCCCTACTCTGCCTGATTCCGGAGTGACTGTGACGAGCACAGCGTCTCCAGGTCTGATATAGACCTGATGGTGCTGTGCGGCCATCCAATCACTGTATTGCCACAACCACCATGGCTGCAGCATTACGAGTGGCAGGCAATCCCTGCATGCGCAAACATGCAGGGATGGGACTCGAGTTCCGCCGAGCAACCCCGAAAATACTCGGCGAGCGCCGAGCATCTCGAGCAGTGAGATGCTCGGGCGAGCACCGATCAGTAGCGAGCATGCTCGCTCATCACTAGTGGTATGATCAGATCATGTCACTGTACGGTCAGACACAGCCATTACACAGTACACAGCAGGGGAACATTTATAAGATTATCTCAGCACAGGAATATTTTATTTAAACATATCCAATTGTGGAAATTATTATTATTCCAAGATCTATTGCTTAAAATCAACTTTAGTTTATGAGAAAACCCTTTTAATACATTGAGATATCATACACAAGAATACAGAAAAATATCCTACCATTTTATGTCAATGGCACATATACAGACCTTGTTTTCATAGTTACAGACTACAAACAAAGCCTGTGTAGTCTGATCCTGCAGTCAGACTTGCTTTCATCTATTCCCATTTTTGATGTAATGCATTCTGTACGTTAGCAACAAGTAAGAGACAGGTGGAAGGAATGAGAATGCCTGAAAGATATTTAACTCCTTCATGACTGGGCGATTTTCTGTTTGTTTTTTTTTATTTTTGTTTTTTCCTCCCCTTCTTCCCCTTCTACCATAACTTTTTATTTTTAGATCCACAAAACCATTTGAAGGTTTGTTTTTTTGCAGCAAGAGTTGTACTTTTGAATGACACTATGCAATTTATCATGTGAGACACTGGAAAGCGTGAAAAAATTCCAAGTGTGTTGAAATTGTAAGAAAAATAAATTTCTCAATTGCTTTTTGGATTTTTTATTCACCACATTCACGATACAGTAAAACTGATCCGGTAATATGATTCTACAGGTCATTACAATTACACAGATACCAAACATGCATATTTTTTTTATTTAATTTCTTTGGAAATACGTAAAGAAAAGCTATACTGATTATATCGCCTTTCTCAGAGACCCATAACACTTTTCATTTTCAGGATCTGGTGCTGTGCGAGGGCTTATTTTTTGCTCCCTGAGCCAACATTTTTACTGATACCATATTGGGTAGTTACAATGTATTGATTACCTTTTATTACATTTTATTTCAATGTTGCAGTAGCCAAAAAACTGTAATTCTGTCGTTTCAATTTTTTTTCTCTTTACTGTTTACCAATCTGACTAATTTATTTTATATTTTGATAGGTCAAACTTTTACAAACACAGCGCTGCCAAATAAGTGTATTTTTAAAATATAATTGTTTTATTTGTAATAGGGCAAAGGGGGATGATTTGAAGTTTTGTTTTTTTTATTTTAAAAATATTTTTTTACTTCTTGCTTTATTTGTTAGTCCCCTTAAGGGACTTAACCCCCCAATGACCACCAATACGTCTTTTTACAGACCTGAGATATAAGAGAATAGCATCATCAGACAGGTGACAATCCAGCAGCTGTTAGCTGTACAGTACAGCAGACTGACTCCCTGCTGCATTAGCCACAATCGGTGTTGGCACCGACCATGGCCGTTTAACCCCTTAGATGCTGCTGTCAATAGTGACTACAGCATCTTAATGGTAAACTGAGTGTGGCATCTCCCTCTTTAACCCCATTGGCACCCCGCGGCTATGATTGTGTGGTCCTGATGTTTGTCATGGCAATTCACAGCCAAATAATGGCCTTAGAGTCTGCTATAGTGACCTCTTGAGAAGTTAGCAACATATAGGTGGTAAAAATACATTTTTTCATTCCTGTCATAACACATTGCATTAATTTTTGAAATGCACATGAAGGGTTAATAAACTACATGACAGCAGTTTTGATTATGTTGACTGATGCTGTTTTTAAAAATTTGTTTTTTTTTCCAATATATAGGTCCCCCAAAGTCGCTTCAAAAACTAAATAGGTCCCTAAAAAAATAAATTGTGTTAATTTCCTTGAAAAAAATGAAGCATCACTGCTACATTTCTATACCTTTTAAAATGCTAACAAAATAAAAGAACATTTTACAAATGGTGCTGATGTAAGGCAGACATGAGGAAAATGCTAATTATTAATGTTTTTGCGTGGTATGATATAAATAAACACAAAACATATCAAACTAAATGTACCATTATCATACAATATATTGTGCCACGAAAAAACAATCTCAAAATCACTGGGATGTGTTGAAACATTTCAGAGTTATTACCACTTAAAGTGACACTGGCCAGATTTAAAAAATTTGGCCTCATCATTAAGGGGTTTAAATCTGCGCTCGTCTCATCGCTTGTGCTAAACTTAGCAGTTCATCAACATTGCTATGTATTGTGAAAATAATGATCTCCTATGAATGCAAGCTAAACGTTGGTTCGCACAGAAGTATTCTAATGACAAGCAAGGTGGTCTTAAGCAGATCCTCGGCTGTCATGGCAATCCATCGGTGCCCCGCGATTACATCAAGGATGCACTGTTGGGCATGTGTAATGACATGCTACCTTGTCGGCGTGTGTTAAATGCCACTGTCAGGGATTGACAGTGGCATTTAACACGTTAACAGCCTTGGGCAGAGCTCTGCCTCACCCGCAGCTGTTGAAGGCACATGATCATAGAATCATAGAATGGTAGAGTTGGAGAGGACCTCCAGGGTCATCGTGTCCAACCCCCTGCTCAAAGCAGGATTCACTAATCCATCACAGACAGATGTCTGTCCAGCCTCTGTTTGTAGACTCCCATTGAAGGAGAACTCACCACCTCTCATGGCAGCCTATTCCACTCATTGATCACCCTCATTGTCAAAAAGTTTTTTCTAATATCTAATCTGTATCTTCTCTCATTTAGTTTCATCCCATTGCTTCTAGTCTTTCTTTGTGCAAATGAGAATAAAGCGGATCCCTCTATACCAGTGGTTCTCAACTCCAGTCCTCAAGACCCACCAACAGATCATGTTTTCAGGATTTCCTTAGTATTGCGCAGGTGATGGAATTATTACCTGTGTAATACTAATGAAATGCTGAAAACATGATCTGTTGGTGGGTATTGAGGACTGGAGTTAAGAACCACTGCTCTACACTGTGACATCTCTTCAGATATTGATATTTGTAAACAGCTATTAAGTCTCCTCTTAGCCTTCTTTTTTTACAAGCTAAACATTCCCAGATCCTCTAACCATTCCTCGTAGGACATCGTTTGGAGTCTGCTCACAATCCTGGTGGCTCTTCTCTGAACTTGGTCCACTTTTTCAATGTTTTACCCATCATCTGCTGGGAAAGATAACGGCTCGTCGTACAAGCGTCAAAGTCAAGGCCATGACATATGACGTATTGTATGTCATATATCGTGAAGGGGATAAATGCTGTTTAGGAAATCAAGAAAAAAAACTACACGGCAATAGGTGAGCTTTATATAATGGTAGTGATAATACTTAAAAGTTTCTTTTAAAGTTGGAGAATGTTTTAATTTACAGCGACGTAGTTGTATAAAGACTTGTTTTTTGAAAGATATGTTGTTTTTTTAATTGACATACTGTATATTGGGGTACATAAAATGAATTGAATAACTGTTACAATTTTTGGCGGTTGATATCCCGTGATCATGTCACAGGGTTTCCTATGAGTTTACATAGGGAGGCTATCTCTTTATTTAATCATTTAGATGCAGCAGTAAGCATTACAGTCATGGCCAAAAGTGTTGCTACCCTTGAAATTGTTTCAGAAAATGAAGTATTTCTCCCTGAAAATTATTGCAATTACACATGTTTTGTTATACCTATGTTTATTTCCTTTGTAAGTATTGGAACAACACAAAAAACTGAGAAAAAAATTAGAAATAAAAGGCAAATTTAGTCCTTTATGAAATAAAACTCTCACCTTATGCAGCGCCTGTACTGCATTCCATAAATGCTTATACAACCCCCTGACTCCGCCTGTAGACCCCCCCAAAAAGCTTTTTAAATTCTCCAGCGCTGCATGGTAATCCCCGGCTGCTGTCGCCATCCTCCTTCTTTAATTAACGTGGATGATGCCTCGCTTCATCCACACTGCCAGGTGAAATCTTGCGCCTGTATACAGAAATCGTGGATCATGCCTGCGCACTATGCTTTGCCCTACTGCGGGCATAACATAAGTGCATATGCACCCGTAGTAGTGTAAGGCAAATCATAGTGCGCAGGTGTGAGCAGCGATTTCTGTGCATAGGAGCAAGATTTCACCCGGCAGTGTGGATCAAGCAAGGCGTCATCCACGGCAATTAAATAAAACGTTGAGCAGCAGCTAGGGAGAGGGATGGAGAAGCCTGAAACCATGTCTATTGGACTGGACCGACGGGATTACAATACAGCGTGGGAGAATTTAAAAAGGTTTTTGGGGGCTCCTCTGGGGGAGTCAGGGGGTTATATAATCATTTAGTTCATATAGGACAAAACTGGTGACAGGTTCCCTTTAAGATCTCTCCACAGGTGTTCAATGGGATATACAAGTGCTTCTCACTAAAGTCGTATATCATTAAAAAGTTAATTTATTTCAGTTCTTCAATAATTGCCTAATTTAGTGAGAGGCATTTGTAGATCTGGACTCATTGCTAGGCACTTCAGAACTCTCCAACACTTTGTTTCCACGCAGTTTTGGTTGCTTCTTGAAGTATGTTTGGGGTCATTGTAATGCTAGAAGACCTATGACCTAGGATGCAAACCCAGCTTTCTGACACTGGCCACTTCATTGCGACACAAAATTCTTTGGTAGTCTTCAGATTTCATGATCCTTGCACACAGTCAAGGCACCCAGTGCCAGAGGCAGCAACACAACCCCCAAAAATCTTCAAATCTCTATTATATTTGACTGTAGGTACTGTGTTCTTTTCTTTGTAGGCCTCATTCCATTTCGGTAAACAATAGAATGATGAACTTTACCAAAAAGCTCTATCTTGGTCTCATCTGTACACAAGACACTTTACCAGAAGGATTTTTGCTTACTCACATACATTTTTGCAAACTGCAGTATAGCTTTTTTATTTCTCTGTGTCAGCAGTGGGCTCCTGGGTCTCCTGCCATAGTATTTCATGTCACTCAAATGTTGACGGATAGTTTGCGGTGACACTGATGCACCCCAAGCCTGAGAGACAGCTTGAATTTCCTTGGAATGTGATTGGGGGTGCTTATCCACTATTCGGACTATTCTGCATTGCAACCTTTCATCAATTCTTCTCTGCTGTACACATCCAGGGAGATTAGCTACAGTGCCATGGGTTGTAAACCTCTTGATTATGTTGTGCACCGTGGACAAAGGAACATCAAGATCTTTGGTGATGGACTTGTAACCTTGATATTATTCATCAGTTTTGGTTCTCTTCTCCTCTTTCTGTTCTCCATGCTTAGTGTGGCACACACAGACACACAGTGCAAAGATTGAGTAAACTTCTCCCATTTTTTCTGGTTTCAGGTGTGATTTTCATATAGCCCATAACTGTTACTTGCCACAGATGAGTTTGCAAAGATGCCCTCATTTTTGTCCATTTTTAGTGGGAAATTTGTCCAATTTGCTTTTTTTTCTCTGTTTTTCTGTGTTGTTCCAAACACACAAAGGAAATAAACGCGTGTAACAAAACATGTGTAATTGCAATAATTTTCTGGGAGAAATAATTCATTCTCTGAAACAATTTCAAAGTTGCCAACACTTTCGGCCATCTCTGTATTAGTGTTGAGCCACCCCCGTAGTTTTCTGGTTCGGTTCGGTTCGTCGAACACCGGTATGTTCGCCGAACTGTTCGTCGAATTGTTCGTCGAACACCATCGAACACCATTAAAACCAATGGTAGGCAAACAAAAGCAGATAGAAACACATAGAAAACAGCTTCAAAGGTGTCCAAAACCTGACAAACTGCTCAGAAGACACAACTAACACATGGAAAAGTGACAAGTAAATATAATCATGCGAAAATAAAGAGGTGGAGGAGTAAAAGGAGGGGGAGACACAGATATAGGCATGTTATGCCCTTCTAAAACAAAAAAACTGAGAAGCCGACACGGCCAGTCCGTTCCTGCCCGTGCGACCTCCGTGTCGCCGGGTTTGTGCCAGAGCTGCGGTGGACCCTGACGGCCAGCCCCCCTCTCCCAATACTGATGCCTGTCCGCTGGTGGGTCGAGCCCCCCCGCGGCGGAGGCAGGTCTAAGCTCTGTAATTTAAACTGTCTCTCTAATTTGAATGAGTACACTTTAAATCCTTTTACAAGGATCTATTGGAGGGCAAGTCTCATGCCAGCAGCCGCGGTAATTCCAGCTCCAGTAGCGTCCACTAAAGCTGCTGCAGTTAAAAAGATTTTATAAGGATCGAGCTTGGCGGTCCACCGCAAGGCGTCCTACCGCCAGTCCCAGCCCCTGTGCCTTGGGGTGCCTCCCCCGATGCTCTTCACTGAGTGTCCCGGGGGCCCGAAGCATTTCCTTTGAAATAATTAAGTGTCCAAACTACAGGTGGTGTAGCTTGCTTAACAGCTGGGATAATCCGCTGACTAGCAGACACTGCTACTAGGCCCAAAGTATTGCCTGGGCTAGATGCAGTTAAAAATTTGTAATTAGATCTACAGGCGGTGGCTACTCCGCTGACTAGCAGACACTGATGCTTTGCAGCAGACCTCTGATTCCCAGGCTATAGTATGAGTAAACAGCTCTTCAGACTCAACCATCTGTGTTACCCCAAGCCATAGTGTATGTAATTTCTTACGGTTAAAAGGGGGGGGGGACCCGACCCACCTGGAATTGACGATGCCAACATCATGTAAAACACAGCAAGGGGACTCCAAAAAGAGTCTCCATTTTTTCCAAAAATTGTGGCACAGACACCACTTAAGTGGCATCAATTGTCCGAGAGTTGCTTAAAATGGTTGGTGAGGTGATTTTCCAAAATCCTAAAGCTTTTAGTCTCCCCAGGAAGACACAGGTGGGGCAGATGGTGGTTGGACTGGCCTGCTAGGCCGCATTGTAGCACAGTGAGCTTCGCACTGCAACTTATGCTTCATATCCATGTGACTGTTCAAGCATAAAGCACTCAAACTATTGTTTTTTTGGCCTCTACTTAGCTTTTGGTGACAAATGTTACAGATAACAAGAGATGGGTCATCCTTATCGATCTGAAAAAATGCCCAGGCTATGCAAGGCTTAGAGCCCATGCGACCTGAAGAGCCACCACGACTTGTGGTCAGTGGCACAGTTGTGTTTGAGGATGCAGTTGTTGACGTGCTTCCAGTACTACGTCTCTGTCCAGGAAGGCGCAACCTAACCTCGTTGTCACTAGCATCCTCCTCCACCTCCTCTGCTGACCTCATCGACTGACTGACTGTGGGTTGACAGTAAGTTGGATCTCCAACCTCGTCATCATCACTCTGTGTGTTCTCACACCCGTCGTCCTCAGAGCCAACCTTTTCCTGCCCTGACCGAAAAGTCAAGTTGTCGCTCCAATCAGGTATTTGAGTCTCATCATCATCTTCATCATTGTCTCCACCAACAGGAGTTACAGTTTGGGAACGAGGGTCTACATTATTCTCAGAACCTTCTTCATCTGGTCGTGGATCCAACTCATAATGTCACGGGTGTGTCGCCACGAAGATCGTCGCGATTACACAGCCTGACTTCTCGCAGCTGAGTTTTTGGTGCTTGGTGTTTTTCGGCAGGGAGGGAGTTAATTCTCTCTCTCTGTGCTAGACGAGGCCCAGCCTCGCCCAGCTGCAGTTAATTCTGCAGTATTGGGACTCCTTCAAATACCTGCCGTTCTGATAGGGTAGTTGTCGGTGAAAGCTTTTCTTGCAGACTATCAGAGTGATACATGGTATTGTGGAGTTAGGAGCGAAGTGTACTCGGTGTGGTTTTTTCCCTTCCTCGCTTTATTCTTTATCCCCTTACCCGTTGGTGTTCCCTCCGTTGTAGTGGTGTAAGTTTGTTGTATGCGAGGTGGTTTTTGGTTTGCCCCTTGTACTGTCTCGTTCGTCTTGTACTGTGTTTGGCATATACGGTCCTGTCCCCAATTGTTGTGATCGGGGTCCTTCTCAGGACTAGATTACTGAGGTTCAGGGATTCTCAGGAGGTTGGTTTACGCTGGCGGCCTGGACCTCTGTACCATCAACAGTACCTCCAGGTAGAGGGATTAGGCAGGGCCTCAGTGTAGGGTCAGCATAGGCTCCTGACCTTCTGAACGCCGAGACAGCGTGACATTATGAGAACCTTGTCATGCCATTTGGTCTGACTAATGCCCCGGCGGTGTTCCAACACTTTGTTAATGACATTTTTCGCTGCCTGGTGGGTCAGTTTGTTGTTATTTATCTGGATGACATCTTAATTTACTCGCCTGATCTTGTGTCTCATCAGGAGCATGTTAGGCAGGTGTTACAGATCTTGCGGGATAATAAACTGTACGCCAAGTGGGAAAAGTGTGTGTTCGCCGTTCAGGAACTCCAGTTTCTAGGCTTCCTGGTGTCAGCGTCTGGTTTTCATATGGACCCTGGGAAAGTGCGGGCAGTTCTTGAGTGGGATCTGCCAGAGAATCTTAAGGCACTACAACGTTTTCTGGGGTTTGCTAATTATTACCGGAAATTCATTCGGAATTTCTCGTCCATGGTTAAACCTCTCACAGACATGACAAAAAAAAGGGACAGATTTTTCTAGGTGGTCTGACAAGGCTTGTCAAGCTTTCTCCTCCTTGAAAAAATGTTTTGCCTCGGCACCCATACTCATTCAACCTGATGCGTCACAGCCATTCATTGTAGAGGTAGACGCTTCTGAGGTAGGGGTAGGGGCAGTATTATCACAAGGTTCGCCTCCTGGTAAATGGCGTCCGTGCGCTTTTTTCTCTAAAAAATTGTCATCCGCTGAGAGGAATTACGATGTCGGCAATAGGGAACTCTAGGCCATTAAGTTAGCTTTTGAGGAGTGGCGCCATTTTTTGGAGGGGGCTATCCATCCGGTCACCGTCATCACCGATCACAAGAACCTGCTCTATCTGGAGTCCGCAAAACGTCTGAATCCCAGACAAGCTAGGTGGTCATTGTTTTTTACCAGGTTTAATTTTGTCGTCACATATCGTCCTGGATCAAAAAATGTAAAGGCGGATGCCTTATCTCGTAGTTTCCCTGGGGCCGGGAATACGGATGACCCAGTTCCTATCCTTCAGGAGGGGGTGGTGGTGTCGGCAGTATTCTCTGAGCTTGAGGAGGAAGTATTGGAGGCTCAGGGGGACGCCCCTGTTGGACCTCCTGGGAGACTGTTTGTTCCAGATCAGTTGCGACAAAAGGTGATCAAGGCACACCATAACTCAGCTTTGGCAGGACACGCAGGGAGTAAAGCAACTGTGGATCTCCTTTCGCGTCGGTTTTGGTGGCCTAATTTACATAGGGAGGTGGGAACTTTTGTTGCGTCCTGTGGGGTTTGTGCGCGCTCTAAGACCCCACGTACCCGTCCGTCTGGGGCTCTCTTACCTTTGAAGATCCCGGAGCGTCCTTGGACTCATCTGTCTATGGACTTTATTACGGATCTCCCGCCATCTTCGGGTAAGACGGTCATACTCGTTGTAGTGGACAGGTTCAGAAAGATGGCACATTTTATCGCTCTTCCTGCTCTTCCTAATGCTAAAACTCTTGCGCAGGTGTTCATTGGGGAGATTGTAAGGCTTCACGGTGTACCCTCTGATGTGGTGTCTGATCGGGGGTCTCAGTTTGTGTCCAAATTCTGGAGGGCATTTTGTACTCGGCGGGGGATGCATTTATCGTTTTCTTCGGCTTTTCATCCTCAGACCAATGGTCAGACGGAACGTCTGAACCAGAGTTTGGAAACATATCTCCGGTGTTTTGTGTCAGAGAACCAGGAGGACTGGGCTTCTTTCTTACCTCTGGCGGAGTTTGCTCTTAATAATAGGCGGAGTGAGTCCACTGGTAAGTCCCCGTTTTTTGGGGCATATGGTTTTCACCCCCAGTTTTGTACTTTCAGTAGGGGGGGCTCTTCGGGGGTTCCTGAGGAGGAACGATTTTAGTCATCACTCGCTTCGATATGGAAAGGGTTGCTGTATAATCTAAGTTCTATGGGGAACCGATACAAACGTATGGCTGATAGGAAGAGAGTGTCTGGTCCGGACCTAAGTGTGAACGAGCGGGTATGGTTGTCTACCAAGAATATAAAACTTAAGGTTCCCTCCTGGAAACTGGGTCTCAGGTTCATCGGGCCGTATAGGATCTGCTCTATAATTAATCCGGTGGCATTTCGTCTTGACCTCCCCTCTACTTTTAAAATTCACAACGTGTTCCACAGATCTTTGCTTAAAAGGTATGTGGCGCCAATGATACCGTCACCTTTACCTCCTCCTCCTGTGGTGGTCAATGGTAACTTGGAGTTTCAGGTATCGAAAGTCATCGATTCACGTTTTAATCGCCGGTCCCTTCAGTACCTGGTTCATTGGAAGGGGTATGGTTCTGAGGAGAGGATGTGGGTTCCTGCATCGGATATTAACGCAGACCGATTAATTCGGGCCTTTCACACGACTCACCCGGATAAACCTGGCCCTGAGGGTCCGGAGGCCCCTCGTAGAAGGGGGGGTACTGTCATGGGTGTGTCGCCACGAAGATCATCGCGATTACACAGCCTGACTTCTCGCAGCTGAGTTTTTGGTGCTTGGTGTTTTTTGGCAGGGAGGGAGTTAATTCTCTCTCTCTGTGCTAGACGAGGCCCAGCCTCGCCCAGCTGCAGTTAATTCTGCAGTATTGGGACTTCCTTCAAATACTCTGATAGGGTAGTTGTCGGTGAAAGCTTTTCTTGCAGACTATCAGAGTGATACATGGTATTGTGGAGTTAGGAGCGAAGTGTACTCGGTGTGGTTTTTTCCCTTCCTCGCTTTATTCTTTATCCCCTTACCCGTTGGTGTTCCCTCCGTTGTAGTGGTGTAAGTTTGTTGTATGCGAGGTGGTTTTTGGTTTGCCCCTTGTACTGTCTCGTTCGTCTTGTACTGTGTTTGGCATATACCGTCCTGTCCCCAATTGTTGTGATCGGGGTCCTTCTCAGGACTAGATTACTGAGGTTCAGGGATTCTCAGGAGGTAGGTTTACGCTGGCGGCCTGGACCTCTGTACCATCAACAGTACCTCCAGGTAGAGGGATTAGGCAGGGCCTCAGTGTAGGGTCAGCATAGGCTCCTGACCTTATGAACGCCGAGACAGCGTGACACATAAAGATTCTGGTCATCAGTGCAGATCATTTCCTCGTCTGGATTCACAGAAGCTCTGGAGCAGACCTCTGATTCCCAGGCTATAGTATGAGTAAACAGCTCTGCAGACTCAACCATCTGTGCTACCCCATACTCAGACGGGCAGCTGGAGACTTGGGAGCTGTGAGGAAGCAAGTGCGATTGGGGTGACACCTCTGAGGACTGGAGTATTTGTGATGTTGAAGTTGAGGTGGAGGAGACCCCACTTAAAGGAGCACTTGATATCCGTTGAAGCACCTGCTGTTTTTGTGCCTCATCTGGAATTTGTAGCGATGGGCGAGGCAGTAAGAAAAGGATCGGATCACATTGTCCACGAAAAGAAGTAGACATCTTAGTTTGGCTGGAAGATGGTCTTTCTTCTGCAGATGTTACTGTTTCTTTAACACCTACCCCATGGACACAACCTTTTTTTCCCTTCCCAACATGCCTATTCCCCTTTCCACCAGCAGCAGGCCTTTTGCCACTCATTTTGTTGGTTAACTAATTGACAACTCTGTAGTTGTTTGCACAAAAAACGATGGATGGAAACCGAGCACAGCTGAGTGGCCAAACTGTGGTACTAGCCCAAAAGGATTGGCTAGGTTAGAAGCAGTAAAACAATTTTATTACATACACAGGTGGTGGAGCTTGGTATAGATGGCCTAATAGAATGAGTACCACACACTGCTACAGGCCCAAAATTATTTTCCGGGCTAGATGCAGCTAAAAATTATTATTAATTTCAAAGCTGGTGGAGCTTGGTATAGATGGCCTAATACAATGAGTACCACACACTGCTACAGGCCCAAAATTATTTTCTGGGCTAAATGCAGCTAAAATTATTATTAATTTCAAAGCTGGTGGAGCTTGGTATAGATGGCCTAATACAATGAGTACCACACACTGCTACTATGCCCAAAATTATTTTCCGGGCTAGATGCAGCTAAAAATTATTATTAATTTCAAAGCTGGTGGAGCTTGGTATAGATGTCCTAATAGAATGAGTACCACACACTGCTACTATGCCCAAAATTATTTTCCGGGCTAGATGCAGCTAAAAATTATTATTAATTTCAAAGCTGGTGGAGCTTAGTATAGATAGCCTAATAGAATGAGTACCACACACTGCTACAGGCCCAAAATTATTTTCCGGGCTAGATGCAGCTAAAAATTATTATTAATTTCAAAGCTGGTGGAGCTTAGTATAGATAGCCTAATAGAATGAGTACCACACACTGCTACAGGCCCAAAATTATTTTCCGGGCTAGATGCAGCTAAAAATTATTATTAATTTCAAAGCTGTTGGAGCTTGGTATAGATGGCCTAATAGAATTAGTACCACACACTGCTACAGGCCCAAAATTTTTTTCCGGGCTAGATGCAGCTAAAAATTATTATTAATTTCAAAGCTGGTGGAGCTTGATATAGATGGCCTAATACAATGAGTACCACACACTGCCGCTATGCCCAAAATTATTTTCCAGGCTAGATGCAGATAAAAATTATTATTAATTTCAAAGCTGGTGGAGCTTGGTATAGATGGCCTAATACAATGAGTAACACACACTGCTACTATGCCCAAAAGGTTTTACTTAGCTAGGTGCAGAAAAAAATTCGTATTACATACACAGGTGGTGTAGCTTGCAACACAGATAGGCTACTCCACTGACTAACGCACACTGCAAGAGGCCCAAAAGGATTTGCTTAGCTAGATTTAGCCAAATGCTGTGAAAAACACTTGTACAGCACTGGCACAGACCTGCCTGGCAAAAAGTGGTAGGAACTGCTGTAACCTAGCCCTCAAAAGGGCTGCAATTACAAACTAGTCCCTACTCCCTAAACCTTTCTGTCTATTTAAGAGAAAATTCGCTTGCAATTCACAGTTACACAATATAGTGCTAACAGCAGCAGCGGTGCAGTCTAACACTCAGCTGCAGCAGTGAGAAAATGGTGGCGACGGGGAAAATGGCTGGGTCTTATAGGGCAAGGATATGTGACATACACAGCCAATGACACATGCCCTTGCTTGTGTGAAAAAAAGCACTTCGCTGCGTGTGTGCGCTGCTGATAGGCTGACAGACTGCACCTCCCCACTGTAAATGCGGGAAAGAAAAAAAAAATGGAGATCGTCATTATTTCTGCAGAGATCCATCCCCTGCCCCTCCCCCCGCCTGCTGTACACTCAAACTGTTTATTAACATTGATTAACAGCATTACTGTGAAAAAATCCAGTTACGATTTTGGTGTACGAACAGTTATCGAACATAACCTCGAACAGCCAGATTTTTTTCAAATCGTTCGTGTTCGTCGAACGGCTCGAACACCGCCCAAAACAGCTCGAATTTCAGATTGGCGAACAGTTCGAGTCGAACAATGCTAATCTCTACTCTGTATATGTTATATTGAACTTAACATCTTCAATGTTATAAACTATGAAACTATGAAAACTATGAACAGGAGTTTCTGCATATGACGGAAAGAAATTCTTGCTGAAAACCTGCAGAAAATATAGGGGGGTAATTTTCTTTTGACATCTTCCGTTTTGAGCAAATTACTGAAAGGGGGCATGGCCTAATAACTGTTGTGCTTTACTGCAGTCAGGGTAGAGTGGTGAGGCTCCTCTACAGCTAGACAGAGAATACTAAGGAGAAGCAGGGGAGATATGGCTGAGCTCATGAGACACATTCAGAACATTTTGTTCAGTGTAATATATACTTTGTAGAAGAAATTGCAATATGAAGTAATAGGAACAAAGTAAAATATGAGATTAATGGAAAAGTAGAGGAAAGTTTAGAATATTTTATCTCCTTTTTTCTGAATTTTATATCTTTAGTGCTATGTGAAAGCCTGTTAATGCTTTATTCTGCGACTTCACCCCACCATCCAAGCACTAGCACGTTGGTCCACCACTGTGCTAAGTGGTGGCAGTTCTCTGGTTCTAGAATCAGGCTGTCATAAACTATTCTAGATGAATAGCTAAGTACAAAAAAAATTCACAGGTAACCCCTTTAAGGAAAGCATCTCAGCAACAGCAGTTTTCAAAGTCATTATTCATTTTATTTGTGAGCAAGTAAATAACCTGAAGTTCTCTTAAAAATGCCTTACAATCAATCATATGTCTACTGAAAGATCATGTTTTTATTTGTATCTAATTCAGTGAGCTCTAAATCTGAGCAAATTATCAGTTAATTATCACTAAAGTTATCAGTATTATACCCGTGCTAGTAACAGAAGCACAAGTTCAGGTCACTGAGTTCCTCAGCACAGAGGAAGAGATGCTCAGCACACATATTAAAAATGTATTAACACATATGTTCAACTTTGCAATGATACATTCACATATTATTCAATTAAAGTGAACCTGTCACCATAAAAATTCAGTCTAATCTGCCGGCACCATGTTATAGAGCAGGAGTAGCTAAGCAGATTGATATATAGTTTTGAGAGAAGTCTCAGAATAAGGCCATGGCCCACTATCAGTGTTTGGTCAGTATTAGGTCAGTATTTTTTCTCAGGAGTGGGAGCCAAAACCAGGTGAGGAACAATCAGAGAAAATGTATAATAGAAACAATTCTGCATTTATCACCCACTCCTGGTTTTGGCTCCTACTCCTGAGAAAAAATGCTGCCCGAATACTGACCATATACTGATAGTGGAGCCATGGCCTAACCTGTGTCTTCATCATTTAATCCTCTGCCCTTTCTAGGATCTTCGGTCAAGTAGGCGGTCCTATCAGTGACTTTGTATAAATGAGAAAAAAACGGAAGTTGGCAGTCACTGATAGGATCACCCACTGGACTTAAGATCCCAGAAACAGCAGAGGATTTAATGGTTAAAACACCGGTTATACTAAGACTTTTCTTATAAAACTATAAATCAATCTGCTCAGCTCCTCCTGCTCTATAACGTGATGCCAGCAAATTGGACTTCATTTTCATGGTGACAGGTTCCTTTTAAACTTCTTAGTATTCTGAATCTATACAATACTCTGAAATATGGTTTTCTTACCGACGAGGAAGTTATTCTGTTTAAGACCACGGCCCCACTATCAGTATTTGATCAGTATTCGGTCAGGAGCAATAACTTGACTACTAAATGCATGAACCGTCACATGCGCGATCAACATGCATTACTCTGGCAATCTCACTGCGATAAAATGTGGACCAGCGGGCCTCACCAACCATCGGCCGTCCATCAACTACACCACTACCCTAGCCAAAGTCCTAAAAAAATACAGTAGTGGAAACGTTATAATTTACCGCACTTTTGCGGAATTTAGCTGATTTTCAGTAAAAACGCTTGGGTGTTTGATCATGAATCTGAATGTGCAATGTTCTTGCCGAATTTGAAAAAAACGAACGTGTTTCTGAACATGTTTGCTCATCTCTAGTCACAAGTGCTGTGAAAGTGAAAGTGAAGAATGGCTGAATCCCAGTCCCAGAGAAACTGTAAAATACCACCTCATGAGACGGCTCAATGACACACCCTACTGGCTGTACTCGAGTCACATGCCTCTCATGCCCTTCCTAATTTTGCCCCAACCCTTAGCATACTCTCAAGCACTTTCATCAGGTAGTCACCTGGAATGGCAACAATCTTGAAGGAGTTCCTATTAATGCTGAGCACTTGTTGGCTGCTTTGCCTTCACTCTGTGGTCCAACTATTCCCAAAATATCTCAATTGGGTTGAGATCAGTGATTATGAAGGCCATGTCATCTGACACCAATACTCCATCCCTCTTCTTCTTGATCAAATAACCCTTACATAGCCTGTAGCTGTGTTTTGGTTCAAGGTCTTGTTGCTAAACAAATAATGGTGACCTTAAGTGCAAACCAAATGGGATAGCATGCCTTTGCAAAATGATGTGATAGTCATGAATGTGCCTTGAATATGCCATAAATCATCAACAATGTCAGCAACACACCTACACACCAACACACCTTTCCCTCCATGATTCACAGTGGACACCACATACAGTGACAAGAAAAGGGTAAAAATGTTTTGGCCTATTGACTTTCAGGCTCCATATCTCTCCATCCACTACTGCTTTGAACTTGAGACTACCATTATTTTATAGACAATCATCTTGGCTATCTCATACATACATTTGACTTGCAACTATTTAACATATGATTAGTTATGCAGATTATTGTCATGTCACTGCGGACCAATTCAGCACCTCTACTTCATTGTCATTGAACCATTTCTTCGCCAATCTCGACATATGCTTTTGGTCATTGTCCTGCTGGAACACTATGTCTTCCTTTTCATATCCATAGTACTCGAGTGTACAAAGTAATTTGTCTTGTAGGATAATCACATACAGCTCAACATTAAGACTACCATTGATCCTGGTGAAGTATCCAACGCCTTTGCCTGTGAAACAACCCCATTCCAGCAGACTTTCTTCACTGAACTTGACAGTTCCTTCAATTTCTCCATCCGTTAGCCCCCTTTTCCCTTGTTTCTTCCAGACCCTTTTGCCCCCATCAGAGCCTAGTCTATTGACTTTTGTCTCATTGCTCCAAATCACCCATTTCCAATCTTCTACTGTTCACTTTTCTGCAAACTCGAGACGACGCTTCTTATGGCGGTATTGAAGTCGAGGCTTCTTCACCTTTTTTTGAGCCACCATTCAAGACTTGTTTAACATGTGTTGCACGTTGCTTGCATAGATGTCTGTGATCTCACTATTATGAAGCAAACAGACGTTTTCTGAACATATTTGCTCATCTCTAGTCACAAGTGCTGTGAAACTTTGATGGACCATATCTTCGTCTCCCCGCCTTACACATGTAATCATGTAGGTTTTAATTTATGCATGCATGTTTTATTCACTTTCTCATAGAAAATATAAAAAAATTGAGTCCTCAGTGCTTGATATATTCTAATGACTAACTGAATAAATGGCAACAAGTGACAAACTTCCGAGACTACTCAGGTCTCTTCATCAAGTATAGCCTCAAAAGAAAAAAGATAGAGAAATGTAACTCACCAGAACAATTTCATAGGCATCCCACTCGTGCACAGTGCAAAGAACGGAACCTACTGCCTTGCAAGTAGACATAGAGGAAGAGAGGAAGTGTCAGGTATCGAGGTAAACTCCAAAATACCCAATCCAGCACAAGTGTGAGTATTAATTAATTCTTACTCACACAAGTTTTCCTGGATCTTGGACACTTCCTCTCTTCTTCCATAATCTCGAAAGCTTGCTATGTGTTACCATGTTTTCAGTTAGCCATTAAAAAGTATCAGCCACTGAGGATTTTCATGTTTTTTATATTTTTCTATCTATTGGCTTAAAAGGTACAAAGATATATTTTTCACTTTCTCATAAAAACTCACATCTCCTTATTGTTTTGTTTGTTTGTTTATTTATAATTGTTTACAGAATAATTTTGTGCACATTTTTGATATTTTAAATGATTATGTCTTTGTTCTTTGCCTTTTTATATGTATTTATTTCCATGTTGTTCGCCTTCACTTTCACTGAATTATGGCACAAATTATTTTCCACCTTTTATCCTTCCACGCTCATCACTAAACATTGTGCTCTTATTGCTCGTTCATTCTTATTGCGCAATCTTGTTGGGTGATTCAAAATCTATGCATCCCTCCTCTCTGGCCACTCCATCTTAGAGCTAAATGTAGAGCGGTAATGTCTCATTCTGTATTATTGGTAAGGATTCATCAAAGTGTAAGGCACATGCCGTCCCTCTGATGTTATTATGCCTAAAATTGCAATTGATAGATTTAGCTTTATTTGTAATAAACCATGTTTCACGAAGCAGCTATGACATCACTTCCGGTCCAGTGTATTCCAGTGATATCACATCTGGTTCACTTACTCCTTTGACGTCACTTCTGGCATGTTGTATTTTGGTGACATCAATTCCGGTCCGATGTGCTTCAAAGTGATAAGTTTGCCATCTTTTTCATTCTGCACAGACTATGGGGGTTAGTTTCTGATATCGCAACATGACTGTGGCATACTGTATAATTTAAAACTATTTATATATTTATTGATATATCTAATAGGATAATTGTATATTTATCTGACCTTTTTCTGTACCGTAACTAGGCACTAGCCACTTTCCTCCGATATATATTCATTATCCCTATTTCTATGCAATGCTCTTTTTTCCTTTCTGTATTGTTTGATTTTACCTAATTTTTATGTATCCTGTCAAAATAAAGATTAATATTTTATTGAATGAAATGGAGTGCTGTATACCTTTGTGATTAGGTACAATTACATAAAAGTGTTACATTTATATTGTTGGAGAAAAGCAATGGTCAGTCATGAAAAATTGGAAGTCCAATTACCATCAAAACTACTGTACAGTGAACTTTAAAAACTGTATTGAAAAATATGGTAAACGAAACCATCTAAAGCAATTACAAAATGTTTCTCTGACTTTTGGAAAAATATTGCACACTATAATATGATTCTAGTGTAAGTCTACTTCATATCAGATAATTCAGTTTTAAAGCGGTTTTTTTCAGTATCAACCTATGGCGGCTGAGCACTTTGAAAATGGCTTAGGACTTCTAATCTAGTGATACCTAATGAAAAGTATTTAATAGACAGATATGTACCAGCCAATATATTCTACTATTCTACTATAAATGCAAAGAGGCAAAAAAAGCTGAATATTGGGTACCATTTTGCTAAATGACTTTAAGGATTGTCAGTCAGAGGCAGAAATGAAGGGATATTCTCTCTAATTCTGTCCTAGTGGGGATCATAAGAACATGGGAACCAAAATATTATGCAATTCTTGAGTTGATATGCAAATTGATTGATACAATTGTTCAGTACTTATCTACTTATTTTTTTGCGAAAAGTACATTGAGTCTAATGGGTCTTTTGATGCTTTTTAGGCTTAAGATCTCCATAAACTTTGGTAAAAAGATGATCAAAATTTAAAATTTCAACCAAAACAATAGCTAGTCAGGTGAAATTCATTTTCTCAGACTGATGACACACTGTTAAAGTGTAAGAAAAAGACACTGGTGTCTAAAACAAGGGTAGATGATTGAATAATAGCTTAATTAGGATAAAAATGTGAGGTGTATGTGTACTTTGATAACATACAGTACTGTTCAAAAGTTTCCCTCCTCTGCATACTGTACCCTCTATACTGTTTCCTTAGGCTGTCCCCCATGCTGCCCCTTCTTTATACTGGTGCCACATACTTTCCAACTCACAGTATGTCCCCTATAATGCCCAGTCATTATTAGTGTTGAGCCACCCCCGTAGTGTTCGAGTTCGGTTCGGTTCGTCGAACACCCGTGTGTTCGCCGAACTGTTCATCGAACTGTTCGTCGAACACCTTCGAACACCGTTAAAACCAATGGCAGGCAAACAAAAACACATAGAAACACATAGAAAACACCTTCAAAGGTGTCCAAAAGCTGACAAACTGCTCAGAAGACACAACTAACACATGGAAAAGTGACAAGTACATATAGTCATGCGAAAAGAAAAGAGGTGGAGGAGTAAAAGGAGGGGGAGACACAGATATAGGCATGTCATGCCCTTCTGAAATCCAAAAAGTGAGAAGCCGAGACGGCCAGTCCGCTCCTGCCCGTGCCACCTCCGTGTCGCCGGGTTTGTGCCAGAGCCGCGGTGAACCCTGACGGCCAGCCCCCCTCTCCCAATACTGGTGCCTGTCCGCTGGTGGGTCGAGAGAGCCCCCCTGTGGTGGAGGCAGCTCTAAGCTTTTTAATTTAAATTGTCCCTCTAATTTGAATGAATACACTTTAAATCCATTTATAAGGATCTATTGGAGGGCAAGTCTCATGCCAGCAGCCACGTAATTCCAGCTCCAGTAGCGTCCACTAAAGCTGCTGCAGTTAAAAAGCTTTTATAAGGATCGAGCTCGGCTGTCCACCGCAAGGCATCCTAGTGCCAGTCCCAGCCCCTATGCCTTGGGGTGCCTCCTGATGCTCTTCACTAAGTATCCCGTGGTCCCGAAGCATTTCCTTTGAAAAAATTAAGTGTCCAAACTACAGGTGGTGTAGCTTGCTTAACAGCCGGGATAATCCGCTGACTAGCAGACACTGCTACTAGGCACAAAGTATTTCCTGGGCTAGATGCAGTTAAAAATTTGTAAGTAGATACTCTCGTTGGATGCTGAGAAAGCATTCCATAGAGTCTCCTGGCACGCCATATATGATTCTCTTAAAAAGCTTGGGGTAGGGGTCTAGGGGACCCTTTTATAGCCAAAATCACGGCCCTGTATCACAATACGTCACCTAGGCTGAAGATAAATGGAACTGTAGCACCGAGGGCTCGGTTGCTACAGACGTATTGCACCTCACCCAGAGGTGTGATATCTCACTCTCAGATAAGGATGGAGTGTGGATCAGGACCCGACACCTGCATGCATTACACCACATTGCCGTGGGGCAGGGCGACCAATATGCCCCTGAGATGGGCACGACAGTCCCTGTCCCTGGCTGGAGTGGGGGGAGGGAACACTGAGGAAGGGGAACCCTGCAGTGCAGGAGCAGGGAGGAAGCAGTTCCTGGGTGCATTGAGAAGGGAGTATAAAAGGTGGGCACCATCTTAGTTCAGTGCAGAGAAGTCTGAGCAGAAGTGGCAGGGAGCAGGGGCTCTGCATGAGCTCTGCTCCGGAGGCGGGCCTAGTAACAGAGGCCCAGGCCTGCAAGAGGGAGAAGGAAGGAAGAGGAGCGGAGAAGGCTCCAGGAACGAGGAATGAAGGGATCCCAGGGGTGCGGACGGGCGAGTCGCCACCGCACGCCCGAATCCACCTGCGTGGAGGGGTCAGGCCAAAGGGGGAGACCGGTCCCCGAACTAGTGGAGGCAGGAAACGACCCTCAGCTAGAAACCGGAGGCTCTGACATTTTATGTGGCGCAGCCCCTTGCTCCACCCGCTAGGAAGGCACCACATAGGGTCAGGGAAACTGGCGCCAAGTTTACCAAGAGGAGGCCCGAGGCAGCCGGACAGAAGTGTTGGTAAGAAAGGCCAGACAAAGGACACACAAAGGGGGTCCTGTGAAGCGCTCCAAAGTTATCTGGGAGTTGTCTGAGCCCCTCACCTGGTGAGCACAGTACGACGTGGGCAGCCGTTACCTGCAGACGTGGTCTGGATAATAAGAACTGTGAGTAAAGGCCCTGAACTGCATCACTGACTCCGTGTCGTTACTGCTGCTGCCCTGCACCATCACCCCCATCCTCCGCATACACTGCCCTGAGGCTATACTCCTCCCGTGGGGAGTTATGCTACGCTCTGCTGCACCCACAACACCAGCCTTAGCGGTCTGCCCTGTAGCGGCGGTTCACTCTGACCGCAATCCACGGGTGGCGTAGTCGGACATTTAAACATCAAAACCACATAAATAGTTCCGCCACTGGTTTGACCGCCCTGAGCCACGGAACCGGATCGCCGCCACGAAGACTACAACCACCAGCATCCACCAAAAAGGGTCCGGCTCCGGGTGTCCCAAGGCCCAGGGGGTGCGTCAGAACATTTTCATCACCTTTCACAATCACCAATGGGACAAGGCAGGGATGTCCTCTGTCCCCTCTCTTATACATCCTAGTGACGGAGCACCTGCTCTCATCAATTCGCCATAACCCCAATATTAGGTGGATTGAGGTGGGAGGCACCGAGTACAAGTGCTCTCTATTTGCTGATGATGTCCTAGTATATATCACTCAATCACATATATCCATCCCTGCTGTTATGGCTGAAATAGATCACTTTGTTACATGGTAAAATTTTAAAATCAATGCAGCGAAGTCTGAGGCCCTCGATGTCTCCCTCCCTAAATCCATATAGGATTCCATCCAGTCCAACTTTCCCTTTGCCTGGCCCTCACAGGGTATCAAATACTTAGGAATTCCTATTCATAGAGACCTCTCCCATCTATGTTATCTTAATTTTGGGCCCTTTATTGAACAATTCCATACAGACCACGGTTGGCAAGTTAGAACTGTAAGATTCACTACGTGAACCACTGGTGTTTTGTGGAAAAGCACATGTACACCGCGTTCCAAATTATTATGCAAAAAGTGTTTAGGAGTGATAAGGGAAGAATTTGTTTGTTTGTCAGTTAAACTCATTGATGGTGATGTGTGTCAGGGCTCTTTATATCACTGTAAGCAATTGCAGACACCTGTGCTAATTAGTTTGGCAGGTGTGTCCAATGAAAGGCAAGACTACTTAAGAAGGCTCTCTCACATTATTAAGCAGCCTACATTTTCTGCCAAAATGGGAAAGAAAAAGGATGTGTCGGCTGCTGAGAAGCAACAAATTGTGGAGTGTTTAGGTCAAGGCATGACTACAATCAACATTGTGCGATGATCAGGATGAAGTGTCTTGGCAATCAAGAAGTATGTAGCTGATTCACAGTACACACGTGTGCGTGCTGATAAGGGCAAATTGAGGACTCTTTCCTACAGGCAATTACGTCAGGTTGAAACAGCAGCGGCAAAAAAGCCTTGTCATAGCAGCAGACAAGTTTTTGAAGCTGCTTGTGCCTCCAACGTCCCCCGAACAACAAGATGCAGGGTCCTTCAGAGGTTTGCAGCTGTGCATATGCCATCCTGTCGACCTCCTCTATCCACTTCACACAAGCAGAAACGGCTCCAGTGGGCCAAACATTACATGAAGACTGATTTCAAAACTGTTTTGTTCACGGATGAGTGCCGTGCAGCGCTCGATGGTCCAGATGAATGGAGTGGAGGATGGCTGGTTGATGGACACCCCACGCAAACACGGCTACAGCGCCAACAAGGAGGAGGTGGAGTAATGTTTTGGGCTGGAATCATGGGGAGAGAGATTGTCGGCCCCTTTAGGATCCCTGAAGGCGCTAAAGATGAACTCCATAATGTATGTGGATTTTCTCAAACAGCACTTCCTGCCATGGTTCAAGAAGAAGAACCGTGTATTTCACAGCAAGATCATTTTTCTGCATGATAATGCACCATCTCATGCTGCACATAAAACATCTGCATCTCTGGCTGATATGGGCATAAAAGGGGACAAACTTATGGTGTGACCCCCATGCTCCCCTGACCTCTACCCCATTCAGAACCTTTGGAGCATCATTAAAAGGAGTGTCTATGATGGCGGGAGGCAGTTCACATCTAAGCAACAGCTCTGGGAGGGTATTCTGTCCTCATGCAAAACAATTGAAGCAGAAACCATCCAAAACCTGACAAATTCAATGGACGAGAGAGTTCAGAAGCTCCTTTCGAACAAGGGGTCCTATGTGAAAATGTAACATCACCTAGAATAAAGTTTTGAGTTGAAAACTGTTTGATTTCAGTTTCTAACAACCTGCTAATGCTTATAATTTCAAAAATGACCATTTTTTTGGTCTTTATTAAAATGAAAAGGTTGATCGAAAAGTTTGGGGGATCTAAGAGTGTGGCAACCCAGTAGTCATGATTACTTCGAATTCTGACAATATGAGGGTCATGCTGCAGGTAGTGCAGCAAGAAGGCACTTATGTGTCTTGCGCATCTCGGAGCCCCAAAATTATTTTCCGGGCTAGATGCAGCTAAAAATTATTTTTAATTTTAAATCTGGTGAAGCTTATTATAGATGGCCTAATAGGATCAGTGCTGCACACTGCTACAAAGCCCAAATTATTTTCCAGTCAAGATACAGATAAACATGATTAGTAATTTGAAAGCTTAAAACGGTTGGTAGGGTGATTTTAACCAATCATCAAGCTTTTACTCTCCCCAGGATGACACAGGGGTAGAAAAGTCGTTTCGGATCCATGATTTGTTCATCTTTATGAACGTGAGTCTGTCTACATTATCAGTGGAGAGCCGCGTGCGCTTATCTGTCAGCACACCACCAGCAGCGCTGAACACACGTTCAGACAGAACGCTGGCTGCGGGGCATGACAAGATCTCCAAGGCGTAAGTGGCTAGCTCCGGCCATTTATCCAGATTGGAAGCCCAAAAAGAGCAAGGGTCCAGTGACACAGTCGTGGCTTCAATGTTTACTTGGAGATACTCCTGTACCATCGTCTCTAGGCGTTGACTATGTGTCAGACTTCTTGTCTCCTGTGGCCTTGCAAAGGATGGGCTAAAAAAGTGGTGAAATGATTCGGCAAAATTGATGTTACCAGCAGATACTGTGGTTCTGTTACGGTTTGAGTGCTGAACACTTGACGGTCCCACGGTTGGCAAGTTGGAACTGTGAGATTCACTACGTGCACCACTGGTATTTTGTGGAAAAGCACATGTAAGATTCTGCAACAGTCTCTGCTGATACTCCTGCATGCGTGCATCCCTTTCTATGGCAGGAATAATTTCTGCAAATTTACTTTTGTACCGGGGATCTAACAGTGTGGCAACCCAGTAGTCAGGATTATTTCTAATTCTCACAATTCGAGGGTCATGTTGCAGGTAGTGCAGCAAGAAGGCACTCATGTGTGTTGCGCATCCAGGAGCACCAAGTCCCTGTTGTGTTGGTGGCGAGGTAGCAATCATGCTTCCTTCCTCTGTCCTCTCCCCCCAACCTCGCACAACAGAAATGTGATCAAGGTCTCCCTCATCTGATGAGTCTTCCATCAGTTCGTCCTCCACTTCTTCCTGGGCTCCTGCACCTTCCTCACTAGTTTGGCTGCTACCATGCGCCCTGGTAAAATCATCTCCCCCACCCTCACATGCCTGCCGCCTTGGTGCTGCCGACCGTCTGGACCTTGCAGATGTTAGCCCTTCCGCATACAACTCCTCCTCCTCTACTTCCTCCACCACCTCTTGTGCCACCACCTGACTCCGAATTCTGTTTAACATGTGCTCCAGCATGTAAATCACCGGAATAGTCATGCTGATAATGGCATCGTCAGCACTAAACATCTTCGTCGCCATTTCAAAACTGTGCAGAAGGGTGCATAGGTCCCTGATCTGAGACCACTCCTCCAGCGTGATTTGCCCCACCTCTGAATCTCGTTGGCCCAGGCTATACGTCAGAACATATTGCACCAGGGCTTGTCGGTGCTGCCACAGTCGCTGCAACATGTGCAGAGTTGAATTCCACCAGGTAGGCACATCGCATTTTAGCCGGTGAAGTGGCAGGCCCAACGACTTCTGTAGAGATGTAAGTCGCTGAGCTGCGGGATGCGAACGGCGGAAGTGAGCACACAGCGACCGTGCCCTCTGCAGAAGGCCATCTAGTCTGGGATAGTGGGCTAAAAATTGCTGGACAACCAGGTTCAACACGTGAGCCATACAAGGCACGTGTGTGACATTGCCCCGGCGAAGGGCCGCACCCAGGTTTGCAGCATTGTCGCACACGGCCTTCCCTGGTTTCAGGTCCAGTGGAGACAACCATTCATGAAATTGGTTCTCCAGAGCTGACCACAACTCCTCAGCTGTGTGACTCACATTTCCCAGACATTTCAATGTAAAAACCGCCTGATGACGTTGAGCCCTACTGCCAGCATAGTACGGAGGTGTGCAGGATCCCTTCTGCGCAGTTAGAAAGCTTGTGGCATGACCAGACAGGCTTTGGGTGCAGGTGGAAGACCGAGAGGAGGTTGAGGAGGCAGAAGCAGTGGAGGAAAAATGACATAAAGAGGATTGACGCACAACTCGTGGGGACGGCAAGACTTGGACAGCAGCCCCTTGTCCTGCTGTCACCATAGTTACCCAGTGCCCAGTCAGCGACATGTAACGCCCCTGTCCATGCCTACTCGTCCAAGTGTCTGTGGTGAAATGCACCCTGTCACACACAGAGTTTCTCAAAGAAGCGGTGATGTTGTGTGCGACATGCTGGTGGAGCGCAGGCACACCTTTCTTTGAGAAGTAGTGCCGACTGGGCATCTGGTACTGGGGCACTGCGACGGACATAAGGTCTCGAAAATCCTCTGTGTCCACCAGGCGGAAAGGCAGCATTTCTGTAGCCAAGAGCTTGCAGATGGTGAAATTCAACCTCTTAGCTTTCTCATGGCTAGGAGGAAATGGTCTTTTACTTGTCCACATCTGAGGGACCGAGGGCTGGCTATTGTGCTTAAACGGGGTTGATAAGGGTGTCCCCGGCAAACTGCCGGTCTGTGAGGAAGATGCAGGCGGACATGTTAGGTTGCCTTGATCCAAAGGTGGTGCTATCGATGTCGGACAGCGCTCAAGACCAGCTGGTGTTACCACCTCCAAAGAAAATGATGACCTGCCAATCACGCTGGCTGTTGCGGGTAAAGAGGTGGCAGGTCTGCGCCCCAAAACAGGTGTGACTGCTGTCCCCCCAGTCACAGAGGATGAAGAGGCCGCGGATGCACAAGATATGGCAGACGGTGGTTGGCCCGGCCGGCTAGACCGCATTGTAGCACACTGAGCTTCCCACTGCAACTTATGCTTCATGTCCATGTGCCGGTTCATGCATGAAGTACTCAAACTATGTATTTTTTGGCCTCTACTTAGCTTTTGCTGACAAATGTTACAGATAACACGAGTTGGGTCATCTTTATCGATCTGAAAAAATGCCCAGGCTATGCAAGGCTTAGCACCCATGCGACCTGAAGAGCCACCACGACTTGTGGTGAGAGGCAGAGTTGTGTTTGAGGATGCAGTTGTTGACGTGCTTCCAGTACTACGTCTCTGTCCAGGAAGGCGCAACCTGACCTCGTCGTCACTAGCATCTTCCTCCACCTCCTCTGCTGACCTCATCTCTTGGCTGACTGTGGGTTGACAGTAAGTGGGATCTCCGACCTCATCATCATCACCCTGTGCGTTATCACACCCGTCGTCCTCAGAGCCAACCTGTTCCTGCCCTGACAAAAAACTAAAGTTGTCGCTCCAATCAGGTATTTGAGTCTTATCATCGTCTTCCTCATTGTCTCCACCAACAGGAGTTACAGTTTGGGAATGAGGGTCTACATTATGGTCAGAACCTTCTGCGTCTGGTCCTGGATCCGACTCATAAAGATTCTGGGCATCAGTGCAGATCATTTCCTCGTCTGGATTCACAGAAGCGCTGGAGTCGACCTCTGATTCCCAGGCTATAGTATGAGTAAACAGCTCTGCAGACTCAACCATCTGTTCTACCTCATACTCAGACGGGCAGCTGGAGATTTGGGAGCTGTGAGGAAGCAAGTGCGATTTGGGTGACACCTTTGAGGACTGGAGTATTTGTGATGTTGAAGTTGATGTGGAGGAGAGCCCACTTAAAGGAGCACTTGATATCCGTTGAAGCACCTGCTGTTTTTGTGCCTCATCTGGAATTTGTAGCGATTGGCGTGGCCGTAAGAAAGGGATCTTATCACATTGTCCGCTAAAAGAAGTAGACATTTTAGTTTGGCTGAAAGATGGTCTTTCTTCTGCACCTACCCCACGGACACAACCTTTTTTCCCCTTCCCAACACGCCTATTCCCCTTTCCACCAGCAGCAGGCCTTTTTCCACTCATTTTGGTGGTTAACTAATTCACAACTCTGGAGTTGTTTGCACAAAAAAACAATGGATGGTAACCGAGCAGAGCTGAGTGGCCAAACTGTGGTATTAGGCCAAAACTATTGGCTGGGTTAGATGCAGAAAAAAATTATTTTTAATTTGCAACCTGATGGAGGTCAGTATAGATGGACTAATAGACCCAGTCCCACACACCGCTAGAAGCCCAAATATTTTTTCAGAGCTAGATGCAGAAAATTTTTTTATTCAATTTGCAACCTGATGGAGGTCAGTATAGATGGACTAATAGACCAAGTCCCACACACTGCTAGAAGCCCAAATATTTTTTCAGAGCTAGATGCAGAAAAAAATTATTTTTAATTTGCAACCTGATGGAGGTCAGTATAGATGGACTAATAGACCAAGTCCCACACACCGCTAGAAGCCCAAATATTTTTTCAGAGCTAGATGCAGAAAAAAATTATATTCAATTTGCAACCTGCTGGAGGTCAGTATAGAAGGACTAATAGAACAAGTCCCACACACTGCTAGAAGCCCAAATATTTTTTCAGAGCTAAATGAAGAAAAAAATTATTTTTAATTTGCAACCTGATGGAGGTCAGTATAGATGGACTAATAGACCAAGTCCCACACACTGCTAGAAGCCCAAATATTTTTTCAGAGCTAGATGCAGAAAAAAATTATTTTTAATTTGCAACCTGATGGAGGTCAGTATAGATGGACTAATAGACCAAGTCCCACACACTGCTAGAAGCCCAAATATTTTTTCAGAGCTGGATGCAGAAAAAAATTATTTTTAATTTGCAACCTGATGGAGGTCAGTATAGATGGACTAATAGACCAAGTCCCACACACCGCTAGAAGCCCAAATATTTTTTCAGAGCTAGATGCAGAAAAAAATTATATTCAATTTGCAACCTGCTGGACGTCAGTATAGAAGGACTAATAGAACAAGTCCCACACACTGCTAGAAGCCCAAATATTTTTTCAGAGCTAAATGAAGAAAAAAATTATTTTTAATTTGCAACCTGATGGAGGTCAGTATAGATGGACTAATAGACCAAGTCCCACACACTGCTAGAAGCCCAAATATTTTTTCAGAGCTAGATGCAGAAAAAAATTATTTTTAATTTGCAACCTGATGGAGGTCAGTATAGATGGACTAATAGACCAAGTCCCACACACCGCTAGAAGCCCAAATATTTTTTCAGAGCTAGATGCAGAAAATTTTTTTATTCAATTTGCAACCTGATGGAGGTCAGTATAGATGAACTAATAGACCAAGTCCCACACACTGCTAGAAGCCCAAATATTTTTTCAGAGCTAGATGCAGAAAAAAATTATTTTTAATTTGCAACCTGATGGAGGTCAGTATAGATGGACTAATAGAACAAGTCCCACACGCTGCTAGAAGCCCAAATATTTTTTCATAGATAAATGAAGAAAAAAATTATTTTTAATTTGCAACCTGATGGAGGTCAGTATAGATGGACTAATAGACCAAGTCCCACACACTGCTAGAAGCCCAAATATTTTTTCAGAGCTAGATGCAGAAAAAAATTATTTTTAATTTGCAACCTGATGGAGGTCAGTATAGATGGACTAATAGACCAAGTCCCACACACCGCTAGAAGCCCAAATATTTTTTCAGAGCTAGATGCAGAAAAAAATTATATTCAATTTGCAACCTGCTGGAGGTCAGTATAGAAGGACTAATAGAACAAGTCCCACACACTGCTAGAAGCCCAAATATTTTTTCAGAGCTAAATGAAGAAAAAAATTATTTTTAATTTGCAACCTGATGGAGGTCAGTATAGATGGACTAATAGACCAAGTCCCACACACTGCTAGAAGCCCAAATATTTTTTCAGAGCTAGATGCAGAAAAAAATTATTTTTAATTTGCAACCTGATGGAGGTCAGTATAGATGGACTAATAGACCAAGTCCCACACACTGCTAGAAGCCCAAATATTTTTTCAGAGCTAGATGCAGAAAAAAATTATTTTTAATTTGCAACCTGCTGGAGGTCAGTATAGATGGACTAATAGACCAAGTCCCACACACCGCTAGAAGCCCAAATATTTTTTCAGAGCTAGATGCAGAAAAAAATTATATTCAATTTGCAACCTGCTGGACGTCAGTATAGAAGGACTAATAGAACAAGTCCCACACACTGCTAGAAGCACAAATATTTTTTCAGAGCTAGATGCAGAAAAAAATTATATTCAATTTGCAACCTGCTGGAGGTCAGTATAGAAGGACTAATAGAACAAGTCCCACACACTGCTAGAAGCCCAAATATTTTTTCAGAGCTAAATGAAGAAAAAAATTATTTTTAATTTGCAACCTGATGGAGGTCAGTATAGATGGACTAATAGACCAAGTCCCACACACTGCTAGAAGCCCAAATATTTTTTCAGAGCTAGATGCAGAAAAAAATTATTTTTAATTTGCAACCTGATGGAGGTCAGTATAGATGGACTAATAGACCAAGTCCCACACACTGCTAGAAGCCCAAATATTTTTTCAGAGCTAGATGCAGAAAAAAATTATTTTTAATTTGCAACCTGATGGAGGTCAGTATAGATGGACTAATAGACCAAGTCCCACACACCGCTAGAAGCCCAAATATTTTTTCAGAGCTAGATGCAGAAAAAAATTATATTCAATTTGCAACCTGCTGGACGTCAGTATAGAAGGACTAATAGAACAAGTCCCACACACTGCTAGAAGCCCAAATATTTTTTCAGAGCTAAATGAAGAAAAAAATTATTTTTAATTTGCAACCTGATGGAGGTCAGTATAGATGGACTAATAGACCAAGTCCCACACACTGCTAGAAGCCCAAATATTTTTTCAGAGCTAGATGCAGAAAAAAATTATATTCAGTTTGCAACCTGATGGAGGTCAGTATAGATGGACTAATAGAATGATGCTATGCCCAAAAGATTTTACTTCACTAGGTGCAGTAAAAAAAATGGTATTCTATACACAGGTGGTATATCTTGCAACACAGATAGGCTACTCCACTGACTAACACACTCTGCAATAGGCCAAAAAGGATTAGCTTTGCTAGATTCAGCCAAATGCTGTGAAAAAACTTGCACAGCACTGGCACAGACCTGCCTGGCAAAAACTGATAGGAACTGATGTAACCTAGTCCTGAAAAGGACTCCAATTACAATTAGTCTTTACTCCCACAATCTATCTATTTAAGAGCACAGACCTGCCTGATAAAAGTCGTAGGAAATGCTGTAACCTAGTCCTTAAAAGGACTGCAATCACAACTATTCCCTACTCCCAAGCTATCTGTATATTTGTGCGAAAATTGGCTTGAAATTAACAAGGTATAGCGCACACAGCAACAGCGGTGCCGTCTAACACGCAGCTGCAGCAGTGAGAAAATGGTGGCGACGGGGAAAATGGCTTGGTCTTATAGGGCAAGGACATGTGACATACACTGCCAATCACACATGCCCTTGCTTGTGTGAAAAAAAGCACTTCGCTCCGTGTGTGCGCTGCTGATAGGCTGACAGATTGCACCTCCCCACTGCAAATGCGGGAAAGAGAAAAAAAAATGGAGATCTTCATTGTTCCTGCAGAGATCCATCCCCTGCCCCTCCCCCCGCCCCACTGTACACTCAAACTGCGTATTAACATTAATTTTCATCATTACTGAGAAAAAATCCAGTTATGATTTTGGTGCACGAACAGTTATCGAACATAACCTCGAACAGCCGAATTTTTCTCAAATTGTTCGTGTTCGCCGACCGGCTCGAACACCGCCCAAAACAGCTCGAATTTGAGATTGGCGAACAGTTCGAGTAGAACAACGCTCATCTCTAGTCATTATACTATGCCCTCATGTGACACTCTCACCTCTATGCTTACTGTCCTCTACATTATGTGCCCTCACATTATCCCCCCTCAGTGTCCCTTCACTCTTCCCTACCCTTTAATTTCTTCTCACACTATTCCACCCCCCCCAATAAATCTCCTGTTACTTCAGCTCCCTGAGAATGCTTGCCTCCCACTGTCTTCTCCTCTGTGGTGAACAGATGTCAGCAGTGTGAGCAGGTGACGTCATTACGCTGCACATCGCCTTGATCTTAGAAGTGTTGTCAGTTAGACCTAAAATTGTACAATTGAATGCAGGGTGCCATTCATTTATATTTTCCCCAGGCCGGCTGTCTGGTTAACAATCGGCTTGGAGAATGGCTGAATCCCACTCCCAGAGAAACAGCAAAATGCCACCTCATGAGGCGGCTCAATGACACACCCTACTGGCTGTACTCGAGTCACATGCCTCTCATGCCCTTCCTAATTTTCCCCCAACCCTTAGCATACTCTCAAGCAGCTTCATTAGGTAGTCACCTGGAATGGCAACAATCTTGAAGGAGTTCCTATTAATGCTGAGCACTTGTTGGCTGCATTTAAAAAAAATTAGTGGCAGACGCCAGCAAAGTGGCATCAATTTCACTACTGTACAAATAGTGTAAATAAGACCTACACCTCTTCCAGTGCAGCCAACCCAGGAGATGGAGATCTAACCAGGAGTGTTCACATTGCCGTAAGAGAGGGCCTAACACCACCGAAGTGGCATCAATGTCATTAGACTACAAGCAGTTTAACGCAGACCCAAACCTGTCCCACTACAGCCAACCCAATGGATGGAGACACAATTAGAATTCTTCACATTTCCCAAAATTAGGGCCTAAAACCTGCAGCAGCAGCAGCAAGAGCAAGCACAGAAGCCATATCACAGACTGCAATTTCAAGAGATCAATGCAGCACACTCAAAACGACAACATCGCCTACTCTATACAGTCTGCAATTGGGGTGCAAAAGTCCTTGGAGATCCATGATTTGTTCATCTTGATGAAAGTTAGGCGTTCTACACTTTCAGGTGTGATTATCCGTCAGGACACTACCAGCAGCGCTGAAGACACGTTCAGAGAGAACGCTGGCTGCCGGGCATGATAAAACCTCCAAGGCGTGAGAGGCGGGCTCAGGTGAGTCATCCATTTTTGAAGACCAAAATGTGAAAGGGTCCAAACGCTCCCTGATGGTGCTGATATTGAACTCTAGGTACTCCTGCACCATCCTCTCCAGTCGTTCACCACGTGTCAGACTTGTACTCGGTTGTGCTGGTCAGGGCCGGCTCCAGGTTTTTCTGGGCCCCGGGCGAAAGAGTCTCAATGGGCCCCTTTAACACCTACCACACTTCATGATGCACAGATACCGCAGAGAAATATATATATAGTACAAGGCCAAAGATTTCACTTCTTACATTACATGAGTGATATCTATTGAAAATTCTACAATAGCTCAGAAACCGGCGAATCGCTCCATACAGAATACTGGCCCCCATAAAATGCTCCATACAGGATACTGGCCCCCATATAACGCTTAATACAGAATACTGGCCCCCATATAATGCTTCATACAGAATACTGGCCCCCATATAATGCTCCATACAGAATACTGGCCCCCATAAAATGCTCCACAGGATACTGGCCCCCATATAACGCTCCATACAGGATACTGGCCCCCATATAACGCTCCATACACGATAGTGGCCCCCATATAACACTCCATACAGAATACTGGCCCCCATAAAATGCTCCATACAGGATACTGGCCCCTATATTACGCTCCATACAGGATACTTGCCCCCATATAAATCTCTATACAGAATACTGGCCCCCATATAACGCTTTATGCAGGCTGTGCCCCCACATAATGCTCCATGCAGGCTGATCCCCCCACATAATGCCTCATGCAGGCTGTTCCCCCCACATAATGCCCTGTGCAGGCTGTTCCCCCCATATAATGCCCCATGCAGGATGTCACCCCCCCTTATAATGCCCCATGCAGGATTTCACCCCCCTCATAATGCCCCATGCATTATGTCACCCCCCCTGTTAATGCCCCATGCAGGATGTCACCCCCCTTATAATGCCCCATGCAGGATGTCACTTCCCCCCATATAATACCCCATGCAGGATGTCACTTCCCCCCCTTTTAATGCCCCATGCAGGATATCACACCTCCCCTCCCTTATAATGCCCCATGCAGAATGTCACACCCCCCCTTCCTTATAATGCCCCATGCAGGATGTCACCCCCCCGCTTATAATGCCCAATGCAAGATGTCACACCCCCCCACCCCACCCCACTATATAATGCCCCATGCCTCCATACAATAAAAAAAAAATCAAATACTCCCCTCACTTCACACCTGCTGCCGCTGCTCTGGACTCCTCATACGCGCCGGCGTCTTCCCGCTCTGCACTGTGACAGCTCAGGAGAGAGCACGGTGTAAAGATGTCACTGCACCATGCGACCTGAGACATCACAGTGCAGCAGCCACGGTAGAGAAAGGACCTGCTGCGGAGGCACGGGGAGAGGTAAGTATTGTGCCAGCTGCCAGGGCCCTGAGCAAGCGGTGGGGAGGGAGATGATACCAGCACCGCACCGCTCACTTGTCCCATAGTGCGGAGGGGTGCCCGACGGTGAGTGGGCCCCCCGCCTGCTCAGGAGCCCGGCAATTTCCCGGGTGCGCCGGGTGCTGACACCAGCCCTGGTGCTGGTGCACAAGCTGGTGCAAAAAATGTGTGAAAGGACTCCCAGAAATTGCTTCTGCCACTTACTCTGCTGCTGCTGGTAATGTTTTGGCGTTGACAAACTGACGTGCCGGAGGTTGAAAGACTACAACTGAGATGCACACTGTGTGCCTCACTGTCATCTTGGGGAAACCCTCTATTAAGTTTGCTTAAAAGCTTGTTTCAATACTCCAACTTAAGCGGGTCCCTTTCTGGGGAGGGAAGTATTTGGCAAAATTGACACTTATAGCGTGGATCTAACTGAGTGGCAACCCAGTAGTAAGCATTATTTTGAATCTTAACTATACGCGGATCATGTTGCAGATAGTGCATCAAGAAGGCACTCATATGTCGGGCTCTTCCAGGAGGTCCAAAGCTAGTTTCCTGCGTCCCCTCCTGCCAACCACGTTCAAACGAGAGGGGATGATTATCCTCTTCATCCTCTGACAGCTGCTTGGCCATCACCTCTTCCTCCTGCATTAGTTCCTCAGCTCTTGCACCTTCACTGACAGTTTGCCTGGTATCACCAAACCCCCTCGATTGCTGTATTCCACCGTCACTTGGCATCCGCCTGTGTGACGACAGTCTGGAAATTTGAGACATTGGTATCCCTTCCGCATCCTCCTCTTCTTCCGGGCCACCACCTCCTGCCGCAGGTTATTCAAAGTTTTCTCCAGCATTTATATGACCGGAATAGTGATGCTGATGACGGCATCATTAGCGCTAACCAGTATAGTAGCCATTTCAAAACTGTGCAGAAGGGTGCAGAGGTCCTTAATCTGTTCCCACTCCACAAACGTGATATGCCCCAAGTCAGTACTGCATTGCCCCAAGCTATACATCATGACTAGTGATGAGCAAGCACTAAAATGCTCGAGTGCTCGAAGCTCGGGTCGAGCACATTGGAATACTTGGGTGCATGACCTGAGCAACGAGCCCAATGTAAGTCATCCTTCAGAGACATTGCCTGCGCTCCGCAGGGTCTCTGAAGGATGGCATGCTGGATGGCAGCATTCTGCTACCATCCAGCCTGCCATCTCAATGCGGTCCCAGTGTGGGAGAATTCTCTTGCTCAAGCAGTGACGTCATTTGCCGGCACCGCATGCGCAGGAGAATTCTCCCACGCTGTCAGTGACGTGTATGAGGTGAGCTTGGACATGAACTCGGCTCATCTGGATGCCGTCACAGCCAGACACTGAGGAGCTTCACTGAGGAGCTTCTCAGTGTCTGCGGCATGGCAAGCTGGATGGCAGTGTTCTGCTGCGATCCAGCCTGTCATCTCAATGTAGCTGAGCTGAAGCCGTCCTGGGAACGATGGAAAGGTAAGGATGAGGTTGGTTTATTATTTACTTTTATTGCAGGAGATCGTTGGCTTCAGCTGGAATCGCCATGACGGTAATTAGAGTTTAATTTAGAACATTAAAGAATTGTGTCTTTATTTCAATTAAAGGACTTTATTCTGGGTGTTTGTGTTTTTTTTTAACTTTCACTATGGGGTTAGTAATGGGGGCGTCTTATAGACGCCTCTCCATTACTAACTGGGCTTGATGTCAGCTGGCATTATAAGCTGACATCAACCCCAACCCTATTACCCCACTGCCACCGCTACAGGGCAGTGGGAAGAGCGAGGCTAAGTGCCAGAATTGGCGCATTCTAAGGATGCGCCATTTCTGGGGCGGATGACGGCTGGTGTTTCTAGCCAGGGAGGGGGCCAATATTCATGGCACCCTTCCTGGGCTATTAATATCAGCCCCCAGCTGTCTGCCTAGCCTTTGCTAGCTATTAAAATAGGGGGGACCCCACGTCATTTTTTTTTATGTCCCCCATTTTAATAGCTAGTAAAGGCTTGGTATTCAGTTGGGGGCTGATATTAGTAGCCTGGGAAGCTCCGTGGGTATTACCCCCTTCCCAGGCTTCAAACATCTGCCCCAGCCATCTGCTTAACCTCCGCTAGAGAATAAAATTACGGGGAACCCCACGCCAATTTGTTTTTTAATAAATCCTTTATTTTAACACTAAATGACAAGTACAGTAACCAACACTGTCACTGTACTTATTATATATGTGACTGACATGTTTCTATCTATCTAATCTATGTGTGATGCTCTATTATTTCTGTTCTAAATTGTCGGGTACCGATGTATGCGGCTGATGAAATGCCGGCTTTTCATGTTTCACTGTGAGCACTGTTCCCATCGATTTGGGTAATCACTATAATGCCACAACCACCATGGCTGTGATATTACAGTGAGTGGCAGACAATCTCTGCATGATTGGTGCTCTAAATAGTGCCAAACATGCAGGACAGGGACCCGAGCTCCCGCCCGAGCATCTCGAAAGTACTCGGCGAGCTCCGAGCATCTCAAGTACTGAGATGCTCGGGCGAGTACCGAGCAGTGGCAAGCATGCTCGCTCATCACTAGTCATGACATACTGTGTCAGAGCTCGTTGCTTCTGGCACAGTCGCTGCAACATGTGCAGAGTGGAATTCCACCGCGTTGGCACATCGCAGATCAACCTGTTAACTGGCATGGACAAAGACCTCGGTATCGATGCAAGTCGATGACATGAGGGGTGCGAATGGCGGAAGTGAGCACACAGATTCCGTACTTTGTGAAGCAGCTCATCCAGGCCAGGTAAGTGGGGAAGAAATTGCTGTACCACCAGTTTGAGGACGTGAGCCGTGCAAGGCACGTGTGCGAGCTTGCCTCGGCCTAGGGCCGCCAACAGGTTCACACCGTTATCGCACATGGCCTTCCCTGGCTCTAGGTTCAACAGAGACAGCCATTGCTCAAACTGAGCCTGGAGAGCTGGCCACAACTCTTCACCAGTATGACTGCGATCTCCAAGGCATATTAACTTGAAGACTGCCTGATTACGGTGAGCCCTGACTGTGCAGTACGGAGGTGGTGTGTATTCGCTCTGCACCCTTGGAACACATGTCTCGTTAAGGCAGAGGTTGAGTGCGAAGGTGGGGTCCCTAGAGAAGGTGGAGGATACAGAAGCAGCAGAGGAAGTGGGAAATACAGAGGCTTCTTCTGCAAGCCTTGGGGATTCCAAGATTTGTGGAGCAGCCCCTTCCCCGCCTGCTCCCACAGCCACCAGAGTCACCCAGTGCCCAGTCAGCTAGATGTAACTCCCTTGGCCCTGCTTATTCATCCAGGTGTCTGTGGTGAAATGCACCCTGGCACACGTAGATTTAGACAAGGAAAGGGTGATGTTGTCTGTGACATGCTGGTGTAGTGCAGGCACAGCTTTCTTAGAGAAGTAATGGCGACTGGGCAACTGGTACTGGGGGACTACGATGGCCATCAGTATTCAGAAACCATCTGTATCTACCAGGTGGAAAGGCAGCATTTCCGTGGCCAACAGATTGGAGATGGTGGAGTTCAACCTCTTAGATTTGTCATGCCTAGGATGAAACAATGTTTTACGTGATCACAACTGCGGGACCGAGGGCTGGCTAAGGTGCTGAGAGAGGGCGGAGTATGGTGAACCGGAAAAACTGGTGGAGCGTGAGTGAGGTGCAGATGTTATGGTGGATTGAGAAACATGCGATGTGCTCGGTGAAACAAACACAGCAGGCGTGTCCGCTTCCGTTACACCTGACGGGCTATCACTCATACTGACTACAGCGAGTAAAGAACCGGAGTTTCTGCGATGGGAGACCTGCGGGACAATACTTGGCATGGTAACAGAGGAGGAGGAAGAAGCAGCGGATGCGTTTGATGGGGCAGCTGATGGTTGTTGAGGTGAGCTGGTCCGCATTTCAGTGCGGTAAGATTCCCAGCGTAAAGAATGTTGTTTGCGCATGTGAACGTTCATGCATGTAGTAGTCAAATTATTGCAGTATTTCCCTCTACTGAGTTTTTGCAGATAACGTGAGTTGGCTCATCCTTTGCAGTGACAAAAAAGGCCCATGATAGGCAACCCTTGCTGCCCCTGCGAGCTGCAGACCCGCGACCGCTGCTGGCCACAGCCACGGTTGTGGCTAAGGATGCAGTGCTCCTTGTGCTTGCATCACTCCATGTCTGCTCCGTAGGGCAAAATCTAACCTCCTCGTCTTCCTCCTCCACCTCCTCAGATGAGCTACTCGGCTGCGTGACTCTGGGTTCACACCAAGTAGGATCTTCAACCTCGTCATCATCCAATGTGTTATCCCATTCCTCGCCCTCAGAGTGACCCCTCTCCTCTTGTTGCCCTGACTGCGCAGTACAGTCCGCATGAGCCTCAGGTATCTGAGTCTCATCGGGATCACCTCCCTCCCCTGCAGTTAACGTCTGGTGACGAGGGTCAGGAACCTGCTCAGACCCTACTCTGTCCTGCCCCGAATCCAAGCTAAAAAAAATTTGGGCATTGGTGCAGATGCTTTCCTCCCCTTGACTCTGTGATGGTTTGGAGTACAATTCAGATGCCCATGGTGTAGAATGGGTGAAGAGTTCTACAGACTCGCCCATCTGTGGGTTGCTAGTTGGCCAGTTGTGACTTGGGGGAGAAGCATGGGTTAACTGGGGTGCCACCTCTGTGGACTGTACTGCGTGTGATGTTGAGGTGAAGGAAGAAGAGGAGAGGGCACTGGAAGCAGAGCTTGCCATCCACTGGAGCACCTGCTCTTTCTGGGCCTTATCAACAAGGCGTATCGCTGTGCGGTTGCCAAAGAAAGGGAGTGCAATAGGCCATCCACTAACATAAGTTGTCAGTTGTCTTTGGATAGGACCTGCTTGTGCTGGTTCACTAGTGCTTTCACTAACATTACCACATACCCCACGTATACCTTGCACACCAAGCCCTCTCTTTTTCCCACTCATGTTGGTCAGATACCGTGTTAGGAGCAGGCAATTAACTAAAAAAAAATACATTTTTTTCCTGTGCAATAGCTCAGGACACACCTGAATTTCAGCGACACTAAATGACAAGGTAAGATATGGCCTGCCGTATGACGTTACTAACAGACAAAAGAAATTTGTTAGTGTGCATGAGGCCGATAAAACCTATTAGATATTATCCAAACAATTTCAAACTGAGATGTCCCCTGCTGTATTACTTTAGGAACAGAAGAAATTTTTTTTTTGAATGTGGTTGAGGCCAGTATGACATAGAATATACAGTACAAACCAAACCAAAAGTTTGGACAAACCTTCTCATTTAAAGATTTTTCTGTATTTTCATGACTATGAAAATTGTACATTCACACTGAAGGCATCAAAACTATGAATTAACACATGTGGAATTATATACTTTACTAAAAAGTGTGAAACAACTGAAAATATGTCTTATATTCTAGGTTCTTCAAAGTAGCCACCTTTTGCTTTGATGACTGCTTTGCACACTCTTGGCATTCTCTTGATGAGCTTCAAGAGGTAGTCACAGGAAATGGTTTTCACATCACAGGTGTGCCCTGTCAGGTTTAATAAGTGGGATTTCTTGCCTTATAAATGGGGTTGTGGCCATCAGTTGTGTTGTGCAGAAGTCTGGTGGATACACAGCTGATAGTCCTACTGAATAGACTGTTAGCTGCTTTTTTCTTGGCATAATACAAATTCTAAGTAAAGAAAAACGAGTGGCCATCATTACTTTAAGAAATGAAGGTCAGTCAGTCCGAAAAATTGGGCAAACTTTTAAAGTGTCACCAAGTGTAGTTGCAAAAACCATCAAGCGCTACAAAGAAACTGGGTCACATGAGGACCGCCCCAGGAAAGGAAGATTAAGAGTCACCTCTGCTTCTGGGGATAAGTTTATCCGAGTCACCAGCCTCAGAAATCACAGGTTAACAGCAGTCCAGATTAGCCCAGGTCAATGCCACATAGAGTTCTAGCAGCAGACACATCTCTACAACAACTGTTAAGAGGAGACTTTGTGCAGCAGGCCTTCATGGTAAAATAGCTGCTAGGAAACCACTGCTAAGGACAGGCAACAAGCAGAAGAGACTTGTTTGGGCTAAAGAACACAAGGAATGGACATTAGACCAGTGGAAATCTGTGCTTTGGTCTGATGAGTCCAAATTTGAGATCTTTGGTTCCAACCACCATGTCTTTGTGCGACGCAGAAAAGGTGAACGGATGGACTCTACATGCCTGGTTCCCACCGTGAAGCATGGAGAAGGAGGTGTGATGGTGTGGGGGTGCTTTGCTGGTGACACTGTTGGGGAATTATTCAAAATTGAAGGCATACTGAACCAGCATGGCTACCACAGCATCTTGCAGCGGCATGCTATTCCATCCGGTTTGCGTTTACTTGGACCATCATTTATTTTTCAACAGGACAATGACCCCAAACACACCTCCAGGCTGTGCATGGGCTATTTGACCAAGGAAGAGAGTGATGGGGTGCTACGCCAGATAACCTGACCTCCACAGCCACCAGACCTGAACCCAATCGAGATGGTTTGGGGTGAACTGGACCACAGAGTTAAGGCAAAAAGGGCCAACAAGTGCAAAGCATCTCTGGGAACTGCTTCAAGATTGTTGGAAGACCATTTCCAGTGACTACCTCTTGAAGCTCATCAAGAGAATGCCAAGAGTGTGCAAAGCAGTCATCAAAGCAAAAGGTGGCTACTTTGAAGAACCTAGAATATAAGACATATTTTCAGTTGTTTCATACTTTTTTGTAAAGTATATAATTCCACATATGTTAATTCATAGTTTTGATGCCTTCAGTGTGAATGTACAATTTTTATAGTCATGAAAATACAGAAAAATCTTTAAATGAGAAGGTGTGTCCAAACTTTTGGTCTGTACTGTATGCTCCAAAAAATTTCAAACTCAGATCTAGCCAGCTGTATCACTTTACTCAGATCAAAAAATATTTTTGGGTTACTCTGCATAAGCTCTGCGTCCTGCTGACTTTGAACGCCACTGACGTAGAAGCTGGCTTATAGCACTGTATGACTTTTTGCACAGGAAAAAATATTTTTTGGACTGGGCGTAGCAAGAGAAAAATTAATTTTTTTACTCTGAAACCACCTGAAGTTCAACTCCAGTAAAATAGTATCTCACACTAAAAAAAACTTCAGTGCACACAGCTTTCAATATCACAATAGCAACAGAAAAAATAACAGATTTTGTGCTCTGCAATAAGAAGCTCTGCAGACTGTGCAGAGAACAATTTCAACCCCACTAAATGAAAAGGTGCACTGCACTTGCTTGATCACATCAAGTGCAAAAAAGAATCATGGTATACTGAGACATGGAGCTCTATACCAGCATACTGTATGGCGTGGGCCCTCTGTTTCTGTCAGAATCTCAGTACTTGCACAAGAGCACCAAAAATGTGCTGCACCGGCGGTTGCAGAGGTACACAGGCCATGAATTATCTACACTATCTGACTACCACACAAGCGCCCACCTATCTAGCTAATATCTCTCATTACACAGGAGAACACTGAGCTGCGTCTGTCTCCAGCAGTGACATGGATATAATGGCGCTGAGGGAACATGGCCACTTTTTATATTGAGAGGACATGTGATTTCTGCAGCCAATTGCAGAAGCCCTTATGTCTGGACAATGTAGATGCTTCCTGCGCTATGATTGGCTGTCCTCGCTTTCCTCAGCTAAAGTTACCGCCCACAGGAAAAAAAAAAACACTGCACCACTGATCTGACCTGTTATAAGCCCTCCACAGCCCCCACACTCACCTGGCACATGTCACCGCTCATCATGCACTTGCACTATGCTAACAAAACTGTTCAAAATGCCGTGGTTGCCCTGTATTAGCGATCCAGCGCAAATTCATTGAACTTTTCCAATTTTAAGAAAATTTGCTCGCCTTTGCCATCACGAATTCGAGTGTGCCATATTAGTGCCGAATTTGATGAACAAATTCGCTCAACACTAGTCACAAACACTATTTTTACAACCTTACTATTTTTAAAGGGCCAGCAGTCGGCTATGCTTTGTTGTTCCCATTATTAAAGAGTGGGTCTCCTATACTGTTACTGTTATTGCGTATGCAGTGACTGCAAGGGCTGCCAAAAATTTGGACGCAACCCAATACCCCTTTGAAGAGACTTTGAGGAGGGTCTCAGTAAAAAAATGTTCCCATTAAAAAGGAGTGGGTCTCCTATAGTGGTAATGCCCATGCTGTGACTGCAAGGGCTACCAAAATTTGGGAAAAACCCCACTAACAATTTAAACACACATAGAGCTGGGCCACAGTAACGACATGTTCCCATTAAAAAGTAGATGGTTTGCTATACAGTTATAAGGTATGCAGTGAGTCCAATTGTGGCCAAAATTTAGGAAAACCCCACTAACAATTTAAAGAGACATAGAGCTGGGCCACAGTAACGACATGTTCCCATTAAAAAGTAGAGGGTTTGCTCTACAGTTATAGGGTATGCAGTGAGTCCAACGGCTGCCAAAATTTAGGAAAAACCCTCCTAATTTAAAGACACATGGAGCTGGGCTACAGTAATGAGTACGACATGTTCCCATTAAAAAGAAGTGGGTCTCCCATACTGTTTGCCTATGAAGTGATTACAACTGCTGTCAAAAATGTGGAGGAACTCCAGTGTCCCTTGCAAGAGACATAGAGGTCGGAGGGCCTCCTGAAAACAATGTTCCCATTATTAGGAAGTGGGTCTCCCATACTATTTGTCTATGCAGTGAATGCAACGGCAGCCAAAAATTTGAGGAACTCCAATGTCCCTTGCAGGACATGTAGATATGTTGATATGGTACATATGGTGGTGATATGGTAATGGAGGATGAAGATGCGGAGGAGAGAAGGAGTAGGACAACGGCAAATGGGTGCATGGGAATAGAGTTAGACCTCCCAAAAAAAGGACACTGTATTTGAGTTTATGTTACACTGCTATCATTCGGTGGTGTTGGGAAGTCTGGCCCAATCCAGCCATTGTTCATTTTTATAAAAGTGATCCTGTCAGCATTTTCAATTGACAGGCAGATGTGCCTATCGGTTATAATTCCGCCGGCGGCACTAAAAACCAGCTCTGACAAAATGCTAGAGGCAGGCAAGGCCAGGACCTCCAAGGCGTAGAGAGCCAGATCATGCCACGTGTTCAGCTTGGATACCCAATAATTATAAGGCACAGAAGAATCACAAAGGACATTGGTACGGTCGGCAAGGTACACCCTCACCATCTTCCAAAACTTTTCCCTCCTTGTGAGAGTACCCCACATCTCAGGGCCTGTGCGATGGGAGGGTCTGAGAAAACTGTCCCAGAACTATGACAGTGTTCCCCTGCCTCTGCTGTGTCTCTCGCCTGTACTCCTTGGTTGTCCAATGAACTGTGACCTCTGCCGCCAGCATTTTCAGAAGGAAATTATTTTAAATAATAATTCCATATCAAGGGCCTTCTCGTACTGCACCATTTTATTAGGCCTGTCCTGCAATGGAATATGAGACAAAAATTTCTCCTTGTAGCGTGGGTCTTGAAGTGTCACCAACCAGTAATGACTGTTACCCAAAATTTGGACAACGCGAGGGTAACGGGAAAGGCAGCGTAACATAAATTTAGCCATGTGTGCTAGACTGATAACAGGAAAAACTTCCGTGTCCTCACAAAGAGGATGACTGACCATGCTCTCCTCCTCATCCTTCTCCTCCATGTCTTCAGGTCATCCACGCTGAGTAGACGGTTTGACAGTTGTGCAGGTAGTACCAACTATAGCGCAGGAAACCTCTTCCTCTTTGCCATCCAATCCACGCTGGGATGATATGAGGATGGCTGTGTGGAATCACCCTGTATGGTTCCTTGCTCCATCTCATCGTGCTCCACCTGCGTTGCTTCCTCTGCAGAGAGCGTTTCAGAAGTGGAATAGTGACGCTAATTATGGCATCATCGCCGCTCACCATCTTGGTGGAGTCCTCAAAGATTTGGAGGAAGGTGCATATGTCTGACATCCATGTCCACTCATGAGATCTTATGTGTGGAGTCTGAACTGAATACCGACGGCCTTGTTGATGCTGGTAGTCAACAACTGCCCTCTTCTGCTCACAAATCCTTCCCAACATCTGCAATGTAGAGTTCCAATGCTTGGGGACATCGCAGATTAGTCGGTGAGCTGGAAGCTGCAAACGTTGCTGAAGCACGGCAAGGGCGGTGGAAGCTGACTTTCTGAAATGGACACACATGTGGCGTACTTTGACAAGCAGATCCAGCAGACCTGGGTAGGTTTTAAGAAACCGTTGAACAACGAGGTTAAGCACATGGGCCAGGCATGGTACGTGTGTGAGCTCGCCTCGCTTCAGAGAAACCACCAGGTTCCGCCCATTGTCACACACGACCATGCCTGGCTGCCACAGATCTGCCTGCTCTCTCAGAGCTGTCCACCACTCTTCAGCGGTGTGCGCTTTGTCGTCTAAGCATATTAGCTTCAGCATAGCCTGTTCTTGGCCGAGGCAGTGCTTCAGTGCTTCCAGCTTATAACTGATGTGGTCATTTCGGAGATGGAGGCTGAAGAAAAGGAGGAGGAGGTGTAGGAGCTGTAGAATGTGGGGGCAACCCTGAATGACCTAGAGCCCACAATCCTCGGCATCGGGAGGCCTGTTTCGCCCCAAGGTCCAACTGGGTCCCGGCTTCCACTATGTTAACCCAGTGTGCCGTCAGCGAGATGTACCGACCCTGCCCACAAGCACTTGTCCACATGTCTGTGGTTACGTGGACTTTACCAGTAACTGCATTGCTGAGGGCACTGCTAATGTTGTGGGACACATGCTCGTGTAATGCGGGGATGGCACACCGGGAGATATAGTGGCAGCTGGGGACTGACTACCGATGGACAGCCGCCATCAGGATGTGGAAAGCTTCGTCTCCACAAGCCTAAAAAGCAACATTTCGAGCGCAAGCATTCACAAAATGTGTGAATTTAGAAATATGGCCTATGGGGCGTTGGCTGCGTATTTGCGCTTGCGTTCCAAGGACTGGGGTAGGGACAACTGAATTCTGCCCTGGGACAAGGACGTGAATGTGCTTGCTGAGAAAAGTTGAGAGTGTGCATCGACACATGCAGGGCAGTAGGCATCTTGGGATGCGCCATGGACAGGGGATCGGCGTGCATTCACAATAGCGAAAGAAGCAGTTGCACGCACAACAGCGGAAGAAGCAGTGGTGTCAACCGCAGACACTGTTTCTGGACCCTGGGGTTTGGCCCACTTAGTCGGGTGCTTTACTGCCATGTGCCTGATCATGAGGGTGGTGGTCAGGCTTCTAGTTTTGCTACCCTTGCTGATGCTGGCCTGGCAGGTGTTGCAAATGGCCTTTTTGGGGTTATCTGCAGAGTCTTTAAAAAACAACCAGACTCGGGAACACGTAACAGTTGTACTGGCAACTTCCGTCGTGTTGGCTTTTCGAGGAAGGCTTTCCCGCCTTGTGTCTGCAGCCATCACACTGCTTCTTCCTGTCTGTTGTGGTGCTACGCCTTCCTCCCCCTGTGTGCTGCTGTCCTCGCTCTGTATGTCCCCCTGCCCAGTTGGGTCAGTTACTATATCATCCACCACCTCGTCTTTCACTTCCGCAACCTTGTCCTCCTCCTGACTTTCTGGAAATTGTGTCTCATCATCACTATCATCCACCTCTTGCGACATTATTTGCACTTTCCCAACGTAGCCTTTGCATGACCGTGGCTGCTCCAATATTTGAGCATCACTACACGCGTTCTCCTCTTGACTCGCTTGAAGCTGGCCGGGTGAGAGACCCGGATCTACAAATGAAAAAGTGAACAGCTATTCTGAGTTTCCAAATGTGGGATCAGTTGTCTCTGGGCACTCGGCATGGTGGGAGGATGAGGGTGATGAATATGCGGTCCAGACTCACAGCTACTGAGACTTGGCCGTGTGGAAGACAGGGTAGTGGTGGTGGCAAAGTGACTGGAAGCATTATCTGCTATCCAACCAACAACCTTTTGACACTGCTCTGGGTTCAATAGTGGTGTATTGCGGTCCATAGTAATTGGGACAGGAAGGTCGAGCGACAAGATGTGGGTGTTTGTTGTGGCACAATTTTAGCTCGCCCACGTCCTCGGCCTCTGCATGCACCATCACCATCACGTCCACTTCCCCGTCCCTTGCCATGAACCTTGACCATTTTAAATGGAGGACAATATTTTCCACATTCATGAAAAAAGGCTGATTTTGGAACGCAGTTATATGTGATACATAGAAGAGAACCATGGTTTTAAATAGCAGGCCTGTAATTTACTAATATTATTCTACACAGAGACCTATTGTGAATAGCTTGACCAACACACTGCAACAAAATGGAAGGCAGAAATGGCTGATTTTGGAACACTATTTGAGGTGATATGTCTGACATAGAACCACGATTTTAAATAGCAGGCCTATAATTTACTAATATTATTCTACACAGAGACCTAGTGTAAGTAGCTTGACCAACACACTGCAACGAAATGTAAGGCAGAAATGGCTGATTTTGGAACTCTGTTATAGGTGATATGTCTGACAGAGAACCACGGTTTTAAATAGGCCTGTAATTTACTAATATTATTCTACACAGAGACCTACTGTGAATAGCTTGACCGACACACTGCAACAGAATGGAAAAGGAGGCCAATATTTTCCATTTTCATTTCAAATTTCTGGATTTTTATCGCTGAAATATGGAACAGATCTGGCTGCATTCTGCAGTGCTAGCTAGCAAATGGAGCAGAAAAATGGTGTACTCTGGATTGCTTTTTAAGCAAATAACCAGGGTTAAGATAAAAAAAATTACCCTGGCCCCTGATATCTGGGGCTATGTCTACAAATATCTGTAATTATTACAGCAGCAGCAGACAGGACGTTCAATGGACCCTCTTGCGCTATATGAACTGCTGTCTGCCACCTACAATGCTAGCCTGTCTAACTCCTGCCTAGCACTGATTAAAAGCAGCTGGATTAGTCCTCAGAAGGACTGTTAGTTCTGATGAATATATATACTGTATATATATGTTATCGAATACCTTTACTAACAGGACGTTCAATTGACCATCTCGCACTATACGCACTGCAGTCTGTTACAAACCCTGCCTCCCTGCCTAACTCCTGCTATCACCACTGAATATATACAGCTGGATTAGGCCTCAGAAGGACTGTTAGTTCAGATATACACTACCGTTCAAAAGTTTGTGGGCACCCAGACAATTTTGTGTTTTCCATGAAAACTCATACTTTTATTTATAAAATGAGTTGCAAAATGATTAGAAAATAAAGTCCAGACATTGAGAAGGTTAGAAATAATGATTTTTATTAGAAAGAATAATTTTCTCCTTCAAACTTTGCTTTCGTCAAAGAATGCTCCCTTTGCAGCAATAACAGCATTGCAGACCTTTGGCATTCTAGATGTTAATTTGCTGAGATAATCTTGAGAAATTTCACCCCATGCTTCCTGAAGCCCCTCCCACAAGTTGAATTGGCTTGATGGGCACTTTTTGCGTACCATACGGTCAAGCTGCTCCCTGAGTCGCCTCTTCACTGTAGACGTTGACACTGGCGTTTTGCGTGCACTATTTAATGAAGCTGCTAGTTGAGGAGCTGTGAGGCGCGGATTTCTCAAACTAGAAACTCTAATGTACTTGTCTTGTTGCTCAGTTGTACAGCGGGGCCTCCCACTTCTCTTTCTACAGGTTAGAGCCTGTTTGTGCTCTCCTCTGAAGGGAGTAGTACACACCGTTGTAGGAAATGTTCAGTTTCTTGGCAATTTCTCGCATGGAATAACCTTCATTTCTAAGAACAAGAATAGACTGTCGAGTTTCACATGAAAGTTCTCTTTTTCTGGCCATTTTGAGAGTTTCATAGAACAAACAAATGTAATGCTCCTGATTCTCAACTAGCTCAAAGGAAGGTCAATTTTATAGCTTCTCAAATCAGCCAAACCATTTTCAGCTGGGCTAACATACTTGTCCAAGGGTTTTCTAGGGTTTTCTAAACATCCATTAGCCTTCTTACACAGCTAGCAAAAACAATGTACCATTAAAACACTGGAGTCGTGGTTGTTGGAAATGTGCCTCTATACACCGATGTAGATATTGCAATAAAAACAGCTAGAATAGTCATTTACCACATTAACAATATATAGAATGTATTTCTGCTTCATTTAATGTTAGCTTCATTGAAAAAAAATGTGCTTTTCTTTCAAAAATAATGAAATTTCTAAATGACCCAAAACTTTTGAACGGTAATATATATATATATATATGTTGTGGAATACCTATACTAATTATAAACAAGCAAATCTCTCCCTGACTCAGCAGCACCTCTCCTCACTCTGCCTGTTTCCGGGGTAGACTGTGACACAAGCATAGCAGCGCCAGGTCTTATATAGACCTGATGACGCTGTGAGGCCAGCCAATCACTGTAATGCCACAACCAACATGGCTACGGCATTACAGTGCATGGAAGGCAATCCCTGCATGTTCATTGGCTCTCTAAAGAGTCTCCAAACATCCAGGGCGGGGGCCTGAGTTTCCACCCGAGCAACCCAGAGCTTGTCGAGCACAGTGATGCTTGGGCGAGTACTGAGCAGTGGCGAGCACGTTCACTCATCACTACTAGGCATCTATAACCACTATTTTCGGAGGTGCTGTCAATTTGCAGTTTTTGAGGCTGGCAAATCTGATAAACTTATTCTCTGCAGTAGAGATAATTCATGTTCTTCCTTTCCTAGAGCTGTCCTCATACCGATTGATAGATTAATGACGGCACTTGGGGATACCTTCAAGTTTGCAACAATTTTCTCTATTGACTGACCTTCATGTCTTAAAGTTATGATGGACTGTCGTTTTGCTTTACATAATTAAGTGGTTATTGCCATATAATAGCTTTGAATAGTTGTGGAATAGAACTAAGCACCCAATGGAACTGTGTACAAACACTGACTCTGCAAAACACACCTGAAGGTTGTAACATTTTTCTGAAGGCAGATGATCTCACTAATGAACTTTTGACAAGGCTTGCCTGTTCATTTAAATGTATGACAAAACTTTTGATTGTTACTGTATTATGGAGTATGATATTCTGTTAATTTTTTTCAATTTTTGTATGAAAAGATGGTGTTATAGGAGTAGTGCTACTATATAGAAAACATTAAGCTGTACACGCTAAGAGTATAGACTGAAAAATATGTAAAGTTTAACTTGGAAGGTAGGGGAATTCATGGGAAATCAGAAAATAGGGGACAATACTGACAATAATGAAGCCTGTTTTGAGAATATGTACTTACATCAAAAATCTTAATTGCGTCTGATTATAGAGTGGATAGGTAAGACGGAATGGTGTGAAATGATTGCCATGAAGCACATACAATATCTTCCAATAGGTTATGTTGAGTTAGTGGCACTAACCCTTTAAGTTGGTAAAGCTGATTCACCTTGGTGACCAACTGGACCATAATTGGAATTACTTTTCTAAGCTAACATTCCCAAAACTTTTCTAGAAATATTTCTCATTCTTAGCCAGGTGTCTTTTCACATGTATGGCCAGTTTAACCCCTTAACAACCAATGAAGGACATAGCACATCATGAGCAGGTGTCAGTTCCTGCATCATGTCGTGCTATGTTTGACATTGATTAAAACTGTCACTGTGTGAAAACACACAGTTATAGCTCGGTGCTGACAGTGATCACTGACTGCTGACTGCTGATCGGCACGGCTAGAGATGCAAGGACCCATTTCAGCAGTCCCCACTTTCTGATCACAGCATGATCGTGCCAGAGGTGCTGAAATATCAGCACTCTTCACTGCACGAACTCTTCCGGTAGCTTGGCTCAGCAGACAGTCAAGCTCCTGCGATAGCAGCCAGGGACGCTGCCTACACTGCACCTGGCTGATTAACCCTCCAGATGCCGTGATTTATAGCAATCACGCATTTGGAAGGTTGTGAGAGGAAATGGGCTCCCTTTCTCACCCCCATCGATACCCCATGATGAAATCAAGGGGAGCTGATGGTTGTCACATAGGCAGGGTCTAACAGGCTATCTGCCAATGTAATATCAGAGATCTCATGCATTGCACTACATCTGCATTGAGATCAATCAATCTAGTGATGAGCGAGCACTAAAATGTTCGGGTACTCGATGCTCGGGTCGAGCAAATTGGAATGTAAAGAGCCCAATGTAAGTTTATGGGAAACTTGAGCATTTTTCCGGTTGCCCCCCCTAGCGTTCTGCAGAGGGCCTAAAAATTGCCCAAATCAATGGGAACAGTGCTCAAATGACATGGCAACAGCATGGGGAAGACCCCTGGAAGCATCTCTGACTCCCAGGTCACTGCTGTCAACAACGTTGTCAGAGGTATTATGCCATGTTTATGGACACACAATAAATTATACAAAAACAAAACCAAAATGGATTTTCCTGGGAAAATGTTAAGGAACATCCTTTCCTGGGTAATGACTTGTATATAAGGCAAAATAAATAGCCAAAAACAAAAATGCTCCTCCACACCTTGGGCTATGTTCACATGTAGCGTTTTTGATGCGTTTTTGCACATTTGAATTGCTTTCAATGGTGAAAAATGCATTCACCAAGAAATGTCATTTTAACATTTTACTATTTTATCTGGCCATGTGGTGTGTGAGACATCATCAGACACATCCTGTTTCATTTATGAAGGAGGGACTCTAAAAGTCACAAAACTATTTTTATAGGGCCATCAGGTGGTCCTTACTATTCCTAAAGGGCTAGCAGTCATCTATGCTTTGTTGTTCCCATTATTAAAGAGTGTGTCTCCTATACTGCTATTGGGTATGCAGTGACTGCAAGGGCTGCCAAAAATTTGGAAGCACCCTAATACCCCTTTGAAGAGAAATAGAGGAGGGTTTCAGTAAAAAAAATGGTCCCATTTTAAAGGAGGGGGTCTCCTATAGTGGTAATGCCCATGCAGTGACTGCAAGGGCTGCCAAAACTTGGGAAAAACCCCAATACCAATTTAAAGACACAGAGAGCTGGGCCACAGTAACAACATGTTCCCATTAGAAAGGACGGGGTCTGCTATACAGTTATAGGGTATGCATTGAGTTCAACGGCTGCCAAAATTTAGGAAATACCCCAATAACAATTTAAAGACACATAGAGCTGGGCCACAGTAATGACATGTTCCCATTAGAAAGGAGTGGGTCTCCCATACTGTTTGCCTATGCAGTGAATGCAACAGCTGCCAAAAATTTGGAGGAGCTCCAATGTCCCTTGCAAGAGACGTAGAGGTCAGAGGGCCTACTGAAAACAATGTTCTCATTTTTAGAAAGTGGGTCTGCCACACTGTTTGCCTATGCAGTGAATGCAAAGGCTGCCAAAAATTTGGAGGAACTCCAGGGTCCGTTGCAAGAGACATAGATATGGTGATATGATAGATATTGTCGTGATATGGTGGTGGAGGATGAGAATGAGGAGAAGGATGAGGTAAAGAGCAAATAGACAAAATCAGGAAGTTTATACCCATGTCTGGGTGTGAAGACAGAGGTGCATGCGAATAGATTTAGACCTCCCCAAAAAAGACACTATATTGGAGTTTATGCTATGCTGCTATCATTTGGTGGTGTTGAGAAGTCTGGCCCAATCCAGCCCTTGTTCATTTTTATAAGAGTCAGCCTGTCAGCATTTTCAGTTGAAAGGCAGATGCGCCTATCGGTTATAATTCCACCAGCGGCACTAAAAACCCGCTCTGACAAAACGCTAGCGGCAGGGCAGGTCAGGACCTCCATGACGTAGAGATCCAGTTCATGCCATGTGTCCAGCTAAAATACCCAATAATTATAAGGCACAGAGGAATCACGAAAGACATTGGTATGGTCAGCAAGCTACTCTCTCAGCATTCCCCAAAACTTTTCCCTCCTTGGGAGAGTATCCTGCGCCTGAGGGCCTGTGTGATGGAAGGGACTGAGAAAACTCTCCCAGAACTTTGACAGTGTTCCCCTGCCTCTGCTGGATTGCATATGTGTCTCTCTTGCCTGTACTCATTGGTTGTCCAACGAACTGTGACCTCTGCCGCCAGCGTTTTCAGATGGGAATTTTTTTAATAATTCCGCAACAAGGGCATTCTTGTACTGCCTCATTTAATTAGGCCTCTCAGGCAAGGGAATAAGAGACAGAAAGTTCTCCTTGTAGCGTAGGTCTAGAAGTGTCATCAACCAGTAATGACTGTCACTCAAAATTTGGACAACGCTTGGGTCATGGGAAAGGCAGCGTAACAAACTCAGCCATGTGTGCCAGTCTGCACAGAAGCAAAACTTCCGTGTCCTCACCAAGAGGACGACTGACCATGCTCTCCTCCTCATTCTCCTCCTCCTCCTCTTCCTCCTCCTCCCTGTCCTCAGGCCATCCACGCTGAACAGACGGTATGACAGTTGTGCAGTTAGTACAGTCTATAGCACAGGAAAGTAGCTCCTGCTCTTCCAACTCTTCCTCCTCATTGTCACCCAATCCACGTTGGGATGAGATGAGGCTGGGCTGTGTGGAATCACCCAGTATGGTTTCTTGCTCCATCTCATCGTGCTCCACCTGCAATGCATCCTCTTTAATTGTGAGCAAAGAGCGTTTCAGAAGACAGTGAAGCGGGATGGTGATGCTAAATATGGTGTTCACCATCTTGGTGGACTCCTCAAAGATTTGGAGTACAATACAGATGTCTGACATCCATGTCCACTCCTGAGGTCTTACGTGTGTAGTCTGACCTGAATACCGACAACTGTGTTGATGCTGGTAGTCAACAACTGCCCTCTTTTGCTCACAAATCCTTCCCAACATCTGCAACGTAGAGTTCCAATGCATGGGGACATCACACACCAGTCGGAGAGCTGGAAGCTGCAAACGTTGCTGAAGCACGGCAAGGGCGTCGGAAGCTGTAGCTGACTTTCTAAAATGGGCACACATGTGACGTACTTTGACAAGCAGATGCGACAGATCTGGAAAGGTTTTGCAAAACCGCTGAACTACGAGGTTAAGCACATGGGCTAGGCATGGTACGTGTGTGAGCTCACCTCGCTTCAGAGCCGCCACCAGGTTCCAGCCATTGTCACACACGACCATGCCTGGCTGTAGGTTCAGTGGTCTCAGCCATAGATCTGCCTGCTTTTTCAGAGCTGTACACATCTCTTCAACGGTGTGCGGTTTGTCACCTAAACATATTAGCTTCAGCATAGCCTGTTGCCGTTTGGCCGAGGCAGCGATGCAGTTCTTCTAGCTTCTGACTGATGTGCTCATTTCGGAGATGGAGGCTGAAGAGGAGAAGGAGAAGGTGCAGGAGCTGTAGAATGTGGGGGCAACCCTGATTGACCCAGGGCCCGCAATCCTCGGCGTCAGGAGGACGTGTTCCGTCCCAAGGTCCGATTGGGTTCTGGCTTCCACTATATTAACCCAGTGTGCCGTCAACCAGATGTACCATTTATGCCCTCAAGCACTTGTCCACATGTCCGTGGTTAGGTGGACTTTCCCAGTAACTGCGTTGTTGAGGGTACAGCTAATGTTGTGGAACACATGCTTGTGTAATGCGGTGACGGCACACTGGGAGAAATAGTGGTGGCTGGGGACCGAGTACCGAGGGATGGCCGCCGCCATCAGGTTGCGGAAAGCTTCCTTCTCCATGAGCCTAAAATGCAACATTTCGAGCGCAAGCAGTCGCAAAATGTGTGAATCTAGTAGTGTGGCCTGTGGGGCGTTGGCTGCGTATTTGCACTTGCGTTCTAAGGACTGGGGTAGGGACAACTGAACGCTGCGCTGGGACAAGTAAGTGGACGTGCTTGCTGATGGTGCTAGTTGAGAGTGTGCACCGACACGTGCACGGCGAGAGGCATCTTCGCATGCGCCATGGATAGGGGATTGGCGTGCATGCACAACAGCGGAAGAAGCAGTGGTGTCACCCACAAACACTGTTTCTGGACCCTGGGGTTCGGCCCACTTAGTAGGGTGCTTTGCTGCCATGTGCCTGATCATGCTGGTGGTGGTCAGGCTGCTAGTCTTGCTACCCCTGCTGATGCTGGCCTGACAGGTGGTGCAAATGGCCATTTTGGGGTTATCTGCAGAGTCTGTATAAAACAACCAGACTCGAGAAGACCTAACAGTTGTACAGACAACGTCCATCGTGTTGGTGTTACGGGGAACGCTTTCCCGCCTTGTGTCTGCGGCTACCACACTGCTTTTTCCTGCCTGTTGTGGTGCTATGCTTCCCTTCCCCTGTGTGCTGCTGTCCTCGCCCTGCATGTCCCTCTGCCAGGTTGGGACAGTTACTATATCATCCACCACCTCATCTTCCACTTCCGCTCCCTGGTCCTTCTCCTGACTTTCAGGTAATTGTGTCTCATCATTATCATCATCCACTTCTTGCGACAGTAATTGCACTTTCCCTCCGTAGCCTTCATGTGACCGTGGCTGCTCAAATATTTGGACATCGCTACAAGGATTCTCCTCTTGACTCACTTGAAGCTGGCCGGGCGAGAGGCCCGAATATACAAATGGAAAAGTGAACAGCTCTTCTTAGTGTCCAAATGTGGGATCACTTGTCTCCGGAACTCGGCATGGTGGGAGGAAGGAGGATCAGGGTGAGGAATATGCAGTCCAGACTCACGGCTACGGAGACTTGACCGTGTGGAAGACAGGGTGGTAGTGATGGTGGCAAAGTGACTGGAAGCATTATCTGTAGTGATGAGCGAGTACCGTAATATTCGTAATCGCTATACTCGTAACGAGTACTTTGTAATAATCACGTATTCATTCTGAATAGAAAGTACAATGTAAGTCGATGGGAAATGAGAGTAATCTTCTGCTGGACCCTACAAAAGGGTCTGGGGGCCTGAGAAAAAGGCTGAAATGGATGGGAAAGTGATGAAACAGAATGGAAAGACCCTGGAGAATGTGCCTGCATGCATTTCTGACTCACATATGGTTTTTGGGAATAAGTTTGTCGCAGTATTACGCCAATTTTACAGACACACAAGAACAACTACCAAACCTAACCTAAATTGAATTTAACAGGCCAAAAGGTTAAGAAACAGATTTTCCTGAACAATCACTTGTATATAAGGCTAAATAAACCAGAGAAACCAAAAAAATATCCCTTTTATCCTTTGTTCACACATAATGTTTTGGCTTTTTTTCACCTTTTACAATTGGGAGGGCCCTGACTTATACATTTTGTAGATCCCTTTGTCATACATCATTTTAGTTCACTATTCCCCAGCACTTTACAAGTACAGCTAGAAAGTACTAGTAGGTATGTTGATCTTTGACCTGAGAGGCCTCATGTGGCTCTGTAACATGCGTTTTGGAGGGACAGCTGTTACTTAGACATTTGGGCGGTCCCTCCATCATTGACAGATAGAGGAATGCATATTCAACAGCAGATTACAATGTGAACATTGTAGCGTTGGGCTTGACCCTCCTCCTCCTCCTCCACCACCATGTTATACTGCGGCCCTAAATTAAAATGTTCAGAGGCCCTGCAGTAGGCAGGAAAGCTGAGTTTTGTGAGAGCCCTCGTGTGGTCCTGTAACATACATTTTGAAGTGCCCTCCTCTAGAGATTTTGGAGGTCCCTCTTGTGTACAATACATTTGAGAGTGCCCTCACTTATTCATATTGTAGGGCCCTCACTATATTATTTAACTCCTTTAAGGGCAGAGACTACAGAGAAAAAGGCCAAGAGACATGGAGAACTAGAAGGTAGCAGTGAGTGCTGCCTGCGATCCTCAGGTATGGCTGAACTCGGTGAACCAGAAAGATAAAGCTGCACTAATCAACTGGATGACGAGCTCAAATATACGCTTGTGCAAGTCAAAGGACAAAGGATATATGGTGCCCTCGTTCAGGATGGGTTGGAGGTACTTCTCCAAATGGCTCAGAGATTTTGATTGTCAATATTCCCCAGATTATATAGGAAGAGAAGACTTCTTGATACTGTACTACTTGGTACAGTGCAGAATGTGCATTGTACTTCCAAAAATTACTCCTGGGGGCTGTGTCATAGGTGCAGTGAGATTCCATGAAAAGGGCCTCCCTTGTCAAACTTTATCTACGATGGAGTACCGTAGTAGTTGTGGCCCTCAATTCAAGTTTTCAGAGGGCCATCAGTCGGTCATCAACAGTCAGTGTAAATTTCTATTGAATATGTATCCCCTGTCTCAGTCATAATGTGGCACAAGCCAGGCATGTTTTTTGCCAAATATGGTGTCTGTGACACAACCTGTGACAAAGGCCTCCGATGACAAATATTAGTTTGGTAGGACCACTGTACATTCCAGATTTGTCCACTGCACAATGTGCATAGGGTTTGTAAAAATGAGCCCTATGAGCTGAGTCATGGTTGACGTAGGTAGCCACCATCCCAAGGGCCTCCAATTACAAATAGGAATAGAGCTGGTGTTCGTGTCTCTCCCCATTATCCCTTGGTGTTGAAAAGAGCCGGTACCTCTGCCACCAGCATTGTCTGAGGGTGATGTTTTCAGCAACTGATCTACAATGGCCCTCTTGAACGATTCCATTGTAAAACTCTTTGGTGACTCCAAAAGGAGAGAAAGAAATTTCTCCTTGTACTGTGGATCGAAAAAGGTGGCCAACTAGTATAGGTTGTTGGATAACGTGTGTACCACGCAAGGGTCTTGCCACAGACACTTACACATGAACTGTGTCATGTGGGCAAGCTACAAAAAGGCAAATGTTCTGTGTCCCCAACAGTAGAAAAAGTACCCATCCTCTCCTCACGCTGACTTGCCTCCTCCTCCTCTTCCACCTCCTCATCCTCCTCTCCAGCCCATCCAGCCTGGACAGACATGAAGCTTGGGTTAGGTGTCCCTTCTGTAGCATTACGAGTCCCCTCGGTAGCACTGAAAAACAAGTCCTTTCCCTCCTCATCCTCCTCATCTTCCTCCTCATCACCCATTGTTACCTCAGAATATTGGCTGGGCTGGGTAGTAACACCCATTGGGAAATCTGGCTCCATAACAACATGCTGGGCACTCAAAGCTTCCTCTTTGAGATTATGCAGTGCTTGTTTCAAGAGGCACAGCAGCGGGATGGTTACGCTGATAATAGCGTGACCACTACTCACGAGGTTGGTGCAGTTTTCAGGAATCTCACAAATGTCAGTAATCCACTCCCACTTGACAGTTGTTATGTGTGGTGGCTGACTCTCAATCTGACGGGCATGCTGAAGCTGGTATTCAGCTACTGCCCTCTGCTGTTCACTAATCCTCGCAGGTCTTAAATGAGTTGGTGACTTGGCAAATTCAAGCACTTTTGCAGCGCTGTAAGAGCAGCAAAAGGTGTAGAGGAATGGCGGAAATGGGCGCTAATATGGCGCTCCTTTTCAAGTAGGTACGGCAAGTCACGGTAAGTTTTCAGAAATTTCTGAACAACTAGATTCAGCACATGAGCCATGCATGGCACATGTGTAGCGCCCTGAGGACTTGGTCGCTACAGAGGTATTGCACCTCATCCAGAGGTGTGATATCCCACTCCCGGGTAAGGATGGAGTATGGATCAAGGCTCAGTAGGCTGCATACAGCACACTCACCCCATTTCCGAGGAACAGCTCAACGGTGCTCTCATTAGACAGTAATGCAGGCACGACAGAATCTGTCCCTGGCTGGAGTGGGGAGGGGAGTGGAATACCCAGTGCTGTAGGGGCAGATAGGGGTTGGGTCCTGAGCATAGGAAGGAGCCCATTGGTTGCTAGTCACCTGGGCTCATGGTCAGAGGGAGGTATAAAAGGTGGGCACCATCTTAGCTCTGGGAGAAAGAAGAAGAAGTTCAGTCTGTGAGGAGAAGTGGAGAAGGCAGGGAGCAGGGCTGCTGCATGGGCTCTGCTCCCAGGGCAGGCCTAGCACAGAGAGAGAGAGAGAGAGAGAGAGAGGAGAAGGAACAGTGGAAAGGAAAAGGGAACAAGACCAGAACAGAAGTAACAAGTGAAACAGAAAGGCTCAGGAACGAGAAGGAAGAGAGAACCCTAAGGACCCAGGAGATTGCGGGTGACGGGTTGGCAGAACAGGGTACCGGATCCCAAATTGGTGGAAGCAAATCATCTTCAGCCAAGAACCAGAGGTCATGACCAGCCCTTGGTGCGACCCCTCGCTACACCTTGCTAGGAAGGCATACCATAGAGGGCCAGGGACATGGGCACGTAGCCCTCCCAAGAGAAGGCCCGCGGGAGCTGGACATAAGCTTGGTCACTGGTGGGGCACGAGCCAGAGAAAGGACGGAAAGGAGCTTTGAGACATACTCCAGAAAGACCTGGGAGTTGACCGAGTCCCCTGCCTGGTGGACGCAGCACGGCTTGGGTGGTCACTGCTTCGCGAGAGTGACCCAGAGAATACAAACTGTGAGTAAAGGACATTGGATTGCAACACGTTGTCTGTGACTTCTTGCTCCTCCGGCACTATTGGTATGGGACTATCTCCACCATCACCCCCAATCATCCACGCTAACTGCCCTGAGGCTATACTCCTCCCGTGGGGAGTCATCTCATTCTTAGCTGCACACATAACACCAGCCTCAGCGGTCTGCAGCGCAGAGGCGGTCCTCACTGACCGCAATCCACGGGTGGCGTAGTCGGACACTTGTTATTACACTAAGACTGCCACTGAATTGACCACCCTGGGCATGGACCGGGTCAGCGCCACGGAGACTACAACCCCCAGCGATCCGGCTCCGGGTATCCCCTGCACAACACAGGCCCAGGGGGCGCGTCAACATTGGCGTAGTCGGCAGGATTCAAACCAACCCGTCACCAGCGGGTATTGCGTGCCTGAAAAAGACTTTTGTACTTACCTGTGGTGAAGTTTCCCGCCGTCTGGAGTCGTTTCCCGCCATCGGACGCCATCTTGGGTCATTTCCCGCCATCTTCTGCCGTCTTCCCGCCATCCACAGCCGCTTCCCGCCATCGGACGCCATTTTCGGGACGCCGCGCGGGAAGAAGAGGGACGTGGACGCCGAAAGCGCGCGAGATCCGAAGCTCCGCCCCACGCACTGACGCTGCGTAAGGTCCTGGAAGGGAGAGGGAGCGACGCTGACGTCACAAGAGCGCTACGCAAGGTCCTCAACCCCGACGATCGACTGCGGAGCCGCGGCCTACAGAGGAAGATCATCGCAAGGTAGGCCACGGTCCACCGGGGGGGAGGAAGACATCGGGAACGGAGAGCAAGATGGTGGACTGGCAGCAGACTAAGCTGCCCAGCATCGGCAGTGCCCCAGTCGTCGCAGGCCCCGACCAGCGCCAGGAGAAGACATGTGACGCAGGAGCGGTCGCGGGAGCAGGTAAGAGGAGTCTCCCTGTCCCGGACGCTGCCAGCGTCAGCCTGCTCCCGGGCCCCCTGGTGGAGCCGCCGATCCCGGGCGCTGCAGACACCGACCTGCTCCAGACCCCGCAACAAGCCCTGCAGCCGAGCCCTCCAGCCCTGGGCACCGCCACCACCAGCCCGCGCCCAGGCCCAAAGTCGCACCGTCTGACACCGGGCGTCATCAACAGCGGCCTTCTCCAGACCCCGCCGCAAGGCCTACTGCACAAGGGTGCCAAGGGACAGTACGCCCTCCACGTTCACCGGCTCACGGAGGAGAAGCTGCAGTACCACCAGTACGAGGAAAGCCAAGAGGACCCGGACGGGTCTGAAGACTGCCCTCAGGAGGGAGCTCAAGGAGGACATAGCTATTAAAAGAAAGTAGCGTGAGTAAGGAACTGTACAAAGTTACCCGTCAGGGTAAAAGGACTGTTTTTCTTTTGAACTGTTAATAAGTGTGGTCCCCGTTGGGACAGCTAAAAGACTGTTACCCGTTTCCAAGATACCCCCCTTCCTTACCTGGCTGAGGACTGAGAACAGCCATCCCCTTCCCTACCTGGCCGAGGACTGAGAGCGGCCATCCTGTAAATAGTTGTGCTTCTTAAAGCGCCCCCTACTGGTTTTATAATGAAACTGCACCTCTACCTTAAGCACCCTTGAGAACAGTGAATACCTGGTTGCCAGTTGCACAGCGGCCAGAAGTCAAGAATGTGTTTTTGAAGAATGTTTTACTTGCAAAAGTTTTATAATGTGTTTTATGGTAAAAGAGTTCCGGAAATACTAACCAAAAGTGTTTCATCAGAGTGTTTCCCATGAAGGGAATTGTACAAGTGTGTCTGTTTCCTAATGTAAGCAGTTATTGAAAAAGTTTTTGCATACCCTGTGAATTGTTTTTGCTCTGTTCCAGCCCGAGGACGTGCTGTGCTTTACCAGGGGGGAATGTAGCGCCCTGAGGACTTGGTCGCTACAGAGGTATTGCACCTCATCCAGAGGTGTGATATCCCACTCCCGGGTAAGGATGGAGTATGGATCAAGGCTCAGTAGGCTGCATACAGCACACTCACCCCGTTTCCGAGGGACAGCTCAACGGTGCTCTCATTAGACAGTAATGCAGGCACGACAGAATCTGTCCCTGGCTGGAGTGGGGAGGGGGGTGGAATACCCAGTGCTGTAGGGGCAGATAGGGGTTGGGTCCTGAGCATAGGAAGGAGCCCATTGGTTGCTAGTCACCTGGGCTCATGGTCAGAGGGAGGTATAAAAGGTGGGCACCATCTTAGCTCTGGGAGAAAGAAGAAGAAGTTCAGTCTGTGAGGAGAAGTGGAGAAGGCAGGGAGCAGGGCTGCTGCATGGGCTCTGCTCCCTGGGCAGGCCTAGCACAGAGAGAGAGAGAGAGAGAGAGGAGAAGGAACAGTGGAAAGGAAAAGGGAACAAGACCAGAACAGAAGTAACAAGTGAAACAGAAAGGCTCAGGAACGAGAAGGAAGAGAGAACCCTAAGGACCCAGGAGATTGCGGGTGACGGGTTGGCAGAACAGGGTACCGGATCCCAAATTGGTGGAAGCAAATCATCTTCAGCCAAGAACCGGAGGTCGTGACCAGCCCTTGGTGCGACCCCTCGCTACACCTTGCTAGGAAGGCATACCATAGAGGGCCAGGGACATGGGCACGTAGCCCTCCCAAGAGAAGGCCCGCGGGAGCTGGACATAAGCTTGGTCACTGGTGGGGCACGAGCCAGAGAAAGGACGGAAAGGAGCTTTGAGACATACTCCAGAAAGACCTGGGAGTTGACCGAGTCCCCTGCCTGGTGGACGCAGCACGGCTTGGGTGGTCACTGCTTCGCGAGAGTGACCCAGAGAATACAAACTGTGAGTAAAGGACATTGGATTGCAACACGTTGTCTGTGACTTCTTGCTCCTCCGGCACTATTGGTATTGGGACTATCTCCACCATCACTCCCATCATCCACACTAACTGCCCTGAGGCTATGCTCCTCCCGTGGGGAGTCATCCCATTCTAAGCTGCACACATAATACCAGCCTCAGCGGTCTGCCCTGCAGCGGCGGTCCCCACTGACCGCAATCCACGGGTGGCGTAGTCGGACAATTATCACAATACTAAAACTACCACTGAATTGACCACCCTGGGCATGGACCGGGTCACCGCCACGGAGACTACAACCCCCAGCGATCCGGCTCCGGGTATCCCCCGCACAACACAGGCCCAGGGGGCGTGTCACATGTACCAGCTTGCCGACCTTTAAAGTCACCACCAGGCTATCGCAGATCACCAGACTGGGTTGGAGGTGCAGCGGGGAGAGCCACTGATAGGTCTGTTGTTTTAAAGCTTGCCACAGCTCTACTGCAGTGTGTGCTTTCTGACCTAAACAGATCAGCTTCAGCAGAGCATCTTGCCACTTTGCCGATGCTCTGCTGCACAGGCCCCAGCTTGGCAGTGATGGGAGGGTAATTTAGCAGAGGATGAGGAGCAGGAGGAGGGAAGAGAGGAAGTGGAATATGAAAATGCAGAAACCCTGACAGAAGTTGGGCCGCTATTCTTGGCGTGGATAGGATGGTGTGCCGTGACAGAAATGTATTGTCTTTGTCCACAACAACTTGTCCAGGTGTCTGTTGTTAGGTTGACCTTCCCGGTTACTGCGTTGGTGAGAGCACGGTTCAGATTGTTTAACACAATCTTGTGTAACGCAGGGACAGCACACCGGGCAAAATAGTGGCGGCTGGGAACAATGTATCATGGGGCAGCCACAGCCAAGAGATCACGGAAAGACTGTGTTCCCACAAGCCTAAACGGCATCATCTCCACAGCTAGCTATTTGGCAATCTGCGAGTTTAGTATTTGTGCCTGTGGGTGCATGGCTGGGTATTTACGCTTTCTTTCCAAGCTCCCAGGCACAGACAATTGGACGCTTTGCTGGGACAAGGAAGAGGATGTGGTTGATGTTTGCTGTGTGTGAGGTGTGAGCAACCACAGCTTGTGGGCAGAAGGTATGAGCGCCTGCTTCCTGAACAGCAGATTCTGAAGGACATAGCCAAGGTGACATGGCATTGATTTGACCCGCACACTCAGATTTGGTACCCTGGTGTTCCGCCCACCTACTGGGGTGCTTGGCTGTCATGTGGCTTTGCATACTACAATGACTACAATGTTTTTCTCTGAGGGACTTTCAGAAAAAAAATTCTACACAGCAGCTGAATGCCCCCTTGCCCTGACTTGGCACACACCGGGGGTGCTCTTGGGAACAGTTGACCCCGTTCTCACTCTGGGCAAACCTTGGTGCCCTTGGTGCCTGTGTTGGTGCTACATATACATCTTTCTCTGTGTTGCTGTCATGGCTATGTGTGCCAATGGTCCAGGTCGGATCATCGACCACCTCGTCTTCCATATTATCTTCCTTCCCACTAGACATTGTAGGCTGACCCGATGGCAACTGTGTCTCATTATTATCAGCCTCCACCTCTGGAGACAGTAAATGACATTCCGCCAAGTGGCTTTCTTCTGACCGGAGGTCCTCCTCAAATACTTGAGCATCAACGCACGCCACCTCCTCTTGTCCATCTTCAATGCTGCACGGTGATAGGCCAGAGCCAATCAAAGGATACTTACCAAACAGATCCTCGGAGTGGCCAAGCTTGGGGTCATATGTCTCCTGTGACTGATAATAGCTGGAGGAAGGAGAACCAGCTTCAGGATTGGATGGGCCAGCCTTCTGTGTATCCACAGTAGACTGTGTGGTCGTGGAAGATTTGTTGCTGCTTGACAAATGCCCAGAGACCTCGTCTGCTACCGAAGACAGAATCTGCTCTCGCTCTTCTGGCTTCCACACACGTTTACGTTCAAGACCGGGAAATTTTTTCAGAAACATAGTGGAAGCATCAAGCTTCTTCTGACCTGACACAGACTGAGTGCCTTCTTGCGCACCACTGACAACACCACGTCCAAGTCCACGTCCACGTCCCTTAACAACAGGATTTTTTGGCATTTTGAATTTTGTGGACAGATTTTCAGATGTTGATGGCACAAGCCAAGCTAGCTGTCACAGCCAAAATAGTGGTTAAAATGGGCTGGTGTGTGCTTTGTAGCAGGCAGTAGGAAATGTTTGGACTACTGCTTTGTGCAGGGCACTCAATGATTTTTTAAGTGGACTAATATGGACAGAAGGCAGGCTGACACCCCAAAATAGTCGTGTGCGTGCTTTGTAGTAGGCAGTAGGAAATGTTTGGACTACTGCTTTGTGCAGGGCACTCAAGGATTTTTTAAGTGGACTAATATGGACAGAAAGCAGGCTGACACCCCAAAATAGTGGTTAAAATGGCCTAGTGCATGCTTGCATAGGGCACCAAACACCTTTTTAAGTGGACTAATATGGACAGCAGAAGGCAGGCTCTGACCCCTAAAACAGCAGGGAAAATAGACCGGTGCTAAAAAAAAAGGCAGCACAAAATGCTACTTCTGTGTGTGCTGGAAAAATATTGCTTTGCCTCTGACAAGAGTTGGTTTAAGATGGACACTGGAAGAACACTACCCAATATTCTCCCTACCTAATAAACAATCTCTCCCTCCCTGTACTCTGACTTTGTTGTGTACCATTTTTTGGTGGTATTATGGAGCTAGTGAGCGGCTCCTTTAAACACAGAACTAGTATACACTGCAGGTAGCCCTTAAAAGTGCTTTTGTTTTATCAAGAGGCCCAAATACTCTCCCTAGCAGCTCAGCGAGCTGTCCCTAGGCTATTACAATGCAGGCTCCAGATGCAATGTGCACAAAATGGCGACGGCAGGGCTTAAATAGACCCTATGATGCTGGGCACCCAGCCAATTACAGTAATGCCACAAACCAAGATGTCTGCGGCATTACTGTGATTGGTTAAGAAGCCCAGTATGTTTAGTGGCTGCAAAGAAGGTGCCAAAACTGCAGGGCGGGACATACAGCGAGGCGAGCACACAAATACTCGCAGAATAACGAGTAAGCCGAATACCGTACTATCCGTGCGAATAGTAACGAATACACTCGCTCATCACTAATTATTTGCTACAACCTTTTGACATTGCTCTGGGTTCAATAGTGGTGTGCTGCGGTCCCCTAGCAATTGGGACAGGAAGGTCGGGCAACAAGATGTGGGTGTTTGTTGAGGCACAATTTCAGCTTGCCCACTGCCTCGACCTCTGTATGCTCCATCACCATCACGTCCACTTCCCAGTCACTTGCCCATTTTAAATGGAGGACAATATTTTCCATGTTCACTAGAAATGGCTGATTTTGGAACGCAGTTATATGTGATACGTCTGACAGAGAAACACGGTTTTAAATAGCAGGCCTGTAATTTACTAATATTATTCTACACAGAGACCTAGTGTGAATAGCTTGACCGACACTGCAACAGAATGGAAAAGGAGGCCAATATTTTCCACTTTCAGTTCAAATTCCTGGATTTTTATCGCTGAAATATGGAACAGATCTGGCTATATTCTGCAGTGCTCACAAGCAAATGGAGCAGAAAAATGGTGTACTCTAGATTGCTTTTTAAGCAAATAACCAGGATTAAGATAAAAAAAAATTTGCACTGGCCCCTGATACCTGGGGCTATGTCTACAAATATTTGTCACAGCAGGGTCACTCAGAAGTTGAACATGCAATGGATCCTCTTGTGCTGTATCATGCAGTACAGTCTGTCACATACCCTGCCTGCCTTGGTTTTTAAGCAAATAACCAGGATTAAGATAAAAAAAAATCTGCCCTGGCCCCTGATACCTGGGGCTATGTCTACAAATATCTGTAAGAACAACAGCAGCAGGATCGTGCTATGGACCCTCTTGTACTATATGCACTGCAGTCTGCCACGTACACTGCCTGCCTGCCTAACTCCTGCTATCACCTTCACCACTGAAAATATGCACCTGGATTAATCCTCAGAAGGACTGTTAGTTCAGATGGATATACAGATATATGTTGTGGAATACCCATACTAACTCTAAACAAGCAAATCTCTGCCTGACTCAGCAGCAGCTCTCCCTGCTCTGCCTGATTCTGGGGTAGACTGTGACGAGCATAGCGGCGCCAGGTCTTATATAGACCTTATGACGCTGTGCGGCCAACCAATCACTGTAATGCCCACAACCAACATGGCAACGGTATTACAGTGCATGGCAAGCAATCCCTGCATGTTCATTTTTTCTGTAAAGAGCTCCAAACATGCAGGGCGGGGACCAGAGTTCCCGCCCAAGCAACCCGGAAATACTCGCCGAACGCTGAGTTTGTCGAGCACCATGATGCTCAGGCGAGTACTGAGCAGTGGCGAGCACGTTCTCTCATCACTATTAAAATCCCATATAGTGTCAAAGTAAAAAAAAAAGTTAATAAGATTGAAATTATTAAAAAAAAACAAATACTGTATTACACAAATAAATACACATATTTATGTATGAACAAAAATAAAAAAAAAAGTCCGCATACAGTGGGTACGGAAAGTATTCAGACCCATTTAAATTTTTCATTCTTTGTATCATTGCAGCCATTTGGTAAATTGAAAAAAAATTCTTTTTTTTTCTCATTAAAGTACACTCTGCACCGCATCTTGACTGAAAAAAAACAGAAATGTAGAAATTTTTGCAAAAAGAAAAAACTGAAATATTACATGGTCATAAGTATTCGGACCCTTTGCTCAGTATTGAGTAGAAGCACCCTTTTGAGCTAGTACAGCCATGAGTCTTCATGGGAATGATGCAACAAGTTTTTCACACCTGGATTTGGGGATCCTCTGCCATTCTTCCTTGCAGATCCTCTCCAGTTCCGTCAGGTTGGATGGTGAACTTTGGTGGACAGCCATTTTCAGGTCTCTCCAGAGATGCTCACTTGGGTTTACGTCGGGGCTCTGGCTGGGACAGTCAAGAATGGTCACAGAGTTGTTCTGAAGCCACTCCTTTGTGATTTTTGCTGTGTGCTTAGGGTCATTGTTTTGTTGGAAGGTGAATCTTTGGCCAAGTCTGAGGTCCAGAGCACTCTGGAAAATGTTTTCATCCAGGATATCTCTGTACTTGGCCTCATTCATGTTTCCTTCAATTGCAACCAATCATTCTGTCCCTGCAGCTGAAAAACACCCCCAAAGCATGATGCTGCCACCACCATGTTCCACTGTTGGGATTGTATTGGGCAGGTGATGAGCATTGCCTGGTTTTCTCCACACATACTGCTTAGAATTATCACCAAAAAGTTCTATCTTCGTCTTATCAGACCAGAGAATCTTATTTCTCATAGTCTGGGAGTCCTTCATGTGTTTTTGAGCAAACTCTATGTGGGCTTTCATATGTTTTGCACTGAGGAGAGGCTTCCTTCAGGCCACTCTGCCATAAAGGCCCGACGGAAGGTAGAGGGCTGCAGTGATGGTTGACTATGTGGAACTTTCTCCAATCTCCCTACTGCATCTCTGGAGCTCAGCCACAGTGATCTTGGGGTTCTTCTTTACCTCTGTCACCAAGGCTCTTTTCCCACGATTGCTCAGTTTGGCTGGACAGCCAGATCTAGGAAGACTTATGGTGGTCCCAAACTTCTTCCATTTAAGGATTATGGAGGCCACTGTGCTCTTAGGAACCTTGAGTAATGCAGAAATTCTTTTGTAACCTTGGCCAGATCTATGCCTTGCCACAATTGTGTCTCTGAGCTCCTTGGGCAATTCCTTTGAGCTCATGATTCTCATTTGGTCTGACATACACTGTGAGCTGTGAGGTCAAGTGTGTGCCTTTCCAAATCAAGTCCTATCAGTTTAATTAAACACAGCTGTACTCCAATGAAGGAGTAGAACCGTCTCAAGGAGGATCACAAGGAAATGGACAGCATATGACTTAAATATGAGTGTCTGAGCAAAGGGTCTGAATACTTATGACCATGTGATATTTCAGTTTTTCTTTTTTAATAAATTTGCAAAAATTTCTACATTTCTGTTTTTTTTCAGTCAAGATGGGGTGCAGAGTGTACTTTAATTAAAAAAAATGAACTTTTTAGAATTTACCAAAAGGCTTCAATGAAAAAAAGAATGAAAAATTTAAAGGGGTCTGAATACTTTCTGTACCCACTGTATTTGGTATCGGTAAGTCCAAAATGACCTGATCTAAGCTTTTTCATTGTATCAGTGGAAAAAAAGTGGAAAAATAAACGAAATATAAATAAAAATAGTATCTCTGAAAATGTCATCTTGTCCCACAAAAAACAAGAAGCCATACAGCTCTATTAATGCAAAAATAAAAAAGTTGCAGCTCTCAGAATATAACAATGATAAAACAATATTAACATTAAAGGGGTTGTCCACTACTATAGATAATTCCCCCAAAGTATTTAAATGGTGGAAATAAGATTATTTGTAAGTACCTTGTGCTGTTCTTCTTGCCTGTGAGCTGGCGGCTCTCAGGCATAACATGACCCCGGCTACAGTTTGCTCTGGGCTGATGTCATGCCAAGTTCCAACTGCAGCTGGGCGTGACTCTGTGCTGTGCTCCCCGGTGAGTGATGGTCTGTGGGCAGGGTTTCCCCGCTCGTCAAAGTTCAGTGGATGTTGGGATGCTAGGTTGTGATGCCCGGGAAACCCCGCCCACAGCCCAGCATCCACCGCGGGGAGCATGTCACTGAGTCACGTCTTACTTGACATGACATCAGTGGAAGCAAGAGCCGGCTACAGCCGGGGGTCACTTGATTCCTGAGAGCAGTCAGCGATAGCGCCGCTCAAAGGCAATAAACACACACAAGGTAATTAGAAAAAATTGTCCACAGGTTAAATACATTGGGGGCTTAATAAAAAGTAATGGACAACTTCTTTAACCCCTTTACAATTCTGACCAGTGTCAATTTATGAGGTAATAACTCTGGTAATAACTCTGGAACTGTCATGGGTGTGTCAGCTGTAAAAGACAGTCGCTCTGGATCTGGCTGTAGAAGATCACTGCACTTGGCATTACAGACGCCTTCTTAATCCTTCTGCCTTTAGGATCCAGTGACCTCCCTCCTGCTGCTGATTGACACACCCTTGCCTGGGAGTTAAAAACAGTCAGTTTTCTCCAGGGAATCACCGGTGATACTTCTATGTTCAGGCTTAGAGCACTAACAGTCGGCTAGCTTCTTCACTGGTGCCCTTGGAAGATAGTTGGTGTTAATCCTCTGGTTTCGGCTCAAGCTAAGTTCATCCTCTTTGTTTGTCTATCTTGTTGTCTGTAGTTTGTAGAAGGACCAGTGCTCATCCCTCCCCCTCCCTATCTAGGGCCGAGCTCTGGGGTCATCCAGGGTTTAGGGTCTTGCTTGCCAATAGGTGTGGAACCTATATAGGAACGGTAGGGTAGGTAGGGTGATATTAGATCTGCCTCGAGGTCTCCATTCCCCCTTTCCCTAGTGTTTGGGCTCCCCCCCCTCTTCACTTCGTATTGCACTTAGTCTCTCCCACACCTAGCGTGACAGGAACATTTAAACCGTTCCCATTGATTCTGAGATTGTTTTTTGGTGACATATTGTACTTCATGATAGTGGTAAAATTTCTTCGATATCATTTGCGTTTATTTGTGAAATAATAGGAAATTTTGAAAATTTAGCAATTTTCAAACTTTGAATTTTCATGCCCTTAAATCAGAGAGATATGTCACACAAAATAGTTAATAAATAACATTTCCCACATGTCTACTTTACATTAGCAAAATTTTGCAAACACATTTTTTTTGTTAGGAAGTTATAAGGGTTAAAAGTTGTCCAGCGATTTCTAATTTTTCCAACAAAATTGACAAAACCATTTTTTTAGGGACCACATCACATTTCAAGTGACTTTGAATGGCCTTTATGACAGAAAATACCCAAAAGTGACAACATTCTAAAAACTGCACCCCTCAAGGTGCTCAAAACCACATTCAAGAGATTTATTAACCCTTCAAGTGCTTCACAGGAATTTTTGGAATGTGGAAGAAAACAATGAACATTTAACTTTTTTTCACAAACATGTTAATTTAGACCCAATTTTTTATTTTTGCAAAGGTAACAGGAAAAAATTAACTCCAAACTTTATTTCTCAATTTCTCCTGAGCACGCCAATACCCCATATGTGGGGGAAAACCACTATTTGGGCGCACGGAAGGACTTGGAAGGGAAGGAGTGCCATTTGACTTTTTGAATGTAAAATTTGCATGAATAATTAGCAGAAGCCATGTCGTGTTTGGGGAGCCCCTGATGGGCCTAAACAGTGGAAAACCCCCACAAGTGACACCATTTTGGAAACTAGACCCCTCAGGGAACTTATATGTGTGGTGAGCAACTTGAACCTCCAGATGCTTCACAGAAAAATATTTTTCAGTCCCCAATTTTGCATTTTCATAAGGGTAACAGGAGAAATTGGACCCCATGGCACGCAGATACCCCATGGGTGGTCGAAAACTACTTTTGAGGCACAGTGCAAAGCTCAAAAGGGAAGAAGTGCCATATTGGAGTTCATATTTTCTTGGGCTGGTTTGAAGTGCCATGTCACATTGACAGAGCCCATAAGGTGCCAGAACAGCAGAACCCCCCCATAAGAGACCCCATTTTTCAAACTACACCTCTCAATGAATTCATCTAGGGGTGCAGTGAGCATGTTGACACCACATGTGCCTCACAGAATTTGACACCATTGGGCAGTGAAGAAATAATAATTACATTTTTACCACCAAAGTTTTGTTTTAGCACCAAAATGGCACCAAAATTTGTCACACAATTTTTGCTGAATGTAGAAATACCCTATATGTGGCTGTGCAGTACTGCTTAGCCACACAGTGAGACTCGTAAGGGACGGAGCATTATCTGCCTCCTGGAGCGCAGATTTTCCTAGAATAGTATACAGACTCCATACACAGCTCCTACGTAACTCCGATGAACCCCGAGGGATCCATGCACTATAATGAGGCAGCAGAGTTAGGCCTCTTTCACACGTCAGTGTGTGCAGTACATGTGGTGACAGTTTCCACATGTACCGGAGATACATAGATACTCAGACCCATTGAAATAAATGGGTCTGTGCACATGTCAGGGTGTTTCAACGGTCCGTGTGTCCATGTACCAAACACGTTGCCATGTCCATTTTTTACGCTGCACGGGTCGCAAAGTGTCTGATGACACACGGATGACATCCACTGATCGCAGCACTGGCAGGTGACAATGATGAAGGCAGCGATCATCACCCGGCACTTGGGATACAGCGCTATGCGGCACACAGAAGGCACACGGTTGCCACACGTATGCCACACAGGACACAGATATGTCTGGTACTTGTTATTTTTTTCCGTGTGAAACCAGCCTTACTCTGGACTCCATCTGGCCTCTGTTTAGCGGTAACCTTTTTTTCAGAGGTTCACAAAACTGTGGCCGACGGCACTTTTATGCACTTATTAAGATGGACCCCATGGGATCACAAGCAAGACGGCGTCCATGGTGCCTACATCTGCCTCATTACAGGGAATCTTAAGCCGGGGGTTTCGTATAAATCATGTATTCCAGATATTTACACGTAACCCCCCGTGTAAGCGCTCAGCGCAGAGCGCAGAATAAATGTGAGCCAAGCCATTCTGCGAGTCAGAATGAACAAATCAGCAGCAGGTGAAGAATTGGTTTTAGTTATTTTTTACGCCATTCCTCATGCGGAATGAGTTATTAGCCGACTTTATTAGTGATGAGCGAGCATGCTCGCTACTGCTCGGTGCTCGTCCGAGCATCTCACTGCTCGAGATGCTCGGCGCTCGCCGAGTACTTCCGGGGTGGCTCGGCGGGAGCTCAGGTCCCCTCCCCGCATGTTTGGCGCTCTTTAGAGCGCCAATCAACATGCAGGGATTGCCTGCCACTCATTGTAATCCGCAGCAATGGTGGTTGTGGCATTACAGTGATTGGCTGGCTACACACTGTCATCAGGTCTATATCAGACCTGGCGCCGCCATGCTCGTCACAGTCACTCCAGAATCAGGCACAGTAGGAAGAGGTGCTGCTACGTCAGGGAGAGATTTTTTTTTTTTTTTTTTTCAAAATAGGAGAGGGAAAAAAAAAAAAAAAAAAGGAAGGGAGAAGGGAAGGAAAATTTTTTTTATTTTTGTGATCAATCTAGGGGACTCTATAATCAATGGTATACAAAACAAAACATGCTTATTACGCTTTGTAATCATTTCCAGCCATTTTCATATGGTTTTAAAGTGGAGAGGTTTTTTTTTGTTTGTTTGTTTTTTTTGGAAAAGTATGCCCTTGAAATCAAATGTTAGAACAATAATTTTTAGAAAATAGGTAATAATATCTTTAGAAGCTCTTATTGTTACATATATATTTAAATAGTGCATCAATTGTTTATTCAATGAATTCACATATATAAAAAACTTGGGTAAAAAGTGATCAAATAATTAGTGCATTACTAAGTGACAGTTCACATTGTAATATGTTTGTAGAGGATGGATGTACTATAGGGTTAAACTAGTGTTTAGATCACTGCTAGCCTTGAATTAGCGACGCTGATTTCACAGCTGATTTTGGTGGGTGTTACCCTTGGCAGCTTTCCTTGACTATTTTCCTTGAAAAGTGCAACATTTATTCAGTATTTTATGCTATGACTAAGGGTCAAATATGATCTGAAACGCGTAAACCTACACATGCTTTTATCTCTGTTGGAATTGTATTTTTTAACGATGGATTAAATAAAGGCTTTTTCTAATTTTTCTACATCGTGTGCTGGAAAACTATTATTTACTTTCACTGAGGATTTTTCTCCCAGATGGTGATGGACTAATTCCGAGCACCGAGATCATGGAAAGGAGGACTGGGCAGGCTGGGCCAGGTGAGCTGAAGATCTTTTTCTTACTTTCTTAAGAGATTTGCTTGTGTATTAGGTAGTGTAGGGAGAAAAAACATACATTACACATATCCATCTTAACAACCTTTTGAGGACTAACTAATCCATCTGCAGAGATATCAGGCAGGCAGTGTATATAGGCAGGCAGGCAGGGTATATAGCAGACTGCAGTGCATATTAGTACAAGAGACTCCATTCCAATTCTGCCTTCTGCTGCTGTTAGATATTTCTATACAAAGGCTCAGGTCTCAGGGGCCAGGAATACTTTTTTTAGATCTTAATCCTCATTATTTGCTTAAAAAGCAATCCAGAGAACACCGTTTTTCTGCGCCATTTGCTTCTGGGCACTGCAGAATACAGTCAGGTCCTTTCCATATTACAGAGATAGAAATCCAGCTATTTAAAACTCTGTTTTCTCCATCACACGGATCACATATACGCTGTCAGAAAATACTGCCATTTCTGGCCTCCATTAAAAATTTCCTTTAGTGTGTCAGTGAAGCAATTCACACCAGTTTGCTGTTCAAACTACATACCTACAGGCCAGGTATTTAAAACTCTGTTTTCTCCATCACACGGATCACATATACGTTGTCAGAAAATACTGCCATTTCTGGCCTCCATTAAAAATTTCTTTCAGTGTGTCAGTGAAGCAATTCACACCAGTTTGCTGTTCAAACTGCTTACCTACAGGCCAGGTATTTAAAACTCTGTTTTCTCCGTCACACGGATCACATATAAGTTCGCTCCAAACTCAGTCATTTGTAGTGAGCGTGGAAGATACTGTCCTCCATTTAAAATTGGCAAGGCACGTGGCAAGGGACGGGGAACTGGATGTGATGGTAATGGTGCATGCAGAGGCCGAGGACAAGGCCATGGGCAAGCTGAAATTGTGCCACAACAAACACCCACATCTTCTTGCCTGACCTTCCTGTCCCAATTCCTAGGGGACCGTATCACACCACTATTGAACCCAGAGCAGTGTCAAAAGGTTGTTAGTTGGGTAGCTGATAATGCTTCCAGTCACTTAGCCACCTACCACCACCACCAACCTGTCTTCTACACGGACAAGTCTCAGTAGCTGTGAGTCTGGACCACATATTCCTCACCCTGATCCTCCTTCCTTCCACCATGCCGAGTGCCCAGAGGCAACTGATCCCACACTTGGACACTCTGAAGAGCTGTTCACTTTTCCATTTATATATTCGGGCCTCTCGCCCAGTCCACTTGAAGCAGGGCAAGAGGAGATCGCGTGTAGCGATGCCCAAATATTTGAGCAGCCACGGTCACACGAAGGCGACGGTGGGAAAGTGTCACAAGAGGTGGACGATGATGAGACACAATTGCCAGAAAGTCAGGAGGAGGACCAGGGTGCGGAAGTGGAAGATGAGGTGGTGGATGATATAGTAACTGACCCAACCTGGCAGGAGGACATGCAGAGCAAGGACAGCAGCACACAGGCGGAGGGAGGCAGAACACCCCAACAGGCAGGAAGAAGCAGTGTGGTGGCTGCAGAAAGAAGGCAGGCAACCGTTCCCCGTAACACCAACACGAAGGGAGTTACCAGTACAACTGTTAGGTCTTCCCGAGTCTGGTTGTTTTTTAAAGACTCTGCCGATAACCCCAAAAAGGCAATTTGCACCACCTGCCAGGCCAGCATCAGCAGGGGTGGCAAAACGACCAGCCTGACCACCACCAGCATGATAAGGCACATGGCAGCAAAGCACCCGACTTTATAGGCCATACCCCAGGGTCCAGAAACAGTGTCTGCAGGTGGCACCATTGCTTCTTCCGCTGTTGTGCATGAAAGTCAATTCCGTGTCCATGGTGCATGTGAAGATGCCTCCTGCCCTGCATCTGTCTTTGCACACTCTCAAGTAGCAGCATCAGGAACCATGTCCATGTCCTTGTCCCAGCACAGCGTTCAGTAGTCCATACCCCGGTCCATGGAATGCAAGTGCAAATATGCAGCCAACGACCCACAGGCCACACTACTAAATTCTCACATTTCAAGACTGCTTGCGCTAGAAATGTTGCTTTTAGGCTCGTGGAGACGGAAACATTCCACAACCTGATGGCGGCAGCCATCCCTCGGTACTCTGTCCCCAGCCATCAATATTTCTCCCGGTGTGCCGTCCCCGCATTACACAAGCACGAGTCCCAAAGCACAAGCCGTGCCCAAAATAATGCAGTTACCGGGAAAGTCCACCTAACCATGGACACGTGGACAAGTGCTTGTGGGCAGGGACGGTACATCTCGCTGACGGCACACTGGGTTAACATAGTGGAAGCCGGGACCCAATCGGACCTTGGGACGAAACACGTCCTCCTGACGCCAAGGATTGCGGGCCCTAGGTAAATAAGGGTTGCCCCCACGGTCTACAGCTTCTGCACTTCATCCTCCTCAGCCTCCACCTACTCTTCAGCCTCTATCTCCGAAATGACCACATCAGTCACAAGCTGGAAGCACTGCATCACTGCCTCGGCCAAGCGGCAACAGGCTGTGCTGAAGCTAATATGCTTAGGTGACAAACCACACAATGCTGAAGAGTTGTGGACAGCTCTGAAAGAGTAGGCAGATATGTGGATCACACCACTGAACCTACAGCCAGGCATGGTCATGTGTGACAATGGCCGGAAACTGGTGGAAGCTCTGAGGCGAGGCGAGCTCACACACCTACCATGCCTGGCCCATGTGCTTTACCTCATGGTTCAGCGGCTTCTCAAATCCTACCCGGAGCTGCCGGATCTGCTTGTTAAAGCACGCCGCCTGTGTGCTCATTTTAGATAGTCAGCTACAGCTTCCGCCGCCCTTGCCGTGTTTCAGCAGCATTTGCAGCTTCTGGCTCACAGACTGGTGTGTGATGTCCCCACGCATTGGAACTCTACACTGCAGATGTTGGGAAGGATTTGTGAGCAGAAGAGGGCAGTTGTTGAGTACAAGCATCAACAAGGCCGTCGGTATTCAGTTCAGACTCCACACATAAGACCTCAGGAGTGGACATGGATGTCAGACATATGTACCATCCTCCAAAACATTGAGGACTCCACCGAGATGGTGAGCGGCGATGATGCCATAATTAGTGTCACTATCCCGCTTCTCTGTCTTCTGAAACGCTCTCTGCTCACAATCAAAGAGGATGCATTGCAGGCGGAGCACGATGAGATGGAGCAAGAAACTATACAGGGTGATGACACACAGCCAAGCCTCATCTCATCCCAACGTGGATTGGGTGACAATGAGGAAGAGGAGGAGTGGGAAGGACTGAAGCTAGTTTCATGCACTATAGACGGTACTACCTGCACAGCTGTCATACCGTCTGGTCAACGTGGATGGCCAGAGGATAGAGAGGAGGAGGAGGAGGAGAGAATGGTCAGTCATCTTCTTGGTGAGGACGCAGAAGTCGTGCCTGTTAGTAGTCTGGCATGCATGTCTGAGTTTATGTTACGCTGCCTTTCCCATGACCCTCGCGTTCTCAAAATTTTGGGTGACAGTCATTACTGGTTGGTGACACTTCCAGACCCACGTTACAAGGAGAACTTTATATCTCTTATTGCTGAGGCGGACAGGTCTAATAAAATGGGGCTGTACAAGAAGGCCCTTATTGCAGAACTGTAAAAAAAAATTCCCATCTGAAAACGCTGGCGGCAGAGGGCACACTTCGTTGGACAACCAAGGAGTACAGGCGAGAGAGACACAACTTCAATCCAGCAGAGGCAGCGGAACACTGTCAACGTTCTTGGAGAATTTTCTCAGAACCTCCCATCGCACAGGCCCTGAGGCGCGAGGTACTCTCACAAGGAGTGCAAAGTTTGGGAAGATGCTGAGGGAGTACCTTGCCGACAGTACCAACGTCCTCCGTGATTCCGCTGTGTTTTATAATTATTGGGTATCCAAGCTGGATACGTGGAATGAACTGGCTCTCTATGCCTTGGAGATCCTGGCCTGCCCTGCCGCCAGCATTTTATCAGAGCGGGTTTTTAGTGCCTCTGATGGAATTATAACTGATAAGCGCATCCGCCTGTCAACTGAAAATGCTGACAGGCTGACTCATAAAAATGAACAAGGGCTGGATTGGGCCAGACTTCTCAACACCACCGAATGATAGCAGCGTAACATAAACTCAAATCCAGTGTCTTTTCTTGGGAGGTGTATTGCCATGCACCTTTTCACACCCACACATGGGTATATGCTTCCTGATTTTAGCTATTTGCTCTTGTCCTCCTCCTTCTCCTTATCCTCCACCACCATATCACCAGGGTGACCGTGGTCCATGATGCAACACCCACATAATTTTTTTAAACGGTGTTTATGATGCCCGTAAAAAAAATTTTTTTATACAGTATGCTCATGCATACCCCCCAGGGGTAAATGTTTGTCAGCCCACACACTTAGTGCATCCACATTACAAGCATAGAAGGCCCGTTCCTTTCTAATGGGAACATTTTTTATGAGGCCCTCCTCCACGTCTCTTCCAAGGGGTATTGAAGTGCCTCCTAATTTTTTGCAGCCCTTGCATTCACTGCATAGGCCAACACTATGGGAGACTCTCTCCTTTCTAATGGGAGTTTGTCGTTACTGTGGCCCTGCTCTATGTGTCTTTAATTTCTTAGTGGGGTTTTTCCTAAATTTGGTCAGCCGTTGGACTCACTGCATACCCTATAACTGTATAGCAGACTCTCTCCTTCTAATGGGAATTTGTCATTACTGTGGCCCTGCTCTATGTGTCTTTAAATTCTTGGTGGGGTTTTTCCTAAACTTGGTCAGTCGTTAGACTCTCTGCATACCCTATAACTCTATAGCAGACTCTCTCCTTTCTAATGGTAACATGTCCTACTCGTTACTGTGGCCCTGCTCTATGTGTCTTTCAGAGTCCCTCCATCATCAATGAAACAGGATGTGTCTGATGATGTGTCACACACCACATTGCCAGATAAGGTTGTAAAATGTTAGAAATGACATTTCCCCGTGAATGCATTTGCCTTATAAAATAACTTAAAAAACAAAAAACAGTAGGATCTTTCTTTAGTATAAAAACAGAGTCTCCAATGTAACCTCAATGAAATCACATTGTTCAGCTCCTGCACCTCCTCCTCCATCTCCGAAATGACCACATTAGTTACAAGCTGAAAGCACTGCAGCACTGCCTTGGCCAAGCAGCAACAGGCTGTGCTGAAGATAACATTCTTAATGCTTAGGTGACAAATCACCCAGCGCTGCAGAGTTGTTGAAAGCTGTAACACAGCAGCTTGATCTGTGGCTCTCACCGCTGAACATACAGCCAGGCATGGTCGTATGTGAAAATGGGGGGAACCTGGTGACGGAGAAATGACAGCCATAGTAGATACCGTTTCCCTCTATGCCAGTCCTTTCACCGAGCTAAAGAATATGGCTGTGGTGAAATACAACTCCCACTGAGAAGCTGTTTCAGACTGAAAAACATTGTGAACACCAGAGGATTTGATTCTGAGGGCTCACCTTTCTCCCCCGCTCAAGAGCCCCATAGCAGCTGCAAAGTTAGCACTATCATGAACTCTTCTGATGTAGAAGCCAGGGCACACCAGAGAATTCTCTGGTGGGACCGTCCAACCCTGCTGAGAAGCAGTCCTGGCTAAGAAAAGTGTGTGGGAAGGTTCCCAGACACTCTATGGCTGCTTTTTTACTGAGGTGGAAACCCACGCAAACACGGGGAGAACATACAAAATCCATGCAGATGTTGTCATTGCTGGGATTTGAACCCAGGATCCCAGCGCTGCCAGGCTTCAGTGCTAACCACTGATCTAATGTGCTGCCATTCACCCTCTGATATTTAACAGGCTGGAGAAACTTGCACTTACTGCCACTCTATCTTCAGCTCCTTTGTGAGAAACTAATGTATTTGGGCAGCCACTCAGTCTACCAAATAAAATTCCTGAGAAGGAAATTGGGAATGGCTTCGCTTCTGGTACTGGGGCAGTACTAATATCATGGCGTCATACCGTATTTCACTGGAAATATTCAAGGCTGGCAGGAGGCAAGCAGATTCCCACAGAAAAGTACCAGCAGTAATGTTCAGGGACTCGCTCTTCTAGAAGGCGGAGACAACACCGGGAGAAATAATGACGGCTGGGGACCGACTATGGACACGAGGCATGAGGTTGTGAAAAGCTTCCGCCTCCACGAGCCTAAAAGGCCACATTTCAAGTGAAAGCAGTTTTAGCGGACTTCCTGGGAGAAATGACAGCTGGAGTAGATATGGTTTCCCAAGTTCTTTCACCAAGCTAAAGAATATGGCTGTGGTGAAATACAACTCAGCAAAAAAAGCTGTGGACTGGCTCCGTACCGTCCCTGGCCACATTCACTTGACCACGTGTTTGTGGGTAGGCGGTCCTTCCCAGTAAGTTCTCTGGGGAGAGCACGGGTAATGTTGTGGGACCCGTGCTTGTGGAAGGCGGAGACGATACCGGGAGAAATTGTGGCTGCTGGCGACCAAGTATTGACACCCAGCCGCTGCCAGCATGAGGCTGTGAAAAACTTCCGCCTCCATGAGCCTAAAAGGCCCCATTGCAAGTGCAAGCAGCTGCCCAGAAATCTGGCAGTTTAGTATTCCAGCCTGTGGGTGGGTGGCTGGCTGCATACTTGCGCTTGCTTTCCAAGTAACAGAGAACTAAGCAGATGGTGGCCTCTATCATCATCATGGCCTCACCTTGGCACTATGAACTCTCCTGAAGGAGAAGCCAGGGCCCACCAGAGGAGTCTCCGGTTTTTTGGTGGGCCCGTCAAACCCTGCCGAGAAGCAGCCCTGGCTAAGAAAAGTGTGGGGGAAGGTTCCTGGACACACTATGGCTGTTTTTTTAATGTGGATCGGACATGCTTATGCATGTTATTTCTCAAACCGGATTGCAGATCAGGCCATTGCCCAACTCAGTAGTCATTAAATTAAATGTGCAAAGAAAGATGTTTGTGTGTCAAAGCACCACCGAGAAGTGCCAGTTGATGTTGGACGGGCTGGCATTGCTTCTGCAAAAGCTGCTTTAGAGGACTTCCTGGGAGAAATGACACCCAGAGTAGATACGGTTTCTCTCTATGCCAGTCCTTTCACCGAGCTAAAGAATATGGCTGTGGTGAAATACAACTCAGCAAAAAAAGCTGTGGACTGGCTCCGTACCGTCCCTGGCCACATTCACCTGTCCACGTGTTTGTGGTTAGGCGGTCCTTCCCAGTAAGTGCACTGGGGAGGGCACGAGTAATGTTGTGGGACCCGTGCTTGTTGAAGGCAGAGACGACACCGGGAGAAACAGTGGCGGCTGGGGTCCGAGTATGGACACCTGGCCGCCGCCGGCATGAGGTTATGAAAAGCTTCCGCCTCCATGAGCCTAAAAGTACACATTTCAAGTGAAAGCAGCTTTAGGCTATGTGCCCATGATGCAGAAATGCCCGGGATTTTCCTGAGCGTTTCTGCATCTCCCTGGCAGAAAAAAACACATGTGGATTGTACATGCGTTTTTCCTGCCAGGGACATGCGGATGTGAAGCGTTGTTCACATGCATTTACGGTTGACAAGCGCTTTCCAAGCGATTTTTGCATTACTTGGAAAGTGCTTGTCAGATTGGTCACACTATATAAATCCATGCAAACGGCATGGATTTATATAGTGTGACCGAAAGAATGGTCAAAAATAAAAAAATAAATCTATACTTACCTTCCGATGGCCCCCGGAGTCTTACTTCGCTCCGTCCTGGCTGCCGGCAGAACGCGGTACACTGAACTACCTGCCGTCACATGACTATGATGTCAGCGCAGGTCCTTCAGTCCACTGCGATCTGCCAGCAAGGGAGGATGAGCGCCGCGGGGGCCATCAGAAGGTAAATATAACATTTATTTTTTATTTTACTATTTCTAATACAACTCAGCAAAAAAAGCTGTGGACTGGCTCAGTACCATTCCTGGCCACATTCACCTGTCCACTTGTTTGTGGTTAGGCGGTCCTTCCCAGTAAGTGCACTGGGGAGGGCACAGTTAATGTTGTGGGACCCATGCTTGTGGAAGGTGGAGACGACACCGGGAGAAACAGTGGCAGCTGGGGACCGAGTATGGACACCCGGCCGCCGCCGGCATGAGGTTATGAAAAGCTTCCGCCTCCACGAGCCTGAAAGGCCATATTTCAAGTGCAAGCACCTGTCAAAATTTTGGCAGTATAGTATTGCAGCCTGTGGGTGGGTGGGTGGCTGGCTGCATACTAGCACTTGCATTCCAAGGAATGGGGTAGGGACAACTGAACCCTGCACTGGGTCAAGGACATGGACGGTGATTGTTGCAAGTCTGCAATGACAGGTGCATGGCGGGAGGCATCTTCACATGCGCCAAGGATCACTTATGATGGGCACACTTTTAGGCAGTGACATGGGAGTCAGAGATGCATCCAGAGGTCTTCCCCATGCTGTTCTCATGTCTTTTCAGAACTGTATGCATGTGTCTGATGATGTGTCACACACCACATTGCCAGATAAGGTTGTAAAATGTTAAAATGACATTTCCTGGTGAATGCATTTGTCTTGGTTGAAAGCAATGCAAAAGTGCAAAAACGCATCAAAAACGCTACGTGTGAACATAGCCCAAGGTGTGGAGGAGTATTTTTGTTTTTGGTAATTTATTTTTCCTTATATACAAGTCATTAACCTGGAAAGGATGTTCCTTAACATATTTCCCAGGAAAATCCATTTTGGTTTCGTTTTTGTATGTTTTATTGTGAGTCCGTAAAAGTGGCGTAATACTCTGACAACGTTGTTGACAGCAGTGATCTGGGAGTCAGAGATGCTTCCAGGGGTCTTCCCCATGCTGTTTCCATGTCATTTGAGCACTGTTCCCATCAATTTGGACAATTTTTAGGCCCTCTGCAGACCGCCGGGGGAGCCGCCTGAAAAATGCTCTAGTTTTCCATAGACTTACATTGGGCTCATTGCTCAGGTCGAGCAGCCGAGTATTCCAATTTGCTCGACCCGAGCAACGAGTACCCGAGCATTTTAGTGCTCGCTCATCACTAGACTTTATTCTTTGGTTCGGTGCGATTACAGCAATATCAGATTTATATAGCGCTTTTATGTTTGGCAGCTGTCACATGCAAAAAATGTCTTGTTTTGCCAAGATTAGTTTTTGCATCACCATATTTTGAGAGCTATAATTTTTCCATATTTTGGCCGAAAGAGTCATGTAAGGGCTTGTTTTTTGCGGGACAAGTTGATGTTTTTATTGGTACCATTTTCAGGCATGTGACACTTTTTGATCACTTTGTATTCCAATTTTTGGGAGGCGGAATACACAAAAACCAACAATTCAGGAATTATTTTTTTGTTTTTTTTTCTATGCTGTTCCGCTTGTGGTAAAAATGATAAGGCCGCTTTATTATTTTGGTCAGTATATTTGCAGCGATACTACATTTATATTGCTTTTTATGTTTTGGCGCTTTTACACAATAAAAACTATTTTATAGAAAAAAAAATTTCTTTTTACTGCATCACTTTATTCTGAGACCTATAACTTTTTTTATTTTTCAGCTGATGGAGCTGTATGGCTGCTTGTTTTTTGCGGGACAAGATGACATTTTCAACGGTACTATTTTTATTTACATTCGTCTTTTTGATCACGTTTTTGTCCACTTTTTGTTCGGCGGTATGATGATAAAGCACCTTGTTTTTGCTTCATATTTTATTTTTATTTTTTTGTCTGGTATTAACTAAAAGGGTTAACTAGTGGGACAGTTTTTTAGGTCAGGTCGTTTCGGACGCAGCGATACCAAATATGTGTACTTTTATTTTTTTTTTCAGAATAATATTTATTTATGGGTACAATATATATATATATGTTTTTATTATTTTTTAAAAATCTATATTTTTACAACTTTTTTTTCACTTTTTTCACTTTTTTACTTAGTCCCACTATGGGACTTTCACTTTTAGCACTCTGATCGCAGTTATGATGTATAGCAGTGCAGGATCACTGCTATACCTCATAACTGTCAGTGCTGCAGACACAAGTTAGTTTGATCATGCACTGCGCATGATGAAACTTACTTGCTGGTGCCTGGTGATCCAGATGTCGTCATAATGACATCGGGTCACCATGGCAACGATCAGGACCCCGCAATGACGTTGCAGGGTCTTCGATCCAAGAGCAGAGGTGCTTTTGTCCCTCTGCTCACTCGCTAAATGCTGCGATCGCAGCGATCGCAGCATTTAGGGGGTTAAAGTGCCGGAATCGGTGCAGGCACCGCTACTGGCACTGAGTGCCGGGTGTCAGCTGTCAGAATCACCTGACACTCGGTGGTGATCGCGCCCACACAGCATGTGTGCAGGAACAATCGCCGAGACGTAATAATACGTACCTGGTCCATACGGAACCGGGACGTATTATTACACACAATGTCAGAAAGGGGTTAAAATTGTTTTTACTGTTTAGAAGAGACAAAACATTTAAAAGAAGTTGATAAATGTTGTTTCTCTGTAATCGTACTGACACGAAGAATAAAGCTGCCTTATCACTTTTACCACAAAGTGAACGGCATAAAAAAAAAAAAACAATGTCTGAGTTGCTGGTTTTTGTTCATTTTGCCTCTCAAAAATTTAAATAGAAAGCCATCAAAAAATGTTATGTGCCTGAAAATAGTTCCAATAAAAATGTCAACAAAAATGTCCTGCAAAAAATAAGACCTATATGACTCTGTAGGCAGATATAATTTAATAATTTTATAATTATAGCTCTCAAAATATGGCTACTCAAAAACTTATTTTTGAAAATAAAAAAAAAATTTTTTAGTGCTTGATAGCTGCCAAACATAAAAAAACATTATAAATCTGGTATCGCTGTAATCGCACCGACCCGAAGAATAAAGTCATCTAATAACTTATACCGCATGGGAAACTGCGCAAAAAATAAACAAAACCAATTCTTCACCTGCTTTTGACTTGTTCATTCTGCCTCCCAAAGATCGCGGTATGGCTCGGCTCACATTCATTCTGCGGTCTACGGTGAGCGCATACATGGGGGTTTCCATGTAAGTCTCTGAAATACATGATTCAGACGGAACCTCCGGTGGAAGATTCCCTATAATGAGGTAAATGGAGACACTGTGGATGCCATCTGGCCTATGATCTGGCCATGACCGTCTTTTTTATTGTGCACAAAGCGTGGTCGGATACAGTTTTGTGCACTTCTTGAATGCCAGATACCGCCGAACAGAAGCCACACAGAGTCCAGAGTATCTCTGCTGCCACATTAGTTAATTGATCCCTCAGGGGTTTCATCCAAATCACATATTTTGTAGATTTAAATGGAAACCGCAATGTAAGTACTCAGCATAGAGCACAGGATAAATGTGAACTAATCCAAAATGTTCTGTACATCAAAATGCCACCAATGAAAGCTTCTACTCAACCCACAAAAAAACAAGTCCCCACTCAGGATTGTCATCTGCTAGCAAAAATATACGGGGGTTCACATTACTGATAGCACAAAGGCTCTGGAAAAGTAACGTGGCTCCCTCCAATAGAAAGCCAGAGAAATCTGCACTCCCAAATCCAAATGACCCCTCCTCCTGAGCAGCACAGTGGGCCTAAACCAGAGTTAGCATTCACACGTTTGGCATTATTGTATCGAGGAGAGCCCACTTAATTTACGGGGTGCATGTCTTCAGAAGCATTAGCTGGGCACAATGTATGGGCACTAGTGATGAGCAAGAATGCTCGCTACTGTTCGGTGTTCGCCCGAGCATCTCACTGCTCGAGATGCTCAGCGCTCGCTGAGTATTTCCGGGGTTGCTCGGCGGGAGTTCGGGTTCCCTCCCTGCATGCTTGGCGCCAATCAACATACAGGGATTGCCTGTAACTCACTGTAATGCCGTAGCCATGTTGGTTGTGGCATTACAGTGATTGCCTGGCCGCACAGCGTCATCAGGTCTATATCAGACCTGGCGCCGCCATGCTCATCACAGTTACTCCGGAATAAGACAGTGTAGGGAGAGGTGCTGCTGCGTCAGGGAGAGATTTGCTTGTGTATTAGGTATTGTAAGGAGAAAAACCATAGATTACTAGTTAAGTATAGGCCAGGTATTTAAAACTCTGTTTTCTCCGTTACACGGATCACATATACGTTGTCAGAAAATACTGCCATTTCTGGCCTCCATTAAAAATTTCCTTTAGTGTGTCAGTGAAGCAATTCACAGCAGTTTGTTGTTCAAACTACTTACCTACAGGCCAGATATTTAAAACTCTGTTTTCTCCATCACATGGATCACATATAAGTTCGCTCCAAACTCAGTCATTTGTAATAAGCGTGGAAGATACTGTCCTCCATTTAAAATGGGCAAGGCACGTGGCAAGGGACGGGGAACTGGACGTGATGGTAATGGTGCATGCAGAGGCCGAGGACAAGGCCGTGGGCAAGCTGAAATTGTGACACAACAAACACCCACATCTTCTCGCCTGACCTTCCTGTCCCAATTTCTAGGGGACCGCAACACACCACTATTGAACCCAGAGCAGTGTCAAAAGGTTGTAGGTTGGATAGCGGATAATGATTCAAGGCACTTAGCCACAACCACCACCACCACCCTGTCTTCCACACGGTCAAGTCTCAGTAGCTGTGAGTCTGGACCGCATATTCCTCACCCTGATCCTCCTTCCTCTTCCCACTCTGAAGAACTGTTCACTTTTCCATTTATAGATTCGGGCCTCTCGCCCGTTTCACTTGAAGCAGGGCAAGAGGAGATCGCGTGTAACGATGCCCAAATACTTGAGCAGCCACGGTCACACGAAGGCGACGGTGGGAAAGTGTCACAAGAGGTGGACGATGATGAGACACAATTGCCAGAAAGTCAGGAGGAGGACCAGGGTGCGGAAGTGGAAGACGAGGTGGTGGATGATATAGTAACTGACCCAACCTGGCAGGAGGACATGAAGAGCGAGGACAGCAGCACACAGGGGGAGGGAGGCAGAGCACCCTAACAGGCAGGAAGAAGCAGTGTGGTGGCCGCAGACAGAAGGCTGGCAACCGTTCCCCGCTACACCAACACGAAGGGAGTTGCCAGTACAACTGTTAGGTCTTCCCGAGTCGGGTTGTTTTTAAAGACTCTGCTGATAACCCCAAAAAGGCCATTTGCACCACCTGCCAGGCCAGCATCAGCAGGGGTAGCAAAACTAGCAGCCTGGCCACCACCAGCATGATCAGGCACATGGCAGCAAAGCACCTGACTTTGTCGGCCGAACTCCAGGGTCCAGGAACAGTGTCTACAGGTGGCACCATTGCTTCTTCTGCTGTTGTGCATGCAAGCCAATCCCCTGTCCATGGTGCATGAGAAGATGCCTCTTGCCCTGCACTTGTCGTTGTGCACTCTCAAGTAGCAGCATCAGGAACCATGTCCATGTCCTTGTCTTAGCGCAGCGTTCAGTTGTCCATACCCCAGTCCTTGGAACACAAGCACAAATATGCAGCCAACACCGCACAGGCCACACTACTAAATTCTCACATTTCACAACTGCTTGCATTCGAAATGTTGCCTCTTAGGCTCGTGGAGACGGAAGCATTCCGCAACCTGATGGAGGCGGACATCCCTTGGTACTCAGTCCCCAGCCGCCACTATTTCTCCCGGTGTGCCGTCCCCGCATTACACAAGCACGTGTCCCAAAACATTAGCCATGCCCTCAACAACGCAGTTACCGGGAATGTCCACCTAACTACGGACACGTGGACAAGTGCTTGTGGGCAGGGACAGTACATCTCGCTGATGGCACACTGGGTTAACATAGTGGAAGCTGGGACCCAGTCGGACCTTGGGAGGGAACACTTCCTCCCGACGCCAAGGATTGCGGGCCCTAGGTCAATAAGCGTTGCTCCCACAGTCTACAGCTCCTGCACCTCATCCTCCTCAGCCTCCACCTACTCTTCAGCCTCCATCTCCGAAATGACCACATCAGTCACAAGCTGGAAGCACTGCATCACTGCCTCGGCCAAGCAGCAACAGGCTGTGCTGAAGATAATATGCTTAGGTGACAAACCACACAATGCTGAAGAGTTGTGGACAGCTCTGAAAGAGCAGGCAGATCTGTGGCTCAAACCGCTGAACCTACAGCCAGGCATGGTCGTGTGTGACAATGACCGGAACCTGGTGGCGGCTCTGAGGTGAGGCGAGCTCACCCACGTACCATGCCTGGCCCATGTGCTTAACCTCATGGTTCAGCGGTTTCTCAAATCCTACCAGGAGCTGCCGGATCTGCTTGTTAAAGTACGCCTCCTGTGTGCCCATTGTAGAAAGTCACCTACAGCTTTCGCCGCCCTTGCCGTGTTTCAGCAGCGTTTGCAGCTTCCGTCTCACAGACTGGTGTGTGATGTCCCCAAGCGTTGGAAATCTACACTGCAGATGTTGGGAAGGATTTGTGAGCAGAAGAGGGCATTTTTTGAGTAACAGCATCAACAAGGCCGTCGGTATTAAGTTCAGACTCCACACATAAGACCTCAGGAGTGGACATGGATGTCAGACATATGTACCATCCTTCAAAACTTTGAGGACTCCACCAAGATGGTGAGCGGCGATGATGCCATAATTAGCATCACCATCCCGCTTCTCTGTCTTCTGAAACACTCTCTGCTCACAATCAAAGAGGATGCATTGCAGGCGGAGCACGATGAGATGGAGCAAGGAACCATACAGGGTGATTACACACAGCCAAGCCTCATCTCATCCCAACATGTTTTGGGTGACAATGAGGAAGAGGAGGAGGAGGAAGTAGAGGAGATAGTTTAATGCACTATAGATGGTAATACCTGCACAGCTGTCATACCGTCTGCTCAGCGTGGATGGCCAGAAGACAGAGAGGAGGAGGAGAGCATGATCAGTCATCCTCTTGGTGAGGACACGGAAGGTTTGCCTGTTAGTAGTCTGGCACGCATGGCTGAGTTTATGTTACGCTGCCTTTCCCATAACCCTCTCGTTCACAAAATTTTGGGTGACAGTCATTACTGGTTGGTGACACTTCAAGACCCATGCTACAAGGAGAACTTTATATCTCTTATTCCTGAGGTGGACAGGTCTACAAAAATGGGGCTGTACCAGAAGGCCCTTGTTGAAGAACTGTTAAAAAAATTACCATCTGAAAACGCTGGCGGCAGAGGGCACACTTCTTTGGACAAGCAAGGAGTACAGGCGAGAGAGACACAACTTCCATCCAGCAGAGGCAGGGGAACACTGTCAAAGTACTGGGAGAATTTTCTCAGATCCTCCCATGACCCAGGCCATGAGGCGTGGGGTACTCTCACAAGGAGTGCAAAGTTTGGGAATATGCTGAAGGAGTACCTTGCCGACCGTAGCAACGTCCTCCGTGATTCCTCTGTGCCTTATAATTATTGGGTATCCAAGCTGGATACGTGGAATGAACTGGCTCTCTATGCCTTGGAGGTCCTGGCCTGCCCTGCCGCCAGCGTTTTATCAGAGCGGGTTTTAAGTGCCGTTGGTGGAATTATAACTGATAAGCGCATCCGCCTGTCAACTGAAAATGCTGACAGGCTGACTCTTATGAAAATGAAAAAGGGCTGGATTGGGCCAGACTTCTCAATACCACCGATGGATAGCAGCGTAACATAAACTCAAATCCAGTGTCTTTTTTTGGGAGGTGTATTCCCATGCACCTTTTCACACCCAGACCTGGGTATGCGCTTCCTGATTTTTGCTATTTGCTCTTGACCTCCTCCATCTCCTCATCCTCCACCACCATATCACCAGGGTGACCGTGGTCCGTGACGCAACACCCACATCATTTTTTTAAAGGGTGTTTATGATGCCGTAAAAAAAAAATTTATACAGTATGTTCATGTATACCCCCCAGGGGTAAATGTTTGTCAGCCCATACACTTAGTGCATGGGCATTACAAGTATAGGAGGCCCGCTCCTTTCTAATGGGAACATTTTTTTATGAGGCCCTCCTCCACGTCTCTTCCAAGGGGCATTGAAGTGCCTCCAAATTTTTAGCAGCCCTTGCATTCACTGCATAGGCCAACACTATGGGAGACTCTCTCCTATATAATGGGAATTTGTCGTTATTGTGGCCCTGTTCTGTGTGTCTTTAAATTCTTAGTTGGGTTTTTCCTAAAATTGGTCAGCCGTTGGACTCACTGCATACCCTATAACTGTATAGCAGACTCTCTCCTTTCTAATGGGAATTTGTCGTTACTGTGGCCCTGCTCTATGTGTCTTTAAATTCTTAATGGGGTTTTTCCTAAAATTGGTCAGCCATTGGATTCACTGCATACCCTATAACTGTATAGCAGACTCTCTCCTTTCTTATGGGAATTTGTCGTTACTGTGGCCCTGCTCTATGTGTCTTTAAATTCTTTGTGGGGTTTTTCCTAAAATTGGTCAGCAGTTGGACTCACTGCACACCCTATAACTGTATAGCAGAGTCTCTCCTTTCTAATGGGAATTTGTCTTTACTGTGGCCCTGCTCTATGTGTCTTTAAATTCTTAGTGGGGTTTTTCCCAAATTTTGTCAGCCCTTGCAGTCACAGCAAGGGCATTACCACTATAGGAGACCCGCTCCTTTATAATGGGAACATTTTTTTTACTGAGACCCTCCTCTATGTCTCTTCAAAGGGGTATTGGGTGGCGTCCAAATTTTGGCAGCCCTTGCAGTCACTGGATATGCATTAACAGTATAGGAGACCCACTTGTTAATAATGGGAACAACAAAGCATAGCCGTCTGATGGCTCTCTAACAATAGTGAGGGCCGACTGCTGGCCTTTTAAGAAAAGTAAGGGCCGTCTGATGGCCCTATAAAAATAGGCTTTATGACTTTCAGAGTCCCTCCATCATAAATAAAACAGGATGTGTCTGATGATGTGTCACACACCACATTGCCAGATAAGGTTGTAAAATGTTAAAATGACATTTCTCGGTGAATGCATTTGTCTTTAAAAATAACGTAAAAAAAACCAAAACAATAGGATCTTTCTTTAGTATAAAAAACAGCATCACCAATTAACCTCAATGTAATCACATTGTTCAGCTCCTGCACCTCCTCCTCCATCCCCGAAATGACCACATCAGTCACAAGCTGACAGCACTGCAGCACTGCCTTGGCCAAGCGGCAATAGGCTGTGCTGAAGATAACATGCTTAATGCTTAATTGACAAGCCGCTCAGTGCTGCAGAGTTGTTGAAAGCTGTAACACAGCAGCCTGATCTGTGGCTCTCACCGCTGAACATACAGCCAGGCATGGTCGTGTGTGACAATGGGGGGAACCTGGTGACAGAGAAATGACAGCCGGGGTAGATACGGTTTCCACATTCACGTGTCCATGTGTTTGTGGGTAGGCGGTCCTTCCCAGTAAGTGCGCTGGGGAGGGCATGGGTAATGTTGTGGGACCCGTGCTTGTAGAATGCGGAAACGACACTGGGAGAAACAGTGGTGGCTGGGGACCGAGTATGGACACCCAGTCGCCGCCGGCATGAGGTTATGAAAAGCTTCCGCCTCCGCGAGCCTAAAAGGCCACATTTCAAGTGAAAGCAGCTTTAGAGGACTTCCTGGGAGAAATGACAGCTGGGTAGATATGGTTTCCCAAGTCCTTTAACCAAGCTAAAGAATATGGCTGTGATGAAATACAACTCAGCAAAAAAAGCTATGGCCTTTCTCTATACCGTCCCTGGCCACATTCACCTGTCCACGTGTTTGTGGTTAGGTGGTCCTTCCCAGTAAGTGCACTGGGGAAGGCACGGGTAATGTGGGACCCATGCTTGTGGAAGGCGGAGACGACACCGGGAGAAACAGTGGCGGCTGGGGTCCGAGTATGGACACCTGGCCGCCGCCGGCATGAGGTTATGAAAAGCTTCCGCCTCCACGAGCCTAAAAGTACACATTTCAAGTGAAAGCAGCTTTAGGCTATGTGCCCATGATGCAGAAATGCCCGGGATTTTTCCTGAGCGTTTCTGCATCTCCCTGGCAGAAAAAAACACATGTGGATTGTACATGTGTTTTTCCTGCCAGGGACATGCGGATGTGAAGCGTTGTTCACATGCATTTCCGGTTGTCAAGCGCTTTCCAAGCGATTTTAGCATCACTTGGAAAGTGCTTGTCAGATTGGTCACACTATATAAATCCATGCAAACAGCATGGATTTATATAGTGTGACCGAAAGAATGGTCAAAAATAAAAAAATAAATCTATACTTACCTTCCGATGGCCCCCGGAGTCTTACTTCGCTCCGTCCTGGCTGCCGGCAGAACGCGGTACACTGAAGGACCTGCCGTCACATGACTATGATGTCAGCGCAGGTCCTTCAGTCCACTGCGATCTGCCAGCAAGGGAGGATGAGCGCCACGGGGGCCATCAGAAGGTAAATATAACATTTATTTTTTATTTTACTATTTTTTTCACAGGTTCTATGGTACCCGGGTCCGGAGGAGAGTCTCCTGTCCTCTAGACCCGGGTACCATCCGCACATTGAAAGGAGTGGAATGCGCATCTACATATGCAATGATGCCGGCATGAGGCTGTGAAAAGCTTCCGCCTCCATGAGCCTAAAAGGCCCCATTGCAAGTGCAAGCAGCTGCCCAGAAATCTGGCAGTTTAGTGTTGCAGCCTGCGGGTGGGTGGCTGGCTGCATACTTGCGCTTGCATTCCATGTAACAGAAAACTTAGCAGATGGTGGCCTCTATCATCATCATGGCCTCACCTTGGCACTATGAACTCTCCTGAAGGAGAAGCCAGGGCCCACCGGAGGAGTCTGCAGTTCTCTGGTGGGCCCGTCCAACCCTGCAGAGAAGCAGCCCTGGCTAAGAAAAGTATGGGGGAAGGTTCCCGGATACTCTGTGGCTGCTTTTTTAAAGTGGATCGGACATGCTTATCTTATTTCTTAAACCACATTGCAGATCAGGCCATTGTCCAACTCTGTATTCATGAAATTAAATTCGCAAAGAAAGATGTTTGTGTGTCAAAGCACCACCGACAAGTGCGAGTTGATGTTGGATGGGCTGCCATTGCTTCTGCAACAAGCTGCATTAGAGGACTTCCTGGGAGAAATGACACCCAGGGTAGATATGGTTTCCCTCTATGCCAGTCCTTTCACCAAGCTAAATACAACTCTCAGAAAAAATAGCTGTGGACTGTCTCCGTATCGTCCCTGGCCACATTCACCTGTCCACGTGTTTGTGGTTAGGCGGTCCTTCCCAGTAAGTGCACTAGGGAGGGCACATATTAAGTGAAAGCAGCGTTAGAGGACTTCCTGGGAAAAATGACAGCAGGGTAGATATGGTTTCCCAAGTCCTTTCACCGAGTGAAAAAATATGGCTGTGGTGAAATACAACTCAGCAAAAAAAGCTGTGGACTGGCTCCGTACCATCCCTGGTCACATTCACCTGTCCACGTGTTTGTGGTTAGGCGGTCCTTCCCAGTAAGTGCACTGGGGAGGGCACGGGTAATGTTGTGGGACCCGTGCTTGTGGAAGGCGGAGACGATACCGGGAGAAACAGTGGCGACTGGGGACCAAGTATGGACTCCCGGCCGCCGCCGGCATGAGGTTATGAAAAGCTTCCGCCTCCACGAGACTAAAAGGCCACATTTGAAGTGCAAGCAGCTGTCAAAAATTTGGCAGTATAGTATTGCAGCCTGTGGGTGGGTGGGTGGGTGGCTGGCTGCATACTTGCGTTTGCATTCCAAGGAATGGGGTAGGGACAACTGAATGCTGCACTGGGACAAGGACGTGGACAGTGATTGTTGCAAGTCTGCAACGACATGTGCATGGCGGGAGGCATCTTCGCATGCGCCAAGGATTACTTATGATGGGCACACTTTTAGGCAGTGACCTGGGAGTCAGAAATGCTTCCAGAGGTCTTCCCCATGCTGTTCCCATGTCTTTTCAGCACTGTATGCATGTGTCTGATGATGTGTCACACACCACATGGCCAGATAAGGTTGTAAAATGTTAAAATGAAATTTCCTGGTGAATGCATTTGTCTTGGTTGAAAGCAATACAAAAGTGCAAAAACGCATCAAAAACGCTACATGTGAACATAACCCAAGGTGTGGAGGAGCATTTTTGTTTGTGACTATTTATTTTGCCTTTTATACAAGTCATTACCCTGAAAAGGATGTTCCTTAACATATTTCCCAGGAAAATCCATTTTGGTTTCATTTTTGTATATTTTATTGTGAGTCCGTAAAAGTGGCGTAATACTCTGACAACATTGTTGACAGCAGTGACCTGGGAGTCAGAAATGCTTCCAGTGGTCTTCCCCATGCTGTTCCCATGTCATTTGAGCACTGTTCCCATCGATTTGGGCAATTTTTAGGCCCTCTGCAGACCGGCGGGGGGAGCCGCCTGAAAAATGCTCGGGTTTCCCATAGACTTACATTGGGCTCGTTGCTCAGGTCGAGCACCCGATTATTCCAATTGCTCGACCCGAGCAATGAGTACCCGAGCATTTTAGTGCTAGCTCATCACTAATGGGCACTACTGTTAGAATCTATGTTGTTTTACTTTTCGGCCATCTTTTTGTGATTTGCAGGCTTCTTGTCTTTTCCTCTGGTGCTGGGTGTCTTGGTCACGTGATCTCCTCACTCTTTATTACTCAGCACCTGTCTCCCATTCCCTGCTAAACATCAGGGTTGTTTCGCTTGTGCTCTGGCTAAGTTGTCTTGTTAGTTCTTTGTGCTTAGGACAATTGATATCCAGGGACTTCTTGTACCACCAGTTTTGTTTCCTTTTATCTTTGTTTCTGCAACTTATTCTTCTTTGAGGAGGTCCATACAGAGGTTTTTGGGGTTTGCCAATTATTACTGGAAATTCATAAAGAATTTCTCTGTCATCGCTAAACCCATTACTGATCTCACCAAGAAGGGTGCTAATACAGTCCAATGGTCCACTGAGGCTATTAAAGCTTTTGAGCAACTCAAGGAGAGGTTCAGCTCTGCTCCTGTTCTTATCCAGATGGATGAGACCAAGTCATTTTTGGTTGAGGTGGATGCCTCATCAATAGGCGTAGGGACAGTTCTGTCCCAGGAGGGGGAGGATGGGATGCATCCCTGTGCTTTCTTTTAAAAAAAAAATTCTGAGACAGAGCTCAACTATGATGTTGGGGATCGTGAGTTGTTGGCTATTAAACTCGGGTTCGAGCGTTGGCGACATTTTTTAGAGGGGGCTCGACATCCTATACAGGTTTTCACTGATCATAAGAATTTGATTTATCTGGACGCAGCTAAACGTTTGAATGCCCGTCAGGTTGGTTGGGCACTCCTTTTTGCCCGGTTCAATTTTTCCGTAACCTTTGTCCCGAGGACAAAGAATGTTAAGGCTGACGCTTTGTCTCATAGTTTTTCTCCAGCGGTGAATGCTGAGAGGGAGGAGTGTATTTTGCAGAGAGGGGTGGTGGTGGCCGCATTGGATTCTGAGTTAGAGAATTGCATCCTAGGAGCTCAGAGTGCGGCACCAACTAACACTCCGTGTGGTAAATTGTTTGTGCCTAGAGCCTTGAGGAGAGCGTTGTTTGTTGAATGTCATGAGTCTCGGTTAGCGGGTCACCCAGGGATTTCGGAAACTAGGAAGTCTATCAGTCTGAGTTTCTGGTGGCCAGGGTGGCAAAGGGAAGTCATCAAGTGGGTGCGTCAGTGTTCTGTGTGGGCTAGGTCGAAGGCCTCTCACGCTCTGGCTACGGGGTTGCTGTGCCTCTTGGAAGTTCCTAGTTCACCGTGGATGCACCTTGCCATGGATTTTATCACCAATCTGCCTGTATCGGAGGGTTTTTCTGTCATCTGGGTTGTTGTGGACCGGTTTAGTAAAATGTGGCATCTGGTTCCGTTCAACAAGTTACGTTGCGCCAAGACTCTTGCTAAGGCTTTTGTGAAGGAGATTGTCAGGCTCCATGGTGTTCCCAAGGTCATTGTTTCCGATAGAGAACCACAGTTTGTGGCTCGCTTTTGGCCTGCTTTTTGTGACGGATTGAAAATTAATTTGTCATTCTCGTCGGGATATCATCCAGAGTCCAATGGACAGACTGAAAGGAAGAATCAGGATGTCGAGCAGTTTTTGAGATGTTTTGTGGCAGACAATCAGGAAATGTGGTCAGAATTTCTACGACTTGCAGAGTTTGCCCTTAATCATACTTCTTCCTCGGCTGGGTGTTCTCCTTTTTTTGTTGTACTGGCAGGCATCCATCTTTTGGTCCATTTTCCAAATTTGGGGCTGCTGTACCGGAGGAGGACAATTTTTCTGGTGATTTGGAGAGGGTTTGGACCAGTGTATGCATGAATCTTAAAGAGGCTAACAGGGGATCGAAAAGGTATTTTGACAAAAAAAGAAAGGAGTCCTTGTTTGCTGTTGAGGACATGGTTTGGTTGTCCTCTAGGAATCTTCATTTGAAAATTCCTTCTAAAAAACTGGGGCCTAAATATGTGGGTCCTTTCAAAGTGCTTCAGGTTGTCAACTGGGCAGCGGTGGAAGATTAATTCTGTGTTTCATGCGTTGTTACTTAAGAAGGCCGACATGCCTGATAAGCAGGCGAAGCCTACTGTTCCTCCTGTTGATGAGGACGGTGAATTTGAGATTTCTCGCATTTTCAATTCCAGGTGGCATAGAGGGAGATTACAGTATCTTATGTCCTGGAGAGGTTTTCGGCCCCGAGGATAATTCCTGGGTGAAGACCGAGGATGTCTCGGGCTCAAGGCTAATTAAAGCTTTTCACAGGAGATTTCCTGGTAAGGCTCGGCCTAGAGGATCCGGAGGATCCTCGTAAAAAGGGAGGTACTGTTAGAATCTATGTTGTTTTACTTTTCGGCCATCTTTTTGTGGTTTGCTGGCTTCTAGTCTATTCCTCTGGTGCTGGGTGTCTTGGTCACGTGATCTCCTCACTTTTTATTACTCAGCACCTGTCTCCCATTCCCCGCTGGACATCAGTGTTGTTTCGCTTGTGCTCTGGCTAAGTTGCCTTGTTAGTTCTTTGTGCTCAGGACAATTGATATCCCGGGACTTACTTTTCTTTGAGGAGGTCTCCTGTTTTTGCTCCCAGTCCTTAGATCTTTTATTGACACCCTTTCCCCTTCTTTCAGGTCTTCGTTTGTGTTCAGTATAGGAGTGTCGGTGGGGCTATTCACAAGAAATAGAGCACCCATCCCAGCATAGGGTTTAAGCTGAGTTTCAGTGCAGGGACAGCTTTTCCCTCCTAATCCTTAGTTCTAAGTTGCAGAACATAGCAGTATGTCCAGCACCGTTTAAAAAAGGAAAAAAAAAAACGTTTTTTTTTTTTCTCCTCCCCTCTTCCTGGGTTTTCTTCAGTATGAGTACCATCCAGGAGCTTGCTCAATGCTTGCAAGGGTTGACTCTGGAGGTTACCGGTCTTCAGCAGTACGTGAGTAAATACCCTGCAGAACGCTATGAAGAACCTAAGGTAGGATTACCTGAGTGTTTCTCGGGGAAACGACAGGATTTTTTTTCATTTAAAAATGCTTGCTTGTATTTTCGGCTCAGACCTAGATCTTCTGGGAGTGAACTACAGCATGTAGGGATTATTATGTCTCTCTTGCGTAAAGAACCTAAAATCTGGGTGTTTTCCTTGTCTCCTGATGATCTTTGTTTGAGGTCTGTGGAGGCATTTTTTGATGCCATGGGTTTGCTGTATGATGATCCTGATCGGGTTACATCAGCTGAGGCAGAGCTCAGTCGTCTCAAACAGGGTTCTCTTGATGCTGAGAGTTATTGCACCCTGTTCAGATGATGGTCTGCAGAGGTCAGGTGGAATGACCCTCAAGTTTCAGTTTCTGGCAGGCTTGAGTGAAAGGGTTAAAGATTTGCTCATTGCATTCCCTGCACCTGATACTTTGCAAGTTGCCATGCAGTTAGCTATCCATGTGGATAGAAGGTTGAGGGCCAGACAGAATGAGGAGAAGTTCCCTGTATTGCTGGATTCTGTTTCTCAAGTATTCCTGCCGACAATGCGGAACCTATGCAGGTGGGGGCAATGTCATCCCGTTCCAAGGAGAGGGACAGGAGGTTCTCTGAGGGACTTTGCTTGTAGTGCGGAAAGGCTGATCATTTTTTTAAGCAATGCGAGGTTTGCTTAAGGAAAGAAAAAAAAGTGGTCAGTAGAAATAACCCTCCCGTTCGAATTGCGTTTATACGTTCTGCTGGGGTGTTTTTTCCTGGTAATACCACCTGTCAGGGTCGTTCGATTGAGTTTCAGGTGGATTGTGGTTCTGCACTTAATTTGATTGATCAACAATTTCTTGAAAAGTATAAGTTCGGTTCTGAAACTTTGTCGTCTCCTTTTCCTGTGGTGGCGATTGATAATACTGCCCTGGAGCATGGCAGCATTCTTCGAAAGGTCACTGGGTTTCTGCTTACTATGAATATGGAACATCAGGAGCAGATTGACTTATTTGTACTTGCTAAATTGCCTTTCCCGGTCGTCCTGGGGTTGCCCTGGTTAAAAGTGCATAATCCTTTGCTGGACTAGTCGTCTGGTTCCATAAGATCCTGGGGTCAGGGGTGTTATGGTAAGTGTTGTAATGTTCACATTGCGGCTGTTGTGAAGGGGGAGTTACCTGAACCCATTCAGAATTTTTGGAGGGTTTTTTCGGAGGTGGAGGCGAAAGCTTTACCACCTCATAGAGATTACGATTGTGCTATTGACTTCGTTCCTGATGCTAAACTCCCTAAGAGTCGGTTGTTTAATCTGACAATTCCCGAGAGGGAGGCTTTGAAAGAATACCTTCAGACTAGTTTAGCTGCAGGTCACATAAGACCCTCTAAGTCTCATGTGGCGGTTGGGTTCTTTTTTGTCAAAAAGAAGGATGGGGGTCTTAGGCCATGTCTGGAATTCGTGAGATTAATAAGATCACTGTGCGCATTCCTTACCCGTTACCACTTATTCCGGATTTGTCTAACCAATTGACCAGAGCTAAATGGTTTTCTAAGATTGACCTCCGTGGGCCATATAATTTCCTGTGGGTGAAGGACGGAGATGAATGGAATACAGCTTTTAACACCCCGGAAGGTCATTTTGAGTGTTTGGTGATGCCTTTTGGGCTTACTAACGCTCCTAAATTTTTTCAAAATTTCATCAATGACATTCTGAGGCCCCTGATCGGTAGGAGTGTTATTGTTTATCTGGATGACATTTTGATTTATTCATCGGATCTTGAGTCTCATTGGCAGAGAGTCCGCGAAGTTCTTCAGATACTGAGAGATAACACACTCTTTGCTAAATTGGAGAAGTGTCAGTTTGCTGTCCAGAAAATTCGTTTTTTGGGTTACTTTGTCTCTTGTGATGGTTTTGAGATGGACCCGGTGAAAGTTCAGGCTGTGCTGGAGTGGCCGAGGCCTGAGGGTTTGAAGTACGTACAGAGGTTTTTGGGGTTTGCCAATTATTACTGGAAATTCCTAAAGAATTTCTCTGTCATCGCTAAACCCATTACTGATCTCACCAAGAAGGGTGCTAATACAGTCCAATGGTCCACTGAGGCTATTAAAGCGTTTGAGCATCTCAAGGAGAGGTTCGGCTCTGCTCCTGTTCTTGTCCAGATGGATGAGACCAAGTCATTTTTGGTTGAGGTGGATGCCTCATCAATAGGCGTAGGGGCAGTTCTGTCCAAGGAGGGGGAGGATGGAGTGCATCCCTGTGCTTTCTTTTAAAAAAAAAATTCTGAGACAGAGCTCAACTATGATGTTGGGGATCGTGAGTTGTTGGCTATTAAACTCGGGTTCGAGCATTGGCGACATTTTTTAGAGGGGGCTCGACATCCTATACAGGTTTTCACTGATCATAAGAATTTGATTTATCTGGACGCAGCTAATCGTTTGAATGCCCGTCAGGCTGGGTGGGCACTGTTTTTTGCCCGGTTCAATTTTTCCGTAACCTTTGTCCCGAGGACAAAGAATGTTAAGGCTGACGCTTTGTCTCATTGTTTTTCTCCAGCGGTGAATGCTGAGAGGGAGGAGTGTATTTTGCAGAGAGGGGTGGTGGTGGCCGCATTGGATTCTGAGTTAGAGAATAGCATCCTAGGAGCTCAGAGTGCGGCACCAACTAACACTTCGTGTGGTAAATTGTTTGTGCCTAGAGCCTTGAGGAGAGCGTTGTTTGTAGTGTTGAGCCACCTCCGTAGTGTTCGGGTTCGGTTCGGTTCGTCGAACACCGGGATGTTCGAGGAACTGTTCGTCGAACTGTTCGTCGAACACCTTAGAACACCGTCGAACACCGTTAAAACCAACGGCAGGCAAACAAAAACACATAGAAACACATAGAAAACACATTCAAACGTGTCCAAAAGCTGACAAACTGCTCAGAAGACGCTCTCTTTAAAAAAGCCGGCCGGCAATTCAGCAGCGGCATACACCGGTACCCGACAATTTAGACAAGAAGGAATAGAGCATCACACATAGATTAGATAGATATAAACATGTCAGTCACACAAATAAGAAGCACAGTGACAGTGTTGCTTACTGTACTTGTCATTTAGTGTAAAGGATTTATTAAAAAAAATAATAGTGTTTTCATGCACCGTCTCTTTAAAAAATCCGGCCGGCAATTCAGCAGCGGTACCCGACAATTTATAACAGAAAGAATAGAGCATCACACATAGATAGATATAAACATGCCAATCACATATATAATAAGTACAGTGACAGTGTTGGTTACTGTACTTGTCAATTAGTGTAAAGGATTTCTTTAAAAAAATAATAGTGTTTTCATGCACCGTCTCTTTAAAAAAGCCGGCCGGCAATTCAGCCTCGGTACCCGACAATTTAGAACAGAAAGATAGAGCATCACACATAGATTAGATAGATAGAAACATGTCAGTCACATATATAAGAAGTACAGTGATAGTGTTGATCACTGTACTTGTCATTTAGTGTTAAAATAAAGGATTTATTAAAAAAAAATTGGCGTGGGGTTCCCCGTAATTTTAGTCTCTAGCGGAGGTTAAGCAGACGGCTGGGGCAGATGTTTGAAGCCTGGGAAGGGGGTAATACCCACGGAGCTTCCCAGGCTACTAATATCAGCCCCCAGCTGAATACCTAGCCTTTACTAGCTATTAAAATGGGGGACCCCCCAAAAAAAATGACATGGGGTCCCCCCTATTTAAATAGCTAGCAAAGGCTAAGCAGACAGCTGGGGGCTGATATTAATAGCCCAGGAAGGGTGCCATGAATATTGGCCCCCTCCCAGGCTAGAAGCACCAGCCGTCAGCTGTCCCAGAAATGGCGCATCCGTAGGATGCGCCAATTCTGGCACTTAGCCTCGCTCTTCCCACTGCCCTGTAGCGGTGGCAGTGGGGTAATAGGGCTGGGGTTGATGTCAGCTTATAATGCCAGCTGACATCAAGCCCAGGTTAGCAATGGAGAGGCGTCTATAAGACACCCCCATTACTAACCCCATAGTCAAAGTTAAAAGAAAACACAAACACCCAGAATAAAGTCCTTTAATTGAAATAAACACACAATTCTTTATTGTTCTAAATTAAACCATACATACCATCACGCCCATTCCAGCTGAAGCCAACGATCTCCTGCAATAAAAGTAAAATAATAAACCAACATCATCCTTACCTCTCCATGGTTCCCACCACAGCTTCAGCTCTGCTACATCGAGATGACAGGCTGGACCACAGCAGAACGCTGCCATCCAGCCTGTCATCCCGCAGACACTGAGAAGCGCAGGCTTGCTTGCGCTCCTCAGTGTCTGGCTGTGACGGCATAAAGATGAGCCGAGGTCATGTCCAATGAGCTCGGCTCACCTCATGCACGTCACTGACAGTGTGGGAGAATTCTCACGCTGAAGCGCTGAGTGCAGGAGAATTTTCCCACGCTGTCAGTGACGTGCATGAGGCTGATATTTAAATTTGGCGCACAAATCGGTGATTGGTCGCGGGCAGCGTCCGCAACCAATCAGCACAGTAGTGTTTAACTTTGGCGGCAAGATCAGTGATTGGTCGCGGTCAAGACGGCGACCAATCACCGATTTGTGCGGCACATTTAAATAGCGGCCGCGACCAATTGGATGTCAGCGCCGCTCCCCGGTCCTCCCTTCACGCCCTAGCCGCATGGATGTCAGCGGCGCTGCCTGTGCGGATACTTCCGCTGCGAGAACCCAGGACATGAGCGGGCGCTCGGAGCAGAAGTATCCCGACCCGCAGCGCCGCTCCCCGGTCCTCCCTTCACACCCTAGCCGCTGATGTCCCCACAGTATCCGCATGGTGTTACAAAGGTCCGGACATTTGTGTTAAAAATCGCTGATTGGTCGCAGGCGCTGCCCGCGACCAATCACCGATTTGGGCGCCAAATTTAAATATCGGCCGCGATCAATCACCCATCTTGGCTCCACATTTAAACACCGCTGTACTGATTGGTCGTGGACGCTATTTAAATGTGGCGTCAAAATCGGTGATTGGTCGCGCCCAGCGTCGGCGACCAATCAGCACAGCGGTGTTTAAATGTGGAGCCAAGATCGGTGATTGGTTGCGGCCGATATTTAAATTTGGCGCCCAAATCGGTGATTGGTCGCGGGCAGCGCCAGCGACCAATCACCGATTTTTAACACAAATGTCCGGATCTTTGTAACACCATGCGGATACTGTGGGGAGATCAGCGGCTAGGGTGTCAAGGGAGGACCGGGGAGCGGAGCTGCGGGTCGGGATACATCTGCTGCGAGCAGTCGCTCATCTCCCGGCTTCTCGCAGCGGAAGTATCCGACCAGGCAGCGGCGCTCCCCGGTCCTCACCAATACGATTCGCTGATTGGTCGCGCTCTCCGCACGCGACCAATCAGTGATCTTGGCACTAAAGTTAAACACCGCTCTGCTGATTGGTCGCGGAAACTGCCCGCGACCAATCACCGACTTGGGCGCCACATTTAAATAGCGGACGCGACCAATCAGTGAGATTGGCGCCAAATTTAAACAACGCTCTGCTGATTGGTCGCGGACTCCAGCCGCGACTAATCAGCGAGATTGGCACCAAATTTAAACCCCGCTCTGCTAATTGGTCGCGGATGCCGGCCGCGACTAATCAGCATTATTGGCGCCAAATTTAAACACCGCTCTGCTGATTGATCGCGGTCGCCGTCCGCAACCAATCAGCACTATTGGCGCCAAATTTAAACCCTGCTCGGCTGATTGGTCACGGTTGCCGGCCGCGACCAATCAGCAGTATTGGCGCCAAATTTAAACCCCGCTCTGCTGATGGGTCACGGTTGCCGGCCGCAACCAATCAGCGATTTTGGCGCCAAATTGAAACACCGCTCTGCTGATTGGTCGCGGCCGGCGATTGCGACCAATCAGCATTATTGGCGCCAAATTTAAACCCCGCTCTGCTGATTGGTCGCGACCGCCGGCCGCGACTAATCAACATTGTTGCCGCCAAATTTAAACACCGCCCTGCTGAATGGTCGCTGTCGTGACCAATCACCGTTATTGGCGCCAAATTTAAACACCGCTTTGCTGATTGGTCGCAACCGCAACCAATCAGCATTATTGGCGCAAAATTTAAACACCGCTTTGCTGATTGGTCGCGACCGCGACCAATCAGCATTATTGGCGCAAAATTTAAACCCCGCTCTGCTGATTAGTCGCAACCGCCGGCCGTGACCAATCAGCGATATAGTCGCCAAATTTCAACACCGCTTTGCTGATTGGTCGCGGTTGCTGGCCGCGACCAGTCAGCGATTTTGGCGCCAAATTTAAACACCGCTCTGCTGATTGCGCCGGGTCTGCCGCATACATATTCTAGAATACCCGATGCGTTAGAATCGGGCCACCATCTGATTTCATGAAATAATTTAAAAAAAAATTGACGTGGGGCTTCGCACTATATTTGTGTCCAGCCAGGTACAGCAGGCAGGAACGGGCTGCCCCCAACCACCAGCTGCCTATTTGTACCTGGTTGGACACAACAATATAGGGAAGCCCTTTTTTTCTTAATTATTTCATGAATTTCATGAAATAATTAAAAAAAAAAATACGTGGGGCTTCGCCCTATTTTTGTGTCCAGCCAGGTACAACTAGGCAGCTGGGGGCTGGAATCTGCAGCGCAGGGAGGCCCAAGCTTTCTGGGTCCCCCCCCGCTGCAAATTGCAGTCCGCAGCCACCCCGGAAAATGGCGCGTTCATAGAAGCGCCATCTTCTGGCGCTGTACCCAACTCATCCAGGGCCCTGGTGCGGTGGCTCACTGGGTAATAAAGGGGTTAGGGCCAGCTTGGCATTATAAGCTGGCCCTAAGCCCGAAATTCATGGGGTCACGCCAATATTAGACATGACCGCCATGAATTTCTAGTAAAGTATTTAAAAAAAACACAACACCCATAATAAAGTCCTTTAATTGAAATAAACACACAATTCTTTATTGTTCTAAATTAAACCATACTTACCGTCACGCCCATTCCAGCTGAAGCCAATGTCTTCTGCAATAAAAGTAAAATAATAAAGCAACCTCATCCTTACCTTTCCATGGTTCCCACGACAGCTTCAGCTCTGCTACATCGAGATGACAGGCTGGACCACAGCAGAACGCTGCCATTCAGCCTGTCATCCCGCAGACACTGAGAAGGGCAGGCATGCTTGCGCTCCTCAGTGTCTCGCTGTGACGGCATAAAGATGAGACGAGTTCATGTCCAATGATCTCAGCTCACCTCATGCACGTCACTGACAGCGTGGGAAAATTCTCCTGCACTCAGCGCTACAGCGTGAGAATTCTCCCACGCTGTCAGTGACGTGCATGAGGTGAGCTGAGATCATTGGACATGAATGAGCTCACCTCATGCACGTCACTGACAGCGTGGGAAAATTCTCACGCTGTAGCGCTGAGTGCAGGAGAATTTTCCAACGCTGTCAGTGACGTGCATGAGGTGAGCTGAGTTCATTGGACATGAACTCGTCTCATCTTTATGCCGTCACAGCGAGACACTGAGGAGCGCAAGCATACCTGCGCTTCTCAGTGTCCGCGGCATGGCAAGCTGGATGGCAGCGTTCTGCTGCGATCCAGCCTGTCATCTCGATGTAGCAGAGCTGAGGCTGTCGTGGGAACCATGGAAAGGTAAGGATGATGTTGCTTTATTATTTTACTTTTATTGCAGGAGATCGTTGGCTTCAGCTGGAATGGGCGTGGTGGTAAGTATGGTTTAATTTAGAACAATAAAGGAATGTGTCTTTATTTCAATTAAAGGAGTTTATTCTGGGTGTTTGTGTTTTCTTTTAACTTTGACTATGGGATTAGTAATGGGGGTGTCTTATAGACGCCTCTCCATTACTAACCTGGGCTTATAAGCAGACATCAACCCCAGCCCTATTACCCCACTGCCACCGCTACAGGGCAGTGGGAAGAGCGAGGCTAAGTGCCAGAATTAGCGCATCCTATGGATGCGCCAGTTCTGGGGCGGCTAACGGCTGGTGTTTCTAGCCTGGGAGGGGGCCAATATTCATGGCACCCTTCCTGGGCTATTAATATCAGCCCCCAGCTGTCTGCCTAGCCTTTGCTAGCTATTAAAATAGGGGGGACCCCACGTCATTTTTTTGGGGGGGTCCCCCATTTTAATATCTAGTAAAGGCTAGGTATTCAGCTGGGGGCTGATATTAGTAGCCTGGGAAGCTCCATGGGTATTACCCCCTTCCCAGGCTTCAAACATCTGCCCCAGCCATCTGCTTAACCTCCGTTAGAGACTAAAATTACGGGGACCCCCACGCCAATTTTTTTTTAAATAAATCCTTTATTTTAACACTAAATGACAAGTACAGTAAGCAACACTGTCACTGTACTTCATATATATGTGACTGACATGTTTCTATCTATCTAATCTATGTGTGATGCTCTATTCCTTCTATTCTAAATTGTCGGGTACAGATGCTGAATTGCCGGCCGGCTTTTTTAAAGAGACAGTGCATGAAAACACTATTATTTTTTTTAATAAATCCTTTACACTAAATGACAAGTACAGTAAGCAACACTGTCACTGTACTTCATATATGTGACTGACATGTTTCTATCTATCTAATCTATGTGTGATTCTCTATTCTTTCTATTCTAAATTGTCGGGTACCGCTGCTGAATTGCCGGCCGGCTTTTTTAAAGAGACGGTGCATGAAAACACTGTTATTTTTTTTGATAAATCCTTTACACTAAATGACAAGTACAGTAAGCAACACTGTCACTGTACTTCATATATGTGACTGACATGTTTCTATCTATCTAATCTATGTGTGATTCTCTATTCTTTCTATTCTAAATTGTCGGGTACCGCTGCTGAATTGCCGGCCGGCTTTTTTAAAGAGATGGTGCATGAGAACACTATTATTTTTTTTGATAAATCCTTTACACTAAATGACAAGTACAGTAAGCAACACTGTCACTGTACTTCGTATATATGTGGCTGACTTGTTTCTATCTATCTAATCTATGTGTGATGCTCTATTCTTTCTGTTCTAAATTGTCGGGTACCGGTCTATGCCGCTGCTGAATTGCCGCTTTTCATGTTTCACTGTTGGCACTGTTCCCATCGATTTGGGCAATCACTGTAATGCCACAACCACCATGGCTGTGGCATTACAGTGAGTGGCAGGCAATCCCTGCATGATTGGTGCTCAAAATAGCGCCAGACATGCAGGACACGCTTTTGGTGCACGAACAGTTATCGAACATAACCTCGAACAGCCGAATTTTTTGCAAGTCGTTCGGGTTCGTCAAACAACTCGAACACCGCCCAAAACAGCTCGAATTTGAGATTGGCGAACAGTTCTAGTCGAACACCGCTCATCTCTAGTTGTTTGTTGAATGTCATGAGTCTCGGTTAGCGGGTCACCCAGGGATTTCGGAAACTAGGAAGTCTATCAGTCTGAGTTTCTGGTGGCCAGGGTGGCAAAGGGATGTCATCAAGTGGGTGCGTCAGTGTTCTGTGCGTGCTAGGTCGAAGGCCTCTCACGCTCTGGCTACGGGGTTGCTGTGCCTCTTGGAAGTTCCTAGTTCACCGTGGATGCACCTTGCCATGGATTATATCACCAATCTGCCTGTATCGGAGGGTTTTTCTGTCATCTGGGTTGTTGTGGACCGGTTTAGTAAAATGTGGCATCTGGTTCCGTTCAACAAGTTACGTTGCGCCAAGACTCTTGCTAAGGCTTTTGTGAAGGAGATTGTCAGGCTCCATGGTGTTCCAAGGTCATTGTTTCCGATAGAGAACCACAGTTTGTGGCTCGCTTTTGGCCTGCTTTTTGTGACGGATTGAAAATTCATTTGTCATTCTCGTCGGGATATCATCCAGAGTCCAATGGACAGACTGAAAGGAAGAATCAGGATGTCGAGCAGTTTTTGAGATGTTTTGTGGCAGACAATCAGGAAATGTGGTCAGAATTTCTACGACTTGCAGAGTTTGCCCTTAATCATACTTCTTCCTCGGCTGGGTGTTCTCCTTTCTTTGTTGTGCTGGCAGGCATCCATCTTTTGGTCTATTTTCCAAAGTTGGGGCTGCTGTACCGGAGGAGGGCAATTTTTCTGGTGATTTGGAGAGGGTTTGGACCAGTGTATGCATGAATCTTAAAGAGGCTAACAGGGGATCAAAAAGGTATTTTGACAAAAAAAGAAAGGAGTCCTTGTTTGCTGTTGAGGACATGGTTTGGTTGTCCTCTAGGAATCTTCATTTGAAAATTCCTTCTAAAAAACTGGGGCCTAAATTTGTGGGTCCTTTCAAAGTGCTTCAGGTTGTCAACTGGGCAGCGGTGAGGTTGGGCATTCTCTCATCCTGGAAGATTAATTCTGTGTTTCATGCGTTGTTACTTAAGAAGGCCGACATGCCTGATAAGCAGGTGAAGCCTACTGTTCCTCCTGTTGATGAGGACGGTGAATTTGTGATTTCTCGCATTTTGGATTCCAGGTGGCATAGAGGGAGATTACAGTATCTTGTGTCCTGCAGAGGTTTTCGGCCCCGAGGATAATCCCTGGGTGAAGACCGAGGATGTCTCGGGCTCAAGGCTAATTAAGGCTTTTCACAGGAGATTTCCTGGTAAGGCTCGGCCTAGAGGATCCGGAGGATCCTTGTAAAAAGGGAGGTACTGTTAGAATCTATGTTGTTTTACTTTTCGCCCATCTTTTTGTGGTTTGCTGGCTTCTAGTCTATTCCTCTGGTGCTGGGTGTCTTGGTCACGTGATCTCCTCACTTTTTATTACTCAGCACCTGTCTCCCATTCCCCGCTGGACATCAGTGTTGTTTCGCTTGTGCTCTGGCTAAGTTGCCTTGTTAGTTCTTTGTGCTTAGGACAATTGATATCCTGGGACTTACTTTTCTTTGAGGAGGTCTCCTGTTTTTGCTCCCAGTCCTTAGATCTTTTAGTGACACCCTTTCCCCTTCTTTCAGGTCTTCGTTTGAGTTCAGTGCAGGAGTGTCGGTGGGGCTATTCACAAGGAATAGGGCACCCATTCCAGCGTAGGGTTTAAGCTGAGTCTCAGTGCAGAGACAGCTTTTCCCTCCTATTCCTTAGTTCTAAGTTGCAGAACATAACAAATACAATATACTGGGCACTATGATTTACTGAACACTACAATGTCATCTTTGCATTTTCTGCTCGTTTCTGGAAAACACTTATAGAGTCAAAATCGTCACCTGTTAATGAATTCCCAAAAGGGTATAATTTCCAAATTGGAGTAGATTGAGGAAGAATTCTGCTCTAATGGCACGTTGGGGGCTTTGTATATGGAGTCCACAAACTATTCTGCAAAAATTTACTCCCCAAGGTTCAAATAGAGCTCTTTCCCTCCTGAGTCTCGCTGTGTGGCCAAACAGCCACATATGAGGTATTGCCACGTTCACGAGAAATTGAGTAACAAATTAAGCAGTCATTTTAATCTATTTCCCCTTGTGAAAATGTAAAATCTTTGGCTAAAACAACATTATAGTGGTAAAAATTTATTTATTTTTCTTCACCATTTTCTTCACCACTCATATAACATTCGGTGAAACACATGTGTTGTCAATATGCTCACTGCACCACTAAATGATTTAATTAAGAGGAGAAGTTTATAAAATAGGATCACTTATGAGGGTATTGCTGTCTTTATACCACAGAGGCTCTGCCAATGTGACATGGCACCCACAAACCATTCCAGGCAAAATGCACAATGATATGGCGCTCCTTCCTTTCTGAGCTTTGTAGTTTTTGACAACAAGTGGGGTATTGCCGTACTCAGGAGACATTGCTTAACAAATTTTGTGGTCCATTTTCTCATATAATCCATTTTGAAAATTAAAAACTTGTTGCTAAAACAACATTTTAGTGGAAAAAATTTAACTTTTCATTTTCACAGCCCAATGTTACACAATTCTGAGATGTACCTGTGGGTTTAAAATGCCCACTACAACCCTGGAGGAATTCTTTCAGAGGTGTAGCTTCAAAAGTGGGGTCATTTGTGGTGGTTTTTGCTGTTATGGAACTTTGGCAGTTCTCCAAATGTGATATGGCGTCTACAAACTATTCCAGACAATTTTGGACTTCAGAAATCAAATAGCACTTCTTCCCTTGCAAGCCCTGCTGTTTGCCTAAACAAGAGTTTCTGAGCACATATTGGGTACCCCTATAGTCTGGAGAAAGTGCACAACACATTATGATGTCCATTTTCTCGTGTTAAAAAAAAAAAAATTTGCGGCCAAAACAACATTTCTGGGTAAAAAATGTCATTTTTTCATTTTCACGGTCCAATATTTTAAAATTCCACGAAGTGCTTGGGGGTTCACGATGCTCACCTCTAAATAATTTCCTTGAGGGGTTTAGTTCCCCAAAAAGTTGGGGCTAAAGCAAAAGTTTTGTGGGAAAAAGTAAAATTTTAATTTTTTCCTTCCTCATTGTTTTAATTCCTGTGATGGAAATAAAGGGTTAATACACTTCTTGAATGTGGTTTTGAGTTTTTAAAATTATGTCACTTTTTGGTATTTTCTGTCATATAGCCCTTTAAAGTCAATTCGAATGTGCTGTGGTCCCTAAAAATATAGGTTTTAAAAATTTTGTTGGAAAAATGGAAAATTGCTGATAAACTTTTAACCCTTCTAACTTCCTAGCAAAAATATTATGTTTAAAAAATTATGCTAATGTAAAATAGACATGTGGGATATGTTATTTATTAACTACTAGATGGTGGCCCGATTCTAACACATCGGGTATTCTAGAATATGTATGCGGCCAACCGGGCACGACTAATCAGCGAAGCAGTGTTTAAATCTCCCGACGGCAAGTGTGAAGGGAGGACTGGGGAGCGAGGCCGCCGGTCGGGGTACTTCTGCTGCGAGCAGCCGGGAGATGACCGGCTAGCACCGGTCATCTCCCGGCTGCGTCGCCGCTAATATCCCGACGGTGGCCTGCGTGTTTCAAATCCGGCGCCAATTCGCAGTCGGGCTGCGCCAGTCGCTGATTGGTCGCGACCAGTCAGAGTAGCGGTGTTTTAAATTTCACACCAATATCGCTGATTGGTCGCGGCCGGACGGGTGCGACCAATCAGCGAAGCGTGTTTCAAATCCGGCGCCAATTCGCGGCTGGACTGTGCTTGTTGCTGATTGGTGGCGGCCGCCGGCCGCGACCAATCGGGACAGCGGTGTTTTAAATTTCGCACCAATATCGCTGATTGGTCGCGGCCTGTGCGGGCACTTCCACTGCGAGCAGCCGGGAGATGACCGGCTGGCGCCGGTCATCTCCCGGCTGCATCGCCGCTGACCTCCATGCGGCTACCATCGGGAGATCAGTGGCTAGGGCCGCTGATCTCCCGAGGGCAAGTGTGAAGGGAGGACCGGGGAGCGGCGCCGCCTAGGCCGCTTGTCAGGGAGATGACCGGCTGCATCGCCGCTGACCTCCGTGCGGCAGATGAGCCGCTAACGGCCGCCATCTTGTTCTGAAATCCCACGTCGCTGATTGGTCGCGGCCGGACTAATCAGCGACGCGGGATTTCCTGGACGGACAGACAGATGGGATAAGCCGATTATATAGTAGATTTTGTGTGGTATAACTATCTGGTTTAAGGGCATTAAAATGTAAAGCTTGAATTTTTTGTCCAATTTTTGATATTTTCATAAATAAACGCAAATCATATCTACCAAAATTTTCCATTTGCATGAAGTACAACCTGTCACAAATAAGAGAATTACTGGGATATGTTGAAGTATTCCAGAGTTATTACCACATAAATTGATACTGGTCATATTTGAAAAAAGAAGGGTCAGACATTAACGTATAAAGTGGCTCGGACATTAAAGGTTAAATTGCTGTAACCGGCAATTTGGATTAAAATGTGTATGTGTGCATAACTCCATTGGTAGACTAGTTATTCACTAGGTGATCATTTGTTCAATAATTGTTCAACCGTCAGCCTACTTCTATTAAATGTGTGTGGTCAACTTTAGCTTTGTTAACCTACAGTATGTTTATATCTCGCTCTAAATATATTGGATGTCTTTGACAAACTCAATCTAGGGTATTGTTATAAATTATTTATGACTGATTACTTCACTTACTTCATTAATGATTATTTCAAACATTCTCTTGTACATTTATTAAATTGTTTTTTATGATAGTATATACTATTACGTATTCTTACACCAGTTGTCCTACCAATTCTATTTTTGCCTCTTTTTTTAATCTAACTATAATGTGATTAGGATGGGAAAGTGAGAATGGAGAAGTTGTGTAAAATTCCCATCCACTTATCCCCACAGAAGCCCTTTTAAATACATTATGGGGCCAAATCATCAAAGCTATTATGTAAGAAAAATGGTGTCAAAGCTTTGAAAAATGGCAAAATGTTTGCGCAACATGGATATGGGTAGAAATGTAGTGACTTTTGCAATTTTCACGCCACTTTTAATCATCTCCGCCAAAATGGGCTGAGCTGGAGAGGAGCCCATTCAAATAATTAAAAGTGATAGCGTTTTTTTTCACCAGAAATGCTACACCAGTCCTTGACTGGAGTATCCATTTCTGGTGCGGCACACAGATGCACACTCCATTTAGAAGATGTACCGAATTTATTATGTGGAATGTTCATCTTAATGAATTTAGCACCTCTATCAAGACTGCCATAGCATAAGTGGGCACTACGCCAGTCTTGATGAATGGACCTCTATAGCTTCATTTTTTTCTTTTTACAAAATAAAGCTTGTGTATATGTGTATGTATAGAAATGCTAAGTTACATACATAGTAAATACAAGACTTTTATATATGAAATTGCTAAAAAATTATGTGTACAGTAATTATGAATAGATGGCTATGTCCTATTGCACAATAATTGTATATTAGGTGGCGCGACATCACAGCTAGAAAAGTAATTTTTTGTTAATTTGTGGAAGTATCTTTGGATCTACTTGTAACAAATAACGCGGTCACTGTGATGACTTTCTCAGTTGGAGACAATTATATGGTGACATTTGCAGCTGTGCTTTTTTAAACGGCACCTTCAATGACAAGTGTTTGTTATTTCATGAAGTTTTCAAGCCTCATGTTGCGTTTCTTTGGAATACTTCTGAAGATACTCTTATGACATGTCTAATAATTATGAGCTTGGCAGTCTTTTACATTATTTTGAGGTATTTTCTTTTCTCTTTTTTGTTGGTCATCAAGTTTTGAGGTAGTTTTACTTTGTAATGTTAAAGAATTTGCCAAAAATATGACATACAGTAAATGCTGAAAAGGCCTTAAGTCGAGAATGAAAAGATAGCTCACAATTTACTAATGAATGTACATGACAAAAAATGTCACAACCATTTGTGTATAGCTATTATTAATTCTATTCTACTTTATTGGGTATCCTTTCTTTAGAAATCTATGTTGTGTAGTCTTATTCTGCTCTTTGAATTCAGGTGTATATGCTATCTACTCTGGTTATATACTGTAAAAGCACAACACAAAATGACACTTGTAATGACTACTGCTGCCTTAGGATTGTTCAACCCCTTTATGACAAGCATCTTTAGTACTAATTGGAGAATCCTTTGGTTGTAAGACTGGGTGTCAACGAGCACTGATGTTTCTGTTTACACAGTAAGTCACTTAAAGGGAACCTGTTATGTAATTTCATGCATCTAAACTGCCCCCAGTGCGTCGTTAGTGATGCAATGTGCATCACTAACACGTTATTTTCATTAAAAACGGTGCTCTAATCATGTCCCAAAAGCACTTTATATAGTTGTATCGTACCGGCTCGTTTAGACATAGGGTGTGCTTAATTTTCGTTCAGACATGGGAGTCACCGCCCACTCAATTTGATTGATTGTCCCGGAAGAGCCGACGTTACTGGAAATCGCTGTAAAATCCCATGATTGTGCAGAGTGGAGTTTTAAGTTGCGCTTGTGCAGTGTTGAGCTCGGGCAGCAGCGCTTGCGCAGTGTGTAGCTTGGAGCTGTGCTTGCACAGTGTCGAGCAGGGAGCTGCAGGTAATGGCGCAAGCGAGGGGAGCTGCTCATCACGGCGCATGCGCAGCTCCCTGACCGACACTGCGAAAGTGCGGCTTCACACTACGCAGGGCGCAAGCGCGGCTACCCGATCTCAACACTGCGCAAGCGAGGCTTCACGCTCCACACTGCTCAAGTGTGGGATTTTACAATGGTTTTGAGTGACAGCGACGCTTCCAGGACAATCAATCAAATTGAGTTGGTGGTGACGCTCATGACTGAACAAAAATTAAGCACACCCCTATGACCAAACGAACAGGTGCGATATAACTATGTAAAGTCTATACACAGTGCTTTTGGACATGATTAGAGTGCCGTTTTTAACTAAAATAACGTGTTAGTGATGCACATTAGCTCATTAACAACGCACTGGGGGACAGTTTAGATTCTTGAAATGACATGACATTTTCCCTTTAGGCTATGTGCACACTATGCATTTTTGATGCATTTTTGCAGCGTTTTATCTGCTCAGAAATGCACCAAAAATGCAAAGTAATCCGTCTGCCATCTAATGCATTGACAATCATAGTGTGCTGTCCACATGATGTAAAAATTTTCGCTCAGGATTGTCATCGCATTAAAATACGCAACATGTCCATTCTTTTTAGCGTTTATGCAGTGCAAAAACGCACAAAGAATGGTACCCGGGCCAGGGAAGAAGACTGCTTCTCCCATCATCTGACAGCCGCTCCTGCTTATAACAGCGAGAGTGGCGCGGCTGAAGGGAGAAGTAGTCTCCTCAGCCGAGCTGGGGCTGTGCACGGTGTAAAAAAAAAAAGTAAAAATCTATTTAAAATAAAAAATCACCTTTCTCGCCTGTCCCCTGGCGACCCGATCATCCCTGCGCCCAGCGGTACACTGACAGGAGTGCGCTCGATCCCGGCAGTGTAGCTAACTGTGTTGCCAGCTGAGGTCAGGTGAGTTCATCAGCGAATGTTCCCACGCAGTACTGATGCAGTATGAGGTCACCAGGGCTGATCAGCTGATCTTCAGCTGATAAACTCACGTGACCTCATCCAGCAGCACAGCAATGTACACTGACAGGCGTTATTACACTTCTGTCTGTGTACAGTGCTGTCTTCTACAGCAGTCACATCAGTGATTGATGTGGCTGCTGTCGAAGTGACCCGGTTCGCCGTGGGACAATCTGGATTATATCGTGAGGGCGGACAGGTGAGGGATATGGTTGTTTTTATTTTTGTTTTTTTTCAGCAGACGAGGGTGTCGGGGATTGGGAGAACAATAAAAAATTATTAAAACCATGTGTCATTTTATTTCAATATAAACTTTATTCTGGCTGTATCTTTATTGAAAAAGCGAACATGAACCCCAGTCCTATTACCCTACTCGCCACTGCTACACGGCAGCGGAAAGAGCAGAGGCTAAGCGCCAGATTTGGCGCATCTTAAGGATGCGTCATTTCTGTGACTGCTGAGGTTGTGATATTATTAGCCTTGAAGGGGGCTAGTATCCATGGCCACTTCCCTGGCTATTAACATCAGCCTGCAGCTGTCTGTTTAGCCTTTTCTGGTTAGATATTATAGGGGGACCCTACATAAATTTTTTTCTGGGGTCCCCTTGTAATCTAGCACGTAAGGGCTAAGCAAACAGTTGTGAGCTCTTATTAATAGCCAGGAAACGTTTATGGCTAATGGCCCGTTTCCCGGCTACTAGTATTAGCTTCCAGCGGTCGGCTTTCCCTCTGCTTGTTATAAAAATGATGTGGGAGCCCATGCCATTTTTTTTTTAAACTTTAGGCTATGTGTCCATGATCCGGACGTAGCAGCGCTTTGGTCACAGCATATATTTGCTGCGTCCAAAACGTTGCATTCTATTGCACGCAGGTAAATCCACGTGCTCACTGAACCATGCGTATTTACCACATTCAATACATTCTAGTGATCAAATTTCTGTTGCAGAGACTAGCAACTCTGCAAGAGAATTTGACATGCTGTGGTCCTGAAAGATGCGCAGCTTGTCAGTGTCCGTGGGTGATCCACAGCCTCAAATGCACTCATAGTGGACATGGAATTTCTAGACATACCATCCACTATGCTGTAACATCTGGACACTGTAGGTTTGACGCTGCAGAAACATGCAGTTTCAAACCTGCAGTGGCTCCTGATCGTGGTCACATACCCAAACTCACCCACAGCATGTCAATTTCTGTAGCGGAGACGCTAGTCTCCACTGCAGATTTTGACCGATTGAAGTGTCATTATATTCGATTGATCCGCATGCATTGATAACAAAAGTGTGGCATTAGAACACAGCAAAAATACGCTGCTTCCAAAGCGCTGCTTGCAGCTGATCATGGAGAAGTTGTGGCTAACAAAACAGATGTGAGCTGTTATTAATAGCCAGGGAACATGTTTGCCTAATGGCAGCTTCCTAGGCTAAAAATAGCATCTCTCAGCTGTCCTAGAAATTACATGAATGGAAATGCTAATGAGATCGGGTGTATGGGATTAGCTGACACCTAGCCCTTTTGTTTGGTTATGACAAGGTGTCAATTAGACTCTTTCATTACTAAAAGCTAATTAAAGTAAAGAGTTAAATAAACATACAAAGAGTAAACACTTTATTTGAAATACAACAGACACATTCATTTAATCATTTAAATTAACCAATTTACTGAGCCCAGGCCTGATGGTAATCCAAGGGTTAAAGCAATGTCCCAAGTTTCTTTTCTCAAATATCTTTATTTAGCTCCAAAAAGCATTCATTGATGTACAAAAATGCATCTAAAAAACGCATTAAAAAACGCATCGAAAAACACATCAAAAATGCGTCAAAATCGTGGCAAAATGTGCTTTTGTTCCACAGCATTTTTCCTGCCAAGAGATGCAGAAATGCTGCAGAAATTTTTGCAATCAAATCCTGAACGTGCGCACATAGCCTTAAAGTCTCCAAGTTCAATCTCCAAAATGTACACAATTACTGATACAAAAGTACAAGAAAAGTCAGCTCCAGTAAGATCAAAAACATTTAAATAAGCCACAGAAATTTGGGGAATCTGTTCTGTGGAGCAATGAAACAAACTTTTCTAGCTTTTAGATCAGAGGTATGTTTGGAGCAGGAAGTATAATGCATACGCCAAACACTCTGTCTACAAAGAAGCAGGATGGTGGTTCAGTGATGCTCTGGGGGTTTTGCTTCTACTGGCATTGGAAACCCTCAGCTAGTGGAAGGCAAGATGGATTCAATTAAGTACCAGGAGAACTTATGAGAAAACTGCATGCCTTCTGTAAGGAAGCTGAAACCTAGCTACATTGGACTTTCCAACAGGACAATAATCTCAGGCATAGCTCAAGGTCAACAAGTGGCTCTCACAGTTGCCTGACATGAATCCCATAAAATGTCTTTGGTGAGATTTGAAGATGGTGGTTGCAGCACACAGGCACAATAATATTAGTGAACTGTACATAAGGCTGTCATCAAGGCGGGGGAGGGGGACTGGACTATTGGTAAGGGCCTCTATCCTCAGAGAGGCACCCTGCCAAACCCTACACAGCTGCAGGATTAATAGGCTGTTCAGCCAATGGGCTGCCTGACATTGCAAACCAGAAGCTGCACTGTTAATGGTAGTTTTGCCTTATTAGTGCAGTTTCTGATGTTAGAAGGGAGGAAGAACTTCTGGTGACATCATAGTTACTTGACCAGAGGTCCTTCACCCAGCAAGTCTGCAGAGGAACTAAAGAGGAGAAGAGTGCCTGGGGTAGCTGAAGAAGAGCAGACAGCCTGGTGTGTTCTCAAAAGTGAAGACTAGAATGGAGTTGCTAGAAATAGGGTCTCAGTTTGAAGTCAGTATTCTATCCTGTTCAATACAGCAACTTCATTATAGCATCTAACATGTCCTCTACACCCACCCGGTGTGTATGTGTGTGAGTGTGTGTATGTGTGTGTGTATTTGTAAGGGGGTAGACCAGGGTGTAAGTACTTTCAGAACAAGGGATCTGGAACTGCTGGGGCCATGCCTCTGGTTGCAGGGGGAAGACAGACTGCGAGCACAGGAGTCAGGTGACCGGAAAGCTGGAGGCATGTACAGAGACAGAGCTCAGGGGTCAGGTGACCGGGGAGCTGGGGGGGTGTCTAGGAAGAGGGAGAAAAAGGAGTTTTGCTCGGGAAAGCAGGGAATTGACAGTTGGAGTCAAGCCCAACTAAAGGGAGAAGAGAGGCAGGGTCTGTGGAGCCAAGCAAGTGAGGTGCAGTGTTATGGACTAGGGGCTCAACGGGTCAAACCGGAGACTGCCCGTTGCCGCCAGGAGACGGAGCATTATTTAGGCGGGGAAGCCATAAGAAAACAACACCGGGGTGAATGGTCCAGTCTCAAGAAGACCCCTGCACTGACACCAGAGATACCCGGATCAATTGCCCCAGTTAGGGAAAGAATTGAATTCAGGCCCCACCCTGCAGGAGAGTTCCATAGAGAAGTGAGGCAGCCCCACACAGACAGAGACACGACCTGCTGGAAGTGTGGAGGCGCAGGACATTACGCCAGGGACTGTGCTAGCCAAGGGCGGCCCCTGTCGCAGCAGCTGTTAAACTAACAGGCTCCGTGTTTGGGGGACACAGCCCAGAGCCTAAGTAAGGGGAAAGAAATAGAGGAAGTCCCAAGGACCTAGTTTCCACCAGACCGACTGTTTGGGCTGAAATAAGTGGTCGGGCTGTTTACTGCCTGATTGACATGGGATCCCAGGTGACTACGATGACAGAAGCCTACTTTAAACATCGATTTCCAGAGATAGTCGGCCTGAATGGGGACCAGTAATTATACTCACAGCAGCTAATCAATTATCCATCCCGATCGCAGGGGTGGTATGGATGAAGATCCGAGAGTGTGGAAAAGATGTGGGACAAAAAAGGGGTCATCTTGGTCACAGGGGGAAATGGAAGTGGACCCCCAGTGACCCTCAGAATGAATGTGCTGAAAGAGATCTGGCAAATCCTGATTAATGAGCTGAAGGAGATTCCTCTAGACCGGTGGGACCCACGAACCTCCCAAAGGAGGCTCAGGAGACGTCGAGTGAAGGGAAGGTCTTGGGGAAAATAATAGTACCAGCAGCTACGGCGCTCACCTTACTGCCAGGACAAACTGTACTCACGTTACCCGCACGGGCCTGCACATGTCTTGAGGGGGTCGAAGTTCAGATAGAACCAACATTGATGGACAAAGTACCCCCCGGACTCCTGGTGGTTCGGACACTGGCCAAAGTCCAGGGAGGCAACGTTATAGTGCCGTGCGTTAACCTGGACGAAGGTCATCTCACACTCCCTCCCAGGGCGGAAATAGCCCAGATTCTTGGAATGCCAGAGAAGTTGGTGCGACCTGATGTGGTACAGCTGTCCGCTGTATGAGGAGACCCCTGGACTCTGCCGTGCTGCCGGAATCCCACCGTGCTAGTGCAAATGGGGGACGAAGAATCCTAGAACAAATGCGGGCTGAATTGACAGGACTTTCACCTCGACAGGTGCAGCAGGTTGAGGAGATACTGGAGCAGAAATAGGAAATCTTTGCTCGCCACGAAGATGATTTTGGTTGCACCAAAGCCATTACTCACAAGATTCCCACGCGGAGCGCTGCCCCAGAGCGGGAGAGATACCGGCAGATACCTCCCAGATGTATAACGAGGTTAAGGAGATGCTAGCCCATATGTTACAGAATGGTGTGATATGGGAGAGTCAGAGTCCGTGGGCAGCCCCTATTGTCCTGGCCAAGAAGAAATTTGGGACCCTACGGTTCTGTGTGGACTATAGATGACTGAATGCCTGGACAGTATGAGACTCTTACCCACTACCCCGAATCTAAGAGTCCCTGTCGGCCTTAGGGAAGGCAAGATGCTTCTCGTCCTTGGATCTGGTGAGCGGGTATTGGCAAGTGCCCGTGGCCGAACATGACCGTGCGAAGATGGCGTTCATATTACCCATAGGACTGTTCGAGTTCAATCGGATGCCCTTCGGCCTAACGCCCCCGGGACGTTCCAGCATGTGATGGAGAGGTGCTTGGGTGATTTGAACTTCGAGGCGACATGGATTTATCTTGACGACATAATTGTCTATGCCGCAACCTTCAAAGAGCACCTCCAGTGACTGGAGCAAGTACTGAGTCGCCTACAGAGTCATGGCCTAAAAGGTGAAGCCCCAGAAGTGCCACCTGTTCCGCAAACAGATTGAATATCTCGGTCATACTGTGTCCGGTGAAGGAGTCAGGCCCACCCGGGAAAAGGTGGCCGCTGTACAGGAGTGGCCTACCCCGAAGACAGTGAAGGACGTTCGGGCCTTCCTGGGACTTGTCGGGTACTACCGAAGATTCGTGAAGAACTTCACCCGCATAGCCAACCCATTGCTGGAGCTACTTAAGGGAGTGCCGGCAGGCTCCAAGAATCAGGTGATTCGGTGGGGAAGCAGCCAGGAAGAGGCCTTCTGTGCCCTAAAAATGGCCCTGACCGAGGCCCCAATACTTGCCTATGTGGATTTCTCCCAACCATTCATAGTCCACACTGATGGGAACCTACATGGTCTAGGAGCCGTGTTCAGGAGGAGAAAGAGCGCGTGATTGCGTACGCCAGTCTCTCCCTTCACGACTCTGAGAGGAACCCAGATAATTATAGCCAAAAGATGACTGGGTCCGTCTTCAACAGACTGACAACGAAGTTGCCCAATTACGTCAATGGGTGGCTTTGAGACAGGTCCCCAGTCGAGCGGAGAGGAGTACCGTGTCCCCGGGGGTGCTGAAAATGCTGGGACAATGGGAAAGACTTTGTTTGCAAGACGGGCAGCTGTACTGATGGGTACAGCTACCGCGAGAGTTCGGGATCACCTGGCAAGTGGTGATCCCAGAGAAGTTGGTCGGAGTAGTGGCTAAGGAGGCTCATGAACGAGGGGCTCACTTCGGACCAGAGAAGACATTTCAGTGGTTGCAGAGGCTGGTGTATCACCACCCGACTGCGAGCAACAATAGAAGACACTTGTCGAAAATGTCGCAGCTGTGAGCTGGTTAAGTCCCCGGAGCAGCGGGTCCACATACAAACCATTGTGACTTCTGCCCCCTTGGAGGTGCTGATGATTGACTATTTGACTGTTGGACCGGCACATCTCGGGTATGAACATTGCCTGGTGATGACAGACCACTTCACAAAGTTTGCGGTGGTGACCCCGACCAGAGACCAGACCGCCGAATCAGCCACGCAGGCCATCTGCCGAGACTTCATTCGGGTGTACGGCTGCCCAAAGGGGATCCATTCCGATCAAGGCGCCTGCTTCCAGGGCCGGGTGATGGAAGAGCTGCAACGGTTGTACAGGATTGAGAAGTCACAGACTACTCCTTACCACCCTCAAGGAAATGGGGCCTGTGAACGCTTTAATCGGACATTGATCCAAATGCTCCGCACGTTGGAGGAAGATCGGCAGGTACGATGGCCTGAGTTTGTGGTCGAGCTGGTGTGGGTCTACAACAACCGAGTGAATAGTACGACAGGGTTCACTCCTTATACCTTACTGTTCGGGCAAAAGGGGCGAGAGATTACCAAGTTAGAGCTGGAGCCAGAGGAGGACTACCCACAGACGAGGATGTCTTCCTGGGTCCGGGAACACCGGCATCGACTGCAGACCCTCCGACGGTTGGTACAACAAAAGTTTCGGGAGCTCAAACATCATGAGACATTGCCCCTTCGAGGGACAGCTCTGAGGGACGGGGAATGGGTGTTGGTTCGAGACAGGCGGCCCCGGGGCAAATTGAGTAGGCAGTGGGAACGGACCCTGCAACGAGTGAGGCGCAGTGTTGGCGCTGAAGGACCTGTGTATGAAGTTCAACCCGAGGGGGCTGAAGGAGAGTGGTTCATCATAGTATGCTGCACCCTGTCTGTCTAAAGATGACGAAGATGAAGAAGGATTACCTGCTTGTAGAGAGGGTCCTGTCACAGTTGCCCCAAGCCACGATGTGGATGAAGAAGAATTGTTGATTCTACCTCTGAGCCCCAGCACTCGAATATCTGCAGTCCCCAGTGCAGGCGGCGAGGGAACACCATCAGTTGAAGCCACCGGGCAGGCGGAGATTGGGAATCCAAGTGACCCTGCACCCCCCATCGGTCAAACTGAGTTACTCCAGTCAGAACAGACAACAGCAGGAGTGCCTCCTCACCGTTACCAACAAGATCAGTTTATATGGTAACGTATCACCCAGGAAGTCCAAGAATGTGAACATTTGGTGAAGCAACTCTCGCCCGTGGAATGGCGAGTTAAAGGAGAGCGGGAGTGTAAGGGGGAAGACCGGGGTGTAAGTAATTTCAGAACAAGGGATCCGGAACTGCCCGGGCCATGCCTCTGGTTGCAGGAGGAAGACAGACTGCGAGCACAGGAGTCAGGTGACCGGGAAGCTGGGGGCGTGTACAGAGCCAGAGCTCAGGGGTCAGGTGACCGGGGAGCTGGGGGACGTGTCTAGGAAGAGGGAGAAAAAGGAGTTTTGCTCGGGAAAGCAGGCAATTGACAGTTGGATTCAAGCCCGAATAGAGGGAGAAGAGACGTAGGGTCCGTGGAACCGAGCAAGTGAGGTGCAGTGTTATGGACTATGGCCTCAGCGGGTCAAACTGGAGACTGCCCACTCCCGCCAGAAGACGGAGCATTGTTTAGGTGGGGAATCAGCCGGCAACGGCCTTGTGGGGGACAAGAGTCAGCTAAGTGTAAAACTGCTGATTACAACCGTTTCGACTCTGCTACATCTAGCCAAACTGTGGATTGTCGGTTATAGCCTTTTACGTGCTACTTCCCTTGTTGTCCCCATATTTCCCCTGTTACTCCCTGCGTGGAGATTGACCCTGTTACAATAAATTCCCCCCTGTTTATTAACCCTGTACTGGCTGCTCTGTGCTTCTGTGTCACTGCATCTAAAGTACCTGTGTCACGTGTGTGTGTGTGTGTGTGTGTCTGTAAGAGAAGCAGTATGTAGTATGTCTGTAACAGAAGCAGTAGTTGTAGCTACTTTGAGGTCTGTAGAAGGAGTGCACCACTCCAGTTTGTTCCATTTTCCTTTTTCATGAATGCTGTGAACCTATAGAGGTTTCCCTTTTCACATGCATTTCAACTATTACCTGGAGTCACCCTATTTTTGCCTCAGTTATCTAATGATATATAGGTTAAAATGTGTTCCTGAGGACACTGTACAACATTTATGTGTAAAAATGCTGTCAGCACAGACAAGCTTTCGTAGGAGTGCTTATTCCAGATTATCTGCCAGTGTAAACATGGTACAATCACCCAACGATCAAGTAAAAGGCTTGTTAGTTCAGTGATTGGATCCTTTATGCCCTCATAATCATTTTTATTGTCAGTCCATTACCACATGTAAACAGGTTATGTGCTACATTTACTGTATGAGGACAGAATGACTGTATCAGCTTGTAAAATGAGGCCTCTAAATGAGCACCAAGCGACATGTATACATGTATATATTCTATTGGTGCTTGTGTAATATTCTGAAATCAGATGGTGTAAGTGCAGTATATATATTTTGGGGACCCACATTTACTTTTGGAGGCCATTGCCAATATGGAATGCTCAGAAACACTGCCAGACACTGGTGTCTGGCTATGCACCATGTTTACAGCAGGTCATAACAGCCAAAGGATGCTATACCAAGAACTAAAAACATTTGTCATGAAGGGGTTGAATAATTCTGAGACTGTAATAGTTGTTAGAAATTGCAATTTGAAACTACTTATTATATTAGATGTCTTGAGCTATTTACTGTATTTTTTGTACAGATGGGGGTCCATCTTATAGTCTGAATAAGTATGGTATCTTACATGGGGGGTGGTTGAGCGAGGGTCACAGGAGGCAGAGTCTTTCAGCGGGGAGTTGCAGTGGAGCAGGATTGCAAGGCCCTCCGTTCCCTCCCTCAGGAACCGGGCGGCTGCAGCCGAAAACATGAGATGCTATGGGATCTGTGCCTGGCTGGGGCTGGGGCCTGTGCCAGGGCCATTAGCCTGGCTGGTTTCTGTGTCAAGCCAGGGTCTGGCCAAGTTCCTGTGCAGGGTTAGGAGCCTGTGCAGGGCCGTTACCGTTAGCCTGGCTAGTTCCTGGGCTGGGGGGCCTGTGCAGGGCCAGGGGGCCTGTGCAGGTCTGGGAGGCCTGTGCCAGGCCTGTGCGAGGTTAAGTGGCTAGTGTAGGGCGGGGGGCTAGTGCCGGGCCTGTGCAAAGTTAAGGAGCCTGTGACGGGCCTAGGCAGGGCTGGGGAACTTGTGCTGAACCAGTGCAGTGCTGGGGGGCCTATGCCTGGCCTGTTCAGGGCTGGGGGGGCCTGTGCTGGGCCTGTGCAGGTCTGGGGGGCCTGTGCCAGGCCTGTGCAAGGTTAAGTGGCCAGTGCAGGGCTGGGGGGCTAGTGTCGAGCCTGTGCAAGGTTAAGGGGCCTGTGCCGGGCCTGGGCAGGCTTCGGGACTTGTGCTGGGCCTGTGCAGGGATGGGGTACTTGTGCCGAGCCTTTGCAGGGCTGGGGAACTTGTGACGAGCCTGTGCATGGCTGGGGGGCCTATGCCGGGACTGTTCAGGGCTGGGGGGGGCCTGTGCTGGGCCTGTGCAGGGCTAAGGGGGGCCGGTGCCGGGCCTGTGCGGGGCTGGGGGGGGCTGTTCCAGGCCTGTTCAGGACTTGGGGGCCTATGCCAGGCCTGTGCAGGTCTGGGGGGCCTGTGCCAGGCCTGTGCAAAGTTAAGTGGCCAGCGCAGGGCTGGGGGGCTAGTGCTGGGCCTGTGCAAGGTTAAGGGGCCTGTGCTGGGCCTGGGCAGGGCTGGGGGACTTCTGCTGGGCCTGTGCAGGGATGGGGAACTTGTGCCGAGCCTGTTCAAGGCTGGGGAGGGCCGTGCTGGGCCAGTGCAGGGCTGGGGGGGCCTTTGCCAGGCCTGTGCAGGGCTGGGGGGTTGTTATAGGCCTGTTCAGGACTGGGGGGCCTATGTCAGGCCTGTGCAGGGCTGGGGGGGCCTTTGCAGGCCTATGCAGGGCTAAGGGACCTATGCCAGGCCTTTTCAGTGCTGGGGGGCCTATGCCAGGCCTGTGCAGGGATGGGGAACTTGTGCCGAGCCGTGAAGGGCTGGGGGGCCTGTGCTGGGCCTGGGCGGGGCTGGGGGGGCCTGTGCCGGGCCTGTGCAGGGCTGTGGGGAGCTGTTCCAGGCCTGTTCAGACTAGGGGGCCTATGCCCGGCCTGTGCAGGTCTGGGGGGCCTGTGCCAGGCCTGTGCAAGGTTAAGTGGCCAGTGCAGGGCTGGGGGGCTAGTGCCGGGGCTGTGCAAGGTTAAGTGGCCAGTGCAGGGCTGGGGGGCTAGTGCCGGGGCTGTGCAAGGTTAAGGGGCCTGTGCCGGGCCTGGGCAGGGCTGGGGGACTTGTGCTGGGCCTGTGCAGGGATGGGAAACTTGTGCCGAGCCTTTGCTGGGCTGGGGAACTTGTGCCGAGCCTGTGCATGGCTGGGGGGCCTATGCCAAGCCTGTTCAGGGCTTGGGGGGGCCTGTGCAGGGCTGGGGGGGGCCTGTGCGGGGCTGGGGGGGCTGTTCCAGGCCTGTTCAGGACTGGGGGGCCTATGCCAGGCCTGTGCAGATCTGGGGGGCCTGTGCCAGGCCTGTGCAAGGTTAAGTGGCCAGTGCAGGGCTGGGGGGCTAGTGCTGGGCCTGTGCAAGGTTAAGGGGCCTGTGCTGGGCCTGGGCAGGGCTGGGGGACTTGTGCTGGGCCTGTGCAGGGATGGGGAACTTGTGCCGAGCCTGTGCAAGGCTGGGGGGGGGGCCTGTGCTGGGCCAGTGCAGGGCTGGGGGGGCCTGTGTCGGGCCTATGCGGGGCTGGGGGGAGCTGTTCCAGGCCTGTTCAGACTGGGGGGCCTATGCCCAGCCTGTGCAGGTCTGGGGGGCCTGTGCCAGGCCTGTGCAAGGTTAAAACACTAGAACTACTGATGGAGTCATTTTGACTCCTTTCGTTTTTTATTTCTCTTCTGTGACTACATTTTTCAGAATTCCGGCTTGAAACTCGGTGACTTTTCCTCAAATATGATGTGAAAAAAGATTTTGTGAGAATAAATAATTTTGGTGAAAAATTTGCGCGTTTTTTTCAAAATTTACCAAGAACTACTGAAGGGAGTCATTTTGACTCCCTACTATATTTTGAGGTCCTTTTGTCACTAAATGTTGCTATAAAGTTTTGTGCATAATTTTTTCACTCTGTCTTATTTACCCTGATGTTCATATAGATGTAGTTCAATTTACATGTCAACTTTTCACATTTTCCTTGTGTTTTACCTGCTTGTATTACTGTGTAATGCTGAACAAAATAGCTTGTTTACTCTAGGCTCTTATCTTATGCTAATGAAGGGTGGTGTTTTTCTAAGGTCCTAGCAGGAGACAGTATTCTGGATAGTAACTTTACTTTCAGTTCAGCTGAAGAGACAAAGAGAACAGACGCAGACATACGAGCTCTGAAGACTCATACAGGTATGAATTGTTATGAAATAGTTTAGCTGTCTGTCAACTGATTCAGCCCACCTACTTTTGAAGGTGGCAGAACAGTTATTATTTCTTTTAGTTTTCATTTCATTTCTATTTTTCAGCAGGGAACTATATAGAATTATGGAATTTGTGAGGAATATGGAGAGAAGACGTTTGATAAAGCCTCAGGATATTCTGGCTACTTTGCAATCCATACCGGAGGATGAATCGGAATCCGTATTGCAGGAACATGTATTTGATTCTGACAGTGATGAAGATTTCATTCCTCAGAACATATCAAGTGAATCTGAAGACTCAGAAGGAACAAATCCAGAAGGTAAGTAGTTATGTGTATTTATTTGTTCTTCCACACACTGAGTTAGGGCCTGTGCACACTAGCAGAATTCTGGCTGAATAGCCATCTGGATATTCTTGCCGCAATACAGGCCGTACCTGCCCGCTCATGCCTGAAGCTCCGCTCCGAACCCCGGGCTGGAGCCGCTGTCAGGGACAGAGCAGCGCTTGCTTACGCGCGAGCACGGCTCCGTCCCAGACAGCGGCTCCAGCCCGGGGTTCGGAGCGGAGCTTCAGGTATGAAACTCCGCTCTGTACCTGAGCGGGCAGGTACGGGCCGGATTGTGGTGAGAATATCCGGTCGGATATTCCGCCGCTAATCCAGCCAGTGTGCACGGACCCTTACAAAACAAAAATTCTAAATATTCATCAACTTTTTTACAGATATTCCAAGCACATCAACTGGGGATCGGGCTCATGCAGTTATGTTGCCTCGTGACCATCCTCCTGGTCGTGGACAGAAAAAATCAGCAAAACGTCCCAGAAATGAAAGAACAACAGATAACGATGGCGGCGAAGGTAATGCAACAACAAACACCAGAGAAGGCGAATCTGAAGGAATACTAGTTTCAGCGGATGGTATTCAATGGAAACCTGTTGAAATTGGAGAACACTTGCCTGGTAGGCGTGACAGCCAAAATATTCTTCGAGAAGCACCTGGCCCTACAGGATACGCCAGAAGAAATATCATTATCGATAGTCCTTTGAGCGCATGGCGTTTATTTTTTGATTCATATATACTGACACATATAAAGAACTGTATGCTTGCAGAAGCATGCAGGAACAATAATTTACAGTTTACTCTATCTGATGAGGAGCTAGATGCATTCATTGCGATATTCTATGCTCGTGGAATATCTGGCACGAACCGTCACTCGATTAGCAGTATTTGGTGTAATGACTGGGGAATACCGTTTTGCAAAGCGACAATGTCTAGGGACCGCTTTGTTGAAATTATGAGGTTTCTCAGATTTGATGAGAAATCTACTCGATCGGAGAGACTGCAAACGGACAAGTTTGCTCTATTTTCTACTGTGTGGGACAGGTTTATTGAAAATTGTATTGCGTGTTACAAACCTGGCCCATACATAACGGTGGATGAGCAACTTTTCCCAAGCAAAACTAGGTGTCCATTCACGCAGTACATGCCTTCCAAACCAGATAAATATGGCCACAAATATTGGCTAGCTGTTGATAAGAGGAGCAAATATCTGGCAAATGGCTTCCCTTATCTAGGCAAAGATGACACACGCCGTGCTGAGGACCGTTTAGCTGACCATGTGGTAATGAAGTTATTGGACCCGTTTTTGAAAAATTTTACTTCAGTAAAATTAGCTAAACAGCTAAAAAGCAAAGGAACAACCATCGTGGGAACACTGAACAAGATAAGGCGAGAAGTGCCTAAAGAAATAAAATCCATGAAAGAGGAATTGTACAACACTAAAGAGTTTAGAAATGAAGACAATTTTACACTTACAGTATATCAAGGAAAGCCCAACAAAAATGTTGTCATTTTGAGTTCCGTCCATCCAGATGTTGTTGTTGCGTCTGATTCCGCTAAAAAAACTCCAGAAACGGTAAAGTTTTACAATGAAACAAAATATGGAGTAGATGTAGTGGATCAGATGGCACGAAAATATACCACACGAACATGCACAAGGAGATGGCCTGTTCATGCATTTGAAAATGCCTTAGACTTTACGGGTATAAATGCATGGATAATATTCAAGGAGATTACCCACCAAAAAATGTCACGCAAGGCATTTTTGCAAACGCTTGTGAGAGAGTTGAGTGGTCCTTATGTCACAGATAGGGAAAAGGGTTCCACGTCCCAAGTTTCTACATGCTCAGAAGTGATGGTTCAAACAAAATTTTGCCAGATCAAAGAAAAGTGCAAGAAAAATAGATCTGTCGGAAATTGTAAGACTTGTGGTAAGTCTTTGTGTAGGCAATGTACTGCCATAAATCAAAGGCAATGCCTAAAATGCGAAACACCAAATGTTTAGAAGGTGAATTCTGCGCCATATTTTCATTTTTATGCTCCTCCACCTACATTTTCTCTGCTTTTTGTTCTTCAGTTGTTGTTTATATGTGTGCACTTGAATAAAAAAAAATGTTTGAAAAACGTCTATTATAATTATTGTTATTTTCTGTAGAAAAATAAGAAAAGCAAAAAAAAACAATCAAAAGCATTACTGTTGGATCTCACAATAATAATACATTACAAAAAATATAATTATTAATAAATAACCACAAATTAAACTCTAAAAATAAACGAAAACAAGCAAGGAGTCAAAATGACTCCTTTCAGTAGTTCTAGGCGGGGTCACGAGTCCAGTAGTCCTAGTGTTAAGTGGCCATTGCAGGGCTGGGGGGCTAGTGCCGGGGCTGTGCAAGGTTAAGGGGCCTGTGCCGGGCCTGGGCAGGGCTGGGGGACTTGTGCTGGGCCTGTGCAGGGAAGGCGAAACTTGTGCCGAGCCTTTGCTGGGCTGGGGAACTTGTGCCGAGCCTGTGCATTGCTGGGGGGCCTATGCCGAGCCTGTTCAGGGCTGGGGGGGCCTGTGCTGGGCCTATGCGGGGCTGGGGGGGGCTGTTCCAGGCCTGTTCAGGACTGGGGGGCCTATGCAAGAACTGTGCAGGTCTGGGGGGCCTGTGCCAGGCCTGTGCAAGGTTAAGGGGCCTGTGCCGGGCCTGGGCAGGGCTGGGGGACTTGTGCTGGGCCTGTGCAGGGATGGGGAACTTGTGCCGAGCCTTTGCTGGGCTGGGGAACTTGTGCCGAGCCAGTGCATGGCTGGGGAACTTGTGTCGAGCCTGTGCATGGCTGGGGGGCCTATGCCGGGCCTGTTCAGGGCTTGGGGGGCCTGTGCTGGGCCTGTGCAGGGCTGGGGGGGGGCCTGTGCCGTGCCTGTGAGGGGCTGGGGGGGCTGTTCCAGGCCTGTTCAGGACTGGGGGCCTATGCCAGGCCTGTGCAGGTCTGAGGGGCCTGTGCCAGGCCTGTGCAAGGTTAAGTGGCCAGTGCAGGGCTGGGGGGCTAGTGCTGGGCCTGTGCAGGGATGGGGAACTTGTGCCGAGCCTGTGCAGGGCAGGGGGGGCCTGTGCTGGGCCTGTGCAGGGCTGGGGGGGCCTGTGCCAGGCCTGTGCAGAGCTGGGGGGGGCTGTTCCAGGTCTGTTCAGACTGGGGGGCCTATGCCAGGCCTGTGCAGGTCTGGGGGGCCTGTGCCAGGCCTGTGCAAGGTTAAGTGGCCAGTGCAGGGCTGGGGGGCTAGTGCCGGGGCTGTGCAAAGTTAAGGGGCCTGTGCCGGGCCTGGGCAGGGCTGGGGGACTTGTGCTGGGCCTGTGCAGGGATGGGGAACTTGTGCCGAGCATTTGCAGGGCTGGGGAACTTGTGCCGAGCCTGGGCATGGCTGGGTAACTTGTGCCGAGCCTGTGCATGGCTGGGGGACCTATGCCGGGCCTGTTCAGGGCTGGGGAGGGCCTGTGCTGGGCCTGTGCAGGGCTTGGGGGGCCTGTGCCAGGCCTGTGCGGGGCTGGTGGGGGCTGTTACAGGCCTGTTCAGGATTGGAGGGCCTAAGCCAGGCCTGTGCAGGTCTGGGGGGCCTGTGCCTGGCCTGTGCAAGGTTAAGTGGCCAGTGCAGGGCTGGGGGGCTAGTGCCGGGCCTGTGCAAGGTTAAGGGGCCTGTGCCGGGCCTGGGCACGGCTGAGGGACTTGTGCTGAGCCTGTGCAGGGATGGGAAACTTGTGCCGAGCCTCTGCAGGGCTGGCGGGGCCCTGTGCTGGGCCAGTGCAGGGCTGGGGGGGCCTGTTCAGGCCTGTGCAGGGCTGGCGGGGGGCTGTTACAGGCCTTTTCAGGACTGGGGGGCCTATGCCAGGCCTGTGCAGGGCTGTGGGGGCTTTGAGGGCCTGTGCAGGGCTAAGGGACCTGTGCCAGGCATTTTCAGGGCTGGGGGGCCGATGCCAGGCCTGTGCAGGGATGGGTAACTTGTGCCGAGCCTGTGCAGGGCTGGAGGGGGCCTGTGCTGGGCTTGTGCGGGGCTGGGGGGGCCTGTGCCAGGCCTGTTCAGACTGGGGGGCCTATGCCAGGCCTGTGCAGGTCTGGGGACCCTGTGCCAGGCCTGTGCAAGGTTAAGTGGCCAGTGCAGGGCTGGGGGGCTAGTGCCGGGCGTATTCAAGGTTAAGGGGCCTGTGCTGGGCCTGGGCAGGGCTGGGGGACTTGTCCTGGGCCTGTGCAGTGATGGGGAACTTGTGCCGAGCATGTGCAGGGCTTGGGAACTTGTGCCGAGCCTGTGCAGGGCTGGTAGGCCTATGCCGGGTCTGTTTTCAGGGCTGGGGGGGTCTATGCTGGGCCTTTGCAGGGCTGGGGAGGCCTGTGCCAGGCCTGTGCGGGGCTGGGGGGGGGCTGTTCCAGGCCTGTTCAGGACTGGGGGGCCTATGCCAGGCCTGTGCAGGTCTGGGAGGCCTGTGCAAGGTTAAGTGGCCAGTGCAGGGCTGGGGGGCTAGTGCTGGGCCTGTGCAAGGTTACGGGGCCTGTGCGGGGCCTGGGCAGGGCTGGGGGACTTGTGCTGGGCCTGTGCAGGGATGGGGAACTTGTGCCGAGCCTGTGCAAGGCTGGGGGTGGGGCCTGTGCTGGGCCAGTGCAGGGCTGGGGGGGCCTGTGCCAGGCCTGTGCAAGGATAAGTGGCCAGTGCAGGGCTGAGGGGCTAGTGCCGGGGCTGTGCAAGGTTAAGGGGCCTGTGCCGGGCCTGGGCAGGGCTGGGGGACTTGTGCTGGGCCTGTGCAGGGATGGGAAACTTGTTCCGAGCCTTTGCTGGGCTGGGGAACTTGTGCCGAGCCTGTGCATGGCTGGGGAACTTGTGTCGAGCCTGTGAATGGCTGGGGGGCCTATGCCGGGCCTGTTCAGGGCTGGGGGGGGCCTGTGCTGGGCCTGTGCAGGGCTGGGGAGGCCTGTGCCGGGCCTGTGTGGGGCTGGGGGGGGCTGTTCCAGGCCTGTTCAGGACTGGGGGGCCTATGCCAGGCCTGTGCAGGTCTGGGGGGCCTGTGCCAGGCCTGTGCAAGGTTAAGTGGCCAGTGCAGGGCTGGGGGGCTAGTGCTGGGCCTGTGCAGGGATGGGGAACTTGTGCCGAGCCTGTGCAGGGCAGGGGGGGCCTGTGCTGGGCCTGTGCAGGGCTGGGGGGGCCTGTGCCGGGCCTCTGCAGAGCAGGGGGGGGCTGTTCCAGGTCTGTTCAGACTGGGGGGCCTATGCCAGGCCTGTGCAGGTCTGGGGGGCCTGTGCCAGGCCTGTGCAAGGTTAAGTGGCCAGTGCAGGGCTGGGGGGCTAGTGCCGGGGGTGTGCTAGGTTAAGGGGCCTGTGCCGGGCCTGGGCAGGGCTGGGGGACTTGTGCTGGGCCTGTGCAGTGAATGGGAACTTGTGCCGAGCCTTTGCAGGGCTGGGGAACTTGTGCCGAGCCTGGGCATGGCTTGGGAACTTGTGCCGAGCCTGTGCATGGCTGCGGGACATATGCCAGGCCTGTTCAGGGCTGGGGGGGGGGCCTGTGCTGGGCCTGTGCAGGGCTTGGGGGGCCTGTGCCGGGCCTGTGTGGGGCTGGGGGCGGCTGTTACAGGCCTGTTCAGGATTGGAGGGCCTATGCCAGGCCTGTGCAGGTCTGGGGGGCCTGTGCCAGGCCTGTGCAAGGTTAAGTGGCCAGTGCAGGGCTGGGGGGCTAGTGTCGGGCCTGTGCAAGGTTAAGGGGCCTGTGCCGGGCCTGGGCAGGGCTGAGGGACTTGTGCTGAGCCTGTGCAGGGATGGGAAACTTGTGCCGAGCCTGTGCAGGGCTGGGGCGGGCCTGTGCTGGGCCAGTGCAGGGCTGGGCGGGCCTGTTCAGGCCTGTGCAGGGTTGGGGGGGGCTGTTACAGGCCTGTTCAGGACTGGGGGTCCTATGCCAGGCCTGTGCAGGGCTGTGGGGGCTTTGAGGGCGTGTGCAGTGCTAAGGGACCTGTGCCAGGCATTTTCAGGGCTGGGGGGCCTATGCCAGGCCTGTGCAGGGATGGGTAACTTGTGCCGAGCCTGTGCAGGGCTGGGGGGGCTTGTGCTGGGCCTGTGCGGGGCTGGGGGGGCCTGTGCCAGGCCTGTGCAGGGCTGGGGGGGCTGTTCCAGGGATGTTCAGACTGGGAGGCCTATGCCAGGCCTGTGCAGGTCTGGGGACCCTGTGCCAGGCCTGTGCAAGGTTAAGTGGCCATTGCAGGGCTGGGGGGCTAGTGCCGGGGCTGTGCAAGGTTAAGGGGCCTGTGCCGGGCCTGGGCAGAGCTGGGGGACTTGTGCTGGGCCTGTGCAGGGATGGGAAACTTGTGCCGAGCCTTTGCTGGGCTGGGGAACTTGTGCCGAGCCAGTGCATGGCTGGGGAACTTGTGTCGAGCCTGTGCATGGCTGGGGGGGCCTATGCCGGGCCTGTTCAGGGCTGGGGGTCCTGTGCTGGGCCTGTGCAGGGCTGGGGGGGGGCCTGTGCCGGGCCTGTGCGGGGCTGGGGGGGCTGTTCCAGTCCTGTTCAGGACTGGGGGCCTATGCCAGGCCTGTGCAGGTCTGGGGGGCATGTGCCAGGCCTGTGCAAGGTTAAGTGGCCAGTGCAGGGCTGGGGGGCTAGTGCTGGGCCTCTGCAGGGATGGGGAACTTGTGCCGAGCCTGTGCAGGGCAGGGGGGGCCTGTGCTGGGCCTGTGCAGGGCTGGGGAGGCCTGTGCAGGCCTGAACAGAGCTGGGGGGGGCTGTTCCAGGTCTGTTCAGACTGGGGGGCCTATGCCAGGCCTGTGCAGGTCTGGGGGGCCTGTGCCAGGCCTGTGCAAGGATAAGTGGCCAGTGCAGGGCTGGGGGGCTAGTGCCGGGGCTGTGCAAGGTTAAGGGGCCTGTGCCGGGCCTGGGCAGGGCTGGGGGACTTGTGCTGGGCCTGTGCAGGGATGGGGAACTTGTGCCGAGCCTTTGCTGGGCTGGGGAACTTGTGCCGAGCCAGTGCATGGCTGGGGAACTTGTGTCGAGCCTGTGCATTGCTGGGGGGCCTATGCCGGGCCTGTTCAGGGCTTGGAGGGCCTGTGCTGGGCCTGTGCAGGGCTGGGGGGGGCCTGTGCCGGGCCTGTGAGGGGCTGGGGGGGCTGTTCCAGGCCTGTTCAGGACTGGGGGCCTATTCCAGGCCTGTGCAGGTCTGAGGGGCCTGTGCCAGGCCTGTGCAAGGTTAAGTGGCCAGTACAGGGCTGGGGGGCTAGTGCTGGGCCTGTGCAGGGATGGGGAACTTGTGCCGAGCCTGTGCAGGGCAGGGGGGGCCTGTGCTGGGCCTGTGCAGGGCTGGGGGTGCCTGTGCCGGGCCTGTGCAGAGCTGGGGGGGGCTGTTCCAGGTCTGTTCAGACTGGGGGGCCTATGCCAGGCCTGTGCAGGTCTGGGGGGCCTGTGCCAGGCCTGTGCAAGGTTAAGTGGCCAGTGCAGGGCTGGGGGGCTAGTGCCGGGGCTGTGCAAAGTTAAGGGGCCTGTGCCGGGCCTGGGCAGGGCTGGGGGACTTGTGCTGGGCCTGTGCAGGGATGGGGAACTTGTGCCGAGCATTTGCAGGGCTGAGGAACTTGTGCCGAGCCTGGGCATGGCTGGGTAACTTGTGCCGAGCCTGTGCATGGCTGGGGGACCTATGCCGGGCCTGTTCAGGGCTGGGGAGGGCCTGTGCTGGGCCTGTGCAGGGCTTGGGGGGCCTGTGCCAGGCCTGTGCGGGGCTGGTGGGGGCTGTTACAGGCCTGTTCAGGATTGGAGGGCCTAAGCCAGGCCTGTGCAGGTCTGGGGGGCCTGTGCCTGGCCTGTGCAAGGTTAAGTGGCCAGTGCAGGGCTGGGGGGCTAGTGCCGGGCCTGTGCAAGGTTAAGGGGCCTGTGCCGGGCCTGGGCACGGCTGAGGGACTTGTGCTGAGCCTGTGCAGGGATGGGAAACTTGTGCCGAGCCTGTGCAGGGCTGGGGGGGCCCTGTGCTGGGCCAGTGCAGGGCTGGGGGGGCCTGTTCAGGCCTGTGCAGGGCTGGCGGGGGGCTGTTACAGGCCTGTTCAGGACTGGGGGTCCTATGCCAGGCCTGTGCAGGGCTGTGGGGGTTTTGAGGGCCTGTGCAGGGCTAAGGGACCTGTGCCAGGCATTTTCAGGGCTGGGGGGCCGATGACAGGCCTGTGCAGGGATGGGTAACTTGTGCCGAGCCTGTGCAGGGCTGGAGGGGGCCTGTGCTGGGCTTGTGCGGGGCTGGGGGGGCCTGTGCCAGGCCTGTTCAGACTGGGGGGCCTATGCCAGGCCTGTGCAGGTCTGGGGACCCTGTGCCAGGCCTGTGCAAGGTTAAGTGGCCAGTGCAGGGCTGGGGGGCTAGTGCCGGGCCTATTCAAGGTTAAGGGGCCTGTGCCGAGCCTGGGCAGGGCTGGGGGACTTGTCCTGGGCCTGTGCAGTGATGGGGAACTTGTGCCGAGCATGTGCAGGGCTTGGGAACTTGTGCCGAGCCTGTGCAGGGCTGGTAGGCCTATGCCGGGCCTGTTTTCAGGGCTGGGGGGGTCTATGCTGGGCCTTTGCAGGGCTGGGGAGGCCTGTGCCAGGCCTGTGCGGGGCTGGGGGGGGGCTGTTCCAGGCCTGTTCAGGACTGGGGGGCCTATGCCAGGCCTGTGCAGGTCTGGGGGGCCTGTGCCAGCCTGTGCAAGGTTAAGTGGCCAGTGCAGGGCTGGTGGGCTAGTGCAGGGCCTGTGCAAGGTTAAGGGGCCTGTGCTGGGCCTGGGCAGGGCTGGGGGACTTGTACTGGGCCTGTGCAGGGATGGGGAACTTGTGCCGAGCCTGTGCAAGGCTGGGGGTGGGGCCTGTGCTGGGCCAGTGCAGGGCTGGGGGGGCCTGTGCCAGGCCTGTGCAAGGATAAGTGGCCAGTGCAGGGCTGAGGGGCTAGTGCCGGGGCTGTGCAAGGTTAAGGGGCCTGTGCCGGGCCTGGGCAGGGCTGGGGGACTTGTGCTGGGCCTGTGCAGGGATGGGAAACTTGTTCCGAGCCTTTGCTGGGCTGGGGAACTTGTGCCGAGCCTGTGCATGGCTGGGGAACTTGTGTCGAGCCTGTAAATGGCTGGGGGGCCTATGCCGGGCCTGTTCAGGGCTGGGGGGGGCCTTTGCTGGGCCTGTGCAGGGCTGGGGAGGCCTGTGCCGGGCCTGTGCGGGGCTGGGGGGGGCTGTTTCAGGCCTGTTCAGGACTAGGGGGCCTATGCTAGGCCTGTGCAGGTCTGGGGGGCCTGTGCCAGGCCTGTGCAAGGTTAAGTGGCCAGTGCAGGGCTGGGGGGCTAGTGCTGGGCCTGTGCAGGGATGGGGAACTTGTGCCGAGCCTGTGCAGGGCAGGGGGGGCCTGTGCTGGGCCTGTGCAGGGCTGGGGGGGCCTGTGCCGGGCCTCTGCAGAGCAAGGGGGGGCTGTTCCAGGTCTGTTCAGACTGGGGGGCCTATGCCAGGCCTGTGCAGGTCTGGGGGGCCTGTGCCAGGCCTGTGCAAGGTTAAGTGGCCAGTGCAGGGCTGGGGGGCTAGTGCCGGGGGTGTGCTAGGTTAAGAGGCCTGTGCCGGGCCTGGGCAGGGCTGGGGGACTTGTGCTGGGCCTGTGCAGTGAATGGGAACTTGTGCCGAGCCTTTGCAGGGCTGGGGAACTTGTGCCGAGCCTGGGCATGGCTGGGGAACTTGTGCCGAGCCTGTGCATGGCTGCGGGACATATGCCGGGCCTGTTCAGGGCTGGGGGGGGCCTGTGCTGGGCCTGTGCAGGGCTTGGGGGGCCTGTGCCGGGCCTGTGTGGGGCTGGGGGGGGCTGTTACAGGCCTGTTCAGGATTGGAGGGCCTATGCCAGGCCTGTGCAGGTCTGGGGGCCTGTGCCAGGCCTGTGCAAGGTTAAGTGGCCAGTGCAGGGCTGGGGGGCTAGTGTCGGGCCTGTGCAAGGTTAAGGGGCCTGTGCCGGGCCTGGGCAGGGCTGAGGGACTTGTGCTGAGCCTGTGCAGGGATGGGAAACTTGTGCCGAGCCTGTGCAGGGCTGGGGCGGGCCTGTGCTGGGCCAGTGCAGGGCTGGGCGGGCCTGTTCAGGCCTGTGCAGGGCTGGGGGGGGCTGTTACAGGCCTGTTCAGGACTGGGGTTCCTATGCCAGGCCTGTGCAGGGCTGTGGGGGCTTTGAGGGCCTGTGCAGGGCTAAGGGACCTGTGCCAGGCATTTTCAGGGCTGGGGGGCCTATGCCAGGCCTGTGCAGGGATGGGTAACTTGTGCCGAGCCTGTGCAGGGCTGGGGGGGCCTTTGCTGGGCCTGTGCGGGGCTGGGGGGGCCTGTGCCAGGCCTGTGCAGGGCTGGGGGGGCTGTTCCAGGCCTGTTCAGACTGGGGGGCATATGCCAGGCCTGTGCAGGTCTGGGGACCCTGTGCCAGGCCTGTGCAAGGTTAAGTGGCCATTGCAGGGCTGGGGGGCTAGTGCCGGGCCTGTTCAAGGTTAAGGGGCCTGTGCCGAGCCTGGGCAGGGCTGGGGGACGTGTGCTGGGCCTGTGCAGGGATGGGGAACTTGTGCCGAGCATGTGCAGGGCTTGGGAACTTGTGCCGAGCCTGTGCAGGGCTGGGGCGGGCCTGTGCTGGGCCAGTGCAGGGCTGGGCGGGCCTGTTCAGGCCTGTGCAGGGCTGGGGGGTGCTGTTACAGGCCTGTTCAGGACTGGGGGTCCTATGCCAGGCCTGTGCAGGGCTGTGGGGGCTTTGAGGGCCTGTGCAGGGCTAAGGGACCTGTGCCAGGCATTTTCAGGGCTGGGGGGCCTATGCCAGGCCTGTGCAGGGATGGGTAACTTGTGCCGAGCCTGTGCAGGGCTGGGGGGGCCTGTGCTGGGCCTGTGCGGGGCTGGGGGGGCCTGTGCCAGGCCTGTGCAGGGCTGGGGGGGCTGTTCCAGGCCTGTTCAGATTGGGAGGCCTATGCCAGGACTGTGCAGGTCTGGGGACCCTGTGCCAGGCCTGTGCAAGGTTAAGTGGCCATTGCAGGGCTGGGGGGCTAGTGCCGGGCCTGTTCAAGGTTAAGGGGCCTGTGCCGAGCCTGGGCAGGGCTGGGGGACTTGTGCTGGGCCTGTGCAGGGATGGGGAACTTGTGCCGAGCATGTGCAGGGCTTTGGAACTTGTGCCGAGCCTGTGCAGGGCTGGGGGGCCTATGCCGGGCCTGTTCAGGGCTGGGGGGGTCTATGCTGGGCCTTTTCAGGGCTGGGGGGGCCTGTGCCGGGCCTGTGCAGGGCTGGGGGGGGCTGTTCCAGGGCTGTTCAGGACTGAGGGGCCTATGCCAGGCCTGTGCAGGTCTGGGGGGCCTGTGCCAGGCCTGTGCAAGGTTAAGTGGCCAGTGCAGGGCTGGGGGGCTAATGCCGGGCCTGTGCAAGGTTAAGGGGCCTGGGCAGGGCTGGGGGACTTGTGCTGGGCCTGTGCAGGGATGGGGAACTTGTGCCGAGCCTTTGCAGGGCTGCGGAACTTATGCCGGGCCTGTGCATGGCTGGGGGGCCTATGCCGGGCCTGTTCAGGGCTGGGTGGGGCATGTGCTGGGCCTTTGCAGTGCTGGGGGGGCCTGTGCCGGGCCTGTGCGTGGCTAAGGGACCTGTGCCAGGGCTGGAGGGTCTATGCCGGGCCTGTGCAGGGATGGGGGACTTGTGCCGGGCCTGTGCAGGGATGGGGGACCTTTGACGGGCCTGTGCAGGGCTGGGGGGCCTATGCCGGGCCTGTGCAGGGCTAAGGGACCAGTGCCAGGGCTGGAGGACCTATGCCGGGCCTGTGCAGGGATGGGGGACTTGTGCCGGGCCAGTGCAGGGATGGGGGACCTGTGCAGGGGTGGGGGACCTGTGCCGGGCCTGTGCAGGGCTGGGGGACCTGTGATGGGCCTGTTCAGGGCTGGGGGGCCTATGCCGGGCCTGTGCAGGGCTAAGAGACCTGTGCCAGGCCTGTTCAGGGCTGGAGGGCCTATGCCGGGCCTGTTCAGGGATGGGGGACTTGTGCCGAGCCTGTGCAGGGATGGGGGACCTGTGCAGGGGTGAGGGACCTGTGCCGGGTCTGTGCAGGGCTGAGGGACCTGTGACAGGCCTGTGCTGGGCTGGGGGCCTGTGCCAGGCTTGTACAGGGCCTATGCCGGGCCTGTACAGGGCTGAGACCTGTGCCATGCCTGTTCAGGGCTGGAAGGCCTATGCCCGGCCTGTTCAGGGATGGGGGACTTGTGCCGGGCCTGTGCAGGGATGGGGGACCTGTGCAGGGTTGAGGGACCTGTTCCGGCCTGTGCAGGGCTGGGGGGCCTATGTCGGGCCTGTGCAGGGCTGGGGGTCCTTTGCCGGGCCTGTGCAGGGCCAAGGGATTGTGCAGGACTGGGGGACCTGTGCTTGGGCTGGAGCTTGTGCTGGGCTGTGAGCGGCATCGGCGGTGAAGCAGAGCGGCCTGCATGGCTTTCCGGTGGCTGTGGCCATCTTCCTAAAGCTGTGATCTACAGTAAAATGGCCGCCGAAGCTACCGGTCTGAGCATGCGCCTGCTCGGGCGGCTATTTTCCTGTAGATCGCGGCCTCAGTAAGACACCGCCACACCGGAAAGCCGCACAGACCTCTCTGCTTCACCACCCGACGTAGCTGACAGCCTGACACCGGCCCCAGCCGCTCTGCATTACCGCCGCTGCCACCACCACCACCTTGTTCCCGAAGGAAGGAGGGCACCCCCGCTCCACCACCACCGCAAGTATCCATAACATTCGGACCAAAAGACGCACCCCCCCATTTTCCTCCCAATTTTTGGGGAAAAAAGTGCGTCTTATGGTCCGAAAAATATGGTTAATTGTTCTTCGATTGGTTTATTGCAAACAGGAAAAAATTTTGTCAATTTTGCTAATATTTTTAATTTACAATGGGAACTTAATAATTTTGACTGTATTGGAATAACGAGTTGTGATTTTAGCTTGGTTCAATTAAGTCATTACACTGTGTTCAAAATTACTATGCAAATAATATTTTCTCAGATTTTCCCAAATTACCTATATGAATTGCAGTCATTGTAATTTTCCAGTCAAATAACTATTAGAGTACAATTGAAAGGTTTTTGTACAAACTGCCTATGATAACAGTATATTTAAAAAAAAAATAAAAAACTCAAACTGCACTCAAAATGCATGTTCCAAATTATTATGCACAGCAGAGTTTTCAACCTTTTCATTTTAATAAAGAGCAAAAAAATGGTCATTTTTGAAATTATAAGCATTAGCAGGTTATTACAAACTGAAATCAAACAGTTTTCAACTCAAAACTTTATTCTAGGTGATGTTACATTTGCACATAGGACCCCTTGTTCGAAAGGAGCTTCTGAACTCTCTCGTCCATTGAATTTGTCAGGTTTTGGATGGTTTCTGCTTCAATTGTTTTGCATGAGGACAGAATACCCTCCCAGAGCTGTTGCTTAGATGTGAACTGCCTCCCGCCATCATAGACACTCCTTTTGATGATGCTCCAGAGGTTCTCAATGGGGTTGAGGTCAGGGGAGCATGGGTGCCACACCATAAGTTTGTCCCCTTTTATGCCCATAACAGCCAGAGATGCAGATGTGTTATGTGCAGCATGAGACGGGGCATTAGTTATTTGACTGGAAAATTACAATGACTGCAATTCATATAGGTAATTTGGGAAAATCTGAGAAAATATTATTTGCATAATAATTTGGAACACAGTGTAGATAATAGCAAACTCAATGCATACTGGAAAGTGAATAAAGGAAGGTTCCAGCACATATAGTATTGGCAAAATGCTGATGAAAAAGAATAGATAGCAAGTTATAAGGGATAACAATTGTGACAGTTCATGGACATACCGTGTTAAACTGATATGTGCAACTAAAGCAGTTTTAACTTGTGGAGGATGAAAGCAGCAAGATCATGCATTCACTTTTGGGGGAAAGGACAGGTACACCTTAGGGCTGTTTACTTAATAACTATTTTGTTATGTATTGTATCATAGTTAGTGATGAGCGAGTGTATTCGTTACTATTCGCTATTTACATGATAGTACAGTATTCGGGTTACTTGTTATCCTGCGAATATTGGTGTACTCGCCTCGCTATATTCGGATGTCCCGCCCTGCAGTTTTGGCACCTTCTTTGCAGCTACTAAACATGCTGGGCTTCTTAACCAATCACAGTAATGCCACAGACATCTTGGTTGTGGCATTACTGTGATTGGTTGGCCGCCCAGCATCATAGGGTCTATTTAAGCCCTGCCGCTGCCATTTTGTGTACATTGCATCTGGAGCCTGCATTGTAATAGCCTACGGACAACTTGCTGAGCTGCTAGGGAGAGTGTTTAGGCCTCTTGATAAAACAAAAGCATTTTTAAGGGCTACCTGCAGTGTATACTAGTTCTGTGTTTAAAGGAGCCGCTTACTAGCTCCATAATGCCCCCAAAAAATAGCTCTTTTCAGAGCTGAAGACAACAAAGTCAGAGTACAGGGAGGGAGAGATTGTGTATTAGGTAAGAAGAATATTAGGTAGTGTTCTTCCAGTGTCCATCTTAAAACAGCTCTTGTCAGAGGCAAAGCAATATTTTTCCAGCACACACAGAAGTGGCATTTTGTGCTGCCTTTTTTTAGCACCTGCTGTTTTAGGGGTCAGAGCCTGCCTTCTGCTGTCCATACTTGTCCACTTAAAAAGGCGTTTGGTGCCCTACGCAAAGCAGTAGTCCAAACATTTCCTACTGCCGGAACTGGGGCCAGCACCACCAAGACATATAAGGGGAGGTTGGGCAAAGTGTTCAGCTTAGACACCCAATAATTAAAGGGAACTGAAGCTTCAGAAAGGACGCATGTATGGTCACTTAAGTAGCCCTTGACCATGTTCTGCAACTTATCCCTCCTTGGCATTGTTACAGGCACAGATAGCCTTTACTGTTGTGCTGGTTTATTGAAAATTGGCCAATTTGTGCACATTTTCCCCCACCTCTGTTGGAGCTGCTGTTCTTGTCTCTCCCCATTATCCCTTGGTGTTGAAAAGAGCCGGTACCTCTGCCACCAGCATTGTCTGAGGGTGATGTTTTCAGCAACTGATCTACAAAGGCCCTCTTGAACAATTCAATTGTAAAACTCTTTGTTGACTCCAAAACGAGAGAAGGAAATTTCTCCTTGTACCATGGATCAAGAAAGATGCCAACCAGTATAGGTCGCTCTTGTCACCTGCACCTTAAAAACATCTCCAGAATCTGACCTTTTCTCAGCTTTGAAACTGCTAAAACTCCTACTGTCTGTCTTAATCACTCTCATCTGGACTACTGCAACTCTCTTCAGTTCGGTCTCCCTCTTACCAAACTTTCTTCACTTCAATCCATCCTGAATGCAGCAGCCAGGGTCGTATTTCTGTCCAGCCGCTTCACCGATGCCTCCATCTTGTGCCAGTCATTACACTGGTTGCCCATTTGCTACAGAGTCCAATATAAACTCATCACTCTCACCCACAAAGCTCTCCACAGTTCTGCACCACCTTATATCTCCTCTCTCATCTCTGTCTATCTACCTACACGTGCCGTCCATTCTATAAGACTAACATCCCCCATAATCTGAACCTCGCACCTCCGTCTCCAAGACTTCTCTCGTGCTGCACCAGTTCTCTGGAATGCTCTACCCCAGACGATCTGACTGATGCCTAGCCACCACGTCTTCAAGCGTGTTTTAAAAACCCATCTCTTTAAACAAGCCTACCACCTCAACTACTCAGTAAACAAACATTCCCCTGTTCCCTCCTTCTAAATATTATTCTGAATCTGCACCCTACTATTCATCTGTCTCTACACCCTCCATGCACACGATAACTACACTCGATACTTGATTATTGCACTTAAACATACTGGCTAATGACCGAATCATGCAGTCTTATATGAAAATCCCTACTTATTATAATTGCCTGACCTGAAATAACAAGCACTTTTCACCTTTTGTGTCCCCCCATTTCCTTGTTGAATGTAAGCTTGCAAGCAGGGATCTCACTCCTAATGTAACTGTTTAAACTGTCTTACCTTGTATTGTTGTATGTTGCCTCAGAATATTGGCTGGGCTTTGTAGTATAACCCATGGGGAAATCTGGCTAAATACCAACATGCTGGGCACTCAAAGCTTCCTCTATGAGATTATGCAGTGATTGTTTCAAGAGGCACAGCAGCGGGATGGTTACGCTGATAATAGCCTGATCACCGCTCATAAGGTTGGTGCAGTACTCAAAGTTCTCAAGAACCTCACAAATGTCAGCGATCCACACCCACTCGACAGTTGTTATGTATGTTGGCTGACTCTCAGTCTGACCGGCATGCTGAAGCTATTATTCAGCTACTGCCCTCTGCTGTTCACTAATCCTCAACAACATATGATAGGTGGAGTTGCAGGTCGCAAATGAGTCAATGACTTGGCAAATGCAAGCGCTTTTGCAGCGCTGTAAAAGCAGCAAAGGCAGTAGAGAATTGGCGGAAATGGGCGCTAATACGGCGCACCTTCTCAAGTAGGTACGGCAAGTCACGGTAAGTTTTCAGAAATTTCTGAACAACTAGATTCAGCACGTGAGCCATGCATGGCACGTGTACCAGCTTGCCGGTCTTTAAAGCCACCACCAGGTTACGCCCATTATCGCAGACGACCAGACCGGGTTGGAGGTGCAGCAGGGAGAGCCACTGATCGGTCTGTTAAAGCTTGGCACAGCTCTACTGCAGTGTGTGCTTTCTGACCTAAACAGATCAGCTTCAGCAGCGCGTCTTGCCTCTTTGCCGATGCGCTGCTGCACAGGTGCCAGCTTGGCAGTAATGGGGAGGGTAATTCAACAGAGGATGAGGAGCAGAAGAAGGGGAGAGATGAATTGGAATATGAAGAGGTGGAACCCCTGACAGAAGTTGGGCCTGATATTCTTAGCGTGGGTGGGATGTGTGATGTTCCAGTTTGCGCCTTTGTCCCACCTTCCACCAGGTTACCCCAGTGTGCCATGACAGAAATGTATCGTCCATGTACACAACAATTTGTCCAGGTGTCTGTTGTTAGGTGGACCTTCTGAGTTACGGCGTTGCTGAGAGCACGGTTCAGATTGTTTAACAAGTGCTTGTGTAACGCAGGGATGGCACACCAGGCAAAATAGTGGCGACTGGGAACACTGTATCATGGGGCAGCCACAGCCAAGAGATCACGGAAGACTGTGTTTCCACAAGCCTAAACAGCAACAATTCCACAGCTAGCAATTTGGCAATGTGCGAGTTTAATATTTGTGCCTGTGGGTGCGTGGCTGGGTATTTATGCATTCTTTCCAAGCTCTCAGGCACGGTCAATTGGACGCTTTGCTGGCACAAGGAAGTGAATGTGGTTGATGTTTGTTGTGTGTGAGCAACCGCAGCTTGTGGGCAGGATGTATGAGCGCCTGCTTCTTGAACAGCAGATTATGAAGGACATAGCCCAGGCGACAAGGCATAAGTTTCCACCGAACCCAAAAGCACTACAGATGCCGGCTGGTGATGAGCTCATGCAGCCTTTATCTATCCCTCATCCCCTCAAGATGGCTGGACCTTCATTGTAAAAAAAAACCTGTACTTTGTGTCACCCTCACCTCATTGTAGATTGTAAGCTCTTACGAGCAGGGTCGTCGTCATTATTTTTGCTTTAATTATTGTATTATCTTTAGCTGTGTTACTTATGACTGTTGAATATAAACCTCTGAATTGTAAAGCGCTGCGGAATAGGTAAATATAAATAGAGAGCATTATTATTATTATTATTATTGGTTTGACCCGCAGATGCAGATTTGGTACTCTGGTGTTCCGCCCACCTACTGGGCTGCTTAGCTGCCATGTGGTTTCTCATATTGGTGGCGCTCAGGTTGCCTTTGCCCTGGCCTCTTCTCAACTTGGTATATCAGATGCTACAGACAGCAATGTTTTTCTCTGAAGGATTTTCAGAAAAAAAAAATCCACACAGCAGCTGAACGCCCCCTAGCTCTGACTTGGCGCACAGCGGGGGTGCTTTTAGGAACAGTTGACCCAGTTCTCACTCTGGGCAAACCACGACCCCTTGGTGCCTGTGTTGGTGCTACATATCCATCTTGCTCTGTGTTGCTGTCATGGCTATGCGTGCCAACGGTCCAGGTCGGATCAGTGGACTCATCATCAACCACCTCGTCATCTCATCCTCCTTCCTAGTTGACATTGTAGGCTGACCTGATGGCAACTGTCTCATCATCATCAGCCTCCACCTCTGGAGATAGTAAATGACGTTCCTCAAAGTGGCTTTCTTCTGGCCGTAGGTCCTCAAAAACTTGAGCATCAACGCACACCCTCTCCTCTTGTCCCTCTTCAATGCTGCACTGTGATAGGCCAGAGCCAACCAAAGGATACGTACCAAACAGATCCTCAGAGTGGCCAAGCTTGGGATCATATGTCTCCTGTGACTGATAATGGCAGGAGGAAGGAGAACCAGCTTCAGGATTGGAAGGGCCAGGCTTCTGTGTATCCACAGTAGACTGTGGTCATGGAAGATTTGTTGCTGCTTGAAAAATGCGTAGAGGCCTTATCTGCTATCCAAGACAAAATCTGCTCTTGCTCTTCTGGCTTCCACACACTTTTACGTTCCAGACCAGGAACTTTTTCCAGGAACACAGTGGATGCATCGAGCTTCTTCTGACCTGACACAAACTGAGTGCCTTTTCGCACACCACTGACAACACCACGTCCACGTCCCTTAACGACAGACTTTTTTGGCATTTTGATTTTTGTTGACAGATTTTCAGATGTTGATGGCACAAGCCAAGCTAGCTGTCACAGGCACAGCCAAAATAGATAGTCAACTATGACACATCCCATAGGGCTAATTTTTACAACTTCTATGCACATTGTGCAGTGGAAAAACCAGGACAGTATTCCTACTCCAACCTAACTACTATTTGTGATTGGAGGCCCTTGGGATGGGAGCTTCCTGCTTCAACCATGACTCAGCCCATAGGGCTAATTTTCACAAACCCTATGCTCATTGTGCAGTGGACAAATCTGGAATGTACAGTAGTCCTACCAAACCAATATTTGTCATTGGAGGCCCTTGTCACAGATTGTGCCACATTGTGACTGAGATAGGGGATACATATTCAATAGAAATTTACACTGACTGTTGATGACCGATTGATGGCCCTCTGAAAACTTGAATTGAGGACCACAACTACTGCAATACTCCATCGTAGATAATGTTTGTCAAGGGAGGCCCTTGTCATGGAATCTTCCTGCACCTATGACACAACCCCCAGCCCCAGGAGTAATTTTTGGAAATACAATTCACATTCTGCACTGGACCAAGTAGTACAGTATCAAAAAGTCTTCTCTTGCTATATAATCTGGGGAATATTGATAATCAAAATCTCTAAGCCATTTGGAGAATCTTCAACACATCCTGGAGTGGGGGCACCATATATCCTTTGTCCATTGACTTGCACAAGTGATATATTTGAGCTCGCCATCCAGTTGACTAGTGCAGCTTTATTTTTCTGGTTCACAGAGTTCAGACATACCTGAGGATCGTAGGCCACACTCACTGCTACCTTCTTGTCTCTTGGTCATTTTCTCTGTAGTTCCTGCCCTTAAATGAGCTAAATAGTGAGGGCCCTACAATATGAATAAGTGAGGGCACTCTGAAATGTACACAAGAGGCACCTCCAACATTTCTAGATGAGGGCACTTCAAAATGTATGCTACAGGGCCACACGAGGGCTCTCACAAAACTCAGCTTTCCTGCCTACTGCAGGCCCTCTGAATATTTGAATTTAGTGCCGCAGTAGCACATGGTGGTGGAGAAGGAGGAGGAAGAGGGGGGTCAAGCTCAACGCTACAATGGGCACATTGTAAACTGCTATGGAATATGTATTCCACTATCTGAGTGTCAATGATGGAGGGACTGCCCAAATGTCTAAGTAACAGCTGTCCCTCCAAAACCCATGTTACAGAGCCACCTGAGGCCTCTCAGGTCAAATATCAACATACCTACTGGTGCGTGCCAGCTGTGCTTGTAAAGTGCTGGGGAATAGCGAACTAAAAATGATGTTTGACAGAGGGACCTACAAAATGTATAAATCAGGGCCCTCCCTATTGCAGAAGGCAAAAAAAAGCCACAACAAACGCTAGAAGGGATATTTTTTGGTGTCTCTGGTTTATTTAGCCTTATAAATAAGTGATTATGCAGTAAAACCTGTTTCTTAACTTTTTTGGCCTTTTAAATGCAATTTAGGTTAGGTTTGGTAGTTGTTCTGGTGTGTCTGTAAAAGTGACGTAACACTGCGACAAACTTATTCTCAGAAACCATATCTGAGTCAGAAATGCATGCAGGCACATTCTCCAGGCTCTTCCCATTCTGTTTCATCACTTTCCCATCCATTTCAGCCTTTTCCTCAGGCCCCCAGACCCTTTTGTAGGGTCCAGCAGAAAATTACTCGTATTTCCCATTGACTTACATTGTACTCGCTATTCAAAACGAATACGCGATTATTACAAAGTACTCGTTACGAGTATAGTGATTACGAATATTACGGTACTCACTCATCACTAATCATAGTGTAGACTATTAGGAAAGATGATGGTGAAATATATACAGTAAATTAGAACTCAAATCACCCACTGCTAAATCAAGCACAAAAAGTTTAGTCATGAGTTTTCAGTTATTCTAGTTTAACACATGAAGTATTTACATAAATTCTACAGCTACTTTGTAACATAAGAAAAATCTATAATTTTGTACATACATTATGTGTTCAGTATAACACTTCTCTAACCACGTTTTGTTATTTAACAATGAAAAGGAAGATTGAAGGCTAGAAATGCCGTGATTCCAGAGAAATGTGATAAAATGCATTATTTCCACTTGAATGCAGATTCTTTTATTGTCATTGCATATACAGTAAATTTTTCATTTAGAACTTCTTACTAAATGCCGTGAGACAAACTGAAATCATGATTGATATAACCACCACTTTACAAATCTGTAGAAATATTCACAAGCATGTACAGTATGTCTTGTGACCTGCAGTGCAAGCTTCTTCTAACATTAACACCCCATATATAAAAACAAATTGCAAGGTTGCTGATGTAAAAAGGAGAGACTCTTTAAAAATGTTATTTCAAATATTTCCCTTATCTTACCTTATCTATTTACAACATCCCTAAGAAAAAGAATATATGTCGTCTGATATACAGGACAATATTGTAAATGACCAAACTGTTCCCATAAAGTTAGAAGCATACAATTGTTCAAAATGTCTTGATCTTTTGAAACATTAACCCTTTACCAACATGTACAGTTACATCATATGCCAGATCCCCTACTTTGATGCAGGCTCAGAAGCTGAGCCAGTATATTTACCCACAGATAATGGCTGAGTTATTCTGCCATCATACAGTATGTCATAAAATAACAGCTGGGACCTGTCAACATTTATAGCATTGGCAGGGGGCATGCTGCTCTAACCGCTCATCGGCACCCCTGCGATGCAATCACTGGATGTCGATGGATCTGTCATTACGATACTTCTCTCAATGCCAGTTTCTGGCGAGTGTTCATGGGAGATCGTGATTTTTGCTACATAAAGCAGTACTATGGTTTTGCTGTATATAGCAAAAGCAATTAGATAATCGCAGGTTTAAGTGCACTAAGGGGACTAACAAATATAATAAACAGTTAAAAAATATGCGGGTTATTAACGTTTTGAAGCTTCCCGGCGCCTGTAATGAGAGCCCGCTGCTGGGTGGAAATTAACTTTATTCTTCCCGGCAGCCTCGGGCTTTCAGTCATAGGGGTGGGACTGCAAGGCTTTAGCCACTGCTCAGTGCAAAGTGAGTGGCGGCTGAAACCATACCCTGGCACTGACTGACAGCCGGCTCTATTGCACTAAGCAACAATTGACCCACCCTTATGAACTGAAAGTCCGAGGCTGCCAGGAGGAATAACGTTTATTTCCTCCTGGTAGCGAGACTCTCAGTAAGGGCGCCAGGCAGCTTCATAATGCTATTAACCTGCAGATTAACTGTATATCTGCAGATTAATATTGTTTCTTTCACTTCAGCAAGCCTTGATAGTCTTGAGATTTCATTGTACCTTGCACAGATTCAAGACACCATGTGCCAGATGCAGCAAAGCAGAAAACATATTCAACTTCCTCTATATTTCATAGTAAGTACAATGTTCTTTTCTTTGTATGTTTCATTTTTCTGTCTGTGAAACATAGAGCTGATTTGACTTGCCAAAAAGCTCCAGTTTTGTCTCATCTGTCCAAAAGACATTCTCCCAGAAGCTTTGTGGCTAGTCAGTATGCATTTTCTCAAATTCCAGTCTCAATTTTTTATGATTTCTTTCTACAGCGGTTTCCTCCTTGGTCATCTTCCATGAAGTCTACTTTGGCCAAGATATTGACTCGTAGTGCAATCTGAAAATGATGTACCATGACCTTGGAGTTCACCTCTAATCTCTTTGGAAGTCTTTTTGGGCTCTTTGGTTACCATTCGTATTATCAACTCTTCAATTTGTCATAAATTTTCGTCTACGATCAGGGAGGTTGGCTATAATTCCATAGACCTTAAACTTCTGAATAATATGTGCAACTGTAGTAAGCGGAAAATATCTCTCTCAAGGAATTCATCCAGTTAAGACTGTAGAAGAATCTACTTACCTCCTCTCCCCCAGGAAAGGGTCTGCAATCCCTCTCCAGGTAGAATTGGCAGGAAGGAACCATGGCTAGCTGTGTTAAGAACTCTACCAAAAAGAGCCATGAATAGTGGACAACCAGGAATACCCACCCCTCGGGGATTCCATTTCTGTCTCCAGCCAGGAGAAAGGTGCCAGAGGAGATGGAGGACGTAATTCTAAAGCAAAGCTATGTTGCTGGCTCTGCGAGCCATGGTGGTAAGGGAACTGGTAATGGTAGTCTGAGCCAGGGCAAATTTCGAGATGGGAATTAGACAGTAAGGAACTAACTCATGCCTTTCCCTATACAAAGGCAGCGGTAATCTAAATCTGGTATGACAGTGACAATGATGATGATTCTGTGGTGGACAATACCGGGGAACCAGACAATGATGCTAAGGAGGTGATGTTATATGAAGTGATGTCATACACAGTGAGAGGATGTGTGGCTAAAAGATTCTCTAAGGCAAAATCTGCTAATTCTTTGGTCTGCTCTGGAGAAGATGATGCCGCATGTCCTGTTGGTAGAGGAAGCTTAAAATTGCCTGAAAGATCTGTTTTCAGTGGTATGTGAGATGTACAGTACATGCAGTGTGGGAGTTCATTTTAACATTGCTGCCAGATGATTCTTTGGTCACATAGTCAATGAGTTATGGCTCACCAACAGCACAAGTGACATCACCTGCTCATTTGGGAAAAACAAGCCAGCCAGGAAGTAGAACAAGCCTCAAGTTGTACTTCTACCACTTTTCAACACACTTGTCCTTTTGACAGTCAGATCCCATCATCATCACCAAGACATGATTGTCATCCTCTACTTCTTATTGTCATACTCTGAATTCACCCCCTCCTCCTTCTCCATCACACCTGGAAATATCTATACCTGATTCTATTTTGAGAAAGGCATATAGTCCCAGTCATTCACCAATTTGCCAACTAAACTTTCACCTGGCAAAGTTGTTGGTTGTTGAGTCGTAACTATATTACCTTTTGGAGTCAGCTCCCTTTTTTGAAATGATGATGTGCGCTCAGCCTCACTGCAAGATACCTAGCCGCCATTATTGCTTGCAGAAAAGGGTGCCAGCTGTCTGCTCTCAAGTGCAGGAGACAGTAAGCCACTTTCTAGACTTATCTTTGAGCTCCAAAGTGCACTGCACAATAGACACCTGAAGCAACAACTATGAGCAAGGACAATAAATATGTTTCACAGCCCACTGGGTTAAATGTTTGTTGTGGCAGCGATGCACCACCGCAACCAGAAAAGATGGCGAAGCCTCTGTAACCGAGAGCTACATTTGTTTCCACCAACATGTGGCTGGTATCCATCTCCTGTTACACCTCTTCTGGATCCAATTCAACAGGCATGACTCAATCCCCAACAGGCACGGGTTATATCATTGACTCAACATATTGACATCACTTATTTCTCACATGCAAGGTAAAGTAATGTTTTTCAACTATAAAGCCTATGGGACAAAGTCATACAGCAGACAAGTTTCTACTTGCTGTGTATTAGTGAAAACTCTCATACTAGCTGGCTCCAATCAACTACAGCATGAGTGAAAATGCCCACAACATTCTGGTTGCCTTACATTCATGCAAAGTAATGCACTCTCTGCATGTCTATGTCCTGAATTTAACAGTCAAGCATTTCTTTCAGAAATTTACCCCGTTGAGGAAAGTGATGGCTATGGCCAGCAAAGTATTATCTCATTTCAACCATTCTTAAGTGGTAAAACACCCCCTCCTGCCTTTGCAAAAATCGAATGGTCTAACAGAGTGCTGCCTGATTTGCGAAATCACGACCCGCTGGAATTAATCTCTGTATGTGTTGGAGCATCTGTACAAGCAGTGTAAAGCTGTACCATATCATGCAGCAGCCAAACTGCAGCAATGGATTATCCACAATTTGCAGCTGATAAGTGAGGTGTGTTACCTACTGAAGTCCTTTGAGGAGGTAACCAAATTTGTTTGTAGAGACAAATGTGGAATCAACGATGTCACCCCCCTCATACTTAACCATCTTGTGTTTGTTGAGGACTATCAAAGGTCCATGGTACATGCAGCAGAATTTGGTGGAGGAGGAGAAGCAGCAGCGGGTGGATGTGGAAGGGAACATAGCTGCCAGTATAGGCAGGGAAGGAGCCTGACAGAATGAAAACAACAACTATACTGGCCATGAAATTCAACTGTCATAGCAGGGTGATGAACATGAACCAGCAAGGCCCTTGGTTGGGCTGGCCTGTATGGCAAATTTATGCTGGCATGCTTGTGGTATGAAATGCTTATTGTTACTATTAAGCAAAGATATGGCTATTGGATAGCCATGCTTATAGACCCTCACTATTAATGGGGGAATTTTTTTCCAGCTTCTGACAGGGAGTTCAAATACACTTATTACCAGGATAAAAAAAACTAAAGAAATGAACTGGGATATAAGTTTGTGGTGCATGCAGCATGTAAGTGCATGTTCACACTGGCCACTAAACAGAAAAAAAGAAAGATAGAAACATAATAAGCAACTACCCTGTAGTAATTAAATAAACAGCAATAGTACATGAAAATAATACAAGGCACTTAATAGTGATGGGTGAGCGTGCTCGGCACTGCTCGATACCCTATCGAGCATCAGGGTGCTCGATCGAGTATTGAGCAGTGCCGAATATCACGTGGGGCTTGAGTGCTCAAGTCCCTGTAATAAGCTCATTTGATTCTGAATCAGCTGAGAGAGTAGAGACGCTTCTGTCAGCCGGACTCTTTGTGAGTTGAAGAGCTCCGGGGGCATGTTCTCTCTCTCAGATATATTTATCTCTCTCTCTCCAGTATCTATCTCTATCTACCACCAGTATCTCTTTCTACAGTATCTCTCTCTAGCTTTGTACAGTATCTTTCTCTAGCTCCCCACAGTATTTCTCTCTAACTCTATCTATCTATCATAGAGATAGAGACAGAGAGATATAGATAGATATAGAGATAGATATGGAGATAAATATACATGGCTTCAGTGCGGCACATGGCTCAGATGATTCAAGCGAGCTTTTATTCAAGCAAGCTTTTTACTGCAGATAGAGAGAACAAGCCCCAGCGCTCTTCACCTCACAAAGAGTCCTGCTGACAGAGGAGTCCATGTTCTCCCAGCAGGGGAAACCCTGGCTTCAGTGCGTGCATGGCTCAGCTGATTCAGATTCAAATGAGCTCACTCTTTGCTAATAAACCTCTCTGCTCTCTCTCTCATCATCCACCTACCTGGCCGTCAAGTGCAGTTCTCCCGGAAAAATGCTTGAGTCCTTCATTGACTTACATGATGCTCGGTACTCGAGTTGAGCAGGTCCGAGTGTCCAACCTGCTCGATTTGAGTACCGAGCACTCATCACTAGTACTTAGTAAACATAATTTTGATCAAAAAAAGGAAAAAGCCATCCCACCACTTCATGATAACCCTAATTGGGGTGGTCTTAATCCTCTAATTTTTAAAACTTTACCATTTGTCAAGTGACATGCATGTGGATAAGGGCTGAGAAGAACTGAACCTGGCTAGTAGACACACAGCCATGGGGAATCACATGAATATAATGTCCAGTTCAAAGAAAATGCAGGCCACACCTTTATATGGCCAGGGATCAAACAAACTGAAAAAAAAAACAAAATAAGTGAACTGGGATATAGGTTGGTATGCATGCAGCATGTACATGCATATTCACACTGGCCACTAAACAGAAAAAACTAAAGATAGAAACATAATAGGCAAATACTCTGCAGTAAATAAACACCAGTAGAGCATGGAAATAATATAGGGCACTTAGTTAAAATAGATTTGATTAAAAAAATGCAAAAGCCATCCCACCACTTCATGGTGACTCTAATCAGGATAATCCTAACCTCTAATATTTAAAACCTTACCGTTTGTCAAGTGACATGCATGTGCATAAGGACTGAGAAGGACTGAACCCGGCTAGTAGACACACAGTCATGGGGAACCACATGAATATAATGTCCAGTTCAAAGAAAATGCAGGCCACACCTTTATATGCTCAGGGTGTAATCAAGCTGAAGAAACTAAAGAAGCTCACTGGGATATAAGTTGGTTTGCATGTAAGTGCTTGTTCACACTGGCCGCTGAAGAGGAAAAAAAAAACAAAGAGAGAAACATAATAGGCAAATATCCTGCAGTAAATAAATAAACAACAATAAATACAAAGGTTTTAAATATTAGAGGTTAAAACCATTCTGATTAGGGTCACTGTGAAGTGGTGGGATGGCTATTGCATTTTTTTTATAAAAATTATGTTAACTAAGTACCCTTTATTATTTTCATGCACTATTGCCGTTTATTTATTTACTGCAGGATATTTGCCTATTATGTTTCTATCTTTGTTTTTGTTTTTTTCAATTACCAGGTTAAGCTGAGTTACTTGCTCTGAGAAGCTTTCACTGACCGCATAACTAACCAGCAGAACCAATGCTCCCCTGCCTGTTCCAGCCTTAGGTCTACAACAAGCAGCCAAGTCGGCAGCAGAAGCAACAGCTAGAGTATCTTTGACGTAATGAACCAAATGTTGTATCTGCTTTTGCAACAATCTGATACATTTCAGCAAACAGAGACACATTAGCTGAACAACCAAATTCAGTCATACCTAGACTGTCTTTCCTCAGATAGATACCTTGCGCCACATCCCCATGAACTTTTGAGTCAGCAGAATGGACTAGTGGCAAGAACTGGCTTCATTTGGGCATTTGTTATGTCCAGAATTTCGTGTAATGTCAAAGAGAATATTCAGTGCGGCCGATTGCTTTGTCACACCTAAATGGACTAGGTTATGTGACGCAAGCTTGGAAAACCTTACATTTGTCAAAATGAATAAGGCATGGCAACTTTCATTAACCTATGGCTGGTGCCAACTATAGACAATACAAAGATTGTCGTCAGGGAATAGTCTATTCTTTGTTTTGCTCTGAGTTACATGACCAGGTACAAAATGTTACATACTGTACATACAAGGGCAAATATAACTTTTTTTTTCAGTGGTTTTTATACATTAAAATTGGCACATTTGATGTCCCTTTAATGGTTTTCTATAAATATGTAGAATGCTTTTGTGCAGCTATTGGATAGATGGATAGAGAAGTAAGAACGTTTTCAGCTCAAAGTACGCTTGATTAAGCTACAGATTGATGATTAACAACACACTGCCTTGCAGAATCAATGGCAGACTCAAGTCAATTCATGGTGGAATGCCAGAAGCAGAGTATCGTTTTGTGCTAATGTTTATCAGCCCAGATAGAGATTTTCATTTTGGGTAGGTTGTTGTTTTAAAATAATGACAATGCAAAGGGAAAAGTTAAGAAAGACTTGGAAAAAAATATCTAAAAGTTCTTATATGCATAGGTAATCACTTTTATCTGAAATTTGGAGTGCTACTCATCTTTTCTTCATCTCTTCTTTTTCTTACAGTTTTTATTACATAATGTTGCTTTTCTTCCGTATAAAATGTATAAAATAATCAAATTAAGTCCAGATGTTAGGGTAGATAAAATAAATGTTTTTTGAAAAACAAAACAGAACAGATAGATAGATAAATAGATAGATACAGTGGAGCAAAAAGTATTTAGTCAGACACCAATTGTGCAAGTTCTCTCACTTAAAAAAAATGAGAGAGGCCTGTAATTGACATTATAGGTAGACCTCAATTATGAGAAGCAAAATGAGAAAACAAATCCTGAAAATCACATTGTCTGATTTGGAAAGAAATTTTTTTCAAATTTTGGTGGAAAATAAGTATTTGGTCAATTACAAACAAGCAAGATTTCTGGCTCTCACAGACCTGTAACTTCTACTTTTATGTATTTATTTATTTTAAAAGGCTCCTCTGTCCTGCACTCATTACCTGTAGTACTGGCACCTGTTTGAAATTGTTATCAGTATAACAGATAACAAGTATAGACTTGTTATCTGCTCTGCACCTAGAGCAGAGATCTGCATGGAGGAATGGGTCAACATACCAGCAACAGTGTGTGCCAACCCTGTGAAGACTTACAGAAAACGTTTGACCTCTGTCATTGCCACCAAAGGATATATAACAAAATATTGAGATGAACTTTTGTAATTGACCAAATACTTATTTTCCACCAAAATTTGAAAAAAAATTTCTTTCCAAATCAGACAATGTGATTTTCAGGATTTATTTTTTCATATTGTATCTTATAGTTGAGGTCTAACTATGATGTCAATTACAGCCCTCTCTCATCTTTTTAAGTGGGAGAACTTGCACAATTGGTGGCTGACTAAATAATTTTTTTCCCTACGATAGATAGATAGATAGATAGATAGATAGATAGATAGATAGATAGATAGATAGATAGCGAATAAGTATGGAAGCAGCACACCCTAATCCATGAAAACAGAACTAGTTTAATAGTCCACTGGCGACGTTTCGGCTACAAAAAAGCCTTCCTCATATTTTGGAGCCGAAACGTTGCCAATTGGCTACTAAATTATTATGGTGTGCTACTTCCATACTTTCTTGCTACAGTTGTGGACTGGTAGGTACCTGGGAGGCTTTGCACCCAATTTTTCTAGTGCTGCTCTTATCTTTTTCTTTAGATAGATAGATACTGTACAGGGTGAGCCATTAATATGGATACATTAAATTAAATGGGAATTTTTTTTCAGTCAACCCATCTTGACTGAAAAAAAATAGAAATGAAGAAATGTTTGCAAATTTATTATAAAAGAAAAACTTGAATATCACATGGTCATAAGTATTCAGACCCTTTGCTCAGACACTCATATTTAAGTCATATGCTGTCCATTTCTTTGTGATCCTCCTTGAGATGGTTCTACTCCTTCATTGGAGTCCAGCTGCGTTTAATTAAACTGAAAGGACTTAATTTGGAAAGGCACACACCTGTTTATATAAGACCTCACAGCTCACAGTGCATGTCAGACCCAATGAGAATCATGAGCTCCAAAGAACTCCCAATGAGCTCAGAGACAGGATTGTGGCAAGGTACAGATCTGGCCAAGGTTACAAAAGAATTTTTGCATTACTCAAGGTTTCTAAGAGCACAGGGGCCTCCATAATCCTTAAATGGAAGAAGTTTGTGACCACCCGAAGTCTTCCTAGACCTGAGCATCCAGCCAAACTGAGTAATCGTGGGAGAAGAGCCTTGGTGAGCGAAGTAAAGAAGAACCCCAAGATCACTGTAGCTGAGCTCCAGAGATGTAATAGGGAGATGGGAGAAAGTTCCACAAAGTCAACTATCACTGCAGCCCTCGACCAGTCGGGCCTTTATGGCAGAGTGGCCTGACGGAAGCCTCTCCTCAGTGCAAGACATATGAAAACCCACATAGAGTTTGCTCAAAAACACATGAAGGACTCCCAGACTATGAGAAATAAGATTCTCTGGTCTGATGAGACAAAGATAGAACTTTTTGGTGATAATTCTAAGAGGTACAGTACAGACCAAAAGTTTGGACACACCTTCTCTTTTATAGATTTTTCTGTATTTTCATGACTATGAAAATTGTACATTCACACTGAAGGCATCAAAACTATGAATTAACACATGTGGAATTATATTCTTAACAAAAAAGTGTGAAACAACTGAAAATATGTCTTATATTCTAGGTTCTTCAAAGTAGCCACCTTTTCCTTTGATGACTGCTTTGCACACTCTTGGCATTCTCTTGATGAGCTTCAAGTGATAGTCACCGTAAATGATCTTCCAACAATCTTGAAGGAGTTCCCAGAGATGCGTAGCACTTGTTGGCCCTTTTGCCTTCACTCTGTGGTCCAGCTCACCCCAAACCATCTCGATTGGATTCTGGTCTGGTGACTGTGGAGGCCAGGTCATCTGGCGTAGCACCCCATCACTCTCCTCCTTGGTCAAATAGCCCTTACACAGCCTGGAGGTGTGTTTGGGGTCATTGTCCAGTTGAAAAATAAATGATGGTCGAACTAAACGCAAACCGGATGGAATAGCATGCCGATGCAAGATGCTGTGGTAGCCATGCTGGTTCAGTATGCCTTCAATTTTGAATAAATCCCAACAGTGTCACCAGCAAAGCACCCCCACACCATCACACCTCCTCCTCCATGCTTCACGGTGGGAACTAGGCATGTAGAGTCCATCTGTTTACCTTTTCTGTGTCGCACAAAGACAGGGTGGTTGGAACCAAAGATCTCAAATTTGGACTCATCAGACCAAAGCACAGATTTCCACTGGTCTAATGTCCATTCCTTGTGTTCTTTAGCCCAAATAAGTCTCTTCAGCTTGTTGCCTGTCCTTAGCAGTGGTTTCCTAGCAGCTATTTTACCATGAAGGCCTGCTGCAAAAAGTCTCCTCTTAACAGTTGTTGAAGAGATGTGTCTGCTGCTAGAACTCTTTGTGGCATTGACCTGGTCTCTAATCTCTGCTGCTGTTAACCTGCGATTTCTGAGGCTGGTGACTCAGATAAACTTATCTTCAGAAGTAGAGGTGACTCTTGGTCTTCCTTTCCTAGGGCGGTCCTCATGTGAGCCAGTTTCTTTGTAGCGCTTGATGGTTTTTGCAACTGCACTTGGGGACACTTTCAAAGTTTTCCCAATTTTTCGGACTGACTGACCTTCATTTCTTAAAGTAATGATGGCCACTCGTTTTTCTTTACTTAGCTGCTTTTTTCTTGCCATAATACAAATTCTAACAGTCTATTCAGTAGGACTATCAGCTGTGTATCCACCAGACTTCTGCACAACACAACTGATGGTCCCAACCCCATTTATAAGGCAAGAAATCCCACTTATTAAACCTGACAGGGGACACCTGTGAAGTGAAAATCATTTCCGGTGACTACCACTTGAAGGTCATCAAGAGAATGCCAAGAGTGTGCAAAGCAGTCATCAAAGCAAAAGGTGGCTACTTTGAAGAACCTAGAATATAAGACATATTTTCAGCTGTTTCACACTTTTTTGTTAAGTATATAATTCCACATGTGTTAATTCATAGTTTTGATGCCTTCAGTGTGAATGTACAATTTTCATAGTCATGAAAATACAGAAAAATCTTTAAATGAGAAGGTGTGTCCAAACTTTTGATCTGTACTGTATGTGTGGGGAAAACCAAACACTGCTCATCACCTTCCTAATACAATCCCAACAGTGAAACATGGTGGTTGCAACATCATGGTATGGGGGTGTTTTTCAGCTGCAGGGACAGGACGACTGGTTGAAATTGAAGGAAACATGAATGCGGCCAAGTACAGAGATATCCTGGATGAAAACCTCTTTCAGAGTGCTCTGGACCTCAGACTTGGCCGAAGGTTCATCTTTCAACAAGACAATGACCCTAAGCACACAGCTAAAATAACAAAGGAGTGGCTTCAGAACAACTCTATGACAATTCTTGACTGACCCAGCCAGAGCCCTGACCTAAACCCAATTGAGCATCTCTGGAGAGACCTGAAAATGGCTGTCCACCAACGTTCACCATCCAACCTGACGGAACTGGAGAGGATCTGCAAGGAAGAATGGCAGATGATCCCCAAATCCAGGTGTGAATAACTTGTTGCATCATTCCCAAGAAGACTCATGGCTGTACTAGCTCTAAAGGGCGCTTCTACTCAATACTGAGCAAAGGGTCTGAATACTTATGACCATGTGATATTTCAGTTTTTCTGTTTTAATAAATTTGCAAAAATTTCTACATTTCTGTTTTTTTTTTCAGTAAAGATGGAGTGCAGAGTGTACTTTAATGAGAAAAAAAACATGAACTTTTTAGAATTTACCAAATTGCTGCAATGAAACAAAGAGTGAAAAATTTAAAGGGGTCTGAATACTTTCCATACCCACGATAGATAGATAGATAGATAGATAGATAGATAGATAGATACTGTAGATAGATAGATAGATAGATAATATTCTGTTTTGTTTTTCAGAAAGCCTTTATTTTGTCTACCCTAACATCTGGACATAATAATATTTGATTATTTTATACATTTCATACAAATGAAAAGCAGCATTGTATAATAAAAACTTGAAGAAAAAGAAGAGATGAGGGCAGCACTGAAAACTTCAGATAAAAGTGATTTTTTATGCTTTGCACTCTTCTTTGTATGATTTTTTACATTGCTGCTCTCATTTTTTTCTTACTCTATGTATAATAAAATGTAACGTTTAACTACAGTGTTTTACATAATATTGCTAAACACATGAAACATTTGAACTATGTTTTAATATGCTTTATAATTGCCGTGACTCTATTTTTTAAAGCTACATGTAACAATAACAATCTTTATATACACTGTGTGCAGAATTATTAGTCAAGTGCATATTTTGACCATACCATAATTGTATACATATTTTACAATGCTATGCTGTATAAACGTGAATGCTTATTGGCTGAAGCAGATCAGGTGATGTGCATTTGTGTAATGAGGGATGGTATGGCATAAGGATGTCAACTCCATTTATTAAGGTGAATAATTATTAGGCAGCTCGTTTTCCTCAGAAAAAATGGGCCAAAAGTTGGATTTAACTGACTCTGAAAATTAAAATAGTGAAAAGTCTTAAAGAGATGCAAAACTCTTTGATTAGGTTGTGATCTCAGAGCCATCAAAAGTTTTGTTGCAAATAGTCAACAAGGTTGTAAAAAATGTGTTGAGAAAAAGACGAACATTAACTGCCAAAGATTTGAGAAGAATCAAACGTGAAGCGACCAGGAAGCCATTATCCTCCAGTGCTCTCATATTCCAGAACTGCAACCTCCCTGGAGGCCCAGAAGTACAAGGTGTTCAGGCACAGAGACATGGCCGATGTAAGGGAGGCTGAAACCCAACCACCATTGAACAAGACACAGAAGTTGAAACACCAAGACTGGCCAAGAAATATCTGAAGAGAGATTTTTCCAAGCTTTATGTACTGATGAGATTAGATTGACTCTTGACACACCATATGGATGGACCCATGGCTGGATTAGTAACAGCTATAGATCTCCAGATCTACTCAGATGCTGGCAAGGTGGAGGTGGGGTACTGCCATGGGCCAGTATTATTAAAAATGAGCTAGTTGGATCTTTTTGGGTTGAAGATGGACTCAAAATCAGCCCCCAAACTGGACAGTTTTTAGAAGACACTTTCTTCAAGCAGTAATACAGGAAAAAATGCATCTTTCAAGAAAACTATTAATTTTATGCAGGACAATGCTCCATTGCAGCATCGAAGTCTCCACTGCTTGGCTGCCAATAAAGGCAATAAAGATAAAAGAATAATGACATGGCCCCTTCCTCACCTGACCTAAACCCTATAGAGAACTTGTGGGCCTTTCTTAAATGGGAGACTTGCAGTGAAGGAAAACCGTCACCTCTCTGAACATTGTATGGAAAGCTGTGGTTGGAGCTGCCCAAAAAGTTGATCATCAACAGATTAAGAAACTGAAAAATTCAATGGATGAAAGTCTTATGACTGTTACTGAAAAGAAGGAGAGAGGAGGGAAGACTGAGAGCATCCACATTGTGTCCATAGATCGCTGAGGTGAGATGACCTGGGAGGGTGCCACTGCCAATCCCACTGGTGAGCATGGTGAGCAACAGCCAAAGTAGAAAATGAAGAGAGGATCCGTAGTGGCATGACCAACTGGTAAAATATTGTAAACTTTATTAGAGCATTTAAAAGTTAAAAAAGGGGATTCAGACACCTTACGCGTTTCTGGCGTGAAAACATTCCTATGATTAAGGGCGCTGTATTCGCGCCAGAAACGCATAAGGTTTCTGTATCCCCTTTTTTAACTTTTTAAATGCTCTAATAAAGTTTACAATATTTTACCGGTTGGTCGTGCCGCTACGGATCCTCTCTTCGTTTCCTATTGAAAAGAAGGGTGACTAAATTTGTCACTGATATTTTTGAAATGTCAGAAATGTATTTTTGGACTTTTTGAGATGTTTGGTGATCATTCTCACAAAACAGATGATTTTCATCTGATCTATCATCCATATGACATCAATTTTCATACATCATCAGTTATTAAAATTTACAAGAGCAAATACTTTCATATGTTAAGGAATTGCAATGTACCAATATGTAACATCCGTGGTGGCGTGCTGGCATGGTTTACCATCTCCCACCATGAAAGACAACCAACTTACCTATCAGTCCAGGCTGCACACTTTGCTCCATTACTTGCTGTGTGCATGTCTCTTGTCTGATTGCTTAGGGTGGCGGCCCTGTTACTTCCTGATTCAGTTACAGTGTGCGCAATCCTAATGTGTCCCCAGCCTATTGCTGTGAGTCACTGGATACTTAAACCCCCTCCACCCAGTAGGAGGTGCCTGAGCACCACTTTCTTTCAGTGCGTTCTGTGCAACTGAGTTGCCAGGTCCTGTCCTGTATCTTGTCCATTTCTGCCACCCTGGGGGCAGAGTACCCAGGCCCGTTACCTGTATCTGTCACTTCTAGTCTTTCCGCCACCCTGGGGGCTGAGTACCCAGGCCTGTTACCTGTATCTGTGATTTCTAGTCCTTCAGCCTCCCTGGGGGCTGAGTACCGAGGCCAGTTACCTGTATCTGTGACTTCTAGTCTGTTTCCGCCTCCCTGGGGTTTGAGTACTCAGGCTCATTCCTGTATCTTGTTCCTGTCTGAACTGTGTCCTAGCCCATTCCCTGTTTGTCTCTATGTCCGATCCTTCCCTTTTCCTGCAGTGTCTGAACCTGTACCTAACTCCAACCCGTTGTCTCTGTACTTCTGTTTGAGAGTTTTGTGTCCACTCGCTACTTCATTGCAAGTACCTTGTGTGTATCTGGTTCTGCTTGTCCCATTTCCCTGCCTCTTATCTACCTCCTGTGTTCTAGCTATTAGAGTTGAGCCACCCCCGTAGTGTTAGAGTTCGGTTCGTTTCGTCGAACACCCACGTGTTCACCGAACTGTTCGTCGAACTGTTCGTCGAACACCTTCGAACACCGTTAAAACCAATGGCAGGCAAACAAAAACACATAGAAACACATAGAAAACACCTTCAAAGGTGTCCAAAAGCTGACAAACTGCTCAGAAGACATAACTAACACATGGAAAAGTCACAAGTACATATAGTCATGCGAAAAGAAAAGAGGTGGAGGAGTAAAAGGAGGGGGAGACACAGATATAGGCATGTCATGCCCTTCTACAATCCAAAAAGTGAGAAGCCGACACAGCCAGTCCGCTCCTGCCCGTGCCACCTCCGTGTCGCCGGGTTTGTGCCAGAGCCGCGGTGAACCCTGACGGCCAGCCCCCCTCTCCCAATACTGGTGCCTGTCCGCTGGTGGGTCGAGCAAGCCCCCCTGTGGTGGAGGCAGCTCTAAGCTTTTTAATTTAAATTGTCTCTCTAATTTGAATGAATACACTTTAAATCCATTTACAAGGATCTATTGGAGGGCAAGTCTCATGCCAGCAGCCGCGTAATTCCAGCTCCAGTAGCGTCCACTAAAGCTGCTGCAGTTAAAAAGCTTTTATAAGGATCGAGCATCCTACTGCCAGTCCCAGCCCCTATGCCTTGGGGTGCCTCCTGATGCTCTTCACTGAGTATCCCGTGGTCCCGAAGCATTTCCTTTGAAAACATTAAGTGTCCAAACTACAGGTGGTGTAGCTTGCTTAACAGCCGGGATAATCCGCTGACTAGCAGACACTGCTACTAGGCACAAAGTATTTCCTGGGCTAGATGCAGTTAAAAATTTGTAATTAGATACTCTCGTTGGATGCTGAGAAAGCATACCATAGAGTCTCCTGGCACGCCATATATTATTCTCTTAAAAAGTTTGGGGTAGGGGTCTAGGGGACCCTTTTATAGCCAAAATCACGGCCCTGTATCGCAATACGTCACCTAGGCTGAAGATAAATGGAACTGTAGCACCCTCAGGGCTCGGTTGCTACAGAGGTATTGCACCTCACCCAGAGATGTGATATCTCACTCTCAGGTAAGGATGGAGTGTGGATCAGGACCCGACACCTGCATGTATTACACCACATTGCCGTGGGGCAGGGCGACCAATATGCCGCTGAGATGGGCACGACAGTCCCTGTCCCTGGCTGGAGTGGGGGGAGGGAACACTGAGGAAGGGGAACCCTGTAGTGCAGGAGCAGGGAGGAAGCAGTTCCTTGGTGCATTGAGAAGGGAGTATAAAAGGTTTGCACCATCTTAGTTCAGTGCAGAGAAGTCTGAGCAGAAGTGACAGGGAGCAGGGGCTCTGCATGAGCTCTGCTCCGGAGGCGGGCCTAGTAACAGAGGCCCAGGCCTGGAAGAGGGAGAAGGAAGGAAGAGGAGCGGAGAAGGCTCCAGGAATGAGGAACGAAGGGATCCCAGGGGTGCGGACGGGCGAGTCGCCACCGCACGCCCGAATCCACCTGCGTGGAGGGGTCAGGCCAAAGGGGGAGACCGGTCCCCGAAACTAGTGGAGGCGGGAAACGACCCTCAGCTAGAAACCGGAGGCTGTGACATTTTATGTGGCGCAGCCCCTCGCTACACCCGCTAGGAAGGCACCACATAGGGTCAGGGAAACTGGCGCCAAGTTTACCAAGAGGAGGCCCGAGGCAGCCGGACAGAAGGGTTGGTAAGAAAGGCCAGACAAAGGACACAAACAGGGGGTCATGTGAAGCGCTCCAAAGTTATCTGGGAGTTGTCTGAGCCCCTCACCTGGTGAGCACAGTACGACGTGGGCAGCCGTTACCTGCAGACGTGGTCTGGATAATAAGAACTGTGAGTAAAGGCCCTGGACTGCATCACTGACTCCGTGTCGTTACTGCTGCTGCCCTGCACCATCACCCCCATCCTCCGCATACACTGCCCTGAGGCTATACTCCTCCTGGGGGAGTTATGCTACGCTCTGCTGCACCCACAACACCAGCCTCAGCGGTCTGCCCTGCAGCGGCGGTTCACTCTGACCGCAATCCACGGGTGGCATAGTCGGACATTTAAGCATCAAAACCACATAAATTGTTCCTCCACTGGTTTGACCGCCCTGAGCCACGGAACCGGGTCGCCGCCACGGAGACTACAACCACCAGCATCCACCAAAAAGAGTCCGGCTCCGGGTGTCCCAAGGCCCAGGGGGCGCGTCAGAACATTTTCATCACCTTTCATAATCACCAATGGGACAAGGCAGGGATGTCCTCTGTCCCCTCTCTTATACATCCTAGTGACGGAGCACCTGCTCTCATCAATTCGCCTTAAACCCAATATTAGGTGGATTGAGGTGGGAGGCACCGAGTACAAGTGCTCTCTATTTGCTAATGATGTCCTAGTATATATCACTCAATCTTATATATCCATCCCTGCTGTTATGGCTGAAATAGATCACTTTGTTACATGGTCAAATTTTAAAATCAATGCAGCGAAGTCTGAGGCCCTCGATGTCTCCCTCCCCAAATCCATACAGGATTTCATCCAGTCCAACTTTCCCTTTGCCTGGCCCTCACAGGGTATCAAATACTTAGGAATTCCTATTCATAGAGACCTCTCCCGTCTATGTTATCTTAATTTTGGGCCCTTTATTGAACAACTCCATACAGACCATGGTTGGCAAGTTAGAACTGTAAGATTCACTACGTGAACCACTGGTGTTTTGTGGAAAAGCACATGTACACTGTGTTCCAAATTATTATGCAAAAAGTGTTTAGGAGTGATAAGGGAAGAATTTGTTTGTTTGTCAGTTAAACTCATTGATGGTGATGTGTGTCAGGGCTCTTTATATCACTGTAAGCAATTGCAGACACCTGTGCTAATTAGTTTGGCAGGAGTGTCCAATGAAAGGCAAGACTACTTAAGAAGGCTGTCCCACATTATTAAGCAGCCTACATTTTCTGCCAAAATGGGAAAGAAAAAGGATGTGTCGGCTGCTGAGAAGCAACAAATTGTGGAGTGTTTAGGTCAAGGCATGACTACAATCAACATTGTGCGATGATCAGGATGAAGTGTCTTGGCAATCAAAAAGTATGTAGCTGATTCACAGTACACACGTGTGCGTGCTGATAAGGGCAAATTGAGGACTCATTCCTACAGGCAATTACGTCAGGTTAAAAGAGCAGCGGCAAAAAAGCCTTGTCATAGCAGCAGACAAGTTTTTGAAGCTGCTGGTGCCTCCAACGTCCCCCGAACAACAAGATGCAGGGTCCTTCAGAGGTTTGCAGCAGTGCATACGCCATCCTGTCGACCTCCTCTATCCACTTCACACAAGCAGAAACGGCTCCAGTGGGCCAAACATTACATGAAGACTGATTTCAAAACTGTTTTGTTCACGGATGAGTGCCGTGCAACGCTCGATGGTCCAGATGGATGGAGTGGAGGATGGCTGGTTGATGGATACCCCACGCAAACACGGCTACAGCGCCAACAAGGAGGAGGTGGAGTAATGTTTTGGGCTGGAATCATGGGGAGAGAAATTGTCGGCCCCTTTAGGATCCCTGAAGGGGTAAAGATGAACTCCATAATGTATGTGGAGTTTCTCAAACAGCACTTCCTGCCATGGTTCAAGAAGAAGAACCGTGTATTCCACAGCAAGATCATTTTTATGCATGATAATGCACCGTCTCATGCTGCACATAACACATCTGCATCTCTGGCTGATATGGGCATCAAAGGGGACAAACTTATGGTGTGACCCCCATGCTCCCCTGACCACTACCCCATTCAGAACCTCTGGAGCATCATCAAAAGGAGTGTCTATGATGGCGAGAGGCAGTTCACATCTAAGCAACAGCTCTGGGAGGGTATTCTGTCCTCATGCAAAACAATTGAAGCAGAAACCATCCAAAACCTGACAAATTCAATGGACGAGAGAGTTCAGAAGCTCCTTTCGAACAAGGGGTCCTATGTGCAAATGTAACATCACCTAGAATAAAGTTTTGAGTTGAAAACTGTTTGATTTCAGTTTCTAATAACCTGCTAATGCTTATAATTTCAAAAATGACCATTTTTTTGGTCTTTATTAAAATGAAAAGGTTGATTGAAGAGTGTGGGGGATCTAAGAGTATGGCAACCCAGTAGTCAGGATTAGTGTTGAGCCACCCCCGTAGTGTTCGAGTTCGGTTCGGTTCGTCGAACACCCGTGTGTTCGCCGAACTGTTCGTCGAACTGTTCGTCGAACACCTTCGAACACCGTTAAAACCAATGGCAGGCAAACAAAAACACATAGAAACACAAAGAAAACACCTTCAAAGGTGTCCAAAAGCTGGCAAACTGCTCAGAAGACACAACTAACACATGGAAAAGTGACAAGTACATATAGTCATGCGAAAAGAAAAGAGGTGGAGGAGTAAAAGGAGGGGGAGACACAGATATAGGCATGTCATGCCCTTCTAAAATCCAAAAAGTGAGAAGCCGACACGTTCAGTCCGCTCCTGCCCGTGCCACCTCCGCGTCGCCGGGTTTGTGCCAGAGCCGCGGTGATCCCTGATGGCCAGCCCCCCTCTCCCAATACTGGTGCCTGTCCGCTGGTGGGTCGAGCGAGCCCCCCTGTGGTGGAGGCAGCTCTAAGCTTTTTAATTTAAATTGTCTCTCTAATTTGAATGAATACATTTTAAATCCATTTACAAGGATCTATTGGAGGGCAAGTCTCATGCCAGCAGACGCGTAATTCCAGCTCCAGTAGCGTCCACTAAAGCTGCTGCAGTTAAAAAGCTTTTATAAGGATCGAGCTCGGCTGTCCACCGCAAGGCATCCTACTGCCAGTCCCAGCCCCTATGCCTTGGGGTGCCTCCTGATGCTCTTCACTGAGTATCCCGTGGTCCCGAAGCATTTCCTTTGAAAAAATTAAGTGTCCAAACTACAGGTGGTGTAGCTTGCTTAACAGCCGGGATAATCCGCTGACTAGCAGACACTGCTACTAGGCACAAAGTATTTCCTGGGCTAGATGCAGTTAAAAATTTGTAATTAGATACTCTCGTTGGATGCTGAGAAAGCAATCCATAGAGTCTCCTGGCACGCCATATATGATTCTCTTAAAAAGCTTGGGGTAGGGGTCTAGGGGACCCTTTTATAGCCAAAATCAAGGCCCTGTATCGCAATACGTCACCTAGGCTGAAGATAAATGGAACTGTAGCACCCTGAGGGCTCGGTTGCTACAGAGGTATTGCACCTCACCCAGAGGTGTGATATCTCACTCTCAGGTAAGGATGTAGTGTGGATCAGGACCCGACACCTGCATGCATTACACCACATTGCCGTGGGGCAGGGCGACCAATATGCCCCTGAGATGGGCATGACAGTCCCTGTCCCTGGCTGGAGTGGGGGGAGGGAACACTGAGGAAGGGGAACCCTGTAGTGCAGGAGCAGGGAGGAAGCAGTTCCTGGGTGCATTGAGAAGGGAGTATAAAAGGTGGGCACCATCTTAGTTCAGTGCAGAGAAGTCCGAGCAGAAGTGGCAGGGAGCAGGGGCTCTGCATGGGCTCTGCTCCGGAGGCGGGCCTAGTAACAGAGGCCCAGGCCTGGAAGAGGGAGAAGGAAGGAAGAGGAGCAGAGAAGGCTTCAGCAACGGGGAACGAAGGGATCCCAGGGGTGCGGACGGGCGAGTCGCCACCGCACGCCCGAATCCACCTGCGTGGAGGGGTCAGGCCAAAGGGGGAGACCGGTCCCCGAAACTAGTGGAGGCAGGAAACGACCTTCAGCTAGAAACTGGAGGCTGTGACATTTTATGTGGCGCAGCCCCTCGCTACACCCGCTAGGAAGGCACCACATAGGGTCAGGGAAACTGGCGCCAAGTTTACCAAGAGGAGGCCCGAGGCAGCCGGACAGAAGGGTTGGTAAGAAAGGCCAGACAAAGGACACACAAAGGGGGTCCTGTGAAGCGCTCCAAAGTTATCTGGGAGTTGTCTGAGCCCCTCACCTGGTGAGCACAGTACGACGTGGGCAGCCGTTACCTGCAGACGTGGTCTGGATAATAAGAACTGTGAGTAAAGGCCCTGGACTGCATCACTGACTCCGTGTCGTTACTGCTGCTGCCCTGCACCATCACCCCCATCCTCTGCATACACTGCCCTGAGGCTATACTCCTCCCGTGGGGAGCTATGCTATGCTCTGCTGCACCCACAACACCAGTCTCAGCGGTCTGCCCTGGAGCGGCGTTTCACTCTGACCGCAATCCACGGGTGGCGTAGTCGGACATTTAAACATCAAAACCACATAAATAGTTCCGCCACTGGTTTGACCGCCCTGAGCCACGGAACCGGGTCGCCGCCACGGAGACTACAACCACCAGCATCCACCAAAAAGGGTCCGGCTCCGGGTGTCCCAAGGCCCAGGGGGCGCGTCAGAACATTTTCATCACCTTTCACAATCACCAATGGGACAAGGCAGGGATGTTCTCTGTCCCCTCTCTTATACATCCTAGTGACGGAGCACCTGCTCTCATCAATTCGCCATAACCCCAATATTAGGTGGATTGAGGTGGGAGGCACCGAGTACAAGTGCTCTCTATTTGCTGATGATGTCCTAGTATATATCACTCAATCACATATATCAATCCATGCTGTTATGGCTGAAATAGATCACTTTGTTACATGGTCAAATTTTAAAATCAATGCAGCGAAGTCTGAGGCCCTCGATGTCTCCCTCCCCAAATCCATATAGGATTCCATCCAGTCCAACTTTCCCTTTGCCTGGCCCTCACAGGGTATCAAATACTTAGGAATTCCTATTCATAGAGACCTCTCCCATCTATGTTATCTTAATTTTGGGCCCTTTATTGAACAACTCCATACAGACCACGGTTGGCAAGTTAGAACTGTAAGATTCACTACGTGAACCACTGGTGTTTTGTGGAAAAGCACATGTACACTGTGTTCCAAATTATTATGCAAAAAGTGTTTAGGAGTGATAAGGGAAGAATTTGTTTGTTTGTCAGTTAAACTCATTGATGGTGATGTGTGTCAGGGCTCTTTATATCACTGTAAGCAATTGCAGACACCTGTGCTAATTAGTTTGGCAGGTGTGTCCAATGAAAGGCAAGACTACTTAAGAAGGCTGTCTCACATTATTAAGCAGCCTACATTTTCTGCCAAAATGGGAAAGAAAAAGGATGTGTCGGCTGCTGAGAAGCAACAAATTGTGGAGTGTTTAGGTCAAGGCATGACTACAATCAACATTGTGCGATGATCAGGATGAAGTGTCTTGGCAATCAAGAAGTATGTAGCTGATTCACAGTACACACGTGTGCGTGCTGATAAGGGCAAATTGAGGACTCTTTCCTACAGGCAATTACGTCAGGTTGAAAGAGCAGCGGCAAAAAAGCCTTGTCATAGCAGCAGACAAGTTTTTGAAGCTGCTGGTGCCTCCAACGTCCCCCGAACAACAAGATGCAGGGTCCTTCAGAGGTTTGCAGCTGTGCATACGCCATCCTGTCGACCTCCTCTATCCACTTCACACAAGCAGAAACGGCTCCAGTGGGCCAAACATTACATGAAGACTGATTTCAAAACTGTTTTGTTCACGGATGAGTGCCGTGCAGCGCACGATGGTCCAGATGGATGGAGTGGAGGATGGCTGGTTGATGGACACCCCACGCAAACACGGCTACAGCGCCAACAAGGAGGAGGTGGAGTAATGTTTTGGGCTGGAATCATGGGGAGAGAGATTGTCGGCCCCTTTAGGATCCCTGAAGGTGCTAAAGATGAACTCCATAATGTATGTGGATTTTCTCAAACAGCACTTCCTGCCATGGTTCAAGAAGAAGAACCGTGTATTTCACAGCAAGATCATTTTTTTGCATGATAATGCACCATCTCATGCTGCACATAAAACATCTGCATCTCTGGCTGATATGGGCATAAAAGGGGACAAACTTATGGTGTGACCCCCATGCTCCCCTGACCTCTACCCCATTCAGAACCTTTGGAGCATCATTAAAAGGAGTGTCTATGATGGCGGGAGGCAGTTCACATCTAAGCAACAGCTCTGGGAGGGTATTCTGTCCTCATGCAAAACAATTGAAGCAGAAACCATCCAAAACCTGACAAATTCAATGGACGAGAGTTCAGAAGCTCCTTTCGAACAAGGGGTCCTATGTGAAAATGTAACATCACCTAGAATAAAGTTTTGAGTTGAAAACTGTTTGATTTCAGTTTCTAACAACCTGCTAATGCTTATAATTTCAAAAATGACCATTTTTTTGGTCTTTATTAAAATGAAAAGGTTGATCGAAAAGTTTGGGGGATCTAAGAGTGTGGCAACCCAGTAGTCATGATTACTTCGAATTCTGACAATATGAGGGTCATGCTGCAGGTAGTGCAGCAGAGAAGGCACTTATGTGTCTTGCGCATCTCGGAGCCCCAAAATTATTTTCCGGGCTAGATGCAGCTAAAAATTATTAGTAATTTTAAATCTGGTGGAGCTTATTATAGATGGCCTAATAGAATCAGTGCTGCACACTGCTACAAAGCCCAAATTATTTTCCAGCCAAGATACAGATAAACATGATTAGTAATTTGAAAGCTTAAAACTGTTGGTAGGGTGATTTTAACCAATCATCAAGCTTTTACTCTCCCCAGGATGACACAGGGGTAGAAAAGTCGTTTCGGATCCATGATTTGTTCATCTTTATGAACGTGAGTCTGTCTACATTATCAGTGGAGAGCCGCGTGCGCTTATCTGTCAGCACACCACCAGCAGCGCTGAACACACGTTCAGACAGAACGCTGGCTGTGGGGCATGACAAGATCTCCAAGGCGTAAGTGGCTAGCTCCGGCCATTTATCCAGATTGGAAGCCCAAAAAGAGCAAGGGTCCAGTGACACAGTCATGGCTTCAATGTTTACTTGGAGATACTCCTGTACCATCGTCTCTAAGCGTTGACTATGTGTCAGACTTCTTGTCTCCTGTGGCCTTGCAAAGGATGGGCTAAAAAAGTGGTGAAATGATTCCGCAAAATTGATGTTACCAGCAGATACTGTGGTTCTGTTATGGTTTGAGCGCTGAACACTTGACGGTCCCACGGTTGGCAAGTTGGAACTGTGAGATTCACTACGTGCACCACTGGTATTTTGTGGAAAAGCACATGTAAGATTCTGCAACAGTCTCTGCTGATACTCCTGCATGCGTGCATCCCTTTCTATGGCAGGAATAATTTCTGCAAATTTACTTTTGTACCGTGGATCTAACAGTGTGGCAACCCAGTAGTCAGGATTATTTCTAATTCTCACAATTCGAGGGTCATGTTGCAGGTAGTGCAGCAAGAAGGCACTCATGTGTGTTGCGCATCCAGGAGCACCAAGTCCCTGTTGTGTTGGTGGCGAGGTAACAATCATGCTTCCTTCCTCTGTCCTCTCCCCCCAACCTCGCACAACAGAAATGTGATCAAGGTCTCCCTCATCTGATGAGTCTTCCATCAGATCGTTCTCCACTTCTTCCTGGGCTCCTGCACCTTCCTCACTAGTTTGGCTGCTACCATGCTCCCTGGTAAAACCATCTCCCCCACCCTCACATGCCTCCCGCCTTGGTGCTGCCGACCGTCTGGACCTTGCAGATGTTAGCCCTTCCGCATACAACTCCTCCTCCTCTACTTCCTCCACCTCCTCTTGTGCCACCACCTGACTCCGAATTCTGTTTAACATGTGCTCCAGCATGTAAATCACCGGAATAGTCATGCTGATAATGGCATCGTCAGCACTAAACATCTTCGTCGCCATTTCAAAACTGTGCAGAAGGGTGCATAGGTCCCTGATCTGAGACCACTCCTCCAGCGTGATTTGCCCCACCTCTGGATCTCGTTGGCCCAGGCTATACGTCAGAACGTATTGCACCAGGGCTTGTCGGTGCTGCCACAGTCGCTGCAACATGTGCAGAGTTGAATTCCACCGGGTAGGCACATCGCATTTTAGCCGGTGAAGTGGCAGGCCCAACGACTTCTGTAGAGATGTAAGTCGCTGAGCTGCGGGATGCGAACGGCGGAAGTGAGCACACAGCGACCGTGCCCTCTGCAGAAGGCCATCTAGTCTGGGATAGTGGGCTAAAAATTGCTGGACAACCAGGTTCAACACATGAGCCATACAAGGCACGTGTGTGACATTGCCCCGGCGAAGGGCCGCACCCAGGTTTGCAGCATTGTCGCACACGGCCTTCCCTGGTTTCAGGTCCAGTGGAGACAACCATTCATGAAATTGGTTCTCCAGAGCTGACCACAACTCCTCAGCTGTGTGACTCACATTTCCCAGACATTTCAATGTAAAAACCGCCTGATGACGTTGAGCCCTACTGCCAGCATAGTAAGGAGGTGTGCAGGATCCCTTCTGCGCAGTTAGAAAGCTTGTGGCATGACCAGACAGGCTTTGGGTGCAGGAGGAAGACCGAGAGGAGGTTGAGGAGGCAGAAGCAGTGGAGGAACTTTGACATAAAGAGGATTGACGCACAACTCGTGGGGACGGCAATACTTGGACAGCAGCCCCTTGTCCTGCTGTCACCATAGTTACCCAGTGCCCAGTCAGCGACATGTAACGCCCCTGTCCATGCCTACTCGTCCAAGTGTCTGTGGTGAAATGCACCCTGTCACACACAGAGTTTCTCAAAGAAGCGGTGATGTTGTGTGCGACATGCTGGTGGAGCGCAGGCACACCTTTCTTTGAGAAGTAGTGCCGACTGGGCATCTGGTACTGGGCACTGCGACGGACATAAGGTCTCGAAAATCCTCTGTGTCCACCAGGCGGAAAGGCAGCATTTCTGTAGCCAAGAGCTTGCAGATGGTGAAATTCAACCTCTTAGCTTTCTCATGGCTAGGAGGAAATGGTCTTTTACTTGTCCACATCTGAGGGACCGAGGGCTGCCTATTGTGCTTAGACGGGGTTGATAAGGGTGTCCCCGGCAAACTGCCGGTCTGTGAGGAAGATGCAGGCGGACATGTTAGGTCGCCTTGATCCAAAGGTGGTGCTATCGATGTCGGACAGCGCTCTACACCAGCTGGTGTTACCACCTCCAAAGAAAATGATGACCTGCCAATCATGCTGGCTGTTGCGGGTAAAGAGGTGGCAGGTCTGCGCCCCAAAACAGGTGTGACTGCTGTCCCCCCAGTCACAGAGGATGAAGAGGCCGCGGATGCACAAGATATGGCAGACGGTGGTTGGCCCGGCCGGCTAGGCCGCATTGTAGCACACTGAGCTTCTCACTGCAACTTATGCTTCATGTCCATGTGCCGGTTCATGCATGAAGTACTCAAACTATGTATTTTTTGGCCTCTACTTAGCTTTTGCTGACAAATGTTACAGATAACACGAGTTGGGTCATCTTTATCGATCTGAAAAAATGCCCAGGCTATGCAAGGCTTAGCACCCATGCGACCTGAAGAGCCACCACGACTTGTGGTGAGAGGCAGAGTTGTGTTTGAGGATGCAGTTGTTGACGTGCTTCCAGTACCACGTCTCTGTCCAGGAAGGCGCAACCTGACCTCGTCGTCACTAGCATCTTCCTCCACCTCCTCTGCTGACCTCATCTCTTGGCTGACTGTGGGTTGACAGTAAGTGGGATCTCCAACCTCATCATCATCACCCTGTGCGTTATCACACCCGTCGTCCTCAGAGCCAACCTGTTCCTGCCCTGGCAAAAAACTAATGTTGTCGCTCCAATCAGGTGTTTGAGTCTTATCATCATCTTCCTCATTGTCTCCACCAACAAGAGTTACAGTTTGGGAATGAGGGTCTACATTATGGTCAGAACCTTCTGCGTCTGGTCCTGGATCCGACTCATAAAGATTCTGGGTTATCAGTGCAGATCATTTCCTCGTCTGGATTCACAGAAGCGCTGGAGTCGACCTCTGATTCCCAGGCTATAGTATGAGTAAACAGCTCTGCAGACTCAACCATCTGTTCTACCTCATACTCAGACGGGCAGCTGGAGATTTGGGAGCTGTGAGGAAGCAAGTGCGATTGGGGTGACACCTTTGAGGACTGGAGTATTTGTGATGTTGAAGTTGATGTGGAGGAGAGCCCACTTAAAGGAGCACTTGATATCCGTTGAAGCACCTGCTGTTTTTGTGCCTCATCTGGAATTTGTAGCGATTGGCGTGGCCGTAAGAAAGGGATCTTATCACTTTGTCCGCTAAAAGAAGTAGACATTTTAGTTTGGCTGGAAGATGGTCTTTCTTCTGCAGATGTTACTGTTGCTTTAACACCTACCCCACGGACACAACCTTTTTTCCCCTTCCCAACACGCCTATTCCCCTTTCCACCAGCAGCAGGCCTTTTTCCACTCATTTTGGTGGTTAACTAATTCACAACTCTGGAGTTGTTTGCACAAAAAAACAATGGATGGGAACCGAGCAGAGCTGAGTGGCCAAACTGTGGTATTAGGCCAAAACTATTGGCTGGGTTAGATGCAGAAAAAAATTATATTCAATTTGCAACCTGATGGAGGTCAGTATAGATGGACTAATAGAACAAGTCCCACACACAGCTAGAAGCCCAAATATTTTTTCAGAGGTAGATGCAGAAAAAAATTTTATTCAGTTTGCAACCTGATGGAGGTCTGTATAGATGGATTAATAGAACAAGTCCCACACACAGCTACAAGCCCAATATTTTTTCAGAGGTAGATGCAGAAAAAAAATATATTCAGTTTGCAACCTGATGGAGGTCAGTATAGATGGACTAATAGAGAAAGTCCCACACACTGCTAGAAGGCCAAATATTTTTTCAGAGCTAGATGCAGACAAAAAATTATTTTGAATTTGCAACCTGATGGAGGTCAGTATAGGTGGACTAATAGAACAAGTCCCACACACTGCTAGAAGGCCAAATATTTTTTCAGAGCTAGATGCAGAAAAAAATTATATTCAGTTTGCAACCTGATGGAGGTCTGTATAGATGGATTAATAGAACAAGTCCCACACACAGCTAGAAGCCCAATTATTTTTTCAAAGGTAGATGCAGATAAAAATTATTTTTAATTTGCAACCTGATGGAGGTCAGTATAGATGGACTAATAGAGAAAGTCCCACACACTGCTAGAAGGCCAAATATTTTTTCAGAGCTAGATGCAGATAAAAATTATTTTTAATTTGCAACCTGATGGAGGTCAGTATAGATGGACTAATAGAACAAGTCCCACACACAGCTAGAAGCCCAAATATTTTTTCAGAGGTACTGTAGATGCAGATAAAAATTATTTTTAATTTGCAACCTGATGGAGTTCAGTATAGATGGACTAAAAGAGAAAGTCCCACACACTGCTAGAAGGCCAAATATTTTTTCAGAGCTAGATGCAGATAAAAATTATATTCAATTTGCAACCTGATGGAGGTCAGTATAGATGGACTAATAGAGAAAGTCCCACACACTGCTAGAAGGCCAAATATTTTTTCAGAGCTAGATGCAGATAAAAATTATATTCAATTTGCAACCTGATAGAGGTCAGTATAGATGGACTAATAGAACAAGTCCCACACACAGCTAGAAGCCCAAATATTTTTTCAGAGGTACTGTAGATGCAGATAAAAATTATTTTTAATTTGCAACCTGATGGAGGTCAGTATAGATGGACTAATACAACAAGTCCCACACACAGCTAGAAGCCCAATATTTTTTCAGAGGTAGATGCAGAAAAAAATATATTCAGTTTGCAACCTGATGGAGGTCAGTATAGATGGAGTAATAGAACAAGTCCCACACACAGCTAGAAGCCCAAATATTTTTTCAGAGGTAGATGCAGATAAAAATTATTTTTAATTTGCAACCTGATGGAGGTCAGTATAGATGGACTAATAGAGAAAGTCCCACATACTGCTAGAAGGAAAAATATTTTTTCAGAGCTAGATGCAGATAAAAATTATATTCAATTTGCAACCTGATGGAGGTCAGTATAGATGGACTAATAGAGAAAGTCCCACACACTGCTAGAAGGCCAAATATTTTTTCAGAGCTAGATGCAGATAAAAATTATATTCAATTTGCAACCTGATGGAGGTCAGTATAGATGGACTAATAGAACAAGTCCCACACACAGCTAGAAGCCCAAATATTTTTTCAGAGGTACTGTAGATGCAGATAATAATTATTTTTAATTTGCAACCTGATGGAGGTCAGTATAGATGGACTAATAGAGAAAGTCCCACACACTGCTAGAAGGCCACATATTTTTTCAGAGGTAGATGCAGAAAAAAATATATTCAGTTTGCAACCTGATGGAGGTCAGTATAGATGGACTAATACAACAAGTCCCACACACAGCTAGAAGCCCAATATTTTTTCAGAGGTAGATGCAGAAAAAATATATTCAGTTTGCAACCTTATGGAGGTCTGTATAGATGTATTAATAGAACAAGTCCCACACACAGCTAGAAGCCCAATATTTTTTCAGAGGTAGATGCAGAAAAAAATATATTCAGTTTGCAACCTGATGGAGGTCAGTATAGATGGACTAATACAACAAGTCCCACACACAGCTAGAAGCCCAATATTTTTTCAGAGGTAGATGCAGAAAAAAATATATTCAGTTTGCAACCTGATGGAGGTCTGTATAGATGGATTAATAGAACAAGTCCAACACACAGCTAGAAGCCCAATATTTTTTCAGAGGTAGATGCAGAAAAAAATATATTCAGTTTGCAACCTGATTGAGGTCAGTATAGATGGACTAATACAACAAGTCCCACACACAGCTAGAAGCCCAATATTTTTTCAGAGCTAGATGCAGAAAAAAATTATATTCAATTTGCAACCTGATGGAGGTCAGTATAGATGGACTAATAGAATGATGCTATGCCCAAAAGATTTTACTTCACTAGGTGCAGTAAAAAAATTGGTATTCTATACACAGGTGGTATATCTTGCAACACAGATAGGCTACTCCACTGACTAACACACTCTGCAATAGGCCAAAAAGGATTAGCTTTGCTAGATTCAGCCAAATGCTGTGAAAAAAACTTGCACAGCACTGGCACAGACCTGCCTGGCAAAAACTGATAGGAACTGATGTAACCTAGTCCTGAAAAGGACTCCAATTACAATTAGTCTTTACTAGTGTTGAGCCACCCCCCTAGTGTTCGGGTTCGGTTCGGTTCGTCGAACACCGCGATGTTCGAGGAACTGTTCGTCGAACTGTTCGTCGAACACCTTAGAACACCGTCGAACACCGTTAAAACCAATGGCAGGCAAACAAAAACACATAGAAACACATAGAAAACACCTGCAAAGGTGTCCAAAAGCTGACAAACTGCTCAGAAGACACTCTCTTTAAAAAAGCCGGCCGGCAAATTCAGCAGCGGCATACACCGGTACCCGACAATTTAGACAAGAAGGAATAGAGCATCACACATAGATTAGATAGATAGAAACATGTCAGTCACACATATAAGAAGCACAGTGACAGTGTTGGTTACTGCACTTGTCATTTAGTGTAAAGGATTTATTAAAAAAAATATTAGTGTTTTCATGCACCGTCTCTTTAAAAAAGCCGGCCGGCAATTCAGCATCTGTACCCGACAATTTAGAACAGAAAGAATAGAGCTTCACACATAGATTAGATAGATAGAAACATGTCAGTCACATATATAATAAGTACAGTGATAGTGTTGCTTACTGTACTTGTCATTTAGTGTAAAGGATTTATTTAAAAAAATAATAGTGTTTTCATGCACTGTCTCTTTAAAAAAGCCGGCCGGCAATTCAGCAGCGGTACCCGACAATTTAGAACAGAAAGATAGAGCATCACACATAGATTAGATAGATAGAAACATGTCAGTCACATATATATGAAGTACAGTGATAGTGTTGGTTACTGTACTTGTCATTTAGTATTAAAATAAAGGATTTATTATTAAAAAAATTGGCGTGGGGTTCCCCTTAATTTTAGGCTCTAGCGGAGGTTAAGCAGACGGCTGGGGCAGATGTTTGAAGCCTGGGAAGGGGGTAATACCCACGGAGCTTCCCAGGCTACTAATATCAGCCCCCAGCTGAATACATAGCCTTTACTAGCTATTAAAATGGGGGACCCCCCAAAAAAAATGACGTGGGGTCCCCCCTAATTTAATAGCTAGCAAAGGCTAGGCAGACAGCTGGGGGCTGATATTAATAGCCCAGGAAGGGAGCCATGAATATTGGCCCCCTCCCAGGCTAGAAACACCAGCCGTCAGCCGCCCCAGAAATGGCGCATTCATAGGATGCGCCAATTCTGGCACTTAGCCTCGCTCTTCCACGCTGCCCTGGTGCGGTGGCAGGGGGTAATAGGGTTGGGGTTGATGTCAGCTTATAATGCCAGCTGACATCAAGCCCAGGTTAGTAATGGAGAGGCGTCTATAAGACACCCCCATTACTAACCCCATAGTCAAAGTTAAAAAAAACACAAACACCCAGAATAAAGTCCTTTAATTGAAATAAAGACACAGTCCTTTATTGTTCTAAATTAAACCATACTTACCGTCACGCCCATTCCAGCTGAAGCCAACGATCTCCTGCAATAAAAGAAAAATAATAAAGCAACCTCATCCTTACCTTTCCATGGTTCCCACGACAGCTTCAGCTCTGCTACATCGAGATGACAGGCTGGACCGCAGCAGAACGCTGCCATCCAGCCTGTCATCCCGCAGACACTGAGAAGCGCAGGCTTGCTTGCGCTGCTCAGCGTCTCTCTGTGACGACATCCAGATGAGCCGAGTTCATGTCCAATGAACTCGGCTCACCTCATTCACGTCACTGACAGCGTGGGAAAATTCTCACGCTGAAGCGCTGATTGCAGGAGAATTTTCCCACGCTGTCAGTGACGTGCAGGAGGTGAGCTGAGTTCATTGGACATGAGCTCACCTCATGCACATCACTGACAGCGTGGGAGAATTCTCCTGCACTCAGCACTTCAGCGTGAGAATTTTCCCACGCTGTCAGTGACGTGCATGAGGTGAGCCGAGTTCATTGGACATGACCTCGGCTCATCTGGATGCCGTCACAGCGAGACAGTGAGGAGCGCAAGCATGCCTGCGCTTCTCAGTGTCTGCGGGATGACAGACTGGATGGCAGCGTTCTGCTGCGGTCCAACCTGTCATCTCGATGTAGCAGAGCTGAAGCTGTCGTGGGAACCATGGAAAGGTAAGGATGAGGTTGGTTTATTATTTTTCTTTTATTGCAGGAGATCGTTGGCTTCAGCTGGAATGGGTGTGATGGTAAGTATGGTTTAATTTAGAACAATAAAGAATTGTGTCTTTATTTCAATTAAAGGACTTTATTCTGGGTGTTGTGTTTTTTTTAAATACTTTACTAGAAATTCATGGCGGTCATGTCTAATACTGGCGTGACCCCATGAATTTTGGGCTTGGGGCCAGCTGATAATACCAAGCTGGCCCTAACCCCTTTATTACCCAGTGAGCCACCGCACCAGGGCCCTGGATGAGTTGGGTACAGCGCCAGAAGATGGCGCTTCTATGAACGCGCCATTTTCCGGGGTGGCTGCGGACTGCAATTTGTAGCGGGGGGGGGCCCAGAAAGCTTGGGCCTCCCTGCGCTGCAGATTCCAGCCCCCAGCTGCCTAGTTGTACCTGGCTGGACACAAAAATAGGGCGAAGCCCCACGTACTTTTTTTTTAATTATTTCATGAAATTCATGAAATAATTAAGAAAAAAAGGGCTTCCCTATATTGTTGTGTCCGGCCAGGTACTAATAGGCAGCTGGTGGTTGGGGGCAGCCCGTTCCTGCCTGCTGTACCTGGCTGGACACAAATATTGTGCGAAGCCCCACTTCAATTTTTTTTAATTATTTCATGAAATTCATGAAATAATTAAGAAAAAAAGGGCTTCCCTATATTGTTGTGTCCGGCCAGGTACAAATAGGCAGCTGGTGGATGGGGGCAGCCCGTTCCTGCCTGCTGTACCTGGCTGGACACAAATATAGTGCGAAGCCCCACTTCAATTTTTTTAAATTATTTCAGGAAATTCATGAAATAATTTAAAAAAAATTGACGTGGGGCTTCGCACTATATTTGTGTCCAGCCAGGTACAGCAGGCAGGAACGGGCTGCCCCCAACCACCAGCTGCCTATTTGTACCTGGCCGGACACAGCAATATAGGGAAGCCCTTTTTTCTTAATTATTTCATGAAATAATTTAAAGAAAATTGACGTGGGGCTTCGCCCTGTTTTTGTGTCCAGCCAGGTACAACTAGGCAGCTGGGGGCTGGAATCCGCAGCGCAGGGAGGCCCAAGCTTTCTGGGCCACCCCCGCTGCAAATTGCAGTCCGCAGCCACCCCGGAAAATGGCGCGTTCATAGAAGCGCCATCTTCTGGCGCTGTACCCAACTCATCCAGGGCCCTGATGCGGTGGCTCACTGGGTAATAAAGGGGTTAGGGCCAGCTTGGCATTATCAGCTGGCCCTAAGCCCGAAATTCATGGGGTCACGCCAATATTAGACATGACCACCATGAATTTCTAGTAAAGAATTTAAAAAAAACACAACACCCAGAAAAAAGTCCTTTAATTGAAATAAACACACAATTCTTTATTGTTCTAAATTAAACCATACTTACCATCACGCCCATTCCAGCTGAAGCCAACGATCTCCTGAAATAAAAGAAAAATAATAAAGCAACATCATCCTTACCTTTCCATGGTTCCCATGACAGCTTCAGCTCTGCTACATCGAGATGACAGGCTGGACCGCAGCAGAACGCTGCCATCCAGTCTGTCATCCCGCAGACACTGAGAAGCGCAGGCTTGCTTGCGCTCCACAGTGTCTCTCTGTGAGGGCATCCAGATGAGCCGAGTTAATGTCCAATGAACTCGGCTCACCTCATGCACGTCACTGACAGCGTGGGAAAATTCTCCTGCACTCAGCGCTTCAGCGTGGGAGAATTCTCACACTGAAGCGCTGAGTGCAGGAGAATTCTCCCACGCTGTCAGTGACGTGCAGGAGGTGAGCTGAGTTCATTGGACATGAGCTCACCTTATGCACGTCACTGACAGCGTGGGAAAATTCTCCTGCACTCAGCGCTTCAGCTTGAGAATTTTCCCACGCTGTCAGTGACGTGCATGAGGTGAGCCGAGTTCATTGGACATGAACTCGGCTCATCTGGATGTCGTCACAGAGAGACGCTGAGCAGCGCAAGCAAGCCTGCGCTTCTCAGTGTCTGCGGGATGAGAGGCTGGATGGCAGCGTTCTGCTGCGGTCCAGCCTGTCATCTCGATGTAGCAGAGCTGAAGCTGTCGTGGGAACCATGGAAAGGTAAGGATGAGGTTGCTTTATTATTTTTCTTTTATTGCAGGAGATCGTTGGCTTCAGCTGGAATGGGCGTGACGGTAAGTATGGTTTAATTTAGAACAATAAAGGACTGTGTCTTTATTTCAATTAAAGGACTTTATTCTGGGTGTTTGTGTTTTTTTTAACTTTGACTATGGGGTTAGTAATGGGGGTGTCTTATAGACGCCTCTCCATTACTAACCTGGGCTTGATGTCAGCTGGCATTATAAGCTGACATCAACCCCAACCCTATTACCCCCTGCCACCGCACCAGGGCAGCGTGGAAGAGCGAGGCTAAGTGCCAGAATTGGCGCATCCTATGAATGCGCCATTTCTGGGGCGGCTGACGGCTGGTGTTTCTAGCCTGGGAGGGGGCCAATATTCATGGCTCCCTTCCTGGGCTATTAATATCAGCCCCCAGCTGTCTGCCTAGCCTTTGCTAGCTATTAAATTAGGGGGGACCCCACGTCATTTTTTTGGGGGGGTCCCCCATTTTAATAGCTAGTAAAGGCTATGTATTCAGCTGGGGGCTGATATTAGTAGCCTGGGAAGCTCCGTGGGTATTACCCCCTTCCCAGGCTTCAAACATCTGCCCCAGCCGTCTGCTTAACCTCCGCTAGAGCCTAAAATTAAGGGGAACCCCACGCCAATTTTTTTAATAATAAATCCTTTATTTTAATACTAAATGACAAGTACAGTAACCAACACTATCACTGTACTTCATATATATGTGACTGACATGTTTCTATCTATCTAATCTATGTGTGAAGCTCTATTCTGTCTGTTATAAATTGTCGGGTACCGCTGCTGAATTGCCGGCCGGCTTTTTTAAAGAGACGGTGCATGAAAACACTATTATTTTTTTTGATAAATCCTTTACACTAAATGACAAGTACAGTAAGCAGCACTTTCACTGTACTTCGTATATATGTGGCTGACATGTTTCTATCTATCTAATCTATGTGTGAAGCTCTATTCTTTCGGTTCTAAATTGTCGGGTACAGGTGTATGCCGCTGCTGAATTGCCGGCTTTTCATGTTTCACTGTTGGCACTGTTCCCATCGATTTGGGCAATCACTGTAATGCCACAACCACCATGGCTGTGGCATTACAGTGAGTGGCAGACAATCCATGCAGGACACGCTTTTGGTGTACGAACAGTTATCGAACATAACCTCGAACAGCCGAATTTTTTGCAAATCGTTCGGGTTCGTCGAACAACTCGAACACCGCCCAAAACAGCTCGAATTTGAGATTGGCGAACAGTTCTAGTCGAACACCGCTCATCTCTAGTCTTTACTCCCACAATCTATCTATTTAAGAGCACAGACCTGCCTGATAAAAGTCATAGGAAATGCTGTAACCTAGTCCTTAAAAGGACTGCAATCACAACTATTCCCTACTCCCAAGCTATCTGTAGATTTGTGCGAAAATTGGCTTGAAATTAACAAGGTATAGCGCACACAGCAACAGCGGTGCCGTCTAACACGCAGCTGCAGCAGTGAGAAAATGGTGGCGACAGGGAAAATGGCTTGGTCTTATAGGGCAAGGACATGTGACATACACTGCCAATGACACATGCCCTTGCTTGTGTGAAAAAAAGCACTTCGCTCCGTGTGTGCGCTGCTGATAGGCTGACAGATTGCACCTCCCCACTGTAAATGCGGGAAAGAGAAAAAAAAAATGGAGATCTTCATTGTTCCTGCAGAGATCCATCCCCTGCCCCTCCCCCCACCCCGCTGTACACTCAAACTGCGTATTAACATTAATTTTCATCATTACTGAGAAAAAATCCAGTTATGATTTTGTTGCACGAACAGTTATCAAACATAACCTCGAACAGCCAAATTTTTCTCAAATTGTTCGTGTTCGCCGAACGGCTCGAACACCGCCCAAAACAGCTCGAATTTGAGATTGGCGAACAGTTCGAGTAGAACAACGCTCATCTCTAGTCAGGATTACTTCGAATTCTGACAATCTGAGGGTCATGTTGCAGGTAGTGCAGCAAGAAGGCACTTATGTGTCTTGCGCATCTCGGAGCCCCAAAATTATTTTCCGGGCTAGATGCAGCTAAAAATTATTAGTAATTTTAAATCTGGTGGAGCTTAGTATAGATGGCCTAATAGAATCAGTACTGCACACTGCTACAAAGCCCAAATTATTTTCCAGCCAAGATACAGATAAACATGATTAGTAATTTTAAATCTGGTGCAGCTTAGTATAGATGGCCTAATAGAATCAGTACTGCACACTGCTACAAAGCCCAAATTATTTTCCAGCCAAGATACAGATAAACATGATTAGTAATTTGAAAGCTTAAAATGGTTGGTGAGGTGATTTTAACCAATCATCAAGCTTTTACTCTCCCCAGGATGACACAGGGGTAGAAAAGTCGTTTCGGATCCATGATTTGTTCATCTTTATAAACGTGAGTCTGTCTACATTATCAGTGGAGAGCCGCGTGCACTTATCTGTCAGCACTCCACCAGCAGCGCTGAACACACGTTCAGACAGAACGCTGGCTGCGGGGCATGACAAGATCTCCAAGGCGTAAGTGGCTAGCTCCGGCCATTTATCCAGATTGGAAGCCCAAAAAGAGCAAGGGTCCAGTGACACAGTCATGGCTTCAATGTTTACTTGGAGATACTCCTGTACCATCGTCTCTAGGCATTGACTATGTGTCAGACTTCTTGTCTCTTGCGGATTTGCAAAAGATGGGCTAAAAAAGTGGTGAAATGATTCCGCAATATTGATGTTACCAGCAGATACTGTGTTTCTGTTACGGTTTGAGTGCTGAACACTTGACGGTCCCACGGTTGGCAAGTTGGAACTGTGAGATTCACTACGTGCACCACTGGTGTTTTGTGGAAAAGCACATGTAAGATTCTGCAACAGTCTCTGCTGATACTCCTGCATGCGTGCATCCCTTTCTATGGCAGGAATAATTTCTGCAAATTTACTTTTGTACCGGGGATCTAACAGTGTGGCAACCCAGTAGTCAGGATTATTTCTAATTCTCACAATTCGAGGGTCATGTTGCTGGTAGTGCAGCAAGAAGGCACTCATGTGTGTTGCGCATCCAGGAGCACCAAGTCCCTGTTGTGTTGGTGGCGAGGTAACAATCATGCTTCCTTCCTCTGTCCTCTCCCCCCAACCTCGCACAACAGAAATGTGATCAAGGTCTCCCTCATCTGATGAGTCTTCCATCAGTTCGTCCTCCACTTCTTCCTGGGCTCCTGCACCTTCCTCACTAGTTTGGCTGCTACCATGCGCCCTGGTAAAACCATCTCCCCCACCCTCACATGCCTGCCGCCTTGGTGCTGCCGACCGTCTGGACCTTGCAGATGTTAGCCCTTCCGCATACAACTCCTCCTCCTCTACTTCCTCCACCTCCTCTTCTGCCACCACCTGACTCCGAATTCTGTTTAACATGTGCTCCAGCATGTAAATCACTGGAATAGTCTTGCTGATAATGGCATCGTCAGCACTAAACATCTTCGTCGCCATTTCAAAACTGTGCAGAAGGGTACATAGGTCCCTGATCTGAGACCATTCCTCCAGCGTGATTTGTCCCACCTCTGGATCTCGTTGGCCCAGACTATACATCAGAACGTATTGCACCAGTGCTTGTCGGTGCTGCCACAGTCGTTGCAACATGTGCAGAGTTGAATTCCACCGGGTAGGCACATCGCATTTTAGCCGGTGAAGTGGCAGGCCCAACGACTTCTGTAGAGATGTAAGTCGCTGAGCTGCGGGATGCGAACGGCGGAAGTGAGCACACAGCGACCGTGCCCTCTGCAGAAGGCCATCTAGTCCGGGATAGTGGGCTAAAAATTGCTGGACAACCAGGTTCAACACGTGAGCCATACAAGGCACGTGTGTGACATTGCCCCGGCGAAGGGCCGCACCCAGGTTTGCAGCATTGTCGCACACGGCCTTCCCTGGTTTCAGGTCCAGTGGAGACAACCATTCATGAAATTGGATCTCCAGAGCTGACCACAACTCCTCAGCTGTGTGACTCACATTTCCCAAACATTTCAAAGTAAAAACCGCCTGATGACGTTGAGCCCTACTGCCAGCATAGTAAGGAGGTGTGCAGGATCCCTTCTGCACAGTTAGAAAGCTTGTGGTATGACCAGACAGGCTTTGGGTGCAGGTGGAGGACCGAGAGGAGGTTGAGGAGGCAGAATCAGTGGAGGAACTATGAGATAAAGAGGATTGACGCACAACTAGTGGGGACGGCAAGACTTGGACAGCAGCCCCTTGTCCTGCTGTCACCATAGTTACCCAGTGCCCAGTCAGCGACATGTAACGCCCCTGTCCATGCCTACTCATCCAAGTGTCTGTGGTGAAATGCACCCTGTCACACACAGAGTTTCTCAAAGAAGCGGTGATGTTGTGTGCGACATGCTGGTGGAGTGCAGGCACACTGTTAGAACTCTCCTGTTAGGTTTTTTTTAGTTTGCTGGTCACATGACCATTTTTGCCTATTTGATCCGGCTCCGCCCTCCTGGCCTTGCTGGACTTCATTGTATTTCTACTCTTGAGCTAGCTTGGTGCTGTTACCTTTCTCTGTTAGTTTTGCTAGGTCTTCTGACCTCTATGTTCTATGTTTTGTGTTTGTCTTTTACTGCTACAATTTCTGCTAGGAGGTGTCCAACTTTATCCCAGTCCCTAGATCTTGTAGGGATCCCTCCCTTGCATCTATAGGTCTTCGTACAGACTAGCTGAGGACTATAGCGGGTCTGATCGCAGGATCAGGTTCCCCGTTACATCGTAGGGATCCAGTTTAGTTCTATTGTAGGGACAGATCTACTGTCTTTCCTTAGTGCTTGTAGCAGATCATAACAGTAAGTCCAGCCCAAAAAAAAAAAAAATTTCTCTAAGGAAAGACCTCCAGTTTTCCATCATGGTCTTGGTTCAAGATTGGGCTCAACGCTTGCAGGGACTCTCTCTGGAGGTGGCCGAGCTCCAACAACACGTGAGTAGCTGTTCTGGAGCACATTTTGTGGAGCCAAAGGTACGTCTGCCTGATCTATTTTTTGGTGAACAACAAGATTTTTTTTTTTTTAAAAATGCTTGTTTATTGTATTTTCGTTTAAGACCCAGATCCTCTGGTGATGAATCACAGCGCATAGGGTTCATAATGTCACTTTTGCGCAAAGATCTTCAGGAATGGGCCTTCTCTCTCCAACCTAGTGATCCGTGCTTTAGATCAGTGGATAGTTTTTTTTCTGCTTTGGGTTTGTTATACGATGATCCTGATCGTGTCTCATCTGCTGAGTCTGAATTGAGACATCTGAGGCAGGGATCAGGTAATGTGGAAAAATATTGTTCTCACTTCCGTCGGTGGTCTGCCCAGGTGGGGTGGAACGATTCAGCTTTGAAAAGCTTGTTTCTTGCAGGGCTAGGTGAAAGGGTTAAGGATTTGCTGATTGCTTATCCCACACCTGGAAATTTGCAGGAGGCAATGCAATTAGCTATACGGGTGGACAGGAGACTGCGTGCAAGGGTTAATGAGAGCAAATCCTCTGCTATGTCAGCTCCGAGTCCTGAGAGGGTCTGTGCTGACAATGGAGAGCCGATGGAGATTGGAGCGATGGCACCCCGCTCTCAGGAAAAAGACCGCAGGCTTTCTGAAGGCTTGTGCTTCTATTGCGGAAATTCTGGTCATTTTATTAAGAACTGTGTGCTTCGTATGAAGAAAAAAAAAAAAATGGTCAGTCATGCACGTATTGCCTGTTTAAATTCTAAGGGAGTATCCCTATCTGCTACTACCGCTGCTCAGGATGAATTAATTGAATTTCGGGTATTTGTGGATTGTGGTTCTACTCTGAATGTGATTGATGGGGGATTCTTGGAAAAACTTAGATTAGAACCTAAAACTTTGTCATCCCCTATTGCTGTGGTTTCTGTTGATGGCTCTCCCTTGAAGAGTGTTACTCATAAGGTCTGTGAATTTCCCCTCACTATTAATGGTATTCATCAAGAGAATTTGGATTTGGTGGTATTGGATAATTTGCCTTCTCCAGTAATATTGGGGTTACCCTGGTTAAAATTGCACAATCCTGTACTGGATTGGTCTACCAATGAAATTAAGTCCTGGAGCCCTAAGTGTTATGACAAGTGTTGTAATGGACGTATTGCTGCGGTGGAAAAAAGGGAATTACCTGTACCTATTCAGGATTTTTGGAGAGTTTTTTCTGAGGAGGAGTCACAAATTTGCCTCCCCATAGAGACTATGTGTTAGAACCTTGCTCTTAGTTTTTTTTTCCTTTGCTGGTCACATGACCTTGTTGGCCTATTTAATCCTGCTCCGCCCTTCTGGCTTTGCTGGACTTCATTGTATATCTACTTTCTAGCTAGCCTGTGCTCTGTGTCTTGCTCTGTTAGTTTGCTTGGTCTACTGACCTCTATGTTCTATATATTTTGTTTGTTCGTCTGTCTGCTACTATTTCTGTTAGGAGGTGTCCCATTTTCCTCCCAGTCCTTAGTACTTGTAGGGATTCCTCCCCCACATCTATAGGTCTCCGTACAGACTAGCTTAGGACTTTAGCAGGTCTGATCGCAGGATCAGGTTCCCTGTTACATCGTAGGGATTAAGCTGAGTTCTATCATAGGGACAGATCTCCTCTCTTTCCTTAGCTCTGATAGCAGAACATAACAGTAAGTCCAGCCTGCAAATTCTCTAAGGAAAGATTTTTCTGTTCCATCATGGTGTCGGTTCAGGATTTGGCTCATCGCCTGCAGGGACTCTCTCTGGAGGTGGCCGAGCTCCGTCAGCACGTGAGTAGCTGTCCTGGAGCACATTTCTTGGAGCCTAAGGTATGTTTGCCGGATTTATTTTTTGGTGAACACCGAGAATTTTTTTCATTCAAAAATGCTTGCTTATTGTATTTTCGTTTGAGACCTAAGTCCTCTGGGGATGAATCCCAGCGTGTAGGGTTCATAATGTCACTTTTGCGCAAAGAGCCTCAGGAGTGGGCCTTTTCTTTGCAACCTAGTGATACATGCTTCAGATCAGTGGATAGTTTTTTTTCTGCTTTGGGACTATTATATGATGATCCTGACCGTGTCGCATCAGCTGAGACTGAGTTGAGACATTTAAAACAAGGATCAGGTAATGTGGAAAAATATTGTACTCATTTCCGTCGTTGGTCTACTCAAACAGGGTGGAACGATTCTGCTCTGAAAAGTCTATTTCTTGCTGGGCTCAGTGAAAGGGTTAAAGACCTGCTAATTGCTTATCCTACACCTGAAGATTTGCAACAGGCTATGCAATTAGCTATACGGGTGGATAGAAGACTGCGTGCAAGGGTTAATGAGAGCAAATCCTCTGCTATGTCAGTTTCTGGTTATAAGAATGTGTGTACTAACAGTGGTGAACCGATGGAGATTGGATCGGTGGCACCTCGCTCTCAAGAAAAAGACCGTCGATTTTTTGAAGGCTTGTGTTTCTATTGCGGAAAATCTGGTCATTTGATTAAAGGCTGTGAGCTTCGTATGAAGAAAGAAAAAAAAATGGTCAGTCATGCCCGTATTGCCTGTTTAAATTCCAAGGGTGTATTTTTAGCTGCTTCCACGATTGCTCAGGAAAAATTTATGGAATTTCGGGTGTTTGTCGATTGTGGGTCTACTCTGAATGTAATTGATGGGGGATTCGTGGAAAGACTCAATTTAAAACCTGAACCTTTATCATCCCCCATTGCTGTGGTTTCTGTGGATGGTTCCCCTTTGAAGAATATTACTCTCAAGGTCTGTGAATTTCCTCTCACTATTAATGGTGTTCACCATGAGAAATTGGATTTGGTAGTGTTGAATAACTTGCCTTCTCCAGTAATATTGGGATTGCCCTGGTTAAAATTTCACAATCCTGTACTGGATTGGTCTACCAGTGAAATTAAATCCTGGAGCCATAAATGTTATGACAAGTGTTGTAATGGGCGTATTGCAGCTTTGGATAGGGGAGAATTGCCTGTTCCTATTCAGGATTTTTGGAGAGTTTTTTCTGAGAAGGAATCGCAGGTTTTGCCTCCCCATAGAGACTATGATTGTTCTATTGAATTTGTCCCTGGAGCGACTCTTCCTAAAAGTCGTTTATTTAACCTTACTATTCCTGAGAGGAAGGCTTTGGAGGAATACATACAGACAAGTTTGGCCGCCGGTCACATTAGGCCCTCCAAGTCTCCTGTGGCGGTTGGATTTTTTTTTGTAAAAAAAAAGGACGGCGGTTTACGTCCTTGTCTGGATTTTCGTGAGATTAACAAAATTACTGTACGCAATCCTTACCCACTGCCATTGATTCCTGATCTGTTTAACCAGTTAATGGGGGCCAAGTGGTTCTCTAAAATTGACCTTAAGGGGGCATACAATCTGTTGCGCATGAAGGAGGGTGACGAATGGAAGACTGCTTTTAACACTCCTGTGGGTCATTTTGAGAATCTGGTTATGCCTTTTGGTCTTACTAATGCTCCTGCATTTTTTCAGAATCTGATTAATGACATCCTTAGACCTTTGATCGGTAAAAATGTGGTTGTGTATTTGGATGACATTTTGATTTATTCGCCGGATCTGGAGTCTCATTGGCGGAGCGTGCGTGAAGTATTACAGTTATTAATGGACAATTCGCTTTTTGCTAAGCTGGAGAAATGTGAGTTCGCTGTACAGAGAATTAGTTTTTTGGGCTACATTATCTCCAGCAAAGGTTTTGAGATGGATCCGGTTAAGGTTCAGGCTGTGCAGGAATGGCCTAGGCCTATTGGTTTGAAATCGATACAGAGGTTTTTGGGTTTCGCCAATTACTATAGAAAATTCATTAAAAATTTTTCTAGTATTGTCAAACCTCTGACTAATCTCACCAGGAAAGGTGCTGATGCGGTTCAGTGGTCTTCTGAGGCCATTGAAGCTTTTGTGTATCTCAAGGAGAGGTTCACCTCTGCTCCCATCCTTATGCAGCCTGATGTTACTAGGCCGTTTTTGGTTGAGGTTGATGCTTCCTCTGTGGGGGTTGGCGCAGTATTGTCTCAGGATAGCGGGGATGGATTACATCCCTGTGCCTTTTTTTCAAAAAAATTTTCGGAGACTGAACTGAATTACGATATTGGTAATCGGGAATTATTGGCTATTAAACTCGCATTTGAACACTGGCGCCACTTCTTGGAAGGTGCGGAATTTCCCGTTCAGGTTCTTACGGATCATAAAAATCTGATATATCTTGATGCTGCCAAGCGCCTGAATGCCCGTCAGGCTAGGTGGGCACTGTTTTTCTCGCGGTTTAATTTCTCCGTTACTTACATCCCTGGTACTAAGAATGTTAAGGCGGATGCCTTGTCTCGCAGTTTTTCTCCCATAGTCGGTGCTGAGAAAGAGGAGAACATTTTACAAGAAGGTGTTGTGATAGCTGCTTTGGACTCCGTTTTGGAAAATGAGATTCTTAAAGCACAGGAGAATGCCCCTTCTAACACTCCTCATGGGAGGTTGTTTGTGCCTGGGACCTTTAGGAGAGATTTGTTTGTTGAGTGTCACGAATCTCGGTTGGCAGGTCATCCCGGAATCTCTGAGACCAAGAGACTGGTGGGTCGCAGTTTTTGGTGGCCTGGATGGCAGAAGGAAGTCATTAAGTGGGTGCGTCAATGTACTATATGTGCTAGATCTAAGTCCTCACATACTCCTGCTGCGGGGTTGCTTTGTCCTTTGGAGGTTCCCAGTGCTCCTTGGACACATTTGGCTATGGACTTTATAACTGACCTTCCCCCCTCTGAGGGTTTTACTGTCATCTGGGTGGTCGTGGACCGTTTTAGCAAGATGTGTCACTTGGTTCCTTTCGTCAAACTGCCCTGCGCTAAAACTCTCGCTAAGGCCTTTGTCAAGGAAATTGTCAGACTTCATGGCGTTCCTACTGACATTGTTTCTGACAGGGGTCCTCAGTTCGTGGCTCGTTTTTGGCGTGCCTTTTGTGACAGGTTGGGAGTTCATTTGTCGTTCTCGTCCAGATATCATCCTGAATCTAATGGCCAGACAGAAAGGAAAAACCAGGATGTTGAGCAGTTCTTGCGTTGTTTTGTGGCAGACAATCAAGAGGGGTGGTCTGAGTTTCTGCCACTTGTTGAATTTGCTCTGAACAATCATACATCTTCTTCTGCTGGTTGTTCGCCTTTTTTTTGTTGTTCTGGGAGACATCCGTCGTTTGGGTCATTCTCCAAGTTGGGATCTGCCGTGCCTGAGGAGGAGAATTTTTCCGGTGATTTGGAGAGAGTTTGGACGGATGTGCGTGGTAATCTTCAGGAGGCCAACAGAAAATCTAAAGACTACTTTGATAGGAAACGACAGGAGGTTTTGTTCGCTGTTGGTGACATGGTTTGGTTGTCCTCTAGGAATCTGCGGTTGAGGATTCCTTCAAAGAAATTGGGTCCCAAGTTTGTAGGGCCTTTTAAGGTGCTTCAGGTTGTCAACCAATCTGCTGTTAGGTTGGAGGTTCCTACCTCCTGGAGAATTAATCCGGTATTTCATGTCTCTCTGTTGAAAAAAGCTGTTGTATCGGATTGTGACGCCTCTGCCACTGTTCCTCCGGTGGTGGAGGACGGGGAATATGAAATTTCTCGCATCCTTAACTCTAGACGGTATAGAGGTAGTTTGCAGTATCTTGTGGCCTGGAAAGGTTTCGGTCCCGAGGATAACTCTTGGGTGAGGTCGGATGATGTTTCCGCGTCCAGACTTATCAGAGCGTTTCACAGGAGATTTCCTGATAAGCCTGGTCCTAGGGGATCCAGAGGATCCTCTTAGAAGGGGGGGTACTGTTAGAACCTTGCTCTTAGTTTTTTTTTCCTTTGCTGGTCACATGACCTTGTTGGCCTATTTAATCCTGCTCCGCCCTTCTGGCTTTGCTGGACTTCATTGTATATCTACTTTCTAGCTAGCCTGTGCTCTGTGTCTTGCTCTGTTAGTTTGCTTGGTCTACTGACCTCTATGTTCTATATATTTTGTTTGTTCGTCTGTCTGCTACTATTTCTGTTAGGAGGTGTCCCATTTTCCTCCCAGTCCTTAGTACTTGTAGGGATTCCTCCCCCACATCTATAGGTCTCCGTACAGACTAGCTTAGGACTTTAGCAGGTCTGATCGCAGGATCAGGTTCCCTGTTACATCGTAGGGATTAAGCTGAGTTCTATCGTAGGGACAGATCTCCTCTCTTTCCTTAGCTCTGATAGCAGAACATAACACTATGATTGTACCATTGAATTTGTCCCTGGAGCGACTCTTCCTAAAAGTCGTTTATTTAATCTTACTATTCCTGAGAGAAAGGCTTTGGAGGAATACATACAGACAAGCTTGGCCGCCGGTCACATTAGGCCTTCCAAGTCTCCTGTGGCTGTTGGATTTTTTTTTGTAAAAAAAAAAGATGGCGGTTTATGTCCTTGTCTGGACTTTCGTGAGATTAATAAAATTACTGTACGCAATCCTTACCCACTGCCATTGATTCCTGATTTATTTAACCAGTTAGTGGGGCCAAGTGGTTCTCTAAAAGTGATCTCCGGGGGGCATACAATTTGTTGCGCATGAAGGAGGGTGATGAATGGAAGACTGCTTTTAACACTCCTATGGGACATTTTGAGAATCTGGTTATGCCTTTTGGTCTTACCAATGCTTCAGCATTTTTTCAGAATCTTATTAATGACATCCTTAGACCTTTAATCGGCAAAAATGTGGTTGTGTATTTGGATGACATTCTGATTTATTCGCCTGATCTGGAGTCTCATTGGCGGAGCGTACGTGAGGTATTACAGTTATTAATGGACAATTCGCTTTTTGCTAAGCTGGAGAAATGTGAGTTCGCTGTACAGAGAATTAGTTTTTTGGGCTACATTATCTCCAGTGAAGGTTTTGAGATGGACCCGGTTAAAGTTCAAGCTGTGCAGGAATGGCCTAGGCCTATTGGTTTGAAATCGATACAGAGGTTTTTGGGTTTCGCCAATTATTACAGAAAATTCATTAAAAATTTTTCTATTATTGTCAAACCGCTGACCGATCTCACCAGGAAAGGTGCTAATGCGGTTCAGTGGACTTCTGAGGCCATTGAAGCTTTTGTGTTTCTAAAGGAGAGGTTCACCTCTGCTCCCATCCTTATGCAGCCTGATGTGACTAAGCCGTTTTTGGTTGAGGTTGATGCTTCTTCGGTGGGGGTCGGTGCGGTGTTGTCTCAGGAAAACAAGGATGGAGTACATCCCTGTGCCTTTTTTTCAAAAAAATTTTCTGAGACTGAACTTAATTACGATATTGGTAATCGGGAATTGCTGGCGATTAAACTCGCATTTGAACACTGGCGTCACCTCTTGGAAGGTGCTGAATTTCCCATTCAGGTTTTCACTGATCATAAAAATCTGATCTATCTTGATGCTGCCAAGCGCTTGAATGCCCGTCAGGCTAGGTGGGCACTTTTTTTCTCGCGGTTTAATTTTTCCGTTACTTACATCCCGGGTACCAAGAATGTTAAAGCGGATGCTTTGTCTCGCAGCTTTTCTCCCATGGCCGGTGTTGAGGAGGAAGAGGAGAGCATTTTACAAGAAGGTGTTGTGATTGCTGCTTTGGACTCCGTTTTGGAGAATGAGATTCTTAAAGCTCAGGAGAATGCCCCATCTAACACTCCCCATGGGAGGTTGTTTGTGCCTAGGACCTTTAGGAGAGATTTGTTTGTTGAGTGTCATGAGTCTCGGTTGGCAGGTCATCCAGGAATTTCTGAGACCAAGAGACTTGTGGGTCGCAGTTTTTGGTGGCCTGGATAGCAGAAGGAAGTCATTAAGTGGGTGCGCCAATGTACTGTGTGTGCTAGATCCAAGTCTTCGCATGCTCCAGCTGCGGGGTTGATTTGCCCTCTGGAGGTTCCTAGTGCACCATGGACACATCTGGCTATGGACTTTATTACTGACCTTCCCCCCTCTGAAGGTTTCACGGTCATCTGGGTGGTCGTGGACCGTTTTAGCAAGATGTGTCACTTGGTTCCCTTCATCAAACTGCCTTGCGCTAAGACACTCGCTAAGGCCTTTGTCAAGGAAATTGTCAGACTACATGGTGTTCCTACTGACATTGTTTCTGATAGGGGACCTCAGTTCGTGGCTCGTTTTTGGCGTGCCTTTTGTGACAGGTTGGGAGTTCATTTGTCGTTTTCATCCGGATATCATCCTGAGTCTAATGGCCAGACAGAAAGGAAGAACCAGGATGTTGAGCAGTTCTTGTGTTGTTTTGTGGCAGACAATCAAGAGGGGTGGTCTGAGTTTCTGCCACTTGCTGAATTTGCTCTTAACAACCATACATCCTCTTCTGCTGGGTGTTCGCCTTTTTTTTGTTGTTCTGGGAGACATCCGTCTTTTGGGTCATTCTCCAAATTGGTATCGGCTGTGCCTGAGGAGGAGAGTTTTTCCGATGATTTGGAGAGAGTTTGGACGGATGTGCGTGGTAATCTTCAGGAGGCTAACAAAAAATCTAAGAGGTACTTTGATAGGAAACGGCAAGAGGTTTTGTTTGCTGTTGGTGACATGGTTTGGTTGTCCTCTAAGAATCTGCGATTGAGGATTCCTTCTAAAAAATTGGGTCCCAAGTTCGTAGGGCCCTTTAAGGTGCTTCAGATAGTTAACCAATCTGCTGTTAGGTTGGAGGTTCCTACGTCCTGGAAGATTAACCCGGTGTTTCATGTTTCTCTGTTGAAAAAAGCTGATGTGTCGGATGGTGACGCCTCTGCCACTGTTCCTCCGGTGGTGGAGGACGGGGAATATGAAATTTCCCACATCCTAAATTCTAGACGGTATAGAGGGAGTTTGCAGTATCTCGTCGCTTCGAAGGGTTTCGGACCTGAGGATAACTCATGGGTGAGGGCGGATGATGTTTTTGCTTCCAGACTTGTCAGAGCTTTTCACAGGAGGTTTCTTGGTAAGCCTGGGCCTAGGGGATCCGGAGGATCCTCTTAGAAGAGGGGGTACTGTTAGAACTCTCCTGTTAGGTTTTTTTTAGTTTGCTGGTCACATGACCATTTTTGCCTATTTGATCCGGCTCCGCCCTCCTGGCCTTGCTGAACTTCATTGTATTTCTACTCTTGATCTAGCTTGGTGCTCTGTTACCTTTCTCTGTTAGTTTTGCTAGGTCTTCTGACCGCTATGTTCTATGTTGTGTGTTTGTCTTTTACTGCTACAATTTCTGCTAGGAGGTGTCCAACTTTATCCCAGTCCCTAGATCTTGTAGGGATCCCTCCCTTGCATCTATAGGTCTTCGTACAGACTAGCTGAGGACTATAGCGGGTCTGAGCGCAGGATCAGGTTCCCCGTTACATCGAAGGGATCCAGTTTAGTTCTATTGTAGGGACAGATCTCCTGTCTTTCCTTAGTGCTTGTAGCAGATCATAACACACACCTTTCTTTGAGAAGTAGTGCCGACTGGGCATCTGGTACTGGGGCACTGCGACGGACATAAGGTCTCGAAAATCCTCTGTGTCCACCAGATGGAAAGGCAGCATTTCTGTAGCCAAGAGCTTGCAGATGGTGAAATTCAACCTCTTAGCTTTCTCATGGCTAGGAGGAAATGGTCTTTTACTTGTCCACATCTGAGGGACCGAGGGCTGGCTATTGTGCTTAGACGGGGTTGATAAGGGTGTTCCCGGCAAACTGACGGTCTGTGAGGAAGATGCAGGTGGACATGTTAGCTTGCCTTGATCCAAAGGTGGTGCTATCGATGTCGGACAGCGCTCAACACCAGCTGGTGTTACCACCTCCAAAGAAAATGATGACCTGCCAATCACGCTGGCTGTTGCGGGTAAAGAGGTGGCAGGTCTGCGCCCCAAAACAGGTGTGACTGCTGTCCCCCCAGTCACAGAGGATGAAGAGGCCGCGGATGCACAAGATATGGCAGACGGTGGTTGGCCCGGCCGGCTAGGCCGCATTATAGCACAGTGAGCTTCCCACTGCAACTTATGCTTCATGTCCATGTGCCGGTTCATGCATGAAGTACTCAAACTATGTATTTTTTGGCCTCTACTTAGCTTTTGCTGACAAATGTTACAGATAACACGAGTTGGGTCATCTTTATCGATCTGAAAAAATGCCCAGGCTATGCAAGGCTTAGCACCCATGCGACCTGAAGAGCCACCACGACTTGTGGTGAGAGGCAGAGTTGTGTTTGAGGATGCAGTTGTTGACGTGCTTACAGTACTACGTCTCTGTCCAGGAAGGCGCAACCTGACCTCGTCTTCACTAGCATTCTCCTCCACCTCCTCTGCTGACCTCATCTCTTGGCTGACTGTGGGTTGACAATAAGTGGGATCTTCAACCTCATCATCATCACCCTGTGGGTTATCACACCCGTCATCCTCAGAGCCAACCTGTTCCTGCCCTGACAAAAAACTAAAGTTGTCGCTCCAATCAGGTATTTGAGTCTCATCATCGACATCCTCATTGCCTCCACCAACAGGAGTTACAGTTTGGGAATGAGGGTCTACATTATGGTCAGAACCTTCTGCGTCTGGTCCTGGATCCGACTCATAAAGATTCTGGGCATCAGTGCAGATCATTTCCTCGTCTGGATTCACAGAAGCGCTGGAGCCGACCTCTGATTCCCAGGCTATAGCATGAGTAAACAGCTCTGCAGACTCAACTAGAGATGAGCGGTGTTCGACTAGAACTGTTCGCCAATCTCAAATTCGAGCTGTTTTGGGCGGTGTTCGAGTTGTTCGACGAACCCGAACGATTTGCAAAAAATTCGGCTGTTCGAGGTTATGTTCGATAACTGTTCGTGCACCAAAAGCGTGTCTTGCATGTCTGGCGCTATTTAGAGCACCAATCATGCAGGGATTGTCTGCCACTCACTGTAATGCCACAGCCATGGTGGTTGTGGCATTACAGTGATTGCCCAAATCGATGGGAACAGTGCCAACAGTGAAACATGAAAAGCCGGCAATTCAGCAGCGGCGTACACCGGTACCCGACAATTTAGAACCGAAAGAATAGAGCTTCACACATAGATTAGATAGATATAAACATGTCAGCCACATATATACGAAGTACAGTGAAAGTGCTGCTTACTGTACTTGTCATTTAGCGTAAAGGATTTATCAAAAAAAATAATAGTGTTTTCATGCACCATCTCTTTAAAAAAGCCGGCCGGCAATTCAGCAGCGGTACCCGACAATTTATAACAGACAGAATAGAGCTTCACACATAGATTAGATAGATAGAAACATGTCAGCCACATATATATGAAGTACAGTGACATTGTTGCTTACTGTACTTGTCATTTAGCGTAAAGGATTTATCAAAAAAAATAATAGTGTTTTCATGCACCGTCTCTTTAAAAAAGCCGGCCGGCAATTCAGCAGCGGTACCCGACAATTTATAACAGACAGAATAGAGCTTCACACATAGATTAGATAGATAGAAACATGTCAGTCACATATATATGAAGTACAGTGATAGTGTTGGTTACTGTACTTGTCATTTAGTATTAAAATAAAGGATTTATTATTAAAAATATTGGCGTGGGGTTCCCCTTAATTTTAGGCTCTAGCGGAGGTTAAGCAGACGGCTGGGGCAGATGCTTGAAGCCTGGGAAGGGGGTAATACCCACGGAGCTTCACAGGCTACTAATATCAGCCCCCAGCTGAATACATAGCCTTTACTAGCTATTAAAATGGGGGACCCCCCCAAAAAAATGACGTGGGGTCCCCCCTAATTTAATAGCTAGCAAAGGCTAGGCAGACAGCTGGGGGCTGATATTAATAGCCCAGGATGGGAGCCATGAATATTGGCCCCCTCCCAGGCTAGAAACACCAGCCGTCAGCCGCCCCAGAAATGGCGCATTCATAGGATGCGCCAATTCTGGCACTTAGCCTCGCTCTTCCACGCTGCCCTGGTGCGGTGGCAGGGGGTAATAGGGTTGGGGTTGATGTCAGCTTATAATGCCAGCTGACATCAAGCCCAGGTTAGTAATGGAGAGGCGTCTATAAGACACCCCCATTACTAACCCCATAGTCAAAGTTAAAAAAAACACAAACACCCAGAATAAAGTCCTTTAATTGAAATAAAGACACAATCCTTTATTGTTCTAAATTGAACCATACTTACCGTCACGCCCATTCCAGCTGAAGCCAACGATCTCCTGCAATAAAAGAAAAATAATAAAGCAACCTCATCCTTACCTTTCCATGGTTCCCATGACAGCTTCAGCTCTGCTACATCGAGATGACAGGCTGGACCGCAGCAGAACGCTGCCATCCAGCCTCTCATCCCGCAGACACTGAGAAGCGCAGGCTTGCTTGCGCTGCTCAGCGTCTCTCTGTGACGACATCCAGATGAGCCGAGTTCATGTCCAATGAACTCGGCTCACCTCATGCACGTCACTGACAGCGTGGGAAAATTCTCACGCTGAAGCGGTGAGTGCAGGAGAATTCTCCCACGCTGTCAGTGACGTGCATAAGGTGAGCTCATGTCCAATGAACTCAGCTCACCTCCTGCACGTCACTGACAGCGTGGGAGAAATCTCCTGCACTCAGCGCTTCAGCGTGAGAATTCTCCCACGCTGAAGCGCTGAGTGCAGGAGAATTTTCCCACGCTGTCAGTGACGTGCATAAGGTGAGCTCATGTCCAAAGAACTCAGCTCACCTCCTGCACGTCACTGACAGCGTGGGAGAATTCTCCTGCACTCAGCGCTTCAGTGTGAGAATTCTCCCACGCTGTCAGTGACGTGCATGAGGTGAGCCGAGTTCATTGGACATTAACTCGGCTCATCTGGATGCCCTCACAGAGAGACACTGTGGAGCGCAAGCAAGCCTGCGCTTCTCAGTGTCTGCGGGATGACAGGCTGGATGGCAGCGTTCTGCTGCGGTCCAGCCTGTCATCTCGATGTAGCAGAGCTGAAGCTGTCATGGGAACCATGGAAAGGTAAGGATGATGTTGATTTATTATTTTTCTTTTATTTCAGGAGATCGTTGGCTTCAGCTGGAATGGGTGTGATGGTAAGTATGGTTTAATTTAGAACAATAAAGAATTGTGTGTTTATTTCAATTAAAGGACTTTTTTCTGGGTGTTGTGTTTTTTTTAAATACTTTACTAGAAATTCATGGTGGTCATGTCTAATATTGGCGTGACCCCATGAATTTCGGGCTTAGGGCCAGCTGATAATGCCAAGCTGGCCCTAACCCCTTTATTACCCAGTGAGCCACCGCATCAGGGCCCTGGATGAGTTGGGTACAGCGCCAGAAGATGGCGCTTCTATGAACGCGCCATTTTCCGGGGTGGCTGCGGACTGCAATTTGCAGCGGGGGTGGCCCAGAAAGCTTGGGCCTCCCTGCGCTGCGGATTCCAGCCCCCAGCTGCCTAGTTGTACCTGGCTGGACACAAAAACAGGGCGAAGCCCCACGTCAATTTTCTTTAAATTATTTCATGAAATAATTAAGAAAAAAAGGGCTTCCCTATATTGTTGTGTCCGGCCAGGTACAAATAGGCAGCTGGTGGTTGGGGGCAGCCCGTTCCTGCCTGCTGTACCTGGCTGGACACAAATATAGTGCGAAGCCCCACGTCAATTTTTTTTAAATTATTTCATGAATTTCCTGAAATAATTAAAAAAAATTGAAGTGGGGCTTCGCACTATATTTGTGTCCAGCCAGGTACAGCAGGCAGGAACGGGCTGCCCCCATCCACCAGCTGCCTATTTGTACCTGGCCGGACACAACAATATAGGGAAGCCCTTTTTTTCTTAATTATTTCATGAATTTCATGAAATAATTAAAAAAAATTGAAGTGGGGCTTCGCACTATATTTGTGTCCAGCCAGGTACAGCAGGCAGGAACGGGCTGCCCCCATCCACCAGCTGCCTATTTGTACCTGGCCGGACACAACAATATAGGGAAGCCCTTTTTTTCTTAATTATTTCATGAATTTCATGAAATAATTAAAAAAAATTGAAGTGGGGCTTCGCACTATATTTGTGTCCAGCCAGGTACAGCAGGCAGGAACGGGCTGCCCCCAACCACCAGCTGCCTATTTGTACCTGGCCGGACACAACAATATAGGGAAGGCCTTTTTTTCTTAATTATTTCATGAATTTCATGAAATAATTAAAAAAAAAGTACGTGGGGCTTCGCCCTATTTTTGTGTCCAGCCAGGTACAACTAGGCAGCTGGGGGCTGGAATCTGCAGCGCAGGGAGGCCCAAGCTGTCTGGGCCCCCCCCCGCTACAAATTGCAGTCCGCAGCCACCCCGGAAAATGGCGCGTTCATAGAAGCGCCATCTTCTGGCGCTGTACCCAACTCATCCAGGGCCCTGGTGCGGTGGCTCACTGGGTAATAAAGGGGTTAGGGCCAGCTTGGTATTATCAGCTGGCCCCAAGCCCAAAATTCATGGGGTCACGCCAGTATTAGACATGACCGCCATGAATTTCTAGTAAAGTATTTAAAAAAAACACAACACCCAGAATAAAGTCCTTTAATTGAAATAAAGACACAATTCTTTATTGTTCTAAATTAAACCATACTTACCATCACACCCATTCCAGCTGAAGCCAACGATCTCCTGCAATAAAAGAAAAATAATAAACCAACCTCATCCTTACCTTTCCATGGTTCCCACGACAGCTTCAGCTCTGCTACATCGAGATGACTGGCTGGACCGCAGCAGAACGCTGCCATCCAGTCTGTCATCCCGCAGACACTGAGAAGCGCAGGCATGCTTGCGCTCCTCACTGTCTCGCTGTGACGGCATCCAGATGAGCCGAGGTCATGTCCAATGAACTCGGCTCACCTCATGCACGTCACTGACAGCGTGGGAAAATTCTCACACTGAAGTGCTGAGTGCAGGAGAATTCTCCCACGCTGTCAGTGATGTGCATGAGGTGAGCTCATGTCCAATGAACTCAGCTCACCTCCTGCACGTCACTGACAGCGTGGGAAAATTCTCCTGCAATCAGCGCTTCAGCGTGAGAATTTTCCCACACTGTCAGTGACGTGCATGAGGTGAGCCGAGTTCATTGGACATGAACTCGGCTCATCTGGATGTCGTCACAGAGAGACGCTGAGCAGCGCAAGCAAGCCTGCGCTTCTCAGTGTCTGCGGGATGACAGGCTGGATGGCAGCGTTCTGCTGCGGTCCAGCCTGTTATCTCGATGTAGCAGAGCTGAAGCTGTCGTGGGAACCATGGAAAGGTAAGGATGAGGTTGCTTTATTATTTTTCTTTTATTGCAGGAGATCGTTGGCTTCAGCTGGAATGGGCGTGATGGTAAGTATGGTTTAATTTAGAACAATAAAGAATTGTGTCTTTATTTCAATTAAAGGACTTTATTCTGGGTGTTTGTGTTTTTTTTAACTTTGACTATGGGGTTAGTAATGGGGGTGTCTTATAGACGCCTCTCCATTACTAACCTGGGCTTGATGTCAGCTGGCATTATAAGCTGACATCAACCCCAACCCTATTACCCCCTGCCACCGCACCAGGGCAGCGTGGAAGAGCGAGGCTAAGTGCCAGAATTGGCGCATCCTATGAATGCGCCATTTCTGGGGCGGCTGACGGCTGGTGTTTCTAGCCTGGGAGGGGGCCAATATTCATGGCTCCCTTCCTGGGCTATTAATATCAGCCCCCAGCTGTCTGCCTAGCCTTTGCTAGCTATTAAATTAGGGGGGACCCCACGTCATTTTTTTGGGGGGGTCCTCCATTTTAATAGCTAGTAAAGGCTAGGTATTCAGCTGGGGGCTGATATTAGTAGCCTGGGAAGCTCCGTGGGTATTACCCCCTTCCCAGGCTTCAAACATCTGCCCCAGCCGTCTGCTTAACCTCCGCTAGAGCCTAAAATTAAGGGGAACCCCACGCCAATTTTTTTTAATAATAAATCCTTTATTTTAATACTAAATGACAAGTACAGTAACCAACACTATCACTGTACTTCATATATATGTGACTGACATGTTTCTATCTATCTAATCTATGTGTGAAGCTCTATTCTGTCTGTTATAAATTGTCGGGTACCGCTGCTGAATTGCCGGCCGGCTTTTTTAAAGAGACAGTGCATGAAAACACTATTATTTTTTTAAATAAATCCTTTACACTAAATGACAAGTACAGTAAGCAACACTATCACTGTACTTATTATATATGTGACTGACATGTTTCTATCTATCTAATCTATGTGTGAAGCTCTATTCTTTCTGTTCTAAATTGTCGGGTACAGATGCTGAATTGCCGGCCGGCTTTTTTAAAGAGACGGTGCATGAAAACACTAATATTTTTTTTAATAAATCCTTTACACTAAATGACAAGTGCAGTAACCAACACTGTCACTGTGCTTCTTATATGTGTGACTGACATGTTTCTATCTATCTAATCTATGTGTGATGCTCTATTCCTTCTTGTCTAAATTGTCGGGTACCGGTGTATGCCGCTGCTGAATTTGCCGGCCGGCTTTTTTAAAGAGAGTGTCTTCTGAGCAGTTTGTCAGCTTTTGGACACCTTTGCAGGTGTTTTCTATGTGTTTCTATGTGTTTTTGTTTGCCTGCCATTGGTTTTAACGGTGTTCGACGGTGTTCTAACGTGTTCGACGAACAGTTCGACGAACAGTTCCTCGAACATCCCGGTGTTCGACGAACCGAACCGAACCCGAACACTAGGGGGTGGCTCAACACTAGACTCAACCATCTGTTCTACCTCATACTCAGACGGGCAGCTGGAGATTTGGGAGCTGTGAGGAAGCAAGTGCGATTGGGGTGACACCTTTGAGGACTGGAGTATTTGTGATGTTGAAGTTGATGTGGAGGAGAGCCCACTTAAAGGAACACTTGATATCCGTTGAAGCACCTGCTGTTTTTGTGCCTCATCTGGAATTTGTAGCGATTGGCGTGGCCGTAAGAAAGGGATCTTATCACATTGTCCGCTAAAAGAAGTAGACATTTTAGTTTGGCTGGAAGACGGACACAACCTTTTTTCCCCTTCCCAACATGCCTATTCCCCTTTCCACCAGCAGCAGGCCTTTTTCCACTCATTTTGGTGGTTAACTAATTCACAACTCTGAAGTTGTTTGCACATAAAAACAATGGATGGGAACCGAGCAGAGCTGAGTGGCCAAACTGTGGTATTAGGCCAAAATTATTGGCTAGGTTAGATGCAGAAAAAAATTATATTCAATTTGCAACCTGATGGAGGTCAGTATAGATGGACTAATAGAACAAGTCCCACACACAGCTAGAAGCCCAAATATTTTTTCAGAGGTAGATGCAGAAAAAAATTATATTCAGTTTGCAACCTGATGGAGGTCAGTATAGATGGACTAATAGAACAAGTCCCACACACTGCTAGAAGGCCAAATATTTTTTCAGAGCTAGATGCAGAAAAATATTATATTCAATTTGCAACCTGATGGAGGTCAGTATAGATGGACTAATAGACCAAGTCCCACACACTGCTAGAAGCCCAAATATTTTTTCAGAGCTAGATGCAGAAAAAAATTATATTCAATTTGCAACCTGATGGAGGTCAGTATAGATGGACTAATAGAACAAGTCCCACACACAGCTAGAAGCCCAAATATTTTTTCAGAGGTAGATGCAGAAAAAAATTATATTCAGTTTGCAACCTGATGGAGGTCAGTATAGATGGACTAATAGAACAAGTCCCACACACAGCTAGAAGCCCAAATATTTTTTCAGAGCTAGATGCAGATAAAAATTATTTTTAATTTGCAACCTGATGGAGGTCAGTATAGATGGACTAATAGACCAAGTCCCACACACTGCTAGAAGCCCAAATATTTTTTCAGAGCTAGATGCAGACAAAAAATTATTTTTAATTTGCAACCTGATGGAGGTCAGTATAGATGGACTAGTAGAACAAGTCCCACACACTGCTAGAAGGACAAATATTTTTTCAGAGCTAGATGCAGAAAAAAAATATGTTCAATTTGCAACCTTATGGAGGTCAGTATAGATGGACTAATAGAATGATGCTATGCCCGAAAGGTTTTACTTCACTAGGTGCAGTAAAAAAATTGGTATTCTATACACAGGTGGTGTATCTTGCAACACAGATAGGCTACTCCACTGACTAACACACTCTGCAATAGGCCAAAAAGGATTAGCTTTGCTAGATTCAGCCAAATGCTGTGAAAAAAACTTGCACAGCACTGGCACAGACCTGCCTGGCAAAAACTGATAGGAACTGATGTAACTTAGTCCTGAAAAGGACTGCAATTACAATTAGTCTTTACTCCCACAACCTATCTATTTAAGAGCACAGACCAGCCTGATAAAAGTCATAGGAAATGCTGTAACCTAGTCCTTAAAAGGACTGCAATCACAACTATTCCCTACTCCCAAGCTATCTGTAGATTTGTGCGAAAATTGGCTTGAAATTAACAAGGTATAGCGCACACAGCAACAGCGGTGCCGTCTAACACGCAGCTGCAGCAGTGAGAAAATGGTGGCGACGGGGAAAATGGCTGGGTCTTATAGGGCAAGGACATGTGACATACACTGCCAATGACACATGCCCTTGCTTGTGTGAAAAAAAGCACTTCGCTCCGTGTGTGCGCTGCTGATAGGCTGACAGATTGCACCTCCCCACTGTACATGTGGGAAAGAGAAAAAAAAATGGAGATCTTCATTATTCCTGCAGAGATCCATCCCCTGCCCCTCCCCCCGCCCCGCTGTACACTCAAACTGCGTATTAACATTAATTTTCATCATTACTGAGAAAAAATCCAGTTATGATTTTGGTGCACGAACAGTTATCGAACATAACCTCGAACAGCCGAATTTTTCTCAAATCGTTCGTGTTCGCCGAACGGCTCGAACACCGCCCAAAACAGCTCGAATTTGAGATTGGAGAACAGTTCGAGTCAAACAACACTCATCTCTACTAGCTATCTTCCTGTGTTTTCCAGTCTGTTCCATGTGAACAGAGTCCTGTCCTGTCTGCCTGCACCTGTGGCTCTGCTCTGCTCTGCTCTGCTCCTCTTGCCCTCTGCACCTGCAGCTTAACTCTGCTCTGCTCTGCTTGTCCTGTGCGCCTGCGGTTCTGCTCTGCTCCGCTTGTCCTCTGTACCTGCGGCTCGCCTCCGCTCTGCTCCTCTTGCCCTCTGGACCTGCAGCTTAACTCTGCTCGCCTTGTCCTCCGCGCCTGCGGTTCCGCTCTGCTCTGCTCCGCTTGTCCTCCACGTCTACGGTTCTGCTCTGCCCTGCTCCGCTTGTCCTCCACGTTTGTTGTTCTGCTCTGCTCTGCTTGTCCTCCGCGTCTGCGGTTCTGCTCTGCTCTGCTCCGCTTGTCCTCCGCGTCTGCGGTTCTGCTCTGCATGTCCTCCGTGTCTGTGGTTCTGCTCTGCTCTGCTTGTCCTACGCACCTGCGGTTCTGCTCTGCTTCTCCACCGCACCTGCGGCTCTGTTCCTGTATCCCAGTCTCTACTGGTCCCTATTCAGCCTGCTTTCCTACCTGCCAGTATCGGTCTGTCTGCATACCAGCCATGCCTGCCAGTACCCACCTGTCTGCATACCAGCCATGCCTGCCAGTACCCACCTGTCTGCATACCATCCGTGCCTGCCAATACCCACCTGTCTGCATACCAGCCGTGCCTGCCTGTTCCTGCATTCCCCGGTGTGGGTCAACAGCTGTGACCGAGGTCTGACCTGGAGTAGCACCTGGGCCACCTCCCATGTCCCTCCTCGGACCATGGAGTCAATTAAGCCACCGTGTGTTCGTGGTCGGATCTGGCGAGGCCCCTAGTCATGCCCCTCCAGGCACTCCTCAGTTCGTGGCCCAGTGGGACCACTAACCACGCTCACGCCAGTCAGTCCGGGCGTGAGCTGAACAGTTTGCTCAGGCCATAGTCCCCGTTGAGTCCCACGGCCCTTTGCTCTCGGAGACATTTGAATCCTTGTCTGGCGAATACGTGCACCAAGGAAAAAAATCTTTCTCAAGCTGAGGTCCAGGCGATTTACGCACCAGCCCAAATGGAGCTATCAGCACTTGTTCCTGCGGATCCACCACGGTATTATGGGGATCCAAAACAAAGCCATGCGTTTGTGGTGCAATGCATGCTGCATTTCAAATTCTATGCTCACTATTTTCCCACAGATCAGGTTAAAGTAGCATTTCTGATGTCCTACCTAGCGGGTGATGCCTTGAATTGGATCACCCCCCTATGAGAAGCATGGGATCCTATCGTCTCTGACCTGCAGGCCTTCCTGGTGGCCTTTCTAATGGTCTTCGATGACCCTAACCCTGAAGCTTCTGCTAAAGCTTCCCTTCCCAATATCCTGGAGCAGTCCCGATGGGTGATGCATGTAGGTAGCCCACAAGTTCCTCAGCCTGCAGAGGCTGCTGGCCACGCAGAATCCACACAGGATGACAATGCTTCACAGAATACTTCTCTACCCAAGCTCAAGAGGCAGTCCAGACGGGCAAAGCGTACAGGTAAACCGTCATGTCAGGTTCTGTACTCCCAAATAGAGATGAGCGTTGTTCTACTCGAACTGTTCGCCAATCTCAAATTCGAGCTGTTTTGGGCGGTGTTCGAGCCGTTCGGCGAACACGAACGATTTGAGAAAAATTCGGCTGTTCGAGGTTATGTTCGATAACTGTTCATGCACCAAAATCATGACTGGATTTTTTCTCAGTAATGATGTAAATTAATGTTTATACGCAGTTTGAGTGTACAGCGGGGTGGGGGGAGGGGCAGGGGATGGATCTCTGCAGGAATAATGAAGATCTCCATTTTTTTTTTTCTTTCCCGCATTTACAGTGGGGAGGTGCAATCTATCAGCCTATCAGCAGCGCACACACGGAGCGAAGTGCTTTTTTCACACAAGCAAGGGCATGTGTCATTGGCAGTGTATGTCACATGTCCTTACCCTATAAGACCAAGCCATTTTCCCCGTCGCCACCATTTTCTTACTGCTGCAGCTGCGTGTTAGACGGCACCGCTGTTGCTGTGTGCGCTATACCTTGTTAATTTCAAGCCAATTTTCGCACAAATCTACAGATAGCTTGGGAGTAGGGAATAGTTGTGATTGCAGTCCTTTTAAGGACTAGGCTACAGCATTTCCTACGACTTTTATCAGGCAGGTCTGTGCTCTTAAATAGATAGATTGTGGGAGTAAAGACTAATTGTAATTGCAGTCCTTTTCAGGACTAGGTTACATCAGTTCCTATCAGTTTTTGCCAGGCAGGTCTGTGCCAGTGCTGTGCAAGTTTTCTTCACAGCATTTGGCTGAATCTAGCAAAGCTAATCCTTTTTGGCCTATTGCAGAGTGTGTTAGTCAGTGGAGTAGCCTATCTGTGTTGCAAGATATACCACCTGTGTATAGAATACCAATTTTTTTTACTGCACCTAGTGAAGTAAAATCTTTTGGGCATAGCATCATTCTATTAGTCCATCTATACTGACCTCCATCAGGTTGCAAATTGAATATAATTTTTTTCTGCATCTAGCTCTGAAAAAATATTTGGGCTTCTAGCAATGTGTGGGACTTGTTCTATTAGTCCATCTATACTGACCTCCATCAGGTTGCAAACTGAATATAATTTTTTTCTGCATCTAGCTCTGAAAAAATATTTGGCCTTCTAGCAGTGTGTGGGACTTTCTCTATTAGTCCATCTATACTGACCTCCATCAGGTTGCAAACTGAATATATTTTTTTTCTGCATCTACCTCTGAAAAAATATTGGGCTTCTAGCTGTGTGTGGGACTTGTTCTATTAATCCATCTATACAGACCTCCATCATGTTGCAAACTGAATATAATTTTTTTCTGCATCTACCTCTGAAAAAATATTTGGGCTTCTAGCAGTGTGTGGGACTTGTTCTATTAGTCCATTTATACTGACCTCCATCAGGTTGCAAACTGAATATATTTTTTTTCTGCATTTACCTCTGAAAAAATATTGGGCTTCTAGCTGTGTGTGGGACTTGTTCTATTGATCCATCTATACAGACCTCCATCAGGTTGCAAACTGAATATAATTTTTTTCTGCATCTACCTCTGAAAAAATATTTGGGCTTCTAGCTGTGTGTGGGACTTGTTCTACTAGTCCATCTATACTGACCTCCATCAGGTTGCAAATTAAAAATAATTTTTATCTGCATCCAGCTCTGAAAAAAATATTTGGCCTTCTAGCAGTGTGTGGGACTTTCTCTATTAGTACATCTATACTGACCGCCATCAGGTTGCAAATTAAAAATAATTTTTATCTGCATCCAGCTCTGAAAAAATATTTGGCCTTCTAGCAGTGTGTGGGACTTTCTCTATTAGTCCATCTATACTGACCTCCATCAGGTTGCAAATTAAAAATAATTTTTTGTCTGCATCTAGCTCTGAAAAAATATTTGGCCTTCTAGCAGTGTGTGGGACTTTCTCTATTAGTCCATCTATACTGACCTCCATCAGGTTGCAAACTGAATATATTTTTTTTCTGCATCTACCTCTGAAAAAATATTGGGCTTCTAGCTGTGTGTGGGACTTGTTCTATTAATCCATCTATACAGACCTCCATCAGGTTGCAAACTGAATATAATTTTTTTCTGCATCTACCTCTGAAAAAATATTTGGGCTTCTAGCTGTGTGTGGGACTTGTTCTATTAGTCCATCTATACTGACCTCCATCAGGTTGCAAACTGAAAATAATTTTTTGTCTGCATCTAGCTCTGAAAAAATATTTGGGCTTCTAGCTGTGTGTGGGACTTGTTCTATTAATCCATCTATACAGACCTCCATCAGGTTGCAAACTGAATATAATTTTTTTCTGCATCTACCTCTGAAAAAATATTTGGGCTTCTAGCTGTGTGTGGGACTTGTTCTATTAGTCCATCTATACTGACCTCCATCAGGTTGCAAACTGAAAATAATTTTTTGTCTGCATCTAGCTCTGAACAAATATTTGGGCTTCTAGCTGTGTGTGGGACTTGTTCTATTAGTCCATCTATACTGACCTCCATCAGGTTGCAAACTGAATATAATTTTTTTCTGCATCTAGCTCTGAAAAAATATTTGGCCTTCTAGCAGTGTGTGGGACTTTCTCTATTAGTCCATCTATACTGACCTCCATCAGGTTGCAAATTAAAAATAATTTTTTGTCTGCATCTAGCTCTGAAAAAATATTTGGCCTTCTAGCAGTGTGTGGGACTTTCTCTATAAGTCCATCTATACTGACCTCCATCAGGTTGCAAACTGAATATATTTTTTTTCTGCATCTACCTCTGAAAAAATATTTGGGCTTCTAGCTGTGTGTGGGACTTTCTCTATTAGTCCATCTATACTGACCTCCATCAGGTTGCAAATTGAATATAATTTTTTTCTGCATCTAACCCAGCCAATAGTTTTGGCCTAATACCACAGTTTGGCCACTCACCTCTGCTCGGTTCCCATCCATTGTTTTTTTGTGCAAACAACTCCAGAGTTGTGAATAAGTTAACCACCAAAATGAGTGGAAAAAGGCCTGCTGCTGGTGGAAAGGGGACTAGGCGTGTTGGGAAGGGGAAAAAAGGTTGTGTCCGTGGGGTAGGTGTTAAAGCAACAGTAACATCTGCAGAAGAAAGACCATCTTCCAGCCAAACTAAAATGTCTACTTCTTTTAGCGGACAATGTGATAAGATCCCCTTCTTACGGCCACGCCAATCGCTACAAATTCCAGATGAGGCACAAAAACAGCAGGTGCTTCAACGGATATCAAGTGCTCCTTTAAGTGGGCTCTCCTCCACATCAACTTCAACATCACAAATACTCCAGTCCTCAAAGGTGTCACCCCAATCGCACTTGCTTCCTCACAGCTCCCAAATCTCCAGCTGCCCGTCTGAGTATGAGGTAGAACAGATGGTTGAGTCTGCAGAGCTGTTTACTCATACTATAGCCTGGGAATCAGAAGTCGACTCCAGCGCTTCTGTGAATCCAGACGAGGAAATGATCTGCACTGATGCCCAGAATCTTTATGAATCGGATCCAGGACCAGACGCAGAAGGTTCTGACCATAATGTAGACCCTCATTCCCAAACTATAACTCCTGTTGGTGGAGACAATGAGGAAGACGATGATAAGACTCAAATACCTGATTGGAGCGACAACTTTAGTTTTTTGTCAGGGCAGGAACAGGTTGGCTCTGAGGACCACGGGTGTGATAACCCACAGGGTGATGATGATGAGGTTGGAGATCCCACTTACTGTCAACCCACAGTCAGCCAAGAGATGAGGTCAGCAGAGGAGGTGGAGGAAGATGCTAGTGACGACGAGGTCAGGTTGCGCCTTCCTGAACAGAGACGTAGTACTGTAAGCACGTCAACAACTGCATCCTCAAACACAACTCTGCCTCTCACCACAAGTCGTGGTGGCTCTTCAGGTCGCATGGGTGCTAAGCCTTGCATAGCCTGGGCATTTTTTCAGATCGATAAAGATGACCCAACTCGTGTTATCTGTAACATTTGTCAGCAAAAGCTAAGTAGAGGCCAAAAAATACATAGTTTGAGTACTTCATGCATGAACCGGCACATGGACATGAAGCATAAGTTGCAGTGGGAAGCTCAGTGTGCTACAATGCGGCCTAGCCGGCCGGGCCAACCACCGTCTGCCATATCTTGTGCATCCGCGGCCTCTTCATCCTCTGTGACTGGGGGGACAGCAGTCACACCTGTTTTGGGGCGCAGACCTGCCACCTCTTTACCCGCAACAGCCAGCGTGATTGGCAGGTCATCATTTTCTTTGGAGGTGGTAACACCAGCTGGTGTTGAGCGCTGTCCGACATCGATAGCACCACCTTTGGATCAAGGCAACCTAACATGTCCGCCTGCATCTTCCTCACAGACCGGCAGTTTGCCGGGGACACCCTTATCAACCCCGTCTAAGCACAATAGCCAGCCCTCGGTCCCTCAGATGTGGACAAGTAAAAGACCATTTCCTCCTAGCCATGAGAAAGCTAAGAGGTTGAATTTCACCATCTGCAAGCTCTTAGCTACAGAAATGCTGCCTTTCCGCCTGGTGGACACAGAGGATTTTCGAGACCTTATGTCCGTCGCAGTGCCCCAGTACCAGATGCCCAGTCGGCACTACTTCTCAAAGAAAGGTGTGCCTGCGCTCCACCAGCATGTCGCACACAACATCACCGCTTCTTTGAGAAACTCTGTGTGTGACAGGGTGCATTTCACCACAGACACTTGGACGAGTAGGCATGGACAGGGGCGTTACATGTCGCTGACTGGGCACTGGGTAACTATGGTGACAGCAGGACAAGGGGCTGCTGTCCAAGTCTTGCCGTCCCCACGAGTTGTGCGTCAATCCTCTTTATGTCAAAGTTCCTCCACTGCTTCTGCCTCCTCAACCTCCTCTCGGTCTTCCACCTGCACCCAAAGCCTGTCTGGTCATGCCACAAGCTTTCTAACTGCGCAGAAGGGATCCTGCACACCTCCTTACTATGCTGGCAGTAGGGCTCAACGTCATCAGGCGGTTTTTACTTTGAAATGTCTGGGAAATGTGAGTCACACAGCTGAGGAGTTGTGGTCAGCTCTGGAGAACCAATTTCATGAATGGTTGTCTCCACTGGACCTGAAACCAGGAAAGGCCGTGTGCGACAATGCTGCAAACCTGGGTGCGGCCCTTCGCTGGGGCAATGTCACACACGTGCCTTGTATGGCTCACGTGTTGAACCTGGTTGTCCAGCAATTTTTAGCCCACTCTCCCAGACTAGATGGCCTTCTGCAGAGGGCACGGTTGCTGTGTGCTCACTTCCGCCATTCGCATCCCGCAGCTCAGCGACTTACATCTCTACAGAAGTCGTTGGGCCTGCCACTTCACCTGCTAAAATGCGATGTGGCTACCCGGTGGAATTCAACTCTGCACATGTTGCAGCGACTGTGGCAGCACCGACAAGCCCTGGTGCAATACGTTCTGACATATAGCCTGGGCCAACGAGATCCGGAGGTGGGGCAAATCACGCTGGAGGAGTGGTCTCAGATCAGGGACCTGTATGCGGAAGGGCTAACATCTGCAAGGTCCAGACGGTCGGCAGCACCAAGGCGGCAGGCATGTGAGGGTGGGGGAGATGGTTTTACCAGGGCGCATGGTAGCAGCCAAACTAGTGAGGAAGGTGCAGGAGCCCAGGAAGAAGTGGAGGACGAACTGATGGAAGACTCATCAGATGAGGGAGATCTTGATCACATTTCTGTTGTGCGAGGTTGGGGGGAGAGGACAGAGGAAGGAAGCATGATTGTTACCTCGCCACCAACACAACAGGGACTTGGTGCTCCTGGATGCGCAACACACATGAGTGCCTTCTTGCTGCACTACCTGCAACATGACCCCCGAATTGTGAGAATTAGAAATAATCCTGACTACTGGGTTGTCACACTGTTAGATCCCCGGTACAAAAGTAAATTTGCAGAAATTATTCCTGCCATAGAAAGGGATGCACGCATGCAGGAGTATCAGCAGAGACTGTTGCAGAATCTTACATGTGCTTTTCCACAAAACACCAGTGGTGCACGTAGTGAATCTCACAGTTCCAACTTGCCAACCGTGGGACCGTCAAGTGTTCAGCACTCAAACCGTAACAGAAACACAGTATCTGCTGGTAACATCAATTTTGCGGAATCATTTCACCACTTTTTTAGCCCATCCTTTGCAAGGCCACAGGAGACAAGAAGTCTGACACATAGTCAACGCCTAGAGACGATGGTACAGGAGTATCTCCAAGTAAACATTGAAGCCATGACTGTGTCACTGGACCCTTGCTCTTTTTGTGCTTCCAATCTGGATAAATGGCCGGAGCTAGCCACTTACGCCTTGGAGATCTTGTCATGCCCCGCAGCCAGCGTTCTGTCTGAACGTGTGTTCAGCGCTGCTGGTGGTGTGCTGACAGATAAGCGCACGCGGCTCTCCACTGATAATGTAGACAGACTCACGTTCATAAAGATGAACAAATCATGGATCCGAAACGACTTTTTTACCCCTGTGTCATCCTGGGGAGAGTAAAAGCTTGATGATTGGTTAAAATCACCCTACCAACCGTTTTAAGCTTTCAAATTACTAATCCTGTTTATCTGTATCTTGACTGGAAAATAATTTGGGCTTTGTAGCAGTGTGCAGCACTGATCCTATTAGCCCATCTATACTAAGCTTCACCAGATTTAAAATTAATAATAATTTTTAGCTGCATCTAGCCCGGAAAATAATTTTGGGGCTCCGAGATGCGCAAGACACATAAGTGCCTTCTTGCTGCACTACCTGCAACATGACCCTCATATTGTCAGAATTCGAAGTAATCATGACTACTGGGTTGCCACACTCTTAGATCCCCCAAACTTTTCGATCAACCCTTTCATTTTAATAAAGACCAAAAAAATGGTCATTTTTGAAATTATAAGCATTAGCAGGTTATTACAAACTGAAATCAAACAGTTTTCAACTCAAAACTTTATTCTAGGTGATGTTACATTTTCACATAGGACCCCTTGTTCGAAAGGAGCTTCTGAACTCTCTCGTCCATTGAATTTGTCAGGTTTTGGATGGTTTCTGCTTCAATTGTTTTGCATGAGGACAGAATACCCTCCCAGAGCTGTTGCTTAGATGTGAACTGCCTCCCGCCATCATAGACACTCCTTTTGATGATGCTCCAGAGGTTCTGAATGGGGTAGAGGTCAGGGGAGCATGGGGGTCACACCATAAGTTTGTCCCCTTTTATGCCCATATCAGCCAGAGATGCAGATGTTTTATGTGCAGCATGAGATGGTGCATTATCATGCAAAAAAATAATCTTGCTGTGAAATACATGGTTCTTCTTCTTGAACCATGGCAGGAAGTGCTGTTTGAGAAAATCCACATACATTATGGAGTTCATCTTTAGCGCCTTCAGGGATCCTAAAGGGGCCGACAATCTCTCTCCCCATGATTCCAGCACAAAACATTACTCCACCTCCTCCTTGTTGGCGCTGTAGCCGTGTTTGCGTGGGGTGTCCATCAACCAGCCATCCTCCACTCCATCCATCTGGACCATCGAGCGCTGCATGGCACTCATCCGTGAACAAAACAGTTTTGAAATCAGTCTTCATGTAATGTTTGGCCCACTGGAGCCGTTTCTGCTTGTGTGAAGTGCATAGAGGAGGTCGACAGGATGGCATATGCACAGCTGCAAACCTCTGAAGGACCCTGCATCTTGTTGTTCGGGGGACGTTGGAGGCACCAGCAGCTTCAAAAACTTGTCTGCTGCTATGACAAGGCGTTTTTGCCGCTGCTCTTTTAACCTGACGTAATTGCCTGTAGGAAAGAGTCCTCAATTTGCCCTTATCAGCATGCACACGTGTGTACTGTGAATCAGCTACATACTTCTTGATTGCCAAGACACTTCATCCTGATCATCGCACAATGTTGATTGTAGTCATGCCTTGACCTAAACACTCCACAATTTGTTGCTTCTCAGCAGCCGACACATCCTTTTTCTTTCCCATTTTGGCAGAAAATGTAGGCTGCTTAATAATGTGAGACAGCCTTCTTAAGTAGTCTTGCCTTTCATTGGACACACCTGCCAAACTAATTAGCACAGGTGTCTGCAATTGCTTACAGTGATATAAAGAGCCCTGACACACATCACCATCAATGAGTTTAACTGACAAACAAACAAATTCTTCCCTTATCACTCCTAAACACTTTTTGCATAATAATTTGGAACACAGTGTACATGTGCTTTTCCACAAAACACCAGTGGTTCACGTAGTGAATCTTACAGTTCTAACTTGCCAACCGTGGTCTGTATGGAGTTGTTCAATAAAGGGCCCAAAATTAAGATAACATAGATGGGAGAGGTCTCTATGAATAGGAATTCCTAAGTATTTGATACCCTGTGAGGGCCAGGCAAGGGGAAATTTGGACTGGATGGAATCCTATATGGATTTGGGGAGGGAGACATCGAGGGCCTCAGACTTCGCTGCATTGATTTTAAAATTTGACCATGTAACAAAGTGATCTATTTCAGCCATAACAGCATGGATGGATATATGTGATTGAGTGATATATACTAGTACATCATCAGCAAATAGAGAGCACTTGTACTCGGTGCCTCCCACCTCAATCCACCTAATATTGGGGTTATGGCGAATTGATGAGAGCAGGTGCTCTCATCCAGACCACGTCTGCAGGTAACGGCTGCCCACGTCGTACTGTGCTCACCAGGTGAGGGGCTCAGACAACTCCCAGATAACTTTGGAGCGCTTCACAGGACCCCCTTTGTGTGTCCTTTGTCTGGCCTTTCTTACCAACCCTTCTGTCCGGCTGCCTCGGGCCTCCTCTTGGTAAACTTGGCGCCAGTTTCCCTGACCTTATGTGCTGCCCTCCTAGCGGGTGTAGCGAGGGGCTGCGCCACATAAAATTTCACAGCCTCCAGTTTCTAGCTGAGGGTCGTTTCCTGCCTCCACTAGTTTCGGGGACCGGTCTCCCCCTTTGGCCTGACCCCTCCATGCAGGTGGATTCGGGCGTGCGGTGGCGACTCGCCCGTCCGCACCCCTGGGATCCCTTCGCTCCTCGTTCCTGGAGCCTTCTCCGCTCCTCTTCCTTCCTTCTCCCTCTTCCAGGCCTGGGCCTCTGTTACTAAGCCCGCCTCCGGAGCAGAGCTCATGCAGAGCCCCTGCTCCCTGCCACTTCTGCTCAGACTTCTCTGCACTGAACTAAGATGGTGCCCACCTTTTATACTCCCTTCTCAATGCACCCAGGAACTGCTTCCTCCCTGCTCCTGCACTACAGGGTTCCCCTTCCTCAGTGTTCCCTCCCCCCACTCCAGCCAGTGACAGGGACTGTCGTGCCCATCTCAGGGGCATATTGGTCGCCCTGCCCCACGGCAATGTGGTGTAATGCATGCAGGTGTCGGGTCCTGATCCACACTCCATCCTTACCTGAGAGTGAGATATCACACCTCTGGGTGAGGTGCAATACCTCTGTAGCAACCGAGCCCTCAGGGTGCTACAGTTCCATTTATCTTCAGCCTAGGTGACGTATTGTGACACAGGGCCGTGATTTTGGCTATAAAAGGGTCCCCTAGACCCCTACCCCAAGCTTTTTAAGAGAATCATATATGGCGTGCCAGGAGACTCTATGGAATGCTTTCTCAGCATCCAACGAGAGTATCTAATTACAAATTTTTAACTGCATCTAGCCCAGGAAATACTTTGTGCCTAGCAGCAGTGTCTGCTAGTCAGCGGATTATCCCGGCTGTTAAGCAAGCTACACCACCTGTAGTTTGGACACTTAATTTTTTCAAAGGAAATGCTTCGGGACCACGGGATACTCAGTGAAGAGCATCAGGAGGCACCCCAAGGCATAGGGGCTGGGACTGGCAGTAGGATGCCTTGCGGTGGACAGCCGAGCTCGATCCTTATAAAAGCTTTTTAACTGCAGCAGCTTTAGTGGACGCTACTGGAGCTGGAATTACGCGGCTGCTGGCATGAGACTTGCCCTCCAATAGATCCTTGTAAATGGATTTAAAGTGTATTCATTCAAATTAGAGAGACAATTTAAATTAAAAAGCTTAGAGCTGCCTCCACCACAGGGGGGCTCGCTCAACCCACCAGCGGACAGGCACCAGTATTGGGAGAGGGGGGCTGGCCGTCAGGGTTCACCGCGGCTCTGGCACAAACCCGGCGACACGGAGGTGGCACGGGCAGGAGCGGACTGAACGTGTCGGCTTCTCACTTTTTGGATTTTAGAAGGGCATGACATGCCTATATCTGTGTCTCCCCCTCCTTTTACTCCTCCACCTCTTTTCTTTTCTCATGACTATATGTACTTGTCACTTTTCCATGTGTTAGTTGTGTCTTCTGAGCAGTTTGTCAGCTTTTGGACACCTTTGAAGATGTTTTCTATGTGTTTCTATGTGTTTTTGTTTGCCTGCCATTGGTTTTAACGGTGTTCGAAGGTGTTCGACGAACAGTTCGACGAACAGTTCGGCGAACACACGGGTGTTCGACGAACCGAACCGAACTCGAACACTACGGGGGTGGCTCAACACTACTCCCAAAGACCTCTTGTTCCCCAGCCTGTAGAGGCAGCTATCCGCACGGAATCCATGAAGGATGGCCATGTTCGTGGCAACGCAGAGGCCGGAACTCAGTCATAAAATCGAATTGCGGACCCGCTGCAGTTGTTTGGGACACCCTGACGGTCTTTGTCCAGCGAAGGTTGGAGAGTCCCAAGACATTAGGCCTGTAGGAGAGGCTTCCCTTGGCATTAGTGTTTCCTCTCCACAGATGACCATGACTGTCTCCGTGGCAAGTGAAGGCCTCAGATTAACCGGAAGTTTCGGGCTTAAAGCCTTGAAGAGTCGGTGTCTGATTACCGTCCGACAACTCCAGAATCCAGTTTGGGCATTGTCAACGGAAGTATGAGCCCTACTCAGAAACAGTCAAAATATGTTTGTACAAATTAAGCTCCAGGTTGGAGCATTACACATGAAGAAGTTCACATTCCAGGTGCCGACTGGTTTACCCACAGGTCGTCCAGAGCAGAGAGATCTTGTACCCGCTCTGGAGATCCTGCATGGTGTTTCCTGGGGGACTGCTGAGGTACAAGGGGTGTCCAATTCCCATACCTCATGAAAAAAAAGATGCGCACACAGTACTGAAGAGGTGCTGGCTAAAGGAGGTACAATCCAAGCAATCACTTATAGATAATAGCTGCACTCAAATTCTTGGTTGCAAAGAGTGATAATTTTATTATAATACAACACCACAGCATGGAAAAAAGGTGCTTAGTAGCGATACATGACGTTTCGACCTGGATAGGCCTTTTTCAAAAACATGGCTTAAAGAGAGAATTAAGATACATTAATAGGGTGTCATAGAAATTAAAGAAAAGTTTTATATTTATATATACAGTCATGGCCAAAAGTATTGAGAATGAGACAAATAGTAATTTTTCCAAAGTTTACTGCTTCATTTTTTGTAATGGCAATTTGCATATACTCCTGAATGTCAAAGAGTGATCAGCATAACAGCAATTACTGTACTTGCAAAGTCAATATTTGCCCAGAAAATGAACTTTAACCCCCAAAACACATTTCAACATCATTGCAGTCCTGCCTTAAAAGGAGCAGCTAACATTGTTTTAGTGATTGATCCAATAACACAGGTGTGGGTGTTGATGAGGACAGGGCTGGCGATCAATCAGTCATGATTAAGTAAGAATGACATCACTGGACACTTTAAAAGGAGGCTGGTTCTTGGTATCATTGTTTCTCTTCAGTTAACCATGGTTATCTCTAAAGAAACACGTGCAGCCATCATTACACTGCACAAAAATGGCCTAACAGGAAAGAGTATCGCAGCTACAAAGATTGCACCTCAGTCAACAATCTATCGCATCATCAAGAACTTCAAGGAGAGAGCTTCCATTGTTGTCAAAAAGGCTCCAGGGCGCCCAAGAAAGACCAGCAAGCGCCAGGACCGTATCTTAAAACTGTTTCAGCTGCGGGATCGGACTACCAGCAGTGCCGAGCTTGCTCTGGAATGGCAGCAGGCTGGTGTGAGTGCTTCTGCACGCACTGTGAGGCGGAGACTCTTTGAGCAAGGGCTGGATTCAAGGAGGGCAGCAAAGAAGCCACTTCTCTCCAGAAAAAACATCAGGGACCGACTGATATTCTGCAAAAGGTACAGGGAGTGGACTGCTGAGGACTGGGGCAAAGTCATTTTCTCTGATGAATCCCCTTTTCGATTGTTTGGGACATCTGGAAAACAGCTTATTCAGAGAAGAAGAGGTGAGCGCTACCACCAGTCTTGTCTCATGCCAACTGTAAAGCATCCTGAAACCATTCATGTGTGGGGTTGCTTCTCAGCCAAGGGAATCGGCTCACTCACAGTCTTGCCTAAAAACACAGCCATGAATAAAGAATGGTACCAGAATGTCCTCCAAGAGCAACTTCTCCCAACCGTCCAAGAGCAGTTTGGCGCCCAACAATGCCTTTTCCAGCATGATGGAGCACCTTTCCATAAAGCAAAGGTGATAACTAAATGGCTCATGGAACAAAACATAGAGATTTTGGGTCCATGGCCTGGAAACTCCCCAGATCTTAATCCCATTGAGAACTTGTGGTCAATCATCAAGAGACGGGTGGACAAACAAAAACCGACAAATTCTGGCAAAATGCAAGCATTGATTATGCAAGAATGGACTGCTATCAGTCAGGATTTGGTCCAAAAGTTGATTGAGAGCATGCCAGGGAGAATTACAGATGTCTTGAAGAAGAAGGGGCAACACTGCAAATATTGACTTACTGCATTAACTCATTCTAACTGTCAATATAACCTATTGGTACTGATAATATGATTGCAATTATATTTCTGTATGTGATATAAACATCAGACAAACACTAATAAAAACCAGAGGCCAGCAGATCATGTGAAAATATAATTTTGGTGTCATTCTCAATACTTTTGGCCATGACTGTATACAAATATACATAGTTACACCATTTGCAAGTAAATAATCATTTGAGAGTACACAGCCAGACGCATGTAGTAGTAGTAAAAAGGGTACCAGGGATAGGGAAAAGGGTAGGGGATCCCTATATGTCCCTAAATGAAATATATCACAATAGTAAAAATATGGGCACTCAATATCCAAACATACTAACCTATATACTGCATCCAAAGGGGATAAAGCTTAGTGGATAAATGGAAATACTGGCTTGGAAAAGGCCTGGAGAAATAAGAAATCAAAAATAAGAGATCACTGTTGAAGCACCAGTGGGATCTATAGGAGGCTCAATAATGCAGGGGATGAGAGGTATTGTGTTAGAGTACCAGTTGGAACTATAGGAGGATCACTAGTATAAGAGATGGGAAAGACTATACCTTGTTGGTGGTGTGGTAGTATAAACTTGCGTTCCTGCTGCTTCTCTGGTGTGTGGGAGGCATTGGTTGCAGTGGAGGCTTGGAACGCAGGGAAGACTGAGAGGACCTAAAATGTAGGGGTTAAAGGGCGAAGTGGGTCTAAAATGGAGTGGCTGTAGGGTGGACACCTTAATTGAGGCCATAGAGCTCAAAGAGAAGAAAGGGGCACTTGCGCAACTTAGCAGCAGTGAATAACTATTATAATAGGGCATAGGGAGAGAAGGATAATACCTTCTAACACAAAAGGAATCATATTCCAGATACAAAGTGGGGAGAGCAATCTATAGAATGGATAATGTTTAGTATACGAATAAAAAAAGAAAGATAAGAATTAAAATAAAAAAAGGAAAAAAAAAATTAAGGAACAAAAATTAGGGAAAAAATAATGGAAAAAATAGAGGAAAAAAATAGAGGAAAAATTAGGGTAAAATAAGGCAAAGAAAAGATAAAGAAAAAATCAAGAACAAGTACGCACAAAAGAGGGAAGAAATAAGGCAAAAACTATATAAAGAAAAATAAAAATAAAAAGGAAAAAAAGGAAAAAAAAAAAGGGAAAAAATAAGGTTAGACTATAGTAGCATTACTTACCCTGTACTCAATGGGTCTGAGGGAAAGATCAGGAAGCGGAGAAGAGGGAAAAAGAGGTAAAAAATTTTTAATACTAAGACATCATTAAGGATCACATTAATATCTAAAATTCAATTCCCTGTTGAGTCCTCGACATGTAAGTGTTATGATAGGCTACAAGCACTAAGGAAAGACAGGAGATCTGTCCCTACAATAGGACTAAGCTAGATCCCTACGATGTAACGGGGAACCTGATCCTGCGATCAGACCCGCTAAAGTCCTCAGCTAGTCTGAACGAAGACCTATAGATGTGAGGGAAGGATCCCTACAAGAACTAGGGACTGGGAGAAAGATGGACACCTCCTAGCAGAAATTGTAGCAGTAAAAAGACGAACACACAACATAGAACATAAAGGTCAAAAAGACCTAGCTAAACTGACTGAGAAAGGTTACAAAGCAACTGGCTAGCTTAAGAGTAGAAATTACAATGAAGTCCAGCATGGCCAGAAGGGCGGAGCAGGATTAAATAGGCAAAAAGGTCATGAGACCAGCAAAATAGAAAAAACCTAACAGGAGAGTTCTAACAGTACCCCTCTTCTAAGAGGATCCTCCGGATCCCCTAGGACCAGGCTTATCAGGAAACCTCTTGTGAAACGGTCTGACAAGTCTGGAAGAAACATCATCCGCCCTCACCCATGAGTTATCCTCGGGACCGAAACCCTTCCAAGCGACGAGATACTGCAAACTCCCCCTATACCTATTCCCCGTCCTCCACCAACGGAGGAACAGTGGCAGTGGCATCTCTATCTGATACATCAGCTTTTTTCAATAGAGAAACATGAAACACCGGATTAATCTTCCAGGAGGTAGGAACCTCCAACCTAACAGCAGATTTGTTAACTACTTGAAGCACCTTAAAGGGCCCTACAAACTTGGGACCCAATTTTTTAGAAAGAATCCTCAACCACAGATTCTTAGAGGACAACCAAACCATGTCACCAACCGTAAACAAAACTTCTTGACGTTTCCTGTCAAAGTACCTCTTAGATTTTTTGTTAGCCTCCTGAAGATTACCACGCACATCCGTCCAAACTCTCTCCAAATCACCGGAAAAACTCTCCTCCTCAGGCACAGCCGATACCAATTTGGAGAATGACCCAAAAGACGGATGTCTCCCAGAACAACAAAAAAAAGGCGAACACCCAGCAGAAGAGGATGTATGGTTGTTAAGAGCAAATTCAGCAAGCGGCAGAAACTCAGACCACCCCTCTTGATTGTCTGCCACAAAACAACGCAACAACTGCTCAACATCCTGATTCTTCCTTTCTGTCTGGCCATTAGACTCAGGATGATATCCAGATGAAAACGACAAATGAACTCCCAACCTGTCACAAAAGGCACGCCAAAAACGAGCCACGAACTGAGGTCCCCTATCAGAAACAATGTCAGTAGGAACACCATGGAGTCTGACAATTTCCTTGGCAAAGGCCTTAGCGAGTGTCTTAGCGCAGGGCAGATTGATGAAGGGAACCAAGTGATACATCTTGCTAAAACGGTCCACGACCACCCAGATGACCGTGAAACCCTCAGAGGAGGGAAGGTCAGTAATAAAGTCCATAGCCAGATGAGTCCAAGGTGCACTAGGACTAGGGCAATGCAACCCTGCAGCAGGAGTATGAGAAGACTTAGATCTAGCACACACAGTACATTGACGCACCCACTTAATGACTTCCTTCTGCCATCCAGGCCACCAAAACTGCGACCCACAAGTCTCTTGGTCTCAGAAATTCCTGGATGACCTGCCAACCGAGACTCATGACACTCAACAAACAAATCTCTCCTAAAGGTCCTAGGCACAAACAACCTCCCATGGGGAGTGTTAGATGGGGCATTCTCCTGTGCTTTAAGAATCTCATCTTCCAAAACGGAGTCCAATGCAGCAATCACAACACCTTCTTGTAAAATGCTCTCCTCCTCCTCAGCACCGACCATGGGAGAAAAGCTGCTAGACAACGCATCAGCTTTAACATTCTTGGTACCCGGGAAGTAAGTAGCGGAAAAATTAAACCGCGAAAAAAAAAGTGCCCACCTAGCCTGACGGGCATTCAAGCGCTTGGCAGCATCAAGATAGATCAGATTTTTATGATCAGTGAAAACCTGAATGGGAAATTCAGCACCTTCCAAGAGATGACGCCAATGTTCAAATGCGAGTTTAATAGCCAGCAATTCCCGATTACCAATATCGTAATTAAGTTCAGTCTCAGAAAATTTTTTTGAAAAAAAGGCACAGGGATGTACTCCATCCTTGTTTTCCTGAGACAACACCGCACCGACCCCACAGAAGAAGCACCAACCTCAACCAAAAACGGCTTAGTCACATCAGGCTGCATAAGGATGGGGGCAGAGCTGAACCTCTCCTTTAGAAACACAAACGCCTCAATGGCCTCAGTAGTCCACTGAACCGTATTAGCACCTTTCCTGGTGAGATCGGTCAGTGGTTTAACAATAATAGAAACATTTTTAATGAATTTTCTGTAATAATTGGCGAAACCCAAAAACCTCTGTATCGATTTCAAACCAATAGGCCTAGGCCATTCCTGCACAGCTTGAACTTTCACCGGGTCCATCTCAAAGCCCTCACTGGAGATAATGTAGCCCAAAAAACTAATTCTCTGTACAGCGAACTCACATTTCTCTAGCTTAGCAAAAAGCGAATTGTCAATTAATAACTGTAATATCTCACGTACGCTCCGCCAATGAGACTCCAGATCAGGCGGATAAATCAAAATGTCATCCAAATACACAACCACATTTTTGCCGATCAAAGGTCTAAGGATGTCATTAATAAGATTCTGAACAAATGCTGGTGCATTGGTAAGACCAAAAGGCATAACCAGATTCTCAAAATGACCCACAGGAGTGTTAAAAGCAGTCTTCCATTCATCACCCTCCTCTATGCGCAACAAATTGTATGCCCCCCGGAGATCAATTTTAGAGAACCACTTGGCCCCCACTAACTGGTTAAACAAATCAGGAATCAATGGCAGTGGGTAGGGATTACGTACAGTAATTTTATTAATCTCGCGAAAGTCCAGACAAGGACGTAAACCGCCGTCCTTTTTTTTAACAAAAAAAAAATTCAACAGCCACAGGTGACTTAGAGGGTCTGATATGACCGGCGGCCAAGCTCGTCTGTATTTATTCCTCCAAAGCCTTTCTCTCAGGAATAGTAAGATTAAATAAATGACTTTTAGGAAGTGTCGCTCCAGGGACAAATTCAATGGTACAATCATAGTCTCTATGGGGAGGCAAAATTTGCGACTCCTCCTCAGAAAAAACTTTCCAAAAATCCTGAATAGGTACAGGTAATTCCCCTTTATCCACAGCAGCAATGCGCCCGTTACAACGCTTGTCATAACACTTAGGGCTCCAGGACTTAATTTCATTAGTAGACCAATCCAGTACAGGATTGTGCAATTTTAACCAGGGTAACCCCAAAATTACTGGAGAAGGCAAATTATTTAATACTATCAAATCTAAATTTTCTTTGTGAATACCATTAATAGTGAGGGGAAATTCATAAACCTTGTGAGTAACACATTTCAAGGGAGAGCCATCGACAGAAACCACGGCAATAGGGGATGACAAAGGTTTGGGTTTTAAGTTTTTCCAAAAATCCCTTGTCAATCACATTGAGTGTAGAACCACAATCCACAAATACCCAAAATTCAATCAATTCCTCCTGGACTGAGGTGCTTCCAGAAAGAAATACCCCCTTAGAATTTAAACAGGCAATACGGGCGTAACTGACCTTTTTTTTTTTTCTTTGTTCAAACGAAGCTCACAGTTCTTAATAAAGTGGTCAGATTTTCCGCAATAAAAGCACAAACCTTCAGAAAACCTGCGGTCTTTTTCCTGAGAGCGGGGTGACATCACCCCAATCTCCATCGGCTCTCCAATGTCAGTACAGACCCTCTCAAAACTAGGAGCTGACATGGCAAAGGATTTACTGTCATTAACCCTTGCACGCTGTCTCCTGTCCACCCGTATAGCTAATTGCATTGCCTCCTGCAAGTTCCCAGGTGTAGGATAAGCAATAAGCAGATCCTTAACCCTTTCACCTAGCCCAGCAAGAAACAAACTTTTCAGAGCTGAATCGTTCCGCCCCACCTGAGCAGACCACCGACGGAAGTGAGTACAATAATTTTCCACATTACTTGATCCCTGTCTCAAAAGTCTCAATTCCGTTTCAGCTGATGAGACACGATCAGGATCATCATACAACAACCCCAAAGCAGAAAAAAAACTATCCACTGATCTAAAGCACGGATCACTAGGTTGGAGAGAAAAGGCCCATCCCTGAGGTTCTTTGCGCAAAAGTGACATTATGAACCCTATGCGCTGTGATTCATCCCCAGAGGATCTGGGTCTCAAACAAAAATACAATAAACAAGCATTTTTAAAGGAAAAAAAATCTTGTTGTTCACCAAAAAATAAATCAGGCAATCGTACCTTTGGCTCCACAAAATGCGCTCCAGAACAGATACTCACGTGTTGTTGGAGCTCGCCCACCTCCAGAGAGAGTCCCTGCAGGCGTTGAGCCAAATCCTGAACCGACACCATGATGGAAACTGGAGGTCTTTCCTTAGAGATATTTTTGGGCTGGACTTGCTGTTATGATAGGCTACAAGCACTAAGGAAAGACAGGAGATCTGTCAGCTAGTCTGAACGAAGACCTATAGATGTGAGGGAGGGATCCCTACAAGAACTAGGGACTGGGAGAAAGATGGACACCTCCTAGCAGAAATTGTAGCAGTAAAAAGACAAGCACACAACATAGAACATAAAGGTCAAAAAGACCTAGCTAAACTGACTGAGAAAGGTTACAAAGCACCTGGCTAGCTGAAGAGTAGAAATTACAATGAAGTCCAGCATGGCCAGAAGGGCGGAGCAGGATTAAATAGGCAAAAAGGTCATGTGACCAGCAAAATAGAAAAAAACTAACAGGAGAGTTCTAACAGTAAGTGTCTGGAGGGTGTGTATCCAATATGCCTCTCTTTCTCTAAGCAATTTAGAGTGATCACCACCTCGTCTTGGTCTGCGCACTTGCTCCACTACCTGAAATCTAATTTTTAGGCCCTCTGCAGACCGCCGGGGAGAACCGCCTGAAAAATGCTCAAGTTTCCCATAGACTTACATTGGGCTCGTTGCTCGGGTCGAACACCCAAGTATTCCAATTTGCTCGACCCGAGCAACGAGTACCCAAGCATTTTAATGCTCGCTCATCACTACTCTCTGGGGTAATAAAGTTAATTTCCTCCCAGCACCGTGGCTTAAGTGCGGGCACCGCTAGGTGTCAGAATGCTATAAACCTGTAGATTAACTCCATATGTGCAGGTTAATAGAATTGTTTTATATGACAGGTTCCCTTTAATGCAGCAGTCATACTGATCTTTATGCTACTCTGATACCTCTTCTGTATATCAGTCATTGAACTGGTTATGTATCCAACATAAAATGCAATTTAAACTTAAATGCAATTTAAAGTGCTGAACCATTCTACATCTGTTAACACAAAAAGGAAAGTCAGCTCACCTATTTGGGGTGTGGAGCAATCAGTGCCTCGCAAGGATCCAGACAGAGCAGCCAGGGAGGAATCTGGTAAAAAAAATTGATCCAGCGAAACAGGCATATACTGTAGAAAGGAGATAAAATGTAGCTTTTATTAGCCATATTAAAAATGACATACTATTTTTGATCAAAAACAGTGTTACTAAGAACCCTATCTTATTTAAATGCACTTGCTTTATATTTATTTACAGCAGGGTTTATTTGCATTTTGCTTCTTGTAGGTTTTTCTGATTCATGGCCATTGTGAAACATGCATTTATGTGCTGCATGTATACCATTTTAAACCAAGCTCAAATTTTGTGTTTTTTTTCTACAATTATAGGGTATGCAGTGAGTCCAACGGCTGACCAAATTTAGGAAAAACCCCACTAAGAATTTAAAGACACATAGAGCAGGGCCACAGTAAGGACAAATTCCCATTAGAAAGGAGAGAGTCTGCTATACAGTTATAGAATATGCAGTGAGTCCAACGGCTGACCAAATTTAGGAAAAACCCCACTAAGAATTTAAAGACACATAGAGCAGGGCCACAGTAAGGACAAATTCCCATTAGAAAGGAGAGAGTCTGCTATACAGTTATAGAATATGCAGTGAGTCCAACGGCTGACCAAATTTAGAAAAACCCCACTAACAATTTAAAGACACATAGAGCAGGGCCACAGAAACGACATATTCCCATTAGAAAGGAGAGGGTCTCCTATAGTGTTGGCCTATGCAGTGAATGCAAGGGCTGCCAAACATTGGGAGGTACTCCAATGCCCCTTGGAAGAGACATAGAAGAGGGCCTCATAAAAAAATGTTCCCATTAGAAAGGAGCGGGTATCCTATACTTGTAATGTAAGTGTATGGGCTGACACACATTTACCCCTGGGGTGTATACATGAACATACTGCATAAAAAAATTTTTTACGGGCATCATAAACACCCTTTAAAAAAATTATGTGGGTGTTTGCATCACGGATCACGGTCACCCTGGTGATATGGTGGTGGAGGATGAGGATGAGGAGAAGGATGAGGACAAGAGCAAATAGCCAAAATCAGGAAGCGTGTACCCATATGTGGGTGTGAAAAGGTGCATGGGAATATACCTCGTAAAAAAAGACACTGGATTTGAGTTTATGTTATGCTGCTATCATTCGGTGGTGTTGAGAAGTCTGGCCCAATCCAGCTCTTGTTCATTTTTATAAGAGTAAGCCTGTCAGCATTTTCAGTTGACAGGCGGATGTGCTTATCAGTTATAATTCCACCAGCGGCACTGAAAACCCGCTCTGAGAAAACGCTGGCGGCAGGGCAGGCCAGGACCTCCAAGGCATAGAGAGCCAGTTCATTCCACGTATCCACCTTGGATACCCAATAATTATAAGGCACAGAGGAATCACAGAGGATGTTGGTACGGTCGGCAAGGAACTCCCTCAGCATCTTTCCAAACTTTGCACTCCTTGTGAAAGTTCCCTGAGCCTCAGGGCTTGTACGATGGGAGGGGCTGAGAAAATTCTCCCAGAACTTTGACAGTGTTCCCCTGCCTCTGCTGGATTGAAGTTGTGTCTCTCTCGCCTGTAGTCCTTGGTTGTCCAACGAACTATGAACTCTGCCACCAGCGTTTTCAGATGGGAATTTTTTTAATAGTTCCGCAACAAGGGCCTTCTGGTACTGCCACATTTTTGTAGACCTGTCCACCTCAGTAATAAAAGATATAAAGTTATCCTTGTAGAGTGGGCCTACAAGTGTCACTAACCAGTAATGACTATCACCCAAAATTTTGAGAACGCAATGGTAATGGGAAAGGCAGCGTAACATAAACTCAGCCATGCGTGCCAGACTGCTAACAGGCAAAACTTCTGTGTCCTCACCAAGAGGACGAGTGACCATGCTCTCCTCCTTCTCCTCCTCCTCCTCTTCTCTGTGAAAGTTATGCAGGTAGTACAGTATATAGCGCAGGAAACTAGCTCCTGTACTTCCTCCTCCTCCTCTTCCTCATTGTCACCCAATCCACGTTGGGATGAGATGAGGCTGGGCTGTGTGTAATCAACCTGTATGGTTCTTTGCTCCATCTCATCGTGCTCCGCCTGCAATGCATCCTCTTTGATTTTGTGCATAGAGCGTTTCAGAAGACAGAGAAGCGGGATGGTGATGCTAATTATGGCATCATCGCCGCTCGCCATCTTGGTGAAGTCCTCAAAGTTTTGGAAGATGGTACATATGTCTGACATCCATGTCCACTCCTGAGATCTTATGTCTGGAGTCTGAACTGAATACCGACGGCCTTGTTGATGCTGGTACTCAACAACTGCCATCTTCTGCTCACAAATCCTTCCCAACATCTGCAGTGTAGAGTTCCAACGCGTGGGGACATCACACACCAGTCTGTGAGCCTGAAGCTGCAAACGCTGCTGAAGCACGGCAAGGGCGGCGGAAGCTGTAGCTGACTTTCTAAAATGGGCACACAGGTGGCGTACTTTGACAAGCAGATGTGGTAGCTCCGGGTAGGATTTGAGAAATTGCTGAACCATGAGTTTAAGCACATGGGCAAGGCATGATAAGTGTGTGAGCTCGCCTCGCCTCAGAGCCGCCACCAGGTTCCGGCCATTGTCACACATGACCATGCCTGGCTTTAGGTTCAGCGGTGTGAGCCACAGATCTGCCTGCTCTTTCAGAGCTGTCCACAAGTCTCCAGCTTTGTGCGGTTTGTCACCTAAGCATATTAGATTCAACAAAGCCTGTTGCCGCTTGGCCGAGGCAGTGCTGCAGTGCTTCCAGCTTGTGACTGATGTGGTCATTTCGGAGATGGAGGCTGAAGAGGAGGAGGAGGCTGATGAGGATGAGGTGCAGGAGCTGTAGACTGTGGGGTCAACCCTAATTGACCTAGGGCCTGCAATCCTTGGCGTCGGGAGGACGTGTTCTGTCCCAAGGTCCGACTGGTTCCTGGCATCCACGATGTTAACACAAGCAGGTGTAGTGCTATAGAAATATAAAACTTAACATTTATTATCACTGAATAAAATATATGCAATATACAAGGACCTAAAAAAACACAGATATACTGTCTGTGATATTAGATAGCCAAAATACTTCCATGTATTGTTGCGTCCAAAGATATAAATATATGTCATATAAGCATATTGTATCTCCGACGCCACCAAGAAAGTGTGGCAGAAAGAAAATGATGGAGCCTACAGGACACTATACAACTTATTGTGTCTCAGAATGTGAGAACGCAGAAACATTAACCCAATCAATGGTAACCATTTAAACTTTGCTATATATAGAAATGGAACATCCTCACCAATTTTGATATCCGTTCCTGCTCTCAGACTTCAAGGATAGCTCCATATAATGGGGGCAGACCAAGTCTCATTGGGTCACCAGCCCATCACAAAATACCGCTCCCGACGCGTTTCTTTGCCTTAGCTAGTCATCAGGGGAAAAAAAAGAAGACATGCGGTATGCACGCTGCCCACAATCGCGCAGCTCATTCACCAGACAGCGCCATTTGACACTCTGATAAGTCCTCTTTTAAATCCTGGTCGCGCTATACTCGCGATCGTGTCACTTCCGGTTCCGGTCAGCTGACATCCAGTATGTGGAACGCAGATGCCGGCCGTGACACGCAAGCGTCACATCCGGTGTGCGCATCGCAAACAGGGAAAACCGCACACCACGGAGCGACGATTAAAGGGGCATACAAGGTAACCAACTGACATCTTGTGTTGGATGGTGACATGAAGCCCTCCCATCCATAAGTACCCCAGGCCAGGGCAAATGTCCAAGTTAAACAATAACTGACACCCATCCAGGCACATACCGTATGTACCACGGTATATACTAACCGCGTATATTCTGCAGTGACGCGGAAGTGACACGATCGCGAGTATAGCGCGACCAGGATTTAAAAGAGGACTTATCAGAGTGTCAAATGGCGCTGTCTGGTGAATGAGCTGCGCGATTGTGGGCAGCGTGCATACCGCATGTCTTCTTTTTTTTTCCCCTGATGACTAGCTAAGGCAAAGAAACGCGTCGGGAGCGGTATTTTGTGATGGGCTGGTGACCCAATGAGACTTGGTCTGCCCCCATTATATGGAGCTATCCTTGAAGTCTGAGAGCAGGAACGGATATCAAAATTGGTGAGGATGTTCCATTTCTATATATAGCAAAGTTTAAATGGTTACCATTGATTGGGTTAATGTTTCTGCGTTCTCACATTCTGAGACACAATAAGTTGTATAGTGTCCTGTAGGCTCCATCATTTTCTTTCTGCCACACTTTCTTGGTGGCGTCGGAGATACAATATGCTTATATGACATATATTTATATCTTTGGACGCAACAATACATGGAAGTATTTTGGCTACCTAATATCACAGACAGTATATCTGTGTTTTTTCAGGTCCTTGTATATTGCATATATTTTATTCAGTGATAATAAATGTTAAGTTTTATATTTCTATAGCACTACACCTGCTTGTGTTTACATTTATCTATTTGTGTAGTTATTTCTAAAACCCCTGCTGCTGCATTCTTCCACTATGTTAACCCAGTGTGCCATCAGCGAGATGTACCGGCCCACAAGCACTTGTCCACGTGTACGTGGTTAGGTGGACTTTCCCGGTAACTGCGTTGTTGTGGGCACGGCTAATGTTTTGGGACACGTGCTTGTGTAATGCGGGGATGGCACACCGGGAGAAATAGTGGCGACTGGGGACCGAGTACCGAGGAATGGCCGCCGCCATCAGGTTGCGGAATGCTTTCGTCTCCACGAACCTAAAAGGCAACATTTCAAGCGCAAGCAGTCTCGAAATGTGGGAATTTATTAGTGTGGCCTGTGGGGTGTTGGCTGCGTATTTGCGATTACGTTCCAGGACTGGGGTATGGACAATTGAACGCTGCGCTGGGACAAGGACGTGGACCTGTTTCCTGATACTGCTACTTGAGAGTGTGCAATGACAAGTTCAGGGCAGGAGGCATCTTCGCATGCACCATGAACAGGGAATTGGCTTGCTTGCACAACAGCAGAAGAAGCAGTGGTGCCACCCGCAGATATTGTTCCTGGACCCTGGGGTTCGGCTCACAAATTCATGTGCTTTGCTGCCATGTGTCTGATCATGCTGATGGTGGTCAGGCTGGTCGTTTTGCCACCCCTGCTGATGCTGGCCTGGCAGGTGGTGCAAATGGCCTTTTTGGGGTTATCGGCAGAGTCTTTAAAAAACAAACAGACTCTGGATGACCTAACAGTTGTACTGGCAACTCCCTTCATGTTGGTGTAACGGAGAAAGGTTGCCTGCCTTCTTTCTGCGACCACCACACTGCTTCTTCCTGCCTGTTGGAGTGCTCTGCCTCCCTCCCCCTGTGTGCTGCTGTCCTCGCTCTGCATGTCCTCCTGACAGGTTGGGTCAGTAACTACACTGTGTGCAGAATTATTAGGCAAGCTGTATTTTAGAGGATTATTTTTATTATTGATCAACAACTATGTTCTCAATCAACCCAAAAGACTCATAAATATCCAAACTTAATATTTTTGGAAGTTGGAGTGGGGTTTTTTTTAGATTTGGCTATCTTAGGAGGATATCTGTTTGTGCAGGTAACTATTACTGTCCTGAATTATTAGGCAAATTAATTAAAAACAAATATAATCCCATCTCACTTATTTATTTTCACCAGGTAAACCAATATCAGTGCACAAAATTTAGAAATAAACATTTCTGACATGCAAAAACAAAAACCAAAATAATTAGTGATCAATATAGCCCCCTTTCTTTATGATGACACTCAACAGCCTTCCATCCATAGATTCTGTTAGTTGCTTGATCTGTTTTCGATCAACATTGTGTGCAGCAGCCACCACATCCTCCCAGACACTGTTCCGAGAGGTGTACTGTTTTCCCTCCCTGTAGATCTCACATTTTATGATGAACCACAGGTTCTCTATGGGGTTCTGATCAGGTGAACAAGGGGGCCATGTCATTATTTTTTCTTCTTTTAGACCTTTACTGGCCAGCCAAGCTGTGGAGTAGTTGGATGCATGTGATGGAGCATTGTCCTGCATGAAAATCATGTTTTTCTTGAACAATACCGACTTCTTCCTGTACCACTGCTTGAAGAAGTTGTCTTCCAGAAACTGGCAGCAGGTCTGGGAGTTGAACTTCACTCCATCCTGAACCCGAAAAGGTCCCACAAGTTCATCTTTGATGATACCAGCCCATACCAGTAACCCACCTCCACCTTGCTGGCGTCTGAGTCGGAGTGGAGCTCTCTGCCCTTTACTGATCCAGCCTCTGGCCCATCCATCTGGCCCATCAAGAGTCACTCTCATTTCATCAGTCCATAAAACCTTTGAAAAATCAGTCTTAAGATATTTCTTGGCCCATTCTTGACGCTTTATCTTATGTTTCTTGTTCAAAGGTGGTCGTTTTTCAGCCTTCCTTAACTTGGCCATGTCCCTGAGTATCGCACACCTTGTGCTTTTTGATACTCCAGTAATGTTGCAGCTCTGAAATATGGCAAAACTGGTGGCGAATGGCATCTTGGCAGCTTCACGCTTGATTTTCCTCAATTCATGGACAGTTATTTTGCGCCTTTTTTGGCCAACACGCTTCTTGCGACCCTGTTGGCTATTTGCCATGAAACGCTTGATTGTTCGGTGATCACGCTTCAAAAGTTTGGAAATTTCAAGACTGGTGCATCCCTCTGCAAGACATATCACAATTTTGGACTTTTCTGAGCCCGTTAAATCTCTCTTCTGACCCATTTTGCCAAAGGAAAGGAAGTTGCCTAATAATTAAGCACACCTTATATAGGGTGTTGATGTCATTAGTCATCACCCCTCCTCATTACAGAGTTGCACATCACCAGATTTACTTAATTGTTAGTTGGCTCTCAAGCCTATGCAGCTTGGAGTAGGACAACATGTATAAAAAGTATCATGTGATCAAAATACTCATTTGCGTAATAATTCGGCACACAGTCCTCCTGCTGAATTTCTGCCAATTGTGTCTCATCATCGTCCACCTCTTGTGACATTTTCCCACCGTCGCCTTCATGTGATCGTGGCTGCTCAAATATTTGGGCATCGCTACATGCGATCTCCTCTTGCCCCGCTTCAAGTAGACCAGGCGAGAGGCCCGAATCTATAAATGGAAAAGTGGACAGCTCTTCGGAGTGTCCAAGTGTGGGATCAGTTGTCTCTGGGCACTCAGTATGGTGGGAGGAAGGAGGTTCAGGGTGAGGAATATGCGGTCCAGACTCACAGCTACTGAGACTTGACTGTTTGGAAGACAAGGTGGTGGTGGTGGTGGCTAAGTGACTGGAAGCATTATCTGCTATCCAACTAATAACATTTTCACACAATGTTCAATAGTGGTGCTCTGCGGTCCCCTATTAATTGGGACAGGAAGGTCGAGCGAGAAGATGTTGGTGTTTGTTGTGGCAAATTTGGAGTGAACTTATATGTGATCGGTGTGACGGACAAACCACAGTTTTAAATACCTGGCCTGTATGTAACTATTTTGAACAGCAAACTGGTGTCAATTGCTTCACTGAAACACTGAAACAAATTTTTAATGGAGGTCAGAAATAGCAGTATTTTCTGAAAACATATATGTGATCCATGTAACAGACAAACCAGAGTTTTAAATACTAGACCTGTAGGCAACTATTTTGAACAGCAAGCTGGTGTCAATTGCTTCACTGACACACTGAAATTTTTTTTTAATGGAGGCCAGAAATAGCAGTATTTTCTGAAAACATATATGTGATCCGTGTGACGGAGAAAACACAGTTTTAAATACCTGGCCTGTAGGTAACTATTTTGAACAGCAAACTGGTGTCAATTGCTTCACTGACAAATGGCAGTATTTTCAGTGCAATTATATGTGATCCGTGTGACGGACAAACCACAGTTTTAAATAGCTGTATTTTTAGCACTGTAATATGGAAAGGACCGCACTGCATTCTGCAGTGCCAACAAGCAAATGGCGCAGAATAACGGTGTTCTCTGGATTGCATTTAAAGCAAATAATGAGGATTAAGATCCAGAAAAAAAATATTCCTGGCCCCTGAGACCTGGGCCTATTTCTAGAAATATCTAACAGCAGCAGCAGACAGAACTGGAATGGAGCCTCTTGTGCTATGTGCACTGAAGTCTGCTATATACCCTGCCAGCCTGCCTATATACACTGCCTGTCTGATATCTCTGTAAAGGGATTAGTCATCAGAAGGTCTGTTTGTTGAGATGGATATGTGTCTCTAATATAGTTTGGTACACCTACACTAAGTAGAAACAAGCAAATCTCTCCCTAGCTCAGCAGCAGCTCTCCCTAGACTGTCTGATTCCAAGTGACTGTGACGAACATGGAGGTGCCAGGTCTGGTATAGACCGGATGACGCTGTGCGGCCAGCCAATCACTATGATGCCACAACCAAAATGGCTACGGCATTACTGTGAGTGGCAGGCAATCTCTGCTTGTTCATTGGCTCTGTAAAGAGCACCAAACATGCAGGGAGGAGACCCAAGCTCCCGATGAGCAACTTCGGAAATACTCGGCGAGCGCCGAGCATCTCAAGCAGTGAGATAGTCGGGCAAGCACCGAGCAGTAGCGACCATGCTCGCTCATCACTACCAGAGGGCGTTCGACTTTTTGTCATAGGGGTGGTGCCGGCACGGTTTCATTCATCGCTCAGTGTATAAAGAGTGGCAGCTGTAACTGCTCCCCGGCACTGACTGACAGACAACCCTAATGCTGAGCCGGCTGTCAGGCAGCACCAATGTGCGGTTACAGCTACCGCTTTCTATGCACAGAGCAGTGACTGAAACCGTGCCTGCACCACCCCTACAACTGGAAGCAGAACACTGCTGAGGTGAATAAAGTTCGCTTCCTCCTAACAGTGGGGCTCTCAATACCAGCACCACACGATGTCAGAATGCTATTAACCTGCAGATTAACCACCTCCAGGTGATATGTTCTCTTTAAGGTCATATTGGAGAGAATAATGTTTGGAAAGTAGAAGACCAATTATTATGGGGTTAGGGTCATCATGAAAATAATGATTTAGAGTGAGTGCTCATGCACATGACCGTATTTTTTGTCCAAGTGCGATCTGACAAAACATCAGAATGCACTCAAACCAAAGTTATTCTATGGGGCCGTGCACATGTCTGATGCTTTCTTAGACCAAGCCGGTCAGAGAAAAAATCACTGCATGCCTGAGTTGCCATGCAAGTAAGTGAATCCATGAAAAGCATCGGATTGCACTCGGATGACATCTGAGTGTATTCCGATTTTCATGGCCTGACAGAATGGAAAAGATTGAGACATTTTTTTCAATTTCTCCACTTCCGAGAGAATAAGTAGTGTAGTTACCAGGGGGCAGAGGGTGCAGTCATCCCAGGCCCCGAGCTCAGAGGGGCCCACAACTGGCCCCCACCCAGAGCTATGCTACTCTGAACTTTATTGGAGTGCACAGGGCTCTGATATGCTTAAGCCAGCGCTGCACAGCGCTCCGTTTTCACTGTGCTCAGAGGTATTCACATTTCTTAGACATGAATACCTCTGAGCAACGCTGCATCACTGGGAGGAGGGAGCGCTCGTCATCTCCCCACCCTAACGTGCAGTAGAGTGATGAGGTCACACACTGGTGACCTCATCACTCTGCTGCTGTGATGAACACCTAGTGAGCTGCAGAGCGGCAAAGGACATGTGTCTCCATATTATGGGGCAGTGGGGAAAATTGTGAGAGGGAGTAGCGTGGGGGTGGGTGGACCATATGGATAAGTGTTGGGACAGTATGGAGAGGACGGAGCATGGGGGACAATTTGAGGAGTAGAGGGACCATTTCGAGAAGTGGGGGACATTATGGAGAGGTGGGGGTCATATGGAGAAATGGGTGTTTAATATGAAGAAGTGGGGGGGGGACAATATGGAGAGGAACAGGATGGAGAATTGAGAGTGCCTGAGGACTATATGGTGAAATGGGAGTGTGGAGGGATTGTATAGAGAAGTGGCGGCACAGTATGGAGAAGTGGAGGACAATATGGAGAAGTGGGGGGACCATATGGAGAAGTGGGAGACATTGTGGAGAGGTGGGAGTGTGGAAAGACCGTATGGAGAAATGGTAGCGTGGGTGGACTGTATGGAGAAGTGGGTGTACGATATGAAGAAGTGGGGGGACAGTATACAGAGGTAAAAGCGTAGGGGACAATATGGAGAAATGGGGGTACAGGATGGACAATTGGGAGTGTAACGAGATTGTATGGAGAATTGAGGGAACAGTATGTAGAGATGGGAGCGTGGGGTATAGTATGGACAGGTGAGAGCTTGGTAGACAATATGAAGAAGTGGGGGCAAGTATGTAGAGATGGGAGCGTGGGGTGACAGTATGGAGAGGAGAGAGCTTTGGGGACAATATGGAGAAGTGGATGCGCACTATGCATAAGTTGGATTCATGTACTGACAGAGAATCTGGTAATGAATTCATGCACTGACCATGGTCCTGAATGTGTACAAATGTACCAATCCATAACTGATCAGAGGTCGTCACCCGGTTGAGGCAGTCACCCTTCTGCCACTGGTTCTCTACTGTGGCTGTCACCCTGCTGCCTCCGCCATCACCCTTCTGCCGAAATGTGAAAGGTAAGCGCATTATAGAGCCAAAGGTTATAGAGAGTTTTGTATATAAGGGATGTTAATGTGAAGGCACAGTATCTTGTAGGCAGTATGCAGAGGAGGAAAAGTGTGGTTGCAGTGCTGTATCAATCTACTGACGGTGGTTTTGGCACTGCATTCATTTACCTATAGTGGTTCTGGTGCTGCATTCAAGTACTGACAGTGGGGCTGTGTATATCAGAGCTGTGGGCCCACCATCATGTGTATAGGGAAGCTGTGGGGCATTATATTGTGTATAGGGGAGCTATAGGCCCATCATACTGTATATAGGGGAGCTGTGGGGACATCATGCTATGTATAAGGGAGCTATGGGTCCACTATACTGTACATATAGGAGCAGTATATTGGGGGACCCAGTGGACATTATTAAATGTCAAGTGGGCACTTTAGAAGCATTATTGTTATAGGGGCATTCAGATTTAAATAGCCATAAAAGGGGCATAATGGGGACACTTTTCTAGGGCATTTGCACAGTGCAAAAATCTTTTCAAGGAAGCAATTTTACCATCTAGACGGCACAAATGAGGAATTATTACTTTGTAAGCTGTACAGTGGTGGCATTATTATGTGGGGCAGAAAGAGGAGCTCTGTTTTTGTACCACACAGCAGGTGCAGTAATAGGGACACATATGGCAGCAGCGGCTCAGTATTGGGCTATCAGCAGGATCAGGAGTTTGTGCAGGTTGGGAATAGATGAGGACGGTGCTGGAAATGTGAGAAGTCAGATGTGTTTTCATTGTAATCTCTGCAGACAAGTTGTAACTGGAAGAAGTTGTCATGTCGGTCTGGGCCAGATGGAAAAGACGGGAAAAGTTAGCAACTCCACCAGAAAGAACATCATCTGTAAATAACTACCGGTGTAACAAAAGTCATTACTCAGTAAATTAGAATATTTTATAACACAAGCTTCAAAAATGATTTTAAAATCCGAAATGTTGGCCTACTGAAATGTATGTTCAGTTAATGCACTCAGTACTTGGTCAGGGCTCCTTTTGCATCAATTTACTGTATAAATGCGGCGTGGCATGAGGCGACCAGCCTGTGGCGCTGCTGAGGTGTTATGGAAGCCCAGGTTGCTTTGATAGCAGCCTTCAGCTCGTCTGCATTTTGGGTCTAGTGTCTCTCAGCTTCCTCTTGACAATACCCCATAGATTCTCTATGGGGTTAAGGTCAGGCAAGTTTTCTGGCCAATCAAGCGCAGTGATACTGTTGTTTTTAAACCAGGTATTGGTACTTTTGGCAGTGTTGACAGGTGCCAAGTCCTGCTGTAGAATGAAATTTCCATCTCCAAAATGCTTGTCGGGAGGGGGATGCATGAAGTGCTCTAAAATTTCCTGGTAGATGGCTATGCTGACTTTAGTCTTGATAAAACACAGTGGACCTATACCAGCAGATGACATGGCTCCCCAAACCAACACTGATTGTTGAAACTTCACACTAGACCTCAAGCAGCTTGGATTGTGGCCTCTCCACTCTTTCTCCAGTTTCTGGGACCTTGATTTCCAAATGAAAATTGGAACCTTGTGGAGAGTGTCAATGACTGCCTTCTGGACATCTGTCAAGTCATCAGTCTTTCCCATGATTGTGGAGCCTACTGAAACAGACTAAAGGACCTTTTTAAATTCTACGGAAGCCTTTGCATGTGTTTTTTGTTATTTATTTTAATTTACTGAGATAATGACTTTTGTGTTTTCATTGGCTGTAAGCCATAATCATCAACATTAACAGAAATAAACACTTGAAATAGATCACTCTGTTTGTTATAACTCTATATAATATATGAGTTTCCCTTTTTGTATTGAAGAACTGAAATAAATTAACTTTTTGATGATATTCTAATTTAGTGAGCTGCACCTGTATATATACCTGTACTGTAATTACTTGTATGGTCTGCAGGTCTGGTATCTACCACTATATGTTTTTTTCAGTAACAGCACAGTCATCTGCTGAGGTTTCTCTATGTCCACGATCAGGGTTCACCGCAGTAGTTATACACACGGTTACCTGGTTAGGGGCCCACTCAGATGTCCCCCCCCCCCCCCTGAGCTGGACCCCTAGCTATGCCTCTGGAGAAAATCAAATCACACTATGATCATGCTCTGATGAAACTCTGATCATAGATTGATCAGAGTGTGATTAGCATAATCGGACCGATTCTCTCCGATGAGAGAAAATATGCTGGTGTGATCTCGGCCTAACAATTAGAAGTTTAGTTGTTTTCACACCGAAAAAAAGCTGGATTCTTGAGAAGTTATAGTTTGCAAGAGTGTGCAATTATATACAGTATATGTCATCATATCTGCCATCCAATCTACTCTTGCAAGTGCCAGTGGTGGCTTTACATTGTGCTTAGTTCCTCATGTGTCATCCTTTCCGCTCAACTCTGTTTAACTACAGTATAGCTGTGATGATGAATATTTTGACTAATAGTCATTCTCACTGTGATACTGCAAGGTAGGTAGAACTGATCTTTCAGTCTATATTTTCTTCTAAGAGAATAATATAGTGTTAGTGAAGGAAATATGTCACTTTCCATTTTGTCAGTGTTGACAACATATTGATTTGACTGTTCCTATGTGTATAGCAATGTCAACCTCTTGTTCTCACAAATGCATCAAATGCAAAGTGTACTGCGCCTCCAGGTAAACAGAGCCATGTGACAAACACATAAGTCCTTATCTATTTTGCAAGATAATTTAAGCCGACACCTTACAGTTGCTTCAAGATATAAATCGATTTAAGAAAATAACGAGTGTGATATTTATGTTTGAAACATAATGTTTTGCTGAGCTTTACTTGCTAAAGTTTGCTACATCCGTGCTATATTTTGGACATGTTAAAGGGAAGGTGTCATGTCCCCAAATGCTATTAACCTGCAGATATGGAGTTTTTCTGCAGGGCAATAGCATTCTACAGCTGTGCAGCTGGAGCACTGAAAGCACGGCTACCGGGATGGGAATCAATTTTATTCCTCCCTGTAGCTTTCGGCTTTCAGTGATAGAGGCGTGGCCGGCACAGCTTCAGTCGCCACTCTGTACACAGTGAGTTGTGGCTGTAACCACACCCCAGCACTGACTGACAGCCGTTTCAGCAGTGCATCAGTGCCGATCGCGGTTACAGCCATCGCTCACTATGTACTGAGAAGAAACTGCCTCTGTGACTGAATCCCGGGTGCTGCCAAGAGGAATAAAGTTAATTTCCTCGTGGCAGCTGGGCTTTCAGGGCGGCAGCCACACAGCTTTATAACGCTATTAATCTAAAGATTAACCCTACATCTGCAGGTTAATAGTGTTTTTTGACATGACTGCATCCCTTTTAAGGTTTAGATATGATTTACACAACTCGGCTTCATAAAAATGATTGAGTCATCATATTAATAACCAATTGAAGCATTAATTACTCTGCAGGAAAACCCTAATTCAGATATATAACTTCTGTAAGGCCGGAGTCACACTACACATCGCCAAAATCGTTCCGATTCTCAGTGCCGAGAGTCGCATGATTGTTGTCCTTATAGTAATCCGTGTGTAATGCAATAGCAATGCGATGCTGCGATATTTTCTCGCCTATGTATCCGTATGACATCCACATGACATCCGTATAACATCAGTATGGACTCACATTTTCCACAGATTTTTCCAATGTAACGCTAAATTTAAATTTAACACCCTCAAAGGTCTGAAACTTATAAAAACCTAATGAACAAGGCCATACACTGGGTCCACAAGGAGATTTGTCTTCAAATTTTTCACACATACCCCTGCTAGTGTTGTCCTGGTTTGCTTAGAACTGACAGGCTTACCTTTAATACAACTGAGCGGGTTCTTTTACATTGGATCTTGTCGCAACGATTTGTCTCAATGGTTTGGAGAGCCATACCCAGTTATTGTTGATCCGAGGAGGCGGAGACAAATGTGGGTCCATCCACTTTTCATGCGTCGGGTTACTAAAGGACATTCCCACGATCTATATGGGGCTCTACAGCTATCCTGACAAGTTTTATGACTACTGTCGGATGAACATCTCCACTTTTGATATTATTTTGGAGGCCGTGAGACCTGGGATCACAATCAAGGACACAAATATGCGCAAATGGATTTCCCCAGGGAGCGTCTTTTACTTACATTACGGTATGTATTTTTTCATATGTATGGATTGTTTTAATTCATGTTCCGTCCATACGTTGTTGGAAAACAGTGTGATACTTGAATCCATATTTATTTCAAAATATTGTTGTTTTTTGGTCATTATCACTTCCTGATGTCATTCCCAACTGTCGTATTCTTTAGCATGTTTTTCAGATGTTTACTAGTGCCCAAGTGGTTTTGTTGTTTTTGTGCTTTAATTTGCTTTATGTAAATAGAGATTGGTAGATATGTGAATGACATCATGTTGTGTATGTGTTTTTATTTCATGCCACACAACTTTACATTATTCTCATGGGTCCGACATATTGTTGTTTATTGTGATTTTTTACTACACTGGTAATGTTATGTGTGTAGATGTTATTTATATGTTTGTAAGTAATGTTTATTTTTTTGCCAATGGTTAATTTACATTTTTTTATTTTTTTCCCTTAAAAATAATTTTAGGTTTCTATCCACCTGTATATCGTATGCGGCACTTCATCTTGAATTTCTTCTTGGAAAATTTACCATCTCAGGCATTGTACGTCAAACTTGTACAGAAATCTGGTTATGTCTTCAGAATTCTATTATGCCTGAGCCAAGACAAGAAGACTGCTTGCAGATAGCCCGAGGCTTTGAGGAAACATGTCAGTTCCCTAACTGCATTGGATACCTGGATGGCAAGCACATCCACGTTCGAAAGCCGCCAAACTCAGGGTCCCAATATTTCAATTGTAAGCAATTTTTTTCTGTTGTGCTGCTGGCCTTGGTTGACAGCACATACAGGTTTATAATTATTGATATTGGGGCCTATGGAAGAACTGGAGACTCCAGGGTGTTCAATTCTTCCATCATGGGTCAGCGGCTGCGAAGTAATGATTTGTCTATCCCACCCCCACGGGATATCCCCGGATCACGTTTGTAAGCAGTTCCTTATGTCATGGTTGGTGATGAGGCATTTCAACTGACACGCCATTTATTGAGGCCATATCCACAGAGAGCCCTTGACTAGTGTTGAGAAAATGTGTTTGCCATTTCAAATTCATGTTTGTGTTCGGGGTTCCGGCTTGTTCGCGCCAAAAAATCGTCTCTGCCCACGAACATCCCTGATTTGCCACGCTGTCACGCAGATAACAGAGCAGATAACAGAGCAGATAACACAGCTCAGAGACAGAATTGTGGCAAGGCACAGATCTGGCCAAGGTTATAAAAGAATTTCTGCATTACTCAAGGTTCCTAAGAGCTCAGTGGCCTCCATAATCCTTAAATGAAAGAAGTTTGGGACCACCAGAAGTCTTCCTAGACCTGGCTGTCCAGCCAAACTGAGCAATTGTGAGAGAAGAGCCTTGTTGAGAGAGGTAAAGAAGAACCCCAAGATCACTGTGGCTGAGCTCCAGAGATGCAGTAGCGAGATGGGAGAAAGTTCCACAAAGTCAACTATCACTGCAGCCCTCCACCAGTCGGACATTTATGGCAGAGTGGCCCGACAGAAGCCTCTCCTCAGTGCAAAACATTTGAAAGCCCGCATAGAGTTTGCTCAAAAACACATGAAGAACTCCCAGACTATGAGAAATAAGATTCTCTGGTCTAATGAGACAAAGATAGAACTTTTTGGTGATAATTCTAAGCGGTATGTGTGGAGAAAACCAAGCACTGCTCATCACCTGCCCAATACAATCCCAACAGGGAAACATGGTGGTGGCAGCATCATGCTATGGGGTGTTTTTCAGCTTCAGGGACAGGATGACTGGTTGCAATTGAAGGAAACATGAATGGGGCCAAGTACAGAGATATCCTGGATGAAAACCTCTTCCAGAGTGCTCTGGACCTCAGACTTGGCCGAAGGTTCACCTTCCAACAAAACAATGACCCTAAGCACACAGCTAAAATCACAAAGGAGTGGCTTAAGAACAACTCTGTGACCATTCTTGACTGGCCCAGCCAGAGCCCTGACCTAAACCCAATTGAGCATCTCTGGAGAGACCTGAAAATGGCTGTCCACCAACGTTCACAGTCCAACCTGACGGAACTGGAGAGGATCTGCAAGGAAGATTGGCAGAGAATCCCCAAATCCAGGTGTGAAAAACTTGTTGCATCATTCCCAATAAGACTCATGGCTGTACTAGCTCAAAAGGGTGCTTCTACTCAATACTGAGCAAAGGGTCTGAATACTTATGACCATGTGATATTTCAGTTTTTCTTTTTTAATAAAATTGCAAAAATTACTACACTTCTGTTTTTTTTCAGTCAAGATGGGGTGCAGAGTGTACTTTAATGGGAAAAAATGAACTTTTTAGAACTTACCAAATGGCTGCAAAGAAACAAAGAGTGAAAAATGTAAAGGGGTCTGAATACTGTAAATATAAAGGATAATATTCCACAATAAAATATTGCTTACAAATTTTGGTATGAAGGTGGTGATGATGGCGGTGGTATAGCATGACTTGTTTGATGAGATTGGCTGGGTGGAATGTTTTGACCCTGGGAGGCGGATGAGGCAAGATTATGGGTCACATGAGGATTTATTTGTGGGCCTTGTTGAGGGACATGGTATTGCCCACTTGGGTAATGGTAGCCTAAATCAGGCATATTTTGGTTTACCATTTGGCTGAACCCCCCAGAATCGCCATGTCCACCATACCCATGCTAAGACCACTCTCCTACAGTGGGTATGTTCAAGTGGCCATATTGGGAAGGTGCTGTTGAAGGTTGTGCAGAATGTTGTGGTGGTTGTGTTTGGCGAGGTTGGAAAGCTCTTTGCTGGGGTTGAGGTTATGGAATCCGTGGTGGAGGTGGTTCTGGGAAGACTATAGGCTCTTCATCCACACTTCCAGGCATAAGTAAGTGGTTGTCGGTGGACATTTGCCATCTTTCGAGGAAGTTGAAAACTAGTCTTGGATTGTTAGGGGCTGTGCATGAATCAATGATACTTTGCAATGCACATCTGGCACGCTGCCTCACCTCTCGGGGAATTGTGCTCAAATAGCGTGCCAGGCTCCGTGCATATGCCTCCTCACCATCATCATTTATGTGCTAGGTATTGCAAAACCCCAAGGTCTACTTGTCGCTTGTTAATGGTGATGGGGAGCTCCCTCAGCCGGCCACAGCGTGGGATGGCTGTAGCCTGTGGTGAGGTATCCAGGGGGACCATAGGACTACTGCTTTGTCCATGTTCATCTTCGTCTGGGTTGGCCACATGTTCAGGCGAAAGTGCTGGTGGTGGTGGTTCTGACGCTGACGGGGCAGAAGAAGGTCCGGCCTCCTCATCTACTTCTCCAACACGGTCCAAGATCGCCTCAGAATCTGATTCTGTCTCCCTGTCTCTAAGGTTGGATTCAGTTCTGTTGATTTATTTAAAAAAAATATTTTTTTGTTTTACATATTTAACCCTACAATGCGTATCGGGGGCCTTTTAGGCCCCGGTGCTTACTTTTTTGCTATTATCTGCAAAATTACTTTAGCTAGAATTTTGAAACTCTAGGTATTCCTCAAGTATGTCGTTGTTGGTAATATCCAGTTGTTCATATAATTTTTTTGATAGGCATTTTAGAGTAACAATGCTTTTTTGGGGAAAACCACATCTCTACGGAACAGGATGCCTTTTAGGCCCCTGCTATTTTTATCATGTACTCAGCAGTGTTTGTGTCTCAAGTTACTTTATTTGTAGTCAGGGTTGCTGGTGGAGGGGCCAGGGAGTGGATCATGCCATGTGAGGATGTAATGTGATTTTGGGAGGGAGTGATAAGGCCTAGAAGGAAGACATATCGCTTCTGCAAAAAATAAGTCCTGGAAAAATATTTCAAAAGAGGAATTTTATGCATATATTGGACTTTTACTGCTGGCAGAGAGTCAAAAATCGTAAGATGTTCCAATCAGAGAATTATTTCTGGACCCACTTTCTGATCCACAATATAAAGCGACAATGGCAGTGGACAGATATGAGGAAATTAGAAGAAGCATTTGATTTGATGATAAGCGAACTCGTGCAGCGAGGTTCCAAACAGACAAATTAGCTCCTATTAGTTATATCTGGAACATATTTATCAAAAATTGCACTAAACTTTACAATCCTAGTACTAATGTTACAGTAGATGAGCAACTTGTACCCTTCAGAAGACATTGCAAGTTCATACAATTGTGAGATTGTGAAAACACTTGCTGTACCAATATACAATTCAGGTAGAAACATTACCATGGACAATTATTTTACCAATGTTGCACTGGGCAATTTTCTGCTTGAAAAAGCTGTTACACTTGTTGGTACTATGAAGCCAAACCGACGAGAAATTCCTCAAGCAATGAATCACAATCCACAGCGAGCATTTTATGAGAGTGTCTTTGGTTTCAACAACAAAGCGACACTGGTATCTTACAAAGCGAAGAAGGAGAAATCCGTTATATTACTCAGTACCAATCATTATGATTGCAGTATTGACAGCAATGACAGGAAATCATCCTGCATTACGATAAAACTAATGGAGGTGTAGACAAAATGGATGAAATGGTGGGAGAATATTCATGCAAGAGGCAAACAAGACGTTGGCCTGTAGTAATTTTTTCAAATATGCTTGATGTAGCAGCCCTAAATTCATTCATTATTTATACAGAAACTCATCCAGAATTCCATGCAAGGAGGAAGGACAGGAGACGCCTATTCTTGAGGGACCTATGCTATGAACTTGTAATGCCTCACATGATGGAGCGAAGCAACATGAAATGCTTGCCAAAGCAAACTAAAGAAGCAATGAAACGATGTGGCGTACAGTTTTAGGATATTCCAGGGCCAGGAGAAAGAAAACAAAAGCGTTGTTTCATTTGTCCAAGAAACTTAGAGAGGAAAACTGAGTGATACTGTACGACTTGTTGGGAAAATATCTGTAAAGAACATTCTTCAGAAAAGATAACATGTGAAAATTGTTTGGAAGACCAATAAAATTGAAAAGAAAAAGTTAGGTAAGAAATGTAGCTGCAGCTAGTTCACTCTAGATTTATATAACTTTGTGTGTTTTTCATATCTTTGTTTGAAATTTGAAAAAAAAATGGTTTTTGGTGTTTTCTACAAAAAAATAGAATTAAAATGTGTATTATTCATATCTTATTTTGTACTTTTAGGCCCCCATTACATAAAAGTGTAGATTTGTGATGTCACGCATGCTAGGGTTAAAGAACCTAGACAAACATGCAATTAGTGTCGGAGTTCCATAATGAGAGCTAGGAAATTCAAGCGGTCAAATTAAATCTACTTCTGCTTTCTGGAGACTGCTGCACCACTCCTGGCATGATGCTGCCACTCACGGAATTGATCACGGCAGCTACGCCACCTTCTTGTCACATCTGCCACTGCCAAAACCAAAAAAAAAGGTGAACATCTTGCTTGGGTGTTGAACGATAGATTACCTTGTCAATATACGTACAGTTTGGCAAGTGGATTAGCAAACATGTAGTGAACAAAACAACATGTCCATAAATGCATTATGTACATCTACAAATGCAGTATGTAAATGTTTTGCTCACAGGCAAGAATAACAAGAAAGGCAGCACTCACCCAGTCTTCTTAAAACGTTCCTTTATTTGTATGTGCGGAGCATATCAGCATGCAGCATCGGACTGAGACCCCGAGGGGTGTGCAGGGGAGAGGCAAAAAAGGACGACGGCCGTTTCACGGCCTTCCGGCACTTCAACCGGGTCCAAAGTAAGTGACACACCTGTTCACTTCCTTTTAAACCAATACAAACACATGTGTGAATAAATTAAAACATAATCATATGCATAAAAACATTTTCTATTATTAAACTGAAAAAGCATTATAAGATGAGGCAAACAAATAAATAGCGGTATCATAGGAAAACTGACAGATCGACCTTCTCATTCAACCCTAATGGGCCCTGGGCTTAAGATTTTAACCACTTCGCGCCAGAGCCTGTTTTTGCCTTCGTGACCGGGCCAATTTTTTCAATTCTGACCACTGTCATTTTATGAGGTAATTACTCTGGAACGCTTCAACAGATTCCCCTGATTCTGAGACTGTTTTTTTGTGACATATTGTACTTCATGACAGTGGTAAAATTTCTTCGACATCACTTGCGTTTATTTGTGAAAAAATCGGAAATTTGGCGAAAATTTTGAAAATTTTGCAATTTTCAAACTTTGAATTTTCATGCCCTTAAATCAGAGAGATATGTCACAAAAAATAGTTAATAAATAACATTTCCCACATGTCTATTTCACATCAGCACAATTTTGGAACCAACATTTTTTTTTGTTAGGAAGCTATAAGGGTTAAAAGTTGACCAGCGATTTCTCATTTTTACAACAAAATTTACAAAAACATTTTTTTAGGGACCACATCTTATTTGAAGTGACTTTGAGGGGCCTTTATGACAGAAAATACCCAAAAGTGATACCATTCTAAAAATTGCACCCCTCAAGGTGCTCAAAACCACATTCAAGAAGTTTATTAACCCTTAAGATGCTTCACAGGAATTTTTGGAATGTGGAAGAAAACAATGAACATTTAACTTTTTTTCACAAAACTGCTACTTTAACCTCAAATTTTTAATTTTCACAAGGTCAGCCAGAAAAAATGGACCCCAAAATGTGTTGTGTAATTTCTCCTGAGCACGCTGATACCCCATATGTGGTGCAAAGCCACTGTTTGGGCGCACGGCATGGCTTGGAAAGTAAGGAGCGCCATTTGACTTTTGGAATGGAAATTTGACTGGAATCGATAGCAGACGCCATGTTGCATTTGGAGAGCCCCTGAGGTGCCTAAACAGAGGAAAACCCTAACAAGTGACCCCATTTTGGAAACTAAACCCCTCAAGGAACTTATCTAGATGTATGGTGAGCACCTTGAACCCCCAGGGGCTTCACAGAATTTTATAATGTTGAAGTGTGAAAATAAAAAAACAAATTTTTAACACAAAACTGCTACTTTAGCCTCAAATTTTTAATTTTCACAAGGGCAGCCAGAAAAAATGGACCCCAAAATGTGTTGTACAATTTCTCCTGAGCACGCTGATACCCCATATGTGGTGCAAAACCACTGTTTGGGCGCACGGCATGGCTCGGAAGGTAAGGAGCGCCATTTGACTTTTGGAATGGAAATTTGACTGGAATCGATAGCGGACGCCATGTTGCATTTAGAGAGCCCCTGAGGTGCCTAAACAGAGGAAACCCCCAACAAGTGACCCCATTTTGGAAACTAGACCCCTCAAGGAACTTATCTAGATGTGTGGTGAGCACCTTTAACCCCCAGGGGCTTCACAGAATTTTATAATGTTGAAGTGTGAAAATAAAAAAACACATTTTTAACACAAAACTGCTACTTTAGCCCCAAATTTTTAATTTTCACAAGGGCAGCCAGAAAAAATGGACCCCAAAATGTGTTGAGCAATTTCTCCTGAGCACGCTGATACCCCATATGTGGTGCAAAAACACTGTTTGGGCGCACGGCATGGCTCGGAAGGTAAGGAGCGCCATTTGACTTTTGGAATGGAAATTTGGCTGGAATCGATAGCGGACGCCATTTTGCATTTGGAGAGCCCCTGAGGAGCCTAAACAGAGGAAACCCCCAACAAGTGACCCCATTTTGGAAACTAGACCCCTCAAGGAACTTATCTAGATGTGTGGTGAGCACCTTGAACCCCCAGGGGCTTCACAGAATTTTATAATGTTGAAGTGTGAAAATAAAAAAACACATTTTTAACACAAAACTGCTACTTTAGCCTCAAATTTTTAATTTTCACAAGGGCAGCCAGAAAAAATGGACCCCAAAATGTGTTGAGCAATTTCTTCTGAGCACGCTGATACCCCATATGTGGTGCAAAACCACTGTTTGGGCGCACGGCATGGCTCGGAAGGTAAGGAGCGCCATTTGACTTTTGGAATGGAAATTTGGCTGGAATCGATAGCGGACGCCATGTTGCATTTGGAGAGCCCCTGAGGTGCCTAAACAGAGGAAACCCCCAACAAGTGACCCCATTTTGGAAATTAGACCCCTCAAGGAACTTATCTAGATGTGTGTTGAGCACCTTGAACCCCCAGGGGCTTCACAGAATTTTATAATGTTGAAGTGTGAAAATAAAAAAACACATTTTTAACACAAAACTGCTACTTTAGCCTCAAATTTTTAATTTTCACAAGGGCAGCCAGAAAAAATGGACCACAAAATGTGTTGAGCAATTTCTCCTGAGCACGCTGATACCCCATATGTGGTGCAAAGCCACTGTTTGGGCGTACGGCATGGCTCGGAAGGTAAGGAGCGCCATTTGACTTTTGGAATGGAAATTTGACTGGAATGGATAGTGGACGCCATGTTGCATTTGGAGAGCCCCTGAGGTGCCTAAACAGAGGAAACCCCCAACAAGCGACCGAATTTTACAATCTACTCCTCTGTATAAATTAATCTAGTGGTGGGAAAATAAGTAGATAGGTAAATGGTCACTAAACAAATAGATGAATTCCCAGAGAGGTGTCATTTCCAAAATGGGGTCACTTCAGGGGGGATTCTGCTGTTCTGGCACTTTTCAGAGGCGCTAAGTACCAGAACTAAAGAATCCCCCCTGAAGTGACCCCATTTTGTAAATGACACCCCTCTGGGAATTCATCTATGGGTTTAGTGACCATTTTAACTCAATGGATGATTTCCAGAAGCAAGCAAGCAATGGAAGGTTTAGATTCTGGAGAACCCCCCCTGGAAATTAAGTGAGCTCTACTCGAATGTGTCATTCACTAAATGAACCAAATGTTTGAATGACAAATTGGGATACATTTTTACAGTTTAAAAACGTGGCTCTGTGTGGAAGATTTTAAAGCAGTCAGGGACGCATAAGGCTGGCAATGATGGGCATTGTGGGCAATAGTAGCGGGTATCACGCCTCATTCCTCTCTTAGTACATACACGACATCTTTTCTTGGGGTTCCTTCTTGTTTCCGTTGCTGGAATAAGTGCAATAAAATGTCGCTCAGTGAGTCTTTTCACATCCTCAGATTCTAATGGATGAGCGGGGCTAACGCTTTGAAAGACAAGATTTTCAATTACCTTTTCTTGATAATCAAGAAAAGGATCTGAATTTCCTGCTTTTTTGTACAACACAAAAGAATTGTATGTGGCCACCTGAAACAAATAAATAACCAACTTTTTATACCAGGTATAGGACTTTCTTGATACCTGGTATGGCTGTAGAACCTGGTCTGCAAGGTCCACACCCCCCATGTGTTTGTTGTAGTCAATGACTGACACAGGTTTTTGCTTCGGAGTGGTGGATCCTAGTTCTACAGTGGCCCTTGTGGCATCTGTGTGGATCGAGCTGAGGACAAAAATATCCCTCTTATCCCTATATTTCAGGGCAAGTAGCTCTCCATTGCGTACAACCCCTGACTGCCCCTTTTGAAACTTTTGGTTGACCAATGGTTGTGGAAACCCCTGACGGTTTTTCCGGATGGTCCCACAAGCCCCGATGTTGTGTTCAACCAGACTTTTAAATAGGGGTATGCTGGTGTAATAATTGTCCACATATAGATTGTAGCCTTTTTGAAAAAATGGACTTATCAGCTCCCAAACAATTTTTCCAGATGTCCCCAAATAAGTAGGGCATCCTGGTGGGTTTAGTTTGCTATCTTTCCCCTCATATATGCGAAAAGCGGATGTGTATCCGGTTGAACTTTCGCACATTTTATAGATCTTTATTCCAAACCTTGCCCTTTTAGATGGGATAAATTGCTTGAGGTGCAGTCTTCCTTTGAATTTTACAAGGGACTCATCTATAGAAATATTTTCTGTTGGGGTGTAGAGGCTTAAGAATTTTTCTGACAAATTTTCAATGATGTGTCTAATTTTATATAACCTGTCATGTTCTGGGGCATTTCTGGGCAGGCATTGACTATTGTCGTTAAAATGCCAAAACCGCATGAGCATTTCATAACGGGTCCTAGGCAGAACGACTGAAAACATAGGGGTGGCTTGAACAGGGTGGTTGGACCAGTAGGATCGAATGCTCGGTTTTTTAACAAGCCCCATGGCAAATGTAAGTCCTAAAATTTTTTTTATTTCCGGGACATTAGTTGGTGTCCATAAATTTGCCCTAGCATAGTAACATCGGGATTCTGGCTTATGAATTGGGACGCATATAAATTTGTTTGCACGACAATATGCTCTAGCAAGCTGTCTGTAAAAAACAAATTAAAAAAATTAATTGGTCCAAAATCTTCCACCTCCACATTTGTACCAGGAATGGCATTGAAATCAGGGCTGAATGGAGCAGCCGAATCCGAAGCCTCCCATCTGGGAAATGCTAGATCATGTGGCAAAGCCCCTTGTACACTGGCTTGCGCCAATTCACTAGTAGCAGGGACAGCGCTTGTACTGGGCAGTGTTCCCTGATTTGGAGACGTTTCTCCAGTAGCGCTATTTGCCCCTATTGCTGTACTGGTTCTTGTGCTTGAGGATGGAACAGAATCACTGCTCATTTCTGAGCTCTCAGTGTCGCCGCTACTAAAGCCCTCAAAATCCATATCTCCATCTGAGATTGCACTGTCATCAGTGTCAGAACATAGCAGGGCATACACCTCCTCTGCGGTATAAGTCTGACGGGACATTTTATTTTTATATTTTTTGACTGGACTGAACGGACCGGACTGAAAGGACGGGACCGGACTGGACTGACCGGACTGGACTGACCAGACTGACCGGACTGACTGATCTGACAGGAGTGACTGACTGACCGGACTGACTGATCTGACAGGACTGACTGACTGACAGGACTGACTAATCTGACAGGACTGACTGACTGACAGGACTGACTGACTGACAGGACTGACTGATCTGACAGGACTGACTGACTGACAGGACCGACTGATCTGACAGGACTGACTGACTGACAGGACTGACTGATCTGACAGGACTGACTGACTGACAGGACTGACTGATCTGACAGGACTGACTGACTGACAGGACCGACTGATCTGACAGGACTGACTGACTGACAGGACTGACTGATCTGACAGGACTGACTGACTGACAGGACTGACTGATCTGACAGACTGACTAACCCTAACCTTACTTTCTTTTTTGATTTTTATTTTTCACTTTCACAGTGGCAAGGCTGACAGCTCTTGTCACAGTGTTTCTCCTCTGCTCTCTCTCTGAGATCGGAGGAGAAACAATGTATTTATCAGGCAGATCGCCCGGGAAAGTTTGTTGCTAAAACAAACTTCCCTGGTGATCTCTCTGATTGGCTGGTGTGACGCTGACATCATCGAGACCTGAGCCAATCAGGTCTCGATGATGTCAGAGGTCACAGCACCGGGATCCCCGCCGCTGGTAAGGTATGTGGGGGGTCCCAATCGCCAACCACCGGCTTTCACTATCTTTTAAATGCCGCGATCGCTATGGATCGCGACATCTAGAAGATAGGAACAGGTTAACATCATGGGGACCTGATCCAATCAGGTCCCCATGATGCCACATGTCAGAGCTATCGCTCTGAACCGGTACCGCAGTGCTAGCAGGACCTTGGGGGTCCTGAGCGCTGCGGGACCACCCACCGTTTTTAAACGTCGGCGCTGCACAGAGCCCAGGTAGCGCCGACGTTTATGTACAGTGGGCTGTCGGGAACCGGTTAATATCCATCTGGCCTCATGTTGCAATAGTATTTTTTTGTGGTCTCCTCCTTCCCTTGGCAATCTAACATGTTCTAACCCTGCAAAACGTAGCACAGTCGGGTCGGCATTATGGCATTCAGAGATATGCTGGATTAATCTAAGGGAACCTTTCTTTGATACTACAGAATTATAGTGTTCCTGAACCGAATGAATAAAGGTCTAATAGTTTCACCAATATAATAAAACTGGCAGGGACATGTAATCATGTTCCCAACATAATTCGTTCTACAAGAGATAAAATCCTTGACTATGTGTATTAAAGGTCCTATATTAAAGGACTTATCAATTCTGTGAAATTTTCAAAAGGAGCAATGCCCACTCTTAAAATTCCCCTTTGGGGTACTACTTTCTAACCAGTTAGAAGAGTCCTCTTGGAATCTGTTGTGCACCAGGATATCTCCCAGATTGCAGCTTCGTCTATAGGAAACAATTGTTTTTTTACTGGCTTTCACAGTCAAATCTTTGTCACTCTCCAGAAGGTGCCAATTGTTGTTAATAGCTTTTTTAATTATATCTGACATCGGACTAAATTTGAAAGTTAGAATGAATTTTTGATCTTCTTTTTTGAGCAACCTTTTTTGTCCTTTTAATAGTTCTTTTTGAGTTTTTTATCAACTTTAACACGGGCTGAGTTTATTTCTTGAATGGGATAACCTCTATCAAGAAATCTTTTTGACAGGTCATCTGATTGTTCTTCAAATTTTTTATTAGAATTATTAATTTTTCGAAGTCTTAAAAATTGACTGTAAGGCAGTCGACGTTTTGCATGATACGGATGATAACTATTGAAATGTAGTAACATATTAGTGGCAGTATCTTTTCGAAATGATTCTGTTACAATAGTACCTTCCTGAATGGACACATGCACATCCAGAAAATTTAACACATGACCTCCAAAAGTGGAGGTGAACCTCATATTTTCTAAATTCTCTGAGTAAGAAGAGTCACAAGCTCTTCAAATTGCACTCTTGTCCCAACCCATACCAGGAAAATGTCATCGACATATCTATGGTAAGCCTTAATATATCTCAGATAAGGGTTAACCCCATTCAGGATAAATATTTCTTCCAAGACGGCTAAAAATAAATTAGCAAAGGTACATGCGACGGGCGTACCCATCGCAGTGCCCGTTGTTTGTGTATACCATTCATTCCCAAATTTGAAAGCATTGTGGGTAAGTATAAAAGAGAGACTGTTTTTTACAAAATCAATATAGCTCATTTCATTGCTAGCCATTTCCAGGATTTTACCAATTGCCTATACACCCACATGCTGAGGGATGCGCGTGTACAGGTTTTCAACATCAAGGGATGCTAACGACCAGTCATCTTGCCATTCGATCTCCTGCAAGATGTTTAAAAAATCTCCTGTGTCTTTTACATATGAAGGTATCTCTTTTAATAATGGTTTCAATAACCAGTCTACATATTTTAATAGAGGTTCTGTGAGGGAGCCTATCCCCGAAATTATTGGACGTCCCGGGGGCTTATGTAAATTTTTATGGACTTTAGGCAAATAATACCAATGTGGTTTGCGTGGAAAATCTGGTAATAATTTATCAGCCGCTTTTTTGATAAAGTACCATTTTCAATAGTGAACGTAACTGCTCTTTATGTTTATGCGTAGGGTCCCCTGACAATTTTTTATAAGTGTTTCCATCTGATAGCTGTCTCAGAACTTCACTTAAGTAATCTGATTTTTTTAGTAGAACTATATTTCCCCCTTTATCCGCTTTACGGAATATCACATCATTCCAATTTCTTAATTCTTTTATGGCCTCTTTTTCTCTTATTGTTAAATTATCTAGCGTTTTTTTATAAATCAATGCTTGTACATCTGTGATAACTTTCTCTTGGAACAGGTCAATAACATTGCCTGGATTCACTGGTGGGACAAAAGTGGATTTGATTCCACGTGTAAATGGTGTGTGTTGTACAGATGCATGGCTTTTGTTATTTATAAGAGGGGGATCATTCAAACTAAGTAGCAACTCTACTTCCTCTCGTGGTATGTGATCTTGAGCTAGCGTACTAAATTGCGTACGAAATGATCAATAGTGGTGGGAATTTCGCCTATAGCGGGGGTTATTGTGTTCTGATCTTTATTTACAAACAATTTATAAAGATGCATTTTTCGCGTGGCTTTATACAGGTCAATTTTAAAGTCCGTTAAATCGAACTGTTCGGGGATACAGAAGTTCAAACCCTTTTTTAGTATGCTCAGATGATTAGAAGATAATGTCCGGTCTGTTAAAATTTATTTGTATGTGCGGAGCATATCAGCATGCAGCATCTGACTGAGACCCCGAGGGGTGTGCAGGGGAGAGGAAAAAAAGGATGATGGCCGTTTCGCTGCCTTCCGGCACTTCAACGGGTCCAAAGTAAGTGACACACCTGTTCACTTCCTTTTAAACCAATACAAACACATGTATGAATAAATTAAAACATAATCATATGCATAAAAACATTTTCTATCATTAAGCTGAAAAAGCATTATAAGATGAGGCAAACAAATAAATAGCGGTATCATAGGAAAACTGACAGATCAACCTTCTCATTCAACCCTAATGGACCCTGGGCTTCAGATTTTAATATCCATCTGGCCTCATGTTGCAATAGTATTTTTTTGCGGTCTCCTCCTTCCCTTGGCAATCTAACATGTTCTAACCCTGCAAAACGTAGCACAGTCGGGTCGGCAATATGGCATTCAGAGATATGCTGGATTAATCTGGAGGAACCTTTCTTTGATATTATAGAACTAGATGGTTGCCCGATTCTAACGCATCGGGTATTCTAGAATATGCCCCATGCAGGATGTGACTCCCACCCCCCCTTATAATGCGCCATGCAGGATGTCACATCCCCAGTCCGTTATAATGCCCCATGTTGGATGTGACATCCCCCCCTCCCTTATAATACCCCATGCAGGATGTCACATCCCCCCCATAGTGCCCCATGCAGGATGTGACATCCCCCCCTCCCTTATAATGCCCAATGCAGGATGTCACATCCCCTATCCCTTATAATACCCCATGCAGGATGTCACATCCCCCCCATAGTGCCCCATGCAGGATGTGACATCCCCCCTCCCTTATAATGCCCCATGCAGGATGTCACATCCCCCCTATATAATACCCCATGCAGGATGTCACATCCCCCCATAGTGCCCCATGGAGGATGTCACATCCCCCTTCCCTTATAATGGCCCCTCCACGATGTCACACTTCCCCACCCCACCATTTAATGCCCTATGGCCCCATACAATGAAAAAAAATTAAAAAAATCCAATACTCACCTCACTTGTCAGCTGCTCCTCTGGACTCCAGGGTAGCCCGTATGTTCCCGCTGTGCGCTGTGACCGGTCAGGAGAGAGCGTGGTGTAAAGACGTCACCGCGCTCTCTGACCTGACACGTCACACAGCAGCAGCGGAAGACACAGGAGCTGCTGCACAGGCACAGGGAGGGGTAAGTATGGCGCCGGGTGCCAGGGTCCTGAGCGAGCAGGGGGGGGAGGGGGGGAGAGGAGGAGAGGGGAGGGGTAAGTATGGCGCCGGGTGCCGGAGTCCTGAGCGGGGGGAGGGACAGGAGGAGAGGGGAGGAGAAAAGGGGAGGAGAGAGTAGAGGAGGGGAGGAGAGGGGAGGGGCGTCACTTTTGCCGTCCGGAGATAAGCGGCCGTAGCCGCTGATCTCCCGACAGTAGCGGCATGGGGGTCAGCGGCGCCTCCGGTCGGGGGACGTATGCTGTGAGCAGCCGGCTTCATCTCCCGGCTGCATCGCCGCTCACCTCCGTGTGGCAGATCAGCTGCTAACGGCCGCCATCTTTTTGTGAAATGCCACGTCGCTGATTGGCTGCGGCCGGACCAATCAGCGACGTGGGATTTCCTGGACAGACAGACAGAAAGACAGACAGACAGACAGACAGACGGGATAAGACAATTATATAGATAGATTATAGTGTTCCCTGAACCGAATGAATAAAGGTCTAATAGCTTTACCAATATAATAAAACTGGCAGGGACATGTAATCATGTACACTACATAATTCGTTCTACAAGAGATAAAATCCTTGACTATGTGTGTTAAAGGTCCTATTCTAAAGGACTTATCAATTCTGTGAAATTTGCAAAATGAGCAATGCCCATACTTAAAATTCCCCTTTGGGGTACTACTTTCGAACCAGTTAGAAGAGTCCTCTTGGAATCTGTTGTGCACCAGGATATCTCCCAGATTGCAGCTTCGTCTATAGGAAACAATTGTTTTTTTACTAGCTTTCACAGTCAAATCTTTGTCACTCTCCCCTACACACCCCTCGGGGTCTCAGTCCGATGCTGCATGCTGATATGCTCCGCACATACAAATAAAGGAACGTTTTAAGAAGACTGGGTGGATGCTGCCTTTCTTCTTATTCTTGCCTGTGATTGATATATTTCTTGGATGTGCACCACCGTTTCAGTCTTGAAGCACGCAGTCTGAAGTAAGCCCTGGTGATTGATTGTTTGAAAAAACAGCGTGGTGCCGGAATGTTTCTCTTGCACTGATGTAAATGTTTTGCACTTACTAACTTCCTGCTACACCTCTTGTGGACTTTCGTCAAAATTGGGGTACATCTGGCAGCATGTACGTCTCCAAGATGCATCCTTTTTATTGCGGTCGGCATAGTTGGCATCGCGAGGGTCCCATATTTCTGGCCTCTCCTGCACGAGGACAATAAGCATTTCAACATTGATGTGTCTGGCCATGTTACTGGTATCCGTGGAGGTGTGTTCAGAGTTTTTTATAGGTTGCCAGGTCAATCGGCATGACAAGGTTCCTGTTCTTAGCTGATGCAATTTCCTGGCTTCAGGGAGTTGTGTGCGTATTTGTCGCACGCTATACGGATGCTCCGTGTGTCGTCCGATTTTTCCTCGCACCCATAGGCTTGTATTGGTGAGTCTCGCGCGATATATGCATACAATCGCAGCATGCTGCGATTTTGCACGCACGTAAAATACGATGAGAAATTAAACAGTGATCTGAGTTGGCCCATAGAATAATACTGGGCCGAGTTCTATGCGATGTTTTATCGCATAGCACTCAGCCGTGTTATACGGTAGTGTGACTCCGGCCTAAAGCTGGAATACACTGATACATTGGATATCCACAAAAACTATGGAAAGCAGTGGAAGAAATTACTGAGCAATTTAGAGACTGAAAACCATATGGAGAGGACAGTCCTTTAGGCCTCCTTCTCATGTCCATTTTCCCAGTATGTGTGACATATATTTTTTTCATGAACTCTACTCATGCCCATTATAACCTATGATGCTTTGCACATGTCCATGTTTTTATACTTACCGAGTGTTGATGCAAAACACAAGGAGGCATGTCTGTTTTTTTTCTAGCAGCAAAGATGACAAGGGTCAATATAAGTCTGTGTCTGTGAAAAACATGTGCAGCATGTGGCACCCCAGGGGTCTGGTTCCCACAGTAATAGCAATATTACGTCTGTGAGCAGGTGGGAGGTTTCCTGGTCAGACATCCTATGCATGTTTTCCCGCCGTTGGACGCCATCTTGAAGACGCCGCGCGGGAAGAAGAGGGGCGTGGACTCCGAAAAGCCGCGAGAACTGAAGCCCCGCCTCACGTCCGGACGTTGCATAAGGTCCTGGAAGGAGCCCAGCAGACGCCGACGTCATAGGAGCGCGACGGAAGGTCCTCAACCCTGACGATCCACTGCGGAACCGCGGCCTACGGAAGAGGATCATCGCAAGGTAGGCCACGGTCCACTAGGGGGGAGGAGGATGTCGGATACGGAGGAGAGCTACACTGCCACAGCCACCGCCAGCGCCGCCGCTGCTGCGGTCATGCCTTTCACCATGCCCTATATCCCGGGGGCAGCTTGGCTACCCCAGTACTCAGGGGAGTCACATACCCTGAATGACTTTAGAGAAAAGCTGGATAGCCTCTTCCAGGTGTACCCCCTCACAGAAGAGCAAAAAGTGAGCATCCTGGTGGCCCAACTAACCGGGGCAGCCCAAAGGGAGGTAAAGTCCTGGCCACCTGGGAGGAGGACTGTCGCAGGGATATTAACCCGGCTGAAGGACACCTTTGATACCCGCACCTCAGCCGAGATTAAGCTTAGATTCTACGGGTGCAAACAGCGAGCACATGAGAATATAAGAAATTATGCACTAAACCTACAAGAGGCCCTGAGAGCCATTAAGCAGACCGACCCTGACGGCGTGGGAAACGAGGACAGGCTGTTGACCGAACAATTTATAGAGGGACTATATTGCAATGCCCACCGAACCCAGTTGCGGGCAATGGCCTTACAGGATCCTCATCTGGACTTTGCACAGTTCAAGAACAGAGCCATCCGCGTGCTCCGAGAATCGGCACCGGGTGGCGTGGTGACCCACAGGCGCCCTACTACCGCTTACCACCAGGAGGCGGCGCCCTTGTCGGCAGGGCCTGTGGGAGCTGACGCACAGGCTTTGAACAATGACCCGGCTCCAGACCTGCACCATCAGGTCCAAGAGCTAGCTAAAAGCGTTGCTGCGCTAACCCGAACTGTGCAGTCTTTACAGGTTTCTGCTCCAGGGAAGATCCAGCTGGCATCCGGACCGGAGGACATCCCGTGGCGTCGACCAAGGAGGACCCCACCGGCCAGAGGAAGACCCAGCGACCGATACAACGAGGACGGACAACCCATCTGCCGCCGCTGCAATCAACCCGGACATATGGCAAGGTACTGTCCTTTAAACTGGCACAACCTGGGGTAGAGGGCCAACCCCCAGGAATAAGATCACCAGGCCCATCGAACTGGCGTGACAAATACGTGGGAGGACGTCCAGTCTTGCCTGTGGTACTGGATGGCATTCCTATGAGTGCCCTACTTGACACCGGGTCACAGGTCACCACCATCCCGTACGTGCTCTTCAAGCAGTACTGGAATGACTCGGATATAACCCGCTACCCTGACGACGACTTGAGTATCATTGCCAGCAATGGTCAGCCCGTGCCACAGATCGGATTTAAAGAGATGACCATTAAAATCGGTAGAGTTGAACTGGCAGCACAGGGACTGATCATTGTAGACATTGACAAGCGCGAGAGTCACCCAAAGATAACTCTAGGAACTAATGTGATTGAAAATTGTCTTGCAGAGGTGATTTTCATTTTACAGCAGGTTGCCAAGAACGCCAGCTCCGGCCAGCAGCGAGTGCTCCAAAAAGAGATCCGGGCACTGATGCGGCGGCAACAGGTGGAACTCTCCGGTGGTGAGATAGGAAGCGTGAGAATGTGTGACCCTTTCCCTATTGCCATGCCCCCGAAAAGTGAAATGATGATTTGGTGCCGGGCAGCTATTGGTCTAAGAGGTAGAGACTACCAAGCAATGGTAGAACCCGTCTACTCAGACAGTAGGCCCACCATTTTGACAGCACGGGGGGTGGTTGATGTACGCCATGGGAGGGTGCCCGTTCGCATAATAAATATCGGGAAGAGGGAAGTGTACCTGCCCCGGTATGCTACGCTAGCCAAATTGTATACCATCAATCAGAATTCTGTACAGGCCGTGGAACCCTTACCTCCATCTCAACCAGAGGAAGGTAACGGCTCTAAGAAACCAATGGAGGACTGGTGTCAGCAACTACATCTGGGTACTGACTCCACTCCCTCACACCAGAAACAAGGAGTCTATCGGGTGGTTCAAGAGTACGAGAGAGTGTTTAGTAAACACCCGTTAGACTTCGGGCGAGTAAAAGGGGTAGAACACCACATCCCCACGGGAGACCATCCTCCCATAAAGGAGAGAAACCGACCCGTACCCCCTGCACACTACCAACACGCCAAGGGGATGCTTAGAGACATGAAGGAGGCTGGAGTAATCAGGGATAGCTGTAGCCCCTGGGCAGCTCCATTAGTCTTGGTTAAAAAAAAAGACAACACTATGAGAATGTGTGTAGATTACCGGAAAATCAGCCGTATCACACACAAAGATGCGTACCCCTTACCAAGGATAGAGGAGTCTTTGGCTGCTTTAAAATCTGCTAACTTCTTCTCCACTTTGGATCTCACTAGCGGGTACTGGCAGGTTCCTGTAGCAGAGGCGGACCGGGAGAAGACCGCATTCACCACCCCGATGGGACTTAGCGAGTTTACCTGCATGCCGTTCGGACTCTGCAACGCACCAGGAACCTTCCAACGGTTGATGGAATGCTGTCTGGGACACCGAAACTTCGAGACGGTCCTGTTATACCTGGACGATGTCATCGTCTACTCCAAGACCTACGAGGACCACCTGAAACACCTGGCAGAAGTGTTCGAAGCCCTGGCAAACTACGGCCTAAAGGTGAAACCCTCCAAGTGTCACCTCCTGAAACCAAAGGTGCAGTACCTGGGACACGTGGTGAGTGCTGACGGAGTGGCTCCCGACCCTGATAAGATCACCGCAATTAAGGAATGGCCAAGCCCCTCCAGCGTAAAGGAAGTGCGGCAGTTCCTCGGGTTGGTAGGCTACTACCGAAGATTCATTCCCGGTTTCACCAAAAAGGCAGCTCCTATGCAGGACCTCCTGATAGGCCAGTCCAGGAAGGCCAAGAACCAGAAGCCACCCTTCAGATGGGAGAAGCTGGAAGAAGAGTCCTTCCGCCAGCTGAAGATGGCCCTCACGGGGGATGAAATCCTGGCGTACCCGGATTACAGCCAGCCCTTTATCCTCTACACCGACGCAAGTAACATCGGGCTAGGAGCCGTACTGTCCCAGATCCAGCAGGGGAAAGAACGGGTAATTGCTTACGCCAGCCGAAAACTGCGACCCACCGAAAGAAACCCTGAGAATTACAGCTCATTCAAGCTAGAGTTCCTGGCAGTGGTGTGGGCAGTCACCGAACGCTTTAGGCACTACCTCACCTCTTCCCGGTTCACCGTGTACACGGATAACAACCCGTTGACACATCTGGACACTGCAAGACTCAGTGCCCTGGAGCAGAGATGGATGGCCCGCCTGTCCAACTATGAGTTCACGATCAAATACCGGGCAGGACGCTCCAATACCAACGCGGATGCCTTGTCCAGAATGCCAAACCTACCGGACGTAGGGGAAGATCCAGAGGAACTGGAAGAAGTTGAACTCCCCGCGTTCCACCGTCATGGGACTATCCAGTATTCCCACCGTGTAAGGGGTAAGCAATCTGCTACGTTCAACCCCTTACCTCATTACAACTGGGCGGAAACGCAAGACAGTGACCCCGCCGTCCGACTGGTGAAGGAGATGCTGACTCAGCCAGATGCCCACCTTGACCCAGACGCTCCGGAGGAGGCCAAGCAACTGTGGGTTGAGAAGAGTCGACTGTTCCTTTACAAGGGGAAGTTGTGCCGCAGAATGGTTAACTCCCGGACGCATGAACTGATCTGGCAAGTAGTGGTGCCAAGAAGAGACGCGCCTATGGTACTGGAGGCATACCACGACGGAGCTGGGCACTTCGGATGGAAGAAGCTGGAGTTCCTGCTGCGCGGGCGGTTCCACTGGGTAGGCATGAGAGGAACCATCGAGAGGTGGTGCAGAGACTGTGGCCCATGCAACCTAAGAAGCAAGGACCATGCTAGCCAGAAGACTCCCCTGCAGTCCATCGTCACCAAGCAGCCGTTGGAACTGGTAGCCTTGGATCATGTAAAACTGACCCCCAGCAGAAGTGGCTACGTCTATGCGTTAACCATCGTGGATCACTACTCCCGGTTCTTGGTTGTCGTCCCCGTCAAGGACTTAATGGCTCAAACAGCAGCTAGAGCCTTCCAGCAGCACTTCTGCCGTCCACACGGATACCCAGAGAAGGTGCTGACAGACCAGGTACCTGCCTTTGAAGCGGAAGTCTTCCAGGAGTTCTGCACTCTGTATGGCTGCCGGAAGATAAGAACAACACCCTATCATCCGCAAACCAATGGACTCTGTGAGAAAATGAACCAGGTGGTGATAGACCTTTTAAAAACAGTGCCCCTGGAAGAACGCAGTCTGTGGCCTGAGAAACTGCCTGATCTGGTGGACCTATACAACCACATCCCGGTAGGTTCTACCAACTGTACCCCGGCTTACCTAATGAGAGCAAGACCTGGTAAGCTGCCTGTTGACCTGGATATGGGAGTCCTGACACCCGAGGACACTTCACCAGAAGCAGACTGGGACACAGAGAGGCAGCAGCAGTACCGGAAAGTACAGGAGAGCGTGGAGCGAAGTCTCTGTCAAGCTAGAGAAAGACAGGAGAAGACTTACAACCAGTATGCTCCCGCTGTTCCCCTGGTACCTGGAGAGCAGGTCTTGAAGAGGAAGAGACGGCTCCACAAGTTGGACGACCAGTGGGAGAAGGACCCGTACACCGTACTGCCCTCAAGCCATGAGAACCCGAAAGTCTGCACAATCAGTAAGGATGGAGGAGAAACCACAGCCATTGTATCCCGAGATCACCTGAAGAAGTGTCCCGAACAGCTACGGAACCCTGAAGAAGAACAGGAAGACCCTCGACCCGCAGAGGAATGGGAAGATATGGTCAGTACTGTGCTCGGAGACTTCCCTCGGTCTTGGACTCAAGTCAATGGCGCTGTAGTGGTACCCGTCCTCACATTCCTCCAACCAGCATCTCAAGTACCTACGGAGAAACAGGTAGAGCTGGAAGAGCAGCCGGTCCAGGAGGCAGAAGACCCCACACAAGCAGACCAGGAGGATCAACCCTCTGCTTATAGTGAGCCTGCCGTATCCCTAGTGAGCCAAAGAGCCCGTAGACAGCTGCCCAGTTTACCTTTGACAGCCCCTACACCCTGTAGCTCAGGACCAGTCAGTCAGCTCCGTAGGTCCACTAGAGCCACTAGAGGCCAGTTGACCGTACGTTGGAGGATCTAAGTGTTTAGACTGCTTTATTTGTATTTACCTGTTTATTGTTGCCTGTAAATAATTGTGTATTTTTAGTTATTTTATAGGTGTCGTTTAGGGATTATCCGGAATCCTTTGTACATATGTTTGGAGCGTAACCCAGGAAAGGACTAAGACTGTTAAAGACTCGGGGTAGGACAGACCCCTACCTGGTTACGGCTCCCTGTTCCTTGGTGAAATGGACACCTTTGTTTTCTTCAAAGACTGCACCCGGTTGCGGACATGCCGTGACCATCCTAATGTGTTTTTCTTTATTGTACTGTTTCTGTTTTTAGTTGATATGTTTTACAAAAATATGTTTAGTCCCGGAGTACTAAATTTCACTAGGGGGGAATGTGGCACCCCAGGGGTCTGGTTCCCACAGTAATAGCAATATTACGTCTGTGAGCAGGTGGGAGGTTTCCTGGTCAGACATCCTATGCATGCCACACCTCCTGCCCAGTCCTGGGAGGGGAAGAACTTCCCCTATATAAAGCTGGGGCTGAGGCAGGGTTAGTGAGTAGAGGAGAGTGAGAGAACACAGACAGAGACACAGTCTGGTCTGTAGTGGAGCAGCTTTAGGAACAAGAAAGATCAGGAGCTCTGTGGGAGCTGTGCTAAAAGAGATCAGGGGCTGGAAGCTGTAGAGCTCGCCCTGATTGAAGAAGTTCTTACCGGACCCGGGGTCCGAGGCTGTGGGGACTAATCCTTACCCAGCAGCAGAAACCGCCCGGCAGGGGATTTCAGGTCCTCTGGCCAAGAAACCCGAAGGCACGGTCACACGCAAGGGACCAGCACTGCGACGTGGAGCGGAAGTTACCAAAAGGCCCCGAGTCACCGGCCATACGGGTGAGCACCACACGGTACACTCAGGGACGTGGGCTACTTTTACCTGCCTCTAGCAAGGTAGCCAGAAGAGTACGATTAGTTGGGGAGGCCTACAACTCCGCCTGGCCAGGGGAGATCCCATCAGCTCACGGACTGACCAGGCCCCGATCGCTAGTCAGTACTCCGGGAGGGTCTACCTTGTCACCAGTAAAGACCCAAAACTACACCGCACCGTCTCTGAGTGGTTCCTGCTACCCCCCTTCAAACACGTCGGCTGCCCTGAGGCCATACCCCTCCCGTTGGGGGTTATACCATCCCCGCTGCACAACCGTATCACCGGCCTCAGCGGTCTGCCCTGCAGCGGCGGTCTCATGACCGCATTCAACGGGTGGCGTAGTCGAACATTCTAAACATCTACTGCTAAATACTGCCGCTCAGTTTGACTCCCTGGGCACGGACCGGGTCACCGCCACGAGGACTACTACCCCCAACAGATCCGGCTCCGGGTATTCCCCGCGTGTGCAACGCTGCACCACAGCACAGGCCCAGGGGCGCGTCACAGCACACAGAAGGCATCCATGTGCCATCCGTGCGTTGTCCGTGTTTAACATTGTAAAGTATAGGAGATTTGATTTCTTTCTTTATACATACTGGAAAAACACAAAATAAAAGTATTTTGGATCTATTTAGCGAATGTGAGGGGAAAGTCCAAATTATTCACTTTAATGGAAAAGCTAAACACACTAGAGATGAGCGACTAAATTCGAGTGAAATTGAACTTTACTCAAATATTACAAAAATCCGTTTTCACAAATATGCAGATTTTTTTTTCCACACGGATTCAGCAAAATGACGGCTAGCCACCAGTTTACTTAACTGTAAAGGGTCATCAAAACATTGAAAAATAAAAAAATACTTGTACTTACCTTACCGCCCAATTCTCCAGCCCATGTCAAGTCAGGACACAGTGACCTTACGCGCACTTGCACAAAACAGGGGTTTTCAGCAGCAGTGATAAGATGGGCCAAGGACCAAATGGGGTACCAGAGAACTAACCAGTAAGGTGAGTATATGTATTTCTACTATTTTCTGCAGTCTACGTTTATTATACTCAGGGGTCTGAAGAGAAAGAAAATAACTTAACTTCAAATCAAATTTTCCTGGAAAATCCTCACGCTCTGGAGAATTAAAATTTAGCCTGATCCGCTCATCTATAGTAAACAGCTTATGAGTAGCCTCTGCCTGTCTGTTGGCTACTACATTGTTTTTGTTTAAAGGGTACCACTACCTACCTATATTTTTATTTAACTTTTCAGAAAAAGTTGTCATGTGTGTACATGAAGAATAAAACTCTTCTGGCCATTATGTTCTGCATTGACTCTGAATTGGTGAGGGAGTTAGATACTATGAGGTCTCCTATACACAGCACACACAGACAGAGAGGGAATCCTGCAACAGGTACAAATAGAGGCAACGGATGCATAGAGGAGATTTTACAGCAGTAGTGATCTGTATAGCTGTGATTCCTACAGTGGGATAAGATCAATGAAGCTGCAGCAGGATCTTGGCCTTTCTGGCCCTGCTTATTTTCTCACTCTGCTCCTCTGTCCTCTTTCTCCCTCCTCTCTCCATAGACTTCAATAGGCTTGATAGCCTGACACCTCACTTTCCTGGTAGTTCATTTTGCTTTGATCAAGATGGATTTTACCTGTTTTCAAAGTGGATGATAAGTTCAGGAGGCAGGGGTGAGAGGCATAAGTGGCTCAAAGGTGGAGAATGAAGCATATTTCTCTCAGATATATTACAATTTTTCTTATATTTGCTTGCACTGTAGATTTATGCAAAGTTTGTAGACCGTATAGTACCCATTTAATTTAGGAAGATATGTCACTAGGTCAAAAGTGGCACATTTTTGCCCTTATTTTATTCCCGCTGCTCCTCTGAATATTCTGTTTTCTTTTCTTATTTTCTTTTAAATATGGCTGTATAGATATCAGCCTTGTTATTTATAGTAATTTTTTCGATTCTTTACCATGGGGGTGTGGCTGACGGGATCCTTTGGGGCTTCATTACCCTGTGAGCCACGCCCCTTTGTAAAGACTACAAAAATTACCACTATATAAAAAGGCCCTTTGGAACTGTATAGTAGATTTAAACAAAAAAAAACAACATCAGTATACTCAGGAGGGGCAGTAGGAATAAAAAACTGGACACTACTGAATCAGCGACTGGTCTTCTTTACACTGGAGAACATTTGGCACATGCTGAACTTTGGTCAACATGTTGCAAAAATGACTTTTGAAACTGAGAAAGGTGCTATTTAGTATCCAACTGAAACATAAGATGGTAAATGGGTAATATGTACAGTATAATTTAGTGACCAGTCACTGGTCACCGAAGCCAATGGGAAGCACAATGGCTCAGTTGTCATTCTGTGCTGGAGTCCTGAGTCCTATCTGTGTTTATATGGATTTCCTCAGGGTACTGTAGTTTGCTCCCACACCCCAAAAGACTTACTTAATATGTTAGCTATATATGCAAGTACATAAAATAGTTATCAATATGCATTGCACATGACTATTGTGATCAGCGACTTGCAGTCATCATTTCAGCAAAGTAAACACAGACTAGCAGGGAACTACAGGACAAGTAGTTTGGAAGCAGTGGGGAATTTATAAGGTAGGTATGGGGAATTTGTTTTTTTAGTATAGTACATCAAATGCAGCCTGCGTTCCTTTTTCCTTTTTTTAAATGCCATAATAATTTCTCCTAATCATTCTTTTTGCCGGTTTGTTTTGTTCCCTTTTGGTTTTTGGTAGCACAGTGGTCAGCAATGTACCAAACTGACCAATTGCAACATGTGCTTGATGTTTGCATTTTGTCTGTTTTCCCATTGTTTGAGTGGATTTCCACCAGTTTACGCCACTGCCCAAAAACATAGTAATAGATTCACTTCCAACGACAATTTCGTTTGTATAGTAGATATTATTAAAGGGGTAGTCCAGACAATGAAAATAAGTTGTAACAGGTGTTTAAAATGGTAAAAAGGGATTTTCACTACAATGATACAGATGACCTATTCCAACACTTGGCCAGAGGTGGACGGTGTACTAAGAGGAACACCACCACTCCATCACACTAATTAGTGACAGCTCCAAGTTTCCATTCAAATGACTGATCTTGCACAGATTCCCAATACTTACACTGTCCCTGCTGGTCTCTACTTTCTGGTCCTACCTCAACACAAAAGAAATGGTTGGAATTTCAGGCTCAGCCAATCACTGACCTCAGCAGTGACCCGCCTCAAACAGCGATTGGCTAAGTGGTAATTTCTGGTTATTTAGAGATGGGACCAGTAAGCAGACACGTGCAGAGACTGGCTACACCTCATAACGTGAGCTGGTGGAATTGATGTGCATAAGTACTACTTCTTTATTTTTTTTAACCACTGGACAATGATAGAAAAGGCCATCCTTGGTACATTGCTGTGGAATACATTGGTGCTACATATGCTGTAGAAAATAAAAGAAAAATGATTGATCTGAAACTATACACCAGTAACTAATTCTTGTGCATTGTGATTGTTTTATTGTTTTATTATGTTTTTATTCTTCACTTTACAATTTTACAATATAAAAAAAATCAATATAAAAATCCCCTTTTATGTTCTTTCATTTTGCTTTGCTCCAAACTCTTAAGATGATTCTTCAGAAGGTAGAGAGATCATTATCATTATTACCTGACATTTATTGCAGCAAGGCCCCGTGTTTATTCTACATAAAAATAGTAATTGTCATAAATGTAAGGTTGTTCCTAGAACCTTCCAGCTTGTGCTTTTTACGAGCAAATAGAGGCAAAACCGCTTTTGCAACATATAAAACAATTTACATTATCTTAATGCCAGGAAATGCAAGCATTCTGAATGCATAGAGAAGACTGAAGCACTTTTCATTAGAATGCTAATTTAAGCCTACCTTATGCACATTTTAAAACCTATTAAGGTGCTATGAAAGGCTTTTAATGTCAGTAGCATTACCAGACACTAGAACACACTCACAACTTTCATTATGCCTGACATGTTTGGGTTTTTTCTAAATCCAAACCAAAAAGAAATTGATTGTAGTACTAGTAGTAATCACTGTGTGCAAATAGACTAAATGTACATTTTCTATGGGGAATTTATCTACTATCTATATGATTGCCGGTCTAGTGATCACAGCTAGAGAACGACTGCAGAGACCAATTTGGGAAAATGGGGCTGTTACAAAATGTTTCTGCCTGTAAAAAGTTTTATTTTTTAGTATGACCTTGATCCTACTTGGAGTGAGAAATTGCTATATTATAATTAGTGATGATGACCGAAGCCAAACTGAAAAGTTTGGTGTTTGTACCGCACACCCAGTGTTAAATGCTGAATTCCGAACACGAACTCCTCCTGGAAGCCTGAAGTCACCTGAAGGAACTAGAAAAACAAAAACGTTTAAAAAAAACCCGTAATAAATCCTATCATCCCACATTCCCTCCATTAACAATAAAGATATTACAAAATCAAGCAATATACACATATTGGTGTTGCCACATCTTAAAAAGTCTGATGTATAAAAGTATAACATTTTTCAACCTGCACACCAAGCATCAAATTGCCATTTATTATTATGCAAACAGGTATGAGGATGCAACGACACAGAGGACACGGACTTAGTGGTTATAACAGAACAGTTTATTATTTATTAACTATTTACATGATTGATAAGGTAAGTCAAAATACAAGGGAATAACAATTTCACAATAACAATAGTTCAGACTATATGGCGCAATGACTGCACTCTGGCTGAAATAACAGTATTAACATAAGACAAATGCAATACATGTGAGTTATATTATTATTGTTTATTATTATACCACCATTTATTCCAAGGCGCTTTACATGTGAAAAGGGGTATACATAGTAAAAAACAATTACAATAATCTTGAGCAAAAATGAGTCACTGACTGGAACAGGAAGATAGAGTACCCTGCCCATGAGGTCTCATAATCTACAAGGGATGGGTGAGGATACAGTAGGTCAGGGTAGGTCGTGCAGTGGTATGGTGGAACGAGGGTTACTGCAGGTTGTAGGCTTGTCGGAAAAGGTAGGTCTTCAGGTTCCTTTTGAAAGTTTCCACAGTAGGCGAGGGTCTGATATGTTGAGGTAGAGAGTTCCAGGGTAGGGGACATGCACAGGAGAAATCTTGTATGTGATTATGGGAAGAGGAGATAAGAGGAGAGTAAAGAAGGAGATTTTGTGAGGATCGGAGGTTGCATGTAGGTAAGTACGGGAAGATTAGGTCTCAGATGTATGGAGGAGACAGATTGTGAATGGCTTGTATGCCAAGATTAGGGTTTTGAACTGGAGTCTCTGGGCAATAGGGAGCCAATGAAGGGATTGACAGAGAGGAGAGGCCAGGGAATAGCGTGGGCATAGGTGGATTAGTTGGGCAACAGAGCTTAGGATATATTGGAGAGGTGCAAGAATGTTAGAGGGGAGGCCACAAAGCAGAAGGTTGCAGTAGTCAAGGCAGGAGATGATGAGGGCATGCACTGGTGTTTTTGCAGATTCTTGGTTAAGGATTGTGCGGATCCGGGAGATATTTTTGAGTTGGAGTTGGCAGGAAGTGGAAAGGGCTTGGATATGTGGTTTGAAGGAGAAATTAGAATCCAGGGTTACCCCGAGGTAGCTAGCTTGCGGGACTGGAGAGAGTTGGCAACCATTGGCTTTGATGGATAGGTAAGACGGGGGGGTTGAGTGAGATGGTGGAAAGTTTAAGAAAGTTTTAGAAATCTAGCAGAGAAGATGGATGAAATCATGGATAGACATTGTGGGATTCTGGTTAGTAAGAAAGTGATATCAGGTCCAGAGAGTTAGATCTGTGTGTTATCAACATAGAGGTGATACTGAAAGCCATGAGATTCTATGAGCTGTACCAGGCCAAAGGTTTAGATAGAGAAGAACAGGGGTCCTAGAACTGAGCCTTGGGGGACACAGACAGATAGTGGGCGAGATGAGGAGATGGTGTGTGAGTGGGAGATGCTGAATGTCCGGTCTGTTAGGTAAGAAGAGATCCAAGATAGGGCCAAGTCTGTGATGCCAAGAGATGAGAAAATCTGTAGTAAGAGGGAATGGTCCTCTGTGTGGAAGGTAGATGACAGGTCCAAGAGAAGGAGGACAGAGTAGCGTTGCCTGGATTTGGCGGTTAGTAAGTCAGAGGTGACTTTAGTCAAGGCAGTTTCAGTGGAATGGTGTGGTTGGAAGCCAGATTTTAAGCTGTCAAAGAGGGAGCAGGAGGAGAGGTGGGAGGACAGTTCAAGATGGACGTGTTGTTCCAGTAGTTTTGAGACATAGGGGAGAAGTGATATGGGACGATAGCTAGACAGAGGATGGGTCAAGGGAGGGCTCTTTGAGGATAGATGTGATCGAGGCATGTTAGTATCATGAGGGGAAGACACCAGTTGTTAGTGACAGGTTGAAGAGGTGGGTTAGGGTTGGGATGAAGACTGTGGTAAGGTTTGGGATGAGGTAGGATGGTATTGGGTCAAGTTCACAGGTGGTCAGATGTGACATGGAGAGTAAAGAGGAAAGTTGATATTCCATATTGGCGGAGAAGCTAGTTTTGGAGGAGGAGGGTTGAGTAGTTATGAGGAGGGGCTGTAGGGACTTTAGGCAAAAGTTTTGCCTGATGGTGTCAATCGTCTGCTTGAAGAATGAGGCTAAGTCTTCAGCTGAGATGAGTGGAGAAGGAGGAGGTGCTGGGGAATGGAGGAGAGAATTGAAAGTGTTGAATAGCTGTTTAGGGTTGTGAGACAGGGAGGATATGAGAGATGAGAAGTATGTTTGTTTTATTGCAGTGAGTGTGAACTTGAAAGTAGTGAGGGACTGTTTGAATGCAATGAAGTGCTCATTGGAGTGGGACCTTTTCCATCTCCGCTCAGCAACCCTGGAAGTCCGTTTCAGTTCTTTAGTCAGGCTGGTGTTGCTTGTTGATTGGGTATGCAGATATATGAGTTAATGCACATTAATATGTGGTCATAAGAATACAGTGACCTATCCACCAACAGTGTCCACGTTGAATCCACATAAGCTGACATCAACTCGCTCCAACTTCTAGTGGCAGTCGACACACCAGGTCCTAGCAGCAGTGTACCAACTACGTTCTTTCCCTAGGTCGCAAGCCTCAGCCCAGTCTCTCCGCGGACAGTTTATATTCACCACTGACCTTCTCTTGTCATCTACAATCTTAGAACAGATAAACTCACGCTCCTCTCTCCTCACATGATCAGGCCTCCGCTCACACGATCAAGCTTCCGCTCACACAATCGTGACTTTGCTCACATGATCAGGCCTTTGCTTACATGATTTGGCCTCTGCTCTGATGATCAGGCCTCCAGTCACACAAGGATTACACGATCATGCATATTACATCTCCCATCTTCACTTTGTTAAAAAGGGCGTCCTATCTTCTATAAATACTTTGCATCCCTCGATTAGACCACAGAAGTTCTCATCCTGTGTCCTCCAACATGTCCTCTTGAGACTTGGCTATAAGCCAGTGCAGTTATCTTCTCTACAGGTCAGGTAGTGGCTTGGTACAAGTACAGGCGAAGAATGACTCCCTCTCCTTATCCCTGTGGCTTTTGTATTTTTCTCTTGTGTTACAGCCAGGTCACATGTCTCTTGTACACCTGGCATCTTGTTTCCCCCCGTGCAACCTGTAAGGGTTAATCACAGTTTACTTAATTGTTGGATATTTGTGATGTAACATATGATCTGGCCAGTAGAAGGCAGTGGAGATGCTGGAGTTTCAGCAGGTTTGGAAGTTGGTTACAGTTGCTAGGGGTGTTGAAGGTGAAAGTGAAGCTGTACATTGTTGGAAAAAGGTCTGAATAGAGCGGTGCAACTTTGGATCTGTTTTTTGGTGACTTTGGGACTCGTTGTTCAGCTTGACATGAGCCGACTCGGTGAGGACAATCAAGTACACAGCATCTTGGGCTAGACCATATTAGGCCTTATTTCTAAGGTCTTAGAGAGGCCCTGTGTGAAAACCCGGGGTCTTTCGTGAGCGTAACACTACTCAGACAACACAGGGAGAGGGTAAGACTGCGTGGTAATACTTTATTGAACCACAAAGCAGACAGTAAACACATAGAACAGTCCCAGCAAATACCCAAGATGGTACAACATTACACAGTCTCACCCATCCTTCTCCGCCCACCTGGGACAGAACAGCTGCAACTTTGGAGACTTCCAGGGCCGACTACCTCAACCAGTGGCCCTCGCTTCTGGCGGGCCCCCACAGAGAGAAGGTAACGGCAAGCTTAGGAAGCTAGCAGTCCATTGAGATACAAGGCCAGGAGACCCAAGGGTTAAACCCTGGCCTCTCCAAGAGTTTCCATGGTGCCAGATAACCGGTGGGTCCCAATCTGGCTTCTCCGAATGTCTCCGTGGGTTGCAGGTGACCGGTGGGTCCCTATTGACAACCCCAAACAACATATCCATGGGGCCAGGTGACTTTTTTGTCCCACCTGGTCTCCCCAAAAGTATCCATGGCCTCTCTGATGGTCAATGGAGCAGATCCGTATCTTTCCAGTAAGGGCTGTACCCTTAGGCTAGAATCATCTAGAATTCAAATCTGTGCTTCTTTGGGTAATGTCATGCAATCCATCTACTGTCCTGAAGGATGTCTCTCATTCTCCTTGTAAAAGTAATTCTCCAATCTCTGCTTCAAATCTGACTGCTACAAAAACACATGTCCCTTCTGCTTCTCTGGGCTCAGCCCCCCCCCCCCCCCCCCCACTCCAATGGCAGAATCGCTCTCACCCTCCCCCAAAGCTAACTGTGCATTAGTGGATTTATCTCTCTCAGATGACCTCATCACCTGGGTCTACATATGAGACTCCCTGTGGTGAAGGCACCGCCGGATCTACTTTCAACACTTGCACAATGGGTCTAGACGATTTTTTTAAACAATGGTTAGAGGCTCCTGAGATACTAAGGAGATTAGTGGAACACTAAGTGCTGGACACTTTACAAGTTAAATTAGTGTACATAAACTGAAGAGCAAGCAGAACATTAGTAAAACACAGCCAGCAATCTCTAATAAAACACAATAATGTATTTCTCTTGGATTAACAAATCTAATCGTCTGGCTAGTTAAGATTTTATGCTTTATGGTCACACCCTGCGTTGGAGATATTGGCATTCTCTAAGAGATTTAAGTCAGTGTTTCTGATTATTTGAGACACAGCCCAGCAAGGACCCTTCTACTTCAGCCTCAGGACGTACCGGTACCATCTTACAACTGAATATATATGTGCATATATAAATAACTTTATAGAGGTCTGGAAAAATAGATCAAAAGCAGCACCAAAGAAAAAACAGGTGCAAAGCCCCCCAGGTACACACCAGTCATGTATACATCCAAAAAGAGAGTGGAGGCAGCACACAAACGGATAGTGAAAAAATCTTCTCTTTATTAGCCCATGTGGCTATACAACGTTTCGGTCCAAAGATGTGGACCTTTTTCAAGCAATGTGAAAGTGCAATGTGCCAAGTATTTAAACCGGCTTAATCTCACAAATTGATTTAGCAGTAATTATAATAATAAATACATCTTAGACATGATAAAGATACAATCAATACATCATTGATCATGATACATATAATATGTGCAATACATAAAGTGCAAAAAGTGCTAAAGTGACAAAAAAGTTTCAATCATCATTATAAAAGCTATTTCTATCAATACTTGATTATAAACACCAGCTGTATAGATTTAGAAAGCCACATGACTCACCCCTTAATGTAAACACGAGAAACGCCGAAATCTCAGCATCCCTATTATCTCTATTGTGCATGTCCGGAAGGAACATCAAAGTTCTGGAGTGCAAATGCGTTCCAAAGACCGGAAATACAGGCGCCATACTAGAAAGACTGACCGCGCATGCGCGATTAAGCGCAGATGCGTCCCACACTGCGGTCACAGTCAAGCATACTGCCCAGGCATCCATATTTAGTAAGATCACCCAAATCCATCTATATCTGTGCACTGCACATATGAATACATTTCATACAGTACCGCAGGGGACACAGCACTATAGTGCGCATTATATCAAAATCTAGCATCTAATGAAGAAAAGAGTAACGGACATTTCACCCGAGAGGCATAGGAACGCCCCCATTAGCTGGGGATGGCAACCCAGTGACCTTACTGGGGTGGGAGACAAATGCTCAAAAGTGCATAGTCTCAACCCTCCCATAACACAGGTTAACTAATAGTCCATATACTTCCATAGATAATTATATCAACCCCTCAGTACATTATAGATAGATACTTGGTCCTATGGAGCCCAACTCATATTGTTTGTCATACTATTCCTATACAAACATTGCGCTATTTCAAATGAAATATAAAATTATTAAATTATCAATTTTGATAGGGATGAATCATGTCCTCAAACATCAGACAGTGGTGATATATCTACAAAAAAGAAAAAAGAAAAATTAATAACAAATATAATAAATTACCACACTATGTTAGACTAGGAAATAATCACCAGGATTAAATAGGCAAGCAAATATCCTTAAAGAGTTACATTCAACTTATAATCAACATTTAATCTGTACGGTTTTAAAGTTCCAAGTCTCCTAATCCATTCCAATTCTCTAATTTTCAACAAACGAACCCTATCGCCACCTCGTCTCAAGGGTGGTATGTGATCAATAATTCTACATTTCAAATTTTTTTCTGAGTGTTGCATCTCAGTAAAATGTTTGGGAAGAGGTAAGTCAAGTCTTTTTTTATGAATCGTATACCTATGCTGATTGAGTCTAGCTCTAAACTCTAATGTAGTCTCCCCAACATAGAACAAATTACAGGGGCACTGCAATAGATAAATAACAAAATTTGACGAGCATGTTAGAAAATGATTTATATGGTATATCTCCCCATCATTGGAAAGCTGAAACCGATTACCCTTCTGTAAAAATAAACAATTAATACAGTTGGAGCAAGGATAACAACCTGTCCTCCGTTGTCCTGTCAAAGTACTTTGGACCATCTCCCTTCTGGGGCCAATATCTGCCCGGATCAACCTATCCTTAATGTTTCTAGTACGTTTATAGGATATCAGAGGAGGCATTTGAAATTCCTTGATTTCGGGTAAACATTTATTCAACATTGGCCAATGGCATTTAACAATATTGGCCACCATCTTGCTTTCCTCACAGAAAGACGTTACCATCGGTATTTTAGTCAGATTTACATGTTTTTTGGATGGTTTATTCAACAGGAAGTTACGGTCCACTCCTTTTACTTTATCCTTCCACTTAGCTAGCAATTTACATGGATAATTCCTCAGCCTGAATGTATCAATCATTGAATCCAAAGAAGCCTCCAACATATTATCCTCACTCACAATCCTCCTAACCTGCAGCATCTGACTATAAGGAAGTGATTCAACCATTTTGCGTGGATGATGACTATCATATTTCAATAGGTTGTTTCTATCCGTAGGCTTAATAAATAATTCTGTACTCAATCTATTATTATTATATTTAATTAATACATCAAGAAATTGTATCTCTCTAGCCGAATGCACCAGAGTAAATCCAATGCCCTCAATCAAATCATTGAGAAAAATATGAAAATCCAACAGTTCACCCAAAGAACCGGACCATAGGAGGAGGACATCATCTATGTATCTCCACCACCCACATACATGACGGTAGTGGTGTGACACATAGACAAGGTCCTCCTCCATGACTCTCATAACCAAATTTGCATAAGCGGGCGCCATACTGGCGCCCATCACTGTTCCTCTGCACTGAATGTAATATTTGTCACCAAACAAGAAATAATTATTCCTTAATACAAACTCAAGTAAATTCACAATAAAATCTATTTGTCTAGACGTAAAATGAGTCCTACTCAGTATCTTTTTCACAGCACTAAGTCCCACCTCATGACTAATAGATGTATAAAAAGATACTACATCAAACAATGCCAAAATAATCTCACCACTAAGTGTAACCAGATTCAATTTACGTAAAAAATCAGTAGTATCCAATATAAAGGATTTTGCCTCTCTTGCTAGTGAGCCTAAAATTTTGTCCAAAAAAATACCAATATGACTCAACAATGAGTCACTCCCCGAAATGATAGGACGTCCTGGTGGATCTATAAGTGTTTTGTGTATCTTTGGGAGAATATATATAACCGGCGTAACCGGATTCTCCTTCATCAAAAATTTAAACAAGTCCTCATCAATAATGCCCTGTACCAATGCATCATTCAAAATCAATTCAATCCTATGTGTAACAATAAATTTAGGATCCCCACTTAATTCTTCATATACCTGAGTATCGGCAAGTTGCCGATCAATTTCGGCTATATATTTAATTGTGTCCATGATGACGACCGCACCACCCTTATCTGCTAGCTTGACGGTAAGGTCGCCATCATGGATCAATGAATCAAGTGCAATAGTCTCACTTTTGGAAAGATTAGAGTGAACAAGTGAAGTTTTAATGTATGACTCCTTTTGTTTTTCCACATCCTTATTTACAGCTGTGATATACGCCTCAATAACAGGTTGATTGGTAATAGGTACAAAATCACTTTTGTTACTGAGTCCATAATCCTGCAGTCTTAGAGTACCATCATTAACCTTACTGTTCCCTTGTTTCTTATCACTCCTGCCAAACCAATATTTTAATTTGATCGACCTAAAAAATGTAAACAATTCAGTTTCAAGCTTAAACCAGTTGATATGAGTACAATAACTATATGACAGACCTTTAGCCAACACATTAATCTCATCACTTGTAAGGGTTTTGAGGATAAATTAACTACCAAATTTACTCCTTTTTCATTTGCCTTGGTGGATTCTCCCAATTTTTCTGCCGCTTTTCTCTTCTCTCTGCGATGGTGTTTCCTTCCTCCCCGTCTAATTCTTTGTTGTCCTTCTCCATTTCACTCAACAGTCCCTCTAGGAACATGGTTTTGAAAATATGAGACATTATTATGTACATTCATACGATAATTATCTGAAAAATAACCACCTGTCCTAGTAACAGTTTTTTTATTCATGGTAGTTCTACCGCCATCTTTTTGCCAATTGCAAATGTTCCCCAAATGATAGTTCTCAGACTCTCTATCCCATTTTCGTTTTTTGCATCTTCCAATTCATTTTTAGTAGTTAGGAGGCGTCGATCGGTACTTTCCTTAAACTTTATCCATGCCTCAGGGTCTAGTTGTTCCTTTAATTATTTCTTTATATCAGCAATCCTAACATGCAAGACAGCTATTTCCCCTTGTAAGTATTCCATATTCAATAATAAAATGTCCATTGCATATTTATTAGACAATGCAAAAAATTTATCACAAAAAATGTTGTTATTAAAAAATAAATTAGGACGAATATTTGACCTTAAACCTCTAGGGATTCGTTTAGTTAGAAAATATTCTTTCAATGTCATTAAATGGAGTTGAAATGTCAAAAGTCTTTTGGTATCAAGACCATCTTGCGTTTCAAGTCTGAGAGTGACGGTTTATTCAGGAATGTTGCCTCTCCTTTTATTCCTCCCAGGATCCTCTCCTCATCCTCCATACTGTAACAGAACACATCCGGCAAATCCAAATCACCACTTGCTGTGGCCATATTTGCAAAATCTGTGCACGCTTAAGTTGGTAATAATCAAGAAAAATAGATCAAAAGCAGCACCAAAGAAAAAACAGGTGCAAAGCCCCCCAGGTACACACCAGTCCTGTATACATCCAAAAAGAGAGTGGAGGCAACACACAAACAGATAGTGAAAAAATCTTCTCTTTATTAGCCCATGTGGCAGTAGCAACGTTTCGGTCCAAAGATGTGGACCTTTTGTATGTTGGCATATACAACAGATTAAGACTTATTATGAGTGAAAGGAGGACTTTATACTAAGAAGACAGCAGATGGCAATAGCGTGTAAAGTTATATGCTTGCTGTATGGTGGGAGGAAAGCTCTCAATTGTTGGTTTTTCTTACTTCCTGTGTTTTTTCTTCTTTCTTGAATGTGTTATGTCAGCAGCACATGGACACTGAATTGTATCTCATGTTTAACCAGTATGAAGTAAATACTGTTTACTCAAGATATCTTGCTGATTGAAGCTTTCGTAAGTACAGTGGTGACTGTAAGAAGATGCACTCTGCGACAGGCTATTGGCCCAGGCCGGAACCCAGACAATAAAGCCCAGACACTATAGGCCCACACTACAATAGGATCCTGGTTTATAACCCCAGATAACGGAGCACACAGTTAAGCTCTGTAAACAGAAGGAAATAAATCCAGATACAGAGTGACAAAGGAATTCATGATCCCAGGAGCTGGATATAATTACAGAGAATTCAACAGAACATACAAGAACTATCAGCAAGAAGAAAAAACAGGAGAATATCTTCAGTACAACTCTCTAAACAAGTAAGACTATATAAAGATGATGAGTAACACAGAACTGAAATTCACAGTAGCTAAACTGAATAGTGAAAATTATCAGTTATGGAAAATCAAAGTAGAGATGTAGTTATCTAAGGATGATTTATGGGAAGTAATTGTTACAGAAAGACCAGATCAAGATAATTAGACATGGGATAAGAAGAATAGACAAGCAAGAGCCACCATTAGCTTATTAGTGGATGATGCTCAATTAATACATATAAGAAATGAAGAAACAGCTAAAGGAATGTGGGAAGAATTAAGAAAACTGTATGAAAGACCTAGCTTGAATCATAAGAAAGCTTTACAGTATGAGATTGAGTGCAAATGATGACATGCAGAAGCACATATTCTCAATGATGGAAGTGATATCACAGCTAAGATCTATTGGTGAAGACATTAAAGATAGTCATGTAGCAGCTATATTATTGTGCAGTTTACCAGATTCGTATACAGCCTTGATAAATGCCCTTGAGACGAGACCAGAAACTGACATTACATTAGATTTTGTGAAAACAAGATTAATAGATGAATATCAGAGAAGAAAAGAACAAAGAAATGATTCTTCTACTGAAAAGGACAGTGAAAACGCTCTTAAAGCTACAGAATTTAAAAAACCCTATAATAAAGAGACAAGAGAATGCTTCAGATGCAAGAAAAAAGGTCATTTAAAGAAAGACTGTACCATATGGAAAGCAGAACAGCAAAAATTACAACATAAAAAGCATACACAGAAAGTAAAAAACACAATTTCTGATTCATGTGAGAATAATTGGAATGGCACATTTAAAGTAACAGACAAGAAATCATCACTTGGTTGGTTTATTGATTCAGGAGCAACGAGTCATATGACAAGTGACAAGAATTTCTTTACTAGAAGAAATTTTAGAACCACTCTCCATAATCTTTGAAAATTCTTGGAGAACAGGAGAAGTTCCAGAAGACTGGAGAAGAGCAAATGTTGTTCCTATCTTCAAAAAGGGGAAGAAGGTGGACCCAGGGAACTATAGGCAGGTGAGTCTGACTTCTATACCAGGAAAGATCTTTGAACAAATTATTAAACAACTTGTATGTAAGTACATGGATAAGAATGAAGTGATTAACCAGAGTCAGCATGGGTTTGTAACTAACAAGTCATGTCAGACTAACTTAATTTCCTTCTATGACAGAATCACTGACTGGGTGGATCAGGGAAATGCTGTAGATATAGTATATCTTGACTTCAGCAAAGCATTTGACAAAGTATCTCACACCATCCTTATTGAAAAAATGATCAAGTATGCAATGGACCAGGCAACTGTTAGGTGGATTCATAAATGGCTTAGTGATCGGACTCAAAGGGTGGTTGTAAATGGCTTCACATCCAGCTGGATGAATGTCTCAAGTGGGGTACCACAGGGCTCCGTCCTGGGACCTGTATTGTTCAACATCTTTATCAATGATTCAGATGAAGGAATTGAGGGTAAACTGATTAAATTTGCTGATGACACAAAGCTAGGAGGGATAGCTAATACTAGAGAAGAGAGAGAGAGGATTCAAAAAGACCTAAATAAACTGGAGCAGTGGGCAGCAACCAACAGAATGGTTTTTAACAGGGAAAAATGCAAAGTACTACATCTGGGCAATAAAAATGAAAAAAGCATATACAGAAAGGGAGGAATAGAGCTAAGCAACAGTACATGTGAAAAAGACTTAGGTATACTAATAGATCATAGACTGAACATGAGTCAACAGTGTGATGCAGCAGCAAAAAAGGCAAATACAATTCTGGGATGTATTAACAGAAGCATACAGTCTAGATCACGTGAAGTCATTATCGGTCTTTACTCCTCTTTGGTCAGACCTCATCTGGAATACTGTGTACAGTTTTGGGCACCACATTTTAAAAAAGACATAGACAAACTGGAGCAAGTTCAGAGAAGAGCGACCAGAATGGTGACTGGTCTGCAAACCATGTCCTATGAGGAACGGTTGCAGGATTTGGGAATGTTTAGCTTGCAAAAAAGAAGACTGAGAGGAGACTTAATAGCTGTCTACAAATATGTCAAGGGCTGTCACATTGAAGAAGGATCATCTTTATTCTCATTTGCACAAGGAAAGACTAGAAGCAATGGGATGAAACTAAATGGGAGGAGACACAGATTAGATATTTGAAAAAACTTTTTGACAGTTAGGGTGATTAATGAGTGGAACAGGCTGCCACGAGAGGTGGTGAGTTCCCCTTCAATGGACGTCTTCAAGCAGAGGCTGGACAGACATCAGTCTGAGATGATTTAGTGAATCCTGCTTTTAGCAGGGGGTTGGACCAGATGACCCAGGAGGTCCCTTCCAACTCTACCATTCTATGATTCTATGATTCTATGATTCTATGATCTTGATTTAGATAAGAAAGAAGCCATTTATCATGCAGATGGAAGCAAAATAACTGCAGAAGGTATCGGACAAGGTATGCTAAATTGTTCAATCAAGTTCGGACAAGATTCAAAGATACTTGTACAGGATGTGTTGTATGTTCCAAAATTGGAAGGCGGATTATTATCTGTGAAACGTTTAACAGCAAAAGGACTTACAGTAAAATTCAAAGACAATGAGTGTGCAATTATTGCAGGAAACAAGGTGATCAGCCAAAGTCAAGCCAGACGAACAATTATATCATTTTGACACACCAAAGGAACAGATGAAGGTATGTACACATGATCACAAAAACTGTGTTCACATGTGGCATAGACGTCTAGGACATAGACACCCTGACAGTATACGGGAACTACAGAGAAAAGAATTGACAAAAGATTTAAAGATATCAGATTGCTCAATTACCATAAGATATGAATGTTGTATAAAATCCAAAGCCACAAGGATATCTATTCCAAAAGAAAGTGAGATGAAAAGCGAAAGACCACTTGATTTGGTGCATACTGACGTATGTGGACCCATGAAAGTGACTACATCAGGAGGCAATAGATACAAATTGACTTTTATAGACGACTACTCAAGATACACAGTCACATACTTAATTAAGAACAAAAGTGAAGTTTTTGATAAACTTGTAGACTATGTAACAAGATCAAGTAACAAATTTCAAAGGAAGCCAATTGTCATCAGAAGTGATAATGGAGGTGAATTTACAGGTCACAGAATAGAAGAATACTTAAGGCAAAATGGAATAGAACACCAGAAAACTGTTCCATACACACCTGAACAAAATGGAGTAGCAGAAAGGAAAAACAGAACTCTAACAGAAATGATAAGATGTATGCTGACGGATTCCAAACTACCAGAGAAATATTGGGGTGAGGCAGCAATGACAGCTACATATCTACAGAACCGACTTTTTTCCATAAAACTGACGAAAACTCCATATGAACTGTGGCTAGGTATGAAACCAAGTGTCAATCATTTAAAAGTTTTTGGATGTAAAGTTTTTATATTCATTTCAACAGAAAAACGTTCCAAACTTCAAAACAGATCCATGGAAGGAATATTTGTTGGATATAGTGAAAATTGCAAAGGATATAGAATCCTAGATCCCAAAACAGACAGAGTTACGGTGAGTAACAGTGTGACATTCATTAAAGATTTAAATGAAGACATTATGATTTCAGTTGAAACAAAAAATGAGAAAAACAATAGTGACATAACTGAAGAAATATCTGATGAGAAAGAAGTAGAAAGAAAGAACAAAATACTGAAACTGAAGAATCACAACTACAAACAGACACAGAACCAAGACGTTCAATGAGAGAGAACAAAGGAAAACCACCAAAACGTCTCTCATACAAAACAAGCATAAGAAAAATCTATGAGCCTACCTCTTGGGAAGACATATATAAACTTCCTGAAGAAGAAGCTAATAAATGGATAGAAGCAACAGAAACAGAAATTAAATACATGCATGATGGACACTAACAGATTTGCCAAAAGGAAGGAAAGCCATAGGATGTAAATGGATTTTTAAAGTAAAATACCAAACAGATGGCACAGCTGAAAGATACTGAGCAAGACTCGGAGCTGAAGGGTATTCTCAAAAATATGGAGAAGACTATGATGAGACATTTGCTCCAGTTGTCAAACACACTACAATAAGAACTTTACTTACAGTTGCAGCAATGAAACAGATGGAACTGAGACATCTGGATGTAAAGACAGCTTTTTTGAATGGAGATTTAACAGAAGACATTTACATGGAACAACCTCCAGGATTCAAAGATGAAAGAAATCCAAACAAAGTTTGCAAACTACAGAAAAGCATATATGGTTTAAAGCAAGCAGCTAAAGCGTGGAATGACAAAATCACGGAAGTACTTACAAATGAAAAACTTCAAAGAAGCAAAGCTGATCCATGCTTGTACAAAAAAGGCTGATTAATAGATGGATTTATGTACTTATATATGTAGACGACATTTTGATTTGTTTTAAACAAGAAAGGGATAAAGAAAACATTCTAAAAATCCTGAAGCAACATTTTGAAATCAAAGACTTGGGAAATGTAAAACAGTACCTAGGAATACAGGTAGAAAGAGAAGAAGACGGAAGTTTCCTACTAAATCAAAATCACATGATTCAAGACATAACAGAAAAATTTGGATTAAAGGATGCAAAAACAGTAAAGTCTGCAATGGAAACTAATTATCTCAAAGAGATGAACAGTGAAAAAAATATTCTACCAAATAATGAAGAATACAGAACAGCAATAGGAAAACTACTGTATCTAGCGACCGTTACAAGACCAGACATCGCAGCAGCAGTAGGAATCCTGAGTAGAAAGGTATCAAAACCAAATAAAGCTGATTGGAATGCCGTGAAGAGAGTAATGCATTATTTGAAAGGAACTAGCAATGTTAAGCTGAAATTACCCACAAGTGATAATTGCATTTTAACAGGAAAAGTTGATGCAGATTGGGCTGGAGATCCAACTGACAGAAGATCTACCATTGGACATATTTTTTTTCTCTCAGGTGGACCAATAAGTTGGACAAGTAAGAAACAGTCAATGGTGACACTGTCTTCAACAGAAGCAGAATATGTTGCCGCAGCACATGCGAGTCAAGAAGTACTGTGGTTAAGACAATTGTTGACAGAATTAGGACAACCACAGTTGGAACCAACAAAACTGAAAGTGGACAATCAAGGATGTCTTGTTCTTGCTCAGATGGAAAGAGCCAATCCAAGAACCAAGCATATTGATGTGAAATATCATTTCTTGAGAGATCATCAGGAACAAGGAGTCTTGAAGTTAGAGTATTGTCTTACTGAAGAAATGACAGCAGACATCTTCACGAAGGCGTTGAATGCTGATAAACACAAGAGAGTAATAAAAAAGTTGGGTTTGATTGAATAAGTCCTTACTGTTGAGAAAGGGTGTTGGCATATACAACAGATTAAGACTTATTATAAGTGAAAGGAGGACTTTATACTAACCAGACAGCAGATGGCGATAGTGTGTAAAGTTATATGCTTGCTGTATGGTGGGAGGAAAGCTCTCAATTGTTGGTTGTTCTTACTTCCTGTGTTTTATCTTCTTTCCTGAATGTGTTATGTCAGCAGCACACGGATTGTGTGACACTGAATTGTATCTCATGTTTAACCAGTATGAAGTAAATACTGTTTACTCAAGATATCTTGCTGATTGAAGCTCTCGTAAGTACAGTGGTGACTGTAAAGCCCCCGTCTCACATAGCGAGATCGCTGCTGAGTCACGGTTTTGGTGACGCAACAGCGACCTCACCAGCGATATCGCTATGTGTGACACTTGGCAGCGATCAGGCCCTTGCTGTGAGGTCGCTGATCGCTGCAAAATGTCCTGGACCATTTTTTGGTCTTTGCCCTCCCGCTGGTCAGCACACATCGCTGTGTGTGACCAGCGGGACCAGCGATCAGGCTGTAACCTCCCGCTCACCGTAGCAGAGTGGTAACCATGATAAACAGCGGGTTACTAGGTGCGCGTGTGCCCCTAGTAACGCGCTGTTTATCATGGTTACCAGCCTTTTCCTGCTTCAGCAGGCTGGTAACCAGGAGCAGGACATCGTGTTTGACAGCTCTCCAGCGATCACATAGCGACGCAGCAACGATCCCTGACAGGTCGTATCGTTGTCGGGATCGCTGTAGCATCGCTATGTGTGACGGGGCCTTAAGAAGATGCACTCTGTGACATTATAGAGGTCTGGTTATTTAGGAGAAAAGGCCTCTTCTGTAAGAGACACTTCAAAAACTGCTCCGAGTAGGCAATTACTAAAGTGCTGGCACAACACTGTCGTTTTGTGGATTTATGCATAGAAAGGCTTAGGCTGTGTGCCCACGATGCGTTTTTTAAGCGTTTCTGCAGCGGCAAAAACGCTGCAGAAACGCTTAAAAAATGCATGGTAGAAGGCCTGCCATGTTCCCCAATGATAATCCACATGTGCTGTGCACATGCTACGGGAATTTCCGCTGTGGGTTATCATTGCAGAAAAAAAAGCAGCACTACCAATTATTTTGCGGAAGCGATGCGTTTTTGCCGCCATTGACTTTCATTGGAACGCATGGATTCCGCATCACTGCATCTGTAGATGCGGAATCCATGAGTTGCAATGTGCGGATGGTACCCGGGTGTGGAGGAGAGGAGACTCTCCTCCGGACCCGGGTACCATAGAACCTGTGAAAAAAAGAATAAAATAAAAAATAAATATTATATTTACCTTCTGATGGCCCCCGGTGTCCTTGTCTTCACTTGCCAGCAACTCGTGGTGGACTGAAGGACCTGCGCTGACGTCATAGTCATGTGTAGTGTACCGCAAGCTGCCGGCAGCCAGGACGGAGCGAAGCAAGACTGCGGGGGCCATCAGAAGGTAAGTATAGATTTTTTTTTTTACTTGTCAACCCGCATGCGGAAATGCATGTGAAGAACGCTTCACTTCTGCATGTCCCTGGCAGGAAAAACGCATGTACAATCCGCATGTACAATCCGCATGTGCAATCCGCATGTACAATCCGCATCTACAATCCGCATGCGTTTTTTTCTGCCAGGGAAATGCAGAAACGCTCAGAAAAAAAACCTGAGCATTTCAGCATCATGGGCACATAGCCTTAATCGAGTGTATTTTGCTTGATTATAACTGTTAACTCTGTTAAGTGTTCCTGTGAATACGTTTTGTCTGTATTATTAATGGTCATTGTATTTGCTATGTGTACGCTATTTACCTACCATCCTTTCCTTTGTATTATAAACTGGTTAGTAAATATTTATATTATACATTATCTAATCTAATATTATCTAATCTTTGTATGTGTCTGCTGATTGCTGCTGTATCTCCCATCCTGAGGCCTTCCCTTATCCACGATTATCAATCAGTCTTCAATCTTTTGTTCCAGCACTTTTGAAGTGCCTACACAGCTGTTTATGTCCACTAAATGGCAGCATCTGCTCAAAAATGGTCCATGGCACCATTCTACTGCATTGACCTGTTGCAAATCCCTTACATTTATCACATATATCCAAAAAATGCATTAAAAGTTGATCAAAACATACCCCAAAATGATATTAATAAAAGCTATTTTGTGCCCCACAAAAAAACATAGCTGACAGCACTTTTAATTTAGAAATCTGGGTTCACATTTTAGAGAAATTTACAGTATGTTAGCATTGTCATGAACCGCAAGTTCAGTGGGCTTGTGCTACACTTACAGCTTTGCTGCATGTCTTCCCTATTCCCCACCCGCCATCTGTCTCGTGTCAGTTATTGACAGGTCACTTTTCTTTGAGAGACTGGCCTCAACTGCTTTAGATCTACTACAAGTGCGGTCATTTCACAGGGTGTGGCATGCACAATAAGGTTCAGATGAAGAAGAATGTCAATATTAGTTTGCATAAATTTCATGTCATCTTCCATATTCCAATGTGGCTTTCTACCCTATATAGGTGTCTACCAAAAAGCATGTCATCATTTGTAAAAGTGGAGCAATGCAGAGGTAAAGAATGGAAGGTCTATAACAAATATGTAGAATATATACTGGAACCAAGTGCTTAGGATGCATATATTTTTCCTCTAACAGGAGTAAGCAACCCATGGAACTCCAGTTGTTCTGAAACTACAACTCCCAGCATCATAATTGAATATTCAAGGTAATAAGGTAATAAGGTTCCATGCTTAAAAATAAATTGATTGTCTCATTCGACTTAATTGTACTCCATTGACGGACTAACCAATTTACTCAATAAAGCATTCTAGTTGTATAATGAGACTAGAACATAATAGAGTTGTTTCTTAAGCTTTTGTTTCTCACAAAACAGCAGAATTAATTATTGTAATTTCCAATTCAATTGCAGTGAACTCTATCAGCTTGGAGCAGACTTATTTCAGCCACAGTGACAAAGCATTTCGACTGAAATCCACCAAATCTGTTTTCTAGGAACGTAGACTGTAAATAATAAAATACTAGAGTTCTTATGGCAGTGACCACGGATCAAATGAGCAGATGCCTCTACATGTATTAAATACTAAAATTAAAGTTTAGAAAATGTTCTAAAAGTTCCAGCATCCAAGATTGAGTCACTGTAAACTGAGGAAGACATGATGTGCAAGCCAATTCAAACAAGAAAAATAGGAACATCTTATTTCTCATTCCAAACACTCCTTATACCAATGAAAGAGGCAGGAATATGCTATCCCTGACACCCAACCCTCTCCCCTCCCATGCCTTTGCAATCTTTTTTTAAGTAAAAATAATAGTGGACTACATGCTGTCACTTAACATGGAAGTAGGGGATGGGGCCAACCTGCAGTGGAGCTCTCTTTCTGTAATCAATATTCTTAAATTAACCATTTTGTCATGCAGATGGTTGTGGAACCACTGCGCCAGGGACCGGGAAGAGCATGGAGGGCCGTAACTAAGCAACTACCTGGTTCTTCACTAGAGCCCCTGATGGCGTGGTTAGACTTGAACCCAGGTGGACGCCAGGTGCTACTCCAGGACAGACCCCGTAGCCGCAGCAGCTGACACCAAAGGAGCAGGGAGGCAGGACTGGACTAGGAGAGTCAGGCCGGCCAGGAACTGGTTAACAGGAGGAATGGATGACATATGGCTGGTTAGATAGAGAAGGTTCTGTATATGAATGCACAGCTGGTAGACAGAATGGATACAGGATCGGGCAAGAACAAGATAGGTTCAGGAACACAGGGCGGACTCGGGTGCAGGATCACATGTGCTGGTTCAGACAGGTGAGAGTAGCGGTACAGGTGGAAGAGGCTCAGGACTAGGTATAGGCAGGACGGGTTCAGGAACAGGTTCAGCAAGACAGACAGGATCAAGTTCAGATAGGATGGACAGAATCAGATTCAGGTAGCACAGGTAAAGGGACCTTACAACTAAGTAGCAGGTATGCACACTGATCACTAATGTTACTAAGACACCTTTCTATAGGGAAGGGTGCCCTAAATATCTGACGTCTACCGGCTATTGGTTGGTGACATTTCAAAAGCATGTGTGCTGCCACTTTAAGAAGCAGCGAGCACGTGTGTGCTCTAAGAAAACTCCCAGGAGACATGCTCGCTGTTCGCAGGTCCTGGGAGGAAGCAGGCACGGCAGGGACCAGAGCAGAGCAGGTGAGTGACGAGCACGTCAGCGTCCCTGCCGGGAGGACAGTTGACAGGCCTCTGGGAGGTTGTCTTTTTTGAGAAGTTCATTTTTCACCTTGCACCATTTTGGGGTAAATATGAGATTTTGATTAGCTTGCTATTTTGTGAGAGATTCCATGAACAAAAAAAAACAGCAATTTCGACAATTCGTTACCATTTTTGTTATAAAGTTTTGTAGCTGGTTATTATGTACAAGATAAGATCAACTAGGTGTCTTTTTTGTTTTTAATTTTTGACATAATGAAGCATTTTTTTTAATCAGATGTTTTTTATTTAAATTTTTTCATTTTAAACAAAACTCACAGCAAAAGAATACAAATATAAATCCCATACCCGCCCACCCTAACAAAGTACAACAGCTCATAACTATGTGCAGAAATGAATAGTAAGGTCTTGGTTCAATAAAGAAAGAGTTGACAGGTTTGGTTAATTACATACAGCAAGTTATGATAATAAATTCCAACAATTGCCAATGTGATACTTAGGAGGTTGTTATTACATATGTGACCACAATCACTTCTACATTATAAGAATTAGGAGTTTAAAATAGACCCCAGCGATTTCTATGCAATTCACAGGATACATCAATCCAAGAGGCCCATAGTTTTTCAAATTTAGATAATGCATTTCTCTTTAAACAAATTACCTTTTCCAGGTTCAGCAACCAATTGATCTTATTTATAAATTCAGGTATTTTAGGCATCTCATCAGATATTCAGTATTGATCTATCAATTTTCTTGCCATATATGTAGGGGATCGGGCCTTACCGGACATTGAATACACTGTGACTTTAAGGCACCATGCTCCCCTCTGAGTCTTGCTGTTGGACTAGTCTCCTCCCCCTACTGTGGTTGGTATGTGCTGAGAGAGAGAGATAAGAACCAGGAAGTAGACACCTGGTGTGTGTGTGTATGAGGTAACAGTTAGATGAGTGCAGGTTCCCTGATCAGCAGAGACTATAAAGAAGACACTGTTAATCTATGGAAAGATAAGATTACGGACTATTGCAAGATTTGTCGTTTGGGACTGTGTCAAGGAGTAGAGAAATTCATCCTTTTCTTGAAGAACGTTTTCCCTGGAGACTGAAGACCTGAGGTAACACACAACACAGCGTGTCAGCCATTTCTGTGTGAGTGAAGCAAGGTTTGCCTGCCGGCTGGAAGAAAGAGATCCCGTATATAAGGAAAAGACTCAAATTAATTCATCCGGCTTTTTCACACGAGGAACAAGCGGTCGCCGCCATCTGTACCTGATCTGCGCAATCGTGAGTGACCCATCAATGTGAACTGTGTTAGAGTTTAGAGTAGTTTTCTGTAGCCAGGACGCTGTAGCAGCGTGGCCCGACCAGCGGAAAGCCAGATAGAGAATTAGCTCAGAGTAGTTTGTGAAACTTTTTGTGCAGTGTTTGTTCTAAGCTTTCATTGCCATAGCTGGAGCATAGTTTGTGACTCGCTCCAGCTATATCTTCCTATGTTCGTGTTGGTAATATTGTTATTGTAAATATTGTGATTCTCATCTCCCGGCATTTAATTCCTTTGTATATAATAAAGCTGGAGTTTTGTTTCAGTCTTCTCGTCTGCTGTGCCGTACTTGAATCCTGCCTTGTGGTGTTCTTTGACACCGCTACATATACAACATTCGAGAAATAGCAATTTTACCATATTCATTCAGGTGTTCAATGTTCCCCAATATGCATACGAAAGGCGAGAGATCAATTTGTACTAAGAAAACCCTAAGCATAATGTCCAATACGCCTTTCCAAAAGAATTCTAATTTAGGGCAAGACCACAGCATATGTAATAAGTCCGCTAAGTTTGTATTACATCTGGCACACAATGGGTGTGGTCTTGGCCAAATGTCAAATAGGAATTTAGGCATTCTATAAACTTGAGGCATAGCTAGGAATTCAGCTCAGGATGGGGGGTGGGGGGGGGGCAAAATATTTGAGTGGGCCCCTAACCAGGTAACCGTGTGTGCAACTACTGTGGTGAACCCTGATAATGGGTATAAAGTAACCTCAGCAGATGACCGTGCTGTTACTGAAAATAAATCTCTACACAAAGACCAACACTGATATTACCGCCATATGGGCACCATATAGTGGTAGATACCAGACCTGCAGACCATACAAGTAATTACAATACAATTATATATAGTAACTTACAGCTCGCATTCTTTCTGGTGGAGTAGTTCATTTCCCCATCTTTTCCATCTGATCGACATGACGACTTCTCCAGACAGAATTTATCTGCAGAGATTACAACAACAAAGACACATTTGACTTCTCACATTTCCAGCCCTGTCCCCATCTATTCCCTACCTGCACAACCTCCTCATTTTGCTGATTACCCCAATACTGAGCCACTGCTACTGTATATGTCCCAATTACTGCACCTGCTATGCGGCACAAAAACAGAGCAAGTCTTACTACCACACATAAAATGCCACCACTGTGGCTCTTACAAAGTAATAATGTCTATTTTGTGCCCTCTAAATATTAAAATTGCTACCTTGAAAAGATTAATACCCTGTGCAAATGCCCTAGAAAAGTGTCCACATTTTGCCCCTTTCATGGCTACAATACTCTGAGTGCCCCTATAACAACAATGCTTCTTAAGTGCCCACTTAACTTTTAATAATGTCCACTGGGTCCCCCAATATACAGTTCCTCTATATACAGTATAGTGGAACCACAGCTTCCTTATACAGAGTATGATGTCCCCACAGCTCCTCTATATACAGTATGATGGGCCTATAGCTCCCCTATGCACAGAACCCTTGTCAGTACATGAATGCTGCACAAGAATCACAGTCACAGTAAATTAATGCAGCACCAGAACCCCTATTGGTAAAGTCAGTAGATGAATACAGCACTGGACTCACACTTATCCTCCTCTGCATACTGACCACACGATAGTGTGCCTTCACATTAACATCCCTCATCTAATATATATAATTGTCTTATCCCGTCTGTCGGTCTATTCTTCTGTCCAGGAAATCCCGCGTCACTGAATGGTCCGGCCGCGGCCAATTAGCAATGAGGGATTTCAGAAAAAGATGGCAGCCGTTAGCGGCTCTTCTGCCGCACGGAGGTCAGCGGCGACGTACCCCGACCGGCGGCGCCGCTGACCTCCATGAGGCTACTGTCGGGAGATCAGCGGCAAGTGGGAAGGGAGGACTGGGGAGCGGCGCCGCCGGTTGGGATACTTCTGCTGCGAGCAGCCGGTCCTACCCGCACAGGCAGCTCCGCTCCCCGGTCCTCATTAATACGATTCGCTGATTAGTCGCGGCTGCTGGCCACGACCAATCAGCGATATTGGCGCCAAATTTAAACACCGCTCTGCTGATTGGTCACGACCGCCGGCTGCAACCAATCAGCGATTTTGGCGCCAAATTTAAACACCGCTCTGCACAGAGGTCAGCGGCGATGCAGCCGGGAGATTTCCTGCCTGGTCGTATTAGTGAGGACCGCTCCCCAGTCCTCACTAATACTGTCCACTGATTGGGCGCCAAATGTAAACACCGCTTTGCTGATTGCGCCCAGTCGGTCGCATACATATTCTAGAATACCCGATGCGTTAGAATCGGGCCACCATCTAGTATACAATAAAAGTCCCTATAACCTTTGGCTCTATAAGGCGCTTACCTTTCCCACTTCGGAAGCAGGGTGACAGCAAGAGTAGGGATCCAGTGGCAGAAAGGTGACCGCCTCAACCGGGTGATGACCTCTGATCAGTTATGGATTAGTACATTTGTATATGATCAGGACCATGGTCAGTAGATTAATCTATTAACAGATCCACTGTCAGTACATGGTTCCAACTTCTCCATACTGTGCTCCCACTTCTCCATATTGTCCCCAAAGCTCTCACCTCTCCATACTGTCCCCCGTGCTCCCATCTATACATACTGTTTCCCTACTTCTCCATACTGTGGCCCCACTTCTCCATATTGTCCCCCCCACTCTCACCTCTCCATGCAGTCCCCCCATGCTCGCATCTGTACATACTGTTACCCTACTTCTCCATACACTCCCCTCACACTCACACTTCTCCATATGGTCCCCACATGCTCCCAATTCTCCATCCTGTACTCCCATTTCTCCACATTGTCCCCTATGCTCCATCCTGTTTTCCCACTTCTCCAAATTGTCGCCTACACTCCCTCCTCTCCATACTGTCCCCCCACTTCTTCATATTGTACACCCACTTCTCCATAAGGTCCACCCACGCTCCCATTTCTCCATACAGTCCCCCCACACTCCCACCTCTCCATAATGTCCCCCACTTCTCCATATGGTCCCACGACTCATCCATATTGTCCCCCAATTCTCCATACTGTGCCCCCACTTCTCCATACAATGCCCCCACACTCCCATTTCTCCATATGGTCCTCAGATGCTCCTAATTCTCCATTCTGTCCCCCCACTTCTTCATATGAAACACCCACCTCTCCATGATGTCCCCCACTTCTCTAAATAGTCCACTCACTCCTCCATATTGTCCCCCACGCTCCCTCCTCTCTATAATGTCCCAACACTTCTCCATATGGTCCACCCACCCCCATGCTGCTCAATCTCACAAATTTCCCCACTGCTCCATAATGTGCACGCACGATGCGTCGTTGCCACCTCTGCGGCCCAGTGATCACAGCAGCAGAGTGATGAAGTCAGCAGTGTGAGACCTCATCACTCCATTGCACATCGGGGTGGGGAGATAACGAGTGCTCCCCTACCTCCCAGCCATGCAGTGTTTCTCAATTGTACGGCATTCACGTCTAAAAGACATGAATACATCTGAGCACAGTAAAAAGGTAACCGATGGCAAGCTGCATTCTGTGCAGTCCTGACAACCATATTGGCATGCTGTACACTCCGATATAGTTAATAATAGCATAGCTCTGGGTGTGTGTCCCATGGTGGGCCCCGGGCAACCGCAACCTCCCCCCGGTAGCTACGCTACTGCTCTGCACAAAAGCACCATGCCTGGCCCTTCACTGCCGCAGCCCTGGTGCTGACACTGCCGCAGCCCTGATACACCGCTGAAGCCCTGATACTCACACCGCTGCAGCCTTGATACGCACACTGCAGAAGCCCTGAAACTTACCAATGGATGAAGCCATGTTCCTGTCTACGCTGCTCCTCCAGTCCACGCTGATCCACCATCCATGCTGCTCCACTGTCCACGTCACTCTCATGGTCTATTCTGCTTACTGCTCCTCTGACCATGCTGCGCATCCGATTTAGTAGCACATGTAGATCACAATGCAATCACAAACAAAATGGTGCTGTACTATGACTCTAGTCTTTATACTGCATTGAGTACTATATGGAGCCATGATACTGTACGGTGCACTATATGGGGTGCATTATAATGTGGAGCACTACGTGTACTCTAAGGAAGACTATATGGGAATCTAGGGGGTTCAATAGGAAGAAAATTACTTTGTAAGGGCTGCATAAGACTCTTCCGTGACACCGCTGAATATGAAAAAAAAAAATTCGGTGTCAATAAATGCGTGATCCTGCTCCTTCTACTTCTATGGGAGCAGTGATGTAATACGTGACCCTGCTCTGTCTATTTCTATGGGAGTAATAATTTAGTGGACGGAGCGGGGTCATACATTACACCACTGCTCCCATAGAAGTGGACGGAGCGGTGTCACACAATGCATACATTATATACAGTGTATCTAATCCCATCCTCTGTGATACACTCTGCTGAGCTCAATATCTAATCCCATCATGTTATACACTTCACAGAGCTCTGTATCTAATCCCAGCATGTGTTATTCTAAGCATATCTAATCGCAGCACATGATAAACTCTATGTATCTAACCCCAGCTTATGATACAGCGAGCAGCACCAACTAACAGAATCTGCGCTGCTGGCCATTCTTGGTATCTTCTTGTCAGTATCACTTTGCAGTGACCAACAAAATGCTCTTCACTGTGATCCTAAACTTCATCCTCTTATCCTTTTGCAATCACCCAGAAGAGGAGGGGAAGAGTGATGTCACACACATGTGAGCAGATCCAGCCCACATTTACTGCAGTCATAAAGTGAGCTAGTTGTACACTAGGTTTTCATGGTAAATTTCAGCAGCTGCTCCCCCTAGTGTTTAAAAGTGGAAATATCAAACCTTATATATATATATATAGTTTTTTTTTTTTTATTAAAACATTAATACTTTACATTTTTTCAATTCTTTACATTTTCTATGGCACCTTTCCTTTAAGTCTATCTCAATATGGAAGAATTATATTATTAAAATCTACGAGCATTCCCACTGCATCACATTATTATTGTATCAACAGGAGATATACAGTAGACAGCTATCAAAAAAAGCTCTTTGGAAAATATCTGCAGTGAATACTGACAAATCTACCTTCCCCATCAATCTTAAAAGAAACAACCTCAAATGGGATAGATTTATGAATCAAAATGCTAACACCTCTGGAATAACTGGGAAAGTAGAGTGGAAGCTGTGGCTAATCCATGAGCAGTTTAAGCAGGTGATTTTGTCTTTTTCCAAATGTGTTTCCTGTAGGCGAATGATTCTGCATAAACTCCATGATAGCTAATCTCTTAGTAGCGTCACCGAGAAGACCTCTTAGGCTATGTTCATGTGGCACCCTGCTGCGCATTGGTGCCACAGATCCCAGAGGGGTGCAAGGACGGATTCCTCCACAAGAGGCCCTCATAGCATACACACACCTCCACCTTCCACCTCAGACCACCAGAGGGAGCCCGTTAGAGATATAAAAAGGGAAGGTGGAGCTAGGCAGTCAGTCAGTCTGGAATCTACAGCCTGGACTATGCAGTCTACATTCTGCTGCAGCCAGAGAGGTTGTCAGGTCAGTACAGACTCAGTGAGCTCAGTTAGTGATCCTAGGGCGTGCCAACACCATAAGAGCGGTGAAGAGTAGCGAGGCCTACTGCCAGTGTGAAGCCTAGCGAGGGCCCCGAGCGTGGCCGAAGGCAAGTGGAGTAAGCAAGCTACATAGGGGGCAGAGGAGCTTAGCCAGTTCACCCCAAGACCATTTACCGGACCGGTCCGCGCCTGCAGGGATCTTTAGGCCCAGCAGAAACAACCAGAACCCCTGGCGAACTACATGTCCCAGGAACACCAAAAGCTGACTGTTATACCAGGGTCAGGAGTCACGGAGGCCCAAGAGACCGGGGAGTGTGAACTCCAACAGAAGGCCCTACCACCAGGTCAGCAGGTGCAAGACAGAGACCAAGTTAGGCCTATCTTCAGGCAGGTTATAAGCTTATCAGGAAAAGGCAAGAAACAGGAGGCCCCACACCCGCTCACTGGGGAGAGTCATGATATGCACCCTTCACCCTGAAGTACCCTGGACCGTGCCAGAAACACCACCAGTAAAGGTACTGAAGTGAACTCCGGTGTGCGTGCCTATTCTTCTAACCTTCCTCTGACCCGGCTAGGTCCCCTCTGTCCTGCATCCCCTCTCCTACGCTGCCCTGAGGCCCCGCTCCACCTGTGGGGAGCCGCACCAACCAAGCTGCCTGAACACAGGCATCAGAGGACTGTTGCAGTGCTGGTGATCCTCACCAGACACCACGGGTGGCGTCACGAACTTTCCCTATCCCATATACAGTAACTTCCCCCTTCCCAGGGTACGGGCCCGGGAGCCGGCCACTGCGGTATCCCCAAAACCAACAACAAGGCCCGGGCGCCGAGTCGTCCCCATCCCCTGGGCGCGTCATCTCTTCAGGATTCTGTGCCCGCTGTAACGACGGAGTGTTGTGCCCGTTGTCACCGGGTACTGTGCGCCTTTAATCAGAACTGTGTATTTAACTGTGGCGAAGATCGCCGCCATTGTTGTGCCGCCGAGCGAAGAAGGGCGTAATCGCGGGAAACTGAGAGGCGTACCTGCTGAAGCACGCAAAGCCCCGGACACGCCCCACGCCTCGACGTCAAACCAGGAAGCGCCAGGTCCTGGAAGAAGCCCCTGTGAACGCTCTGACATAGGACGCAAAGAACGCAAGGTCCTGAAGAAGACCGTCACCTGCGGAGCAGCGGCCTACCGGAAGAAAAGAAAAGAAGGTAGGCCAGGGTTCGCTAGGGGGGCACCAGAATGTCCGAAGAACAGCACAACGCCGGAGTACCGGTTAACGACCCTGATGATCAACCCGCGCTAGGCGCCGAGCAGGCCAGAGCAGCCGCTCCAACAGGGCTTGTCACCCCTGTCATACCCATGGCCCTACCGTACATCCCTGGAGCAAAGTGGCTACCCCCGGTACAGCGGCAAACCAGATACCCTGTCTGGATTCAAAAGGAAAATATGCGGTATACTGGACATGTACTCTATGACAGGCAAGCAAAGAGCCGCTGTTGTATTGGGACAATTGACTGGTGCTGCGGAGTGAGAAGTAGAAACCTGGTCGGCCGCAGACCAGGAGTCAGTGTCCACAATCTTTAAAAAGTTACAGACTGTCTTTGAGGATTGTACTGAGACAGACCTCCGGATGAGGTTCTACAATTGCTCTCAGCAACCGGAGGACAGTGTTTGGGACTATGCCTGGCGTTTACAAGGGGCCCTTCGAGCTCTGAAACAGGTTAGTCCAACCAACATCGATAATGAAAATAAAATGCTGAAGGAACAGTTTATCCGGGGACTGAGGTCCCAAGAGGAGAGCAGGACTGTGCGTTGGTGGTCCCTGGATCATCCAGATGCCACCTTTGACACCCTTAAGGACATGGCTATAAAAGGACTGCAGCCCCTGGAAACAACTGCTATCCAATGTTACCAGGGTGGGGCCACCCCAGTGCCTGCAGCGTCCACCTTTTCCCCGGTGGCTGCTGAAGCCAAGGTTCCAGCAACGTCCCCTAGTGAGCTGGACAGCCTGTGCTCTGAAGTGCGTCAGTTGAGCAAAACCCTCACCACTGTACTGAATGCCCTGCAGCTGCGGATGGAGCCCGAGGAGGAAGGAAGGATCCTGTTAGCCGACAGCCCTGAGGATGTCCCCTGGATGAGAAGGAGGAGGAGGACAACGCCACCCCCTGGGAGGACAAGCGACCAACGCCGCCCGCCGAAGGACCCTGTCTGCCACCGCTGCCACAAGACAGGTCACGCCGTCTGGAGCTTTCCTTTAAATGAGCAAACCCTGGGGCCGAGGGCCGACACCCAGAAGTAGACCCCTCAGGCCCATCAAACTGATACCGCAGGTTCGTGGGAGGAAGACCTTTCCTGTCCATCGTGCTGGACAGCATCGCGACCCCTGCTCTGCTGGACACAGGATCTCAGGTAACTATCATGCCTGATGCCCACTACAAAAGGTTCTGGTCCATAGACGAACTTGACCCACCAGATCCAGATCTTTCCGTGTATGCCTCAAACGGCCTCCCCCTTAACCTAGTCGGGGTTAAGGATGTGGCAGTAAAGGTGGGAAGAGTGGAACTGAAGGACCAGGGACTAATTGTAGTAGAGACCAATCTTGATGATACAGACTTGTATATGGTACTTGGCACAAATATTGTTAGTAACTGTTTGGGAGAAGTGGTGTTCTTGCTCCAACAGATAGCTGACACTGCCAAACCAGGGCAGAGGAGGGCGCTCCAGAAAGAGATCAAAGCCCTTATGTACCAGCAACAGGTAAAGCTAACAGACGGTAAAATTGGTAATGTACGGGTGACAGACCCGGTACCCATTGTGATTCCCCCGATGAGTGAAATGCTGATTTGGTGTAGAGTGGCAATAGGTCTCAAAGGATGGAGCAACCAGGCGGTAGTAGAGCCCCTAAGCTCGGAGCATAGACCTACACTCTTGACTGCCAGAGGGGTAGTGGATGTACATAATGGGAGGGTGCCCGTACGCCTCCTAAACTATGGGGAGGACGAGGTTAGATTACCACGCTACGCCACTGTTGCCAAACTGTACACAGTAAATAACAACTCCATACACATGGCGGAGTCCTTAACCTCACCAGACGAAGTAGAGGATAATGACCCCGCAACCTAGGTGGAGGATTGGTGTCAACATCTCCATATTGGGACAGACACCACTCCTGCCCATCAGAAGCAGGGTGTACACCGGGTGGTTCAGGAATACGAGCAGGTATTCAGTAAGCACCCACTTGACTTTGGGAGGATTAAGGGGGTTCAACACCATATCCCCACAGGTGACCATCCACCCATCAAAGAACGTTACAGGCCTATGCCACCAGCACACTACCAGAAGGGGAAAGAGATGTTGCACGACATGAAGAAGGCAGGGCTAGTAAGGGATAGTTGTAGTCCCTGGGCAGCTCCCCTAGTTCTAGTCAGGAAAAAGGATGGAAGCATGAGAATGTGTGTATATTACAGATAAGTAAATCGCATTACACATAAAGATGCATACCCTTTAACCATGTATAGAGGAATCCCTGGCTGCCTTAAAGTCTTCAAATTACTTCTCCACCCTTGACCTCACTAGTGGGTACTGGCAAGTAGCTGTTGCTAAGGAGAATCGGGAGAAGACGGCCTTCACCACCCCGATGGGACTCTGTGTAGTGCCGGCGTCCCTGCCCTCTGCTAGGCAGGGACGCTGCTCCTCTCACCGCTCTGCTCCGTGCCCAGCATCCTCCCCCCGCTCTGCTGTCAGCGCGCGCTCCGTCCCGGCGTCCTCCTCCTGCTCTGCTCTCAGCGCGCGCTCCTTCCCGGCCCCTGTGCTTAGGGCGCGCGCGCGCGCGCTCCCCTCCTCTTAAAGGGGCCGCGCGCGCCGCCCTAAAGAGTCCCCGGCCAATGGCCGGAGGACTTCATCATATATAAGGCACCTCCTCCAAAATGGAGGTGCCCGAGCAATGTTGTTTGCACCTGTGTCTCACCTGTGCTTCAGCCCTCAGGTCCCGTTGCCAGTTACCTGCCAGTTACCTGCCAGTTACCTGCCTGATTCCTGCCAGTTACCTGCCTGATTCCTGCCTGAATACTTGTTACCTGTCTGCTTGCCTGAGGTCCGACGGTCTGCTTTACTACTCCGGTCAGTCTGTCTATGGACCAGCTTGCCCGCTCACCTGGGAGCGCTTCTCCGTTACCTGCCTGCTTGCCAGCCCGGAGGCTCCGTTGTCACGTGCTGTGACCACCAGCTATCTCAGAGACTCTTGCCCGCTCACCTGGGAGCGCATCTCCGTTACCTGCCTGCTTGCCAGCCCGGAGGTCCCGTTGTCACGTGCGGTGACCACCAGCTATTCCAGAGACTCTTGCCCGCTCACCTGGGAGCGCTTCTCCGTTACCTGCCTGCCTGCCAGCCCGGAGGCTCCGCCGTCACGTGCCGTGACCACCTGCTATTCCAGAGACTCTCGCTTGCTCACCTGGGAGCACCCATCTACCATCTGCCTGCTAGCCTACCCGGAGGCTCTGCCATCACAGGTCGTACCTACCCCTTACCCAGAGACTGCCCTGATCACTTGCCGTATCTCCCTGTCCATTCATCCAGAGACTGCCACCCGCTCCCTTACAAGGGCCGCCCCCTTGTATAGTAGCTCAGAGGTTCCGCCTCCCGGACCCGTTACAGTTTGCTCGGGCCATGGAACCCGGTGGCACCCAAGCTCCCTCGCTCACGGACCTGTGTCATGAACTATCCCGTCAAAGGTCCCAACAGGAGTCCATCCTGGGTCACCTGCGGAATGTCAATACTCGCCTGGACACTCTGACTGCACCACCTGCAGCCACTGCCAGTACCATGACTCGCAACCCGGCAGCTCCGCTACCCACTAATACCATGGTAACCTATCCCGGACCCCGGCTGTCTGCACCTCCTCGCTTCGGAGGTGACTCCGCCCAGGCTCGGGGCTTCATAAATCAGTGCACCCTGCACTTTGAACTTTTGTCCCATCAGTTTAATTCCGACCGGGCCAAAATTGCCTTTATCATGTCCCATCTCACCGGGGAGGCCCTGGCCTGGCTAAATCCTCTATGGGAGAGAGGAGACCCCCTGGTGTCCAACTTGCCTGCTTTTCTCTCAGCTTTCCGGAAAGTCTTCGACGAACCCGGACGGAAGACCTCATCCGCATCCTCTCTGCTACGCCTCCGTCAGGAGGGTCTCACCGTGGGCCAATATGCCATACGGTTCCGCACCCTTGCCTCGGAGCTGGCCTGGGATAACGACGCTCTGGTATCCGTCTTCTGGGAGGGTCTGTCCGGTCGTATTAAAGATGAACTTGCTGGTCGGGACATTCCTACCTCTCTCGATGATCTAATAACCCTTGCCACCCGGATTGACCTACGGTTCCAGGAGCGTGCCAAAGAGGTCACCCGTGAGAGAAGGATTCCACGTTTAGCTCCTACTTTCCAGAAACCCGTCATTCCCTCCGTTTCTCCCCAGGTACACTCTCCTGAGCCTATGCAGGTCGACCAGACCAAGATGGTCAAAACCCGTCAGGACTCACGCCGTGCCGAGGGGAGCTGCTTCTACTGTGGCAGTAAGGAGCACCGGATCCGTGCCTGCCCGGAGAGGTCGGGAAACGCCTGTGTCTAGGTTCGCTCAGAGAGGTCCACCTAGACAAGAATAAATCCTCTCCATCCCTGCTGTTGTCTGTTTCGATCATCTACGGGGAGAACCGTTATTTCGAACTAGCCCAACTTGACTCTGGAGCAGCCGGGAACCTTATTTCACAGTCCCTGGTTGAGAAATACCGCATCCCCACCAAACCTCTGGCTGTACCCTTGTCTGTCGCTGCCGTGGATGGGGGCCTCTTACCTTGCCCCATTCAACTCATCACCGAATCCATTACCCTGCAGGTGGGAATGCTGCATTCTGAAAGTATCTCCTTTCATGTTCTGCCTGGACTCTCTCACGCCCTCTTGCTAGGTCTGCCCTGGCTCCAGAGACATGCACCCGTGCTAGACTGGCAAACCGGAGAGGTCCTTCGCTGGGGACAAGACTGTCATAAAACCTGCCTGGTTCCCGTCCATCCCGTCCGTCCCTCTCCTACCCCAGCTAATCTACCTGGACTTCCGATTCCTTATTGGTCTTATGCAGATGTCTTTAATAAAAAGGAGGCAGAGACATTACCACCACATAGACCATACGACTGTCCCATCGATCTGCTACCCGGTACTACTCCTCCCCGTGGGCGTATCTATCCTTTATCCGCTGCTGAGACCCGGTCAATGTCCGAATATATTGAGGAGAATCTGGCCAGAGGATTCATCCGGAAATCTACCTCCCCGGCGGGAGCAGGCTTCTTTTTCGTCAAAAAGAAGGACGGCTCTCTCCGTCCCTGTATAGACTATAGAGGCCTAAACCTGATCACGGTGAAGAATAAGTACCCCCTTCCGCTCATTCCAGAATTATTTGATCGTCTGAGGGGGGCTAGGATCTTCACCAAACTGGACCTTCGTGGGGCGTACAACCTGGTTCGTATTCGTCAGGGGGATGAATGGAAGACGGCATTCAACACCCGGGACGGCCACTATGAATACCTGGTAATGCCCTTTGGTCTCTGTAACGCTCCTGCCGTCTTTCAAGAGTTGGTCAATGACATCTTCCGGGACCTTCTCTACTCCTGCGTAGTGGTGTACCTGGACGACATCTTGGTCTTCTCTCCGGATCTCCAGACTCACCGGAGGGACGTTCGTCAGGTCCTGCTCAGGCTAAGGCAGAACCATCTCTACGCTAAATTTGAGAAGTGCCTCTTTGAGCAGACCTCGCTTCCGTTTCTGGGCTACATTATCTCTCAGACCGGCCTACAAATGGATCCTGAGAAACTGTCTGCCATCGAGAAATGGCCCCGACCGGAGGGGTTGAAGGCCATTCAGCGATTCCTGGGCTTCGCCAACTACTACCGCCTCTTCATACCACACTTCTCTTCCCGGACAGCCCCAATTTCTGCGCTCACCCGTAAAGGTACTAATCCCAAAGAGTGGCCACCCGAAGCAGAGGAGGCCTTTCTTTCCCTTAAACAGGCCTTCTCTTCCGCCCCGGTGCTGCATCGCCCAGATGGCAACAAGCAGTTCTTCCTGGAAGTTGACGCCTCCTCCTCTGGAGCCGGAGCGGTACTTACTCAAAAATCATCTTCCGGGAGGATGGTAACTTGTGGCTTCTTCTCAAAACTCTTCTCCTCCTCTGAGCGCAACTATTCCATAGGAGACCGAGAGTTATTGGCCATCAAACTGGCATTGGAGGAGTGGCGTTACCTGCTCGAGGGGGCTCTTCATCCGGTAATAATTTACACTGACCACAAGAACTTGGCTTACCTCCAGCATGCCCAGAGACTTAACCCGCGCCAAGCCCGGTGGTCCTTGTTTTTTGCTCGTTTTGATTTTGTCCTTCATTTTCGCCCGGCTGACAAAAACGTCAAGGCGGACGCCTTGTCTCGATCCTTTCTGGTGTCTGATCTCGAGGAGGATCCGAAACACATCATCGATCCCGCCAGAGTAATGCAGGTGGCTCCCGTGAGTCTAAATCGTCTTCCTCCTGGTAAGACGTTCGTACCAGTACCTGATCGGGAGAAGATCCTACACTGGGGTCATTCGTCTAAACTAGCTGGCCACGCCGGTCAGAAAAAGACCCTCCAGCTTATTACCCGGCACTACTGGTGGCCTAACCTGCACAAGGATGTAATTGACTTTGTTTCTGCCTGTGTGTCCTGCGCCCGCAACAAAGTTCCGAGACACCTGCCGGCCGGCCGCCTCCTACCTCTGCCAGTACCTGCTGCCCCCTGGCAGCATATAGCGATGGACTTCATTACTGATCTGCCCGTCTCTGCCGGTTGTACGGTCATTTGGGTGGTCGCTGACCGCTTTTCCAAGATGGCTCACTTCATTCCACTGCCAGGTCTTCCGTCTGCACCCGAGCTGGCTAAAGACTTTATTCGCCACATCTTCCGTCTTCATGGCCTGCCCCGTCACATCGTGTCGGATCGAGGAGTACAGTTCACTTCCCGTTTCTGGAGAGCCACTTGTAAATTGCTGGACGTCACCCTGGACTTCTCCTCCGCTTACCACCCACAGTCTAATGGTCAAGTGGAGCGGATCAATCAGAACCTGACCAGTTACCTTCGGCACTTCGTTAATGCCCACCATTCTGACTGGGTGGATCTCCTGCCATGGGCCGAATTCTCGTACAACAATCACGAGAGCGAGTCTTCCTCCAAATCCCCGTTTTTTGTAGTCTACGGTCAGCATCCTCGGATCCCGTTTCCCGTCTCCACCTCGGTGGACAATCCGGCTGCGGAATCTCTTGTTAACAAATTTTCCTCCATATGGGAGAGTACCCGGTCCGCACTCCTTCTGTCATCCGAGCGTATGAAAAGACACGCTGACAAAAAACGTCTGGACCCTCCTCAATTCCGCCCTGGGGATAAAGTCTGGCTCTCGTCCAAATATGTCCGGCTCAAGATCCCTTCCTATAAGTTAGGGCCTCGGTTCATCGGCCCACTGGAGGTCATCAGTCAGATCAACCCGGTGGCCTATAAATTGAAACTCCCGGCCAACTTACGGATCCCTAACTCCTTCCATGTATCTCTCCTCAAACCTGTGGTGCTTAACTCTTTTTCCAAGTCTACAGGTACGCCTCCTGCTCCGGTTTCTGCTGAGGACGAGTTTGAGGTAGAGAACATTCTTGCCACCAAAAGGGTAAGAGGAAAGACCTTTTTCCTGGTAGATTGGAAGGGGTTTGGTCCTGAGGAGAGAACGTGGGAGCCCCGGGAGAACATCCATGCCCCTCTCATCCTAGCTAAATTTCTGTCTGGCCTAAAAAAGGGGGGGCCTAAAGGGGGGGGTACTGTAGTGCCGGCGTCCCTGCCCTCTGCTAGGCAGGGACGCTGCTCCTCTCACCGCTCTGCTCCGTGCCCAGCATCCTCCCCCCGCTCTGCTGTCAGCGCGCGCTCCGTCCCGGCGTCCTCCTCCTGCTCTGCTCTCAGCGCGCGCTCCTTCCCGGCCCCTGTGCTTAGGGCGCGCGCGCGCGCGCTCCCCTCCTCTTAAAGGGGCCGCGCGCGCCGCCCTAAAGAGTCCCCGGCCAATGGCCGGAGGACTTCATCATATATAAGGCACCTCCTCCAAAATGGAGGTGCCCGAGCAATGTTGTTTGCACCTGTGTCTCACCTGTGCTTCAGCCCTCAGGTCCCGTTGCCAGTTACCTGCCAGTTACCTGCCAGTTACCTGCCTGATTCCTGCCAGTTACCTGCCTGATTCCTGCCTGAATACTTGTTACCTGTCTGCTTGCCTGAGGTCCGACGGTCTGCTTTACTACTCCGGTCAGTCTGTCTATGGACCAGCTTGCCCGCTCACCTGGGAGCGCTTCTCCGTTACCTGCCTGCTTGCCAGCCCGGAGGCTCCGTTGTCACGTGCTGTGACCACCAGCTATCTCAGAGACTCTTGCCCGCTCACCTGGGAGCGCATCTCCGTTACCTGCCTGCTTGCCAGCCCGGAGGTCCCGTTGTCACGTGCGGTGACCACCAGCTATTCCAGAGACTCTTGCCCGCTCACCTGGGAGCGCTTCTCCGTTACCTGCCTGCCTGCCAGCCCGGAGGCTCCGCCGTCACGTGCCGTGACCACCTGCTATTCCAGAGACTCTCGCTTGCTCACCTGGGAGCACCCATCTACCATCTGCCTGCTAGCCTACCCGGAGGCTCTGCCATCACAGGTCGTACCTACCCCTTACCCAGAGACTGCCCTGATCACTTGCCGTATCTCCCTGTCCATTCATCCAGAGACTGCCACCCGCTCCCTTACAAGGGCCGCCCCCTTGTATAGTAGCTCAGAGGTTCCGCCTCCCGGACCCGTTACACTCTGCGAGTTCAATAGTATGCCGTTTGGACTCTGCAACACCCCCGAACGTTCCAGAGATTGATGGAGTGCTGCCTGGGACACCGCAACTTCGAGACTGTACTACTATACCTGGACGACGTGATAGTGTACTCCAAAACGTATGAGGACCACTTGAAGCACCTGGCAGTGGTATTTGAGTCGCTGTCCCGGTATGGGATGAAGCTGAAGCCCTCAAAGTGCCACCTGCTCAAGCGAAAGATACAGTACCTGGGGCACATCGTTAGTCCAGAGGGAGTAGCACCAGACCCGGAGAAGGTCACTGCCATCCAGAAATGGCCGGAGCCGAAGAGCCTCAAGGACGTACGTCAGTTCCTGGGATTAGTCGGGTATTACCAGAGGTTTGTGAAGGACTATACCAAAAAAGCGGCACCTTTGCAAGATCTCCTGGTAGGACAGTCCAGGAGAGGCAGAAACCCCCCGTTCCAGTGGGGTAAGGAGCAAGCTGAATCCTTCATGGAGATGAAGGGGATCCTGACTGGCGAAGAGATCCTAGCCTACCCTGACTACAGCCAACCGTTCCTGCTGTACACTGATGCCAGCAACAAAGGATTAGGAGCTGTACTGAGTCAGAAGCAAAATGGCAAAGAGAAGGTGATCACATATGCAAGCATGAAGCTCCGCTCGACCGAGATGAATCCAGAAAACTATAGCAGCTTCAAGTTGGAGTTCCTGGCCCTGGTCTGGGCCATCACCGAGCGGTTCAAGCACTACCTAGCCTATAGTAAATTCACTGCCTTCACTGATAACAACCCCTTGACTCATCTAGAAACAGTCAAGTTAGGAGCCATGGAGCAACGATGGATGGCTCGGCTGTCAAACTACCAATTCACTATTAAGTACGGGCGGGCCGCAAGAACGCAAACGCCGATGCCCTGTCCAGGATGCCTCACCAGTCGGACACTGAAGATGAAGTGGATGACCTGGAGGAGATTGAACTACCTGCCTTTCATCGGAATGGAATGGTCCACGAGCAACGAGCCTCCAGGAGGCATCTTGGTAAGACATTAAACCCCCTGCCTTACCACAGCTGGAAGGAGACCCAGGACAGCGACCCGGTTGTCAGCCGTATCAAAGAACTGATAACCCAGGAAGGTTCCTCCCTGGAGAAGGACGCGTCTCTACAAGCCAAGCAGCTGTGGAATGACAAGAGCCGGCTGTTCATCTATAGAGAGAAACTGTGCCGGAGGTACGTCAACCCTAAAACCCATGAGATGGTATGGCAGATAGTGGTGCCCAAGATAGACATCCAGATGGTGTTGGAGGCCTACCACGATCAGGCGGGGCACTTTGGCTGGAAAAAGCTAGAAACCCTGCTGAAGTGTCGGTTTTATTGGGTAGGAATGCGAAGTTCCATTGAGAGGTGGTGCCGGAATTGTGGACCCTGTAGCCTCAGAAGAAAAGACTACAGCAGCCAGAAGGCACCCCTGCAATCCATCAAGATGACTCGTCCCTTGGAGATCGTGGCCCTGGATCATGTCAAGCTGTCACCCAGCAGGTCAGGATATTCCTATGCCCTGACCATGGTGGATCACTACTCCCGGTTCCTGGTGGTCGCCCCCATCAAGGATCTGACGGCAGAAACTGCAGTGAAGACGTTTCAGGAGTACTTCGGCACGCCCCATGGATACCTGGAGCAGGTTCTGACGGATCAAGGCCCAGCCTTCGAAGCCGAACTGTTTAAGGAGTTCTGCCATCTGTACTGGTGTAAAAAGATCCGGACTACACAGTACCACCTCCAAACCATCGGTCTCTGTGAAAAGATGAATAACATCATCATCGACCTGCTGAAGACCTTACCACTAGAGGAGAGAAATCAGTGGCCAGACCTACTACCTGACCTGGTAGATCTGTACAACCACATACCTGTGAGCTCCACCAATTGTACTCCAGCATATCTCATGCGAGCCAGACCCGGGAAGTTGCCCATGGACCTGGAGCTTGGTGTAGTAGAACCAGAAGCAGATATGTCCACTGAGGACTGGGACACGACCAGACAGGAGCAGTACAGAAGAGTAAAGGCCTGTGTCGAAGACAGTCTCACTCGGGTAAGGGACAAGCAGGAAGGCCACTACAATAAAAGTGCGCCTGCAGAACCCTTCACACCAGGAGAAGTGATGTTAAAGAGGAAAAGGAGAAACCACAAACTTGATGACCAGTGGGAGAGAGAACCCTACACTGTGTTAAATTCAAGATTTGATAACAAGAAGACCTGCTTGATTAGCAAAGACGGAGGAATAACGACTGCAACGGTATCTAGAGACCATCTGAAGTTGTGTCCAGACCTGCTAAAGCCAGAAGAAGAAGTGCCTCTCACCGTACCGGAGGAGCCTAAAGAAGCAGTACTCCATACTGACTTAGGAGATTTCCCGGCAGATTGGCCTCAACTAGGAGGAGCAGTAATAATACCTGTGATCCACTTCTTTCAACAGCCAGAAGACCCTCCACAGCAAGTAGAACCTGTAAGTGCTTCAGAAGAGCCTGCTCAAAAAGAATCCCCGGAAGAAGGATCCCCGGTTGGAGCAGAGCAAGAAGGCCCAGCCAATGGTATACTTGCCAGTCCTGTAGAGAGGTTAAGGCAACCCTGCAGTTCCCCAACACTTAGAACTGACAGAATGGGAGGTAGTGAAAATACTAGTGCCTCATGCATTCCAGTACCACGTAGGTCGACACGTAGCACACGAGGTCAGACCCCTGTCAGATACAGAGAGTAAAGAAGGAAACTCTGACAGTGTAAATAGTTGCCCCTGTGGAATTATATTGTGTATTTTCATGTACAGTACAGACCAAAAGTTTGGACACACCTTCTCATTTAAAGATTTTTCTGTATTTTCATGACCATGAAAATTGTACATTCACACTGAAGGCATCAAAACTATGAATTAACACATGTGGAATTATATACTTTACAAAAAAGTGTGAAACAACTGAAAATATGTCTTATATTCTAGGTTCTTCAAAGTAGCCACCTTTTGCTTTGATGACTGCTTTGCACACTCTTGGCATTCTCTTGATGAGCTTCAAGAGGTAGTCACCAGAAATGGTTTTCACTTCACGGTGTGCCCTGTCAGGTTTAATAAGTGGAATTTTTTGCCTTATAGATGGGGTTGGGACCATCAGTTGTGTTGTGCAGAAGTCAGGTGGATACACAGCTGATAGTCCTACTGAATAGACTGTTAGAATTTGTATTATGGCAAGAAAAAAGCAGCTAAGTAAAGAAAAACGAGTGGCCATCATTACTTTAAGAAATGAAGGTCAGTCAGTCCGAAAAATTGGGCAAACTTTGAAAGTGTCCCCAAGTGCAGTTGCAAAAACCATCAAGCGCGACAAAGAAACTGGCTCACATGAGGACCGCCCCAGGAAAGGAAGACCAACAGTCACCTCTGCTTCTGAGGATAAGCTTATCCGAGTCACCAGCCTCAGAAAGCACAGGTTAACAGCAGCTCAGATTAGAGACCAGGTCAATGCCACACAGAGTTCTAGCAGCAGACACATCTCTACAACAACTGTTAAGAGGAGACATTGTGCAGCAGGCCTTCATGGTAAAGTAGCTGCTAGGAAACTGCTGCTAAGGACAGGCAACAAGCAAAAGAGACTTGTTTGGGCTAAAGAACACAAGGAATGGACATTAGACCAGTGGAAATCTGTGCTTTGGTCTGATGAGACCAAATTTGAGATCTTTGGTTCCAACCACCGTGTCTTTCTGTGACGCAGAAAGGGTGAACGGATGGACTCTACATGCCTGGTTCCCACCGTGAAGCATGAAGGAGGAGGTGTGATGGTGTGGGGGTGCTTTGCTGGGGACACTGTTGGGGATTTATTCAAAATTTAAGGCATACTGAACCAGCATGGCTACCACAGCATCTTGCAGCGGCATGCTATTCCATCCGGTTTGCGTTTAGTTGGACCATCATTTATTTTTCAACAGGACAATGACCCCAAACACACCTCCAGGCTGTGTAAGGGCTATTTGACTAAGAGGGAGAGTGATGGGGTGCTGCGCCAGATGACCTGGCCTCCACAGTCACCAGAGCTGAACCCAATCGAGATGGTTTGGAGTGAGCTGGACCGCAGATTGAAGGCAAAAGGGCCAACAAGTGCTAAGCATCTCTGGGAAATCCTTCAAGATTGTTGGAAGACAATTTCCAGTAACTACCTCTTGAAGCTCATCAAGAGTGTGCAAAGCAGTCATCAAAGCAAAAGGTGGCTACTTTGAAGAACCTAGAATATAAGACATATTTTCAGTTGTTTCACACTTTTTGGTTAAGTATATAATTCCCCATGTGTTAATTCATAGTTTTGATGCCTTCAGTGTGAATGTACAATTTTCAGTCATGAAAATACAGAAAAGTCTTTAAATGAGAAGGTGTGTCCAAACTTTTGGTCTGTACTGTATATGTATTTATTACTTTGTGTTATGCTTGCAATGGACAATTTAAGTGATATGGACACTTCCCTTGTTACCTCTAGTTACCCGTAAGGGTACATACAGAACTTTGTGGCTGAGGACTGTGTGCAGCCCAAAAACTATTTGCTGTAAATAATTGCACTCCCTGGAGTGCCCCTTTAGGTGACCTCAGAAGAAAAACCTGTCTGGTGTGGCACAAACGGAGGTCCAACTCAGGATCACGATGCCCTGCAGCCACCCCAGGGCCTACGTGGAGGGTTTGCTTTGGACAGGTCCCTCAAGCTACCAACTCTATCCTGTCGGGGAACCTCACCAGAAGAGACTTGAATTCTGATGTTGCTTATCGAATTGTACATATTTATTTATTATTTATAATGTTTTATATGTAACGTTTAAGCAAAGTGCCTCCCATAAAGGGAAGAGTTATTGTTATTGTTGTTGTAAGAATTACTTCAGTCCGGGAGTACTGAGCTTTGCTAGGGGGGTAATGTGGCGCCCTGCTGCGCATTGGTGCCACAGATCCCAGAGGGGTGCATGAACAGATTCCTCCACAAGAGGCCCTCATAGAATACACACACCTCCACCTTCCACCTCAGACCACCAGAGGGAGCCCGTTTGGGATATAAAAAGGGAAGGTGGAGCTAGGCAGTCACTCAGTCTGGAATCTACAGCCTGGAGTATGCAGTCTACATTCTGCTGCAGCCAGAGAGCTTGTCAGGTCGGAACAGACTCAGTGAGCTCAGTTAGTGAGCCTAGGGCATGCCGACGCCATAAGAACGGTGAAGAGTAGCGAGGCCTACTGCCAGTGTGAAGCCTAGCGAGGGCCCCGAGCATGGCCAAAGGCAAGTGGAGTAAGCAAGCTACATAGGGGGCAGAGGAGCTTAGCCAGCTCACCCCAAGACCATTTACCGGACACCGGGTCCGTGCCTGCAGGGATCTTTCGGCCCAGCAGAAACAACCAGAACCCCTGGCGAACTACATGTCCCAGGAACACCAAAAGCTGACTGTTATACCAGGGTCAGGAGTCACGGAGGCCCAAGAGACCGGGGAGTGTGAACTCCAACAGAAGGCCCTACCACCAGGTCAGCAGGTGCAAGGCAGAGACCAAGTTAGGCCTAGCTCCAGGCAGGTCATAAAGGCAAGACACAGGAGGCCCCACACCTGCTCACTGGGGAGAGTCCTGATATGCACCCTTCACCCTGAAGTACCCTGGACCGTGCCAGAAACACCACCAGTAAAGGTACTGAAGTGAACTCCGGTGTGCGTGCCTATTCTTCTACCCTTCCTCTGACCCGGCTGGGTTCCCTCTGTCATGCATCCCCTCTCCTACGCTGCCCTGAGGCCCTGCTCCACCTGTGGGGAGCCGCACCAACTAAGCTACCTGAACACCGGCCTCAGAGGACTGTTGCAGCGCTGGTGATCCTCACCAGACACCACGGGTGGCGTCACTAACTTTCCCTATCCCATATAACTTCCCCCTTCTTTTAAGAGTGACCCCAGAGTACGGGCTCGGGAGCCGGCCACCGCGGCATCCCCAAAACCAACAACAAGGCCCGGGCGCCGAGTCGTCCCCATCCCCTGGGGGCGTCATTCACACATCATGGTTTTTTCAGTGTTTTTTGATGAAAGTTTATGAGATTCGAGAAATTTCATGCACACATCATGGTTTTTTTTTTGTTCAGCATTTTGTGCTTTGCAAAATATTTCATGTCATTTTTTTCAGCATTTTTTCACCCATTGGAAGTAATGTGTGGTGAAAAAAATGCTGAAAAAACGCACCAAAAACGCAGGTATTAAGTTTTCAGTGTTTTTTTGTGCCTAAACCAGAATGAGATTTTTTTTCACTGATTTTATATACATGCATAACATAGACAAAAAGACAGTGAAAAAAAAGGCTGAAAAATTGCACCAAGAAAAGCAAAAACGCAAGAAAACAGCAACAAATATCCTGAACAACCTCCTGGCAAGAGATCAGGTTTTGCTGCAGAAATTGAACACAAAAAAAAACCATGATGTGTGAACATAGCCTTACATTCCATGAGAGAGAATTAACATTATCATCCATGTTTCTTACTTATGAATGGAATGAAGCAATTGTTAAAGAGAGACATCATTAAACTCCATGTGAACCAGAACTCCACAATGTCTCTGTTCAACTTTACAAGAATAATTGATATTAATGTATACTGAACCATACAACATTTAAAAAAAAAAATTTCCTTCTGACATGAACAGATGAAAGAAGGCATCAGTTTATTCTGCAACCGAACGTGTATTGAACTCGCAGGTAGTTCACAGGGAGTGATCGTTCTTTGGGAGCCTGTAATAACAGGATAGTAAAAAGGACACATGGTTCCACTGGGCTGTGGGTTTAGTTAACATGAAATATGGCTACAATAAATGGTTGGGTAGTTCCCGAATCCCAATGGAAACAAACTTAGAATTCAGAGACATCAACGTTAAGAGTACACACATGATCTTTGCTCCATCAGGTTCATCTGGCCAGTTAAGTCTTTAGTACAATAAATAAAGAGGAAAGATTATCCTGGAGCCATCCCTTTGAGCTTTGCCAGGTAAGCCATGGAGTAGCAAATTCCCCAGTTATGTAGCCGGATTTAGAATCCTAAGACCTCAGCATGGTGGACTTTGGCATAGTCATTGCTCGTTCACATCCAGCCAGCGGAGTGCATCTTTCAGATGGTCAAGGAAAGAAGTCTCTCCCAGAGCTACCACTCTGAGCCTCGCTGGGTAAAGCATGAAATAGGGAATTTGCAAATTGTGTAGCCCATATTTTATGTCCAGAAATTGCATCTTCGGTTTTGAGACATCAATGGAATAGTCTGGAAAGGAGGATATTTTTTGTGCTTTGCAGGATATATCCCCTTTGTTACGTGCAGCCTTGAGAATAGCATATCAGTCCTAGAAATGGAGCAGTTTTATAAATACAGGTCATGCTGGAGTCTCTGGAGGGAGTGGTCTAGTTGGTACTCTATGAGCTCTCTCCAGTGTGCAGAGCGGTGATAGGGATTCTGCAAATAACTTTAGCAGCCATTTTTCAAAGTATTCCATAGTAATGTTGTCTTTGTTTTTTTCTGGGATACCAATCACCCACACATTGTTCCTCCTCAGCCTGAGTCGTCTGTTTTGGACAATAGGACTAGGATTTGCTACTCATATCTATTGGAGCTGCGGGTCAATTATGGCAATTTGTCCTCTAGGTCACTAATTCTGCCTTCTGCTGCTGCAGTGCGATCAGTAACTTTTGGCAGATCTTGCCTCATGAAAGATATGTCATCCTCTAGCAGCCACATCTATACAGTAAATGAGGAAATTGCTGAGCTGCAATGTGTCACACCTTTAAATATATCTCTCTGTATGGCTTTAGTGACTGACTGCTTTGAGGTAGTGGCAAGGGGATTTGTTTCTAAGTCAGGCTGCAGGGCAGGAGCAGGGCAGGGAGACCATCTGGGATAAGTGTGGTCTGAGTAACCATTTCCTCCAAGGGTTCAAGGGACAGATTGATGTCTCCTCCCTTGGATTCTTGTGTCACTTCAGGAGCAGTGGCTTGTTTAATGGAATTTCTGGCAAAGCCAGCCAGTCTCACCACTGTGTTAACCGCCGCTGCTTTTCCCACCCTGGTAACTGATGAAGGCGCATCTACGATATTTTGGATTTCTCCTGCTTATAGCAGCCTCTCTCCACTTTTTTATCCAGTATTATTTTTTATGTATTCATGAACATTTCAATTTATGTTTTTACATTTTTTAACCACACAAGAGGACTTGAACAAGTGTTACTCTGACCCTATTTAGCCATGCCCCTGCCCTACATCTGGTTCCCAGATGCCATTGCGTTCCAGGGGCACTAATGGAATTCAAACAGAGATATTACTGCATTCACGGTTAATCAAAGGGGTTAGTCAGCCAAAATACTGCAATTGGAATCTGGATATCAGTTGCCTTTTACCTGACATTGCCTCCAGGATATTTGAGAGGCTCCCATAAACATCTATATAATGTGTACGAAATTTTACAAATCACAGTCTTCTCAAAGGTAGTAGATAATCCATCAGATATATATGAGACAGTTGTAAACAATTCCTAGTTAACCACTAATTTCCTGTTGGAATCAAGCCACTTGCATTTAAAGGGGTGGTCCAAAATACAATTTTTCATCTTAAATCCCTCTATATTTAATGGCAAAATCTAAACTATTTTCTAATATACATGAATAAAAAATTGCCTACCATTCCCTAACTACACTATCCAACTGCTTTTCTTTTTATTTTTCCTGCTTCCTTTTTGATGTTGCTTTGTTTGAGTATCCCAGTGCATGTTGGGATACTAAAATGAAGCGTCATCATTGGGCAGAGGCTGCAGTCACTACTGCAGCCCTTGACCTCTCCCTGAAACAAGAAAAAAAGCACCATCAGTGACCTTTGCTTCAACTGCTGGGCTAGTCCCTACGTGATGACCACTGTGTGATGCGTACAAAGACAATGTGCTTTCTGTTGCCGTCTCAGATCAGTAGTAACAAGCCGGCAACAGAGCACACTGGCAGTATGTGTTGTAAGATGAACTCATTTCTGCACTTCAGATATTCTGACAACGCTCACTGACAGTGTGCTGTGTTGCCGGCTCGTAACTGCTGATCTAAGACAGAGAGAGAGTGCACTGTCATTGTGCACATCACACAGTGCACATCGCTAGCCCAGACCCTGAAACAAAGGTCACTGATGATGCTACATTTCACGGAGGGGGCAGAGGCTGCAACTTCATTTGAGTATCCCAGCATGCGCTAATTCAAGTATATTAGAAAATAGTTTGGATTACGGAATTATATAGATAGGGATTTAAGATGAAAATTGATTTGTATTTCGGGCTACCCACTTCAGTATTATGGTGATAAAACAATGTGATTATCCTAGTCTCCTTTATAATAAACTGATTAGACAAATGGCACTCTATAAACCTTAATAATTATATCTTCTATAAAGGTCATACATCTAAACCAGCATTCATATTCTAAATGTGTATATATTCAAATCCGGTGCTAGACTAATCTCTATTATAAACGTCCCCCCTGCAAGACAAAGTATTATCTAGAAAGACATCTTCTAACCATCAGATAGTGAATTAAGCTGTCACTTCTAGACAGAATTAAAATGTTTCAACAGCAGTGGCATTTTATCGTTTTTTACATAAAGCAGATATTGCATTGAATAATCCCTACAAAGTGATAGTCAGTGATTCAAAACTTTTGACACTGAGTGCCTGTGATGGATTTTCATTATACTGCAGAAACACTGACATGCCAATCAGAAAGTAATATAATAATTCAAGCATAAGAATTAACTGTCTAACAAGCAGGACTACAGCTCTGGAGTATGATCAATAGGATGCGGTAAGTCTCTGCCATAGAAAGGCTTGTAACACTAGCATCTTTAGCATATTGAAACAAATATATACATTCATTTCCATTACCCGAGAGACAGACACAGCTGTGGCAGTGTATTATGCCAAAAGCAGACTACATAACACATTTCATTTTTCAGTAGTTTTTGCTTACACATGATCTTATGTATAATTATACATTACAAAGATTTTATAATAGGGATTAAAACTGTTTTTCCCCTTTTAGAATGTAATAGCAAATTACTAAAATCACCCAAAATAATATAGTAACATATATCAAATAAAATGCATCCAGATGGAGAAAAAGGAGAATTTGTATATACAAGAATAAAATGGCTTCAAGACAAGAACTAAACATTTTATGTGAGTCATTAAGCACCAAAACCCAGCAAACTCATTCACATTTACTGATGGATGGGCTGAGGTCCACTCCCTGACTGCAATTCTTTCTCCAAGTCTAATACCCTTTTACACCACATTGACCCTGTTACAATGTGCTGATTAGAAACTTAGAGCCAGAACATAAGTACGATAAAAGGCGAAAAGTAACAAAAAGTGCAGTCTCAATGGTGGGCCGTATTGCAGCTAAGGTAATATTTTACGTCAAATGAGCATTGTAAGTAATAAAAGGAAAATTCTAAATGATACCTACATGATAGCCATGGATGTTATTATTCCATCTATAAAGATTTATTGTTTCATTGTGTTTCCTCATTTGCATTATTATCTAATTTACAGCTAAATGCCTTAAAATATTTCAGTCTGAAAAGAAAGAAAAAGTTTTAATATATTCATGAATTTTAATGATTTTTGCATAGGTGCAGGCATTACAGTTATTAAAATAATTTTATATGGTTGTGTTTGTTATATAAAGTTAAACTTGTAGTATTATTAACATCTAATATTAAACTTTCATGGCTGAGGCAAGAATTCCTCCATCCAGGTAACTGGTGGTGCGTGCGGTTATGAAAGTACCCAAGAGTAACTGAGCCACGTAACTCACTGTGGACCCACCCAAAGTCTCAAATCCCCTCCTAGTAGCTGCTAAAGTTATATTCTCTAGATCTATCAGCTGTGTTTGACATCTAGACTCCCAACCATCTCTTGTTCAGTATATTACGTGCGGGCTCTTCTTTTTCTTCTCTTTTCCCCATGCATTTGGAGTTTCTCAAGGTGAAGCCCTCCTAAGACAAATTATTAGATTTGGATTCAATTCCATTTTTACACTTATGACACCAAATTATATACCTTTTATGTTGACATTGTGGTGACACAAAGATGTAGAAAATTACTACTAGCAAAATGTTATAATATACTATATATATGACATTTATTGCTTACAAAATGTTCATTCTACAGTATACTACACTGTGTCATGTCTGGTACTTTCCCATTAGGATTTGGTAGTATAGTGGTCTCTCTCGAGTTGTCTAATACGATGGTCAGAAGAATAGTCTTAAACACTATGTGTACACCTTGTAGGCTGTTCACCAGTTCATTTGTCTGGTAAGGACCTGCAAAGCAGACATGTGCACTGTTTGGCTCTGTTTTGAAGTGTTCAAAGCTATCTTTTTCACTGTTTTATGGCCCTCTGCTGTATACTGGTCTGTTTACCCTGCATAGCATTGCCTGCTCTGGCCTTGTGCTAATTGGCTAATTACTCAGTTTGGCCAATTGGTGCTGCATGTTAGCAGCAGACATTTCAATTCATATATATTCAGCTCTGGCTCAGGATAGCACACGTGCTGGGTCACGCGTGCAACATGCTTTAAGTGCAATAGCTTAAAATGCTTTTAATAAGCAGTTATACAACGGCAGTTAGACAGGGCAGGAGACAGGTAAGATCTATGAGATATTCATACAAACATGTTGCTTCTTGGTCAGTTGTATTGCACTATGCATTGGTCATAGCAATCTGCTTCTTACTTGTTTTAATTTCTGCTTTATCACATCTTGTCCGTCCCTTAACACATTCTGTGCACTCACTCCATATCCACCCTTCCCTTCTCCCCACTCCCATGTATAACTCTGAGGCTCTGCTGACATTTCTCACCCACTCCAAACCATCCACCACCTCCATACAGCACTCAAAACGTTCATACAAATGATTGCACCACCTGCTCTTTCTCTTTTTTCTCCTTCTCCTAGTCGCTGGCGACATCTCCCCCAACCCTGGGCCTCCCTCCACTAGCATACACCACTCTCCTCCAGCTGCATATAGAAACCCTGCTTATCTTATTAACATTCAGTGCATGCCCTCTCCTATCGCTTTCCTTTGTGCTCTCTGGAACGCATGGTCTGTGTGTAACAAACTAACTTATATTCACGATTTTTTCCTCTCTAATTCCCTTAACCTTCTGGCTATTATAGAAACCTGAATCCAGCATTCAGACACCACTGCAGCTGCTGCTCTCTCATTTGGTGGGCTGAAATTTTCACATACCGCCAGACCTGAGAATAAACAGGGTGGAGGTGTTGGTTTGCGCCTTTCACCACAATGTGCTTTCCAGGTCATCCCCCCAGTTCCCTCACTTATGTTTCTTTTCCTTTGAAGTGCACACCATCAGACTCTTCAAACCCTTCTCCCTGTGAGTGGCGGTTGTGTATCGCCCTCCAGGCTCCTCCCGCCAGTTCAATGATCAGTTTGCCACCTGGCTTCCTCACTTTCTATCCTGTGACATCCCCACCATCATCATGGGAGACTTTAATATCCCCATCAATGATCCCCTCTCCCAATCTGCCTCTCATCTACTTTCTCTAACCTCCTCATTCGGCCTCTCACAATTTACTAATTTTCCTACACATGAAGACGGGAATACTCTGGACCTGGTTTTCTCCCGTCTGTGCTCACTGCATGACTTTACTAACTCCCCTCTCCTGCTCTCGGACCAAAACATTCTTTCCTCCTCTGTCAAGAATCGTCTCCTCACCCGGGACACCCCCACTTACCACACTTATAGGAATACATGTACCATTAATACCCAGCAGCTTATGGGCAATTTCCACACATCTTTAGCCCCCATCTCCTCCCTCTCCTGTCCAGACTTAGCATTGTCACACTACAATAATACACTGAAGAATGCCCTAGATGAAGCAGCACCTTCTACACGCAGAAAGACCCGACACAGACAACGTCAGCCCTGGCACACAATGCAAGCACGCTTTCTTCAGCATTGCTCAAGGTGTGCTGAGTGGCAGTGGAGAAAATCTCTTTTAGCAGAGGACTTCATCCACTATAAATTCATGCTCAAAACCTATAACTCTGCCCTTCAACTGGCCAAACAATCCTACCTCACCACCCTCATCACTTCACTGTCCAACAATCCAAAATGACTTTTTGAAACCTTAAACTCCCTCCTGAGCCCTAAAGCACAGACCCCCACCACCAACCTCAGCGGGCAGGATCTGGCCACTTATTTCCTAGAAAAAATCAACCACATCCATCAGGACATCTCAGCCCAATCTCTTCAGTGCCTGGATCCCCTTCCCTGCCACACTTCAAGCTCACTAGCCATCTTTTGGCCTGTTACAGAAGAAGAAGTTACCCAGCTCCTCATTTCTTCTCGACCTACAACCTGCAACAGTGACCCCATTCCCTCACATCTCCTGCAGTCTCTCTCACCAGTGGTCACGACTCACCTGACTAAAATATTTAACCTCTCTCTTTCTTCAGGTACCTTTCCCTCCCCATTTAAACATGCCATCATAACCCCTTTACTTAAAAAGCCATCCCTGGACCAGAACTGCACTGCTAACTACAAACCTGTCTCTATCCTTCCTTTCATCTCTAAACTCCTGGAACGCTTGGTCCACTACTATTAAGAGCAGGTCCAAACAAGTGTATTTTCGGACCAAGTGAGATCCGACAAAAAATGGGTTGGCCCCAGATCAGTGTTATGCTATGGGGCAGTATACATGTTAGATTTTTTTTATCTGTCCTTGGAAAAAAGTTGCTGCATGACAGAGGTGAATCCGATATTCGGGAACATCGAACTACACTCAGATGACAACTGAGTTCAGTGCGATTTCCAAGGCCTCACAGAATGGAGAAGATAGAGACATTTTTTTCTAATCATCCAAGAGGATCAAAGCACACTATGATCACACTCTGATGAAATTCTGGTCAGAGTTTGATTAGCATAATCGGTCCAATTCTCTTGGATGAGAAAATCTATGACCATCTGCACTAAGCCCAAACACCAATGATGGTATGTGAGCTATCTTGCCCTTACTCTTTAAAATATAAAAAAAACAAACTTCTTTTGTGTCTACTAACTAACCCAAATATGATGCCTAATTTCCATGTGTGATACTACTGTAATTCTTGAGCAGCGAGCCATCTGTTTAGGTTGTATGTTCTACCCTCTGTCTTTTTCCGCCTCTATTTAGTCACTTGCAGACTCATGTCACTAACACCTTGAAATCATCTTTAGAATTCACACTTATTCTCTTTTGCCTTGATTAACCCAGCTCATTTCTAATTGAGCTTCAACTCATCAAACTGTCATTATAATTTATACTGAATGCAGCAGCCAGAATTTTATTTTATGTGTAAATGCTGCAACGGTGCCTCTGCCCCATGGCAGTAACTACATTGGGTATTCATTCCATTTCAAATTCAATTTAAACTAATTGTCACCCACAAAACTCTCCACAATGCTGAACCCCTTACATCTCTCCAGCTATCTCTCTCTCTCTACCCTTTGTAAGGTTGCAGCTGAACAGGTCGTGGACAGAAGGCATGTGTCCCCAAGGTGCCAAGCCTTGGTGATATAGGACTCGGAAAAGCAGGCTCCAGCACACATAAACGGGATGCAACTGTCTGGACTGTTGGACTCAGGAAGTTTGGTGACCCTGATAAGGGCCACTCTCCCTCATCGGCTGGTTCCTGGGAAGGTGGTGGGTGTTCAGTGTATCCATGGGGATGCTAAAAACTATCCTGTCGCCCGGGTGGATGTAAACACGGACTGTGGCACCACAGTTCAGGAAGTGGGGGTCGTTAAAGGCTTGTTGCATTTGATAATAATTGGACGGGACTGTGCATTATTCTGGGACATGTGGGGGAAAGCGGTGACTCCTGGTTGCTTGGACGACAGCCAGAACACCCCTGAAGAAACCTCGCCGCAGGCCGTAACTGATGAGTTTCCCATGTGTGTGTTTGTGGGCGATGAGAATAGGGCAGCATCCCCTGACTCCAACATCCCTGAGCTGGAGGTGTGCGAGGGAAACTTTGGAACTGCCCAACTCAGGGATTTAACTCTTAAAGGGGCATTTGATAATGTGTCTGTATTTAACGGTGTTGCTCAAGAGCCAGGGGGTGACACCAGATACCCGTACTTTGCCGTCAATGGGGACTTGCTGTACTGAGTCACCAAGGTGAGAGGGGAGCTTGTTAAGCAGTCACTGGTGATGGGGACATGCAGGCGTAAGGTATTAGACATGGCATATGCACATGTGTTAGGTGGTCATCTGGGGGTAGAAAAAACACAGGAACGAATCCTCAAAAGGTTCTATTGGCCCGCTTGTCATCGAGAAATTGTGAATTATTGTAGGTCCTGTTCCATCTGCCAGCTGACCTCCCCGGTGACACACCTTCGGAGCCCCTTAGGCTGCGTGCCCACTATGCGTTTTTCAAGCGTTTTTGCCGCGGAATTTCCTCAGCGAAAATGCTTAAAAAAAACTTGGTAATACGTGCCCCATGGTCCCCAATGATAATCTGCATGTGCTGTGCACATGCTGCGGAAATTTCCGCTGTAGATTATCATTGCGGAAAAATACGCAGCATGTCCATTAATTTTGCGGACACGCAGCGTAATCGCCGCCATTGACTTGCATTGGACGGCGTGATATCCGCATTACTGCATCTGCACATGCAGATATCACATGGTTCAATGTGCGGATGGTACCCAGGTCTGGAGAAGAAGAGACTCTCATCCAGACCTGGGTACCATAGAACCTGTAAAAAAAAGAATTTAAAATAAAAAAAAAGATTATACTTACCTTCCGATGTCCTCCAGGTGTTTTCTCTGCTCCATCTGGTCTGCTGTATGGGTTGCGGTGTTGTGAAGGACCTGCCATCACGTCATTGAGTCATGTCACCTGACACATGACTCAATGACGTCCCGCAGGTCCTTCACATCACCGCGACCCGCCCAAGACACCGGACGGAGAGGAGAAAACACCGGGAGGACATCGGAAGGTAAGTATAATCTTTATTTTTTATTTTTTACCATTCTTATTCTTTTTTTTTAACTAACTTGGTCACACTACTATAAATCTATGCCGATTGCATGGATTTATATAGTGTGAACAAGTTGTCAAGCACTTTTCCAAGTGATGCTAAAATCGCTTGGAAAAGCGCTTGATAACCCGCATGCAGAAATGCATGCAAAAACGCTTGACAAACGCTTCTACCTGGCGGGAAAAATGCATGTAAAATCCACATGCATTTTTCCTGCCAGGGAGAAGCGGAAAAAATATGCAGCATTTCTGCATCGTGGGCACATAGCCTTAGTGCCATTACCTATCATTGAGGTGCCGTTTAATCGCATATCCATGGATCTGGTGGGGACCAGAGGACATCAGTATATCCTGGTGGTACTCGACTATGCGACACGGTATCCAGAGGATGTGCCGCTACGTAACTCCTCCTCCAAGTGTATAGCCTGGGAGTTGGTCCATATTTTTTCTATGACGGGGTTACATAAGGAGATCCTAATTGATCAAGGGACCCCATTTATGTCAAAGGTGATGAGAGAGTTGTGCAAAACTCTGCAAATTACACAACTACGGACCTTAGTCTACCATCCACAGATGGACAGCTTGGTGGAAAGGTTCAACAAAACCTTGAAGGCCATGTTAAGGAAGGTCGTAGAGAAGGACGGCTGAGACTGTGACTGCCTACTGCTGTACCTTCTCTTCTCCATCAGAGGTACCACAGTCCTTTACTGGATTCTCTCCTTTTGAACTGTTGTATGGCCGACACCCCCGAGGACTACTGGATGTGGCAAAGGAGACCTGGGAGGCGGAGTCTACACCCTACCGATGTGTAATCGAACACATGGCCCAAATGCAAGAGAGAATTGCCAGGGTAATGCCCATCATGAAAGAGCATCTCCTCAAAGCACAAGAGGCACAATCTAGGGTGTACAATAGATCGGCAAGAGTGAGACACTTCATCCCTGGGGATGGGGTACTGGTGCTGGTACCTACAATGGAGAGCAAATTCCTGGCAAAGTGGCAGGGCCCCTATGAAATAGTTGAAATGGTTGGCCAGGTCAACTATAAAATCCACCAGCCAGGGAGAAGAAAGCCCTACTAGGTGTACCATGTCAACTTGAATAAGCCATGGCGAGATAGGGAGCCCATTGAAGCTCCCTGTTTAGTGGCTGAGGCTGACGCTGATGTGATGGAGGTCAAGGTGACAGAGTCACTGTCACGTGCCCAAAAGCAACAGTGCAGAGTTGCTACAGTGAACTAAAGACCTGTTTTCGGAGTTGCCAGGACTCACTCAAAAGCCTCATGTTCGCGTCAACCTAAAACTGTACCAGATCCCAGAGGCCCGCAGAGAGGTGATCTCAAAAGAAGTGAAGTGGATGCTTAACCTGGGAGTCATTGAAGAGTCCAAGAGTGGCTGGTCCAGTCCCATAGTCTCAGTGCCGATACCAGATGGAGAATGGCGGTTTTGCAACAACTATAAGAAGATGAACGAGGTCTCGAAGGTCGACGCCTACCCAATGCCTATTGTAGATTAACTTATTGAAAGGCTAGGACCCGCTCGGTACATCACCACCCTGGACCTCACCAAAGGATACTGGCAAATTCCCCTGTCCAAAGAGGTCAAGGAGAAGATGGCCTTCTTGACGTCAGATGGATGTTATCAATATGTCAGGATGCCGTTTGGGTTGCAGGGAGCTCCGGCCACCTTCCAGAGAGCCATGGACCAGATCTTAGCATCCCACAAAAAGTATGCAGCGGCCTACCTATATGACATTGTCATATTCAGCCAGGACTGGGAAAGTCACCTTGGCAAAGTTCAAGCCATACTTGACACCCTAAGGAAGGCGGGCTTTACCATCAACCCGAAGAAGTGTGCTATGGGGATGGAGGAAGTCAAGTTTCTGGGCTATATGGTTGGTAGAGGGGAAATAAAAACAATAAATAAATAAGGTCAAGGCAATCCTGAACTGGCCACAGCCCTTCACGAAGAAGCAAGTCAGGGCATTTCTAGGCATCGTGGGCTGCTATCGAAGATTTGTCCCTAACTTTGCCCAGATAGCAGCCCCACGGACGGATCTTCTTCAATATTGAATGTTATTTGTATTTGACATCACTTTAGGGGTAACGTTTATTATATCTATTTCAGATATCCATTATATCACATTCCTCTATTGATTATCAAGACAGTGATATGAATTGAATCTCAGATACATTTTGGGGTAGGAAACAGGTTCAGGCGCAATCAACATTTTAAAATGATTTATATTTGTCTTGTTTAGCCTTTTTGCTTGCTATATAATAAAGATTTATATTGTTAAAATTTAGAAAGTGCAAACAATCTTTTGTATGTGTCTTTCCTTTTTATGTATTGCTTTTTTGCAGGATGAATTTAATTTTTCAGTATCACCATTATGGGATACATATAATTGATTCACTTTTATTAAAGAAACACTCCTATCAAATCAAAGTTTTTATCCTCTTATTATATTGCAGTCATCATATTATATAGCACTGTGTACTTTTCAATTAATCATTTTGCATTTCTACCCAACTAATTCTTCTATTTTCCATTAGGTCTATGACATCTTGTGATTAAAAACTGACTAGCTGAATACTTCTAAGCTCTATGTAGAAACAGGAGGTCAATTTTCCCTGTATGAGTGATTAGTCACTTCAAAAGTCAATGGCAGGGGAGGGGAGAGGAAGCAGCTGGATCAGGAGTTGAAAAGGGGAATGAAAAATTAACTGAAAAGAGACTTCCTGTTTCTACATAGAGTAGAGAAAAGAGAAGAATTAACTGGGTAGAAAGGCAAAATGAGCAATTGTAAGTACACAGTGATATATAATATGATAATGGGAGTGCTTCCTTTACTCTTTTTTTATTTAATCTTAGGGAATCTGTCACCAGGCTTTTGCTACCTCATTTGAGAGCAGCATAATGTAGGAAAAGAGTTCCTGACTCCAACAATATATCACTTAGTTTACTGAGTTTTTAAAAGTAGCATGTATCAGAGCTCAAAAACCTGTCCCCACCCACACCATAGTTTTCTGTGTACATTATCTATTTGACAGAGTGCTGTTTATCAGTCGAGGGGGTGGAGTCAGACTAGGGCTCATGTGAGCTGTAGTTCAGGTAGTGATAATCTCTTGGTGATAAAACATTCATTGTATGGAAACAACAGCACACAGCCTAATTAGTGAAACATCCCTAAAATCTGTGGTTCTGTTGTTACCATATACTGTCAACATCACAGAGAAAAAAACAGCCTTACCATCACCAGGTCAGATTACCAATGCACTAGCAAGATGCAGCAAACACCCATGATAAAGGCAGGGGCAGCACAGGTGCAAAATACTGATGCAAACAGCCAATCACAGACCTACCAATTCATGGAGGGGATGGCTGTGTAGTATTAAACATTCACTCAGATGGGGCTTGCATAGGACACCAATCACACAGATACGTGTGATGCACAGTGTCTGACTTACAGCCTATTGATGACGCCCATACTAATAGATGAGGCGGGCTGCCCAGCACTATATAAGTGCACCCACAAGACAGATACTCCAATTCACCCAACCAACACTAAAGGGCCTTGCTGCATCCCGCAAAATGGAAAAATGTCCAATAAAAAGAGGAAAAATAATTTATAAAATAAATACATTACGTGAGGTATTGGTCGATATTTTGGCCAAAATATGCAAGCTCACAACCCACATCAAGGGTCCTCATACTTGCGTGGCCTAACATTAAAACTAAAAACTGCTCACAGAAAAGGACAAAAAATGTAAAGAACATCACCATATACTGTCCTCAGATTATAATAACATATATCTCTATGTTATGAAGTGTGTGTATATATATATATATATATATATATATATATATATACAGTACAGACCAAAAGTTTGGACACACCTTCTCATTTAAAGATTTTTCTGTATATTCATGACTATGAAAATTGTACATTCACACTGAAGGCATCAAAACTATGAATTAACACATGTGGAATTATATACTTAACAAAAAAGTGTGAAACAACTGAAAATATGTCTTATATTCTAGGTTCTTCAAAGTAGCCACCTTTTGCTTTGATGACTGCTTTGCACACTCTTGGCATTCTCTTGATGAGCTTCAAGAGGTAGTCACCGGAAATGGTCTTCCAACAATCTTGAAGGAGTTCCCAGAGATGCTTAGCACTTGTTGGCCCCTTTGCCTTCACTCTGCGGTCCAGCTCACCCCAAACAATCTCGATTAGGTTCAGGTCTGGTGACTGTGGAGGCCAGGTCATCTGGCGTATCACCCCATCACTCTCCTTCTTGGTCAAATAGCCCTTACACAGCCTGGAGGTGTGTTTGGGGTCATTGTCCTGTTGAAAAATAAATGATGGTCCAACTAAACGCAAACCGAATGGAATAGCATGCCGCTGCAAGATGCTGTGGTAGCCATGCTGGTTCAATATGCCTTCAATTTTGAATAAATCCTCAACAGTGTCACCAGCAAAGCACCCCCACACCATCACACCTCCTCCTCCATGCTTCACGGTGGGAACCAGGCATGTAGAGTCCTTCCGTTCACCTTTTCTGCATCGCAGAAAGACACGGTGGTTGGAACCAAAGATGTCAAATTTGGACTAATCAGACCAAAGCACAGATTTCCACTGGTCTAATATCCTTTCCTTGTGTTCTTTAGCCCAAACAAGTCTCTTCTGCTTGTTGCCTGTCATTAGCAGTGGTTTCCTAGCAGCTATTTTACCATGAAGGCCTGCTGCACAAAGTCTCCTCTTAACAGTTGTTGTAGAGATGTGTCTGCTGCTAGAACTCTGTGTTGCATTGACCTGGTCTCTAATCTGAGCTGCTGTTAACCTGCAATTTCTGAGGCTGGTGACTCGGATAAACTTATCTTCAGAAGCAGAGGTGACTCTTGGTCTTCCTTTCCTGGGGCGGTCCTCATGTGAGCCAGTTTCTTTGTAGCGCCTGATGGTTTTTGCAACTGCACTTGGGGACACTTTCAAAGTTTGCCCAATTTTTCAGACTGACTGACCTTCATTTCTTAAAGTAATGATGGCCACTCGTATTTCTTTACTTAGCTGCTTTTTTCTTGCCATAATACAAATTCTAACAGTCTATTCAGTAGAACTATCAGCTGTGTATCTGTTATGATCTGCTACAAGCACTAAGGAAATAAAGGAGATCTGTCCCTACCATAGAACTAAGCTAGATCCCTACGATGTAACGGGGAACCTGATCCAGCGATCAGACCCGCTAAAGTCCTCGGCTAGTCTGTACGAAGACCTATAGATGCAAGGGAGGGATCTCTACAAGAACTAGGGACTGGGATAAAGTTGGACACCTCCTAGCAGAAATTGTAGCAGTAAAAGACAAACACACAACATAGAACATAAAGGTCCGAAGACCTAGCTAAACTGACTGAGATAGGTAGCTAAGCACCAAGCTAGCTTAAGAGTAGAAATTACAATGAAGTCCAGCAAGGCCAGGAGGGCGGAGCAGGACTAAATAGGCAAAAAAGGTCATGTGACCAGCAAGATAGAAAAAACCTAACAGGAGAGTTCTAACAGTATCCACCTGACTTCTGCACAACACAACTGATGGTCCCAACCCCATTTATAAGGCAAGAAATCCCACTTATTAAACCTGACAGGGCACACCTGTGAAGTGAAAACCATTTCCGGTGACTACCTCTTGAAGCTCATCAAGAGAATGCCAAGAGTGTGCAAAGCAGTCATCAAAGCAAAAGGTGGCTACTTTGAAGAACCTAGAATATAAGACATATTTGCAGTTATTTCACACTTTTTTGTTAAGTATATAATTCCACATGTGTTAATTCATAGTTTTGATGCCTTTAGTGTGAATGTACAATTTTCATAGTCATGAAAATATAGAAAAATCTTTAAATGAGAAGGTGTGTCCAAACTTTTGGTCTGTACTGTATATATATATATATATATATATATATATATACATCATAACATAAAACAGAGGAACATAGCAAAAGCCTGCTGACAGATTCCCTCAAAGAGAAGCCAGGAAAAAGAATCTTGGAATTTCATTGTCTTTATGGTTTATCTGTGGATCACTGTGCAGCATGACTAAAGTGTTCAATTAACTACCATATCTCCATCTCTCTGCTGCTATCTCTGGAAACAGAGAGATCCAACACAACCAGGAGAAGAAATCAGAAACAGCACCACTCATGTTCACGAGCTTTGTCTGGTATTGTATATTAGATCTATTCACTTGAGGTCTGGCTGTCTCACCATTTTATTTCTGCAGAACTTAGGGTTCCGAGTCCTTATGTATCTGGATGTGGTGCCTTGTATTTCATTATTGTTTAGGCAAATTACATTTTTGACAGTTTACCTCTTATCATTTCATCTGTCAATCTTGGACTGAAAAAGCAGTCATGTGATGAGGTTATGGGTGGCAATAACGAGATGATCTTTATACAGTGAACATGGCGGGACAGAGACATGTAGGGGCTGAGGCTGTGGCTGCAATGTATTGGCGCAGTTAGCCAAGGGGAAATGCCTATTTAACGCATCTGAAAGCTTAGTCCAGCCTATGTCTTGCTGGCTCTCTGCAGAGAATCTGAAAAATTGCTGTGATATATAACAGCTTCACTTTAATGATGACAGCTTGCAGGGCAAATAGGAAGGATAACTACAGATTTGATATTCTATGCTGTCTAGCCGCAAATGATTTACAATGGTTTGTGTAACTGTGTTAGACATCTTTTAACATTTACTCAATTTTATTCCATAAATCGCTCACAGTCATCTTTTATGAAAAAAAAGTAAAAAGACTCAGTGTAATTTCCTTTCACAGTCATCGTTTGCATAAGATTCCTTTTTTCTTTATTCGTTGCAATGTATTTTTAGTCTATGCTTTCTCAGCTTCTACTTCATAATTAAGGGTAAAGGTGAAATTTTAACCAGCTGTACTAGACATGTGATACATGAGTTACTGCAGACTGAATGTAAAAATCTATATGGATGATACATTATTACAATTTAACCAGCAGTGATTATATTAGTAAAATATGGCATCTTGTCATTCAATCAAACTAAATACTAATGTTAATTTTAAAGACTATGAAAATCATTGCACCAATTATTTCTTTATGTGCTTCCTGAATACAAGTTAACATTATAACAGTCTTTATTAATTATGTATTTAACATTTTGTTTTTGTAGAATGGTGTAACTCATTCATTTAGCTGGCTGTCCTGCTGCTTTTGACAAACATCTTATAGTACGCTGCAGCTGGTGGTGTCAACTCTCTTTTCTTCTATTTCCATCTCTCTAGAGATATCAGCAGGGAGGAGTAAAAAGTTGTATATTGTGGATCAAAGTATGATCATAGAGGAAAACATCTAAGAATATAGGGAATACCTATCACACAGGATCTACTGGGTCAATGCAGATAAGGAAGAATGCAAACACAAAAAACTTGTCAAGGAGAGGAAAAATCACACAGTCCCCAACATCAATTTGTGCAACCACAACAAAGGAAAGTGCCCTCATGGGCCATAGACGGAGAAAATAGTTCAGGAATAAAGCTATGCTGATGCGGGAGAGTCAATGAGTGAAGAAGCATCCGCGACACAAAAACTTCAGATCCTGCGTTACTAGGAAGGAAAAGACACAGGATTGATAAACATGTTAATGATATTCAAATGATGGAAAAATGGAAATAAAATTTTCAAAACATTTCAATTTATTCCCTATCATGTATGAGTGTCACATGTAGAAATCCCTACACTTGCACACTTTGGCTGCTATCAGTGAAGTTATTCATGGTTATCTGAGGAATGTTCTGCCACACTGAATGCACTTGGGTATGCAAATCATCAAGATCCACAGGTGGCAGCTCCCTTACAATTACTGACTAATGACATCCCAGATGTGCTCGATGGGGGACAAGTCTGGAGACACTGCAGGTAGCACATTCAGGCCACACAAGCTTCTCACAGAAGAACTATCAACTTGTGGCTTGGTGGTGGAAAAATTGCTTATGGGGCATTTTGGAGTACCCAAGTCCATTTACTGTGGCAGAACATTCCTCAGACAATCATTAATAGCCTCATTAATAGCAGCCAAATAATGAAAGTGCGTGTATTTATTTACTCATACTCGATGCTAAATAAATCAAGATGTTTTAAAATTCTTGGTGTTCCGCACACAAGTCTTAATGAAGGGGCTCACTGGAGTAAGATGCACCTAATTCATCTGTTAATCAAGCACTGGAGTACATTTGTAAAGCCAGTTTCACTACTAGAGTGATGTAACTTTTTATAAATTTGATGAGGCATGTAGCCAATCTCTGACAGCAGCATTTACAGCGTGAACCTGGGGAGCATGCTATCCTAGCTGCTTATTGGCCCTCCCTGTGACAAGATCGCGGGGCGCCGATGGGCTGCCATGACAACCAGGTCACTGCTGAAGACTCCTGTGCCTTTCATTATGGTGCTCCTATGAATGCTAGTCTGTTACTATGTAATTATTGCTCTTGGAAGAAGGGGAGCAAAAAACGAAAGCACAAAAATGAAAAATCATCACTTACTTAAGAAATCAAGGAACAAAGATTGCAGCTTGAAAGTTAATTTGTTCAACTTCAATGTAATTACTAATATACTGTATGTAATTTTCTTCCATGTTGAAGGGGTTATCCGTTCTTCTGATAAAAGTCTGCAGTGACATCTACGCCGACTTCTGAAATGATACAGCTAGCGCATCACACACTGTCAGGATTCTCCAGTGTTGCCCATGACAGGGGGTGGTCATGTGACCCCTAGTATGCAACCAACATACTTTGAGGCATATTGCAACTAGAGCTAGATGCAAGTGAATTGACCGAGTTCAAGCAAGTCTAGACAGAATGTTACCAGAAGTATGCAAATTACATACTTACAGTCAAGTGACCACCCGCTCTCAGTAGAAACAATGGAGAATCCTAACAGCGTGTTGTGTGCGCCCTGTAAAGATTCAGAAGTTTACAGTCATGCTAAGTCGATATAGACTTTTAGCAGACGACCAGAAAACTTGTATAAATGTGTCCATAGTCTTCAATTACAAAATTGCTTTATTTACTGTGTTTTTTTATAATATTCCTTTCAGTTTATTATAAGCAGTTGTACTTTTTTTTTCAATATGGGTTTTATTCCGCAGTTGCAGATTTTAGATCTCACAGAGTATGAATATGGAATGATTATGGATGAAGGAGTTGAGCTGATTAATATATAGTTTTGTGGCAAACAATACCATATAGCTTATATTTATTCCTTCAGACTCCTGCATTTTCTCTACTCAAGGCATATATACAGAGGCAGAAGTCAATCAGTAGGTAGGACTGCCCACTTGACTCCTAATAATAAAAACTGCATAAACTTAAACAATAAAATGCATGTTATATAGAATCGTTTCCCACAAAACTATACATCTGATCAACTGATTCCATGTCACCTGAGCAAATGGACGTTAACAGTCTAGACTAAAAATTTAAGTAAGAAAACATTTTTTGGATAGAGAAAAAATGTGATTCTGCATTCAGGCGATATAGGAACTAACAAGAATAATAACATACCTATCAATGATATTATTTGGTTTATACCGTAATTGGTTGGTTAATTCAATTGGTATTATTTATATGATATGGTTTAAAATGTTTCTCATTCAATCCAACGGCTATGTCTTGATGACTCTGTAGTTACAAATGTATCTTTTGAGAATAATTTGTTTTATTGGAATTGTAAAGTTCTGCATTCTGAATAAGGCAATTTACAAATCTAACTGCACAGGCTTTCGCTACGAAAAATCCCCAATTTTATATTATTCAGTCCCACTCTTTGTATCTTGATAAAGTTCATGAAGCGGAGTAGTTAATCTTCCACTATAATAAAAAAAAATCCACAACCACTTAATTTCAAATTGTAAGAGAGACTACCTATAAAACAGCAAAAATAAAGCTTACAGGTTTGGTTATCCATTAGGCAGTTACAGTATTAGTGAAATGTAAAAATGCAGTAATTAATCTATATTTCCAGCTAAATCAAACATACCGCTACAATCCCACAGAAAAATGGAAGCTTGATCAGACTTGATAATCTTGGCGTTATAATTGTAAAAAAAACAACTATGGCTATTTTTTTACAAATATTTATAAACAGGGTTACCCACCATTATTTAGACTTTTCATTGTGGAAATAGGATCTCTCAATGAGAACCTATGCTCCTGTGTGGGTAGCCTACTACAGCCCCTCAAAATTCATCCCTGAATAAATCCATGATACTAAGTACTGTATTTTTCGGACTATAAGACGCACTGGACCATAAGACGCACATAGGCTTTAGAGGAGGAAAATAGGAAAAAAAATATAAGCAAAAAAGTGGTCATGTTCCCTGTTATGGGGTAGGGGGTCTGCTGCTGACACTGGTATTGGGGTAATATCCCCCAATTCTGTTAATATCCTCCATCCTGGTATGTATGGCCACTCCTTCCTGGTATACGTGGCCCCCATTCCATCCTGGTATACCTGGCCCTCATCCCCATCCTGGTATGCATGGTACACTTTGATCCCCCATCCTGGTAGGCATGGCACCCCTTGGTCCCCCATCCTGGTATGCATGGCACTCCTTGATCCCCCTTCCTGGTATGCATGGCACCCCTTGATCCCTCTTCCTGGTATGCATAGCACCCCCTGATCCCAATTCTAGTATTCATGGCACCCCTTGATCCCCCATCCTGGTATTCATGGCACCCCCTGATCCCCATCTTAGTATTCATGGCACCCCTTGATCCCCCATCCTGGTATGCATGACACCCCTTGAGCCCCCATTCTGGTATTCATGGCACCCCTTGATCCCCATCCTTGTATTCATGGCACCCCTTTATCCCCCATCCTGGTATTCATGGCACCCCTTGATCCCCCATCCTGGTATGCATGGCACCCCTTGATCCCCCATCCTGTTATTCATGGCACCCCTTGATCCCCCATCTTGGTATGCATTGCACCCCTTCACCCCCCTTCCTGGTATGCATATCACCCATTGATCTCGCATCCTGGTATGCATGGCACCCCCTGATCCCCATCCTAGTATTCATGGCACCCCTTGATCCCCCATCCTGGTATGCATGGCACCCCCTGATCCCCATCCTTGTATTCATGGCACCCCTTGAGCCCCCATCCTGGTATGCATGGCACCCCTTTATCCCCCATCCTGGTATGCATGGCACCCTCTAAGCCCCCATCCTGGTTTGCATGGCACCCCTTGAGCCCAAATCCTGGTATGCATGGCACCCCTTGAGCCCCCACCCTGGTATGCATGACACCCCTTGAGCCCCCATCCTGGTATGCATGGCACCCGTTGAGCCCCCATCCTGGTATTCATGGCACCCCTTGATCCCCCATCCTGGTATGCATGGCACCCCTTGATCCCCCTACCTGGTATGCATAGCACCCCTTGATTCCCCACATCCTGGTATTCATGGCACCCCTTGATCCCCCATTCTGGTATTCATGGCACCCCTTGATCCCTCATCCTGGTATGCATGGCACCCCCTGATCCCCATCCTAGTATTCATGGCACCCCTTGATTCCCGATCCTGGTATGCAGGGCACCCCTTTATCCCCCATCCTGGTATGCATGGCACCCCTTTATACCCTATCTTGGTATTCATGACACCCCTTGATCCCCCATCCTGGTATGCATGGCACCCCTTGAGCCTCCATCCTGGTATGCATGACACCTCTTGAGCTCCCATCCTGGTATGCATGGCACCCCTTGAGCCCCCATCCTGGTATGAATGGCACCCCTTGAGCCCACATCCTGGTATGCATGGCACCCTCTGAGCCCCCATCACGCTGCCCACAAAAAAAATAAATAATCATACTCACCTCCTCTCTCCTCCAGCGCTGTCCCGCTCTGCTGCCGACACTCTTACTGTGTGAGCCGCGCATGGCAGGGCGCACATGGCGTCCCTGCCATGCGCCATCACACAGTATGAGACGCTGTGCTGGAATAGTCACTGCTCCCACCGCCGGGACTTTGTGCGTGGGGAGCAGTGGCCATTCAGTCTGTCCAATAGCCGGCACACTGTACCGCAGCGTGGCTCCTTCTGCCACTCTGTGGTCAGTGTGTCTGCTATTAAAGACCATGGATATTCACTGCAACCCATGGGAGAGGGTTGTAGGGAATATTCATGAGCTTTAATAGCGGATACACAAACCGCTGGTCGCAGCAGGAGCCGTGCTGCGGCTCCAGTGTGCCAGCTATTAAGAAAAATGTATATTCATTGCTCTCCACGCCCATGGGCGTGGGGAGCAGGGAATATTAATTTTCTTTAGTAGCGGGCACAGCTTAGGCTGCAGCAGGCGGCTGCTGCCTCCTGTGCTACGCTGATCAAAAACTGCGGCTCCCCCACACCCACCACCACGCACAGCCATGTATATAGTATTCGGACTATAAGACGCACCCCCCACTTTCCTCCAAAATTTTGGAGGAAAAAAGTGCGTCTTATAATCCGAAAAATACGGTATGTCCTACAGTGCTGCTCACCACTATTGGCACCCCTTCATTCTTTCCATAGACTGTACAATATCTTCAGAAATAAATGGAAATGTACCAAAGTTATATCCTCATGATTTTTGAATTAGTGGTCCAAAATAATACAGCAATAAAACATTGTTTTTCAATTTCTATGTAGCAATTTCAAAGAAGAAACAGAATAAACAGCATATGGAGCAAAAAAGGCACCCCTAATTAATACTTGGTTGCATACCCTTTGGCATTGCTGACAGCCTCCAAAATTTTCTTGCAGCCATCTATAAGCTTCTTGCACTTCTCAGCTGGAATTTTCTCCCAATCTTCCTTTGCAGTGTGTTCAAGCTCTTGAATGTTTGCAGAGTTATTTTTCCCAATGGCAGATTTCAGCTCACCCAAAGATTTTCAATGAGATTGAAGTCAGGACTAGTTATGAGCTAGCACTAAAATGCTTGTGTGCTTTTTCTTTTGCATGCTTCTGATGCTGAATTTTATGGTGAGGACGCAGGAGAGGTTTTCTTCTCATGACTCTTCCATGAAGGCCATATTTGTGCAGGTGTCTCTGAACAGAACAATGTACCAAAGTCTGCTTAATTTTTCTCAAGGTCTTTTGCGGTCAAGCGGGGGTTCTGATTTGCCTCTCTGGCAATCCAATGAGCAGCTCTCACTGAAATTTTGCTTGGTCTCCCAGACCTTATCTTGATCTCCACTGTTACTGTTAACTTCCATTTCTTAATTACATATTGAGCTAAGGAAAGGGCAACTTGACAAATGCTTGCAATCTTCTCATAGCCTTCTCCTGCTTTGTGGGCCTCCACCACTTTAATTTTCAGAGTGCTAGGCAGCTGCTTAGAAGACCTCATGCTGCTGTTTTTTGGCACAAGGTTAGAGGAGGCTGGGTTTTTATAAAGCTGGGAAATTTGCATCACCTGGGCTTTCCTAATGATGATAGTGAACAAGTCATAAACCAAACAGGCTAATTAAGGTCTGAAACCTTGGTCAAAGTTATCTAAGCACACAAATCTCCAAGGATGTCCAATCTTTTTCATAGGCCCATTTTTTTGTAATTTGTAAAATGAAAAAAAAAAAGACAATATGTATATTTTGTTTGCCTAAAATACAAATGAAATGTCTCATCCTTAAATTTAGGCCTTATAAAGATCATTTCAACTTCAACTTGCTTAACTGTTCACAATAACAGTAATTTTGACCAGGGGTGCCCAAACTTTTACATGCCACTGTAAATATATATACATTGCTCAAAAAAATAAAGGGAACACTTAAACAACAGAATATAACTCCAAGTAAGTCAAACTTCTGTGAAATCAAACTGTCCATTTAGGAAGCAACACTGATTGACAATCAATTTCACATGCCGTTGTGCAAATGGAATAGACAATAGATGGAAATTATTGGCAATTATCAAGACACATTCAATAAAGGAGTGGTTCTGCAGGTGGGGACCACAGACCACATTTCAGTAACAATGATTTCTGGCTGATGTTTTGGTCACTTTTGAATGTTGGTTGTGCTTTCACACTCGTGGTAGCATGAGATGGAGTCTACAACCCACAGAAGTTGCTAAGGTAGTGCAGCTCATCCAGGATGGCACATCAATGCGAGCTGTGGCAAGAAGGTTTGCTGTGTCTGTCAGTATAGTGTCCAGAGGCTGGAGGCGCTACCAGGAGACAGGCCAGTACAACAGGAGACATGAAAGGGGCCGTAGGAGGGCAACAACCCAGCAGCAGGACCGCTACCTCCACCATTGTGCAAGGAAGAACAGGAGGAACACTGCCAGAGCCCTCCAAAATGACCTCCAGCAGGCCACAAATGTGCATGTGTCTGCACAAACGGTTAGAAACCGACTCCATGAGGGTGGTATGAGGGCCCGACGTCCACAGATGGGGGTTGTGCTCACAGCCCAACAAAATGCCGGACACTTGGCATTTGCCACAGAACACCAGGATTGGCAAAGTCACCACTGGCGACCTGTGCTCTTCACAGATGAAGGCAGGTTCACACTGAGCACATGTGACAGACGTGACAGAGTCTAGAGACGCCGTGCAGAGCAATCTGCTGCCTGCAATATCCTTCAGCATGACCAGTTTGGCAGTGGGTCAGTAATGGTGTGGGGTGGCATTTCTTTGGAGGGCCACACAGTCCCCCATGTGCTCGCCAGAGGTAGCCTGACTGCCATTAGGTACCGAGATGAGATCCTCAAACCCCTTGTGAGGCCATATGCTGGTGCGGTTGGCCCTGGGTTCCTCCTAATGCAGGACAATGCTAGACCTCATGTGGCTGGAGTGTGTCAGCAGTTCCTGCGAGATGAAGGCATTGAAGCTATGGACTGGCCCGCCCGTTCCCTAGACCTGAATCCGATTGAGCACATCTGGGACATCATGTCTCGCTCCATCCACCAATGTCACGTTGCACCACAGACTGTCCAGGAGTTGGCGGATGCTTTAGTCCAGGTCTGAGAGGAGATCCCACAAGAAACCATCTGCAACCTCAGGAGCATGCCCAGTCGTTGTAGGGAGGTCATACAGACACGTGGAGGCCACATACAATACTGAGCCTCATTTTGACTTGTTTTAAGGACATTACATCAAAGTTGGATCAGCCTGTAGTGTGTTTTTCCACTTTAATTTTGGGGGTGACTCCAAATCCAGGGCTCCATTGGTTAATAAATTTGATTTCTATTGATGATTTTTGTGTGATTTTGTTGTCAGCACATAGTATTCAATGAGAATATTTCTTTCATTCAGATCTAGGATGTGTTATTTGAGTATTCCCTTTATTGTTTTGAGCAGTGTATATACTGTATATATATATATATATGTATATATATGTATATATATATATATATATATATATATATATATGTGTGTTATTTACACCATTTTTGTGCATGTTTTATATTGGAAAAAATCTGGGGTGTATTGTGTTGCATTACATGGATGTGCCAGTTTTACTATAGTAACTTAAGCAGTGCTTTAATTAAATAGTTATCATCCCTGACAGATTTGTGATTTTTTATTTAATAGGAATACTAAGTCTCATTTTAATTTTTTATTTTGTAAAAACTTCCTAGTAACATGTATGTCTATTTAGCATAGTGTTACTTTTTAACCGTTATAGTTCTCTTTGAGAGCTGTAGCTCATTCACTATAAAGTACGGAAGTTTTCCTTATCTATAGCCAAAAATATCCAAAAAGTGTAGATCCCAATGTAGACTGCTTTGTATTAAATTCTTGTAAAGAGAAAAATAAATAGATGGCTTTCATTTCCATCTGTCCATGGTTTTGAGTGCCATGTGAGAATACTCACAATTGTCAGATTTCTTTTAGAATAGAAATGAAGTTGGACATGACCATATGGAGTACAGATATTAAACCTACAGTCAAATGCTACAAATAATCACACCAAACAATATTTTGCCCAAAAAAAAATTATGGCACTAGCCATTTTCTATTTAAAAAACCCAGCACAGTTGGGTGAACAGGACCAAACTGACACCTTACAAGATGGACCTGCCAACTTCTGACCTTTCCATCTACTAGGAGAAAGTGGTTTGTGTGCATCTGACTTCCACCATAACTAACCACAGAAGAAGAATCCTGCTGCACAGTTCACAGTTAGGACTTAGAACATCACAACGCAATGTATAACGGTTGGGCGGGTCTTGCTTTACTCTCTAATGTAGGAACAGAATTAGCCTTTTGCTCCTTAATTTTTTTTTAAATTACTACATTCCTAGACCACTTACCAATTAATTTTACACTTATTTTGCATACAAAGAACTGCCCCTATTGTTACCCCCACACCCGTGTGCCACCAGTCATGTGGCTTACTCAATTTTTCACAAATATACTTTATCCTAGACTACCCTTATCTAGCTATCTCAATCTCTCCACTGGCATCCATTTCTTCCTCGGGCCCTCCTTATGGTTCTTTTAGTGCATTTTGCCCGGTCATCGCTCACTAAATAAATGTCATCTACAACAATTGGAAATGTTTGGTGCAGCTCCACTGTAAACCAGTGTCTGCGTTTGGCAATTTAAAACAGACACTGGCCTCCAATCTTTGAATAACCATCCTCCTCTGTTTGATAGCTCAGCATTTACCTGTCATTCAAAGATTGGAGACAGCGAAGGGACCGGAGAATCACATAGAGGAGGCAGACGGAGGGCAGGGAATCACAGACAGGGAGGAAAAGACCCTGTGCACAGTCCGGCCCTTTGCATTGAAATCTAATTAACAGACAACTTCAACTAGTGATTAAAGAAGAACCACAAAGTGGATTTCTTCACTAAAAGTATCAATGTAATCAGTATTATAGCGCCATTACAGATATGCATTTACTTTACATTGCATTATAAAATTGTGCTAACAGATTGTCTTTAAAATTTATTATGTAAATAATTTTTTCCTGCTAGTGGATAGATTGGAAACAGCAGTGACTGACAGTTCTGCATTATATACTGTATTGTGGGGAAAATAAGTATTTGATACACTGCCAATTTTGAAAGCTTTCCCACCTACAAAGAATGCAGAGGTCTGCAATTTTTATTGTAGGTACACTTCAACTGTGAGAGACAGAATCTAAAAATAAGAACCAGAAAATCATATTGTATGATTTTTAAATACTTAAATAGCATTTTATTGCATGAAATAAGTATTTAATCACCTACCAACCAGCAAGAACTCTGACTCTCACAGACCTGTTAGTTTTTCTTTAAGAAGCCCTCCTACTTTGCACTCATTACCTGTATTAATTGCACTTGTTTGAACTCATTACCTGTATAAAAGACACCTGTCTACACACTCAATCAATCACACTCCAACCTCTCCACCATGGCCAACACCAAAGAGCTGTCTAAAGACACCAGGAACAAGATGGGCTGCAGGACACTAGCCAAGCAGCTTGTTGAGAAGGTAACAACTGTTAGTGCAATTATTAGAAAATGGAAGAAACACAAGATGGCTGTCAATCTTCCTCAGTCTGGGTTTCCATGCAGGATCTCGCCTTGTAAGGATGATTCTGAGAAAGGTAAGGAATCAGCCCAGAACTACATGGAAGTACCTGGATAATGACCTCAAGAGAGCTAGGACCACAGTCTCAAACAATACCGCTAGTAACACAGTATGCCGTTATGGATTTAAATTCTGCAGGGCATGCAAGGTTGCCCTGCTCACGCCAGCACATATCCAGGCTTGTTTGAATTCGCCAATGACCAGCTGGATGATCCAGAGGAGGCATGAGAGAGGGTCATGTGGTCAGATGAGACCAAAATAGAACTTTTTGGTATCACCTCCATCCGCCGTGTTTGGAGAAAGAAGAAGGATGAGTAAAACCCCAAGAACATCGTCCCAACCATGAAGCATGATTGGGAGAACATCAAACTTTGGGGGTGTTTTTCTGCAAAGGTGACAGGACGACTGCACCATATTGAAGGGAGGATGGATGAGGTCATGTATCGCAAGATTTTGGCCAACAACCTCCTTCCTTCAATAAGAGCATTGAAGATGGGTCATGGCTGGGTCTTTCAGCATGACAATGACCCAAAATACTCAGCCAGGGCAACTAAGGAGTGGCTCCGTAAGTAGCATTTCAAGGTCCTGGAAAGCCTAACCAGTCTCCAGACCTGAACCCCATAGAAAATCTTTGGAGGGAGCTGAAATTCAATGTTGCCCAGCGACAACCTGTATAAAGATTGTGCCAAAATCCCTGCTACAGTATGTGCAAACTTGGTCAAGAACTACAGGAAACGTCTGACCTCTGTAATTGCAAACAAAGGTTTCTGTACCAAATATTAAATTCTGTTTTTCTATTGTATCAAATACTTATTTCATGCAATAAAATACAAATTAATTATGTAAAAATCATACAATGTGATTTTCTGGTTTTGTTTTTAAGATTCTGTCTCTCACAGTTGAAGTGTACCTACGATAAGAATTACAGACTTTTTCATTCTTTGTAGGTGGGAAAACTTGCAAAATCTGTGGTGTAATACTTAGTTTCCCCACTGTACCTGATATATTGAATTTCTTCTGTTCAGCAGTGCAGGCAGCTTAGGTATTGGAGCTGACTCAGGGTTGGACTGGCCATCTGTCAATTGCCAGATGGGCTGGTACCTATACTGGGCCCCCCTGTCACTTGGTGTCCACAGATATCTTCTGCTGCGCAGGGATCAACGCCACCCCCTTCTCCCACGAGTCCCACGGGACCTCCTTTTCTTCCCATGGCATGTTCTGCATGTGAAGGATGAAAGAGTAGATGACGGCTCAGCCAGACAGCATGATCATTACCTATGGCCAACCAGCCTCGCAGGAGCTGATGTACTTAGCTTCCACCCACTGAAGAGCAGCACATTAATGCAGTAACCCTTCCCCAGTCCAGAGGGTGAGAAGGACTTTTTCCCGGTGTGTGGGACGACGGGTTAGGTGAAACACTTGTCCTCTGTTCTGTCCCGCAGCTCCTGCCTCTGATCTGCTGCTCCCATCTTGCTACACATGATCTTCGGCATGCGAGCCATAGCGCATGACATCACTGACATGTTCCCCCAGTCAGGGGCACACTGACGTCAGCTGCCAGCTTCTGATTGGAAAAAAAACAGAAAAGATTAGACCCCTAAAATGTAACTTTTATTAATTTATCTAAAAAGGCAGTGCCGTACCTATAAACTTGGGGGCCCTGGGCAAAACTTCATAGTGGGGCCCCTCAACATTTCAATCACTAGAGGTTGTGCGGAACGTGGTGAAGCCTGCTATGCATTGTTGTATACAACACACAGGCTTCACCACGTTCCGCAAGACCTTTAATAGATTTTGTTATTTATGATGCAAGTTTTAGAAGTTAAATATTCAGTGAATGTTTGGAAAATTAAAAAGGTGGATAATTCTAAATATTGCACAATTTTCAAATAACTGTATATGTTTATTAAATAGAAGGGCTTCTCAGAGTTTGTCACAGAGATATTTGTGTCTGCTGAGACTGTCTCCTCTCGATGATGCTGAGAGTTTGTTACAGTCAGTGTGCACTGTGCCTGCCTTGCCAACTCTCTGTGATCTCCAGACTAACATATTGTTACAAATCTTGTGCTATGAGACTCTCCAGGCCAGTGCAGGTTTCCATTCATTGACAGCTGGCAGAGCTCCTGGAAATTATTGAAATGATAGTCTCACCTGTCCTCCGGGTGACATTGTCTGACAGGGATATAGGAGCTGGGTATTTTATGAGAAATTAAAGTATTAAAATACAATTTTTTACCATCAGTTTGGGGCCCCTTGGGTGGTTGGGGCCCCGGGGCAGTGCCCCGGCTGCCCCGGTTGTAGTTACGGCCCTGTAAAAAAAGGACTGCAGCAATGCAGCATTGACTGGCCATCTGGGGAGAGGGATTGCTTTCCTCCCCAGGTCCCCTAATGAACCCTGGTGGGAACCAGGGAGAAACACGTTGGGACTTTGTACAAGAGACTACTAATGATCAGTGCTATTCCCTACTCAATTGCATAATACCAGACTGTTGGTTGATTCTGGGGTGAAAATGTATTAATACATGTGAAAATAGCCTTTGACTTGCTTTTTGCTTTGAAGAATTGTGTTTACTTCTGACTGCATTTCACATGTGATATCAATCTGTGGGTAATTTGCTCTGGAGATCTGTTTGCTGCAGGACAAGATGTAGGGGTCTATCGATGACAAAGGGTGTTTTTTGCATATTTGCACAAATCCCAGACTGTTGGGTTATATTTTGTTCTGATGAACTGTGTTGATTCCTAACTATATTACATATACTAATTCATGTGGAATCAGCTCTATAGATTTATCTGCTGTACGGTTAAAAAGACAAGACTAATAATATTGAGCTTTATTTACCATTCCAGCCATGTTGACATAAAAATACTGTCTTTGAGTTTCTCTGGAGCTACTATGTCCCATTAAACAGATATAGTCTTTTAAAGATTGTGAGATTTGATTTTTCGGCTTCTGACTATACGTTCACTTTTTTCTATCTTTGTCACATTTGTAGTATTTTTAAGACTAGGATAGGGGTGTTCTAGGGACACGAGGGACACCGACGTTGAGCGAGGGGCACCACGGAGTACAAGTTAGGGTGACAACCTCCGCTGTCAGGAAGGGAGAGGTATCAGGGATAAATTAGGGACAGGATAGCCCGTATTCCCTACTGGTTGGTGTATTACCTGAATTTGGTGTTCCCTGACTATTTTGTTTGTTTTTGTGTGGATCTTTTATAGTGCTTTTACATAAATTAATAAAGGTTACATTTTAGGGGTCTAATCTCTTCTGTTTTTTTGCAATAATTAGACCCTGTCTATATTTTTTTTTTGTTTGGTTGCTTAACAGCTTCTGATTGGTAGTGGTGTATATGGCAGCGTAGGAATCTGACGGGTTCCCTGCGTCACAATACATTTCAACTGGATGTGCACCATTGTTGCGGGACCCCTCCAACTCTAATCCCCGATGCAGCTGCACAGGTGATATGTCCCCCCCTCCCATTACTGACCCCTGTGGCACCCCACTATTAACTGTGACTAGTGTTGAGCATTCCGATACTGAAATATCGGGTATCGACCGATATTCGTGGTATCGGAGTTCCGATACTGAGTTCCGATACTTTTAGAATATCGAATACCGGAATCGAAAGTTCCCATAATGCCTGCGCTCTGCAGTGTCTCTGAAGGATGACAAGCTGGATGGCAGCGCTCAGCTTACTGTACTTGTCATTTAGTGTTAAAGCATTTATTAAAAAAAATAATAGTGTTTTCATGCACCGTCTCTTTAAAAAAGTCGGCTGGCAATTCAGCAGCGGCATACACCGGTACCCGACAATTTACAACAGAAAGAATAGAGCATCACACATAGATTAGTTAGATAGAAACATATCAGTCACATATATAAGAAGTACAGTGACAGTGTTGCTTACTGTACTTGTCATTAAGTGTTAAAGGATTTATTTAAAAAAATAATAGTGTTTTCATGCACCGTCTCTTTAAAAAAGCCAGCCGGCAATTCAGCAGCGGTACCTGACAATTTAGAATAGAAAGAATAGAGCATCACACATAGATTAGATACATAGAAACATGTCAGTCACATATATAAGAAGTACAGTGATAGTGTTGATTACTGTACTTGTCATTTAGTGTTAAAGTAAAGGATTTATTAAAAAAAAAATTGGCGTGGGGTTCCCCGTAATTTTAGTCTCTAGCGGAAGTTAAGCAGACGGCTGGGGCAGATGTTTGAAGCTTGGGAAGGGGGTAATACCCACAGAGCTTCCTAGGCTACTAATATCAGCCCCCAGCTGAATACCTAGCCTTTACTAGCTATTAAAATGGGGGACCCCCCAAAAAAATGACGTGGGGTCCCCCTATTATAATAGCTAGCAAAGGCTAGGCAGACAGCTGGGGGCTGATATTAATAGCCCAGGAAGGATGCCATGAATATTGGCCCCCTCCCAGGCTAGAAACACCAGCCGTCAGCCGCCCCAGAAATGGCGCGTCCATAGGATGCGCCCATTCTGGCACTTAGCCTCGCTCTTCCCACTGCCCTGTAGCGGTGGCAGTGGGGTAATAGGGCTGGGGTTGATGTCAGCTTATAATGCCAGCTGACATCAAGCCCAGGTTAGTAATGGAGAGGCGCCTATAAGACACCCCCATTACTAACCCCATAGTCAAAGTTAAAAAAAAAAAACGCAAACACCCAGAATAAAGTCCTTTAATTGAAATAAACACACAATTTTTTAATGTTCTAAATTAAACCATACTTACCGTCACGCCCATTCCAGCTGAAGCCAATGTCTTCTGCAATAAAAGTAAAATAATAAAGCAACATCATCCTTACTTTTCCATGGTTCCCACGACAGCTTCAGCTCTGCTACATTGACATGACAGGCTGGACCGCAGCAGAACGCTGCCATCCAGCTTGCCATGCCGCACACACTGAGAAGCGCAGGCATGCTTGCGCTCCTCAGTGTCTCGCTGTGACGGCATAAAGATGAGCCGAGGTCAGGTCCAATGAACTCGGCTCACCTCATGCACGTCACTGACAGCGTGGGAAAATTCTCCTGCGCTCAGCTCTTCAGCAGGAGAATTCTCCCACGCTGGGATGACAAGTTGCAGTCATTTGGACTTACATTAAAGTCTATGGAAAGTGAGTCACGTGCGACTTTTGACCATTGACAGAGAATTCAACCCTTTTGGAAACATTTTCAACTCTGTATCTCAGTCACAGTAAGTTGAAGGTTGAAATGTGACACCTTGATAAATCATTGTATGTGATTTCGCAATGCAATACTGCAGTCTCAATGTTGCCTTGTAGCCGTAACCTTAAAATGGGTTATCAAGGACTATTTTTTTTTCTACAGTGGCTTGAAAAAGTATTCACCCCTGTTGGCTTTTTACCTATTTTGTTGCATTACAACCTGTGTTTAAATATTTTTGTAATCTGATTTGTGTGTAATGCTTCAGCACTAAATAGTCTAAGTTGATGAAGTGAAGTGAGAAAAATATAGGCATAAATTAAATTTATGGGTTCAAATAACTAAAAATTGGCATGTGCATATTTTTCACTCCTTTTGCTATGAAGCCCCGAAAATTTTCTGGTGCAAGCAATTACCCTCATAAGTCACATGCTTAGTGAAAGGAAGTCCACCTTTGTGCAATCTAAGTGTCACATGGTCTGTCAGTATATACACACCTTTTCTGAAGGCCACAGAGGCTGCAATACCATTAAGCAAGGGGCACCACTAACCAAACAACACCATGGAGACCAAGGAGATCTCCAAACAAGTCAGGGACAAAGTTGTTAAGAGTCTAAGTCAGGGTAGGGTTACAAAAGAATATCTCGATCTCTGATGATCCTCCGGAGCACTATCAAATCCATTATCATCAAATGGAAAGAACAGGGTACCACAACAAACATGCCAACAGAGGGACACCCACCAGAACTTTCAATCTGGACAAAGATGGCATTAATTAGATAAGCAGCACAGAGAACAAAGATAACCCTGAAAGAGTTGAAGACTTTCCAAGCAGAGACTGGAGTATCTGTCCATACAACCACAATAAGCTGTACAGTCTACAGAGGTGGCCTTTATGGAAGAGTGGGCACAAAAAAAGCCTTTACTTACACACAAAAATTGTAAGGCTCTTTTTGAGTTTGCCAAAAGACATGTGGAAAACTCCCCAAATGCATGGAGGAAGGTGCTGTGGTCAGATGAGACTAAAATTGAACTTTTTGGCCACCAAGGTGAACGCTATGTTTGGCAATAAACCAACACAGTTCATCACCCCAAGAACACCATCCCCACAGTGAAACATGGTGGTGGCAGGATCATGCTGTGGGGATGTTTTTCGGCAGCAGGGACAGGTAAAATGGTCCAAGTCGACGGGAAGATGGATGGTGCGAAATACAGGGATATTCTTGAGAAAAACATTTTTCAGTCTGTCAGTGATTTGATCTGGGACGGAGGTTCACCTTCCAACAAGACAATGACCCAGAGCATACTGGTAAAGCAACACTCGAGTGGTTTAAGGGGAAACATGTAAATGTTTTGGGGTGGCCTAGTCAAAGCCTAGACCTTAATTCAATTGAGAATCTATGATCTGACTTGAAGATTGCTGTTCACCAGAAGAAACCATCTAACTTGAAGGAGCTGGAGTAGTTTTGAGGAATGGGTAGAAATCCCAGTTGTGGAAAGCTCATAGAGATTATACAAAGTGACTTGCAATTGTAATTGCCGCAAAAGGAGGCTCGACTGTGGCACCCCAGGGGTCTGGTTTCCACAGTAACAGCAATGTTATGTCTGAGAGCAGGTGGGAGGTCTCTTGGTCAGGAATCCTATGCATGCCACACCTCCTGCCCAGTCCTGGGAGGGGAAGAACTTCCCCTATATAAACCTGGGGCTGAGGCAGGGTTAGAGAGTTCAGAGGGAGAGTTCAGCCAGGAGGGCTGACAGGGAGCTGTGGCTCCGGCTGGGCCCAGCTCCTGGGCCATGCCAGAAGTAGAGACAGAGAAGAGAAGCAGCTATGGGAAGAAACAACAGGAGCTCTGTGGGAGCAGTGTTACAAGGAGTCAGGGGCTGGCAGCTGCAGAGCTCGCCCTGACTGAGAAGATTTCTTACCGGACCCGGAGTCCGAGGCTGTGGGGATTAACCCAGACCCAGCAGCAGAAACCGCCCGGCAGGGGATTTCAGGTCCTCTGGCCAAGAAACCCGAAGGCACGGTCACACGCATGGGACCAGCACCGCCGTCGTGGAGCGGAAGCTACTAGAAGGCCCCGAGTCACCGGCCATACGGGTGAGCACCACACGGTACACTCAGGGACGTGGGCTACTTATACCCGCTTCTAGCAAGGTAGCCAGAAGAGTATCGTTAGTTTGGGAGGCCTACAACTCCGCCTGGCCAGGGGAGATCCTATCTGCTCAAGGACTGACCAGGCCCCAATCGCTAGCCAGTACTCCGGGAGGGTCTATCGTTGTCACCAGTAAAGACCCTGAACTACACCGTACCGTCTCCGAGTGGTTCCTGCTACCCCCCATCATCCACGTCGGCTGCCCTGAGGCCATACCCCTCCCGTTGGGGGTTATACTATCACGCTGCACAATCCTACCACCGGCCTCAGCGGTCTGCCCTGCAGCAGCAGCTCCTTAGCTGTACTCAACGGGTGGCGTAGTCGTCCAACATCTACCGCTAATACAGCGCCACTTAGTCTGACTCCCTGGGCACGGACCGGATCACCGCCACGAGACTACAACCCTCAAGAGATCCGGCTCCGGGTAAGCTCCCGCGTGCGCAACGCAGCGCGACACAGGCCCAGGGGCGCGTCACTACAAAGTACTGTTTTAGGGGGGTGAATAGTTATGTACACTGAAGTTTTTAGTTATTTTGTCCTATTAGTTGTTTTCTTCAGAATAAAAAGAAAACAAAATGTTCATAGTTGTAGACATGTTCTTTACATGAACTGACGAAACCCTCAAAAAAACAGTGAAATTCCAAGTTGTTAGGTAGCAAAACACGAAAAATGCCAAGGTGGATGAATACTTTTGCAAGCCACTGTATGTGCCTAAAAACCACCGGGCAGGTAGTTGCTACCTACCTGTCTGTTTTGCCCGGCTCCGATCTCTGTCGACACAGAGCGGTCACAGACGGCTCCTGCTGGTGATTCAGCTATGTCCGCTAATGTCACATCAACAGAGAAGCTCTCCTCTGCTCTGCTTTGTTGATAGGACGTGACTGCCGACATCATGCTGATTGACAGAGAAGCCGGCTGTCAATCAGCATGATGTGGACAGAACAGCCCGGAAGAAGAAGGGCTGCTCTGTTGACGTTGAGCAACTGAATCACCGGCTGAAGGGATCGGTGGCCGCTCTGTGCCAGCGCAAGGTAGAACAGGCAGGTAGTGGCCTCTATTAGTAACTGTTTGCCTGTTAGTTTTTAGGTCTTTATTAAAAAAAATAGTTCTGGATAAACCATTTAAAGAGTCCACATCTAAATGCTCTGAACACATCATTCAGCATTCCTTGCTTTCTAGCCATTTAAAACATAAATTTTGAACAGCCGTGTTAACTAGTTTACTGGTGAGGATTTATGTACAAAAATTCAGAAGGGTTCACAAACTTTCTAACAAGATTTATTTTTTAGAAAAATCCTAATAAGACCCAGTGACTTGTCTAGTAAAATTATTTAATGTTCCGAACAAATCTTCAGACAAACGTGAGAATATTATTGCTGTTTTATTTCTCATGATAATCAGATAAAACATATTCTCAATGAGAAGTCATTTCCAGTGGATTGTAAAATTTACAAGAGAGTCTTAAAATATCATTTTAATCTGCCATAGAAGTGAATTCTAATTAAATAAAAACACACGGCCTTCTTAAAAAGAGAATTATCACCAGAACTCGTGATTACAGTCGACAGACATGCTGTCAATTTTTCTCTATTCTTTTTAAAAGAGGTTGTCCAGGATTAGAAATACATGGCTGATTTCTGTTAAAAACAACACCTCCCCTCACCATTGGATGTCTGTTATACTGCAGTTCAGCTCAATTCACCTCAAAGGAGCTGAGTCGCAGTGCCAGACACAACCCATGGTCAGTGGTGGTGGTGCCTCTAAAAGAAAGCAGCCATGTTTTTTTCTTTTATCTTGGACAACCCCTTTAAGTCAACATGCATTACTTTTTACAACCAGCTGGCACTGTTAGTAAAGGGATTATTTGCTTTATACCATTATTCTTGTACTCTCTGACTAGCAATCCTTATGCAGATGACGCGCCCCCAGGGCAATGGGGTACTCGGCGTCCAGGCCTATGGATGCCGGTCAGGGATATCACGGTGGCTGGCCCGGTCCGTGGCCCAGGGCGGTCACCAAAAAGGGGAATTATTTATAGGGGATTTGTAAAGTGTTCGTGACGCCACCTGTGGAATGCGGCTATAGGGAGCCGCCGCTGCGGAGCAGTCCTCTGGAGCTGGTGTTACGGCAGCAGGGATGGTGTGGCTCTCCACAGGTAGAGCTAGCTCCAGGGCAGTGTAGATAGTGTGAGTTGCGCTGGGCGTTGTAGTGCCGGGGAGAAAGAGGGCGCAGATGAAAGAATGGACGAAGGCAGTACAGTGCAGTCATCCGAGTCTTTACTCACAGTCCTTATGACAGTTCCACTGGTGCACTGTACGGGTGCCAGCCTCCCACATCGCGCTGCGTTCACCAGGCAGGGGTTCAGCTCTTCCTCAGGCGGAAGGAGCACCTGACGGAACCCCACTTTCTTGTGTTCCTAGCTAGACCGTCTTCACGCTGGGTCTTTCTCCCTCCTGCCCTGCGCTTCCCCACTCTTGATCCCGCTCGGGTGCTCTGAGGTCCCTCCTTTCTCACTGGAGTTCCCAGACCTGCTTGACCCTCACGGAGATTAGAATGAGGCTTCGGCAACTGGACTATGAAAGCCAGAAGCCTCTGATTTCTCCAGCCGAGACTTGGAGCTACACGACTGGTCCAGGGGCCGGTCCCCTTCTTGCGGCCTACGATCCCTCTGTCTTCTGACAGATTCTGGGCGTACGGGTGCTGTCCCGCACTCGCCGTACCCATTGGGATCACTTATTTAGATCAGAGCCTACTCCTCTGCTCCCCTCCTGGGCCTCTAGGACTAGGCCCTACTTGTGGAGCAGAGCTCCTAAAGAGACTCTGCTCCCTACTGACTTATCTACTGACCTGCCACCCTAAGATGGCTTCCCATTATATATCTCCTACCATGGTGCTCCACCAAACTGCTTCCTCCACCCACACCCACTACTGGTTCCCCCTACCTTTGGGTTCCCCCCGCTCCTGCCAGGGTCAGGGCTCAGCTCTGCGCACGCATGTTGCCCCTTCAGCCGGCCTGGAGCAGTGTAGTGTTGGATGCAGGTGTTGGGGTTCCGGGCAGCACTCCCTCCTTACCTAAGAGAAGGAGACACCACACTTCTGGGTGAGGTGCAGTACCTCTGTGGCGACTGAACCCTCAGGGGCGCCACACAGACACTCTCTCTTGTGAGACAGTGAGGGGAATCATATGCAAGGGATGTGTATAGAGGCACATTGAACCCGCTGGAGTGCATTGTAATCACAGAAACAGCTGCGGCTGAAGTGCAGAATAAAAGTAAGTGTGGACTGGGTCAAGCTATTTGACGAAGTCAGATTAAGAAAACCTGACATGGGCTTTTATTTTTGGAGTAATCTACAAGATGGTAGTGGGACGGGTCACTCCCTCCAGCGCGGGTCTTACAACTGGCTCATGGCCACTGTTTTCATTTAAACCTGCAGCAAAGGTTTGGGTGTATCAGTGTTTTGTTTGCAAGCTGCAGAGCAGGAGGATCTGTGCAATACAGGCCTGTGTGAGGTGAACACCTACAACTGACTCTGCTCATAGGGGAATCCTGGTGTTTTAGTAAGGGCTGTTTGGCTCTGTTATTATGGGAAATGTTGATAGGAGTGATATGATTTTCATGTTTGGCAATATAGCCAGTGTTTGGTGCATATGTGTTAGAAATTTGTTAGATCATACGTGACAAAAATTTCCCCCAAATCAATTCTTGAATGGTAGTAAAACATTTGGACTAAATTTGAAAGTGTATTTCTGAGTCGGTCGACAGGGGTAGGGGTACTCGGATACCGGGATGAATGGGTTACTTCTGTGGGGATCACGGTTGGTCGGTTCCCGGTTCCGTGCCCTGGACCATCAGTAAAGGGATGGGAGTGAGGATGATGGGAGTATTGTGTCCTGACGCCTCCTGTGGTAATTGGTAAAATCGGTTACCAGCGCTGTGTATGGTTGCTGAGGTGATCGGCATACGGCTTGTACGAACGCTATAGGCAGTAATGTCACACATTAAGTCTTTGTTTCAGTACCTTTCTTTTACTGATGTCCGGTAACAGGTACAGTTCAGGAGGGTAACCAGGTTTTCGGTGCAGGTAGAGATATTCACTCTGGAGATTTGTGAGGCCTCCTCTAACAATGTGTGCGCTGTTTGGGATCAGTCCTGCCTTAAGCTGAACCTGCCACCTTTTACTTTCTTTGGGGTCCTTCTCCACAACTGACAATGAGGACCTTTCCTTGGGGCTACCAATTCTCTTTCTGGGCCCCTGGTCCTATACTTGGTCAAGTTTGGCAACTCTTTCCCCTTCTTCTTCAGGGGGAGTAGATCCTCCTGATCTGTCCGGGTTTTCTATGCTATTCCTGAATTAATAGCAATCTCGGACTCCGGTGTCCGGGTGAGCTAAAGGGATAATAGTTTTATCTCTTTCTTTCTCCTCCTAGCCTCTGTCCCTCTCTCTAGGGGGCTTCACAACTCAGTCCAGTTTCCTAGTTCAGGGCTTAACTGGTCCCAGCCAACAGCTCTCTGTCTCTCTCCTCCTTCATCCCTCACAAGACTAACTACCGCTTTTGCTGTCTCCCTGGAAACTGACTCCTCCCCTCAGACCTGGGGTGGAAGGTGTTGTGTGTGCCCAAGTGTACATCTCTCCCTGCACCTATGGATCCTGTGGTAATCCCCCGCAGGGGTGCCACATTCCCATAAAAGGGAACTCTGGAAATCACATTAATTGTGATGACTGTTGACACCCATATCTTAGAATAATAATATAAGAAAATATCAAGCAGAATGGGTCATTGCATGACAACAATCCAAGAATATGCACAGCTGCATAGAAAGACTTTTTCTGTAGCTGATATAAGCATGATAGTGCCAGGACCTGGAAGATGCTCATATAGCGTTCCAAAATGATACTGCCTAAAGTTAAGCAAAATGAATTACAGGAACCTGGTGCCACTGCCACATTAATAGATATCCTACCTCTGTACCTGTGGCATCCCAGTGCCTCTTATTTTTAAATATTTTCACTTATGTAGGACCATTAATTCCACTGCGCTTTACATACATCATCACTGTTCCCATTGGGGCTCACAATCTAAATTCCCTATCAGTATGTCTTTGGAGTGTGGGAGGAAACCCATGTAAATACATACAAACTCTTTTCAGATGTTGTCCTTGGTGGGATTTGAATCCAGGACCCAAGTGCTGCAAGGCTGCAGTGCTAACCACTGAGCCCACCGTGCTGCTCTTTTGACTAATAGGCCTCTGCAGCATCATGCATGTCTTGTGCTGCAACACAATGACATTTCAGGAACTACTAATCAGAAAGAGCAGCCGGGATGCCACTGGTAGGAGGATTACATGGCTTTGGTCTGGTGCCCACAGACTACTGACCAGGACCATGCATAATCTTTTTGTTAAATTATTAATCAAAATATATTGTTCAAAATATTGATCAGGTAGTATTAATACTGCCTGATTAATACTTTAGGCAATATAGCTGCATCTTTTGTACCAAATGTAGAATCAAGAATAAAAGCATCTTGGCCAGTGGCCCTGGCTTCAGTGGTGGTTGAACAGGTGCATACTAGTGATGAGCGAGTATGTTTTGTTAACCCTTTAGCCGAGTATACTCGTCGCTCCGTGAACATGATTTGTGACCGTTTGACAGATTTAATACATGTGAGGAATGCCTGTTTTTCCAGCATTCCTGGAAACCGTCGCAAATCATGCACACGGGAGTGATTCAAACATATCACCGAGCATGCTATAAATACTCGGTGCTCGGCGGAGCATACTCGGCGAAAGGGTTAACAAAACATACTCTCTCATCACTACATGCTAGTGACGGCGAGCACTAAAATGCTTGGGTGCTCGATGCTCAGGTCGAGCACATTGGAATACTCGGGTGCTCGACCCCAGCAACGAGCCCAATGTAAGTCTATGGGAAACTTGAGCATTTTTCAGGCAGCTCCCCCAGGCGGTCTGCAGAGGGCCTAAAAATTGCCCAAATCAATGAGAACAGTGCTCAACTGACATGGGAACAGCATGGGGAAGACCTCTGAAAGCATTTCTGACTCCCAGGTCATTTCTGTCAACACAGTTGTCAGAGGTATTACGCCACTTTTACAGACTCACAATAAAACATACAAAAACGAAACCAAAATGGATTTTCCTGAGAAATATGTTAAGGAACATCCTTTCCAGAGTAATGACTTGTGTATAAAGCAAAATAAATAACCAAAAACAAAAATACTCTTCCATACCTTGGGCTATGTTCACACTTAGCATTTTTGATGTGTTTTTGCACTTTTGCTTTCAACCGTGACAAATGCATTCACCAGGAAATGTCATTTTAACATTTTACAACCTTATTTGGCCATGTGGTGTGTGAGATATCATCAGACACATCGTGTTTCATTTATGAAGGAGGGACTCTGAAAGTCACAAAGCCTATTTTTATAGGGCCATCAGGCGGCCTTTACTATTCTTAAAGGGCCAGCAGTCTGCTCTCACTATTCTTAGTGAGCCATCAGCCAGCTATGTTTTATTGTTCCCATTACTAAAGAGTGGGTCTCCTATACTGTTATTGCATATGCAGTGAGTGGCAGGGCTGCCCAAAATTTGGACGCACCCCAATACCACTTTGAAAATTTGGACGCACCCCAATACCCCTTTGAAGAGACTTAGAGGAGGGCCTCCTTAAAACAATGTTCCCATTATTAGGAAGTAGGTCTCCCATTGTGTTTGCCTTTGCAGTGAATGCAAGGGCTGCCAAAAATTTGGAGGCACTCCAATGCCCCTTGGAAGAGACATAGACGAGGGACTCCTGAAAAAAAATGTTCCCATTATAAGGAAGTGGGTCTCCCATTGTGTTTGCCTATGCAGTGAATGCAAGGGCTGCCAAAAATTGGGAGGCACTCCAATGCCCCTTGGAAGAGATGTGGAGGAGGGCTTCATAAAAAAAATTTCCCATTAGAAAGGAGTGGGTCTCCTATACTTGTAATGCCCATGCACTAAGTGTATGGGCTGACAAACATTTACCCCTGGGGGTATGCATGAACATACTGTATAAAAAAAAAATTTTACGGGCATCATAAACACCCTTTAAAAAAATTATGTGGGTGTTGCATAACGGACCACGGTCACCCTGATGATATGGTGGCGGAGGAGGAGGATGAGGAGAAGGAGGAGGACAAGAGCAAATAGCCAAAATCAGGAAGCGTATACCCATGTGGGGGTGTGAAGAGGTGCATGGGAATACACCTCCCAAAAAAGACACTGGATTTGAGTTTATGTTATGCTGCTATCATTCGGTGGTGTTGAGAAGTCTGGCCCAATCCAGCCCTTGTTATTTTTTTTAAGAGTTAGGCTGTCAGCATTTTCAGTTGACAGGCGGATGCGCTTATCAGTTATAATTCCACCAGTGGCACTAAAAACCCTCTCTGGTAAAACGCTGGCGGCAAGGCAGACCAGGACCTCCAAGACATAGCCAGTTCATTCCACGTATCCAGCTTGGATACCCAATAATTATAAGTCACAGAGGAATCACGGAGGATGTTGATACGGTTGGCAAGGTACTCCCTCAGCATTTTCCCAGACTTTGCACTCCTTGTGAGAGTACCCCTCAAGGCCTGTGCGATGGGAGGGGCTGAGAAAATTCTCACAGAACTTTGACAGTGTTCCCCTGCCTCTGCTGGATTGAAGTGGGGTCTCTCTCGCCTGTACTACTTGGTTGTCCAACGAACTGTGACCTCTGCCGCCAGCATTTTCAGATGGGAATTTTTTGAATAGTTCAGCAACAAGGGCCTTCTGGTACTGCCCCATTTTTGTAGACCTGTCCGCCTCAGGAATAAGAGATATAAAGTTCTCCTTGTAGTGTGGGTCTAGAAGTGTCACCAACCAGTAATGACTGTCACCCAAAATTTTGAGAACGCGAGGGTCATGGGAAAGGCAGCGTAACATAAACTCAGCCATGCGTGCCAGACTGGTAACAGGCAAGACTTCCGTGTCCTCACCAAGAGGACGACTGACCATGCTCTCCTCCTCCTCCTCTCTGTCCTCAGGCCTTCCACACTGAACAGATGGTATGACAGTTGTGCAGGTTGTACCGTCTATAGCGAATAAAACTAGCTCCAGTTCTTCCTCCTCTTCCTCATTGTCACCCAATCCACGTTGGGATGAGATGAGGCTGGGCTGTTTGTAATCACCCTGTATGGTTCCTTGCTCCATCTCATCGTGCTCCGCCTGCAATGCATCCTCTTTGATTGTAAGCAGAGAGCATTTCAGAAGACAGAGAAGCGGGATGGTGAAGGTAATGATGGTGTCATCCCTGCTCACCATCTTGGTGGAGTCCTCAAAGATTTGGAGGATGGTACGTTTGTCTGACATCCATGTCCACTCCTGAGGTCTTATGTGTGGAGTCTGAACTGAATACCGATGGCCTTGTTGATGCTGGTACTCAACAACTGCTCTCTTCTGCTCACAAATCCTTCCCAACATCTGCAGTGTAGAGTTCCAACGCGTGGGGACATCACACATGGTTGGTACGTATGTGAGGTCGCCTCACCTCAGAGCCACCACCAGGTTCCGGCCATTGTCATACATGAACATGCCTTGCTGTAGCTTCAGCGGTGTGAGCCACAGATCTGTCTGCTCTTTCAGAGCTGTCCACAACTATTCAGCACTGTGCAGTTTGTCACCTAAGCATATTAGCTTCAGCACAGCCTGTTGCCGCTTGGCCGAGGCAGTGCTGCAGTGCTTCCAGCTTGTGACTGATGTGGTCATTTTGGAGATGGAGGCTGAAGAGGAGGAAGAGGCTGAGGAGGATGAGATGCAGGAGCTGTAGACTGTGGGGGCAACCCTGATTGACCTAGGGCCTGCAATCCTTGGCGTCGGGAAGACGTGTTCCATCCCAAGGTCCGACTGGGTCCCGGCTTTCACTATGTTAACCCAGTGTGCCGTCAGCGAGATGTACCTTCCCTGCCCACAAGCACTTGTCCACGTGTCCGTGGTTAGGTGGACTTTCCCGGTAACTGCGTTGTTGAGGGCACGGCTAATGTTATGGGACACGTGCTTGTGTAATGCGGGGACGGCACACCGGGAGAAATAGTGGCGGCTGGGGACCAAGTACCAAGGGACAGCTGCTGCCATCAGGTTGCGGAATGCTAAAAGGCAACATTTTGAGCGCAAGCAGTCGTGAAATGTGTGAATTTAGTAGTGTGGCCTGTGGGGCACTGGCTGCGTATTTGCGCTTGCGTTCCAAGGACTGGGATAAGGACAACTGAACGCTGCACTGGGACAAGGACGTGGACGTGCTTCCTGATGCTGCTACTTGAGAGTGTGCAATGACAGGTGCAGGGCAGGAGTCATCTTCACATGCACCATGGACAGGGGATTGGCTTGCATGCACAACAGCTGAAGAAGCAGTGGTGCCACCCGCAGACACTGTTCCTGGACCCTGGGGTTCGGCCCACAAAGTTGGGTGCTTTGCTGCCATGTGCCTGATCATGCTGGTGGTGGTCAAGCTGCTAGTTTTACCACCCCTGCTGATGCTGGCCTGGCAGGTGGTTCAAATGGCCTTTTTGGGGTTATCGGCTGAGTGTTTAAAAAACAACCAGACTCGGCAAGACCTATCAATTGTACTGGCAACTTCCTTCGTGTTGGTGTTACGGGGAATGGTTGCCTGTCTTCTGTCTGCGGCCACCACACTGCTTCTTCCTGCCTGTTGGGGTGCTCTGCCTCCCTTCCCCTGTATGCTGCTGTCCTCGCTCTGCATGTCCTCCTGCCAGGTTGGGTCAGTTACTATATCATGCACCACCACCACCTCGTCTTCCACTTCCGTACCCTGGTCCTCCTCCTGACTTTCTGGCAATTGTGTCTCATCATCTTCCACCTCTTGTGACACTTTCCCACCGTCGCCTTCGTATGACCGTGGCTGCTCAAATATATGGGCATCGCTACATGCGATCTCCTCTTGCCCCTCTTCAAGTGGACCGGGCGAGAGGCCCGAATCTATAAATGGAAAAGTGAACAGCTCTTCGGAGTGTCCAAGGGTGGGATGAGTTGTCTCCGGGCACTCGGCATGGTGGGAGGAAGGAGGATCAGGGTGAGGAATATGCAGTCCAGACTCATGGCTACTTAGACTTGACCATGTGGAAGACAGGGTGGTGGTGGTGGTGACAAAGTGACTGCAATCATTATCCGCTATCCAACCAACAACCTTTTGACACTGCTCTGGGTTCAACAGTGCTGTGCTGCGGTCCCCTAGGAATTGGGACAGGAAGGTCAGGCGAGAAGATGTGGGTGTTTTTTGTGGACCAAGGTCACACGGCGACTCAGTCGACTCCGTGAACCAGTGAGGAACCAAGCAGAGGGACCAGGTGCTACTCCAGGTCAGACCCCGGTCACAGCTGTTGACCCACACCGGGGAATGCAGGAACAGGCAGGTTAGGCTGGCATACAGACAGGTGGATACTGGCAGGCACGGCTGGTATGCAGACAGGTGGGTATTGGCAGGCATGGCTGGCATGCAGACAGGTGGGCTCTGACAGGCACGGCTGGCATGCAGACAGGTGGGCACTGGCAGGCACGGCTGGCATGCAGACAAGCGGGTACTGGCAGGTAGGAAAGCAGGCAGAATAGGGACCAGTACAGACTGGAACACAGGAACGGAACCGCAGGTGCGGTAGACAAGCAGAGCAGAGCAAAACCCGCAGGTGCGGTAGACAAGCAGAGCAGAGCAAAACCCGCAGATGCGGTAGACAAGCAGAGCAGAGCAAAACTCGCAGATGCGGTAGACAAGCAGAGCAGAGCAGAACCCGCAGATGCGGTAGACAAGCAGAGCAAAGCAAAACCCGCAGATGCGGTAGACAAGCAGAGCAGAGCAAAACCCGCAGATGCGGTAGACAAGCAGAGCAGAGCAAAACCCGCAGATGCGGTAGACAAGCAGAGCAGAGCAAAACCCGCAGATACGGTAGACAAGCAGAGCAGAGCAAAACCCGCAGGTGCGGTAAACAAGCAGAGCAGAGCAAAACCGCAGGTGCGATGAACAAGCAGAGCAGAGCAAAACTGCAGGTGCGGTGAACAAGCAGAACCAGATACACACAAGGTACTTACAATGAAGTAGCGAGTGTACACAAAACTCACAAACAGAAGTTCAGAGACAACGAGTTGGAGTTAGGTGCAGGTTCAGACACGGCAGGAAAAGGCAAGGTTTGGACATAGAGAGAAACAAGTAACGGGTTAGGACTCAGTTCAGACCGGAACTGAACCAGGAATAAGATACTGGAACGAGCTTGGGAACTCAGCCCCCATGGTGGCAGAGACAGACTAGAAGTCACAGATAAGTAACAGGCCTGGGTATACAGCTCCCAGGGGCGGAAACAGACAAGATACAGGACAGGACCTGGCAACTCAGTTGCACAGAACACACTGAATGAAAGTGTTGCTCAGGCCCCTCCTACTGGGTGGAGGGGGTTTAAGTATCCAGTGACTCACAGCAATAAGCTGGGGATGCATTAGGACTGCGCACACTGTAGCTTTAAGAATCAGGAAGCAACAGCGCCACCGCCCTAAGCCAGTAGACAAGAGACATACAAACAGCAGGTACTGGAGCAAAGTGTGCAGCCTGGCCTGATAGGTAAGATTGCGGTCTTGCATGGTGGGAGATGGTAAGCCATGCAAGCACGTCGCCAGGGATGTTACACCTGGCCTGTAGGTGACTATTTTGAACAGCAAACCGGTGTCAAAAACTTTGGTAACACACTGAAAAAAAAATAAAATGGAGGCCAGAAATGGCAGTATTTTCTGAAAACGTATATGTGATCCGTGTGACGGAGAAAACACAGTTTGAAACACCTGGCCTGTAGGTAACTATTTTTAACAGCAAACTGGTATCAATTGCTTCACTGACACGCTGAAACAAATTTTTACTGGAGGCCAGAAATGACAGTATTTTCTGAAAATGTATATGTGATCTGTGTGACGGACAAATCACAGTTTTAAATACCTGGCCTGTAGTTAACTATTTTGAACAGCAAACTGGTGTCAATTGCTTCAATGACACACTGAAAATTTTTTTTAATGGATGCCAGAAATGGCAGTATTTTCAGCGCAATTATATGTGATCCGTGTGAAAACCACAGTTTTAAATAGCTGGATTTTTAGCGCTGTAATATGGAAAGGACCTGCCTGTATTCTGCAGTGCCAACAAGCAAATGTCGCAGAACAACGGTGTTCTCTGGATTGCTTTTTAAGCAAATAATGAGGATTAAGATCCAAAAAAAATTATTCCTGGCCCCTGAGACCTGGGCCTATTTCTAGAAATATCTAACAGCAGCATCAGACAAAACAGGAATGGAGCCTCTTGTGCTATATGCACTGCAGTCTGCTATATACACTGCCTGCCTGCCTATATACACTGCTTGCCTAATATCTCTGCAGATGGATTAGTCCTCAGAAAGACTGTTTGTTGAGATGGATATGTGTCTCTAATAAAGTTTGGTACACCTACACTAACTAGAAACAAGCAAATCTCTCCCTAGCTCAGCAGCACCTCTCCCAACACTGTCTGATTCCGGAGTGACTGTGACAAGCATAGCAGTGCCAGGTCTGATATAGACCTGATGACGCTGTGCGGCCAGCCAATCATTGTAATGCCAAAACCAACATGGCTACGGCATTAAAGTGAGTGGCAGGCAATGCCAGCATGTTCATTGGCTCTGTAAAGAGCGCCAAACATGCAGGGAGGAGACCTGAGCTCCCGCCGAGCAACCCCGGAAATACTTGGCAAGTGGCAAGCATCTCGAGCAGTGAGATGCTCGGACGAGCAACCAGGAAGTAGCGAGCATGCTCGTTCATCACTAGTGCATACCTTTAAGCCCGGACAGCATCGCACACCAGCAATTGAATAATCATATAATTACATTTATTGAAAAAGTATAACCCTTGAAGAGCTTCAATAAATATCTTGAGACCCTTTCGTTGCCATCATCTTTAAATGTTTGTTAGGGCCCTTTCACAGTGCTTTCTTCCCCATGTTCAGAGGCCCCATCAGGGCTTATGTCCGAACGCCCTGCAAAAAGGGATTTGGTTGTACGAGCCAACCAGGCTTTGACTTTAATGGTGTAGATGGAGTCACTATGTGCTCTCTGCCTACTGGAGGCAGACAGCTAGATGTAGTCTACTATGACTTGATGTCCACATCCAATAGGCGTATATGCACGAAAATGATGAACATCAGAGCACTAGTGTTGAGCCACCCCCGTAGTGTTCGAGTTCGGTTCGGTTCGTCGAACACCCATATGTTCGCCGAACTGTTCGTCGAACTGTTCGTCGAACACCTTCGAACACCGTTAAAACCAATGGCAGGCAAACAAAAACACATAGAAACACATAGAAAACACCTTCAAAGGTGTCCAAAAGCTGACAAACTGCTCAGAAGATACAACTAACACATGGAAAAGTGACAAGTACATATAGTCATGTGAAAAGAAAAGAGGTGGAGGAGTAAAAGGAGGGGGAGACACATATATAGGCATGTCATGCCCTTCTAAAACCAAAAAAGTGCGAAGCCGACACGGCCAGTCCGTTCCTGCCCGTGCGACCTCCGTGTCGCCGGGTTTGTGCCAGAGCTGCGATGGACCCTGACGACCAGCCCCCCTCTCTCGATACTGGTGCCTGTCCGCTGGTGGGTCGAGCACCCCCGCGGTGGGGGAAAGTAACATCTGCAGAAGAAACTAAGCCAAACTAAGATGTCTACTTCTTTTCGTGGACAATGTGATACGATCCCTTTCTTACAGACACGCCCATCGCTACAAATTCCAGATGAGGCACAAAAACAGCAGGTGCTTCAACGTATATCAAGTGCTCCTTCAAGTGGGCTCTCCTCCACCTCAACTTCAACATCACAAATACTCCAATCCTCAGAGGTGTCACCCCAATCGCACTTGCTTCCTCACAGCTCCCAAGTCTCCAGCTGCCCGTCTGAGTATGGGGTAACACAGATGGTTGAGTCTGCACAGCTGTTTACTCATACTATAGCCTGGGAAACGGAGGTCTGCTCCAGAGCTTCTGTTAATCCAGATGAGAAAATGATCTGCACTGATGCCCAGAATCTTTATGAGTCGGATCCAGGACCAGATGAAGAAGGTTCTGAGCATAATGTAGACCCTCGTTCCCAAACTGTAACTCTTGTTGGTGGAGACAATGATGAAGACGATGATGAGACTCAAATACCTGATTGGAGCGACAACTTGACTTTTCGGTCAGGGCAGGAAGAGGTTGGCTCTGAGGACGACGGGTGTGAGAACACACAGGGTGATGATGACGAGGTTGGAGATCCCACTTACTGTCAACCCACAGTCAGCCAGTCGATGAGGTCAGCAGAGGAAGTGGAGGAGGATGTGACTAGCCCAGGGGATGGGGATGACTCGGTACCCGGGCCTTTGCCTGGCCTTTGGGATGTCGCGGTGGTCGGCTCCCGGGCCCGTACCCTGTGGTCAGTCTTTAAAAGGGTGGATAATTGTTAATTTTATAAGAGTTCGTGACGCCACCTGTGGTATCTGGTGAGAAGCACCAGCGCTGCAGTAGTCCACTGAGGCCGGTGATAAGGCAGCTCGATGGTATAGCTCCCCACAGGTGGAGCTAGGCCTCAGAAAAGCGTATGCAGGGGGAATGCAGGACAGGAGAGAACCAGCTGGGTAAGAGCAAGAACGGGAACGGACACGGTAGTCACTTCAGTACCTTTTACTGGTGGAAATTCAGGCACATCCCGGAGCACTGTAGGGTGAAGGGTGCATATCAGGATCCTCCCCAATGAGCGGGTGTAGGGCCTCCTGTTTCTTGCCTCTGCATAGTAAGTTTCTGACCTGCCTGGAGCTAGGCCTAACTTTGTCTCTGTCCTGCGCTGGCTGACCTTGTGGTAGGGCCTTGTCTTGGAGTTCACGCTCCCAGTATGCAGGGCCTAAGCGTCTCCTGGCTCTGTTACGTATCAGCACCTTAGCGATCCTGGGACTTGTAGTTCTCCAGGGATTCTGGTTATGCCTTACTGGGTCATAGAGATCCCGGTAAGCTCGGATCCGGTGTCCGGTAAATGCTTCGGGGTGAGCTGGTTAAGCTCCTCTGCCCCCTATGTACTAACTCTCCACTCGCCTTCGGCCTGCTCGGGCCCTCACTAGGCTATACACACTAACGGCAACTTGCCGCGCTTCACCGATCTTATGGCGCCGGCACACCTTAAGCTCTAACTGGGCTCCCTGAATCTAGCTAACAGGAGCCTCGTGCTCCACTCCTGAACTATTAACTGAGTTCTCTAGACTAGACTGAGCTCCACTGCAGACTGACATCTCTTAGGCTTCTCTACTGCAGGAACTCTTCAGAGGAACTGAACTGCCTAGCTCCACCTTCCCTATTTATATCCCTAACGGGCTCCCTCTGCTGGTCTGAGGTGGAAGGTGGAGATGTGTGAATGTTTATGGGGGCCTCTTGTGGAGGATTCCATCAATGCACTCTTCTAGGATCTGTGATACCAAGCGCTGCTGGGCATCACAGATGCTATTGACGACGAGGTTAGGTTGCGCCTTCCTGGACAGAGACGGAGTACTGGAAGCATGTCAACAACTGCATCCTCAACCACAACTCTGCCTCTGACCACAAGTCGTAGTGGCTCTTCAGGTCGCATGGACTCTAAGCCTCGCATAGCCTGGGCATTTTTTCAGATCGATAAGGATGACCCAACTCGTGTTATCTGTAATATTTGTTACCAAAAGCTAAGTAGAGGCCAAAAAATACATAGTTTGAGTACTTTATGCATGAACCGTCACATGGATATGAAGCATAAGTTGCAGTGGGAAGCTCACTGTGCTACAATGCGGCCTAGCGGGCCGGACCAACCACCGTCTGCCCCATCTTGTGCATCCGCGGCCTCTTCATCCTCTGTGACTGGGGGGACAGCAATCACACATGTTTTTGGACGCAGACCTGCCACCTCTTTACCCGCAACAGCCAGTGTGATTGGCAGGTCATCATTTCATTTGAAAGTGGAAACACCAGCTGGTGTTGAGCGCTCTCCGACATCGAGAGCACCACCTTTGGATCAAGGCAACCTAACTTTTCCGCCTGCATCTTCCTCACAGTCCTCACAGTTTGCCGGGGACACAATACTCAATCCCGTCTAAGCACAACAGCCAGCCCTCGGTCCCTCAGATGTGGACAAGTAAAAGACCATTTCCTCCTAGCCATGAGAACGCTAAGAGGTTGAATTTCACCATCTGCAAGCTGTTGGCTACAGAAATGCTGCCTTTCCGCCTGGTGGACACAGAGGATTTTCGAGACCTTATGTCCGTCGCAGTGCCCCAGTACCAGATGCCCAGTCGGCGCTACTTCTCAATGAAAGGTGTGCCTGCGCTCCACCAGCATGTCGCACACAACATCACCGCTTCTTTGAGAAACTCTGTGTGTGACAGGGTGCATTTCACCACAGACACTTGGGCGAGTAGGCATGGACAGGGGCGTTACATGTCGCTGACTGGGCACTGGCTAACTATGGTGACAGCAGGACAAGGGGCTGCTGTCCAAGTCTTGCCGTCCCCACGAGTTGTACGTCAATCCTCTTTATCTAGAAGTTCCTCCACTGCTTCTGCCTCCTCAACCTCCTCTCGGTCCTCCACCTGCACCCAAAGCCTGTCTAGTAATGCCACCCGCTTTCTAACTGTGCAGAATGAATCCTGCACACCTCCTTACTATGCTGGCAGCAGGGCTCAACGGCATCTGGCGGTGTTTACTTTGAAATGTCTGGGAAATGTGAGTCACACAGCTGAGGAGTTGTGGTCAGCTCTGGAGACCCAGTTTCATGAATGGTTGTCTCCACTGGACCTGCAACCAGGGAAGGCTTCGTGCGACAATGCTGCAAACCTGGGTGCGGCCCTTAGCCGGGGCAATGTCACACACGTGCCTTGTATGGCTCACATGTTGAACCTGGTTGTCCAGCAATTTTTAGCCCACTATCCCGGACTAGATGGCCTTCTGCAGAGGGCAAGGTCACTGCGTGCTCACTTCCGCCGTTCGCATCCCGCAGCTCAATGACTTACATCTCTACAGAAGTCAGTTCATTGGCTGAAATGTGATGTGCCGACACGGTGGAATTCAACTCTGCACATGTTGCAGCGACTGTGGCAGCACCGACAAGCCCTGGTGCACTCCGTTCTGATGTATAGCCTGGGCCAACGAGATCCAGAGGTGGGGCAAATCACGCTGCAGGAGTGGTCTCAGATCAGGGACCTATGAAGTTGATGCGCCCCCTGGGCCGTGGGGTACCCGGAGCCGGGCCGGTAGACGCTGGGGGTTGTAGTCACTGTGGCGGCGACCCGGTCCGTGACCCAGGGCGGTCAATCCAAGGGTAATTTGTATATATGGGTTTTATAATGTCCGACTATGCCACCTGTGGAGTGCGGCCAAAGGGGCCGCCGCTGCGGAACAGTCCTCTGAAGCTGGTGGTTTTGCTGCAATGGTATTATTACTCCCCACAGGAAGAGTGTAGCTTCAGGGCAGTGTAGGTGGATGATGGTGGTTGTAGTGCAGGGAGTCAGTAATGAACACAGAGTCCGTGTGATGCAGTCCCAAGATCTTTACTCACAGTTGTTGCAGTCCAGATTACAGGTACCAGAGCCATCTCCCCCGTCGTGCTGTGCGTACTCAGTGAGGGGCTCAGTCCACCCCCAGATAGCTCTGGAGTACTTAGCAGGACTCCCTTCTGTGTGTCTTTTCTCTGGCCTTCTCCCTGCACCTCACACCCAGTGACACTTCTATCCGGTATCCTCGGGCCTAGGCGGGCGACGTGTGTTCTGTCTCCTGGGTCCTATGTGGCTACCTTCTTAGTGAGACTGGTGTGGACTTTGGCCTGCAGTACATGAAATGCTGCAGCCTCCGGTTTCTAGTTGAGCCTTGCTGTTTCTCCGCTAGTTGAGGGACCGGTTCCCCTTATCTGGCCTGACCCCTCTACCTCCTGGTAGCAGCGGGCATACAGGTGGCCTTCTGCACGGCCAGTACCCCTAGGGTCCCTTCGGTTCCTGGAGCCTTCCTGCTCCCACTCCTCTCTTCTCTCCTTCAGTCCTGGGCCTCCCAGGCTAGGCCCGTCTCCGAAGCAGAGCTCATGCAGAGCCTCTGCTCCTGTCACTTCTCCTCCTCTGACTGGCTTTCTCTTTCTAAGATGGCTTCCTATTTATACTCTCCCTGTCATGTGCTCCCCTAAGCTGTTTTCTCCACCCACACCCACTACATAGGACCCTCCCACCAGCTAGGGACCTGGGACTGTGCTCTCCCTTAGAAGCAATCTCGCCCTACCCCAACTGTGGGTATGTGTTGGATGCAGGTGTTAGGGTCCCGAGCCATACTCCTTCCTTACCTGAGGGTGAGATACCACGCCTCTGGGTGAGATTCAGTACCTCTGTGGCGACTGAACCCTCAGGGGTGCCACACACCCTTCTGCACAGTTTTGAAATGACGACGAAGATGTTTAGTGCTGACGATGATGCCATTATCAGCATGACTATTCTTGTGATTTACATGCTGGAGCACACGTTAAACAGAATTCAGAGTCAGGTGGTGGGACAAGAGGAGGTGGAGGAAGTAGAGGAGGAGTCGTATGCGGAAGGGATAACATCTCCAAGGTCCAGACGGTCGGCACCACCAAGGCGGCAGGCATGGGAGGGTGGGGGAGAGGGATTAACCAGGGCGCATGGTAGCAGACAAACTGTTGAGGAAGGTGCAGGCACCGAGGAAGAAGTGGAGGACGAACTGGCGATGGGCATGGAAGACTCATCAGATGAGGGAGACCTTGATCACATTTCTGTTGTGCGACGCTGGGGGGAGAGGGCAGAGAAAGGAAGCATGATTCTTACCTCGCTACCAACACAACAAGGACTTGGTCCTCCTGGATGCGCAAGACACATGAGTGCCTTCTTGCTGCACTACCTGCAACATGACCCTCGGATTGTCAGAATTCGAAGTAATCCCGACTACAGGGTTGCCACACTCTTAGATCCCCAGTACAAAAGTAAATTTGCTGAAATAATTCCTGCTATAGAAAGGGATTCACGCATGCAGGAGTATCAGCAGAGGCTGTTGCAGAATCTTACATGTGCTTTTCCACAAAACACCAGTGGTGCACGTAGTGAATCTCACAGTTCTAACTTGCAAACCGTGGGACTGTCGAGTCTTCATCACTCAAACCGTAACAGTAACACAGTATCTGCTGGTAACAGCAATTTTGTGGAATCGTTTCACCACTTTTTTAGACCATCCTTTGCAAGGCCACAGGAGACAAGAAGTCTGACACATAGTCAACGCCTAGAGAGGATGGTACAGGAGTATCTCCAAGTGAACATCGAAGCTATGACTGTGTCACTGGACCCTTGCTCATTTTGGGCTTCCAATCTGGAAAAATGGCCGGAGCTCGCCACTCACGCCTTGGAGATCTTGTCATGCCCTGCAGCCAGCTTTCTCTCTGAACATGTGTTCAGCGCTGCTGGTGGTGTGCTGACAGATAAGCACACGAGGCTGTCCACTGAGAATGTAGACAGACTCACGTTCCTAAAGATGAACAAATCATGGATCCGCAAGGACTTTTCTACCCCTGTGTCATCCTGGGGAGACTAAAAGCTTGAGGATTTGGTAAAATTACCTCACCAACCGTTTTAAGCAACTCTGGGGCAATTGATGCCACTTAAGTGGTGTCTGTGCCAAAATTTTTGGAAAAAATGGAGACTCTTTTAGGTGTCCCCTTGCTGTGTTTTACGTGACGTTGGCATCGTCAATTCCAGGTGGGTTGTGTCGCTCCCCCCCCCTTTTAACTGTAAGAAACTACATACACTATGGTTGAGTGTGAAGAGCTGTTTACTCAGAGGTCTGCTCTAAAGCTTCAGTGTCTGCTAGTCAGCGTAGAATTTTTAACTGCATCTAGCCTAGGCAATACTTTGGGCGTAGTAGCCCAGCTGCAAAGCAAGCTGCACCGCCTGTGTATCTAATAAGAATTTTTAAATGCATCTAGCCTAGGCATACTGTGGGGACCCCCAACCAAACCCATACGCTCAGCCCCCCTACCGCCCCCCTTTCCTTGACAATACAATAATGTAACTCTTACAACTGGATGGGTGAGGATCGGTCACAGCTTTATTAACTCTTTATACTCATTCCATTAGAAAGGCATTTTATTTCTAAAATAATTCAGCTTGTTGCAGCATGCCCAGGGTCTCCACACCGGCAAGTTGGCCAACAAGTGTAACTCTCCAACATGTCCTTTCTATTTCCAGGCCACGGAGGATCCTGCGTACTCGTATGCAGGACTCTGACCCCCATCCATCACTCTTAACGCTTGTTCCACTCCGTCCTGGAGTCCTGACAGGAATATGTCCAGTCCAATATCCATTAAGTGAACACCGTCGGGCCGTATGAGGCCTGTTTTATCTCCATCCAGTTGTCGGTGTTGTATCACTACACCGCCTCTGTCTCTTCTAAATTTTGCCATCCGAATATTTATTACCCGCCTTGTCCGTTCAATGGCCGTGATGTCTCGCGCACCTTGCCATACCGCTATCGGCATAATCTCTGACCATACTATAGTTAGTTTTGTGAAAAATTCTCTGAAGCGCTCAGTGTCTAGTTTCATTATTGCCATTAGTTATGCACTCTTGTGATGACCTAGGTCGTTTCCCCTGGCCTGTATAACTAAGATGACTGGACCTCTTGCCTCTGTCCCTACCTTGATTACCTCCATTAGTACCTCTGGCCATAGCAGGCCTCTAATACCTCTCCAGTTGAAATATGTGTTATGAAACTCTAATTTCCTCCCGCCGGTGGTTCCCTGCCGATGTAATGCATTTATTAAATATAGCTTGGAACTGGTATCTTGATAATGGTGTTCCATCAATGTGTGATAGGAAGAAATTACTTTGTGATCTGATGGTTATATATGTTTTTACTATTGTTACCCGACTCAGTGTACCGTTTGTGGGTTGTAGAAGTACCCAAGTGCCCCTGCCCGCTGGAACCGTTTTCGATTGGCGTATGTGAAGACGTATTGCATTATTGGCTATGACTACGTCCTGGTGTAATAAGCCTCCACTGGTGGTAATTTTGGATTGAGGGACTAATTCGCTTATGCATAGCGCCGGAAGAAGGCGATCGCAAATGCAGTAGACAGTAGTGTTGCTTCAAATTGTGAGTGTCATGTTAATGGTGTTAGGGATATGATGTGAGAAATCAGTTTTAGTGACACAGGACGGGATGTCTACACTCCTGACTTGGCTGACCCCTTTTCCACCCTTTTATGGATTGTCTGATGATGAATCTCTTTGTCACATCTCCCCAATTCAGTAGTTGGAAGTGAAATGCTACTCCGGTCAGACACCGCTGCACTGACGCCCCTGATATGCCCCTCATCATTGGCTGGTGGAGAAATTCTATGGTGACTTGTAATCTGGCTTGTTCACATTGGTCAACCCGTCTGCCTGCTACTAGTCGTGTCCACTCTTCCCATGCCTTACCGTATGCTTGCCATGTCGACGGGGCAACTGACGCTTTGATTAATGGCATCAACTATTCGCCACTAGATCCCATAGGGAGGGTGGGCAACTGTTGCCCGATGGGTGGGCGTTGGGGAGGAGCTCTGTGAAAATCTGCCAATTGAATTGTGATACAGCGTTAGCAGCAGCATTAGATCCCTCAGCATCGTGGCTAGCACGGACCCATGCATTGTGTTTTAGGCACAGGAATGCTAGCCAGCGTAGATGGGAGAGACGATGATACCATCTTATTAATGCAGTGCACTAGGCTGGTGTTTTTTGTTATGAAGCGTATATTTTTGTTAGCCAGGAGCGCGCCCCATATTTCTATTGCTACCACTATTGGGAAGAAAAAAAATTTTCCGGGCTAGATGCAGCTAAAAATTATTATTAATTTCAAAGCAGGTGGAGCTTGGTATAGATGGCCTAATACAATGAGTACCACACACTGCTACTATGCCCAAAATTATTTTCCAGGCAAGATGCAGCTAAAAATTATTAGCAATTTCAAAGCTGGTGGAGCTTAGTATAGATGGCCTAATAGAATGAGTACCACACACTGCTAATATGCCCAAAATTAGTTTACAGGCAAGATGCAGCTAAAAATTATTATTAATTTCAAAGCTGGTGGAGCTTGGTATAGATGGCCTAATACAATGAGTACCACACACTGCTACTAAGTCCAAAATTATTTTCCGGGCTAGATGCAGCTAAAAATTATTTTGAATTTGCAACCTGGTGGAGGTTAGTATAGATGGACTAATGGAACAAGTCCACACACTGCTACAAGCCAAAATATTTTTTCAGAGCTAGATGCAGATAAAAATTATATTGAATTTGCAACCTGGTGGAGGTTAGTATAGATGGACTAATAGAACAAGTCCCACACACTGCTACAAGCCAAAATAGTTTTTCAGAGCTAGATGCAGATAAAAATTATATTGAATTTGCAACCTGGTGGAGGTTAGTATAGATGAACTAATAGAACAAGTCCCACACACTGCTACAAGCTGAAATATTTTTTCAGAGCTGGATGCAGATAAAAATTAGATTGAATTTGCAACCTGGTGGAGGTTAGTATAGATGGACTAATAGAACAAGTCCCACAAACTGCTACAAGCCAAAATATTTTTTCAGAGCTAGATGCAGATAAAAATTATATTGAATTTGCAACCTGGTGGAGGTTAGTATAGATGGACTAATAGAACAAGTCCCACACACTGCTACAAGCCAAAATAGTTTTTCAGAGCTAGATGCAGATAAAAATTATATTGAATTTGCAACCTGGTGGAGGTTAGTATAGATGGACTAATAGAACAAGTCCCACACACTGCTACAAGCCAAAATATTTTTTCAGAGCTAGATGCAGATAAAAATTATATTGAATTTGCAACCTGGTGGAGGTTAGTATAGATGGACTAATAGAACAAGTCCCACACACTGCTACAAGCCAAAATAGTTTTTCAGAGCTAGATGCAGATAAAAATTATATTGAATTTGCAACCTGGTGGAGGTTAGTATAGATGGACTAATAGAACAAGTCCCACACACTGCTACAAGCCGAAGCTAAAATATTTTTTCAGAGCTAGATGCAGATAAAAATTATTTTGAATTTGCAACCTGGTGGAGGTTAGTATAGATGGACTAATAGAATGATGCTATGCCCAAAAGGTTTTACTTGGCTAGGTGCAGTAAAAACTTTGCATTCTATACACAGGTGGTGTAGCTTGCAACACAGATAGGCTACTCCACTGACTAACACACACTGCAAGAGGCCAAAAAGGATTTGCTTTGCTAGATTTAGCCAAATGCTGTGAAAAAAACTTGCACAGCACTGGCACAGACCTGCCTGGCAAAAAGTGATAGGAACTGATGTAACCTAGCCCTCAAAGGACTGCAATTACAATTAGTCTTTACTCCCAACCTATCTATTTAAGAGCACAGACCTGCCTAATAAAAGTGATAAGAACTGATGTAACCTAGTCCTTAAAAGGACTGCAATTACAATTAGTCTTTACTCCCAACCTATCTATTTAAGAGCACAGACCTGCCTGATAAAAGTCGTAGGAAATGATGTAACCTAGTCCTCAAAAGGACTGCAATCACAACTATTCCCTACTCCCAAGCTATCTGTAGATTTGTGCGAAAATTAGCTTGAAATTAACACTCAATATAGCGCACACAGCAACAGCGGTGCCGTCTAACACGCAGTTGCAGCAGTGAGAAAATGGTGGCGACGGGGAAAATGGCTGGGTCTTATAGGGCAAGGACATGTGACATACACTGCCAATGACACATGCCCTTGCTTGTGTGAAAAAAAGCAGTTTGCTCCGTGTGTGCGCTGCTGATAGGCTGACAGATTGCACCTCCCCACTGTAAATGCGGGAAAGAGAAAAAAAAATGGAGATCTTCATTATTTCTGCAGAGATCCATCTCCTGCCCCTCCCCCCGCCCCGCTGTACACTCAAACTGCGTATTAACATTAATTTTCAGCATTACTGAGAAAAAATCCAGTTATGATTTTGGTGCACGAACAGTTATCAAACATAACCTCGAACAGCCGAATTTTTTTCAAATTGTTCGTGTTCGCTTAACGGCTCGAACACCGCCCAAAACAGCTCGAATTTGAGATTGGCGAACAGTTTGAGTCGAACACCGCTCATCTCTAATGGTGACTCCATCTGCACCATTATAGTCGATTGTCTTTCTGCTGTCTCTAACATCATGTCCTCACTCTATCAAAAACTGAATCTGTCAAAAACTGAACTCCTTGTGTTTCCTCTCATTATTAACCATCCCAAACCCAATATTGCCATTTCCGTGTGTGGCTCTATCATTACTCCCCAGCAGCATGCTCACTCACTCATGTCACCTACACCTCAAAAACATCTCTAGAATACAACGTTTCCTTACATTTAACTTTGCAAAAGCTCTTACTGTTGCTCTTATTTATTCTCATCTGGACTATTACAATTCTCTGCTAATCGGTCTCCCTCTTACTAAATCCTGTCCTCTTCAATCCATCCTGAATACAGCAGCCAGGATCATATTCCTTTCTAACCGCTACACCGATGCCTCTACCCTGTGCCAGTCATTGTACTGGTTGCCCATATTCTACTTATCTCTCTCACCCACAAAGTTCTCTGCAGTTCTGCACCACCCTACATCTCCTCCATCAACTCTATCACACTACCCGTGCCCTCTGTTCCGCTAATGACCTAAGACTAACATCCTCAATAATCCAAAACTCCCACTCCCGTCTCCAAGACTTCTCGTATGTTGCGCCAATTTTCTGGAATGCACTGCACAGCACAATTCAATTAATTACCAATACCCACAGTTTTAAGCGTGCCCTAAAAACGCACTTCTTTATACAGGCTTATAATCTCACTTCACTATTTTGGTTTTACCCTTACATATCATCTATTCACACACCTTCCATGCACGCAGTAGCACTTTGTATTTGGATGTTACGGGTCCGGGTGGTGGAAGCTCTGTGCTTCGGTGCAAGGAGGGACCAGAGGGGCGTGACTAAGTGCCTACACGGCCCGACCAAGGTCACATGGCGGCTTAGTCGACTCCGTGAACCAGGGAGGAACCGGGCAGGTGGACCATGTGCCACTCTGGGACCGACCTTGTGTGAGAGCAGGTGATTCCCACGGGTCAGATGGCAGGAAATGACCAGTACAGCGGATGAGCACGGCAGGAAGGCTGACGGGTGGACCGGGTAGATAAGCAGGCTGGTTTGGCAGATAGCCAGACGGGTGCTCCGGGTAGGCGAGCTGACGGGCACGGCAGGTAACCTGTAGGTGCTTCGGGTAGACAGGCTGGCGGGCACGACAGGTAACAGGCAGGTGCTCCAGGTAGGCAGACTGGCGGGCATGGCAGGTTACAGACAGGTGTTCCAGGAAAGCAGGCTGGCGGGCACAACTGTAGACAGACTGGTGAAAAGAACTGTTAGACAGGCTGGCAAGCTGGACTGACAGAAGACTGGCAGGCAGGACTGGCAGGCAGTGGGACCTGAGTGCTGGAGCAAGTGTTTAGTACATGAAACAACAACCTTGCACAGGCACCTCCATATTGGAGGAGGTGCCTAATATAGGGGAAATCCTCCGGCCATTGGCCGGGGACTCTATAGGACGGTGTGCGCGGCCCCTTTAAGAGGGAGGGAGCGCGCACACGCCCTAAGCACAGAGCCAGGGAGGCTGTGCACAGAGCGTGCCACGGCAGCAGGGGAGTGGAAGTACGCTGGACCTGGACCGCGGCGGTGAGGGGAATGGCATCTCTGCCCGACTGGAGGCAGATACGCCGATGCTACAGTACCCCCCTTTACGCCCTCTCTTCTTCAGGTCCGCAAGAAATTTTTTAAGAAGATGAGGGGCATGAATGGTCTCCCTGGGTTCCCAGGACCTCTCCTCAGGGCCAAACCCCTTCCAATCCACAAGAAAGAAAGTCTTTCCTCTTACCCTCTTGGTGGCCAAAATGTTTTCTACCTCAAAGACATCCTCAGCAGAGACAGGAGCTGGAGCAGTACCTAGATTGTCAGAGAAAGAATTAAGGACAACAGGTTTGAGGAGGGATACATGAAAGGAGTTGGGAATCCGTAAGGTGACCGGGAGTTTCAGCTTGTAAGCCACGGGATTGATTTGGTTCAGAACCTCGAACGGACCGATGAACTGGGGGCTAGTGTTGAGCCACCCCCATAGTGTTCGGGTTCGGTTCGGTTCGTCGAACACCGGGATGTTCGAGGAACTGTTCGTCGAACTGTTCGTCGAACACCTTAGAACACCGTCGAACACCGTTAAAACCAATGGCAGGCAAACAAAAACACATAGAAACACATAGAAAACACCTGCAAAGGTGTCCAAAAGCTGACAAACTGCTCAGAAGACACTCTCTTTAAAAAAGCCGGCCGGCAAATTCAGCAGCGGCATACACCGGTACCCGACAATTTAGACAAGAAGGAATAGAGCATCACACATAGATTAGATAGATAGAAACATGTCAGTCACACATATAAGAAGCACAGTGACAGTGTTGGTTACTGCACTTGTCATTTAGTGTAAAGGATTTAGTAAAAAAAATATTAGTGTTTTCATGCACCGTCTCTTTAAAAAAGCCGGCCGGCAATTCAGCAGCGGTAGCCGACAATTTAGAACAGAAAGAATAGAGCTTCACACATAGATTAGATAGATAGAAACATGTCAGTCACATATATATGAAGTACAGTGACAGTGTTGGTTACTGCACTTGTCATTTAGTGTAAAGGATTTAGTAAAAAAAATATTAGTGTTTTCATGCACCGTCTCTTTAAAAAAGCCGGCCGGCAATTCAGCATCTGTACCCGACAATTTAGAACAGAAAGAATAGAGCTTCACACATAGATTAGATAGATAGAAACATGTCAGTCACATTTATAATAAGTACAGCGACAGTGTTGGTTACTGTACTTGTCATTTAGTGTTAAAATAAAGGATTTATTAAAATAAAAATTGGCGTGGGGTTCCCCGTAATTTTAGTCTCTAGCGGAGGTTAAGCAGACGGCTGGGGCAGAGGTTTGAAGCCTAGGAAGGGGGTAATACCCACGGAGCTTCCCAGGCTACTAATATCAGCCCCCAGCTGAATACCTAGCCTTTACTAGCTATTAAAATGGGGGACCCCTCAAAAAAAATGACGTGGGGTCCCCCCTATGTTAATAGCTAGCAAAGGCTAGGCAGACAGCTGGGGGCTGATATTAATAGCCCAGGAAGGGTGCCATGAATATTGGCCCCCTCCCAGGCTAGAAACACCAGCCGTCAGCCGCCCCAGAAATGGCGCATCCATAGGATGCGCCAATTCTGGCACTTAGCCTCGCTCTTCCCACTGCCCTGTAGCGGTGGCAGTGGGGTAATAGGGTTGGGGTTGATGTCAGCTTATAACGCCTGCTGACATCAAGCCCAGGTTAGTAATGGAGAGGCGTCTATAAGACACCCCCATTACTAACTCCATAGTAAAAGTTAAAAAAAACACAAACACCCAGAATAAAGTCCTTTAATTTAAATAAACACACAATTCTTTATTGTTCTAAATTAAACCATACTTACCATCACGCCCATTCCAGCTGAAGCCAACGATCTCCTGCAATAAAAATAAAATAATAAACCAACATCATCCTTACCTTTCGATGGTTCCCAGGACAGCTTCAGCTTTGCTACATCGAGATGACAGGCTGGACCGCAGGAGAAAGCTACCATCCAGCCTGTCATCCCGCGGACACTGAGAAGCGCAGGCATGCTTGCGCTCCTCAGTGTCTCGCTGTGACGGCATCCAGATGAGCCGAGGTCATGTCCAATGAACTCGGCGCACCTCATGCACGTCACTGACAGCGTGGGAAAATTCTCCTGCACTCAGCGCTTCAGCGTGGGAGAGTTCTCACGCTGAAGCGCTGAGTGCAGGAGAATTTTCCCACGCTGTCAGTGACGTGCATGAGGTGAGCAGAGATCATTGGACATGAACTCACCTCATGCACGTCACTGACAGCGTGGGAAAATTCTCACGCTGAAGCGCTGTCAGTGACGTGCATGAGGTGAGTTCATGTCCAATGATCACTGCTCACCTCATGCACGTCACTTACAGCGTGGGAGAATTCTCCTGCACTCAGCACTTCAGCGTGAGAATTTTCCCATGCTGTCAGTGACGTGCATGAGGTGAGCCGAGTTCATTGGACATGACCTCGGCTCATCTTTATGCCGTCACAGCGAGACACTGAGGAGCGCAAGCATGCCTGCGCTTCTCAGTGTTTGCGGGATGACAGGCTGGATGGCAGCGTTCTGCTGCGGTCCAGCCTGTCATCTCGATGTAGCAGAGCTGGAGCCGTCCTGGGAACCATGGAAAGGTAAGGATGAGGTTGGTTCCTTATTTTTGTTTTCTTGCAGGAGATCGTTGGCTTCAGCTGGAATGGGTGTGATGGTAAGTATGGTTTAATTTAGAACAATAAAGAATTGTGTGTTTATTTCAATTAAAGGACTTTATTCTGGGTGTTGTGTTTTTTTTAAATACTTTACTAGAAATTCATGGCGGTCATGTCTAATACTGGCGTGACCCCATGAATTTTGGGCTTAGGGCCAGCTGATAATACCAAGCTGGCCCTAACCCCTTTATTACCCAGTGAGCCACCGCACCAGGGCCCTGGATGAGTTGGGTACAGCGCCAGAAGATGGCGCTTCTATGAACGCGCCATTTTCCGGGGTGGCTGCGGACTGCAATTTGCAGCGGGGTGGGCCAGAAAGCTTGGGCCTCCCTGCGCTGCAGATTCCAGCCCCCAGCTGCCTAGTTGTACCTGGCTGGACACAAAAATAGGGCGAAGCCCCACGTATTTTTTTTTTAATTATTTCATGAAATTCATGAAATAATTAAGAAAAAAAGGCCTTCCCTATATTGTTGTGTCCGGCCAGGTACAAATAGGCAGCTGGTGGTTGGTGGCAGCCCGTTCCTGCCTGCTGTACCTGGCTGGACACAAATATAGTGCGAAGCCCCACTTCAATTTTTTTTTATTATTTCATCAAATTCATGAAATAATTAAGAAAAAAAGGCCTTCCCTATATTGTTGTGTCCGGCCAGGTACAAATAGGCAGCTGGTGGTTGGGGGCAGCCCATTCCTGCCTGCTGTACCTGGCTGGACACAAATATAGTGCGAAGCCCCACTTCAATTTTTTTTTATTATTTCATGAAATTCATGAAATAATTTAAAAAAAATTGACGTGGGGCTTCGCACTATATTTGTGTCCAGTCAGGTGCAGCAGGCAGGAACGGGCTGCCCCCAACCACCAGCTGCCTATTTGTACCTGGCCGGACACAACAATATAGGGAAGCCCTTTTTTTCTTAATTATTTCATGAAATAATTTAAAGAAAATTGACGTGGGGCTTCGCCCTGTTTTTGAGTCCAGCCAGGTACAACTAGGCAGCTGGGGGCTGGAATCCGCAGCGCAGGGAGGCCCAAGCTTTCTGGGCCACCCCCGCTGCAAATTGCAGTCCGCAGCCACCCCGGAAAATGGCGCATTCATAGAAGCGCCATCTTCTGGCGCTGTACCCAATCCCGCAGACACTGAGAAGCGCAGGCATGCTTGCGCTCCACAGTGTCTCTCTGTGAGGGCATCCAGATGAGCTGAGTTAATGTCCAATGAACTCGGCTCACCTCATGCACGTCACTGACAGCGTGGGAAAATTCTCCTGCACTCAGCGCTTCAGCGTGGGAGAATTCTCACGCTGAAGCGCTGAGTGCAGGAGAATTTTCCCACGCTGTCAGTGACGTGCATGAGGTGAGCTGAGTTCATTGGACATGAGCTCACCTTATGCACGTCACTGACAGCGTGGGAGAATTCTCCTGCACTCAGCGCTTCAGCGTGAGAATTTTCCCACGCTGTCAGTGACGTGCATGAGGTGAGCCGAGTTCATTGGACATGACCTCGGCTCATCTGGATGCCGTCACAGAGAGACGCTGAGGAGCGCAAGCATGCCTGCGCTTCTCAGTGTCCGCGGGATGACAGGCTGGATGGCAGCGTTCTGCTGCGGTCCAGCCTGTCATCTCGATGTAGCAGAGCTGAAGCTGTCGTGGGAACCATGGAAAGGTAAGGATGATGTTGCTTTATTATTTTTCTTTTATTGCAGGAGATCGTTGGCTTCAGCTGGAATGGGCGTGATGGTAAGTATGGTTTATTTTAGAACAATAAAGGATTGTGTCTTTATTTCAATTAAAGGACTTTATTCTGGGTGTTTGTGTTTTCTTTTAACTTTGACTATGGGGTTAGTAATGGGGGTGTCTTATAGACGCCTCTCCATTACTAACCTGGGCTTGATGTCAGCTGGCATTATAAGCTGACATCAACCCCAGCCCTATTACCCCACTGCCACCGCTACAGGGCAGTGGGAAGAGCGAGGCTAAGTGCCAGAATTGGCGCATCCTATGGATGTGCCATTTCTGGGGCGGCTGACGGCTGGTGTTTCTAGCCTGGGAGGGGGCCAATATTCATGGCACCCTTCCTGGGCTATTAATATCAGCCCCCAGCTGTCTGCCTAGCCTTTGCTAGCTATTAAAATAGGGGGGACCCCACGTCAATTTTTTGGGGGGTCCCCCATTTTAATAGCTAGTAAAGGCTAGGCATTCAGCTGGGGGCTGATATTAGTAGCCTGGGAAGCTCCATGGGTATTACCCCCTTCCCAGGCTTCAAACATCTGCCCCAGCCGTCTGCTTAACCTCCGCTAGAGCCTAAAATTAAGGGGAACCCCACGCTAATTTTTTTTTTAAATAAATCCTTTATTTTAACACTAAATGACAAGTACAGTAATCAACACTGTCACTGTACTTCATATATATGTGACTGACATGTTTCTATCTATCTAATCTATGTGTGATGCTCTATTCCTTCCATTCTAAATTGTCGGGTACCGCTGCTGAATTGCCGGCCGGCTTTTTTAAAGAGACGGTGCATGAAAACACTAATATTTTTTTTAATAAATCCTTTACACTAAATGGCAAGTACAGTAATCAACACTGTCACTGTACTTCTTATATATGTGACTGACATGTTTCTATCTATCTAATCTATGTGTGATGCTCTATTCCTTCCATTCTAAATTGTCGGGTACCACTGCTGAATTGCCGCCGGCTTTTTTAAAGAGACGGTGCATGAAAACACTAATATTTTTTTTTATAAATCCTTTACACTAAATGACAAGTACAGTAATCAACACTGTCACTGTACTTCTTATATATGTGACTGACATGTTTCTATCTATCTAATCTATGTGTGAAGCTCTATTCTTTCGGTTCTAAATTGTCGGGTACCTGTGTACGCCGCTGCTGAATTGCCGGCTTTTCATGTTTCACTGTGAGCACAGTTCCCATCGATTTGGGCAATCACTCTAATGCCACAACCACCATGGCTGTGGCATTACAGTGAGTGGCAGACAATCCCTGCATGATTGGTGCTCTAAATAGCGCCAGACATGCAGGACACGCTTTTGGTGCACGAACAGTTATCGAACATAACCTCGAACAGCCGAATTTTTTGCAAATCGTTCGGGTTCGTCGAACAACTCGAACACCGCCCAAAACAGCTTGAATTTGAGATTGGCGAACAGTTCTAGTCGAACACCGCTCATCTCTACTGGGGGCCCAACTTATAGGAAGGTATCTTGAGACGAACATATTTGGAGGAAAGCCAGGCCTTGTCTCCCGGACGGAATTGAGGAAGATCCAGGCGTCTCTTATCAGCATGTTTCTTCATCCGCTCGGAGGACTGAAGAAGTGCAGATCTAGTATCTTCCCAAATGGCTGAAAATTCGCTGACCAGAGACTCTGCGGCAGGATTGTCCACTGAAGAGGAGACGGGAAACGTAATCCAGGGGTGTTGACCGTAGACCACAAAGAACGGGGATTTGGAAGAGGACTTGCTTTCATGGTTATTATAGGAGAACTCGTCCCAGGGCAGGAGCTCAACCCAATTGTTATGGTGAGCGTTAACAAAGTGCCGAAGGAAGCTGGTAAGAACCTGGTTGATACATTCCACTTGACCATTGGACTGAGGATGATGAGCAGAGGAAAAATCCAAGGAGACATCCAGCAGTTTACACGTAGCTCTCCAGAAGCGCGAAGTGAACTGAACCAGGCGGGAGTTAACAGTCCGCAGATAGGACAGGATAGTCTCCTGTTGGGATCTCTGACGTGAGAAATCCTGGTACAGGTCAGAGAGTGAAGGAGCCTGGGAGCCACCGGGTTCCATGGCCTGTGCAAACTGTTACGGGTCCGGGTGGTGGAACCTCTGTGCTTTGGTGCAAGGAGGGACCAGAGGGGCATGACTAAGTGCCTACACGGTCCGACCAAGGTCACACGGTGGCTTAGTCGACTCCGTGAACCAGGGAGGAACCGGGCAGGTGGACCAGGTGCCACTCTGGGACCGACCTTGTGTGAGAGCAGGTGACTCCCACGGGTCAGATGGCAGGAACTGACTGGTACAGCGGATGAGCACGGCAGGAAGGCTGACGGGTGGACCGGGCAGATAAGCAGGCTGGTTCGGCAGATAGCCAGATGGGTGCTCCTGGTAGGCGAGCAGGCGGGCACGGCAGGTAGCCTTCAGGTGCTTCGGGTAGACAGGCTGGCGGACATGACAGGTAACAGGCAGGTGCTCCAGGTAGGCAGACTGGCGGGCATGGCAGGTTACAGACAGGTGCTCCAGGAAAGCAGGCTGGCGGGCACAACTGTAGATAGACTGGAGAACAGAAGTGTTAGACAAGCTGGCGGGCTGGACAGACAGAAGACTGGCAGGCAGGACTGGCAGGCAGCGGGACCTGAGGGCTGGAGAAAGTGTTTAGCACACGAAACAACAACCTTGCACAGGCACCTCCATATTGGAGGAGGTGCCTAATATAGGGGAAGTCCTCCAGCCATTGACCGGGGACTCTATAGGGCGGCGTGCGCGGCCCCTCTAAGCACAGAGCCCGGGAAGCTGCGCGCAGAGCATGTCACAGCAGCAGGGCAGTGGAAGGACGCCGGACCTGGACCATGGCGGTGAGGGGAACGGCGTCTCTGCCCGGCTGGAGGCAGAGACGCCGATGCTACATTGGACTTATACACATATTGGTTGGTGACTGGTTCATGCAGCATTATTTGAATATCCTATTTATTATATTGATGGCTGGACCATACAGTATAAGCACTTTTTACCATTTACTTTTTGTGCCTCCACTATTTCCTCATAGATTGTAAACTTCCGAGCAGGGCCCTCACTCCTTTTGGTATTTGTTGAATTATGTGTTACTTTGTAATGTTTGAAATTGTCTGTACAAGTACCCTCTGAAATGTAAAGTGCTGTGGAATATGTTGGCACTACAGATATAAAAATTATTATAATGGCCTCGTTGGCACATACTCCCGGATCACATTTTACAGGGGACTCGGACATAAGCCCAGACAGGGCCACTGAATGTGCAGAAGAACTCAATGTGAAAAGGCCCTTATAAATTTTGTGTTGCATTTTTTTACAAAACTATTAACTATAGAACAGAGTAACCGGTGGGTTCTCCTTCTGTTAAAAGGAAACACTTCCACCCAGTGGCTGTTTGCATTATCGCACACATATTGTGTTTTTCCTTGCTCCTTTTACAGTGTAATTTTCTTGCTCCTTTTTACAGTTCTTCCCACATGTTTTCGAATAAACATTTCTTATTTTACAAAAGTAATGCCTCATAAGAAGCGCATGTCCCTTCCTGTGAAGCTCACTGCCTCAAGATATAAGTATTCGATCAATCTTCCAACTTCAAAATGTGCACTAAGAACATATCTGTTTGGTAAGCAAAAATTATACCCTAACCGTTCCTTCAACATCACAACAATGTATATAATAAATACTACTAATAAACTAGTGATAATCTGAGTAACATTTGAAAGCATGACAGTACGCCACGTGTGCCACAGCAAGTGTGACTAAGGCTGTGCTAGTAAAGTATGTACAGCTCACACCTAAAGCGGCACTGTGCCTGGCACCATGATGGGTAGAGAGAACAAACACCTTTTATACTAAGCTATTTCAGGGTCTAAATAATATTGTACTCTTAGGGTATGTGCCCACGATGCAGATTTGATGCAGAGCATTTTTTGCCTCTCCCTGGCAGAAAAAAACGCATGCAGATTTACATGCGTTTTTTTCTGCCAGGGAGAAGAGTATTTTTCAGCGTTTTTACATGCGTTTTTGCATGTGTTTTTTCAAGCGATTTTGAGCATCACTTGGAAAAGTGCTTGACAAGTTGGTCACTCAATATAAATCCATTCAACTGGCATGGATTTATATTGTGTGACCAACTTAGATGCTTTAAATGCTGCATCTATAGTAAAAAAAAAGAATTAAAAAGTTAAAAATAAAAAAAACTGTATACTCACCTCTCCGGTCTCCTCCCGGTTGTGATCCTCTCTCCTCGGCATCCCGCGGTGAACTGTCAGGACCTGTGGTGACGTCATTTAGTCAGCTAATGGTCATGCGACCATCACTTGATCGCTGACGTCAGCGGTCGCGTGACCATTAGCTGATTAAATGACGTCACTGCAGGTCCTGCCAGTACACCGCGGGACGCCGAGGTGAGTATACAGGTTTTTTTTATTCTTAACTTTTTTAGTTCTTTTTTTCACCGCGTGATAGCTGGGATGAAGAGGAGTTGTAGTCATTTCATTTCGCGGCCATTGAATTTAATTGAAATGCAGCAAATCCACATATACCTGCATGTTTGCTGCATTTTAATGTTCCTGAATGGCCGCGAATTTGCGGCGTAATCACGGTAGAAATGGCCATGCTGCGTTTTGCAACGCAATGCGAATTCGGCGCGCTAATTAGCACATCATGTGCACAGCATATCCAAATTCACATTGCTTTGCATGGCAAACGGTTTTACAAGCGCTTTCGCGACGTTTTCGCGGCTGTAAAAACGCCGCAAAAACGCTACAAGAACGGTACGTGGGTACATAGCCTTATGGTGACAGGCTTCATTCAAAACATTATTTTCTATAAATTAAAATGCTTGATGCCTTTTAAGTGGCTACATAAAATGATCCCAAGCATACCTCAAGGTCCACTAAGCCTTGATTACAGATACATCCTGGAAGATTCAGAAATGGCTTTTACAGTCTCCTGGCTTGAACCCCATCGAAAATGTTTGGTGGGATTTTAAGAAGGCGGTTGCAGCACGCAAACCCAAGATTATTAGTAAATTGGAGTCCATTGGCCAGGAAAGCTGACAGAAACAGTGTTTGGTTCTGCATCACATTTGCAGCAGGTCATAACAGCCGAAGGGGCTTTTCATTAACGATGCATTAGTTGTTAGAAGTGGCATTGTGTGTTGGATTAGGAGAAACCACTTGTTATATTAAAATATATTAAATGATTAGTTTATTCCAAACGGAAGACAGTTTGTGCATTTTGCAGATAAGCTTAATTTTCAAGAGGGGTTGAATAATTTAGATTGCAACTGTCAAAAAAATGCAATCTTGTACTGTAAGTTGTAACACAGCGACTAACATAATCACAAAACAAATAGACAGCAAGCCTAATATTGCAACGTTTTCCATAACAGTTTGTGTCATATGAATTACATATTGCAGGGTGCATGTAGTACTGCTGTTGAATTTAAAAAAAAAATTGTCACGATGTACAAAGGTTTTGTTTTTTGAATTTTTTTTAATTGACATGGTGTACAAAATTTTTTAATCCATAGAGAACACTTTGGGTATCTTTTAACAGGGACTTAACCTATTAGAATTATAGGGAGTCCTATGAGGCCTTTGACCAACTCTTAGGTAAAGGGTAACCCTTTCTGGAATATTACATAATTAAATATTGTTAACATTCTGCTGGACTTAGCCAGGAGGCTCATACCCTAGCCCCCATTTTAGTCTCAAATCTGCCTCAGTAGAGTTTCCATCAAGCTATACTTATAAAAGGGGCAAACAACAACAATAGAGGGCCCCATTGCAAGAACAGTATATTGACCGTTACTACTTAATAGCACATCACAGAACACCTCTTATGTTGCTCTAATAATTAGTAATTGAAAGCAATGACATTAACTAGCTCATTTGCTTATATGCCTTGAAGACCATTGTGCAAGAGGCTGTTGTGTGTGGGACATCCTTGTAGTATGGGATGACTTTGGGTAATACAGGAGGAGACCATGGCCATGGCTGGGTAATGTAGGATGCCATACATAAGGGGTTAGGTAGTGTTAGATCTGGGTTCAGTGCACAATTCCCATTTTTTGTAATCCAGTCCTCTGGGTGTGATGTAGCAGGAAAAATAACAAGGAAACTGAGAATTATACTGAGTCGAGAGAGCAAAGAGCTTGATACTTTGAGTTTAGTGGACACAAGTCAAATGTAAAGACAGTGAGCAGGGATATTTGCAGAAAAGTAAATGGAAAGTACACTGTAACCAAATGGAGACTAGTATGTGATCGCCATAGTGTCACCAGTTCCATTCACAAGAGACTGAGAGAGTGGCTGTGACTGACCTGGGTCTCACGTTCATGGAGAGAGTAGCAGATATTATAGTTAGAGTAGAATTAGTAGATTGCTAGAGGTAGTTCCCTGGGTGTGACTCATTCTAGGAGCCATTGGACTTGTAACGCTGGTGGGTGTGGACCCACTGTGACCCTGAAGGGGCATGACTAAGTGACTACCTGGTTTTTGCTAGAGCCTCTGATGGTGAGGATAGGCTTGGCTGCAGGTAGTTGCCAAGTACCACTCCAGGGCAGTCCCCGTGACAGCAGCAGCTGACCAGAGGGTCAGAGGCACGGGTTTGCGGTACAGGAGGACAAAGACAAAAGAGTGGTCAGACGGTCTGAGGTTGGGACAGGCAGCACAGGGTCAGTACACAGAGCCTAGGTCAGGAGCAGAGAAGTCAGACAGGCTGGGTCAGTAACGGGTGAATCAGTACAAGTAAAAGCATGAACAGGACACTAGGCAGATAAACTCACTAAGGACTAATGTTTAGGCAAAGGGTGGTGGGAAGGGATGCTTTAAACAGAGCCTGCTCACATGGGATAGGCTGGGGAACCTAATCTTAGCAAGACAAAGTAGGGTTAAATTCCTGAAGAGACCGGCCACGCCCCTGTGATGAAAGCCGGCCGGTGGGTGCAGCTCTCTGGCGCCCCCTTACCTCTCAGGTCAGTCAAGGTACTGCACCTAGAGAAAGTAGTGCCAGGTAGCTGCAACCAGCGCAGGGAACACGGTAGTGTGTTATCCCTTCAACGTCACTAAACCGTAACGTCACTACACAGCACAACTCGCTAGCGCCCTCTTAGCCTCAGGTCAGTCAAGGAACTGCACCTAGGATAAGCGGTCGCCAGGGAGACTGTCCTGTAACCTACTGGGTATCGGGGCCCTCTGTAGTGAGGGCGGTATATATATCTTCCTTGGCCGCGCCAGGAATATATATATCTGAACCTCCGACCGTCACTACCAGCCTTCCCCAATCCCCAGTTGGTATGCTGCCACCAGTCCCTATTTTAGATATACGCCCAGTCCGTGAATGGGCCTATATCGGGTCAGGAACCAACCCTGGGTAGCGTTTTGGCTTGAGCCGAGCTCACACGGACGTGCGTTCGTTATGCAGAATAAAAGGCAGGCCCACAATTACTTGAGGTAATTGATTATAATAATACACTAGATACACGATATACAACTAAATATACACAGGTATAAGGTCAGGCTAAACTATACAACAATGGAATACAACACACAGAATCACCACAGCATATCAGTTACCGGTTTCTTGATTTTCTTGTGACGCAGGGAGAGGATTCTGCGGTCGCAGGCACGGTTCTTTGTTACAGGCTGAGGCCTACCACCGCATGGTCAAACTGCTCCTCCCCTTGGTGGCCTCAGCTGGTGCTCAGATGTTCAGCACCCCACTCTTGGGTCAAGACTGACTTGTCTCTTGTCTGTCCTGCTATCTTACCTGCCCCGTCCCGCCCACTGCTGGTGAGGTCAGCTGGCTCAGTCTCCACCCTCAGGTCTAACTTCGATCAGAAGCCCAAATTCTATGGAACCCAATAACTTCTTCTGGGATGGTCTCATGATACCCCCAGGGGTTCCCATGGATTCGGGCCGCCGTAACCGACCTTTTGATATCAATTATGATACCATACGGTCCTCAGGAATGGCTCCGCGCTATATCTTGGCTTCCAGAGCACGTACAAACGTCTACCGCGGAGGCTTGTGTGCGCAATGGCTCCGGGACGCCGTGATATTTTTTTTATTGGCCCATCCCACGCAACATGCGTGTACTATTCATGTTTCTATATCTTATGCCTCCATGCTTGTGACAGACAAAGAAACTAGTCCTATGGGACAAATGGTCAGGTACAGATAGACGAAGCACCCCCCCCTGCTGGCTGTGTTTCCTCTCGAAGTCTTTGAAGCTCCTAGCATTCAAGTGTTAAGTAGGCTTCTTATCTTACAGGAGCCTGGATGGGGGGAAACTATCTAGTTGACGTTTTAACAGAAGGTCCCAAGGGTGGGGGCTGCTGAAGTGTGGCCATCCCTGGATATGATTTATCATTACCAAGATGGCGGCTACAGGTTCATCACACCTCCCCCTATACGAGGGCGCGAGGGGGTAGCACATTCCTGTGTTCCCCCGTGCGTCCTTCTGCACCCTCCCCTTGCCGGGATAACCCGTCAGCGTTACCGTGGTCACGGCCTCTTCTGTGGCGAATGGAGAAGTGGTACTGCTGGAGAGCGAGGCTCCAGCGTAGCAACCTGCCATTCGACCCAGAGACCGTGTGTAACCAGCTGAGGGGGTTGTGGTCCGTCTCCACGGTGAAATGGCTCCCGTACAAGTAGGGCTGCAGACGCTGCAGGGCCCATACAATTGCCAGGCATTCTTTTTCCACCGTGGAGTAAGCCACCTCCCGGGGCAGTAGCTTCCTGCTCAGGTACAAGACAGGATGTTCCTGGCCTGTCGTGTTGACCTGACTTAGCACAGCACCGAGGCCAAAGTCACTGGCGTCGGTCTGTACCACAAACGGCCGGTCGAAGTCGGCAGCTTGCAGTACAGGGGAGCTACTTAGGGCGGCCTTGAGTGCCCCGAAAGCTGTCTCGCAGGCGACTGTCCAGTCGACTGCGACGGGCAGCTTCTTCTTGGTGAGGTCCGTCAGGGGCTTGGCCAGGGTGCTATAGTGTGGGACGAACCTCCTATAGTACCCGGCGGTCCCCAAGAAGGACATCACCTGCTTTTTGGTCCTAGGAGTGGGCCAGGATGCGATGGCATCCACTTTCCCCGGTTCTGGCTTCAGAACCCCCCCGCCTACCCGGTGACCCAGGTAGAGGACCTCACTCATGCCCAGCTGGCACTTTTCCGGCTTGATGGTCAAGCCTGCCCGGTGGATCCGACCGAGCACCTGCCGCAGGTGCTCTAGGTGATCCTCCCAAGTGGGACTGAAGACTGCAATATCGTCCAAGTACGCAGCCGCGTACCCTTCAAGTCCCTCAAGCAGCGTATTGACCATCCGCTGAAAAGGGGCAGGGGCATTCTTCATGCCGAATGGCATCACTGTGGACTCGTACAGTCCAAAAGGGGTGATAAAGGCAGAGCGTTCCCTTGCCGCGGGGGTCAGAGGAATCTGCCAGTACCCCCGGCTCAGATCCATGATGGTCAGGTACTTAGCCCCGGCCATCCGATCGAGCAGGTCATCGATGCGTGGTATGGGGAACGCATCGGTGGCCGTTACAGCGTTGAGCCCCCGGTAGTCCACGCAGAACCGTGTAGTTCGGTCCTTCTTTGGTACGAGGACTACAGGCGAGGCCCACGCGCTGCTGGATGCCTGGATCACCCCCAGCTTCAGCATCTCGTCTATCTCTTGGCGCATGTTTCCCTGCACCTCGAAAGAGACCCGATATGCTGAACGCCGGATCGGCGGGTGATCGCCAGTGTCCACGTCGTGGACAGCCATCTCAGTCCTTCCGGGCAGGCTGCTGAACAGCCCCCGGAAGGGGTGCAGGGTGGTCCCCAGCTGGGACCGTTGGTCCTCCGTGAGCTGGTGGCCAACCCCCACATCCTCGATGGACCCACCCGCCTTGGCTTGGGTGAGCAGATCCAGGAGGGTTTCTACCTCTCCTTCCTCGGGAAGGTTGCACACTGGGTGGGCAGTCGCTTCCCGCTCATGATGAGCCTTCATCATGTTCACGTGGAAGGCCTTCCTCCTTCCACGGGCGTGATCCAGGGTGACCAGATAGGTGACGGCATTGAGTTTCTGGTGCACGAAGTAGGGACCTTCCCAGGCTGCCTGAAGCTTGTTCTGTGGTACGGGGACCAGTACCCACACCTTTTGACCCACCTGGTAGGTCCTCTCACAAGCATTCTGGTCGTACCACCGCTTCTGGTCGGCCTGGGCCTGGGCCATATTGTCCTGCACCAGCTTTGCCAAGGCCATCATCCTGTCCCGGTGGCGCACGACATACTCGATGACCGACACCTCGGGGGTGGCCAAATCCCCTTCCCATGCTTCCTTCACCAGAGCCAGGGGGCCCCGTACCCGTCGCCCGTACAGGAGCTCAAAGGGGGAGAACCCCGTTGAGGCCTGCGGAACCTCCCGGTAAGCAAATAGGAGGTGTGGGAGGTAACGCTCCCAGTCTCTCCCGTGGGAGTCGACCAACATCTTAAGCATCTGCTTTAAGGTGCCATTGAACCGCTCACACAGGCCATTAGTCTGTGGGTGATACGGGCTGGCCACCAGATGTTGCACCTGCATTTGCTTACAGAGGGACTCCATCAGCCGCGACATGAACTGGGTCCCTCGGTCGGTGAGCATTTCTTGGGGGAAACCCACTCTGGAGAAGATCTCCAGTAAGGCGGTAGCCACCTTGTCGGCCCGAATGGACGACAAAGCTACCGCTTCCGGGTACCGGGTGGCATAGTCCACTACCGTGAGTATGAAGCATTTCCCGGAGTGGCTGGGAGTGGACAGAGGTCCAATAAGATCCACAGCGACCCTCGAGAAAGGCTCTTCGATGATTGGCAGAGTTACCAGTGGGGCTTTGGGGCGCGGCCCCGCCTTCCCCACCCTCTGACAGGTGTCACACGAACGGCAGTAGGCACCCACCGCGGCTCCCATCCCAGGCCAGTAGAAATGCTGAGCTATCCTGGCCTTGGTTTTAGCGATCCCTAGGTGTCCGGCCATCGGAATCTCGTGTGCGATCCGCAACAATTCCGCCCTGAACGGATAGGGTACCACTAACTGTCGGTCCCTGGGCCACGCCTCCGGTGAACCCTGCTGGACCGTTACCCGGTACAGCCGTCCCTGGTCCCAGACCACACGCTCGCAGTCTGACTCCATGGGAGGCTGTGCCGCCTGTTCCTTGAGAGCTTTCAGGCTGTCGTCTGCTTCCAACGCAGCCTGAAATTCCTGACTTGATGTGGCCAGAATCGACGAAACTGCCACATCCTCCGTCAGCCCCTCCGGGCATGTCACCTGGCCGCTGTCTGACCCGGCAGACACTTGGTCAGAAGTGGGGAAGCCGTCGGACCTCTGCAAGGCTCCTTGGGCTCCGGCGCTCCCACTCCTGGTGACAGCGGCTATGACCGCTGTGACCGTGGGTAGTGCCTGCTTCCCCTCTGTTTCTGCCCAAGCCGCCCGATCAGGCAGGCTTCCTAGGCCTTTGGACATCTCGGATGTGGGGAACTCCTGCCCTGGGGTCTTACCTGGCGGCTCCTCTCTTGGGACACCCCCACCTCCCATGGCCTGTTCCTCCCCCTGCAGTGGGCCTATACTCAGCAGCCTGGATACCCCTGGGAGCCCTACACTGCCGGTAGCTGCCCCCCTCTCCATCCCTGAGCTTCCCTCTACAGAATCCTGCCCGCCCCCTCCCTCACCGGAGGACAAGAGGTCACGGCACGCCGGCTGAGCACCTCTGCGGGCATCCCCACACTCCCCACCTGCTTTCACTAACCCTGTTTGTGTTGTGTCTGTGCAGGTGTTACCCTCAGGTTTCACTCCCTCCTCCTCAGCAGGACACACACTACATACAACATGGTTGGCATTAGCAGCAGACAAATCAATACACTCTTGGGGGGCCGAACTTGGGGGTTCAGAGGGTACATACTGCGATACTAGACGCCCCAAGTCGGTCCCTAATAAAACATTTGCGGGAATATTTGGCGTTACTCCCACCTCCCGCATCCCCCTTCCGGCACCCCAGTCCAAATACACCATGGCAACGGGAAGTGCCGGCTCCACGCCTCCAACCCCGGAGACGGAAAGAGTCTTTCCTGGTACCAAGTCCTGGGGGGACACCACCTCAGGCCGTACCAGTGTTCGTTCAGCGCCCGTGTCCCGCAGTCCCATGACCGCAGAACGGCCTATGGTGACGGGTTGGATGTTGTCCAGGGACCTACCACCACCCCCTCCCACACACAAAACATTGGGCGCTCTCTGGGACTGGGATGGGGTCTTTTGGCGCTGGGGACACTCAGCCCTAAAGTGTCCTGGTTTGTTGCATAGATGACAACGTCTTACGTCTGGTCCTTGCCTGGAGAGGGCAACAGGGGGATACACCCCTTGTGTTCTAGGGGCCGGGGAAACAGGGGCATGACTGGGCTTACCCCCTCTCCAGGTGCTGCTGGCAGACTTCTTCAGCTCAGGCGCCCTGTTATTGGCATACTCGTCTGCCAGGGCGGCTGTAGCAGAAGCCCCTGTTGGTTTTCGGTCACGGAGGAACTGTCGGAGGTCCTCTGGGCAGTTCCACAAGAACTGCTCCGTGACGAACAGTTCCTGGACCTCCTGGCGGGTAGTAAGCGCTAGACCCGAGGTCCAGTGCTCTGCGGCTCTCAACAGCGCCCGCATATGATCGGTCCAGGTGTCCTTGGGGCCACGCAGCAGGCTCCGGAACTTCTGGCGGTACGACTCGGGAGTGAGGTTGTACTGCCGGATCAGGGCCCGCTTGATGCAGTCGTAGTTCTGTACCTCCCCGGCAGGTAAGTCCCCCAAGGCATCCAGGGACTTACCCCTCAAACGGGGGGTCAGGTATCTGGCCCACTGATCCCGGGCCAGATGGTGCTGAAGACAGGTCCGTTCAAATGCCACCAGAAAGGAGTCCAGGTCCCCATCCTTCTCCAGTAGAGGGAAGTCCTCAGCTCGGACTTTGGACGACTTGGTCTCCTGATGGGTTGGTTGCTCTAGCGGAAGCCCCCGCTGGGCCAGGTCCAGTTGGTGCTGGCGCTCCGCAGCTCGCTCTGCACGCTCCGCAGCCTCCCGGCGCTCTGCAGCTTCACGCTCCGCAGCCTCCCGGCGCTCCGCAGCTTCGCGCTCCTCCTCCGCTGCCTTCTCTGATGCTGCCAGGAGGGTTTTGTAGACGGCATCGCCATGAGACTGGAGACTTGCCATAGCCGCTTGTAAAAGGGCTTGTGATCTGGACAGGCTGGGCTGGGTAGGTGGTGGGCAGCCCACTGCGGGACCGTATACTGGGGACTGGCTCCCTGAGGTGCCCGGGCTGGACTCCTCCTCGCCATGAGTAACAATGTCCTCCCCTCCTGCCACACGGACCGTAGCATTAGCCTCTTGCAGGGTCTTGCTCCTGGTGCCGTCTGCCATCTTGGTAACCGACACCGCTGCAACCCTGAGTTTGCACACACCTTGTTATACTTTTAGCCTGACCGTCTAACGTTGGGCTGACCTTAAGACTCCAGCAGTGGAAGTTACCACTGGCAGTCTTTAGTGCCTGGGAGTAGGGGTCCCACAACACTATTATTCTGCAATCCCACCGCTCTGCCACCAATGTGATGAAAGCCGGCCGGTGGGTGCAGCTCTCTGGCGCCCCCTTACCTCTCAGGTCAGTTAAGGTACTGCACCTAGAGAAAGTAGTGCCAGGTAGCTGCAACCAGCGCAGGGAACACGGTAGTGTGTTATCCCTTCAACGTCACTAAACCGTAACGTCACTACACAGCACAACTCGCTAGCGCCCTCTTAGCCTCAGGTCAGTCAAGGAACTGCACCTAGGATAAGCGGTCGCCAGGGAGACTGTCCTGTAACCTACTGGGTATCGGGGCCCTCTGTAGTGAGGGCGGTATATATATCTTCCTTGGCCGCGCCAGGAATATATATATCTGAACCTCCGACCGTCACTACCAGCCTTCCCCAATCCCCAGTTGGTATGCTGCCACCAGTCCCTATTTTAGATATACGCCCAGTCCGTGAATGGGCCTATATCGGGTCAGGAACCAACCCTGGGTAGCGTTTTGGCTTGAGCCGAGCTCACACGGACGTGCGTTCGTTATGCAGAATAAAAGGCAGGCCCACAATTACTTGAGGTAATTGATTATAATAATACACTAGATACACGATATACAACTAAATATACACAGGTATAAGGTCAGGCTAAACTATACAACAATGGAATACAACACACAGAATCACCACAGCATATCAGTTACCGGTTTCTTGATTTTCTTGTGACGCAGGGAGAGGATTCTGCGGTCGCAGGCACGGTTCTTTGTTACAGGCTGAGGCCTACCACCGCATGGTCAAACTGCTCCTCCCCTTGGTGGCCTCAGCTGGTGCTCAGATGTTCAGCACCCCACTCTTGGGTCAAGACTGACTTGTCTCTTGTCTGTCCTGCTATCTTACCTGCCCCGTCCCGCCCACTGCTGGTGAGGTCAGCTGGCTCAGTCTCCACCCTCAGGTCTAACTTCGATCAGAAGCCCAAATTCTATGGAACCCAATAACTTCTTCTGGGATGGTCTCATGATACCCCCAGGGGTTCCCATGGATTCGGGCCGCCGTAACCGACCTTTTGATATCAATTATGATACCATACGGTCCTCAGGAATGGCTCCGCGCTATATCTTGGCTTCCAGAGCACGTACAAACGTCTACCGCGGAGGCTTGTGTGCGCAATGGCTCCGGGACGCCGTGATATTTTTTTTATTGGCCCATCCCACGCAACATGCGTGTACTATTCATGTTTCTATATCTTATGCCTCCATGCTTGTGACAGACAAAGAAACTAGTCCTATGGGACAAATGGTCAGGTACAGATAGACGAAGCACCCCCCCCTGCTGGCTGTGTTTCCTCTCGAAGTCTTTGAAGCTCCTAGCATTCAAGTGTTAAGTAGGCTTCTTATCTTACAGGAGCCTGGATGGGGGGAAACTATCTAGTTGACGTTTTAACAGAAGGTCCCAAGGGTGGGGGCTGCTGAAGTGTGGCCATCCCTGGATATGATTTATCATTACCAAGATGGCGGCTACAGGTTCATCACAGCCCCTAAGGCCAAATGGAAGCAGCATGCATTTGTAGAAGTGCAGAGAGGTGAAGCAACAGGCAAAACTCAGTAAGCAGACCAGACATGAAGAGGAGCCGCTCGGTGACCATGGTGAGTGGGGCGGCACTGAGGTGGCATGCGAGTTACTGCTGTAACAGGATTCTTGTTGATGTACTGCAAAAAAGCAGTTATTCAAAAGGTATCCGTCAGTAGGATCAACCCTTCTAAGTGGTCTTTAAGGGCAGGTAGGTCATTCAAAACTGAATAAAATTATGCTTTGATATCTGCAATCTGAACGGGTAAGTTACCAGTATGAGCAGGATCGGACTGGGGTGTCTGAGGCCCACAGGAATAATTAACTCCTTACAGCTGTATGTAAATACCTTTTAGCTGTAATCGCTGTTACAGTGGAGCGTCAACTGTAAAATACAAGTGGCTCCATCAAGTGTGCAGACACTATAACTGGGATGTATAATTACGATAGTTGGCATTAAATAGATTTTTTTGTGAAAACAAGTTTTCATTTATCCACAGGATCGGAGATAACTTATTAATCCTTGGAACCCAACCATTGGAAACAGCACCGATCAAAACAATTGGGAACATTTATCCCTGACACAGCACTTTTATCCCCATTTTAAAATGCAGTGTCAGGTCAGATGTTTGACCGCAGCTCCATTCATCATGTTTGGGGCTTCCAGAAAAGGCCAAGTGCAGTGTGCTTCCACTTGGGGAAAGAGTGGATCAGTGGTCAAGTCAAACATGCCGCTCCATATTAATGGGGATAAAAGCTCCCCATGCTGCTGATCAGTGCAGGTCCCAGCAGTTGGACACCCTCCAATCAATAAGTTATCATTTATCCTGTGGAGAGGTTTTCACCGAAGAACTCTTGCAAAGTTTTCACCGAAGAACTCTTGCAAGTGCATCTTTGCTACTGTGCAATAATCACAGGACAGAGAGGGGTTAATGACGTGCCCCCCTGGGCCGTGGGAGTACTCGGCAGCCGGGCCTCTGCGTATGCTGGTGGGGGATATCACAGTGGCAGGCCCGGTCCGTGACCCAGGGCGGTCATTAAAAAGGGGAATTTATAGGGGATTTGGAAAGTTCGTGATGCCACTTGTGGAATGCGGCAAAAGGGGTGCCACCGCTGTGGAGCAGTCCTCTGGAGCAGGTGTTACGGCAGCAGGGATGGTGTGGCTCTCCACAGGTAGAGCTTGCTCCAGGGCAGTGTAGGTAGTGTGAGTTGCGCTGGGCGTTGTAGTGCAGGGAGGGAAAGATGGCGCTGATGAAAGAAGGGACGGAGGCAGTGCAGTGCAGTCATCCGAGTTTTTACTCACAGTTCTTATGACAGTTCCACTGGTGCACTGTACAGGTGTCAGCCTCCCACGTCGCGCTGCGTTCACCAGGCAGGGGTTCAGCACTTCCTCAGGCAGATTAGGAGTACCTGGCAGAACCCCACTATCTTGTGTTCCTAGCTAGACCGTCTTCACGTTGGGTCTTTCTCCCTCCTGCCCTGCGCTGCCCACTCTCAATCCCGCTCGGGTGCTCTGAAGTCCCTCCTGTACATTGGAGTTCCCGTCCCTGCTTGACCTTCACGGAGATTAAAATGTGGCTTCGACAACTGACTATATAAGCCAGAAGCCTCCGGTTTTCCCAGCCGAGATGTAGAGTAACACGGCTGGACCAGGGGCCGGTCCCCTTCTTGCGGCCTACGATCCCTCTGTCTTCTGACAGATTTGGGGCATACGGGTGCCGTCCTGCACTCGCCGTACCCCCTGGGATCCCTTCCTTAGAACGGAGCCTACTCCTCTGCTCCCCTCCTGGGCCTCTAGGACTGGGCCCTACTTGTGGAGCAGAGCTCCTAAAGAGACTCTGCTCCCAGACTGTCTTCCACTGACTGTCCTACTGTCTGAACTGCCACCCTAAGATGGCTTCCCATTATATATCTACTACTATGGTGCTCCTCTAAACTGCTTCCTCCACCCACACCCACTACTGGTTCCCCCTACCTTTTGTTCCCCCCACTCCAGCCAGGGTCAGGGCTCAGCAGGAAAACACATTGCATCTTGCCCTTCCAGCCGGCCTGGAGCAGTGTAGTGTTGGATGCAGGTGTTGGGGTTCCGGGCAGCACTCCCTCCTTACCTGAGAGAAGGAGACACCACACCTCTGGGTGAGGTGCAGTACCTCTGTGGCGACTGAACCCTCAGGGGTGCCACATTCCATTAGAGTATTTAATCTCTAATGGAAAAAAAGAATCTTCTCCTAATTAATATCAGAGAGAACAAATGACCGCCATACACAACACAATCCACTGTATCAATACCAATAATGCCATATTTAAGAGACAAATACCCCCCGCCATGACCAGACCACATCATATCACGACAAAGTGACGGAATAATACAGCAATACTAATCATGAATAAAAATTACAATACTAATAAAGCTGGGGTCACACGAGCGTTTCTTCTTTCATGTGAGAGAATTGGCTCGATTAAGCTAATGACACTCAGCTCAAACTCTATCACAGTTTGAGCCAAGTGTCACTTTAGTGTGATCTGATTCTTTGGCATGCGAGCATTGGAGCACAGGTGTGGAGAAGATGGAGAACCACCTTCTCCAATATCTGAGTCCATGGATGTCGGACTGTACTCACATGATATCCAAATGCAATCCGATGTTTCACACACACCCAAAGACTTGTATGGGTGCACGTGATCTGAATTCCAATTCCATATGTAGAAAAAAATCGCAGATCTGCACTGCCCCATGGTATAACACTGGTCTGAGTGCAATCTAATAAAACAACAGATAGCACTCGGTCATGTTATATGCTGAGCGAGCCCTAACACTAATATTACCACCATTATACACAGGAGCTCTATAGATAGTATATAGTGTACAGGTAATACAGGGATCACCGGTGACTAATACGCAAGAGCTCTGTATACACTGACAAGCAAAAGGGTAACAATGTTTTGAACTTTTCACTTTCAGGCTCCATATCTCACCATCCACTACTGCGTAGAATTTGAGACTACCATAATTTTATAGACAATCCTTTTGGCTATCTCATACATATATTTGACTTGCAACTATTCAACTATTTAGCATATGATTAGTAACACATATTCTTGTCATGTCACTTCATTGTTACCGTTTTGCTCTTGGTGATAGAAAAATATTATTTATCCTGTATACTACAAATTACAACCTGTTCTCACATTTACTAATAGCTCAGTGTGTTGATTCAGGTTAATAGCTCAGGCGGATTCCTAAGCGAAAGGTCACTGGTTTGAATCGAGGCGCAGCCATGAAGAAGATTTCCCAAGAAAAGAGAAACAGCATCATCCAGCTCATTGATAGCTGTCTCTCGGCTAAGAAAATTGCCAAACTGCATCATATGAGTGCCATGACAGTTGGAAGAATACGAAATTAAGTCCATCCATCTATTTAAAAGCTAGGAGGTGAACATCCAGGCAAAATATCGGAGTCAAGAAAAGTCTCATCACAAGGTCTATCAGTTCTGGTGCGACATATACGGTAGTGAAGGTGGCATGTATGCTTTGTAATAGTGAGATCACAGACATCCATTCAAGCACTATGTGACGCAAGTTACACAAGTCTGGAATGATGGCCTGAAAAAAGGTGACGAAGCCTCGACTTCAACATCATCATAAGAAGCGTCAGCTCAAGTTTGCAAAAAGGTACCATAAGTGGACAATAGAAGATTGGGAACAGATGATTTGGAGTTATGAGACAAAAGTTAGCAGACTAGGCTCTGATGGGTGCAAATGGGTCTGGAAGAAACAAGAGTAAAAAGGGCTAACGGATTGAAAAATTGAAGTAACTGTCAAGTTCAGTGGAGGAAGCCTAATGATATGGGGTTGTTTCACAGCCAATACATTGGATACTTGACCAGAATTGATGGTGGTCTCAATGCTGAGCTATATGTGAGTATCCTACAAGAAGAGTTACTGCATACACTCGAGAACTATGGGTATGAAAAGAATGACATAGTGTTCCAGCAGGACAAAAACCCGAAGCACACATTGAGATTGGCAAAGAAATGGTTCAATGACAATGAAGTAGATGTGCTGGATTGGCCCTCACAGTCCTCAGACCTCAACCCAATTGAACACTTGAGGGTAGAGTTGAAGAAAAAGTCAGTCAACCATTATATGCCAACTTTCGGAATGTGTAGAAGAGACCTGGGATCAGATTTTGATCGAAACATGCTTGAATCTGCTAAAGCATGCCCAGAAGGATTCAGGCAGTGTTGAAAGCCAAAGGTGGATTTACAAAATAATACAAATTTTAATTTAGATTTTTAGGCGCAAAATAATAACAATGTAGTAACATGACAAGAATCTGCATAAATAATCATATACTAAAAAGTTGCAAGTCAAATTTATGTATGAGATAGCCAAGAAGATTTTCTATAAAATGATGGTAGTCTCACATTCGAAGCAGAAGTGGATGGTGAGATATGGAGCCTGACAGTCAAAAGTTCAAAGCATTGTTATTAGTGATGAGTGAGCATGCTCGCCCTGCTCAATACTCGATAGAGTATTGTGGGTGCTTAAGTTTCATGCTCAAGTATCTATCTCGCATGTTTTGCGTCTGTTAGACAGCCAATAAACATGCAGCTATTACCTGACCTACAAGGCAATGTCGTAGCCATGTTGGTTTCTGACATTACTGTGATTGTCAGGCCTCATTGCGTGATGGGTTCTTCCTCAGGAAGCAGTTCAGGGAGAGTTTTTATAGGAGGGAGAGCTTATTTTAGAGCAGGCATATAGTCAGGGTTTATTGCCTTACAGTCCATCTATAGGTATACTGATGATGCAATGTAAGAACAACAGTCCTTTTAAGGGCTACATTCTGTCTTTTTTTCAGTAAAACCACTGTTACCACTGTAGGGATAGCTGGTGGAGGAAGTATAGTTTTGGATTAGAGGCATATAGTCAGGGTTTAATATTGCTATTGCAGTACTTGTATAAAAGGAAAAGGTATAACAGACCTGACAGATCTGTGGCTCTCACCACTGAACCTACAACCAGGTCATGTATGATAATGGCTGAAACCTGGTTGCGGCTCTGAAGCTTGCACACATACCATGCCTGGCTCATGTGCTCTACTTAGTGGTTCAGTGGTATCTGAAAAACAGATTTGCCTGAGCTACTTGTGAAGGTACGTCGCATGTGCGCCCATTTCTGCAAGTCAGCTACAGTTGACACCAGTCAGGCAGTGCTGCAGCAGTGTTTGCAAGTGCTAGCTCACCGGCGGGTGTGTGATGTGACCACGAGCTGGAACTCCTCATTTCATATGTTGGCAAGGCTTTGTGAGCAACAGAGAGCAGTAGTTCAATAACAGCTACAACATGCCCATTGGTATTCCGGTCAGCCTCCTCACATAACAACCGATAAGTGGGCATGGATTTCAGACATCTGTGAGGTTCTACAAAACTTTGAAGAATCAACCAAGATGGTGAGCAGCGATGATACCACAATCAGTATAACCATCCCGATTCTGTGTCTACTCAAACACTCGCTGCTCACAATTAAAGAGGAAGCTTTGCATGTGGACCAGGTGGAAATGGAGGAAGAAAGTACATAGGGAGATGTTACCCAGAACAGCCACATCTCATCTTCTTAGCGCAGATCAGGTGATAATAAGGAGACTGAGGAGAAGGAGGAACAGGAGATTGTTGCCTGCACTACAGAGGGTACTATCCCCACCAGCTTCATCCCATCTGTTCAGAGTGGATGGGCTGAAGAGAAGGAGGAGAGAGAGGAGGTGGAGATGGATACTCGTCCTCCTGGTGGGGACAGGGAAGTCTTGCCTATTGGGAGTCTGGCAGACATGGTTGACTTTATGTCCCAATGCCTTTCCCATGACCCTCGCATTATACTTATTTCGGCCAACACTGATTACTGGTTGTTCTTCCTTCTCGACCCACGCTACAAGGAGAACTTTCCATTTCTCCTTCGTGTGCTGGAGAGGGCTAGTAAAATGGTGCAATACCAGAAGGCCCTAGTCAATCAATTAGTATAAAAATTCCCATCTGACAACCCTGGTGGCAGAAGTCATAGTTTCTTGGGCAACCAAGGAAGAGAGACGAGGGAGATACACACCAGTTTCAACAGGCAGGGGAACACTATCAAAGGTCTGAGTCAGTTTCATTAGACCCTCCCAGCGCCCAGGCCCTGGTGCACTGGGTAATCTGACAAGGAGGGAAAATTTGGAAGATGGTGAAGGAGTACCTAGCCGACCATGCCAAGTCCTTTGTGATTCCTCTTTGCAGTACAACTACTGGGTATCCAATCTGGACACATGGTATTAAATATCCCTCTACTCCTTGGCGGTGCTGGCCTGCCCTGCCACTAGCGTTTTGTCAGAGTGGATTTTGAGTGCCACTGTGGGCATAATAGCTGATAGGCGCATCCGCCTGTCAACTGAAAATTCTGACAGGCTGACTCTTATCAAAATGAACAAGACCTGGATTGGCCCAGACTTCTAAACCGCACCAGAAGACAGCAGCAGAACAGAAAGCCAATTTAAATGTAGCATCATCAGGTGGCACTGACTCAAAATCTTATAGGGTCATCAGGTGGCCCTCACTCAAAATTTTTAGAGTGTCATCAGGCGGCCCTCACTCAAATTCTTTATAGGGTCATCAGGCGGCCCTTCCTTAAAATCTTTAGAAGGTCATCAGGCGGCCCACACTTAAAATGTTATACGGTCAACAGGCGGCCCTCACTCAAAATCTTTATAGGGTCATCAGACAGCCCTCACTCAAAATCTTTATGGAGTCATCAGGCGGCTCTCACTCAAAATCTTTATAGGGTCATCAGGCGGCTCTCACTCAATATGTTAATAGGGTCATCAGACGGCCCTCACTCATAATCTTTATAGGGTCACTAGGTGGCCCTCACTCAAAATCTTTATAGGGTCATCAGGCAGCCCTCACTCAAAATTTTTAGAGGGTCATCACTCTTAACTTTTCCAGAGTGTGTATGATGCCCTCCTTCATAATTCATTTCTTAAAGTAATGATGGCCACTCATTTTTCTTTACTTAGCTGCTTTTTTCTTGCCATAATACAAATTCTAACAGTCTATTCAGTAGGACTATCAGCTGTGTATCCACCTGACTTCTGCACAACACAACTGATGGTCCCAACCCCATTTATAAGGCAAGAAATCCCACATATTAAACCTGACAGGGCACACCTGTGAAGTGAAAACCATTTCCGGTGACTACCTCTTGAAGCTCATCAAGAGAATGCCAAGAGTGTGCAAAGCAGTCATTAAAGCAAAAGGTGGCTACTTTGAAGAACCTAGAATATAAGACATATTTTCAGTTGTTTCACACTTTTTTGTTAAGTATATAATTCCACATGTGTTAATTCATAGTTTTGATGCCTTCAGTGTGAATGTACAATTTTCATAGTCATGAAAATACAGAAAAATCTTTAAATGAGAAGGTGTGTCCAAACTTTTGGTCTGTACTGTATATATATATATATATATATATATATATATATGTATACAGTGCCTACAAGTAGTATTCAACCCCCTGCAGATTTAGCTGGTTGACACATGCGGAATTAACTTGGCATTGTGACATTTGTACTGTAGATCAGCCTGGAAGTGGGAAATGCACTGCAGCAAATTTTGTTTTTGTTTTTGTTTTTTTTTGTTTTTTAAAACGTAAAAAGTTAATTCAGAGTGTCATTTATTATTCAACCCCTCAAACCACAAGAATTCTGTTTGGTCCCCCTAAAGTATTAAGAAGTAGTTCAGGCACCAAGAATAATGAGCTTCACATGTGTGGATTAAAGATCTCTTTTGCCAGCCTTTTCTGACTATTTAAGACCCTCCCCAAACTTGTGAACAGCACTCAGACATGGTCAACATGGGAAAGACAAAGGAGCATTCCAAGGCCATCAGAGACAAGATCGTGGAGGGTCACAAGGCTGGCAAGGGGTACAAAACCCTTTCCAAGGAGTTGGGCTTACCTGTCTCCACTGTTGGGAGCATCATCTGTAAGTGGAAGGCTTATGGAACTACTGTTAGCCTTCCACGGCCAGGACAGCCTTTGAAAGTGTCCTCCCGTGCCGAGGCCAGGCTTGTCCGAAGAGTCAAGGCTAACCCAAGGACAACAAGGAAGGAGCTCCGGGAAGATCTCATGGCAGTGGGGACATTGGTTTCAGTCAATACCATAAGTAACGTACTCCACCACAATGGTCTCCGTTCCAGACGAGCCCGTAAGGTACCTTTACTTTCAAAGCGTCATGTCAAGGCTCGTCTACAGTTTGCTCATGATCACTTGGAGGACTCTGAGACAGACTGGTTCAAGGTTCTATGGTCTGATGAGACCAAGATCGAGATCTTTGGTGCCAACCACACACGTGACGTTTGGAGACTGGATGGCACTGCATACGACCCCAAGAATACCATCCCTACAGTCAAGCATGGTGGTGGCAGCATCATGCTGTGGGGCTGTTTCTCTGCCAAGGGGCCTGGCCATCTGGTCCGCATCCATGGGAAGATGGATAGCACGGCCTACCTGGAGATTTTGGCCAAGAACCTCCGCTCCTCCATCAAGGATCTTAAGATGGGTCGTAATTTCATCTTCCAACAAGACAACGACCCAAAGCACACAGCCAAGAAAACCAAGGCCTGGTTCAATAGGGAAAAAGTCAAGGTGTTGGAGTGGCCTAGTCAGTCTCCTGACCTTAACCCAATTGAAAACTTGTGGAAGGAGCTCAAGAATAAAGTCCACATGAGACACCCAAAGAACCTAGATAACTTGGAGAAGATCTGCATGGAGGAGTGGGCCAAGATAACTCCACAGACGTGTGCCGGCCTGATCAGGTCTTATAAAAGACGATTATTAGCTGTAATTGCAAACAAGGGTTATTCCACAAAATATTAAACATAGGGGTTGTATAATAATTGACCCACACTTTTATGTTTAAAATTTAATAAAATTCAACTGAGCAACATAACTTTTTGGTTTGTAAGATTTATGCTTCTGTTCATAAAACCTACTCTCGTTTGCAGTTTGAAGGCTCTAACTTATTTGCATCTTATCAAACCAGCTAAATCTGCAGGGGGTTGAATACTACTTGTAGGCACTGTATATATATGCATACCCCCTAGGGGTAAATTTTTTCAGCCCTTGCACTTAGTGCATAGGCTTTACTAGTCTAGGAGTCTCACTCCTTAAAAATAGGAAAGAAAAATAAATGTTTTCTGAGGCCTTCCTCTATGTGTATTCCAGGGTGCATTGCAGTACCTTTTTCTAATTTTTGGCAGCCATTGCACTTAGTGCACAGGCTTTATATGTCTAGGAGTCCCACTACCTAACAGTTTTAACAGAATGTGTATGAGGTACTCCTTCATGTCTAATACAAGGTGTATTTAAGTCCCTCTTCCTTCTAATTTTTGGCATTTCTTGCATTGTCTGCACAGGCTTTGTGAGTTTCAGAGTACCTCCTTCATAAATTAAACAGGATATGTCTGACCATGTCACACACACCACATGTCAATATAAGGTAGTAAAATGTTAAAATTACATTTGCAGGTGGGTGTAGTTTTATCTATGACACCCAGTTTACTTCCAGAGTACAGTGTGCCGAGCATCGCGTCACCGGGTCTTCTATAAGACCCAATGGCGCAACGAGGATGGACAATCACAGTAATGCCAATAGCCAACATGGCTGAGGCATTACTGTGTATGGCAGGCAATCCCCACATGTTTATTGGCTGTCTAACAGCCGCAAAACATGTAGGCCGGGGACTCGAGCACCCGCAATACTCGATCGAGTAGCGAGCTTGCTCGAGTATCGGCTACGCATAATCTGCAGCTGCTTGTTAGGATCAATAAGAAAATGGCATGATTTTTTATTAATTTGCCTAGAACATTATGCCCTTAAGTAGTGCAGACTATACAGGTAGTAGGGCTGCTTTAATAAAAAATGCAAAGGAAAGGATTTAAAAATATAAACCAAAAATGGAAAATATGCATTTCTACAATTTAATTAATAATTAATAGGTGATGAACAAATATTTGCTAAAATAGAAAAGAAGAGGGAACACAATATATTCTGAATAAAGCTTAGAAAACAAAAACAGCCAAAACACGAGTACAGTACATGTTGGATCCAAAAGGACAAATTGCTTTATGTAAGATTGAAAACTGAACATATAAAATATGTTCTTATCTATGCTTAGAAAATAACAGACTGTGGTATCAGCCTCTGGCCACAAGAAGTCTCTGCTGCCTCTGAAAGGGACTCTATGGAAAACTTGATGGTGTTTTAGTCAGTGAAAGCAGGAAGTGAGGAGAGGAGGCAGTTGGTGCTGCTGCATCCTAAAAGCTCTGTGTGTGCAGCATTCTGGGAGTAGAACAGAACTTTGAGTGAAGGTGAAGCTTTGCCTGTGACTTTAGCTAAAGAGAAAGAATCACTTTGGAGGATGACTATAGTTGGATGCAGAGTTGGATTCTCCCCAAGGCATCTGAGTGACGTGAAGGGCCTTCTGCTAGTCTGTCAGACTGAAACTGCGCTCCTGTGACGAGGTCAGGACCCTCTCCTCAGTCTCCCAGCTAAGTGCCCAATCAGACAATGAGACAGCTTCTTCAGAGATCAGTTAATGGCCAGTAAGTCCTGAGCTCAGGCACCACCACAGGGATCCCCGTAGATGCATGCATGCAAATAGCAGGAAGAGTTTGGCACCAAACACAGGTCCTCAATTAAAGACATTGGTTGTAGGCAGGTTTGGGTGAACCCTAGCTAGAGACTCCCCCCTGTGGTTAGCTTGTGTATAGATAGAATAACAGTATTGTAAACTTAGAGTGTTGTTAAGTTTGTGAACTTTTGCGCTGCAACCACTGCAGGGGCCTCCTCGTGCACCCATCTGATTGCATCATTGTTCTGGGTAACACTAGATTACCGCATTAGGTGGAACCACTGGTTAGGCAAATTATAGTTCATCTTGTAGTACATACTGGTCCTGTCAGTTGTGCAGCGCAGGGGTCCTAGCTGTCTTGAGCTAGGTGTGTATGAAGTTTGTGTTCCTTTCTAGCATTGCCGGGGCAACCCAGTTCCTGTTCGTAGTAAAAATGTGTTCCCCAACAAATTGTCTGTTAGTATTCTTTGTCCTTGGCCCTCTGTATTCTGAGAGTGACCTCCCCGGTACACGGTCTACAGCTTGGCGTAGTGGGCAGGAAACAGCGATTGCCTTGGACGAGGACATGGAGGCTCATCAACCCCTCATACTGAACCCACCTCCTTCTGCCTCTGCTTCAGCCGGATACCTTCCGGTTGGGGCACTATTACAGCATTTGCCAAAATAGACGGTAAAACATGTTGTTGCAAGATTGGATAGAAAAGGTGCGGAGAGTGATGAAAATAAGCAATTTGATCCCGGAGTTGCGAGCAGAAATAGCATTGAATGCAATAGAGGGTGACGCCAGGTGGACAGTAATGGTACAGCCCAAGTCAAAAAGGGACACCTTAGAAAAAATACTCGCACTGCTGGGAAGAACCCACGGGGGGCATGCCAAAGTGACTCAACTGCGAAGTTTCTTTTTCAACCGGCCGCAGCGGGAAGGCGAAACTTTAATGCAATACTCCAATGCCTTGCAAGAAACATTGAATTAAGTACAGCAGCGGGATCTCAATTCTATTGGAGCTTTCCAGGAGGTGGATAGGCTGTTGCGGGATCAGTACATTCTTGGAGTAAATTCCTGCGGGACAAGTTGCAAGAGATGACCCGGATGACGTTTTACAATGTTTACCTTGCCGCAATAGAGTGGGAGGAGGAGTCCACGCCTGTGGTCGAGAAAGTAGTGGGTAGCACTCAAGTGATGGACATCCCAACGAGGTCTGAAGGTGGGGAGACTCTGAAGAATGTTGTCCAGGCAGAAATAAAAGATCTGCGACTCGAAGTGTCCCAGATGCAAATGAGGTCGGTCCAACCTCTGAAGACAGTTCCAGCTCCCCGAGATCCTATATGTGTCCTGACTCAGGTGCAGAGGCAAAACGGAGGAAACACATCTGGTGCTCAGAGACTCAGGAGGCCTTTCTGTAGAAATTGTCGTTGATTTGGCCACTTTGCCAGGGATTGCGACGTCGGTACTGACCTCAAGATGATGGGGCCAGCTTTAAGCTATCAACCGCTGCAGTAACTCGGCGCCCTGCAGCGGCCCCCGAATTGCAAAGCCCACAACGTGGAGAACACGATTTATATTCATGCAGTCCGGTGCTAGAAGCTGATTTTGAAGGCCAGAAGGTGAGGTGTTTGGTGAATACCGGGTCTGAATGCACCATTATGCCCCTAGAGATCTTCAAGAGCTTTTTCGACCATATGATGGAACCTGAAGACGGGAGAGTTATTTGTCTTACAGCAGCAAACAATGGCCAGGTGCTCATGAAGGGAATCGTGTGGATGAGAGTGAAGATATGTGGTCAAGACATCGGTACGTGAGGACTGGTCCTGGTGGATCATCCCTCTAGGAGAGGAATGGACGTAACCTTGGAGATGAACATATTACGAGATCTGGATCACCACCTGTTCGCTAAGGAAGGACCGCGGTACTGGCAACACACTACAACCCACCAGCCAACCCAGAGGGTCCTTCAGCAGATGGTGGGAAGTTGTACCTTCCAGAAAAGTGCCACGTCTGGTCGACCCATATGTCTAATCAAGGTTTCCTCCCGTACATCAGTGGTGATTGCACCGAACAGAGAACAACTTCTGATGCTGCCTGTGGGAACCTCGCGGAGGCTGAATGGTCTGGAAGTGCAGATTGAACCAATGTTCGAGGAACCGTCCCAGACTAAACCCTTGGTGGCCCATGCACTAGCGACTGTGAGAGATGACTGTGTGCCCATCCGTTTCATTAAAGTGCTGGATAGCGAAGTTACTATACCCAGGGGTACGTTGCTGGCTGAAGTCTATGCGTCTGATGGAGAGATTCTCAGAAGAACAGGGTTTATCCTCCGCCCCGATAGGAGATCAGCCTGGACTTATGCTGTTGAACTGACCAGGGAGGAAGACTAGACTGCTGAGTGGAACGGCCGAATCATAATGGATCGGATGGGAGTGGATCACTGGACCCTGACCCTTGCTCAACAGAGGCTCCTGGAAGATACCTTATGGGAATTCCAGGAGGCTTTCTCCCATCATGGTGAAGATTTTGGGTGTTCCTCTACCATCAAGCATGAGATTCCAACTGGGGACATGCCCCCAATTTTGGAACATTATCGACAGATCCCTCCGAAGGTGTATCAAGAAGTAAAGAACATGGCAGCCAACATGCTGGACAACCAGGTAATACGAGAGAGCCAGAGTCCAAGGGCAGCGCCAGTGGTCTTGGTAAGTAGAAAAGATGTGTCCCTTCGATTCTGTGATGATTATCGAAAATTGAATGCCTACACAGTACAGTCATGGCCAAAAGTTTTGAGAATGACACCAAAATAATATTTTCACATGATCTGCTGGCCTCTGGTTTTTATTAGTGTTTGTCTGATGTTTATATCACATACAGAAATATAATTGCAATCATATTATGAGTACCAATAGGTTATATTGACAGTTAGAATGAGTTAATGCAGCAAGTAAATATTTGCAGTGTTGCCCCTTCTTCTTCAAGACCTCTGTAATTCTCCCTGGCATGCTCTCAAACAACTGTTGGACCAAATCCTGACTGATAGCAGTCCATTCTTGCATAATCAATGCTTGCATTTTGCCAGAATTTGTTGGTTTTTGTTTGTCCACCCGTCTCTTGATGATTGACCACAAGTTCTCAATGGGATTAAGATCTGGGGAGTTTCCAGGCCATGGACCCAAAATCTCTATGTTTTGTTCCATGAGCCATTTAGTTATCACCTTTGCTTTATGGCAAGGTGCTCCATCATGCTGGAAAAGGCATTGTTGGGCGCCAAACTGCTCTTGGACGGTTGGGAGAAGTTGCTCTTGGAGGACATTCTGGTACCATTCTTTATTCATGGCTGTGTTTTTAGGCAAGACTGTGAGTGAGCCGATTCCCATGGCTGAGAAGCAACCCCACACATGAATGGCTTCAGGATGCTTTACAGTTGGCATGAGACAAGACTGGTGGTAGCGCTCACCTCTTCTTCTCCGAATAAGCTGTTTTCCAGATGTCCCAAACAATCGAAAAGGGGATTCATCAGAGAAAATGTCTTTGCCCCAGTCCTCAGCAGTCCACTCCCTGTACCTTTTGCAGAATATCAGTCGGTCCCTGATGTTTTTTCTGGAGAGAAGTGGCTTCTTTGCTGCCCTCCTTGAAACCAGCCCTTGCTCAAAGAGTCTCCGCCTCACAGTGCATGCAGAAGCACTCACACCAGCCTGCTGCCATTCCTGAGCAAGCTCGGCACTGCTGGTAGTCCGATCCTGCAGCTGAAACAGTTTTAAGATACGGTCCTGGCGCTTGCTGGTCTTTCTTGGGCGCCCTGGAGCCTTTTTGACAACAATGGAAGCTCTCTCCTTGAAGTTCTTGATGATGCGTAGGATTGTTGACTGAGGTGCAATCTTTGTAGCTGCGATACTCTTCCCTGTCAGGCCATTTTTGTGCAGTGCAATGATGGCTGCACGTGTTTCTTTAGAGATAACCATGGTTAACTGAAGAGAAACAATGATACCAAGAACCAGCCTCCTTTTAAAGTGTCCAGTGATGTCATTCTTACTTAATCATGACTGATTGATCGCCAGCCCTGTCCTCATCAACACCCACACCTGTGTTAATGGATCAATCACTAAAACAATGTTAGCTGCTCCTTTTAAGGCAGGACTGCAATGATGTTGAAATGTGCTTTGGGGGTTAAAGTTAATTTTCTGGGCAAATATTGACTTTGCAAGTACAGTAATTGCTGTTAAGCTGATCACTCTTTGACATTCAGGAGTATATGCAAATTGCCATTACAAAAAATGAAGCAGTAAACTTTGGAAAAATTACTATTATTTGTCTCATTCTAAATACTTTTGGCCATGACTGTACAAGACGCCTACCCCCTCCCCTGGAATGAAGAATCGCTATCAGCCCTGGGTCGGGCTAAGTACTTTTCTATTCTTGACTTGGCCAGCGGATATTGGCAAGTCCCGGTGGCTGAGAAGGACAAGGCGAATACGGCGTTCATCCTACCCATGGGACTCTATGAATTTAACAGAATGCCTTTTGGTCTTTCCAATGCGCCTGGAACCTTTCAGCGACTAATGGAACATTCATTGCTTGAGTGACCTTTGAGTCCGTGTTGATCTACCTGGATGATGTGGTGGTGTTCGGAACATCGTTTCAGGATCATCTTCAGAAGCTTCAGCAGGTCCTGCAGCGACTTCGTGACCATGGGCTGAAGATCAAACCTCAGAAATGCCAATTGTTTCAAGATTGTATAGAATACTTGGGTCATGTGGTGACTCCCGAAGGAGTACAACCAGCTGCCAGTAAGATTGAGGCTGTCCAGAAGTGGCCTCAGCCGAGAACGTTGCGAGAGGTGAGAGCCTTTTTAGGACTAGCAGGATATTACGGACGGTTTGTCCCTAAGTTCGCTCATCTGGTTGGTTCCTTGAGCGAACTTCTCAGAGGCACAACTCGAGAACCCAAGAACCGCCCCATTCAGTGGAGCTCTCAGCAACAGAAGGCCTTTGAGAAGGTGAAAGCCGCCCTAACCAGCGCACCTATTCTGGCTTACGCCCGGTTTGATACTCCATTCCCGCTCTATACAGATGGGAGCCTGCATGGTTTGGGAGCAGTGTTGTCGCAGGTACAAGATGGCTGGGAGAGAGTGATCGCATATGGAAGCCGTTCTCTAAGAGAGACAGAACGTAACCCCAGGAATTATAGTTCTTTCAGGCTAGAACTGCTGGCCTTGGTTTGCGCGATGACCGAACGATTTGCGGAGTACTTAGCGGGGGCTGAAGTGGTAGTCATGATGGATAACAATCCACTGGCCCACCTGGAGAACGCCAAACTGGGGGCACTGGAGCAGAGGTGGATGGCACGGCTGACTAAGTTCAACTACCGTATCAAGTTCCGATCAGGAAGGGAGAATGGAAACGAAGACACACTATCTTGAGTTCCGATGGAGCCACCGGTGAGGAATATCGATGATGAACTGGAGGACATTGAGACACCTGACCTGGGCCAACTGCCTGTCTTCTGGAGCATGGTACATTCAAGTGGGGTGGCCTCTGGAATGGCTACAGTGCTCGGGAAAACTACTGCAGATTGGGAGCGGGCCCAGGATGAGAACAGAGATGTAAGATGCGTGTAACGCTGGGTCAAGGCTAATATATAGCCCCGGCCAGAGGAGCGGGAGAGATTGTCCCCGGAAGGTGAAAAACTGCCGCGTCAATGGGATAAGCTGAATGTGGTGCAAGGTCTCTTATGTCGTCAGGTTTACCTACTCTTAGAGTTGCAGAACTGACAACAGGTGGTGAATTCAATGGCGTTGGGTCCAGTTGCCGCTCGAGATGCCCATGAGAGAGGGGCTCATTTCGGGAGCAAGAAGACTTATAAGTGGCTACAAAGAATGGTATATTGCCCAGACTTAGAGAAGATGGTAGTTGAAGCGTGTCGAAAATGCCAAGCATGTGGACTGAGCAAGAGTCTGGAAGAGCGAGCTCCCGTTCAGACCATCTGTATGTCTGCTCCGTTGGAGATACTCATGATAGACTATGTACAAATAGGGTACATGTGTGTGTGAACTTCTGGTTTACAGTGCCACCATGAACCATTGACTGTGAATAAAATAGTAAAAAAAATTTAATTAACACACTGAGTTTTGATATTTTATGACCAATATGTTTGGTTCTCTTCTTTGGTTTATACCTATATGATGGCTAGTTTTTTGCAGGACAAGTTGCAGCTATGAATGTTGACATTCATTTTACCTCTTGATGTACTGAAAAAACAGGAAAAAAATTCCAAGTGTGGTTAAATTAGAAAAAAATGCAATTCTGCCATTGTTTTTTGTGTTTTGCTTTAATGGTGTACATTCTGTGGTAAAAGTTACTCTGAATCATGATTCTCTAGGACAGTATAATTATATAGATACCAAACTTATATAGATTTTTTTTAAGTATAGATAATCCGTAACATTTTTGTTTTTCCATCGATTGAGCTTGGTGAGGGTATTTTTTTGCATGATGGAGTGCAACTGGGGGTTATTTTTATTAGGCCACGGCCCCACTATCAGTATTCTCTCAGTATTTTTTCTCAGGAGTGGAAGCCAAAACCAGGAGTGGGTGACAAATGCAGAAATGGTGCACTTATTTCTATTATACCTTTTCTCTGATTGTTCCTCACCAGGTTGTGGCTCTCACTCCTGAGAAAAAATACTAACCGAATACTGAGCAAATACTGATAAAGGGACCGAGACCTTAGAGACAGATGCCAACTATTTAGTATGGCAAGTATCTGCCACGTGTGGAGAGAACACAGTTCCTCAGCTCTCTCCACACGAGATCACTCCAGCAACCACATATACTGTATGTACGAGTGCATGATATTGCGTCAAAGGGTTAATATGTTTTTAAATAAGCATACCCCTTTACATCAAACATTTATAGGAAATTGTTCATAAAGAAGAGTAAATGACTTATATCTGCTACAGATAGAGAATAAATCCAGGAAACATTATTCTGAAGTAAAATTTATTTAAAATACAATTTATAAAACATTGATGGGTTCCACTTATTTATGGTCTACTATTCCTCATTCAAGCCAAACTCCATATATTTGAATATTGATAATGGGAAATATACAAAAGGAATATAAACAGTTTTATCTATCAAGTCATATGCTCAACTTAGTGGAATACAGATAAATCTATTGTCCAGGAATTCCAGTCATGGTCACGATTTGTTCAAAAATACTAACAAGTTGGTACAGAACAATAGAACATACACAGCTGGTGAATAAGACACTGGGTGGAACTGACTCTTTGCAAGAAAGAACAATCTGATAATAGAGCAAGTTCTGATGGCTGATTTATAGGGTCATTTCCATTTATCTTTTTCAGTGTATCATTGGAATGCATTTACTTGCTATGGCCCAATTTAGCGTAAATGATCCATAGAATTTTTGAGATATACCATAACTTTATGACCGGAGGGTATCTAACCTCTGTGAAGAACCCCATCAATCCTGAGAAGGATGGAGTGGCCAATGCTGCAGTTTTCTGTACAGCGCTACTGTGCAAGGAAAAATAGTGACGAGCAGTGTTGCCTGGAGTGGCAAGGGCCCACCAGTTACATTGACGCTAGGGGCTCACTGTTAAGCTACATGAAAATATTACATTGCATGACCTGCAATGGATCCTGGAAGCTGCTGGTAGGTTAGTATCACTTAGTTTTCTTGTTTGTTTTTTTATTTTGCCCAGACAACTCTTTAAGTACAAAGTCTTCGCAAAATGTAAATCATCAAAGCATGCTTTTTCCTGGGAAATTTCAACTCTAAAGCCTAGTGCAGGTTCTATTTTAGGATCAATGTGAGCCAAGTATTACAATGTATTCACAAGTTCAACTTTTTATGTAGATTAACTCCGTATGTAAATAGTGTCCCAAAGTGAAAATGCAGTTTAAGTTCAGCAAAGTTCCTAACATACTGTCACCAGTCAAGCTGAAAAGGTTAATATAACCTTCCAATAAATCTTCTAAAGAAGATATTAAAAAACACAATAAATTCAGCTTTGTTCAGGCCTCAATTCTTCACCTTACAAAAATTTCCCATGGGAAAGTATTAGTTTCCACGGTTATGGATTCCATTTATTTTTTTGGCTTTGTTTTTGATTATTTGAGGAAGAACAATGTGAGAACTATAGATAAGGTATAATATTACACAAAATCAACGATGTACATCAATATGTCCATTACAGTCTTCTTATAGTGCCTCTGAAGAGATGACCTTTCCATTTTCCTGTGAAGGGTCAGGTTTGCTTGGTGGAGGTTTATATTTAAAATATGCTACAACAAGGAAAATGATTGTGATGGCTTTGCTTGCTGCACCTAAAAGAAGAGAATCAAAATGAATTAGTACTTGTTTATGGCCTTTATATAGGTCACACATAGGAAAAATCACTAGCTATACTTGTATGTGATAATGAACAATATCACTATTTACTGATATCATGTAATAGATTCTTCAGCATTTTCTACAGTCTGCATCCAAGTAAATAGACCATGAAAAAAATAAACTACAAAAAACTGAGACGCCAATCGTAACTAGCCGCGTAGTGATGTCACTGCATTAGGCCGCCATGCTGACCTGGACCTTAAAAGAAACTTGTCATCAGATTCACGCTCCCTGAACCACAGACTTTGTGCAAAACTCATGAACTGAGTGCATCATTTTGAATACTTTGGTGCAAATAAAAATGCACTAAATGCCACAAGAAAAAAAAATATTTAATTAAATTGCAAATGATAACTGGGGGCCTATATGTCTCAGGTGACTGGTCCAAGACTACTCTGCACCCAATCCTTTTGACTGACAGGTTTCTCTTGATGCGCACAACTAGGAAGAGACCTGTCAATCAACGGTAACAGGGCAGGAAGAAGCTTGTCAGGGACCTACCTCAGACTAGTCTGCCGAGACACATAAGCTACAATTCTTAGAGCAATTATGCCTGAATTCTGATGCAAAATGATGTGAAAAGTTGACTTTTTATTTTGCGCAACACAGAGTTTTCATGCCAGTGTTGGCCGGTTTGGCCAAAATGGTTGGAGCTAGGGGCGGGATGAGGGTGGGATGGACTGTGGCTGACTGAGGTAAGATTTGTGGTAAAGCGCACAGAAGCGCATGCCACTTTTAAGATGCACCTGATTTAATAAGAGACATGCACTTCTTAAAGGGAATCTGTCATCCCCTGGCACTTATCTGACCTCTAATATGGACATACAGGTGATAGAAATGTAAATCTATACCTACCTGTATGCCTCATATTAGAGGTCTTGTTGGTGTGAAATGTCTTTTTATTCATTCTTGTTTCTGATATCTTGCAGGCCTGGGGCACGCAAGAAATCCCACCTACTGTATTAATTATGTTTCCCCCCTCCCCTGCACATCACAGTGCACTGTAACGTGCAGTCGCCGCGGCCAGATCCCACGCCTGCGCACTTAAACTTTTACGCAAGACGCACTTCTTCCTGCCGTCTATGTATCATTGTAGAGCAGGGATCTTGTGCGCAGGTGATGGCGAGTCACTGTGACTTCCTGGCGCCTGCGCACAAGATCCCTGCTCTACAATGATACATAGACGACATGAAGAAGAGCGCCTTCTGTAAAAGGTGAAGTGCGCAGAAGTGGGATTTGCCCGTGGCACAGGGCACTGTGATGTGCAGGGGAGGGGGCATCCATTATAATTAAAACCATAGGCGGGATTTCTTGCGGGCCCCGGGACGGGAACCCCTCAGAAACCAGAATAAATAAAAAGACCTTTCACAGCAACAAGACCTTTAATATGAGGCATACAGGTAGGTATATATTTACATTTCTATCATCTGTATGCCTATATTAGAGGTCAGATAAGTGCCAGGGGGGTGACAGGTTCCCTTTAAGATGCTTCTGACTTCTCAAGACACCAGTCTTGATGAATAGGGACCAAAGTCCCCAGCCAGCTGCTTTTCAAAGTATGTTTAAGCTAACATGCCACAGTGTTTCATATTAAAACATACAGTACAGACCAAAAGTTTGGACACACCTTCTCATTTAAAGATTTTTCTATATTTTCATGACTATGAAAATTGTAAATTCACACTGAAGGCATCAAAACTATGAATTAACACATGTGGAATTATATACTTAACAAAAAAGTGTGAAACAACTAAATATATGTCTTATATTCTAGGTTCTTCAAAGTAGCCACCTTTTGCTTGATGACTGCTTTGCACACTCTTGGCATTCTCTTGATGAGCTTCAAGAGGTAGTCACCGGAAATGGTTTTCACTTCACAGGTGTGCCCTGTCAGGTTAAATATGTGGGATTTCTTGCCTTATAAATGGGGTTGGGACCATCAGTTGTGTTGTGCAGAAGTCTGGTGGACACACAGCTGATAGTCCTACTGAATAGACTGTTAGAATTTGTATTATGGCAAGAAAAAAGCAGCTAAGTAAAGAAAAACAAGTGGCCATCATTACTTTAAGAAATGAAGGTCAGTCAGTCCGAAAAATTGGGAAAACTTTGAAGGTGTCCCCAAGTGCAGTTGCAAAAACCATCAAGCGCTACGAAGAAACTGGCTCACATGAGTCCCGCCCCAGGAAAGGAAGACCAAGAGTCACCTCTGCTTCTGAGGATAAGTTTATCCGAGTCACCAGCCTCAGAAATTGCAGGTTAACAGCAGCTCAGATTAGAGACCAGGTCAATGCCACACAGAGTTCTAGCAGCAGACACATCTCTACAACATCTCTACAGTGGAAATCTGTGCTTTGGTCTCATGAGTCCAAATTTGAGATCTTTGGTTCCAACCACCGTGTCTTTGTGTGACGCAGGAAAGGTGAAATGATGGACTCTACATGCCTGGTTCCCACCGTGAAGCATAGAGGAGGAGGTGTGATGGTGTGGGGGTGTTTTGCTGGTGACACTGTTGGGGATATATTCAAAATTGAAGGCATACTGAACCAGCATGGCTACCACAGCATCTTGCAGCAGAATGCTATTCCATCCGGTTTGCATTCAGTTGGACCATCATTTATTTTTCAACAGGACAATGACCCCAAACACACCTCCAGGCTGTGTAAGGGCTATTTGACCAAGAAGGAGAGTGATGGGGTGCTACGCCAGATGACCTGGCCTCCACAGTCACCAGACCTGAACCCAATCGAGATGGTTTGGGGTGAGCTGGACCGCAGAGTGAGGGAAAAAGGGCCAACAAGTGCTAAGCATCTCTGGGAACTCCTTCAAGATTGTTGGAAGACCATTTCCGGTGACTACCTCTTGAAGCTCATCAAGAGAACGCCAAGAGTGTGCAAAGCAGTCATCAAAGCAAAAGGTGGCTACTTTGAAGAACCTAGAATCTAAGACATATTTTCAGTTGTTTCACACTTTTTTGTTAAGTATATAATTCCACATGTGGTAATTCATAGTTTTGATGCCTTCAGTGTGAATGTACAATTTTCATAGTCTTGAAAATTCAGAAAAATCGTTAAATGAGAAGGTGTGTCCAAACTTTTGGTCTGTACTGTATATTGCTGCAAATATAAATCCAGGGTCTGATTCTTGCTGCCTGTGGTTTGGGCAGCATGAATCTGCAACATTTAATCATGCCAGACAGTAAACCAAGAGGCAATGAGGACTTCACACAGCAGACGTAGGAAAACTGTGAGGAACCAAAAAGTAAGTGTTTCTTTATATTTTAGGCAGATTAAACATAACTATAGATGGCAAGATACACTAATAATAGGGGTCGGCGATAGATATTATCTGTCTGCAGAAGCTCTCTAGGTGTCAGTCACTGTCTCTATGGGCCATTCTATTAATGAACTAAGAAGAGACAACATCTTAAATTTCTTAAAACCTTTCTTCTCTTTCATTCAATATTTATATAGTTATTAAATGGTGCCTGACACTAGGTTACCTCTTTAAATGGAGTCTGACACTCATAAAAACTAACGTAGCTACTTATACATTTACAGTGGGTCTGGAAAGTATTCAGACTAGAGATGAGCGTTGTTCTACTCGAACTGTTCGCCAATCTCAAATTCGAGCTGTTTTGGGCGGTGTTCGAGCCGGTCGGCGAACACGAACAATTTGAGAAAAATTCGGCTGTTCGAGGTTATGTTCGATAACTGTTCGTGCACCAAAATCATAACTGGATTTTTTCTCAGTAATGATGAAAATTAATGTTAATACGCAGTTTGAGTGTACAGCGGGGCGGGGGGAGGGGCAGGGGATGGATCTCTGCAGGAACAATGAAGATCTCCATTTTTTTTTCTCTTTCCCGCATTTGCAGTGGGGAGGTGCAATCTGTCAGCCTATCAGCAGCGCACACACGGAGCGAAGTGCTTTTTTTCACACAAGCAAGGGCATGTGTGATTGGCAGTGTATGTCACATGTCCTTGCCCTATAAGACCAAGCCATTTTCCCCGTCGCCACCATTTTCTCACTGCTGCAGCTGCGTGTTAGACGGCACCGCTGTTGCTGTGTGCGCTATACCTTGTTAATTTCAAGCCAATTTTCGCACAAATATACAGATAGCTTGGGAGTAGGGAATAGTTGTGATTGCAGTCCTTTTAAGGACTAGGTTACAGCATTTCCTACGACTTTTATCAGGCAGGTCTGTGCTCTTAAATAGATAGATTGTGGGAGTAAAGACTAATTGTAATTGGAGTCCTTTTCAGGACTAGGTTACATCAGTTCCTATCAGTTTTTGCCAGGCAGGTCTGTGCCAGTGCTGTGCAAGTTTTTTTCACAGCATTTGGCTGAATCTAGCAAAGCTAATCCTTTTTGGCCTATTGCAGAGTGTGTTAGTCAGTGGAGTAGCCTATCTGTGTTGCAAGATATACCACCTGTGTATAGAATACCAATTTTTTTACTGCACCTAGTGAAGTAAAATCTTTTGGGCATAGCATCATTCTATTAGTCCATCTATACTGACCTCCATCAGGTTGCAAACTGAATATAATTTTTTTCTGCATCTAGCTCTGAAAAAATATTTGGGCTTCTAGCGGTGTGTGGGACTTGGTCTATTAGTCCATCTATACTGACCTCCATCAGGTTGCAAATTAAAAATAATTTTTTTCTGCATCTAGCTCTGAAAAAATATTTGGGCTTCTAGCAGTGTGTGGGACTTGGTCTATTAGTCCATCTATACTGACCTCCATCAGGTTGCAAATTAAAAATAATTTTTTTCTGCATCTAGCTCTGAAAAAATATTTGGGCTTCTAGCAGTGTGTGGGACTTGGTCTATTAGTCCATCTATACTGACCTCCATCAGGTTGCAAATTAAAAATAATTTTTTTCTTCATTTATCTCTGAAAAAATATTTGGGCTTCTAGCAGCGTGTGGGACTTGTTCTATTAGTCCATCTATACTGACCTCCATCAGGTTGCAAATTAAAAATAATTTTTTTCTGCATCTAGCTCTGAAAAAATATTTGGGCTTCTAGCAGTGTGTGGGACTTAGTCTATTAGTCCATCTATACTGACCTCCATCAGGTTGCAAATTAAAAATAATTTTTTTCTGCATCTAGCTCTGAAAAAATATTTGGGCTTCTAGCAGTGTGTGGGACTTGGTCTATTAGTCCATCTATACTGACCTCCATCAGGTTCCAAATTAAAAATAATTTTTTTCTTCATTTATCTCTGAAAAAATATTTGGGCTTCTAGCAGCGTGTGGGACTTGTTCTATTAGTCCATCTATACTGACCTCCATCAGGTTGCAAATTAAAAATAATTTTTTTCTGCATCTAGCTCTGAAAAAATATTTGGGCTTCTAGCAGTGTGTGGGACTTAGTCTATTAGTCCATCTATACTGACCTCCATCAGGTTGCAAATTAAAAATAATTTTTTTCTGCATCTAGCTCTGAAAAAATATTTGGGCTTCTAGCAGTGTGTGGGACTTGGTCTATTAGTCCATCTATACTGACCTCCATCAGGTTGCAAATTAAAAATAATTTTTTTCTTCATTTATCTCTGAAAAAATATTTGGGCTTCTAGCAGCGTGTGGGACTTGTTCTATTAGTCCATCTATACTGACCTCCATCAGGTTGCAAATTAAAAATAATTTTTTTCTGCATCTAGCTCTGAAAAAATATTTGGGCTTCTAGCAGTGTGTGGGACTTGGTCTATTAGTCCATCTATACTGACCTCCATCAGGTTGCAAATTAAAAATAATTTTTTTCTGCATCTAGCTCTGAAAAAATATTTGGGCTTCTAGCAGTGTGTGGGACTTGGTCTATTAGTCCATCTATACTGACCTCCATCAGGTTGCAAATTGAATAAAAAAAATTTCTGCATCTAGCTCTGAAAAAATATTTGGGCTTCTAGCGGTGTGTGGGACTTGGTCTATTAGTCCATCTATACTGACCTCCATCAGGTTGCAAATTAAAAATAATTTTTTTCTGCATCTAGCTCTGAAAAAATATTTGGGCTTCTAGCAGTGTGTGGGACTTGGTCTATTAGTCCATCTATACTGACCTCCATCAGGTTGCAAATTAAAAATAATTTTTTTCTGCATCTAGCTCTGAAAAAATATTTGGGCTTCTAGCAGTGTGTGGGACTTGGTCTATTAGTCCATCTATACTGACCTCCATCAGGTTGCAAATTAAAAATAATTTTTTTCTTCATTTATCTCTGAAAAAATATTTGGGCTTCTAGCAGCGTGTGGGACTTGTTCTATTAGTCCATCTATACTGACCTCCATCAGGTTGCAAATTAAAAATAATTTTTTTCTGCATCTAGCTCTGAAAAAATATTTGGGCTTCTAGCAGTGTGTGGGACTTGGTCTATTAGTCCATCTATACTGACCTCCATCAGGTTGCAAATTAAAAATAATTTTTTTCTGCATCTAGCTCTGAAAAAATATTTGGGCTTCTAGCAGTGTGTGGGACTTGGTCTATTAGTCCATCTATACTGACCTCCATCAGGTTGCAAATTAAAAATAATTTTTTTCTGCATCTAGCTCTGAAAAAATATTTGGGCTTCTAGCGGTGTGTGGGACTTGGTCTATTAGTCCATCTATACTGACCTCCATCAGGTTGCAAATTAAAAATAATTTTTTTCTGCATCTAGCTCTGAAAAAATATTTGGGCTTCTAGCAGTGTGTGGGACTTGGTCTATTAGTCCATCTATACTGACCTCCATCAGGTTGCAAATTAAAAATAATTTTTTTCTGCATCTAGCCCAGCCAATAGTTTTGGCCTAATACCACAGTTTGGCCACTCAGCTCTGCTCGGTTACCATCCATTGTTTTTTTGTGCAAACAACTCCAGAGTTGTGAATTAGTTAACCACCAAAATGAGTGGAAAAAGGCCTGCTGCTGGTGGAAAGGGGAATAGGCGTGTTGGGAAGGGGAAAAAAGGTAGTGTCCGTGGGGTAGGTGCAGAAGAAAGACCATCTTCCAGCCAAACTAAAATGTCTACTTCTTTTAGCGGACAATGTGATAAGATCCCTTTCTTACGGCCACGCCAATCGCTACAAATTCCAGATGAGGCACAAAAACAGCAGGTGCTTCAACGGATATCAAGTGCTCCTTTAAGTGGGCTCTCCTCCACATCAACTTCAACATCACAAATACTCCAGTCCTCAAAGGTGTCACCCAAATCGCACTTGCTTCCTCACAGCTCCCAAATCTCCAGCTGCCCGTCTGAGTATGAGGTAGAACAGATGGTTGAGTCTGCAGAGCTGTTTACTCATACTATAGCCTGGGAATCAGAGGTCGACTCCAGCGCTTCTGTGAATCCAGACGAGGAAATGATCTGCACTGATGCCCAGAATCTTTATGAGTCGGATCCAGGACCAGACGCAGAAGGTTCTGACCATAATGTAGACCCTCATTCCCAAACTGTAACTCCTGTTGGTGGAGACAATGAGGAAGACGATGATAAGACTCAAATACCTGATTGGAGCGACAACTTTAGTTTTTTGTCAGGGCAGGAACAGGTTGGCTCTGAGGACGACGGGTGTGATAACGCACAGGGTGATGATGATGAGGTCGGAGATCCCACTTACTGTCAACCCACAGTCAGCCAAGAGATGAGGTCAGCAGAGGAGGTGGAGGAAGATGCTAGTGACGACGAGGTCAGGTTGCGCCTTCCTGGACAGAGACGTAGTACTGGAAGCACGTCAACAACTGCATCCTCAAACACAACTCTGCCTCTCACCACAAGTCGTGGTGGCTCTTCAGGTCGCATGGGTGCGAAGCCTTGCATAGCCTGGGCATTTTTTCAGATCGATAAAGATGACCCAACTCGTGTTATCTGTAACATTTGTCAGCAAAAGCTAAGTAGAGGCCAAAAAATACATAGTTTGAGTACTTCATGCATGAACCGGCACATGGACATGAAGCATAAGTTGCAGTGGGAAGCTCAGTGTGCTACAATGCGGCCTAGCCGGCCGGGCCAATCACCGTCTGCCATATCTTGTGCATCCGCGGCCTCTTCATCCTCTGTGACTGGGGGGACAGCAGTCACACCTGTTTTGGGGCGCAGACCTGCCACCTCTTTACCCGCAACAGCCAGCGTGATTGGCAGGTCATCATTTTCTTTGGAGGTGGTAACACCAGCTGGTGTTGAGCGCTGTCCGACATCGATAGCACCACCTTTGGATCAAGGCAACCTAACATGTCCGCCTGCATCTTCCTCACAGACCGGCAGTTTGCCGGGGACACCCTTATCAACCCCGTCTAAGCACAATAGCCAGCCCTCGGTCCCTCAGATGTGGACAAGTAAAAGACCATTTCCTCCTAGCCATGAGAAAGCTAAGAGGTTGAATTTCACCATCTGCAAGCTCTTGGCTACAGAAATGCTGCCTTTCCGCCTGGTGGACACAGAGGATTTTCGAGACCTTATGTCCGTCGCAGTGCCCCAGTACCAGATGCCCAGTCGGCACTACTTCTCAAAGAAAGGTGTGCCTGCGCTCCACCAGCATGTCGCACACAACATCACCGCTTCTTTGAGAAACTCTGTGTGTGACAGGGTGCATTTCACCACAGACACTTGGACGAGTAGGCATGGACAGGGGCGTTACATGTCGCTGACTGGGCACTGGGTAACTATGGTGACAGCAGGACAAGGGGCTGCTGTCCAAGTCTTGCCGTCCCCACGAGTTGTGCGTCAATCCTCTTTATGTCAAAGTTCCTCCACTGCTTCTGCCTCCTCAACCTCCTCTCGGTCTTCCACCTGCGCCCAAAGCCTGTCTGGTCATGCCACAAGCTTTCTAACTGCGCAGAAGGGATCCTGCACACCTCCTTACTATGCTGGCAGTAGGGCTCAACGTCATCAGGCGGTTTTTACATTGAAATGTCTGGGAAATGTGAGTCACACAGCTGAGGAGTTGTGGTCAGCTCTGGAGAACCAATTTCATGAATGGTTGTCTCCACTGGACAATGCTGCAAACCTGGGTGCGGCCCTTCGCCGGGGCAATGTCACACACGTGCCTTGTATGGCTCACGTGTTGAACCTGGTTGTCCAGCAATTTTTAGCCCACTATCCCGGACTAGATGGCCTTCTGCAGAGGGCACGGTCGCTGTGTGCTCACTTCCGCCGTTCGCATCCCGCAGCTCAGCGACTTACATCTCTACAGAAGTCGTTGGGCCTGCCACTTCACCGGCTAAAATGCGATGTGCCTACCCGGTGGAATTCAACTCTGCACATGTTGCAGCGACTGTGGCAGCACCGACAAGCCCTGGTGCAATACGTTCTGACGTATAGCCTGGGCCAACGAGATTCAGAGGTGGGGCAAATCACGCTGGAGGAATGGTCTCAGATCAGGAACCTATGCACCCTTCTGCACAGTTTTGAAATGGCGACGAAGATGTTTAGTGCTGACGATGCCATTATCAGCATGACTATTCCGGTGATTTACATGCTGGAGCACATGTTAAACAGAATTCGGAGTCAGGTGGTGGCACAAGAGGAGGTGGAGGAAGTAGAGGAGGAGGAGTTGTATGCGGAAGGGCTAAAATCTGCAAGGTCCAGACGGTCGGCAGCACCAAGGCGGCAGGCATGTGAGGGTGGGGGAGATGGTTTTACCAGGGCGCATGGTAGCAGCCAAACTAGTGAGGAAGGTGCAGGAGCCCAGGAAGAAGTGGAGGACGAACTGATGGAAGACTCATCAGATGAGGGAGACCTTGATCACATTTCTGTTGTGCGAGGTTGGGGGGAGAGGACAGAGGAAGGAAGCATGATTGTTACCTCGCCACCAACACAACAGGGACTTGGTGCTCCTGGATGCGCAACACACATGAGTGCCTTCTTGCTGCACTACCTGCAACATGACCCTCGAATTGTGAGAATTAGAAATAATCCTGACTACTGGGTTGCCACACTGTTAGATCCCCGGTACAAAAGTAAATTTGCAGAAATTATTCCTGCCATAGAAAGGGATGCACGCATGCAGGAGTATCAGCAGAGACTGTTGCAGAATCTTACATGTGCTTTTCCACAAAATACCAGTGGTGCACGTAGTGAATCTCACAGTTCCAACTTGCCAACCGTGGGACCGTCAAGTGTTCAGCACTCAAACCGTAACAGAACCACAGTATCTGCTGGTAACATCAATTTTGCGGAATCATTTCACCACTTTTTTAGCCCATCCTTTGCAAGGCCACAGGAGACAAGAAGTCTGACACATAGTCAACGCCTAGAGACGATGGTACAGGAGTATCTCCAAGTAAACATTGAAGCCACGACTGTGTCACTGGACCCTTGCTCTTTTTGGGCTTCCAATCTGGATAAATGGCCGGAGCTAGCCACTTACGCCTTGGAGATCTTGTCATGCCCCGCAGCCAGCGTTCTGTCTGAACGTGTGTTCAGCGCTGCTGGTGGTGTGCTGACAGATAAGCGCACGCGGCTCTCCACTGATAATGTAGACAGACTCACGTTCATAAAGATGAACAAATCATGGATCCGAAACGACTTTTCTACCCCTGTGTCATCCTGGGGAGAGTAAAAGCTTGATGATTGGTTAAAATCACCCTACCAACCGTTTTAAGCTTTCAAATTACTAATCATGTTTATCTGTATCTTGACTGGAAAATAATTTGGGCTTTGTAGCAGTGTGCAGCACTGATCCTATTAGGCCATCTATAATAAGCTTCACCAGATTTAAAATTAAAAATAATTTTTAGCTGCATCTAGCCCGGAAAATAATTTTGGGGCTCCGAGATGCGCAAGACACATAAGTGCCTTCTTGCTGCACTACCTGCAGCATGACCCTCATATTGTCAGAATTCGAAGTAATCATGACTACTGGGTTGCCACACTCTTAGATCCCCCAAACTTTTCGATCAACCTTTTCATTTTAATAAAGACCAAAAAAATGGTCATTTTTGAAATTATAAGCATTAGCAGGTTGTTAGAAACTGAAATCAAACAGTTTTCAACTCAAAACTTTATTCTAGGTGATGTTACATTTTCACATAGGACCCCTTGTTCGAAAGGAGCTTCTGAACTCTCTTGTCCATTGAATTTGTCAGGTTTTGGATGGTTTCTGCTTCAATTGTTTTGCATGAGGACAGAATACCCTCCCAGAGCTGTTGCTTAGATGTGAACTGCCTCCCGCCATCATAGACACTCCTTTTAATGATGCTCCAAAGGTTCTGAATGGGGTAGAGGTCAGGGGAGCATGGGGGTCACACCATAAGTTTGTCCCCTTTTATGCCCATATCAGCCAGAGATGCAGATGTTTTATGTGCAGCATGAGATGGTGCATTATCATGCAGAAAAATGATCTTGCTGTGAAATACACGGTTCTTCTTCTTGAACCATGGCAGGAAGTGCTGTTTGAGAAAATCCACATACATTATGGAGTTCATCTTTAGCGCCTTCAGGGATCCTAAAGGGGCCGACAATCTCTCTCCCCATGATTCCAGCCCAAAACATTACTCCACCTCCTCCTTGTTGGCGCTGTAGCCGTGTTTGCGTGGGGTGTCCATCAACCAGCCATCCTCCACTCCATTCATCTGGACCATCGAGCGCTGCACGGCACTCATCCGTGAACAAAACAGTTTTGAAATCAGTCTTCATGTAATGTTTGGCCCACTGGAGCCGTTTCTGCTTGTGTGAAGTGGATAGAGGAGGTCGACAGGATGGCATATGCACAGCTGCAAACCTCTGAAGGACCCTGCATCTTGTTGTTCGGGGGACGTTGGAGGCACAAGCAGCTTCAAAAACTTGTCTGCTGCTATGACAAGGCTTTTTTGCCGCTGCTGTTTCAACCTGACGTAATTGCCTGTAGGAAAGAGTCCTCAATTTGCCCTTATCAGCACGCACACGTGTGTACTGTGAATCAGCTCCATACTTCTTGATTGCCAAGACACTTCATCCTGATCATCGCACAATGTTGATTGTAGTCATGCCTTGACCTAAACACTCCACAATTTGTTGCTTCTCAGCAGCCGACACATCCTTTTTCTTTCCCATTTTGGCAGAAAATGTAGGCTGCTTAATAATGTGAGAGAGCCTTCTTAAGTAGTCTTGCCTTTCATTGGACAAACCTGCCAAACTAATTAGCACAGGTGTCTGCAATTGCTTACAGTGATATAAAGAGCCCTGACACACATCACCATCAATGAGTTTAACTGACAAACAAACAAATTCTTCCCTTATCACTCCTAAACACTTTTTGCATAATAATTTGGAACGCGGTGTACATGTGCTTTTCCACAAAACACCAGTGGTTCACGTAGTGAATCTTACAGTTCTAACTTGCCAACCGTGGTCTGTATGGAATTGTTCAATAAAGGGCCCAAAATTAAGATAACATAGATGGGAGAGGTCTCTATGAATAGGAATTCCTAAGTATTTGATACCCTGTGAGGGCCAGGCAAAGGGAAAGTTGGACTGGATGGAATCCTATATGGATTTAGGGAGGGAGACATCGAGGGCCTCAGACTTCGCTGCATTGATTTTAAAATTTTACCATGTAACAAAGTGATCTATTTCAGCCATAACAGCAGGGATGGATATATGTGATTGAGTGATATATACTAGGACATCATCAGCAAATAGAGAGCACTTGTACTCGGTGCCTCCCACCTCAATCCACCTAATATTGGGGTTATGGCGAATTGATGAGAGCAGGTGCTCCGTCACTAGGATGTATAAGAGAGGGGACAGAGGACATCCCTGCCTTGTCCCATTGGTGATTGTGAAAGGTGATGAAAATGTTCTGACGCACTCCCTGGGCCTTGGGACACCCGGAGCCGGACCCTTTTTGGTGGATGCTGGTGGTTGTAGTCTTCGTGGCGGCGATCCGGTTCCGTGGCTCAGGGCGGTCAAACCAGTGGCGGAACTATTTATGTGGTTTTGATGTTTAAATGTCCGACTACGCCACCCGTGGATTGCGGTCAGAGTGAACCGCCGCTACAGGGCAGACCGCTAAGGCTGGTGTTGTGGGTGCAGCAGAGCGTAGCATAACTCCCCACGGGAGGAGTATAGCCTCAGGGCAGTGTATGCGGAGGATGGGGGTGATGGTGCAGGGCAGCAGCAGTAACGACACGGAGTCAGTGATGCAGTTCAGGGCCTTTACTCACAGTTCTTATTATCCAGACCACGTCTGCAGGTAACGGCTGCCCACGTCGTACTGTGCTCACCAGGTGAGGGGCTCAGACAACTCCCAGATAACTTTGGAGCGCTTCACAGGACCCCCTTTGTGTGTCCTTTGTCTGGCCTTTCTTACCAACACTTCTGTTCGGCTGCCTCGGGCCTCCTCTTGGTCAACTTGGCGCCAGTTTCCCTGACCCTATGTGGTGCCTTCCTAGCGGGTGGAGCAAGGGGCTGCGCCACATAAAATGTCAGAGCCTCCGGTTTCTAGCTGAGGGTCGTTTCCTGCCTCCACTAGTTCGGGGACCGGTCTCCCCCTTTGGCCTGACCCCTCCACGCAGGTGGATTCGGGCGTGCGGTGGCGACTCGCCCGTCCGCACCCCTGGGATCCCTTCATTCCTCGTTCCTGGAGCCTTCTCCGCTCCTCTTCCTTCCTTCTCCCTCTTGCAGGCCTGGGCCTCTGTTACTAGGCCCGCCTCCGGAGCAGAGCTCATGCAGAGCCCCTGCTCCCTGCCACTTCTGCTCAGACTTCTCTGCACTGAACTAAGATGGTGCCCACCTTTTATACTCCCTTCTCAATGCACCCATGAACTGCTTCCTCCCTGCTCCTGCACTGCAGGGTACCCCTTCCTCAGTGTTCCCTCCCCCCACTCCAGCCAGGGACAGGGACTGTCGTGCCCATCTCAGGGGCATATTGGTCGCCCTGCCCCACGGCAATGTGGTGTAATGCATGCAGGTGTCGGGTCCTGATCCACACTCCATCCTTATCTGAGAGTGAGATATCACACCTCTGGGTGAGGTGCAATACGTCTGTAGCAACCGAGCCCTCGGTGCTACAGTTCCATTTATCTTCAGCCTAGGTGACGTATTGTGATACAGGGCCGTGATTTTGGCTATAAAAGGGTCCCCTAGACCCCTACCCCAAGCTTTTTAAGAGAATCATATATGGCGTGCCAGGAGACTCTATGGAATGCTTTCTCAGCATCCAACGAGAGTATCTACTTACAAATTTTTAACTGCATCTAGCCCAGGAAATACTTTGTGCCTAGTAGCAGTGTCTGCTAGTCAGCGGATTATCCCGGCTGTTAAGCAAGCTACACCACCTGTAGTTTGGACACTTAATTTTTTCAAAGGAAATGCTTCGGGACCACGGGATACTTAGTGAAGAGCATCAGGAGGCACCCCAAGGCATAGGGGCTGGGACTGGCACTAGGATGCCTTGCGGTGGACAGCCGAGCTCAATCCTTATAAAAGCTTTTTAACTGCAGCAGCTTTAGTGGACGCTACTGGAGCTGGAATTACGCGGCTGCTGGCATGAGACTTGCCCTCCAATAGATCCTTGTAAATGGATTTAAAGTGTATTCATTCAAATTAGAGGGACAATTTAAATTAAAAAGCTTAGAGCTGCCTCCACCACAGGGGGGCTCTCTCGACCCACCAGCGGACAGGCACCAGTATTGGGAGAGGGGGGCTGGCCGTCAGGGTTCACCGCGGCTCTGGCACAAACCCGGCGACACGGAGGTGGCACGGGCAGGAGCGGACTGGCCGTCTCGGCTTCTCACTTTTTGGATTTTAGAAGGGCATGACATGCCTATATCTGTGTCTCCCCCTCCTTTTACTCCTCCACCTCTTTTCTTTTCGCATGACTATATGTACTTGTCACTTTTCCATGTGTTAGTTGTGTCTTCTGAGCAGTTTGTCAGCTTTTGGACACCTTTGAAGGTGTTTTCTATGTGTTTCTATGTGTTTTTGTTTGCCTGCCATTGGTTTTAACGGTGTTTGAAGGTGTTCGACGAACAGTTCGACGAACAGTTCGGCGAACACACGGGTGTTCGATGAACCGAACCGAACTCGAACACTACGGGGGTGGCTCAACACTAATTCAGACCCCATAAAATTTTTCACTCTTTGCTTCATTGCAGCCATTTGGTAAATTCTAAAAAGTTCATTTTTTTTTCTCATTAATGTACACTCTGCACCCCATCTTGACTGAAAACAAACAGAAATGTAGAAATTATTGCAAATTTATTAAAAATGAAAAAATGAAATATCACATGGTCATAAGTATTCAGACCCTATGCTCAGTATTGAGTAGAAGCACCCTTTTGAGCTAGTACAGCCATGAGTCTTCTTGGGAATGATGCAACAAGTTTTTCACACCTGGATTTCGGGATTCTCTGCCATTCTTCCCTGCAGATCCTCTCCAGTTCTGTCAGGTTGGATGATGAACGTTGGTGGACAGCCATTTTTAGGTCTCTCCAGAGGTGCTCAATTGGGTTTAGGTCAGGGCTCTGGCTGGGCCAGTCAAGAATGGTCGCAGAGTTGTTCTGAAGCCACTCCTTTGTTATTTTAGCTGTGTGCTTAGGGTCATTGTCTTGTTGGAAGGTGAACCTTCGGCCAAGTTTGAGGTCCAGAGCACTCTGGAAGAGGTTTTCATCCAGGATATCTCTGTACTTGGCCGCATTCATGTTTCCTTCAATTGCAACCAGTTATCCTGTCCCTGCAGCTGAAAAACGCCCCCATAGCATGATGCTGCTACCACCATGTTTCACTGTTGGGATTGTATTGGGCAGGTGATGAGCAGTGCCTGGTTTTCTCCACACATATTGCTTAGAATTATCACCAAAATGTTCTATCTTCGTCTCATCAGACCAGAGAATCTTATTTCTCATAGTCTGGGAGTCCTTCATGTGTTTTTGAGGAAACTCTATGCGGGCTTTCATATGCCTTGCACTGAGGAGAGGCTTCCGTCTGGCCTCTCTGCCATAAATGCCAGACTGGTGGAGAGCTGCAGTGATAGTTGACTTTGTGGAACTTTCTCCCATCTGCCTACTGTATCTCTGGATCTCAGCCACAGTGATCTTGGGGTTCTTCTTTACCTCTCTCACCAACGCTCTTCTCCCACAATTGCTCAGTTTGACTGGACGGCCAGGTCTAGGAAGACTTCTGGTCGTCCCAAATTTCTTCCATTTAAGGATTATGGAGGCCACTGTGCTCTTACGAAACTTGAGTAATGCAGAAATTCTTTTATAACCTTGGCCAGATCTGTGCCTTGCCACAATTCTGTCTCTGAGCTCCTTGGGCAGTTCCTTTGAGCTCATGATTCTCATTTGGTCTGACATGCACTGTGAGTTGTGAGGTCTTATATAGACAGGTGTGTGCCTTTCCAAATCAAGTCCTATAAGTTTAATTAAACACAGCTGGACTCCAATGAAGTAGTAGAACCATCTCAAGGAGGATCACAAGGAAATGGACAGCATGTGACTTAAATATGAGTGTCTGAGCAAAGGGGTCTGAACAGGGGCGGAAAAAGACTGTAGTGGGCCCCTGTGCAAGAAATTTTTGCCCCCCCCCTGCCCTTCATAGGGCAACAAAGTTAAGTAAACATAACCCACCCATGTGCAGCTCTCATCCCCCTATGTGCAGCTCTCATCCCCCCCATGTGCAGCTCTCATCCCCCCATGTGCATCTCAACCTCCCCGTACATCTCTCATCCCCCCATGTGCAGCTCTCACCCCCCCGTGCATCTCATCCCCCCGTGCATATCATCCCCCCGTACATATCATCCCCCCGTGCATCTCTCATCCCCCCAATGTGCATCTCATCCCCCCGTGCATCTCTCATCCCCCTGTGCATCTCTGATTCCCCCCACTCCTAATTAATTAATTGTATTTAAAAAAAAAACTTGTTATACTTACCCCCATGCGATCCCTGCAGAATCCTGGTGCTCGTCCACGTCGCTGCCACCAGGTTTTCCTGACTTCCGGCCATGTGACGGCGCCGTCACATGACCGGAAGTCAGGGGAATCATGAAGGCGCTGCCGCAGCAGCGCTGCACTGCTACACAGAGGAAAGTAGCGCTGAGATGTCCCGGCGCTTAGCGCTCAGCATGGGGCCGGGGGCGGCTCCAGGTTTTTGTGGGCCCCAGGCGAAAGAGTCTCAGTGGGCCCCTTTAACACATACCACGATTCATGATGCACAGATACCGAAGAGAAATATATATATAGTACAATGCAAATATTTTACTGCTTACATTACATGAGTGATATCTATTGTAAATTCCACAATAGCTCAGAAACCAGCGAATCGCTCCACACAGTATACTGGCCCCCATAAAATGCTCCATACATGAGACTGGCCCCCATAAAATGCTCCATACAGGATACTGGTCCCCATATAACGCTCCATACAGGATACTGGCCCCCATATAACGCTCCATACAGAATACTGGCCCCCATATAACGCTCCATGCAGGATACTGGCCCCCATATAACGCTCCATGCAGGATACTGGCCCCCATATAACGCTCCATACAGAATACTGGCCCCCATATAACGCTCCATGCAGGCTGTTCCCCACACATAATGCCCCACGCAGGCTGTTCCCCCCACATAATGCCCCATGCAGGCTGTTCCCCCCCATATAGGATGTCACCCTCCCTTATAATGCCCCATGCAGGATGTCACACCCCCCCTCCCTTATAATGCCCCATGCCGGATGTCACAGCCCCCCCTTATAATGCCCCATGCAGGATGTCACACACCCCCACCTCACCCCCCTCCCTTATACTGCCACAGGCCTCCATACAATAAAAAAAAATCAAATACTCACCTCATGTCTCACCTGCTGCCGCTGCTCCGGACTCCTGCGTTGCCGACCTCATCCCGCTCTGCGCTGTGACTGCTCAGGAGAGAGCGCGGTGTAAAGACATCACCGCGCCCTCTGACCTGAGATGTCACAGTGCAGCAGCCGCGGAGGATGCAGGAGCTGCTGCGGAGGCACGGGAAGGGGTAAGTATTGTGCCGGGGCCCTGAGCAAGCGGGGGGGGGAAGCGGGCGCTGACACTGCTCTCCTCCGCTCACGGGTCCCATAGCGCGCGGGGTGCCCGACGGTGAGGGCCCCCCCCCGCCTGCTCAGGGCCCCGGCATTTCCCCGCGTGCGCCGGGTGCTGACGCCGGCCCTGCGGGGGCTCCATGAGGAGACGCACAAGAGGGGGGCCCAAACGAGGTTCCGAGGGGGCCCCGACTGGCCGGACCCCATACTGTAGTCAGGACAGTCATGCCCTGATGGCGGCCCAGCTGGAGGCTCGAGGGGCCCCCTCTCCCTTGGGGCCCCCGTTCAATGAACGGGCTGAACGGGCGATAGGTCCGCCCCTGGGTCTGAATACTTAGGACCATGTGATATTTCAGTTTTTCATTTTTAATAAATTTGCAAAAATTTCTACATTTCTGTTTTTTTCAGTCAAAATGTGGTGCAGAGTGTACTTTAATGAGAAAAAAATGAACTTTTTAGAATTTACCAAATGGCTGCAATGAAACAAAGAATGAAAAATTTAAAGGGGTCTGAATACTTTCCGTACCCACTGTATATAGGGGACTTAGCAATATATATATTAGTGTTGTAGTTGCAGATAAATTTACTTTTAATCCATATGTAAATAAGGGTGTTTTGGAGCATGATTTTCATAGCCAATGGCTCCATGCATCATTACACCATCCGATTTGCATATCCAGCAATCTCCCTGATTTTGCACTGGATTTCACGCTGCGAGTTCTCCGTTTCCTCATATACATATTCCTGTGTGTAAACTCTTACACTGGGAGGAGCCCAGCCGTGCGCTCACTGTATAAGGCAGGGCGTGCTCTTATCTCCCACTCCTGCAAGTCTGTGGCCACTGCACCCAACATCCAGAAGTGTAGCAAGCAATGACATCAGAAAGGAGCCAGAGATCAGAGTGTGCCCGCACCCAAACTATGTGGGTATCTGCCCTGGCACTAAGCCCGCTACTTGGCTCTGATGTGTGCCTCCTTTTCACAAGATGCTAGAAATAATCTGTTATAAAAATCCATAGTCCCTTACATTAATTGTGGTTTCCAGCCTATTTCTTTTGTGTGAAAACATACAGTATAAATACTTACTGATGCCGATCAGTTTGTAAGATATGCCTGAATTATCATACGTCCAGCAAGCTCCCTTTTTCCCACATTCATTCAAGTTCCATAAAATACAACTGCTGTCTATGACGGCTCCAAATACAATTGGTCCTGGGATGGAGCCTAGAACATAAGGACATAACAACTTGAGGACTGATATTGTCAATTAAGCTACACATTTTAATATAAAATATGTTAAATTATTCTAAAACTGGCCAATAGCACAATCTGCTTTAGACAAATTAAAATACTGCGTTTCTCCAAAAATAAGACAGAATCTTATGTTATTTTTTTCTCCGAAAGATGGAGATGGGTTAGGGCTTATTTTCAGGGGATGTCTTATTTTTTTCCATGAACAACAATTCACATTTATTATTGATCAAAAAATCAACATTTATTCACATATAATCATGTCATAACACACACTGCACATACACATGTATACACTATAGCAATGCCAGGTAGGCCAGGAGGCTGGGGTTAAAAGGAACCTGTCCCCAGAAATAACGCTATTAATCTGCAGATATGCGGTTAATCTGCAGGTTAACAGTGTTATTATGGTGCCCGGTGCCTGCATGCAGCCAAATGCAGCAGGGAGAAAATTAACTTTATTCTCCCCGCCAGCATTCGGTTTCAGTCATGGGGGCGGGCGGCGGCGCCAGTTCAGTCACAGAGTGGCGGATATAACAGCGCCTCCTGTCAGTCAGGGCCGGGGGCGCGGTTACAGCTGCCACTCAGTATACTCAGCACTGGCCGGGTGCACCAAACTGCAAGTATCAGTGGTTGCTATGGATATTAGCAATTTTGTTTGACCGAACTGGGGCTAGCTCAGTGGTGTCTAAAGTAGTCAGTATACTGTTTAGTTAAAGTCTGGACAAGGTTAGGGATTTCTGTTTATCATGTTGTTGTTTTGGTGCTGCTCAACCTGTGGAAAGCAATAAAAACTGCATGTGTTTGAACCAAAGCTGTTTTGCCTGTCTGAACGCTACTTAAGGCCTAATGCTTAATGCCTACCAGATAGAGTTAATCCCTACAACACACACACTGCACATACACATGTAAATATACACACACTGCTCACACTGTACAGTCATGGCCAAAAGTATTGAGAATGAGACAAATAGTAATTTTTCCAAAGTTTACTGCTTCATTTTTTGTAATGGCAATTTGCATATACTCCTGAATGTCAAAGAGTGATCAGCTTAACAGCAATTACTGTACTTGCAAAGTCAATATTTGCCCAGAAAATGAACTTTAACCCCCAAAACACATTTCAACATCATTGCAGTCCTGCCTTAAAAGGAGCAGCTAACATCGTTTTAGTGATTGATTCATTAACACAGGTGTGGGTGTTGATGAGGACAGGGCTGGCGATCAATCAGTCATGATTAAGTAAGAATGACATCACTGGACACTTTAAAAGGAGGCTGGTTCTTGGTATCATTGTTTCTCTTCAGTTAACCATGGTTATCTCTAAAGAAACACGTGCAGCCATCATTGCACTGCACAAAAATGGCCTAACAGGGAAGAGTATCGCAGCTACAAAGATTGCACCTCAGTCAACAATCTATCGCATCATCAAGAACTTCAAGGAGAGAGCTTCCATTGTTGTCAAAAATGCTCCAGGGCGCCCAAGAAAGACCAGCAAGCGCCAGGACCGTATCTTAAAACAGTTTCAGCTGCGGGATCGGACTACCAGCAGTGCCGAGCTTGCTCAGGAATGGCAGCAGGCTGGTGTGAGTGCTTCTGCACGCACTGTGAGGCGGAGACTCTTTGAGCAAGGGCTGGTTTCAATGAGGGCAACAAAGAAGCTGCCCTCTCCAGAAAAAACATCAGGGACCGACTGATATTCTGCAAAAGGTACAGGGAGTGGACTGCTGAGGACTGGGGCAAAGTCATTTTCTCTGATGAATCCCCTTTTCGATTGTTTGGGACATCTGGAAAACAGCTTATTCGGAGAAGAAGAGGTGAGCGCTACCACCAGTCTTGTCTCATGCCAACTGTAAAGCATCCTGAAACCATTCATGTGTGGGGTTGCTTCTCAGCCAAGGGAATTGGCTCACTCACAGTCTTGCCTAAAACACAGCCATGAATAAAGAATGGTACCAGAATGCCCTCCAAGAGCAACTTCTCCCAACCGTCCAAGAGCAGTTTGGCGCCCAAAAATGCCTTTTCCAGCATGATGGAGCACCTTGCCATAAAGCAAAGGTGATAACTAAATGGCTCATGGAACAAAACATAGAGATTTTGGGTCCATGGCCTGGAAACTCCCCAGATCTTAATCCCATTGAGAACTTGTGGTCAATCATCAAGAGACGGGTGGACAAACAAAAACCAACAAATTCTGGCAAAATGCAAGCATTGATTATGCAAGAATGGACTGCTATCAGTCAGGATTTGGTCCAAAAGTTGATTGAGAGCATGCCAGGGAGAATTACAGAGGTCTTGAAGAAGAAGGGGCAACACTGCAAATATTGACTTGCTGCATTAACTCATTCTAACTGTCAATATAACCTATTGGTACTCATGATATGATTGCAATTATATTTCTGTATGTGATATAAACATCAGACAAACACTAATAAAAACCAGAGGCCAGCAGATCATGTGAAAATATAATTTTGGTGTCATTCTCAAAACTTTTGGCCATGACTGTACATACCAGCCTGTCTCCTCTTCAGTTCCTCTAGACTCCTGTAGTTAAAGGACCTTTGGTCACATCATGGTCACATGACCGTGATGTCACCGAAGGTTCTTAAGCAGTTTTAACCTCAGAATAGAAATACTGGGGGCCTTTAAGAGAGTGGGGGCCCTGGGCAATTGACTAGTTTTCCTACTCCACAACCCCCAAACGCTGGTCCTGGCTGTAATGAGGGCTTATTTTTGGAGTACGGCATATATTTCAAGCATACTTTAACAATTCTTTAAAATCATGGTAGGTCTTTTTTTCAGGGTTGGTCTTATTTTCGGGGATACATGATAGTAGCAATTTCACATTTTACTCAGTTCTATATCCCTGATACCCATGTTTGATGATAGATACTATAATGCATTAGTCTGTTTTTATTACGATTCTTTGACCCATGATGAGTACACGTCTCTCAACATGCAACTGCAATCTTATCAGAGGAGGCAGGTCTTCAGTTGCTTTACTTGAATCTTTTGGAATCCAATACAAAATCTAAAACAGCCTTTCCAACTATTTATTATGCATTATGCCGGGGAAATATGGCAACTTTGGCCATGACACAGGTCGCCGTTGTACACAGAAAATATATTTTACCACCAAAAATTACCTAAGGAAAATATGCCTATGGTCTAAAGTTAATCAGGTTTTTATGTTAAATGTATTTTTAAAACATTTGTGATCATGATTTTTTTTCAATTTTCCATATCATCATTGCTCATATTGAAATTTTTCAGAAAGCGTACAATTTTCACACTAGTCACTAAGTGTAATCATAGACTCATACTTCCTGTTTTGTAGAGATAATTGTTCTGCACCACATGGATAAAGGCAGCACTAAACTGGCTCTGACACATTGGCTATTATAAGGGATAAGGAAGAGGTGATCTGTGAAAATGGTCAGTTGTGTTATATACTGTATATAGAATTGGTGTGAATCGATTTGTAGGACTTAGTCCAGCGGTTGTGTCTGTAATCTCTGGCTGCTGGATGCAAGTCCTGAGAACCGACTTCTATCTTCAGCCATCTGCCGCACCTGTTTTGATTAGCCGGCCTGACATGACATCACGTGTGTGATGATGTCACGCCAAGCTTATAAAGAAGAGAGACGGAAGAGGTGTCATCTTTTATTATAATCCTACCTGTATTAATAATGACTGCTTTAAAGCAAACTGTAAAGAAAAGGAAGCATGAGTCTAGTAAGAGGCTTACTGGCCAGCTTGAATATGCATGATTTCATATTTTTTTAAAAAAACTAGATCATGATATGGTCAATTGAAAAAAACTGATTAAAAGGTAATTTTCTGATGCTACATTCCTTTTTAAGCACTACTCCAAAGTTTTTTTTATTGTAACACTGGAGTGGTGCCACTAATCTAAGTTCCATGACCCTACTCTTATACCTTCTAGCTGCCATCTTCATCTTTTATCCAGTTCGTCTTCTGCAGGTTGTGACCTGCCGGATCGCTAGAGTGTTTGCTGGGCTAGCCAGAAGTTACAACTCAATATAAGTCTGAGAGCCAGAACGAGGAGTGAACGAGGCTCTCATAGACTTACATTGAGAGCTTGTGACCCTGACTTCAACTCAGTCAGAAGCTGCGGTAACAAGATGGCGGAGCAGGACTAGAGCGGTGCCAGGAACAACTTTAGGCCACAGCCCCACTATCAGTATTTGGTTAGTATTCAGTCAGTATTTTTTCTCAAGATTGGGAGCCAAAACCAGGTGAGGAACAATCAGAGAAAAGGTATAATAGAAACAAGTCACCAATTCTGCATTTATCACCCACTCCTGGTTTTGGCTCCCACTCCTGAGAAAAAATACTGACCAAATACTGATAGCGGGGCCATGGCCAAAGATGGTGACTGGTAAGTATAATATCAGGGTCTGGGAACATAGACTAGTGGCACCACTTCAGCGCTAAAATAGAAAAAAATAAAAAGCTGGGGGTAGTAATTTAGGGCACAACCTTCTTAATGAGCTGTGTCTAGTGGAACAGATAGTCTGTGCCTCAAGCCTTTTTTTGATAAATCAGGTAATATTACTGTAACTACCTGGCTAAAAATATAACTGCCTTTGAACTGCCCTAGGTTTTGCACAGATAACATAGACAGTAATATCCATATTTTACAAATCCACTTAACTTAAATTATATTTACCTATTAGCCGAATAAATGACCACTGTACACCAAGTGCAAATGACCTTTGCTTGTCAGGTACACACCTAAAAGTAGACATTTTTTAAAGTCATAAAATCCTGCACAAATTAACAATACAATGTTTCTAAATACAATGTTTCTAAATGTGCGCAAAAACTACAATGCAACATATTTTCGACATTTTGCGCCTCTTTAAAGAACATTAAGTCCCATCTGTCAAAACTAAAATGCTAATAACATACCTAGTCAATCTATAATATGGTGTGATAGGGATAATATGATTGGCACTGTAATAGGGATATTTTCAGTGTCAGACTGGCCCAGCAGAGCATCGGCGAATTCTCCGGTGGGCCCTACCCCTTGCTTCTGTATGTTTGGAGCAGAGAGACTTTGACTGAAGTCTGGAGCAGCATCTAAGATAGTACTGACATCTACATTGAGTTCTGCAATACTACCTTAATAAAACTCTCTGTGCCACCTTAACACCTCCTTCCTTCCTTCAATCCCACTCACACACAAACTTCTGTCTTCTTTGCTGTAAGGGCAGAGATTGGGAGATGGTCTGCAGGCTGTAGCTAAACTGAGTGGAGCTGTTTCAACTGCACTCAGCAACTCAGCTGTAAAGTAAGGTTTTCTGTATCTATATTTATTGGGTATGAGTTTATTGTGTACACTGTGCGTGAGCACTTATACTTTTGTATAATGTGTGTATAGCTACTAGTGTGAGTGAGGGGGGCCCTCATTCAGTAAAGGGTGATATGGGTGGTGGGGGATGGAGCCCTCCAACAGTTATGGGTGACTGGGGGCCCCCATCCCACAACACCGGTATCATCCTGAATGAGGGCCCCCACACTCACACTGACAGCTTTACACGCGTTGTACATGAGTATACACATTCATCCGTGTTTCCAATAACCGCACTTATTGCATGCAGATTTTGCTGCGCATTTTACCCTATGCAATGCAAAGGGTTAAATCCACAGTGAAAATCGTCACAAGGAATTGACACGAAGTGGAATTTTGTCATTTCACTGTAATAAATTGAAACTCTGTATGCAATGGAAATATAGCGCTTGTGCTGTACCAGCTTATAAACGCTGATTCCATGTGCAACTCACATGAGACCAAGATATACTAGGTGAGAATTACAGCGGGCTATTATTTACTTGATGTAAAAATGTTGTAAATCATTACCATGTCCATATAATCCACTACTATCACTGGGACTGGTTATCAGCCAGTGTAAGAGCTAACAGGCAGCCTGTTGTGCCCAGTGCCGATCTCTGCTGACAGAGTTGTCACTAACTGCTCCTGCCAGCAATTCGCGACTTATGCTGACATCACAGTTGACAGAGCAGCTTTTTCTTCACCACTTTGCTCTGTTGACAGGGCATGACAGCCGACATCATCTGATTGACTGCCAGCTCCCCGCTGCCTAACTGTGGTCAGTCGGTTGTCAATCAGCATGACCTCGGAAGTCATGCCCTGTTGACAGAGCAGTCCGGAAGAAGAAGAAGAGCTGCTCTGTTGACATAAAGCAGCAGGAGCGTTCAGTAACAGCTCTGAGCCAGCATCGGGTAAAACAGTCAGGTAATTAACAACTACCAGCCTGTTAGTTTTTAGGCCCGTAGTAAACAAAATCCTCGATAACTACGCAAACACAGGGGTATTGAGAACAGCCTAGTTGCCCTCAGAATTGGACCATGCAATGTGACAGGCTACCTCTGGGGTGACTGCTGGCTGGTGTTTTTAGGGTGTGAAGGGACCAATATCCATAGACCTTCCCATCCTGAGAGTATCAGTTTGCTGCTGTCATTTTTACGTTGATTGGTTATGTAGAATGAGAGGAGCCCGTGTTATATTTGTTTTCTAACTATTCATTTATGCAGAATCAATCAGTCTGTAGTCCACTATACTTTGGCCATTAATTTTCTTTAGAGTAGAAGCAGGTAATTTTTGCCTTTTGAGCCCCTGGTTATTTTTCCAAGCTAATACAGGATAAAATGTTGACACGTGCAACAACCTAATTTACTTATTAACACATTTTTTTTTTTTTTTTTATGGATCCGCACATTTCATAACCAGTCAATGCAAAACCAACAAAAGAAAACTGATCCTCTCGGGATGGGAAGGTCCTTAGATGCTGGTTATTTCCTAATCTAAAAATAATTGCTTGCAGCCAGCACAAACTATCACATCGGATGGTCAGTTTCTGGGAGGTAGCCAACTCCTTCCCAGTTCCATTGGTGCATTAGGCAGTGAATTAGTAATAATGGGGGGGGGGGTCAATTTTTGACGCAACAAAACAACGCTGTCGGACACTAAGACCCAGGGAGAATAATTTAAAGGTTTCTGTCAGACACCTCCATTACTGGTGCCATAATGAGTGTTACAAAAAACAAAAATACTTTATGGAAAAACAAAACCACTACCCTACATCATCCCCCTTTGACCATTTTATTAGCCAACTAGGTCCCATGTTGGTCCAATGTAGTCCATCAAATCTAATGTAGTTCATGCAGTGATAAGAAAAATGAAAGATATCTCTGATATCTTAATGTTCATAGCACTGTTCTCCTTTTTGTTGCAGACTTTAACCTTTCTTATTTCTATAGTAAATGGATGGTGGGGCCCAAGAAGGATGTTCTCTGGTGGGCCCTGTGTTCTCCAGTCCGACACTGGATTCTTTTGCTGGCTCTATTATAGGGGCACTGTGGCTGACATGCTAATAGAGACACTACAGCTAGCTCCATAAAGGGGACACTATGGCCAATGCTGTAATTGCGATATTATAGCTAGCTCTGCAAGAGGGACACTGTGGATGGCACTGTAATACAATGACCAGGTCTATAATAAGGCACTGTGGTTGCCTCTGTAATGGGGACACAGTGGATGCTTCTGTTATAGGGACACTGTAACAGGCACTATAATAGGAACACCATGGCTAGCTATATAATGAGGCACTGTAATTGACTCTGTAACGGGAAAACTGTGACTTAATTTGTAATGGAGACACATTATCTAGATCTTTAGAGCAGTATAATGGGGACATGGTGGATGTTTCTGTAAAAAGGACACAGACAATAATTTTAATGTGAACGCTATTGCTGGTTCTGTAACAGAAACTGTGGATGGCAATTTCATGGGGTAGTGGAACTGGCAATGCTACAAGGGCAGAAATATCATTCAAGTAAACTGTGTGGCTGCACAGGGGCCTAAGAGGTAAGGGGGCCCATTTCCACCTCCAAAACATGTGGAATTACACATTATGATGACCTATTGGACTACAAAGGACCTTTTTTACTGTTCTTCCACAGGGGGCCTTTTCTCTCTGTATCCGCCAATGCAATGATGTTTATTCAAAGTCAGGTGAAGCAAACCAAAGTAGTTCTGGATCAGCTGTACTGCATGGAACAAGTACTCCATACCATTAGAATAGGTGATAAAATCAGGAACTATACATTTATCTCAATCATGGAAGGGATTCAATACTTTTTCATTTAGCTGTAGCTGTGAGATGATCAGAACTTACCAGAACTTTTGAAATGGCTTCTTTACATAAAGTTAGGAAATTTCCAGTTAGAAATGAGTTATGAGCCACATAAATCACCATTAAAACTGGAAAAAGCATTTATGTAAATAAGATATATCCCAGCCAAGACCTGTTTTACATAACTGACAATTCCAAAATTGCGGACATTGTGAACTCTTGCATTATTTTCTTGGACAAGCCATAAACACAACAGTTTCTTGAAATTTCTAATTTGATAAATGTTTTGTGACAGCATTCACTACCAAGAAATGAACCTTCATAACTTGAGTAGCCTTGAACATGACCATCACCAATTGGTAGGACAGTAACCGAGGCTACAAAGAATTACTAAGTGCAATATAACTATGAGGGAAATGTGTTGCATTATATTACTGTAAATGTTTCAAAGAGAATAGATTTTTGCCACCCGAGAGTAGAGTGATGTAGAGGCAGAGTTCCTGATTACAGTGATGTGTCACTTACTGGGCTGCTTAGTATAGTTTTGATAAAATCACAGTTTTTTCAGCAGGAGATTATCCCTAGAGCACTTAGTAAACCTACTGCCATGTAGTCCAACCTCGCCCCCATCACTGATTGTCAGCTTTCTGCCTATGCAGAGTATATACAGAAAGCTGCCAATCAGTGATGTGGGTGGGGTTATACAGAGCTCAGCATTCACAGAACTGGAAGATCTGCAGCAGATAAAACAGGGATTTTATCAAAACTGCTGCACCCAGTAAAGTAAGTGATGTATCACTGGAATCATGGTCTCTGTCTCTACATCATACAGCTCTCAGATGGGGTAGCAAGAACCTGGTGACAGTTCCCCTTCATAAAAATATACTCAGCTTTCTCATAAGACCATTGGTGGTGTATACACGGAGTGTTTATAAGGCACACAATAATTGTACATCCTCTTTAGTATTGGGTGAACATTCTTGGATAAGATTTCGCTCACTCTCTCAAGATTATGTCACTATTTGGTCATTTTTACTCAAGTTTTGGTGTTATCCAATGCTACTACAAAATAGATTTAAATTTTGAGCCCATCTATGGTGCAGGGGTGCCAATTTTACTTTTTATTTTTTGTTATTGTTTTCTGGACAGCTTACCAAAAAATCACAGATAGACAATATTTTTTACTGACACATTGGAAAACCATAATAAATCATTATGATTATAAGTGATACATATCTACAGCCCATAATTCTGATATGAAGATATTATCAACATTCACTGTAAACTGTAAAATGATGATAAATACAGTCAAAATAATCAATATAAATTTCTTCAACTTGGCCACCCTGCTATGTGTCTCTGGCTAGCTCAAGTCATGACTTGGAACAGTGGCCAACTATATGGAAAACGGGTAATATATTATCAGTGTTAAAAGGGGAAATGCCTAGTAACATGGCATAGAACTTCATGTACACACTTTTCAATATAACTTAAAAAAGTTTCATAAACAGTTACTAACCTTAGAATGGCTATCGTTATTGGTGTGGCAATCATGAAGGTGGATACAACAACAAAAAAGAAAAACACCATGAACAATATCAAGTTAGTACATGAAGTTTCACATTTTCCAGGAACAGCATCGGAAACATTTAAGCTAAGTGTCCTTTGTGCTATTTCCCGGACTGGATTCCCAATACATTCACAACTAGTATAAATCTGTAAGACACAATGAATATGACTATGTTAAAAACAAACAAAAAGAACTATGAGTATGGAACTCAGGTATTCAACGAATGGTACATGGAGCCTAGCAGTAAAGGGAACAATTATTTTTTCTTACTTAAATGTAATTTGGCCAAAAATTATTTTTGCAGTTGGGTTTCATTAAAAATGTTAAACTGTTTGCCTTCTATTGCCTTTGTGTTGTACAATCTATTGTAGGCTACAAAATGAGTTAACTGAGGATCCATCAGTGAGCTTGTTCTGTTGGTCTGATGGGAGAGTTTGCAACTCTTACCATTTTTTTCTTAGCTCCTCTCAGCTGATTTATGATCATAGACCACATCAAAGATGAATGCAGAGAAACAAAAAGTCTGTAAAAGTAAAATTGTGCAACATTTTTAATAAAACCCAATTTAAATAAATGATTTGGGGTTTTTTTTATCTTCAAATGCAAATATTTCAGGAAAAAAATCCCTAAAAGATTGAACAACCCCTTTAGTGTATTAACAGAAAATGCCCACTTGTTTAAATGAAGATTGTATTTTTAATTTTTAACATGTTTTTAACTACTGGTGTTTTAAATTTTCCATATCATTGTCTATATTTAAATAATAATACTGTAGTTTTGCAGTTTTCAGTTTTTTTATTGAGCATTTAGAGAGCATTGATGCGATATGCTAATGACACTCGGCTCCAGCTCTGCTGCGAGTGGGAGCCGAGTGTCAGTGCTCGGTGCTCCGATCCTCTCGCACAGAGAGGATCACAGCACAGCTGCGGAGGGGACAGAGAAATTAATTTCTCCATCTCCTCCATTGCCGGCAACTGCAAGAATCGCACTGCACTCGGGTGATATCCAAATGTAGTGCGATGTTTCACACGCATCCATAGACTTATATGGATGCATGCGATCCGAATTTCGCATGCAAACGCGGCATGCTGTGTTTTTTTTTTCAGTCTGCTCAGAGCTGAAAAAAAACCGCATATGAGCACACCATCATAGATTAACATTGGACCGAATGCAATGCGATTTTTTATCGGATTGCATTCGTTCGATTTAATCGCAAGTGGGAGCGAGCCATAACACTGGCCTCCTAACTTCATAAAAGACTGATATTTGCATTTATATAAACATCACTTCTCAGCAGTCATCTCATCACCATCACAGACAGGAATGCCAAGAAAGGTAAAAAGCAAAGATGACCAATTTAATTTAAAATTAATCTGAAATTTTAAGAATTCAATTTGCACAATTCCCCTTACCTGTCCCACCACTGCCACTTCCGGCACAGGTCTCTCCGGTCAGCTGCTTCTCAGTCTTTTTCTTCTGGGTCTCCTTCAGGCGACGCACATCACTAACATCAATGTTATGCGTTGCGCCCTAAGTGACCTTGTGGAGCTTAATCAGCGACTAAGACCCAGTGTGAGGATAACACCAAATAGAAGCCAATCGGAGGACACAGGTGGGAGCGATGGTGGCGGGACAGGAATGTGAAGGGTTGATGAGAGATCAGTAAAAGAGTTTATAATTTTTTTAACCCATTCCCAGCAGATTCAATGCACACCGAAATTATTCAATGCAAATCTAATCTGTAGCCATCTCCCTTATTTGAGAGAAACTGATCGAGTGGAATTTTGGAAGATTCACTTCACTCTAGTAAAAAGGAACGGACTGGAAGATTAGACCCAGAACACACAACGGGATCTGCTATTGACAATAGTTCAAGGTTACAGGACATCTTTTCCCCTTCCTGCACAGAGACCTCTACACAGACCACAGATCATGAAAACTCCAAAGTCAATAAACATCTCCACACTATTTCTGTGACCCATGTGGCTCTGTATAAAGCATTTCTCTAAATGCTGTTAACAGCGGTTCAGGTAAGATGATAATCCATCCATGTAATTGTGTCCAGAAAATAAATGAATAAAAGAATCTGCCATCAGAAAGTTAAAACAGATAGGAAGAATATAATATGTTTCAGTAACTTTTTCAGTTAGTAAAAATTATGCATTATATTATATACAGGTGCATCTCGCTAAATTAGAATATCATCAAAAAGTTAATTTATTTCAGTTCTTCAATACAAAAAGTGAAACTCATATTATATAGAGTCATTACAAACAGAGTGATCTATTTCAAGTGTTTATTTCTGTTAATGTTGATGATTATGGCTTACAGCCAATGAAAACACAAAAGTCATTATCTCAGTAAATTAGAATACTTTATAACAAGAGCTTGAAAAATGTTTTTAAAATCTGAAATGTTGGCCCATTGAAATGTATGTTCGTTAAATGCACTCAATACTTGGTCGGGGCTCCTTTTGCATCAATGCGGCGTGGCATGGAGGTGATCAGCTTGTGGCACTGCTGAGGTGTTATGGAAGCCCAGGTTGTTTGATAGCAGCCTTCAGCTCGTCTGCATTGTTGGGTCTGGTGTCTCTCATCTTCCTCTTGACAATACCCCATAGATTCTCTATAATAGATTCTCTATGGGGTTAAGGTCAGGTGAGTTTGCTGGCCAATCAAGCACAGTGATACTGTTGTTTGTAAACCAGGTATTGGTACTTTTGGCAGTGTGGACAGGTGTCAACTCCTGCTGGAGAATGAAATTTCCATCTCCAAAAAGCTTGTCAGCAGAGGGAAGCATGAAGTGTTCTAAAATTTGCTGGTAGACGGCTGCGCCGACTTTGGTCTTGATAAAACACAGTGGACCTACACCAGCAGATGACATGGCTCCCCAAACCATCACTGATTGTGGAAACTTCACACTAGACCTCAAGCAGCTTGGATTGTGGCCTCTCCACTCTTCCTCCAGACTCTGGGACCTTGATTTCCAAATGAAAATTGGAACTCTGAGACCTTGTGGAGTGTGTCAATGACTGCCTTCTGGACATCTGTCAAGTCAGCAGTCTTCCCCATTATTGTGGAGCCTACTGAAACAGACTAAGGGACTTTTTTAAATGCTTAGGAAATCTTTGCAGGTGTTTTTTGTTAATTATTCTAATTTACTGAGATAATGGTTTTTGTGTTTTCATTGGCTGTAAGCCATAATCATCAACATTAACAGAAATAAACACTTGAAATAGATCACTCTGTTTGTAATGACTCTATATAATATGAGTTTCACTTTTTGTATTGAAGAACTAAAATAAATTAACTTTTTGATGATATTCTAATTTAATGAGATGTACCTGTATTCCCTTTTAGTACCGTGCTTTCCATAATATCTGTCTCAGACATCTTCTGCCAACCAGACTTTCTATTCCTGTGATTATTGAATAGATGTGGTAGGTGAATTTCCATAGTTTGCTCTGTTACAGATTACTGTGGTTGGCACTGTCAGGACTGGACTGTGACTGAAATTCAGCCCCGGTCTTTGAAAGCATACAGTCCCCCTCCACCTCCCACCCACTTCCCGAGATGGGGGTCTTTATTGCAAATATAACTGTGCCTGACATTGGAGGAAAGCAATGGTGCACATTAATTCCATTTCTCTGCTCCTCTAAACAGAACAGACAAAAAGAATGTGCAAATGAAAGTGTGAACATTGCCTAAAAGTAGTTACTGAACAAAATCCTGTATACCAAGACCAATACTACTAATCATACCGCTTTTAAAGGGTAAGTACAATCATTCTGATCATTACCAAGCACAACTATACCAAGCTCAATATTACCACCAATACTGCTATATACGAGACAAATAATACAGACAGGCCATAATAACCAAATATTACCAGCATATATAGTAGTGACTGAATAATCCTGCTATTCTTGCATGCCCACATTAAGACCAGCACTCAAAATGTCAGTCTTTGATGGGAGTGTTTCTTTATCTTCTTAATATAGTGCAGTCATCATATTATATGGCATTGTGTACTTACAATTGTTCATTTTGACTTTTTACCCAGATAATTCTTTGCTTTTCTCTGCTCTATGTAAAAACAGGAAGTCTCTTGTCCCTCTGCATTTATCATTCCCCTCTTCAACTCCTGTTAAGACCCGAACCTTCAGGAGGGGAATGCATGGCATTATTATGCATTGTTTTCCTCTCCTGAACGGGTTAAGTGGCTGGAATGGTTTCCCGCCGTGTTTTTTCCCGCCATGCTGGGGATTGGTTCAGGTAGCCAGCCTGTCAGTGAGGTGTTGCAATATGGGGGAGGAAGGTGCCCTGTCGTGGATCCGTCGATGCCTGGACCAGGATGAGGGAGATGTGCCCGGACTGAGTGCCGCCCGCAGACTGAAGGGAGAACAGGAAGCGCTGGAGGAGCGCATCTCTGCCGCTGAGCCGGAAGCCCTGATGACTTCATCCGGCAGTGCGGTCGTGCGTGCCGGAGCCAGGAGCAAGAGGAGGAGAGTGGTATACTCTCCATCCCCAGTGAGGGCGCACGGGTCACCCTACAAACAAGGACCAAGCTGGCCTCAGTTGACCACCGGCTGGAGGGAGCCGTTGCTTGTCCTGAGGCTGCCGGTCCACAAGCTGGAGAGCCCGCAGAGAACGAGGTCTTCAGGCGTGATGACAGTCAGGACGGGTCGCCTGAGAGCGGTGAGTATAGCCATCCAGATACACACTACGCTCTGGAACAGTTGTCACATGTATTGTCCTCATTGAGGGATTTATTACAGCCCCCTGCTGTGCCTTCTAGGCCAGCTAGTCTGTCCTCCAGGGCCCCGGGTGTAGCTGAGGTATGGAAGCACTTAGACCAGGGCCTGGGGGGGCGAGAGGGGGGAGCAGGAATCCATGTTAACTCCTGTAGCCTCAGGGGTTAAAGGGGTAGGGGAGGATTGTTATAAGGAAGCGTTAGTATGCACTGTCTCCCCCCTAGGTTATCACTTACCCATAACAGTGAAAGAAAATATTTGGCGTAATGAATATTTGGATATCTTGTCTTTGCTGCCAGCTTCTAAGGACTTTTTGTCCCAGCTGGAGAAAGACGATGATAGCCGCAAGCCTTTTGTATTTACCCCAGTGTTATGGGTGAGAGGTTTCCCAGCAAGTGTTCAGGGCTTTTCCAACATGTGGAAATAGTATTGGAAGCATACAAACACTTTGGTAATTTGAGCTGGTATTTCTATGATGAGAATTTTAGACAAACTATCAGTATACCCATCCCTTAGATGGGGGGTTAAGGATGTAGGTTTGAGGCTGAACCTTATGTTGCCCTCCAAACCTGCTAATGTTCAGCGCCAAATACCGGCTCAAACTAGAATGAGGAAAGGTACTTGCTTCGCTTTCAATAAAACACAGTGTAAATGGCCCAACACCTGCAAATACAAACACGAGTTCTCCTTTTTGGAGGGTCACATCCTATGTTCAGGTGTTTTAAAAAAGCGAGCCAGTCAGGACAGCCCTCCACAAAGGAGCACCTTAACAAGGGCATTGACTCCAGTAAATCTGGAGAAAATGCGCCACTGGTTAGAGCAGTACCCAGACCGCAAGAGAGACAGCCTACTAACTAGTGGTTTAACGGAGGGTTTCTATATTCCCCAATTCCTGGGGGAAGGCTGCATATGGGTGAATAATTTAAAATGTGTGGATCTGTACCTAGAGGTGGTAGAGAGTAAATTAAATAAAGAAATAGTGGAAGGGAGAATAGCGGGCCCCTTTAGGGTGCGTCCGTTTAAAAATTTTCGTCTATCACCTCTGGGTGTAGTCCCTAAGTGTAACATACCGGTTGGCAGGCTTGCATGGTGCACCATCTCTCACTTTGCAAGATCGCAAACTTGATCTTCAGTCCAGTCTGCTAACCTGACTTCTATTCATGCTGTCGGTTTGTCTCTGTTCTGACTGCTTAGGGTGGCGGCCCAGTTACTTCCTGGTTTTTGTAGCTGCTGTGGGCTCACTCCTAATGCATCCTCAGCCTATTGCTGTCTGTCACTGGATATTTAAACCAGCTCCATCTTGAAGCTGGTACCTGAGCAACTATTATATTCAGAGGGCTTCTTGTCTCTCATGTGCCAGGTCCTGTTCTGTTTTTCTTGCCTGTCCGCGTTCCTGGAGGCTGTATTCCCAGGCCTGTCTGAACACGCTCCTAGCCTGTTCGTCCTACCTTCTGGGGGTCGCATACCCAGACCTGTTGTCTGTCTCTTCTAGCCTGTTTGTCCGCTTTTCTTGGGACCGCATACCCAGACTCACTCCTGTATCTCGCTGCAGTGTCAGTTCCTGTCTTAACACTCAGTTCCTGTCTGAGCACTCTCCTAGCCTGTTACCTGTTTATCTTTATGTCTGTACCTTTCCTTTTTCTACAGAGTCTGAACCTGCACCTAACTCCTACTCGTTGTCGCTGTACTTCCGTTTGTGAGTTTGGAGTCCACTCGCTACTTCTTTGCAAGTACTTTGTGTGTATCTGGTTCTGCCTTTCCCTTCCAGTCTGTTCAGTGTGAACAGAGCCCTGTCCCCTCTGCTCTGTCTTTGCTCACCGCTTTGGCGGTTTTCCCCTTGCTCTGCCTTGCTTACCGCCCCGGCGGTTTATCTCTGCTCTGCCTTACTTACCGCTCTGGCGGTTCCTGCCCGCTCAGCCCTGTCCACCGCACCTGCGGTTTCGCTCTGCTCAGCCCTGTCCACCGCACCTGCGGTTTCGCTCTGCTCAGCCCTGTCCACCGCACCTGCGGTTTCGCTCTGCTCAGCCCTGTCCAGCGCACCTGCGGTTTCACTCTGCTCAGCCCTGTCCACCGAACCTGCGGTTTCGCTCTGCTCAGCCCTGTCCACCGCACCTGCGGTTTCGCTCTGCTCAGCCCTGTCCACCGCACCTGCAGTTTCGCTCTGCTCAGCCCTGTCCAGCGCACCTGCGGTTTCGCTCTGCTCAGCCCTGTCCACCGCACCTGAGGTTTTGCTCTGCTCAGCTGTGTCCACCGCACCTACGGTTTCGCTCTGCTCAGCCTTGTCCACCGCACCTGCAGTTTCGCTTTACTCAGCCCTGTCCACCGCACCTGCGGTTTCGCTCTGCTCAGCCCTGTCCACTGCACCTGCAGTTTCGCTCTGCTCAGCCCTGTCCAGCGCACCTGCGGTTTCGCTCTGCTCAGCCCTGTCCACCGCACCTATGGTTTTGCTCTGCTCAGCTGTGTCCACCGCACCTACGGTTTCGCTCTGCTCAGCCTTGTCCACCGCACCTGCAGTTTCGCTTTACTCTGCTTGATTACCGCATCTGCGGCTCTGAACCCGTCTCCCAGTCTGTACTGGACCCTACCCAGCCTGTGCTCTAACCTGCCTGTTCCTGTATTCCCCGGTGTTGGTCAACAGCCGTGTCCGGGGTCTGACCTGAAGTCGCACCTGGTCCCTCTGCTCGGTTCCTTCCTGGTGCACGGCGTCGTAGCCGTCGTGCGACCTGGGTCGGATTGGGTTGATACTTAGTTATGCCCCTCCAGGCACTTTCCGGTTCATGGCACAGTGGGATCACTACTCACGCACACGCCAGTCAGTCCGGGCGTGTGCATAACACTAAGAAGGAGCCAAATTTGTTTAGGATTATTCACCACTTCTCATATCCATACGGGTTTTCTTTAAATGACAGCATTGACAATAGCGTTATTTCTGTTAACTATACATCATTTGATACGGCAGTGGAGATAGTTAAAAGTTTTGGGCCTGGGGCTTTAATGGCCAAGGCCGACATAGAATCTGCCTTTAGGCTGCTGCCTATACACCCTAGTGGGTTTAATTCTCTTGGTTTTCGGTTTAATGGTTCTTTCTATGTAGATAAATGCCTGCCTATGGGTTGTTCAGTATCGTGTTTTTATTTTGAGGCGTTTGCTTCATTTATGGAGTGGGTGACAGCAGTCAAGTCCATGAAAGGCGGTATAGCGCACTACTTGGACGATTTTCTTTTTGCAGGCCCAGCTGATTCTGATGTTTGTAGTGAGCTGTTAGCTATCTTTCAACCAATTTGTGTGGAGGTATCCCGCTAGCTAGAGGGAAAACTATTCATCCAGTTAGTTGTATTGAATATTTAGCTATTGTAGTAGATACAGTTAGGGGCGAGTGTCGATTACCTTTAGTTAAGATTGACAAATGTAGGAATGCATTGATAGCATTATTCAGTAAGAAGAAAGCAATGGTCAAAGAGGTTGTGTCTGTGTTGGGTTTGCTAGCCTTTGCGTCTAGAGTTATGCCTATGGGTAGAGTTTTCAGTAGACGCTTGTCCGCGCACATCGCAGGAGTTGGGAACCCGCAGTTTCATGTGGGCATAACCAAGGAGGTCAAGGAGGATTTAGAAGTCTGGTTAGAGTTTTTGCAGTACTTTAATTGCCTATCAATTTGGTGGTCTGCTTTTGTTGCTGAGGTTGAATAGGAGTGGTATATGGATGTAAATTCTTCCTTAGGTTTTGGTGTCTATTTGGATGGTAAGTGGTGTGCAGAGAAATGGCACCCTGCCTGGTTAAAAAAATGGTGTTTTAAATAATATAATTTTGTTAGAAGTTTTTCCCATTTTGGTGTCAATAGCGATTTGGGGAGAGCAGTTGTCTAATAGGAATATTCTCATTCATTCCAGTAGGAAAGGAGTAGTTCTTGCTGTGAATTGCTTGTCAAGCAAATGCAAATTAGTAGTTAGACTGCTCAGGCATTTAGTTCTGTTGTGTCTCAAAAGGAACATTTGGCTGAAGGCGGTAGGAGTTGATAATAAATATAGTGCAGTTGCTGAATCACTTTCTCATTTACAGTTCTCGGATTTCTTCAGGCTCGCACCCCGCGCTCAACGGATAGGAGAGGATTGTCCAGGATATTTGGGGGGAATAATCTGGGCCAAATAATGGAATTGTTGCAAAGGTCACTAGCGGGTTCAACCTGGAAGGGTTACTTGGCGGCTTGGGAGCTGTGGTCAGAATTCTGTGCGGGTGGCAGGTTAAGAGCTGACAGGTGTTCGGAACAGACTGCTTTAACTTTTGTGTTGACATGTATTGATAAAGGGCTTGCATATTCAACAACAGCGAAAAATTTATCCGGTATTTCTTTCTTTCTTAACATTCTGGGTCAGCATCCAATTAATGATTATTTTTAATTAAGCAGGTATTGAAGGGGTACAAGAGGAAGCGTTTTTTTCTTGATGGAAGGTGCCCGATTTCCCCAACTATGCTAAGAAATCTGTGTGAAGTGGCATTTCCTTGTTGTTATAATGAATTTGAAGCTATTTTTATTTTCCACAGCAGTCGTTTTAATGTTTTTTGGAGCTCTTTGTATAGGTGAGCTGTTACCCAGAAGTAAGAAGGGCACAGAAGGATTGTCATGGCAGCACGTGAAGTTGGAAAGAAAATCATTAATGCTTTTTATAGCTAGGTCAAAGACAGATCAGTCCGGTAAAGGTTGTGGTATTCATTTAAAATGTTTTTTCTGATGCAGCTATCAGTCCAGTCTGCAAGGTGAGTAGCTACTTGGATATTCGCCCGGCAAATGGAGAGAAGTTCCTGCTTCATCGGTCTGGTGAGCCTCTGACGCAATTCCAGTTTAGGAGTATTCTTAAAAAGTGTTTGTCGGTGATGCTTTTTCTACCCATTCCTTTAGGATTGGTGCTGCGACAGAGGTCGCCAGATTGGGATTGAGTGAGGAAGTCATTAAGAGATTGGGAAGGAGGGATTCGAAATGTTATAAGTTGTACATTAGGAGATAACTAACACTATTGTTTTTCTGTTGTAGTTTTTCTAGGTGTCACAGTGTGGATTTTGGGCCATTCATTTATCCGATGGGCTGAATGGAGGGCGCAACAGCGCTGCTGCGGGCCAAATTTATCATTGTCTTCTGATAAAGTGAGAATTTTTTGGTTTGGAATTAGTGGACAAAGATGGGACGGTCTTTTGGATTAAGTAACCCTAATGGGTATTTGAGCTCTGGCCCCTGACATCATTATCGTACACCTAGGAGGAAACGACATTGGGAAGTTGGGCACTATTGACCTGTTATTCCAGATGAAGAAGAGTTTGTTAGAGTTAAAAAAGTCATTTTATAATGTTAAGATTATATTTTCTGAGGTTATTTCCATGTTTTTTGGGTTAGGTCAGCGGAGCTGAAGTTTTGTGAGAAAATACGTAAAAGGTTAAACAGGTCTTTGAGTAAATTCATGCCACTAATTGGTGGGTTTTCATTTAGACACGTGGATTTGGAAGGAGGATTGCCAGGCCTTTTTCAGGTTGATTGTGTTCACCTATCTGATGTAGGTCTTGACATATTCAACCTAAATTTACAAGCAATGGTTGAGTTGGCCCTTAGTGGGGCGGGGACATGCATGTCTTTTTAGTCACGATGGCCGTTTGGAGTTAGTCGTTCAGGAGACTGAAAGGACAGCAGGTTGGTAAGGTAAACGGGCTTGAGCTTATGGCTAAGCTGTGGAGTTATAAGAGTTTTATTAAGGTTATGGTTTTTAAATATAAGAATTTTTAATAAAGGCCGTGGCCATAAATTTTTCCAACCAAATCTGCGTATGTCATGTTTATTGAGTGTGGTAAATAATAGGTTTTTTGAAAGTAAGGTTAATATGCAGTATAATGCCATGACCCAGCCATGACCCAGTTGCCACACTCCTCCCCCTGCCAGGGACTTTTGCAGTGGCTTATGACTTATACAGGGAAAATTGACCTCTGGGTTCTACATAGTGCTTAGAAGGATTGAGCTAGTCAGTCTTTAGTCACATGTTGTCATAGACCTAATGGAAAATGGAATAATTAGCTGGCTACAAAGGCAAAATGAGCAATTGTAAGCTGCAGTGCAGTATAATATGATGATTGTAATAGATTAAAAGGATACAAACTTTTATGGGAGGAGGAGTGCTTCTTTAATAAATCGGGGATTAAGACTAGTTGTATAATAGGGCCACTGTGTTTCCCCAAGGGAAGTTGTCAACTTTGTATAGCTGTATTCCTAACATAGCATAAAATAAAGTATTAAAATAGGCTAAGGATATTTGCCCACTATTTGAATACTCTTTTTTATGAATAATAAGATTAAAACAAACTAGAGAAAAACGCAGAGTTTGCTCAAACCTACCTTGGTATCACTGGAAACAGCTTGAGAGCTACATCCTGCATAACATGCTGAAAAATACTGCACTCCATCAGCACCACAAACTGGGTCGTAAAATGAGCGAGCACATGAACAGTTACTGTTACATGGGGCCCCCAATTCCCCATCGTTTACAGTCCTAATAAAACATAAGGCCAAAAAAAGAAAATATATTCAGTGGAGGTACAATGTACAATTTTTATATCAATGTATTCAACTTTAATTGAGTATAACCCAAATGTTTATATGCCACCCTACTCTTGTTCTACTAAGGGTGAGGTACCGTCTCTAAAGGGTATGTGCCATCATTGTTTGAGCTACAATCAAAATTAAATTTATTTCAATATGAAGAATAAAATAAATAAGTCACATGATTTTTTTTAAATGCCCTGCACTTTTTTCTTTTTTTAGGAGATTTTAGTTAGTAATTAATAATTCTAAGGGATGTTCTCGTGTCTAAATTAGGTCACGTTCACACGTTGAGTATTCAGTGAGTTTTTTACCTCAGTATTTGTAAGCCAAAACCAGGAGTGGAACAATCAGATGAAAAGTATAATAGGAACACGTCACCACTTCTGCATTTATCACCACTCCTGGTTTTGGCTTACAAATACTGAGGTAAAATACTGACCTAATACTGAACATGTGAATGTGGCCTAAGACTAAGGTCTGGAGCTTCAGTGGTGGCTATGATAATTCACATTGAGGCTGTGTGCCCACGATGTGTTTTTTAAGCATTTCCGCAGCGACAAAAACGCTGCAGAAACGCTTAAAAAACGCTTGGTAGAAGGCCTGCCATGTTCCCAATGATAATCTGCATGTGTTGTGCACATGCTGCAGAAATTTCCGCTGCAGATTATCATTGCGGAAAAAACGCAGCACTACAAATTATTTTGCGGAAGCGCTGCGTTTTCGCCGCCATTGACTTGCATTGGAACGCATGGATTATGCATCAATGCGTATGGTCAGTGATGCGTATGGTACCCGGGTGTGGAGGACAGGAGACTCTCCTCCGGACCCCGGTACCATGGAACCTGTGAAAAAAAGAATAAAATAAAAAATAAATGTTATATTTACCTTCTAATGGCCCCCACTGCACTCGTCCTCCCATGCCGGCAGCTCGCGGTGGACTGAAGGACCTGTGCTGACGTCATAGTCATGTGAGGGCAGGTCCTTCAGTGCAGTGTACCGCGATCTGCCGGCAAGGGACAACGCAGCGAAGCAAGACTGCGGGGGCCATCAGAAGGTAAGTATAGATTTATTTTTTTATTTTTTACCATTCTTTCGGTCACAGTATATAAATCCATGCTGTTTGCATGGATTTATATAGTGTGACCAAGTTGACAAGCACTTTTCCAAGTGATGCTAAAATCGCTTGGAAAGCGCTTGTCAACCCGCATGCGGAAATGCAAGTGAAGAACGCTTCACATCCGCATGTCCCTGGCAGGAAAACGTATGTACAATCCGCATGTACAATCCGCATGCGTTTTTTCTGCCAGGGAGATGCAGAAATGCTCAGGAAAAATCCGGAGCATTTCTGCATCGTGGGCACATAGCCTGACTGTTAAGCCTCATTCACACGTCAGTATTTTGCATCAGTGTTTGAATGCCAAAGCCAGGAGTGGAGCTTAAAAAGAAAAACTATAAATTGAAAGACTGACACCTGTTCTGTGATTTGGACACACTCCGGGTTTCGGCATACAAATACTGATGCAAAAATACTGACATATGAATAAGGCCTTAGAGTTTGCTCACACCAGCGTATAAATATCGGTCTCATTCTCATCCAGAAGAGTGGGACGATTTTCTCTCACTTGTCATTTGTATGCTGTACATATGCAATCCATTTTTTTTACTCAGCAGCTATTAACCCCTTTACGACCTTGATATTTTCTGTTTTGGCATTTTCGCTTTTTGCTCCCCTTGTTCCCAGAGCCATAGCGTTTTTATTTTTTGGCCAATATGGCCATGTGAGGGCTTATTTTTTGTGGGATGAGTTGTACTTTTAAACGCCATTACTAGTTTTACCATATCATGTACTGAAAAATGGTCAAATTGCAAAAAAAATGCAATTCCACAGTTTTTTTTTTCCACATTCACTGGATGCTAAAACTGACCTGCCATTATTATTCTCCAGGTCATTACGAGTTTGTAAGTTTGTAGACACCAAACATGTATAGTTTCTTTTTTATTTAATTGGTGAAAATAAAATTCCCCCCCCAAAAAAGGCGCCATTTTCCGAGACCTGTAGCGTTTCCATTTTTTGGGATCTGGGGCCGGGTGAGGGCTTATTTTTTGTGCGCCGAGCTGACGTTTTTATTTATACCATTTTGGTGTAGATACGATGCTTTGATTGCCCATTATTGCATTTTATTGCAATGTTGCGGTGACCAAAAAAAGGTAATTCTGGCGTTTGGAATTTTTTTCTCGTTACGCCGTTTAGTCATTTACCGATCGGATTAATTCTTCTTTTATATTGATAGATCGGGCCATACCAAATAAGTGTATTTGTGGTTTATTTTTTATTATTTTAGTTTGAATGGGGCAAAAGAGGAGTGATTTAAACGTTTATTTTTTTGCTTTTTTTTAATATTTTTAAAAAGATTTCTTTTACACTTTTTGCTTGCCTCTATAGTCTCCATATGAGACTAGAAGAAGCAACTATCTGATCACCTCTGCTACATAGAGGTGATGAGCAGATCACCTCTATGTAGCAGAAATGCTCCAGTACTATGAGCACCGACCAATAAGTGGCGCTCAAAGTGATCTTTACATGACAACTAGTGATGAGAGAGTATGTTTTGATAACCCTTTCGCCGAGTATGCTCGGGCGAGCACCGAGTAGTTACAGCTGCTCGGTGTTATGTTTGAATCACTCCCGTGTGCATGATTTGCGCCTGTTTGACAGCTTTAATACATGTGAGGAATGTGTAAGAAATAGACATTGCTCACATGTATTAAAACTGTCAAACAGTCGCAAATCATGCACACGGGAGTGATTCAAACATATCACAGAGCAACTGTAACTACTCGGTGCTCGCCAGAGCATACTTGGCGAAAGGGTTAACAAAACATACTCGCTCATCACTAATGACAACAACCTGCTGCAGACCCAGGGTTGTCATGCCCACCCATCAGTGACCCGCGATCACATGACGGGGTCACCGATGGGCAGGGTAAGTGACGCGCTTCTGGCGAGGCGCTGTTAAATGCCGCTGTCAGAGATTCAGAGATTGACAGCGGCACTTAACTGGTTAACAGCTATGGGTGGATCATGATTCCACCCGCGGCTGTTGCGGGCACATGTCAGCTGTAAGAATCAGCTGACATGTGCCCGGTTCAGTGCGGGCTCAGCTCCGGAGCACGTGCTGAACCGGGGGTGATGGCCTGGGGCATACTAATACACCCCAGGCCAGTAAGGGGTTAATGTTTTACAGGACTATTTACTTTCCTATGCTACAGAACTGTAATGTATCGGTAAAAATCAGATGCCATCCTGATGGTCCGTGCATGCGTTTTTTTTTCTCTCTCACTGTCCGATATCGAAGTGAAATCTCAGCATGCTGCAATTTTTTTTCATGATGAATACAGCTGAGAAAAAATGCACAGATCAGCACTGTCTGATTAAATAACATTGGTCCGAGTGCAATACTATTTTTTATCATATTGCACTCGTCCGTTTTATACGCAAGTGTGAATGAGCACTTACACTGAAGCGAATGGGAGATCTATCTGTGGTCCATCATCTGTCATCTTATGAGGAGTGTGCTACATTGTGTAGTCTGAAAGAACCTCCGCCGTGATTCATGAATATCCATTGCAAGCAGAATGCATTTTCATAGGCAGTGAAGGTCATGTTTGGTCACAAGTAGTGTTGAGCGATACCTTCCGATATCGGGAAATATCGGATCGGATTGGATCGGACCGATACCCAAAAAATATCGGATATCGCCGATTCCGATACCGGAAACCAATGCAAGTCAATGGGACACAAATATCGGAATAAAAATAAACCCTTTCTTTCCTTGTAAGTTAATTCTACATGAAAGAAAACAACTAAGAATAATGTAGAATGTATGACATGAAAAGCCGGCAATTAAGCAGCGGCACACACCGGTACCTGACAATTTATAACAGAAAGAATAGAGCATCACACATAGATTAGATACATAGAAACATGTCAGTCACATATATAAGAAGTACAGTGATAGTGTTGATTACTGTACTTGTCATTTAGTGTTAAAATAAAGGATTTATTAAAAAAAAAATTGGCGTGGGGTTCCCCGTAATTTTAGTCTCTAGCGGAGGTTAAGCAGACGGCTGGGGCAGATGTTTGAAGCCTGGGAAGGGGGTAATACCCACGGAGCTTCCCAGGCTACTAATATCAGCCCCCAGCTGAATACCTAGCCTTTACTAGCTATTAAAATGGGGGACCCCCAAAAAAATGACGTGGGGTCCCCCCTATTTTAATAGCTAGCAAAGGCTAGGCAGACAGCTGGGGGCTGATATTAATAGCCCAGGAAGGGTGCCATGAATATTGGCCCCCTCCCAGGCTAGAAACACCAGCCGTCAGCCGCCCCAGAAATGGCGCATCCATAGGATGTGCCAATTCTGGCACTTAGCCTCGCTCTTCCCACAGCCCTGTAGCAGTGGCAGTGGGGTAATAGGGCTGGGGTTGATGTCAGCTTATAATGCCAGCTGACATCAAGCCCAGGTTAGTAATGGAGAGGCGTCTATAAGACACCCCCATTACTAACCCCATAGTCAAATTTTAAAAAAAACACAAACACCCAGAATAAAGTCCTTTAATTGAAATAAAGACACAATTCTTTATTGTTCTAAATTAAACCATACTTACAATCACCCCCATTCCAGCTGAAGCCAACGATCTCCTGCAATAAAAGTAAAATAATAAAGCAACCTCATCCTTACCTTTCCATGGTTCCCATGACGGCTCCGGCTTTGCTACATTCACATGACAGGCTGGACCGCAACCGAAAGCTGCCATCCAGCTTGCCATGCCCCTGAGACTGAGAAGCGCAGGCATGCTTGCGCTCCTCAGTGTCTCGCTGTGACGGCATAAAGATGAGCCGAGGTCATGTCCAATGAACTCAGCTCACCTCATGCACGTCACTGACAGTGTGGGAAAATTCCCCTGCGCTTGCAGTGAGCGTGAGAGAATTCTCCTGCTGAAGCGCTGAGCGCAGGAGAATTTTCCCACGCTGTCAGTGACGTGCATGAGGTGAGCTCATGTCCAATGAACTCAGCTCACCTCATGCACGTCACTGACAGCGTGGGAAAATTCTCCTGCGCTTGCAGTGAGCGTGAGAGAATTCTCCTGCTGAAGCGCTGAGCGCAGGAGAATTTTCCCACGCTGTCAGTGACGTGCATGAGGTGAGCTCATGTCCAATGAACTCAGCTCATCTCATGCACGTCACTGACAGCGTGGGAGAATTCTCCTGCGCTCAGCGCTTGAGCAGGAGAATTCTCCCACGCTGGGATGGCATTGAGATGACAGGCTGGATCACAGCTGAGCGCTGCCATCCAGCATGCCATCCTTCATAGACACTGCAGAGCGCAAGCATGCCTGCGCTTCTCAGTGTCTGCGGCATGGCAAGCTGGATGGCAGCTTTCGGCTGCGATCCAGCCTGTCATGTCAATGTAGCAGAGCTGAAGCTGTCGTGGGAACCATGGAAAGGTAAGGATGAGGTTGCTTTATTATTTTACTTTTATTGCAGGAGATCGTTCGCTTCAGCTGGAATGAGCGTGATGGTAAGTATGGTTTAATTTAGAACATTAAAAAATTGTGTGTTTATTTCAATTAAAGGACTTTATTCTGGGTGTTGTGTTTTTTTAAATACTTTACTAGAAATTCATGGCGGTCATGTCTAATATTGGTGTGACCCCGTGAATTTCGGGCTTAGGGCCAGCTGATAATGCCAAGCTGGCCCTAACCCCTTTATTACCCAGTGAGCCACCGCACCAGTGCCCTGGATGAGTTGAGTACAGCGCCAGAAGACGGCGCTTCTATGAACGCGCCATTTTATGGGGTGGCTGCGGACTGCAATTTGCAGCGGGGGGGGCCCAGAAAGCTTGGACCTCCCTGCGCTGCGGATTCCAGCCCCCAGCTGCCTAGATGTACCTGGCTGGACACAAAAATAGGGCGAAGCCCCACGTATTCATGAAATAATTTAAAAAAAAGGGGGCTTCCCTGTATTGTTGTGTCCGGCCAGGTACAAATAGGCAGCTGGTGGTTGGGGGCAGCCCGTTCCTGCCTGCTGTACCTGGCTGGACACAAAAATAGGGCGAAGCCCCACGGCAATTTTTTTTAAATTATTTCATTAAATTCTTGAAATAATTAAAGAAAGGGCTTCCCTGTATTTTTGTTTCCAGCCAGGTACAAATAGGCATCTGGGGGTTGGGGGAAGCCCGTTCCTGCCTGCTGTACCTGGCTGGACACAAAAATATGGCGAAAGCCACGTCAAATTTTTGGTGAAAAATTCAATATAATTTAAAAAAAAAACACATTTAGGGACTGCATCTTTATTAACCCCTCCATGTGAGGGGTTAATAAAGATGCAGTCCCTAAATTATTATTTTTTTATTTTTTAATTAATTTTTCCCAAAAATTTTGACGTGGGCTTCACCATAATTTTGTATGCCAGCCAGGTACAGCATCCAGGAACGGGCTGCACCCAACCACCAGCAGCCTATTTGTACCTGGCCAGACACAACAATATAAGGAAGCCCACGCCAATTTTTTTTTTAATAAATCCTTTATTTTAACACTAAATGACAAGTACAGTAATCAACACTATCACTGTACTTCATATATATGTGACTGACATGTTTCTATGTATCTAATCTATGTGTGATGCTCTATTGTTTCTGTTATAAATTGTCGGGTACCGCTGCTGAATTGCCGACCAGCTTTTTTAAAGAGACGGTGCATGAAAACACTATTATTATTTTTAATAAATCCTTTAACACTAAATGACAAGTACAGTAAGCAACGCTGTCACTGTACTTCATATATATGTGACTGACATGTTTCTATCTATCTAATCTATGTGTGATGCTCTATTCTTTCTGTTGTAAATTGTCGGGTACCGGTGTATGCCGCTGCTGAATTGCCGGCCGGCTTTTTTAAAGAGACGGTGCATGAAAACACTATTATTTTTTTTTAATAAATCCTTTAACACTAAATGACAAGTACAGTAAGCTGAGCTCTGCCATTCAGCTTGTCATCCTTCAGAGACACTGCAGAGCGCAGGCATTATGGGAACTTCCGATTCCGGTATTCGATATTCTAAAAGTATCGTAACTCAGTATCGGAACTCCGATACCGCGAATATCGGTCGATTCCCGATATTTCAGTATCGGAATGCTCAACACTAGTCACAAGCCATTTTGCCACAAATTGTTGCAGTTTTCTAATGCAGTTTTTGGTTGCAATTTTTTTAGGTGAAACACACTAAGGCTATGTTCACACATCATGGTTTTTTCAGTGTTTGTTTATGCAGTTTTTTATGCAAATTTTCAGCTGCCTTTTGCTGTACCAGCAAAGTCTATGAGAAACCAGAATTCTCTGTTCACACATCATGTTTTTTTTTGTTCACGATTTTGTGCTTTGCATGTTTTTTTCCAAAATAGAGCATGTCACTTCTTTCAGCATTTTTTCAGCGTTTTTTCACCCATAGGAAGTAATGGGTGGTGAAAAAAATGCCGAAAAAACGCATCAAAATTTGTATTAGCGTTTTTTCAGCATTGTTTTGGCGTTTTTGATGCCAAAATAGAATGCGGTTCTTTTTTTTCACAGAACTTTATGTACATGCATAAAGAGAGACAAAAGGACAGTGAAAAAAACACACCAAAAACGCATGAAAAATCTTGAATATCAGGTCTTGCTACAGAAAATTGACAGAAAAAAAACCATGATGTGTGAACATAGGCTAAAAATGTGTCAAAAAATTGCATGGAACACAATTGTAAGGGTGGTGGACAATGACTGCCGTGTTCTTATTCCTGAAGACACCAATCGCGTTGTGTGTGTGTTATGTCATGCGTCTTTTGTATATATTGTGCCATCTGAAGTATAATATGTATAGTGTGTAGCAGTGTTATAAGTAATATTGGTAATGTGTAATGTAACATAAGTAATGTAATGCATAGTGTATAGGATAGGTAGTGTTATAAGATAAATAGTGCAATGTATAGCGTAAGAAAGAGTTAATGTTTGGGACTAGCCCATAGGGGTTGGGTGGCGAAGTGATGGTTTCATGTTAGTCAGGGATATAATAGCTGGGAATACTAAGTGAGAAGAGCTGCCTTAAGGGTGATCCGGAGTGAGAGAAAACTTATGACAAGGGATAATGAGATCCTAAAGAAAGGTGACCGACAAGACAGAGTGGCCTTCTGGAGACGGGTCTTAGTAGAGGACACCGAACCACGAAACCAAAAGCTTGTAACACAGAAATTAACAGACTTTAGCAGGACTGAAAGACAGGGAATAGTAAAGGGTCCCAAACGGTAGATCCAGGGCTCCAGTAGTAGAAGAAAAAGGATACGGAACCGATGAGCAAGTGAGGGAGACTTGCAGATCGGGAAACAATGTACCTCAAAAGCCCTGACGTAGACTACAGAAGAAGGATACTGTGTGAAAAAATGCTTCATACTGTAAAAAAAAACACCCAGAAGACTTTGTACCCTCTATCCCTTGTATATAAGGCTGTGTGCCCACGTAGCGTTTTTCAAGCGTTTATGCTGCGGAATTTCCGCAGCGGAAACGCTTGTAAAACGCTAGGTAATCCGCACCCCATGGTCCCCAAGGGGATTCCGCATGTTCTATGCACATGCTGCGGATTTTTCCGCAGCGTTTATGCTGCGTACAAAAATCCGCAGCATGTCATTTAATTTTGCGGAAGTGCAGCCGAACTCCCGCCATTGACTTGCATTGAGACGCACAGAAACCGCGACTGTACATTTTTACAAGCGGCTTCTATGCGTCTCTATGTGCGGATGGTACCCAGTTCTGGAGGAGAGGAGACTCTCACCCAGACCTGGGTACCATTGTACCTGTAAAAAAAGAATAAAATAACAAATAAAGTTTATACTCACCTGTCCGGCGTCTTCTCTCTGAATTCCAGCAGCGCTGAAGGACCTTCAGTGACGTCACAGTCATGTGACCGCAGGCCCTTCACCGCTCTGTCTCGCGATATGCCGGCAGCCGGGAACCAGCCAGGAAGCAGCGCTGCAGTCACGCCGGGGTCTCGGGGGTGAGTATAGCTTTATTTGTTTTAATTTTTACGGTTCACACTGTATAAATCCATGCTGTTTGCATGGATTTATACAGTGTGACCTAGTTGTCAAGCACTTTCCAAGTGATGCTATCGCCTGGAAAGTGCTTGTCAATCTGCATGCGGAAACGCATGTGAATCCGCATGTGGATCCGCATGTATTCTGCAGGAAAAACGCATGCACAATCTGCATGCGTTTTTTTCTGCCAGGGAGATGCAGAAATGCTGCAGAAATTTTCTGCTTCATTTCTGCATCGTGGGCACATAGCCTCACCCTTACCAAGTTGCTGCTCAGTAAAGAGTTTATTTTTGAATTGTGTTCTCCCTTATTGACCTGTGAAACATCTGGTCCTGGCGAGACCACACTACCGACTACATGCGGCCTGCATGGGCGTAAAGCCCTCACAGCACAAGTCCTCACACCCAGCCAAGACCCACACTTTCATGTAAAAAGCTGGGGCAAGATGATCACAATGTGTGCTCCTACCCAATATTTCTATCTTATTCTAACATGAGTTCTGCAGAAACATTGAAATATTATTTTAGTGACAGATCATCTTTAGGATAGCAGTGAGCCACAATTTATGGCCTACCCCAATCTGGAATTCCTCACAATGTAAATTATGGCAATAATGGTACTTTTTATTCAGATTATAAATACATTTTAAAATTGCAGATTCATCATTTAACCCCTTTCCATTATGACGATTTTCCATTTTTGCATTTTTGCTTCGTTCCTCCCCTTTTTCAAGAGCCATAACTTTTTCAATTTTCCATAAAAATAGCCATATGGGGGCTTGTTTTTTGTGTGGGACTAGTTGTTTTTTGAATTACACCATGCATTTTATAATTAAATGTACTGAAAAATGCCCCCCCCCAAAAAATAGTCAAATTATGAACAAAAAAATAAACGCAATTTCAAAATGTTTTTATGTGGGTTACTTGATAACATAACTTACGAGGTCAGTACAATTGCTGCTGTACCAAACTTGTATATTTTTTTTAGTACTATTTAAGAGGTTAAAAAAATGTGGTAATTTGTAAAAAAAAGTAATTTTATGTGCGAGTCCCTATTTTATGAGATCATTTTCATTTTTCGGGCGATTGAGCTGTGTGAGAACTTGTTTTCTTTGTGGTGACCTGACTTTTTTATACCATGCAGGGGTAGATACAATGTTTTGATCACTGCTTATTGCATTTTTTGCGGAGCTGCATTGATCAAAAATCCACAATTATGGCGCTTCAATTTTTCTCACTACGACGTTTACTGATCGGGTTAATTCATTTCATATTTTGATAGTTTGGGCTTTTATGGACATGACGACACCAAAAATGTTTGTTTCTTTATTTTTAGTAGGGAGAATGCAGGTAAATCAAATTTTTATATATATTTTTAACATTTTGTTTTACATTATTTTTTAGTTCCCTTAAGAGACCTGAAACTGCAAATGTCCGATCACTTGTACTATACACTTCAACATCACAATATTATACTGTAGAGTATAGGAAAAATCATGTTCTCCTATGAACACTAGCCAAAGGATGGTCATCACAGGAAAATTGTCATGGCAGGATAGGGGGGACGTTCAGCAGGCAGGCCCTTGGCTGCTGTGGCAACCTAATGGTTCCCCACATCATGAGGGGGGGGCAATAAATATGTGGAGCTGCACCCAGGTTGTGCACTTTAAATGCCACTGTCAAAGATTGACAGTGGCAATTAAGTGGTTAAATGGAGCGGGCAGAGCTCATCTCTGTTTGCTACTGTTAGAGGCAGATAACGGCTGTGTAACACAGCTATGACCTGCTAGAAAAGATGCGGACTCAGTTCCCGAACCTGCCTCAAAGATTGAGACTAGTGTTGAGCGAGTATGTTCTATTAACCCTTTCGCCAAGTATGCTCGGACCGAGCTCCGAGTATTTATAGCTGCACGGTGATATGGTTAAATCGCTCCCGTGTGCATGATTTGCAACTGTTTGACAGTTTTATTACATGTGAGGAATGTCTATTTCTTACACATTCCTCACATGTAATAAAACTGTCAAACAGTTGCAAATCATTAACCTTATCACCGAGCAGCTATAAATACTCAGAGCTCGGCCCGAGCATACTCGGACAGAACATACTCGCTCAACACTAATTGAGACCTAACATATGACATAATAGTGCATCATATGTCAGGAATGGGATTATCAGCACAAAATTACTATGCCATCCAAGCAACAGGTGCTATAATATAACAGTTCAGCACACATTCCAACTTACTTATTTTCATCTATTTCCATCATTCCCTGGCTCCTGAGACAGATGAAAAACAAGTAGGTAGGAAGGTAAATTATGCTGCTCAGTCACACCAAGGTAGCACAGAGCGCATGTGTTTGGGTTGAACAGACATTTTGCTCAGACAGGTTCACATGAAATGGCCAAAATCTTACTTTTGAAGACAACAGATTTAAAAGATTGCTATAATTTAAGCATACTAACAAAATTCCAAGCAATAATATAATATAAAACAATAGAAGTCAAACTCACCCATTATAAGGAACAGAGACACCAGCAAATGGGTCATTCCCACATTTAGCAAATATAAATACAGTTGTCAAGGCCACTGATATAATCGATAATATAATGCAGAACCGTATGATCATTTTACATTCAAATTTGAATTTTGAGACAATTAAGCCACCTATAATTTGTCCAATGGCTGCCGCTGGAATCAATACCCCACCTAGAATTTAAAGAAAAGATCAATAACTATTATTTAGGGCAAGTCTTCAGAATTCTTATGTCACTACTATCCAAATGAATACAAATATAGTTATAATACTAAATTGTCAGGTTGATTATTATTGATACGCATGGTATTCAAGGGCTCATACACTCTAATGACTGTGCCATAGGCATATTTAAAGCTCTAGCTGCCCTATATTGAATACAACCCTATGTAAATGGTTTTCCCACGAACAAAGTACATTTTAATCAATAGATCTAGGAATAAAACGAAGTTCCACAATTTGATGCGTTAAATAAAAAGTCCCAGTGCTGAGATAATCTTATACATGTGCCCCTGCTGTGTACTGTGTAATGGCTTTGTCTGACTGTGCAGGAACATGGTCTGATCAAACCACATCTCCTGGGCAGGGGAGGAAGTAAAAGTGTATACAGACATGACAGCATGGGATCACAGCTGATTCTTTTTGTGAGGTAAAACATTTCATTGCCTGTTTTTAAGCAATGTTTTACTTCAAAGAACGAATCAGCTGTGATCCTATACTGTAATGTTTGTATAATCTTTGTTGCCTCCTCCCCTGCCCAGGAGCTGTGGTATGATCAGGCCATGTTCCAGCATGGTCAGACACAGTCATTACACAGTACACAGCAGGGGCACATTTATAAGATTATCTCAACACAGGAACTTTTTTTAAAACACATCCAATTGTGGAACTTATTATCATTCAAAGATCTTTCTACATAGTTACGCAAGTTGAAAAAAGACCTCGGTCCATCAAGTTCCACCTTTCTCCACCAATTATACATTTTGTCACTAATTTAACTGTAACCCACAATGTTATGTGTATTGAGGAAATCATCCAGCCCTTGTATAAAAGCTGTTATAGTGTCAGCCATTACTACCTCTTGTGGTCGGCATTCCACAGTCTGACTGCTCTAACTGTAAAGAACCCTTTCCTATTTAGCTGCCGGAATTGCCTTTCTGAGTGCCCCCTGGTCCTTCGTATGGTCTTTGGACAGCATAAGTCATGTGCCAGTCCTTTGTACCAACCACACATATATTTATACATGTAAATGAGATCTCCATTGAGACATCTTTTTTCTAAGCTAAACAAGCCCAACTTTTCCAACCTCTCCTCATATGAGAGGCCTTCCATCCCTTGTAATAATCTAGTTGCCGCCTTTGAACTAACTCTAACTTCTGAATATACATTTTAAAATGTGAAGCTCAAAACTGGATCCTATATTCTAGATGTGCCCTCACAAGTGATTTATAAAGGGGTAACAATACGTTGGAATCGTGGGATTTTATCTCTCTTTTCATACAAAGGTCACGTGATGCCTGGTGAGCAGCCAGCGATAGCACCGCTCACAGGCAATAAAGAACAAGGTATTTACAAAAAGACTTGTTACCACAATTTAAATCCATGGGGGCAACGTTAATAGTTGTGGACAACCTCTTTAAGTGATCGTAAATCGACAGGCTTGTTCAAGCATTTGTTCAAGCTTGGAGAAAGTTCAATTTCTTGATCTAGCAGAAAACAGGTGTCTATAGCCTTGTCATCTACAGAGGCAGAGTGTGTGTCTGCAGCCCATGCAAGTCAAGAGGTCATTTGGTTAAACCAATTATTAGGCGATCTTGGTAAGCCATCAACTCAATTAATAAAGTTGTAAGCAGTTGCACCAAAATTAGCGAAGTGGGGGGGGGAATGGGGCGTAACCACACCCACCTGTCCAATTCATCAAATTTGCTACCATTTTGAACTGGAGAATTCCAGTCCCTGACTAAAGAAGCATTTCTGTAGTGATGCACAGAGGTGCACAATACTCATAAGATACTCTAAATTCATTAAGCGGCTTCTTAATGAATTTGGCGTCTTGTGCTCCAGAAAGACTGGTATAGCGAACGTGCACTACAGCTGCCTTAATGAATCGGCACCATTGTCTGCAGATCACTGGTGTAAAACTGATTTTACCATTACATAGTCAAAGTATGGTGTTAATATCAGTTCTAGTACCGTGATTTTGATTAATGATCAGTATGTTGGTATTATCTCTACTGTATATGCTGGTAATATTTGGTAGTGGTCTGATGGTATTTGTCTGTTATACTTCAATATTATTATTGCGGTATTATTATTATTAGTAGTAGTAGTAGTAGTATTTGATCTCATACATAAGTATTATTGGTAGTATATTGTCCTCCAGACAGGGTAATATAAGTAATAGACACGCCAATCTGGAGAAGGGGTGGGAACATCAAGGGCCTGTGTGATTTGAAATGCCAAAGCTGAATTTCAGTCCCTGTCAGGCCCTGCTGGGTTGTCATTTAAGGAGATGTTATCTAATTTGGTATTTCCCGCTGTACTAATGAAAGGTTTATCACCAAGCTGTATACCTAACATGATTGTTAAATAAATCAACATCCACTCCATTTACAAGTAAGCGTACATGTTTACACTGAAATGTGAGAATCATATTAGTATTTTAGATCTTTCACACACATGACCCGTGTTTGAGGCTTAAACATAAAGGTTGCTAATACGGTAGTAATACTTATGTTGTCATACTGTACCATGGATGACTGGTTCATTGTTCAGATACTTAAACCCGACTCCCAAGTTTTATCAAACGACATAAATCTTTATTCTAATCTACACAGTGCCAGGATTCCCTACAATGCATTCTATTGTTGCTTCTCAGTTGACCATCTGCCAACGATATAGTAATTCAAATCACATATAACAATATTTTTTAATAGCTTCAGTTTCAGGTTTGATTTTTGTCTTTTCAAAACAGAGAAGAGAATGCAGGATGGTTTAAAGTTTTTTAATATATTTAATGAATGTTTAATTTTTAGAGTTGATCGAATCTGCCAAGATTCAAATTCACCAAATTTATAAGGAAATTAAATTTACAGCAAAGTTATTCCCCATGGCCAACTGTCCTGTACTCTTCACATTTCTTTTCCCCTTTATCCTCTCTTTTCCCTTTCCCCGTAGCGCACTTCCTCTTCAGCCTCTACAATCCAGGACGTGGCTCGACTAAGCCTCTGAAGTCACTGTGCGCCGTGCCATCAATCAGACTGGAGGGCAAGCTCTACGATTCAGCAAAATAGCGGCTGCAGCTGGCCGCCATTTTGCTGAAGTTGCGTGGAGCGCATTGCAACAACTCCATATTCTGGAGAATAAGAATTTTTGTAAAATTTTAGGAAAATTCAATTTTACTCAAATAAATTCGCTCATTATTTTCGCCAATTTTAAAGTTGTGAAGTAATACAAATTACTGCACATTTCATAACTTAAAGCAAATCAGTCACTGCCCCACTGAATTTCACAATACAATAATAAATAGACCCAATGAGGCCGTTATTCTTACATCATAATGACTGTATCAGGCCTCATTTAAAGGCTGTGATTTTTCAAGTACTCAAAAAACATTCAGAGTGTCAGAGTTTTTCATCTGAATTTCATCAGTGTTTGGTCAGTGTGTCAGTTTTTTTGCCTATATGAAAAAATACACATGAAAAAATTACAAAGCTTCTCCTATCTACTACAGTGTTAATTCTGGAGAGCACACAGACTGCACACTGATGTCATTGGAACTATAGACTTATATTGGTTATTTTGATTTGTGATACTGGAGAAAAACGGACATGTCTCCATGATTTTTTTGAGGACGCAAGGTCCTCTAAAAAAACACGAACATATGAACAGCTTAATAAATTATAATGGGTGCATGTTCTATGCCTGAAAATTATGGATGGAGCATGTAAGTGAAAAACAGACGTCTGAATGAGGCCAAATCCTGATATTAAAATGGACATTATATGGATTTTCCAAGTAAGTACACCAGTATTATCAGGTCTAAAGAGCTAGTATTTAAAGGGAATCTGTCACCCCCCTGGGACCTATAAGACCTCTAATATGGGCATACAGGTGATATAAATGTGAATCTATACTTACTGTATGGCCCATATTAGAGGTTTGCTTGCTTAGTAATAGCATTTTATTAAATCCAAGGGACGCTAAGAAATTCCCACCTATTAGCTTCATTTCCATATCCCCACCTCCCCTGCACATCACAGGGCCTTGTGACGTGCAGTTCCTGACCGGATCCCGCGCCTGCGCCACTTACCCTGTATGGAAGGCACTCTTCTTCCTGTCGTCTGTGTAGCCTTGTGGAGCAGGAAACTTGTGCGCAGGTGCCGGGAATTCACAGTGACTCACCGGCAAAATGTTGACATAAAATAGGATACCACACGATGTCACACGGACATAAAAACAGGGACACTGATGCCACAAGGATGACAATATGGATGAAAATTGTCAGAGTTTTCTGGGTGAAAATCAGATGATTTTTCATATGCTTATCTGACACTGGCCTTAAAAGGACTCTGTCAGCACAGATGACTGTTTAAGCCAAGTACAGGCGCTTGGTGCACTGTTAGTGCAGCCAAACAGTTCAGTGCACCTTCCCACTGTTATGATCTGCAACAAAAACTAGGGAAAGATGGGGAGAGCTGTCCCTACAGTAAGACTAAGCTGAGTCCCTACGTTGTAGTGGGCAACCTGTTCCTTGTGAACAGACCCGCCTTCGTCCTCGGCTAGTCTGAACGGAGACCTATAGAGAAAGGGAGGGGTCCCTAAAAGAACTAAGGACTGGGACAAAAGTTGTAGAGCAAAAGATAAACTGACAAAAGTACTAGAGGTCCCAGAGGACCAAGCAAACTAGAGATAGATAGGCACAAAAGCACCTGGCTAGAGAGACAGTCAAAACAACACTGAAGTCCAGCAAAGCCAAAAGGGCGGAGCTGGAATATATAGGAAGATGGGCACGTGACCGCAAAACACAAGATAGAAACAAAAACAAACAGGAGGGTTATAACAGTACCCCCTCTTTTATGAGGATCCTCCGGATCCTCCAGGCCCAGGCCTATCAGGAAATCTCCTGTGAAAAGCTCTGACAAGTCTAGGGGCAGAGACATCATCCGCCCTTACCCAGGAATTATCCTTGGGACCGAACCCCTTCCATGCGACGAGATACTGCAATCTCCCTCTATGCCATCTAGAATTCAGGATACGAGAAATTTCTTATTCGCAATCTTCCACCACCGGAGGAACTGTGACATTGGCACCCCTATCCGATACATCAGCCTTTTTCAACAAGGAAACATGAAACACAGGATTAATCTTCCAGGAGGTGGAACCTAACAGCAGACTGGTTAACCACCTAAAGCACCTTAAATGGCCCCACAAACTTCGGACCCAATTTTTTAGAGGGAATCCTCAACCGCAGATTCTTTGAGGACAACCAAACCATGTCACCCACAGTAAACAAAACCTCTTTACGTTTCCTGTTAAAATACTTCTTGGATTTTTTGTTAGCTTCCTGAAGGTTACAACGTACATTAGTCCAAACTCTCTCCAAATCACCGGAAAAATTCTCCTCCTCCGGCACCGCCGACCCCAATTTGGAGAACGAACCAAAAGACGGATGTCTCCCAGTACAACAAAAAAAAGGAGAACACCCAGCACAGGAGGATGTATGGTTGTTAAGAGCAAATTCTGCGAGTGGCAGAAACTCAGACCACCCCTCTTGATTGTCTGCCACAAAACAACGCAAAAACTGTTCAACATCCTGGTTCTTTCTTTCAGTCTGTCCATTAGACTCAGGATGATAACCAGACGAAAATGACAAATGGACTCCCAACCTGTCACAAAAAGCACGCCAATAGCGAGCCACAAACTGAGGTCCCCTATCAGAAACAATGTCGGTGGGAACGCCATGGAGCCTGACAATTTTCTTAACAAATGCCTTAGCGAGTGTCTTAGCGCAGGGTAGCTTAATAAATGGAACCAAATGACACATCTTGCTAAAACGGTCCACGACCACCCAGATGACAGTGAAACCCTCGGGTACAGGAAGGTCAGTAATAAAATCCATTGCCAGATGCGTCCAAGGCGCACTAGGAACCTCCAGAGGGCAAAGCAACCCCGCAGCAGGGGTATGTGAAGCCTTTGACCTAGCACACACAGTACATTGACGCACCCACTTGATGAGTTCCTTCTGCCTCCCAGGCAAAAAAAAACTGCGACTGATAAGTATCTTAGTCTCAGAAATTCTTGGATGACCTGCCAACCGGGACTCATGATACTCCACAAACATATCTCTCCTAAAGGTTCTAGGCACAAACAACCTCCCATGAGGAGTGTTAGATGGGGCATCCTCTTGGACTTTCAGAATCCCATCTTCCAAAATGGAGTCCAATGCTGCTACCACAACTCCTTCCTCTAAAATGCTCTCCTCCTCCTCGGTACCAACCATGGGAGAAAAGCTGCGAGATAAAACATCGGCTTTAACATTCTTAGTACCAGGGATATAGGTAACAGAACAATTAAACCGAGAAAAAAAAAGTGCCCACCTAGCTTGACGGACATTCAAGCGTTTGGCAGCATCCAGATAGATCAAATTTTTATGATCTGTGAAAACCTGAATGGGAAATTTAGCACCTTCCAAGAAATTATGCCAATGTTCAAACGCGAGTTTAATAGCCAGCAATTCCCGATTACCAACATCGTAATTAAGTTCGGTTTCTGAAAATTTTTGGGAAAAAAAAAGCACAGGGATGTACTCCATCCTTGTTCTCCTGAGACAAAACTGCACCGACCCCCACCAAAGAAGCATCAACCTCGACCAAAAAAGGCTTGGTCTCATCAGGCTGCATAAGGATAGGGGCAGAACTGAACCTCTCCTTGAGATACACAAAAGCTTCCATGGCCTCAGTAGTCCACTGGACCATATTCGCACCTTTCCTAGTGAGATCGGTCAGCGGCTTAACAATTATAGAAAAATTCTTAATGAATTTCCTGTAATAATTGGCGAAAACCAAAAATCTCTGTATCGATTTCAAACCAATAGGCCTAGGCCATTCCTGCACAGCCTGAACCTTCACCGGGTCCATCTCAAAGCCCTCGCTGGAGATAATGTAGCCCAAAAAACTAATTCTCTGCACAGCGAACTCACATTTCTCCAGCTTAGCAAAAAGTGAATTGTCACTTAATAACTGCAATACCTCACGTACGCTCTGCCAATGGGACTCCAGATCTGGTGAATAAATCAGAATGTCATCCAAATACACAACCACATTCTTACCAATCAAAGGTCTCAGGATGTCATTAATAAGGTTCTGAAAAAACGCGGGTGCATTGGTAAGACCAAAAGGCATCACCAGATTCTCAAAATGACATACCGGAGTGTTAAAAGCAGTTTTCCATTCATCACCCTCCTTCATTCGTAACAAATTGTATGCCCCCCGGAGATCAATTTTAGAGAACCACTTGGCCCCCACTAACTGGTTAAACAAGTCAGGAATTAACGGCAATGGGTAGGAATTGCGTACGGTAATCTTATTAATTTCACGAAAGTCCAGACATGGACGTAAACCGCCGTCCTTTTTTTTTAACAAAGAAAAATCCAACGGCCACAGGCGACTTAGAAGGTATAATGTGACCAGCAGCCAAGCTCGTCTGTATGTATTCCTCCAAGGCCTTTCTTTCAGGGATAGTCAGATTAAATAAGCGACTCTTGGGAAGTGTAACTCCAGGAACAAACTCAATGGTGCAATCATAATCCCTATGAGGAGGTAAAACTTGCGACTCCTCCTCTGAAAAAACCTTCCAAAAATCCTGAATAGGTACTGGTAATTCCCCTTTTTCCACAGCCGCAATGCGACCATTACAACATTTATCATAGTACTTAGGACTCCAAGACTTAATCTCATTAGTAGACCAGTCCAGTAAAGGATTGTGCAGTTTTAACCAAGGCAAACCTAAAACGACTGGAGAGGGTAAATTATTTAATACCACCAAATCCAAATTTTCTTGGTGAATGTCATTGATAGTAAGGGGAAATGCAGCAATCTTGTGAGTAATAAATTTCAAAGATGTGTTATCAATTGCAATAACAGAAATAGGTGATGACAAAGGTTTGGATTCCAATTTAAGTTTTTCCAAAAAACCCTTATCAATCACATTACGTGTTGAACCACAATCCACAAATACCTGAAATTCAATCAAATCTTCCTGCAGTGAGGTACTCCCTGTAAGAAATACTCCCTTAGAGCTCAAACAAGCAATACGGGCGTAACTGACCTTTTTTTTTTCTTTACTTAAACGAAGCTCATAGTTCTTAATCAAAGGGTCAGGTTTACCACAATAAAAACACAATCCCTTGGAAAACCTGCGGTCTCTTTCCTGAGAGCGGAGTGACATCGCCTCAACCTCCATCGGTTCTCCACCGTCCGAGCAGACGCTCTGGGGACTAGGAGCTGCCATTGCAGGAATTTTTTCATCATTAACCCTGCCACACAGTGTCCTGTCCACACGTATAGCTAATTGCATGGCTTCCTGCAAGGTCTCAGGTGCAGGAAATGCAATCAGCAGATCCTTAACTCTTTCACTTAGACCAGCAAGAGAAAAACATTTTAACGCTGAATCATTCCATTTCACTTCTGAGGACCACCTTCTGAAGTGTGTACAATAATTTTCAACATCACCTGACCCCTGATTCAAATGCCTCAGTTCTGTCTCAGCAGATGAGACTCGATCAGGATCGTCATATAATAGCCCCATAGCAGAAAAAAAATCCTACACTGACCTAAAACACGGATCATTAGGTTGGAGAGAAAAGGCCCACCCCTATGGTTCCTTGCGCAAAAGTGACATGATAAACCCAATGCGCTGTGTTTCATTCCCAGAGGACCTTGGTCTCAAACGAAAATATAATAAACAAGCATTTTTAAAGGAAAAAAAATCTTGTTGTTTACCATAAAAAATATCAGGGAGTACTACCTTGGGTTCGACAAAATGCGCTCCAAAACAGCTACTCACATGTTGCTGGAGCTCGGACACCTCCAGAGACAATCCCTGCAGGCGTTGAGCCAAATCTTGAACAGAAACCATACTGATCCCCGGATTTCTTTCCTTAAAGTTTTTTTTGTTTGGGCTGGACTTACTGTTATGATCTGCAACATAAACTAGGGAAAGATGGGGAGAGCTGTCCCTACAGTAAGACTAAGCTGAGTCCCTACGTTGTAGCGGGCAACCTGTTCCTTGTGAACAGACCCGCCTTCGTCTTCGGCTAGTCTGAATGGAGACCTATAGAGAAAGGGAGGGGTCCCTAAAAGAACTAAGGACTGGGACAAAAATGGGACACCTCCTAGCAGAAGCAAAAGATAAACTGACAAAAGTACTAGGGGTCCCAGAGGACCAAGCAAACTAGAGATAAATAGGCACAAAAGCACCTGGCTAGAGAGACAGTCAAAACAACACTGAAGTCCAGCAAAGCCAGAAGGGCGGAGCTGGAATATATAGGAAGATGGTCACGTGACCGGAAAACACAAGATAGAAACAAAAACAAACAGGAGGGTTATAACACCCACCTACTTGTTTTCCATCTATCTCCACCCCTCTCTGGCTCTATAAAGCCAGAACTGTCAATCAAAGAAGACGGGGGATAGAAATAGAAGAAAAACAAGTAGGTGGGAAGGTGCATTGAACTGTTTGACCACGCCAACAGTGTACCGAGAGCTTGTACTTTGCTTGAACTTGGTCAAACCAAGTAGAAGCACTCAGTGCACAAAGGCGTGGCCAAAAAAATAATAAAAACCTTCCCACCTGCTTGTTTTCCATCTATCTACACTCCCCTCCTTTGACTGAAATCTCTGGCTTCATAGAGCCAGAGAAGGGCGGAGATAGATGGAAAACAAACTGGTGGGAAGATGTAGTTAAATGTTTGGCCATGCCGTGAAGAACCAAGTGCCTGTACTTGGTTTGAAAAGTCATTCTGTGTTGACAGAGTTCCTTTAAAGGGAACCTATTATCAAAAAATTACTTATTGTTTAATAAGGTTTTTATGTTACATGTACTTAAAAAATGTGACAATGTTTATTTTTTCATATCACAATCTATATAAAAAAACAAAAACAATATTAGTCATCTTGACATTTTCACATTGGCCACTGGGATTTTTTAAACTCATATTTCCTGTCCTATGCTTTGGAAAATAAGCTAGCTACACACATTAGATGTCTGTCAGCCGAACAATGCTTCAGCCGATCATTCGGTCGACCGCCATCTTAGCCGACTCTCTCATGCTCAAGAGCGCATTCACAGCTGAACGCTCCTGTGTTCTCTTTGAGAAAGCCACCAACTAACAAGTTGACTGGAGGCTTATCTCCAGGAGAACAATGTGATCGGCAGTCCGTAATTGGACATCCCTGCTCAACATCTCTCCCAACTATCAGTCGCCGGCGTCCCCATACACATTAGACCATCAGTCGAACCCATCAATATCAGCAGGTTCAGCCGACATTAGTCTAATTGTATGGGGGCCTTTAGAGTCTTTAAAATCCCCAGTGGCCAATGTGAAAATAGGCAAGATTTCTCATTTTTATTTGTAATACAAATTACGACATGTTTAAAAAAATTAAATTGAATATAAGACATTTAAAATAAAATAACCTGCCACTTTGGTTCTCTTTACCATTAAAGCCTGATTTAAACAATATGGTGATAACCTTGCTTCAATAAAGCAAAATGTAAATTGTAGATAGTTCTCATAATGTCTGGCATCATCAGTGCTTATTAACCCAGTTTCCAGCTATACAGGACTTCAGTTCTGTAAAACCATGAGGCTGGACCCCTTGGGATATTCCACACGATAGGTTAAAGAGGCTCTCCAGAGACGGAAAAAAATAAATAGAAGAAATGTCATTAAAATTAAATTCTAAAATACCTTCAGGCCATGTGCACACGTTGAGTATTTGGTCAGTATTTTACCTCATTATTTCGAAGCCAAAACCAGGAATGGGTGATATATACAGACGTGGTGACGTGTTTCTATTATACTTTCCCTCTGATTGTTCTACTCCTGGTTTTGGCTTACAAATACTGAGGTAAAAAACTCACTGAATACTCAAAGTGTGAACGTGGCCATAATTAGCAAATCATGCTTCTCTTGTCTAAGGAGGTAGTGACAAATCTCATCCATCTGTGCGGCACTCAAAAAAGCTGGCTAGTGGTGGCTCTAGTTATGGTCCTTGGCCTATTCTGCTAAGGCCACGTGCACACGTTGAGCATTTGGTGAGTTTTTTACCTCAGTATCTCTAACCAAAACCAGGAGTGGGTGATTGTTCCACTCCTGGTTTTGGTTACAGATACTGAGGTAAACAAGTCACCAAATACTCAATGTGTGCATGTAGCCTAACTATAATTTCTATGAAACGCTTCAGCTTTTCAGAGAAAATATATCTGGCTGCAATCATGCCGCCAGGCCCTGATTTCTGTTGTTCATGGTTTGGGCATCATAAATCAACTACAGGTTTATTTATCTTAGTCCTTTATATAGCGCCATTAAATCCACAGCACTTTACAGACAATATGAGCATGGTCCATTGGGGCTCACAATCTAGGTTCCCTATTAGTATGTCTTTGGAGCACCTGGAGGACATCCACGCAAACACGGGGAAAGCATACAAACTCCTTGCAGATGTTGTCCTTTTTGGGACTTGAACCAAGGACCCCAGCGCTGCAATGCTAACCACTGAGCCACCATACTGCCCTAAAGGCTCCCTTTAAATACACATTAAAACATTCGGTCATCAGATAAAACGGCATAGACCTACTCCTGCTCACAATGGAAGGTGGATTCCAGTCTATGCTATGGGTAAGGAATTATGGACTAGCATAACTTTTAATTATACAATGTTTAAAGGCATTTTCTGGTCCTTATAATTGATGACCTCTCCTTATGATATGCAATCGATATCCAATCAAGGAGGGTCTGACTCCTAGCAGCACGGCTTATCAGCTGACTGAAGCGATCCCTATTTGTTTACCAGGACGGCTCCATACTCTCAGTAGTGGTGATACCTGGTATTGCAGCTCAGTCTCAGTCATTTCAATGGTAACAGCAGTGTGCGCCATTTTCAGTCAACGGATAAGTGTGGCTGTCAGGGGTTGAGATCCTTCCACAGTTATGACATTGATTGACTTTCTTAAGGATGGGCCAATAATTTTGCAGTCACGGCAACTACTTTAAAACTGGATATGGCATGATCCCAACCTGACTATAATAAAGCCCATATTACTTTGAAGAGACTATTTTCATAATCAGTGTATTATTAGCGCCATTCTACGTTAATATCAGACTACAGGCTCGCTCACACAAGCGTATAAATTGGACAAGTGCAATCCGATTAAAATTGGATTGCACTCGGACCAATGTTATACTATGGGCCAGTGAGGATCTGTGATTTTTTTTCTCATGACAATTTGCCATGAGAGAACAATCCCAGCATGCTGCGAGTGCATCCGATATTCGGATCGCACTTACCCATTCAAGTCTATGGGTGCGTGTGAAACATCGGACTGCACTCGGATGTCATCCAAGTGCAGTCTGATTACAGGCAATGGTGAAGATGGAGAAATTAATTTCTCCACCTTTCCCGCACCTATGCTGTAATTCTCTCATGCAAGAGAATCGGATCGCACTAAGGGGACACTCAGATCAAACTCTGGCGGAGTTTTATCCGACTGTCATTAGCAAAATCGTCCTGATTATCTCACACAAGAGAACATATGCTCCTGAGTCCCCGGCCTTACAAGGGCTGTAGTGAGCGCTGTGTTACCTAATGAACAATGACAGGAGGTAAGCATTTGTGAAACATAATTGCCACATTCATTTGCATCATGTTCTCTCAAAATATTTAAAGGAAACATGAAGAAACTCTATTTTGAGAAAGAATTCTTGATTGCAGGAGAGGTGCAGATTACCACAGCAAACTACGGTCCGGTGGACACATGCATATAGAGTATAGAAGAAGGTAAAATGTTTGATGCTCTCACTCAGTATAGACAAAGCTGAGCCCATGGGGGCCAGAATTATGATCAGTATACCCAAAATGATAACAGCACTTAGAGGATATCCTGCTTCTTGACTAATGTTATTAGAGTAATTTTTTACTTGCACCACTTACTAATACACAGGAAGATACAGTGTGGTGTCAACTGTACCTCCATTCTCCAAGGTGTACAAAGTACAAGATAAAGTTGTTTGATTTGTGTCATAAAGATGAAATAAACCTGTCAGGGATGAGACTATAGCCTGCTGTGGGCAGACTCAGGCCTCGCCTAGTGATAGCACACTGCAGATGGTAAGGGGTCGCGTCTGAACCTTGAGGCCTTATTCACACATTGAGTATTTGGTGAGTTTTTTACCTCAGTATCTGTAACCCAAAACCAGGAGTAGGTGAAAAATGCAGAAGCGATGATGTGCTTCTATTATACTTTTCCTCTAATTGTTCCACTCCTGGTTTTGTCTTACAAATACTGATGTAAAATACTCACCAAATACTCAACGTGGGCACGTGGTCTTACACCTCAGAGAAAATGGTGCTAATTTTTAAGCACTTTATGGAGTGCATGAGATGTTATTGGGAAGAGCAGAAATGGATGTCATAATTCATGTTTTCTTTTTTTTAACTGTACTCAGCCACTATAATTAAAGGGAAAACCTGTCAACTCTAAAAACACTATTTACCGGTAGATTTATTGGTAATGTGCAGGTAAATATCATTTAAAGGGGTTTTCCCCAAAACAAAGTACATTTTAATTAATAGATCTTGGAATAAAAATAAGTGCCACAATTGGAGGTGTTAAAAAAAAGTTTTTGTCCTGAGATAATCTTAGAAACGTGTCTATTTGAATGGCTGTGTCTGACCATGCTACTGGACAGCGAAGGAAGCAAAAGAGTATACAGACAGGACAGTATGGGATAGCAAATGATTCTTTATGTGAGGAAAAGCAAGTTTTTAAACAGGAAGTGAAATGTTTTTCCTCACAGAAATCAGCAACTGTGATCCCGTGCTGTAATGTCTGTATACTCTTTTGCTTCATCCCCTGCCCAGAAGATGTGGTATGATCAGACCATGTTCCTGCACGGTGAGACACAGCTATTGCACAGTACACAGCAGGGGCACATTTATAAGATTATTGTAGCACAGGAACATTTGTTTTTAACACATCCAATTGTGGAACTTATTGTTATTCCAAGATCTATTGATTTACCCCTTCACGACATATGACATACAATTACATTATATACCGTGTCTCTGACTTTGACACAGGCTTGACATCCATCTTTCCCGGCAGATGGCGGCTGATTTAATACGTTCGTGTGAACGAGCCCACAGATTGCAGAGCAGTCTATGAGCCAAGGTGCATGGGGACTGTAACTGCTCCTTGCACCGCCCCGATGACTGGAAACAAGTGGCTGCTGAGAAAATATATCTTCATTTTCTCCCTGTAGCCGTGCCTCAATGAAACCAGCACAACATCATTTAAACGCTATTTAACTGCAGATTGCCATTACATCTGTAGATAGTGTGTTTTTGAAGGTGACAGGTTCCCTTTGGTTAAAATAAAAAGAAAATCTTTACTCACCTCCAAGAATTGCTGAGAAGCTTGATGTTAGTGAAAACTGGTTTTCAATAAATTTGGGAAGAAATGCTGCAAAACCGGTGGTGATTAATGCGTCTGAACAGCTGGCGAATGTTAAAGTCATAAGAACAGGATTTTTTATCAGAAGCTAAAGTAAATGGAGATTGACAAGTTAGTGAAATGAAGCCTCACATAATACCATGTTCATAAATGCATTTCTTATTCTGTTCAATTGTGGATATATGTCAATATAAAACTGTAAGTTGTGGATGCAAAAAAGTGCCAATGATTCCGCGCTCCTCTGGGTCAAAAGAAGGGATGCAATACCCAGTGCTTGGTTAAGAGTCCATTTATTTAGAAGCTAAAATCAGACGCGTTTCGTGGATGTCCTGTCCACTTCATCAGTGCATATCTTGTGTCAGGTATAGCAAGGAGTAGACATATATATACAAAAAATGTAAAAAAAAACTGGCGCCAAAACAAGGTGGCCATTAAGGCAGAAAAGTACAATCAATAAAAAGGCATAAATTTGAGTATCCATCAATGTATATATGCGTTGGGAATAAAATATTGTTAGCATGATTAAAAATAATTAAGAACTGATATAGTTCAATGCAAAAAAAAATAATAATAATTAAAAAAAAAAAAAAAAAATATATATATATATATATATATATATATATATATATATATATACTGTATATGTATAATTCCTGAAGTGGGAATTGAACCTGTTGTATTTCGATCGACTGGATTGTGTTTAGATCCTAATCATGGTACAACCCTCTAGCCACAGGTGCTCATGTATATTGATATAAAACTGAACAGAGTAGAACACAATTATATCATCCATAGCGGCAGCATCGGACTGGCCCATCAGAGAATCCTCCACTAGTGCTGCAGCCAGGGTGCAGATTATGATGAGCACAATCTAAGGCCTAATGATACTGGGGGGGTGGCCAGACCACACTCATTATACTCATTTACGCCACCATTTGCACCGCGCACCTCTGACAGGGAGTGTTCCTACAGCTCTGCTCCCTGCAGCAGAAATTCATAGTACAGCTGCAGAAAGCAATTCTTGGCTTACTCCCAGCACTTTTTTATGACTCAGTTGGCATGATGATGTCATCGCACTGCCTTCATTATTTAGCCAGTACCATAGTGGCATGTGCAATATACCTATGTATACCATATTTGAGATTAACTGTGCATTTGCTGAACATTTTTTGTCCCTCCTTTACTTGCTTTCTCTTTGAGTTATTTGATCAATTGTTCTTAAGGGAATCTGTCAGCAGGATTTTGCTATTTAATCTGGGAATAGCATAATATAGGGGACAAGACTCTGACTCCAGGGATGTGTTGTAGTTTCAATACAAACAGTGTTTTATCAGCAGGAGCTTAACACTGCTAGACCACAGCTCACATGCACAGCAGTCAGACTGTGTAACCCCACCCCCATCGCTTGCTCCCAATGCACAATGTACACAGGAAGCTGCCAGTCAGGGGTGGGGTGGGATTATACACAGAAGACTTGTCTCTACTACTTCTTCATTAGACAAAACAGATACTCTAGGAAAACTGCACCAAACAGCCCAGTAAGTGATACATCCCTGGAATCAGGCTTTCTTGCCCTATATTTTGCTGCTCTAAGATTATGACAGATTCCCTTTAAAATTTTTCAATAAAGTATTTGACAATTTATTAATTTTTTTGGTGGTCTTTAGTTACCTTTTGTAACTTCTTGTAGGCAATACAGCTGATAGGAGTGGTATCGTGTGAGATCCTCTGGAGAAATAAGTGATTCTCTGATTCTTTTAACACAGTGGAGGAGAAAGCAATGAAAGTGGGGTAAGGTTGGGAGAGAGGACATGAAATTGCAGTAAATTGGGAGTGTGAGAGAGAGGTCATGCAATTGTATTGAATTGGGGGGTGGGAAAGATAATATAGAATTGTAATGAATTGGGGGATGGGAAAGATGATATATAATTGTAATGAATTAGGGGTAGGGGAGATGTAATTATAATGAATTGGTGTGAGAGTGAGAGAGTACATGAAATTGCAATGAATTAGGGGGTGGAAGAGAGGATATGTCATTGTAATGAATTGGGCGTGGGAGAGAAGACATGCAATTGTAATGAATTGGGAGGGTGGGGGAGAGGACAGGGTGGGAGAGAGAAGAATTGATTGTAATGAATTGTGGGGGGTGACAGAGGGGACATGTAATTGTAATAAATTGGTGGGAGGACATAGGGCAGTGACTGGTAATGAATTGGGAGGAGAGATTTGTATTAGTAGGGGAAACAGTGGCTAATTATAGTTAATGGGGCGCTTATTGGTGTGTTATACAGTGGCTATTTGTATATTACTGTTGTACTACATATGCAATGATCTGTGCGGCAAACACTCAAACTCTGTAGTGACTAGTCATGGCTGGAAGATGTCGACATGAAAGTGCAACAAGATGGAGAAGCAAAGGTAAATAATTTTATCAGATGAGCCCTCAGCATTGTTACTGAATATAAATATTTATTCTGTATCTACACTGCATGACTTGCAGAGTGCTGATGGAGTACTACTCGTGTTTGTAAAATAACCTCACTTATTATAGAATAGCTACATCCCTTATTACATAGCATAGTCTCTTGTTATGTATAGCGCCAATTCTTATTACATAGTGTTTTCTCTTGAAATCTATAGTACCATCCCTTGGTAGAAAAGTGTAATCTCTTGTTAGGTAAAATGCCGTTCCTTATTATACAGTGTACGCTATTATTATGTATAGCACAGTCAACAATTATATAGCTACACCAGGAGACGTGGAGGGGGCCGTAGGAGGGCAACAATCCAGCAGCCGGACCGCACTTCACAGATGAAAGCAGGTTCACACTGAGCACATGTGACAGACGTGACAGAGTCTGGAGACGCCGTGAAGAGCGATCTGCTGCCTGCAACATCCTTCAGCATGACCGATTTGGCAGGGTCAGTAATGGTGTGAGGTGGCATTTCTTTGGAGGGCCGCACAGCCCTCCATGTGCTCGCTAGAGGTAGCCTAACTGCCATTAGGTACCGAGATGAGATCCTCAGACCCCTTGTGAGACCATATGCTGGTGCGGTTGGCCCTCGGTTCCTCCTAATGCAGGACAATGCCAGACCTCATGTGGCTGGAGTGTCAGCAGTTTCTGCAAGATGAAGGCATTGAAGCTATGGACTGGCCCGTCCGTTCCCCAGACCTGAATCCGATTGAGCACATCTGGGACATCATGTCTCGCTCCATCCACCAACGTCACATTGCACCACAGACTGTCCAGGAGGTGGCGGATGCTTTAGTCCAGGTCTGGGAGGAGATCCCACAGGAGACCATCCGCAACCTCATCAGGATCATGCCCAGGCGTTATAGGGAGCTCATACAGACACGTGGAGGCCACACACAATAATGAGCCTCATTTTGACTTTTTTTAAGGACATTACATCAAAGTTGGATCAGCCTGTAGTGTGTTTTTCCACTTTAATTTTGGGGGTGACTCCAAATCCAGGGCTCCATTGGTTAATAAATTTGATTTCCATTGATGATTTTTGTGTGATTTTGTTGTCAGCACATTCAACCTTGTACAGAACAAAGTATTCAATGAGAATATTTCATTCATTCAGATCTAGGATGTGTTATTTGAGTGTTCCCTTTATTCAGTGTATGAATTTTAAAATGCATTGCAGCTGCATGGACTGCACTTATAAATCTGAGGTTCTTGGCACACAGTTTAATTTGTGATGTTTTAGCCCATCTGCCCCTTTAGATGGGAATCTTCACTATCCAACTTCCATCTTCTAGGCCTAAGGCCATGTGCCCATGTAGCGTTTTTACGGCAGCGAAAACGCTTGTAAAACTGTCTGCCATGCAAAGCAATGTGAATTCGGACGTGCTGTGCACATGATGCGCTAATTAGCGCGCCGAACTCACATTGCGTTGGAAAATGCAGCATGACCATTTCTACCTCGATTACGCTGCAAATTCGCGGCCATTGAGGAACATTGAAACACAGCAAAGCCGCAGGTATATGTGGATTTGCTGCATTTCAATTAAATTCAATGGCCGCGAATTTGCAGCGTAATTGGGGTGCGTGTGGTACCCGGGATGAAGAGGAGACTACAACTCCTCTTCATCCCGGCTATCACGCGGAGAAAAAAAGAAATAAAAAAGTTAAAAATAAAAAAAAACTGTATACTCACCTCTCCGGTCTTCTCCCAGCGGCGTCCTCTCTCCTCGGCGTCCCGCGGTGTACTTGCAGGACCTGCGGTGACGTCATTTAGTCAGCTGATGGTCACACGACCGCTGACGTCAGCGGTCAGGTGATGGTCGTGTGACCATCAGCTGACTAAATGACGTCACTGCAGGTCCCGCAAGTACACCGCGGGACGCCGAGGAGAGAGGATGCAGCGGGGAGGAGACTGGAGAGGTGAGTATACAGATTTTTTTTATTTTTAACTTTTTAATTCTTTTTTTTATTATATATGCTGCATTTAAAGCATTTAAGGTGGTCACACAATATAAATCCATGCCGGTTGCATAGGTTTATATTGTGTAACCAACTTGTCAAGCACTTTTCCAAGTGATGCTCAAAATCGCTTGGAAAAGTGCTTGAAAATACGCATGCGAAAACGCATGTAAAAACGCTGAAAAAACGCTTCTCTCTGGCAGAAAAAACGCATGTAAATATGCATGCGTTTTTTTCTGCCAGAGAGAGGCAAAAACGCTCTGCATCAAATCTGCTACGTGGGCACATAGCCTTAGGCCGGCGTCACACCAGCGTATGGAATCAGATGTGATATGCTAATGACCCTCGGCTCCTGCTCTGCTGCGAGCGGGAGCCGAGTGTCATGCTACTGTGCTGTGATTCTCTAGCATGAGAGGATCGCAGCACAGCTGCGGAGAGACGGAGAAAGTAATTTCTCTATCTCTTCCATGGCCTGAATCGCCGTATATCGGACTGCACTGAGCTGACATGCGAGTGCAGTCCGATTTTTCCTCGCACCCATAGGCTCGTATTGACGAGTCTTGTGCGATATACGCGTACAATCGAAGCATGCTGCGATTTTGCACGCCCGCCAAATACACCTGAGAAATTAAACGGTGATCTGAGCTGGCCCATAGAATAACACTGGGCCGAGTTCTATACGATGTTTTATCGCATAGCACTCAGCCGTGCTATACGGTAGTGTGACTCCGGCCTTAGTCTACAAATCTAAAAGGGGCAGGTACGATTCAGCTCCAGATAAAAATAGCCTTGGGCAGATGAGTGGCGTATTTGTTTGGTAATATGCTAGTGTAACGCAGTCAGTGACCTTCATCTGTACATGTATTTGGGGTTTATATGAAATGTCAAATACTAATATTCTGAAATACTGTACATGTTATTTCAATAATTAGTAGTAGTAATAATATTGTGCTGTTAGCATTATTACCATAAAAGCCAAAGGAAAATCTTTAAAATTTTTGCCAATATTTTTGGACTCAACAATACTTTCACTTCCATTGTCATGTGCTTGTGAAATCCGTTCAGCTTGCACTGCTGCTGTTCCTATAAGGCAAAAAATATATGATATTTTATCAAATAAGAAAATACACAAAATTGTTCCCTAAAAACAGAAGGATAAGAAATAAAAAAAATATATACATATAGCTGTACATCATATACATCACATTCCCATATTTGGGACCCTTCAGAGCAGCACAAAGTGCAACCTCTTTATCAAGAAACAACAGCAAGACCCCGACAGTGGATCCATCCTTAGGATGTCATTTGACCACATCTGGAGAGAGTCATCAGGTGCAGCATTTAATGCGGCATCAACCCTGGCGTTTTATTGACTAACACAAAATATATTTGCTTTGTATTTATTTGCATTAAGAGGTAAACTCTGCTGAAAACCAATGCATCTGAACATAGTTTACTTACCAGGCAAGTGTTTGGGGAAACAGGAGAAGGGTACAATCAGCATCCAGGTCACGAGACCTACGATTAAAAAGGCAATCCACCACGCTCCAAGCCAGCGTGGGTCATTGGGAGACATAGGCACGCTTCATTGGGAGAAAAAGTAAATGTGATTAAAAATAGGCACAAGATTTAACACCCATTATACTGTAGTTAGTCTATTTGATTTTTTTAAGGATTATAGTAGGGTACTATATAAAGACAAAAGAAACAATGCTCATCTCAAGTTCCCCTCCAACCGATACTACTAAGGTTTGCATTGTTCGCTGCTTCCTAAACCCTTTCCGCACTCATAAAATCATTGGCTCAAGTTGGTCTTGTTTGTGGTTATTGAATGACTGAGAAGACATTTCCTAGCATTTTTGGAGGACAATTCTGTAAGACTGGTATTGTGCATGCCAGTCTTAAAGAAGCCCTCCCATGAAGTTATTTATTTACTAAATGTGTGTATATAGTATATGTATGTAGTGTGTGTGTTAATATAGTCACCTACCACCGCCTTCATTGGGATCCAGCGCCTTTCTGCTCCTCTTCTCGGTGAAATCTTTAATGAATGGCTCACTGTAATACGGTTTGCCAAATTAATTAAGAGGCGCATGCCACTTAATGAATTTGGTGCATCTTCTGTGTGGCTTTCGACTCCAGTAACATTTCTGGCATAAGAAACAATGGCACTTTTGATGAATTTGACAAGTAAGCATATGTGGCACCCCAGGGGTCTGGTTTCCACAGTAACAGCAATGTTATGTCTGAGAGCAGGTGGGAGGTCTCTTGGTCAGGAATCCTATGTATGCCACACCTCCTGCCCAGTCCTGGGAGGGGAAGAACTTCCCCTATATAAACCTGGGGCTGAGGCAGGGTTAGTTAGTTCAGAGGGAGAGTTCAGCCAGGAGGGCTGACAGGGAGCTGTGGCTCCGGCTGGGCCCAGCTCCTGGGCCATGCCAGAAGTAGAGACAGAGAAGAGAAGCAGCTATGGGAAGAAACAACAGGAGCTCTGTGGGAGCAGTGTTACAAGGAGTCAGGGACTGGCAGCTGCAGAGCTCGCCCTGACTGAGAAGATTTCTTACCGGACCCGGAGTCCGAGGCTGTGGGGACTAACTCCTACCCAGCAGCAGAATCCGTCAGGCAGGGGATTCCAGGTCCTCTGGCCAAGAAACCCGAAGGCACGGTCACACGCATGGGACCAGCACCGCCGTCGTGGAGCGGAAGCTACTAGAAGGCCCCGAGTCACCGGCCATACGGGTGAGCACCACACGGTACACTCAGGGACGTGGGCTACTTATACCCGCCTCTAGCAAGGTAGCCAGAAGAGTACAGTTAGTTTGGGAGGCCTACAACTCTGCCTGGCCAGGGGAGATCCCATCTGCTCAAGGACTGACCAGGCCCCAATTGCTAGCCAGTACTCCGGGAGGGTCTATCGTTGTCACCAGTAAAGACCCTGAACTACACCGTACCGTCTCTGAGTGGTTCCTGCTACCCCCATCATCCACGTCGGCTGCCCTGAGGCCATACCCCTCCCGTTGGGGGTTATACCATCCCCGCTGCACCATCCTTCCACCGGCCTCAGCGGTCTGCCCTGCAGCGGCAGCTCCAAAGCTGCATTCAACGGGTGGCGTAGTCATCCAACATCTACTGCTAATAGACTCGCCACTTAGTTTGACTCCCTGGGCACGGACCGGGTCACCGCCACGAGACTACTACCCCCATCTGATCCGGCTCCGGGTAAGCCCCCGTGCACGCGATGCCGCACGACACAGAAGGCCCAGGGGCGCGTCAACTTTTGGCGTAGTCGGCAGGATTTCGTGCCCGCAACCACCGGGTACTGCGTGCCTGAAAAAGACTGTTCAAACTTACCTGTGGTGAAGATTCCCGCCATCTGGCGCCATCTTCCGCTTGCTTCCCGCCATCGGTGGAGTTTTCCCGCCATCCGGCGCCATCTTCGGCCTTCTTCCCGCCATACGTGGAGTTTTCCCGCTATTGGACGCCATCTTGGGGACGCCGCGCGGGAAGAAGAGGGGCGTGGACTCCGAAAGCGCGCGAGAACTGAAGTCCCGCCTCACGTCCGGACGTTGCGTAAGGTCCTGGAAGGAGCCCAGCAGATGCCGACGTCACAGGAGCGCGACGGAAGGTCCTCAACCCTGACGATCCACTGCGGAGCCGCGGCCTACGGAAGAGGATCATCGCAAGGTAGGCCACGGTCCACTAGGGGGGAGAAGGATGTCGGATACGGAGGAGAGCTTCACCGCTTCAACCCCCGCCAGCGCCACCGCTGTTGCGGTCATGCCTTTCACCATGCCCTATATCCCGGGGGCAGCCTGGCTACCCCAGTACTCAGGGGAGTCACATACCCTGCATGACTTTAGAGAAAAGCTGGATAGCCTCTTCCAGGTGTACCCCCTCACAGAGGAGCAAAAAGTGAGCATCCTGGTGGCCCAATTAACCGGGGCAGCCCAAAGGGAGGTAAAGTCCTGGCCACCTGGGAGGAGGACTGTCGCAGAGATACTAACCCAGCTAACCGAGGAGGAGCTGCAGTACTACCAATACGAGGAAAGCCAAGAGGACCCGGACGGGTCTGAGGACTACCCTCAGGAGGGAGCACAAAGAGGACATAGCTACTGAAGGGAAGTAGCGTGAATAAAGAGCTGTACATAGTTACCCGTTAGGGTACAAGGACTGCTGCTAATTAAAATATGGTCCCCGTTGGGATTAGTGAATTGTTCCCCGTGTGTCCCTATCCCTTACCAGGCTGAGGACTGTGAGCAGACATCCCCTATTCCTTACCAGGCTGAGGACTGTGAGCAGCCAATCCTTATCCCCACTGGCCGAGGACTGAGAGCGGCCATATCCTGTAAATAATTATGTGTTTCTAGTAATTTATAGGAGTCCTTGGTGGATTTACCGGGAATCCTTTGTACAGTTAGTGGAGCGTAACCCAGGATGGACTAAAAGACTGTTAAGGACTCTGGGCAGGACAGACCCCTACCTGGTTACGTCTCCCTGTTTTGGTGAAATGGACACCTTTGTTTCCTTCAAAGACTGCACCTGGTTGCAGACACGCCGTAACCATCATTATGTGTTTTTCTTATTGTATTATTATTGTTTATACCTTGTCATGTTTTTCTAAAAATATGTTTAGTCCCGGAGTACTAAATTTCACTAGGGGGGAATGTGGCACCCCAGGGGTCTGGTTTCCACAGTAACAGCAATGTTATGTCTGAGAGCAGGTGGGAGGTCTCTTGGTCAGGAATCCTATGCATGCCACACCTCCTGCCCAGTCCTGGGAGGGGAAGAACTTCCCCTATATAAACCTGGGGCTGAGGCAGGGTTAGTTAGTTCAGAGGGAGAGTTCAGCCAGGAGGGCTGACAGGGAGCTGTGGCTCCAGCTGGGCCCAGCTCCTGGGCCATGCCAGAAGTAGAGACAGAGAAGAGAAGCAGCTATGGGAAGAAACAACAGGAGCTCTGTGGGAGCAGTGTTACAAGGAGTCAGGGGCTGGCAGCTGCAGAGCTCGCCCTGACTGAGAAGATTTCTTACCGGACCCGGAGTCCGAGGCTGTGGGGACTAACTCCTACCCAGCAGCAGAATCCGTCAGGCAGGGGATTCCAGGTCCTCTGGCCAAGAAACCCGAAGGCACGGTCACACGCATGGGACCAGCACCGCCGTCGTGGAGCGGAAGCTACTAGAAGGCCCCGAGTCACCGGCCATACGGGTGAGCACCACACGGTACACTCAGGGACGTGGGCTACTTATACCCGCCTCTAGCAAGGTAGCCAGAAGAGTACAGTTAGTTTGGGAGGCCTACAACTCCGCCTGGCCAGGGGAGATCCCATCTGCTCAAGGACTGACCAGGCCCCAATCGCTAGCCAGTACTCCGGGAGGGTCTATCGTTGTCACCAGTAAAGACCCTGAACTACACCGTACCGTCTCTGAGTGGTTCCTGCTACCCCCATCATCCACGTCGGCTGCCCTGAGGCCATACCCCTCCCGTTGGGGGTTATACCATCCCCGCTGCACCATCCTTCCACCGGCCTCAGCGGTCTGCCCTGCAGCGGCAGCTCCAAAGCTGCATTCAACGGGTGGCGTAGTCATCCAACATCTACTGCTAATAGACTCGCCACTTAGTTTGACTCCCTGGGCACGGACCGGGTCACCACCACGAGACTACTACCCCCATCTGATCCGGCTCCGGGTAAGCCCCCGTGCACGCGATGCCGCACGACACAGAAGGCCCAGGGGCGCGTCACATACCCACACCCTGTCCCACCCCAGCTCTTCCCCAGCTCCGTCCATTTTGGCAGAGCTGCTTCAAATTGGCAAGAAAACATCAAAATTCGCAAAAAATTTTGCACAACTCTGTGTTGTGCAAAAACTTTGTGACTTTTCAAAGTGTTTTATGACAGTTTTCTATTACCATCTTTTCAGTTAGCCATTATAAGGTATCAACCACTGAGGACTCTCAAATCTAAATATTTTTATATCTATTGGCTAACCACAAAGTACAAAGATATAAGTTTTTCTGAAGTTAATTTTCTGAGCAATGTAAAAGTAACCCTGATAGCCAGGATTACAAAAGCAAGTGACTGTCATTGGCAGCACAGGATAAGAACCCTACTGACAGGTACAGTGCTAAAAGGAAAATACAACATACGGTATGAAGGCTAGCCAAATTCAAACAAGAGGAGGAGAATAGTGTTGAGCAAGTAGGTTTCATTAACCCTTTCTGGCGAGCACGCTCGGGTGCTCGCCGAGTATTTTGGTGTGCTCGGCATTTCTCCTACTGTCACTGCAGCTGAAAGTGTTACGACTGTTAGATAGCTGTGACACATGCAGAGATTGCTTGTTTGACAGGCAATCTCAGCATGTGTCACATGTCACAGCTGTCTAAGAGCCGCGACACTTGCTGCTGCGGCGACAGTAAAAGAAATGCCGAGCACGCCAAAATACTCGGTGAGCACCCGAAGGTGTTCACCAGAAAGGGTTAATGAAACATACTCGCTCAACACGAGAAAAGAATTCAAACTGTAGTACTTAAGAGTATAGGCATCATGTAACTAAGAAACTAAAAGTTAACAATCTACATGTGGTACAAAGCGGCACAAAGGAAAAGCAAAGTTGGTCAAAAACAATCAAACTAATGTAGAAACATAGCAGCAAGTGAACACTCTATGACTGGCAATCATGAAGCAATTGATCACACTTAAATAAAGCGCCCTCTAGTGGCCTACACTGTTTACCATAGCAGCTGGGACCACCACACCAATTAGAGTGGTGGTGTTGGACAAGATAGGAATCGCTGGAGCGCGGCAAGATAGGTTCATTACAACCGGGTTTTTTTGCATGGAGTCGTTTTTATAGAGGTCTATCTATTAGAGATGAGCGGTGTTCGACTAGAACTGTTCGCCAATCTCAAATTCGAGCTGTTTTGGGCGGTGTTCGAGTTGTTCGACGAACCCGAACAATTTGCAAAAAATTCGGCTGTTCGAGGTTATGTTCGATAACTGTTCGTGCACCAAAAGCGTGTCCTGCATGTCTGGCGCTATTTAGAGCACCAATCATGCAGGGATTGTCTGCCACTCACTGTAATGCCACAGCCATGGTAGTTGTGGCATTACAGTGATTGCCCAAATCGATGGGAACAGTGCCAACAGTGAAACATGAAAAGCCGGCAATTCAGCAGCGGCATACACCTGTACCCGACAATTTAGAACCGAAAGAATAGAGCTTCACACATAGATTAGATAGATATAAACATGTCAGCCACATATATACGAAGTACAGTGAAAGTGCTGCTTACTGTACTTGTCATTTAGCGTAAAGGATTTATCAAAAAAAATAATAGTGTTTTCATGCACCGTCTCTTTAAAAAAGCCGGCCGGCAATTCAGCAGCGGTACCCGACAATTTAGAATAGAAAGAATAGAGAATCACACATAGATTAGATAGATAGAAACATGTCAGTCACATATATATGAAGTACAGTGACAGTGCTGCTTACTGTACTTGTCATTTAGCGTAAAGGATTTATCAAAAAAAATAATAATGTTTTCATGCACCGTCTCTTTAAAAAAGCCGGCCGGCAATTCAGCAGCGGTACCCGACAATTTATAACAGACAGAATAGAGCTTCACACATAGATTAGATAGATAGAAACATGTCAGTCACATATATATGAAGTACAGTGATAGTGTTGGTTACTGTACTTGTCATTTAGTATTAAAATAAAGGATTTATTATTAAAAAAATTGGCGAGGGGTTCCCCTTGATTTTAGGCTCTAGCGGAGGTTAAGCAGACGGCTGGGGCAGATGTTTGAAGCCTGGGAAGGGGGTAATACCCACGGAGCTTCCCAGGCTACTAATATCAGCCCCCAGCTGAATACATAGCCTTTACTAGCTATTAAAATGGGGGACCCCCCCAAAAAAATTACGTGGGGTCCCCCCTAATTTAATAGCTAGCAAAGGCTAGGCAGACAGCTGGGGGCTGATATTAATAGCCCAGGAAGGGAGCCATGAATATTGGCCCCCTCCCAGGCTAGAAACACCAGCCGTCAGCCGCCCCAGAAATGGCGCATTCATAGGATGCGCCAATTCTGGCAGTTAGCCTCGCTCTTCCACGCTGCCCTGGTTCGGTGGCAGGGGGTAATAGGGCTGGGGTTGATGTCAGCTTATAATGCCAGCTGACATCAAGCCCAGGTTAGTAATGGAGAGGCGTCTATAAGACACCCCCATTACTAACCCCATAGTCAAAGTTAAAAAAAACACAAACACCCAGAATAAAGTCCTTTAATTGAAATAAAGACACAATACTTTATTGTTCTAAATTAAACCATACTTACCGTCACGCCCATTCCAGCTGAAGCCAACGATCTCCTGCAATAAAAGAAAAATAATAAAGCAACCTCATCCTTACCTTTCCATGGTTCCCACGACAGCTTCAGCTCTGCTACATCGAGATGACAGGCTGGACCGCAGCAGAACGCTGCCATCCAGCCTCTCATCCCGCAGACACTGAGAAGCGCAGGCTTGCTTGCGCTGCTCAGCGTCTCTCTGTGACGACATCCAGATGAGCCGAGTTCATGTCCAATGAACTCGGCTCACCTCATGCACGTCACTGACAGCGTGGGAAAATTCTCACGCTGAAGCGGTGAGTGCAGGAGAATTCTCCCACGCTGTCAGTGACGTGCATAAGGTGAGCTCATGTCCAATGAACTCAGCTCACCTCCTGCACGTCACTGACAGCGTGGGAGAATTCTCCTGCACTCAGCGCTTCAGCGTGAGAATTCTCCCACGCTGAAGCGCTGAGTGCAGGAGAATTTTCCCACGCTGTCAGTGACGTGCATAAGGTGAGCTCATGTCCAATGAACTCAGCTCACCTCCTGCACGTCACTGACAGCGTGGGAGAATTCTCCTGCACTCAGCGCTTCAGTGTGAGAATTCTCCCACGCTGAAGCGCTGAGTGCAGGAGAATTTTCCCACTCTGTCAGTGACGTGCATGAGGTGAGCCGAGTTCATTGGACATTAACTCGGCTCATCTGGATGCCCTCACAGAGAGACACTGTGGAGCGCAAGCAAGCCTGCGCTTCTCAGTGTCTGCGGGATGACAGGCTGGATGGCAGCGTTCTGCTGCGGTCCAGCCTGTCATCTCGATGTAGCAGAGCTGAAGCTGTCATGGGAACCATGGAAAGGTAAGGATGATGTTGCTTTATTATTTTTCTTTTATTTCAGGAGATCGTTGGCTTCAGCTGGAATGGGCGTGATGGTAAGTATGGTTTAATTTAGAACAATAAAGAATTGTGTGTTTATTTCAATTAAAGGACTTTTTTCTGGGTGTTGTGTTTTTTTTAAATACTTTACTAGAAATTCATGGTGGTCATGTCTAATTTTGGCGTGACCCCATGAATTTCGGGCTTAGGGCCAGCTGATAATGCCAAGCTGGCCCTAACCCCTTTATTACCCAGTGAGCCACCGCATCAGGGCCCTGGATGAGTTGGGTACAGCGCCAGAAGATGGCGCTTCTATGAACGCGCCATTTTCCGGGGTGGCTGCGGACTGCAATTTGCAGCGGGGGTGGCCCAGAAAGCTTGGGCCTCCCTGCGCTGCGGATTCCAGCCCCCAGCTGCCTAGTTGTACCTGGCTGGACACAAAAACAGGGCGAAGCCCCACGTCAATTTTCTTTAAATTATTTCATGAAATAATTAAGAAAAAAAGGGCTTCCCTATATTGTTGTGTCCGGCCAGGTACAAATAGGCAGCTGGTGGTTGGGGGCAGCCCGTTCCTGCCTGCTGTACCTGGCTGGACACAAATATAGTGCGAAGCCCCACGTCAATTTTTTTAAAATTATTTCATGAATTTCCTGAAATAATTTAAAAAAATTGAAGTGGGGCTTCGCACTATATTTGTGTCCAGCCAGGTACAGCAGGCAGGAACGGGCTGCCCCCATCCACCAGCTGCCTATTTGTACCTGGCCGGACACAACAATATAGGGAAGCCCTTTTTTTCTTAATTATTTCATGAATTTCATGAAATAATTAAAAAAAATTGAAGTGGGGCTTCGCACTATATTTGTGTCCAGCCAGGTACAGCAGGCAGGAACGGGCTGCCCCCAACCACCAGCTGCCTATTTGTACCTGGCCGGACACAACAATATAGGGAAGGCCTTTTTTTCTTAATTATTTCATGAATTTCATGAAATAATTAAAAAAAAAGTACGTGGGGCTTCGCCCTATTTTTGTGTCCAGCCAGGTACAACTAGGCAGCTGGGGGCTGGAATCTGCAGCGCAGGGAGGCCCAAGCTTTCTGGGCCCCCCCCCGCTACAAATTGCAGTCCGCAGCCACCCCGGAAAATGGCGCGTTCATAGAAGCGCCATCTTCTGGCGCTGTACCCAACTCATCCAGGGCCCTGGTGCGGTGGCTCACTGGGTAATAAAGGGGTTAGGGCCAGCTTGGTATTATCAGCTGGCCCCAAGCCCAAAATTCATGGGGTCACGCCAGTATTAGACATGACCGCCATGAATTTCTAGTAAAGTATTTAAAAAAAACACAACACCCAGAATAAAGTCCTTTAATTGAAATAAAGACACAATTCTTTATTGTTCTAAATTAAACCATACTTACCATCACACCCATTCCAGCTGAAGCCAATGATCTCCTGCAATAAAAGAAAAATAATAAACCAACCTCATCCTTACCTTTCCATGGTTCCCACGACAGCTTCAGCTCTGCTACATCGAGATGACTGGCTGGACCGCAGCAGAACGCTGCCATCCAGTCTGTCATCCCGCAGACACTGAGAAGCGCAGGCATGCTTGCGCTCCTCACTGTCTCGCTGTGACGGCATCCAGATGAGCCGAGGTCATGTCCAATGAACTCGGCTCACCTCAGGCACGTCACTGACAGCGTGGGAAAATTCTCACGCTGAAGTGCTGAGTGCAGGAGAATTCTCCCACGCTGTCAGTGATGTGCATGAGGTGAGCTCATGTCCAATGAACTCAGCTCACCTCCTGCACGTCACTGACAGCGTGGGAAAATTCTCCTGCAATCAGCGCTTCAGCGTGAGAATTTTCCCACGCTGTCAGTGACGTGCATGAGGTGAGCCGAGTTCATTGGACATGAACTCGGCTCCTCTGGATGTCGTCACAGAGAGACGCTGAGCAGCGCAAGCAAGCCTGCGCTTCTCAGTGTCTGCGGGATGACAGACTGGATGGCAGCGTTCTGCTGCGGTCCAGCCTGTCATCTCGATGTAGCAGAGCTGAAGCTGTCGTGGGAACCATGGAAAGGTAAGGATGAGGTTGCTTTATTATTTTTCTTTTATTGCAGGAGATCGTTGGCTTCAGCTGGAATGGGCGTGATGGTAAGTATGGTTAATTTAGAACAATAAAGGATTGTGTCTTTATTTCAATTAAAGGACTTTATTCTGGGTGTTTGTGTTTTTTTTAACTTTGACTATGGGGTTAGTAATGGGGGTGTCTTATAGACGCCTCTCCATTACTAACCTGGGCTTGATGTCAGCTGGCATTATAAGCTGACATCAACCCCAACCCTATTACCCCTGCCACCGCACCAGGGCAGCGTGGAAGAGCGAGGCTAAGTGCCAGAATTGGCGCATCCTATGAATGCGCCATTTCTGGGGCGGCTGACGGCTGGTGTTTCTAGCCTGGGAGGGGGCCAATATTCATGGCTCCCTTCCTGGGCTATTAATATCAGCCCCCAGCTGTCTGCCTAGCCTTTGCTAGCTATTAAATTAGGGGGGACCCCACGTCATTTTTTTTGGGGGGTCCCCCATTTTAATAGCTAGTAAAGGCTATGTATTCAGCTGGGGGCTGATATTAGTAGCCTGGGAAGCTCCGTGGGTATTACCCCCTTCCCAGGCTTCAAACATCTGCCCCAGCCGTCTGCTTAACCTCCGCTAGAGCCTAAAATTAAGGGGAACCCCACGCCAATTTTTTTAATAATAAATCCTTTATTTTAATACTAAATGACAAGTACAGTAACCAACACTATCACTGTACTTCATATATATGTGACTGACATGTTTCTATCTATCTAATCTATGTGTGATGCTCTATCTTTCTGTTCTAAATTGTCGGGTACCGCTGCTGAATTGCCGGCCGGCTTTTTTAAAGAGACAGTGCATGAAAACACTATTATTTTTTTAAATAAATCCTTTACACTAAATGACAAGTACAGTAAGCAACACTATCACTGTACTTATTATATATGTGACTGACATGTTTCTATCTATCTAATCTATGTGTGATGCTCTATTATTTCTGTTGTAAATTGTCGGGTACCGATGCTGAATTGCCGGCCGGCTTTTTTAAAGAGACGGTGCATGAAAACACTAATATTTTTTTTAATAAATCCTTTACACTAAATGACAAGTGCAGTAACCAACACTGTCACTGTGCTTCTTATATGTGTGACTGACATGTTTCTATCTATCTAATCTATGTGTGATGCTCTATTCCTTCTTGTCTAAATTGTCGGGTACCGGTGTATGCCGCTGCTGAATTTGCCGGCCGGCTTTTTTAAAGAGAGTGTCTTCTGAGCAGTTTGTCAGTTTTTGGACACCTTTGCAGGTGTTTTCTATGTGTTTCTATGTGTTTTTGTTTGCCTGCCATTGGTTTTAACGGTGTTCGACGGTGTTCTAAGGTGTTCGACGAACAGTTCGACGAACAGTTCCTCGAACATCCCGGTGTTCGACGAACCGAACCGAACCCGAACACTACGGGGGTGGCTCAACACTACTATCTATAAAGATCTATCATCCTAGACAAGAATGTAGTCTTTTTGAGGAACAGTAAGAAGTTTAAAGAGGAAGTAAATTATATAACGCAATGCCTGTGGGTTTTGTATATAAGGAACTTACTACTTATTCCTCTAAACCCTAACTATTCTGAGATCATGGAAGCTGTAGCAATGATCTGTGAGACATAGGGACCTCACTTATCTCTTCTTCACGTGTCACCATGATCTGTTTTTTTAACTGAACCAACTCTTCATTAGGGTATGTTCACAAGTGGCGTTTTTGAGCGTTTTTTTTTTTGCTGCATTTTTTTTTAACTGCTGTTTTTTTTTTGCTGTAGTTTTTTTCACTGTGTTTTACAGTAACAGCAAATTGAATGAGATGTAAAACATCTCATGTACACACATTTTTTCTTGCAGTTTTTGAGCTGCTGGGCTTGTTTTGAAATCTGCAGCATGTCAATTCTTTAAGCATTTTTTTCCCATTATAATAGCAAGTAAAAACACATCAAAAGCTCCTAAAAAAACACATCAAACCTACCAACACTCTGGTTTTTGCTGCAGAAAAAAATCTGCAAAATCTCCAAGCGTGAACATACCCTCTACTGAACCAGTTCCCCAGATATTCTATTTCAAATCTACTCCTCCTCCAAATTGTAAGTCACGAGTATGTTTGTGATCTAACACTTGTAGGTGTAATACTCACCTATCTACTTTCTCAAAATCGATATATATATTTAGCGTTTGTCCTCCTATTAAATATCCAATAGCAGGGCCCACTACGGACATCCCATATGCAATGCCTGAAACAAACAATACATTGAGCACCTTTTTTAATGTTTAAGTTGTATGATTATTTTATATTTGCAAAATGCAATTCATCATAAATTTTTTATTCATTTATTTTTTTAAAACCAATTAGTATAATTGCGAAAAGAACTTTATTTTACGCATCATGTCATAGGATACCTTGTTTTGATTTTTTTTACTGTAACATAGTGTTAATTAATTAATATGATTTGTTAAAGTAAAATCACAGTTTCTATATTTTTTTTTTGCATGTGTTTGAAATGTAATTGGAGATTTTTTATTTTTTTTAATGATTTCAACATTTCCAGGACCATTATGGTAGTTTTAACTGTAATGTAATTTCAGATTCTATATATTAGATGAATCTATTAGGGCATACGGTACCTGAGGTATGCCCTAAAAGGGACTTATACTGGGCAGGAAGTCTTTATACTAAAAATTGGGGAATAGATTTTAGTAAATAGAAAAACATTCAGTCTCAATGATTGCATAGGTGTCACATCTCCACTATAACCTGCTACTGCTACTTCTGCTTCTGTCGCCAGGCGCCGCCGTAATCACTCTATGGGCAGCGCTGATGATAGAAATGTCAGAACCATAAGTTCTGGAAGGCGTGCTCTGTCCATCCACTAAGGTTAGAGTGGCTGGGACCTGTAGTGCCATCCCGTCTGGCAGTATGGTTGTGTATGCTTCCAGGTGAAGCTTTCATCTCCCTGCTCCATCCACTTGCAGAGCACCACACCCTACTAAGGCCTCCAGATTGCTGCTGGAAGCTTAGTATTTCCCTGGCTAGGTGTGCGTCTTCTTCTCCTGTTTTGTTTAGTGTATTTCTATTTTGTTTCTGACTATTCTTTTGGATCCCAATTTTGTCCTTGAAATAACCTCTCGGCTCTGACCCTGCTTGGTGACCATTCCTAGCCCTGGACAGCAGTCGTCCCATGGCAGCATTTTCCCAGGATCTGAGTCTTCTCTGATCCAGGATGGCTGTTTTAGTGCTAATGAAATACAGCCATCCTCCATACATCATCACATCACACATTTGTACAATGGGATGTGGTATAGGGCCCTTCCTTTGTCATATACATATTTAATGATGTAGGAAGAGTGTAAACAAGCTAAACTGACCTTAGCTTAGCGTTCATGTTTATTTCAGTGACAAAAATGGATGGGAGGATTTTGGCAGTGGATAAAGGATAATGCCTTACACATTAGTTCCATAGGATCAGCGACCATTCACTTAGAAATCAGCAGGTCCAACTAACTTTGATCTTTGTTTATAACCAGCTGTACAAGAACCACAGTTCACAAAGATAGTGCACATTGATAAGGATGATAAGCTGCGACATGTGCACATGACCTTTGTAAATATTTATTGGTGTACTCTACACCTTCTAATGAATATTTTATGCAGTGTATTTCACTATATATTTGGTATTTCAACATCTAGGTGTTGTTTGCTAGCAACACCTGCATAAATTTGAATGGGGATATTCAGTAGAAAGTAGGTCACCTACTAGTTCACAAAATAGCTGGCAGAATGGCAGCAACACTTTCCAAACTAGTGTCTGAATCAAAAAGTTAAATATATACTATATGTGTAACCTAATGTATCAAATATTCAATGAAACATATCAAAGGGAAGCACTGGGGTCCAGGGTTCAAATCCCACCATGGACAACATCTGCAAGGAGTTTGTATGTTCTCCCCATGTTTATGTGGTTTTCCCCTGGGTTCTCCGGTTTCCTCCCACACTCCAAAGACATACTGATAGGGAATGAAGATTGTGAGCCCCAATGGGGACAGTGCCCATAATGTCTGTAAATTGTCTGAATTGTAAAGTGCTACAGAATATGTTGGCGCTATATAAATAAAAAGATTATTATTATTATCTAACACCACATTTGACCTATGTAAACTATTAATATGGGCATACAGGTTATAGACTGCTGAAAAAGTGATACCTGTATGTCTCATATCAGATGTCTTGTTGTGGATAAATCATCTTTTATCACTTTATATAAATGCCCTCTTCCAGGCTATGGGGAGGATATTACCTGGTAGATAACGCTGCCTCCAGGGCTTATTATACATGAAAGGGGAGTCTTATTTGCAGCAATAGTGAACTTCGTTCTCTTATCAATGATACTCAGTCTATAGATATAGGCAGCAAGGGTACAATAGACAATTACTACATACATTTTAATTAGATAAATGTAAAAACAAAATAACACTAATGAATTAAAAACACGATTGTGGAGACGGCATCAGTTTAACCTCAATTGAGTTCGAAGACCACAATAACGAAGGATGCCATATCTCCCTCAGACAAAAACAGATGAGTAACCAAAGGTGATCGAATATCTAATATCAAACAGTCAGCAGGTCACCTAATCAAGATGTCCTGTCAATTATAAATGGACAGAGGATGTGACAGTAGCAATATCAGACTACCTATATTGATGGTGTTAGGTTATAGTAGGTGTCACATTATAAACCATGTGTGTACTTTTGCTTTAGCGAAAAGGCGTATAATTCTGCCCCTATGTAGTCTGCAATATCCTGAAACCCCAGTGTGAGACAAGTAACTAACACAGAACAGGAGAAATTAAATTTGTCTCCTTACAAACATATTTGCTGCAGTATAACTTGCATTTATTCATTGAAATCCCCGATGTTTTATATTATATATATACAGTACAGACCAAAAGTTTGGACACACCTTCTCATTTAAAGATTTTTCTGTATTTTCATGACTATGAAAATTGTACATTCACACTGAAGGCATCAAATCTATGAATTCACACATGTGAAATTATATACTTAACAAAAAAGTGTGAAACAACTGAAAATATGTCTTATATTCTAGGTTCTTCAAAGTAGCCACCTTTTGCTTTGATGACTGCTTTGCACACTCTTGGCATTCTCTTGATGAGCCATGTATATATGGCAAAAATGAAGAGACCAGTGCACAGTTTTCTAAAAATCACCATCTCTACATGTCTGACAGCCATTCCATTCCAGTGTCAGTTGAATTCCAACCAAAGTCCACCTCATTCTACTTAATGTGCTTCTGATTAGGTGATCACCTGAACCAAATCTTATGTAACAAGGGAAAGTATAAAAACACTGCTGTGGTCTTCACAATCCTCTTTCAATAGGACAAGCTAGATAGCAAAACAAGTGCTAGGAATAGCCCAAAAGTGATTTGAATGAAAAAATAACTTTTAACCATGTGAAAGGAGTTGAAAAGAAAAGTCTTGAGTGAAGAAAAGAAGGGCTCAATTCTGGCTTTACTAGCAGAGGGATACAGTGAGCGTCATTTTGCCTCCATCCATAAGATTTCGAAGATGGCAGTTCATTACAACAAGGTCAAGCAGCAGACATTGGGGACAACAAAGCTACAGACCGGCAGAGGGAGAAAGCGACTCTCCACTGACCGGGATCATCTTATTTGAATGTCATTCATCAACCGCAGGATGACATCAAGTGACCTACAAAAGGAATGGCAAATGGCAGCTGAGGTGAAGTGCACAGCAAGAACAGTTCGTAATAAGTCATGTAAAGCTAAAAAAAAGCCTTTCATCAATGAGAAGCAAAGGAGAGCCAGGCTGAAGTTTGCCAAAGACCATAAGGATTGGACCATAGAGGACTGAAGTAAGGTAATCTTCTCTGATGAGTCTAATTTTCAGCTTTGCCCAACACCTGGTCGTCTAATGGTTAGACGAAGTCCAGGAGAGGCATACAAGCCATAGTGTCTTGCACCCACCGTGAAATTTGGTGGAGGATCGGTGATGATCTGGGGATGCTTCAGCAAGGCTGGAATTGGGCAGGTCAATCATTGTGAAGGACGTATGAATCAAGCCGCATACAAGGTTGTCCTTGAAAAACACTTGCTTCCTTCTATTCAGGCAATGTTCCCCAACTCTGAGGACTGTTTTTTCCAGCAGGACAATGCCCCATGCCACACAGCTAGGTCAATCAATGTGTGGATGAAGGAGCACCACATCAAGACCTTGTCATGGCCAGCCCAATCTCCAGACCTGAACCCCATTGAAAATAATAATAAATAATCATTTTTATTTTTATAGTGCCAACATATTCCGCAGCACTTTACAATTTTAGGGGGGACTAATAGAGACAATACAGAATAAGAATACAGAATAAGCATATTTCATATCGAAAGGAGTGAGGGCCCTGCTCGCAAGTTTACAGTCTATGAGGAAATGGGGGAGACACAAAAGGTAAAATGTACATAGATTGTATAATGCAGCCTTGATATACTATGTAGGATAAATAATAATACATGAACTGGTCACCAGCCAGTATGTGTACAGTCCTGACCGAAGCTATTAATTGCATGGATGGTATGAACCTGAAATTGAAGAAGATTTTAATATGGGCCAAAACTGGGATGGACAGATAGTGTGTTTAGGTGATACGCCAGTCTAAAGAAATGTTTTTTAGGGTCCGTTTGAAAATGTGGGCATTGGGAATTAATCGAACTGTCCTGGGTAGTGCATTCCAAAGAACTGGCGCAGCATGCGAGAAATCTTGGAGACGGGAGTGGGAAGTTCAGATTATGGAGGATTTTAGTTTTAAGTCACTGGCAGAATGGAGGGCACGTGTAGGGTGGTAGACTGAGACAAGGGAGGAGATGTAGGGGGTACTGAAGCATGGAGCGCTTTGTGGGTAAGCGTGATAAGTTTAAATTGAACTCGAAATTGGATGGGCAACCAATGCAATGACTGGCACAGGAAAGAGGCATCGGTGTAGCGGTTGGCAAGGAATATGATCCTGGCTGCTGCGTTAAGGATGGATTGGAAAGAGGAGAGTTTAGTAAGAGAGAGACCGATTAGTAGAGAGTTGCAATAGTCGAGACGAGAATGAAAAAGAGCTACAGTAAGAGTTTTTGCTGAGTCAAAGGTGAGAAAAGTCCTGATTCTTGAGATGTTTTTGAGGTGCAGCTGACATGAACGAGCAAGTGATTTGATGTGAGGAGTGAAGAAAAGATCTGAATCAAAAATTACCCCAAGACAGCGGGCTTGTTGCTGGGGAGTAATGGTTGAGCCACAAACGGAAATGGCAATATCGGGCACAGGTAGGTTAGTGGAGGGAGGAAATACGACTAGTTCAGTTTTTGACAGATTCAGTTTTAGACAGAAGGAGGACATAATGTTAGACACAGCAGAAAGAACATCACTGGTCTTTTGTGTAATGCAGGGGTGATGTCCGGAGCAGAGGTGTATAACTGGGTGTCATCAGCATAGAGATGGTACTGAAAACCGAATCTGCTGATTGTTTGTCCAATAGGAGCGGTGTATAAGGAGAAAAGAAGGGGGCCTAGGACTGATCCTTGAAGAACCCCGACGGTAAGGAAAACCTCTGGAATGTAATCAAGAGGAAGATGGATAGTCACAAGCCATCAAACAAAGAAGTACTGCTTACATTTTTGTGCCAGGAGTGGCATAAGATCACCCAAAAGCAGTGTGAAAGACTGGTGGAAAGCATGCCAAGATGCATGAAAGCTGTGATTAAAAATCATGGTTATTCCACCAAATATTGATTTCTGAACTCTTCCTGAGTTAAAACATGAGCATTGTTGTTTCTAAATGAATAAGAAGTTGTTTTCTTTGTATTATTTGAGGTTTGAAAGCACTGTTTCTTTTTTTATTTTGACGATTTCTCCTTTGCTGCAAATAAATACAAAATTTTTAGCTTTTGAATTTCTATTGTCAGTAGTTTATAGAATAAAACAATAATGTACATTTTACTTAAAAATATACCTATAAAGAGAAATATCAGAGAAAATGAAAATTTTGCAATGGTCTCTTAATTTTTGCCAGAGCTGTATATACACTGCTCAAAAAATAAAAGGAACACTTAAACAACAGAATATAACTCCAAGTAAATCAAACTTCTGTGAAATCAAACTGTCCACTTAGAAAGCAACACTGATTGACAATCAATTTCACATGCTGTTGTGCAAATGGAATAGACAATAGATGGAAATTATTGGCAATTATCAAGACACACTCAATAAAGGAGTGGTTCTGCAGGTGGGGACCACAGACCACATCTCAGTACCAATTCTGGCTGATGTTTTGGTCACTTTTGAATGTTGGTTGTGCTTTCACACTTGTGGTAGCATGAGACGGACCCTACAACCCACAGAAGTTGCTCAGGTAGTGCAGCTCATCCAGGATGGCACATCAATGCGAGCTGTGGCAAGAAGCTTTGCTGTGTCTGTCAGCGTAGTGTCCAGAGGCTGGATGCGCTACCAGGAGACAGGCCAGTACACCAGGAGATGTGGAGGGGGACGTAGGAGGGCAACAACCTAGCAGCAGGACCGCTACCTCTGCCTTTGTGCAAGGAGGAACAGGAGGAGCACTGCCGGAGCCCTGTAGAATGACCTCCAGCAGGCCACAAATGTTAGAAAAAGACTCCATGAGGGTGGTATGAGGGTCCGACATCCACAGATGGGGGTTGTGCTCACAGCCCAACACCATGCAGGACGCTTGGCAATTGCCACAGAACACCAGGATTGGCAAAGTCGCCATTGGTGCCCTGTGCTCTCCACAGATGAAAGCACGTTCACACTGAGCACATGTAACAGACGTGACAGAGTCTGGCGATGCCGTGGAGAGCGATCTGCTGCCTGCAACATCCTTCAGCATGACCGGTTTGGCAGTGGGTCAGTAATGGTGTGGGGTGGCATTTCTTTGGAGGGCCGCAGAGCACTCCATGTGCTCGCCAGAGGTAGCCTGACTGCCATTAGGTACCGAGATGAGATCCTCAGACCCCTTGTGAGACCATATGCTGGTGCGGTTGGCCCTGGGTTCCTCCTAATGCAGGACAATGCCAGACCTCACGTGGCTGAAGTGTGTCAGCAGTTTCTGAAAAATGAAGGCGTTGAAGCTATCGACTGGCTCGCCCGTTCCCCAGACCTGAATCCGATTGAGCACATCTGGGACATCATGTCTCGCTCCATCCACTAACGTCACGTTGTCCAGGAGTTGGCAGATGCTTTAGTCCATGTCTGGGAGGAGATCCCACAGGAGACCATCCGCAGCCTCATCTGGAGCATGCCCAAGTGTTGTAGGGAGGTCATACAGACATGTGGAAGCCACACACAATACTGAGCCTCATTTTGACTTGTTTTAAGGACATTACATCAAAGTTGGATCAGCCTGTAGTGTGTTTTTCCACTTTAATTTTGGGGGTGACTCCAAATCCAGGCCTCAATTGGTTAATAAATTAGATTTCCATTGATGATTTTTGTGTGATTTTGTTGTCAGCACATTCAACTTTGTACAGAACAAAGTATTCAATGAGAATATTTCATTCATTCAGATCTAGGATGTGTTATTTGAGTGTTCCCTTTATTTTTTTGTGCAGTGTATACATATATGAGTTAAGTGGGTGGTACTACTCAGTGACTGACAGTTATCTTTGCATTGACAGTCATACAGGGAAGACTGTCAATCACTGAATAGGACCCACCATGCAAACAACAACCAGGGATTTCAAGGAATAAAGTACAAATTCTACTTAAACTTTTCCCCAAAACATTTCTATCAATCTGAGCAGCTCATCCTGCTCTATAACAACCCGCCTGCAGATCAGATACCATTTTAAACGTAATAGGTTCTCTGTAAATATTGTATTTCTATGTCAGTGTTCACTTTAAGATTGTCACAAAGTTCCCCCCATATACTTACTAATAGGTGGAATTTATCATGTACTATATATACTGTATATTGCATGCCTATTCGAATTTACAAATAGATCAGAAGAAACAATACTGCAAACATTACAGAAAAAGAAGAATGAATGCTCCTCGTGCAATCATTTCAATGATTCCTTCTGTGCATACCTGAAACCCAGAAAATCACTACCTGAAACAGTCTGTCTTTCACTCCATTTTGAAACTTTCAAATATAGTCTAACCTTAAAAACAAACACTTCTTTGGAAAAGCCTACACCTGTTGTACAATAACTCTGCTGACTCTACAGTGCCAAAAAATAGCATCTACCTTCACCTATTGTCTACTACTTCTTGCCCTGGTAGATTGTAAGGTGCAACTAATTATGTCATTAATTTAGTTGTGTTATGTTAGGATTTGTCTGAAATCTTAAAGGGAATCGGTTAGTAGGATCAACCCTCCTAAGCCGTCTATATGGGCACTCAGGTCATAGGAAGCTGAATAAACTATAACATCCCTGGCGGCGTGCTGGCATGGCTTACCATCTCCCGCCAACTTACCTATCAGTCCAGGCTGCACACTTTGCTCCATTACTTGCTGTGTGCATGTCTCTTGTCTGATTGCTTAGGGCGGCGGCGCTGTTGCTTCCTGTCAGGAACGACACTGACAGGATTACACAGTATCCCACCGCTGCCACCAATTTGTCAGGGATTCCACCCACACACAGTCAGGAATGACACCGGGGAGATCACACAATATCTCACTGTGCCGTCACGCTGTCAGTATTTCGTCCGGAGTCGCGAGCACGCGATCCAGACTACTCTCTACATAGGTATCGGTAAGCGACCAGTGAGCGTATGGCGTAACACCCTGGGTTCCACAGCCTGGAAACCGTGTTTAACGCCCTCCGTGCGGTCACTGTCAGCTTCATGATAGCCCAATTATTAATACTCTCTGCCACCACCGGCCGAGTTTGAAATATCATACAGGCCTGGCCGGACGCCTGCGTTTTGGTAGCGTATATGGCTTCGGGGAAGGGAACGATTACAGAATAAAAGAAACAGAACTATTAACTTTTATATTTAATCCAAAAGGGAGGCAGTGTTTAGGAAAAATATATACATAAGGATGTTACAAAGGTGACATTAAAATACATAAGCAGTTACATAAAATAAACAGGGTAAAAAAGTAAGATAACTTACTTACACTATACAATCATGGAGACGATGCAATATAGGTGGAGGAGGGGCTCTCCAGATTATGCTGTAATTGAACAGGACCCGTTGCTTATAATTCTTATTCCCCCCCTGGCAATGACTGCTCTTGTCTTCTCCATGGGTTCCCTTATACCTAAGGGGAGATCTGGCCCCACACCCCTTGCGGTGACATCATGTGGACCGGTCTCCAGCCTGTACATTTTTATTAAAAACGCTAACTTCTGAGATAACTCATCGCTCGTTGATCGCAGAAGCTTGCAAACTACGCCATTTTTTCCCTTATGATTTTATCTTTATTTAGATATCACATATCCCAAAGCTGCAGTCTGCCATTCTGATGTTTTTGCGCTACAGCTCCCTGATTTTGGTTACAGCCCTGGAAAACTACCTATACATTCCTGGGCTGATTTGGTCACTACACATATGGGTCCCGTTACTGTCGGACCTCTGGAACTCACAAGATTTCATATTTCATATCAGAGTCAGTGCATCTAGAAATTTACCTTTGAGGCTTGGGAAGCAGCTTCAACAGTTACACGCAAATTAGTGCAAGCCTGCGTTTTAATTACCTCATGCGTCTTTTAGAGACAAGATGATTGCTTCCTAACGAAGTTATAACACTCCTTGGCTGGCCGTGTTTGCATAAACTATTTACCAGGCGTGTGTTAATTGGGGCTTTTGTGCTGAGCAGAAGGGAAATAAGGGAGGGGGGTGAACATCTATGTCAGGCAGATATGGACGAACATTTCCCTGATATTAATATTTTATAATATTCCTGACACTTCCTGTTTCTTAAAGTTACAGTGTGCGCAGTCCTAATGCGTCCCCAACCTATTGCTGTGAGTCATTGGATACTTAAACCCCCTCCACCAAGTAGGAGGTGCCTGAGCAACACTTTCTATCAGTGTGTTCTGTGCAACTGAGTTGCCAGGTCCTGTCCTGTATCTTGTCTGTTTCCGCCACCCTGGGGGCTGTATACCCAGGCCCGTTACCTGTATTTGTGACTTCTAGTCTGTGTCCACCTCCCTGGGGGCTGAGTACCCAGGCTCGTTCCTGTATCTTGTTCCAAGTTCAGTTCCTGTCTGAACTGTGTCCTAGCCTGTTACCTGTTTGTCTCTATGTCCGATTCTTCCCTTTTCCTGCAATGTCTGAACCTGCACCTAACTCCAACTTGTTGTCTCTGTACTTCTGTTTGTGCGTTTTGTGTCCACTTGTTACTTCATTGCAAGTTCCTTGTGTGTATCTGCTTCTGCTTGTCCCGTTTCCCTGCCTCCGTTTCTACCTCCTGTGTTCTAGCTATCTTCCTGTGTTTCCCAGTCTGTTCCATGTGTCCTGTCTGCCTGCACCTTCTGCTCTGCAGTTATGCTCTGCTCTGTTCTGCCTCGCTTGTCCTCCGCACCTGCGGTTTCACTCTGCTCTGCTTGCCCTCTGCACCTACGGTTTCGCTCTGCCCTGCTTGCCCTCCGCACCTGCAGTTTCGCTCTGCCCTGCTTGCCCTCCGCACCTGCGGTTTCGCTCTGTCCTGCTTGCCCTCCGCACCTGCAGTTTTGCTCTATCTGCTTGCCCTCCGCACCTGCGGTTTTGCTCTGCTCTGCATGTCCTCCGCACCTGCGGTTTCGCTCTGCTCTGCTTGCCCTCCGCACCTGCGGTTTCGCTCTGCTCTGCTTGCCCTCCGCACCTGCGGTTTCGCTCTGCTCTGCTTGCCCTCCGCACCTGCAGTTTCGCTCTGCTCTGCTTGTCCTGTGACTGGGGTCTGACCTGGAGAAGCACCTCGGCCACCTCCTATGTCCCTCCTCGGACCACGGAGTCGATTAAGCCACCGTGTGTTCGTGGTCGGATCTGGCGAGGCACCTAGTCATGACACTCCAGGCACTCCTCAGTTCGTGACACAGTGGGACCACTAACCACGCTCACGTCAGTCAGTCCAGGCGCGAGCGTAACATAAACTGATACCTTGATATCTGCGATCTGATGTCTTATTCCAGAGAAATCCACGCTTTTTTTAATATGTAAATGAGCTGTTAAGATCTATGGACTGGAGATAGATCTCCCTGAGAATCTGCCTCCAGAGCTTATTTTAAGTGAAATGGGTAGTTACCAGTTTGAAACATGTAATGACTGAAGGTCTTCTCTCCTGATCTACATGTCTCACACTGGTAACTTCCCCTTTCATTTAAAATTTTAAAAGCACTGGCGGCAGATTCTCGGGGATATCTATGTCCGGCTATGTCATTTACATATAGGAAAAATGTAGAATTCTACGGAATAGAACATCAGATCACAATTATCAAGGTATTATTTAATTCAACTTTCTATAACCTACATACCCATATAAACAGTTTAGGAGGGTTGAACTTACAAATTCCCTTTAATTACTATTGGATATACAGCTCCTATGCAGTCTCCAAACCCTGTGTGATCTGATCCTGTAGTCAGTATACAAGTCCATTCCCTATCTTGGATCATACATTTGTTGGTTAAGAAAAAGTAATAGACAGCTTGAGTGTAAAATTGAATAGGTAATGCAGATTATAAAATAGAATTGGCTTATCTGTAATTTCATGTAAAATCCTGAGATATTACAAATGTAGCGAGAACCAAAAACCATATTGATCTCCCAAACAGCTCTGCTGCATTTTTGATTTGTTTGAGAAATATGTACTTACCAATATATAATGAGGATTTATGTGTTGGAAGGCTGTCATCAAAAAAAGCTGTTCCCAAAGTATATAACGGAGTTCCTCCTACTCCCATTAGCAGCTGGCCCAAAACAAAGACATAGAGGTAGTTGGATAAGGTGGAATGTGCTTTCTCAGTACAGTCTTCTAGATTGGTGTTATTTCCTGACTTTTCACAAAAATCTAAAAAAGTAAAGAGTGAATCTTTAGTGCATATTAGGAGACACACATTGAAATCCAACTACCCCACCTTCTAATTGCTGCCACATTCACATGTCCAGGAACGTGAGATGTGCAAAGTGGTTTAGTAACTTCTTTAAGGAAGCCATATACAGTACAGACCAAAAGTTTGGACACACCTTCTCATTTAAAGATTTTTCTGTATTTTCATGACTTTGAAAATTGTACATTCACACTGAAGGCATCAAAACTATGAATTAACACATGTGGAACAACTGAAAATATGTCTTATATTCTAGGTTCTTCAAAGTAGCCACCTTTTGCTTTGATGACTGCTTTGCACACTCTTGGCATTCTCTTGATGAGCTTCAAGAGGTAGTCACCGGAAATGGTTTTCACTTCACAGGTGTGCCCTGTCAGGTTTAACCCCTTTCCGACCCAAGGCGTACTAATACGTATCTGTGCCCTGGGACTTATGGACCTGATACGTATTAGTACACCCTATCTTTAAAGCGGCACCGCGAGCGAAGTCACGGTGATAAAATTAAAATTCCGGTGCCATCTTACCTCAGGGTAGATGGCGCCGGCATCTAGGGGGTGGCGCCGCCCCCCCCGCACCCACGATCACTGTGATTGGCTGTTCAATTCTGAACAGCCAATCACAGCATTTCTCACTGTTTCCGGCAATCAGATTGCCGGAAACAGTGCTGTGCAGCCTAGGATTGGTGCTCCTAAGAGCACCGATCCTAGGCTGTTGCCTAGTAACCCCAGCCCTCTCCCCAAACTGCTAGGATCGGTGCGATCGCCGATCAAATCGATCGCACCGATCACAGCGGGACCGCACGGTAACAGGGCGGTCACGGGGCGGTGACCGGCTTGTGACCTGCCTGTCACCTCCCCATGACCCCCTGTGAAGTCATACAAGCCCCCTGCCAGCCCCCAGCCAGCTCTGATTGGAGCGATCGATGATGACATCGATCGCTCCAATCAGAGTACATGAACACAGGTGACACGGCGGTCACAGGGTGGTGACCGGCTTGTGACCTGCCTGTCTCCTCCCTGTAACCCCCTGTGGTGCGTGCCCAGGCCCCAGCCATCTCTGATTGGTGCGATTGATGTCATCATCAATCACACCAATCAGAGTACCTGACCGGGTGGTGACCGGCCTGTGACCTGCCTGTCACCACCCTGTCACCCCCCTGTGACCGCCCTGCAGATCCTCACACTTGGTGAGGATTTCTACAGTGCGGTCACGTCTGATCACTCTGTGCTGGGTCTTGTAGTTCCACAATCTTCTGTGACACTACAAGACCTCCTCCTACCTGCTCCAGTCGCTGCTGCCGCTCTTCAGGGTCCTGGATCTCTTGCTCCGGCATCTGCTGAGCTGTTCAGGCTGCTGGATCTTCAGCTTCGGTGTCCGGCTGCTGTCCAGGGTCCTGGATCTCCTGCTCCTGTCTCCTGGGTCGTCGGTCTCCAGCTTCTTATCCTGCGGATCCTGCTCCTGAGCCTCTTCCAGAACCTGCTGCTGATCCTGCTGAAAGAAGAACAGAGAAGACTTTGGTAAGTGCATCTCTGTTCTCCCCTCATCCACCCCTCTCCCTCCCTCCTCCTCTCCCCACCCCCCTCCTTTTACCAATTTTTTTTTTTCGTGCGTCCTGCAGCGGCCGAGCGCTGAGCAGTGTCTACGTCACTGATCAACGTCCGTGCTCGCTGCTTTTCACGACTTTTCTTTTTTTCTTTTCTGTGTTCGCTGTTTTCACAACTTTTTTTTTTTCTGTGTTCGCTGTTTTCACGACTTTTCTTTTTTTCTTTTCTGTGTTCGCTGTTTTCACGACTTTTTTTTTCTTTTCTGTGTTCGCTGTTTTCACGACTTTTCTTTTTTTCTTTTCTGTGTTCGCTGTTTTCACGACTTTTCTTTTTTTCTTTTCTGTGTTTGCTGATTTCACAACTTTTCTTTTTTTCTTTTTTTTTTCTTTTTCTTTTCTTTCTCTTCTTTTTCTTGTCCCTGTCAATTCTCCCCCCCCACCTTTACACCACATCCGCGCACACACCCAGCAGCTGCCGAGAGTTGATTGGTGACATAGTTCACCGATCCGCACTCGCGCTCGCTGTTTGAACCACCTACGGTAGTTCTTTTTTTTCTCTTTTTTTTTTCAGGAAAAAAAAGTTCACACCAAGCACACTGACACACACACACTAAATAAAGAACTGACACACACGCACCACATACACGGGAAAAAAAAATGGCCGGCTCATCCCAAACTCGCTATTCAGCGGAGGAGACATACTCTTTTGTTGCCTCCGACACTGAGACCGACAGCGAGGGCGAGGATCCCACATTTCTTTGCTTTTGTGACGCCTCATCGTCCTCTTCTTCCTACTCTTCTTCCTCCTCTTCTTCCTCAGGTTCTCCTGGACCACCCCGCAGTCATCGCAGGAGAGAAGATGTTCCAGCGCCCCCCAATACTGACCCCATATGGACCTCGCCCCCCGAAAATTTTGAGGCATTGATTCCTGATTTCGTGGCGGAATCAGGAATCAAGTTTGACACCACCGGCCTCACGGAAATAGACTTTTTCAAAGTCTTTTGCTCTGAGGATTTTATAAACCTCATGGTGGGCCAAACTAATTTGTATGCTCATCAATTTTTGGAACAAAACCCCTCTTCATCATTTTCTAACTGGTCTCCTGTAGACGCAGAAGAAATGATGAAGTTTTGGGGCCTGGTCCTTCATATGGGGATCCTGAAAAAAAACAGAGATTCAGCAATACTGGAGTGTTGACGTTTTGTATAACACTCCAGTGTTCCGAATGGTGATGATCCAGAAACGTTTTGAGGCCATCCACAAGTTCTTGCATTACCAAGATAATGCAAGGTGTCCTGCACGCGATGACCCGAACTTTGATCGTCTTTTCAAAGTTCGGCCGGTCATCGAGCACTTCAACAACAAGTTTGGTGAAGTGTACGTGCCCCAAAGGGACATCTGCGTGGATGAGTCCTTAATTTCTTTCAAGGGGCGGCTTGGATTCCGGCAGTACCTGCCAAGTAAAAGGTCCAGGTACGGGATCAAGCTGTATAAACTTTGTGAGAGTACCTCAGGGTACACTCACAAGTTTAGAGTTTATGAAGGGAAGGACTCCCGGATTGAACCCCCTGAATGCCCCCTGTTCTGGGAGTGAGTGGGAAAATTGTGTGGGACTTGGTGCACCCACTGCTGGATAAAGGTTATCACCTGTACGTGGATAACTTTTATACAAGTATCCCACTCTTCAAGTCCCTCTCTGCGCGACATACCGCAGCTTGCGGTACTGTCCGCAAAAATCAGAAAGGCCTCCCAAAGATGCTAATTGGGCAGCTGCTCAGAAGGGGTGAGAGCAGAGCCCAATGTAGCGACCACCTGTTGGTGGTCAAGTACAAGGACAAGAGGGATGTCATTCTCTTGAACACCATACATGGTGATGGCTGCACCCTCAGCACTGTAAGACGTTCCACTACACAGGTCGCCAAACCAGACTGTGTAGTGGGGTACAACAAGTACATGGGGGGAGTTGATCTCTCCGATCAAGCCCTCCAGCCGTACAGTGCTTTGAGAAAGGCCAGGGGATGGTATAAGAAGCTGGCCGTGCACATTGTTCAGATGGCAATGCACAACGCTTTCCTTCGGTCTCAATGTGCAGGCCAGACTTCTACATCATATCTTCACTTTCAGGAGACAGTTATCAAGGCCCTAATATTTGGCAGTGGTGGCGGAGCGGGTCCCACTACTTCTGGAACTGAAGGACCTCGAATTGTACCGGGCCAGCATTTCCCGGGGCAGATCCCTCGCAGCGGAAAAAAGGGTAAGTCACAAAAGAAGTGCCGAGTGTGCTACCGAAGAGGAATACGCAAGGACACCATTTACCAATGTGACACCTGCCCCGACAAACCTGGCCTCTGCATGAAAGACTGCTTCAGAAGATACCATACCTCCATGGACTATTGAATTAATTTCTGACGTATGAGAACCCGACGAACACTACACAGCTGACGTAGTGTTCGTCAGGTAGTCATACTTCAGTTGTGTAGCGTTTGTCAGGTTGTAATACACAACTGGCATATAACACTACATTATAAAATTGACAAATCAGGAATCCGTTCCAAAAAGGGGGCACTTGTGGAGGAGCTCCAATGTTTAGGCACACAGGGGCTCTCCAAACGCGACATGGTTCCAATTTGTTAGCGGACACCATGTCGCGTTTGGAGAGCCCTTTGTGTGCCTAAACGTTGGGGCTCGCCCACAATTGACCCCATTTTGGAAACTAGACCTCCAAGGCACCTATCTAAATGCATAGTGAGCACTCGGAACCCCCAGGTGCTTCACAAATTAATCCGTTAAAATAAAAAAGTGTTTTTTTTTTCCACTTTTTCATTTTTACTAATCAATTTGTGAAGCACCTGGGGGTTCCAAGTGCTCACTATGCATCTAGATAGGTGCCTTGGGGGTCTAGTTTCCAAAATGGGGTCACTTGTGGGGGAGCTCCAATGTTTAGGCACACAGGGGCTCTCCAAACGCAACATGGTGTCCGCTAACAAATTGGAACCATGTCGCGTTTGGAGAGCCCTTTGTGTGCCTAAACGTTGGGGCTCCCCCACAATTTACCCCATTTTGGAAACTAGACCCCCCCAAGGCACCTATCTAGATGCATAGTGAGCACTTGGAACCCCCAGGTGCTTCACATATTAATCCGTTAAAATAAAAAAGTGTTTTTTTTTCCACTTTTTCATTTTTACGAATCAATTTGTGAAGCACCTGGGGGTTCCAAGTGCTCACTATGCATCTAGATAGGTGTATTGGGGGGTCTAGTTTCCAAAATCGGGTCACTTGTGGGGGAGCTCCAATGTTTAGGCACACAGGGACTCTCCAAACGCGACATGGTGTCCACTAACAATTTGAGCCGATTTTCCATTCAATTTGTTAGCGGACACCATGTTGCATTTGCAGAGTCCCTGTGTGCCCAAACATTGGAGCTCCACCACAAGTGACCCCATTTTGGAAACTAGACCCCCCAAGGCACCTATCTAGATGCATAGTGAGCACTGGGAAACCCCCAGGTGCTTCACAAATTGATTCGTAAAAAGGAAAAAATGGAAAAAAAACACTTTTTCACTTTTACGAATCAATTTGTGAAGCACATGGGGGTTCCAAGTGCTCTCTATGCACCTAGATAGGTGCCTTGGGGGGTCTAGTTTCCAAAATGGGGTCACTTGTGGTGGAGCTCCAATGTTTGGGCACACAGGGACTCTGCAAATGCAACATGGTGTCCGCTAACAAATTGAATGGAAAATCGTCTCAAATTGTTAGCGGACACCATGTTGCATTTAGAGAGTCCCTGTTTGCCCAAACATTGGAGCTCCACCACAAGTCACCCCATTTTGGAAACTAGACCCCCCAAGGCACCTATCTAGATGCATAGTGAGCACTTGGAACCCCCAGGTGCTTCACAAATTGATTCGTAAAAATGAAAAAGTGGAAAAAAAAATACTTTTCATTTTTACGAATCAATTTGTGAAGTACCTGGGGGTTCCAAGTGCTCACTATGCATCTAGATAGGTGCCTTGGGGGGTCTAGTTTCCAAATGGGGTCACTTGTTGGGGAGCTCCAATGTTTAGGCACATCAGGGGCTCTCCAAACGCAACATGGCGTCCGCTAATTATTCAAGCAAATTTTGCAATCAAAAAGTCAAATGGCGCTCCTTCCCTTCCAAGCCCTGCCGTGTGCCCAAACAGTGGTTTTTCCCCACATATGGGGTGTCTGCGTACCCAGGGGAAATTGCACAACAAATTTTGGGGTCCATTTTTTCTTGTTACCCCTGTGAAAATAAAAAAAATTGGGTGTAAAGTAACATTTTTGTGAAAAAAGTTAAATGTTCATTTTTTTCTTCCACATTCCAAAAATTCCTGTGAAGCACCTGAAGGGTTAATAAAGTTATTGAATGTGGTTTTGAGCACCTTGAGGGGTGCAGTTTTTAGAATGGTGTCACTTTTGGGTATTTTCTGTCATAAAGACCTCCCAAAGTGACTTAAAATGTGATGTGGTCCCTAAAACAAATGGTTTTGTAAATTTTGTTGGAAAAATGAGAAATCGCAGGTCAACTTTTAACCCTTTTAGCTCCCTAACAAAAAAAAATTTTGGTTCCTAAATTGTGCTGATGTAAAGTACACATGTGGGAAATGTTATTAATTATTTTGTGTGACATATCTCTCTGATTTAAGGGCATAAAAATTCAAATTTTGAAAATTGCAAAATTTTCAAAATTTTCGCCAAATTTCCATTTTTTCACAAATAAAATAAAAAGTGATATCGAAGACATTTTACCAAAATCATGAAGTACAATATGTCACGAAAAAACAGTCTCAGAATCAGGGGCATCCGTTGAAGCGTTCCAGAGTAATTACCTCATAAAGTGACAGTGGTCAGAATTGTAAAAATTGGCCTGGTTATTAACGTGCAAACCACTCTCGGGGGTAAAGGGGTTAATAAGTGGGATTTCTTGCCTTATAAATGGGGTTGGGACCATCACTTGTGTTGTGCAGAAGTCAGGTGGATACACAGCTGATAGTCCTACTGAATAGACTGTTAGAATTTGTATTATGGTAAGAAAAAAGCAGCTAAGTAAAGAAGAACGAGTGGCCATCATTACTTTAAGAAATGAAGGTCAGTCAGTCCGAAAAATTGGGCAAACTTTGAATGTGTCTCCAAGTGCAGTTGCAAAAACCATCAAGCGCTACAAAGAAACCGGCTCACATGAGGACTGCCCCAGGAAAGGAAGACCAAGAGTCACCTCTGCTTCTGAGGATAAGTTGATCCGAGTCACCATCCTCAGAAATCGCAGGTTAACAGCAGCTCAGATTAGAGACCAGGTCAATGCCACACAGAATTCAAGCAGCAGACACATCTCTACAACAACTGTTAAGAGGAGACTTTGTGCAGCAGGCCTTCATGGTAAAATAGCTGCTAGGAAACCACTGCTAAGGACAGGCAGCAAGCAGAAGAGACTTGTTTGGGCTAAAGAACACAAGGAATGGACATTAGACCAGTGGAAATCTGTGCTTTGGTCTGATGAGTCCAAATTTGAGATCTTTGGTTTCAATCACCGTGTCTTTGTGTGACGCAGAAAAGGTGAACGGATGGACTCTACATGCCTGGTTCCCACCATGAAGCATGGAGGAGGAGGTGTGATGGTGTGGGGGTTCTTTGCTGGTGACACTGTTGGGGATTTATTCAAAATTGAAGGCATACTGAACCAGCATGGCTACCACAGCATTTTGCAGCGGCATGCTATTCCATCCGGTTTGTGTTTAGTTGGACCATCATTTATTTTTCAACAGGACAATAACCCCAACCACACATCCAGGCTGTGTAAGGGCTATTTGACCAAGAAGGAGAGTGATGGAGTGCTACACCAGATGACCTGGCCTCCAGAGTCACCATACCTGAACCCAATCGAGATGGTTTGGGGTGAGCTGGACCGCAGAGTGAAGGCAAAAGGCCAACAAGTGCAAAGCATCTCTGGGAACTCCTTCAAGATTGCTGGAAGACCATTTCCGGTGACTACCTCTTGAAGCTCATCAAGAGAATGCCAAGAGTGTGCAAAGCAGACATCAAAGCAAAAGGTGGCTACTTTGAAGAACCTAGAATATAAGACATATTTTCAGTTGTTTCACACTTTTTTGTTAAGTATATAATTCCACATGTGTTAATCCATAGTTTGATGCCTTCAGTGTGAATGTACAATTTTCAAAGTCATGAAAATACAGAACAATCTTTAAATGAGAAGGTGTGTCCAAACTTTTGGTCTGTACTGTGTGTATATATATATATATATATATATATATATATATATACAGCCCCTGGCAAAAATTATGGAATCACCGGGCTCGGAGGATGTTCATTCAGTTGTTTAATGTTGTTGAAAAAAAGCAGATCACAGACATGGCACAAAACTAAAGTCATTTCAAATGACAACTTTAGGGCTTTAAGGAACACTAAAAAAAATCAAGATAAAAAATTTGGTACTCAGTAAGGGTAATTTTTTTCAGACCAAGCAGAGGGAAAAAATTATGGAATCACTCAATTCTGGGGAAAAAATTATGGAATCATGAAAAACAAACACACAAAAGAACACTCCAATACATCACTACTATTTTGTTGCACCACTTCTGGCTTTAATAACAGCTTGCAGTCTCTGAGGCATGGACTTAATGAGTGACAAACAGTACTCTTCATCAATCTGGCTCCAACTTTCTCTAATTGCTGTTGCCAGATCAGCTTTGTAGGTTGGAGCCTAGTCATGGACCATTTTCTTCAACTTCCACCAAAGATTTTCAATTGGATTGAGATCCGGACTATTTGCAGGCCATGACATTGACCTTATGTGTCTTCTTTCAAGGAATGTTTTCACAGTTTTTGCTCTATGGCAGGATGCATTATCATCTTGAAAAATGATGTCATCATCCCCAAATATCCTTTCAATTGATGGGATAAGAAAACTGTCCAAAATATCAATGTAAACTTGGGCATTTATTGAAGATGTAATGACAGCCATCTCCCCAGTGCCTTTACCTGACATGCAGTCCCATGGGTGTATATATGTTCGTATGTGTGTGTGTGTGTATGTATAGGATCGTGGATAACTTGCTTATCACTGGGGATCCCACTGCTGGGCCCCCCACAGATTCTGAGGACAGGGCTGTGCAGTCTATTTCTGAATTAAGCAGCATTGTGCCTGATTGGCCTCTTCTCTATTCAGTATCTATAGCAGTCAGCTATTTCCATCAGTTCCATAGACAATGAAAAGAGCAGAAGTCGATAATGCTCCCCTCAAACCATTCTTTGCTGAGCTGCAAAGTCCTGTTTGTCAGGATTGTTGGGGTCCCAGTGGTCGGTGCCCCAACAATCAGTAACTTATCGGGATATGGCCCCTGTTCGGCGTATTCACCATGATACATATGTTCAACAGTTGCCTCCTATTGGTGCCAAACAGTGGTTTCAACATCCACTGAAAAAAAAAAAAAAAAAAGTAAATGTTTTAAGTACGTGTTTTACAGGATCCCGTTGTATGGAATAGTGCATTCTGCTACACTAATCTATACTTTTATTTGTAGAATTCTACCAGATACCAGACGGTATAGAGACCAGACATCTAACATAATATATACAGTACATGGTTGGGCTCTGCTGGTTCCAGCAGCTGTCCTTTAACCACGAAGATGCGCTTTGCACACTTGCTGTCATGTGCCAACTAGAGAGTCAGCAACGTCTGCAGTGTTATATTCACTGACATAGCTGACACTAGCTGTCACTTGACTGCAAGTATGACTGCGCTGGAAACAGCAGAACCAAATCCTAACAGAGATATATCTATCTCCAAATACAAATGCACAGGCAACCAGCACTGCAGCGACTCTGTCCTTGTGCAGAGACTCCAGAAGCTCGACCTCATCAGCTGGAGCTGTGGCGCCCTGCTACGCACTGGTGCCACAGAACCCAGAAGGGTGCATGGATGGACTTCTCCACAAGAGGCTCTCAAACATTCACACACCTCCACCCTACCATCTCAGACCAGCAGAGGGAGCCCCGATAGGGATATATATAGGGAGGGTGGAGTTAGGCAGCTAGTTAGTTGAGTTCCTGCTCAGACACAGAGAGGGACAGAGCTCAGAGTGAGCAGAGAGCGTGCTGACGCTCAGAGAGCAGCGAAGAGGCAGCACGCTGGCTGCTGTGCTTAGGCGAGCCAAGGCCTACAGCACAAGGTGAAGCCTAGTGAGGGCCCTGAGTGTGGCCGAAGGCAAGAGGAAGAGAGGAGAAGGAAGAAGTAGTGAGGGGGCAGAGGAGCATACCAGGCTCACCCCGAGATATATACCGGACACCGGGTCCGCGCCTACAGGGACTATTTACACCCAGTAGGGACCACCGGAACCCCTGGAGGACTACAGGTCCCAGGTTTGCCAAATGCTGACTACAGTACCAGGGCTAGGCGTCACGGAGGCGCCAGCATCCAGGGAGAGTGATCTCCAAGAGAAGGCCCTACCACCAGGTCAGCAGGCGCAAGGGAGAGGGAGACAGTAACCAAGCTAGGCCTAGTTCCAGGCAGGTCAGAAGCTTAACGAGAAAAGCCACAGATCAGGAGGCCTTATACTCGCTCACTGGGGAGAGTCCAGAAGTGCACCCTTCGCCCGGAGTACCCTGGACCGTGCCTGCAGCATCACCAGTAAAGGTACTGAAGCTTACCCTCGTGTGAGTGTCCGTCTTTCCTCCAGGACCGTCCTGCCATCTCTCACCAGAATCCACCATCTACCCCTACACTGCCCTGGAGCTAGCTCTACCTGTGGAGAGCCACACCATCCCTGCTGCCGTAACACCAGCTCCAGAGGACTGCTCTGCAGCGGCGGCTCCCTTTAGCCGCATTCCACAGGTGGCATCACGAACTTTCCAAATCCCCTATAAATTCCCCTTTTTACTGACCGCCCTGGGTCACGGACCGGGCCAGCCACCGTGATATTCCCCACCGGCATACGCAGAGGCTCGGCTGCCGAGTACCCCACGGTCCTGGGGGCGCGTCAGAGCAATCAATCTTACCATCGGGTGCAACTCCCTCCAGAAACAAAGTAAGTCACAATTCATACATGAAGAAAGCAAGGTGGCACGCCGAATGTAATAAAATCTTCTTTTATTCAATTTCCATTAAAAATGCAGGGAAGCGGCACCTTTTGCGGACGACGGCCGTTTCACGTGTCTATCACGCTTCTACGGGTCCAGGCATCTATCTCCATCTCATTAAAAAAAATATACAGTATATATACAGTACAGACCAAAAGTTTGGACACACCTTCTCATTTAAATATTTTTCTGTATTTTCTTGACTATGAAAATTGTACATTCACACTGAAGGCATCAAAACTATGAATTAACACATGTGGAATTATATACTTAACAAAAAAGTGTGAAACAACTGAAAATATGTCTTATATTCTAGGTTCTTCAAAGTAGACACCTCTTGCTTTGATGACTGCTTTGCACACTCTTGGCATTCTCTTGATGAGCTTCAAGGGGTAGTCACAAGAAATGGTCTTCCAACAATCTTAAAGGAGTTCCCAGAGATGCTTAGCACTTGTTGGCCCTTTTGCCTTCACTCTGCTGTCCAGCTCACCTCAAACCATCTTGATTGGGTTCAGGTCTGGTGACTGTGGAGGCCAGGTCATCTGGTGTAGCACCCCATCACTCTCCTTCTTGGTCAAATAGCCCTTACACAGCCTGGAGGTGTATTTGGGGTCATTGTCCTGTTGAAAAATAAATGATGGTCCAACTAAACGCAAACTGGATGGAATAGCATGCCGCTGCAAGATGCTGTGGTAGCCATGCTGGTTCAGTATGCCAATTTTGAATAAATCCCAACAGTGTCACCAGCAAAGCACCCCCACACCATCACACCTCCTCCTCCATGCTTCATGGTGGGAACCAGGCATGTAGAGTGCATCCGTTCACCTTTTCTGCGTCGCACAAAGACACGGTGGTTGGAACCAAAGATCTCAAATTTGGACTCATCAGACCAAAGCACAGATTTCCACTGGTCTAATATCCATTCCTTGTGTTCTTTAGCCCAAACAAGTCTCTTCTGCTTGTTACCTGTCCCTAGCAGTGGTTTCCTAGCAGCTATTTTACCATGAAGGACTGCTGCACAAAGTCTCCTCTTAACAGTTGTTGAAGAGATGTGTCTGCTGCTAGAACTCTGTGTGACATTGACCTGGTCTCTAATCTGAGCTGCTGTTAACCTGCGATTTCTGAGGCTGGTGACTCGGATAAACTTATCCTCAGAAGCAGAGGTGACTCTTGGTCTTCCTTTCCAGGGGCGGTCCTCATGTGGGCCAGTTTCTTTGTAACGCTTGATGGTTTTTGCAACTGCACTTGGGGACACTTTCAAAGTTTTCCCAATTATTCGGACTGACTGAACATCATTTCTTAAAGTAATGATGGCCACTCATTTTTCTTTACTTAGCTGATTTTTTCTTGCCATAATACAAATTCTAACAGTCTATTCAATAGGACTATCAGCTGTCCATCCACCTGACTTCTGCAGAACACAACTGATGGTCCCAACCCCATTTATAAGGCAAGAAATCCCACTTATTAAACCTGACAGGGCACACCTGTGAAGTGAAAACCATTTCCGGTGACTACCTCTTGAAGCTCATCAAGAGAATGCCTAGAGTGTGCAAAGCAGTCATCAAAGCAAAAGGTGGCTACTTTGAAGAATCTAGAATATAAGACATATTTTTAGTTGTTTCACACTTTTTTGCTAAGTATATAATTCCACATGTGTTAATTCATAGTTTTGATGCCTTCAGTGTGAATGTACAATTTTCAAAGTCATGAAAATACAGAAAAATCTTTAAATGAGAAGGCGTGTCCAAACTTTTGGTCTGTACTGTATATATTTTTTAGAACTTTTGCTATGTGGCCCTGTGATTTCAACGTACACCCTTGCTTGCAGGGCGATAATTATGAGGGCAGTCTGGCCTGTTGCTTGGAGCTCGAAGCTCCAGACGACCCATCGCCAGATTACCCTCATCATAAGTGGTGTGTCGGACAGGAAGGGGGGTCCAGACACATTTCTTGCACAGGGGCCCCAAGCTGACAGTGTCCGCCCCTGGATCTATGCAAACTTGTTACAACTAGTAGGCAGAAATGAGAAAATTCCAAAGACAGATAATATGTATTCAACTTTATTGTTATAAAGTTCTCTAAAAAATCCAACACTTTTCCTTCCTGGGTTATTTTGAAAACAGTCCCAGCCTGGTTCAAGCCTTGCTACTTTAGAAGGCTCTAGAAAAAAATTGTTGAACAATACTTAAAAGGTCTTTCCACAAAAATTTTTTATTCATGACCTACTTTTTGGATGAGTCATCATTAGAGATGAAAAAATTGCTTTGTGCAACTCCTGTCCATAGTCCAGGTCAGTAGTTTCTGACAGTGGACAGGAGTTGCATGAATTTCTTGAGCTTTCAGCTTCACTGATGCGCCTTTTGATTCACCGGCATAGCTTAACGTCATCTGTGCGGTGTACGCTATTCATAAGCCAATTGGGATCCCGGATTGTAAGGAAATTCATGCTGCTCATGTCCACAGTCAGAGACTACTGACCTGGACCATGGACCCATGCGCAAATGATCTGCTCATCTCTAACCATAATTATCAAATCGGTGGAGGTTTGACACCCAGCCAACTCCCACCACCCCATCCCCCCATCTGTTCAGCTCTTACAGCCTACAGCTGTGGCCAGATACAGTGTACACCACCGCTCCATCACACTGTTTAGTTGCGACGGCTACTTATTGCCACCAATTATGAGGACTAAAAATGTAACTTTTACTTTAAACCAATGTACACATGAAATGTTGGCTAAGTTCTATTTTCATAGACATATAGAACCTCTTATAAGGATTTGTCAGAGATTTTTATTATGGACTACTTTTATTCAAATAACTGCAGTAAGTTTTTTTCATTGCCTATGTGTAGCAATGTAGGTGAGCTAACTTTACTGAAAGGGGACTATGTTTAAAAATCAAACACAGCAGTTTAGATAGATTAGAAAAAAACTAATTTTTATGACAGTCCTTTTAAAGATAGACTCCGATGAAGTTTTTTTTTAACTAAATCTGTGTATATCTGCATATAGCGTAGTGTGTATACTGTATGTTAATATACTCACCTATCGCCACCTTCTCTGGAATCCAGTGGCACTCTGCTCCTCTTCTCAGTAACATCACCACACTTCAGACTCTCCAAGTCACACTGCGCTCTGCGTGACCCAAAAGTAACATTTACAATGTAAGTCTATGGAGCGTCAGAATGAGACTCCATAGGATTACATTGTAAAAGAGATTTCTGGCTCACAAAGAGTGACCCAGAGAGTCTGAAGAGCAGTGATGTCACTGAGAAGAGGAGCAGAACGACACTGGATTCTGGAGAAGACAGCGATAGGTGAGTATATTAACAAACTCACACTACACTGCATGCACATATACACACATTTAATTAAAAAAATCTTCATGGGAGAGCTTCTTTAAAGACTGCTTTACTACTTATTGTCACTATGCCCTGCATTTCTATCATATATTGTCTGCTGTTAACTTACCATTATATCTGTTTCCAAACTGATACCGTCCAGAGGTAAAATGAGGTACAGTAAAAACAATGGCACCTATGCCAATCATCACAGAAGAAAATGCAAGCCATCTTGGTTTGTGCCCTCTTTGACCATAATATGACACAAAAAGTGACAAAAGACAGAATGCGATGTCGTAGCTGGCTGAAATCAATCCTGTAAGGGAACTATTTAAGTCGTAACGCTTCTCAAGAGTTGAAATTACTACATTCACCAAACCGTTTACAGCAGTACCTGAAAAATAAAAGCAAAAAACTTAGTAAACAAATCAAGGTATCTTAAGGGATCACATATGAAAAAAATAGAAGCCTCATATGTTAAACTCACAAATGTTTTAATAAAACATTATCTAAGAAGCACAAAATGGTTCACTCATAAACGATTATCTAGACACTGAGATTTAAGTGACTATAGATTTCCATTTTAATTTTCACTGCACGAAATCAAACATAAAAAAAACAGCAAGGGTAGTTTCATACATGGCATTCTTGGCAAAACTGCACCTTTTCATGCAGTATAAGCCAAAATTAGAAATTGATTGAGCAAAAAGGAGGAGTGTACGTTTTTCCTGTATATTTTAATTTATTTTTAATCCAATTCTGGACTTGGTCAGAAAACATATAAAATACAGTTCATACAAATGTTGTCCTAAGCTAGTTCTAATACCTTCCCACCGTGGCCAATTTTAGTTTTTGCACTTTTAATTTTTTCTTTATATTCTTCAAAAGCCAGAACTTTTTTCTTTCCACATGGTCGTCTGAGGGCTTGTTTTTTGCAGGACAAGATTTAGTTTCAAATGACACCACTCATTTTACCATAATTCCGACATTATTTTTTCGATTCGATTTTTATGGCATTCTTTATGTGGTAAAAATGACTAGGCAACTTGATTCTCCAAGGCAGTACCATTAGAGGCAGGTGCAGGTCCTTTACAACATGTAAACTTGGGACCTCAATGCTGGAAGCTTGGAGAAAGGTGTTTTTATTTAGGTACAAGACTGTTTCAGTAGAAGTCCCCCTAAAGTCTGTAGTCTGCATAAACACAAGTCTTTGCAGGAATGGTCTATGATCTGGTGTTCTCCTTTACAAATCTCTCATATTGAAGAGTATGCAGAACTGACATAGAAGGTTTTAGATGGTCACCAGTGCTTTCTGACTCAGTAGTCACTATGTTAATTCTTAAGAATCCCGTGATAATGACTTGGAAGAGATGATTGTAAACCTCCATTTATTTTTGTTCCTTCTGGGTTTTCGTCAACCGATATAGTTAACAAATACTTATCTTCTTTCTACACTGGCAAGGTAAGAGGTTTGGTACTAGTAATGTAGGTGCACAAGGACTTCCTAGACAAAAACAGTAAAAAGACTCATGCAGAGACATACTAAGAAACCAAAGGGACACTGTGTGCCACCATACAGGCTCTTTGAACATATTTTTGATGTGTACATGAAATCTAAAATTGATGTAATAACATTTAATTTCCATATCTGTATTTCCTGCAGCTTAACAGCAGTTTATAGATTATTTCACACTTATCTTCCCCTAATTTGAATACAAAAACAGTAGATGTAGGTTCAGTCTTTCTCGTAGTAATAATAAATCCCTGACCTTTTATTACTGTCTACCTATGACAAATTTCTAAACAGGGCGCTCAGCCATCTATTGTAACTTCATCTCTGCATTTCAATGGAAAAAACATCAGTACATGCAACCACAAATAAAATATTACCTATTTAGCCAATCAACATGATAGTTTAGTCGTAAAATTGGGATTATCTTGATTTTATTCAATTGGCTTGATTTTCCACAGTTTGAAGCCCACTTTCCTGAAAGTGGATAACCACAAACCCAAGGACAGAAACTGAGAGCAAGGATGAGGTCTCATCGCCAAACTATTACAGACAAAAAAGAAAACATTTACCAGTGGCCAAACATTTCTGTGGTCCAGGAAATAACATAAGCAATATTAAAAAGCATCTTCAAGTCAGAAAAACATTGAGGGGTATGGGAATACTAACTTATTAGAGCTTTGATTACCTCCACACAGGACTAAATCTGTCAGGATTAATGACTCACTACAAAATCTGAGGAATCTTCCGCTCCAGAGTCAGTGAGGGCACCAGGTTTCTGATCCTAAAGGGATATTGGGACCATAAAACTTTCACACCACTAATCTAATCCAAATAAGGATTCACTCTCTGAGGTCAGTTTGTTTATTTAAATGTCCATTTATTATGCTTTGCCTCTGCTCTTTTTGTGTATATATTTGTGTTTCTTCAGATACTTTGTTAGGCTATGTGCCCACGATGCAGAAATGCTCCGAATTTTTCCTGGGCGTTTCTGCATCTCCCTGGCAGAAAAAACGCATGCAGATTGTAAATGCGTTTTTCCTGCCAGGGACATGCGGATGTGAAGCGTTCTTCACATGCATTTCCTCATGCGGGTTGACAAGCGCTTTCCAAGCAATTTTAGCATCACTTGGAAAGTGCTTGTCAACTTGGTCACACTATATAAATCCATGCAAACGGCATCGATTTATATACTGTGACCTTAAAGAATGTTAAAAATTTAAAAAAAAAATCTATACTTACCTTCTGATGGCCCCCGGAGTCTTGCTTCGCTCCGTCCTGGCTTGTCGGCAGCTCACGGTACACTACACTGAAGGACCTGCCGTCACATGACTATGACGTCAGCGCAGGACCTTCAGTCCACCGCGATCTGCCGGCAAGCGAAGACAAGCACACCGGGGGCCATTAGAAAGTAAATATAATATTTATTTTTTATTTTATTCTTTTTTTTACAGGTTCTATGGTACCCGGGTCCGGAGGAGAGTCTCCTGTCCTCCAGACCCGGGTACCATCCGCACATTGAAACGCATGGATTCCGCATCTACAGATCCAGTGATGTGGAATCCAAGCAATTCAATGCAAGTCAATGGCGGCAAAAACGCAGCGCTTCCGCAAAATAATTGGTAGTGCTGCGTTTTTTTCCGCAATGATAACCCGCAGCGGAAACTTCCGCAGCATGTGCACAGCACATGCGGATTATCATTGGGGAACATGGCAGGACTTCTACCAAGCGTTTTTTAAGCGTTTCTGCAGTGTTTTTGCCGCTGCGGAAACGCTTAAAAAACGCATCGTGGGCACACAGTCTTATACTGTGCCTCATGAAGAGACCTAAGAAGTCTCGAAAACTTGATTTGTAACATCATTTACTTTATTTTTGTTAGCCATTAAAAGTTGTCACAACTAAAAGATTTTGATTTTGTTTTTCCCACTGAGAGCAATCTTTTTTCAACTGTTTAACATGGTACCAAACCTCTTTTTCTTTCATCACATGCTGAAGCACAGCCAATCTGAATGGACTATCATAGTTTGTATTAAAGCAGAAACAGGAAATGCAGCAGCCATTTTATGGTAAATCACAATTGTGAGAGGACGTCACAGCTCACAGTTTAGTCTTAGAAATGGGGAGAAAACAACACAAAATACTGAAGAAACTGTACAGATAGTCAGTGATACAAGAAGTGAAGAAGATTAGTGTGCGACAAAAAGAATATAGCTTCATACACATTTTTCAGGCAACTGTAGGATTTGGAGTATTTTAGATTCACCGCAAATCAATTCACTATGAATCAAATTTCCTGAGAAAATTCAGTGAATCTGGTGAATTCAAATCTCAAAAGATATGCTCATATCCAGAGTGATATCATTAAAGGGTTTGTTTATAACCATTCTATATTTTTTTATAACTTTTGGAGTTTTGTGGCTTTATGTTTTTTCTACAGTATTTTCCTTCTACATTGGGCACCTTAATCTGTGACAAGAATGAAATGAATATTTATGTGCTAACTTTCATTTCATTTTATTGCATTTCCCTGGGATATTCGCTTACACCTCCTGAGAAATAACTCCATGGTAACACTAGTCGAAAGGTAATAACATGCAAGAAGATGCTGGCATCTCAAAACACTCAGTAGTTTAAAAATACAGCTAAGCCTTGTACTAAAGTGTATCTGTCAGCTTACAGTACATGCTGCCCTATTTAAGGGAAGCATATTAAAGCTACCTAGTATACCCAGCTGCAAAAAGGGCACAAAAAGTTTTGGCTACTGGTTATTGAATTAATAGTTACTAGTTAATGGGTTGAGTGCATTTCCCTAGCCCCTGACCAGGGGGTGATTGACAGGCTGCTATGTAGAGAGAAAGAGAACTTAAAGGGAGTCTGTCATCCCCAAAATGCCTTTTAGACTAACTATATAAATATATAGGAGACTTCAACCCTACAAGAATTATAAAAGCACTGTAACTGTTAGGCTGTGTGCCCACGATGCGTTTTCGAGACTTCTTATGTCTCTTCATCAGGCACGGTATAAGGCTGTATGCCCACGATGCGTTTTTTAAGCATTTCCGCAGCGGCAAAAACACTGCAGAAATGCTTAAAAAACGCCTGGTAGAAGGCCTGTCATGTTCCCCAATGACAATCCGAATGTGCTGTGCACATGCTGCGGAAATTTCCGCTGCGGACTATCATTGTGGAAAAAAACGCAGCACTACCAATTATTTTGCGGAAGCGCTGCGTTTTCGCCGCCATTGACTTGCATTGAAACGCATGGATTACACATCACTGCATCTGTACATGCGGAATCCATGCGTTTCAATGTGCGGATGGTACCCGAGTATGGAGGACAGGAGACTCTCCTCCGGACCCGGGTACCACAGAAACTGTGAAAAAAAGAATAAAATAAAAAATAAATGTTATATTTACCTTCTGACGGCCCCCGCTGCGCTTGTCCTCACTTGCCGGCATATCGCGGTGGACTGAAGGACCTGCGCTGACGTCATAGTCATGTGACGGGTCACGCGACGCTGACGTCGGCAGGTCCTTCAGTGTACCGCGATCTGCAGACAAGGGAGAACGGAGCGAAGCAAGACTGCGGGGGCCATCGGAAGGTAAGTATATATTTATTTTTTTATTTTTAACCATTCTTTCGGTCACACTCCATGCCGTTTGCATGGATTTATATAGTGTGACCAAGTTGTCAAGCACTTTCCAAGTGATGCTAAAATCGCTTGGAAAGCGCTTGTCAACCCGCATGCGGAAATGCATGTGAAGAACGCTTCACATCCGCATGTCCCTGGCAGGAAAAACACATGTACAATCCGCATGCGTTTTTTCTGCCAGGGAGATGCAGAAATGCTCAGGAAAAATCTGGAGCATTTCTGCATCGTGGACACATAGCCTAATACATATGTAAATGAGGGGACTTCGGTGCACCCATGACTTGGCCATAAACTGGGTGCGCCATTGCACTCCTTCAATTTGTGTTTTGGGGACAGCATTCAGTCCTAAAGCAAACGCTGCCCCACACATGCTACTAGGTGCATTGGCCATGCGCACACAGTGTTTGGGCGAGTTATCATGCCACTCGTACATCAGGAAGTGTAGTGAGCAATATCCACAGAGAGCCACGAAATGGAGCATTCCCAGCCACTGTGTGTGCGCACGGCAGGCATGGCCAGTATCATGGCCAGTATCATTGTGCATGTGCACATGTGACACCCCAGGGGTCTGGTTGCCACAGTGATAGAGATATTACGTCTGAGAGCAGGTGGGAGGTCCTTTGGTCAGGGATCCTGTGCATGCCACACCTCCTGCCCAGTCTTGGGAGGGGAAGGACTTCCCCTATATAAACCCGGGGCTGAGGCAGAGTGAGTGAGAAAGAAGACAGAACAAGAGTAGAGAAGAGAAGCAGCATAGCAAGAAACATCAGGAGCTCTGTGGGGAGCAGTGTTACAACAAGTCAGGGGCTGGCAGCTACAGAGCTCGCCCTGACTGAGAAGATTTCTTACCGGACCCGGAGTCCGAGGCTGTGGGGACTAACTCCTACCCAGCAGCAGAAACCGTCCGGCAGAGGATTTCAGGTCCTCTGGCCCAGAAGCCCGAAGGCACGGTCACACGCGTGGGACCAGCACCGCCATCGTGGAGCGGAAGCCATTAGAAGGCCCCGAGTCACCGGCCATACGGGTGAGCACCACACGGTACACTCAGGGACGTGGGCTACTTATTCCCGCCTCTAGCAAGGTAGCCAGAAGAGTACAGTTAGTTGGGAAGGCCTACAACTCCGCCTGGCCAGGGGAGATCCCATCTGCTCAAGGACTGACCAGGCCCCTATCACTAGCAAGTACTCCGGGAGGGTCTATCTTTGTCACCAGTAAAGACCCTGAACTACACCGCACCGTCTCTGAGTGGTTCCTGCTACCCCCATCATCCACGTCGGCTGCCCTGAGGCCATACCCCTCCCGTTGGGGGTTATACCATCCACGCTGCACCATCCTTCCACCGGCCTCAGCGGTCTGCCCTGCAGCGGCAGCTCCATAGCTGCATTCAACGGGTGGCGTAGTCACCAACCATCTACTGCTAGTACATCGCCGCTCAGTTTGACTCCCGGGGCACGGACCGGGTCGCCGCCACGAGACTACAACCCTCAAGAGATCCGGCTCCGGGTAAGCTCCCGCGTGCGCAACGCAGCGCGACACAGGCCCAGGGGCGCGTCAACTTTGGCGTAGTCGGCAGGATTTCGTGCCCGCAACCACCGGGTACTGCGTGCCTGAAAAGCAAAGACTGTTCAAACTTACCAGTGGTGAAGATTCCCGCTATCCGTGGAGGTTTCCCGCCATCCGGCGCCATCTTCTACCTTCTTCCCGCCATCCGCGAAGTTTTCCCGCCATCCGGCGCCATCTTCGACCTTCTTCCCGCCATCCGTGGAGTTTTCCCGCCATTGGACGCCATCTTGAGGACGCCGCGCGGGAAGAAGAGGGGCGTGGACTCCGAAAGCGCGCGAGAGCTGAAGCCCCGCCTCACGTCCGGACGTTGCGTAAGGTCCTGGAAGGAGCCCAGCAGACGCCGACGTCACCGGAGCGCGACGGAAGGTCCTCAACCCTGACGATCCACTGCGGAGCCGCGGCCTACGGAACAGGATCATCGCAAGGTAGGCCACGGTCCACTAGGGGGGAGGAAGATGTCGGATACGGAGGAGAGCTTCACTGCCTCAACCCCCGCCAGCGCCACCGCTGCTGCAGTTATGCCCTTCACCATGCCCTATATCCCGGGAGCAGCTTGGCTACCCCAGTACTCAGGGGAGTCACATACCCTGCATGACTTTAGAGAAAAGCTGGATAGCCTCTTCCAGGTGTACCCCCTCACAGAAGAGCAAAAAGTGAGCATCCTGGTGGCCCAACTAACTGGGGCAGCCAAAAGGGAAGTAAAATCCTGGCCACCTGGGAGGAAGACTGTCGCAGGGATACTAACCCGGCTGAAGGACACCTTTGATACCCGCACCTCAGCCGAGATTAAGCTTAGATTCTACGGGTGCAAGCAGCGAGCGCATGAGAGTATAAGGGACTATGCACTAAACCTACAAGAGGCCCTGAGGGCCATAAAGCAGACCGACCCTGATGGGGTGGGAAACGAGGACAGGCTGTTGACTGAACAATTTATAGAGGGTTTATATTGCAATGCCCACCGAACCCAGTTGCGGGCAATGGCCTTACAGGATCCCCATCTGGACTTTGCACAGTTCAAGGACAGAGCCATCCGGGTGCTCCGAGAACCGGCACCGGGTGGCATTGTGACCCACAGGCGCCCAGCTATCACTTACCACCAGGAGGCGGCGCCCTTGTCCGCAGGGCCTGTGGGAGCTGATGCGCAGGCTTTGGACAATGACCCGGCTCCAGACCTACGCCATCAGGTCCAAGAGCTAGCTAAGAGCGTTGCTGCGCTAACCCGAACTGTGCAGTCTTTACAGGTTTCCACCCCAGGGAAGATCCAGCTGGCATCCGGACCGGAGGACATCCCGTGGCGTCGACCAAGGAGGACCCCACCGGCCAGAGGAAGACCCAGTGACCGATACAGCGAGGACGGACGACCCATCTGCCGCCGCTGCAATCAACCCGGACATATGGAAAGGTACTGTTCTTTAAACGGGCACAACCTGGGGTAGAGGGCCAACCCCCAGGAAAAAGATCACCAGGCCCATCGAACTGGCGCGACAGATATGTGGGAGGACGTCCAGTCTTGCCTGTGGTACTGGATGGCATTCCCATGAGTGCCCTACTGGACACCGGGTCACAGGTCACCACTATCCCGTACGTGCTCTTTAAGCAGTACTGGAATGACTCGGATATTACCCGCTACCCTGACGACGACTTGAGTATCATCGCCAGCAATGGCCAGCCCGTGCCACAGATCGGATTTAAAGAGGTGACCATCAAAATCGGTAGAGTCGAACTGGCAGCACAGGGACTGATCATTGTAGACATTGACAAACATGAGAGCCACCCAAAAATAACTCTAGGAACTAATGTAATTGAGAATTGTCTTGCAGAGGTGATTTTCCTTCTACAGCAGGTTGCCAAGAACGCCAGCTCCGGCGAGCAGCGAGTGCTCCAGAAAGAGATCCGGGCACTGATGCGACGGCAACAGGTGGAACTCTCCGGCGGTGAGATTGGTAGCGTAAGAATGTGTGACCCTTTCCCTATTGCCATGCCCCCAAAAAGCGAAATGATGATTTGGTGCCGGGCAGCTATTGGTCTGAGAGGTAGAGATTACCAGGCAATGGTAGAACCAGTTTACTCAGACAGTAGGCCCACCATTTTGACAGCACGGGGGGTGGTCAATGTACGCCATGGGAGGGTGCCCGTCCGCATAATCAATATCGGGGAGAGGGAAGTGTACCTGCCCCGGTATGCCACGCTAGCAAAATTATATACCATCAACCAAAACTCTATACAGTCTGTGGAACCCTTGCCTCCATCTCACCCGGAGGAAGGTAACAGCTCTAAGAAAGTAATGGAGGATTGGTGTCAGCAACTACACTTGGGAACTGACTCCACTCCCTCCCACCAGAAACAGGGAGTCTACCGGGTGGTTCAAGAGTATGAGAGAGTGTTTAGTAAACACCCGTTAGACTTCGGGCGAGTCAAGGGGGTAGAACACCGCATCCCCACGGGAGATCATCCTCCCATAAAAGAGAGGTATCGACCCGTACCCCCTGCACATTACCAACACGCCAAGGGGATGCTTAGAGACATGAAGGAGGCTGGGGTAATCCGGGATAGCTGTAGCCCCTGGGCAGCCCCGCTAGTTTTAGTCAAAAAGAAAGACAACACCATGAGGATGTGTGTAGATTACCGGAAAATCAACCGTATCACACACAAGGATGCGTACCCCTTACCAAGGATAGAGGAGTCATTGGCTGCTTTAAGATCTGCTAACTTCTTCTCTACCTTGGATCTCACTAGCGGGTACTGGCAGGTTCCTGTAGCAGAGGCGGACCGGGAGAAGACCGCATTCACCACCCCGATGGGACTTAGTGAGTTCACCTGCATGCCGTTCGGACTCTGCAACGCCCCAGGAACCTTCCAAAGATTAATGGAGTGCTGTCTGGGCCACAGAAACTTCGAGACGGTCCTGTTGTACCTGGACGATGTCATCGTATACTCCAAAACTTATGAGGACCACCTGAAACACCTGGCGGAGGTGTTCGAAGCTCTGGCGAGTTACGGCCTAAAGGTGAAACCCTCCAAGTGTCACCTCCTGAAACCAAAGGTGCAGTACCTGGGACACGTGGTGAGCGCTGACGGAGTGGCTCCCGACCCCGATAAGATCACCGCAATTAAGGGATGGCCAAGCCCCTCCAGCGTAAAAGAAGTGCGGCAGTTCCTCGGGTTGGTAGGCTACTACCGAAGGTTTATTCCCGGTTTCACCAAAAAGGCAGCGCCTATGCAGGACCTCCTGATAGGCCAGTCCCGGAAAGCCAAGAACCAGAAGCCGCCCTTCAAATGGGAAGAGCTAGAAGAAGAGTCCTTCCGCCAGCTGAAGATGGCCCTCACGGGGGATGAAATCTTGGCGTACCCGGATTATAGCCAGCCATTCATCCTCTACACCGACGCCAGTAACATCGGGCTAGGAGCCGTACTGTCCCAGATCCAGCAGGGGAAAGAACGAGTAATCGCCTACGCCAGCCGAAAACTGCGACCCACCGAAAGGAACCCCGAGAATTATAGCTCATTTAAGCTAGAGTTCCTGGCCGTGGTATGGGCAGTCACTGAGCGCTTTAAGCATTACCTTGCTTCTTCCCGGTTCACCGTGTACACGGATAACAACCCGTTGACACACCTGGACACGGCAAGACTCGGTGCCCTGGAGCAGAGGTGGATGGCCCGTCTGTCCAACTACGAGTTCATAATCAAATACCGGGCAGGGCGCTCCAATACTAACGCGGACGCCCTGTCCAGGATGCCCAACCTGCCGGACGAAGGAGAAGATCCGGAGGGACTGGAAGAAATTGAACTCCCTGCGTTCCACCGTCATGGGACTATCCAGTATTCCCACCGGGTAAGGAGTAAGCAGGCTGCTACGTTGAACCCCTTACCTCACTACAACTGGGCGGAAACGCAAGACAGCGACCCTGCCATCCGACTGGTGAAGGAGATGCTGACTCGGCCGGAGGCTCGCCTTGAACCAGACGCTCCGGAGGAAGCCAAACAACTATGGGCAGAGAAGAGTCGACTGTTCCTCTACAAAGGGAAGTTGTGCCGCAGAATGGTTAACTCCCGGACGCATGAATTACTCTGGCAAGTAGTGGTGCCACGAAGAGACGCAGCCATGGTGATGGAGGCATACCACGACGGAGCTGGACACTTCGGGTGGAAGAAGCTGGAGTTCCTGCTGCGCGAGCGATTCCACTGGGTAGGCATGAGGGGAACCATTGAGAAGTGGTGCAGAGACTGTGGCCCGTGCAACCTGAGAAGGAAGGACCGCGCCAGCCAGAAGACTCCCCTGCAGTCCATCGTCACCCGGCAACCGTTGGAACTGGTAGCCTTGGATCATGTAAAACTGACCCCAAGCAGAAGTGGCTACGTCTACGCGTTAACCATCGTGGATCATTACTCCCGGTTTCTGGTTGTCGTCCCCGTCAAGGACTTAACGGCTCAAACAGCAGCTAGAGCCTTCCAGCAGCACTTTTGCCGTCCACACGGGTACCCGGACCAAGTGCTGACGGACCAGGGACCTGCCTTTGAAGCGGAGGTCTTCCAGGAATTCTGCAATCTGTATGGCTGCCGGAAGATAAGGACGACACCCTACCATCCGCAAACTAATGGACTTTGTGAGAAAATGAACCAGGTGGTAATGGATCTTCTAAAAACGTTGCCCCTGGAAGAACGCAGTCTGTGGCCTGAGAAGTTGCCCGATCTGGTGGACCTATACAACCACATCCCGGTAGGTTCCACCAACTGTACCCCGGCTTACCTAATGAGGGCAAGACCTGGTAAGTTACCTGTTGACCTGGAAATGGGAGTCCTGACACCCGAGGACACTTCACCAGAAACAGACTGGGACACAGAGAGGCAGCAGCAGTACCGGAGAGTACAGGAGAGCGTGGAGCGAAGTCTCTGTCAGGCTAGGGAAAGACAAGAGAAAACTTACAACCAGTATGCTCCCGCTGTTCCCCTGGTACCCGGAGAGCAGGTCTTGAAGAGGAAGAGACGGCTCCACAAGTTGGACGACCAGTGGGAGAAGGACCCGTACACCGTACTGCCCTCAAGCCACGAAAACCCGAAGGTCTGTACCATCAGTAAAGACGGAGGGGAAACCACAGCCATTGTATCCCGGGACCACCTGAAGAAGTGTCCCGAACAACTGAGGAACCCTGAAGAGGAACAAGAAGACCATCGACCCGTAGAGGAAAGGGAAGATATGGTTAGTACCGTGCTCGGGGACTTCCCTCGGTCTTGGACTCAAGTCAATGGTGCAGTTGTGGTACCCGTACTCACCTTCCTCCAACCATCCTCCCAAGAACCTACGGAGCAACCGGTAGAGCTGGAAGAACAGCCGGTCCAGGAGGCAGAAGACTCTACACAAGCAGACCCAGAAAATCAACCCTCTGCTTATAGTGAGCCTGCCATACCCCTAGTGAGCCAGAGGGCCCATAGACAGCTGCCCAGTTTACCCTTGACAGCTCTTACACCCTGTAGTTCAGGGCCAGACAGTCAGCTCCGTAGGTCCACTAGGGCCACTAGAGGCCAGCTACCCGCACGTTGGAGGATCTAAATGTTTAAGCTATCTTATAATGTTTACTTGTTTATAGTTGCTTGTGTATAATTTTGTGTTTCTAGTTCTTTTTAGGAGTCCTTGGTGGATTTACCGGGAATCCTTGTACATAGTTGGAGCGTAACCCAGGATGGACTAAAGACTGTTAAGGACTCGGGGCAAGACAGGCCCCTACCTGGTTACGTCTCCCTGTTTTGGTGAAATGGACACCTTGCTTTTCAAAACTGCACCCGGTTGCGGACACGCCGTAACCATCTTATGTGTTTTTCTTATTGTATTGTTATTGCTATACCTTGTTATGTTTTTCTAAAAAAATATGTTTAGTCCCGGAGTACTAAATTTCACTAGGGGGGAATGTGACACCCCAGGGGTCTGGTTGCCACAGTGATAGAGATATTACGTCTGAGAGCAGGTGGGAGGTCCTTTGGTCAGGGATCCTGTGCATGCCACACCTCCTGCCCAGTCTTGGGAGGGGAAGGACTTCCCCTATATAAACCCGGGGCTGAGGCAGAGTGAGTGAGAAAGAAGACAGAACAAGAGTAGAGAAGAGAAGCAGCATAGCAAGAAACATCAGGAGCTCTGTGGGGAGCAGTGTTACAACAAGTCAGGGGCTGGCAGCTACAGAGCTCGCCCTGACTGAGAAGATTTCTTACCGGACCCGGAGTCCGAGGCTGTGGGGACTAACTCCTACCCAGCAGCAGAAACCGTCCGGCAGAGGATTTCAGGTCCTCTGGCCCAGAAGCCCGAAGGCACGGTCACACGCGTGGGACCAGCACCGCCATCGTGGAGCGGAAGCCATTAGAAGGCCCCGAGTCACCGGCCATACGGGTGAGCACCACATGGTACACTCAGGGACGTGGGCTACTTATTCCCGCCTCTAGCAAGGTAGCCAGAAGAGTACAGTTAGTTGGGAAGGCCTACAACTCCGCCTGGCCAGGGGAGATCCCATCTGCTCAAGGACTGACCAGGCCCCTATCACTAGCAAGTACTCCGGGAGGGTCTATCTTTGTCACCAGTAAAGACCCTGAACTACACCGCACCGTCTCTGAGTGGTTCCTGCTACCCCCATCATCCACGTCGGCTGCCCTGAGGCCATACCCCTCCCGTTGGGGGTTATACCATCCACGCTGCACCATCCTTCCACCGGCCTCAGCGGTCTGCCCTGCAGCGGCAGCTCCATAGCTGCATTCAACGGGTGGCGTAGTCACCAACCATCTACTGCTAGTACATCGCCGCTCAGTTTGACTCCCGGGGCACGGACCGGGTCGCCGCCACGAGACTACAACCCTCAAGAGATCCGGCTCCGGGTAAGCTCCCGCGTGCGCAACGCAGCGCGACACAGGCCCAGGGGCGCGTCACACACACGGGGCAGAGTTCGCTTTAAGGCCACGTTCACACGTTCAGTATTGTGTCAGTAATTTCCATCAGTATGTGTAAGCCAAAACCAGGAGTGGGTGATAAATACAGAAGTGGTGATGTGTTTCTATTATACTTTTCCTCTGATTGTTCCTCACCTAGTTTTGGCTTACAAATACTCCTGTAAAATATTGACCAAATACTGAATGGGTGACTGTAGCCTAAGAGTGAACGCTGTCCATTACAAGCTAGGTCGGCCCCCCAGAGGCAAATTGAGGGGTTGTGGCCATAAACTGGGTGCACAAACCTCACTCATTTGCATATGGATTAAAAGTTATTTTCGCAAGCACTGTACCAATAACAGGTATGATTTTTATAGGGATGAAGTCCCCTATATCACTGGATAGTTAATCTAAATAACATTTTGGGGGTGACAGACTCTCTTTCAAAAAAACATCAGAATAAAAGCATACCATGCAGACACAGGCCGTTATCACCAGCCTCTGTTTGCCAATGCAGGATTCCACATATTAGTTGACAGCTCCCACAGGAGAAGCACATAGAATCTGAAATAGCTGCAAAAATATATATGTTTGATATCTGACATAACTGTTTTGTTATATCATTATGTTTGTTTGTTTTTTACTGTTTTATTTGCCAATGAAACCAGTCTGCCAACAATATGCAACCAGATTTCATATGAAAAAACTGCCGGAGGGATTTAAGGGCGTTTGTAAGTAATAGCAGACAAAAAAAGTAAAAGTTAAGCAACAATCAAGAGATTATGGCTTAAGGGTAATACAGGAACACAAAATGTAAATATTTCCTGTTGAACAAACAAATACAAATGTACTTCTCTCCAAATCATAGGAGTGCAAACTAAGTCTGACATACTAAGATGGTAACCTAAGAAAATGGATAAATGATAATATATCACGTTTCTAGATATATTATCCCTTTATCATTATTATTATTATTTGTTATTATTATAGCGCCATTTATTCCATGGCGCTTTACATGTGAAAAAGGGGTATACATACAAAAACAATTACAATGATCTTTAACAAAATGTGACAGCGACTGGTACAGGAGGAGCAAGGAGACTGCCCATGAGGGCTCACAGTCTACAAGGAATGGGTGAGGATACAGTAGGTGAGGATAGAGCTAGTCGTGCAGCGATGGTTACTGCAGGTTGTAGGCTTGTGGGAAGAGGTGGGTCTTCAGGTTCCTTTTGAAGGTTTCCACGGTAGGTGAGAGTCTGATATGTTGGGGTAGAGAGTTCCAGAGTAGGGGATGCACAGGAGAAATCTTGTAAGCGATTGTGGGAAGAGGAGATAAGAGGGAAGTAGAGCAGGAGATCTTGTGAGGATTGCAGGTATGTGCCGGGGGACTAAGTCACAGATATATGGAGGAGACAGGTTGTGTATGGCTTTGTATGCCGTGGTTAGGGTTTTGAACTGGAGTCTCTAGGCAATGGGGAGCCAGTGAAGGGATTGACAGAGAGGAGAGGCTGGGGAATAGTGGGGGGACAGGTGGATTAGTCAGACAGCACAGTTTAGGATAGATTGGAGGGGTACGAGAATGTTGGAAGGTAGGCCACAGAGCAGGAGGTTGCAGAAGTCGAGGCGGAAGATGATGAGGGCGTGCACTAGTGTTTTTGCAAATTCGTGGTTGAGAAATGTGCGGCTCCGGGAAATATTTTTGAGTTAAAGTCGGCAGGAAGTGGAAAGGGCTTGGATATGTGGTTTGAAGGAGAGATCAGAGTCCAGGGTTACCCCAAGGCAGCGAGCTTGCGGGACTGAGGAGAGTGGACAGCCATTGACGTTGGTAGATAGGTCAGATTGGGGGGATGAATGGGAAGGTGGAAAGATGATGAATTCTGTTTTATCCATGTTAAGATTTAGAAATCTGGCAGAGAAGAAGGATGAGATAGCGGACAGACATTGTGGGATTTTGGTTAGTAGGGAGGAAATATCGGGTCCAGAGAGGTAGATCTGTGTGTCATCATCATAGAGGTGATACTGAAAGCTGTGAGACGCTATGAGCTTTCCCAGGCCAAAAGTGTAGATGGAGAAGAGCAGGGTCCTAGAACTGAACCTTGGGGGACACTGACAGATAGGGGGCAAGATGAGGAGGTGGTGTGTGAGTGGGAGACACTGAATGTCCTGTCTGTTAGGGATGAAGAGATCCAAGATAGGGCCAAGTCTGTGATGCCGAGAGATAAGAGAGTCTGTAGTAAGAGGGAATGGTCTACTATGTCAAAGGCAGATGACAGGTCTAGGAGGAGGGGGACAGAGTAGTGTCGCTTGGATTTGGCAGTTAGTAGGTCGTTGGTGACTTTAGGTAGGGCAGTTCCAGTAGAATGGTGCAGTCAGAAGCCAGATTGGAGGCGGTCAAAGAGAGAACAGGAGGAGAGGTGGGAGGACAGTTCAAAGTGGACATGTTGTTCCAGTAGTTTTGAGGCATAGGGGAGAAGTGATATGGGGTGATAGCTTGTCAGAGAGGATGGGTCAAGGGAGGGCTTTTTGAGGATGGGTGTGATCCAGGCATGTTTGAAGCATGAGGGGAAGACACCACTTATTAGTGACAGGTTGAAGAGGTGGGTTAGGGTTAAGATGAAGATAGTGGTAAGGATGGGGATGAGGTGGGACAGGATTGGGTCAAGTTCACAGGCAGTGAGATGTGATTTGGAGAGTAAAGGAGAAAGTTGATCTTCTTTAATGGTGGAGAAGCTGGTTTGAGTAGATGTGAGGAGAGGCTGGGGGACCTTTAGGCAAAAGCTTTGTCTAATGGTGTCAATCTTCTGCTTTAAGAATGAGGCAAAGTCTTTGGCTGAAATGAGAGGAGAGGGAGGAGGCACTGGGGGGCAGAGGAGAGATTTGAAAGTGTTAAATATATGTTTAGGGTTGTGAGACAGGGAGCATATGAGAGATGAGAAGTATGTTTGTTTTGCTGCAGTGAGTGTGGAGTTGAAGGTAGTGAGGGAATGTTTGAATGCGATGAAGTGCTCATTGGAGTGGAACCTTTGGCATGTGTGAGGAGGGCAACCGAATTGAGAGCTGCAGCTGTTGTAGTGTTACATAAAGCAGCAGCAACATCTGCGTCATGTAAGGAACTTATGTCTGTAAGAGGGAGGAGGGATTCAGAGAGTGAGTGTAGGTCAAGGTGTTTAAGATTTCTGTGAGGGTATGCAAGTTTGTGGAGTGAGGATTGTTGCCCGGGAGAGGAGAGGGCATAGAATGTAAGTAGGTTGTGGTCAGAAAGAGGTAGGGGTGAGTTAGAGAGGTTAAACAGTGAACAGGCAGGTGAAGATGAGGTCCAGAGTGTGGCCATCTTTGTGAGTGGCTGCAGAAGACCATTAGGTAAGGCCAAAGTAGGAAATGAGGGATAGAAGCTTAGAGGCAGCTAAGAGGGAAGTGTCAATGGGGATGTTGAAGTCACCCATGATGATAGTGGGGATGTCAGCGGAAAGGAAATGAAGTAGCCAGGTGGTGAAGTGGTCTAAGGAAGTTGTGGCTGGTCCTGCGGGACTTTAAATGACAGTCAGTTGGAGGGGGAGTAGATGCGCACACAGTGCACCTCAAAAGAGGGGAGAATAACGGAGGGTGGCAGTGGGATTTGGGTGAAGGAGCAGTTATCTGGCAGAAGAAAACCTACTCCTCCACCATGCCTGTAAATGGGACAGGGGGTGTGGGAAAGGTGGCATACACCGTATGAAAGTGCAGCTGGAGAGGCCATGTCAGAGGGGGTGAGCCAGATTTCGGTGATGCCGAGGAAGGAAAGTTTTTTTAGTGATGAAAAGATCATGGATGTAGGAAAGTTTGTTGAAGACGGAGCGCGCATTCCATAGAGCTCCTGTTAGTGGGACTGGGAAAGCGGGGGCTGGGTGGATGTGTATGAGGTTAGAATCTAGGGCTTTTAGATTTTTTTCAGTTATTCCAAGAGATATAACTTTTTTATTTTTCCAACCAAAAATTTAGTATCCTGTTTTTTACAGGTTAATTTGATGTTTTAACTGGCAGCAGTTTGCCAATAATTTATTGACTTTTTAAGGGGGGTGGTTGAAAAAAATAACAATTCTGCCATTATTTTTTGCATTTGTTTAAAGTTAAGTGCCATATAATATAAATAAGATTATGAATAACTTTATACTATGGGTCACAATTACACAAATACCAAATTTATATATACATGTTTTAGTGAAAAATATTATTTTCGTGTTGTCACATTTCATGACATATAACTTTTTACTTTTCCGTAAAACACTTACATCTACTTTTCAACAGACATTTGAAAGCTTGTCTTCAGTGCAACAGTTTGTTGTTTTTTGCATGACTTTTACTAATTTTATTTATAGGCAAAATAGCAATTTCCATGGCTTTTTATACTATGATGTAGCAAACTTAAACTTGACATATTCCATGACACATAATGTAATAATAACCAAGTAAAAGTTTGTTTTATGTTTTAATATGAGGGTCAGTCAATAAGTAATGCCCCTATTTTTTTTCTCCTTAAATAAGGTAGTTATGTTAAATATTCGAATTTGGCACAATTCCTCAAACCTTCTTCTCCAATCCACAGCAATTGCAACTTCCTGCACCAACAGGTGGCAGGACTGTATCCATTTGCAAAATGGCTGACATCGATGTTCGTATTAGACAACGTTCTGTGATTGAATTCTTGCATGCAGAAGGTGAAACGCCCATTCGAGTTCATGAGAGACTGAAACATGTGTACGGTGATGCATCAGTGGATGTCAGTGCTTTTAGACGATGGGTTCATCGCTGTAACACAGCTGAAGGGCGATCACCGTTGGCTGACATAATGCGGAGTGGCAGGCCAGTAACCGCAGTGACTCCAAGCAACATTCAGCGAGTCGATGACATCATTCGTGGTGACCGCCGGGTGACTGCAGATGAATTGTGTGGCATTATCTGCCTCAGTAAAGGCAGTGTGATGAAAATTATTGGACAACTGGGATACAGAAAAGTTTGTTCACGGTGGGTCCCAAGAATGCTTTTTACCATGCGGGAATACATGCCCTTGTTAAACGGTGGACCAAGACTGTGGAAATGGATGGAGATTATATTCAAAAGTGACAAATTAATCGTTAATGTTGTGGTTTTCAACCTATCTAAATTGCATTTGAATTTCTTGCCAATTAAAAGGAGAAAAAAAATAGGAGGCATTACTTATTGACTGACCCTCGTATTTAAAAATATGTACTTCAGAAAACTCCAGTTCCTCATCTGCAGTTTGTTCTAAAAAAAAACAAACCCGTGCCTTACTCACCATCCGTGATTCCAGAGCTGCGTATCCACCAATACTCCCAGTGTCCATTATTGTCTGCACCACTGATGTCACATCGACATTGATAGCACTGCAGCCGCAAGCTGAGCTCAGCGGCTCATGCTGTCAACTTGGATAGGAGCCATAGAGCTCAGTTATTGTTGGAGTGACATCGGCGCTGCAGACAATACCATAGCTTTATGAGGACCTGTATTTTTTGGGACAAGCTGTATTTTTCAATAACCTCATTTAATGTCTAGTATAATGAGCTTGAAAACGTAACTCAGACAAGCAATTCTATCGTTTTTGCTTTGTTTTTACAATGTTCACAGTGTGATAAAAATGACATAACATACTAGCTTTATTCTGAAGTAACTCCCCCCAAAATCTACAGTTGTGCTAGTAAAACTGCACCTGACAGATGTCCTTACACAGAATCAATCACCAAGTTTTGCTTCTCAATTCGACAGCAGCATAATGTACGTGCAGATGTTAAAATTCCAGCGAAGGGTCTCTTATTGTGCTGCACACTGACATTTTATAAAACACTGTTTAATCAGCTGCAGCTCTGCTAGTCCTCTCAAGGATATACTCCTGTTATATATTCTTTGAAATTCATAAGCTCTGTTTTACCATGATCACACCCATCCTTGATTGGCAGCTTTGTCTACCTATGCAACATGTACGTAGAAAGCTGTTAGTCAGTAGTGTGGATATGATCAGATAGAGATCATCATTCAGACAATTAGCAGAGCTGCAGAAGTTAAAACAGTAATTTTATCAATACTAAAGCAAGATGTCCAGAAAATGACAACATTAGGATTAGGGTGTCTGCCCATATTTTACACTGCCTTCTGATTGGAAAGCATAAACCTGGTGACAGATTCCCTTTAAAGGGTTAAACCATAGGCACTGCTGAGCAAATCAGAATTGCAAATTGTAAGGTGTCATGCAGCTCAATTATATTTACTAAATCAGTCATGTGGGCACTGCAGGAAAATCTCAATTTTCTACCTGCTTTTGCCCAATCTACATTACTAAGAGTGGCCACAAAAAGAAAAGAAATACTTCACCAGCAATTAGTTGGACAAGTTGAGTAATAACTTGTAGTTTAGTAATAACATTGTAGTTTAGATCCCAGCTCAGCTAGGAAAGTATGTTCACACAATGTGATTGTGCTGCGTTTTTGCTGAAATGTTCCTTTAGATGCCTAGCTATGGTGAGATTAAATGCTTTTCCCCCTTGCTTTAGGCCTCATGGCTAAAAGAAAGATGATTTGTCCTTGTTACAGGATAGGTAGATTTTCAGACATCATCCCACATCCAATGTCTGCAAGCACTTACACTTCAGCGAGGTAAGTTTAATTCAGAAGATATCCTAAATAAAATTGGAGCAGAGAGGGCACTTGTCCTAAATGAAGCCAGATTCCTCAAAACCATTATGTCCTCTTGCAAGGACAATTCAGACTATTCAGTGGTTGTCTTGATCACTACCATCTCTGATAGATATAGCAGGTCTACGTCCTGTAGAGATTCAAAGCTTGTAGATCCTTATTAGGACTGAAAGTAAAGAATGATCTGCACCAGGGCCGGCTCCAGGTTTTTGTGGGCCCTGAGCAAAAGAGTTTCAGTGGACCCCTTTAACACTTACCGTGATTCTTTATGCACAGATATCGCAGAGAAATACAGTAAATATATAGAGTACAATGCCGAAGATTTCACTTCTTACATTACATGAGTGATATCTATTGTAAATTCTACAATAGCTCAGAAACCGGCGAATCCTCACAGCGCACAGTGCAGGCCAGACAATATAGTCCTTCATACAGTATTATGGGCACCACATAGTCCTCCATACAGTATTATGGGCACCACATAGTCCTCCATACAGTATTATGGGCCCCATATATTGCTCCATACAGTATAATGGCCCCACATAGTCCGCCATACAGTATAATGGACTGCATATATTGCTCCATACAGAATAATGGACCCCATATAATGCTCCATACAGAATAATGGACCCCATAAAATACTCCACACAAAATAATGGAGCCCATAAAACGCTCCACACAGAATAATGGAGCCCATGAAACGCTCCATACAGATTACTGGCCGCCATATAATGCTCCATACAGAATACTGGAGCCCATATAACGCTCCATACAGAATACTGGCCCCCATATAACGCTCCATACAGGATACTGGCCCCCATATAACGCTCCATACAGGATACTGGCCCCCATATAACGCTCCGTACAGTATACTGGCCCCCATATAATGCTCCATGCAGGCTGTGCCCCCACATAATGCCCCATGCAGGCTGTGCCCCCACATAATGCCCCATGCAGGCTGTTCCCCCCACATAATGCCCCATGCAGGTTGTTTCCCCCCCACACACACATAATGCCCCATGCAGGCTGCCCCCCCCATATAATGCCCCATGCAGGATGTCACCCCCCTCCATATAATGCCCCATGCAGGATGTCACCCCACTTCCATATAATGCCCCATGCCTCCATACATAAAAAAATCAAATACTCGCCTCACTTCTCACCCGTTGCTGTGCTCCGGGCTCCTCAGTGTCGCCGTTTTCCTGCTCTATGCTGTGACTGCTCAGGAGAGGGTGCAGTGGAAAGACGTCACAGTGAGGAGCGGCAGAGGAGACAGGAACTGCTGCGGAGGCATGGGGAGAGGTAAGTTTTGTGCCAGCTGTCAGGGCCCTGAGCAAGCGGAGGGAACGGGGGGGGGGCGCTGGCACCAGCACCGCACTCCTCCGCTCACAGGTCCCATAGCGCGCCGGGGTGCCTGACGGCTAGTGGGCCCCCCGCCTGCTCAGGGCCCCGGCATGTGCCCGAGTACGCTGGGTGCTGACGCCGGGCCTGATCTGCAACCCCTGAAAATCATTTAGTAATTATAGTATATTGTGCTATGTTAATGCATTTCTCAACTGTTGCATTCATTCCTAGGTGTATTTTAATTATATTGCTAGCTGCAATTAGTGGGTGGCTCAGGGAGGAGCTTCAGCTATGTAAGGGGTTGTGGAGGCCTAGTACATCAGAGTGCCTGTAGTTACAACACAAGGGAACATCAGACAAACAAAAAGCAAGTTCTATTAACTAGGAATCCTACAAGGAGATAGCAGAAGCATTATCCTAGAAAAGAGTACAGCTCAGTAGATAGGTTGAAGAGGCCCTAACGGGAACATGGTGATACACAGCTATTTGAAGTCCTTAGACTGCTATGGGTTAGACAAGGTTGTCTCGCCTGTATATGACGCGCCCCTGGACCTGTGCCAAGTAGCGTTGCGCACGCGGGGGCCTACCCGGAGCCGGATCTGATAGGGGTAGTAGTTTCGTGGCGGTGACCCGGTCCGTGCCCAGGGAGTCAAACTAAGTGGCAGTGCTTGTCAGAAGATGTTATATTGCTCGACTACGCCACCCGTTGAATGCGGTTATGAGACCGCCGCTGCAGGGCAGACCGCTGAGGCCGGTGGTACGGTTGTGCAGCGTGGATGGTATAGCCCCCAACGGGAGGGGTATGGCCTCAGGGCAGCGGACGTGGATGATGAAACACTCAGAGGCGGTGCGGTGTCGTTCAGGGTCTTTACTGGTGGCAAAGGTAGACCCTCCCGGAGTACTGGCTAGCGATCGGGGCCTGGTCAGTCCGTGAGCAGATGGAATCTCCCCTGGCCAGGCGGAGTTGTAGGCCTCCCCAACTAATCGTACTCTTCTGGCTACCTTGCTAGAGGCGGGTAAAAGTAGCCCACGTCCCTGAGTGTACCGTGTGGTGCTCACCCGTATGGCCGGTGACTCGGGGCCTTCTGGTAGCTTCCGCTCCACGACGGCGGTGCTGGTCCCTTGCGTGTGACCGTGCCTTCGGGTTTCTTGGCCAGAGGACCTGAAATCCCCTGCCGGTCGGTTTCTGCTGCTGGGTAAGGATTCGTCCCCACAGCCTCGGACTCCGGGTCCGGTCAGAACTCTTCAATCAGGGCGAGCTCTACAGCTTCCAGCCCCTGATCTCTTTTAGCACAGCTCCCACAGAGCTCCTGATCTTTCTTTCCCTAAAGCTGCTCCACTACAGACCAGACTGTGTCTCTGTCTGTGTTCTCTCACTCTACTCTACTCTACTCACTAACCCTGCCTCAGCCCTAGCTTTATATAGGGGAAGTTCTTCCCCTCCGAGGACTGGGCAGGAGGTGTGGTATGCTTAGGATTCCTGACCAGGAGACCTCCCACCTGCTCACAGACGTAATATGGCTATTACTGTGGAAACCAGACCCCTGGGGTGCCACATTCCCCCCTAGTGAAATTTAGTACTCCGGGACTAAACATATTTTTGTAAACAAAACAAGTTATTAACAGAAACAGCATAACAAAGAAAAACACATTATGATGGTCACGGCGTGTCCGCAACCGGGTGCAGTTTTTGAAGAAAACAAGGGTGTCCATTTCACCAAGGAACAGGGAGCCGTAACCAGGTAGGGGTCTGTCCTACCCCGAGTCTTTAACAGTCTTAGTCCTTTCCTGGGTTACGCCCCAAACATATATACAAAGGATTCCGGATAATCCATTAAAGACACCTATGAAATAACTAGAGATACATAATTATTTACAAGCAACAATAAACAGGTAAATACAAATAAAACAGTCTAAACACTTTAGATCCTCCAACGTACGGGCAACTGGCCTCTAGTGGCTCTAGTGGACCTACGGAGCTTACTGACTGGTCCTGAGCTACAAGATGTAGGAGCTGTCAAAGGTAAACTGGGCAGCTGTCTATGGGCTCTTTGGCTCACTAGGGGTACGGCAGGCTCACTATAAGCAGAGGATAGATTCTCCTGGTCTGCTTTTGTGGGGTCTTCTGCCTCCTGGACCGGCTGCTCTTCCAGCTCTACCTGTTTTTCCGTAGGCACTTGGGATGCTGGCTGGAAGAAGGTGAGGACGGGTACCACAACGGCGCCATTTACTTGAGTCCAAGACCGAGGGAAGTCTCCGAGTACAGTACTAACCATCTCCTCCCTTTCCTCTACGGGTTGAGGGTTTTCTTGATCTTCTTCAGGGTTTCGTAGCTGCTCGGGACACTTTTTCAGGTGATCTCGGGAGACAATGGCTGTGGTTTCTCCTCCGTCCTTACTGATTGTGCAGACTTTTGGGTTCTCATGGCTTGAGGGCAGTACGGTGTACGGGTCCTTCTCCCACTGGTCGTCCAACTTGTGGAGCCGTCTCTTCCTCTTCAAGACCTGCTCTCCAGGTACCAGGGGAACAGCGGGAGCATACTGGTTGTAAGTCTTCTCCTGTCTTTCTCTAGCTTGACAGAGACTTCGCTCAACGCTCTCCTGTACTTTCCGGTACTGCTGCTGCCTCTCTGTGTCCCAGTCTGCTTCTGGTGAAGTGTCCTCGGGTGTCAGGACTCCCATATCCAGATCAACAGGCAGCTTACCAGGTCTTGCTCTCATCAGGTAAGCCGGGGTACAGTTGGTAGAACCTACCGGGATGTGGTTGTATAGGTCCACCAGATCAGGCAGTTTCTCAGGCCACAGACCGTTCCTCCAGGGGCAATGTTTTCAGAAGGTCTATCACCACCTGGTTCATTTTCTCACAGAGTCCATTGGTTTGCGGATGATAGGGTGTTGTTCTTATCTTCCGGCAGCCATACAGAGTGCAGAACTCCTGGAAGACTTCCGCTTCAAAGGCAGGTCCTTGGTCCGTCAGCACCTGCTCTGGGTATCCGTGTGGACGGCAGAAGTGCTGCTGGAAGGCTCTAGCTGCTGTTTGAGCCGTTAAGTCCTTGACCGGGACCACCACCAGGAACCGGGAGTAATGATCTACGATTGTGAGGGCGTAGACATACCCAGATCTGCTTGGAGCCAGTTTCACATGGTCCAGGGCTACCAGTTCCAGTGGCTGTCGGGTGATGATGGGCTGCAAGGGAGTCTTCTGGCTGGCACGGTCCTTCCTTCTTAGGTGGCACGGTCCACAGTCTCTGCACCACCTCTCGATGGTTCCTCTCATGCCTACCCAGTGGAACCGCCCGCGCAGCAGGAACTCCAGCTTCTTCCATCCGAAGTGCCCAGCTCCGTCGTGGTATGCCTCCAGTACCATAGCCGCGTCTCTTCTTGGCACCACTACTTGCCAGATCAGTTCATGCGTCCGGGAGTTAACCATTCTGCGGCACAACTTCCCCTTGTAAAGGAACAGTCGACTCTTCTCAGCCCACAGTTGCTTGGTCTCCTCCGGAGCGTCTGGGTCAAGGCGGGCATCTGGCTGAGTCAGCATCTCCTTCACCAGTCGGACGGCGGGGTCACTGTCTTGCGTTTCCGCCCAGTTGTAATGAGGTAAGGGGTTGAACGTAGCGGATTGCTTACCCCTTACACGGTGGGAATACTGGATAGTCCCATGACGGTGGAACGCGGGGAGTTCAACTTCTTCCAATTCCTCTGGATCTTCCCCTACGTCCGGTAGGTTTGGCATTCTGGACAGGGCACCCGTTTTGGTATTGGAGCGTCCTGCCTGGTATTTGATCGTGAACTCATAGTTGGACAGGCGGGCCATCCATCTCTGCTCCAGGACACCGAGTCTTGCCGTATCCAGGTGTGTCAACGGGTTGTTATCCGTGTACACGATGAACCGGGAAGAGGCGAGGTAGTGCTTAAAGCGTTCGGTGACTGCCCACACCACTGCCAGGAATTCTAGCTTGAATGAGCTGTAATTCTCAGGGTTTCTTTCGGTGGGTCGCAGTTTTCGGCTGGCGTAAGCAATTACCCGTTCCTTCCCCTGCTGGATCTGGGACAGTACGGCTCCTAGTCCGATGTTACTTGCGTCGGTGTAGAGGATAAAGGGCTGGCAGTAATCAGGGTACGCCAGGATTTCATCCCCCGTGAGGGCCATCTTCAGCTGGCGGAAGGACTCTTCTTCCAACTTCTCCCATCTGAAGAGCGGCTTCTGATTCTTGGCCTTCCTGGACTGGCCTATCAGGAGGTCCTGCATAGGAGCTGCCTTTTTGGTGAAACCGGGAATGAACCTTCGGTAGTAGCCTACCAACCCGAGGAACTGCCGCACTTCCTTTACGCTGGAGGGTCTTGGCCATTCCTTAATCGCGATGATCTTATCAGGGTCGGGAGCCACTCCGTCAGCACTCACCACGTGTCCCAGGTACTGCACCCTTGGTTTCAGGAGGTGACACTTGGAGGGTTTCACCTTTAGGCCGTAGTTTGCCAGGGCTTCGAACACTTCTGCCAGGTGTTTCAGGTGGTCCTCGTAGGTCTTGGAGTAGACGATGACATCGTCCAGGTATAACAGGACCGTCTCGAAGTTTCGGTGTCCCAGACAGCATTCCATCAACCGTTGGAAGGTTCCTGGTGCATTGCAGAGTCCGAACGGCATGCAGGTAAACTCGCTAAGTCCCATCGGGGTGGTGAATGCGGTCTTCTCCCGGTCCGCCTCTGCTACAGGAACCTGCCAGTACCCGCTAGTGAGATCCAAAGTAGAGAAGAAGTTAGCAGATTTTAAAGCGGCCAAAGACTCCTCTATCCTTGGTAAGGGGTACGCATCTTTGTGTGTGATACGGTTGATTTTCCGGTAATCTACACACATTCTCATGGTGTTGTCTTTTTTCTTAACCAAGACCAGTGGAGCTGCCCAGGGGCTACAGCTATCCCTGATTACCCCAGCCTCCTTCATGTCTCTAAGCATTCCCTTGGCGTGTTGGTAGTGTGCAGGGGGTACGGGTCGGTATCTCTCCTTTATGGGAGGATGGTCTCCCGTGGGGATATGATGTTCTACCCCCTTTACTCGCCCGAAGTCTAACGGGTGTTTACTAAACACTCTCTCGTACTCTTGAACCACCCGATAGACTCCCTGTTTCTGGTGTGAGGGAGTGGAGTCAGTACCCAAATGTAGTTGCTGACACCAGTCCTCTATTGTTTTCTTAGAGCCGTTACCTTCCTCTGGATGAGATGGAGGCAAGGGTTCCACGGACTGTACAGAATTTTGATTGATGGTATACAATTTGGCTAGCGTAGCATACCGGGGCAGGTACACTTCCCTTTTCCCGATGTTTATTATGCGAACGGGCACCCTCCCATGGCGTACATCAACCACCCCCCGTGCTGTCAAAATGGTGGGCCTACTGTCTGAGTAGACGGGTTCTACCATTGCTTGGTAGTCTCTACCTCTTAGACCAATAGCTGCCCGGCACCAAATCATCATTTCACTTTTTGGGGGCATGGCAATAGGGAAAGGGTCACACATTCTCACGCTTCCAATCTCACCACCGGAGAGTTCCACCTGTTGCCGCCGCATCAGTGCCCGGATCTCTTTTTGGAGCACTCGCTGTTGGCCGGAGCTGGCGTTCTTGGCAACCTGCTGTAAAATGAAAATCACCTCTGCAAGACAATTTTCAAACACATTAGTTCCTAGAGTTATCTTTGGGTGACTCTCGCGCTTGTCAATGTCTACAATGATCAGTCCCTGTGCTACCAGTTCGACTCTACCGACTTTAATGGTCATCTCTTTGAATCCGATCTGTGGCACGGGTTGACCATTGCTGGCGATGATACTCAAGTCATCGTCAGGGTAGCGGGTTATATCCGAGTCATTCCAGTACTGCTTAAAGAGCACGTACGGGATGGTGGTGACCTGTGACCCGGTGTCAAGTAGGGCACTCATAGGAATGCCATCCAGTACTACAGGCAAGACTGGACGTCCTCCCACGTATTTGTCACGTCAGTTCGATGGGCCTGGTGATCTTATTCCTAGGGGTTGGCCCTCTACCCCAGGTTGTGCCAGTTTAAAGGACAGTACCTTGCCATATGTCCGGGTTGATTGCAGCGGCGGCAGATGGGTTGTCCGTCCTCGTTGTATCGGTCGCTGGGTCTTCCTCTGGCCGGTGGGGTCCTCCTTGGTCGACGCCACGGGATGTCCTCCGGTCCGGATGCCAGCTGGATCTTCCCTGGAGCAGCAACCTGTAAAGACTGCACAGTTCGGGTTAGCGCAGCTATGCTTTTAGCTAGCTCTTGGACCTGATGGTGCAGGTCTGGAGCCGGGTCATTGTTCAAACCCTGCGCATCAGCTCCCAAGGCCCTGCCGACAAGGGCGCCGCCTCCTGGTGGTAAGCGGTAGTAGGGCGCCTGTGGGCCACAACGCCACCCGGTGCCGGTTCTCGGAGCACCCGAATGGCTCTGTCCTTGAACTGTGCAAAGTCCAGATGAGGATCCTGTAAGGCCATTGCCCGCAACTGGGTTCGGTGGGCATTGCAATATAGTCCCTCTATAAATTGTTCGGTCAACAGCCTGTCCTCGTTTCCCACGCCGTCAGGGTCGGCCTGCTTAATGGCTCTCAGGGCCTCTTGTAGGTTTAGTGCATAGTCCCTTATATTCTCATGTGCTCGCTGTTTGCACCTGTAGAATCTAAGCTTAATCTCAGCTGAGGTGCGGGTATCAAAGGTGTCCTTCAGCCGGGTTAATATCCCTGCTACAGTCCTCCTGCCAGGTGGCCAGGACTTTACCTCCCTTTGGGCTGCCCCGGTTAGTTGGGCCACCAGGATGCTCACTTTTTGCACTTCTGTGAGGGGGTACACCTGGAAGAGGCTATCCAGCTTTACTCTAAAGTCATTCAGGGTATGTGACTCCCCTGAGTACCGGGGTAGCCAGGCTGCCCCCGGGATATAGGGCATCGTGAAAGGCATGACCGCTGCAGCGGTGGCGCTGGCGGTGGCTGTGGCAGTGAAGCTCTCCTCCGTATCCGACATCCTCCTCCCCCCTAGTGGACCGTGGCCTACCTTGCGATGATCCTCTTCCGTAGGCCGCGGCTCCGCAGTGGATCGTCAGGGTCGAGGACCTTCCGTCGCGCTCCTGTGACGTCGGCGTCTGCTGGGCTCCTTCCAGGACCTTACGCAACGTCCGGACGTGAGGCGGAGCTCCAGTTCTCGCGCGCTTTCGGAGTCCACGCCCCTCTTCTTCCCGCGCGGCGTCTTTAAGATGGCGTCCAACGGCGGGAAAACTCCACGGATGGCGGGAAGAAGGTAGAAGATGGCGTCGGATGGCGGGAATCTTCACCACAGGTAAGTTTAAAAGTCTCTTTTTCAGGCACACAGTACCCGGTGGTTGCGGGCACGAAATCCTGCCGACTACGCCAAAGTTGACGCGCCCCTGGACCTGTGCCAAGTAGCGTTGCGCACGCGGGGGCCTACCCGGAGCCGGATCTGATAGGGGTAGTAGTTTCGTGGCGGTGACCCGGTCCGTGCCCAGGGAGTCAAACTAAGTGGCAGTGCTTGTCAGAAGATGTTATATTGCTCGACTACGCCACCCGTTGAATGCGGTTATGAGACCGCCGCTGCAGGGCAGACCGCTGAGGCCGGTGGTACGGTTGTGCAGCGTGGATGGTATAACCCCCAACGGGAGGGGTATGGCCTCAGGGCAGCGGACGTGGATGATGAAACACTCAGAGACGGTGCGGTGTCGTTCAGGGTCTTTACTGGTGGCAAAGGTAGACCCTCCCGGAGTACTGGCTAGCGATCGGGGCCTGGTCAGTCCGTGAGCAGATGGAATCTCCCCTGGCCAGGCGGAGTTGTAGGCCTCCCCAACTAATCGTACTCTTCTGGCTACCTTGCTAGAGGCGGGTAAAAGTAGCCCACGTCCCTGAGTGTACCGTGTGGTGCTCACCCGTATGGCCGGTGACTCGGGGCCTTCTGGTAGCTTCCGCTCCACGACGGTGGTGCTGGTCCCTTGCGTGTGACCGTGCCTTCGGGTTTCTTGGCCAGAGGACTTGAAATCCCCTGCCGGTCGGTTTCTGCTGCTGGGTAAGGATTCGTCCCCACAGCCTCGGACTCCGGGTCCGGTCAGAACTCTTCAATCAGGGCGAGCTCTACAGCTTCCAGCCCCTGATCTCTTTTAGCACAGCTCCCACAGAGCTCCTGATCTTTCTTTCCCTAAAGCTGCTCCACTACAGACCAGACTGTGTCTCTGTCTGTGTTCTCTCACTCTACTCTACTCTACTCACTAACCCTGCCTCAGCCCTAGCTTTATATAGGGGAAGTTCTTCCCCTCCCAGGACTGGGCAGGAGGTGTGGTATGCTTAGGATTCCTGACCAGGGGACCTCCCACCTGCTCACAGACGTAATATGGCTATTACTGTGGAAACCAGACCCCTGGGGTGCCACATATACATACAGTGATGGACTACAAGTGCTAACCTATTGTGGAAGATTTGGATTTCTTGCCTTGTGGGAGCATCTGGAAAAGTAGCTGCTGCAGCTGGTGTGCAGAGAGTAGTAAGGATGGATTTTCCCAAAATGGATTCATATGACTGAGATCGTATTTAAGCAGAAATGTGAAGTGCTGCCATGTATAACCATCTGTATGAAAACTCTGTCAAATTCAAGTGTGAATAGCATTCAGTCTAATGTTAGTTATCTGTTATGTTCTGTCAAGTTTATTTACCTCAGTAAAAGATGTTCTGTTAACTATAATAGCCTCTCCTGCCTCCTTGTCCATCACCTCCACTACACTACATCACAGGCCATTGCCACCGGCCCCCATAGGAGCAGTATCGTTAGTGTGAGGGAAAACATTTTCACTGTATAATGTGTTTCACTGGCATTAAGGGTTTCCAAATAACACTTGACCAAACAAAACCTTACAGGACTACAGGTAATAATTACCCCTTATGATATAATTTCTTTGTGAGTTTCCTCAAAAGACATGAAGATTGAAAGTGCAGAGATCTGGACCATTAGCATTGAGGCTTAGACCTTTCTGAAATATATTCTATAAGAATAATATGGATGATGTCTCTGACGGAAGGTTCCTCTGCCAATAGTCTTCCCTGGAAACATCAACTCCTAAAGGTGGTAATTAAATGGGCATAATCATTATTTGTTGATGCTCCTTAGATAGCTAACATATTGCAGACCAATGTGTCTATGGTTCTTACTAAGGACTTATCAACATTTACTGTATGCCTTCAGGATGAATTCAGGGTCACTAACAGCTGCGTATCAGACAACCTCTGTTCCGGCCTGAGAAAAATTCTATAGGTCCACTGACTCATCCTCACAAGCAGGGGAAAATAGACTTTTCTCAACCAGAATAGTATAATGGCATTCACAGAAGCTTGATTTTTCTTTGCCATTGTCCGAACCAAGAAAGAAACATGTAAGACAACTGGAAAATTCATAGGATAGTAAAAAAGGCATTCAAAACATAAGATTTATCTTGACAACAGACTAAAACAGAGGACATAATAGATGCAAACTTATTGGTTGCTGCAAGTTACAGAAACTATGCGAGATGACAGCGCACGCACAAGCCAGGTGTAGCTGGATGACCCAACTGCGGAACACAGAGGTCAGGAAAGGCAGGGAAGCTCCCAAATAATAGTTAAAAACAGGTTTTACCTCTAAAAAAAACAAACTGAAAAATCTCACAGCTTAGTAAATTCTGTCTGAACAAGTAGTGTGCTGAGCTTAAAAACAAATGCAACTCTAGAAAATAATAAAATTAGCCCTGGGGAGAGGAGAAGCCACCTGTCCATGAACACTTGTTGGGGAAAAGCTAAGTCCCACTATGCCTATGTTCCCACCATGAGTATTTGGTAATTTCTTGATATTGCAGATTTCCAGACCTATCAACTACATTAGATTACTTGCATTTTTTATTGCGTTTTTCATTGCGTTTTTGAGCGTGATTTTTACATGCGTTTTTATCGCTTTTCTGACTGCGATTTTTGTCTTATTCTGGTATGTTGTGTTTCAAATAAAGCTGCTTTGTTTTTGGTACTTCCTGGTATTTATCATTGATAAAACTTTATTGGCACAGTCATGTGTGACTTACACAGGTTTTTAATGCAGTGCAAATTCATTAAAAACTCATATGCATATCAAACTCAGTGCACAAGCAAGAGAAATTGTTGTCGATTAAAAAAACGCACTGCAGGTCAATTTACGTTGGGCATGAGATTTCTATAAATCCCATCCACTTTGCTGGAACTGTAATACGCTGAAAAAAAAAAGCATGAAAAACTCAGAGTGGGAGCTTAACCTTAAAGGCAGCTTCAAATTAAATTAACAGTTCAAGAGACCTGTCCAAAGCATGTGATAGGGGAACAAATCCCTATATCTATGAGCCACACGTTTGATGTACATTGATAGTGATTTATGAAATGTCAAAAGATAAAAAAATTACTTAGTAAAGTGGAATCAAAGTTTTATGTCCATCAAGATTGATTCAAAAGCTTTAGAAATTCCTTACTTCATAGATAAAATCATTGTATTGGTTGAAAGCAATAAATGTGGCAAATAAGCCATTGCTCACCAAATGTTACTGGCTTTCACATAATAATTCTGCCAAGTCCGTAAAGACAATAGTCTAAAGGGCCCCATACACATTAGACTAAAGTTGATGAAAATGAACAATCTCAACCAAAACGATTGTCCATCAGGTAAAAACTAAAATGAATGATTAATTTTTTAGCCACCTGATCATAGACCATCATTGTTTAAAATGAAGTAGGCTTTGTTTAATTCTTTTACCAAAAGTTGGAAAAAGATCTTTTGATTAAAGAAAAAATGTTTGTCTATGAACGATCTTTCATTGAAAAAATATTCCTAGAAAAGTTATTTGTTCTACATTTGGTGTTGCTAAACACTTATCCCCTGATTGAATGACTATTATGAGCAAAATGGACTAAAATGTACTGTCATGGCCGAAAGTGTTGGCACTCTTGAAATTGTTCTAGAAAATGAAGTATTTCTCCAAGAAAATTATTGCAATTACACATGTTTTGTTATACACGTTTATTTTCTTTGTGTGCATTGGAGCAACACAAAAAAACATCCTCTGGAACAATTTCAATAGTGCCAACACTTTGGCCATGATTGTATATGGCTATGTTGGCATTACGATTGGTCATTAAATGACCATTAGTTATATTCTCGCACAGCACTTTGGAATATTACGGCTATATAAGAGATATACAAAGATCAATTAATAAAATATACAAAATTATGTGGTAGGGTAACCCCTTTAAAATACATCTGCCTTTCTAAGAGGGTGAGTATGGTAAATACTAATATCCTGGTAGACAGCTTTAAGCAGGATACATGTGCCAGATCTTATCGGTAATATGCAGATTTCCTAAACTAAAGTTCAATATGACTCAGAGGCAAAAGTTCCAAGTCGTCAGCTTGGGAGGTAATTCAACAGGAGCAAGAATACAATATGGGATTGTATTAAAGCCTTACTGATGGGATTACCACATACACTCCCTGACAGAAGTTATGTCGCTTATCCATGTTATGTAAATAAAAGCTTATAACCTGATGTTAAATTCATCCATTGGTTTTATAAATTACTCTTTTGAAAGCTGAAACCCTCCCAAATTTGGTTTAGGTTAAGAAAATAAATTGGCATCAATGCTGAAATATTGATCATTTAATGAACACAGAATGGTCAGATTTTGGCAAGACAAAAATTTTGTCGCCCACAGAAAGAAATGTGATATTCAAACAAATAATTATCTTAAAATACAAATATATGTTGCATAACATTGGTGAATGAAGTTGTGGTGCTATTAGAGTCATATTTAATATTTTGTGTGACTTCCATGAGCTTGAAGGACTGCATCCATGCGGTTCAACAATGATTCAATTTATTAATGAAGTCATCAGGAATAGCAAAGAATGCAGTCTTACATGCCTCCCAGAGTTCATCTAGATTCTTTGGTTTTGTCTTCCAAGCTTCCTCTTTCATCCTACCCCAAACATGCTCAATGATGTTCATGTCTGGTGACTGGGCTGGCCAGTCCTTGAGCACCTTGATCTCAAGGGACTTGAGGTGACCAGGCTTGTTGGAGCTCTGCTGCATTGGAAGAGGGGCTTGCTTTGGATTTTCTAACCAACAAACATTCCTCCTGAGCAGTTGTCTTGCGGGGTCTGCAGGACCTGGGTTTGTCAAACACATCTCCAGTCTCTTCAAATCTTTTTTTAATTCTTAGTACTTGATGCTGAGACACATTAATGGTGCCAGCCACCTCTGCAGTGGATCTGGTCTTCAGCCTCTTGATTATCAAGGCTTTAGTCGCAGGGTGGATTTTTGGCATGTTTTCAGAGCTCAAGTTGCAGTTCAAGTGAAGGTCTGGGGTGCTGGGTTTCTGTTTATACACACCCACTAATTAACCAATCATTTACTGAGCACTGGTGAGGATGTAAATTAGGATTGGGTGCATTATATGACCAGGCGACAAAACTTTTGTCTTGCCAAAATCTGACCATTCTGTGTTCATTAAATGATCAATATTTCAGTATTGATGCCAATTTATTTTATTAACCTAAACCAAATTTGGGAGGGTTTCAGCTTTCAAAAGAGTAATTTATAAAACCAATGGATGAATTTAACATCAGGTTATAAGCTTTTATTTATATAACGTGGATAAGCGACATAACTTCTGTCAGGGAATGTAAGTGCCGGCCTACAGTAAATGATCAGAAACAGAAAAGAGAATGGTAGAGAAGGGCCCTACAGGTAACTTGATCTGAGCTTCTTACTGAGAACCCAATTGTTAAACTGCATGAAGGGGACTTTGTTGCTTCATTGAAAATTATCCAGTTTTCCCTCCCAAGTTCTTATTTTACCAGACATACAGGCAGAGTTTAGCTTTCAGTAGTAATGTTTGCTATTCGGATCTCCTGCAACTTGTTACCAAGGAGCAGACTATTAATAATGGAGAAATGGTTTCTAGGTTTGTGTTGATTAAGAGTAGCGATACCTTCAATTAAATGACTCTATGTAGCGTGACATTTCCAGATACACCCCATTAAGCTAGGTAGTCACTGATAGGAACTATGTATAGTAAAAGAAAACTCCAAGACAAAGAGTCAAGGCTGGGAACCAAATCCATCTTTGCCCCCTGCTTTCAAACCAGAAAATTAAATTGTATTAGGATACTGCCTAACAAAAACGTTCATATGTTTTTCCTGCACAGTCACTCTGCTGGCCGTTCATGGTGTATAAAATTACTGTACACCTTTATTAAAGTGAATAAGAATGTGCCTTAGTTTGCTGCACAGCAAGGTGGCCATGAGCACCGCTGTGCAAGGAGAAACTAGTGCAGCAGCCTGTATGAGGAATAGATGGCAACCTACTCTGCTGAGAAAAAGATAGCATATTCAAATGATTCTTCATTACTTTGTATAGCGGAAAAAAACCTCCTTAAACTCTATGTTCAACTTCACAACCATTCTCTTAGTGTCCAAATGCATCTAAAATTAGAAACGTAAGGGTAACCATACTACCAGGTATCTTTCTTTTCAGAATAAAAATGTATGTTCATGAGGAATAACACTATTTCTGACCTTTATATGACTCGTATCCTGTATTTTCACCAATTTTCCCCTCTGCGTAAAATTGTTTATGCCAGAACTGGCTTAGAACACTTTGTAAAGTCATAACATTTTTGTGAAACTTGAAGTTTTGTAACTTTTGGTGTTTTCACTCCAGTCCCCTGACCAGCTCATCTAAAGTGGGTGGAGAATGGGCAGGATGGTTGTGTGGCAACGCCTGCCGGTCTAATTCATGACCAGAAGCAGCATACGTTATGCTCGAGATTTTACTCCAGACTTGAGTAAAGATTTCAGACAAGACGCACTTTAGGGGCATGTCACTTGTAGGATGAGCCTGATTAATTAAGTGGTGTGTGTGTGAATCTTAATGAATCAGGCGCCTCTTACTCCACCATGCCCCTTCATTAAAGGGGTTTTCCCACGAACAAAAGTTAATTTAAAAATTTGTCTGTGTCTGACCCTGTACAGAACATACCATATCTCCTGAGCAGGGGAGGAAGCAAAAGACAATACAGACAAAACAGCAGGGGATCGCATTGGATTCATTTTGTGAGGTAAAACATTTCACTGCCTGTTTTTAAACCATATTTACCTCACAAAATGAATCCTCTGTGATCCCCTGCTGTTTTGCCTGTCTTGTCTTTTGCTTCCTCCCCTGCTCAGGAGCCGTGGTATGTTCTGTACACTGTCAGACAGACAATTTTTAAAATGAACTTTCGTTCGTGGGAAAACCCCTTTAAGCCTGGCATGAACAACTCGAGTCTTAAAAGGAATCTGTCAGCAGGTGTTTTCTATGTAATCTGAAGACAGCAGGGGATAGGGGCTGAAACACGGAGTTGAACGAAGTGACACTTATTACCCTGTGTGGTGGTGGTGATCACTTATTATGAAGGTTTTATCACTTGTGATTAGCATTGCTGGACTACAGTAGTCTGACTGTGCCCCCTCTCCCTGTAATAAGCAGCTCAGTGCTAATAGACATTGTATATACAGAGCCTGGTGTGGGCGGGGTTAGCTTTCTCAGCTCTGCTTCATTCTACATCTAAAAGCTCTGATTGTGTCACAACTGCTGCACCCTGTAATCTAAGTGATACATCGTTGGAATTGGTCTCTTTTCCTATATTATGCTGCTCTCAGATGAGGTAGCAAAAACAGCTGACAGATTCCCTCCAATTGATCAGACCATTTATCTTTAATTTGCAATCCATTAGGAGCTGGTGGGTGAAGACTAACTGCAGTTATCCGTCCCATACATATCATAGCGCACAGAGAGGGATTCCTGCTCTTCATCTCTTTTTTAACACATAGAAACAAGCTGCAGTAGGATGGGGGATACTCTACAGCAGAGCTGGGTTGTCTGGATGTGAATCATTTTTTCCCTGAGTCCCATTACCACAGGTATATAAAATCATGGAGCCTATCCATACAGTCTTCCTTTAGAATCATTTGTGAAAGAATGGCTTGTTCTAAAGAACTAGAGCATCATACTGTGATAGAATGCCACCGGTATAGCAAGCCAGTTCGTGAAAATTCTTCCCTCCTAAATTTTCTACAATCATCTGTGAGTGTTATTATTGAAAAGTTGAAGGGTTTATGAAATACAGCAAATGTGCCACAAAATGTAAGACTCAGGGTCAGAAATACCATTGAGCCAAAGAGGTAAAGGAACAAACTACTACCTCTTAAGTATGTGGAGCTGTGCTGTGGAGGACTGGGAGGTCTGCAATACCAAGACTGGTTATTACACTTGGGGTTATTTACTGTGGAAAAAAGAAGGCTTAGGGGTGATCTTATTACTATGTACAAGTATATGAGGGGACAGTACAAAGACCTTTCCACTGATCTTTTTACTCTGAGGCCTGAGACGGGGACAAGGGGGCATCTTCTACGTCTGGAGGAAAGAAGGTTTAATCATAATCACAGACGGGGATTCTTTACTGTAAGAGGAGTGAGACTATGGAACTCTCTGCCGCATGATGTTGTAATGAGTGATTCACTATTAAAATTTAAGAAGGGCATGGATGCCTTTCTTGAAAAGTATAATATTGCAGGTTATAAATACCAGATTCCTTGATAGGACATTGATCCAGGGAACTAGTCTGATTGTCGTATGGAGTCGGGAAGGAATTTTTTTCCCCAATGTGGAGCTTAGTGTTTGCCACATGGTTTTTTTTGCCTTCCTCTGGATCCACAAGTTAGGCTATGGGTTAAACTAGATGGACTTAGTCTTCCTTCAACCTTAAAAACTATGTTACTATGTTACTATGATAACCTATTGGACTTCAAAGAGCCCATATATTTTTCTTGTACAGGGACCCTGTCAGTGCCCACTCTTGTTCAGACCACATAAATTTGCACTGTGCGCCAGGATGTTCATGTCTTGGGTTTCCTTGGCTTAGCAGCTGAATGCATGCATTACATCACCAAGCACAATGCCAAGCATCAGATGGAGTTATATAAAGCACGCCACCACTGGACTCTAGAGCAGTAGAAACACATTCTGTGGAGTGTCAAATCTGGCAGTCTGATGGATGAGTCTATGTGGCGCCCCTGCTGGTTCAGTCGCCACAGAGGTACTGCATCTCACCCAGAGGTGTGGTATCTCACTCTCAGGTAAGGAAGGAGTACTGCCTGGGACCCTAACACCTGCATCCAACACTGCACTACTCCAGACCAGCAGTAGGGGCAAGATGCATTGCTTCCTGCTGAGCCCTGTCCCTGGCTGGAGTGGGGGGGAACCAAAGTAGGGGGAACCATGTAGTGGGTGTGGGTGGAGGAAGAAGTTCAGGGGAGCATTGAAAGAAGTGATATAAAAGAGAGGGTGGAACATTCTAGAGAGAGAAGGAGTTCAGTTCCAGTGAGAGGAAGAGTTGGGAGCAGGAGCTCTGCAGGAGCTCTGCTCAGGGGAAGCGCGGGCCTGAGTGACGAGGCCCAGGAGAAGGAAAGGAGGAAGGAACGGGAGCAGAGAGAAGGCTCCAGGAGTGAAGAAAGGATCCCAGGGGTACGGGCACTGCTGGAGGCCACCCGTACGCCCGAGTCTACCAGGTGGTGGAGGGATCAGGTCGCAGAGGGGACCGGCCCCTAACTAGTGAGAATTACAAATATTTAGCTAGGAAACCGGAGGCTGCAGTATTTCAGGTACTGCAGCCACAAAGCCACATCTGTCTCACCAAGAAGGTGGCCATAGAGGACCCAGGGGACAGAGAAGACGTTGCCCGGCAAGGTCTGCAGTCACTGGATTGGGACACTAGGTGTCCCGTTATGTACTCCGGAGGTACCTGAGGGTTGGCTGAGCCCCTGCGCAGTGAACGCAGCACGATGCGGGAAGTTATGATCTGCAGTTGTAACCAAGAGCCAAGTAAGAACTGTGAGTAAATCCGGAAGACTGCACCCCACTGTCTCTGTCAATTATTGCTGCTGCACCATCACCCCCTGCACTACACTGCACCACGAGAGCTAAGCTCTACCTGTGGAGAGCTGAAGCAACTCTGCTGCATTTACACCAGCTCCAGAGGAGCTGGTCCGCAGCGGCGGCTCCATATAGCCGCATACCACAGGTGGCGCTACGAACTGTATATAAGAACTATAAATCCCCTGTAAATATCCCCTTTTATTGACCGCCCTGTGTCACGGACCGGGTCACCGCCACTGTGACATCTCCCCTAGCAACGACCGGCCCAGCACCGAGTACCCCACGGCCCAGGGGGCGCGTCATCTACGTTTAGTGATTGCCATGAAAACTTTACCTGCCTGACTGTAAAGTTTAGTTGATGAAGGATAGTATCACTGGATTGTTTTTCTGGAAATTGGATGTTTCGCCCCCAGCAGTTCGCCCCCAGCAATTCGTCCCTGGGTACATTTCGCCCCCCCCCACATTTCGTCCCCAGAATTTAGCCCGCAGGATGTTTTGCCCCCGCACATTTCACCCCCACACATATCGCCCCCAGTTCGCCCCGGTGCGAGGGCGAAACGTGCGGGGGCGAAATGTGCGGGGGCGAATCTTCCTGGGGGCGAAATGATAGGGGCGAAATGTACCTGGGGGCGAACTGATGGGGGCGAACTGCTGGGGGCAAATTGCTGGGGGCGAACTGCTGGGGGCTAAACTTCCTATAACCGTTTTTCTAGGGTAGGCCTTGGACTCTTAGTTTCAGTTAAAGGAAATCTTAGTCTGTCAGGTTACAAGACATTTTGGACAATTGTATGTTTCCAATTTCGTGTGAACAAATGGGGAAGGCCCTATATTGTTCCAGCATGACTATATCAAGTGCAAAAAGTGTAAAGGCATGGGTGGCTGAATTTAGTGTAGAAAAACTTAACTGGCAATCACAGAGCCCTAATCTAAAACCCATCGAAACGCCTTTGGGATGAACTAGAATTGGGATTATGAATTGGGTCCATTCCTCCAACATCAGTGTCTAACCTCACAAATGCTCTTCTGGATAAATAAGCAAAATTTCACGCAGAGACGCTCCGAAATCTCCCTTCCAGTAAGACTGGAAACTGTTGTAACTGCTATAGCTGCAAAGTGGGGACCAACTCCATATTAATACCTATGGCTTTAAAATGGGATTGCAGAAAAGTTCCTGTAGGTGTAATGTGTACGTGTCCCAATAATTTTGACTACATAGGGTATACAAGTAAAAACATCTTATCTGAGATTAAAGACATTGGCCACTTTCTCTGGTTAGTGCAGCTTTCCTCACAAAAAGACGAGAACTTCTGTCCATGAAATGGCTGCTGATGGAGGAGCAGGTGACCAACCTCTTCCATTAGAAAAGCATCTTTCACACGTGAGGTGTTTTACAATGGAGGAGTCTGGTGGGCAGGTCAGGTCACATGGTCCTCACCAGAGGACAGTTTATGGACAGGAGTGCTCATCAGTTTGTGAGGAAAGCTGCAAGATCAAGAGAAAGGGGCCAACTCCTCTAATATTAATGATAGATTGAAAGGTTGTGTCCAATTTAACATTTCCACATAACTGATGCTGACTAATCCATGAATAAGAGAGAGGGAAATTCCTCATCTCATTCAACATCACTATTTTGGATTTCAAATTACAGCAGGAAGATGCTTGGTCTTACTTGCATTTGCACATTTCTTTGTAGAATAAGTCCTAAATATGAAGTTAATGTCATATAGCAATTCACATTTCACACATTCATTTTTTTTCTATGAATTCTATGTTATGCTTTCATATTTGTCCTTTTGCATGACTATGAGCTGTGCATTATACTACATAGATGACTATGAGCTGAGCATTATACTACATGGATGACTATGAGCTGTGCATTATACAACATGGATGACTATGGGCTGTGCATTATATTACATGGAATACTATGGGCTGTGCATTATATTACATGGAATACTATGGGCTGTGCATTATACTACATGGAATACTATGAGCTGTGCATTATACTACATGCATGACTATGAGCTGTGCATTATACTACATGGATGACTATGAGCTGAGCATTATACTACATGGATGACTATGAGCTGAGCATTATACTACATGGATGACTATGAGCTGTGCATTATACAACATGGATGACTATGGGCTGTGCATTATATTACATGGAATACTATGGGCTGTGCATTATACTACATGGAATACTATGAGCTGTGCATTATACTACATGCATGACTATGAGCTGTGCATTATACTACATGGATGACTATGAGCTGAGCATTATACTACATGGATGACTATGAGCTGTGCATTATACTACATGGATGACTATGGGCTGTGCATTATATTACATGGAATACTATGGGCTGTATATTATACTACATGGAATACTATGAGCTGTGCATTATACTACATGGATGACTATGAGCTGTGCGTTAGATTACATGAATATCTAAGGGCTGTGCATTATACTACATTGATGACTATGGGCTGTGTATTATATTACATGGATGACTTTGGGCTGTACATTATATATGGAGGTGTATTATACTATACGGTGGAATATGGGCTATGCATTATACTATATGAAGGATTATGGGCCATGCATTATATTATATGAAGGATATGGCCTGTGTATTATACTAATATGGAGGACTATGGGCTGTGGATTATATATGGAGGTGCATTATACTATATGGAGGAATATGCATGACTATGGGGGTGCATTATATTATATGGAGGACTATGGACTGTGCACTATACTATGTGAAGGACTATGGACTCTGCATTATACTATATGTAGGACTATGGGATGCATTATACTACATATATGGTATTGTAGAATTTACAATAGATATCACTCATGTAATGTAAGAAGTAAGTGAAATCTTTGGCATTGTACAATAAGTATATTTCTCTGCCATATCTTTGCATCAGTTTAAAAATCTGAAAAATCATCCAGTTTCATTCAGAAACTGGGCATGTGTGACTCCATGTGGCATTTGGTTTTATCAACAGTTTAAAATGTATATGATCAAATACAGTTTCTTAGGCTAATAATGGCAATGTGTCCGTAAAAATCTAAGACTACATAGATGATCCATACGGGATCAGATTTTTCTATGCACTCATAAACTTGTAAAGGCAATTCTCATCCAAGACTAGTGCATGCTGCAATCTGATTTTTACTCGGACAGCACACATTGAAATTTAATGCTTCTCTAAACTAGCCCTAAAGGGGTCAGAGTTCTAACAAATCACTAAAGAAAGTTCAGTTTTATTCATGGACCATTAGAATATAGATTATTCAAAGGTTTGAAGGGGTATTCCCATTTCAGCCACGCATATGTGTGACATTGTCTCTGTAACTCTCATTCACTTCTATAGAAGTTCCAAAAACAGGTTAACACAGCCGGCTCCCCTGTTTGTGCAGTTCTGAACTCCTTTGGCCGCTGCACAGATATAGCAATTCCCACCTGAGCCATAAAAGGCTGAAATTAAAACACTCCATTAAACGGGTTGTTTCATCTTCTTAAAGGGAACCTGTCACGTGAAAAAACGCTATTAAGCCCTTCACGAAAATTACTTACAGTATATGTACATCATATGTGGTGTCCCTAACTTTGATTCGGGCTCCAGTGCTGAGCCCACATCTTCATGTGATTCCATAAGCTGTCATGTGCCTTTAACAGCCGTAGGTGAGCAGGAGCTCCACTCGTAACTGTTAAGTTAAATCTGATCTAATCAGTTTAAAACGTGTCAGCCGGAAGCGCGTCATTCCAGCCACCTATCAGCGCCCCTGTCACATAATCGCAGAGCAATGATTGGTTATCCTAACAACTGGGGGTCTACAGAAGGCCCCTGTGCATGACATTACGATCCTCCTGAGAACACCGGCTCGTGGCCGTCATTCATAGGAGACTGTCATTTCTGCTATACATAGCAGGGCTGAAGATCTGCTATGTGTAGCACAGGCGATCGAATAATTACAACTTCAAGTTCAAGATTTAGAGAAAAAAAATCTAAATGCCAGAATTACGTTTTTTTGCTCACTGCAGCATTGCAATAAAATGCAACAAGAGGAGGTCAAAACATCATAGCTACCCCAATATAGTATCAATAAAAACATCAGCTCTGGGCACAAAAAATAAGCCCTCACCCAGCCTCAGATACCAAAAAATGGAAACGCTACGGGTCTCGGAAAATGGCAACAAACACAAAAAAAAATGTTTCATACAAATTTCTGAATTTTTTTCACCACTTAAATAAAAAATAGACTATACAAGTTGGGTATCTCTGTACTCATACAGACCTGGCGAATCATATTCCCAGGTCACAAATAAAAAAGGGGAAGCGCCCATAGTGCAAATCTTATAAGAGTATGTGCACACGGTCAGGAGACGCTGTGGGTTTGAAGCTGTGTGTTATGCAGCGTCAAACCCACAGTGGCCAGATGTTCCAGCATAGTGGATGGGATTTCTAGAAATCCCATGTCCACTATGCGTCTGCGGCTCACCTGTGGAAACTGACATGCAGCACGTCTTTCCAGACCGCAGCATGTCAATTTCTCCGGTGGGTCCGCATGCGGGTTTTCCCAATAGACCTAACCTCTATCAGGAAAGTCCGTAGGTGAAAAAAAATGGCGCCGCTCATTTGCATAAAATGAGCGGAAGCCACCGGTGGCTATCCCTCCGTGTTGGGGCCGCAGGCAGCTCTGGACAGTGTACACATACCCTAAGGTGGATAGGACACTTTAAGGTGAGAATTACTCACCCAGTGAGGTTGTGCTGCAGGCACAACTCTGCACAAGTAGGAAATAGATGCTGACTGAGGGTTGCAGCTTCACCCACTGGGTTCCAACGGGAGTCCAGAAATTCGGATGGCGGATGATGGGAATGGGTGATTGATAGCACTGCCCAGGATAATTTTGCCTGATGAAGAGGCTAGAACAGCCTCCAAACACGTAGCAAATAAATAGATTTGAGAGTCCTCAGTGGTTGATACCTTTTAATGGCTAACTGAAAAGATGGTAACAAATTGCAAGCGAAACTATTCAGGTTTCTTCATCAGGCATAGTATAACACAAAATCTGAAGAGTCACATATTTATACACTAATGAAAAAACCTGAGTAGTTTTGCTTACAATTTGTTACCATCTTTTCAGTTAGCCATTAAAAGGTATCATCCACTGAGGACTCTCAAATCTAAATATTTTTCTGTCTACTGGCTAACACGGTACAAAGATCTATATTTTCCCTGTAGCAAATAAATATTAATATTCAAGATCATTTCTTTGTGGCATCGGTTCTCGGTCACCCATTCCCATCATCCGTCATCCATATTCCCTGGTCAGTTTGGCGATATTGTGAACATGGTAAATAAAAAAACAAAAAAAACTATTTTGGAATTGCACTTTTTTTTGCAATTTCACCGCACTTGGAATTTTTTTCCCATTTTCCAGTACACTATATGTTAAAATCAATGGTGCCATTCAAAAGAACAACTCATCCTGCAAAAAACAAACCCTCATATGGCTACATTGATGGAAATATAAAAAAGTTATGGCTCTTGGAAGAAGGGAAGGAAAAAACAAAAATGAAAAACTCAAAATGGCCCAGGGTTCAAGGGGTTAACCTACAGATATGGAATTAATCTGCAGGTTAATAGTGGCCTGAACCAGCCCGGTGGCTGCACTTAGAGCCCTGCTGCAAGGAGGAAATGAACTTTATTCCTTCCCGCATTGTCCGGATTTTACTCACATGGGTGGGGACGACACGGGTTCAGTCACCACTATGTGTATAGAGAGCGGTGGCTGTATCCGTGCTTCTGGCACTGACTGACAGCCGACTTGTCATTGGGGCCAGCTGTCAGTCAGTGCTGCAGGTGCAGTTACAGCTACCGCTCTCTATACACAGAGCATTGACTGAACTCGCTCCGGTAGTGGGGCTCTAAGTGTGGGCACCAGGTAGGTTCAGAACATTATTAACCTGCAGATTAACCCCATATCTGTCGGTTAATAGCGTTTTTTCATGTGACAGGTTCCCTTTAAATAGGTAAAATTGCAATGTGCTTGTAAAAACGGAGAGCGGAAAGGATTTTTAATTCTGTTTACTGCTGTTGCCTAGGTTACTGGCTACCTCTAAAGTCTATCAGTGGTAGCCAGTTGCCTAGGCAAGAAGAGTGCTTAAATACTCTCTGCCTTAAAGCTTGCAAGCATTGCTCTGAAGCTGGTTGAATCGCTGGATCTGACCAGTTTTATTTCCCGTGAACTCCTCCAATACTCCTAAAGCAAATCTGCCCATGCTTGCAACATCTGAGGATGCACAGGTTAGACCAGTGGTGCGACCATGCTGAGGCCCGCACTGTCAATCTTCAAGAACGTAATGTCCCTTGGCGAGAAGAAAACTGGGAGGCAGAGGAGCAGAGCCCTTCTGAAGAAGGAAGATGAGCACACCCCTTTATAGCTGGAAACATTAAGAATGACTGGAGATGATAATACCACAAAATATGTGTATAGGTAATTTTACAAACAGTTAAAAGGAGTATCCCAAAGTGTCCAAGATCCCGGCCAGGAAGAGATTGTTTAGAGTGGATTCGATAGACTGCTCCTTCAAACTTCTTCTAGCCAGTCTTACAGCTGAAAGAACTAGCGAGTGGCGATCAGTGTGATCGCACTGATTAGATCTGTTCAAGGGGACAGGTCATCATAGGTCATAAATGCTTCAAGTTGAAATATCCCTTAAATAATTTTACACATAAACAGTCCAAAGCTATATTTAAAACTCAGATAAATGTCTGGTTGGAATCAACCAGGAACAAATCTGTAAGGCTCTGTTCACATGTCCATTTGTTATTTCCATTTGTAGATTTGTTTTTGAATGACAAAAAGGAAATTAAATGATCCACTACAAGATCCATTAATTTCAATGGAGATGGAAGCCTCCTAAAATGTACTTCATTTGATTGTAATTCACTTGTATGAACAACTTTTTTTGTCTGGCCAAAAAAACAGATTCTTTTTTTTTTAACATTGAAGTCTATGAGGAATGGTCATCTGTAATGTCAAGTATTTACCGATCCGGTTTATAGTGCTGCACATGACCAGAACACTAGAGGTGTTCACTGACAAGTCTAGTAAATACAAATCTGTTACAAGAGGAACAAAAACAGATGCAAAACGGAAGCCAAGGTATGTGTACTTGTTTTCTCCATTTGTAATGGATGCAGTTTATTTTAATACTGGATGGATGCATTACAAACGAATGACAAGTGGACATGCTGGGGATAATGTTCTTTGGTTATTACAGAACCATTATCATATCTGCCAATTAGTCTGATGGTGAAAGTGTAACACAAGGATCATCCTCATGCAAAAGCTCAATTTTTATAACTCAAGTCTATATTTTTCAATATGATTTTTTTTTTTTTTGGGGGGGGGGGTTATATAAGCGTCTTACAGTAAGCACCATATAGCCATAAATAATATCTAAGGTGAAGACTATTCAGATCTGTAAACAAAAGGTTTCTAATGCTAAAACTGGATAATTTCGTAGCATTGATATAGCAATCAAAAGCAGGAACTAACTGATGAGGTAGGCATTATTGCATCACTAATATTTTTTAAAGTAACAGTTCTACGAAATTTCACTAGAAATGTTTCAAAATAGAAAGTATGTTACAACATGTAAAAGATGTGTCGTGGCTTTATAAGCTAATTGATTGTGCAAAAATGTGGAAAAAATGATAAAAGACGTAAAGAAAAAGCACAAAAAAATGTTCCACACAATAAAGAAAACACACTATTTCACTCATGACTAAAATCTTGATGCTGCACTTATGACTAGTGTGTAGGGAGAGGGGGTGTAGGGAGATGAGAATTTTGGTCATAAGTATTGTTGAGCGAATTTGTTCGGCATTTCAAATTCATGTTTGTGTTCGGGGTTCCGGCTTGTTCACGCCAAAAAATCGGCTCCGCCCACGAACATCCTTGATTTGCCACGCTGTCACGCAGATGTTATTTGCAAATTCGCTCAACACTACTTATGACCAAAGTTCTCATCTCCCTACACCCCCTCTCACCCACTCAATCTAAGGCTGATGGCCTATGAAGAGTTTGTCGGTGAGTTATTGATGCTACATATCTGACAGTTCCAACAAAGTGGATGGGATTTATAGAAATCTCATGCCCATTGTGCTTTTTTAACTCAGCGTAAACTAACTTGCGGTGCATGTTTGAAATTCGCAACATGTCAATTTTTCTTGCAAGTCTATGGGGAAAAGCCACACTTAAAACTCAGCATACCAGCATTATTATGCAGAAAATCTGCACTAAAAAATCACTAAAATTGCATGTAATCCGCATATGACTGAATCAACAAAGTTTTGTCAAAACTAAATACTGGTATGTATCAAAGCCAAAGCAACTTATTTAAAACATGACATACGAAGAAGAGACAAGTGCACTCAAAAATACAATGAAAAAACACAAGTTTTACTTAAATAAATTTAATAATTTACTTAGGTGCAGTAATGCGGCAACAGAAATTCTGCAACATCAAAAACTCACTTAATACTCATTGTGGGCACACAGCCTTGGGGTGCACTCAGATGGCAATGTAAATGGGACTGATATTGGAAAACAATGCATGGACAGCTTCATATATTTCCATGCAATTGTCACGCTCGGGTCAGGAGAGTCAATGGCCAATCTGTGCAATGTGTTCCGATCTCAGTCTGATTTATACGGACGTCTGACTGCACCCTTAAAGTTCAATGGATTTAAAGATTCTATCGAGTCATGTCGAAGTATATTATTGGTGGGAATTTATGAAGTAACCCAATGTGATCATAATACTAGTCCCTTTGGCTTTTAGGTTGGGAATTATCTCAATGAGTTCCCATTTTCTAATGAGCAGTATCATTCATTTCAGTGAGAAACTGTGTTATTCCTGGAGAGCCAAAAATCTCAGAAACAAAAATGACAGGGTAACCATGTTCAGAAGAGCATTCTTGACTCCTCTGTTCTAGTGATCGGTAGGGTCCCAGCTCATATCTCACAGAACATTTTGGTATAATAAACATAGTGATATATAGTAACAGTTTGCTAGCCTGAAAAATATTTACTAGCATTCCCTTATATGCCATATATATTAGGAACGTCAAACTCAAGACCAATGGGATAATTTGTGTACTAGTACAGTGACTATAGAGAGATCATGAGGTCTGATTGCTGCTACATGGAGTAAATGGTAACCATATGTTCTGTGCACTAATATATACACAATAATAATAAGTGTATGATAGCAGTAAGTGACAGAATGGCATGGTGTATATTAAATATAAGACTGAAATGTAGCAGACACGTGTCTTGGATAAATACATTATACAGCTTTTTTTCGTCAATCTTCACTAACGTGTTTGCACAGAGATCAGGAATAGTTGCAGAAAGGAATGTCATTACTACAGTGCTCACCTTGCATAACAGCCAGGAGGCTGTACATCACTAGATAGCCCTTGGGATTGTTACAGCATTGCAAGAAGCTTGGAGTAAATTTGCCCCATCCATAAGGACCCTCTTTGAACTCCTCGTCAATAAGGTTGGTTTGTGAGTTCTCCTTCCCTCCATCTTTTACCTTACTGATTCCTTTATCAATGGATTTTAAGCCCAAATCATCCAAGGAGGCGAATGCAGGGTTATCTATGCCTTCTTCCATGACATACACTTGACAGTCCGGTCTGGGGTGAGTGGGTGAGAGCAGCCTCTTGAAGGATCCTTGGAATGACAGCAGTGCTCCTCCTGAGAAGTTATCTGTGCATGGTGCACATGTTCTTCTGCAACTTGGCAAATGAAGCAAAACGAGATCATCCTTGTCAGACATATGTTGAGTCATAAGAAAGGTGGAGACACCTCTATTTTTTTTTTACTTGGCTATAGTTTGGGGTGAACTCACCTGCCAAGGAGAAAACACCCCTCCCACCCCTTTAGCTCACCTGTTTCCCCGTCTCTCAACCTAAGGGCATGGATCACATGAGCAGACAACGCCTACTGTACCTGTCCTCCACCTCCTGCACCTTCCACCCTCCTCCTCCTACAGTGTACATCCCCTGTTCTCATACACTGTATGCTCACATGCTGGCTCTTTGTGCAACGCCCTGATTTTGGCACAGAAAGCAGAAGTTCTTTCTTCTCTTCTCATTTATAATCTATTTAGATGCAAGGATATAATAATTCAGATGACTTCCACCTATTAATTATTTACTAATATCTATGTGTCGTATGCAAAGATCACTGCTGATTGCCACCATGTTACTACAGGTAATTATCGGCAGGGAGGTATGGAAACCTCTTTCTTTTAACTTTAGATGTATTAGCACACCATGCAAGCTTAAATAAATGAATGAATTAAAACCTACCTGTCTTTCCTGCAACTTTTGGTTCCACAAGAACTAAACATTTATATGTTCAATGGTGCTGCAGGAGATATTATTTGGCAAGCATATATCTTATAAATGAGAACATGTAGTAAACCTTTATTTATAAAGAATAAAGGTTTATTCACGCCTGACATAAGGAAGAAAGTGGAGAAACTTTTTTTTTTTCTCTCCACCTTAGAGAAAATCAGATCCCACTCTGAACACACTCTAATCAAACTCTGATTAGAGTCTGATCAGCATAATCGGACTGATATTCTCAGATGGAGAAAAAAATGGTCGTCTGCACCTGCCCATGCCCTATTGTACCACAACACATAGACCCCAATTCATCAAAGTTTTTACATCAAAAAACTGTCGTACTGGAGTACGTTTTGTGGCAAGGCGTACATGGAGGTGCACACCATTTTGCGCCTCCCCTGTGCGCCTCTTAATGAATCAGGCACGTCGCACTTCATCCTGCCCCTCATCAAGACACATGTGAAAAGTGCCAGTATTCATAAAATGGGGTCATATTCTGGAGCAAAACTGGTGCCTCAGGGTCTAATTACACCAGTGCATCAGAAGAAATTCTCAGCAAAATCAGCAATAAAATCTACATGTAATACATGCGGATTTTGATGCAAAAACACAGTAGAAAAACTGTGGAAATGCTGTGGATATGCAAATCCACATCAAATCCACAACGTGTCCATTGATAGAAATTCTCGCCTCTGCCAGAAATGTACTCCAGTCTGAGACTGGAATACATTTATGTAGTAAGTTACAAAAGTAAACTTACATATAAGTAAAAGTAAATTTTTAAGAATTAGATGGGTGGGCTTTGCCATACCCTCTCCCACCCCATCTGTTCCCATTTTGAAGGAGTTGGGTCAATACTGGCATAAAAAGTCACCATTTTTTTGAGCAACTTCAAATTTGAAAGGTGTTTTATGGCAGAAAATTAGCAAATACGCTGTGACAAATACATTGAGTGTTGTCTCTTCTATTGTGGGAAAGTTGTGCTGTCCAAAGAGCTTCATTTGGCATGCAGGACTTGCCTACCTTATCACAAATATGGCACATTTTCCAACTGCAGCACTAACTACTGAAATACATTACATGGAAAATGCAGCATCCCTGTAATTGAAAATCAATTAATGTGAAGGGGAAAAGGAGTTGCTTATAGTAACCAATCAGATTCCTCCTCATATTGTCAGAATGCAAGTAAGAAAATGAAAGCTGCAACCTGATTGGGTGTATATATTAAGGTTTCCTTTTACATTGGTTTTTATAATTGAGGCCCCAAAGATGTCCAGAAACAGATGTTACTATAAATCCTATAAATATCTAAAAAAAAGAAAAATCTTATAAGCCCTAGAAAAAGCTAAATGCACCATAATGATGGACTTTGTTTCATACCTGATCAGTGACTGGAACACCTTTGTGTAATGTGTAGCTAGGATCCCTCTCACTATACACTAGCAGTGCGACATATTACTGCTCATTAGACTATGTCATAGAAAAATCTGATGGCAGAAACCTCTGCTACGACTTCATGAATATAGTAACAAGACATTGCTTTCATTACGAAGTCATGTCTGAATATTTTATATACACTGCTCAAAAAAATAAAGGGAACACTTAAACAACACAATGTAACTCCAAGTCAATAATGTGGCACCCTGCTGTTCACAGGTACCACAGGACCCAAAAGGGTGCATGGATGGACTTCTCCACAAAAGGCCCTCATTACATACAAACACCTCCACCCTTCCACCTCATACCACCAGAGGGAGCCCGTTAGGGATATATATATGGAGGGTGGAGCCAGGCAGTTCAGTCAGTCAGAAGTTAGTGTGGCGCCCCTGAGGGTTCAGTCACCACAGGGGTACTGCACCTCACCCAGAGGTGTGGTATCTCCTTCTCTCAGGTAAGGAGGGAGTGCTGCCCGGAACCCCAACACTCACATTCAACACTACACTGCTCCAGACCGGCTGGAGGGGCAACATGCGTGCGCAGAGCTGAGCCCTGTCCCTGGCTAGAGTGGGGGGAACCCAAAGGTAGGGGGAACCAGTAGTGGGTATGGGTGGAGGAAGCAGTTTAAGGGAGCACTATAGAAGGAGGTATAAAAAGGGAAGCCATCTTAGGGTGGCAGATCAGTCAGTGGAGAACAGTCAGGGAGCAGAGTCTCTTTAGGAGCTCTGCTCCACAAGTTGGGGCCCAGTCTTAGAGGCCCAGGAGGGGAGCAGAGGAGTAGGCTCCAATCTACAGAACGGATCCTAGGGGGTACGGCGAGTGCGGGACAGCACCTGTATGCCCCGAATCTGTCAGAAGACAGAGGGATCGTAGGCCGCAAGAAGGGACCGGCCCCTGGACCAGTCGTGTAACTTCAAGTCTCGGTTGGAAAAACCGGAGGCTTCTGGCTTATATAGTCAGTTGCCGAAGCCTCATTCTAATCCCTGTGAGGGTCAAGCAGGTCCGGGAACTCCAACGTGACAGGAGGGACTTCAGAGCACCCGAGCAGGATTAAGAGTGGGAAGCGCAGGGCAGGAGGGAGAAAGACCCATCGTGAAGATGGTCTAGCTAGGAACACAAGAAAGTGGGGTTCTGTCAGGTACTCCTAAACTACCTGAGGAAGAGCTGAACCCCCGTTCTGGTGAATGCAGCGTGACGTGGGAGGCTGACACCTGTACAGTGCACCAGTGGAACTGTCATAAGAACTGTGAGTAAAAACTCAGATGACTTCACCGCACTGCCTCTGTCCCTTCTTTCATCTGCGCCAGCTCTCCCTCCCGGCACTACAACGCCCAGCGCAACTTACACCACCTACACTGCCCTGGAGCCAGCTCTACCTGTGGAGAGCCACACCATCCCTGCTGCCGTAACACCAGCTCTAGAGGACTGCTCCGCAGCGGCGGCACCCTTTAGCCGCAATCCACAGGTGGCATCACGAACATTTCACAAATCCCCTGTAAATAACCCCCCCTTTTGTTGACCGCCCTGGGCCACGGACCGGGCCAGCCACCGTGATATCCCCCACCGGCATCCATAGGACCAGCTGCCGAGTACACCACGGCCCTGGGGGCGTGTCATTAGTCTGAGGAGAGTGTGCTGCCACTGAGAGCAGTGAAGACGCAGCACGTCTGCTACTGTGTTCTGAGGGCCCCGAGTGTGGCCGAAGGAAAAGAGGAGAGGAGAGAGGAGTTGAGGGGGCAGAGGAGCATCATAGGCTCACCCCTGAGTATACAAACCGGACACCGGGTCCGCGCCTACAGGGTGCTTTTATACCCATTAGGGATCACCGGTATACCAGGAGGACTACAAGTCCCTGGCCAACCTGAAGCTAAACCCATTTCAGGACCAGGAACCACGAAGGCCCCGGCGCCCAGGGATAGTGGTTGCCAGCGGAAGGTCCTAATGTAAAGGACATATTAATACTCATGCTAGAGCAACTCCATTTTGTCTACTCACTTTAAAATCATGTTATTATCACTCCTTGCATAACATACATTCTTTCTTTCTCTTCCCATAGAACTTATCTCACACTAACCTTTCCTCAAGAGAACATTTTGTCAGACACTCTGTTATCTAACTTGTTTAGGCCAGGTTCGACCTTGTAAAATTTCCATAGTGCTTCAAACTAACAATGATAATATGACCATATATGTGTTTCCGTAATAATTGTACTAACATCAGTTAGCCTATAGTATTGTAGTATGGCTGTAGAGTTGATTGGCTATTTGATATACTCAAAACAATATAAAATGCTAAGCAAAATAAACCGGATCAGAGATTCTTTGAATCCTCCCAATACAGAACATTGTTTCCGTTTGGTTTTCTGTGGATTGCAATCAACATAATAACTTGACACTCACTTGGTCAACCGTGAAGAGTTATTGCCCTCCCTTAACACTACTACTAAGCGACAGGTGAAGAGAGCAACACGACACAGAAGCTAGGCCCAGTTGCAGGCTGTCCAGGAGCTTAGAGAGAGAGGGAGACACCAACCAGGAGGCCTTATACCCGCTCACTGGGGTGAAGTCCTGAAGTGCACCCTTCCTACCGAGTAGCCTGGACCGTACCTGACATCCGCACCAGTAAAGGTATTGAAGCGAATCCCCTGTCTCTGTCAGTTACTCCTGCTGAGCCATCCCGACTGCACTACAAGCCTCAGCATCACCACCCACCATCAAACTCTACACTGCCCTGAGGCCCACTCCACCTGTGGGGAGCTGTTCCATCCTAGCTGCCTATCAACTGCCTCAGAGGTCTGCAGCAGCACTGGTACAAATTACCAGAAACCACAGGTGGCGTCACGATCAAACTACAAATCCCATATAAACTATCCCCTTTTTGTTGACCGCCCTGGGCCACGGACCGGGTCAGCCACTGTGACATATTCCCCCCCAGCATCCATAGGCCCGGACACCGAGTACCCCACTGCCCTGGGGGCGCGTCAATAACACTTCTGTAAAATCTACGTGTCCAGTTATGAAGCAACACTGATTGTGAATTAATTTCTCCTGCTGTTGTGCAAATGGAACAGACAACTGGTGGAAATGATAGGCAATTAGCAAGATACCCCCTATAAAGTAGTGGTTCTGCTGGTGGTGACCACAGACCATTTCTCTGTTCTCATTCTTTTTGGCTGTTGTTTTGGTCACTTTTTCATTTTGCCATTGCTCGCACCCCTAGAGGTACAGTAGCATGAGGCGGTGTCTACAGTACAACCCACAGAAGTTGCTCAGTTCATTCAGGATGGCACATCAGTGCGAGCTGTGGCAAGAAGGGTAGCTGTGTCTTTCAGCACAGTGTGCAGAGCATGGAGCAGATACCAGGAGATGTGGAGGGAGCCATAGGAGGGCAACAACTCAGCAGCAGGACCGTTACCTCTGCCTTTGTGCAAGGAGGAACAGGAGGAGCACTGCCAGAGACCTGCAAAATGACCTCCAGGCCACAAATGTGCATGTGTCTGCACAAACGGTTAGAAACCGACTCCATGCGGGTGGTATGAGGGCCTGACGTCCACAGATGGGGGTTGTGCTCACAGCCCAACACCGTGCAGGATGCTTGGCATTTGCCACAGAACACCAGGATTGGCAAAGTCGCCACTGGCGCCCTGTGCTCTTCACAGATGAAAGTAGGTTCACACTGAGCACATGTGACAGACGTGACAGAGTCTGGAGACGCCGTGGAGAGCAATCTGCTGCCTGCAACATCCTTCAGCATGACCGGTTTGGCAGTGGGTCAGTAATGGTGTGGGGTGGCATTTCTTTGGAGGGCCGCACAGCCCTCCATGTGCTCGCCAGAGGTAGCCTGACTGCCATTAGGTACCGAGATGAGATCCTCAGACCCCTTGTGAGACCATATGCTGGTGCAGTTGGCCCTGGGTTCCTCCTAATGCAGGACAATGCCAGACCTCATGTGGCTGGAGTGTGTCAGCAGTTCCTGCAAGATGAAGGCATTGAAGCTATGGACTGGCCCGCCCATTCCCCAGACCTGAATCTGATTGAGCACATCTGGGACATCATGTCTCGCTCCATCCACCAACGTCACGTTGCTCCACAGACTGTCCAGGAGTTGGTGGATGCTTTAGTCGAGGTCTGGGAGGAGATCCCACAGGAGACCATCCGCAACCTCATCAGGAGCATGCCTAGGCGTTGTAGGGAGGTCATACAGGCACGTGGAGGCCACACACAATACTGAGCCTCATTTTGACTTGTTTTAAGGACATTACATCAAAGTTGGATCAGCCTGTAGTGTGTTTTTCCACTTTAATTTTGGGGGTGACTCCAAATCCAGGCCTCAATTGGTTAATAAATTAGATTTCCATTGATGATTTTTGTGTGATTTTGTTGTCAGCACATTCAACTTTGTACAGAACAAAGTATTCAATGAGAATATTTCATTCATTCAGATCTAGGATGTGTTATTTGAGTGTTCCCTTTATTTTTTTGAGCAGTGTATTAGTGAAAAATACATTGTTTCATCTGATCTGTTCATTGTACCTACAGAATATGATTATTTACCCCTCTAGGTATACCTTAGCGTTTACATGAGATGATTGGATGGGATGACCTTGCTTAGACTTTGTTCACACATGCTAATTTGTGGCATACTGGATAAAATATGAACAACCAGATGTATAATAGAGATGCCATAGCAAAACTGACAAAAAGCAAAAATGCAGCAGTTGCCTATAGCAGCCAATCAGGTTGCCTTTTCTTAAAATACATAAAGAATATGCGTGGTGCTCATATTCCATATCGAATAAATTAAAATGCTTTAAAAATGTTGTTTCCATTTTGTCATCATTTGCATATCATTAATATGTTTATCCATCCTGTTATTTCTATAATTCCAACACTTTATCTTTTGGACATTGCAATATCAATGTTGAGGGATGTACTTGTTGTTCAAAAATAATAAATAATAATAAAACAAAAAAAATGATTGATATTGCTGCACCTGTGACAACCTAAGCTATAACTTTATCATATTACTCATCATGTTTGCTGAACACAGTAAAAAAAAAGAAAAAGAAAGAAACAATTATCAAACAGTTGTCTTCTATTGCCATTCCTTCTCACCCCTTAAGCCCTCCCCCAGGGCCGGCTCCAGGTTTTTCTGGGCCCTGGGCGAAAGAGTCTCAGTGGCCCCTTTAACACATACCACAATTCATGATGCACAAATACTGCAGAGAAATATATATATAGTACAATGCCGAAGATTTCACTTCTTACATTACATGAGCGATATCTATTGTAAATTCTACAATAGCTCAGAAAGCGGTGAATCCTCACAGTGCACAGTGTACTGGCCCCCATATAACGCTCCATACAGGATACTGGCCCCCATATAACGCTCCATACAGGATACTGGCCCCCATATAACGCTCCATACAGGATACTGGCCCCCATATAACGCTCCATACAGGATGCTGGCCCCCATATAACGCTCCATACAGGATACTGGCCCCATATAACGATCCATACAGGATATTGGTCCCCATATAATGCTCCATACAAGATACTGGCCCTAATATAATGCTCAACACAGGATACTGGCCCCCATATAACGCTCCATACAAAATATTGGCCCCCATATAACACTCCATGCAGGCTGTGCCCCCACATAATGCTCCATGCAGGCTGTTCCCCTCAAATAATGCCATACGTAGGCTATTCCCCCCTTATAATGCCTCATTCAGGATGGCAACCCCTCCTTATAATGCCCCATGCAGGATGTCACCCCCCTTATAATGCCCCATGCATTATGTCACTTCCCCCCCTTTTAATGCCCCATACAGGATGTCACATACCCCTTATAATGCCCCATGCAGGATGTCACTCCCACCCCTTATAATGCCCCATTCAGGATGTCACCTCCCCCACATATAATGCCCCATGCAGGATGTCACACTCCCCCTTATAATGCCCCATACAGGATGTCACACTCCCCCTTATAATGCCCCATGAAGGATGTCACACTCCCCCTTATAATGTCCCATGCAGGATGTCACTCCCCCCTTTTAATGTCCCATGCAGGATGTCACTTCCCTCCCTTATAATGCCCCATGCAGGATGTCACTCCCCCCCTTATAATGCCCCATGCAGGATGTCACACTCCCCCTTACAATGCCCAATGCAGGATGTCACACTACCCCTTATAATGCCCCATGCAGGATGTCACACTCCCCCTTATAATGCCCCATGCAGGATGTCACACTCCCCCTTATAATGCCCTATGCAGAATGTCACTCCCCCCCCTATAATGCCCCATGCAGGATGTCACTCCCCCCCTTTTAATGTCCCATGCAGGATGTCACTTCACCCCCTTTTAATGCCCCATGCAGGATGTCACTTCCCACCTTATAATGCACCATGCAGTATGTCACTTCCCCCCCTTATAATGCCCCATGCAGGATGTCACTTCCCCCCTTACAATGCCCCCATGCAGGATGTCACACTCCCCCTTATAATGCCCCATGCAGGATGTCACTTCCCTCCCTTATAATGCCCCATGCAGGATGTCACACTCCCCCTTATAATGCCCCATGCAGGATGTCACACTCCCCCTTATAATGCCCCATGCAGGATGTCACTCCCCCCCTTTTAATGCCTCATGCAGGATGTCACTCCCCCCCTTTTAATGTCCCATGCAGGATGTCACTTCACCCCCTTTTAATGCCCCATGCAGGATGTCACTTCCCGCCTTATAATGCACCATGCAGGATGTCACTTCCCCCCCTTATAATGCCCCATGCAGGATGTCACTTCCCCCCTTACAATGCCCCCATGCAGGATGTCACACTCCCCCTTATAATGCCCCATGCAGGATGTCACTTCCCTCCCTTATAATGCCCCATGCAGGATGTCACTTCCCTCCCTTATAATTCCCCATGCAGGATGTCACTTCCCCCCCTTATAATGCCCCATACAGAATGTCACTTCCCCCCTTATAATGCCCCATGCAGGATGTCACTCCCCCCCTTATAATGCCCCATGCAGGATGTCACTCCCCCCCCTTATAATGTCCCATGCAGGATGTCACTTCCCTCCCTTATAATGCCCCATGTAAAATGTCACTCCCCCCTTATAATGCCCCATGCAGGATGTCACTTCCCCCTTATAATGCCCCATGCAGGATGTCACTTCCCCCTTATAATGCCCCATGCAGGATGTCACTTCCCCCTCTTTTAATGCCCCATGCAGGATGTCACTCCCCCCTTTTAATGCCCCATGCAGGATGTCACTTCCCCCCATATAATGCCCCATGCAGGATGTCACCCCCCCATATTATGCCCCATGCAGGATGTCACTTCCCCCCCATATAATGCCCCATGCAGGATGTCACCTCCCCCCCCATATAATGCCCCATGCAGGATGTCACCCCCCCATATAATGCTCCATGCAGGATGTCACCTCTCCCCCCTCCCTTATAATGTCCCATGCAGGATGTCACCCCCCCCCCTTATAATGCCCCATGCAGGATGTCACTTCCCCACCTTTTAATGCCCCATGCAGGATGTCACCCCCCTTTTAATGCCCCATGCAGGATGTCACCTCCCCTCCCTTATAATGCCCCATGCAGGATGTCACTTCCCCCCTTACAATGACCCCATGCAGGATGTCACCCCCCTCCCGTATAATGCCCCATGCAGGATGTCACCCCCCCATATAATGCCCCATGCAGGATGTCACGTCCCCCCTTTTAATGCCCCATGCAGGATGTCACCCCCCTCCCTTATAATGCCCCATGCAGGATGTCACTTTCCCCCCTTTTAATGCCACATGCAGGATGTCACCCCCCCCTTTTAATGCCCCATGCAGGATGTCACTTCCCCCCTCCCTTATAATGCCCCATGCAGGATGTCACCCCCCTTTTAATGCCCCATGCAGGATGTCACTTCCCCCCTCCCTTTTAATGCCCAATGCAGGATGCCACCCCCCTCCCATATAATGTCCCATGAAGGATGTCACTTCCCCCCTTATAATGCCCCATGCAGGATGTCACTTCCCCCCTTACAATGACCCCATGCAGGATGTCACCCCCCTCCCGTATAATGCCCCATGCAGGATGTCACCCCCCCATATAATGCCCCATGCAGGATGTCACGTCCCCCCTTTTAATGCCCCATGCAGGATGTCACCCCCCTCCCTTATAATGCCCCATGCAGGATGTCACTTTCCCCCCTTTTAATGCCACATGCAGGATGTCACCCCCCCCTTTTAATGCCCCATGCAGGATGTCACTTCCCCCCTCCCTTATAATGCCCCATGCAGGATGTCACCCCCCTTTTAATGCCCCATGCAGGATGTCACTTTCCCCCTCCCTTTTAATGCCCAATGCAGGATGCCACCCCCCTCCCATATAATGTCCCATGAAGGATGTCACTTCCCCCTTATAATGCCCCATGCAGGATGTCACCCCACCTCCCTTATAATGCCCCATGCAGGATGTCACCCCCCCATATAATGCCCCATGCAGGATGTCACCCCCTCTCCCTTATAATGCCCCATGCAGGATGTCACTTCCCCCCTCCCTTATAATGCCCCATGCAGGATGTCACCCCCCCTTTTAATGCCCCATGCAGGATGTCACCCCCCCTCCCTTATAATGCCCCATGCAGGATGTCACTTCCCCCCTTATAATGCCCCATGCAGGATGTCACCCCCCCTCCCTTATAATGCCCCATGCAGGATGTCACCCCCCCTCCCTTATAATGCCCCATGCAGGATGTCACCCCCCATATAATGCTCCATGCCTCCATACATTAAAAAAAAAAAAATCAAATATTCACCTCACTTCTCACCAAACTCTAGACTCCAACGTCGCCGGCGTCTTCCCGCTCTGCGCTGTGACGGCTCAGGAGAGAGTGCGGTGGAAAGACGTCACCGCACCCTCTGACCTGAGACGCCACAGTCAGAGGACGTGGAAGACACCGGAGCTGCTGCGGAGGCACGGGGAGAGGTAAGTATTGTGCCGCCAGCTGCCGGGGCCCTGAGCAAGCGGGGGAGGAGCGGGCGCTGACACCGCTCTCCTCCGCTCCCGGGTCCCATAGCACGGCGGGGTGCACGACGGCGAGTGGGCCCCCCCTGCCTGCTCAGGGCCCTGGCACTTGCCCAGGTGCGCCGGGTTCTGACGCCGGCCCTGCCCTCCCCCCATCCAACCCTTCACACCCTCTATAAACTGAAATGGTGCCTGAAAAAATCCTAATAAATAAAGGACCCCAAGATCCGCAATGTGCTCCTTTATGTCTAAAGACTGTGTTTGAGTCAAGTACTGCAATAGATTTATATCAATTGACAGAAAAATGGGCAAAAATTCCTGGAGGATGAAAACTTTCCATTCAAAAAGGTTTAGCAGTGTTTTTTTTTTTCTATTGCAGAACTAAATTAAAAGTGTTATAAAGCCAATGCGTTTTCAGTCCTGTACCAGGACCTTCATTAGATAAAAAAAAATGTGTTTTGTATGGGATAAAAATGTACCGTAAGTACAGTAAATATTAAAAGTACTTCTCCACTCATTAGGGAAGCCAGGATAGTAAAACAATAAAATAACATATACTCACCCCAAAGCTGTGTGCCCACGATGCAGATTTAATGCATTTTCGCAGCGCCATTTCCGCCGCAAAAATGCATTAAAAATGCTTGTTAAATTTTCTGCCATGTTTCCCAATGATAATCCGTGGAAATTTCCTCTGTGCATTATCATTGCGAAAAAATCCGCAGCACAACCATTTCTTGTGCGTAAACGCAGCGAAATCGCCGCCTTTGACTGACATTGAACCGTATAACATCCACATGCATACATGTATGCATGCGGATGTTATGCGATTCAATCAATACGCGGATGGTACCCGGGTCTGGAGAAGAGGAGAATCTCATCTAACCCGGGTACTATTAGTAAAAAAAGAATTAAAACGTAAAAAATAAAAAAAATTATACTTTCCTCTCCGGTGGCGTCCTCTGTCCTCGGCATCCCGCGGTGTTCTGAAACAGCAGTCAGTGGTTGCGTGACCATCACATGACTAAATGACGTCAGCGCAGGTCCTTTCAGAACACCACGGGACGCCAAGGACAGAGGACGCCACCAGAGAAGGAGAGGTAAGTATAATTTTTTTTTATTTTTTATGTTTTAATTTTTTTTTTACTATTGATGCTGCATTTAAAGCAGCATAAGTTGGTCACACAATATAAATCCATGCCAGTTGCATGGATTTATATTGTGTGACCAACTTGTCAAGCGCTTTTCCAAGTGATGCTCAAAATCGCTTGGAAAAGCGCTTGAAAAAAACGCATGCGGAAATGCATGAAAAAACGCTTAAAAAACGGTTCTCCCTGGCAGAAAAACGAATGTAAAATCCGCATGCATTTTTTCGGAAAAGGAGATGCAGAAATGCTCAGGAAAATTTCTGCTTCATTTCTGCATCGTGGGCACATAGCCTAAGACTCCAGTGCCCACTCCAGCGCAGCCAATCTGGCACTCTCTGCCAGACTGGAAGCAATTACTTCACCAACCACCAGTGACCTACAGTGTTTTGAAAAAGTATTCATACCCCATAAACTTTTTCACATTTTTCTTGTTACACTCACAAACTAAAAATGTATTTTACAGTGATTTTCTGTGATATGTCAACACAAAGTAGCAAGTATTTGTAAAGTGTAAAGGAAATGATACATGGTTTTCTAATTATTTTAAAAATATAAATCTGAAAATTGTGATTTGTATTTGTATTCAGCCCCTATAGTCTGATACCCCTAAATAAATTCCTGAGTGACAAATTGCCTCTAGACATCATATAATTAGTAAACTGAGTTCACCTGTGTGTAATTTATTCTCAGTATAACTACAGCTGTTCTGCAAAGGCCTCGGAGGTTCGTTTGAGAACATAAGGGATCAAACAGCATCATGAAAACCAAGGAACACACCAGACAGGTCAGGGATAAAGTTGTCAAGAAGAGTAAAGCATAGTTATGTTATAAAAAAATAGCCCTAGCACTGAACATCTCACAAAGTGCTGTTTATCCAAAAATGGAAAGATTATGGCACAACTGCAAACCTACCAAGACATGGCCATCCACCTAAACTGACATCCTAAGCAAGGAGAGCACTAATTAGATCAGTACTCAAGAGGTCCATGATCACTCTGGAGGAGTTGCTGAGATCCACAGCTCAGGTGGGAGAATCACAGGACAACTTTTAATCGTATACTCCACAAATCTGGCCTTTATGGAAGAGTGGCAAGAATAAAGACATTTTTGTTAGCAAGCCATATGAAGTCCCGTTGCATTTTTCAAAAGCCATGTAGAGAACACAGCTAGCATGTGGAAGAAGGTGCGCTGGTCAGATGAGACCAAAGTAGAACTTTTTGGGCTGAATGCAAAACTAAGTGTGGCGGAAAACAAACACTGAACACCCTGAAAACAACACCGCATCATCAAACATGGTGGTGGCAGCATCATGCTGTTGGCATGCTTTTCTTCAGCAGGGATAGGCAAGCTGGTCAGAGTTGATGGGAAGATGGCTGGAGCTAAATCCAGGGTAATCCTGGACCAAAACCTGTTAGTGGGTGTAAAACACTTAAGACTCGGGCATAGGTTAACCTTCCAGTAGGACACCAACCCTAAGCATACTGCCATAGCTACAATGGAATGGTTTAGATCTAATCATATTCACGTGTTTGAACGGCTCAGTCAAAGTCCAGATCTAAATCTCATTGAGAATTTGTGGCAAGACTTGAAAATTGCTATTCACTGATGCCTCCATACAATATTACGGGACTAGAGTTAGTTTGAAAAGAAGAATGGGTAACAATTTCAGTCACTAGATGTGCAAAGCCAGTAGATACTTAACCCAAAAGACTTGGGGGCTGTATACAAATGCACGACACAATTTTCAGATTTATATTTTTTAAATAATTAGAAAACCATATATCATTTCCTTTACATTTCACAAATGCTTGATACTAGTATATTGCATAAAATCTAAATAAAAAACATTTAAGTTTGTGGATGTAACATGAAAAAATGTGGAAAAGTTCATGAGGATGAGCTCCATAGATCAGATTATTGAAGCAGCCATTGAGTTCATGCAAGATCCACATCCCCTACATTGTTTTCTACCCACAGCTCCATTCAATTTGTAGCAGTTAGGCTGTGTGCCCACTATGCGTTTTTTAAGCGTTTCCGCAGCGGCAATTCTGCTGCAGAAACGCTTAAAAAGCGCTTGGTAGAAGGTCTGCCATGTTCCCCAGTGATAATCCGCATGTGCTGTGCACATGCTGCAGAAATTTCCGCTGCGGATTATCATTGCGGAAAAAAACGCAGCACTACCAATTATTTTGCGGAAGCGCTGCGTTTTCGCCGCCATTGACTTGCATTGGAATGCTTGGATTCTGCATCACTGGATCTGTACATGCGTATTCAATGCGTTTCAATGTGCGGATGGTACCCGGGTCTGGAGGACAGGAGACTCTCCTCCGGACCTGGGTACCATAGAACCTGTAAAAAAAAGAATAAAATAAAAAATAAATATATTTACCTTCTGATGGCCCGGGGTGTGCTTGTCTTCGCTTGCCGGCAGATCGCGGTGGACTGAAGGACCTGCGGTGACGTCATTTAGTCATGTGACGGCAGGTCCTTCAGTGTACCGCGAGCTGCCGGCAAGCCGAGACGCATCGAATCAAGACTCCGGGGGCCATTAGAAGGTAAGTATATATTTATTTTTTTAATTTTTACCATTCTTTTGCGGTCACACTATATAAATCCATGCCGTTTGCATGGATTTATATAGTGTGACCAAGTTGTCAAGCACTTTCCAAGTGATGCTAAAATCGCTTGGAAAGCGCTTGTCAACCCGCATGCGGAAATGCAAGTGAAGAACGCTTCACATCCACTTGTCCCTGGCTGGAAAAACGCATGTAAAATCCGCATGCGTTTTTTCTGCCAGGGAGATGCAGAAACGCTCATGAAAAATCCGGAGCATTTCTGCATCGTGGGCACATAGCCTTATACCTTATATCGTAGTCCTACATAAAAGCCATCAATATTAAAGTCCCGGATGATCCCAAGTTTCAATCACTTCTTAAATGGGTGGCTTGTTATTGTAGTTACCCTTTTAGAAGCTGATCATGCTGAGTAACATTGCTGGATTACTAGCAAACTTTCATTTTCCCATTTATACCAGGGAAACTTCAAAACAAGTGCAGGTTTTGCCATCGGCGCCCCCTATGTTATCACCACCTCTTATAGTTACCATGCACACAGACATCCAGTGTTTTTATTTTTTGTGAGATAAATGAGTAGTAAAGCCTGAGAAGGTGAAAGGTTGATGGTTATATAAATCTTCTACTTAGAGATTTAAAAAATATATATATCTTGTATTATTTTTAAGACACATATATCAGTCTGACGTGTATAAATACTATCTGTTATCTTTATGACATGTTGTGCCCTTGCTATTCCTAATAATCACAACCATATTGATAAAATAGAAATTCTAAGATTAGCAGCTATAAACTTAAAGCGGCACCATTCTAAACCTCCACAATACACTAAAAACCTGATACATTTAATACAGTAATAAGCTAAACACACTGCACAGAACTAAATGCAGTTTTGGTTGAGTCTTGGATGTAATAACTGACGAGAAATTCCTTCCTCTTTGCTTTCCTGTATGTAATCATAAAACAGGTTAAGTATGAGCCACACGACGTGAAAGAAATTGGCCAAGAAGCGGGTTAAGTATAAACCTTAGAAGTTATATGGAGGAAATTGACCAAGAATAAAGCAATCAAACACACTGCTTCTTAGTTATATGAAAAAGTCAGTTAGAGAAGTTAATAGCAATATACTAAGGCATAGAAGCAACCTAGTACCTACGATTTTCTCTAAAGGGTGCATTCACAATCTGCGTATTTGATGCCGATTTTTTCCTCAAGTAAAATCCTCAGCATTAATCATCTTAATCTCATCCACATGTTGTGTTTTCGTTGTGCAGAATCTTTTTGGAAATTGTTTTTCACTGCATTTTTGAAATTCACATGTCAATTTATATAGCAGAAATGCACCTTTTCTGTGCAGATTTTGCCTATTTATTTCAATGGAGACCCTAAATCTGCAGCAAAAATTTTTAGTGACAAAAAAGTACCTAAACAACAAACTATCTCACCCCACTAAAACATGTACTCTTTATTAGATATGCATTAAAAATTAGATTGACCTTCACGCCAGTATGCAATAAAAGATCACTATGGAAGACATTCAGATGCATCAAAAGACGCTATTAGAAGGGAACGCACTAAAATTGCAAATGAGAAATTGAGCCAAATATGATAATTTTATCCATCCCTAGATATCAAATATGGAAATAATCAATAAGTAATAAGCATAAAAGCAGTAATGGTTCCTATTTAGCCATAGTTGAAAATGCTTCCTAACCGCAGAGGCGAGCACATTAGATAAAAGATATGATGCCCCTGCTCCAGTGTCAGCTTGCCCTTCCAGTTCCCTTATCACTGTGATTATCCACATGTTAAAGGCATAACCATGCCACATGAATCCTGGGAGAGTATATGGGGTATTTTTATTTTACAAGGGGGAATGTAGTTTTTAAGCCTTGATTGTCGACTACTAGGACAACCACTTTCTTAAAAACTACATTCCACCTTGTAATCTAAAAATACCCTATGTACTCTCCTAGGATTCGCGTGACATGGTTATGCTACATGATCCTTGCAGTCAATCAGCTGCTGCTAATAGGCTGCAGTGCTCACACCTCCTCCAGAAGCTCAATAGCTGTTGCTGATTGGCTGCAGGGCACATATGGCATAACTATGTCACACAAGCCTAGGGAGACCCTAGTCAGTGCACCTGGCTATTTTTGGATATCAAATTGACTTAGAAAGAGACTGTGCTTATGTGCTCACATCTCTCCCACATATATATGTCCTCCATCCTGGTATATATATCCCCCATCCTGGTATATATGTTCCTTATCCTGCCTGGGACCCATCCTGTTATATATGTTCCTTATCCTAGGCCCCATCTTGGTATATATTCTCCCCATCCTAATATATATATCCCCCATCCTGGGTCCGATCCTGGTATATATGTATCCCCCATCCTGGAATATGTCTCTTATCCTGAGCCTCATCCTGATATATACCCCATCCTGGTAATATGTCCCTTATCCTGGGACCCATCCTGGTACTATGTCCCCTATCCTCGTGTATGTCCCTTATACTGGGCTCACACCTGGTAACGTCCCTTATCCTGGGTCCCATCCTGACATATGTCCTTTATCCTGGGCCCCAACCTGGCAATATGTCCCTTATCCTGATCCATATCCAGTTATATGTCCCTTATCCTGGGCCCCATCCTGGTAATATGCCCCTTATCCTAGTATATGTCCCTTATCCTGTGCACCATCCTGGTAATATATCCCTTATCCTGGCATATGTCCCTCATACTGGGCCCCATCCTGGTAATATGCCCCTTATCCTGGCATATGTCCCTTATACTGGGCCCCATCCTGGTAATATGTCCCTTATCCTGGGCCCCATTCTGGTAATATGTCCCTTATCCTTGTATACTGTATGTCCCATATCCTGGGCCACAACCTGGAAATATGTCCCTTATCCTAGGCCCCATTCAGGTATATGTCCCTTATCCTGGGCCCCATCCTGGTAATATGCCCCTTATCCTGGTATATGTCCCTTATCCTGTGCCCCATCCTGGTATTATGTCCCTTATCCTGGTATATGTCCCTTATCCTGGGCCCCATTCTGGTAATATGTCCCTTATCCTTGTATACTGTATGTCCCTTATCCTGGGCCACAACCTGGCAATATGTCCCTTATCCTAGGCCCCATTCAGGTATATGTCCCTTATCCTGGGCCCCATCCTGGTAATATGCCCCTTATCCTGGTATATATCCTGGTATATGTCCCTTTTCCTGTGCCCCATCCTGGTATTATGTCCCTTATCCTAGCATATGTCCCTTATCCTGGGCCCCATTCTGGTAACATGTCTCTTATCCTGGTATATGTCCATTATCTTAGTTTATGTCTCTTATCCTGGGAACCATCCTGGTAATATGTTCCTTATCCTGGCATATGTCCCTTATACTGGGCCCCATCCTGGTATATGTCCCTTGTCCTGCGCCCCATCCAGGTAATATGTCCCTTAACCTCGGCCCCATTCTGGTAATATGTCCCTTATCCTGGTATATGTCCCTTAACCTTGGCCCTAACCTGGTAATATGTCCCTTATCCTGGTATATGTCCCTTATCCTGGGCCCCATGTTGGTATATGTCCCCCGTTCTGTCACTGTTCTTTAATGCATAGAAAAAAATAAACCATTATACTCACCTTCCCTCTGCTCCCCCGCTGCACGGTGTTCTCTTCTGACTCCAGCAGCTGACTTCAGCGTTAAAAAGACAGGAGCGCATGGCGTCACTGCCATGCACAGGGCCGCCAGCAGGAATTTCAGGGCCCCATACTGGCAAAATTTTCGGGCCCCCTGGAGACTAAGCCAATGCTCCACCCCAGCTCCGACTCCACCCTTGAACCTTCCACAATCCCACCGCCCAGTCTTGGAAAAACTCTACTTCTGCATCATGTCCTCACCAATCACACATTAGCAGTTCCCATCGAACACCAAATCACATGCATAGCCATCAGCTTTTGCTTTGGCCAAAAGATTTTTTAAGCCTCCACCATGACAAGGTAGAGTCTTCTACCAGGGCCCTACTCTACTCTAACCTATTAAACATTTCTTAAAATATCTAATACTCTTTTTAGGTATATTTTCATTTATCTTTCTTTAAAGGAATGTGTCACATACATTTTTTAAAATGACCAATAATATCACATACAAGGGAAAAATACTGTCACACCATGGCCGGACCACATATTACCACCACATAGTGACCGAATAATACCACATACAAGGCACAAATACAGCCACACCATGACCAGACCACATAGTGACCGAATAATACTACTTACAAGGAACAAATACCGCCACACCATGACTGGAGTAGATATTACCATCTCATGGTGACCGAATAATACCACATACAAGTAACAAATACCTCCACAACGTGACGAGACCACATATTGCCACCACATAGTGACCTAATAATAAACCATAAAAGGAACAAATGCCGCCACCCCATGACCAGAACACGTATTACTACCACATAGTGACCTAATACTACAATACTGATAATTAATAAAAAAATACAATTCTAATATTACCATAAGTGGCGTTATACACAGGAGCTATGTGCATAGTATACAGTGTATAGTGTCAGTGTACAGGTAATACAGTGATCACCAGTGACATTATAAACAGGAGCTCTGTATATAATGTCAGTGTACAGGTAATACAGGTATCACTGGTGAAATTATACACAAGAGCTCTGTACATAGTATATAGTCATAGAAGAACACCAACAATCAAAAACCCAGAAAAAGATGTTTCTAAATATAAAAATATACTTTTATTACATAAATGTAAATTAGAATACAGACAATTGACACATGTAGTGCAAAACACATACACTATAAAAATTCATCCTGGTACGGGACAACCGGAGTCCATTCTGTGAAATCCACATAGAGCTCTATAGCTGTGTGCACTAACAGTGAGTGATCCACAGGTGGACACTGAGGTCAGATTAGTATAGATCTTAGAATTTTAGGTGTCTAAGGTACAACAATTGACATTAGTGGCAAGTGCATATTGGTAGTCACTATATAATAGTGTATTCAATTGTCAACCTTTGATATATAAATAATGTCATACCTAGACACAAGACCACAGGATGTGGGAGCTCACAGAAGGGCCACGTGTCCACCCCAATGCACGTTTTGGCGCTGCCTTCTACAGGGGGGCGTCAGTGTACAGGTAATACAGTGATCACCAGTGACATTATAAACAGGAGCTCTGTATATAGTGTCAGTGTACAGGTAATACAGGTATCACTGGTGAAATTATACACAAGAGCTCTGTACATAATATATAGTGTATAGTATCAGTGTACAGATAACACACTGACTCACCAGTGACGTCTCAACTAGTTGAAGTCCTTCATCTTCGCTTTTCTCCTTCATCCAGCGCAGACCGCCATCACTTCTTCCAGCCAGGACTCGTCTCTGCATAAAATAACACACAGTTATCTAGAGCACATTCCCCAACTTCTACACTATGCAGTTGAATACAGACGTGTACCCACTATTAATATATAATTAGTTATTATACAACTTACCATTCCAATTATAAATTGTAATCCACCACTGTGCCTCCACTACCTGTAAATAGCCAATGTTCCCATCTAATAAATATATAAATTAATTCCCCAATTCATTACCAGTCATCCGTCATTCTCAACGCCCCCCACTCTCACGATTCATTATATTTACATGCTCCCCTCTGCCCCAATTCATTTTGTCATGTCCTCTCTCTCTCCCACCCCAACCTCCAATTCATCATCATTTGCTATCACCCACCCTCAATTCATCATTTGCTCTCCCCACCTTCAATTCATGATTTTCTCTCCCCGTTCCCCACCCTCAATTCATCATTATTTGCACTCACCCACCCTCAATTCATTATTTGCTCTCCCCATCCCTCACTCCCAATTCATTTGCTCTCCCCACCCCCATTCGTCATTTGCTCTCCCCTCTCCACTCCCAATTTGTCATTTGCTCTCCCTCTATTCCCAATTCATGATTTGCTCTCCCCTCACTCCCAGTTCATCATATGCTCTCCTCACCACCCACTCCCAGTTCATCATATGCTCTCCCCAACCCCCATTCCTATTTCATCATATGCTCTCCCCACCCCCCACTCCCAGTTCATCATGTGCTCTCCCCACTCCCAGTTCATCATGTGCTCTACACACCCCCCACTCCCAGTTCATCATGTGCTCTCCCCACCGCCCACTCCCAGTTCATCATGTGCTCTCCCCACTGCCCACTCTCAGTTAATCATATGCTCTCTCCACCCCCCACTCTCCTCCAAGACCATTTAATTAATTCTATCAACAAAAAAAAAGTTTTCATACTTACCTCCCACAGATCCCGGCAGCTCCACTTCTGTACTGGCATTCTGGAGCTCTGTCGGCGAATATGCGATAACATAATCGCATATGCGCAATCGAGCGTGTCACAGAAGAGGTCGAGGGACTCCCTTGGAGCTGCACTGCCGTTCAGTTTTGACGCCTGTGAGAGCTCCAAGGCTCCATGCGCGGAGGAGACGTACACCGCACTCTGGCACAAGATACCCTGAGGCCCGGTGGGCAGAGGCACAAGAGGAGGGGCCCCGGACCAGGCCCCTGCTCTTTGCTTCTGGTCACTGGGCCAAATACAGCAGTAAGGGCAGTAATGCCCTGATGGTGGCCCTGACCATGCACTCCCAGTCACATGCATGTTGACATCAGCTGCTGGCCTCTGATTAGCCGGTAGCGTGTATTGCAGACGGGTCGATGCACCACAATACACAAAACTGGATGTGCATCCTCGGACATTTGCGGCTGCGGGCATTACGCCCCTGAAAACCGTACACCATACAACTTTACTATGGCAAAACCCTTCTAAATGTAACAGTGAAATCATATGATATATTAATAAAAAAAAGGTGCATATTTAGAACAGAATTGCAGAATAGGAGGGCACCATCCAAAGTTTGGGATCTACATGCAACATGTCTTTAAAGAACCATAAAATAGAGAAGAAAAGAGGACATGCACTATAGCAGTGATCACCACCAATAATCAAAGTTCAGATAATGATTACGCAATATCAAAAATTTTTATTCAACACATGGACATACCGACAAAAATCTTAAAACACCATTAAAAAAGGAATGAAGGACATGACACCTTCCATTCCTAATCAATCCCACTACTTCAATAACCTTTCATGATTAAGACAAATCTTGGATGCAAAGCAGTACACATACATAGAATGAAAACAGGCTTTATGGGTGACTCTGTGGTGGTCAATATTGCACTGGCCCAGGTAATTAATGCCCAAAATTAATGTATGAGTGATGCAGCAGTTAAACACTGTTTGAGATATACTAACCCTTAACTCAAAACCATATATTTAAGAATATCCCCGCGACAGAAATCATGAGTATGCAATGGTGAATATCCAACCCAAGAGACCCTAACGGTCTTCAATAATACAATCAAGAATAATGTTACTGTTATGTAAAAGCTGTTTTAGACAAAAAATGCTGCATGAGCCCAATACATCCTAATCCAGGGATATAACCAGGCAATAGTGTCAGAAGTTAGAAAGGCCTGTTTGGCCAAAAGGTGTGGAGGGATCCTAATGTCCCTCTGACCCACCACTACAGTGACCCTTTATGATTGAAGCAATTTTTATAGACATGATATTGTACATTCATCAATAGAGCACAGGCTTTGTAGAAGCTCTGTGACGATCAATATTGCACTAGCCCGGAGTATATGGTAAGAGGTAAACAATACAGGATATGATTCAACAAATAGCTGCTATATTAGGGTTCACACGTTCTTAATATCAGGACATGCATATGAACAAGCCACTGTAAATATACACATAAATGAGCAGTGGTTGAACATGACCTCAAATAACCCTAATACTACCAAATAGCTCAATCAAAGGTGGTGTCCCTATTATATATGAGTTGTTGTAGATGCAGGGTGCTGCATCAACCCAATACAAACCCAACCAGAGATATGCCCAGTGAACAATGTCACATGCTGGAAAGCCTGTTGCACCGAAGGGTGTAGAGGGGTCCTAGTAACCCAACGCGTATCGCTACACACGGTGGCTTCGTCAGGGGTCTATTTTGTTGGTATGTCCATGTGTTGAATAAAAAAATTTTGATATTGCGTAATCATTATCTGAACTTTGATTATTGGTGGTGATCACTGCTATAGTGCATGTCCTCTTTTCTTCTCTATCTTATTATATTTAGAACAGAATGTCGTCTGGCTTACATTCTAATTCCATTTACAAACTGCTGAACTACTCTGATACATTCATGATACAGCACTATTCTGTTTTCTGTGACCTTGGCTTCCCATTCTCTTCAGAGGGCGTGAACATGTCAGAGTCAGATTGGACATGTCAGAGTTGCCCACATAATGCCTCCCACCAGCAATCAGCTGTCACTACTGGTGGTGGATGAGTATGTATTTTGTATTTCATATATTGAGTACATATAATGGATGTCATTATTCAATAAGTGCACTGTCTGTTTAGAGTCTACAAGGAACTTGAAAATTATTGCACAAGTGGCTTTGTCAAATAATTCTTTGATGTCAGGAGTGACTTGCTTCTTTAAGGTTTCTCCATGTTTCTACAATGCATTCCAGTTCCCGCTTTAGATGTGTTGTTAGTAACTTTGCCTCTAATTCTATGTACAGCTGTTACATAAACCTCTTCTTGTAAACCAGAAGCTACACACATCTGATATTTCATTCTAGTAAAAAAATATATGTATATCTATTTATATATAACCTAATCTAATCTATATATATACAGTGGTGGCCAAAAGTATTGGCACCCCTGCAATTCTGTCAGATAATACTCAGTTTTTTCCTGAAAATGATTGCAATCACAAATTCTTTGGTATTATTATCTTCATTTAATTTGTCTTCAATGAAAAAACACAAAAAGAATTGTCCTAAAGCCAAATTGGATATAACTCCACACCAAACCTAAAAAAGGGGGTGGACAAAAGTATTGGCACCCTTTGAAAAATCATGTGATGCTTCTCTAATTCGTATAATTAACAGCACTTTTAACTTACCTGTGGCACCTAACAGGTGTTGGTAATAACTAAATCACACTTGCAGCCAGTTAACATGGATTAAAGTTGACTCAACCTCTGTCCTGTGTCCTTGTGTGTACCACATTGAGCATGGAGAAAAGAAAGAAGACCAAAGAACTGTCTGAGGACTTGAGAAACCAAATTGTGAGGAAGCATGAGCAATCTCAAGGCTACAAGTCCATCTCCAAAGACCTGAATGTTCCTGTGTCTTCCGTGCGCAGTGTCATCAAGAAGTTTAAAGCCCATGGCACTGTGGCTAACCTCCCTAGATGTGGATGGAAAAGAAAAATTGACGAGAGATTTCAACGCAAAATTGTGCGGATGGTCGATAAAGAACCTCGACTAACATCCAAACAAGTTCAAGCTGCCCTGCAGTCCGAGGGTACAACAGTGTCAACCCGTAATATCCGTCAGCGTCTGAATGAAAAGGGACTGTATGGTAGGATACCCAGAAGACCCCACTAATTACCCCGAGACATAAAAAAGCCAGGCTGGAGTTTGCCAAAACTTACCTGAGAAAGCCTAAAACGTTTTGGAAGAATGTTCTCTGGTCAGATGAGACAAAAGTCGAGCTTTTTGGGAAAAAGCATCAACATAGAGTGTACAGGAAAAAAAAAGAGGCATTCAAAGAAAAGAACACGGTCCCTACAGTCAAACATGGCGGAGGTTCCCTGATGTTTAGGGGTAGAGATGAGCGTTGTTCTACTCGAACTGTTCGCCAATCTCAAATTCGAGCTGTTTTGGGCGGTGTTCGAGCCGTTCGGCGAACACGAACAATTTGAGAAAAATTCGGCTGTTCGAGGTTATGTTCGATAACTGTTCGTGCACCAAAATCATAACTGGATTTTTTCTCAGTAATGATGAAAATTAATGTTAATACGCAGTTTGAGTGTACAGCGGGGTGGGGGGAGGGGCAGGGGATGGATCTCTGCAGGAACAATGAAGATCTCCATTTTTTTTCCTCTTTCCCGCATTTACAGTGGGGAGGTGCAATCTGTCAGCCTATCAGCAGCGCACACACGGAGCGAAGTGCTTTTTTTCACACAAGCAAGGGCATGTGTCATTGGCAGTGTATGTCACATGTCCTTGCCCTATAAGACCAAGCCATTTTCCCCGTCGCCACCATTTTCTCACTGCTGCAGCTGCGTGCTAGACGGCACCGCTGTTGCTGTGTGCGCTATACCTTGTTAATTTCAAGCCAATTTTCGCACAAATCTACAGATAGCTTGGGAGTAGGGAATAGTTGTGATTGCAGTCCTTTTAGGGACTAGGTTACAGCATTTCCTACGACTTTTAACAGGCAGGTCTGTGCTCTTAAATAGATAGATTGTGGGAGTAAAGACTAATTGTAATTGGAGTCCTTTTCAGGACTAGGTTACATCAGTTCTTATCAGTTTTTGCCAGGCAGGTCTGTGCCAGTGCTGTGCAAGTTTTTTTCACAGCATTTGGCTGAATCTAGCAAAGCTAATCCTTTTTGGCCTATTGCAGAGTGTGTTAGTCAGTGGAGTAGCCTATCTGTGTTGCAAGATATACCACCTGTGTATAGAATACCAATTTTTTTACTGCACCTAGTGAAGTAAAATCTTTTGGGCATAGCATCATTCTATTAGTCCATCTATACTGACCTCCATCAGGTTGCAAATTGAATACAATTTTTTTCTGCATCTAGCTCTGAAAAAATATTGGGCTTCTAGCTGTGTGTGGGACTTGTTGTATTAGTCCATCTATACTGACCTCCATCAGGTTGCAAACTGAATATAGTTTTTTCTTCATCTACCTCTGAAAAAATATTGGGCTTCTAGCTGTGTGTGGGACTTGTTCTATTAATCCACCTATACAGACCTCCATCAGGTTGCAAACTGAATATATTTTTTTTCTGCATCTACCTCTGAAAAAATATTGGGCTTCTAGCTGTGTGTAGGACTTGTTCTATTAATCCATCTATACAGACCTCCATCAGGTTGCAAACTGAATATATTTTTTTCTGCATCTACCTCTGAAAAAATATTGGGCTTCTAGCTGTGTGTGGGACTTGTTCTATTAATCCATCTATACAGACCTCCATCAGGTTGCAAACTGAATATATTTTTTTCTGCATCTACCTCTGAAAAAATATTGGGCTTCTAGCTGTGTGTGGGACTTGTTGTATTAGTCCATCTATACAGACCTCCATCAGGTTGCAAACTGAATATATTTTTTTCTGCATCTACCTCTGAAAAAATATTGGGCTTCTAGCTGTGTGTGGGACTTGTTCTATTAGTCCATCTATACTGACCTCCATCAGGTTGCAAACTGAATATATTTTTTTCTGCATCTACCTCTGAAAAAATATTGGGCTTCTAGCTGTGTGTGGGACTTGTTCTATTAATCCATCTATACAGACCTCCATCAGGTTGCAAACTGAATATATTTTTTTCTGCATCTACCTCTGAAAAAATATTGGGCTTCTAGCTGTGTGTGGGACTTGTTGTATTAGTCCATCTATACTGACCTCCATCAGGTTGCAAACTGAATATATTTTTTTCTGCATCTACCTCTGAAAAAATATTGGGCTTCTAGCTGTGTGTGGGACTTGTTCTATTAATCCATCTATACAGACCTCCATCAGGTTGCAAACTGAATATATTTTTTTCTGCATCTAGCTCTGAAAAAATATTTGGTCTTCTAGCAGTGTGTGGGACTTTCTCTATTAGTCCATCTATACTGACCTCCATCAGGTTGCAAATTGAATATAATTTTTTTCTGCATCTAACCCAGCCAATAGTTTTGGCCTAATACCACAGTTTGGCCACTCAGCTCTGCTCGGTTCCCATCCATTGTTTTTTTGTGCAAACAACTCCAGAGTTGTTAATTAGTTAATCACCAAAATGAGTGGAAAAAGGCCTGCTGCTGGTGGAAAGGGGAATAGGCGTGTTGGGAAGGGGAAAAAAGGTTGTGTCCGTGGGGTAGGTGTTAAAGCAACAGTAACATCTGCAGAAGAAAGACCATCTTCCAGCCAAACTAAAATGTCTACTTCTTTTAGCGGACAATGTGATAAGATCCCTTTCTTACGGCCACGCCAATCGCTACAAATTCCAGATGAGGCACAAAAACAGCAGGTGCTTCAACGGATATCAAGTGCTCCTTTAAGTGGGCTCTCCTCCACATCAACTTCAACATCACAAATACTCCAGTCCTCAAAGGTGTCACCCCAATCGCACTTGCTTCCTCACAGCTCCCAAATCTCCAGCTGCCCGTCTGAGTATGAGGTAGAACAGATGGTTGAGTCTGCAGAGCTGTTTACTCATACTATAGCCTGGGAATCAGAGGTCGACTCCAGCGCTTCTGTGAATCCAGACGAGGAAATGATCTGCACTGATGCCCAGAATCTTTATGAGTCGGATCCAGGACCAGACGCAGAAGGTTCTGACCATAATGTAGACCCTCATTCCCAAACTGTAACTCCTGTTGGTGGAGACAATGAGGAAGACGATGATAAGACTCAAATACCTGATTGGAGCGACAACTTTAGTTTTTTGTCAGGGCAGGAACAGGTTGGCTCTGAGGACGACGGGTGTGATAACGCACAGGGTGATGATGATGAGGTTGGAGATCCCACTTACTGTCAACCCACAGTCAGCCAAGAGATGAGGTCAGCAGAGGAGGTGGAGGAAGATGCTAGTGACGACGAGGTCAGGTTGCGCCTTCCTGGACAGAGACGTAGTACTGGAAGCACGTCAACAACTGCATCCTCAAACACAACTCTGCCTCTCACCACAAGTCGTGGTGGCTCTTCAGGTCGCATGGGTGCTAAGCCTTGCATAGCCTGGGCATTTTTTCAGATCGATAAAGATGACCCAACTCGTGTTATCTGTAACATTTGTCAGCAAAAGCTAAGTAGAGGCCAAAAAATACATAGTTTGAGTACTTCATGCATGAACCGGCACATGGACATGAAGCATAAGTTGCAGTGGGAAGCTCAGTGTGCTACAATGCGGCCTAGCCGGCCGGGCCAACCACCGTCTGCCATATCTTGTGCATCCGCGGCCTCTTCATCCTCTGTGACTGGGGGGACAGCAGTCACACCTGTTTTGGGGCGCAGACCTGCCACCTCTTTACCCGCAACAGCCAGCGTGATTGGCAGGTCATCATTTTTTTTGGAGGTGGTAACACCAGCTGGTGTTGAGCGCTGTCCGACATCGATAGCACCACCTTTGGATGAAGGCAACCTAACATGTCCGCCTGCATCTTCCTCACAGACCGGCAGTTTGCCGGGGACACCCTTATCAACCCCGTCTAAGCACAATAGCCAGCCCTCGGTCCCTCAGATGTGGACAAGTAAAAGACCATTTCCTCCTAGCCATGAGAAAGCTAAGAGGTTGAATTTCACCATCTGCAAGTTCTTGGCTACAGAAATGCTGCCTTTCCGCCTGGTGGACACAGAGGATTTTCGAGACCTTATGTCCGTCGCAGTGCCCCAGTACCAGATGCCCAGTCGGCACTACTTCTCAAAGAAAGGTGTGCCTGCGCTCCACCAGCATGTCGCACACAACATCACCGCTTTTTTGAGAAACTCTGTGTGTGACAGGTAGTGTTGAGCCACCCCCGTAGTGTTCGAGTTCGGTTCGGTTCGTCGAACACCCGTGTGTTCGCCGAACTGTTCGTCGAACTGTTCATCGAACACCTTCGAACACCGTTAAAACCAATGGCAGGCAAACAAAAACACATAGAAACACATAAAAAACACCTTCAAAGGTGTCCAAAAGCTGACAAACTGCTCAGAAGACACAACTAACACATGGAAAAGTGACAAGTACATATAGTCATGCGAAAATAAAAGAGGTGGAGGAGTAAAAGGAGGGGGAGACACAGATATAGGCATGTCATGCCCTTCTAAAATCCAAAAAGTGAGAAGCCGACACGGCCAGTCCGCTCCTGCCCGTGCCACCTCCGTGTCGCCGGGTTTGTGCCAGAGCCGCGGTGAACCCTGATGGCCAGCCCCCCTCTCCCAATACTGGTGCCTGTCCGCTGGTGGGTCGAGCGAGCCCCCCTGTGGTGGAGGCAGCTCTAAGCTTTTTAATTTAAATTGTCTCTCTAATTTGAATGAATACACTTTAAATCCATTTACAAGGATCTATTGGAGGGCAAGTCTCATGCCAGCAGCCTCGTAATTCCAGCTCCAGTAGCGTCCACTAAAGCTGCTGCAGTTAAAAAGCTTTTATAAGGATCGAGCTCGGCTGTCCACCGCAAGGCATCCTATTGCCAGTCCCAGCCCCTATGCCTTGGGGTGCCTCCTGATGCTCTTCACTGAGTATCCCATGGTCCCGAAGCATTTCCTTTGAAAAAATTAAGTGTCTAAACTACAGGTGGTGTAGCTTGCTTAACAGCCGGGATAATCCACTGACTAGCAGACACTGCTACTAGGCACAAAGTATTTCCTGGGCTAGATGCAGTTAAAAATTTGTAATTAGATACTCTCGTTGGATGCTGAGAAAGCATTCCATAGAGTCTCCTGGCACGCCATATATGATTCTCTTAAAAAGCTTGGGGTAGGGGTCTAGGGGACCCTTTTATAACCAAAATCACGGCCCTGTATCGCAATACGTCACCTAGGCTGAAGATAAATGGAACAGTAGCACCCTGAGGGCTCGGTTGCTACAGACGTATTGCACCTCACCCAGAGGTGTGATATCTCACTCTCAGGTAAGGATGGAGTGTGGATCAGGACCCGACACCTGCATGCATTACACCACATTGCCGTGGGGCAGGGCGACCAATATGCCCCTGAGATGGGCACGACAGTCCCTGTCCCTGGCTGGAGTGGGGGGAGGGAACACTGAGGAAGGGGAACCCTGTAGTGCAGGAGCAGGGAGGAAGCAGTTCCTGGGTGCATTGAGAAGGGAGTATAAAAGGTGGGCACCATCTTAGTTCAGTGCAGAGAAGTCTGAGCAGAAGTGGCAGGGAGCAGGGGCTCTGCATGAGCTCTGCTCCAGAGGCTGGCCTAGTAACAGAGGCCCAGGCCTGGAAGAGGGAGAAGGAAGGAAGAGGAGCGGAGAAGGCTCCAGGAACGAGGAATGAAGGGATCCCAGGGGTGCGGACGGGCGAGTCGCCACCGCACGCCCGAATCCACCTGCGTGGAGGGGTCAGGCCAAAGGGGGAGACCGGTCCCCAAACTAGTGGAGGCAGGAAACGACCCTCAGCTAGAAACCGGAGGCTCTGACATTTTATGTGGCGCAGCCCCTCGCTACACCCGCTAGGAAGGCACCACATAGGGTCAGGGAAACTGGCGCCAAGTTTACCAAGAGGAGGCCCGAGGCAGCCGGACAGAAGTGTTGGTAAGAAAGGCCAGACAAAGGACACACAAAGGGGGTCCTGTGAAGTGCTCCAAAGTTATCTGGGAGTTGTCTGAGCCCCTCACCTGGTGAGCACAGTACGACGTGGGCAGCCGTTACCTGCAGACGTGGTCTGGATAATAAGAACTGTGAGTAAAGGCCCTGGACTGCATCACTGACTCCGTGTCGTTACTGCTGCTGCCCTGCACCATCACCCCCATCCTCCGCATACACTGCCCTGAGGCTATACTCCTCCCGTGGGGAGTTATGCTACGCTCTGCTGCACCCACAACACCAGCCTCAGCGGTCTGCCCTGTAGCGGCGGTTCACTCTGACCGCAATCCACGGGTGGCGTAGTCAGACATTTAAACATCAAAACCACATAAATAGTTCCGCCACTGGTTTGACCGCCCTGAGCCACGGAACCGGGTCGCCGCCACGAAGACTACAACCACCAGCATCCACCAAAAAGGGTCCGGCTCCGGGTGTCCCAAGGCCCAGGGGGTGCGTCAGAACATTTTCATCACCTTTCACAATCACCAATGGGACAAGGCAGGGATGTCCTCTGTCCCCTCTCTTACACATCCTAGTGACGGAGCACCTGCTCTCATCAATTCGCCATAACCCCAATATTAGGTGGATTGAGGTGGGAGGCACCGAGTACAAGTGCTCTCTATTTGCTGATGATGTCCTAGTATATATCACTCAATCACATATATCCATCCATGCTGTTATGGCTGAAATAGATCACTTTGTTACATGGTAAAATTTTAAAATCAATGCAGCGAAGTCTGAGGCCCTCGATGTCTCCCTCCCCAAATCCATATAGGATTCCATCCAGTCCAACTTTCCCTTTGCCTGGCCCTCACAGGGTATCAAATACTTAGGAATTCCTATTCATAGAGACCTCTCCCATCTATGTTATCTTAATTTTGGGCCCTTTATTGAACAATTCCATACAGACCACGGTTGGCAAGTTAGAACTGTAAGATTCACTACGTGAACCGCTGGTGTTTTGTGGAAAAGCACATGTACACCGCGTTCCAAATTATTATGCAAAAAGTGTTTCCTACAGGCAATTACGTCAGGTTGAAAGAGCAGCGGCAAAAAAGCCTTGTCATAGCAGCAGACAAGTTTTTGAAGCTGCTTGTGCCTCCAACGTCCCCCGAACAACAAGATGCAGGGTCCTTCAGAGGTTTGCAGCTGTGCATACGCCATCCTGTCGACCTCCTCTATCCACTTCACACAAGCAGAAACGGCTCCAGTGGGCCAAACATTACATGAAGACTGATTTCAAAACTGTTTTGTTCACGGATGAGTGCCGTGCAGCGCTCGATGGTCCAGATGGATGGAGTGGAGGATGGCTGGTTGATGGACACCCCACGCAAACACGGCTACAGCGCCAACAAGGAGGAGGTGGAGTAATGTTTTGGGCTGGAATCATGGGGAGAGAGATTGTCGGCCCCTTTAGGATCCCTGAAGGCGCTAAAGATGAACTCCATAATGTATGTGGATTTTCTCAAACAGCACTTCCTGCCATGGTTCAAGAAGAAGAACCGTGTATTTCACAGCAAGATCATTTTTCTGCATGATAATGCACCATCTCATGCTGCACATAAAACATCTGCATCTCTGGCTGATATGGGCATAAAAGGGGACAAACTTATGGTGTGACCCCCATGCTCCCCTGACCTCTACCCCATTCAGAACCTTTGGAGCATCATTAAAAGGAGTGTCTATGATGGCGGGAGGCAGTTCACATCTAAGCAACAGCTCTGGGAGGGTATTCTGTCCTCATGCAAAACAATTGAAGCAGAAACCATCCAAAACCTGACAAATTCAATGGACGAGAGAGTTCAGAAGCTCCTTTCGAACAAGGGGTCCTATGTGAAAATGTAACATCACCTAGAATAAAGTTTTGAGTTGAAAACTGTTTGATTTCAGTTTCTAACAACCTGCTAATGCTTATAATTTCAAAAATGACCATTTTTTGGTCTTTATTAAAATGAAAAGGTTGATCGAAAAGTTTGGGGGATCTAAGAGTGTGGCAACCCAGTAGTCATGATTACTTCGAATTCTGACAATATGAGGGTCATGCTGCAGGTAGTGCAGCAAGAAGGCACTTATGTGTCTTGCGCATCTCGGAGCCCCAAAATTATTTTCCGGGCTAGATGCAGCTAAAAATTATTTTTAATTTTAAATCTGGTGGAGCTTATTATAGATGGCCTAATAGGATCAGTGCTGCACACTGCTACAAAGCCCAAATTATTTTCCAGTCAAGATACAGATAAACATGATTAGTAATTTGAAAGCTTAAAACGTTTGGTAGGGTGATTTTAACCAATCATCAAGCTTTTACTCTCCCCAGGATGACACAGGGGTAGAAAAGTCGTTTCGGATCCATGATTTGTTCATCTTTATGAAAGTGAGTCTGTCTACATTATCAGTGGAGAGCCGCGTGCGCTTATCTGTCAGCACACCACCAGCAGCGCTGAACACACGTTCAGACAGAACGCTGGCTGCGGGGCATGACAAGATCTCCAAGGCGTAAGTGGCTAGCTCCGGCCATTTATCCAGATTGGAAGCCCAAAAAGAGCAAGGGTCCAGTGACACAGTCGTGGCTTCAATGTTTACTTGGAGATACTCCTGTACCATCGTCTCTAGGCGTTGACTATGTGTCAGACTTCTTGTCTCCTGTGGCCTTGCAAAGGATGGGCTAAAAAAGTGGTGAAATGATTCCGCAAAATTGATGTTACCAGCAGATACTGTGGTTCTGTTACGGTTTGAGTGCTGAACACTTGACGGTCCCACGGTTGGCAAGTTGGAACTGTGAGATTCACTACGTGCACCACTGGTATTTTGTGGAAAAGCACATGTAAGATTCTGCAACAGTCTCTGCTGATACTCCTGCATGCGTGCATCCCTTTCTATGGCAGGAATAATTTCTGCAAATTTACTTTTGTACCGGGGATCTAACAGTGTGGCAACCCAGTAGTCAGGATTATTTCTAATTCTCACAATTCGACGGTCATGTTGCAGGTAGTGCAGCAAGAAGGCACTCATGTGTGTTGCGCATCCAGGAGCACCAAGTCCCTGTTGTGTTGGTGGGGAGGTAACAATCATGCTTCCTTCCTCTGTCCTCTCCCCCCAACCTCGCACAACAGAAATGTGATCAAGGTCTCCCTCATCTGATGAGTCTTCCATCAGTTCGTCCTCCACTTCTTCCTGGGCTCCTGCACCTTCCTCACTAGTTTGGCTGCTACCATGCGCCCTGGTAAAACCATCTCCCCCACCCTCACATGCCTGCCGCCTTGGTGCTGCCGACCGTCTGGACCTTGCAGATGTTAGCCCTTCCGCATACAACTCCTCCTCCTCTACTTCCTCCACCTCCTCTTGTGCCACCACCTGACTCCGAATTCTGTTTAACATGTGCTCCAGCATGTAAATCACCGGAATAGTCATGCTGATAATGGCATCGTCAGCACTAAACATCTTCGTCGCCATTTCAAAACTGTGCAGAAGGGTGCATAGGTCCCTGATCTGAGACCACTCCTCCAGCGTGATTTGCCCCACCTCTGGATCTCGTTGGCCCAGGCTATACGTCAGAACGTATTGCACCAGGGCTTGTCGGTGTGGCCACAGTCGCTGCAACATGTGCAGAGTTGAATTCCACCGGGTAGGCACATCGCATTTTAGCCGGTGAAGTGGCAGGCCCAACGACTTCTGTAGAGATGTAAGTCGCTGAGCTGCGGGATGCGAACGGCGAAAGTGAGCACACAGCGTCCGTGCCCTCTGCAGAAGGCCATCTAGTCTGGGATAGTGGGCTAAAAATTGCTGGACAACCAGGTTCAACACGTGAGCCATACAAGGCACGTGTGTGACATTGCCCCGGCGAAGGGCCGCACCCAGGTTTGCAGCATTGTCGCACACGGCCTTCCCTGGTTTCAGGTCCAGTGGAGACAACCATTCATGAAATTGGTTCTCCAGAGCTGACCACAACTCCTCAGCTGTGTGACTCACATTTCCCAGACATTTCAATGTAAAAACCGCCTGATGACGTTGAGCCCTACTGCCAGCATAGTAAGGAGGTATGCAGGATCCCTTCTGCGCAGTTAGAAAGCTTGTGGCATGACCAGACAGGCTTTGGGTGCAGGTGGAAGACCGAGAGGAGGTTGAGGAGGCAGAAGCAGTGGAGGAACTTTGACATAAAGAGGATTGACGCACAACTCGTGGGGACGGCAAGACTTGGACAGCAGCCCCTTGTCCTGCTGTCACCATAGTTACCCAGTGCCCAGTCAGCGACATGTAACGCCCCTGTCCATGCCTACTCGTCCAAGTGTCTGTGGTGAAATGCACCCTGTCACTAGAGATGAGCGTTGTTCTACTCGAACTGTTCGCCAATCTCAAATTCGAGCTGTTTTGGGCGGTGTTCGAGCCGTTCGGCGAACACGAACAATTTGAGAAAAATTCGGCTGTTCGAGGTTATGTTCGATAACTATTCGTGCACCAAAATCATAACTGGATTTTTTCTCAGTAATGATGAAAATTAATGTTAATACGCAGTTTGAGTGTACAGCGGGGTGGGGGGAGGGGCAGGGGATGGATCTCTGCAGGAACAATGAAGATCTCCATTTTTTTTTCTCTTTCCCGCATTTACAGTGGGGAGGTGCAATCTGTCAGCCTATCAGCAGCGCACACACGGAGCGAAGTGCTTTTTTTCACACAAGCAAGGGCATGTGTCATTGGCAGTGTATGTCACATGTCCTTGCCCTATAAGACCAAGCCATTTTCCCCGTCGCCACCATTTTCTCACTGCTGCAGCTGCGTGTTAGACGGCACCGCTGTTGCTGTGTGCGCTATACCTTGTTAATTTCAAGCCAATTTTCGCACAAATATACAGATAGCTTGGGAGTAGGGAATAGTTGTGATTGCAGTCCTTTTAAGGACTAGGTTACAGCATTTCCTACGACTTTTATCAGGGAGGTCTGTGCTCTTAAATAGATCGGTTGTGGGAGTAAAGACTAATTGTCATTGCAGTCCTTTTCAGGACTAGGTTACATGAGTTCCTATCAGTTTTTGCCAGGCAGGTCTGTGCCAGTGCTGTGCAAGTTTTTTTCACAGCATTTGGCTGAATCTAGCAAAGCTAATCCTTTTTGGCCTATTGCAGAGTGTGTTAGTCAGTGGAGTAGCCTATCTGTGTTGCAAGATATACCACCTGTGTATAGAATACCAATTTTTTTACTGCACCTAGTGAAGTAAAATCTTTTGGGCATAGCATCATTCTATTAGTCCATCTATACTGACCTCCATCAGGTTGCAAATTAAAACGAATTTTTATCTGCATCTACAGTACCTCTGAAAAAATATTGGGCTTCTAGCTGTGTGTGGGTCTTGTTCTATTAATCCATCTATACTGACCTCCATCAGGTTGCAAACTGAATATATTTTTTTCTGCATCTACCTCTGAAAAAATATTTGGCCTTCTAGTAGTGTGTCGGACTTTCTCTATTAGTCCATCTATACTGACTTCCATCAGGTTGCAAATTAAAACTAATTTTTATCTGCATCTACAGTACCTCTGAAAAAATATTTGGCCTTCTAGTAGTGTGTCGGACTTTCTCTATTAGTCCATCTATACTGACTTCCATCAGGTTGCAAATTAAAACCAATTTTTATCTGCATCTACAGTACCTCTGAAAAAATATTTGGGCTTCTAGCAGTGTGTGGGACTTGTTCTATTAGTCCATCTATACTGACCTCCATCAGGTTGCAAACTGAATATAGTTTTTTCTGCATCTACCTCTGAAAAAATATTGGGCTTCTAGCTGTGTGTGGGTCTTGTTCTATTAATCCATCTATACTGACCTCCATCAGGTTGCAAACTGAATATATTTTTTTCTGCATCTACCTCTGAAAAAATATTTGGCCTTCTAGTAGTGTGTCGGACTTTCTCTATTAGTCCATCTATACTGACCTCCATCAGGTTGCAAACTGAATATATTTTTTTTCTGCATCTAGCACTGAAAAAATATTTGGCCTTCTAGTAGTGTGTCGGACTTTCTCTATTAGTCCATCTATACTGACCTCCATCAGGTTGCAAATTAAAACTAATTTTTATCTGCATCTACTGTACCTCTGAAAAAATATTTGGGCTTCTAGCTGTGTGTGGGACTTGTTGTATTAGTCCATCTATACTGACCTCCATCAGGTTGCAAACTGAATATAGTTTTTTCTGCATCTACCTCTGAAAAAATATTTGGCCTTCTAGTAGTGTGTCGGACTTTCTCTATTAGTCCATCTATACTGACCTCCATCAGGTTGCAAATTAAAACTAATTTTTATCTGCATCTACAGTACCTCTGAAAAAATATTTGGGCTTCTAGCAGTGTGTGGGACTTGTTCTATTAGTCCATCTATACTGACCTCCATCAGGTTGCAAACTGAATATATTTTTTTCTGCATCTACCTCTGAAAAAATATTGGGCTTCTAGCTGTGTGTGGGTCTTGTTCTATTAATCCATCTATACTGACCTCCATCAGGTTGCAAACTGAATATATTTTTTTCTGCATCTACCTCTGAAAAAATATTTGGCCTTCTAGTAGTGTGTCGGACTTTCTCTATTAGTCCATCTATACTGACCTCCATCAGGTTGCAAATTAAAACTAATTTTTATCTGCATCTACAGTACCTCTGAAAAAATATTTGGGCTTCTAGCAGTGTGTGGGACTTGTTCTATTAGTCCATCTATACTGACCTCCATCAGGTTGCAAACTGAATATAGTTTTTTCTGCATCTACCTCTGAAAAAATATTGGGCTTCTAGCTGTGTGTGGGTCTTGTTCTATTAATCCATCTATACTGACCTCCATCAGGTTGCAAACTGAATATATTTTTTTCTGCATCTACCTCTGAAAAAATATTTGGCCTTCTAGTAGTGTGTCGGACTTTCTCTATTAGTCCATCTATACTGACCTCCATCAGGTTGCAAACTGAATATAATTTTTTTCTGCATCTAGCTCTGAAAAAATATTTGGCCTTCTAGTAGTGTGTCGGACTTTCTCTATTAGTCCATCTATACTGACCTCCATCAGGTTGCAAATTAAAACAAATTTTTATCTGCATCTACAGTACCTCTAAAAAAATATTTGGGCTTCTAGCAGTGTGTGGGACTTGTTCTATTAGTCCATCTATACTGACCTCCATCAGGCTGCAAACTGAATATATTTTTTTCTGCATCTACCGCTGGAAAAATATTGGGCTTCTAGCTGTGTGTGGGTCTTGTTCTATTAATCCATCTATACTGACCTCCATCAGGTTGCAAACTGAATATAATTTTTTTCTGCATCTAGCTCTGAAAAAATATTTGGCCTTCTAGTAGTGTGTCGGACTTTCTCTATTAGTCCATCTATACTGACCTCCATCAGGTTGCAAATTAAAACTAATTTTTATCTGCATCTACAGTACCTCTGAAAAAATATTTGGGCTTCTAGCTGTGTGTGGGACTTGTTGTATTAGTCCATCTATACTGACCTCCATCAGGTTGCAAACTGAATATATTTTTTTCTGCATCTACCTCTGAAAAAATATTTGGCCTTCTAGTAGTGTGTCGGACTTTCTCTATTAGTCCATCTATACTGACCTCCATCAGGTTGCAAATTAAAAATAATTTTTATCTGCATCTACAGTACCTCTGAAAAAATATTTGGGCTTCTAGCTGTGTGCGGGACTTGTTGTATTAGTCCATCTATACTGACCTCCATCAGGTTGCAAACTGAATATATTTTTTTCTGCATCTACCTCTGAAAAAATATTTGGCCTTCTAGTAGTGTGTCGGACTTTCTCTATTAGTCCATCTATACTGACCTCCATCAGGTTGCAAATTAAAACTAATTTTTATCTGCATCTACAGTACCTCTGAAAAAATATTTGGGCTTCTAGCAGTGTGTGGGACTTGTTCTATTAGTCCATCTATACTGACCTCCATCAGGTTGCAAACTGAATATATTTTTTTCTGCATCTACCTCTGAAAAAATATTGGGCTTCTAGCTGTGTGTGGGTCTTGTTCTATTAATCCATCTATACTGACCTCCATCAGGTTGCAAACTGAATATATTTTTTTCTGCATCTACCTCTGAAAAAATATTTGGCCTTCTAGTAGTGTGTCGGACTTTCTCTATTAGTCCATCTATACTGACCTCCATCAGGTTGCAAATTAAAACTAATTTTTATCTGCATCTACAGTACCTCTGAAAAAATATTTGGGCTTCTAGCAGTGTGTGGGACTTGTTCTATTAGTCCATCTATACTGACCTCCATCAGGTTGCAAACTGAATATAGTTTTTTCTGCATCTACCTCTGAAAAAATATTGGGCTTCTAGCTGTGTGTGGGTCTTGTTCTATTAATCCATCTATACTGACCTCCATCAGGTTGCAAACTGAATATATTTTTTTCTGCATCTACCTCTGAAAAAATATTTGGCCTTCTAGTAGTGTGTCGGACTTTCTCTATTAGTCCATCTATACTGACCTCCATCAGGTTGCAAATTCAAAATAATTTTTTTCTGCATCTAACCCAGCCAATAGTTTTGGCCTAATACCACAGTTTGGCCACTCAGCTCTGCTCGGTTACCATCCATTGTTTTTCTGTGCAAACAACTCCAGAGTTGTGAATTAGTTAACCACCAAAATGAGTGGAAAAAGGCCTGCTGCTGGTGGAAAGGGGAATAGGCGTGTTGGGAAGGGGAAAAAAGGTTGTGTCCGTGGGGTAGGTGTTAAAGCAACAGTAACATCTGCAGAAGAAAGACCATCTTCCAGCCAAACTAAAATGTCTACTTCTTTTAGCGGACAATGTGATAAGATCCCTTTCTTACGGCCACGCCAATCGCTACAAATTCCAGATGAGGCACAAAAACAGCAGGTGCTTTAACGGATATCAAGTGCTCCTTTAAGTGGGCTCTCCTCCACATCAACTTCAACATCACAAATACTCCAGTCCTCAAAGGTGTCACCCAAATCGCACTTGCTTCCTCACAGCTCCCAAATCTCCAGCTGCCCGTCTGAGTAAGAGGTAGAACAGATGGTTGAGTCTGCAGAGCTGTTTACTCATACTATAGCCTGGGAATCAGAGGTCGACTCCAGCGCTTCTGTGAATCCAGACGAGGAAATGATCTGCACTGATGCCCAGAATCTTTATGAGTCAGATCCAGGACCAGACGCAGAAGGTTCTGACCATAATGTAGACCCTCATTCCCAAACTGTAACTCCTGTTGGTGGAGACAATGAGGAAGACGATGATAAGACTCAAATACCTGATTGGAGCGACAACTTTAGTTTTTTGTCAGGGCAGGAACAGGTTGGCTCTGAGGACGACGGGTGTGATAACGCACAGGGTGATGATGATGAGGTCGGAGATCCCACTTACTGTCAACCCACAGTCAGCCAAGAGATGAGGTCAGCAGAGGAGGTGGAGGAAGATGCTAGTGACGACGAGGTCAGGTTGCGCCTTCCTGGACAGAGACGTAGTACTGGAAGCACGTCAACAACTGCATCCTCAAACACAACTCTGCCTCTCACCACAAGTCGTGGTGGCTCTTCAGGTCGCATGGGTGCTAAGCCTTGCATAGCCTGGGCATTTTTTCAGATCGATAAAGATGACCCAACTCGTGTTATCTGTAACATTTGTCAGCAAAAGCTAAGTAGAGGCCAAAAAATACATAGTTTGAGTACTTCATGCATGAACCGGCACATGGACATGAAGCATAAGTTGCAGTGGGAAGCTCAGTGTGCTACAATGCGGCCTAGCCGGCCGGGCCAACCACCGTCTGCAATATCTTGTGCATCCGCGGCCTATTCATCCTCTGTGACTGGGGGGACAGCAGTCACACCTGTTTTGGGGCGCAGACCTGCCACCTCTTTACCCGCAACAGCCAGCGTGATTGGCAGGTCATCATTTTCTTTGGAGGTGGTAACACCAGCTGGTGTTGAGCGCTGTCCGACATCGATAGCACCACCTTTGGATGAAGGCAACCTAACATGTCCGCCTGCATCTTCCTCACAGACCGGCAGTTTGCCGGGGACACCCTTATCAACCCCGTCTAAGCACAATAGCCAGCCCTCGGTCCCTCAGATGTGGACAAGTAAAAGACCATTTCCTCCTAGCCATGAGAAAGCTAAGAGGTTGAATTTCACCATCTGCAAGCTCTTGGCTACAGAAATGCTGCCTTTCCGCCTGGTGGACACAGAGGATTTTCGAGACCTTATGTCCGTCGCAGTGCCCCAGTACCAGATGCCCAGTCGGCACTACTTCTCAAAGAAAGGTGTGCCTGCGCTCCACCAGCATGTCGCACACAACATCACCGCTTCTTTGAGAAACTCTGTGTGTGACAGGGTGCATTTCACCACAGACACTTGGACGAGTAGGCATGGACAGGGGCGTTACATGTCGCTGACTGGGCACTGGGTAACTATGGTGACAGCAGGACAAGGGGCTGCTGTCCAAGTCTTGCCGTCCCCACGAGTTGTGCGTCAATCCTCTTTATGTCAAAGTTCCTCCACTGCTTCTGCCTCCTCAACCTCCTCTCGGTCTTCCACCTGCACCCAAAGCCTGTCTGGTCATGCCACAAGCTTTCTAACTGCGCAGAAGGGATCCTGCATACCTCCTTACTATGCTGGCAGTAGGGCTCAACGTCATCAGGTGGTTTTTACATTGAAATGTCTGGGAAATGTGAGTCACACAGCTGAGGAGTTGTGGTCAGCTCTGGAGAACCAATTTCATGAATGGTTGTCTCCACTGGACCTGAAACCAGGGAAGGCCGTGTGCGACAATGCTGCAAACCTGGGTGCGGCCCTTCGCCGGGGCAATGTCACACACGTGCCTTGTATGGCTCACGTGTTGAACCTGGTTGTCCAGCAATTTTTAGCCCACTATCCCAGACTAGATGGCCTTCTGCAGAGGGCACGGACGCTGTGTGCTCACTTTCGCCGTTCGCATCCCGCAGCTCAGCGACTTACATCTCTACAGAAGTCGTTGGGCCTGCCACTTCACCGGCTAAAATGCGATGTGCCTACCCGGTGGAATTCAACTCTGCACATGTTGCAGCGACTGTGGCCACACCGACAAGCCCTGGTGCAATACGTTCTGACGTATAGCCTGGGCCAACGAGATCCAGAGGTGGGGCAAATCACGCTGGAGGAGTGGTCTCAGATCAGGGACCTATGCACCCTTCTGCACAGTTTTGAAATGGCGACGAAGATGTTTAGTGCTGACGATGCCATTATCAGCATGACTATTCCGGTGATTTACATGCTGGAGCACATGTTAAACAGAATTCGGAGTCAGGTGGTGGCACAAGAGGAGGTGGAGGAAGTAGAGGAGGAGGAGTTGTATGCGGAAGGGCTAACATCTGCAAGGTCCAGACGGTCGGCAGCACCAAGGCGGCAGGCATGTGAGGGTGGGGGAGATGGTTTTACCAGGGCGCATGGTAGCAGCCAAACTAGTGAGGAAGGTGCAGGAGCCCAGGAAGAAGTGGAGGACGAACTGATGGAAGACTCATCAGATGAGGGAGACCTTGATCACATTTCTGTTGTGCGAGGTTGGGGGGAGAGGACAGAGGAAGGAAGCATGATTGTTACCTCCCCACCAACACAACAGGGACTTGGTGCTCCTGGATGCGCAACACACATGAGTGCCTTCTTGCTGCACTACCTGCAACATGACCCTCGAATTGTGAGAATTAGAAATAATCCTGACTACTGGGTTGCCACACTGTTAGATCCCCGGTACAAAAGTAAATTTGCAGAAATTATTCCTGCCATAGAAAGGGATGCACGCATGCAGGAGTATCAGCAGAGACTGTTGCAGAATCTTACATGTGCTTTTCCACAAAATACCAGTGGTGCACGTAGTGAATCTTACAGTTCTAACTTGCCCCTGTGAGGGCCAGGCAAAGGGAAAGTTGGACTGGATGGAATCCTATATGGATTTGGGGAGGGAGACATCGAGGGCCTCAGACTTCGCTGCATTGATTTTAAAATTTGACCATGTAACAAAGTGATCTATTTCAGCCATAACAGCATGGATGGATATATGTGATTGAGTGATATATACTAGGACATCATCAGCAAATAGAGAGCACTTGTACTCGGTGCCTCCCACCTCAATCCACCTAATATTGGGGTTATGGCGAATTGATGAGAGCAGGTGCTCCGTCACTAGGATGTATAAGAGAGGGGACAGAGAACATCCCTGCCTTGTCCCATTGGTGATTGTGAAAGGTGATGAAAATGTTCTGACGCGCCCCCTGGGCCTTGGGACACCCGGAGCCGGACCCTTTTTGGTGGATGCTGGTGGTTGTAGTCTCCGTGGTGGCGACCCGGTTCCGTGGCTCAGGGCGGTCAAACCAGTGGCGGAACTATTTATGTGGTTTTGATGTTTAAATGTCCGACTACGCCACCCGTGGATTGCGGTCAGAGTGAACCGCCGCTCCAGGGCAGACCGCTGAGGCTGGTGTTGTGGGTGCAGCAGAGCGTAGCATAACTCCCCACGGGAGGAGTATAGCCTCAGGGCAGTGTATGCGGAGGATGGGGGTGATGGTGCAGGGCAGCAGCAGTAATGACACGAAGTCAGTGATGCAGTCCAGGGCCTTTACTCACAGTTCTTATTATCCAGACCACGTCTGCAGGTAACGGCTGCCCACGTCGTACTGTGCTCACCAGGTGAGGGGCTCAGACAACTCCCAGATAACTTTGGAGTGCTTCACAGGACCCCCTTTGTGTGTCCTTTGTCTGGCCTTTCTTACCAACCCTTCTGTCCGGCTGCCTCGGGCCTCCTCTTGGTAAACTTGGCGCCAGTTTCCCTGACCCTATGTGGCGCCTTCCTAGCGGGTGTAGCGAGGGGCTGCGCCACATAAAATGTCACAGCCTCCTGTTTCTAGCTGAGGGTCGTTTCCTGCCTCCACTAGTTTCGGGGACCGGTCTCCCCCTTTGGCCTGACCCCTCCACGCAGGTGGATTCGGGCGTGCGGTGGCGACTCGCCCGTCCGCACCCCTGAGATCCCTTTGTTCCTCGTTCCTGGAGCCTTCTCCGCTCCTCTTCCTTCCTTCTCCCCCTTCCAGGCCTAGGCCCGCCTCCGGAGCAGAGCTCATGCAGAGCCCCTGCTCCCTGCCACTTCTGCTCAGACTTCTCTGCACTGAACTAAGATGGTGCCCACCTTTTATACTCCCTTCTCAATGCACCCAGGAACTGCTTCCTCCCTGCTCCTGCACTACAGGGTTCCCCTTCCTCAGTGTTCCCTCCCCCCACTCCAGCCAGGGACAGGGACTGTCGTGCCCATCTCAGGGGCATATTGGTCGCCCTGCCCCACGGCAATGTGGTGTAATGCATGCAGGTGTCGGGTCCTGATCCACACTACATCCTTACCTGAGAGTGAGATATCACACCTCTGGGTGAGGTGCAATACCTCTGTAGCAACCGAGCCCTCAGGGTGCTACAGTTCCATTTATCTTCAGCCTAGGTGACGTATTGCGATACAGGGCCGTGATTTTGGCTATAAAAGGGTCCCCTAGACCCCTACCCCAAGCTTTTTAAGAGAATCATATATGGCGTGCCAGGAGACTCTATGGAATGCTTTCTCAGCATCCAACGAGAGTATCTAATTACAAATTTTTAACTGCATCTAGCCCAGGAAATACTTTGTGCCTAGTAGCAGTGTCTGCTAGTCAGCGGATTATCCCGGCTGTTAAGCAAGCTACACCACCTGTAGTTTGGACACTTCATTTTTTCAAAGGAAATGCTTCGGGACCACGGGATACTCAGTGAAGAGCATCAGGAGGCACCCCAAGGAATAGGGGCTCGGACTGGCAGTAGGATGCCTTGCGGTGGACAGCCGAGCTCGATCCTTATAAAAGCTTTTTAACTGCAGCAGCTTTAGTGGATGCTACTGGAGCTGGAATTACGCGGCTGCTGGCATGAGACTTGCCCTCCAATAGATCCTTGTAAATGGATTTAAAGTGTATTTATTCAAATTAGAGAGACAATTTAAATTAAAAAGCTTAGAGCTACCTCCACCACAGGGGGGCTCGCTCGACCCACCAGCGGACAGGCACCAGTATTGGGAGAGGGGGGCTGGCCGTCAGGGTTCACCGCGGCTCTGGCACAAACCCGGCGACACGGAGGTGGCACGGGCAGGAGCGGACTGAACGTGTCGGCTTCTCACTTTTTGGATTTTAGAAGGGCATGACATGCCTATATCTGTGTCTCCCCCTCCTTTTACTCCTCCACCTCTTTTCTTTTCGCATGACTATATGTACTTGTCACTTTTCCATGTGTTAGTTGTGTCTTCTGAGCAGTTTGTCAGCTTTTGGACACCTTTGAAGGTGTTTTCTATGTGTTTCTATGTGTTTTTGTTTGCCTGCCATTGGTTTTAACGGTGTTCGAAGGTGTTCGATGAACAGTTCGACGAACAGTTCGGCGAACACACGGGTGTTCGACGAACCGAACCGAACTCGAACACTACGGGGGTGGCTCAACACTATTTAGGGGTTGCTTTGCTGCCTCTGGCACTGGACTGCTTGACCGTGTGCATGGCATTATGAAATCTGAAGACTACCAACAAATTTTGCAGCCTAATGTAGGGCCCAGTGTGAGAAAGTTGGGTCTCTCTCAGAGGTCATGGGTCTTCCAGCAGGACAATGACCCAAAACACACTTCCAAAAGCACTATAAAATGGTTTAAGAGAAAGCACTGGAGACTTCTAAGGTGGCCAGCAATGAGTCCAGACCTGAATCCCACAGAACACGTGTGGAGAGATCTCAAAATGGTAGTTTGGAGAAGGCACCCTTCAAATATCAGGGACCTGGAGCAGTTTGCCAAAGAAGAATGGTCTACAATTCCAGCAGAGCATTGTAGGAAACTCATTGATGGTTACCGGAAGCGGTTGTTCGCAGTTATTTTGGCTAAAGGTTGTGCAACCAAGTATTAGGCTGAGGGTGCCAATACTTTTGTCTGGCCCATTTTTGGAGTTTTGTGTGAAATGATCAATGATTTGATTTTTGCTTCATTCTCTTTTGTGTTTTTTCCTTGCAAGCAAATTAAATGAAGATAATAATACCAAAGAATTTGTGATTGCAATCATTTTCAGGAAGAAACTGAGTATTATCTGACAGAATTGCAGGGGTGCCAATACTTTTGGCCACCACTGTATATGTATGGATTAGGTTGAAGGGCACACATTGTTTAGCAGGAGTGAGGTGGTGGCTAAAGAGGTGGCACACAGAACAAAATTTTGACACAAAGGTAATAAGTAGTGTTGGGCGAGCACTAAAATGCTTGCGGCTCACACCGGCGGTCTGCAGAGGGCCTAAAAATTGCCCAAATTGATGGGAACAATGCTCAAATGACATGGGAACAGCATGGGGAAGACCCCTGGAACCATTTCGGACTCCCAGGTAACTGCTGTTAATAATGTTGTCAGAGGTATTACTCCACTTTTACATACAAAAACGAAACCAAAATGGATGTTCCCGGGAAAAATGTTACGGAACATCCTTTCCAGTGTAATGAATTGTATATAAGGCAAAATAAATAACCAAAAACAAAAATACACCTCGGGCTATGTTCACACGTAGCATTTTTGATGCGTTTTTGCACTTTTGCATTGCTTTCAACCATGATAAATGCATTCACCGGGAAATGTCATTTTAACATTTTACAACCTTATCTGGCCATGTGGTGTGTGAGACATGATCAGACACATCTTGTTTCATTTATGAAGGAGGGACTCTGAAAGTCACAAAACCTATTTTTATAGGGCCTTTACTATTCTTAAAGGGCCAGCAGTCGGCCCTCACTATTCTTAGAGAGCCATCAGCCGGCAATGCTTTGTTGTTCCCATTACTAAAGAGTGGGTCTCCTATACTGTTATTGCGTTGCAGTATGTGGCAGGGCTGCCCAAAATTTGGACACACCCCAATACCCCTTTGGAAATTTGGATGCACCCCAATACCCCTTTGAAGAAACTTAGAGGAGGGCCTCCTGAAAACAATGTTCCCATTATTAGGAAGTGTGTCTCCCATGCTGTTTGCCTATGCAATGAATGCAAGGGCTGCCAAAAATTTGGAGGCACTCCAGTGCCCCTTGGAAGAGACGTGGAGGTCAGTGGGCCTCCTGAAAACAATGTTCCCATTATTAGGAAGTGAGTCTCCCATAGTGTTGGCCTATGCAGTGAATGCAAGGGCTGCCAAAAATTGGGAGGCACTCCAATGCACCTTGGAAAAGACGTGGAGGATGGCCTCATAAAAAAATGTTCCCATTAGAAAGGAGCGGGTCTCCTATACTTGTAATGCCCACGCACTAAGTGTATCGGCTGACAAACATTTACCCCTGGGGGGAATACATGAACATACTGTATGAAATTTTTTTTTTTGGGTATCATAAATACCCTTTAAAAAAATTATGTGGGTGTTGTATCACGGACCACGGTCACCCTGGTGATATGGTGGTGGAGGATGAGGATGAGGATAAGGAGGAGAACAAGGACAAATAGCCAAAATCAGGAAGTGTATACCCATGTGTGGGTGTGAAAAGGTGCATGGAAATACACCTCCCAAAAAAAGACACTGGATTTGAGTTTATGTTACTATCATTCGATAGTGTTGAGAGGTCTGGCCCGATCCAGCCCTTGTTCATTTTTATAAGAGTCAGGCTGTCAGCATTTTCAGTTGACAGGCGGATGCACTTATCAGCTATAATTCCACCAGCGGCACTAAAAGCACGCTCTGAAAAAACGATAGCTGCAGGGCAGGCCAGGACCTCCAAGGCGTAGAGAGACAGTTCATTCCACATGTCCAGCTTGGAAACCCAATAATTATAAGGCACAGAGGAATCACGGAGGACGTTGGTACAGTCGGCAAGGTACTCCCTCAGCATCTTCCCAAACTTTGCACTCCATGTGAGAGTACCTCGCACCTCAGGGCCTGTGCGATGAGAGGGGCTGAGAAAACTCTCCCAGAACTTTAACAGTGTTACCCTGCCTCTGTTGGATTGGAGTTGTGTCTCTCTCGGCTGTACTCCTTGGTTGTCCAATGAACTGTGACCTCTGCCGCCAGCATTTTCAGATGGGAATTTTTTTAATAGTTCCGCAACAAGGGTCTTCTGGTACTGCCCCACTACTGTCATTTTTGTAGACGCCTCAAAAATAAGAGATATAAAGTTCTCCTTGTAGCATAGGTCTTGAAATATCACCAACCAGTAATGACTGCCACCCAAAATTTTGAGAACGCGCGGATCACGGGAAAGGCAGCGTAACATAAACTCAGCCATGCGTGCCAGACTGCTAACAGGCAAGACTTCCGTGTCCTCGCCAAGCAGACGACTGACCGTCCTCTCCTCCTTCTCCCTGTCCTCAGGCCATCCACGCTGAACAAACGGTATAACAGTTGTGCAGGTAGTACCATCTATAGCGCATGAAACTAGCTCCTGTTCTCCCTACTCCTCTTCCTCATTGTCACCCAATCCACGTTGGGATGAGATAGGCTGGGCTGTGTGTAATCACCCTGTATGGTTCCTTGCTCAATATCATTGTGCTCCGCCTGCAATGCATCCTCTTTGATAGTGAGCAGAGAGCGTATCAGAAGACAGAGAAGCAGGATGGTAATGCTAATCATGGCGTCATCGCCACTCGTCATCTTGGTGGAGTCCTCAAAGTTTTGAAGCATGGTACAGATGTCTGACATCCATGTCCACTCCTGATGTCTTATGTGTGGAGTCGGAACTGAATACAGACGGCCTTGTTGATGCTGTTACTCAACAATAGCCCTCTTCTGCTTACAAATCCTTCCCAGAATCTGCAGTATAGAGTTCCAATATGTGGCGACATCACACACCACTCAGTGAGCTGGAAGCTGCAAAGGCTGCTGAAGCACGGCAAGGGCGGCGGAAGCTGAAGCTGACTTTCTAAAATGGGCACACAGGCAGTGTACTTTGACAGGCAGATCTGACAGCTCCGGGTAGCTTTTGAGAAACCGCTGAACCACGAGGTTAAGCACATGGGCCAGGCATGGTACATGTGTGAGCTCGCCTCGCCTCAGAGCCGCCACCAGGTTCCGGCCATTGTCACACATGACCATGCCTGACTGTAGGTTCAGCGGTGTCAGCCACAGATCTGCCTGCTCTTTCAGAGCTGTCCACAACTCTTCAGCATTGTGCGGTTTGTCACCTAAGCATATTAGCTTCAGCACAGACTGTTGCTGCTTGGCCGAGGCAGTGCTACAGTGCTTCCAGCTTGTGACTGATTTGGTCATTTCGAAGATGGAGGCTGAAGAGGAGGAGGCGGATGAGGTGTAGGAGCTGTAGACTGTGTGGGCAACCCTGATTAATCTAGGGCCCGCAATCCTCGGCGTCGGGAGGATGTGTTCCGTCCCAAGGTCCGACTGGGTCCCGGCTTCCACTATGTTAACCCAGTGTGCCGTCAGCGAGATGTACCGTCCCTGCCCACAAGCACTTGTCCACATATCCGTGGTTAGGTGGACCTTCCCTGCAACTGCATTGCTGAGGGCACGGCTAATGTTGTGGGACACGTGCTTGTATAATGCGGGCATGGCACACCAGGAGAAATAGTGGCGGCTGGGGACCGAGAACCGAGGGACGGCCGCCGCCATCAGGTTGCCAAAAGCTTCTGTCTCCACGAGCCTAAAAGGCAACATTTCGAGCGCAAGCAGTCGCGATATGTGGGAATTTAGTAGTGTGGCCTGTGGAGCATTGGCTGCGTATTTGCGCTTGCGTTCCAAGGACTGGGGTATGGACAACTGAACGCCGCGCTGGGGCATGGACGTGCTTGTTGATGGTGCTAGTTGAGAGTGTGCAACGATAGGTGCAGGGCAGGAGGCAACTTCGCATCCACTAAGGACAGGGGATTGGCTTGCACACACGACAGCGGAAGAAGCAGTGGTGTCACCCGCAAACACTGTTCCTGGACCCTGGGGTTCGGACCACAAAGTCGGTGCTTTGCTGCCATGTGCCTGATCATGCCAGTGGTTGTCAGGCTGGTAGTTTTGCTACCCCTGCTGATGCTGGCCTGGCAGGTGGTGCAAATGGCCTTTTTGAGGTTATCGGGAAGACCTAACAGTTGTACTGGCAACTTCCGTCGTGTTGGTGTTATGGGAAACGGTTGCCTGCCTTCTGTCTGCGGCCACCACACTGCTTCTTCCTGCCTGTTGGGGTGCTCTGCCTTCCTTCCCCTGTTTTCTTCTGTCCTCCCCCTGCATATCCTCCTGCCAGGTTGGGTCAGTTGCTATATCATCCACCACCTCGTCTTCCACTTCCGCACCCTGGTCCTCCTCCTGACTTTCTGGTAATTGTGTCTCATCATTGTCCACCTCTTGTGACACTTTCCCACCATCACCTTCGTATGACCATGGCTGCTCAAATATTTGGGCATCGCTACATGCGATCTCCTCTTGCCCCGCTTCAAGTGGACCAGGCGAGAGGCCAGAATCTATAAATGGAAAAGTGAACAGCTCTTCGGAGTGTCCAAGTGTGGGATCAGTTGTCTCTGGGTACTCGGCATGGTGGGAGGAAAGAGGATCAGGGGGCCCAATATGCGGTCCAGACTCACGGCTACTGAGACTTGACCGTGTGGAAGACAATGTGGTGGTGGTGGTGGCTAAGTGACTGGAGGCATTTTCTGCTATCCAATCAATAACCTTTTCACACTGCTCTGTGTTCAATAGTGGTGTTTTGTGGTCCCCTATTAATTGGGACAAGAAGGTCGAGCGAGAATATGTAGGTGTTTGTAGTGGCACAATTTCAGCTTGGCCTCGGCCTCTGCATGCACCATCACCATCACGTCCAGTTCCCCATCCCTTGCCACGTGCCTTGCCCATTTGAAATGGAGGACAATATCTTCCACGCTTCCTACAAATGGCTGAATTTGGAGCGAACTTATATGTGATCCGTGTGACGGACAAACCACAGTTTTAAATAGCTGGCCTGTAGGTAACTATTTTTAACAGCAAACTGGTGTCAATAACTTCACTGACACACTGAAATAAAATTTTAATGGAGGCCAGAAATAGCAGAATTTTCAGCACAATTATATGTGATCCATGTGACGGACAAACCACAGTTTTAAATAGCTGGCCTGTAGGTAACTGTTTTTAATAGCAAACTGGTGTCAATAGCTTCACTGACACACTGAAACAAAATTTCAATGGAGGCTAGAAATGGCAATATTTTCAGCGCAATTATATGTGATCCGTTTTAACTAGCTGGATTTTTAGCGCTGTAATATGGAAAGGACCTGGCTGTATTCTGCAGTGCCAACAAGCAAATGGCGCAGATAAACGATGTTCTCTGGATTGCTTTTTAAGCAAATAATCAGGATTAAGATTAAAAAAAAATATTCCTGGCCCCTGATACCTGGGCCTATTTCTACAAATATCTGTAAAAGATGCAGCAGACAGAACTGGAATGGACCCTCTTGCTATGTGCACTACAGTCTGCTATACACCCTGCCTGCATAGAACTGATATATCTGCAGATGGATTAGTCCTCAGAAGGACTGTTAGTTGAGATGGATATGTGTCTCTAATATAGTCTGGTATACCTACACTAACTAGAAACAAGCAAATCTCTCCCTAGCTCAGCAGCAGCTCTCCCTACACTGTCTGATTCCGGAGTGACAGTGACGAGCATGGCGGAGCCAGGTCTGATATAGACCTGATGACGCTGAGTGGCCAGCCAATCACTGTAATGCCACAACCAACATGGCTGCGGCTTTACAGTTGTGTGGCCGACAATCCCTGCATGTTGATTGGCGCTCTAAAGACCCGAGCTCCCGCCGAGAAACCCCGGAAATAATCGGCGAGCGACGATCATCTCGAGCAGTGAGATGCTTGAGCGAGTACCAAGCAGTAGCGAGAATGCTCGCTCATCACTAGTAATAAGTAACCTATACTTAGTATACAGTTAGACAAAGTGATTAAAGATGTTCTAAAATTATCACCCAGCATCAGCATATGCATATAGTCTAAATGTAAACTAGGCCTGGGTCCATGGATCCACCGCATTCAAGAAGTTTATTAACCTTTTAGGTGGTTCACAGGAATTAAAGCAATATGAAAGAAAATAATTAACATTTTAATTTTTCCCACAAAAGTGTTCATTTAGCCCCAAATTTTGCACTTTTACAAGGGTAACAGGAGAAAATGAACCATAAAATTTGTTGTGCAATTTTTCCTGAGCATGCCAATACCCCATATATTAGAACCACAAGTCTCAGGAACATAATCAGTGAAAAAATACCGGCAACAGGTTGTAGATGGATATCACTGAAGCAACCACTTCAAAACGCATGAGATTATATAGAAAAAAATGAAGTCTTAAAGGTTGATGCAAAGATATAACAACTTTATTAATGCAAAACATACATATAAAATCTGTAGGTACAAAGGATGTGTGTAAAAGAATAGCAATAAAGAAAGGCAGCACGGGCACAAGGAGATAGAAAAATTCTGTGGCAATTATCAAGATAGATGGAACTTGATGTCAAGTAAAATATAGGGGGGAGGTCAGGAGGAAAAAAAAAAAAAGAGTCTAGGGAAATAAATATCAAACAATACTGTGGAGCTTAGTGCCCCATCTCTTAGTACTACAAGGCAGCAATTAAGGCTACAGTGCCCCTCTCATAAGCCCACAGCATAGTGGTTTGGCTATATAGTCTCAAAAAGAATCCCCATACATCTCCAATAAATGTCCATAAGATAATTACCTCGAAAAGTAAAAATGCGCCCCACCAGGTGGGAAGAGAGACTAGTGCCTCTTCCCTCCCAAGGAGGAAAACCACTGTTTGGGCACACGGCAGGACTCAGAAGGGAAGGAGTGCCATTTGACTTTTGGAATGCAAAATTGGCTGGAATAGATAGCGGACACAATGTCACGTTTGCAGAGCCCCTGATGTGCCTACATAGTGGAAACCCCCCACAAGTGACCCCATTTTGGAAACTACACCCCTCAATGAATTTATCTAGAGGTTTGGTGAGCACTTTGAATCCATATGTGCATCACAGAATTTTATAACGTTGAATTGTAAAAACTAAAAAATATATTTTCCCACAAAAAAGTTGTTTTAACCCCAAATATTTCATTTTCACAAGATAAACAGGAGAAAATGGACTCACGGCAGGGCTCAGAAGGGAAGGAGCGCCAATTGAATCCTGGAGCACAATTTTGGCTATAATAAATTACGTATGCCATGTCACAATTGAAGAGCCCCTTTTAGAGGAATTCATCTAGGGGTGTAGTCAGCATTTTTAACCCTCAGGCAATTCACAGAACTGTATAACACTAAGCTCAGTCATTGGAAAATTACAATTTTTTCCACTAAAATGTTGCTTTGGACCCAAGTTTTCAATTTTCAAAAGGATTAATTGGAGAAAATGGACCATACAATTTCTTACACAATTTCTCCTGAGTATGCCAATACCCCATATGTGGTCAAAAACTACTTTTGAGATAGAGTGGAAGACTCAGAAGGAAAGAAGCACCATATTGAAGTTTAGATTTTGCTGGAATGGTTTGAGGGTGCAATGTTATATTGCCAGCGCCCCTGAGGTGCCAGAACAGCAGAACCCCTCTCATAAGTGACCCCATTTTAAAAACTACATCTCTCAATTAATGCATCTATGGCTGCAGTGAGCATATTAACAAGACAGGTGTGCCACAGATGTTTATACCATTGGGCAGTGAAAAAAAAATGCTTACATTTTTACGACAAAATGTTTTTTTAGCCCCAGATTTTACATTTTCACATGGGAACATGGGTAACAATAGCTCCAAAATTTGTCACACAATTTCTGCTGACCATGGCAATACCCCATATGTGGTTGTACAGTACTGATTAGCCACACAGTGAGATTCGGGCAGTAAGGAGCACTATTTGACTCTTGGAGAACAAATTATCATACAATAGTTTGCAGACTCCATATACAGAGCCCCTAAGTGCTAGAAGAGCAGAATCCCCCGTCAATTGACTCCTTTTTGGAAATAACACCCCTCTGGGAATTAATCTACAGATGTAGTGATGATTTTGACTCCATGGGTGCTTTCCAGAAGCAAGCAGCAGTGGATGTTGCTAAGTGAAACTTGCAAATCTGTTATTGTAGTGCCCAGTACAATGTAGTACCCATACACTGTGCCTAGCTCATGCTTCTGGAGACACACACCCCGTATCTTACGTGGACTCTCATCACTACAGAGATGCCAAAAATGAGGACGCTAAATGTGGTTTATGCACACTGGGACTCAGAAGGGAGAGGGGTATTTGGATTTGGGAGAGCAGAGTTCGCTGGATTTCTTTTGTGGCGGCGAGGAGCCATTTAGCTTTCCAGAGCCTTTGTACTAACAGTAATGTGGAAGCCCCCATTTTTCCATTAACAGATGATGGACCAGAGTGGGGACTTGCTTTTTTGTGGATTAAGTTGAAGCTTTTATTAGGAACATTTTACATAATATTTTGGATCACATTTATCCTGCGCTTTACGGTGAGCACTTATATCGGGGTTTCCATTTTATTCTCCAAATGACGTGATTTAGATGAAACCCTGGAGGGATCCATCAGAATAATGAGGCCGCAAAGTTACTCTGGACTCGGTCTGGTTCACCGGTGTCCTTCTTTTCAGGAGTGCACAAAACTGTGGCCGACCGCACTTTTAGGCACGCTTAAAAAGACATATAATGCTGGATCATACACACGTGTTCGAAATTGTTGGTACTTCTCGTTTAATGAAAGAAAAACCCACAATGGTCACAGAAATAACTTCAATCTGACAAAAGTAATAATAAATTAAAAATCTATGAAAATGAACAAATGAAAGTCAGTAATTGCTTTTCAACCCTGCTTCCACAGAATTTTTAAAAAAAAATAAACTCATGAAATAGGCCTGGACAGAAATTATGGTACCCCTGAAAATAATGTGACAAAAGGAACATGTTAAGTCAAGTTGTGTCCATTAATTAGCATCACAGGTGTCTACAATCTTGTAATCAGTCAGTGGGCCTGTATATGTTGTGTACCACACTCAACATAGACCAGAGGAAGCAAAGGAAAGAGTTTTCTCAGGAGATTAGAAAGAAAATTATAGACAAGCATGTTAAAGGTAAAGGTTATAAGACCATCTCCAAGCAACTTGATGTTCCTGTGACTACAGTTGCACATATTATTCAGAAATTTAAGATCCATGCGACTGTAGCCAACCTCCCTGGACGTGGCCGCAGGAGGAAAATTGATGACAAATCAAAGAGACGGATAATACGAATGGTAACAAAAGAGCCCAGGATAACTTCTAAATAGATTAAAGGTGAACTTCAAGCTCAAGGAACATCAATGTCAGAACCCACCATCCATCATTGTTTGATCCAAAGTGGACTTCATGGGAGACGACCAAGGAGAACACCATTGTTGAAAAAAAACATAAAAAAGCCAGACTGGAATTTGTCAAACTACATGTTGACAAACCACAAAGCTTCTGGGAGAATGTCCTATGTACAGATTAGACAAAAATGGAAGTTTTTGGCAAGGCACATCAGCTCTATGTTCACAGATGGAGAAATGAAGCATATCAAGAAAAGAACACTGTCCCTACTGTGAAACATGGAGGAGGCTCTGTTATGTTTTGGGGCTGCTTTGCTGCATCTGGCACAGGATGTCTTGAATCTGTGCAGAGTACAATGAAATCTCAAGACTATCAAGGGATTCTAGAGAGAAATGTGCTGCCCAGTGTCAGAAAGCTTGGTCTCAGTCGCAGGTCATAGGTCTTGCAACGGGATAATGACCCAAAACACACAGCAAAAAGCACCCAAGGATGGCTAAGAGGAAAACATTGGACTATTGTGAAGTGGCCTTCTATGAGCCCTCCTATTGAGCATCTTTGGAAAGAGCTGAAACATGCCGTCTGGAAAAGGCAACCTTCAAACACGAGACAACTGGAGCAGTTTGCTCATGAGGAGTGGGCCAAAATACCTGTCGAGAGGTGCAGAAGTCTCATTGACAGTTACAGGAATTGTTTGATTGCAGTGATTGCCTCAAAAGGTTGTTCAACAAAATATTAAGTTAAGAGTACCATAATTTCTATCTAGGCCTACTTTATTAATTTTTTTAATTCTGTGGAAGCAGGGTTGAAAAGCAATGTCTGGCTTTCATTTGTTCATTTTCATAGATTTTTAATTTCTTATTACTTTTGTCAGATTCAAGTTATTTCTGTGACCATTGTGGGTTTTTCTTTCATTAAATGAGGGGTACCAACAATTTTGGCCACGTGTGTAGGTCAGATGGCATCCACACTGCCTCCATCTGCCTCATAGGGAATCCTCCACTGGAGGTTCCATCTCAATTACGTATTTCAGAGATTACATGGAAACTCCAGTGTATGCGCTCAGTGTAGAGCGCAGGATAAATGTGAGCTGATGTCACACTGGGTATAGGGGGAACCCAGTGTATAATGACAGGAAAAGGGAAGGGTGCCCTACAAGTAGGGAAAAGTGGAATAGAGACCCCTAAACAGCTCAAACAACAAACCCTGACTCCCATATAGGTTCTGAACCTGTTGCTGGGCAGGAAACCTGGCCCTAGCTTATCCTAAAGTTAGACCCAAGGTAGGGGGGGATTGGTGAGCACTAGTCAGCCCCACTGCAAACTTAAGTACACACAAGGGAAACAAACAAAGGAATACACTTAGCTTCAAGATGGCACTGGAGGAAACACAACAACAATCCACAAAGGAACTCCAAGAAAATTCTAGCCGACTACTAGAATTCCAGGCCTGAATAGATCAGAACATTCTATCACCAGCAACTCTCTGGAGAAACTGAGTATATTTAAGGATACAGCAAGGGTGTGGTAATTAGCAGCAGAAGGTGAGGATCACCGCTGGGTCCTAAAGGTATAATCCCCAAGCCAGGTGAGGATCACCGCTGGGTCCTAAAGGGAGAGTGATCATGAAAGGATCAGGAAGATGTTTGCAAAGCCAAACACAGTGACCTTCTACAGCTGGACCCCATATGACTGTCTTTCAAACCTGACACATCCGTGACAGCCAAACCTTACTGTGATCTTTCAGTGGCAGAATAAACAAATCAACAGCGGGTTAAGAATTGGTTTTATTTATTTTTTATGCGGTATAAGTGATTAGACAACTTTATTCTCCGGGTCGGTGAGATTACAGTGATACCAGATTTTCCATATTTTTCAAATCGTAAGACGCACTTTTTCCCCCAAAATTTTTGGTGCATCTTATAATCCAAATGTAGCTTACTGGCTGCGGTGGAGCTTGGTCCCAGGGTCACTGCTGTTGGAAGCTGGTGGCCTGGCAGGAGTGGGGCGATGCTGTGGGTCCCAGGCTGGTAGGAGGGGGTGTTCAGCGGTGCAGTGGCTCCGCCGACATTTTGTGAGAGCCCAGAGTCCCCACACTTCCATGGTTTTCAATGCGATGAACTTTGGGAAAATAGCTACCGGAGGCGGCCCTGATTGAGATCTTGGAATTGTCGCATCTCTGAACACCCCCTCCTCCCAGCTTGGGGCCCGCAGCATCACCCCACTCCTGCGTTCGCTGCCGCCGCCATCTTCCTGCAGCAGCGACCCTGACTCCTGGGACCTCGCTTCCCCACAGCTAATACCCCTGGTAAACTACCGTAAAAATGGACTATAAGACGCACCACCATTTTATTAAAAAAAAATAGTAGTTTTCCTACCCAAAATTTGTGGTGCATTTTATAATCCGGTGCGTTTTATAATCCGCAAAATACAGTATATCTGTTTACTATGTTTGGCTGCTGTCAGACACTAAAAGACACTTTTTTTTGCAAAAAATAAGTTTTTGCATCACCATATAGAGGGCTTGTTTTCTGCGGGACGAATTGATGTTTTCATTGGTACCATTTTTGTGCACATGACATTTTTTGATCACTTTCTATTCTGATTTTTGGGAGTCAGAATGACCAAAACCAGCAATTCAGGAATTATTTTTGTTTTTTTATGCTGCTGTTTGTATGGTAAAATTGATAAGTCAGCTTCATTCTTCGAGTCTTTCACTGCGATTACAGTGAAACCACATTATGTAATTTTTTTATGTTTTTCTGCTTTTGCACAATAAAAACAATTTTATAGAAAAATTATTTTTGTATCTCTTTATTCTAAGAGCTATAACTTTAGTATTTTTCTACTGATGGAACTGTATTGTGGCTTATTTTTTTTGCAGGAAAAAATGACGTTTTCAACTATACCATATTAATTTCCATTCGAGTTTTTGATCGCTTATTATTTCACTTTTTGTTCTGCAGTATTGATGAAAAAGCTTATTTTTTTGTACGTTTTTTATTTTTTGTGTTCACTGAAGGGGTTAACTAGTGTGACAGTTTTATAGAGTTGTTCTGGACTGGGCGATTTCAATTATGTGTACCTTTTTAGTTGATTTTTTTTTATTTATGTACTGTATTCATGGGTAAAATATATATATATATTTTTTTTTTATTTATTTTGTGAAATTTTTTAAAAATACTTTCACAATTTTTTTTAACTTTTTTACTTAGTCCCTTTATGGAACTTTAACTTTTATTAGTCTGTCACTGCTGCAATGCACCAGTGACAGCTGGGTCTCCAGTGCCGCACACGATCGCCATGTTGTACCTATACGTCAAAGGTCTGGAAGCCCTAGCCGACCATGACGTATGGGTACTTCAAAGGTCGTGAAAGGGTACTTGATTTTGCAGGAGAACGTCTGTTTTCTCCAGGAAGCCGCTTGGCTGGTTTTCAAGGCCACACAATAAACCATTTTTTTGTTGGTAAAATGGTTGTTTTAGAGAAAAAAATCATACATGTGTCCAACAAGCAATTTAAAAAAAGCAGTCAAGGGTCTCCACAGAAGTGATGTCTTCAGCCAGCAGAAGCGCTGAGCTCATGAGGCAGAAGCACAAGAGCGCCCACTCAGAGCAGTGTATGGGTCCACAGACTTTCTACTGAGCCCTTATACCACTCTGCGTGCTCTCCTGCAAGAATGCGGTGCTTCTGCCTTCTGAGCTCAGCTGTCAGTAAAGTACACAATTATTCTGGGTCTAGAAACAAGTGGGGAGTTTGAAGAAGTAATCAAATGACCTTGCGATGCGTAAGTCAAGCGACAGTCATTGACTATTTGCCATGGCTTTCGCTTGCTTCACAGCCAGATTTGTCAACCGTATAGAAATTCCTGGGCAGTTTGGAAAAAATTGGACTTTTTCCAGTGTCTGTAAAAAAAATAGATGTATCTATCATTTTTTAATTTTTCTCAAAGTAAACATAACTTATGTGAAGATAAAATGTATCTAACAATATAAAATGGAAATGTACAGTTAAGCCATCAATTAGTCATTCGATATAGGCATAATTCATTATATTGTAAAATCAAAGTAGTGTTAGAATTTTCTGAGATCAGAAAGAAAGCGGGTATGGAAAGCCTGGATTTATATTGGCCAATTAATGACAGAGTTAGTGTTTAGTCTACTCTACTGTAGAACTCAAAGACCATCTTCCCAACCTTCCTGAGTGCGAGGGGCTGACATATCATTGGGGCAACCCGTGCAAGGAACCAAGAGGTAATGTGGCCACATCCTCCTCCAAAGCAGGTAAATTTGTGCATTCTGATGAGCTATTGGACTGCAAAGGGCCCATATTCTGTTCTTGCGGCGTGGCCCTTTTCAGTCTGTGTTCGACAGTGCTGGGCGCTGACAACAACCTTCTGAATAAATACTGTATGTATGTATACATTGAGTTTACCTAATCTGCCTATCTTATATACTTGTGTTTAAAATATATGTTAAATGATACATAGCAGCTACAGTGAATACAAGTTCCCCATGACTCCTGCCCTCCATCATGCAATCAGGGAAAAACCGACACTATTTATGGATGTAGTGTAACTTCAATGTAAAAATAGCAAAAGGGTCTGCACCCAGGGGCGTACATAGGAATCATGGGGCCCCATAGCAGAAGCTCTTATTGTACCCCACCTCAACTCCCAGGGCAAAGTATGCTGACCCCATCACAGTATGATCCCCCAACTGTAAGCCCCTAGAGCTAGAGAGGATGGTACATAATAAGTGAGGGTGTTATACATAATAAAAGAGGAAGCTATATAACTAAGGATGGTGCTTTACATAATAATTGAGTACACTATATACTAAGGGACTGTGCTATACATAATAAGGCTACATTCCTGCATCTGTGTGCAGTGTCAGTGTGCTGCCCTGTTTTACAGACGCATTGAGCATGTCCTATTCTAATCCTCAAAATCGGATCAGAACAGGACATTCTCTGACCCTCTTAGATCTCATTCTCAGATCCGTGATTTTCATGGATGTGTGAATGGATCTATAAAACTGTACGAGTCCGTGGACCATCCGATAAAAAAATCTGGCAGCACTCAGACTTTTCACACAAATGTGAGAATGTGGCCTAAGGGATTTTACAGATAACATTATCACTCCAAGTCACACAGTGCAGATATAGAATAATATTTACGTCCAGGCACTTACCGCTGACGTCTCGCCTGATCAGAGTTGGTTTCTGCTGTTTCTTCTCCATCTGGTCAGACCTTCATGTCGACATCTCCCAGCCACGACTCGTCTTGTCACGATGATCTCCAGCCTAGAAAATAACAAGGTCACATATTGTATGCATACATGTGTCTCCCCTGCTCTGCGTCCTCGAATACTCGCCACTTATTAATCAAAATATAAAGTGATAAGCAGCACTGTGCCCCACATTAACTATAATCTCCACCAGCCAATAATATAAATTATTCAGTCTCTGTGACTCTCCCCAATTAACTGTAAGACTATGTGCACACAGAAAACATACAAGGCTTCAAAGTACAAGCAAAGGGAAACCCCCATAATTGCTCTCTCCCAGCACCCCCATCATTGCTCTCTCCCAGCACCCCCGTCATTGCTGTCCCAGCACCCCATCATTGCTCTGTCCCAGCACCCCCATCATTGCTCTCTCGCAGCCCCCCATCATTGCTCTGTCCCAGCACCCCCATCATTGCTCTGTCCCAGCACCCCCATCATTGCTCTGTCCCAGCACCTCCATCATTGCTCTCTCCCAGCCCCCCCCATCATTGCTCTGTCCCAGCACCTCCATCATTGCTCTCTCCCAGCACCCCCATCATTGCTCTCTCCCAGCACCCCCATCATTGCTCTGTCCCAGCACCTCCATCATTGCTCTCTCCCAGCCCCCCCATCATTGCTCTGTCCTAGCACCTCCATTATTGCTCTCTCCCACCACCCCCATCATTGCTCTCTCCCACCACCCCCATCATTGCTCTTTCCCAGCACCCCCATCATTGCTCTCTCCCAGCAACATGTCATTGCTCTCCCCTTCCCCACCATCCCCATCATTGCTCTTCCCAGCCCTATCAGCCCCATTATTGCTCTTCCCAGCCCCATTATTGCTCTTCCCAGCCCCATCACTCCTCTCCCCAGCCCCATCAGCCCCATTATTGCTCTTCCCAGCCCCATCATTCCTCTCCCCAGCCCCATCAGCCCCATTATTGCTCTTCCCAGCCCCATCATTCCTCTCCCCAGCCCCATCAGCCCCATTATTGCTCTCCCCAGCCCCACCATCCCACCATTGCTCTCCCCCCACCTCCCCTCCCCAGCATTTCCGTGAAAAAAAACAAAAAAACACAACAACTTACCTCAGCTCGCTCCCCTGCAGCAGCATCCTCCTGGTTGCCGGCAGCTTTCTTCCTAACCCAGGCGCACGCTGCATGATTACGTCATCAAGCTGCGCGCGCCTGGGTCAGGGAGGAAGCAGAGGACGAACCCTCCAGCTCCTCTGCTATTCTTCTCCTGACAGCAGCGGAGCTGCAGGGATCGCTCACTGACCGCCGCGTGCAGGGAGCAGCTGCACCTTGCGGGCCCCTTGGTGCAGCTTCATGGTGGGGACCCGGCGCGGCAGCACCAGCGGCAGTATGTCCACCCCTGGAATGCTATGGGGCCCCCCCGGCTCATGGGGTCCATAGCAGTCGCGTGGTCTGCTGCCATTGGCGTTACGCCACTGTCTGCACCCCCACATATAATACTAGTGTTTTTTTACCCTATTGCTCAAATCTCTCTTAGAGGGCAATATGACACCATTAGGTTATTGCAGTGGATGCAAGACCCTTATGTACTGCATGAGACTATTCCAGTCTTTCAAAATAAATTAGTTATTATAATAGGTTATTTTGCTCCTTTTTTAGGAGCCATAAATAGACATATTCAGTTTTGTTTCCCTGTAGTCTTCACAAAGAGTTAATAATATATTAACAGTATATTACATGAAGAAAAATATACAGATTGCTGAAGAACACTAGTGTTTAATTTTATCTGGTTATTGCCATAAATATTTACATACAGTGGATATAAAAAGTCTACACATCCTGGTTTGCCATAGGCGACCATTCACTAGACGGAGGCCAAAAGTGTGTTCTTGTGGCCTCCCCCTGGCCAGTACGTACAAGCATACTGTTTGTTTAACTGTATAGGAAGCGGAGCAGTCTGCACTTTCCTATGCACAGGACCTCTGCAAGGGAACAGATACCATGTGGTTTATGTATCTTTCTTTAAATCAGCCCTAGTACAGTTTGTGTGTACACAAAATAGGTATATCAGTTAGATCAGGTTAACATACAGCGGTTTAGTGCAAATTTTTATAAACCAAAGCCAAATCCTAAATAAGAAAGAAGTATAATGAAATGACTGACACTTTTTTGCATCTACTTCATGTTTTGAATAAAAAAAAAATTAGTCAAAAACTGACCTGTGTGAATATTTCCAAAGGAATATAGTAGAGGATCAATATATTAATATATAAGTATGCTTCACATTTTCCATAGACGTCATGCAGGGAAGACGTTTTCTTTTTATTGCAATGCAATGCCCTAGATATGCCTCGTTTAACTCCTGAGAGGGCATGTTTATTTCACAAGGCAATGGTCAAAGTCTATGGCACATAGCTCAAGGCTTCCAGAGATAATCAGTTACATAACCTATTCCAAATCAAAGATTACATAGAAAAGATTATCTACATGATAATAAACGCTGTTGTAGTTGTACATTTAGAATAACAAGCAGATCTGTCCAAAAGGAACAGTGACCTATATTCACCTCAAAATATAATCAGTGTTCCCTTTATTCTCCCCTTTTTTCTCTTTCTTCCCCCATCTTTTCTCCCTTTCACTTTTTGTCTTCTTCTGTTCTTTCGTCTTTTCTTACTGCGTTCATGATCTCTTTTACAGGTTACGTATAAGTACATTCTCACTAAGAGAGACCAAAAGGTCCCTTTGACCCATACATGAAGACCAACACCAGTAAAGACCAGTGACAGTTGGGTGTCCTGTTGGACATTCTGCATTGGGACTCACAAGTTGTGTTTTTGCTTAATGTAACCCCTATAGTGTATTGTAACCTAGCGGAATGCATTCAACAACTTCATGTATCATGTGATTATAAATGCGGGGACATTGGAGGAGAAACTCATGAGCTAATTCTGTCACACACCTTTACAAGCTATGTACCATTAACTGTTTTGAATGAGTGAAGTAACTGTTTATACTGGCTATGACTTTTTATGCAATGTTTTATGTTCTTTTCAAAGTTGCAGATAATTTTAAGTAGCCACTTGTACGAAATGCCGAATTACTCCACTTATGAAAATAGTCAGACAGGCAAATTTCCTTCTATTATTTGATGTGCTGTGTAACCTCTTTAGTTCAGGGAATGTATTATTATGTATGATGAAACTACTGTGCATTTTAAATATATAGTGAGTGATGGGTGCGCACAGTGTTTAAGGAATCCATGTCCAGACGACAGAGCATTGGGCCACATGAGTTCTGCTGTGTGTGGGGCTGTAGTATAAAAGAGACGGTCACTAATCCTCTTAATCAGCAGGAGATACTTGCAGTGTGTGTGCTGCTGTGCAGATGAGTTGTGAAAGTTACACCGAGGAATGGTCCAGGGGCTAGAATGGGACTGAACAAGACTAGACACCCTAAGGTCCGGTTAATCCAGATCCCTGTATATGCCTTAAGACCTGTACTAGACTTCTAACTAAACTGAGCTTCATGTAGAAAGCATTCAGTAAATGTGGCCCTGGAAATAACGATTGTTTGACCTGAACAAATATTATTTAAGAGACTATTACAAGGAGAAATATCTAAATCAAATTATGACCCCTGGGTAAGTAGCGAGCATTGCGCCTTAATTTCACAGTTGACCGCTCCAGCTTGCCAGCTCTGCAACCACTTGTGGTAGATAAAGTGTCACCTAAGAGATTTTATGTGAATGTGGCCTATAGTATTAAGAGTTACTTTGGCCATAGACATTGGAAGTGGGTGTGGCCTATATTGACAAGTTCTGAGACAATGAAGGTACCGTTAACTGTGGCTTGTTCCAAAGAGTTACTGTTACACGCACACCACTAGGTTCAGATAGGGGCGAGACAGGTTACATGAATTCTTTGGAATCCTGGGGGAACCGTTTCTCAGGGCGGCCATAGACCATGTTCTGCAGCTTCTCTCAGGCACATAGGGGTATTGACACTCAGGCACAGACATGTTTCACTTGCTGACCAGACACACTTGACAAGAGTCCTCATAAACAGTAGAAGAGTAGCATTTAATAAGAAGCCACACAGCCATTGCAAGTTAAGTCTTATGAGCAACAGGCTCCAGTGACAAACAGTACAGTTTCTTTAGCAGCACAGCAGTTCACAGTCTTCCCAGTAGTACAGGACAGCACAGTTCTAATGCAAAGGCACATTAATGAACACAGCATTCTTTACATCACAGTGAGACGGAGGAGGGGGGTGGGTTTGCTGAGGGAGATGATCCCTGTGACACCATTTCTTCCAGTCCTTATCTTTCTGCTTGACAATACTCTGCACTGTTAGTGCAGGAACTCTACCTGGCCTGTGCTTAGCTTCACTCCTGGCTTGAATCCTTTTCATTTGCAGGGGCGCTTCTGTGAGATACACAACCCACACACCACCTTTCTCTTCGGCTCCAGCCAGACAGTAAACAACTTCCCACAATCCCCTTGGGGCTCTGCTAAAACACTCTCCTTCTCCTGTGACTGTGTTAACCCCTCTAGTTGCTAGATGCTTCTGGAGCACAAGACTTCCTGTCTCATGTGCTTGTGTTCCTTCTAATAGTTGCTGAATGCTTTTAAAGCAACAGCACTACTTCTGCATGTCACACTCTGCAACAGCACTACATCTGCATGTCACACTCTTCCGTCCTTTTTGAATGTCGTCCTTGACATTCATCTTAGTTGATCAATCTGACCAATTCTGAAACAGTGGTGAAAGTTGGATAACTTTATATACAAATTGGCATTGTGAAATTGATATAACGTTCATAAACATTGATAACAACCTAATCTTACGACCTTTTTCTTGTAGGATGCCTGTAAGAAATAAACAATTGACACAATTAAAACAATCAGCATCTCTTCAGCTGGAGCTTTTCATACGTCATCAACCAGCTCTCTCTCTCTATGCTTTAACAGTTCTTTGATTTTCCTTAAAAGACTTTGTAGAAACAAAGCATGAAAACAAGTCTTTCCACCAGGCAAAATCTTCCATACTGCCTCTCCGTAGTGAATACCACTCAAATGGGCTTACCTGGTCCACAGGCAGAGATTCCTGTTTCCAGTCGACAGTCTTTGGCTCTTGACTCGGTTCACCAAGTGTCTCATACGTCAGCATCACGGGCCTCCTCACTTCTCGAGTTGACATCCTCCTGGTGGGTTGTTCCTCAGAGACCATGGGTTCTTCGGTCACAGAAGTTTCTTCCGCCGCACTCATTTCCCGTGCTTCCTCAGATGCTCTTGGAGTTGCCTCTGTAAGTTCCTGTACTTCTCCAGAGTCACTTGTTTCTGCACGGTCTGGTAATTCCGCTCCTTCTGAGTGTCGATCGGTCTCTTCAGGGGCCGGTGTTCGATCATCAGATCTGAATTGGACTTCATCTGTACTCCTTGGTACTCTGGAGCCTCAGGACTTAGTTCATTCTCCTGAGGATGGTATATCCCTCTCTTTGCCGGTCCGAGAAATAAAACGGTGTGTTCTTCTCTATCGAAACTTTCAAGGTCACTATCCACCTCCAGAGCTTCAGTCTGTGGAGATCCCTTAGTCGATCTCGGAAGATGTCGGTCTACTTCTGGGAGGTCTTGTTGTGGTGGGAGATAATAACAGGGTAGCAGTAAATTCCGATGAACTATTCAGGTTTTCTTGTCTCCCGTTCCCAATCGGATTTCATACACTGGGCTGTCATCAGCTTTCCTCCTTACAACCACATAAACCTTGTCATCCCAGTACGAACAAAGTTTTCCTGGACCGCCTTTCTCACGTACGTTCTTGACTAGTACCGGCTTCCCGGTGCCAATTCTGCTCCATAACATTTTCGATCATAGTACTCCTTACTCTTGCAATGTCCTTGCATAACCACTTTGGACGCTATGTTGTATGCCTCTGCCATCCGTTCCTTCCATTTCCGAACATACTCCGGATACGTTTTGTAAGTCTCTGACACCAGAGTATCGAACCTGATGTCGATTGGCAGTCTTGGCGTTCAATAGGAAAAAGGATGAGTAACCTATTGCATCACTCTTTGTACAGTTATAGGCATGTACCACTTTTGACAGAGAACTCTTCCAGTCTTTCTTCTAATCAGCTGTTAAAGTGTGCAACATCGACAATAATGTCCAGTTAAAACGTTCCACTTGTCCATTACCCTGGGTGATAGGGCGTTGTGTGGGTTCTCTGAATTCTACAGTACTTTCCTAGCTTGGCAAAGAGCTGGTTCTCAAATTCTCTTCCTTGGTCGTGGTGTAACCTCATAGGGAACCCAAACCTCAAAGCAAAATCATTGAAGATCTTCTCTGCTGCTGTTCGACCCGATTTATTGGTGGTAGCATATGCTTGAACAAATCGAGTGAAATGGTCCATCACCACCAAGATGTATTCGTAACCATCCTTGACATCTCGAGATGTAGAAAGTCTATTGAGACCATCTCAAACGGATACGTAGTTTGGATGTTGCCCATAGGTGCTGGGGTTGATGTGTTGGAACGTTTATCTTTCAGACACCCACACTCCCTGGTCACGTACCTCTCAATATCTCTCTGCATATACGGCCTGAAGAAACGTTCACGGATCAAATTTGTTGTCCTTTCCACTACCAGGTGTCCCATTTTTTCATGGAGTTCTTTGAAGACCAACCTACGTAGTGCTCTGGGTAATACCAACTGACGGTTTTGTCCTCCTTTACGATACAGGATACCGTCTTCACTGAGGTTGAGCTTCGTCTATTCTTTAATTAAAACAGATACTGCTGGTGACTCATTGTTTCTCTCCCATTTACTTGGAAACCGATTTTGGTCTACGTAAAGTAGTATTCTACCAATTATCTGATCTTCCTGTTGTGCTCTATGGATTTTCCCTTTTGGTAGTTGTTGAATTGACCAGGTGTGATCTTGTTCTCTCGCTTTTATGGTGGTTTCCACCGTCAACAGACACCACAATGATGTGTCTTCCTCCTAATAAGCTTGTATTGCTTGGATAGTGCTCACAATTGCTTCCAGACTGACTTCCTCTGAGCCTTATTACAACTAAAAAAAATATTTGAAAAAAAACATGAAAGACACCTTTTCGTAAAAGAAAAAATAAGCAATTCCAAAATTTGTGTTATTGTTACTTGCTACTGAAGAAAATGGTCACAAAAGTCACAAAAAGATTTGAAGGCCAATTTATCAAGTCTGCCTTGCATTAGTTTTGCAATAGAATCAGGCACCGAATTCATTAAGATGTGCACACCAGTTAATAAATCCAGCATCTCTCCTAAGTGGCATACACTTCCATGTTTTGTGCCTGAAATCCTATATTTCTGAAGTACAAAAGCCAACACTTTTGATGAATCTGCTGGGCATGCATGGCCATCCCCCTCCCATCCTACCCCAGCTCTACCCCAACTTCATCCATTTTGCCAGAACTGAGTCAAACTGGCATGAAAACACCAACAGTTGAAAAAAAATATTTCCACAACTCCACTTTAAGCAAAAGTTTTGCAATTTTTCAAAGCTTATATGCCACTTTTAGAATGTAAAAGCTTTGATGAATCAGTCCTATTATCTTTAGAAACAGCACTTTTTATAAGTAAAGGCGTGGCTTTGATATAGGAATTAATTGAAGCGGATCTGTAACCAGTTTACCCAACACAAACTGCGTTTAAAATTTTGTACCTAGTCCCCAATATATATATACTGTATATACTTCATTTAGTAAGACCTCATTTAGCTTTTACTTTCTCTCTTTAAAATTAATGGATTTCTTCTTTTCAGGTTAGTCATGTTACCATGAGAGGTTTTATTTCTCTCAAGAGAGTCACTGTCTCAGTCACCAGAACTTTCTGTAAGATGAATTTGTATGGTCAGTTCCATACACCCAGTGGAGTACTGTTAATAGCAGCTGACCAAGCAGTCAGTATGGAGCTCATGAGTCGGGGGGCCCTGTGAGAGCCCTTCCCCTCCACTTGGCATCATGCAGATACAGTAAAAAGTAATGATGCAACAGGGAACTGTCAGATGTGGGTGAGGCAATTATACAATGTAGAGGGCTGTGTGAGGGCCATTATGCTTTATGGAAGGCTATGGAGGCCTCATACTGTTTGGGGTGACATTATACTGTGTGGAGGCCACTATACCATATGTATTGCTGTTAGGGGGTCTTTATACTGTATGGGGAGTATTATACTCTGTTGGGGCCATTATACTGTGTACAAGGCTGTGGAAATCATCAAACAGTGTTGGTGGACTATGTGGGTGTGGGCCATCATACAAAGTGAGGGGCCTGAGGGTGCTATCATATGGTGTTAGGGGCCTTTGAGAGCCATCATTGTGTTTGTTGTCGTCCTGTGGGGACATAGTACTGTTTGTGTGGAGGTTAGGAATTCATTGCCAGAGTGTCACATTTTATTTTGAGAACATTTTTGTTGGCATCATAACTTATGGGAGCCATGAAAGGGTTATTGTTGTGGGTGAGAACACACTAAGGGGGTTCAATAGGGGCAAAATTACTTTTGTAAGTGTCACACTACATGTCCCTCTCCCTGTCTTTAAAATTTATGAGATACGCCCTGCTGTGACTATGCCTGTGCTCCTTTACCCTACAATTTTTTTCTTTTGATGGAGTGGAGGCGTGCCAAGTAAGGATTATTGCTATGGAGCTGCATGATTTCTATGTATGCCTCTGCACACAGCTATTCTACACAGGGGTCCAAAACTCCTATCACAGGTTCTGATGATGACTGCACAACTCTAGTCAAACTGTTTTAATGAAGATGATGACAGTTCTGCTTCTCTAACTGCATAATTCTAAATTATTATCTTTTACCTTATTTAGGAGAACATAGAGGAGTGGATAATTACACTGTTATCCCAGCAGGCAAAGGCAATCAGCTGCCCATGAGATGGCCTGCTAATGCACCATAACTGTCATAGCAGGAACCCAGATGGTGTCCAAAGGGAAAGAAACAGTGGGCTCAACTTTATGGTAGAACGCTGTTTATAATTGATGTGCAAAGTGTGAGAAATACTCAGGTAGGGGTGCAGTTATGAAAAACACCCACACTGAGTGCTTCTTTAAATAGATCACTTAGAACTGATAGGGCTGGTCTTACTTTGAAAATGCATGTCGCAATTAGTGTACAATTGTGAAATTAAAATGAGACCTTAGAGACCATGCATGCAGCTCTCTCCAATGTATGATATGGGAACTGCACAACTGAAAATTTCACATCTTTCATAAACTACAATGGAGCGACTCAGCAAACTTTTAACTTCATTTTATCAAAAGTGGTAAAAAGGTGTCAAGGGACCCCATTCTCATTATATAGCCACATAATGGACCATTCTGGCATGGACTTGCACCTAAGATGTGTGTCTTTCCTCTGACATGAAAATTACATGTGAGCAAACATCAGACACAAACAAGCATGTAGGTTGGCAGCCACATAATGGCAACGTGGACCTCATTTAAACCTTGGGCCACAGGTTGTACACCACAGTATAAGATAATGTTTCATTGTAGCAGAAAGGGCAGAGTAATGTTTATAATGGTGGGGAAGCGCTGGACTGACCATCTGTATATTCTGGCAAATACCAGATGGCCGGTGTAGCAGTGGCCACACCAGCACACAACACTTGTAGCGGAATCTGCATCCTCTAGACACAGATCCTGTTAGCAACTGTTGCAGAAAAATTATTAAGTCCCTGCTCCACCACCTAATCCACTAAACCACAGGCTTGTCCAGCCTGTGGCCTACCAGAGCCGAATGCAATGCAGTGGACATCAGACAGCATGATGACATAATTTAATCGTAATGTCTGCACCAGGCAGGAGATCGTTGTCGTAGTGGAGGAGGAACAAGAGCAGCACATCATCGCTCAGTGTACGGTTATGGCTAAACATTTTGTGACTGACAAAAATTTGGGTTTTCACAACATTTGCTGCTTCAGTATATTTAGATCTTTTTAGACGGATGTTTTTATCGTTACTGAATTACAATTATAAGCATCTCAATAATTTTCTTTAATTTTTATTGACATACACATCAGTTATGCAAACAGAAAATATTACAGTGCTGAGCCGTAATTTTCAAGACTTCTTTAGTTCACCCTGGCATGCTGTATATCACTTTCTGAGTTTAATCCTAACTGATGGTAAACCGCTCATGCTTAGTCAGTGCTTGAAGTTTATCACAATTTCTGTGGGGTTTTTTGTCCACTCACTTTTTTGTTCAATAACCACAGGTTCTCAATGAGATCTGGGGAGTGTCCTGGCCATGGTCCCAACATTTCAATGTCTTGTTCACCGAGCCACTTAGTTATCACATTTGTAACATGGCGCTCTATCATGCATCATTCATCACCAAATTGTTCATGGAAGTTGCTCTTGGAGAACGTTTAGATACAATTCTTTATTCATGGTTGTGTACTTAGGCAAAATTATGAGTGAACCAACTCCGTTTGATGAAAAACCACCCCACACATGAATGGTCTCAGGATACTTTATTGCTTTATTTTCTTCTCCGGACAATCATTCATTCAGAGGTCCCATATAGTCTGAAGGGAGCTTCATCACAGAAAACAATTTTTCTCCAGTCCTCTGAAGTGCAATTCCTGTTTTTCCTGCAAAGTTATTTTCTCTGGAGGGATATGATGGCTCTCTGCTTTATTTATTTATTTATTTATTTAATTTATTTATTTATTTACAGCTTCACCGTTATACTCAGTTGTATCCCTGTCCTGCAGATACAGATGCATCTGACGTCGGGACACACACCTGACCTTCCAAGACAGCAGGACGGCTCCTCAAATTCAACACAGTCCCGCTGGGTCCGGGACGGTTGGGAGGTATGCTATTAAAGGCACAGAGGGGGCACTATTACTATAGAAAGGTACGGAGGTGGGAACTATTATTTTGTGAAAGGACAGGGTCAGTGGGGCATACAGCTGACAAATACTATTGAGATCTCTGCTACTGGAAGTGGAAAAGAAGAACAAAGACAAAAAAATCTAAATAATAAAAATATGGGAGGAAGAGAAACCAATCACAAACTAAAATGTTTTTATACAAATGCACAAAGCATGGGCAACAAACAAGGAGAATTGGAACTACTAATGCAGGAAAAGGAATATGATGTCATTGGAATCACTGAAACTTGGTGGGACGATACACATGATTGGAATAAAAGGCTAAAAGGATACAACTTATTTGCAAGAAACAGACTTGATAAACGAGGAGGAGGTGTTGCATTGTATGTTAGAAAAGCGTATATCTGCACAGAGATTGAAGCTTCAGAGACTGGGAGTTCTGTGGAAACTGTTTGGGTAAGAATACAAGGAGAGAACAACGGAAAGGACACCATTGTAGGCATTTACTACAGGCCACCTGGGCAAGCTGAAGATATGGATGAACTCTTTATGTATCAAATGACCAAGTTCTCCAAAAAATATGACGTAGTGGTCATGGGAGATTTCAACTATCCAGACATTTGTTGGGAATCTCTCTCAAGTAAAACTAACAGGTCAAGCAAATTCTTATCCTCTCTTGCTGACAACTTTATCTTCCAAAAGGTAGGGGAGAAAACAAGGGGATCTGCTACTTTGGATCTAATCCTTATAAACAGGGAGGAAATGGTTGAGGAGGTAAAGGTGGCTGGGACCCTAGGAGGCAGCGATCATGCTATTATAGAATTTTGGATAACTAGAGGAGGAAGACATGTGAAGACTCAAACTTCAAGGTTAGATTTTAGAAAGGCAGATTTTAAGAGACTCAGAAAGAGAATAGGAGGGATCCAATGGCTGGATGTCCTTAAGGACAAAAATGTCCAGGAAGGATGGGAAATTTTTAAAAATGAGATTCTCAAAGCACAATCGTTAACAATCCTGAAAAGTAGGAAGAATGGGAAGCATTTAAGGAAACCAGGATGGATGAACACAGAACTTAAACACATGCTAAAAAGAAAGAAAGAAATGTTTATTAAATGGAAAGAGGGAGGCATATCTAAAGAAGATTATAATGCAGTCTGCAGATCCTGCAGGGCACGTATCAGGTTAGCTAAAGCTGACAATGAATTAAGGCTTGCAAGAGATGTCAAAAGCAATAAAAAAGGATTTTGGGGGTATGTCAAAAGTAAAAGAAAAGTCAAAGATGCTATAGGATTTTTACAGGATGAAAATGGAGAAATGGTAAGAGAGGATGTTGAGAAGGCCGAACTTTTTAATTCCTATTTTGCATCTGTTTTCTCTCAGAAAGAAAATGTAACATCAACTGATCTTCACTGTCCTTTTAAAGGAATAGAGGAATCCAAGTTATCTGTAAACAGAAAGATTGTGAGGGAATATTTAGCTAACATAAATGAGTTCAAGTCTCCAGGTCCAGATGAATTACACCCCAGAGTACTGAAGGAGATCATAGAAGAAATTTTAGAACCACTCTCCATAATCTTTGAAAATTCTTGGAGAACAGGAGAAGTCCCAGAAGACTGGAGAAGAGCAAATGTTGTTCCTATCTTCAAAAAGGGGAAGAAGGTGGACCCAGGGAACTATAGGCCGGTGAGTCTGACTTCAATACCAGGAAAGATCTTTGAACAAATTATTAAACACCATGTATGTAAGTACATGGATAAGAATGAAGTGATTAACCAGAGTCAGCATGGGTTTGTAACTAACAAGTCATGTCAGACTAACTTAATTTCCTTCTATGACAGAATCACTGACTGGGTGGATCAGGGAAATGCTGTAGATATAGTATATCTTGACTTCAGCAAAGCATTTGACAAAGTATCTCACACCATCCTTATTGAAAAAATGACCAAGTATGCAATGGACCAGGCAACTGTCAGGTGGATTCATAACTGGCTTAGTGATCGGACTCAAAGGGTGGTTGTAAATGGCTTCACATCCAGCTGGATGAATGTCTCAAGTGGGGTACCACAGGGCTGCGTCCTGGGACCTGTATTGTTCAACATCTTTATCAATGATTTAGATGAAGGAATTGAGGGTAAACTGATTAAATTTGCTGATGACACAAAGCTAGGAGGGATAGCTAATACTAGAGAAGAGAGAGAGAGGATTCAAAAAGACCTAAATAAACTGGAGCAGTGGGCAGCAACCAACAGAATGGTTTTTAACAGGGAAAAATGCAAAGTACTACATCTGGGCAATAAAAATAAAAAAAGCATATACAGAATGGGAGGAATAGAGCTAAGCAACAGTACATGTGAAAAAGACTTAGGTATACTAATAGATCATAGACTGAACATGAGTCAACAGTGTGATGCAGCAGCAAAAAAGGCAAATACAATTCTGGGATGTATTAACAGAAGCATACAGTCTAGATCACGTGAAGTCATTATCGGTCTTTACTCCTCTTTGGTCAGACCTCATCTGGAATACTGTGTACAGTTTTGGGCAACACATTTTAAAAAAGACATAGACAAACTGGAGCAAGTTCAGAGAAGAGCGACCAGAATGATGACTGGTCTGCAAACCATGTCCTTTGAGGAACGGTTGCAGGATTTGGGAATGTTTAGCTTGCAAAAAAGAAGACTGAGAGGAGACTTAATAGCTGTCTACAAATATGTCAAGGGCTGTCACATTGTAGAAGGATCATCTTTATTCTCATTTGCACAAGGAAAAACTAGAAGCAATGGGATGAAACTAAATGGGAGGAGACACAGATTAGATATTAGAAAAAACTTTTTGACAGTTAGGGTGATTAATGAGTGGAACAGGCTGCCACGAGAGGTGGTTAGTTCCCCTTCAATGGATGTCTTCAAACAGAGGCTGGACTGTCTGAGATGATCTAGTGAATCCTGCTTTGAGCAGGGGGTTGGACCAGATGACCCAGGAGGTCCCTTCCAACTCTACCATTCTATGATTCTATGATTCTATGATTCTATGATATTACTTTGTGCAGACAGGACGTTATAACTGTTTGGGGTACAAAAATACATAAAGATTGTACTAGTACTGTGCCCTGCACAGAGGGGACATAGTTTCTGTGTAGGGAATTATGGATGGTACTATGTAGTATTTGTAGTGGTGGAGGGAAGTGAAGAGGGTGCTGGAAAAGCTATGAACCAAAGTTATCATAAGGGCTTGCTCACACTGCTGTACAACACAGCTGAGTGCTATCCGATGTGTTATCAGATAGCACTTGGCCTAATGTTATACAATGGAGCAGTACAGATCAATCCGATTACCGCGGATGGCGGCAATGGACGAGATGGAGAAATTACTTTCTTGGTCTCCTCCACATCTTTGCTTCGATTCTCTCATGTGAGAGGATCGGAGCACAGTGCACTGACACTCTGATAGAGTTTCAGCTGAGAGTCATTTGCATAATCGGCCCAATTCACTTGCATGAGATGAGCAAACACATCACGGGTGAGTCACCATTATATGATCAATGTTTGGTGGTAAAATTCATCTTAGAATATTGTTTATTGTTAAAAGGTTGATTTCATTTTCTTTCTTTAAGAGAGTATGGCTCCTCTGCCTCCCAGCTTTTTGCTTGCCTTGGGGCAGTGTGCTCATGATGATTTACAGTTTGGATCAGACATATGGCTGAGTCACTGGTCTGTACTGTGCTTTCTTTGCTTCTTCAAGCAGAGGTGGCTTTTCTTTTGTAGTTTCAGAAGAGCATAGGGGCACTGAAGCTGGACAGGTCCAGCATTTCAGCCAGCTTGCAAGCACTGTACGTCTTGCCTAGGAAATCGCCCCCCTCAGATAGACTGTGGAGGTGACCGTTAAACTAGGCAATGAGTAGTAAATAGAATTAAAAATCCATGTTATATTTGTAAGGTGCCCAAACGAGGTAGTCGTGGACGAGCTGTTGCCCTTACTCACTTTGGCACCCTACAGACAAAGTGTGTCCTCAATCTGGTGTGCTGTTGTGTATGTGGTGTCTCCCACTTACTTCTGGCCAGCTGGCCTCTTCTTACTCTAGGAATTCCTCTTCTGGAAACAGGGCAGCAATCCATTCAGAGGGCACAGACACGACCAAAACTTTACTTGGCAGCTGGCAGTATTTACAGTATTTACAGGCAGGATAAGGCCCAATGTTTTTTCTCATCTTTTCCACAGGTACTGGATATAACTTCAGCCCTGGTTCCCGATCTAGGTGAAACATCTCTGTTGCTTTCTTCTCTAGCCCTAGAGATTCTTCCTCACCAATGACAGTATATCTGGATCCCATTTCACTCCGCTTCTGAGTACAGGAGTCCTGACTTCTTTTGCAGCCTTGCAGAACAAGTGTACCCCCAGGCCTCCGACGACTATCTTGAGGTTCTCAGGTTGGCTAAGGGGATTTTTGTTGAGTGATTCTTTGGTGATCCACTGTCCGGGATACTATGCCCACGTCTACCCTAGCAGCCCTTAGAGATCCTGCTGGTTTCTGCTGTACTTCACAACTATAGACTGTACTCACTTCCTGCGCTTGACACTAGCACTCAATTCCCCCTCCCTCTACTGGGCTGGCTGTTACAGTTAATCCTACCTAGACCAAACTGCAGCCCCAGAGGGTTCTAACTTCAGGAATGTACTTTTAACCTTTTTTAGTATCAGGGGCAGACTATCACCTCCACCAATACTACATATTCGCTCTTTTTTGTTTTGCTGCTATCATGCAATATTGGTGGAAAAATAAAGAAAATAAGTGTTTGTTTTACCCATTTTTTTATTTTACATAAGATACATTTAAAAATGTGTTCTCCATTCTTTAACAATGTTTTATATATCAAACACATTTGATATTTTACGCTATTCATGTGCTGCACAAATAAAGTCTAAATTTTATTTTGTAGGTGAGCACAATTATGGCGTTACCACATTTGTATAGTTTTATTCATATATTTTGTGTTTGCAACAGGGCCCCCTTTTATGGCATAATTATCAGGAGAATAGACCCCTACCAGGCATTTTTCAATTACATTTAAATTATAGTAAATTTTGAGTTCCTCCAGCATCAGTGTCATATTTGCAGGAGACCCCGATTTTGGGGAATGGATGTTGGAGGCAGTTTGTAATTCTGTGTTTTCAAATATCACTGCTGAATATCAGTTCTAGTTCGTACCTGGGGTGGGGTAATAATTAAGATACATACATAATGAAAAAGATGTTAACCATATAACTACCTCAGTGACACTTGTGAAGCAGATAAAGTCTTATCAAGTTTGTTATATCAGACTATAGATAAGAATAATGATTAGGATCCATAATCCTTATAGCATAAGAGGCTTATCATATCGATAAATGGACAAAGTTCATCAACCAATGATTTAAAATGATACATAATTTCCTAGTTACTTGTGAATCTTCGTGAACTCATGCTCAAAAATGCTAGAAGGTTTTGTTCAGGATTAGAAAAACGCAGTTGGTATCCAAAATAATCCACAACTGTGCTAAGATTGCAGTACAGCTCCAATGCAGTGAATGTGATGAAGCCATGTTTTATAAAGCATGTCTTGTCTTGTTTTGTTTTTTTCTTCACATTATTTTTCTCCTGTACTATTTACTTAGGTCCACCATTGAGCAACATCATTTCACAGATACAGATCTTTCAGTGGTTATTGCTGGGTCAATGTAAGTACAGAGCTTATCCAAGTACCTGCATTCTCGAAAGTACAGTCAAGGGCCACGTGAACTGAACACGTTGAGTATTTGCTGAGTTTTTTACCTGAGTATTTGTAAGCCAAAACCAGAAGTTGTGACGTGATTCTATTATACCTTCCCTCTGAGTGTTCCACTCCTGGTTTTGCCTTACAAATACTGATGTAAAATAATGACCAAATACTCAATGTGTAACCGTGGCCTAAGCCAATCAACCAAAATAGAAATGTATGTAACACCTGCAGTGAGACTCATGTATGTAATTCCAGCAGATCCAGTCTCTGCACAGACATTCGCAACAACAGACTTTAATGAATCTCTTACTGCACCCCCCCCTGGACTACAACTCCTTGTAGACATTGATCATCTCTTCATCATAGGGGAGGAGGAGCAGCAGAGACTGATTGATTGGCTGAGCAAGCTGGAGAAGAAGGAGCGAGGAGTCCAGACCAGTGCACATGAGGGCAGTCAGCCATTACTGAGGAGAGACAAGAACACCACAGGAGCAGAGCCCAGTGTTCAGACCGATGCTTTTGCTAATCTCTATGGAAGGACTGTAAGCTTTGTAATTGCACCAGAACCCTAGACTAGCCAGAGGATCCGGGAATGCCCTCCTCCCCTGGCTTCACAGAAAGAAGGAGAATTCTGCCTCCCAATCCAAAGGGATTGAATCCTGAAGCCCCAGACTGGAAACGGTGTGACTACAGAACAGCTGCTTCAAAGAGTATGTAGCTTGCTGGGGTGTGTGGTTCCACTGTGGACAAATGTATAAAAACTTTCTATAAGGGAGCCTTGCTGAGACTTCTGATTCCACACACTTTAATCTATAATAGGACTATCTGTGAAGGAGGTTTCGCTTCTTTGTTATGTGCACCAACCAAGTCTCCAAGAGCTCCAACAACCCGCGGCAACAGAGAACTGTGTTGCTTTCTTAGGCTGCAGCCATTTATAGTTAAGCAGTTTTAGCTAGGAGTGTGTTTGTGGCTATTTAAAGAGAAAGTGTCATCCCTATCTTTGAAGTTAATTTCAAAGTCTTAACTGATTCTTTATATATGTAAATTGTGAATACTGTTTGTTTTGTTACTTGCCATACCCCTTACCATATTTACCAATTACCTTCCTCCACAATAAACCTGTTTCATCTTCTTGTGAGTGTATATGGAGTGTGTACAGGGGTTTCCTGAGTTGACCCCTGGCAGAAGAGGAAGACCCTCCAGCATCCCACTACAACTCCCAGCAAGATTCGGGTGGAGGCACTGCGCTATATCAAGATGAGAACTACCAAACACCCTGCCCATGGAGGCTGCTTAAAGGGGTGTTACATGTAGATGACAGGAAAGCAAATGTTCTAGTTTGGTAATCCTTACCCTGTCATGGGTGTGTCAGGTGTAACAGACAGTCGCTCTGGATCTGTTTGTAGAAGGTCTCTGCGCCTGGCATTGCAGACGCCTTCTTAACCACTTTACAGCCTGTGCCATATTAGTACGCACAGGCTGTAATCCCCCAGTTCAGTGAGGGCTCCGGCGCTGAGCCCGCACTGAACCGGGCACATGTCAGCTGATTATTACAGCTGACATGTGCCCTCAACAGCTGTGGGTGGAATCGCGATCCACCCGCGGCTGTTAACATGTTAAATGCCGCTGTCAATCTCTGACAGCGGCATTTAACGCGCCGGAAGCGCGTCACTTACCCCGCCCATCGGTGACCCCGTCACATGATCGCGGGTCACCGATGGGTGGGCATGACAACCCTGGGTCTGCAGCAGACTCCAGTGGTTGTCATGAGCTGGTCGCGATGAGCACCACCTAGTGGTCGGCGCTCAAAGCATAGGACCATTTCTGCTACATACAGGTGATCTGCTGATCATCTGTATGTAGCAGAGGCGATCAGACAAGTGCTGCTTCTAGTCTCCTATGGAGACTATAGAAGCAAGCAAAAATAGAAAAAAAATGTTTTTAAAAATATTTAAAAAAATAAAAAAATATAAAAGTTTAAATCGCCCCATTCAAAATAAAATAATAAAAAAAAAAAACACATACACATAATTGGTAACGCCACGTTCAGAATCGCCCGATCTATCAATCTAAAAATAGAATTAATCCGATCTGTAAACGGCGTAATGAGAAAAAAATTCTAAACGGGCGATCAAAACATCAGATGTACCCCAAAATGGTATCAATAAAAACTTCAGCTCGGTGCGCAAAAAATAAGCCCTCACCCAGCCCCAGATCCCGAAAAATGGAGACGCTACGGGTCTTGGAAAATGGCACCATTTTTTTTTTTTTTACCAAACTCTGGAATTTTTTTTTACAACTTAAATAAAAAAGAACCAATACATGTTTTGTATCTACAAACTCGTAATGACCTGGAGAATAATAGTGGCAGGTCATTTTTAGCATTCAGTGAACGTGGTAAAAAAAATTTAAAAAAAACATCTGTGGTATTGCACTTTTTTTGCAATTTCACCGCACTTGGAATTTTTTTCCCGCTTTACCATACACAATATGGTTAAACTAGTACTGGCGTTGAAAAGTACAACTCGTCCCACAAAAAATAAGCCCTCACACGGCCATATTGACCAAAAAATAAAAACGCTATGGCTCTGGGAACAAGGGGAGCAAAAAAGGAAAATGCAAAAACGGAAAATCCCAGGGTTGCGAAGGGGTTAACCTTTCTGACTTAGGACCCAGCAGCTACCTCCCTCCTGTTGTTAATTAACACACCCTTGCATGGTAGTTAAAAACTGTCAGTTTACTGCAGTAGTTCGCCGGTGATATTCACATGTTCCCTTGCGAAGGCTTGGAGCTACAGCAGTCTGTTTACTTCCTCTCTGGTGCGCTTGGAGGATGTTTGGTGTTATTGTGGCGCCTCTGCGGGTTCAGTCGCCACAGAGGTACTGCATCTCACCCAGAGGTGTGGTACCCCACTCCCAGGTAGGAGGGAGTACTACCCGGGACCCACCCACCTGCATCCAACACTACACCATTCCAGACCAGCAGGAGGGGCAAGATGCATGAATCCTCTGCTGAGCCCTGTCCCTGGTTGGAAGGGGGGGAACCAAGAGAGGGGGAACCATGTAGTGGGTGTGGGTGGAGGAAGTAGATCAGGGGAGCACCGTCAGTAAGAGTATAAGAAGAAAGGGAACCATCTTGAAACAGCCAGTCCCGCTCAGGACAGCAGTGTAGGAGGTCCAGGCTCCTGGCTCCAGTGCTTGGAGCAGGAGTTGAGTGGAGAAAGAGAGGAGTCGGGCCTTGTCTGAGAGTCCCAGGAGAGAGAGTGAGAGAGGACGGGAGCAGAGGGAAGGCTCCAGAGACAGAGGGGATCCCAGGGGCACAGTGAGTGCAGGAACCACTCGTGCGCCCGAATCTACACGGACGTGGAGGGATCTGGCCGCAGAGGGGACCGGCCCCTAAACTAGTGGAGAACAATCAGGTTCAGCTAGATAACCGGAGGCTGCTGTACTTTCAAGGTGCAGCTGCCAACCACCACAATTACATTGCCGAAAAGGTGGCAGCATAGGGTCCAGGGGATTGCTAGTCGCCCGACAAGACCCGAGGCTACCAACTTGGGATACTGATTGTGAAGCGCAGGGCAGAAGGGCGAGAGCCAGCGCAGGGAAGACGACCGAGAAAGGAACATAGAATGGGGTCCCGTTTAAGTACTCCTGAGAGACGTGAGAGTTGCTGAACCCCTTCCCTGGTGAACACAGGACAACGTGGGAGATTACACACAGGCCCTGGTAACCTGAGTCTTGAACAACTGTGAGTAAACCTTGAAGACTGCACCCCACTTTGTCCTGGAATTATTGCTGCGCCATCACCAGCCCTGCACTACACAGCACCAACAACATCTACCTCATAGCATCACTATATCCTGCCCTGGAACTAAGCTCTGCCTGTGGATAGCTGAACCAACTCTGCTGCGTCACCATCAGCTCCAGACGATCTGCACCGCAGCGGCAGCCCCATATAGCCGCATACCACAGGTGGCGTCACGAACATTATCTCTATAAAAACTTTAATCCCTTTTTACTTTTTCTTCTTTAATTGACCGCCTTGGGTCATGGACCGGGTCACTGCCACCGTGACATCCCCCAGCACCGACCGGTCCGGCTACCGAGTACCCCATGGCCCAGGGGGCACGCCATACTCTGGAGTCTGCTCAAGCTAACTTTCTTCCCCTTTGTTTGTCTCCTTTGTTGTCTTTAGTTTATAGTGGGGACTGACCAATGCTCATCCCCCCTCCCTATTCAGGGCCTAGCTTTAGGGATATACAGGAGTGGAACCAATATAGGGACTGTAGGGGAGGCAGGGTGTTATTAGATATTCATAGGGGTCTCCATTTCCCCTTTTCCTAGTGTCTGGGCTCCCTCCCCCTCATCCCTTCATGTTGCACTTAGTCTTTCCCACACTGTGCATGACATTATCACCGGCTGTGCATATTTAGAGAAAAAAAACTGACACGTGTTTTTTTTTCCGGTGTGTTTTTTTTTTCTCTTGGTTGCTGAGTAGTCAGAGCAGCTGCACAAGCTGTCTCTGGTGGTGACTGACCTCAACTATGAGGTTCAGCAACAGCAACTGTGGCTGCAGGTCCCTAATGTTGGGGTCTCTGCAGGTAGACCGGTCCAATTCGAACCCAACGTTGCCCTCCTGGACAGGTTTTCAGGAGGTAGGGACAAGTTTTTTTATGTTCAAGGAAGCTTGCAAACTGTATTTTAAACTTCGTCCTTACTCCTCCGGAAATGAGGAGCAACGAGTGGGAATTGTGATCTCACTGCTGCAAGGAGATCCTCAATCCAGGGCTTTCTCTTTGCCACAGGGTTCATTTTGTCTCCTGTCGGTGGAGGTTTTTTTGGGGGCCCTAGCCCTCATTTATGATGACCCTGACTGAATCTCGTTGGCTGAGTCCAGGTTGCGTCGCATTCATCTGGGGAATCAGTCAGTGGAGACGTACAGCTTCGAATTCCATAGATGGGCAATTGATATAAAATGAAATGACCCAGCTCTTAGAAGCCAATTTTCTCAGGGCCTTACTGAAAAGTTGAAAGATGCTTTGGCAGTGTAAGAAACCCCAGAGTCCTTGGAGGTTGCCATGTCATTGGCGATACTTGTTGATAGACGCCTTCGGGATAGGTGGATGAGACCACCTACTTCCCCTTTCCATAGCGTCTGGGCTCCCTCCCCCTCATCCCTTCTTGTTGCACTTAGTCTTTCCCACACTGTGCGTAACAAACTCTCTTTTACTTTTGGCATTTTTAATTAAATTATTTTTGTAAGTGAAAACACAACAGCCTGATAATTGCTGCCATTACGCAGGAGAAATGAAGTTCTCAACACTATAGTGTGTCCATGTGTCCTTGTTTTTGGCATTTTTTTAAGTTTTTTGCTAGAGTACTATTTGTTTCAAAATGAAGCATACTGTAGATCTTTCCACCCTGAGGCTACATTCACACGTCAGTATTTTCAGTCCCAATGCTGTCTATAGAAAAATCTTGAGTTTACAACCAGTAATGGTATTCTATAAGGTTGTTCAGATGACAGTTTTTCACTGTGACCAAATGTCCATGCGGAAAAAAAATTGCAGTATGCACTAGTTTCTTCCATATTTGAGATGAGACTTGCCTATTCAAGTGTACGGGTGCATAAAAAATGTAATCCTATACAGGTCATTCATATAGTATCTGATTTTTATGGATACATTGCAGTTTGTAACATAGGAAACAGTTTTTGGTCTTGTAAATGTTAGTATTTGCTGATTTTTTTTTCTGGATGAAAATTGGATGAGTTTTGTATATGCTCATGGGAATTTAGCGCAAGGCCAATCTCACACAGCATATGAAAAATTGTCCTATTTTAATCTAGAAAAAAACATACTATTTTTCATCTGTATGGCATTCACTTTTATACATCTGCTTTAGACATGAGGGGATCAATTCATGGGACTCCAATCCAGCTTCCAGGTCAGTGATACCTGGTGGGTAGAAGGGAGGCCTGCGAATCTCTTATCTTCCGGCGCACCATGGCAGCATTTGATTTGTCAGGGCTGTTGCAACGCCATCTGAGTAACGTGACACACAAATAACGTTGCTCCAAAAATTGTGCTGGGAATGCCAGAAGTTAAGAGATTCACATTGGACGTTGGACTGGAGCTCCATGAATCGATCCACTCATCTCTAATCTGCAGTGAATAAAATTTACAAAATCAAATTCAGTATCCTATATTAATAATTGCAATGCATCCATAAAAATCATATGCTATATGGATGATCTCTTCCGGATGAGTGCACAAAAAAAAAATCAGATCCCAATACATCCGGTTTTATGGATATATTGCGATTATTAAGCTAAGAAAGCTATTTCATAATGTACATTTTAAAATGTTGATGTATAATTTGCATAAATTGCTGCATGCTGCGATTGGCAGCGTACATCAGACAGCATGCAACTATACAAGTCTATGTGTGCATGCTATACATCGGACTGCACTCGGATGTTATCCAAGTGCAGTGTGATATACGCCGACTCACAGAATGGAGAAGATGGAGAAATTAAGTTCTCCATCTTCTCCGCAGCTGTGATCCAATTCTCACATGCGAGAAAATAGGGTCACAGTAAAATGACACTCGGCTCACGCTCACAGCAGAGTTTGAGCCGAGGGTCCTCTGCATATAGCATTGGATGCTGCTTACCAATGTTAGCAATCCCTAAAGCTTTGCACCTTTTTTTGCAGCCCAAAGAAATAACTGATGAAACACTAATGGTAAAAATTATCACACAGGCCTATCACTGAAAAGAAAATCAGATGCTGGTGAGTCCAAGGGTGGTTTTATGAATGCTGTTGCTTTAATTCATTTATTTCAGATGAATTCAGGTTTATCGTTCAATCCTATTCCCATAGGTGTATAAAATCCAGCACCCAGCAGTCTGCCGTTACAAACATCTGCGAAGGAAAGGCTCGTTCTAAAGAGCTCACCGAATACGAACATGGTCCTGTAATAATATCAACTGTAAGTGGTATTATTGAAAAGTGCAACCATTTAGATTTAGCAACCAGAGAAACTCAACCACGAAGTGGCAGACTACCTAAAGTTATACTCTACTGGCTCAATAACTGGCTGAGATTGAGAGATGCAAAGCATGCCACCACTGGACTCTAGAGTATTGGAAACATATTTTGCTGAGTGGCAAGCCATTCTTCTCTATCAGACACTACAATGAATGAATCTGGGTTTGGCAAATTCCAAGAGAACATTACTTGTCTGATGTAAAAACTCTAGAGTTTGGCGAAGGAGGGATAATTTTCTGAATTTGTTCATCAGAGGTTTGCCTAGGCATTTTAGTTCCAGTGCAAAAAAAAATCTTAATAATTCAGGATGTCTAGACATTTTGGACAAGTGTATGTTTACAACTTTGTAGGATCAGTCCATTGAAAGACTTTTTTTGTTCCAGCATGACCATGTTTAAACACACAAAGTGAGATCCATATAAGCATTTTGGGCATGTTTGTGTGGAACGCGAGTCCTGACCTAAACCTCATATTGAACTTGAAAGGAGATTGTAAGTCAAGCCTTCTTGTCAAACATCAGTGTTTGGATGAATGGGTAAAAACTCAGACAGACACACTCAAAAAAATCTTGTGGAAGGTGTCAAAGCTGTAAAGTGGGGACTGACTCCACATTAATGACTGTGATCTTAGAATAGTAGAGATACAGTGAAGGAAATAATTATTTGATCCCTTGCTGTTTTGTAAGTTTACCCACTGACAAAGACATGAACAGTCTATAATTTTAAGGGTAGGTTAATTTTAACATTGAGAGATATTGAGAGATAGAATATCCAAAAAAAATCAAGAAAATCACATTGTATAAATTAGATAAATTTGTTTGCGTTTTGCAGTGAGAAATAAGTATTTGATTCCTCTGGCAAACAACACTTAATACTTGGTGGCAAAACCCTTGTTGGCAAGCACAGCAGTCAGACGTTTTTTGTAGTTGATGAACTGCGCACATGTCAGGAGGAATTTTGGTCCACTCCTCTTTTGAGATCATCTCTAAATCATTCAGATTTTGAGGTTGTTGCTTGGCTACTCGGAGCTTCAACTCCCTCCATAAGTTTTCTATGGGATTAAGGTCTGGATACTGGCTAGGCCAGTCCATGACCTTAATGTGCTTCTTTTTGAGCCACTCCTTTGTTGCCTTGGCTGTATGTTTTGGGTCATTGTCTTGCTGGAAGACCCAGCCACGACCCATTTTTAATGTCCTGGTGGAGGGAAGGAGGTTGTCACTCAGCATTTTACGATACATGGCTCCATCCATTCTCCCATTGATGCGGTGAAGTAATCCTGTGCCCTTAGCAAAGAAACACCCCCAAAACATAATGTTTCCACCTCCATGCTTGACAGTGGGGACGGTGTTCTTTGGGTCATATGCAGCATTTCTCTTCCTCCAAACACGACGAGTTGAGTTAATGCCAAAGAACTCAATTTTTGTCTCATCTGACCACAGCACCTACTCCCAATAACTCACAGAATCATCCAGGTGTTCATTGGCAACCTTCAGACGGGTCTGCACATATGCCTTCTTGAGCAGGGGGACCTTGCGGGCACTGCAGGATTTTAAACCTTTAAGGTGTAATGTGTTACTAGTGGTTTTCTTGGTGACTGTGGTCCCAGCTGCCTTGAAATCATTAACAAGTTCCCCCGATGTAGTTTTAGCCTGATTTCTCACCTTCCTCTTGATGAAGAATACCCCACGAGGTGAGATTTTGCATGGTGCCCCAGATCGATGTCGATTGACAGTCATTTTGTATTTCTTTCATTTTCTTACTATTGTACCAACAGTTATCTCCTTCTCACCCAGCATCTTACTTATGGTTTTGTAGCACATTCCAGCTTTGTGCAGGTCTATGATCTTGTCCCTGACTAGTGTTGAGCCACCCCCGTAGTGTTCGGGTTCGGTTCGGTTCGTCGAACACCGGGATGTTCGAGGAACTGTTCGTCGAACTGTTCGTCGAACACCTTAGAACACCGTCGAACACCGTTAAAACCAATGGCAGGCAAACAAAAACACATAGAAACACATAGAAAACACCTTCAAAGGTGTCCAAAAGCTGACAAACTGCTCAGAAGACGCTCTCTTTAAAAAAGCCGGCCGGCAATTCAGCAGCGGCATACACCGGTACCCGACAATTTAGACAAGAAGGAATAGAGCCTCACACATAGATTAGATAGATAGAAACATGTCAGTCACATATATATGAAGTACAGTGACAGTGTTGCTTACTGTACTTGTCATTTAGTGTAAAGGATTTATTAAAAAATATAATAGTGTTTTCATGCACTGTCTCTTTAAAAAAGCCGGCCGGCAATTCAGCATCTGTACCCGACAATTTATAACAGATAGAATAGAGCTTCACACATAGATTAGATAGATAGAAACATGTCAGTCACATATATATGAAGTACAGTGATAGTGTTGGTTACTGTACTTGTCATTTAGTATTAAAATAAAGGATTTATTATTAAAAAAAAATTGGCGTAGGGTTCCCCTTAATTTTAGTCTCTAGCGGAGGTTAAGCAGACAGCTGGGGCAGATGTTTGAAGCCTGGGAAGGGGGTAATACCCACGGAGCTTCCCAGGCTACTAATATGAGCCCCCAGCTGAATACATAGCCTTTACTAGCTATTAAAATCGGGGACCCCCCAAAAAAATGACGTGGGGTCCCCCCTAATTTAATAGCTAGCAAAGGCTAGGCAGACAGCTGGGGGCTGATATTAATAGCCCAGGAAGGGAGCCATGAATATTGGCCCCCTCCCAGGCTAGAAACACCAGCCGTCAGCCACCCCAGAAATGGCGCATTCATAGGATGCGCCAATTCTGGCACTTAGCCTCGCTCTTCCACGCTGCCCTGTAGCGGTGGCAGGGGGTAATAGGGCTGGGGTTGATGTCAGCTTATAATGCCAGCTGACATCAAGCCCAGGTTAGTAATGGAGAGGCGTCTATAAGACACCCCCATTACTAACCCCATAGTCAAAGTTAAAAGAAAACACAAACACCCAGAATAAAGTCCTTTAATTGAAATAAAGACACAATCCTTTATTGTTCTAAATTAAACCATACTTACCATCACGCCCATTCCAGCTGAAGCCAACGATCTCCTGCAATAAAAGAAAAATAATAAAGCAACCTCATCCTTACCTTTCCATGGTTCCCATGACAGCTTCAGCTCTGCTACATCGAGATGACAGGCTGGACCGCAGCAGAACGCTGCCATCCAGCCTGTCATCCCGCAGACACTGAGAAGCGCAGGCATGCTTGCGCTCTGCAGTGTCTGGCTGTGACGGCATAAAGATGAGACGAGTTCATGTCCAATGAACTCGGCGCACCTCATGCACGTCACTGACAGCGTGGGAAAATTCTCACGCTGAAGTGCTGAGTGCAGGAGAATTCTCCCACGCTGTCAGTGACGTGCATAGGGTGAGCTCATGTCCAATGAACTCAGCTCACCTCCTGCACGTCACTGACAGCGTGGGAGAATTCTCCTGCACTCAGCGCTTCAGCGTGAGAATTCTCCCACGCTGAAGCGCTGAGTGCAGGAGAATTTTCCCACGCTGTCAGTGACGTGCATGAGGTGAGCCGAGTTCATTGGACATTAACTCGGCTCATCTGGATGCCCTCACAGAGAGACACTGTGGAGCGCAAGCAAGCCTGCGCTTCTCAGTGTCTGCGGGATGACAGGCTGGATGGCAGCGTTCTGCTGCGGTCCAGCCTGTCATCTCGATGTAGCAGAGCTGAAGCTGTCATGGGAACCATGGAAAGGTAAGGATGATGTTGCTTTATTATTTTTCTTTTATTTCAGGAGATCGTTGGCTTCAGCTGGAATGGGCGTGACGGTAAGTATGGTTTAATTTAGAACAATAAAGAATTGTGTGTTTATTTCAATTAAAGGACTTTTTTCTGGGTGTTGTGTTTTTTTTAAATACTTTACTAGAAATTCATGGTGGTCATGTCTAATATTGGCGTGACCCCATGAATTTTGGGCTTAGGGCCAGCTGATAATGCCAAGCTGGCCCTAACCCCTTTATTACCCAGTGAGCCACCGCACCAGGGCCCTGGATGAGTTGGGTACAGCGCCAGAATATGGCGCTTCTATGAATGCGCCATTTTCCGGGGTGGCTGCGGACTGCAATTTGCAGCGGGGGTGGCCCAGAAAGCTTGGGCCTCCCTGCGCTGCGGATTCCAGCCCCCAGCTGACTAGTTGTACCTGGCTGGACACAAAAACAGGGCGAAGCCCCATGTCAATTTTCTTTAAATTATTTCATGAAATAATTAAGAAAAAAAGGGCTTCCCTATATTGTTGTGTCCGGCCAGGTACAAATAGGCAGCTGGTGGTTGGGGGCAGCCCGTTCCTGCCTGCTGCACCTGACTGGACACAAATATAGTGCGAAGCCCCACGTCAATTTTTTTTAATTATTTCATGAATTTCCTGAAATAATTTAAAAAAATTGAAGTGGGGCTTCGCACTATATTTGTGTCCAGCCAGGTACAGCAGGCAGGAATGGGCTGCCCCCAACCACCAGCTGCCTATTTGTACCTGGCCGGACACAACAATATAGGGAAGGCCTTTTTTTCTTAATTATTTCATGAATTTCATGAAATAATTAAAAAAAATTGAAGTGGGGCTTCGCACTATATTTGTGTCCAGCCAGGTACAGCAGGCAGGAACGGGCTGCCCCCAACCACCAGCTGACTATTTGTACCTGGCCGGACACAACAATATAGGGAAGGCCTTTTTTTCTTAATTATTTCATGAATTTCATGAAATAATTAAAAAAAAAATACGTGGGGCTTCGCCCTATTTTTGTGTCCAGCCAGGTACAACTAGGCAGCTGGGGGCTGGAATCTGCAGCGCAGGGAGGCCCAAGCTTTCTGGGCCCCCCCTGCTGCAAATTGCAGTCCGCAGCCACCCCGGAAAATGGCGCGTTCATAGAAGCGCCATCTTCTGGCGCTGTACCCAACTCATACAGGGCCCTGGTGCGGTGGCTCACTGGGTAATAAAGGGGTTAGGGCCAGCTTGGTATTATCAGCTGGCCCCAAGCCCAAAATTCATGGGGTCACGCCAGTATTAGACATGACCGCCATGAATTTCTAGTAAAGTATTTAAAAAAAACACAACACCCAGAATAAAGTCCTTTAATTGAAATAAACACACAATTCTTTATTGTTCTAAATTAAACTATACTTACCATCACGCCCATTCCAGCTGAAGCCAACGATCTCCTGCAATAAAAGAAAAATAATAAAGCAACCTCATCCTTACCTTTCCATGGTTCCCACGACAGCTTCAGCTCTGCTACATCGAGATGACAGGCTGGACCGCAGCAGAACGCTGCCATCCAGCCTGTCATGCCGCAGACACTGAGAAGAGCAGGCATGCTTGCACTCCTCAGTGTCAGGCTGTGACGGCATCCAGATGAGCCGAGGTTATGTCCAATGAACTCAGCTCACCTCATGCACGTCACTGACAGCGTGGGAAAATTCTCACGCTGAAGTGCTGAGTGCAGGAGAATTCTCCCACGCTGTCAGTGACGTGCATGAGGTGAGCTCATGTCCAATGAACTCAGCTCACCTCATGCACCTCACTGACAACGTGGGAAAATTCTCCTGCACTCAGCGCTTCAGCGTGAGAATTCTCCCACGCTGTTAGTGACGTGCATGAGGTGAGCCGAGTTCATTGGACATGACCTCGGCTCATCTTTATGCCGTCACAGAGAGACAATGTGGAGCGCAAGCAAGCCTGCTCTTCTCAGTGTCTGCGGGATGACAGGCTGGATGGCGGCGTTCTGCTGCGGTCCAGCCTGTCATCTCGATGTAGCAGAGCTGAAGCTGTCGTGGGAACCATGGAAAGGTAAGGATGAGGTTGCTTTATTATTTTATTTTTATTACAGGAGATCGTTGGCTTCAGCTGGAATGGGCGTGACGGTAAGTATGGTTTAATTTAGAACAATAAAGAATTGTGTCTTTATTTCAATTAAAGGACTTTATTCTGGGTGTTTGTGTTTTTTTTAACTTTGACTATGGGGTTAGTAATGGGGGTGTCTTATAGACGCCTCTCCATTACTAACCTGGGCTTGATGTCAGCTGGCATTATAAGCTGACATCAACCCCAGCCCTATTACCCCTTGCCACCGCTACAGGGCAGCGTGGAAGAGCGAGGCTAAGTGCCAGAATTGGCGCATCCTATGAATGCGCCATTTCTGGGGCGGCTGACGGCTGGTGTTTCTAGCCTGGGAGGGGGCCAATATTCATGGCTCCCTTCCTGGGCTATTAATATCAGCCCCCAGCTGTCTGCCTAGCCTTTGCTAGCTATTAAATTAGGGGGGACCCCACGTCATTTTTTTGGGGGGGTCCCCCATTTTAATAGCTAGTAAAGGCTATGTATTCAGCTGGGGGCTGATATTAGTAGCCTGGGAAGCTCTGTGGGTATTACCCCCTTCCCAGGCTTCAAACATCTGCCCCAGCTGTCTGCTTAACCTCCGCTAGAGCCTAAAATTAAGGGGAACCCCACGCCAATTTTTTTAATAATAAATCCTTTATTTTAATACTAAATGACAAGTACAGTAAACAACACTGTCACTGTACTTCATATATATGTGACTGACATGTTTCTATCTATCTAATCTATGTGTGAAGCTCTATTCTGTCTGTTATAAATTGTCGGGTACAGATGCTGAATTGCCGGCCGGCTTTCTTAAAGAGACGGTGCATGAAAACACTATTATTTTTTTTGATAAATCCTTTACGCTAAATGACAAGTACAGTAAGCAGCACTTTCACTGTACTTCGTATATATGTGGCTGACATGTTTATATCTATCTAATCTATGTGTGAAGCTCTATTCTTTCGGTTCTAAATTGTCGGGTACCAGTGTATGCCGCTGCTGAATTGCCGGCTTTTCATGTTTCACTGTTGGCACTGTTCCCATCGATTTGGGCAATCACTGTAATGCCACAACCACCATGGCTGTGGCATTACAGTGAGTGGCAGGCAATCCCTGCATGATTGGTGCTCTAAATAGCACCAGACATGCAGGACACGCTTATGGTGCACGAACAGTTATCGAACATAACCTCGAACAGCCGAATTTTTTGCAAATCGTTCGGGTTCGTCGAACAACTCGAACACCGCCCAAAACAGCTCGAATTTGAGATTGGCGAACAGTTCTAGTCGAACACCGCTCACCTCTATCCCTGACATCCTTAGAAAGCTCTTTGGTCTTGCCCATGTTGTAGAAGTTAGAGTCTGACTGATTAATTGAGCCTGTGGATAGGAGTCTTTTATACAGGTGACTATGTAAGACAGCTGTCTATAATGCAGGTATTGAGTTAATTAGAAGCATCTAACTAGTCTGTAGCAGCCTGAACTCATACTGGTTTGTAGAGGATCAAATACTTATTTCTCACTGCAAAATGCAAATACATTTATCTAATTTATACAATGTGATTTTCTTGATTTTTTGGGGGATATTCTATCTCTCAATGTTAAAATTAATCTATACTTAAAATTATAGACTGTTCATGTCTTTGTCAGTGGGCAAACTTACAAAAACAGCAAGGGATCAAATAATTATTTCCTTCATTGTATAACAACAGTATTATGAAAGATATAGTGAAAAACATGACTTTATTGGTACATCAGGAGGTAAAGTTCTAAAGATTATCCAAAGATAAGATCAATGGTCTTCTCCTTACAATTATCAGGATGGATATCCTACTACTATTTTACAAGGATCTATTGGAGGGCAAGTCTCATGCCAGCAGCCGCGTAATTCCAGCTCCAGTAGCGTCCACTAAAGCTGCTGCAGTTAAAAAGCTTTTATAAGGATCGAGCTCGGCTGTCCACCGCAAGGCATCCTACCGCCAGTCCCAGCCCCTATGCCTTGGGGTGCCTCCTGATGCTCTTCACTGAGTATTCCGTGGTCCCGAAGCATTTCCTTTGAAAAAATTAAGTGTCCAAACTACAGGTGGTGTAGCTTGCTTAATAGCCGGGATAATCCGCTGACTAGCAGACACTGCTACTAGGCACAAAGTATTTCCTGGGCTAGATGCAGTTAAAAATTTGTAATTAGATACTCTCGTTGGATGCTGAGAAAGCATTCCATAGAGTCTCCTGGCACGCCATATATTATTCTCTTAAAAAGCTTGGGGTAGGGGTCTAGGGGACCCTTTTATAGCCAAAATCACGGCCCTGTATCGCAATACGTCACCTAGGCTGAAGATAAATGGAACTGTAGCATCCTGAGGGCTCGGTTGCTACAGAGGTATTGCACCTCACCCAGAGGTGTGATATCTCACTCTCAGGTAAGGATGGAGTGTGGATCAGGACCCGACACCTGCATGCATTACACCACATTGCCGTGGGGCAGGGCGACCAATATGCCCCTGAGATGGGCACGACAGTCCCTGTCCCTGGCTGGAGTGGGGGGAGGGAACACTGAGGAAGGGGAACCCTGTAGTGCAGGAGCAGGGAGGAAACAGTTCCTGGGTGCATTGAGAAGGGAGTATAAAAGGTGGGCACCATCTTAGTTCAGTGCAGAGAAGTCTGAGCAGAAGTGACAGGGAGCAGGGGCTCTGCATGAGCTCTGCTCCGGAGGCGGGCCTAGTAACAGAGGCCCAGGCCTGGAAGAGGGAGAAGGAAGGAAGAGGAGCGGAGAAGGCTCCAGGAACGAGGAACAAAGGGATCCCATGGGTGCGGATGGGCGAGTCGCCACTGCACGCCCGAATCCACCTGCGTGGAGGGGTCAGGCCAAAGGGTGAGACCGGTACCCGAAACTAGTGGAGGCGGGAAACGACCCTCAGCTAGAAACCGGAGGCTGTGACATTTTATGTGGCGCAGCCCCTCGCTACACCCGCTAGGAAGGCACCACATAGGGTAAGGGAAACTGGCGCCAAGTTTACCAAGAGGAGGCCCGAGGCAGCCAGACAGAAGGGTTGGTAAGAAAGGCCAGACAAAGGACACACAAAGGGGGTCCTGTGAAGCGCTCCAAAGTTATCTGGGAGTTGTCTGAGCCCCTCACCTGGTGAGCACAGTACGACGTGGGCAGCCGTTACCTGCAGAAGTGGTCTGGATAATAAGAACTGTGAGTAAAGGCCCTGGACTTCATCACTGACTCCGTGTCGTTACTGCTGCTGCCCTGCACCATCACCCCCATCCTCCGCATACACTGCCCTGAGGCTATACTCCTCCCGTGGGGAGTTATGCTACGCTCTGCTGCACCCACAACACCAGCCTCAGCGGTCTGCCCTGCAGCGGCGGTTCACTCTGACCGCAATCCACGGGTGGCGTAGTCGGACATTTAAACATCAAAACTACATAAATAGTTCCGCCACTGGTTTGACCGCCCTGAGCCACGGAACCGGGTCGCCGCCTCGTAGACTACAACCACCAGCATACACCAAAAAGGGTCCGGCTCCAGGTGTCCCAAGGCCCAGAGGGCGCGTCAGAACATTTTCATCACCTTTCATAATCACCAATGGGACAAGGCAGGGATGTCCTCTGTCCCCTCTCTTATACATCCTAGTGACGGAGCACCTGCTCTCATCAATTCGCCATAACCCCAATATTAGGTGGATTGAGGTGGGAGGCACCGAGTACAAGTGCTCTCTATTTGCTGAGGATGTCCTAGTATATATCACTCAATCACATATATCCATCCCTGCTGTTATGGCTGAAATAGATCACTTTGTTACATGGTCAAATTTTAAAATCAATGCAGCGAAGTCTGAGGCCCTCGATGTCTCCCTCCCCAAATCCATACAGGATTCCATCCAGTACAACTTTCCCTTTGCCTGGCCCTCACAGGGTATCAAATACTTAGGAATTCCTATTCATAGAGACCTCTCCCGTCTATGTTATCTTAATTTTGGGCCCTTTATTGAACAACTCCATACAGACCACGGTTGGCAAGTTAGAACTGTAAGATTCACTACGTGAACCACTGGTGTTTTGTGGAAAAGCACATGTACACTGTGTTCCAAAAAAGTATGCAAAAAGTGTTTAGGAGTGATAAGGGAAGAATTTGTTTGTTTGTCAGTTAAACTCATTGATGGTGATGTGTGTCAGGGCTCTTTATATCACTGTAAGCAATTGCAGACACCTGTGCTAATTAGTTTGGCAGGTGTGTCCAATGAAAGGCAAGACTACTTAAGAAGGCTGTCCCACATTATTAAGCAGCCTACATTTTCTGCCAAAATGGGAAAGAAAAAGGATGTGTCGGCTGCTGAGAAGCAACAAATTGTGGAGTGTTTAGGTCAAGGCATGACTACAATCAACATTGTGCGATGATCAGGATGAAGTGTCTTGGCAATCAAGAAGTATGTAGCTGATTCATAGTACACACGTGTGCGTGCTGATAAGGGCAAATTGAGGACTCTTTCCTACAGGCAATTACGTCAGGTTTAAAGAGCAGCGGCAAAAAAGCCTTGTCACAGCAGCAGACAAGTTTTTGAAGCTGCTGGTGCCTCCAACGTCCCCCGAACAACAAGATGCAGGGTCCTTCAGAGGTTTGCAGCTGTGCGTATGCCATCCTGTCGACCTCCTCTATCCACTGCACACAAGCAGAAACGGCTCCAGTGGGCCAAGCAATACATGAAGACTGATTTCAAAACTGTTTTGTTCACGGATGAGTGCCATGCAACGATGGTCCAGATGGATGGAGTGGAGGATGGCTGGTTGATGGACACCCCACGCAAACACGGCTACGGCGCCAACAAGGAGGAGGTGGAGTAATGTTTTGGGCTGGAATCATGGGGAGAGAGATTGTCGGCCCCTTTAGGATCCCTGAAGGGGTAAAGATGAACTCCATAATGTATGTGGAGTTTCTCAAACAGCACTTCCTGCCATGTTTCAAGAAGAAGAACCGTGTATTCCACAGCAAGATCATTTTCATGCATGATAATGCACCGTCTCATGCTGCACATAACACATCTGCATCTCTGGCTGATATGGGCATAAAAGGGGACAAACTTATGGTGTGACCCCCATGCTCCCCTGACCTCTACCCCATTCAGAACCTCTGGAGCATCATCAAAAGGAGTGTCTATCATGGCGGGAGGCAGTTCGCATCTAAGCAACAGCTCTGGGAGGGTATTCTGTCCTCATGCAAAACAATTGAAGCAGAAACCATCCAAAACCTGACAAATTCAATGGACGAGTTCAGAAGCTCCTTTCGAACAAGGGGTCCTATGTGCAAATGTAACATCACCTAGAATAAAGTTTTGAGTTGAAAACTGTTTGATTTCAGTTTCTAATAACCTGCTAATGCTTATAATTTCAAAAATGACCATTTTTTTGGTCTTTATTAAAATGAAAAGGTTGATCGAAGAGTGTGGGGGATCTAAGAGTGTGGCAACCCAGTAGTCAGGATTACTTCGAATTCTGACAATCTGAGGGTCATGTTGCAGGTAGTGCAGCTAGAAGGCACTTATGTGTCTTGCGCATCTCGGAGCCCCAAAATTATTTTCCGGGCTAGATGCAGCTAAAAATTATTATTAATTTTAAATCTGGTGGAGCTTAATATAGATGGCCTAATAGAATCAGTACTGCACACTGCTACAAAGCCCAAATTATTTTCCAGCCAAGATACAGATAAACATGATTACTAATTTTAAATCTGGTGGAGCTTAGTATAGATGGCCTAATAGAATCAGTGCTGCACACAACTACAAGGCCCAAATTATTTTTCAGCCAAGATACAGATAAACATGATTAGTAATTTTAAATCTGGTGGAGCTTAGTATAGATGGCTTAATAGAATCAGTACTGCACACTGCTACAAAGCCCAAATTATTTTCCAGCCAAGATACAGATAAACATGATTAGTAATTTTAAATCTGGTGGAGCTTAGTATAGATGGCCTAATAGAATCAGTACTGCACACTGCTACAAAGCCCAAATTATTTTCCAGCCAAGATACAGATAAACATGATGAGTAATTTGAAAGCTTAAAGCGGTTGGTGAGGTGATTTTAACCAATCATCAAACTTTTAATCTCCCCAGGATGACACACGGGTAGAAAAGTTGTTTCGGATCCATGATTTGTTCATCTTTATGAACGTGAGTCTGTCTACATTATCAGTGGACAGCCGCGTGCGCTTATCTGTCAGCACACCACCAGCAGCGCTGAACACACGTTCAGACAGAACGCTGGCTGCGGGGCATGACAAGATCTCCAAGGCGTAAGTGGCTAGCTCCGGCCATTTATCAAGATTGGAAGCCCAAAAAGAGCAAGGGTCCAGTGACACAGTCATGGCTTCAATGTTTACTTGGAGATACTCCTGTACCATCGTCTCTAGGCGTTGACTATGTGTCAGACTTCTTGTCTCCTGTGGCCTTGCAAAGGATGGGCTAAAAAAGTGGTGAAATGATTCCGCAAAATTTATGTTACCAGCAGATACTGTGTTTCTGTTACGGTTTAAGTGCTGAACACTCGACTGTCCCACGGTTGGCAAGTTGGAACTGTGAGATTCACTACGTGCACCACTGGTGTTTTGTGGAAAAGCACATGTAAGATTCTGCAGCAGTCTCTGCTGATACTCCTGCATGCGTGCATCCCTTTCTATGGCAGGAATAATTTCTGCAAATTTACTTTTGTACCGGGGATCTAACAGTGTGGCAACCCAGTAGTCAGGATTATTTCTAATTCTCCCAATTCGAGGGTCATGTTGCAGGTAGTGCAGCAAGAAGGCACTCATGTGTCTTGCGCATCCAGGAGCACCAAGTCCCTGTTGTATTGGTGGCGAGGTAACAATCATGCTTCCTTCCTCTGTCCTCTCCCCCCAACCTCGCACAACAGAAATGTGATCAAGGTCTCCCTCTTCTGATGAGTCTTCCATCAGTTCGTCCTCCACTTCTTCCTGGGCTCCTGCACCTTCCTCACTAGTTTGGCTGCTACCATGCACCCTGGTAAAACCATCTCCCCCACCCTCACATGCCTGTCGCCTTGGTGCTGCCGACCGTCTGGACCTTGCAGATGTTAGCCCTTCCGCATACAACTCCTCCTCCTCTACTTCCTCCACCTCCTCTTGTGCCACCACCTGACTCCGAATTCTGTTTAACATGTGCTCCAGCATGTAAATCACCGGAATAGTCATGCTGATAATGGCATCGTCAGCACTAAACATCTTCGTCGCCATTTCAAAACTGTGCAGAAGGGTGCATAGGTCCCTGATCTGAGACCACTCCTCCAGCGTGATTTGCCCCACCTCTGGATCTCGTTGGCCCAGGCTATACATCAGAACGTATTGCACCAGGGCTTGTCGGTGCTGCCACAGTTGCTGCAACATGTGCAGAGTTGAATTCCACCGGGTAGGCACATCGCATTTTAGCCGGTGAAGTGGCAGGCCCAACGACTTCTGTAGCTGCGGGATGCGAACGGCGGAAGTGAGCACACAGCGACCGTGCCCTCTGCAGAAGGCCATCTAGTCCGGGATAGTGGGCTAAAAATTGCTGGACAACCAGGTTCAACACGTGAGCCATACAAGGCACGTGTGTGACATTGCCCGGGCGAAGGGCCGCACCCAGGTTTGCAGCATTGTCGTACACGGCCTTCCCTGGTTTCAGGTCCAGTGGAGACAACCATTCATGAAATTGGTTCTCCAGAGCTGACCACAACTCCTCAGCTGTGTGACTCACATTTCCCAGACATTTCAAAGTAAAAACCGCCTGATGATGTTGAGCCCTACTGCCAGCATAGTAAGGAGGTGTGCAGGATCCCTTCTGCGCAGTTAGAAAGCTTGTAGCATGACCAGACAGGCTTTGGGTGCAGGTGGAGGACCGAGAGGAGGTTGAGGAGGCAGAAGCAGTGGAGGAACTTTGAGATAAAGAGGATTGATGCACAACTTGTGGGGACAGCAAGACTTGGACAGCAGCCCCTTGTCCTGCTGTCACCATAGTTACCCAGTGCCCAGTCAGCGACATGTAACGCCCCTGTCCATGCGTACTCGTCCAAGTGTCTGTGGTGAAATGCACCCTGTCACACACAGAGTTTCTCAAAGAAGCGGTGATGTTGTGTGCGACATGCTGGTGGAGCGCAGGCACACCTTTCTTTGAGAAGTAGTGCCGACTGGGCATCTGGTACTGGGGCACTGCGACGGACATAAGGTCTCGAAAATCGTCTGTGTCCACCAGGCAGAAAGGCAGCATTTCTGTAGCCAAGAGCTTGCAGATGGTGAAATTCAACCTCTTAGCTTTCTCATGGCTAGGAGGAAATGGTCTTTTACTTGTCCACATCTGAGGGACCGAGGGCTGGTTGTTGTGCTTAGACGGGGTTGATAAGGGTGTCCCCGGCAAACTGCCGGTCTGTGAGGAAGATGCAGGCAGACATGTTAGGTTGCTTTGATCCAAAGGTGGTGCTATCGATGTCGGACAGCGCTCAACACCAGCTGGTGTTACTACCTCCAAAGAAAATGATGACCTGCCAATCACGCTGGCTGTTGCGGGTAAAGAGGTGGCAGGTCTGCGTCCCAAAACAGGTGTGACTGCTGTCCCCCCAGTCATAGAGGATGAAGAGGCAGCGGATGCACAAGATGTGGCAGACGGTTGTTGGCCCGGCCGGCTAGGCCGCATTGTAGCACAGTGAGCTTCCCACTGCAACTTATGCTTCATGTCCATGTGCCGGTTCATGCATGAAGTACTCAAACTATGTATTTTTTGGCCTCTACTTAGCTTTTGCTAACAAATGTTACAGATAACACGAGTTGGGTCATCTTTATCGATCTGAAAAAATGCCCAGGCTGTGCAAGGCTTAGCACCCATGCGACCTGAAGAGCCACCACGACTTGTGGTGAGAGGCAGAGTTGTGTTTGAGGATGCAGTTGTTGACGTGCTTCTAGTACTGCGTCTCTGTCCAGGAAGGTGCAACCTGACCTCGTCGTCACTAGCATTCTCCTCCACCTCTTCTGCTGACCTCATCTCTTGGCTGACTGTGGGTTGACAGTAAGAGGGATCTCCAACCTCATCATCATCACCCTGTGTGTTATCACACCCGTCGTCCTGAGAGCCAACCTCTTCCTGCCCTGACAAAAAACTAAAGTTGTCGCTCCAATCAGGTATTTGAGTCTCATCATCGTCTTCCTCATTGTCTCCACCAACAGGAGTTACAGTTTGGGAATGAGGGTCTACATTATGGTCAGAACCTTCTGCGTCTGGTCCTGGATCCGACTCATAAAGATTCTGGGCATCAGTGCAGATCATTTCTTCGTCTGGATTCACAGAAGCGCTGGAGCCGACCTCTGATTCCCAGGCTATAGTATGAGTAAACAGCTCTGCAAACTCAACCATCTGTTCTACCTCATAGACGGGCAGCTGGAGATTTGGGAGCTGTGAGGAAGAAAGTGCGATTGGGGTGACACCTCTGAGGACTGGAGTATTTGTGATGTTGAAGTTGATGTGGAGGAGAGTCCACTTAAAGGAGCACTTGATATCCGTTGAAGCACCTGCTGTTTTTGTGCCTCATCTGGAATTTGTAGTGATTGGCGTGGCCCTAAGAAAGGGATCTTATCACATTGTCCGCTAAAAGAAGTAGACATTTTAGTTTGGCTGGAAGATGGTCTTTCTTCTGCAGATGTTACTGTTGCTTTAACACCTAAAAAACGGACACAACCTTTTTTCCCCTTCCCAACACGCCTATTCCCCTTTCCACCAGCAGCAGGCCTTTTTCCACTCATTTTGGTGGTTAACTAATTCACAACTCTGGAGTTGTTTGCACAAAAAAATAATGGATGGGAACCGAGCAGAGCTGAGTGGCCAAACTATGGTATTAGGCCAAAACTATTGGCTGGGTTAGATGCAGAAAAAAATGATATTCAATTTGCAACCTGATGGAGGTCAGTATAGATGGACTAATAGACCAAGTCCCACACACTGCTAGAAGCCCAAATATTTTTTCAGAGCTAGATGGAGAAAAAAATTATATTGAATTTGCAACCTGATGGAGGTCAGTATAGATGGACTAATAGACCAAGTCCCACACACTGCTAGAAGCCCAAATATTTTTTCAGAGCTAGATGCAGAAAAAAATTATTTTTAATTTGCAACCTGATGGAGGTCAGTATAGATGGACTAATAGAACAAGTCCCACACACCGCTAGAAGCCCAAATATTTTTTCAGAGCTAGATGCAGAAAAAAATTATATTCAATTTGCAACCTGGTGGAGGTCAGTATTAGAGATGAGCGTTGTTCGACTTGAACTGTTCGCCAATCTCAAATTCGAGCTGTTTTGGGCGGTGTTCGAGCCGTTCGGCGAATACGAACGATTTGAGAAAAATTCGGCTGTTCGAGGTTATGTTCGATAACAGTTCGTGCACCAAAATCATGACTGGATTTTTTCTCAGTAATGATGAAAATTAATGTTAATACGCAGTTTGAGTGTACAACGGGGTGGGGGGAGGGGCAGGGGATGGATCTCTGCAGGAATAATGAAGATCTCCATCTTTTTTTCTCTTTCCCGCATTTACAGTGGGGAGGTGCAATCTGTCAGCCTATCAGCAGCGCACACACGGAGCGAAGTGCTTTTTTTCACACAAGCAAGGGCATGTGTCATTGGCAGTGTATGTCACATGTCCTTGCCCTATAAGACCAAGCCATTTTCCCCGTCGCCACCATTTTCTCACTGCTGCAACTGCGTGTTAGACGGCACCGCTGTTGCTGTGTGCGCTATACCTTGTTAATTTCAAGCCAATTTTCGCACAAATCTACAGATAGCTTGGGAGTAGGGAATAGTTGTGATTGCAGTCCTTTTAAGGACTATGTTACAGCATTTCCTACGACTTTTATCAGGCAGGTCTGTGCTCTTAAATAGATAGATTGTGGGAGTAAAGACTAATTGTAATTGCAGTCCTTTTCAGGACTAGGTTACATCAGTTCCTATCAGTTTTTGCCAGGCAGGTCTGTGCCAGTGCTGTGCAAGTTTTTTTCACAGCATTTGGCTGAATCTAGCAAAGCTAATCCTTTTTGGCCTATTGCAGAGTGTGTTAGTCAGTGGAGTAGCCTATCTGTGTTGCAAGATATACGACCTGTGTATAGAATACCAATTTTTTTACTGCACCTAGTGAAGTAAAATCTTTTGGGCATAGCATCATTCTATTAGTCCATCTATACTGACCTCCATCAGGTTGCAAATTGAATATAATTTTTTTCTGCATCTAGCTCTGAAAAAATATTTGGGCTTCTAGCAGTGTGTGGGAATTGTTCTATTAGTCCATCTATACTGACCTCCATCAGGTTGCAAACTGAATATAATTTTTTTCTGCATCTAGCTCTGAAAAAATATTTGGCCTTCTAGCAGTGTGTGGGACTTTCTCTATTAGTCCATCTATACTGACCTCCATCAGGTTGCAAATTAAAAATAATTTATATCTGCATCTAGCTCTGAAAAAATATTTGGCCTCCAAGCAGTGTGTGGGACTTTCTCTATTAGTCCATCTATACTGACCTCCATCAGGTTGCAAATTAAAAATAATTTTTTGTCTGCATCTAAGTCTGAAAAAATATTTGGCCTTCTAGCAGTGTGTGGGACTTTCTCTATTAGTCCATCTATACTGACCTCCATCAGGTTGCAAACTGAATATATTTTTTTTCTGCATCTACCTCTGAAAAAATATTGGGCTTCTAGCTGTGTGTGGGACTTGTTCTATTAATCCATCTATACAGACCTCCATCAGGTTGCAAACTGAATATAATTTTTTTCTGCATCTACCTCTGAAAAAATATTTGGGCTTCTAGCTGTGTGTGGGACTTGTTATATTAATCCATCTATACAGACCTCCATCAGGTTGCAAATTAAAAATATTTTTATCTGCATCTAGCTCTGAAAAAATATTTGGCCTTCTAGCAGTGTGTGGGACTTTCTCTATTAGTCCATCTATACTGACCTCCATCAGGTTGCAAACTGAATATATTTTTTCTGCATCTACCTCTGAAAAAATATTGGGCTTCTAGCAGTGTGTGGGACTTTCTCTATTAGTCCATCTATACTGACCTACATCACGCTGCAAATTCAAAATAATTTTTTGTCTGCATCTAGCTCTGAAAAAATATTTGGCCTTCTAGCATTGTGTGGGACTTTCTCTATTAGTCCATCTATACTGACCTCCATCAGGTTGCAAATTAAAAATAATTTTTTGTCTGCATCTAGGTCTGAAAAAATATTTGGCCTTCTAGCAGTGTGTGGGACTTTCTCTATTAGTCCATCTATACTGACCTCCATCAGGTTGCAAACTGAATATATTTTTTTTCTGCATCTACCTCTGAAAAAATATTGGGCTTCTAGCTGTGTGTGGGACTTGTTCTATTAATCCATCTATACAGACCTCCATCAGGTTGCAAACTGAATATAATTTTTTTCTGCATCTACCTCTGAAAAAATATTTGGGCTTCTAGCTGTGTGTGGGACTTGTTATATTAATCCATCTATACAGACCTCCATCAGGTTGCGAATTAAAAATATTTTTTATCTGCATCTAGCTCTGAAAAAATATTTGGCCTTCCAGCAGTGTGTGGGACTTTCTCTATTAGTCCATCTATACTGACCTCCATCAGGTTGCAAACTGAATATATTTTTTTCTGCATCTACCTCTGAAAAAATATTGGGCTTCTAGCAGTGTGTGGGACTTTCTCTATTAGTCCATCTATACTGACCTACATCACGCTGCAAATTCAAAATAATTTTTTGTCTGCATCTAGCTCTGAAAAAATATTTGGCCTTCTAGCAGTGTGTGGGACTTTCTCTATTAGTCCATCTATACTGACCTCCATCAGGTTGCAAATTAAAAATAATTTTTATCTGCATCTACCTCTGAAAAAATATTTGGGCTTCTAGCTGTGTGTGGGACTTGTTCTATTAGTCCATCTATACTGACCTCCATCAGGTTGCAAACTGAATATAATTTTTTTCTGCATCTAGCTCTGAAAAAATATTTGGCCTTCTAGCAGTGTGTGGGACTTTCTCTATTAGTCCATCTATACTGACCTCCATCAGGTTGCAAATTAAAAATAATTTTTATCTGCATCTAGCTCTGAAAAAATATTTGGCCTTCTAGCAGTGTGTGGGACTTTCTCTATTAGTCCATCTATTCTGACTTCCATCAGGTTGCAAATTAATAATAATTTTTTGTCTGCATCTAGCTCTGAAAAAATATTTGGGCTTCTAGCTGTGTGTGGGACTTGTTCTATTAATCCATCTATACAGACCTCCATCAGGTTGCAAACTGAATATAATTTTTTTCTGCATCTACCTCTGAAAAAATATTTGGGCTTCTAGCTGTGTGTGGGACTTGTTATATTAATCCATCTATACAGACCTCCATCAGGTTGCAAATTAAAAATATTTTTATCTGCATCTAGCTCTGAAAAAATATTTGGCCTTCTAGCAGTGTGTGGGACTTTCTCTATTAGTCCATCTATACTGACCTCCATCAGGTTGCAAACTGAATATATTTTTTCTGCATCTACCTCTGAAAAAATATTGGGCTTCTAGCAGTGTGTGGGACTTTCTCTATTAGTCCATCTATACTGACCTACATCACGCTGCAAATTCAAAATAATTTTTTGTCTGCATCTAGCTCTGAAAAAATATTTGGCCTTCTAGCAGTGTGTGGGACTTTCTCTATTAGTCCATCTATACTGACCTCCATCAGGTTGCAAATTAAAAATAATTTTTTGTCTGCATCTAGGTCTGAAAAAATATTTGGCCTTCTAGCAGTGTGTGGGACTTTCTCTATTAGTCCATCTATACTGACCTCCATCAGGTTGCAAACTGAATATATTTTTTTTCTGCATCTACCTCTGAAAAAATATTGGGCTTCTAGCTGTGTGTGGGACTTGTTCTATTAATCCATCTATACAGACCTCCATCAGGTTGCAAACTGAATATAATTTTTTTCTGCATCTACCTCTGAAAAAATATTTGGGCTTCTAGCTGTGTGTGGGACTTGTTATATTAATCCATCTATACAGACCTCCATCAGGTTGCAAATTAAAAATATTTTTTATCTGCATCTAGCTCTGAAAAAATATTTGGCCTTCCAGCAGTGTGTGGGACTTTCTCTATTAGTCCATCTATACTGACCTCCATCAGGTTGCAAACTGAATATATTTTTTTCTGCATCTACCTCTGAAAAAATATTGGGCTTCTAGCAGTGTGTGGGACTTTCTCTATTAGTCCATCTATACTGACCTACATCACGCTGCAAATTCAAAATAATTTTTTGTCTGCATCTAGCTCTGAAAAAATATTTGGCCTTCTAGCAGTGTGTGGGACTTTCTCTATTAGTCCATCTATACTGACCTCCATCAGGTTGCAAATTAAAAATAATTTTTATCTGCATCTACCTCTGAAAAAATATTTGGGCTTCTAGCTGTGTGTGGGACTTGTTCTATTAGTCCATCTATACTGACCTCCATCAGGTTGCAAACTGAATATAATTTTTTTCTGCATCTAGCTCTGAAAAAATATTTGGCCTTCTAGCAGTGTGTGGGACTTTCTCTATTAGTCCATCTATACTGACCTCCATCAGGTTGCAAATTAAAAATAATTTTTATCTGCATCTAGCTCTGAGAAAATATTTGGCCTTCTAGCAGTGTGTGGGACTTTCTCTATTAGTCCATCTATTCTGACTTCCATCAGGTTGCAAATTAATAATAATTTTTTGTCTGCATCTAGCTCTGAAAAAATATTTGGGCTTCTAGCTGTGTGTGGGACTTGTTCTATTAATCCATCTATACAGACCTCCATCAGGTTGCAAACTGAATATAATTTTTTTCTGCATCTACCTCTGAAAAAATATTTGGGCTTCTAGCTGTGTGTGGGACTTGTTATATTAATCCATCTATACAGACCTCCATCAGGTTGCAAATTAAAAATATTTTTATCTGCATCTAGCTCTGAAAAAATATTTGGCCTTCTAGCAGTGTGTGGGACTTTCTCTATTAGTCCATCTATACTGACCTCCATCAGGTTGCAAACTGAATATATTTTTTCTGCATCTACCTCTGAAAAAATATTGGGCTTCTAGCAGTGTGTGGGACTTTCTCTATTAGTCCATCTATACTGACCTACATCACGCTGCAAATTCAAAATAATTTTTTGTCTGCATCTAGCTCTGAAAAAATATTTGGCCTTCTAGCAGTGTGTGGGACTTTCTCTATTAGTCCATCTATACTGACCTCCATCAGGTTGCAAATTAAAAATAATTTTTTGTCTGCATCTAGGTCTGAAAAAATATTTGGCCTTCTAGCAGTGTGTGGGACTTTCTCTATTAGTCCATCTATACTGACCTCCATCAGGTTGCAAACTGAATATATTTTTTTTCTGCATCTACCTCTGAAAAAATATTGGGCTTCTAGCTGTGTGTGGGACTTGTTCTATTAATCCATCTATACAGACCTCCATCAGGTTGCAAACTGAATATAATTTTTTTCTGCATCTACCTCTGAAAAAATATTTGGGCTTCTAGCTGTGTGTGGGACTTGTTATATTAATCCATCTATACAGACCTCCATCAGGTTGCAAATTAAAAATATTTTTTATCTGCATCTAGCTCTGAAAAAATATTTGGCCTTCCAGCAGTGTGTGGGACTTTCTCTATTAGTCCATCTATACTGACCTCCATCAGGTTGCAAACTGAATATATTTTTTTCTGCATCTACCTCTGAAAAAATATTGGGCTTCTAGCAGTGTGTGGGACTTTCTCTATTAGTCCATCTATACTGACCTACATCACGCTGCAAATTCAAAATAATTTTTTGTCTGCATCTAGCTCTGAAAAAATATTTGGCCTTCTAGCAGTGTGTGGGACTTTCTCTATTAGTCCATCTATACTGACCTCCATCAGGTTGCAAATTAAAAATAATTTTTATCTGCATCTACCTCTGAAAAAATATTTGGGCTTCTAGCTGTGTGTGGGACTTGTTCTATTAGTCCATCTATACTGACCTCCATCAGGTTGCAAACTGAATATAATTTTTTTCTGCATCTAGCTCTGAAAAAATATTTGGCCTTCTAGCAGTGTGTGGGACTTTCTCTATTAGTCCATCTATACTGACCTCCATCAGGTTGCAAATTAAAAATAATTTTTATCTGCATCTAGCTCTGAAAAAATATTTGGCCTTCTAGCAGTGTGGGGGACTTTCTCTATTAGTCCATCTATTCTGACCTCCATCAGGTTGCAAATTAATAATAATTTTTTGTCTGCATCTAGCTCTGAAAAAATATTTGGCCTTCTAGCAGTGTGTGGGACTCTCTCTATTAGTCCATCTATACTGAGCTCCATCAGGTTGCAAATTCAAAATAATTTTTTGTCTGCATCTAGCTCTGAAAAAATATTTGGCCTTCTAGCAGTGTGTGGGACTTTCTCTATTAGTCCATCTATACTGACCTCCATCAGGCTGCAAACTGAATATAATTTTTTTCTGCATCTAGCTCTGAAAAAATATTTGGCCTTCTAGCAGTGTGTGGGACTTTCTCTATTAGTCCATCTATACTGACCTCCATCAGGTTGCAAACTGAATATATATTTTTTTTGCATCTACCTCTGAAAAAATATTGGGCTTCTAGCTGTGTGTGGGACTTGTTCTATTAATGCATCTATACAGACCTCCATCAGGTTGCAAACTGAATATAATTTTTTTCTGCATCTAGCTCTGAAAAAATATTTGGCCTTCTAGCAGTGTGTGGGACTTTCTCTATTAGTCCATCTATACTGACCTCCATCAGGTTGCAAATTAAAAATAATTTATATCTGCATCTAGCTCTGAAAAAATATTTGGCATTCTAGCAGTGTGTGGGACTTTCTCTATTAGTCCATCTATACTGACCTCCATCAGGTTGCAAATTAAAAATAATTTTTTGTCTGCATCTAGCTCTGAAAAAATATTTGGCCTTCTAGCAGTCTGTGGGACTTTCTCTATTAGTCCATCTATACTGACCTCCATCAGGTTGCAAACTGAATATATTTTTTTTCTGCATCTACCTCTGTAAAAATATTGGGCTTCTAGACGTGTGTGGGACTTGTTCTATTAATCCATCTATACAGACCTCCATCAGGTTGCAAACTGAATATAATTTTTTTCTGCATCTACCTCTGAAAAAATATTTGGGCTTCTAGCTGTGTGTGGGACTTGTTCTATTAATCCATCTATACAGACCTCCATCAGGTTGCAAACTGAATATAATTTTTTTCTGCATCTACCTCTGAAAAAATATTTCGGCTTCTAGCTGTGAGTGGGACTTGTTCTATTAGTCCATCTATACTGACCTCCATCAGGTTGCAAGCTGAATATAATTTTTTTCTGCATCTAGCTCTAAAAAAATATTTGGCCTTCTAGCAGTGTGTGGGACTTTATTAGTACATCTATACTGACCTCCATCAGGTTGCAAATTAAAAATAATTTTTATCTGCATCTAGCTCTGAAAAAATATTTGGCCTTCTAGCAGTGTGTGGGACTTTCTCTATTAGTCCATCTATACTGACCTCCATCAGGTTCCAAATTAAAAATAATTTTTATCTGCATCTACCTCTGAAAAAATATTTGGGCTTCTAGCTGTGTGTGGGACTTGTTCTATTAGTCCATCTATACTGACCTCCATCAGGTTGCAAACTGAATATAATTTTTTTCTGCATCTAGCTCTGAAAAAATATTTGGCCTTCTAGCAGTGTGTGGGACTTTCTCTATTAGTCCATCTATACTGACCTCCATCAGGTTGCAAATTAAAAATAATTTTTATCTGCATCTAGCTCTGAAAAAATATTTGGCCTTCTAGCAGTGTGTGGGACTTTCTCTATTAGTCCATCTATTCTGACCTCCATCAGGTTGCAAGTTAATAATAATTTTTTGTCTGCATCTAGCTCTGAAAAAATATTTGGCCTTCTAGCAGTGTGTGGGACTCTCTCTATTAGTCCATCTATACTGAGCTCCATCAGGTTGCAAATTCAAAATAATTTTTTGTCTGCATCTAGCTCTGAAAAAATATTTGGCCTTCTAGCAGTGTGTGGGACTTTCTCTATTAGTCCATCTATACTGACCTCCATCAGGCTGCAAACTGAATATAATTTTTTTCTGCATCTAGCTCTGAAAAAATATTTGGCCTTCTAGCAGTGTGTGGGACTTTCTCTATTAGTCCATCTATACTGACCTCCGTCAGGTTGCAAATTAAAAATAATTTATATCTGCATCTAGCTCTGAAAAAATATTTGGCCTTCTAGCAGTGTGTGGGACTTTCTCTATTAGTCCATCTATACTGACCTCCATCAGGTTGCAAACTGAATATATATTTTTTTTGCATCTACCTCTGAAAAAATATTGGGCTTCTAGCTGTGTGTGGGACTTGTTCTATTAATCCATCTATACAGACCTCCATCAGGTTGCAAACTGAATATAATTTTTTTCTGCATCTAGCTCTGAAAAAATATTTGGCCTTCTAGCAGTGTGTGGGACTTTCTCTATTAGTCCATCTATACTGACCTCCATCAGGTTGCAAATTAAAAATAATTTATATCTGCATCTAGCTCTGAAAAAATATTTGGCATTCTAGCAGTGTGTGGGACTTTCTCTATTAGTCCATCTATACTGACCTCCATCAGGTTGCAAATTAAAAATAATTTTTTGTCTGCATCTAGCCCTGAAAAAATATTTGGCCTTCTAGCAGTCTGTGGGACTTTCTCTATTAGTCCATCTATACTGACCTCCATCAGGTTGCAAACTGAATATATTTTTTTTCTGCATCTACCTCTGTAAAAATATTGGGCTTCTAGACGTGTGTGGGACTTGTTCTATTAATCCATCTATACAGACCTCCATCAGGTTGCAAACTGAATATAATTTTTTTCTGCATCTACCTCTGAAAAAATATTTGGGCTTCTAGCTGTGTGTGGGACTTGTTCTATTAATCCATCTATACAGACCTCCATCAGGTTGCAAACTGAATATAATTTTTTTCTGCATCTACCTCTGAAAAAATATTTGGGCTTCTAGCTGTGAGTGGGACTTGTTCTATTAGTCCATCTATACTGACCTCCATCAGGTTGCAAGCTGAATATAATTTTTTTCTGCATCTAGCTCTAAAAAAATATTTGGCCTTCTAGCATTGTGTGGGACTTTATTAGTCCATCTATACTGACCTCCATCAGGTTGCAAATTAAAAATAATTTTTATCTGCATCTAGCTCTGAAAAAATATTTGGCCTTCTAGCAGTGTGTGGGACTTTCTCTATTAGTCCATCTATACTGACCTCCATCAGGCTGCAAATTAAAAATAATTTTTATCTGCATCTACCTCTGAAAAAATATTTGGCCTTCTAGCTGTGTGTGGGACTTGTTCTATTAGTCCATCTATACTGACCTCTGTAGTGCCGGCGTCCCTGCCCTCTACTAGGCAGGGACGCTGTTCCCCTCACCGCTCTGCTCCGAGCCCGGCGTCCCTCTCCCGCTCTGCTGGCAGCGCGCGCTCCCTTCCGGCCACTGTGCTTAGGGCGCGCGCGCGCGCCCTCCCTCCCTCTTAAAGGGGCCGCGAGCGCCGTCCTAAGGAGTCCCCGGCCAATGGCCGGAGGACTTTACCGTATATAAGGCACCTCCTCCAAAATGGAGGTGCCCGAGCAATGTTGTTTGCACCTGTGTCTCACCTGTGCTTCAGCCCTCAGGTCCCGTTGCCAGTTACCTGCCAGTTACCTGCCAGATTCCTGCCTGATTACTTGCTACCTGCCTGCTAGTCTGAGGTCCGACGGTCTGCCTTACTAATCCTGTCAGTCTGTCTAAGGACCAGCCTGCCCGCTCACCTGGGAGCGCACATCAGATACCTGCCAGCTTGTCTGAGGTCCGACGGTCTGCCTTACTAATCCTGTCAGTCTGTCTAAGGACCAGCCTGCCCGCTCACCTGGGAGCGCACATCAGCTACCTGCCTGCCTGCCTGAGGTCCGACGGTCTGCCTTCCAACTCCTGTCAGTCTGTCTATGGACCAGCTTGCCCGCTCACCTGGGAGCGCACATCTGCTATCTGCCTGCTAGCCTACCTGGAGGCTCCGCCGTCACGTGCTGTGACCACCTGCCTGTCCTGTGACTCCCGCCCGCTCACCTGGGAGCGCTCTTCTGCTACCTGTCTGTTTGCCTACCCGGAGGCTCTGCCGTCACGTGCTGTGACCACCCGCCTGTCCAGAGACTTCTGCCCGCTCACCTGGGAGCGCTCATCTGTCGCCTGTCCGCTGGTCTTCCTGGAGGCTCCGCCGTCACATGCTGTGACCACCCGTTCATCTAGAGACTCTCGCCTGCTCACCTGGGAGCTCACGTCTATCTTCAGCCGCCACAGGTCGTACCAACCCTATACCTAGAGACTGCCCCGGTCACTTGCCGTGATCTCCAGCCCGTTCACTCAGAGACTGTCCCGTTCACTCAGAGACTGTCCCGTTCACTCAGAGACTGTCCCGTTCACCTGCTGAGACTTCCAGCCCGTCTTCCCTGGTCGCCACCCGCTCCCTTACAAGGACCGCCTCCTTGTATAGTAGCTCTGAGGTTCCGCCTCCCAGACCCGTTACAGTTTGCTCGGGCCATGGAACCCGGTGGCACCCAAGCTCCCTCGCTCTCGGACATGTGTCATGAACTGTCCCGTCAAAGGTCCCAACAGGAGTCCATCCTGGGTCACCTGCGGAATGTCAATACTCGCCTAGACACTCTGACTGCTCCACCAGCAACCTCCGCCAGTGCCATGTCTCGCAATCCGGCAGCTCCGCTGCCCACTAATACCGTGGTATCCTACCCTGGACCCCGGCTTTCTGCACCTCCTCGCTTCGGAGGCGACTCCGCCCAGGCTCGGGGCTTCATAAATCAGTGCACCCTGCACTTTGAACTTTTGTCCCACCAGTTTAACTCCGACCGAGCCAAAATTGCATTCATCATGTCCCATCTCACCGGGGAGGCCCTGGCCTGGCTATATCCTCTATGGGAGAGAGGAGACCCCCTGGTGTCCAACTTGCCTGCTTTTCTCACGGCTTTCCGGAAAGTCTTCGACGAACCCGGACGGAAGACCTCATCCGCATCATCGTTGCTACGCCTCCGTCAGGAGAGTCTCACCGTGGGCCAATATGCCATACGGTTCCGTACCCTTGCCTCGGAGCTGGCCTGGGATAACGACGCTCTGGTTTCCGTCTTCTGGGAGGGTCTGTCCGGCCGTATTAAAGATGAACTTGCCGGTCGGGACATTCCTACCACTCTCGATGACTTAATAACTCTTGCCACCCGGATTGACCTACGGTTCCAGGAGCGTGCCAGAGAGGTCACCCGTGAGAGGAGGTTACCACGTCTAGCTCCTACTTTTCAGAAACCCGTCACTCCTTCTGTCTCTAACCAGGTACACCCTCCTGAGCCTATGCAGGTCGACCAGACCAAGATGGTCAAGACCCGTCAGGACTTACGTCGTGCCGAGGGGACCAGTTTCTACTGTGGCAGTAAGGAGCACCGGATCCGTGCCTGCCCGGAGAGATCGGGAAACGCCTGTGTCTAGGTTCGCTCAGAGAGGTCCACCTAGACAAGAATAAATCCTCTCCATCCCTGCTGTTGTCAGTTTCAATCGTCTATGGGGAGAACCGTTATTTCGAACTAGCCCAACTGGACTCTGGAGCAGCCGGGAATCTTATTTCACAGTCCCTGGTAGAGAAATACCGCATCCCCACCAAACCTCTGGCTGTACCCTTGTCTGTTGCTGCCGTGGATGGGGGGCTCTTACCACGCCCCATCCAACTCATCACCGAATCCATTACTCTGCAGGTGGGAATGCTGCATTCTGAAAGTATCACCTTCCATGTTCTGCCTGGACTCTCTCACGCCCTCTTGCTAGGCCTACCTTGGCTCCAGAGACATGCACCCATTCTTGACTGGCAGACCGGAGAAGTCCTTCGCTGGGGACAGGGCTGCCATAAGACCTGTCTGGTTTCCGTTCATCCCGTCCGTCCTTCTCCTACCCCAGCTAATCTACCTGGACTTCCGATTCCTTATTGGTCTTATGCTGATGTCTTTAATAAAAAGGAGGCAGAGACACTACCCCCTCATAGACCATACGACTGTCCTATCGACCTGTTACCTGGTACTTCTCCTCCCCGTGGGCGTATTTATCCATTATCCGCTGCTGAGACCCGGTCGATGTCCGAATATATTGAGGAAAATCTGGCCAGGGGATTCATTCGGAAATCTACCTCCCCGGCGGGAGCAGGCTTCTTTTTCGTCAAAAAGAAGGACGGCTCTCTCCGTCCCTGTATAGACTATAGAGGCCTTAACCAGATCACGGTGAAGAATAAGTACCCCCTTCCGCTCATTCCGGAGTTATTTGATCGTCTGAGGGGGGCTAGAATCTTCACCAAACTGGACCTCCGTGGGGCGTACAACCTGGTTCGTATCCGTCAGGGGGATGATTGGAAGACGGCATTCAACACCCAGGACGGCCACTATGAATATCTGGTAATGCCCTTTGGTCTCTGTAACGCTCCTGCCGTCTTTCAAGAGTTGGTCAATGACATCTTCCGGGACCTTCTCTACTCCTGCGTAGTGGTGTACCTGGACGACATCTTGGTCTTCTCTCCGGATCTCCAGACTCACCGGAGGGACGTTCGTCAGGTCCTGCTCAGGCTCAGGCAGAACCATCTCTACGCTAAATATGAGAAGTGCCTCTTTGAGCAGACCTCGCTTCCGTTTCTGGGCTACATTATCTCTCAGACCGGCCTACAAATGGATCCTGAGAAACTGTCTGCCATCGAGAAATGGCCCCGACCAGAGGGGTTGAAGGCTATTCAACGGTTCCTGGACTTCGCCAACTATTACCGCCTCTTCATCCCGCACTTCTCTTCCCGGACTGCCCCAATTTCCGCACTCACCCGTAAGGGTACTAATCCCAAAGAGTGGCCGCCCGAAGCAGAGGAGGCCTTTCTTTCCCTAAAACAGGCCTTCTCTTCCGCCCCGGTGCTGCATCGCCCGGACGGCAACAAGCAGTTCTTCCTGGAAGTTGACGCCTCCTCCTCTGGAGCCGGAGCGGTACTTACTCAAAAATCATCTTCCGGGAGAATGGTAACTTGTGGCTTCTTCTCCAAACTCTTCTCCTCTTCTGAGCGCAACTATTCCATAGGAGACAGAGAGTTATTGGCCATCAAACTGGCGTTGGAGGAGTGGCGTTACCTACTCGAGGGGGCTCTTCATCCGGTAATAATTTACACTGACCACAAGAACTTGGCTTACCTCCAGCATGCCCAGAGACTTAACCCGCGCCAAGCCCGGTGGTCCTTGTCTTTTGCTCGTTTTGATTTTGTTCTTCATTTTCGCCCGGCTGACAAAAGCGTCAAAGCAGACACCTTGTCCCGATCCTTTCTGGTGTCCGATCTCGAGGAAGAACCTAAACATATCATCGATCCCGCCAGAGTAATGCAGGTGGCTCCCGTGAGTCTAAATCGTCTCCCTCCCGGTAAGACGTTTGTTTCAGTACCTGATCGGGAGAAGATCCTACACTGGGGTCATTCGTCTAAACTAGCTCTCCACGCCGGTCAGAAAAAGACCCTCCAGCTTATTGCCCGGCACTATTGGTGGCCTACCCTGCACAAGGACATAATAGACTTTGTTTCTGCCTGTGTGTCCTGCGCTCGCAACAAAGTCCCGAGACATCTGCCAGCCGGACGCCTCCTTCCGCTTCCTGTACCTGCTGCCCCCTGGCAGCATATAGCAATGGACTTTATAACTGATCTCCCCGTCTCTGCCGGTTGTACGGTCATTTGGGTGGTCGCTGACCGCTTTTCCAAGATGGCTCACTTAATTCCCCTGCCAGGCCTTCCGTCTGCACCCGAGCTGGCTAAAGACTTTATCCGCCACATCTTCCGTCTTCATGGCCTGCCCCTCCACATCGTGTCGGATCGTGGGGTACAGTTCACCTCACGTTTCTGGAGAGCCACTTGTAAACTACTAGACGTCACCCTGGACTTCTCTTCCGCTTACCACCCACAGTCCAATGGTCAAGTGGAGCGGATCAATCAGAACCTGACCAGTTACCTCCGGCACTTCGTTAATGCCCACCATTCTGACTGGGTGGATCTCCTACCATGGGCCGAGTTCTCTTATAATAATCACGAGAGCGAATCCTCCTCCAAATCCCCGTTTTTTGTAGTCTTTGGTCAGCATCCTCGGATTCCTTTTCCTGTCTCCACCTCTGTGGACAACCCGGCTGCGGAATCTCTCGTTAGCAAATTTTCCTCCATATGGGAGAGTACCCGGTCCGCACTCCTTCTGTCATCCGAGCGTATGAAAAGACACGCTGACAAAAACGCCTGGATCCTCCACAATTTCGTCCAGGAGATAAAGTCTGGCTCTCATCTAAATATGTTCGACTCAAGATACCTTCTTACAAGTTAGGGCCTCGGTTCATCGGCCCTCTGGAGGTCATCAGTCAGATCAACCCGGTGGCCTATAAATTGAAACTCCCGGCCAACTTACGGATCCCCAACTCCTTCCATGTATCTCTCCTCAAACCCGTGGTGCTTAACTCTTTTTCCAAGTCTACAGGTACGCCTCCTGCTCCGGTTTCTGCTGAGGACGAGTTTGAGGTAGAGAACATTCTTGCCACCAAAAGGGTAAGAGGAAAGACCTTTTTTCTGGTAGATTGGAAGGGGTTTGGTCCTGAGGAGAGAACGTGGGAGCCCCGGGAGAATATCCATGCCCCTCTCATCCTAGCTAAATTTCTATCTGGCCTAAAAAAGGGGGGGCCTAAAGGGGGGGGTACTGTAGTGCCGGCGTCCCTGCTTTCTGCTAGGCAGGGACGCTGTTCCCCTCACCGCTCTGCTCCGAGCCCGGCGTCCCTCTCCCGCTCTGCTGGCAGCGCGCGCTCCTTCCCGGCTACTGTGCTTAGGGCGCGCGCGCGCGCCCTCCCTCCCTCTTAAAGGGGCCGCGCGCGCCGTCCTAAGGAGTCCCCGGCCAATGGCCGGAGGACTTTACCGTATATAAGGCACCTCCTCCAAAATGGAGGTGCCCGAGCAATGTTGTTTGCACCTGTGTCTCACCTGTGCTTCAGCCCTCAGGTCCCGTTTCCAGTTACCTGCCAGTTACCTGCCAGATTCCTGCCTGATTACTTGCTACCTGCCTGCTAGTCTGAGGTCCGACGGTCTGCCTTACTAATCCTGTCAGTCTGTCTAAGGACCAGCCTGCCCGCTCACCTGGGAGCGCACATCAGCTACCTGCCTGCCTGCCTGAGGTCCGACGGTCTGCCTTCCAACTCCTGTCAGTCTGTCTATGGACCAGCTTGCCCGCTCACCTGGGAGCGCACATCTGCTATCTGCCTGCTAGCCTACCTGGAGGCTCCGCCGTCACGTGCTGTGGCCAGCTGCCTGTCCTGTGACTCCCGCCCGCTCACCTGGGAGCGCTCTTCTGCTACCTGTCTGTTTGCCTACCCGGAGGCTCTGCCGTCACGTGCTGTGACCACCCGCCTGTCCAGAGACTTCTGCCCGCTCACCTGGGAGCGCTCATCTGTCGCCTGTCCGCTGGTCTTCCTGGAGGCTCCGCCGTCACATGCTGTGACCACCCGTTCATCCAGAGACTCTCGCCTGCTCAGCTGGGAGCTCACATCTATCTTCAGCCGCCACAGGTCGTACCAACCCTATACCTAGAGACTGCCCCGGTCACTTGCCGTGATCTCCAGCCCGTTCACTCAGAGACTGTCCCGTTCACTCAGAGACTGTCCCGTTCACCTGCTGAGACTTCCAGCCCGTCTTCCCTGGTCGCCAACCGCTCCCTTACAAGGACCGCCTCCTTGTATAGTAGCTCTGAGGTTCCGCCTCCCAGACCCGTTACAACCTCCATCAGGTTGCAAACTGAATATAATTTTTTTCTGCATCTAGCTCTGAAAAAATATTTGGCCTTCTAGCAGTGTGTGGGACTTTCTCTATTAGTCCATCTATACTGACCTCCATCAGGTTGCAAATTAAAAATAATTTTTTGTCTGCATCTAGCTCTGAAAAAATATTTGGCCTTCTAGCAGTGTGTGGGACTTTCTCTATTAGTCCATCTATACTGACCTCCATCAGGTTGCAAACTGAATATATTATTTTTCTGCATCTACCTCTGAAAAAATATTTGGGCTTCTAGCTGTGTGTAGGACTTGTTCTATTAGTCCATCTATACTGACCTCCATCAGGTTGCAAACTGAATACAATTTTTTTCTGCATCTACCTCTGAAAAAATATTTGGGCTTCTAGCTGTGTGTGGGACTTGTTCTATTAGTCCATCTATACTGACCTCCATCAGGTTGCAAATTGAATATAATTTTTTTCTGCATCTAACCCAGCCAATAGTTTTGGCCTAATACCACAGTTTGGCCACTCAGCTCTGCTCGGTTCCCATCCATTGTTTTTTTGTGCAAACAACTCCAGAGTTGTGAATTAGTTAACCACCAAAATGAGTGGAAAAAGGCCTGCTGCTGGTGGAAAGGGGAATAGGCGTGTTGGGAAGGGGAAAAAAGGTTGTGTCCGTGGGGTAGGTGTTAAAGCAACAGTAACATCTGCAGAAGAAAGACCATCTTCCAGCCAAACTAAAATGTCTACTTCTTTTAGCGGACAATGTGATAAGATCCCTTTCTTACGGCCACGCCTATCGCTACAAATTTCAGATGAGGCACAAAAACAGCAGGTGCTTCAACGGATATCAAGTGCTCCTTTAAGTGGGCTCTCCTCCACATCAACTTCAACATCACAAATACTCCAGTCCTCAAAGGTGTCACCCCAATCGCACTTGCTTCCTCACAGCTCCCAAATCTCCAGCTGCCCGTCTGAGTATGAGGTAGAACAGATGGTTGAGTCTGCAGAGCTGTTTACTCATACCATAGCCTGGGAATCAAAGGTCGACTCCAGCGCTTCTGTGAATCCAGACGAGGAAATGATCTGCACTGATGCCCAGAATCTTTATGAGTCGGATCCAGGACCAGACGTAGAAGGTTCTGACCATAATGTAGACCCTCATTCCCAAACTGTAACTCCTGTTGGTGGAGACAATGAGGAAGACGATGATGAGACTCAAATACCTGATTGGAGCGACAACTTTAGTTTTTTGTCAGGGCAGGAACAGGTTGGCTCTGAGGACGACGGGTGTGATAACGCACAGGGTGATGATGATGAGGTTGGAGATCCCACTTACTGTCAACCCACAGTCAGCCAAGAGATGAGGTCAGCAGAGGAGGTGGAGGAAGATGCTAGTGACGACGAGGTCAGGTTGCGCCTTCCTGGACAGAGACGTAGTACTGGAAGCACGTCAACAACTGCATCCTCAAACACAACTCTGCCTCTCACCACAAGTCGTGGTGGCTCTTCAGGTCGCATGGGTGCTAAGCCTTGCATAGCCTGGGCATTTTTTCAGATCGATAAAGATGACCCAACTCGTGTTATCTGTAACATTTGTTAGCAAAAGCTAAGTAGAGGCCAAAAAATACATAGTTTGAGTACTTCATGCATGAACCGGCACATGGACATGAAGCATAAGTTGCAGTGGGAAGCTCAGTGTGCTACAATGCGGCCTAGTCGGCCGGGCCAACCACCGTCTGCCATATCTTGTGCATCCTCGGCCTCTTCATCCTCTGTGACTGGGGGGACAGCAGTCACACCTGTTTTGGGGCGCAGACCTGCCACCTCTTTACCCGCAACAGCCAGCGTGATTGGCAGGTCATCATTTTCTTTGGAGGTGGGAACACCAGCTGGTGTTGAGCGCTGTCCGACATCGATAGCACCACCTTTGGATCAAGGCAACCTAACATGTCCACCTGCATCTTCCTCACAGACCGGCAGTTTGCCGGTGACACCCTTATCAACCCCGTCTAAGCACAATAGCCAGCCCTCGGTCCCTCAGATGTGGACAAATAAAAGAACATTTCCTCCTAGCCATGAGAAAGCTAAGCGCTTGAATTTCACCATCTGCAAGCTCTTGGCTACAGAAATGCTGCCTTTCCGCCTGGTGGACACAGAGGATTTTCGAGACCTTATGTCCGTCGCAGTGCCCCAGTACCAGATGCCCAGTCGGCACTACTTCTCAAAGAAAGGTGTGCCTGCGCTCCACCAGCATGTCGCACACAACATCACCGCTTCTTTGAGAAACTCTGTGTGTGACAGGGTGCATTTCACCACAGACACTTGGACGAGTAGGCATGGACAGGGGCGTTACATGTAGCTGACTGGGCACTGGTTAACTATGGTGACAGCAGGACAAGGGGCTGCTGTCCAAGTCTTGCCGTCCCCACGAGTTGTGCGTCAATCCTCTTTATGTCAAAGTTCCTCCACTGCTTCTGCCTCCTCAACCTCCTCTCGGTCTTCCACCTGCACCCAAAGCCTGTCTGGTCATGCCACAAGCTTTCTAACTGCGCAGAAGGGATCCTGCACACCTCCTTACTATGCTGGCAGTAGGGCTCAACGTCATCAGGCGGTTTTTACTTTGAAATGTCTGGGAAATGTGAGTCACACAGCTGAGGAGTTGTGGTCAGCTCTGGAGAACCAATTTCATGAATGGCTGTCTCCACTGGACCTGAAACCAGGGAAGGCCGTGTGCGACAATGCTGCAAACCTGGGTGCGGCCCTTCGCCGGGGCAATGTCACACACGTGCCTTGTATGGCTCACGTGTTGAACCTGGTTGTCCAGCAATTCTTAGCCCACTATCCCAGACTAGAAGGCCTTCTGCAGAGGGCACGGTCGCTGTGTGCTCACTTCCGCCGTTCGCATCCCACAGCTCAGCGACTTACATCTCTACAGAAGTCGTTGGGCCTGCCACTTCACCGGCTAAAATGCGATGTGCCTACCCGGTGGAATTCAACTCTGCACATGTTGCAGTGACTGTGGCAGCACCGACAAGCCCTGGTGCAATACGTTCTGACGTATAGCCTGGGCCAATGAGATCCAGAGGTGGGGCAAATCACGCTGGAGGAGTGGTCTCAGATCAGGGACCTATGCACCCTTCTGCACAGTTTTGAAATGGCGACGAAGATGTTTAGTGCTGACGATGCCATTATCAGCATGACTATTCCAGTGATTTACATGCTGGAGCACATGTTAAACAGAATTCGGAGTCAGGTGGTGGCACAAGAGGAGGTGGAGGAAGTAGAGGAGGAGTTGTATGCGGAAGGGCTAACATCTGCAAGGTCCAGACGGTCGGCAGCACCAAGGCAGCAGGCATGTGAGGGTGGGGGAGATGGTTTTACCAGGGCGCATGGTAGCAGCCAAACTAGCGAGGAAGGTGCAGGAGCCCAGGAAGAAGTGGAGGACGAACTGATGGAAGACTCATCAGATGAGGGAGACCTTGATCACATTTCTGTTGTGCGAGGTTGGGGGAAGAGGACAGAGGAAGGAAGCATGATTGTTACCTCGCCACCAACACAACAGGGACTTGGTGCTCCTGGATGCGCAACACACATGAGTGCCTTCTTGCTGCACTACCTGCAACATGACCCTCGAATTGTGAGAATTAGAAATAATCCTGACTACTGGGTTGCCACACTGTTAGATCCCCGGTACAAAAGTAAATTTGCAGAAATTAATCCTGCCATAGAAAGGGATGCACGCATGCAGGAGTATCAGCAGAGACTGTTGCAGAATCTTACATGTGCTTTTCCACAAAACACCAGTGGTGCACGTAGTGAATCTCACAGTTCCAACTTGCCAACCGTGGGACCGTCAAGTGTTCAGCACTCAAACCGTAACAGAACCACAGTATCTGCTGGTAACATCAATTTTGCGGAATCATTTCACCACTTTTTTAGCCCATCCTTTGCAAGGCCACAGGAGACAAGAAGTCTGACACATCGTCAACGCCTAGAGACGATGGTACAGGAGTATCTCCAAGTAAACATTGAAGCCATGACTGTGTCACTGGACCCTTGCTCTTTTTGGGCTTCCAATCTGGATAAATGGCCGGAGCTAGCCACTTACGCCTTGGAGATCTTGTCATGCCCCGCAGCCAGCGTTCTGTCTGAACGTGTGTTCAGCGCTGCTGGTGGTGTGCTGACAGATAAGCGCACGCGGCTCTCCACTGATAATGTAGACAGACTCACGTTCATAAAGATGAACAAATCATGGATCCGAAACGACTTTTCTACCCCTGTGTCATCCTGGGGAGAGTAAAAGCTTGATGATTGGTTAAAATCACCCTACCAACCGTTTTAAGCTTTCAAATTACTAATCATGTTTATCTATATCTTGGCTGGAAAATAATTTGGGCTTTGTAGCAGTGTGCAGCACTGATTATATTAGGCCATCTATAATAACCTCCACCAGATTTAAAATTACTAATCATGTTTATCTGTATCTTGACTGGAAAATAATTTGGGCTTTGTAGCAGTGTGCAGCACTGATCCTATTAGGCCATCTATACTAAGCTCCACCAGATTTAAAATTACTAATAATTTTTAGCTGCATCTAGCCCGGAAAATAATTTTGGGGCTCCGAGATGCGCAAGACACATAAGTGCCTTCTTGCTGCACTACCTGCAACATGACCCTCATATTGTCAGAATTCGAAGTAATCATGACTACTGGGTTGCCACACTCTTAGATCCCCCAAACTTTTCGATCAACCTTTTCATTTTGATAAATACCAAAAAAATGGTCATTTTTGAAATTATAAGCATTAGCAGTTTATTAGAAACTGAAATCAAACAGTTTTCAACTCAAAACTTTATTCTAGGTGATGTTACATTTTCACATAGGACCCCTTGTTCGAAAGGAGCTTCTGAACTCTCTCGTCCATTGAATTTGTCAGGTTTTGGATGGTTTCTGCTTCAATTGTTTTGCATGAGGACAGAATACCCTCCCAGAGCTGTTGCTTAGATGTGAACTGCCTCCCGCCATCATAGACACTCCTTTTGATGATGCTCCAGAGGTTCTGAATGGGGTTGAGGTCAGGGGAGCATGGGGGTCACACCATAAGTTTGTCCCCTTTTATGCCCATATCAGCCAGAGATGCAGATGTTTTATGTGCAGCATGAGATGGTGCATTATCATGCAAAAAAATGATCTTGCTGTGAAATACACGGTTCTTCTTCTTGAACCATGGCAGGAAGTGCTGTTTGAGAAAATCCACATACATTATGGAGTTCATCTTTAGCGCCTTCAGGGATCCTAAAGGGGCCGACAATCTCTCTCCCCATGATTCCAGCCCAAAACATTACTCCACCTCCTCCTTGTTGGCGCTGTAGCCGTGTTTGCGTGGGGTGTCCTTCAACCAGCCATCCTCCACTCCATCCATCTGGACCATCGAGCGCTGCACGGCACTCATCCGTGAACAAAACAGTTTTGAAATCAGTCTTCATGTAATGTTTGGCCCACTGGAGCCGTTTCTGCTTGTGTGAAGTGGATAGAGGAGGTCGACAGGATGGCGTATGCACAGCGCTGCAAACCTCTGAAGGACCCTGCATCTTGTTGTTCGGGGGACGTTGGAGGCACCAGCAGCTTCAAAAACTTGTCTGCTGCTATGACAAGGCTTTTTTGCCGCTGCTCTTTTAACCTGACGTAATTGCCTGTAGGAAAGAGTCCTCAATTTGCCCTTATCAGCACGCACACGTGTGTACTGTGAATCAGCTACATACTTCTTGATTGCCAAGACACTTCATCCTGATCATCGCACAATGTTGATTGTAGTGATGCCTTGACCTAAACACTCCACAATTTGTTGCTTCTCAGCAGCCGACACATCCTTTTTCTTTCCCATTTTGGCAGAAAATGTAGGCTGCTTAATAATGTGAGACAGCCTTCTTAAGTAGTCTTGCCTTTCATTGGACACACCTGCCAAACTAATTAGCACAGGTGTCTGCAATTGCTTACAGTGATATAAAGAGCCCTGACACACATCACCATCAATGAGTTTAACTGACAAACAAACAAATTCTTCCCTTATCACTCCTAAACACTTTTTGCATAATAATTTGGAACACAGTGTACATGTGCTTTTCCACAAAACACCAGTGGTTCACGTAGTGAATCTTACAGTTCTAACTTGCCAACTGTGGTCTGTATGGAGTTGTTCAATAAAGGGCCCAAAATTAAGATAACATAGATGGGAGAGGTCTCTATGAATAGGAATTCCTAAGTATTTGATACCCTGTGAGGGACAGGCAAAGGGAAAGTTGGACTGGATGGAATCCTATATGGATTTGGGGAGGGAGACATCGAGGGCCTCAGACTTCGCTGCATTGATTTTAAAATTTGACCATGTAACAAAGTGATCTATTTCAGCCATAACAGCATGGATGGATATATGTGATTGAGTGATATATACTAGGACATCATCAGCAAATAGAGAGCACTTGTACTCGGTGCCTCCCACCTCAATCCACCTAATATTGGGGTTATGGCGAATTGATGAGAGCAGGTGCTCCGTCACTAGGATGTATAAGAGAGGGGACAGAGGACATCCCTGCCTTGTCCCATTGGTGATTATGAAAGGTGATGAAAATGTTCTGATGCACCCCCTGGGCCTTGGAACACCCGGAGCCGGACCCTTTTTGGTGGATGCTGGTGGTTGTAGTCTTCGTGGCGGCGACCCGGTTCCGTGGCTCAGGGTGGTCAAACCAGTGGCGGAACTATTTATGTGGTTTTGATGTTTAAATGTCCGACTACGCCACCCGTGGATTGCGGTCAGAGTGAACCGCCGCTACAGGGCAGACCGCTGAGGCTGGTGTTGTGGGTGCAGCAGAGCGTAGCATAACTCCCCACGGGAGGAGTATAGCCTCAGGGCAGTGTATGCGGAGGATGGGGGTGATGGTGCAGGGCAGCAGCAGTAACGACACGGAGTCAGTGATGCAGTCCAGGGCCTTTACTCACAGTTCTTATTATCCAGACCATGTCTGCAGGTAACGGCTGCCCACGTCGTACTGTGCTCACCAGGTGAGGGGCTCAGACAACTCCCAGATAACTTTGGAGCGCTTCACAGGACCCCCTTTGTGTGTCATTTGTCTGGCCTTTCTTACCAACCCTTCTGTCCGGCTGCCTCGGGCCTCCTCTTGGTAAACTTGGCGCCAGTTTCCCTGACCCTATGTGGTGCCTTCCTAGCGGGTGTAGCGAGGGGCTGCGCCACATAAAATGTCACAGCCTCTGGTTTCTAGCTGAGGGTCGTTTCCTGCCTCCACTAGTTTCGGGGACGGGTCTCCCCCTTTGGCCTGACCCCTCCACGCAGGTGGATTCGGGCGTGCGGTGGCGACTCGCCCGTCCGCACCCCTGGGATCCCTTCATTCCTCGTTCCTGGAGCCTTCTCCGCTCCTCTTCCTTCCTTCTCCCTCTTCCAGGCCTGGGCCTCTGTTACTAGGCCCGCCTCCGGAGCAGAGCTCATGCAGAGCCCCTGCTCCTTGCCACTTCTGCTCAGACTTCTCTGCACTGAACTAAGATGGTGCCCACCTTTTATACTCCCTTCTCAATGCACCCAGGAACTGCTTCCTCCCTGCTCCTGCACTACAGGGTTCCCCTTCCTCAGTGTTCCCTCCCCCCACTCCAGCCAGGGACAGGGACTGTCGTGCCCATCTCAGAGGCATATTGGTCGCCCTGCCCCACGGCAATGTGGTGTAATGCATGCAGGTGTCGGGTCCTGATCCACACTCCATCCTTACCTGAGAGTGAGATATCACACCTCTGGGTGAGGTGCAATACCTCTGTAGCAACTGAGCCCTCAGGGTGCTACAGTTCCATTTATCTTCAGCCTAGGTGACGTATTGTGATACAGGGCCGTGATTTTGGCTATAAAAGGGTCCACTAGACCCCTACCTCAAGCTTTTTAAGAGAATCATATATGGCGTGCCAGGAGACTCTATGGAATGTTTTCTCAGCATCCAACGAGAGTATCTAATTACAAATTTTTAACTGCATCTAGCCCAGGAAATACTTTGTGCCTAGTAGCAGTGTCTGCTAGTCAGCGGATTATCCCGGCTGTTAAGCAAGCTACACCACCTGTAGTTTGGACACTTAATTTTTTCAAAGGAAATGCTTCGGGACCACGGGATACTCAGTGAAGAGCATCAGGAGGCACCCCAAGGCATAGGGGCTGGGACTGGCAGTAGAATGCCTTGCTGTGGACAGCCGAGCTCGATCCTTATAAAAGCTTTTTAACTGCAGCAGCTTTAGTGGACGCTACTGGAGCTGGAATTACGCGGCTGCTGGCATGAGACTTGCCCTCCAATAGATCCTTGTAAATGGATTTAAAGTGTATTCATTCAAATTAGAGAGACAATTTAAATTAAAAAGCTTAGAGCTGCCTCCACCACAGGGGGGCTCGTTCGACCCACCAGCGGACAGGCACCAGTATTGGGAGAGGGGGGCTGGCCGTCAGGGTTCACCGCGGCTCTGGCACAAACCCAGCGACACGGAGGTGGCACGGGCAGGAGCGGACTGAACGTGTCGGCTTCTCACTTTTTGGATTGTAGAAGGGCATGACATGCCTATATCTGTGTCTCCCCCTCCTTTTACTCCTCCACCTCTTTTCTTTTCGCATGACTATATGTACTTGTCACTTTTCCATATGTTAGTTGTGTCTTCTGAGCAGTTTGTCAGCTTTTGGACACCTTTGAAGGTGTTTTCTATGTGTTTCTATGTGTTTTTGTTTGCCTGCCATTGGTTTTAACGGTGTTCGAAGGTGTTCGACGAACAGATCGGCGAACACACGGGTGTTCGACGAACCGAACCGAACTCGAACACTACGGGGGTGGCTCAACACTAGCCAGGTGTCTATTAAAGAGCTCCCTGCTTATCATTACGGAGCTCTGGCCAGGGTTCAAAGGAAACCGTGATCCCTGCTATATACAGCAATGTTGTGACATCAAGTGGCGTAACGACTAGTGTTGAGCCACCCCCGTAGTGTTCGAGTTCGGTTCGGTTCGTCGAACACCCGTGTGTTCGCCGAACTGTTCGTAGAACTGTTCGTCGAACACCTTCGAACACCGTTAAAACCAATGGCAGGCAAACAAAAACACATAGAAACACATAGAAAACACCTTCAAAGGTGTCCAAAGCTGACAAACTGCTCAGAAGACATAACTAATGTAGTGCCGGCGTCCCTGTCCTCTGCTAGGCAGGGACGCTGCTCCCCTCACCGCTCTGCTCCGTGCCCGGCATCCTCCCCCCGCTCTGCTGTCAGCGCGCGCTCCGTCCCGGCGTCCTCCTCCTGCTCTGCTCTCAGCGCGCGCTCCTTCCCGGCCCCTGTGCTTAGGGCGCGCGCGCGCGCGCTCCCCTCCTCTTAAAGGGGCCGCGCGCGCCGCCCTAAAGAGTCCCCGGCCAATGGCCGGAGGACTTCATCATATATAAGGCACCTCCTCCAAAATGGAGGTGCCCGAGCAATGTTGTTTGCACCTGTGTCTCACCTGTGCTTCAGCCCTCAGGTCCCGTTGCCAGTTTCCTGCCAGTTTCCTGCCAGTTTCCTGCCAGTTTCCTGCCAGTTACCTGCCAGTTACCTGCCTGATTCCTGCCTGAATACTTGTTACCTGTCTGCCAGTCTGAGGTCCGACGGTCTGCCTTACTACTCCTGTCAGTCTGTCTAAAGGACCAGCCTGCCCGCTCACCTGGGAGCGCATATCAGCTACCTGCCTGCTTGCCTGAGGTCCGACGGTCTGCCTTACTACTCCGGTCAGTCTGTCTATGGACCAGCTTGCCCGCTCACCTGGGAGCGCTTCTCCGTTATCTGCCTGCTTGCCAGCCCGGAGGCTCCGTTGTCACGTGCTGTGACCACCAGCTATCTCAGAGACTCTTGCCCGCTCACCTGGGAGCGCATCTCCGTTACCTGCCTGCTTGCCAGCCCGGAGGTCCCGTTGTCACGTGCGGTGACCACCAGCTATTCCAGAGACTCTTGCCCGCTCACCTGGGAGCGCTTCTCCGTTACCTACCTGCCTGCCAGCCCGGAGGTTCCGCCGTCACGTGCCGTGACCACCTGCTATTCCAGAGACTCTCGCTTGCTCACCTGGGAGCACACATCTACCATCTGCCTGCTAGCCTACCCGGAGGCTCTGCCATCACAGGTCGTACCTACCCCTTACCCAGAGACTGCCCTGATCACTTGCCGTAACTCCCTGTCCGTTCACCCAGAGACTGCCACCCGCTCCCTTACAAGGGCCGCCCCCTTGTATAGTAGCTCAGAGGTTCCGCCTCCCGGACCCGTTACAGTTTGCTCGGGCCATGGAACCCGGTGGCACCCAAGCTCCCTCGCTCACGGACCTGTGTCATGAACTGTCCCGTCAAAGGTCCCAACAGGAGTCCATCCTGGGTCACCTGCGGAACGTCAATACTCGCCTGGACACTCTGACTGCACCACCTGCAGCCACTGCCAGTACCATGACTCGCAACCCGGCAGCTCCGCTACCCACTAATACCATGGTAACCTATCCCGGTCCCCGGCTGTCTGCACCTCCTCGCTTCGGAGGTGACTCCGTCCAGGCTCGGGGCTTCATAAATCAGTGCACCCTGCACTTTGAACTTTTGTCCCATCAGTTTAATTCCGACCGGGCCAAAATTGCCTTTATCATGTCCCATCTCACCGGGGAGGCCCTGGCCTGGCTAAATCCTCTATGGGAGAGAGGAGACCCCCTGGTGTCCAACTTGCCTGCTTTTCTCTCGGCTTTCCGGAAAGTCTTCGACGAACCCGGACGGAAGACCTCATCCGCATCCTCTCTGCTACGCCTCCGTCAGGAGGGTCTCACCGTGGGTCAATATGCCATACGGTTCCGCACCCTTGCCTCGGAGCTGGCCTGGGATAACGACGCTCTGGTATCCGTCTTCTGGGAGGGTCTGTCCGGTCGTATTAAAGATGAACTTGCTGGTCGGGACATTCCTACCTCTCTCGATGATCTAATAACCCTTGCCACCCGGATTGACCTACGGTTCCAGGAGCGTGCCAAAGAGGTCACCCGTGAGAGAAGGATTCCACGTTTAGCTCCTACTTTCCAGAAACCCGTCATTCCCTCCATCTCTCCCCAGGTACACTCTCCTGAGCCTATGCAGGTCGACCAGACCAAGATGGTCAAAACCCGTCAGGACTCACGCCGTGCCGAGGGGAGCTGCTTCTACTGTGGCAGTAAGGAGCACCGGATCCGTGCCTGCCCGGAGAGGTCGGGAAACGCCTGTGTCTAGGTTCGCTCAGAGAGGTCCACCTAGACAAGAATAAATCCTCTCCATCCCTGCTGTTGTCAGTTTCGATCATCTACGGGGAGAACCGTTATTTCGAACTAGCCCAACTTGACTCTGGAGCAGCCGGGAACCTTATTTCACAGTCCCTGGTTGAGAAATACCGCATCCCCACCAAACCTCTGGCTGTACCCTTGTCTGTCGCTGCCGTGGATGGGGGCCTCTTACCTCGCCCCATTCAACTCGTCACCGAATCCATTACCCTGCAGGTGGGAATGCTGCATTCTGAAAGTATCTCCTTTCATGTTCTGCCTGGACTCTCTCACGCCCTCTTGCTAGGTCTGCCCTGGCTCCAGAGACATGCACCCGTGCTAGACTGGCAAACCGGAGAGGTCCTTCGCTGGGGACAAGACTGTCATAAAACCTGCCTGGTTCCCGTCCATCCCGTCCGTCCCTCTCCTACCCCAGCTAATCTACCTGGACTTCCGATTCCTTATTGGTCTTATGCAGATGTCTTTAATAAAAAGGAGGCAGAGACATTACCACCACATAGACCATACGACTGTCCCATCGATCTGCTACCCGGTACTACTCCTCCCCGTGGGCGTATCTATCCTTTATCCGCTGCTGAGACCCGGTCAATGTCCGAATATATTGAGGAGAATCTGGCCAGAGGATTCATCCGGAAATATACCTCCCCGGCGGGAGCAGGCTTCTTTTTCGTCAAAAAGAAGGACGGCTCTCTCCGTCCCTGTATAGACTATAGAGGCCTAAACCTGATCACGGTGAAGAATAAGTACCCCCTTCCGCTCATTCCAGAATTATTTGATCGTCTGAGGGGGGCTAGGATCTTCACCAAACTGGACCTTCGTGGGGCGTACAACCTGGTTCGTATTCGTCAGGGGGATGAATGGAAGACGGCATTCAACACCCGGGACGGCCACTATGAATACCTGGTAATGCCCTTTGGTCTCTGTAACGCTCCTGCCGTCTTTCAAGAGTTGGTCAATGACATCTTCCGGGACCTTCTCTACTCCTGCGTAGTGGTGTACCTGGACGACATCTTGGTCTTCTCTCCGGATCTCCAGACTCACCGGAGGGACGTTCGTCAGGTCCTGCTCAGGCTAAGGCAGAACCATCTCTACGCTAAATTTGAGAAGTGCCTCTTTGAGCAGACCTCGCTTCCGTTTCTGGGCTACATTATCTCTCAGACCGGCCTACAAATGGATCCTGAGAAACTGTCTGCCATCGAGAAATGGCCCCGACCGGAGGGGTTGAAGGCCATTCAGCGATTCCTGGGCTTCGCCAACTACTACTGCCTCTTCATACCACACTTCTCTTCCCGGACGGCCCCAATTTCTGCGCTCACCCGTAAAGGTACTAATCCCAAAGAGTGGCCACCCGAAGCAGAGGAGGCCTTTCTTTCCCTTAAACAGGCCTTCTCTTCCGCCCCGGTGCTGCATCGCCCAGATGGCAACAAGCAGTTCTTCCTGGAAGTTGACGCCTCCTCCTCTGGAGCCGGAGCGGTACTTACTCAAAAATCATCTTCCGGGAGGATGGTAACTTGTGGCTTCTTCTCTAAACTCTTCTCCTCCTCTGAGCGCAACTATTCCATAGGAGACCGAGAGTTATTGGCCATCAAACTGGCATTGGAGGAGTGGCGTTACCTGCTCGAGGGGGCTCTTCACCCGGTAATAATTTACACTGACCACAAGAACTTGGCTTACCTCCAGCATGCCCAGAGACTTAACCCGCGCCAAGCCCGGTGGTCCTTGTTTTTTGCTCGTTTTGATTTTGTCCTTCATTTTCGCCCGGCTGACAAAAACGTCAAGGCGGACGCCTTGTCTCGATCCTTTCTGGTGTCTGATCTCGAGGAGGATCCGAAACATATCATCGATCCCGCCAGAGTAATGCAGGTGGCTCCCGTGAGTCTAAATCGTCTTCCTCCTGGTAAGACGTTCGTACCAGTACCTGATCGGGAGAAGATCCTACACTGGGGTCATTCGTCTAAACTAGCTGGCCACGCCGGTCAGAAAAAGACCCTCCAGCTTATTACCCGGCACTACTGGTGGCCTAACCTGCACAAGGATGTAATAGACTTTGTTTCTGCCTGTGTGTCCTGCGCCCGCAACAAAGTTCCAAGACACCTGCCGGCCGGCCGCCTCCTACCTCTGCCAGTACCTGCTGCCCCCTGGCAGCATATAGCGATGGACTTCATTACTGATCTGCCCGTCTCTGCCGGTTGTACGGTCATTTGGGTGGTCGCTGACCGCTTCTCCAAGATGGCTCACTTCATTCCTCTGCCAGGTCTTCCGTCTGCACCCGAGCTGGCTAAAGACTTTATCCGCCACATCTTCCGTTTTCATGGCCTGCCCCGTCACATCGTGTCGGATCGTGGGGTACAGTTCACTTCCCGTTTCTGGAGAGCCACTTGTAAATTGCTGGACGTCACCCTGGACTTCTCCTCCGCTTACCACCCACAGTCTAATGGTCAAGTGGAGCGGATCAATCAGAACCTGACCAGTTACCTTCGGCACTTCGTTAATGCCCACCATTCTGACTGGGTGGATCTCCTGCCATGGGCCGAATTCTCGTACAAAAATCACGAGAGCGAGTCTTCCTCCAAATCCCCGTTTTTTGTAGTCTACGGTCAGCATCCTCGGATCCCGTTTCCCGTCTCCACCTCGGCGGACAATCCGGCTGCGGAATCTCTTGTTAACAAATTTTCCTCCATATGGGAGAGTACCCGGTCCGCACTCCTTCTGTCATCCGAGCGTATGAAAAGACACGCTGACAAAAAACGTCTGGACCCTCCTCAATTCCGCCCTGGGGATAAAGTCTGGCTCTCGTCCAAATATGTCCGGCTCAAGATCCCTTCCTATAAGTTAGGGCCTCGGTTCATCGGCCCACTGGAGGTCATCAGTCAGATCAACCCGGTGGCCTATAAATTGAAACTCCCGGCCAACTTACGGATCCCTAACTCCTTCCATGTGTCTCTCCTCAAACCTGTGGTGCTTAACTCTTTTTCCAAGTCTACAGGTACGCCTCCTGCTCCGGTTTCTGCTGAGGACGAGTTTGAGGTAGAGAACATTATTGCCACCAAAAGGGTAAGAGGAAAGACCTTTTTCATGGTAGATTGGAAGGGGTTTGGTCCTGAGGAGAGAACGTGGGAGCCCCGGGAGAACATCCATGCCCCTCTCATCCTAGCTAAATTTCTGTCTGGCCTAAAAAAGGGGGGGCCTAAAGGGGGGGGTACTGTAGTGCCGGCATCCCTGTCCTCTGCTAGGCAGGGACGCTGCTCCCCTCACCGCTCTGCTCCGTGCCCGGCATCCTCCCCCCGCTCTGCTGTCAGCGCGCGCTCCGTCCCGGCGTCCTCCTCCTGCTCTGCTCTCAGCGCGCGCTCCTTCCCGGCCCCTGTGCTTAGGGCGCGCGCGCGCGCGCTCCCCTCCTCTTAAAGGGGCCGCGCGCGCCGCCCTAAAGAGTCCCCGGCCAATGGCCGGAGGACTTCATCATATATAAGGCACCTCCTCCAAAATGGAGGTGCCCGAGCAATGTTGTTTGCACCTGTGTCTCACCTGTGCTTCAGCCCTCAGGTCCCGTTGCCAGTTTCCTGCCAGTTTCCTGCCAGTTTCCTGCCAGTTACCTGCCAGTTACCTGCCTGATTCCTGCCTGAATACTTGTTACCTGTCTGCCAGTCTGAGGTCCGACGGTCTGCCTTACTACTCCTGTCAGTCTGTCTAAAGGACCAGCCTGCCCGCTCACCTGGGAGCGCATATCAGCTACCTGCCTGCTTGCCTGAGGTCCGACGGTCTGCCTTACTACTCCGGTCAGTCTGTCTATGGACCAGCTTGCCCGCTCACCTGGGAGCGCTTCTCCGTTATCTGCCTGCTTGCCAGCCCGGAGGCTCCGTTGTCACGTGCTGTGACCACCAGCTATCTCAGAGACTCTTGCCCGCTCACCTGGGAGCGCATCTCCGTTACCTGCCTGCTTGCCAGCCCGGAGGTCCCGTTGTCACGTGCGGTGACCACCAGCTATTCCAGAGACTCTTGCCCGCTCACCTGGGAGCGCTTCTCCGTTACCTACCTGCCTGCCAGCCCGGAGGTTCCGCCGTCACGTGCCGTGACCACCTGCTATTCCAGAGACTCTCGCTTGCTCACCTGGGAGCACACATCTACCATCTGCCTGCTAGCCTACCCGGAGGCTCTGCCATCACAGGTCGTACCTACCCCTTACCCAGAGACTGCCCTGATCACTTGCCGTAACTCCCTGTCCGTTCACCCAGAGACTGCCACCCGCTCCCTTACAAGGGCCGCCCCCTTGTATAGTAGCTCAGAGGTTCCGCCTCCCGGACCCGTTACAACTAACACATGGAAAAGTGACAAGTACATATAGTCATGCGAAAATAAAAGAGGTGGAGGAGTAAAAGGAGGGGGAGACACAGATATAGGCATGTCATGCCCTTCTAAAATCCAAAAAGTGAGAAGCCGACACGGCCAGTCCGCTCCTGCCCGTGCCACCTCCGTGTCGCCGGGTTTGTGCCAGAGCCGCGGTGAACCCTGATGGCCAGACCCCCTCTCCCAATACTGGTGCCTGTCCGCTGGTGGGTCGAGGAGCCCCCCTGTGGTGGAGGCAGCTCTAAGCTTTTTAATTTAAATTGTCTCTCTAATTTGAATGAATACACTTTAAATCCATTTACAAGGATCTATTCGAGGGCAAGTCTCATGCCAGCAGCCGCGTAATTCCAGCTCCAGTAGCGTCCACTAAAGCTGCTGCAGTTAAAAAGCTTTTATAAGGATCGAGCTCGGCTGTCCACCGCAAGGCATCCTACTGCCAGTCCCAGCCCCTATCCCTTGGGGTGCCTCCTGATGCTCTTCACTAAGTATCCCATGGTCCCGAAGCATTTCCTTTGCAAAAATTAAGTGTCTAAACTACAGGTGGTGTAGCTTGCTTAACAGCCGGGATAATCCGCTGACTAGCAGACACTGCTACTAGGCACAAAGTATTTCCTGGGCTAGATGCAGTTAAAAATTTGTAATTAGATACTCTCGTTGGATGCTGAGAAAGCATTCCATAGAGTCTCCTGGCACGCCATATATGATTCTCTTAAAAAGCTTGGGGTAGAGGTCTAGGGGAACCTTTTATAGCCAAAATCACGGCCCTGTATCACAATACGTCACCTAGGCTGAAGATAAATGGAACTGTATCACCCTGAGGGCTCGGTTGCTACAGACGTATTGCACCTCACCCAGAGGTGTGATATCTCACTCTCAGGTAAGGATGGAGTGTGGATCAGGACCCGACACCTGCATGCATTACACCACATTGCCGTGGGGCAGGGCGACCAATATGCCCCTGAGATGGGCACGACAGTCCCTGTCCCTGGCTGGAGTGGGGGGAGGGAACACTGAGGAAGGGGAACCCGGTAGTGCAGGAGCAGGGAGGAAGCAGTTCCTGGGTGCATTGAGAAGGGAGTATAAAAGGTGGGCACCATCTTAGTTCAGTGCAGAGAAGTCTGAGCAGAAGTGGCAGGGAGCAGGGGCTCTGCATGAGCTCTGCTCCGGAGGCGGGCCTAGTAACAGAGGCCCAGGCCTGGAAGAGGGAGAAGGAAGGAAGAGGAGCGGAGAAGGCTCCAGGAACGAGGAATGAAGGGATCCCAGGGGTGCGGACGGGCGAGTCGCCACCGCACGCCCGAATCCACCTGCGTGGAGGGGTCAGGCCAAAGGGGAAGACCGGTCCCCGAACTAGTGGAGGCAGGAAACGACCCTCAGCTAGAAACCAGAGGCTCTGACATTTTATGTGGCGCAGCCCCTCGCTACACCCGCTAGGAAGGCACCACATAGGGTCAGGGAAACTGGCGCTAAGTTTACCAAGAGGAGGCCCGAGGCAGCCGGACAGAAGTGTTGGTAAGAAAGGCCAGACAAAGGACACACAAAGGGGGTCCTGTGAAGTGCTCCAAAGTTATCTGGGAGTTGTCTGAGCCCCTCACCTGGTGAGCACAGTACGACGTGGGCAGCCGTTACCTGCAGATGTGGTCTGGATAATAAGAACTGTGAGTAAAGGCCCTGAACTGCATCACTGACTCCGTGTCGTTACTGCTGCTGCCCTGCACCATCACCCCCATCCTCCGCATACACTGCCCTGAGGCTATACTCCTCCCGTGGGGAGTTATGCTACGCTCTGCTGCACCCACAACACCAGCCTCAGTGGTCTGCCCTCTAGCGGCGGTTCACTCTGACCGCAATCCACGGGTGGCGTAGTCGTACATTTAAACATCAAAACCACATAAATAGTTCCGCCACTGGTTTGACCGCCCTGAGCCACGGAACCGGGTCGCCGCCACGAAGACTACAACCACCAGCATCCACCAAAAAGGGTCCGGCTCCGGGTGTCCCAAGGCCCAGGGGGTGCGTCAGAACATTTTCATCACCTTTCACAATCACCAATGGGACAAGGCAGGGATGTCCTCTGTCCCCTCTCTTATACATCCTAGTGACGGAGCACCTGCTCTCATCAATTCGCCATAACCCCAATATTAGGTGGATTGAGGTGGGAGGCACCGAGTACAAGTGCTCTCTATTTGCTGATGATGTCCTAGTATATATCACTCAATCACATATATCCATCCATGCTGTTATGGCTGAAATAGATCACTTTGTTACATGGTCAAATTTTAAAATCAATGCAGCGAAGTCTGAGGCCCTCGATGTCTCCCTCCCCAAATCCATATAGGATTCCATCCAGTCCAACTTTCCCTTTGCCTGTCCCTCACAGGGTATCAAATACTTAGGAATTCCTATTCATAGAGACCTCTCCCATCTATGTTATCTTAATTTTTGGCCCTTTATTGAACAACTCCATACAGACCACGGTTGGCAAGTTAGAACTGTAAGATTCACTACGTGAACCGCTGGTGTTTTGTGGAAAAGCACATGTACACTGCGTTCCAAATTATTATGCAAAAAGTGTTTAGGAGTGATAAGGGAAGAATTTGTTTGTTTGTCAGTTAAACTCATTGATGGTGATGTGTGTCAGGGCTCTTTATATCACTGTAAGCAATCGCAGACACCTGTGCTAATTAGTTTGGCAGGTGTGTCCAATGAAAGACAAGACTACTTAAGAAGGCTCTCTCACATTATTAAGCAGCCTACATTTTCTGCCAAAATGGGAAAGAAAAAGGATGTGTCGGCTGCTGAGAAGCAACAAATTGTGGAGTGTTTAGGTCAAGGCATGACTACAATCAACATTGTGCGATGATCAGGATGAAGTGTCTTGGCAATCAAGAAGTATGTAGCTGATTCACAGTACACACGTGTGCGTGCTGATAAGGGCAAATTGAGGACTCTTTCCTACAGGCAATTACGTCAGGTTGAAAGAGCAGCGGCAAAAAAGCCTTGTCATAGCAGCAGACAAGTTTTTAAAGCTGCTTGTGCCTCCAACGTCCCCCGAACAACAAGATGCAGGGTCCTTCAGAGGTTTGCAGCTGTGCATACGCCATCCTGTCGACCTCCTCTATCCACTTCACACAAGCAGAAACGGCTCCATTGGGCCAAACATTACATGAAGACTGATTTCAAAACAGTTTTGTTCACGGATGAGTGCCGTGCAGCGCTCGATGGTCCAGATGGATGGAGTGGAGGATGGCTGGTTGATGGACACCCCACGCAAACACGGCTACAGCGCCAACAAGGAGGAGGTGGAGTAATGTTTTGGGCTGGAATCATGGGGAGAGAGATTGTCGGCCCCTTTAGGATCCCTGAAGGCGCTAAAGATGAACTCCATAATGTATGTGGATTTTCTCAAACAGCACTTCCTGCCATGGTTCAAGAAGAAGAACCGTGTATTTCACAGCAAGATCATTTTTCTGCATGATAATGCACCATCTCATGCTGCACATAAAACATCTGCATCTCTGGCTGATATGGGCATAAAAGGGGACAAACTTATGGTGTGACCCCCATGCTCCCCTGACCTCTACCCCATTCAGAACCTTTGGAGCATCATTAAAAGGAGTGTCTATGATGGCGGGAGGCAGTTCACATCTAAGCAACAGCTCTGGGAGGGTATTCTGTCCTCATGCAAAACAATTGAAGCAGAAACCATCCAAAACCTGACAAATTCAATGGACGAGAGAGTTCAGAAGCTCCTTTCGAACAAGGGGTCCTATGTGAAAATGTAACATCACCTAGAATAAAGTTTTGAGTTGAAAACTGTTTGATTTCAGTTTCTAACAACCTGCTAATGCTTATAATTTCAAAAATGACCATTTTTTTGGTCTTTATTAAAATGAAAAGGTTGATCGAAAAGTTTGGGGGATCTAAGAGTGTGGCAACCCAGTAGTCATGATTACTTCGAATTCTGACTATATGAGGGTCATGCTGCAGGGAGTGCAGCAAGAAGGCACTTATGTGTCTTGCGCATCTCGGAGCCCCAAAATTATTTTCCGGGCTAGATGCAGCTAAAAATTATTTTTAATTTTAAATCTGGTGAAGCTTTAGTATAGATGGCCTAATAGGATCAGTGCTGCACACTGCTACAAAGCCCAAATTATTTTCCAGTCAAGATACAGATAAACATGATTAGTAATTTGAAAGCTTAAAACGGTTGGTAGGGTGATTTTAACCAATCATCAAGCTTTTACTCTCCCCAGGATGACACAGGGGTAGAAAAGTCGTTTCAGATCCATGATTTGTTCATCTTTATGAACGTGAGTCTGTCTACATTATCAGTGGAGAGCCGCGTGCGCTTGTCTGTCAGCACACCACCAGCAGCGCTGAACACACGTTCAGACAGAACGCTGGCTGCGGCGCATGACAAAATCTCCAAGGCGTAAGTGGCTAGCTCCGGCCATTTATCCAGATTGGAAGCCCAAAAAGAGCAAGGGTCCAGTGACACAGTCGTGGCTTCAATGTTTACTTGGAGATACTCCTGTACCATCGTCTCTAGGCGTTGACTATGTGTCAGACTTCTTGTCTCCTGTGGCCTTGCAAAGGATGGGCTAAAAAAGTGGTGAAATGATTCCGCAAAATTGATGTTACCAGCAGATACTGTGGTTCTGTTACGGTTTGAGTGCTGAACACTTGACGGTCCCACGGTTGGCAAGTTGGAACTGTGAGATTCACTACGTGCACCACTGGTATTTTGTGGAAAAGCACATGTAAGATTCTGCAACAGTCTCTGCTGATACTCCTGCATGCGTGCATCCCTTTCTATGGCAGGAATAATTTCTGCAAATTTACTTTTGTACCGGGGATCTAACAGTGTGGCAACCCAGTAGTCAGGATTATTTCTAATTCTCACAATTCGAGGGTCATGTTGCAGGTAGTGCAGCAAGAAGGCACTCATGTGTGTTGCGCATCCAGGAGCACCAAGTCCCTGTTGTGTTGGTGGCGAGGTAACAATCATGCTTCCTTCCTCTGTCCTCTCCCCCCAACCTCGCACAACAGAAATGTGATCAAGGTCTCCCTCATCTGATGAGTCTTCCATCAGTTCGTCCTCCACTTCTTCCTGGGCTCCTGCACCTTCCTCACTAGTTTGGCTGCTACCATGCGCCCTGGTAAAACCATCTCCCCCACCCTCACATGCCTGCCGCCTTGGTGCTGCCGACCGTCTGGACCTTGCAGATGTTAGCTCTTCCGCATACAACTCCTCCTCCTCTACTTCCTCCACCTCCTCTTGTGCCACCACCTGACTCCGAATTCTGTTTAACATGTGCTCCAGCATGTAAATCACCGGAATAGTCATGCTGATAATGGCATCGTCAGCACTAAACATCTTCGTTGCCATTTCAAAACTGTGCAGAAGGGTGCATAGGTCCCTGATCTGAGACCACTCCTCCAGCGTGATTTGCCCCACCTCTGAATCTCGTTGGCCCAGGCTATACGTCAGAACGTATTGCACCAGGGCTTGTCGGTGCTGCCACAGTCGCTGCAACATGTGCAGAGTTGAATTCCACCGGGTAGGCACATCGCATTTTAGCCGGTGAAGTGGCAGGCCCAACGACTTCTGTAGAGATGTAAGTCGCTGAGCTGCAGGATGCGAACGGCGGAAGTGAGCACACAGTGACCGTGCCCTCTGCAGAAGGCCATCTAGTCTGGGATAGTGGGCTAAAAATTGCTGGACAACCAGGTTCAACATGTGAGCCATACAAGGCACGTGTGTGACATTGCCCCGGCAAAGGGCCGCACCCAGGTTTGCAGCATTGTCGCACACGGCCTTCCCTGGTTTCAGGTCCAGTGGAGACAACCATTCATGAAATTGGTTCTCCAGAGCTGACCACAACTCCTCAGCTGTGTGACTCACATTTCCCAGACATTTCAATGTAAAAACCGCATGATGACGTTGAGCCCTACTGCCAGCATAGTAAGGAGGTGTGCAGGATCCCTTCTGCGCAGTTAGAAAGCTTGTGGCATGACCAGACAGGCTTTGGGTGCAGGTGGAAGACCGAGAGGAGGTTGAGGAGGCAGAAGCAGTGGAGGAACTTTGACATAAAGAGGATTGACGCACAACTCGTGGGGACGGCAAGACTTGGACAGCAGCCCCTTGTCCTGCTGTCAACATAGTTACCCAGTGCCCAGTCAGCGACATGTAACGCCCCTGTCCATGCCTACTCGTCCAAGTGTCTGTGGTGAAATGCACCCTGTCACACACAGAGTTTCTCAAAGAAGCGGTGATGTTGTGTGCGACATGCTGGTGGAGCGCAGGCACACCTTTCTTTGAGAAGTAGTGCCGACTGGGCATCTGGTACTGGGGCACTGCGACGGACATAAGGTCTCGAAAATCCTCTGTGTCCACCAGGTGGAAAGGCAGCATTTCTGTAGCCAAGAGCTTGCAGATGGTGAAATTCAACCTCTTAGCTTTCTCATGGCTAGGAGGAAATGGTCTTTTACTTGTCCACATCTGAGGGACCGAGGGCTGGCTATTGTGCTTAGATGGGGTTGATAAGGGTGTCCCCGGCAAACTGCCGGTCTGTGAGGAAGATGCAGGCGGACATGTTAGGTTGCCTTGATCCAAAGGTGGTGCTATCGATGTCGGACAGCGCTCAACACCAGCTGGTGTTCCCACCTCCAAAGAAAATGATGACCTGCCAATCACGCTGGCTGTTGCGGGTAAAGAGGTGGCAGGTCTGCGCCCCAAAACAGGTGTGACTGCTGTCCCCCCAGTCACAGAGGATGAAGAGGCCGCGGATGCACAAGATATGGCAGACGGTGGTTGGCCCGGCCGGCTAGGCCGCATTGTAGCACACTGAGCTTCCCACTGCAACTTATGCTTCATGTCCATGTGCCGGTTCATGCATGAAGTACTCAAACTATGTATTTTTTGGCCTCTACTTAGCTTTTGCTGACAAATGTTACAGATAACACGAGTTGGGTCATCTTTATCGATCTGAAAAAATGCCCAGGCTATGCAAGGCTTAGCACCCATGCGACCTGAAGAGCCACCACGACTTGTGGTGAGAGGCAGAGTTGTGTTTGAGGATGCAGTTGTTGACGTGCTTCCAGTACTACGTCTCTGTCCAGGAAGGCGCAACCTGACCTCATCGTCACTAGCATCTTCCTCCACCTCCTCTGCTGACCTCATCTCTTGGCTGACTGTGGGTTGACAGTAAGTGGGATCTCCAACCTCATCATCATCACCCTGTGCGTTATCACACCCGTCATCCTCAGAGCCAACCTGTTCCTGCCCTGACAAAAAATTAAAGTTGTCGCTCCAATCAGGTATTTGAGTCTTATCATCGTCTTCCTCATTGTCTCCACCAACAGGAGTTACAGTTTGGGAATGAGGGTCTACATTATGGTCAGAACCTTCTGCGTCTGGTCCTGGATCCGACTCATAAAGATTCTGGGCATCAGTGCAGATCATTTCCTCGTCTGGATTCACAGAAGCGCTGGAGTCGACCTCTGATTCCCAGGCTATAGTATGAGTAAACAGCTCTGAAGACTCAACCATCTGTTCTACCTCATACTCAGACGGGCAGCTGGAGATTTGGGAGCTGTGAGGAAGCAAGTGCGATTGGGGTGACACCTTTGAGGACTGGAGTATTTGTGATGTTGAAGTTGATGTGGAGGAGAGCCCACTTAAAGGAGCACTTGATATCCGTTGAAGCACCTGCTGTTTTTGTGCCTCATCTGGAATTTGTAGCGATTGGCGTGGCCGTAATAAAGGGAACTTATCACATTGTCCGCTAAAAGAAGTAGACATTTTAGTTTGGCTGGAAGATGGTCTTTCTTCTGCAGATGTTACTGTTGCTTTAACACCTACCCCACGGACACAACCTTTTTTCCCTTCCCAACACGCCTATTCCCCTTTCCACCAGCAGCAGGCCTTTTTCCACTCATTTTGGTGGTTAACTAATTCACAACTCTGGAGTTGTTTGCACAAAAAAACAATGGATGGTAACCGAGCAGAGCTGAGTGGCCAAACTGTGGTATTAGGCCAAAACTATTGGCTGGGTTAGATGCAGAAAAAAATTATATTCAATTTGCAACCTGATGGAGGTCAGTATAGATGGACTAATACAACAAGTCCCATACACAGCTAGAAGCCCAATATTTTTTCAGAGGTAGATGCAGAAAAAAATATATTCAGTTTGCAACCTGATGGAGGTCAGTATAGATGGACTAACAGAGAAAGTCCCACACACTACTAGAAGGCCAAATATTTTTTTCAGAGCTAGATGCAGAAAAAAATTATATTCAGTTTGCAACCTGATGGAGGTCTGTATAGATGGATTAATAGAACAAGACCCACACACAGCTAGAAGCCCAATATTTTTTCAGAGGTAGATGCAGAAAAAAATATATTCAGTTTGCAACCTGATGGAGGTCAGTATAGATGGACTAATACAACAAGTCCCACACACAGCTAGAAGCCCAATATTTTTTCAGAGGTAGATGCAGAAAAAAATATATTCAGTTTGCAACCTGATGGAGGTCAGTATAGATGGACTAATGCAACAAGTCCCACACACAGCTAGAAGCCCAAATATTTTTTCAGAGGTACTGTAGATGCAGATAAAAATTATTTTTAATTTGCAACCTGATGGAGGTCAGTATAGATGGACTAATAGAGAAAGTCCGACACACTACTAGAAGGCCAAATATTTTTTCAGAGCTAGATGCAGAAAAAAATTATATTCAGTTTGCAACCTGATGGAGGTCAGTATAGATGGATTAATAGAACAAGACCCACACACAGCTAGAAGCCCAATATTTTTTCAGAGGTAGATGCAGAAAAAAATATATTCAGTTTGCAACCTGATGGAGGTCAGTATAGATGGACTAACAGAGAAAGTCCCACACACTACTAGAAGGCCAAATATTTTTTCAGAGCTAGATGCAGAAAAAAATTATATTCAGTTTGCAACCTGATGGAGGTCTGTATAGATGGATTAATAGAACAAGACCCACACACAGCTAGAAGCCCAATATTTTTTCAGAGGTAGATGCAGAAAAAAGTATATTCAGTTTGCAACCTGATGGAGGTCAGTATAGATGGACTAACAGAGAAAGTCCCACACACTACTAGAAGGCCAAATATTTTTTCAGAGCTAGATGCAGAAAAAATTATATTCAGTTTGCAACCTGATGGAGGTCTGTATAGATGGATTAATAGAACAAGACCCACACACAGCTAGAAGCCCAATATTTTTTCAGAGGTAGATGCAGAAAAAAATATATTCAGTTTGCAACCTGATGGAGGTCAGTATAGATGGACTAATACAACAAGTCCCACACACAGCTAGAAGCCCAATATTTTTTCAGAGGTAGATGCAGAAAAAAATATATTTAGTTTGCAACCTGATGGAGGTCAGTATAGGTGGACTAATAGAACAAGTCCCACACACTGCTAGAAGGCCAAATATTTTTTCAGAGCTAGATTCAGAAAAAAATTAGATTCAGTTTGCAACCTGATGGAGGTCAGTATAGATGAACTAATAGAATGATGCTATGCCCAAAAGATTTTACTTCACTAGGTGCAGTAAAAAAATTGGTATTCTATACACAGGTGGTATATCTTGCAACACAGATAGGCTACTCCACTGACTAACACACTCTGCAATAGGCCAAAAAGGATTAGCTTTGCTAGATTCAGCCAAATGCTGTGAAAAAAACTTGCACAGCACTGGCACAGACCTGCCTGGCAAAAACTGATAGGAACTGATGTAACTTAGTCCTGAAAAGGACTGCAATTACAATTAGTCTTTACTCCCACAACCTATCTATTTAAGAGCACAGACCTGCCTGATAAAAGTTGTAGGAAGTGCCGTAACCTAGTCCTTAAAAGGACTGCAATCACAACTATTCCCTGCTCCCAAGCTATCTGGAGATTTGTGCGAAAATTGGCTTGAAATTAACAAGGTATAGCGCAAACAGCAACAGCGGTGCCGTCTAACACGCAAGTGCAGCAGTGAGAAAATGGTGGCGACGGGGAAAATGGCTGGGTCTTATAGGGCAAGGACATGTGACATACACTGCCAATGACACATGCCCTTGCTTGTGTGAAAAAAAGCACTTCGCTCCGTGTGTGCGCTGCTGATAGGCTGACAGATTGCACCTCCCCACTGTAAATGCGGGAAAGAGAAAAAAAATGGAGATCTTCATTGTTCCTGCAGAGATCCATCCCCTGCCCCTCCCCCCACCCCGCTGTACACTCAAACTGCGTATTAACATTAATTTTCATCATTACTGAGAAAAAATCCAGTTATGATTTTGATGCACGAACAGTTATCGAACATAACCTCGAACAGCCGAATTTTTCTCAAATTGTTCGTGTTCGCCGAACGGCTCGAACACCGCCCAAAACAGCTCGAATTTGAGATTGGCGAACAGTTCGAGTAGAACAACGCTCATCTCTACTCAACACTAGTCAGTATAGATGGACTAATAGACCAAGTTCCACACACTGCTAGAAGCCCAAATATTTTTTCAGAGCTAGATGCAGAAAAACATTATATTCAATTTGCAACCTGATGGAGGTCAGTATAGATGGACTAATAGAACAAGTCCCACACACTGCTAGAAGCCCAAATATATTTTCAGAGCTATATGCAGAAAAAAATTATATTTAATTTGCAACCTGATGAAGGTCAGTATAGATGGACTAATAGAACAAGTCCCACACACTGCTAGAAGCCCAAATATTTTTTCAGAGCTAGATGCAGATAAAAATTATTTTTAATTTGCAACCTGATGAAGGTGAGTATAGATGGACTAATAGACCAAGTCCCACACACTGCTAGAAGCCCAAATATTTTTTCAGAGCTAGATGCAGAAAAAAATTATATTCAATTTGCAACCTGATGGAGGTCAGTATAGATGGACTAATAGACCAAGTCCCACACACTGCTAGAAGCCCTAATATTTTTTCAGAGCTAGGTGCAGAAAAAAATTATATTGAATTTACAACCTGATGGAGGTCAGTATAGATGGACTAATAGACCAAGTCCCACACACTGCTAGAAGCCCAAATATTTTTTCAGAGCTAGATGCAGATAAAAATTATTTTTAATTTGCAACCTGATGGAGGTCAGTATAGATGGACTAATAGAACAAGTCCCACACACTGCTAGAAGCCCAAATATTTTTTCAGAGCTAGATGCAGAAAAAAATTATATTTAATTTGCAACCTGATGGAGGTCAGTATAGATGGACTAATAGAACAAGTCCCACACACTGCTAGAAGCCCAAATATTTTTTCAGAGCTAGATGCAGAAAAATATTATATTCAATTTGCAACCTGGTGGAGGTCAGTATAGATGGACTAATAGAACAAGTCCCACACACTGCTAGAAGCCCACATATTTTTTCAGAGCTAGATGCAGATAAAAAAATTTTTTAATTTGCAACCTGATGGAGGTCAGTATAGATGGACTAATAGACCAAGTCCCACACACTGCTAGAAGCCCAAATATTTTTTCAGAGCTAGATGCAGAAAAAAATTATATTCAATTTGCAACCTGATGGAGGTCAGTATAGATGGACTAATAGACCAAGTCCCACACACTGCTAGAAGCCCAAATATTTTTTCAGAGCTAGATGCAGATAAAAAATATTTTTAATTTGCAACTTGATGGAGGTCAGTATAGATGGACTAATAGACCCAGTCCCACACACTGCTAGAAGCCCAAATATTTTTTCAGAGCTAGATGCAGATAAAAATTATTTTTAATTTGCAACCTGATGGAGGTCAGTATAGATGGACTAATAGACCAAATCCCACACACTGCTAGAAGCCCAAATATTTTTTCAGAGCTAGATGCAGATAAAAATTATTTTTAATTTGCAACCTGATGGAGGTCAGTATAGATGGACTAATAGACCAAGTCCCACACACTGCTAGAAGCCCAAATATTTTTTCAGAGCTAGATGCAGAAAAAAATTATATTCAATTTGCAACCTGATGGAGGTCAGTATAGATGGACTAATAGACCAAGTCCCACACACTGCTAGAAGCCCAAATATTTTTTCAGAGCTAGATGCAGATAAAAATTATTTTTCATTTGCAACCTGATGGAGCTCAGTATAGATGGACTAATAGACCAAGTCCCACACACTGCTAGAAGCCCAAATATTTTTTCAGAGCTAGATGCAGATAAAAATTATTTTTAATTTGCAACCTGATGGAGGTCAGTATAGATGGACTAATAGACCAAGTCCCACACACTGCTAGAAGCCCAAATATTTTTTCAGAGCTAGATGCAGATAAAAATTATTTTTAATTTGCAACCTGATGGAGGTCAGTATAGATGGACTAATAGACCAAATCCCACACACTGCTAGAAGCTCAAATATTTTTTCAGAGCTAGATGCAGATAAAAATTATTTTTAATTTGCAACCTGATGGAGGTCAGTATAGATGGACTAATAGTCCAAGTCCCACACACTGCTAGAAGCCCAAATATTTTTTCAGAGCTAGATGCAGATAAAAATTATTTTTCATTTGCAACCTGATGGAGCTCAGTATAGATGGACTAATAGACCAAGTCCCACACACTGCTAGAAGCCCAAATATTTTTTCAGAGCTAGATGCAGATAAAAATTATTTTTAATTTGCAACCTGGTGGAGGTCAGTATAGATGGACTAATAGAACAAGTCCCACACACTGCTAGAAGCCCAAATATTTTTTCAGAGCTAGATGCAGATAACAATTATTTTTAATTTGCAACCTGATGGAGGTCAGTATACATGGACTAATAGAACAAGTCCCACACACTGCTAGAAGCCCAAATATTTTTTCAGAGCTATATGCAGAAAAAAATTATATTTAATTTGCAACCTGATGGAGGTCAGTATAGATGGACTAATAGAACAAGTCCCACACACTGCTAGAAGCCCAAATATTTTTTCAGAGCTAGATGCAGATAAAAATTATTTTTAATTTGCAACCTGATGGAGGTGAGTATAGATGGACTAATAGACCAAGTCCCACACACTGTTAGAAGCCCAAATATTTTTTCAGAGCTAGATGCAGAAAAAAATTATATTCAAATTGCAACCTGATGGAGTTCAGTATAGATGGACTAATAGACCAAGTCCCACACACTGCTAGAAGCCCAAATATTTTTTCAGAGCTAGATGCAGAAAAAAATTATATTGAATTTACAACCTGATGGAGGTCAGTATAGATGGACTAATAGACCAAGTCCCACACACTGCTAGAAGCCCAAATATTTTTTCAGAGCTAGATGCAGATAAAAATTATTTTTAATTTGCAACCTGATGGAGGTCAGTATAGATGGACTAATAGAACAAGTCCCACACACTGCTAGAAGCCCAAATATTTTTTCAGAGCTAGATGCAGAAAAAAATTATATTTAATTTGCAACCTGATGGAGGTCAGTATAGATGGACTAATAGAACAAGTCCCACACACTGCTAGAAGCCCAAATATTTTTTCAGAGCTAGATGCAGAAAAATATTATATTCAATTTGCAACCTGGTGGAGGTCAGTATAGATGGACTAATAGAACAAGTCCCACACACTGCTAGAAGCCCACATATTTTTTCAGAGCTAGATGCAGATAAAAATTATTTTTAATTTCCAACCTGATGGAGGTCAGTATAGATGGACTAATAGACCAAGTCCCACACACTGCTAGAAGCCCAAATATTTTTTCAGAGCTAGTTGCAGAAAAAAATTATATTCAATTTGCAACCTGATGGAGGTCAGTATAGATGGACTAATAGACCAAGTCCCACACACTGCTAGAAGCCCAAATATTTTTCAGAGCTAGATGCAGATAAAAAATATTTTTAATTTGCAACTTGATGGAGGTCAGTATAGATGGACTAATAGACCAAGTCCCACACACTGCTAGAAGCCCAAATATTTTTTCAGAGCTAGATGCAGAAAAAAATTATATTTAATTTGCAACCTGATGGAGGTCAGTATAGATGGACTAATTGAACAAGTCCCACACACTGCTAGAAGCCCAAATATTTTTTCAGAGCTAGATGCAGAAAAACATTATATTCAATTTGCAACCTGGTGGAGGTCAGTATAGATGGACTAATAGAACAAGTCCCACACACTGCTAGAAGCCCACATATTTTTTCAGAGCTAGATGCAGATAAAAAAAATTTTAATTTGCAACCTGATGGAGGTCAGTATAGATGGACTAATAGACCAAGTCCCACACACTGCTAGAAGCCCAAATATTTTTTCAGAGCTAGATGCAGATAAAAATTATATTCAATTTGCAACCTGATGGAGGTCAGTATAGATGGACTAATAGACCAAGTCCCACACACTGCTAGAAGCCCAAATATTTTTTCAGAGCTAGATGCAGATAAAAAATATTTTTAATTTGCAACTTGATGGAGGTCAGTATAGATGGACTAATAGACCAAGTCCCACACACTGCTAGAAGCCCAAATATTTTTTCAGAGCTAGATGCAGATAAAAATTATTTTTAATTTGCAACCTGATGGAGGTCAGTATAGATGGACTAATAGACCAAGTCCCACACACTGCTAGAAGCCCAAATATTTTTTCAGAGCTAGATGCAGATAAAAAATATTTTTAATTTGCAACTTGATGGAGGTCAGTATAGATGGACTAATAGACCCAGTCCCACACACTGCTAGAAGCCCAAATATTTTTTCAGAGCTAGATGCAGATAAAAATTATTTTTAATTTGCAACCTGATGGAGGTCAGTATAGATGGACTAATAGACCAAATCCCACACACTGCTAGAAGCCCAAATATTTTTTCAGAGCTAGATGCAGATAAAAATTATTTTTAATTTGCAACCTGATGGAGGTCAGTATAGATGGACTAATAGACCAAGTCCCACACACTGCTAGAAGCCCAAATATTTTTTCAGAGCTAGATGCAGAAAAAAATTATATTCAATTTGCAACCTGATGGAGGTCAGTATAGATGGACTAATAGACCAAGTCCCACACACTGCTAGAAGCCCAAATATTTTTTCAGAGCTAGATGCAGATAAAAATTATTTTTCATTTGCAACCTGATGGAGCTCAGTATAGATGGACTAATAGACCAAGTCCCACACACTGCTAGAAGCCCAAATATTTTTTCAGAGCTAGATGCAGATAAAAATTATTTTTAATTTGCAACCTGATGGAGGTCAGTATAGATGGACTAATAGACCAAGTCCCACACACTGCTAGAAGCCCAAATATTTTTTCAGAGCTAGATGCAGATAAAAATTATTTTTAATTTGCAACCTGATGGAGGTCAGTATAGATGGACTAATAGACCAAATCCCACACACTGCTAGAAGCTCAAATATTTTTTCAGAGCTAGATGCAGATAAAAATTATTTTTAATTTGCAACCTGATGGAGGTCAGTATAGATGGACTAATAGTCCAAGTCCCACACACTGCTAGAAGCCCAAATATTTTTTCAGAGCTAGATGCAGATAAAAATTATTTTTCATTTGCAACCTGATGGAGCTCAGTATAGATGGACTAATAGACCAAGTCCCACACACTGCTAGAAGCCCAAATATTTTTTCAGAGCTAGATGCAGATAAAAATTATTTTTAATTTGCAACCTGGTGGAGGTCAGTATAGATGGACTAATAGAACAAGTCCCACACACTGCTAGAAGCCCAAATATTTTTTCAGAGCTAGATGCAGATAACAATTATTTTTAATTTGCAACCTGATGGAGGTCAGTATACATGGACTAATAGAACAAGTCCCACACACTGCTAGAAGCCCAAATATTTTTTCAGAGCTATATGCAGAAAAAAATTATATTTAATTTGCAACCTGATGGAGGTCAGTATAGATGGACTAATAGAACAAGTCCCACACACTGCTAGAAGCCCAAATATTTTTTCAGAGCTAGATGCAGATAAAAATTATTTTTAATTTGCAACCTGATGGAGGTGAGTATAGATGGACTAATAGACCAAGTCCCACACACTGCTAGAAGCCCAAATATTTTTTCAGAGCTAGATGCAGAAAAAAATTATATTCAAATTGCAACCTGATGGAGTTCAGTATAGATGGACTAATAGACCAAGTCCCACACACTGCTAGAAGCCCAAATATTTTTTCAGAGCTAGATGCAGAAAAAAATTATATTGAATTTACAACCTGATGGAGGTCAGTATAGATGGACTAATAGACCAAGTCCCACACACTGCTAGAAGCCCAAATATTTTTTCAGAGCTAGATGCAGATAAAAATTATTTTTAATTTGCAACCTGATGGAGGTCAGTATAGATGGACTAATAGAACAAGTCCCACACACTGCTAGAAGCCCAAATATTTTTTCAGAGCTAGATGCAGAAAAAAATTATATTTAATTTGCAACCTGATGGAGGTCAGTATAGATGGACTAATAGAACAAGTCCCACACACTGCTAGAAGCCCAAATATTTTTTCAGAGCTAGATGCAGAAAAATATTATATTCAATTTGCAACCTGGTGGAGGTCAGTATAGATGGACTAATAGAACAAGTCCCACACACTGCTAGAAGCCCACATATTTTTTCAGAGCTAGATGCAGATAAAAATTATTTTTAATTTGCAACCTGATGGAGGTCAGTATAGATGGACTAATAGACCAAGTCCCACACACTGCTAGAAGCCCAAATATTTTTTCAGAGCTAGATGCAGAAAAAAATTATATTCAATTTGCAACCTGATGGAGGTCAGTATAGATGGACTAATAGACCAAGTCCCACACACTGCTAGAAGCCCAAATATTTTTTCAGAGCTAGATGCAGATAAAAAATATTTTTAATTTGCAACTTGATGGAGGTCAGTATAGATGGACTAATAGACCAAGTCCCACACACTGCTAGAAGCCCAAATATTTTTTCAGAGCTAGATGCAGAAAAAAATTATATTTAATTTGCAACCTGATGGAGGTCAGTATAGATGGACTAATTGAACAAGTCCCACACACTGCTAGAAGCCCAAATATTTTTTCAGAGCTAGATGCAGAAAAACATTATATTCAATTTGCAACCTGGTGGAGGTCAGTATAGATGGACTAATAGAACAAGTCCCACACACTGCTAGAAGCCCACATATTTTTTCAGAGCTAGATGCAGATAAAAAAAATTTTAATTTGCAACCTGATGGAGGTCAGTATAGATGGACTAATAGACCAAGTCCCACACACTGCTAGAAGCCCAAATATTTTTTCAGAGCTAGATGCAGATAAAAATTATATTCAATTTGCAACCTGATGGAGGTCAGTATAGATGGACTAATAGACCAAGTCCCACACACTGCTAGAAGCCCAAATATTTTTTCAGAGCTAGATGCAGATAAAAAATATTTTTAATTTGCAACTTGATGGAGGTCAGTATAGATGGACTAATAGACCAAGTCCCACACACTGCTAGAAGCCCAAATATTTTTTCAGAGCTAGATGCAGATAAAAATTATTTTTAATTTGCAACCTGATGGAGGTCAGTATAGATGGACTAATAGACCAAGTCCCACACACTGCTAGAAGCCCAAATATTTTTTCAGAGCTAGATGCAGATAAAAATTATTTTTAATTTGCAACCTGATGGAGGTCAGTATAGATGGACTAATAGACCGAATCCCACACACTGCTAGAAGCCCAAATATTTTTTCAGAGCTAGATGCAGATAAAAATTATTTTTAATTTGCAACCTGATGGAGGTCAGTATAGATGGACTAATAGTCCAAGTCCCACACACTGCTAGAAGCCCAAATATTTTTTCAGAGCTAGATGCAGAAAAAAATTATATTCAATTTGCAACCTGATGGAGGTCAGTATAGATGGACTAATAGACCAAGTCCCACACACTGCTAGAAGCCCAAATATTTTTTCAGAGCTAGATGCAGATAAAAATTATTTTTCATTTGCAACCTGATGGAGCTCAGTATAGATGGACTAATAGACCAAGTCCCACACACTGCTAGAAGCCCAAATATTTTTTCAGAGCTAGATGCAGATAAAAATTATATTTAATTTGCAACCTGATGGAGGTCAGTATAGATGGACTAATAGAACAAGTCCCACACACTGCTAGAAGCCCAAATATTTTTTCAGAGCTAGATGCAGATAAAAATTATATTTAATTTGCAACCTGATGGAGGTCAGTATAGATGGACTAATAGAACAAGTCCCACACACTGCTAGAAGCCCAAATATTTTTTCAGAGCTAGATGCAGATAAAAATTATTTTTAATTTGCAACCTGATGGAGGTGAGTATAGATGGACTAATAGACCAAGTCCCACACACTGCTAGAAGCCCAAATATTTTTTCAGAGCTAGATGCAGAAAAAAATTATATTCAATTTGCAACCTGATGGAGGTCAGTATAGATGGACTAATAGACCAAGTCCCACACACTGCTAGAAGCCCAAATATTTTTTCAGAGCTAGATGCAGAAAAAAATTATATTGAATTTACAACCTGATGGAGGTCAGTATAGATGGACTAATAGACCAAGTCCCACACACTGCTAGAAGCCCAAATATTTTTTCAGAGCTAGATGCAGATAAAAATTATTTTTAATTTGCAACCTGATGGAGGTCAGTATAGATGGACTAATAGAACAAGTCCCACACACTGCTAGAAGCCCAAATATTTTTTCAGAGCTAGATGCAGAAAAAAATTATATTTAATTTGCAACCTGATGGAGGTCAGCATAGATGGACTAATAGAACAAGTCCCACACACTGCTAGAAGCCCAAATATTTTTTCAGAGCTAGATGCAGAAAAATATTATATTCAATTTGCAACCTGGTGGAGGTCAGTATAGATGGACTAATAGAACAAGTCCCACACACTGCTAGAAGCCCACATATTTTTTCAGAGCTAGATGCAGATAAAAAATATTTTTAATTTGCAACCTGATGGAGGTCAGTATAGATGGACTAATAGAACAAGTCCCACACACTGCTAGAAGCCCAAATATTTTTTCAGAGCTAGATGCAGATAACAATTATTTTTAATTTGCAACCTGATGGAGGTCAGTATACATGGACTAATAGACCAAGTCCCACACACTGCTAGAAGCCCAAATATTTTTTCAGAGCTAGATGCAGATAAAAATTATTTTTAATTTGCAACCTGATGGAGGTCAGTATACATGGACTAGTAGACCAAGTCCCACACACTGCTAGAAGCCCAAATATTTTTTCAGAGCTAGATGCAGATAAAAATTATATTGAATTTGCAACCTGATGGAGGTCAGTATAGATGGACTAATAGACCAAGTCCCACACACTGCTAGAAGCCCAAATATTTTTTCAGAGCTAGATGCAGATAAAAATTATTTTTAATTTGCAACCTGATGGAGGTCAGTATAGATGGACTAATTGAACAAGTCCCACACACTGCTAGAAGCCCAAATATTTTTTCAGAGCTAGATGCAGAAACAAATTATATTCAATTTGCAACCTGATGGAGGTCAGTATAGATGGATTAATAGAACAAGTCCCACACACTGCTAGAAGCCCAAATATTTTTTCAGAGCTAGATGCAGAAAAAAATGATATTCAATTTGCAACCTGATGGAGGTCAGTATAGATGGACTAATAGAATGATGCTATGCCCAAAAGGTTTTTACTTCACTAGGTGCAGTAAAAAATTGGTATTTTATACACAGGTGGTGTAGCTTGCAACACAGATAGGCTACTCCACTGACTAACACACTCTGCAATAGGCCAAAAAGGATTAGCTTTGCTAGATTTAGCCAAATGCTGTGATAAAAACTTGCACAGCACTGGCACAGACCTGCCTGGCAAAAACTGATAGGAACTGATGTAACTTAGTCCTGAAAAGGACTGCAATTACAATTAGTCTTTACTCCCACAACCTATCTATTTAAGAGCACAGACCTGCCTGATAAAAGTTGTAGGAAGTGCTGTAACCTAGTCCTTAAAAGGACTGCAATCACAACTATTCCCTGCTCCCAAGCTATCTGGAGATTTGTGCGAAAATTGGCTTGAAATTAACAAGGTATAGCGCAAACAGCAACAGCGGTGCCATCTAACACGCAAGTGCAGCAGTGAGAAAATGGTGGCGACGGGGAAAATGGCTGGGTCTTATAGGGCAAGGACATGTGACATACACTGCCAATGACACATGCCCTTGCTTGTGTGAAAAAAAGCACTTCGCTCCGTGTGTGCACTGCTGATAGGCTGACAGATTGCACCTCCCCACTGTAAATGCGGGAAAGAGAAAAAAAAATGGAGGTCTTCATTATTCCTGCAGACATCCATCCCCTGCCCCTCCCCCCGCCCCGCTGTACACTCAAACTGCGTATTAATATTAACTTTCATCATTACTGAGAAAAAATCCAGCTATGATTTTGGTGCACGAACAGTTATCGAACATAACCTCGAACAGCCGAATTTTTTTAAAATCGTTCGTGTTCGCTGAACGGCTCGAACACCGCCCAAAACAGCTCGAATTTGAGATTGGCGAACAGTTCGAGTCGAACAACGCTCATCTCTACTCCAGTAACATAACAAAGACAAATGAGCGTCAGCAGACCCAGCTCCAACATCATTGGAACAGTGCAGGAGGTGAGTAAATGGTGTTTTTCTTTTACCTGGGGTCTTGTTCGATTTAAGATGGGAGTTGTCCTAGTAGTGGCCCACACTTTAATCATTGGTTATTTTGTCTTTACTGTGGACGATCACATTTTTTTCACTCACAACACATTGATAAATCTGCCTCACAAAATTATTATTATTATTATTATTTTTATTATTTATTATTATAGCGCCATTTAATCCATGGCACTTTACATGTAAAAAAGTGGTATACATACAAGAACAATTACAATAATCTTGAACACAATGTGACAGTGACTGGTACAGGAGGAGTTTCATGTCAATTCATGAAAAAATATCTTTAGTACAAAACCCAGCATTACGTCTATGCATTCATATAAGGGGATATTTACACTATAAACTGATTTATTGCTGAAACATCTCTGAATGGAATACCCCATCTATACAGTTGAATAGGGCTATTTTGGCAGCATGTTCATTGATTTCTGCAAAACCCATTCAGACAATTGGAACAGTCACAGAACTGGAAGCGAGGAAGTTGTGCTATGATTATTCTGCCTCATGCATATGCGAGGATGTGCATAGTATGTGGGTATGTCCTCCATACTGACTTGCTTGGATGAACGGTTGCTCTGAGGCATTATCCTGCAGCCAGTTTAGCCACTTTTCTGAACTACCTGAAACTGCCTTTAAAATGGGTTGAGAGAACAGACAGTTTCTGTTAATTATAATTATGCTAATATATCATTATGTGGTTAGGCAGGAAAGGAAGCCGTGCTGCTCATCTTAGCTAATGGAAAATGGAAGTGTCGTAACACCCGAAACATTACTCTCTGGGGGAGGCTTATCAAATCTTGTGGTGACCATTTTACAAAATAAGCAAACTCTACAAAATAAGCAAACTTCTCTTTCTTTCATTCTTTCATTCTGTCTCTCATTCCTTCTTTTCTTTTTCTTTCTCTCTCTCTTTTTCTCTCTCTTTCTTATTCTTTCTCTTTCTTTATATCTCTCTGTTTTTCTTTCTCTCGTTCTCTCTCTTTCTCTTTCTCTTGCTTTTTCTCTCTCTTTTATCTCTTTCTCTCTCTCTCTCTCTCATTCTTTCTATTTCTTTCTCTTTTTCTCTTTTTTTTTCTTTCTTTCTGTCTCTTTCTCCGTCTCTCTCTTTTTCTCCCTCTCTTTTTCTCCCTCTCTCTTTCTCCCTCTCTTTTTTCTCTCTCTCTTTCTTTCTTCCTCTCTTTCTTTCTCTCTATTTCTCTCTCTCTTATTTTCTTACTTTTTATTCTAGACTCTTATTCAAATTTAAAGAATAAAGGAATCCGCGCCTACTCTGATGGTCTCTGCTGGGCGGGAAGTGATACTGTCCCCACCACCAGCCATCTCATAGCTGAAGTCACTTTTTCCCTGTTGGGTGGTTGGGGCAAACTCATGTCCATGCGATTAGGGCAGTGGAGATTCATGGGGTAAGCATTGCTTCCTTCTTCCTTTTTATATAGTGGTGGAAGACCCCTTTAGCCAAATTAATTTGTTATCACATAATTGTAAATCAAGGAACACGACATTTAGACCACAATCAAATGATGAACTGGGAATTAGACGGCCTATATGGAGATAACTTGCCTACAGGATATTAGGAGCGGTGATCAATACCACTCATAACAGGTACAACAACTTGGGGTCTGAGGCTAGTCTTTTCCAGAAGGATCCCTTTCCAATGTAGTATATGTGGTACAGACTGTCTGAGTTGAATATGACTCGCCCACTGGGCCGTGGGGCACCCGGAACCGGGCTTCAGTGCGATAGTAGTAGTTGCAGCCCGATCCCATGGCTCAGGGTGGTCAAACCAAATGCTTTGGCAGTCTATTTGTACAGTTATGAATGTCCGACTACGCCACCCGTGGATTGCGGTCAGGGATGACCGCTGTTGCAAGGCAGACCGCTGAGGCTGATGTTGGTGTGCAGCACAGGGGTCGGATAACTCCCCACGGGAAGAGTGTAGCCTCAGGGCAGCGTATGTGAATGCTGGGGGTGATAGTGCAGGCCGCAGTAATAAGAGTTCAGAGTCCGCTTCAAACAGTCCAGGGTCTTTATTGTAGGTATTACTACTGACCCAACAGGAGTACCGGGTAGGAATGGGCCTGGGTGTCTGAGAGCATTTGGGCGAGCCCCACTGGTCAGGGTGAGTGTGAAGGCCTACCATTCTCTCTCTGCCCTTGCTGACTATCCCCCTTTTCGTGGTGTAATATCCCACGTCCCTGAGCTGGCCATGTACTTCGCCTGTATGGCTTGCGACTCGGGCCTTAGGTACCTTTTGCTTCTCCGTGCTGTACTGGTCCTTCTGTGTGGCAGAGCCTCCAGGCTTCGTAGGCCAAGGGACCTGAAATCCCTCGCGGGTTGGTTTTCTGCTGCTGGGCTTACAACCCTGACAGCCTCGAACCCCAATGTCCGGTAGTGTAGTTCTCTCAGCCAGGACCGGCTCTCGTCGCCTCTGTCCCTGGCTCGCAGCTTCTCCTCTGCCTCACGGACTCCTTGGCTACAGCTGAACTGTCCCTCCTTCTCCGGGACTAGTCTCAGTCCTGAGCTAGGTCGTCCAGTTCTCCCTAGCCCTGCCCTCAGTTCCAGCTTTTATAGGGGCAGCCAGCTCCCCCTACTGGCCTGGGACAGGAGGTGCTGTATGCTAATTGTCCCTGACCAGGGAACCTCCCTCCTGCTCTCAGACACAGCCTTTAATATTTGTGGCATCCAGGCCTGGGGTAACACATTCCCCCCTAGTAAAATTTAGTACTCCGGGACTAAACAGGAAACACAAATACAAGGTATAAACAATAACATAACATATATACAAGTACATTTTGTCCTTAAGGTCACAGCGCTTCCGTGACCGGGTGTCCATATCACCCAACTAGGTGAAGTTTTCCACGGTGTGGGGACCTGTCCCTATAAACCCCAAGTTCCTGGCCTTGGGCGTGGCGGCAAGGTAAAAGCTAGCTACTTTGGACCACAAGGAGGCCACGCCGGACAGGTTTTTCTTCCGTGGTCATCTTCAAAAGAGGGCACCAAGTGCAACTATCTACATGGTAGTTCCGGTTATTCACAGTCCATAACCTGTCAGTCCATTGTATCTAGGGAAACTGGAAAACAGTATTAGTAACCAGGGTACAAACATAAAACATTAAATATATACACTGTACATTTAGATCTTCCAGCGAGCTGGTACTTGACCCCTAGTGCTCCGGGTTGACCTGCGTAACCCACTGTCTGGTGGTGGTCTAACCTGGCTTTCCCCACTAGCATTTAGGGTACAGCTACTAGCTGGGTTTACAGGCAGTGCAGGCAGCTGTCTGCGGGTCATTTGGCTTACCGCAGGCATGGCAGGCTCACTGTCAGCAGAGGGTTGACTCTCCTGGGCTGCTGGCATGGGTTCTTCTGCCTCCGGGGCTGCTTGTTCTTCTTGTTCTTTCTGCTCTCCTGTAGGCTCCTGCTAGGTAGGTTGAAGGAAGTGTAGGACGGGTACCACTATGGCATCGTTTATCCGAGTCCAGGACCGGAGGAACTCTCCGAGAACGGTGCTGACCATTTCTTCCTTGTCCTCTGCGGGTTCAAGGTCATCTTGATCTTCTCTTGGACTCTGCAGTTGTTCGGGGCACCGTTTTAGGTGGTCTCTGGAGACAGTGCTAGTGGTTTCTCCTCCATCCTTGGTAATTACACATACCTTCGGGTTGTCGTGGTTGAACGGCAGTACTGTGTACGGGTCGCTCTCCCACTGGTCATCTAGCTTGTGAAGCCTTCTCTTCCGCTTCAGGACATGCTCACCAGGTTCCAGGGGACCAGCAGGGGCGTGTTGGGTGAAGAGCCTGTCTTGCTTTTCTCTCGCTTGAGCCAGACTCCTCTCCACACTCTCCTGTACCTTCTTGTACTGTAGCCGCCGTTCCATATTCCAGTCTGCATCTGGGGAGGTGTCCTCGGGTGTCAGGACTCCCATCTCCAGGTCCATAGGCAGCTTACCTGGTCTTGCTCGCATCAGGTAAGCCGGGGTGCAGTTGGTAGTATTCACCGGGATATGGTTGTACAAGTCTATCAGGTTTGGCAGCTTCTCCGGCCACAGGCTGCGTTCTTCCAGGGGCAACGTCTTGAGGAGATCAATGATGATATTATTCATTTTCTCACACAGTCCGTTGGTTTGCGGGTGGTAAGGCATTGTCCGAAACTTCCTACAGCCGTAGAGGTTGCAGAACTCCTGGAAGACTTCCGCCTCAAACGTTGGACCTTGATCTGTCAAGACCTGTTCCAGATACCCGTGTGGACGGCAGAAGTGTTGTTGGAAGGCTCTGGCCGCCGTTTGGGCCGTCAAATCTTTAACCGGGACCACCACCAAGAACCGGGAGTAATGGTCCACAATCGTGAGGGCATAGATGTAGGCGGACCGGCTTGGAGCCAACTTCATATGGTCCAGAGCTACCAGCTCAAAAGGCTGCCTGGTGACTATGGGCCTCAAGGGTGTCTTCTGGCTGGTACGGTCGTTCCTTCTGAAGTGACATGGGCCGCAGTCCCTGCACCACTTCTCGATGGCCCCTCTCAGTAGGAACTCCAGTTTCTTCCACCCGAAGTGTCCCGCTCTGTCATGGTAGACCTCCAGGACCATTGCTGCATCCCGTCTCGGGACTACTACCTGCCAGGTCAGCTCGTGCGTACGGTGGTTGACAAGCCTTCTGCACAGCTTACCTTCGTAGAGGAATAGCCTGCATTTCTCCTTCCATAACTGCTTGGCTTCCTCTGGAGCGTCCGGGCCAGGGCTAGCGTCTGCCTGGGTTAACAGGTCTTTCACCAGGCGAACTGTAGGGTCACTATCTTGCATTTCAGCCCAGCCGTGATGGGGTAAGGGGTTGAACATGACGGTGGTTAGGTCTTTGTCTCTTACCCGGTGAGAATACTGAGTGGCCCCATACCAGTGGAATGCAGGGAGCTCTACTTCCTCCAGCTCTTCCGAGTCTTCTTCTCCTTCGGGTAGGTGGGGCATTCTTGATAGGGCGTCTGCGTTGGCGTTGGTTCTGCCTGCCCGGTATTTGATTGTGAAGTCATAATTTGATAGCCGGGCCATCCACCGCTGTTCTAGGGCACCTAGTCTTGCATTGTCCAGGTGTGTCAACGGGTTGTTGTCCGTGTACACAGTGAACTTTGCGGAGGCCAGGTAATGTTTAAACCATTCTGTGACAGCCCACACCACTGCCAAGAATTCTAGCTTGAAGGAGCTGCAATTCTCCGGGTTCTTTTCAGTGGGCCTCAGCTTCCGGCTGGCGTACGCGATCACCCTTTCTCTGCCCTGTTGGTTTTGGGACAGTACGGCTCCTAACCCCACATTACTGGCGTCTGTGTGGAGGATAAAAGGCTGGCCATAATCGGGGTAGGCCAGGATCTCATCCCCCGTGAGGGCCATCTTCAGCTGGCGGAAGGACTCCTCTTCCGGCTTGTCCCACTTGAAGGGTGGCTTTTGGCTTCTGGTCTTAGATTGTCCTATCAGGAGGTCCTGCATTGGAGCTGCCATCTTAGTGAACCCGGGGATGAACCTTCGGTAGTAGCCTACCAACCCGAGGAATTGCCTCACTTCTTTGATGTTAGAGGGGCTTGGCCAGCCCTTGATGGCTGTAACCTTGTCGGGGTCGGGGGCTACTCCCTCAGCACTCACCACGTGCCCTAGGTACTGTACCTTCGGTTTTAACAGGTGACACTTTGAGGGCTTCACTTTCAGGCCATAGCCTGCCAGGGCTTCGAACACCTCAGCCAGGTGCTTTAGATGGTCCTCGTAAGTCTTCGAATAGACAATCACGTCGTCCAGGTAAAGTAGGACCGTCTCAAAGTTTCGGTGCCCTAGACAGCATTCCATCAGCCTCTGGAAGGTCCCGGGTGCATTACAGAGCCCGAATGGCATACAGTTGAATTCACTCAATCCCATCGGGGTGGTGAAGGCGGTCTTCTCCTTGTCAGCCTCTGCCACAGGAACCTGCCAGTACCTGCTAGTAAGGTCCAAAGTAGAGAAGAAATTAGCTGATTTTAGTGCGGCTAAAGACTCCTCTATCCTAGCTAACGGGTACGCGTCTTTATGGGTGATACGATTGATTTGTCTATAGTCCACGCACATTCTCATGGTACCGTCTTTCTTTTTTACCAGAACCAAGGGGGCTGCCCAGGGGCTACAGGTGTCCTAATGACCCGGACTTCTTTCATTTCTCTCAGCATGCCCTTTGCGTTCTGATAATGTGCAGGGGGTACAGGTCTGTATCTCTCTTTTATTGGTGGGTGGCTCCCCGTGGGGATGTGATGTTCTACCCCTTTCACCCTGCCGAAGTCTAGTGGGTGCTTACTAAAGATTCTCTCGTACTCCTGAACCACCCGGTAGACTCCTTGTTTTTGGTGCGAGGGAGTGGAGTCAGCACCCATGTGGAGTTTCTGGCACCAGTCCTCCTTGTGTTTCTGGGAGCCATTATCCTCCACCGGTGGAGATGGAGGCAAGGGTTCCACGACCCTGAGAGCATTGTGTTCCACAGCAAACAATTTGGCTAATGTAGCGTACCGGGGCAAGTGTACTTCCCTTTCCCCAATGTTTAAGATCTGGACGGGCACCCTTCCATGGCGGACATCAACCACCCCCCGGGCTTTCAAAATGGTGCGCCTGCTGTCTGAGTACACGGGTTCTACCATGGCTTTGTAGTCTCTCCCTCTTAACCCGATTGCAGTCCGACACCAGATCATCATTTCACTTTTGGGAGGCATGGCAATGAGGAACGGGTCGCTCATCCTCACGCTACCAATCTCACCACCAGACAGTTCTATCTGTTGCCGTCTCATCAGGGCTCTTATCTCTTTCTGGAGGACCCTCTGTTGGCTGGAGCTCGCATTCATCACCACCTGCTGCAAAATTACAATCACTTCTGAAAGACAATTTTCAATCACGTTAGTACCCAAGGTTATTTTAGGGTGACTTTCTCGACGGTCAATGTCCACAATGATCACTCCCTGTGCCGGCAGTTCAACTTTAACAATCTTAATGGTCATCTCTCTGAACCCCACCTGCGGCACGGGCTGGCTATTGCTGGCGATGATGCTCAAGTCACTGTCTGGAAAGCGGGTTATGTCAGTGTCACTCCAGTACTGCTTGAAAAGTACATAGGGGATGGAAGTCACTTGGGACCCGGTGTCCAGTAGTGCACTCATGGGGATACCGTACAGCACTAAGGGTAAAACCGGGCGTCCCCCTACGTACTTATCACGCCAATTAGACGGACCTGGTGACCTTATGCCTGGGGATTGGCCCTCTGCCCCTGGTCGGACCCATTTAAAGTACAGTACCTGGCTACGTGTCCCGGCTGGCTGCAACGGCGGCAAATCGGCTGTCCATCCTCAGTGTAACGATCGGTGGGCCTCCTTCGGAACAACAGGATCCTCCTCCGTCGACGCCACAGGACATCATCCAGACTTGAAGCCAGCTTGATTGGTCCTGACGGGTCCATCTGTAACAACTGTACGGTCCTGGTCAATACAGCTACACTCTTTGTTAGTTATTGGACCTGATGGTGTAGGTTTGCAGGCTGGGATGGATTTAGGGCCTGTGCATCAGCCCCCACAGGGTCTGCGGGGTAGGGCACCGCCCCCTGGTGGTAAGTGATGGCAGGGCGCCGGGAAACTACAGCGCCACCTGGTGCGGGTTCTCGGAGCACCCGGATGGCCATATCTTTGAACTGCGCAAAAGTCAAGTCGGGGTTCTGTAGGGCCATGAGGCGCAGCTGGGTCCTGTGGGCGCTGGACAGCAGACCTTCTATGAACTGGTCAGTCAACAGTTTATCGGTGTCCTGCACGCTGCCAGGGTCAGCTTACTTGATTGCTCCCAGAGCTTCTTGCAGGTTCAAGGCATAGTCTCTGATACTATCTTGGGCTCGCTGCTTACAGCCATAGAACCGCATTTTGATTTCTGCTGAGGTACGAGTGTCAAAGGTACACCGCAGCCAGGTAAGAATGTCCTTTACAGTCCTTTTCACCTCATCCGACCATGATTTCACTTCCCGCTGGGCTGCCCCGTCAGAATGCTCACTTTCTGTTCTTCTGTCAGGGGATAAACTTTAAATAAACTGTGCAGTCTTTCCTTAAAGTCAGTTAATGTATGGGATTCCCCTGAGTATTGGGGCAGTCAGGCCGCTCCGGGGATGTAGGGCATGGAGAACGGCATCACCGCTGCTGCAGCCACGCTGGTGGTAGAGGGGGCCTCCGCTTCCGACATCTTCCACCCCCCTAGTTAACCGTGGCCTACCTTCCGTTGATCCTCTTCCGTAGGCCGCGGCTCCGCTGGTGCTGCTCCGGGCGAGGACCTTGTGTCCTGGTGACGTCAGCGTCACTCTCTCTCCTTCCAGGACCTTGCGCAGCGTCGGTGCGTAGGGCGGGGCTTAAGGTCTCGCGCGGTTTTGACGTCCACGCCCCTCTTCTTCCCGCGCAGCATCCTGAAGATGGCGCCCGATGGCGGGAAAACGGCTGAGGATGGCGGGAAACGGCTGAAGATGGCGGGAAACGGCTCCGGATGGCGGGAAACCTCCTTTTAAGGTATGTATACAGTCTTTTTCAGGCACGCAATACCCGTTTGTGGCGGGTTGGTCACATTCCTGCCGACTACGCCAAAGCTGACTCGCCCCCTGGGCCGTGGGGCACCCGGAACCGGGCTTCAGTGCGATGATGGGGGTAGTAGTGGCAACCCGATCCCGTGGCTCAGGGTGGTCAGACCAAATGCTGTGCCATTCTATTTGTAGAGTTATGAATGTCTGACTACGCCACCCGTGGATTGCGGTCAGGGATGACCACCGCAGCAAGGCAGACCGCTGAGGCTGATGTTGGTGTGCAGCACAGTGGTCGGATAACTCCCCATGGGATGAGTGTAGCCTCAGGGCAGCGTATGTGAATGCTGGGGGTGATAGTGCAGGCCGCAGTAATAAGAGTTCAGAGTCCGCTTCAAACAGTCCAGGGTCTTTATTGTAGGTATTACTACTGACCCAACAGGAGTACCGGGTAGGAATGGGCCTGGGTGTCTGAGAGCATTCGGGCGAGCCCCACTGGTCAGGGTGAGTGTGAAGGCCTACCGTTCTCTCTCTGCCCTTGCTGACTATCCCCCTTTTCGTGGTGTAATAGCACATGTCCCTGAGCTGGTCGTGTACTTCGCCTGTATGGCTTGCGACTCGGGCCTTAGGTACCTTTTGCTTCTCCGTGCTGTACTGGTCCCTCTGTGTGGCGGAGCCTCCAGGCTTCGTAGGCCAAGGGACCTGAAATCCCTCGCGGGTTGGTTCTCTGCTGCTGGGCTTACAACCCTGACAGCCTCGGACCCCAATGTCCGGTAGTGTAGTTCTCTCAGCCAGGACCAGCTCTTGTCGCCTCAGTCCCTGGCTCGCAGCTTCTCCTCTGCCTCACGGACTCCTTGGCTACAGCTGAACTGTCCCTCCTTATCTGGGACTAGTCTCAGTCCTGAGCTAGGTCGTCCAGTTCTCCCTAACCCTGCCCTCAGTTCCAGCTTTTATAGAGGCAGCCAGCTCCCCCTACTGGCCTGGGACAGGAGGTGCTGTATGCTAATTGTCCCTGACTAGGGAACCTCCCTCCTGCTCTCAGACACAGCCTTTAATATTTGTGGCATCCAGGCCTGGGGTGACACAAATACACACTACAAATAAATACACCTTGTAAAATAGTACAGTACAATTTATGTGAAACATTCATTCACTGACAGCAACATAACTACAAATGGTGGGGAATTAAAATACAAAATATATTAGAAAGTTGCAGAATGTTTCATTTCTGTAGTAATAATGTTTTATATACATAAAACCAAATTAACCTTTTAGGCATGTCTCCCCCACATATCTGCATGATTTTGACAGTAATTTTCATTCATAAATCCTACAAAGAAGGGCACCACACTTATATAAGAATAAAATACATTATTAATTAAACTCATCTAAAAACATTTATTCCATCACATTAAAAAACATATACACTACTCATAAAACGATGCAGCCAGAGATGCAGATGTGTTATGTGCAGCATGAGACGGGGCATTATCATGCATGAAATGATCTCGATGGTCCAGATGGATGGAGTGAAGGATGGCTGGTTGATGGACACCCCATGCAAACACGGCTACAGCGCTAACAAGGAGGAGGTAGAGTAATGTTTGGGGCTGGAATCATGGGGAGAGTGATTGTCGGCCCTTTTAGGATCCCTGAAGGGGTAAAGATGAACTCCATAATGTATGTTGAGTTTCTCAAACAGCACTTCCTTCCATGGTTCAAGAAGAAGAACCGTGCATTCCGCAGCAAGATCATTTTCATGCATGATAATGCCCCGTCTCATGCTGCACATAACACATCTGCATCTCTGGCTGCTATGGACATAAAAGGGGACAAACTTATGTGTGGCACCCATGCTCCCCTGACCTCAACCCCATTGAGAACCTCTGGAGCATCATCAAAAGGAGTGTCTATGATGGCGGGAGGCAGTTCACATCTAAGCAACAGCTCTGGGAGGGTATTCTGTCCTCATACAAAACAATTGAAGCAGAAACCATCCATAACCTGACAAATTCAATGGACGAGAGAGTTCAGAAGCTTCTTTCGAACAAGCGGTCCTATGTGCAAATGTAACATCACCTAGAATAAAGTTTTGAGTTGAAAACTGTTTGATTTCAGTTTGCAATAACCTACTAATGCTTATAATTTCAAAAATGACTATTTTTTTGTTCTTTATTAAAATGAAAAGTTTGAAAACTCTGCTGTGCATAATAATTTGGAACATGCATTTTGAGTGCAGTTTGAGTTTTTTTTTTTTTTAAAACTATACTGTTATCATAGGCAGTTTGTACAAAAACCTTTCAATTGTACTCTAAGGGTATGTGCACACGATGCAGAAATGCTCAGGATTTTTTCCTGAGCGTTTCTGCATCTCTCTGGCAGGAAAAAACGCATGCGGATTGTACATGCGGTTTCCTGCCAGGGACATGCGGAAATGAAGCGGTCTTCACTTTCATTTCCGCATGCGGGTTGACAAGCGCTTCCCAAGCGATTTTAGCATCACTTGGAAAGTGCTTGTCAACTTCACACTATATAAATCCATGCAACCGGCATGGATTTATATAGTGTGTGAATGTCAAAAATAAAAAATAAATCTATACTTTACCCTCTGATGGCCCCCGGTGTCCTGCTTCATCGGTCCCGGCTGCCGGCAGTGAAGACTTTAGGACCTTCCGACGTCAGCGTCACGTGACCCGTCACATGACTCTGACGTCAGCGAAGGTCCTTCATTCAACCGCGAAGTGCCCGGGAAGCCAGGAGGACGCTGCGCGGGCCGTCAGAAGGTGAGAATATATATATTTTTTATTTTATTCTTTTTTTTTAATGGTACCTGGGTCTGGATGAGAGTCCTCTCCTCCACACCCGGGTACCATCCGCACATTAGACCGCATGAAAAGCGCATCAACATATACAGTGATGCGGATTCCATGCGGTCTAATGCAAGTCAATGGCGGCAAAAGAGCAGCGTTTCCGCAAAATTAATTGACATGCTGCGGATTTTTGACCGCAGCGTTTACACTGCGGAAAAATCCGCATCATGGGCACAGCACATGCGGATTTCCATTGGGGAACATTGCTGCCCTTCTACCATGCGTTTTTCATGCGTTTCCGCGGCGTTTACGCAACTGCAAAAACGCCGCGGAAACGCATGAAAAACGCATCGTGTAAACTCAGCCTTATAGTTATTTGACTGGAAAATTACAATGACTGCAATTCATATAGGTAATTTGGGAAAATCTGAGAAAATATTATTTGCATAATAATTTGGAACACAGTGTAAGCTCATGCACTCATTGAGACACTGTAATGGCTATGCTTGCCTCCTTCATACTGAGTAAAATTGTCCAAATTAATCCTTCTACGTCTGTCAGCTCAAACTGGGACCCATGTATGGGGCCAAAAGGGTCACACAAATGATCTGAATAACCTAAAGACTGATATAGGCTGCGTGCCCACGATGCGTTTTTCATGCGTTTCCGCTGCGGAGTTTCCGCAGCGGAAACGCATCAAAAACGCTTGGTAATCCGCACCCCATAGTCCCCAATGGCATTCCGCAATGTCAATGCACATGCTGCGGATTTTTCCGCATCGTTTCTGCAGCGCTCATAAATCCGCAGCATGTTCATTAATTTTGCGGAAGCGCAGGGGAATTGCAGCCATTGACTTGCATTGAGATGCATATAATCCGTGTCTGTACATTTGTACACGCGGATTATATGCGTTTCAATGTGCGGATGGTACCCAGTTCTGGAGGAGAGAAGACTCACATAACACATCTGCATCTCCATTGAGAACCTCTGGAGCATCATCAAAAGGAGTGTCTATGATGGCGGGAGGCAGTTCACATCTAAGCAACAGCTCTGGGAGGGTATTCTGTCCTCATGCAAAACAATTGAAGCAGAAACCATCCAAAACGTGACAAATTCAATGGACGAGAGAGTTCAGAAGCTCCTTTCGAACAAGGGGTCCTATGTGCAAATGTAACATCACCTAGAATAAAGTTTTGAGTTGAAAACTGATTTCAGTTTGTAATAACCAATAACCTGCTAATGCTTATAATTTCAAAAATGACCATTTTTTTTGTTGTTTATTAAAATGAAAAGGTTGAAAACTCTGCTGTGCATAATAATTTGGAACATGCATTTTGAGTGCAGTTTGAGTTTTTTATTTTTTTAAAACTATACTGTTATCATAGGCAGTTTGTACAAAAACCTTTCAATTGTACTCTAATAGTTATTTGACTGGAAAATTACATTGACTGCAATTCATATAGGTAATTTGGGAAAATCTGAGAAAATATTATTTGCATAATAATTTGGAACACAGTGTATTGCCGAGCAGGAAACCTGGCCCTAGCTGACCTTAAAGCTAGGCCCTAGATAGGGAGGGGGAAGGGTGAGCACTAGTCAGTCCCACTGCAAACTAAAGTACACACAAGGGAAACAAACAAAGGAATACACTTAGCTTCAAGATAATACCGGAGAGAACACGGTAACAATCCAAGAAGGAGCTCCAAGAAAATTCTACCTGACTACTAAAATTCCAGGCCTGAATAGAATCAGAACACTCTATCACTAGCAAGTCTCTGGAGAAACTGAGTGTATCTAAGGATACAACAAGGGTGTGGTAATTAGCAGCAGAAGGTGAGGATCACCGCTGGGTCCTAAAGGTATAATCCCCAAACAAGGTGAGGATCACCACTGGGTCCTCGAGAGAGGGATCATGAAAGTATCAGGAAGATGTTTGCAAGGCCAAACGCAGCAACCTTCTACAGTCAGACCCCGCATGACTGTCTGTCAAACCTGACACACCCGTGACACTGACATTCTACAAGGGATGGATGACAATATAGTGGTGAGGGTAGAGCTGTTCGTGCAGTGGTATGGCGGAGCAAGGGTTACTGCAGGTTGTACGCTTGTTGGAAGAGGTAGGTCTTCAGGTTCATTTTGAAGGTTTCCACGGTAGGCGAGAGTCTGATGTGTTGGGGTAGAGAGTTGCAGAGTAGGGGGGATGCACGGGAGAAATGTTGTATGCAATTGTGGGAAGAGGAGATAAGAGGGGAGTAGAGGAGGAGATCTTGTGAGGATGGGAGGTTGCGCTCAGATAAGTACCGGGAGACTAGGTCACAGATATATGGAGGAGACAGGTTGTGGATGACTTTGTATGTCAAATATAGGTTTTGAACTGGAGTCTCTGGGTAATGGGGAGCCAGCGCAGGGATTGACAGAGGGAAGAAGCCGGGGAATAGTGGGGGGGACAGGTGGCTTTGTCGGGCAGAAGAGTTTAGAATAGATTGGAGGGGTGCGAGAGTGTTAGAAGGGAGGCCACAGAGCAGGAGTAGAATACAACATGATCTTGATTATAGATTTATTAAAGAGATGTGCTATGTTGTTGTTGTACAGTCCAACTATTGTTTTACCTCTCTGCATGAGTGTCGTAATTAGAGGAGCAGCAATATAAATGACATTTATTAGGAGAAAGCTTTTTCCATTGTATTATTTGGGTGTGATATTCAGGCTGTTATTAGTATACTCCCATAAAGAGGTGAAGAAATATCTCGTCAAACATCATTTTGCAATATCACTTATGATTAGACATCTAATCTCTATAGCTATGTAGGTTCGTATTTTTCTGTCTCGTTACAATGTTGACGATTTTATGTGCAGTACGGTAATTACAAAGATAAAGATAGAAACTTTTGTGATTTACAACTGAGCCTCTAACAACATGGACATACAAATCTATGTGTCTGGATATTGTTACTGTAAGTTTGGCATATATGTGTTAGGCTATGTGCCCACGTTGCGGACATGAAGCATATTTTTTACGCTTCTCCCTGGCGGGAAAATCGCATGCGGATATTACATGCGGTTTTCCCGCCAGGTAGAAGCGTTTGTGAGGCGTCTTTGCATGCATTTCCGCATGCGGGTTATCAAGCACTTCTCCAAGCATCACTTGGAAAAGTGCTTGACAACTTGTTCAGAAAGGTAAAAAATAAAAAAATAAACTTTATACTCACCTTCTGATGCATTCTCTGCCCCGTCCGGAGGCTTGAGCGGCTCACGCTGTTGTGTGCGGGACCTGCGGTGACGTCATTGAGTCATGTGGTGGGTCACATGACTCAATGACGTGGCAGGTCCTTCAGACAACAGCGCGACGGAGGGAAAACATCAGAAGATAAGTATAAACTTTATTTTATTCTTTTTTTACAGGTTCTTTGGTACCCAGGTCTGGATGAGAGTCTCCTCTCATCCAGACTTGGGTACCATCCGCACATTGATTCCGCTGCGCTTCCGCAAAATTAATGAACATGCTGCGGATTTTTGACCGCAGCATATACGCTGCGGAAAAATCCGCAGCATGGGCATTGACATTGCGGAATGCCATTGGGGACCATGGGGTGCGGATATACATGCGTTTTTCAAGCGTTTACGCTGCGGAAATTCCGCAGCATATACGCTTGAAAAATGCTACGTGGGCACACAGCCTTAAAGAATTTTCTTTAATCTTATATGCTTACTGGGCAAGCAGTTGAATAAATGTGTTGAGACTTTGGCAGTTTTCTTATATATTCCATACCTTAGTAATTCCAATATAAGATGTAATGCTTAAAAAAAATAAGAAGGTGCAAAAGAAGAATATTTACCTTGCCCCTCCCTACTCCCATTCTGCTGGTCTGTGTCCCCTGTACAATGGGGAAATGGCTGTAGATATCCATTTAGTCAATCCCTGGCTGTGGCTAGTGAAATCAGCTGGCAGATCTGACCATTTCTGGTGTGTTGAGGATGGGACTCATCAGCACAGACCTGCAGGAACCAGATAAGCATCAGAACAGGAAGTTGATGAATATCGGAGGGTGAGTAGTATCATTTCTTTTATTTCTTTTTATTTTTTTCAAGCGAGTTTGAGGCATTTAAAAAAAATCTTAAAGCTACCACCAGTTGCATCATCTTCCTGAATGTAAAGTAGTTTGTTTTCCATCATCAGCCTTATATAAAAAAAATTATAGAACTGCTACTTGAACTAAATGTCAGGATTATACAATACAAAGTTGTATCTCAACAAAAAAATGTTGTCACTTTGCTTGTTTTTTTGTGCTTGGTGGAGGCAAAATGAAAAAAAAAACGCCCAAGAGTCCAATTACCCTAAAGCCAACCCTGATATTTGCATAGTTGATAGTTACCTTGTAAACTTGAGTGATGCTTGTAGCTTACAGTATGTATGAAACCCGTTAGACTGGATCTTGCTGTTTCTGTTTCATTCCTCATATGTTTGGGTTTAGTATTTCATATAGATGCCTATTATGTTTGTATTGCAGCATTGCAGAGATATTGATCACGTATTCTTCACACTGATCAGACAGATTACTGTAAAGTAATGAAATGCTACTATACATATTTTGTTGCTATAGGTATTCGACACGAGCGAGAATTTTGTCAAAGACGCACACAAACACTCACACATCCACTTACCAGTAACATGTACTAGACACATACAATTACCAGCCAAATATGGTGCTCCAGTAGCATAGCTACTGGTGGGGGGCAGAGTGGGAGGTTGTCCCAGGCTCTGTGCTCAGAGGAGCCCACCAGGAGCTACTGCTACCCTTAGCTGCATCGGCGTATAGTTAAGCTTTGCTTTGCTCTTGTAATACTTGAAGAAGGCTCATAAGAGCTGAAACGCGTTGTATGCTATGTTAATAAAATTTGGTTATTTAATATATCACCGCATCCTACCTACTGTGTTCCGGGAGCGCATACCACGTGGAGAATAATTACATATGTAGTTAAGCTTTGCGATAGAGCAGATAGACATGATCTCCCTGCACTACAGATCTCTGTTCTGTAGACCGCAGGTTGCCTTATGCCTGTGGTCTACATAACGGCAGGGTGATTGGGTAGCCAAAGCACCGGCGTACGCAGAGGAATGGTGTCGTCATCGCGCTAATGTCTTGTGCGTGCGTCGGCGCTATGATATCAGCACGGTGGTCTGCAAGAGCCTCGTTATGATCATGTACTTTCCTAAACCAGGATGTTTTTTAATTTCCTTAAAACTTGTGGGATGACTGTGGGGGCATCATAAATAGTATGAGGGACTTTGAAACAGTATGGGGGGCATCTTACATTGTATTGACTGCTGTGGTGGGCCAACAAAGTGTGAGGACCATTAAACATTTTGGTGGCTAATATGGGGGCTATTATATAGTTTGGGTGCTAATGTGGGAGCCATTATATAGTTTGGAGGCTACTGTGGGGGCCATAATACAGTTTGGGGATTAATATGAGGGCCATTATACAGTGTGGGAACTAATATGGGGGCCATTATACAGTTGGGAACTACTGTGGGGGCCATCATACAGTGTTGGGACTACTGTGGGGAACCTTCATACAATGTAGGAGGCTCTTATACTGTGGGTTGGCCCCTCATACGTTGTTGGGACATCTGTGGGGGTCCTCGTAATGATCGGGGAGCTAATGTTGAGGCCATTATCCAGTTTGGGTAGTACCATGGGGGCTATTATACAGTGTGGGAGCTAATGCTGGGGCCATTATACAGTTTGAGGGCTACTGTGGGGGCCATGATAAAGTGTGGGGACTACTATGGAGGCCATTATACAGTGTGCAGGCCATTATACAGTGTGAGGACCATTATACAGTGTGGGTTCTACTGTGGGGGTCATTATATAGTGTGAGGGCTACTATGGAGGCATTATACTGTGTTTTGGGGGAGCAGTGGGGACATCATATTATGTATTGGGAAGCTGTTGGGACATCATATTGTGTATTGGGGAGCTGTAAACCCACAACACTGGGGCTGTGGAGGTATCATACTGTGTATAGGGGAGCTGTGAGGGTATCATACTGTGTATAGCGGAGCTGTGGACCCACCATACTATGTATAGGGTAGATGTGGGCCCATCATACTGTATACAGAGAAGCTATGCATTGCGGGACTCAGGGGACATTATTAACCCCTTCACGACGCTGCCAATTTCCGTTATTCTTTTTTCCTCACCTTCTTCCCAGAGCCATAACTTTTATATTTTTCTGTCCACATAGACATATGAGGGCTTGTTTTTTGCAAGACAAGTCGTACTTTTGAATAACATCATTCATTTTACCACATAATATACTGAAAATGGGAAAAAAAATCCAAATGAGGAGAAGTTGTGAAGAAAAACACAATGCTGACACTGTTTTTTGGGAATTGTTTTTACGGTGTACATTTTGTGGTATAAATTACCTCTCAATATGGTTCTGCTCATCAGTACAATTATGGTGTTTACCAATCAGGTTAATTATTTTTATATTTGGATAGAACATATTTTTTTGAACTTGGCGATAAATTAAGTTATGTGTAATAATGAGATCCAAGGATCCTTGCTGAGAGTGACATGTTAAGCATGTCAAGGTAATCTATAGGTGGCACTAGAGTTCTACTTCCTTTCTGAAGAGACGATTTGTGTAATAATGAGAAATGACACAGGCAAAAAGTATTGAACACACTTACTGAAATTGAATTAATACTTTGTACAAAGGTCCTTGTTGGCGATGACAGCTTCAAGACGCCTCCTGTATGAAGAAACTAGTTGCATGCATTGCTCAGATGTGATTTTGGCCCAATGTTCAACAAAAACAATCTTCAAATCCTGAAAATTCTGTGGGCTTCTTCCATACACCTGCTTCCAACTTGTGCCGTCGTGAAGGAGTTAAATGTTAAGTGGGTGTTTAAGAAGCATTATTGTTATAGGGGCACTCAGAGTACAGTGACCGACAAAGGTGAACAGGGGGCAGCATTACTTTCTAGGAGCAAAATGTGGGCACTGTTTTCTAGGAAATTTGCACAGGACATTATTATTTTCTAAGCAATTTTATCATTTAGAGGTCACAAAGGAGGCATTATTACCAGGTAGGGGGCACAGTGGTGGGCATTATTATGTGGGGCCCCCCTCCCCTATAATATGTCAAAGGAGCAAGAGCTAACACTTTAACCAGTGATTCTATGCAAATCACAGTACACAGAAGAGGTGGCAAACTAAATTCTCCAGGCTCATTAACATACAAATGGAGATTGTAGTAGCATAGACATGTGATGAGGAGACACATGGCTAAAGAGGAAACAGCTCATTTCAGCTTCAAAGGGGATCTGCCACACTCCTCACAATAGCCGGGTCATTCTACATTTGCATATGTGTTCAATCTGCAGTCTCCCAGGCACCGACACGAAATATGGAATATCAGAAGTTCTATACTTTCGATAATAATGGGACACATATTTTTAGTGGCAGGGTCAGCTATGGAACAATACGCATATTTTTCCAGATCTGTGAGCCCCACCGGTGAGCAAAAGTACCAAAGTAACGGAGAGCAGCCATGTCATGTCTGGTCTCTACAGAAAGGTAAATTCACAATAAAAAATGTGGTGTCACTTGCTAACTTCTGCGATAAACCAGCGAGAAGTTATTGCAAAAGTTAGAGATTTTAATAAAAACATGAAGGGTGGAGCCGAGCCCACTCCCAGGGGGGCGTGTGGGCAGGAACCCCCTTCGGCATAAAAGATCCAGCTGAAGATGGATCTACACTCATGCCGGGAGGTATATATTCTATAAGCAGGGATCCCGTTCGATAACGGTCCATTGGAGCACCTCTCCTCCAGCTAAACTAAATCGTCTCTGCGATCTGTCTAGTAAGTTCTTCTATTAATCCCATTTATTTTGTGTAACTGTATATTCTGTATTGTATTGTCCCCCTTTGTAAAATCTTTGTATATTTTTCATAAACAATGCCTCCCTTTTGGATTAAATATAAAATGTAATAGTTCCTTTCTTCTGTCTTGTAATCGTTCATCCCCCAAAGCCATACGCTACCTATAAGGAGTCCAATTGGCCAGAACTGAATGGTGGTAGCAGCGAATAATCTTAATCGGGCTATCGTGAAGCTGCCAGTGATCGTACAGGGGCATATACACATATTCCATGCTTTGGAATTCGGAGGTGTGTACGCCATATGCTCACTGCTCGCTTGTTGATAGCTACGTAGTGAGTAATCGGGATCGTGCGTGTGCCGAATACCTGACAATTTGCTGGCAGAGGTGGGATATTGTATGATCCTGTCGGTGTCGATCCTGGCACGGAGGTTGCTATCTTCTGTGATGTGAAGCCCAGAAGCTTGTCTCCAGCATGTTAGATGCTGAAGAGATTAATCAACCATGTTTGGGTTGGATTTTTTGTGAGTGGTTGCAAGAGATGGGTGGGATGGCCACTCACCATATCTCCACCTGAAGGGTGTGGCTGGAGAAATTAAATCTCCAGCTACTGAGTTTTTTTTCTGTTGTCTGGTTGGAGCTGAAGTTTGTGATAACCTGAGCGGGCGAATACCGCATGTATATGGACTGTGCTATATTTTATCTTTTGTTTTGTCATTATGCCAGCAAGGCCGTGTTTATTTTTTTGAACTTGCAGTGTTTTATGCCATATTAAATAAACCTGAAAACATTCCTGTGTCTACCCCTGGAAGCAGCCGAGGGAGTCAATCTACCACAGAACACAGTGGTGGGCATTATAATGTGGGGTGGGCATTAAAATGTGAGGAGCGCTGTTATTGTGCCAAGCAGCAGGTGCAGTAATAAGAACACATGCGGCAGGAGCTCAGCATTGCGGTGACAGCAGGATAAGGAGGTTGTGCAGATTGGGGCTGGAAATAGGTGGGGAGGGTGCAGGAAATGTGAGAATTAAATGTGTCTTTGTTGTAATCTCTGCAGATGAGTCGTGGACGGAAGAAGTTGTCATGTTAGTCTGTGCCAGAAAGAAGAGATGGGAAAAGTGAGCAACTCGATTGGAAAAAACGTCAGCTGTAAGTCACTATAACTGTACTGTAAGCTCTTATATGTTCTACAGGACTGGTATCAACCACTATAGATCACCACTAGTGATGAGACCACTATAGATCACCACTAGTGATGAGTGCAAGTGCTCGTTACTCGAGTTTGCCTAGGTGTGAACAGAGTATCGCGGGTGCTCGAGTGACATAATCCCCACGGTCTCATGTTTCGTGGCTGTTAGACAGCCACAAAACATGCGAGGATTGCCTGACAAACAAACCCAATCCCCACATGTTTTATGGGTGCCTAACAGCTGCGAAGCATGTGGCCGCGGGGACAGGAACATGTCCCTCGACCACTCGCAATACTCGGTGCATACCCGAGCACCCGAGGCAAATTCAAGTAACGAGCACTTGCGCTCATCACTTGTCACCACATAATATTAGTGTTGGTAGATTATTTTTAGTAACAGCCCGGTCATCTGCTGACGTTCCCCAATACCCACAATTATAGTGTGCGCCACCATAGTTGTAATTAGGGTTACCGGTTAGGGGCCCACTCAGATGTTTCAACCCCCACCTTAGCTGAAACCTTAGCTATGCTTATAGGTGAACCCATGAGATTGCCAACTATAACAGATCCATAATAGTTTGACCAAAGGTGCCCTAGTAATTGACGCATACTGTAACAGTGCAACTGACAACCATTGCATACCAGCAATAGTACCCCTAAGCCCACCACACGTGATCCAAACAGTACCAGTCATAAAGTCCCATGGGCCGGTCACACTCAGACTCCCTATTCCATTGACATCTTGGATCAGTGATGGACCCCTTAACCTTTAATTTTCACGCTCCTTATTTAAAACAAAATTCTGTCAAAGTATTCCATCAGGCAGCAAAAACATTTCAGAGCTCATAATACTCTTGAAAAGTTATTCCAACACTGAGGCACTGAAGAGACCAATAATGCAATCACCACATTTTCCTGTCTGATTTAGTCCCTTCAAGACCGGCAAATTATACATTTGGGTAATTTTGTTCTTTACTCTCCTTCTTCAAAAATATATAACTTTTATTTGTCCATCAACATAGCCATAAGAAGACTTGTTTATTGTGGGACAAGATGTTGTTTTGAATAACAACATTAAATTTATCCCATCATGTCATGGAAAACTGGAAAAAAAATGTGGTAAAATATTCAAAACCATACAATTCACCATTGTTTTTTAGGTCTTATTTTTACAGCATTCATCATGCGGTTAAAATGACTTGGCGGTATGATTTCTCAGGTCAGTATGAGAACTAAAATACCAGAACGAGGCAATCATAGACTTACATTGATTAGTGGCCTCCGACTCTCTCCATGAAACACTGGAGCAGCTGGCAGGTCACAAGCTGCAGGAGACGGACCAGAGCGAAAACAGATGACAGCGCCGGAAGGTAAGTATCAGATAGGGGGCATAGGACTTGGCTTTTAAGAACCTCTCCTGGGGTGAAATAAAAAAAAGCTGGAGTGGTGCTTATTAGTGTTGAGCCACCCCCGTAGTGTTCGAGTTCGGTTCGGTTCGTCGAACACCCGTGTGTTCGCCGAACTGTTCGTCGAACTGTTCGTCGAACACCTTCGAACACCGTTAAAACCAATGGCAGGCAAACAAAAACACATAGAAACACATAGAAAACACCTTCAAAGGTGTCCAAAAGCTGACAAACTGCTCAGAAGACACAACTAACACATGGAAAAGTGACAAGTACATATAGTCATGCGAAAAGAAAAGAGGTGGAGGAGTAAAAGGAGGGGGAGACACAGATATAGGCATGTCATGCCCTTCTAAAATCCAAAAAGTGAGAAGCCGAGACGGCCAGTCCGCTCCTGCCCGTGCCACCTCCGTGTCGCCGGGTTTGTGCCAGAGCCGCGGTGAACCCTGACGGCCAGCCCCCCTCTCCCAATACTGGTGCCTGTCCGCTGGTGGGTCGAGAGAGCCCCCCTGTGGTGGAGGCAGCTCTAAGCTTTTTAATTTAAATTGTCCCTCTAATTTGAATGAATACACTTTAAATCCATTTACAAGGATCTATTGGAGGGCAAGTCTCATGCCAGCAGCCGCGTAATTCCAGCTCCAGTAGCGTCCACTAAAGCTGCTGCAGTTAAAAAGCTTTTATAAGGATCGAGCTCGGCTGTCCACCGCAAGGCATCCTAGTGCCAGTCCCAGCCCCTATGCCTTGGGGTGCCTCCTGATGCTCTTCACTAAGTATCCCGTGGTCCCGAAGCATTTCCTTTGAAAAAATTAAGTGTCCAAACTACAGGTGGTGTAGCTTGCTTAACAGCCGGGATAATCCGCTGACTAGCAGACACTGCTACTAGGCACAAAGTATTTCCTGGGCTAGATGCAGTTAAAAATTTGTAAGTAGATACTCTCGTTGGATGCTGAGAAAGCATTCCATAGAGTCTCCTGGCACGCCATATATGATTCTCTTAAAAAGCTTGGGGTAGGGGTCTAGGGGACCCTTTTATAGCCAAAATCACGGCCCTGTATCACAATACGTCACCTAGGCTGAAGATAAATGGAACTGTAGCACCGAGGGCTCGGTTGCTACAGACGTATTGCACCTCACCCAGAGGTGTGATATCTCACTCTCAGATAAGGATGGAGTGTGGATCAGGACCCGACACCTGCATGCATTACACCACATTGCCGTGGGGCAGGGCGACCAATATGCCCCTGAGATGGGCACGACAGTCCCTGTCCCTGGCTGGAGTGGGGGGAGGGAACACTGAGGAAGGGGAACCCTGCAGTGCAGGAGCAGGGAGGAAGCAGTTCCTGGGTGCATTGAGAAGGGAGTATAAAAGGTGGGCACCATCTTAGTTCAGTGCAGAGAAGTCTGAGCAGAAGTGGCAGGGAGCAGGGGCTCTGCATGAGCTCTGCTCCGGAGGCGGGCCTAGTAACAGAGGCCCAGGCCTGCAAGAGGGAGAAGGAAGGAAGAGGAGCGGAGAAGGCTCCAGGAACGAGGAATGAAGGGATCCCAGGGGTGCGGACGGGCGAGTCGCCACCGCACGCCCGAATCCACCTGCGTGGAGGGGTCAGGCCAAAGGGGGAGACCGGTCCCCGAACTAGTGGAGGCAGGAAACGACCCTCAGCTAGAAACCGGAGGCTCTGAAATTTTATGTGGCGCAGCCCCTTGCTCCACCCGCTAGGAAGGCACCACATAGGGTCAGGGAAACTGGCGCCGAGTTTACCAAGAGGAGGCCCGAGGCAGCCGGACAGAAGTGTTGGTAAGAAAGGCCAGACAAAGGACACACAAAGGGGGTCCTGTGAAGCGCTCCAAAGTTATCTGGGAGTTGTCTGAGCCCCTCACCTGGTGAGCACAGTACGACGTGGGCAGCCGTTACCTGCAGACGTGGTCTGGATAATAAGAACTGTGAGTAAAGGCCCTGAACTGCATCACTGACTCCGTGTCGTTACTGCTGCTGCCCTGCACCATCACCCCCATCCTCCGCATACACTGCCCTGAGGCTATACTCCTCCCGTGGGGAGTTATGCTACGCTCTGCTGCACCCACAACACCAGCCTTAGCGGTCTGCCCTGTAGCGGCGGTTCACTCTGACCGCAATCCACGGGTGGCGTAGTCGGACATTTAAACATCAAAACCACATAAATAGTTCCGCCACTGGTTTGACCGCCCTGAGCCACGGAACCGGATCGCCGCCACGAAGACTACAACCACCAGCATCCACCAAAAAGGGTCCGGCTCCGGGTGTCCCAAGGCCCAGGGGGTGCGTCAGAACATTTTCATCACCTTTCACAATCACCAATGGAACAAGGCAGGGATGTCCTCTGTCCCCTCTCTTATACATCCTAGTGACGGAGCACCTGCTCTCATCAATTCGCCATAACCCCAATATTAGGTGGATTGAGGTGGGAGGCACCGAGTACAAGTGCTCTCTATTTGCTGATGATGTCCTAGTATATATCACTCAATCACATATATCCATCCCTGCTGTTATGGCTGAAATAGATCACTTTGTTACATGGTAAAATTTTAAAATCAATGCAGCGAAGTCTGAGGCCCTCGATGTCTCCCTCCCTAAATCCATATAGGATTACATCCAGTCCAACTTTCCCTTTGCCTGGCCCTCACAGGGTATCAAATACTTAGGAATTCCTATTCATAGAGACCTCTCCCATCTATGTTATCTTAATTTTGGGCCCTTTATTGAACAATTCCATACAGACCACGGTTGGCAAGTTAGAACTGTAAGATTCACTACGTGAACCACTGGTATTTTGTGGAAAAGCACATGTAAGATTCTGCAACAGTCTCTGCTGATACTCCTGCATGCGTGCATCCCTTTCTATGGCAGGAATAATTTCTGCAAATTTACTTTTGTACCGGGGATCTAACAGTGTGGCAACCCAGTAGTCAGGATTATTTCTAATTCTCACAATTCGAGGGTCATGTTGCAGGTAGTGCAGCAAGAAGGCACTCATGTGTGTTGCGCATCCAGGAGCACCAAGTCCCTGTTGTGTTGGTGGCGAGGTAACAATCATGCTTCCTTCCTCTGTCCTCTCCCCCCAACCTCGCACAACAGAAATGTGATCAAGGTCTCCCTCATCTGATGAGTCTTCCATCAGTTCGTCCTCCACTTCTTCCTGGGCTCCTGCACCTTCCTCACTAGTTTGGCTGCTACCATGCGCCCTGGTAAAACCATCTCCCCCACCCTCACATGCCTGCCGCCTTGGTGCTGCCGACCGTCTGGACCTTGCAGATGTTAGCTCTTCCGCATACAACTCCTCCTCCTCTACTTCCTCCACCTCCTCTTGTGCCACCACCTGACTCCGAATTCTGTTTAACATGTGCTCCAGCATGTAAATCACCGGAATAGTCATGCTGATAATGGCATCGTCAGCACTAAACATCTTCGTCGCCATTTCAAAACTGTGCAGAAGGGTGCATAGGTCCCTGATCTGAGACCACTCCTTCAGCGTGATTTGCCCCACCTCTGAATCTCGTTGGCCCAGGCTATACGTCAGAACGTATTGCACCAGGGCTTGTCGGTGCTGCCACAGTCGCTGCAACATGTGCAGAGTTGAATTCCACCGGGTAGGCACATCGCATTTTAGCCGGTGAAGTGGCAGGCCCAACGACTTCTGTAGAGATGTAAGTCGCTGAGCTGCGGGATGCGAACGGCGGAAGTGAGCACACAGCGACCGTGCCCTCTGCAGAAGGCCATCTAGTCTGGGATAGTGGGCTAAAAATTGCTGGACAACCAGGTTCAACACGTGAGCCATACAAGGCACGTGTGTGACATTGCCCCGGCGAAGGGCCGCACCCAGGTTTGCAGCATTGTCGCACACGGCCTTCCCTGGTTTCAGGTCCAGTGGAGACAACCATTCATGAAATTGGTTCTCCAGGGCTGACCACAACTCCTCAGCTGTGTGACTCACATTTCCCAGACATTTCAATGTAAAAACCGCCTGATGACGTTGAGCCCTACTGCCAGCATAGTAAGGAGGTGTGCAGGATCCCTTCTGCGCAGTTAGAAAGCTTGTGGCATGACCAGACAGGCTTTGGGTGCAGGTGGAAGACCGAGAGGACGTTGAGGAGGCAGAAGCAGTGGAGGAAAAATGACATAAAGAGGATTGACGCACAACTCGTGGGGACGGCAAGACTTGGACAGCAGCCCCTTGTCCTGCTGTCACCATAGTTACCCAGTGCCCAGTCAGCGACATGTAACGCCCCTGTCCATGCCTACTCGTCCAAGTGTCTGTGGTGAAATGCACCCTGTCACACACAGAGTTTCTCAAAGAAGCGGTGATGTTGTGTGTGACATGCTGGTGGAGCGCAGGCACACCTTTCTTTGAGAAGTAGTGCCGACTGGGCATCTGGTACTGGGGCACTGCGACGGACATAAGGTCTCGAAAATCCTCTGTGTCCACCAGGCGGAAAGGCAGCATTTCTGTAGCCAAGAGCTTGCAGATGGTGAAATTCAACCTCTTAGCTTTCTCATGGCTAGGAGGAAATGGTCTTTTACTTGTCCACATCTGAGGGACCGAGGGCTGGCTATTGTGCTTAGACGGGGTTGATAAGGGTGTCCCCGGCAAACTGCCGGTCTGTGAGGAAGATGCAGGCGGACATGTTAGGTTGCCTTGATCCAAAGGTGGTGCTATCGATGTCGGACAGCGCTCAACACCAGCTGGTGTTACCACCTCCAAAGAAAATGATGACCTGCCAATCACGCTGGCTGTTGCGGGTAAAGAGGTGGCAGGTCTGCGCCCCAAAACAGGTGTGACTGCTGTCCCCCCAGTCACAGAGGATGAAGAGGCCGCGGATGCACAAGATATGGCAGACGGTGGTTGGCCCGGCCGGCTAGACCGCATTGTAGCACACTGAGCTTCCCACTGCAACTTATGCTTCATGTCCATGTGCCGGTTCATGCATGAAGTACTCAAACTATGTATTTTTTGGCCTCTACTTAGCTTTTGCTGACAAATGTTACAGATAACACGAGTTGGGTCATCTTTATCGATCTGAAAAAATGCCCAGGCTATGCAAGGCTTAGCACCCATGCGACCTGAAGAGCCACCACGACTTGTGGTGAGAGGCAGAGTTGTGTTTGAGGATGCAGTTGTTGACGTGCTTCCAGTACTACGTCTCTGTCCAGGAAGGCGCAACCTGACCTCGTCGTCACTAGCATCTTCCTCCACCTCCTCTGCTGACCTCATCTCTTGGCTGACTGTGGGTTGACAGTAAGTGGGATCTCCGACCTCATCATCATCACCCTGTGCGTTATCACACCCGTCGTCCTCAGAGCCAACCTGTTCCTGCCCTGACAAAAAACTAAAGTTGTCGCTCCAATCAGGTATTTCAGTCTTATCATCGTCTTCCTCATTGTCTCCACCAACAGGAGTTACAGTTTGGGAATGAGGGTCTACATTATGGTCAGAACCTTCTGCGTCTGGTCCTGGATCCGACTCATAAAGATTCTGGGCATCAGTGCAGATCATTTCCTCGTCTGGATTCACAGAAGCGCTGGAGTCGACCTCTGATTCCCAGGCTATAGTATGAGTAAACAGCTCTGCAGACTCAACCATCTGTTCTACCTCATACTCAGACGGGCAGCTGGAGATTTGGGAGCTGTGAGGAAGCAAGTGCGATTTGGGTGACACCTTTGAGGACTGGAGTATTTGTGATGTTGAAGTTGATGTGGAGGAGAGCCCACTTAAAGGAGCACTTGATATCCGTTGAAGCACCTGCTGTTTTTGTGCCTCATCTGGAATTTGTAGCGATTGGCGTGGCCGTAAGAAAGGGATCTTATCACATTGTCCGCTAAAAGAAGTAGACATTTTAGTTTGGCTGGAAGATGGTCTTTCTTCTGCACCTACCCCACGGACACAACCTTTTTTCCCCTTCCCAACACGCCTATTCCCCTTTCCACCAGCAGCAGGCCTTTTTCCACTCATTTTGGTGGTTAAATAATTCACAACTCTGGAGTTGTTTGCACAAAAAAACAATGGATGGTAACCGAGCAGAGCTGAGTGGCCAAACTGTGGTATTAGGCCAAAACTATTGGCTGGGTTAGATGCAGAAAAAAATTATTTTTAATTTGCAACCTGATGGAGGTCAGTATAGATGGACTAATAGACCAAGTCCCACACACCGCTAGAAGCCCAAATATTTTTTCAGAGCTAGATGCAGAATTTTTTTTTATTCAATTTGCAACCTGATGGAGGTCAGTATAGATGGACTAATAGACCAAGTCCCACACACTGCTAGAAGCCCAAATATTTTTTCAGAGCTAGATGCAGAAAAAAATTATTTTTAATTTGCAACCTGATGGAGGTCAGTATAGATGGACTAATAGACCAAGTCCCACACACCGCTAGAAGCCCAAATATTTTTTCAGAGCTAGATGCAGAAAAAAATTATTTTTAATTTGCAACCTGATGGAGGTCAGTATAGATGGACTAATAGACCAAGTCCCACACACCGCTAGAAGCCCAAATATTTTTTCAGAGCTAGATGCAGAAAAAAATTATATTCAATTTGCAACCTGCTGGAGGTCAGTAAAGAAGGACTAATAGAACAAGTCCCACACACTGCTAGAAGCCCAAATATTTTTTCAGAGCTAAATGAAGAAAAAAATTATTTTTAATTTGCAACCTGATGGAGGTCAGTATAGATGGACTAATAGACCAAGTCCCACACACTGCTAGAAGCCCAAATATTTTTTCAGAGCTAGATGCATAAAAAAATTATTTTTAATTTGCAACCTGATGGAGGTCAGTATAGATGGACTAATAGACCAAGTCCCACACACCGCTAGAAGCCCAAATATTTTTTCAGAGCTAGATGCAGAAAATTTTTCTATTCAATTTGCAACCTGATGGAGGTCAGTATAGATGGACTAATAGACCAAGTCCCACACACTGCTAGAAGCCCAAATATTTTTTCAGAGCTAGATGCAGAAAAAAATTATTTTTAATTTGCAACCTGATGGAGGTCAGTATAGATGGACTAATAGACCAAGTCCCACACACTGCTAGAAGCCCAAATATTTTTTCAGAGCTAGATGCAGAAAAAAATTATTTTTAATTTGCAACCTGATGGAGGTCAGTATAGATGGACTAATAGAACAAGTCCCACACGCTGCTAGAAGCCCAAATATTTTTTCAGAGCTAGATGCAGAAAAAAATTATTTTTAATTTGCAACCTGATGGAGGTCAGTATAGATGGACTAATAGACCAAGTCCCACACACTGCTAGAAGCCCAAATATTTTTTCAGAGCTAGATGCAGAAAAAAATTATATTCAGTTTGCAACCTGATGGAGGTCAGTATAGATGGACTAATAGAATGATGCTATGCCGAAAAGATTTTACTTCACTAGGTGCAGTAAAAAAATTGGTATTCTATACACAGGTGGTATATCTTGCAACACAGATAGGCTACTCCACTGACTAACACACTCTGCAATAGGCCAAAAAGGATTAGCTTTGCTAGATTCAGCCAAATGCTGTGAAAAAAACTTGCAGAGCACTGGCACAGACCTGCCTGGCAAAAACTGATAGGAACTGATGTAACCTAGTCCTGAAAAGGACTCCAATTACAATTAGTCTTTACTCCCACAATCTATCTATTTAAGAGCACAGACCTGCCTGATAAAAGTCGTAGGAAATGCTGTAACCTAGTCCTTAAAAGGACTGCAATCACAACTATTCCCTACTCCCAAGCTATCTGTATATTTGTGCGAAAATTGGCTTGAAATTAACAAGGTATAGCGCACACAGCAACAGCGGTGCCGTCTAACACGCAGCTGCAGCAGTGAGAAAATGGTGGCGACGGGGAAAATGGCTTGGTCTTATAGGGCAAGGACATGTGACATACACTGCCAATCACACATGCCCTTGCTTGTGTGAAAAAAAGCACTTCGCTCCGTGTGTGCGCTGCTGATAGGCTGACAGATTGCACCTCCCCACTGCAAATGCGGGAAAGAGAAAAAAAAATGGAGATCTTCATTGTTCCTGCAGAGATCCATCCCCTGCCCCTCCCCCCGCCCCGCTGTACACTCAAACTGCGTATTAACATTAATTTTCATCATTACTGAGAAAAAATCCAGTTATGAATTTGGTGCACGAACAGTTATCGAACATAACCTCGAACAGCCGAATTTTTCTCAAATTGTTCGTGTTCGCCGACCGGCTCGAACACCGCCCAAAACAGCTCGAATTTGAGATTGGCGAACAGTTCGAGTAGAACAACGCTCATCTCTAGTGCTTATACAATTTTTTTAATATTTTAGTGGTCAAAAAACCTAAGAACTTTATAAAAAAAAATGTGTGTGGTTTGTGTCATAGTTTTCTGAGGTCTGTAATTTTTGAATTTTTCCATCAACGGAGCTGCGAAAGGCATTGCTTTTTGTACGTTGAGATTACATTTTTATGACACAATTTTGATGTGCATATGTTGTTTTGATCTTTTTTAGTTTTTTTGTTCTTGTGTTTCAACTCTTTTTTTATTTTTGGTGTTTAATATATGGTTAAAAAAAATTTATAAATTGATAGATTAGACTTTTTCAGATGCGGTAGTGACAAATATGTTCATTTTTTATTCTTTTTTTATTTATGTTTATAAATGAAAAAAGGGGATGATTTAAACTATTATATACACTGCTCAAAAATATAAAGGGAACACTTAAACAACAGAATATAACTCCAAGTAAATCAAACTTCTGTGAAATCAAACTGTCCACTTAGGAAGCAACACTGATTGACATTCAATTTCACATGCTGTTGTGCAAATGGAATAGACAATAGATGGAAATTATTGGCAATTATCAAGACACACTCAAAAAAGGAGTGGTTCTGCAGGTGGGGACCACAGACCACATCTCAGTACCAATGCTTTCTGGCTGATGTTTTGGTCACTTTTGAATGCTGGTTGTGCTTTCACACTCGTGGTAGCATGAGACGGACTCTACAACCCACAGAAGTTGTTCAGGTAGTGCAGCTCATCCAGGATGGCACATCAATGCGAGATGTGGCAAGAAGGTTTGCTGTGTCTGTCAGCGTAGTGTCCAGAGGCTGGAGGCGCTACCAGGAGACAGGCAAGTACACCAGGAGACGTGGAGGGGGCCGTAGGAGGCAACAACCCATCAGCAGGACAGCTACCTCTGCCTTTGTGCAAGGAGGAACAGGAGGAGCACTGCCAGAGCACAGCAAAATGACCTCCAGCAGGCCACAAATGTGCATGTGTTTGCACAAACGGTTAGAAACCGACTCCATGAGGGTGGTATGAGGGCCCAACAGATGGGGGTTGTGCTCACAGCCCAACACCGTGCTGGACGCTTGGCATTTGCCACAGAACACCAGGATTGGCAAAGTCGCCACTGGCGCTCTGTGCTCTGTGCCCCTGAGTCACCCCCAAAATTAAAGTGGAAAAACACACTACAGGCTGATCCAACTTTAATGTAATGTCCTTAAAACAAGTCAAAATGAGGCTCAATATTGTGTGTGGCCTCCACATTCCTGTATGACCTCCCTACAATGCCTGGGCATGCTCCTGATGAGGTTGCGGATGGTCTCCTGTGGGATCTCCTCCCAGACCTGAGACAGGACTGGACAGTCTGTGATGCAATGTGACGTTGGTGGATGGAGCTAGACATGATGTCCCAGATGTGCTCAATCGGATTCAGATCTGGGGAAAGAGCGGACCAGTCCATAGCTTCAATGCCTTCATCTTGCAGGAACTGCTGACACACTCCGGCCACATGAGGTCTGGCATTGACCTGCATTAGGAGGAATCAAGCGCCGACCGCACAAGCATATGGTCTCAGAAGGGGTCTGAGGATCTCATCTAGGTACCTAATGGCAGTCACGCTACCTCTGGTGAGCACATGGAGGGCTGTGCGGCCCTCCAACGAAATGCCACCCCACACCATTACTGACCCACTGCCAAACTGGTCATGCTGAAGGATGTTGCAGGCAGCAGATCACTCTCCACGGCGTCTCCAGACTCTGTCACGTCTGTCACATGTGCTCAGTGTGAACGTGCTTTCATCTGTGAAGAGCACAGGGTGCCAGTGGCGACTTTGCCAATCCTGGTGTTCTGTGGCAAATGCCAAGTGTCCTGCACGGTGTTGGGCTGTGAGCACAACCCCCATCTGTGGATGTCGGGCCCTCATACCACCCTCATGGAGTCGGTTTCTAACCGTTTGTGCAGACACATGCACATTTGTGGTCTGCTGGAGGTCATTTTGCAGGGCTCTGGCAGTGCTCCTTCTGTTCCTTCTTGCACAAAGGCAGAGGTAGCGGTCCTGCTGCTGGGTTGTTGCCCTCTTATTGCCCCCTCCACGTCTCCTGGTGTACTGGCCTGTCTCCTGGTAGCGCCTCCAGCCTCTGGACACTAGGCTGACAGACACAGCAAACCTTCTTGCCACAGCTCGCATTGATGTTCCATCCTGGATGAGCTGCACTACCTGAGCAACTTCTGTGGGTTGTAGAGTCTGTCTCATGCTACCACGAGTGTGAAAGCACAACCAACATTCAAAAGTGACCAAAACATCAGCCAGAAAGCATTGGTACTGATATGTGGTCTGTGGTCCCCACCTGCAGAACCACTCCTTTATTGAGGGTGTCTTGATAATTGCCAATAATTTCCATTGATTGTCTATTCCATTTGCACAACAGCATGTGAAATTGATTGTCAATCAGTGTTGCTTCCTAAGTGGACAGTTTGATTTCACAGAAATTTGATTTACTTGGAGTTATATTCTGTTGTTTAAGTGTTCCCTTTATTTTTTTGAGCAGTGTATATACTGCATTTTTTTAGTATTGCAGTATATAGTGAATCACAGTTCTCCTATTAAGTGCTGCCTGTGACTGAGCTTTACAGTACCTTGATGTCACGGGTGTGTCAGAGGTGACAGACAGTCGCCCTGTAGTTGCTTGCAGGAGATCTCTATGTTTGGCATTACAGACTTCTTCTTAGAGGCTGGCTGTCTCTAGGACCCAGCGGCTACATTCCTCTGGCTAATTAGCTCTCTGGCCTGGGTGTATAAATATCTGGTGTGTCTGAGAGGGAGGTGCCAGCGATTTTCATTACTACTTGTGAGGCTTCAGCAAGAGCAGTACTTTGTCCTCTCTGGAGCTTGAGGCTGTGTGCGCATTTGTCTGGAGTCGCCTAAAGCTAAGCAATCCCCCCCCCCCGTTTGTCTACCCTTGTTGTCTATAGAGTTTGGTGGAGATCGACTAGTGCTCATCTTCTCCCTTCTCTAGCCTTAGCCATACGCCAGGGAAAGTCAGGGTGAGGCACGTGTGCGGCGATTCGTGAAGAGCCAATATAGCGATGGTAGTTGAGACAGGTTGACACTAGACCAGAATAGGAGGTCTCCACTCCCCCCTTTCCCTACTGTCTGGGCTCCCTTTCCCTCTCCCCTCTTTGTTGCACTAAGTCTTTCCCACACCTTGAGTGACACATGATGACAATTAGAGCTCGCTCACAATAAATCGGATGAGTGCAATCCAATATAAAAATTTGGGGTGCATCTGCACTAATGTTAACCCTCTTATGACATGGTAAGGGTGGAATTGCGATCCACCCGCAGCTGTTAACTAGTTAAATGCCACTGTCAATCTCATACAGGGGGATTTAACAGCGACGCGCCGGACGCAGGTCACTTACCCCACCCATTGGTGACCCCGTCACATGATCGCGGGTCACGGATGAGTTGGCATGACAACTCATAGCAAGTGAGCAAATCTGCTACATAAAGGCTATCTGCTCATTGCCTGTATGTAGCAGTCTCCCATGGAGACTATTGAAGCATGCAAAAAGTAAGAAAAAATGTTTTTAAAAATATTAAAAACTATAAAAGTTTAAATCACCCCCCTTTCGCTCCGTTTAAAATAAAACAATAAAAAAAAATCCAAATACACATATTTGGTATCGCTGCGTTCTGAATCACCCGATCTATCACTATAAAAAAAGAACTAAACCTATCGGTAAACGGCATAACGAAAAAAAATTATAACCACCAGAATTCCTTTTTTTTGGTCGCCGTAACATTGAAATAAAATGCAATAACAGTCGATCAAAACATCGGATCTACCCCAAAATGGTATGAATACAAACATCACCTCAGCGTGCAAAAAGTAAGCCCTCACCAGGCCCCAGTTCCTGAAAAATGGAGACGCTACGGGTCTTGGAAAATGGCCCCATTTTTTTTTAGCAAACTTTGGATTTTTCTTCACCACTTAAAAAAGAACCTATACATGTTTGGTGTCTACGAACTTTTAATGTCCTGGAGAATAATAATGGCAGGTCAGTTTTAGCATTCAGTGAACGTGGTAAAAAAAAAAAAAAACAACTATGGAATTGCAATTTTTTTGCAATTTCACCGCACTTGGAATTTTTTTCCCATTATCCAGTACACGATATGGTAAAACCAGTGATGTCGTTCAAAAGTACAACTTGTCCCAAAAAAATAATTCCTCACACGGCCATATTGACCGAAAAATAATAAAAAAGTTAAGGCTCTGGGAACAAGGGGAGCAAAAAACAAAAACGGAAAATGCTCTGGTCATGAAGGGGTTGATCAATGAGTCAGTGCAGATCTACAATTTTTCCTGAGCTGAATTCGGTGTGGGGAAACAATCGCAGCATGCGGAGGGTGGATGTGAACATCGGACGAGATTCGTCAATGTAAGTCAATGGGTGCGATTAAAAAATCGGATGCCCCATGGACCATCCGAATGGCATGCAGTTTTTTCACAAATTTCTTCAATGGCCCAGGAAATTTAATCAGCACATAGCAGGAAGTTGTAATCCCCAAGCATCAAGGCAACTGATAAAAATCTCTTAAACACGCCTCCATGGACATCAGGACCATGCCACCACACATTAATGTGAAAATGCTTATTGACCTGGTCCAGGAGCGACTAGAAGTATAGGACACACGAGGCGCCAGCTACACGAATTGTACCCGCCGGGATGCATCATAGACACACATCTGCTGCCAGATGTATCCGAGCTATGATGACAGCATACGAGAGGTGCAAACGACAATTAGTAAGTAGGCCATAATTCCTAAACTCTTGTGTCCGTACCTACAAATCAGACCTTGTCTCTACGTTGATTTAAGTCCCAAGCAGCATAGGATATTAAAATTAATGTTACCGAGGATTAATTTTGACATGAAGCTCTGCACTTCATACTGACTTTGCCAAGTTAGCCCACATGCACCGTGCCAGGAACTATTTTTTTAAGTAATGGCTGATACATATTGGCCAACTATTCCTGTGTTTCTGAGCCCAATTGTATTTAGACCAGCAACCACACCACTACAACCCTCTAGCCCTATTTGCCATGGCTGAATGTTGCACACTTTAGCTGTTTTTGCATGCCTATGTTTTTTCATTAGGCCAACATGGTTTCTCAGTCACAACTGCAATGTTGGTTTTCTATATCATGGCCATGACTGCTGCTTTAATAAAACATACACAATAGACAGTGTAGTGTGTTCTATATTGCCAACATATATTTTTTTTTATTTACATTCCAGTGAGTGATGTGATCAGGTGATGGAACAGCTGCCGGGATACATATTGGCTTGAGCCAGAATTGGTTCTGTGGCCTCCAAGAAACGGCCCTATATACTCCTGCGTCCGAAAGTTCTGGCATGTTAACTCTTTGCCAAAGTACGATAACATGTTGAGAGGTTGAAAGGTTGAAAAAGTTGAGCTTGTTTAGCTTAGAAAAAAGACGCCTCAGAGGAGATCTCATTTACATGTGTAAATATATGTGTGGTCAGTACAAAGGACTAGCACATGACTTATTCCTTCCAAAGACCATACTAAGGACCATGGGGCACTCATTACTGGTGGAAGTAAGGCGATTCTGGCAGTTAAACCAGAAAGGGTTCTTTACAGTCAGAGCAGTCAGACTGTGGAATTCCCTACCACAAGAAGTAGTAATGGCTGACACTATGACAGCGTTCAAAAAAGGGCTGGATGATTTCCTCGATACACATAACATTGTAAGTTACAGTTAAATTAGACAAAATGTACATTTGGGGGAGGAAGGTTGAACTTGATGGACCTAGGTCTTTATTCAACCTACGTAACTATGTAACTATGTTATGTATTACTTCCAACATAACCTCATTTTTTGTCTTGCAGATGGGAATCCAACTTACGTGACAGGGAGACAGCCCTGAATCGATGGCAATCTTGTATCCAGTGGGAGATTCTGCAGAGAATGTGGGAGCAGCAATAGTACCATCAGCAGCCTAAGCCCCACCAGCTTGCAGCAGCACAAGCCCCTGAGTAGTTTGTTTGCCGCAGGAGCAGCAGTCCTAGTCTCCCTCTGGATAACTCCCCCCAAGCTGCACCTATCCCCCAACAAGCCCAGTGCAGGAGGGACCTCCCCACCATCAGCACCAGGCGCAAGGTAGATAGTAGAGCTTTAGACTATCTAGCTCTCACTTTGAATGATGATGGTGAGGAGGCTTTTGCGCGTAGCCTGGCACAATATTTGCGTGACATCGCCAGGCCTGTGAGGCTGCGTGAAAGGAGCGCCATCCACATTTTGCTGGATGCCTGCACCACACCCAACAACCCACGGCAGGTATTCGAATACCATGATTGGTGGCATCAGTCTGAAGACAACTGTCTCCACCTGCCAGAGGTTGTGGAGCAGCACATGGCCTCAGTCCAAACTATAGCATACCAATATCTTCCACTACCACCACCCCTGACAAAAGTGCAGCAACCACCACCCATTCTGTATGTACACATGACTGGCCAAAGACAAGGTGAGTGGGCAGTGCCAGGCTCTACAGTGGCTGACTACAGTGGGGTCCACATGCAGTGACCATGGTCCACCCATATGCCTATTGATGCCGCATAGTATGGCACAAGTGACCCATACCATTTTGATACCGAGCAACAGCCACAGAGACCACCTTTGCCTTGGGCTACCAAAACCCAAACGTTTTGGCAACAACTACTTTCATCAGCACCACCTCCAAAAGTAACCAATCCTGCCTCTCAGCCACGATCACATTTTGTGATGTGTGTGGGATGTACTGTGCTCCATGTGTGCTTTTTGTGCTTATGGTTATTTATATGTTGTTGTATTTTTCTGGGCTTTTTTATTTGTGCCTTCATGTGAAACAAATATGAATGATGTTGCCAGGTTGGCTACACATTTATGATTAAACCTAGCAAATACAACCCATGAGTTTAGGTGCCAAAAATTATAATTTACTATAAACACATGACAAACTTTACATTACATTTTAAATTAAGGGATGAGCAACTCATGACTCCTGCCCTCTGGTGTGAGGAAGTAGATGGTAAACATGTCCTGAACCTTCATGGCCGATGGCTGTCGGAGTGTATTCGCAATAGATGTGACTGGTAGGGGAATAGGTGCATCATCTTCATCTTCTTCACCAGGATCCTCAGGATATTCATGAATACCGGCGTGGCTGTGGAGAACCACACATGCCTTGATTACACCAATGACATTCTGTTCACTAAATTGGAGGGCAGACATCAGTACCCTCCATTTAGCACATAGAATTACAAAAGCACACTCCACCATTCTGTGAGCATGTACCAGGTGATAGTTAAAAACTCTCCACTGGTGGTTTAGTCCACGCCATGAGTAGGGCCGCAAGACATGCCAAGTCAACTGGAAGGCCTCATCAGCAACGACAACATATGTGCTGTTCCTGCCCTGATACCCGGGAGAACATATCGTGATGGAAAACACAGATCATTATTTAGAAGCTGCCAACTCATTAAGAAGAATTGAAGATTTGTGAATCTCCAGTTATTCTATAGGACCCAATATCGACAATTACAAGCATGTAGTTACTGTCAACTAATGCCAACAGTACTACAGAAAAATCCACTCGCAATCTGCTTCCAGTCCGTTTGAGCAGGCTCTGGCATCACAACTGATTTTAGTCTGTTCCATAACTCGGCACATGTGTTCCAGACAATTGCAGATATTGTAGACTTGACCAATAGGAACTCCAAATGAAGCGCAGAATAAGACAAGCCAGTAGATAGGAACTGTGAAGAACTGCACCTCGTAGCCCCACCTGATGTCACTAATACATTGGAGGGGTTACGCGGTACAGTCTCCACACTTTTCCCAACGTGATGTTCCGCACCCCTTGGGCATAGTTTTACACATTCACACCTGTTCACACGGGCACAGGCAAGGGGAGTGAGAGAGGGTAGCCTGTGCAACTGCTGGCGTGGCACAACACTTGCTCACAACCCTGAAAGGCTGAGAGACCACTTTGACTAGCACCAGTGAAACAGAACCCTGCCAACCTGGTAGGACTGCCACCAGTTCCTCATTAGATATAAGCCCGATCCATTAACGGAATTATATTTTTCCAGAAACAAGCCCCCATAACATGTGACATTACACTGAGAACATGGACGTGTGGATTCGTGGATCGAGATAAAAGAGCAGCCCAAGGTTAAATTAGAAATTTAATAGCCTTAAGGGCACACTAGACAAAACACTATATACACAATGGATATACAATGTTCAGCTATGCAAATACAGGTCGTAGTACAATAAGTATAAGCAAATGAAAAAGGTCAGTTACCGGCTTGATGATAGGCCTTAGTGCTGGCAGCCATATGGGAGGTGTGGGGTGCCAGCTGTTTCCAGTTTCTTTCAACACGATACACAGCGTAACCTTGCTTAGAAGTGAACCAAGGGCAACAGCCTCGCACGAGCACTTAACCCCTTGGTCAGTTACTCCCTTTCCTGCCCCCAGGATGGCCCTAGTATCCATCCCCTGGCTCCGGTAGCTGAAACTCCAAAATCTATGATGGATCATAATAACTAGCATTGAGCGAGCACTAAAATGCTCGGATGCTCGAAGCTCGGGCCGAGCTCACCGTGATACTCGGGTGCTCGACCCGAGCCACGAGCCCAATGTTAGTCTATGGGAGACCCAAGCATTTTTGCGGCGGCACCCCCGGCAGTCTGTAGAATGCCTAAAAAGTGCCCAAAACGATAGTAACAGTGCTCAAATGACATGGGGACAGCATGGGGATCGCCCCAGGAAGCATTTCTGACCCCCAGGTCACTGCTGTCAACAACGTGGTCAGAGGTATTAAGCCACTTTTACAGGCTCACAATAAAACGTTCAAAAACGAAACTGAAACTGTTTTCCTGTGAAATATGTTAAGGGACATCCTTTCCAGGGTAAAGACTTGTGTATAAGGTAAAATAAATAACCAAAAACAAAAATACTCCTCCACACCTTGGGCTATGTTCACAAGTAGCATTTTTCATGTGTTTTTGCACTTTTGTATTGCTTTCAACCATGACAAATGCGTTCACCGGGAAATGTAATTTTAACATTTTACAACCTTATCTGGCCATGTGCTGTGTGATACATGCATACAGTGCTGAAAAGACATGGGAACAGCATGGGGAAGACCCCTGGAAGCATCTCTGACACTCAGGTCACTGCCTAAAAGTGTGCCCATCAGAAGTGATCCTTGCCGCATCAGAAGATGCAGACTTGCAACTATCCCCGTGCAAGTCCTTCTCCCAGGGCAGTGTTCAATTGTATCTCACCCATTCCTTGCAATGCAAGCGCAAATATGCAGCCAACCACCCATCCACCAGCAGGCTGCAATACTATACTGCTAGCTTGCACTTGAAATGGGGCCTTTTAGTTTGGAGGAGGCCGAAGCTGGCCACTACCTCATGGCTGAGTCGGCAGCGAGGTCTCCATACTCAGTCCCCAGCCGTCACTATTTGTCCCAGGAACCTTCCCCACACTTTTCTTAGCCTGGCCTGCTTTAGGGCAGCATTGGACAAGCACACGAGACAACCAGACTACTCTGGTGGGCCCTGGCTTCTCCATCAGGGAAGTTGAGATTGCCTAGGTGAGGAGCATGATGATGATGATAGAAGTTAGTATCTGCTTTGTTTTCTTGGAATGCAAGCGTAAGTGTTCAGCCTGCCATCCACCCACCCCCAAGCTGCAATACCATACTGCTAGCTTGCTTGCACTTGAAATTAGGCCTTTTAGGCTTGTGGAGGCAGACGCTGGCCATGGCTGCGTCAGGCGGCCTGGTATCTGTAACATACCTGGCGGCGTCCTTGCATGGTGGTCCATCTCCCACTGTGCAAGAGCGCGCACTTGATCTCCAGTCCAGAATGTCTCTCTGGCTTCCCTCCATGCTGTCTGTTTGTGTCTGTTTCTGCTGCTTAAGGGCAGCGCCCGATCACTTCCTGCTTTTTGTACCTGCTGTGGGTCACACCCCTTGTGCGTCCTCAGCCTATTGCTGTCTGTCACCTGGTATATAGCTCAGCTGCTCCCATCTATCCCTGCCTGAGCATAGTGTTTCTTTCAGTGTGTGCTTGCACTCTGAAGGTGCCAGGTCCCGTTCTTTGTCTCCTGCTTTGCGGTATCAGTTCCCGTGTCTGAACTCAGTCCTGTCTATGTCTCCTGCCTTGCGGTATCAGTTCCCGTGTCTGAGCTGAGTCCTGTCTATGTCTCCTGCCTTGCGGTATCAGTTCCCGTGTCTGAACTGAGCCCTGTCTGTGTTCTCTTGTCTGCCTATCCTGGAGGCTGTATTTCCAGGCCTGTCTGAACACGCTCCTAGCCTGTTCCTCCCGCCTTCTAGGGGCCGATTACCTAGACCTGTTCCTGTGTCTTGTCTGTCCTGTCTGAACACGCTCCTTGCCTGTTTGTCCCGCCTCTCTGGGGGCCGTATTCCCAGACCCGCTCCTGTATCCCGCTGCAGTGTCGGTCTCCTCCGTACACTCAGTTCCAGTCTGAACTCTTTCCTATCCTTTACCTGTTTTGCCTCTATGTCCGTTCCCTTCCTTTTTCTGCAGAGTCTGAACTCGTACCTAACTCCTGCTTGTTGTCTCTGTACTCCCGTTTGTGAGTTTGTGGTCCACTCGCTACTTCACTGCAAGTATCCTGTGGGTATCTGGCTCTGCCTTTCTCTTCCTGTCTGTTCCGTGTGAACAGAGCCCTGTCCCCCCTGCTCTGCCTTGCTTACCGTTCCGGCGGTTCTAGCCTGCTCCTACTCCTTTGTTCACCGCTCCGGCGGTTCTAGCCTGCTCTGACTCCTTTGCTCACCGCTCCGGCGGTTCTAGCCTGCTCTGACTCCTTTGCTCACCGCTCCGGCGGTTCTAGCCTGCTCTGACTCCTTTGCTCACCGCTCCGGCGGTTCTAGCCTGCTCTGACTCCTTTGCTCGCTGCTCCGGCAGCCTTGCTCCGCTCGGACCCTTTTGCTCGCTGCTCCGGCAGTCTCGCTCCGCTCTTATCCTTTTGCTCACTGCTCCGGCAGTCTTGCTCCACTCTTGCTCACCGCTCCAGGCGGCCTCGTCCTGCTTTACTCTTGCTCACTGCTCCGGCAGTCTCGCTCAGCTCTGACCCTTTGTTCACCGCTCCTGGCGGCCTTGTCCTGCTCTACTATTGCTCACCGCTCCAGGCGGCCTTGTCCTGCCCTGTTCTCGCTCACCTCTCTGGGCGGCCTCACTCTGCTGTGTTTGTCCGCCACATCTGTGGTTCTGTTCCTGAGTCCCAGTGTGTACTGGGTCCTATCCCGCCAGTGTCCCTACCTGCTAGTGCCTCCCTGTCTGCACTCTAGCTGTGCTTGCCTGTACCCCTCTGCCTGTATTGTTCCTGAGTCCCAGTGTGTACTGGGTCCTATCCCGCCTGTGTTCCTACCTGCTAGTGCCTCCCTGTCTGCACTCTAGCTGTGCTTGCCTGTACCCCCCTGCCTGCATACCCGCCTGCCTGCATACCAGTCGTGCCTGCCTATACCCACCAGTCTGTGTGCCAGCCTACCAGTCTGTTCCTGTATTCCCCTGTGTGGGTCAACAGCCGTGTCCGGGGTCTGTCCTGGAGTAGCACCTGGTCCCTCTGCTCGGTTCCTCCTTGGTGCACTGGCATCGTATGCCGTCGTGCGACCCTGGTCGGATCGGGTGAATACCTAGTTACGCCCCTCCAGGCATTCACTCTCCAGCACAGTCCAGTGGAATCACTACAATCACACGCACACGCCGCTCAGCCCGGGCGTGTGCATAACAGCATGCTCAGGCCATGGTTCCTGTTGAGCCCCACGGCCTTCGCTCTCTGAGAAGTTTTCCAGCGAATACATGCATTAAAATAAATAAATACTTTTTTGTTTCCTTAGCTGAGTTCCAGGCGAATTACGCACCGTCCAGATGGATCTATCAGCTCTCGTTCCTGCGGATCCGCCACGTTACTATGGGGATCCAAGACAGTGTCGTGCATTTGTGGAGCAATGCATGCTACACTTTAAGGCCTACCCTCTCTATTTTCCTTCCGATTGGGCTAAAGTGGCCTTTATGATTGACTACCTAGCGGGTGATGCCTTGAAATGGGTCACCCCCCTATGGGAAGCATGGGATCCTGTCGTCCTTGACCTGCAGGCCTTCCTGGTGGCCTTTCGTATGGTCTTCGGGACCCTAACCCTGAAGCCCCTGCTGAAGCTTCACTTCCCAATATCCCGGAGCAGCCCCGACGGGTAATGTGTGTGGGTAGCGCAATAGTCCTCCAGCCCAATGAGACTACTGCCCACCCAGAATCCTCACAGGGTGACTACGCTTTCCGGAATACTTCTCCCAACCTCAAGAGGCAGTCCAGACGTGCTAGACGTAGAGGCAAGCCGTCACGCCAGGGTCTGTCCTCCCTGAGACCTCCTGACCCCAACCTTGAAGTCCCTACTGAAGCTTCATCTCCCTGTATCCCGGAGAAGCCCCAACGGGTAATGTGCGTGGGTAGTGCACCAGTTCTCCTGCCCGAAGAGACTTCTGCCCATCCAGACTCCACACAGGAGAACTTCCTGCACCCGGCATCAGATGCTTCACCCACTTTAACCGGTGTGCATGTCCAAGGATGCTCCAAAGCTGTGGTTACCTCAGAGTCTGTGCACCTCTACTACCTGGTGGAGGACCCCCTGTTGCCTCCTGAATCCTCCGGGATACCACTCGATGACAAATGGAGAGAGACTTCTCTACACCCGGTACTCGATACTTTGTCCGCTTCGTCCTGTGAGCCTGACAATGGGTACCCCAAAGTGGTAGTTACCCCCGAGTCTCTACACCCCTCCGACCAGGCGGAGGACCTCCAGTTGTCTCCTGAACCCTTCGGGGTGCTACCTGGTAGCGAAAGGACAGAGACTCTCCTATACTCTGTACCTGATACCTCGCTCGCTTCGTCCAGTGAGTCCAACCTAGTGTACTCCGAAGCAGAGGTTACTCCCGAGTCTCTACACCCCTCCGACCAGGCGGAGGACCTCCAGTTGTCTCCAGAACCCTTCGGGGTGCTACCTGGTAGCGAAAGGACAGAGACTCTCCTATACTCTGTACCTGATACCTCGCTCGCTTCGTCCACTGAGTCCAACCTAGTGTACTCCGAAGCAGTGGTTACTCCCGAGTCTCTACACCCCTCCGACCAGGCGGAGGACCTCCAGTTGTCTCCAGAACCCTTCTGGGTGCCACCTGGTGGTGAATGGACAGAGACTTTCCTATATCCTAGATCTGATACCTCGCTTGCTTCGTCCAGTGAGTCCGACCTAGTGTACTCTGAAGCAGAGGTTACCCCCGAGTCTCTACACCCCTCCGACCAGGCGGAGGACCTCCAGTTGTCTCCAGAACCCTTCTGGGTGCCACCTGGTGGTGAATGGACAGAGACTTTCCTATATCCTAGATCTGATACCTCGCTTGCTTCGTCCAGTGAATCCGACCTAGTGTACTCTGAAGCAGAGGTTACCCGTGAGTCTCTACACCCCTCTGACCAGGCGGAGGACCACCAGTTGTCTCCAGAACCCTTCGGGGTGCCACCTGGTGGTGAATGGACAGAGACTTTCCTATACTCGGTACCCGATACCTCGCCTGCTTCGTCCAGTGAGTCCGACCTAGTGTACTCTGAAGCAGATGTTTTCTCTGAGCCTCTGCACTCTTCTGACCCGGCGGAGGACCTCCAGTTGTTTCCTGAATCCTCCGGGGTACCACCAGATAACAAAGAGACAGTGACTTTTCCTCATTATGTACCTGATAACCCGTCTATTTCTTCCTGTGAGCTTGACAAGATGTACCTCGAATCAGAGATTACCCCCAAGTCTCTGTCCCCCTCCAACCCGGTGAAGGACTTCCAGTTGTCTCCTGTACCCTCTGGGGTGCCACCTGAAAATATGTGGAGAGAGACTTCCTTGTGTGCTGTTCCTGGTACTCCACCCGTTTCGTCTGTTGCTGAGGATGGCTGGATAGGAGGTAGCATCCTAGCTAACCAGATGAGATCAGTTTTTCCTGTGGACAGTGGAAGTGATCTCCTTGAAGTGAACGACTGGTCCTCGAATTCCCTGCGGAAGATTCTGGCAGGCCTGAAGAAGAGGGGGCGTAAGGGGGGGGGTACTGTAACATACCTGGCGGCGTCCTTGCATGGTGGTCCATCTCCCACTGTGCAAGAGCGCGCACTTGATCTCCAGTCCAGAATGTCTCTCTGGCTTCCCTCCATGCTGTCTGTTTGTGTCTGTTTCTGCTGCTTAAGGGCAGCGCCCGATCACTTCCTGCTTTTTGTACCTGCTGTGGGTCACACCCCTTGTGCGTCCTCAGCCTATTGCTGTCTGTCACCTGGTATATAGCTCAGCTGCTCCCATCTATCCCTGCCTGAGCATAGTGTTTCTTTCAGTGTGTGCTTGCACTCTGAAGGTGCCAGGTCCCGTTCTTTGTCTCCTGCTTTGCGGTATCAGTTCCCGTGTCTGAACTCAGTCCTGTCTATGTCTCCTGCCTTGCGGTATCAGTTCCCGTGTCTGAGCTGAGTCCTGTCTATGTCTCCTGCCTTGCGGTATCAGTTCCCGTGTCTGAACTGAGCCCTGTCTGTGTTCTCTTGTCTGCCTATCCTGGAGGCTGTATTTCCAGGCCTGTCTGAACACGCTCCTAGCCTGTTCCTCCCGCCTTCTAGGGGCCGATTACCTAGACCTGTTCCTGTGTCTTGTCTGTCCTGTCTGAACACACTCCTTGCCTGTTTGTCCCGCCTCTCTGGGGGCCGTATTCCCAGACCCGCTCCTGTATCCCGCTGCAGTGTCGGTCTCCTCCGTACACTCAGTTCCAGTCTGAATTCTTTCCTATCCTTTACCTGTTTTGCCTCTATGTCCGTTCCCTTCCTTTTTCTGCAGAGTCTGAACTCGTACCTAACTCCTGCTTGTTGTCTCTGTACTCCCGTTTGTGAGTTTGTGGTCCACTCGCTACTTCACTGCAAGTATCCTGTGGGTATCTGGCTCTGCCTTTCTCTTCCTGTCTGTTCCGTGTGAACAGAGCCCTGTCCCCCCTGCTCTGCCTTGCTTACCGTTCCGGCGGTTCTAGCCTGCTCCTACTCCTTTGTTCACCGCTCCGGCGGTTCTAGCCTGCTCTGACTCCTTTGCTCACCGCTCCGGCGGTTCTAGCCTGCTCTGACTCCTTTGCTCACCGCTCCGGCGGTTCTAGCCTGCTCTGACTCCTTTGCTCACCGCTCCGGCAGTTCTAGCCTGCTCTGACTCCTTTGCTCGCTGCTCCGGCAGCCTTGCTCCGCTCGGACCCTTTTGCTCGCTGCTCCGGCAGTCTCGCTCCGCTCTTATCCTTTTGCTCACTGCTCCGGCAGTCTTGCTCCACTCTTGCTCACCGCTCCAGGCGGCCTCGTCCTGCTTTACTCTTGCTCACTGCTCCGGCAGTCTCGCTCAGCTCTGACCCTTTGTTCACCGCTCCTGGCGGCCTTGTCCTGCTCTACTATTGCTCACCGCTCCAGGCGGCCTTGTCCTGCCCTGTTCTCGCTCACCTCTCTGGGCGGCCTCACTCTGCTGTGTTTGTCCGCCACATCTGTGGTTCTGTTCCTGAGTCCCAGTGTGTACTGGGTCCTATCCCGCCAGTGTCCCTACCTGCTAGTGCCTCCCTGTCTGCACTCTAGCTGTGCTTGCCTGTACCCCTCTGCCTGTATTGTTCCTGAGTCCCAGTGTGTACTGGGTCCTATCCCGCCTGTGTTCCTACCTGCTAGTGCCTCCCTGTCTGCACTCTAGCTGTGCTTGCCTGTACCCCCCTGCCTGCATACCCGCCTGCCTGCATACCAGTCGTGCCTGCCTATACCCACCAGTCTGTGTGCCAGCCTACCAGTCTGTTCCTGTATTCCCCTGTGTGGGTCAACAGCCGTGTCCGGGGTCTGTCCTGGAGTAGCACCTGGTCCCTCTGCTCGGTTCCTCCTTGGTGCACTGGCGTCGTATGCCGTCGTGCAACCCTGGTCGGATCGGGTGAATACCTAGTTACGCCCCTCCAGGCATTCACTCTCCGGCACAGTCCAGTGGAATCACTACAATCACACGCACACGCCGCTCAGCCCAGGCGTGTGCATAACAGTATCCATACTCAGTCCCCAGCCGCCCGATGGCCCAGGTGTCCACACTCGGTCCCCAGCCGCCAGGGTGCGGCCGGGTCTCCATATTCGGTCCCCAGCCGCCCCTATTTGTCCCTTATACACAAGCGCGCATACCAAAACATTACCTGTGCCCTCCCCAGTGCATTTAGTGGGAAGGACAGCCTATTCCGCTGTAGTGTGTGCACGCCAACCCCCTGTTCATGGCACATGCGAAGATGCCTCCCGCCCCGCACCCGTCGTTGCAGACTTGCAACTATCCCCGTTCAAGTCCTTGTCCCAGGGCAGTGTTCAATTGTACCTCCCCCATTCCTTGCAATGCAAGCGCAAGTATGCAGCCTGCTACCCACCCACCCCCAGGCTGCAATACCATACTGCTTGCTTGCACTTGAAATTGGGCCTTTTAGGCATGTGGAGGCGGAATCTGGCCACCACGTCATGGGGTCACTTGTGGGGGAGCTCCAATGTTTGGGCACACAGGGACTCTCCAAATGCAACATGATATCCGCTAACAAATTGTCGGCTCAAATTGTTAGCGGATATCATGTTGCATTTGGAGAGTCCCTGTGTGCCCAAACATTGGAGCTCCCCCACAAGTGACCCCATTTTGGAAACTAGACCCCCCAAGGCACCTATCTAGATGCATAGTGAGCACTTGGAACCCCTAGATGCTTCACAAATTGATTCGTAAAAATGAAAAAGTGTTTTTTTTTTCACTTTTTCATTTTTACGAATCAATTTGTGAAGCACCTGGGGGTTCCAAGTGCTCACTATGCATCTAGAAAGGTGCCTTGGGGGGTCTAGTTTCCAAAATGGGGTCACTTGTGGGGGAGCTCCAAAGTTTGGGCACAGAGGGGCTCTCCAAACACAATGTGGTGTCCGCTAACAATTTGAGCCGATTTTCCATTCAATTTGTTAGCGGATACCATGTTGCATTTAGAGAGTCCCTGTGTGCCCAAACATTGGAGCTCCCCCACAAGTGACCCCATTTTGGAAACTAGACCCCCCAAGGCACCTATCTAGATGCATAGTGAGCACTTGGAACCCCTAGGTGCTTCACAAATTGATTCGTAAAAATGAAAAAGTGTTTTTTTTTTCACTTTTTCATTTTTACGAATCAATTTGTGAAGCACCTTGGGGTTCCAAGTGCTCACTATGCATCTAGAAAGGTGCCTTGGGGGGTCTAGTTTCCAAAATGGGGTCACTTGTGGGGGAGCTCCAAAGTTTGGGCACACAGGGGCTCTCCAAACAGAACATGGTGTCCGCTAATTATTCAAGCAAATTTTACAATCAAAAAGTCAAATGGCGCTCCTTCCCTTCCGAGCCCTGCCGTGCGCCCAAACAGTGTTTCTTCCCCAAATATTGGGTATCTGCGTGCCCAGGGGAAATTGCACAACAAATTTTGGGGTCCATTTTTTCTTGTTACCCCTGTGAAAATAAAAAAAATTGGGTCTAAAGTAACATTTTTGTGAAAAAAGTTAAATGTTCATTTTTTTCTTCCACATTCAAAAAATTCCTGTGAAGCACCTGAAGGGTTAATAAAGTTCTTGAATGTGGTTTTGAGCACCTTGAGGGGTGCAGTTTTTAGAATGGTGTCACTTTTGGGTATTTTCTGTCATAAAGACCTCTCAAAGTGACTTCAAATGTGATGTGGTCCCTAAAAAAATGGTTTTATAAATTTTGTTGGAAAAATGAGAAATCGCTGGTCAACTTTTAACCCTTATAGCTCCCTAACAAAAAAAAATTTTGGTTCCAAAATTGTGCTGATGTAAAGTAGACATGTGGGAAATGTTATTTATTAACTCTTTTGTGTGACATATCGCTCTGATTTCAGGGCTTAAAAATTCAAATTTTGAAAATCGCTAAATTTTCAAAATTTTCGCCAAATTTCCATTTTTTTCACAAATAAACGCAAGTGATATCGAAGAAATTTTTCCACAATCATGAAGTACAATATGTCACGAAAAAACAGTCTCAGAATCAGGGGGATCCGTTGAAGCATTCCAGAGTAATTACCTCATAAAGTGACAGTGGTCAGAATTGTAAAAATTGGCCCGGTCATTAACGTGCAAACCACCCGCGGGGCTTAAGGGGTTAAATACAGGTTGTAATGTAACAAAATAGGTAAAAAGCAAAGGGAGGTGAATACTTTCAGAAGCCACTGTACCATAAGGGTATGTGCCCACGATGCAGAAATGAAGCAGAAAATTTCTGCAGCGTTTCTGCATGTTCTTGGCAGTCAAAAATGCTTGCGGATTTTGCACGCGTTTTTGACGCGTTTTTACATGTGGATTTGACTTGCCTTTTTCAAATGCATTGGGACCTCAAATCCGCATGCAGAAACGCACAAATAATGGACATGCTGCTGATTTTTCCGCAAATAAAATCCGCTGCGGAAAATTCCGCTGCATGGGCACCATGGGAGTACCCAGGATCAAAACTAGGGGGGGCAAGCCATGGTCATTCAGGTTGTAAAATTTTAAAACGAAAAAGGTGAATGAAATGAAAATTTTAAGAAAATTATATGTAATTATAGAAGTGCTTTATTCGTTATTACAATTATTTGCTTGCAAAAAATTTTGATTTTTATTCTAATTACATGTCTTATACTAATATTATTTTTCTTGGGTTTGAAGAAAATTTGTTCAAAACTTTAGTTTCAATCCAGTCCTGATTTTCCTTGAAGAATTTACAATGGACACTCATCAAACACAATCCAGTCAGTCTGTCCTCTCCCATTGTACTTCTGAGCCAGGTCTTTACCCTTCGAAGGGTACTGAAAGATCGTTCAACAGTAGCTGTGGTGGACGGGAAAGCATTTAAAATGAAGAGTGCGTGCCTTGCTGCAGGGAAAAAAATATTAGCCTCCTCAAAAAGTGCAGCCACTTCAATGTCTTTAACCACCTGTCCTTTCTCCAGGTCCGGACCGGTTCCTACTCCCAAGGCCCAGGCCATTCCAAATTTCAATAATTACACAGTGAGTGAGTGTATTGTGTAATTTACAGTGGCTGGCTGCCACAGTCACTGGCAGCCGGCCCACAGTAACAGGACAAGCGCTCCGCTCCGGTGGGATTCTCAGAGACAGGAAACAGGGGAGGCATGCAGCCTCAGGAGTCAGGACCCTGATCAGGTGACATGCGGCATGCTGTGTCACTCAGCGTGCGTTAAAGGTAATCCCGGCCGTACCCCATGCAGTGACACTGCACAGTACTGGCCACCGGGTGCAGAGCAGAGCAGTCACCTGCGGCCGGCCGCAGAAGGAACTTTCGCTGGCCGCGACCGCCGGTGATCTAAGTGTGTGTGCGGCAGGGCCGGCTCCAGGTTTTTGTGGGCCCCGGGTGAAAGAGTCTCAGTGGGCCCCTTTAACCCATACCACGATTCATGATGCACAGATACCGAAGAGAAATATATATATAGGACAATGCAAAGATTTCACTTCTTACATTACATAGCTCAGAAACCAGCGAATCGCTCCACACAGTATACTGGCCCCCATAAAATGCTCCATACAGGATACTGGTCCCCATATAACGCTCCATACAGGATACTGGCCCCCATATAAAGCTCCATACAGAATACTGCCCCCCCCAAACGCTCCATACAGAATACTGGCCCCCATATAACGCTCCATACAGAATACTGGCTCCCATATAACGCTCCATACAGGATACTGGCCCCCATATAATGCTCCATACAGAATACTGGCCCCCATATAACGCTCCATACAGAATACTGGCCCCCATATAATGCTCCATACAGAATACTGGCTCCCATATAACGCTCCATACAGGATACTGGCCCCCATATAATGCTCCATACAGAATACTGGCCCCCATAAAATGCTTCATACAGAATACTGGCCCCATATAACGCTCCATACGGAATACTGGCCCCCATATAACACTCCATACAGGATACTGGCCCCAATATAATGCTCCATACGGAATACTGGCCCCCATATAATGCTCCATACAGGATACTGGCCCCCATATAACGCTCCATGCAGAATGTTGGCCCCCATATAATGCTACATGCAGGATAACGCTCCATGCAGGATACTGGCCCCCATATAACGCTACATACAGAATACTGGCCCCCATATAACGCTCCATGCAGGCTGTTCCCCACACATAATGCCTCACGCAGGCTGTTCCCCCCACATAATGCCCCATGCAGGCTATTCCCCCTCTTATAATGCCCCATGTAGGATGTCACCCCCCCCTTATAATGCCCCATGCAGGATGACACACACCCCTCCTTCCTTATAATGCCCCATGCAGGATGTCACACACACACCCTCCCTTATAATGCCCCATGCAGGATGTCACACATCCCCCCTCCCTTATAATGCCCCATGCAGGATGTCACACACCCCCCTCCCTTATAATGCCCCATGCAGGATGTCACCCCCCCCTTATAATGCCCCATGCAGGATGTCACCCCCCCATTCTACTGCCCCATCCAGGATGGCACACAACCACCCCATATAATGCCCCATGCAGGATGTCACACACCCACCCCCACCTCACCCCCCTCCCTTATACTGCCACAGGCCTCCATACAATAAAAAAAAATCAAATACTCACCTAACGTCTCACCTGCTGCCTCTGCTCCAGACTCCAGCGTCGCCGGAGTCTTCCCACTCTGCGCTGTGACAGCTCAGGAGAGAGCGCAGTGTAAAGACGTCACCACGCCCTCTGACCTGAGACGTCACAGTGCAGCAGCCGCGGAGGATGCAGGAGCTGCTGCGGAGGCACGAGGAGGGGTAAGTATTGTGCCAGGTGCCGGGGCCCTGAGCAAGCGAGGGGGAGTGGGCACTGACACCTCTCTCCTCCGCTCACGGGTTCCATGGCGCGTGGGGTGCCCGACAGTGAGGGCCCCCCCCACCTGTTCATGGCCCCGGCATTTGCCCGGGTGCGCCGGGTGCTGATGCAGGCCCTGGTGTGCGGCGTGCTGCCCTGCTTCTAGGGGGGGGGCAGCTGCCCCCCCTGCCCCACGGTGGGTACGTCCATGATGGGTACAGAACATGCAGATTTTCATTGGGGATCGATCATGGGGCACGGATTACCAAGCGTTTTGCAAGCGTTTACGCTGCTGAAATTCCGCAGCAAAAATGCTTGAAAAACGCATAGCCATAACACACAGCCTAAGAGGCTTATTTAGGTCATAGTGTGGACAGATATGGTTGTGCAGGGGGCATTTTAATAATTCTTATTTTTAAGGGCATTGTGTCAGGATGTGCTGCAGAAGACTGGAGAAGATGGAAGTCTGCAGAGACGAGCTGTGGATGTGAAAAGTCATCACGGCGTCTGGACAAGATGGAGATGAAAAGAAAGAGAACGACTCAATCAGGGAAGATATCATCTATAAGGTACCTGGGTGTAAATGTTTTTGTTAAATCCTGCCTCAGTATCTTCAGTCCTGTGGTTCCTATATGCTTTGCAGTCTGATGATGACTGTTAACAACAACTCATAGTATCTCCTTACCATTGTTAAGTACATACTGGGAGTTGTAGGTTTCTGTAATACAAATGTATATGGGGCTGACTTGACATTGCAATTGATTGCTATTCTAAACTTGGTTCTTGTATTCAAGTACATGTGGCTCTAGTGATGTATTCCTGTACTGATGATGGTTCTTGCAATGTATTCCTGTATTGATGATGGCTTTGGTGATGTATTCATGTACTGATGATGGGATGTACTGATATTTGTTCTGGTGGCATATTCATGCACTGATTATGGTTCTGGTGACGCATTCAGGTATTGATGGTGATTCTGGTGACATATTCATGTACTGATAGTGGTTCTGTTGACGTTATTTATTTACTGATGGTGGTACTAGTTCTTGTCCTTCGTATTGTGTAAATGGTCCACACACAATGAGTGTTTCTGTATCTAACTTTGAAATTGAAAAGGTAACAATTGGAGCTTGTTACCTGACCCAAAAGGGTCCTGTTACCTTATTCTCTAACCCAGGGTTCCCCAACTCCAGTCCTCAAGGCCCACCAACAGGTCATGTTTTCAGGATTTCCTTAGTATTGCACAGGTGATGGAATTATTGCCTGTGCAGGTGATGGAATTATCACCTGTGTAATACTAAGGAAATCCTGAAAACATGACCTGTTGGTGGGCCTTGAGGACTGGAGTTGGGGAACCCTGCTCTAACCCATTCATTTGCTTGAGGAGGAGAGGGGCATCATTTGCTTCCTCTGCATAGGGCACCAAAATACCTTTGTCCCCGCCCTGGTCATCAATATCTGATCGGTGAGGGTGCAACACTCGGCACCCATGCTGATTAACTGTTCTTGGTGCCGGCCATGAGTGCTCAGTAGCAGAGCTGCACAGCACAGCTCTGTCAACTGTATAGTGGCCACAGCCAGGTTCAGCACATCTGCTCCATACTAATTCACATAGTGTCACGGGTGTGTCAGAAGTGACAGTTACCCTGCAGTTGGTTGCAGGAGATCTCTTTGTTTGGCATTACAGACAACTTCTTAGAAACTGTATCTCTAGGACCCAGCAGCTACCTTCCTCTGCCTAATTAACACCCTGGCCTGGGTGCATAAATGCCTGCTGTGTGCCAGAGGGAGGTGAGGTGCAGGCAATGTTTATTACTCCTTGTGAAGGCTTGAGCAAGAGCAGTACTTCTTCCTCTCTGGTGCTAGAGGACGTGTGCGCATTTGTCTGGAGTCGACTAAACTAAGCGATTTTCCCTTGTTTTTCCCCCTTGTTGTCTTTAGTGTTCAGTGGGGATAGACTAGTGCTCATCCCCTCCCTTCCCTATCCTGAGCCTATTGCCAGGGAAAGACAGGGCAAGGCACGCGTGCGGCGATTGGTGAAGAACCAATATAGGGACATTAGTGGAGACAGGATGACACTAGATCAGACTAGGGGGTCTCCACTCCCCCCTTTTCCCTAGAGTCTGGGCCCCCCCCCCCCCCTCTTGAGTTGCACTTAGTCTTTCCCACACCTTGTGACATTATCGCCGGCCAAGCAGATTTTGAAAAGGAAAAAAATAAAACTGACACTTTGTTTTGTTTTTTCTCTATGTGTTTTTGGGCGTGGACCTTTTTTTTTTACTTTCTCCTTGGTATGGTTTCAGTTGCAGAGCTCGCAGAGCAGTTCTGCTGTCTGTCTCTGGAGGTGAATGACCTCGGCTGTGAGGTTCAGCAGCAGCATCAGCGGCTACAGGTCGCCAATATTGGGGTCTCTGCAGGTAGGCATGTCCAGCCTGAACCAAAGGTTGCCCTCCCAGACAGGTTTTCAGGAGATAGGACAATTTTTTTGTTTTCAAGGAGGTCTGCAAACTGTATTTTAAACTTTGTCCTTACTCCTCCGGAAATGAGGAGCAATGGGTTGGAATTGTGATCTCTGTACTGCAGGGAGATCCTCAATCATGGGCGTTTTCTTTCTTGCAGGACTCAGTTTGTCTTCAGTCTGTGGAGAGGTTTGTCGGGGCTCTGGCCCTCATCTATGATGACCCTGATCGAGTCGCCTTGGCTGAGTCTAGGATACACCGCCTTCAGCAGGGGAATCGGTCAGTGGAGACGTACAGTTCGGAATTCCACAGATGGGCAACGGATTCCAAATGGAATGACTCAGCCCTTAGAAGTCAATTTTGTGAGGGGCTTACTGAAAGGTTGAAAGATGCCTTGGCAGTATATGAAACCCCTCAGTCCTTGGAGGCTGTCACTTCTTTCTCTATACGTCTTAATAGACGCCTTCGGGATAGACGGGTGAGACCACCTTCTCCGGGGCTTCTTGTCGGGGTTGTGTACCTATGACGGGGGAGCGGTCTGGGGGTGAACCAGTACTGGCGGAGGTGGAGGAACCCATGCAGTTAGGGGGGTGTCTCTGAATCATACATCTCCCTGGAGATTTGCAAGAATAAAGGCGTATTTTTTTTGTGGGAAAAAGGGACTTTTTTTGGGACCTGTCCTTCAATTCCTAAACAAAAGGAGACTCGATTAACTCTTGGTAGTCTGAAGTTGGATAAACAAAGCTTGCATTTGTTGCCAACCAGCAGTTCAGGCTTTGTCCTGACAGCAGAAGTGGTGCTACAGAGCAAAACTGAGAAAATTTATGTGTTTGTTGACAGTGGAGCCGGAGTCAGCATGGTTGATGCAGAGTTTGTGAAAACTCATGGTCTTGCTTGCTGTACTTTAGCTAAACCTATTTCCATCTTCACTACCGACTCGGCGCCACTTGCACAGAAAGCATTTACTCAGATTGTACATAATGTAAAACTGAGGGTGGGGTCAGTTCATTGTGAAATAATCCCTTGCTATGTCCGGAACAATCTTCCCACACCTATTGTTTTGGGTATTCCTTGGCTTGTTAAACATAATCCGTTGGTGGATTGGCAAACCGGGGAGATTATTGAATGGGGAGATTACTGTCATGAGAACTGTTTAGATACTTCCCTTGCTACTGTCTCTAAGGAAATATTGCCTGCTTTTCTGTCTGGTTTTGAGGATGTTTTTCTGAGAGGGGGTGTCAGGATTTGTCTCCTCATCATGCATACGACTGTCCTATTAACCTGACCCATGGAGCTAAACTACCGAAGTACAGACTGTATAATCTTTCTGGCCCTGAGAGACAAGCCATGAAGGATTTCAAAGTCTGGGGAAGGGACATATCAAACCCTCATCTTCGCTCATTGCGGGAGGGTTCTTCTTTGTGAAGAAAAAAGATGGCAGTCTACGTCCCTGTTTAGATTTCCGGAAATTAAATCAAATTACCATCCGTGATCCATACCCTCTTTCTCTGATTCCTGATTTGTTCAGCCAGGTTGTAAGGGCTAAGGTATTCTCCAAGTTGGATTTAAAAGGAGCCTACAATCTGCTTAGAATCAGAGAAGGGGACGAATGGAAAACAGCATTCAATACCCCGGAAGGACATTTTGAGAGTCTGGTTTTGGTTTGACCAATGCACCTGCGGTATTCCAGCATTTCATAAATTATATTTTCCATCATTTGGTGGGGAGATTTGTGGTGGTCTATTTGGACGATATTTTGGTTTACTCACCTGATATTGAGAACCTGTCACGTTCTGGCTACTATCTACACTGCCCCATAGTGTTGTTAGTGATGCAATGTGCATCACTAACAAGATTTTTTCATTAAAATTGGTGCAACTATAATGATTTTATAAACTTTTACATACTTAGATCCTACCTGCTCGTTCAGTCATAGGGGTGTGATTCTCATATTCAGTCATGGGCGGGCGCAGCATTCAGTCACTGCTGGCACCGCCCATGTATTTGAATATTGATCCCGGCAAGCGCTATTATTGTGGGGGACATGCGCATTTGTACATGTCTGGCTGACTGGGCAATGAGGCTGTGTGATTACCATCTTCTAGTAGCTAGGACATGACAGGTTCCCTTTAAGGGATAACAAACTTTATGCCAAACTGGAAAAATGTGTTTTCGCTGTTCAGGAGGTGCAGTTTTTGGGGTACTGGTTGTCATCTTCGGGTTTTTGGATGGATCCGGAGAAGATCCTTGCAGTTCTTGATTGGGAATGTCACATGAACCTGAAAGCTCTACAACGTTTTCTGGGCTCTACTAATTTTTACTGGAAATTCATCCAAAATTACTCTTTAATTGTGAAACCCCTTTTACTGACATGACTAAGAAGGGGTCTGATTATTCCAAATGGTCGGTTGCCTCCCTCCAGGCTTTTTCTTCCTTAAAGAATCATTTTGCCACTGCACTTATACTCAGTCAACCCGATGTTTCTCAACTCTTTATTGTGGAGGTCATTGCTTCGGATGTCGGGGTTGGATGTGATGAAATGCTGGCCTGTGGGTGCAGCTCTCTGGTGCCCCCTTACCTCTCAGGTGAGTCAAGGTACTGCACCTAGAGTAAGTAGTGCCAGGAAGCTGCTACCAGCGGGGGAAAACACGATGGTGTGTTGTCCCTTACATGTCACCAATCCGTGACGTCATGATACAGGCACAACTCTCTGGCGCCCCTTGCCTCTCAGGTCAGTCAAGGTACTGCACCTAGAGTGAGTGGTTGCCAGAGAGGCCGTCCTGTAGCCCTCTGGGTATTTGAGGCCCTCTGCAGTGACGGCGGTATATATATATTTCCCTGGCTGCGCCAGTAATATATATCCACACCTCCGACCGTCACTGCCAGCCTTACTCAAATCATCCAGATGGTATGCTGCCACCAGTTCTCGTTTGATACAAGCCCGGTCCATTAATAGACTTGCATCGGGTCAGGAACCAACCCAGTAGCGTTTCAGCCAAGCGTTTCCGGACCAATGGATTCATATATGCAGAGTAAAGGATACAGCCCACGATTAATTTATGATTTAATCGATTATAAGAATACACTAGATTACAAGGCTATACAATTAACTATACAATGGTATTTGGCCAGAATAAGAGATATAACAAGTAGAATTACAAAACACAGGAATAACAACGATAAATTAGTTACCGTTCTTGTGGTGCAATGGAGGTTCTGCTATCCCACAGGTTCAAGCTTAGTTGCAGTCGTCCAGGCCTCCGTAGCACATGGCAAAGGTGCTCCTCCCACTCAGAGACCTGGACCCGACGTTAGGAGTTGTTCACATCATCTCCTGGGTCAAAACTGAGGGGGTTTCTGGCTGTCGGCTATACTAAAGTCCTGTCACGCCCACTCTTGGTGATGTCAGTTTACTAAGCCCCGCCCCCCTACCAATGCCAGTTTTGGCTCTATTTGGGAAAAGTACCCATAACTTTCCCTGGGGTGATCTCATCGTATCACCAGAGGTCTCATTGTGATCCTACTCTTCTGGGGAAGCCATTGACTCTAAATATGCCTCCCCTGGGACCTTGAATATGGTTCTTCTAAATATCTAGCTTTCCAGGCCACTCATGGATTTATAAGTCCCATGATTGTGTCCGCGGGCACCTTCCCCACATGATACATTTTATTCGGGTTCCCTAACTTATATTGTGTGGTTATGAATTGATAGTGTATCTGTAGCTTTTGGTGGCCATTTTCCACAAAGAAAGCACATGGTTCCTTGGGACAATGGAGAGGTTTGCAGGCTTGCACAAATGGTTTGCTTCTGGTTTCAAGTGACATCAAGGTGTTAATTACCCCCCTGGGGCCTAGCTGACTCTGTCCTATTTGGACACAACAGAGCTGGCCCATCTATTTACCATATCAAAGAAGTTCCTTGGGACTGAACCCCAGGGGGCTGTCCATCCTATTACTGTTATTACTGACCATAAGAACCTGTCATATCTCCAGTCAGCTAAACATCTCAACCCTAGGCAAGCCAGATGGTCCCTGTTTTTTACTAGGTTCAATTTTTTTTGTCACTTTCCTTCCAAGGGTCAAACATGTCAAGGCTGATGCTTTGTCCCTGAGCTTCCCTGGTGGCGGCTCATATCGTGGCCGGTACCTGTTAAGCTCCGGTGCTAAACAAATGCACCATATTCTAATAAGCCTCCTGATGTATCCCTATGAGCATTAAAAAGGGATGAAACGCGTCGAGGTGTGATATGAATGTGCTCCCCTGCTATGAATGAAGGAGTGTGAGCTATAGTATTCCTCGCTGGCTACCAATGGAGCAGTGAAATCAAGGAGCTAGTAATCAATTTCTAGGCAGTGACCTGTGTTATACACCATAATATTTGTGGGAGCTACTGTATCTCTAGTAAACTCTAAGGTGCTCTGGATGAATGAGGGTTATAATAAGGAGCTCTATGACAAGGCTCTATGATAGGCAATTGGGCTATTGTGCAATATACAACTGATTGCACTTTATGAAATAAGGAGCTCTGTGACAGGGCTCTATGACAAGTATTTGGGCTAGTGTGCAATATACAACTAATTGCACTTTATGAAGGGGGTTTCCCTTCTTGGTTTAGTTTTTCTATGTCCTCTTTCTTCAGTTGGGGATTTGAAATATCAGTGAGTCTAGTACCTTCATATATTATGAGCTGATTTGGACATTTATTTGTAATTTTTAGGTCTATTAATACCGATGGTGTGCCCTGCCTATGCAGGCACGCTTGGGTAGACTGCACACAAGCACAGTGGATTGGGTGTATTGTTATTTTATATATTCAATAAAAGTTATATTTTATTATGTTCCACCGCAGTCAGTGATATATGTTGAACATGAGAACCCTGCCCCGATATTACTGAAAGGGGTAGTCATTTCGGCACTGTATCCTGAACTGGAGGGTGAGGTGTTGGAGGCTCAGGGGGACGCCCCTGCCTCCTGCCTTTCAGGAAGGTTATTTGTACCATCTAATCTGCTCCACAAAGTAATTAAGGAACATCATAACTCTGTGCTTGCTGGGCATCTAGGTGGTGAGGAAACCGCAGACCTCCTCTCTCGTAGCTTTTGGTGGCCGGGGTTGCATCGGAATGTGATCGAACACATAGCTGCTGGTAGGGTTTGCGTGCGTTCCAAGGTTTCGCATACCCGTCCGCCTGGTACTCTTCTTCCGCTACCTATCCCTCTTAGGCCATGGACACACTTGATTACTGATTTTATTACTAACCTATCTGTTTCTGCAGGCAAAACGGTGGTTTTGGTGGTAGTAGATAGGTTTAGTAAAATGGTTTACTTTGTCACATTACCTGCACTTCCAAATGCCAAGACACATGCTCAGGTGTTCATAAATATGATTGTGAAGCCTCACAGGGTTTCCTCTGATGTGGTGTCAGATCAGGGGACCCAGTTTGTTTCCAGGATCTGGACGGCATTCTGTTCTCAACTGGGGGTTCAGCTGTCCTTTTCCTCTGCCTTCCACCCTCAGTAGAATGGACAGACTGAGTGTGTCAATCAGAATTTGGAGACCTACGTCGGATGTTTCATCTCCGAAAATCAGGAGGATTGGGCATCCTACTTACCACTGGCAGAATTTGCCATTAATAATCATTATCAAGAATCCACTGGCAGGTCACCGTTCTTCGGTGAATATGGTTATCACCCACAGTTTGCTACCTTTAGTGGTGGAGGAGCTTCAGGAGTTCCTGAGGATGAAAGGTTTACTTTGTCACTCTCTTCGGTATGGCAGGGTGTTCTGAGTAATTTAAAGATCATGAGAGACAGGTATAAACGTTTGGCTGACAGAAAACGCTTGCCAGGTCCAAACCTGAATGTGAATGACTTTGTGTGGTTGTCTACCAGGAACATAAGATTGAAAGTTCCTTCTTGGAAGCTGGGACCTAGGTTTATTGGTCCCTATAAAATAACCACCGTTATTAACCCAGCAGCATTTCATCTTGAACTTCCTCAGGCCCTTAAGGTCCACAATGTGTTTCACAGGTCCCTACTCAAAAGGTATGTGGAACCTCTTGAGCCCTCTCCTCTACCATCGCCCCCAGTAAAGGTTGATGGTAATCTGGAGTTCCAGATTTCGAGGATTGTAGATTCTCGTCTCCAACGTCGTTCTCTACAATACTTGGTGCACTGGAAGGGCTGTGGTCCAGAGGAGAGGATGTGGGTTTCAGCATCAGAGGTGAACGCTCCCAGGTTGGTTCGTTCATTTCACACCTCCTATCCTGAGAAACCCGGCTCTGAGTGTCCAGAGGCCACTCGTAGAGGTGGGGTACTGTCACGGGTGTGTCAGAAGTGACAGACAGTCACCCTGCAGTTAGTTGCAGGAGATCTCTTCATTTGGCATTACAGACAACTTCTTAGAAGCTGTATCTCTAGGACCCAGTGGCTACCTTCCTCCTGCTAATTAACACCCTGGCCTGGGTGTATAAATACCTGCTGTGTGCCAGAGGTGCCGGTGATATTTATTACCCATTGTGAAGGCTTGAGCAAGAGCAGTGCTTCTTCCTCTCTAGTGCTAGATGACGTGTGCGCATTTGTCTGAAGTCAACTAAAGCTAAGCGATTTTCCCTTATTTGTCCCCCCTTGTTGTCTTTATTGTTCAGTGGGGATCGAATAGTGCTCATCCCCTCCCTTCCCTAGCCTGAGCCTATCACGAGGGAAAGACAAGGCAAGGTACGTATGCGGTGAAGAACCAATATAGGGACATTCGTGGAGACAGGGTGACACTAGATCAGTCTAGGAGGTCTCCACTCCCCCCCCTTTCCGTAGAGTCTGGGCTCCCTTTCCCTCTTCCCTTTGTGTTGCACTTAGTCTTTCCCACACCTTGCCTGACTGTTGTCACGCAAGGTGTGGTAAAGCCTTAGTGTAACACAGAGGGAAGAGGGAAAGGGAGCCCAGACACTAGGGAAAGGGGGGAGTGGAGACCTCCTAGTCTGGTCTAGTGTCACCCTGTCTCAACTACCGTCCCTATATTGTCTCTTCACCAATCACCGCACGTGTGCCTCGCTCTGATTTTCCCTGGCATATAGCTATGGTTAGGGAAGGAAGGAGATGAGCACTAGTCAATCTCCACTAAACTCTATAGACAACAAGTATAGACAAACAGAGGGGAATTGCTTAGCTTTAGACAACTCCAAACAAATGCACACACGGCCTCAAGCTCCAGAGAGGACGAAGTACTGCTCTTGCTAAGCCTCACAAGTAGTAATGAATATCACCGGCACCTCCCTCTCAAACATACCTGGTATTTATACACCTAGGCCAGGGAGCTAATTAGCCAGAGGGAGGTAGCCACTGGGTCCTAGAGACAGCCAGCCTCTAAGAAGATGCCTGTAATGCCAAACGTAGAGATCTCCTGCAACCAACTGCAGGGTGACTGTCTGTCACCTCTGACATACCGGTGACAGTGACACATAGGGGGCAGATATACAGCACCCAGCCATGGTCACTATACAGTTAACAGAGCGCTGCTATGTAGCTCAGGTGCTGGGTGTCGCACTCCATTTATAAGATATTGATAAATTATCTTAAGGATAGGCCATCAATGTAAAATTCACGGATAACACCTTTAAGTAGTGAGTTTACGGCTACTGACTGGAAGCACTCCATTTGTCTTGTTTTGTTTAGCAGGGGAAAAAGTAAGGACAATTTCACCCATGTCCAATTGTTGTTACCATTATCGAGTTTTGAGCAATATCGAATAGTTGAGTTTGCTGTTTTCCCTAGTGACTTATAAAGTAACACTCATTATAAAAAAAATGCTGCAGGCTCTCAAAACTGCAAAGTGCATTATTACCACTGTTCATGAAAGGGAATTCACATATTCCCCTTACTTGTATGTGTCATGTGGCTGAAGGTTTTTTTGGGGTGAAGAAGAGGGTCCATGTAAATACAGTGGTAAAACATTAATAAAGTGTCTTGTGTGATACAGATCTAAATAAACTTTTCTGCTCACATTACAATTTGAGCTTTGTATGCGTTAGGCAATAATGGCATCAGACTACCACAAGATGGTGCAATTAAATTACTGTTTAAAGTTCCAAACAGAACCTTCCTCTCAAATTATTTCTATATGAAAATAAGTTAACGGATGACCTTATGTTTGTGTATGTGCTTCCATAATGAAATGTCATATATATAGTACATATTCTATTTTTTATATAGAACCAAAAAATATATTGCACTTTAAAAAATGCAAGAGATTCCCAGGAAAGAAAAGTATCATATTTGTTATCAGCAAAGGGTAACTATAGTGGGTGCAGGGTTGCAGTTGTACCAGGGTCCTGGAGACTAAATGGGCCCAATTGGAATGACTGGCCCACATAAAAAGACCAGTACTATTAAAGACTTGTGATTAGTGTTGAGCGATACCTTCCGATATCGGGAAATATCGGATCGGATTAGATCGGACCGATACACAAAAAATATCGGATATCGCCGATTCCGATACCGGAAACCAATGCAAGTCAATGGGACACAAATATCGGAATGAAAATTAACCCTTTCTTTCCTTGTAGGTTAATTCTACATGAAGTAAAACAACTAAGAATAATGTAGAATGTATTGGGGGAGGTGGGGGAGACAATAAAGGCATAGAGGTTAAGCACAATCAAATGGAATAGCAGGAATTAATTTTTTTTTTAAGACGTTCTGAGTTACAAAAATATTGACTATGTTAAGCTTTTTTATATTTTGTCAGATATTTATGTCTCACTACTTCCATGCTCTTCACCTTCTTTTTTACTTCTCCCACACTTTCTCCTTCATCATCCTCAGCAGCAGCATCTTTTTCATCAACTTCTTCTTCACCTTCTTCATCTTCTTCTTCTTCACCTTCTTCCTATTGTTCTTTTTTTTTACATTCTTCATATTCTTCCTATTCAACTATTATTCTTCTTCATATTCTACTTCTTCATCTTCTTCATATTCTTCTTCTTCATCATATTCTTATTTGTGACAGGCATTCCTGTAGTTGTTATCTATAAAAGATTGAAAATTACACCTTCCGTTCTGCCTGTCACAAAAGATTTACAACAGGATTTGTCCGCGTTCAGTTTGGCCTGCAGCAGCAGGTCTTTTCCAGGGGCACCACGAGGAGGAACGGACTCACCCCCATACACTGCTTAGTCTTCTTCTGCTTATAATTTAAATAATATCTTTTGCTCTGATTTTTAGTCTTATGCTTAATGTTCTTCTGCTTTTTGTTCTGCAGCTTCTTGTTCTTCTGCTTCTTGGTTTTCTGTCTCTTGTTCTTCTGTATCTTGGTGGTTGTCTTCTTGTTCTTTGTCCTCTTGGTCATCTTCTTCAGGGTCATCTTCTTGGTCTTCTTCGGGGTGGTCTTCAGGGTCGTCGTCTTCAGTGTCGTCGTCTTCGGGGTCCTCGTCTTCTTCGGGGTGGTCTTCAGGGTCGTCGTCTTCAGGGTCGTCGTCTTCTTCGGGGTGGTCTTCAGGGTCCTCGTCTTCAGGGTCGACGTCTTCGGGGTCCTCATCTTCTTTGGGGTGGTCTTCAGGGTCGTCATCTTCGGGGTCCTTGTCTTCTTCGGGGTGGTCTTCAGGGTCGTCGCACTACCAAGGACCAGCAGACGTTGGTGGAACTCGGATACCGAGAAGGAGGCACCTAAGCCAAAGGCACTGCCGAGAACCAGCTGACGGTACTGGAACCCGGATGGGTAGCAGAAGGTACAAGAGCCAATGGAACTACCAAGGACCAGCTGATGGTACTGGAACCTGGTTACTAAGCAGGAGGTACCTGTGCCAGAAAGCACTACCAAGGACCAGCAGACATTGGTGGAACTTGGATACCGAGAAGGAGGCACCTAAGCCAAAGGCACTGCCGAGAACCAGCTGACAGTACTGGAACCCGGATGGGTAGCAGAAGGTACACATGAAAAAAAAAGTTGCAAGGCCACGAGCCGGCCTGAGTTACAGAAACCCACAGTCCTACAGGGGGTGCTTATCCTATTGGCACTATGGAACCAGCCTTCATTGCCAGATCCCGCAGCCCACATAGGAGTCACCTAAACTGCAGGCACCATAGAGTCGGCTAACCCGACCGCAACACGACAGGACAACTTTGGAGGCAAAGTGACGTACACACTACCCGGAAACAGCTGGCGTGCTGGAACCAGGCTGGGCAGGAGGGAGTACCCGTGCCAAAGACACTGCCAGGAAACAGCTGGCGGTGCAGGAACCCAGGGAAAATACTGAAAAAAGAGTGGAGCCAGAGGCCTAATTGGAGCAAGTTTTAAATCAGTAGTAGTGTGAATGTGGACAGAGCAGGAGAAATTGCCGGACACACAGAAGGGGATCAGTTGATGTTACTGAACCCCAATAACATGGCAGCAAGTGTTGACTGTGCAGACGGCACTTCTGAGCGGCAACTGGCGGTGTTGGAGCCCAGAGTAAATAGTGAAAACAGAGAGGAGCCAGAGGTGTAATTGGAGCAAGTTTTAAATCTGTAGTAGTAGTGAGAATGTGGACAGAGCAAGAGATATTGCCGGACACACAGCTGGGGATCAGCTGACGTTACTGAACCCCAATAACACTGGAGAAAGCATTGACTGTGCAGACGGCACTTCTGAGCAGCAACTGGCGGTGTTGGAGCTCAGGGATAATACTGAAAACAGAGAGGAGCCAGAGGCGCAATTGGAGCAAGTTTTAAATCTGTAGTAGTAGTGAGAATGTGGACAGAGCAGGAGAAATTGCCGGACACACAGCTGGTGATCAGCTGACGATATTGAAGCCCAATAACACTGGAGCAAGCGTTGACTGTGCAGACGGCACTTCTGAGCAGCAACTGGCGGTGTTGGAGCTCAGGGATAATACTGAAAACAGAGAGGAGCCAGAGGTGTAATTGGAGCCAGTTTTAAATTAGTAGTAGAGTGGATGTGGACAGAGCAGGAGAATTTGCCAGACACACAGCTGGGGATCAGCTGACGTTACTGAACCCCAATAACACGGCAGCAAGTGTTGACTGTGCAGATGGCACTTCTGAGCGGCAACTGGCGGTGTTGGAGCTCAGGGATAATACTGAAAACAGAGAGGAGCCAGAGGTGTAATTGGAGCAAGTTTTAAATCTGTAGCAGTTGTGAGAATGTGGACAGAGCAGGAGATATTGCTGGACACACAGCTGGGGATCAGCTGACGTTATTGAACCCCAATAACACGGCAGCAAGTGTTGACTGTGCAGATGGCACTTCTGAGCGGCAACTGGCGGTGTTGGAGCTCAGGGATAATACTGAAAACAGAGAGGAGCCAGAGGTGTAATTGGAGCTAGTTTTAAATAAGTAGTAGAGTGGATGTGGACAGAGCAGGAGAATTTGCCGGACACACAGCTGGGGATCAGCTGATGTTACTGAACCCCAATAACACGGCAGCAAGTGTTGACTGTGCAGACGGCACTTCTGAGCGGCAACTGGCGGTGTTGGAGCTCAGGGTAAATACTAAAAACAGAGAGGAGCCAGAAGTGTAATTGGAGCAAGTTTTAAATCTGTAGTAGTAGTGAGAATGTGGACAGAGCAGGAGATATTGCCGGACACACAGCTGGGGATCAGCTGACGTTACTGAACCCCAATAACACTGGAGCAAGCGTTGACTGTGCAGACGGCACTTCTGAGCAGCAACTGGCGGTGTTGGAGCTCAGGGATAATAATGAAAACAGAGAGGAGCCAGAGGTGTAATAGGAGCAAGTTTTAAATCTGTAGTAGTAGTGAGAATGTGGATAGAGCAGGAGAATTTTCCGGACACACAGCTGGGGATCAGCTGACGTTACTGAACCCCAATAACACGGCAACAAGTGTTGACTGTGCAGATGGCCCTTCTGAGCGGCAACTGGCGGTGTTGGAGCTCAGGGATAATACTGAAAACAGAGAGGAGCCAGAGGTGTAATTGGAGCAAGTTTTAAATTAGTAGTAGTGAGAATGTGGACAGAGGAGGAGATATTGCCGGACACACAGCTGGTGATCAGCTGACGTTACTGAAGCCCAATAACATGGCAGCAAGTGTTGACTGTGCAGATGGCACTTCTGAGCGGCAACTGGCGGTGTTGGAGCCCAGGGTAAATACTGAAAACAGAAAAGAGCCAGAAGTGTAATTGGAGCAAGTTTTAAATCTGTAGTAGTAGTGAGAATGTGGACAGAGCAGGAGATATTGCCGGACTCACAGCTGGGGATCAGCTGACGTTATTAAACCCCAATAACATGGCAGCAAGTGTTGACTGTGCAGATGGCACTTCTGAGCGGCAACTGGCGGTGGTGGAGCTCAGGGATAATACTGAAGACAGAGAGGAGCCAGAGGTGTAATTGGAGCAAGTTTTAAATTAGTAGTAGAGTGGATGTGGACAGAGCAGGAGAATTTGCCGGACACACAGCTGGGGATCAGCTGATGTTACTGAACCCCAATAACACGACAGCAAGTGTTGACTGTGCAGATGGCACTTCTGAGCGGCAACTGGTGGTGTTGGAGGTCAGGGATAATACTGAAAACAGAGAGGAGCCAGAGGTGTAATTGGAGCAAGTTTTAAATTAGTAGTAGCAGTGAGAATGTGTACAGAGCAGGAGATATTTCCGGACACACAGCTGGTGATCAGCTGACGTTATTGAAGCCCAATAACACTGGAGCAAGCGTTGACTGTGCAGACGGCACTTCTGAGCAGCAACTGGCGGTGTTGGAGCTCAGGGATAATACTGAAAACAAAGAGGAGCCAGAGGTGTAATTGGAGCAAGTTTTAAATTAGTAGTAGAGTGGATGTGGACAGAGCAGGAGAATTTGCCGGACACACAGCTGGGGATCAGCTGATGTTACTGAACCCCAATAACACGGCAGCAAGTGTTGACTGTGCAGATGGCACTTCTGAGCGGCAACTGGCGGTGTTGGAGCCCAGGGTAAATACTGAAAACAGAGAGGAGCCAGACGTGTAATTGGAGCAAGTTTTAAATCTGTAGTCGTAGTGAGAATGTGGACAGAGCAGGAGATATTGCCGGACACACAGCTGGGGATCAGCTGACGTTACTGAACCCCAATAACACTGGAGCAAGTGTTGACTGTGCAGACGGTACTTCTGAGCAGCAACTGGCGGTGTTGGAGCTCAGGGATAATAATGAAAACAGAGAGGAGCCAGAGGTGTAATAGGAGCAAGTTTTAAATCTGTAGTAGTAGTGAGAATGTGGACAGAGCAGGAGAATTTGCCGGACACACAGCTGGGGATCAGCTGACGTTACGGATCCCCAATAACACGGCAGCAAGTGTTGACTGTGCAGACGGCACTTCTGAGCGGCAACTGGCAGTGTTGGAGCTCAGGGATAATACTGAAAACAGAGAGGCGCCAGAGGTGTAATTGGAGCAAGTTTTAAATCTGTAGTAGTAGTGAGAATGTGGACAGAGCAGGAGAAATTGCCAGACACACAGCAGGGGATCAGCTGACGTTACTGAACCCCAATAACACGGCAGCAAGTGTTGACTGTGCAGACGGCACTTCTGAGCGGCAACTGGTGGTGTTGGAGCCCAGGGTAAATACTGAAAACAGAGAGGAGCCAGAGGTGTAATTGGAGCAAGTTTTAAATCTGTAGCAGTTGTGAGAATGTGGACAGAGCAGGAGATATTGCCGGACACACAGCTGGGGATCAGCTGACGTTATTGAACCCCAATAACACGGCAGCAAGTGTTGACTGTGCAGATGGCACTTCTGAGCGGCAACTGGCGGTGTTGGAGCTCAGGGATAATACTGAAAACAGAGAGGAGCCAGAGGTGTAATTGGAGCTAGTTTTAAATTAGTAGTAGAGTGGATGTGGACAGAGCAGGAGAATTTGCCGGACACACAGCTGGGGATCAGCTGATGTTACTGAACCCCAATAACACGGCAGCAAGTGTTGACTGTGCAGACGGCACTTCTGAGCGGCAACTGGCGGTGTTGGAGCTCAGGGTAAATACTAAAAACAGAGAGGAGCCAGAAGTGTAATTGGAGCAAGTTTTAAATCTGTAGTAGTAGTGAGAATGTGGACAGAGCAGGAGATATTGCCGGACACACAGCTGGGGATCAGCTGACGTTACTGAACCCCAATAACACTGGAGCAAGCGTTGACTGTGCAGACGGCACTTCTGAGCAGCAACTGGCGGTGTTGGAGCTCAGGGATAATAATGAAAACAGAGAGGAGCCAGAGGTGTAATAGGAGCAAGTTTTAAATCTGTAGTAGTAGTGAGAATGTGGATAGAGCAGGAGAATTTTCCGGACACACAGCTGGGGATCAGCTGACGTTACTGAACCCCAATAACACGGCAACAAGTGTTGACTGTGCAGATGGCCCTTCTGAGCGGCAACTGGCGGTGTTGGAGCTCAGGGATAATACTGAAAACAGAGAGGAGCCAGAGGTGTAATTGGAGCAAGTTTTAAATTAGTAGTAGTGAGAATGTGGACAGAGGAGGAGATATTGCCGGACACACAGCTGGTGATCAGCTGACGTTACTGATGCCCAATAACACGGCAGCAAGTGTTGACTGTGCAGATGGCACTTCTGAGCGGCAACTGGCGGTGTTGGAGCCCAGGGATAATACTGAAAACAGAAAAGAGCCAGAAGTGTAATTGGAGCAAGTTTTAAATCTGTAGTAGTAGTGAGAATGTGGACAGAGCAGGAGATATTGCCGGACTCACAGCTGGGGATCAGCTGACGTTATTAAACCCCAATAACACGGCAGCAAGTGTTGACTGTGCAGATGGCACTTCTGAGCGGCAACTGGCGGTGGTGGAGCTCAGGGATAATACTGAAGACAGAGAGGAGCCAGAGGTGTAATTGGAGCAAGTTTTAAATTAGTAGTAGAGTGGATGTGGACAGAGCAGGAGAATTTGCCGGACACACAGCTGGGGATCAGCTGATGTTACTGAACCCCAATAACACGACAGCAAGTGTTGACTGTGCAGATGGCACTTCTGAGCGGCAACTGGTGGTGTTGGAGGTCAGGGATAATACTGAAAACAGAGAGGAGCCAGAGGTGTAATTGGAGCAAGTTTTAAATTAGTAGTAGCAGTGAGAATGTGTACAGAGCAGGAGATATTTCCGGACACACAGCTGGTGATCAGCTGACGTTATTGAAGCCCAATAACACTGGAGCAAGCGTTGACTGTGCAGACGGCACTTCTGAGCAGCAACTGGCGGTGTTGGAGCTCAGGGATAATACTGAAAACAGAGAGGAGCCAGAGGTGTAATTGGAGCAAGTTTTAAATTAGTAGTAGAGTGGATGTGGACAGAGCAGGAGAATTTGCCGGACACACAGCTGGGGATCAGCTGATGTTACTGAACCCCAATAACACGGCAGCAAGTGTTGACTGTGCAGATGGCACTTCTGAGCGGCAACTGGCGGTGTTGGAGCCCAGGGTAAATACTGAAAACAGAGAGGAGCCAGACGTGTAATTGGAGCAAGTTTTAAATCTGTAGTCGTAGTGAGAATGTGGACAGAGCAGGAGATATTGCCGGACACACAGCTGGGGATCAGCTGACGTTACTGAACCCCAATAACACTGGAGCAAGTGTTGACTGTGCAGACGGTACTTCTGAGCAGCAACTGGCGGTGTTGGAGCTCAGGGATAATAATGAAAACAGAGAGGAGCCAGAGGTGTAATAGGAGCAAGTTTTAAATCTGTAGTAGTAGTGAGAATGTGGACAGAGCAGGAGAATTTGCCGGACACACAGCTGGGGATCAGCTGACGTTACGGATCCCCAATAACACGGCAGCAAGTGTTGACTGTGCAGACGGCACTTCTGAGCGGCAACTGGCAGTGTTGGAGCTCAGGGATAATACTGAAAACAGAGAGGAGCCAGAGGTGTAATTGGAGCAAGTTTTAAATCTGTAGTAGTAGTGAGAATGTGGACAGAGCAGGAGAAATTGCCAGACACACAGCAGGGGATCAGCTGACGTTACTGAACCCCAATAACACGGCAGCAAGTGTTGACTGTGCAGACGGCACTTCTGAGCGGCAACTGGTGGTGTTGGAGCCCAGGGTAAATACTGAAAACAGAGAGGAGCCAGAGGTGTAATTGGAGCAAGTTTTAAATCTGTAGTAGTAGTGAGAATGTGGACAGAGCAGGAGATATTGCCGGACACACAGCTGGGGATCAGCTGACGTTACTGAACCCCAATAACACTGGAGCAAGCGTTGACTGTGCAGACGGCACTTCTGAGCAGCAACTGGCAGTGTTGGAGCTCAGGGATAATACTGAAAACAGAGAGGAGCCAGAGGTGTAATTGGAGCAAGTTTTAAATCTGTAGTAGTAGTGAGAATGTGGACAGAGCAGGAGAATTTGCCGGACACACAGCAGGGGATCAGCTGACGTTACTGAACCCCAATAACACTGGAGCAAGCGTTGACTGTGCAGACGGCACTTCTGAGCAGCAACTGGCGGTGTTGGTGCTCAGGGATAATACTGAAAACAGAGAGGAGCCAGAGGTGTAATTGGAGCAAGTTTTAAATTAGTAGTAGAGTGGATGTGGACAGAGCAGGAGAATTTGCCGGACTCACAGCAGGGGATCAGCTGAAGTTACTGAACCCCAATAACACTGAACCAAGTGTTGAATGTGCAGACGGCACTTCTGAGCAGCAACTGGCGGTGTTGGAGCCCAGGGTTTACAGTTCAGGTGGTAGAAACATGAACACAACAGGAGACTTGGATACTGTTGCCAACCAATTATTTATTCTGGAAGAGGACTGGCAAATTCATGTGAGATCCAGGCCTTGTTTATTTTCAGAAAAGTAAGCCGGTCAATGTTATCGGAGGATAGTCGCATGCGACGGTCTGTTAGTACACCACTTGGGGCACTAAAGACGCGTTCCGATAATACACTAGCAGCAGGGCAAGCCAGCACCTCCAATGCATACTGGCTAAGCTCTGGCCATGTATTCAGCTTAGCGATCCAAAACTTGAAAGGGGAAGAGCCGTCTGGAAGTACACTGAGAGGGCAAGACATGTAGTCTGTCACCATCTGACGGAAACGTTGCCTCCTGCTGACTGGAGCCGTCTGTGATGGTGTAGACATTTGTGGCGGGGACACAAAACTTTGCCACATTTGGGCCATACTGGTCTTGCCTTGTGCTGAGGCCATGCTTCTGCTCCCTCTTTGTGCAAAGCTTCCTCCACTGCCTTGATGCACTGAGATGATATGTAAAGCACTAGCAGCACTGCTCTCGGGTGGAATGGAGAACATGATGGAATGCACCAGTGAGTCTTGGTACTCCCACATTTTACGCTCCCGGTTCAACGGTGTTATGAGGCTTTGTAAGTTGTCCCGGTAGCGAGGATCTAGGAGGGTGGACACCCAATAATCAGCCGTGTTGGGAATGTGGCCGATGCAGCGGTCGTTTCTCAGGCACTGCAGCATGAAATCAACCATGTGCTGCAGACTGCCAACTGGCTAAGAAACGCTGTCCCCTGCTTGAGGCGTGATCTCTGTCTGCTCTGCATCACCCCACCCTCGCTCTAGATACTGGCTACTAGAGCATTGTGTACCTCCCTCCTCTGGATAGATGTCTTCCTCCTCCATTGACTCCTCCCCATCCAAAGTGTCCCCTGCCTAGGCCTTTGTGAGGAACGACGTTGCGCAGACTGTACAGAAGCAGATGGCATTTGTGACTCCGCATCCTCCACCTCTTCCAAAACCTCCTCCCTTAGTGCTTGCAGTGTTTTTTCAAGCAGTCAGATAAGGGGGATAGTCATGCTGACTAGTGCATCATCTGCACTCGCCATCCGCGTGGAATAATCGAAGGCACGCAAAACATGGCAAATGTCCTTCATAGAGGCCCACTCAGTGGTGGTGAAGTGTGAATGGCGCGCACTGCGACTTGTTTGCGCCTGCTGCAGCTGGTACTCCATTACTGCTGCCTGCTGCTCACACAACCTCTCCAACATATGTAATGTTGAATTCCACCTGGTGGGTAGGTCACATATGATGCGATGTTCCGGAAGACGTAATCGGTGCTGCAGAGCTGCAATGAGCGATCTTGCGTTGCTGGAACGCCGCAAGTGAGCGCACTCTATGTGGACCATGTGCAGCAGTGCATCAAGATCCGGATAGTCCCTCAAAAAACTCTGCACAACCAAGTTGAGCACATGTGCTAGACATGGAATGTGAGTGAGGTTGCCTAGGCCCAGAGCTGCCACCAGATTTCGGCCATTGTCACACACTACCATGCCTGGCTGGAGATTCGCTGGCTCAAACCACACGTCGCTCTGCTGCTTGATGGCATTCCAGAGCTCCTGCGCTGTGTGGCTTCGATTCCCCAAAGAAATTAATTTTAATACGGCCTGTTGACATTTGGCCACGGCTGTGCTCATATCGGTCGTAACAGGTAACCGTTCACGGGTCGATGTGGAGGTAGACCATGACGGCTCCTGCAGCGCTGATTCAGAGGAACTGGAGTATGAGGTGGAGTCAATGTGTACAGACTGGATTCCTGCAATCCTTGGAGTTGGCAGAACACATACAGCACCACTCTCAAGATCTGTACCCGGCTCCACAACATTTACCCAATGGGCAGTGAGGGAAAGGTATTGTCCCTGTCCATGCTTACTGGTCCATGCATCGGTGGTCAGGTGGACCTTGCTACTGACGGCGTTTTGTAGCGCATGTTTAATTTTTCCCTCCACATGCTGTTGCAGAGCAGGGACGGCTTGCCTGCTGAAATAAAAGCGGCTGGGCACGTTGTATTGTGGGACTGCCAATTCCATCAAGTTATGGAAGGTGTCAGTCTCCACCAGCCTGAATGATAGCATTTCAAGGGCCAGTAGTTTTGCAATGCCAGCATTCAGAGCCTGTGCTCGGGGGTGGTTTGCCGAGTATGGGCGCCTTTTCTCCCATGCCTGTGCTAACGATGGCTGTAGACTGGCCTGGGAGTGTGAGGATGACAGGGAACGTGGTGCTGTGGGTGGAATGATACTGTGTCTCTGTACAACAGTGCCAGAGGTTCTTCCATGGCGATCCTGTGAGGAAGCCGAACCAGCTGTGTGTGAGCTGGAGGAAGAGGCTACAACACGAGCTGAAAAGGTGGTAGGTGGCGCTGTAGGTTGGCCTAGGTCTTCATTGTGTCTTTGTAACTCCACCACGTGCTTGGTCCGCACATGTTTTCACATATTTGTGGTATTGAGGTTGCTGACACTTTTCCCTCTTTTTACCTTCTGATTACACAGCTTGCATTTGACAAAGCAAATGTCATCTGCAACTGTGTCAAAAAAGGACCAGGCACTGCAAGTCTTGGGAGCGCCTGCTTTGGGTTTTGGAAGAGGCATGCTCCTAATGGGTGCCGAAGTGGAGGCTACAGGCAACCAAGTCTGCCCCCTCCCTCTCCCTCCTTTTTGGGCTGTTTGGGGAATCTCTTCCTCAGAGCTGCTCCCACAACCTTCCTGTCCCTCACGCCATAATGGGTCAAGGACCTCATCATCTGCACCACCCTCTTCAAACAACTGCTCCTCCTGGGTAGTCTCGACAGCACAGTACGCACCAGAATGTGGCACCTGAGTCTCATCATCAGATGCGTACTGAGGTGTGCTGCTGACCATAGGCACTGGCCCACCCGCCTCTTCAGATTCCGAGAGACAAAATGGTTGTGCATCACTGCATACTACCTCTTCTTCAAATTCTAGAATTCTGCTTGGCTGGCCCCCTCTTTCAAGCCAAGAGATTCAGAGAACAGAAGTAGAGATGGCTCCTGTCCAGGGCTCTCTGACTGCCTGGGCAATTTGGCAGGTGGTGAAGAGACAGATGGGTGCTCTTCAGTACTCAGGACCTGAGAGGATCTGGAACTAATTGAAGTCGATGCGTTAGCTGCCATCCATCCGACAACGGCTTCAATTTGGTCCTCCCACAGCAGTGGGGTACGGCTAGCTCCTACAAAGCTGCACATAAAGGACTGTTCCCTGGTAAAACTGGGGGATGCTGAGTCACTGGTGCCCGCAGCAGGCACAGAATCCCCACGTCCTCTCCCTGCAGGCACAGAATCCTCACGTACTCTCCCTGCAGAAACTCCACGCCCACAACCACATGCCTTACTCCCTGCCTTCTTCATCTTGGTAGACTGTTAAAGATAGGCAGAAAAGTGATAGGCAGAAAAGTACTAAGGGCTTAGTGTGCTTATTCCTGAACAGCTGCTAACAGGTATAAGAAACACTAATTTTATAAAGTGTGGACTAGACTTTAATATGAGCTAATGTGGCCTACACAACTGTAAAGTGGAGTGTTTGGTGAACTATATTTAGTTTTTTTTTGTTACAAAAAGACACTGGATGTGCCCAAAGATATAATACCGATAGTATCACAAACTTTTTGTAGCTATTACAATGCAGGAAGGTAACCTACAATGCAATATATGAGGCTGCAAAAAATAGGCTAATACTAATCTGGCTGGAGCTGCAGGGCACAAGGCTGCAGAGAGGCTCCTCTATCTACTCCTATATAGTGTGTTTGGAACCAATCTAGCTGGATATGGATGGAACCACCACACTAATAGGAGAAATCAGGAAAAATGATCAATTAGCAAAAAAGGACAATGTATGAGCCAGTGACGCACGCTGAGCGCACTACAACCAGACGTGGCTGAAGCACACACTGTTATGTTCTGCTACCAGAGCTAAGGAAAGAGAGGAGATCTGTCCCTACGATAGAACTCAGCTGAATCCCTACGATGTAACAGGGAACCTGATCCTGCGATCAGACCTGCTAAAGTCCTAAGCTAGTCTGTACGGAGACCTATAGATGTGGGGAAGGAATCCCTACAAGTACTAAGGACTGGGAGGAATATGGGACACCTCCTAACAGAAATAGTAGCAGACAGACGAACAAACAAAATATATAGAACATAGAGGTCCGTAGACCAAGCAAACTAACAGAGTTAGATACAGAACACAGGCTAGCTAGAAAGTAGTTATACAATGAAGTCCAGCAAAGCCAGAAGGGCGGAGCAGGATTAAATAGGCCAACAAGGTCATGTGACCAGCAAAGGAAAAAACCTAAGAGCAAGGTTCTAACAGTACCCCCCCTTCTAAGAGGATCCTCCGGATCCCCTAGGACCAGGCTTATCAGGAAATCTCCTGTGAAACGCTCTGATAAGTCTGGACGCGGAAACATCATCTGACCTCACCCAAGAGTTATCCTCGGGTCCGAAACCTTTCCAGGCCACAAGATACTGCAAACTACCTCTATACCGTCTAGAGTTAAGGATGCGAGAAATTTCATATTCCCCGTCCTCCACCACCGGAGGAACAGAGGCAGAGGCATCACCATCCGACACAACAGCTTTTTTTAACAGAGAGACATGAAATACCGGATTAATTCTCCAGGAAGTAGGAACCTCCAACCTAACAGCAGATTGGTTGACAACCTGAAGCACCTTAAAGGGCCCTACAAACTTGGGACCCAATTTCTTAGAAGGAATCCTCAACTGCAGATTCCTAGAGGACAACCAAACCATGTCACCAACAGCGAACAAAACCTCCTGTCGTTTCCTATCAAAGTAGTCTTTAGATTTTCTGTTGGCCTCCTGAAGATTACCACGCACCTCCGTCCAAACTCTCTCCAAATCACCGGAAAAATTCTCCTCCTCAGGCACGGCAGATCCCAACTTGGAGAACGACCCAAACGACGGATGTTTCCCAGAACAACAAAAAAAAGGCGAACAACCAGCAGAAGAAGATGTATGATTGTTCAGAGCAAATTCAGCAAGTGGCAGAAACTCAGACCACCCCTCTTGATTGTCTGCCACAAAACAACGCAAGAACTGCTCAACATCCTGGTTTTTCCTTTCTGTCTGGCCATTAGATTCAGGATGATATCCGGACGAGAACGACAAATGAACTCCCAACCTGTCACAAAAGGCACGCCAAAAACGAGCCACGAACTGAGGACCCCTATCAGAAACAATGTCAGTAGGAACGTCATGAAGTCTGACAATTTCCTTGACAAAGGCCTTAGCGAGAGTTTTAGCGCAGGGCAGTTTGACGAAGGGAACCAAGTGACACATCTTGCTAAAACGGTCCACGACCACCCAGATGACAGTAAAACCCTCAGAGGGGGGAAGGTCAGTTATAAAGTCCATAGCCAAATGTGTCCAAGGAGCACTGGGAACCTCCAAAGGACAAAGCAACCCCGCAGCAGGAGTATGTGAGGACTTAGATCTAGCACATATAGTACATTGACGCACCCACTTAATGACTTCCTTCTGCCATCCAGGCCACCAAAAACTGCGACCCACCAGTCTCTTGGTCTCAGAGATTCCGGGATGACCTGCCAACCGAGATTCGTGACACTCAACAAACAAATCTCTCCTAAAGGCCCCAGGCACAAACAACCTCCCATGAGGAGTGTTAGATGGGGCATTCTCCTGTGCTTTAAGAATCTCATCTTCCAAAACGGAGTCCAAAGCAGCTATCACAACACCTTCTTGTAAAATGTTCTCCTCTTTCTCAGCACCGACTATGGGAGAAAAACTGCGAGACAAGGCATCCGCCTTAACATTCTTAGTACCAGGGATGTAAGTAACGGAGAAATTAAACCACGAGAAAAACAGTGCCCACCTAGCCTGACGGGCATTCAGGCGCTTGGCAGCATCAAGATATATCAGATTTTTATGATCCGTAAGAACCTGAACGGGAAATTCCGCACCTTCCAAGAAGTGGCGCCAGTGTTCAAATGCGAGTTTAATAGCCAATAATTCCCGATTACCAATATCGTAATTCAGTTCAGTCTCAGAAATTTTTTTTGAAAAAAAGGCACAGGGATGTAATCCATCCCCGTTATCCTGAGACAATACTGCGCCAACCCCCACAGAGGAAGCATCAACCTCAACCAAAAACGGCTTAGTCACATCAGGCTGCATAAGGATGGGAGCAGAGGTGAACCTCTCCTTGAGATACACAAAAGCTTCAATGGCCTCAGAAGACCACTGAACCGCATCAGCACCTTTCCTGGTGAGATCGGTCAGAGGTTTGACAATACTAGAAAAAATTTTTATGAATTTTCTGTAATAATTGGCGAAACCTAAAAACCTCTGTATCGATTTCAAACCAATAGGCCTAGGCCATTCCTGTACAGCTTGAACTTTAACCGGGTCCATCTCAAAACCTTCGCTGGAGATAATGTAGCCCAAAAAACTAATTCTCTGTACAGCGAACTCACATTTCTCCAGCTTAGCAAAAAGCGAATTGTCCATTAATAACTGTAATACCTCACGTACGCTCCGCCAATGAGACTCCAGATCCGGCGAATAAATCAAAATGTCATCCAAATACACAACCACATTTTTGCCGATCAAAGGTCTAAGGATGTCATTAATAAGATTCTGAAAAAATGCAGGAGCATTAGTAAGACCAAAAGGCATAACCAGATTCTCAAAATGACCCACAGGAGTGTTAAAAGCAGTCTTCCATTCGTCACCCTCCTTCATGCGCAACAGATTGTATGCCCCCTTAAGGTCAATTTTAGAGAACCACTTGGCCCCCATTAACTGGTTAAACAGATCAGGAATCAATGGCAGTGGGTAAGGATTGCGTACAGTAATTTTGTTAATCTCACGAAAATCCAGACAAGGACGTAAACCGCCGTCCTTTTTTTTTACAAAAAAAAATCCAACCGCCACAGGAGACTTAGAGGGCCTAATGTGACCGGCGGCCAAACTTGTCTGTATGTATTCCTCCAAAGCCTTCCTCTCAGGAATAGTAAGGTTAAATAAACGACTTTTAGGAAGAGTCGCTCCAGGGACAAATTCAATAGAACAATCATAGTCTCTATGGGGAGGCAAAACCTGCGATTCCTTCTCAGAAAAAACTCTCCAAAAATCCTGAATAGGAACAGGTAATTCCCCCCTATCCACAGCTGCAATACGCCCGTTACAACACTTGTCATAACATTTATGGCTCCAGGATTTAATTTCATTGGTAGACCAATCCAGTACAGGATTGTGAAATTTTAACCAGGGCAATCCCAATATTACTGGAGAAGGCAAGTTATTCAAAACTACCAAATCCAATTTCTCATGGTGAACACCATTAATAGTGAGAGGAAATTAACAGACCTTGAGAGTAATATTCTTCAAAGGGGAACCATCCACAGAAACCACAGCAATGGGGGATGATAAAGGTTCGGGTTTTAAATTGAGTCTTTCCAAGAATCCCCCATCAATTACATTCAGAGTAGACCCACAATCAACAAACACCCGAAATTCCATTAATTTTTCCTGAGCAATCGTGGAAGCAGCTAAAAATACACCCTTGGAATTTAAACAGGCAATACGGGCATGACTGACCTTTTTTTTTTCTTTCGTCATACGAAGCTCACAGCCTTTAATCAAATGACCAGATTTTCCGCAATAGAAACACCAGCCTTCAGAAAATCTACGGTCTTTTTTTTGAGAGCGAGGTGCCACCGATCCAATCTCCATCGGTTCACCACTGTTAGTACACACATTCTCATAACCAGAAACTGACATAGCAGAGGATTTGCTCTCATTAACCCTTGCACGCAGTCTCCTATCCACCCGTATAGCTAATTGCATAGCCTGTTGCAAATCTTCAGGTGTAGGATAAGCAATTAGCAGGTCTTTAACCCTTTCATTGAGCCCAGCAAGAAATAGACTTTTCAGAGCAGAATCGTTCCACCCTGTTTGAGTAGACCAACGACGGAAATGAGTACAATATTTTTCCACATTACCTGATCCCTGTTTCAAACGTCTCAACTCAGTCTCAGCTGATGCGACACGGTCAGGATCATCATATAATAGTCCCAAAGCAGAATAAAAACTATCCACTGATCTGAAGCATGTATCACTAGGTTGCAAAGAAAAGGCCCACTCCTGAGGCTCTTTGCGCAAAAGTGACATTATGAACCCTATGCGCTGGGATTCATCCCCAGAGGACTTGGGTCTCAAACGAAAATACAATAAGCAAGCATTTTTAAATGAAAAAAATTCTCGGTGTTCACCAAAAAATAAATCCGGCAAACATACCTTAGGCTCCAAGAAATGTGCTCCAGGACAGTTACTCACGTGCTGACGGAGCTCGGCCACTTCCAAAGAGAGTCCCTGCAGGTGTTTAGCCAAATCCTGAACCGACACCATGATGGAACAGAAAAATCTTTCCTTAGAGAATTTGCAGGCTGGACTTACTGTTATGTTCTGCTACCAGAGCTAAGGAAAGAGAGGAGATCTGTCCCTACGATAGAACTCAGCTGAATCCCTACGATGTAACAGGGAACCTGATCCTGCGATCAGACCTGCTAAAGTCCTAAGCTAGTCTGTACGGAGACCTATAGATGTGGGGAAGGAATCCCTACAAGTACTAAGGACTGGGAGGAATATGGGACACCTCCTAACAGAAATAGTAGCAGACAGACGAACAAACAAAATATATACAGTACAGACCAAAAGTTTGGACACACCTTCTCATTTAAAGATTTTTCTGTATTTTCATGACTGAAAATTGTACATTCACACTGAAGGCATCAAAACTATGAATTAACACATGGGGAATTATATACTTAACCAAAAAGTGTGAAACAACTGAAAATATGTCTTATATTCTAGGTTCTTCAAAGTAGCCACCTTTTGCTTTGATGACTGCTTTGCACACTCTTGATGAGCTTCAAGAGGTAGTTACTGGAAATGGTCTTCCAACAATCTTGAAGGATTTCCCAGAGATGCTTAGCACTTGTTGGCCCTTTTGCCTTCACTCTGCGGTCCAGCTCACTCCAAACCATCTCGATTGGGTTCAGCTCTGGTGACTGTGGAGGCCAGGTCATCTGGCGCAGCACCCCATCACTCTCCTTCTTGGTCAAATAGCCCTTACACAGCCTGGAGGTGTGTTTGGGGTCATTGTCCTGTTGAAAAATAAATGATGGTCCAACTAAACGCAAACCGGATGGAATAGCATGCCGCTGCAAGATGCTGTGGTAGCCATGCTGGTTCAGTATGCCTTAAAGTTTGAATAAATCCCCAACAGTGTCACCAGCAAAGCACCCCCACACCATCACACCTCCTCCTCCATGCTTCACGGTGGGAACCAGGCATGTAGAGTCCATCCGTTCACCCTTTCTGCGTCACACAAAGACACGGTGGTTGGAACCAAAGATCTCAAATTTGGTCTCATCAGACCAAAGCACAGATTTCCACTGGTCTAATGTCCATTCCTTGTGTTCTTTAGCCCAAACAAGTCTCTTTTGCTTGTTGCCTGTCCTTAGCAGCAGTTTCCTAGCAGCTACTTTACCATGAAGGCCTGCTGCACAAAGTCTCCTCTTAACAGTTGTTGTAGAGATGTGTCTGCTGCTAGAACTCTGTGTGGCATTGACCTGGTCTCTAATCTCAGCTGCTGTTAACCTGTGCTTTCTGAGGCTGGTGACTCGGATAAGCTTATCCTCAGAAGCAGAGGTGACTGTTGGTCTTCCTTTCCTGGGGCGGTCCTCATGTGAGCCAGTTTCTTTGTCGCGCTTGATGGTTTTTGCAACTGCACTTGTGGACACTTTCAAAGTTTGCCCAATTTTTCGGACTGACTGACCTTCATTTCTTAAAGTAATGATGGCCACTCGTTTTTCTTTACTTAGCTGCTTTTTTCTTGCCATAATACAAATTCTAACAGTCTATTCAGTAGGACTATCAGCTATGTATCCACCTGACTTCTGCACAACACAACTGATGGTCCCAACCCCATCTATAAGGCAAAAAATTCCACTTATTAAACCTGACAGGGCACACCGTGAAGTGAAAACCATTTCCGGTGACTACCTCTTGAAGCTCATCAAGAGAATGCCAAGAGTGTGCAAAGCAGTCATCAAAGCAAAAGGTGGCTACTTTGAAGAACCTAGAATATAAGACATATTTTCAGTTGTTTCACACTTTTTTGTAAAGTATATAATTCCACATGTGTTAATTCATAGTTTTGATGCCTTCAGTGTGAATGTACAATTTTCATGGTCATGAAAATACAGAAAAATCTTTAAATGAGAAGGTGTGTCCAAACTTTTGGTCTGTACTGTAGAACATAGAGGTCCGTAGACCAAGCAAACTAACAGAGTTAGATACAGAACACAGGCTAGCTAGAAAGTAGTTATACAATGAAGTCCAGCAAAGCCAGAAGGGCGGAGCAGGATTAAATAGGCCAACAAGGTCATGTGACCAGCAAAGGAAAAAACCTAAGAGCAAGGTTCTAACACACACTACAGCATGAGCTGCACTCACACACAGAGACCTCGCAGACAGCAGTGAACAGTACAGAGCACTGTGCACTAGCGCTGCAAGGCACAGAGGTTTATAAAGTAGCTTGGGTAAAGCAGAATAGAGCAAATAGGTAGCTAAGACTGTCCCTCAGAACAGCAGCGTCCTATCCCTAACTGAATTCACAGCAGAGTAAGCTCAAAATGGCGGCGGCGGCTTTTATAGTGCATCATGACATCATTTCAGCAGCCAATCACAGCCACGCCATTAGATAACATGCCTACATGCCTAACAGGATGTGCCCACACTTCTTAGGATCCTCATTGGCTGAATAAAATGAAACTGGCTCATTGCATTATGGGAACTTCCGATTCCGGTATCCGATATTCTAAAAGTATCGGAACTAAGTATCGGAATTCCGATACCGCGAATATCGGCCGATACCCGATATTTCAGTATCGGAATGCTCAACACTACTTATGATGGCTGCTGACGCTTGGAGATTTGGTATTGGGGCCCAATGACTTGTTATCTGATCCTCTTTAGCCCTTTAGTTCTACCACATTGCCTGCAGTTTGACTACCAGAATCATTCAGGTTTTTATACGTGGACCGAAGGTCATTTTGTCTATGAATTCTTATGACAGCCTTGTTGTGAGTCTCAAAGGAAAGCATAGAGAACCTAACCTCCAGTTCTCTCATAAGAGCCTGAGTTACGTGATTCAACTGATGCACCGCAATGGAACAAACAACGTAGGAAGGCAGCAATCAATAAGAAATTAACAGAACAAATGTGTACCAGGTATTCATCACCATGGACCAAACAATACAAATGTTTGTGGAAGGGCCCCTTGAAGCATTAACCCCTTCACAACGGGGGCAATATCCATTTTTGCGATTTTTTTTTTCCTCCCCTTCTTCACAGAGCCATAACTTTTTTATTTTTCTGTCCACATAAACATGAGGGCTTGTTTTTTGCGAGTTGCACTTTCGAATGACACCATTTATTTTACCATGTAGTATACTAGAAAACGGGAAAAAAATTTCAAGTGGGAAGAAATTGTGAAAAAAATGCAATTCTGCCATTGTTTTTTGGGAATTGTTTTTACGGTGTACATTTTGTGGTAAAAACTATGATTGTGGCGATACCAAACATGTCCAGTTTTTATATTATTTTAGTGGTGAAAAACAATCATATGTTTGCAAAAAAAAAATTGGGGGGGTTGTGTCGCCATTTCCAGAGACCCGTAATGTTTTTATTTTTCAGCCGATGGAGCTGTGATGGCTTATTTTTGGAGAAGAAAGACAACATTTTTATTGATACCAGTGCAAAATGACCTCCAGCAGGCCACAAATGTGCATTTGTCTGCACAAACGGTTAGAAACCGACTCCATGAGGGTGGTATGAGAGCCCGACGTCCACAGATGGGGGTTGTGCTCACAGCGCAACACCGTGCAGGACGCTTGGCATTTGCCACAGAACGCCAGGATTGGCAAAGTCGTCACTAGCACCCTGTGCTCTTCACAGATGAAAGCAGGTTCACACTGAGCACATGTGACAGACGTGACAGTGTCTGGAGATGCCGTGGAGAGTGATCTGCTGCCTGCAACATCCTTCAGCATCAACGGTTTGGCAGTGGGTCAGTAATGGTGTGGGGTGGCATTTCTTTGGAGGGCCTCCATGTGCTCACCAGAGGTAGCCTGACTGCCATTAGGTACCGAGATGAGATCCTCAGACCCCTTGTGAGACCATATGCTGGTGCGATTGGCCCTGGGTTCCTCCTAATGCAGGACAATGCCAGACCTCTTGTGGCCCGAGTGTGTCAGCAGTTCCTGCAAGATGAAGGAATTGAAGCTATGGACTGGCCCGCCCGTTCCCCAGACCTGAATCCAATTGAGCACATCTGGGACATCATGTCTCGCTCCATCCACCAACGTCACGTTGCACTACAGACTGTTAAGGAGTTGGCGGATGCTTTAATCCAGATCTGAGAGGAGATCCCACAGGAGACCATCCGCAACCTCATCAAGAGCATGCCAAGGCATTGTAGGGAGGTCATACAGGCACGTGGAGGCCACACACAATACTGAGCCTCATTTTGACTTGTTTTAAGGACATTACATCAAAGTTGGATCAGCCTGTAGTGTGTTTTTCCACTTTCATTTTGGGGGTGACTCCAAATCCAGGCCTCCATTGGTTAATAAATTTATTTCCATTGATGATTTTTGTGTGATTTTGTTGTCAGCACATTCAACTTTGTACAGAACAAAGTAATTGAGAATATTTCATTTATTCAGATCTAGGATGTGTTATTTGACTGTTCCCTTTATATTTTTGAGCAGTATAATTGAGATCCATCAGTTGTCACGCAAGGTGTGGTAAAGACTTAGTGCAACACAGAGGGAAGAGGGAAAGGGAGCCCAGACACTAGGGAAAGGGGGGAGTGGAGACCTCCTAGTCTGGTCTAGGGTCACCCTGTCTCAACTATCGTCCCTATATTGGCTCTTCACCAATCACTGCACGCGTGCCTCGCCCTGACTTTCCCTGGTGTACAACTAAGGCTAGGGAAAGAAGGAGATGAGCACTGGTCGATCTCCACTAAACTCTGTAGACAGCAAGGGTAGACAAACAGGGGGGAATTGCTTAGCTTTAGACGACTTCAAATAAATGTGCATACCGCCTCAAGCTCCACAAGTAGTAATGAATATCGCCGGCACCTCCCTCTCAGACATACCTGGTATTAATACACCCAGGCCAGGGAGCTAATTAGCCAGAGGGAGGTAGCCGCTCGGTCCTAGAGACAGCCAGTCTCTAGGAAGATGTTTGTAATGCCAAATGTAGAGATCTCCTGCAACCAACTGCAGGGCCACTGTCTGTTACCTCTGACAGAGCCGAGACATCACTGTGGAAAAGGTTACAATGACATTTCTAAAGCTTTGGGACTACAGCGCACCAAAGTGAGAGCCATTATTCACAAATGGTGAAAACATACAGTATATGGAATATGTCCATCTTCCTGGGCGTCATCCTGGTATATACACTACCGTTCAAAAATTTGGGGTCATTTAGAAATGTCACTATTTTTTAAAGAAAAGCACATTTATTTTCAATGACGCTAACATTAAATGAATCAGAAATGCACTCTATATACATTGTTAATGTGGTAAATGACTATTCTAGCTGCAAACGTCTTGTTTTTATTGCAATATCTACATAGGGGTATAGAGACCCATTTTCAACAACCCCCACTCCAATGTTTTAATGGTACATTGTGCTTTCTAACTGTGTAAGAAGGCTAATGGATGTTTAGAGAACCCTAGAAAACCCTTGAACAAGTATGTTAGCCCAGCTGAAAACGGTTTGGCTGATTGGAGAAGCTATAAAATTGACCTTCCTTTGAGCTAGTTGAGAATCTGGAGCATTACATTTGTTTGTTCTATGAAACTCTCAAAATGGCCAGAAAAAGAGAACTTTCATGTGAAACTCGATAGTCTATTCTTGTTTTTAGAAATGAAGGCTATTCAATGCGAGAGGTTGCCAAGAAACTGAAGATTTCCTACAACGGTGTGTACTACTCCCTTCAGAGGAGAGCACAAACAGGCTCTAACCAGAATAGAAAGAGAAGTGGGAGGCCCCGCTGCACAACTGAGCAACAAGACAAGTACATTAGAGTCTCTAGTTTGAGAAATTGACACCTCACAGCTCCTCAACTGGCAGCTTCATTAAATAGTACACTCAAAACGCCAGTGTCAACGTCTACAGTGAAGAGGCGACTCCGGGATGCTGGCCTTCAGGGCAAAGTGGCAAAGAAAAAGCCATATCTGAGACTGGCTAATAAAAGGAAAAGATTAATATAGGCAAAAGAACACAGACATTGCACAGAGGAAGATTGGAAAAAAGTTTTATGGACAGATGAATCAAAATTTGAGGTGTTTGGATCACACAGAAGAACATTTGTGAGAAGCAGAAAAACTGAAAAGATGCTGGAAGAGTGCCTGAAGCCATCTGTCAAGCATAGTGGCGGTAATGTGATGGTCTGGGGTTGCTTTGGCGCTGGTAAAGTGGGAGATTTGTACAAGGTAAATGGGATTTTGAATAAGGAAGGCTATCACTCCATTTTGCAACGCCATGTCATACCCTGTGGACAGCGCTTCATTAGAGCCAATTTCATCCTACAACAGGACAATGACCCAAAGCACACCTCCAAATTATGCATGAACTATTTAGGGAAGAAGCAGGCAGCTGGTATTCTATCTGTAATGGAGTGGCCAGCGCAGTCACCAGATCTCAACCCCATTGAACTGTTGTGGGAGTAGCTTGACCGTATGGTACGCAAAAAGTGCCCATCAAGCCAATCCAACTTGTGGGAAGGGCTTCAGGAAGCATGGGGTGAAATTTCTCAAGATTACCTCAGCAAATTAACAGCTAGAATGCCAAAGGTCTGCAATGCTGTAATTGCTGCAAAGAGAGCATTCTTTGACGAAAGCAAAGTTTGAAGGAGAAAATTATTCTTTCTAATAAAAATCATTATTTCTAACCTTGTCAATGTCTGGACTATATTTTCTAATCATTTTGCAACTCAATTGATAAACAAAAGTATGAGTTTTCATGGAAAACACAAAATTGTCTGGGTGACCCCAAACTTTTGAACGGTAGTATATCCCCCCATCCTGGTATATGTCATTCGCTCTGCCGCTGTTCTTTAATGTATAGAAAAAAATAAACTATTATACTCACCAGGGGCGTACATAGAAGTCATTGGGCCCCATAGAACAGATATAATGCTCTCCCCATAGTCCTCCATATAGTATAATGCACAGTCCATAGTCCTCCATATAGTTTAATGCACAGCCCATAGTCCTCCATATAGTATAATGCATCCCATAGTCCTCCATATAATATACTGCACAGCCCATAGTCCTTCATATGGTAAAATTCATAGTCCATAGTCCTCCATAAAGTATAATGCACAGCCCATAGTCACCCATAAAGTATAATGCACAGCTCATAGTCATCGATAAACTATAATGCATAGACCATAGTAAACCATAAAGTATAATGAACAGCCCATAGTCATCCATGAAGTATAATGCACTCCCCGTAGTCACCCATAAAGTATAATGCACTTCATAGTCACCCATAAAGTATAATGCACAGCCAATAAAGTATAATGCACAGCCCATAGTCACCCATGAAGTATAGTGCACAGCCTATAGTCATCCATAAAGTATAATGCACAGCCTATAGTCACCAATAATGTATAATGCACAGCCCATAGTCACCCATAAAGTATAATACACCTCATAGTCATCCATAAAGTATAATGCACAGTCCATAGTCACCCATAAAGTATAATGCACCTCATAGTCATCCATAAAGTATAATGCACAGCCCATAGTCATCCATAAAGTATAATGCACAACCCATAGACATCCATGAAGTATAATGCACAGCCCATAATCAACCATAAAGTATAATGCACAGCCCATAGTCATCCATAAAGTATAATGAATATACCATAATCATCCATACAGTATAATGCACAGACAATAGTCATACATGAAGTATAATGCAGTAGTATGGCCTCTCATATAAAAAAATAAATAGCTCCCCTGCGCTCCCTCACCATTGTGTCCGTAGCATGCGACGGGAGTGCATGACATCACTTCCATGTGCCCTCAGTCACTGGCACGCCAATGTCAGCTGCTGGCCTCTGATTGGCTGGCAGCGTGTATTGCTGTGCACAGACCCAATGGGTGTGCAGTGCAATACACTTCAGCAGGATGTGCGTCCGAGAATGCACATCCAGTTGAAGTTTCTGCTGGCATCGGCAGGCCCTTGACCCACGGTCGTTACTAGAGATGAGCGTTGTTCGACTCGAACTGTTCGCCAATCTCAAATTTGAGCTGTTTTGGGCGGTGTTCGAGCCGTTTGGCGAACACGAACGATTTGAGAAAAATTCGGCTGTTCGAGGTTATGTTCGATAACTGTTCGTGCACCAAAATCATAACTGGATTTTTTCTCAGTAATGATGAAAATTAATGTTAATACGCAGTTTGAGTGTACAGCGGGGTGGGGGGAGGGGCAGGGGATGGATCTCTGCAGGAATAATGAAGATCTCCATTTTTTTTTCTCTTTCCCGCATTTACAGTGGGGAGGTGCAATCTGTCAGCCTATCAGCAGCGCACACACGGAGCGAAGTGCTTTTTTTCACACAAGCAAGGGCATGTGTCATTGGCAGTGTATGTCACATGTCCTTGCCCTATAAGACCAAGCCATTTTCCCCGTCGCCACCATTTTCTCACTGCTGCAGCTGCGTGTTAGACGGCACCGATGTTGCTGTGTGCGCTATACCTTGTTAATTTCAAGCCAATTTTCGCACAAATCTACAGATAGCTTGGGAGTAGGGAATAGTTGTGATTGCAGTCCTTTTAAGGACTAGGTTACAGCATTTCCTACGACTTTTATCAGGCAGGTCTGTGCTCTTAAATAGATAGATTGTGGGAGTAAAGACTAATTGTAATTGCAGTCCTTCTCAGGACTAGGTTACATCAGTTCCTATCAGTTTTTGCCAGGCAGGTCTGTGCCAGTGCTGTGCAAGTTTTTTTCACAGCATTTGGCTGAATCTAGCAAAGCTAATCCTTTTAGGCCTATTGCAGAGTGTGTTAGTCAGTGGAGTAGCCTATCTGTGTTGCAAGATATACCACCTGTGTATAGAATACCAATTTTTTTACTGCACCTAGTGAAGTAAAATCTTTTGGGCATAGCATCATTCTATTAGTCCATCTATACTGACCTCCATCAGGTTGCAAATTGAATATAATTTTTTTCTGCATCTAGCTCTGAAAAAATATTTGGGCTTCTAGCAGTGTGTGGGACTTGTTCTATTAGTCCATCTATACTGACCTCCATCAGGTTGCAAACTGAATATAATTTTTTTCTGCATCTAGCTCTGAAAAAATATTTGGCCTTCTAGCAGTGTGTGGGACTTTCTCTATTAGTCCATCTATACTGACCTCCATCAGGTTGCAAATTAAAAATAATTTTTATCTGCATCTAGCTCTGAAAAAATATTTGGCCTTCTAGCAGTGTGTGGGACTTTCTCTATTAGTCCATCTATACTGACCTCCATCAGGTTGCAAATTAAAAATAATTTTTTGTCTGCATCTAGCTCTGAAAAAATATTTGGCCTTCTAGCAGTGTGTGGGACTTTCTCTATTAGTCCATCTATACTGACTTCCATCAGGTTGCAAATTAAAAATAATTTTTTGTCTGCATCTAGCTCTGAAAAAATATTTGGCCTTCTAGCAGTGTGTGGGACTTTCTCTATTAGTCCATCTATACTGACCTCCATCAGGCTGCAAATTCAAAATAATTTTTATCTGCATCTACCTCTGAAAAAATATTTGGCCTTCTAGCTGTGTGTGGGACTTGTTCTATTAGTCCATCTATACTGACCTCCATCAGGTTGCAAACTGAATATTATTTTTTTCTGCATCTAGATCTGAAAAAATATTTGGCCTTCTAGCAGTGTGTGAGACTTTCTCTATTAGTCCATCTATACTGACCTCCATCAGGTTGCAAATTAAAAATAATTTATATCTGCATCTAGCTCTGAAAAAATATTTGGCCTTCTAGCAGTGTGTGGGACTTTCTCTATTAGTCCATCTATACTGACCTCCATCAAGTTGCAAATTAAAAATAATTTTTTGTCTGCATCTAGCTCTGAAAAAATATTTGGCCTTCTAGCAGTGTGTGGGACTTTCTCTATTAGTCCATCTATACTGACCTCCATCAGGTTGCAAACTGAATATATTTTTTTTCTGCATCTACCTCTGAAAAAATATTTGGGCTTCTAGCTGTGTGTAGGACTTGTTCTATTAGTCCATCTATACTGACCTCAATCAGGTTGCAAACTGAATACAATTTTTTTCTGCATCTACCTCTGAAAAACTATTTGGGCTTCTAGCTGTGTGTGGGACTTGTTCTATTAGTCCATCTATACTGACCTCCATCAGGTTGCAAATTGAATATAATTTTTTTCTGCATCTAACCCAGCCAATAGTTTTGGCCTAATACCACAGTTTGGCCACTCAGCTCTGCTCGGTTCCCATCCATTGTTTTTTTGTGCAAACAACTCCAGAGTTGTGAATTAGTTAACCACCAAAATGAGTGGAAAAAGGCCTGCTGCTGGTGGAAAGGGGAATAAGCGTGTTGGGAAGGGGAAAAAAGGTTGTGTCCGTGGGGTAGGTGTTAAAGCAACAGTAACATCTGCAGAAGAAAGACCATCTTCCAGCCAAACTAAAATGTCTACTTCTTTTAGCGGACAATGTGATAAGATCCCTTTCTTACGGCCACGCCAATCGCTACAAATTCCAGATGAGGCACAAAAACAGCAGGTGCTTCAACGGATATCAAGTGCTCCTTTAAGTGGGCTCTCCTCCACATCAACTTCAACATCACAAATACTCCAGTCCTCAAAGGTGTCACCCCAATCGCACTTGCTTCCTCACAGCTCCCAAATCTCCAGCGGCCCGTCTGAGTATGAGGAAGAACAGATGGTTGAGTCTGCAGAGCTGTTTACTCATACTATAGCCTGGGAATCAGAGGTCGACTCCAGCGCTTCTGTGAATCCAGACGAGGAAATGATCTGCACTGATGCCCAGAATCTTTATGAGTCGGATCCTGGACCAGACGCAGAAGGTTCTGACCATAATGTAGACCCTCATTCCCAAACTGTAACTCCTGTTGGTGGAGACAATGAGGAAGACGATGATGAGACTCAAATACCTGATTGGAGCGACAACTTTAATTTTTTGTCAGGGCAGGAACAGGTTGGCTCTGAGCACGACGGGTGTGATAACGCACAGGGTGATGATGATGAGGTTGGAGATCCCACTTACTGTCAACCCACAGTCAGCCAAGAGATGAGGTCAGCAGAGGAGGTGGAGGAAGATGCTAGTGACGACGAGGTCAGGTTGCGCCTTCCTGGACAGAGACGTAGTACTGGAAGCACGTCAACAACTGCATCCTCAAACACAACTCTGCCTCTCACCACAAGTCGTGGTGGCTCTTCAGGTCGCATGGGTGCTAAGCCTTGCATAGCCTGGGCATTTTTTCAGATCGATAAAGATGACCCAACTCGTGTTATCTGTAACATTTGTCAGCAAAAGCTAAGTAGAGGCCAAAAAATACATAGTTTGAGTACTTCATGCATGAACCGGCACATGGACAAGAAGCATAAGTTGCAGTTGGAAGCTCAGTGTGCTACAATGCAGCCTAGCCGGCCGGGCCAACCACCGTCTGCCATATCGTGTGCATCCGCGGCCTCTTCATCCTCTGTGACTGGGGGGACAGCAGTCACACCTGTTTTGGGGCGCAGACCTGCCACCTCTTTACCCGCAACAGCCAGCGTGATTGGCAGGTCATCATTTTCTTTGGAGGTGGTAACACCAGCTGGTGTTGAGCGCTGTCCGACATCGATAGCACCACCTTTGGATCAAGGCAACCTAACATGTCCGCCTGCATCTTCCTCACAGACCGGCAGTTTGCCGGGGACACCCTTATCAACCCCGTCTAAGCACAATAGCCAGCCCTCGGTCCCTCAGATGTGGACAAGTAAAAGACCATTTCCTCCTAGCCATGAGAAAGCTAAGAGGTTGAATTTCACCATCTGCAAGCTCTTGGCTACAGAAATGCTGCCTTTCCGCCTGGTGGACACAGAGGATTTTCGAGACCTTATGTCCGTCGCAGTGCCCCAGTACCAGATGCCCAGTCGGCACTACTTCTCAAAGAAAGGTGTGCCTGCGCTCCACCAGCATGTCGCACACAACATCACCGCTTCTTTGAGAAACTCTGTGTGTGACAGGGTGCATTTCACCACAGACACTTGGACGAGTAGGCATGGACAGGGGCGTTACATGTCGCTGACTGGGCACTGGGTAACTATGGTGACAGCAGGACAAGGGGCTGCTGTCCAAGTCTTGCCGTCCCCATGAGTTGTGCGTCAATCCTCTTTATGTCAAAGTTCCTCCACTGCTTCTGCCTCCTCAACCTCCTCTCGGTCTTCCACCTGCACCCAAAGCCTGTCTGGTCATGCCACAAGCTTTCTAACTGCGCAGAAGGGATCCTGCACACCTCCTTACTATGCTGGCAGTAGGGCTCAACGTCATCAGGCGGTTTTTACTTTGAAATGTCTGGGAAATGTGAGTCACACAGCTGAGGAGTTGTGGTCGGCTCTGGAGAACCAATTTCATGAATGGTTGTCTCCACTGGATCTGAAACCAGGGAAGGCCGTGTGCGACAATGCTGCAAACCTGAGTGCAGCCCTTCGCCGGGGCAATGTCACACACGTGCCTTGTATGGCTCACGTGTTGAACCTGGTTGTCCAGCAATTTTTAGCCCACTATCCCAGACTAGATGGCCTTCTGCAGAGGGCACGGTCGCTGTGTGCTCACTTCCGCCGTTCGCATCCCGCAGCTCAGCGACTTACATCTCTACAGAAGTCGTTGGGCCTGCCACTTTACCGGCTAAAATGCGATGTGCCTACCCGGTGGAATTCAACTCTGCACATGTTGCAGCGACTGTGGCAGCACCGACAAGCCTTGGTGCAATACGTTCTGACGTATAGCCTGGGCCAACGAGATCCAGAGGTGGGGCAAATCACGCTGGAGGAGTGGTCTCAGATCAGGGACCTATGCACCCTTCTGCACAGTTTTGAAATGGCGACGAAGATGTTTAGTGCTGACGATGCCATTATCAGCATGACTATTCCGGTGATTTACATGCTGGAGCACATGTTAAACAGAATTCGGAGTCAGGTGGTGGCACAAGAGGAGGCGGAGGAAGTAGAGGAGGAGGAGTTGTATGCGGAAGGGCTAACATCTGCAAGGTCCAGACGGTCGGCAGCACCAAGGCGGCAGGCATGTGAGGGTGGGGGAGATGGTTTTACCAGGGCGCATGGTAGCAGCCAAACTAGTGAGGAAGGTGCAGGAGCCCAGGAAGAAGTGGAGGACGAACTGATGGAAGACTCATCACATGAGGGAGACCTTGATCACATTTCTGTTGTGCGAGGTTGGGGGGAGAGGACAGAGGAAGGAAGCATGATTGTTACCTCGCCACCAACACAACAGGGACTTGGTGCTCCTGGATGCGCAACACACATGAGTGCCTTCTTGCTGCACTACCTGCAACATGACCCTCGAATTGTGAGAATTAGAAATAATCCTGACTACTGGGTTGCCACACTGTTAGATCCCCGGTACAAAAGTAAATTTGCAGAAATTATTCCTGCCATAGAAAGGGATGCACGCATGCAGGAGTATCAGCAGAGACTGTTGCAGAATCTTACATGTGCTTTTCCACAAAACACCAGTGGTGCACGTAGTGAATCTTACAGTTCCAACTTGCCAACCGTCGGACCGTCGAGTGTTCAGCGCTCAAACCGTAACAGAACCACAGTATCTGCTGGTAACATCAATTTTGCGGAATCATTTCACCACTTTTTTAGCCCATCCTTTGCAAGGCCACAGGAGACAAGAAGTCTGACACATAGTCAACGCCTAGAGACGATGGTACAGGAGTATCTCCAAGTAAACATTGAAGCCATGACTGTGTCACTGGACCCTTGCTCTTTTTGGGCTTCCAATCTGGATAAATGGCCGGAGCTAGCCACTTACGCCTTGGAGATCTTGTCATGCCCCGCAGCCAGCGTTCTGTCTGAACGTGTGTTCAGCGCTGCTGGTGGTGTTCTGACAGATAAGCGCACGCGGCTCTCCACTGATAATGATTCTATTAGACCATCTATAATAAGCTCCACCAGATTTAAAATTACTAATCATGTTTATCTGTATCTTGACTGGAAAATAATTTGGGCTTTGTAGCAGTGTGCAGCACTGATCCTATTAGGCCATCTATACTAAGCTCCACCAGATTTAAAATTAATAATAATTTTTAGCTGCATCTAGCCCTGAAAATAATTTTGGGGCTCCGAGATGCGCAAGACACATAAGTGCCTTCTTGCTGCACTACCTGCAACATGACCCTCATATTGTCAGAATTCGAAGTAATCATGACTACTGGGTTGCCACACTCTTAGATCCCCCAAACTTTTCGATCAACCTTTTCATTTTAATAAAGACCAAAAAATGGTCATTTTTGAAATTATAAGCATTAGCAGGTTATTAGAAACTGAAATCAAACAGTTTTCAACTCAAAACTTTATTCTAGGTGATGTTACATTTTCACATAGGACCCCTTGTTCGAAAGGAGCTTCTGAACTCTCTCGTCCATTGAATTTGTCAGGTTTTGGATGGTTTCTGCTTCAATTGTTTTGCATGAGGACAGAATACCCTCCCAGAGCTGTTGCTTAGATGTGAACTGCCTCCCGCCATCATAGACACTCCTTTTGATGATGCTCCAGAGGTTCTGAATGGGGTAGAGGTCAGGGGAGCATGGGGGTCACACCATAAGTTTGTCCCCTTTTATGCCCATATCAGCCAGAGATGCAGATGTTTTATGTGCAGCATGAGATGGTGCATTATCATGCAAAAAATGATCTTGCTGTGAAATACACGGTTCTTCTTCTTGAACCATGGCAGGAAGTGCTGTTTGAGAAAATCCACATACATTATGGAGTTCATCTTTAGCGCCTTCAGGGATCCTAAAGGGGCCGACAATCTCTCTCCCCATGATTCCAGCCCAAAACATTACTCCACCTCCTCCTTGTTGGCGCTGTAGCCGTGTTTGCGTGGGGTGTCCATCAACCAGCCATCCTCCACTTCATCCATCTGGACCATCGAGCGCTGCACGGCACTCATCCGTGAACAAAACAGTTTTGAAATCAGTCTTCATGTAATGTTTGGCCCACTGGAGCCGTTTCTGCTTGTGTGAAGTGGATAGAGGAGGTCGACAGGATGGCGTATGCACAGCGCTGCAAACCTCTGAAGGACCCTGCATCTTGTTGTTTAGGGGACGTTGGAGGCACCAGCAGCTTCAAAAACTTGTCTGCTGCTATGACAAGGCTTTTTTGCCGCTGCTCTTTTAACCTGACGTAATTGCCTGTAGGAAAGAGTCCTCAATTTGCCCTTATCAGCACGCACACGTGTGTACTGTGAATCAGCTCCATACTTCTTGATTGCCAAGACACTTCATCCTGATCATCGCACAATGTTGATTGTAGTCATGCCTTGACCTAAACACTCCACAATTTGTTGCTTCTCAGCAGCCGACACATCCTTTTTCTTTCCCATTTTGGCAGAAAATGTAGGCTGCTTAATAATGTGAGACAGCCTTCTTAAGTTGTCTTGCCTTTCATTGGACACACCTGCCAAACTAATTAGCACAGGTGTCTGCAATTGCTTACAGTGATATAAAGAGCCCTGACACACATCACCATCAATGAGTTTAACTGACAAACAAACAAATTCTTCCCTTATCACTCCTAAACACTTTTTGCATAATAATTTGGAACACAGTGTACATGTGCTTTTCCACAAAACACCAGTGGTTCACGTAGTGAATCTTACAGTTCTAACTTGCCAACCGTGGTCTGTATGGAGTTGTTCAATAAAGGGCCCAAAATTAAGATAACATAGATGGGAGAGGTCTCTATGAATAGGAATTCCTAAGTATTTGATACCCTGTGAGGGCCAGGCAAAGGGAAAGTTGGACTGGATGGAATCCTATATGGATTTGGGGAGGGAGACATCGAGGGCCTCAGACTTCGCTGCATTGATTTTAAAATTTGACCATGTAACAAAGTGATCTATTTCAGCCATAACAGCATGGATGGATATATGTGATTGAGTGATATATACTAGGACATCATCAGCAAATAGAGAGCACTTGTACTCGGTGCCTCCCACCTCAATCCACCTAATATTGGGGTTATGGCGAATTGATGAGAGCAGGTGCTCCGTCACTAGGATGTATAAGAGAGGGGACAGAGAACATCCCTGCCTTGTCCCATTGGTGATTGTGAAAGGTGATGAAAATGTTCTGACGCGCCCCCTGGGCCTTGGGACACCCGGAGCCGGACCCTTTTTGGTGGATGCTGGTGGTTGTAGTCTCCGTGGCGGCGACCCGGTTCCGTGGCTCAGGGCGGTCAAACCAGTGGCGGAACTATTTATGTGGTTTTGATGTTTAAATGTCCGACTACGCCACCCGTGGATTGCGGTCAGAGTGAACCGCCGCTCCAGGGCAGACCGCTGAGGCTGGTGTTGTGGGTGCAGCAGAGCGTAGCATAACTCCCCACGGGAGAAGTATAGCCTCAGGGCAGTGTATGCGGAGGATGGGGGTGATGGTGCAGGGCAGCAGCAGTAACGACACGGAGTCAGTGATGCAGTCCAGGGCCTTTACTCACAGTTCTTATTATCCAGACCACGTCTGCAGGTAACGGCTGCCCACGTCGTACTGTGCTCACCAGGTGAGGGGCTCAGACAACTCCCAGATAACTTTGGAGCGCTTCACAGGACCCCCTTTGTGTGTCCTTTGTCTGGCCTTTCTTACCAACCCTTCTGTCCGGCTGCCTCGGGCCTCCTCTTGGTAAACTTGGCGCCAGTTTCCCTGACCCTATGTGGTGCCTTCCTAGCGGGTGTAGCGAGGGGCTGCGCCACATAAAATGTCACAGCCTCCTGTTTCTAGCTGAGGGTCGTTTCCTGCCTCCACTAGTTTCGGGGACCGGTCTCCCCCTTTGGCCTGACCCCTCCACGCAGGTGGATTCGGGCGTGCGGTGGCGACTCGCCCGTCCGCACCCCTGGGATCCCTTCGTTCCTCGTTCCTGGAGCCTTCTCCGCTCCTCTTCTTTCCTTCTCCCTTTTCCAGGCCTGGGCCTCTGTTACTAGGCCCGCCTCCGGAGCAGAGCTCATGCAGAGCCCCTGCTCCCTGCCACTTCTGCTCAGACTTCTCTGCACTGAACTAAGATGGTGCCCACCTTTTATACTCCCTTCTCAATGCACCCAGGAACTGCTTCCTCCCTGCTCCTGCACTACAGGGTTCCCCTTCCTCAGTGTTCCCTCCCCCCACTCCAACCAGGGACAGGGACTGTCGTGCCCATCTCAGGGGCATATTGGTCGCCCTGCCCCACGGCAATGCGGTGTAATGCATGCAGGTATCGGGTCCTGATCCACACTACATCCTTACCTGAGAGTGAGATATCACACCTCTGGGTGAGGTGCAATACCTCTGTAGCAACCGAGCCCTCAGGGTGCTACAGTTCCATTTATCTTCAGCCTAGGTGACGTATTGCGATACAGGGCCTTGATTTTGGCTATAAAAGGGTCCCCTAGACCCCTACCCCAAGCTTTTTAAGAGAATCATATATGGCGTGCCAGGAGACTCTATGGAATGCTTTCTCAGCATCCAACGAGAGTATCTAATTACAAATTTTTAACTGCATCTAGCCCAGGAAATACTTTGTGCCTAGTAGCAGTGTCTGCTAGTCAGCGGATTATCCCGGCTGTTAAGCAAGCTACACCACCTGTAGTTTGGACACTTAATTTTTTCAAAGGAAATGCTTCGGGACCACGGGATACTCAGTGAAGAGCATCAGGAGGCACCCCAAGGCATAGGGGCTGGGACTGGCAGTAGGATGCCTTGCGGTGGACAGCCGAGCTCGATCCTTATAAAAGCTTTTTAACTGCAGCAGCTTTAGTGGACGCTACTGGAGCTGGAATTACGCGGCTGCTGGCATGAGACTTGCCCTCCAATAGATCCTTGTAAATGGATTTAAAGTGTATTCATTCAAATTAGAGAGACAATTTAAATTAAAAAGCTTAGAGCTGCCTCCACCACAGGGGGGCTCGCTCGACCCACCAGTGGACAGGCACCAGTATTGGGAGAGGGGGGCTGGCCGTCAGGGTTCACCGCGGTTCTGGCACAAACCCGGCGACGCGGAGGTGGCACGGGCAGGAGCGGACTGAACGTGTCGGCTTCTCACTTTTTGGATTTTAGAAGGGCATGACATGCCTATATCTGTGTCTCCCCCTCCTTTTACTCCTCCACCTCTTTTCTTTTCGCATGACTATACGTACTTGTCACTTTTCCATGTGTTAGTTGTGTCTTCTGAGCAGTTTGTCAGCTTTTGGACACCTTTGAAGGTGTTTTCTATGTGTTTCTATGTGTTTTTGTTTGCCTGCCATTGGTTTTAACGGTGTTCGAAGGTGTTCGACGAACAGTTCGACGAACAGTTCGGCGAACACACGGGTGTTCGACGAACCGAACCGAACTCGAACACTACGGGGGTGGCTCAACACTAGTCGTTACGCCACTTGATGTCACAACATTGCTGTATATAGCAGGGATCACGGTTTCCTTTGAACCCTGGCCAGAGCTCCGTAATGATAAGCAGGGAGCTCTTTAATAGACACCTGGCTGTCTGAGATTGACAGCGGCATTTAACATTTTAACAATCGTGGGTCGAGCTCTGCTGCACTTGCAATTATCTGAGGCAGGTCCTGGCTGTATTACACAGCCATGATTTGCCGGGTATGGGGCGAGCTCATCCCGTCAGCCCGCTCCATACACCCGCTTCTGACAAGTTTGCTAGGCTTACAGCAGAAAGACAATAAGCAGCAGGTCTGAGCCAGACTAAAGAAACAAACAGGAGTTTGCAGAGATGATAGCCAGCTGACAGATCTAGTATTTGAGGCAAATTTCAAGGTACTCAGGAACTGGATATAAGCTTTACTGACTACTCAGACAAAAAAGGGTGTTGGAGCCAGGCATGAGAGGCCTTGAGTGATGATGACATTAGAGTTTACCAGGCATCTTGTGAAACCTGGCTTGGATCATTGCTTAGAGTTGGGCTATAGAGGAGGAAAGCAAGACTGGCCCTGGTGCTGAAACAGTTGAGTAATATACAGTAAGTGGAAGGGAAAGCAACTACAAACAAGAAATGCAATCTCACAGTAACCCGAAATAGACCATTGTAGACCGTGTACCGGGGCGGACTACCAAGGATACAATAAAGCTGTAAACAAGGAAAGCAGCCAAAACCAAACTTGCCAGATGAAATTTTACTGACAAATTTAGATTGAATACTTTTCCAACATAAAAAGAAAAGTGAACCAAGTTAACTCACACACAGACAGCCAAGACAGACCAGGATCACTGTGCTGCACAACTCCGTAGGTTCGGAAGTAGTAACTAGGATGCTATTATTTACCTAGTCGGTCATCTGCCTAGTGCGGTCACCGTGCGTTTGCCTAGAATTCTGAAACAATCAAATGAATGTCAGGGATGGATTATTGGTATTGCAGCACAGGAGTTCACAAACTTAACGAAATGACTCTAAGTCTAATTCTCCCCACCGTGTGAGTAAATAAGCACTCTTCAACTGGAGCAGGCATGCATGGTGGAGTGGGATCCTCCTGGGTGGAATCCTGTTATCGATTTAGTTCTGCACTGAACCGTGCTGGACACTGATGCTATCAAGTGCCTGTTTCTGCCTGTCTGAGTTTGGCCCGAACTAACTGTGCGTGTGTGCACGCTCCCAGCGTGAACCCTGCGGTGGGCCTGAGCTCAGGACTTACTGATCTGTGTCTGGTCACTGTAATGCTGCAGAGTTGCATCCACCCAGCTGACCACTGAGTGAACAGGGGATGGCGAGTCTACAACCAGTGCATGGTGCCACTGCTGGCTTGCTGGAAGGCTCTCCAGCTGAGTCGTTGATACCGGCTCTCAGGGATTTCGGCTCCACTCTCTCCTGTCGACGTCATCACTGCAAAGTTTTCCCCTGCCAGGGGAACTGGAACGGGATGGTAACCTATGTTATCCAGAGCGGTCTTTGTCTCCCTAGGACACACGGCTCCACGAATGCCGCTAGATGGAGATGCAACACGTTCTCCCTCTTCTAGCTCTTGCCTTCTTCTCATTAAGATCTCCATGATCCACCCCTTCCTGTGATGGACTTCCTCCTAGTTGCTTGCAACGCCCCCCCACTCAGTCACATTTATTTCCTCTTTGATCTGTGGTGTATTAACCTTCTCAATTTACTCCCCACCTCATGACCCACACACAGATTGACTACTTTTTTGGCAACATTCCTACGCTGTGCATCCTAGCTGATGAACTGTTGGACGCGTTGATGTGATCCGACCATACTCCAATAATGAGTAAACTTCAATTTCACTATCCAATTCTAGTGCATGTCATTGAAGATTGAATGAGTCCTTTCTCAAAAAAACACAGCATTGGAAGGAAATTTGGGCTCTTTGAAGGAGTTCTTTGCCATGAATGAAGGCTTGGATACATTAGATGCCACTATTTGTGTAGCTCATAATGTAGTTATGAGGTGTGACTACACTGCAATTGGTTCTAGAACCAAAAAGAGACCACATTAAGTAATAAAAGCTTAAGACCCTTTCCTGGATGTTAGACCCAGAAACACCTCCTAAAACCATTGGTTCATGTGAGGTCCAAAATAAGGGAATTAACTGTTTGTGGAATAGTCTAACTCCTGCTTTATTCTAAACAGAGGTACTATGGGAGAGGAAACAAATCAAACACCCGTCGTGTCAGGAAACACACATCGTCTTGTCAGGAAACAGTTAAAGGCTTAAAGGTGCTATATAAGTAAGTAAAATAAATAATAAAGAAATGTATTATCTCCAGTTCACTAATTTTAGCTGACAGAGCGTAAAGGTAAGGAATCATTTTGTGAGAAACCACTTTTAATCTAATAAGTCTATATGGAATATGGAGATCTGTATCAGAGATAAAAAAAAAGTTTTGAGAAGTGGATTCAATAAGCAATAGGTCAGGATGAGCAGCACAGACCAGAACAGTGAGTGCAGATAGCGCCAACAATAGCTGAGACTAGTTAGTAATCGGGAATCCAGATTCAACAGAGTTGAGTGTGTGACAGCACCAATAATATGAGAGACAAGTTAGTTATCAGGTACCCTGATTGCAGAGTTTAGGATCTGGACAGTACTAAAATTAGCAGGACTGGTTGTAGAATCTGCTTGCTGGATTGCAGTCAGGAGTAGCTTAGAAGGTAATTACGGTAGATAGCTGACTAGAGCAAAGCAAAGTGGAAAATGTGGCCTGACTTCTGGAAAAAAAACATGGTAGCAGAGTGTTTCACTACCTGAATACTCAGGCAGTACTCAGCCACCTGAGCCAGCTTTGAAGGGCCAAGGACCATAAACGGACTAGCACAGATGGATCTGGAGATTGGTGAAGGAAGCAGTGCTGGACCCAAGAGAGGTGAGTAACATCTGAATACTATAAATATATATTAAGAAATTAATCAGAGCAGAATTTCAGACTATTTGTCGTGTTTGTATGAAATTTCTGAAAAAGATATAACTATATAGCAGCATCAACTTTTAATAACTTGAATAAATCTATACTTGTACATTTTGTGCTATCATGGTGCGGGTTATTATTTGATTACAAGTAATAAAACAAAAGTGAAAACTTACAGTCATTTCCTCATAATGTGGTGCAATTTATTCACAAGGGGTGATTATTATATGTCATTTGAAATGCATCAAACAGAAGGTTAGCTGTAACATATGTATCAATTATGCAAGTTTACGCCTCAGAGCTTTCACTGCCAATAAGTGGATTACCTTCCTGACTAGAATTATATGGGTTTCTGTCACTGATTATGTCATTTAGTAAGAGAACGAGTAAAATTCTATAAACCTGATTGATTAAATCCACTGATTCTTAGCTTGGCTGCATTTGCTTCAGACATCTATTAGCTGATGATTCATGGAACATCTATCATATTAGTAGAAGATAGGGGGAATGAAAAAGGTGATATGAAGACATGAAATATTATTATCTAGAAAAATGATTATACAACATGTATAGGATATGGTAATTTATACCTTAATTTCCAGAATTACAAATCAATGATAACATCTACTTAAAGGCAATTTGTCAGCAGATTTCACAATATAAATTATATAATTTATTAAATAGATCTCATACTCCTGATGAGGCTGATGTATTTACTTTGTAAATCCATGTCAGAATGATGTGCAATCCATTTTGAAGATTTAATTCAATCTCTCTTCCTTCACCTCGTCTGATTGGCAGCTCCTCAGTGTCTAACCTGTCTGCTGCTGAGCTCTCACACTGCTCTGTCCAAGCTGCAGCTGTCAGTCAGGCTGGGTTGGGTGGAGATTGAATACACTTGGAATCATGAGTTCTCTCTTTTTTACTTTGACTCCTAACATTTCTATTTTAATATCAGGTTTCTTAGCCATACTGACATAATGTAGATTTTCAGAGTATATACCCCAGCCTAGTCAGGTCGAATTTATGCAATTTGTGATAAGAAATCTGCAGGGTAAGAAGAAAGAATACTTGCAATCAGAGGCCACAATAACGCTTGTACAAGTTTCACTGATGCCTGTGCAGGCTATTTTATGCTTAAAAAAACATCAAACCTATTACTACGCATGAGACTTTTCCAGTAGTTTTCAATCACTCCTTATCTGACTACACATGGTGCTTCTCAGCACTGTATGCAGGAATATTAACAGCACTGAGCCCATGTGAAGTTATATGAGAAGTTCTACATCATTGGACCTGACACTAAATAACGTCAGCGGCTCTTTGAATGTTTAACCTTTGCAGAGAGAGCAGGTCTTAAGATGAGACCATATACTGACAAGGAGTCAGTTACTAATGTTTGTGGCATATTCTTCATACTATTAATCCTGGACCGTGGCTGGACAACAACTACCATCTATTTACCGCAAGATGTCATTTACAGGCATATGAGAGATTTCATGCTCGCTGTATCCAAATACACCTACATTGTCTTTACCGTTGTTGCTCTTGCCTGTCCACTGCCACTTTTCTCATGGTGAGGTTCACGTGCGCTGGGGGTCCACGCGGCCGTGCGCACCCCTGGCCGTCTTGTGATCCGCCCCGTACTTCCGGAACCCACCTCCCACGGGCTCTGCGCACGCGCGGTGGATCTGATGGCCGGTGGGTGCGCAGTGGCTTGGTATCGGATCCGCAGCGCATGCGCCACAATACCCCCAGTAGGTAGCTCTGACTATGATTGTATGACTTATCACGTGGTGGTCACATGATCAGATAACCCACATATATTCAGGTCCTTTCCTCATTCCCCTATCGCCTCTTGAGAAAGCCGGTCCCCTGGCGGCGAAACGCGCATCTAGGCGCTATGTTGCACTCTAGCATCTACCCTCTCCTCCCTAATCTTGTTGTACCCGACTTCCAACTGGCGGTAAGGGAGCCTTGCTTAAATTATACTAATATACTATTGTTACACTTTACTTTTGTTCCATGACTACTTACTTAAGGTTTGTTTGCCAAATTACATGTATCTATACATGTGTGGATACTTTACCATGCATATTTACTTAGGAAGGGTTGTGATACTATATTGCCACTCATTGTTTGCTTGTCAGTCTATGCTTTACCCATGATATATCCCCTTTTTTGTATTGAATGTATTAATAAAAATTAACATATTTTTATACCTTTAAGACTCTGCATTTTTCCTTTGTTTTTGACAAGGAGTGCATGTAGCTCAATGTGCCTGGTAATTGGATAACATGCAGAGTGTGGTGCACAAGAGCTGATGGCTCCATCTTGCTGGTTCTCCTGCCACTAGCAACATTGGAGATGTTACTGACAAGGGACTGAGCACTGGAGTGTATTGGGTTACTGGTCACCTGCATATCCTCACAGCTGTTCTGGGTCTGTGAAGTGGGAGTTGCAGATTCAGGACTTCTGCTTTGTCTGTGGCATCATCCTATGCATTTAGTGGTCACTGTCACACACACACCTCTCAGCGCGTGATGTGGGGTATGCCTGCAAGGGTTAATTTATCTCCTCTCAATCTTGCACTAGACTTCTGTTATAAGCTGCAAAGTGAGCGTAAAGCACACCCAGGCACAGTCCACACACCCCAGATGCACAATACAATGCCACCACTCATCAAACACACAGGGTGATCAATTCCCGAAATGTATATTACTGTCCCACAGTCAAAATGCCAAACACTCTCTGAAAGGCTATGAATTCTTTACAACATACAACAACCAAACTTATTGAAGTTTTAAACTTTAATATAAAAAATACAGTGCTTACAAGAAAAGATCTAAAAAGAGAAAAATAAAGTGAAACACAAGTATGCAAAATAGTTATAGAAAGGGAGAAATAACAAAAATATGTAAAAATTTCCATCTAAAAGTTATTCTTCTGTTTCTTTGAATGAAGGAGAAAGGATTTATGGATCACATTCAGCTCAGGCCAACTCCTACATGCAAACATCTTTCCATTGTATAACCCATCTTTTATATGCCTCGTCCTAGGCTCAAGTTTCCAGGACGGTCTAGATTGTAATATTAAAATCACAGGTCTGTAACTGGACCATGGGCTAATTTAGGGGCAAGTGTGGCGCTCCTGAGGGTTCAGTCGCCACAGGGGTACTGCACCTCAGATAGAGGTGTGGTATCTCCTCTTCCAGGTAAGGATGGAGCATCACTCAGGACCCCACTTCACACTCAACACTACACCACTCCTGTCCTGCAGGGGGCCTAAATGCACCAGGGTGCTGCCCCGTTCCGGGATAGAGGAGATGGGGGGGAACCAAAGATAGGGGGAACCAAGTAGTGGGTGAGGGTGGAGGACACACTTACAGGAAGCACAGATAGCAACATATATAATAAATGGCCATCTTTAGTTCAAGGTCCTTTGGTTGTGGTCTTCTGTCAGGGTCCAGCAAGAGTCTGTAGCTGGCTGAAGATTCACGGTCCTCGTTCTCAGGCCTTGAGACGAGGAGCGGGTCAGAGTTAACCAGTGTCTCTGCCCGGTCAGGGTCCCATTCGAAGAAGGCCAAGGAGGGGAGCAGAGGAGATAGGCTCCACAGGCAAAAGGATCCCAGGGGGATATGGACGGAGCGGAGTCGCCACCTGTATTCTTCACTCTGGCCTAGCCAGAGGGATTCCTGCTGCAAGAGGGGTGACCGGCCCCCGATATCTGACTGTGTACTTCACGTCACTGTTGGAAAAGCCCGGCGGCTTAGTGGATCCCAGGTAGGGACACAAGCGGGAGGAGAAGGAGAAAGAGAGGGAGAAGGAGAGGAACACATCGACGGGGTCTTGACAGGTTCTCCTGTTCTATCTGGGAAGTGCTGAACTCCTTCCTGTTGGCCACAGCGCGCCATGAGAAGCAGAGAGAAGCTTTGCAGCTGCAACTTCACTAAAGTGAGTAAAACCTGGATGACTTCATTTACCGCCTCTGCTTGGTTATTCCCACGCGGCACTGCACCCACCATCCCTCCACGCTGCTCATCAACCACTGCCCTGAGGCCTACTCCGCCTGTGGGGAGTAGTACCAACCAAGCTGCCAGAACATCAGCCTCAGAGGACTGTTGCAGCGCTGGTGGCCTTCACCAGAAACCACAGGTGGCGTAGTCAAACAACAACCACTCATCCAAAAGCCCATTATTTTCATGTGACAGCCCTGGGCACGGACCGGGTCACGGCCACGACGACACCCCGCACCACCGCCCTACATTGGCCCGGCACCAAGTACCCCACCGCTCAGGGAGGGCGTCACAACTTGGCATAGTCGGCAGGATTGCGTGCCCTCAGCAACGGAAGAAGATAATCCCCATTGCCGCCGGGTACTGCGCGCCTTTCACAAAAGACTGTCGTTACACACTCAATGTGGCGCCCGCCCAAGAAGATCGGACACCATTATGTGCAAAAACAACAGCAATCTAAGACCTCCCATAGTGGGCCTGGCTCCCCAATGGCGCCAAAAGTGCCGACCGCCCCCTCCAGCAGAGACTGTCCGCATAGTAGTGTCCATCAAGACGGATGGGACGTCCCAAGGAGTGCCCGTCAGCCAGCTGCCCTGGAGCCGCCCCAAAAAGAGGAGGAGACGAAGACCGCACCCAGCAGCAAAAATGGACGCAGCCAAGGAGATGCTCTCCGTCGCTGGCCCATCAGCTGCTACCTCCCTCACTATGGAGGGAATCCACCTGACTGCGGAGGAGGCCGAGTTCCTCCGTGGTGAAACGCAGGATCTGACCCGGAGGGTCGAAGAGGCCCAATGGCTGGCCGCCGCCGAATGGAGAGAAGAGGTGCTGCGGAGGATCAAGGCCCGCCGCCAGAGCTCGTCGCGCCTGACCAGTGAGGCCCCAGCCCAGGCGGAGGAAGCCCAGGAGGCCCTGTGCAGCCCAAGTGCGGGTAAGGCTGAAACCCCTATCCCGGGCGCGGGACGCACCGAAGCCCTCCTAGATCTCCTGCCGTCACCCCTCTCCCCGGGCGCCATCGTTTGGGAGCAACTCTTGGCTCCGGAGGCCGAGGCCCAAGCCACCGCCACACCCGAAGGCTTGCTATGCCTCTCGACCCCGATCCAGAAAAGCCTGCACTTACCTGGTTGTACACCTGCCCCAACCCGGACTGGTCCCCACCAATAGAGGGCCCGCAGCAACCCCTTTTATTGCCGCTGCCCGCACCTCCGGTCACCTGCTCGGCGGCCGAAGAGTTTGCCTGGGACAACCTGGGGGGTGACTTGATGGGCTTCCCCTGGGAGACCCAGGCCGAAGCGCGGAGGCGGGAGGAGTTCTGCCGCAAGGAGCTCCTCCAGCTCGACAAAGAGCGGCGAGGGAGGAGGATCCGCTGCGAGCGCCTGGAGGTGCGCACGAAAGCTGCCAAGTCACAGGCCTTCCAGGTGGAGGCAACCCTTTAAAGCCCCCGGGAAGAAGGCCTTATCGTGCGCTTCCACCAGGAGGCAGGATGGGGCTTCATTCGTAGCCCACAGTTCAGCTGGGACATCTTTGTCAACCGGCGGGACGTCGAGCCATGGCTGGAGCGGGGCCTCCCTAGCCGGAACCTCTACCCGGGTGATTTAGTATCTTACACCCGCCATCACGGGGAGCGTGGGTGGTATGCCCTGGATGTCCACGGGGTATTCAAGGAGGATGCCCCCACGCACCTAGCTACAGAGGACCGGTCAGGCTCCGTTGGTAAGAATGAGCCTTTTCCCCGGTGGGGATACCACTTTTAAGCAGCCCCGGAGGATGCACCTCCCTTTTGTTTGAACTTTTTATTTGGTTACATGTTCCTTTTTTTTCTTGCACCCGGATCATTTGAAATAGACATTTGTCCCTGCGGACGTTGAGCATGAGACAGACTAACATTGTATATAGTTTGCACCTATTTAGGTGCCCCCTATTGGTTTTATGCAAAACCACTTCTACCTCTGACCTCAGAAACAAATCCTGCCTGGTGTGGCTCTACTAGAGGTCCAACTCGGGATCTCCATGCCCTGCAGCCACCCCAGGGCCTACGTTGAGGGTTTTGGGCAGGTCCCTCATGCTGCTGAGCTAGCACTTTATACCGTACTTTTTACAGTATTTTCTACATGCATAATGTCTCTTTAATGTTTTCCATATATATCTTGCAACGTTGAAAGTGTCCAAACCTCCCATAAAGGGAAGATTGTTTTACTGTTTTCAAAAGCATTTAAAATTTTGAATGTCTGTCCTAATACTTTGCTCTATTGCAGCCCGCGGACGTGCTGTGTTTCACCAGGAGGGAATGTGGCGCCCCTGTGGGTTCAGTCGCCACAGGGGTACTGCACCTCAGATAGAGGTGTGGTATCTCCTCTTCCAGGTAAGGATGGAGCATCACTCAGGACCCCACTTCACACTCAACACTACACCACTCCTGTCCTGCAGGGGGCCTAAATGCACCAGGGTGCTGCCCCGTTCCGGGATAGAGGAGATGGAGGGGGACCAAAGATAGGGGGAATCAAGTAGTGGGTGAGGGTGGAGGACACACTTACAGGAAGCACAGATAGCAACATATATAATAAATGACCATCTTTAGTTCAAGGTCCTTTGGTTGTGGTCTTCTGTCAGGGTCCAGCAAGAGTCTGTAGCTGGCTGAAGATTCACGGTCCTCGTTCTCAGGCCTTGAGACGAGGAGCGGGTCAGAATTAACCAGTGTCTCTGGCCGGTCAGGGTCCCATTCGAAAAAGGCCTAGGAGGGGAGAAGAGGAGATAGGCTCCACAGGCAAAAGGATCCCAAGGGGATACGGACGGAGCGGAGTCGCCACCTGTATTCTTCACTCTGGCCTAGCCAGAGGGATTCCTGCTGTAAGAGGGGTGACCGGCCCCCGATATCTGACTGTGTACTTCACGTCACTGTTGGAAAAGCCCGGCGACTTAGTGGATCCCAGGCAGGGACTCAAGCGGGAGGAGAAGGAGAAAGAGAGGGAGAAGGAGAGGAACACATCGACGGGGTCTTGACAGGTGCTCCTGTTCTATCTGGGAAGTGCTGAACTCCTTCCTGGTGGCTGCAGCACGCCACGAGAAGCAGAGAGAATCTTTGCAGGTGCAACTTCACTAAAGCGAGTAAAACCTGGGTGACTTCATTTACCGCCTCTGCTTGGTTATTCCCGCGCGGCACTGCACCCACCATCCCTCCACACTGCTCATCAACCACTGCCCTGAGGGCTACTCCGCCTGTGGGGAGTAGTACCAACCAAGCTGCCAGAACATCAGCCTCAGAGGACTGTTGCAGCGCTGGTGGCCTTCACCAGAAACCACAGGTGGCGTAGTCGAACAACAACCACTCATCCAAAAGCCCATTATTTTCATGTGACAGCCCTGGGCACGGACCGGGTCACGGCCACGACGACACCTCGCACCACCGCCCTACATTGGCCCGGCACCGAGTACCCCACCGCTCAGGGAGGGCGCCACACAAGGACCTTGCATTTTAAATACTTTGTTTCTTTCAACTATTCCCCTCCCTATGGTAAGTAGTATCTGTCAAGCCTGGCTACAATGGCCATCTGCACATGCTGTGAAGCTCAGAATCATCAGGTCAAGGTGTCACGAATCACACCCTTAGCTCAGGGAAACCCCCTATGGTTCTGAGTTCTTATAATAAGAGTAAATAGAAGTTATGTCCTTTGTGTAGTGACAATCCTGTGAATAACAGACTTAGGGTTAGTGCCCAGGATGCAGATTTGAAGCAGAGCGTTTTTGCCTCTCTCTGTCAGAAAAAAACGCATGCATATTTACATGCGTTTTTTCAGCTAGGGAGAAGCGTTTTTTCAGCGTTTTTACACGTGTTTTCGCATACATTTTTTCAAGCATTTTTCCAAGCGATTTTGACCCTCATTTGAAAAAGTGTTTGACAAGTTGGTCACACAATATAAATCCATGCAACTGGCATGGATTTATATTGTGTGACCAACTTAGATGCTTTAAATGCTCCATCTATAGTAAAAAAAAAAAAAGTAAAAAATAAAAAAAAACCTGTATACTCACCTCTCCGGTCTCCTCCCGGCCTCATCCTCTCTCCTCAGCATCCCGCGGTGTACTTTCTGGACCTGCGGTGACGTAATTTAGTCAGCTGATGGTCACGCGACCATCACCTGACCGCTGACGTCAGCGGTCGCATGACCATCAGCTGATTAAATTACGTCACCGCAGGTCCTGCCAGCACACCGCAGGAGGCCTAGGAGAGAGGATCGCCGCCGGGAGGAGACCACAGAGGTGAGTATATAGGGTTTTTTTATTTTTAACTTTTTTATTTCTTTTTTTCACCGCGTTGTAGACGGGATGAAGAGGAGTTGTAGTCTCCTCTTCATCATGGGTACCACATGCACCGCGATTACGCTGCAAATTCGCGGCCATTGAATTTAATTGAAATGCAGCAAATCCACATATACCTGCTGGTTTGCTGCGTTTCAATGTTCCTCAATGGCCGCAAATTTGCGGCATAATCACGGTAGAAATGGTCATGCTGCGTTTTGCAACGCAATGCGAATTTGGTGCGCTAAATAGCGCATCATGTGCACAGCACATCCAAATTCACATTGCTTTGCATGGCAGACGGCTTTACAAGCGTTTTTGCGGAGTTTTCGCGGCCGTAAAAACGCCACAAAAATGCTACAAGAACGCTATGTGGGCACATAGCCTTAAACTAATGTTACTTTACTGATGTTATACTTTTTCCTTAGTCACACTAGTTACTTGCGACCAGTGTGTTGGTGTGGTGGACCTAGCAAGAGCTGGTCTCCTGGTAGTGATGGCTTGATAGGTTTTATTGCCTTTACTCTGTTGGCCCTAACTGGTGTTGTATCTCTAATGGGCCTTTGCCATGGGTCAGATTTGGGTGACCCTGGTGACTGACATTGCTCAGTTGAGGTTATTATTATTATTTATTATTATAGCGCCATTTATTCCATGGCGCTTTACATGTGAGGTTGGAGTGAAATTTTGCTACTGTTAAAAAACTGTAACCTTTTGGTTGAAATGTTCTTGTCCCAATGAACTTGAAAAGTTGTAGGACAGAATATGCTCACACACAGGGTACGGTGTATGACCGGTTTAGAATGACCTAATTTCTCCATTTGCGTAAGGAAGCATTGGTATAAAATTTAGTAATGCTTTCAAGTATAAATTGCAAGCTCTTAACATTACAAATGTCTATATATTAAAGATTACACATCTTACGTGCTCCTTCGTGGCTAAAAATACTCCTCCAAAATGATAAGGGGTAATTTTATCTGGCTGTAAAATATGTAATACAACCGCTTCATGCAAGGATTAGAACTGCAATTCCAAAATTAGACAAAAACTATGCCTGTCTGTTATGTGGGCATAGTCTGTGGTCACATGGCAGCTCAAAAAAATGGCTACCATAAACAGGATTGGCACTAGCCACTTCGTTTACCAGATCCCAGGGATTGCCCTGGCTTTCGACCTTTAATCCCTGTACAGTGATCTGACTCACACATGGGCCCCTGGGCTGGCGCCACTGTTTGGTGGTGCAAGCTGGCTAGAAGAACAGTCACATAGCTGGTTCAGGTCCAGGAGGTACCGGTAGGTATAAAAAATTGTCAGACAGGAAAAACATAATTAAGGGGGACCTGTCACCAGAAAAAAGTTATTAAACTGCAGATATGGGATTAACCTGCAGGTTAATAGCATTATTAGTAGTGATGAGCAAGCACTAAAATGCTTGGGAATTCGTTGTTCGAGTCGAGCAAATTGGAATGCTCGAGTGCTTGGTCCGAGTAACGAGCCCAATGCAAGTCTATGGGAAACTCAAGCATTTTTCTGGAGGCTTCCCCCGGCAGAGGGCCTAAAAATTGCCCAAATCGATGGGAACAGTGCTCAAATGACATGGGAACAGCATGGGGAAGACCCCTGGAAGCATTTCAGACTCCCAGGTCATTGCTGTCAACAATGTTGTCAGAGGTATTACGCCACTTTTACGGACTCACAATAAAACATACAAAAACGAAACCAAAATGGATTTTCCTGGGAAATATGCTAAGGAACATCCTTTCCAGGGTAATGACACTTTGGGCTATGTTCACATGTAAAGTTTTTGATGCGCTTTTGCACTTTTGCATTGCTTTCAACCAAGACAAATGCATTCACCGGGAAATGTCATTTTAACATTTTACAACCTTATTTGGCCATGTGGTGTGTGAGACATCATCAGACACATCCTGTTTCATTTATGAAGGAGAGATTGTGAAAGTCACAAACACTATTTTTACAGCCTTAATATTCTTAAAGGGCCAGCAGTCGGCCCTCGCTATTGTTAGAGAGCCATCAGTCGGCTATGCTTTCTTGTTCCCATTATTAACGAGTGGGTCTCCTATGCTGTTATTGCGTATGCAGTGACTGCAAGGGCTGCCAAAAATTTGGAGAAACTCCAATGCCCCTTGCAAGAGACATAGAGGTCAGAGGGGCTCCTGAAAACAATGTTTCCATTATTAGGAAGTGTGTCTCCCATACTGTTTGCCTATGCAGTGAAACAATGGCTGCCAAAAATTTGGAGGAACTCCAATGTCCCTTGCAAGAGACGTAGATATGTTGATATGGTACATATGGTGGTGATATGGTGGTGGAGGATGACGATGCGGAGAAGGAGGAGGACAAGAGCCAATAGACACAATCAGGAAGCGTATACCCATGTCTGGGTGTGAAGACAGAGGTGCATGGAAATAGAGTTAGACCTCCCAAAAAAAAGACACTGTGTATGAGTTTTTGTAATGCTGGTGTTGAGAAGTCTGGCCCAATCCAGCCCTTGTTCATTTTTATAAGAGTCAGCCTGTCAGCATTTTCAGTTGACGGGGATGCGCCTATCTGTTATAATTCCACCGGCAGCACTAAAAACCCGCTCTGACAAAACACTAGTGGCATGGCACGCCAGACCTCCAAGGCGTAGAGAGCCAGTTCATGCCATGTGTTCAGCTTGGATACCCAATAATTATAAGGCACAGAGGAATCATGGAGGACATTGGAACGGTTGGCAAGGTACTCTCTCAGCATCTTCCACAACTTTTCCCTCCTTGGGAGAGTACTCCGTGCATCAGGGCTTGTGTAATTGGAGGGTCTGGGAAAACTGTCCCAGAACTTTGACAATGTTCCTCTGCCTCTGCTCGATTGCATTTGTGTCTATCTCTCCTGTACTCTTTGGTTGTCCAACCAACTGTGACCTCTGCCCCCAGCGTTTTCAGATGGGATTTTTTTTATTAATTCCGCAACAAGGGCCTTCTTGTACTGCACCATTTTATTAGGCCTGTCCTGCAAGGGAATGAGAGACAGAAAGTTCTCCTTGTAGTGTGGGTCTAGAAGTGTCACCAACTAATAATGACTGTCACCCAAAATTTGGACAACGCGAGGGTCACTTGTAAGGCAGCGTAATATAAACTCAGCCATGTGTGCCAGACTGCTAACAGGCAAGACTTCCATGTCCTCACCAAGAGGACGACTAACCATGCTCTCCTCCTGATCTTCCTCCTCCTCCATCTCCCTGTCCTCAGGCCATCCATTCTGAACAGACGGTATGACAGTTGTGCAGGTAGTACCATCTATAGCGCAGGAAACTAGCTCCTGTTCTTCCTCTTCTTCTTCATTGTCACCCAATCCATGTTGGGATGAGATGAGGCTGGGCTGTGTGGATGTACGGTTCCTTGCTCCATCTCATCGTGCTCTGCCTGCAATGCATCCTCTTTAATTGTGAGCTGAGAGCATTTCAGAAGACAGAGAAGTGGGATGGTGACGCTAATTATGGCGTCATCACCACTCATCATCTTGGTGGAGTCCTCAAAGTTTTGGAGGATGGTACATATGTCTGACATCCGTATCCACTCCTGAGGTTTTATGTGTGGAGTCTGACCTGAATACCGACGGCCTTGTTGATGCTGGTAGTCAACAACTGCCCTCTTCTGCTCACAAATCCTTCCCAACATCTGCAATGTAGAGTTACAATAGGTGGGGACATCACAGATCAGTCGATGAGCTGGAAGCTGCAAACGCTGCTGAAGTACAGCAAGGGCGGCGGAAGCTGTAGCTGACTTTCTAAACTGGGCACACAGGCAGCATACTTTGACAAGCAGATCCAACAGATGCAGGTAGGTTTTGCGAAACCGCTGAACCACGAGGTTAAGCACATGGGCCAGGCATGGTACATGTGTGAGCTCGCCTTGCCTCAGAGTCGCGACCAAGTTCCGGCCATTGTCACACACAACCATGCCTGGCTGTATGGTCAGCGGTGTCAGCCACAGATCTGCCTGCTTTTTCAGAGCTGTCCACAACTCTTCATCATTGTGCAGTTTGTCACCTAAGCATATTAGCTTCAGCACAGCCTGTTGCCGCTTGGCCGAGGCAGTGCTGCAGTGCTTCCAGCTTGCGACTGTTGTGGTCATTTTGGAGATGAAGGTTGAAGAGGAGGAGGAGGAAGAGGAGGTGCAGGAGCTGTAGAATGTGGGGGCAACCCTGATAGAATTGACCCTCAGCGTCGGGAGGACGTGTTCCATCCTAAGGACCGACTAGGTCCCAGCTTCCACTATATTAACCCAGTGTGCCGTCAGCAAGATGTACCGTCCCTGCCCACAAGCACTTGTCCACGTGTCCGTGGTTAAGTGTACTTTCCCAGTAACTGCGTTGTTGAGGGAAAGTCTAATGTTGAGGGACAAGTGCTTGTGTAATGCGGGGACGGCACACTGGGAGAAATAGTGGCGGCTGGAGACCGAGTACCGAGGGACGGCCGCCGCCATCAGGTTGCGGAAATCTTCCGTTTCCACGAGCCTAAAAGGCAACATTTCGAGCACAAGCATTCGCAAAATGTGTGAATTTAGTTGTGTGGTCTGTGGGGCGTTGGCTGCATATTTGCACTTGCATTCCAAGGACTGGGGTAGGCACTACTGAACGCTGCGCTGGGACAAAGATGTGGACTTACTTGCTGATGGTGCTAGTTGATAGTGTTCAACTACAGGTGCAGGGCGGGAGGCATCTTGGCATGCGCCATGGACAGGGGATTGGCGTGCACGCACAACAGTGGAACAAGCAGTGGTGTCACCCGCAGACACTGTTGCTGGACCCTGGGGTTAGGCCCACTTAGTCGGGTGCTTTGCTGCCATGTGCCTGATCATGCTGGTGATGGTCAGGCTGCTAGTTTTGCTACCCCTGCTGATGCTGGCCTGGCAGGTGGTGTAAATGACCTTTTTGGGGTTATCTGCAGAGTCTTTAAAAAATAACCAGACTTGGGAAGACATAACAGTTGAACAGCCAACTTCTGTCGTGTTGGTGTTACGAGGAATACTTTCCCACCTTGTGTCTGTGGCCACCACACTGCTTCTTCGTGACTGTTGTGGTGCTACGCCTCCCTCCCCCTGTGTGCTGCTGTCCTCGCTCTGTATGTCCCCCTGCCAGGTTGGGTCAGTAACTATATCATCCACCACCTCATCTTCCACTTCTACACCCTGGTCCTCCTCCTGACTTTCTGGCAATTCATCATCCATCTCTTGTGACAGTAATTGCACTTTTCCACCATCGCCTTCGTGTGACCTTGGCTGCTCCAATATTTGGGCATGGCTACACACGTTCTCCTCTTGACTTGCTTGAAGCTGGTCGGGCGAGAGGCCCAAATCCTCAAATGGAAAAGTGAACAGCTCTTCTAAGTGTGCAAGTGTGGGATCAGTTGTCTCCAGGCACTCGGCATGGAAGGAGGAAGGAGAATCAAGGTGAGGAATATGTGGTCCAGACTCATGGCTACTGAGACTTGACCATGTGGAATCAAGAAAGAAGGAATTGTGCGGTGTTAGTGAAGCGCTAGAACAACTAGACAGGGGATTAGGTTATAACACACAAACCTTTTATTGTTTAGTACGCTCTCTAACGCCACGACGCATTTCGATAGCAGACGCTATCTTCCTCAGGTACCTGACAGAGAACCACGGTTTTAAATAGCAAGCCTGTAATTTGATAATACTATCCTTCCCCGACACCAAGTGTGAATAGATTGACCGACACACTGCAACGGAATGAAAATGGAAGAAATGGCTGATTTTGGAACACTCTTATAGGTGTTATGTCTGACAGAGAACCACGGTTTTAAATAGCAGGCCTGTAATTTACTAATACTATTCTACACAGAGACATAGTGTGAATAGCTTGACCGACACACTGCAACGAAATTAAAATGGGAGAAATGGCTGATTTTGGAACACTGTTTTAGGTGTTATGTCTGACAGAGAACCACGGTTTTAAATAGCAGGCCTGTAATTTGCTAATACTATCCTTTACAGACACCTAGTGTGAATAGCTTGACCGACACACTGCAACTTAATGAAAATGGAAGAAATGGCTGATTTTGGAACACTCTTATAGGTGTTATGTCTAACAGAAAACCACGGTTTTAAATAGCAGGCCTGTAATTTGCTAATACTCTTCTTCACAGACACCTAGTGTGAATAGCTTGACCGACACAGTGCAACAGAATGGAAAAGGAGGCCGATATTTTCCACGTTAAGTTTAAATTTCTGGATTTTTATCCCTGAAATATGGAACAGATCTGGCTTTATTCTGCAGTGAGAACAAGCAAATGGAGCAGAAAATGGTGTACTCTGAATACTTTTTAAGCAAATAACCTGGATTAGGATAAAAAAAAATTGCCCTGGCCCCTGATATCTGAGGTTATGTCTACAAATATCTGTAATTATTACAGCAGCAGCAGACAGGACATTCAATTGTCTCTCTTGTGCTGTATCATGCACTGCAGTCTTCCACATACACTGCCTGTCTGCCTAACTCCAGCAGTTACTGCAACAGTAATTATGTGGTTTATATGATAAGATGTGCCAGTTGCGACCTGTTATATGTGGGATGCACTATAAGAAAATTAAAACAGCGAGTGGCAGAACATCTTTCTGATATTTTTAATGTCACTAATCATAACATTTCTTGTGCCTCCAGACATTTTATTGAGCAGCATAATAGAGAGACATCCTCATTTCAGGTCTTTGGCATTGAAAAACTTACCTTTGATCCTCGGGGCGGGGATAATAGGAGACACCTACTTGATCGAGAAGCATTTTGGATGTATCATCTGAACACTTGCCAACCAAATGGACTAAATTTACAGAGGGAACTACTGTTCCATTATAGCGAGTAACTTTTCTATGCATATGTGATTTCTTCTTTATCATATGATTGTTTTTACTATGCATATACTCTGCAAATTGATTTTATATTTTTGTATGCAAATCTATGTATCATGTGACTTCCATTTTGTATGCGATTGGTGAACAATGGTTTATATACCATGGGTATGCCATTTGCAAGCCAGTCTTGACAAAGAACGCATCTTTAGCGTTCGAAACGCGTTGCCCTGGCTATACTATGTGACTATGGAATCTGTTTTTAAAGAGCTTTTTTTCACAATAAAGAAACCTATTTTTTGAACTATTCATGAAGCTGGTAATCCTTTCTCTTTATGCTGTGTAACTCTAGCTATCACCACTGAATATATGCAGCTGGATTAGTCCTCAGAAGGACTGTTAGATCAGATGGATATATACTGTATATATGTTGTGAAATACCTATACTAATTATAAAGAAGCAAATCTCTCCCTGACGCAGCAGCACCTCTCCCTACTCTGCCTGAATCCGGGGTACACCGTGACGAGCATAGTGGTGCCAGGTCTTATATAGACCTGATGATGCTGTACGGCCAGCCAATCACTGTAATGCCCACAACCAACATGGCTATGGCAATACAGTGCATGGCAGACAATCCCTGCATGTTCATTGGCTTTCTAAAGAGCGTCAAACATGCAGGGAGGGGACCCAAGTTCCCTCCCGAGCAACCCGGTAATACTCGCCGAGCGCCAGGCTCATTAAGCACAGTGATGCTCGCGCAAATACCAAGCAGTGGCGAGCACGTTCGCTCATCACTAATTATTAGCCAAGCACTGCAGGGAGAAAATGAACTTTATTTACCCCCCCGCAGAGTTCGGGTTTCAGTCACTGGGGTGGTGCCGGCGCCAGTTCAGTCACCTCTCTGAGTATACAGAGCTCTGGCTGTAACCGCGCCTCAGCCCTGACTGACACTCCTTCTGCATTGGGGCCTGCTGTCAGTCAGTGCCGGGAGCGTGGTTACAGTATATGTTTTGTATACTCAGAGCGGTGACTCAACCCGCGCCACTGCCGCCCCTGTGATTGAAAGCTGAACGCCACATTGGGAATAAAGTTAATTTTCTCCCACAGTGTTTGGCTAAGTGCGGCCGCTGGGCAGGTTATTGATGCTATTAACCTGAGTATTAACCCCATAACCGCAGGTTAATATCGTTTTTCTGGTGACAGTTTCCCTTTAATATCAGTAATACGTCAGAATATCACTAAGACACTAAAGCTAGTTAGGCTATAATGGGCAGTTGTAACTGATTCTGATTCTGGTTAACAGCAGGAAGACAAACTAACTAGGATTTAACTCCACAGCTTCTGGACTGGCTACAAGTCCCACGAGTAAGACAGGGCTACTGCATAGTTACCCTGCATCGGCCAACAATCGAATTGGGAATAGAGGGGACAGGCACTAGCACATATGTGACAGACCCCCAATCCATCTTACTTGGAACTCCAGAACCTTAGGTCTGGAATTTCTTCTAAAGAGATTATCGACATTGATCTTATTAGCTAACATTCAAGATCTTTCCTCAGGACCATAGCCCATCCAATGCACAGACCCCCTTAATATCTAAGAATCAAGGATCTTTTCTATTTCAAACTAAAGGTAATCTTTCTCTAACACATAGAGGAGGTTCCTTAACATGGTGCACACATAAACGGTATGCCTTTAGCAAGAATTTGGGGAAAACATCAGGAATCCAAAAGTAAGGGGGAAGTTTTAGCGGGAAGGCTACCAGATTGACATCCTCAAATATCTCATAAGGACCAATGAACTTGGGTCTTAGCTTAGTGGAGAGGACCTTGAGTTTGATATTTGTGGTGGATAAGCATACCTTGTCTCCCAATAGCAAAGCTTGTCCCATCTGTCAACCTCTTATCAGTGGAAAAGGTTTGTCTATCCTGTGCCCCTCTCAGGTTTTATCATAGTCTCTGGAGTAGGTTTTGAGGCACTCTGATTATTAATGGCAAACTGAACTATTTGCAGGTGTTCCACCCAGTCCGACTGGCGATCTGAAACATAACATTGAAGATATTGTTCGAGTGTCTGGTTAGATTGTTCGGTCTGACCATTAGTCTCTGGCTGATAAGATGATGAAACGGACAATTCAATGTTCATCTTATTACAAAATGCCCTCCAGAATTTAGAAAACCTGAAACAAAATTTTCAAGAATCCGATATTAATGTACAATAGGTTTAACAAAAAACGTACTTAACGTTTAATAGTTAGGCAACCAAGACAAAGGAACAAAATTGCCCTGTTTACAAATACTGTCCACCACCACCCAAATAACAGACTTCCCTTTGGAGGATGGTAATGAAGTCTATAGAGAGGTGAGTCCAAGATCTCTTTACATAGAATAAGGGCATAATGAGTATAGGGTGTTTTGGCTTGGGTACAAGTTTCACAAGCGAGCTCATACTTACTACAGTCTTGATCCATCGTTTGCCACCAGAATGACCTGGCTATAAGTCGACGGGTGTTGTTAATCCCAGGGTGACTTGTGAGTCATGAGACTCCTATAGAATGCATAGATAAAACTGAGGAGAAACAAAATCTTTGGGTGGGGGTATTGTCTGGGGCTAGATCTTGACATCTACAAATCTCTTGGGGCAGATCTAAAGAAACAGATGACACAAGACACATCTTCAGTCAGAATAGGAACTTGTCCAGAGTCCTCAGATGGAGACGTACAGAAACTGTGGGAAAGTGCGTTGACTTTTATGTTTTTAGTGCCAGGTCTGAATGTTACAATACAATCAAATCTAGAAAAGAACAAAGCCCAACTAGCTTGCCTGTGTTTGAGTCTTTTGTCAGATTCTAAATCAGTTAGATTTTTTGTGGTCCATGAAAACAGCGCCTTTGTGTATAGCTCCTTAGAGGAAGCGGTGCCATTCCTCAAAGGTTCCCTTAATTGCCAACAATTTATGATTGCCAATGTTATAATTCCTCTCAGTAGGTGAATATTTTTGTGAAAAGTTGGTACACAGACAAAGTTGAGCAAGAGATGGTATAACTTGCGATAGCACCACCAACACTCCAACCTCAGAGCATCAACCTCCACTATAAAAAAGGTGATCTCAATTAGGCTGAACCAATGCATGGTCACATAATAAACATTCCCTTAGCTTCGTAAGGCATGGACTGCCTCAGGTTTCCAATTAACCGCTTATGCCCATCTGCGCCAGTCTTATGTCCATAAGCAGTTTAGCAATCTTGGAAAATTGTTAAATAAATGTCCAGTAATAATTTGCAAACCCAAGAAAACACTGCAAGGACTTCAGACATTTAGGCTATATCCACTCATTAGTAGCTTGGATCTTTGAGTATTGATATTTTTGCCAATGTGTACTGTTTACCAGGAGTAGATTCTTTGTCCATTCACGTACAATACACTCTCTTACAAGGGTTGATGTAATATATTGTCTTTTTTGTCTAATGCCACACTGTTATATTTTTGCCATACAGACTCTTCCTTTTACCTTTTATGGTTATAAGAGTTTATAATTTATTTGTATAGGGTGGCTTTGCATGAGATATTTATCCTCTTTCAATGTGAGGGTATTCCTTTGCTTCAATATCTTAGACATGGCAAACTGGTTTTACACATTGCAATGTGTTTTTAAGTGGTATGATTAACTCTTTGTTGACTCTTTTGCATTTTTTATATAAAGTCATAAATGAAGTTTTGTCTCTCATTTGGGGGTGCAGTTTCATTCCTTGGATGTATTGTTTCTTCTAGCCTACAAAGTTGTCTGTTCACATACATGTGGTACTAGCACTCCGGTACGCTATTTGTGGTGATGCTGCCTTAGTGGTCTGTCTTGTATTGTGAAACCTAATGACAGATCTGCTTTAGGGTATGTGCCCACGTAGCGTTTTTCAAGCGTATATGCTGCGGAACTCTAGGTAATCCGCCCCCCATGGTCCCCAAGGGGAATCCGCAAGTTCAATGCCCATGCTGTGGATTTTTCAGCAGCGTTTTTGATGCGCGGAAAAATCCGCAGCATGTCCATTAATTTTGCGTTTCCGCAAGCGGAATTGCCTTTGCAATGCAATAAAAAACACAAGGCAATTCCGCATGCGTTTTTCCGGGAGAGTACATGCAGAAATGAAGCAGAAATTTTCTGCTTCATTTCCGCAACGTGGGCACATAGCCTTAAAGGGGCTGTGCAGGATGGTGTCATGAGTTCCAAGGTAAAGCTTATTGTTCTAGTTAACCCAAAATAAATCTACACAGCAGAGTTCCGACCTCAGGTCTCAGCTAACAGAACAGAGATGACTCTGCTAACTACAAAAGGGAAGTTGTCAGTAGTCTCTGTTCCATTGGATTTCAATTGTTTTTTAATTTTTTTCAATTATTAATCTACCCTTAAACAAAACCTAACCAATCCATTATAAATCAGCATGATTCACTCTAAAATATGGTTCCATCAAAGCAGATCTATAAATCTGTACTGCAGTTGATCATCTGGAATGCCTTTGCGTTTGGAAAGACTTGATAATGTCAGCAGCACTTAACCAACATTATGGGGGTCCCAGAGATATGTCATCTCTTTCTGTAATGAATAGATATTGCATAAAAAGACAAACAGGTGTAGCATTTTAAATAGAACCTGTCATCGGATTCATTCGGACAATGGCTGCATAATTGTGGCCGGGTATGCTTTACTCTGAAATATCACTGCAAAAATTTTGCCTTTTTGGGTGTTTCTATGATGGTCCCAGCAAGCTTCGTCAAATGAGTGGAAATGAGGCAGGCCAGGGTGTGGGGAAACCTGCAAAGCAAAATCTGTTAAATTTATGGTACCTTAGTGGTGTAAACTAGATCAAAAGTGTATGCCACGCATCCCTGGCGGTGGCGCAAGGCGCTTGTAAGACTTACCTAATTCATTAAGAGCTGCACGCCCCTTAATGAACTAAGTGCATCTTAGTCCAGCGGTGCACAATGTCAGTCTTAAAAGGGTATTCCTATCTCCAAGATCATATCCCAATAAGTAGTAGGTGTAATAATTATAGTATGAGCAAATATCTCCAATTAGAAAAATAGTATAGTTTTTCTGATTCGCTATGTCTCTTTCCTCATGTACAGGCATTGCAGGACCTTCGGTATCCATGGTTATGACCACTGATATAGTGTTAGTTAGCTAGTTGCTAGTGGTTGTAACCATGGATACCAAAGGTCCTTCAATGCCTGCACATAAGAAAAACAACATAGCTGTATCACGGGCACTTTAGATGCAGCGACACAGAAACACAGAGCAGCCAATACGGGGTTAATAAACAGGGGACGTTTATAATAACAGGGTAAATCTCTACGCAGGGAGTATCAGGGGAAAAACAAGGGAAAAGCAGGTAAAAGTCTATCACTGACAGTTCACAGTTTAACTGGATGTAGCAGAGTCAAACCGGTTATAATCAGCAGTTTATTTTCAATTAGCTGACTCTCGCTCCTCACAAGGCAGATGCACGCTGATGCCAGTGTTGATTTTTCAGGCATCCCCGCCCAAACAATGCTCTGTCTTCTGGCGGCAGCGGGCGGTCTTCGGTTTTACCCGCTGAGCCCCTAGTCCATAACACGGCACCTCACGTGCCCGGCTCCACCGACCCTGCATCTCTTCTCTAGTCAGCCTGACTCCTCCGGTCCACTGCACTTGGCTCTTGCTCCCAGACCTGGAGCCAGGAACCTGGACCCTCTCACGCTGCTCTTCTGAGCCGGATCCAGCTCCGCTTTTCCGTGCAAAACGTACTCGTCTCTTCCTCCCTCTAGTCACACCAGGAGTCCCTCTGTTACCTGACCTCCCAGCTCTCTCTCTCGACACACCCCCTGCTTCCCTGTCACATGACTCCTCTGCTTTCAGGCTGTCTTCCCCTGCAACAAGAGGTACGACCCCGGCAGTTCCGGATCCCTTGCTCTGAAAGTACTTACACCCCGGTCTTCCCCCTTACACTCCCGCTCTCCTTTTACTCGCCATTCCACGGGCAAGAGTTCCTTCATCAAACGTTCACATTCTTGGACTTCCTGGACGATACGGTACCATATGAATTGATCTTGTTCGTAACGGTGAGGAGGCACTCCTGCTGTTGTCCGTTCTGGTAACTCAGTTTGACCGATGGGGGGTGCAGGGTCACTCGGATTTCCATTCTCCGCCTGCCCGGTGGCTTCAACCGATGTTGTTCCCTCACTGCCTGCACTGGGGACTGCAGGTAATCGAGTGCTGGGGCTCGAAGGTAGAATCAACAACTCTTCTTCGTCCACATCGTGGCTTGGGGCAACTGTGACCCGTCCCTCTCTAGAAGCAGGTGATTCTTCTCCACCCTCGTCATCTTTAGGCAGACAGGGTCGCAGCATACTACGATGAGCCACTCTGGTAGGGGCTACTTCAGCCCCCTCGTGTTGAACTTCATACACAGGTCATTCAGCGCCAATCCTGCGCTTCACTCAGTGCGGGGTCCGTTCCCACTGCCTACTCAATTTGCCCCGGGCCGCCTGTCCCGAACCAACACCCGCTCCCCGGGCCTCAGAGCTTTCCCTCGAAGAGGCAATGTCTCATGATGTTTGAGCTCTTTAAACTTTTGTTGTACCAACCGTCGGAGGGTCTGCAGTCGATGCCGATGTTCTCGGACCCAGGAAGACACCCCCGTCTGTGGGTAGTCCTCCTCAGGGTCCAGCTCTAACTCGGTGATCTCTCGCCACTTTCGTCCGAACAGCAAGGTATAAGGAGTGAACCCCATCGTACTATTTACTCGGTTGTTGTAGACCCACACCAGCTCGGCCACAAACTCAGGCCATCGTACCTTCAGATCTTCTTCCAACGTGCGGAGCATTTGGATCAGTGTCTGATTAAAGCTTTCACAGGCCCCATTTCCTTGAGGGTGGTAAGGAGTAGTCCGTGATTCCTCAATCTTGTACAACCGGTGCAGCTCTTCCATCACCCGGCCTCGGAAGCAGGCGCCTTGATCGGAATGAATCCTCTTTGGGCAGCTGTACACCCGAAAGAAGTCTCGGCAGATGGCCTGGGCAGCTGACTCGGCGGTCTGGTCTCTGGTCGGGGTCACTACCGCAAACTTGGTGAAGTGGTCTGTCATCACCAGGCAATGTTCATACCCGAGATGCGCCGGTCCAACAGTCAAATAGTCGATCATCAGCACCTCCAAGGGGGCAGAAGTCACAATAGTTTGTATGGGGACCCGCGGCTCCGGGGGCTTTACCAGCTCATAGCTCCGACATCTTCGACAAGTGCCCTCTATTGTTGCTCGCATTCGGGGATGATACACCAGCCTCTGCCACCACTGAAATGTCTTCTGTGGTCCAAAGTGAGCCCCTCGTTCATGAGCCTCCTTAGCCACTACTCCGACCAACTTCTCTGGGATCACCACTTGCCAGGTGGTCCCGAACTCTCGCAGTAGCTGCACCCATCAGTACAGCAGCCCGTCTCGCAAACACAGTCTCTCCCATTGTCCCAGCATTTTCAGTGCTCCCGAGAACAGGGTACTCCTCTCTTCTCGACTGGGGACTTGCCGCAAAGCCACCCATTGACGTAATTGAGCAACTTCTCTGTCAGTCTGTTGAAGTCGAATCCAGTCATCTCTTGGCCGTCCTAGCACTTGTTCTTCCGACATCTCTTCGATCTGTCCCTGCGCCGCAGCCAGTGCTCCCACGAAACTTCGGAAGCTAGGGACCTCATCCGCCTCCAAATCTTCATCGCGGTCATATTCTCTGCCTTAGGCCGGTAGGCGATCTTATACCGGTACCTGGCCATGCGGGCCACCCACCGCTGTTCCAGGGCCACCAATTTCGCATTCTCCAGGTGGGCCAGCGGGTTGTTATCTGTTATCACCAGTACTTCGGACCCGGACAAATACTCGGCAAACTTCTCGGTCATTGCCTAAACCAGAGCCAGCAACTCTAATTTGAAAGAGCTATATTTATCTGGGCTCCTCTCGGAGTCGTGAAGGGAGCGGCTGGCATACGCAATCACGCGCTCTTTCCCCTCCTGTACTTGGGATAACACGGCTCCCAGACAATGTAGGCTCCCATCAGTGTGGAGTATCAAGGATTGGGAGAAATCCGCATAGGCAAGTATTGGGGCCTCGGTCAGGGCCATTTTTAGGGCACGGAAGGCCTCTTCCTGGCTGCTTCCCCACCGAATTGCCTGATTCTTGGAGCCCGCCGGCACTCCCTTAAGTAGCTCCAGCAATGGGTTGGCTATGCTTTTCGGTAGTACCCGGCAAGTCGCAGGAAGGCCCGAACGTTCTTCACTGTCTTCGGGGTAGGCCATTCCTGTACGGCGGCCACCTTTTCCTGGGTGGGCCTGACTCCTTCACCGGATACACTATGACCGAGACATTCGATCTTTTTGCGGAACAGGTGACACTTCTGGGGCTTCACCTTTAGGCCATGACTCTGTAGGCGACTCAGTACTTGCTCCAGTCACTGGAGGTGCTCCTCGAAGGTGGCAGCATAGACAATTATGTCGTCAAGGTAAATCAGTGTCGCCTCGAAGTTCAAATCGCCCAGGTACCTCTCCATCAGACGCTGGAACGTCCCAGGGGCGTTAGGCCGAAGGGCATCCGATTGAACTCGAACAGTCCCATGGGTAATATGAACGCCATCTTTGCACGGTCATGTTCGGCCACGGGCACCTGCCAGTACCCACTGGCCAGATCCAAAGAGGAGAAGTATCTTGCTTTCCCTAAGGCCGACAGGGACTCTTCGATTCGGGGTAGTGGGTAAGAGTCCCGTACTGTACAGGCATTCAGCCATCTATAGTTCACACAGAACCGCAGGGACCCATCTTTCTTCCAGACTAGGACAATCGGGGCTGCCCACGGACTCTGACTCTCCCGTATCACACCATTCTGTAACATATGGGCTAGCATCTCCTTGACCTCTTTATACATCTGGGGAGGTATCTGCCGGTATCTCTCCTGCACTGGGGCAGCGCTCCCCGTGGGAATCTCGTGGGTAATGGCTTCGGTGCAACCAAAATCATCCTCATGGCGAGCAAAGACTTCCTGGTACTGCTCCAGCACCTCCTCAACCTGCTGCACCTGTCGAGGTGTACGTCCCGTCAATTCAGCCCGCATTCGTTCTAGGAGTCTTCGTCCCCCCTTCGCACTAGCCAGATGGGAATCTGGCGGCACTGTGACCGCCAGAGTCCAGGGGTCTCCTCGTACAGCGGACAGCTGTACCACATCAGGTCGCACCATCTTCTCTGGCATTCCCAGAATCTGGGCTATTTCCGCCCTGGGAGGGAGTGTGAGATCATCTTCGATCAGATCAACACACCGCACTATAACTTTGCCACCCTGGACGGTGGCCAGTGTTCGAGCCACCAAGAGTCCAGGGGGTACTTTGTCCATCGATGTTGGTTCTATCTGAACTTCAACCCCCTCAAGAGATGTGCAGGCCCGTGCGGTTAACGTGAGTACAGTTTTCCCGGGTGGTAAGGTGAGCGCCACAGCTGCTGGCACTATTATTTTCCCCAGAATCTTCCCTTCACTCGATGTCTCCTGAGCCTGGGCAGCTCGGATTAGTTGTTGAAAGATCCTCCTTTGGGGAGTTCGCGGGTCCCACTGGTCTAGAGGAATCTCCTTCGGCTCACTAAGCAGGATTTGCCCAATCTCTTTCAGCACATTCATTCCGAGGGTCACCAGGGGTCCACTTCCGGTTCCCCCTGCAACCAGGACGACTACTTTTTTTCCCACATCTTTTCCACACACTCGGATCTTCATCCACACCACCCCTGCGACCGGGATGGGTAATTGATTAGCTGCCGTGAGTCTAATTACTGGCCCCCATTCAGGCCGCGCTATCTCAGGAAATCGCTGTTGGAAGTAGGCTTCTGTCATCGTAGTCACCAGGGATCCCGTGTTAATTAGGCAGTGAACAGCCCGACCGCTTATTTCGGCCCAGACAGTCGGGCTGCTGGAAACTAGGTCCTTGGGACTTCCTCTTATTCTTTCCCCTTCCTCAGGCTCCGTGCTGTGTCCCCTGAACACGGAGCCCGCTAGTTTAACAGCTGCCGCGACAGGGGCCGCCCTCAGCTAGCACAGCCCCTGGCGTAATGTCCTGCGCCTCCACACTTCCAGCAGGTCGTGTCTCTGTCTGTGTGGGGCTGCCTCACTTCTCTACGGAACTCTCCTGCAGGGGGGGTCCTGAATTCAATTCTTTCCATAACTGGGGCAATCGATCTGGGTATCTCTGGTGTCGGGGCAGGGGTCTTCTTGAGACTGGACCATTCATCTCGCATCTCCTGTATTTCCTTTCGCATCTCTCGAGCCCATTCCGGTTCAGCTGCAGGTGGGGTGGGTACCTCATTACTCCGGACCATCCCTGCCAGGGCCGTCATCCCCATCTCCTGCTCTCTCACACGTGCCTCTGCCCCCACTTCTAGAAAAGTCATACGTGGGTTGGCGCGCAGGCGCTCCCGCAAGGCCTGCTTTAGCTCCACATCCCTGAGGCCTGCCACAAACTGGTCCCTTAAGATCACGTCAGGGGGGCCCATTCCCAAATTCCCCATGTCGTCTTTTCTAGTGATATAGGCATGCATATACTGCGTCACAGTCTCCCCCACCTGCTGCACTTGGTGAAACAGTCGTATCCTCAGCTCTCCTACATTGGTGGTATCCCCATGCATTTCCTCCAGTATCCGCACCATTTTTTCTACAGTATCCCGGTCATGGAGAGGGCGGTACATCACGGATTGTCGGCCCTCGCCGTCCAGGGCCAGTAAGGCTATTTCGGTTTGCATAGCTGGGGTCATCGGATGCCTACGTAACATATTCCTAACTCTCTCAATCCAGTCCCACAGCATCATATTGTCCCCGGTGAACTTTGGGAGATTGCTGAGCATGGCCCCCAGCGGCAAGCTAGATTTAGGGGCTCCCAGGATGGACTGCTCTGCAGTGTATGTGTCTAACGACTGCATCCTGCCGACTACGCCAAATGTAACACGGGCACTTTAGATGCAGCGACACAGAAACACAGAGCAGCCAATACGGGGTTAATAAACAGGGGAAGTTTATAATAACAGGGTAAATCTCCACACAGGGAGTATCAGGGAAAAAACAAGGGAAAAGCAGGTAAAAGTCTATCACTGACAGTTCACAGTTTAACTGAATGTAGCAATGTCAAACCGGTTATAATCAACAGTTTTTTTTCACGTAGTTGACTCTCGCTCCTCACAAGGCAGATGCACGCTGATGCCGGTGTTTATTTTTCAAGCGTGACCGCCCAAACAATGCTCTGTCTTCTGGCGGCAGCGGGCGGTCTCCGGTTTTACCCGCTGAGCCCCTAGTCCATAACACGGCACCTCACGTGCCTGGCTCCACCAACCCTGCGTCTCTTCTCTAGTCGGCCTGACTCCTCCGGTCCACTGCACTCGGCTCTTGCTCCCAGTCCTGGAGCCAGTAGCCTGAACCCTCTCACGCTGCTCTGCTGAGCCGGATCCAGCTCCGCTTTTCCGCGCAAAACGTACTCGTCTCTTCCTCCCTCTAGTCACACCAGGAGTCCCTCTGTCACCTGACCTCCCAGCTCTCTCTCATGACACACTTCCTGCTTCCCTGTCACATGACTCCTCTGCTTGCAGTCTGTCTTCCCCCTGCAACAAGAGGTACGACCCCGGCAGTTCCGGATCCCTTGCTCTGAAAGTACTTACACCCCGGTCTTCTCCCTTACATAGCGATTCAGAAAAACTATATTACATTTCTAATTGGAGGTACCATATTTTTCGCTTTATAACATAGTAACATAGTTTGTAAAGCCGAGTAAAGACACACTTTTTTCCCCTCAAATTTGGGTGTAAAATAAGGGTGCTTCTTATAATGTGAATATACCCTACCGGCTTTGATGGAGCGGGGTCTCAGGGTCACTGCTGCGGTGGCGGAGTGGGGCGATGCTGTAGGCCCCACGCTGGGAGGAGGGGGTGTTTGGATGTGTGACGCTGCGGATGTTCGTCGGTGCTGGAGCTCCGCCGACATTTTGAGAAAGCCCGCAGCCCCTGCACTTACTTGGTATACAATGCGGTGGACTCCGGGAAAATGGCTGCCGTGGGCGGCGTATGTGCAGATTGAGATCTCGGCTCCGAGATCTGGTCTCCAGAGATCTCAATACCGAGATCTCAATCTGTGCATGCGCCGCCATAGCGGCCATTTTCCCAGAGTCCACCACATTGTATACCATGTAAGTGTGGGGGCTCCGGGCTTTCACAAAATGTCGGCGGAGCCAACACCACCGAACACCCGCAACATCACGTCGCACCTCTGAACCCCGCACCACCCAGCCTGAGGCCCACAGCATCGCTCCACTCCTGCCATGCCCAGCTTCCTGCAACAGCGACCCTGGGACCCCACTCCACTGCACCCCCGGTACGCAGTAAGACGCACTGACTATAAGACGCACCACAATTTTATTGAAAACATTTTTTTCCTATTTTTCTTACCAAAATTTGTGGTGCCTCTTATAATCTGGTCTTATAAACCGCAAAATACGGTATATGCTAATATTATTGATTATTACACCTACTACATATTGGAATTGGAATTGGATCTTGGAGATGGAAATACCCCTTTGATGAATATGTGTCTCGGCTGACTATTCCGATGCGGTCCCTGGCCGGCTTCTCTCCGCCCCAATTCCTTCAACTGACAGGGTTTCTCCCTATATGTTCTCATAGGGAAAGACCTGTTAGTCAACTGGAGTGGGGTGGAAAGAAGTCAGCTGGGGTCTGCATTGGACTAGTCAGCCGAGACACATAGTTCCTAGTGGGATTTTCAAAGTTTGTTTTGAACCATACATGGCTGCAATTGATGCAATCATGGATCAGACAGCATGGTCTCATGATAGGTCCCCTTTAATGCACTGAGTGTGTAAATTATTTTTGTATAAATTTGACACGAATGCAATTGAAAAAAGAATATACAGTATGGATGATTCTAGCTGAACATGTCTTGCAATGCTCACCATAGATTACATGTCGATGGTCTATGTTTTGCTAATGTTTTTCAAGTCAGATTATTAATAAAAGTTGGATTAAAAAAAAGTAGTAAGTAACGAATTTATTTATTCATTCATTCAATAATGTTGTTACACCAGAAATCAAAGCGCTGGGTGTTGAGCCGCAAGCATTTTAATTTTTTCTAGTGAAAATCTAATTAAGTTTTGCTTTCATTTCAACAGGAACTGCTTGAATTTTGTTGTCATGCATTTCGGAGAAGACTGAGTTTCTCTTTTAAATTTAGAATCCTCTTTCTGTATGCTGTGACTTGGAATAATTCATGTTTAACACAGCGGGGTATGGTAGTCAGGTCTAGTTGTCATAGCAACAGATTCTGAAAATTTAAACATCCAGGATCACGGCTATTTGTTGTGAGCGGATCTCTTTAGCATCGGTATTATAATGAGTGACACACTTTCAGTTTCTCTATAATGAGAAAGAAGGAATAATCTCATGCAGAGCAATGCACGGACAAGAGACACATTTTATACACAAACGAATACACATAGCGCAAATGAGTGATCCAAATGGAAATGATGATTGGGGACAGTAATTGTTATGGTGTAAAGTCGATGAATTACATCCGAGAAAAATTTATTTAATTAGAGTTATCAATGGAATAATATCCTCATGCACTATTGTTAAAACACAAAAATCCCAATGTGCAGTCAGGTACAGACAAATACATCAGCTGCAATGTATGTACACCATATTTGCAACAAGCAAAATTGCTGCCACTGTTGTTGACATCCCGCAATGTGTTCCCTTTACTAACTTAATAGAGAGCGGGTCAGATTGTTCCAAAAACTGAAAAGGCAGCCTGATTTTCACAGATTTCCATAGATAATAAAGGGAGTCGGTCAGCGCAAACCAAGCACAGGTGCTCAGGGCACCTTTGGTGTTACCAAATATTTAAGCGCACCTTCCCATCTACTTTTTTCCATCCATCTCCACCCTTCTCTAGCGTTATAAAGCCAGAGCTGTCAATCAAGGAAGAATGGGTGGAGATAAAGGAGAAACTAGTAGGTGAAAAGATGCACTTAAATGTTTGGCCACATCAAGGGTGCACTGAGCACCTGTACTTGATTTGAACAGTCATTCTATGCTGACAGACTCCCTTAAAGGGGTTGTACGTTCCACAAATCTGCAGTCACTCTGTGTGACAGCAGACTTATGAATCCACAGTGCGTGTGCTGCGGGGATTCGCCAATTTCAGACCCGGGACCAGAGGGCATGTATGAGTTATACATACCCCTGGCCAGTTCCTGCTAGTCAGGCGTGTCAGGGTTAACTGTAGAGCAGGCCCATAATTGGGGAAGAGGATTGGGGACCTGTGTGTCAGTTCCTGTTTTGTAGTTAGTTGTTAGTAGGAGAAACACAAGAATGGATACCCTGAGAGGAAGGTGATCATCACCAGGGGTATGTGTGAAGAGATTAGGAGGAGGGAGCCAGAGCAAGAGAATTCCAGTGATGGCAGTGTTCTTCTTTAAGAAGGTAAATCTGGGGATTTACAGCAAAAGGCTTCTAGGAAGGTCTCTAAGGGACTTTTGGACACGTCTTAGTGTTGGCCAGACCTTGGAAGCTGTGGTCAGAGAGCAAGGCTGGGGTATGTTTAGTAAGGTGACAGCCGGAGGTGTGTCCTTACATGATTCTCAAGAGGTGTAGCTGAAGTGTAGTTGTCACAGCGAAAAGCACTGCTTTAAGTGGCGCTACACTGGGGAAGGATGGGGGTCCTCAACTTAACCTGCAGTTCTACAGTAATCTCTATTTCATCAACTGTGACGCTGTCCATAACCAAAGGGAAAGTGCCTCTTTATTGTACAGAAGAACATGGTGAGCTTATTTCCTGATCCTCTCTGTATATAAGTTTGGTTTTCAGTAAAAAGGACTTTATTTTCATGAGCTGGTGTGTTTTTTCTATCGTGGGGTGAAAAGGGACCAGCACCACGCGCTAGTAGAGCTGAACTGGGAGGTGTCCGAAATGGAAACACGGATGCACACACACACCGAGTCAGGACCCCATTTTTCTGTAGCATGCCAGGACAAAGGAGACAAGAACCTCACCCATGGCTACCATCCCATGCCATGTTACACTAGCCAGCTAAATACCTAGCAAATTAACCAGAATGGGAAACACCTGGACGAAAACCCGCAGGCTAGGTCAGATTGAGCAGCAAGGCTGTCAATCAAACTGCTGACAGCCCAGCACACCCCAGCATCAGATTGAACCACTTAGCTATCGCTCACAATACTTAAAGTCCAGCACACTCCAGATCCTATAGGGCAGCTGAGCTGTTACTCGCAGCGTCCCTAGACAGCAGTGAGTAATGAAACAGTGACAATATATATACATTATATTTGTAGCTTTGTTGCCATAAAAGTAGGGGGGCCCAAACACATTTCTGGCACAGCGGCCTTAAGCTCTCAGTGTCTGCTCCTGAGTATATCATTATGGACACGTGATAATATTAACATATAAAGTACATGATTGTAAACATTAACCAATATAAAATTACACATGTATAAAGTGCATGATTAAAGTGCATTGAGGGGAATTGTGGTTGTGGCTGTAAATAGGTTAGCAAAACATCCATAGTTATAGAGTGGCTTACATCATGTGCTTATGTATATCCCCCAGGCCATGACTGACTATTACCCTTCATAGCAGGTTAAGCAGTGTGTGTGTGGTGAGCACGCAGGAGGAAAGGGGTCACAATAAGGCTATGTGCCCACGTTGCGGACCTGAAGCATATTTTTTACGCTTCTCCCTGGCGGGAAAATCGCATGCGGATATTACATGCGGTTTTCCCGCCAGGTAGAAGCGTTTGTGAGGCGTCTTTGCATGCATTTCCGCATGCGGGTTATCAAGCACTTCTCCAAGCATCACTTGGAAAAGTGCTTGACAACTTGTTCAGAATGGTAAAAAATAAAAAAATAAACTTTATACTCACCTTCTGATGCATTCTCTGCCCCGTCCGGAGGCTTGAGCGGCTCACGCTGTTGTGTGCAGGACCTGCGGTGACGTCATTGAGTCATGTGGTGGGTCACATGACTCAATGACGTGGCAGGTCCTTCAGACAACAGCGCGACGGAGGGAAAACATCAGAAGATAAGTATAAACTTTATTTTATTCTTTTTTTTACAGGTTCTTTGGTACCCAGGTCTGGAGGAGAGTCTCCTCTCCTCCAGACTTGGGTACCATCCGCACATTGATTCCGCAGCGCTTCCGCAAAATTAATGAACATGCTGCGGATTTTTGACTGCAGCATATACGCTGCGGAAAAATCCGCAGCATGGGCATTGACATTGCGGAATGCCATTGGGGACCATGGGGTGCGGATATACATGCGTTTTTCAAGCGTTTACGCTGCGGAAATTCCGCAGCATATACGCTTGAAAAACGCTACGTGGGCACACAGCCTAACTCAAAGTCTAATGCTCTTTGCTGTGCTGTTAATAATGTACAAGGCCGACTGTGGAGAAAGAGGGGTTATTAATGAGCACAATATATCTGTGTCCACAGTGTGCGGATGTACTGCATATTAAGGCTGTCTGCCTGTTGCTTGGTATACCCAGACATTTGCAGCATTATCGGTGGCAGTGCATAGAGATCAAATATGCATCATAGTGTGTAATATGTGTAACATATACTAGTAGAAATAGTATGTTATCATTATGTAAAGCTTTACGGATTGCTGTTTATTTCTTAATTTGCATAAGGCTGCTGAGATAAAAGGAGCACATTGTAAAGGAGCCACACAATGAGTGAGAGACAATTGTCACTTTTTGTCTTTCAAATGACACTGTATTCATACTTGGTTCAATCTCTTCCATATATAGAATTTGTAAAGAGGTTGACAGCCCTGATTTATACGCATCAGATATCTTGCACCCATTTCTAAGACTGTTTTATTAATCTAAACTGGGCTTATAGAAATTAAAATTTAAAAAAAGTCCAGTTAGGCCGATCTCAAACACCCTTTTTTTCTCATACATTTTTTTTTCATATCTCAAAAATGGTCCCGTTAGTTTTCAGTGGGCTAGACTCATTTTTGTTGTATCTGTTTTTTCACGTATGAAAAAATAAATCTTAGCTTTTCCCAATTTCTACCCATTAAACAGTAAAATAAAGACCGTACACATAAGACACCTTTTTGCTACCTTTATATTGTCACATAGTTGTTGAAGTGCATTGGAGAGTTTAATCAGCAAGACAGATTAAAGTATTGCATGTCTCAGGTTTTTTTTGTGGACATATGAAAAGGCATCAATCAGGGCCAGTGTTAGGATTTTGGCGTTATGGTAATTGCCCACAGCCCACAATTCCCATTAGCAAGTAGAAACTGCACTGATAATAGCAGTCTTACATTATCAGTGCAGTTTCCAATGTTAAAAGTGCAGCAGGACCTTTGTAGACATCACAGTCATGTGGCCATAATGTGACCAAAGGGCCTGTACCTATCACGGGTGTATCAGAGGTGAAAGACAGCCGCCCTGCAGGTGGTTGACTGAGGTTGGCTGATTGTAATGGGTCTGTGATCTAAATAACGGATAGCACAAGTACCAAAAAACTGATGTGTGTAACCAGTCTTACCCTGAGACTATTAAAGGAAACCTGTCATTAGATTCATGTTGCCAAACCAAGGGCAGCAAGAATCATTGCCTGGCTGTGCGATTGCAGCCAGTTATGTGTTATTACAAAATGCTGTAATGTTTCAGAGTAAACATACTTTGAAAAGCTGGTTGCGGGACTATGCGAGAACTGACTTGTCCAATGTGATCCCAGGCTGGCTTTTCCCTTCCCCGATCCCTTTGAACATAAGGAGAGACCTGTCAGTCATCTGGAGTGAGGCAGGGATTAGCCAGCCAAGGACTGTATCAGACTAGTCAGGTCTCTCCCTGTAGTCATCGTCCAACTTTTCAAACTATGGTTACCCTGAAACACCATAGCGATTCAGAGTAAAACATACATGGCTGCAATTGCACACAGGCTCTGATTCTTTCTGCCTTTGGTTCGGGCAGCATAAATCTAATGGCAGGTTGCCTTTAAATGTTATCAATTCTGTGACACTATCATGGTATAGGCACTCCTTATATAGAGCCATAAAGAGCTAAAAGTGTCACCCACAGAGCCCAAATTAGTGAGTATGCCCTCAATAAGCACAAAGCCATCCAGTGTCCTAAATAGTGCCCAGTACAGTACCTCCTCTATGGTGCCATCCAGATTCCTCCTCTATACTTCCAAATACATATTTCCCCCGCTATGTTAGCCAGACCCCTATATACACTGTCTGCCACAATAGTCACATCTCTAGGCAGTGACAATCATGATGCCCCCAATTAATAAAATACCGCACCAACTGCATATCCATTTACTCATCATGCCCTTGATTCCTTAACCAATGTAAATTATATGTTTGAGCAGCCGCAGACAATCAGTTGCAGCTGCAGGTTGGTGAATTGTTCCTTAAAAGACTGTTTCTGCCAGGAGGGGGTGCCCTCTGTATTTATAGTATAGGCACAACTCCCTAGATGTCTTCGATTTAAATACATGTCATTGGCAATGCTCACTTTAAAATAGAATTAAACTAGTTCACATGCAGATTATACTGTAGCACAATATTTTACTGAATGACCCTACGAGGTTTTTTTTCCGATCATCCCACAACAATGTATAATGCAAGATAGCTCTTTAGCCGGGCTGCACTGACAATACAATCCCATAGTGCTACAGTAGATTTATCACTTTCTTCATGTGAAGAGAGACGAAACTGCTGATGTTTTTAGATGGAAAGAAGAGAAAGGAGCCATTGTATGAAGTTATGACCTTAAATAAAATATAGATCAAAAGTAAATCTGCAACAGTTGCCACGTTCCTGATGTTTCAACTCTCATCTGCCAGTTCTATTTATCGCTATAGTACAAGCTATGTCGGTGTATAACAAACGCAAATATGCTTAAAGAGCATCTATCACCAGATCTAATAATGTAATCTGCATAAATGGAATAGATCACCTAGCCCTGAGGAGGTTGATGTCCTTTTTTTTGGCAAATGAATCCCAGAATGACACTTTAACCCCTTCCTGTCGCAGCCAATTTTTGTTTGTGTTTTTGTCTTTTCCTCCCTTTCTTCAAAGAGCTATAACTTTTTTTATTTTTCTATTTACATAACCATACAAGGGCTTGTTTTTACACGATAAATTGTAGTTTTGAATGAACCAATTCATTTTACCATAGAATGCTAAAAAAAAAACAGGATAATTGTGGCGAAATGGCGAAAAAAAACAACCATTGTTTTTGAATGTTGTTTTCATAGCGTTCATTGTACAGCAAAATTGACCTGGTAACATGAATCTTCAGGTCAGTATAGTTTATGTTGCTACTAAACTTGCATCATTTTTTTTTATTTAGTGGTAAAAAAAAAATCAAAAGTTTGCTAAAATAAAAAAAAAAAAAAAAAAGTAAAGAATTTGGCTTGGGTCTCCATTTTCTGAGATTTGTAACTTTTTATTGTTCCAGCGATGGAGCTATGTATAGTGGAAAGAAGGTTTCCCTTTTTCGGCGCTTCCGGAGGATAAGGATGGTTAAAGATTAATTATTTTTCTCAATATCAGATTTATTTGAACATTTTTCTAAGAACAAACAACGCGTTTCTGCCAGCAACGGCCTTCATCAAGTATAATATGCACTTGTAAGGACTTCAAAGGAAGACAATCTTTATAGACTGGTTACTCTACAAGTGCACATTATACCTGATGAAGGCCGTTGCTGGCAGAAACGCGTTGTTTGTTCTTAGAAAAATGTTCGAATAAATCAGATATTGAGAAAAATAATTCATCTTTAACCATCCTTATCCTCCGGAAGCACCGAAAAAGGGAAACCTTCTTTCTACTACACTATATAACATGCAAGTGTTATACCAGGGCTGACATAGTTCCCGCATTTGTGCTGCAGACCGGAGGATTGCAAAGAGCTGATCCACTATACGGATCATTTGAGTGAAAACACAAGACATCTAAAAGGTGAGTGCAAAAAACAAATATTGTTGTGGCAAATGCACATATTCATCTACACTTAGACTCTGCGCACCTTGTCTCCACTCTTATCCCTCTTTTTATTATCGATGGCTTGATTTTTGTGGGAACCAAAAAATGGCGATTCTGGTATTTTGATTTTTTGTTTTTTTCTTTATGGCATTTTGCTTTTATTTTTTAATGTCTTTATTTTAATGGGGAGAAACAGATATGATTCAAGTTTTGTTTTTTGTTTAGATTTTTTTATATTTTTTCCAACTTTTTTTTCACTTTTATTTTATTCTATGTACTGCAGTATATAGATGAAATCATCTCTGGATGGGCTTCACAGGAGTATAGTCATGGCAGCCATAAAGGCCTTTAGTCTGTCCAAATCTGCCATGGCAATTATGTATTTTAAATGCTGTCAGAGATTTAATGGGTTAACAGCAGCGATCAGAGCTTGGCTCCAATCACTGCTGATACATGAAGAGATCAGCTGTATACCACAGCATGTGCCGAGTATGGTACAGGCTCAGGTAGGAAAGCACATTTTTTACTGGATGCTCCTACATGGCGCCTAAATGAGTAGTGACTCATTTAGAGGGCTTGTTCATCTTAGATTTATTTTAACAAATGTGTGTGTGGACATAATTTTGTGGCGCTTACTAATATATAACTATTACAGGTCCTCCTCCTGTACTTGTTAGTACAGCCTTCCTCACAGACTATATCTACAATGTATACAAGTTTGTAATAGGGTGTAAGCTACAGTATAATGCACTAAAGAAAGTAAAATATTCCCTATTAGTGTTGAGCCACCCCGGTAGTGTTCGAGTTCTGTTCGGTTCGTCGAACACCCTTGTGTTCGCCGAACTGTTCGTCGAACTGTTCGTCGAACACCTTCGAACACCGTTAAAACCAATGGCAGGCAAACAAAAACACATAGAAACACATAGAAAACACCTTCAAAGATGTCCAAAAGCTGACAAACTGCTCAGAAGACATAACTAACACATGGAAAAGTGACAAGCACATATAGTCATGCGAAAAGAAAAGAGGTAGAGGAGTAAAAGGAGGGGGAGACACAGATATAGGCATGTCATGTCCTTCTAAAATCCAAAAAGTGAGAAGCCGACACGGCCAGTCCGTTCCTGCCCGTGTCACCTCCGTGTCGCCGGGTTTGTGCCAGAGCCGCGGTGGACCCTGACGGCCAGCCCCCCTCTCCCAATACTGGTGCCTGTCCGCTGGTGCGTCGAGCCCCCCCGCGGTGGGGGGGGAGTAACATCTGCAGAAGAAAGACCATCTTCCAGCCAAACTAACATGTCGACTTCTTTTCGTGGACAATGTGATACGATCCCTTTGTTACGGACACGCCCATCGCTACATATTCCAGATGAGGCACAAAAACAGCAGGTGCTTCAGCGGATATCAAGTGCTCCTTCAAGTGGGCTCTCCTCCACCTCAATTTCAACATCACAAATACTCCAGTCCTCAGAGGTGTCACCCCAATCGCACTTGCTTCCTCACAGCTCCCAAGTCTCCAGCTGCCCATCTGAGTATGGAGAAACACAGATGGTTGAGTCTGCAGAGCTGTTTACTCATACTATAGCCTGGGAAACGAAGGTCTGCTCCAGAGCTTCTGTTAATCCAGATGAGGAAATGATCTGCACTGATGCCCAGAATCTTTATAAGTCGGATCCAGGACCAGATGAAGAAGGTTCTGAGCATAATGTAGACCCTCGTTCCCAAACTGTAACTCCTGTTGGTGGAGACAATGATGAAGACGATGATGAGACTCAAATACCTGATTGGAGCGACAACTTGACTTTTTGGTTAGGGCAGGAAGAGGTTGGCTTTGAGGACGACGGGTGTGATAACACACAGGGTGATGATGACAAGGTTGGAGATCCCACTTACTGTCAACCCACAGTCAGCCAGTCGATGAGGTCACCCGGGCCTTTGCCTGGCCTTGGGGATGTCGCGGTGGTCGGCTCCCTGGCCTGTACCCTGGGGTCACTCTTTAAAAGGGTGGATAATTGTTAATTTTATAAGAGTTCGTGACGCCACCTGTGGTATCTGGTGAGAAGCACCAGCGCTGCAGCAGTCCACTGAGGCCCGTGATAAGGCAGCTCGATGGCATAGCTCCCCACAGGTGGAGCTAGGTCTCAGGGCAGCGTATGCAGGGGGAATGCAGGACAGGCGAGACCCAGCTGGGTCAGAGCAAGAACGGGACCGGACACGGTAGTCACTTCAGTACCTTTTACTGGAGGAAATTCAGGCACATCCCGGAGCACTGTAGGGTGAAGGGTGCATATCAGGATCCTCCCCAATGTAGGGCCTCCTGTTTCTTGCCTCTGCGTAGTAAGTTTCTGACCTGCCTGGAGCTAAGCCTAACTTTGTCTCTGTCCTGCGCTGGCTGACCTGGTGGTAGGGCCTTCTCTTGGAGTTCACACTCCCAGTATGTGGGGCCTAAGTGTCTCCTGGCTCTGTTACGTATCAGCACCTTAGCGATCCTGGGACTTGTAGTTCTCCAGGGATTCCGGTTATGCCTTACTGGGTCATAGAGATCCCGGTAAGCTCGGATCCGGTGTCCGGTAAATGCTTCGGGGTGAGCTGGTTAAGCTCCTCTGCCCCTTATGTACTAACTCGCCACTCGCCTTCGGCCTACTCGGGCCCTCACTAGGCTATACACACTAACGGCAGCTTACCGAGCTTCACCGATCTTATGGCGCCGGCACACCTTAAGCTCTATCTGGGCTCCCTGAATCTAGCTAGCAGGAGCCTCATGCTCCACTGCTGAACTATTAACTGAGTTCTCTAGACTAGACTGAGCTCCACTGCAGACTGACCTCTCTTAGGCTTCTCTACTGCAGGAACTCTTCAGAGGAACTGAACTGCCTAGCTCCACCTTCCCTATTTATATCCCTAACGGGCTCCCTCTGCTGGTCTGAGGTGGAAGGTGGAGATGTGTGAATGTTTATGGGGGCCTCTTGTGGAGGATTCCATCAATACACTCTTCTAGGATCTGTGATACCAAGTGCAGCGGGGCGTCACAGATGCTATTGACGACGAGGTTAGGTTGCGCCTTCCTGGACAGAGACGGAGTACTGGAAGCACGTCAACAACTGCATCCTCAACCACAACTCTGCCTCTGACCACAAGTCGTAGTGGCTCTTCAGGTCGCATGGGCTCTAAGCCTTGCATAGCCTGGGCATTTATTCAGATCGATAAGGATGACCCAACTCGTGTTATCTGTAATATTTGTCACCAAAAGCTAAGTAGAGGCCAAAAAATCCATAGTTTGAGTACTTCATGCATGTACCGTCACATGGATATGAAGCATAAGTTGCAGTGGGAAGCTCACTGTGCTACAATGTGGCCTAGCAGGCTGGGCCAACCACGGTCTGCCCCATCTTGTGCATCCGCGGCCTCTTCATCCTCTGTGACTGGGGGGACAGCAGTCACACATGTTTTAGGATGCAGACCTGCCACATCTTTACCTGCAACAGCCAGTGATTGGCAGGTCGTCAGTTCATTGGGAAGTGGAAACACCTGCTGGTGTTGAGCGCTCTCTGACATCGAGAGCACCACCTTTGGATCAAGGCAACCTAATATGTCCGCCTGCATCTTCCTCACAGACCGGCAGTTTGCCGGGGACACCCTACTCAACCCCGTCAAAGCACAACAGCCAGCCCTCGGTCCCTCAGATGTGGAAAAGTAAAAGACCATTGCCTCCTAGCCATGAGAAAGCTAAGAGGTTGAATTTCACCATCTGCAAGCTGTTGGCTACAGAAATGCTGCCTTTCCGCCTGGAGGACACAGTGGATTTTCGAGACCTTATGTCCTTCGCAGTGCCCCAGTACCAGATGCCCAGTCGGCACTACTTCTCAAAGAAAGGTGTGCCTGCGCTCCACCAGCATGTCGCACACAACATCACCGCTTCTTTGAGAAACTCTGTGTGTGACAGGGTGCATTTCACCACAGACACTTGGACGAGTAGGCATGGACAGGGGCGTTACATGTCGCTGACTGGGCACTGGGTAACTATGGTGACAGCAGGACAAGGGGCTGCTGTCCAAGTCTTACCGTCCCCACGAGTTTTGCGTCAATCCTCTTTATCTCGAAGTTCATCCACTGCTTCTGCCTCCTCAACCTCCTCTCGGTCCTCCACCTGCACCCAAAGCCTGTCTGGTAATGCCACCTGCTTTCTAACTGCGCAGAAGGAATCCTGCACACCTCCTTACTATGCTGGCAGCAGGGCTCAACGGCATCAGTGTTTTCTTTGAAATGTCTGGGAAATGTGAGTCACACAGCTGAGGACTTGTGGTCAGCTCTGGAGACCCAGTTTCATGAATGGTTGTCTCTACTGGACCTGCAACCAGGGAAGGCCGTGTGCGACAATGCTGCAAACCTGGGTGCGGCCCTTCGCCGGGGCAATGTCACACACGTGCCTTGTAAGGCTCACGTGTTGAACCTGGTTGTCCATAAATTTTTAGCCCACTATCCCGGACTAGATGGCCTTCTGCAGAGGGCACGGTCGCTGTGTGCTCACTTCCGCCGTTCGCATCCCGCAGCTCAACGACTTACATCTCTACAGAAGTCTTTGGGCCTGCCAGTTCACCGGCTGAAATGCGATGTGCCGACACGGTGGAATTCAACTCTGCACATGTTGCAGCGACTGTGGCAGCACCGACAAGCCCTGGTGCAATACGTTCTGAAGTATAGCCTGGGCCAACGAGATCCAGAGGTGGGGCAAATCACGCTGCAGGAGTGGTCTCAGATCAGGGACCTATGAAGTTGACGCGCCCCCTGGGCCGTGGGGTTCCATGAGCCGGGCCGGACGCTGGGGGTTGTAGTCACTGTGGCGGTGACCCGGTCCGTGACCCAGGGCGGTCAATCCAACGGTAATTTGTATATATGGATTTTATAATGTCCGACTACGCCACCTGTGGAGTGCGGCCAAAGGGGCCGCCGCAGAACAGTCCTCTGAAGCTGGGGGTTTTGCAGCAATGATATTATTACTCACCACAGGAAGAGTGTAGCTTCAGGGCAGTGTGGGTGGATGATGGTGGTTGTAGTGCAGGGAGTCAGTAATGAACACAGAGTCCGTGTGATGCAGTCCCAAGATCTTTACTCACAGTTGTTGCAGTCCAGATTACAGGTACCAGAGCTATCTCACCCGTCGTGCTGTGCGTACTCAGTGAGGGGCTCAGTCCACCCCCAGATAGCTCCGGAGTACTTAGCAGGACCCCCTTCTGTGTGTCCTTTCTTTGGCCTTCTCCCTGCACCTCACACCCAGTGACACTTCTATCCGGTATCCTCGGGCCTTGGCGGGCGACTTGTGTTCCGTCCCCTGGGTCCTATGTGGCTACCTTCTTAGTGAGACTGGTGTGGACTTTTGCCTGCAGTACATGAAATGCTGCAGCCTCCGGTTTCTAGTTGAGCCTTGCTGTTTCTCCTGTAGTTGAGGGACCGGTTCCCCTTATCTGGCCTGACCCCTCTACCTCCTGGTAGCAGCGGGAGTACGGGTGGCCTTCTGCACGGCCCGTAGCCCTAGGGTCCCTTCGGTTCCTGGAGCCTTCCTGCTCCCACTCCTCTCTTCTCTCCTTCAGTCCTGGGCCTCCCAGGCTAGGCCCGCCTCCGGAGCAGAGCTCATGCCGAGCCTCTGCTCCTGTCACTTTTCCTCCTCTGACTGGCTTGCTCTTTCTAAGATGGCTTCCTATTTATACTCTCCCTGTCATGTGCTCCCCTAAGCTGCTCCCCTAAGCACCCACTACATAGGACCCTCCCACCAGCTAGGGACCTGGGACTGTGCTCTCCCTTAGGAGCAATCTCGCCCTACCCCCACTGCGGGTATGTGTTGGATGCAGGTGTTAGGGTCCCGAGCCATACGCCTTCCTTACCTGAGGGTGAGATACCACACCTCTGGGTGAGATGCAGTAACTCTGTGGCGACTGAACCCTCAGGGGCGCCACACACCCTTCTGCACAGTTTTGAAATGGGACGAAGATGTTTAGTGCTGACGACCATGCCATTATCAGCATGACAATTCCGGTGATTTACATGCTGGAGCACACATTAAACAGAATTCTGAGTCAGGTGGTGGGACAAGAGGAGGTGGAGGAAGTAGAGGAGGAGTCGTATGCGGAAGGGATAACATCTCCAAGGTCCAGACGGTTGGCAGCACCAAGGCGGCAGGCATGGGAGGGTGGGGGAGAGGGATTAACCAGGGCGCATGGTAGCAGCCAAACTGTTGAGGAAGGTGCAGGAGCCGAGGAAGAAGTGGAGGATGAACTGGCGATGGGCATGGAAGACTCATCAGATGAGGGAGACCTTGATCACATTTCTGTTGTGCGAGGTTGGGGGGAGAGGGCAGAGGAAGGAAGCATGATTCTTACCTCGCTACCAACACAACAAGGACTTGGTCCTCCTGGATGCGCAAGACACATGAGTGCCTTCTTGCTGCACTACCTGCAACATGACCCTCAGATTGCAGAATTCGAAGTAATCCTGACTACTGGGTTGCCACACTCTTAGATCCCCGGTACAAAAGTAAATTTTCCGAAATAATTCCTGCCATAAAAAGGGATTGACGCATGCAGGAGTATCTGCAGACGCTGTTGCAGAATCTTACATGTGCTTTTCCACAAAACACCAGTGGTGCACGAAGTGAATCTCACAGTTCTAACTTGCCAACTGTGGGACTGTCGAGTCTTCATCACTCAAACCGTAACAGTAACACAGTATCTGCTGGTAACAGCAATTTTGTGGAATCGTTTCACCACTTTTTTAGACCATTCTTTGCAAGGCCACAGGAGACAAGAAGTCTGACACATAGTCAATGCCTAGAGAGGATGGTGCAGGAGTATCTCCAAGTGAACATCGAAGCCATGACTGTCACTGGACCCTTGCTCATTTTGGTATTCCAATCTGGAAAAATGGCCGGAGCTCGCCACTCACGCCATGGAGATCTTGTCATGCCCTGCAGCCAGTGTTCTCTCTGAACGTGTGTTCAGCGCTGCTGATGGTGTGCTGACAGATAAGCGCACGCGGCTGTCCACTGAGAATGTAGACAGACTCACGTTCATAAAGATGAACAAATCATGGATTCGCAAGGACTTTTCTAACCCTGTGTTATCCTTGGGAGACTAAAAGCTTGAGGATTTGGTAATATCACCTCACCAACCGTTTTAAGCAACTGTGGGGCAATTGATGCCACTTAACCCTAGAACGCATGACCATAAAAATCTACACTTTCATATACCTGGGGCCTTTTAGGCCCATGTGCAAATAACATGGAATAACTCAAATTCAAATGACAAACAACTATATACATGAAGAATACCTAGAGTTTCAAAATTCTAACTACACCCATCTCTCTTAACGCTTGTTCCACTCCGTCCTGGAGTCCTGACAGGAATATGTCCAGTCCAATATCCATTAAGTGAACACCGTCGGGCCGTATGAGGCCTGCTTTATCTCTTTCCAGCTGTCGGTGTCGTACCACTACACCGCCTCTGTCTCTTCTAAATTTTGCCATCCGAATATTTATTACCCGCCTTGTCCGTTTGATGGCCGTGATGTCTCGCACACCTTACCATACCGCTATCGGCACAATCTCTGACCATACTATAGCTAGTTTTGTGAAAAATTCTCTGAAGCGCTCAGTGTCTAGTTTCATTATTGCCATTAGTTATGCGCTCTTGTGATGACCTAGGTTGTTTCCCCCGGCCTGTATAACTAAGATGACCGGACATCTTTCCTCTCTCCCTACCTTGATTACCTCCATTAGTACCTCTGGCCATAGCAGGCCTCTAATACCTCTCCAGTTGAAATATGTGTTATGAAACTCTAATTTCCTCCCGCCCGGGCGGACTTTCGCCCTTTTTTCTGCCCAATATATATACGAGTGGCCTATCACCCACGCTGTTGGCTTAGCGTCACCTGTAAAAGAAACAAACCACGTTAGGATAACAAGTCCGGTCTTATGTATCTTGCCAAACACGTGGATCGCATCTCCCTATCCTCTGAACTTCCGTTTCTGACAGTCCTGCTCTTGCTGCTTCCGTGGCCACGCCTATGCAGAATGAGTGTGTCCCGTAATCTTTGGGGTGGTTCCCTGCCGATGTTATGCATTTATTAAATATAGCTTGGAACTGGTATCTTGATAATGGCGTTCCATCAATGTGTGATAGGAAGAAATTACTTTGTGATCTGATGGTTAGCTATGTTTTTACTATTGTTACCCGACTCAGTGTACCGTTTGTGGGTTGTAGAAGTACCCAAGTGCCCCTGCCCGCTGGAACCATTTTCGATTTGTGTATGTGTAGACGTATTGCATTATTGGCTATGACTACGTCCTGGTGTAATAAGCCTCCACTGGTGGTAATTTTGGATTGAGGGACTAATTCGCTTATGCATAGCGCCCCGAAGAAGGCGATCACAAATGCAGTAGACAGTAGTGTTGCTTCAAATTGTGAGTGTCATGTTAATGGTGTTAGGGATATGATGTGAGAAATCAGTTTTAGTGACACGGGACGGGACGTCTACACTCCTGACTTGGCTGACCCCTTTTCCACCCTTTTATGGATTGTCTGATGATGAATCTTTGTCACATCTCCCCATTTCAGTAGTTGGAAGTGAAATGCTACTCCGGTCAGACACCGCTGCGCTGACGCCCCTGATATGCCCCTCATCATTAGCTAGTGGAGAAATTCTATGGTGACTTGTGAACTGGCTTGTTCACATTGGTCAACCCGTCTGCCTGCTACTAGTCGTGTCCACTCTTCCCATGCCTTACCGTATGCTTGCCACGTCGACGGGGCAACTGACGCTCTGATTAATGGCATCAACTATTCGCCACTAGATCCCATAGGGAAGGTGGGCAACTGTTGCCCGATGGGTGGGCGTTGTGGAAGAGCTCTGTGAAAATCTGCCAATTGAATTGTTATAAAGCGTTAGCAGCAGCTTTAGACCCCTCAGCATAGTGGCTAGCGCGGACCCATACATTGTGTTTTAGGCACAGGAATGCTAGCCTGGTTAGTAGGCCTAGCACTGGGAGAGACGATGATGGCATCTTATTAATGCAGTACGCTAGGCTGGTGTTTTTTCTTATGAAGCGTATATTTTTGTAAGCCAGGAGCGCGCCCCATATTTCTATAGCTACCACTATTGGGAAGAAAAATTATTTTCAGGGCTAGATGCAGCTAAAAATTATTACTAATTTAAAAGCTGGTGGAGCTTGGTATAGATGGCCAAATACAATAAGTCCCACACACTGCTAGAAGGCCAAATATTTTTTCAGAGGTAGATGCAGAAAAAAATTATATTCAGTTTGCAACCTGATGGAGGTCAGTATAGATGGACTAATAGAACAAGTCCCACACACTGCTAGAAGGCCAAATATTTTTTCAGAGCTAGATGCAGATAAAAATTATTTTTAATTTGCAACCTGATGGATGTCAGTGTAGATGGACTAATAGAACAAGTCCCACACACTGCTAGAAGGCCAAATATTTTTTCAGAGCTAGATGCAGATAAAAATTATTTTTAATTTGCAACCTGATCGAGGTCAGTATAGATGGACTAATAGAACAAGTCCCACACACTGCTAGAAGGCCAAATATTTTTTCAGAGCTAGATGCAGATAAAAATTATTTTTAATTTTCAACCTGATGGAGGTCAGTAAAGATGGACTAATAGAACAAGTCCCACACACTGCTAGAAGGCCAAATATTTTTTCAGAGCTAGATGCAGATAAAAATTATTTTTAATTTGCAACCTGATGGAGGTCAGTATAGATGGACTAATAGAACAAGTCCCACACACTGCTAGAAGGCCAAATATTTTTTCAGAGCTAGATGCAGATAAAAATTATTTTTAATTTGCAACCTGATGGAGGTCAGTATAGATGGACTAATAGAACAAGTCCCACACACTGCTAGAAGGCCAAATATTTTTTCAGAGCTAGATGCAGACAAAAAATTATTTTGAATTTGCAACTTGATGGAGGTCAGTATAGATGGACTAATAGAACAAGTCCAACACACTGCTAGAAGGCCAAATATTTTTTCAGAGCTAGATGCAGAAAACATTTATATTCAATTTGCAACCTGATGGAGGTCAGTATAGATGGACTAATAGAACAAGTCCCACACACAGCTAGAAGCCCAAATATTTGTTCAGAGGTAGATGCAGAAAAAAATTATATTCAGTTTGCAACCTGATGGAGGTCAGTATAGATGGACTAATAGAACAAGTCGCACACACTGCTAGAAGGCCAAATATTTTTTCAGAGCTAGATGCAGAAAAATATTATATTCATTTTGCAACTTGATGGAGGTCAGTTTAGATAGACTAATAGAATAAGTCCCACACACTGCTAGAAGGCCAAATATTTTTTCAGAGCTAGATGCAGATAAAAATAATTTTGAATTTGCAACCTGATGGAGGTCAGTATAGATGGACTAATAGAACAAGTCCCACACACTGCTAGAAGGCCAAATATTTTTTTAGAGCTAGATGCAGATAAAAATTATTTTGAATTTGCAACCTGATGGAGGTCAGTATAGATGGACTAATAGAACAAGTCCCACACACTGCTAGAAGGCCAAATATTTTTTCAGAGCTTGATGCAGATAAAAATTATTTTTAATTTGCAACCTGATGGAGGTCAGTATAGATGGACTAATAGAACAAGTCCCACACACTGCTAGAAGCCCAAATATTTTTTCAGAGCTAGATGCAGAAAAAAATTATATTCAATTTGCAACCTGATGGAGGTCAGTATAGATGGACTAATAGAATGATGCTATGCCCAAAAGGTTTTACTTCACTAGGTGCAGTAAAAAAATTGGTATTCTATACACAGGTGGTGTAGCTTGCAACACAGATAGGCTACTCCACTGACTAACACACTCTGCAATAGGCCAAAAAGGATTAGCTTTGCTAGATTTAGCCAAATGCTGTGAAAAAAACTTGCACATCACTGGCACAGACCTGCCTGGCAAAAACTGATAGGAACTGATGTAACTTAGTCCTGAAAAGGACTGCAATTACAATTAGTCTTTACTCCCACAACCTATCTATTTTAGAGCACAGACCTGCCTGATAAAAGTCGCAGGAAATGCTGTAACCTAGTCCTTAAAAGGACTGCAATCACAACTATTCCCTACTCCCAAGCTATCTGTAGATTTGTGCGAAAATTGGCTTGAAATTAACAAGGTATAGCGCACACAGCAACAGCGGTGCCGTCTAACACGCAGCTGCAGCAGTGAGAAAATGGTGGTGACGGGGAAAATGGCTGGGTCTTATAGGGCAAGGACATGTGACATACACTGCCAATGACACATGCCCTTGCTTGTGTGAAAAAAAGCACTTCGCTCCGTGTGTGCGCTGCTGATAGGCTGACAGATTGCACCTCCCCACTGTAAATGCGGGAAAGAGAAAAAAAAAATGTAGATCTTCATTATTCCTGCAGAGATCCATCCCCTGCCCCTGCCCCCGCCCCGCTGTACACTCAAACTGCGTATTAACATTAATTTTCATCATTACTGAGAAAAAATCCAGTTATGATTTTGGTGCACGAACAGTTATCGAACATAACCTCGAACAGCCGAATCTTTTTCAAATCGTTCGTGTTCGCCGAACGGCTCGAACACCGCCCAAAAGAGCTCGAATTTCAGATTGGCGAACAGTTCGAGTCGAACAACGCTCATCTCTATTCCCTATGTGCACAGTGTAGCTTTACCGCAAATATGTAACTGATTATGGTTCATATAGAACAAGTGCAAAACTACAAATCCAATGTGCTGCTCTCTTTGAAGGTTAATATGAAGGTAAATGAATCAATGGTGTAAAACTTTGACTGTAAATAAAACTACTGAAGTATGTAAAAATGTGGTATAATAGAATGGCGCAATTACTGGAGTCACAGGGTGACTGGCTAAAAGTGGAATATTTCATTTGTTGGGTCATGGGCATGGCAATTTAAAAGTTAAATGAGATCAAGTAATTTAAAAACTATACAGGCAAATAAACACCTATAAGCAAAATACACTTCCAAAACTGACAGTGATCAATATGATGGTCAATATTACTGCTGCATTCAATTTGTAATATTACATGCAAACTGAAATAAATGAGTGACCACGTAATACATGGACATATTATGTCTGCTAGACTAAAGATTCTCCAGTTATCAGGCTGAGGTCGGCTCTTTTGCTTCAATTCATTGAGATTGGCGTTGCTCAAGGTGTTCTTGATGATGGAGTGTGGTAGAGTCAAAGGCACCTGATTCATAAAGAGGTGCATGTCTCTTAATAAATCAGGTGCGTCTTAAAAGTGTTGAGCGCCTCCGTGTGCCTCGCCACAAGTCTTTCTACTGTCAGAGACTGGAGTAAGATTTGTGCAGTAAGGTGTTCCATGGCTTGTCATGCCCTGTTCTTCCCTTGCCCCACCCCAGCTGCACCCATTTTGGCAAAACTGGTTTAAAAAGTTGCAACATTTTTTTGCATCTTTGCATTGCACTAAAAAAAATGTGACTTTTCAATGTGTTTTATGCTTAAACACTTTGATGAATTTGGACCTTAGTGTTTTATTTAGAGTTTAAAGTAGCCATAATAAATTATGAAAAGTCTGCTTGATCCAATCCTTTTCTCTAATACTCGCATATGCATGATGATCAAATGTTATTTTTGAAGACAGCATACAATAGAAAAACACATAGCAAAAACAATAAAAACACAATACTGAAAGAGATCTAAAATAAGCCAGATTAAAGAAGCACTCACATTAACATTTTAATGGGCTAAACCTGTGTGAATCTATATTGGTGTAGTTTAGGTATATTAATATACTCACTGATAGCCGTCTTTTCTTGTGTCCAGTGACACGCTGGTCCTTTTCTGGGTCACGTGACAACTATTCTGACTTTTTGGCTCACACTCTATCACAAAGTAAGCCTATGGGACCTCCGTTCTCATGCTATATAGACTTATACTTTATAAAAACGACTATCAGCTCACACATAGAGCCCTATGTGATCCGGAGAGTCGGAACTTCAGTTATGTGACCCAGAAGAGGACCAGAGTGACGTTGGACACCGGAGAAGAAAGCGATTTGTGAGTATATTAATATACATACACTACACCACATAACAATTTGAATGGGATTGCATCTTTAAAAAGAGGCACATGAATTATTAAATAGATGTTTAAGAAATGGTAAGGCATAGAAGGTAAAACCTGTACAGCAAGTCCTCTACGGTGGATGACTGAAGATGCCCATATACATTAGACTACGTGAAGAAAATAATAAACATTCAATGGGTGAAGTTTAGCAATGGATGATTGCTTCGACAACTTGTATCACCATATCATCATCTGGACCAATATTGGCTGTATTTGTATTTAGTTGAACAAAACATCTTTTGTTGTATGAAAGATATTTTTTCCATGAACGAATTCTCCCAGAAACATCATTCTCAGTGTTATTAAACATGCATGGCCAGTGTGACAACTGCTATGACCAGTATCAATTAAATATATACGGCTGTGTAGGCAAAACGATTGTTCACTAGATTATCATTTGTTTATTGCTTTTTCAACCATAAATCATCCATCGGATATGTATGGCCATGACTGGAGTGGGTCCCAAGTAAAGGAGCTCCATTAGATTCTTATTGCTGCCTCTCATTTGTTGCAATAAAAATGTCCTATATCGCAGTTCCTCCTCTGGTGATAATTAGTTGTATACTGGCTGTTATCAGCAGGCAGTGGTCCATTTTGTCCATCAAATGTTTTATGTTTCCTGTTGGACTATACTCAATGGATGTCACATGGATCATTGATTTCTACTGTTTCTAAAAGCAACAATTGTGATTGATCAAGTGGGGAAGGTAATGTAAGCAATTAAACTAATCTTATACTACAGCCCCTGGTTTACAATAGATCATTTCACATTTGAAAACATATTTTTGCTGCCAATTCCTTATGAGAATATTACAGGAAAAAAGGCAGCCGTACTTACCAATACCGAGACACAACATTAATGCACTGCATGATGCAACAGGCCCCCATGATAAATGCGAATGCAGCACAGGTGCAAAATACTGATGAAACAACTACTCATTCACCAATTATGGAGGATGTGGATGCCTAGTATTACAAATGAGGTCAATGTGGTTGTATCTTGAGGAAGAAGTTTGATAACATCAAAACTAGTGATGAGCGAGTATGTTCTGTTTACCCTTTCGTGCTCGCCAAGTATCTTCAGCGTGCTCGGGTGTTATGTTTTCGTCACTCCATGCTCATGATTTGAGACTGTTTGACAGCTTTAATACATGTGAGGAATGCCTAAGAAACAGGCTTTCCTCACATGTATTAAAGCTGTGAAACAGTCGCAAATTATGAGCACAGAGTGACGAAAACATAACACCCGAGCACACAGAAGATACTCGGAAAACACCCAAGCATGTGTAGCACCCTGAGGATTCGGCTGCTACAGGGGTATTGCACCTCAACCCAGAGGTGTGATATTCCACTCCCGGGTAAGGATGGAGTGTGGACCTGAGCTCGGTAGGCTGCATGCACTACACACATCCCATTTCCGAGGAGCAGACCGACGGTACTCCCACTTAGAAATGTGCAGGTACGACCGAGTCTGTTCCTGGCTGGAGTGGGAGGGGGGTGGAACATCCCAAGTAGTGTAGGGGCAGATAGGGGGAGCAGCCTGGGTAAAGATAGGAGCTCATTGGGTGCTGGTCACCTGAGCTCACACATAGAGGGTGTATATAAGGTGGGCACCATCAAAGAACAGGGTCAGTCTGCTGTAGAGGAGGAGTGAGTCAGCCTTTTGCAAAGAGTCTGTTGGAGAGCAGAAGAGCAGAGCAGAGAAGCCTGAGCCAGAGAGAGAGAGGAGAAAGCCAGAAAGACCCAGAGGGGGAAACAGAAAAGGAACTCTGAGAACCCAAAGTCCATCAGCGGGTGAAGAGTTGGCATCAGGGTACCGGAACCCAAGCTGGTGGGGGGCAAAAACACACCCCAGCCAGAGACCGGAGGCCGTGGGCAGCGTCTGCCACGGCCACCCACCACATCCACCCCGAAAGCATACCACGTGGAGGGTCAGGGAACCCAAGGCCAAGGGTCTCCCAACAGAAGGCCCGAGGGAGCTGGACCTGGGTGGATCAATAGTGGGGACGGCCAGAGAAAGGACAGAAGGAGAGCTCAGGGTCACGCTCCGGACTCGCTTGGGGGTTGGCTGGATCCAGGACCTGGTGGATGCAGCACGGCTCGGGAGGTCACTTGAAGCTGGAGTGACCGGAACATCAGCAGTGAGTAAACACCCTAAACTGCACAACCCGACTCTGTCTTCATTTAACACCTATGCTGCACCACCACAACCCCCATCCTCTGCACCTGACCCCCTGAGGCTATACCCCACCCGTTGGGGGTTATACCATCACAAGCTGCACCTACACCATCAGCCTCAGCGGACCCTGCTGCAGCGGCGGCCATAGTGACCGCAATACAACGGGTGGCGTAGTCGACAATAAAGAACTTAATAACATCTGTAGGACTGCCACATACAACTGAGTTTGACACCCTGGGCACGGACCGGGTCATAGCCACTCGGAAGACTACAACTCCCATCTGATCCGGCTCCGGATATTCCCATAAAGAATATGGCCCAGGGGGTGCGTCAACTTTGGCGTAGTCGGCAGGATTACGTGCCCGCAACACCCGGGTACTGCGTGCCTGAAGAAAAGTGCAAGTTTACCTCAAAAAGAAGTCTCCTGCCGGTTCCGGAGGGTCCCCGCCATCGGACTCCATCACAGGTCGATTCCCGCCGGTTGTCCGCCATTAACAGCGTTTTCCCGCCATCTGCAGAGTTTCCCGCCACTGGGAAGCGATTCCCGCCATTTCCAAAGGTTTCCCGCCTTGGAAGAGCGGACGCCATTATGGGCGTGCCAGAGGGTGGCGAGAGGCCACCTCCCATCGTGGGCCAGGACCGAAAATGGCGCCAAAAGTGGAAACCGCCCCCACCAACAGAGACTGTGATGCTAGAGGTGTCTGTCAGCGTGAAAGAACAGCCCCTGGAGCTGACAGTCACCAAGTGGCCCCGGGACCGCCCTCGAGGGGGGAGGAGACGAAAGGAGAGAACAAAGATGGGTGCCGCTTGGAGCAGTCTAGAGCGAGCGCACCCGGAGGCAAGAAGCCTGGAGAAGAATATCGGAGGAGCTTACCCGGAGATGGCGAGAAAGCAGAGCAGCACCGGCCCGTTGGCCAGGAGCCTGCTAGAAACGGAGGAGGGAGAGCAGAGCAGCACCGGCCCGCTGGCCAGGAGCCTGCTGGAGACAACAGTAGGAGAGCAGAGCAGCACCGACCCGTTGGTCAGGAGCCTGCTGGAAACAACGACCCCACTAGGACTAGTGGAGGTCCTAGCACAACTCCCCCGAGACCGGGAGTGTGCACAGACCGCTCTGGAGGGCCTCGCAAGGAGGATGGCCCGGGTGCAGCGAGAGACGTTGGCGGAGTGGAGCCGTGAGATGGCCCAGCAGACCGAGACCTGTCAGCGGAGCACGCCACCCAAGACGAGGAAACAGACCGCCTCTGAGGATGGCGCGGGAGGATTGAAGGCCGGAGACGGCGCCGAGAAGGGAGCCGAACGAGTGGAGGCAGGTAAAGGGGACGTCTATACCCCAAACCGGGAAACCGCGTACCTGCCCCAGCTCCGCGTCGCAGAGCCCGAAGTCTATCCTGCCGTGCCCGTCGCTGCAACGTCACCGCCGCAGACTAGGCCTCAAACGGGAGCCGCGACCCCTGTGACGTCACACGCCTCGACCCCGAGCGTGACCAAGCAGGAAGTACCACCAGCCTGGTCGCAAGGCCTAGTACCCCCGGGCGCCGCAATACCAACAGCGCCCCCTACCTCCGCGGAGCCCCCGGCCTGGTCGCAGGGCCAAGTAGCCCAGGGCGCCGCCGTCCTTACGGTGCCCTTTACCTTCCAGATACCCCAGGCCTGGCCGCAAGGCCTGGGCAACCCGGGCGCCGCCACCACCACCGCGCCCATAAGACCAAGAGTGCCGCATCTGGGAGAAGATTTGTTCGCCCAGCATAAGTGCCCGGATGGGCAGCCATTTATATGGCCACCGGAGTTCCACCATCCCCGACTCCGGAGAGAGAGACCCCTGGATGAACCCCTGATCCCGGCTCCAAAGCCCGTAAAGAGGATCTCGCCCCCGCTAGAAGAGACCCAGTTTGAGTGGGACCCCACCGGAGAAGACCTCATGGGGTTCACTCAGGAGACTCGGGCAGCTGCAGCGGAGCGTGCTGAGTGCTGCCGCCAACAGCTCGAGGTCTTCAAGAGGGAGCGGAGAGAGAGGCGGGTCCGGGAACAGCAAGCTCAGATAAGGAGCGCGGAGCAGAAGAGCCGGGCCAGGAGAGACCCCCGTGCAGCGCATAGTCCCCGCACCACCGGGACTGTGATAAAGTTTAACCTGCAGCATGGGTGGGGCTTCATCCGAGACCACCACACCCTAGGCGACGTCTTCGTAACCAGGCCCACTGACCGAGGACTGAGAGCGGTCATTCCTCCCTAATACCTGGCCGAGGACTGAGAGCGGCCATATCCCTGTATATAGTTGCGCGTCCTAAAGCGCCCCCTACCGGTTTTATAGGAAAACCAGTTTCTAGAAAGACTGTCGCACTTTACCCGGTCACACGTTGCACAGTGACCGGAGGAGGAGCCAGAGGCGACGAGAATGTTTTATATTGATATATATATATATAATGTTTTATATGTTTTATATGTTTATGCAAAAATTTGTATGTTTTTGGTGTTATGTCATACAGCCCGAGGACGTGCTGTGATTTACCAGGGGGGAATGTAGCACCCTGAGGATTCGGCTGCTACAGGGGTATTGCACCTCAACCCAGAGGTGTGATATTCCACTCCCGGGTAAGGATGGAGTGTGGACCTGAGCTCGGTAGGCTGCATGCACTACACACATCCCATTTCCGAGGAGCAGACCGACGGTACTCCCACTTAGAAATGTGCAGGTACGACCGAGTCTGTTCCTGGCTGGAGTGGGAGGGGGGTGGAACATCCCAAGTAGTGTAGGGGCAGATAGGGGGAGCAGCCTGGGTAAAGATAGGAGCTCATTGGGTGCTGGTCACCTGAGCTCACACATAGAGGGTGTATATAAGGTGGGCACCATCAAAGAACAGGGTCAGTCTGCTGTAGAGGAGGAGTGAGTCAGCCTTTTGCAAAGAGTCTGTTGGAGAGCAGAAGAGCAGAGCAGAGAAGCCTGAGCCAGAGAGAGAGAGGAGAAAGCCAGAAAGACCCAGAGGGGGAAACAGAAAAGGAACTCTGAGAACCCAAAGTCCATCAGCGGGTGAAGAGTTGGCATCAGGGTACCGGAACCCAAGCTGGTGGGGGGCAAAAACACACCCCAGCCAGAGACCGGAGGCCGTGGGCAGCGTCTGCCACGGCCACCCACCACATCCACCCCGAAAGCATACCACGTGGAGGGTCAGGGAACCCAAGGCCAAGGGTCTCCCAACAGAAGGCCCGAGGGAGCTGGACCTGGGTGGATCAATAGTGGGGACGGCCAGAGAAAGGACAGAAGGAGAGCTCAGGGTCACGCTCCGGACTCGCTTGGAGGTTGGCTGGATCCAGGACCTGGTGGATGCAGCACGGCTCGGGAGGTCACTTGAAGCTGGAGTGACCGGAACATCAGCAGTGAGTAAACACCCTAAACTGCACAACCCGACTCTGTCTTCATTTAACACCTATGCTGCACCACCACAACCCCCATCCTCTGCACCTGACCCCCTGAGGCTATACCCCACCCGTTGGGGGTTATACCATCACAAGCTGCACCTACACCATCAGCCTCAGCGGACCCTGCTGCAGCGGCGGCCATAGTGACCGCAATACAACGGGTGGCGTAGTCGACAATAAAGAACTTAATAACATCTGTAGGACTGCCACATACAACTGAGTTTGACACCCTGGGCACGGACCGGGTCATAGCCACTCGGAAGACTACAACTCCCATCTGATCCGGCTCCGGATATTCCCATAAAGAATATGGCCCAGGGGGTGCGTCACATGCTCGTAAATCTCGAGTAACGAGCATGCTCGCTCATCGCTAGTCAAAACGCGTTGATAATAAAACCGCATTGCTTCATCCCTTGTGTGTCCTGGATCCTTCCTGTGGGAAACCACCAACAGCGCAGAAAAAACACTTAATTTGCTCTCCTGGTTTGCGTCTGTGGTTCTGCAGCAGCTGGACTACCAAAGCTTTGAAATTGTTGTGGGTTACACAACCCCATCAGGTGAGCAAGCACTCCCTACTAATAAACCAGTTGCTATCTGTTAAAACCCTATTGTGCTTTTTTTGATCTTTTGCTCCCTAGCTCCCGTTGATAGTATTACAAATGCACATGGATAAGGTTTGTATCGGGTGCCAATCACACAGTTGTGTGTGGTGTAGATTGTCTGACTTGCAGCCAATACTGCTGCTAATACTATTATAATTATTATTATACTTTTGCTTATATACCCCCATTAGTTCCACATCCCTTTACAAACATTATCATCGCTGTCCCCATTGGCGGCCAAATGGGCCGCCGCTGCAGAACAGTCCTCTGAAGTTGGGGGTTTTGCAGCAATGGTATTATTACTCACCACAGGAAGAGTGTAGCTTCAGGGCAGTGTGGGTGGATGATGGTGGTTGTAGTGCAGGGAGTCAGTAATGAACACAGAGTCCGTGTGATGCAGTCCCAAGATCTTTACTCACAGTTGTTGCAGTCCAGATTACAGGTACCAGAGCAATCTCACCCGTCGTGCTGTGCGTACTCAGTGAGGGGCTCAGTCCACCCCCAGATAGCTCCGGAGTACTTAGCAGGACCCCCTTCTGTGTGTCCTTTCTTTGGCCTTCTCCCTGCACCTCACACCCAGTGACACTTCTATCCGGTATCCTCGGGCCTTGGCGGGCGACTTGTGTTCCGTCCCCTGGGTCCTATGTGGCTACCTTCTTAGTGAGACTGGTGTGGACTTTTGCCTGCAGTACATGAAATGCTGCAGCCTCCGGTTTCTAGTTGAGCCTTGCTGTTTCTCCTGTAGTTGAGGGACCGGTTCCCCTTATCTGGCCTGACCCCTCTACCTCCTGGTAGCAGCGGGAGTACGGGTGGCCTTCTGCACGGCCCGTAGGCCTAGGGTCCCTTCGGTTCCTGGAGCCTTCCTGCTCCCACTCCTCTCTTCTCTCCTTCAGTCCTGGGCCTCCCAGGCTAGGCCCGCCTCCGGAGCAGAGCTCATGCCGAGCCTCTGCTCCTGTCACTTTTCCTCCTCTGACTCCTGTCACTTTTCCTCCTCTGACTGGCTTGCTCTTTCTAAGATGGCTTCCTATTTATACTCTCCCTGTCATGTGCTCCCCTAAGCTGCTCCCCTAAGCACCCACTACATAGGACCCTCCCACCAGCTAGGGACCTGGGACTGTGCTCTCCCTTAGGAGCAATCTCGCCCTACCCCCACTGCGGGTATGTGTTGGATGCAGGTGTTAGGGTCCCGAGCCATACGTCTTCCTTACCTGAGGGTGAGATACCACACCTCTGGGTGAGATGCAGTAACTCTGTGGCGACTGAACCCTCAGGGGCGCCACACACCCTTCTGCACAGTTTTGAAATGGGACGAAGATGTTTAGTGCTGACGACCATGCCATTATCAGCATGACAATTCCGGTGATTTACATGCTGGAGCACACATTAAACAGAATTCTGAGTCAGGTGGTGGGACAAGAGGAGGTGGAGGAAGTAGAGGAGGAGTCGTATGCGGAAGGGATAACATCTCCAAGGTCCAGACGGTTGGCAGCACCAAGGCGGCAGGCATGGGAGGGTGGGGGAGAGGGATTAACCAGGGCGCATGGTAGCAGCCAAACTGTTGAGGAAGGTGCAGGAGCCGAGGAAGAAGTGGAGGATGAACTGGCGATGGGCATGGAAGACTCATCAGATGAGGGAGACCTTGATCACATTTCTGTTGTGCGAGGTTGGGGGGAGAGGGCAGAGGAAGGAAGCATGATTCTTACCTCGCTACCAACACAACAAGGACTTGGTCCTCCTGGATGCGCAAGACACATGAGTGCCTTCTTGCTGCACTACCTGCAACATGACCCTCAGATTGCAGAATTCGAAGTAATCCTGACTACTGGGTTGCCACACTCTTAGATCCCCGGTACAAAAGTAAATTTGCCGAAATAATTCCTGCCATAAAAAGGGATTGACGCATGCAGGAGTATCTGCAGACGCTGTTGCAGAATCTTACATGTGCTTTTCCACAAAACACCAGTGGTGCACGAAGTGAATCTCACAGTTCTAACTTGCCAACTGTGGGACTGTCGAGTCTTCATCACTCAAACCGTAACAGTAACACAGTATCTGCTGGTAACAGCAATTTTGTGGAATCGTTTCACCACTTTTTTAGACCATTCTTTGCAAGGCCACAGGAGACAAGAAGTCTGACACATAGTCAATGCCTAGAGAGGATGGTGCAGGAGTATCTCCAAGTGAACATCGAAGCCATGACTGTGTCACTGGACCCTTGCTCATTTTGGTATTCCAATCTGGAAAAATGGCCGGAGCTCGCCACTCACGCCATGGAGATCTTGTCATGCCCTGCAGCCAGTGTTCTCTCTGAACATGTGTTCAGCGCTGCTGATGGTGTGCTGACAGATAAGCGCACGCGGCTGTCCACTGAGAATGTAGACAGACTCACGTTCATAAAGATGAACAAATCATGGATTCGCAAGGACTTTTCTAACCCTGTGTTATCCTTGGGAGACTAAAAGCTTGAGGATTTGGTAATATCACCTCACCAACTGTTTTAAGCAACTGTGGGTCAATTGATGCCACTTAACCCTAGAACGCATGACCATAAAAATCTACACTTTCATATACCTGGGGCCTTTTAGGCCCATGTGCAAATAACATGGAATAACTCAAATTCAAATGACAAACAACTATATACATGAAGAATACTTAGAGTTTCAAAATTCTAACTAAAGTAATCTTGCAGAAAATAGAAAACAATTAACAGGGCTGGACTGCGAGGACCCAGGTATGCGTTCTAGGGTTAAGTGGTGTCTGTGCCACAATTTTGGGAAAAAATGGAGACTCTTTTTGGAGTCCCCTTGTTGTGTCTTACTTGACGTTGGCATCGTCAATTCCAGGTGGGTTGGGTCGCTCCCCCCCCTTTTAACTGTAAGAAACTACATACACTATGGCTTGGGGTAACACAGATGGTTGAGTCTGAAGAGCTGTTTACTCAGAGGTCTGCTCCAGATCTTCAGTGTCTGCTAGTCAGCGTAGAATTTTTAACTGCATCTAGCCTAGGCAATACTTTGGGCGTAGTAGCCCAGCTGCGAAGCAAGCTGCACCGCCTGTGTATCTGATAAGAATTTTTAAATGCATCTAGCCTAGGCAGACTGTGGGGACCCCCAACCAAACCCAGACGCTCAGCCCCTCTACCGCCCCCCTTTCCTTAACAATACAATAATGTAACTCTTACAACTGGATGGGTGAGGATCGGTCACAGCTTTATTAACTCTTTATACTCATTCCATTAGAAAGGCATTTTATTTCTAAAATAATTCAGCTTGTTGCAGCATGCCCTGGGTCTCCACTCCGGCAACTTGGCCAACAAGTGTAACTCTCCAACATGTCCTTTCTATTTCCAGGCCATGGAGGATCCTGCGTACTCGTATGCAGGACTCTGACCCCCACCAATCTCTCTTAACGCTTGTTCCACTCCGTCCTGGAGTCCTGACAGGAATATGTCCAGTCCAATATCCATTAAGTGAACACCGTCGGGCCGTATGAGGCCTGCTTTATCTCCTTCCAGTTGTCGGTGTCGTACCACTACACCGCCTCTGTCTCTTCTAAATTTTGCCATCCGAATATTTATTACCCGCCTTGTCCGTTCGATGGCCGTGATGTCTCGCACACCTTACCATACCGCTATCGGCACAATCTCTGACCATACTATAGCTAGTTTTGTGAAAAATTCTCTGAAGCGCTCAGTGTCTAGTTTCATTATTGCCATTAGTTATGCGCTCCTGTGATGACCTAGATTGTTTCCCCCGGCCTGTATAACTAAGATGACCGGACATCTTTCCTCTCTCCCTACCTTGATTACCTCCATTAGTACCTCTGGCCATAGCAGGCCTCTAATACCTCTCCAGTTGAAATATGTGTTATGAAACTCTAATTTCCTCCCGCCCGGGCGGACTTTCGCCCTTTTTTCTGCCCAATATATATACGAGTGGCCTATCACCCACGCTGTTGGCTTAGCGTCACCTGTAAAAGAAACAAACCACGTTAGGATAACAAGTCCGGTCTTATGTATCTTGCCAAATACGTGGATCGCATCTCCCTATCCTCTGAACGTCCGTTTCTGACAGTCCTGCTCTTGCTGCTTCCGTGGCCGCGCCTATGCAGAATGAGTGTGTCCCGTAATCTTTGGGGTGGTTCCCTGCCGATGTTATGCATTTATTAAATATAGCTTGGAACTGGTATCTTGATAATGGCGTTCCATCAATGTGTGATAGGAAGAAATTACTTTGTGATCTGATGGTTAGCTATGTTTTTACTATTGTTACCCGACTCAGTGTACCGTTTGTGGGTTGTAGAAGTACCCAAGTGCTCATGCCCGCTGGAACCGTTTTCGATTTGTGTATGCGTAGACGTATTGCATTATTGGCTATGACTACGTCCTGGTGTAATAAGCCTCCACTGGTGGTAATTTTGGATTGAGGGACTAATTCGCTTATGCATAGCGCCCCGAAGAAGGCGATCACAAATGCAGTAGACAGTAGTGTTGCTTCAAATTGTGAGTGTCATGTTAATGGTGTTAGGGATATGATGTGAGAAATCAGTTTTAGTGACACGGGACGGGATGTCTACACTCCTGACTTGGCTGACCCCTTTTCCACCCTTTTATGGATTGTCTGATGATGAATCTTTGTCACATCTCCCCAATTCAGTAGTTGGAAGTGAAATGCTACTCCGGTCAGACACCGCTGCGCTGACGCCCCTGATATGCCCCTCATCATTAGCTAGTGGAGAAATTCTATGGTGACTTGTGAACTGGCTTGTTCACATTGGTCAACCCGTCTGCCTGCTACTAGTCGTGTCCACTCTTCCCATGCCTTACCGTATGCTTGCCACGTCGACGGGGCAACTGACGCTCTGATTAATGGCATCAACTATTCGCCACTAGATCCCATAGGGAAGGTGGGCAACTGTTGCCCGATGGGTGGGCGTTGTGGAAGAGCTCTGTGAAAATCTGCCAATTGAATTGTTATAAAGCGTTAGCAGCAGCTTTAGACCCCTCAGCATAGTGGCTAGCGCGGACCCATACATTGTGTTTTAGGCACAGGAATGCTAGCCTGGTTAGTAGGCCTAGCACTGGGAGAGACGATGATGCCATCTTATTAATGCAGTACGCTAGGCTGGTGTTTTTTGTTATGAAGCGTATATTTTTGTAAGCCAGGAGCGCGCCCCATATTTCTATAGCTACCACTATTGGGAAGAAAAATTGTTTTCAGGGCTAGATGCAGCTAAAAATTATTACTAATTTAAAAGCTGGTGGAGCTTGGTATAGATGGACTAATACAATAAGTCCCACACACTGTTAGAAGGCCAAATATTTTTTCAGAGGTAGATGCAGAAAAAAATTATATTCAGTTTGCAACCTGATGGAGGTCAGTATAGATGGACTAATAGAACAAGTCCCACACACTGCTAGAAGGCCAAATATTTTTTCAGAGCTAGATGCAGATAAAAATTATTTTTAATTTGCAACCTGATGGAGGTCAGTGTAGATGGACTAATAGAACAAGTCCCACACTGCTTGAAGGCCAAATATTTTTTCAGAGCTATATGCAGATAAAAATTATTCTGAATTTGCAACCTGATGGAGGTCAGTATAGATGGACTAATAGAACAAGTCCCACACACTGCTAGAAGGCCAAATATTTTTTCAGAGCTAGATGCAGATAAAAATTATTTTTAATTTGCAACCTGATGGAGGTCAGTATAGATGGACTAATAGAACAAGTCCCACACACTGCTAGAAGGCCAAATATTTTTTCAGAGCTAGATGCAGACAAAAAATTATTTTGAATTTGCAACTTGATGGAGGTCAGTATAGATGGACTAATAGAACAAGTCCCACACACTGCTAGAAGGCCAAATATTTTTTCAGAGCTAGATGCAGAAAACAATTATATTCAATTTGCAACCTGATGGAGGTCAGTATAGATGGACTAATAGAACAAGTCCCACACACAGCTAGAAGCCCAAATATTTGTTCAGAGGTAGATGCAGAAAAAAATTATATTCAGTTTGCAACCTGATGGAGGTCAGTATAGATGGACTAATAGAACAAGTCCCACACACTGCTAGAAGGCCAAATATTTTTTCAGAGCTAGATGCAGAAAAATATTATATTCAATTTGCAACCTGATGGAGGTCAGTATAGATGGACTAATAGAACAAGTCCCACACACAGCTAGAAGCCCAAATATTTTTTCAGAGGTAGATGCAGATAAAAATTATTTTGAATTTGCAACCTGATGGAGGTCAGTATAGATGGACTAATAGAACAAGTCCCACACACTGCTAGAAGGCCAAATATTTTTTCAGAGCTAGATGCAGAAAAAAATGATATTCAGTTTGCAACCTGATGGAGGTCAGTATAGATGGACTAATAGAACAAGTCCCACACACAGCTAGAAGCCCAAATATTTTTTCAGAGGTAGATGCAGAAAAAAATTATATTCAGTTTGCAACCTGATGGAAGTCAGTATAGATGGACTAATAGAACAAGTCCCACACACTGCTAGAAGGCCAAATATTTTTTCAGAGCTAGATGCAGATAAAAATTATTTTGAATTTGCAACCTGATGGAGGTCAGTATAGATGGACTAATAGAACAAGTCCCACACACTGCTAGAAGGCCAAATATTTTTTTAGAGCTAGATGCAGATAAAAATTATTTTGAATTTGCAACCTGATGGAGGTCAGTATAGATGGACTTATAGAACAAGTCCCACACACTGCTAGAAGGCCAAATATTTTTTCAGAGCTAGATGCAGATAAAAATTATTTTTAATTTGCAACCTGATGGAGGTCAGTATAGATGGACAAATAGAACAAGTCCCACACACTGCTAGAAGCCCAAATATTTTTTCAGAGCTAGATGCAGAAAAAAATTATATTCAATTTGCAACCTGATGGAGGTCAGTATAGATGGACTAATAGAACAAGTCCCACACACAGCTAGAAGGCCAAATATTTTTTCAGAGGTAGATGCAGATAAAAATTATATTCAGTTTGCAACCTGATGGAGGTCAGTATAGATGGACTAATAGAACAAGTCCCACACACAGCTAGAAGGCCAAATATTTTTTCAGAGCTAGATGCTGAAAAAAATTATATTCAATTTGCAAACTTATGGAGGTCAGTATAGATGGACTAATAGAATGATGCTATGCCCAAAAGGTTTTACTTCACTAGGTGCAGTAAAAAAATTGGCATTCTATACACAGGTGGTGTAGCTTGCAACACAGATAGGCTACTCCACTGACTAACACACTCTGCAATAGGCCAAAAAGGATTAGCTTTGCTAGATTTAGCCAAATGCTGTGAAAAAAACTTGTGCATCACTGGCACAGACCTGCCTGGCAAAAACTGATGGGAACTGATGTAACTTAGTCCTGAAAAGGACTGCAATTACAATTAGTCTTTACTCCCACAACCTATCTATTTTAGAGCACAGACCTGCCTGATAAAAATCGCAGGAAATGCTGTAACCTAGTCCTTAAAAGGACTGCAATCACAACTATTCCCTACTCCCAAGCTATCTGTAGATTTGTGCGAAAATTGGCTTGAAATTAACAAGGTATAGCGCACACAGCAACAGCGGTGCCGTCTAACACGCAGCTGCAGCAGTGAGAAAATGGTGGCGACGGGGAAAATGGCTGGGTCTTATAGGGCAAGGACATGTGACATACACTGCCAATGACACATGCCCTTGCTTGTGTGAAAAAAAGCACTTCGCTCCGTGTGTGCGCTGCTGATAGGCTGACAGATTGCACCTCCCCACTGTAAATGCGGGAAAGAGAAAAAAAAAATGGAGATCTTCATTATTCCTGCAGAGATCCATCCCCTGCCCCTCCCCCCGCCCCACTGTACACTCAAACTGCGTATTAACATTAATTTTCATCATTACTGAGAAAAAATCCAGTTATGATTTTGGTGCACGAACCGTTATCGAACATAACCTCGAACAGCCGAATCTTTTTCAAATCGTTCGTGTTCGCCGAACGGCTCGAACACCGCCCAAAACAGCTCGAATTTGAGATTGGCGAACAGTTCGAGTAGAACAACGCTCATCTCTATTCCCTATGTGCACAGTGTAGCTTTACCGCAAATATGTAACTGATTATGGTTCATATAGAACAAGTGCAAAACTACAAATCCAATGTGCTGCTCTCTTTGAAGGTTCATATGAAGGTAAATGAATCAATGGTGTAAAACTTTGACTGTAAATAAAACTACTGAAGTATGTAAAAATGTGGTATAATAGAATGGCGCAATTACTGGAGTCACAGGGTGACTGGCTAAAAGTGGAATATTTCATTTGTTGGGTCATGGGCATGGCAATTTAAAAGTTAAATGAGATCAAGTAATTTAAAAACTATACAGGCAAATAAACACCTATAAGCAAAATACACTTCCAAAACTGACAGTGATCAATATGATGGTCAATATTACTGCTGCATTCAATTTGTAATATTACATGCAAACTGAAATAAATGACTGACCACGTAATACATGGACATATTATGTCTGCTAGACTAAAGATTCTCCAGTTATCAGGCTGAGGTCGGCTCTTTTGCTTCAATTCATTGAGATTGGCGTTGCTCAAGGTGTTCTTGATGATGGAGTGTGGTAGAGTCAAAGGCACCTGATTCATAAAGAGGTGCATGTCTCTTAATAAATCAGGTGCGTCTTAAAAGTGTTGAGCGCCTCCGTGTGCCTCGCCACAAGTCTTTCTACTGTCAGAGACTGGAGTAAGATTTGTGCAGTAAGGTGTTCCATGACTTGTCATGCCCTGTTCTTCCCTTGCCCCACCCCAGCTGCACCCATTTTGGCAAAACTGGTTTAAAAAGTTGCAACATTTTTTTGCATCTTTGCATTGCACTAAAAAAAATGTGACTTTTCAATGTGTTTTATGCTTAAACACTTTGATGAATTTGGACCTTAGTGTTTTATTTAGAGTTTAAAGTAGCCATAATAAATTATGAAAAGTCTGCTTGATCCAATCCTTTTCTCTAATACTCGCATATGCATGATGATCAAATGTTATTTTTGAAGACAGCATACAATAGAAAAACACATAGCAAAAACAATAAAAACACAATACTGAAAGAGATCTAAAATAAGCCAGATTAAAGAAGCACTCACATTAACATTTTAATGGGCTAAACCTGTGTGAATCTATATTGGTGTAGTTTAGGTATATTAATATACTCACTGATAGCCGTCTTTTCTTGTGTCCAGTGACACGCTGGTCCTTTTCTGGGTCACGTGACAACTATTCTGACTTTTTGGCTCACACTCTATCACAAAGTAAGCCTATGGGACCTCCGTTCTCATGCTATATAGACTTATACTTTATAAAAACGACTATCAGCTCACACATAGAGCCCTATGTGATCCGGAGAGTCGGAATTTCAGTTATGTGACCCAGAAGAGGACCAGAGTGACGTTGGACACCGGAGAAGAAAGCGATTTGTGAGTATATTAATATACATACACTACACCACATAACAATTTGAATGGGATTGCATCTTTAAAAAGAGGCACATGAATTATTAAATAGATGTTTAAGAAATGGTAAGGCATAGAAGGTAAAACCTGTACAGCAAGTCCTCTACGGTGGATGACTGAAGATGCCCATATACCAGGGGCGGAACTACCGCCCGTGCAGCCGGTTCATTGAACGGGGGCCCCGAGGGAGAGGGGGCCCCTCCAGCCTCAGCAGGGCCGCCATCAGGGCATGACTGCCCTGACTCCAGTATGGGGCCCGGCCGGTAGGGGCCCCCTCGGAGCCCCGTTGGGGGCCCCCCTCTTATGCATCTCTCGCCTCATGGGGCCCCTGGCCCCATGCTAAGCGCCGGGTCCGGGACATCTCAGCGCTGTGCTGCGCTGCCGTGGCAGCGCCTTCAAGATTCCCCTGACTTCCGGTCATGTGACGGTGCCGTCACATGGCCGGAAGTCAGGAGAACCTGGTGTCAGCGATTTGGACGAGCGCCAGGATTCTGCAGGGATCGCATGGGGGTAAGTATAACAAGTTTTATTTTTTTAAAAATACAATTAACTAGGAGTGGGGGGAATTGGGAGATGCACATGTGTGTGGGGGGGGGGAATTGGGAGATGCACATGTGTGGGGGGGGGGAATTGGGAGATGCACATGTGTGTGGGGGGGGGGGAATTGGGAGATGCACATGTGTGTGGGGGGGGGGAATTGGGAGATGCACATGTGTGGGGGGGGGGAATTGGGAGATGCACATGTGTGGGGGGGGGGGGAATTGGGAGATGCATATGTGTGGGGGGGGGGATTGGGAGATGCACATGTGTGTGGGGGGGGGAATTGGGAGATGCACATGTGTGGGGGGGGGGAATTGGGAGATGCACATGTGTGGGGGGGGGGGGAATTGGGAGATGCACATGTGTGTGGGGGGGGGAATTGGGAGATGCACATGTGTGGGGGGGGGGAATTGGGAGATGCACATGTGTGGGGGGGGGGAATTGGGAGATGCACATGTGTGGGGGGGGGAATTGGGAGATGCACATGTGTGGGGGGGGGGGAATTGGGAGATGCACATGTGTGGGGGGGGGATTGGGAGATGCACATGTGTGGGGGGGGGAATTGGGAGATGCACATGTGTGGGGGGGGGAATTGGGAGATGCACATGTGTGGGGGGGGGGATTAGGAGATGCACATGTGTGGGGGGGGATTGGGAGATGCACATGTGTGGGGGGGGGATTGGGAGATGCACATGTGTGTGGGGGGGGGATTGGGAGATGCACATGTGTGGGGGGGGGAATTGGGAGATGCACATGTGTGTGGGGGGGAATGGGAGATGCACATGTGTGTGGGGGGGAATGGGAGATGCACATGTGTGTGGGGGGGAATGGGAGATGCACATGTGTGTGGGGGGGAAATGGGAGATGCACATGTGTGTGGGGGGGAAATGGGAGATGCACATGTGTGTGGGGGGGAAATGGGAGATGCACATGTGTGTGGGGGGGAAATGGGAGATGCACATGTGTGGGGGGGAAATGGGAGATGCACATGTGTGGGGGGGAAATGGGAGATGCACATGTGTGTGGGGGGGAAATGGGAGATGCACATGTGTGGGGGGGAAATGGGAGATGCACATGTGTGTGGGGGGGAAATGGGAGATGCACATGTGTGGGGGGGAAATGGGAGATGCACATGTGTGTGTGGGGGGGGGGAATGGGAGATGCACATGTGTGTGGGGGGGGGGGATGGGAGATGCACGTGTGTGGGGGGGGAATGGGAGATGCACATGTGGGGGAGGGGGATGAGAGAGGTGCACATGTGGGGGAGGGGAATGAGAGAGGTGCACATGTGGGGGTGAGAGAGGTGCTCGTGGGGGGATGAGAGATGCACATGGGGGGATGAGAGAGGGGCACATGTGGGGGAGGGGGATGAGAGAGGGGCACATGTGGGGGAGGGGGATGAGAGATGTGCACATGGGGGGTGGTGAGAGATGTGCACATGGGGGGTGGTGAGAGATGTGCACATGGGGGGGTTTGAGAGCTGCACATGGAGGGGTGAGAGCTGCACATGGGGGGGATGAGAGCTGCACATGGGGGAATTGGGAGAAAATGAGCTGCACATGGGGGAATTGGGAGTAGGGGGATAATGAGCTGCACATAATGAATGTGGGGTGGGGGAGAGTAAATGATAAATGATGATGGGGTGGGGAGAGCACGGACATGATATAATGAATTGGGGCAGGGGGTGCATGTAAATAATGAATGCGGGGAGCAGGAAGCATAGAGTAGGGGGCGTTGCGGATGCAGGAGTGTAACTGGTAACAAATTGGCGGAAAGAGTAGAGGTTCTAATTAAATTATATATTGAGTGCCTATTTACAGTTAATGGGGGCACCGTGGTGGATTACAATTTATATTTGGAATGGTAGGTGGCATAATAACTAACCATATATTGATGGTGGATGCACGTCTGTATTCAGCTGCGTAATGTAGAAGTTGGGGAATGTGCTCTAGATAACTGTGTTATTTTATGCAGAGATGAGTCCTGGCTGGAAGACGTGATGGCGGTCTGTGCTGGATGAAGGAGAAAAGCGTAGCTGAAGGACTTCACCTAGAGACGTCACCAGTGAGTCAGTGTATTACATGTACACTTACACTATATACTATGTACCGGGCTCCTGTGTATAATGTCACTGGTGATCACTGTATTACCTGTACACTATATACAGAGCTCCTGTGTATAATGTCACTGGTGATCACTGTATTACCTGTACACTGACACTATATACAGAGCTCCTGTGTATAATGTCACTGGTGATCACTAGATTACCTGGACACTTACATTATACATACCATGTATAGAGCTCCCGTGTATAATGACACTTATGGTAATATTAGTAATGTGGTGGTAATATTAGTAATGTGGTGGTAATATGTGGTCTGGTCATGGTGTGGCAGTTTTTCTCCCTTCTGTGTGGTATTATTCGGTCACTATGTTGTGGTAATATGTGGTCTGGTCATGGTGTGGCGGTATTCCCTGTATGTGGTATTATTGGTCATTTTAAAAAAAAATGTATATGACACATTCCCTTAAAGAAAACTAAATAAACATATATCTAAAAAGAGTATTGCATATTTTAAGAAAATTTTAATAGGTTAGAGTAGGGCCCGGCCAGAAGAGTCTACCTTATCGTGGTGGCGGCTTTAAAAATCTTTTGGCCAAAACAAAAGCTGATGGCTATGTATGTGGCGCCGTCACATGGCCGAACGTCAGGAGAACGTGGTGGCAGCGACGTGGACGAGCGCCAGGATTCTGCAGGGATCGCATGGGGGTAAGTATAACAAGTTTTATTTTTTTAAATACAATTAATTAACCAGGAGTGGGGGGAATCAGAGATGCACATGGGGGGGGGGGGGGGGGGTGAGAGATGCACATGGGGGGGGGGGTGAGAGATGCACATGGGGGGGGGTGAGAGATGCACATGGGGGGGGGGATGAGAGATGCACATGGGGGGGGGATGAGAGATGCACATGGGGGGGTGAGAGATGCACATGGGGGGGTGAGAGATGCACATGGGGGGGTGAGAGATGCACATGGGGGGGATGAGAGATGCACATGGGATGGATGAGAGATGCACATGGGGGGGATGAGAGATGCACATGGGGGGGATGAGAGATGCACATGGGGGGGGATGAGAGATGCACATGGGGGGGGATGAGAGATGCACATGGGGGGGATGAGAGATGCACATGGGGGGGGATGAGAGATGCACATGGGGGGGATGAGAGATGCACATGGGGGGGATGAGAGATGCACATGGGGGGGATGAGAGATGCACATGGGAGGGGGATGAGAGATGCACATGGGAGGGGGATGAGAGATGCACATGGGAGGGGGATGAGAGATGCACATGGGAGGGGGATGAGAGATGCACATGGGAGGGGGATGAGAGATGCACATGGGGGGGATGAGAGATGCACATGGGGGGGTGAGAGATGCACATGGGGGGGTGAGAGATGCACGGGGGGGGGGTGAGAGATGCACGGGGGGGGTGAGAGATGCACGGGGGGGGTGAGAGATGCACGGGGGGGGTGAGAGATGCACGGGGGGGAGAGAGATGCACGGGGGGGTGAGAGATGCACGGGGGGGGGTGAGAGATGCACGGGGGGATGAGAGATGCACGGGGGGGGTGAGCTGCACATGGGGGGGTTATGTTTACATAACTTTGTTGCCTTATGAAGGGCAAGGGGGGCCCCCAAAAATTTCTTGCACAGGGGCCCACTACAGTCTGTGTCCGCCCCTGCCATATACATTAGACTACGTGAAGAAAATAATAAACATTCAATGGGTGAAGTTTAGCAATGGATGATTGCTTCGACAACTTGTATCACCATATCATCATCTGGACCAATATTGGCTGTATTTGTATTTAGTTGAACAAAACATCTTTTGTTGTATGAAAGATATTTTTTCCATGAACGAATTCTCCCAGAAACATCATTCTCAGTGTTATTAAACATGCATGGCCAGTGTGACAACTGCTATGACCAGTATCAATTAAATATATACGGCTGTGTAGGCAAAACGATTGTTCACTAGATTATCATTTGTTTATTGCTTTTTCAACCATAAATCATCCATCGGATATGTATGGCCATGACTGGAGTGGGTCCCAAGTAAAGGAGCTCCATTAGATTCTTATTGCTGCCTCTCATTTGTTGCAATAAAAATGTCCTATATCGCAGTTCCTCCTCTGGTGATAATTAGTTGTATACTGGCTGTTATCAGCAGGCAGTGGTCCATTTTGTCCATCAAATGTTTTATGTTTCCTGTTGGACTATACTCAATGGATGTCACATGGATCATTGATTTCTACTGTTTCTAAAAGCAACAATTGTGATTGATCAAGTGGGGAAGGTAATGTAAGCAATTAAACTAATCTTATACTACAGCCCCTGGTTTACAATAGATCATTTCACATTTGAAAACATATTTTTGCTGCCAATTCCTTATGAGAATATTACAGGAAAAAAGGCAGCCGTACTTACCAATACCGAGACACAACATTAATGCACTGCATGATGCAACAGGCCCCCATGATAAATGCGAATGCAGCACAGGTGCAAAATACTGATGAAACAACTACTCATTCACCAATTATGGAGGATGTGGATGCCTAGTATTACAAATGAGGTCAATGTGGTTGTATCTTGAGAAAGAAGTTTGATAACATCAAAACTAGTGATGAGCGAGTATGTTCTGTTAACCCTTTCGTGCTCGCCAAGTATCTTCAGCGTGCTCGGGTGTTATGTTTTCGTCACTCCATGCTCATGATTTGAGACTGTTTGACAGCTTTAATACATGTGAGGAATGCCTAAGAAACAGGCTTTCCTCACATGTATTAAAGCTGTGAAACAGTCGCAAATTATGAGCACAGAGTGACGAAAACATAACACCCGAGCACACAGAAGATACTCGGAAAACACCCGAGCATGCTCGTAAATCTCGAGTAACGAGCATGCTCGCTCATCGCTAGTCAAAACGCGTTGATAATAAAACCGCATTGCTTCATCCCTTGTGTGTCCTGGATCCTTCCTGTGGGAAACCACCAACAGCGCAGAAAAAACACTTAATTTGCTCTCCTGGTTTGCGTCTGTGGTTCTGCAGCAGCTGGACTACCAAAGCTTTGAAATTGTTGTGGGTTACACAACCCCATCAGGTGAGCAAGCACTCCCTACTAATAAACCAGTTGCTATCTGTTAAAACCCTATTGTGCTTTTTTTGATCTTTTGCTCCCTAGCTCCCGTTGATAGTATTACAAATGCACATGGATAAGGTTTGTATCGGGTGCCAATCACACAGTTGTGTGTGGTGTAGATTGTCTGACTTGCAGCCAATACTGCTGCTAATACTATTATAATTATTATTATACTTTTGCTTATATACCCCCATTAGTTCCACATCCCTTTACAAACATTATCATCGCTGTCCCCATTGGCGCTCACAATCTAAATTTATAATCAATATGTCTTTGGAGTGTGGAAGGAATCGGGAGAACCCTGAGGAAACCAACACAAACACGGGGAGAACCTACAAACTCCTTGCATATGTGATATGCAGAAGTAGTGCTGTTGCAGAGTGTGACATGCAGAAGTAGTGCTGTTGCTTTAAAAGCATTCAGCAACTATTAGCAGTAACACAAGCACATGAGACAGGAAGTGTTGTGCTCCCGAGCATCCAGCAACTAGAGGGGCTAACACAGTCACAGGAGAAGGGGAGTGTTTTAGCAGTGCCCCAGGGGGATTGTGGGGAAGTTATTTACTGTCTGGCTGGAGCCGAAGAGAAAGGTGGTGTGTGTGTTCTGCATCTTACAGAAGCGCCCCTGCAAGTGAAAAGGATTCAAGTCAGGAGTGAAGCTAAGCACAGGTCAGGTAGAGTTCCAGAACTAGCAGTGCAGAGTACTGTCAAGCAGAAAGATAAGGACTGGAATAAATGGTGTCACAGGGATCATCTCCCTCAGCAAACCCCCCCCCCTTTCCTCTATCTCACTGTGCTGTAAAGAATGCTGTGCTCATTAATGTGCTGTCCTGTACTACTGGGAAAACTGTGAACTGCTGTGCTGCTAAGGAAACTGTACTGTTTGTCACTGGAGCCTGTTGCTCCTGTGCAGTTTCTTATTAAATGCTACTGTTCTACCGTTTATGAGTGTGTCTGGTCAGCAAGTGAAACAACCTACGTGTCTGTGCCTGAGGGTCAATACCCCTGTATGCCTAGGAGAAGCACATGGTCTATGGTCACCCTGAGTAAAGGTTCCAAAGAATTTGTGTAACCTGTCTCGCCCCTATCTGAACCTAGCGGCATGCGTGTAACACATATGTTGTCCCTGGTGGGGTTTTGAACCCAGGACCCCAGCACTGCAAAGAAACAGTGTTAACCACTGAGCCACCGTGCTTCCCAAAACTATTAGATCTGGTGGGCTCCCCGGCACTATATAAGTGCACTCCACAAAGACAGACACCCCAACTCCCCAATCCAACACTAAAGGACCCATCTGCACCCTGCAAAAGAGGAAAAATGTGCAACAAAAAAGATTACAAATATATTTTGGTCAAAATATGCAATCTCGCAACTCACGTCAAAGATCCTCATTGTCTTGTGGGTCTCTACATAAAAATTTAAAGAAACTCACTGAAAAGAGCAAAAAAAAAATCACAGAACATAGACAGCCATATCAAACAATTCCAGGCCACAATACTAATGCACTATAAAGCCTGCTTCACACGTCCTGATATTTCTGGTACTGGAAAAACCAGTACCGGAGATATCCGTGTACATGTGTGGTATCGCAGGCAGGGCACAATGATGTGGGCAGTGTTCAGCACTCGGCGTTTGGGAACAGCGCGAACTCGCACCGGTCCGTGTCACACTGATGACACATGGATGTCATCTGTGTGTCATCAGTGTGCACGTGTGTGGGACGTTTTGCGGCCCTTACGGCTTGCAAAAAACTGACATGTCAGAGTGTGGATCACAGGAACTCATGGTCCATGGAAACACAATGACATGTGCACAGACTCATTCATTTGAATGGGTCTACTTATGTAAGTGTCTCCAGTACGTGTGAAAACTGGCACCACACATGCTGGAGACACTGACATATGAAAGAGGCCTAAGAGGCAGCAGACCTCCATGATAAAAGGTGGAGGCAGCACAAGTGCAAAATACTAATGAAACAACCGCTCGCACACTTACGATTCATAGAGCGGCGGTTGTCTAATATATAAAAGCACACGGCTTGTGACATAGATAATTCCCAATGAAACCTGAATATGGAAATATAATTTAGTTTATGGCTATATGCCCACGATGCAGAAATGAAGCAGAAAATTTCTGCAGCATTTCTGCATCTCCCTGGCAGAAAAAACGCATGCAGATTGTGCATGCGTTTTTCCTGCAGAATACATGCGGAATACATGCGGATTCACATGCGTATCCACATGCGTTAACGCATGTGTTTCCGCATGCGGACTGACAAGCACTTTCCAGGCGATAGCATCACTTGGAAAGTGCTTGACAACTAGGTCACACTGTATAAATCCATGCAAACAACATGGATTTATACAGTGTGACCGTAAAAATAAAAAAATAAAGCTATACTTACCGATCCCCCGCCGCGTGAGCTGTCGCGTGTGTTGTTGCGCTACTTCCGGGTTGCTGGCATTTCGCGTGACAGCCTGCGGTCACATGACCGCGACGTCATCTCAGGTCCTGGAAGGAGAAGCACTGCGCGGGCCGCCGGACAGATGAATATAAACTTTATTTATTATTTTATTCTTTTTTTTACAGGTAAAATGGTACCCAGGTCTGGATGAGAGTCTTCTCTCCTCCAGAACTGGGTACCATCCGCACATAGAGACGCATAGAAGCTGCTTGTACAAATGTACAGGCGCGGATTCTATGCGTCTCAATTCAAGTCAATGGCGGCGCTTCCGCTGCGCTTCCGCAAAATTAATGAACATGCTGCGGATTTATGAGCGCTGCTGAAACGCTGCGGAAAAATCCGCAGCATGTGCATTGACATTGCGGAATGCCATTGGGGACCATGGGGTGCGGATTACCATGCGTTTTTGATGCGTTTCCGCTGCGGAAATTCCGCAGCATAAACGCATGAGAAACGCATCGTGTGCACGCAGCCTATGGGTCATTTTCTTCAGTTGACTGTTTCTCTCTCATCTCACTCACACATACATGGAAACACGCACATACATTCATAACAAAAGTAAACAGTGCGTGTCCCTTCAAAGGAGGCGCCTTCTAATTAATAAGCGCAATATGCGTAAGGGATTCAGAGTGCGACGAAAAAAAATGTCCCAAGCTTTGTATCAAATCAATCATGCAGAGAAAAAAATTGGATCATCAGCAGTGCTGTCATTGAGCAGAGTTAAAATAGAAGTTTACCTCTAAGCTGTGCTAATTAAAATAATCAATTAAAATTAGGAAAACTACATAAATTTTAGTTAAAACAAAGAAGTGAACTTATATTTTCCTTTTGCCTGATGACCTTTAAGGACATTGCTAGAGATCCACCTTTTGCATGACTTATCTGACACAACCAAGTCCAGCAACAGCTAAGTGGACAAGATCCGTGGCAGCAGTCTAAACAAAAGCCATGTAAGTGATAAACCGTCATCACAACCAGTATAAGGGTGTGTATATGCACTAGCAATTGTATGTACTGCACATTAAGCACCTCTCTTGTTCTTTTTTATTTGACACTAAGCTTTGTATCAAGGAATCCAAGCATGACAAGTTTTTTTTATAATGCCACAGCTTTGGTAGGCATTGTGCCAAAGCCACAGCTGTATTTTGTTCTTTAAGTACCCAATTTAGCAAACACTAGTGGTAAATCATTATGTCAGATGAGAAGGTTTTGTTAATTTAATGAGGTTAGTTGATAATTGCAATTTAACTTTGTTTTGTTTATTATTAAAGAGAACCTGAGAGCAGCATGATGTTTGGACAGAGACCCTGATTCCAGCAATGTATCATTTACATAGCTCTTGCTACAGTTTTGATAAAATATCTGTTTTTTTGTTGCAGAGCTAGCAAACCTCTGAATACTGAGCTCTCTATAAGCCCACCCACATGACTGATTGACCGCTTTCTGTGTACACTGTGCATAGGCAGAAAGCTGCCAATTAGTAGTGGGGGTGGAGTTACACCGAGCAGGAGGACTATATGGCACAAGACAACTAGTCCTATAGTGATAATCTTCTGCTGATAAAACACTGATCTTATTGAAACCACAACAAGCAGCCCAGTAAGTAACACATCAATGGACTCAGGGACTCTGCCTCTACATCATGCTGGTCTCTAATAAATAGCAAAATCCTGCTGATGGATTCTATTTAAAAGTATCTGATTTTTAGTCCAACTGATATAGAAATATTTATTTTGCAAAAAAATGATTCACACCCACCACAATTTTCCAATATCTTTTTTGTTTGATAGATTTAGGTAAAAATTTTCTTCATTTGATAAAGCTTCTCTTCAACATTGGGACTAGCATATGTAGCAATTCCTTAGTATACTTTTAAAGGAATGAGTAGTTGTCTGGTACCCTTCCTGAAGTCTTTTGTCTAGTATTACAACATGCAATATTGTTGACCACTGTTTATTCTGAATTGAATTCATTGTCTCCCATTAGAGCTGTGATAGAATATACAGCTGGAAAAAAAGGTTAACGGCTGTACAGATACGTTGACTTGAGAAGTTGTTAGTTAAGATTTTGGACAGTTTTGCTCTAACAATTTAGTGTGAGAACACAGAGGAAGTTAGATCTGTAACCGCAATGAGGAGGGTGTGAAGGAAAGAAGTAGAACAGAGATAGCGAGATTCTGTAAACTAGATCCAGTGGTAGAATAATATAGCAGGGCTATCTTGGACCCTGTGTAGTGTAGTAGTTTAGAAGAAGAAAGAAAGCTCAGCTGCAGTGGATACAGCTAAGAGCATAAAGCAGGTATAGCTGTGGGTTAGTTATGTCATTTACAAGTGAAGTGCCGCCACAAGTAACCAATAAGTCTGTGCCTCTGCGTAAAACATAAGAAATCAATAACACATTTGTGCCTGTTATCTCTTGTACGTGTATTATACCAGTTTCATCAGTAAATACTTTTTTATTTTTATAAAATGGACTTTTTATGATTGTAACACGCCAGGGGTTCCATCTGGAGGTATGTAACCTGAATGCAGAACATCTGAATGTACTAAATACTAAATGCACACACACTGAGAGCAACCCGTTTCATTGGTGTCTTTGGTCGCAGCGCTACTCATTGTCCTGTGCAACCCTTACACCATAACTTGGCATAGTTGGCAGGAATCTGAAGTCCTGCAGAATGCAAATGTGGGGAAGACCCATGGTGCATGAGTAATGGTGCTTGAATACGTGAGTATCAAGATGGCGAACTGTAACAAAGAAAAGCCCGTCCCATTATGGGAGCATAATGCGCAGAATGGCACAAAAATTGGCCCAGCCCTTTGGAAAAGTGTCCCATAGAATACAATGCCCTGTGAAGAAATACCACCTGTGTAGAATATTGGACATATAATTCCATGTCAATCATTTGTATCCTATTTGGCATGGGATTATAAACACCCCTTCAGTGTGCAGTTGTAACAGAACAGCTTGCAGTAGCAGGGGGGGTCAGGAGTCAAAGGCTGTGAGTGACAAATCTCACACCATGACAAGCTCAAAGCAGAACAAAGGCTTGCTTGCAATATAGAGTCCTGCTGTAGCTGCAGAACAAAGGACTCGCTCGCCATGTGGATATCATGCTGTCTGAGTCAGCTATAATTCCATGAGGGAGTTATGGAGATACTATATATTCTAGCTGTACATCGTGTATATTTCCGAGATCCCCAGACTGGACTGCACACCGTCCAGTGTCCTGATCCATTATGGCCTCCCAGAGTGGGGAGATATGTAGAATAGCTAGTAGATAACAGATAGTACAGCTGTGTTTAGTCTCTGAATCCGATGGCATCAGAACTGCCTCCCTAGGACCGTTCATTAAGGAGTTATGACCCATCTGAAGTTTTGAAGTTATTATCTGCCAGGGGCACGGGGAGGGGACTCAGGTTCAACCCAGAGGGCAGGAGGAGAGTTACCCATAGGAGATATAAGCTACAGTAAGATCATGTGGCTCTCTCTCTTTCTGATGTATGCGGTCCACTTCGAACAGGGGGCTCACGTCGAGTAATGTGCTGTGAAGGACCTAGGAACCCGCTGGAAGCTCAGGCCCCCATGAGGTCCAGCGCACACATGGTCGAACGTCACTGGTAATTTACATGATTTATATGCTTATATCTTTTGTCCTACCACTATTGTATTTGCATATCTGACCATTATATATGTATAACCCTTGTGAATATAGTGTATTGTCTAGTGTGCCCTTAAAGCGATTAAATATATAATTTAACCTTGGGCTGCTCTTTTACCTCGATCAACGAATCCACACGTCCGTTTCTCAGTTTAATTTCCCATGCTACCAAGGTTGGTTTCTGGCCTGATATAATTCCAGTTAACAGACCGGGCTTATATCGAAATGGATTTGGTGGCAGCTCTACTGGGTTGATAAGGTCCGGTTTCACAGGGGCTAGTGAAAGGGGCTTCTCAGCCTGTCAGGAGTGTGAGCGAGTATGGTGCTACATCAGTACTGAGTGGGCCACCTCTTCTCACTCCTTGTGCCTTCCTGAGCCCATGAGAACAGGGAGCGTAAAACTGTACCAATCTGACCTTACGTGTCCTTGAAGGGGTGTGGAATGTCACGTTGGTGCAAAATGCAGATCCATAAGGTCAGGAGAGCAACGGTGATAACGAGAGTCAGGAGTCCCTGCTAAAAGAAAGTAGAGGCCTGTTAAAAGTGTATGAGAGGGTTACCATCATCACCCATCTCTTTTGCTGACTAGCTCATCTGGAGGTGAATGTGCAACAAGAAGCTTAGGGGTCATGGCAGCTACACCACCTTTGGCACCCATCACCATCCAGGTGTCCCAGGGTTCTGGAACATCGGTGTACCTGGTAGGGCCACCACAGGTCTCACAAGTGTCACTGATAAGAAGGTTGCCTGAACAGCCCTGGAGATGGCAGAAGTCCTTGATGGAGAAGAAAATGGCTTACCAGCTCCCAAAGACTGAATTGGAGCATGTCACTAGACAGTTGGGCAGGTTGATATTTATTGCTGCCCATGAACAACCCTCTATAGAAATTCCCTGTTGCACTGGAGAGGACAAATTCATTAAAGTTACAGCAGGGGTACCACCAGTTGTTGTTCCTGAAGATAGGCCGAAGTAGCCGGATTGACTGGACTTTTGTTTTTTCTTTTCAATTTTTATTGCGCCTGTTGCACCCCTTTCTGCTGGATGAAAGCCGCTTATGCGGATGGATGGTCCTAAAGACTAGCTTGCCAAGAGAATGTGGTTACACTTTAAATTACCTAATGCTGTTTTTTAATGTGGTAACAGCAGCTGAAAACCAAATTCCTCATGTGATTTATGACTTCTGTATTCACTGATCAATACAACACATATCTTCATCCACTGACAGAACATAGCCACCGCAAACAAATCTTATATTCTGATTATAAAGTCGTGAAGAGCAACATGCTTACTGCTTCATTATTGCATTGATTTTTGTATTATGCTTATTTACCGGTAATTAAAAAACACAAGATCTACCATTCACTATATGCGAAGGTCACAGCTCTCCTCCTCCCCCTCCATTCATTCATACTGGCTTTTATTCAGGTAATGTCAGCAAATTAACAGAAAATACTTGCATACAAGTCAATAGGCTCAGAGCCAATGTATTTTTTCTTATGGCCACGTGGCTGCTGAAAATAAAAGGAAGTACGAGTCTAATTGTGGAAAGAGTGAAAATTGCATGATACCTGTTTTTTATGTAGATAATAAAGTAATATGGAAAATGTAAAAAAAAATCATAAAAAATATTTTAAAAAAATTAAGCAATACATCTTACTACATAAAGAGCTAATGTTGAAGTGGGTCCAAGAAAAACATCAGCTGCAATGGTACACAATTAGTTGTAACATCATTGAATAGAAATGTTCTTGAGGCAGAGATTTTAACAGGATCAGCTGAAGGTGATAAGGTGTTTATACCAAGAATTGATTTATGTCCATCAGAAACAGGACATTTAAATTGAAGAGACGACAATTTCCACTAAAACTGGCTTTTGCAATGACAAGTAATAAGTCTCAAGGGCAAACACTTGAACGAGTCGGCATTTATTTGCCTGAGCCCGCATTTGGACATGGCCAATTATATGTGGCGTTAATAATTATGACAACTTTGTTGTTTATCGTGTAAAAAGACTGAAAGTGAGTAGACATGGTTAATTTGAGTTTGTTTTTATTATGTAGAGCACACTTTTCTAGCTTCCAAAACTTATTTGTTTCAGAACTCGGGCTGCTAGTATAAAATAAAAACCTTATTTAAATAATTAATTTTCTGATGATACATTCCCTTTAAGTGGCCAGACAACCACTTCAGGTATTGGTAACATAAAGGGTTACTGTCACGGGTGTGTCAGAAGTGACAGACAGTCGCCTTGTAGTTGGTTGCAGGAGATCTCTTCGTTTGGCATTACAGACATTACAGAAGCTGTCTCTCTAGGACCCAGCGGCTACCTTCCTCTTGCTAATTAACACCCTGGCCTGGGTGTATAAATACCTGCTGTTTGCTAGAGGGAGGTGCCGGCGATACTCACATGACCCCTTGTGAAGGCTTCGAGGAAATGCAGTACTTCTTCCTCTCTGGTGCTAAGAGGACGTGTGTCCATCTCTCTGAAATTGACTAAAGCTAAGCTACCTTCCCTTGTTTGTTCCCCCTTGTTATCTTTAGTTGTCAGTGGGGATCGACTAGCGCTCATCCCCTCCCTTCCCTATCCAGGGCCAAACGTCAGGGAAAGACAGGGCGAGGTTCCTGTGATCCAGGGCGATTGGTGCAAAACCAATATTGGGACATTTAGGGGAAACAGGATGATATAAGGTCAACCTAGGAGGTCTCCATTACCCCCTTTCTCTAGAGTCTGGGCCCCCTTTTCCCCCTTTCCTTTGTGTTGCACTTAATCTTTCCTACAACTTGCGTAAAATCATCGCCGGCTGTGCCCATTTTGAAAAGGAAAAAAAAAGCTGACACTTTGGGGGTTTTTTGTGTGTGTTTTTTAGGCGTGGACTTTTTTTTCTTTTCTCCCTTGGTATGGGTTCAGTTGCAGAGCTCGCAGAGCTTCTGCACAGTCTGTCTCTGGGGGTGAATGACCTCCACTGTGAGGTTCAGCAACAGCATCAGCGGCTATAGGTTGCTAATGTGTGGGTCTCTGCAGGTAGGCCTGTCCAGCCTTAACCCAAGATTGCCCCCCTGGACATGTTTTCAGAAGGTAGGGACACATTTTTTGCATTCAAGGAGGCCTGCAGACTATATTTTAAACTTTGTCCTTACTCCTCCGGAAATGAGGAGCAATGGGATGGAATTGTGATGTCTCTACTGCAGGGAGATCCTCAGTCGTGGGTGTTTTCTTTACCGCAGGAATCGGTTTGTCTCCAGTCTGTGGAGGGGTTTTTCGGGGCTCTGGCCCTCATCTATGATGACCCTGACATGGTCTCCTTGGCTGAGTCTAGGCTACGTCGCCTTCAGCAGGGAAATCGGTCTGTGGAGACGTACAGTTCTGAATTCCGTAGATGGGCAATGGATTCTAAATGAAATGACTCAGCCCTTAGAAGCCAATTTTGTGAGAGTCTTACTGAAAGGTTGAAAGATGCTTTGGCAGTATATGAAACCCCTCAGTCCTTGGAAGCTGCCATGTCATTGGCCATCTTGATAGATGCCTTCGGGATTGACAGGTGAGACCACCTTCTCCGGGGCCTTCTTGTCGGGGTTATGTACCTCTTCCGGGTGAATGGTCTGGCGGTGAACCAGTACTGGGGGAGGTGGAGGAAACCATGCAGTTAGGGGGGGCCTATACATCATATATTTCCCCAGAGATTCGCAAGAAAATAGGTGTATGTTTTTTTTTGTGGGAAAAAGGTACATTTTATTGGGACTTGTCCTTCAATTCCTAAACAAAAGGAGACTCGATTAACTCTTGGTAGTCTGGAGTTGGATAAGCAAGGGCTGCATTTGTTGCCAACCAGCAGTTTTCGGTTTGTCCTGACAGCAGAGGTGATGCTAAAGAGCAATACCGAGAAAATTTCTGTGTTTGTTGACAGTGGAGCCGGAGTCAGCATGGTTTATGCCGAGTTTGTGAAAACTCATGGTCTTGTTTGCTGTACTTTAGCTAAACCTATTTCCATCTTCACCATTGACACTTGCACAGAAAGCATTTACTCAGATTGTACTTAATGTAAAACTGAGGGTGTGGTAGATTCATTGTGAAATAATCCCTTGCTATGTCCTGGACAATCTTCCCACTCCAATCGTTTTGGGTCTTCCCTGGCTGGTGAAACATAATCCGTTGGTGGATTGGCAAGCCATGGAGATCATTAAATGGGGAGATTACTGTCATGAGAACTGTTTAGATATTTCCCTTGCTACTGTCTCTACGGAAATATTACCTGCTTTTCTGTCTGGTTTTGAGGACGTTTTTTCTGAGAGGGGGTGTGTTCGGTCCTAACAGAGAATTTGCTACCTGAAGGTCATTTACTTTGTGTTAATACAGCTACAGCAGGCATGCTTCCTGTATGTGTTGAACTATGTTCATTGTTCTTATTGTTTAGCAACAGCACCATCTGCTGGTGATATTTATGTGTACATTTACTTTAAGTTTGCAATGTATTCTGGGATTATTGCAATGCATCTTGGTCTTTTGACTCTGTGAGGGAACAAGCAGCCATTGCCTGCATTCTCTTGGAGAGATCACACCACTCATTTCTGTCTTGTGCTCCTTGCCAAGCAGCTTGAAGCATAGTTATTATTATTATTATTTATTATTATAGCGCCATTTATTCCATGGCACTTTACATGTGGAAAAGGGGTATACATACAAAAACAATTACAATAATCTTGAACAAAACGTGACGGTGACTGGTACAAGAGGAGCGAGGACCCTGCCCGCGAGGGCTCACAATCTACAAGGGATGGGTGAGGATGCAGAAGGTGAGGGTAGGGCTGGTCGTGGAGCGGTATGGTGCAGTGATGGTTAATGCATGTTGTAGACTTGTTGGTAAGCTACTGTCTATATGTTACAATGCAGTAATGTTAGAAGTATGTTAATGTAGTAGATAGGTAATCACTACCTCATGTTAATACCTCATGTTATACTGTATTGTAGAATATCTACGTATATCTATGCACTGTACGGTGATAGGTTACTGAAATACCCTGTTGTTACACCCCCATAGTTTCACCCTTTCCTGTTCATCTGCAAGCTATAAAAGAAGTTACAAGTTCACAGCCTCTTTTTATTAAAGAAGACAGTGGGTTTAGCTACATGTCTCACTGCACACCGTCTTATCTATCGTGTGTGGACAGTATAGTAAAACAACTGCTAAGAACAAGCTCAGAGATCTGACTATATGAAGCCCGCCATTATCCACGTGGAGCAGCATAAGGATATCGCAGCAGCCTCCTTACGGCCACGCCGGATTGTCGTACCATACGGAGCCCGCCATTATCCACGCAGAGCCCTCATACAGATATTGCAGTGGTCTTCTAATGGTCGCATCATGTCTGAAGCACAAACATCCTCCATCAAGACGAGATCACGAGTTGGTTCCTCCAAGGCATCATCCATCAGCAATGCCGCTGCCATAGCCCACGCAAAAGCAGAAGACGCGAAAGCACAAGCCGCCTTTGCTGAGGAAGAGATCCAACTGAAACTACAAAAAGCATCCCTAGAGGCAGAAAAGGCATCTCTGGAGGCAGAAAAGGCACGCCAACAAGGTTCCCTAGAGGCAGAAAAGGCATCTCTGGAGGCTGAAAAAGCACGCCAACAAGCGTCCCTTGATGTAGAAAAGGCACGCTTAGAAGTGACATTAGAGAAGCTTGCTATTGAAAAAGAAACAGCAGCAGCCATAGCGGAAGCAGACGCGTTAGAGGCTGTCATATCTTCTGACGGTGAACACAGCAGATGCAGCAATGTATTAGGCCTACAGCAAGCTCCCCACGACTCACAGCAGCGCACTCCAGAGTACTTCCATCAACATTCCAAATCAGACGACTACCCAGACCTACAGCCGGAGACAGAACATTTTGTCAACAAGTCAAGCCAACCAGATTATTCGGACCGCCAGAAAGCCAGCTATCAGTTGCCCTGCCATGAACAAGAAAATACACATTGGGGTAAGACTGACTACAATAATCTCTCTCCAGAACAGAGGATCCGGAACCAGACCCTACTTAGAGAGACTTCCTTCGCTTCAGAAAGGTACTACACCAGTTGGACTAAACCAGAGACATCTGACAGGTATGACCACACACCACACCTGTACTCTGGCAACACACCATCAGCTGGCATCAGCGCCAATCAAGCTACAATAGACTTTGCCAAGTTCCTTGCTCGACATGAGTTGGTCGCTAAGTGACTTGTAAAGTTCAGTGATCGCGCCGAAAACTACAGAGGTTGGCGAGCCTCCTTCAGAAATGCTATCAGAGACATAGGTCTATCATGTAGTGAAGAAGTGGATCTTCTGGTAAAATGGCTTGGAAGTGAGTCTGCCAAGCCGCAGAGAGAATCAGAGACATTAATGTCTCTGATATAATAAATAATAATTATAATAATAATGTAAATTGTCCAGATGTCGGTCTCAAAAGAATTTGGAATAGACTTGATGAATTCTACGGCTCAGTAGAGGTCATAGAAAGTGCCTTGTTTAAGAGAATAGATGACTTTCCTAAAATAGCAAACAAGGACTATTCAAAGCTTAGAGAGTTAACCCACTTGTTAATGGAGTTGTCTGTAGCAAAAGCAGAAGGGGATCTTGTGGGGTTGACATATCTTGACACTGCTAAAGGTGTGAGCCCCATAGCTCAAAAGCTCCCATCCAACCTGCAAGACAAATGGCTTATGCATGTGTAATGCAGCGACTTGCTGGCATTACGGTAATGGTCCAGGATGTGTTTTACCTGACCATGTACCTTCCCCGTCAGGTGACTGGTCACATGACTGTGACATAGCACAGGTCCTGCGCGCACAGAATGTCTGTCTGATCACATGACTGTGACATCAGCAAGGTCCTGTCTGTGTGTGTGTGTGTGCACGGGATGGATATATAAACCCTGCTTGATGGGAGACAGGTGTGTTCGGTGTGTTGGGCGTGAGGCCTGTTCCCAGTGTGTGTGGGACACCGTGATACAGTGAAGCCTGGCAGCCTGAAAGGTCGAGGCTGGATCTTGTGTAGATGCCAGTGGCCTTGGAAGGCAGTGGCTTGGTGAAGAGTCCGGAAAGGCGCAGACTGGATGTGTGTGAGTGAAACATTCCAGTAGCCTTAGATGGGACGACGGCTAGAGACCCCCACCTGGGAAGCCTAAAAGCTGAAGTGGTAGCAAACTAAACCTGAAACCGTTAAGATCCTGCAAAAGGTAAAAGCGGTACATTATATGGACATTGTGATATATGGACATTGTTATAGTTTGCTGAAGCCAAGTGTTATTGTAGCACCCTGAGGATTCGGCTGCTACAGGGGTATTACGCCTCAAGCCAGAGGTGTGGTATTCCACTCCCGGGTAAGGATGGAGTGTGGAACTGAGCTCAGTAGGCTGCATGCACTACATACATCCCATTTCCGGGGGACAGATCAATGGTACTCCCACTAGAGAAATGTGCAGGTACGACAGTGTCTGTCCCTGGCTTGAGTGGGAGGGGGGTGGAACATCCCAGTAGTGTAGGGGCAGATAGGGGGAGCAGTCTGGGTAGTGCTAGGAGCTCATTGGGTGCTGGTCACCTGAGCTCACACATAGAGGGAGTATATAAGGTGGGAACCATCTTAGAACAGGGTCTTTTGTAGAGGTTTAGTCAGTCTGTCAGTCTTTGGTAGAGTGAGTCAGAGGAAGAGAGCAGAGGAGAAGAGCAGCTCCAAGGCCCAGAGAGAGAGAGGAGAAAGAAGGACCCAGAGGGGGAGAAGAGAGAACTCCAAGAACCCAAGATTAGATCAGAGGGTGAAGAGTTGGCACAAGGGTACCGGATCCCAAGCTGGTGGAGGGCATTAATCCTTAGCCAGAGACCGGAGGTCGTGGGCAGGATCTGCCACGACCACCCACTAAATCCACCCGGAAGGCAAACCAAGAATAGGGTCAGGGAACCCAGAGACAAGGGTTTACCAACAAGAGGCCCGAGGGAGCCGGACTTAGGTGGATCCCTGGTGGGGAAGGCCAGAGAGAAGGACAAGTCAGAAAGGGAGCTCAGGATCACGCTCCAGAATTACTTGGGAGTTGGCCGAGTCCAGGACCTGGTGGACGCAGCACGGCTCGGGCGGTCACTCAAGGCCGGAGTGACCAGCATAACAGCAGTAAGTAAAGACCCTGAACTGCACAGCCCGACTCTGAGTCTCATTACCATCCTCACTGCACCTCCACAACCACCATCCTCTACACCTGACCCCCTGAGGCTATACCCCTCCCGTTGGGGGTTATACTACCTGAGCTGCACACACATCACCAGCCTCAGCGGACCCTGCTGCAGCGGCGGCCGTATTGACCGCAAATCAACGGGTGGCGTAGTCGACACTAAAGAACATCCAGTAACATCTGTAGGACTGCCACACACTGAGCTTGACACCCTGGGCACGGACCGGGTCACCGCCACTCGGAGACTACAACCCCCATCTGATCCGGCTCCGGGTATCCCCCAAACAACACTGGCCCAGGGGGCGCGTCAACTTTGGCGTAGTCGGCAGGATAACGTGCCCGCAACAACCGGGTACTGCGTGCCTGAAGAAAAGTTCACCGTTACCTTAAAAAGAAGTCTCCCGCCGGTTCCGGAGGGTCCCCGCCAACGGACCCCATCACAGGTCGTTTCCCGCCGGTTGTCCGCCATTTGCAGCTTTTTCCCGCCATCCATGGAGTTTCCCGCCACTGGGAGACGATTCCCGCCATTTCCAAAGATTTCCCGCCTTGGAAGAGCGGACGCCATTATGGGCGTGCCAGAGGGTGGCAAGAGGCCACCTCCCATCGTGGGCCAGGTCGAAGAATGGCGCCAAAAGCGGAAACCGCGCCCACCAACAGAGACTGTGATGCTGGAAGTGTCCATCAGCGTGAGAGAACTGCCCCTGGAACTGACAATCACAAAGTTGCCCCGGGACCACCCTCAATGTGGGCGGAGACAGAACAAGAGAGCGAAGATGGGTGCAGCCTGGAGGAGTCTGGAGAGAGCGCACCCGGAGACAAGAAGTCTGGAGAGTAGTCCAGAGAGAGCCTACCCGGAGATGGAGGGAGAGTCAGGCAGCACCGACCCAGTGGTCAGGAGCCTGCTGCAAGCAACGACCCCACTAGGCTTAGTGCAGGTCCTGGCACAGCTCCCCCGAGACCGGGAGTGTGCACAGACTGCGCTGGAGAGCCTCGCACGGAGGATGGCCCGGGTACAGCGAGAGACGTTGGCGGAGTGGAGCCGAGAGATGGCCCAGCAGACCGAAACCCGACATCGGAGCACGCCACCCGAGACGAGGAGACAGACCGCCTCTGAGGATGGTGCAGGAGGACTGAAGGCCGGAGACGGTGCCGAGAAGGGAGCTGAACGGACGGAGGCAGGTAAAGGGGACGTCTCTACCCCGAGCCGGGAAACCGCGTGCCTGCCCCAGCTCCCCGTCGCAGAGCCCGAAGTTCCCCCTGCCGTGCCCGTCGCTGCATCGTCACCGCCGCCGACTAGGCCTCAACCGGAAACCGCGGCCGCAACCCCTGTGACGTCACGCGCCTCAACCCTGAGCGCGGCGAAGCAGGAAATTCCATCGGCCTGGTCGCAAGGTCTAGTACCCCCGGGCGCCGCCATTCCAACAGCGCCCCCTACCTCCGCGGAGCCACCGGCCTGGTCGCAGGGCCGAGTAACCACGGGCGCCGCCGTTCTTACGGTGCCCTTTTTCTTTAGCGTGCCCCAAGCCTGGTCGCAAGGCCTGGTCAACCCGGGCGCCGCTACCACCACAGCGCCCATAACATCTAAAGTACCGCACCTGGGTGAGGACCTGTTCGCCCAGCATACGTGCCCGGATGGGCAGCCCTTCATATGGCCCCAGGAGTACATTCAGCTGGAACTCCAGAGAGCAAGGCCCATGTGCGAGCCCCTGATTCCGGCTCCGAAGCCTGTAAAGAGGACCTCACCCCCGCTGGAGGAGGCACAGTTTGAGTGGGACCCCACCGGAGAAGACCTCATGGGGTTCACTCAGGAGACTCGGGCGGCCGCAGCGGAGCGTGCAGAGTGCTGCCGGCAGCAGCTCGAAGTCTTCGAGAGGGAGCGGAGAGAGAGGCGGGTCCGGGAACAGCAAGCACAGACAAGGAGCGCGGAGCAGAAGAGCCGGACCAGGAGGAATCCCCGTGCAGCTCATGGTCCCCCTTCCACCGGGACTGTGATAAAATTCAACATGCAGCATGGGTGGGGCTTCATTAGAGACCATCATACCCCCGGCGACGTCTTTGTGACCCGCAGAGACGTAGAAAGCCATCTGCCGGAGGGACACAGAGGTCGTGACCTGTATGTAGGGGACGAGGTCACCTTCACCCGGCACAAGTGTGCCAAAGGGCCCTACGCCCTCCATGTGCATCGCCTGACGGAGGAGGAGCTGCGGTGTGAGGAGGAGCAAGAGGACCCGGACGGGTCTGAAACTGAAACCAACCAACAAGAAAGAGCAGGAGGACGCCGTTGTTGAAGTACGGTAGAGAGAGACTGTATAAAGTTGCCCGTCGGGGTACCAAGAACTGTTACTTATTTAAAATATGTTCCCCGTTGGGACAAAGTGTGAACTGATGCCCGTGTGTCCCTAGTTCCTAATACCTGGCCGAGGACTGAGAGCGGCCATATCCCCTTTGTATATAGTTGCGCTTCCTAAAGCGCCCCCTACTGGTTTTATGGGAAAACCATTTTTCTTCAAGAGACTGTCGCACTTTACCCGGTCACAAGTTGCACCGTGACCGGAGGAACCAGAGACAGGAATGTTTACAAGAATGTTATTTATGAAAACGTTTTATTGCTGATATATATATGATGTTTTATATGTTTATATGTTGATGTTTAAGAAAAATAATTGTATGTTTTGGATGTTTTTATCTTTAACAGCCCGAGGACGTGCTGTGATTTACCAGGGGGGAATGTAGCACCCTGAGGATTCGGCTGCTACAGGGGTATTACGCCTCAAGCCAGAGGCGTGGTATTCCACTCCCGGGTAAGGATGGAGTGTGGAACTGAGCTCAGTAGGCTGCATGCACTACATACATCCCATTTCCGGGGGACAGATCAATGGTACTCCCACTAGAGAAATGTGCAGGTACGACAGTGTCTGTCCCTGGCTGGAGTGGGAGGGGGGTGGAACATCCCAGTAGTGTAGGGGCAGATAGGGGGAGCAGTCTGGGTAGTGCTAGGAGCTCATTGGGTGCTGGTCACCTGAGCTCACACATAGAGGGAGTATATAAGGTGGGAACCATCTTAGAACAGGGTCTTTTGTAGAGGTTTAGTCAGTCTGTCAGTCTTTGGTAGAGTGAGTCAGAGGAAGAGAGCAGAGGAGAAGAGCAGCTCCAAGGCCCAGAGAGAGAGAGGAGAAAGAAGGACCCAGAGGGGGAGAAGAGAGAACTCCAAGAACCCAAGATTAGATCAGAGGGTGAAGAGTTGGCACAAGGGTACCGGATCCCAAGCTGGTGGAGGGCATTAATCCTTAGCCAGAGACCGGAGGTCGTGGGCAGGATCTGCCACGACCACCCACTAAATCCACCCGGAAGGCAAACCAAGAATAGGGTCAGGGAACCCAGAGACAAGGGTTTACCAACAAGAGGCCCGAGGGAGCCGGACTTAGGTGGATCCCTGGTGGGGAAGGCCAGAGAGAAGGACAAGTCAGAAAGGGAGCTCAGGATCACGCTCCAGAATTACTTGGGAGTTGGCCGAGTCCAGGACCTGGTGGACGCAGCACGGCTCGGGCGGTCACTCAAGGCCGGAGTGACCAGCATAACAGCAGTAAGTAAAGACCCTGAACTGCACAGCCCGACTCTGAGTCTCATTACCATCCTCACTGCACCTCCACAACCACCATCCTCTACACCTGACCCCCTGAGGCTATACCCCTCCCGTTGGGGGTTATACTACCTGAGCTGCACACACATCACCAGCCTCAGCGGACCCTGCTGCAGCGGCGGCCGTATTGACCGCAAATCAACGGGTGGCGTAGTCGACACTAAAGAACATCCAGTAACATCTGTAGGACTGCCACACACTGAGCTTGACACCCTGGGCACGGACCGGGTCACCGCCACTCGGAGACTACAACCCCCATCTGATCCAGCTCCGGGTATCCCCCAAACAACACTGGCCCAGGGGGCGCGTCATTATAGTCTACCTGGAGCCAAGTGGGCATAGCTGCCACTGGAAAGGCTCGTGGACATTATGTGTGTGAACAGCGGTTTATGATAACATAATAAACTTGCTGAATTGTGAAATACTGGAAGGACATTGCAGATGTGCTTAATTTACCCGGTGCAGCGAGAATCCCCCATTATAATGTCTAGCGCTGCCTTACATATGGTTCGAGAATGCGGGAAACTGCAGCCCGGTTGCTAGCGGCAATGACAACCCGGTTGCTAGGGGCAACGGCACAGGACGACAAGTGTGGATTAAAGCATATGGCTGCAACTCGGCGGGGTTGCCAAGATTGTCATCGCACTCAAATCCGGTTTTGCTGCAACTCGGCGGGGTTGCGAAGATTGTCCGCGCACGCAAAACCTGGTTTCCGGTGGCTCGTCGGGGCCACAAAAATTTTTCCGGGGAGAGCGGTGTGTGAATAGTGTCCTGAGGAAATGCAGGAGCAGATAAAAATGGCTGTGAAGGGACCAGCAACTGAGTCTGAAGCTATTGAGCGATTAGAGCGATTAAAGTGCCTGTTAAAACCGCAGCAGGAATTTGAGAAACGTCTACTGGACATGGTGCTGGAACCGCTGGAGCCGTGGGCACCGTATAGACGGGCGGCAGTGGACCATTCCGTGAACTCTCCGGGGGCGCCATTGTTGTCCCAGAGTGCCCGGGGAGGTGGTAAGAGCTGTTGTGAACTGAGTTCTAAGACTATTGTTGATTTTTCTTGTAAAAATTCCCCTGCTGGTGTGGTTGTTAAAAAGGGGGCGGAGTCAAAAAAGGGGCGGATTTTCAAAACAGCATAGAGTGGAGAAAATCAAAAAAATTTACTGTTGGTGGGTTGGTACCTCCTAAAAATGACAATGTGACCATTGATAACGGGGTAGCTCCAGTAGAAGGGCGTGACGTCAAAATGGGAGGTGACCTGTTAGGCCACAACACCATGGGGAGTGACACAGACCCTGTTGCTGACGGTGACACTACGAAAGTAGAAGGAGAGGTCAGTCAGGAGGGGCTAGATGAGGTGAGAAAGTCCCCATCTCGTCGACGGCGCAAGGGCCACAAAAGGTTGCTCCTGTAGTCCTTGCTGAAAATGAAAATAAAGAAAATGTAGTACTGTGTGCCTTTGTTTCAAGGGTGGATCCTCCTTTAGAGGCAGAAGAGGAGGTGACGTTGCCAGTAGCAACCTCCAGTAAAGTATCAGACAACTATGAAGAGTTGGAGGCAGTTATGCAGATTCGTTACAAGAAGGATGATCTACTGGGACAAAAGGATCAGGAACCGACAGCCCTGAAAGAGGAGGCAGCCAGTCGTGACCAAGAGCTGGAGCCTATCAGCCAGCAGTGTCAGAGTGATGTGCAGCAACTATGTGGGAACCTGGAGATCGTGTCCTCAGACCAGCAGAACCTGGAGTCTGAAAGGCAGAAAATAAACCAGGTTGTGAGGAACTTGCAGCGTGAGCTGGAGGAAAACAGCAAGGAAGTCAACAATTGTAAGGAAAAGTTCCAGAGAAATAAAGAGGAGGTTTTTCAGTTGGGGCTTGATAAAGTGGAGTTTGAAGATGAGCTGTGCGAGTTGAAAGATAGGTTCTCCCTGGTACACGTAGAGCTGATACAAGTGAAGCAAAAGCTGGATGAGGGACTACACCAGAGGGATAGAGAGCTGTCTGCCTTAAAAGAGGCGCTGAAGGTTGAAGTTTCCGGACGTGACCAAAACCTAAAACGACTGCGCGAACAGTTCAACTGGGAGCTACAGTACAGACCAAAAGTTTGGACACACCTTCTCATTTAAATTTTTTTCTGTATTTTCATGACTATGAAAATTGTACATTCACACTGAAGGCATCAAAACTATGAATTAACACATGTGGAATTATATACTTAACAAAAAAGTGTGAAACAACTGGAAATATGTCTTATATTCTAGGTTCTTCAAAGTAGCCACCTTTTGCTTTGATGACTGCTTTGCACACTCTTGGCATTCTCTTGATGAGCTTCAAGAGGTAGTCACCGGAAATGGTCTTCCAACAATCTTGAAGGAGTTCCCAGAGATGCTTAGCACTTGTTGGCCCTTTTGCCTTCACTCTGCGGTCCTGCTCACCCCAAACCATCTCGATTGGGTTCAGGTCTGGTGACTGTGGAGGCCAGGTCATCTGGCGTAGCACCCCATCACTCTCCTTCTTGGTCAAATAGCCCTTACACAGCCTGGAGGTGTGTTTGGGGTCATTGTCCTGTTGAAAAATAAATGATGGTCCAACTAAACGCAAACCGGATGGAATAGCATGCCGCTGCAAGATGCTGTGGTAGCCATGCTGGTTCAGTATGCCTTCAATTTTGAATAAATCCCCAACAGTGTCACCAGCAAAGCACCCCCACACCATCACACCTCCTCCTCCATGCTTCACGGTGGGAACTAGGCATGTAGAGTCCATCCGTTCACCTCTTCTGCGTCGCACAAAGACACGGTGGTTGGAACCAAAGATCTCAAATTTGGACTCATCAGACCAAAGCACAGATTTCCACTGGTCTCATGTCCATTCCTTGTGTTCTTTAGCCAAAACTTGTCTCTTCTGCTTGTTGCCTGTCCTTAGCAGTGGTTTCCTAGCAGCTATTTTACCATGAAGGCCTGCTGCACAAAGTCTTCTCTTAACAGTTGTTGTAGAGATGTGTCTGCTGCTAGAACTGTGTGTGGCATTGACCTGGTCTCTAATCTGAGCTCCTGTTAACCTGCGATTTCTGAGGCTGGTGACTCGGATAAACTTATCCTCAGAAGCAGAGGTGACTCTTGGTCTTCCTTTCGTGGGGCGGTCCTCATGTGAGCCAGTTTCTTTGTAGCGCTTGATGGTTTTTGCAACTGCACTTGGGGACACTTTCAAAGTTTTCCCAATTTTTCGCACTGACTGACCTTTATTTCTCAAAGTAATGATGGCCACTCATTTTTCTTTACTTAGAATTTGTATTATGGCAAGAAAAAAACAGCTAACAGTCTATTCAGAAGGACTATCAGCTGTGTATCCACCTGACTTCTGCACAACACAACTGATGGTCCCAACCCCATTTATAAGGCAAGAAATCCCACTTATTAAACCTGACAGGGCACACCTGTGAAGTGAAAACCATTTCCGGTGACTACCTCTTGAAGCTCATCAAGAGAATGCCAAGAGTGTGCAAAGCAGTCATCAAAGCAAAAGGTGGCTACTTTGAAGAACCTAGAATATAAGACATATTTTCAGTTGTTTCACACTGTTTTGTTAAGTATATAATTCCACATGTGTTAATTCATAGTTTTGATGCCTTCAGTGTGAATGTACAATTTTCAAAGTCATGAAAATACAGAAAAATCTTTAAATGAGAAGGTGTGTCCAAACTTTTGGTCTGTACTGTATGTGACTCCAAGAAGGAATATGGTGAACTCATGAGGGAACTGCAACAAATCAAGAGAGACTATGAGGATCTCCTCAGGGTTAAAGGAAAACTAGAGGATGATAAGGTGGATGCAGAGCACATACGCCAAGTGGTTGAGACCACTCTGCTGGACACCCGTAATGAAAATGGTGATCTCCGCAGAAAGACATTAGGTCTGGAAGCTCAGGTGAAGGAGCTGCAGACATTCTGTGATAATCTCCAGATGGCAGAAACGTGCCGTAAGGAAACGCTCAGCAAGATGGAGGCTGAGCAGAAACAGATGGAGGAGTCTATCGGAGAAGCCACAGACGAGGGCCAGGAGTTGGCCGCTGGTGATGGGAGGTATGAAGCAGATACCTCCTCGAGTGATGTGAGCTCGGATGATTCGGTGGATGTAGGAGCCGAGATCAAGGAGCTCAAGGAGTCACTACAAACCCATTGGAAGCAAGAGGAGCTTCAGAGACGGGCCGCTGAGAGGCGAGTGGCAGAGCTAGAGGAAGAAGTTTCCGGGCTCAAAAGTCGCTTGACAAAGTATCACTCAGTGAACGAGGCCTTCTTGGAGAAGGAAAAGGGCGAACACGTTGCACTCACTCCCTTATACCAAGAGAGGGTGGACCTGAGGAGAGCTAAGAGAGTGTTAACCACAGATAAATATGAGATGGAAGTGGTCAAGACTGAAATTCGTGAAGTTGTAGCTGTGAGTCAGCTCAGGGAAAGCATACAGGGTGAAGAAGCTGGAGGTCAGTTGTCCCTGAAACCTGAGCTGGTTGATCGTCGGGAAACCACTGGTGAGACCGAAACGTCTCGGTACAAGTGCCTCGTAGATGTACCTGAGGATTTGAGGGAAGAATGCACCAGTGAGTCCGTGCATGAGGAGTTTAAGAAGGCCGTGGGAGCCTGTAAGGTGTACTTGACCTCAGAAGCTAAACAGCTGGTGGTCCTGTCCACGACTGAAGTCACAGTGAAGAGGGTGGCTATCCTAAGTGACATGCACTGGCGATGTGTTCGCACGAAGCGGTTTCTCCGATTGAAGATGGAACAAGCCGTTAGACAACTGGAGTTGATGAGGAAAGCTCACAGTATGCGTGAAGAGGTCATCCGGGTGCCTCATGTTCTGGTGAGGAAGCTCGTTGGGAGAAATGGTCGAGCCATGTAGATGATGGTCAAGAAGTCTGGTGTGGTGAAAGTAAGCAGTCCACGTGATCGTCAGGACTGGATACCAGACGAAGACGGCATGGTATCATTCTCCGCTGTAGGAACAGAAGAAAGCCTGGGATATATGCGCATGCTGTTGGAGTACCGAGTGACCTTCCTGCGAGAGGTAGAACAGTTGAATCTCGCTAGACTGCGAGTGGATAGACAGCATCATCTGAGTAGCAGAAGATGGCAGCCGTCTAGAAATTATGAGACCAGACAGAGAAAGGGCCCCCTAAATAGCAGAACAGCTATAGCTGGAGTTAGGGACCTTTCAAGATGTCCTGAGAGTAGTGGGCGTGGGTTTAAAGGTAGTGAGACCTCCAGTAACTCAGGTTTGAGCAGCCCATACAAACGACCCAATAGAGGATGGGACAGTACGGAGTCGAATCGGACCTTAGATACCAGGGCATGTGAGTCACACCGCTGTATGACTGACCGCTGGGAGCGGGGGAGACCTGACAAGGTTACGACTGACCGCTGGGAGCGGGGGAGACCTGACAAGGTTACAACTGACCGATGGGAGCGGGGGAGCTCTGACAAGGTTACGACCCGGAAAGGTGACCTGACTAAGTCAGTGACAGTGACAAATGGTAGGTCCCTAAGGAATGGGCTAATGTCGTTGACTAATGTTCCAGGGGCCTAGTAGCACAATTGTAAAGTACATGGTCTCTATGTGAACTGGGGGTTATAATGTCATTGTGTATATTATGTGTTCAACCCCACAAGTTTGAACAGAGGGGGGGGTATGTAATGCAGCGACTTGCTGGCATTACGGTAATGGTCCAGGATGTGTTTTACCTGACCAAGTACCTTCCCCCTCAGGTGACTGGTCACATGACTGTGACATAGCACAGGTCCTGCGCGCACAGAATGTCTGTCTGATCACATGACTGTGACATCAGCAAGATCCTGTCTGTGTGTGTGTGTGTGTGTGTGTGTGTGTGTGCACGGGATGGATATATAAACCCTGCTTGATGGGAGACAGGTGTGTTCGGTGTGTTGGGCGTGAGGCCTGTTCCCCGTGTGTGTGGGACACCGTGATACAGTGAAGCCTGGCAGCCTGAAAGGTCGAGGCTGGATCTTGTGTAGATGTCAGTGGCCTTGGAAGGCAGTGGCTTGGTGAAGAGTCTGGAAAGGCGCAGACTGGATGTGTGTGAGTGAAACATTCCAGTAGCCTTAGATGGGACGACGGCTAGAGACCCCCACCTGGGAAGCCTAAAAGCTGAAGTGGTAGCAAACTAAACCTGAAACCGTTAAGACACTGCAAAAGGTAAAAGCGGTACGTTATATGGACATTGTGATATATGGACATTGTTATAGTTTGCTGAAGCCAAGTGTTATAGTCTACCTGGAGCCAAGTGGGCATAGCTGCCACTGGAAAGGCTCGTGGACATTATGTGTGTGAACAGCGGTTTATGATAACATAATAAACTTGCTGAATTGTGAAATACCGGAAGGACATTGCACGTGTGCTTAATTTACCCGGTGCAGCAAGTATCCCCCATTATGATGTCTAATGCTGCCTTACACATGGTTCTAGGTATAAACAGATTTACAATGTACCATTTCCTCCATTCAATGTGTTTGTAGATTTTGTCTCCGAACAGGCATGTTTCCTCCAAGACAGGTTCAGTTTACAAAGAATTCAGCTCCCGTCAAGGAGAAGACAAATCCAAGGATCCGAGCAGACAGTGTCCACAAGAAGCCACATTCCTTACTTAAGTGCAGAGCTGTCAGAGAAAAGTCACTGGAAGAAAGGAAGGTCTTCCTTAAGGAGAACCACATCTGCTACACAAGCTGCTCTTCAACATCCCACTTCGCCAGGGACTGTGAGGTTAGTGCAAAGTGTGCCGAATGTGACAGCGCTGATCACCAACGGGGACTCTGCCCAAAGTCCAAGAGCATAGCGGGGAGCTAAAGGAAACAAATACAGATGCTCCAGCAATTACTTTTGTGTACAGAAGTTTGTGGAAGCCGCATAGGATGCAAGTCCTGCTCTAAAATTTCCCTAGTGAGAGTTTACCCAGCAAACAAAAAACACAGAGCCATCAAAGTATATGCGATTTTAGATGATCAGAGTAACAAATCATTAGCAAAGTCTGCCTTCTTCGATAGCCTTGACGTTAGAGGACCTAGCGCTCCCTACTCTCTAAGAACTTGTGCCAGTATCGTAGAGACAGCTGGTAGGAGAGCAACAGGCTACATAGTCGAGTCTATTGATGGCAAAATGTGTCCACCCTTACCAACCATATTGCAATTTAATCAGATTCCCGACAATAGGTCAGAGATACCTACACCTCAAGTAGCATTGCATTATCCTCACGTGAAGTGTATACAAAGCCTGATCCCCAACCTTGATCCAGAGGCTCAGATAGTCTTGCCCCTTGGGAGAGATATCCTACAAGTCCACAAGGTTAGACAGCAGATCAATGGCCCTTACAATGCTCTATATGCCCAGAGACTCGACCTTGGATGGGTCATTGTAGGAGAAGTCTGTTTGGGAAGTGCACACAAACCAACAACGGTCAACAGCATGCTTACCAGTACGCTCGAAAATGGACGCTCATCTCTCCTTCGACCGTGTGAAAATCACATTTCATAAAAGAATTGCCGCACAGTACATCTGTACCAAGTATCTCAGCGAGTCATGCCTATGATGATTACATCTGGGATGGCGAACAAGATCACCTTGAGTGCACAGTCTTCCACAAGGCGAAAGAAGACAATCGTAGAGCAATGTCATTTGAAGATAAACTGTTTCTAGAGCGGAAGGAGCAAGAAATGGTGCAGGACAAAACTAAGAGCTGCATTGCACCTCTACCCTTCAAGTCTCAAAGACAATGCTTGCCTAACAACAGAGAACAAGTTTACAAACGATTTATCTCCCTCAGGCACAGCTGACGTAGTAAACCCGAAATGTCAGACACAGAAGATGGCGAATCTTCCTTAAGATCGACTTAGCACAGATCCACCTTTCACCAACGTCGGCCTAGATGTGTTTGGTCCTTGGTCTGTGGTTGTCCGACAAACCAGAGGAAGCCACGCAAATGCAAAACGATGGTCGATTATGTTCACCTGTTTATTATTGTTGAGCGAGCATGCTCAACACTGCTCGGTACTCGCCCGAGCATCACACTACTCGGGATGTTCGGCGAGCACCGAACATTTCCGGGTTACTCGGGCGGGAGCTCTGGTCTCCGCCCAGCATGTTTGGCGCTCTTTACAGAGCCAATGAACATGCAGGGATTGCCAGCCAGTCACTGTAATGCCGCAGCCATGTTGGTTGTGGGCATTACATTGATTGGCTGGCCGGACAGCGTCACCTCGAGTATTTAAAACCGGGCGCCTCCATCTTGGACACAGACGGCTGGGATCAGACTGTGTAGGGACAGCGCTGCTGATTTAGGGAGAGATATATACTGCGAAATAGTTAGTGTAGGGTCTGTAAAGCCTGCCAAATCAAACAAACAGTCCTTCTCAGGACTAATATCCATCCCAGATATCAGGCAGGCAGGCAGGCTGTATAGGAGACGCAGTGGTTATACCAGCAAATGCTGCACTACAGTCCTGTGTGCTCCTGTTGCTGAAATTTCTGGACTTAGCTCCAGGTCTCGGGGGCCAGGAAAAATACTTATTTTTTCATCTAAATCCTCTTTTTTTTTTTTTCCTCCTTCACACTGTACAAATACCCGTATTATTAACCTTGTGGTGTCCCCCCCCCCAAAAAAAAAAAAGTGTGCCTGTGACAGTTCAGACACAAATATATCTGTATAAAAGAGTCTGGTGTAGGCCAGAGAAATAGAAGTGTGGCTTTGCAGTTCCACAGTTCAAACCTCTGTATTATCCACTTTTGGGCCATTTTTACCTAAAAAAAAAACAGTTTGAGTGTGTCGCTCACTGTTCAGCCGCAAATATATCTATTTAAAAAAGTCTGGTATACACCAGTAAATTATAACTGCGGTTTTGCAGTTCCACGGGTCAAATCTCTGTATTATCCTGCTTTTGCCATTTTTTCCGTAAAGAAAAACAGTAATAGTGTCTCCTGATTGTTCAGACACAAATATATCTGTTTAAAAGAGTCTGGTGTAGGCCTGAGAAATAGAAGTGAGGTTTTGCAGTTCCACGGGTCAAATCTCTGTATTATCCTGCTTTTGGCATTTTTTGCCGTAAAGAAAAACAGTAATAGTGTCTCCTGATTGTTCAGACACAAATATATCTGTTTAATCGAGTCTGATATACACCAGTAAATTATAACTGTGGTTTTGCCGTTCCACGGTAAAAAAACTCTATTATCCAGCTTTTGGCATTTTTTGCCGTAAAGAAAAACAGTAATGTAACGGGTCTGGGAGGTGGAACCTCTGAGCAACTATACAAGGGGGCGGTCCTTGTAAGGAAGCGGGTGGCTCCCAGGGAAGACGGGCAGGTAGTCACGGCAAGTGACAGGGACAGTCTCTGGGTAGAAGGGCAGGTAGTCACGCAAGTGACAGGGACAGTCTCTGGGTAGAAGGGCAGGTAGTCACGGCAAGTGACAGGGACAGTCTCTGGGTAGAAGGACAGCAGGCAGGAGGCTGGTGAGCGCTCCCAGGTGAGCGGGCGAGAGTCTCTGGACAGGCAGGTGGTCACGGCAAGTGACGGCAGAACCTCCAGGTAGACTAGCAGACAGGTAGCAGGTGGATGCTCCCAGGTGAGCGGGCAAGAGTCTCTGGACTGGCAGGTGGTCACAGCAAGTGACGGCAGAGCCTCCAGGTAGGCTAGCAGCCAGGTAGCAGATGAGCGCTCCCAGGTGAGTGGGCAAGAGTCTCTGGACAGGCAGGTGGTCACGGCAAGTGACGGCAGAGCCTCCAGGTAGGCTAGCAGGCAGGTAGCAGGTGAGCGCTCCCAGGTGAGCGGGCAAGAGTCTCTGGACAGGCAGGTGGTCACGGCAAGTGACGGCAGAGCCTCCAGGTAGGCTAGCAGGCAGGTAGCAGGTGAACGCTCCCAGGTGAGCGGGCAGGCTGGTCCATAGACAGACTGACAGGTGTCGGAAGGCAGACAGTCGGACCGCAGGCTTGCAAGCAGGTAAGCGTATATCAGGCAGGTATCAAGCAGGAATCTGGCAGGTAACAGGCAGGAATCTGGCAGGTGACTGGCAGGTAACAAGCAGGAATCTGGCAGGTGACTGGCAGGTAACTGGTAACGGGACCTGAGGGCTGAAGCAGAGTGAAGGCTTTGCAACAACATTGCTCGGGCACCTCCATTTTGGAGGAGGTGCCTTATATATGGTGAAGTCCTCCGGCCATTGGCCGGGGACTCCTTAGGACGGCGCGCGCGGCCCCTTTAAGAGAGGGGGAGCGCGCGCGCGCCCTAAGCACCGTGGCCGGGAAGCAGCGCGCGCTGCCAGCAGAGCGGGAGGAAGACGCCGGGCACGGAGCGGAGAGGTGAGGGGAACAGCGTCCCTGCCTAGCAGGAGGCAGGGACGCCGACGCTACAGTACCCCCCCCCTTTTTTAGGCCAGAGAGAAATTTATCAAGGATGAGAGGGGCATGGATGTTCTCCCGGAACTCCCACGTTCTCTCCTCAGGACCAAACCCCTTCCAATCTACCAGAAAAAAGGTTTTTCCTCTTACCCTTTTGGTGGCCAGAATGTTCTCTACCTCAAACTCGTTCTCAGCGGAAACCGGAGCAGGGGGCGTACCTGTAGACTTGGAAAAAGAGTTAAGTACCACGGGTTTGAGGAGAGATACATGGAAGGAGTTAGGGATCCGTAAGTTGGCCGGGAGTTTCAATTTATAGGCCACCGGATTGATTTGTTTGATAACTTCCAGTGGGCCGATGAACCGAGGCCCTAACTTGTAGGAGGGAATCTTGAGCCGGACATACTTGGACGAGAGCCAGACTTTATCTCCAGGACGGAATTGTGGAGGATCCAGGCGTTTTTTGTCAGCGTGTTTTTTCATCCGCTCGGACGACTGAAGGAGTGCGGATCGGGTACTCTCTCAAATGGAGGAGAATTAGCTAATGAGAGATTCCGCAGCCGGATTGTCCACCGAGGTGGAGACGGGAAATGGGATCCGAGGATGCTGACCGAAGACTACAAAAAACGGGGATTTGGAGGAAGATTCGCTCTCGTGATTATTGTAAGAGAATTCGGCCCATGGTAGGAGATCCACCCAGTCCGAATGGTGGGCATTAACGAAGTGCCGGAGGTAACTGGACAGGATCTGATTGATCCGCTCCACTTGACCATTGGACTGTGGGTGGTAAGCGGAGGAGAAGTCCAGGGTGACGTCAAGCAGCTTACATCTGGCTCTCCAGAAGCGTGAGGTGAACTGAACCCCACGATCCGACACGATGTGGAGGGGCAGGCCATGGAGACGGAAGATGTGGCGGATAAAGTCTTTAGCCAGTTCGGGTGCAGACGGGAGACCCGGCAGGGGAATAAAGTGCGCCATCTTGGAAAAGCGGTCAGCGACCACCCAAATGACCGTACAACCGGCAGAGACAGGGAGATCCGTTATAAAGTCCATAGCTATATGCTGCCACGGGGCAGCAGGTAATGGAAGAGGAAGGAGGCGACCAGGTGGCAGGTGTCTCGGAACTTTGTTGCGGGCGCAGGACACACAGGCTGAAACAAAGTCTATTACATCCTTGTGCAGGGTAGGCCACCAGTAATGCCGGGTAATAAGCTGGAGGGTCTTTTTCTGACGGGCGTGGCCAGCTAGTTTAGACGAGTGACCCCAGAGTAGGACCTTCTTCCGATCAGGTACTGTTACGAACGTCTTACCGGGAGGGAGACGATTTAGATTCACGGGAGCCACCTGCATTACTCTGGCGGGATCAATGATGTGCTTCGGTTCCTCCTCTAGATCAGACACCAGGAAGGATCGGGACAAGGCGTCAGCTTTGATGTTTTTGTCTGCCGGGCGAAAATGAAGAACGAAATCAAAGCGGGCAAAAAACAAGGACCACCGGGCTTGGCGCGGGTTAAGTCTCTGGGCGCTCTGGAGGTAAGCCAAGTTCTTGTGGTCCGTGTAAATAATTACCGGGTGAAGAGCCCCCTCGAGCAGGTAACGCCACTCCTCCAGTGCCAGCTTAATGGCCAATAACTCTCGATCTCCTATAGAATAATTGCGCTCAGAAGAGGAGAAGAGTTTGGAGAAGAAGCCGCAAGTTACCATTCTTCCGGAAGGCGACTTTTGGGTAAGTACCGCTCCGGCTCCAGAGGAGGAGGCGTCAACTTCCAGGAAGAATTGTTTGTTGCCATCCGGACGATGCAGCACCGGGGCGGAAGAGAAAGCCTGTTTTAAGGAAAGAAAGGCTTCCTCTGCTTCGGGCGGCTATTCTCTGGGATTAGTGCCCTTACGGGTGAGCGCAGAGATTGGGGCAGTCCGGGAAGAGAAGTGCGGTATGAAGAGGCGGTAGTAGTTGGCGAAACCCAGGAACCGCTGAATAGCTTTCAACCACTCTGGTCGGGGCCACTTCTGGATGGCAGACAGTTTCTCAGGATCCATTCGTAGGCCGGTCTGAGAGATTATGTAGCCCAGAAACGGAAGTGAGGTCTGCTCAAAGAGGCACTTCTCATATTTAGCGTAGAGGTGGTTCTGCCTGAGCCTGAGCAGAACCTGACGAACATCCCTCCGGTGTGTGGGGAGATCCGGAGAGAAGACCAAGATGTCGTCCAGGTACACCACTACGCAGGAGTAGAGAAGGTCTCGAAAGATGTCATTGACCAACTCTTGAAAGACGGCGGGAGCGTTACAGAGACCGAAGGGCATTACCAGGTATTCATAGTGGCCGTCCCGGGTGTTGAATGCCGTCTTCCATTCATCCCCCTGACGGATACGGACCAGGTTATACGCCCCACGGAGGTCCAGCTTGGTGAAGATTCTAGCTCCCCTCAGACGGTCAAATAATTCCGGAATGAGCGGAAGGGGGTATTTATTCTTCACCGTGATCTGGTTAAGGCCTCTATAGTCTATACAGAGACGGAGTGAGCCGTCCTTCTTTTTGACGAAGAAGAAGCCTGCTCCCGCCGGGGAAGTAGATTTCCGGATGAATCCCCTGGCCAGATTCTCCTCAATATATTCTGACATGGATCGGGTCTCAGCAGCGGACAAAGGGTAAATGCGCCCACGGGGAGGAGTAGCGCCGGGCATCAGGTCGATTGGGCAGTCGTATGGTCTATGAGGGGGTAATGTCTCTGCCTCCTTTTTATTAAAGACGTCCGCATACGACCAATAAGGAGCCGGAAGACCAGGTAGATTGGCTGGAGTAGGAGAAGGACGGACAGGATGGACGGGAACTAAACAAGTCTTATGGCAGTCCTGTCCCCAGCGAAGGACTTCTCCGGTCTGCCAATCAAGCACGGGTGCATGTCTCTGAAGCCAAGGTAGGCCTAGTAAGAGGGCGTGAGAGAGTCCAGGCAGAACATGAAAGAAGATGCTCTCAGAGTGCAGCATTCCCACCTGCAGGGTTATGGATTCGGTGATGAGTTGGATGGGATGTGGTAAGAGGCCCCCATCCACGGCAGCGACAGATAAGGGTACAGCTAGAGGTTTGGTGGGAATGTGGTATTTCTCTACCAGAGACTGAGAAATGAGATTTCCGGCAACTCCAGAATCAAGTTGGGCTAGTTCAAAATAACGGTTCTCCCCGCAGATGATAGAGACCGACAGCAACTGAGATGGAGAGGGTTTACTCTTGTCTAGGACGACCTCTCTGAGCGATCCTAGACACAGGCGTTTCCCGACCTCTCCGGGCAGGAACGGATCCGGTGCTCCTTACTGCCACAGTAGAAGCAGCTCCCCTCGGCTCGGCGTAACTCTTGACGGGTTTTGACCATCTTGGTCTGGTCGACCTGCATAGGCTCAGGTGAGTGCGCCTGGGTAGTAACAGGAGAAGTGACAGGTTTCTGGAAGGTAGGGGCTAGACGTGGAAACCTCCTCTCACGGGTGACCTCTTTGGCGCGCTCCTGGAACCGGATGTCAATCCGGGTGGCAAGTGTTATTAAGTCGTCGAGAGTGGTAGGAATGTCCCGACCGGCGAGTTCATCTTTAATACGGCCGGACAGACCCTCCCAAAAGACAGACACCAGGGCGTCGTTATCCCAGGCCAGCTCCAAAGCAAGGGTACGGAACCGTATGGCGCATTGGCCCACGGAGAGATTTCCTTGACGGAGGCGTAGCAGAGATGATGCGGATGAGGTCTTCCATCCTGGTTCGTCGAAGACTTTCCGGAAGGCTGTGAGAAAGGCTGGCAGGTTGGACACCAGGGGGTCTCCTCTCTCCCATAGAGGATTTAGCCAAGCCAGTGCCTCTCCCGTGAGATGGGACATGATGAAGGCTACTCTGGCTCGGTCGCTGGAAAACTGGTGTGTCAACAGTTCGAAGTGCAGAGTGCACTGGTCAATGAAGCCCCGTGCCTGGCTGGGATCTCCGCCAAAACGAGGAGGGGCGGAGAGGCGGGGACCGGAAAGAGATGCCATGGTGTTGATGGGCTGCGGCGGTGCCGGGGTAGTAAGTGTGCGAGTGGAGGCAGCTCCCGAAGAGGTAGTCAATGTGTCCAGGCGGGAGTTAACACCACGCAGGTGACTCAGGATGGACTCCTGTTGGGACCTCTGACGGGAAGGTTCATGACATAGGTCCGAGAGCGAGGGAGCTTGGGTGCCACCGGGTTCCATGGCCTGAGCAAACTGTAACGGGTCTGGGAGGTGGAACCTCTGAGCAACTATACAAGGGGGCGGTCCTTGTAAGGAAGCGGGTGGCTCCCAGGGAAGACGGGCAGGTAGTCACGGCAAGTGACAGGGACAGTCTCTCGGTAGAAGGGCAGGTAGTCACGGCAAGTGACAGTGACAGTCTCTGGGTAGAAGGGCAGGTAGTCACGGCAAGTGACAGGGACAGTCTCTGGGTAGAAGGACAGCAGGCAGGAGGCTGGTGAGCGCTCCCAGGTGAGTGGGCGAGAGTCTCTGGACAGGCAGGTGGTCACGGCAAGTGACGGCAGAGCCTCCAGGTAGACTAGCAGACAGGTAGCAGGTGGACACTCCCAGGTGAGCGGGCAAGGGTCTCTGGACTGGCAGGTGGTCACGGCAAGTGACGGCAGAGCCTCCAGGTAGGCTAGCAGGCTGGTAGCAGGTGAGCGGGCAAGAGTCTCTGGACAGGCAGGTGGTCACGGCAAGTGACGGCAGAGCCTCCAGGTAGGCTAGCAGGCAGGTAGCAGGTGAGCGCTCCCAGGTGAGCGGGCAAGAGTCTCTGGACAGGCAGGTGGTCACGGCAAGTGACGGCAGAGCCTCCAGGTAGACTAGCAGGCAGGTAGCAGGTGAGCGCTCCAAGGTGAGCGGGCAGGCTGGTCCATAGACAGACTGACAGGTGTCGGAAGGCAGACAGTCGGACCGCAGGCTTGCAAGCAGGTAAGCGGATATCAGGCAGGTATCAAGCAGGAATCTGGCAGGTGACCCGGCAAGTAACAGGCAGGAATCTGGCAGGTGACTGGCAGGTAACAAGCAGGAATCTGGCAGGTGACTGGCAGGTGACTGGTAACGGGACCTAAGGGCTGAAGCAGAGTGAAGGCTTTGCGACAACATTGCTCGGGCACCTCCATTTTGGAGGAGGTGCCTTATATATGGTGAAGTCCTCCGGCCATTGGCCGGGGACTCCTTAGGACGGCGCGCGCGGCCCCTTTAAAAGAGGGGGAGCGCGCGCGCGCCCTATGCACCGTGGCCGGGAAGCAGCGCGTGCTGCCAGCAGAGCGGGAGGAAGACGCCGGGCACAGAGCGGAGAGGTGAGGGGAACAGCGTCCCTGCCTAGCAGGAGGCAGGGACGCCGACGCTACAAGTAATAGTGTCCCCTGATTGTTCAGACACAAATATATCTGTTTAAAAGAGTCTGGTGTAGGTCTGAGAAATAGAAGTGTGGTTTTGCAGTTTCACGGGTCAAATCTCTGTATTATCCTGCTTTTGGCATTTTTTGCCGTAAAGAAAAACAGTAATAGTGTCTCCTGATTGTTCAGACACAAATATATCTGTTTAAAAGAGTCAGACTCTGGTATACACCAGTAAATTATAACTGTGGTTTTGCCGTTCCACAGTAAAAAATCTCTATTATCCAGCTTTTTTTATTTTTTCCGTAAAGAAAAACAGTAATAGTTTCTCCCTGATTGTTCAGATTGTTTAAAAGAGTCGGGTGTAGACTAGAGAAATAGAACTGTGGTTTTCCTCTTCCACGGTTCAAATCTACTTTTTATTACCCTTTTTCCATTGATAGTGCGAGTGTAAGCTATTTTACTTAATTTAGAATGGGAAAGGCGCATTGCGAGGGACGTGGAACTGGACGTCCTGGTGATGGTGCGTGCAGAGGACCGGGCCGTGACCAAGGTGAAAATGTGGCACAACCAACAGCCACATCTTCTCATTCCCAGTTCTTGACCGAATTACTATGGAAGCACAGAACAACACCAGTATGGCGACCTGATCAATGTGAACAGGTTATTAATTGGATATCAGATAATACTTCTAGTTACCTGGGCACCACCACCTCCGGTCTGTCTTCCACACGGTCAAATCTTAGTAGCCGTGAGTCTCGACCGCATACTCCTCCTCACCCTGATGCTCCTTCCTCCCACCATGCCGAGTGTCGTCAGACAGCAACTGATCCCACACTTGGACACTCTGAAGAGCTGTTCACTGGTCCATTTCCAGATTTGTGCCCCTCGCCTGCTCCGCTTGAAGTGGTGGAAGAGGAGATCCCATGTAGCGATGCCCAAATATTTGAACAGCCACAGCCACAGGAAGTCGACGCTGGCAATTTGTCGGAAGAGGTGGACGATGACGAGACACAATTGCCAGGAAGTGAGGGGGAGGATCGTGGTGCACAAGTGGAAGAGGAGGAGGTGGTGGATGATCTAATAACTGACCCAACGTGGCAGGAGGACATGGAGAGCGAGGAGGCCAGCAGCACACAGGGTGATGGAGGCACAGTACCCCAACAGGCAGGAAGAAGCAGTGTGGTGACCGCACACAGAAGGCAGGCAACAGTTCCCCGTAACACCAACACGAGGGACGTTGCCAGTACAACCTGTAGGTCTTCCAGAGTCTGGAATTTTTTTAAAGACTCTGCTGATAACCTCAAAAAGGCCATTTGTACCACCTGCCATGACAGCATCAGCAGGGGTGACAAAACTACCAGCCTGACCACCACCAGCATGATCAGGCACATGGCAGCAAAGCACCCGACTTTGTGGGGTGAACGCCAGGGTCCACGACCAGTGTCAGCGGGTGTCACCACTGCTTCTTCCGCTGTTGTAAGTGCAAGAGAACCCCCTGTTGTGTGTGCAAGGCAATCCCTTGTCCATACTGCATGCAAAGATGCCCCCTCCTCTCAGTCTTCACTTGTTATGGCAGTTTCTCAAGAAACAGCATCAACGTCCACGTCCACGTCCCACCGCAGCGTTCAATTGTCCATATCTCAGACCTTTGAAAAAAAGCGGAAATTCGCAGCCAACGCCCCACAGGCCACAGTCCTAAATTCGCACATTTCACGACTGCTTCTGTTGGAAATGCTGCCTTTTAGGCTGGTGAAGATGGAATCCTTCCGCAACCTTATGGCGGTAGCGGTCCCTCGGTACTCGGTCCCCAGCCGACACTATTTTCCCCGGTGTGCCATCCCCGCACTACACAAGCACGTGTCCCAAAACATCTGCCGTGCCCTCAACAACGCATTTACTGGGAGAGTCCACCTGACAACGGACACGTGGACAAGTGCTTGTGGCCAGGGACGGTACATCTCCCTGACAGCACACTGGGTAAACATAGTGGAAGCCGGGACCCAGTCAGACCTTGGGACAGAACACATCCTCCCCACACCGAGGATTGCGGGCCCTATGTTAGTCAGAGTTGCCCCCACAGTGTACAGCTCCTGCGCATCATCCTCCTCCGCCTCCTCATGTTCAGCCTCCATCTCAGATTTCACCACATCAGTTACAAGCTGGAAGCACTGCAGTACTGCCTCCGCCAAGCGGCAACAGGCTGTGCTGAAACTCATAAGCTTAGGTGATAAACCTCACACTGCTTGTGAGTTGTGGACAGCTGTGAAAGAGCAGGCAGATCTGTGGCTGAGACCGCTGAACCTACATCCAGGCATTGTCGTGTGTGACAATAGCCTTAACCTGGTGGCGGCTCTGAGGCGAAGCGAGATCACACACGTACCATGCCTGGCTCATGTGCTTAACCTCGTGGTTCAGCGGTTTCTTAAATCGTACCCCAAGTTGCCAGATCTGCTCGTCAAAGTACGTCGCCTGTCAGCTCATTTTCGCCAGTCGGCTACAGCTTCCGCAGCCCTTGCTGTGTTGCAGCAGCGTTTGCAGCTTCCATCACACCAACTGGTGTGTGATGTCCCCACACGTTGGAACTCTAACCTCCACATGTTGCAAAGGATTTGTGAGCAGAAGAGAGCAGTTGTGGAGTACCAGCTGCAACAAGGCCATCAATATTCAGGTCAGACTCCACACATAAGACCTCAGGAGTGGACCTGGATGTCTGACATATGTACCATCTTGACAAACTTTGAGGAGTACACCAAGATGGTGAGTGGCGATGACGCCATCATTAGTGTCAGCATTCCACTTATCTGTCTTTTGCAACGCTCTCTGCAGAGAATTAAAGAGGAGGCATTGCAGCCAGAGTTTGATGAGATGGATCAAGAAGCCGTAGCGGACGATAACACACAGCCCAGCCTCATCTCATCCCAACGTGCATTGAGGGAAAATGAGGGAGAGGAGGAGGAGGAGAGCAGTCGTCATCTTGGTGAGGACACGGAAGTCTTGCCCGTTACCAGTCTGGCACGCATGGCTGACTTTATGTTACGCTGCCTTAACCGTGACCCTCGCATGGTCAAAATGTTGGGCGACAGTCATTACTGGTTGGTGACACTTTTAGACCCCCGCTACAAGGAGAACTTTCACTCTCTTATTCCTGAGGTGGAGAGGTCTACAAAAATGGGGCAGTACCAGAAGGCCCTTGCTGCAGAACTGTTAAAAAAATTCCCATCTGAACACGCTAGCGGCAGAGGTCACAGTTCGTTACCCAACCAAGGCGTGCATGCGAGAGAGACGCAACTCCAATCCAGCAGAGGCAGGGGAACACTGTCAACGTTCTGGGACAGTTTTCTGAGACCCGCCCAGCTTACAGGCCCTAAGGCTTGGGGTACTCTCACAAGGAGTGGAAAGTTTCAAAAGATGGTGAGGGAGTACTTTGCCGACCGTACCAGCGTCCTCCGTGATTCCTCTGTGCCTTTTAATTTTTGGGTATCCAAGCTGGACACTTGGAATGAACTCGCTCTGTACGCCTTGGAGGTCCTGGCCTGCCCTGCCACTAGCGTGTTATCGGAGCGTGTTTTTAGTACCGCTGTGGGAATAATAACTGATAAGCGCACTCGCCTGTCAACTGACAATGCTGACAAGCTGACCCTTATCTAAATGAACAAGGACTGGATTGGGCCAGACTTCTCATCACCACCAAATGAAAGCAGAGTAACATAAAGTCAAATCCACTGTGTTATTTCGGGAGGTGTATTCACATGCACCGCTTCACACCCACACATGGGTATACGCTTCCTCATTTCGGCTGTTTTATGCTCTTCTCCTTATCCTCAGCCTCCACCACCACTATACCACCAGGGTGACCGTGGTCCGTGTTGCCATTATTACAAGTTCCTCCGTCCTTATTTTTGGCAGCTTTTGCTTGGAAAGCATAAGCAAAGACTATGGGAGACCCACTCCCCAATAATGGGAATAATGTTTGTAATATGCTGTACTGCATGGCTCTTGTAAGGGGTATTGCAAGTTCCTTTATACTAATTTTTGGCAGCTTTTGCTTGGAAGGCATAAGCAAAGACTATGGGAGACCCACTCCCCAATAATGAGAATAATGTTTTTAAGATGCTGTACTGCATGGCTCTTGTAACGGGCATTAAAACCGTCTTTTTAAGCTACTGCGACCTCCACCATTCTTCCAAGGGGCATTAAAACCGTCTTGTTAAGCTACTGCAACCTCCACATCTCTTCCAAGGGGCATTAAAACCGTCTTGTTAAGCTATTGCGACCTCCATCACTTTTCCAAGTGGCTTTAAAACCATCTTGTTAAGCTACTGTGACCTCCACGTCTCTTCCAAGGGGCATTAAAAGCATCTTGTTAAGCTACAGCGACCTCCACTTCTCTTCGAAGGGGCATTAAAACCATCTTGTTAAGCTACTGCGACCTCCACGTCTCTTCCAAGGGGCATTAAAAACATCTTGTTAAGCTACTGTGACCTCCACCACTTTTCCAAGGGGCATTAAAACCATCTTGTTAAGCTACTGTGACCTCCACGTCTCTTCCAAGGGCCTTTAAAACTATCTTGTTAAGCTACTGTGACCTCCACGTCTCTTCCAAGGGGCATTAAAACCGTCTTGTTAAGCTACTGTGACCTCCACCACTTTTCCAAGGGGCATTAAAACCGTCTTGTTAAGCTACTGTGACCTCCATGTCTCTTCCAAGGAGCATTAAAACAGTCTTGTTAAGCTACTGCGACCTCCACGTCTCTTCCAAGGGGCATTAAAACCGTCTTGTTAAGCTATTGCAACCTCCACCACTTTTCCAAGGGGCATTAAAACCGTCTTGTTAAGCTACTGTGACCTCCACCACTATTCCAAGGGGCTTTAAAACCGTCTTGTTAAGCTACTGTGACCTCCACGTCTCTTCCACGGGGCATTAAAACCGTCTTGTTAAGCTACTGCGACCTCCACGGATCTTCCAAGGGGCATTAAAACCGTCTTGTTAAACAACTCTGAACTCCACAGCTCTTCCAAGGGGCATTCAAATGTTGTTTTTAATTAACTCTAACCTACACGACTCTTCGAATGGGCATTGCATTTCCTCCTAATTTTTGGCAGCTTTTGCTTGGAAGGCATAAGCAAAGACTATGAGAGACCCACTCCCCAATAATGGGAATAATGTTTGTAATATGCTGTACTGTTTGGCTCTTGTAAGGGGCATTAAAACCATCTTGTTAAGCTACTGCGACCTCTACCACTTTTCCAAGGGGCATTTAAACCGTCTTGTTAAGCTACTGTGACCTCCACCACTTTTCCAAGGGGCATTAAAACTGTTTGTTAAGCTACTGTGACCTCCACGTCTCTTCCGAGTGGCATTAAAACTGTCTTGTTAAGCTACTGCGACCTCCACGTCTCTTCCAAGGGGCATTAAAAGCGTCTTGTTAAACCACTCTGAACTCCACAGCTCTTCCAAGGGGCATTCAAATGTTGTTTTTAATTAATTCTAACCTACACGACTCTTCGAATGGGCATTGCATTTCCTCCTAATTTTTGGCAGCTTTTGCTTGGAAGGCATAAGCAAAGACTATGAGAGACCCACTCCCCAATAATGGGAATAATGCTTGTAATATGCTGTACTGCATGGCTCTTGTAAGGGGCATTGCAAGTTCCTCCGTCCTAATTTTTGGCAGATTTTGCTTGGAAGGCATAAGCAAAGACTATGGGAGACCCACTCCCCAATAATGGGAATAATGTTTTTAAGATGCTGTACTGTATGGCTCTTGTAAGGGGCATTAAAACTGTCTTGTTAAGCTACTGTGACCTCCACCACTTTTCCAAGGGGCATTAAAACCGTCTTGTTAAGCTACTGCGACCTCCACCACTTTTCCCAGGGGCATTAAAACCATCTTGTTAAGCTACTGTGACCTCCACGTCTCTTCAAAGGGGCATTAAAAGCGTCTTGTTAAACCACTCTAAACTCCACAGCTCTTCCAAGGGGCATTGAAATGTTGTTTTTATTTACCTCTAACCTCCACCATTCTTCCAACGGGCATTGCATTTCCTCTTAATTTTAGTCAGCTTTTGCTTTTCAATGCAAAGGCGAAAACTAAGGGAGACCCACTCCCAATAATGGGTAGAAGGTTTTTAATACGCTGTAATCCACATCTGTTTCAAGGGGCATTGCAGTTCCTCATAATTTTTGGAAAGCCTTAAATTCACTGCTTAGGCCAACAGTGTACAGGAGACCCAGTTGCTATAAATGGAAAAAACGGTTTAGTTAAGGCCTTCTGACCTCCATGTCACTTCCAAGGGGCATTGGAGTGCCTCGAAATTTTTGGTAGGCATTGCAATCACTGTATGCTCTATAACTGTGTAGCCGAACCGCTCCTTTTGTTACGAAAACATAACCTACAAGACATGTGTGGTTGACTGGCCTGATATTGATGTGAATGGTCCCTGTTCCTCCTGCTCTTTCTCCTTTGCCACCACCTCATCCATCATTTATCACCTGAAGCTTTGTTTTAACGGGAATCATAGAACTGGGATAGTAGCAGGAAAACATCCAGAAATCCTCGGAGGAGGTAGGATATGCGCCAAAACGCTGACCACCTCAGGCCTAGCTGCTACTACATACATGCACTTGCGTTCCAAGAAAACAAAGCAGATGCTAACTTCTATCATCATCATCATGCTCCTCACCTTGGCACTCTCAACTCCCCTGATGGAGAAGCCAGGGCCCATCGGAGGAGTCTGGTTCTCTGGTGGGCTCGTCCAATGCTGCCCTAAAGCAGGCCAGGCTAAGAAAAGTGTGGGGGAAGTTCCCAGGAGAAATAGGGGCGGCTGGGGACCATTTATGGACACCCGGCCGCCCCCTGGCAGCTGAGGACTGAGTGTGGACATCCGGCCGCCGGGCGGCTGGGGACTGAGTGTGGATACCAGGCCGCCGATGCAGCCATGACGTGGTGGCCAGATTTCGCCTCCACATGGCTAAAAGGCCCAATTTAAAGTGCAAGCAAGCAGTATGGTATTGCAGCCTGGGGGTGGGTGGGTGGCAGGCTGCATACTTGCGCTTGCATTGCAAGGAATGGGAGAGGTACAATTGAACACTGCCCTGGGACAAGGACTTGAACGGGGATAGTTGCAAGTCTGCAACGACAGGTGCAGGGTGGAAGGCATCTTCGCATGTGCCATGAACAGCGGGTTGGCATGCACACACTACAGCGGAATAGGCTGTCCTTCCCACTAAATGCACTGGGGAGGGCACAGGTAATGTTTTGGTATGCGCGCTTAATCTTATGTATAAGGCGCACCGGGACAAATAGGGGTGGCTGGGGACCGAGCGTGGACACCCGGCCACCGGGCGGCTGGGGACTGAGTATGGATACCTCGCTGCCGAAGCAGCCATGAGGTAGTGGCCAGCTTCGGCCTCCTCCAAACTAAAAGGCCTCATTTCAAGTGCAAGTTAGCAGTATGGGGGTGGGTGGGTGGCAGGCTGCACACTTATGCTTGCATTCCAAGAAAACAAAGCAGATGCTAACTTCTATCATCATCATCATGCTCCTCACCTTGACACTCTCAACTCCCCTGATGGAGAAGCCAGGGCCCACCGGAGGAGTCTGGTTCTCTGGTGGGCTCGTCCAATGCTGCCCTAAAGCAGGCCAGGCTAAGAAAAGTGTGGGGGAAGGTGACAGGAGAAATAGAGGCGGCTGGGGACCGTGTGTGGACACCCGTCCACGGGGCGGCTGGGGACCGAGTAGGGACACCCGGCCACCCCCTGACTGCTGGGGACCGAGCGTGGACACCCGGCCGCCGGGCGGCTGGGGACTGAATATGGATACCTCGCTGCCGAAGCAGCCATGAGGTAGTGGCCAGCTTCGGCCTCCTCCAAACTAAAAGTCCCCATTTCAAGTGCAAGCTAGCAGTATGGTATTGCAGCCTGTGGGTGGGTGGGTGGTTGGCTGCATATTTGCACTTGCATTGCAAGGAATGGGGGAGGTACAATTGAACACTGCCCTGGGACAAGGACTTGTACGGGGATAGTTGCAAGTCTGCATCTTCTGATGCGGCAAGGATCACTTCTGATGGGCACACTTTTAGGCAGTGACCTGGGTGTCAGAGATGCTTCCAGGGGTCTTCCCCATGCTGTTCCCATATCTTTTCAGCACTGTATGCATGTGTCACACAGCACATGGCCAGATAAGTTTGTAAAATGTTAAAATGACATTTCCCGGTGAATGCATTTGTCACGGTTGAAAGCAATACAAAAGTGCAAAAACGCATAAAAAATGCTACTTGTGAACATAGCCCAAGGTGTAGAGGAGTATTTTTGTTTTTGGTTATTTATTTTACCTTATACACAAGTCTTTACCCTGGAAAGGAAATTCCGTAACATATTTCACACAAAAACCGTTTCAGTTTCGTTTTTGAACGTTTTATTGTGAGCCCGTAAAAGTGGCTAAATATCTCTGACCACGTTGTTGACAGCAGTGACCTGGGGGTCAGAAATGCTTCCTGGGGCGACCCCCATGCTGTCCCCAAGTCTTTTGAGCACTGTCACTATCGTTTTGGGCAATTTTTAGGCTTTCTACAGACTGCCGGGGGTGCCGCCGCAAAAATGCTCGGGTCTCCCATAGACTAACATTGGGCTCGTTGCTCGGGTCGAGCACCTGAGTATCACGGTGAGCTCGGTCCGAGCTTCGAGCACCCAAGCATTTTAGTACTCGCTCAACACTACTGATTATCCATTAGAGCTGTGCACATAGAGGTAATCAAAGCTATGGATACTTCATGCTTCATAAACGCTCTCTGGCATTTCATTGCCATCAGAGGACCTCTCAAACATATTTGTTCTGATCGAGGCACAAACTTTGTTGGAGCAGCAAGAGAACTGCGACTCTCTTCCAACTTGGATGTGAATGACGTGGAGAAATACCTAAGCGTACAAGGGTGTAACTGGACTTTCAACCCACCACATTCTTCACACACGGGAGGTGTATGGGAGAGAATGAAAGGTGTCGCAAGGAGAATCCTCGATTCAATCTTCTTACAAGAGGGATCTGCAAGACTGACGCACGAAAGCTTGACAACTTTCATGGCAGAAATGTAAGCCATCATAAATGCCAGACCATTAACTCCGATTTTCAGTGATCCTGATGACCCAACTGTTCTCACCCCAGCCATGTTGCTTACACAGAAGACTGAATCTAATCGCTCTCCACCTGGAGAATTTAACGTTAAAAACCATTACAGGAGTCATTGGAGACTAGAGATGAGCGGTGTTCGACTCGAACTGTTCGCCAATCTCAAATTCGAGCTGTTTTGGGCGGTGTTCGAGCCGTTCGGCGAACACGAACGATTTGAAAAAAATTCGGCTGTTCGAGGTTATGTTCGATAACTGTTCGTGCACCAAAATCATAACTGGATTTTTTCTCAGTAATGCTGAAAATTAATGTTAATACGCAGTTTGAGTGTACAGCAGGACGGGGGGAGGGGCAGGGGATGGATCTCTGCAGGAATAATGAAGATCTCCATTTTTTTTTCTCTTTCCCGCATTTACAGTGGGGAGGTGCAGTGTGTCAGCCTATCAGCAGCGCACACACGGAGCGAAGTGCTTTTTTTCACACAAGCAAGGGCATGTGTCATTGGCAGTGTATGTCACATGTCCTTGCCCTATAAGACCCAGCCATTTTCCCCGTCGCCACCATTTTCTCACTGCTGCAGCTGTGTGTTAGACGGCACCGCTGTTGCTGTGTGCGCTATACTTTGTTAATTTCAAGCCAATTTTCGCACAAATCTACAGATAGCTTGGGAGTAGGGAAGAGTTGTGATTGCAGTCCTTTTAAGGACTAGGTTACATCATTTCCTACGACTTTTATCATGCAGGTCTGTGCTCTTAAATAGATAGGTTGTGGGAGTAAAGACTAATTGTAATTGCAGTGCTTTTCAGGGCTAGGTTACATCAGTTCCTATCACTTTTTGCCGGGCAGGTCTGTACCAGTGCTGTGCAAGTTTTTTCACAGCATTTGGCTAAATCTAGCAAAGCAAATCCTTTTTGGCCTATTGCAGAGTGTGTTAGTCAGTGGAGTAGCCTATCTGTGTTGCAAGCTACACCACGTGTGCATAGAATACAAATTTTTTTACTGCACCTAGTGAAGTAAAACCTTTTGGGCATAGCATCATTCTATTAGTTCATCTATACTAACCTCCACAAGGTTGCAAATTCAATATAATATTTTTCTGCATCGAGCTCTGAAAAAATATTTAGGCTTCTAGCAGTCTGTGGGACTTGTTCTATTAGTCCATCTATACTAACCTCCACCAGATTGCAAATTAAAAATAATTTTTATCTGCATCTAGCTCTGAAAAAATATTTAGACTTCTAGCAGTGTGTGGGACTTGGTCTATTAGTCCATCTATACTGACCTCCATCAGGTTTCAAATTCAATCTAATTTTTTTCTGCATCTAGCTCTGAAAAAATATTTCAGCTTATAGCAGTGTGTGGGACTTGTTCTATTAGTCCATCTATACTAACCTCCACCAGGTTGCAAATTCAATATAATATTTTCTGCATCGAGCTATGAAAAAATATTTCAGCTTCTAGCAGTGTGTGGGACTTGTTCTATTAGTCCATCTATACTGACCTCCATCAGGTTGCAAATTCAATATAATTTTTTTCTGCATCTAGCTCTGAAAAAATATTTCAGCTTCTAGCAGTGTGTGGGACTTGTTCTATTAGTCCTTCTATACTGACCTCCATCAGGTTGCAAATTCAATCTAATTTTTTTCTGCATATAGCTCTGAAAAAATATTTAGGCTTCTCGCAGTGTGTGGGACTTGGTCTATTAGTCCATCTACAGTGCCTACAAGTAGTATTCAACCCCCTGCAGATTTAGCTGGTTTGATAAGATGCAAATAAGTTAGAGCCTTCAAACTGCAAACGAGAGAAGGTTTTATGAACAGAAGCATAAATCTTACAAACCAAAAAGTTATGTTGCTCAGTTGAATTTTATTAAGTTTTAAACATAAAAGTGTGGGTCAATTATTATACAAACCCTATGTTTAATATTTTGTGGAATAACCCTTGTTTGCAATTACAGCTAATAATCGTCTTTTATTAGACCTGATCAGGCCGGCACAGGTCTGTGGAGTTATCTTGGCCCACTCCTCCATGCAGATCTTCTCCAAGTTATCTAGGTTCTTTGGGTGTCTCATGTGGACTTTATTCTTGAGCTCCTTCCACAAGTTTTCTATTGGGTTAAGGTCAGGAGACTGACTAGGCCACTCCAACACCTTGACTTTTTCCCTATTGAACCATGCCTTGGTTTTCTTGGCTGTGTGCTTTGGGTCGTTGTCTTGTTGGAAGATGAAATTACGACCCATCTTAAGATCCTTGATGGAGGAGCGGAGGTTCTTGGCCAAAATCTCCAGGTAGGCCGTGCTATCCATCTTCCCATGGATGCGGACCAGATGGCCAGGCCCCTTGGCAGAGAAACAGCCCCACAGCATGATGCTGCCACCACCATGCTTGACTGTAGGGATGGTATTCTTGGGGTCGTATGCAGTGCCATCCAGTCTCCAAACGTCACGTGTGTGGTTGGCACCAAAGATCTCGATCTTGGTCTCATCAGACCATAGAACCTTGAACCAGTCTGTCTCAGAGTCCTCCAAGTGATCATGAGCAAACTGTAGATGAGCCTTGACATGACGCTTTGAAAGTAAAGGTACCTTACGGGCTCGTCTGGAACGGAGACCATTGCGGTGGAGTACGTTACTTATGGTATTGACTGAAACCAATGTCCCCACTGCCATGAGATCTTCCCGGAGCTCCTTCCTTGTTGTCCTTGGGTTAGCCTTGACTCTTCAGACAAGCCTGGCCTCGGCACGGGAGGACACTTTCAAAGGCTGTCCTGGCCGTGGAAGGCTAACAGTAGTTCCATAAGCCTTCCACTTACGGATGATGCTCCCAACAGTGGAGACAGGTAGGCCCAACTCCTTGGAAAGGGTTTTGTACCCCTTGCCAGCCTTGTGACCCTCCACGATCTTGTCTCTGATGGCCTTGGAATGCTCTTTTGTCTTTCCCATGTTGACCATGTCTGAGTGCTGTTCACAAGTTTGGGGAGGGTCTTAAATAGTCAGAAAAGGCTGGCAAAAGAGATCTTTAATCCACACATGTGAAGCTCATTATTCTTGGTGCCTGAACTACTTCTTAATACTTTAGGGGGACCAAACAGAATTCTTGTGGTTTGAGGGGTTGAATAATAAATGACACTCTGAATTAACTTTTTACGTTTGAAAAAAAAATATATATATATTTGCTGCAGTGCATTTCCCACTTCCAGGCTGATCTACAGTACAAATGTCACAATGCCAAGTTAATTCCGCATGTGTCAACCAACTAAATCTGCAGGGGGTTGAATACTACTTGTAGGCACTGTATACTAACCTCCAGCAGGTTGCAAATTAAAAATAATTTTTATCTGCATTTAGCTCTGAAAAAATATTTAGACTTCTAGCAGTGTGTGGGACTTGGTCTATTAGTCCATCTATACTGACCTCCATCAGGTTGCAAATTCAATATAATTTTTATCTGAATCTAACCCAGCCAATACTTTTGGCCTAATACCACAGTTTGGCCACTCAGCTCTGCTCGGTTCCCATCCATTGTTTTTTTGTGCAAACAACTCCAGAGTTGTGAATTAGTTAACCACCAAAATGAGTGGAAAAAGGCCTGCTGCTGGTGGAAAGGGGAATAGCGTGTTGGGAAGGGGAAAAAGGTTGTGTCCGTGGGGTAGGTGTTAAAGCAACAATAACATCTGCAGAAGAAAGACCATCTTCCAGCCAAACTAAAATGTCTACTTCTTTTAGCGAACAATGTGATAAGATCCCTTTCTTACGGCCACGCCAATCGCTACAAATTCCAGATGAGGCACAAAAACAGCAGGTGCTTCAACGGATATCAAGTGCTCCTTTAAGTGGGCTCTCCTCCACCTCAACTTCAACATCACAAATACTCCACTCCTCAGAGGTGTCACCCCAATCGCACTTGCTTCCTCGCAGCTCCCAAGTCTCCAGCTGCCCGTCTGAGTATGGCGTAGAACAGATGGTTGAGTCTACAGAGCTGTTTACTCATACTATAGCCTGGGAATCAGAGGTCGGCTCCAGAGCTTCTGTGAATCCAGACGAGGAAATGATCTGCACTGATGCCCAGAATCTTTATGAGTCGGATCCAGAACCAGACGCAGAAGGTTCTGACCATAATGTAGACCCTCGTTCCCAAACTGTAACTCCTGTTGGTGGAGACAATGAGGAAGATGATGATGAGACTCAAATACCTGATTGGAGCGACAACTTTAGTTTTTTGTCAGGGCAGGAAGAGGTTGGCTCTGAGGACGACGGGTGTGATAACACACAGGGTGATGATGACGAGGTTGGAGATCCCACTTACTGTCAACCCACAGTCAGCCAAGAGATGAGGTCAGCAGAGGAGGTGGAGGAGGATGCTAGTGACGACGAGGTCAGGTTGCGCCTTCCTGGACAGAGACATAGTACTGGAAGCACGTCAACAACTGCATCCTCAATCACAACTCTGCCTCTGACCACAAGTCGTGGTGGCTCTTCAGGTCGCATGGGTGCTAAGCCTTGCATAGCCTGGGCATTTTTTCAGATCGATAAAGATGACCCAACTCGTGTTATCTGTAACATTTGTCAGCAAAAGCTAAGTAGAGGCCAAAAAATACATAGTTTGAGTACTTCATGCATGAACCGGCACATGGACATGAAGCATCAGTTGCAGTGGGAAGCTCACTGTGCTACAATGCGGCCTAGCCGGCCGGGCCAACCAACGTCTGCCCCATCTTGTGCATCTGCGGCCTCTTCATCCTCTGTGACTGGGGCGACAGCAGTCACACCTGTTTTGGGACGCAGACCTGCCACCTCTTTACCCGCAACAGCCAGCGTGATTGGCAGGTCATCATTTTCTTTGGAGGTGGTAACACCAGCTGGTGTTCAGCGCTGTCCGACATCGATAGCACCACCTTTGGATCAAGGCAACCTAACATGTCCGCCTGCATCTTCCTCACAGACCGGCGGTTTGCCGGGGACACCCTTCTCAACCCCGTCTAAGCACAACAGCCAGCCCTCGGTCCCTCAGATGTGAACATGTAAAAGACCATTTCCTCCTAGCCATGAGAAAGCTAAGAGGTTGAATTTCACCATCTGCAAGCTCTTGGCTACAGAAATGCTTCCTTTCCGCCTGGTGGACACAGAGGATTTTCGAGACCTTATGTCCGTCGCAGTGCCCCAGTACCAGATGCCCAGTCGGCACTACTTCTCAAAGAAAGGTGTGCCTGCGCTCCACCAGCATGTCGCACACAACATCACCGCTTCTTTGAGAAACTCTGTGTGTGACAGGGTGCATTTCACCATAGACACTTGGACGAGTAGGCATGGACAGGGGCGTTACATGTCGCTGACTGGGCACTGGGTAACTATGGTGACAGCAGGACAAAGGGGCTGCTGTCCAAGTCTTGCCGTCCCAACGAGTTGTGCGTCAATCCTCTTTATCTCAAAGTTTCTCCACTGCTTCTGCCTCCTCAACCTCCTCTCGGTCCTCCACCTGCACCCAAAGCCTGTCTGGTCATGCCACAAGCTTTCTAACTGCGCAGAAGGGATCCTGCACACCTCCTTACTATGCTGGCAGCAGGGTTCAACGTCATCAGGCGGTTTTTACTTTGAAATGTCTGGGAAATGTGAGTCACACAGCTGAGGAGTTGTGGTCAGCTCTGGAGAACCAGTTTTATGAATGGTTGTCTCCACTGGGCCTGAAACCAGGGAAGGCCGTGTGCGACAATGCTGCAAACCTGGGTCCGGCCCTTCGCCGGGGCATTGTCACACATGTGCCTTGTATGGCTCACGTGTTGAACCTGGTTGTCCAGCAATTTTTAGCCCACTATCCCGGACTAGATGGCCTTATGCAGAGGGCACGGTCGCTGTGTGCTCACTTCTGCCGTTCGCATCCCGCAGCTCAGCGACTTACATCTCTACAGAAGTCGTTGGGCCTGCCACTTCACCGGCTAAAATGCGATGTGCCTACCTGGTGGAATTCAACTCTGCACATGTTGCAGTGACTGTGGCAGCACCGACAAGCCCTGGTGAAATACGTTCTGACGTATAGCCTGGGCCAACGAGATCCAGAGGTGGGGCAAATCACGCTGGAGGAGTGGTCTCAGATCAGGGACCTATGCACCCTTCTGCACAGTTTTGAAATGGCGACGAAGATGTTTAGTGCTGACGATGCCATTATCAGCATGACTATTCCGGTGATTTACATGCTGGAGCACATGTTAAACAGAATTCGGAGTCAGGTGGTGGCACAAGAGGAGGTGAAGGAAGTAGAGGAGGAGGAGTTGTATGCGGAAGGGCTAACAACTGCAAGGTCCAGACGGTCGGCAGCACCAAGGCGGCAGGAATGTGAGGAGGGGGGAGATGGTTTTACCAGGGCGCATGGTAGCAGCCAAACTAGTGAGGAAGGTGCAGGAGCCCAGGAAGAAGTTGAGGACGAACTGATGGAAGACTCATCAGATGAGGGAGATCTTGATCACATTTCTGTTGTGTGAGGTTGGGGGGAGAGGACAGAGGAAGGAAGCATGATTGTTACGACGCCACCAACACAACAGGGACTTGGTGCTCCTGGATGCGCAAGACACATGAGTGCCTTCTTGCTGCACTACCTGCAACATGACCCTGGAATTGTGAGAATTAGAAATAATCCTGACTACTGGGTTGCCACACTGTTAGATCCCCGTTACAAAAGTAATTTGCAGAAATTATTCCTGCCATAGAAAGGGATGCACGCATGCAGGAGTATCAGCAGAGACTGTTGCAGAATCTTACATGTGCTTTTCCAAAAAACACCTGTGGTGCACGTAGTGAATCTCACAGTTCCAACTTGCCAACCGTGGGACCGTTGAGTGTTCAGCACTCAATCCGTAACAGAAACACAGTATCTGCTGGTAACATCAATTTTGCGGAATCATTTCACCACTTTTTTAGCCCATCCTTTGCAAGACCACAGGAGACAAGAAGTCTGACACATAGTCAACGCCTAGAGACGATGGTACAGGAGTATCTCCAAGTAAACATTGAAGCCATGACTGTGTCACTAGACCCTTGCTCTTTTTGGGCTTCCAATCTGGATAAATGGCCGGAGCTCGCCACTTACGCCTTGGAGATCTTGTCATGCCCCGCAGCCAGCGTTCTGTCTGAAAATGTGTTCAGCGCTGCTGGTGGTGTGCTGACAGATAAGCGCACGCGGCTCTCCACTGATAATGTAGACAGACTCACGTTCATAAAGATGAACAAATCATGGATCCGAAATGACTTTTCTACCCCTGTGTCATCCTGGGGAGAGTAAAAGCTTGATGATTTTTTAAAATCACCTCACGAACCGTTTTAAGCTTTAAAATTACTAATCATGTTTATCTGTATCTTGGCTGGAAAGTAATTTGGGCTTTGTAGCAGTGTGCAGTACTGATTCTATTAGGCCATCTATACTAAGCTCCACCAGATTTAAAATTACTAATCATGTTTATCTGTATCTTGGCTGGAAAATAATTTGGGCTTTGTAGCAGTGTGCAGTACTGATTCTATTAGGCCATCTATACTAAGCTCCACCAGATTTAAAATTACTAATCATGTTTATCTGTATCTTGGCTGGAAAATAATTTGGGCTTTGTAGCAGTGTGCAGTACTGATTCTATTAGGCCATCTATACTAAGCTCCACCAGATTTAAAATTACCAATCATGTTTATCTGTATCTTGGCTGGAAAATAATTTGGGCTTTGTAGCAGTGTGCAGTACTGATTCTATTAGGCCATCTATACTAAGCTCCACCAGCTTTCAAATTAATAATAATTTTTAGCTGCATCTAGCCCGGAAAATAATTTTGGGTCTCCAAGATGCGCAAGACACATACGTGCCTTCTTGCTCCACTACCTGCAACATGACCCTCAGATTGTCAGAATTCGAAGTAATCCTGACTACTGGGTTGCCACACTCTTAGATCCCCCAAACTCTTCGATCAACCTTTTCATTTTAATAAAGAACAAAAAAATGGTCATTTTTGAAATTATAAGCATTAGCAGGTTATTACAAACTGAAATCAAACAGTTTTCAACTCAAAACTTTATTCTAGGTGATGTTATATTTGCACATAGGACCCCTTGTTCGAAAGGAGCTTCTGAACTGTCTTGTCCATTGAATTTGTCAGGTTTTGGATGGTTTCTGCTTCAATTGTTTTGCATGAGGACAGAATACCCTCCCAGAGCTATTGCTTAGATGTGAACTGCCTCCCGCCATCATAGACACTCCTTTTGATGATGCTCCAGAGGTTCTGAATGGGGTTGAGGTGAGGGGAGCATGGGGGTCACACCATAAGTTTGTCCCCTTTTATGCCCATATCAGCCAGAGATGCAGATGTGTTTTGTGCAGCATGAGACGGTGCATTATCATGCATGAAAATGATCTTGCTGTGGAATACACGGTTCTTCTTCTTGAACCATGGCAGGAAGTGCTGTTTGGGAAACTCCACATACATTATGAAGTTCATCTTTACCTTTTCAGGGATCCTAAAGGGGCCGACAATCTCTCTCCCCATGATTCCAGCCCAAAACATTACTCCACCTCCTCCTTGTTGGCGCTGTAGCCGTGTTTGCGTGGGGTGTCCATCAACCAGCCATCCTCCACTCCATCCATCTGGACCATCGAGCGTTGCACGGCACTCATCGGTGAGCAAAACAGTTTTGAAGTCAGTCTTCATGTACTGTTTGGCCCACTGGAGCCGTTTCTGCCTGTGTGCAGTGGATAGAGGAGGTCGACAGGATGGCTTACGCACAGCTGCAAACCTCTGAAGGACTCTGTATCTTGTTGTTCGGGGGACGTTGGAGGCACCAGCAGCTTCAAAAACTTGTCTGCTGCTATGACTAGGCTTTTTTGCCGCTGCTCTTTTAACCTGACATAATTGCCTGTAGGAAAGAGTCCTCAATTTTCCCTTATCAGCACGCACACATGTGTACTGTGAATCAGCTACATACTTCTTGATTGTGCGATGATCAGGATGAAGTGTCTTGGCAATGTTGATTGTAGTCATGCCTTGACCTAAACACTCCACAATTTGTTGCTTCTCAGCAGCCGGCACATCCTTTTTCTTTCCCATTTTGGCAGAAAATGTAGGCTGCTTAATAATGTGGGACAGCCTTCTTAAGTAGTCTTGCCTTTCATTGGACACACCTGCCAATCTAATTAGCACAGGTGTCTGCAATTGCTTACAGTGATATAAAGAGCCCTGACACACATCACCATCAATGAGTTTAACTGACAAACAAACAAATTCTTCCCTTATCACTCCTAAACACTTTTTGCGTAATAATTTTGAACACAGTGTACATGTGCTTTTCCACAAACACCAGTGGTTCACGTAGTGAATCTTACAGTTCTAACTTGCCAACCGTGGTCTGTATGGAGTTGTTAAATAAAGGGCCCAAAATTAAGATAACATAGACGGGAGAGGTCTCTATGAATAGGAATTCCTAAGTATTTGATACCCTGTGAGGGCCAGGGAAAGGGAAAGTTGGACTGGATGGAATCCTGTATGGATTTGGGGAGGGAGACATCGAGGGCCTCAGACTTCGCTGCATTGATTTTAAAATTTGACCATGTAACAAAGTGATCTATTTCAGCCATAACAGCAGGGATGGATATATGTGATTGAGTGATATAAACTAGGACATCATCAGCAAATGCAGAGCACTTGTACTCGGTGCCTCCCACCTCAATCCACCTAATATTGGGGTTATGGCGAATTGATGAGAGCAGGTGCTCCATCACTAGGATGTATAAGATAGGGGACAGAGGACATCCCTGCCCCTCTGGGTCTTGGGACACCCGGAGCCGGACCCTTTTTAGTGGATGCTGGTGGTTGTAGTCTCCGTGGCGGCGACCCGGTTCCGTGGCTCAGGGCGGTCAAACCAGTGGCGGAACTATTTATGTGGTTTTCATGTTTAAATGTCCGACTACGCCACCCGTGGATTGCGGTCAGAGTGAACCGCCGCTGCAGGGCAGACCGCTGACACTGGTGTTGTGGGTGCAGCAGAGCGTAGTATAACTCCCCACGGGAGTATAGCCTCAGGGCAGTGTATGCGGAGGATGGGGGTGATGGTGCAGGGCAGCAGCAGTAATGACATGGAGTCAGTGATGCAGTCCAGGGCCTTTACTCACAGTTCTTAATATCCAGACCACTTCTGCAGGTAACGGCTGCCCACGTCGTACTGTGGTCACCAGGTGAGGGGCTCAGACAACTCCCAGATAACTTTGGAGTGCTTCACAGGACCCCCTTTGTGTGTCCTTTGTCTGGCCTTTCTTACCAACGCTTCTGTCCAGCTGCCTCGGGCCTCCTCTTGGTAAACTTGGCACCAGTTTCCCTGACCCTATGTGGTGTCTTCCTAGCGGGTGTAGCGAGGGGCTGCGCCACATAAAATGTCACAGCCTCCGGTTTCTAGCTGAGAGTCGTTTCCCGCCTCCACTAGTTTCAGGGACCGGTCTCCCCCTTTGGCCTGACCCCTCCACGCAGGTGGATTCGGGCGTGCGGTGGCGACTCGCCCATCCGCACCCCTGGGATCCCTTCGTCCCTCATTCCTGGAGCCTTCTCCGCTCCTCTTCCTTCCTTCTCCCTCTTCCAGGCCTGGGCCTCTGTTACTAGGCCCGCCTCCGGAGCAGAGCTCATGCTGAGCCCCTGCTCCCTGTCACTTCTGCTCAGACTTCTCTGCACTGAACTAAGATGGTGCCCACCTTTTATACTCCCTTCTCAATGCACCCAGGAACTGCTTCCTCCCTGCTCCTGCACTACAGGGTTCCCCTTCCTCGGTGTTCCCTCCCCCCACTCCAGCCAGGGACAGGGACTGTCGTGCCCATCTCAGGGGGATATTGGTCGCCCTGCCCCACGGCAATGTGGTGTAATGCATGCAGGAGTCGGGGTCCTGATCCACACTTCATCCTTACCTGAGAGTGAGATATCACACCTCTGGGTGAGGTGCAATACCTCTGTAGCAACCGAGCCCTCGGGGTGCTACAGTTCCATTTATCTTCAGCCTAGGTGACGTATTGCGATACAGGGCTGTGATTTTGGCTATAAAAGGGTCCCCTAGACCCCTACCCCAAACTTTTTAAGAGAATAATATATGGCGTGCCAGGAGACTCTATGGAATGCTTTCTCAGCATCCAACGAGAGTATCTAATTACAAATTTTTAACTGCATCTAGCCCAGGAAATACTTTGTGCCTAGTAGCAGTGTCTGCTAGTCAGCGGATTATCCCGGCTGTTAAGCAAGCTACACCACCTGTAGTTTGGACACTTAATTTTTTCAAAGGAAATGCTTCGGGACCCCGGGATACTCAGTGAAGAGCATCAGGAGGCACCCCAAGGCATAGGGGCTGGGACTGGCGGTAGGAAACCTTGCGGTGGACCGCCGAGTTCGATCCTTATAAAAGCTTTTTAACTGCAGCAGCTTTAGTGGATGCTACTGGATCTGGAATTACGCTGCTGCTGGCATGAGACTTGCCCTCCAATAGATCCTTGTAAAAGGATTTAAAGTGTATTCATTCAAATTAGAGAGACAATTTAAATTAAAAAGCTTAGACCTGCCTCCACCACAGGGGGGCTCGCTCGACCCACCAGCGGACAGGCACCAGTATTGGGAGAGGGGGGCTGGCCGTCAGGGTCCACCGCAGCTCTGGCACAAAGCCGGCGACACGGAGGTCGCACGGGCAGGAGCGGACTGGCCGTGTCAGCTTCGCACTTTTTTGGTTTTAGAAGGGCATGACATGCCTATATCTGTGTCTCCCCCTCCTTTTACTCCTCCACCTCTTTTCTTTTCGCATGACTATATGTACTTGTCACTTTTCCATGTGTTAGTTGTGTCTTCTGAGCAGTTTGTCAGGTTTTGGACACCTTTGAAGGTGTTTTCTATGTGTTTCTGTGTTTTTATTTGCCTGCCATTGGTTTTAACGGTGTTCGAAGGTGTTCGACGAACAGTTCGACCAACAGTTCGGCGAACATATGGGTGTTTGACGAACCGAACCGAACTCGAACACTACGGGGGTGGCTCAACACTATTGGAGACAAGTACAGAGTCTCTCCAATGCCTTTTGAGACAAGTGGAAGAAACAATACCTTCCTACCCTGCAACCGAGGAGAAAGTGGCAAACCAGCAAGCCTAACCTCCAGCCCGGCGATGTAGTACTAATGAAAGACTGTCAATCTAGAAGAAATGAATGGCCATTTGGTCTCATTACCCAGATGTTCCCGAGTAAGGACGGAATTGTACGTAAAGTTGAACTCAGAATAGGGAAACGAGGTGAGACCAAATTGTTTCTCAGACCAGTAGGGGAACTCGTTCTGCTGTACTCATCCAATAAACACAATAGTGACGTCAGTTGACGTCAAGCGGGGAGTGTTCTGTCCTAACACAGAATTTGCTACCTGAAGGTCATTTACATTGTGTTAATATAGCTAGAGCATGTATCGGGGAGTGTTCTGTCTTAACACAGAATTTGCTACCTGAAGGTCATTTACTTTGTGTTAATATAGCTACAGCATGTATACTTCCTGTCTGTGTTGAACTCTGTTTATTGTTCTTATTGTTTAGCAACAGCACCATCTGATATTTATGTGTATATTTACTTTAAGTTTGCAATGTATTCTGGGATTATCGCAATGCATCTTGGTCTTGTTGACACTGTGAGGGAGCAAGCAGCCATTTCCTGCATCTCTTGGAGAGATCACACAACTCATTTCTGTCTTGTACTCCTTGCAAAGCAGCTTGCTCCCAAGCACAGTTGGTAAGCTACTGTCTATATGTTACAATGCAGTAATGTTAGAAGTATGTTAATGTAGTAGATAGGTAATCACTACCTCATGTTAATACCTCATGTTATACTGTATTGTAGAATATCTATATCTATACACTGTACGGTTAAATGTTGCTGAAATACCCTGTTGTTACACCCCCATAGTTTCACCCTTTTCTGTTCATCTGCAAGCAATAAAAGAAGTTACAAGTTCACAGCCTTTTTTTATTAAAGAAGATAGGGGGTTTAGCTACATGTCTCACTGCACACCGTGCTATCTATCGTGTGAGGACAGTATAGGGTGTCAGGAATTGCCTCCTCATCGTGCATATGACTGTCCTATTAACCTGACCCCCAGAGCTAAACTACCGAAGTCCAGACTGTATAATCTTTCTAGCCCTGAGAGACAAGCCATGAAGGATTTCATTGCGGAAAGTCTGGAGAAGGGACACATTCGGCCTTCATCTTCGCCTGTGGCGGCAGGGTTCTTCTATGTGAAGAAAAAAAGATGGCGGTGTACGTCCCTATTTAGCTTTCCAGGAATTAAATCAAATTACAATCCGAGATCCATACCCTCTTCCTCTCATTCCTGATTTGTTCAGCCAAGTTCTAGAAGCTAAGGTATTCTCCAAGTTGGATTTAAGGGGAACCTACAATCTGGTTAGAATCAGAGAAGGGGACAAATGGAAAACAGCGTTCAATGCCCCTCAAGGACATTTCGAGAGTCTGGTTATGCATTTTGGTCTGACCAATGCACTTGCGATATTCCAACATTTCATAAATTATATTTTCCATCATTTGGTGAGGAGGTTTGTGGTGGCTAACTGGACAATATTTTGGTTTACTCACCTGATTTTGAGACAGATCGGGGGCATGTTAAACAGGTGCTCCAGATATTAAGGGATAACAAACTCTATGCCAAACTGGAAAAATGTGTTTTCACCGTTCAGGAGGTGCAGTTTTTGGGGTACTTGTCATCTTCGAGTTTTCGGATGGATCCGGAAAAGATCCGTGCAGTCCTTGATTGGGACCGTCCCGAAAACCTGAAGGCTCTACAACGTTTTCTGGGCTTTGCTAATTTTTACTGGAAATTCATCCAAAATGACTCAGTAATTGTGAAACCCCTTACTGACATGACTAAGAAGGGGTCTGAATTTTCCAAATGGTCGGAGACCTCCCTCCAGGCTTTTTCTCCCTTAAAGAATTATTTTGCCACTGCACCTATACTCAGTCATCCAGATGTTTCCCAGCCCTTTATTGTGGAGGTTGATGCATCGGATGTGGGTGTTGGGGCTGTCTCAGGGTCCATCCCCTGGTAAATGGTGTCCGTGCGCCTTCTTTTCCAAAAAATTGTCTTCGGCTGAGAGAAATTATGACGTGGGTAATAGGGAACTCTTGCCGATCAAATTGGCGTTTTAAGAATGGTGACATTGGTTGGAGGGGGCTGTCCATCCAATTACTGTTATTACTGACCATAAGAACCTGTTATATCTCCAGTCAGCTAAACGTCTCATCCCTAGGCAAGCCAGATGGTCCCTGTTTTTTACTAGGTTCAATTTTGCTGTCACTTTTCGTCCAGGGGTCAAAAATGTCAAGGCTGATGCTTTGTCCTGGAGCTTCCCCGGTGGCGGTAACCATGAGAACGCTGCCCCAATATTACAGAAGGGGGTAGTCATTTATCCTAAACTGGAGGGTGAAGCGTTGGAAGCTCAGGGTGACGCCCCTGCCTCCTGCCCTCCAGGAAGGTTATTTGAACCATCCAATCTGCGCCGTAAGGTTATTAAATAACATCATAACTCTGTGCTTGCTGGTCATCCAGGTGGTAAGGCAACCGCGGACCTCCTCTTTCATCATTTTTGGTGACCGGGGTTGCATCGGGATGTGATTGAACGCGTATCTGCTTGTAGTATTTTCAAAGGATTCACATACCGTCCGTCTGGTACTTTTCTTTTGCTACCTATCCCTAGTAGACCATGGACACACTTGTCCATGGATTTTATTACTGACCTACCAGTTTCTGAAGGCAAAAATGTGGTTTTGGTGGTTGTAGATGGGTTCAGTAAAATGGTTCACTTCGTCGCATTACCTGCACTTCCAATTGCCAAGACACTTGCTCAGGTGTTCATAAATGAGATTGTGAAGCTTCACGGGGTTCCCTCCAATGTGATGTCAGATCGGGAGACCCAATTTGTTTCCAATTTCTGGAAGGCATTCTGTTCTCGACTGGGGGTGCAGCTATCCTTTTTCTCTGCCTTCCACCATCAGTCGAATGGACAGACCGAGCGTGTCAATCAGAATTTGGAGACGTACCTCAGGTGTTTCGTTTCTGAAAATCAGGAGGATTGGGCATCCTACTTACCGCTGGCAGAATTTGCCATTAATGATCATCGACAAGAATCCACTGGCAGGTCACCGTTCTTCGGTGCATGCGGTTACCACCCACAGTTTGGTACCTTTAGTGGGGGAGGAGAATCGGGAGTTCCTGAGGGGGAACAGTTTGCTTTGTCACTCTCCTCTGTATGGCAGGGTGTTCTGAGTAATTTAACGATCATAGGAGACAGGTATAAACATATGGCTGACAGAAAACGCTTGCCAGGTCCGGGCCTGAATGTGAATGAATTTGTGTGGTTGTCTACCAGGAATATAAGATTAAAAGTTATTTTTTGAAAGCTGGGACCTAGGTTTATTGGTCCTTATAAAATAACCGCCGTCATTAACCCAGCAGTGTTTCGTCTTGAACTTCCTCAGGCCCTTAAGGTTCACAATGTGTTCCACAGGTCCATACTCAAGAAGTATGTGGAACCTCTTGATCCCTCACCTCTACCACCGCACCCAGTAATGGTTGATGGTAATCTGGAGTTCCAGATTTCGAGGATTGTAGATTGTCGTCTCAACCATCGTTCTCTACAATACTTGGTGCACTGGAAGGGTTGTGGTCCAGAGGAGAGGATGTGGCTTTCAGCATCAGAGGTGACCGCTCCCAGGTTGGTTCGTGCATTCCACACCTCTTATCCTAAGAAACCTGGTCGTGAGTATCCGGAGACCACTCATAGAGGAGGGGGTACTGTCAAAAGTGACAGACAGTGGCCCTGCAGTTGGTTGCAGGAGATCTCCTAGTTTGGCATTACAGACACCTTCTTAAAAGCTGTCTCTCTAGGACCCAGCAGCTACCTTCCTCTTGCTAATTAACACCCTGGCCTGGGTGTGTAAATACCTGCTGTTTGCTAGAGGGAGGTGCCGGTGATACTAACATGACCCCTTGTGAAGGCTTGGAGCAAGTGCAATACTTCTTCCTCTCTGGTGCTAAGAGGACGTGTGTTCATCTCTCTGAAGTCGACTAAAACTAAACTACCTTTCCTTGTTTGTTCCCCCTTGTTGTCTTTAGTTGTCAGTGGGGATCGACTAACGCTCCTCCCCTCCCTTCCCTAGCCAGGGCCAAACGCCAGGGAAAGACAGGGTGCAGTTCCTGTGCGGCGATTGGTGCGGAACCAATATACTGATGTGTAGGGGAGGCAGGGTGATATAAGGTCAGCCTAGGAGGTCTCCACTACCCCCTTTCCCTAGAGTCTAGGCCCCCTTTTCCCCCTTCCCTTTGTGTTGCACTTAGTCTTTCCTACACCTTGCGTGACAGTTACGTTAACTAGAACTTTATAAAAAGAAGGACAACAATAGCACTGGAAAGTGTCTGCCAAGTTCTACAGCAGTGAATGAGAATAACGACTGTGAGAGGAAATCTAATCAAAAAGAAATGACCATGAACATACAGTACAGACCAAAAGTTTGGACACACCTTCTCATTTAAAGATTTTTCTGTATTTTCATGACTATGAAAATTGTACATTCACACTGAAGGCATCAAAACTATGAATTAACACATGTGGAATTATATACTTAACGAAAAAACTTATCCTCAGAAGCAGAGGTGACTCTTGGTCTTCCTTTCCTGGGGCGGTCCTCATGTGAGCCAGTTTCTTTGTAGCGCTTAGAATCATAGAATCATAGAATGGTAGAGTTGGAGGGGACCTCCTGGGTCATCTGGTCCAACCCCCTGCTCAAAGCAGGATTCACTAAATCATCTCAGACAGATGTCTGTCCAGCCTCTGTTTGAAGACTTCCATTGAAGGGGAACTCACCACCTCTCGTGGCAGCCTGTTCCACTCATTGATCACCCTAACTGTCAAAAAGTTTTTTCTAATATCTAATCTGTCTCCTCCCATTCAGTTTCATCCCATTGCTTCTAGTCTTTCCTTGTGCAAATGAGAATAAAGATGATCCTTCTACAATGTGACAGCCCTTGAGATATTTGTAGACAGCTATTAAGTCTCCTCTCAGTCTTCTTTTTTGTAAGCTAAACATTCCCAAATCCTGTAACCATTCCTCATAGGACATGGTTTGCAGACCGGTCACCATTCTGGTCGCTCTTCTCTGAACTTACTCCAGTTTGTCGATGTCTTTTTTAAAATGTGGTGCCCAAAACTGGACGCAGTATTCCAGATGAGGTCTGACCAAAGAGGAGTAATGTGCGATAATGACTTCACGTGATCTAGACTGTATGCTTCTGTTAATACATCCCAGAATTTTATTTGCCTTTTTTGCTGCTGCATCACACTGTTGACTCACGTTCAGTCTATGATCTATTAGTATACCTAAGTCTTTTTCACATGTACTGTTGCTTAGCTCTATTCCTCCCATTTTGTATATGCTTTTTTCATTTTTATTGCCCAGATGTAGTACTTTGCATTTTTCCCTGTTAAAAACCATTCTTTTAGTTACTGCCCACTGCTCCAGTTTATTTATGTCTTTTTTAATCCTCTCTCTCTCTTCTCTAGTATTAGCTATCCCTCCTAGCTTTCTGTCATCAGCAAATTTAATCAGTTTACCCTCAATTCCCCCATCTAAATCATTGATAAAGATGTTGAACAATACAGGTCCCAGGACAGAGGCCTGTGGCACCCCACTTGAGACATTCATCCAACTGGATGTGAAGCCATTTACGACCACTCTTTGAGTCCGATCACTAAGCCAGTTATGAATCCACCTAACAGTTGCCTTGTCCATTCCATACTTGGTAATTTTTTCAATAAAGATGGTGTGAGATACTTTGCTAAATGCTTTGCTGAAGTCAAGATATACTATATCTACAGCATTTCCCTGATCCACCCAGTCAGTGATTCTGTCATAGAAGGAAATTAAGTTAGTCTGACATGACTTGCTAGTTACAAACCCATGCTGACTCTGTTTAATCACTTCATTCTTATCCAGGTACTTACATACATGTTGTTTAATAATTTGTTCAAAGATCTTTCCTGGTATAGAAGTCAGACTCACCGGCCTATAGTTCCCTGGGTCCACCTTCTTCCCCATTTGCTCTTCTCCAGTCTTCTGGGACTTCTCCTGTTCTCCAAGAATTTTCAAAGATTATGGAGAGTGGTTCTAAAATTTCTTCTACAATCTCCTTCAGTACTCTGGGGTGTAATTCATCTGGACCTGGAGACTTGAACTCATTTGTGTTAGCTAAATATTCCCTCACAATCTCTCTGTTTACAGATAACTTGGATTCTTCTATTCCTTTAATAGGACAGTGAAGATCAGTTGATGTTACATTTTCTTTCTGAGAGAAAACAGATGCAAAATAGGAATTAAAAAGTTTGGCCTTCTCAACATCCTTTCTTACCATTTCACCATTTTCATCCTGTAAAAATCCTATAGCATCTTTGACTTTTCTTTTACTTTTGACATACCCCCAAAATCCTATTTTATTGCTTTTGACATCTCTTGCAAGCCTTAATTCACTGTCAGCTTTAGCTAACCTGATACGTGCCCTACAGGATCTGCAGACTGCATTATAATCTTCTTTAGATATGCCTCCCTCTTTCCATTAGGTAAATATTTTTTTCTTTCTTTTTAGCATGTGTTTAAGTTCTGTGTTCATCCATCCTGGTTTCATTAAATGCTTCCCATTCTTCCTATTTTTCGGGATTGTTAACGATTGTGCTTTGAGAATCTAATTTTTTTAAATTTCCCATCCTTCCTGGACATTTTTGTCCTTAAGGACATCCAGCCATTGGATCCCTCCTATTCTCTTTCTGATTCGCTTAAAATCTGCCTTTCTGAAATCTAACCTTGAAGTTTGAGTCTTCACATGTCTTCCTCCTCTAGTTATCCAAAATTCTATAATAGCATGATCGCTTCCTCCTAGGGTTCCAGCTTGATGGTTTTTGCAACTGCACTTGGGGACACTTTCAAAGTTTGCCCAATTTTTCGGACTGACTGACCTTCATTTCTTAAAGTAATGATGGCCACTCATTTTTCTTTACTTAGCTGCTTTTTTCTTGCCATAATACAAATTCTAACAGTCTATTCAGTAGGACTATCAGCTGTGTATCCACCTGACTTCTGCACAACACAACTGATGGTACCAACCCCATTTATAAGGCAAGAAATCCCATTTATTAAACCTGACAGGCACACCTGTGAAGTGAAAACCATTTCCGGTGACTACCTCTTGAAGCTCATCAAGAGAATGCCAAGAGTGTGCAAAGCAGTCATCAAAGCAAAAGGTGGCTACTTTGAAGAACCTAGAATATAAGACATATTTTCAGTTGTTTCACACTTTTTTATTAAGTATATAATTCCACATGTGTTAATTCATAGTTTTGATGCCTTCAGTGTGAATGTACAATTTTCATAGTCAAGAAAATATTGAAAATTCTTTAAATGAGAAGGTGTGTCCAAACTTTTGGTCTGTACTGTATATAAGCAAATTACAAAAAAGCATAGGTTGTAAAAATAAACATTGATAAAGGATATTTTAGGACCACCTCTTTAAATGTATGTCAAGCCTCCAAAACTTCCAGACTACAACCAACACCCTCTCTACAACAACTTGAAAGAAAATAACACCTTGAAAGAAAAGTGATGCCAGCAGTGTGACATTAACATCTCTTCTCACTTAAAGACAAAAGTGAAATCACAAGGGAGAAATAGCATTGTCTCTGACAGCTTTTCATACTCTCAGTTTCTGAACTTTTTATTAATTTTAATGCATGCATATTTTCATTTATTTCAGATTCATATTGTGGATCAGCTGTGTTATGGGAATACTATGAGAGTATCAGAATTGTATTTTTTTTAAAGGGAGGGACAGCTTTTTGTTATGGATGAAAAGGGTTTTCCAGGCTCAAAGTAAATTTCAGCTGTCACCCTATATGACTGCAGCTTACCGCCTCATGACAGTGTCCAATGTGCACACTTTCAGGATTCCCTTCTATTTTCATCTGGATACTTACAGTCACATGCAGACTAACTTCTCATCCGCTGCTGTTATTGCTGGATTGCATAGTTGTGGTCATATGCCAACTAGCTTCTACCTGCTAGTAAACAGCATACCTGTGGTCAAATTAGTTGACATCTGACCGCAACTAGTCAAATCAAATACTAGTGGTCATCTCAAATAGCTAGAAATAAAGGGGAGTCTTGACAGATTGAGGGCAGAGTGACTTCAGAAATTTACATTCAGCCCGGAAAACCCCTTTAGCTTTCCATTATTTCTTTTTCATCATTTGAAACTTCATGATATTCACATCAGCACCATAATCAGCAGCACCAGAAACTCATAATACACAGAGAACAGAGATAGGAAGGATACAGCACCATCATCCAGCTGGGTGTGGTCTGACCAGTGGCGTACCGCCAATGGCGGCAGACCATGCCACTGCTATGGGGCCCATGGCCGGAGGGGGCCCGTGAGGGCCCCAAGCAGCGTGGGAACGAGGAGGATAGGTGAGTAGGAGGTTGCGGCAGCAGAGGAGCAGGTTGCGCAGTGGAGGAGCGGGGCACACGCAGTAGCCGGCTGCTGCAGCCACCACGTGTCCCCGCTGCTAAAGGGACATGAATATTCCCTCTTCTCCACTCCCATGGGCGTTGAGAAGACGGAATATTCATTCTCTTTAGTAGCGGGCACGGAGGAGCGCTGAGCCACATCTCCTGCTGTCAGTGCAGAGGAGTGAATGTGCCAGCAGCAGCTCACCTCGGCTTCTGAGAGCGCGCGCTGCTCAGATGCTGACATGAGCTGCAGCAGACAGGATGCAGCGCTGGAGCAGAGGTGAGGAAGGAAGGTGAGTATAAGTGTTTATTGTTTTGTGTGCAGTGATTGGGGGGTTGAAGAGGCCACACATACCAGGAATGGGGGATTGAGGAGGCCACACATACCAGGAATGGGGGATTGAGGAGGCCACACATACCAGGATACTTGGATTGAGGAGGCCACACATACCAGGATACTTGGATTGAGGAGGCCACACATACCAGGATTGGGGGATGAGGAGGCCACACATACCAGGATTGGAGGATTGAGGAGGCCACACATACCAGGATTGGGGGATGAGGAGGCCACACATACCAGGATTGGGGAATTGAGGAGGCCACACATACCAGGATACTTGGATTGAGGAGGTCACACATACCAGGGATTAGGGGATTGAGGAGGCCACACATACCAGGATACTTGGATTGAGGAGGCCACAGTCCACACATACCAGGAATGGGGGATTGAGGAGGCCACACATACCAGGAATGGGGGATTGAGGAGGCCACACATACCAGGATTGGTGGGGTTGAGGAGGCCACACATACCAGGAATGGGGGATTGAGGAGGCCACACATACCAGGATTGGGGGATTGAGGAGGCCACACATACCAGGAATGGGGGATTGAGGAGGCCACACATACCAGGATACTTGGATTGAGGAGGCCACACATACCAGGAATGGGGGATTGAGGAGGCCACACTTACCAGGATTTGGGGATTGAGGAGGCCACACATATCAGGGATTAAGGGATTGAGGAGGCCACACATACCAGGATACTTGGATTGAGGAGGCCACACATACCAGGAATGGGGGATTGAGGAGGCCACACATACCAGGAATGGGGGATTGAGGAGGCCACACATACCAGGATTGGGGGGTTGAGGAGGCCACACATACCAGGAATGGGGGATTGAGGAGGCCACACATACCAGGATTGGGGGATTGAGGAGGCCACACATACCAGGATTGGGGCATTGAGGAGGCCACACATACCAGGATTGGGGGATTGAGGAGGCCACACATACCAGGATTGGGGGATTGAGGAGGCCACACATACCAGGATTTGGGGATTGAGGAGGCCATCACCAGGAATGGGGGATTGAGGAGGCCACACATACTAAGATTGGGGAATTGAGGAGGCCACACATACCAGAATTGGGGGATTGAGGAGCCCATACATACCAGGATTTGGGGATTGAGGAGGCTACACATACCAGGGATTGTGGGGGCTACACATACCAGGGATTGTGGGGGCCACACATACCAGGAATTGTGGGGGCCACACATACCAGGGATTGTGGGATTGAGGGGGCCACACATACGAGGATGGGGAAATTTACCAGTATGTGCTGCATTTCCCACCCTAGGCGTATACTCAAGTCAATAGGTTTTCCCATTTTTATGTGGTAAAATTAGGGGCCTCGGCTTATATTCGGGTCGGCTTATTTAAAATATACGGTATTTTAAAATCAGTGAGTACGTGGTGCCCATAATACTGCAGGACTGTGGCGTGCATTATACTATATGGGGGCTGCATTTTACCCTATGGGGTGTGTAATATACTGTATGGAGAACTATGGGGAGTGCATTATATTCTATGGAGGACCATGGGAAGTTCATTATACTATATGGAGGATTATGAGGGGGCGCATTATACTATATGGAGGTTTATGGGGGGAGCATTATACTATATGGAGGATTATGGGGGCGCATTATACTATATGGAAGATTATTGGTGGTGCATTATACTATATGGAAGGCTATGTGGGGCCATTATAATATTTTGAGGGCTATGTGGGGGGCCATTATACTGTATGAAAGCAATTATACAGTGTGAATGTTTGTGTGGGGTCATTATACTGTTTGGAGGGCTGTGTGGGGGCCATTATACTGTTTGGAGGGCTGTGTGGGGCCATGAGAGTGTATGGAGGGCTCTGTGGGGTTCACAGTTGGGGGATTATACTGTGTTAGGGTCACCATACTTTGCCGTGGGAGTTGAAGTGGGGTACAATACTGTCATTATACTGTGCATGTGGAGGAATGCACCATAGGGGTATCATACTGTTTGGGGGGCACTTTTGTTGGCATCATACTTTATGGAGGCAATGAAGGAGGAATCTATGACTTCAGAAGGAGGTAAATTACTATGTAAAGGCTGGAAAGTTATGAGATCTGCTCTTCTGTGACACTGACAAATATTTATTTTTTTGTATGGGGGGGGCCCAATTAGAGTTTCTGCTATGGGGCCCCATGACTTCTATGTACGCCCCTGGGTCTGACCAAAGTGACCCTTGTCAAACATCAGAACTAAGCGGTTGTACCCCTCATTTAATCAATAAGTGTCAGGAATCTTCTACTTTTTTCAAGAAGGGGTTCTACAGCACCTGTATAGTAAGGCTTAAAGGGAACCCATCATGTAGTACATGCAGTCTGATCTGCAGGCACAATGGTACAGAGAAGTAGAAGCTGAGCAGAATGTTATATAGGTTTGTTAAAAAAAGATTAAGTATAACTTGGATATTATTCATTGAAATCCCTGGTGTTCGCATGTATGTTAGTCCAGTGGGCAGTCCTACTCAGTGACTGACAGCTATCTCTACACTATGATGCAGGAAAGACTGTCAATCACTGTAGATTAATCTGATCAGCTCCTCCTGCTCTAGTTACCTTTCATACGAAGAATAAATAAGCATTCAATAGAGGAAGATTTACCCCCCTACCAATGAAATCAATGCAACTTTTACATTTAATGGAAAAAAAAGAATTCCTCAATTCACCTACCTCAAGCAGGAATCTTGAAAAAGATAGTGAGTTAAGATGCGAGGTCCATGAAAAAGTCTCATAATGTTTTATTATTATACAATTTATTATGTTTTTATATAACACAAGACAGTCTCTTTAATCTGTACTTAAACCAGTCTTTCATCAAACATCACATGCTTAAAAAGTTCTCGTTTAAGAAGATAAATATTGGCATTGGGTTGTTTCATTTGGCATCACAAAAGTACACACAGCAGACAATGAGCCTTGCACGAAAAATACATAGCTAAGTGGATATATACTTAGTATTAGAAATGGAAAAGTACATGAGCAATAGAAAATCTCTGACTATGAGTCTGCAGGTCCATGCAAATGTTCTATAAAGCAAGAGTTAGACGCGGTCTGTAATTAATTTGTGCGCACATCGGAAGTAGAATTTTCTTTATGCTTGTGAGATCATATGTTAAAATTCTTTTTTAAGCATTTTCTATGCACAATATATTTTAGCTACCCAATGATTCTGTGCAACTCACGCAAATTTTTCTGTGTATGGAAATAATGTGAAAAATGGTTGGCTTATAGTTTATTTTACTCACTTATATACCGCCATTAATTTACACAACGATTTATAGACATCATCATCATTGTCCCCTTTGGGGCTCATAATCTAAATTCCAAATCATTATGTCTTTGTAACGTTAGAGGAAACCCACGCAATGACAGGGAGAACATACAATGCCTCGGTAGGATTTGAACCCAGAACTACAAAGCTACAATGCTAACCACTGAGCCATCATGGTGCCCTAGTTATAATATGTTTCATTTAAGGGAATCTGTCATCAGGTTTTTGCAGTGGAATTGAGAGCAGCATAATGTAGAGACAGAGATCCTGATTCCAGGGATGTATCACTTACTGGGTTGTTTGGTGCAGTTTTGATAGAATCCCTGATTTTTTTGTCTGATATAGATGTATCAGAGCTAAGACGTCTGGGCTGCGTATAATCCTGTCCACACCCCTGATTGGCAGCTTACTGTGTACAATGTAAATTGTCAGCAAGCTGCTAATCAATGGTGGGGGCGAGGTTATACAGATTAGCTGGTCGTGCAAATGACACCAAGTGCTGTAGTGATTATCTCCTGCTGATAATACACTGGTTGTATTGAAACTACATTGAAATTACAGCACACAGTGTAATAAGTGACACATCCTTGTAATCAGACTCTCAGCTCCTATACTATGCTGCCATCATGTTAAATAGAAAAAACCTGCTGAAAGATTCTCTGTAAATTTTTGACAACTTTCAGATGTCCACTCTCTGCATGCTCCCATATTTCATTACCATGGCACATGTCACAAATCCTCTGTCTGGCTCATGCACAGTAGAAGCAGCGTGATTAATGGTACAGGTGAGCCTCTACTATAAATGTGCTTCTACTGAGCATGTTCTATGCAGGGAAATCAGTGCATGTGCAATAGGAGGTAAATGATAATACATGAGATTTGGCCCATAGTGCAGTAGGAACCAAAGGATGGGAGTCTGCATAAAGATGTGGATAAGTGGGTCAGACAAGCATTCAGGGTCTTACTTTGCATGCTAGAAATGATATGCAAGCAGATGATAGAGCACTGGCTATGGAAGAACAGTGACAAGAGATCAGAAATCCTGCAGAGTTTAAAATAAAATGAAATTAGTAATATTTCAAGAAGCACTCCTCCCATCAAAAATGTTTGACCTCTTAATATATTGCACTCATCATTTTATATAACACTTTTTGCCCTTCTACCCAGCTAATTCTTCTCTTTTCCATTAGGACCATAACATCACAAGATTATAAACTGACTAGTTGAATTCTTCTAAGCTCTATGTAGAAACAGGAGGTCAATTTTCCCTGCATGACTCATGAGTCACTGCAGAAGTCCCTGACAGGGGGCTGGAGGAGCAGCTGGTCAGGAGTAGTGTTGAGCCACTCCGTAGTGTTCGGGTTCGGTTCGGTTCGTCGAACACCAGGATGTTCGAGGAACTGTTCGTCGAACTGTTCGTCGAACACCTTAGAACACCGTCGAACACCGTTAAAACCAATGGCAGGCAAAAAAAAACACATAGAAACACATAGAAAACACCTGCAAAGGTGTCCAAAAGCTGACAAACTGCTCAGAAGACACTCTCTTTAAAAAAGCCGGCCGGCAAATTCAGCAGCGGCATACACCGGTACCCGACAATTTAGACAAGAAGGAATAGAGCATCACACATAGATTAGATAGATAGAAACATGTCAGTCACACATATAAGAAGCACAGTGACAGTGTTGGTTACTGCACTTGTCATTTAGTGTAAAGGATTTATTAAAAAAAATATTAGAGTTTTCATGCACCGTCTCTTTAAAAAAGCCGGCCGGCAATTCAGCAGCGGTACCCGACAATTTAGAACAGAAAGAATAGAGCTTCACACATAGATTAGATAGATAGAAACATGTCAGTCACATATATAATAAGTACAGTGATAGTGTTGCTTACTGTACTTGTCATTTAGTGTAAAGGATTTATTTAAAAAAATAATAGTGTTTTCATGCACTGTCTCTTTAAAAAAGCCGGCCGGCAATTCAGCAGCGGTACCCGACAATTTAGAACAGAAAGATAGAGCTTCACACATAGATTAGATAGATAGAAACATGTCAGTCACATATATATGAAGTACAGTGATAGTGTTGGTTACTGTACTTGTCATTTAGTATTAAAATAAAGGATTTATTATTAAAAAAATTGGCGTGGGGTTCCCCTTAATTTTAGGCTCTAGCGGAGGTTAAGCAGACGGCTGGGGCAGATGTTTGAAGCCTGGGAAGGGGGTAATACCCACGGAGCTTCCCAGGCTACTAATATCAGCCCCCAGCTGAATACATAGCCTTTACTAGCTATTAAAATGGGGGACCCCCCAAAAAAAATGACGTGGGGTCCCCCCTAATTTAATAGCTAGCAAAGGCTAGGCAGACAGCTGGGGGCTGATATTAATAGCCCAGGAAGGGAGCCATGAATATTGGCCCCCTCCCAGGCTAGAAACACCAGCCGTCAGCCGCCCCAGAAATGGCGCATTCATAGGATGCGCCAATTCTGGCACTTAGCCTCGCTCTTCCACGCTGCCCTGGTGCGGTGGCAGGGGGTAATAGGGTTGGGGTTGATGTCAGCTTATAATGCCAGCTGACATCAAGCCCAGGTTAGTAATGGAGAGGCGTCTATAAGACACCCCCATTACTAACCCCATAGTCAAAGTTAAAAAAAACACAAACACCCAGAATAAAGTCCTTTAATTGAAATAAAGACACAATCCTTTATTGTTCTAAATTAAACCATACTTACCATCACGCCCATTCCAGCTGAAGCCAACGATCTCCTGCAATAAAAGAAAAATAATAAAGCAACCTCATCCTTACCTTTCCATGGTTCCCACGACAGCTTCAGCTCTGCTACATCGAGATGACAGGCTGGACCGCAGCAGAACGCTGCCATCCAGCCTGTCATCCCGCAGACACTGAGAAGCGCAGGCTTGCTTGCGCTGCTCAGCGTCTCTCTGTGACGACATCCAGATGAGCCGAGTTCATGTCCAATGAACTCGGCTCACCTCATGCACGTCACTGACAGCGTGGGAAAATTCTCACGCTGAAGCGCTGATTGCAGGAGAATTTTCCCACGCTGTCAGTGACGTGCAGGAGGTGAGCTGAGTTCATTGGACATGAGCTCACCTCATGCACATCACTGACAGCGTGGGAGAATTCTCCTGCACTCAGCACTTCAGCGTGAGAATTTTCCCACGCTGTCAGTGACGTGCATGAGGTGAGCCGAGTTCATTGGACATGACCTCGGCTCATCTGGATGCCGTCACAGCGAGACAGTGAGGAGCGCAAGCATGCCTGCGCTTCTCAGTGTCTGCGGGATGACAGACTGGATGGCAGCGTTCTGCTGCGGTCCAGCCAGTCATCTCGATGTAGCAGAGCTGAAGCTGTCGTGGGAACCATGGAAAGGTAAGGATGAGGTTGGTTTATTATTTTTCTTTTATTGCAGGAGATCGTTGGCTTCAGCTGGAATGGGTGTGATGGTAAGTATGGTTTAATTTAGAACAATAAAGAATTGTGTCTTTATTTCAATTAAAGGACTTTATTCTGGGTGTTGTGTTTTTTTTAAATACTTTACTAGAAATTCATGGCGGTCATGTCTAATACTGGCGTGACCCCATGAATTTTGGGCTTGGGGCCAGCTGATAATACCAAGCTGGCCCTAACCCCTTTATTACCCAGTGAGCCACCGCACCAGGGCCCTGGATGAGTTGGGTACAGCGCCAGAAGATGGCGCTTCTATGAACGCGCCATTTTCCGGGGTGGCTGCGGACTGCAATTTGTAGCGGGGGGGGGCCCAGAAAGCTTGGGCCTCCCTGCGCTGCAGATTCCAGCCCCCAGCTGCCTAGTTGTACCTGGCTGGACACAAAAATAGGGCGAAGCCCCACGTACTTTTTTTTTAATTATTTCATGAAATTCATGAAATAATTAAGAAAAAAAGGCCTTCCCTATATTGTTGTGTCCGGCCAGGTACAAATAGGCAGCTGGTGGTTGGGGGCAGCCCGTTCCTGCCTGCTGTACCTGGCTGGACACAAATATAGTGCGAAGCCCCACTTCAATTTTTTTTAATTATTTCATGAAATTCATGAAATAATTAAGAAAAAAAGGGCTTCCCTATATTGTTGTGTCCGGCCAGGTACAAATAGGCAGCTGGTGGATGGGGGCAGCCCGTTCCTGCCTATTTGTACCTGGCCGGACACAACAATATAGGGAAGCCCTTTTTTTCTTAATTATTTCATGAAATAATTTAAAGAAAATTGACGTGGGGCTTCGCCCTGTTTTTGTGTCCAGCCAGGTACAACTAGGCAGCTGGGGGCTGGAATCCGCAGCGCAGGGAGGCCCAAGCTTTCTGGGCCACCCCCGCTGCAAATTGCAGTCCGCAGCCACCCCGGAAAATGGCGCGTTCATAGAAGCGCCATCTTCTGGCGCTGTACCCAACTCATCCAGGGCCCTGATGCGGTGGCTCACTGGGTAATAAAGGGGTTAGGGCCAGCTTGGCATTATCAGCTGGCCCTAAGCCCGAAATTCATGGGGTCACGCCAATATTAGACATGACCACCATGAATTTCTAGTAAAGTATTTAAAAAAAACACAACACCCAGAAAAAAGTCCTTTAATTGAAATAAACACACAATTCTTTATTGTTCTAAATTAAACCATACTTACCATCACGCCCATTCCAGCTGAAGCCAACGATCTCCTGAAATAAAAGAAAAATAATAAAGCAACATCATCCTTACCTTTCCATGGTTCCCATGACAGCTTCAGCTCTGCTACATCGAGATGACAGGCTGGACCGCAGCAGAACGCTGCCATCCAGCCTGTCATCCCGCAGACACTGAGAAGCGCAGGCTTGCTTGCGCTCCACAGTGTCTCTCTGTGAGGGCATCCAGATGAGCCGAGTTCATGTCCAATGAACTCGGCTCACCTCATGCACGTCACTGACAGCGTGGGAAAATTCTCCTGCACTCAGCGCTTCAGCGTGGGAGAATTCTCACACTGAAGCGCTGAGTGCAGGAGAATTCTCCCACGCTGTCAGTGACGTGCAGGAGGTGAGCTGAGTTCATTGGACATGAGCTCACCTTATGCACGTCACTGACAGCGTGGGAAAATTCTCCTGCACTCAGCGCTTCAGCGTGGGAGAATTCTCACGCTGAAGCGCTGAGTGCAGGAGAATTCTCCCACGCTGTCAGTGACGTGCAGGAGGTGAGCTGAGTTCATTGGACATGAGCTCACCTTATGCACGTCACTGACAGCGTGGGAGAATTCTCCTGCACTCACCGCTTCAGCGTGAGAATTTTCCCACGCTGTCAGTGACGTGCATGAGGTGAGCCGAGTTCATTGGACATGAACTCGGCTCATCTGGATGTCGTCACAGAGAGACGCTGAGCAGCGCAAGCAAGCCTGCGCTTCTCAGTGTCTGCGGGATGAGAGGCTGGATGGCAGCGTTCTGCTGCGGTCCAGCCTGTCATCTCGATGTAGCAGAGCTGAAGCTGTCGTGGGAACCATGGAAAGGTAAGGATGAGGTTGCTTTATTATTTTTCTTTTATTGCAGGAGATCGTTGGCTTCAGCTGGAATGGGCGTGACGGTAAGTATGGTTTAATTTAGAACAATAAAGGATTGTGTCTTTATTTCAATTAAAGGACTTTATTCTGGGTGTTTGTGTTTTTTTTAACTTTGACTATGGGGTTAGTAATGGGGGTGTCTTATAGACGCCTCTCCATTACTAACCTGGGCTTGATGTCAGCTGGCATTATAAGCTGACATCAACCCCAACCCTATTACCCCCTGCCACCGCACCAGGGCAGCGTGGAAGAGCGAGGCTAAGTGCCAGAATTGGCGCATCCTATGAATGCGCCATTTCTGGGGCGGCTGACGGCTGGTGTTTCTAGCCTGGGAGGGGGCCAATATTCATGGCTCCCTTCCTGGGCTATTAATATCAGCCCCCAGCTGTCTGCCTAGCCTTTGCTAGCTATTAAATTAGGGGGGACCCCACGTCATTTTTTTTGGGGGTCCCCCATTTTAATAGCTAGTAAAGGCTATGTATTCAGCTGGGGGCTGATATTAGTAGCCTGGGAAGCTCCGTGGGTATTACCCCCTTCCCAGGCTTCAAACATCTGCCCCAGCTGTCTGCTTAACCTCCGCTAGAGCCTAAAATTAAGGGGAACCCTACGCCAATTTTTTTAATAATAAATCCTTTATTTTAATACTAAATGACAAGTACAGTAACCAACACTATCACTGTACTTCATATATATGTGACTGACATGTTTCTATCTATCTAATCTATGTGTGAAGCTCTATTCTGTCTGTTATAAATTGTCGGGTACCGCTGCTGAATTGCCGGCCGGCTTTTTTAAAGAGACGGTGCATGAAAACACTATTATTTTTTTTGATAAATCCTTTACGCTAAATGACAAGTACAGTAAGCAACACTGTCACTGTACTTCATATATATGTGACTGACATGTTTCTATCTATCTAATCTATGTGTGATTCTCTATTCTTTCTATTCTAAATTGTCGGGTACCGCTGCTGAATTGCCGGCCGGCTTTTTTAAAGAGACGGTGCATGAAAACACTATTATTTTTTTTGATAAATCCTTTACGCTAAATGACAAGTACAGTAAGCAGCACTTTCACTGTACTTCGTATATATGTGGCTGACATGTTTATATCTATCTAATCTATGTGAGAAGCTCTATTCTTTCGGTTCTAAATTGTCGGGTACAGGTGTATGCCGCTGCTGAATTGCCGGCTTTTCGTGTTTCACTGTGAGCACTGTTCCCATCGATTTGGGCAATCACTGTAATGCCACAACCACCATGGCTGTGGCATTACAGTGAGTGGCAGACAATCCCTGCATGATTGGTGCTCTAAATAGCGCCAGACATGCAGGACACGCTTTTGGTGCACGAACAGTTATCGAACATAACCTCGAACAGCCGAATTTTTTGCAAATCGTTCGGGTTCGTCGAACAACTCGAACACCGCCCAAAACAGCTCGAATTTGAGATTGGCGAACAGTTCTAGTCGAACACCGCTCATCTCTAGTCAGGAGTTGAAGATGAGAATGATAAATGCAGGGACAAGAGACTTCATGTTTCGACATAAAGCAGAGAATAGAGAAGAATTAACTGGGTAGAAAGGCAAAATGATCAATTGTAAGTACAAAGTGCTATATAATATGATTAGACAACCTAAACAAAATATCACATGAGGGGCCTAATAAATAGAGACAACCAGTAGATACACAGCCCCCCTAAAAAATACCTTTTATTAATTATCTCTAAAAAGGACCCGAAAGTCCATAGACAAACAACAATAAAACTCTTAATGGTAGGACATATAGACTAGGGTAATAAACCAACCGGGAGGGAATACAAGTTAAAGCTGTCCCTAAATCCTCTCCCTACCTGACAGCGGAGGTTGGCACCCTAATTTGTGCTTCGTGGCGCCCCCGCTCAATGTCGGTATCCCTAATGTCCCTACAAGGGCCCTTATCTTAGATTAAACAAAACCACAATGGTGAGAAAGGGTAGAAAAAGTGAACGTATAAGTAAAGAAGCCGATAATGAATCAATGGTTATAGATGGCCAAATTCTAGAGTAGAAGAGCACAGTGTTCGTTTTGCCATAGCCAGATCAAATCAGATAGCAGCCTGAGCAATCAATCAATGTATAGGTACATGCTCCACTTTGATAATCCAGCTATGCACCCCAAAAGGGCTCCAAAAACCCACCCAGGTAAATGTCTCCCCATACATCAAATGGGATTTTGGTACTGGTATCTGAAAAAGCATAACAGCTATAACATAGTATCAGGTCCAGATTTTATTATAGATGTACAAAATAGTAGACAGAAAAAACGCTTATCATTAATAGTCCCTATTCCTTTTCAAATGACTAGAGAATGACAATCAGAATATAAATTTTCATTAATAAGTAAACAGTAACACTTATTCTTAATGGTCGCTAGTCCCAGCAGTCAAAAAATAGATTATCATTAATAAATAAAAAATGACACTTATCCTTAGTAGTCCCAACGCGTTTCCCCCTAGTTTCCACCAGGGTTCATCAGGGGACCTGGGGAGGACATCAATCCCTAACCCCAGATTGCCAGACAATGCTGCATGTATGAAAAATTCCTGCCCATACACCTCCCTTATAAACACAACTCAGCCCCACAATTAGTATTAATCACAAAGGCATGTGTACTGCTGTCATCATGCACATGTCCGGCGTCCACCGCCAGATGCAGGTCCATGGACCGCACATGGAGCGCACGCACCCGGAAGTGACGATATGCTGGTGACGCCCACCGGAAATGACGTCACCAGAGTGCATAAGGATATCTGAAGCGCACCTGGAACGCACGCACCCGAAAGTAACGGTGCGCACATAGCGTCCACCGGATATGATGTCATCCAAATGTGGCGGCGCATGGTTAAGAGGCAAAATCTGCACCCATACATATAAACGTTTGTCAGGGGTTGTCATGGTAGCCAGCAAGAAGTAAACACCGGCCCAACAGTCATACCACACACCAGCATACCCCACATACTTAAAGCGCCATGGGCGGACAAAATGACAGCAGTGCTAAGATATCCAAAGTTATCCAGCGCAGTATAAATATATACGCTGTACATCAAGGGACAAAAGCATTCAGCGTTAATATATAAGAAACAGGAAGGTCAGAATCTGACTATTATATAATTAAAGTGTTATCCACATATTTCAATATTATTTATCATTCACAGAGTATTTAAAGCTGTTAGAGTAGGGAAAAATAAGTCCCCAAAATATAGATACATATTTAGCCACAATGGGTATATACATATGGTGATCATTAGACCAATATCATATAGGCTGGTTCTAATCGGCCCCTAATATCACATTCTTGGAATCAGATAAAACTCGAGAAGCTCTACTGTTCATTAATGCCCCCAGGGGCCATTGACTCCATCCAAAAAATCCAACGGGCCTCCCGTTGGAGTATTTTTTTATTCCAGTCACCCTGCCTGATTGACCGTGCCACAACCTCCAAGACCCTAAAAGAAATACATCCCACGTCACCCCCATGTTTAGATATCACATGTCTGGCGAGTGGTGTATCTCTGCTATGTCTCACGTCTCCAAGGTGCTCGCCTATCTGGACGCTTAATTCACGTTTCGTTTTCCCGATATAATCCATTGGACACGTGCACGTGCAGAGGTACACCACTCCTGACGTTCTGCAGTTGGCAAAGTCTTTCATCTCGTATGTGCGTTTAGTCACTGCACTCACAAAACTCTTTGAAGGTGTGACAAATTTACAGAAGGAGCAGTGACCACACCTGAACGTACCCTTAGATCTATTTCTCAACCATGTGACCTCCTTCGTCTGAGGCGTAAAGTGACTATGTATGACTGTATCCTTAACGGATCTCCCCCTCCTATATGTAACCGAGGGTGTTTTAGAGACCAAGTCCGCCACATCCGGATCCGCTCGTAGGATCCCCCAGTAATTTTTAAGAATGCCCATTACTTTCCTTGACTGATCATCATAAGTACCTATCAGTCGTGTGATGGACTCAGAGTTGCATCTGTCTCTTGGAGTGAGGAGGGACGATCTATCTATTGTCCTTGCATGTAGATAAGCCTTATCTATTACTCCTTCAGGGTAACCCCTAGTTCGAAACCTATGGGATAAATCACATGACTCAGATTGAAAGTCATTCCACGAGGAACAGTTCCTCCGCACCCTAAGGAACTGTCCCTTGGGAATGCCTCTTTTTAGAGGCGGAGGATGGAAACTCCCCCACTCTAGAAGGTTATTGGTAGCAGAAGGTTTATGATACAGTGAAGTTTTTAAGGTGCCGTCACCATTTCTTGAGATTTTTAAATCTAGGAAGGAGATCTCATCCACTCCCACCTCGCATGTGAAGGATAGTCCAATAGGGTTTATATTCAGATGTGTCACGAACGTCCGAAAAGATGTCTCATCCCCTGCCCACAGGACGAGGATGTCCTGATGAACCCTGGTGGAAACTAGGGGGAAATGCGTTGGGACTACTAAGGATAAGTGTCATTTTTTACTTATTAATGATAATCTATTTTTTGACTGCTGGGACTAGCGACCATTAAGAATAAGTGTTACTGTTTACTTATTAATGAAAATTTATATTCTGATTGTCATTCTCTAGTCATTTGAAAAGGAATAGGGACTATTAATGATCAGCGTTTTTTCTGTCTACTATTTTGTACATCTATAATAGATAAAATCTGGACCTGATACTATGTTATAGATGTTATGCTCTTTCAGATACCAGTACCAAAATCCCATTTGATGTATGGGGAGACATTTACCTGGGTGGGTTTTTGGAGCCCTTTTGGGGTGCATAGCTGGATTATCAAAGTGGAGCATGTACCTATACATTGATTGATTGCTCTGGCTGCTATCTGATTTGATCTGGCTATGGCAAAACGAACACTGTGCTCTTTTACTCTAGAGCATTTATGCATACCCTACCAAATGAATTTGGCCATCTATAACCATTGATTCATTATCGGCTTCTTTACTTATACGTTCACTTTTTCTACCCTTTCTCACCATTGTGGTTTTGTTTAATCTAAGATAAGGGCCCTTGTAGGGACATTAGGGATACTGACGTTGAGCGGGGGCGCCACGAAGCACAAATTAGGGTGCCAACCTCCGCTGTCAGGTAGGGAGAGGATTTAGGGACAGAACAGGGACAGCTTTAATTTGTATTCCCTCCCGGTTGGTTTATTACCCTAGTCTATATGTCCTACCATTAAGAGTTTTATTGTTGCTTGTCTATGGACTTTCGGGTCCTTTTTAGAGATAATTAATAAAAGGTATATTTTAGGGGGGCTGTGTGTCTGCTGGTTGTCTCTATATAATATGATGACTGTAATATATTAAGGGGATAAAAACTTTGAGGGGAGCAGTGCTTCTTTAAACCACATGATATGTTTAGTTATATTACACATGGCCGAACCTTTAATGGTGCAGAGGTGTAATTTAAAGTTCTGTGGCATGCAAAGTCTATAACAGGGCCCTGCATCTGCCATGAGCTATGTAAAATTATAGTGCAGTAAGCAGGCCATTGGCAGAAGTGTAGCTAGTTTTTCCTTCACTCAAGGTACAACTGTCACCCAGCACTAAGGGCACCTGCCCCAACAGCCCCTTAGACTCCCGCTTCAGTTCTCAAATGCAATCTTTGTATTCCCTATTGCTTTGCATCTATGGAGGCTATGAGCTACAATTCTGGAACAGTGAATACAAAGATCGCAACATTTTATTACGCGCAAAAAGAGAACATATATAAACATAATGTAGTTTAGAGTTAAACATTACAGCATGGGATCGCAAATGATTCTTTCTTTGAAGTAAAACATTGTTTAAAAACAGACAGGGAAATGTTTTACCCCACAAAAAGAATCAGCTGGGATCCCGTGCTGTGCTATCTGTATACTCTCTTTTACTTTCTGCCCTGGCCAGGAGATGTGGTATGATCAGACCATGTTCCTGCACGGTCAGACACAGTCATTACACAGTACACAGCAGGGGCACATTTATAAGATTATCTCAGAACAGGGGAATTTTATTTAAATACATCCAATTGTGGAAGTTATTGTTATTCCAAGATTTATTGATTAAAATGAACTTTTGTTCGTGGGAAAACCCCTTTAAGTTTTTGCCATTGCTATTTTCAGCTGGACAATACTTTCTTCCCTTCCTGATAAGCCACTTGTATAACAGACCAATGGGTTTCTGCAGCTCTCTTATGTGCCTAATATTATTAGGCTATGTGCCCACGATGCAGAAATGAAGCAGAAAATTTCTGCAGCATTTCTGCATCTCCCTGGCAGAAAAAAACGCATGCAGATTGTGCATGCGTTTTTCCTGCAGAATACATGCGGATCCACATGCGGATTCACATGCGTTTCCGCATGCAGATTGACAAGCGCTTTCCAGGCGATAGCCTCACTTGGAAAGTGCTTGACAACTAGGTCACACTATATAAATCCATGCAAACAGCATGGATTTATATAGTGTGAACCGTAAAAATTAAAACAAATAAAGCTATACTCACCCCCGAGGCCCCGGCGAGTGCTGCAGCGCTGCTTCCTGTCTGGTTCCTGGATGCCGGCATATCGCGAGACAGAGCGGTGAAGGGCCTGCGGTCACATGACTGTGACGTCACCGCAGCTCCTCAAGCGATGCCGGCATTCAGAGAGAAGCCGCCGGACAGGTGAATATAAACTTTATTTGTTATTTTATTCTTTTTTTACAGGTAGAATGGTACCCAGGTCTGGATGAGAGTCTCCTCTCCTCCAGAACTGGGTACCATCCGCACATAGAGACGCATAGAAGCCGCTTGTAAAAATGTACAGTCGCGGTTTCTATGCGTCTCAATGCAAGTCAATGGCGGGAGTTCCGCTGCGCTTCCGCAAAATTAAATGACATGCTGCGGATTTTTGTACGCAGCATAAACGCTGCGGAAAAATCCGCAGCATGTGCATAGAACATGCGGAATCCCCTTGGGGACCATGGGGTGCGGATTACCTAGCGTTTCACAAGCGTTTATGCTGCGGAAATTCCGCAGCATAAATGCTTGAAAAACGCTACGTGGGCACGCAGCCTTATGCTTCCTTATATAGTGCCATCATATGCCGCAGCGCTTCACAGACATCATCATTGCTGTCCCCATTGGAGCTCACAGTCTAGATTCCCTATCAGTATGTCTTTGGAATGTGGGAGGAAACCGGAGAACATGGAGGAAACCCATGCAAGCAATGGGTTAACATACAAACTCCTTGCAGATCTTGTGCTTGGTACGATTTGAACCCAGGACCCCAGTGCTGCAAGGCTACAATGTTAACCACTGAGCCACTGTGCTACTCACACAGTGAAATTTTGAGAGGGGACCCACATTATTTACATGAGACAAATTAAGAGGTGGTCACCAGTCACCTGACTAAAATATTTAACCTCTTTCTTTCTTCAGGTATCTTTCCATCCTCCATTTAAATTGCCATCATAAGCCCTTTACTTAAAAAGCCATGCCTGGACCAGAATTGCACCGCTAACTACAGACCTGTCTCTAATCTTCCATTCATCTCTAAACTCCTGGAACGCTTGGTCCACTCCCGTCTAATCTGCTATCCCTCAGACAACTCTCTTCTCGACCCTCTACAATCTGGTTTCCGCTCTTTACACTCCACTGAAACTGCCCTCACTAAAGTCTCTAATGATCTATTACCAGCTAAATCCAAAGGTCACTACTCTCTGCTGTTTCTCCTGGATCTCTCTGCCGCATTTGACACTTTAGATCACTAGCTCCTCCTCACTATGTTCCGCTCTATCAGCCTCAAGGACAGTGTTCTCTCCTGGTTCTCCTCCTACCTCTCTGACCGCTTCTTCACTGTATCTTTTGCCGGCTCCTTTTCTTCTCCTCGTCCCCTTACTATCGGGGTTCCGCAGGGATCAGTCCTAGGCCCCCTCCTCTTCTCTCTATACACAGCCCCTATTGGACAAACAATCAGCAGATTTGGGTTCCAGTATCACCTCTATGCTGATGACACCGAAATATACACTTTTTCCCCTGACATCACCCCTACCCTAATACAAAATACCAATGATTGTTTGTCTGCTCTCTCTAACATCATGTCCTCCCTCTATCTTAAACTGAATCTCTCCAAAACTGAACTTCTTGTGTTTCTCCCCTCTACTAACCTAACTCTACCTAACATTGAAATTACCTTGGAGGGTTCAACCATAACTCCCAAGCAGCACACTCGCTGCCTTGGGGTCATATTCGACACTAAACTTTCCTTTATTCCCTATCTGATCACTCACCCGCTCTTGTCATCTGCATCTTAAAACATCTCTAGAATCCAACCTTTTCTCACCTTTAAAACTGCTAAAACTCTTACTGTCACTCTTATTCACTCTCGTCTGGACTACTGCAACTCTCTTCTGATCGGTCTCCCTCTTACCAAACTTTCTCCTCTCCAATCCGTCCTGAATGCGGCAGCCAGGGTCTTATTTCTGTCCAGCCGTTTCACCGATGCCTCCATCTTGTGCCAGTCATTACACTGGTTACTCATTCGCTACAGCGTCCAATATAAACTCATCGCTCTCACCCACAAAGCTCTCCACAGTTCTGCACCGCCTTATATCTCCTCTCTCATCTCTGTCTATCGTCCTACACATGCCCTCCATTCCATTTTATTTTATAGGTGGGGAAGATAGTGCAGATAGTGACCAGGGCACAAATAAAGAAATTGGGGATGGGGTTAGAACAGTCAATATAGTAAGAAGGAATAGACACCTTGACCTACACTCACTTTCTGAATCCCTCTTAAAGACATAAATTGTTTGCATGTACATAGCGCAGATGTTGCTGCTGCTTTATATAACACCACAATAGCTGCAGCTCTCGACTCAATCGACCCTCTCACACATACCAAAGCTCTCACAATCAACAGGCAATCCTGGTACACCAACCTTACTAAAGAACTGCGATGGGCCTCCAGGGTTGCTGAGCGGAGATGAAAAAGGTCTCACTCCATCAAGCACTTCATCGCATTCAAACAATCCCTCACTATTTTCAAGTCCACACTTACTGCAGCAAAGCAAACATACTTCTCATCTCTCATATCTTCCCTGTCCCACAACCCTAAACAGCTATTCAACACTTTCAATTTTCTCCTTCGTCCCCCAGCACCTCCTCCCTCTTCTCTCATCTCAGCCGAAGACTTTGCCTCATTCTTCAAGCAGAAGATTGACACCATCAGAAAAAGCTTTTGCCTAAAGTCCCCACAAAACCCTCGTCATATCTACTTAACCTTCCTCCTCCAAACCCCACTTCTCCACTATTACAGAAGGTCAAGTCTCCTCTTTACTCTCCAAATCACACCTCACCACCTGCAAACTTGACCCAATCCTATCCCACCTAATCCCTAACCTTACTACAGTCTTCATCCCAACCCTAATCCACCTCTTCAACCTGTCACTAACAACCGGTGTCTTCCCCTCATGTTGAAAACATGCCTCAATTACACCCATCCTCAAAAAGCCTTCCCTTGACCCATCCTCTCTGACTAGCTACTGCCCCATATCACTTCTCCCCTATGCCTCAAAACTACTAGAACAACATGTCCACCTTGAACTGTCCTCCCATCTCTCCTCATGTTCCCTCTTCAACTGAAACTGTCCTGACCAAAGTCACCAATGACCTACTAACCGCAAAATCCTAGCGACACTACTCTATCCTCCTCCTCCTGAACCTGTCATCTGCCTTCGACACCGTTGACCATTCCCTCTTACTACAGATTCTCTCATCTCTTGGCATCACGGACTTGGCCCTGTCTTGGATCTCCTCATACCTAACAGACAGGACATTCAGTGTCTCCCACTCACGCACCATCTCCTCGTCTCGCCCCCTATCTGTCGGTGTCCCCCAAGGTTCAGTTCTAGGGCCCCTGCTCTTCTCCATCTACACCTTTGGCCTGGGACAGCTCATAGAGTCTCACGGCTTTCAGTATCGTCTCTATGCTGATGACACACAGATCTACCTCTGTGGACCTGATATTTCCTCCTTACTAACCAAAATCCCACAATGTCTGTCCGCCATCTCATCCTTCTTCTCTGTCAGATTTCTAAAACTTAACATGGATAAAACAGAATTCATCATCTTTCCACCCTCTCATTCATCTCTAACATCTGACCTATCCATCAATGTCAATGGCTGTTTACTCTCCCCAATCCCACAAGCTCGGTGCCGTGGGGTAACCCTGGACTCTGATCTCTTCTTCAAACCACATATCCAAGCCGTTTCCACTTCCTGCCGACTGCAACTCAAAAATATCTCCCGGATCTGTGCATTCCTCAGCAAAGACTCTGCAAAAACACTAGTGCATGCCCTCATCATCTCCCGCCTTGATTACTGCAACCTCCTGCTCTGTGGCCTCCCTTCCAACACTTTCGCACGCCTCCAATCTATCCTAAACTCTGCTGCTCGACTAATCCACCTGTCCCCCCACTATTCCCCGGCCTCTCCCCTCTGTCAATCCCTTCACTGGCTACTATCTACACACTAATATGGCAAGTTTAAGAGATTATCCAGTAATAAATATCATTCTTCCACACACCTTCCATCTGATCAAATTATCAATTCATCTTATTTGCAAACTAAATTTATGGAGTTTGCAATCAGTTCTAGTTACCGTTCCAAACCAATAAATATTACTGGTGTCTTGAAGAATTGATCGGTTAATAAGGAATGAGCCGTGCTATGATATTTATGTTCATATTCCTACAGCACTAATCAATGAATATTCATAAATCTGCTAATTTCAATTCAGGCACATATAATATATAGCAGAGCTAGTAAATATTGAAGGATGAGCAAGTCAGCATTTCTGAACTTTTTAAAGTAGATCAATTAATACTGTTAATTGCTTTCATTGGTGGGTTTGTAGAAATCGTATAGGATGCATAAAATAATGAAGCAGAATGAATAGACCTCAGATCAAAACTAGAGATGAGCGTTGTTCTACTCGAACTGTTCGCCAATCTCAAATTCGAGCTGTTTTGGGCGGTGTTCGAGCCGTTCGGCGAACACGAACAATTTGAGAAAAATTCGGCTGTTCGAGGTTATGTTCGATAACTGTTCGTGCACCAAAATCATAACTGGATTTTTTCTCAGTAATGATGAAAATTAATGTTAATACGCAGTTTGAGTGTACAGCGGGGTGGGGGGAGGGGCAGGGGATGGATCTCTGCAGGAACAATGAAGATCTCCATTTTTTTTTCTATTTCCCGCATTTGCAGTGGGGAGGTGCAATCTGTCAGCCTATCAGCAGCGCACACACGGAGCGAAGTGCTTTTTTTCATACAAGCAAGGGCATGTGTCATTGGCAGTGTATGTCACATGTCCTTGCCCTATAAGACCAAGCCATTTTCCCCGTCGCCACCATTTTCTCACTGCTGCAGCTGCGTGTTAGACGGCACCGCTGTTGCTGTGTGCGCTATACCTTGTTAATTTCAAGCCAATTTTCGCACAAATATACAGATAGCTTGGGAGTAGGGAATAGTTGTGATTGCAGTCCTTTTAAGGACTAGGTTACAGCATTTCCTACGAATTTTATCAGGGAGGTCTGTGCTCTTAAATAGATAGGTTGTGGGAGTAAAGACTAATTGTAATTGGAGTCCTTTTCAGGACTAGGTTACATGAGTTCCTATCAGTTTTTGCCAGGCAGGTCTGTGCCAGTGCTGTGCAAGTTTTTTTCACAGCATTTGGCTGAATCTAGCAAAGCTAATCCTTTTTGGCCTATTGCAGAGTGTGTTAGTCAGTGGAGTAGCCTATCTGTGTTGCAAGATATAACACCTGTGTATAGAATACCAATTTTTTTACTGCACCTAGTGAAGTAAAATCTTTTGGGCATAGCATCATTCTATTAGTCCATCTATACTGACCTCCATCAGGTTGCAAACTGAATATAATTTTTTTCTGCATCTAGCTCTGAAAAAATATTTGGGCTTCTAGCAGTGTGTGGGACTTGGTCTATTAGTCCATCTATACTGACCTCCATCAGGTTGCAAATTAAAAATAATTTATATCTGCATCTAGCTCTGAAAAAATAGTTGGGCTTCTAGCGGTGTGTGGGACTTGGTCTATTAGTCCATCTATACTGACCTCCATCAGGTTGCAAATTAAAAATAATTTTTTTCTGCATCTAGCTCTGAAAAAATATTTGGGCTTCTAGCAGTGTGTGGGACTTGGTCTATTAGTCCATCTATACTGACCTCCATCAGGTTGCAAATTAAAAATAATTTTTTTCTGCATCTAGCTCTGAAAAAATATTTGGGCTTCTAGCAGTGTGTGGGACTTGGTCTATTAGTCCATCTATACTGACCTCCATCAGGTTGCAAATTAAAAATATTTTTTTTCTGCATCTAGCTCTGAAAAAATATTTGGGCTTCTAGCAGTGTGTGGGACTTGGTCTATTAGTCCATCTATACTGACCTCCATCAGGTTGCAAATTAAAAATAATTTTTTTCATCATTTAGCTCTGAAAAAATATTTGGGCTTCTAGCAGTGTGTGGGACTTGTTCTATTAGTCCTTCTATACTGACCTCCAGCAGGTTGCAAATTGAATATAATTTTTTTCTGCATCTAGCTCTGAAAAAATAGTTGGGCTTCTAGCGGTGTGTGGGACTTGGTCTATTAGTCCATCTATACTGACGTCCATCAGGTTGCAAATTAAAAATAATTTTTTTCTGCATCTAGCTCTGAAAAAATATTTGGGCTTCTAGCAGTGTGTGGGACTTGGTCTATTAGTCCATCTATACTGACCTCCATCAGGTTGCAAATTAAAAATATTTTTTTTCTGCATCTAGCTCTGAAAAAATATTTGGGCTTCTAGCGGTGTGTGGGACTTGGTCTATTAGTCCATCTATACTGACCTCCATCAGGTTGCAAATTAAAAATAATTTTTTTCTGCATCTAGCTCTGATAAAATATTTGGGCTTCTAGCAGTGTGTGGGACTTGTTCTATTAGTCCTTCTATACTGACCTCCAGCAGGTTGCAAATTGAATATAATTTTTTTCTGCATCTAGCTCTGAAAAAATAGTTGGGCTTCTAGCGGTGTGTGGGACTTGGTCTATTAGTCCATCTATACTGACCTCCATCAGGTTGCAAATTAAAAATAATTTTTTTCTGCATCTAGCTCTGAAAAAATATTTGGGCTTCTAGCAGTGTGTGGGACTTGGTCTATTAGTCCATCTATACTGACCTCCATCAGGTTGCAAATTAAAAATAATTTTTATCTGCATCTACAGTACCTCTGAAAAAATATTTGGGCTTCTAGCAGTGTGTGGGACTATTTGTATTAGTCCATCTATACTGACCTCCATCAGGTTGCAAATTCAAAATAATTTTTTTCTGCATCTAACCCAGCCAATAGTTTTGGCCTAATACCACAGCTTGGCCACTCAGCTCTGCTCGGTTACCATCCATTGTTTTTTTGTGCAAACAACTCCAGAGTTGTGAATTAGTTAACCACCAAAATGAGTGGAAAAAGGCCTGCTGCTGGTGGAAAGGGGAATAGGCGTGTTGGGAAGGGGAAAAAAGGTTGTGTCCGTGGGGTAGGTGTTAAAGCAACAGTAACATCTGCAGAAGAAAGACCATCTTCCAGCCAAACTAAAATGTCTACTTCTTTTAGCGGACAATGTGATAAGATCCCTTTCTTACGGCCACGCCAATCGCTACAAATTCCAGATGAGGCACAAAAACAGCAGGTGCTTCAACGGATATCAAGTGCTCCTTTAAGTGGGCTCTCCTCCACATCAACTTCAACATCACAAATACTCCAGTCCTCAAAGGTGTCACCCAAATCGCACTTGCTTCCTCACAGCTCCCAAATCTCCAGCTGCCCGTCTGAGTATGAGGTAGAACAGATGGTTGAGTCTGCAGAGCTGTTTACTCATACTATAGCCTGGGAATCAGAGGTCGACTCCAGCGCTTCTGTGAATCCAGACGAGGAAATGATCTGCACTGATGCCCAGAATCTTTATGAGTCGGATCCAGGACCAGACGCAGAAGGTTCTGACCATAATGTAGACCCTCATTCCCAAACTGTAACTCCTGTTGGTGGAGACAATGAGGAAGACGATGATAAGACTCCAATACCTGATTGGAGCGACAACTTTAGTTTTTTGTCAGGGCAAGAACAGGTTGGCTCTGAGGACGACGGGTGTGATAACGCACAGGGTGATGATGATGAGGTCGGAGATCCCACTTACTGTCAACCCACAGTCAGCCAAGAGATGAGGTCAGCAGAGGAGGTGGAGGAAGATGCTAGTGACGACGAGGTCAGGTTGCGCCTTCCTGGACAGAGACGTAGTACTGGAAGCACGTCAACAACTGCATCCTCAAACACAACTCTGCCTCTCACCACAAGTCGTGGTGGCTCTTCAGGTCGCATGGGTGCTAAGCCTTGCATAGCCTGGGCATTTTTTCAGATCGATAAAGATGACCCAACTCGTGTTATCTGTAACATTTGTCAGCAAAAGCTAAGTAGAGGCCAAAAAATACATAGTTTGAGTACTTCATGCATGAACCGGCACATGGACATGAAGCATAAGTTGCAGTGGGAAGCTCAGTGTGCTACAATGCGGCATAGCCGGCCGGGCCAATCACCGTCTGCCATATCTTGTGCATCCGCGGCCTCTTCATCCTCTGTGACTGGGGGGACAGCAGTCACACCTGTTTTGGGGCGCAGACCTGCCACCTCTTTACCCGCAACAGCCAGCGTGATTGGCAGGTCATCATTTTCTTTGGAGGTGGTAACACCAGCTGGTGTTGAGCGCTGTCCGACATCGATAGCACCACCTTTGGATCAAGGCAACCTAACATGTCCGCCTGCATCTTCCTCACAGACCGGCAGTTTGCCGGGGACACCCTTATCAACCCCGTCTAAGCACAATAGCCAGCCCTCGGTCCCTCAGATGTGGACAAGTAAAAGACCATTTCCTCCTAGCCATGAGAAAGCTAAGAGGTTGAATTTCACCATCTGCAAGCTCTTGGCTACAGAAATGCTGCCTTTCCGCCTGGTGGACACAGAGGATTTTCGAGACCTTATGTCCGTCGCAGTGCCCCAGTACCAGATGCCCAGTCGGCACTACTTCTCAAAGAAAGGTGTGCCTGCGCTCCACCAGCATGTCGCACACAACATCACCGCTTCTTTGAGAAACTCTGTGTGTGACAGGGTGCATTTCACCACAGACACTTGGACGAGTAGGCATGGACAGGGGCGTTACATGTCGCTGACTGGGCACTGGGTAACTATGGTGACAGCAGGACAAGGGGCTGCTGTCCAAGTCTTGCCGTCCCCACGAGTTGTGCGTCAATCCTCTTTATGTCAAAGTTCCTCCACTGCTTCTGCCTCCTCAACCTCCTCTCGGTCTTCCACCTGCACCCAAAGCCTGTCTGGTCATGCCACAAGCTTTCTAACTGCGCAGAAGGGATCCTGCACACCTCCTTACTATGCTGGCAGTAGGGCTCAACGTCATCAGGCGGTTTTTACATTGAAATGTCTGGGAAATGTGAGTCACACAGCTGAGGAGTTGTGGTCAGCTCTGGAGAACCAATTTCATGAATGGTTGTCTCCACTGGACCTGAAACCAGGGAAGGCCGTGTGCGACAATGCTGCAAACCTGGGTGCGGCCCTTCGCTGGGGCAATGTCACACACGTGCCTTGTATGGCTCACGTGTTGAACCTGGTTGTCCAGCAATTTTTAGCCCACTATCCCAGACTAGATGGCCTTCTGCAGAGGGCACGGTCGCTGTGTGCTCACTTCCGCCGTTCGCATCCCGCAGCTCAGCGACTTACATCTCTACAGAAGTCGTTGGGCCTGCCACTTCACCGGCTAAAATGCGATGTGCGTACCCGGTGGAATTCAACTCTGCACATGTTGCAGCGACTGTGGCAGCACCGACAAGCCCTGGTGCAATACGTTCTGACGTATAGCCTGGGCCAACGAGATTCAGAGGTGGGGCAAATCACGCTGGAGGAGTGGTCTCAGATCAGGGACCTATGCACCCTTCTGCACAGTTTTGAAATGGCGACGAAGATGTTTAGTGCTGACGATGCCATTATCAGCATGACTATTCCGGTGATTTACATGCTGGAGCACATGTTAAACAGAATTCGGAGTCAGGTGGTGGCACAAGAGGAGGTGGAGGAAGTAGAGGAGGAGGAGTTGTATGCGGAAGGGCTAACATCTGCAAGGTCCAGACGGTCGGCTGCACCAAGGCGGCAGGCATGTGAGGGTGGGGGAGATGGTTTTACCAGGGCGCATGGTAGCATCCAAACTAGTGAGGAAGGTGCAGGAGCCCAGGAAGAAGTGGAGGACGAACTGATGGAAGACTCATCAGATGAGGGAGACCTTGATCACATTTCTGTTGTGCGAGGTTGGGGGGAGAGGACAGAGGAAGGAAGCATGATTGTTACCTCGCCACCAACACAACAGGGACTTGGTGCTCCTGGATGCGCAACACACATGAGTGCCTTCTTGCTGCACTACCTGCAACATGACCCTCGAATTGTGAGAATTAGAAATAATCCTGACTACTGGGTTGCCACACTGTTAGATCCCCGGTACAAAAGTAAATTTGCAGAAATTATTCCTGCCATAGAAAGGGATGCACGCATGCAGGAGTATCAGCAGAGACTGTTGCAGAATCTTACATGTGCTTTTCCACAAAATACCAGTGGTGCACGTAGTGAATCTCACAGTTCCAACTTGCCAACCGTGGGACCGTCAAGTGTTCAGCACTCAAACCGTAACAGAACCACAGTATCTGCTGGTAACATCAATTTTGCGGAATCATTTCACCACTTTTTTAGCCCATCCTTTGCAAGGCCACAGGAGACAAGAAGTCTGACACATAGTCAACGCCTAGAGACGATGGTACAGGAGTATCTCCAAGTAAACATTGAAGCCACGACTGTGTCACTGGACCCTTGCTCTTTTTGGGCTTCCAATCTGGATAAATGGCCGGAGCTAGCCACTTACGCCTTGGAGATCTTGTCATGCCCCGCAGCTAGCGTTCTGTCTGAACGTGTGTTCAGCGCTGCTGGTGGTGTGCTGACAGATAAGCGCACGCGGCTCTCCACTGATAATGTAGACAGACTCACGTTCATAAAGATGAACAAATCATGGATCCGAAACGACTTTTCTACCCCTGTGTCATCCTGGGGAGAGTAAAAGCTTGATGATTGGTTAAAATCACCCTACCAACCGTTTTAAGCTTTCAAATTACTAATCATGTTTATCTGTATCTTGACTGGAAAATAATTTGGGCTTTGCAGCAGTGTGCAGCACTGATCCTATTAGGCCATCTATACTAAAGCTTCACCAGATTTAAAATTAAAAATAACTTTTAGCTGCATCTAGCCCGGAAAATAATTTTGGGGCTCCGAGATGCGCAAGGCACATAAGTGCCTTCTTGCTGCACTACCTGCAGCATGACCCTCATATTGTCAGAATTCGAAGTAATCATGACTACTGGGTTGCCACACTCTTAGATCCCCCAAACTTTTCGATCAACCTTTTCATTTTAATAAAGACCAAAAAAATGGTCATTTTTGAAATTATAAGCATTAGCAGGTTGTTAGAAACTGAAATCAAACAGTTTTCAACTCAAAACTTTATTCTAGGTGATGTTACATTTTCACATAGGACCCCTTGTTCGAAAGGAGCTTCTGAACTCTCTCGTCCATTGAATTTGTCAGGTTTTGGATGGTTTCTGCTTCAATTGTTTTGCATGAGGACAGAATACCCTCCCAGAGCTGTTGCTTAGATGTGAACTGCCTCCCGCCATCATAGACACTCCTTTTAATGATGCTCCAAAGGTTCTGAATGGGGTAGAGGTCAGGGGAGCATGGGGGTCACACCCTAAGTTTGTCCCCTTTTATGCCCATATCAGCCAGAGATGCAGATGTTTTATGTGCAGCATGAGATGGTGCATTATCATGCAGAAAAATGATCTTGCTGTGAAATACACGGTTCTTCTTCTTGAACCATGGCAGGAAGTGCTGTTTGAGAAAATCCACATACATTATGGAGTTCATCTTTAGCGCCTTCAGGGATCCTAAAGGGGCCGACAATCTCTCTCCCCATGATTCCAGCCCAAAACATTACTCCACCTCCTCCTTGTTGGCGCTGTAGCCGTGTTTGCGTGGGGTGTCCATCAACCAGCCATCCTCCACTCCATCCATCTGGACCATCGAGCGCTGCACGGCACTCATCCGTGAACAAAACAGTTTTGAAATCAGTCTTCATGTAATGTTTGGCCCACTGGAGCCGTTTCTGCTTGTGTGAAGTGGATAGAGGAGGTCGACAGGATGGCGCATGCACAGCTGCAAACCTCTGAAGGACCCTGCATCTTGTTGTTCGGGGGACGTTGGAGGCACAAGCAGCTTCAAAAACTTGTCTGCTGCTATGACAAGGCTTTTTTGCCGCTGCTCTTTCAACCTGACGTAATTGCCTGTAGGAAAGAGTCCTCAATTTGCCCTTATCAGCACGCACACGTGTGTACTGTGAATCAGCTACATACTTCTTGATTGCCAAGACACTTCATCCTGATCATCGCACAATGTTGATTGTAGTCATGCCTTGACCTAAACACTCCACAATTTGTTGCTTCTCAGCAGCCGACACATCCTTTTTCTTTCCCATTTTGGCAGAAAATGTAGGCTGCTTAATAATGTGAGAGAGCCTTCTTAAGTAGTCTTGCCTTTCATTGGACACACCTGCCAAACTAATTAGCACAGGTGTCTGCAATTGCTTACAGTGATATAAAGAGCCCTGACACACATCACCATCAATGAGTTTAACTGACAAACAAACAAATTCTTCCCTTATCACTCCTAAACACTTTTTGTATAATAATTTGGAACGCAGTGTACATGTGCTTTTCCACAAAACACCAGTGGTTCACGTAGTGAATCTTACAGTTCTAACTTGCCAACCGTGGTCTGTATGGAGTTGTTCAATAAAGGGCCCAAAATTAAGATAGCATAGATGGGAGAGGTCTCTATGAATAGGAATTCCTAAGTATTTGATACCCTGTGAGGGCCAGGCAAAGGGAAAGTTGGACTGGATGGAATCCTATATGGATTTGGGGAGGGAGACATCGAGGGCCTCAGACTTCGCTGCATTGATTTTAAAATTTTACCATGTAACAAAGTGATCTATTTCAGCCATAACAGCATGGATGGATATATGTGATTGAGTGATATATACTAGGACATCATCAGCAAATAGAGAGCACTTGTACTCGGTGCCTCCCACCTCAATCCACCTAATATTGGGGTTATGGCGAATTGATGAGAGCAGGTGCTCCGTCACTAGGATGTATAAGAGAGGGGACAGAGGACATCACTGCCTTGTCCCATTGGTGATTGTGAAAGGTGATGAAAATGTTCTGACGCACCCCCTGGGCCTTGGGACACCCGGAGCCGGACCCTTTTTGGTGGATGCTGGTGGTTGTAGTCTTCGTGGCGGCGACCCAGTTCCGTGGCTCAGGGCGGTCAAACCAGTGGCGGAACTATTTATGTGGTTTTCATGTTTAAATGTCCGACTACGCCACCCGTGGATTGCGGTCAGAGTGAACCGCCGCTACAGGGCAGACCACTGAGGCTGGTGTTGTGGGTGCAGCAGAGCGTAGCATAACTCCCCACGGGAGGAGTATAGCCTCAGGGCAGTGTATGCGGAGGATGGGGGTGATGGTGCAGGGCAGCAGCAGTAACGACACGGAGTCAGTGATGCAGTTCAGGGCCTTTACTCACAGTTCTTATTATCCAGACCACGTCTGCAGGTAACGGCTGCCCACGTCGTACTGTGCTCACCAGGTGAGGGGCTCAGACAACTCCCAGATAACTTTGGAGCACTTCACAGGACCCCCTTTGTGTGTCCTTTGTCTGGCCTTTCTTACCAACACTTCTGTCCGGCTGCCTCGGGCCTCCTCTTGGTAAACTTGGCGCCAGTTTCCCTGACCCTATGTGGTGCCTTCCTAGCGGGTGTAGCGAGGGGCTGCGCCACATAAAATGTCAGAGCCTCCGGTTTCTAGCTGAGGGTCGTTTCCTGCCTCCACTAGTTCGGGGACCGGTCTCCCCCTTTGGCCTGACCCCTCCACGCAGGTGGATTCGGGCGTGCGGTGGCGACTCGCCCGTCCGCACCCCTGGGATCCCTTCATTCCTTGTTCCTGGAGCCTTCTCCGCTCCTCTTCCTTCCTTCTCCCTCTTCCAGGCCTGGGCCTCTGTTACTAGGCCCGCCTCCGGAGCAGAGCTCATGCAGAGCCCCTGCTCCCTGCCACTTCTGCTCAGACTTCTCTGCACTGAACTAAGATGGTGCCCACCTTTTATACTCCCTTCTCAATGCACCCAGGAACTGCTTCCTCCCTGCTCCTGCACTACAGGGTTCCCCTTCCTCAGTGTTCCCTCCCCCCACTCCAGCCAGGGACAGGGACTGTCGTGCCCATCTCAGGGGCATATTGGTCGCCCTGCCCCACGGCAATGTGGTGTAATGCATGCAGGTGTCGGGTCCTGATCCACACTCCATCCTTACCTGAGAGTGAGATATCACACCTCTGGGTGAGGTGCAATACGTCTGTAGCAACCGAGCCCTCAGGGTGCTACAGTTCCATTTATCTTCAGCCTAGGTGACGTATTGCGATACAGGGCCGTGATTTTGGCTATAAAAGGGTCCCCTAGACCCCTACCCCAAGCTTTTTAAGAGAATCATATATGGCGTGCCAGGAGACTCTATGGAATGCTTTCTCAGCATCCAACGAGAGTATCTAATTACAAATTTTTAACTGCATCTAGCCCAGGAAATACTTTGTGCCTAGTAGCAGTGTCTGCTAGTGAGCGGATTATCCCGGCTGTTAAGCAAGCTGCACCACCTGTAGTTTAGACACTTAATTTTTTCAAAGGAAATGCTTCGGGACCATGGGATACTTAGTGAAGAGCATCAGGAGGCACCCCAAGGCATAGGGGCTGGGACTGGCAGTAGGATGCCTTGCGGTGGACAGCCGAGCTCGATCCTTATAAAAGCTTTTTAACTGCAGCAGCTTTAGTGGACGCTACTGGAGCTGGAATTACCGCGGCTGCTGGCATGAGACTTGCCCTCCAATAGATCCTTGTAAATGGATTTAAAGTGTATTCATTCAAATTAGAGAGACAATTTAAATTAAAAAGCTTAGAGCTGCCTCCACCACAGGGGGGCTCGCTCGACCCACCAGCGGACAGGCACCAGTATTGGGAGAGGGGGGCTGGCCGTCAGGGTTCACCGCCGCTCTGGCACAAACCCGGCGACACGGAGGTGGCACGGGCAGGAGCGGACTGGCCGTGTCGGCTTCTCACTTTTTGGATTTTAGAAGGGCATGACATGCCTATATCTGTGTCTCCCCCTCCTTTTACTCCTCCACCTCTTTTATTTTCGCATGACTATATGTACTTGTCACTTTTCCATGTGTTAGTTATGTCTTCTGAGCAGTTTGTCAGCTTTTGGACACCTTTGAAGGTGTTTTCTATGTGTTTCTATGTGTTTTTGTTTGCCTGCCATTGGTTTTAACGGTGTTCGAAGGTGTTCGACGAACAGTTCGACGAACACACGGGTGTTCGACGAACCGAACCGAACTCGAACACTACGGGGGTGGCTCAACACTAATCAAAACCAACACTGGCATGATTGGTCAAAGCTGAGGTACTCTTTTTTGACTATTGGGGAGGCTCTGAATGAGGGCATATAGACAGAATTCTCTAACAGCTGGTGGTTGAGGGTGGACTTTAATAGTTAAAGAGTCACCCATTATCCTTGTAAATTGGGAAATTGGGAGACAGGCAGGTAAAGCTCTAAAAAAACAGAAATAAACTTTACTTAACTGTTGAAACCACTGCTGTTCCAGTGCCTCCTTTGCACTGCTCCCTGGGGTTCTTTGGTGGGAGGGCTAAAGCAATGACATCTACAAGTTGTGACTACTGAACGATGGTGATGGTGGTAGACATTAGACAGTACAAGTGTTTTTTTTTAGAAAAAATGGATAACCCCTCTAACATGTTTCAGGTTCTGATATCTACCATTAACGATGCTGGCCATGATAGCATGGGTATATACTGATGTTTGGTAGCTGGTATGAAAAGAGTGTGGTCCTTGTTAGAAGTCTGAAGAGCTGTAATATTCAGAGGTTGGCAATAAAGGAAGGGGTTGACTAGAAAGTGGCATGGCTGGGATGGTATGTAGTGATGAGCGTGCACTAAAATGCTCGGGTGCTCGATGCTCGGGTCGCGCACATTGGAATACTCGGGTGCTCGGTCCGAGCAATGAGCCCAATGTAAGTCTATGGGAAACTCGAGCATTTTTCCTGCGGTCCCCCCGGCTGTCTTCAGAGGGCCTAAAAATTGGCCAAATCGATGGGAACAGTGCTCAAATGATATGGGAACAGCATGGGGAAGACCCCTGGAAGCATCTCTGACTCCCAGGTCACTGCTGTCAACAACGTTGTCAGAGGTATTACGCCACTTTTACGGACTCACAATAAAACATACAAAAACGAAACCAAAATGGATTTTCCTGGCAAGAATGTTAAGGAACATCCTTTCCAGGGTAATGACTTGTATATATAAGGCAAAATAAATATACAAAAACAAAAATGCTCTTCCACACTTTGGGCTATGTTCACACGTAGCGTATTTGATGCGTTTTTCCACTTTTTCATTGCCTTCAACGTTAAAAATGCATTCACCATGAAATGTCATTTTAACATTTTACTACATTATCTGGCCATGTGGTATGTGAGACATGATCAGACACATTCATACAGTGCTGAAAAGACATGGGAACAGCATGGGGAAGACCCCTGGAAGCATCTCTGACTCCCAGGGCACTTCCTAAAACTGTGGTCATCTCATCAGACGTGATCCTATATTACTACAATAATAATACTGACATTTTTGGCAACGTGACAAATCTTAAACTCCATTTAAAATGGGCAAGGTGTGTGTCAAGGGACGGGGAAGTGCACGTTATGATGATGGTGATAATGCACGCAGAGGCCGTGGGCAAGATGAAACTGTGCCTGCTGAGGAAGCACAACAAACACCTACGTCATGTCGAACTACATTCCTGTCCCAATTTCTAGGGGGCCGCGGAACACCACTATTGAAGCCAGAGCAGTGTGAATAGGTTGTTGGTTGGATACCAGATAAAGCTTCCAGTCAGTTTGCCACCATCACCACCACCCTGTGTTCCACATGGTCCAGTCTCAGTAGATGTGAGTCTGGACCACATTATTATTATTACTTTATCGCCATTTATTCCATGGCGCTTTACATGTAAAAAAGGGGTATACATCGCAAAAACAATTACAATAATCTTGAACAAAAATGTGACAGCGACTGGTACAGGAGAGGACCCTGCCTGCGAGGGCTCACAGTTTACAAGGGATGGGTGAGCATACAGTAGGTGAGGATAGAGCGGGTCGTGCTGCAGTATGGTGGAGTGAGGGTTACAGCAGGTTACACATGTCGCAAGTGGTGGGTCTTCAGGTGTTTTTTGAAGGTTTCAACAGTAGGCGAGAGTCAGAAATGGTGGGGCAGAGAGTTCCAGAGAAGGGGGGATGCACGGGAGAAATCTTGTATGCGATTGTGGGAAGAGGAGATAAGAGGGGAGTAGAGAAGGAGATCTTGTGAGGATCGGAGGTTGCGTGCAGGTAAGTACCGGGAGACTAGGTCACAGATGTATGGAGGACACAGGTTGTGGATGATTTTGCATGCCAAGGTTAGGGTTTTGAACTGGAGTCTCTGGGCAATGGGGAGCAAGTGAAGGGATTGACAGAGAGTAGAGGCCAGGGAATAGCGAGGGGACAGGTGGATTAGTCAGGCAACAGAGTTTAGGATAGACTGGAGGAATGCAAGAGTGTTAGAAGGGAGGCCACAGAGTAGGAGGTTGCAGTTGTCGAGAAGGGAGGTGATGAGAGCGTGTACTAGTGTTTTTGAAGATTCGTGGTTGAGGAATGTGCGGATCCAGCCTGATCCTCCTTCCTCCCACTATTCCGAGTGCCCTGAGACAACTGATCACATCACTTGGACACTCCGAAGAGCTGTTTTGTTCATCTTTCCATTTATAGATTCTGGCCTCTCTCTCAGCCCACTCGGAAGTGGAAAGAGCTTGGATATGTGGTTTGAAGGAAAGATTAGAGTCCAGGGTTACCCCAAGAGCTGTTCACCTTTCCTCTTGACCGGCCAGCTTCAAGCAGGACAACAGAAGATCGCATGTAGCTATTTGAGCAGCCATGGTCACCCGAAGATGACAGTGGGAAAATGCAATTACTGTCGCAAGAGGTGGATAATGATAAAATACAATGAACAGAAAGTCAGGAGGAGGACCAGGGTGCGGAAGTGGAAGACAAAGCGGTGGACGATGAAGTCACTGACCCAACATGGCAAGGGGACATGCAGAGCGAGGACAGCAGCACACAGGGGTAGGGAGGCATAGCACCACAACAGGCAGGAGCAAGCAGTATAGTGGCCACAGACACAAGGTGGGCAACTGCTCCCCGGAACACTAACAAGACGGAAGTTGCCAGTACGACTGTTAGCTCTTCCCGAGTCTGGTTCTTTTTCAAATACTGTTCAGATAAGCCCAAAAAGGCCATTTGCTACATCTGCCAGGCCAGCATCAGCAAGAGCACCAAAACAACAAGCCTGACCACCACCAGCATGCTCAGGCACATGATAGCAAAACACCCGACTAGGTGGGCCAAACACCAAGGTCCAGAAACAGTGTCTGCGGGTGACACCACTGCCTCTTCTGCTGTTGTGCGTGCACGCCAATCCCCTGTCCATGGCACATGCGAAGATGCCTCTCGCCCTGCACATGTCGTTGCCGACTTGCAACCATCATTGTCCACATCCTTATCTCTTCACAGCAAGGATTTTGTATGTTCTCCCCATGTTTGCATGAGCTTCCACCTCAGTAAAAAAACAGCCATAGAGTGTCCAGGAACCTTCCCACAGACTTTTCTTAGCTAGGGCTGCTTCTCGGCAGGGTTGGATGAGCCCACCAGAGAATCCTCAGGTGGGCCCTGGCTTCTCCATCAGGAGAGTTCATGATAGCGCAAACTTTGCAGCTGCTATGGAGCTCTTGAGCAGGGGAGAAAGGTGGGCCCTCAGAATCAAGTCCTCTGATGGGCCCAATGTTTTTCAGTCTGACACTCGGTGAGAGTTGTATTTCACCACAGCCATAGTCTTTTGCTCGGTGAATGGACAAGCATAGAGAGAAACCGTATCTACTCCGGCTGTCATTTTCTCCGCCACCAGGTTCCGCCAATTGTCACACACGACCATGCCTGGCTATATGTTCAGCGGTGAGAGCCAAAGATCAGGCTGCTGTGTTACAGCTTTCAACAACTCTGCAGAGGTGGGCGGTTTGTCATCTAAGCATTAAGCATACTATCTTCAGCATAGCCTGTTGCCGCTTGGCCATGGCAGTGCTGCAGTGCTTCCAGTTTGTGACTGATGTGGTCATTTCAGAGATGGAGGCCAAACAGAAGGAGGAGAAGGTACAGGAGCTGAAAAATGTGATTACATTGAGGCTACATTGGTGCGTCTGGTTTTTATTCTAAAATGATCCTACTGTGTTTTTATTTATTTTTTTTTACGTCTCTTCAAATGTGCATTGGAGTTTGTCCTAATTTTTGGCAGCCCTTGAAATTGCTGCATATGCAATAACAGTATAGGAGACACACTCCTTAATAATGGGAAGGACAATTAAAATAGATTCTATATTCTAGAATATTAACTGTCTTATCTGAAATTCTTTTGCGGTTGAGGTATCGCAGTATGGATAGCATATTACATCGATCCAGCCAGATATTATTGCCTTATACTGCATGCTGCTGGTGCTGCCCAAAAAAATGTAAAATCTATTCTATTCCCTATCGATAACGCTGTTAGATGCATTTACAATAGGGGCAGATGCTGCTAGGTGGTTTCATCACCAGCTACAGATTCATTCTGGTTGCATAAATGTCTTCCACAGTCCATAACTTTATGTTTTTTTATTTATTTGGCCTATATACAAGTCATTACCCTGGAAAGAATGTTTCTTAACATTTTTTCCATTTCAGCTGTTTTTTTTGTATATTTTTTGTCAGTCCGTAAAAGTGACATAATACTCTGACAACATTGTTCACAGATAAGCTATTTGTCAGTGACCAACTGTGAATAGGTTTGAACCCACAGCTGCAATAGTTTAAATGGAGTGTAATATTTGACACGCTCACAATAATTGTTGGATTATTAGGGCAGTCATATGGGATAACGTCTGATGGCCATGGTTTCAGGCAGTCGCCTAATAGTATGGTATTTGTCAGCGACCAAGTGTCAATCGGTTCATCAAAACACAGATGGCTGACTTTAAATGGAGTGGAATATTTGGCACGCTCCACAAAATTTCTGTATTATTATGGCAGTCATATGGATCACATGCGTCTGATCATTGAAAAAAGTTCCTCTGCTTCCACAATACCTTAATATTAATAAAACAAAAAAAATCTGGCTGTATTCTGTGAACAAGCAAATGGAGCTGTAAAATGGTGTACACTGACACATTGCTACAATCTATAAATGGAGGACAATATTTTCCACGTTCACTTCAAATGGCTGGATTTGAACCGCAGTTATATGTGAGATATGTCTGACAGAGAACCATGGTTTTAAATAGCAGGCCTGTAGTTTACTAATATTATTCTTCACAGAGACCTAGTGTGAATAGCTTGATCGACACACTGCTACAAAGTAGAAAAGGAGGCCAGTATTTTCCACATTCAGTTCAAATTTCTGGATTTTTATCACTGTAATATGGAAAAGATCTGGCTGTATTTTGCAGTGCTAACAAGCAAATGGAGCAGAAAATGGTGTACTCTGGATTGCTTATTAAGCAAATAACCGGGATTAAGAAAAAAAAAAAAATTGCCCTGGACCCTAATACCTGGAGTTATGTCTACAAATATTTGTCACAGCAGAATCACTCAGAAGTTGAACATGCAATGGACCCTCTTGTGCTGTCACATACCCTGCCTGCCTTGGTTTTTAAGCAAATAACCAGTATTAAGATAAAAAAAAATTGCCCTGTACCCTGATACCTGGGGCTATGTCTACAATTATCTGAGATACAGAAGTATCTAAGAACTGCAGTAGCAGACAGAATGTTCAATTGACCATCTTGTGCTGTATCATGCACTGCAGTCTGCCACATACACTGCCTGCCTAACTCCTGCTATCACCACTGAATATATGCAGCTGGATTAGTCCTCAGAATAACTGTTACTTCAGATGAATATATATACAGTACAGACCAAAAGTTTGGACCCACCTTCTCATTTAAAGATTTTTCTGTATTTTCATGACTATGACAATTGTACATTCACACTGAAGGCATCAAAACTATGAATTAACACATGTGGAATTATATACTTAACAAAAAAGTGTGAAACAACTGAAAATATGTCTTATATTTTAGGTTCTTCAAAGTAGCCACCTTTTGCTTTGATGACTGCTTTGCACACTCTTGGCATTCTCTTGATGACCTTCAAGAGGTAGTCAACGGAAATGGTTTTCACTTCACAGGTGTGCCCTGTCAGGTTTAATAAGTTGGATTTCTTGCCTTATAAATGGGGTTGGGACCATCAGTTGTGTTGTGCAGAAGTCAGGTGGATACACAGCTGATAGTCCTACTGAATAGACTGTTAGAATTTGTATTATGGCAAGAAAAAAGCAGCTAAGTAAAGAAAAACGAGTGGCCATCATTACTTTAAGAAATGAAGATCAGTCAGTGCGAAAAATTGGGAAAACTTTGAAAGTGTCCCCAAGTGCAGTTGCAAAAACCATCAAGCGTGTAACATACCTGGCGGCGTCCTTGCATGGTGGTCCATCTCCCACTGTGCAAGAGCGCGCACTTGATCTCCAGTCCAGAATGTCTCTCTGGCTTCCCTCCATGCTGTCTGTTTGTGTCTGTTTCTGCTGCTTAAGGGCGGCGCCCGATCACTTCCTGCTTTTTGTACCTGCTGTGGGTCACACCCCTTGTGCGTCCTCAGCCTATTGCTGTCTGTCACCTGGTATATAGCTCAGCTGCTCCCATCTATTCCTGCCTGAGCATAGTGTTTCTTTCAGTGTGTGCTTGCACTCTGAAGGTGCCAGGTCCCGTTCTGTGTTCTCTTGTCTGCCTATCCTGGAGGCTGTATTTCCAGGCCTGTCTGAACACGCTCCTAGCCTGTTCCTCCTGCCTTCTAGGGGCCGATTACCTAGACCCGTTCCTGTATCTTGTCTGACCTGTCTGAACACGCTCCTAGCCTGTTCCTCCCGCCTTCTAGGGGCCGATTACCTAGACCCGCTCCTGTATCTTGTCTGTCCTGTCTGAACACGCTCCTTGCCTGTTCGTCCTGCCTCTCTGGGGGCCGTATTCCCAGACCCGCTCCTGTATTCCGCTGCAGTGTCGGTCTCCTCCGTACACTCAGTTCCAGTCTGAACTCTCTCCTATCCTTTACCTGTTTTGCCTCTATGTCCGTTCCCTTCCTTTTTCTGCAGAGTCTGAACTCGTACCTAACTCCTGCTTGTTGTCTCTGTACTCCCGTTTGTGAGTTTGTGGTCCACTCGCTACTTCTCTGCAAGTACCCTGTGGGTGTCTGGCTCTGCCTTTCCCTTCCTGTCTGTTCTGTGTGAACAGAGCCCTGTCCCCCCCTACTCAGCCTTGCCTGCTCTGACTCCTTTGCTCACCGCTCCGGCGGTTCTAGCCTGCTCTGACTCCTTTGCTCACCGCTCCGGCGGTTCTAGCCTGCTCTGACTCCTTTGCTCACCGCTCCGGCGGTTCTAGCCTGCTCTGACTCCTTTGCTTACCGCTCCGGCGGTTCTAGCCTGCTCTGACTCCTTTGCTCACCGCTCCGGCGGTTCTAGTCTGCTCTGACTCCTTTGCTCACCGCTCCGGCGGTTCTAGTCTGCTCTGACTCCTTTGCTTACCGCTCCGGCGGTTCTAGCCTGCTCTGACTCCTTGCTCACTGCTCCGCAGCCTTGCTCCGCTCTGACCCTTTTGCTCACTGCTCCGGCAGCCTTGCTCCGCTCTGACCCTTCTGCCCGCTGCTCCGGCAGTCCTGTCCTGCCCTGCTTCTGCCCGCTGCTCCGGCAGTCCTGTCCTGCCCTGCTTCTGCCCGCTGCTCCGGCAGTCCTGTCCTGCCCTGCTTCTGCCCGCTGCTCCGGCAGTCCTGTCCTGCCCTGCTTCTGCCCGCTGCTCCGGCAGTCCTGTCCTGCCCTGCTTGTGCTCGCTGCTCCTGCAGCCCCGTCCTGCTCTGTTCTTGCCCACCACTTCGGGTGTTCCCTCTCTGCTGTGGTTGTCTACCGCATCTGCGGTTCTGTGACCCAGTCTGTACTGGGTATTAACCTTTCTGTGCTCCAGCCCGTCCTTTTGGCCAGTACCTCCCTGCCTGCATACTCGCCTGTATCCACCCATCTGCATACCTGCCGTGTTTGCTTACATCCACCAGTCTGTGCCAGCCTAACCTGCCTGTTCCTGAGTCCCAGTGTGTACTGGGTCCTATCCCGCCTGTGTTCCTACCTGCTAGTGCCTCCCTGTCTGCACTCTAGCTGTGCTTGCCTGTACCCCTCTGCCTGTATTGTTCCTGAGTCCCAGTGTGTACTGGGTCCTATCCCGCCTGTGTTCCTACCTGCTAGTGCCTCCCTGTCTGCACTCTAGCTGCGCTTGCCTTTAACCGCCTGCCTGCATACCAGTCGTGCCTGCCTATACCCTCCAGTCTGTGCGCCAGCCTAACCAGCCTGTTCCAGTAATCCCTGTGTGGGTCAACCCCCGTGTCCGGAGTTTGACCTGGAGTAGCACCTGGTCCCTCTGCCCGGTTTCTCCCTGGTGCACTGGCGTCGTATGCCGTCGTGCCATCTTGGTCGGATCGGCCAGATACTTAGTCACGCCCCTCCAGGCACTCTCCGGTTCATGGTCCAGTGGAACCACAACACCCGCACACGCCAGTCAGTCCGGGCGTGTGCATAACAGCATGCTCAGGCCATGGTTCCCGTTGAGCCCCACGGCCTTCGCTCTCTGAGAAGTTTTCCAGCGAATACATGCATTAAAAATAAATAAATAAAATTTATTTTTTTTCTCAGCTGAGTTCCAGGCGAATTACGCACCCGTCCAGATGGATCTATCTGCTCTCGTTCCTGCGGATCCGCCACGTTACTATGGGGATCCAAGACAAAGTCGTGCATTTGTGGAGCAATGCATGCTACACTTCAAGTTCTACCCTCTATGTTTTCCCACCGATCGGGTTAAGGTGGCATTCATTATGTCTTACCTGGCGGGTGATGCCTTGGAATGGATCAACCCCCTATATGAAACACAGGATCCGATCCTCCTGGACCTAATGGCCTTCCTGGTGGCCTTTCTAATGGTCTTCGATGATCCTAACCCGGAGGCTCCTGCTGAAGCTTCACCTCCCAATATCCCGGAGCAGCCCCGATGGGTAATGTGTGTGGGTAGCGCAATAGTCCTCCAGCCCAATGAGACTACTGTCCACCCAGAATCTTCACAGGGTGACTACGCTTTCCGGAATACATCTCCCAACCTCAAGAGGCAGTCCAGACGTGCTAGACGTAGAGGCAAGCCGTCACGCCAGGGTCTGTCCTCCCTGAGACCTCCTGACCCCAATCTTGAAGTCCCTACTGAAGCTTCATCTCCCTGTATCCCGGAGAAGCCCCAACGGGTAATGTGCGTGGGTAGTGCTCCGGTTCTCCTGCCCGAAGAGACTTCTGCCCATCCAGACGCCACACAGGAGAACTTCCTGCACCCGGCATCAGATGCTTCACCCACTTTAACCGGTGTGCATGTCCAAGGATGCTCCAAAGCTGTGGTTACCTCTGAGTCTGTGCACCTCTACTACCTGGTGGAGGACCCCCTGTTGCCTCCTGAATCCTCCGGGATACCACTCGATGACAAATGGAGAGAGACTTCTCTACACTCGGTACTCAATACTTTGTCCGCTTCGTCCTGTGAGCCTGACAATCGGTACCCCAAAGTGGTAGTTACCCCCGAGTCTCTACACCCCTCCGACCAGGCGGAGGACCTCCAGTTGTCTCCAGAACCCTTCGGGGTGCTACCTAGTAGCGAAAGGACAGAGACTCTCCTATACTCTGTACCTGATACCTCGCTCGCTTCGTCCAGTGAGTCCAACCTAGTGTACTCCGAAGCAGAGGTTACTCCCGAGTCTCTACACCCCTCCGACCAGGCGGAGGACCTCCAGTTGTCTCCAGAACCCTTCGGGGTGCTACCTGGTAGCGAAAGGACAGAGACTCTCCTTTACTCTGTACCTGATACCTCGCTCGCTTCGTCCAGTGAGTCCAACCTAGTGTACTCTGAAGCAGAGGTTACCCGTGAGTCTCTACACCCTTCTGACCAGGCGGAGAACCGCCAGTTGTCTCCAGAACCCTTCGGGGTGCCACCTGGTGGTGAATGGACAGAGACTTTCCTATACTCGGTACCCGATACCTCGCCTGCTTCGTCCAGTGAGTCCGACCTAGTGTACTCTGAAGCAGATGTTTTCTCTGAGCCTCTGCACTCTTCTGACCCGGCGGAGGACCTCCAGTTGTTTCCTGAATCCTCCGGGGTACCACCAGATAACAAAGAGACAGTGACTTTTCCTCATTATGTACCTGATAACCCGTCTATTTCTTCCTGTGAGCTTGACAAGATGTACCTCGAAGCAGAGATTACCCCCAAGTCTCTGTCCCCCTCCAACCCGGTGAAGGACTTCCAGTTGTCTCCTGTACCCTCTGGGGTGCCACCTGAAAATATGTGGAGAGAGACTTCCTTGTGTGCTGTTCCTGGTACTCCACCCGTTTTGTCTGTTGCTGAGGATGGCTGGATAGGAGGTAGCATCCTAGCTAACCAGATGAGATCAGTTTTTCCTGTGGACAGTGGAAGTGATCTCCTTGAAGTGAACGACTGGTCCTCGAATTCCCTGCGGAAGATTCTGGCAGACCTGAAGAAGAGGGGGCGTAAGGGGGGGGGTACTGTAACATACCTGGCGGCGTCCTTGCATGGTGGTCCATCTCCCACTGTGCAAGAGCGCGCACTTGATCTCCAGTCCAGAATGTCTCTCTGGCTTCCCTCCATGCTGTCTGTTTGTGTCTGTTTCTGCTGCTTAAGGGCGGCGCCCGATCACTTCCTGCTTTTTGTACCTGCTGTGGGTCACACCCCTTGTGCGTCCTCAGCCTATTGCTGTCTGTCACCTGGTATATAGCTCAGCTGCTCCCATCTATTCCTGCCTGAGCATAGTGTTTCTTTCAGTGTGTGCTTGCACTCTGAAGGTGCCAGGTCCCGTTCTGTGTTCTCTTGTCTGCCTATCCTGGAGGCTGTATTTCAAGGCCTGTCTGAACACGCTCCTAGCCTGTTCCTCCTGCCTTCTAGGGGCCGATTACCTAGACCCGTTCCTGTATCTTGTCTGACCTGTCTGAACACGCTCCTAGCCTGTTCCTCCCGCCTTCTAGGGGCCGATTACCTAGACCCGCTCCTGTATCTTGTCTGTCCTGTCTGAACACGCTCCTTGCCTGTTCGTCCTGCCTCTCTGGAGGCCGTATTCCCAGACCCGCTCCTGTATTCCGCTGCAGTGTCGGTCTCCTCCGTACACTCAGTTCCAGTCTGAACTCTCTCCTATCCTTTACCTGTTTTGCCTCTATGTCCGTTCCCTTCCTTTTTCTGCAGAGTCTGAACTCGTACCTAACTCCTGCTTGTTGTCTCTGTACTCCCGTTTGTGAGTTTGTGGTCCACTCGCTACTTCTCTGCAAGTACCCTGTGGGTGTCTGGCTCTGCCTTTCCCTTCCTGTCTGTTCTGTGTGAACAGAGCCCTGTCCCCCCCTACTCAGCCTTGCCTGCTCTGACTCCTTTGCTCACCGCTCCGGCGGTTCTAGCCTGCTCTGACTCCTTTGCTCACCGCTCCGGCGGTTCTAGCCTGCTCTGACTCCTTTGCTCACCGCTCCGGCGGTTCTAGCCTGCTCTGACTCCTTTGCTCACCGCTCCGGCGGTTCTAGCCTGCTCTGACTCCTTTGCTTACCGCTCCGGCGGTTCTAGCCTGCTCTGACTCCTTTGCTCACCGCTCCGGCGGTTCTAGTCTGCTCTGACTCCTTTGCTCACCGCTCCGGCGGTTCTAGTCTGCTCTGACTCCTTTGCTTACCGCTCCGGCGGTTCTAGCCTGCTCTGACTCCTTGCTCACTGCTCCGCAGCCTTGCTCCGCTCTGACCCTTTTGCTCACTGCTCCGGCAGCCTTGCTCCGCTCTGACCCTTCTGCCCGCTGCTCCGGCAGTCCTGTCCTGCCCTGCTTCTGCCCGCTGCTCCGGCAGTCCTGTCCTGCCCTGCTTCTGCCCGCTGCTCCGGCAGTCCTGTCCTGCCCTGCTTCTGCCCGCTGCTCCGGCAGTCCTGTCCTGCCCTGCTTCTGCCCGCTGCTCCGGCAGTCCTGTCCTGCCCTGCTTCTGCCCGCTGCTCCGGCAGTCCTGTCCTGCCCTGCTTGTGCTCGCTGCTCCTGCAGCCCCGTCCTGCTCTGTTCTTGCCCACCACTTCGGGTGTTCCCTCTCTGCTGTGGTTGTCTACCGCATCTGCGGTTCTGTGACCCAGTCTGTACTGGGTCTTAACCTTTCTGTGCTCCAGCCCGTCCTTTCGGCCAGTACCTCCCTGCCTGCATACTCGCCTGTATCCACCCATCTGCATACCTGCCGTGTTTGCTTACATCCACCAGTCTGTGCCAGCCTAACCTGCCTGTTCCTGAGTCCCAGTGTGTACTGGGTCCTATCCCGCCTGTGTTCCTACCTGCTAGTGCCTCCCTGTCTGCACTCTAGCTGTGCTTGCCTGTACCCCTCTGCCTGTATTGTTCCTGAGTCCCAGTGTGTACTGGGTCCTATCCCGCCTGTGTTCCTACCTGCTAGTGCCTCCCTGTCTGCACTCTAGCTGCGCTTGCCTTTAACCGCCTGCCTGCATACCAGTCGTGCCTGCCTATACCCTCCAGTCTGTGCGCCAGCCTAACCAGCCTGTTCCAGTAATCCCTGTGTGGGTCAACCCCCGTGTCCGGAGTTTGACCTGGAGTAGCACCTGGTCCCTCTGCCCGGTTTCTCCCTGGTGCACTGGCGTCGTATGCCGTCGTGCCATCTTGGTCGGATCGGCCAGATACTTAGTCACGCCCCTCCAGGCACTCTCCGGTTCATGGTCCAGTGGAACCACAACACCCGCACACGCCAGTCAGTCCGGGCGTGTGCATAACAAAGCGCAACAAAGAAACTGGCTCACATGAGGACTGCCCCAGGAAAGGAGGACCAAGAGTCACCTCTGCTTCTGAGGATAAGTTTATCCGAGTCACCAGCCTCAGAAATCACAGGTTAACAGCAGCTCAGATTAGAGACCAGGTCAATGCCACACAGAGTTCTAGCAGCAGACACATCTCTTCAACAACTGTTAAGAGGAGACTTTGCGCAGCAGGCCTTCATGGTAAAATAGCTGCTAGGAAACCACTGCTAAGGACAGGCAACAAGCAGAAGAGACTTGTTTGGGCTAAAGAACACAAGGAATGGACATTAGACCAGAGGAAATCTGTGCTTTGGTCTGATGAGTCCAAATTTGAGATCTTTGGTTCCAACCACCGTGTCTTTGTGCGACGCAGAAAAGGTGAACGGATGGACTCTACATGCCTGGTTCCCACCGTGAAGCATGGAGGAGGAGGTGTGATGGTGTGGGGGTGCTTTGCTGGTGACACTGTTGGGGAGTTATTCAAAATTGAAGGCATACTGAACCAGCATGCCTACCACAGCATCTTGCAGCGGCATGCTAATCCATCAGGTTTGCGTTTAGTTGGACCATCATTTATTTTTCAACAAGGCCAATGACCCCAAACACACCACCAGGCTGTGTAAGGGCTATTTGACCAAGAAGGAGAGTGATGGGGTGCTACGCCAGATGACCTGGCCTCCACAGTCACCATACCTGAACCCAATCGAGATGGTTTGGGGTGAGCTGGACCGCAGAGTGAAGGCAAAAGGGCCAACAAGTGCTAAGCATCTCTGGGAACCCCTTCAAGATTGTTGGAAGACCATTTCCGGAGACTACCTCTTGAAGCTCATCAAGAGAATGCCAAGAGTGTGCAAAGCAGTCATCAAAGCAAAAGGTGGCTACTTTGAAGAACCTAGAATATAGGACATATTTTCAGTTGTTTTACACTTTTTTGTTAAGTATATAATTCCACATGTGTTAATTCATAGTTTTGATGCCTTCAGTGTGAATGTACAATTTTCATAGTCATGAAAATACAGAAAAATCTTTAAATGAGAAGGTGTGTCCAAACTTTTGGTCTGTACTGTATATATACAGTTATATGAAAAAGTTTGGGCACCCCTATTAATCTTAAGATTAATGTTTTATAAAAATTGGTGTTTTTGCAACAGCTATTTTAGTTTGATATATGTAAGAACTGTTGGACACAGTAATGTTTCTGCCTTGAAATGAGGTTTATTGTACTAACAGAAAATGTGCAATCTGCATTCAAACAAAATTTGACAGGTGCATAAGTATGGGCACCCTTATCATTTTCTTGTTTTAAATACTCCTACCTACTTTTTACTGACTTACTAAAGCATTTTTTTTGGTTTTGTAACCTCATTGAGCTTTGAACTTCATAGCCAGGTGTATGCAATCATGAGAAAAGCTACTTAAAGTGGCCACTTGCAAGTTGTTCTCCTGTTTGAATCTCCTCTGAAGAGTGGCATCATGGGCTCCTCAAAACAACTGTCAAATGATCTGAAAACAAAGATTATTCAACATAGTTGTTCAGGGGAAGGATACAAAAAGCTGTCTCAGAGATTTAACCTGTCAGTTTCCACTGTGAGGAACATAGTAAGGAAATGGAAGAACACAGGGACAGTTCTTGTTAAGGCCAGAAGAGGCAGGCCAAGAAAAATATCAGAAAGGCAGAGAAGAAGAATGGTGAGATCAGTCAAGGACAATCCTCAGACCACCTCCAGAGAGCTGCAGCATCAACTTGCTGCAGATAGTGTCACTGTGCATCGGTCAACTATACAACGCACTTTGCACAAGGAGAAGCTGTATGGGAGAGTGATGCGAAAGAAGCCGTTTCTGCAAGCACGCCACAAACAGAGTCGACTGAGGTATGCAAAAGCACATTTGGAGAAGCCAATTTCTTTTTGGAAGAAGGTCCTGTGGACTGATGAAACCAAGATTGAGTTGTTTGGTCATACAAAAAGGCGTTATGCATGGCGGCAAAAATACACAGCATTCCAAGAAAAACACTTGCTACCCACAGTAAAATTTGGTGGAGGTTCCATCATGCTTTGGGGCTGTGTGGCCAATGCCGGCCCCGGGAATCTTGTTAAAGTTGAGGGATGCATGGATTCCACTCAGTATCAGCAGATTCTTGACAATAATGTTCAACAATCAGTGACAAAGTTGAAGTTACGCAGGGGATGTATCTTTCAACAAGACAATGATCCAAAACACCACTCTAAATATACTCAGGCATTCATGCAGAGGAACAATTACAATGTTCTGGAATGGCCATCCCAGTCCCCAGACCTGAATATCATTGAACATCTGTGGGATCATTTGAAGAGGGCTGTCCATGCTCGGCGACCATCAAACTTAACTGAACTGGAATTGTTTTGTAAAGAGGAATGGTCAAAAATACCTTCATCCAGGATCCAGGAAATCATTAAAAGCTACAAGAAGCGACTAGAGGCTGTTATTTTTGCAAAAGGAGGATCTACTAAATATTAATGTCACTTTTCTGGTGAGGTGCCCATACTTATGCACCTGACAAATTTTGTTTGAATGCAGATTGCACATTTTCTGTTAGTTCAATAAACCTCATTTCTAGGCAGAAACATTACGGTGTCCAACAGTTATTACATATATCAAACTGAAATAGCTGTTGCAAAAACACCAATTTTTATAAAACATTAATCTTAAGATTAATAGGGGTGCCCAAACTTTTTCATATAACTGTATATAGATATATATATATATTAGTGTTGAGCAAGTATGTTCTGTTCCGAGTATGCTTGGCCGAGCTCCGAGTATTTACAGCTGCTCGGTGATGTGTTTGAATCGCTCCCGTGTGCATGATTTGCAACTGTTTCACAGCTTTATTACATGTGAGGAATGTGTAAGAAATAGACATTCCTCCCATGTATTAAAACTGTCAAACAGTCACAAATCATGCACACAGGAGTGATTCAAACATATCATCGAGCAGCTGTAAATACTCGGAGCTCGGCCCGAGCATACTCGACGAAAGGGTTAATAGAACATATTCGCTCAACACTAATATATACAGTGGTGGCCAAAAGTATCGGCACCCCTGCAATTCTGTCAGATAATACTCAGTTTCTTCCTGAAAATGATTGCAATCACAAATTCTTTGGTATTATTATCTTCATTTAACCCCTTCAGGACCCAGCCTATTTTGACCCTAAAGACCTTGGCATTTTTGTCAATTCTGGCAGTGTCCCTTTACGAAGTAAAAACTCTGGAACACTTCAACGGATCCTAGCGATTCTGAGACTGTTTTTTCGTGACATATTGGGCTTCATGTTAGTATTAAATTTAGGTCGATAATATTTGCGTTTATTTGTGAAAAAATCAAAAATATGGGAAAAATTTGGAAAATTTTGCAATTTTCAAATTTTGAATTTTTATTCTGCTAAACTAGAGAGTGATGTGACACAAAATAGTTAATAAATAACATTTCCCACATGTCTACTTTACATCAGCACAATTTTGGAAAAAAAAAAAATTTTTGGTAGGAAGTTAGAAGGGTTCAAAGTTCATCAGCAAATTTTCTATTTTCCAGCAAAATTTGCAAAGCCATTTTTTTTAGTGACCACGTCACATTTGAAGTCTCTTTGAGGGGTGTACATGACAGAAAACACCCAAAAGTGACACCATTCCAAAAACTGCACCCCTCAAGCTACTCAAAACTACATTCAAGAAGATTATTAACCCTTCAGGTGCATCACAGGAACTAAAGCCACATGGAAGAAAAAAATGAACATTTTTATTTTTCTAACAAAAATTTTCTTTTAGCCTAAATTTTTTAATTTTCACATGGGTAACATGGGTAACAGGATAAAATGCATCCTAAAATTTGTTGGTCAATTTCTCCTGAGTACACTGATACCTCAGATGTGGTCATAAACCACTGTTTGGGCACACGGCAGGGCTCAGAAGGGAAGGAGCGCCATTTTACTTTTTGAATGGAAAATTAGCTCCAAAAGTCAAATTGCGCTCCTTCTCTTCTGAGCCCTGCCATGCGCCCAAACAGTGGTTTATGACCACATATGAGGTATCAGTGTACTCAGGAGAAATTGACCATTTTAGGATGCATTTTATCCTGTTACCCATGTGAAAATTAAAAAATTTAGGCTAAAAGAAAATTTTTTTGAAAAAAAAAGTACTTTTTTGTTTTCACAGATCATTTTGTGAAGCACCTGGGGGTTCCAAGTGCTCACTATGCATCTAGATAGGTGCCTTGGGGGGTCTAGTTTCCAAAATGGGGTCACTTGTGGGGGAGCTCCACTTTTTAGGCACATTAGGGGCTCTCCAAACGCAACATGGTGTCCGCTAACAATTTGAGCCGATTTTCCATTCAATTTGTTTGCGGACACCATGTCCCGTTTGGAGAGCCGCTGTGTGCCCAAACATTGGAGCTCACCTACAAGTGACCCCATTTTGGAAACTATACCCCCCAAGGCACCTATCTAGATGCATAGTGAGCACTTGGAACCCCCAGATCCTTCACAAATTAATCCGTAAAAATCAAAAAAGTGTTTTTTTTTCCACTTTTTCATTTTTATGAATCAATTTGTGAAGCACCTGGGGGTTCCAAGTGCTCACTATGCATCTAGATAGGTGCCTTGGGGGGTCTAGTTTCCAAAATGGGGTCACTTGTGGGGGAGCTCCAATGTTTGGGCACACAGCGGCTCTCCAAAAGCAACATGGTGTCCGCTAACAAATTGTCGACTCAAATTGTTAGAAGACACCATGTTGCGTTTGGAGAGCCGCTGTGTGCCCAAACATTGGTGCTCCCCCACAAGTGACCCCATTTTGGAAACTAGACCCCCCAAGGCACTTACCTAGATGCATAGTGAGCACTTGAAACCCCCAGGTCCTTCACAAATTAATCCGTAAAAATAAAAAAGTGTTTTTTTTTCCACTTTTTCATTTTTATGAATCAATTTGTGAAGCACCTGGGGGTTCCAAGTGCTCACTATGCATCTAGATAGGTGCCTTGGGGGGTCTAGTTTCCAAAATGGGGTCACTTGTGGGGGAGCTCCAATGTTTGGGCACACAGCGGCTCTCCAAATGCAACATGGTGTCCGCTAACAAATTGTCGGCTCAAATTGTTAGAAGACACCATGTTGCGTTTGGAGAGCCGCTGTGTGCCCAAACATTGGAGCTCCCCCACAAGTGACCCCATTTTGGAAACTAGACCCCCCAAGGCACCTATCTAGATGCATAGTGAGCACTTGGGACCCCCAGGTCCTTAGGAAATTAATCCGTAAAAATAAAAAAGTGTTTTTTTTTTCACTTTTTCATTTTTATCAATCAATTTGTGAAGCATCTGGGGGTTCCAAGTGCTCACTATGCATTTATATAGGTGCCTTGGGGGGTCTAGTTTCCAAAATGGGGTCACTTGTTGGTGAGCTCCAATGTTTGGGCACACAGGGACTCTCCAAACGCAAAGGGTTCCAATTTGTTAGCGGACACCATTGTGTAGTGCATGTCAGGTTGGTGTGCGGTGTGGTATATTGTAGTGCATACACCACACACACACACACACACACAACACACACACACAATCTCATACACTACAACACACACACACCAACCTGACATAGCCTCCTCAGCTGAGTACGCCCTAGACTGGGATGAGCGGGACGTGCGGGACATTTTGTGTGCTTTGTGAGTGTGTAAAAAAAAAAAAATCAAAACTTTATTATAGTGTGAGTGTACGTGTGTGTGCTTGGTGTAACCTTCTGCAGTCACGTGTGGGGGCGGTCAGGCGTAGGGGCCGGTCAGGCGTAGGGGGCGGTCAGGCGTAGGGGGCGGTCAGGAGTAGGGGGCGGTCAGGCATAGGGGGCGGTCAGGCGTAGGGGGCGGCAATACTTACCGCTGATCAGCGGTGGCGGCGGCAGACGCGATCCACAGGGTCCACAGCAGGGGGTCCGCAGCAGGGGGTCCGCAGCAGGGGGTCCACAGCAGGGGGTCCACAGCAGGGGGTCCACAGCAGGGGGTCCACAGCAGACGATCTAGGGTTGGGAAGGTGCTGGGAGGTTTCAGCCATCCCTCCATATCTGATTGGGGCTAGTATCCATGTGACGCTAGCCCCCCAATCAGATCTGGGGGGAGGGGGGGAACAGAGGTGACACTCCCCCCAGCCAATGGCTGATGCTGTAAGCATCAGGCAATGCCCAGATTTAAATATTACACCAATTTTCATTGGTGAAATATTTAATTCATACCGATTGGCAGTTTCACTAAAAGTGAAAATGAAACAGCCAATCGGAGGGGTCCCAGGCACGGGGGGGTTAATCCACCCCCCGGGGGGTCGACTTCAGGATGTCCAGTTGCAGTAGCAACTGTGACACCTGAGCGACCCCGCTCGCAGGCGCTGCAGGGGCTCTTTCCCTCCATGTCACAGACGCTGTGACATGGGTCGGGAACGAACTGTTTTCCATGTCACAAACGGTGTGACACGGGTCGGGAAGGGGTTAATTTGTCTTCAATGAAAAAACACAAAAAGAATTGCCCTAAAGCCAAATTGGATACAATTCCACACGAAACTTAAAAAAGAGGGTGGACAAAAGTATTGGCACTGTTTGAAAAATCATGTGATGCTTCTCTAATTCGTGTAATTAATAGCACCTGTAACTTTCCTGTGCCACCTAACAGGTGTTGGCAATAACTAAATCACACTTGCAGCCAGTTAACATGGATTAAAAGTTGACTCAACCTCTGTCCTGTGTCCTTGTGTGTACCACATTGAGCATGGAGAAAAGAAAGAAGACCAAAGAACTGTCTGAGGACTTGAGAAACCAAATTGTGAGGAAGCATGAGCAATCTGAAGGCTACAAGTCCATCTCCAAAGACCTGAATGTTCCTGTGTCTTCCGTGCGCAGTGTCATAAAGAAGTTTTAAGCCCATGGCACTGTGGCTAACCTCCCTAGATGTGGACGGAAAATAAAAATTGACGAGAGATTTCAACGCAAGATTGTGCGGATGGTGGATAAGGAACCTCGACTAACATCCAAACAAGTTCAAGCTGCCCTGCAGTCCGAGGGTACAACAGTGTCAACCCATACTATCCGTCGGCGTCTGAATGAAAAGGGACTGTATGGTAGGATACCCAGGAAGACCCCACTGCTTACCCCGAGACATAAAAAAGCCAGGCTGGAGTTTGCCAAAACTTACCTGAGAAAGCCTAAAACGTTTTGGAAGAATATCCTCTGGTCAGATGAGACAAAAGTAGAGCTTTTTGGAAAAAAGCATCAACATAGCGTGTACAGGAAAAAAAAAGAGGCATTCAAAGAAAAGAACACGGTCCCTACAGTCAAACATGGCGGAGGTTCCCTGATGTTTTGGGGTTGCTTTGCTGCCTCTGGCACGGGACTGCTTGACCGTGTGCATGGCATTATGAAGTCTGAAGACTACCAGCAAATTTTGCAGCATAATGTAGGGCCCAGTGTAAGAAAGCTGGGTCTCCCTCAGAGGTCATGGGTCTTCCAGCAGGACAATGACCCAAAACACACTTCCAAAACTATAAAATGGTTTGAGAGAAAGCACTGGAGACTTCTAAGGTGGCCAGCAATGAGTCCAGACCTGAATCCCATAGAACACCTGTGGAGAGATCTCAAAATGGCAGTTTGGAGAAGGCACCCTTCAAATATCAGGGACCTGGAGCAGTTTGCCAAAGAAGAATGGTCTACAATTCCAGCAGAGCATTGTAAGAAACTCATTGATGGTTACCGGAAGCGGTTGTTCGCAGTTATTTTGACTAAAGGTTGTGCAACCAAGTATTAGGCTGAGGGTGCCAATACTATTGTCTGGCCCATTTTTGGAGTTTTGTGTGAAATGATCAATGATTTGATTTTTTTCTTCATTCTCTTTTGTGTTTTTTCCTTGCAAGCAAATTAAATGAAGATAATAATACCAAAGAATTTGTGATTACAATCATTTTCAGGAAGAAACTGAGTATTATCTGACAGAATTGCAGGGGTGCCAATACTTTTGGCCACCACTGTATATATATGTTGTGGAATACCTTTACTAACTATAAACAAGCAAATCTCTCCCTGACTCAACAGTATCTCTCCCTACTCTGCCTGTTTCTGGGGTAGACTGTGATGAGCATATCGGCGCCAGGTCTTATATAGACCTGATGACGCTGTGCCGCCAGCCAATCACTGTAATCGCCACAACCAACATGGCTACGGCATTACAGTGCATGGCAAGCAATCCCTGCATGTTCATTGGCTCTCTAAAGAGCGCCAAACATGCAGGGAGGGGACCCGAGTTTCCGCCCGAACAACCTGGAAATACTCGCCGATCGCCGAGCTTGTCGAGCACCGTCATGCTTGGACGAGTACCGAGTAGTGACGAGCACGTTCGCTCATCACTAATGGTATGTATGGCAAGATACTTTTTGGAGTGACTAAAGCCTATTATTAACTCTTAGTCTAGTACTGAGAGCTGCACAACAGTGAGGATACTAAATGTAGCAGCAGGATGACACTGTTATGGTACCAGGATGGGGAGTTTGCATTGAGAAGGTGAAGAGGATCATGACAAATAGCAAAACCAAAAATGTCCAAAATGGCAAACTCTGCAGGGATGATTTATGGCTTGAAGAAAAATCATGATGATCTGAAATGCATGGAGAAAAGGAAGAAAAAGAACATCTACAAGCATAGAAGACGTCACTGCATGAAATTGTTGTGTACTAATATGTTCTGCTGTATGGTCTGTAGTACTGGGTTTCATTTAAAAATGTCACTATTTACAGATATTTTCTTAGAGCTAAGCTCTACTACAATTTGGCCCATGATTTGAGTACTAAGACCTTCCCAATCTACAATAGAAGCTCTCCACTTTTCTGATGTTGCATACTCCTGCTTTAAACGGTCAGTCTGGTAATAAAGTAGTTCTGACGTAAGCATAGCTCTACCAACATTCAGCATATGTTTATGAAGATCTCCTTATATTGAATAGCACTTGAAAGATGCAAAATAATGTATTACTAACGGAAGGAAAAAAAACATTTGCAATATTAAAAAATGTGTCATAAAAGTTTGTCCCATCAGGGCAGACCTTTGTATTCTGACCAAGTAGTGGACATGGACATCCCCTTCTCAATACCTACAGTGGTGGCCAAAAGTATTGGCACCCCTGCAATTCTGTCATATAATACTAAGTTTCTTCCTGAAAATGATTGCAATCACAAATTCTTTGGTATTATTATCTTCATTTAATTTGTCTTCAATGAAAAAACACAAAAAGAATTGTCCTAAAGCCAAATTGGATACAATTCCACACCAAACCTAAAAAAGGGGGTGGACAAAAGTATTGGCACTGTTTGAAAAATCATGTGATGCTTCTCTAATTCGTGTAATTAACAGCACCTGTAACTTACCTGTGCCACCTAACAGGTGTTGTCAATAACTATATCACACTTGCAGCCAGTTAACATGGATTAAAGTTGACTCAACCTCTGTCCTGTGTCCTTGTGTGTACCACATTGAGCATGGAGAAAAGAAAGAAGACCAAAGAACTGTCTGAGGACTTGAGAAACCAAATTGTGAGGAAGCATGAGCAATCTCAAGGCTACAAGTCCATCTCCAAAGACCTGAATGTTCCTGTGTCTTCCGTGCGCAGTGTCATCAAGAAGTTTAAAGCCCATGGCACTGTGGCTAACCTCCCTAGATGTGGACGGAAAAGAAAAATTGACGAGAGATTTCAACGCAAGATTGTGCGGATGGTGGATAAAGAACCTCGACTAACATCCAAACAACTTCAAGCTGCCCTGCAGTCCGAGGGTACAACAGTGTCAACCCGTACTATCCGTCGGCGTCTGAATGAAAAGGGACTGTATGGTAGGATACCCAGGAAGACCCCACTTCTTACCCCGAGACATAAAAAAGCCAGGCTGGAGTTTGCCAAAACTTACCTGAGAAAGCCTAAAATGTTTTGGAAGAATGTTCTCTGGTCAGATAAGACAAAAGTAGAGCTTTTTGGGAAAAAGCATCAACATAGAGTGTACAGGAAAAAAAAAAGAGGCATTCAAAGAAAAGAACACGGTCCCTACAGTCAAACATGGCGGAGGTTCCCTGATGTTTTGGGGTTGCTTTGCTGCCTCTGGCACGGGACTGCTTGACCGTGTGCATGGCATTATGAAGTCTGAAGACTACCAGCAAATTTTGCAGCATAATGTAGCGCCCAGTGTAAGAAAGCTGGGTCTCCCTCATAGAACACTTGTGGAGAGATCTCAAAATGGCAGTTTGGAGAAGGCACCCTTCAAATATCAGGGACCTGGAGCAGTTTGCCAAAGAAGAATGGTCTCATTGATGGTTACCGGAAGCGTTTGTTCGCAGTTATTTTGGCTAAAGGTTGTGCAACCAAGTATTAGGCTGAGGGTGCCAATACTTTTGTCTGGCCCATTTTTGGAGTTTTGTGTGAAATGATCAATGATTTGATTTTTGCTTCATTCTCTTTTGTGTTTTTTTCCTTGCAAGCAAATTAAATGAAGATAATAATGCCAAAGAATTTGTGATTGCAATCATTTTCAGGAAGAAACTGAGTATTATCTGACAGAATTGCAGAGGTGCCAATACTTTTGGCCACCACTGTATATTTCCTCTATGTAAATAATAACAGCTATATTCACCTCCATTGTGGACGCCTGCTCTCAAAGTAATCGCATGTTATTGTTAGAACATTGTTATAATTTCATGTAAGCCCCGAGAGAGCAGAAGCCGGGATCGCTGGAACGGTGAGTAGTGGACAACCCCTTTAGGGCTGAGCTGATCTGCACTCATTAAAATGAACGGGCATCAATGTAAATTTATGATAGTGTTGAATCTTCTAGGATGAGAGCCACTGCCTGCTGGCAAGTAGAGGTTGTGCTAATCAATTCTCACATCCCATACCATTGGCGATGACAGTGGTCTATCGTTGCTGCACAGAGTCTGTAGCACAGCTTACCTGATGGCAGCCACAGATTTTATTTTGATTAACCATCCTCGTGTGACATCATCACTACAGTGTGATGCACATGTGACGTCATACCAAGCCGGCTAATGAAAAGAAGAGCCACAGATGCTGGCAGGTAGGACGTGGTAGTCCCAGGATGTGCCAATAAATTCGCACCAACTCTACTGGTTAGTAAAGAGGGTCCTGAAGAATGAAACTTGAAAGAAAGAGAAATCATATATGTGGACTAATCAAGTGGATAAAAATTATAATGTAGAACTAAATATAATACCAACAAAGAAAAGAGGGCAAATTCATAATTTCTCATAATATAATTTTTAAAGACTTGGGGACTCGGGGTTCTGTATATTACTTGTGTGATTAGAAAGGTATTTGCAATTGCAAGCCACTTATTAAAAATGATGAAGAGGAAAAGTGGGAAGGTAATGAGAGTGTATATTACCATACGGAGCAGGTCTGTGAATGATGATATAGACTTGATTTAAAGAGATACAGCATATATTATGAGACCTACAAGCATTAGAAGACTATACTAGATCACAGTGTAAAAGTCTTTAACATCTGTGCATCCAATCATAAACAAAATTTATATCTCACTCATAGTAATTAGTCCTTGAGCAGTACATTTTCCATAATTACTGTAACATTAAGACTGTGCTTTCTACAAGATTGGAGTTTCAATAACACATACCCTCAGGCGCTTATTAAACTTTAATGTGGCAACTGAGCAAGAGAACCATTGTTACATCTACACAAAACAGTGAGGGTTTCACATAAAGTATATAAAACATGTCTTTCAAAAACAAGTCATTTTGGCTTTGCCTGGTATATTACTAATCCACAGGGAGAGTTGTGCATTCTGAATGGCTGTACAGATGGCATATAAGTGATTATTAGATGTGTAAGTGTTTTATAATGGAACTGAAGACACAAGATAAATGGATTCACACACAAAGGCTAAATAATAATAATAATACAGTTTACTGAAATTATAACGAAAAGTACACGCAAGAGATTATACAGTATATACATAGAAGATAACAAAATATGTATACTAGACAATACAAAACATTCTAAAAGATGCATAACATCATACAAGACAATACTAATAAACTTATATTAAACTGAGCCTCCACATCTGAGGGAGCCTCCCTGCCTAGACTCAGACGGACACAAGAGTAGACTTTCCATGTTGATGTTTCAATTGGACTCCATGGTCTTTGTCTAGGGCCTTATTCACACATTATTGATTTTTCTCATAAGTAAATAAACCGTCCAAGTTTCATCAGTGCTTTTGATTTTACTGTCATCAGAGTTTGGTCAATGTGTCAGTTTTCACCATCAGAGTTTGGTCAGCGTTTCATCAGGATTTCTTGGATGCAAAAAAAAAACACTGATGGAGGTTTCTAAAACTTCTCCTCTCATACAGTCTGTGAAATCACATGAATGGCATCTGAGTGCTGTCTGATTTTATTCACAGATCCATAGACTTGTATTGTAGAGTTTGGTCTGACACCTGGATCAATATCACGCAAATCTCCATGCTTTTGTGCAGACCACTCAGTTCGAGGAAAAAAATCAGATATGTAAAGTACCCCATAGACTATCATAAGTATTACACAAAGTTTTCTATCACCCTCCTATCCTCCCTGATGTTTTGTTTTAGGGCAGAAAGCTAAGAAAAGAGAGTGACTGAGTCTTAAAGTAATCGTTCAGGAATGTGAAATGGTCCCTGGTAGTATCTGGTGTAATATCCTTCTCAGGAACCTATATAAAGCTGAAGCTAGAATATTAAAAGGGTAAGGTCAATTAAACTATGAAATTCTCCCTTTACAATACAGTAAGGCCTGATTCATTAAGAAAGGTCTTTTGTCTGCCGGACTTAATAAGGGGCGAGCAGGAATTAAATGTTACAAATTCATTAAGAAGAGCACGCCACTTAAAGGGAATCTGTCAGCAGGTTTTTGCTATGTAATCTGAAGACAGGAGGGGATAGGGGCTGAAACACTGAATTCATAAATATGTTACTTTTTAGGTTCTGTGCTTTTGTTTCATACTTTTTTCTTTTTTCATGCAACCATAAAGTATATGCTATATTTATTTAAACCTTATTTTTAAACATGATGGAATAAACATTAAGCATTATGGCAATATCTCGGTATTGCTGGATGTTTTCTAAATTTGGTATTGAAAATCCGTGATCTGCGGATCCAGGAAAATGTCCGTGCAAGCTGTGAGTCCTCAAGCTAATTTTTGATGCATGATCATAAAATATATACTATTAGAATCCAGTTCACTTTGTTGATTTTTGTTTTCATTTATAACTGTAGTTGAGGGAAAAAGTTTCCATACACTTGGGTTAATGATATTCAAGGGTGGTTTTTTTTTTCAACCAAAGCATGGTTTATACAACCATACATCAGAAGATTCCCCTAGTCTTTGCAGTAAATTTAGTTCTAAGACATGTTATGAGCAGAGTTAAATAAATCATACATGTGGCCTTTACCTTTGGATGTTTTTAAGTTCAGCCCACATATTTATAGGATTCAGGTCACCATTCTGTGTGATAGCCACTCATGTACATTCATTTCAAATCTCAAAACCTAACGTATCTTCAGGAGCTGTAAGGCAAGACAAAAAATATATGTTTCCTTGTCCCAAGACATCAGTGTCTACATACACTCAGAGAAAATTCCTGTACAAGTTTTAGGCCTTTTTATGACAAATGCTCCCTGACAACTGACTATCCAGTATTGATCGTTGGGGGCCAGGTAAGTATAATGTGGGTGTGCGTGGAGTGGGCGTGTAAAGGAACAAGAAGTTATTAGACAACCTCCCTGAAGACTTCTATGTGTATCTATAAAACGTATTATTGCTAAGTACTGTTTTATACTGAATTGAATGAAATGTCTCTCATTAGAACTGTCGTAGATTAGACAGATGGGAAAGGAAGAATCAAAAGTTAGACAGCTCTACAAATGGGAGGAGTGTTTCGGAGTAAAAAGAGAGTTAGTTCCTGGTTAGAGGAGTCAGCAATTAGTTGTGAAGTGAAGTCTGTTACAGGGAGACTGACATACTAGGCCGCATAGTAAGGAGTGTGTGAAAGGAAGGAGAAGAGAGATAGCAAGATACTGTAACTGAATGCAGTGGCAGAGTAATACGACTAGAGCACCCTGGATCCTGTGTGATGAAATAGATTGGAGACAGAAGGAGAGCTTTTCTGCAGTTGGTTACGGCCTGGAGCCCAAAGGAGGTATAGCTGTGGGTTAGTGAGTAATCCTGAGACAGCACAGGTGAAGTGGGGCTGAAGCGAAAGCAACTTGTAAGCCTGATCTAGGACTTAGGCCATGTTCACACATTCAGTATTTGGTCAGTATTTTACATCAGTATTTGCAAGCCAAAAACCAGGAGGGGTGAAAAATGCAGAAGTGGTGCACGTGTTTCTATTATACTTTTCCTCTGATTGATCCACTCCTGGTATTGGCTTACAAATACGAATGTAAAATATTGACCAAATACTGCACGTGTGAACGTGGCCTTACAGTGAATAAATACTGGACTTGCTAGGCTGGGGCAAGGGTATCACTGAAAAGGGGTGTGATCAGTGAAGGACAGGAATAATGAATGGAGAATTCAGGTCAGGCAAGCTGTATTGCTAAAATGTCATCTACAAGTCAAGTGCCTCCATGGGTAACCAAAATGCCTGCCCTTCTGTCTAAGGTAGATGAAGATGTGGACACTAAGTTTTGTGCCTGCAATCTCTTGTTTTATTTATATAAAAAGGACTACTTTCTTCCTTATGATTGTAATACACAGGGGTTCCTGCACCATCTGGACGTATGTAACCTGCATGCAGAACATCTGAATGTGCTAACTATATACACACTCGGAAGAATCCGTTTCACTGGTGCCTGGGGTTGCAACATTAAACCATGTGAACCTTACACTATAAATGACATAGTTGGCAGGATCAGGAAGGCTTGCAGAGAATAGAAATGACATGTGCCACAGTATAAATAGCACCTGGCAACATGTGCTCAAAGATGGCGAAGTGTGGTGGAGTTAGAAATAGAAAGCTGGCCCATCCTGGGTAGAGACAGTGCATAACAGCGCAAAGAGTAGCCCATCCCACTGAAGTGACAGCAGAGTAAAGTGCAGTACTGAAGGAAAATCCCTGTCCATCATGGGAGGGGCATGCAAGCGAAAAGCGCAAAGTGGAGAAAAGTCCTGCTTACTGGGAGGTAAAGGAAGCGAGCCAGCAGTGCAAATCTGGATGAAAGTTAGTCAGTGTTCAGTCAGACAGCACGTGGGCAGTGTGCACAAGAGGAGAGTGTGATAGAAGACACAGGCCTGTCCACTGGAAGGTGAAGAGAAAATGAGAAGATCAATCAGAGCAACTGTCGGATGTGCTCTACAGAGGAGGAGCCAAAGCTGAAAAAGTGCTGTCATAGGAATATTAGCACCAATACTCTGAGTCGGCAAAGAGGAAGCAGCAGAGGAAGACAGTGAGAGCTATGTGCGATTCAGCAAGAGGCCTAATGGCTGATTATGTAGCGAATCGCCACATCACTCCCACCAGGATGTCCCACCATGCAGTCTGATGATGAAGGATTGGTCATTGTATCGAAGAAAGTGGAGACCACTGGGGAGTCAGCTGCTGCTTTGCAGTCTGACTCTAAAGGGACCGGACTATGCCAAGAGGAGGAAGTGTGTGTGCGCTGGAAATGCAAGGCCGCTAACCCCTGAGGAGTTCATCACACTTTCAAACTCCATACGTTAGTGTGCGATGTAGAATCTGAGATTCAAGTAGACGATGATGTGCAAGAAAATTTCTGGCAAGATGAGCTTGCCAAGATGATGGCCACAGAGCAGAGAAGGAAGTTACAAGAACCATACAGTGTCAAGAGAAATCCTTTGCAGTAAAGGTTTATGAAGCTGGTTAGGCCTGTCATCTGTTAGCTGATCTGTTCAAGAGGAGGAAGTTTGTGTTGTTGGCCTCTGAAGGTATAAACAGGCCTATAAATGGTGAAAGGTTCCCGCCAGGCTGGGTCATGGACTGTACAGCCAGATAGCCTAGACTTTTGCTTTTTGCTTTGTTGCACCAGTTGCACTTTCAGATGCTATAAAAAAATGGCAACTAGTCTCCTGCAACATATTATGGGCCCCAAAAAATATATATTCAGGGCACTACAAAAAAACTGATCCTCTTATGTATATAAGTGCCATGGCAAATAACAATTTGCAGAAGGTAGGCTTTCTTGCAGAATTTCAGGAGTAGCTCAGTGCGTACAAGGGTATTGGTTGTTATTCTTTCTAAGACTTGTAGTATTATAGCACATAACAACTATTCAAACTGACTGGATACATAGACTTATAGATTGCCTTTGTTATGGAGACCTTCTTTGTTTTAAGGAGAACATTGGAATAGACAGCAAAGGGTCTTCACATTGCCAGTGAGATTCAAATTAAGATACTTCATCGATGAAGGAAGAGAGACAGAATACATGTGACATGAATTGTCAGCAGGTAAAGTCTTCTGGTGTGGCAACAAAGACGCACCATTTTTATTAGCTAGACAGAACAGAACTTCATTGTTATATACAACTGAACAGAAAACCGAAATAGACTTATTAGTAACAAGCACATTTCCCTTGGCCAAGCGTAAACCTTCTTGTCAAGGACTTCACAGGAAACAAGTATCTTAGTCAGACATTCCACAATGTAAAATCAGAAAACACTCAAGCAGACTTCAGACAAAGCAAAAATATAAATTTTTTTCTTCTAAATTAAAAATGATATCTAGATATTAAAAAAATAACCATAACAACTCCTCCCTTTTTATTATTTTACAAAACAATTTATTCATCAGCTACTTCCCCATGCTATAAAAGCCTGGATGGGACGAATCCCGTTCACCGACAAATATCTTGCTTGTAAATCTCATCATATATATTTATAGGAGAAGTGGCATTATATTTTGCAGGCCTGTGATGCTTTATCAGTTTGTTATCCCAGTTCTCTTTAAGTACTTCATGGAGAGTTAGGGAAAAAGGTACGGGTGCTATCACCATAGTTCAAACAAATAGGGTCATCATCTTTGCTGCTGCAAGGTTTCAAAATCTTTTTACAATGGCTGGCGTGGATCCAAGTGTCCTTGCCTTGAAGCTTGACCGAAGTGGCAGTGGTTAACAGCACTTGGAATGGTTCACTGTATCTGGGCTCCAGTGGTCTCCTCATATGTCTCTTTACCACGACCCAAGCTTCTGGCCACCCAGAGAAAAGGTCAATGCATACCAGGGCGTATTCATAATTACCCACCTTAGGTAGCTGTATGTAGTCCACCTGCAGTCTCTGAAATGGGTAATCTGGTTTTGGTGTGCATTTTAGTGGGACCCGAATAGGCCTACCAGGGTTATGTTTTGCACAAACTAGACATTCTTGAACATACTTTGCAGCCGTATTCGGGAACCCTGGGGCACACCAGTTTTGTAGCACCACTGCACACATAACACCCTTTGAGTTATGCACCGGAGAATGTGCAAGGGTAGCCATCATGGGGAACAGGCAGCGTGGAAGGCAAATATGTTTGTTTACCTGCCATACCCCTGACACTGACTGTACGGCGCCCGCTTTGACCCATGCATTCTGCTCGTGGGGGGGAGCCTGGGTCTGGAAGACCTGCAGTAGTTTGAGGACCATGGCCACTGGGACTGGTGCAGGGGATGTCTCCTTATTTGAAAGGGGGCTTCCTGCACTCCCTGACTCTGAGTCTCCTGGGGTTCCCGCACTTGCGATAGCCAGTATCTCTGTCAAAGGTAATCGTGCTGCTTCCTTAGCCGCCTGGTCGGCCAAAGCATTCCCTACTACAAGGGGAGTTTGTTCCCGAGTGTGTGCTGACACTTTGACTATCGCTGCCCTTCGGGGAAGGGTGAGTGCTGTGAGTAGCTGCTCTACCGCTTGCGCATTCCTTATAGGTTTGCCAGCAGAGGTCAAGAAATTACGGCTTCGCCAAGTGGCGCCAAAGTCATGTGCAACACCATAAGCATATTGCGAGTCAGAAAATACATTAACTTCTTTATCTTTTCCCAGATTACACGCTGCAGCGAGTGCTTTAAGCTCTGCCTCTTGCACAGAGCAGCTGGAGGGGAGTGGTTCTTGTATCACTGCCTTACCATTGTGGACTACTGCATACCCGGTGATGAATCGTCCTTGTTCACTGTCCCAAGCTCTGGAACAATCTACAAAATACTCAGCAGAGGGGTTAGTGAGTGGTACATCAGTAATATTTGCCAAGCCCTTTATTTCAGCTACCATCTGTAACGGGTCTGGGAGGCGGAACCTCTGAGCTACTATACAAGGGGGCGGTCCTTGTAAGGGAGCGGGTGGCGACCAGGCAGGCAGTCACAGCAGGTGACCGGGACAGTCTCTGGGTGTACGGGCAGGAGGTCACGGCAAGTGACCGGGACAGTCTCTGGGTGAACGGGCTGGAGGTCACGGCAAGTGACCGGGGCAGTCTCTGGGTGAACGGGCTGGAGGTCACGGCAAGTGACCGGGGCAGTCTCTAGGTAAAGGGTAGGTACGACCTGTGATGGCTGAACCTCCAGGTAGGCAAGCAGGCAGGTAGCGGAGAAGCGCTCCCAGGTGAGCGGGCAAGAGTCTCTGGAATAGCTGGTGGTCACAGCACGTGACGGCGGAGCCTCCGGGCAGGCAAGCAGGCAGGTAGCGGAGAAGCGCTCCCAGGTGAGCGGGCAAGAGTCTCTGGAATAGCTGGTGGTCACAGCACGTGACGGCGGAGCCTCCGGGTAGGCAAGCAGGCAGGTAGCGGAGAAGCGCTCCCAGGTGAGCGGGCAAGAGTCTCTGGAATAGCTGGTGGTCACAGCACGTGACGGCGGAGCCTCCGGGCAGGCAAGCAGGCAGGTAGCGGAGAAGCGCTCCCAGGTGAGCGGGCAAGCTGGTCCTTAGACAGACTGACAGGAGTTGTAAGGCAGACCATCGGACCTCAGGCTAGCAAGCAGGTAGCAGGAATAACAGGCAGGAAACAGACAGCAAACTGGCAGGACTCTGGCAGGAATCAGGCAGGTAACTGGCAGGTAACTGGCAACGGGACCTGAGGGCTGAAGCAGAGTAGAACAGTGCAACAACATTGCTCGGGCACCTCCATTTTGGAGGAGGTGCCTTATATATGGTGAAGTCCTCCGGCCATTGGCCGGGGACTCCTTAGGACGGCGCGCGCGGCCCCTTTAAGAGGGAGGGAGAGCGCGCGCGCCCTAAGCACAGTGGCCGGGAAGGAGCGCGCGCTGCCAGCAGAGCGGGAGGAGGACGCCGGGCACGGAGCAGAGAGGTGAGGGGAACAGCGTCCCTGCCTAGCAGAGGGCAGGGACGCCGGCGCTACACCATCAATGCCTGACAATCATGTTCATGTGCCATATCAAACTGAGCTTCCTCATCTGCTAATTTGAAAAACAGGGGCAACTCTTGGCTCATGGTCTCTCCCTCTTCCCCATCCTGATACTTTCCTCCCTTTTCTAAATCCACTGGTAGTAGTGTAGCTGGATTTAGAACATTACAGCGTTTGATAGTTATATGGGGAGGTGTAAGGAGTGAGACTTCATATTTTTTCAACCTTGATGCTGAGAGGTGACGGGTCTGAGCCTGTTTAAGTATTTCAGATACAGCATGAGGAACTTGAAGTGTGAGGGGGCTTCCTAACACTATGTCCTCTGTCTTTTTAACAAGTTCTGAAGCAGCTGCCACAGCTCTAACACAAGTAGGAGAACCCATAATGACTGTATCAAGGGTTACAGAGTAATACCCTAGAGGGCGCTGCCTACCACCATGTTCTTGGGTAAGGACACCAGACGCATGTCCAGCCTCTTCGTGGCAGTACAAAGTAAAAAACTTGTCATAATTCGGTATACCTAGGGCTAGTGAGGTAGAAAGAGTGAGCTTGGGGGTGTGAAATGCATCAATAGTCTAAGGATTAATGGTGAAAGGCTGAGTTTTGAGGCATTGAAACAATGGGGCCATAATACTAGAGACATTTCGTATCCAGAGACGGAGGTACTGGACTAGGTCCAAGAATGCCCAAAGGGACCTGGTAGATCTTGGGAGGGGTATTCTTAGTATAGCCTCAATCCTCCCTGGGCTAAGATGGTTAATGCCTGGAGACATGCAATGCCCAAGGAAAGTGACTGTGGACTTGCACAATTGGAGTTTATCTTTTGAAGCTTTGCACCCATTTTCTGCTAAGAATATCAGCAGAGATTGAGATTCATTGTGGCATATCTAGTCAGTGGTGCAGCAAAGGAGAAGGTCATCCACATATTGTAAGAGTATGGTGGATGAATCAAAGGGGCACCAGTTATCGAGTACACTCTTTAGGGATGTGGAAAATAAGGAAGGGGAGTTAGCAAGTTAGCAGCTCCCTGAGGAAGGACTGCCCATGCATACTGGGCACCTCTGTGGGTGAAGGCAAAATAAGAGGTACACTCTGTGGACAAGAAGACAGAGAAATAAGCATTGGCCAGATCAATCACTGTGAAACAGGTGGCTGTGGAGGGGACCTGATTCATGAGAGTATGGGGGTTGGGTACAAGTGGAGTATCCATTATAGTTACTGCATTAACTGCCCTAAGATCATGTACCATACGATAGGCTACTGGCTGTCCAGGTGGGGTTTTCTTTTTGACTGGGTACAAGGGAGTGTTAAATGGGGAGGTTATAGGAATTACTAGACCTCTTAACAAAAGCTCCTGGACATTCTCATGTATTGCTGCACCCTGAGCAGTACTTAAAGGATACTGCTTTATACAGGGGGGTTGGGCACCTGGTTTAAGTTTTACAGTCATGGGTAGTTTTCCCACATCAAGTTTGCTACGTGCCCACAATTGACTGGGTATATCCTCAAGCCAAACAGGATGGGAATGAGGTTTAGAGTCTGTATTGTATAGAACTGTGGGAATTGTTAGGGATAGAAGACTACACAATGTGTCATCATCCAGGGGGGTGGTCATCTTGGGGCCATTTGGAGTGAATTCTATGCAGGCCCCAATTTTCTGCAACACATTTGTTCCCAACAAATTAAAAGGCACATCAGGGGAAACTAAAACCTGGGTTACAATTGAAATTGAGTCATGCAAATTTAACCGGAGAGGATGAGTCATTTGTAATTTAGTAAGTCGTCCCTCTACCCCTTCACAAGCCATATAGTCAGGGGACAAAATGTCCTCTGGAACATGTTCTTGCATTAATACCGTACGGGCTGCTCCAGTGTCTACCATGAATGAAATAGTTTGTCCCTCCCCCAGGGACACGGGGAAAGTAAGTGTGGGTCCCTGGGGGGTGACAACGGGGCAGAGGGAGACATCTGGATTGCCAGCATCCTATGGAGGGGGCTGGGCAGTGGCTGTTGATTTTGCGGGACATTTGATGGATAGATGTCCTTTTTGCTGGCAAGACCAACATTCTACATTGCTGTAATCTCTATTTCCTCCTTGGTGGTTACTTCCTCCTCCCCCCCCCCCCATCTTCCCTTCCTGGGCTGCACAGGAGCCAAGTTAACCCTTTTTGTTTGACATGCTTTCTAGTTCAGCACCTTGGGCTATTTCCTTTAAATCAACCCATTGCATATTGCGCCACTCCGGGCGAGTAGTGCGTAATGCAGTCTGAACCGTAGGTTTAAGACCATTCATAAAACACTGCAACAATAATCTGTGATCCTTATCATCATTATGCTCATATCCAAAATCCAACCATGTTTGTTCTAATACAGAGGCATATTCTGAGACTGACTGAGCCTTATCCTGTACTACAGTTTGTAACAGGTCTTGTTTTTATCCTGCTCTGCCCGTGCCCAGTTTTACATCCTTTGTATAAACACCCGACCCGGCTCTGATGTAATTTTAATGGCTGGTTCCTGGCCTGGCAGCATCTGAGTAATTTCCATAAGTAAGGGGTCACTGCCTTTCTGCAGAATGACAGAAATTAGATCATCCCATGTGGCACGATATGCCTCCTGAACACCCTGGAGGCGCATTTTAAATATTAAGGGGGTTTTTCGGGGATCTGGGAGCTGTGTAGCGAGGGCAATAAGTTCACTGGGGGACCAAGGCCTATATGTTTCTATTGGCCATACTTGGGGGGGATCGTGTGCCTGAACATTATCAACCATCCTAGGAGGTTGAAACTGTACATGACTAGTGGTCCTCATAGGGAACAGAGGCACCCTGGGTGTTGTCCCTGGGTGTGAAGACCCACAGGACCTGCAACAATTAACCCCAGGGGGATTCTGATGACCACAATGTCTGCAAGTCCATTGACCCAGCATAAGGCGAGGGTGCTGAAGGGAGTGCAGAATTTACATCAGGTACAGAGACTACAGGGGTTTGAGAGTTTTTCAAACTATCATAGATTACATAGACAGTTCCAAGCCTGGTTTCCTCTGATTTATGTTCACTCATTGAGAGATGTTTTGCTACTTCTAACCACATCCTAGCCTGCTCTAGTTTGTTTTTATCTTACAACCATCCTTCCCAATTGCAGATATATTTCTCCCATTCCTTCTCCTCCAAATTTCCCCACTTTCCCATACCAAATTTCCTCAATATTATTTCACATCCCTCTACTGCTTCTTTCCCTTTCAGTCTCTCCACTATCTCACATGCTGGAACTGGGGCCACACCCTTTAGGTTAGTCAATTCCTTACTGTTGCAAGTCCCCATGACTGCAACCACTGTGCCAGAACTCTCTTCAGCACACCTAGAGCCTCTAAGACTCTAAATTTGATCCTGTCTCAGTCTCCTCTGATTCTCGAAAGACGGATCTGATCCTGTCCCAGTCTCCTCTGAGCCTCGGAAGACAGATCTTTAAGGAAGTACTAACACAGATTTTCCAGCCCTGTGACCTAGGGAGATTCTTACACACAACCAAACAAATAACAATACCAAGCCTACTGCTCCACCTACTATTGCAATTATTTCTGCATGATCATATAACATTTCCTAGTTCAAAGGTTTTCCTTCTACACCTTGTAAAGGCACTGCGTGACAATTATATCTGCAATAAGTGTTACTTTTTATACTATATGTTTCCCAGTCTGGGTATACAGGCTAAGCAAGAACTTCAGCTACTATGATTTTCCCTCTCTTGAGCTTACACAAAACAGAACACAGACACTGAGGACAACGATTCTGATTCATCAAAAACGACTTAACAATACGTCAATCATTCAATACACACTGCACAATCGCTGATATTAATCCCCCTGCTGTATTCGGGTTAAAAACTGAATTCAGTTACCCCTTTCTTGAGGGTGCCCTTATCAATTTACAGGGGAATTCAATACCCTCAGAGTACTACCTTACCGTGAAGGATTCCTCTGTTATAGGCAATCACACTTCCCTGATCCTCTTACGGACTGATTTTCCTCTCCACAACATGTGAAGGAACACACCTAATGGGATCCCTTATCAAGCAGAGACCGTAGTCCCTTATTGGTCCATCAAAAATCATTCAGTCCCATATTCAAGGATCCTCATAGTTTACAATATCATAGCAGACATTTATGACGTAGACAAAACAAACAACATAAAACAATCCTCCAACTCCTGAAATATACAGAAGAACGGCGGAGGTGCATAATCCTGACACGCTGGGCAAGGTTGGTTACTCGTCACTTCATTCAATTATCATTCAATCGTCAATCATACATCTAAAAACCACATTGAAACATATAAGACAACAAATTCAATCACTGGCAAGGGTTCAAAAATGATTGTCTTGTTAGGACCACCAATTACCCATCCTGGAGCCCTCTAGGTAGTACTGAATTAGTAGTAATACAAGGGATTACTTACCGCGGATTTTATTCAGTAATTCCCAGAGAGATCCTTGTTGACGGGTCCAGAGGAGGTCCGGATATGACATATGACAATCCCGGGTTTCGGCACCGTGTACTGTTACGGAGACCCTCTTTGTTTTAAGGAGAACTTTGGAATAGACAGCAAAGGGTCTTCACATTGCCAGTGAGATTCAAATTAAGATACTTCATCGATGAAGGAAGAGAGACAGAATACATGCGGCATGCATTGTCAGCAGGTAAAGTCTTCTGGTGTGGCAACAAAGACTCACCATATTTATTAGCTAGACAGAACAGAACTTCATTGCTACATACAGTCATATGAAAAAGTTTGGGCACCCCTATTAATCTTAAGCTTAATGTTTTATAAAAATTGGTGTTTTTGCAACAGCTATTTCAGTTTGATATATGTAATAACTGTTGGACACAGTAATGTTTCTGCCTTGAAATGAGGTTTATTGTACTAACAGAAAATGTGCAATCTGCATTCAAACAAAATTTGACAGGTGCATAAGTATGGGCACCTCACCAGAAAAGTGACATTAATATTTAGTAGATCCTCCTTTTGCAAAAATAACAGCCTCTAGTCGCTTCCTGTAGCTTTTAATGAGTTCCTGGATCCTGGATGAAGGTATTTTTGACCATTCCTCTTTACAAAACAATTCCAGTTCAGTTAAGTTTGATGGTCGCCGAGCATGGACAGCCCTCTTCAAATGATCCCACAGATGTTCAATGATATTTAGGTCAGGGGACTGGGATGGCCATTCCATAACATTGTAATTGTTCCTCTGCATGAATGCCTGAGTAGATTTGGAGCGGTGTTTTGGATCATTGTCTTGCTGAAAGATCCATCCCCTGCGTAACTTCAACTTTGTCACTGATTCTTTCACACTATTGTCAAGAATCTGCTGATACTGAGTGGAATCCATGTGTCCCTCAACTTTAACAAGATTCCCGGTGCCGGCATTGACCACACAGCCCCAAAGCATGATGGAACCTCCACCAAATTTTACTGTGGGTAGCAAGTGTTTTTCTTGGAATGCTGTGTTTTTTTGCCACCATGCATAACGCCTTTTTGTATGACCAAATAACTCAATCTTGGTTTCATCAGTCCACAGGACCTTCTTCCAAAAAGAAATTGGCTTCTCCAAATGTGCTTTTGCATACCTCAGCCGACTCTGTTTGTGGCGTGCTTGCAGAAACGGCTTCTTTCGCATCACTCTCCCATACAGCTTCTCCTTGTGCAAAGTGCGTTGTATAGTTGACCGATGCACAGTGACACCATTTGCAGCAAGTTGATGCTACAGCTCTCTGGAGGTGGTCTGAGGATTGTCCTTGACTGATCTCACCATTTTTCTTCTCTGCCTTTCTGATGTTTTTCTTGGCCTGCCACTTCTGGCCTTAACAAGAACTGTCCCTGTGTTCTTCCATTTCCTTACTATGTTCCTCACAGTGGAAACTGACAGGTTAAATCTCTGAGACAGCTTTTTGTATCCTTCCCCTGAACAACTATGTTGAATAATATTTGTTTTCAGATCATTTGACAGTTGTTTTGAGGAGCCCATGATGCCACTCTTCAGAGGAGATTCAAACAGGAGAACAACTTGCAAGTGGCCACTTTAAGTAGCTTTTCTCATGATTGCATACACCTGGCTATGAAGTTCAAATCTCAATGAGGTTACAAAACCAAAAAAAGTGCTTTAGTAAGTCAGTAAAAAGTAGGAAGGAGTATTTAAAACAAGAAAATGATAAGGGTGCCCATACTTATGCACCTGTCAAATTTTGTTTAAATGCAGATTGCACATTTTCTGTTAGTACAATAAATCTCATTTCAAGGCATAAACATTACTGTGTCCAACAGTTATTACATATATCAAACTGAAATAGCTGTTGCAAAAACACCAATTTTTATAAAACATTAAGCTTAAGATTAATAGGGGTGCCCAAACTTTTTCATATGACTGTACAACTGAACAGAAAACCGAAATAGACTTATTAGTAACAAACACATCTCCCTTGGCCCAGCGTAAACCTTCTTGTCAAGGACTTCACAGGAAACAAGTATCTTAGTCAGACATTCCACATTGTAAAATCAGAAAACGCTCAAGCAGACTTCACACATAGCAAAAATATTAATTGTTTTTTTTCTAAATTAATAATGATATCTAGATATTAAAAAATTAACCATAACACCTTCAATTTATAAATATGTAACTCCATTTTCCCAGGTTGGTCCACCTCATAAATACAGTTTTGCAAAGACAAAAATGTAAGCTGACTTCCTTTAATCAGCAGAAATATTTTTTAAACCTCTTTATCATCATAATGTATTCTCCAGTGAATTGTTCCTGATGTGACCTTGTTATTCTACATTATGTTGTGTCATTATCATATTTCTCTCTAGGAAAATAATTGGAGACATTGATTTATAATGTGTTCTCCCCGTAAATTCTGAATTTCTAATTAATCATAATTATTGAATGTAAACTGTTGATAGCAAAGAAACATGGTCTATTTATTCTACTGTTTTGCTGCTTTGCATTATTATATGATTTTGGCATGATTCATATTTTTATGAAAATAATCACTACCACATTTGTAACATTTTTCAACCTATTTTATGTAGAATGCTTATTATATATTTATGTGCTTGCTTATGCCTAACTACAGCCCAGTGATTAAAGCATATACTTTATGAAGTCTACTACTGAATCTTATAGATGTCCTTGATGTTTCTTATGCCCTGAATTTCCCTGGAAAGCTTAAAGGTCTGAAATAGTGATGAGCAAGCACTAAAATGCTCTGGTTCTCATTGCCTGGGTCAAACAAATCATAATGCTCGGGTGCTCGACCCGAGCAACAAGCCAAATGTAAGTCTATGGGAAACTCGAGCATTTTTCCGGCGCCCCCCTGAGGTCTGCAAGGGGCCTAAGAATTGCCCAAATCAATGGAAACAGTGCTGAAATGACATGGGAACAGCATGGGGAAGACCCCTGGAAGCATCTCTGACTCCCAGGTCATTGCTGTGAACAATTTTGTCAGAGTACTATGTCACTTTTATGGACTCACAATAAAACATACAAAAACAAAGCCAAAATGGATTTTCCTGGAAAAAAACATTAAGGTACATTCTTTCCAGGGTAATGACTTCTATATATATGGCAAAAAAAAACACACACACACAAAAAAAAAATGCTTCTCCACACCTTGGGCTTTGTTCACACGTAGCGTTTTTGATGCATTTTTGCACTTCTTTCAACGGTGAAAAATACATTCACCGGTAAATGTAATTTTAACATTTTACTACCTTATCTGGTCATGTGGTGTGTGGCACATCATCAGACACATGTATACAGTGCTGAAAAGACATGGGAACAGCATGGGGAAGACCCCTGGAAGCATCTCTGACTCCCAGGTCACTTCCTAAAACCGTGGTCATCAGATGTGATCCTATATTACTGCGGTAATAATACAGACATTTTGGCAATGGGACAAATATTAAACTCCATTTAAAATGGGCAAGGCGCATCGCAAGGGGCGGAAAGTGGACCTAATAGTGATGGTGCACACAGAGGGCGAGGCTGTGGGCAAAATGAAACTGTGCCTACTGAGGGAGCACAACAAGCACTCACATTATGTTGACCTAGCTTCCTGTCCCACTTTCTAGGGGACCGTGGAATACCACTCTTGAAGCCAGACCAGTGTGAAAAGGTTGTTGGTTGGATAGCAGATAAATAGATAATGCTTCCACTCAGGTTGCAACCACCACCATCACCACTCTGTCTTCCACATGGTCCAGTCTCAGTAGCAATGAGTCTGGACCACATTATGATTATTATTATAGTGCCATTTATTCCATGGCGCTTTACATGTGAAAAAGGGGTATACATAGCAAAAACAATTACAATAATCTTGAACAAAAATGTGACGGCGAATGGTATAGGAGGAGAGAGGACCCTGCCCGCGAGGGCTCACAGTCTACAAGGGATGGGTGAGGATACAGTAGGTGAGGGTAGAGCTGGTCGTGGAGCGATGGTTACTGCAGGTTGTAGGCTTGTCAGAAGAGGTGGATCTTCAGGTTCCTTTTGAAGGTTTCCACGGTAGGCGAGAGGCTGATATGTTGGGGTAGAGAGTTCCAGAGTAGGGGGGATGCACGGGAAAAATCTTGTATGCGATTGTGGGAAGAGGAGATAAGAGGGGAGTAGAGAAGAAGATCTTGTGAGGATTGGAGGTTGCGTGCAGGTAGGTATCGGGAGACTAGGTCACAGATGTATGGAGGAGACAGGTTGTGGATGGCTTTGCATGCCACGGTTAGGGTTTTAAACTGGAGTCTCTGTGCAGTGGGGAGCCAGTGAAGGGCTTGACAGAGAGGAGAGGCCAGGGAATAGCGAGGGGGCAGGTGGATAAGTCGGGCAGCAGAGTTTAGGACAGATAGGAGGGGTACGAGAAGGGAGGCCACAGAGCAGGAGGTTGCAGTAATCATAGTGGGAGATGATGAAGGCACGCACAATTGTTTTGCAGATTTTTGCTTGAAAAATGTGTGGATCCGGAGATTTTTTTTACTTGGAGACGGCATATTCCTCAGTCGTGCCTCAGCGTTCAGTTGTCCCTACGCCAGTCCACCCACAGGCCACAATACTAAACTGCCACATTTCTCGACTGCTTGCACTAGAAATTTTGCCTTTTAGACTCGTGGAGGTGGAAGCTTTCCGCAACCTCATGGCAGCGGCTGTCCCGTGGTACTCGGTCCCCAGCCGCCACTATTTCTCCCGTTGTGCCTTTCCCACCTTATACAAGCACGGGTCCGAGAACATTACCCGTACCCTCACCAACGCAGTTATTGGAAAGGACCTCCTAACCACAGACATGTGGACAAGTGCTTGTGGCCAGGGATGGTACATCTCTCTGATGGCACACTGGGTAAATATTGTGGAAGCCGGGACTCAGTCAGACCCTGGGACGGAACACGTCCTCCCGACGCAGAAGATTGTGGGCCCTGGGTCAATCAAGCTTCAACACAATGTTCAAAAGGTAGACAGCAGCGGTGGTTGGTCTCCTAGACAACGAGCAAACTCCTTCATGATGATAGATGCCACCATCTCCTTAGCTTGCTGGTTGTCACAACTAATTTGGAGATTCGTGGCAGCTCTGTTTATGCTGTAATTTAAATGTATTTTTTTCCTTTTGGTCCAGCAATGGTTAATGTTAGTCTCTTGCTGACAGCCTTTTGTTAACGGTCATCTGATGTTGGTTGGTGCCACTCCCACCTCCCTTTAAATAGCCACATGATCGATCAGCAGACCGGTTATAGTTCATTCTATGCTGACCTCTTTGAAGGAGCCAGTCTCTGGAGAAACTGTGGTGTTTGTTGCTATTTCAATGGTGAAGTTTTCTGTTGGAGAGATAAGTGTATTTTATGTTGTTGTCTTCCCATTGTTTGTCTTACATTCCTTGTGTTATCCTATTGTAGTGATGAGACTAGTATCTCGCTGGCCTTCGCACTAGCCAGGTTAAGTCCAGGGCCAGTGAGGGCTTTGGCACGTGATTGCGCATTGTGGGAAGGACCCGTTAGGGATGATAGGGAAGCTTAGGGACAGACACAGGTTGGTGTCAGGAGGTGTCCCTTCCCTTGTTCCCTACCGCTTGGGGCCTCCTTCCCACTCTATCTCCCATTGCATCCGTGTGTTGTGCCGTCCACTGGACATCCCCTTGTCATTCCGTGACACAGGTACTTTTCTGTGGGAATGAGCTTGTCTTCAACCAGCCAGGAATATCCAGTGAATGGCACACCATGGTTTGGTATTAGCACCCAGTACCAGAAGCAAAGCCATTCACAATTTCCATATCTCAGGAATTTTATTTGGTAGACTGGCTGCCCAAACATTAGTTTCTCACAAAGGAACTGAAGACACTGAGTGGCATTAGGTGCAAGTTTCTCCAGCATGACATGTTTGTTAGATATCAGAGGGAGAACAGAATTGGGCTTTGCCAAGGTGTCAGATTGCTGTTAAGTTTTATAGATTGCTGGAGCCAGTCCACAGTAAAAAAAAGCAGCCATAGAGTGTCCGGGAACATTCACACAGACTTTTCTTAGCCAGGGTTGTTTCTCGGTGAGAGTTGTATTTCACTACAGCCATATTCTTTAGGTCGGTGAAAGGACAGGCATAGAGGGAAACCGTTGTTTATGTTGGCGCTATATAAATAACAATTATTAAGTGTGACCAACCAGTAATTACTGTCGCCCAAAATGCGTACAACGCGAGGGTCAGGGTACAGTCAGTGGAACATAAGGTCAGCCATGTGTGCCAGACTGCCAACCTCCAAGACTTCCCTGTCCTCACCAAGAGGATGACTGTCCTCCTCATCCTCCTCCTCCTCATTATCACCCAATCCATGTTGAGATGAGATGAGATGAGGCTGGGCTGTGTAGCATCACCCTGTATAGTTCCTTGGTCCATCTCATCGTTCTACACCTGCAATGCCTCCTCATTAATTGTGAGCAGCGAGCGTTTCAGTAGACAGAGAAACAGGATGGTGACGCTAATTATGACGTCATTGTCGCTCACCATCTTTGTGGAATCCTCAAAGTTTTGGAGGATGGCACAGATGTCAGACATCCATGCTCACTCATCAGCTCTTATGTGGGGAGGCTGATCTGAATTCCAATGGGCGTGTTGAAGCTGGAACTCAACAAATGCCCTCTGCTGCTCACAAATCCTTCCCAACATCCACAACATTGATTTCCAATGTGTGCTCACATCGCACACCAGTCGGTGAACTGGAAGCTGCAAAAGCTACTGAAGCACTGCCAGGGTGGCGTAGCTGACTTTCTGAAATGGGCACAAGATAGAAAGCAGCGGTGGTTGGTCTCCTAAACAACAAGCAAACTTCTTCATGATGATAGAGACCACAATTTCCTTAGCTTGCTGGTACTTTTCTGTGGGAATGAGCTTGTCTCCAACCAGCCAGGAAGATCCGGTGAATGGCATGCCATGGTTTGGTATAAGCACCCAGTACCAGAAGCGAAGCCATCCACAATTTCCATATCTCAGGAATTTTAGTTGGTAGACTGGCTGCCCAAACATTAGTATGTCACAAAGGAGCTGAAGACACTGATGTCACGCAACATGTGGGAAAGACTTAGTGCAGCACAAAGGGAAGAGGGAAAGGGAGCCCAGACTCTAGGGAGAGGGGGGAAATGCAGACCTCCTAGGTTGATTTAGCGTCACCCTGTCTCCTCTAGCATCCCTGTATTGGCTCTTCACCAATCACTGCATGCGTGCCTCGCCCTGTCTTTCCCTGGTGTATGGCTAAGGCTGGGGAAGGGAGGAGATGAGCACTATTCAATCTCCACTAAACACTATAGACAACAGGGGTGGAAAAACAGGGTGAAATAGCTTAGCTTTAGACGAACTCCAGACAAATGCGCACACGTCCTCAAACTCCAGAGAGGACAAAGTACTACTCTTGCTAAAGCCTTCACAAGTAGGTGTAACACGGGCACTTTAGATGCGACACAGAAACACAGAGCAGCCAATACGGGGTTAATAAACAGGGGAAGTTTATAATAACAGGGTAAATCTCTACGCAGGGAGTATCAGGGGAAAAACAAGGGAAAAGCAGGTAAAAGTCTATCACTGACAGTTCACAGTTTAACTGGATGTAGCAGAGTCAAACCGGTTATAATCAACAGTTTTTTTCACTTAACTGACTCTCGCTCCTCACAAGGCAGATTCACGCTGATGCCGGTGTTGATTTTTCAGGTGTCCCCGCCCAAACAATGCTCTATCTTCTGGCGGCAGCGGGCAGTCTCCGGTTTTACCCGCTGAGCCCCTAGTCCATAACACGGCACCTCACGTGCCCGGCTCCACCGACCCTGCGTCTCTTCTCTAGTCGGCCTGACTCCTCCGGTCCACTGCACTCGGCTCTTGCTCCCAGTCCTGGAGCCAGGAGCCTGGACCCTCTCACGGGGCTCTGCTGAGCCGGATCCAGCTCCGCTTTCCCACGCAAAACGTACTCGTCTCTTCCTCCCTCTAGTCACACCAGGAGTCCCTCTGTCACCTGACCTCCCAGCTCTCTCTCTCAACACACCCCCTGCTTCCCTGTCACATGACTCCTCTGCTTGCAGTCTGTCTTCCCCCTGCAACAAGAGGTACGGCCCCGGCAGTTCCGGATCCCTTGCTCTGAAAGTACTTACACCCCAGTCTTCCCCCTTACACTCCCGCTCTCCTTTAACTCGCCATTCCACGGCCGAGAGTTCTTTCATCAAACGTTCACATTCTTGGACTTCCTGGACGATACAGTACCATATGAATTGATCTTGTTCGTAACGGTGAGGAGGCACTCCTGCTGTTGTCCGTTCTGACCGGCGTAACTCAGTTTGACCGATGGAAGGTGCAGGGTCACTCCGATTTCCAATCTCCGCCTGCCCGGTGGCTTCAACCGATGTTGTTCCCTCACCGCCTGCACTTGGGACTGCAGGTAATCGAGTGCTGGGGCTCGGAGGTAGAATAAATAACTCTTCTTCGTCCACATCGTGGCTTGGGGCAACTGTGACAGGTCCCTGTCTAGAACAGGTGATTCTTCTCCACCCTCGTCATCTTTAGACAGACAGGGTCGCAGCATACTACGATGAACCACTCTGGTAGGGGCTCCTTCAGCCTCCTCGGGTTGAACTTCATACACAGGTCCTTCAGCGCCAATCCTGCGCTTCACTCGGTTCAGGGTCCGTTCCCTCAGAGCTGTCCCTCGAAGAGGCAATGTCTCATGATGTTTGAGCTCCTGAAACTTTTGTTGTACCAACTGTCGGAGGGTCTGCAGTCGATGCCGATGTTCTCGGACCCAGGAAGACACCCCCATCCGTGGGTCGTCCTCCTCGGGGTCCAGCTCTAACTTGGTGATCTCTCGCCCCTTTCGTCCGAACAGCAAGGTATAAGGAGTGAACCCCGTCGTACTATTCACTCGGTTGTTGTAGACCCACACCAGCTCGGCCACAAACTCAGGCCATCGTACCTTCCGATTTTCCTCCAACGTGCGGAGCATTTGGATCAGTGTCCGATTAAAGCATTCACAGGCCTCATTTCCTTGAGGGTGGTAAGGAGTAGTCCGTGACTTTTCAATCTTGTACAACTGGTGCAGCTCTTCCATCACCCGGCCTTGGAAGCAGGTGCCTTGATCGGAATGAATCCTCTTTGGGCAGCCGTACACCCGAATGAAGTCTCGGCAGATGGCCTGCGCAGCTGACTCGGCGGTCTGGTCTCTGATCAGGGTCACTACCGTAAACTTGGTGAAGTGGTCTGTCATTACCAGGCAATGTTCATACCCGAGATGCGCCAGTCCAACAGTCAAATAGTCGATCATCAGCATCTCCAAGGGGGCAGAAGTCACAATAGTTTGTATGGGGACCCGCTGCTCTAGGGGGCTTTACCAGCTCACAGCTCCGACATCTTCAACAAGTGTCTTCTACTGTTGCTCGCTGTCGGGGATGATACACCAGCCTCTACAACCACTGAAACGTCTTCTCTGGTCCGAAGTGAGCCTCTCATTCATGAGCCTCCTTAGCCACTACTCCGACCAACTTCTCTGGGATCACCACTTGCCAGGTGGTCCCGAACTCTCGCAGTAGCTGCATCCGTCGGTACAGCAGCCCATCTCGCAAACACAGTCTCTCCCATTGTCCCAGCATTTTCAGTGCTACCGAAGATAGGGTACTCCTCTCTTCTCGACTGGGGACTTGCCGCAAAGCCACCCATTGACGTAATTGAGCAACTTCTCTGTCAGTCTGTTGAAGTTGGATCCAGTCATCTCTTGGCTGTCCTAGCACTGGTTCTTCCGACGTCTCTCCGATCTGTCCCTGCGCCGCAGCCAGCGGTCCCACGAAACTTCGGAAGCTTGGGGTCTCATTCGCCTCTAAATCTTCATTGCGGTCATGATCAGGCCGTTCATATATCACTCTGGAGAGGGCATCGGTGTGAGTATTCTCTGCCTTAGGCCGGTAGGCGATCTTATACCGGTACCTGGCCATGTGGGCCAACCACTGCTGCTCCAGGGCCCCCAATTTTCGCATTCTCCAGGTGGGCCAGCGGGTTGTTATCTGTTCTCACCAGTACTTCGGACCCGGACAAATACTCCGCAAACTTCTCGGTCATTGCCCAAACTAGGGCCAGCAACTCTAATTTGAAAGAGCTATAATTATCTGGGTTCCTCTCGGAGTCGTGAAGGGAGCGGCTGGCGTATGCAATCACGCACTCTTTCCCCTCCTGTACTTGGGATAACATGGCTCCCAGACCATGTAGGCTCCCATCAGTGTGGAGTATGAAGGGTTGGTAGAAATCCGCATAGGCAAGTATTGGGGCCTCGGTCAGGGCCATTTTAAGGGCACGGAAGGCCTCTTCCTGGCTGCTTCCCCACCGAATCGCTTGATTCTTGGAGCCCGCCGGCACTCCCTTAAGTAGCTCCAGCAATGGGTTGGCTATGCGGGTGAAGTTCTTCACGAATCTTCGGTAGTACCCGGCAAGTCCCAGGAAGGCTCGAACGTCCTTCACTGTCTTCGGGGTAGGCCACTCCTGTACGGCGGCCACCTTTTCCTGAGTGGGCCTGACTCCTTCACCGGACACAGTATGACCGAGATATTCGATCTGTTTGCGGAACAGGTGGCTCTTCTGGGGCTTCACCTTTAGGCCATGACTCTGTAGGCGACTCAGTACTTGCTCCAGTCGCTGGAGGTGCTCCTCGAAGGTGGCGGCATAGACAATTATGTCGTCAAGGTAAATCAGTGTCGCCTCAAAGTTCAAATCGCCCAGGCACCTCTCCATCAGACGCTGGAACGTCCCGGGGGCGTTAGTCAGGCCGAAGGGCATCCGATTGAACTCGAACAGTCCCATGGGTAATATGAACGCTGTCTTTGCACGGTCATGTTCGGCCACGGGCACCTGCCAGTACCCACTGGCCAGATCCAAAGAGGAGAAGTATCTTGCCTTCCCTAAGGCTGACAGGGACTCTTCGATTCGGGGTAGTGGGTAAGAGTTCCGTACTGTACAGGCATTCAGCCGTCTATAGTCCACACAGAACCCAAGGGTCCCATCTTTCTTCCGGACCAGGACAATCGGGGCCACCCACGGACTTTGACTCTCCCGTATCACACCATTCTGTAACATATGGGCTAGCATCTCCTTAACCTCTTTATACATCTGGGGAGGTATCTGCCGGTATCTCTCCCACACTGGGGCAGCGCTCCCCATGGGAATCTCTTGGGTAATGGCTTCGGTGCAACCAAAATCATCCTCATGGCGAGCAAAGACTTCCTGGTACCGCTCCAGCACCTCCTCAACCTGCTGCACCTGTCGAAGTGTAAGTCCCGTCAATTCAGCCCGAATTCGTTCTAGGATTCTTCGTCCCCCTTCGCACTAGCCCGATGGGATTCTGGCAGCACGGTGACCGCCAGAGTCCAGGGGTCTCCTCGTTCAGCGGACAGCTGTACCACATCAGGTCGCACCAACTTCTCTGGCATTCCCAGAATCTGGGCTATTTCCACCCTGGGAGGGAGTGTGAGATCATCTTCGCCCAGATTAACACACCGCACTATAACATTGCCACCCTGGACGGTGGCTGGTGTTCGAGCCACCAAGAGTCCGGGGGGTACTTTGTCCATCGATGTTGGTTCTATCTGAACTTCGACCCCCTCAAAAGGTGTACAGGCCCGTGCGGGTAACGTGAGTACAGTTTGCCCTGGTGGTAAGGTGAGCGCCGCAGCTGCTGGCACTATTATTTTCCCCAGGATCTTCCCTTCACTCGACGTCTCCTGAGCCTGGTCAGCTCGGATTAGTTGTTGAAAGATCCTCCATTGGGGAGTTTGCGGGTCCCACTGGTCTAGAGGAATCTCCTTCTGCTCACTAAGCAGGATTTGCCCGATCTCTTTGAGCAAATTCATTCCGAGGGTCACCGGGGGTCCACTTCCGGTTCCCCCTGCGACCAGGACGACTCCTTTTTTTCCCACATCTTTTCCACACACTCGGATCTTCATCCACACCACCCCTGCGACAGGAATTGGTAATTGATTAGCTGCCGTGAGTCTAATTACTGGTCCCCATTCAGGCCGTGCTATCTCAGGAAATCGCTGTTGGAAGTAGGCTTCTGTCATCGTAGTCACTTGGGATCCCGTGTCAGTCAGGCAGTGAACAGCCCGACCGCTTATTTCGGCCCAGACAGTCGGGCTGCTGGAAACTAGGTCCTTGGGACTTCCTCTTTTTCTTTCCCCTTCCTCAGGCTCCATGCTATGTCCCCCGAACACGGAGCCAGCTAGTTTAACAGCTGCCGCGACAGGGGCCGCCCTCGGCTAGCACAGCCCCTGGAGTAATGTCCTGCGCCTCCACACTTCCAGCAGGTTGTGTCTCTGTCTGTGTAGGGCTGCCTCACTTCTCTATGGAACTCTCCTGCAGGGGGGGTCCTGAATTCAATTCTTTCCATAACTGGGGCAATCGATCTGGGTATCTCTGGTGTCGGGGCAGGGGTCTTCTTGAGACTGGACCATTCATCTCGCATCCCCTGTATCTCCTTTCGTATCTCTCGAGCCCATTCCGGTTCAGCTGCAGGCGGGGTGGGTACCTCATTACTCCGGACCATCCCTGCCAGGGCCGTCACCCCCATCTTCTGCTCTCTCACACGTGCCTCTGCCCCCACTTCTAGAAAAGTCATACGTGGGTTGGCACGCAGACGCTCCCGCAAGGCCTGCTTTAGCTGCACATCCCTGAGGCCTGCCACAAACTGTTCCCTTAAGATCATGTCAGGGGGGACCATTCCCAAATTCCCCATGTTGTCTTTTCTAGTGATATAGGCATGCACCCTCTGTAAGGCATTAACATACTGCGTCACAGTCTCCCCCTCCTGCTGCACTTGGTGAAACAGTTGTATCCCCATGCTTTTCCTCCAGTATCCGCACCACTTTTTCTACAGTATCCCGGTCAAGAGGGCGGTACATCACGGATTGTCAGGCCTCGCCGTCCAGGGCCAGTAAGGCTATTTCGGCTTGCATAGCTGGGGTCATCGGATGCATACGTAACATACTCCTAACTCTCTCAATCCAGTCCCACAGCATCATATTGTCACCGGTGAACTTTGGGAGATTGCTGAGCATGGCTCACAGCGGCAAGCTAGATTTAGGGGCTCCCAGGATGGGCTGCTCTGCAGTGCCTGTGTCTAACGACTGCATCCTGCCGACTACGCCAAATGTAACACGGGCACTTTAGATGCAGCGACACAGAAACACAGAGCAGCCAATACGGAGTTAATAAACAGGGAAAGCTTATAATAACAGGGTAAATCTCCACGCAGGGAGTATCAGGGGAAAAAACAGGGAAAAGCAGGGAAAAGTCTATCACTGACAGTTCACAGTTTAACTGGATGTAGCAGAGTCAAACCGGTTATAATCAACAGTTTTTTTTCACTTAGCTGACTCTCGCTCCTCACAAGACAGATGCACGCTGATGCCGGTGTTGATTTTTCAGGCGTCCCCGCCCAAACAATGCTCTGTCTTCTGGCGGCAGCGGGCGGTCTCCGGTTTTACTCACTGAGCCCCTAGTCCATAACACGGCACCTCACGTGCCCGGCTCCACCGACCCTGCATCTCTTCTCTAGTCGGCCTGACTCCTCCGGTCCACTGCACTCGGCTCTTGCTCCCAGTCCTGGAGCCAGGAGCCTGGACCCTCTCACGCTGCTCTGCTGAGCTGAATCCAGCTCCGCTTTCCCGCGCAAAACGTACTCGTCTCTTCCTCCCTCTAGTCACACCAGGAGTCCCTCTGTCACCTGACCTCCCAGCTCTCTCTCTCGACACACCCCCTGCTTCCCTGTCACATGACTCCTCTGCTTGCAGTCTGTCAGTTCCGGATCCCTTGCTCTGAAAGTACTTACACCCCGGTCTTCCCCCTTACATAGGAATGAAAATCGCCGACACCTCACTTTGAAACACAGCAGGTATTTATACACCCAGACAGGGTGTTAATTAGCTAGAGGAAGGTAGCCACTGGGTCCTAGAGACAGCCTCTAAGAAGATGTCTGTAATGCCAAACGTAGACTTCTCCCACAACCAACTGCAGGGCGACTGTCTGTCACTTCTGACACACCCGTGACAACTGAGTGGCAGTAGGTGCAAGTTTCTCCAGCATGACCTGTTTGTTAGATATCAGAGGGAGAACAGAATTGAGCTTTGCGAAGGTGTCAGATTGGTCTAAGTCTTATAGATTGCTGGAGAAAGTCTGCAGTAAAGAAAGCAGCCATAGAGTGTCCGGGAACCTTCACACAGACTTTCCTTAGCCAGGGTTGCTTCTCAGTGAGAGTTGTATTTCACCACAGTCATATTCTTCAGGTCGGTGAAAGGACTGGCATAGAGGGAAACCATACCTACTCCGGCTGTCATTTTTCTTCACGTCCTGGCCATTGTCACACTCGACCATACCTGGCTGTATATTCAGCGGTGAGAGCCACAGATCTGCCTGCTCTGTTACAGCTTTCAATAACTCTGCAACAGTGTTCAGTTTGTATTATCTTAAGCACTGCCTGTTGCCGCTTTGCCGGGGCAGTGCTGCAGTGCTTCCAGCTTGCTACTGATGTTGTCATTTCAGAGATGGAGGCTGAAGAGGAGGAGGAGGTGCAGGAGCTGTAGAATGTGATTACATTGAGATTATATTGGCGAGTCTGTTTTTTATACTAAAGATCCTGCTGTGTTTTTACAGTTTTTTTTTTTCTACGTCTCTTCAAATATGTATTGGAGTGCGTCCTAAATTTTAGCAGCTCTTGAAATTGCTTCATACACAATAACAGTATAGGAGACCCACTTCTTAATAATGAGAAGGACAATTCAAATAGATTCTATATTCCAGAATATTACCTGTCTTATCTGAAATTAGTTTACAGGTGAGCTATCGCAGTATGGATAGCTTATTAGACCAATCCAGCCAGGTATTATTGCCTTACAGTGCGTGCTGCTGGTGCTGCAGAAAAAAAATACAAATCTCTTCTATTCCCTATTGATACCACTGTTAGATGCATTTAGAATAGAGACAGGTGCTGCTAGGTGGCATCATCAGCTCAAAATAAGTGTTCATTCTGGTTGCATAAATCGCTTCCACAGTCCATACCTTTTTTTATTTTATTTTTTATTTATTTGGCCTTATATACAAGTCATGACCCTGCAAAGAATGTTTCTTAACATTTCTTCCAGGAAAATCCATTTTAGCTTCATTTTTGTAAGTTTTATTGTCATTCCGTAAACGTAGTGTAACACTCTGACAACATTTTTCACAGATATGCTATTAGTCAGCGACCAACTGTAAATAGATTTGAGCAACACACAACTGGCAGACTTTAATTGAAGTGTAATATCTGGCATGCTCCCAAAAAATTCTGGATTATTAGCACAGTAATATCTGATCCTGTCTGATTACCAATGTCATCCCGTCTGATGACCATGTTGTTTTAGGCAGTGGCCTATTAGTATAAAATTGTTCAGCGACCAAGTGTAAATAGGTTTGAACAACACACAACTGGCAGACTTTAAATGGAGTATAATATCTGGCACACTCCAAAAAATGTGACGATTATTACCACAGTAATATGGGATCACGTCTGATGACCACGGTTTTAGGCAGTGGCGTTGGAGGTATGGTATTGGTCAGTGACTAAGTATGAATAGGTTGAACAAAACACAACTGGCAGACTTTAACTGGAGAGTAATATTTGGCACGCTCCAAAAAATGTCACGATTATTACCTCAGTAATATGGGATCACATCTGATGACCACGGTTTTAGTATGATATTGGTCAGCGACCAAGTGTGAATAGATAGGTTTGAACATCACACAACTGGTAGACTTTAAATGGAGTGTAATATCTGGCATGCTCCCAAAAAATTCTGGATTATTAGCGCAGTAATATCTGATCCCGTCTGATGACCACGGTTTTAGGCAATGGCGTTAGAGATATGGTATTGGTCAGCGACTAAGTGTGAATAGGTTGAACACCACACAACTGGCAGACTTTAACTCGAGTGTAATATCTGGCACGCTCGAAAAAATGTCACGATTATTACGGCAGTAATATGGGATCACGTCTGATGATTGACAAGTTTCTCTGCTTCCACAATATAGCAATGCGAATAAAATAAAAAAAATCTGGCTGTATTCTGCTAACAAGCAAATGGAGCAGTAAAATGGTGTATTGTATTGTTTTTTAAGCAAATAATCACTATTAAGAGCAAAAAAAATTAGCCCTGTAACAGCAGCAGACAGAACATGCAATGGACCCTATTCTGCTGTATACAGTGTCCACAAACTCTGCCTGCCTGAATCCTGCTATCACCAGTAATATATGCGGCTGGATTAGCTCTTAGAAGGACTGTTAGCTCAGATGGATATCTATAATATAACCGGGAATGCGTCCCTCTGTCTGAAGCCTCGATAGACTGCGCATGCGTGACGCGCAGCCTGACTCCAGACAGAAGACCGCATCCAGCCGTTACAGGTAAGAGGAGTGTATGGCGCCGGAGATCGCAGTATGTGTAGACACTGAACGCATACCGCGAACTCCAGCGCCATACTTACATACTTACCTAACCGGGAGGAGCTTTTCCGCGGCACCTCTCTTCGCTGGAGACCGGGGGCGGAGTGAAGGCGTCTTCAGCAAAATGGCACCGGACAGCACGGTGCTCCGGCGCTGCACTCCTCCCCTGGCCTCCGGCAGAACAGGGCGCAGCAGCGCTGGAGTACAGAGAATAAAGGTGAGTATAACTTTATTTTTTTGTATGTGTGTACAGTGTGAAAGGGATGAGGGAGCCACACATACCAGGATTGTGGGGTGAGGGGACCATGTATATACTAGGATTGTGGGGTGAGGGGTACCACACATACCAGGATTGGGGAGTGAGGGGTACCACGCATACCAGGATTGTGGGGTGAGGGGTACCACGCATACCTGGATTGGGGGGTGAGGGGTACCACACATACCAGGATTGGGGGTGAGGGGTACCATGCATACCAGGATTGTGGGGTGAGGGGACCATGCATACCAGGATTGGGGAGTGAGGGGACCATGCATACCAGGATTGTGGGGTGAGGGGTACCACGTATACCAGGATTGTGGGGTGAGGGGACCATGCATACCAGGATTGGGGGTGAGGGGTACCATGCATACCAGGATTGTGGGGTGAGGAGTACCGCGCATACATGGATTTGGGGGTGAGGGGTACCACACATACCAGGATTGGGGGTGAAGGGTACCACGCATACCAGGATTGTGGGGTGAGGGGACCACGCATACCAGGATTGTGGGGTGAGGGGACCATGCATACCAGGATTGTGGGGTGAGGGGTACCACACATACCAGGATTTTGGGGTGAGGGGACCATGCATACCAGGATTGTGGGGTGAGGGGTACCACACATACCAGGATTGTGGGGTGAGGGGACCATGCATACCAGGATTGTGGGGTGAGGGGTACCACACATACCAGGATTGGAGGTGAGGGGTACCACACATACCAGGATTGGGGGGTGAGGGGTACCACGCATACCAGGAATGGGAGGTGAGGGGTACCATGCATACCAGGATTGGGGGGGTGAGGGGACCATGCATACCAGGATTGTGGGGTGAGGGGTATCACACATACCAGGATTGGGGGGTGAGGGATACCACACATACCAGGATTGGGGGGTGAGGGGACGATGCATACCAGGATTGAGGGTGAGGGGTGCCACGCATACAGGGATTGGGGATGAGGGGTGCCACACATACCGGGATTGGGAGTGAGGGGTGCCATGCATACCGGGATTGGGGATGAGGGGTTACACGCATACCAGGATTGGGGATGAGGGGTGCCACGCATACCAGGATTGGGGGTGAGGGGTGCCACGCATACTGGGATTGGGGGTGAGGGGTGCCACGCATACCGGGATTGGGGGTGAGGGGTGCCACACATACCGGGATTGGGGATGAGGGGTGCCAGGCATACTGGGATTGGGGATGAGGAGAGCCATGCATACCGGGATAAGGATGAGGGATGGGGTACCATGCATACCAGGATGAGGGATACCATACACACCATGATAGGGATGAGGGATGGGGTACCATGCATACCAGGATGAGGGATACCATACACACCAGGATAAGGATAAGGGGTGCCACGCATACCGGGATTGGGGGTGAGGGGTGCCACGCATACCGTGATTGGGGGTGAGGGGTGCCACACATACCAGGATTGGGGGTGAGGGGTGCCATGCATACCAGGATAAGGGATACCATACACACCAGGATAAGGATGAGGGGTGCCACGCATACCAGGATTGGGGGTGAGGGGTGCCACGCATACCAGGATTGGGGGTGAGGGGTGCCACGCATACCAGGATTGGGGGTGAGGGGTGCCACGCATACCAGGATTGGATGGTGGGGACAGGATGGGGGCAGCACAAATACAAGGAGGGGGCAGCACATACCAGCATGGGAGACCATAAGCAATAAAAATGCTCGCCACCCGGGCGCAGAACGTGTTCAATAGCTAGTACAGTATATCTTGCTGTGGAATACCTATACCTAACTAATAAACTGCCAATTCTCTTCCTCACTCAGCAGCACCTCTCCATACTCTGCCTGATTCCAGGGTAGACTGTGACGAGCATAGAGTCCCGAGTCTTAAATAGACCCGATGACGCTATGCGGCCAGCCAATCACTGTAATGCCACAACCAGCATGGCTATGGCATTTCAGTAAGTGACAGGCAATTCTCGCATGTTTATTCATTGTCTAAAGAGAACTAAACATACGGGGCGGGGACCCGAGCTCCCGCCCGGGCATCCCGGAAGTACTCGTCAGGCATCTCGAGCAGTGAGATGGGAGCTCGAGGACTGAGCAGTTGCGAGCACGCTTGCTCAAGTCATCAATAGTCTGAAAGTAAAATATGCATAGTATTTTGCAACAGAAAAGACACAAGGGTGGTTTGTAAAGTTTAGATATAAAATTGAAAAGTTTGTATCTTCTTCTGTAATTTAAAGTTTTATTCATTTTCTCTTTGCTCTGATATGTTAATGAAAAAGATTTTTATTCCTGGCCCGGTGTAGTGCATCAGTGGTGGCTTAATATATTTTCAGTGAACACAGTGGCGGCTTTATATATATATTAAGGGGCCATGGTGGTGAAATAATTTATATACAGAGGCTTCACTTATATTGGAGGTACAGCGATGTGCAGCTTAAAACAACCGTCGACATGTGTGCCAGTCAGCGATCGTTTAATAACCTGTTTACACAGTCCGACCCAACTTCAGATACACATTGAGCGTTCTGTTATAGACCATTCTATGAGCATATGCTGCCATTGTTCTTGGCAGCACAGATCCTGTTGACACAAGACTATGTGATGTCAAGAATGATGATTTTGTGGAGACTAAAAGATCATTACACAATATGAACGAGCATTTTGCTAAGTTATCAGGTACAGTGGGGAAAAAAAGTATTTAGTCAGCCACCAATTGTGCAAGTTCTCCCATTTAAAAAGATGAGAGAAGCCTGTAATTGACATCATAGGTAGACCTCAACTATGAGAGACAAAATGAGAAAACAAATCCTGAAAATCACATTGTCTGATTTGGAAAGAAATTTTTTTCAAATTTTGGTGAAAAATAAGTATTTGGTCAATTACAAACAAGCAAGATTTCTGGCTCTCACAGACCTGTAACTTCTTCTTTAAGAGGCTCCTCTGTCCTCCACTCATTACCTGTAGTACTTTCACCTGAACTTGTTATCAGTATAAAAGACACCTGTCCGCAACCTCAAACAGTCACACTCCAAACTCCACTATTGTGAAGACCAAAGAGCTGTTGAAGGACACCAGAAACAAAATTGTATCCCTGCACCAGGCTGGGAAGACTGAATCTGCAATAGGCAAGCAGCTTGGTGTGAAGAAATCAACTGTGGGAGCAATAATTAGAAAATGGACGACATACAAGACCACTGATAATCTTCCTCGATCTGGGGCTCCACACAAGATCTCACCCCGTGGGGTCAAAATGATCTCAAGAACGGTGAGCAAAAATCCCAGAACCACACGGAGGGACCTAGTGAATGACCTGCAGAGAGCTGGGACCAACGTTACACAGGTTACCATCAGTAACACACTACGCCGCCAGGGGCTTAGATCCTGCAGTGCCAGACGTGTGCCCCTGCTTAAGCCATTACATGTCCGGGCCCGTCTGAAGTTCGCTAGAGAGCATTTGGATGATCCAGAAGAGTATGGGGAGAATGTCATATGGTCAGATGAAACCAAAGTTGAATTGTTTGGTATAAACACAACTCGTTGTGTTTGGAGGAGAAAGAATACTGAGTTGCATCCAAAGAACACCATACCTACTGTGAAGCATGGGGGTGGCAACATCATGATTTGGGGCTGTTTCTCTGCCAAGGGACCAGGACGACTGATCCGTGTACATGAAAGAATGAATGGGGCCATGTATCGTGAGATTTTGAGTGCAAACCTCCTTCCATCAGCAAGGGCATTGAAGATGAAACGTGGATGGGTCTTTCAGCATGACAATGACCCCAAGCACATCACCAGGGCAATGAAGGAGTGGCTTTGTAAGAAGCATTTCAAGGTCCTGGAGTGGCCTAGCCAGTCTCCAGATCTAAACCCTATAGAAAACCTTTGGAGGGAGTTGAAAGTCTGTGTTGCCCAGTGACAGCCCGAAAACATCACTGCTCTAGAGGAGATCTGCACGGAGGAATGGGCCAACATACCAGCAACAGTGTGTGCCAACCTTGTGAAGACTTAAAGAAAACGTTTAACCTCTGTCATTGTCAACAAAGGATATATAACAAAGTATTGAGATGAACTTTTGTAATTGACCAAATACTTATTTACCATCAAAATCTGAAAAAAATTTCTTTCTAAACCAGACAATGTGATTTTCAGGATTTGTTTTCTCATTTTGTCTCTCATAGTTGAGGTCTACCTATGGTGTCAATTACAGGTCTCTCTCGTCTTTTAAAGTGGGAGAACTTGCACAGTTGGTGACTGACTAAATACTTTTTTCCCCCACTGTAATCTGAAACCTGTTTAATCAAGCAGTGTAAATGGACCTTAACTTTGTGAGATATTTAGAAAGAATACAGTGCCTTAAATAGTATTCATACCTTGTGAACTTTTACACATTTTTTCACATTACACCCACAAATGTAAATGTATTTTAATGGGTTTTTTGCGATATACCAACACAAAGTAGCAAGTAATTGTGAAGTGTAAAGGAAATGATCCATGGTTTTCTAACTATTTTAAAAATACAAATCTGAAAACTATGCTGTGCTTTTCATTAACCCCCCCCCCCACACACACCCGAGTCAGATTTTTGTAGGACCACCTTTCACTACAATTACTGCCGCAAATCTTTTGGGGTATGTCTCTACCAGCTTTGCACATCTAGAAGCTAAAATGTTTGCCCATTCTTCTTTTCAAACTAGCTCTAGCTCAGTGCGATGGGATGCAGAGGGTCTGTAAACAGCTATTTTAAAGTCTTGCCACAGAATCTCAATGGAATTTAAGTCTCATGAATATGCTTTGATCTAAACCATTCCATTGTAGCTCTGGCAGTATATTTAGGGTCGTTGTACTGCTGGAAGCTCTCAAATGTTTTGTAGCCTCTTACAGGTTTTCCTCCTGGATTTAGTTACATCCGTTTAACCATCAATTATTTTCAGGGTGATGGGCATTGTTAGTTTTCTGCTACACATAGTGTTTTGCATTTAGCCCAAAAAGTTCTAATTTGGTCTCATCTGACCAGTGCATCTTCTTCCACATGCTGGTTGTGTCCCTTACATGGCTTTTTCAAACTGCAAATAGGATTTCTCATGGCTTGCTATCACAAATGGCTTTCTTCTTGCTACTCTTCCATAAAGGCCAGATTTGCGGAGTATGTGACAGGTGTCCTGTGGACAGATTCTCCCCCTGAGCTATGGATCTCTGCAGCTCCTCTGGAGTGACCATGTGCTTCTTCTCTAATTAGTGCTCTCGTTGCTTGGGATGTCAGTTTAGATGGACGGCCATGTCTTTGTAGGTTTGAAGTTGTGCCATACTCCTATTTTTGCGATGATTGATCGAACAGTGCTCTGTGAGATGTCCAGACCTTGGGATATTTCTTTATAACCTAACCCTGTTTTACTCTTTTCCACAACTTTATCTCTGGTCTGTCTAGTGCATTTCTTGGTTTTCATGATGCTGTTTGATCCCTTATGTTCTCAAACAAACTTCTGAGTATTTTACAGAACAGCTGTAGTTATACTGAGAATAAATTACACACAAGTGGACTCAATTTACTAATTATATGACTTCTGGAGGCAATGTGTCACTCAGGATTTTATTTAGGGGTATCAGACTAAAGGGGGCTGAATATGAATGCAAGTAAACATTTTCTGATTTATATTTTTAAAATAATTTAACACCGTTTATCATTTCCTTTACACTTCACAAATACTTGCAAATACTTGCTACTTTGTATTAGTATAACACATAAAATCCCAATACAATACATTTAAGTTTTTGGTTGTAAGGTGAAAAAATTGTGGAAACATTCACGGGGTATAAATACTTTTCAAGACACTGTACATGTATTTGTTTCTGACATTTCCCCATACTCTTAATGAGCTGCAGAAATTTGAATGCGAGGCTGGTTATATTGCTTTAAAAGGTTTAAGGTGAGGATGAAGCTCAAGTAATTGACTGTAGACACAGATAAAATGTGCGCACATTTCAGAATGAAATGGTTTCTATGGCAACCGGTTTTCACATTTTCTTTAACAAAAGACCAAACGTAAATGTAGAATTGTATTTATGATAACCATGACTTTCAGAAAAAAAAGAATATCCTTATCCTTTGAAGCTAGCAAACATCCGTAGGAAGAGTAGTTTATTATTTTATAAAACCGCAGGAAACAATAGAAAATTATTTTACGATATTGAATATCCGTAGCTATTAAACGGCAATATAGTTGCATATGTGCCACATGATAATGCAACTTCTTCTCTCTGTACATAGATTATGTATTTGTCAGTGCTGCATGGATAAAATTAACATCAAGTAGAGTCACGATTCTTTTGATATTGTATTGTTGTATTTAACTGGAAGGTCAATATGTGAAGGTGGTAGTAATATTAAAAGAAGAGGAGAGGAAAGAACAGGCGCTCACTTGAGTAGCATTGTTTGATGCAAAGAGCATACACAGTGTACGTGATGTCTATATGTTCACCTTTCCGTATCACCTTGGGTGGCCATGATAGTGTGAAGTTTGGCTAAAAAATAGGAGAATCTCTGGCGTTGACTGAAGCTTCAATACCTGCTCACAATGCGAATATCTTGGTTTTGGATATCGATATCATGAGCTTAGTTATTGGTGTTGTGATCAGGTATTGAAGCTTCTTTCACCATAAACACAGCGCCAGAGATCCTCCTGTTTTTTGCAACATGTGTAAAAGGGGCAGAGTTCTGGGAGATTAGCTTTGTTCTCTCAACCCACTGAAAACACGAGAATGCATAGAGCTGAGCATTCATGTGTATGTTGGTGGAAGTTGGTGGAGAGAGCTGTCCGACCTCAGCCATCTTGGCTTGCGTTCATTCTAGGGTGCCATCCTCAGCGGCTAAGTAGTGCCACATTTTCAGGGAATACTAGGGAGAGCATCATACATTGTCTTATATTCTTACTGTCCACAGTTAGGTTTATATATGATTTTTATTGCTAATTAAGTGACTTAATCTACATTGTCACTGTATGTACAGTACAGACCAAAAGTTTGGACACACCTTCTCATTTAAAGATTTTTCTGTATTTTCATGACTATGAAAATTGTACATTCACACTGAAGGCATCAAAACTATAAATTAACACATGTGGAATTATATACTTAACAAAAAAGTGTGAAACAACTGAAAATATGTCTTATATTCTAGGTTCTTCAAAGTAGCCACCTTTTGCTTTGATGACTGCTTTGCACACTCTTGGCATTCTCTTGATGAGCTTCAAGAGGTAGTCACCGGAAATGGCCTTCCAACAATCTTGAAGGAGTTCCCAGAGATGCTTAGCACTTGTTGGCCCTTTTGCCTTCACTCTGCTTTCCAGCTCACCCCAAACCATCACGATTGGGTTCAGGTCTGGTGACTGTGGAGGCCAGGTCATCTTGCGTAGCACCCCATCACTCTCCTTCTTGGTCAAATAGCCCTTACACAGCCTGGAGGTGTGTTTGGGGTCATTGTCCTGTTGAAAAATAAATGATGGTCCAACTAAACGCAAACAGAATGGAATAGCATGCCGCTGCAAGATGCTGTGGTAGCCATGCTGGTTCAGTATGCCTTCAATTTTGAATAAATCCCCAAAAGTGTCACCAGCAAAGCACCCCCACACCATCACGCCTCCTCCTCCATGCTTCACGGTGGGAACCAGGCGTGTAGAGTCCATCCGTTCACCTTTTCTGCGTCGCACAAAGACACGGTGGTTGGAACCAAAAATCTCAAATTTGGACTCATCAGACCAAAGCACAGATTTCCACTGGTCTAATGTCCATTCCTTGTGTTCTTTAGCCCAAACAAGTCTCTTCTGCTTGTTGCCTGTCCTTAGCAGTGGTTTCCTAGCAGCTATTTTACCATGAAGGCCTGCTGCACAAAGTCTCCTCTTAACAGTTGTTGAAGAGATGTGTCTGCTGCTAGAACTATGTGTGGCATTGACCTGGTCTCTAATCTGAGCTGCTGTTAACCTGCGATTTCTGTGGCTGGTGACTCGGATAAACTTATCCTCAGAAGCAGAGGTGACTCTTGGTCTTCCTTTCCTGGGGCGGTCCTCATGTGAGCCAGTTTCTTTGTAGCGCTTGATGGTTTTTGCAACTGCACTTGGGGACACTTTCAAAGTTTTCCCAATTTTTCGCACTGACTGACCTTCATTTCCTAAAGTAATGATGGCCACTCGTTTTTCTTTACTTAGCTGCTTTTTTCTTGCCATAATACAAATTCTAACAGTCTATTCAGTAGGACTATCAGCAGTGTATCCACCAGACTTCTGCACAACACAACTGATGGTCCCAACCCCAGTTATAAGGCAAGAAATCCAACTTATTAAACCTGACAGGGCACACCTGTGAAGTGAAAACCATTTCCGGTGGCTACCTCTTGAAGCTCATCAAGAGAATGCCAAGAGTGTGCAAAGCAGTCATCAAAGCAAAAGGTGACTACTTTGAAGAACCTAGAATATAAGACATATTTTCAGTTGTTTCACACTTTTTTGAAAAGTATATAATTCCATATGTGTTAATTCATAGTTTTGATGCCTTCAGTGTGAATGTACAATTTTCATAGTCATGAAAATACAGAAAAATCTTTAAATGAGAAGGTGTGTCCAAACTTTTGGTCTGTACTGTATATATGAATCAATCTACATGTTTGGGATTTTAACTATATAATAATAAAAATTGATTTTAGGGGCATTTTTGTTAGCTGGTCCCTCTCCATACGCTAAGAGAAGAAAGTTATAGGGATGTAGAGGTAAGAGCCTGCCGCGTGCTATAAAATGAGATTAGTGTTGTTCTGGCACATAGTAGGTGGGGGCCCAGTATACAGAGTATATATGGGGGCCTAGGAGCTTTATGTTACACAAGAAAAAAAAGGATTTATCAGTTCACTTATGCTTTTCTTTTTACCACTATGAAAATAAGCTCTATACGAGTCTCAAGTGTAGCACACTTATCTTGAGAAACTCAGTGCAAATTTATCCTTGATTGGAAATGTCTTGTTGCACCAGTGCTTAGCAAATGGAATGATTGAAATAATTGATAAGATGTGATGTCACACAATGCTTTCTTCTTTTTTGTAGCATAGTAGCAGGATACCGCATGGACTAAGATCAACTCAGATCGAAACGCGTTGCCCTATACCTGCTATTCATATTTAAACTACTGGACTTTGAAATGGATTACATATTCTTTTTATCTTCACTTTGCAAATAAATATGGACTTTTAGAAGACTTTCAGAATGCTGAACCTTGATTTTCTTCTTTATGTTTCACCTTTAATAATTATAATAATAATAATTTTTATTTATATAGCGCCAACATATTCCGCAGCACTTTACAATTAAGCGGGGACATATAGAGACAATAAATTCAATACAAGGTAACACAGTTTAAACAGTTACATCAGGAGTGAGGTCCCTGCTAGCAAGCTTACAATCTACAAGAAAATGGGGGACACAATAGGTGAAAAGTGCTTGTTATTTCAGGTCTAGCAATTATAATAAATAGGGATTTTCATATACGGCTGCATGATCCGTTCATCAGCCCGTATGTTTCAGTGCAATAATCAAGTATCGGGTGCAGTTATCGTGTGCATGGAGGGTGTGGAGACAGATGAAGAGTAGGGAACAGATTCTGAATAATATTTAGAAGGAGGGAACAGGGGAAAGTCAGTTTACTGAGTTGAGGTGATAGGCTTGTTTAAAAAGATGGGTTTTTAAAGCATGCTTGAAGACGTGGGGGCTAGGCATCGGTCGGATCGTCTGGAGTAGTGCATTCCAGAGAACTGGCGCAGCACTAGAGAAGTCATGGAGACGGAGGTGCGAGGTTCGGATTGTGGGGGATGTTAGTCTTAGGTCATTTGTAACATAATAGCATACTGTACATAGTAATATAGTTTTTAAGGTTGAAGGAAGACTAAGTCCATCTAGTTCAACCCATAGCCTAACATGTTGATCCAGAGAAAGGCAAAAAAAAAACACGAGGCAAACACTAAGCTTCACATTGGGGAAAAAAATTTTCTTCCAGACTCCACATACGGCAATCAGACTAGTTCCCTCGATCAATGCCCTATCAAGGAATCTAGTACACCGCGTGCAGAATTATTAGGCAAATGCCTATTTTGAACACCGATACTTTTTATACATGTTGTCCTATTCCAAGCTGCATAGGCTTGAGAGCCAACTACCAATTAAGTAAATCTGGTGATGTCCATCTCTGTAATGAGGAGGGGTGTTGTCTAATGACATCAACACCCTATATAAGGTGTGCTTAATTATTAGGCAACTTCCTTTCCTTTGGCAAAATGGGTCTGAAGAGAGATTTGACGGGCTCTGAAAAGTCCAAAATTGTGAGATGTCTTTCAGAGGGATGCAGCAGTCTTGAAATTTCCAAACTTTTGAAGCGTGATCATCGAACAATCAAGCGTTTCATGGCAAATAGCCAACAGGGTGGCAAGAAGCGTGTTGGCCAAAAAAGGCGCAAAATAACTGCCCATGAATTGAGGAAAATCAAGAGTGAAGCTGCCAAGATGCCATTCGCCACCAGTTTTGCCATATATCAGAGCTGCAACGTTACTGGAGTATTAAAAAGCACAAGGTGTGCGATACTCAGGGACATGGCCAAGGTAAGGAAGGCTGAAAAACGACCACCTTTGAACAAGAAACATAAGATAAAACATCAAGAATGGGCCAAGAAATATTTTAAGACTGATTTTTCAAAGGTTTTATGGACTGATGAAATGAGGGTGACTCTTGATGGGCAGATGGATGGGCCAGAGGCTGGATCAGTAAAGGGCAGAGAGCTCCACTCCGACTCAGACGCCAGCAAGGTGGGGATGGGGTACTGGTATGGGCTGGTATCATCAAAGATGAACTTGTGGGACCTTTTTGGGTTGAGGATGGAGTGAAGCTCAACTCCCAGACCTACTGCCAGTTTCTGGAAGACAACTTCTTCAAGCAGTGGTACAGTAAGAAGTCGGTATCGTTCAAGAAAAAGATGATTTTCATGCAGGACATTGCTCCATCACATGCATCCAACTACTCCACAGCGTGGCTGGCCAGTAAAGGTCTAAAAGAAGAAAAAATAACGACATGGCCCCCTTGTTCACCTGATCTGAACCCCATAGAGAACCTGTGGTCCATCATAAAATGTGAGATCTACAGGGAGGGAAAACAGTACACCTCTGGGAACAGTGTCTGGGAGGCTGTGGTGGCTGCTGCACGCAACGTTGATCGTAAACAGATCAAGCAACTGACAGAATCTATGGATGGAAGGCTGTTGAGTGTCATCATAAAGAAAGGTGGCTATATTGATCACTAATTTTTTGGGTTTTTGTTTTTGCATGTCAGAAATGTTTATTTCTAAATTTTGTGCACTGATATTGGTTTACCTGGTGAAAATAAACAAGTGAGATGGGATTATATTTGGTTTTTATTAAGTTGCCTAATAATTCTGCACAGTAGTAGTTACCTGCACAAACAGATATTCTCCTAAAATAGCCAAATCTAAAAAAAAAAAAACACTCCAACTTCCAAAAATATTAAGCTTGGATATTTATGAGTCTTTTGGGTTGATTGAGAATAATAAAAATAATCCTCTAAAATACAACTTGCCTAATAATTCTGCACACAGTGTATATATAACCTGTAATATTATACTTTTCAAGAAAGGCATCCAGGCCCTTCTTAAATTTTAGTAGTGATTAGTGAATCACTCATTACAACATCATGAGGCAGAGAGTTCCATAGTCTCTCACTCTAATTAAACCTTCTTTCCTCCAGACATAGAAAATGCCCCCTTGTCCCCGTGTCAGGCCTCAGAGTAAAAAGATCAGCAGAAAGGTCTTTGTGCTGTCCCCTCATATATACATAGTAATAAGCCTTCGTTTTTTCAAACTAAATAACCCCAAGTGTAATAGCCTGTCTTGGTATTGCAGACCCCCCCAGTCCTCTAATAACCTTGGTCGCTCTTCTCTGCACCCGCTCTAGTTCAACTATGTCTTTCTTATACACTGGAAACTAGAACTGTACACAGTATTCTAAGAGTAGTCGCACTAGTGACTTGTATAGAGGTAAAATTATGTTCTCCTCATGAGCATCTATGCCTCTTTTAATGCATCCCATTATTTTATTTGCCTTTGCAGCAGCTGCCTGACACTGGCCACCAAACATGAGCTTGTCATCCACCAATACACCCAGGTCTTTTTCAGTGAAAGTTTTGCCCAGTGTTTTACAATTAAGCATATGATTATACATTTTTTTTCCTCTGCCCAAGTGCATTACCTTACATTTATCCCCATTAAAGCTCATTTGCCATTTATCAGCCCAAGCTTCTAGTTTACATAGATCCTCCTATAATATAAAATTGTCCTCCTCTGTATTGATTACCTTGCAGAGTTTAGTGTCATCTGCAAATATTGAAATACTACTCTGTATGCCCCCTACAAGGTCATTAATAAATATGTTAAAAAGAAGCGGGCCCAATACTGACCCCTGTAGTACCCCACTGTTAACTGTGACCCAGTCTGAGTGTGTTCCATTAATAACCACCCTTTGTTTCCTATCACTGAGCCAGTTCTTAACCCACTTACAAACAGTACAGACCAAAAGTTTGGACACACCTTCTCATTTAAATATTTTTCTGTATTTTCATGACTATGAAAAATGTACACTCACACTGAAGGCATCAAAATTATGAATTAACACATGTGGAATTATATACTTAACAAAAAAGTGTGAAACAACTGAAAATATGTCTTATATTTTAGGTTCTTCAAAGTAGGCACCTTTTGCTTTGATGACTGCTTTGTACACTCTTGGCATTCTCTTGATGAGCTTCAAAAGGTAGTCACCGGAAATGGTTTTCACTTCACAGGTGTGCCCTGTCAGGTTTAATAAGTGGGATTTCTTGCCTTATAAAAGGGGTTGGGACCATCAGTTGTGTTGTGCCGAAGTCTGGTGGATACACAGCTGATAGTTCTACAGAATAGACTGTTAGCTGCTTTTTTCTTGCCATAATACCAATTCTAAGTAAAGAAAAATGAGTGGCCATCATTACTTTAAGATATGAAGGTCAGTCAGTCCGAAAAATTAAGAAAACTTTGAAAGTGTCCCCAAGTGCAGTTGCAAAAACCATCAAGCGCTACAAAGAAACTGGCTCACATGAGGACCGCCCCAGGAAAGGAAGACCAAGAGTCACCTCTGCTTCTGAGGATAAGTTTATCCGAGTCACCAGCCTCAGAAATCGCAGGTTAACAGCAGCTCAGATTAGAGACCAGGTCAATGCCACACAGAGTTCTAGCAGCAGACACATCTCTACAACAACTGTTAAGAGGAAGCTTTGTGCAGCAGGCCTTCGCGGTAAAATAGCTGCTAGGAAACCACTGCTAAGGACAGGCAACAAGCAGAAGAGACTTGTTTGGGCTAAAGAACACAAGGAATGGACATTAGACCAGTGGAAATCTGTGCTTTGGTCTGATGAGTCCAAATTTGAGATCTTTGGTTCCAACCACCGTGTCTTTGTGCGATGCAGAAAAGGTGAGTGGTTCCCACTGTGAAGCATGGAGGAGGAGGTGTGATGGTGTGGGGGTGCTTTGCTTGTGACACTGTTGAGGATTTATTCAAAACTGAAGGCATACTGAACCAGCATGGCTACCACAGCATCTTGCAGCGGCATGCTATTCCATCCGGTTTGCGTTTACTTGGACCATCATTTATTTTTCAACAGGACAATGACCCCAAACACACCTCCAGGCTGTGTAAGCGCTATTTGACCAAGAAGGAGAGTGATGGGGTGCTACGCCAGATGACCTGGCCTCCACAGTCACCAGACCTGAACCCAATCGAGATGATTTGGGGTGAGCTGGACCGCAGAGTGAAGGCAAAAGGGCCAACAAGTGCTAAGCATCTCTGGGAACTCCTTCAAGATTGTTGGAAGACCATTTCTGGTGACTACCTCTTGAAGCTCATCAAGAGAATGCCAAGAGTGTGCAAAGCAGTCATCAAAGCAAAAGGTTGCTACTTTGAAGAACCTAGAATATAAGACATATTTTCAGTTGTTTCACACTGTTTTGTTAAGTATATAATTCCACATGTGTTAATTCATAGTTTTGATGTCTTCAGTGTGAATGTACAATTTTCATAGTCATGAAAATACAGAAAAATCTTTAAATGAGAAGGTGTATCTAAACTTTTGGTCTGTACTGTATATTTTCCCCTATCCCCATTGTTCTCATTTTATGTATCAACCTTTTGTGCGGAACCGTATCAAAAACTTTGGAAAAGTCCATATACACAACATCCACTACTTTTCCTTGGTCCAGTCCGGAACTTACCTCTTCACAAAAGCTTATCAGATTAGTTTGACAGGAATGGTCCCTCGTAAACCCATGTTGATATTGGGTCATGAGATTATTCTTCTTCAGATACTCTAGTATAGCATCTCTTAGGAAACCCTCCAGGATTTTACCCACAGTCGAGGTTAAGCTTACTGGCCTATAATTTCCAAGTTCAGTTTTTGTACCCTTTTTAAATATTGGCACCACATTTTCTATACGCCAGTCCTGTGGTACAGACCCTGTTATTATGGAATCTTTAAAGATTAGTGTTATGATAGGCTACAAGCACTAAGGAAAGACAGGAGATCTGTCCCTACAATAGAACTAAGCTAGATCCCTACGATGTAACGGGGAACCTGATCCTGCGATCAGACCCGCTAAAGTCCTCAGCTAGTCTGAACAAAGACCTATAGATGTGAGGGAGGGATCCCTACAAGAACTAGGGACTGGGAGAAAGATGGACACCTCCTAGCAGAAATTGTAGCAGTTAAAAGACAAACACCCAACATAGAACATAAAGGTCAAAAGACCTAGCTAAACTGACTGAGAAAGGTTACAAAGCACCTGGCTAGCTTAAGAGTAGAAATTACAATGAAGTCCAGCATTGCCAGAAGGGCAGAGCAGGATTAAATAGGCAAAAAGGTCATGTGACCAGCAAAATAGAAAAAACCTAACAGGAGAGTTCTAACAGTACCCCCTCTTCTAAGAGGATCCTCCGGATCCCCTAGGACCAGGCCTATCAGGAAACCTCCTGTGAAACGCTCTGACAAGTCTGGAAGCAGAAACATCACCCGCCCTCACCCATGAGTTATCCTCGGGACCGAAATCCTTCCAAGCGACGAGATACTGCAAACTCCCCCTATACCGTCTAGAATTTAGGATGCGGGAAATTTCATATTCCCCGTCCTCCACCACCGGAGGAACAGTGGCAGTGGCGTCTCTATCTGATACATCAGCTTTTTTCAATAGAGAAACATGAAACACCGGATTAATCTTCCAGGAGGTAGGAACCTCCAACCTAACAGCAGATTGGTTAACTACCTGAAGCACCTTAAAGGGCCCTACAAACTTGGGACCCAATTTTTTAGAAGGAATCCTCAACCGCAGATTCTTAGAGGACAACCAAACCATGTCACCAACCGTAAACAAAACCTCTTGACGTTTCCTGTCAAAGTACCTCTTCGATTTTTTGTTAGCCTCCTGAAGATTACCACGCACATCCGTCCAAACTCTCTCCAAATCACCGGAAAAACTCTCCTCCTCAGGCACAGCCGATACCAATTTGGAGAATGACCCAAAAGACGGATGTCTCCCAGAACAACAAAAAAAAGGCGAACACCCAGCAGAAGAGGATGTATGGTTGTTAAGAGCAAATTCAGCAAGCGTCAGAAACTCAGACCACCCCTCTTGATTGTCTGCCATAAAACAACGCAAGAACTGCTCAACATCCTGATTCTTCCTTTCTGTCTGGCCATTAGACTCAGGATGATATCCAGATGAAAATGACAAATGAACTCCCAACCTGTCACAAAAGGCACGCCAAAAACGAGCCACGAACTGAGGTCCCCTATCAGAAACAACGTCAGTAGGAACACCATTGAGTCTGACAATTTCCTTGACAAAGGCCTTAGCGAGTGTCTTAGCGCAGGGCAGTTTGATGAAGGAAACCAAGTGACACATCTTGCTAAAACGGTCCACGACCACCCAGATGACCGTGAAACCCTCAGAGGAGGGAAGGTCAGTAATAAAGTCCATAGCCAGATGTGTCCAAGGTGCACTAGGAACCTCCAGAGGGCAAAGCAACCCCGCAGCAGGAGTATGAGAAGACTTAGATCTAGCACACACAGTACATTGACGCACCCACTTAATGACTTCCTTCTGCCATCCAGGCCACCAAAAACTGCGACCCACAAGTCTCTTGGTCTCAGAAATTCCTGGATGACCTGCCAACCGAGACTCATGACACAAACTCAAACAAATCTCCCCTAAAGGTCCTAGGCACAAACAACCTCCCATGGGGAGTGTTAGATGGGGCATTCTCCTGTGCTTTAAGAATCTCATCTTCCAAAACGGAGTCCAATGCAGCAATCACAACACCTTCTTGTAAAATGCTCTCCTCCTCCTCAGCACCAACCATGGGAGAAAAGCTGCGAGATAACGCATCAGCTTTAACATTCTTGGTACCCGGGATGTAAGTAACGGAAAAATTAAACCGCAAAAAAAAAAAGTGACCACCTAGCCTGACGGGCATTCAAGCGCTTGGCAGCATCAAGATAGATCAGATTTTTATGATCAGTGAAAACCTGAATGGGAAATTCAGCACCTTCCAAGAGATGACGCCAGTGTTCAAATGCGAGTTTAATAGCCTGCAATTCCCGATTACCAATATCGTAATTAAGTTCAGTCTCAGAAAATTTTTTTGAAAAAAAGGCACAGGGATGTACTCCATCCTTGTTTTCCTGAGACAACACCGCTCCGACCCCCACAGAAGAAGCATCAACCTCAACCAAAAACGGCTTAGTCACATCAGGCTGCATAAGGATGGGGTCAGAGCTGAACCTCTCCTTTAGAAACACAAACGCCTCAATGGCCTCAGTAGTCCACTGAACCGTATTAGCACCTTTCCTGGTGAGATCGGTCAGTGGTTTAACAATAATAGAAAATTTTTTAATGAATTTTCTGTAATAATTGGTGAAACCCAAAAACCTCTGTATCGATTTCAAACCAATAGGCCTAGGCCATTCCTGCACAGCTTGAACTTTCACCGGGTCCATCTCAAAGCCCTCACTGGAGATAATGTAGCCCAAAAAACTAATTCTCTGTACAGCGAACTCACATTTCTCTAGCTTAGCAAAAAGCGAATTGTCAATTAATAACTGTAATACCTCACGTACGCTCCGCCAATGAGACTCCAGATCAGGCGAATAAATCAAAATGTCATCCAAATGCACAACCACATTTTTGCCGATCAAAGGTCTAAGGATGTCATTAATAAGATTCTGAAAAAATGCTGGTGCATTGGTAAGACCAAAAGGCATAACCAGATTCTCAAAATGACCCACAGGAGTGTTAAAAGCAGTCTTCCATTCATCACCCTCCTTCATGCGCAACAAATTGTATGCCCCCCGGAGATCAATTTTAGAGAATCACTTGGCCCCCACAAACTGGTTAAACAAATCAGGAATCAATGGCAGTGGGTAGGGATTACGTACAGTAATTTTATTAATCTCGCGAAAGTCCAGACAAGGACGTAAACCGCCGTCCTTTTTTTTCAACAAAAAAAAATCCAACAGCCACAGGTGACTTAGAGGGTCTGATATGACTGGCGGCCAGCTCGTCTGTATGTATTCCTCCAAAGCCTTTCTCTCAGGAATAGTAAGATTAAATAAACGACTTTGAGGAAGAGTCGCTCCAGGGACAAATTCAATGGTACAATCATAGTCTCTATGGGGAGGCAAAATTTGCGACTCCTCCTCAGAAAAAACTTTCCAAAAATCCTGAATAGGTACAGGTAATTCCCCTTTATCCACAGCAGCAATGCGCCCGTTACAACACTTGTCATAACACTTAGGGCTCCAGGACTTAATTTCATTAGTAGACCAATCCAGTACAGGATTGTGCAATTTTAACCAGGGTAACCCCAAAATTACTGGAGAAGGCAAATTATTTAATACTACCAAATCCAAATTTTCTTGGTGAATACCATTAATAGTGAGGTGAAATGCATAAACCTTGTGAGTAACACATTTCAAGGGAGAGCCATCGACAGAAACCACGGCAATAGGGGATGACAAAGGTTTGGGTTTTAATTTAAGTTTTTCCAAAAATCCCTTGTCAATCACATTGAGAGTAGAACCACAATCCACAAATACCCGAAATTCAATCAATTCCTCCTGGACTGAGTTGCTTCCAGAAAGAATTACCCCCTTAGAATTTAAACAGGCAATACGGGCGTAACTGACCTTTTTTTTTTCTTTGTTCAAACGAAGCTCACAGTTCTTAATAAAGTGGTCAGATTTTCCGCAATAAAAGCACAAACCTTCAGAAAACCTGCGGTCTTTTTCCTGAGAGCGGGGTGACATCGCCCCAATCTCCATCGGCTCTCCAATGTCAGTACAGACCCTCTCAAGACTAGGAGCTGACATGGCAAAGGATTTACTCTCATTAACCCTTGCGCGCAGTCTCCTGTCCACCCGTATAGCTAATTGCATTGCCTCCTGCAAGTTCCAAGGTGTAGGATAAGCAATGAGCAGATCTTTAACCCTTTCACCTAGCCCAGCAAGAAACAAACTTTTCAGAGCTGAATTGTTCCACCCCACCTGAGCAGACCACCGACGGAAGTGAGTACAATAATTTTCCACATTTCCTGATCCCTGTCTCAAAAGTCTCAATTCCGTCTCAGCTGATGAGACACGATCAGGATCATCATACAACAACCCCAAAGCAGAAAAAAAACTATCCACTGATCTAAAGCACGGATCACTAGGTTGGAGAGAAAAGGCCCATCCCTGAGGTTCTTTGCGCAAAAGTGACATTATGAACCCTATGCACTGTGATTCATCCCCAGAGGATCTGGGTCTCATACGAAAATACAATAAACAAGCATTTTTAAAGGAAAAAAAATCTTGTTGTTCACCAAAAAATAAATCAGGCAATCGTACCTTTGGCTCCACAAAATGCGCTCCAGAACAGCTACTCACGTGTTGTTGGAGCTCGGCCACCTCCAGAGAGAGTCCCTGCAGGCGTTGAGCCAAATCCTGAACCGACACCATGATGGAAACTGGAGGTCTTTCCTTAGAGATAATTTTGGGCTGGACTTACTGTTATGATAGGCTACAAGCACTAAGGAAAGACAGGAGATCTGTCCCTACAATAGAACTAAGCTAGATCCCTACGATGTAACGGGGAACCTGATCCTGCGATCAGACCCACTAAAGTCCTCAGCTAGTCTGAACTAAGACCTATAGATGTGAGGGAGGGATCCCTACAAGAGTTAGGGACTGGGAGAAAGATGGATACCTCCTAGCAGAAATTGTAGCAGTAAAAAGACAAACACACAACATAGAACATAAAGGTCAAAAGACCAAGCTAAACTGACTGAGAAAGGTTACAAAGCACCTGGCTAGCTTAAGAGTAGAAATTACAATGAAGTCCAGCATGGCCAGAAGGGCGGAGCAGGATTAAATAGGCAAAAAGGTCATGTGACCAACAAAATAGAAAAAAACTAACAGGAGAGTTCTAACAATTAGAAATGGTCTTTCTATGACTTTACTTAATTCCTGCAGTACTCGCGGGTATATCCCATCCGGGCCCGGGGATTTGATTTTTAGACGCCGCCGTACTTCCTGCTGGGTTAAGTAAGTGACATTTAATGGAGAATTTTTGTTATCACTGATCATGTTTTCTGTCATGCGATTTTCTTGTGTAAATACTGTTGAAAAAAAATCATTTAGCATATTTGCTTTTTCCTCATCCTCATCCACCATTTCACCCATATTATTTTTAAGGGGGCCAACACTATCATTTTTTAGTTTCTTACTATTTATGTAGTTAAAGAATATTTTGGTATTATTTTTACTTTTTCTGGCAATGAGTCTCTCTGTCTCAATCTTTGCTGCCTTGATTGGGTTTTTACAGAATTTATTTAATTTTCTGTATTTATTTAATGCATCATCACTACCTACTTGCTTTAGTTCTCTAAATGCTTTCTTTTTGTCACTTATTGCGCCCCTTACAGCTCTATTTAGCCATAGTGGTTTCCTCCTATTTCTAGCATGTTTATTCCCATAGGGTATATATTGTGCACAGGTCCTATTCAGTATACTAATAAATGTCTCCCATTTGCTTTGTGTAATTTTATGTCTCAGGATATTGTCCCAGTTTATTGCACTAAGATCATCTCTCAATCGTTGGAAATTTGCCTTCCTGAAGTTTAGTGTCCCTGTAACCCCTCTACTACACATCTTTTTAAGGATACGTGAAAACATATTATTTTGTGATCACCCAAGTAACCCCCAACTCGTCTAGCCTGTTGGTTGATATTAGGTCTAGCAGTGCCCCCCTTCTTGTTGGGTCCTGAACCAGTTGTGAAAGGTAATTGTCTCTCATAGTTGTCAAAAACCTATTACCTTTGCTGGAACTACAGGTTTCTGTTCCACAATGTATTTCAGGGTAGTAGAAGTCCCCCATAATAATGACTTCTCTTTGAGTCGCTGCTTCATCTATTTGCTTTATGAGGATATACTTCGCTGCTTACATTATTTTTAGAGGCTTGTAACAAACCCCTATCAGTAATTTATTATTTTTCCCCCTCCCCTTATCTCCACCCACAGGGACTCTACATTTTCATTAGATTCACATATATTCTCACGCAAGATGGGTTTTAAGGATGATTTTACATATAAACACACACCCCCCTCGCTTGTTTGTACGGTCATTTCTGAACAGACTATAGCCCTGTAAATTAACTGCCCAGTCATGGCTCTCGTCCATCCATGTCTCAGATATCCCCACCATGTCATAATTATTTTCCAACAAAATTAATTCTAATTCCTCCATTTTGTTGGTGAGGCTTCTGGCAGTAGTGTACATGCATTTTATGTATCTCTCTGTTCCTCTATTATTATTATTATTATTATTTATTATTATTATAGCGCCATTTATTCCATGGCACTTTAAATGTGACAAAGGGGGTATACATAGCAAAAACATTTACATAATCTTAACAGAACGAGTCAGCGACTGGTACAGGAAGAGAGAGGACCCTATCCATGAGGGTTCACAATCTACAAGGGATGGGTGAGGATACAGTATGTGGGGGTAGAGAAGGTCATGCAGTAATGTGGTGGAGTGGTGGTTACTGCAAGTGCAGCCCAGCCCTGGGAAGATGGGGGGATACTCGGGGCCGGGTCCTATGGAAGGTGGGGTGCAGCCATGGCCTGGACCCGTCCCGTGCCCAGGGCCGTCACATTAAAAAGGATGGAAGGGCTATCAGGGTTGAGTGGTTGCTATCGACTACGCCACCTGTGGTACCTGGTGAAGGCCACCAGCGCTGCAGCAGCCCTCCGAGGCGGGATGTTGTGGCAGCCAAAGTTGTTACTACTCCCCACAGGCGGAGCAGGGCCTCAGGGCAGAGGAGAAGGATGGAGGGAGTCGTAGTGTAGGGTGTCTGGTGCTGCGCGGTGTGGTGCAGAAATAACGAGTCCGGAGGCCCTTAGGGGTCGACTTCCAGGGTTGTTTACTCACGGTGGAGAGTGCAGCTGCAAGGCTTCTCCCTGCTCCTCACGGAGTTCTGCGGTCACCAAGGACGGGGATCCGACACCCTCCGAGTAATTCAAGTGCTCAATCAGGACCCCGCACCAGAGTGTTCCTAGACTTCAGACTGAGTCCTCTCCTGTCTGTGTGTGTAGATAGGCCGGGTCTCCCTCTGGACTAAGCTCAGAAACAGGGTACAGGTGGCAGCTCCACTCCTTCCGTTACCCGGTGGGATCCTCAGGGCCTGCCGGGCTTCCCTGACTAGGACGTGGAGTAGCAAAGTCAGGTGTCGGGGGCCGGTACCCCTCTTGCAGCCGGAATCCCTCTGACTATATCAGATTAGCGAGGACAGGTGGCGTATACCGCTCCGTCTGCATCCCCCTGGGATCCTTTTGCGGCGGAGCTACACTCCTAAGCTCCGGGCCTTCTTGGTCATGGTCTATGACCGGGTTGAGACATATGTTAACTCGAACCTGCCCCTCGACCCAAGGCCAGGGTACTAGGGCCGTGTCCCCATCCACTGCAGGTCCACACAGGATCCACGTTCAGGGAGGGAGATCACAATCAAAGAACAAAGAACCAAGATGGCTGAGTATTAAATATGAAATATTAAGTGTAAACTAAACGTGAGTCCTCCACCCTCACCCACTACATGGTTCCCCCTATCTTTTGGTTCCCCAGTCTCCCAATTCCCAGTAGGGGCAGCACCTAGTGCTTACTAGCCCCTCTGGTGGGAGAAGTGTGGTGTTGGATGTGAAGGTGAGGTCCTGATCATCGCACCGTTCTTACCTCAGAGGAGGGATACCACACCCCATGAAAGAGGTGCAGCATCCCTGTGGCGGTCGAACCCTCAGGGGCGCCACACAAGTTTCAGGCTTGTCAGAAGAGGTACCGTAGGTCTTCAGGTTTCTTTTGAAGGCTTCCACGGTAGGCGAGAGTCTGATGTGTTGGGGTAGAGAGTTCCAGAGTAGGGGGGATGCGTGGGAGAAATCTGTATGAGAAATCTCTGGGAGGAGGAGATAAGAGGGGAGTAAAGAAGGAGATCTTGTGAGGATTGAAGGTTCCGTGCAGGTAGGTACCGGGAGACTAGATCACATATGTATGGAGGAGACAGGTTGTATAAACACAGGTACTTTAGATGCAGTGACACAGAAACACAGAGCAGCCAGTACAGGGTTAATAAACAGGGGGGATTTATTGTAACAGGATCAATCTACATGCAGGGAGTAACAGGGGAAATATGGGGACAACAAGGGGAGTATCAGGTAACAGATTATAGCCGACAATTCACAGTTTGGCTAGATGTAGCAGAGTCGACACGGTTGTAATCGGCAGTTTTACACTTAGCTGACTCTTGTTCCCCACAAAGCAGTTGCCGGCTGATGCCGGCGTTGTTTTCTTCTGGCTTCCCTGCCTAAACAATGCTCCGTCTTCTGGCGGCAGCGGGCGGTCTCCGGTTTGACCAGCTGAGCCCCTAGTCCATAACACTGCACCTCACTTGCTTGGCTCCACGGACCCTGCGTCTCTTCTCCCTCTAGTCGGGCTTGACCCCAACTGTCCACTCCCTGCTTTCCCATGCAAAACTTCTTTTTTTCCCTCTTCCTAGACACGCCCCCTGCTCCCTGGTCACCTGACCCCTGAGCTCTGGCTCTGGACACGCCCCCAGCTTTCCGGTCACCTGACTCCTGTGCTCGCAGTCTGTCTTCCCCCTGCAACCAGAGGCACGACTCCGGCAGTTCCGGATCCCTTGTTCTGAAAGTACTTACACCCCGGTCTTCCCCCTTACACTGTCGTACATATCATTATAATGCTCTTCTTTGTGTTCCTAGGTTCTCTATGTTAAAATAAAAATATTACTCTTGTCTAAATACATAAAGAAACACAATAAACCTTTTGCAGTGAAGTAAAAACTCATAATAAAAAAATGATATGAATTAAAAAACTTAAAGGGAACCTGTCACCAGGTTTGTCCCATATGAGGTAAGGCCACCACCTTTCAGGCCTGATATACAGCATTCTAATGTGCTGTATATAAGCCCCCAATCCAGCCTGCAAGACAGACAAAAGACCTTTTATAATACTCACCTACGGGGCAGTCCGTCCTAAGGGTGTCGCTGTCTTGATCTGATAATAAATGGATATGAATAGCGGTACCAGAGCGCCAATAACAGGGCAAAAATATTAAAAGGACTGATTTATTAATATACACACAACGCGTTTCGGTGGACACAGCCACCTTCATCAGGTGTCAACTTCATCAGGTGTCATCAGGTGCACAACTTCATAAGGTTAGTAGCCATCCTCACACCCCTCTAACAATTGCAATACTGAGTCACCCATTGCGCCTTGTTCTCTCCTCTCTTTACATATTGCTGTCTTGATCTGAAGCCTCCCTTCTTCTTGCGATGCTGTCCTCCTTTTTACTTTGTGTATAAAGGAGTCCTACGTCATCCATACAGTATCCCCCCGGCATCGCACTCCTCTGCAGGCGTACTCCTCTGCCTTGACCAGGGCAGAGCAAAGTACTGCAGTGCGAATGCGCTGGGAAAGGTCAAAGAGCCCTGGCACATGTGTGACACCCCAGGGGTCTGGTTGCCACAGTAATAGAGATATTATGTCTGAGAGCAAGTGGGAGGTTTCTCTGGTCAGGAGCCCTAAACATGCAACACGGCCCACCCAGACCTGGGAGGGGAGGAATCTGCCCTTATAAACTGGGTCTGGGGCGGGATTAGACAGTTCAGTTCCAGACACAGGGAAAGCAAGAACAGGAGCTCTGTAGGAGCAGTAGCAGAAGTCCAGGGGCTGGAGCTGAGCAGAGTTCGCCCTGGACGAAGATACTAAAGCCGGACACAGGAGTCCGAGGCTGTGGGGACTGATATACACCCAGCAGCAGAAACCAGCCGGCAGGGGATTCCAGGTCCTCTGGCCATAGAAGCCCGGAGGCTCAGTCACAGAGAAGGGACCAGAGCCGCCATCCAGGAGCGGAGGCTAACAGAAGTCGCCAGCCATACGGGTGAGCACCACACGGTATACTCAGGGACGTGGGCTACTTGTAACCGCTGACAGCAAAGTAGCCAGGAAGAGTGCAGATAAACGGGGAGGCCTACAACTCCACCTGGCCAGGGGAACTCCTGCTTGCTCGCAGACTGACCAGGCCCCTTAGACTAGCCAGTACTCCCGGGAGGGTCTGCCTTGTACCATCAGTAAAGACCCTGAACTGCACCACACGTCTCTGTGATTCCTTGCCGCACCAGCACTATTAGTACTGGGACCCTCACACCATCACTCCCATCATCTTCCACATTAGCTGCCCTGAGGCAATACTTCTCCCGTGGGGAGTTATCCCATACTCAGCTGCGCAAACAACATCAGCCTCAGCGGTCTGCAGCGCAGCGGCGGTCCCCACTGACCGCAATCCACGGGTGGCGTAGTCGGACACTTATTCCAATACAAATAGACTGCCACTGGTTTGACCACCCTGGGCACGGACCGGGTCACCGCCACACGGAGACTACAACCCCCAGCATTCTACAACAGGCCCGGTTCCCCTGCACAGCACAGGCCCAGGGGGCGCGTCAACTTTGGCGTAGTCGGCAGGATTTCGTGCCCGCAACCACCGGGTACTGCGTGCCTGAAAAAGAGACTTTTATACTTACCTGTGGTGAAGTTTCCCGCCGTCCGGAGTCGTTTCCCGCCATCCGGAGCCGATTCCCGCCATCAGACGCCATCTTGGACCGTTTCCCGCCGTCTTCTGTCTTCTTCCCGCCATCCGCAGCTGCTTCCCGCCTTCGGACGCCATCTTCGGGACGCCGCACGGGAAGAAGAGGGGCGTGGACGCCGAAAGCGCGCGAGATCCGAAGCTCCGCCCCACGCTCCGCCCCACGCTCTGACGCTGCGCAAGGTCCTGGAAGGGAGGAAGAGCGACGCTGACGTCATCGGAGCGCGACGCCAGGTCCTCAACCCCGACGATCGACTGCGGAGCCGCGGCCTACGGAAGAAGAGCATCGCAAGGTAGGCCACGGTCCACTAGGGGGGAGGAGGATGCCGGACACCGAGGGGAGCTCCACTGCCACAGCCACCGCCAGCGCAACCGCTGCAACAGTCATGCCATTCACCATGCCCTATATCCCGGGGGCAGCCTGGCTACCCCAGTACTCAGGGGAGTCACATACTCTAAATGACTTTAGAGAAAGGCTGGATAGCCTCTTCCAGGTGTACCCCCTCACAGAAGAGCAAAAAGTGAGCATTATGGTGGCCCAATTAATCGGGGCAGCCCAAAGGGAGGTAAAGTCCTGGCCACCTGGGAGGAAGAGGACTGTCAGAGAAATACTAGCCCGGCTGAAAGACACATTTGATACCCGTACCTCAGCCGAAATAAAGCTCAGATTTTACGGGTGTAAACAGCGGGCACATGAGAGTATAAGAGACTATGCTCTAAACCTACAAGAGGCCCTGAGAGCCATTAAGCAGGCAGACCCTGACAGCGTGGGAAATGAAGATAAGCTGTTGACTGAACAATTTATTGAGGGTCTACTGTGCAATGCCCACCGAACCCAGTTGCGGGCAATGGCCTTACAGGACCCTGACCTGGACTTTGCACAGTTCAAGGACAGAGCCATCCGGGTGCTCCGAGAACCGGCACCAGGTGGCGCTGTGACCCACAGGCCCCCTGCTATCACTTACCACCAGGAGACGGCGCCCTTGTCTGCAGGGCCTGTGGGAGCTGATGCGCAGGCTTTAAACAGTGACCCGGCTACAGACCTGCACCATCAGGTCCAAGAGCTGACTAAGAGCGTTGCCGCGCTAACCAGAACTGTGCAGTCTTTACAGGTCTCTTCTCCAGGAAAGATCCAGCTGGCATCCGGACCGGAGGACGTCCCGTGGCACCGACTGAGGAGGACCCTACCGGCCAGAGGAAGACCCAGCGACAGATACAACGAGGACGGACGACCCATCTGCCGCCGCTGCAATCAACCCGGACATGTGGGAAGGTACTGTCATTTAAACGGGCACAACCTGGGGTAGAGGGCCAACCCCCAGGCATAAGACCATCAGGCCCATCAAACTGGCGTGATAAATACGTAGGGGGACGTCCAATCTTGCCTGTGGTACTGGATGGCATTCCTATGAGTGCCCTACTAGACACCGGGTCACAGGTCACCACCATCCCGTACATGCTCTTTAAACAGTACTGGAATGACTCGGACATAACCCGCTACCCAGATGACGACCTGAGTATCATCGCCAGCAATGGTCAGCCCCTGCCGCAGGTGGGATTCAAAAAGGTGACCATTAAGATCGGTAAAGTCGAACTGGCGGCACAAGGACTGATTATAGTGGACATAGACCGTCATGAGAGTCACCCTAGAATAACCTTGGGAACTAATGTGATTGAAAATTGTCTTGCAGAGGTGATTCTCATTTTACAGCAGGTTGCCAAGAACGCCAGTTCCGGCCAGCAGCGTGTGCTCCAAAAAGAGATCCGGGCACTGATGAAGCGGCAACAGGTGGAACTATCTGGTGGTGAGATAGGTAGCGTGAGAATGTGTGACCCGTTCCCTATTGCCATGCCCCCAAAAAGTGAGATGATGATTTGGTGCCGGGCAGCTATTGGTCTAAGAGGTAGAGACTACCAAGCAATGGTAGAACCCGTCTACTCAGACAGTAGGCCCACCATTTTGACGGCACGGGGGGTGGTCGATGTACGCCATGGGAGGGTGCCCGTTCGCATCATAAATATCGGGGAGAGAGAAGTATACCTGCCCCGGTATGCCACGCTAGCCAAATTGTTCACCATAAACCAGAATTCTGTACAGGCCGTGGAACCCTTGCCTCCATCTCAACCAGAGGAAGGTAACGGCTCTAAGAAACCAATGGAGGACTGGTGTCAGCAACTGCATTTGGGTACTGACTCCACTCCCTCACACCAGAAACAGGGAGTCTATCGGGTGGTTCGAGAGTACGAGAGAGTGTTTAGTAAACACCCGCTAGACTTCGGGCGAGTAAAGGAGGTAGAACACCACATCCCCACGGGAGACCATCCTCCCATAAAGGAGAGATACCGACCCGTACCCCCGGCACACTACCAACACGCCAAGGGGATGCTTAGAGACATGAAGGAGGCTGGGGTAATCAGGGACAGCTGTAGCCCCTGGGCAGCTCCACTAGTCTTAGTGAAAAAGAAAGACAACACCATGTGTTATGTTCTGCTACCAAAGCTAAGGAAAGAGAGGAGATCTGTCCCTACTATAAGACTCAGCTGAATCCCTACGATGTAACAGGGAACCTGATCCTGCGATCAGACCTGCTAAAGTCCTAATCTAGTCTGTACGGAGACCTATAGATTTGGGGAGGGAATCCCTACAAGTACTAAGGACTGGGAGGAATATGGGACACCTCCTAACAGAAATAGCAGCAGACAGACGAACAAACAAAATAGATAGAACCTAGAGGTCCGTAGACCAAGCAAACTAACAGAGTTAGATACAGAGCACAGGCTAGCTAGAAAGTAGATATACAATGAAGTCCAGCAAAGCCAGAAGGTCGGAGCAGGATTAAATAGGCCAACAAGGTCATGTGACCAGCAAAGGAAAAAAAACCTAACAGCAAGGTTCTAACAGTACCCCCCCTTCTAAGAGGATCCTCCGGATCCCCTAGGACCAGGCTTATCAGGAAATCTCCTGTGAAACGCTCTGATAAGTCTGGACGCGGAAACATCATCTGACCTCACCCAAGAGTTATCCTCGGGTCCGAAACCTTTCCAGGCCACAAGATACTGCAAACTACCTCTATACCGTCTAGAGTCAAGGATGCGAGAAATTTCATATTCCCCGTCCTCCACCACCGGAGGAACAGAGGCAGAGGTGTCACCATCCGACACAACAGCTTTTTTTAACAGAGAGACATGAAAGACCGGATTAATTCTCCAGGAGGTAGGAACCTCCAACCTAACAGCAGATTGGTTGACAACCTGAAGCACCTTAAAGGGCCCTACAAACTTGGGACCCAATTTCTTAGAAGGAATCCTCAACCGCAGATTCCTAGAGGACAACCAAACCATGTCACCAACAGTGAACAAAACCTCCTGTCGTTTCCTATCAAAGTAGTCTTTAGATTTTCTGTTGGCCTCCTGAAGATTACCACGCACATCCGTCCAAACTCTTTCCAAATCACCGGAAAAATTCTCCTCCTCAGGCACGGCAGATCCCAACTTGGAGAACGACCCAAACGACGGATGTCTCCCAGAACAACAAAAAAAAGGCGAACAACCAGCAGAAGAAGATGTATGATTGTTCAGAGCAAATTCGGCAAGTGGCAGAAACTCAGACCACCCCTCTTGATTGTCTGCCACAAAACAACGCAAGAACTGCTCAACATCCTGGTTTTTCCTTTCTGTCTGGCCATTAGATTCAGGATGATATCCGGACGAAAACGACAAATGAATTCCCAACCTGTCACAAAAGGCACGCCAAAAACGAGCCACGAACTGAGGACCCCTATCAGAAACAATGTCAGTAGGAACGCCATGAAGTCTGACAATTTCCTTGACAAAGGCCTTAGCGAGAGTTTTAGCGCAGGGCAGTTTGACGAAGGGAACCAAGTGACACATCTTGCTAAAACGGTCCACGACCACCCAGATGACAGTAAAACCCTCAGAGGGGGGAAGGTCAGTTATAAAGTCCATAGCCAAATGTGTCCAAGGAGCACTGGGGACCTCCAAAGGACAAAGCAACCCCGCAGCAGGAGTATGTGAGGACTTAGATCTAGCACATATAGTACATTGGCGCACCCACTTAATGACTTCCTTCTGCCATCCAGGCCACCAAAAACTGCGACCCACCAGTCTCTTGGTCTCAGAGATTCCGGGATGACCTGCCAACCGAGATTCGTGACACTCAACAAACAAATCTCTCCTAAAGGTCCCAGGCACAAACAACCTCCCATGAGGAGTGTTAGATGGGGCATTCTCCTGAGCTTTAAGAATCTCATCTTCCAAAACGGAGTCTAAAGCAGCTATCACAACACCTTCTTGTAAAATGTTTTCCTCTTTCTCAGCACCGACTATGGGAGAAAAACTGCGAGACAAGGCATCCGCCTTAACATTCTTAGTACCAGGGATGTAAGTAACGGAGAAATTAAACCGCGAGAAAAACAGTGCCCACCTAGCCTGACGGGCATTCAGGCGCTTGGCAGCGTCAAGATATATCAGATTTTTATGATCCGTAAGAACCTGAACGGGAAATTCCGCACCTTCCAAGAAGTGGCGCCAGTGTTCAAATGCGAGTTTAATAGCCAATAATTCCCGATTACCAATATCGTAATTCAATTCAGTCTCCGAAAATTTGTTTGAAAAAAATGCACAGGGATGTAATCCATCCCCGTTATCCTGAGACAATACTGCGCCAACCCCCACAGAGGAAGCATCAACCTCAACCAAAAACGGCCTAGTAACATCAGGCTGCATAAGGATGGGAGCAGAGGTGAACCTCTCCTTGAGATACACAAAAGCTTCAATGGCCTCAGAAGACCACTGAACCGCATCAGCACCTTTCCTGGTGAGATTAGTCAGAGGTTTGACAATACTAGAAAATTTTTTTATGAATTTTCTATAGTAATTGGCGAAACCCAAAAACCTCTGTATTGATTTCAAACCAATAGGCCTAGGCCATTCCTGCACAGCCTGAACCTTAACCGGATCCATCTCAAAACCTTTGCTGGAGATAATGTAGCCCAAAAAACTAATTCTCTGTACAGCGAACTCACATTTCTCCAGCTTAGCAAAAAGCGAATTGTCCATTAATAACTGTAATACCTCACGCACGCTCCGCCAATGAGACTCCAGATCTGGCGAATAAATCAAAATGTCATCCAAATACACAACCACATTTTTACCGATCAAAGGTCTAAGGATGTCATTAATCAGATTCTGAAAAAATGCAGGAGCATTAGTAAGACCAAAAGGCATAACCAGATTCTCAAAATGACCCACAGGAGTGTTAAAAGCAGTCTTCCATTCATCACCCTCCTTCATGCGCAACAGATTGTATGCCCCCTTAAGGTCAATTTTAGAGAACCACTTGGCCCCCAATAACTGGTTAAACAGATCAGGAATCAATGGCAGTGGGTAAGGATTGCGTACCGTAATTTTGTTAATCTCACGAAAATCCAGACAAGGACGTAAACCGCCGTCCTTTTTTTTTACAAAAAAAAATCCAACCGCCACAGGAGACTTAGAGGGCCTAATGTGACCGGCGGCCAAACTTGTCTGTATGTATTCCTCCAAAGCCTTCCTCTCAGGAATAGTAAGGTTAAATAAACGACTTTTAGGAAGAGTCGCTCCAGGGACAAATTCAATAGAACAATCATAGTCTCTATGGGGAGGCAAAACCTGCGATTCTTTCTCAGAAAAAACTCTCCAAAAATCCTGAATAGGAACAGGCAATTCTCCCCTATCCAAAGCTGCAATACGCCCGTTACAACACTTGTCATAACATTTATGGCTCCAGGATTTAATTTCACTGGTAGACCAATCCAGTACAGGATTGTGAAATTTTAACCAGGGCAAACCCAATATTACTGGAGAAGGCAAGTTATTCAACACTACCAAATCCAATTTCTCATGGTGAACACCATTAATAGTGAGAGGAAATTCACTGACCTTGAGAGTAATATTCTTCAAAGGGGAGCCATCCACAGAAACCACAGCAATGGGGGATGATAAAGGTTCAGGTTTTAAATTGAGTTTTTCCACGAATCCCCCATCAATAACATTCAGTGTAGACCCGCAATCAACAAACACCCGAAATTCCATTAATTTTTCCTGAGCAATCGTGGAAGCAGCTAAAAATATACCCTTGGAATTTAAACAGGCAATACGGGCGTGACTGACCATTTTTTTTTCTTTCTTCATACGAAGCTCACAGCCTTTAATCAAATGACCAGATTTTCCACAATAGAAACACAAGCCTTCTGAAAAACGACGGTGTTTTTCTTGAGAGCGAGGTGCCACCGATCCAATCTCCATCGGTTCACCACTGTTAGTACACACATTATCATAACCAGAAACTGACATAGCAGAGGATTTGCTCTCATTAACCCTAGCACGCAGTCTTCTGTCCACCCGTATAGCTAATTGCATAGCCTGTTGCAAATCCTCAGGTGTAGGATAAGCAATTAGCAGGTCTTTAACCTTTTCACTGAGCCCAGCAAGAAATAGACTTTTCAGAGCAGAATCGTTCCACCCTGTTTGAGTGGACCAACGACGAAAATGTGTACAATATTTTTCCATATTACCTGATCCTTGTTTTAAACGTCTCAACTCAGTCTCAGCTGATGCCACACGGTCAGGATCATCATATAATAGTCCTAAAGCAGAAAAAAAACTATCCACTGATCTGAAGCATGTATCACTAGGTTGCAAAGAAAAGGCCCACTCCTGAGGCTCTTTGCGCAAAAGTGACATTATGAACCCTACGCGCTGGGATTCATCCCCAGAGGACTTGGGTCTCAAACGAAAATACAATAAGCAAGCATTTTTAAATGAAAAAAATTCTCGATGTTCACCAAAAAATAAATCCGGCAAACATACCTTAGGCTCCAAGAAATATGCTCCAGGACAGTTACTCACGTGCTGACGGAGCTCGGCCACTTCCAGAGAGAGTCCCTGCAGGTGTTTAGCCAAATCCTGAACCGACACCATGATGGAACAAAAAAAAATCTTTCCTTAGAGAATTTACAGGCTGGACTTACTGTTATGTTCTGCTACCAAAGCTAAGGAAAGAGAGGAGATCTGTCCCTACTATAAGACTCAGCTGAATCCCTACGATGTAACAGGGAACCTGATCCTGCGATCAGACCTGCTAAAGTCCTAATCTAGTCTGTACGGAGACCTATAGATTTGGGGAGGGAATCCCTACAAGTACTAAGGACTGGGAGGAATATGGGACACCTCCTAACAGAAATAGCAGCAGACAGACGAACAAACAAAATAGATAGAACCTAGAGGTCCGTAGACCAAGCAAACTAACAGAGTTAGATACAGAGCACAGGCTAGCTAGAAAGTAGATATACAATGAAGTCCAGCAAAGCCAGAAGGTCGGAGCAGGATTAAATAGGCCAACAAGGTCATGTGACCAGCAAAGGAAAAAAAACCTAACAGCAAGGTTCTAACACCATGAGGATGTGTGTAGACTACAGGAAGGTCAACCGTATCACACACAAAGATGCGTACCCGTTACCAAGGATAGAAGAGTCCTTAGCTGCATTAAAATCTGCTAACTTCTTCTCTACTTTGGATCTCACTAGCGGGTACTGGCAGGTTCCTGTAGCAGAGGCGGACCGGGAGAAGACCGCATTCACCACCCCGATGGGTCTCAGTGAATTTAACTGCATGCCGTTTGGGCTCTGCAACGCACCAGGAACCTTCCAACGGTTGATGGAATGCTGTCTGGGACACCGGAACTTCGAGACGGTCCTGTTATACCTGGACGATGTCATCGTCTATTCCAAGACCTACGAGGACCACCTGAAACACCTGGCAGAAATGTTCGAAGCTCTGGCAAACTACGGCCTAAAGGTGAAACCCTCCAAGTGTCACCTCCTGAAACCAAAGGTGCAATACCTGGGACACGTGGTGAGTGCTGACGGAGTGGCTCCTGACCCTGATAAGATCACCGTGATTAAGGACTGGCCAAGACCCTCCAGCATAAAGGAAGTGCGGCAGTTCCTCGGGTTGGTAGGCTACTACCGAAGATTCATTCCCGGTTTCACCAAAATGGCAGCCCCTATGCAGGACCTCCTGATAGGTCAATCTCGGAAAGCCAAAAACCAGAAACCGCCCTTTAGGTGGGAAAAGCTGGAAGAGGAGTCCTTCTGCCAGATGAAGATGGCCCTCACGGGGGATGAAATCCTGGCATATCCAGACTACAGCCAGCCCTTTATCCTCCACACGGACGCAAGCAACATCGGGCTAGGAGCCGTACTGTCCCAGATCCAGCAAGGGAAAGAACGGGTAATCGCTTACGCCAGCCGAAAGCTACGGCCCACGGAGAGGAACCCTGAGAATTATAGCTCATTCAAGCTGGAGTTCCTGGCAGTAGTGTGGGCAGTTACCGAACGTTTCAAGCATTACCTTGCCTCCTCCAAATTCACCGTGTACACGGATAACAACCCGTTGACACACCTGGACACTGCAAGGCTCGGTGCCCTGGAACAGAGATGGATGGCCCGCCTGTCCAATTTTGAATTCACCATCAAATTCCGGGCAGGACGCTCAAATGCCAACGCGGATGCCCTGTCTAGAATGCCGAACTTACCGGACGTAGGGGAAGATCCAGAAGATCTGGAAGAAGTTGAGCTCCCTGCGTTCCACCGTCATGGGATTACCCTGTATTCCCACCGTGTGAAGGACAGGCGCTCCGTGACGTTCAATCCCTTGCCCCACTACAACTGGGCGGAGACGCAAGACAGTGATCCCGCAGTCCATTTGGTGAAGGAAATGCTGACCCAGGCCGATGCCCGTCTTGACCCAGATGCTCCGGAGGAGACCAAGCAACTGTGGAAGGAGAAAAGTAAGCTGTTCCTCTACAGGGAGAAGCTGTGCCGGAGAATGGTTAACTCTCGAACGCATGAGTTGACCTGGCAGGTAGTGGTCCCAAGACGAGACGCGGCTATGGTTCTGGAGGCATACCACAACGGAGCAGGGCATTTCGGATGGAAGAAGCTGGAGTTCTTGTTGCGTGAACGGTTCTACTGGGTAGGCATGAGAGGAGCCATCGAGAGGTGGTGCAGAGACTGTGGCCCGTGCCACCTGAGAAGAAAAGACCGAGCCAGCCAGAAGACTCCCCTGCAGCCCATCATCACCAGACAGCCACTGGAACTGGTAGCCCTGGACCATGTGAAACTGGCTCCAAGCAGATCTGGGTATGTCTACGCCCTCACAATCGTAGATCATTACTCCCGGTTCCTGGTGGTGGTCCCGGTCAAGGACTTAACGGCTCAAACAGCAGCTAGAGCCTTCCAGCAGCACTTCTGCCGTCCACACGGGTACCCGGACCAAGTGTTGACAGACCAAGGACCAGCCTTCGAAGCGGAGGTCTTCCAGGAGTTCTGCAACCTGTATGGCTGCAAGAAGATAAGAACAACGCCCTATCACCCTCAAACCAATGGACTCTGCGAGAAGATGAACCAGGTGGTGATAGATCTGCTAAAAACATTGCCCCTAGAAGAACGCAGTCTGTGGCCTGAGAAACTGCCCGATCTGGTGGACCTGTATAACCACATCCCTGTAGGTTCCACCAACTGTACCCCGGCTTACCTAATGAGAGCAAGACCTGGTAAGCTGCCTATTGACCTGGATATGGGAGTCCTGACGCCTGAGGACACCTCGCCAGAGGCAGACTGGGATACAGAACGGCAGCAGCAGTATCGGAAAGTACAGGAGAGCGTCAAGCGAAGTCTGTCTCAAGCTAGAGAAAGGCAAGAGAAGGCTTATAACCAGTATGCTCCCGCTGTTCCCCTGGTACCTGGAGAGCAGGTCTTGAAGAGGAAGAGGTGGCTCCACAAGTTGGATGACCAGTGGGAGAAGGACCCGTACACCGTACTGCCATCAAGCCATGAGAACCCAAAAATCTGCGTAATCAGTAAGGATGGAGGAGAAACCACAGCCATTGTCTCCAGAGACCACCTGAAGAAGTGTCCCGAGCAGCTGCAAAGCCCTGAAGAAGATCAAGAAAACCCTCAACCCGCAGAGGAAAGGGAAGAAATGATCAGTACCGTACTCGGAGACTTCCCCCAGTCTTGGACACAAGTAAACGGCGCTGTCGTAGTACCCGTCCTCACCTTTCTCCAGCCAGCCCCGCAAGTGCCTACAGAGGAACCGGTAGAGCTGGAAGAGCAGCCGGCCCAAGAGGCAGAAGAGTCCACACCAGCAGTACAGGAGGATCAACCCTCTGCTAGTAGTGAGCCTGCTGTGCCCCTAGTGAGCCAAAGAGTGCGCAGAAAGCTGCCCAGCTTGCCCATAACACCTCCTACACCCTGTAGTGCAGAACCAGTTAGTGAGCTCCGTAGGTCCACTAGAGTCACTAGAGGTCAGATGCCCGCTCGCTGGAGAATCTAAACCAATGCACTGTAAAGTTGACTGTTTATTGAAAAATGTTTATGGTTTATGTTTGTTGCCTGTTACTAATTATGTTTCTCAGTTACCCTGCAGATTTATTTGGACTAACAGGTTATGGACACTGGATAACCGGAACAGTTTTGTAGATAGTTGCACCGTGGTGCCTCTTGTGAAGACGGCCGCAGAAGAGAAAACCTGTCTGGCGTGGCCTACTTGCGGCCCAAAGTAGCTAGCTCCAGCCTTGCAGCCACGCCCAAGGACAACGCAAGGGGTTTGCTTTGGACAGGTCCCCTATTCTGTGCCAAGACTTCGCCTTGTTGGGTGATATGGACACCCGGTCACGGAAGCGCCGTGACCTCTACAGACTAAAGTTTCTTGTAAATATGTTGTCTTATTATTGTTATACCTTGTATTTATGTTTCTTTAAAAAAAAATGTGTTTAGTCCCGGAGTACTAAAATTTACTAGGGGGGAATGTGACACCCCAGGGGTCTGGTTGCCACAGTAATAGAGATATTATGTCTGAGAGCAAGTGGGAGGTTTCTCTGGTCAGGAGCCCTAAACATGCAACACGGCCCACCCAGACCTGGGAGGGGAGGAATCTGCCCTTATAAACTTGGTCTGGGGCGGGATTAGACAGTTCAGTTCCAGACACAGGGAAAGCAAGAACAGGAGCTCTGTAGGAGCAGTAGCAGAAGTCCAGGGGCTGGAGCTGAGCAGAGTTCGCCCTGGACGAAGATACTAAAGCCGGACACAGGAGTCCGAGGCTGTGGGGACTGATATACACCCAGCAGCAGAAACCAGCCGGCAGGGGATTCCAGGTCCTCTGGCCATAGAAGCCCGGAGGCTCAGTCACAGAGAAGGGACCAGCGCCGCCATCCAGGAGCGGAGGCTAACAGAAGGCCCCAAGTCACCAGCCATACGGGTGAGCACCACACGGTATACTCAGGGACGTGGGCTACTTGTAACCGCTGACAGCAAGGTAGCCAGGAAGAGTGCAGATAAACGGGGAGGCCTACAACTCCACCTGGCCAGGGGAACTCCTGCTTGCTCGCAAACTGACCAGGCCCCTTATACTAGCCAGTACTCCCGGGAGGGTCTGCCTTGTACCATCAGTAAAGACCCTGAACTGCACCACACGTCTCTGTGATTCCTTGCCGCACCAGCACCATTAGTACTGGGACCCTCACACCATCACTCCCATCATCTTCCACATTAGCTGCCCTGAGGCAATACTTCTCCCGTGGGGAGTTATCCCATACTCAGCTGCGCAAACAACATCAGCCTCAGCGGTCTGCAGCGCAGCGGCGGTCCCCACTGACCGCAATCCACGGGTGGCGTAGTCGGACACTTATTCCAATACAAATAGACTGCCACTGGTTTGACCACCCTGGGCACGGACCGGGTCACCGCCACACGGAGACTACAACCCCCAGCATTCTACAACAGGCCCGGTTCCGGGTTCCCCTGCACAGCACAGGCCAGGGGGCGCGTCACATGCGCACTGCAGTACTTTACTCTGCCCTGGTCAGGACTGAGAAGTACGCCTGCGCAGGAGTGCGATGCTGTGGACACTGTGTGGATGACGTAGGGCACGTAATCCACACAAAGGAGAAGAGAGGAGGACGGCATCGCAAAAAGAAGGGAGGCACCAAACTGAGACAGCGACGCCCATTGGACCCGACCGCCCCGTAGGTGAGTATAATAAAAGGTGTTTTTCTTGTCTTGCAGGCCGGATTGGGGGCTTATATACAGCATATTAGAATGCTGTATATCAGCACCGAAAGGTGGTGGCCTTATCTCATATGGGACAAACCTGGTGACAGGTTCCCTTTAAAGGTATTGTCTGAATTAGAAAGTCCATTTTCAAATAAAGTTATGGACACAAAGAGAAGGATGTGGTTTTAATTAAGACCGACAGCCAACAGTGAAGCATAATTCTAATGTCTTTGAGATTTTTTCCTTTTTAGATTTTTGTCACTAGGATATTCTGTCTGGTAGACCTCCTGGATATAGTTCTCCCTAGTGGTAGATCCTACTGTATGTAGCTACTACAGACCATTAAAGTACTGCATCAAGTACTAAAAACTGACTAATCAGGTATTATCTTTTTTCAACAAAAGGAAAAAATATATTTTCATGCATTTTAATAGTGTTGAGCGAGTATGTTCGGTTAACCCTTTCGCCGAGTATACTCGGCCGAGCACCGAGTATTTATAGAATGCTCGGGCTTTAAGTTTTCATCGCTCCGTGAACATGATTTGCAACTGTTTGACAGATTTAATACATGTGAGGAATGCTGGAAAAACAGTCATTCCTCATATGTATTAAATCTGTCAAACAGTTGCAAATCATGTTCACGGAGCGATGAAAACTTAAAGCCCGAGCATTCTATAAATACTCGGTGCTCGGCCGAGTATACTCGGTGAAAGGGTTAACCGAACATACTCGCTCAACACTACATTTTAACTCTTTTTCCCTTTCAGATCCTGTAGAACCGATAGATAAAACGTTCCTTTATATCCTTCATGCCATAAATGAAACACCTATTCCCCCCTTCTTTAAATATTGTATCGTGAAGATGGTGTATAACACAACTGACCAGTAAAAAGTATAAAAGTCTTTACAGATATCTTATTTTTACAAACTTAGATGTCCCACTAAATAGTTTAAGTTGGTGAAGTGAGAAAAATATATGCATCAATTACATTTATGGGATCAAATAACTAAAAATTGGCAAGTGCATATTCACCCCTTTTGCTATGAATCCCCTAAAAATTTCCAGTGCAAGCAATTACCTTCTTAAGCCACATGCTAAGCAACAGGAAGTCCACCTGTGTGCAATCTATGTGTCACATGGTGTGTCAGTATACACACGCCTTTTCTGAAAGGCTGCAACACTATTAAACAAGAGGCACCACTAACCAAACAACACCATGAAGACCAAGGATATCTCCAAACAAGTCAGGGACAAAGTTGTACTTGAGAAGCACAAGTCAGGGTTGGGTTATGAAAAAAAATCCCAATCTCTTATGATCCCCTGGAGCACCATCAAATCCATTATCATCAAATGGAAAGAACGTGGTACCACAGCAAACTTGCCAAGAGAGGGCCGCCTACCAAAACTCTCAGCCCAGGCAAGGACGGCATTAATCAGAGAGGCAGCACAGAGACAAAAGGTAACTCTGAAGGAGCTGCAGAGTTCCCAAGCAGAGACTGGAGTATCTGTCCATACGACTGTAAGGTGCCCCAGCGAGGTAGTAGTGGGCGAGGGGCCCCTGCTAGCTTTGGCACCTTACCGACAATTCGTGTCCTTGCTCTGATGTGTGGCTGGGTATGTGACATTCTTCACTTACATCACACCATCCGGTCGCAGCTGTCTCCAGACTTTTCTCTTCTGGGACCAGGGCATTAATAATTTCTAAGGACACAAAGTTATTAACCATAACTGGGGTTTTACGTGGGTAAAAGTAGTAATTACAATATTTACAATCTGGTATATTGGATAAGGCCCAACAGGTTCTTGTCTCCCATATAGGTGCTAAAATCATCTTCAGCCCTCATGCACTCTTTAGGGGAAGCATGTCTCTGTTTCTATTCCTTAGCCTAAGAGACGGTTCCTCACCAGCGATGGTATGCCCTGATACTTTATCTCCCTCACGGCTTATCCTGCAGTCCTATTTTCCTCTGGTACCTGCAGACTAGATGTGCCCCGGGTCCTCAATACCTCCGTTGAGTTTCTCCGGCCGGCTAATGGGACTCCTGCGTCAGGAGATATTCACACTACGGATTCCCTGTCTGAGGGTAGAGAGCCCCCGTCTACCCTAGCAGCCAATTTCCCTGGACGTCCGCACGTAAGAGTTCCTGTCACGTCCCTGACAGGGCTTCAACTGTACTCAAAAATAACGTCTGCAGCTATTTTTACCACACCCAGAGGCTCCACCCACTAAGCCATCTGCTTGGCAACTGCCTTGCCTCTCACTGACAACTATGCCCAGCAGTGGCATCTTGTGGCTGATAAAAAGTACTGCTGCCCCACAAGGAATTATATCTAACCTCTAGACATGCCCAATGTCTATCCCTGTAACTACATTTCCCCCTTACTCTTCTGACTGCGCCACTGAAATTAACCCCGCAACTTGACCTAATAGCAGTTCAGAGATTGCCTAACTATGGGGATATGTAATTGACGCACCCCTGGGCCTGTGTCGCGCAGCGTTGCGCAAGCGGGAGCTTACCCGGAGCCGGATCTGTTGAGGGTTGTAGTCTCGTGGCGGTGACCCGGTCCGTGCCCAGGGAGTCAGACTAAGTGGCGCTGTATTAGCGGTAGATGTTGGACGACTACGCCACCCGTTGAATGCAGCGAAGGAGCTGCCGCTGCAGGGCAGACCGCTGAGGCCGGTGGTAGGATTGTGCAGCGTGATAGTATCACCCCCAACGGGAGGGGTATGGCCTCAGGGCAGCCGACGTGGATGATGGGGTAGCAGGAATCACTCAGAGACGATGCGGTGTAATTCAGGGTCTTTACTGGTGATAAAGATAGACCCTCCCGGAGTACTGGCTAGCGATCGGGGCCTGGTCAGTCCTTGAGCAGATGGGATCTCCCCTGGCCAGGCGGAGTTGTAGGCCTCCCAAACTGACTGTACTCTTCTGGCTACCTTGCTAGAGGCGGGTATAAGTAGCCCACGTCCCTGAGTGTACCGTGTGGTGCTCACCCGTATGGCCGGTGACTCGGGGCCTTCTAGTGGCGTCCGCTCCACGACGGCGGTGCTGGTCCCACGCGTGTGACCGTGCCTTCGGGTTTCTTGGCCAGAGGACCTGAAATCCCCTGCTGGGCGGTTTCTGCTGCTGGGTAAAGATTAGTCCCCACAGCCTCGGACTCCGGGTCCGGTGATAGCTTCTCAGTCAGGGCGAGCTCTGCAGCTGCCAGCCCCTGACTCCTTATAGCACTGCTCCCACAGAGCTCCTGATGTTCTTTTCCTATATCTGCTTCTCTTCTCTGTCTCTACTTCTTCTCTACTCACTAACCCTGCCTCAGCCCTAGGTTTATATAGGGGAAGTTCTTCCCCTCCCAGGACTGGGCAGGAGGTGTGGCATGCACAGGATCCCTGACCAAGAGACCTCCCACCTGCTCTCAGACATAACATTGCTGTTACTGTGGAAACCAGACCCCTGGGGTGCCACATTCCCCCCTAGTGAAATTTAGTACTCCGGGACTAAACATATTTTTAAACATAACAAGGTATAAACAATAATAGTACAATAAGAAAAACATATAAAGATGGTTACGACGTGTCCGCAACCGGGTGCAGTTTTTGAAGAAAAGCAAGGTGTCCATTTCACCAAAACAGGGAGACGTAACCAGGTAGGGGTCTGTCCTGCCCCGAGTCCTTAACAGTCTTTAGTCCATTCCTAGGTTACGCTCCAACCATATACAAGGATTCCCGGTAAATCCACCAAGGACTCCTATAAATAACTAGAAACACATAATTATACACAAGCAACAAGAAAAACAGGTAACCACAAATAAAACAATTTATACACTTCAAATCCTCCAACGTGCGGGTAACTGGCCTCTAGTGGCCCTAGTGGACCTACGGAGCTGACTGTCTAGCCCTGAACTACAGGGTGTAGGAGCTGTCAAGGGTAAACTGGGCAGCTGTCTACCGGCTCTTTGGCTCACTAGGGGTACGGCAGGCTCACTATAAGCAGAGGGTTGATCCTCCTGTTCTGCTTGTGTGGAGTCTTCTGCCTCCTGGACCGGCTGCTCTTCCAGCTCTACCTGTTGCTCCGTAGGCACTTGGGATGCTGGTTGGAGGAACGTGAGGACGGGTACCACAACTGCACCATTGACTTGAGTCCAGGACCGAGGGAAGTCTCCGAGCACAGTACTAACCATATCTTCCCTTTCCTCTACGGGTCGATGGTCTTCTTGTTCCTCTTCAGGGTTCCGTAGCTGTTCAGGACACTTCTTCAGGTGATCCCGGGATACAATGGCTATGGTCTCCCCTCCGTCTTTACTGATGGTACAGACTTTCGGGTTCTCGTGGCTTGAGGGCAGTACGGTGTACGGGTCCTTCTCCCACTGGTCGTCCAACTTGTGGAGCCGTCTTTTCCTCTTCAAGACCTGCTCTCCGGGTACCAGGGGAACAGCGGGAGCATACTGGTTGTAAGTTTTCTCTTGTCTTTCCCTAGCCTGACAGAGACTTCGCTCCACGCTCTCCTGTACTTTCCGGTACTGCTGCTGCCTCTCTGTGTCCCAGTCTGCTTCTGGTGAAGTGTCCTCGGGTGTCAGGACTCCCATTTCCAGGTCAACAGGTAACTTACCAGGTCTCGCCCTCATTAGGTAAGCCGGGGTACAGTTGGTGGAACCTACCGGGATGTGGTTGTATAGGTCCACTAGATCGGGCAGCTTCTCAGGCCACAGACTGCGTTCTTCCAGGGGCAATGTTTTTAGAAGATCTATCACCACCTGGTTCATTTTCTCACAAAGTCCATTAGTTTGCGGATGATAAGGTGTCGTCCTTATCTTCCGGCAGCCATACAGAGTGCAGAATTCTTGGAAGACCTCCGCTTCAAAGGCAGGTCCCTGATCCGTCAACACTTGGTCCGGGTACCCGTGTGGACGGCAGAAATGCTGCTGGAAGGCTCTAGCTGCTGTTCGAGCTGTTAAGTCCTTGACGGGGACGACAACCAAGAACCGGGAGTAATGATCCACAATGGTTAACGCGTAGACGTAGCCACTTCTGCTTGGGGTCAGTTTTACATGATCCAAGGCTACCAGTTCCAACGGCTGCCGGGTGACGATGGACTGCAGGGGAGTCTTCTGGCTGGCACGGTCCTTCCTTCTTAGGTTGCACGGGCCACAGTCTCTGCACCACCTCTCGATGGTTCCCCTCATGCCTACCCAGTGGAACCGCCCACGCAGCAGGAACTCCAGCTTCTTCCATCCGAAGTGTCCAGCCCCGTCGTGGTATGCTTCCATCACCATGGCTGCGTCTCTCCGTGGCACCACTACTTGCCAGATTAGTTCATGCGTCCGGGAGTTAACCATTCTGCGGCACAACTTCCCCTTGTAAAGGAACAGTCGACTCTTCTCAGCCCACAGTTGCTTGGCTTCCTCCGGAGCGTCTGGGTCAAGGCGAGCCTCTGGCCGAGTCAGCATCTCCTTCACCAGCCGGACGGCAGGGTCACTGTCTTGCGTTTCCTCCCAGTTGTAGTGAGGCAAGGGGTTAAACGTAGCGGCTTGCTTACTCCTTACCCGATGGGAATACTGGATAGTCCCATGACGGTGGAACGCGGGGAGTTCGACTTCTTCCAGTCCCTCTGGATCTTCTCCTACGTCCGGTAGGTTTGGCATCCTGGACAGGGCGTCCGCGTTGGTATTGGAGCGTCCTCCCCGGTATTTGATTGTGAACTCGTAGTTGGACAGACGGGCCATCCATCTCTGCTCTAGGGCACCAAGTCTTGCCGTGTCCAGGTGTGTCAACGGGTTGTTATCCGTGTACACGGTGAACCGGGAAGAAGCGAGGTAGTGCTTAAAGCGTTCGGTGACTGCCCACACCACTGCCAGGAACTCTAGCTTAAATGAGCTGTAATTCTCAGGGTTTCTTTCGGTGGGTCGCAGTTTTCGGCTAGCGTAAGCGATTACTCGTTCTTTCCCCTGCTGGATCTGGGACAGTACGGCTCCTAGCCCGATGTTACTTGCGTCGGTGTAGAGGATAAAGGGCTGGCTGTAATCAGGGTACGCCAGGATTTCATCCCCCGTGAGGGCCATCTTCAGCTGGCGGAAAGACTCTTCTTCTAACTTCTCCCATTTGAAGGGCGGCTTCTGGTTCTTGGCCTTCCGGGACTGGCCTATCAGGAGGTCCTGCATAGGAGCTGCCTTTTTGGTGAAACCGGGGATGAATCTGCGGTAATAGCCTACCAACCCGAGGAACTGCCGCACTTCCTTTACACTGGAGGGACTTGGCCATTCCTTAATTGCGGTGATCTTATCAGGGTCGGGAGCCACTCCGTCAGCGCTCACCACGTGTCCCAGGTACTGCACCTTTGGTTTCAAGAGGTGACACTTGGAGGGTTTTACCTTTAAGCCGTAGCTTGCCAGAGCTTCGAACACTTCCGCCAGGTGTTTCAGGTGGTCCTCATAAGTCTTGGAATATACGATGACATCGTCCAGGTACAACAGGACCGTCTCGAAGTTTCTGTGGCCCAGACAGCACTCCATTAATCGTTGGAAGGTTGCAGAGTCCGAACGGCATACAGGTAAACTCGCTAAGTCCCATCGGGGTGGTGAATGCGGTCTTCTCCCGGTCCGCCTCTGCTGCAGGAACCTGCCAGTACCCGCTAGTGAGATCCAAGGTAGAGAAGAAGTTAGCAGATCTTAAAGCAGCCAAAGACTCCTCTATCCTTGGTAAGGGGTACGCATCCTTGTGTGTGATACGGTTAATTTTCCGGTAATCTACACACATCCTCATGGTGTTGTCTTTCTTTTTGACTAAGACTAGTGGAGCTGCCCAGGGGCTACAGCTATCCCTGATCACCCCAGCCTCCTTCATGTCCCTAAGCATCCCCTTGGCGTGTTGGTAGTGTGCAGGGGGTACGGGTCGATACCTCTCTTTTATGGGAAGATGGTCTCCCGTGGGGATGTGGTGTTCTACCCCATTGACTCGCCCGAAGTCTAACGGGTGTTTACTAAACACTCTCTGGTACTCTTGAACCACCCGATAGACTCCCTGTTTCTGGTGTGAGGGAGTGGAGTCAGTACCCAAATGTAGTTGCTGACACCAGTCCTCCATTGTTTCCTTAGAGCCGTTACCTTCCTCCGGGGAAGATGGAGGCAAGGGTTCTACGGACTGTATGGAATTTTGATTGATGGTATACAATTTGGCTAGCGTGGCATACCGGGGCAGGTACACTTCCCTCTTCCCGATATTTATTATGCGAACGGGCACCCTCCCATGGCGTACATTGACCACCCCCCGTGCTGTCAAAATGGTGGGCCTACTGTCTGAGTAAACTGGTTCTACCATTGCCTGGTAATCTCTACCTCTCAGACCAATAGCTGCCCGGCACCAAATCATCATTTCACTTTTTGGGGGCATGGCAATAGGGAAAGGGTCACACATTCTTACGCTACCAATCTCACCACCGGAGAGTTCTATCTGTTGCCGTCGCATCAGTGCCCGGATCTCTTTCTGGAGCACTCGCTGCTGGCCGGAGCTGGCGTTCTTGGCAACCTGTTGTAAAAGGAAAATCACCTCTGCAAGACAATTTTCAATTACATTAGTTCCTAGAGTTATCTTTGGGTGACTCTCGTGTTTGTCAATGTCTACAATGATCAGTCCCTGTGCTGCCAGTTCGACTCTACCGATTTTAATGGTCATCTCTTTAAATCCAATCTGTGGCACGGGCTGACCATTGCTGGCGATGATACTCAAGTCGTCGTCAGGGTAGCGGGTGATATCCGAGTCATTCCAGTACTGCTTGAAGAGCACGTACGGGATAGTGGTGACCTGTGACCCGGTGTCCAATAGGGCACTCATAGGGATGCCATCCAGTACCACAGGCAAGACTGGACGTCCTCCCACATATCTGTCGCGCCAGTTCGATGGGCCTGATGATCTTTTTCCTGGGGGTTGGCCCTCTACCCCAGGTTGTGCCAGTTTAAAGGACATCACCTTGCCATATGTCCGGGTTGATTGCAGCGGCGGCAGATGGGTTGTCCGTCCTCGTTGTATCGGTCGCTGGGTCTTCCTCTGGCCGGTGGGGTCCTCCTTGGTCGACGCCACGGGATGTCCTCCGGTCCGGATGCCAGCTGGATCTTCCCTGGAGTGGAAACCTGTAAAGACTGCACAGTTCGGGTTAGCGCAGCAACGCTTTTAGCTAGCTCTTGGACCTGATGGTGCAGGTCTGTAGCCGGGTCACTGTTTAAAGCCTGCGCATCAGCTCCCACAGGCCCTGCCGACAAGGGCGCCGCCTCCTGGTGGTAAGTGGTAGTGGGGCGTCTGTGGGTCACAACGCCACCTGGTGCTGGTTCTCGGAGCACCCGGATGGCTCTGTCCTTGAACTGTGCAAATCCCAGATGAGGGTCCTGTAAGGCCATTGCCCGCAACTGGGTTCGGTGGGCATTGTAATATAAACCCTCTATAAATTGTTCAGTCAACAGCCTGTCCTCGTCTCCCACGCCGTCAGGGTCGGTCTGCTTAATGGCTCTCTGGGCCTCTTGCAGGTTCAGGGCATAGTCCCTTATACTCTCATGTGCCCGCTGTTTGCACCCGTAGAATCTAAGCTTGATCTCGGCTGAGGTGCGGGTATCAAAGGTGTCCCTCAGCCGGGTTAGTATCTCTGCGACAGTCCTCCTCCCAGGTGGCCAGGACTTTACCTCCCTTTGGGCTGCCCCGGTTAATTGGGCCACCAGGATGCTCACTTTTTGCTCCTCTGTGAGGGGATACACCTGGAAGAGGCTATCCAGCTTTTCTCTAAAGTCATGCAGGGTATGTGACTCCCCTGAGTACTGGGGTAGCCAGGCTGCCCCCGGGATATGGGGCATGGTGAAAGGCATGACCGCAACAGCGGTAGCGCTGGCGGGGGTTGAAGCGGTGAAGCTCTCCTCCGTATCCGACATCCTTCTCCCCCCTAGTGGACCGTGGCCTACCTTGCAATGATCCTCTTCCATAGGCCGCGGCTCCGCAGTGGATCGTCAGGGTTGAGGACCTTCCGTCGCGCTCCCGTGTCGTCGGCGTCTGCTGGGCTCCTTCCAGGACCTTACGCAACGTCCGGACGTGAGGCGGGGCTTCAGGTCTCGCGCGCTTTCGGAGTCCATGCCCCTCTTCTTCCCGCGCGGCGTCTTCAAGATGGCGTCCAACGGCGGGAAAACTCCACGGATGGCGGGAAGAAGGCAGAAGATGGCGCCGGATGGCGGGAAACCTCCACGGATGGCGGGAATCTTCACCACTGGTAAGTTTGAACAGTCTTTTTCAGGCACGCAGTACCCGGTGGTTGCGGGCACGAAATCCTGCCGACTACGCCAAAAGTTGACGCACCCCTGGGCCTGTGTCGCGCAGCGTTGCGCAAGTGGGAGCTTACCCGGAGCCGGATCTGTTGAGGGTTGTAGTCTCGTGGCGGTGACCCGGTCCGTGCCCAGGGAGTCAGACTAATTGGCGCTGTATTAGCGGTAGATGTTGGACGACTACGCCACCCGTTGAATGCAGCGAAGGAGCTGCCGCTGCAGGGCAGACCGCTGAGGCCGGTGGTAGGATTGTGCAGCGTGATAGTATCACCCCCAACGGGAGGGGTATGGCCTCAGGGCAGCCGACGTGGATGATGGGGTAGCAGGAATCACTCAGAGACGATGCGGTGTAATTCAGGGTCTTTACTGGTGATAAAGATAGACCCTCCCGGAGTACTGGCTAGCGATCGGGGCCTGGTCAGTCCTTGAGCAGATGGGATCTCCCCTGGCCAGGCGGAGTTGTAGGCCTCCCAAACTGACTGTACTCTTCTGGCTACCTTGCTAGAGGCGGATATAAGTAGCCCACGTCCCTGAGTGTACCGTGTGGTGCTCACCCGTATGGCCGGTGACTCGGGGCCTTCTAGTGGCGTCCGCTCCACGACGGCGGTGCTGGTCCCACGCGTGTGACCGTGCCTTCGGGTTTCTTGGCCAGAGGACCTGAAATCCCCTGCCGGGCGGTTTCTGCTGCTGGGTAAAGATTAGTCCCCACAGCCTCGGACTCCGGGTCCGGTGATAGCTTCTCAGTCAGGGCGAGCTCTGCAGCTGCCAGCCCCTGACTTCTTATAGCACTGCTCCCACAGAGCTCCTGATGTTCTTTTCCTATATCTGCTTCTCTTCTCTGTCTCTACTTCTTCTCTACTCACTAACCCTGCCTCAGCCCTAGGTTTATATAGGGGAAGTTCTTCCCCTCCCAGGACTGGGCAGGAGGTGTGGCATGCACAGGATCCCTGACCAAGAGACCTCCCACCTGCTCTCAGACATAACATTGCTGTTACTGTGGAAACCAGACCCCTGGGGTGCCACATAATTCTAACTACTTCGGTCCCAGGGGAAGGTTACACCCTTCCTCACTATTACACGACCACAATAAACCGTACACTCCATAGAGGTGGCCTTTTTGAAGAGTAGGTAGAAAAAGCCTTTACTTAAACAAAAAAAATGTAAGGCTCTTTTTGTGTTTTCCAACAGACATGTGGTAGACTACCCAAATGTATGGAGGAAGGTGTTGTGGTAAGATGAGACCAAAATTTTACTTTTTGGCCACCAAGGTAAACGCTGTGTCTGGCGCCAAACCAACACAGCTCATCACCCCAAGAACACCATCCCGAAAGTGAAACATGGTTGCGGCAGCATCACGCTGTGGGGTTGTTTCGAAAGCAGCAGGGACAGAGAAAATGATCCAAGTCGAAGGGAAGATGGAGGGTGCGAAATACAGAGATATGCTTGAGCAAAACCTGTTTCAGACTGTTAGTGATTTAAGACTGGGATGGAGGTTCACTTTCCAACAAGACAATGACCAAAAGCATACTGCTAAAGCAACACTTGAGTGGTTTAAGGGGAAATGTGTAAATGTTTTGGAGAGGCCTAGTCAAAGCCCAGGCCTTAATCCAATTGAGAATCTGTGGTCAGACTTGAAGATTGCAATTCACCAGAGGAAACCATCTAACTTGAAAGAGCTGAAGCAGTTTTGCCTTGGAGAATGGGCAAAAATCCCAGTTGATAGATCCGAAAGCTCATAAAAACTTATCAAAAGTCACTTGCAGCTGTAACTGACACAAAAGGAGGCTCTACAAAGTACTGACTATAGGTGGGTGAATAGTTATGTACATTGAAGTTTTCAGTTATTTTATCCCATTTGTTGTTTGCTTCAGAATAAAAAGAATACCAAATGTTCACAGTTGTAGGCATGTTCTGTACATGAACTGATGAAAACCCTAAAAAAAACTGTGAAATCTCAGGTTGTGACATATTGGAACACAAAAAATGCCAAGGGGGGGGGGGGGGGGGCGAATGCTTTCACAAGCCACTGTATTAAAACATGGTAATATAGGCCCTGCTATTCAGCCAACAGCTAGAGATAGTCAGCCACCAATAGCAGAACATACTTCTCACTGTCGGTTGCCAATTATTGGATTGTACACTGCTATAGTTCTCTTATTAATAGATTGAGCCTTTGTGTTCTGACCCTGCTTTCATACTTTGATTACTTTATTGGTTAACCCCTTGGATACCTTTTTGATTGAATTATTTTTCCGCCTCCTGTCTCTGCTTTACCCATCTAGACTTGAAGCAGGCTATTCCTTGTCTAGGTTATTTGGTCATATTCCTGTCATCATTCTCACACTCTCTGTCTCAGATCCGGGTTGTCAACAACTCTTTGCTCTAGTTTCCCTGTGGACAGAATCTGGGTGCAGCACAAGCTAGGTTCCTGTACAGGGGTGAAAGGGTACATACTAGTGTTGAGCGAGCACTAAAATGCTTGGGTGCTCGAAGCTCGGGCCGAGCTCACCGTGATACTCGGGTGCTCGACTCAAGCAACGAGCCCAATGTTAGTCTATGGGAGACCCCAGCATTTTTGCGGCGGCACCCCCGGCAGTCTGTAGAAAGCCTAAAAAGTGCCCAAAACGATAGTGACAGTGCTCAAAAGACATAGGGGCAGCATGGGGATCGCCCCAGGAAGCATTTCTGACCCCCCAGGTCACTGCTGTCAACAACGTGGTCAGAGGTATTAAGCCACTTTTACGGGCTCACAATAAAACATTCAAAAACTAAACTGAAACTGTTTTCCTGTGAAATATGTTTTTCCTTTCCAGGGTAAAGACTTGTGTATAAGGTAAAATAAATAACCAAAAACAAAAATACTCCTCCACACCTTGGGCTATGTTCACAAGTAGCATTTTTCATGCGTTTTTGCACTTTTGTATTGCTTTCAAAAGTGACAAATGCATTCACCGGGAAATGTCATTTTAACATTTTACAACCTTATCTGGCCATGTGCTGTGTGACACATGCATACAGTGCTGAAAAGACATGGGAACAACATGGGGAAGACCCCTGGAAGCATCTCTGACTCCCAGGTCACTGCCTTAAAGTATGCCCATCAGAAGTGATCCTTGCCGCATCAGAAGATGGAGACTTGCAACTATCCCCGTGCAAGTCCTTGTCCCAGGGCAGTGTTCAATTGTACCTCAACCATTCCTTGCAATGCAAGCGCAAATATGCAGCCAACCACCCACCCACCCGCAGGCTGCAATACCATACTGCTAGCTTTCACTTGAAATGGGGCCTTTTAGTTTGGAGGAGGCCGAAGCTGGCCACTACCTCATGGCTGCTTCGGCAGCGAGGTATCCATACTCAGTTCCCAGCCGCCCGGCGGCCGGGTGTTCATAAACGGTCCCCAGCCACCCCTATTTATCCTGTCACCTTCCCACACACTTTTCTTAGCCTGGCCTGCTTCAGGGCAGCATTGGACGAGCCCACCAGAGAACCAGATTCCTCCGGTGGGCCCTGGCTTCTCCATCAGGGGAGTTGAGAGTGCCAAGGTGAGGAGCATGATGATGATGATAGAAGTTAGCATCTCCTTTGTTTTCTTGGAATGCAAGCGTAAGTGTGCAGCCTGCCACCCACCCACCCCCAGGCTACAATGCCATACTGCTAGCTTGCACTTGAAATGGGGCCTTTTAGTTTGGAGGAGGCCAAAGCTGGCCACTACCTCATGGCTGCTTCGGCAGCGAGGTATCCATACTTGGTCCCAAGCCGGCCCTATTTTTCCCGGTGCGCCTTATACATAAGATTAAGCGCGCATACCAAAATATTACCTGTGCCCTCCCCAGTGCATTTAGTGGGAAGGACAGCCTATTCCGCTGTAGTGTGTGCATGCCAACCCCCTGTTCATAGCACATGCGAAGATGCCTCCCACCCTGCACCTGTCGTTGCAGACTTGCAACTATCTCCATTCAAGTCCTTGTCCCAGGGAAGTGTTCAATTGTACCTCTCCCATTCCTTGCAATGCAAGTGCAAGTATGCAGCCTGCCACCCACCCACCCCCAGGCTGCAATACCATACTGCTTGCTTGCTTGCACTTTAAATTGGGCCTTTTAGGCATGTGGAGGCGGAATCTGGCCACCACGTCATGGCTGCGTTGGCGGCCAGGTATCCATACTCAGTCCCCAGCCGCCTGGCGTCCGGGTGTCCACACTAGGTCCCCAGTTGCCAGGGGGCAGCCGGGTGTCCATACTCGGTCCCCAGCCGCCCTGCGGCCGGGTGTCCACACACGGTCCCCAGCCGCCTGGGGGCGGCCGGGTGTCCATAAACGGTCCCTAGCCGCCCCTATTTCTCCTGTCACCTTCCCACACATTTTTCTTAGCCTGGCCTGCTTTAGGGCAGCATTAGACGAGCCCACCAGAGAACCAGACTCCTCCGGTGGGCCCTGGCTTCTCCATCAGGGGAGTTGAGAGTGCCAAGGTGAGGAGCATGATGATGATGACAGAAGTTAGCATCTGCTTTGTTTTCTTGGAATGCAAGCTCATGTATGTAGTAGCGGCTAGGCCTGAGGTGGTCAGCGTTATGGCGCATATCCTACCTCCTCCGAGGATTGCTGGATGTTTTCCTGCTACTATCCCAGTTCTATGACTCCCGTTAAAACAAAGCTTCAGGTGATAAATGATGGATGAGGTGGTGGCAAAGGAGAAAGAGCAGGAGGAACAGGGACCATTCACATCAATATTAGGCCAGTCAACCATACATGTCTTGTAGGATATGTTTCTGTAACAAAAGGAGCGGTTCGGCTACACAGTTATAGGGCATACAGTGAGTGCAATGCCTACCAAAAATTTCGAGGCACTCCAATGCCCCTTGGAAGTGACAGGGAGGTCAGAGGGCCTTAACTAAACCGTTTTTTCCATTTATAGCAACTGGGTCTCCTGTACACTGTTGGCCTAAGCAGTGAATGGAAGGCTTTCCAAAAATTATGAGGAACTGCAATGCCCCTTGAAACAGACGTGGATTACAGAGTACTAAAAACCTTCTACCCATTATAGGGGAGTGGGTCTCCCTTAGTTTTCGCCTTTCTATTGAAAAGCAAAAGCTGACTAAAATTAGGAGGAAATGCAATGCCCGTTGGAAGAGTCGTGGACGTTAGAGGCAATTAAAAACAACATTTCAATGCCCCTTGGAAGAGCTGTGGAGTTCAGAGTGATTTAAGAAGACACTTTTAATGCCCCTTTGAAGAGACGTGGAGGTCACAGTAGCTTAACAAGACGGTTTTAATGCCCCTTGGAAAAGGGGTCGAGGTCACAGTAGCTTAACAAGACGGTTTTAATGCCCCTTGGAAAAGTGGTGGAGGTCACAGTAGCTTAACAAGACGGTTTGAATGCCCATTGGAAAAGTGGTGGAGGTCGCAGTAGCTTAACAAGATGGTTTTAATGCCCCTTACAAGAGCCATACAGTACAGCATCTTAAAAACATTATTCCCATTATTGGGGAGTGGGTTTCCCATAGTCTTTGCTTATGCCTTCCAAGCAAAAGCTGCCAAAAATTAGGATGGAGGAACTTGCAATGCCCCTTACAAAAGCCATGCAGTACATCATATTACAAAAATTATTCCCATTATTGGGGAGTGGGTCTCCCATAGTCTTTGCTTATGCCTTCCAAGCAAAAGCTGCCAAAAATTAGGACGGAGGAACTTGCAATGCCCCTTACAAAAGCCATGCAGTACAGCATATTACAAACATTATTTCCTTTAATGGAGAGTGGGTCTCCCATAGTCTTTGCTTATGCCTTCCAAGCAAAAGATGCCAAAAATTAGGACGGAGGAACTTGCAATGTCCCTTACAAGAGCCATGCAGTACAGCATATTACAAACATTATTCCCATTATTGGGGAGTGGGTCTCCCATAGTCTTTGCTTATGCCTTCCAAGCAAAATCTGCCAAAAATTAGGATAGAGGAACTTGCAATGCCCCTTACAAGAGCCATGCAGTACAGCATATTACAAACATTATTCCCATTATTGGGGAGTGGGTCTCCCATAGTCTTTGCTTATGCCTTCCAAGCAAAATCTGCCAAAAATTAGGACGGGGGAACTTGCAATGCCCCTTAGAAGAGCCATGCAGTACAGCATATTACAAACATTATTCCCATTATTGGGGAGTGGGTCTCCCATAGTCTTTGCTTATGCCTTCCAAGCAAAATCTGCCAAAAATTAGGATGGAAGAACTTGCAATGCCCCTTACAAGAGCCATGCAGTACAGCATATTACAAACATTATTCCCATTATTGGGGAGTGGGTCTCCCATAGTCTTTGCTTATGCCTTCCAAGCAAAATCTGCCAAAAATTAGGATGGAGGAACTTGCAATGCCCCTTACAAGAGCCATGCAGTACAGTATATTACAAACATTATTCCCATTATTGGGGAATGGGTCTCCGATAGTCTTTGCTTATGCCTTCCAAGCAAAATCTGCCAAAAATTAGGACAGAGGAACTTGCAATGCCCCTTACAAGAGCCATGCAGTACAGCATATTACAAACATTATTCCCATTATTGGGGAGTGGGTCTCCCATAGTCTTTGCTTATGCCTTCCAAGCAAAATCTGCCAAAAATTAGGACAGAGGAACTTGCAATGCCCCTTACAAGAGCCATGCAGTACAGCATATTACAAACAATATTCCCATTATTGGGGAGTGGGTCTCCCATAGTCTTTGCTTATGCCTTCCAAGCAAAAGCTGACTAAAATTAGGAGGAAATGCAATGCCCGTTGGAAGAGTCGTGGAGGTTAGAGGTAATTAAAAACAACATTTCAATGCCCCTTGGAAGAGCTGTGAAGTTCAGAGTGATTTAAGAAGACACTTTTAATGCCCCTTTGAAGAGACGTGGAGGTCACAGTAGCTTAACAAGACGGTTTTAATGCCCCTTGGAAAAGTGGTGGAGGTCACAGTAGCTTAACAAGATGGTTTGAATGCCCCTTGGAAAAGTGGTGGAGGTCGCAGTAGCTTAACAAGACGGTTTGAATGCCCCTTACAAGAGCCATACAGTACAGCATCTTAAAAACATTATTCCCATTATTGGGGAGTGGGTTTCCCATAGTCTTTGCTTATGCCTTCCAAGCAAAAGCTGCCAAAAATTAGGATGGAGGAACTTGCAATGCCCATTACAAAAGCCATGCTGTACATCATATTACAAAAATTATTCCCATTATTGGGGAGTGGGTCTCCCATAGTCTTTGCTTATGCCTTCCAAGCAAAAGCTGCCAAAAATTAGGACGGAGTAACTTGCAATGCCCCTTACAAAAGCCATGCAGTACAGCATATTACAAACATTATTCCCATTATTGGGGAGTGGGTCTCCCATAGTCTTTGCTTATGCCTTCCAAGCAAAAGATGCCAAAAATTAGGACGGAGGAACTTGCAATGCCCCTTACAAGAGCCATGCAGTACAGCATATTACAAACATTATTCCCATTATTGGGGAATGGATCTCCCATAGTCTTTGCTTATGCCTTCCAAGCAAAAGCTGCCAAAAATCAGGACAGAGAAACTTGCAATGCCCCTTACAAGAGCCATGCAGTACAGCATATTACAAACATTATTCCCATTATTGGGGAGTGGGTCTCCCATAGTCTTTGCTTATGCCTTCCAAGCAAAATCTGCCAAAAATTAGGACAGAGGAACTTGCAATGCCCCTTACAAGAGCCATGCAGTACAGCATATTACAAACAATATTCCCATTATTGGGGAGTGGGTCTCCCATAGTCTTTGCTTATGCCTTCCAAGCAAAAGCTGACTAAAATTAGGAGGAAATGCAATGCCCGTTGGAAGAGTCGTGGAGGTTAGAGGTAATTAAAAACAACATTTCAATGCCCCTTGCAAGAGCTGTGGAGTTCAGAGTGATTTAAGAAGACACTTTTAATGCCCCTTTGAAGAGACGTGGAGGTCACAGTAGCTTAACAAGACGGTTTTAATGCCCCTTGGAAAAGTGGTGGAGGTCACAGTAGCTTAACAAGATGGTTTTAATGCCCCTTGGAAAAGTGGTGGAGGTCACAGTAGCTTAACAAGACGGTTTGAATGCCCCTTGGAAAAGTGGTGGAGGTCGTAGTAGCTTAACAAGACGGTTTTAATGCCCCTTACAAGAGCCATACAGTACAGCATCTTAAAAACATTATTCCCATTATTGGGGAGTGGGTTTCCCATAGTCTTTGCTTATGCCTTCCAAGCAAAAGCTGCCAAAAATTAGGATGGAGGAACTTGCAATGCCCCTTACAAAAGCCATGCTGTACATCATATTACAAAAATTATTCCCATTATTGGGGAGGGAGTGGGTCTCCCATAGTCTTTGCTTATGCCTTCCAAGCAAAAGCTGCCAAAAATTAGGACGGAGGAACTTGCAATGCCCCTTACAAAAGCCATGCAGTACAGCATATTACAAACATTATTCCCATTATTGGGGAGTGGGTCTCCCATAGTCTTTGCTTATGCCTTCCAAGCAAAAGATGCCAAAAATTAGGACGGAGGAACTTGCAATGCCCCTTACAAGAGCCATGCAGTACAGCATATTACAAACATTATTCCCATTATTGGGGAGTGGGTCTCCCATAGTCTTTGCTTATGCCTTCCAAGCAAAATCTGCCAAAAATTAGGACGGGGGAACTTGCAATGCCCCTTACAAGAGCCATGCAGTACAGCATATTACAAACATTATTCCCATTATTGGGGAGTGGGTCTCCCATAGTCTTTGCTTATGCCTTCCAAGCAAAATCTGCCAAAAATTAGGATGGAGGAACTTGCAATGCCCCTTACAAGAGCCATGCAGTACAGCATATTACAAACATTATTCCCATTATTGGGGAGTGGGTCTCCCATAGTCTTTGCTTATGCTTTCCAAGCAAAAGGTGCCAAAAATTAGGAGGAAATGCAATGCCCGTTCGAAGAGTTGTGGAGGTTAGAATTAATTAAAAACAACATTTCAATGCCCCTTGGAAGAGCTGTGGAGTTCAGAGTGGTTTAACAAGACGCTTTTAATGCCCCTCGGAAGAGACGTGGAGGTCACAGTAGCTTAACAAGACGGTTTTAATGCCCCTTGAAAAAGTGGTGGAGGTCGCAGTAGCTTAACAAGATGGTTTTAATGCCCCTTGGAAAAGTGGTGGAGGTCACAGTAGCTTAACAAGACGGTTTTAATGCCCCTTACAAGAGCCATACAGTACAGCATCTTAAAAACATTATTCCCATTATTGGGGAGTGGGTCTCCCATAGTCTTTGCTTATGCCTTCCAAGCAAAATCTGCCAAAAATTAGGACAGAGGAACTTGCAATGCCCCTTACAAGAGCCATGCAGTACAGCATATTACAAACAATATTCCCATTATTGGGGAGTGGGTCTCCCATAGTCTTTGCTTATGCCTTCCAAGCAAAAGCTGACTAAAATTAGGAGGAAATGCAATGCCCGTTGGAAGAGTCGTGGAGGTTAGAGGTAATTAAAAACAACATTTCAATGCCCCTTGGAAGAGCTGTTGAGTTCAGAGTGATTTAAGAAGACACTTTTAATGCCCCTTTGAAGAGACGTGGAGGTCACAGTAGCTTAACAAGACGGTTTTAATGCCCCTTGGAAAAGTGGTGGAGGTCACAGTAGCTTAACAAGACGGTTTTAATGCCCCTTGGAAAAGTGGTGGAGGTCACAGTAGCTTAACAAGATGGTTTGAATGCCCCTTGGAAAAGTGGTGGAGGTCGCAGTAGCTTAACAAGACGGTTTTAATGCCACTTACAAGAGCCATACAGTACAGCATCTTAAAAACATTATTCCCATTATTGGGGAGTGGGTTTCCCATAGTCTTTGCTTATGCCTTCCAAGCAAAAGCTGCCAAAAATTAGGATGGAGGAACTTGCAATGCCCCTTACAAAAGCCATGCTGTACATCATATTACAAAAATTATTCCCATTATTGGGGAGGGAGTGGGTCTCCCATAGTCTTTGCTTATGCCTTCCAAGCAAAAGCTGCCAAAAATTAGGACGGAGGAACTTGCAATGCCCCTTACAAGAGCCATGCAGTACAGCATATTACAAACATTATTCCCATTATTGGGGAGTGGGTCTCCCATAGTCTTTGCTTATGCCTTCCAAGCAAAATCTGCCAAAAATTAGGACGGGGGAACTTGCAATGCCCCTTACAAGAGCCATGCAGTACAGCATATTACAAACATTATTCCCATTATTGGGGAGTGGGTCTCCCATAGTCTTTGCTTATGCCTTCCAAGCAAAATCTGCCAAAAATTAGGATGGAGGAACTTGCAATGCCCCTTACAAGAGCCATGCAGTACAGCATATTACAAACATTATTCCCATTATTGGGGAGTGGGTCTCCCATAGTCTTTGCTTATGCCTTCCAAGCAAAATCTGCCAAAAATTAGGACAGAGGAACTTGCAATGCCCCTTACAAGACCCATGCAGTACAGCATATTACAAACATTATTCCCATTATTGGGGAGTGGGTCTCCCATAGTCTTTGCTTATGCCTTCCAAGCAAAATCTGCCAAAAATTAGGACAGAGAAACTTGCAATGCCCCTTACAAGAGCCATGCAGTACAGCATATTTACAAACAATATTCCCATTATTGGGGAGTGGGTCTCCCATAGTCTTTGCTTATGCCTTCCAAGCAAAAGGTGCCAAAAATTAGGAGGAAATGCAATGCCCGTTCGAAGAGTTGTGGAGGTTAGAATTAATTAAAAACAACATTTCAATGCCCCTTGGAAGAGATGTGGAGTTCAGAGTGGTTTAACAAGACGCTTTTAATGCCCCTCGGAAGAGACGTGGAGGTCACAGTAGCTTAACAAGACGGTTTTAATGCCCCTTGAAAAAGTGGTTGAGGTCGCAGTAGCTAAACAAGATGGTTTTAATGCCCCTTGGAAAAGTGGTGGAGGTCACAGTAGCTTAACAAGACGGTTTTAATGCCCCTTACAAGAGCCATACAGTACAGCATCTTAAAAACATTATTCCCATTATTGGGGAGTGGGTTTCCCATAGTCTTTGCTTATGCCTTCCAAGCAAAAGCTGCCAAAAATTAGGATGGAGGAACTTGCAATGCCCCTTACAAAAGCCATGCTGTACATCATATTACAAAAATTATTCCCATTATTGGGGAGTGGGTCTCCCATAGTCTTTGCTTATGCCTTCCAAGCAAAAGGTGCCAAAAATTAGGAGGAAATGCAATGCCCGTTCGAAGAGTTGTGGAGGTTAGAATTAATTAAAAACAACATTTCAATGCCCCTTGGAAGAGATGTGGAGTTCAGAGTGGTTTAACAAGACGCTTTTAATGCCCCTCGGAAGAGACGTGGAGGTCACAGTAGCTTAACAAGACGGTTTTAATGCCCCTTGAAAAAGTGGTTGAGGTCGCAGTAGCTAAACAAGATGGTTTTAATGCCCCTTGGAAAAGTGGTGGAGGTCACAGTAGCTTAACAAGACGGTTTTAATGCCCCTTACAAGAGCCATACAGTACAGCATCTTAAAAACATTATTCCCATTATTGGGGAGTGGGTTTCCCATAGTCTTTGCTTATGCCTTCCAAGCAAAAGCTGCCAAAAATTAGGATGGAGGAACTTGCAATGCCCCTTACAAAAGCCATGCTGTACATCATATTACAAAAATTATTCCCATTATTGGGGAGTGGGTCTCCCATAGTCTTTGCTTATGCCTTCCAAGCAAAAGCTGCCAAAAATTAGGACGGAGGAACTTGCAATGCCCCTTACAAAAGCCATGCAGTACAGCATATTACAAACATTATTCCCATTATTGGGGAGTGGGTCTCCCACAGTCTTTGCTTATGCCTTCCAAGCAAAATCTGCCAAAAATTAGGACAGAGGAACTTGCAATGCCCCTTACAAGAGCCATGCAGTACAGCATATTACAAACATTATTCCCATTATTGGGGAGTGGGTCTCCCATAGTCTTTGCTTATGCCTTCCAAGCAAAATCTGCCAAAAATTAGGACAGAGAAACTTGCAATGCCCCTTACAAGAGCCATGCAGTACAGCATATTACAAACAATATTCCCATTATTGGGGAGTGGGTCTCCCATAGTCTTTGCTTATGCCTTCCAAGCAAAAGGTGCCAAAAATTAGGAGGAAATGCAATGCCCGTTCGAAGAGTTGTGGAGGTTAGAATTAATTAAAAACAACATTTCAATGTCCTTTGGAAGAGCTGTGGAGTTCAGAGTGGTTTAACAAGACGCTTTTAATGCCCCTCGGAAGAGACGTGGAGGTCACAGTAGCTTAACAAGATGGTTTTAATGCCCCTTGAAAAAGTGGTTGAGGTCGCAGTAGCTTAACAAGATGGTTTTAATGCCCCTTGGAAAAGTGGTGGAGGTCACAGTAGCTTAACAAGACGGTTTTAATGCCCCTTACAAGAGCCATACAGTACAGCATCTTAAAAACATTATTCCCATTATTGGGGAGTGGGTTTCCCATAGTCTTTGCTTATGCCTTCCAAGCAAAAGCTGCCAAAAATTAGGATGGAGGAACTTGCAATGCCCCTTACAAAAGCCATGCTGTACATCATATTACAAAAATTATTCCCATTATTGGGGAGTGGGTCTCCCATAGTCTTTGCTTATGCCTTCCAAGCAAAAGCTGCCAAAAATTAGGACGGAGGAACTTGCAATGCCCCTTACAAAAGCCATGCAGTACAGCATATTACAAACATTATTCCCATTATTGGGGAGTGGGTCTCCCATAGTCTTTGCTTATGCCTTCCAAGCAAAATCTGCCAAAAATTAGGACGGAGGAACTTGCAATGCCCCTTACAAGAGCCATGCAGTACAGCATATTACAAACATTATTCCCATTATTGGGGAGTGGGTCTCCCATAGTCTTTGCTTATGCCTTCCAAGCTAAATCTGCCAAAAATTAGGACGGGGGAACTTGCAATGCCCCTTACAAGAGCCATGCAGTACAGCATATTACAAACATTATTCCCATTATTGGGGAGTGGGTCTCCCATAGTCTTTGCTTATGCCTTCCAAGCAAAATCTGCCAAAAATTAGGATGGAGGAACTTGCAATGCCCCTTACAAGAGCCATGCAGTACAGCATATTACAAACATTATTCCCATTATTGGGGAGTGGGTCTCCCATAGTCTTTGCTTATGCCTTCCAAGCAAAATCTGCCAAAAATTAGGACAGAGGAACTTGCAATGCCCCTTACAAGAGCCATGCAGTACAGCATATTACAAACAATATTCCCATTATTGGGGAGTGGGTCTCCCATAGTCTTTGCTTATGCCTTCCAAGCAAAAGGTGCCAAAAATTAGGAGGAAATGCAATGCCCGTTCGAAGAGTTGTGGAGGTTAGAATTAATTAAAAACAACATTTCAATGCCCCTTGGAAGAGCTGTGGAGTTCAGAGTGGTTTAACAAGACGCTTTTAATGCCCCTCGGAAGAGACGTGGAGGTCACAGTAGCTTAACAAGACGGTTTTAATGCTCCTTGAAAAAGTGGTGGAGGTCGCAGTAGCTTAACAAGATGGTTTTAATGCCCCTTGGAAAAGTGGTGGAGGGCACAGTAGCTTAACAAGACGGTTTTAATGCCCCTTACAAGAGCCATGCAGTACAGCATCTTAAAAATATTATTCCCATTATTGGGGAGTGGGTCTCCCACAGTCTTTGCTTATGCCTTCCAAGGAAAAGCTGCCAAAAATAAGGACGGAGGAACTTTCAATAATGACAACACGGACCACGGTCACCCTGGTGGTATAGTAGTGGTGGAGGCTGAGGATAAGGAGAAGAACATAAAACAGCCAAAATGAGGAAGCGTATACCCATGTGTTGGTGTGAATTGGTACATGTGAATACACCTCCCGAAACAACACAGTGGATTTGACTTTATGTTATTTGGCTGTCATTTGGCGTTGATGAGAAGTCTGGCCCAATCCAGCCCTTGTTCATTTTGATAAGGGTCAGCTTGTCAGCATTGTCAGTTGACAGGTGAGTGTGCTTATCAGTTATAATTCCCCCAGCGGCACTAAAAACATGCTCCGATAACACACTAGCGGCAGGGCAGGCCAGGACCTCCAAGGCGTACAGAGCGAGTCCATTCCAAGTGTCCAGCTTGGATATCCAATAATTAAAAGGCACAGAGGAATCACGGAGGATGCTGGTACGGTCGGCAAGGTACTCCCTCACCATCTTTTGAAACTTTCACTCCTTGTGAGAGTACCCCGTGCCTCAGGGTCTGTCCGAAGGGAGGGTCTGAGAAAACTGTCCCAGAACGTTGACAGTGTTCCCCTGCCTCTGCTGGATTGGAGCTGCGTTTCTCTCGCATGTATGCCTTGGTTGGGCAACGAACTGTGACCTCTGCCGCTAGCGTGTTCAGATGTGAATTTTTTTAACAGTTCTGCAGCAAGGGCCTTCTGGTACTGCCCCATTTTTGTAGACCTCTCCACCTCAGGAATAAGAGAGTGAAATTTCTCCTTGAAGCGGGGGTCTAAAAGTGTCACCAACCAGTAATGACTGTCACCCAACATTTTGACAACGCGAGGGTCACGGTTAAGGCAGCGTAACACAAAGTCAGCCATGCGTGCCAGACTGGTAACAGGCAAGACTTCCGTGTCCTCACTAAGATGACGACTGACCATGCTCTCCTCCTCCTCCTCCTCCCTGTCCTCAGGCCACCCATGCTGAACCAACGTTATGACAGTTGGACAGGTACTACCGTGTACAGCGCATGATACCAGCTCCTGTTCTTCCTCGTCCTCCTCCTCTCCCTCATTGTCCCCCAATGCACGTTGAGATGAGATGAAGCTGGGCTGTGTGTAATCGACTGCTATGGCTTCTTGATCCATCTCATCATATTCTGGCTGCAATGCCTCCTCTTTAATTCTCTGCAGAGAGCGTTGCAAAATACAGACAAGTGGAATGCTGATGCTAATGATGGCGTCATCGCCACTCACCATCTTGGTGGACTCCTCAAAGGTTGTCAGGATGGTACATATGTCAGACATCCAGGTCCACTGGATGTCTGACATCCAGGTCCACTCCTGAGGTCTTATGTGTGGAGTATGACCTGAATATCGACGGCCTTGTTGCAGCTGGTACTCTACAACTGCTCTCTTATGCTCACAAATCCTTTGCAACATGTGGAGGGTAGAGTTCCAACGTGTGGGGACATCACACACCAGTCAGTGTGCCGGAAGCTGCAAACGCTGCTGCAACACAGCAAGGGCGGCGGAAGCTGTAGCCAACTTGCGAAAATGACCTGACAGGCGGCGTACTTTGACGAGCAGATCTGGCAACTCGGGGTACGATTTAAGAAACTGCTGAACCACGAGATTAAGCACATGAGCCAGGCATGGTACGTGTGTGATCTCGCCTTGCCTCAGAGCCGCCACCAGGTTACGGCCATTGTCACACACGACCATGCCTGGATGTAGGTTCAGCGGTGTCAGCCACAGATCTGCCTGCTCTTTCACAGCTGTCCACAACTCACAAGCAGTGTGAGGTTTCTCACCTAAGCTTATGAGTTTCAGCACAGCCTGTTGCCGCTTGGCGGAGGCAGTACTGCAGTGCTTCCAGCTTGTAACTGATGTGGTGATATCTGAGATGGAGGCTGAACATGAGGAGGAGGAGGAGGATGATGTGCAGGAGCTGTACACTCTGGGGGCAACTCTGACTGACATAGGGCCCGCAATCCTCGGTGTGGGGAGGATGTGTTCCATCCCAAGGTCCAACTGGGTCCCGGCTTCCACTATGTTTACTCAGTGTGCCGTCAGGGAGATGTACTGTCCCTGGCCACAAGCACTTGTCCACGTGTCCGTTGTCAGGTGGACTCTCCCAGTAAATGCGTTGTTGAGGGCACGGCAGATGTTTTGGGACACGTGCTTGTGTAGTGCGGGGATGGCACACCGGGCAAAATAATGTCAAATGGGGACCGAGTACCGAGGGACGGCCAACGCCATAAGGTTGCGGAAGGATTCTGTCTCCACCAGCCTAAAAGGCAGCATTTCCAATGCAAGCAGTCGTGAAATGTGCGAATTTAGGACTGTGGCCTGTGGGGTGTTGGCTGCGAATTTCCGCTTTCGTTCAAAGGTCTGGGATATGGACAATTGAACGCTGCGGTGGGACGTGGACGTTGATGCTGTTTCTTGAGAAACTGCCATAACAAGTGAAGACTGAGAGGAGGGGGCATCTTTGCATGCAGTATGGACAGGGGATTGCCTTGCACACACAACAGGGGGTTCTTTTGCACACACAACAGCGGAAGAAGCAGTGGTGACACCCGCTGACACTGGTCGTGGACCCTGGGGTTCACCCCACAAAGTCGGGTGCTTTGCTGCCATGTGCCTGATCATGCTGGTGGTGGTCAGGCTGGTAGTTTCGTCACCCCTGCTGATGCTGGCATGGCTGGTGGTACAAATGGCCTTTTCGGGGTTATCAGTAGAGTCTTCAAAAAAATTCCAGACTCTGGAAGACCTACAGGTTGTACTGGCAACGTCCCTCGTGTTGGTGTTATGGGGAACTGTTGCCTGCCTTCTGTGTGCGGCCACCACACTGCTTCTTCCTGCCTGTTGTGGTACTCTGCCTCCCTCACCCTGTGTGCTGCTGGCCTCGCTCTGCCTGTCCTCCCGCCACGTTGGGTCAGTTACTAGATCATCCACCACTTCCTCCTCTTCCACTTGCGCACCACGATCCTCCTCCTCTCTTCCTGGCAATTGTGTCTCGTCATCGTCCACCTCTTGTGACAAATTGCCATCGTCGACTTCCTGTGGCCGTGGCTGTTCAAATATTTGGGCATCGCTACATGGGATCTCCTCTTCCACCACTTCAAGTGGAGCAGGCGAGGGGCACAAATCTGGAAATGGACCAGTGAACAGCTCTTCAGAGTGTCCAAGTGTGCGATCAGTTGCTGTCTGACGACACTCGGCATGGTGGGAGGAAGGAGCGTCAGGGTGAGGAGGAGTATGCGGTCGAGAATCACGGCTACTAAGATTTGACCGTGTGGAAGACAGGCCGGAGGTGGTGTTGCCCAGGTAACTGGAAGTATTATCTGCTATCCAATTAATAACCTGTTCACACTGATCAGGTCGCAATACTGGTGTTGTTCTGTGCTTCCCTAGTAATTCGGTCAAGAACTGGGAGTGAGAAGATGTGGCTGTTGGTTGTGGCACATTTTCACCTTGGCCACGGCCCCGTCCTCTGCATGCACCATCACCAGAACTTCCAGTTCCACGTCCCTTGCCACGTGCCTTGCCCATTGTAAATCAAGTAAAATAGCTTACACTCGCACTATCAACGGAAAAAGGGTAATAAAAAGGAGATTAGAACCGTGGAAGAGGAAAACCACAGTTCTATTTCTCTAGCCTACACCCGACTCTTTTAAACAATCTGAACAATCAGGGAGAAACTATTACTGTTTTTCTTTACGGAAAAAATACCAAAAGCTGGATAATATTGATTTTTTAATGTGGAACGGCAAAACCACAGTTATAATTTACTGGTGTATACCAGACTCTTTTAAACAGATATATTTGTGTCTGAACAATCAGGAGACACTATTCCTGTTTTTCTTTACGGAAAAAATACCAAAAGCTGGATAATAGATTTTTTTTTCCGTGGAACGGCAAAACCACAGTTATAGTTTACTGGTGTATAACAGACTTTTTTAAATAGATATATTTGCAGCTGAACAGTGAGCGACACACTCAAACTACTTTTTTTTAGGTAAAAATGGCCCAAAAGTGGATAATGCAGAGGTTTGAACCGTGGAACTGCAAAACCACACTTCTATTTCTCTGGCCTACACCAGACTCTTTTAAACAGATATATTTGTAATCAGGAGACACTATTACTGTTTTTATTTACGGAAAAAATACCAAAAGCTGGATAATAGAGTTTTTTTTTACAGAGGAACTGCAAAACCACAGTTATAATTTACTGGTGTATACCAGACTCTTTGAAACAGATATATTTGTGTCTGAACAATCAGTAAACACTATTAATGTTTTTCTTTACGGCAAAAAATGCCAAAAGCAGGATAATACAGAGATTTGACCCGTGGAACTACAACACCACACTTCTATTTCTCGGGCCTACACCAAACTCTTTTAAACAGATATATTTGTGTCTGAACAATCAGGAGACACTATTACTGTTTTTCTTTACGGCAAAAAATGCGAAAAGCAGGATAATACAGAGATTTGACCCGTGGAACTGCAAAACCACACTTCTATTTCTCAGGCCTACACCAGACTCTTTGAAACAGATATATTTGTGTCTGAACAATCAGGAGACACTATTAATGTTTTTCTTTACGGCAAAAAATGCCAAAAGCAGGATAATAGAGATTTTTTACCGTGGAACGGCAAAATCACAGTTATAATTTACTGGGGTATACCAGACTTTTTTAAATAGATATATTTGCGGCTGAACCGTGAGCGACACACTCAAACTGTTTTTTTAGGTTAAAATGACCCAAAAGTGGATAATACAGAGATTTGACCCATGTAACTGCAAAACCACACTTCTATTTCTCGGGCCTACACCAGACTCTTTTAAACAGATATATTTGTGTCTGAACTGTCACAGACACACTTTTTTTTTTTTTTTTGGGGGGGGGACACCAAAAGGTTAATAACATGGGTATTTGTACAGTGTGAAGGAGGAAAAAAAAATGAGGATTTAGATGAAAAAAAAGGATTTTTCCTGACCCCCAGGACCTGGAGCTAAGTCCAGAAATTTCAGCAGCAGGAGCACACAGGACTGTAATGTAGCGTTTGCTGGTATAACCACTGCGTCTCCTATACAGCCTGCCTGCCTGATATCTGGGATGGATATTAGTCCTGAGAAGGACTGTTTGTTTGATTTGGCAGCCTTTACAGACCATACACTAACTATTTTGCAGTATATATCTCTCCTTAAATCAGCAGCGCAGTCCCTACACTGTCTGATCCCGGCCGTCTGTGTCCAAGATGGCGGCGCCCGATTTTAAATACTCGAGGTGACGCTGTGCGGCCAGCCAATCAATGTAATGCCCACAACCAACATGGCTGCGGCATTACAGTGACTGGCTGGCAATCCCTGCATGTTCATTGGCTCTGTAAAGAGCGCCAAACATGCAGGGCGGAGACCCGAGCTCCCCCCCGAGTAACCCGGAAATGCTCGGTGCTCGCCGAACATCCCGAGTACCGAGCAGTGTCGAGCATGCTCGCTCAACACTAGTACATACTGTTGGTCCTTGGCACCTGTCAAGTGGAGCAGCTTATGCCACGTTCGTCCATTGCAGCCTTTCTGATTTTACAGATTTGTTACAAGAAAAATATGTTATATTTAGTCACATGTCAGTCATGCTTTCATATTGTTACATAACCAGTGTATTACATACTGTATGAAAAATACATGTATACAGGTTTAAGAAAAAAAAATATTTTATATGTTCTATTTTATACTTTATATGCAACAACATATATATATATGTGAGTCCTGTGTTGGTTTGTAATCAATATAATGCCACTATGACACGCTAAGACATTTATATATGTGGGACCAATGGGGGGGCTTGACTCCTAATTGTTTATTCTGCAGAGGACGCTGTGCTCCGCACTCACCAGTCAGAGGGTGGGATTTTATGAAGAATGATGCTGTGCCATCCACCTTCTACACTCTACACTCATAGTCAGTGCCCACATCGAAGTGTTGTACAGCAATGTACAGTGTTATGGTGAATATGGGGGAAACTCGGTACCCGGGCCTTTACCTCCTTGGGATGTCACGGCAGTCGGCTTCCGGGCCCGTACCCTAGGGTCACTCTTTCAAAGGGGGTTTGTTAACAGTTTTGTCTCGTGACGCCACCTGTGAATCCCGGTAATGAGTACCGGCACTGCTGCAGACCTCCGGGGGTGATGTGATGGCAGCTGGGATGTTTCTGCTTCCCAAAGGTGGAGCGGGCCCCCGGGGCAGAGTTGATGGAAGGGATGCAGGTGAGAGGTGGCCAGGTCGGGTCAGGGGAGAATAACAGACACGCACACAGGGGGTTCACTTCAGTACCTTTACTGGTGTAGACGGCAGGTACGGTCCAGGGTACTTGATAGGAAGGGTGTACTTCTGGACTCTCCCCAGGGAGCGGGTATAAGGCCTCCTGATCCGTTTCTTCCTCTCACTCTGAAGCTTCTGACCAGCCTGAAACTAGGCCTAGCTTCTGTACTCTTTCACTCTCCTAACCTGTATGCTTGGTGGTAAGAACTTTCCTCTGGATACCACTATCCCTGGACGCTGGGGCCTTCGTGGTTCCTAGTTCTTTAGATGATTGTAGCTTCAGGTTGACCAGGGGTTTAGAATCCTCCTGGTATACCGGTTATTCCTACTGGGCGTAGAGGACCTTGTAGGCGCGGACCCGGTGTCTGGCTTGTGTTCTGGGGTGAGCCTAAGATGCTCCTCTGCCCTCATAACTCCTCTCACTCTTCTCCTTGCCTCCGGCCCCGCTCTAGGCCCCAAGGCTTCAGCACGTGCTTTAGGCCCTGGCTGGCCCTCAGCGGAGCAGCTCACATTCTGCTTCTTCACTGATCTCCAGTGCCAGCTCACACTGACTACCTAACTCCACCCTCCAGTATATATATCCCTAGCAGGCTCCCTCTGGTGGTATGAGGTGGAAGGGTGGAGGTGTCTGTTATGTAATGAGGGCCTCTTGTGGAGAAGTCTGTCCATGCACCCTTTTGGGTTCTGTGGTACCTGTGGTAGCAGGGTGCCACAATGGGGGTGGTAAAAAGATGGAAGGGTGGGAGGAAGCCTTCGCATCCAAACTCACGCCACTGTGCCCTTCACTCGGCAGTATAGATGAGTGTGGCTTCAACTACATTAACCTTCACATTTGCCTCAGCTGCTCCTGCTTTACCAGCCTACGAATGGCCCCTCCTACAGCATTCCTTTCCAACATCAAAGCTGCTGTACAGGGATGTACTGCGTGATGTAGGCAGTACTAATCCTGGTGCTCACTGAATTCTGGTCCCACATTAACGGTCTGTACATGATTGTACAGAGTGATGCGAGTGCTAGCAGCAAGCCCAAAGGTGTCTATGCTAAGTGTCTCCTATGTTAAGCAGTTCCTGTGGCAACCAGTTCCTGCTACTCAAGTATGGGGTGAGGGGATGGTTGGACGCTTGTGTCTCAGATCAGTGCCCCCGGTGCCTAGTGGATCCTGCTGCATTCAGCTCATACATCGAAACACTGGAGAAGTAACTGTGGAGAAAAAGGTCTCATCACCCAATCGCACTGCACTCACTGTTATGATCTGCTACAGGGACTAAGGAAAGACAGGAGAACTGTCCCTACAATAGAACTAAACTAGATCCCTACGATGTAACGGGGAACCTGATCCTGAGATCAGACCCGCTAAAGTCCTCGGCTAGTCTGAACGAAGACCTATAGATGTGAGGGAGGGATCCCTACAAGAACTAGGGACTGGGATAAGTTGGACACCTCCTAGCAGAAATAGTAGCAGTCAAAGACAAACACACAACAAAAAGCATAGAGGTCAGAAGACCTAGCAAAACTAACAGAGAACGGCAACAGAGCACCAAGCTAGCTCAAGAGTACTAAATACAATGAAGTCCAGCAACACCAGGAGGGCGGAGCCGGATTAAATTGGCAAAAATGGTCATGTGACCAACAAACTAAAAAAAAACTAACAGGAGAGTTCTAACACACACCAGTGTAGCCGATAGCGGCTCTTGCTATATTGAACTGCGCGTTGAAAGAGTAGGCAATAGGGGCAACATGCAAAGGGATTTCCTCATTGTTTTGTTTGTCTTGGGTATTTTGTATATTCAAAATAGCTGATGTCTTTGAATTAGAACTATTACTCCTAAATACGCTAAGTAATTTTTGTGAGTGTGGATATTTATATATAATATACACTGCTCAAAAAAAATAAAGAGAAAAAATTAAACAACAGAATATAACTCCAAGTAGATCAAACTTCTGTGAAATCAAACTGTCCACTTAGGAAGCAACACTGATTGACAATCAATTTCACATGCTGTTATTCAAATGGAATAGACAATAGATGGAAATTATTGGCAATTATCAAGACACCGTCAATAAAGGAGTGGTTCTGCAGGTGAGGACCACAGACCACATATCAGTACCAATGCTTTCTGGCTGATGTCTTGGTCACTTTTAAATGTTGGCTGTGCTTTCACACTCGTGGTAAGCACGACTCTACAACCCACAGAAGTTGCTCAGGTAGTGTTGCTCATCCAGGATGGCACATCAATGCGAGCTGTGGCAAGAAGGTATGCTGTGTCTGTCAACGTACTGTCCAGAGGCTGGAGGTGCTACCAGGAGACAGGCCAGTACACCAGGAGATGTGGAGGGGGCCGTAGGAGGGCAACCCAGCAGCAGGACCGCAACCTCCGCCTTTGTGCAAGGAGGAACAGGATGAGCACTGCCAGAGCCCTGCAAAATGACTTCCAGCAGGCCACAAATGTGCATGTGCCTGCACAAATGGTTAGAAACCAACTCCATGAGGGTGGTATGAGGGCCCGACATCCACAGATGGGGGTTGTGCTCACAGCCCAACACCGTGCAGGACGCTTTGCATTTGCCACAGAACACCAGGATTGGCAAAGTCGCCACTGGCGCCCTATGCTCTTCACAGATGAAAGCAGGTTCACACTGAGCACATGTGACAGACGTGACAAAGTCTGAAGACGCCGTGGAAAGCGATCTGCTGCCTGCAACATCCTTCAGCATGACCGGTTTGGCAGTGGGTCAGTAATGGTGTGCGGTGGCATTTCTTTGGAGGGCCGCACAGCCCTCCATGTGCTTGCCAGAGGTAGCCATTAGGTACCGAGGTGAGATCCTCAGACCCCTTGTGACACCATAGGCTGGTGCGGTTGGCTCTGGGTTCCTCTTAATGCAGGACAATGCCAGACCTCATGTGGCTGGAGTGTGTCAGCAGTTCCTGCAAGATGAAGGCATTGAAGCTATGGACTGGCCCGCCCGTTCCCCAGACCTGAATCCGATTGAGCACATCTGGGACATCATGTCTCGCTCCATCCACCAATGTCTCGTTGCACCACAGACTGTCCAGGAGTTGGCGGATGCTTTAGTCCAGGTCTGGGAGGAGATCCCACAGGAGACCATCTGCAACCTCATCAGGAGTATGCCTAGGCATTGTAGGGAGGTCATACAGGCACGTGGAAGCCACACACAATATTGAGCCTCATTTTGACTTGTTTTAAGGACATTACATCAAAGTTGGATCAGCCTGTAGTGTGTTTTTACACTTAAATTTTGGGGGTGACTCCAAATCCAGGCCTCATTTGGTTAATAAATTTGATTTCCATTGATGATTTTTGTGTGATTTTGTTGTCAGCACGTTCAACTTTCTACAGAACAAAGTATTCAATGAGAATATTTCATTCATTCAGATCTAGGATGTGTTATTTGAGTGTTCCCTTTATTTTTTTGAGCAGTGTATATAGGATGCAGTCATTGTCCTGGGACCAGAAATCCGCTCTTATGTGGATGCATTTTCTATAACAGTCATTGTCCTGGGACGGGCTATTTACTGATATATTATATGTGGCTATTTAGTCTGAGGAAAGCCATTAACAAGCTCTGCTTCGTGTACATGAAGACTGCCATGGATGAGCACAGATAGCAAACATTGGAGCCGGTTCATCATGTCCTGAGAAGCCGCCTATTGCATCATCAGATTTAAAAAAAAAAGTCATCTTGTTATTTCTTAATAATCGCATGAGATTAATGTCAGAGAATTCTACAGAACAAATAATTCAAGTCATATCACATTACAAAATGATATCGGCATCTATCAAGAGTGGAATGATGCACTCTCTGTTTACTGATTATTTAGCTTTCCAAAGTTTACACTGTACTTTGAACTAATGAAGTTGTTACTGTATCCAGCAGTGCACAACTTGCGTCCATGATGCCATTTTAGTTTACCTGTCTGACACTCCAGAAAGAAGTACAGTTCAGACCAAAAGTTTGGACACACCTTCTCATTTAAAGATTTTTTTGTATTTTCATGACTTTGAAAATTGTACATTCACACTGAAGGCATCAAAACTATGAATTAACACATGTGGAATTATATACTTAACAAAAAAGTGTGAAACAACTGAAAATATGTCTTATATTCTAGGTTCTTCAAAGTAGCCACCTTTTGCTTTGATGACTGCTTTGCACACTCTTGGCATTCTCTTGATGAGCTTCAAGAGGTAGTCACCGGAAATGGTTTTCACTTCACAGGTGTGCCCTGTCAGGTTTAATAAGTGGGATTTCTTGCCTTATAAATGGGGTTGGGACCATCAGTTGTGTTGTGCAGAAGTCTGGTGGATACACAGCTGATAGTCCTACTGAATAGACTGTTAGCTGCTTTTTTCTTGCCATAATTCAAATTCTAAGTAAAGAAAAATGAGTGGCCATCATTACTCTAAGAAATGAAGGTCAGTCAGTCTGAAAAATTGGGCAAACTTTGAAAGTGTCCCCAAGTGCAATTGCAAAAACCATCAAGCGCTACAAAGAAACTGGCTCACATGAGGACCGCACCAGGAAAGGAAGACCAAGAGTCACCACTGCTTCTGAGGATAAGTTTATCCGAGTCACCAGCCTCAGAAATCGCAGGTTAACAGCAGCTCAGATTAGAGACCAGGTCAATGCCACACAGAGTTCTAGCAGCAGACACATCTCTACAACAACTGTTAAGAGGAGACTTTGTGCAGCAGGCCTTCATGGTAAAATAGCTGCTAGGAGACCACTGCTAAGGACAAGCAACAAGCAGAAGAGACTTGTTTGGGCTAAAGAACACAAGGAATGGACATTAGACCAGTGGAAATCTGAGCTTTGGTCTGATGAGTCCAAATTTGAGATCTTAGGTTCCAACCACCGTGTCTTTGTGCGACGCAGAAAAGGTGAACGGATGGACTCTACATGCCTGGTTCCCACCGTGAAGCATGGAGGAGGAGGTGTGATGGTGTGGGGGTGCTTTGCTGGTGACACTGTTGGGGATTTATTCAAAATTGAAGGCATACTGAACCAGCATGGCTACCACAGCATCTTGCAGCAGCATGCTATTCCATCCGGTTTGCATTTAGTTGGACCATCATTTATTTTTCAACAGGACAATGACCCCAAACACACCTCCAGGCTGTGTAAGGGCTATGTGTCCAACTTAGGTGTCCAAGTGTCCAACTTAGGTGTCCAACTTATCCCAGTCCCTAGTTCTTGTAGGGATCCCTCCCTCACATCTATAGGTCTTCGTTCAGACTAGCCGAGGACTTTAGCGGGTCTGATCGCAGGATCAGGTTCCCCGTTACATCGTAGGGATCTAGTTTAGTCTATTGTAGGGACAGTTCTCCTGTCTTTCCTTAGTCCCTGTAGCAGATCATAACAGTAAGGGCTATTTGACCAAGAAGGAGAGTGATGGGTTGCTACGCCAGATGACCTGGCCTCCACAGTCACCAGACCTGAACCCAATCGAGATGGTTTGGGGTGAGCTGGACTGCAAAGTGAAGGCAAAAGGGCCAACAAGTGCTAAGCGTCTCTGGGAACTCCTTCAAGATTGTTGGAAGACCATTTGCGGTGACTACCTCTTGAAGCTCATCAAGAGAATGCCAAGAGTGTGCAAAGCAGTCATCAAAGCAAAAGGTGGCTACTTTGAAGAACCTAGAATATAAGACATGTTTTCAGTTGTTTCACACTTTTTTGTTAAGCATATAATTCCACATGTGTTAATGCATAGTTTTGATGCCTTTAATGTGAATGTACAATTTTCAAAGTCATGAAAATACAGACAAATCTTTAAATGAGAAGGTGTGTCCAAACTTTTGGTCTGTACTGTATATGAATTACGTAGGTAGCCATCTACTCTATTTTACGGGACTTGTGAACAGCTAAGTTGTTCGTACAACACACACATATCCCGTACATGCATGACCTCCTCTGAGTCCTGACTGAGAAAGATAAGAATCTCCATGCTATAGAAATAGCATACAGTATATGCAAACATTGAATATATGTATTCTCAATACATGAATGAACGGCATTACTGTTATATAGACTATATACAGCATGTATCAGGCACTGGCTGTTTGATTCCAGCCATATATATTTGACTTTGAAAAGCTGCGGTGTTTCAGAGAAAATATATTTTAATAGCCGCCAAGTACCGTGCCACACTGGAGGCTAGTCGGACAAGAAGATCCCCTGTGGCTTCTCCCCACCCGTTGACAGTGACTGACAGGTCTCTTCCTGACTCCATGTATAGGGAGAGACCTGTCACTCCAGGCCAGCGGTGGGGAATCCACCTGTCTGACTAGTCTCGTGTGTGGCTCGGTTCCCAGCAGCTTTTTCTATGTTTTTCTATGAAATTCTGCAGTGTTTCAGAGTAAAATATAAATGGCTGAAATCATGCAGCCAGTGTTTGATACATGCTGCCTGTGGTTCGGCAGCATGTTATCAGATGTCAGGTTCCCTTTCAGGTTCTTATCGCACATTTTGGTTATATTGTGAGAACCCATCTGCTAGCGACAAGACAACCTCTTGAGATGGGAATCTGCACTGATAGACTTTCTTATTTACAGATATCTCCTCGCTACTCCTCTGCTGCTCCCCTCTACAAATCCCTTCATTGGCTTCCAATTCCCCAAGGAATCCAGTTCAACCTACTAACATTGACCTACAAGGCTGTCCATAATCTTGGACATATATCCATATATCTCTGAACAAATCTCCCAATGCTTACCCACACATACTCTCCCGTCTTCCCAAAATTTTCTCTCCTCCACATTCGTACATTCCTCACTGAAGACAAGACTTCTCCCAAGACTTCTCCCGAGTGTCCCCCATCCTCTTGAATTCTGTGCCCAAACACATCCAGTTATATACACCACATTCAGGACCTTAAGATGGAACTTGAAAACCCATTTGTTCAAGAAAGCTTACAGCCTACAATGACCTTGCTGCCACCAAATCACCACTAGAACTGCCGCAATCCACATCCTACTGTCTTCTTCCTCATTACTCTGTAGATTGTAAGCCCGAGCAGGCAGGCCCCTCTCCCTTCTGTACCAGTCTGTCATTGTTAGTTTGTTCATTGCATGTTATATTTTGTATGCTACCCCTTGTCAAAATAATAATAATAATAATTCACCTGGGTCTAGGAATACAAATTTAAGGGCAGGTAGGCTCCTGCTCTAATATAAAAGAACCTTGTACAGTTGACTGAGAGGAGTGCTCATCCAATATTGGGACCGTTCTAGTAGTTAAACCTACACCTATCAGACACTTAGAGGCAGAGCATATACTTTCGATACTTACACCTGATTTTTTTTGCATCCCTAGAGAGTAGTTCAATATGACAATGTGGCCCTTAGAACAGAAAGGTTTGTGCACCCCAGCTGCAAACTATAACATTTTAAATGGAATGAAGGTAAATAAATATGGCTTTTAGTAATGGTACGGTGATCATGTGTGGTCAGTCTTCATAAACTGTAGAACCTTCAACACACAATAGGCCTTCAGACAATCAAATTATGACCACATGTTAGAAGCTATTTTATTAGGCTTGTCGAGTATCTTGCATTTAGTAAAGCAATGAAACAAACAATATACCCATCCTTATAACCCGCCAAGCTGGGCCCTGACCATCTCTGATTACTTCTGGGCAGCTGGTCACATGCCATCTAAGGCCATGAACAATGCAGCCACTAACTGGCCTCAGCGGTATCACTGTTTGGCCACAGTGGTCATATGCTTAGACAACACAAAATTACGCAATCACAGGTTTGGACAATATGTGATCAAATTCCCAAAAGTAAATGGAAAAAATATTAGACTGGAATGGTGGCAGCTTAAAAGGATGATTAAAACTATAATTATTTTATTTATTATTCTTTTGGTTCATGTTAATCAAACTAAGATCACCATAGAGCAGTGGTCCCCAACCTTTTTTGTACCAGGAACCGGCTTCAAGCAAGATCGTTTTTACATGGCCCAGCAGGGCGGGGGTGTGGCATGGGCGGGGCTTTGGTCATATGGGGGCGGGGTTATGGAGGGATTTGAAGTTTAGTGCATACTTATCATACAGCGTAGACCAGGTCCCCGCCAGGAGCTATGCCAGGAGCCCCACATAATGTGCTGTGCCGGGAGCCGTGTCACTGAGGCCCCGTCATGCCCTGCAGCAGGATGGGGCAGCTGTGTCCTGACAGCTGCTGTTCAGCTGCATTCACTTCATCCTGCTTCAGGACCTGTGGTGACATCACAGTCATGTGACCTTGATGTCATCACATGACACACTGTCAATGTTTACTGATTGTCTGCGGCAGCGCCATGGACCGGCAAAAAAAAGCCCAACGGCCCGGCACTGGCCCACGGACCGGTGGTTCGGGACCCCTGCCATAGAGAACCAAACTTGGAGTTTGGGTCTTGTGTACACATGGCAATTGTCTGAATGAGGCCTCTGTTGGTCCCTTCGGGCTTACGTCCGAACCACTACAAAACGTGATTTTGGGCATGTACGCCTACTGGAGATGGACACCCAGAAGCAGTCTATGACAAATGGGTGCCAAAACAAAGAGTGAAAGCACCCTAATACTTTAAACAGTGTAGATCAGAGGCAGACAAATCATTGGTGCAATCTGTGCAGTCACACATTGGCCCATGAGGTTAGGGGGCTTATTTCCACCTCCAAAGCAGGTGGAATTGTGCATTATAGTGAGCTATTGTATTGGGCCTATATATTCTTCTTGCAAAGTGGCCCTTTTCTGTGTGTGTCCAGCAGTGGTGCAAATAACATAAATATTTCTATCAAAGTCACCAAAGATGTACCCCAGCGATTATTAAAAGCTACAGTGGTGGCCAAAAGTATTGGCACCCCTGCAATTCTAAAAACCAAGCAATGTGAACTGAGGTCTAAGATGGTAGACATGCAAGAAATAGGAGCATGTTCACACTAGCAAAAAGAAGCAAAACCTACAAAAGACAAAAATATATCTCATACCCTACCATCATTATATATAAATGTAAAGCAAAGTTGCATAATAAATATAGGGTACTTAGTGAACTATTTTTGATCAAAAAAAGTATACAAGCCGTCCCACCAGCGGCAAGGTGACCCTAAATTGGGACGGTACCTATACTGCCTATATTAAAAACCTTACTGTATATCAAAGTTGAAGTAATGCATATAAAAGGGTAGACAAATAGGACCGGGTCCCAACTCCAGACCACCTAGGCCCGTGGTAAGCTACATATATACTAATCAGCTCAACAAAGGGGATGCCACACCCTTAAATTGCACAGAATGCAAACAAGACAAAAAACCAAGCAATGTGAACTGAGGTCTAAGATGGTAGACATGCAAGAAATAGGAGCATGTTCACACTAGCAAAAAGAAGCAAAACCTACAAAAGACAAAAATATATCTCATACCCTACCATCATTATATATAAATGTAAAGAAAAGTTGCATAATAAATATAGGGTACTTAGTGAACTATTTTTGATCAAAAAAAGTATACAAGCCGTCCCACCAGCGGCAAGGTGACCCTAAATTGGGACGGTACCTATACTGCCTATATTAAAAACCTTACTGTATATCAAAGTTGAAGTAATGCATATAAAAGGGTAGACAAATAGGACCGGGTCCCAACTCCAGACCACCTAGGCCCGTGGTAAGCTACATATATACTAATCAGCTCAACAAAGGGGATGCCACACCCTTAAATTGCACAGAATGCAAACAAGACAAAAAACCAAGCAATGTGAACTGAGGTCTAAGATGGTAGACATGCAAGAAATAGGAGCATGTTCACACTAGCAAAAAGAAGCAAAACCTACAAAAGACAAAAATATATCTCATACCCTACCATCATTATATATAAATGTAAAGCAAAGTTGCATAATAAATATAGGGTACTTAGTGAACTATTTTTGATCAAAAAAAGTATACAAGCCGTCCCACCAGCGGCAAGGTGACCCTAAATTGGGACGGTACCTATACTGCCTATATTAAAAACCTTACTGTATATCAAAGTTGAAGTAATGCATATAAAAGGGTAGACAAATAGGACCGGGTCCCAACTCCAGACCACCTAGGCCCGTGGTAAGCTACATATATACTAATCAGCTCAACAAAGGGGATGCCACACCCTTAAATTGCACAGAATGCAAACAAGACATAAAACCAAGCAATGTGAACTGAGGTCTAAGATGGTAGACATGCAAGAAATAGGAGCATGTTCACACTAGCAAAAAGAAGCAAAACCTACAAAAGACAAAAATATATCTCATACCCTACCATCATTATATATAAATGTAAAGCAAAGTTGCATAATAAATATAGGGTACTTAGTGAACTATTTTTGATCAAAAAAAGTATACAAGCCGTCCCACCAGCGGCAAGGTGACCCTAAATTGGGACGGTACCTATACTGCCTATATTAAAAACCTTACTGTATATCAAAGTTGAAGTAATGCATATAAAAGGGTAGACAAATAGGACCGGGTCCCAACTCCAGACCACCTAGGCCCGTGGTAAGCTACATATATACTAATCAGCTCAACAAAGGGGATACCACACCCTTAAATTGCACAGAATGCAAACAAGACAAAAAAACAAGCAATGTGAACTGAGGTCTAAGATGGTAGACATGCAAGAAATAGGAGCATGTTCACACTAGCAAAAAGAAGCAAAACCTACAAAAGACAAAAATATATCTCATACCCTACCATCATTATATATAAATGTAAAGAAAAGTTGCATAATAAATATAGGGTACTTAGTGAACTATTTTTGATCAAAAAAAGTATACAAGCCGTCCCACCAGCGGCAAGGTGACCCTAAATTGGGACGGTACCTATACTGCCTATATTAAAAACCTTACTGTATATCAAAGTTGAAGTAATGCATATAAAAGGGTAGACAAATAGGACCGGGTCCCAACTCCAGACCACCTAGGCCCGTGGTAAGCTACATATATACTAATCAGCTCAACAAAGGGGATGCCACACCCTTAAATTGCACAGAATGCAAACAAGACAAAAAACCAAGCAATGTGAACTGAGGTCTAAGATGGTAGACATGCAAGAAATAGGAGCATGTTCACACTAGCAAAAAGAAGCAAAACCTACAAAAGACAAAAATATATCTCATACCCTACCATCATTATATATAAATGTAAAGCAAAGTTGCATAATAAATATAGGGTACTTAGTGAACTATTTTTGATCAAAAAAAGTATACAAGCCGTCCCACCAGCGGCAAGGTGACCCTAAATTGGGACGGTACCTATACTGCCTATATTAAAAACCTTACTGTATATCAAAGTTGAAGTAATGCATATAAAAGGGTAGACAAATAGGACCGGGTCCCAACTCCAGACCACCTAGGCCCGTGGTAAGCTACATATATACTAATCAGCTCAACAAAGGGGATGCCACACCCTTAAATTGCACAGAATGCAAACAAGACAAAAAACCAAGCAATGTGAACTGAGGTCTAAGATGGTAGACATGCAAGAAATAGGAGCATGTTCACACTAGCAAAAAGAAGAAAAACCTACAAAAGACAAAAATATATCTCATACCCTACCATCATTATATATAAATGTAAAGCAAAGTTGCATAATAAATATAGGGTACTTAGTGAACTATTTTTGATCAAAAAAAGTATACAAGCCGTCCCACCAGCGGCAAGGTGACCCTAAATTGGGACGGTACCTATACTGCCTATATTAAAAACCTTACTGTATATCAAAGTTGAAGTAATGCATATAAAAGGGTAGACAAATAGGACCGGGTCCCAACTCCAGACCACCTAGGCCCGTGGTAAGCTACATATATACTAATCAGCTCAACAAAGGGGATGCCACACCCTTAAATTGCACAGAATGCAAACAAGACAAAAAAACAAGCAATGTGAACTGAGGTCTAAGATGGTAGACATGCAAGAAATAGGAGCATGTTCACACTAGCAAAAAGAAGCAAAACCTACAAAAGACAAAAATATATCTCATACCCTACCATCATTATATATAAATGTAAAGCAAAGTTGCATAATAAATATAGGGTACTTAGTGAACTATTTTTGATCAAAAAAAGTATACAAGCCGTCCCACCAGCGGCAAGGTGACCCTAAATTGGGACGGTACCTATACTGCCTATATTAAAAACCTTACTGTATATCAAAGTTGAAGTAATGCATATAAAAGGGTAGACAAATAGGACCGGGTCCCAACTCCAGACCACCTAGGCCCGTGGTAAGCTACATATATACTAATCAGCTCAACAAAGGGGATGCCACACCCTTAAATTGCACAGAATGCAAACAAGACAAAAAACCAAGCAATGTGAACTGAGGTCTAAGATGGTAGACATGCAAGAAATAGGAGCATGTTCACACTAGCAAAAAGAAGAAAAACCTACAAAAGACAAAAATATATCTCATACCCTACCATCATTATATATAAATGTAAAGCAAAGTTGCATAATAAATATAGGGTACTTAGTGAACTATTTTTGATCAAAAAAAGTATACAAGCCGTCCCACCAGCGGCAAGGTGACCCTAAATTGGGACGGTACCTATACTGCCTATATTAAAAACCTTACTGTATATCAAAGTTGAAGTAATGCATATAAAAGGGTAGACAAATAGGACCGGGTCCCAACTCCAGACCACCTAGGCCCGTGGTAAGCTACATATATACTAATCAGCTCAACAAAGGGGATGCCACACCCTTAAATTGCACAGAATGCAAACAAGACAAAAAACCAAGCAATGTGAACTGAGGTCTAAGATGGTAGACATGCAAGAAATAGGAGCATGTTCACACTAGCAAAAAGAAGCAAAACCTACAAAAGACAAAAATATATCTCATACCCTACCATCATTATATATAAATGTAAAGCAAAGTTGCATAATAAATATAGGTTACTTAGTGAACTATTTTTGATCAAAAAAAGTATACAAGCCGTCCCACCAGCGGCAAGGTGACCCTAAATTGGGACGGTACCTATACTGCCTATATTAAAAACCTTACTGTATATCAAAGTTGAAGTAATGCATATAAAAGGGTAGACAAATAGGACCGGTAACATGGATTAAAGTTGACTCAACCTCTGTCCTGTGTCCTTGTGTGTACCACATTGAGCATGGAGAAAAGAAAGAAGACCAAAGAACTGTCTGAGGACTTGAGAAACCAAATTGTGAGAAAGGATGAGCAATCTCAAGGCTACATGTCCATCTCCAAAGACCTGAATGTTCCTGTGTCTTCCGTGCGCAGTGTCATTAAGAAGTTTAAAGCCCATGGCACTGTGGCTAACCTCCCTAGATGTGGACGGAAAAGAAAAATTGACGAGAGATTTCAACGCAAGATTGTGCGGATGGTGGATAAAGAACCTCGACTAACATCCAAACAAGTTCAAGCTGCCCTGCAGTCCAAGGGTACAACAGTGTCAACCCGTACTATCCGTCGGCATCTGAATGAAAAGGGACTGTATGGTAGGATACCCAGGAAGACCCCACTTCTTACCCCGAGACATAAAAAAGCCAGGCTGGAGTTTGCCAAAACTTACTTGAGAAAGCCTAAAACGGTTTGGAAGAATGTTCTCTGGTCAGATGAGACAAAAGTAGAGCTTTTTGGAAAAAAGTATCAACATAGAGTGTACAGGAAAAAAAAGAGGCATTCAAAGAAAAGAACACGGTCCCTACAGTCAAACATGGCGGAGGTTTCCTGATGTTTTGGGGTTGCTTTGCTGCCTCGGGCACTGGACTGCTTGACCGTGTGCATGGCATTATGAAGTCTGAAGACTACCAACAAATTTTGCAGCATAATGTAGGGCCCAGTGTGAGAAAGCTGGGTCTCCCTCAGAGGTCATGGGTCTTCCAGCAGGACAATGACCCAAAACACACTTCCAAAAGCACTATAAAATGATTTGAGAGTAAGCACTGGAGACTTCTAAGGTGGCCAGCAATGAGTCCAGACCTGAATCCCATAGAACACCTGTGGAGAGATCTCAAAATGGCAGTTTGGAGAAGGCACCCTTCAAATATCAGGGACCTGGAGCAGTTTGCCAAAGAAGAATGGTCTACAATTCCAGCAGAGCATTGTAAGAAACTCATTGATGGTTACCGGAAGCGGTTGTTCGCAGTTATTTTGGCTAAAGGTTGTGCAACCAAGTATTAGGCTGAGGGTGCCAATACTTTTATCTGGCCCATTTTTGGAGTTTTGTGTGAAATGATCAATGATTTGATTTTTGCTTCATTCTCTTTTGTGTTTTTTCATTGAAGACAAATTAAATGAAGATAATAATACCAAAGAATTTGTGATTGCAATCATTTTCAGGAAGAAACTGAGTATTATCTGACAGAATTGCAGGGGTGCCAATACTTTTGGCCACCACTGTATCTGTTTTATTTAAAATAGATTAAAAATCAGTAACGAGAGTAAACCCTTCAATCTCAGTCAATATCTGAGCTATCGTTGAGATTTAAGTCAGCGCTAATCTAAATCAATCAGAATAGCAATGTACTCAAAATGGAAATTCTGAAACTTAGATTTTAGCTAAAACATAAAAATGTGAGTAATGCGGAACTGTGAGTAGCTGAACCCACGCCTGGGAAGGCTCTGCACCCGTCAGGCTCTGAGCGGCCCGGCGCGGCCGTTGCTCCCGGCAACCGTTGTTATGGACTTGTGTTAACCCCGCTGCGAACCGGAGGACTTTTCTGTTTTCCCGTGAGTCTGGTGAATAAAAGCTGCTTATGTTGGACTTACTTGGGTCACTGCCTCAGTTACTACACGGTGTTCACGGCGTGAGTTCATCTACTCACACCGATCATTCGTGCTATGCTCCTAGCAGGTTCCAACACTGAACCACACTAACCCTTAATGCAGGGTTTTTAAAGGACCTGTGGCAAGAGCCACAGGAAAACCCTGGTTGGAGGGAGGAGGCCACCCCACTGCCTTCCTGTAGCCTCCTCCAAGAAATGAAGGCCTTGCCGGTTTTTACTTAATCTGCCTTAGCCAGATAGCCTGACCAGGTCAATGCTTACCTTCATTCCTGCATTGCAGCCGCAGGTGTGTCTGTGACTGCAATGCACTCCAACAGGTTTAATAGGTCTCTTTATACATATTCTGGGGGATATATAACGTCCCTCGTATATGATCCCAGTCACTGCCTCACACTTTCGACTATCGGCCCATAGTCCAAGTAAGGCTATGTTCACATGTTGCGTTTTTTATGCGTTTTTTTCTGCAGGCAAAACCTGCTCTCTTGGCAGTAAAGAAGCTGCTTACAAAAAGCAGGTTTTGTTGCATTTTTTGCTATGTTTTTGCTGCGCTTTTTCATGATCCCAAAGTTCAGCTTTGAATCCTCCCACAGAAGCATGAACAGAACACAGGTCACCAATTCAAGACACATGTGCAACCATAATACCTTTTTTGGAAAAAGGGTAATTTGATCAAATTATTTAGTGGGAAAAGAATTTTATGTCTGAAAAAATAGTGACTATTCTGAACAAATAGTTCATATGAGTTCATGAAAAATTACACAATTACAAATGTAACAGTGGGGAGAGGTGAATTGGTCAGGAATAGTTAACTTAAGACATTGGTTGAGCATTGAGTTTGCAGAACACTCTTTACTTTCACACTTTGTTGATCAGGTATTGTTCAATTTCACACCTTGGTCAGCCAATGTTTACTTTTCACGCATCATTACACCTTGTGCAGAATTATTAGGCAAATGAGTATTTTGATCACTTTGATACTTTTTATACATGTTGTCCTACTCCAAGCTGCATAGGCTTGAGAACCAACTACCAATTAAGTAAATCTGGTGATGTGCATCTCTGTAATGAGGAGGGGTGTTAACTAATGACATCAACACCCTATATAAGGTGTTCTTAATTATTAGGCAACTTCCTTTCCCTTGGAAAAATGGGTCAGAAGAGAGATTTGACTGGCTCTGAAAAGTCCAAAATTGTGAGATGTCTTGCAGAGGGATGCAGCAGTCTTGAAATTTCCAAACTTTTGAAGCGTGATCACCGAACAATCAAGCGTTTCATGGCAAATAGCCAACAGGGTCGCAAGAAGCGTGTTGGCCAAAAATGGCACAAAATAACTGCCCATGAATTGAGGAAAATCAAGCGTGAAGCTACCAAGATGCCATTCACCACCAGTTTTGCCATATTTCAGAGCTACAACGTTACTGGAGTATCAAAAAGCACAAAGTGTGCGATACTCAGGGACATGGCCAAGGTAAGGAAGGCTGAAAAATGACCACCTATGAACAAGAAACATAAGATAAAATGTCAAGAATGGGCCAAGAAATATCTTAAGACTGATTTTTCAAAGGTTTTATGGACTGATAAAATGAGAGTGACTCTTGATGGGCCAGAGGCTGGATCAGTAAAGGGCAGAGAGCTCCACTCCAACTCAGACGCCAGCATGGTGGAGGTGGGGTACTGGTATGGGCTGGTATCATCAAAGATGAACTTGTGGGACCTTTTCGGGTTGAGGATGGAGTAAAGCTCAACTCCCAGACCTACTGCCAGTTTCTGGAAGACAACTTCTTCAAGCAGTGGTACAGGAAGAAGTCGGTATCATTCAAGAAAAAGATGATTTTCATGCAGGACAATGCTCCATCACATGCATCCAACTACTCCACAGCGTGGCTGGCCAGTGAAGGTCTCAAAGAAGAAAAAATAATGACATGGCCCCCTTGTTCACCTATTCTGAACCCCATAGAGAACCTGTGGTCCATCATAAAATGTGAGATCTACAGGGAGGGAAAACACAGTACACCTCTGGGAACAGTGTCTGGGAGGCTGTGGCGGCTGCTGCATGCAATGTTCATTGAAAACAGATCAAGCAACTGACAGAATCTATGGATGGAAGGCTGCTGAATGTCATCGTAAAGAAAGGTGGCTATATTCATCACTAATTTTTTTTGTTTTTGTTTTTGCATGTCAGAAATGTTTATTTCTAAATTTTGTGCACTGATATTGGTTTACCTGGTGAAAATAAACAAGTGAGATGGGATTATATTTGGTTTTTATTAAGTTGCCTAATAATTCTGCACAGTAATAGTTACCTGCACAAACAGATATCCTCCTAAGATAGCCAAATCTAAAAAAAAACCACTCCAACTTCCAAAAATATTAAGCTTGGATATTTATGAGTCTTTTGGGTTGATTGAGAACATAGTTGTTGATCAATAATAAAAATAATCCTCTAAAATACAACTTGCCTAATAATTCTGCACACAGTGTAATTTAGTTATATTGTACTAATCCTAAGTGCCATTTTCAGGTGAGACCACAAAGACATTATGGTTTAAACTTGGGAAAAATCACATACTGCTGTGCCTGTTTTGTTTTTCACACAAAAAACGCATCAAAACCTGATACATGCGTTTTGGCTGTGTTTTTGCACTTACTCATTGCTTTCTATGGGTGAAAAAACACTGCAAAAGTGCTGCAAAAATGCTGAAAGAAGTGATAGGCTGCAGTTTTCAAAAACGTAGTAGTTTTCTAATTCAGTCAAGAAAAAAAAAACAATGTGTGTGCATAGCTTTTACTGGTACTGTAAAACGCAGCTTTTAATTTGCATAAAAAATGTGGCGAAAAAAAAACGCAGCACAAAATGCAACGTGTGAACATAGCCTAAGGCTATCTCCATCTACAATGCTACTAAATATTTGTAATCACGGTAAAAGATAAATTCACACTCTTTAAGAGTAAGGAAGACTAGTCTTTTTTAACCTTTTTTTTCAAATAATATATTTATATTTACTGTGCACTGTTGCCCGGTGGTGAAGCGTAAGTCGGCTGCAGCACTTACAATTCTTCCCAGAGCACGTTCACTTCAGATTAATGTCAGAATAATTTAATAGTTGCAGGTTTATTATACTCGGCTTCCTTTACAATCTTACCGCTCCATTTATTTATTTAATTATTCATTTTATCTCCATTGCCGAATGCTTCGCTCTCCTGCTGTTTCTGTGATGAGAGGTTTCATAATGCTTTGCCGTTACGTACAGTAACTTGCTTTACTGGATTTTCTTGATAAGCCGCTCTATGGCCATCAGGTAAGTTAGGCGCACTTACACTTTAACAGATGGAAACATTTTTCTGGCATCCTTTTGTACAATTTATACGTAATGAGTCCTTTCTCTTCTGTCTGACGAGAAGTCTAGATTTAGAATAGGAGCAGATGGTGCATGGCTTGGTTGGCTATCTCTCCTCCCTCAGGTTCAATGTACATGTGAGCTGTCAGTGAATATCACATCATATTGACTTGCCAGGGAAAGTGGTGCAGGTTCACCTGGGAAATAAATATTTGCATAGCGGAATATACTGAAATTATCAGCATAATTTACAAAGCAATCAGTGTATTTATAGGAAGATCCTCCATGGACTACCTGCAGATGTGATTTCTGTGCTACTCTGGTTATGACATTACTGTAAGAAATGTTAAAATGTAGTTAGAATACAAGTTCTAAAAGAACATAAAAACAAAACAGTAAAAAAAAATATATAATAGTCATTCATTTAAATGTGCCTGCCATTGGGATGACATTATGGCTCTACTTACAACAGATCTGCCCATACAGTTGCCACTTGGCGTTATACATATGGATACAAGAAGCACACATACACAATGCTGGTGGATAATGACCCAAGTAGTGCATTTAGCTGGTGCTCAAATCATTATTCTGTACTGTCATATACAGGCGCATCTCACTAAATTAGAATATCATCAAAAAGTTCATTTATTTCAGTTCTTCAATACAAAAAGTAAAACTCATATATTATATGGAGTCAATACAAACAGAGTGATCTATTTCAAGTGTTTATTTCTGTTAAAGTTGATGATTATGGCTTACAGCCAATGAAAACACAAAAGTCATTATCTCAGAATATTAAGATCATTAACAAAAAAAATACTTCCTAAGCATTTAAAAATGTCCCTTAGTATGTTTCAGTAGGCTCCACAATCATGAGGAAGACTGCTGACTTGACAGATGTCCAGAAGGCAGTCATTGACACACTCCACAAGGTCCCAGAGTTCCAATTTTCATTTGGAAATCAAGATCCCAGAGTCTTGAAGAAGAGTGGAGAGGCCACAATCCAAGCTGCTTGAGGTCTAGTGTAAAGTTTCCACAATCAGTGATGGTTTGGGGAGCCATGTCATCTGCTGGTGTAGGTCCGCTGTGTTTTATCAAGACCAAAGTCAGCACAGCTGTCTACCAGGAAATTTTAGAGCACTTCGTGCTTCCCTCTGCCGACAAGCTTTTTGGAGATGGAAATTTAATTCTCCAGCAGGACTTGACACCTGTCCACACTGCCAAAAGTACCAATACGTGGTTTAAAAACAACAGTATCACTGTGCTTGATTGGCCAGAAAACTCGCCTGACCTTAACCCCATAGAGAATCTATGGGGTATTGTCAAGAGGAAGATGAGAGACACCAGACCCAACAATGCAGACGAGCTGAAGGCTGCTATCAAAGCAACCTGGGCTTCCATAACACCTCAGCAGTGCCACAGGCTGATCGCCTCCATGCCATGCGGCATTGATGCAGAAGGAGTCCCGACCAAGTATTGAGTGCATTTACTGAACATACATTTCAGTAGGCCAACATTTCGGATTTTAAAAACATTTTTCAAGTTGTTGACTTTTGTGTTTTCATTGGCTGTAAGCCATAATCATCAACATTAACAGAAATAAACACTTGAAATAGATCACTCTGTTTGTAATGACTCTATATAATATATTAGTTTCACTTTTTGTATTGAAGAACTGAAATAAATTAACTTTTTGATGATATTCTAATTTAGTGAGATGCACCTGTACATACCATAAGTGCTTTATAGTAAAGTGCCCAGTACCATAAATATTGCCAATCCCCTTATATTGAAAAACAGTATACTGAAAAGCAGTAGTGTCACACAGTGCCTACATAAATACCACTATACAATGCTTAAATCTTGGCAAACTATAGTGAAAAGGTTTATAAATAAAGTAATCTAATAATTGCTGCATAATATCTACATATCACTGCTGTACAATGAAGTGGATCTCTCAAGAGACTTCACAGAATAAACTGCATAGATTTTTAAGCAGATCTTCTAGACCTGATGAGCCTGGTGTATGTACTGTGCAAATCCAAGTCAGAATGACTGTATAACCCTGATACTAACAACATAAACCATCTTGATGGAAACTACAGTCCCTATATGTTTTGTCTTAAAAGACAAATGCAGAAGTTTGTAGCTTTTTGGGCAGCAGGACATATATCAAATTACTCACCTTTGCTGGCTCAAGTTGTGAAAGCAGTGGCCAATCTCTTATGTTCCTTTGCACACCTGCACACTTCTGTTAGAGGGAACCTGTCATGTTGGCTTACGCTATTAACCTGCAGATATAGTGTTAATCTGCAAGTTAATAGCGTTTTAAAGCAACCAGTCGCTGTACTGAAAGTTCAGCTACTGTCACAGGTGTGTCATAGGTGACAGACAGTCGCCCTGCAGTAGGTTGCAGGAGATCTCTTCGTTTGGCATTACAGACACCTTCTTAGAAGCTGTCTCTAGGACCCAGCGGCTACCTTCCTCTTCTGATTAACACCGTGGCCTGGGTGTATAAATACCTGCTGTGTGCTAGAGGGAGGAGCCGGCGATATTCACATGACCCCTTGTGAAGGCTTGAGCAAGAGCAGTACTTATTCCTCTCTGAAGCTAAAAGGATGCGTGTGCATCTCTCTGAAGTCGACTAAAGCTAAGCTATTTTCCCTTGTTTGTTCCCCCTTGTGGTCTTTAGTTGCTAGCGGGGATCGACTAGCGCTCACCCCCCCTTCCCTATGCAGGGCCAAGCGCTAAGGAAATACAGGGTTTAGGTTTGCGTGCGCGATTGGTGAAGAACCAATATAGGGACGTTAGTGGAGACAGGGTGATATCAGATCAGCCTAGGAGGTCTCCACTTCCCCCTTTCCCTAGAGTCTGGTCTCCCTTTCCCCCTTCACTTTGTATTGTACTAAGTCTTTTCCACACCTTGCGTGACAGCTACTGGGTGAAAAGCAACTTTATTTCTCCCTGCAGCCTCTAGCTTTCAGACATAGAGGCGTGCCACCCCATCTGCAGCCACTGGTCAGTATACAGCGAGCAGCATCTGTAAGCATGCCCTGGAACATTCACTGACAGCATTCTCTGCATTAGTGCACTGCAGAGATGGCTGTCAGTCAATATGTCAGGGCCTGGTTACATACGCCACTCACTGAATAATGATAAATAAACCTAAACGGTCATATATTAGCTGGAAGCGCAAAAGCACAACAAACCTACAAAGAATACTTCCATTCAAAAACTCATTTAAATAGTTAATCTTTATTTGTATACGAAGAAATTATAAAAACAGGTAAAAAAGATATACTGCAGAATGAAAACAGCTGGTATACAAAACCTATGTGTGTCACATGCATAGAATAAATTCAGATTAAATACCATATAAATATCTTCACTTATATGCAGAGAGACATATATGCACACACATGCCCCCTTAATATATATAGGTAAATATAAATATGACATCAGTAGAGAAAAAGCATGTATATTAATGGAGATTGTAACTCCGCTATGCAGAAGATCACTTGGACATTTTGCCTAGGTATTTTAATTTGGTAAACAAAAATGCAAGTGCAAGTGCAAATAAATTCTAAGGCAACCGCAAGTGCTTCTTGGTAAAGTAGATAAATATATATGCACACATGTGATACGGTCCACACTATAGTCACCAGACATAGCCCTCTAACGTACGTTTCACGTGTCTTGCTTCCTCAGAAAGGGCGTATAAACTAGTTGTGGATCAGGTGGATTATATCTAGAATCACATGCGCATACCAGTCAAGCAGCTGTGTATTTCCCATCTCATTCAGCGCTATCACATGGCTACATCCGAATCATGTGATAACATCCAGCCGGCCGGAAATGGTCATAGGTGGAGACGCCAGGTAAGTATACAGCCAAAACAAGGACGCGTTCCCATGACAACACCCAAGCAATGTAATACTGAGCCCTCTGATGCATGTCACTCTGAAGTCATATATCTAAGACTGAATATAGATAGGCAGATTAGAATATATATACAGGTACATATATGATCTTTTTTTAAAAAACAACCATAGAGACCAAAAAGCCTTTTAGTCACCCAATGCACATATATGCAACAAAATAAAATATACATCAGAATTAGATATTTTTTCTTCATAATTAGATCAAACATACAACAACAAAATCCATCATTAATCATAACCCTAACAAATGTGACCAAACCCATGGTTATATCCAAAAAATTAAAAAGAAATATCATTAGATATCTTTATAATAGAAGCATAATTAAAGTGCAATGAAAGTGTTTACCTATAATAAATACACATAAATGAAAAGAAAAAGAAAAGAAAAAAGTGAGAGTGGCCACTCCCAAAATTAAAAAAAAAAATGCATATAGAAGAAAAAATAATATAAATAAGACCTATATATAGCATATAAAATAAAATACCATAAAATCTAATTATAAACGAATCCTCCATAATTATATTAGACATAGCAGTCACCCATACATTTGTCCCTACAGCACACACACGTCTCATATTTATCAAACAACTTTTTACTATTTTTACAGATCGAAGAGGCAAAGCCAGAGAAAGGATGTGAATAAACCAAGGTAGGACGCCGTACCATTCAGGGAGGAGTGAAAAATTAAACAAAAGTGTAGACCAAAAATTGGTGAAAAGTGCAGCAAAAAAGTGACAAAAAATAAATAAAAATGTTACAATAAACAAACCAAGGCCAACCATAAGACGCTAAATGGACCACGGTACCTGAACAAACATGTTGAGTCCCGGGTCCAGAAAAGCCTACTCATATCATCAATCAAAAAACAGGAGAACAAAAAATGAGTAATTAGGCAAAATAAGTAGAGTTTTATTAATAGATAAATTCAAGACATAAAAGTATTCAAAATCCTTAGAATGGGGGAATAAAGTGCAAGGTGCCAGAGAAAAGGGAAGGGGGGGGGGAGATTTTTTTCTTCTGGGAGGGCAAGACCAATCACAATACTTTAAATATATGTATACATGACCAAGGGTAGATATGCATCAATAAAATCGACAGGAAAAAGTAACTGGGACAATAAAAGAGGCTCACCCCCATGAAACAGCAAAAACCTCCTAGTCAATACTAGATAGAGAATGTATATACATCACAGATCCTGTTCAATGGCAGGGGATGAGGTCTCAAGTTAAAGACAATTATGACTGCAAAAAACATGTCAGTAAATAGAGGGTGGACTGCAGTAATGTCCCAGAGGGATTCCCAGACTCATGAGCCATAACACTCAGCCGTTAGGTCAGTAGAGGAGAGCCCACAATTCCCAGACACCCCCAGGATGGCACATGTGGAGGAGAACGCGCCCCGACGCGCGTTTCGCCGATCTTTCTCAAGAGGCGCATATTAATTAGTTGCGTGACTGATATATCAATAACAACATATACATAATTTTAATTGAGATAAGTATACTGCATTAAAGTGACTAATGCCAATGTTAACCCTCATAGATGCCCAAAAGCCACATGTGCAAAAAAAATTACATATATATACACTCTTCACTAATCCTTAAGGCTATGTGCCCACGATGCAGAAATGAAGCAGAAAATGTCTGCAGCGTTTCAGCATGTTCTTGGCAGTCAAAAACGGTTGGGGATTTTACACGTGTTTTTGACGCGTTTTTACATGCGGATTTGACTTGCGTTTTTCAAGTCTATTGGGACCTCAAATCCGCATGCAGAAATGTACAAATAATGGACATGCTGCAGATTTTTCCACAAGGAAAATCCGCTGCGGAAAAATCCGCAGCATGGGCACAGAACATGCGGATTTTCATTGGGGATCATGGGGCACGGATTACCAAGCGTTTTTAAAGCGTTTCTGCTGCGGAATTTCCGCATCAAAAACGCTTGAAAAATGCATAGTGGGCACGCAGGCTTAGAAGAATATACATATATAGAGAGTTGAATAAGTGCAGCGGAATTGTGCAATGGTGCAGGAAGTGACCAGTGATGATACTTTACCATTATTGATAGTCAGGAACCACAGACATACAAAGAAATCCTATAAAAATGTAAAAAAAAAAAACCCCTGCAAACAAAAAATAAAGGACATAATATCTGGGGACATGACTCTATATCTCTCTCTCCATATAAGCAACAAGCACAAACGTATTATGCAAAAAAAGCCTATTCTCGGTTCCACATCCATGTCCATGTTATTATTCCTCCCGGTCAGGATCATTCATCTTCGTCCAAGGCCGCACTACCCAGACCGACTGGAAAAATGTGGGAAAAAAACAATTAAAACCACTTAAAACCTAACCAAGCAAAAAATATAAACAAGTAAAAAATAAATAACCAAATCTATAGGAAAGGGGCAAAGTTCAAAATCTCATTGAGACCATCAGGACGCACGGTCTTCATTCGCCAAATCCACTTAGTTTCTAGCTGTAACAGTTGTCTCTTCAGATCACCACCTCTCAAATTTTTCAAAATGCGATCCACAGCTAAAGTCAATACCCCGCCATTTCAAAGACTATCACAATTATGACCATACTTTGCTTAAAGCGTTTGGAAAGGATCGCATTTTCAAAAATTTGAGAGGTGGTGATCTGAAGAGACAACTGTTACAGCTAGAAACTAAGTGGATTTGGCGAATGAAGACCGTGCGTCCTGATGGTCTCAATGAGATTTTGAGCTTTGCCCCTTTCCTATAGATCTGGTTATTTATTTTTTAGTTGTTTATATTTTTTAGTTGGTTAGGTTTTAAGTGGTTTTAATTGTTTTTTTTCCCACATTTTTCCAGTCGGTCTGGGGAGGAATAATGACATGGACATGGATATGGAACCAAGAATAGGCTTTTTTGCATAATACATTTGTGCTTGTTGCTTATATGGAGAGAGAGATATAGAGTCATATCCCCAGATATTATGTCTTTTATTTTTTGTTTGCAGTTTTTTTTTTATTTTTTAGAGGATTTCTTTGTATGTCTGTGGTTCCCGACTATCAATAATGGTAAAGTATCATCACTGGTCACTTCCTGCACCATTGCACAATTCTGCTGCACTTATTCAACTCTCTATATATGTATATTTTTCTAAAGGATTAGTGAACAGTGTATATATATGTAATTTTTTTTGCACATGTGGCTTTTGGGCATCTATGAGGGTTAACATTGGCACTAGTCACTTTAATACAGTATACTTATCTCAATTAAAATTATGTATATGTTTTTATTGATATATCAGTCACACAACTAATTAATATATTTGTATTATTATACTTTTTTTTTGTCACTTTTTTGCTGCACTTTTCACCCATTTTTGGTGTACACTTTTGTTTAATTTTTCAGTCCTCCCTGAATGGTACGGCGTCCTACCTTGGTTTATTCACATCCTTTCTCTGGCTTTGCCTCTTCGATCTGTAAAAATAGTAAAAAGTTGTTTGATAAATATGAGACGTGTGTGTGCTGTAGGGACAAATGTATGGGTGACTGCTATGTCTAATATAATTATGGAGGATTCGTTTATAATTAGATTTTATGGTATTTTATTTTATATGCTATATATAGGTCTTATTTATATTATTTTTTCTTCTATATGCATTTTTTTTTTTAATTTTGGGAGTGGCCACTCTCACTTTTTTCTTTTCTTTTTCTTTTCATTTATGTGTATTTATTATAGGTAAACACTTTCATTGCACTTTAATTATGCTTCTATTATAAAGATATCTAATGATATTTCTTTTTATTTTTTTGGATATAACCATGGGTTTGGTCACATTTGTTAGGGTTATGATTAATGATGGATTTTGTTGTTGTATGTTTGATCTAATTATGAAGAAAAAATATCTAATTCTGATGTATATTTTATTTTGTTGCATATATGTGCATTGGGTGACTAAAAGGCTTTTTGGTCTCTATGGTTGTTTTTTAAAAAAAGATCATATATGTACCTGTATATATATTCTAATCTGCCTATCTATATTCAGTCTTAGATATATGACTTCAGAGTGACATGCATCAGAGGGCTCAGTATTACATTGCTTGGGTGTTGTCATGGGAACGCGTCCTTGTTTTGGCTGTATACTTACCTGGCGTCTCCACCTATGACCATTTCCGGCCGGCTGGATGTTATCACATGATTCGGATGTAGCCATGTGATAGCGCTGAATGAGATGGGAAATACACAGCTGCTTGACTGGTATGCGCATGTGATTCTAGATATAATCCACCTGATCCACAACTAGTTTATACGCCCTTTCTGAGGAAGCAAAACACGCGAAACGTACGTTAGTGGTCTATGTCTGGTGACTATAGTGTGGACCGTATCACATGTGTGCATATATATTTATCTACTTTACCAAGAAGCACTTGCGGTTGCCTTAGAATTTATTTGCACTTGCACTTGCATTTTTGTTTACTAAATTAAAATACCTAGGCAAAATGTCCAAGTGATCTTCTGCATAGCGGAGTTACAATCTCCATTAATATACATGCTTTATCTCTACTGATGTCGTATTTATATTTTACCTATATATATTAAGGGGCCATGTGTGTGCATATATATGTCTCTCTGCATATAAGTGAAGATATTTATATGGTATTTGATCTGAATTTATTCTATGCATGTGACACACATAGGTTTTGCATACCAGCTGTTTTCATTCTGCAGTATATCTTTTTTTACCTGTTTTTATAATTTCTTTGTATACAAATAAAGATTAACTATTTAAATGAGTTTCTGTATGGAAGTATTCTTTGTAGGTTTGTTGTCACTAGTGTTGAGCCACCCCCGTAATGTTCGAGTTCGGTTCGGTTCGTCGAACACCCGTGTGTTCGCCGAACTGTTCGTCGAACTGTTCGTCGAACACCTTCGAACACCGTTAAAACCAATGGTAGGCAAACAAAAACACATAGAAACACATAGAAAACACCTTCAAAGGTGTCCAAAAGCTGACAAACTGCTCAGAAGACATAACTAACACATGGAAAAGTGACAAGTACATATAGTCATGCGAAAAGAAAAGAGGTGGAGGAGTAAAAGGAGGGGAAGACACAGATATAGGCATGTCATGCCCTTCTAAAATCCAAAAAGTGAGAAGCCGACACGGCCAGTTCGTTCCTGCCCGTGCCACCTCCGCGTCGCCGGGTTTGTGCCAGAGCCGCGGTGGACCCTGACGGCCAGCCCCCCTCTCCCAATACTGGTGCCTGTCCGCTGGTGGGTCGAGCCCCCCCGCAGTGGGGGGGGGGGTAACATCTGCAGAAGAAAGACCATCTTCCAGCCAAGCTAAGATGTCGACTTCTTTTCGTGGACAATGTGATACGATCCCTTTCTTATGGACACGCCCATCGCTACAAATTCCAGATGAGGCACAAAAACAGCAGGTGCTTCAGCGGATATCAAGTGCTCCTTCAAGTGGGCTCTCCTCCACCTCAATTTCAACATCACAAATATTCCAGTCCTCAGAGGTGTCACCCCAATCGCACTTGCTTCCTCACAGCTCCCAAGTCTCCAGCTGCCCGTCTGAGTATGGGGTAACACAGATGGTTGAGTCTGCAGAGCTGTTTACTCATACTATAGCCTGGGAAACGTAAGTCTGCTCCAGAGCTTCTGTTAATCCAGACGAGGAAATGATCTGCACTGATGCACAGAATCTTTATAAGTCGGATCCAGGACCAGATGAAGAAGGTTCTGAGCATAATGTAGACCCTCGTTCCCAAACTGTCACTCCTGTTGGTGGAGACAATGATGAAGACAATGATGAGACTCAAATACCTGATTGGAGCGACAACTTGACTTTTCGGTCAGGGCAGGAAGAGGTTGGCTTTGAGGACGACGGGTGTGATAACACACAGGGTGATGATGACGAGGTTGGAGATCCCACTTACTGTCAACCCACAGTCAGCCAGTCGATGAGGTCAACGGAGGAGGTGGAGGAGGATGTGACTAGCCCAGGGGATGGGGATGACTCGGTACCCAAGCCTTTGCCTGGCCTTGGGGATGTCGCGGTGGTCGGCTCCCTGGCCCGTACCCTGGGGTCACTCTTTAAAAGAGTGGATAATTGTTAATTTTATAAGAGTTTGTGACGCCACCTGTGGTATCTGGTGAGAAGCACCAGCGCTGCAGCAGTCCACTGAGACCCGTGATAAGGCTGCTCGATGGTATAGCTCCCCACAGGTGGAGCTAGGTCTCAGGGCAGCGTATGCAGGGGGAATGCAGGACAGGCGAGACCCAGCTGGGTCAGAGCAAGAACGGGAATGGACACGGTAGTCACTTCAGTACCTTTTACTGGAGGAAATTCAGGCACATCCCGGAGCACTGTAGGGTGAAGGGTGAATATCAGGATCCTCCCCAATGAGCGGGTGTAGGGCCTCCTATTTCTTGCCTCTGCGTAGTAAGATCTGACCTGCCTGGAGCTAGGCCTAACTTTGTCTCTGTCCTGCGCTGGCTGACCTTGTGGTAGGGCCTTCTCTTGGAGTTCACGCTCCCACTATGCGGGGCCTAAGCATCTCCTGGCTCTGTTACGTATCAGCACCTTAGCCATCCTGGGACTTGTAGTTCTCCAGGGATTCCGGTTATGCCTTACTGAATCTAGTTAGCAGGAGCCTCGTGCTCCACTGCTGAACTATTAACTGAGTTCTCTAGACTAGACTGAGCTCCACTGCAGACTGACCTCTCTTAGGCTTCTCTACTGCAGGAACTCTTCAGAGGAACTGAACTGCCTAGCTCCACCTTCCCTATTTATATCCCTAACGGGCTCCCTCTGCTGGTCTGAGGTGGAAGGTGGAGATGTGTGAATGTTTATGGGGGCCTCTTGTGGAGGATTCCATCAATACACTCTTCTAGGATATGTGATACGAAGCACAGCGGGGCGTCACAGATGCTATTGACGACGAGGTTAGGTTGCGCCTTCCTGGACACAGATGGAGTACTGGAAGCACGTCAATAACTGCATCCTCAACCACAACTCTGCCTCTGACCACAAGTCGTAGTGGCTCTTCAGGTCGCATGGGCTCTAAGCCTTGCATAGCCTGGGCATTTATTCAGAATGATAAGGATGACCCAACTCGTGTTATCTGTAATATTTGTAACCAAAACATAAGTAGAGGCCAAAAAATCCATAGTTTGAGTAGTTCATGCATGAACCGGCACATGGATATGAAGCATAAGTTGCAGTGGGAAGCTCACTGTGCTACAATGCGGCCTAGCAGGCTGGACCAACCACCGTCTGCCCCATCTTGTGCATCCGCGGCCTCTTCATCCTCTGTGACTGGGGGGACAGCAGTCACACATGTTTTTGGACGCAGACCTGCCACCTCTTTACCTGCAACAGCCAGTGTGATTGGCAGGTCATCAGTTCATTGGGAAGTGGAAACACCTGCTGGTGTTGAGCGCTCTCTGACATCGAGAGCACCAGCTTTGGATCAAGGCAATCTAACATGTCCGCCTGCATCTTCCTCACAGACCGGCAGTTTGCCGGGGACATCCTACTCAACCCCGTCTAAGCACAACAGCCAGCCCTCGGTCCCTCAGATGTGGAAAAGTAAAAGACCATTTCCTCCTAGCCATGAGAAAGCTAAGAGGTTGAATTTCACCATCTGCAAGCTCTTGGCTACAGAAATGCTGCCTTTCCGCCTGGAGGACACAGTGGATTTTTGAGACCTTATGTCCGTCTCAGTGCCCCAGTACCAGATGCTCAGTCGGCACTACTTCTCAAAGAAAGGTGTGCCTGAACTCCACCAGCATGTCGCACACAACATCACCGCTTCTTTGAGAAACTCTGTGTGTGACAGGGTGCATTTCACCACAGACACTTGGACGAGTAGGCATGGACAGGGGCGTTACATGTCGCTGACTGGGCACTGGGTAACTATGGTGACAGCAGGACAAGGGGCTGCTGTCCAAGTCTTACCGTCCCCACGAGTTGTGCGTCAATCCTCTTTATCTCGAAGTTCCTCCACTGCTTCTGCCTCCTCAACCTCCTGTCGGTCCTCCACCTGCACCCAAAGTCTGTCTGGTAATGCCACCTGCATTCTAACTGCGCAGAAGGAATCCTGCACACCTCCTTACTATGCTGGCAGCAGGGCTCAAGGCATCAGTATTTACTTTGAAATGTCTGGGAAATGTGAGTCACACAGCTGAGGAGTTGTGGTCAGCTCTGGAGACCCAGTTTCATGAATGGTTGTCTCCACTGGACCTGCAACCAGGGAAGGCCGTGTGCGACAATGCTGCATCGCCGGGGCAATGTCACACACGTGCCTTGTATGGCTCACGTGTTGAACCTGGTTGTCCATAAATTGTTAGCCCACTATCCCGGACTAGATGGCCTTCTGCAGGGGGCACGGTCGCTGTGTGCTCACTTCCGCCGTTCGCATCCCGCAGCTCAATGACTTACATCTCTACAGAAGTCGTTGGGCCTGCCAGTTCACCGGCTGAAATGCGATGTGCCGACACGGTGGAATTCAACTCTGACCATGTTGCAGCGACTGTGGCAGCACCGACAAGCCCTGGTGCAATACGTTCTGACGTTTAGCCTGGGCCAACGAGATCCAGAGGTGGGGCAAATCACGCTGCAGGAGTGGTCTCAGATCAGGGACCTATGAAGTTGACGCGCCCCCTGGGCCGTAGGGTACCCTGAGCCGGGCCGGTAGACGCTGGGGGTTGTAGTCACTGTGGCGGTGACCCGGTCCGTGATCCAGGGCGGTCAATCCAAGGGTAATTTGTATATATGGGTTTTATAATGTCCGACGACGCCACCTCTGGAGTGGGGCAAAAGGGGCCGCCGCTGCGGAACAGTCCTCTGAAGTTGGTGGTTTTGCAGCAATGGTATTATTACTCACCACAGGAAGAGTGTAGCTTGAGGGCAGTGTGGGTGGATGATAGTGGTTGTAGTGCAGGGAGTCAGTAATGAACACAGTCCGTGTGATGCAGTCCCAAGATCTTTACTCACAGTTGTTGCAGTCCAGATTACAGGTACCAGAGCAATCTCACCCGTCGTGCTGTGCGTACTCAGTGAGGGGCTCAGTCCACCCCCAGATAGCTCCGGAGTACTTAGCAGGACCCCCTTCTGTGTGTCCTTTCTCTGGCCTTCTACCTGCACCTCACACCCAGTGACACTTCTATCCGGTATCCTCGGGCCTTGGCGGGCGACTTGTGTTCCGTCCCCTGGGTCCTATGTGGCTACCTTCTTAGTGAGACTGGTGTGGACTTTTACCTGCAGTACATGAAATGCTGCAGCCTCCGGTTTCTAGTTGAGCCTTGCTGTTTCTCCGCTAGTTGAGGGACCGGTTCCCCTTATCTGGTCTGACCCCTCTACCTCCTGGTAGCAGCAGGAGTACGGGTGGCCTTCTGCACGGCCCATAGCCCTAGGGTCCCTTCGGTTCCTGGAGTCTTCCTGCTCCCACTCCTCTCTTCTCTCCTTCAGTCCTGGGCCTCCCAGGCTAGGCCCGCCTCTGGAGCAGAGCTCATGCCGAGCCTCTGCTCCTGTCACTTATCCTCCTCTGACTGGCTTGCTCTTTCTAAGATAGCTTCCTATTTATACTCTCCCTGTCATGTGCTCCGCTAAGCTGCTCCCCTAAGCACCCACTACATAGGACCCTTCCACCAGCTAGGGACCTGGGACTGTGCTCTCCCTTAGGAGCAATCTTGCCCTACCCCCACTGCGGGTATGTGTTGGATGCAGGTGTTAGGGTCCCGAGCCATATGCCTTCCTTACCTGAGGGTGAGATACCACACCTCTGGGTGAGATGCAGTAACTCTGAACCCTCAGGGGCGCCACACACCCTTCTGCACAGTTTTGAAATGGCGACGAAGATGTTTAGTGCTGACGACGATGCCATTATCAGCATGACTATTCCGGTGATTTACATGCTGGAGCACACACTAAACAGAATTCAGAGTCAGGTGGTGGGACAAGAGGAGGTGGAGGAAGTAGAGGGGGAGTCGTATGCGGAAGGGATAACATCTCCAAGGTCCAGACGGTTGGCAGCACCAAGGCGGCAGGCATGGGAGGGTGGGGGAGAGGGATTAACCAGGGCGCATGGTAGCAGCCAAACTGTTGAGGAAGGTGCAGGAGCCGAGGAAGAAGTGGAGGACGAACTGGCGATGGGCATGGAAGACTCATCACATGAGGGAGACCTTGATCACATTTCTGTTGTGCGAGGTTGAGGGGAGAGGGCAGAGGAAGGAAGCATGATTCTTACCTCGCTACCAACACAACAAGGACTTGGTCCTCCTGGATGTGCAAGACTCATGAGTGCCTTCTTGCTGCACTACCTGCAACATGACCCTCAGATTGTCAGAATTCGAAGTAATCCCGACTACTGGGTTGCCACACTCTTAGATCCCCGGTACAAAAGTAAATTTGCCGAAATAATTCCTGCCATAAAAAGGGATTGACGCATGCAGGAGTATCTGCAGACGCTGTTGCAGAATCTTACATGTGCTTTTCCACAAAACACCAGTGGTGCACGTAGTGAATCTCACAGTTCTAACTTGCCAACCGTGGGACTGTCGAGTCTTCATCACTCAAACCATAACAGTAACACAGTATCTGCTGGTAACAGCAATTTTGTGGAATCGTTTCACCACTTTTTTAGACCATCCTTTGCAAGGCCACAGGAGACAAGAAGTCTGACACATAGTCAACGCCTAGAGAGGATGGTGCAGGAGTATCTCCAAGTGAACATCGAAGCCATGACTGTGTCACTGGACCCTTGCTCATTTTGGTATTCCAATCTGGAAAAATGGCCGGAGCTCGCCACTCACGCCTTGGAGATCTTGTCATGCCCTGCAGCCAGTGTTCTCTCTGAACGTGTGTTCAGCGCTGCTGGTGGTGTGCTGACAGATAAGCGCACGCGTCTGTCCACTGAGAATGTAGACAGACTCACGTTCATAAAGATGAACAAATCATGGATTCGCAAGGACTTTTCTACCCCTGTGTTATCCTTGGGAGACTAAAACCTTGAGGAATTGGTAAAATCACCTCACCAACCGTTTTAAGCAACTGTGGGGCAATTGATGCCACTTAACCCTAGAACGCATGACCATAAAAATCTACACTTTCATATACCTGGGGCCTTTTAGGCTCGTGTGCAAATAACGTGGAATAACTCAAACTCAAATGACAAACAACTATATACATGAAGAATACCTAGAGTTTCAAAATTCTAACTAAAGTAATCTTGCAGAAAATAGAAAACAATTAACAGGGCGGGCCTGCGAGGCCCCAGGTATGCGTTCTAGGGTTAAGTGGTGTCTGTGCCACAATTTTGGGAAAAAATGGAGACTCTTTTTGGAGTCCCCTTGCTGTGTCTTACGTGACGTTGGCATCGTCAATTCCAGGTGGGTTGGGTCGCTCCCCCCCCTTTTTAACTGTAAGAAACTAGATACACTATGGCTTGGGGTAACACAGATGGTTGAGTCTGAAGAGCTCAGAGGTCTGCTCCAAATCTTCAGTGTCTGCTAGTCAGCGTAGAATTTTTAACTGCATCTAGCCTAGGCAATACTTTGGGCGTAGTAGCCCAGCTGCGAAGCAAGCTGCACCGCCTGTGTATCTAATAAGAATTTTTAAATGCATCTAGCCTAGGCAGACTGTGGGGACCCCCAACCAAACCCAGACGCTCAGCCCCCCTACCGCCCCCCTTTCCTTGACAATACAATAATGTAACTCTTACAACTGGATGGATGAGGATCGGTCACAGCTTTATTAACTCTTTATACTCATTCCATTAGAAAGGCATTTTATTTCTAAAATAATTCAGCTTGTTGCAGCATGCCCTGGGTCTCCACTCCGGCAACTTGGCCAACAAGTGTAACTCTCCAACATGTCCTTTCTATTTCCAGGCCACGGAGGATCCTGCGTACTCGTATGCAGGACTCTGACCCCCACCCATCACTCTTAACGCTTGTTCCACTCCGTCCTGGAGTCCTGACAGGAATATGTCCAGTTCAATATTCATTAAGTGAACAACGTCGGGCCGTATGAGGCCTGCTTTATCTCCTTCCAGTTGTCGGAGTCGTACCACTACACCGCCTCTGTCTCTTCTAAATTTTGCCATCCGAATATTTATTACCCGCCTTGTCCGTTCGATGACCGTGATGTCTCGCGCACCTTGCCATACCGCTATCGGCACAATCTCTGACCATACTATCACTAGTTTTGTGAAAAATTCTCTGAAGCGCTCAGTGTCTAGTTTCATTATTACCATTAGTTATGCGCTGTTATGATGACCTAGGTTGTTTCCCCCGGCCTGTATAACTAAGATGACCGGACATCTTGCCTCTCTCCCTACCTTGATTACCTCCATTAGTACCTGTGGCCATAGCAGGCCTCTAATACCTCTCTAGTTGAAATATGTGTTATGAAACTCTAATTTCCTCCCGCCTGGGCAGACTTTCGCCCTTTTTTCTGCCCAATACATATACGAGTGGCCTATCACCCACACTGTTGGCTTAGCGTCACCTGTAAAAGAAACAAACCACGTTAGGATAACAAGTCCGGTCTTATGTATCTTGCCAAACACGTGGATCGCCATCTCCCTATCCTCTGAACTTCCGTTTCTGACAGTCCTGCTCTTGCTGCTTCCGTGGCCGCGCCTATGCGGAATGAGTGTGTCCCGTAATCTTTGGGGTGGTTCCCTGCCGATGTTATGCATTTATTAAATATAGCTTGGAACTGGTATCTTGATAATGGCATTCCATCAATGTGTGATAGGAAGAAATTACTTTGTGATCTAATGGTTAGATATGTTTTTACTATTGTTACCCAACTCAGTGTACCGTTTGTGGGTTGTAGAAGTACCCAAGTGCCCCTGCCCGCTGGAACCGTTTTCGATTTGTGTATGCGTAGAAGTATGGCATTATTGGCTATGACTACGTCCTGGTGTAATAAGCCTCCACTGGTGGTAATTTTGGATTGAGGGACTAATTCGCTTATGCTTAGCGCCCCGAAGAAGGCGATCACAAATGCAGTAGACAGTAGTGTTGCTTCAAATTGTGAGTGTCATGTTAATGGTGTTAGGGATATGATGTGAGAAATCAGTTTTAGTGACACGGGACGGGACGTCTACACTCCTGACTTGGCTGACCCCTTTTCCACCCTTTTATGGATTGTCTGATGATGAACCTTTGTCACATCTCCCCAATTCAGTAGTTGGAAGTGAAATGCTACTCCGGTCAGACACCGCTGCGCTGACGCCCCTGATATGCCCCTCATAATTAGCTGGTGGAGAAATTCTATGGTGACTTGTGATCTGGCTTGTTCACATTGGTCAACCCGTCTGTCTGCTACTAGTCGTGTCCACTCTTCCCATGCCTTACCGTATGCTTGCCACGTCGACGGGGCAACTGAAGCTCTGATTAATGGCATCAACTATTCGCCACTAGATCCCATAGGGAAGGTGGGCAACTGTTGCCCGATGGGTGGGCGTTGTGGAAGAGCTCTGTGAAAATCTGCCAATTGAATTGTTATAAAGCGTTAACAGCAGCTTTAGACCCCTCAGCATAGTGGCTAGCGCGGACCCATACATTGTGTTTTAGGCACAGGAATGCTAGCCTGGGTAGTAGGCCTAGCACTGGGGGAGACGATGATGCCATCTTATTAATGCAGTGCGCTAGGCTGGTGTTTTTTGTTATGAAGCGTATATTTTTGTAAGCCAGGCGCGCGCCCCATAATTCTATTGCTACCACTATTGGGAAGAAAAATTATTTTCAGGGCTAGATGCAGCTAAAAATTATTATTAATTTAAAAGCTGGTGGAGCTTGGTATAGATGGACTAATACAATGAGTCCCACACACTGCTAGAAGGCCAAATATTTTTTCAGAGCTAGATGCAGATAAAAATTATTTTTCATTTGAAACCTGATGGAGGTCAGTATAGATGGACTAATAGACCAAGTCCCACACACAGCTAGAAGTCCAAATATTTTTTCAGAGCTAGATGCAGATAAAAATTATTTTTAATTTGCAACCTGATGGAGGTCAGTATAGATGGAGTAATAGAGAAAGTCCCACACACTGCTAGAAGGCCAAATATTTTTTCAGAGCTAGATGCAGACAAAAAATTATTTTGAATTTGCAACCTGATGGAGGTCAGTATAGATGGACTAATAGAGAAAGTCCAACACACTGCTAGAAGGCCAAATATTTTTTCAGAGCTGGATGCAGATAAAAATTATTTTTAATTTGCAACCTGATGGAGGTCAGTATAGATGGACTAATAGAGAAAGTCCCACACACTGCTAGAAGGCCAAATATTTTTTCAGAGCTAGATGCAGAAAAAAATTATATTCAGTTTGCAACCTGATGGAGGTCAGTATAGATGGACTAATAGAACAAGTCCCACACACAGCTAGAAGCCCAAATATTTTTTCAGAGGTAGATGCAGAAAAAAATTATATTCAGTTTGCAACCTGATGGAGGTCTGTATAGATGGATTAATAGAACAAGTCCCACACACTGCTAGAAGGCCAAATATTTTTTCAGAGCTAGATGCAGAAAAAAATTATATTCAGTTTGCAACCTGATGGAGGTCAGTATAGATGGACTAATAGAACAAGTCCCACACACAGCTAGAAGCCCAAATATTTTTTCAGAGCTAGATGCAGATAAAAATTATTTTTCATTTGCAACCTGATGGAGGTCAGTATAGATGGACTAATAGAACAAGTCCCACACACAGCTAGAAGCCCAAATATTTTTTCAGAGGTACTGTAGATGCAGATAAAAATTATTTTTAATTTGCAACCTGATGGAGGTCTGTATAGATGGATTAATAGAACAAGTCCCACACACAGCTAGAAGCCCAATATTTTTTCAGAGGTAGATGCAGAAAAAAAATATATTCAGTTTGCAACCTGATGGAGGTCAGTATAGATGGACTAATAGAGAAAGTCCCACACACTGCTAGAAGGCCAAATATTTTTTCAGAGCTAGATGCAGAAAAAAATTATATTCAGTTTGCAACCTGATGGAGGTCAGTATAGATGGACTAATAGAACAAGTCCCACACACAGCTAGAAGCCCAAATATTTTTTCAGAGGTACTGTAGATGCAGATAAAAATTATTTTTAATTTGCAACCTGATGGAGGTCAGTATAGATGGACTAATAGAGAAAGTCCCACACACTGCTAGAAGGCCAAATATTTTTTTAGAGCTATATGCAGATAAAAATTATTTTTAATTTGCAACCTGATGGAGGTCAGTATAGATGGACTAATAGAGAAAGTCCCACACACTGCTAGAAGGCCAAATATTTTTTCAGAGCTAGATGCAGATAAAAATTATATTCAATTTGCAACCTGATGGAGGTCAGTATAGATGGACTAATAGAACAAGTCCCACACACAGCTAGAAGCCCAAATATTTTTTCAGAGGTACTGTAGATGCAGATAAAAATTATTTTTAATTTGCAACCTGATGGAGGTCAGTATAGATGGACTAATACAACAAGTCCCACACACAGCTAGAAGCCCAATATTTTTTCAAAATGTCTACTTCTTTTAGCGGACAATGTGATAAGATGAGGCACAAAAACAGCAGGTGCTTCAACGGATATCAAGTGCTCCTTTAAGTGGGCTCTCCTCCACATCAACTTCAACATCACAAATACTCCAGTCCTCAAAGGTGTCACCCCAATCGCACTTGCTTCCTCACAGCTCCCAAATCTCCAGCTGCCCGTCTGAGTATGAGGTAGAACAGATGGTTGAGTCTGCAGAGCTGTTTACTCATACTATAGCCTGGGAATCAGAGGTCGACTCCAGCGCTTCTGTGAATCCAGGCGAGGAAATGATCTGCACTGATGCCCAGAATCTTTATGAGTCGGATCCAGGACCAGACCCAGAAGGTTCTGACCATAATGTAGACCCTCATTCCCAAACTGTAACTCCTGTTGGTGGAGACAATGAGGAAGACGATGATAAGACTCAAATACCTGATTGGAGCGACAACTTTAGTTTTTTGTCAGGGCAGGAACAGGTTGGCTCTGAGGACGACGGGTGTGATAACGCACAGGGTGATGATGATGAGGTTGGAGATCCCACTTACTGTCAACCCACAGTCAGCCAAGAGATGAGGTCAGCAGAAGAGGTGGAGGAAGATGCTAGTGATGACGAGGTCAGGTTGCGCCTTCCTGGACAGAGACGTAGTACTGGAAGCACGTCAACAACTGCATCCTCAAACACAACTCTGCCTCTCACCACAAGTCGTGGTGGCTCTTCAGGTCGCATGGGTGCTAAGCCTTGCATAGCCTGGGCATTTTTTCAGATCGATAAAGATGACCCAACTCGTGTTATCTGTAACATTTGTCAGCAAAAGCTAAGTAGAGGCCAAAAAATACATAGTTTGAGTACTTCATGCATGAACCGGCACATGGACATGAAGCATAAGTTGCAGTGGGAAGCTCAGTGTGCTACAATGCAGCCTAGCTGGCCGGGCCAACCACCGTCTGCCATATCTTGTGCATCCGCGGCCTCTTCATCCTCTGTGACTGGGGGGACAGCAGTCACACCTGTTTTGGGGCGCAGACCTGCCACCTCTTTACCCGCAACAGCCAGCGTGATTGGCAGGTCATCATTTTCTTTGGAGGTGATAACACCAGCTGGTGTTGAGCGCTGTCCGACATCGATAGCACCACCTTTGGATCAAGGCAACCTAACATGTCCGCCTGCATCTTCCTCACAGACCGGCAGTTTGCCGGGGACACCCTTATCAACCCCGTCTAAGCACAATAGCCAGCCCTCGGTCCCTCAGATGTGGACAAGTAAAAGACCATTTCCTCCTAGCCATGAGAAAGCTAAGAGGTTGAATTTCACCATCTGCAAGCTCTTGGCTACAGAAATGCTGCCTTTCCGCCTGGTGGACACAGAGGATTTTCAAGACCTTATGTCCGTCGCAGTGCCCCAGTACCAGATGCCCAGTCGGCACTACTTCTCAAAGAAAGGTGTGCCTGCGCTCCACCAGCATGTCGCACACAACATCACCGCTTCTTTGAGAAACTCTGTGTGTGACAGGGTGCATTTCACCACAGACACTTGGACGAGTAGGCATGGACAGGGGCGTTACATGTCGCTGACTGGGCACTGGGTAACTATGGTGACAGCAGGACAAGGGACTGCTGTCCAAGTCTTGCCGTCCCCACGAGTTGTGCGTCAATCCTCTTTATGTCATAGTTCCTCCACTGCTTCTGCCTCCTCAACCTCCTCTCGTTCTTCCACCTGCACCCAAAGCCTGTCTGGTCATGCCACAAGCTTTCTAACTGCGCAGAAGGGATCCTGCACACCTCCTTACTATGCTGGCAGTAGGGCTCAACGTCATCAGGCGGTTTTTACATTGAAATGTCTGGGAAATGTGAGTCACACAGCTGAGGAGTTGTGGTCAGCTCTGGAGAACCAATTTCATGAATGGTTGTCTCCACTGGACCTGAAACCAGGGAAGGCCGTGTGCGACAATGCTGCAAACCTGGGTGCGGCCCTTCGCCGGGGCAATGTCACACACGTGCCTCACTCTGCACATGTTGCAGCGACTGTGGCAGCACCGACAAGCCCTGGTGCAATACGTTCTGACGTATAGCCTGGGCCAACGAGATCCAGAGGTGGGGCAAATCACGCTGGAGGAGTGGTCTCAGATCAGGGACCTATGCACCCTTCTGCACAGTTTTGAAATGGCGACGAAGATGTTTAGTGCTGACGATGCCATTATCAGCATGACTATTCCGGTGATTTACATGCTGGAGCACATGTTAAACAGAATTCGGAGTCAGGTGGTGGCACAAGAGGAGGTGGAGGAAGTAGAGGAGGAGGAGTTGTATGCGGAAGGGCTAACATCTGCAAGGTCCAGACGGTCGGCAGCACCAAGGCGGCAGGCATGTGAGGGTGGGGGAGATGGTTTTACCAGGGCGCATGGTAGCAGCCAAACTAGTGAGGAAGGTGCAGGAGCCCAGGAAGAAGTGGAGGACGAACTGATGGAAGACTCATCAGATGAGGGAGACCTTGATCACATTTCTGTTGTGCGAGGTTGGGGGGAGAGGACAGAGGAAGGAAGCATGATTGTTACCTCGCCACCAACACAACAGGGACTTGGTGCCCCTGGATGCGCAACACACATGAGTGCCTTCTTGCTGCACTACCTGCAACATGACCCTCGAATTGTGAGAATTAGAAATAATCCTGACTACTGGGTTGCCACACTGTTAGATCCCCGGTACAAAAGTAAATTTGCAGAAATTATTCCTGCCATAGAAAGGGATGCACGCATGCAGGAGTATCAGCAGAGACTGTTGCAGAATCTTACATGTGCTTTTCCACAAAATACCAGTGGTGCACGTAGTGAATCTCACAGTTCCAACTTGCCAACCGTGGGACCGTCAAGTGTTCAGCACTCAAACCGTAACAGAACCACAGTATCTGCTGGTAACATCAATTTTGCGGAATCATTTCACCACTTTTTTAGCCCATCCTTTGCAAGGCCACAGGAGACAAGAAGTCTGACACATAGTCAACGCCTAGAGACGATGGTACAGGAGTATCTCCAAGTAAACATTGAAGCCATGACTGTGTCACTGGACCCTTGCTCTTTTTGGGCTTCCAATCTGGATAAATGGCCGGAGCTAGCCACTTACGCCTTGCAGATCTTGTCATGCCCCGCAGCCAGCGTTCTGTCTGAACGTGTGTTCAGCGCTGCTGGTGGTGTGCTGACAGATAAGCGCACGAGGCTCTCCACTGATAATGTAGACAGACTAACGTTCATAAAGATGAAGAAATCATGGATCCGAAATGACTTTTCTACCCCTGTGTCATCCTGGGGAGAGTAAAAGCTTGATGATTGGTTAAAATCACCCTACCAACCGTTTTAAGCTTTCAAATTACTAATCATGTTTATCTGTATCTTGGCTGGAAAATAATTTGGGCTTTGTAGCAGTGTGCAGCACTGATTCTATTAGGCCATCTATAATAAGCTCCACCAGATTTAAAATTACTAATCATGTTTATCTGTATCTTGACTGGAAAATAATTTGGGCTTTGTAGCAGTGTGCAGCACTGATCCTATTAGGCCATCTATACTAAAGCTTCACCAGATTTAAAATTAATAATAATTTTTAGCTGCATCTAGCCCGGAAAATAATTTTGGGGCTCCGAGATGCGCAAGACACATAAGTGCCTTCTTGCAGCACTACCTGCAGCATGACCCTCATATTGTCAGAATTCGAAGTAATCATGACTACTGGGTTGCCACACTCTTAGATCCCCCAAACTTTTCGATCAACCTTTTCATTTTAATAAAGACCAAAAAAATGGTCATTTTTGAAATTATAAGCATTAGCAGGTTGTTAGAAACTGAAATCAAACAGTTTTCAACTCAAAACTTTATTCTAGGTGATGTTACATTTTCACATAGGACCCCTTGTTCGAAAGGAGCTTCTGAACTCTCTCGTCCATTGAATTTGTCAGGTTTTGGATGGTTTCTGCTTCAATTGTTTTGCATGAGGACAATATACCCTCCCAGAGCTGTTGCTTAGATGTGAACTGCCTCCCGCCATCATAGACACTCCTTTTAATGATGCTCCAAAGGTTCTGAATGGGGTAGAGGTCAGGGGAGCATGGGGGTCACACCATAAGTTTGTCCCCTTTTATGCCCATATCAGCCAGAGATGCAGATGTTTTATGTGCAGCATGAGATGGTGCATTATCATGCAAAAAAATGATCTTGCTGTGAAATACACGGTTCTTCTTCTTGAACCATGGCAGGAAGTGCTGTTTGAGAAAATCCACATACATTATGGAGTTCATCTTTAGCGCCTTCAGGGATCCTAAAGGGGCCGACAATCTCTCTCCCCATGATTCCAGCCCAAAACATTACTCCACCTCCTCCTTGTTGGCGCTGTAGCCGTGTTTGCGTGGGGTGTCCATCAACCAGCCATCCTCCACTCCATCCATCTGGAACATCGAGAACTGCACGGCACTCATCCGTGAACAAAACAGTTTTGAAATCAGTCTTCATGTAATGTTTGGCCCACTGGAGCCGTTTCTGCTTGTGTGAAGTGGATAGAGGAGGTCGACAGGATGGCGTATGCACAGCTGCAAACCTCTGAAGGACCCTGCATCTTGTTGTTCGGGGGACGTTGGAGGCACCAGCAGCTTCAAAATCTTGTCTGCTGCTATGACAAGGCTTTTTTGCCACTGCTCTTTCAACCTGACGTAATTGCCTGTAGGAAAGAGTCCTCAATTTGTCCTTATCAGCACGCACACGTGTGTACTGTGAATCAGCTACATACTTCTTGATTGCCAAGACACTTCATCCTGATCATCGCACAATGTTGATTGTAGTCATGCCTTGACCTAAACACTTCACAATTTGTTGCTTCTCAGCAGCCGACACATCCTTTTTCTTTCCCATTTTGGCAGAAAATGTAGGCTTCTTAATAATGTGAGACAGCCTTCTTAAGTAGTCTTGCCTTTCATTGGACACACCTGCCAAACTAATTAGCACAGGTGTCTGCAATTGCTTACAGTGATATAAAGAGCACTGACACACATCACCATCAATGAGTTTAACTGACAAACAAACAAATTCTTCCCTTATCACTCCTAAACACTTTTTGCATAATAATTTGGAACACAGTGTACATGTGCTTTTCCACAAAACACCAGTGGTTCACGTAGTGAATCTTACAGTTCTAACTTGCCAACCGTGGTCTGTATGGAGTTGTTCAATAAAGGGCCCAAAATTAAGATAACATAGATGGGAGAGGTCTCTATGAATAGGAATTCCTAAGTATTTGATACCCTGTGAGGGCCAGGCAAAGGGAAAGTTGGACTGGATGGAATCCTATATGGATTTGGGGAGGGAGACATCGAGGGCCTCAGACTTCGCTGCATTGATTTTAAAATTTGACCATGTAACAAAGTGATCTATTTCAGCCATAACAGCATGGATGGATATATGTGATTGAGTGATATATACTAGGACATCATCAGCAAATAGAGAGCACTTGCACTCGGTGCCTCCCACCTCAATCCACCTAATATTGGGGTTATGGCGAATTGATGAGAGCAGGTGCTCCGTCACTAGGATGTATAAGAGAGGGGACAGAGAACATCCCTGCCTTGTCCCATTGGTGATTGTGAAAGGTGATGAAAATGTTCTGACGCGCCCCCTGGGCCTTGGGACACCCGGAGCCGGACCCTTTTTGGTGGATGCTGGTGGTTGTAGTCTCCGTGGCGGTGACCCGGTTCCGTGGCTCAGGGCGGTCAAACCAGTGGCGGAACTATTTATGTGGTTTTGATGTTTAAATGTCCGACTACGCCACCCGTGGATTGCGGTCAGAGTGAACCGCCGCTCCAGGGCAGACCGCTGAGGCTGGTGTTGTGGGTGCAGCAGAGCGTAGCATAACTCCCCACGGGAGGAGTATAGCCTCAGGGCAGTGTATGCGGAGGATGGGGGTGATGGTGCAGGGCAGCAGCAGTAACGACACGGAGTCAGTGATGCAGTCCAGGGCCTTTACTCACAGTTCTTATTATCCAGACCACGTCTGCAGGTAATGGCTGCCCACGTCGTACTGTGCTCACCAGGTGAGGGGCTCAGACAACTCCCAGATAACTTTGGAGCGCTTCACAGGACCCCCTTTGTGTGTCCTTTGTCTGGCCTTTCTTACCAACCCTTCTGTCCGGCTGCCTCGGGCCTCCTCTTGGTAAACTTGGCGCCAGTTTCCCTGACCCTATGTGGTGCCTTCCTAGCGGGTGTAGCGAGGGGCTGCGCCACATAAAATGTCACAGCCTCCTGTTTCTAGCTGAGGGTCGTTTCCTGCCTCCACTAGTTTCGGGGACCGGTGTCCCCCTTTGGCCTGACCCCTCCACGCAGGTGGATTCGGGCGTGCGGTGGAGACTCGCCCGTCCGCACCCCTGGGATCCCTTCGTTCCTCATTCCTGGAGCCTTCTCCGCTCCTCTTCCTTCCTTCTCCCTCTTCCAGGCCTGGGCCTCTGTTACTAGGCCCGCCTCCGGAGCAGAGCTCATGCAGAGCCCCTGCTCCCTGCCACTTCTGCTCAGACTTCTCTGCACTGAACTAAGATGGTGCCCACCTTTTATACTCCCTTCTCAATGCACCCAGGAACTGCTTCCTCCCTGCTCCTGCACTACAGGGTTCCCCTTCCTCAGTGTTCCCTCCCCCCACTCCAGCCAGGGACAGGGACTGTCGTGCCCATCTCAGGGGCATATTGGTCGCCCTGCCCCACGGCAATGTGGTGTAATGCATGCAGGTGTCGGGTCCTGATCCACACTACATCCTTACCTGAGAGTGAGATATCACACCTCTGGGTGAGGTGCAATACCTCTGTAGCAACCGAGCCCTCAGGGTGCTACAGTTCCATTTATCTTCAGCCTAGGTGACGTATTGCGATACAGGGCCGTGATTTTGGCTATAAAAGGGTCCCCTAGACCCCTACCCCAAGCTTTTTAAGAGAATCATATATGGCGTGCCAGGAGACTCTATGGAATGCTTTCTCAGCATCCAACGAGAGTATCTAATTACAAATTTTTAACTGCATCTAGCCCAGGAAATACTTTGTTCCTAGTAGCAGTGTCTGCTAGTCAGCGGATTATCCCGGCTGTTAAGCAAGCTACACCACCTGTAGTTTGGACACTTAATTTTTTCAAAGGAAATGCTTCGGGACCACGGGATACTCAGTGAAGAGCATCAGGAGGCACCCCAAGGCATAGGGGCTGGGACTGGCAGTAGGATGCCTTGCGGTGGACAGCCGAGCTCGATCCTTATAAAAGCTTTTTAACTGCAGCAGCTTTAGTGGACGCTGCTGGAGCTGGAATTACGCGGCTGCTGGCATGAGACTTGCCCTCCAATAGATCCTTGTAAATGGATTTAAAGTGTATTCATTCAAATTAGAGAGACAATTTAAATTAAAAAGCTTAGAGCTGCCTCCACCACAGGGGGGCTCGCTCGACCCACCAGCGGACAGGCACCAGTATTGGGAGAGGGGGGCTGGCCGTCAGGGTTCACCGCGGCTCTGGCACAAACCCGGCGACGCGGAGGTGGCACGGGCAGGAGCGGACTGAACGTGTCGGCTTCTCACTTTTTGGATTTTAGAAGGGCATGATATGCCTATATCTGTGTCTCCCCCTCCTTTTACTTCTCCACCTCTTTTCTTTTCGCATGACTATATGTACTTGTCACTTTTCCATGTGTTAGTTGTGTCTTCTGAGCAGTTTGTCAGCTTTTGGACACCTTTGAAGGTGTTTTCTATGTGTTTCTATGTGTTTTTGTTTGCCTGCCATTGGTTTTAACGGTGTTCGAAGGTGTTCGACGAACAGTTCGGCGAACACACGGGTGTTCGACGAACCGAACCGAACTCGAACACTACGGGGGTGGCTCAACACTACCTTTAACAACCAGTGGAGTGACATCCGGGAGATCCTCACTAAAAACTGGGGTATTTTGCTTAGTGAGCCAAAACGAATGAAACATATCCCGGCAGCACCTAGCTTGGTTGCTCGGAGGGCGAAAAACTTCAAGGATAGCCTTTGCAATAGCCATTTTGTACGTCCTGTAAGGAGTTTGGAAAGGGGTAATTAGCTTTTGGGAACATACCCCTGTGGTAGTTGCAACATTTGCCAGTACACTGTGGCACAAGAGGGCATTGTACTGCCAAGTGTGCCATTCAAGATTCAATCTAAGGCCTATTTTAATCGCAGATCCCGTAATCTGGTCTACGCTCTGGTCTGTGGCTGCCCGAAAATCTATGTGGGACAGACGACGCAGGAACTAAGAAAGAGGATACAGCAACATCTCTCGAATATCTCAATGGCAAAGAGAGACCGGGACAAAGACAAACCTATTACATCAGTGGCTGCACATTTCCTGGAGGTCCATAGGAGCAGAATAATGGGACTGCAGGTAATTGGATTGGAGCGTGTTCGCACAAACATAAGGGGGGGTGACCTGACAAAGGCACTTTTGAGATGCGAATCGAAATGGATCTATAATTTGCACAGCCTGGCTCCTAAGTTACTAAATGGAGAGTTATTATTCACAGGGTTTTATAAACTGCTGTGAATTATTTGTAATAATGCCCCTGTCTCCAACTTTCCTGGCCCAGGTCTGGACATTTTGGAAATGGTACTGGAAGGACTGTGAGGATGACCCCGGTACAAAACAATATAGGAGGACAAGATGGAACATCACCTGGATGTGGGATACTCAGAACACCATGAAGATTATGGAGGACCTAGGCTCCATCGCCTGTTTGGACCTCACATATGGAATAGTGCAACCATCTGGAAAAATCTGGACTGGACTAATGGAACGAGCATTGGTGGCTATTGCTATTGTTTTGATGATTCTGTTTCTGGACTCTCCATGGCAATTGCCTGGTATATCATGAACTATAAAATAATTAATTGTCTTTTGATGATCTGAGCTATGGGTCTGTTTATATGGAGACTTTTCCTCTGTTGTGTTCCAGGTGGTTTGACATTTTGTCCGTTCTTTGTCTCCCTGATGATCAATATTGCATATATGGGGGGGTTTCCCTCATCTTTAGACGTAAAGCCTGACATATTTTTAATAACTTTTACTTTGTTTTTATATATACCAACAACTCATTTGAGGTTTGGGTCTTTCCAAAGGGGGTAAAAGGTGTGTGTAGTGGCTGTATCAGCTATATGTCGAACTTGGATATCGCATAAGATACTCAAATATGAGGGTCTCGCCTCTCTGTGAATGGCACCTTGTCCTCATAAACCCGAGTGAATATATTTGTTTAACATCAATCTTGTGGCAGATAATTACACTTGGATACCTAACATACATGCAAGCACTTGGGTCTGTCCTGCGGTGTTGTTATGGGCATCTTGATTGTTTGTGGGGACTAAAAGTACCCCTTATTCACCATCAGTATTTCATATAGAATTTTACTTACCTTGCAGACCTGATTGGGCCCCCACTGAGATATAATTAAACCAACCGTATCACAGTGTTATACAGCAGTTTTTTTGGGGGAGCTTTGGGATGGTGAGAAGCCCTCTATATAATGGGGTTCTTGGGATCGACTGAAATCCAATTTGGTCATATTTATCCATAATAAAATCGTATATATATTTTTGTCTCTGACTTATGTGTACGTTTATCTATAGCTGTGCGGGTGCTATGCCGGGTCGTATACCATGTTTGAATGAGCAGTGCGCACTGTATATTGGAGACTGCTTGTGACACTGTCAGTGTGTATCGGCATAATATTATTTATAAAAATATAAGAAAATTTGTTTTTGTTTTTTTCCTTTATAAAGGAAAGAGAAGAAGAAGGAAGGGAGGGAGGGAAAGAAGAGAAGAAAAGGGAAAAAAAAGAAAAAGTTGTTTTTAAAAGGGCTTTTTTTTTTTTTTTTTTTTTTGCTAACTATCCATAATTGTGCTCTCTCTGATTCAGGTATACTTTGTTTGCCTCTGGCCAACCCTACTGTGTGCCAAGCTGTTATGGGGGTATGTTATAAATAACTAGATTAATTTGATGACCTTTAGGGTCAGACAGGATTTATTAGGACTTGGGATAGCCTGTGGCAGGATGCCCAGTATATGGCATTACACCTATGAAAGACAAAATATTCTCACTATGATCGTGCTCATTCCTTGCGCATAATGCATAACTTTTCAACATACATGATGTGACCTTTAGCCTTTGGGATGAGGGCATCACCCTGCTCATCATGGCTTTGTCTGCTTTGTGCAATGTGCATCTATGCACAAGCTGCAGCGTTTGGGTTACCAACTGCATCGTCTGGGTTACTATGGGGAGGATCACTTCCTGTATGCTCTCCTGCACATGTGCAATGCATAGCACTTCCAGGTTGGGGGTCACGCCATGTTCCTGCAATGCATGGTTTGGAGTGGCCGCATATCAGCTGCTGAAATGATAATTAGGTTTTTGATTATATATAACAGCGTCATCTTACCTGTGCCCTATAGACCCCTGATGAAGCCACGTGTAGTGGCGACACGCGTTGGGCACTGAATGCCCGCCTGCATCATCCCAGCATAGGATTTTGTGCTCAGGGAGGTGATTGATCGTAGCGATATTATGTGCAGGAGGGATACTTACAGCATGAAAGGGTTTTGTATTTATTTATACCCTGAATAGTACTTTTTGTGGTATGTGAGTATATAGTATTTGTCAGCTCAGATATTCTATATGGGCTTCATTTATGTTTGGGACTTTTTGTATTTTTCAATATATACTCTGCTGTAGTAGGTACATACTTCCCTCTTCATCTTTCTGGACTATAGTACACCTCCTTGAATACTAATGTCAGGCAGTCATAACTAATATGCATGTGTACGATATTGATCACCAGGGATAATACTGGCACTTGTTGTATTATGGTACTGCTTGTTCTGTTGTAACTAGGGATGTTTTTTTGGAGCAGGTGGGCTTCAAATTAGTGGGTAACCCCACTATATTGATTTTACTTGTGTTTTAGCTATTTGGGTTTTTTGACATTGTTTGTATGTATTTATATTTGTAATGAATAAAATTTATTGTAACTTATTATAACGTATGATAATTTATTGACAGTATTGTTGGGTGATCACTGCTTCATAGCACACCCCTTTTCCTTTTTTCATCAGTCAATGCTGTTCTAGCTCTGCTTCATAAGCCATTGCTGTCCCAGTTCTGCTACATCGGTCATAGCTGTTCCAGCTCTACTACTCTAGTCTTGCATCTCCTTTACTTCTCATTATTTGTTCGCCACCTGTTCACCCCAACTCAACAGTCCAGCTGCACAAACACTATCAGCCCATATTGTTCAAGAACTGCTCATCCGGACTATGGACTTCTAAGATACACTTCACCAAGTGAAACATCCAGGTGCTTCTCACTAAATTAGAATATCATCAAAAAGTTAATATATTTCAGTTCTTCAATGCAAAAAGTGAAACTCATATATTATATAGAGTCATTACAAACAGAGTGATCTATTTCAAGTGTTTATTTCTGTTAATGTTGATGATTATGGCTTACAGCCAATGAAAACTCAAAAGTCATTATCTCAGTAAATTAGAATACTTTATAACAACAGCTTGAAAAATGATTTTAAAATCCGAAATGTTGGCCTACTGAAATGTATGTTCAGTAAATGCACTCATTACTTGGTTGGGGCCCCTTTTGCATCAATGCCGCATGGCATGGAGGCGATCAGCCTGTGGCACTGCTGAGGTGTTATGGAAGCCCAGGCTGCTTTGATAGCAGCCTTCAGCTCGTCTGCATTGTTGGGTCTGGTGTCTCTCATCTTCCTCTTGACAACACCCCATAGATTCTCTATGGGGTTAAGGTCAGGCGAGTTTTCTGGCCAATCAAGCACAGTGATACTGTTGTTTTTAAACCAGGTATTGGTACTTTTGGCAGTGTGGACCTGTGCCAAGTCCTGCTGGAGAAGGAAATTTCCATCTCCAAAAAGCTTGTCGGCAGAGGGAAGCATGAAGTGCTCTAAAATTTCCAGGTAGACGGCTGCGCTGATTTTGGTCTTGATAAAACACAGTGGACCTACACCAGCAGATGACATGGCTCCCCAAACCATCATTGATTGTGGAAACTTCACACTAGACATCAAGCAGCTTGGATTGTGTGTCTCTCCACTCTTCCTCCAGACTCTGGGACCTTGATTTCCAAAAGAAATGCAAAATTTTATTTCATCTGAAAACAACACCTTGGACCACTGAGCAACAGTCCAGGTCTTTTTCTCCTTGGCCCAGGTAAGACGCTTCTGGCGTTGTCTATTGGTCATCAGTGGCTTGACACGAGGAATGTGACACTTGTAGCCCATGTCCTGGATACGTCTGTGTGTGGTGGCTCTTGAAGCAATGACTCCAGCAGCAGTCCACTCCTTGTGAATCTCCCCCAGATTTTTGAATGGCCTTTTCTTAACAATCCTTTCAAGGCTGCGGTTATACTGGTTGCTTGTGCACCTTTTTCTACCATACTTTTTCCTTCCACTCAACTTTCCATTAATATGCTTGGATACATCACTCTGTGAACAGACAGCTTCTTTAGCAATGATCTTGATTTCTAAATGAAAATTAGAACTCTGGGACCTTGTGGAGTGTGTCAATGACTGCCTTCTGGACATCTGTCAAGTCAGCAGTCTTCCCCATGATTGTGGAGCCTACTGAAACATACTAAGGGACATTTTTAAATGCTTAGGAAGCCTTTGCAGGTGTTTTGTTAACTTTATATATGTTGTTAATTTTAATATTTTGTTAATTATTCTAATTTACTGAGATAATGACTTTTGTGTTTTTTTGGCTGTAAGTCATAATCATCAACATTAACAGAAATAAACACTTGAAATAGATCACTCTGTTTGTAATGACTCTATACAATATATGAATTTCACTTTTTGTAATGAACTGAAATAAATTAACTTTTTGATGATATTCTAATTTTGTGAGAAGCACCTGTAACATATCCCTTATTTTCAAGTTAAGCTCCTTCCTATAAGTGATCAGAATTTCCTTATGGAAAAATTCCATTCTTTTCCTATAGCAAATCACTCTCATGCTTGTGATTTGCTATTCAGAGTGGGCACCTGAATAGTATAAGAAAATAGAGATCAGATAACACTTTTTTTCACTGCTATAACAAATTTTTATAGACTTCAGGGCCAGTCGCAGTGTTCTCAGAATGGCCCTGGAGCCCCATAACAGCAAGTTACAGTGCCTTGATAAGCAAGCTAGTCACATTGTCCCCACTGAAGTGTTTCTTAATGTGTTTTCTTTCACTTCGTTACTTTGAAATACACGTAAAAAAAGAAAAAGAAGAATTTTTCATATGACTCATTTTTATCAGGAAGCGGAATGAACAGTATCTACAATTATCTGATTTGTAACATGATGCACATTGCAGTAAGATCCATTGAACATCAGCTTGGGTCATCCTGAAGGCAGATTGGAGTCCTACATTCTATGTAGTATGTAAATATAATTATTCCTACTTAGTTATATATGTCATAAATATTCGACAGATGTGGGTCTCACCTATGGGGCCAGAAAGGGAGAGAATCAAAGGAAAGGTTGCTGCAAACCTTCTTCTTTCCCTTTACATCTATGAGAGACTTGAAAACAATAGAGTAGCTGTCCCTCCAGATAGGTGTAGGTCCCAAAGATGATCCTGTGAATATGCTATAAATTACCAAAATGGGAATTCTCCTTTAAGTATCATGTCTTAACCCAAAACGGCAATTTTTTTTTTTGAAAATTAAAATCTAAAAATAAAAATATGTAAGGAAATTTCAAAGACCCATTAGAGAGGTACTCCCGTTTCCAAGCTCCTATCCCAATATGTAGTAGGTGTAATAATAATATTAGCAAATATCTCCAGTTAGAAATGTAGCATAGTTCTTCTGATTCGCTATGTCTCTTACCCCATGTGCAGAGCATTGCCGTAGCTTAGGTATCCATCCTTACAACCACTCATATAGTTACAGGTACCTGTTAGTGGCCATAATCATGGATACCTAAGCTACTGCAATGCCCTGCATATGGAAAGCAAAATAGCGAATCAGAATAAATATATGTTTCTAATTAGATGTATTTGCTAATAGTATTATTATTGCACCTGCTACATATTGGAATAGCATCCTGGAGATGGGAATACGCCCTGGGGCGTAACTATCATTATAGAGGCTGGTATGGGACCCACAGTGTCATGGATTCCCGTGGTTCAACATATCAATATCAGAAAATGTTGTGCAACAGAAGCATAGCTATGTCAAGGATGCTTGAGGATGTGCAGCATTATTTACAGGGGTAGAACTACAGTCATAGCAGCTATAGACCTAGTCTCCCGGTACTTACCTGCACACAACCTCCGATCCTCACAAGATCTCCTTCTCTACTCCCTTCTTATCTCCTCTTCCCACAATCGTATACAAGATTTCTCCCGTGCATCCCCTACTCTGGAACTCTCTACCCCAACATGTCAGACCACGCCTACCGTGGAAACCTTCAAAAGGAACCTGAAGACCCACCTCTTCCGACAAGCGTGCAACCTGCAGTAACCATCGCTCCACCATACCACTGCACAACCAGCTCTACCCCCATCTACTGTATCCTCACCCATCCCTTGAGAATTTTGTGAGCACTCTCGGGCAGGGTCCTCGCTCCTCCTGTACCAGTCGCTGATTTGTATTGTTCCAAATTATTGTTATTGTAATTGTTTGTGCCATGGAATAAATACCGCTATAATAATAAATAATAATAATAACTATAGCAGCAGCTACAGGTTCTACAATAACAAGGCTGCATGGGACGCCATGCAGACAAGAAGAACAAATGTGCGCACATTATGTTCATCCTGCAGAGTTCCCTGCTGTGACATCTCACAGTTCATTATTGCCCTCTGCTCTGCTGTCAGTGTCAGATCTGATTCTTCTTACCTCTCTGCATTGTGTATGCTTCCTCCAGCTTATGGTCAGAAAGGAGACAGTGGGAAGGATTCACCGCATGTCATTTTACAGGGCTCAACAGCTCAGCAAGACCAGAAAGTTAACAACAGTCCAGTCTGTAGTGTGTCCTCTACTTTGTTACTGAGTCTCTGAATCCTTCCCCTAACAGATTGGGAAATGTATTACGTTTTGCAATTTCCAACTGAGAAAACTGCTACCTTATATTTATATGCTCTGCTTGTGTGTTCTTCTGCAGCATCACAGCTTTTCAGTCTCTTTCACTTCTTGGTTGCTGAGGGGCGGGCACTCGTCCTTGAGTGATAGGTCAGTAGCAGTGTGGTCAGTAGCAGAACTGTAGCATTAGCAGAACTAGTGCTGAGCTTTATGGTTCTACTGTAACATTTTCAGCTATCATTGCTTGTTCAAAAGTCTACACTGATATCACTATATTTGCATATAGAAAATAATTAGGCCTTTGAACAAACACATAATAGGAAAGGGAAAGTTACAGCAGTGATTAGATGAACTGCTCTGTAAGCAGTGACAGTTGGGGGCCAAAGGCTGGTGATTTTGCAGGCATTATAACAGATCAGGAGCTGTCAGGGATGGGGAAGGAGGTAAACAGCTAGCTGCCCTACAGAAATTAATGAGCTGTACAATGTTTACTGGGATCTCAGAGGTTAACTAATCTCCTGGAGTGTAACTACTGCGCACACTCAATCAGGCAGTTAAGTCGATCTCCTTGGATCACCATGTCGATCTCCTGTACACCATGTAAGATAAAAGCTATCATAGCAGAAAACTACAGCAGAAAGAATTAAGAAAGTCAGTTGCAAACTTGCTTATTTCTAAACTATCTAACTAACTAAACCAATCCTTTAAATAATCCTTTAAAGCTTAGTGTGCATGTGTGTGTTGTATGTGTGCTACCCCAAAGTCACAGCATAGAAGAGGTATGGACACTGGTGGACACAGACAGAAAAGGGCCCCTGAGCAAGAACAATATATGGGCCCTTTCCAGTCCAACAGCGCATCATAATACACAATTACATCTGTTTTTGGAGATCAAAATGGACCCCCTTACCTCTTGGGCCACTGTATGGCTGCTCAATTTCCACCAATAATATCTCTGCCCCTGGGTATGGGTGTTTATATAAAACATGTCGGGGCATTGATGGTCGTATATACTGTAAAACTTTGTTGCAGCACATGATGCCAATCCACAGCAATTACTACTTCTTTATCTTTCATTAATGCAATGCATATCACTGATGAAGCTCATGTGTTGACCAAAATGTCTACATTTATGTTTTGGATTGCTTGCACTTGATAAATTAAATCAATATCAAGTTTTGAGCGCCATGTTTTAATACGATTATTTAGGAGTTGGGATCCTACTTGAGCACCAAACACAGGCGTGCCCTGTACACACTCTTGGTGCATTGATGGTAACCTGTAAATTAATTGATCTGCCTTATAGTTTCTTATATTTAGCCACCTTTCATTTTAATTGGTTAAGCTGTTTCTTTTATTTTTTACATAGGACTGAATTATCCCTTTAAGTAAGAAATCCAAATGTGTTTTGAAACCCACGGGAGATTTATAAATCATTGAATACCATGTCTTTTATTTAGGTAGAAAATAATATCTGTATTAAGTTTACTTGTAACTGTATGTATTTGGGATATATTTAACGATTACCTGTGACAGTCCATATATTTTATGTATATGTTATTGTATATAGTGTGTAAGTTTATATCAAATATATATTCATCGGTCCAGAGAAGATTAAAGGGTACCTCCAATGTTGCTGATATTCTTGTCTCCTTCCCCAAATTTGAGTCATGCAGATCTGGCCATGTTATAGCAACTTTATGGTAGATAAAGGCTATATATAGTAAAGAAGGACTAGTGTCATATGATTGCCTTGTCAACTGTACTGCTGCATTGTCCAAGGTGCAGCTGTATCTCCCAGTTCCGGGTATAAACTTCTGCTAGGGGTGATGACAAGACCAGCACCATTGAAGGTACGTTTTAATATATTGTGGCTTCATGTACATAACGGTGTGCTATTTGGCTCATAATGTTCATGTTTAGGGTGTGGGGGTGCCAAAACCATTGCTATTGGGCTAAGTCTATTTTACTTATGACCTTTCTTTTAAGCTTTGCTCTTTTTGAACCTTAAAAAGTAGCTAAGCTTTCTTTTTTATAATAATTTTGTTCGGCATGGAAAGTTATGAAACTTTGTTAAACACTTTATTCCCAGACTTGACTTCAAACCTGTAAAAAAAAAAATCATGTAAGTGGCTTCCAAGCCCCTACTTTTCCCCAGTCTATTTTCTTGCGTTCAGCTGCAGCTTTGGAGTACAGATGATGGCAGTGAAAGGGTCAGCATTAGTGATGAGCGAGCATGTTCTGTTAATCCTGTCGGCGAGCATGCTCGGGTGCTCGCCGAGTATCTTCTGCGTGCTCGGGTGTTATGTTTGAGTCACTCCGTGCCCGTGATTTGCAACTGTTTGACAGCTTTCTTAGGCATTCCTCACATGTATTAAAGCTGTCAAACAGTCGCAAATCATGCGCACGGAGTGAGTCAAACATAACACCCGAGCACGCTGAAGATACTCAGAAAACACTCGAGCATGCTTGTAAATCTTGTGTAATGAGCATGCTTGCTCATCACTAGTCAGCAGCTGTCTCCTCCTCGAAGTGCAGCTACAGCAGCTTATCCCCATATTTAGTGAGACACGCACATGTGCTGAGCTGACCATTTCACCGCCATCATCTTTACTCCAAGGGTACATTCTGATGTCAATGAAGTTAAAGGCAGGCAAATAGACCCGGGACAGACAGGAGTTTGGAAGCCACTTACATGCAATTCTTTTTACACAAATGAAGTAAAATGACCTAATAAAGTGATTTGCAAATTTACATAATTTTCAGTGCTGGACAAAATTATTTAAAGAAAAATAAAGTCTCTAAAAGTCTCTATTTGAAGACTTCCATTGAAGGAGAGCTCACCACTTCTCGGGGCAGCCTGCTCCACTCATTGATAACCCTCACTGTCAAAAAGTTTTTTCTTTTAATATCTAATTGGTATCTTCTCCCTTTCAGCTTCATTCCATTGCTTCTCTTGTTTCCATTGCAAATGAGAATAAGAATGATCCCTCTATACGGTGACATCCCTTCAGATATTTGTAGACAGCTATTAAGTCTCCTCTCAGTCTTCTTTTTTCCATCTAAACAGCCCCAGATCCTTTAACCGTTCCTCATAGGACATAGTTTGCAGTCCGCTCACAATCCTTGTATTTCTTCTCTGAACGTGCCCTGGTTTAATTGTTGAATGTGTTGCTCTGTATTGTCTGATATCGTTTGTACACGATGTACCCTCTGATTTGTAAAAGGCTGTAGAATATTTTGGAGCTATGTAAATAACATTATTACTATTATCTGTTGCTTTTTAAGTAAACATTTCTGTAGATTTGGCCAATTGGTGTTTCTCTATTTTGCAATTTGCTGTCTACTGCCTGTTGTCAAGACGGATCTGTCTGTAGTTACAGACAAGCAGGACAGATTGCAAAAAGTGGAGGTATTCTTGTAAATCTGATACTACTCCATGATCTTACACAGACAGTGATACAGGACATTTTGCCTCAGCTCAGTAGACAGTATGAAAGCTGCAGGACTTACTTTTACCATGCATGGATCTGTCTATTACTTTTTTTTTCAGTCGTCCACTTGCAATGTTCAATTGACAATACTCATCCTTCTGCTCTTCAAAGAAATGATAGAAGTGATTCCAAGGGGTCTGGCAGCTGGAGGAGGCATAAAATTACCTGGCAGGAACAATAAGTGAAACAATAGAACAATAGCACAGGTATTTTGTGCTGTATAGGATTGTGCATTTATATTATATTCTCATCCAAATGACAAGTACAATTTAATTTCTTACCATATCTTTGTAGCCTTGTTTTCTATTGTTTCCCTACTTGCAGCAATAAAGTATAATGATACAGTTCTAGCTGTTGCCATGAAGCCACAGCATAAATGTCTGCACATAAGGAACCCAGCAATGGTTTTATTGGTAATTTTATCACTCTAAAAAAAATTTACACTCTCAAACAAATAAGGCCATCTTAAAATGACTACAAAATCCAATAATATCTGGAACTTAAACATAAAACGTTTTTTCAAACAGCATCAATTACAGTATAATCCCATAACATGTAGAATGGTAACGTATAGAAGGAAAAACGGCAAAAGAAAAATACAGAATAGCATTCATAAAACAGAATAAAATCTTTTACTTACCAGCAGTAAAGGAAAAGCAGATAAGCATTTTCTGCTAACGCAGTCTATACATTATAAAGACGAAAGTAACAAGACAATGGAGTGAGTCGGAAGTACTGGAGCCATTATATCAAAGCCTGGAGTCGGGTAGCTAGCCTGCAAAAATAGAAAAAATGCCACTTATAGGGAATGAAAATGTTATAAATTAAGTCAGTAGCAAGAAAATTTACATAAGCTAAAAAGGACAATAAATGGCATTGATACATCATGTATTATAAAACATCTGAATCCTTTGTATCTATGCTATTACCAGCCCAAATCTCCTCTATCAGTGAATAGAAATAGTTTCTTTTTGTTCAGTCCATAATTATCTCCGCGCTTCCTGACTCATGGGATGCTATTATACCTATCGTCAACAAAAATACAAATGTTCTTACGGAGGCATCAAACTATTGAGTCTGTTCCTTGACAAAATGTAACTTAATAGTATTATCATGTTCAAGGTGTTTCAGGCTTGTAGGTTGTAGAAAAGAAAGATGGTAATAACTCGCCTTGTTGTAATAACCTATATTTTACTCTATAAATAGGTAGCGGCTTCCAGCTCTGAATACAAAGCAGCATTTTACTGCAGCACCAGCGAGTGTAAAATATTCTGAATATACTGGATTATATTTTCAAGGAGTAAAATGTCCTGACAGCATCATTTATTACAGCATTCTGGTCAAGCAATGATACATACACAACATATTTGTCATACTTAGCCCGTCTCTGCAGAATGTAAATTGAGTAAGCATCGCCTGACAAATAAGTTGAGAATAATGCCGCAGTTTATTATATAGGACAAATAAAGCTCGAAGATAGTGGTTTTATGTCAAAACAATGCATCTACATTAAAAGGGGAGAATGTACGATAAGAACTAGCAAGGAGTGGGTAATATCTACAGGTGAATATGGCAGTTGAATACTTCTTGAAAAGCTACCAAATTATTGAAGCCCAAAGCTACAAGTCTATGTGACCAGAAACAATGGTGTAGAGCAGGGATGTCAAACTCAAACACACAGAGGGCCAAAATGAAAAACTTGGGACAAAGTTGTGGGCCAACCGGTATACAGTATAATGGGCCCCACAAAGTCCTCCATACAGAATAATGGGGCCCACAAAGTCCTCCATACAGTATTATGGACACCACATAGTCCTCCATACAGTATCATGGGCACCACATAGTCCTTCATACAGAATAATGTGCCCCACATAGTCCTCCATACAGTATAATGGCCCCACATAGTTCTCTATACAGAATAATGGACCCCACATAGTCATCCATACAGAATAATGGCCCTGCATAGTTCGCTATACAGAATAATGGGCCCAAATAGCCCTCCATACAGAATAATGGGCCCCACACAGTTCTCCATACAGAATAATGGCCCCGCATAGTTCTCTATACAGAATAATGGCCCCACATAGTCCTCCATGCAGTATTATGGGCACCACATAGTCCTCCATACAGAATAATGGGCCCACATAGTCCTCTATAAAGAATAATGGGTCCATATAGTCCTCCATACAGAATAATGGGCCCCACATAGTCCTCCATACAGAATAATAAGAATAATGGGTCCCACATAGTCCTCCATACAGAATAATAAGAATAATGGGTCCCACATAGTCCTCCATGCAGTATTATGGGCACCACATAGCCCTCCATACAGAATAATAACCCCACATAGTCCTCTATACAGAATAATGACCCCACATAGTCCTCTATACAGAATAATGGGCCCCACACAGTCCTCCATACAGAATAATGGCCCCACATAGGGGTGGTGGTTCTGGTGTCGCAGGCCAAATAAAACCACCCTCTGGGCCAAATTTAGCCCAAAGACCAGAGTTTGACATGTGTGGTGTAGAGGAAAGGTGAATATGTAAAATTCCATGCAGATTAACTACCAAAATTAGCCTGTTTGCGAGCAGCTATAAATACAGAGGACTCTAAAGGTGCTTATACAGCTTAGAAAGCTATCAGCCAAATTCTTGTTTGGAGAACAGCTAAGTCTCCCAACTACCCCATATACATGAACAATCAGCTTGGCAAAGCGTCAATGTGATCCCTAAGGGTAGATCAGAGTAACTCCTAGTTCACATTCTTATTGTGTTCCATGATGAAGAACGTATTGTGGTAACATTCTAAATCTCCAAGAGTCATGATTCAGACAGAACCCCCTACAGAACCCCGACTGAGCCATTCACCATAATAAGGCAGACATAGTCACTTTTTACTCCCTCTGGCCTCTGTTTTGGTGGCATTCATCTTTTTGGCAGACAACCCTGTGGTAGGTCACACTTTTTATGTCCACCTAAAAAGATAGATTTTATCAGGGATTTAGATGGAAATCCCCCAATGGAGTGCTCAATGTAGAGCATAGTAAGAATGTGTATCAGGCCTAAAACTCTCTGACAGTGGCATATGTATTTAGAGAACAAAAGGATTGGGTGTGCTAAAGAAGAGTGGTCGAAAATTCCTGTTGGAAGGTGTAAGAAGCTTGTTGATGGTTATAGAAAGGGATTGATTGCGGTTATTTATCCCAAAGGGTGTGCAACAGAATAATAAGTTGAGGGTGTCAACAGCTCAGGGGGTTTTGTGTGAAATGATGTCCAATTTGCCTTTTTTTCTCAGTTTTTTTTGTGATGCTCCAATACACACAAAGAAAATAAACATGTGTATAACAAAACATGTGTAATTGCAATAATTTTCTGGGAGAAATATTTTTCTGAAACAATTTCAAGGGTGCCAACACTTTCGGCCATGACTAAATATACAATAGTTATCATGTTTTAGGAAACTCTATGGTGTGTTTGAAGGTCCTGAACCCAAACCCATTTCCTGCTTGTTTCGAGTCCTCACCAGTACCCTATGGACCCAATTCACCAAACATTTTACTCTAGTATTCTGTCAGAAAATGCTTTGAAAAGTCGCATAATTTTGATGCAACTTGATGCTTCGCTAAAATTTTGCACTCACGCAAGACAAGATGGGGATGTGGTGACTGCCTCTCGTCAAATTTATGGCGATCAGTGGTGTACACCACTCTCCCGATGCTCCTGATCCATGAAGAGGCATATGGAGTGTCTGATTCCAGCACATCGCCTCATTAAGACTGGCGTGCTAAATCGGGCCCTAAGAGTGTAATTAAGGTATTTTTCATCACTTCGCTTTGTCGCTTTTTTCTTACATAAGTTAGGAAATAGTTATTCTTTTACTATAACATTTTCAAGCTTTGCATCAGCTCCAGCCACCTGTGCTTGCAGGTCTGCATCTTTTGTGACATCAATGGGTTTCACACATTTTTTTGTATGTGGCCAATCGTCAGAGCAGGACATTGAGGTATCTTCAGTCTTTACTCCATCAGCCCAGGTCACTGCTAGCTCCAGAACTGCTGTACATCCAACGATACTGCAAGAATTTCTCTGCAACCGACCAAACTGCGAGACCCACCACCTTATTACTGCACTTTTATGGGTAATAGTGAACAGGATTTGGACATAGTATTTATTTCTGTAGTGTGAAAGTAGTAAGATGAGGTAAAGCTTGTAACTTGTTTAATTTCCATTAACAATCATTCAAATAATTAATGTTCACATATGATATAATTTCTGTTTAGAAATTAGAAATTTATTATATTGCATTTTGTGTCAGATAGAAATAAATACAGGGAACAATACAGCCATTGTACAAATAATTAAAGAGTTATTCCCAAAATAACAAGTTATCCCCTACACACAGGGGCACTGTAATACCGAGAATGGGATTCTTCGGACCACCTCTCCATTCATTGTCTAGGGACTGCTGGAAATAGAGGATCAGTCTACTCCACTTTCTCCTCTAGTCCCATAGACAATGAACAGAGCGGTGGTTGAGCATGCACAATTATGCTCCATTCAAGATGGGGCTGCAAAGCATCTGTCACGCTAGGTGAGGGAGGATCAAGTGTACAACAATGGGAAAAGAGGGGAAGCCCAACAACTAGGGAAAGGGAGAGTGGAGACTACTAGTCGGATCTTACAACACCCTGACTCCCCTACCATCCCTAAATAGGTTCCGCATCTTTCGCCAAGCAGGATACCTAAACCCTATCTGTTCCTAGAGCTAAGCCCTAGATAGGGAGGGGAAGGGGTGAGCACTAGTCAGCCTCCACTGCAACTAAAGACAAACAAGGAAAACAGACAAGGGGATACACTTAGCTTGAGGAGTAGAGATGAGCGTTGTTCTACTCGAACTGTTCGCCAATCTCAAATTCGAGCTGTTTTGGGCGGTGTTCGAGCCGTTCGGCGAACACGAACAATTTGAGAAAAATTCGGCTGTTCGAGGTTATGTTCGATAACTGTTCGTGCACCAAAATCATAACTGGATTTTTTCTCAGTAATGATGAAAATTAATGTTAATACGCAGTTTGAGTGTACAGCGGGGTGGGGGGAGGGGCAGGGGATGGATCTCTGCAGGAACAATGAAGATCTCCATTTTTTTTTTCTCTTTCCCGCATTTACAGTGGGGAGGTGCAATCTGTCAGCCTATCAGCAGCGCACACGCGGAGCGAAGTGCTTTTTTTCACACAAGCAAGGGCATGTGTCATTGGCAGTGTATGTCACATGTCCTTGCCCTATAAGACCAAGCCATTTTCCCCGTCGCCACCATTTTCTCACTGCTGCAGCTGCGTGTTAGACGGCACCGCTGTTGCTGTGTGCGCTATACCTTGTTAATTTCAAGCCAATTTTCGCACAAATCTACAGATAGCTTGGGAGTAGGGAATAGTTGTGATTGCAGTCCTTTTAAGGACTAGGTTACAGCATTTCCTACGACTTTTATCAGGCAGGTCTGTGCTCTTAAATAGATAGATTGTGGGAGTAAAGACTAATTGTAATTGGAGTCCTTTTCAGGACTAGGTTACATCAGTTCCTATCAGTTTTTGCCAGGCAGGTCTGTGCCAGTGCTGTGCAAGTTTTTTTCACAGCATTTGGCTGAATCTAGCAAAGCTAATCCTTTTTGGCCTATTGCAGAGTGTGTTAGTCAGTGGAGTAGCCTATCTGTGTTGCAAGATATAACACCTGTGTATAGAATACCAATTTTTTACTGCACCTAGTGAAGTAAAATCTTTTGGGCATAGCATCATTCTATTAGTCCATCTATACTGACCTCCATCAGGTTGCAAATTGAATATAATTTTTTTCTGCATCTAGCTCTGAAAAAATATTGGGCTTCTAGCTGTGTGTGGGACTTGTTGTATTAGTCCATCTATACTGACCTCCATCAGGTTGCAAACTGCATATATTTTTTTCTTCATCTACCTCTGAAAAAATATTGGGCTTCTAGCTGTGTGTGGGACTTGTTCTATTAATCCATCTATACAGACCTCCATCAGGTTGCAAACTGAATATATTTTTTTCTGCATCTACCTCTGAAAAAATATTGGGCTTCTAGCTGTGTGTGGGACTTGTTGTATTAGTCCATCTATACTGACCTCCATCAGGTTGCAAACTGAATATATTTTTTTCTCCATCTACCTCTGAAAAAATATTGGGCTTCTAGCTGTGTGTGGGACTTGTTGTATTAGTCCATCTATACAGACCTCCATCAGGTTGCAAACTGAATATATTTTTTTCTGCATCTACCTCTGAAAAAATATTGGGCTTCTAGCTGTGTGTGGGACTTGTTGTATTAGTCCATCTATACTGACCTCCATCAGGTTGCAAACTGAATATATTTTTTTCTGCATCTACCTCTGAAAAAATATTGGGCTTCTAGCTGTGTGTGGGACTTGTTCTATTAATCCATCTATACAGACCTCCATCAGGTTGCAAACTGAATATATTTTTTTCTGCATCTACCTCTGAAAAAATATTGGGCTTCTAGCTGTGTGTGGGACTTGTTGTATTAGTCCATCTATACTGACCTCCATCAGGTTGCAAACTGAATATATTTTTTTCTCCATCTACCTCTGAAAAAATATTGGGCTTCTAGCTGTGTGTGGGACTTGTTCTATTAATCCATCTATACAGACCTCCATCAGGTTGCAAACTGAATATATTTTTTTCTGCATCTACCTCTGAAAAAATATTGGGCTTCTAGCTGTGTGTGGGACTTGTTGTATTAGTCCATCTATACTGACCTCCATCAGGTTGCAAACTGAATATATTTTTTTCTGCATCTACCTCTGAAAAAATATTGGGCTTCTAGCTGTGTGTGGGACTTGTTCTATTAATCCATCTATACAGACCTCCATCAGGTTGCAAACTGAATATATTTTTTTCTGCATCTACCTCTGAAAAAATATTGGGCTTCTAGCTGTGTGTGGGACTTGTTGTATTAGTCCATCTATACTGACCTCCATCAGGTTGCAAACTGAATATATTTTTTTCTGCATCTACCTCTGAAAAAATATTGGGCTTCTAGCTGTGTGTGGGACTTGTTCTATTAATCCATCTATACAGACCTCCATCAGGTTGCAAACTGAATATATTTTTTTCTGCATCTACCTCTGAAAAAATATTTGGCCTTCTAGCAGTGTGTGGGACTTTCTCTATTAGTCCATCTATACTGACCTCCATCAGGTTGCAAATTAAAAATAATTTTTATCTGCATCTAGCTCTGAAAAAATATTTGGCCTTCTAGCAGTGTGTGGGACTTTCTCTATTAGTCCATCTATACTGACCTCCATCAGGTTGCAAATTAAAAATAATTTTTATCTGCATCTAGCTCTGAAAAAATATTTGGCCTTCTAGCAGTGTGTGGGACTTTCTCTATTAGTCCATCTATACTGACCTCCATCAGGTTGCAAATTGAATATAATTTTTTTCTGCATCTAACCCAGCCAATAGTTTTGGCCTAATACCACAGTTTGGCCACTCAGCTCTGCTCGGTTCCCATCCATTGTTTTTTTGTGCAAACAACTCCAGAGTTGTTAATTAGTTAACCACCAAAATGAGTGGAAAAAGGCCTGCTGCCGGTGGAAAGGGGAATAGGCGTGTTGGGAAGGGGAAAAAAGGTTGTGTCCGTGGGGTAGGTGTTAAAGCAACAGTAACATCTGCAGAAGAAAGACCATCTTCCAGTCAAACTAAAATGTCTACTTCTTTTAGTGGACAATGTGATAAGATCCCTTTCTTACGGCCACGCCAATCGCTACAAATACCAGATGAGGCACAAAAACAGCAGGTGCTTCAACGGATATCAAGTGCTCCTTTAAGTGGGCTCTCCTCCACATCAACTTCAACATCACAAATACTCCAGTCCTCAAAGGTGTCACCCCAATCGCACTTGCTTCCTCACAGCTCCCAAATCTCCAGCTGCCCTTCTGAGTATGAGGAAGAACAGATGGTTGAGTCTGCAGAGCTGTTTACTCATACTATAGCCTGGGAATCAGAGGTCGACTCCAGCGCTTCTGTGAATCCAGACGAGGAAATGATCTGCACTGATGCCCAGAATCTTTATGAGTCGGATCCAGGACCAGACGCAGAAGGTTCTGACCATAATGTGGACCCTCATTCCCAAACTGTAACTCCTGTTGGTGGAGACAATGAGGAAGACGATGATAAGACTCAAATACCCGATTGGAGCGACAACTTTAGTTTTTTGTCAGGGCAGGAACAGGTTGGCTCTGAGGACGACGGGTGTGATAACGCACAGGGTGATGATGATGAGGTTGGAGATCCCACTTACTGTCAACCCACAGTTAGCCAAGAGATGAGGTCAGCAGAGGAGGTGGAGGAAGATGCTAGTGACGACGAGGTCAGGTTGCGCCTTCCTGGACAGAGACGTAGTACTGGAAGCACGTCAACAACTGCATCCTCAAACACAACTCTGCCTCTCACCACAAGTCGTGGTGGCTCTTCAGGTCGCATGGGTGCTAAGCCTTGCATAGCCTGGGCATTTTTTCAGATCGATAAAGATGACCCAACTCGTGTTATCTGTAACATTTGTCAGCAAAAGCTAAGTAGAGGCCAAAAAATACATAGTTTGAGTACTTCATGCATGAACCGGCACATGGACATGAAGCATAAGTTGCAGTGGGAAGCTCAGTGTGCTACAATGCGGCCTAGCCGGCCGGGACAACCACCGTCTGCCATATCTTGTGCATCCGCGGCCTCTTCATCCTCTGTGACTGGGGGGACAGCAGTCACACCTGTTTTGGGGCGCAGACCTGCCACCTCTTTACCCGCAACAGCCAGCGTGATTGGCAGGTCATCATTTTCTTTGGAGGTGGTAACACCAGCTGGTGTTGAGCGCTGTCCGACATCGATAGCACCACCTTTGGATCAAGGCAACCTAACATGTCCGCCTGCATCTTCCTCACAGACCGGCAGTTTGCCGGGGACACCCTTATCAACCCCGTCTAAGCACAATAGCCAGCCCTCGGTCCCTCAGATGTGGACAAGTAAAAGACCATTTCCTCCTAGCCATGAGAAAGCTAAGAGGTTGAATTTCACCATCTGCAAGTTCTTGGCTACAGAAATGCTGCCTTTCCGCCTGGTGGACACAGAGGATTTTCGAGACCTTATGTCCGTCGCAGTGCCCCAGTACCAGATGCCCAGTTGGCACTACTTCTCAAAGAAAGGTGTGCCTGCGCTCCACCAGCATGTCGCACACAACATCACCGCTTCTTTGAGAAACTCTGTGTGTGACAGGGTGCATTTCACCACAGACACTTGGACGAGTAGGCATGGACAGGGGCGTTACATGTCGCTGACTGGGCACTTGGTAACTATGGTGACAGCAGGACAAGGGGCTGCTGTCCAAGTCTTGCCATCCCCACGAGTTGTGCGTCAATCCTCTTTATGTCAAAGTTCCTCCACTGCTTCTGCCTCCTCAACCTCCTCTCGGTCTTCCACCTGCACCCAAAGCCTGTCTGGTCATGCCACAAGCTTTCTAACTGCGCAGAAGGGATCCTGCACACCTCCTTACTATGCTGGCAGTAGGGCTCAACGTCATCAGGCGGTTTTTACATTGAAATGTCTGGGAAATGTGAGTCACACAGCTGAGGAGTTGTGGTCAGCTCTGGAGAACCAATTTCATGAATGGTTGTCTCCACTGGACCTGAAACCAGGGAAGGCCGTGTGCGACAATGCTGCAAACCTGGGTGCGGCCCTTCGCCGGGGCAATGTCACACACGTGCCTTGTATGGCTCACGTGTTGAACCTGTCCAGCAATTTTTAGCCCACTATCCCAGACTAGATGGCCTTCTGCAGAGGGCACGGTCGCTGTGTGCTCACTTTCGCCGTTCGCATCCCGCAGCTCAGCGACTTACATCTCTACAGAAGTCGTTGGGCCTGCCACTTCACCGGCTAAAATGCGATGTGCCTACCCGGTGGAATTCAACTCTGCACATGTTGCAGCGACTGTGGCAGCACCGACAAGCCCTGGTGCAATACGTTCTGACGTATAGCCTGGGCCAACGAGATCCAGAGGTGGGGCAAATCACGCTGGAGGAGTGGTCTCAGAGCAGGGACCTATGCACCCTTCTGCACAGTTTTGAAATGGCGACGAAGATGTTTAGTGCTGACGATGCCATTATCAGCATGACTATTCCGGTGATTTACATGCTGGAGCACATGTTAAACAGAATTCGGAGTCAGGTGGTGGCACAAGAGGAGGTGGAGGAAGTAGAGGAGGAGGAGTTGTATGCGGAAGGGCTAACATCTGCAAGGTCCAGACGGTCGGCAGCACCAAGGCGGCAGGCATGTGAGGGTGGGGGAGATGGTTTTACCAGGGCGCATGGTAGCAGCCAAACTAGTGAGGAAGGTGCAGGAGCCCAGGAAGAAGTGGAGGACGAACTGATGGAAGACTCATCAGATGAGGGAGACCTTGATCACATTTCTGTTGTGCGAGGTTGGGGGGAGAGGACAGAGGAAGGAAGCATGATTGTTACCTCGCCACCAACACAACAGGGACTTGGTGCTCCTGGATGCGCAACACACATGAGTGCCTTCTTGCTGCACTACCTGCAACATGGCCCTCGAATTGTGAGAATTAGAAATAATCCTGACTACTGGGTTGCCACACTGTTAGATCCCCGGTACAAAAGTAAATTTGCAGAAATTATTCCTGCCATAGAAAGGGATGCACGCATGCAGGAGTATCAGCAGAGACTGTTGCAGAATCTTACATGTGCTTTTCCACAAAATACCAGTGGTGCACGTAGTGAATCTCACAGTTCCAACTTGCCAACCGTGGGACCGTCAAGTGTTCAGCACTCAAACCGTAACAGAACCACAGTATCTGCTGGTAACATCAATTTTGCGGAATCATTTCACCACTTTTTTAGCCCATCCTTTGCAAGGCCACAGGAGACAAGAAGTCTGACACATAGTCAACGCCTAGAGACGATGGTACAGGAGTATCTCCAAGTAAATATTGAAGCCACGACTGTGTCACTGGACCCTTGCTGTTTTTGGGCTTCCAATCTGGATAAATGGCCGGAGCTAGCCACTTACGCCTTGGAGATCTTGTCATGCCCCGCAGCCAGCGTTCTGTCTGAACGTGTGTTCAGCGCTGCTGGTGGTGTGCTGACAGATAAGCGCACGCGGCTCTCCACTGATAATGTAGACAGACTCACGTTCATAAAGATGAACAAATCATGGATCCGAAACGACTTTTCTACCCCTGTGTCATCCTGGGGAGAGTAAAAGCTTGATGATTGGTTAAAATCACCCTACCAACCGTTTTAAGCTTTCAAATTACTAATCATGTTTATCTGTATCTTGGCTGGAAAATAATTTGGGCTTTATAGCAGTGTGCAGCACTGATTCTATTAGGCCATCTATAATAAGCTCCACCAGATTTAAAATTACTAATCATGTTTATCTGTATCTTGACTGGAAAATAATTTGGGCTTTGTAGCAGTGTGCAGCACTGATCCTATTAGGCCATCTATACTAAAGCTTCACCAGATTTAAAATTAATAATAATTTTTAGCTGCATCTAGCCCGGAAAATAATTTTGGGGCTCCGAGATGCGCAAGACACATAAGTGCCTTCTTGCTGCACTACCTGCAGCATGACCCTCATATTGTCAGAATTCGAAGTAATCATGACTACTGGGTTGCCACACTCTTAGATCCCCCAAACTTTTCGATCAACCTTTTCATTTTAATAAAGACCAAAAAAATGGTCATTTTTGAAATTATAAGCATTAGCAGGTTGTTAGAAACTGAAATCAAACAGTTTTCAACTCAAAACTTTATTCTAGGTGATGTTACATTTTCACATAGGACCCCTTGTTCGAAAGGAGCTTCTGAACTCTCTCGTCCATTGAATTTGTCAGGTTTTGGATGGTTTCTGCTTCAATTGTTTTGCATGAGGACAGAATACCCTCCCAGAGCTGTTGCTTAGATGTGAACTGCCTCCCGCCATCATAGACACTCCTTTTAATGATGCTCCAAAGGTTCTGAATGGGGTAGAGGTCAGGGGAGCATGGGGGTCACACCATAAGTTTGTCCCCTTTTATGCCCATATCAGCCAGAGATGCAGATGTTTTATGTGCAGCATGAGATGGTGCATTATCATGCAGAAAAATGATCTTGCTGTGAAATACACGGTTCTTCTTCTTGAACCATGGCAGGAAGTGCTGTTTGAGAAAATCCACATACATTATGGAGTTCATCTTTAGCGCCTTCAGGGATCCTAAAGGGGCCGACAATCTCTCTCCCCATGATTCCAGCCCAAAACATTACTCCACCTCCTCCTTGTTGGCGCTGTAGCCGTGTTTGCGTGGGGTGTCCATCAACCAGCCATCCTCCACTCCATCCATCTGGACCATCGAGCGCTGCACGGCACTCATCCGTGAACAAAACAGTTTTGAAATCAGTCTTCATGTAATGTTTGGCCCACTGGAGCCGTTTCTGCTTGTGTGAAGTGGATAGAGGAGGTCGACAGGATGGCGTATGCACAGCTGCAAACCACTGAAGGACCCTGCATCTTGTTGTTCGGGGGACGTTGGAGGCACAAGCAGCTTCAAAAACTTGTCTGCTGCTATGACAAGGATTTTTTGCCGCTGCTCTTTCAACCTGACGTAATTGTAGGAAAGAATCCTCAATTTGCCCTTATCAGCACGCACACGTGTGTACTGTGAATCAGCTACATACTTCTTGATTGCCAAGACACTTCATCCTGATCATCGCACAATGTTGATTGTAGTCATGCCTTGACCTAAACACTCCACAATTTGTTGCTTCTCAGCAGCCGACACATCCTTTTTCTTTCCCATTTTGGCAGAAAATGTAGGCTGCTTAATAAAGTGAGACAGCCTTCTTAAGTAGTCTTGCCTTTCATTGGACACACCTGCCAAACTAATTAGCACAGGTGTCTGCAATTGCTTACAGTGATATAAAGAGCCCTGACACACATCACCATCAATGAGTTTAACTGACAAACAAACAAATTCTTCCCTTATCACTCCTAAACACTTTTTGCATAATAATTTGGAACACAGTGTACATGTGCTTTTCCACAAAACACCAGTGGTTCACGTAGTGAATCTTACAGTTCTAACTTGCCAACCGTGGTCTGTATGGAGTTGTTCAATAAAGGGCCCAAAATTAAGATAACATAGATGGGAGAGGTCTCTATGAATAGGAATTCCTAAGTATTTGATACCCTGTGAGGGCCAGGCAAAGGGAAAGTTGGACTGGATGGAATCCTATATGGATTTGGGGAGGGAGACATCGAGGGCCTCAGACTTCGCTGCATTGATTTTAAAATTTGACCATGTAACAAAGTGATCTATTTCAGCCATAACAGCATGGATGGATATATGTGATTGAGTGATATATACTAGGACATCATCAGCAAATAGAGAGCACTTGTACTCGGTGCCTCCCACCTCAATCCACCTAATATTGGGGTTATGGCGAATTGATGAGAGCAGGTGCTCCGTCACTAGGATGTATAAGAGAGGGGACAGAGAACATCCCTGCCTTGTCCCATTGGTGATTGTGAAAGGTGATGAAAATGTTCTGACGCGCCCCCTGGGCCTTGGGACACCCGGAGCCGGACCCTTTTTGGTGGATGCTGGTGGTTGTAGTCTCCGTGGCGGCAACCCGGTTCCGTGGCTCAGGGCAGTCAAACCAGTGGCGGAACTATTTATGTGGTTTTGATGTTTAAATGTCCGACTACGCCACCCGTGGATTGCGGTCAGAGTGAACCGCCGCTCCAGGGCAGACCGCTGAGGCTGGTGTTGTGGGTGCAGCAGAGCGTAGCATAACTCCCCACGGGAGGAGTATAGCCTCAGGGCAGTGTATGCGGAGGATGGGGGTGATGGTGCAGGGCAGCAGCAGTAATGACACGGAGTCAGTGATGCAGTCCAGGGCCTTTACTCACAGTTCTTATTATCCAGACCACGTCTGCAGGTAACGGCTGCCCACGTCGTACTGTGCTCACCAGGTGAGGGGCTCAGACAACTCCCAGATAACTTTGGAGTGCTTCACAGGACCCCCTTTGTGTGTCCTTTGTCTGGCCTTTCTTACCAACCCTTCTGTCCGGCTGCCTCGGGCCTCCTCTTGGTAAACTTGGCGCCAGTTTCCCTGACCCTATGTGGTGCTTTCCTAGCGGGTGTAGCGAGGGGCTGCGCCACATAAAATGTCACAGCCTCCTGTTTCTAGCTGAGGGTCGTTTCCTGCCTCCACTAGTTTCGGGGACCGGTCTCCCCCTTTGGCCTGACCCCTCCACGCAGGTGGATTCGGGCGTGCGGTGGCGACTCGCCCGTCCGCACCCCTGAGATTCCTTCGTTCCTCGTTCCTGGAGCCTTCTCCGCTCCTCTTCCTTCCTTCTCCCTTTTCCAGGCCTGGGCCTCTGTTACTAGGCCCGCCTCCGGAGCAGAGCTCATGCAGAGCCCCTGCTCCCTGCCACTTCTGCTCAGACTTCTCTGCACTGAACTAAGATGGTGCCCACCTTTTATACTCCCTTCTCAATGCACCCAGGAACTGCTTCCTCCCTGCTCCTGCACTACAGGGTTCCCCTTCCTCAGTGTTCCCTCCCCCCACTCCAGCCAGGGACAGGGACTGTCATGCCCATCTCAGGGGCATATTGGTCGCCCTGCCCCACAGCAATGTGGTGTAATGCATGCAGGTGTTGGGTCCTGATCCACACTACATCCTTACCTGAGAGTGAGATATCACACCTCTGGGTGAGGTGCAATACCTCTGTAGCAACCGAGCGCTCAGGGTGCTACAGTTCCATTTATCTTCAGCCTAGGTGACGTATTGCGATACAGGGCCGTGATTTTGGCTATAAAAGGGTCCCCTAGACCCCTACCCCAAGCTTTTTAAGAGAATCATATATGGCGTGCCAGGAAACTCTATGGAATGCTTTCTCAGCATCCAACGAGAGTATCTAATTACAAATTTTTAACTGCATCTAGCCCAGGAAATATGTTGTGCCTAGTAGCAGGGTCTGCTAGTCAGCGGATTATCCCGGCTGTTAAGCAAGCTACACCACCTGTAGTTTGGACACTTCATTTTTTCAAAGGAAATGCTTCGGGACCACGGGATACTCAGTGAAGAGCATCAGGAGGCACCCCAAGGCATAGGGGCTCGGACTGGCAGTAGGATGCCTTGCGGTGGACAGCCGAGCTCGATCCTTATAAAAGCTTTTTAACTGCAGCAGCTTTAGTGGACGCTACTGGAGCTGGAATTACGCGGCTGCTGGCATGAGACTTGCCCTCCAATAGATCCTTGTAAATGGATTTAAAGTGTATTTATTCAAATTAGAGAGACAATTTAAATTAAAAAGCTTAGAGCTGCCTCCACCACAGGGGGGCTCGCTCGACCCACCAGCGGACAGGCACCAGTATTGGGAGAGGGGGGCTGGCCGTCAGGGTTCACCGCGGCTCTGGCACAAACCCGGCGACACGGAGGTGGCACGGGCAGGAGCGGACTGAACGTGTCGGCTTCTCACTTTTTGGATTTTAGAAGGGCATGACATGCCTATATCTGTGTCTCCCCCTCCTTTTACTCCTCCACCTCTTTTCTTTTCGCATGACTATATGTACTTGTCACTTTTCCATGTGTTAGTTGTGTCTTCTGAGCAGTTTGTCAGCTTTTGGACACCTTTGAAGGTGTTTTCTATGTGTTTCTATGTGTTTTTGTTTGCCTGCCATTGGTTTTAACGGTGTTCGAAGGTGTTCGACGAACAGTTCGACGAACAGTTCGGCGAACACACGGGTGTTCGACGAACCGAACCGAACTCGAACACTACGGGGGTGGCTCAACACTATTGAGGAGACACCAGAGAGAAGATGACAATAATCCACCAAGAAACTCCAAGAAGAAACTAGCCACCTGCTAGTACTCCAGGCCTGAGCAGGGGAAAATAGTAGCACCGGCGAGTCTCTGGAGATGCTGAGGGTTTTTATAAATCAAATCTGATACAGCATGATTCTCAAGGTTCCTGAGCCCCAGTGGTCTGACCCCATTGATCACCAAGTTATCCCCTATCCTACCACAAGGGGATAAATTGCTATTCTGGGAATAACCCTATTCTAAATTATATGCTCTATTTGTAAGCTACAGTCGGTAATAAATTTGCTAAGACATTATTCTGATAATGGATGCTGTCATCATCCACATCATGGAGTCTGTTCATATATATACAGTCATTATCTTTTGTAAATTTATTCTGAGAAAAAACAGACACTTTTATTTTTATCCTGCAACGTGGCATACAAAATTGAATTAGCGTTTTCCACGTAGCGCTCATTATCTATAGAACATATGTGAATTCCACTGCGGAGTGATGCTCAGGGTCTGTATATTACCTTCACAGTACCTAATCAGAGCAATACATTACCATGAATTTATCACTCTGTGCAAATAACTATCTTTGCTTGCTATTTATATTTGAATGAAACTGAAACATGCAATTATTATTTTTTTCTGTAGGATCGCATTTTACATAAGGTACTTCCATGATAATCCCATACTGGAGGTTTTAACAGTCTAGATGCAGTATTTCAGAAATAAGAAGGAATAGAAAATATACATCTAGTGTCTATTAAAAGCCGATAGCGCAATGCTGACGCCACACTTGCGGAATCAGAAGTTTTTTGGCTTGCCATGAAATTCATCATGTATGCATGTGCCTGATACAGGGAAATTTGTTATGTTCTGCTACCACAGCTAAGGAAAGAGAGGAGATCTGTCCCTACGATAGAACTCAGCTTAATCCCTACGATGTAACAGGGAACCTGATCCTGCGATCAGACCTGCTAAAGTCCTAAGCTAGTCTGTACGGAGACCTGTAGATATGGGGAAGGAATCCCTACAAGTACTAAGGACTGGGAGGAAAATGGGACACCTCCTAACAGAAATAGTAGCAGACAGACGAACAAACAAAATATATAGAACAAAGAGGTCCGTAGACCAAGCAAACTAACAGAGTTAGATACAGAGCACAGGCTAGCTAGAAAGTAGTTATACAATGAAGTCCAGCAAAGCCAGAAGGGCGGAGCAGGATTAAATAGGCCAACAAGGTCATGTGACCAGCAAAGGAAAAAACCTAAGAGCAAGGTTCTAACAGTACCCCCCCTTCTAAGAGGATCCTCCGGATCCCCTAGGACCAGGCTTATCAGGAAATCTCCTGTGAAACGCTCTGATAAGTCTGGAAGCAGAAACATCATCCGACCTCACCCAAGAGTTATCCTCGGGTCCGAAACCTTTCCAGGCCACAAGATACTGCAAACTACCTCTATACCGTCTAGAGTTAAGGATGCGAGAAATTTCATATTCCCCGTCCTCCACAACCAGAGGAACAGAGGCAGAGGCGTCACAATCCGATACAACAGCTTTTTTCAACAGAGAGACATGAAATACCGGATTAATTCTCCAGGAGGTAGGAACCTCCAACCTAACAGCAGATTGGTTGACAACCTGAAGCACCTTAAAGGGCCCTACAAACTTGGGACCCAATTTCTTAGAAGGAATCCTCAACCGCAGATTCCTAGAGGACAACCAAACCATGTCACCAACAGCGAACAAAACCTCCTGTCGTTTCCTATCAAAGTAGTCTTTAGATTTTCTGTTGGCCTCCTGAAGATTACCACGCACATCCGTCCAAACTCTCTCCAAATCACCGGAAAAATTCTCCTCCTCAGGCACGGCAGATCCCAACTTGGAGAACGACCCAAACGACGGATGTCTCCCAGAACAACAAAAAAAAGGCGAACAACCAGCAGAAGAAGATGTATGATTGTTCAGAGCAAATTCAGCAAGTGGCAGAAACTCAGACCACCCCTCTTGATTGTCTGCCACAAAACAACGCAAGAACTGCTCAACATCCTGGTTTTTCCTTTCTGTCTGGCCATTAGATTCAGGATGATATCCGGACGAGAACGACAAATGAACTCCCAACCTGTCACAAAAGGCACGCCAAAAACGAGCCACGAACTGAGGACCCCTATCAGAAACAATGTCAGTAGGAACGCCATGAAGTCTGACAATTTCCTTGACAAAGGCCTTAGCGAGAGTTTTAGCGCAGGGCAGTTTGATGAAGGGAACCAAGTGACACATCTTGCTAAAACGGTCCACGACCACCCAGATGACAGTAAAACCCTCAGAGTGGGGAAGGTCAGGTATAAAGTCCATAGCCAAATGTGTCCAAGGAGCACTGGGAACCTCCAAAGGACAAAGCAACCCCGCAGCAGGAGTATGTGAGGACTTAGATCTAGCACATATAGTACATTGACGCACCCACTTAATGACTTCCTTCTGCCATCCAGGCCACCAAAAACTGCGACCCACCAGTCTCTTGGTCTCAGAGATTCCGGGATGACCTGCCAACCGAGATTCGTGACACTCAACAAACAAATCTCTCCTAAAGGTCCCAGGCACAAACAACCTCCCATGAGGAGTGTTAGATGGGGCATTCTCCTGTGCTTTAAGAATCTCATCTTCCAAAACGGAGTCCAAAGCAGCTATCACAACACCTTCTTGTAAAATGTTCTCCTCTTTCTCAGCACCGACTATGGGAGAAAAACTGCGAGACAAGGCATCCGCCTTAACATTCTTAGTACCAGGGATGTAAGTAACGGAGAAATTAAACCGCGAGAAAAACAGTGCCCACCTAGCCTGACGGGCATTCAGGCGCTTGGCAGCATCAAGATATATCAGATTTTTATGATCCGTAAGAACCTGAACGGGAAATTCAGCACCTTCCAAGAAGTGGCGCCAGTGTTCAAATGCGAGTTTAATAGCCAATAATTCCCGATTACCAATATCGTAATTCAGTTCAGTCTCCGAAAATTTTTTTGAAAAAAAGGCACAGGGATGTAATCCATCCCCGTTATCCTGAGACAATACTGCGCCAACCCCCACAGAGGAAGCATCAACCTCAACCAAAAACGGCTTAGTCACATCAGGCTGCATAAGGATGGGAGCAGAGGTGAACCTCTCCTTGAGATACACAAAAGCTTCAATGGCCTCAGAAGACCACTGAACCGCATCAGCACCTTTCCTGGTGAGATCGGTCAGAGGTTTGACAATACTAGAAAAAATTTTTATGAATTTTCTGTAATAATTGGCGAAACCTAAAAACCTCTGTATCGATTTCAAACCAATAGGCCTAGGCCATTCCTGTACAGCTTGAACTTTAACCGGGTCCATCTCAAAACCTTCGCTGGAGATAATGTAACCCAAAAAACTAATTCTCTGTACAGCGAACTCACATTTCTCCAGCTTAGCAAACAGTGAATTGTCCATTAATAACTGTAATACCTCACGTACGCTCCGCCAATGAGACTCCAGATCCGGCGAATAAATCAAAATGTCATCCAAATACACAACCACATTTTTGCCGATCAAAGGTCTAAGGATGTCATTAATAAGATTCTGAAAAAATGCAGGAGCATTAGTAAGACCAAAAGGCATAACCAGATTCTCAAAATGACCCACAGGAGTGTTAAAAGCAGTCTTCCATTCGTCACCCTCCTTCATGCGCAACAGATTGTATGCCCCCTTAAGGTCAATTTTAGAGAACCACTTGGCCCCCATTAACTGGTTAAACAGATCAGGAATCAATGGCAGTGGGTAAGGATTGCGTACAGTAATTTTGTTAATCTCACGAAAATCCAGACAAGGACGTAAACCGCCGTCCTTTTTTTTTACAAAAAAAAATCCAACCGCCACAGGAGACTTAGAGGGCCTAATGTGACCGGCGGCCAAACTTGTCTGTATGTATTCCTCCAAAGCCTTCCTCTCAGGAATAGTAAGGTTAAATAAACGACTTTTAGGAAGAGTCGCTTCAGGGACAAATTCAATAGAACAATCATAGTCTCTATGGGGAGGCAAAACCTGCGATTCCTTCTCAGAAAAAACTCTCCAAAAATCCTGAATAGGAACAGGCAATTCTCCCCTATCCAAAGCTGCAATACGCCCGTTACAACACTTGTCATAACATTTATGGCTCCAGGATTTAATTTCACTGGTAGACCAATCCAGTACAGGATTGTAAAATTTTAACCAGGGCAATCCCAATATTACTGGAGAAGGCAAGTTATTCAAAACTACCAAATCCAATTTCTCATGGTGAACACCATTAATAGTGAGAGGAAATTCACAGACCTTGAGAGTAATATTCTTCAAAGGGGAACCATCCACAGAAACCACAGCAATGGGGGATGATAAAGGTTCGGGTTTTAAATTGAGTCTTTCCAAGAATCCCCCATCAATTACATTCAGAGTAGACCCACAATCAACAAACACCCGAAATTCCATTAATTTTTCCTGAGCAATCGTGGAAGCAGCTAAAAATACACCCTTGGAATTTAAACAGGCAATACGGGCATGACTGACCATTTTTTTTTCTTTCTTCATACGAAGCTCACAGCCTTTAATCAAATGACCAGATTTTCCGCAATAGAAACACAAGCCTTCAGAAAATCTACGGTCTTTTTCTTGAGAGCGAGATGCCACCGATCCAATCTCCATCGGTTCACCACTGTTAGTACACACATTCTCATAACCAGAAACTGACATAGCAGAGGATTTGCTCTCATTAACCCTTGCACGCAGTCTCCTATCCACCCGTATAGCTAATTGCATAGCCTGTTGCAAATCTTCAGGTGTAGGATTATTATTATTATTATTATTATTTATTATTATAGCGCCATTTATTCCATGGCGCTTTACATGTGAAAAAGGGGGTATAATACAAGAACAATTTCAATAATCTTGAACACAATGTGACAGCGACTGGTACAGGCGGAGCGAGGACCCTGCCCGCGAGGGCTCACAATCTACGAGGGATGGGTGAGGATACAGTAGGTGAGGGTAGAGCTGGTCGTGCAGCGGTATGGTGGAGCGGTGGTTACTGCAGGTTGTAGGCTTGTCGGAAGAGGTGGATAAGCAATTAGCAGGTCTTTAACCCTTTCATTGAGCCCAGCAAGAAATAGACTTTTTGGAGCAGAATCGTTCCACCCTGTTTGAGTAGACCAACGACGGAAATGAGTACAATATTTTTCCACATTACCTGATCCCTGTCTCAAACGTCTTAACTCAGTCTCAGCTGATGAGACACGGTCAGGATCATCATATAATAGTCCCAAAGCAGAAAAAAAACTATCCACTGATCTGAAGCATGTATCGCTAGGTTGCAAAGAAAAGGCCCACTCCTGAGGCTCTTTGCGCAAAAGTGACATTATGAACCCTATGCACTGGGATTCATCCCCAGAGGACTTGGGTCTCAAACGAAAATACAATAAGCAAGCATTTTTAAATGAAAAAAATTCTCGGTGTTCACCAAAAAATAAATCCGGCAAACATACCTTAGGCTCCAAGAAATGTGCTCCAGGACAGTTACTCACGTGCTGACGGAGCTCGGCCACCTCCAGAGAGAGTCCCTGCAGGAGTTTAGCCAAATCCAGAACCGATGTAGCACCGGCGTCCCTGCCCTCTGCTAGGCAGGGACGCTGTTCCCCTCACCTCCCTGCTCCGTGCCCGGCGTCCTCCTCCCGCTCTGCTGGCGGCGCGCGCTCCTTCCCGGCCACTGTGCTTAGGGCGCGCGCGCTCTCCCTTCCTCTTAAAGGGGCCGCGCGCGCCGTCCTAAGGAGTCCCCGGCCAATGGCCGGAGGACTTCACCATATATAAGGCACCTCCTCCAAAATGGAGGTGCCCGAGCAATGTTGTTGCACTGTTCTACTCTGCTTCAGCCCTCAGGTCCCGTTGCCAGTTACCTGCCAGTTACCTGCCTGATTCCTGCCAGAGTCCTGCCAGTTTGCTGTCTGTTTCCTGCCTGTTATTCCTGCTACCTGCTCGCTAGCCTGAGGTCCGACGGTCTGCCTTACAACTCCTGTCAGTCTGTCTAAGGACCAGCTTGCCCGCTCACCTGGGATCGCCCCTCCGCTACCTGCCTGCTTGCCTGCCCGGAGGCTCCGCCGTCACGTGCTGTGACCACCAGCTATTCCAGAGACTCTTGCCCGCTCACCTGGGAGCGCTTCTCCGCTACCTGCCTGCTTGCCTGCCCGGAGGCTCCGCCGTCACGTGCTGTGACCACCAGCTATTCCAGAGACTCTTGCCCGCTCACCTGGGAGCGCTTCTCCGCTACCTGCCTGCTTGCCTACCTGGAGGCTACGCCGTCACGTGCTGTGACCACCTGCTATTCCAGAGACTCTCGCTTGCTCACCTGGGAGCACACATCCTCCATCTGCCTTGCTAGCCTACCTGGAGGTTCAGCCATCACAGGTCGTACCTACCCTTTACCTAGAGACTGCCCCGGTCACTTGCCGTGACCTCCAGCCCGTTCACCCAGAGACTGCCCCGGTCACCTGCCGTGACCTCCAGCCCGTTCACCCAGAGACTGCCCCGGTCACTTGCCGTGACCTCCAGCCCGTTCACCCAGAGACTGCCCCGGTCACTTGCCGTGACCTCCAGCCCGTTCATCCAGAGACTGTCCCGGTCACTTGCCGTGACCTCCTGCCCGTACACCCAGAGACTGTCCCGGTCACCTGCTGTGTCTGCCTGCCTGGTCGCCACCCGCTCCCTTACAAGGACCGCCCCCTTGTATAGTAGCTCAGAGGTTCCGCCTCCCAGACCCGTTACAGTTTGCTCGGGCCATGGAACCCGGTGGCACCCAAGCTCCCTCGCTCTCGGACCTCTGTCATGAACTCTCCCGTCAGAGGTCCCAACAGGAGTCCATCCTGGGTCACCTGCGGAATGTCAATTCTCACCTGGATACTCTGACTGCTCCACCAGCAACCACCGCCAGTGCCATGACTCGCAACCCGGCAGCTCCGCTGCCCACCAATACCATGGTATCCTACCCCGGACCCCGGCTTTCTGCACCTCCTCGCTTCGGAGGCGACTCCGCCCAGGCTCGGGGCTTCATAAATCAGTGCACCCTGCACTTTGAACTATTGTCCCACCAGTTTAACTCCGACCGGGCCAAAATTGCCTTCATCATGTCCCATCTCACCGGGGAGGCCCTGGCCTGGCTAAATCCTCTATGGGAGAGAAGAGACCCCCTGGTGTCCGACTTGCCTGCCTTCCTCACGGCTTTCCGGAAAGTCTTCGACGAACCCGGACGGAAGACCTCATCCGCATCATCTCTGCTATGCCTCCGTCAGGGAAGTCTCACCGTGGGCCAATATGCCATACGGTTCCGTACCCTTGCCTCGGAGCTGGCCTGGGATAACGACGCTCTGGTATCCGTCTTCTGGGAGGGTCTGTCCGGCCGTATTAAAGATGAACTTGCCGGTCGGGACATTCCTACCACTCTCGATGACCTAATAACTCTTGCCACCCGGATTGACCTACGGTTCCAGGAGCGTGCCAAAGAGGTCACCCGTGAGAGGAGGTTTCCACGTCTAGCTCCTACCTTTCAGAAACCCGTCACTCCCTCCGTCTCTCCCCAGGTACACTCTCCTGAGTCTATGCAGGTCGACCAGACCAAGATGGTCAAAAGCCGTCAGGACTTACGCTGTGCCGAGGGGAGCTGCTTCTACTGTGGCAGTAAGGAGCACCGGATCCGTGCCTGCCCAGAGAGGTCGGGAAACGCCTGTGTCTAGGTTCGCTCAGAGAGGTCGACCTAGACAAGAATAAATCCTCTCCATCTTTGCTGCTGTCAGTTTCAATCGTCTGCGGGGAGAAGCGTTATTTCGAACTAGCCCAACTGGACTCTGGAGCAGCCGGGAATCTTATTTCACAGTCCCTGGTAGAGAAATACCGCATCCCCACCAAACCTCTGGCTGTACCCTTGTCTGTTGCTGTCGTGGATGGGGGCCTCTTACCACGTCCCATCCAACTCATCACCGAATCCATTACTCTACAGGTGGGAATGCTGCATTCTGAGAGTATCTCCTTTCATGTTCTGCCTGGACTCTCTCACGCCCTCTTGCTAGGTCTACCTTGGCTCCAGAGACATGCACCCGTGCTTGACTGGCAGACCGGAGAAGTCCTTCGCTGGGGACAGGACTGCCATAAGACCTGTCTGGTTCCCGTCCATCCCGTCCGTCCTTCTCCTACCCCAGCTAATCTACCTGGACTTCCGATTCCTTATTGGTCTTATGCTGATGTCTTTAATAAAAAGGAAGCAGAGACACTACCCCCTCATAGACCATACGACTGCCCTATCGACCTGTTACCCGGTACTACTCTACCCCGTGGGCGTATTTATCCATTATCCGCTGCTGAGACCCGGTCGATGTCCGAATATATTGAGGAGAATCTGGCCAGGGGATTCATCCGGAAATCTACCTCCCCGGCGGGAGCAGGCTTCTTCTTCGTAAAAAAGAAGGACGGCTCTCTCCGTCCCTGTATAGACTATAGAGGCCTTAACCAAATCACGGTGAAGAATAAGTACCCCCTTCCGCTCATTCCGGAGTTATTTGATCGTCTGAGGGGGGCTAGAATCTTCACCAAACTGGACCTCCGTGGGGCGTACAACCTGGTTCGTATCCGTCAGGTGGATGAATGGAAGACGGCATTCAACACCCGGGACGGCCACTATGAATATCTGGTAATGCCCTTTGGTCTCTGTAACGCTCCTGCCGTCTTTCAAGAGTTGGTCAATGACATCTTCCGGGACCTTCTCTACTCCTGCGTAGTGGTGTACCTGGACGACATCTTGGTCTTCTCTCCGGATCTCCAGACTCACCGGAGGGACGTTCGTCAGGTCCTGCTCAGGCTCAGGCAGAATCACCTCTTCGCTAAATACGAGAAGTGCCTCTTTGAGCAGACCTCGCTTCCGTTTTTGGGCTACATTATTTCTCAGACCGGCCTACGAATGGATCCAGAGAAACTGTCTGCCATCGAGAAATGGCCTCGACCGGAGGGGTTGAAGGCCATTCAGCGGTTCCTGGGCTTCGCCAACTACTACCGCCTCTTCATACCACACTTCTCTTCCCGGACTGCCCCAATTTCCGCGCTCAACCCGTAAGGGTACTAATCCCAAAGAGTGGCCGCCCGAAGCAGAGGAGGCCTTTCTTTCCTTAAAACAGGCCTTCCCTTCTGCCCCGGTGCTGCATCGCCCGGACGGCAACAAGCAGTTCTTCCTGGAAGTTGACGCCTCCTCCTCTGGAGCCGGAGCGGTACTTACTCAAAAATCATCTTCCGGGAGGATGGTAACTTGCGGCTTCTTCTCTAAACTCTTCTCCTCCTCAGAGCGCAATTATTCCATAGGAGACCGAGAGTTATTGGCCATCAAACTGGCATTGGAGGAGTGGCGTTACCTGCTCGAGGGGGCTCTTCACCCGGTAATAATTTACACTGACCACAAGAACTTGGCTTATCTCCAGCATGCCCAGAGACTTAACCCGCGCCAAGCCCGGTGGTCCTTGTTTTTTGCTCGCTTTGATTTTGTTCTTCATTTTCGCCCGGCTGACAAAAACGTCAAGGCGGACGCCTTGTCTCGATCCTTTCTGGTGTCTGATCTCGAGGAAGATCCGAAACACATCATCGATCCCGCCAGAGTAATGCAGGTGGCTCCCGTGAGTCTAAATCGTCTCCCTCCCGGAAAGACGTTCGTATCAGTACCTGATCGGGAGAAGATCCTTCACTGGGGTCACTCGTCTAAACTGGCTGGCCATGCCGGTCAGAAAAAGACCCTCCAGCTTATTACCCGGTACTACTGGTGGCCTACCCTGCACAAGGACGTAATAGACTTTGTTTCTGCCTGTGTGTCCTGCGCCCGCAACAAGGTTCCGAGACATCTGCCAGCCGGTCGCCTCCTTCCGCTCCCAGTACCTGCTGCCCCCTGGCAGCATATAGCAATGGACTTTATAACAGACCTCCCAGTCTCTGCCGGTTGTACGGTCATTTGGGTGGTCGCTGACCGCTTCTCCAAGATGGCTCATTTCGTTCCCCTGCCAGGCCTCCCGTCTGCACCCGAGCTTGCTAAAGACTTTATCCGCCACATCTTCCGTCTTCATGGCCTGCCCCTCCACATCGTGTCGGATCGTGGGGTACAGTTCACCTCACGCTTCTGGAGAGCCACTTGTAAACTGCTAGACGTCACCCTGGACTTCTCTTCCGCTTACCACCCACAGTCCAATGGTCAAGTGGAGCGGATCAATCAGAACCTGACCATTTACCTCCGGCACTTCGTTAATGCCCATCATTCAGACTGGGTGGATCTCCTACCATGGGCCGAGTTCTCTTATAACAATCACGAGAGCGAATCCTCCTCCAAATCCCCGTTTTTTGTAGTCTTCGGTCAGCATCCTCGGATTCCTTTTCCTGTCTCAACCTCTGTGGACAACCCGGCTGCGGAATCTCTCGTTGGCAAATTTTCCTCCATTTGGGAGAGTACCCGATCCGCACTCCTTCAGTCGTCCGAACGGATGAAAAGACACGCTGACAAAAAACGCCTGGATCCTCCACAATTTCGTCCCGGAGATAAAGTCTGGCTCTCATCTAAATATGTCCGACTCAAGATACCTTCTTACAAGTTAGGGCCTCGGTTCATCGGCCCCCTGGAGGTCATCAGTCAGATCAACCCGGTGGCCTATAAATTGAAACTCCCGGCCAACTTACGGATCCCTAACTCCTTCCATGTATCTCTCCTCAAACCTGTGGTACTTAACTCTTTTTCCAAGTCTACAGGTACGCCTCCTGCTCCGGTTTCTGCTGAGGACGAGTTTGAGGTAGAGAACATTCTTGCCACCAAAAGGGTAAGAGGAAAGACCTTTTTTCTAGTAGATTGGAAGGGGTTTGGTCCTGAGGAGAGAACGTGGGAGCCCCGGGAGAACATCCATGCCCCTCTTATCCTTGCTAAATTTCTGTCTGGCCTAAAAAAGGGGGGGCCTAAAGGGGGGGGTACTGTAGCGCCGGCGTCCCTGCCCTCTGCTAGGCAGGGACGCTGTTCCCCTCACCTCCCTGCTCCGTGCCCGGCGTCCTCCTCCCGCTCTGCTGGCAGCGCGCGCCCTTCCCGGCCACCGTGCTTAGGGCGCGCGCGCGCGCTCTCCCTTCCTCTTAAAGGGGCCGCGCGCGCCGTCCTAAGGAGTCCCCGGCCAATGGCCGGAGGACTTCACCATATATAAGGCACCTCCTCCAAAATGGAGGTGCCCGAGCAATGTTGTTGCACTGTTCTACTCTGCTTCAGCCCTCAGGTCCCGTTGCCAGTTACCTGCCAGTTACCTGCCTGATTCCTGCCAGAGTCCTGCCAGTTTGCTGTCTGTTTCCTGCCTGTTATTCCTGCTACCTGCTCGCTAGCCTGAGGTCCGACGGTCTGCCTTACAACTCCTGTCAGTCTGTCTAAGGACCAGCTTGCCCGCTCACCTGGGAGCGCTCCTCCGCTACCTGCCTGCTTGCCTGCCCGGAGGCTCCGCCGTCATGTGCTGTGACCACCAGCTATTCCAGAGACTCTTGCCCGCTCACCTGGGAGCGCTTCTCCGCTACCTGCCTGCTTGCCTGCCCGGAGGCTCCGCCGTCACGTGCTGTGACCACCAGCTATTCCAGAGACTCTTGCCCGCTCACCTGGGAGCGCTTCTCCGCTACCTGCCTGCTTGCCTACCTGGAGGCTACGCCGTCACGTGCTGTGACCACCTGCTATTCCAGAGACTCTCGCTTGCTCACCTGGGAGCACACATCCTCCATCTGCCTTGCTAGCCTACCTGGAGGTTCAGCCATCACAGGTCGTACCTACCCTTTACCTAGAGACTGCCCCGGTCACTTGCCGTGACCTCCAGCCCGTTCACCCAGAGACTGCCCCGGTCACTTGCCGTGACCTCCAGCCCGTTCACCCAGAGACTGCCCCGGTCACTTGCCGTGACCTCCAGCCCGTTCATCCAGAGACTGTCCCGGTCACTTGCCGTGACCTCCTGCCCGTACACCCAGAGACTGTCCCGGTCACCTGCTGTGTCTGCCTGCCTGGTCGCCACCCGCTCCCTTACAAGGACCGCCCCCTTGTATAGTAGCTCAGAGGTTCCGCCTCCCAGACCCGTTACAACCGACACCATGATGGAACAGAAAAATCTTTCCTTAGAGAATTTGCAGGCTGGACTTACTGTTATGTTCTGCTACCAGAGCTAAGGAAAGAGAGGAGATCTGTCCCTACGATAGAACTCAGCTTAATCCCTACGATGTAACAGGGAACCTGATCCTGCGATCAGACCTGCTAAAGTCCTAAGCTAGTCTGTACGGAGACCTATAGATATGGGGAAGGAATCCCTACAAGTACTAAGGACTGGGAGGAAAATGGGACACCTCCTAACAGAAATAGTAGCAGACAGACGAACAAACAAAATATATAGAACAAAGAGGTCCGTAGACCAAGCAAACTAACAGAGTTAGATACAGAGCACAGGCTAGCTAGAAAGTAGTTATACAATGAAGTCCAGCAAAGCCAGAAGGGCGGAGCAGGATTAAATAGGCCAACAAGGTCATGTGACCAGCAAAGGAAAAAAACCTAAGAGCAAGGTTCTAACAAAATTAGCATGTGAGGGCAAGGACAAGACGTGAATACATTCTCTGTACATTGCTGAGAATATTTGCAGTATAGGTTACTGGTGCATATATTTGCCTAAAGAACCACACTGTTTGTGCTCTCGAAAGCATGTAAGTTTCCATAAAAAATAAATATACTGTATACTGTTAAATTTTGCTTCAATTCTTGCATGACTAATTCTCAATTTTGCTCCTTCGGTTAGTATTTTCATCTAGCTACGCCTTTAATGACCAAATATGCTCCACAAGTATGACTGTCTGACTAGTACTATCAGCGAAGAAGGGATGGAAATTGGTTGGGTGATGTGTAGAATCATTTCCAAACCATGTAATACAGACATGATATAATTTGGTTTCGACTGAGCTTAATACCCTCCAAGATCTTTCAATGTTCTCAGATGCCTTTGACGCGCCCCCTGGGCCGTGGGGTACTCAGTGCCGGGCCGGTCGTTGCTAGGGGAAATGTCACAGTGGCGGTGACCCGGTCCGTGACCCAGGGCAGTCAGTAAAAAGGGAATATTTACAGGGGATTTATACTTTTATTATACAGATCGTTACGCCACCTGTGGTATGCGGCTAAAGGGAGCCGCCGCTGTGGAGCAGGTCCTCTGGAGCTGTTGTTAATGCAGCAGAGTTGGTTTAGCTCTCCACAGGTAGAGCTTAGCTCCAGGGCAGTGTAGATGTTAAAGATGTTGAGGTGTAGTGCTGGGGGTGATGGCGTAACAATAATTTCACAGAGACAGTGGGGTGCAGTCCTCAGGGTTTAATCACAGTTGTTAAGTTCCTCAGGTTGCACTTTCTGGATTACGACCTCCCACGTTGCGCTGCGTTCACCAGGCAGGGGTTCAGCAAACTCCCAGGTGTTTCAAGAGTGCGTGACAGGACCCCGTTCTATATGCCCTTCTTAGTCGTCTTCCTGCGCTGGCTCTCACCCTTCTTGCCCTGAGCCTTGCCAAACAATATCCCAAGCCGGTATCCTCGGATCTTTCTGGGCAACCTGGAGTTCCCTGAATCCTATGTGGTTACCTTTTTGGTGACTTGAGTGCGGATGTGGCAACTGCACCCTGAAAGTACAGAAGCCTCCGGTTCCTAGTTGAACTTTGTAATTCTCACTAGTTAGGCGCCAGTCCCCTCTGCAGCTTGATCCGTCCACCGCCTGGCAGATTCGGGCGTACGGGTGGCCTCCAGAACAGCCCGCACCCCTGGGATCCCTTCTTCGCTCCTGGAGCCTTCCTCCTGCTCCTCTCCTCCTCAGTCTGTCCTGGGCCTCTCTCTAGGCCCTCCTCCTGAGCAGAGCTCCTGCTCCCTCTACTTCTCCTCTCAAACTCCACTGACTGACTGACCTGTCCTTTCAAGATGGCTTCACGCTTCATACTATTCCTAACAAGTGCTCCCCTGATTTATTTCCTCCACCCACACCCACTACATGGTTCCCCCTACTTTGGTTCCCCCCACTCCAGCCAGGGACAGGGCTCAGCAGGGAAGCGACGCATCTTGCCCCTCCTGCTGGTCTGGAGTAGTGTAGTGTTGGATGCAGGTGTTAGGGTCCCAGGCAGCACTCTATCCTTACCTGAGAGTGAGATACCACACCTCTGGGAAAAATAGATTGCAGTTTATTATTAGTGTTGCAGGATAATTCAAGGTGCAATATAAGTTAATATATTACTGTGACAGGGTTCCTGTGAATGTCTAGATTTTTTTGTTAGGTTGAAATCAAATGCTGCAGATTTAGTTAGCAGTTACTTTAGTTAGTAACATTAATTGGCAGCTTTCTGCCTATGCACAGTGTACAGAGAAAGCTGTCATAATCCCAGTGGTGTGGGTGGGGTTATGCAGAGCTCAGCATTCAGAGAACTGCCAGATTTTGCAGCAGATAAAACAGTGATTATGTATAGGGAGAGAAGGATCCAGCATGTCCAATTTCGGACTAACGATCCCTTTTTTCTCTGTGAGATAAGGCACCACCAGAGGATTTTGGCAGTGGCTCTTTCATAGAAAACACAAGAACATATAGGCAGAAAGCTGCCGGCCGAGCGATCGACCGAACCATTGTTTGGTTACCAGTTATCTATTGTGTATGGAGAGGGCTATTCCTTACCTTGTGCATGCAATTAGCAGTTGAAATTTTGTCAACTGCATGCATTTTTGGACCATCAAAACTGCACTGTGTAGTCTAAGGTTATGCAACCATGTTTTTTTCAGGCATTTTTTTTCAGTGTGTCCTCTGCAAAAAAAAACACCTCAAAGACTCTTCCTATTCATTTAAAAAGAAAATCAACTTTGTTTTTCACACTTTCAGGTTTTAAACATTTTTAACTGCTTCAGTTTTACAAAAAGGCCAGGCAGTTAACAAAAAGTGAGCAGACCATTTTTCAGCCATTTTCCATTATGAAGCCACTCCATACTTTCAAGTAAAATTCAGTTGGAATACCTGGGCATTTTTTTGAGCATTTTGTAAGCGTTTTTGCCTCAAAAATTGCTAGCGATTTATTCACTGCTTTATGTTCGCATGAAGTTTTTTGGAACAGATCCTCTCCAAAATACTCCTGAAAACATGCTTCAAAAACTCTTTCAATCCATTTCTATGGAAACCCCATTTTGCTGTTCACGAGGAGTTTTTTGAGTTTTTTTTCCCCCTTGAAATGGTTTTGAAAAATGCCTGGTGAAAAAGAAAGTGCTTGTCACTTTTTTGAAGAGAATCTGAAAGGTAAATGTACACAACATCTTTAAGACGTCAGTGAACCCACTGAGCTTTTCCTAGGTGAAGCCCCTTCAGGGAAAAAAAAAAGCTGTCAGTCTTTTTACTGCAGCGACTTCCCTGGCTGTTTGGCTGTTGTGCTTTGCAGTGGCTCTGCTGAGAGTATCTTTCAACTAAAAAGAGCAGCAGTTTCCAAACAAAGCTACCCGAAGAATGAACATGTAACTTCTTTTAACCACTTCACAGTTTCTGAACTCTCACGTAGTTAAAAGAAGGAACAAAACATGGAACATGTGCACAGCAATGCCATTTTTACATTGCTGTGTATTATGTTAATTTATGGAGGTGGTTTTGCAGCACTATTACAAGCAGAATACAGGCAAAATCCACTGGAAAAAGACATTGTGTGTACATACCCTGAAGTGGTTTCTGCATGAAAAACTCATGGTTTCTGAACTCCTCTAAAAAAAACATGAACACATAGATTTGTGGATTTCAAAAATTGGGAGGTAAACTTGCGGCTTATCTCTGGGAGAACAAAGCAGTCAGCAGACCGGAATCGGACATGCCTGATCAACATTTCCACCAACAATCAGTTGGCCAGCACTCCCATACATAATAGAGTGTCAGCCGAACTCATTGATATCGGCGAGTGCAAACAACATTAGTCTAATGTCTATGGGGTAACTTTGGTCAACAATTGAGGCAGAGATATAAATCCTTACAGTACCCAGATTGATTATCTATTAAAGGGAACCTGACAGGTCCGGGCTCAGAGGCACACTGAGCATGTCTGGAAGTGAAGAAGACATCTTCCTCACTTCTGGACATGTGCAGTGCACCTCTGAAGCCGGGAAGCGTACACCTGGCTTCAGAGGCATCATGACCTGGGTAAAGAGAGCCATGCGCATGCTCTTGCAAATCATGTTATCACGCCCAATGTGGCATAATAAAATACTGAGTAGGACGACTAGTCAATAGGCTAATTAGCATGTGAAGAGTGAAGTTTATAAAGACTTTCTTAAAACATGTATTTAGGTATTAAACACTATACAGGGCTGGTTAGGCAGGGTATTTAGCAACAAATATACAAATGCTGGTGGATTGGAAGGCATGGGGGACCTGTCAGGTTCCCTTTAAATTCTGTAACAGAGGGAAGATACAGGTCAGAATCCCACTGAACCTTTAGTGACCCCGATGAAAGTGACTCTTGATCTTTCAGGGATTCCTTGGCTCTAGAAATGAGATGATTAAAAGGTTTTAATTACTAGAGGATCCCAGTTTACCTTTTAAAATGAGATATTGATCTGGACTGAACAAGAAAAAAAAACATGTACGTAAATACATTACTATTGGGAAAGGCCATTTTTCTACGACCTGTTGACCTGTGCAGAAGACTGTAATGAGCGATGGCTCCGTGCTGCGGACGTGAGCCTGGTACATGTGTCTCTGGATAGATGGTTAATAATTATAAACAGATTCCAGATTCATTGAGCTCTCAGGCTACATGTCACACACAGCCTCTGACAGCCATCATTTCCTTCTTAGCAAATCGAATCCCTGTAGCTAAGCCTAAGGAAGTTGATAAAGCAATTAAAGGGTTCTGTCTTGGTTACCATAGCACCATCTCTGCTCACGTCTGCTAGCACAATGCCAGTATATATGCAAGGGGCTTGTATGACATGGATATGACGGAGTTGGTGTTGTAATGACATTTCTAAATTCAATGTTGTGTCTGCTGCCGCCTGCAATGACTTTCTAAATGGGTACAGAAAACAGCGTCTATATTATATTATGTCATATAATTCATATTATTAACCCAACATATGCCACAAATATGATGTAGCATTTGTAGCTGATATGGATAGGGATGTATGGTGATGATAACCAAAGATCCAAAGGCATGCTTGATAGGGAATTTAGATTGTGAGACAAATTGGGGACAGGGGAATACAATATATGTAAAGTGCCGCAGAATATGATGGCATTGTATAAGCATATTAATAAATAAAATAAGACATTTTCACACTTTGGTTTGTTCCAATGGGTTTAATTGAACATTGCGTCCAGAAGCTCATTGCTTCTCTACATTACAACAACCATGTGGAAGATCCGAAGGGAGAGGAAGGATATTAGATTGCTGAGCTGTAGAAGAAAACAAAGTATTAACTGTGATGTATTACTATAAGCAATCCGGACAAACTTTAGTTCATCTATATTAGTAGCCACAACAGGAACCAGACCTCAGGGATTGATGAGCCTTTACGCCTCCAGTTTACCAGTTTGTATTGATTGAATCAGACATAGCAGTGTATTCCCTGTCTAGTGCGAGAATTTAGAGATATCTTTTACTTGAAACCCGTTCCTTGGTTTTCTTGTCGTCTTGCAACGATGTTATACAGACTGTGACGTAACATTAAACTGCCTAATATTCTGTAGGTCCCCCTCACGTTACTAAACGTGCCAATACACCTGAGGCCATCATGGTTTCTGACTGTTCTGTTGTCAAGATATATCTTACAATATAAGATATCCAATGAAACACACATCAGGGGCTTCTGGACACGGTCAGAAAAGTCCGATCCAAAGTTGTAGACTTTGTACTCCGTTTGCCTCATTATACTCACTGACTCTGTTGGGGATCCATCTTAATCTCGTGTTCTGGGATTCAGACCCAAGCCCCTGATCGAGACAGCAAAGTAGTCTGAAACATGGTGTGAAACAAATTTATGAAAAAAAACTGTCAAAAACAGTAAAAACCTAGTGCTCCCATCCTGGTGTATATATCACTGCTGCAACGAGCAGCAAGGGATCTGCCGAACCTATGCCAATGGGGATACAGGAATTAATGAAAATAAATTGCAATGTGCGCTGTGGTCCCACCTCTTTAACTCGATATAATAATATAAAACTGAGTAGTGATGAGCGAGCATACTCGCAAGTACTTGGTACTCGCCCGAGCATCTCAGTACTTGAGATGCTCAGGGCTCGCTGAGTACTTGTGAGATGCTCGATCGGATGCTCGGGTCCCCTCCCTGCATGTTTGGTGCTCTTTAGAGTGCCAATCAACATGCAGGAATTGCCTGCCACTCATTGTAGTGCCGCAGCTATGGTGGTTGTGGCATTACAGTGATTGGCTGGCCGCACAGCGTCATCAGGTCTATATCAGACCTGGCGCCGCTGTGCTCGTCTCAGTCACTCCGGAATCAGGCAGAGTAGGGAGAGGTGCTGCTGCGTCATGGAGAGATTTGCTTGTGTATTATGTAGTGTAAGGAGAAAAACCGTACATTACACATATCCATCTTAACAAACAGTCCTTCTGAGGACTCGTCCATCTGCAGAGATATCAGGCAGGCAGGGTATATAGGCACTGTAGCGTCGGCGTCCCTGCCCTCTGCTAGGCAGGGACGCTGTTCCCCTCACCTCTCCGCTCCGAGCCCGGCGTCATCCTCCCGCTCTGCTGGCAGCGCGCGCTCCTTCCCGGCCACGGTGCTTATGGCGCGCGCGCGCTCCCCCCCTCTTAAAGGGGCCGCGCGCGCCGTCCTAAGGAGTCCCCGGCCAATGGCCGGAGGACTTCACCATATATAAGGCACCTCCTCCAAAATGGAGGTGCCCGAGCAATGTGGTTGCACTGTTCACTACTCTGCTTCAGCCATCAGGTCCCGTTTCCAGTTACCTGCCAGTTACCTGCCAGTTCCCTGCCAGATTGCTGTCTGATTCCTGCCTGTTATCCGCTTACCTGCTTGCTAGCCTGAGGTCCGACGGTCTGCCTTCCGACACCTGTCAGTCTGTCTATGGACCAGCTTGCCCGCTCACCTGGGAGCGCCCACCTGCTATCCGCCTGCTAGCCTACCTGGAGGTTCCGCCGTCACGTGCTGTGACCACCTGCCAGTCCAGAGACTCTTGCCCGCTCACCTGGGAGCGCTCATCTGCTACCTGTCTGCTAGCCTACCTGGAGGCTCCGCCGTCACGTGCTGTGACCACCTGCCAGTCCAGAGACTCTTGCCCGCTCACCTGGGAGCGCTCATCTGCTACCTGCCTGTTAGCTTACCTGGAGGCTCCGCCGTCACATGCTGTGACCACCTGCTTATCCAGAGACTCTCGCCTGCTCACCTGGGAGCACACATCTGCCATCTGCCTGCTAGCCTACCTGGAGGCCCAGCCGTCACAGGTCGTACCTACCCTTTACACAGAGACTGTCCCGGTCACTTGCCGTGACCTTCTGCCCGTTCACCCAGAGACTGCCCCGGTCACTTGCCGTGACCTCTTGCCCCTTCACCCAGAGACTGTCCCGGTCACTTGCAGTGACCTCCTGCCCGTTCACCCAGAGACTGCCCCGGTCACTTGCTGTGACCTCCTGCCCGTTTACCCAGAGACTGTCCCGGTCACCTGCTGTGACTACCTGCCTGTCTTCCCTGGTCGCCACCCGCTTCCTTACAAGGACCGCCCCCTTGTATAAGTTGCTCAGAGGTTCCGCCTCCCAGACCCGTTACAGGCACACAGTGTATATAGCAGACTGCAGTGCATATAGCACAAGACGCTCCATTACAATTCTGCCTTCTGCTGCTGTTAGATATTTCTATACAAAGGCCCAGGTCTCAGGGGCCAGGAAAACTTTTTTTTGTAACTTAATCCTCATTATTTGCTTAAAAAGCAATCCAGAGAAACATCGTTTTTCTGTGCCATTTGCTTGTTGGCACTGCAGAATACAGCCAGGTCCTTTCCATATTACAGCGCTAGAAATCCAGCTATTTAAAACCCTGTTTTCTCCATCACACGGATCACATATATGTTGTCAGAAAATACTGCCATTTCTGGCCTCCATTAAAAATTTCTTTCAGTGTGTCAGTGAAGCAATTCACACCAGTTTGCTGTTCAAACTAGCTACCTACAGGCCAGGTATTTAAAACTCTGTTTTCTCCATCACACGGATCACATATAAGTTCACTCCAAACTCAGTCATTTGAAGTGAGCATGGAAGATACTGTCCTCCATTTAAAATGGGCAAGGCACGTGGCAAGGGACAGGGAACTGGACGTGATGGTAATGGTGCATGCAGAGGCCGAGGACAAGGCCGTGGGCAAGCTGAAATTGTGCCTCAACAAACACCCACATCTTCTCGCCCGACCTTCCTGTCCCAATTCCTAGGGGACCACAGCACACCACTATTGAACCCAGAGCAGTGTCAAAAGGTTGTTGGTTGGATAGCAGATAATGCTTCCAGTCACTTAGACGCCACCACCACCCTGTCTTGGACATGGTCAAGTCTCAGTAGCCGTGAGTCTGGACAGCATATTCCTCACCCTGATCCTCCTTCCTCCCACCATGCCGAGTCCCCGGAGACAACTGATCCCACACTTGGACACACTGAAGAGCTGTTCACTTTTCCATTTATAGATTCGGGCCTCTCGCCCGGTCCACTTGAAGTGGGGCAAGAGGAGATCGCATATAGCGATGCCCAAATATTTGAACAGCCACGGTCACACAAAGGCGACGGTGGGAAAGTGTCACAAGAGGTGGACGATGATGAGACACAATTGCCAGAAAGTCAGGAGGAGGACCAGGGTGCGGAAGTGGAAGACGAGGTGGTGGATGATATAGTGACTGACCCAACCTGGCAGGAGGACATGCAGAGCGAGGAGAGCAGCACACAGGGGGAGGAAGGCAGAGCACCCCAACAGGCAGGAAGAAGTAGTGTGGTGGCCGCAGACAGAAGGAAGACAAACGTTCCTCGTAGCACCAACACGAAGGAAGTTGCCAGTACAACTATTAGGTCTTCCCGAGTCTGGTTGCTTTTTAAAGACTCTGCCAATAGCCCCAAAAAGGCCATTTGCACCACCTGCCAGGCCAGCATCAGCAGGGGTGGCAAAACGACCAGCCTGACCACCACCAGCATGATCAGGCACATGGCAGCAAAGCACCCAACTTTGTGGGCCGAACCCCAGGGTCCAGGAACAGTGTCTGCAGGTGGCACCATTGCTTCTTCCGCTGTCGTGCATGCAAGCCAATCCCCTGTCCATGGTGCATGCGAAGATGCCTCCTGCCCTGCACTTGTCATTGCACACTCTCAAGTAGCAGCATCAGGAAGCACGTCCACGTCATTGTCCCAGCGCAGCGTTCAGTTGCCCATACACCAGTCCTTGGAACGCAAGTGCAAGTACGCAGCCAATGTGTTATGATCTGCTACAAGCACTAAGGAAAGACAGGAGATCTGTCCCTACAATAGAACTAAGCTAAATCCCTACGATGTAACGGGGAACCTGATCCTGCGTTCAGACCCGCTAAAGTCCTCAGCTAGTCTGAACGAAGACCTATAGATGTGAGGGAGGGATCCCTACAAGAACTAGGGACTGGGAGAAAGATGGACACCTCCTAGCAGAAATTGTAGCAGTAAAAAGACAAACAAACAACAAAGAACATAGAGGTCAAAAGACCTAGCTAAACTGATTGAGAACGGTAACACAGCACCTGGCTAGCTTAAGAGTAGAAATTACAATGAAGTCCAGCAAGGCCAGAAGGGCGGAGCAGGATTAAATAGGCAAAAACGGTCATGTGACCAGCATAATAGAAAAAACCTAACAGGAGAGTTCTAACAGTACCCCCTCTTCTATGAGGATCCTCCGGATCCCCTAGGTCCAGGCTTGTCAGGAAACCTCTTGTGAAACGCTCTGACAAGTCTGGAAGCAGAAACATCATCTGCCCTCACCCATGAGTTATCCTCGGGACTGAAACCCTTCCAAGCGACGAGATACTGCAAACTCCCTCTATACCGTCTCGAATTAAGGATGCGGGAAATTTCATATTCCCCATCCTCCACCACTGGAGGAACAGTGGCAGTGGCGTCTCTATCTGATACATAAGCTTTTTTCAATAGAGAAACATGAAACACCGGATTAATCTTCCAGGAGGTAGGAACCTCCAACCTATCAGCAGATTGGTTAACTACTTGAAGCACCTTAAAGGGCCCTACAAACTTGGGACCCAATTTTGTAGAAGGAATCCTCAACCGCAGATTCTTAGAGGACAAACAAACCATGTCACCAACCGTAAACAAAACCTCTTGACGTTTCCTGTCAAAGTACCTCTTAGATTTTTTGTTAGCCTCCTGAAGATTACCACGCACATCCGTCCAAACTCTTTCCAAATCACCTGAAAAACTCTCCTCCTCAGGCACAGCCGATACCAATTTGGAGAATGACCCAAAAGACGGATGTCTCCCAGAACAATAACAAAAAAGGCGAACACCCAGCAGAAGAGGATGTATGGTTGTTAAGAGCAAATTCAGCAAGCGGCAGAAACTCAGACCACCCCTCTTGATTGTCTGCCACAAAACAACACAAGAACTGCTCAACATCCTGGTTCTTCCCTTCTGTCTGGCCATTAGACTCAGGATGATATCCAGATGAAAATGACAAATGAACTCCCAACCTGTCACAAAAGGCACGCCAAAAACGAGCCACGAACTGAGGTCCCCTATCAGAAACAATGTCAGTAGGAACACCATGGAGTCTGACAATCTCCTTGCCAAAGGCCTTAGCGAGTGTCTTAGCGCAGGGCAGTTTGATGAAGGGAACCAAGTGACACATCTTGCTAAAACGGTCCACGACCACCCAGATGACCGTGAAACCCTCAGAGGGGGGAAGGTTAGTAATAAAGTCCATAGCCAGATGTGTCCAAGGTGCACTAGGAACCTCCAGAGGGCAAAGCAACCCCGCAGCAGGAGTATGTGAAGACTTAGATCTAGCACACACAGTACATTGACGCACCCACTTAATGACCTCCTTCTGCCATCCAGGCCACCAAAAACTGCGACCCACAAGTCTCTTGGTCTCAGAAATTCCAGGATGACTTGCCAACCGAGACTCATGACACTCAACAAACAAATCTCTCCTAAAGGTCCTAGGCACAAACAACCTCCCATGGGGAGTGTTAGATGGGGCATTCTCCTGTGCTTTAAGAATCTCATCTTCCAAAACGGAGTCCAATGCAGCAATCACAACACCTTCTTGTAAAATGCTCTCCTCCTCCTCAGCACCGACCATGGGAGAAAAGCTGCGAGACAAAGCATCAGCTTTAACATTCTTGGTACCCGGGATGTAAGTAACGGAAAAATTAAACCGCAAAAAAAAAAGTGCCCACCTAGCCTGACGGGCATTCAAGCGCATGGCAGCATCAAGATAGATCAGATTTTTATGATCAGTGAAAACCTGAATGGGAAAATCAGCACCTTCCAAGAGATGACGCCAGTGTTCAAATGCGAGTTTAATAGCCAGCAATTCCCGATTACCAATATCGTAATTAAGTTCAGTCTCAGAAAAAATTTTTGAAAAAAAGGCACAGGGATGTACTCCATCCTTGTTTTCCTGGGACAACACCGCACCGACCCCCACAGAAGAAGCATCAACCTCAACCAAAAACGGCTTAGTCACATCAGGGTGCATAAGGATGGGGGCAGAGCTGAACCTCTCCTTTAGAAACACAAAAGCTTCAATGGCCTCAGTAGTCCACTGAACCGTATTAGAACCTTTCCTGGTGAGATCGGTCAGTGGTTTAACAATAATAGAAAAAATTTTAATGAATTTTCTGTAATAATTGGTGAAACCCAAAAATCTCTGTATCGATTTCAAACCAATAGGCCTAGGCCATTCCTGCACAGCTTGAACTTTCACCGGGTCCATCTCAAAGCCCTCGCTGGAGATAATGTAGCCCAAAAAACGAATTCTCTGTACAGCAAACTCACATTTCTCCAGCTTAGCAAAAAGCGAATTGTCAATCAATAACTGCAATACCTCACGTACACTCCGCCAATGAGACTCCAGGTCAGGCGAATAAATCAAAATGTCATCCAAATACACAACCACATTTTTGCCGATCAAAGGTCTAAGGATGTCATTAATACGATTCTGAAAAAATGCTGGTGCATTGGTAAGACCAAAAGGCATAACCAAATTCTCAAAATGACCCACAGGAGTGTTAAAAGCAGTCTTCCATTCATCACCCTCCTTCATGCGCAACAAATTGTATGCCCCCCGGAGATCAATTTTAGAGAACCACTTGGCCCCCACTAACTGGTTAACCAAATCAGGAATCAATGGCAGTGGGTAGGGATTACGTACAGTAATTTTATTAATCTCGCGAAAGTCCAGACAAGGACGTAAACCGCCGTCCTTTTTTTAAAAAAAAAAAAATCCAACAGCCACAGGTGACTTAGAGGGTCTGATATGGCCGGCGGCCAAGCTCGTCTGTATGTATTCCTCCAAAGCCTTTCTCTCAGGAATAGTCAGATTAAATAAACTACTTTTAGGAAGAGTCGCTCTAGGGACAAATTCAATGGTACAATCGTAGTCTCTATGGGGAGGCAAAATTTGCGACTCCTCCTCAGAAAAAACTTTCCAAAAATCCTGAATAGGTACAGGTAATTCCCCTTTATCCACAGCAGCAATGCGCCCGTTACAACACTTGTCATAACACTTAGGGCTCCAGGACTTAATTTCATTAGTAGACCAATCCAGTACAGGATTGTGCAATTTTAACCAGGGCAACCCCAAAACTACTGGAGAAGGCAATTTATTTAATACCACCAAATCCAAATTTTCTTGGTGAATACCATTAATAGTGAGGGGAAATTCATAAACCTTGTGAGTAACACATTTCAAGGGAGAGCCATCGACAGAAACGACGGCAATAGGGGATGACAAAGGTTTGGGTTTTAAATTAAGTTTTTCCAAGAATCCCACATCAATCACATTCAGAGTTGAACCACAATCCACAAATACCCGAAATTCAATTAATTCTTCCTGAGCTGCGGTAGTAGCAGAAAGAAATACACCCTTAGTGTTTAAACAGGCTATACGGGCGTAACTGACCTTTTTTTTTTCTTTGTTCATACGAAGCACACAGTTCTTAATGAAATGGTCAGATTTGCCACAATAAAAGCACAAACCTTCAGAAAACCTGCGGTCTTTTTCCTGAGAGAGGGGTGACATCGCCCCAATCTCCATCTGCTCTCCAGTGTCAGTACAGACCCTCTCAAGACTCGGAGCTGACATGGCAAAGGATTTACTCTCATTAACCCTTGCACGCAGTCTCCTGTCCACCCGTATAGCTAATTGCATTGCCTCCTGCAAGTTTCCAGGTGTAGGATAAGCAATCAGCAGATCCTTAACCCTTTCACCTAGCCCAGCAAGAAACAAACTTTTCAGAGCTGAATCGTTCCACCCCACCTGAGCAGACCACCGACGGAAGTGAGTACAATAATTTTCCACATTACCTGATCCCTGTCTCAAATGTCTCAATTCCGTCTCAGCTGATGAGACACGATCAGGATCATCATACAACAACCCCAAAGCAGAAAAAAACTATCCACTGATCTAAAGCACGGATCACTAGGTTGGAGAGAAAAGGCCCATCCCTGAGGTTCTTTGCGCAAAAGTGACATTATGAACCCTATGCGCTGTGATTCATCACCAGAGGATCTGGGTCTCAAACGAAAATACAATAAACAAGCATTTTTAAAGGAAAAAAAATCTTGTTGTTCACCAAAAAATAAATCAGGCAATCGTACCTTTGGCTCCACAAAATGCGCTCCAGAACAGCTACTCATGTGTTGTTGGAGCTCGGACACCTCCAGAGAGAGTCCCTACAGACGTTGAGCCAAATCCTGAACCGACACCATGATGGAAACTGGAGGTCTTTCCTTAGAGAAATTCTTTGGGCTGGATTTACTGTTATGATCTGCTACAAGCACTAAGGAAAGACAGGAGATCTGTCCCTACAATAGAACTAAGCTAGATCCCTACGATATAACGGGGAACCTGAACCTGCGATCAGACCCGCTAAAGTCCTCAGCTAGTCTGATCGAAGACCTATAGATGTGAGGGAGGGATCCCTACAAGAACTAGGGACTGGGAGAAAGATGGACACCTCCTAGCAGAAATTGTAGCAGTAAAAAGACAAACAAACAACAAAGAACATAGAGGTCAAAAGACCTAGCTAAACTGACTGAGAAAGGTAACAAAGCACCTGGCTAGCTTAATAGTAGAAATTACAATGAAGTCCAGCAAGGCCAGAAGGGGGGAGCAGGATTAAATAGGCAAAAACGGTCATGTGACCAGCATAATGGAAAAAACCTAACAGGAGAGTTCTAACACAATGCCCCACAGGCCACACTACTAAATTCACACATTTTACGATTGCTTGCGCTCGAAATGTTGCCTTTTAGGTGAGCGGAGACTAAAGCATTCCGCAACCTGATGGCGGTGGCCTTCCCTCGGTACTCGGTCTCCAGCTGCCACTATTTCTCCCGGTGTGCCGTCCCCGCATTACACAAGCACGTGCCGCAAAACATTAGCCATGCCCTCAACAACGCAGTTACCGGGAAAGTCCACCTAACCACGGACACGTGGACAAGTGCTTGTGGGCAGGGATGGTACATCTCGCTGACGGCACACTGGGTTAACATAGTTTAAGCTGGGACCCAGTCGGACATTGGGACGGAACACGTCCTCCCGACGCCAAGGATTGCGGGCCCTAGGTCAATCAGGGTAGCCCCCACGGTTTACAGCTCCAGCACCTCATCCTCCTCAGCCTCCTCCTCCTCTTCAGCTTCCATCTCCGAAATGATCACATCAGTCACAAGCTGGAAGCACTGTAGCACTGCCTCTGTCAAGTGGCAACAGGCTGTGCTGAAGCTAATATGCTTAGGTGACAAACCGCACAATGCTGAAGAGTTGTGGACAGCTCTGAAAGAGCAGGCAGATCTGTGGCTCACACCGCTGAACCTACAGCCAGTCATGGTCATGTGTGACAATGGCCGTAACTTGGTGGCGGCTCTGAGGCGAGGCGAGCTCACACATGTACCATGCCTGGCCCATGTGCTTAACCTCGTGGTTCAGCGGTTTCTCAAATACTACCAGGAGCTGCCGGATCTGCTTGTTAAAGTACGCCGCCTGTGTGCCCATTTTAGAAAGTCACCTACAGCTTCCGCCGCACTTGCCGTGTTTCAGCAGCATTTGCAGCTTCTGGCTCACAGACTGGTGTGTGATGTCCCCACGCGTTGGAACTCTACACTGCAGATGTTGGGAAGGATTTGTGAGCAGAAGAGGGCAGTTGTTGAGTACCAGCATCAACAAGGCCGTTGGTATTCAGTTCAGACTCCACACATAAGACCTCAGGAGTGGACATGGATGTCAGACATATGTACCATCCTCCAAAACTTTGAGGACTCCACCAAGATGGTGAGCGGCGATGACATCATAATTAGCGTTACTATTCCGCTTCTCTGTCTTGTGAAACGTTCTCTGCTCACAATCAAAGAGGATGCATTGCAGGCGGAGCACGATGAGATGGAGCAAGGAACCATACAGGGTGATTACGCACAGCCCAGCTTCATCTCATCCCAACATGGATTGGGTGACAATGAGGAAGAGGAGGAGGAGGAGGAAGGACAGGAGTTAGTTTCATGCGCAATAGACGGTACTACCTGCACAGCTGTCATACCGTCTGTTCAGCGTGGATGGCCAGAGGACAGAGAGGAGGAGGAGCGCATGGTCAGTCATCCTCTTGGTGAGGACACGGAAGTCTTGCCTGTTAGTAGTCTGGCACGCATGGCTGAGTTTATGTTACGCTGCCTTTCCCATGACCCTCGCGTTCTCAAAATTTTGGGTGACAGTCATTACTGGTTGGTGACACTTCTAGACCCACGCTACAATGAGAACTTTATATCTCTTATTCCTGAGGCGGACAGGTCTACAAAAATGGGGCTGTACCAGAAGGCCCTTGTTGCGGAACTATTAAAAAAATTCCCATCTGAAATCGCTGGCGGCAGAGGTCACACTTCATTGGATAACCAAGGAGTACAGGCGAGAGAGACACAACTTCAATACAGCAGAGGCATGGGAACACTGTCAAAGTTCTGGGAGAGTTTTCTCAGCCACTCCCATCGCACAGGCGCGAGGTACTAACACAAGAAGTACAAAGTTTGGGAAGATGCTGAGGGAGTACCTTGCCGATCGTACCAACGTCCTCCGTGATTCCTCTGTGCCTTATAATTATTGGGTATCCAAGCTGGATACGTTGAATGAACTGGCTCTCTATGCCTTGGAGGTCCTGGCCTGCCCTGATGCCAGCGTTTTATCAGAGCGGGTTTTCAGTGCCGATGGTGGAATTAGCACATTCGCCTGTCAACTGAAAATGCTGACAGGCTGACTCTTATAAAAATGAACAAGGGCTGGATTGGGCCAGACTTCTCAACACCACCAAATGATAGCAGCGTAACATAAACTCTAATCCAGTGTCTTTTCTTGGGAGGTGTATTCCCATGCACCTTTTCACACCCAGACATGGGTATAAGCTTCCTGATTTTGGCTATTTGCTCTTGTCCTCCTCCTTCTCCTCATCCTCCACCACCATATCACCAGGGTGACCATGGTCCGTGATGCAACACCCACATAATTTTTTAAAGGGTGTTTATGATGCCCTAAAAAAAAAAATTTAATACAGTATGTTCATGTATACCCCCCAGTGGTAAATGTTTGTCAGCCAATACACTTAGAGCATGGGGATTACAAGTATAGGAGGCCCGCTCCTTTCTAATGGGAACATTTTTTTATGAGGCCCTCCTCCATGTCTCTTCCAAGGGGCAATGGAGTGCCTCTCAATTTTTGGCAGCCCTTGCATTCACTGCACAGGCCAACACTATGGGAGACCCACTTCCTAATAATGGGAATATTTTTTATAAGGCCCTCTACGTCTTTTCCAAGTTGCAGTGGAGTGCCTCCAAATTTTGGGCAACCCTTGCATTCACTGCATAGGCAAATACAATGGGAGACCTACTTCCTAATATTGGGAATAGTTTCAGGAGGCCCTCCTCTAAGTCTCTTCAAAGGGGTATTGGGGTGCATCCAAATTTTCAAAGTGGTATTGGGGTGCGTTCAAATTTTGGGCAGCCCTGGCACTCACTGCATATGCAATAACAGTACAGGAGACCCACTCTTTAGTAATGGGAAAAATGAAACATAGCCGGCTGACGGCTCTCTAAGAATAGTAACGGCCGCCTGATGGCCCTATAAAAATAGGCTTTGTGACTCTCAGAGTCCCTCCTTCATAAATGAAACACGATGTGTCTGATGATATCTCACACACAACATGGCCAGATAAGGTTGTAAAATGTTAAAATGACATTTGCTGGTGAATGCATTTGTCACAGTTGAAAGCAATGCAAAAGTGAACAAACTCATCAAAAACGCTACGTGCGAACATAGCCCAAGGTGTGGAGGAGCATTTTTGTTTTTGGTTATTTCTTTGGCTTTATATACAAGTCATTACCCTGGAAAGGATGTTTCTTAACATATTTCCCAGGAAATTCCATTTTGGTTTTGTTTTGGTATGTTTTATTGTGAGTCCGTAAAAGTGGCGTAATATCTCTGACAACGTTGTTGACAGAAGTGACCTAGGAGTCATAAATGCTTCCAGGAGTCTTCCCCATGCTGTTCCCATGTCATTTGAGCACTGTTCCCATCGATTTGGGCAATTTTTAGGTCCTCTGCAGACCGCCGGGGGGAGCCGCCTGAAAAATGCTCGAGTTTCCCATAGACTTACATTGGGCTCGTTGCTCGGGTCGAGCACCCGAGTATTCCAATGTGCTCGACCCTAGCATCGAGCACCCGAGCATTTTAGTGCTCGCTCATCACTAAAACTGAGTATACAAGTCAATAAAATTCCTATTTGCTAACTGAAAATTCGGAGTTCCAGTTGTCCGAAATGTATATTGATATATCCATACTGAATAGTTTCTCAACACGCTCATTGACTTTCCTGCTGAAGATTAGTGGTGTCAGTTAAAATGATCCGGAATGGAAGAGGTGAAGGGAGTATTATGTATCCCAATGCTCCATATTGAGAGACTTTCAGGTGGCTTGGAAAAGTTGATCCTATATCTCCAAGTGTTTGAGCGGCGCTCCGCCCGGCAGTACCGCGACAAGCTGAAAGTTGCTGAGTAAACTGGTCCATGATTCATGTAATTACCAAACTACAGAAAAGTCCATAGAACAAAAGGAAGCCGATGGTCCTATGCGTTTCAAAGGTATCGTCCTTCTTCCTCAGGGATTGAGCTTCCTCTATGTCTTTTAAGTATATGTAGAGAGCAGTTCCCTCAGACTGATTGTTAACCCCCATTATACACTGCTCAAATAAATAAAGGGAACACTTAAACAACAGAATATAACTCCAAGTAAATCAAACTTCTGTGAAATCAAACTGTCCACTTAGGAAACAACACTGATTGACAATCAATTTCACATGCTGTTGTGCAAATGAAATAGACAATAGATGGAAATTATTGGCAATTATCAAGACACCCTCAATAAAGGAGTGGTTCTGCAGGTGGGGACCACAGACCACATCTCAGTACCAATGCTTTCTGGCTGATGTTTTGGTCACTTTTGAATGTTGGTTGTGCTTTCACACTCGTGGTAGCATGAGACGGATTCTACAACCCACAGAAGTTGCTCAGGTAGTGCAGCTCATCCAAGATGGCACATCAATGTGAGCTGTGGCAATAAGGTTTGCTGTGTCTGTCAGTGTAGTGTCCAGAGGCTGGAGGCACTACCAGGAGACAGGCCAGTACACCTGAGACGTGGAGGGGGCCGTAGGAGGACAACAACCCAGCAGTAGGACCGCTACCTCCGCCTTTGTGCAAGGAGGAACAGGATGAGCACTGCCAGAGTCCTGCAAAATGACCTCCAGCAGACCACAAATGTGCATGTGTCTGCACAAACGGTTAGAAACCGATTCCATGAGGGTGGTATGAGGGCCCGAGACGTCCACAGATGGGGGTTGTGCTCACAGCCCAACACCGTGCAGGACACTTGGCATTTGCCACAGAACACCAGGATTGGCAAAGTCGCCACTGGTGCCCTGTGCTCTTCACAGATGAAAGCAGGTTCACACTGAGCACATGTGACAGACGTGACAGAGTCTGGAGACGCCGTGGAGAGCGATCTGCTGCCTGCAACATCCTTCAGCATGACCGGTTTGGCAGTGGGTCAATAATGGAGTGGGGTTGCATTTCTTTGGAGGGCCGCACAGCCCTCCATGTGCTCGCCAGAGGTAGCCTGACTACCATTAGGTACTAAGATGAGATCCTCAGACCCCTTGTGAGACCATATGCTGGTGCGGTTGGCCCTGGGTTCCTCCTAATGCAGGACAATGCCAGACCTCATGTGGCTGCAGTGTGTCAGCAGTTCCTGCAAGATGAAGGCATTGAAGCTATGGACTGGACCACCCATTCCCCAGACCTGAATCCGATTGAGCACATCTGGGACATCATGTCTCGCTCTATCCACCAACGTCACGTTGCACCACAGACTGTCCACGAGTTGGCGGATGCTTTAGTCCAGGCCTGGGAGAAGATCCCACAGGAGACCATCCGCAACCTCATTAGGAGCATGCCCAGACATTGTAGGGAGGTCATACAGGCACGTGGAGGCCACACACAATACTGAGCCTCATTTTGACTTGTTTTAACCCCTTTACCCCCGAGAGTGGTTTGCACGTTAATGACCAGGCAAATTTTTACAATTCTGACCACTGTCACTTTATGAGGTAATTACTCTGGAACGCTTCAACGGATCCCCCTGATTCTGAGATTGTTTTTTCGTGACATATTGTACTTCATGATAGTGGTAAAATTTCTTTGATATCTCTTGCGTTTATTTATGAAAAAATGGAAATATGGCGAAAATAAATTTTGGAAATTTTGCAATTTTCAAAATTTTAATTTTTATGGCCTTAAATCAGAGAGATATGTCACACAAAAAAATAACATTTCCCACATGTCTACTTTATATCAGCACAATTTTAGAACCAAAATTTTTTTTATTAGGGAGCTATAAGGGTTAAAAGATGACCAACGATTTCTCATTTTTCCAACAAAATTTACAAAACCATTTTTTTAGGGACCACATCACATTTGAAGTCACTTTGAGGGGTCTTTATGACAGAAAATACCCAAAAGTGACACCACCCTAAAAACTGCACCCCTCAAGGTGCTCAAAACCACATTCAAAAACTTTATTAACCCTTCAGGTGCTTCACAGGAATTTTTGGAATGCAGAAGAAAAAAAAGAACATTTAACTTTTTTCACAAAAATCTTACTTTAGACCCAATTTTTTTTAATTTGGCAGGGGTAACAGGAAAAGATGGACCCCAAAATTTGTTGTGCAATTTCTCCTGAGTAAGCATATACCCCACATGTGGGGGAAAACCACTGTTTGGGCACACGGCAGGGTTCGGAAGGAAAGGAGCGCCATTTGACTTTTTGATTGTAAAATTTGCTTGAATAATTAGCGGACGCCATGTTGCGTTTGGAGAGCCCCTGATGTGCCTAAACAGTAGAAACCCCCCACAAGTGACACAATTTTGGAAACTAGACCCCTCAGGGAACTTATCTAGATGTGTGGTGAGCACCTTGAACCCCAAGGTTCTTCACAGAAGTTTAGAACATTGAGCCGTAGAAATAAAATTTTCACATTTTTCCCACAAAAATGTTTTTCAGCCCCCAATTTTGCATTTTCATAAGGGTAACAGGAGAAATTGCACCATGCAGTTTGTTGTGCAATTTCTCATGAGTAAGCAGATACCCCATATGTGGGGGAAAACCACTGTTTGGGCACACGGCAGGGTTCAGAAAGGAAGAAGCGCCATTTGACTTTTTGAATGTAAAATTTACTTGAATACTTACCGGATGTGCCCCTGATGTGCCTAAACAGTGGAAAAACCCACAAGTGACACCATTTTGGAGATTAGACCCCTCAGGGAACTTATCTAGACGTGTGGTGAGCTCCCTGAACCCCCAAGTGCTTTGCAGAAGTTTATAACATGGAGCCGTGAAAATAAACAAATCAAACTTTTTCCACAAAAATAATGTTTTAGCCCCAATTTTTTTATTTTCACAAGGGTAAGAGGAGAAAATGGACCCCAAAAACTGTTGTTCAATTTCTCCTGAGTACGCCAATACCCCATATGTGGGGAAAATACAGTATTTGGGCGCACGGCAGAGTTCAGAAGGGAAGGAGCACTGTGTGACTTTTTGAACGCAAAATTGGCTGGAATTGAGAGCGGATGCCATGTCGATGTCGAGTTTGGAGAGACCCTGATGTGCCTAAACAGTGGAAAGCCCCCCACAAGTGACCCCATTTTGGAAACTACACCCCTCAAGGATTTTATCAAGGGGTATAGTGAACATTTTTAATCCAGAGGTATGACACAGAATTTGATAACATTAGGTCATCATACTGAATAAGTTGTCATTAGTCTTGAGCGCAAGTGCTCGCTACTTGAGTTTGCATCAGGTACACGGGTATGCACCATCTATCACGGGTGCTCGAGTGTCATGCTCGAGTCCCCGCTCCCATGTTTCATGGTCATTAGACACCCAAAAAAAACCATGCAGGGATCGCTTGTGCATGGCAGGCAATTCCCGCTAGGTTTTTTTGGCCACAAAGCATATGGGACAGAGACTCGAGCATGTCATTTGAGCACCTGCGATACTCAGTGCATACCCGAGCACCCGATGCAAACTCAAGTAGCGAGCACTTGCGCTCAACACTAGTCGCCATATCGTCATCTTTTTTTTTTTTTTACTTTTGAAAACAATCCCTAGCCCAACCCTAACCCTACCACAACCCTAACCCTAAAACAACCCTAACCTAGCACAACCCTAACCCTAGAGTTTATTTTTTACGCCGTTCCTCGTGCGGTATAAGTGATTAGACGACTTTATTCTTTGGGTTGGTGCGATTACAATGATATCAGAATCATATCGGGTTTTTATGATTGACAGCTGTCACACTCTAAAAGATGCATTTTTTTGCAAAATCTAGTTTTTGCATCGCCATATTTTGAGAGCTATAATTTTTCCATATTTTGGCCGACAGAGTCATATGACGGCTTGCTTTTTGCGGGATGACTTGATGTTTTTATTGGTGCGATTTTCAGGCACTTGACATTTTTTAATCACTTTCTATTCAGATTTTTGGGAGGCAGAATAAACAAAAACCAGCAATTCCAGAATTTTTTTATGTTTTTTTTTTTATGCTGTTCCACGTGTGGTAAAATTGATAAGGCAGTGTTATTCTTTGGGTCAATACATTTACAGTGGTACCACATTTATATCGTTTTTCTATGTTTTGGCGCTTTTACACAATAAAAGCTGTTTTATAGAAAAAAATATTTTTTTGCATCGCTTTATTCTGAGAGCTATAACTTTTTTATTTTTTGGCCGTTGGAGCTGTAGGTCAGCTTGTTTTTTGCAGGACAAGATGACGTTTTCACCGATACCATTTTTATTTATATTCGTCTTTTTTATCGCGTGTTATTTCATTTTTTGTTTGGCGGTATGATGATAAAGCATTGTTTTTTGCTTCTTTTTTTTTTTTTTTTTTTTTTTTTTTACCGTGTTCACTAAAGGGGTTAACTAGTGGGACAGTTTTATAGGTCAGGTCGTTATGGACGCAGTGATACCAAATATGTGTACTTTTATTGGTTTTTTGTTTGTTTTTTTCATAATAATATTTATTGATGGGCACATTATATTTTTATTTTTGGTGGATTATTATTTATTTATTTATTATATTTTTACAATTTTTTTTTTTTTTTTTTTTAACACTTTTTGGACTTTTTTTCTGTGTCCCACTCTGGGACTTTCACTTTTTTATTCTGATCGCCTGTATAGCACAGGAATGCAGCACCATCCCTGTGCTATACAGGGATGGTGCTGTCAGTGCTGCACTTCGATCGCAGCATTGAGGGGGTTAATGTGCCGGGAACAGTGCGGGACCGCTCCCTGCACATAGTACCGGGTGTCAGCTGTGACAATCAGCTGACACGCGGCGGCGATCGCCCCCCACCGCTTGTGTGCGGGCGCGATTGCCATATGACCTAATAGTACGTCATTGGTCCAATCGGCCCAGGACACCAAGACGTACTATTAGGTCATATGTCAAAAAGGGGTTAAGGACATCAAAGTTGGATCAGCCTGTAGTGTAATTTTCCACTTTAATTTTGGGGGTGACTCCAAATCCAGGCCTCCATTGGTTAATAAATTTGATTTCCATTGATGATTTTTGTGTGATATTGTTATCAGCACATTAAACTTTGTACAGAACAAAGTATTCAATGAGAATATTTAATTCATTCAGATCTAGGATGTGTTATTTGAGTTTTCCCTTTATTTTTTTTAGCAGTGTACCATTTTAGATATACTGCATAAAAGCAAATAATTCTAATTTAATAGTGAAATAGAATTATTTGCTTTTATGTGATAGATGTCGTAGTTTGTATGGAAAAATCTAGACATCTACTCATCATATTACGGCTTTGTCAAAGTTTCTCAATCCAATGCTTTTTCCTGCTTCTAAAATAAACTTCAAGAATTGATTGATCACTAATATTTGATAAGCACCATTATGACAAAACAATGTTATTCACATCATGTACTTTCAGGTGTTAAAGCTGATCAGGGTATATATTTTACAACATAAGATATCCAATGAAACGCACATCGCATTCTCAGCCTTGAAAAGTTCATTTGTAAGAAAAGCAGATGTCTTGGAGACACATCCAATAAAGACATGATGTTCTTCCCCATCATGATTAGATTACGACCTGAATGGAGCTGAAACAAGAAGCATTTTGCACAGAAATCTGCACATTTTATTTCAGTGATGGTTTTAAAACAACATTGAATGCAATTTTCTTGTGCACTTACTATATACACCATTTTATTCATTACAGTATTTTCTAGCCAAAAGTTATTTACTTTCTGTGTCTCTACTATGTCATTATCCATTCAAACAAAGAGAAGATAATGGTGGATCAGACAGAAAATATAACCTATGTACATTATGCCTTCTGCCTGAAAGGTGAATTACACCTTAAACAATCCTTATGTCTGTCATGATTCCTCAACTCAGTGTAGTGAGTGACAACCCAGCCGCCCAATCTGGGGAAGGAGCCTGCTAAGCTGTCACTATGGTGACAGACAGCTCAGCCGTCCAATCTGAGGCTTGAGCATACTGAGCTGTCAGTGTGGTGAGTGACAGTCCAGTCACTCAATCAGGGTTGGGGCGTGCTGGGTTTCCTTCAGGTGTCTCCAGTTCAGAGTGATTCCCAGGCTATTTAGCTGCCTGTCTGCCTCTAATTTCTGCCAGTTCTAGCCCTGCTCAAGTGGTTTGTGTGTCTGCTATGTGCTTTAAGTTCTAGTATTCTGATCTTTGTTGCCCGACCTTCAATTTACCTTTGGCAATTCATTTGTCTTGATCTGCTGCCTTCTTGGAATTCTGACCCCGGACTGTTGCCTGACTACACCTTTGCCTCACCCCTTTGTTTATGACGTACCTTCATGGCTTTCAACCCTTAGCTTGTCCGTGAGTAGTGACTAGCGTTACAATGTCATCAAGAAACACCAGGCCGTATTGTCACTGGGGGTTTATAATCTGACAGTACTGAAATGCTGATGCACTTTTTGTATCTCTGTGGAGTTTTTTATTACATAGTTCGATACAAAAAAAAAAACATAGAAAATTAGTCTCTAAAAGACTAATACTACAGATTGTGGTAGCTCACAGACCCCCAGTATTGTTATCCTCTGTGGTTCCCACCAGTGATATTTTCATTGTCATTGTGCCAGGAATTAATATTAGTAATGCTGGAAGTAGAATGTGAACATAAATCCTCTAAAACTCAATTTTATTAAGAAATATTAAAAACACCAAATTCCCTTTTGTGATAGAAAGGGTCTCATTTCAGTCATAATAATGCGACCGAAAAAATGATACAAGAAAAGCCAACGTCCCTATGGGATTTGGATAAGCCCAATCAGGCACCAATGGTATATAATACACTTAACTTGCCCTAGTAAAAGCCTGATCAGTTCCTGCCTAACATTGGGGTTGGAACCCTATGATTTTGTCGCCCCCGTTCCTCGGCGGCTGTCCCTATCTTACCCTGTTTCGCCCTATGATGGTGAGCTATACACAGAGAAAAGGTGACTGCCTATTCTAATACATTATAGTTACTGCACTGAGATAACACACAGATATAGTGATCCATACATAATGTTATTAGAACTTATCTCATAGATCTGGGTATTGCCTCAACGAGTTTCCCATCGGTTCATCAGGAGGCCAGGTAAAAAGATGTCCAGAAAGAGAGCTGCCTATTTCAGCGATGCATAATAGATTGTAGCAGGCCTTCTCATCAGCTGTGCTTGCGCTTGCTGTTAACAGGGAGAGCGGGCACCGGATGATGGGAGAAGTAGTCCCATCAGCCGGTGCCTGTAACTCGTGGTAAGCTTCTTACCGCGGATCACCATGACAGCTGCGGGATCACGCTGACATCTTATAGCGTGATGCCGCAGCGCTGTGACCAGCGGTAACTACGTTACCGCAGCTCAAAGCCGCTGTTTCCTGTGCTGTCACGTAGATGACAGCATGGGAAGATACTGATCTTCGGGTTCGTGTTCGGGCTTGGGTGCCCAAACTTGAGCTTTTTTTGATGATCGGGTTTAGTCGACGAACCCGAGCATCAAAACGTTTGCTCATCTCTATTCACAACCACAAATTTTCATGCAATCTTTTGATGCTACCCATAGTTATTAAAATGGTCCTTGATATTTTTTTATTTAGACGTGTTCATGGGACATTTCAGTTCATTGTTTTTAAGAAAAAAAAATCCCTCTTTTGTCAGATGACCTAAGAACTGCTGCATGTAAACACTGCAATAATGTGGAAGAGGACTAGAACTCTAGTGCCATCTATTGGAAGTAGCAATCCTAAAAGTCATTATTGACCCTTTAACGAGCCTTGTCATATGACTTAGGACAAAAGCCAAATCAGGAATCTGTAGCATCGGCGTCTCTGCCCTCTGCCAGGCAGAGACGTCTTCCCCCTTACCACCGCGGTCCTGCTCCGGCGTTTTCCGGCCTCCCTGCAGCTGCTGCTGGTGCACACAGCTTCCCTGGCTCTGTGCTTAGGGCGCGCGCGCTCCCTCCCTCTTAAAGGGGCCGTACACGCCGTCCTAAAAAGTCCCCGCCCAATGGCCGGAGGACTTTCCCTATATAAGGCACCTCCTCCAATATGGAAGTGCCCGTGTAAGGTTGTTGCTCTGTGATACTTACTTTGCTTCAGCCCTCAGGTCCTCTGCAAGTCAGTCTTGTCCGTCAGTCTGATCTTCAGTCCAGTCCACCAGTCTGACTACTTTCCAGCCCGACAGTCTGCCTTCAGTCCAGTCCGCCAGTCAGTCTATGGGCTCTGCCCACCTGCTTACCTGGAAGCACCTGCCTGTTACCTGCCGTGCCTGCCGCCTGCTTACCTGGAAGCACCTGCCTGTTACCTGCCGTGCCTGCCAGCCTGCTTACCTGGAAGCACCTGCCTGTTACCTGCCGTGCCCGCCAGCCTGCTTACCTGGAAGCACCTGCCTGTTACTTGCCGTGCCCGCTTGCCTGCCTTTACCTGCCGTGCCCACCTGCCTGTTATCTGATGTGCCCGCCAGCTTGCCTACCCGGAGCACCTGTCTGGCTATCAGCCGAATCAGCCTGCCTGACTACCTGGACCCCCCGTCAGCCTGCCTGCCATGCTCTTCCGCTGTACCGGTCAGTTCCTGCCTTCTGACCCGTGAGAGTCACCTGCTCTCATACAAGGTCAGTCCCAGAGTGGCACCTGGTCCCTCTACTCGGTCCCTCCCTGGTTCACGGAGTCGACTGAGCCGCCATGTGACCCTGGTCAGGCCGATTAGATACTTAGTCACGCCCCTCTGGTCCCTCCTTGCACTGCAGCACAGAGGTTCCACCACCCGGATCCGTAACAGAATCTCAATTTGTAGAAACTGTGTTTCAAGACACTGCCTCTCATCAGAGCAAAGTATGAGATCTGGTTTGACTGGGTGAGAGGCGTCTGACCGGGATCCAAGGGGTAACGTTTCTCCTTGTGGAGAGTGACATGTAAAGCCTGACATACTAAGGTGAGGAGACCTTTAAGCTTTGCAACACTCCTCTGGGAAATGTAAATATGCAAATTGTCTCTTTAGAGAGGAAGAGGACTAGAACTCTAGTGCCACCTATTGGAAGTAGCAATCCTAAAAGTCAATATCTACCTTTTAGGCTAAGTGCCCACGATGCAGAAATGCTGCGGATTTTTCCTGAGCATTTCTGCATCTCCCTGGCAGAAAAAAACGCATGTGGATTTTACATGCGTTTTTTCTGCCAGGTAGAAGCGTTTGTGAATTGTTTTGAACATGTAATTTCACATACGGGTTGTCAAGCGCTTTTCCAAGCGATTTTAGCATCACTTGGAAAGTGCTTGACAACTTGATCACACTATATAAATCCATGCAACCGGCATGGATTTTATATAGTGTGACCAAGTTATGATGCTGCAAATGCAGCATCAATAGTGAAAAAAAGAATAAAATGGTGAAAAGTAAACAAAAACATTATACTCACCTTTCGATTGCCCCTGGTCTCCTTCTCCGGTGCGTCCGGTGCCTTCGGCGACTCGTGGTGGTGTAAAAGGACCTTCCATGACGTCATTTAGTCATGTGACAGGTCACGCGACTGCCGACGTCAGCAGTCGCGTGACCTATCATATGACTAAATGACGTCATAGAAAGTCCTTTTACTACCGCGAGCAGCCGAAGAGCCAGCAGCACCGCGGGGAGCAGACAGGGGGCTATCAGAAGGTTTGTATATGTTTATTTTTTATTTTAATTCTTTTTTAACTACAGGTACTATGGTACCCGGGTCTGGAGGAGAGTCTCCTCTTCTCCAGACCCGGGTACCATCCAAGCATTGAACCGCACGTGAAGTCATGCGGATGTTATGCGGTCCAATGCAAGTCAATAGCGGCTAAAAGGCCGCGATTCTACAAAATTAATGGACGTGCTGCGGATTTTTCTGCAATGATAATCCACAGCGGAAATTTCCGCAGCATGTGCACAGCACATGCAGATTATCATTGGGGACCATTGCAGACCTATTACCAAGCATTTTTTAAGTGATTCCACAGCAGAAATTACACTGCGGAAATGCTTAAAAAACGCATAGTGGGCACGCAGCCTTAAGGAGTCTTGTCATATGACTTAGGATATAAGTCAAACCAGGAATCTCAATTTGCAGACACTGTGTTTCAGGGTATTGCCCCTCGTCAGTGCAAAGTGTGAGATAAAAGGTCTAGCACTTATCTCGAAGGGTCTTGAAGGGTTATTCCTATCTCTTCTTCTTGTTTTTTTCCTCATCCAAAATACGTATGACAAAGTAAACCTATAAATTTCCTCCACTCAATGTTTGTTCCTGGATTATTTAAGATGGTCCCAAGAGCAGCACTACAGAACAGCTAGGGCTACTGTGTATGCCTGGGCACCATCTATTCCAGAGAGGAGGGAGATGGCTGGGCTGGGGAGCTGAAAATGTTGTCTCTTAGGCTACTAGACATGTTCAGGAGATGTCTTATTATCTTGAAGGGGACATAACTATAGTGGATGCAGAGGTTACACTCATACCCAGATCCTAGAGTCTAGAAAACACAAAAGGTCCATATGAGAAGACCAGTACTATTAAAGACCCATAATAATTTGGGGCCCTGTTGGAGACTTTGCATTGGGTCTTACGAGCTTCAAGTTATGCCACTGCTTGGGACATGGGGTGGACTGAAATACAGATACCGCAGACACCACAAAGGTAATTAAGGTGGTTGTAAATATGCACCGATTTTCATTTCCTACAACTAGAATAAGATCTTGATATGTAAAGATCCTTGGCTGTGCCTACCAACAATTTTATTTATTGATGGCTGTTCAGCTACAGGTTTTGCTTCTGCTTGTTTAATACTGAACAAAAGTATGATTCAGCTAATCTATATGACTTATAGATCCACCTCTCGTCTCCAGAGATCACTTTCTATGTATGGCATTCTTTAAACTGCAGCTTTGCTTGTTCATATTGGTATCTGTGTCCCAAAACAAGGCACCACAAGCTATGCACATGTTTTCAGAGAGAATGGAGTGAGTTACCTACAAGAAAAGGTTGGGGAAGAACCATGGGCAAAATGTTATTTGGGTTCCATTTTGAGTAAAATGACAAATGGTAATACAGCTAAAATAACAGCACTTACTCTGCTTGTATATTACCACCTGCAACCCCAAATAAAAGTACATTGCCTACATGATACAGTATTGTCACGGGTGTATCAGGTTTGACAGACAGTCATTCTGGATCTGGCTGCAGAAGGTCATTGCGCTTGGCTTTGCAGACATCTTCTTGATCCTTTCATCTCTGTAGTGTAGTGGTATCCTTCTCTCGCTAAGACCCAGCAGTGCTCTCCACTTTCTGCTGCTAATTGACACACCCTTGTTTGATATTTAAAAACCCTCAGTGTCTCCAGAGAGTCGCCAGTGATAGAACTATTTCCCCAGCTCAGGCGTGGAGTACTAGCAGTCGGCTAGTTTCTTCTTGGAGTTTCTTGGTGGATTATTGTCGTGTATCCCCTCGTCTGTTTTCCTTGTTTGTCTTTAGTTGCAGTGGGGGCTGACTAGTGCTCACCCCTTCCCCTCCCTACCTAGGGCCTAGATCTAGTGACAGTTAGGGATTAGGTATCCTGCCCAGCGATAGGTGCAGAACCTATTTAGGGACCGTAGGGGATTCAGGGTGTTGTAAGATCTGCCTTGGGATTTCCACTCTCCCTTTCCCTAGTTGTTGGGCTTCCCTCTTTTTCCCATCGTCATACACTTGGTCCTTCCCTTACCTAGCGTAACAAGTATAAAATCAAAATTATCTGCAAATGAGAAAATCAGCCTATCAGTCAAAAGATGAGCATGCACTGCTTGTGGCCCCAACATGTTATAGGTGCCAGGTAACTGTCCAAGACTTAAGTCATCAATATAAAATCGGTGTGGGCTTGACACCTGGAGACCCGACTGATCAGCTGTTAGCAGCTCCCATTGCAGCCTATATTAACTTCAGTTATGCATACGCCACACAAAGGAACATTTCCGCTAAGTGTACTGAGCTGAAACAGCACAGATCCATACACCATGTAGGGTACTGCATTTCCCCTTCCTTTCACATCAAAAGGCGCTGAGCTGCAGTACCCGGGAACAGCCACTACACAGTGAACAGAGCTGTGCTGTTCTAGCACTGTACATCCAGTTATAGCGGGAGCCAAGTGTCTGATCATTGGGGTGCCAGGTGTTGGACCCTCATCTATCTGATATATAAGAGCTATCCCTCATCAATATATAAGTTTTGAAAAACTGCTTTACTAAAAACTATTAAAAAAACTGAGTGCTATGTGCTGGATAAAGCTATCTATTTATGGATCTTACTGTATTATCACACTGAATGTAAAGGAAATGAAAAACCATTCAGTGCTGAACACAGATCTTACTGAGCGCAGATCTCTCGCTGCACAACCTTTAGACTCTGATCTCCCATTTACGTCATCTGTTGTACCGCATTTCTCGCCCACACAGCATTGTTGTTTGGATTTAGGGGGTGGGAGAGCATTAGGACCAGGTGGTAAAGCACAAGAGGTAATGGCTGATACAAAGAAGGAGAAAATACATTGTACTTTCATCTCACAAGTATGTTTCATAGCAAGAGAGACAAATATTTCTGGACAAATACAGTTTATGGTTAATTTATATCCTACAAGTGAAACACTTCACTAACCTCACATCATTAAAAGCGCAGAGATGTTACTTTGTGTGGCGGATGCATAATTGAAGTTAACATTTTATAACGCTTTAATTGGCGTTAAGGCTGAATCATGACTTTCTCATTTCATATGGAAGAAAATTCCTGTAATTGCTTCTTATTTATGAGTAAGCACACATATATATTTAGTGCAGAAAAAGACTTGGGTTAGAGATTAACACAATATGGAATAAAAACATACAGAACACACACTTTCATGGTGATTCATATTATGTGTTTTAATATAATTATCCAAGTCTGAAGGCCTGAATTTATTGTTAATTGTAATTTAATTATTGCTAATTAAAAGTAAACATCTATTTAAAAAGATCGACTCGATTCTGTTTCAAATGCAAAAAGTATTTGTCAAGTTCACAAATATAAAGGTCATTTTATTCAACATAAATGAATACAATATATTCAGAGGGAAAAAGTGCTGGTATCAAAAAGCAATAAGTATGGCTCCAATGTTGTCAGCATCAATACTATGAAGCCTGTACCTTCTGTCTATCTATGGTGCTGTAATAAGCTTCATAAATGATATTTTCTATAATTATATACCACTGTATCACATTCAACGCTCATTCAACACACCCAAAGCTCAACTCAAACTTGAAATGTGAATCGTGGATATGGGCCACTTGCAAAACCCGGAATGAAGGGAGAAGTCCATCCCACTACCAATCCTATAGACCTCTCCAGAAATCAAAGCCCATTCGAATGCCAAATTCAGATGTCCAAGTACAGACCATGGACTGGCCACTGTTCTCCTGACTCCCAACACAACAGCCTCATCTATGCCTTGGAGGGGGTTATGTGGCGCCCCTGAGGGTTCGGTCGCCACAGAGGTACTGCACCTCACCCAGAGGTGTGGTGTCTCCCTTTCTCTCAGGTAGGGAGGTAGTGCTGCATGGAACCCCAACGCCTACATCCAACACTACACTACCCCAGGCCAGCAGGAGGGGCAAGACGCAATGTAGTTTTCTGCTGAGCCCTGTCCCTGGCTGGGGTGGGGGGAACCCAAAGTTAGGGGGAACCAGTAGTGGGCGTGGGTGGAGGAAGTAGTTTATGGGAGCACTCATACAGTAGATATATAAAATGGTAGACTTCTTAACAGTAGCGAGTTGGAGTAGGGACAGTTCAGAGGAACAGTCTGGGAGCAGAGTCTCTGTAGGAGCTCTGCTCCACTACACTGGCCCAGGACTGAGGCCCAGGAGGGGAGCAGGGAGTAAGCTCCGTTCTACAGAAGGGATCCTAGGGGAGTACGGTGAGTGCAGGCTGCACCCGTACACCCCGAACCTGCCAAGTGCCAGGAGGATCTAGGCCGCAAGAAGGGGACCGGCCCCTGGCCCAGTCGTGCAGCCTCAAGCCTCGGCTGGAAAAACCGGAGGCTTCTGACTTCTATAGCCAGGAGCCAAACTCCCACTTCAATCCAAGTAAGGTCAAGCAGGTCTGTGCAACTCCGACGGACAGGGGGGACCTCGCAGCACCCGAATAGGATTCACAGTGGGAAGCGCAGGGCAGGAGGGAGTAAAGACCCAGCGTGAAGTCGGTCTAGAGAGGTACATAAGAAAGTGGGGTTCTGCCAGGTGCACCCGAACTGCCTGAGGAAGGACTGAACCCCTGCCCGGTGAACGCAGTGCGACGCGGGAGGCTTGCACCAGTACAGTGCACCTGTGGACTGTCTAAGAACTGTGAGTAAATCTTGGATGACTGCACTGAATTGCCTCCGCTCCTTTATTTCGCCGGTGCCATTTCCCTCCCTGCACTACAACGCCCAGCACACCTCCAATTATTCTACACTGACCTGAGGCCTGCTCCACCTGTTGGGAGCCGTTCCATCTCAAGCTGCCCTATCATCTGCCTCAGAGGACTGTCACAGCGCTGGTGATCTTCACCAGACACCACAGGTGGTGTCACGAAAAATCCCAAAAACCCATATAAAAGTATTCCCCCACTTCACTGACCGCCCTGGGTCACAGACCGGGCCAGCCACCGTGATCACCCCCAAAAGCAGCCATAAGCCCGGCTGCGGAGTACCCCACGGCCCCGGGGGCGGGTCAGTAACTTTCGGGTCAGAAGACCTGGAGCCGGGCAGGACATAATCAGATCTGCATCGGATCATGATACACGTTTGTGTGAAACCAGCCTAAGGGTACAAGCACACTGACATTTCCGTGTAGACCTACAGTAGCAGTAAATCCACATTGCCAGATGTAAAATGAGCTGTAACATCCACAGCATTTTACATCCACAGCACCTGTCAATTTATTCTCTGCAGTGAGTGCATGAGAGTTCTTAACATTTCATAGACGACACAACTATTGTAATAGGAAGCAGATTTACTGTCTGAAAATCAGCTGCGTAGCCACCCAGCGTACATGAGCCCTGAAGTCTCAAGCCCACATCTGGATTATGGCTCTGTAAAACCATTGAGTCATAGGACTGCTTCACGTCAGTGATTTTTCTCCTACACCAAAAATGCTCCGAGTTTCATCAGCGATTTGGATTATAGTGTCATCAGACTTCGATCAGTATGTCACCTTTTCTAGGATGGAAAAAAACAACTGGTGGAGGTTTCTCAAGATTCTACTATCAGACAGTCTGTGAAAAACAGACCGCACAAGGATGGCATCCGAGTGCTGTCCGATTATAGCACGGATCCATAGACTTGCACTGGTGACTTTCATCAGTCACTCAGATCAATATCGGACAAGTCTCCGTGATTCGTGCGGCCAAGGAAAAAATCAGACATGTGAATTACCCCATAGACTATTATATACAGTATATAGCCACGTTCACCCGTTCAGTATTTTACATCAGTATTTGTATGTCAAAACCAGGAGAGGAACAATCAGAGGGAAAGTATAATAGAAACACTTCACCACATCTGCATTTATCACCCACTCCTGGTTTTGACATACAAATACTGATGTAAAATACTGACCAAATACTGAACTTGTGAAAGTGGCCATATAGTGAGATAAGGTGCATGGTGTTTCATTGGAGGAGGCTGACTGATGTGTCTGGTCACTTTTTTTCACCAGTCTGCCATTCACACAGCCTGATTGTGCAGCCCGAAGACTCAACTGTGAATGTTAGGAACAGGATAATAAAATAATAATAAAGAGACATTTTTTTGTAACACAGGGCCTAGTATTACAAATAAAATATATAATAACCTTCTGCAACCCTGCCCTGGTCCACCGCAAATTGATTCAATGTGAATCGAATTAGGGTCAAATATTAAGAAATTTGCAGAACCTGACGAATTTGAATAATTTGCAATTCAGTTCATGTGAATTGCCAAAAAAGTGCCACAATTTTACTCACTGCAGAAGACTACATCAGTCGCAAAAAGTTAACATGTACGGTTACGGTTGTACATGTTTTAGTGCAGCCAATCAGGATGGACTTTCATAGCCTGTATAAAAGTCAAGGCAGGCAATGCAACAACCATTTAAGGTTAACTTAGGATAGCGAGAGTTTGTCAGAGCTCCTAGCTCAACAATAATGATAGGAAAACAATGCCCTAAACCATTAGATAAATACTCCAGACAGTATAACTGTAGTGAGGAAAATGAGTGTAGAAGTCTGCAAATAATATAGAGATACAAATGATAGGGGGGAAGAAAAATAGGAGAGAGCAGCAGTGACACTGAGTGTGATTGATCAGTGATATGGTGTAGCGGGCATCTATCCTGTATTTCCTTTACAAGTACAAATTTGTTTTCTTTATTTTAATGCACTACAAAGCTGCAGCAAGACAACACAATAGTTTTTACAGGAAAAAATCTGAAATCACTCTCAGTCAGAGACCGTGCGCTTGCTTGTCACAAGCGAATGTACTGAGTTTCTGCATTTCTTGTGCAATCATTTTTAAGAAAGGAGAAATTCTGTATTTTCTGGCAATAAGGCACACTTTTTAGCAAGAAAACATCTTGATAAAAAATGTGTGTTTTATAGTCCAGAGGCACTGCCTCTGATTGAGGAGAATGCAGGCACAGTATCCTTTCCGGTTACTGAAAGTACTATCCAGTGGTGCACTTTTCTCTCTTCTTGCCCAACATTGATCAGTCTAATTGGTTGGTGGAGAGCAGGAGTGGAAGCTACCAGGACCTTCATATTTACTAAAGCTATGATTGTCACATGCTTGGAAGAAACTTTTAACCATTATAATGTATGTACTTCACCTAAAATCAATGTCTAGGTTGCAGTAGAGGAGTCTTTGTGTGTAGCAGAGTTATGTGTGATTATGTTTATGTAGCTGAGTTGTGTTTGTATATGTCTAAGAGATGTGGGTGTATGTAGCAGAGCTGTGTGTTAATGTAGCAGGGCTGTGTGTTTTATGTAGCTGAGCTGTGTATATGTCACAGAACTTAGTATGCTATCAGAAAATAAGAAAAAGCGGTGGCTGTGGTTAGCACTGCCAAGAGTATAAGACAATACGATACCACTAGGAAATTATCATCGTTTATAATCCTCTATTGGTATCGTATTGTCTTATACCCTTGGCAGCGCTAACCACAGCCACCGCTTTTTCTTATTTTCTGATAACATTTTTGGATCTTTAGACGGGATCCAGTGGGTGGAACAGCAGACATCGGAAAACACTTCATATCGTTCTCAGTGTTGTGCCTGCAGTTACACAAGTTACCCAGGTGAATAAATTCACCACTGGGATTGGCGTTGTCCAGTTTGATATGCGCAAGGTGCGCTTTCTGTTTTCTCTTTCTTTCAAGAACTTAGTATGCATGTACTGTGGATGCAGCAGTATTGTATGTGCTACAGAGCATGTATATAATGTGCGTGCTGTAAAGCTATGTGTGTATAATACACATGCTGCAGAGAAATGCTAACAATAGATCTATCACCTCCATGTTCTAACCTAGTGCAATAAAATTTGTGGTATTGACCCTTCCACTTCTTAACATCACCATGCAAGAATTATTTAATAGGAAATATGATTTTCCATTTTTTCTATGTAAACCTGGGGAGAATTTTAAAGTAAAGTGGATCCTATAGTTTTTGAAGAAAAACTCCCCAAAATACAGACATTTAACTGTGAATGTTTTCCTCACAAAGTGAGTAATTATGGACTTTTATTCATTTTAAAAAACATAAAAAGTCTGTCATTGCGCTTTATTGTTAACATGTTAATTATGGCTACCATGCGTTTCTATCGTGAGATCACTTTGACATTACCAAGATTGTGTTTGTGTTGAAGAGTTTGAAAGGAGCTGGGATACAGTCCTAGGAGACCTCAGAGTGTTTCACACACCCTTGCAGTATTACAGTTTGTGATGGATCGATTTGTTGTAAACCAAATTCTTGTAAAAACAATTGTTGAACCTGGCGAATTTGAATTTCAAAATATTTGATAAATCTCCACTTTCTGCAAATCCTGTTTTTGTTGTATGGACCAACCAATTATTAGCCATAGTGTAATCTGTTGGCCACTCACTCATGTGTCCACATACCCAACCAGCAGAGGAAACCACGAGACCAGTACAGCAAGTGGGGCGCACTACTGAGGAGCAGAGGGGGGTCAGTAGGGCAATATAGATTTTATTTTATTTTTTGACTACACTGTTCCTTAAAATAGAAAAATAGTAGGCATGGTCAACCCAACCCACTGATTATAGAAAAATTGGAACTATGTTGATAAAGTCATGACTGCCATAACAAGTAACTGCCACTTAGTATCTAATGCTGGAGGAAACAAAGATGACTAAATAAATACATATTGTGGTAAAAGGCTTATTAAAGAATGATAAATCAGAGTCTTATCTTTCCATTTCCATCTTTTATATTTTAGAGGAAATCCTCTTTATGTGCAAATTCATTATATAGTGAGCAAACATTTACTCTTCTACTTTCCATTCTACAGATGGACATTTATTTATAGCTCTTTGCTTCCATTTGTTTCCCACCTTCCCTCCATTGAATCTTGCTGAATACATTTCAACACATTTCCATAATATTTTCCTGCTTCTTTATAAATCATGCTTTTCTTCATCGAGAGGATTGACAGAAAGAAAGTTTTATGAGAACTATTGGAAATGGTTCAGTGTCTAAATAAATGGGAAACCCAAGAACATAAACAACACAATGCAGCAAGCTCCTAGAAGTGTCGAGAAAATTTTTATCCAACAGTTATATTCCAGCAAAGAAAAGACAGTGTTTGCCAAAGTAATTATGGTATTTTAAATAAGATACAAATAATAGAATAGAGTTACTAAGATAATGTGAGCCAAATACAACATTATAAAAAGAGAGGCTTCTGTAATGATTTTGACCAATATATAATACAAGTGTCACGATGCTGTTGTCTGACAACTCGGGACCAGGGGCTCCTACCCTGTCCCTAACATTAGGGGCACCCTATCTATCCCTGTTCCCCAGGTTACTTCAGATGGCAAAGATGCTGGGGCCACATACCTTGCTGTTCTCCTGAATGACACCCAGGGAAGTGGGGAGGAATAGTCTATGTAAATACACTAACCTGACAAACAAGGAAGGATGTACAGGGATAAAATAAAATACCAAACACACAAAATATGCACTCACAGACACAAAGGGAAACACTGAAGGGATGAGAAAGGTAAACAAAAAGAGAAGACTTAACACTGGCAATGCAGATTGCCAGAGCAGACACTATATAGGAGAGGGGAGTGGCTGATACTGCTCAGCTAAGAACTTCCAAGAAAGAAGCTGCAGAGACTCAAAGCTGAGCAGATTAACTCCTGCACTGTTGAAAGAAACTAGTACCATTTAATAAGAGGGAGAAGTGCTTCTACTTAATGCAAGAGTATGAAAACTCAGATGCTGTGGTCTTCTGGCTCCTCTTTGTCGCCGTAAACCTGTGACAACATGTGCAACAAGCTTTCGTGATGTTGGAATCTTTTTCTATGTTCTTCCACTGCAAAATTTGATGTGTCAAATGTTTCATAATCTACAGGGAGTCCTAACTGGGCTCCTCAATAAAAAATAAAAAAATTATATTCGTCAGAGTCACAGAAGAGCATATCTCACAACTCACAACTTTGCAGCCCTTGCAAAGTAATTTTTCTCCTTTTTAAGCTCTTTAGTGTTTCCACACACTAAGATACCCCTTTTAGTGCCCCCTTAAAGGGAACCTGTCACCAGAAATAATGCTATTAACCTGCAGATATGCGGTTAATCTGCAGGTTAACAGCGTTATTATGCTGCCCAGTGTCTGCACACAGCCGAACACTGCAGGGAGAAAATGAACTCTATTCTCCCCGCCAGCATTCGGTTTCAGTCATGGGGCAGGGACGCCGCGGGTTCAGTCATTGCTCTAAGAATACAGAGTGACCACTGTAACCGCACCCCCGACCCTGACTGACAGTGACTCTGCATTGCGGTCAGCTGTCAGTCAGGGTCGGGGGCGCCACGGGTTCAGTCATCATTCTGAGAATACAGAGTGGCCACCGTAACCGCACACCCAACCCTGATTGACACTGGCTCTGCATTGTGGCTGCCTGTCAGTCAGGGCCGGGGGTGCGGTTACGGTGGCCGCTTTGTATACTCAGAATGATGACTGAACCCATGGCACCCCTGACCCTGACTGACAGCTGACCGCAATGCAGAGTCAGTGTCAGTCAGGGTCGGGGGTGCGGTTACAGTGTTCTGTAATCTCAGAGCAATGACTGAACCCGCGGCGCTCTGCCACCATGACTGAAACTGAATGCTGGCGTGGAGAATATCGTTTATTTTCTCCTAGCACTTTGGTGCTTTTCCTCACAGCACCATACAGGACTTTCTGATGCATGTATTTTGCTAACAATCCCTGGCTCTTTCTCCAGCCATACTTACTCAGCTACAACATTCTGTTCTGAAAAAGGCCAATAAATAGGCCGAAACTTTAACATATATTGGCAACAAACTGGATTGTTTGCAAAATAAATTTATTTTTTCTGCGTGAAATCTTGGAGTGCCAAATCTATTTTTCTTACTTCTGGTGTGGTATCCTATTTGTGCACCCTCTAAGAGAGTGCCAAGCAGCCCTTTTTTACTTGAAACCGAATGTTGGCGGGGGGATAGAGTTCATTTTCTCCCCGCTGCATTCGGCAGCGTGCAGGCACCAGGCAGCATAATAACGCTGTTAACCTGCAGATTAAAAGCATATCTGCAGGTTAATAGCATTATTTCCGGTGACAGGTACCCTTCAAAGTATGATGCCAACAAAATTTACCCCAAACACAGAATTATACCCCCACAATGAATACCTCTACAGTACCCTCCACACGCACATGATACAGATACAGGTGAAAGTGTGATGCCATGAAGAGGGACCAGATCCCCTTCCTTACTCATGGGCCTCATAGCGGCCACGTGGTCTGCCACTATTAGCGGTCGTCACTGATAACCTAAAATCATTTTGTAAATGAATCCTTATTTATCAGCTTTATATAGGTAACAATACCTAAGTAATACCAAATACCAAATAATACCATCTATAGCAGTCTTCCCCAACTCCAGTCCTAAAGAGCCACCAACAGGTCATGTTTTCAGGATTTCTTTAGTATTGTACAGGTGATGGAATTATCATTTTTTTCAGGATTTCTTTAGTATTGCAAAGGTGATGGAATTAATATGTTTTCAGGATGTCTTTACTATTGTACAGGTGATGGAATAATCACCTGGGTAATACTAAGAAAATCCTGAAAATATGATCTGCTGGTGGCTTTTGAGGACTAGAGTTGAGGGACACTGGTCTATAGTGAAACATAATAGTACCATGACATGCTTATTACACAAATTGCCACTGCACAGCCTCAACAGTGACATCGGCAGTGTCCCCATAACAGTACTAGTCACCGGCCCTTCATAAGACAGCTAATTACACTGCCTACAAAACATCAATGTCTTCAGTGTGCCCATTACACGGCTAATGATAACAGCTATAATGCTCCCATAACATACTGCTGCCACCGTGGGTCATAACTAGCAGCCCACAGTGCTTATATATGGGTGATAGCCTTAGTGCTGTCATACAAGTGTCAGCTACACAGCCAAGGGGCAACCATAACCTTCTCAGCTTATGCCAATCCTGCATATCTTTATAAAACAATAAGGCACTGCCTATTATTCCAGTGGGCTATAGGCCATATCCTAGGTGTCTGCCACCTTTGGGTATGGGTAATTTGTCAGGAGCAAAATAAAAAGCTCAATAAAGTCCTGAGGGTATGATAGTTGTGTTAATGGAGTGGAAGAATGAATAAATAACCCACTTGTCAACTGATGCTACATGGTTCCTGGGAATGAAGCAAAGTGGCATTAGCTTCTTAACGCATATTCTAAATCCAAGAAAAAGCTGTTTATGACTTTAGGTTTGGATGAAATATAGTGCAAAAACTATTTCTTGTACAAGACATTATGTCGCTGTCATCGAAAAATATAGCTGTACTTGCATCAGTGAAAGCTCCGGCGGTAAACTGCATGCTTCCTTTGTTTCAATTTATTTGAAGACTTCACCGTATATCATAAAATAAACTGTTGGAGAAGCATGTGTTTCCTGCCGTACTGCATAAAAATGAGCAACTCTGGCATTTCCACTGGATGACTGTGCTGAAGTAATTAAAACACAGATGCAGCTCATTTCTTTCCCAAGTGCTTTTTGATTGGCAGATTCAGTATGATCAACAGCGCTATACTCTGAGCACTTTATCACTGCCATCTGCCTAACGTTCACATGCATTGGCCGGTCTCGGTGGATTTGGGCAATTATTACATGAAACAATGATAACAGTCTACGTTAAAAGAATTCTTTTCCACCGTTATTATTAAATGTTTTACAGTGGGTGGATACTGGAGCATTTCACTCTTGAAAAACACAAAAGGCGAAATAGAAATTCCTTTTGGATGCGTTATTTTAATGTGCTCAAATGTTCATGCTCAGATGGCTATGTTTATTAGCATCGATGAATCAAGGTTAAATCTGAAATCATCTGCTGTTCATTTACACATGAAAGGACTAGGATTACATACTGTAATTAGCCTCCCTGGCTGTTAAATTTAATAGATATATAATTTATTACAATTAAATATAGAAATATATATATACAGTATATACAGTTATATGAAAAAGTTTGGGCACCCCTATTAATTTTAAGCTTAATGTTTTATTAAAATTGATGTTTTTGCAACAGCTATTTCAGTTTGATATATGTAATAACTGTTGGACACAGTAATGTTTCTGCCTTGAAATGAGGTTTATTGTACTAACACAAAATGTGCAATCTGCATTCAAACAAAATTTGACAGGTGCATAAGTATGGGCACCCTTATCATTTTCTTGTTTTAAATACTCCTACCTACTTTTTACTGACTTACTAAAGCACTTTTTTTGGTTTTGTAACCTCATTGAGCTTTGAACTTCATAGCCAGGTGTATGCAATCATGAGAAAAGCTACTTAAAGTGGCCACTTGCAAGTTGTTCTCATGTTTGAATCTCCTCTGAAGAGTGGCATCATGGGCTCCTCAAAACAACTATCAAATGATCTGAAAACAAAGATTATTCAACATAGTTGTTCAGGGGAAGGATACAAAAAGCTGTCTCAGAGATTTAACCTGTCAGTTTCCAATGTGAGGAACATAGTAAGGAAATGGAAGAACACAGGGACAGTTTTTGTTAAGGCCAGAAGAGGCAGGCCAAGAAAAACATCAGAAAGGAAGAGAAGAAGAATGGTGAGATCAGTCAAGGACAATCCTCAGACCACCTCCAGAGAGCTGCAGCATCAACTTGCTGCAGATGGTGTCACTGTGCATCGGTCAACTATACAACGCACTTTGCACAAGGAGAAGCTGTATGGGAGAGTGATGCGAAAGAAGCCGTTTCTGCAAGCACGCCACAAACAGAGTCGGCTGAGGTATGCAAAAGCACATTTGGAGAAGCCAATTTCTTTTTGGAAGAAGGTCCTGTGGACTGATAAAACCAAGATTGAGTTGTTTGGTCATACAAAAAGGCGTTATGCATGGCGGCAAAAAAACACAGCATTCCAAGAAAAACACTTGCTACCCACAGTAAAATTTGGTGGAGTTTCCATCATGCTATGGGGCTGTGTGGCGAATGCCAGCACTGGGAATCTTGTTAAAGTTGAGGGACGCATGGATTCCACTCAGTATCAGCAGATTCTTGACAATAATGTTCAAGAATCAGTGACAAAGTTGAAGTTATGCAGGGGATGGATCTTTCAGCAAGACAATGATCCAAAACACCGCTCCAAATCTACTCAGGCATTCATGCAGAGGAACAATTACAATGTTCTGGAATGGCCATCCCAGTCCCCAGACCTGAATATCATTGAACATCTGTGGGATCATTTGAAGAGGGCTGTCCATGCTCGGCGACCATCAAACTTAACTGAACTGGAATTGTTTTGTAAAGAGGAATGGTCAAAAATACCTTCATCCAGGATCCAGGAAATCATTAAAAGCTACAGGAAGCGACTAGAGGCTGTTATTTTTGCAAAAGGAGGATCTACTAAATATTAATGTCACTTTTCTGGTGAGGTGCCCATACTTATGCACCTGGCAAATTTTATTTGAATGCAGATTGCACATTTTGTGTTAGTACAATAAACCTCATTTCAAGGCAGAAACATTACTGTGTCCAACAGTTATTACATATATCAAACTGAAATAGCTGTTGCAAAAACGCAAATTTTTATAAAACATTAAGCTTAAGATTAATAGGGGTGCCCAAACTTTTTCATATAACTGTATATATATATATATATATATATATATATATATGTTTATATTTATTTATTTCTACTGTATACTTAATTTTAAAAAATTATATATTTATTAACAGCCAGTCCTTTCATGTTAAAGTGAACCACAGATTATTTCAGATTTATACATACACACATATATATATATATATATATATACTTTATATATATATATATATATACATACAGTAAATATATAAATACTGTATACATATATACAGTACAGACCAAAAGTTTGGACACACCTTCTCATTTAAAGATTTTTCTGTATTTTCATGACTTTGAAAATTGTACATTCACTCTGAAGGCATCAAAACTATGAATTAATACATGTGGAATTATATACTTAACAAAAAAGTGTGAAACCACTGAAAATATGTCTTATATTCTAGGTTCTTCAAAGTAGCCACCTCTTGCTTTGATGACTGCTTTGCACACTCTTGGCATTCTCTTGATGAGCTTCAAGACGTAGCCACCGGAAATGGTTTTCACTTCACAGGTGTGCCCTGTCAAGTTTAATAAGTGGGATTTCTTGCATAATAAATGGGGTTGGGACCATCAGTTGTGTTGTGCAGAAGTCAGGTGGATACACAGCAGATAGTCCTACTGAATAGACTGTTAGAATTTGTATTATGGCAAGAAAGAAACAGCTAAGTAAAGAAAAACGAGTGGCCATCATTACTTTAAGAAATGAAGGTCAGTCAGTCCGAAAAATTGGGAAAACTTTGAAAGTGTCCCCAAGTGCAGTTGCAAAAACCATCAAGCGCTACAAAGAAACTGGCTCACATGAGGACCGCCCCAGGAAAGGTAGACCAAGAGTCACCTCTGCTTCTGAGGATAAGTTTATCCGAGTCACTAGCCTCAGAAATCACTGGTTAGCAGCAGCTCAGATAAGAGACCAGGTCAATGCCACACAGAGTTCTAGCAGCAGACACATCTCTACAACAACTGTTAAGTGGAGACTTTGTGCAGCAGGCCTTCATGGTAAAATAGCTGCTAGGAAACCACTGCTAAGGACAGGCAACAAGCAGAAGAGACTTGTTTGGGCTAAAGAACACAAGGAATGGACATTAGACCAGTGGAAATCTGTGCTTTGGTCTGATGAGTCCAAATTTGAGATCTTTGGTTCCAACCACCGTGTCTTTGTGCAACGCAGAAAAGGTGAACGGATGGACTCTACATGCCTGGTTCCCACCCACCGTGAAGCATGGAGGAGGTGTGATGGTGTGGGGGTGCTTTGCTGGTGACAGTGTTGGGGATTTATTCAAAATTGAAGGCATACTGAACCAGCATGGCTACCACAGCATCTTACAGCGGCATGCTATTCCATCTGGTTTGCGTTTAGTTGGACCATCATTTATTTTTCAACAGGACAATGACCCCAAACACACCTCCAGGCTGTGTAAGGGCTATTTGACAAAGAAGGAGAGTGATGGGGGTGCTACGCCAGATGACCTGGCCTCCACAGTCACCAGACCTGAACCCAATCGAGATGGTTTGGGGTGAGCTGGACCGCAGAGTGAAGGCAAAAGGGCCAACAAGTGCTAAGCATCTGTGGGAACTACTTCAAGATTGTTGGAAGACAATTTCTGATGACTACCTCTTGAAGCTCATCAAGAGAATGCCAAGAGTGTGCAAAGCAGTCATCAAAGCAAAAGGTGGCTACTTTGCAGAGCCTAGAATATAAGATATATTTTCAGTTGTTTCACACTTTTTTGTTAAGTATATAATTCCACATGTGTTAATTCATAGTTTTGATGCCTTCAGTGTGAATGTACAATTTTCAAAGTCATGAAAATACAGAAAAATCTTTAAATGAGAAGGTGTGTCCAAACTTTTGGTCTGTACTGTATATATGTATATGTATATATATATATATATATATATATATATATATACATACATGCCCACAGAGCCCAATTCATCAAAGCTTTTACTTCAATATTCAGGCATAAAAAGCTTTGAAAAGTTGCATAATTTTGGCTTAACTCAGGGCTATGCGAATTTTGCCATTTTCACACCATTTTTGCCTGGTTCCTATAAAGTGGGCAGAGTTGGGGCAAGACAGGGCATGGTGACCTCTGCTTGTCAAACTCATGATGAGAGGCGGCGTTTGCTACACTATAAATTTTACTCTAGCAGGGACTGGAGTAGGATTTGTGGTGAAGCACACACTGAGGTACACACCACACGTCCCCCTCTTCATGAATCAGGAGTGTCGGACTCCAGCACATCTCCTCATACAGACTGGTGTTTACAACGCCGGTCTTGATGAATCAGTCTCATAGTGTGCATATGAGACCATTTTTTTTTCAATTAAACTTTAAGTAAATAAGAAATTTTTAGAATTGTTACAAATTAAATAACCAGAAAAGTTCTTAAAAATAAACTGAAGAAATCAAAAATCTTTTGTTTTTAGTTAACTACTCATAAATATTGTGACATAAGCTGTCAGATTTTCTTAAAAGGGTTGTCTCGACATTGGTGTTTGATGACCTAACCACAGGATAGGTCACTTTTAGCCGATCGGTGGGTGTACAACACATCTGTAGCGGATGAGATTTCATAAAATGTCACTCACAATGCTGAGACTGTTTAATGCAGCTGATTTGACACATGGAAATTTTGGACAAATCGGTGATCTAATTAGCTGCAAATATGATTTGATACCTTTAACTTATATAATTAAACAATGATTTGGCCATTTAGGCAATACCTGCCGGTCACGCACCCAAACCTTTGATATCGGTAGATATGACTTCACCAGTCTCGCTCACCTTCTGATGAGGGCAGAGCCAAATTACACCTTTAAGGAATGATTAGTCCCTTCCACAGAATTTCCCTAGGTGAGCTGTATGGGTCATATCAACATTTCACAGTGAATTGAAGGACAAAAAAAATGTTAAGATTTGAGAGCCCTCGGTGGTTGATACCTTTTAATGGCTAACTGAAAAGATCGTAACAAATTGCCAGCTTTCGACACTACTAGGATCTGTGTTTTAGGCAGCCCCCAAATCTAAGAGGCATCATTGTCAGGAGCTCCCTGTCCTCTCCAACACCTATAGGAACCTTACCTTGCAACCAGAAAAAATGTCAAATGAGCATCACAATTATGGACCAGACCTCAATCACAGGAAAATAAAACTTTCACACTCCTTATCTATGAACTGTTCCAATATTTACGGCCACAACTATTTATCCCTCTGCCATAATGATAGTTCTGCTTCACGTCACTTCTCTTATCTATTACGTTATTTTTGTGTCCTGTTGTGCATAAATATGTGACTCTTCAAATTTTTGTGTTATTCTATGCCTGATGAAGAGGCCTGAGTAGTCTTGAAAGCTTGAAATTTGTTACCATCTTTTCAGTTAGCCATTAAAAGGTATCAGCCACTGAGGATTCTCAAATCTTAATATTTTTCTATCTACTGTCTAATACTGCACAAAGATATATATTTTACCTGTATCAAAGGACAAAAAAGTCCTAATTAATAAGACTTATGGCAGAACTAGAAAGATTAATACCACAGAAGACCAAAATATGATGGTGGGACTTCTCAAGTTTATGGGTATTTTTGCATCCCTGAGTTGAAAACTTGGGGCCAATTGACCTGACCCTGATGACATAAAGGGCTCATATTGCAATAAGATAATAATCTAAGACACAGGTCAAAGCTTTCCAATGAGTTGTGAAATCTACGGATTTCACTTGACTTCAGCCTCACTGAATATTTATGGGGGAACTGCAAAAAGAACTGTATATTATATCATTGCATTCATTTATTCAAAATTTTATGAGAGCGCCTGCATAGAGGCATATGTAGGACTGATGTAATAATGTTTGCATTTTGGTGGGGGCATACAGCAGTATACAGTATTCATGCAAGGCCTGCTTAAAATCAGATGTCATGTTATTGTATCTAATGAGGAATATAGATCTATATTCTCCACCCATTACAGAATAATACTGGCTGCATTATGGTGCAATATACAGGTAGGAAGGTTCCATTACATGCCATCCCACGTTCCGGATCCAGTGACCTCACAATAGGATGTGCTATTAGTCGTGTGACATTTCCCAGCAATTCTGTTAGATCTATACAAGACAGCAAATTCCAAGAAACGTTAACCGTACCGATAAGTGATGCCAATTTCCAACAACAGACAAGTCAAAGTGGATCACCAACGCAGAAAGCGTAATGATGGACTAGAGTGGCCATGGCATCCCTTCCAAATTGCCAGTTGGGTTCTATACTTGTATTTTGGTATCACAGCTTTTGGATTTATTCTTCCCCTGCTGTCTTGCACCTGGCAATCTGCCAGTTATGGAATTCTAGGCATCTTATTCTCTCTACATTTTGTTTCCCACTCCCTTACAATTTCTACTGACTCATCTTGTGTAGATCCTAACGTGCCAGTTAGTGTGAAGGAGGCCAAGGAAACTAAACCAAGGAAGATACACTGTCACATAATACCTGTGACATTTTATAAAGAGAAGACTCGATTTTGTAACATTTGCGGAAAAGATGTCTTTAACTTCGATCACCATTCTCGAATTTTTAATACCTGTCTAGGAGGAAGAAATATTTGGTTTTACTATAATTCCATTGTGACAGCTTTCTTAGGCACAACATGCCTGGCCATCATGTCTTTGTTTGTGTTCTCTATGTACTGCTACGAGCCATGGGTGAAGATAGACTCATCTAACAGCTGGCTTATTTCTCCTGAAACACTAGCTATTGGGATTGTAATTATATCTTTCATTGATGGCATCCTTTGTCTCTTAATAGCACCAGTGTTAGGATATTATATATGTTTACACCTATATTTGCTTTGTCGTGGATCAACTACTCATGAATATTATGAGAAACGAGACTCAAAAAGGCTAGATGTTGAAGCAGCCCATCCCAGCCGAAATGTCCGCCATTTTTCAATGGTATCAGTGCCAAGAAAGAGCGACCTATACCTCAACAATACTGCAATCCAAACCGAGCAGAGAGAAATAGAAACTGCAAGTGTAACAACTCAAACTAAGGTGGAAATACGATATCTACGGACAATCGGATCACAAACTATTACTGAAGAGGGAGCAAGACGATCAGTCCCCAGTTTAACACATTTAGCTGGGATGTTGCAAGCCCCATTCAAGTTAGCAAGGAAACCATCATTTGTGTAAATGTGCATCCTCTGGGGTGACACCTACAGTGAACTGTGACTTGCTTGCTGTGTGGAAACACAAATTTACAGGAATAAAATAAAGCATTCAGAAAATGCATAAAATGTGATTAAGATTATTGTGTTACTTTGTAATCTAAATTGTATCTAGAATTTAGCAATTTCTGCACATTACATGATGTGTAATTTGTGTAGCAGAATTAAAAACATATGCAAGTAGCCTGTATGGCAGTGCATGAAGGTTATGCTGCTTCCTAGTCCTAGACTGTACATATATATATGTGCAGAGCGATAGTTTGATAATACAGCATCCAATTGAACTTCAGGTTGATCATGCCACAATTTTCTTTTCTGTAGGATTGATAGGAAATACGAGACAATCAGGGACATATACAGTAAAGACCAAAGTTACTAGAATAGGAGCATTAGTAGGTTTCTGTACAAAACAGCAATGATGAGCATGAGGCACTCAAGTGATCAGAGACTTGTATAGGCAGTAAATGTTCCATAAAAAGGTAATAAAGAATTTATGCTTCTGATCCTGACAATGAAGGAACCACAATCCTTGTTTAGCATTGTGGCCCCTTTATCCCTGCACATCGGTGCTGAGAGCCATCGGCTGTGCAGAGAGCGACAGCACAACTGCATTTATTAAACCAACCCCTTCATGTTCAGAATCGTTGAGGTCTCAGCACGGGTGACCAATTTTAAAACTATTGTAGCCTGACACGGCAATAGCCTCTATGTTTTTACATTCACAAAATACATTTACTCAAAAGTAAAGAGATTAGATATATAATTGTTGGTAATAGTTTTAGTGGTGTAAGCCTTGCTGACCCAGTTTGTCCATGTATTAGATAAAGCCGAACCCATAGCAATCAGCTTATCAGTTGCTTGGCTTCAACCTAAAAAGGTTGTCTTCATGAGACAAAGTGTAACTGTTTTTTTGCAACTTTTACAAAATTTTTGACATGTCATTGAGGCATGCCATAAGTTTTGATCAGTGGAGATCCAGGTGCTGAGAACCACACCGGTCGCTGTACTGAAGACAGGTTAATAGTATAGATTTTGTGTTCGGTCTGTCTTCAGTATTGGCTGAGGAGTTCTGCCTCTTCGTTCTAAATAGTGGAGGGAATCTCAGCACCTGAATTCCAGGTGCTGGCGGCGAGACTGAGCCTGCGACGGCAGGTATCCGATATGCATACTCCCAGCCACATTTCGACTAGATGTGCACTGCCTCATTCAATACACTGGTATTGAGCAGGGCCGTGCATGTCTAGACAGAACATCCATGCTCAGTCTCACCGCCAGCACCAAGAATCCACCCAGTGCGCGCTACATGCAATGTGAGGATTCACAAGTCTGCAGTCACATAAAGTGACTGCAGACTTTTTTTGTGATAAACTTGGAAAACTCCTTTAACTATAAAGTCAAACAATTTTAAAAGAATATGGTACTTTATCCACAGTTAATTCACAGCGAAATCCCCAACACAACATCACATGCAAATTAATTGTGGATTTTTTTCCCCATTAAAATTTTAAGAATAAATCTGAAACAAATCTTTGCTGAATTGGAAACAAACAGCATGAAGTGAATTGGAAAATTCATTTCATGGGTCAATTTCTAAACAGAAAAATGTATAAAATCTCTTCTACCTTGATGTTACAAATAAAATCTGCAGCACTTCCAATCCATGTGGACTAATTCTTATTATGAATGGAACAGCACCATTAACGCCAGTAATGGCCAACACAGTCCCCTAACATTGCTGATGATAGACGGGGAGTAGTTGTTATATTTATGTTTGGGGCTTTTTTCTATTCCAGTCGAAAGTCACAGAAAAAGGAACTTTTATTTCTACAAAGGGGCTGATATACATGTATTATAAAAAATGTCATTCTTACATTCACACATTGTGGGTGACATTTGAGGATGTTTACCTTTGCAGCTTCTCCTTTTGAAGATTTAGTTAATAAAATCTCCTTATCAAACTTATGGGACTGAAGAATGAACTCATGTTGGACATGCACTGGAAGACTGGCGACTACATGTACTGATGTGCAGTATAGATATGACAATTATTATACTATAGCCCACGCATTTTACGCTGGCAGAAGAGATATTTGTCTGTTCTCTGAATTCATTCATAGTCATTGCCAAGTGGTTTTTATCGAGGTCTCTATATGGAAGAACTTGATATTGAATAATGCTTATTTAATATCTTGGTTAACACTTGGATTGTGATCAACAACTATTTTCAATACAATTCCATGTAAATCACCAAGAATATGCTTTTCTGCAGCTTACTGTGCAGCGCTTTATTAAATCTTCCTCTGCCCATTGATCTAAATGTAAGTGAATGACTGAGTCATATATCCTAATGAAGTTGACAGAAACAGAAAACAGCTTCATTACACAACATAATCATCAAAGTGAGATTATCCTGTATAGAGCAGACCTCTAGTGAATAAATATAATTAAAACCCATAACAGTTCAATAAGACATAGCCAACATCTTCATTGAATGATCTCCCCATAACAGCAGGTAGGAACCGGGGCGGATTTATCAATACTGTCCATGGGGAGATGCACAGCTCATTGTGAATGTCTTTAATATTAATGATTACAATAAACCAGACACAAGCTCTCCATCAGATTTGACCTGTCTTACACATGTGTAGCACCCCGAGGGCTCGGCTGCTACAGGGGTATTGCACCTCGAACCAGAGGTGTGATATTCCACTCCCGGGTAAGGATGGAGTGTGGACCAGGACTCGTTTAGCTGCATGCACCACACACACCCCATTTCCGAGGGACAGGTCAATGGTGCTCCCACTAGACAGAAGTGCAGGCACGACAGCATCTGTCCCTGGCTGGAGTGGGGCGGGGGGTGGAATACCCAGTGGTGTAGGAGCAGATAGGGGTGGGTCTCTGGGCATAGGTAGGAGCCCATTGGTTGCTAGTCACCTGGGCTCGGGTGTTAGAAGGAGGTATATAAGGTGGGCACCATCTTAGAAGTTGAGCCAGTTCAGAGAGGAGTTCAGCCAGAGAGGGCTGACAGGGAGCTGTGGCTCAGTCTGGGCCCAGTTCCAGAGGCAGGCCTGGAGTGGATGCCAGAAACAGCAGAAAGAGAAAGGAGAAGGAATGGAAAGGAAAGTAAGAAAGGAACTGGAACAGAGGAGAAAGGAAGCAAGGAACACAGAGAAAGGCCCAGAGGCACGAGGACAGAAGGAACCCCATATGCCCAGGAGATACAGGGTGAAGGGTTGGCAGAACAGGGTACCAGAACCCAAATTGGTGGAGGCAACAGATTCCTCAGCCAAAGACCGGAGGTTGTTTCCACATCTTGGTGCGACCCCTCACTACATCCACCAGGAAAGCATACCGCATAGGGTCAGGGAAACCGGAGATAGGTTCCGCCAAGAGAAGGCCCGAGGGAGCTGGACAAAGGTGGGTCACTGGTGGGGACGGCCAGAGAAAGGAAAGGAAGGGAGCCCTGTGCCACGCTCTGGAATTGCCTGGGAGTTTGTCGAGTCCCTTGCCTGGTGAACGCAGCACGGCTCCGGCGGTCCCTCATGTGCACAAGTGACCAGAATAACAACTGTGAGTAAAGCATTGGAAACTGCAATTACAAGTCTCTGTGTTTCATCGCCGCACCAGCACCATCAATACTGGGACGCTCACACCATCACTCCCAACATTCACTGTAGCTGCCCTGAGGCAATACTTCTCCCATGGGGAGTAATCCCATTCCTGGCTGCGCATATAACATCAGCCTCAGCGGTCTGCAGCGCAGCGGCGGTCCCCACTGACCGCAATCCACGGGTGGCGTAGTCGGACAATTACAATACCAATAGACTGCCACTGGTTTGACCACCCTGGGCACGGACCGGGTCGCCGCCACACGGAGACTACAACCCCCAGCATCTTACAGAAGGCCCGGCTCCGGGTATCCCCTGCGCAGCACTGGCCCAGGGGGTGCGTCACATGCTCTTAGAATTTGTAAGTTCACCATAATATATATATTGTGAGAGATAGGCTCTGTGATAGACGCTGGTTCACTCACAGGATTCAGTTCGTTGGTTCAAAACAAACAGGTGGTTTATTAAAAATTCATAAAAAGTCAGGGTTAACAAAGTCCTATAGCCTCTTCCAGGAGCAAAAAGGTATAATAGCACAAAAAATGGAAAAAATAACCAGTCCATATAACACACTTGCTCAGCCGTTTAAATGTCAGTACTTATCTCTCAGACTGCCTTAAATCAGGCATTCCAAGACCTAGACTGGCGGTGAGTGAGCAGCCGATCCCACTCCGCTCTTTCAGCTGCTCGTGAAACCCGGACCCATAATCTGGGCCCATTAAACACCTCTCAGCCCTATATGTGCGAGAGCCTGCATCTCTGGGTCAAACATCACCAAGGATTGGCACCTCGGAGACACATACCTCCCATCCAGGGCTGGATTAAGAGTAGCCAGGGCCCCGGGCAGTTTAGAAGGCGCAGGCCCCCTCCGCTGACAGAAATAGCAGTGAGTGTATTGTGGCGCCCCTGAGGGTTCGGTCGCCACAGAGGTATTGCATCTCACCCAGAGGTGTGGTATCTCACTCTCAGGTAAGGAAGGAGTATGGCTCAGGACCCTAACACTACATCCACTACACCACATTTCCGGGGGACAGGGCAACAATGCTCCTAAGGGAGAGCACAACTGTCCCTGCTCCCTGGCTGGCGTGGGGAGGAACCACTAGTGAGGGGGAACCAGGTAGTGGATGGGTGGAGGACGTAGATCCTGGGAGCACTGGAGTAGGAGGTATAAAAGTAAGGAACCATTTTGGTTCAGGGAGAAGTTCAGTCAGAGTGTGGAGAGTGACAGGAGTAGGGGCTTTGTATGAGCTCTGCTCCACAGGCAGGCCTAGTTAAGAGGCCTGAGCCTGAAAGAGGAAAGAGGGGGCAGGAAGGCTCCAGGAAACGAACGGAAGGGACCCCAGGGGTACGGGCCGTGCAGCTGCCACCCGTACGCCCGCCTCTGCCACGAGGTAGGGGGGTCAGGCAAGAAGAAAGGGAACCGGATCCCTCAACCAGCAGAGACTACAGGGCTCAATTGGGAAATGGAGGCTGCAGCACTTTAAGTCAGCAGGCCGCTCACACCAGCCATCAGGAAGGTAGCCACATAGGGCCAGGGGACGGAACACACGTCGCCCGCCAAGGCCCGAGGACACTGGACAGAGGTGCCGCTAGGTGTGAGGTACAAGGAGAGAGGCCAGAAAGGTACACAGAATGGGGTCCTAAAAGTGCTCTGCAGATACCTAAGGGTGGACTGAGCCCCTCACTGAGTACGTACAGCACGACGTGGGAAGTTATGATCTGCAGTGTAACTTGGAAACTGATAACCGTGAGTAAAGACCCTGGGACTGCATCACCTTGTCTCCGTGTTTCTTACCGCGCCAGCACTCACTGCACTGGGACGCCCCGCACAACCACCATCATTCACCTGCGCAGCCCTGAAGCTACACTCTTCCTGTGGGGAGTTATACTACACTTGCTGCACATACCACCAGCTTCAGTGGACTGCTCTGCAGCGGCAGTTCTCCATAACCGCAATTCACAGGTGGCGTAGTCGGACTATATATAACCTATACGCATAGACTACCCTGGTTTGACCGCCCTGGGTCACGGACCGGGTCACCGCCACGGTGACTACAACCCCCAGCCATATACAGGCCCGGCTCCGGGTACCCCACGGCCCAGGGGGCACGTCAGTATCATGGGGCGCACATTTTTCCCTTATGTACAGCATAAGGGAAAAATATATAACATAGCGCCATACATAATGGGGCAGGGGTGGGAGATTAATTTTCAGAAGGGGCCACATGAGAGACCGTGATTGTTGTGGAGGCCGAACAATAGGCTGAAATTAATTCTGCTCAATATTAACATATTAATTATAATTAGTTTTTATTTTATTTGTATCACTTAAGATTGAGCAGAATTAAAATTCTTACATAACCTATATACAGTACAAGCCCCCACATAGTCCCCTCAATCAACAACCAATGCAATCAATCTATGGGGCCTTCACACATGTAAACCATAAAAAAAAAAAAAAAAAAACGAAAAAAATTCTCTTTATTTTAAAAACTCAATTCATAAAGACTTTAGTGATGGGCGAACGTGCTCAGATAAATTGTTATCCCTGCACGCTCGGGTGTTATCCGAGTATCTTGTAGTGCTCGGATAATATATTCGAGTCCCTGCAGCTGCATGTTATGTTTTTGTCTGTTAGACGACCACAACACTTAACAGGCAATCCCCGCACTTATTCTCCTCTTTTGGTCATTCAGGGATTCGTCAGGGAATTCCTTCAATCAGGACAAGAAAAGGAGACCATAAGCCGAACTGCAATGAAAATAACAGCTCACAGGTTCAGGCAATATGCCCCCACATAGCCCCCCTACATACAATATGAGCCCCCACACAGCCCCCCCATATACAGTAGGAGCCCACACACAGCCCCCTACATACAGTATGAGCCCCCCATAGCCCTGTACATACAGTAGGAGCCCACACACAGCCCCCTACATACAGTATGAAACCCCCATAGCCCTTTACATATAGTATGAGTCCACACACAGCCCCTACATACAGTATTAGTCCACACACAGCCCCCTACATACAATATGAGCCCCCACACTGCCCTCCATATACAGCATGAACCCACACAAAGCCCCCTACATATTTTGTATGAGCCTCTACATAGGTACCTAGATACGGTAAGAGCTCTCACATAGCCCCATAGATACAGTATGAGCTCCCACATAACTCCCTTTATACAGTATAAATCCACACAAAGCCCCCTACATACAATGACACCACAGTCCCCCAATGTAAAGTATGAGCCCCCAACATAGCCCCCTACATACAGTATGAGCTCCTTACATACAATATGACACCACATAGCCCCCAATATACAGTATGAGCCTCCACATAGCCTCCTATATACAGAATGAGCTTCCACATACAGTATGAGTCCACACACAGCACCCAATATACAGTATAAGCCCTCACATAGCCCCCAATATGCAGTATGAGCCCCTACATAGCCACAGTAAAAACCCTCACACAGCCCCATAGATACAGTATGAGTGCCCACATAACTCCCTTTATACAGTATAAATCCACACAAAGTCCCCTACATACAATGACACCACACAGTCCCCCAATATACAGTATGAACCCCCAACATACAGTATGAGCCCCCTACATACAACATAAGCCCCCATACAGCCATACACATACAGTATGAGTCCTCACATAGCTCCCAATATATAGTATGAGCCCCCACATAGCTCCTTGCAGCCCCCAAACCCACAGGATAACATTAATCTGCAGCCCCCAAGATAATATACTATGCAGCCACTAGCAGCCCCCACGGTCACATATCCAGCGCCCCCCCCGTGGTCACATACCCTGCAGCCCCTCCCATGGTCACATAACCTGCTGCCCTCCCATGGTCACATACCCTGCGGACCCCCATGGTCACATACCCTGCTGCCCACCCATGGTCATATACCCTGCTGCCCTTCCTTGGTCACATACCCTGCAGCCTTCCCCCCATGGTCACATACCCTGCAGCCCCCATGGTCCCATACCTTGCAGCCCTCCCATGTTCACATACCCGGAGGCCCCCCATGGACACATACCCTGCAGGCCCCCCCATGGTCACATACCCTGCTGCCCCCCATGGTCCCATACCTTGCGTACCCCCCCTCGGTCACATACCCTGCAGCCCCCCCATGCATACCATGCAGCCCCCCCATGGTCACATACCCTGCTTCCCCCCATGGTCACATATCTTGCACCTCCCCCAATGGTCACATACCCTGTAGCCCCCCATGGTCATATGCCTTGTGCCCCCCCATGGCCACATACCCTGCAGCCCACAGGGTGACATGCCCAAGTCACTCTCTCACAGAACAGGAAGCAGTTATTTGCTTCTTACCATCACCAGGAGCTGCCAGCAGAAGGGAACAGGAAGAAAGGCAGCACTGAGCACAAGACGAGCAGGGGGTGGAGCCAGCACCAAGCACCACAGGAGCTGCAGTGCAGGAGCCGATAGCCGAGAATCCCAGGGGCTCCGTGCGTGAGTACAGCAGACGTGGGCACGCAGAGTGCGCTGCGTGTTCGCGTCTACTGCATTGTCCTGTGCGGCGCACATAACATTATAACTCTGGCCATGGACCCCCCCGAAGCTCCGGGCCCCGGGTGGTAGCCCAGTTTGCCCTCATTATAATCCGCCTATGCTCCCATCCACGATCTGTCCAGCTGCCACCTTACAATATATGTATACATATAAATATGACATAATGAACTAGATATCATTTTTCGGTGAATGGTTGAACATGCAATCAGAATAATCCCCCACAAAAAAGGTCACATGGCCACACCATGATTAGTACCATGATTAGGGCTTGTGTTTCGGTTGTACAACATAACACAACATCAAAATGTCACATTGGGATATCAGATCTAATGGTTGTCATTTTCAATGTATTCATTCTTTTTGGTTCAGATCTGAGATGTGATGTCAACTAACTGCCATGGTCATCTCATGTGATGAACGTTACGTCAGTACCAGGAGGAACGGCAGCCCTTTGAGACTCCCAATCAGTAATCATTTGCAATGGATCTTGGAAAAACCCGCAAAACTCTGTTAATAAATTAACAATGTAATGCAAGAAGCATGAACCACAAGCACTACCATGTTTGTGTATTGTGTCTGGTACTGACAGCTTGGGGCCCCAATGCAAAAAATATGTTTAGGTCCACCTACTTTTATGGCAACTAAGCTACAGATATACTGTATACATAACAACATAGTCTCCTCTCGTTATGTATATTGACGCCCCTTATTACATGGTGCCACCTCTGGTTTTGTATAGCACCGTTCCTTACATACTGGATTTTCTTGCTATTTTTGTTGGTACATTTCCTGGTATACTGTGCCCCATGCTGGTATAATGTGTCCCATCATGGTATATTGTGCCCCATCCTGGTAAACTGTGCCCCATTGTGGACCATTTCCTGGTATACTGTTCCCCAATCTGGTTTAATGTGCCCCATCCTGGTCCATTTCCTGGTATACTGTTCCCCATCCAGGTATACTGTGCCCCATCCCGGTATACTGTGCCCCATCCTGGTATACTGTGCCTCATCCTGGTATAAAGTGCCCCATAATGGTATGCTGTGCCCCATCATGGTATACTGTGCCCTATCCTGGTATAACACACCCCATCATGTATACCGTGCCCCTTCCTGGTATACTGTGCCCCATCCTAGTATACTGTGCCCCATCCTGGTATACTGTGCCCCATCTTGGTCCATGTCTTGGTATCCTGGCCCCATCTGAGTATAATGTTCCATATTCTGGTCCATTTCCTGGTATAATGTGCCCCATCCCGGTGTACTGTGCCCCATCGTGGTATACTGTAACCCATCATAGTATACTGTGCCCCATCCTGATATAACGTGCCCCATCATGGTGTACTCTGCCCCATTCTGGTATACTGTGCCCCATTCTGGTATACTGCGCCCAATCCTAGTATACTGTGCCCCATACTGGTATACTGTGCCCCATCTATGTATAATGTGCCACATTCTGGTCCATTTCCTGGTATACTGTGCCCCATCCTGGTATACTATGCCCTATCGTGGTATACTGTACCCCATCATGGTATACTGTGCCCCATCCTGATATAATGTGCCCCATCATGGTATATTGTGCCCCATCCTGGAATACTGTGCCCCATACTGGTATACTATGTCCCATCGTGGTCCGTTTCCTAGTATACTGTGCCCCATCCTGGTATACTGTGCCCCATCGTGGTATATTGTACCCCATCATGGTATACTGTGCCCCATCCTGATATAATGTGCCCCATCCTAGTATACTGTGCCCCATCCTAGTATACTGTGCCCAATTTTAGTATACTGTGTCCCATACTTGTATACTGTGCCCCATCGTGGTCTGTTTCCTAGTATACTGTGCCCCATCCTGGTATAATTTGCATTATGGTGGTCCACTTCCTGGTATACTGTGCCCCATCCTGGTATAATGTGCCCCATCCTGCTATAATGTGCCCATCGTGGTCCATTTCTTGGTACACTATGACTTATCCTGGTACACAGTGCCCTATCCTGGTATACTGTGCCCCATCATGGTATAATGTGCCCCATCCTGCTATAATGTGCCCATCGTGGTCCATTTCTTGGTACACTATGACTTATCCTGGTACACAGTGCCCTATCCTGGTATACTGTGCCCCATCATGGTATAATGTGCCCCATCCTGCTATAATGTGCCCATCGTGGTCCATTTCTTGGTACACTATGACTTATCCTGGTACACAGTGCCCTATCCTGGTATACTGTGCCCCATCATGGACCATGGTTTCACTGATTCTCTGCCCCTACATTTTCTTGTCTTCCCAGTGCCGCACTTTCTTTTTCCAAGAGCTGTATACAATACTCCACTGTCCCTGCATGTCAACTACTGGATTATTGACATACTAGAAGTTAAGACATTTATTCCCATGTCTGCACAGTGAGCTGAATGGCCTATCTTCCCATTAGGTGGTTGCATATTACAACATTTGGGTTAAGGCCGCAAATAGAAGCCGTGACATACTGGAAATTATTCTTGTAGCATTTTCACCACAATGGATCACACTTTTCACACTGACTGTTAATGGATGCACAGTTGTACAGATATATAAGTTTTATTCCCAATATGAATTAGAAAATAGACTCGGCACTTCTGGCAGGTGGTGCACAAGTAGGATCCAGTCCCATCAAGATATACGAAAAACTTTTACAGATACACCTAAAGGTGGACAATGATGAGGTAAGCCATGTGTAAATTGACTTTTTTGATTCTCCTTTCTTGGTTACTTCTAATCTAATCCTCATTTAACACAATAACTTTATTCGTGGGCATTTTTTCCTTACCTGTGAGGTCTTGCTTCATTGCAGAATGACCCTATTTTTCCATTTCTTGTCTATAGAGGTCCCCATATTTCTCTTTACACATGGCTTACCTTATCATTGTCCACCTTTATGTGTATCTGTGTCCCTCATATATTTTTTCAGCAGCATGTTACATCATGTGCTTTGTGATCTTTCCCCACTTTCTGCATAAACTTTATCTTGTATTTTTTTAGGATCTAATCACAATACCCCCACAGATGATGAAGTGAGATATTCCTCTTTGTGCTGATCGCTGATGTACATGTATACAGGATTATTTTCCACATTATCTGTCTATCTTTTTTTAGATATGTAATACACAGTGATATTCATATTTTTTTTTTATATTTTTGTATATATATTTTCCATCATACTGATGAAGGTTAAATTGTAGACCGAAACATCTCTTCCTTATGTCTGGATATTACTACAAATAAAATCTCACTGTCATTTATCACACCTGCCAAGTTTTTCATATATATTTATTCCCAGTATGCACTGTCATTAGCAATCAACTTAAAAACCAAATTAAGGTAAAACAGTATCAGAACCACACTTTGATCACTGAACAACCACGATATGTGGCCTCACCCTTATAATGCTAAAATAACCCACAAAGACTTTTTATTGACTGGTTTTCCAATATTGATGAGCAGCTACAGCTGTTATTCAAAGGAATACCTTGAATTGTATGCAACTTAGTGCCTTACTGTGACGTTAAAGCATTGGCCCACCAAAACAAGGCACCACAGTTCCATTCATTGTCTATAAGACTAAAAGAAATAGCCGAGTACAGCTCTCAGCTCCTCTGTTCCCATGGACAATGAATAGAGCAGTGATGTGCCTGCTTGGCCCTTGCTCCATTAATACAGGAGACTCTAGATCCGCATTCTCAGGATTGGTGGGGATGGTTTTTACTGTTACCTTTTGGATTTTTTTTAAATAAATTATTTTAGGATTTTTTAACAGAAAAATTTTGTTGATTGATAAATACATCAAGTTTATGCAAAGACTCAATATTTACATTGCTGCATGGTCGCTCAGTGGTTAGCACTGTAGCCTTGCAGCACTGGGGTCCTGGGTTCAAATCCCAGAAAGGACAACATCACAAGGAGTTGTATGTTCTCCTGTGTTTGTGTGGGTTTCCACCAGGTTCTCCAGTTTCCTCCCACACTCCAAAGATATACTGATAGGGAAATTAGATTGTGAGCCCCAATGGGGACAGTGCCTGTAAAGTGCTGTAGAATTAGTGGTGCTATATAAGTAAAGTGAGAAAAATAAAATAATAAATAACATTTACATTATAGACCCTTATTTTTCAAGACTTCTGCAATTTGCTTTGGCAGCTGGATATCAGCTTGTGTGTCAAATCATGACTGATGGTAACCATTCTTGTCTAATCAGTGCTGGAGTTTATCACAAGTTCTGTATTTTTGTTTGTCCATCAACTTTTATTAGGATTGCCCACAGGTTTTCAATTGGATCTGTGGAGTTTCCTGGCCTTGGACCAAACATTTCAATGTTTTGTTCACCAAGCGACTTAGTTATCCCTTTTGCCCTGTGATTTAGCCTTCATCATGGTGAAAAAAACAATGTTCATCACCAAATTGTTCCTGGATTGTTGGTAGAAGTTGCTCTTGGAGGATGTTTAGTTCCCATTCTTTATTCATGGCAGTGTTCTTAGGCAAAATTGTGAGTGAACCCACTCCCATGGATGAAAAGCTCCCACACATGGTAGCACTCACCTTGTCTTCTCTGGGGAATCATTCCTCCAGATGTCCCAAACAGTCAGATACTAGTAAAAAGCAGCTCCCCTCTGCTGCTCAAGTCTCTATATTCTGCCTGCAGTCGTGCCATCACGACTGCAGTGCACATTACCACTGCAGCCAATCGCTGAACTTGGCTGCTTGTGCCACCTACTTCAGCAGAGCCACTCAGTAATTGACAGCAGTGGTGCAGTCATGACATCACTGCTTCAGCCAAAACACACAGACTGGAACAGCAGAGGAGAGTAGTCACCATCTGTATTTTTTACAAAAAACTCAAAAAAAAACTCAAATTCTCCTGCTTCCCATTTTACAGTCACAGATTTAAAGGGAACCTGACAGCCGATTCATCCTACCTGAACAATGTGCAGCATGAATCAGAGACAGGCTGTGTTATCACAGTCATTTATGTTTCAGTCCAATATGCTGTGGTGTTTCAGAGAAAACATATTTTTAAAATCTGGGCAGGGACAAAGTGAGTAGGATGACTAGTCTAAGAGGCAGGTCCCTAGGTCCCTGGCAGCTTCACCCTGCCCCTCTTGCCATGATTGACAGGTCCCTCCCAATATGTGTATAGGTAGAGATCTGTCAGAATTTCAGAGTAACACATACATGGCTGCAATAACAGAGCCAGTCTGAATCAACTGTCAGGTCTTGTTTAGATGCTAAAATATGGCTTCCGGTAGCTTCCTCCGGGATTGTATGAATTTCTGTAGCTCTTGGTTACATTTACCTCGGATAACCCTGACCATTCAAATAAAATTTTCTATTTGTGACTATTTAAAAAAAATGATATGTATGCTCTTATATAAATATCACGGCCTTAGAGAATATAATTACATGAAGCATCAGACTGAAGCTTGGTAACCAGTAATCATTTTTCCTGCTTCTTTTTTTTATCAATGTCCCATATACTACCAAACGTTATGATTCTTTTTAAAGTATCGGTTAAAAAACTGCCTTGATTAATTATTATTTTTATTTCTAAAGTTGTCAAGGAGATTTTCAACTTTTAGAAATGTAATAGCCACACAAAAGGATGCTAGTGATATAAAAAATACCGATGGTGACTACTCTCCTCTGCTGTTCCAGTCTCTGTGTTTTGGCTGAAGCAGTGATGTCATGACTGCACCACTGCTGACAATTACTGAGTGGCTCTGCTGAAGTAGGTGGCACAAGCAGCCAAGTTCAGCGATTGGCTGCAGTGGTAATGTGCACTGCAGTCGTGATGGCACGACTGCAGGCAGAATATAGAGACTTGAGCAGCAGAGGGGAGCTGCTTTTTACTAGTATCTGAGTCGTCAGAAGCTTACATACATCAGATGCTACAGCCTAAGGCCTCATTCAGCCATTTGTGTTGCACATATGTGTTGTACGTACGTATTGTATGTATTTTTTTTTTCACGTGTATAGCACATGCCCATTATAATCTATTCTATAGTGCTGTTCACATGTCTTGAGCAGAGACAGAAATGGTCATTTTTATCCAACAGAGCGGCAGAATATTGTAATACTATGTAAGTGATAGGAAATGCATAAACTGTGTGTAACATCCCTGGCGGCGTGCTGGCATGGCTTACCACCTCCCACCATGCAAGACCGCCATCTTACCTATCAATCCAGGCTGCACACTTTGCTCCAGTACCTGCTGTTTCTCTTGTCTTATTGCTTAGGGCGGCGGCGTGGCTACTGCCTGATTCTTATAGTTACTGTGTGCGCACTCCTAATGCCTCCCCAGCCTATTGCTGTGAGTCACTGGATACTTAAACCCCCTCCACCCAGTAGGGGGAGCCTGAGCAACACTTTCATTCAGTGTGTTCTGTGCAACTGAGTTGCCAGGTCCTGTCCTGTATCTTGTCTGTTCCACCACCCTGGGGGCTGTATACCCAGGCCTGTTGCCTGTATCTGTGACTTCTAGTCTGTTTAAGCCACCCTGGGGGCTGAGTTCCCAGGATCGTTCCTGTATCTTGTTCCTGGTTAAGTTCCTGTCTGAACAGTGTCCTAGCCCATTACCTGTTTGTCTCTATGTCCGAACCTTCCCTTTTCCTGCAGTGTCTGAACCTTCACCTAACTCCAACTCGTTGTCTCTGTACTTCTGTTTGTGAGTTTTGTGTCCACTCGCTACTTCATTGTAAGTACCTTGTGTGTATCTGGTTCTGCTTGTCCCGTTTCCCTGCCTCCATATCTACCTCCTGTGTTCTAACTATCTTCCTGTATTTTCCAGTCTGTTCCATGTGAACAGAGCCCTGTCCTGTCTGCCTGCACCTTCTGCTCTGTTCTGCTCTGCTTGTTCACTGCACCTGCGGTTCCACTCTGCTCTGCTTGTTCACCGCACCTCTGGTTTCGCTCTGCTCTGTTTGTTCAACGCACCTGCGGTTTCGCTCTGCTCTGCTTGTTCACCGCATTGGCGGTTTCGCTCTGCTCTGCTTGTTCACCGCATTGGCGGTTTCGCTCTGCTCTGCTTGTTCACCGCACCTGCGGTTCCGCTCTGCTCTCCTTGTTCACCGCACCTGTGGTTCCGCTCTGCTCTGTTTGTTCACCGCACTGGCGGTTTCGCTCTGCTCTACTTGCTCACCACATTGGCGGTTTCGCTCTGCTCTGCTTGTTCAACGCATTGGCGGTTTCGCTCTCCTCTGCTTGTTCACCGCATCTGCGGTTTCGCTCTGCTCTGCTGTCCACCGCACCTGCAGCTCGGTTCCTGTGTCCCAGTCTGTACTGGTCCCTATCCTGCCTGCGTTCCTACCTGCCAGTACCCGCCTGTCTGCATGCCAGCCGTGCCTGCCAGTGCCCACCTGTCTGCATACCAGCCGTGCCTGCCAATACCCACCAGTCGTCATACCAGCTGTGCCTGCCAGTACCCACCTGTCTGTATGCCAGCCTAACCTGCCTGTTCCTGCATTCACCGGTGTGGGTCAACAGCTGTGACCGGGGTCTGACCTGGAGTAGCACCTGGTCCCTCTGCCCGGTTCCTCCCTCATTCACGAAGTCGACTGAGCCGCAGTGTGACCTTGGTCGGACCGAGTTGATACTTAGTTACGCCGCTCCAGGCACTCCTCGGTTCATGGTCCAGTGGGATCACTAATCAAACTCACGCCAGTCAGTCCGGGCGTGAGCGTAACACTGTGTGATAGGGTCACTGGCAAAGTATGTGAGGGAAGATATGTGTCACAGAGGTTGCTATCTTCCGTGATGTGAAACCCAGAAGCTTGTCTTCAGTATGTTAGGTGCTGAAGAGGTAATCAGCTATCTTGGGTTGGATTTTTTGTGATCAGGTGTGAGATGGGCAGGATGCTTGCTCACCATATCTCCACCTCAAGGGTGTGACTGGAGGAGTTAAATGTTCAGCTACATTTTTTTTTCTTTGTGGTGTTGTTTGGAGAAGGACATCTCCAGACTGTGTGTGTGGAAGCCAGAGAGCTCCACTGAAGGACTTTTGGTGAACTTTGTGTTAGAACTCTCCTGTTAGGTTTTTTTTTAGTTTGCTGGTCACATGACCATTTTTGCCTATTTAATCCGGCTCCGCCCTCCTGGTCTTGCTGGACTTCATTGTATTTACTACTCTTGAGCTAGCTTGGTGCTCTGTTGCCGTTCTCTGTTAGTTTTGCTAGGTCTTCTGACCTCTATGCTTTTTGTTGTGTGTTTGTCTTTGACTGCTACTATTTCTGCTAGGAGGTGTCCAACTTATCCCAGTCCCTAGTTCTTGTAGGGATCCCTCCCTCACATCTATAGGTCTTCGTTCAGACTAGCCGAGGACTTTAGCGGGTCTGATCGCAGGATCAGGTTCCCCGTTACATCGTAGGGATCTAGTTTAGTTCTATTGTAGGGACAGTTCTCCTGTCTTTCCTTAGTCGCTGTAGCAGATCATAACAGTAAGTCCAGCCCTAAAAGAAAAAAAAAAATTTTCTCTAAGGAAAGACCTCCAGTTTTCCATCATGGTCTCGGTTCAAGATTTGGCTCAACGCTTGCAGGGACTCTCTCTGGAGTTGGCCAAGCTCAAACAACACGTGAGTAGCTGTTCTGGAGCACATTTTGTGGAACCAAAGGTACGTCTGCCTGATTTATTTTTTGGCGAACAACAAGATTTTTTTTCTTTTAAAAATGCTTGTTTATTGTATTTTCGTTTGAGACCCGGATCCTCTGGTGATGAATCACAGCGCATAGGGTTCATAATGTCACTTTTGCGCAAAGATCCTCAGGGATGGGCCTTCTCTCTCCAACCTAGTGATCCGTGCTTTAGATCAGTGGATAGTTTTTTTTCTGCTTTGGGTTTGTTGTATGATGATCCTGATCGTGTCTCATCTGCTGAGTCTGAATTGAGACGTTTGAGGCAGGGATCAGGTAATGTGGAAAAATATTGTTCTCACTTCCGTCGGTGGTCTGCCCAGGTGGGGTGGAACAATTCAGCTTTGAAAAGCTTGTTTCTTGCAGGGCTAGGTGAAAGGGTTAAGGATTTACTGATTGCTTATCCCACACCTGGAAACTTGCAGGAGGCTATGCAATTAGCTATACGGGTGGACAGGAGACTGCGTGCAAGGGTTAATGAGAGCAAATCCTCTGCTATGTCAGCTCCGAGTCTTGAGAGGGTCTGTGCTGACAATGGAGAGCTGATGGAGATTGGGGCGATGGCACCCCGCTCTCAGGAAAAAGATCGCAGGCTTTCTGAAGGCTTGTGCTTCTATTGCGGAAATTCTGGTCATTTTATTAAGAACTGTGTGCTTCGTATGAAGAAAGAAAAAAAAATGGTCAGTTATGCCCGTATTGCCTGTTTAAATTCTAAGGGAGTATTGCTATCTGCCACTACTGCTGCTCAGGATGAATTAATTGAATTTCGGGTATTTGTGGATTGTGGTTCTACTCTGAATGTGATTGATGGGGGATTCTTGGAAAAACTTAGATTAGAACCTAAAACTTTGTCATCCCCTATTGCTGTGGTTTCTGTTGATGGCTCTCCCTTGAAGAGTGTTACTCATAAGGTCTGTGAATTTCCCCTCACTATTAATGGTATTCACCAAGAAAATTTGGATTTGGTGGTATTGGATAATTTGCCTTCTCCAGTAATATTGGGGTTACCCTGGTTAAAATTGCACAATCCTGTACTGGATTGGTCTACCAATGAAATTAAGTCCTGGAGCCCTAAGTGTTATGATAAGTGTTGTAACGGACGTATTGCTGCTGTGGATAAAGGGGAATTGCCTGTACCTATTCAGGATTTTTGGAGAGTTTTTTCTGAGGAGGAGTCACAAATTTTGCCTCCCCATAGAGACTATGATTGTACCATTGAATTTGTCCCTGGAGCGACTCTTCCTAAAAGTCGTTTATTTAATCTTACTATTCCTGAGAGAAAGGCTTTGGAGGAATACATACAGACAAGCTTGGCCGACGGTCACATTAGGCCTTCCAAGTCTCCTGTGGCTGTTGGATTTTTTTTTGTAAAAAAAAAAGATGGCGGTTTACGTCCTTGTCTGGACTTTCGTGAGATTAATAAAATTACTGTACGCAATCCTTACCCACTGCCATTGATTCCTGATTTATTTAACCAGTTAGTGGGGGCCAAGTGGTTCTCTAAAATTGATCTCCGGGGGGCATACAATTTGTTGCGCATGAAGGAGGGTGATGAATGGAAGACTGCTTTTAACACTCCTGTGGGTCATTTTGAGAATCTGGTTATGCCTTTTGGTCTTACCAAGGCTCCAGCATTTTTTCAGAATCTTATTAATGACATCCTTAGACCTTTAATCGGCAAAAATGTGGTTGTGTATTTGGATGACATTCTGATTTATTCGCCTGATCTGGAGTCTCATTGGCGGAGCGTACGTGAGGTATTACAGTTATTAATGGACAATTCGCTTTTTGCTAAGCTGGAGAAATGTGAGTTCGCTGTACAGAGAATTAGTTTTTTGGGCTACATTATCTCCAGTGAAGGTTTTGAGATGGACCCGGTTAAAGTTCAAGCTGTGCAGGAATGGCCTAGGCCTATTGGTTTGAAATCAATACAGAGGTTTTTGGGTTTCGCCAATTATTACAGAAAATTCATAAAAAATGTTTCTATTATTGTCAAACCGCTGACCGATCTCACCAGGAAAGGTGCTAATGCGGTTCAGTGGACTTCTGAGGCCATTGAAGCTTTTGTGTTTCTAAAGGAGAGGTTCACCTCTGCTCCCATCCTTATGCAGCCTGATGTGACTAAGCCGTTTTTGGTTGAGGTTGATGCTTCTTCGGTGGGGGTCGGTGCGGTGTTGTCTCAGGAAAACAACGATGGAGTACATCCCTGTGCCTTTTTTTCAAAAAAATTTTCTGAGACTGAACTTAATTACGATATTGGTAATCGGGAATTGCTGGCGATTAAACTCGCATTTGAACACTGGCGTCACCTCTTGGAAGGTGCTGAATTTCCCATTCAGGTTTTCACTGATCATAAAAATCTGATCTATCTTGATGCTGCCAAGCGCTTGAATGCCCGTCAGGCTAGGTGGGCACTTTTTTTCTCGCGGTTTAATTTTTCCGTTACTTACATCCCGGGTACCAAGAATGTTAAAGCGGATGCTTTGTCTCGCAGCTTTTCTCCCATGGTCGGTGTTGAGGAGGAAGAGGAGAGCATTTTACAAGAAGGTGTTGTGATTGCTGCTTTGGACTCCGTTTTGGAGGATGAGATTCTTAAAGCTCAGGAGAATGCCCCATCTAACACTCCCCATGGGAGGTTTTTTGTGCCTAGGACCTTTAGGAGAGATTTGTTTGTTGAGTGTCATGAGTCTCGGTTGGCAGGTCATCCAGGAATTTCTGAGACCAAGAGACTTGTGGGTCGCAGTTTTTGGTGGCCTGGATGGCAGAAGGAAGTCATTAAGTGGGTGCGCCAATGTACTGTGTATGCTAGATCCAAGTCTTCGCATGCTCCTGCTGCGGGGTTGCTTTGCCCTCTGGAGGTTCCTAGTGCACCTTGGACACATCTGGCTATGGACTTTATTACTGACCTTCCCCCCTCTGAAGGTTTCACGGTCATCTGGGTGGTCGTGGACCGTTTTAGCAAGATGTGTCACTTGGTTCCCTTCATCAAACTGCCTTGCGCTAAGACACTCGCTAAGGCCTTTGTCAAGGAAATTGTCAGACTACATGGTGTTCCTACTGACATTGTTTCTGATAGGGGACCTCAGTTCGTGGCTCGTTTTTGGCGTGCCTTTTGTGACAGGTTGGGAGTTCATTTGTCGTTTTCATCTGGATATCATCCTGAGTCTAATGGCCAGACAGAAAGGAAGAACCAGGATGTTGAGCAGTTCTTGCTTTGTTTTGTGGCAGACAATCAAGAGGGGTGGTCTGAGTTTCTGCCACTTGCTGAATTTGCTCTTAACAACCATACATCCTCTTCTGCTGGGTGTTCGCCTTTTTTTTGTTGTTCTGGGAGACATCCGTCTTTTGGGTCATTCTCCAAATTGGTTTCGGCTGTGCCTGAGGAGAGTTTTTCCGGTGATTTGGAGAGAGTTTGGACGGATGTGCGTGGTAATCTTCAGGAGGCTAACAAAAAATCTAAGAGGTACTTTGATAGAAAACGGCAAGAGGTTTTGTTTGCTGTTGGTGACATGGTTTGGTTATCCTCTAAGAATCTGCGATTGAGGATTCCTTCTAAAAAATTGGGTCCCAAGTTCGTAGGGCCCTTTAAGGTGCTTCAGATAGTTAACCAATCTGCTGTTAGGTTGGAGGTTCCTACGTCCTGGAAGATTAACCCGGTGTTTCATGTTTCTCTGTTGAAAAAAGCTGATGTGTCTGATGGTGACGCCTCAGCCACTGTTCCTCCGGTGGTGGAGGACGGGGAATATGAAATTTCCCGCATCCTAAATTCTAGACGGTATAGAGGGAGTTTGCAGTATCTCGTCGCTTGGAAGGGTTTCGGACCTGAGGATAACTCATGGGTGAGGGCGGATGATGTTTCTGCTTCCAGACTTGTCAGAGCGTTTCACAGGAGGTTTCCTGGTAAGCCTGGGCCTAGGGCATCCGGAGGATCCTCTTAGAAGAGGGGGTACTGTTAGAACTCTCCTGTTAGTTTTTTTTAGTTTGCTGGTCACATGACCATTTTTGCCTATTTAATCCGGCTCCGCCCTCCTGGTCTTGCTGGACTTCATTGTATTTACTACTCTTGAGCTAGCTTGGTGCTCTGTTGCCGTTCTCTGTTAGTTTTGCTAGGTCTACTGACCTCTATGCTTTTTGTTGTGTGTTTGTCTTTGACTGCTACTATTTCTGCTAGGAGGTGTCCAACTTATCCCAGTCCCTAGTTCTTGTAGGGATCCCTCCCTCACATCTATAGGTCTTCGTTCAGACTAGCCGAGGACTTTAGCGGGTCTGATCGCAGGATCAGGTTCCCCGTTACATCGTAGGGATCTAGTTTAATTCTATTGTAGGGACAGTTCTCCTGTCTTTCTTTAGTCCCTGTAGCAGATCATAACACTTTGTTGCGTTACCAGGAGCGGGCGAAACCCCGCTCACTTATGAACTGTGCTATACGTTATTTTTGTTTTGTTTCTAGTTATGTTGGAAAGGCCGTCTTTATTTTATGGAACTCTGCAGTGGTTTATACCGTGTCCTAATAAACCAGCAGGAGGTTAACCCAAGAAGTGTTCCCGTGTCTACCTCTGTGAGAGCCGAGTGAGTCAATCTACCACAGTTGGTGTGTCGAATGCGTGCATAGATCCAGGAACACGTGTAGCTGCTACAGGGAACACTATATGTCCTGGGTGAAGGCCGCCAGTCAGCAAGGAACATCTGGTAGAATGGAGGACATAATTAAGCAATTGATCCAGTCACAGCAGCAGCAGGAGACCAACAGATAGTTGCTTCAGCAAATACAACAGCACCAACAGGAGCAGAGGCAGCAGATGCAGCTTCTGGCGACAGCCATCCAGGGCAGGACGAGCGCCCTCAACTCCGGCTGATGACTCACATGTCCGGAAGGCGGTAAGACAGGCTATGCAGAAGATGACCCCTGGGGATGATGTGGAGGCCTTTCTCATGGTTTTTGAGAGGGTAGCTGATCACGAGAAGCTTACGGCAGAGCAGTGGGTGGAAGTGCTGGCACCATATTTGATGGGAGAACCGCAAAAAGCATGCTATGACTTGGCACTACAGGATGCTAAGTAGTGTGCCAAGTTAAAGATCGAAATCTTGGCACGCCTGGGAGTAACTATGCCAGTGAGAGCCCAACAAGTCCACCACTGGACATATGCTGGCGATAAACCCCCTCGCTCGCAGATGTTTGACTTGCTACATCTAGTCCAGAAGTGGTTGCAACCAGAGTCTTCCATTCCTGCCCAGATGGTCGAGCATGTGGTGATGGACAGATTCATCCACTCCCTTCCCAGGCCACTGCAGACCTGGGATGCCCAGGGTGACCCTCGGAACAAGGACGACCTCGTGGGTCTAGTAGAGAGGTACCAAGTGGTCGAGAAATCCCTTGGGAAACCGAACATAGTCCCTTCCCCATACTGGAACACCCAAAGGGGGCGAGTTCAGCACGTAGTGGGTCTAGAGTCACAAACAGGGGGTGTCCAAATTTTGCTGAGGGTCCCGCAAAGACTGTTGTTAAGAACGTGGTCTGTTGACATTGTCATAATCCTTGGCATGAAGCCGCCCAGTGTCATATGTCCCCTGAGCCAATGGACTACAGCCTAGGCAGACGTTGTTCCTATTACGCCTATCCGGCCTGTCGTGTGGACTGTCAACCCGGCGAGGGGCCGCAGGCATGTGCCGTGTCCATTAATGGGGTGAGGGTGCTTGGACTGTTGGACTCCGGTGATTCTAATCAGTGCTACCCTTCCCCACCAGTTGATACCTGCCAAAACCGTGGACGTTCGCTGCATACATGGGGATGCCAAAGATTACCCTATGGTCAGAGTAACCGTGGGAACAGACTGTGGTGCTCAGTCCCACGAGGTTGGGGTGGTCAAGGACCTGATACATCCTGTCATATTGGGACGGGATTTTTCTTTATTTTAGGACTTGTGGAAAAAGAGGACCATATCGAGTCAATCAGACAAAAGCCAGATCCTTCGGAAAGAAACCCTGTCAAAATCAAAAATGGATGAGTTCCCCCTGTGTGCACTTGCTGGGAAAAAGGACGAGATGGTTATCGAGGATGCCAGCCTCCCTGAGTTAGAAGTGTCCGGAGATAACTTTGGGACTGCTCAAGTTCGGGATTTGACCTTAAAGGGGGCATTTGACAATGTTACTGTCTGTAATGGGGTTGCTCAGGAGCCAGGGGCAGATACCAAATTTTCCCAATTTGCAATTAATGAGGAGTTGTTGTATCAGGTAAATAAACTGAGGGGTGGTGAGATAGTGGAGCAGTTGTTAGTTCCAGGACCATACCGGAGGAGTGTGTTAGATATGGCCCAATCGCATGTTTTGGGGGACATCTGGGAGTAGAGAAACGTCAGGAGAAGATTATGCATAGATTCTATTGGCCCGAATGCTACTGGAAGATCCTAAATTATTGTCAGTCCTGCCTCACCTGCCAGATAACCGCTTCCTCTTCTCACTTCTGCAGTCCCTTAGTCCCGTTATCCTTGATAGAGGTCCCCTTTGAGAGGATTGCCATGGACCTAGTGGGTCCCCTAGTTACATCTGCACAGGGGCATCAATATATTCTAGTGGTCATGGACTACGCGACCCGATACCCAGAATCGGTATCACTAAGGAACTCGTCGGCCAAAAGTATACCCCAGGATCTTGTCCATATTTTTGCCAGGTCGGTCCTGCCGTAGGAGATATTGAAAGACCAGGGAACGCCCTTCATGAGCAAAGTGATGAAGGAGCTGTGTAAGGTCCTCCAGATTGCCCAGCTGCGAACCTCAGTTTACCATCCGCAGACGGACGGCCTAATGGAGTGCTTTAATAAAACCTTGAAGGTGATGCTCAAGAAGGTCGTTAGAAGGATGGTTGAGACTGGGACTACCTGCTTCTATTCCTGTTCTTCTCTGTCAAGGAAGTTCCTCAAGCCTCTACTGGCTTCTCCTTGTTCGAGCTCCTGTATGGTCGACATCCGCGAAGGCTCCTGGATATCGCCAAGGAAACTTGGGAAGCTGAGGTTACGCCTCACAGAGCATGTCGCCCAGATGCAGGAGAGAATGACAAAAGTGATGCCTATCGTGAAGGCGCATCTGCTCCAGGCACAGGCAAGGGTGTATATCCGATCAGCGAGGCTGAGGCAGTTCCAGCCTGGGGACCGCTTTCTGGTGCTTATCCCCACAGTCGAGAGCAAGTTCCTGGCCAAGTGGCAAGGCCCGTATGAGGTGGTGGAGAAAGTGAATTATAAAGACCACCAGCCAGGCTGACGAAAACGACATCAGGTATATGACGTGAACATGCTCAAGCTGTGGCAAGATTGGGAAACGCTGGGAGCTCTTTGCCTGGGAGCCAGTCCCAAAGCCAAAGTGGAGGATATCACGATAGCGGAGACTCTATTGCTGGCCCAGAAGCAACACTATTGAGAACTGCTGCAACGGAACTGTGACCTGTTCTCGGAGTTGCCGGGGCGTACACAGGTGGTGGAGCATTGGAGCATGACGTGTTGACAGAACCGCATATAAGGGTGAACCTTAAGCCCTATAGGATTCCTGAAGCATGCCGCAAGGTGATTTCAACCGAGGGAAAGAGGATGCTAGACCTCGGCGTGATCAAAGAGTCAAAGAGCGGATGGTCGAGTCCCATTGTCCTCGTGCCAAAGCTGACATGGAGTGGAGATTTTGCAATGATTACCCAAGGCTGAATGAAGTATCCAAATGGTATGCATACCTGATGAACCACGTTGATGAACTCATTGAGAGGCTTGGACCTGTGAGGTACATTAACACCCTCGACCTGACGAAGGGCTACTGGCAGATCTACATGTCTCAGAGAGCTAAGGAGAAGACGGCTTTCTCAACACCTAATGGGTGTTTCCAGTACACTAAAATGCCATTCGGACTGCAGGGGGCCCCAGCCACCTTCCCGAGGGCAATGGATTGGATCCTAGCTCCACATAAGAAGTATGCTGCAGCCTACCTTGATGACATTGTGGTCTTTAGCCCAGACTAGGGTAGTCATCTAGCAAAGGTACAGGTGATTCTGGAGGCTCTGAGAAAGGCGGGGTTTACTATAAATGCAAAAAAATGTGCCATTGGAAAGGAAGAAGCCAAATACTTTGCTCTATTGCTGGCCCAAAGGCAACAGTATCGAGAACTGCTGCAACTGAACCGTGACCTGTTCTCGGAGTTGCCAGGGCGTTTGCAGGTGGTGGAGCATGATGTGTTGACAGAACCGCATATAAGGGTGAACCTTAAGCCCTATAGGATTCCTGAAGCATGCTGCGAGGTGATCTCAACCAAGGTAAGGAGGATGCTAGAACTCGGCGTGATAGAAGAGTCAAAGAGCGGATGGTCAAGTCCCATCATCCTCGTGCCAAAGCTGACGGGGAGTGGAGATTTTGAAATGATTACCCAAGGCTGAATGAAGTATCCAAGTGTGATGCATACCTGATGAACCGTGTTGATGAACTCATTGAGAGGCTTGGACCTGCGAGGTACATTACCACCCTCGACCTGACGAAGGGATACTGGCAGATCCACATGTCCCAGAGGGCTAAGGAGAAGACGGCTTTCTCAACACCTTATGGGTGTTTCCAGTACAGTAGAATGCCATTCGGACTGCAGGGGGCCCCAGCCACCTTCCAGAAGGCAATGGATCGGATCCTAGCTCCACATAAGAAGTATGCCGCAGCCTACCTTGATGACATTGTGGTCTTTAGCCCAGACTGGTGTAGTCATCTACCAAAGGTACAGGTTATTCTGGAGGCTCTAAGAAAGACGGGGTTTAATATAAATCCAAAAAAATGTGCCATTGGGAAGGAAGAGGCCAAATACTTAGGCTATATCGTCGGGAGAGGTGAAATTAAGCCGCTAGTAAATAAGGTCGAAGCAATCCAGAAGTGGCCGCAACCGCTCTACAAGAAGCAGGTGAGAGCATTCCTTGGAATTGTGGGATATTACCGGCGGTTTATCCCAAATTTTGCCATGATGGCCGTACCACTTACGAATCTTCTTAAAGGCACCAAATCAACGATGGCCAAATGGACGGCTGATACGGAGACAGCGTTGCAAGAGCTGGCACTATGTAAGCAACCGGTCCTGGTCGCACCGGACTTTAGTAAAGAATTTGTGGTCCATACAGATGCTTCAGAGGTGGCCTATGAGCCATGCTGTCTCAAGAGATAAATGCGGAGGAACATCCCATCCTGTTTCTGAGCAGGAAGCTCTCTTCCTGCAAGAAAAACGACACTATTGTTGAGGCATTTCCTTCCACGGATCCTCTTTTCACAGCACCTTACAGCCCTTCTATTCCATCTTTGGTAAGGCTAATGATGTTCATAGCCTGTGGGCGCATGATATTGTTGTAGCATATTGATGCTTATAAATATATATTGATATTGCCCACAGCCACTCCCCATTTATTTAGCTTGCCTTGCCTTTTCCCCTAACTCACTGATTACACCTCTCATGCAGTGGGTACGGGTCTGTGGGCCACAGGCTGCTGTGTTTTCTGACACTATGCACTCCTTCTGTCCATGCAAAGATTATACTATTTATTTATGTGATGCTAAATTATTTGATAAAATTGTCTATTTTTTTCTACCATTTAAGCTTCTTCGTTCCTCCTTTTTGAATATTGTTGAGAAAGAGTGCTTAGCCATAAAATGGGCCGTAGATAAGCTGAAGTATTACCTACAAGGCTGAAAATTTAAACTAGTGTCAAACCATGGCCCTCTGAGATGGTTAAGGGAAAAGAAGGGCAACAATGCCTGGGTGACTAGGTGGTTCTTAGGTCTCAAGGACTTTAGTTTTCAAGTTGAGCATAGACCCGGGATGTTACACGGTAATGCGGATGCCCTCTCTAGAATTCCCTGTTTGATGTCTGAAAGTGCCAAAACCCCGGCTTTGGGCAGAGGGGGGGGATATGTGACAGGGTCACTGGCGATGTATGTGAGGGGAGATATGTGTCACGGAGGTTGCTATCTTCCGTGATGTGAAACCCAGAAGGTTGTCTCCAGCATGCTAGGTGCTGAAGAGGTTAATCAGCCATCTTGGGTTTGGTTTTTTTGAGTAGGTATGAGATGGGTGGGATGCTTGCTCACCATATCTCCACCTCAAGGGTGTGGCTGGAGCAGTTAAATGTTCAGCTACTGTTTTTTTTTCTAGGTGGTGTTGTTTGGAGAAGTACATCTCCAGACTGTGTGTGTGAAAGCCAGAGAGCTTCACTGAAGGACTTTTGGTGAACTTTGTTGTGTTACCCAGAGTGGGCGAAACTCCTCTCACTTATGAACTGTGCTATATGTTATTTTTGTTTTGTTTCTTGTTATGCCAGAAAGGCTGTGTTTATTTTCTGGAACTCTGCAGTGGTTTATGCCAGCAAGAGGTTAACACAAGTATAAATATCTCCCTCTGTGAGAACTGAGCAAGTCAATCTACCACAAGTGTTACATGTATATAGTTACATAGTTATATATATAGGTTGAAAAAAGATCTAGGTCCATCAACCTTCCTCCACCAATTGTACATTTTATCACTAATTTACAGTGCGGGAAATAAGTATTTGATCCCTTGCTGTTTTTGTAAATTTGCCCTCTGACAAAGACATGAACAGTCTATAATTTTTAGGGTAGGTTAATTTTGACATTGAGAGATAGAGTATCCCTCCAAAAAAATCAAGAAAATCACATTGTATAAATTAGATACATTTTTTTTGCATTTTGCAGTGAGAAATAAGTATTTGATCCCCTACAAACCATTATGAGTTCTGGCTCCTACAGACCAGCTAGAAGCTCCTAATCAACTCATTACCTGCATTAAAGACAGCTGTATTACATAGTCATCTGTATAAACGACTCCTGTCCACAGACTCAATTAATCAGACAGACTCTAACCTCTACAACATGGGCAAGACCAAAGAGCTTTCTAAGGATGTCAGGGACAAGATCATAGACCTGCACAAAGCTGGAATGGGCTATAAAACCATAAGTAAGACGCTGGGTGAGAAGGAGACAACTGTTGGTGCAATAGTAAGAAAATGTAAGAAATACAAAATGACTGTCAATCGACATCGATCTGGGGCACCATGCAAAATCTCACCTCGTGGGGTATCCTTGATCATGAGGAAGGTCATGATATCAGCCTAAAACTACACGGGGGGAACTTGTTAATGATCTCAAGGCAGCTGGAACCACAGTCACCAAGAAAACCATTGGTAACACATTACGCCTTAAAATCCTGCAGTGCCTGCAAGGTTCCCCTGTTCAAGAAGGCATATGTGCAAGCCCGTCTGAAGTTTGTCAATGAACACCTGCATGATTCTGTGAGTTATTGGGATATGGTGCTGTGTTCAGATGAGACAAAAATTGAGCTCTTTGGCATTAACTCAACTTGCCATGTTTGGAGGAGGAAGAAGGATGAGTACAACCCTAAGAACATTGTCACAACCGTGAAGCATGGTGAGGGAAACATTATACTTTGGGGGTGCTTTTCTGCAAAGGGGACATGATCACTGCACCGTACTGAAGGGAAGTTGAATGGGGTCATGTATCGCAAGATTTTGGCCAACAACTTCCTTCCCTCAGTAAGAGCATTGAAGATGGGTCGTGGCTGGGTCTTCCAGCAAGACAATGACCCAAAACATACAGCCAAGGCAACAAAGGAGTGGCTCAAAAAGAAGCCAGTCTCCAGACCTAAATCCTATAGAAAACTTATGGAGTTGAAGCTCCGAATTGCCAAGCGACAGCCTCAAAATCTTCATGATTTAGAGATGATCTGCAAAGAGGAGTGGACCAAAATTCCTCCTGACATGTGCGCAAACCTCATCATTAACTACAAAAAACGTCTGACTGCTGTGCTTGCCAACAAGGGTTTTGCCACCAAGTATTAAGTGTTGTTTGCCAGAGGGATCAAATACTTATTTCTCACTGCAAAATGAAAATACATTTATCTAATTTATACAATGTGATTTTCTTGATATTTTTTTGGGATATGCTATCTCTCAATGTTAAAATTAACCTACCCTTAAAATTATAGACTGTTCATGTCTTTGTCAGTGGGCAAACTTACAAAAACAGCAAGGGATCAAATAATTATTCCCCCCCCACTGTAACTATAACCCACAATGTTATGAGTATTGAGGAAATCATCCATCATCCAATCATCCATGCTTGTATAGATAGTTTAAATGTTTGGGTTTATGGCTATAACTTGGCCTGTACTGTAATGACATGCTTTATGGCAGAATTTCAGGGAGGTCTAATCTATTATCGCGTTTCCTCTTCCATAATGGTATTCAGGTATTTTCCTCTAATGAGCTAACATTACTAAATCATATGTTCTGTATCTCAAGGGGACATTTACAGGTACAGTCGACCCTCAGGGGATGGCTGTAATAAGGCACACAGTGATCGCATGTGACACATTGCTATAAATATCATGGGTTTTTTACAATATGAAAAAATGTGTATCAAATTATATACATTACTTCAACATCTACAAGCTTACCTGTACAGTATATAGCAGTAATGTGCCAAGTGCCCAAAAACACGCAGTAAACTACATAGTTTTACTTTAAATTACCACGTTGTTAGACCCATGGGTTGTGTGGTGAACCACTTTTGAAGCCGCCATGATCTTCATTTGTACTAACCACATGGTAAAAAGCAAGGCAAAACACAACTGTAATTTTTGTGTGGTTTTGCTGTGTGGACCACTGCCACTAAATGTACAGGTAGACTTAAAAGCTCAAAACAAAAAGACAAATGGGCAATTTCATCAATTTATTTATACCAGTTATAACGGGAAAACTTATTTTAAGGGAATCTGTCACAAGTTTTTTTGATATATAATCTGAGAGCAGCATGATGTAGAGAAAGAGACCCTGACTCCACTGATGTATCACTTACTGGGCTGCTTCCTATAGTTTTAATAAAATCACTTTTTTATCAGCAGGAGATTATGTCTACAGAACTAGTAAACCTGCTGTCATGTAGTCCTCCATATTAATGAGTTTTTGTATCACCCCCCACCACCACGGATTGACAGCTTTCTGCCTATGAACAGTGTACACAGAAAGCTGCTAATCAGTGGTGTGGGATATACAGGACTCAGCATTCAGATAACTGGTAGATCTGCAACAGAGAAAAGGTGATTTTATGAAAACTGCACCAAGCAGACCAGTAAGTGATACATCGCTGGAATCTGGGTCTCTGTCACTACATTATGCTGCTCTCAGATCAGGGAGCAAAAGCCTGGTGTGGTGACAGATTCTCTTTAAGCCGAAACTATCTTTGTGATCACATAATCACTATGAGTCTGACTTCTCTGATAAGAGTGTTTATAACGTGGATAACTGCAGGAAACCTATATTTCCTCTGAATGGAAGTGATAGATGAACTTAGAGGTTGTCCACTACTTATACAGTGATGACCTATTCTTAGGATAGGTTATCAATGTCTGATCGGCCGGGGTCCAATCAGCCATCACTGACTATCGTCATCTGATAGTGGCCGAAGCTTTGTATTGCACAGCCGCCTCCTATTCAAATCAATAGAAGGTGGATGGGCAGTACCCAGCGGTGGCCACTATCAGAAGTCAGCCAACTATGCTAGTGAGTATTTCTGGCCGGCGGCCGCCGACACCGATAACAGCTAATCTGCGGGGGGGGACCAGGTGTCAGACCCCAAACAATCAGACATTGATGACCTATCCTAAAGATAGGTCATCAATGTAAAAGTAGAGGACAACCTCTTTAAGTGTCAAATATTCGCTACGGCTAAAAGAGGGCGATTTGAATAAAGGAACCACCATCTTTGAAATTCATGTGCTGTAAAAAGTGATCTTGCGTTAGTAAATTCTCTAGGGTCAACTCTCTCACTAGAATGCAAAATATTTCCAACTGATACTACTTTGCTAAGTTCACATATAACAGAATTGTGGTGGAATCTTCAATGTTGTATATGTAGCTTCCCTGCAGCAAAATCTGAACGTTACATGATTTTGCTACAAATTTTCCACAGATTTTACCCTTTGTATTGAAATCATTAATAAAATTTCATAGAAAGAATTTTTTAAAATGTGCACCGAATTCGGGCACAAAAATGTTCTACCACATGTGGATGAGATTTGTTGAAATTTCTACTGCTTAACTAGTACTGTATTACTTGGTGGATTTTTCACAAAAGATCCACAGTATATATCAAACATGTGAACATACCCATAGCTTCAAAAGCATTTATTCAATACCTTTAATATCTTGTTAGTCCCTCTAGGATCGGAAATTTCTGTCTTCCAGATAGAGGACATAAACATTAATGCCATAGAATTTTGGCCATATCAACAAGGTAAAAAGTTGAATGAGCACACTCAGGGTCATTCACATAGTGACCATGCATGTCTAGCTGAGACTAGTAAGACCACAAACAATAAGGTGCCAATTTATCAAAGCATTTACATCAGAATATTGGCATAAAATGCTTTGAAAAGTTACAAAAATTTTACGCAATACTTCTTACGTTTTCACGCTAGTTTGAAGTAGGTCTGCCAAAATGGGTTGAGCCAGGGCAGGATGTGGTGTGACTACATCCACCTATTAAATTCTTTAAAGGTGCCAGCATATTTTATGACAGAAATGCTACTCCAGTCGCTGAATGGAGTTGTTTTTCTTGCATGGCGCATGGAGTTACACACCATAGAGAAGATGCACTGAATTCATATGCTTCCTAATTGAGATGAGCGCCTTGATATGCAGAAGATCGAGTTTGAGTTAAATTTCCTGTTTCATGTGAATTCGAACATTTTGGGATTCGATTTGGGTTCACAAAAAAAAAAAAACTTGCCCGGCATAATTTCACACACATCGCACTCCAGCGAGCCTTTCATTAAGACTGGAGTGGGCAACTCTAGTCTTAATGAATCAGCCACTGAGACTATTAGGGTGAATCTCTTTTAGTGGATATTTGTAGTGAGAAAATCCCCTATTTGTACAACTGTTTGAAGTATTATGCTGCAGTTCTGTGGATGTCAAGGCAAATAAGGATTGTGATGTCAAACAGGACATTTCACTGCCCAAACAGGTTTCTAAGTAAAAAAAAACATTGAAAATGACCTGAATTTTGTCTTATGCTAAATTACAGTGTTATCAAAAAGAAGATTGTAGGTCTGAACCCTTCAAAAGTCATAAAACTTTCACATGCGAGTAAATGGTGTGAAATTACCCAAGCATATGATTTTGGACATTGAACGATTATTCTACTGTTATATAGTCATTCTTTTACTCAATGAACCAGAAATATAAACAGGAAAAAATATAATTTTTCCTGAACAATGTCAACATGGTGCTATTCTTGTATCTGTTATTCTCATTTTATGTCCTTGAGGAAAGGGCTCAATATTCCTCGATGTCTCCACATACATATCCAACACATATATTAGGTAAACAACATGTTTTTAAACATTTTAATGCAAAAAAAATTGATTGTTTCTCCCCAAATAAAAACTGCTCCAATGGTTATTGTAAATTCTGCAAATTCTGCATGCAATGAATAAGGACATTTTGTCATAAACACGTTTGCAATTCCACACTGGATTTTTTATGGATCTTCAATAAAGATGTTATTTTAAAGACCCTTTGCCTGATTTCTCCATTTTCCTGCATTTGAACTCGTCGCACTACAAGGCTTTATTCACACATCAGGGATCCTTTGTTTCTGTGAGTGAACTGACTTTTACCTTTGATTGTTACTTTGTTAGGTGTGTGCCTCCTTAATGAACCTGACGCATAGTTGGATTTCAGTGCTTAGTGAGTGAGATGTGGCTTTGCTACCCACAGGGGAGGGTCAATGGGGGTTTAACAGATTATGAAATGTACTGACAAGTCTTAATAAACAAATAAGGACCAGTGGTGAGACCTTGATAAAGATGTGGCCCAATCCATGTACAAAACTAGGGAAGGAGACTAACATTCTGAATCTTAAGAATATGTAATGTACTCCGCTATCCTTCACTCTCCCCGCAATCGTCACACTTCTCCTCTCCATATGTGATTTGAGTATTCAGACTATTGAGAAAAGCTGAAATGTAAAGAGTTTTACACACCGCACCATAGGGTGAAATCCAACAGGACTGTTATGCATTAAAGAATGTGCTATGTAGACTCAGTGTAACATCCCTGGCAGCGTGCTTGCATGGTGCACCACCTCCCACCATACAAGACCGCAATCTTACCTGTCAGTCCAGGCTGCACACTTTGCTCCAGTACCTGTTGTGTCCATGTGTCTTGTCTGATTGCTTAGGGCGTCGGCGCGGTTTCTGCCTGTTTCTTATAGCTACTGTGTGCACAGTCCTAATGCGTCCCCAGCCTATTGCTGTGAGTCACTGGATACTTAAACCCCCTCCACCCGGTAGGAGGTGCCTGAGCAACACTTTCTTACAGTGTGTTCTGTGCAACTGTGAGTTGCCAGGTCCTGTCCTGACTCTAGTCTGTTTCTGCCACCCTGGGGGCTGAGTACCCAGGGCCGCTACCTGTATCTCTGACTTCTAGTCTGTTTCCGCCACCCTGGGGGCTGAGTACCCAGGGCCGCTACCTGTATCTCTGACTTCTAGTCTGTTTCCGCCACCCTGGGGGCTGAGTTCCCAGGCTCGTTCCTGTACCTTGTTCCCGGTTCAGTTCCTGTCTGAACAGTGTCCTAGCCCATTACCTGTTTGTCTCTATGTCCGAACCTTCCCTTTTCCTGCAGTGTCTGAACCTGCACCTAACTCCAACTCGTTGTGTGTATCTGGTTCTGCGCGTTCTGTTTCCCTGCCTCCGTATTTACCCCCTGTGTTCTAGCTAGCTTCCTGTATTTTCCAGTCTGTTCCATGTGAGCAGAGCCCTGTCCTGTCTGCCTTCAACTTCTGCTCTGTTCTGCTCCGCTTGTTTACCGCACCTGCGGTTCCGCTCTGCTTTGCTTGTTCACCGCTCTGGCGGTTCAGCTATGCTCCGCTTGTTTACCGCACCTGCGGTTCCTGCTCCGCTCTGCTTGATCACCGCACCTGCGGTTTTGCTCAGCTCTACTTGTTCAATGCACCTGCGGTTTTGCTCTGCTCTGCTTGTTCACCGCACCTGCGGTTTTGCTCCGCTCTGCTTGTTCACCGCACCTGCGATTTTGCTCCGCTCTGCTTGTTCACCGCACCTATGGTTTTGCTCCGCTCTGCTTGTTCACCGCACCTGCGTTTTGCTCCGCTCTGCTTGTTCACCGCGCTTGCGGTTTTGCTCCGCTCTGCTTGTTCACCGCACCTGCGGTTTTGCTCGGCACTGCTTGTTCACCGCACTGGCAGTTTTGCTCCGCTCTGCTTGTTCACCGCACCTGCGGTTTTGCTCAGCTCTACTTGTTCAATGCACCTGCGGTTTTGCTCTGCTCTGCTTGTTCACCGCACCTGCGGTTTTGCTCCGCTCTGCTTGTTCACCGCACCTGCGGTTTTGCTCCGCTCTGCTTGTTCACCGCACCTATGGTTTTGCTTCGCTCTGCTTGTTCACCGCACCTGCGTTTTGCTCCGCTCTGCTTGTTCACCGCGCTTGCGGTTTTGCTCCGCTCTGCTTGTTCACCACACCTGCGGTTTTGCTCCGCTCTGCTTGTTCACCGCACTGGCGGTTTTGCTCCGCTCTGCTTGTTCACCGCTCCTGCGGTTTTGCTCTGCTAGTCCTCCACACCTGCTGCTCTGTTCCTGTATCCCAGTCTGTACTGGTCCCTATCCAGCCAGCGTTCATACCTGCCAGTATCTGCCTGTCTGCATTCCAGCCGTGTCTGTCAGCATCCGCCTGTCGACATACCAGCCGTGTCTGCCAGTACCCACCTGCCTTCATACCAGCCGTGCCTGCTAGTACCCACCTGCCGTCATACCAGCCGTGCCTGCCAGTACCCACCTGTCTGCATACCAGCTAACCTGCCTGTTCCTGCATTCCCCGGTGTGGGTCAACAGCTGTGACCGGGGTCTGACCTGGAGTAGCACCTTGTCCCTCTGCTCGGTTCCTCCCTGGTTCACGGAGTCGACTGAGCCGCTGTGCAACCTTGGTCGGACCGGGTTGATACTTAGTTACGCCCCTCCAGGCACTCCTCGGTTCATGGTCCAGTGGGATCATTAATCACGCTCACGCCAGTCAGTCCGGGCGCGAGCGTAACACTCAGCTATTGAAGTTTTGCAATTAAGCACAACTGTAGTAAAGGCAGGTGGTATAAAATTGTTCTGGCTGCAACTCTTATAGCAGACACAGGTTATCCGGAGTAGAAAATGCCAATGTGTAGAAAAGGAGAATCGCTGTTAGGAAGTGACCTGGGTTGGAGTAGTGGTATTGCAACCACGAGGGGTAGCACTGGCAGGTAGCGTAATCAGGAAAAGCCAGAAGTCGGTACACAGGAACAACAGGATAGTCTTGAAAGATTTAGTAGGTTGCGTTGTCAGGAAAAGCCAGAAATTGGTACACAGGAACAGCAGTATAGTCTTGAAGGATTTAGCAGGTTGCGTAGTCAGGAAAAGCCAGAAGTTGGTACACAGGAACAGCAGTATAATACTGTATAAGGCAGCAGGTGAAGGGAAAGCTTGACTAAAGGCTGGGGGCTCAATAATCTCATAAGAAAGGAGGTGTCAGGCCAGGTTTATATAGGGTGTTCAATCATGAAATCACAAGATGAAGCCAATCAGGGACAACACAAGGTGAATCCACTCATCAACAACACAGGTACTAGAATATGGGTTAGCCAGGAACTGTCCAGCAAGCTGAATAGCTCAGATGGAAGAGCTGCCGTCTGGTGTAGAAGAGCTGCTGGGTTCGAGTCCTGACAATCGCTGTAAACAGAACCACTGCTGGGATTGAAGATGAAGTTCAAGATATTCATTATAATGATTAGGACAATGCATTTCACAATTGGACTGATCTATACAAACACAAATAACAGGCATGCTTTATACAGTCCATAAAATAGTAGAAAAACTGGTAACTTCGTAAAATATATGATTTTATTGAAAATTCATTATAAAGGAAAAATAGACGTCAACGCGTTTCAACGCAACAGTCTTCATCGTTTCTTCCAAATGTCTTCAGATTACTTAAAACCCCATAAACACTCCCCTCTATGATATCATTAGATTAATTAATTAGATATATGCATCACATGTGATAGTCACTAGGAAAAAAGGACTATAGACAACTGAATTCCTTAGTAAATATACTTTAAATCATTGCAGTAATTTAAACCTGCGGGTGATCAAGTATTCAAATTTGTTATCCATTGTGCCTCATTTTTTAAAATTATTTTTTTTGCCAGTTGTCTCCCTGGTTTGGTTAATTAACCCTTATGAAACCACAAAAAGAAAAAAAAATCCAGACTACCTTCATGTTGTTCTGAAAAGTGCAGATGAAATATGCCTGTTAGAACTATTAATATTAGAAATGTCATTTAAGTGTTCAGTAATGCATAATTTAATTTAATTTAATTTACGGCTGGTGCATCCAATGTAAAGCAATTGAGAAGAAATACACTGAAGACAATATATAGCATTTTTAAAATTACAATTAATACTGATTATTTATTGAGACTGTGAACTATCATGGTTTGTAAATGTGTTACAAAGATTCACATATTTGCAAGTCTAGCACCGTCCGGCTCCGCATCTGTAAAAGCCATTATAATTAAGCCAAGTAGGATTGGATCTATCAGATGTAATGAAGCTGGGTGAAAGAATATTCCACAAGGAAGCGGCTTTTTTAGCAGCAATGTTACAACAAGATTTTAAAATCGTGGCAAGAATCTTAAGAAACAGGCATTCCTCACATGTATTAAAGCTGTCAAACAGTCGCAAATCATGCCCACGGAGTGACTTAAACATAACACCCGAGCACGCTGGAGATACTCGGCATGTACCCGAGCATGCTAGTAAATTTTGAGTAACAAGCATGCTCGCTCATTACTACACTGCTCAAAAAAATAAAGGGAACACTTAAACAACAGAATATGACTCCAAGTAAATCAAACTTCTGTGAAATCAAACTGTCCACTTAGGAAGCAACACTGATTGACAATCAATTTCACATGCTGTTGTGCAAATGGAATAGACAATAGATAGAAATTATTGGCAATTATCAAGACACACTCAATAAAGGAGTGGTTCTGCAAGTGGGGACGACAGACCACATCTCAGTACCAATGCTTTCTGGCTGATGTTTTGGTCACTTTTGAATGTTGGTTGTGCTTTCACACTCGTGGTAGCATGAGATGGACTCTACAACCCACAGAAGTTGCTCAGGTAGTGAAGCTCATCCAGGATGGCACATCAATGCGAGCTGTGGCAAGAAGGTTTGCTGTGTCTGTCAGCCTAGTGTCCAGAGGCTGGAGGCACTAACAGGAGACAGGCCAGTACACCAGGAGACGTGTAGGGAGCCATAGGAGGGCAACAACCCAACAGCAGGACCGCTACCTCTGCCTTTGTGCAAGGAGGAACAGGATGAGCACTGCCAGAGCACTGCAAAATGACCTCCAGCAGGCCACAAATGTGCATGTGTCTGCACAAACGCTTAGAAACCGACTCCATGAGGGTGGTATGAGGGCCCGACATCCACAGATGGGGGTTGTGCTCACAGCCCAACACCGTGCAGGACACTTGGCATTTGCCACAGAACACCAGGATTGGCAAAGTCACCCCTGGCGCCCTGTTCTCTTCACAGATGAAAGCAGGTTCACACTGAGCACATGTGACAGACGTGACAGAGTCTGGAGACGCCGTGGAGAGCAATCTGCTGCCTACAACATCCTTCAGCATGACCGGTTTGGCAGTGGGTCAGTAATGGTGTGGGGTGGCATTTCTTTGGAGGGCCGCACAGCATGACCGGTTTGGCAGTGGGTCAGTAATGGTGTGGGGTGGCATTTCTTTGGAGGGCCGCACAGCCCTCCATGTGCTCACCAGAGGTAGCCTGACCGCCATTAGGCACCGAGATGAGATCCTCAGACCCCATGTGAGACCATATGCTGGTGCGGTTGGCCCTGGGTTCCTCCTAATGCAGGACAATGCCAGACCTCATGTGGCTGGAGTGTGTCAGCAGTTCCTGCAAGATGAAGGCATTGAAGCTATGGACTGGCCCGCCCATTCCCCAGACCTGAATCCGATTGAGCACATCTGGGACATCATGTCTCGCTCCATCCACCAACGTCACGTTGCACCACAGACTGTCCAGGAGTTGGTGGATGCTTTAGTCCAGGTCTGGGAGGAGATCCCACAGGAGACCATCCGCAACCTCATCAAAAGCATGGCCAGGCGTTGTAGGGAGGTCATACAGGCACGTGGAGGCCACACACAATACTGAGCCTCATTTTGAATTGTTTTAAGGACATTACATCAAAGTTGGATCAGCCTGTAGTGTGTTTTTCCACTTTAATTTTGGGGGTGACTCCAAATCCAGGCCTCCATTGGTTAATAAATTTGATTTCCATTGATGATTTTTGTGTGATTTTGTTGTCAGCACATTCAACTTTGTACAGAACAAAGTAATCATTAATATTAACATATTGTACAAAATGTGGAATATTCGAGGCCTGACCACACCAAATGAACAGCAGGTCATTGATAATTCTTACTGAACTTTTGAATTTCGTGAACAATCTTCTATTATATGTTTGGAGGATTTAAATGATGTGAGAAATGCAATGGATATCAATGAAGCCCCTCAGCTATAATTAAAAAATTTTTTTTTTTATGCCATCCAATCTCGGGTTTAGGCTATGTTCACACACGTTGTGTTTTGCTGCGTATTTTGCAGCAGATTTTTATGCAAATTTTCAGCTGCGTCTTGCAGTACCAGCAAAGTGTATGAGAAACCAGAATTCTCTGTTCACACATGTAGCTTTTTGTTTGCCGCTTATTTTCTGCCTTGCTTGCGTTTTTGGAAAATAGAGCATGTCAATTCTTACAGCGTTTTTGCAGTGTTTTTTCACCCATAGGAAGTAATGGGTGGTGAAAAAAACGCTGCATAAACACAGCAAAAAATACACCTGCATTTTTGCTGCGTTTTTGCAGCGTTTTTGATGGCAAAACAGAATGGAATTCTTTTTTTTCACAGAACTTTATGTACATGCCTAAATAGAGACAGAAGGACAGTGGAAAGAAAGCTGAAAAAACGCATCAAAAAAAGCAGGAAAACCTGTATTTTTGACGCAGCTGTTTTCATGCCAGAGAAAAGTTGTCAGCAGATTTGCAGCAGATTTAGCTGCAGAAAAAAAACACAACGTGTGTAAACATAGCCTTACTGTATGGACAGATTTGAGGATCTTTTTGTAAGAGAACTCAAAACTCTCCATGATTCCAAAAATCACAAATTATCCAGACCCAATTTGACACCAGCACTGAAAAACGCATTGTATGAATTGAACCAAATGCATGATGTTATTACAAAAATGTCAGATATAGGGGGGTCGTTGTAGTTATGGATTATTTTATGTACAAGTCTAAAATTGGTTACATGGTTGATGATTCTTCTATATTCACTAAACTTGCGAACAATCCCACAAATAGTTTTTCCAAACTGACTAGTAATTTGGCACATTAGGGTTTTTCACAGGGTGTACTTCCCCCGGAAGAAAGAAGGCTCTGACGCCGAAACGCGTGTAGGGGATGCTGGCATCAATCTCTAAGCTCTGGTAACTAGCATATAAACTGACATACTACGTTTTTATGATTTTCTGTTTATTAATGGTGCTGATGGTTCATGTTACATCCCGGCCGGGAGATTATTTTGCCACATAGGCTTTTTACTTAATGAATTAACCTATACCATATAGCCATTACATATATATACAGAAATCATAGACATATTTTTTGTGCATATTGTTATCTCTGCTGATAGTTGATGCCAATCATTGGTTGACTGATTTTGTGATGTTTTTAATTATTTCTAAACAAAATTTGATAGTATTAATTAATTTTCTTGTGGTTGTCCACACTTTTTTCTTATATGATCACTACTAAAAAAGCAAGTTGACTACTTGATTGTGAAATGTCCAGTTACACCCACGCTACATGCTCTTCCTAAACTTCACAAAGATATTACACCTCCTCCTACGAGACCTATTATCACGGGTATTGGGTCTGCCAATGAGCACTTATGTGAGTGGCTTGACTTACTACTTCAACCCTTTGACTAACGAACTACTGGATACATCAGATATTCTATTGATATCTTAGATCAATTTTCCAAAAAAAGATGGTTTTGAAATTACACGTTGCTCAGTTGCGATGTTATTTCCTTTTATACCTCCATACTGCAATCTATTGCACTAGAAGCATTACAATTTTATCTGTCCAAATACAGTTAATATACAGTACTATTGATTTACATGGTTACATTATTCAGGTCACTCATTTTCTCATGGAACATAATTTTTTTTATATTTGATCAACAGTATTATTTGCAGTATAGGGGAGTTTCCATGGGTGATAAATTTTCACCCTCACTAGTCAATTTAGTTATGTCTTTTTAGAAAGAACATTTCCTTTATGCATTCTTTGAGCACATCCAATGGCATGGCAGGTTTATCGATGACTTGCTGTTCATTTGGTGTTGTCATGCATCGGATATTCCCCATTTTATACAATATGTTAATACTAATGATTATAACATTGAATTTACTGCAGTACATCATCCATTCACTATCACCTTTTTGGATTTGCAGTTTACTGGTGTCCCTGTTAAAATTATTTCCACATCTGTGTACAGGAAACCTATTACGGAAAATACCATCTTGCATGCAACCAGTAGTCACCACAAACATACTACTAAATCCATACCGGTCGGGGAATTCACTAGAGCACTAAGAAATTGTAGTGATAGACAGAAATTTAAACATGAAATGGATAACGCTGAAAATTGATTAATAGGGGTTACTCGAGGTGGATACTGAATCGTGCCCGCAATTTAGTACAATCAAAAGATTGGGACAAACTTATTGAACATAATAAAATTAAAGTTTCCACAAATACAACCCGTATACATACAGTAAACCTGTCTTGTCTATACAGTATAGTTTGCAATATGATACCATCAAACAGATCATTGTTAAATACTTACCTGTGTTATTTGAGGATAAGATTCTTGCCATGATTTTAATATCTGATTGTAATATTGTTGCTAAAAAAAGCTCCTTCATTAGGGAATATTCTTTCACCCAGCTTCATTAGATCTGATAGATCCAGACCTACTTGGCTTAAAGCACCACTCTAGCATTTGATTTTTTTTTCAGCGCTGGAGTGGTGCTTTAAATGTAAGCCCCCTGCCCCATTCTTATACTCACCTTCCAGTGGCTTCATATTTTACCGGCGCCACTCCGGTCTCGCGGTGCCCATAACTTTTGACTGGCTGGAAGTCAGAAGTTATGTCACAAGAGCTTAATACAAGTCTATGAGAGCCAGAGCGAGGCCAGAACGAAGCTCTCATGGAGATGTATTGAAAAGTGGCCTTCGTGCCACTCCATGAAACACTGGAGCTGCCGACAGGTCACTTTTAGCCGGAGACCAACGGGCGCGACACTGGAAAAAGATGAAGGCGGCTGCAGGTGAGTATGAGACGGGGGCAGGGGACTTACATTTAAAGCACCACTGCAGTTGTGCCAGTAAAAAAAACGCTGGAGTAGTGCTTTAATTATAATGGCTTTAAGAGATGTTCAGCGGGATGGTCCAAAACTTGCAAATATGCAAATCCTTGTAACACATTTACAAACCATGATAGTTCACAGTCTCATAAAATTAATCAGTTTATTAATTTTGTGTCTAAAAATGTTATATATTGTATTCAGTGTAGTTTTTGTCAATTGCTTTATATTGGATGCACGAGCGGTAAATGAAAGATACACATTACTGAACACTTAAGTGGCATTTAATATTAATAGTTCTAACAGGCATATTTAATCTGCAGCCAAGCATTTTATCTCACATCATCAATGAAAGTGATCATCTCTCCAAATCTTCGGTATTAAGAGGGTTAAAGGACCCATGTGGAGAGGTGACATCAAGAGATTGCTGCTAACCCGGGAAGCTTTTTAGATATGTAACCTCAGAACAAGGTTTCCTGATGGGTTAAATTTGCCCTGAGATATTATATTTCATGATGTTTTTCAGCCTTTTGTATTCTTTTTTGGGATTGGCGCAGGCCTCATGGCTTGCAGGATCAGTCTGATGGAGGAAGGTGCGCGCTGTTGGTTACTTCAGGAATACATGTGTTAGGTTAAGTTTCCACAATGATTTTTTGACGGATAAATGGGAAGTATTCCAGTGTCAAGATATTCATAGAAACACTCTTTATTGAAGAAAATGTAAAACTGCATGTCTGGCACCAAATATAGCTATCAGACGCGTTTCAGACTGGTGTCTTTACAAATCAAAAAGCGAACCAGTAAGCGTTTTATGTCATATCCCGCAATACACATGATCCAAAAGAACCAATGATAGAAGGGGAAGGTTATAGAAGGTAAATAACGAAAAAATAATAGAATGAACGAACATATTAAACCAGAGGAAACATAATGACACCCAAATGTAATGAGAAATACAAAAAAGAAATAAATATGTATATATAATAAAAGAAAAAATACTTTATCATGATGATAAATAATGTTCTGTCTAATGTTCATGCCCGAGGGCGATCTTGTCTGCAAGGAGTAAAGCCACCATGACTCACGATTTAAACGCTTCCTCCTGTGATCACCATCTCTGACGGGTTTATGAATCCGTTCTATGCCCTTGATTTCAGGTGGTGTCACCATGAGGTTTTTCTGCCAAGTGTCTTGAAGCTGCAAAACATTTGAATAACAGTAGTTTGTTCGAGCCATCGGACAAGTGTCGTCGGATGCGGGTTTTTAGGGGACATGTAGTCCAGCTCACATATTGCGGACAGTGCAGGTCATCAAGGAATATCACAAATGTGGTGTTACAATTAATAATTAATTAAATGGGGCATTTTTACTCAAGTTTTAGACGACAGGATGAAGCCATGAGAATGGAATAAGTGGCTGTATCTATTCTATAAGGGGAGATAATAATCCCCTTATTCGAGTCCAGGGTCAAAGTGATGTCCAAAAAGTTCATATGTGTATCCTGAATATTAGATGTAAAACTAAGGTTCATACTGTATCATCTATCCTGTGCATATGTGTTAACTTACCTAGATGGAAATAACCCTTTCCATGTATACATCAGAGAACAAAGAACACAATATGTTGCCTATAGCAACCACCAATAACAGGTCATCTATCATTTTTTAAGAGAAGAAGTGCAAGTGAATCGTATGTTGGGGAGTAGAGAGGCGGCTGGTTGTACTAGAACTTGTTACTTGCTTGGTTCTATATTCTGTGTTTTATGCATTTAGCCAATGTGCAGTTCACTATGTGCAACCGACTTTCTGCTCTAGCATTTTCTTGTTATATGTAGACTAAGAGGTAACGTTTCTCCTTATGGAGAGTGACATGCCTGACATGCCAGTGTAAGGAGACTAATAGGCCACGCAACGCTCCTCTGGAAAAATTCTGGCCAGAAATCCTAAAAGTAGCAATCATAAAAGTCAATGTCGATCCTTTATCCAGCCTTGCCATGTGACATAGGATATGCCATGGGCAGTGCATCTCTCTGAAGCCGGGACGTGTACACCTGGCTTCAGAGGATCAGAGACGAGAGGGGCATGCGCAAGGTAAGTATGGCGCTCGCCATAGCGCCGGGCTTGCAAGTTATGTGTGGTGGTGATAACACGCTAACTGGGCCGACTAGTCTGGGGACACTAACGCCACCACGACTAGTCAAAGGCCTCATTTACATAACATCAACGGACTTTAGAAATACTTTTTCTAAAGATCTGTTTGTGTGTAATCTAATACAGGGACTGTTAGGCAGGGAATTTATATATGTACACGGAACTGCTGCTGATTCTGGGGGCACAAGGGGTCTGACAGGTTCCCTTTAAGCACAAAAAGTGAAAAGGTAAAAAAAAAATAAAGTAAAGAAAATATTCAAAATATAAAAACATAAACATTTGATAAAAATAAAGAGCTTTAAACAATGATAAATAAGCGTATGAGGTATTTTCACATCCGTAAAAGTCTAATCTATGAACATATAATATTGTTTAATCCATACTGTAATTATCACAAAAAAAAAATTGAGAGTTCAAAATTGCCAATTTTTGATCATTACACTTCTCATACAAAAATGCTTTAAAAAGTGATGAAAACATTATATGTATCCCAAAATAATATAATTAAAAATTATAAGCACTCAAACAGCTCCCCTGAAAATGATGACATAAACTATTTTTTTTTATAAAGTTAAATTATTTTAATGCACTTAAACTGTAAAAAAAAAAACTGTACATGTTTAGTATCACCATATATGTTACCAGCTAATTTATATCATCTAAAAATGCCATAAAAATGAGACCCAAAAAATAATGTCCGAATTACAATGTGTTATTTTTATTTGCTTGTTCTTTTCACCATTTCACCTCGCTTGTAATTTTTTTTGCAATATTTCTGTACACTGTCCAGTGTCATACAAACGTGTCCATCAAAAAATCTATAAAAATAAAAATAGTGATGGTTCTTTGAAGAAGAGTAGGAAACAGATAAAACGCAAACATGAAAATTGCGGTTAAAATAATGTAGTAATCATTTATTTTTTGCTACTTAATTGTTAATATCAGTTGCTAACACTTGATAACATTTCACATGACAGCAATCTCCTCTGAAGAAAACCCGAAAACATAGTAATACTACACATATCTATAGCAAATCGAAACTTTTAATACTACTTAAAAAACAGACTTCATTTCCTTCACACAGTACGCTCCCCTCCTCGCCCCTGCCTTTTCAATTAGTATTCTCGTAGGTCGCCGCACTTTGAATAATTCTTTTGTTTTCACAATTGCTTCTGGGAGTTGTAGTATTCTGTTGCCCTGCTTCCTTGTCTAAATGCACGTAGCCCAGCAGCGAGGAGAAGAAAACCAGGACGAGTGAGGAGTAGCGGGGGCTCAGTGCCTGGACGCTTGCAGATTGGAAGAGGTGAGCAGGATTTTGAGTGTCATTTACAGGGGAAAGACAGTCAGGGGTGCTGGGAGCTGCCAGATCATGTCCTGAGATGAATTGTATCTCCTCCTGTCAGTGCCAGCCGCAGGCAGGTCCGGATTGGTAATCTGCCCAAGCGGGAAAATGACCACTGGGCTGCATCACTGAACTCCAAAGTGGGCCGCCAGCTCCATTTTTCGGCAGCCCTCTAAACCCTGATCACCGGCACTTTAAGACCTCTGCATGAGGGGACTGTGTGCGATAGGGGATAACTTTCCATTCGCTGGGGATCTGACTGCTGGGACCCCGAAGATTCCGAGAACCGGAGCTCTGTAGAGGGGAGTGTTATACTATGTTAACTGTAAAGTGCTGCGGAATATGTTAGCGCTATATAAATAAAAATTATTATTATTTATTATGTTGGCTGGTGGGGTTTGTGTGGCAGGGATGTTTTTTTGTTCTAGTCTGGCACTGGTAGCAGGGCATATTGGCTCAAGATGTATGCCAGCGCGCAGTAATGGGCACTAGTCATCCTCGTCTCTCGGTTGGTTTGAATTTCTTTGCTGAGGGGTGTACTTACTTTCTTCATTTACTTACAGAAATTAATATTACTCTGTATAGATTGGCACACTGTTTATTCTAGTTCTCACGTGCCAAGAGTGCTGTTATGGGTTTACCGCAACAGAGAGGGGCCAGAAGAGCACAGCGTCTGATCAGAAGCACTTCTCCTTCATATTAAACAGTGCAGGTTTCTGTTAACAGTACAGGAGTTAAATAATAATAATAATCTTTATTTATATAGCGCCAACATATTCTGCAGCGCTTTGCAGTTCAGTTAAACTGTTCAGGTTAGAGTCTCTGAAGCTTCCTGCTAGGATGATCTCAGCTGTTCAGTATTGGCTACTCCCCTCTCCTTTATATGCTCACCTCTGGCAATCTGGATTGGCAGCCTAAGCCCACGGCCCCACTATCAGTATTTGGTCAGTATTCGGTCAGTATTTTTTCTCAGGAGTGGGAGCCAAAACCAGGAGTGGGTGATAAATGCAGAATTTGTGCACTTGTTTCTATTATACCTTTTCTCTGATTGTTGCTCACCTGGTTTTGGCTCCCACTCCTGAGAAAAAATACCAATTGAATACTGACCAAATACTGATAGTGGGGCCGTGGCCTTAGTTTCATACTGCCTTGTGTGGAGTGGAGATGTCGGTTGTTGGTAGAGGCGTTTGGAGTGTTGATCTGTGACGGTTGCTTGGTGTTTCGGCTGTGTCCTCATCCTCTCCTAGTTCATTTTCCTTCCTTTTCTCCCTGGTGTTCCTCTCTGTTGTCTGTGAGTGCATATTTGTATGACTGGTATTTTCATTTATCCCTGTACATCCTCCCTTGTTAGTCTTGTTTGTGTATATTCATACACTATTCCTCCCCACTTCCCTGGGGGGGCAGATATAGGACTGATCCAAAAGTACAGCAAGGTACATGGTCCCGGCATCTTCTCTATCAGAAATAATCAGGGGAGCATGGTTAGCTAGGGCGCCCTTAGCGTTAGGGTCAGGACAGAAGCCCCTAGACTCGGGTGATCCAATAACAGAGCCGTGACAGGTGCCATACATGTTACATGAAACTTTACATGGGCAAGGGCCAACACAACATGGAAAAATCCATCCCTTTAAGGGTAGCCCTTTACATCCAGGGCACAGACCATTTTCCCTCCATTTGTTCTTAGGACGGGGATAGAGTCCATTATCTCCACTACTGTCCACATGACAGGTACACAGTCCCTTAGGGATAACGTCCATCCTGGATTGGGCTCAGTCCTTAACTGAGGGTGTAGGACCCTCCAGCTGCTGCAACGCCTCTCAATCCAGGAGGTGGAAGCGCAACAAAACTGGGGGGGGAAACAACGGCTTCAGTCATCCTTGTCTAGCAATTTATAGGAGTTTCAGAATTTGCTGGATTTTGGTTCCACTGAGACTGTCAAATTGCTCCGGCCATAGGGGTGCAACGAGCACAACTCGAACCCTTCCAGCTTCCGTCTCCTTTCAAACTTATTACCCTCAGGTCTCTTTCTCTCAGACCCAGGTCTTCCTTGGCCCTTCCTCAGGCCGCAAACCAGCGGGGCTGCTTCTGTCTCTAGCCCCACTGTTTGCTCTTCGTTCGGGACCCAGGTGGCATTCTCTGCCAGATCATCAAACCGCATTTCACCATTAGGTCGCAGGCCTCAAGCCTTTCCAGCCCCACGACAGTCCAGAACATGGGGTGACATCCTCGTATATGGAATCTCCCCCAGAGGCAACAACATACCGCCAGCTATGGGGGCTATCACTCTTTCTATCATGTCACTCTTCAACTCTCGCTCTTTCTACTCTATCAACTGACGCAAGCGACCGGGTCCTTCTCCAACACCCGACGGCACACTGGGTGTGAGGCCTACCTCCGCCTTCTCCTCGGAGTCGTCCAGATCTCTGGCATCCATAGCGCACACTGGCTCCGCCATGTCATCTGATAGCTCTCGTCTGTCAGCCATGAAATACCGCTCTCTGTCTGGTTTCGTTGCTCCGCATTTCACTGGGTGGGGTCTCCTTAAGCACACCATCCCATTTTACCAACATCTCCGCCCATTTTACTTCGTCATGCTGCACTGTGTGGGCGTTCTCCTTGCACTTCGCCCTATCGGGGCAGACACCTCGTACTCTGGGCTGGCACTTCCAGTTAAGAAACTCCCTTCTGTTCTCAGTTCCTTTCTCTTAACTCGCTTGGTCTCAGTCTCCACTGGTTCACAAACCAGCTCAGTACTGCAGCCCAGTTAGTGAGAGTCCTATTCTCAAACTGTGTCCTCTTCCCTCTCAAGGGAACTAGTTTGCCACTATGGCCAGTACTAAGCTTCTCTGCTTTTGATGCCTTGGAACTCCCACCCGAGGCACTCTCTTCGTCTCACTTTCCCTGTTCCGTCCTGGCCCGTTACCTCTCTGAGTTATAAAATAGGGCCCATATAGCTAGGCGTTCTGTACTAGGACCCGTCTCCAGTTGATCACTCTGTCCTTAGGTCACTTCTCTCTCTTTCGCTACTCAGGATCACGCTATCCTCTTACTCGGCCTCCACTCATGTTAGAGACACCAACGTCACACGGCTCTCCTGACTGGTCAGACCTTAGGTCTGCTTCTGTGGCACGCGGTGCCCTATCTGAAGTCCTGACAGGAAACTGTCTCTGTCCCTTCATCTTAGCCCCACCCACAATGGACTAGTCCCAATCATTAACTCTAACTCTTCCTACAGTCGGGCAGAACACAACTCCAACACTAATAACGGATGTCCCAAAACACATCACACAGTAAAACAATACACATTATACATCATAACAGTACTCGTGTCTTCAAGGGGGAATGTGAGCATTATGTCCATCTCCTTACACACACAGATATTGTCCATATTGGCTTCCAACAACATATACATATACAGTCATGGCCAAAAGTGTTGGCACACTTGAAAGTGTTCCAGAAAATGAAGTATTGCTCCCAGAAAATTATTGCAATGACATGTTTTTTTATACACGTTATTTCTTTTGTGTGTATTGGAACAACACAAAAAAAAACAGAGAAAAAAAGGACAACATTTCACACTAAACCCCAAAAATGGGCCGGACAAAATTGTTGGATCCCTCAACTTAATATTTGGTTGCACACCACTTGGAATAAATAACTGCAATAAATCGCTTCTTATAACCATCAACAAGCCTAGACCTCTCAACTGGAATTTTGGACCACTCTTCTTTTGCAAACTGCTCCAGGTCTCTTATATTTGAAGGGTGCCTTCTTCAAACAACAATTTTAAGATCTCTCCACAGGTGTTCAATGGGATTTAGAACCAGACTCATTGCTGGCCACTACAGAATTCTCCAGTGCTTTGTTTCCTTCCATTTCTGAGTGCTTCTTGAAGAATGTTTGAGATCATTGTCCTGCTGGAAGGCCAAAAATCCTTTGATAATCTTCAGAGTTTATGATGCTTTGCACACAGTCAAGGCAACCAGTGTCAGAGGCAGCAAAACAGCCACACGACATCTTTGAACCTCCACCATATTTGACTGTAGGTAATGTGTTCTTTTCTTTATATGCCTCATTACATTGTCGGTAAACAATAGACTGATGTGCTTTACCAAAAATCTCTATCTTGATCTCATCTGTCAACAAGATGTGTTCCCAGAAGAATTTTGGCTTACTCACGTACATTTTGGCAAACTGCAGACTAGCTTTCTTATGTTTCTGTGTCAGCAGCGACGTCCTCCTGGGTCTCCTGCCCTAGCGTTTAATTTCATTCAAATGTTGATGGCTAGTTCGTGCTGACACTGATGCACCCTGAGCCTGCAGGACAGCTTGAACTTCTTTAGAACTGGGGCTGCTTATCCACCATCTGAACTATCCGGCGTTGCAACCTTTCATCAATTTTTTTCTGCCGTTTACGTCCAGGGAGATTAGCTACTGTAACATACCTGGCGGCGTCCTTGCATAGTGGTCCATTTCCCACTGTGCAGGAGCGCGCACTTGATCTCCTGTCCGGAATGTCTCTCTGGCTTCCCTCCATGCTGTCTGTTTGTGTCTGTCTCTGCTGCTTAAGGGCGGCGCCCGATCACTTCCTGCTTTTTGTACCTGCTGTGGGTCACACCCCTTGTGCGTCCTCAGCCTATTGCTGTCTGACACTTGGTATATAGCTCAGCAGCTCCCTTCTATCCCTGCCTGAGCATAAGTGTTTCCTTCAGTGTGTGCTTGCACTCTGAAGGTGCCAGGTCCCGTCCTTTGTTTCCTTGTCTGCCTTTCCTGGAGGCTGTATTTCCAGGCCTGTCTGAACTGTGTCCTGTATGCCTCCTGCTTTGCGGTATCAGCTCCCGTGTCTGAACTTAGTCCTGTATGTCTCCTGCTTTGCGGTATCAGCTCCCGTGTCTGAACTGTGTCCTGTATGTCTCCTGCTTTGCGGTATCAGCTCCCGTGTCTGAACTGAGTCCTGTATGTCTCCTGCTTTTTGTATCAGTTCCCGTGTCTGAACTGAGTCCTGTATGTCTCCTGCTTTGCGGTATCAGCTCCCGTGTCTGAACTGTGTCCTGTATGTCTCCTGCTTTGCGGTATTAGTTCCCGTGTCTGAACTAAGTCCTGTATGTCTCCTGCTTTGCGGTATTAGTTCCCGTGTCTGAACTGAGTCCTTTCTGTGTTCTCTTGTCTGTCCTGTCTGAACACGCTCCTAGCCTGTTCCTCCCGCCTTCTAGGGGCCGATTACCTAGACCCGCTCCTGTATCTTGTCTGTCCTGTCTGAACACGCTCCTTGCCTGTTCGTCCCGCCTCTCTGGGGGCAGTATTCCCAGACCCGCTCCTGTATCCCGCTGCAGTGTCGGTCTCCTCCGTACACTCAGTTCCAGTCTGAACTCTCTCCTATCCTTTACCTGTTTTGCCTCTATGTCCGTTCCCTTCCTTTTTCTGCAGAGTCTGAACTCGTACCTAACTCCTGCCTGTTGTCTCTGTACTCCCGTTTGTGAGTTTGTGGTCCACTCGCTACTTCACTGCAAGTACCCAGTGGGTGTCTGGCTCTGTCTTTCCCTTCCTGTCTGTTCCGTGTGAACAGAGTCCTGTCCTGCCCTGCTTCTGCCCGCTGCTCTGGCAGTCCTGTCCTGCCCTGCTTCTGCCCGCTGCTCCGGCAGTCCTGTCCTGCCCTGCTTCTGCCCGCTGCTCCGGCAGTCCTGTCCTGCCCTGCTCAGCCTTGTCTGCACTCTAGCTGTGCTTGCCTGTAACCCTCTGCCTGTATTGTTCCTGAGTCCCGGTGTGTACTGGGTCCTATCCCGCCTGTGTTCCTACCTGCTAGTGCCTCCCTGTCTGCACTCTAGCTGTGCTTGCCTTTACCCCCCTGCCTGCATACCCGCCTGCCTGCATACCAGTCGTGCCTGCCTATACCCACCAGTCTGTGTGCCAGCCTACCAGCCTGTTCCTGTATTCCCCTGTGTGGGTCAACAGCCGTGTCCGGGGTCTGTCCTGGAGTAGCACCTGGTCCCTCTGCTCGGTTCCTCCTTGGTGCACTGGCGTCGTATGCCGTCGTGCGACCCTGGTCGGATCGGGTGAATACTTAGTCACGCCCCTCCAGGCATTCACTCTCCGGCACGGTCCAGTGGAATCACTACCAATCACACGCACACGCCGCTTAGCCCGGGCGTGTGCATAACAGCATGCTCAGGCCATGGTTCCCGTTGAGCCCCACGGCCTTCGCCCTCTGAGAAGTTTTCCAGCGAATATATGCATTAAAATAAATAAATAAATTTTTTTTCTCTTAGCTGAGTTCCAGGCGAAATTACGCACCGTCCAGATGGATCTATCAGCTCTCGTTCCTGCGGATCCGCCACGTTACTATGGGGATCCAAGACAGTGTCGTGCATTTGTGGAGCAATGCATGCTACACTTTAAGGCCTACCCTCTCTACTTTCCTTCCGATTGGGCTAAAGTGGCCTTTATGATGTCTTACCTGGCGGGTGATGCCTTGGAATGGATCAACCCCCTATATGAAACACAGGATCCGATCCTCCGGGACCTAATGGCCTTCCTGGTGGCCTTTCTAATGGTCTTCGATGATCCTAACCCGGAGGCTCCTGCTGAAGCTTCACCTCCCAATATCCCGGAGCAGCCCCGATGGGTAATGTGTGTGGGTAGCGCAATAGTCCTCCAGCCCAATGAGACTACTGCCCACCCAGAATCCTCACAGGGTGACTACGCTTTCCGGAATACTTCTCTCAACCTCAAGAGGCAGTCCAGACGTGCTAGACGTAGAGGCAAGCCGTCACGCCAGGGTCTGTCCTCCCTGAGACCTCCTGACCCCAACCTTGAAGTCCCTACTGAAGCTTCATCTCCCTGTATCCCGGAGAAACCCCAATGGGTAATGTGCGTGGGTAGTGCACCAGTTCTCCTGCCCGAAGAGACTTCTGCCCATCCAGACTCCACACAGGAGAACTTCCTGCATCCGGCATCAGATGCTTCTCTCTCTTTAACCGGTGTGCATGTCCAAGGATGCTCCAAAGCTGTGGTTACCTCTGAGTCTGTGCACCTCTACTACCTGGCGGAGGATCCCCTGTTGCCTCCTGAATCCTCCGGGATACCACTCGATGACAAATGGAGAGAGACTTCTCTACACCCGGTACTCAATACTTTGTCCGCTTCGTCCTGTGAGCCTGACAATGGGTACCCCAAAGTGGTAGTTACCTCCGAGTCTCTACACCCCTCCGACCAGGCGGAGGATCTCCAGTTGTCTCCTGAACCCTTCGGGGTGCTACCTGGTAACGAAAGGACAGAGACTCTCCTATACTCTGTACCTGATACCTCGCTCGCTTCGTCCAGTGAGTCCAACCTAGTGTACTCCGAAGCAGAAGTTACTCCCGAGTCTCTACACCCCTCCGACCAGGCGGAGGACCTCCAGTTGTGTTCAGAACCCTTCGGGGTGCCACCTGGTGGTGAATGGACAGAGACTTTCCTATACTCGGTATCCGATACCTCGCCTGCTTCCTCCAGTGAGTCCGACCTAGTGTACTCTGAAGCAGTTGTTTTCTCTGAGCCTCTGCACTCTTCTGACCCGGCGGAGGACCTCCAGTTGTTTCCTGAATCCTCCGGGGTACCACCAGATAACAAAGAGACAGTGACTTTTCCTCATTATGTACCTGATAACCCGTCTATTTTTTCCTGTGAGCTTGACAAGATGTACCTCGAAGCAGAGATTACCCTCAAGTCTCTGTCCCCCTCCAACCCAGTGAACGACTGGTCCTCGAATTCCCTGCGGAAGATTCTGGCAGGTCTGAAGAAGAGGGGGCGTAAGGGGGGAGGTACTGTAACATACCTGGCGGCGTCCTTGCATAGTGGTCCATTTCCCACTGTGCAGGAGCGCGCACTTGATCTCCTGTCCGGAATGTCTCTCTGGCTTCCCTCCATGCTGTCTGTTTGTGTCTGTCTCTGCTGCTTAAGGGCGGCGCCCGATCACTTCCTGCTTTTTGTACCTGCTGTGGGTCACACCCCTTGTGCGTCCTCAGCCTATTGCTGTCTGACACTTGGTATATAGCTCAGCAGCTCCCTTCTATCCCTGCCTGAGCATAAGTGTTTCCTTCAGTGTGTGCTTGCACTCTGAAGGTGCCAGGTCCCGTCCTTTGTTTCCTTGTCTGCCTTTCCTGGAGGCTGTATTTCCAGGCCTGTCTGAACTGTGTCCTGTATGCCTCCTGCTTTGCGGTATCAGCTCCCGTGTCTGAACTTAGTCCTGTATGTCTCCTGCTTTGCGGTATCAGCTCCCGTGTCTGAACTGTGTCCTGTATGTCTCCTGCTTTGCGGTATCAGCTCCCGTGTCTGAACTGAGTCCTGTATGTCTCCTGCTTTTTGTATCAGTTCCCGTGTCTGAACTGAGTCCTGTATGTCTCCTGCTTTGCGGTATCAGCTCCCGTGTCTGAACTGTGTCCTGTATGTCTCCTGCTTTGCGGTATTAGTTCCCGTGTCTGAACTAAGTCCTGTATGTCTCCTGCTTTGCGGTATTAGTTCCCGTGTCTGAACTGAGTCCTTTCTGTGTTCTCTTGTCTGTCCTGTCTGAACACGCTCCTAGCCTGTTCCTCCCGCCTTCTAGGGGCCGATTACCTAGACCCGCTCCTGTATCTTGTCTGTCCTGTCTGAACACGCTCCTTGCCTGTTCGTCCCGCCTCTCTGGGGGCAGTATTCCCAGACCCGCTCCTGTATCCCGCTGCAGTGTCGGTCTCCTCCGTACACTCAGTTCCAGTCTGAACTCTCTCCTATCCTTTACCTGTTTTGCCTCTATGTCCGTTCCCTTCCTTTTTCTGCAGAGTCTGAACTCGTACCTAACTCCTGCCTGTTGTCTCTGTACTCCCGTTTGTGAGTTTGTGGTCCACTCGCTACTTCACTGCAAGTACCCAGTGGGTGTCTGGCTCTGTCTTTCCCTTCCTGTCTGTTCCGTGTGAACAGAGTCCTGTCCTGCCCTGCTTCTGCCCGCTGCTCTGGCAGTCCTGTCCTGCCCTGCTTCTGCCCGCTGCTCCGGCAGTCCTGTCCTGCCCTGCTTCTGCCCGCTGCTCCGGCAGTCCTGTCCTGCCCTGCTCAGCCTTGTCTGCACTCTAGCTGTGCTTGCCTGTAACCCTCTGCCTGTATTGTTCCTGAGTCCCGGTGTGTACTGGGTCCTATCCCGCCTGTGTTCCTACCTGCTAGTGCCTCCCTGTCTGCACTCTAGCTGTGCTTGCCTTTACCCCCCTGCCTGCATACCCGCCTGCCTGCATACCAGTCGTGCCTGCCTATACCCACCAGTCTGTGTGCCAGCCTACCAGCCTGTTCCTGTATTCCCCTGTGTGGGTCAACAGCCGTGTCCGGGGTCTGTCCTGGAGTAGCACCTGGTCCCTCTGCTCGGTTCCTCCTTGGTGCACTGGCGTCGTATGCCGTCGTGCGACCCTGGTCGGATCGGGTGAATACTTAGTCACGCCCCTCCAGGCATTCACTCTCCGGCACGGTCCAGTGGAATCACTACCAATCACACGCACACGCCGCTTAGCCCGGGCGTGTGCATAACAGCTACAGTGCCATGGGTTGTAAACTTCTTGATTATGTTGCACACCATGGACAAAGGAACATCAAAATCTCTTGAGATGGACTTGTAACCTTGAGATTGTTGATATTGTTCAACAATTTCGGTTCTCAAGTCCTCAAATAGTTCTCTTCTCCTCTTTCTCTTCTCCATGCTTAGTGTGGCACACACAGACACACAATGCAAAGCTTGAGTCAAGTTCTCCCCTTTTTATCTGGTTTAAGGTGTGATTTTCATTTGCCCACACCTGTTACTTGCCACAGGTGAGTTTGAAAGTGCCAACAATTTTGTTCTGCCTATTTGGGGTTTTGTGAAATTGTGTCCAATTGGCTTTTTTTCTCTGTTTTTTTGTGTTGTTCCAATACACACAAAGGAAATAAACGTGTGTATAACAAATCTTGTGTAACTGCAATAATTTTCTGGGAGAAATACTTCATTTTCTGTAACAATTTCAAGGGTGACAACATTTTCGACCATGACTGTAGGCACGGTATCAACAACTAAATGATAAATTCACAATACAATATATAGTGCAATTATAAATGTCTTATGCTGCGGCTACAAGGCAACTTTTGCTGCCAAAGATCACTGTATACCACTGCTACACCACAGCACAATGCAAGTACAATGACTGTGACAAGCCAGTCGTAAAAAATCCAACTGGTTCTGACTTATTGCAAATTGTTTATTGTGGTACCATTACTTTGTGTATTGCAATGAAACCATGAAGATGAACATGGAGACAGTCACGTCCACAATTTGAGGATGTGACTGGCACTTATTTCAATACTGCCATCTGAACCCTAAATGGAATCTGTCACCAGGTTCTTGTTGCCCCATCTGGAGCAGCATGATATGGGGTAGAGATGCTGATTACAGCGGTGTCGCTTACTGTTCTGATTGCTGCAGTTTCAGATCTAGCAGTTCTCTAAATCCTGAGCTCTGTATAACCCCGCCTAACTCCTGATTGGCAGCTTTCTGCGTACACTGTGCATAGGCAGAAAGCTGCCAATCAGTGATGGAGGCGGGGTTATACAGAGCTGATGAATATGGAGGACTACACGGCAGCAGTTTTACTGGTCCTCTAGTAATAAAACAGTGATTTCATCAAAACTGCAGCAAACAGCCCAGTAAGTTATACATAGCTGGAATCAGGGTCTTTGCCTCTACATTATGCTGCTCTGTTAGGTAGCAAAAACCTGGTGATTCCCTTTAAGAGGGCAAAACATGGTTATCTGAGTGGAAAAGGTCCCTACCTGAGCACTAAACACATGTAGCAAGTTTATCCGGTTCCTCCACAACACTTGAGTCCCGTGAATACGGGCTGTACAGGAGAGCGGACAGGGCTCCTAGTATGGGTTTTATCTGTACAAATCTGTCACTGATTTATTTCCCTGTTTGGAGACTGCGGTATCTCATATCCTATATAGGTGGAGACTGTACTAAGCGTAAACCCTGCGTCTATGGCATTCACACCACTACATAAACATATGTGACTACAGGGACTATACTGATCTGTATCAATGGGTGATCTGTCACTATACTTTATCCAGCATCTCTATCATGGAAACACTATATGTGGGCTTCCCTTCCCCAGATAGCTGCTGTAGACCCTGCTGATGAGTGTACAGGCACAGACCACCTCATAGCTAACATTGTACCCTATAAACTTGCACAAGTATGGGCTTCCCTTACCCAAGATGGCTGCCACTGCTCTATGTGTTTAGTGCACAGGTCCAGACCGTCCCCAGTCACATGACCAGGGCTGACATCAGCAACTAAGTAACACCTCTCCTCTAACCTCGGAGTACTCTATGGAGTCAGCGTGTCCACACTGATCTGTTTTCACATGCAGATAACCCATGCGTTTTCTTGATCAGAGAACTGCTGATCCTTGTGGTTCCACAGTATCACTGAGTTCCAAGTTTGGTGAGTCACTAGGTTAGATTGATCATAACCTACAGATGGTATAAATGGCACCAAGTATGGATAGATTGTATGTATTATGTTACATGTGGAATGTTCACATTGTACTTGGTATAAACATTTATACTGGTGCGGTTAGTCAGGAAATTGCTCTATATATTGTGTTATGCATTTGGATTTATTACTTAGTTGGTTATAACCTGCACATGTTTATGTGTATGTATATATATATATATATATATATATATATATATATATATATATATATATATATATATATATACACACATATGGCACATCAAGCTGCTTGAGAAAGGCTCTATTGAGCAGAGTTGTAATGTCGCAAATGGCTGATTAAAGATCTGCTTTCTTTTTTTCACTAAACTTGAAAGTGCTGCTTTGATTTTTATTTTTTGCTTTCCTCATATTCACACTTTCCTGTTTACAGTCTCGCCTGATCAAGCTATTATAGGGCAGATATTATCATCATCGCTGTCCCCATTGGGGCTCACACTCTGCATTCCCTATCAGTCTGTCTTTGGAGTGAAGCGTTCTTTATTTGTGTTTTTTGTCTTTGACATCTCTATTTGTCATGTCTAATAATTCAATAAGTATATTTATGTGTGTGTAGCACTTTCGAGTGTCGGATGTGACTAACCCATTCAAGTCTATGCTTGCGTAAAAAAGAACAAAAAACGGATCCCACACGGAACATCCGCGTGACTTCTGTTTTTTACGGATACATTTCAGCTAGAAGCTTAGGAAACTATTTGATCATGTACAATTTTTTTTAGTTCTAATAGAGAAACCCCTTCAGTGTGTTTCCAGGTAAAAAAAAAAAAAGTTTAACTTTATTCCAATGTGAAATGTAATCCAAATGTAAAATGCGAGTTTCAGACTGTAACCCAACCCTTAATTATGGATGGACTGGGTCACAGTCTGAAACGGGTAGGAATTTGGATATTACATTTGGATGCAGCTGAGGATGTCATCTTTTTAATCACATTGGACTTAAAGGGAATCTGTCAGGTCATCTTTGTGTAGTATCCTGAAATAAAGCTTGGGCAGCCCTATCTGGATAGGTAACTTATATTTCTCTATGTGGCCCTGTTGACTTGCTGTAAGCGGCAGACAAATTTATTGTCTAGCACCAGCGAGATATGTAAATTCTTAATGCATATTCACCCCTTCCCCGGCCCATAATCCTGCCCACCCCTTCTTGCAGGTGTCACTGAGTCGCCAGAGGATCACATCGCAATCCTCGGACTGGCCGTCTGCTCTCCTGACCTGAGAGTGACAGCTGCAGTGCCAGTCCGAGGATTGCGATGTGATCCTCCGGCGTATGGCAGTCTAACTGCACCCAATCACTGAGACCGGCAGAGGGGTGGGCGGGGAAGGGGAGAAGCGCAAGACAATAAATTTGTCCGTTGCTTACAGCTAGACTAGGGGGTCACGTAGAGAAATAAAAGTTACATATCCTGAAAGGGCTGCCCGAGCCCTATTTCAGGATAATATTAGTAGGGTACACAGGAATCACCTGACAGAATCCTTTTAAGTTTTATTTTATTGCCTGGTATCACGGCTGGAGGGGTTTTCTCTTGGATCTTTGCAGTACCAAGTCTACCAGGAGTGGCTTCCTTCCGTGCCGAGGATCACAGGGGTGAGCTGCTTTCTTTCTATGACATTTTTTTTACTGAAGGTGTATAAAACCGGGTGGCAAATGGATGTCACATGGACGTAAAAAATAGACACACTGATGGCACACTGAATCGGATGGAAATGAGAAAAAAATTATCCAAGTTTCCTGGAAGAAACTAGGAGAATTTTCACACCCTCGTCTGAATGAGCCGTTATTCTGTGTTGTCTCCTAGGATATGATTTCTGCAGACACCTCTACACTGAAATGTGGGGGGTTATACACCCTGAGGCCATGGCCCCACTATCAGTATTTGCTCAGTATTTTTTTCTCAGGAGTGGGTGATAAATGCAGAATTGGTGACTTGTTTCTATTATACATTTTCTCTGATTGTTCCTCACCTGGTTTTGGCTCTCACTCCTGAGAAAAAATACTTACCAAATACTGATCAAATACTGAGAGTGGGGCAGTGGCCTAATATTCAGTACCTCTGCACCTACATATTGGTCATGCTGGATATATGCCCTGATATGCACTTACCTCTACTCCTATGTGTTGGTGATGTGACATGTAAATCACTTCTCCAAAAAGGAGAAAGCAGTCACTCTAAAGCCACCTATCGGAGGCGTCCTGTTAGCCAATATCCCACCGACCCATCATTGAAACATGATCAGTGATGTCTGCTGAGCCAGAGAGTAGACAGTGCTCTTTCAGCGTTCTGTAATCTGTACAGGACAGTTGTCTGGTTGGCTGGAACAGAGGCCATGGACGTATCTCTCAGGGTTACTGTTAGTGCTGATGTTGGGTTAGCAAGAAGACTTAATATATTGGTCCACAAGCATTTACCCCCTGTGGGGATCTCCATTAGGCTGGTGCTATATGGCGACTCTGACCACATGACACGTCGCACTACCAGAGATCACTGTCGGTGCTACGTTGCAACATAGTAAATCCTGTCACATTGCAACCTGAAAATTGCCACGACTGCTCCACACAAGTGGCTACCAGGTCACTACATAGCTCCTAACTACATTTAAGGCCCCCATGCACATTATACTAATGTTAGCCAAATCCGCTGATACAGATGGGTTCAGCCGACACTTTGTGTATGGTGACGCCGACTAACTGATTGTTGGGGGGAGATGTTGATCAGGCATGTTTCATTGGTACTTCTAATCTCACTGTCCTCCCGGAGCTAGACCGTCAGCCGACATGTCAGCCGGTGGCTTTCTCATGGAGAACACAGGAGCATTCGGCTGTACGAGCTCCTGTGTATGGGAGAGTCCGTTGAACAATCGGCCAAAGTATCATTCAGCCAACAGTCATGTAATGTGTATGGTGGCCTTTACACATACAGGACCAACAGATAGTGTCATCTTCTCATCAAAAAAACCCTTTATATTCCCTATTATGGACTCTTTTTCAGATATCTGTTTGTCATTGTGTTTAGCGGATACATTTTCTTAAGCACATCAGATTAGTTTTCCAGCTGATGAAACAGATTTCAATCAAATGTGTATTTACACACACCAACTTTGGCTTGATTGGCCATGAATTGATCAGAAATCTATATATATAGAAATGCACTGTAAATTAACAGGATGATGAAAGTGTACTGTGTATTTCTCTTGCCTATATGTGTAATAATGTAACTAATCATTATTATTTCAATTATAATTAATTTTGTAACTCAGTTTAATATCATTTCTTTTACAAGCCACATGAATTCCTGTAAGGCCATGTTCCCACATTGAGTACTTGATGAGTTTTTTACCTCCGTATTTGTAAGCCAAAACCAGGAGTGTAACATGGGAGAGGAAAAGTATAATAGAAACACGTCACCACTTCTACATTTTTCATCAACTCCTGGTTTTGGCTTACACATACTGATGTGAAATACTGACCAAATACTGATAGTGTGACTGTAGCCCAAGAGTATGTGCTGCGGCCCCGACGCTGCAGAACAGCCGCACCACTTCCGCCCTCATTATGCAAATGAGGGCCTCAATTTTTTTTTTTCCACATGCGGACTTTTCTGATTGATGTTAGTCTATGGGGAAAGTCCACATGCGGACCCGCAAGAGAAGTTGACATGCTGCGGTCCTGAAAGACCTGAAAGTCCTGAAAGGCATGTCCGTGTCCACCGGTGATCCGCAGCCTCAGATGCACGCACAGAAATCTAGAAATCCCATCCACTATGCTGTAACATCTGGCGCTATGGGTTTGATGCTGCATAAATACATAGCGTCAAACCCGCAGCATTTCCTATCGTGAACACATTGCCTGAGGCCACGTTCACGCGTTCAGTATTTGGTCAATATTTTACCTCAGTATCTGTAAGCCAAAACCAGAGGGAAAGTATAATAGAAACACATGCACTACATCTTCATTTTTCGCCCACTTCTGGTTTTGTCTTACAAATACTGAGGTAAAAAACTGACCAAAATCCTGAAGGTGTGATCGTGGCCTTCCACATACAGGAAGGAGTGTGTGTGTAACTTCTCCCTCTCTTGTGCTGCGGTGAAGCGCTGGTAACTTTTCTGTGTACGTGCTCCATTGTGTACGTGCTGAATCTATGGAGTGAGCGGCTCCAGCTGTGTCCATGGCTGGTGAAGTCTGCTCTGCTGCTTTCACTTCCCTCCCTATCAGTTTGGTCATGTCACAGGTCTCCCAAGCGTCATCACAAAATAATGGTGGGAGTTCCTCTGTGTCTGTAGATCCTCCCTTTTCCATTCCCAGTTAGCTTAGGAACTGAGGAGTAGAAGGATCAGAGGTGAGTGCTTTGTATTATGAAGCTACTGATTTTGACATGTTGTGCTTCATACCATCGTACTGCTTCTTTCATGGTTACATGGTATATATATATATTTATATACACTTCCTTTGATAACAGATAGTGTGAACCCAGGAACTTGCAATCTATCGCTGTTTGTGTATCTGTAGATTGCAGCTTCTGTGTCTGGGAAGCTTGTAGACATTGATGCATCCATGATAGACGTGTATCTTGCTCATATGTGCTGTACAACCCCAGCATGTTACAAGACAGACATCTCTATCATTATGGGCTGCTGGCCGAAGCCAAGACAGTGAGTGGAAGGAGATAGCAGCATGTAGTTTGTTAATGGGGATGGGCTTAGGGTTGTCAAAGAGCAAATGTATTGAGGAGCGTCTGCAGGGATTTGCTGAGGACTAATGGTGTAATATGTTAGTCATCCATTATATGCCCCTCTCTTTGCAGCCTCTCAATGAAGACTGATGCTGGCGTTTGCGTGATGTCACTCAAAGGGCTGTGTAATTGTGGGTGATCGGCAGAGCAGCAGGGTGCGAGCCCCTGGAGGAGACTGGCATCCAACTTCTACTCCGTCACATTGTCCTCACTTCGTAAAGAGTTATACAGCAAGAAAACCGGAGTCCAGTGACTATTTGTGGATAATCAAAGGCAACCGTATCGTCCACCCGCGCATTGTCGCCCACCGGAGGAGACGGATGAGCTGTCATCTGCTCCTGGACACCTGAAGGGCTACCACTAATGGAGCAGTAGATTGCTGAAGCTTCTAATTGCCAGGATTACAGCATTGCCTTTACTTTGTCTCCTCTAATAGGAGCTGGAGCAGCAGGGTGGACATGGCCAGCATTATTAGCAGTTTCATTATATTATTTCTTATATTGCAAGACAGCTGTTATTGTTTCAGGAGCCCCCTGTCAGTATTTAAAAGGTAAGGGATGCGTTTCTACCTTCTAAACTATTATATCAGATGCATCATAGAAACAATTTACATTTTATATCAAAAATTGCTATTTTTTTGTATTCAACTTTAACTTTCACGGTCATATTCTACTAGAGAAGCTTTTGTGCGATCTCCCCTGACGTACTTAGCATGTTGGCTTTAACAGCTTGAACACCCCAACAACATCCCCCCCCCCCCTCCAAAAAAAAACAATTTTGATTGGAAGAGAAAAAAAACAAAAAAACGTCCCCAAGGCTTCAAAGTGGAAGAATGTGCCCGACATCTCCCCATATATCAGCTTTCTGGGGGGAAGTGGATTGTTCTTCTTTTTTAGGTTTTGAGTGATGGCTTGTATATGTGTATAACGTAAGGATGTATCTTTATATGTGAATGTTTGTCTGTGTTTTAGAAGTAGGCGTCTTGTGGAATAGTCTTCTGGAGTTGTATTATTATGATTTTATTTTATTACGGTTTTGCAGATAATTTGTACTGTGAGAAGTTGTCATAACCAAATCTGAATTCACAATATATATTATACTATATGTGTCTACTATCCATCTGCTTCTACAATGATTTTGTTCCCAGCTCCTTTCACATCTACACTCCTTGAAATGACATTTTGCCATCACAGTTTTCTTCAGGTAATCATAATAATAAATAATAATAATCTTTATTTTTATATAGCGCCAACATATTCCGCAGTGCATTATCATCACTGTCCCCATCGGGGCTCACAATCTAGATTCCCTATCAGTATGTCTTTCTAGTGTGGGAGGAAACCGGAGAACCCAGAGGAAACCCACGCAAACACGGGGAGAACATACAAACTCCTTGCAGATGTTGTCCTTGGTGGGATTTGAACCCAGGACCCCAGCGCTGCAAGGCTGCAGTGCTAATCACTGAGCCACCGTGCTGCCCTAATCATCTCTTAATATGAAAAAAATTGTCATCTGATCCCAAGAAAATTGTATTTAAATCCAAGTCTTCGAGATTCTAAATGCATCTATCTCCATAATCCTAGCATTAAATATTTATGTGTGCATATATAATTCACCACAGCGCCCAGAATATTTTTCTCCATATGCTACCACCTCTTTCCATTGTAAACGTTCTCCACCTCCTATTAGTCATCCCCGGCTTGGTTTCAGACGCTTCTCCTGCTCCTTAAATCATACAAAAACACATTGCAGGAAATATTTTCTGTCCCAGATGTATTAACAGTGCTGTGTGATATTAAAAAATAAAAGCATTGTGTGTACTCTCTCTGTGTCTGTTTGTAGCTCACACAGAATGTAAATTGACATATATATATATGTGTGTGTGTGTATACACACACACACACACACACACACACACACACACACACACACACACACACACACACACACACACACACACATATACATATATATATATATATATATATATATATATATATATATATATATATATATATATATATATATATATATATATGTTTTAAATATACATACTTTTAGTATACAGATATATGTATATTAGTATATGTGTGTACCACGATGCTTATGAATGCCATATTTCTTTGGCTCTGACCCGGGGGAAGTCAGTTTATTTGTTGTACTAATAAAAGTTTGATGATCAGATAGACCCAACAGAGAGAAAGCAGTGTATTATGCGTTCACTATTTTGCTCCTATTTCTTCTATAAGAATTGCTGTTGCGTAACAACATGGTAAAAACACAATAAAGTAAAGCCGATGTCACATTTGAGGTCAAGTAGATGGGTCGCTTTTGTATCTCTTGTATTAAATACTTACGTTTAAATGTAAAACTGTTCACATTTACGTTGCGGTTCAATTTAAACAGCAAACCAGGTCATATCTTCTGCACGGCAGAGACCACCAAAACCTAAGGATGTGGCATTGTGGTGTTGTCATTCCGATGGTAAATATTGTGTTACATGTCAGGCTATTGTTCCAATTGGACTAATAAGACGGAGGCTCGGAACGTCATCCTCTTTTATGAAGTTTTTACATTATTATGTTTTTTTAGGCTATAATTTTTTTTACCTATTTATTTTTTAGGTGACTGTGTATAAGAGCAGGTGGGTGGCAAACAAAATATGTCCGCTGTTGCAGCTTAACTAGGGACCTCTACTTGCTTCCCGTAAAGACATGGATACCTAGTCAGCTTATGGTTACAGATTTACCCACTAGTTGTCACCCACCTTTTCAACAAACAGGCAGACGTAAGCCTTTGTCTCCACCAGTGAAATAGCCCATGTTTAGAACAGAGGCTTTAATATAATGACTTGTCAGGATCTATTTTCCGAAGTATCCAAATAGTCACACATGACCCCATTGATTTTAATCTGTAAGTTGGGGTTCCTGACTGTGCTATATTTGCTGTCAAAATTTACAGAAAGCTTGATGGAAACCAAGTTGAAGGCCCCAAAATGATGTGAACAGAATATTCGAAACAGTTCTTTAGGCTATGTTCACACAGAAGGTAATGGCATCAAAAAATCAGATGTAGACTTAGTGTAGTGTGGCTACTTGCCAAAGTTTTTGCATTGAAACCACTTCAGTAAGCGATTTGTGGTGGATCTCCTGCCGATTTCGATGTAGAACATATGTCAAAATCCATGTGAAACTTTTGCTTTTAAAGTTGTATTTCTTTTAGGCAGAAATAATTGTACAAAATATAACTAAAGAGAAGTAAATGATGTTTCCAAATTAAGTACTTGCCTTTGTAAGGTTAATGGTTATAGGGGATTGCCCACCATTACAAGTAATGGCATATGGCTAGGATATGCAGTCACATCCTGATCACCTGCCGCATTTAGCTTCCTGCATCAAACTGTAATACAGACATATGGATAATGGAGGAGTTCTAATTATATAGTAATAATATATATGGCAGGCTATAACATTGTCCTCTACCCCGGCCTGAGAACACAGCTGGAACGTAAAGGCACCCCAAAGCTGAAGAAATGAGGTTCAGAAGACCAAACCTAGTCAGTAGTGTTAATTTGCACCATGTTCTTAAATATATTTTTTACTTTTTATCACATCTTCTTTTCTTTTTAGTAAAAAGGGGTTTTGCATCACTATCCTGTTAATGACATATCCTTATGATGGGTCATCCATAGCTGATGGAGGTCCAAAACCCAGCACCCCCATCGATCAGCTGCTATCACTTTCATCTGCAGCCAGAACCCTGTACAATGCAGAGCACCACAGCTCCGTACGCTGTGTAGTGGCTGCTGCTGAGGACTGCAGATCGGTACCTAATATTTGATTAGGCGCTGATCTGTAGTACCTGAGAACGGCCACAGTGTGGTGGACCAGTGGTGTCCCCTCCCCCCATGCACTGTTTTTATCCGATTACTGCTAAAGCTGGTGACAGCTGAACGATGGGGGATGCCGGGTGTCTGACCGCCACAGATCTGATATTGATGACCTGTCTATGGGTCATCAATATCAATGTAGTGGAAAACCCCTTTAATGAGTAAACTAATAACCTAAAACATTGATTTTCACATGGGCTACCTGGCTTCTGCCATTTGTCTAGCACTGTTTTACAAATTACTAGTTAAAAGGAACCTGTCATGTAGACTTTCCCCTTCTAATCCACGACCAGACTTGCATAGAAATCTGGTCAAGGACTGTTGTAAAAATGACTTTTTCATAGCTTTGCTTCCCTAACGCAATACACCTATACTAGTCATTGAGGCAGCACCTCATCCCTGAATCTGCTCTAATTGCTCCCATACAGGCAGAATTGAGGGGGGTTTTTAGGAGTCCCATGCAACGCTGGATGTGGAGTAAAGGGGACAAGTTTACTGTTTCTTTTCATTTGTAACCTCTCTTTTGCAAGTATAGTATAAAAATATGAAATATGGCCATAACGCTCAAATAAGGTCAATATTAGATGTTGCAATTGTCAGACCTGCATAATATATTGTTAAAAAAGTGAGAAGATGATATAGCCCAAAAGCTATTTGTCATCATACACTTTTTAATAAAAAAAAGTGACACTTTGTAGTATTTTACAACGAAGCAACTGACTAAGATGAATGAAATCTTTCATGGTCTGCACCACTGCAAAGTAGGTGGGTGAAAGTCTAGGAGTCAGATAGCAGAGGTTGGGGGTCACATCAGCCGTGGAATTCCTCTCCTCTGTTCCATATTAGGAAAGGAAAAAATGGACTTCATGGTGCAGACGGATTGGTCACGTAACGGACACCAGACAGGCTCAAGTGACTAATAATACGGCCCGTCGGGTTTCCATAATGGTGTCCGTTCTTTTGCCAGAAAAAATCATCTTAGCATGTTGCACTGCTTGTTCCAATAATAATGGCAGAATCTGTGACAGCCTTATAAGAAAACTCCCAGCACAAGAAATTGTGTCTTAGGAGATCAGCCATATCTCCGCTCCTCCTCCTCTTCACTGTCCTGACCTTTTACACAGGGTGATGATGGCCTGAACAAATGCTCATGTGCAATCAATGCTCAGTGTAAACCTGCCCAGCGGTCAATTGTTCATACAAACCCCGCATGATCATTGTTACAAGAAAATGAAAAGTAAGCGCTGATCGACTGACCGTATTGTCAGTCTGCACTTATTGGAGGGAATTTATCAAAAAAGACCTTAACTAACTGCAGCAGGAGCCTCCCCCCTCTGCCCTGTTTACAGTAGGACACACAGATCGTTATGAACAATACCATTTGCCAGAGGTCTGACTGGTAGCCTAAAATGATTACTGATTGGTGGTCGAATAGCACCCTATTTAGACAGGTAGACCACCCTAAAGGGCACAGTCAGACGGCCGTATAAATCGGAAAGATGAAGATGTCATGATTGGGTTGGGAGAGCCGCCGGCCAGTCCGATGACTGCGGTCCGAACCTGGTCCAGTTTATATGGCCATCTGACTGCGCCCTAATGATGCGTGTTGAGGGATCTATAATAGATTGCTCAGTGCGCACAGACTTCTATTTTTCTCAGCAGCATGAGTCCTGCTTACTTTCTTTTGTGCAAACCTTATACATGAGCGCTTTGCTCGTTCATCAGGTGATCGTCAGCCTGTTTACACTGAAAGATTACTATAAAGCAAATATTCCTAGGAAGGCTCATTCATGATCATCTTTCAGTGTAAATACACCTATATCCCCAGCCCGTCTCCAAACGTGGAACACATAAACCGCGAGGCCAAGATTATCTCCTGTTTACTTTTATCAGTAAATCTGGGTTTAGTGTTACTTTAACTGAGGATTTACTGGACGTTTAGCCGTAGAGTCCTATCTGAATATCCCTGTTTCTTTATCAATTTTAATTTAACTATTTTTAACCAGGATGAACTCTTGCTTTGAAGGTATATTCTATTCCCTTTGTAGAAAAGCAGATTTTAGTGGCTCTCTGCAGGCAAAATAGACTTAACCCTATAAGTTTCTTTCACAGTGGATTTTTTTACAAATAAAAAAAAAAAAAATAAGTGTCTTGCATGTTTCTTTTACAAATGTAAAAAAAACAACATATTTTTCTTTTTCATTAAAAACACACAGGGCCAGATTCATCAAGATAGTCCGGTCCTGATTTTTCTCGTATGTAAAAAAAGCACCAAGTTTCATCTTTCTCCATAATGGGAAAATCTGTCTTCAGTGAAAACAGGTTTTAAAGATTTTAGCCATGAATTGAAAACGAAAGATCAGTCCAAGAGGAGAAAGAATTAGATTTCTTATTTTCACGTGTACTATTGATTTATGAAAAAATAAGACATGACTATTACTCTTTAAGATCTCCTTCATATCTGAGTCACAGATCAAAAATCACCCACACAGGTCTATGGGTCAATGTCACAGACAGCGCACAATGGGTAGGAGAAGCTTTGCATTTTTTTTTCTGCATCCTAGAAAATCACTGATGAATCATTGATGGTAAAAACTGACACTGATCAAAGACTCATGAATACTGATTCCAAAACGCTGACGAAAATCGGTCTGTTTAACATTCTTTAAAGATGGGAGGAGGAAGGAATTAGAGACAAACACCAGACATTCTGCTGCAAGATCTTCTGAAATGACAATTCTCCATAGAACGTTATGAGCACCAAATGTCATCTCCTAGCTCATTAACTGCAAAATCTGTATTCACTGAAGACGGATTTTACATGTGAATTGAGAATTTTGAGAATGTTTCCAGGAGGCGAAAAAAAGCGGATTTCTCTAATGAGATATATTACAAAGTTATCTATTTTCAGGTGATTTTCACTGACCCGTAAACTTGTGTGAGTGATTTTTGATTCATGAATTTTGAAAAAAAAAAAAAAAAAAAAGATGGTTACTCTTTAAGGATGTTGCCACACTCTCAGACCTGTAACTTTTTTATGTTTCTGATGATCTATCTGTATGAGGGCTTTTTCAGGACCAGAATTTTTTTTCAGTGTTCCAGGCACTGGGAAATTCGGAAAGACTTAAATTCTGCCAATTTTATTTATTTTTTTTGTATATCATTTTAGTGCAGCTCATGGGGCAGTTGAGATGACATTTTTAAGTTCATTGTACAGTTTGTTTCAATGGACATTTTTTTTAAATATTTTTTTTAATCAGGTTTTTCTGTCGTTCAAGCAGGGTGCCACTGATCTCTTCTCTAATACACCATCTATTAGGGTCACAGACATGATAAGCTTGGTGGCATTTGAAAAAACACTTGGGAAAAACAGTTACTAGAGTTAAGCAAAAAGAATCAGTCTCCTGGTCCAGGGGACACATCAGTAGTCCGAGGCCACCAGACCAAGGGCTTTCGAACCTCCTCTTTTTGTGTCGACATCCCGGTGCCCCTAGTAGGCCTAGCACAACGTCATGCATGCATTATACCGCAACAATGATACTGTGCAACGCCTACTAATCTGAAGAGGTGCCAGATTGCCAGCAGGTAGGAGGAGGCTCGCAGGGCTCTGGTCCAGTGGCCGCAGACTAGCAACGTTGTCCCTGGACCAGGATACTGCAAATCTTTTCGCTCACCTCTAATAGGTAAATTGCCACATCTAATATGTAAAAAGAACGGAATCTCTCACGTGATCTGTTCCCAATCGTTGCAGCAAGATCTCTGCTGTATGTGGGGCTATTGAATTACCTTCCCCCTGTGCTGTATATGTGTGGTGCTGGGATAAAACATGGTTAAAGGGAAGCTCTATTTATGAAAGTAGTGTATGGCTCTATGGGCGATCCGATCCTAGTCCCCAGAAAACTATCATCGAAGCCATATACAAATCTGACTGGAAGTGCACTAGGTCGTATCATTACACTGCTTCTTCTAGGTCCATTGACGTGTCCTCCTCTGCCTCCATCTTCCCCAATGCTGTTCCAGCCTGGTTTGGCTTCTACACTAGATTTCTCATCACTGGCACATCAGTTTTGTGGGGGACTAGCACCTATAAAGCCATACCACTACTTTCATATGTAATAACATGCTGACGGGTTCTTTTTAAAAGTCACTATCACTTGTTGGTTTATAGGGATGCGGGTGGTGAGATCTTGACCATACTCCATATAGAAGGTGCTATAGCGCTCCATATGTCCTGCGCTCCTTTAGCTGCTCTCGGCTGTCCACAGCTCTCTTTACAATAATTTCTAATGTTTGTCTTCCCACAGGTATCAGGAATCACCCAGTTCCCTTTCCAATGGATGCTCAGGGTCCACAAGGCCTGTGACTTCCCCAGACTCACCAGACTTTACTCTGGATATACGAATGCCAGGGGTAACGCCAACAGAGGTGAGCAGACTGTCCTATGTGGACATGTACGGTGGTGATGTGTAGACTATGGGTCTTGTAGTGAAGCTTCCAATCCCTTGTGACCTGACTAAGAACGCCAGCTTGTTAATGATGTGACTATTCAACAACAGCTGACAATTTGCATTATGTGGAGCTTTGGGCAATGTGGTTTTTCTTTCCAGTCACATCTTTTTGGAAGCTTATTTCCCCTTGGTCCTTTCGCTTCACAGTAAAATATATTATGCATAAGCCTATTGTCACAAACTATCTCCTTAGGGGAAAAGCTGCCATAGACAGTATGAAAACCAGTTTAAAATGCATTCCTAATATGCTACGCTGCATTTCTTACCTTATATTGATGGTGGGTAAATAGTAGATTGGGATCTTCTAGTAGACCTCAGAATTGAGGCCAGTAAATTTGACATTGGACAACTTCACTTCTCTCTTATTGACTTCAATACAGAAAATGGGAAACTGCATCCCAGAAGTTTCATGTCTTAGTGTGACAGTCACCATACTTATGTCTAAACCAGTGCCATTCGTTATTGTGGGTCTCATAAACTCCTGGATAACTAATTCTCCTCTGTACGAGGCATAGGGCCTTAAAGAGAGGGGGAGCCACAGAGTTATGGCTGTTGGGCAAATGCAATAACTCATGGGCCTAAGCCATATGGCACCCTTTGTCCATATACCCTACTAAACATATGGATGCCATAAGGGAACCATCTTTATAAGCGGGGCACTTTGCTGTAGATTTGAACCTTTCTTTTATTACATGAACAGCTCTCCATCTGAATGGCCATCATGTAACACTATAGACTATGCCTGGCTAGCTGCAGCTTCCCTAGGTGTGATCAATCAATTGTTTGCTGTGGGGATCACGAGCAAGAGCCCAGATGATTGGTTGATCGCTCTGGAGGTCTCATTCTAAAAGGCACTGTCTTCTTGGACAACCCCTTTAAATAAATACAAACGTATGTTGCATCTTGAGAACTGAGCATCCTAGAGAAGACCCTTCACAGGCCCTGATAAATGTCTTAATTCAGATTTCATGAAAAGTAGTCCGTACTATGCTATAAAATTTTAGCCACACCTGCCTTGAGCATCTTTGCTTGTCAATAATATGAGTGGTACGTGGCTCAGAACTTCAGGGTAAGGCCGGGTTCAATGTCCAACACTGACAATCCAAGTGAAGACCTCAAAGTCGGGATCAACACTGGGTCTCCTGACTAGAACTCAACATATATGCCTATGAGTGTTGATTTTGGGTCAGGAGAGCCACGTCTGGTCTGGGCACTACCATCCATACTCGGAACGTAAATGTCCTTTTTATTGGTCTGTGATGACAGTATACAGTAATTATGTGGTTGGGGTCTACTGGCTACAGGTGGGTGCCACAGTAATCGGGATGATCATTCCAATCGAATGTCGAAAATGTCACGGCACAACGGTTTATGCAATAGGGAGAAGATACACTGATTTATTGTAATGTCAGCATGTGTAGCTCCGATGCGAACAATGGCCAACGTCTTTGTCCCTATCACATAAGTGCTCCTTTACTCCATTACAGCTGTGATCAGAGTCCATATGGGACTGAACCATTATCCATTGTTCACATTGGAGTGGCACATTACAATATTCCAGCACATTTTCTTTTACAGAGTTCCATGGTTATTTTGTCTGCGATGACCATATGGTATAAGCCACATAAGTCTCCTACCACATGGTAGGTATGGACAATGACTTGCATCTAGTAGGGTACTAATGACCATACCATAGCGGCAGGGAAAGGGCACAGAGAGGAGGGGTCCGTGCACAACAAAAGGAGACGCTTCTCGGGTATCTGGAAGTACCAGCACTTTTTTATGCTGGTACAAGGTTTGTAGTACAAAAGTCCCAACTATATTGGTATTGAGCTACAATGTTCTATACATGGGTTGTTCATTTAACCCTTGCGTCTTATAAGCCAGGTACTGTATACTTCTTGCCTATCTATCACTTAATAAAGGCTGCGGAGGCTGCCGAGGACGAGGTCTGTTGTTGTCATGCTGCAGTAGGTGATGACTCATTGTTGCAGATGGAATTTTTTTTTCTATCGAGGAAGTAAAGGGATCCCATTAGTGAGGAAAGAGGCAAAGGAAACTGGAGGCTCATTTGTTTCCCTGTAGACCGTCATCCAGCGCACAATAAAATGTATGGAGAACATTAGGAGTCTGCACGAAGAAGCTTCTTTAATTGGGCCCCACAATCTTTTCATGCTACAGCAGGCATGCAATGTCTTGTGCAATGATTAAGTGGCATAGTAATTCCTCCAAATAACCTAAATACATCCTGATTGAAACTTATTTTTCATGTTGACGGGGAGTGCTTAAACCCTGCTTGCTGTGCGTCTGTGCTGCTGTTTGCCTTGTCTTTCATTGTGTTGGATACTGCATTTATTGGATTGCTTTAATATATCACTTATATATTTTTTTTAACAAAATATTAGAAAAAGAATTAGAAAAACATGGCTGCAGCACCACACCTATGTACGGGTTGTGTGTAGTATTGCTGTACATCCCCATTCACTTTTGGGGAGGTGAGCGGCAATATCAGACACAAAGCATGGAAAGGTTTAGTGCCCAAACAGTTCAGTGCACTTTCCCATCTGCTTGTTTTTGATCTATCTCTGCCTCCCTCTTCCTTGATTGACCTCTCTGGAGGGTGGAAATAGATTGAAAACAAGTATGTGGGAAGATGCACTGAACTGTTTGGCCGCACCAAGGGTGCACCAAGCGCCTGTACTTGAATAGTCATTTTGTGCTGACGGACTCTATTTAACCATATTCAGAGCCTAGTGCTTGTTCACCACCCTTCCTTTAAGATTAGCTGTGCTTAATTGAAATATTAAAGGGGTTGTCCACTACTTTAACATTGATGACCTATCCTTAAGATAGGTCATCAATGTCTGGTTGATGGGGGTGTACCATCCGCCGCCCGTGCGGATTAGCTGTTATTGGTGTCGGCGGCGGTCGGAACTGCTCAGTTACGGAGCTGCACAGCGCAGCTCTGTCAACAGAATAGTGGCCGCGGCCGGGTACTGCATATCCACAACCCTATTGATTTGAATGTGGGGCAGATGTGCAGTACCTGGCCGCAGTCACAGCGGGAACAGCTGATCAGTGGTGGTGCCGAGTGTCGCACCCCCACCAACCAGACATTGATGTCCTATCCTGATGATAAAGTAGTGGACAACCTCTTTAATTTTCCTGGAAGGTCCTTCACATCATCCCCAAGGGTTATTGGGCTCTGTTACTTGTCATTTTTGACATCGTACTATCACTAAGATAAACTATCACTGAGATAAACTTAAGTTTTACAAACCAAGCAAACAGTCCGCCAGAGCTTTAGTGCCGCACAATGTACAGCACAGTGGGATATGTTAGTGCTATATAAGCTTCTATGTTTTTGTAGTTTACTTTATTCTTTTTCCATTTCACAGCCAAAACTGAGAACGCAACCTCTGTGGGGGTCACTCCGCTCCCTTTTCTCCAAGTCTGTATTTCTAGATGTTTCCCATTCTCTAGATTAGGTTGGAGTGGATGGGGATTATTCCATTATACATGGACCAAGGCAGCAGAGAGGAATCCTTTCTTAATACTCACAATAGAAAAGTCTTGTGAATGGGGCTGTATTGTAATCCCGGCAAGGATGGAAGTGATGCTGCCTGCTAAGAAAAAATATCTGAAGTGACTGCTAGAAGTTACAAGCACTGGGGCCACTTTGTTCTAATGATCAGTGAAGGTCCCAGCGGTCAGATCATGAAGTTATGATCATTTATAAACCCCCTTTAAGGGCTTAAATAAAACCGAGACAAATCCCCCAAGCCAGATAGTAAAAGTCCTTTGTCAGTGGAAGTGGAATGTCATATTGGCTCTCTGATTTTTCTTACTCCGAAAGTCTTTAGCAAGTGTCTGGGGACTACAATTTATGTCTAGAAAGGAGGAGATGGGGAGTAGTTAAAAGAAGAAATGAAAATAATATATAAAATAAAATGGAAATAAAAAAAAAAAAGTTTCAGGCTAGATTGGCTTATGAGGCTTTCTCTCAACCTTCCCTCCCTATTGACATATTCATCCCTGCCAATCAGATGTGTGTTCTCAATGGAAAGACGGGTAAGTTAGCGCTGGACAGTTTAGCGTATCTACCTTCCTTAAAGGGAATCTATCAGTAGGATGTCACATCCCAAACTATGTATATGCACATGTAGCTCCTTCAAAGACAAGACCAGCAATACCTTTAGCTGGCCAGTCCGTTCCTCCATTACTGGAAATCAGCGTTTGAATGCATATGCAACTGAGACTAAAATGCTTTTGGCGTATGGAAGCTCTTCTCAAGCCTCTGTCACTCCAGCTCTATCCTCCGCCCAGTTTTGCTTCCTCATGCTTGTCTGACTAGCCTCTATGCTGTGTGACTTCAAGCAGAAGGATGTGGTGGAAATACAGTAGGAGTGACAGAGATTTGGAAAGAGCTTCCATTTGCCAAATGCACTTCATGGACTGGGAATTTAAATGTATTTCTGGATTTTACTTTGAAAGAGCTACATGCGCATATAAATAGTTCTTGAAGTGGCGTGAATTCCTGCTGATGGATTTCCTTTAAAGGGTAACAATAATTTTCTATGAATTTTACGGAGAGAGACATGTTAAACATGTCAAGGTGAGGAGACTTTTAAAGCCGCAATGCTCCTCTGGGAAATATGCAAATTGTCTCTTCAGAGAGGAAGGGGACCAGAACTCTAGTGCCACCTACAGGAAGTAGCAATCCTACTGCGGCTTTAAAAGTCTCCTCACCTTGACATGATTAACATGTCTCTCTCCGCAATGAGAAATGTTACCGCTTGGATACCGGTCTGACGCCTCTCACACTTTGCACTGACGAGGGGCAGTACCCCGAAACACAGTGTCTGCAAATTGAGTTTCTGGTTCTGGCTTATATCCTAAGTCATGAGATAAGGCTCGTTAAAGGGTCACTATTGACTTTTAGGATTGCTACTTCCTGTAGGTAACACTAGAGTTCTGGTCCTCTTCCTCTCTGAAGAGACAATTTGCATATGTATATAGCAGAATCCTTTCATCCTTACACCACGCATATGCGGTTCATACACACACGGTTGGCTACACAAATGCTTAGTATATTTTTCCCATTGCGCTTGCAGGTCTAGAACTGACTGAGATGCCTGCAATATGTAAGCTGGGAGATGTAGTCTATCCTCCAATAATGTACTAAATTATAGAAAAGGTATTTGGACGGCTTTATTACACTGTAAGAACTTTTTCATTTTTCTTTCAAAAGTGACAGTAAATCTTGTCGGAACAAAAAAGACTCACACATTGAAATCCGACAGGTCAAACCCTCCTTCACATCAGATTCTGCCCCAATCAGTGGTTTGGCCACCATCATGTAATGTGTATGGCCTCCTTTAGTGGTCAGCTGCATTCATACATCTGTGTGACACCTCCTAGTGATGTACGATTTTGTTATCGGACTGCACTCGGACCCATAGAGAAGAATGAATGTATTTACACATCTGTTAAAATCACGGAGCCAAGAGTGCGATCCATCTTACTCAGAGCTGGTCCTGTTCTGATTCAATTTTGTGGATCTGCCATTAAAGTCTATGGGGATCCATGAGACACAGATGCAAATCAGAAGGCTTGCGATTAGCACTTGTGTCTCGCGGATCTGTTGCTTAGTGATAAAGGGTTTCTTATTGACAAGGAAATCCTTTGTCATTGTGTTGAGAAGCCGTATCACTAAAGTATACTTTCTAGGTGTGACTATGATTGGGTATTTTCTTACCAATTTATCCTTTGGTTATTTACAGCAGTATTTCCTTCTCTGTAATTTGATAGTTACTTTCTGTAATAAAAGTATTTAGTTACACCTGAAAATGTAATGCTGACACTGTGAAGAATGCCTTCTGTGTTCATTGTATTCCTTGTAAGGATCTACAATCCCGATAGTTCTTGTTGTTAATGAGACCAGGAATGGTGGATGCGGAGCTGTTGGGCACACCAGAAGTATTATTTTACATGGATGTAAAGATGTTTACTTCATTAGTTATATCACATTCATACAATACAGAATTGGTACACTTTTTGCATATACCTTTTTAAAGGGAACCTGTCAGATCTGATAACGCTGTTAACCTGCAGATATGGGATTAATCTGCAGGTTATTAATGGTGTTATTCAGGTGTTCGACCGCTGTACTGAAAGTTCTGCATCCCAGAGAAAATGAACTTTTTTTCTCGGGAGCCACCGGCTTTCAGTCATAGAGGCGTGCCCAGAGCAATTACAGTCACAGCTCTCAACACTGAGAGTGGCGGCTGTAACTATGCACCGGCACTGACTGACAGCAAGGTCTGTACTGATTCACTGCACAGCCAGCTTTCAGTCAGTGGCGGGTGTGCTTACAGATGTCGATCTCAGTGACTGTATACCTGCATGACTGAAAGCCAGCGGCTCCCTGGAGAAATTAACTTAATTTTCTCCCTGGTCCTGCACTTTCAATACTGTGGTCAGGCACATTCATACACTATTAACATGCAGATTAACCCTATATCTACAAATTAATAGCGTTATCGGACATGACAGTTTCTCTTAAAATCAAGTAGAAAAAAATATATCAGAGAAATGTATACACATTAGATAGATTTTTCCCAAATTATACTTAAAGGGGTATTCCCATCTCCAAGATCCTATCCCAATATGTAATAGGCGTAGTAATAATATTAGCAAATACCTCCAATTAGAATTGTAGTATAGTTTTTTTGATTCACTATATCTATTTCCTTATGTGCAGGCCTTGCTGGACCTTAGGTATCCATGGTTACGACCACTACCAACTAGCTAACTGTCACTATATCAGTGGTCATAACCTAGGGTCCTGCAATACCCTGCACATGAGGAAAGAGACATAGCGAATCAAAAAAACTATACTACATTTCTAATTGGAGATATTTGCTAATATTATTATTATTACACATACTACATATTGGGATAGGATCTTGGTGATGGGAATACCCCTTTAAGTCAACAAATCCATCTCCTGCCCCATACCCAAGCCGAATCAATTTGACTGAGCTTATTGTGTGTTCTGCGTGTTGAAGAACTCGCAAGCAACTGTCAGACACGTATGACGGTGTCTTATCTCCCCTGGGTGCAAAAAAATTGGGCACTGAAATTCAATATATTTAATTAATCATCTGCCATGGAAAGCCAGGAGGCGCCATACACGTTAGACAGTTGACCAGTCCAACTCAAATGATTGGGCTCGTCTAATATCAATCTAATGTGTATCATCTGCTGAATATATAGGAAGTGTTCCCATAATAATTTTCTCTTTAGAGTATAAAGCAGGGGTCCTCAACCTGCCCGGCGCCCAATAAGCGCTGGTGTCACTGTCTCCGCCTTCAGAAGTTTTGAACATGAAGAGGAAGTCAGAGATCAACTGTAGCCCGGACTTCCTCTTCATTTTCAAAACGTCCGAAGGCGGAGACAGTGACACCAGCGCTGATTGGGGCGCCGGGCTCGCGTATCACAACAACTGCATGAGATCCCCGGGACCACGAGTGCAGACACCGCTGGAACGGCGCCGGCACGGGAGGGGAGTATCAGCTTTTTTATTTTATCGGAGCCAGGCATTTAGATCAAGAAGGGGTTGTCCTAGTAGTGGACAACCCCTTTAAGCTATGTTCACATGTCCAGTAATCATCCGTTAGAACGGATCCAGCAGCAATCCGTTGACAAAGAAGTTATGCAAACACAACTTTTTTTTGTCCAGTTAAAAAAAAACTGGTTTCAACTGGATCTGTTTTTTGAACATTGAAGTCTATGGAAAACTGATCTGTTGAATCACTTTTCTTTCATTGGAAAATGATTTGTTTTTGCTTAGTGGATCAGTTTCAAATGGAAGAAAGATGGCTATTTAACGGATCTGTTTTCCATAGACTAAAAAAACTGTTAAAAAAAAAAAAAACTGATTCAGTTGAAACTTTTTTTTTTAAGCTGGTTGTGTCTGCACAACTTTTTTGTCAGTGGATTGCTGCTGGATCCTCCCTAATAGATGATTACTGAACATGTCAACGTAGCATTTAATGTTCACAAAACAATCATTGTGATAGATCTCCAATAATCAAGGTTGTCCGAAAATGGGAAAATACTGCCTCTTTATATCACAGGTTCTCACTACATCAGTATTCAGCAATTGTATATTTGCCTCGATAGTGTTTCCATATCCGATCTATTTTTAAAATTCTCCAGGCTGATAACTAAGAAATTTTCGGCGCTGTTCCTAGACATGAGTGTCTCAGTAACAGGTCCTTATCATATTGGCTCCTGGTGAGAAAAGCTATGAATGGGAATTGGCTCCCAGCTTGTGAGATATGCGTCTCACATGACTGCCAGAAAAACAGATCTGGATTACGTTAAAGACAGCAGATAAAGTTTGAGAGTAATTTCCAGTTCACCTAGTAGGAGCCCTCATTCCAGGACCTGCAAATCAAAATGCTGTATGTGTGTATATATAGGTATGTGTGTGTGTGTGTGTGTGTGCATTCTCTTGATGAGCTTCAAGAGGTCACCAGAAATGGTCTTACAACAATCTTTAAGGAGTTCCCAGAGATGCTTAGCACTTGTTGGCCCTTTTGCCTTCACTCTGCCATCCAGCTCACCCCAAACTATCTCGATTGGGTTCAGGTCTGGTGACTGTGGAGGCCAGGTCATCTGGCGTAGCACCCCATCACTCTCCTTCTTGGTCAAATAGCCCTTACACAGCCTGGAGGTGTCTTTGGGGTCATTGTCCTGTTGAAAAATAAATAATGGTCCAACTAAACGCAAACCGGATGGAATAGCATGCCTTCAATTTTGAATAAATCCCCAACAGTGTCACCAGCAAAGTACCCCCACACCATCACACCTCCTCCTCCATGCTTCATGGTGGGTACCAGGCATGTAGAGACCATCCGTTCACCTTTTCTGCGTTGCACAAAACAGATTTCCACTGGTCTAATGTCCATTCCTTGTGTTCTTTAGCCCAAACAAGCCTCTTCTGCTTGTTGCCTGTCCTTAGCAGTGGTTTCCTAGCAGCTATTTTACCAAGAAGGCCTGCTGCACAAAGTCTCCTCTTAACAGTTGTTGTAGAGATGTGTCTGCTGCTAGAACTCTGTGTGGCATTGACCTGGTCTCTAATCTGAGCTGCTGTTAACCTGCGATTTCTGAGGCTGGTGACTCGGATAAACTTATCCTCAGAAGCAGAGGTGACTCTTGGTCTTCCTTTCCTGGGGTGGTCCTCATGTGAGCCAGTTTCTTTGTAGCGCTTGATGGTTTTTGCAGCTGCACTTGGGGAAACATTCAAAGTTTGCCCAATTTTTCGGACTGACTGACCTTCATTTCTTAAAGTAATGATGGCCATCCGTTTTTCTTTACTTAGCTGCTTTTTTCTTTCCATAATACAAATGCTAACAGTCTATTCAGTAGGACTGTCAGCTGTGTATCCACCAGACTTCTGCACAACACAACTGATGGTCCCAACCCCATTTATAAGGCAAGAAATCCCACTTATTAAACCTGACAGGGCACACCTGTGAAGTGAAAACCATTTCCGGTGACTACCTCTTGAAGCTCATCAAGAGAATGCCAAGAGTGTGCAAAGCAGTCATCAAAGCAAAAGGTGGCTACTTTGAAGAACCTAGAATATAAGACATATTTTCAGTTGTTTCACACTTTTTTGTTACGTATATAATTCCACATGTGTTAATTCATAGTTTTGATGCCTTCAGTGTGAATGTACAATTTTCATAGTCATGAAAATACAGAAATTTCTTTAAATGAGAAGGTGTGTCCAAACTTTTGGTCTGTACTGTGTGTGTATATATATATATATATATATATATATATATACACACATACATACACATACATACATATATACTATAAGATGGGATCAGGATGGGCACATTACTACAAGATGGGGATCAGATGGGCATATTGCTACAAGATGGGGACCGGGATGGGCACATTACTACAAGATGGGGACCAAGGTGGGGGACATTACTACAAGATTGGGACATTACTGTAAGAAGTTGGTCAGAATTACTATATGGTGCTAATTGTAAGAAAAAAAATTACTGTATGTGGCCAATTAAGGGACACAAAAAGGAAATAAAAATTGAAAAAACTTTAAACTTATAAAAACTATAAAACTGTACCATAGCCCATAAAATAAATTCAATTTAAAGAATAAAATAAAAAAGCCAAAAATGCTCAAAAAAGATTCAAAAGGTGTAAAGAAAAAACAAAACAATATGGTAGCATTAAAAATTTAATATCCTGTAAAGAATGCGGCCCTTCAAATTCACATTTTTTCTATGTGCGGCCCATATACTTAGCTGAGTTTGAGACCCCTGTTCTACTCTAAACTAGTGTTCCCCAGTCAATGGCTTGGGAGGACCCTTGACTCTCCAGCAGGGGGGGGCTCCTAAATGCTATTGTGCCTTTCTGCCATAAGGAAAGCCTCTTAATCAAAAGCTCTCCTGATATGTCCATTTTTAGGAAATCCTTGTTTTCCCTAAACTGTAGCAAGTCTGGATCATCCTACCTTGCGTCTCTGCTTGTTACCGTTTCTCAATTTTTCCTAGAAATGTATAACTTTTCTTTCGTGCTACCAGTTAGGGGCGTGTCTCTATACATTACCACTACACAATCAGTGCTGACTCTATCGGGACACACCCCTTTAACAAGCAAAATGCTAAGACCCAGTTGTCAATTTATTCACAGATTTTCACTGGGAATAAATGAGGAACAGCACAATGATGAGTTATAAAAATCTGGAATTATTTCCTAAACGAATACTGATATTAATGGCTGATCAGTCCTCTGTAAATGTGGCACTTTACGCCTAAAAGGTGAATACACTATCGAACTAAAAGTAGTTCATAAGGTAAAGGTTGTGGACTTCTGCTTAAAGGGAATGTATCAGCATATTTTTGCTATTTAATCTGAGCAGCATAATGTAGAGGCAGAGAGCCTGATTCCAGTGATGTTGTACTTAGTAGTCTGTGTGATGTAGTTTCAATACAATCAGTGTTTTATCAGTAGGAGATCATCACTGCCTGACTAGGTCTCACATGCACAGCAGTCAAGCTAATCTGTGTAACCCCGCGCCCAGCACTGACTAGCAGCTTGCTGACAATGCACACAATAAGTGGTGTAGGTGGGGTTATGCACAGCTCCACATTGTGACCACTGCTACATCTACAACAGATAAAACAGGGATTCTATCAAAACTACACCAAGCAGCCCAGTAAGTGATATATCCTTGGAAGCAGGTTATCTTGCCCTATATTATGCTGCTCTCAGATTACATAGCAAAAAACTGCTGACAGATTCCCTTTAAGACAAATCCAACAAACTTCTCTTGATTTTAGTGTAACATATAGAAGTGCCAACATTGTATGTATTACAACATATAATGGTCGGTGTGGGCAGCTATTATTTTGTTGAGGGCACAAAAAGCAATGATGATTAGTCTCTCAGCTTGGCCAAATCTGCGTTAGACTACATTCCCACAATGAGGTTTTGGCTTTTGATGATGCAGATTTTCTGCGCCCATTAAGTAAGATAGGTTTCTTACATTTTTTCGAAAATATGCAGTGTAAAAAAACTCACCGTGGGAACATAGCCTAAGATTTAGATTCCCTTGTAGTGGAGTCCGACTGTGCGAGGTTTTCTGCAGATAGGATTTCCCTCCGGCTTATTACACTCCCTTGATGATTCCATATACTTCCTGAGCTTTCTTTATTCCAGGGGAACTAATGATATATTTTAGTTTGCTGCTTTTTCTAGGCTTTCGTAGTGACTATCATATATCCTGTATATGCCCCATGGATTATTATGATGTGCTGAAAAAGTCCAAAGAGCTCAACTATATCTGCAAAACTCATTAAAGAGCATCACGGAGAAGAACATGGGGGTGTATAAGATATATGTATGTTCTTCCCAGACCCAGTAATCCTGTATTCTCAAGAAGACAGATCACCCTTCAGCCATGTGATATTATGTTCTGTCTGATATACATCCAACTTCTCCATTGATTTCCTGCTGGGTTTGTGTTTTCTGTATGATAAATGATTGGCATTCGAAAGGTCGCAAAACAAGCCGCTATGTTATTTCTTTAATGTTATTTGCAGTGCTGGGTTTCTTCTGTACTTGGCCTTCATGTCTGAGGAAAATAAATGTATAATACATACATACATTCTGCTAACGTATACTTTCCAGTGTTTCCAGACTCCAAATCACTCATTGAGAACACTATATTGCTTATTATCTAGCTTCTCATTTGTGATGGATGTATAGTTTTAAATTGAAGAGAGTCTTGTATACATGGCACGTAACATAGTGACACAAATGTTGAATGCGCTGTCACCATTAGGATATGTTTACACATTATGGTTTTTGATGCGTTTTTTTGATGCGTTTTTTTAATGCAAATTTTCTGCTGCGATTTACAGTACCAGCAAAGACTGAGATTCCAGAAATCTCATGCACACACTTTGGTTTTTTTTTATCAGGATTTTGTGCTTTGCATGTTTTTTTTTGCACAATAGAGCAATGTCACTGTTTTTTTTTTCAGCTGTTGTCAGTTTTTTCAGCGTTTTTTGTGCCAAAACCTGATGAGATTTTTTTTTTTTTTTTTCACTGAACTTTATGTACATGCATGAAGAGACAAAAGGACAGTGGAAAAAACACAGCAAAAAAACAGCAAACAAGCAAGAAATATCCTGAACAAACCTTCCTGGCAAGAGATTAGGATTTGCTGCAGGAAAAAAACGCAGCAAAAGCGCAATGTGTGAACATAGCCTTAGGGTCTATGAAGTCTGACTTTTTCACTGCCAAGGACATCTGTAATACACTGAGAATTCATTAGCTGTGGCTTGGATCATGATGACAAATTAGAATTGCTATGGAATAATGCCAGGCACAATATTGGAGGCGCCGTGTGTATGTGTGTGTGTGTATATATAATATATATATATATATATTAGTACAGACCAAAAGTTTGGACACACCTTCTCATTTAAAGATTTTTCTGTATTTTCATGACTATGAAAATTGTACCTTCACACTGAAGGCATCAAAACTATGAATTAACACATGTGGAATTATATACTTAACAAAAAAGTGTGAAACAACTGAAAATATGTCTTATATTCTAGGTTCTTCAAAGTAGCCACCTCTTGCTTTGATGACTGCTTTGCACACTCTTGGCATTCTCTTGATGAGCTTCAAGAGGTAGTCACCGGAAATGGTTTTCACTTCACAGGTGTGCCCTGTCAGGTTTAATAAGTGGGATTTCTTGCCTTATAAATGGGGTTGGGACCATCAGTTGTGTTGTGCAGAAGTCTGGTGGATACACAGCTGATAGTCCTACTGAATAGACTGTTAGAATTTGTATTATGGCAAGAAAAAAGCAGCTAAGTAAAGAAAAACGAGTGGCCTTTACTTTAAGAAATGAAGGTCAGTCAGTGCGAAAAATTGGGCAAACTTTGAAAGTGTCCCCAAGTGCAGTTGCAAAAACCATCAAGCGCTACAAAGAAACTGGCTCACATGAGGACCGCCCCAGGAAAGGAAGACCAAGAGTCACCTCTGCTTCTGAGGATAAGTTTATCCGAGTCACCAGCCTCAGAAATCGCAGGTTAACAGCAGCTCAGATTAGAGACCAGGTCAATGCCACACAGAGTTCTATCAGCAGACACATCTCTACAACAACTGTTAAGAGGAGACTTTGTGCAGCAGGCCTTCATGGTAAAATAGCTGCTAGGAAACCACTGCTAAGGACAGGCAACAAGCAGAAGAGACTTGTTTGGGCTAAAGAACACAAGGAATGAATGGACATTAGACCAGTGGAAATCTGTGCTTTGGTCTGATGAGTCCAAATTTGAGATCTTTGGTTCCAACCACCGACACGGAACGCAGACGCCGAAAATGTGAACGGATTGACTCTACATGCCTGGTACCCACCGTGAAGCATGGAGGAGGAGGTGTGATGGTGTGGGGGTGCTTTGCTGGTGACACTGTTGGGGATTTATTCAAAATTGAAGGCATACTGAACCAGCATGGCTGCCATACCATCTTGCAGCGGCATGCTATTCCATCCGGTTTGAGTTTAGTTGGACCATCATTTATTTTTCAACAAGACAATGACCCCAAACATACCTCCAGGCTGTGTTAGGGCTATTTGACCAAGAAGGAGAGTGATGGGGTGCTACGCCAGATGACCTGGCCTCCACAGTCACCAGACCTGAATGCAATCGAGATGGTTTGGGGTGAGCTGGACCGCAGAGTGAAGGCAAAAGGGCCAACAAGTGCTAAGCATCTCTGGGAACTCCTTCAAGATTGTTGGAAGACCATTTCCGGTGACTACCTCTTGAAGCTCATCAAGAGAATGCCAAGAGTGTGCAAAGCAGTCATCAAAGCAAAAGGTGGCTACTTTGAAGAACCTAGAATATAAGACATATTTTCAGTGGTTTCACACTTTTTTGTTAAGTATATAATTCCACATGTGTTAATTCATAGTTTTGATGCCTTCAGTGTGAATGTACAATTTTCATAGTCTTGAAAATACAGAAAAATCTTTAAATGAGAAGGTATGTCCAAACTTTTGGTCTGTACTGTGTATATATATATGTATATATATATATATATATATATATATATATATATATATATATATATATAATGATATATATTATATATATATAAATGTATATATATAATGTGTGTGTGTGTATATATATATATATATATATATATATATATATATAATATATATTTACACACACGTGGTCAAAATTGTTGGTACCCCTCGTTTAATGAAAGAAAAACCCACAATAACTTGAATCTGACAAAAGTGATAATAAATTAAAAATCTATGGAAATGAACAAATGAAAGTCAGTCGTTGTTTTTCAACCCTGCTTTCACAGAATTTAAAAAAAAATTAAACTCCTGAAATAGGCCTGGACAGAAATGATGGTACTCTTAACTTAATATTTTGTTGAACAACCTTCTGAGGCAATCACTGCAATCAAACGATTCCTGTAACTGTCAATGAGACTTCTGCACTTCTCGACAGGTATTTTGGCCCACTCCTCATGAGCAAACTGCTCCAGTTGTCTCGTGTGTGAAGGTTGCCTTTTCCAGACAGCATGTTTCAGCTCTTTCCAAAGATGCTCAATAGGATTTTAGTCAGGGCTCATAGAAGGCCACTTCAGAATAGTCCAATGTTTTCCTCTTAGCCATTCTTGGGTGTTTTTAGCTGTGTGTTTTGGGTCACTATCCTGTTGCAAGACCCATGACCTGCGACTGAGACCAAGCTTTCTGACACTGGGCAGCACATTTCTCTCTAGAATCCCTTGATAGTCTGAGATTTCATTGTACCCTGCACAGATTCAAGACACACAGTGCCAGATGCAGCAAAGCAGCCCCAGAACATAATACAGCCTCCTCCATGTTTCACAGTAGGGACAGTGTTCTTTCCTTGATATCCTTCATTTTTTCCGACTGTGAACGTAGAGCTGATGTGCCTTGCCAAAAACTTCCATTTTTGTCTCATCTGTCCATAGGACATTCTCCCAGAAGCTTTGTGGCTTGTCAACATGTAGTTTGACAAATTCCAGTCTGGCTTTTTTATGATTTTTTTTCAACAATGGTGTTCTCCTTGGTCATCTCCCATCAAGTCCACTTTGGATCAAGCAACGACCAATGATGCGATCTGACACTGATGTTCCTTGAGCTTGAAGTTCACCTTTAATCTCTTTAGAAGTTATCCTGGGCTCTTTTGTTACCATACATATTATCTTTCTCTTTGATTTGTCATCAATTTTCCTCCTGCGGCCACGTCCAGGGAGGTTGGCTACAGTCCCATGGATCTTAAATTTCTGAATAATATGTGCAACTGTAGTCACAGGAACATCAAGCTGCTTGGAGATGGTCTTATAACCTTTACCTTTAACATGCTTGTCTATAATTTTCTTTCTAATCTCCTGAGACAACTCTTTCCTTTGCTTTTTCTGGTCCATGTTGAGTGTGGTACACACCATGTCACCAAACAGCACAGTGAGTATCTATAGCCCTATATACAGACCCACTGGCTGATTACAAGATTGTAGACACCTGTGATGCTAATTAGTGGACACAACTTGATTAAACATGTCCCTTTTGTCACATTATTTTCAGGGGTACCATCATTTCTGTCCAGGCCTATTTCATGAGTTTAATTTTTTAAAAATTCTGTAGAAGCAGGGCTGAAAGCAATGTCTGACTTTCATTTGTTCATTTTCATAGATTTTTTATTTATTATTACTTTTATCAGATTCAGGTTATTTCTGTGACCATTGTGGGTTTTTCTTTCATTAAACGAGGGGTACCAACAATTTTGACCGTGTGTGTTTGTGTGTATATATATATATGTGTGTATATATAATGTATGTGTATGTATGTATAATATGGAATATCATCCAGCGATTCCAGGGAGCGGCACTTTTCATCATCCCTCTTACCAAGCACGGAGAATATGTGCGCTCTGTCGCATTAGGGGTTGGGGATTATTTTTATAGAGACATGACTTTGCACATATATGTAACATATGTATTGATGCCGTCTGGATGGATCACTGGTATTTTTGATCTGTTTAGCTCTAGTTTATATGTAAAGTTATCTCCTTGTAGACATAGACAAATGGTATGTATTAACTCTGCACATCTTGGATTTATATCTTTTGGAGATGTTGTTAATATCCGGCTGGCTCTGCTTGGGACAAACTTTTAGCCATAAACTTGCATTTTTATGCATTTGTACAAAATGATAAGCTTTGTTGTAAAATTGCATGCAGTGATCTATGAGTATAAAGTGTTGAGTGGTATTCTAATATCGTGCTAGCTATCTAGTTTCTGAAAATATCAGGTTATTCGGGTACATGTTGTGATTGATCTGTTTGATATTTCAGGTCTTGCGTTTGTCAAAAGTGTGAAAATTTGTTCTGGCAGCAAAACGGTTAAAAGAGGGTCTCCTGCTTGGGACCCTCCTTATGGAGCTGCAGTTGAGAACTGTTGACAGCCAGTGGACTCCTGCTCTGGCACCATATTGTTCTGCATTTTTCCTGAGGCCACCTACCTGGCTCATTTCTCTGGTAAAATATGATATTTGCCAGAGTGACTTCATCATTTAAAGGGGTTTTCTGTAATGAGACCACTTCATTTAATTGATACCATTGGTGCATCTGCATAGGGGCTCATGACTACCTCCAAAGCAGTGGAACTGTGCACTATGAGGAGCTATTGGCATGCAAAGGGCCCATATATTGTTCCTGCACAGGGGCCCAAGAGGGCTTTATGATGAGCCATTGGAGTGCAGAGGGCCCATATTCTTGTACATGGGCCCTCTTCTGTGTGTGTCCGCTCCTGAGCCTGAGCACTGGTGTCCATGTGGTGTTCCTGTATTTTAACCACTACAAAGGGAGTCAAAGCTGAGGCTACCAAAAATTTGTCTTGCACCCTGGGAATATTGAGCACGTACTTTAAAGGGGTTGTCTGGTCCAAATCGATAAGTCTGCAGCCACTCTGTGTAACTGCAGACTTATGAATTCCCCCAGCGCACACACTGTGCGCTGTAAGGATTCGCCGGTATCTGACCAAGGACCGGAGACCAAGGACCGGAGTGTATGTATGAGTTATACATACTCCCGGCCAGGGCCCGACTAGTGGGTGCAGCCTCTCTCCATACACTTGTATTGAGCGAGGCCGCACCCCGACTAGTGACGTGGTTGTCCAGTTGGTGTGACCGACAAGTGTATGGAGCGAGGCCGCACCCACTGGATGGTCTCTGGCCGGGAGTATGTATAACTCATACATACCCTACGGTCCCAGGTCAGGAACCGGCGAATCCTCGCATCTCACAGTACATGCGCTGGGGGGGATTCATAACTGTGTGTGACTGTAGACCTATCAATTTGGACCAGACAACCCCTTTACTATAAGGAATTTAAACTTTTCTGAAAATTAGTGCAGAAGAAATGAAGAAGAAATGAAAATTTTTTTTAAGAAATCAGTTTACTAACATTTTTGTATTTTATTAGCAATATTATTATTTATTTTAGAGCACCATTGATTTTATGATGTTGTACATGTGAAAAGGGGTTATATACAAAATACAAATATAACTTACTAGGAACAGACTGACCATGACAGACTGGTACAGGACGGCGAATGCCCGGGTCTTGCAGGCTTACAGTCTACAGGATAATGGGGAAGGAGACAGTAGGTTAAGAGGTTGTTGCAGCTCCAGTGGTGGTGAGGTGGCAGTGGGTCATGGCAGGCTGTAAGGATTCTTGAAGAGATGGGTTTTCAGGTTCCGCCTGAAAGTTCCGCATGTGGTGGATAATCTGACTTGTTTAGGCACAGAATTCCAGAGGATGGGGGATACTCTGGGGAAGTCTTCATGGCGAATGGGTGAGGAACGTACTAGTGGCGCGGAAGATTACGTGTGGAGGACCGAAGATTACTTGTGGTATTTGATAATACTATATAACATAAATTAATATCTTAGTCCACAGCGCTTTACATATATTATCATCGCTGTCCCCATTGGGGCTCACAATCTACTTTCCCTATCAGTATGTCTTGGGAGTGTGGGAGGAAACCGGAGAACCCAGAGGAAACCCTCACAAACATGAGCAGAACATACAAACTCCATGCAGATGTTGTTCTAGGTGAGATTTGAACCCAGGACCCAGTGTTGTAAAACAACAGTGCTAACCATTGAGCCATCTTATCAAAAACATATCTTTTCAGTCTGGATTCCAGCACCACCGACTTGTATGGTCAGACTTTGTGGGGACGCCCTTTCTATTAGGACCATGTGTCCTAATAGGTCATGCGGCCAGGTGTTGTCTTAATGAATGAACCCATTTAAGCAAATATACATGTACCTATATAATCTAGTAGAAAGCAGCAAAGTTTGTTAAATCAGTACACCCCACTGATGAACATTCCTAGTTGGAAGATATTTACCTTTAAATACATGTTGTCTCCATGTTTAATATGTCTACGTTTGTGAATAGGGCGAGGCCGTCTGCCCCTGGATATGACATCACTTAGTGATCAATGGTGGACCGACTGCCTAGACCTCTACAATTCCCAGGAGAGCAGTAGTGGATCTACCCTCATGTTACCCGGCCAATCACTACCAAGCGAATGGGGCGGTGTTGTAGGTCCTGGTGCAGTCAGTGACTAAAGGGTACCAGTATGGAGGGAATTACTGGATGGAACTGCCATAATTTATGTTGGTGTGTCCTAATTGTAGAAGAGTTTTCTTTATGAGATAACCCATTTAATGCTCTCTGTAGCTGTGATAATAGTCACCAGTGATGCTCAGACAGGAAATTTGCTATGTGCCTAATAAATGGTTGCCGAACACAATTACCTTTGAATATATTTTGATTTGTTGTATTCCTCATATGACGAGGATGTGAGTTCTCTCCTTTGCTGTCTATATTGTAAATGAAGCTGTCGCTGTCTAATGATCTTGGCTGTCTTCTAACTGTGTACAATCCTAATGAATGTTTCCCTGCTTCTAAGAACGATCAATTTGTTTTTCAGTCTGACACCTATCTGTGCAAGTCTTACCGGCTGCCGTTTGAGAAAGAAGCCTATGTAGGTATGTATTGTATGGAGGGAAAAGATCCCTCATCATTTCTTTGCATTATTCAACTGTTTTTCTTGTGAAATCATAAGCTTAATCGTCTGTCACATAGACCTAAACTGACATTTATCTTATGTAATGCAGCCACAAAGCAGAAAAAAGCTACTTAAAGTCAAGATAACAAACTGTGTCTAGGGGGCTGCGTGAGTAATTGAAGCAGGGGAGTTTAGTACCGATGCCTGTGGCGGCCATTACCAGGCAGTGCCATTTGTAAGATATTGGCTTTCTGTCACTGCCCGCTGCTTAATTCTGCGCCACTATATGGGCTTTTTATTTACCTAAAATGCTCAATATCTTTGGAGAGCAATGTGTCCGCTCGGCTAGTGATGACAACACTTGTATGCTAAATGTTGTTTTATTGGTCAAGTATGGGCGCATTGACACTGGATACATATGTAACATTTAAAGTGTTGTGTAGTAAGAAATATATATAGGCTTTATTATTATTATTATTATTACGTAAGTTTATCATGTGGGAAAGCCATTGCCTTATCCTAATGATTCCAGTAATTGGTATCTGCGCTCTTAAAGGGAGTCTGACAGTATAAACGACACGCATAGCCTAGTAGGGTGTACAGCCCATAAAGCAGTTAGCCCTTTAATGCTCTAATCGCTGACTCCATCCTGCAGAAACTGACCTTTAATCAAGTATGCTAATTAGGGAGCTTGTTGCACCCTTCGTGTGGCCAAGGTGCTTGTATGTCCCCTCCTCCCTATGTTTTGATTGACAGCATTGGCTTGCCTGAGCTTTCCCTGCAGACAGTGTTCCCTACAGTCAATCCAGGGCTGACGGTCATCAGTGAGGGAGGCAGTGGCATGCGAAACCAGTGGGCAGTACAGAGCACCGCCCCTTTTGGCCACATCAAGGGTTACAAATCAGCCTAATTAGCATATTTGTTTAAAATTCAGTTTCTGCTGAATGGAGGCAGCCAGTAGTGCTACAAAGGTGATATTTTTATAGGGGCTATATTCCTTACAAACCTGCGTGCTTGAGCTTAGAGACTGCATTTAAAGGGAAGCTGGCAGCAGGTTTTTGCTATGTAATCTGAGGGCAGCATGAGGTAGGGGCTGAGACACTGATTTCATGGATATGTCACTTATTAGGCTGCGTGCTGATGTTTCTATACAATGAGTATTTTTATCAGCAAAAGATCATTACTGCCCATACTTGCTCTCACATTCCTACTTGACGGACCATGCCCCCTCCTGGGATTAGCATCTCACGGTCAATACACAATGCACATAGTGAGACTGGTGTGGGTGGGATTAGCTTTCCCAGCTGTGCTGCATGCCACATCTAAGATCTCTGATTGTGTCACAACTGCTGGATCTAGTAAACTAAGTGACACATCGCTGGAATCAGGGTCTCCTTCCCTACATTATGCTTGTATGATTTGAAGTAGCGAAAACCTGATAAGATTCCCTTTAAGTCCTCGATGTGCCATACATTTGCAGAGCTGTGCGGGTTAGTGGGTAGCGGTGGCTGTCACTCAGGATTTGGGCATTCTGGCGTTGTCACTGCTTGCTTTTCTTTGCTGTTGGTATATTCTGGTGATACTAAGCAAATAGTGCCCGAAAATATTGATTAGGAATGAATGGAAGGCAAGTTGTAAAAAGTACACAGGGATTTTTTTTTTCATTTTTTAAGGGTGTGTGACATCCCATGATGGCAAGGAGTATGTCAGTTGTCTTGGTTTACTTTTTCCTTTCATTTTGAAGCCTTAACTTTGGCTGCATTGTGGTTTAAGAGAGTGTTACTAGAAGTGTCTGCTTCTCTGAGTTTCTTCCTCTCCAAGATACATTGATTCGCACATAATGCTATGTACCATATTGACACTGCCTGTATGCTACTTAGCGGGTTTAATGGGTGTATTCTGTCTATAATGTTTATATTTACTTTCCCTTTGTGCCCCATCATTTTTTCTCTCCTTTGTGTGAACCCATTGGATTAAAATCTACAAATCTGTGATATTTCTATGCTTTTAAAGAAGCACTCCTCCCATCAAAGTTTTTATCCCCTTAATATATTGCAATCATCATATTATATTGCACTGTGTACTTACAGTTGCTCATTTTGCCCTTCTACCCAGTTAATTCTTATCTTCCATTAGGTCTATGACATCTCTTAATTAAAAACTGACTTGCTGAATCCTTCTAAGCTTTATGTAGAAACAGAAAGTCTCTTTTCCCTCCATGAGTCAGTATTAGGACTACAATTCAACATCACTGCAATACCCCAAGCACCCCCTCTTCAACTCCTGAACCAGCTGCTCTAGCCCCCTTTGTTTTGATGTATCTTCCTTGTTTCCATTTGTTAGTGACTAGGATTGTAGTTCTAATGCTGACTCCTGCAGGGAAGATAGACTTCCTGTTTCTACATAGAGCTTAGAAGGATTCAGCTAGTCTGTTCTTAATCACGTGAGGTCATTGACCTAATGGAAAAGAGAAGAAATATCTGGGTAGAAAGGCAAAATGAGCAATTGTAAGTGCAAGGTGTTATATAATATGATGACTGCAATATATTAAGAGGATAAAAATTTTGATGGGAGTGCATCTTTATTAATAGCGTTTTACTTTGTTTTTGGATTGCGTTTCTTCTTCTTTTTGTGAAGTGTCAGCGTAACAGTATTTTTAGTTTTACAGCGCACTAGCAGAAGGGAATAGGAAGAAATTCTGTTTTACACAAACTGAAGTTTTGGTGATATGTTCTTTTATTAAACAGAGAACATGCTTTGCATGATCTTGCTGCTTTGTAGAGGCGATCAATGTTAAATCTGAATGATCTTGGAGGCTGAGAATGGTGAATCTCTGGAGGCCAAGACTCCAAAGTTGCTATGGCAACAGTGTTCTTTGGAAACAAATTCTTATAAGTGTGGAAGGGGGTCTCAGACGCTGCTTCTGTTTAGTGCTTCCAAGAATTTTCTTCACCTTGTGTGAACTCAAGGCTTCCCAGATCCTTGGAAAAAACAATATTTCTTATTGATATCTACCTCTCCGGAGAAGGAAGTTTTATTGTTCATGCTGAAACGTTCCTTTACATTTCTAGGATTCCGCTGGACATTGCTTGCATGAATAAGAAGCCTTACACAGAAAAAGTAAAGCAACCGAGAGAGAGAGAGATGGTGAAGTTACATCATCCTTGGAATTCAGACATGATTCTCCACATTCCAGGGAAAATGTAGCGTTCCGTAATGTCGGGGAATGTAGCTGATACATGCAGAATCAGTCCATGTACGCAGCGAGCTGCAATGTCTGTAGCTAGCTTCTCACAGATAATTAAAAAATCCTCATATGTGTTATTTTTATGGACTTTTCGTTAAGTGTTGACCCATTTTTTACTTACCGTATAGAAGTTTCTTAAAAAGCTGGATGATGACCAATGTGGTTTGTATTACAGCTCATTCTGCTTAACTTTTATAGTGGCCTTATATAGTGGCCATCTGTGAAAAAGTAGAAAACGCAGCTTTTTCCATTGGAAAGGCATCGGCCCCACTAAAGTTTTACAGTTTTAGAGATTTATAGGACTCTTCATGTGGGCAATATGAATGGAGTTATTTCTTGGACATGATCCCCAGATATCTCATGACGAGCACTGCTTGGGACCAGACCGCGAAAATTGAGCTGCCCACATAAAGACCCCTGTGTATCGGTAGAAAGGTGCCAAACAGGTAAGCATGTCTTTACGGTAATGCGGTATTCTCCTTCCTTCCTGAAAATGCAGCATATTCAGCTTTCCCTTAAAGGCCATATTAAAAAGTATAACATCAGATTTGACAATACTAACTGCATACATTAGACCTGATGAGTATGGTGTACTTACTTTGAAAATCCATGTCAAAATGGCTATATAATCCTGATATTAAGCTCCGCATTTGAGCCCAACTATAAAATAAAAGTTAAGGAGTCCCAGTATGTTTAATCTTTTTTCGCCCAGCCTGACATACAGCTACGGCTTGTACTGAACAGTGAGAGATCTCCGCTGCAGCAGAGAGGAGAGACAACACCAATCAGGCTTGTTGGGGAGTGACAAAGTTAAACTTTCATAAAGGATATTACAGCCATTCCGATATGGAATTTCAAAGTAAATACAGTAATCTTATCTAAGAGATCCATTTAGTAGTGAATGCAGTTTGTATAGTGAAATCTGGCAACTGATCCGCTCTAAAAGCAATTCTGCATTGTGTGGGAGCAAAAGGCACCGGTTACAAAGCTCTGTACTGTACACTAGTCTGCTGCTCTTTTACAATAGTCTTATTGTTTTTGTGGTTTTCATAACCAGAGAAGCGATGTTTTAATCTCCGATAAGAGTCCAGCAGCCTCAGCTTACAGGGTACTGTTACCAGTGATCCATATAATATTATGGGCACAGCCGTGTTTGTTTTTTTATCTTTGTTCATAATTACTATGATTATAGCAATTATAGCTGCAAGCAGAGTTTGTGTTCCTCCTCAGTTCTTTTTATTTGTTTTTTTGGGGTATTCATCTCCTTTTAGAATCTGCCGAGGACAACAAAGTAATAAAAGACAGGAGAGTTATTTTGAAGGTATTGTCTGGTTTAGAACTGCTCTTGCTCTGGGGGATGCGTCTCGTCTTTGTATTACGCGGTCAGTGTATTGTGGATCCCGCGGAAGCTCTGCAGGAGAATCGAACACTTGCTCCCCCAGGCATGGCAGCTGATCGCTGGGAATCCCAGCAGCAGGATAGCCAGTTCTTAGCTTACCATCAGCAGACTATTTTAATGTTATGATATAGTTCAGCGCAGAACTTTATAGATGTGTACACAACTTTTTTTTATTTTTTATTTAAGGGCCACATTGCTAGGTTGAGTCAACCCCATAAGCCGCAATAAAACTTAATAAGCATCACATTAAAAATATTTAGTAGGTGCTAATTCCATTTTTAGAATTCCCACTTATGAGGATAATAGAGGTCCTTTTCTCTTCCGTTTACAGCCAAAAAAGGAATGTAGTTCATGTGAGACGCTGACACATTCGAGTGTTTACCTTCTCCCATAAACTACAATGATTGCGGCCACTTCTTTACTTCATCTACTCCTTATCTAGATGCTGACATGGTCACGGACATGGCCACAGAGTGCACCATGATGTGGGTCATGGGACACTGAAATCGCAGTGACATTACAACTACTGGATGTAATGATTTGGTGTCGACCTGCGACATAGAGACGCAAATGTTTCCTAATGTGTTGGATTTTCTGTCGCTGGTCACACACATCACTCGACTTGTGGTCGACTTCTCTGCAACTTGGCTGTTTAATTTACAGGAAACAACAAGTTGCAGACAATCTGCGCAGGTGTTTTTGTTGCGCAACTTCTTAGTGAATTGACTTTTTTCAGTGAATTGCTGTCTCTTTTTAGCCCCAGCCTAATAGTTTCCCATCCCTCTGGTACTATCTGACACTCCTCTACTCCCTAACATGTAGAATGTGTAGTAGCAGCCACTTGACACTGTCAGGCCTATACAATCACCATGTATCACCACACTGCAATTAATGAATACATCAACTACAATATTGCTGTAAACATTAAAAACATAAGGTACTTAATTATCGTTCTTGATCAAAGAGCGCAAAAGTGATCCAACCATGTCAAGGTGCTCAGCACCCTAATCACCCATTCAGGTGAGGCCTGGTTTGGCACATGGAGAGGTAGGAGATAGTGTTTATGGACCATCCATATTTAGGTCACCTTGACGTGGTTGGATGGCTTTTACGCTGTATGATAAAAAACGCTAACTAAGTACCTTATGGTTTAACGTTTACAGCAATATTGGAGTTCATGTGTTAATTAGCCACAGTGTGCTGGCGCATCCTGTTTGTATATTGGCCACATAGTTTATTTGTGCACCTGTAGATTAATTTAACACTAAAGGTGTGCGGGCCCTATTTTTCTTTTTTACTGTCAGGCATGTCTGTGACCATATAGTTCGGGGCCACCCAGAATAGCATCAGGGACAGTATGTGGCCCTCGGGTCTCATGTTCCTCATCCTTGGGATAGAGACTTTCATCTAGTAGGTTGGGCAGAACATCTGCTAAGGCCACCAATACTGGTGCCTAGGATACATGTAATAGTTGCCAATTCGATTTTTTTTTATCATTTTTCATTTACCAGATTGATTTCATTGAGTACTCCTCTGTTCATGCAGATGTTTTAAAGGAGCAGCCCCCTCACAAAAAGAAGAGATGACCACCAGGTACTCATATCCACTAAACTCTATTAATAAATGCCAAATGTGGATGGATGGGATCACCAGAATGGGAGCAGCTGCTCATTAGTGACTCTGCGCTCTTGTTCAAAGTTACCGAAATAAGACAACCCCTTTTAGGGGAATTTCAAAATCCCAATGAATGGTGTCCAAACATAAATTGCAAACCAAATTCTGCTTGTAAATGGAGGACATCTGCTTTTCCCCAGATTACTGGAACAGTTTCATGTTCTGCAGGATTATTTGAGTGACTCAGTTCTGTGTCTTCTTGAGTAAGATATACATTTTACAGTCTTTCGTCTCTATAGATACAGGTTTTATATTTTCTTCAAATGTACTTGAAACTGTCCAGCAGGATGAGGACTTTTATATTTACCAATTCCAGAGGCAAAAAAAAAAAAGTCTGAATGCTCGGCGGTTACCGCAGCACACGATGACGTACAAAGCTTTCTCTAATTAGGAGCTTAAAGTGATCTGACCATGGTGTCACTCGCAAGAAAAAAAGAAACCCCGGAGGAATCTGATTTTCTAATGTAACTGGTTCTTCATATGCAGGCAGAACATCTTTAGAAAAATCATAGCTTTTAGCAGCTGATGGAAGCTGTGAAAATATCGGTAAACATGTCAGATATAGCAGGGGGCAGCCGGCTCTGCTCATAACAGGGTCTGAGGAGCACATTCCTTAGTTGATGTAGAATGACATGGGGAGACAGGGCAAAAACTTAGAACAAGGATGAATTCTCATCGCCACACAATTAAAGAATAAAGAATAGATCTACATGTGGCCAAACATTTTTGTATCCCTGATCACAGCATCATGGACATGAAGTTACTGGTATTAAAAGGTAACTTCAAATCTCAGAGAGACAGAAAAATTTGGGAATACAAACTTATGACAACCTTTGACACACACAGTGCAGGAATGAATGTGTCATATGGATTTATGTCATTCCACCATTGGTGGTAGGAATGCAGTCATACCCAGGGGTTCAAGGACAGGTTTACTAACAAAGAGGCAACGTGCATGGTGGTTACAACAGTCGTACAAGACACAAGAGCTTAGCTTGAACCATTGTAGATAGTACAGTATATACAACAATGGTGGGCTTGCATCTGCATTCTCTTCACCCAACCTTCTTGTAATCTCTTCCACAGCCCATGCTTTAATTTGGCACAGTCTCAATGTCACTTTCATTGCAGCACAGCAATATCTCATTGCTTGACACAGCCCCTTTTTCGGCTGATTCTCTTCTCCAGCAAATGCAATGCACTGATATAACTTGTTTAGCAATCTTGCGCACTCCTGTGGGTTACTTTCACAGTTAACGTGTACCAGTCTCCTTGGCGTCACTGATGTAACACTCTACATTACAGTCAGGCATCAGCCTTCAGATTCCCTCTCGTGTTGATTTCTCCGTGACCCTTGTGGGCAGCTAAACTTCATCTTACTGGCAGATGCACTCTCTGCTCACTGAAATTAGCCTTGTTATTGTCCTCTCTCTGTGGCACTCCTCACCCTCTCTATAATGAGTGCATGACTTTGGCTGGTCTTTCTTGCCTTTGGACAAACTACAATGAAACCAGTACAGGCTGGAGCTTTATATTTGCTCCTCTCTAGTTCTCTATAGGTTGGAATAGCATACCAGTTATACCAAATGCAACTCACCCCCACTTGCTACCTAGCTTTGACACAGCTATTTCTGTAGAACTGCACAGTTTTTCTTCTTTCTGCCTGTCTCCTTTATCTGCTTGTCTCAGGACTCTGGTAGTAGGAAACTTTTGTGTTTTTGGCCATACTTCCCTGGTGCATTTATTGCCATGTTGCTCTGACTCGATGCCAGTATCATAGTCCATAATTAATCAAGGACTTAGTCCTTGCTCTCAATAAGTGGAATCTCAGATCTTTTACCCGCTACAAGTGGCATCTAGCTGGACATTATGGGACGGGAGCTCCCATAAATGTCATTCACTTGCATCACACATGTGGCTTTCCTTTTGTTTGTCACACACAATGCCAGACAACAGTCTGTTGAAGTACCAATATCACATGGCCACAGTGGTCACATTATACATACTGGTATATGGTAAGTAGACATGACAATGCATACATAATTGTAATAGGCAAATGAATTGTAGAATAAACATTACATAGCAGATTGCATGGTATTGGACATTTCTAATGGTAACTACAGAATGAAAGGTAGCCAATTCGGGATATCTCAGTTCTGGATGATTTAGACGACACCAATAGGATTCAGGTGAAATACATTTTTAATTCTTGTTAGAGGGCGACATCCCTAATTCCAAACTAGTCCATTAGTTCCAGCAATTGCTGAAAAGAGTAGCTTTTGTACAAGGTTTTAAACCCAAGAACCATTCATCAAGAGCTGCTTGGATTGAGGTCCCATGGACAAGAAACTGCACATAACCCTGAGATCACTAGGTGTAACACCAAGAGTTGACAGGAGTGGTGAATAAAACATAATATTGAGCAGGAATGTTGCTCTGGGATATTTAATGGATAGGGCATGGCCAAGGAGGTCTAGTTCAGAGAAATCTGGAAATATAAATTTGTGGCAAGAGTTGAAAAGCTTTCGGCTTCAACAGTTGGTGTTGGAAGAACTTGTTTTGAAAGTCTAATGGAAAAGCTCAATGATTAGAGGTTGAACCATCTACACTGTTTCTCCAATTAGGTGAAATATTAAACACTTTTAGAAGGATTATTGCATAAAAAGCTAGGTACAGTCTATTCTATGCATGGCAAATATACTACGGAACAATTCTAGAAATCTGGATCTTGCCACTAGCAAATGTATAAAACATGCTAAGTGCAAAATGTTTTATTAAAAAATGTTTCAATAAATTTACATTTTTGTCTAGGATCAGGGAAAAAAAATAGGCAATCTTAAAAAGTCCCTGATGTGAGCGGCAAAAATCTCCGCAACCTTTCCTCATTTATGATCACATGCATATGAATCATGTGAGAAACATAAATAGAGAAGAGGCAAAAACTGGCAAAAAGTAGATATAAAAGATTAAGGGCTAGATTGCTAATAATATGCTTTATGGATATGCATAGCAGGTTTAAATTCAAACAAATCCCAGAACAATATATGACTGAATAGTAGGCGCACACAACTGCTAGGGATTTACTAAAGCCCAAAACATAGACCGCGTGCAATGGTGCAAACACTAGATAATACATATACCTTGAGACATAGTATACCAGTGAGAGACCAAGAAGAGGAACAGGGGGTGCACAGGCACCTTGACGCACGTTTCACCAACAGTGTTCTTCGTCAGCAGGTACCTGATTCATATACATGTGATTATCATAAAAGAGCAAAGGTTGGGGAGTTTTTTGCCTCTCACATCAGGGATTTTGGGTCCTTATTATGGATCATTTTTCCATATTTTTTTCCTGATGTGTGTCTATTAGTATCCCCTCCCTGCCACTATGTATTCATTTTTATTTATTTATTAATAAACCTAATTTATTGAATTGTTATATATTTGGTTGCCCCTATTTGATTCTATTCCTTTATTAAATATTTTATTTACCCATAATCAATCTAATGTAGAAATCGCTACAAAACCACATGCAGCCAAGTGGACATATGTGGTACTGTAGATGGGAGGAATCCATCTTTCTGGAAAAGTTGTGATAGATAATACTGTAGATTAATTGAGAATTTGTGTCGGTTCATTATAGTCTGAACATTTCTCTAAATCGTTCTTTCTGTACAGCAATGGGCAATCAACCATACTAAGTTGTTTTGTATTATTGTAGTCTGATGAGCACTTAGCCTAGCCATTAGAATATAATGACCGCAACAAAAAAAGATTTTTCTTAGGCCATTTGTGGTTAATAAAAATCCTCTTTATTGGTAAAATTATGCAATTTAATATAGATATTACTTCAAATCCCGATATGCATAAGGTATGTTCTTGGAAGTAGGGGGACCCCATTTTTTAGGGGTTTCGTTGGAAACTTTAGTGCTGTGCTTAGCGTAGAACACTATATAAATGTGAGCTTGACCCTTGGGCTACATTTACATAGATGTAAAACGGACTATTTTTCTCTTGTGTCATTCGTTTTGCACCTGTTTTTTTTTTTTCATCCAAATTTAAAGGGAATCTGTCAGCAGGTCTTTGCTCTGAAATCTGAAGACACCATGAGGTAAGGGGTAAAACACAGGAGCTTATCATTGCTGGACACAGCAGGGTGGGCCTCCTGTTCGGCAACACCCCTGTGATAAGCACCTCACTGTCTATGGACTTTGTATACAGAGAGCCTGGTGTGGGCGTGGTTAGCTTTCTCAGCTCTGCTGTATTGCTAAATCTAAAAACTCTGATTGCATGAGAATGGCTGCACCCAGTAATCTAAGTGATACATCTTTGGATTCTGCTTCTCTTTGCTTACATCAGGCTGCTCTCAGATGAAATAGGAAAAATCTTCTGACTGATTCCCTTTAAAAGCTGAAGCAGGTAGACTATCTGAACTTTTTTTGTCCTTTGACTTTTAATAATCAGTTAAAAACATACAAAAAAGTACAAAGTGCGTCTTCAGTTTTTTATTCTTTTTTACGGATCCTTATAGATTACAATGGCTAAGTCTGATCTATAAAACAGATGAGACTAGGACGTTCTCGGAGTCTCACAGACTGGACACATGAATCCATTTTTAAAATTGATGTGTGTATGGATTAATGAAAATCATGGGTCCGTGTGATGTCTGTTTAAAAAATGCACAAAGGATGTGTGAGTGTACCCTTAGATGTATTTGAGCTTTCTTTTTTTTTTTAAAACTAAATGATTAATTCCAGGGGTGGAAGGAGCGAAGAAGTGGCTCACAAGTGGAGAATACATATTTCTCTGAAATGTTACAAAGGTTCTTATATTTGTCTGTATCATTTAGGTATGCAGTTTGTAGAAATAGCAGTAACCATTTCACAAATTTGAGAACTAAGGAGGATTTTTGTTAGCATTGTGGCCTAATAAATAAAAAGCAACAACATGTGGCTACATAGTCTATAGCAGCAGATTGAAAAGTGAATATAATGTTTAATTTCCAACACAATTGCAATGTTTTTTTTTTAAAGCGTCATTTCTCCACAAATCCTACTCTATAGTTCTTAAAAAAATGTCAATAAATACGTAAAATGAAAAGGATTTTCTTCACCAGCCTTTAAAATACAGTGAAAAAAATAGTGTGTAGAGGAGGTTATAATACTTAGTCTACACCTATATTTTTTGCATTGAGCCTTTTATATTGGCGTATTTTTCTGGTGCGGGAATATCTACTGCCAACGATCCAGATGAATAGTAATGATCTCCTGATTTGTAGAGCTGAGGATTTAGGAGAGAACATACTTTTTCACATCACTGTGCTGGCAGTTTACTTTATAGTTTGCAGAGAATATTAATGGCTATAGGGTGTCTTGGAGACACTTGGAAGGATTGAGCCTGACATCTGGCTACTCAGCCAAGAAATGTAGCTGTCATCTTCATCCATAGCTTTCACTCACATGACTGGCCAGTAAACAAATGTCTGCCGCTCTCCATGGTGACTGATTGAATGTGTAGCATGACACAATTTAATGTGTGCCGTAGAGAGCTCCGGTGGTGGAATCAATAGCGCTGATCTGGTTTTACAGCATATTTATAATATGATCTATTGTAATGTTTATCATGAATGCATTCTTCTTGGCTTAGGAAACATATCGTTTATTAAGATATATACGCATTTAAAAATGTTTTTGACCTTTGTGGGTGCTTCATACTGGCACTGTCCGGGTTTCTGTTAAATCCTTGCATGACGTGATTACATACAATAAGAAATGTTTGAGATCTAACATGAATTTAAAGTGACATGTCGGACTGCAAACCTATTGACTTCACATGTAGAGATACTAAAGGGGTTATATGGGATTAAAAAATGTCTAACATACAAGGCAAAAACGATGGATCCTATTGGAACAATCCTTTATTGTCATACCTCTCTTGAATTAATCTTGGATATAGACACCACTGCCATCCCATTTCCATTCCCATCCTACTATTGACCCTATTTTAAGATTGACCCATCAACTCTTCTCAACAAACTCTATATTAGCAACCTCTTCTCTCCTAAACCCAAATTTTAAACCATGCGATTGAGGAGGAACATTTCTATGCATGGTGTGATTGGGTCACTGGCGATGTATTTGAGGAGATATGTGTCACCGAGGTTGCTATCTTCCATGATGTGAAACCCAGAAGCTTTTCTCCAGCATGTTATGTGCTGAAGAGGTTAATCAGCCATATTGGGTTGGGTTTTTTGTGAGTAGGTGTGAGATGGGCGGGATGCCTACTCACCATATCTCCACCACAAGGGTGTGGGCTGGAGGAGATAAATCTCCAGCATTGAGTTTTTTTTTCTGTTGTGTGTTTGGAGAAGGACATCTCCAGACTGTGTGGAACTTCAGCTCAGGAGGAGCATAAACTGGCGGATCCTGCATGCTATGGACTGTGCAATCATTTATCTTTTGTTTTGCCATTATGCCAGCAAAGCTCTGTTTATTTTGTTGAACCTGCAGTGCTTTTATCAAGTTTTAAATAAACCTGCAAACATAAACGTTCCTGTGTCTACTTTTGGAAGCAGCCGAGTGAGTCAATCTACCACAATGGTTACATCAAGGAAGATGCCAGAGCTGTCACTTTTAGTAGACTCCCAACGGCTGTCAAGTGCCGCAGTCTGCCCAGGTTGAAATTGCTTACAAACATCACGAATATCACACTTCTTAGAGTCGCTGCCGTTATCAGTGCCATCTCCATGCCCTCTTACTCCTTTTGAATCTCCTTGGTCACATAGAGATCCAGTGCGCCATTTGCTCTCGATGATTTACCAATGACTAATAGACCCTCCTGAGGACTTCTCTCCACTCTACCCATTTAAATGACTTGCGAGAAAAAAGGAAAATCCTAACGTCAGCACATAAATGTCTACAGAGTCCCAAGAATATTGCAAAAAAATCTACCCTACATTCACATCAACTTTTTGTTGGTGAAGGAACTGCCATACTGTTTGGTCCTACATATTTTTTATGAAGGACCTCTACGCCATACTTTTTGGTCCTACATATTTTTGGTGAAGGACCTCTACGCCATACTTTTTGGTCCTACATATTTTTGGTGAAGGAACTCTACGCCATACTTTTTGGTCCTACATATTTTTGGTGAAGGAACTCTACGCCATACTTTTTGGTCCTACATATTTTTGGTGAAGGAACTCTACGCCATACTTTTTGGTCCTACATATTTTTGGGAAGAGTTATGCTGGATCTCCTTCCAGTTTATGGGATGAAATTTGCCTGGTCTGTTCTAGTCTTTTCCTTCTCCATCACAGTGACACACCAATACCAATCTACCATGGATCCTTATCATTTGCTTAGTGCAGCAAAGGCCTGAATATTTGCTTTCTGGAAATCTTTCTTCCCACCAACTATTGCTAACTGTCAAGTTTGGACAAAAATCTGAACGGGGAAGATTCTTTATTTTCCATTGTGTTGGATATCTGAATTTTCTAGCAGTCAGCTGTGACTGGTTTCTCCACTGAATTCTTGTCAGTACAGCAGTATTTTTGAATCTCATTTTTTACATTTTGGTGCGTACCTTTCACAGTTGGCAAAAAAATGTTGTTACAATAATATGATTATTTTTTGTTTTTCTGCCCAGTCTAAACCCTTGGCAGACCTTCAAAATGCTTCCTCCATCAAAATGCAAATTGGAAGCAAGTGACAATCACTAGCAGTCAGATGTGTGTTTTTTTAGAATATGCAAATACTTTAAAGGGATTGTCCACTACTTAGATATTGTTTACATATCCTAGATGATAGATAGATGATTCTCCCACCATAAACTGTTTGCAGCGTCTCTGGTGGCTGGATGTAAGGACTGTGCACATCTGAAACAGCACGGCTTCGTACATTGTGTACTAGTCGTTCTCGGGTACTGCAGCCCAGCTCATATTCACCACAATGGGAGTTGAGCTGAAGCAACTTAGATGGAGCTGTGACATTTCAGCTTTACTGCTAACCGCTGATCTGTCGAGTACAGGGTATCTGATCTCAACTGATCTGATCTAAATGACCTGTCCTGACGATAGGCCTTCAATTTCTAAGTAGTGGACTACTCCTTTAGGTTTCAATGAACCCACGCTCACCTGATGTTCATTATAATGAATGATAAAATTGCAAAGTTGATTTACCAAAAATGACATTTTTAGAAGTTATTTGGACTATGCCATCTTCCTTTACAAAATACACAATAAACAATGGAAGTCTATGAAAGGAAGTTCAAACACCTATAGTGCTAACAGAATGCTCAGCCAAAGGAGCCGACCATTGAAATCATTGGGTGACAAGGTAGGGCCAAAGCTTATATCCTAAGAAGTGGTATTAACATGTTACTTGCCTGCTTCAAATCTAGGATTGTAATTTGAATTTGTGTGAAATTGTGATGCTTGTAAACGTCACTTCCTGTGGACAAGCAGGGAAGTCTAGATGTCCAGGGTCAAATACCAAGAGAGTTCTTCATTAACAGAGGGGTAAGACAAAAGGGTAAACAGGTCACAGTCAGAGGTCAGAATTCGGGAGGGGGGGTAGCGGATTGAGACTAAGGGACTAGGCAAACAGAAGGTCCAAAGTTGGGCAGAAAAAGATCAGAGTATAACAGAGCACTAGAGAACAAGGCACACACAAAACCGAGCTAAAGCTACAACTGGCAATATTCTGAACATTGTTAGCCAGCTAAATAGCCAGGAAGTTACACTGAAAGGTTAACACCGGGAGGAAACCCAGCAGACTCAGCCTGATTGAGCTGCTGGGCAATCCTATAACAATACTGACAGCCCGGCATACCCCGCTATCCGTAGGACAGCTGAGCTGTAACTCGCTCATTGCGCCCCTAGGACATAGTGAGTGGCGGGAATGTGACAGAAATTACATGTTTGCCTTAAAGAGCTTGTCTACTAGTTTTTCATTGATGACCTATCCTTAGGATAAGCCATCAATGTCTGATCGGTCGGCCCGACATACAGCACCCCTGCCGATCAGCTGTTCTCTGTGTCGGCGGCCGGAACTGCTTGATTACGGACCTGCTCCATATCCTGATAGTGGCCGCGGCAGGGTACTGCACATCCGCCTCCTATTGATTTGACGTGTAGTACCCTGCCGCGGCCACTATCAGAAGACGGAGCAGGTCCGCAATCAATCCGTGGCGGACCCCGACACTGAGAACACTGATTGGCATGGGTGCCGGATGTCGGACACCGACCGATCAGACTTTGATGACTTATGTTGGCAGCGGATCATTCAGGATACTCTCAAAGCGTGTTGACAACAGAAGAAACCTTTAATTAGCTATAAACAGGTACAGATATGATAGGCTTTGTGGAATCAGGACTATACATATCTTAAGTGTATCTGCAGCATCAGCAGGCTGCTTCTCCTCTCATGCACAGACACAGGAAAATGAAAACAGTCACATGGTCTTTTCTGTGTGTGCGCCTCTGGGAGTTTTTTTTTTTTTAACTTTATAGACAATACACAAACCTTTCAATAGAACATTTACATACACAGGAATGGAGTTGTTGCACTAAACATATTCCAACAGCTTATCCTAAGGATAGGTCATCAATGAAAACCTAGTGAACAACCTCTCTAAGGCAAACATGTCATTTCTGTCTTTAAGCCCCTTTAGTGGCATAACTTGTCATCGGTCTTGTGATCATAATTGCACACTCTCAGCAAAAATGTAATGAAAACTAAACTGCCATTTTTGTTTTTTATTGCCTTAAATGTTACCAAATTGAATAATAGAGTTATAAAAACAATGGTTCCCCGCCGTCCTGGTTTCTACAGTATTAGTCACCTATTCAACTATAAGTTGCCCTGTCAGTATTGTATCTAGATGTGGACTGTTGGGTACGCTGATAGAACAACTTGATGTGACTTCACAAAACTACTAAACTGGTATGAAGTTTTTTTTTACTGTAAGCAAAAATATAACAGAAGAGGCAAAACCTCTCATCTTTCCGTTGTGTGTGTTTGACATGTTCTTTTTGGATGTAGTGAACAATATTTGGGTGTCACGTCTGTTTTGTTACTAGAGGCAGCTGTTTCCTGGCTAGCATTGTTCCTGCTTAGAGCCCTTTGTCTGTGTATTATATCCATCATTCTGAAGGCTGAGCATTACTACTCTCTATATAAAGGTGACGTTTACTGTAGAATTATTGGTGGTTAAAATGACAGCGTGTAATCCTTAATAACCATCTGTATTTTCTTTTTTTTTTTTTTGTTTTGAATTTTGCAAAATGTTGAAATATAATGCCTGATCTTTATCTGCCATTCCGAAAGATCAGACACATATAAATATATATAGAAATTTATTTTTGGTTTGTTTTTTTCTCCAGTTTACCAGTAAAGCAAAATAAATAGAAAAATCCTCAATCCTCTGAATCACTCCTCAGGATACTGGCTGATAGGAGCATAAATATCTTTGCCAAGATTTCCATTTTATTAGTGAAAATGAAAATAAAGTTATAAACTGAGCTCAGAAGCTTCTATCAACTACACTTTTTTGGAAGATCCGCCATTCTTAATATGGACTATTATCTGGAATTTGTAGCTTGTGACCCACAGACAACATCTCATCACCATGTTGAGATTAGGGGGTCCCACTCTTAGACTGGCTCCCTTTCTTTCACATATGTTAATCCTATTTGGGGAACACGGATAATTCTCTGGCTTTTGTGATTTATTTACAACTAGAGATTTTATTTCTTTAGCTGCTTATTCATAAAATAAATGGTCAGCCACCAAATATTATACCAGGGTGTACTTCTCCCTGGTCAGGGTGTGGGGCCTATTGACAGTGGGATTGAGATTTTACTTAGAGGGGTGGCCAATTGCTAGGAAAACCCCTATTTACTCTGAATTTTTGCCCCTGTTAAAATAAAAACCTCCTATACTCACTGCAGCCCTGACTTCCTGTTGATGTTCGATTCGATCGAAGAAGGGGACAGTGATGCCGATGCTGATTGGGCTCAAATGACGTAACAACCTCACGTGAGCGCCGGGAACGAAAGTGCTGACGCCACTGGACCGGCACTGGAGGTGAGTATAGGTGTTTTTATTTCAATGGGGCCAAACATGAGGAATGAGTAGAGGTTGTCCTAGTAGTGGACAACCACTTTAACACTTGATTGTTACAACCTATCAGGCTCTGTGTTTAGTTTTTATTACTTATTTTTTTAAGAATTTATAGAAATTATAGGATGACACAGTGCTTTGTCTTGTTCTCCCCCCTGGTGATCACATGATTGATAACACAAGAATGTGAGAGACCATCAAACATGTTGCCAATTTCCAGCCATTTAACACCACCAGTCAGCGGGTGTAAACCCAGTTTAGGTGGTAACTATGTACAATCTAGGAAGGTAATGAATAAAGTGATTGTGCATAAAACAATTTAACGCTTCGTATTGTGCAATGTAAAGGCACCCTTTGCCAAAGGAGAAACCCAGGTGAACTTTAACCACCTGGTCATTTTCCATTTTGTTATTGTTTTTTCCTCCCCTTCTTCGAAGAGCCAAAACGTTTTAATTTTTCCATCCACAGTGATATGAGGGTTTGTTTTTTGAATGACATTGTTCATTTTATCATGTGATGAACTGTAAAACAGAAAAAAAATTCCCAGTACAAAAAAAGTGCAATTTCACAATTTTTTGGGGGGTTCTGTATTTACCATGTTCACTATATGCAATATGATTCTCCAGGTCAGTACGAGTACGCAGATATCAAACGCAGTTTTTTTTTTTATTTGAGTGGTGAAAAAAAATTGGAAATTTGTAAAACAAAACAATTTTTGCTTTTGTCGCCATTTTCCGAGACTAATGTTTTTATTTTTCGGGGGCTGGGTGAGGGCTTATCTTTTGCACTTTGAGCTGATGTTTTTACTGATACCTTTTTGGGGTGGATACGATGTTTTGATCGCCTCTTATTGCATTTTATTACAATGTTGCAGCAGCCAAAAAACATAATTCTTACATTTTGATTTTTCTTTACGACGTTTACCAATCTGATTAATTTATTTTACATTTTGATCAGACTTTTATGAACTCAGTAATGGCAAGTATGTGTATTTTTTTTTTTTACGTTTTATTGTTAATTAGGCAAAAATGGGGTGATTTGAACTTTTGTGGGTTTTTTCATATTGTTATAGGGAAAATATATATTCTTGTACCATGTTAGCCAGTAGATAGAAAAATATTTAGATTTGAGAGTCCTCAGTGGTTGATACCTTTTAATGATTAACTGAAAAGATGGTAACAAATTGCAAGCTTTCGAGACTACTCAGGTCTCTTCATCAGGCATAGTATACCACAAAATCTGAAGAGTCACATATTTATACACAATAAGACACACAAAAAATGCAATAGGTAAGACAGGTGATGAAAAGCAGAGTTATTATGGAAGAGATAAACAGTTCTGGCTATAAATATTTTAGCAGTTAATAGATAAGGAGTGTGAAGGTTTTATTGTCCTGTGACTAGGTCCAGTGTTGTGATGGCCTCACAGGTCTGAGAAGCACATTCCTTAGTTGATGTAGAATGACATAAATCCATGCCACACATTCATTCCTGCTTTGAAAGTGTTAAAGGTCACCATCAGTTTTTTATTCTGAGATTCTTCTTTCTCTTTGAGGTTTGAAGTTACCTTTTAATACCAGTAATTTCGGGTCTTTTATGCTTTGATCAGGGGAACAAAAATGCTTGGCTACAGGCAGATCTATTCTTTTTTCTTTTATTGTGTGGCGATGATGATTCATCCTTGTTCTAAGTTTTTGCCCGGTCTCCCAGGTACGTTCAGCTGTATCACATCTAATGTAGTGTACTTAATTATATGTACCAGCTGGGGGTCTTTATGTAGGTGACCTTTAACACTTTCAGAGCAGGAATGAATGTGTCGCATGGATTTATGTCATTCTACATCAACTAAGGAATGTGCTTCTCAGACCTGTGAGGCCATCACAACACTGGACCTAGTCACAGGACAATAAAACCTTCACACTCCTTATCTATTAACTGCTAAAATATTTATAGCCAGAACTGTTTATCTCTTCCATAATAAATAATCACCTGTCTTACCTATTGCATTTTTTGTGTGTCTTGTTGTGTATAAATATGTGACTCTTCAGATTTTGTGGTATACTAGCCTGATGAAGAGACCTGAGTAGTCTCGAAAGCTTGCGATTTGTTACCATTTTTTCAGTTAGCCATTAAAAGGTATCAACCACTGAGGACTCTCAAATCTAAATATTTTTCATATTGTTAAAAACTTTCTTTTTTTTAAACTTTTTACTGTATTTGTTAGTCCTGATCTCTTGTATTATGTATAGTGAAAATGACGATCTCCTATGAACGCCAGCTACTGGCTGGCTTCCACAGGAGGATCCTCATTATAAGCACGGAGGTCTTCAGCAGACCCCCCCGGCTGTCATAACCCATCAATGCCCCGCGATCATGTCACGGGCATGCCGATGGGAGCGAGGAATGACGTGCTATCTGCAGACGCATGATGAATGCTCCTCTCCACCTGTGGCTGTTAAAGGCACATGATGCCTGATGAAATCAGTCATCATCTGCCGGGAAAGATGCAGGCTTGGTGTGTTCTCCCTTGTCTTGACGTACCCTCCTGGCATTTGACCATGGACTGTTTCCTTGCCATGCCTTTGTCTTACCCCTCTGTACTAAGAGCTCTCCTGGTATCTGACCTTGAACCTCCTGACTTGACTACCCTGTCTCATGGCTTGCCCGTGAGTAGTGACTCAGCGTCTCAATAGGTAATTTTCTGATAACCTTCCTTTTAATGATTATGAGATGTCTCATCTTGTCATAGCCAATACAGCACAGCCGACAAGTGTGCTGTAGAAAACAGGAAACTGCCTGCTCAAACGGTGAAAATGTGAAAACCTAAATTAAATCTAAATTACTCAGTTGATTAAATAAAAATCTACAGCCTTAATATCTGTACCTACTAAAGATCGAGTTAACAGGCCCCAAATATGTTCTTGGACAACCCCTTCTTAAATGCTGTAGTTCACCTTGTAAAATAAAAAAAGCTTAAACTCGCCTCCTGCGGCAGTGCCGTAGCAGCGATTGTCGGCACCTGGTCTCCCGTCACTAGCATGAGGCGTAACAGTCAGCAGCCACTGATGGACTGCAGTGCTTACACATTACTTGGGTGAAGCTTCAATATCTGACAGAAGTGTGAGCAACGTAGCCGATCACTGTCCACTGATTGGCTGCAGTGCTCACGTGGCATAGTAGTATCACGAGAGCGCCAGGAGACCTGATACATCATTGCTTGGATGGTGTATATGCTGCAGGTGAATATGCAGGTTTTTTTTATTTTACACGGGGAATACAGTATGTAAGGAGGGGGAAGAAGTAGTCGACAACCCCTTTAAGCGCCATGTAGTCATCAGTAGGTTGTGTGAATTGTGCAGAACATGTTTAAAGGTTAATGAATATAATTGTTGTTTAATTGCCATTTTTATTAAGAAATACATTGTGTTCTTATTATCCTAGTTGACTTCAGACCTCATGCCAATATGGATACCACCCATCACATGCTCCTGTTTGGATGCCGCTCCCCCGCCTCCACTGAAGAATACTGGTATGTGGGTCTCCGTAATCTGTCAGTCTTTAACATACTAGAATAGAGCATACACTATGTAATTCATATTTTATCATAGCAATTTATTTTAACTTTCTGTCCATTTATTTTCAATGAAACCGTTTGCCTTGCTTGTCCTAGTTAGTGGTAAAAGTTATTCATGTGATTGGTAATGATCGTTCTGTCCCCATATGCAGTCCCCTGTTTTATACCGGGCCATGTGCTGCCGATTGCATTACTATTTATGTATTGATGAAAGTCTAATTATAGGCAAACGAGTGTTTTGCTTGTTCGTTGGGTGATAGCTGAAATGTTTACACTGGAAAATAACCAGGAACAATGGCCTCTGTTAAATGGGTCATTAGAAGTATTGGGCATTGAAGAACTTCCAGGACAGCATTGTGATGGGCATTAAGGATGTTGATGGCATTTTTATTAAACAGTTGTATCCAGCCCTGAAGTAAAATGTTAAAGGGAATCTGTCAGCTGGTTTTTGCTACCTCATCTGAAAGCAGCATGATGTTGACAAAGAGAAGCTGAATCCAACGATGTATCACTTAGATTACTGGGTGCAGCAGTTCTGACACAATCAGAGATTTTAGATTTAGAATGAAGCAAAGCTGAGAAAGCTAACTCCGCCCACACCACAGCTAATCCCGCCCACACCAGGCTGTCTGTGCACAAAGCTGGACTGTGGAGTAAGCCAAACCTCCGACACCTCAATTTCCATGACTCCATGACTCCCTCATACATGGCTCATGTTTAAGTGATAAATTTACTGTAGCACAGATTCATCTCAGCTAAAAGTCCAGACCCTTAGATCAGGAATAGGACAGACATTTATAGGACATTTCATAACTTTCCCAAATTCTTATGAAAAAAATATTCCCCACAAACAGCATTGAACTACTGTGCCCAATTTATTATATATTTTAGGAGTTGGAGTTGGTCCATTTAATACCGACTGACTCCACCAAAATGGACACCGACTCCACAGCCCTGGTACAAAGCCCATAGACAGTGAGGTGCTTCATTGCAAAACTAGTCCAGCAATGTTAATCTCTTAGTGATAAATCGTTAGCAAACAACAGCGCGCACTTTGACAAGTGACACATCCCTGAATTCTATGTTTCAGCCACTATCTCCTGCTGTCTTCAGATTACATAGCAAAAACCTGCTGACAGATTCCCTTTAAGTGAATTCATCAACATGAAAATAGTAGCAATAACATTTATGGATGCTAACGAACTTGTCCACATCTTTATTTCTTTACATTTCTGATGATTCCTGCATCCCCCGATGTGCGCTGTTTGATGTCATCCCGGGAATGGAGTTGTAGGAAATCGTTGTTGTGTCCGTTTCCTGCTGATACTAAATACATTACTCTGTTGTGTGATGCGGTACCATGCTCCTCGCTCCTCTCACTGCCTTCTTTGCTCACAGCTCCCATTCGTTCTCCCGTTGTATTACCAGCACATCCTTTATGATCTCCTGTGATCAGGAGGCCCTAGGTAATGTGACCACGAGACGAGAGTCAATCAGAGCTGGAATAAAACGCTGCAGAGAGCACGGGTGAAAGTTTAGATCTTTGGGGGGCAAACTAATCAGTCACAAAAATGACATTAAGAGACATCAGGCTCATTGGCACATTAAAGTTTAATCTCACAACACCCCTTTAATAAGGAATATAATATCTGCTGCTTCAGTTGTTGGGGTCTGAAACTACTGTCATGGTCCATGTTGGCGGTTTAATAGGAAATTTTTTAAAGTCTTTTTAAAGTACCACTCCATCGGGCTTTTTTTAAAATTTCAGCATTAGAGGAGTGCTACTCAACTAAGTTCCCTGAGCCTAGTCTTGTACTTATCACCTGCTGTCTTCAGCTGTTCCCAGCGCCACTCCAGTCCTGCTCCGCCATCTTGTGACCCCAACTTCTGACTGACCACAAGTTAAAGGTAGCAATCACGAGTTCTCATGTAAGTCTATGAGATCCCTGTTCTGGCCTTGTTCTGGCTCTCATAGACTTACATTGAATAGTGACTTCTGGATCACCCAGCAAACTCTAGAGCGATCCGGCAGGTCACAAGCTGCAGAACACGACCGGAGGTGCACTGATAAAAGGTGAAGACTGCGACTGGTGAGTGTAGTACTGGGGGCAGGGAGTCTACATTAGTAGCAGCACTCCAGCGCTGCAATAGAAAATACCCACTGGAGTGGTGCTTTAAGTAATGCTGCTGTGAATTTTGCTTTGTTTTTTATTCTGGTGGATTTCCAATGTCCTTTTATTTCCTGATACAGATGTGGAAGGATCTACATGGCGATTTTTGCCTATGTTTATTACTTTGTAAAAACAGAAAATGTTCAATAAAAATACAATTGAAATTTTTTTTTTAGAAAGCCTTACGTTTCTCTTAAGAACTGCTGATGTAAATGTATGCATCGGTCCGAAATATACATTTCATCGGGTGGACACCCATGAGCACATGACTTGGCGCGTCTCTCCTGGCGGGGGCTTCTTAGACTGCCTGATGGTTTCGACTTCCATTTTTGAGTTATGTCTACTGTTTTATTCCTTGCTATTCATTTTACGGAGCAACGTGCTCATGTTATGCATTATTTAGTGACATTTAGAATGACTATTTTAATATGTATAACCTATATGCAAATGGCTGGTGTTTACACAAGCAACGCTGAACCCACTAAGAGGTTAATCTATTAGTAATACGGCGTCTGTGCCTGCCATTCTGGCATCATCGCGGCTCATAATTGGGTTATGCCTATATAGTTTTATTAACAGTGTGCGGATACCGGTGACGTGCACTCGTGTAGCTCTGCCGCCAGGAACATTGATGCATCCTAATGCTAACTGGCTTCCCCTGGAGAATATCTCTCTTTAACCTTAATAATGCAAATTACTTTTCTGCTCAGATTTTGATGCTTATTCGGAGTAGGTCTCGCCCCTAATTTATGCCTTTGGCACGCTGATTGAAATGTGATGCTTGAAAGACAAAACATCCTGAATTTCTAGCTGAAAAACAAACAAGCGGTATGTCTTCTGGGGAAAGAGTCATTATTACACTTCCATCCTACATGCAAATAATATTGTAAAAATGTTTCAGAAGCGGATTTTCTTTTATATATATATCTAAATGTAAAGTTCATTTTCAGTATTTATACAGGCAATACTGTGCGGAAGTATTTTACTGGTAATAGCAAGTCTTATAGGTGTTGGAGCCGCATTTTGCATCAAAATGATCTGATTTAAAGGGGTTGTCCGGCCTTAGTGCACAAGTCTGCAGTCACTTTATGTAACTGCAGACTTGTGAATCCTCACTGCACACTGTGAGGATTTTCCAGTGCCAGCGGTGGGCGCCTGATGCAAGTATGGAATTTGCATACATTTGGTCATGTGTCAACTAGACGTCCGCAGCCTCACTCATTGTAGGTGATTTAAGTAAGGCCGGATACATCTAGTCGGAATGTGTCCGGAAGTATACAAATCGCATACTTGTGGTAACATGACCGCACCGGAGAATCCTCACTTTGCACAAATCTACTACTGGGCAACATCATGCTCCTATGATTACTCTGCTATTTAAAGATCTATAACCAGTGGGCAACCCTACATAGGGGTATATTTTTAACTAAACATATAAAATTTCTGTGCCATGTTCAAAATATATCTTAATAGTGGCCAAGCTTCATTTTTCTGTTACATATCTGCTCATCCCTTCCTTTCCTTCACACAGTCATGAATACAAAGATTAAAAGATTACTGAAGATATTTTTCTTATTGGGTTCCGTGCTTTTTGAGATAAATCCATTTTTATTAAAGGGGGTGTATTATGATTGCAAGTTCAATTCCATCCACAGAATAGGTGACAACAACTTGCTGATCGCTGAAGGTCTAAATTGCTGTATGTCAGTACATTAGATTTCGCCCACAATTTTTGTGATTGGTTTGGACCCCCCTGCAATTGACAGATTATCACTTACTATATTCTCAATACTACCCCTTTAATAGGGGTTTTTCAACCATACTAAAAATTTTACAGAGACCATGCATGGCAGGAAAAAAAAACATTAATGTCACCACTGTGATTCCAGCGTGGTTGGCTTTGGTAGTCTGTGCCAGACTGAAAATCATTTGACCGCTGCAGCCAATCACAGGCCCCAGTGTTGCTGTGACAGAGAAATGGCGACATCTAGTTTTATGGTCCAACATAGAGCACCAGAGCAGCCTATGCCAAATCTACGGTGGTGACTACATGTGAGTGTACACTACCCAAATCAGTTCTCATACTTTGCACTGACAAGGGCCAACAGCCTGAAGCACCGTGTCTGCAAATTGAGATTATGATTTGGCTTTTATCCTAAGTCATATTGCATGACTCGTTAAAGGGTCGATTGTGGATTGCTGCTTCCAATAGGTGGTGCTATACACCGCATGCAGAATTATTAGGCAAATGCGTATTTTGATCACTTCGATACTTTTCATACATGTTGTCCTACTCCAAGCTGCATAGGCTTGAGAGACAACTACCAATTAAGTAAATCTGGGGATGTGCATCTCTGTAATTAGGAGGGGTGTTGACTAATGACAACAACACCCTATATAAGGTGTGCTTAATTATTAGGCAGCGTCCTTTCCTTTGACAAAATGGGTCAGGAGAGAGATTTGACGGGCTCTGAAAAGTCCAAAATTGCAAGATGTCTTTCAGAGGGATGCAGCAGTCTTGAAATTTCCAAACTTTTGAAGCGTGATCACCAAACAATCAAGCGTTTCATGGCAAATAGCCAACAGGGTCGCAAGAAGCGTGTTGGCCAAATAAGGCGCAAAATAGCTGCCCATGAATTGAGGAAAATCAAGCGTAAAGCTGCCAAGATGCCATTCGCCACCAGTTTTGCCATATTTCAGAGCTGCAACGTTACTGGAGTATCAAAAAGCACAAGGTGTGCGATACTCAGGGACATGGCCAAGGTAAGGAAGGCTGAAAAACGACCACCTTTGAACAAGAAACATAAGATAAAACGTCAAGAATGGGCCAAGAAATATCTTAAGACTAATTTTTCAAAGGTTTTATGGACTGATGAAATGAGAGTGACTCTTGATAGGCCAGATGAATGGGCCAGAGGCTGGATCAGTAAAGGGCAGAGAACTCCACTCCGACTCAGACACCAGCAAGGTGGAGGTGGGGTACTGGTATGGGCTGGTATCATCAAAGATGAACTTGTGGGACCTTTTCGGGTTGAGGATGGAGTGAAGCTCAACTCCCAGACCTACTGCCAGTTTCTGGAAGACAACTTCTTCAAGCAGTGGTACAGGAAGAAGTCGGTATCGTTCAAGAAAAACATGATTTTCATGCAGGACAATGCTCCATCACATGCATCCAACTACTCCACAGCGTGGCTGGCCAGTAAAGGTCTAAAAGAAGAAAAAATAATGACATTCACCTGATCTGAACCCCATAGAGAACCTGTGGTCCATCATAAAATGTGAGATCTACAGGGAGCGAAAACAGTACACCTCTCGGAACAGTGTCTGGGAGGCTGTGGTGGCTGCTGCACGCAATGCTCATCGAAAACAGATCAAGCAACTGACAGAATCTATGGATGGAAGGCTTCTGAGTGTCATCATAAAGAAAGGTGGCTATATTCATCACTATTTTTTTTGTTTTTGCATGTCAGAAATGTTTATTTCTAAATTTTGTGCACTGATATTGGTTTACCTGGTGAAAATAAACAAGTGAGATGGGATTATATTTGTTTTTTATTAAGTTGCCTAATAATTCTGCACAGTAATAATTACCTGCTAAAACAGATATCCTCCTAAGATGGCCAAATCTAAAAAAAAAAACACTCCAACTTCCAAAAATATTAAGCTTGGATATTTATGAGTCTTTTGGGTTGATTGAGAACATAGTTGTTGATCAATAATAAAAATAATCCTCTAAAATACAACTTGCCTAATAATTCTGCACACAGTGTAGAGTTCAAGTCCTCTTTCTCTCTGAAGAGACAATTTGCATTTGTACATTAGTTTGTAACTTTCACCCCATTCATGGCACCTATCCAGTATTTATATGGCCAGACAATCCCTTTAGTGGCAGCTGTAGCAAAGAAGATGTAACACTTGGGAGCAGAATCTAAAATTCACTGGGTTTTTGCCGCTTAGAGTCCATTCACATGGACCAACCAGCGACATTAAATTACGGCCGGTCAGCTACTTGTTTGCTGAACAACGTGTATTTGATAGAATGTGTACACAGACCTATCTCTTCAGATGTAAACAGAACGATCTGTTAGGCTGCGTGCTCACTATGCTTTTTTAAAGCGTTTTTGCCGTGGAATTTCCGCAGCGAAAATGCTTAAAAAACATTTGGTAATACGTGCCCCATGGTCCCCAATGATAATCTGCATGTGCTGTGCCGCTGCGGATTATCATTGCGGAAAAATACGCAGCATGTCCATTAATTTTGCGGACAACTAGCGTAATTGCCGCCATTGACTTGCATTGAATCGCTTAATATCCGCATGACTACATGTGCACATGCGGATATTAAGCGATTCAATGTGCGGATGGTACCCGAGTCTGGAGAAGAGGAGACTCTCCTCCAGACCCAGGTACCATGGTACCTGTTAAAAAAAAAATTTAAAATAAAGATTATACTTACCTTCCGATGGCCGTCGGTCTCCTCAGCGATGCGTCCGGTCTCTTGTACAGCTCGCGATGGTCTAAAAGGATCTTCCATGACGTCATTTAGTCATGTGACAGGTCACGCGACCGCTGACGTCGGCGGTCGTGTCACCTGTCACATGACTAAATGACGTCATGAAAGGTCCTTTCACACCACTGCGAGCCGTACAAGAGAACGGACGCAGCGGAGAAAAGACCGGGGGCCATCGGAAGGTGAGTATAATCTTTATTTTTTACCATTTTTATTCTTTTTTTTAACTATTAACTTGGTCACTCTATATAAATCCATTCCGGTTGCATGGATTTACAGGTGCATCTCACTAAATTAGAATATCATCAAAAAGTTAATTTATTTCAGTTGTTCAATACAAAAAGTGAAACTCATTTATTATATAGAGTCATTACAAACAGAGTGATCTATTTCAATTGTTTATTTCTGTTAATGTTGATGATTATGGATTACACCTAATGAAAACACAAAAGTCATTATCTCAGTAAATTAAAATAATTAATAAAAAACACGTGGAACAGTTTTCTAAGAGTTTAGAAAGGCCTCTTGGTCTGTTTCAGTAGGCTCCACAATCATGGGGAAGACTGCTGACTTGACAGATGTCCAGAAGGCGGTCATTGACGCACTCCACAAGGTCCAAGAGTTCCAATTTTCATTTGGAAATCAAGATCCCAGAGTCTTGAAGAAGAGTGGAGAGGCCACAATCCAAGCTGCTTGAGGTCTAGTGTGAAGTTTCCACAATCAGTGATGGTTTGGGGAGCCATGTCATCTGCTGGTGTAGGTCAGCTGTGTTTTATCAAGACCAAAGTCAGCGCAGCCGTCTATCAGGAAATTTTAGAGCACTTCATGCTTCCCTCTGCCGCCAAGCTTTTTGGAGATGGAAATTTCATTCTCCAGCAGGACTTGGCCCCTGTCCACACTGCCAAAAGTACCAATACCTGGTCTAAAAACAACAGTATCACTGTGTTTGATTGGCCAGCAAACTCGCCTGACCTTAACCCCACAGAGAATCTATGGGGTATTGTCAAGAGGAAGATGAGAGACACCAGACCCAACAATGCAGACGAGCTGAAGGCTGCTATTAAAACAACCTTGGCTTCCATAACACCTCAGCAGTGCCACAGACTGATCGCCTCCATGCCACGCCGCATTGATGCAGTAATTGATGCAAAAGGAGCCCCGACCAAGTATTGAGTGCATTTACTGAACATACATTTCAGTAGGCCAACATTTTGGATTTTAAAAACATTTTTCAAGCTTTTGTTATAAAGTATTCTAATTTACTGAGATAATGCCTTTTGTGTTTTCATTGGCTGTAATCCATAATCATCAACATTAACAGAAATAAACACTTGAAATAGATCACTCTGTTTGTAATGACTCTGTATAATATATGAGTTTCACTTTTTGTATTGAAGAACTGAAATAAATTAACTTTTTGATAATATTCTAATTTAGTGAGATGCACCTGTATATAGTGTGACCAAGTTGTCAAGCACTTTTCCAAGTGATGCTAAAATCGCTTGGAAAAGCGCTTGATAACCCGCATGCAGAAATGCATGCAAAAACACTTGACAAACGCTTCTACCTGACAGGAAAAACGCATGTAAAATCTGCAGCATATCTGCATCGTGGGCACTTAGGCAAATAGGTCAGTAATGGATCGTTCAGTATGCATAGGCTGGCGATGTTCGCAACGCAGATCTTGTTTACACAGGATGATGCGTTGCCGAGATCGATGATCTTTTGTGTAGCATTTTCCCTGACATACGAGAATTTTACTCGATTGTCTGGTAACCGGCAGCCTGTTCACACTGCACAATTATTATGGAACACTCGTTCACGATTTTCATGCAGTGTAAATGGACCTTTAGTTAGGAATCTATATAGATGATCTTATTGATGTGACTGTGTTTTATACACTGCTCAAAAAAATAAAGGGAACACTCAAATAACACATCCTAGGTCTGAATGAATGAAATATTCTCATTGAATACTTTGTTCTGTACACAGTTGAATGTTCTGACAAGAAAATCACACAAAAATCATCAATGGAAATCAAATTTATTAACCAATGGAGGCCTGGATTTGGAGTCACCCCCAAAATTAAAGTGGAAAAACACACTACAGGCTGATCCAACTTTGATGTAATGTCCTTAAAACAAGTCAAAATGAGGCTCAGTATTGTGTGTGGCCTCCACGTGCCTGTATGATCTCCATACAACGCCTGGGTATGCTCCTGATGAGGTTGCGGATGGTCTCCTCCCAGACCTGGACTAAAGCATCCGCCAACTCCTGGACAGTCTGTGGTGCAATGTGACGTTGGTGGATAGAGCGAGACATGATGTCCCAGATGTGCTCAATCGGATTCAGGTCTGGGGAACTGGCGGGCCAGTCCATAGCTTCAATGCCTTCATCTTGCAGGAACTGCTGACACACTCCAGCCACATGATGTCTGGCATTGTCCTGCATTAGGAGGAACCCAGGGCCAACCGCACCAGAATATGGTCTCACAAGGGGTCTGAGGATTTCACCTCGGTACCTAATGGCAGTCAGGCTACCTCTGGCGAGCACATGGAGGGCTGTGTGGCCCTCCAAAGAAATGCCACCCCACACCATTACTGACCCACTGCCAAACCGGTCATGCTGAAGGATGTTGCAGGCAGCAGATCGCTCTCCACGGCGTCTCCAGACTCTGTCACGTCTGTCACACGTGCTCAGTGTGAACCTGCTTTCATCTGTGATGAGCACAGGGCGCCAGTGGCGACTTTGCCAATCCTGGTGTTCTGTGGCAAATGCCAAGCATCCTGCACGGTGTTGTGCTGTGAGCACAACCCCCATGTGTGAATGTCGGGCCCTCATACCACCCTGATGGAGTCAGTTTCTAACCATTTGTGCAGACACATGCACATTTGTGGCCTGCTGGAGGTCATTTTACAGGGCTCTGGCAGTGCTCCTCCTGTTCCTCCTTGCACAAAGGCGGAGGTAGCGGTCCTGCTGCTGGGTTGTTGCCCTCCTACGGCCCCCTCCACGTCTCCTGGTGTACTGGCCTGTCTCCTGGTAGCGCCTCCAGCCTCTGGACACTAGGCTGACAGACACAGCAAACCTTCTCGCATTGATGTGCCATCCTGGATGAGCTGCACTACCTGAGCAACTTCTGTGGGTTGTAGAGTCCATCTCATGCTACCACGAGTGTGAAAGCACAACCAACATTCAAAAGTGACCAAAACATCAGCCAGAAAGCATTGGTACTGAGATGTGGTCTGTGGTCCCCACCTGCAGAACCACTCCTTTATTGAGGGTGTCTTGATAATTGCCATTAATTTCCATCTAGTGTCTATTCCATTTGCACAACAGCATATGAAATTGATTGTCAATCAGTATTGCTTCCTAAGTGGACAGTTTGATTTCACAGAAGTTTGATTTACTTGGAGTTATATTCTGTTGTTTAAGGCTATGTGCCCACGTTGCATTTATGAAGCAGAAAATTTCTGCTGCATAAATGCAAGTCCTCTCCCGGAAAAACGCATGCGGAATTCCGCACGCGTTTATCGCGCATTTTTTGCGCGTTTATCACGCGTTTTCCACATGCGGAATTGCCTTGCGTTTTTTATGCATTGGACTAAGGCAATTCCGCTTGCGGAAACGCAAAATTAAATGACATGCTGCGGATTTTTGAACGCGGCATAAACGCTGCGGAAAAATCCGCAGCATGTGCATAGAACATGCGGAATCCCATTGGGGACCATGGGGTGCGGATATACATGCGTTTTTCAAGCGCATATGCTGCGGAAATTCCGCAGCATATACGCTTGAAAAATGCTACGTGGGCACACAGCCTAAGTGTTCCCTTTATTTTTTTGAGCAGTGTATATAAAATTCAAAGCCAAAATAGGTTTGATTATTTTTATTATGCTGAATTACCAGCAAGGACACATTTTACTCTTCAAAGTATGCTACAAAATCACATAATTATATAGCATTTAGAACAAAATTTCAGGTTTCGCATTTCCATTTATCATGTGTCTATTTTCTGTTAGAAATACACGTCACTCAGTCTCTCGGTGCAGAAATTAGCTCTGTTATGTCTTCAGAATATCACTTGTCAATATCATTGACTTTTACAGATTTGCCAAAAAATGTACTAAGCATGAGTTTAAGGCTACAGTCACACTATCAGTATTTGGTCAGTATTTTACCTCAGTATTTGTAAGCCAAAACCAGGCGAGGAACAATCAGAGGGAAAGTATAATAGAAACATTTCACCACTTCTGTATTTATCACCCATTCCTGGTTTTGGTTTACAAATACTGAGGTAAAATACTGACCAAATACTGATAGTGTGACTGTAGCCTAAGGGACACTATTTGTAGGACAGATTTTCACACCTGCTTTTCTAACAGTTGGAATTGATGCATCTCAATGAAATGTCTGCGTTATTTATCTGAATATGAAAGGATATACATATAAACCACAGGTCATATCTTTTCATGATGACGTCAGCAATCTCCAAGTCCGAGCACTGCAGTTTTTACTGATAATAGGTGAAAAAAAAAAACAAATGCCACGAGCACACAACTGTAGGATACCTCACTGCGTTTTCTGAGATATAAAGACCCCTATACAGATTATGTAGCTGTTGGCTGAATGATTGTTCATCTGACAGCTATCTCCCCCAACTCCCCCACACATAGGAATATTTATTAGCAGTAGCAGCAAGTCAACAGACTTAATTTTTATCACTTAGTATTGAGCAGAATTAATATACAACAATAATAATAAGCAAAATTAAATTTGGCCGGTTGGTTCGACCCTTCACAAGTCACAGTTTCTCATCTGGCTCCTTGAGAAAATTAGTTGGCCTCCCCTGTTTTAAGGTATGACGCTGTATAACCAAACAGTTACATAGGTCGCCCATTGGCAACAACCATATGCTGTGTAGTATACTTTTATACATGGAACGGATATGATCTACTACCACCCTGACAAGCAACAAAAGAATACTTTTTGTCCTTTATTAGGTGAATGGAGGCTTTGGCTTTTTGGAGCATATATTGACTGCTTGCACACAAGATGATATGTGAAATTAAAATTTTTCAGCTATACGCTAAAAAGTTAATTTATAAGGCCAGAGTGGATTCTTAAATCCTAATAGTTATGAGTACTGACAATTGACATGTTCCTGTATCTCTGTGTATCACCACCTATACCATAAATGGCCCATTTGACCTTCATAAATTTGTTGAGTTTTCAGTTTAGTTGTATACTGTGATAAATATGTAATAAGGGCCATCATACACCGCATGACAATGCTACAAGTCATAACTACAATTGAAGGTTGAAATATGACTATTAGGAGAAGATATAGGATTTTTTTTACCACTATAAAGAACTATATTTAAAGAGACCTCTAAATCTTTTATCAAACTTCCCAGACTGGATGAAGCTTATGATTTTAAAACCGTTGTGCGCTTAGAAAAAAAATAGTTCAAAGACAAGCCGGATCCATGCTTTAGACTTATCCCGTCACGGTAATCTTCAGATAAAGGAGGATTAGACTAGATCAGTTTGGTGTTAATGCCAGGATCGTTGATGTACTTCCCACAGTTTCTATATTCTTTAGAAGCGAACGAAGTGCAGCAGCAATATTGATGACCTTGGCACACAACAGTTGTTTCATCTGAAAAATAGACTTGCTTCTTTGAAGCTAAAGGATGAAACTCGGTGCAGAGGTCTGCACAGGATGGAATTATGAGTTTTTCCTTGTAATGCCAGCTCACAATTCGGTGAGACAGATCAAAACCTCCTACTGCATTGCTTCTGAAGTATTATAATCCATAAGTTCTAGAGAGTAGGTGTCCATTCACCCAGGTTATCCTCCTGGCAATTGAAATTAATACTGAGACTAGGACCTAGTAACTATAGACTAGAGCACTGATTCATCAAGACTGGCGATTTTCTCACTGGTGTTGATGAATGGTTATGCTGGAGTTAGAAGCTCCTGATTCGTGAAGAAGAGCACGCAAAATTTTGACTCAAGTTGAGCCAAAAATGTACGACTTTTCAATGCTACTTTTTTTTTTTGCGTAAAAACTAAATGATGAATCAGGATTTAGGTCTTAAATCTAGAATCCCACTAACTAAATTATTATATTAATTCTATGAATTTGTTCTTAAGAGAATCTCAAAGCGCATTTTTGTTTTTTTTAATATACTAATTTTTATTTAAAAAAAAATAGAAATGATCCAACTTGGAAATATTGTTAGGCAGAATATGATTGGCATTAGACTATATAATATCACTCAAACATGGCCTTAAAGGGTTTGCCAGGATTATAAATATTAGTGTGCCACTTTTGACTATGAACTGTAAAGAATATTGAAATAGTAGCTCTTCCGCTGCCTACACCAATCTATTCTAAATTCTCCACCTCTTTAATTTTTTATAATTGACATTTGGATGGAAAGTGGTCATCCCCATCTGAAATGTGTGCCCAGCCACTGCGTGTTTGGAGAAGTGCTGCCTGGTCTCTTGCAGAATTCATAGAGGGATGGCAAGGATTAAAGGGAATCTATATGGGCATGTAAGTCATAGGAAGCTTAATAAAGTGATACCTTGATATCTGTGATCCGAAGTCTTATTCCAGAGAAATACAGGTTTTTCTTATCTGTAAAGGAGATGTTCAGGACTATGGGCCGGACACTGATCTGCATGAGAATCTGCCTCCAGAGATTATTATAAATGAAGGGGGTTTAACCAGTGTGATGTGTAATGGCCGCTCTCTGCTCTCCTGATCTCACTGCAGAGCTGTGTGTGATTATACCTGACACATCTGTATGCTCCTCTCAGCTTCAGCTCCATCTCAAAGGCAGACAGGGCTGCAATATTATTTCAATACAGCACAGCTGTGAGAGCTGCAGGAAATGTGTTTGTGTACTGTGTTAGTTACTTGTCTCACACTTGTAACCTCCTGTTATCTAAAATAATCTCTGGATGTAGATTCTCATGCAGATCTGTGTGCTGCCCATAGTCCTGAACAGCTCATTTACATATAAGAAAAATGTGGATTTCTCTGGAAAAGGACATCGGATCGCAGATATCAAGGTACCATTTTATTCAGCTTCCTATGATCTGCAGGCCCATATAAGGCGGCTTAGGAGGGTTAATCCAGAGGAGGCATATAGAAAGTCATGTGGTCAGATGAGACCAAAATGGGACTTTTTGGTTTCAATTCCATTTGCCGTGTTTGGAAGAAGAAGAAGGATGAGTACAATCCAAAGAACACCGTCCCAACCTTGAAGCATGGTGGGGGAAACATTATACTTTGGGGGTGCTTTTCTGCAAAGGGGGCAGAACGACTGCTATTGAAGGGAGCATGGATGAGGTCATCTATCGCGAGATTTTGGCCAACAACCTCCTTCCCCCAGTAAGAGCATTGAAGATGGGTCGTGGCTGGGTCTTCCAGCATGACTATGACTTGAAACACACAGCCAGGGCAACTAAGGAGTGGCTCGTAAGAAGCATTTCAAGGTCCTGGAGTAGCCTAGCCAGTCTCCAGACCTGAACCCAATAGAAAATCTTTGGAGGGAGCTGAAATTCAATGTTGCCCAGCGACAGCCCCAAAACCTGAAGGATCTTGAGAAGATCTGTATGGAGGAGTAGGCCAAAATCCCTGCTGCAGTATGTGCAAACTTGGTCAAGAACTACAGGAAATGTCTGACCTCTGTAATTACAAAGAAAGGTTTCTGTGCCAAATATTAATTTCTGTTTTTCTATTGTATCAAATACTTATTTCATGCAATAAAATGCAAATTAATTATGTAAAAATAATACACTGTGATTTTCTTGATTTTTTTAGACTCTGTCACTCACAGTTGAAGTGTACCTACGATACAAATTACAGACCTCTCCATTCTTTATAAGTGGGAAAACTTGCAAAATCTTCATTGTATCAAATACTTCTCCCCCACACACTGTATTTTCAGGTATTCTTAATTCAGTGGGAACTATTTTTTTTAAAAAATCACTAGACCTTAAAAAAATGAAATAAAAAAAAATTCACTGTAAATAAGATAATTTCTGATCGCTTTAGTTTGCCATCTGTGTTTAAATCACTTTTTCATTCCCATGATGGCTTCTTCAGATACTGTGATAAGCCATTGTATCAGCGTGTTAATCACTTTGGCAGTTTTGATTTTGGCGTGTTTAGTAACACTGTCTAGCACATGATGGCTTTTTTTTTTTATTGATGTCAGTAGAATCCCACATCTCTCTCCGTAAATCATTCTCTTTTACTTTTTAGATGTTATAAATGCATCTGTTTATGCTATGCCTAAATTAGAGTAGACAGGAGAAATTTGCCAAGTGATTCAACAGATAATACTAAAGCCGTGACATTGTAGGTAAATGCAAAACAAACTTTGGCGCCTTGCCACATACTGTATGTAGTAATAGCATGTCAGCCAATATCTGATCCAATTACGGCTTTGATTAAAAGAGGGAGGGGGTTCTAAGTGGAAGCCAGAAAACTGTTCCAGCAGATAAATGAATTAGAGATGTATATCAGAGAATTTATTTGTGCTTGCCGGCATCCTGTGCCAATAGACTCTATTGCTCAGTTTGAGACTATTTCTGCCTGTCTGTCATACGAACGCTAGCCATGGAAATGCTTGTGTTCCTGTACTTCAGCCATACAGTGGTGGCCAAAAGTATTGGCACCCCTGCAATTCTGTCAGATAATACTCAGTTTCTTCCTGAAAATGATTGCAATCACAAATTCTTTGGTATTATTATCTTCATTTAATTTGCTTGCAAGGAAAAAACACAAAAGAGAATGAAGCAAAAATCAAATCATTGATCATTTCACACAAATCTCCAAAAATGGGCCAGACAAAAGTATTGGCACCCTCAGCCTAATACTTGGTTGCACAACCTTTAGCCAAAATAACTGCGAGCAACCGCTTCCGGTAACCATCAATGAGTTTCTTACAATGCTCTGCTGGAATTGTAGACCATTCTTCTTTGGCAAACTGCTCTAGGTCTCTGATATTTGAAGGGTGCCTTCTCCAAACTGCCATTTTGAGATCTCTCCACAGGTGTTCTATGGGATTCAGGTCTGGACTCATTGCTGGCCACCTTAGAAGTCTCCAGTGCTTTCTCTCAAACCATTTTATAGTGCTTTTGGAAGAGTGTTTTGGTTCATAGTCCTGCTGGAAGACCCATGACCTCTGAGGGAGACCCAGCTTTCTCACACTGGGCCCTACATTATGCTGCAAAATTTGTTGGTAGTCTTCAGACTTCATAATGCCATGCACACGGTCAAGCAGTCCAGTGCCAGAGGCAGCAAAGCAACCCCAAAACATCAGGGAACCTCCACCATGTTTGACTGTAGGGACCGTGTTCTTTTCTTTGAATGCCTCTTTTTTTTTCCTGTACACTCTATGTTGATGCTTTTTGCCAAAAAGCTCTACTTTTGTCTCATCTGACCAGAGAACATTCTTCCAAAACGTTTTAGGCTTTCTCAGGTAAGTTTTGGCAAACTCCAGCCTGGCTTTTTTATCTCGGGGTAAGAAGTGGGGTCTTCCTGGGTATCCTACCATACAGTCCCTTTTCATTCAGACGCCAACGGATAGTACGGGTTGACACTGTTGTACCCTCGGACTGCAGGGCAGCTTGAACTTGTTTGGATGTTAGTCGAGGTTTTTTATCCACCATTCGCACAATCTTGCGTTGAAATCTCTCGTCAATTTTTCTTTTCCGTCCACATCTAGGGAGGTTAGCCACAGTGCCATGGGCTTTAAACTTCTTGATGACACTGTGCACGGAAGACACAGGAACATTCGAGTCTTTGGAGATGGACTTGTAGCCTTGAGATTGCTCATGCTTCCTCACAATTTGGCTTCTCAAGTCCTCAGACAGTTCTTTGGTCTTTCTATTCTTCATGCTCAATGTGGTACACACAAGGACACAGGACAGAGGTTGAGTCAACTTTAATCCATGTTAACTGGCTGCAAGTGTGATTTAGTTATTGCCAACACCTGTTAGGTGCCACAGGTAAGTTACAGGTGCTGTTAATTACACGAATTAGAGAAGCATCACATGATTTTTCAAACAGTGCCAATACTTTTGTCCACCCCCTTTTTTAGGTTTGGTGTGGAATTGTATCCAATTTGGTTTTAGGACAATTCTTTTTGTGTTTTTTCATTGAAGACAAATTAAATGAAGATAATAATACCAAAGAATTTGTGATTGCAATCATTTTCTGGAAGTATTATCTGACAGAATTGCAGGGGTGCCAATACTTTTGGCCACCACTGTATGTAATGCTGGTTACTAGAAGTATGAAATTGCTGGGTGTAAGGCCCGTTTTACACATATGACATTCATGGTCCCAGTTTGGGAAGTGATTTCCAGACCCGCCATGGGTCTCCTGAAACGGACTCGACATCCTCATAGGCATATATAAGGTGGCTGAGTTTGGTTCAGGAGACCCGAGGCCGGTCAGGACATAACAGTCAACACTCAGTCCATGAATGTAAGGCAGTGTTCACATCATGTTTGGCTCCGCCAAGGCTTACCTCCGAGACCTCACAAAATGGGATTTGGGCCCATGTACTGACTGGGCCATTGACAGTAATGATGCAGATGGTGCCACGTTGTGCTTTGTTATACGTAATTTTTGGCCATACATGCCTAGTTCAGGCTACAGCAAGTCGTAGTTGACTACGTGTTGATGCCCACATCCAATAGGCATATATGTCCAAAAACGATGTCCTACAGAACACACTGTGACTCTGTCTACATCATTATAGTCAGTGACCCCATCAGTGCATACCCTCGAATCCCATTTTAGGGGCTTTGGATGTAAGCCCCAATGGAGCCACTGAACGTATGCTAAAACGCTATGTGAACATCAGCCTATGACGTGTAAAACCGACCCTAAAATGATCAGAAGGGGAACAGCTTGATGAAACGATGCCTTTCCATGTAGGTGATGCAAATACATCTGATTTTCTTCCTGGTATTATTATTTACCAAAGGTTCTATATTGAATCTTTATTTCTTTGCTTCCCCCCCCCCCCCACATTCCTGTATTTTTGCCATTGTAGTCGATTAAAAGAGCTTTCCGGGGAAATAAAAAGATAATCCATCTTAGCGTTCGGTCATTTCTTTGAAAGGAAAGGAACTTACTCGCCGTTAAGGTCAAATAAAACTGATTTATTCTTACCTTCCTTTTTTTTATTTTGTATTATGATGAGCCAATTAAATTTGATAAACAATTAGTTTTGTAAATCGCCCTTCAAATATTTTCTACGTTAAGTTTCCATTTCTGATTTTGTGTTTTTAATTTCTTTAATCTTTATCTGCAGTTAAAGCAAAAAAGACACACTGTAATACAGGTGATTCTTGTTATTGTACATTTTCAAGATAGGCCGTCAATGTGTGATCATTGAGTGTTATACCGTCCTGACCCATATCTATCAGCAGATTGTGGTGATTAAGTGAACCTTTATGGCAAATTTTGCTTGAAAAATAGCCAGTTTTGCTGTTTTGGAAGCTCAGAATTCCCGGGAACCATTACATTTGTCATTTCCTGATATCAATAAGCGAAGGAGCATATATAACCCGAAATTGTGAAATAACATTTTTGACATTTAACAAGGGCGAAAATGCAAGAAAGCGTACCTCTTTCAAAAATTAAGAAAATCACAGTGCTTATCTCAGATCAAACGACTATCTAAGTGAAATGTTTCCCTTCAAGGCTCAGCCATTTATGCTGCGGACCCTGGTTCCTAATGCACTAAATGTAGGATATTATTATTGACCTGCCATGTAATGTATACAGCAGACATGCAGCTGGTCATGTTTCCATCTTTATATCCCACTACTTCTACTCCTTGCGCTCACTGCAGAGATTGCCTATTTGATACGGTGCAGATGCTGCTATAATCACAGGACTTTATTAGGTAGCAAGTTCACTGTACAGGAAACTATGCAGCTAGTAATTATTTTTTTTAACTAATTAACTTAATTTCTCTCTTTTTCTCTAGCTGGAAAAAGGTTAAAGGCTGGAATAATTTATGTCTCCTTTTACTCTTTAAGCAAATTTTTCTTCATTTCCAGTAGAGCATTGGAGATATGCTTCGTGCAGCCTCGGTCCAAAGACCAGGTTGGTGGTCTCTGGCCATGGGCAGGAGCTGCACACATTTCCTGAGCTTTCCAGGTTCCTCAATCTGATGGTTGATTTGCCAGCCTGGCATAATGTCATCTGTGCGGCGTGTGGTGCTCAGGTGACGTCTTGCCAGCCCGTCTTATTGTGAGCCGAGCTTGGGATCCTGGAAGCTTGGGAAATTTGCTCAACTCTTGTTTACAGTCAGAGAGCACTGACCTGGACCATGGACCGGGTTTGCGCGAAGCGATCCGCTTATGTCTAATTACAATTTATTCCTTTTATTATCCGGTTCGGAGTCACATGATGGGCCAATCAACTTTCAGCCTATTTTAATACTGTAAAAATATATATTATGTTTTGGAATCAAATATAAATACGCAGATGTTCTTTTTAGGGATTGTGGAGCTGGACCCTGCACGGATAAATCTAGCATTATGTATGCCTGGGCAAGAAACGCACCACCAACCAAGCTTCCGAAAGGTACAGAGCTGTTATATCTCATTATTATTATTGACACATGTATAATTAAACCTGTTCATCTTCGTGCTTATTGTTTTACTGCATGTGATATAATAATAATAATCTTATAAAAAATGAAGCAATTTTATAGATTGTCTTGATTACTATAAGTGCTATTTTGGGTATACAGCCTGTCTGCTGACCTATGTATCTCTATGTTTACAGGCAATAAGACTGTGTAGGTTAAACTTGCAGTCATATGTTATTCCTTTCTTTCTGTCCAATCTTATTTCAGTTTTACAGATGGCAGAAGATGGAGCACATGGAAGAGAGTAACGCCTGACTCGGAGTTTGTTTGTGGTAGTCTGTAATTATAGACCTGCATGGAAGCTGTGGACGCAAAATATTTAAAGGGAACGGATCACGTGAAAAGTGCTATTAACCTGCAGATATGGGGTTAATCTGCAGGTAAAAAGCTTTCTCAACCGGTCCGACACCAGCACTTAGACCCCCGCTGCTGGGAGGAAATGAACTTTATTCCTCCCAGTATTTCTTGGATTTCAGTCACTGGGGCGGTGTGGGTTCAGCCACCGCTCTGTGTATAGAGAGCATCTGTAACCGCGCCCACGGCACTGACTGACAACTTGCTCAGCAGTAGGGACGGCTGTCAGTCAGTGCTCGGGGCACGGGTACAGCTGCCTCTCTCTGTTCATAGAGCGGTGACTGAACTTGCACCAGCGCCACCCCCGTGACTGAAAAGTTAGCAGAAGGAATAAAGTTAATTTCCTCCCGGCAGCGTGGGGGGGTGCCGGGCATGTTCAGAATGCTATTAACCTGCAAATTATCCCCATATCTGCAGATTAATAGTGTTTTTTCACGTGACAGGTTCCCATTAATAATATATTATATAGCACTGTGTACTTAAAATTACTCCTTTTGCCTTTCTACCTAGTTAATTCTTCTATTTTCCATTAGGTCTATGACATCACATGATTACAAACTGACTAGCTGAATCCTTCTAAACTCTATGTAGAAACAGGAAGTCTGTTTTCCCTGTATGAGTCATAAGTCACTGCAAAAGTCCCTGGCAGAGGGGGTGAGGGAGCAGCTGGATCAGGAGTTGAAGTGGGGGGATGACTCATGCCTGGAAAAGAGACTTCCTGTTTCTACATAGAGCAGAGAAAAGCAAAGAATTAACTGGGTAGAAAGGCAAAATGAGCAATTGTAAGTACACAATGCCATATAATATGATGATTGCTAGGTATCAAGAGAATAAAAACTTTGATTGGTGTGCTTCTTTAAATGGGCTCTTCAATTTTAAGAAATTGGTCTTATAACAGTGAGCATGAAGTGTGTTCCAGGTATATAATGTAAGTACTGTTAAAATGTCATCCCTGAGTCTGATTCAGTATCACCTTTTGTTGGCTTATTTATTCTGGGGTATATAATATAGTAACCTATGCAGATTTTTACGAAACAAAACACACAAAGAAGCATCTAATTGCTGTTTTCAGATTTAAAGAGGACCTGTCATTTACTCAAAAAAAATAGTTTTAAAGGGGCTGTCCAGTCTTTTGATAAGTCTTCAGTCACTTTAAATAACTAGGGTCAGTTATGCACTATTGCTGTTTAATTACTGAAGGGTGTTTGCTTATTATGGTGTTGTCTTGTTTTTTTTTCGCTCTATATAACTGCAGACTTCTAAATCCTTACAGCTCGCACACCATAGGACACTCCGGTGTTGCATACTTCTGGACACATTTAGACTAGACGTGCTCAGCCTCATTCAGTTCACTTGTATTGAGCAATGGCGAACATGTCTAGTTGGCACGTGTCCACATGTGTGCAAATCGTATACTTTTGGTCATGTAACTGCCTGCTCTCACCAGCAACACCAGAGAATCCTGACACTGCACAGTGTACACACTGTAAGGATTCAGAAGTCTGCCGTCACATAGAGTGAATGTATACTTTCATCAGAAGACCAGACATCTCCTTAATACATTTTAAAAATCCCTGAGTACTGAATTCTTTGCTGTTTTCCCTTTTGCTCTCTGTCACTCCTTTGCAGAGATTTTCATATTTGCTTTTTCTGGAGCGCGCTATGTGAGATCTCTGATTGACAGTCCAACTGGGTGCTTCTTCAGAGTCTTGGGGGTTTGTGCTTCCACCCCTTCTTCTCAGATGCTGCCAATCACAGCTTGATTGAGAATGATAGATTAGTTGTCGATCTATGATTGGCAGCATCTGGGAGGTAGGTGTGAAAACACCAGACCCTAGAGCAGACTGAAGAAATGACCGTTGAACTGCAAAGCAGAGATTTCACATAGTGTCTTCCAAATAGAAACAAATGTTAATATCTCTGCAATGAAGTGACACAGGTCCTTTTTTAAGCTTACTGAATGAAAGGACAAATATTACCAGCACTGAATACATTGAATGCTCAGTTAAGTGAAACTGTGGATTTAATCTCTTCTGTGCTTTGCCTCTTAACTGGATCAGCTGGCATTAACATTTCTACAGAACTGGGTTTATTTAGGGGAAAAAAATATGATCTTGTCTAGTGAGAATTGTGCATTCATGAAGATGTATTGTGTGTAATGTTTATAGGGGAAAGCTTTGTCAAAAGTTGACAGTTTTTCACAATTTGATCAATATGAATAATACATAACCTGTACAAATATTACTTTAAAATGGAAAACTGCAAAAGTAGGCATTAATGGCATATTTATTTTAAGGGGTTTTCTATCATATTTAATTACTTTAATTCACTTTAATGTTTAGTAGTTGGACTCCCTACACCACTCCTATACTTCTGTGCTTACTTGGGGCAACTTTCCACCAAATTTCCAGAAGATCAAATCGATGTATCCAAGGCACCAGAATTTGACCTTAATCAAGTTATTTTTTTCATCAACAGATTGGCTAAAAAAAATGAATTGTTTTGGCAGCACAATGGCCTTTGTCATGCCGGAGTAAAAAAAAAAAAAAAAAAGTATTTGTTCTTTTCAGAGCTTTTTTAATGCTGGCTTGACAAGAGCTGTTAGTGGCTGAGATGCTGATGTTTTTTTTTGCCTATATGTTGCTGGAATACTTTACTTGATTGAGATAAAACTCTTGGAAACTGCTATTGGATCTTCTGGTGGTTTGGTGGAGTATTGCCCCAAGTAAGCACGGAAGCGTAGAGGTGGTACAGGGACTGCGATAATATTCCAGGCTGTCTTGGAGACATCTACTTAATGCATTTTAGTGTTAAAATTGAAACTAATTTGTAATATACTATACTTTATTTAGCTGAGCATGACCATTAAATATTACGTCAGAGGAAATCTAGAAATGTTAGGGTACCACTGAGGACAGAAAAAAAATACATTTATCTAAGCCTACTATAGGTGTTCAGTATGACATTTGTGTGAAAAGTTTAATGGTAAAATCCCTTTACGTTTAACAAAATTTATATTGGAAAAGTTTTTGACTTTCTCCTGGATTTATAAAACGAGGCCCAATTGGTGGTAATCTCACGCTATTTCTGTATTTCTTAAAATCTTTATGTCCCTTAGTTGATTCCTGATTTGCATTACAGACGATTTTCCTGGTCTACGTCACACATATTTGACCCATTTGCTCAGTAGAAGTACTGCAACCCTATTACTTTTTTCAATTAGGTAAAATGTAGCATGAGAAGTTAAAGATTTGATATGAATGGAAGAAATGTATCTGTCATCCCCAAAATATGCATGTAAGGGACATAAATATTCAAGATCTTTCCTATAATGAGATCCATTCCTGTTCCGAGCAAAAGTGTAAGGATGGAACGTGTAGAGAAAGCAGCCGTGTGAAAGTGCCCTTACTGTTTGCTGAGTAGCTGGGAAAATCTTTATCCTTTTTTGAAGTTTGTGCCTTTTGTATTCTCCAAGCACAAAGACAACCCCCAACATATAACCCATATAGATTTCAATAAAAAAGAAAAGTTTTCTCCCAACAGGCATCTGTGACTCACACCAAAAAGGGACAGAGCTATTTATTTTTTAGGATTTTTCAAGATTTATGTAAAAATGTGTATATTTGTCAGCCGGTTTTTCATTTAGAATAAAGGGAGCACCATTGTCATTATTTGTAATAATACATTAGGAAACTAGCAACTCTAAGGTTCCTTAAAGCGAACCTGTCACCAAGAAAATGCAATGTGATCTGCGGGCACCATGTTCTAGAGAAGGAAGAGGTGGGCGGAATAATATGTGATTTTGTGAGAAAAGATTCAGTACAACCTGTGATTTATTCATTTATACCTCTGCTCTTTCTGGGATTTCCGGTCCAGTGGGCGGTCCTATCAGTGACTGACAGCTACCTCTGTATGTACACTTATATAAAGATAGCTGTCAGTTATTGATAGCCCCTCCCACTGGACCAAAAACCCCCAGAAAGAGCAGAGGATTAAATGATAATAATACAGGTTATAGCTAGTCTTTTCTCACAACACTATACATTAATCTGCGGAGCTCCCCCTGCTTTATAACAGGATACCTGCAGATTATACTGTATTTTCATGGTGACAGGTTTCCTTTAACACAAAGTTTTTAGAACAGCTAAGCTTTTTTTAAAAAAAAGTCTATAGAAAAACACCTGAAAAATGCAATCAGCTAACCTGTCCAGGTGCGCGGCAGTATTCTCCAAATGACAGCTGTCACTCACATCTTTTTTATCAAATTGCTTTATTGATCCAGTGGTATAAAAGGCACAAAAAATGGTTGAACACAACAGCCGAAAAATTAAAAAGGCAGAAAAGAAATATCCACTGCGCTCTTTGGCAACATGTTTCCGACCTGCATGGTCTTTGACGAAGGACAATTTTAGAGTTGATTTATTGACCGATAAGTTTTTTAAGATATGTTTAGATAAAATTTCATAGACTCACTTTGCATAATTAATAGAACTGTTTGTCATTGTGAATAAAGATATGATATTTAGATAGAACTGCTAATATGCAAGATGGCACTTTCTTCTTCTTCTTTTTCTTCTTCTGTTTTACCTTCTGGAAACTCTATCACTTACATATTTCTATGTTCTTGATTTAGATGTTGGATTCAAAGTTGGAGGAAATTCAGACATTAAGTATTTTGTTCTTCAAGTTCATTATGGTGACTCCAAAGCATTCCAAGGTGAGTGTGGCAAAGTTGTTATTCTAAAACCATAAAGTGTTGTCATAACTCCACAATCCTTTTAGATCATAAAACAGCAATGAAAAGACTCAGACCCCTTCTCTTGGATTGAAGTGTCTAATGAGCGTGTGCTAAGGTCATTGAGAAGGGAGTGGGAGCTGTGACTTCACCTATTGTGATTGGTGGATCCTTTATCAGTATTGCATAGAGGTGTTACCTGTCATTGTAATCCTGCCTCTGATGATAAGGAAACTGCTGTAAACTCTTCATGAAGGAGAAAGTATGAGTCTAAAGCCATCATACACTTTAGATGGTTTGGCCAATCTTTCAGCCGGCAGATTTCTCTCCTCACCTCTCTATACACAGGAGGGCCCATACTGCCATGCGCTCCTGTGTTCTTTATGAGAGAGCCGCTGCCAGAGATTTCTTTATGGGGACAGTCTTGTGGCCCCCGTACACATTACTCTGTCAGTCAATGTAGGCGGATTCTGACGAATTTGGTCTAATGTGTATGGGAAAAAAAAAGACATTTAAAAAAAACAAAAAAAAAACATGAAACATAAAAACTGATTCAAACAATAGGTCATTTTTAAGACATTCCCTTTAAGCATACAACAAGAAAGCACAGCAGCACACTGTAAGGGCCAAGACATATGCAAACACTGAGAACATAAGAGCTAAACCGCATCATTGCTAAATAAAATGTACTTACAAAAAATGAAGGCTCTTAGCGCATAAATTGGCCAATTCATGTATGCCCATCAACCACGACAAGGTAGCCTCCGCATGATGGGTATCTATCATCCTAAACATGTCTTTCTTGGGCTATAAGCCTACAATGTAAATGGGCAAACATGCCTTTCTTGGGCTAGAAGCCTACAAATTTAAGTGAGCAGGTAGAAACCAGCACTAATTAAAAGCACACTTGGGCTGATGGGTGGAGTGCAGAGTCAGAAAAGGAGTGAGTCAAAACCTCCATGGTAAACTGCAAGAAAACAAAAAACCTGACCAGCACCTCCATATAGTGTGAACAGGTGCACACTGCAATGACTGCATAACATACAATAAGAAAGCACAACAGCACACTGCAAGGGCTAAGACATATGCAAACGCTGAGAACATAAGAGCTAAACTACATCATTGCTAAATAAAATGTACTTACAAAAAATGAAGGCTCTTAGCTCATAAATTGGCCAATTCATGTATGCCCATCAACCACGACAAAACGACTGCCTCCTTTTCTGACTCAGCTAATTGTTCATGTGTATGGGGAAGTCAGAAGAGAGCTTTTGCAAATCGCTCTTTTGGGCACCTACCATGGCAGACCTGACCTGTAGTGCCTCTCTATTAAAAGTATATTGGGGCATGCAATCAACAATGAGATAACCTTAAAATCTGCCATATGATTTCAGAGATTAGACTTTGTTATATAATGCTAATTTTATGGTCTTTCCTGGGGGGGGGCGTTGTTACCAGGATCCTCAGGGGCGCGTCTTTAAGCTGCTCTGCATTATTACCCGGTGAGCCACGCCCCCTTGATAAAGACCATAAAAATGAACATTAAGTAACAAGGCCCATATCTCTGGAACCGTGTGATGAATGTAAAAAGTAAAATCCCACAATATGAATACTCAGGGGAATAGCACAAATAAAATAGGAGCAAAAGAGGCCATTGTCTTGGTAACAGGTCTTCTTTAAGGATTGGATATCAATGGATTATCCTGGAAAATTCCTCTATGCAATTTTCTCTTGGCAACATGCTACAGGGCAGTGAAAAACAGCATGGTGTAAATTGTAATTATTGGTGCATAAACATCCAATTATCCTGTTCTATAATTCACTACTATTGAAATATTAACGTCTGCTCCTAATTTGTGCTTCTAAAAATTGCAATGACCTACCAAGCTATACATCATTGCCACTAGAGTAATCCACATATAATTACATAAGGTCGTCTCTCTCCATACCGAAATGTATAAAATAATATAATTCCATCATAAAAAAATGATTCATTTGCTATTAGTAAATAATAATTTATTCACTCCGACATTTTGCCGGCTGCACCTAATTACTGCACAAGAACCTTCTTTTAAATTGCTTTAAAGTAATAGTCTTTTTAATGTGACATATAAAAGACCTTTTGATAAAGTCCAAAAGGACTAGAACATTGTTAACATATTAAGGCATGTCAATGACCACTTGAACTCTGTAATTAGAAATGGTTTGCTGATGTAGGCCGCACGCATGAAGAACTGGAGATCAATATGAAAGCGGCTAACGTAAAGCCTTTCCATTAATTTAGGACAGAAGGTTTCATTTTTGTTTTCATTTTATTGTCTGCGGAAATACAAAAATGTCAAACTTTGAAATGATCCTCTGCAAAAGTATAAAAGTCTAATATTTCAGTATTAAATTGATAAATCTTGGTGTTAGAAATTGGATATTTACTGTATAGTAACAATTTGCTATGTTGTAATCTGAAATTACATTTTAATCCATAATTTCAAATTAAAGGGAGCCTGTCACGTCCTGGTTGCTATGTACACTGCCTCCATTGGTTCGTTAGTGATGCAATGTGCATCACTAACAAGCTGTTTTCATGAAAATCGGTGGTAGTATAATGATTTTATAACATTTTATATACTTTGTCCTACCTGCTTGTATTCAGTCTAGGGGAGTGAGTCTCATATTCAGTCATAGGCGGGCGCTGCGTTCAGTCAGTGCTGGTGCCGCTTATGACATTTGAATACTGCTCCTGGAAAGTGCTAGGTTTGAGCAGCGCATGCGCAATTGCACACGTCGGGCCGCTGGTCCGGCGTGTGCGCACTGAGGCTGTATGATTACCAGCTTCAGTGCGCACGCGCTTTGATCTGTGGCTCCCGGCGCGTGCGCGGTCAATGTATCTTGTGGTCACCCCATGCGCAGTGACACTGCAGCGGTGACCGCACGATACATTGACCGCGCACGCGCCGGGAGCCACAGATAACAGCGCGTGCGCACTGAAGCTGGTAATCACACAGCCTCAGTGCGCAAGCGCCGGACCAGCGGCCCGACGTGTGCAAATGCGCATGCGCCCCTCAAACCTAGCACTTGCCAGGAGCAAATGTCATGGGCGGCGCCAGCACTAGCTGAACGCGACGCCCGCCCATGACTGAATCTGAGAATCACACCCCTATGACTCCGCCCATGACTGAATCTGAGAATCACACCCCTATGACTGAATACGAGCAGGTAGGACAAATTGTATATAAAGTTATAAAATCATTATACTACCACCGATTTTCATGAAAATAGCTTGTTAGTGATGCACATTGCGTCACTAGCAATGCTATCAGGGCAGTGTACATAGCAATTAGGACATGACAGGTTCCCTTTAAATATAGAGGAAATAAGTTGTACATGAAATTTTATCTGTGATGTAATTTGTTGAAGAGAACTTGTCACTTGGCACAAAATACAGTACGTAATTTTTTTTATTTGGATGTTACTGTTCTCCTGAACCTGGAGCAGATTTTCTTTTATTCCTCCACCTTTGCGTTCCTTAGATATGTACCTCTCCTCTCTGTATGTAAATCTAGTTGTTTTTTTTTGTTTTTTTTTAGCAAAGTGGGTGTGATCCTTAACTCTTCTCAATGGGACTCTTTTTGAGAACCACACCTAGTTGGCTAAAAGTACTACATTTGTACACTGAGAATAGTGGCAGAAAGGGGAAAAGCAAAAAATAACACCAGATTCAAGTTAACTGCAGAATTTGCAATACATAAAATAAATAACCTATTTATGGCAAGTAAATTAAAGATAACTATGAATGGAGTGTGATATCACCTGAATTTAATTGTGACCGATTCCTGTATGTAATGCTAAGTATTGAAAATATACAAGAGTAATTCCCTTTTTCTGTCTCGTATTGTAATTAAAACAGGAGAAATATGTAAAGAATTTGTCTGTGTCCCGGGGATCCATAATTTTCCCCTTCTACTTATCAGTCTTTTCAGTAAATCAGTTTCCCCACTGCCTATAATCGCCTCCCCATTTCAGTCCATCCAAAAAGGCTCTACCTTAAAGGCCTCATACATATTAAAGTGTGTTTAACGATCATTTAAAGAGAACCTGTCACTTCCTAGATGCACACTATTATGGATTAATCTGCGAGTTAATAGCATTACAAAGCTCTCCGGCCACTTCACTGATAGCCCGATTGCCAGGAAGAAATTATCTTTATTCCTCCCAGCAGTCTTGGGCTTTCAGTCATAGAGGCACAGCTTCAGTCGCTACTCTGTATATAGTGAGTTGCAGCTGTAACCTCACCCCGGCACTAATAGCCTGCTCAGCCATGCATCAGTACAAAGCCGGCTGTCAGTCACCATCAGGGTGTGGTTACAGCCGCCGCTCACTATGTACAGAGCAGTGACCGAAGCCGCGCCTCTATGACTGAAAGCCCAAGGCTGCCGGGAGGAATAAAGTTAATTTCCTCCTGGTAGATGAACTATTAGTGCAGCGTAATGCTATTAACCTGCAGATTAACCCCCATATCTGCTGGTTGATAGCGTTTTGGGACATGGCAGGTTCCCTATAACAAATGATCGTAATATCGACACAGTCACACACACACATTTTAGGCAATATCGTTTGTCATAGTTGCTTAATTTGACCATATATCTTCAGAGACATGTGATAGTGAACAAACGGTCTTTCTGTAAATATTTTTGCAACAAAAGATCTTTAGTGAATAAACAATATTTTTGTGAGAGCTTTCTTGCAATTTTTGTCCAAAAAATTCAAACACGTCTGACTTAAAAGCTAGCTGTCATGTCCAATAACTTTGACAAGTTACAGGTTCATCTGCAGGTTAATAGTGTTATGAAGGTGCCCAGCCGCTGTACTGAACTTGCTGCACTCGGGAGAAAATTAACTTTATTTCTCCCAGCTTCCATGAGCCCTCGGCTTTCAGTCATTCAGACGTGCCCAGAGCAATTAATCACCACCCACAGCACTGAGATCAACGGCTGTAAGAGCTCCCTAACAGCCGTGGCTGTAAGAACTCCCACGGCCGGCTCTGAAATGATGCCCTTCTGAGCCCGCTGTCAGTCAGTGCCGGGTCGTGGTTACAGCAGCCGCTCTCCTTGCTGCAAGCGGTGACTGTATTTTCCCCGGGTACGCCTGCATGACTGAAAGTCAATGGATCCCAGGAGAGATAGAGCTCATATTCTTCTGGGTGCTCCACTTTCAGTACAGCAGCCAAGCACCTTCATAACACTATTAACCTGCAGATTAACCCTATATCTGCAGGTTAATATTATTGGACATGACAGGCTCCCTTTTTATTTCAGGTAATGATGGTTTGTGATCTGTCAGCTAAAAAGATTATTCATTCTTAAAGAGGTTGTCCAGTACTTTATATTACCCCCCCCCCATGTATCCCCCCAGGACCCCTAAGGATTTTTATAATTCGCTTACGTTGCAGATACTGCCTGTGAGTGGCGCTATCACTGGCCGCTCACAGGCATCATGTGACCCCCGGGGGCCTCTGTCTTCCTGGTTCGACGGTGGATGCCAGGCTGTGGGCGGGGTTACCCCCAGTGAGCGTCACACCCGGCATCCACCGCACGCTCTGCCTCTCCCCATTCATTGGGAAAGTGCGCGGTGGATGCTGGGTGTGATGCGGGGGGTAACCCCACCCACAACCCAGCAGCCACCGCAGGGACCCCAGCACTGAGTCACGCCTCACTTGTCGTGACGTCAGCGCGGGGTCACGTGATGCCTGTGAGCGGCCAAGGATAGGCCACTCACAGGCAGAAAAAGCAACGTAAGGTATTTGCAAAAATCCTTAGGAGTCTCAGGGGGATACATTGGGGGGTAATATAAAGTAATGGACAACTTTTTTAAGTTTTTACCCGAAGAAATTGTTAATTTTCATCATCTTTAATGTGTACATGGGCCATAATTAACACCAATGCACCATCCAGGATTTGTACATGAGTGTTTCTCCACATAGATTAAAATTGGCAAAGAAACACCTAAATACTTTGTCTGGCATTGACTTCCATTCTTAAAAAACAAACAAACACACAATACTTTATTGTATATGCTTTTCAATAGTGTAAAAATGAAAAGTATTAATAAATAGGTCCAGCAGAAGAACACCAAAAGAATAGAAGTTCAGAGTATGGATACCTCAAAGAAACCTATACATCAGCTAATGAGATTGGTTACATATGGGTCAAGAGTAGACTTAATTTAAAATGTTGTGAGTAAGCCTTTATTACCTAACCAAAAAATATGTGATAACTTGCTGGGACCCCCACCAATCCTAAGATCAGGACCTGCATGCCATCGCTTCAGTCATTCTTTGAGGGAGTGCTGGAAATAGCCAACTACATCGGCCAGCTATCTGCAAAAGTCCCATAAAGAATCAATAAAGTCACGAAATGCATACGTGGCTACCACTTCATTCCAAAGGGCCTGTTCTTGGGATCAGTGGAGGGCCAGTTGATTGGAACCCTACTCATTCACAAGTTATCATCTACCCTTTGAATACTGGATTTAGGGAATACACTTTAATGGTGCATCAAAATAATAAGGAGCCAATTAGATCTACAGCCCATAAACAATAGTTAGAGATGAGTTGGAATTTGAATTTGCCAGTGGAGCCTAATTCTAACCCAAAAATTAGATTTAAATCAACTTACCATGAATTGCGAGAACGCCAAAGCTCCAATTACCCTGTAAAGACATATATTACACTACTTTCTTTTCCTCACACATAAATCATGTTAACAGTTATGCTGTCGCACACAATTTTTTACAAGCTATTATAATCTCTCCTGATTGGTAGAGCTGTTATGTGATGGCTGACGACCATTCAGTCATGCCAAAGGTCATGTGATTCTTCTGCAGTAAGTAAAATAGTGGTGGCCATTTTAGGCGAGTGTCATAAAGCAAAGCGCAAATTGATCACTTTCGTTGGGTTCAGCGAATTTGTAAAAATTCAATATGAATTCAGCAACGTTACATCCTTGTGCACTCAGAGTACTAAATAGAAATACGCAATGCATGGAAAAAAAGTCAATGTAGAGTGCCTACCGTGCTTTCTATGTTGTATTAGGTACTTTCTTAGGTAAATAACTGAAAACTGTAATGCAGAGTGAGCTGATTAAAACAATTGATAGATTTGTTCCTTGTCTGTAAACCTAACCATAGATATATTGCACAAGGTTAGTGATGGCTCTTGTCCTTTGTCCATACAGAAGTCAAACCACTTAAAAAAATGGGATGAACAGCGTGTTCTTAGCGACATTTATTCATGACTGCCCCGGGCTATAGACAACATTGCATCTCCAGATGTCACAGTCCTGCGTCACTTTAGTATATGGAATATAAATACTTAATCATGAGTTTTTTTATATTGTCAGTGGCACATAGACTGTAATCTGAGTTTATTTAAACTAATATGAACCTTATGTATAATACGTGTGTGTGGCAGTTCCTGAACTAACTTGCCCTCTAGTCATAGCTTTCAGTTATTATAGTCCTTTATAGTATCTTAATTCTTAATCTGTTGACGATCAGCTTTTGGTGCAGCACCAACCACAGCTGTTTAGAGAGGTGACTGTTTTCCTTCACCGTAAATCTCCCGTTTACAAAGGGCCCACAAGTTCTCAATAGGGTTTAGGTCAGGTGAGGAAGGGGCCATGTCATTATTCTTTCATCTTTAAGGCCTTTACTGGCAGCAAAGCAGTGGAGACTTCGATGCATGTGATGGAGCATTGTGGTTCATAAAAATCATAGTTTTCTTGAAAAATGCAGACTTTTTCCTGTACCACTATTTGAATAAAGAGTCTTGTAAAAACTGGCAGTAGGTTTGGAGTTAATTTTGAGTCCATCTTCAACCTGAAAAGGTCCAACTAGCTTATCTTTAATAATATCAGCCCAGAGTATTACCCAACCTACCCCTTGCTGACGTCTGAGTCAAAGTGGAGGTCAGTGCCCGTTACAGATCCAGCCACGGACCCATCCATCTGGTCTGTCAAGAGTCGCTCATCTCATCAGTCTATGGAACTTTTGAAAAATTTGTCTTCAGATATTTTTGGCCCAGTTTTGACGTTTCAACTTCTGCGTCTTGTTCAGTGTTTGTTGGGTTTCAGCCTTCCTTACCTTGGCCATGTCTCTAAGTGCTGAACACCTTATACTTCTGGGCGCTCCAGGAAGGTTTCAGTTCTGGAATATGACTACATCGGAGAATAATGGCTTCCTGGTCGCTTCACGTTTGATTTTTCTCAAATCTTTGGCAGTTAATGTGCATCTTTTTTACTCAACATGTTTTTTGCGACCCTATTGACTATTTGCAACAAAACTTTTGCTGGTTCTGTTACCATGCCCCAATATCTTAGCAATTTCATGAGTGCTGCTTCCCTCGACTTTTTGACTTTTCAGTCTGTTAAATCTCCTTTTGGCCCATTTTGCCTGAGGGAAACACACTGCCTAATAATTCTGCACACCTTGATAAAGGGTGTTCTATCCTTAGGCTTAACCACCCTCGTACACAAATACACATCACCCGATCTGCTTTATCCAATAAGCATTCAAGTTTATACAGGTTGCAGTTGGAAAATTTGCCTAAAATGATGATATGGTCAAAATACTTGCCTAATAATTCTACACACAGTGTTTAATTAAGGATCTGATAACACTAGTGTCAGAATTTCCATTTACAGTGGCTCATGGAGAACTATACTGGATCTATTATGAAATAGATATGAGTGAGTTCTGAATAATCCTGCTTACTTTAAGGCTATGTGCCCACGATGCAGAAATGCTCTGGATTTTTCCTGAGCGTTTCTGCATCTCCCTGGCAGAAAAAAACGCATGCGGATTGTACATGCGGATTGTACATGCGTTTTCCTGCCAGGGACATGCGGATGTGAAGCGTTCTTCACATGCATTTCCGCATGCGGGTTGTCAAGCGCTTTCCAAGCGATTTTAGCGTCACTTGGAAAGTGTTTGTCAACTTGGTCACACTATATAAATCCATGCAACCGGCATGGATTTGTATACTGTGACAAAATGGTAAAAAAGAAAAAATAAATCTATACTTACCTTCCGATGGCCCCCGCAGTCTTGCTTCGCTCCGTCCTGGCTGCCGGCAGATCGCGGTACACTGAAGGACCTGCCGACATCAGCGTCGCGTGACCCGTCACATGACTATGACGTCAGCGCAAGTCCTCCAGTTCATCGCGATCTGCCTGCAAGGGAGGACGAGCGCAGCGGGGGCCATCAGAAGGTAAATATAATATTTATTTTTTATTTTATTCTTTTTTTTTTACAGCTTCTATGGTACCCGGGTCCGGAGGAGAGTCTCCTCTCCTCTAGACCTGGAACCATCCGCACATTGAATGCATGTATTCCGCATGTGCTTATCTAGTGAAGCGGAATACATGCGTTCTAATGCAAGTCAATGGCGGCAAAAACGCAGCGCTTCCGCAAAATAATTGGTAGTGCTGCGTTTTTTTCCGCAATGATAATCCGCAGCGGAAATTTCCGCAGCATGTGCACAGCACATGCGGATTATCATTGGGGAACATGGCAGGCCTTCTACCATGCGTTTTTTAAGCGTTTCTGCAGCGTTTTTGCCGCTGCGGAAATGCTTAAAAAACGCATCATGGGCACACAGCCTAAAGGAGTTTGCTAAAACTTTGTAGTTGATGACCTATCCTTAGGTCAGATCGGCTAAGTCTGACTAGCTACACCAGAAGTGGTATAGCTCTGTACAATGTGTAGAGGACTTGAATAGGCTGCAAGCTCTCGCCAATGTACTGAAGTGGCAGTGCACTTGCAGTACTATTTTGCGCCACTAAACAATGTACCCAACCTTGCCACTTCTGGTGGAACGCATAGCAACAGAATATCCTGTGCTCATCTCCTGGCACTTACATAATATGCTTAAACATGACTTCCCTTTATTTCATCATCAGCAATACAGATAATTCACACTGGTATCATATCTGTAGCAGAATGCGTTTCGGTCAGTTTAGCATTTAACAATTGCTGCATTCTAAAATGCCAACCTACTGTAGAAACAATGTTGGTATGAGCTGAAATAAGGATGCACATAGGGTAATGGATTTCACAGTTTCATCTTTACTGTTACCTAGGGACTCTGTGAGTGACAGCTCAGCTGCCCTATGCAATCTGAAGTGTGCTGGACTGTTAGTGTTGCGAGTGACAGTCCAGTCATCCAGTGTGATGCTCGGGTATGCTGGACTGTCAGCATTTTGATTGACAGGTCTGCTGCTTAGTCTGGCCTAGCCTGTGGGCGTTTCCCCAGGTGCCTTCCATCCTTGGTGATTTACTAGCTATATAGCTGGCTAGTAGTGAGCAGTCCAGTGTCAGCTGTACATTAGCTTAGTTTGGTGTTTGCTTAGCTCTGTGTCTGATACTCTGATCTTATTGCCGGATATAAGATTTGTCATGACCATTCGTGTGGATTATCCCTTCTGCTCGCGACGCTCTCTGACTTTAGGTACCTGACCCTGGACTTGGCCTCTGACTATCCTTTTATATTACTTCCTTGTCTTGATGTACCCTCCTGGCATTTGACCCCAGACTGTTACCTGACCATGCCTTTATCTAGCCCTTATTATATCTAGCCTCTACTATGAGCCCTCCTGGTATGTGACCTCTGACCTCCTGACTACCCTGTCTCATGGCTTGTCCATGAGTGTTACAATCGAATTAAAGAAGGGGGAATATAGGGTGGGATTCTGCTCACCTTTATGGGTTGTTACGGGCACAACTCCCCCTAAAGCATGTACCGTATATACTTGAGTATAAGCCAAGGCACCTAATTTTGCCACAAAATACTGGGAAAACTTATTGACTCGAGTATGAGCCTAGGGTGGGAAATGCAGCAGCATCTGGAAAATTTCCCCATCCTGGTATGTATGGCCCCCTCATCCCCAATCCTGGTATGCATGGCCTCCTCAACTCCAATCCTGGTATGCATGGCCTCCTCATCCCCAGTCCTGATATGCATGGCATCATCATCCCCAATCCTAGTATACATGGCACCCCACATCCCCAATCCTGGTATGCATGGCCCCATCATCCCCAATCCTGTATGCATGGCTCCCCTCAACCCAATCCTGGTATGCTTGGCCCCATCATCCCCAATCCTGATATGCATGGCCCCCTCATCCCAATCCTGGTATGTATGGCCCGCCTATCCTGATTTGCATGGCCCCCCACCACTGCACACATTAAAAAAAATAAACACTCATACTGACCTTCCTCTCCACTGCTCCAGCGCTGCTCCTGTTCTGCCAGCAGCTGCTTGCCTCCGCATCTGAGCAGCGCATGACATCACTGCCATGTGCCCTCAGAAGCCGAAGTGAGCTGCGGGGATATTCACTCCTCTCCACGCCGGGACTATGTGCGTGGTGAAGAGGGAATATCCCTGTTCTTTAATGGCGTGTGCACAGTGTCAGCAGTGTCGCAGCTCCTGCTGCGGCTCAGCTATCTTGTCTGCCTGCTACTAAAGAGAATGCATATTCACTTTTCTCCACACCCATGGACACAGAGTCAGGTGCGGCGCTGCTGACACTGTGCGCACACTATTAAAGAAATGAATATTCACCCCTCTCCACTCCTTTAGCAGCGGGCACACATGGTAGCTGCAGCAGCCGACTATTGCGTCTGCCGTCACAACTTCCCCCCCGCCAACTATCCACCACCGGAATATGTATATACCCGAGTATAAGCCGAGGGGGACTTTTTCAGCCTAAAAAATGCTTCTCTGTGTGCAAAAGGATGATCCTTAGCAAAATAATGGGAAATGTATAGGGATGTCCACGGCAGCAATTCATCCGTGCACATCCCTATACATTAACCTAGAAACTATATGACCCATTGGAATTTCCTGATGATATCAGATGCCCCAGTATGCTTTCTAGTGGCAACAGGCATCATTTTCATACAAATAAAGTAAACTAACTTATATGTCTCATCAACAGGTACTAATCCCCAGTGATGTGCTGGTATTACTCATTTGTTCAAGGTTTTTCTGTTTCATAGTCCATAAGATGTATCTATTGCATTGTTGAGCTTCACCTAGACCAAAATCAAGGAAGACGAGCGCATATTGAAATAAAGGAGGGACATTACATATTAATATATTACACCATGTGAATGATCTCATATTGTCTGTTTATCCCTTTGGCTTACAAGGTCTGGAGGGTATGAACGTAAACCTTTTCCTGTAGGGATAACTTTTTTATTCTACTGGTGTGCTGTAATCAGCTGATCAGTTCGGGTTTTTCTTGTATTTTTGATGACAAGAATAAGACATAGTTGGGAATTATTTCTCTTCTTGCACTGTGTGAAGGTATTTCATTTTGCATTGATGATCTATTTAGTAGTAAAACAAGTTTTCTGAACTAATATTTTAGAGTGTAGTATGGTAAAATGATGGGTCTTCTCAGAGAAGTATTATGATCACTTTAACTTGGCAGTTTTGCTACGTTCAGTTGATGGCTTGTACTATTGCCGCTGCCAGGTTTTATTACGTTCAGTTGATGGCTTGTACTTAGGCCGCTGCCAGGTTTTATTACGTTCAGTTGATGGCTTGTACTATGGCCGTTGTGAGTTTTACTACATTTAGTTGATGGCTTGTACTATGGCCACTGCCAGTTTTACTACGTTCTGTTGATGGCTTGTACTATGGCCGTTGCCAGTTTTACTATGTTCAGTTGATGGCTTGTACTATGGCCGTTGCCAGTTTTACTACATTCAGTTGATGGCTTGTACTATGGACACTGCCAGTTTTACTACGTTCAGTTGATGGCTTGTACTATGGCTGCTGCCAGGTTTTATTACATTCAGTTCATGGCTTGTACTATGTATGGCCCCTGCATTCGAAGAGTATTTTCTCTACTGTATAATACGTGTCAGCACAAGGTATAGTAACTAACTGATTTTTTGTATTTTTTGCAGATAAACATAAAGACTGTACTGGAGTGACGGTACAAATCACACCTGAAAGGTAACTGCCATTACTATTATTACAGGTGTTATTTTTATACATCATTTTACACATCTTTTCTCTAATAATGAAATTATAAGTGTTCTTCTTGTATTAGCCTTCACGGTATTTTCCTTGTTAGAGCAGCAGTTTGTGCTCTTGAGCTGCTTTTTCTATTGAAACTAAGAATATGTTGCATCATAAAGCCTTGCAGAGCTAAGGTTCGGGGTAAAAAACCCACTCAGCACAACATCTGCAAGGAGATTGTATGTTCTCCACATGTTTGCGTGGGTTTCCTCCGGGTTCTCCGGTTTCCTACCACACTCCAAAAATTTACAAATATGGAATTTAGATTGTGAACCCCAACGGGGACAGTGATGATGATGTCTGTAAAGTGCTATGCAATTAATGGCAGTATTAAAGCAAGTAAAATAAAATACATAGTCCTCAAAGTATACACAAATGCATTTATTTATTTTTTTTATGGTTCACATGGCACCAACATATTCCACAGTACTGTACAGAGATTCATATCAGTCCATGTCTCCAATGTAGCTTACAATATAATTTATCTATTTCTGCACACATTAGGGACAATTTCTTATTTGGTCCAAACCATAAGTGCAAATTAATCACTACACGAAGATTAGGTGATAACTTGCTGATTGCAAGAGCTTTTGCCCTATGTGAATTGAGTGATGGTCAATCATGGCAACTATCCCTCTATTTATTTTATATGGGATTATGAGAATTTAAGGTCCACCCTTTTAACCCCCTTAACAACCTGTGATGTGCTTGTTCGTCACAGGTCATGTTCGGGGTGTATAAGGCGTGTTCAGGAGCTGAGCCTGCTTCATACTGGGCAGAAGCTAGCTGTGTAAGAAGCTGGCTGTTGTACACAGCCAGCATCTGCCTCTAACAGCAGTGACCAGAGTTACCTCCGATTGCTGCTGTTTTTCACTCACAGTGGCATTTAAAGAAGTATACCCACTAAGTTTATTTATTCATTAATTGTTTGTAGGTGCATGTAGTGTAGTGTGAGTGTATTAATATACTCACCGCTGCTCTCTTCTCCAATGTCCAGCACCATTCTTCTTTGCTTTTTAGAGATGATATTTTTACATGAAAAAAACCTGCCATTTTAACAGGGGTGTGTAGACTTTGTACATCCATCCGCTATGCCGATGAAAAAATAAAAAAAAGTTATGGCTTTTGAAAGAATGACAGAAAAAAAAAGAGCTAAAAAATATAAAATTGCCAGGTCTTGAAAGGATTAAGGCCCCGTCACACTAAGCGACGCTACAGCGATCCCGACAACGATATGACCTGTCAGGGATCGTTGCTGCGTCGCTATGTGGTCGCTGGTGAGATGTCAAACAGTCAGATCTTCCCAACGACGCAGCAACGATGCGGCGACCCGTAACGATCTGTATAACGATGCACGCCTATGTGTTTGTGTCTGAGTAGTCAACAAGGTCATTGGTAAGGTGTCAAACACACCGATGCATGCTACCCAGTGGGGCCTCAACGATCAAAGAAATGTCCAGACCATTCCGACACGACCAGCGATCTCACAGCAGGGGCCTGGTAGCTGCTACGTGTTAAACGTAACGAGATCGCTACTGAGGTCGCTGTTGCGTCACAAAACTTGTGACTCAGCAGCGATCTCGCTTAGTGTGACGAGGCCTTTAACCATGAAGTATGGAGTTTAAGAGGGAACCAGCACAAATATACGGAGAACATACAAATCCCATGCCCTTGGCTGAATTGGATCCTAGGGTCCGGGGTGCTACAGGTCGTTGTGCTGCCCATTATACGTCCTTCCACTTTAGCTCTGTCTGTGATGGGAATAGTTTTTCTTCTGCTATTGTTGTATGCGATATGATATTAAATGCATTCAGTGAAGATTTCCGTTCTTCTGTTGTCTTTATTTCCATTGACTGCCATTTTATTACTCCCAGGCAGCCGCTGATTGCTGGCATTTATCTCTTGATGTCTATGGATACTGTAATCCCACCAGGTGAAAAGGGTAAGTACAGTATTTCTTGTAAATGAGTATATATTTAAAGTCTGATCATACAAAGGCTGAAGAGATGGATGTCACAGTCTGCTTGCTTCACTTAAAAAGCTAAATAAAACACAATAAACTCATTGATTTGTGTAAAACATTTAATGCTCAAATGTTTATCCTCCCATTCTCATTTCACTTAACCTGTTTACACTCCTGTAAAGAAAAGAGGGTTGTTTTTTTTCGTGTAGATTGATTTTTATCGTCAGATATGAGAGTGGTGGGACCAGACCTGGAGTAGTAATTTAAAGCTCACTGCTTTATAAATCATATTTTCTTATACCATAGTGTTACTGATCTAATTTTCCAGGTAAAGGCATGGTGTATAATATTGTAGTATTATTATATATGTATGGATCTATACATATGGCTGTATTATAAAAAAAAATCTATAAAAAGCCCTAAGATCCCATACTGTACATTTATGTGGTTCTGGAGGTCTTTTGTTATGCCTTCCACTAATATTTTTCATTAAGTAAGACCTGTCAGGAGGATTTTGAACTCTTAAGTAAAGACATGGCGGAGATAGCATTTTGTAGCTGATTTAAATGATACCTTTTTTTTTGAAGAAATGCATTTTGTTAATCATCCGTGGAAGCTTTATTCTAATAAGGCATGAGTGCAGCGGGGCTGGACGCTGCACTTGATCTTTTCCTGCCTGTATGGATATTTTCCGCACCCCCGCCTGCCTCTGGTCTATCACTGACAGGTCACTTCTTTTTTGTGACTTGCCTCCTCTCACCAAAATCTCTCGCATGTGCCGTCATTGCCAGGAGCTGGAATTGAGCTGCTGAGAAATCAATCTGTGCCGTCCATTGAAATGACGGCGCCTGTGTAAGATTTCAGCCAGAGGAAGACCGGTCTCGAAAAAGCAGTGACCTGTCAACCATAGGATGGAGGTCGGCTTATAATAGGATAATATTCAGACAGGCAGTAGAAGACCTAGTACAACTTCCAGTCCCCGCTGCACTTGCACCTCATTAGCATAAAACTACCACTCCTGATTACAGAAGAACAACACGATTGTATTTTACTTTATTTTAAAGTATAATTTTAATCATCTTTAAAGTGCCATTAAGCTATTTCTTTAGTTAAGAGTCCGAAATCCTGCTATTTATTATTTAATATTATTCAGGATGTCTACTAGCTTGGAAATCCCTTGTAGGCAGTTGTTATTTTTTATTTTGTTTGTACTTTTTCATGCCTGCTTACTAAGAATCGTAACTTTTTTTTCCATTTTCTGTCGTATGAGGACTTGTATTGTGCAGGACAAATTGTGTTTAGTAACGACACCATATAATGTAGAGAAAAGTGGGAAAGAAAAGTTTTTGTGGTTTAGCATGGGCAAGAAAAAATACATTGCTGCTTGTCCATGTAGAAAAGCTGACTAAGTGGTGAACATGCATGGAGGAATGTCACTGGCAGTAAGTAATCGAAAGAGGAATGTTGTGATTCTGAATCCGTGATGCCAAAGATCCAAAGTTCGATCATAGACAAGGATGAGACATGGATGTGGTTTATTTCATCAACGCGTTTCAAGGTTTTCAAACCCTATTCATCAGGACAAAACCACAATAATTATTGTGTTTTTTTCCTGATGAAGATGTTTGAAAACCTTGGAACACGTTGATGAAATAAACCGCATCCATATCTCATCCTTGTCTTTGATCGTACTTTGAATCTTTGGCATCACGAATTTTGAATCGCCACATTCCTCTTTCGATTGTGTCTGATCCTATTAGTGATCCTGCAGCAGCCTTTATATACTTTCTATAGGAGTTGTGACTATCACAACCCTATCAGGTGATTGTATTACTTAACTTTCCATACACTTTTGTCATTGGATAAGACTCTATTTTGCGCTTTTTATCTCTCCACTTGCTCTATTTTATTTGTACTTGCAGTATGTAGAGTCCAACATGGACTTACAGAAGCGCTGTGAATTTCTCATTGTCTCTACTATCCCACAAGACTTTTTATACTTAGAGTATATAATGTAAAAAAAAAAATAAAGTATTAAAGCATTCCATTTGTATAGCTTCTCATGGATGGGTGTTCCAGTCTGGCCCTGTCCTGCTTTGCCCTTGTTCACATTGACGTCGTTTGACACATGGTAAAGTTTTAATGCTAGAGACAGGTTGGGACCGCCCCGATAGGTACACCTTGACGTTGGTGGGATGCTTTTATGTCTTTTTGAACAAAATTGCGTTAACTAAGTACCCTATGTTATACATGTACTATTACCATTTACTGATTTACCTGCTGTAGGGTATATTCTAATTTTTTTATTGTTGTTGTTTTTTCTTGGGGGGATGTCTAAGAAATGGCCACAGTTTGATTGTGCTCTTACACTTTGCATGTATACCAGCTTATAGTCCAGCTCATTTTTTGTTTGTTTTGGAGTACAAAATGTGTATAGGACACTATAGAGGTCCCACCTCACTTATGGTCATACTGCAATTCTAGAAATATTTTTGTCAATTTAGGGAATTCTTTTTTGGTTCAGTAAAAGCAGATTTTGAGAAAGTGATGTACTTATATATGTGGGATCATAACCTACCTTTCAAATTCAGCAGTGAGGAAACTGATCCGGGGGTTATTTCCTTGACTTTGTACGGTATTGTGCAGAAGGGTCTTGCTGTCAGTTTACAGGAATACGCTGAAGTAAGCCTTGTCCTAAGGGAGAGGATTGTCTGCTCTGCTCCGTGCCTGGGGCTAAGAGTGGCCTAGAAACAGCACAGGTTACTTGCTAGTAATTGGTTGCTGGCCGCCTCGAATTACTTCTGTCATGTAGGATGATGGTAAATCACTCAGCTGCACTGGGCCTATGGATGGGACGTGCTGGATGCTTTACAGCGTCAGGTGGATTCACAGAGAAATAAGAGGCAGAAATGAGCTTTATGGAGAGTAAAAGAACATCTCCCATTTCCTCTTCTCCTCTTTTAGGACATTCCTGTTTTATAACCCCATTACTTTCAACACAAAGTGCTGTTTATTGCTCAGGAATTGGAAATATGCGCTCGCTGACGCTTCTTATTGTGTCCCTTTTTTGATCATTGGAATGAGGTTAACTACTTGAAAGAAATGCAAGTTTTCATCATTGAAAAATATTTCAATTTTCTGTTCTGCTTCAAAGACACGCACGCTTTAATTGGGTCCAGCGAGCCTTTTTTAATAAATGTCCATGTTTTGTTGATTTTCACCCTATTGACTATAATTTTAGGCTGCAGTTTTCTTTTTTCCCAGATAATTGTGTTTAGAATGTGCCTCACAATGGTTTTGATGTTTGCATGCAACTTGGGTCTTGAGCGAGAATTTATCCGAATTCCATGTAGTGTGATGTATGTTATTAATCAGTGAGAGCGATGACTTACATCTGTCATTGAGAGCAGATCAAGAGAATCCGTCCATGTTGGAGGAGTTGGTCCATGCCTATAACCAGAGTTGAGATGAATCCGTGCTGCACTTTATGTACACGCTCAGTAGTGAGGCAGTGCTGTGGAGTTGGAGCTATGGAGCCAGAGTGAAAGTCAGGGAAATTGAGGAATCGGAGTCGGTGGTTTGGCTTACCGACTCCACAGCCCTTCTTACAACTGTCAGAAAAGATAGTTATTGTACTCTTAAATTCTCCAATGTATTGTTCTATATACTTAATCTATAAGATGGGAAGTGCGTTATATACCACTTGTAAGCAGATGGAGGGTCCAGGAGATGTTGGTTGGATATCTTCTTTGTCCCTGGCAGGTAGCATACCGCCAATGGTGGCTGGCGACACCACTGCAATGGGACCTGTAATCTATGTGTGCCCCCTGCCTTGCGTCTGCCCACTTCTCCTGCCATCTACAGTATATACTGCTGAAATCGGAGGGATTTGTGTGGAGTGGGCTCGCACACTGAACCAGCTCTCTATCCAGCTTCCAGCTGCTTTTTTTACACAGCAGACTCCCGCTGGTAACTGTTACTATTGGAACTAACTCTGATGGCTGTAATTTAAAACCTGTGTTGAATAGCGATCATGGCACCGAAGTGGTTAGACAGTGAGGTAAGGTGGTGGGGCGCCATCTGAGCATCGGGAGCTTTATTGTGGGAACCCCATAGGTTGCTTAATGGTGGTCGGAGGCCCATGGGGTGCCTCAGTTCAGCCTTTCACTATTGGGTCCCCTGGATTTTTATTCACTTCTTATTGCCATCTAAAAGGGAAGAATTTAACCCCCAAACTATTTATATGTGCATGTAGCTCTATCCAAGACAAGTCCAGCAATGCCTTTACATGTCCAGTCCATTCCTCCATTACTGAGAAATCAGTTTTTGAATTGTGATGCAAATTAGGCTGATTAATTATTTGTAGATCCGAAGCCTCAGTCACTCCAGCTCTATTCCCCACCCAGTTCTGACTGACCACTCCTTTGCCTGAAGTCGCATAGCATAGTCAGTCAAGCATAAAGAAGTGGCGCTGGGTGGGAAATAGAGCTAGGGTGACAGAGGCTTCAGATCTGCAACAGCTATTCATCCTCATTTGCATATTCATTCAAACGCTAATTTCTCAGTAACGGAGGAACGGACTGTCCATGCAAAGTTATTGCAGGACTTGCTTTGAAAGAGCTACATGACTGTATAAATAATTTAGAAGGTGAAATCCTGCTGACAGTTTACCTTTAATTTTAGATTTGATTTGTTTTTTTGATTTGAAAAAAAAAACTGAAAATTCTGTATTGTTTCAAAACCTATTTATTTATACTATTAACCAGGAAAATATTAGATAAACTCTTTTATTCTTCATTACTTCTGGAGAAGATTATCATCCATTTATGTTCTGTTCAGAACTGATTTAAAAAACGTTGTTTGTCAGGATGTTGTTAGAACTGAACACTTCTCCCCTTTTTTTGTTGCCATCTTGGGTCAGCCGCTGCGAGTAAAATAGTGCTTTCAGATAGTAAACCATTCTCAAATACACTTTTTAGGGAATTTAGACTTTTAGAAAAGGCCGGCCCATATCTATTAGCTAGAGAGAAGAAAACCTACAATGATAGTGTCACGGGTGTGTCAGAAGTGACAGTCACCCTGCAGTTGGTTGCAGGAGATCTCTTCATTTGGCATTACAGACAACTTCTTAGAAGCTGTATCTCTTAGACCCAGAGGCTACATTCCTCTGGCTAATTAACACCCTGGCCTGGGTGTATAAATACCTACTGTATGCCAGAGGGAGGTGCCGGCGATATTCATTACCCCTTGTGAAGGCTTGAGCAAGAGCAGGACTTCTTCCTCTCTGGTGCTAGAGGACGTGTGCGCATTTGTCTGGAGTCGACTAAAGCTAAGCGGTTTTCCCTTGTTTGTTCCCCCTTGTTGTCTTTAATGTTCAGTGGGGATCAACTAGTGCTCACCCCCTCCCTTCCCTAGCATGAGCCTAACGCCAGGGAAAGACAGGGCGAGGTACGCGTGCAGCGATTGGTGAAGAACCAATATAGGGATGTTGGGGGAGACAGGGTGACACTAAATCAGCCTAGGAGGTCTCCGCTCCCCCTTTCCCTAGATTCTGGGCTCTCTTTTCCTCTTCCCTATGTGTTGCACTTAGTCTTTCCCACACCTTGCGTGACAGATAGTCTCCCACGCTGGATGACCACATAGTCTGTGTATTACCTGGACAAGGTTTTCATTGCGATGAGATCAGTTTAATATTTGATTTCTACCTGTGGTGGCGCTGTAAGGTAATTACCGTAAATACCTACGGATGGATTTCACACAGATTACAATAGATCACTGGTGGTTCAGCATAAGCATACCCTGTGATCAGCACAAGAAAAAGCCTATTAATTTTACAACTGAGAAACAACTATGGGCGCTACCATCTGGTGCTAACCCTTCTGTATAATCCTGCCATACAGTACATGTTAAATTCTATGACCTGGCACAAATGTGTACCTTTATTTTTTCCATCCCAGCAATAGAAGGCTTTTAACGATATACGCCCTTCATTCTTTCACTGAGCGAATTTCCTTTATTTCCTTTCCATACATTGTTCTAAATTCTTATGTCCTTGACTTTGTAAATGGAAAGCGGAGAGCCTATTATCAGGTTACGGAGCCGAATAGTGAGTCACAGCGCGTCTTTTAATTTCAGGTGTACATCTCAAGCAAGTTCTATTTTTTGAAATGTTATAACATTGTCTTAAATCTTAATGATGGGTTATATTCCAGTATATCTGGTTACCAAGGATGTGTTTTGAGTGGAATGTGGAGAGCGGCTTCAGTCCAGTGGAAAACGGAGATTTTTTTTTAAATTTAATGCTAATATTTTTTTATAAATTTTGCCAATCTCTATGCTATATGTAATAGCGGTTATGCAAAAATGTTTTTGGTCTGTAAGCTTTTGTCTTAATATAATCCCGATCCCCTCATGACTTTTTATTACCTAGTAATGTACAGTAAGGAATGTATTATCACATGAATAATTTATCAATGCATTGAAGAGATCAGTCACAGCCTGGGCCATATACTATTCTTCTATAATACCATTTAAAGGATATGAACACCTTTGAAAAAAAAAAGTAAAAGCAATCTATTTTTATAAATGCAAGTATTTTTTGGCAGAAAATTTTTTTTTTCATTTATCTTTCATTAAAAAATTTGCACCGTTTGGCTTTTCCAAGCTGTTTCTTTTCCGGCACATTTCTGACTGCTGAATGATGGGACTGGGTACCTGTCAGTGAGGTTGTTCTAATGGGAGAGTTTGTAACACTTTTTTTCTGAACTTCCCTCAGCTGACTTATGACCCCAGGCCACATTAAAGTTGAGTTGAACTTTAATATGGTCATAAATTAGGTGAGAACAGCCCAGAAGAAGACTGATTAAAAACGTGACAGACTTTCCCGTCAGACTTTCCCGTCAGAACAATCTCACTGACGGATCTTAGCTAACTCATATTGCAACCAGTACTAAACAGTACAACACAGAGACTATAGAAATGGTGCAAAATTTCTAAGGAAACTCAACTGCAAAAAATATTTTTACCAAAAAAATAAATGTATTTATATAAAAAAAAAAAATCCCCAAAGGTGTCCACATCCTTCAGTGCAGCTACAGTAAAACATATATATACATGTATATTGACATTATTTTTTTTTTAATTTTAGCTGTGTATTCAGATATCGCCTGTGCATATGAAAAACCAACCATGCACCCATTTGCCTACAGAGTCCATACGCATCAGTTGGGTAAGTATGCCTTGGCCCAGTCTTAGCCTCTCACCTAGGCAAATCAGATCTCATACTTTGCACTGATGAGGGGCATTACCCCGAAACATCGTGTCTGCAAATTGAGATTCTTGTTTGGCTTTTATCCTAAGTCATATAGCAAGACTCGTTAAAGGGTCGATAGTGACTTTTAGGATTGCTGCTTTCAATATGTGTGCCGTCTTCCTCTCCGAAGAGGCAATTTGCATATGTAATCGGCCCAGAAACTTACACTTTAATTTGTTGCACTTTTTAAGCATCTATACATAAATTCATACATTATGTTGTTAAACTTTCCAGGTCAAGTTGTCAGTGGGTACCGAATCAGGAACGGAAAGTGGTCTTTGATTGGAAGACAGAGCCCACAGCTGCCACAGGTATCTTTTCAAACGTAGGCTGCATACATAAGAATTTCTTATTTTTTTGATGGCTTAGGAGACATTTGCCCACTAGCCTGGACTAAACCTCAGGTTTCATTTACATTGTATTTGGCATATAGCGCATGTTTCTGCATACAAGTACATGCAAGTATTTACCTAGGCCATGCAGGATTTGTTTGTCACTGCAGTGTCAGATGGGTGGGTAGACGGTGGTGAAGAAACGTCACCAGCCTCAGTCATACTAGTCTGTCGACAATCTGTGCTGACATCTTATGTTGGGCATCAGCAGTCTTGGAGGCAGTTTCATACTACGGCTTTCTGTAATCTGAAGTTATGGTGGCATGCATTGTCATGTCTACCACTGTATTCAGCTTTTGCCACTACCACAGGTAAAAATGTCAAAAGGGATTTCCATTAAAACAGAGTTTTAGAGGTTGATATTAGTGATATGGGATAAGGGGTGTTATCTTAGCACTCACTTTATAGAGAAGACCAGGGCGATCTTGTATGCACTTCTCTAGCCTATGTGTGATTCTTATGGGTTGTTAGATTTCCTCCCACTCGCCAAACACAAAACGATATATTATCTTCCTTTCAGATTGTCCCTAGTGTGTGTGCCTGATATATATTCATCATGTTGTCATGTGTATAGCGCTCTGAAACTGCTATTCTGTATCCCATACATTTCAGTGCAGCTGTCTTATTGTGCGCACACACGTGACAGAGGACATTAAAGGGTAAAAGCTACATTTTGATGCCTTTTACTGACTTCCTGCAAATAAGCATTCATGCTTCCAAATTAACTTTTTTTTTTTTTTCAATTAGGCATTTTACCCAGTAGAAGATCCAATTGACGTTCGTCCTGGAGATATTCTAGCAGCCAGATGTCTCTTCACTGGTCAGGGCAGGACGTCTAATACTTATATTGGGCAAGTTAAAGTATTAATATTATATTTATGTAAAAATCTTCACATTTCATTTAATAAATGAAGGTAAAAGAATCGCTCTACTGCACACTTTGAGATACTTATATTTTTTTTACTTTCCAAATCAATTCCAAGGACAAATTACATTTCTGTTCCAGAGCTTTGGACGTCTTACCACCTTATAACTATAACGTAAATATCCTAGGGCTATCCTGTCTGCAAGTAGCCAGGCACAGACTCTTGCTATGAATAATAGATGTCCAACTGAAGATCCGTGTATACTGTATTTATGTGTGTGTATGTATGTATGTTTATATATATAGAGAGAGAGAGAGAGAGAGAGACATTATTTATATATTCAGTACGGTGTAAAAATGCTGCATAATAAGAATGCTTTAAAGATAGAAGTGTTATTAGTTTATCTTTATCAATAACCAAAATGCAAAGTGAATGAACAAAAGAGAAATCTAAACCAAAACAATATTTGGTGTGGCCCCCCTTTTGTCATCAAAACGGCATCAATTCTAGTTACACTCGCACACAGTTTTTGAAGCAACCCAGCAGGGTGGTTGCTCAAAACATCTTGGACAACTAACCACAGATCTTCTGTGGATGTAAGCCTGCTGACATCCTCCTGAATCTCTGCACATAATCCCACACAGACTCGATACATCATCGATCCATCATAAAATACCATCAGGAAGGCATCTGATTGCTTTCAAATTTATTCTACAGCAGGATGTCAACTCCAAACATACAGGGAGTCCCGGAAGTGATGATATGGCCCTTACACAGCCCTGATCTCATCATCATCAACAAGTCTGTGTGGGATTACATGAAGAGACAGAATGATTTGTATAAACCTATATCCACAGAAGATTTGTGGTTAGTTATTCAAGATATTTGGAACAATCTCCCTCACGAGTTTCTTCAAAAACTGTGTACAAGTGTACCTAGAAGAATTGATGCTCTGATGCTGTTTGGAAAGCAAAGGATTGTCACCTCAAATATTCATTTGATTTGGATTTCTGTTTGTTCAGTTACTTTGCATTCTGATAATTGATGAAAATAAACTATTAACAGTTCTAGTTTTGAAAACATTGGTCATTTGTAGCAACTTTTTCACACCAGCTAAAATGTTTGCACAGTACTGTGTTTATATAAAGCATAAGTCTATGTGTTAGAAATGTTTATAAACATCTATAATTATAAATTAAAATAATCTAAAATGTGTTAGGAAACCAATGATTTGTAGGAGTTTCTTTTATTAAAGTATACCTCTAATTCTGAAATAACTTTTCATATATGAAGTGTACAAGCAAAGATAACAAAACTTTGTAATAGTTCCTATTGCAGAAAAAAGCTTCTTCCACCACACTTTTTTTTCTCCTACCACTTATCTCTTGTACTGATCACTCACTGTCATGTATTCATGGATTATCAGCTCGGTGAAAGACGGGCATAAAACTGCTCCCCATAAAGGTGTATAAATGACGAGAGGAGGCAGAGGAAGCAGCTGCCGAAAGACAGAGAGAGAGAGGCAGAGACACATATAGATTGTGCTGCATAAGTGCTTTACCTCCCCTTATTACTGGATTTACAGATTTTCACTGCTTCTTACTGCTGTGTAATGTCATCTCTGATGTATATGAGAGATATGGTTAGGGGAGCTTGAGCTACTCTAACACTATGTACAATTTATAGGAAATCAGAGTCATTCAGATGTTCATGGATCTCGGTCTTATCTCGGACCACAATGCACGGACTGGCCGTGGCTCTCCAGACCAGTGTGTGTCACCTTCATAGAAATACATGAAGCTGTCATGCTCAAATCAGGAGACCCGTGGCCAATTTGTGGTCGGACCAATTTGCATGAACATCTGCATGAGCCCTTAGTGATCAGTGCAGGACAGTAAAGAAAGATGCATTTTCCTCTAATAAGAAATATAACACAGTTTCTTATCCTCACTGTACATTTGATTTACAGAAAGTTGTGTAATAGAAACAAATGGGGGAAAGTATATGAATCTGGAAAATGCTTTCTGGTCTCATTCACACAGCAGCAATGGGGATAAGATGGATAACCGTCTGTACAATCAGTTGATGAGATCGGTTGTGGAGTGGTAGTAGTTGGACGGTAACCTAACCATCCATCTTCTGCTAGTTATCTCAGGGAATACATCAGACTACAGGTTGGATTTTTTTTTATTTCCTAAATTAATAGATATTGGGGCATTCAGCAAAAATGTAACGTTGATAGACAGCTGAATGAATATTTCAAAATGTATTATTTACATCATGAGGGTTTCATTCATGGCCCATTGTTCTACACTTGACTGCAACAAATTTTCAAATGACGCAGAGAGGCTTCTAATTAGGGATTAAATTGGATCAGCCTGGAATGTCTTTGATTTTATTCCCATATGGACTAGAGTTTTGCATAAAATTGTGTTACGCTCAAGAAGGAAACAGTCACGAAAGGAACATATGTCTATTCATTGCAGCTCCATTGTTGAAATGTTTAGATGTATGTAATAGTACAAAATCCAGATTTTGCTTAAAAAGATTTGGGTGAATTTACCATATGTCCAGCATATGCACAGCAGTAGACGCACATAGACCTAGACCTGCTATAGAAAACTGGGGAATAGAAATAGTCAGAAAGCTATGTCAGCATAACAATGGCCATGTTACACATTTGTATTAAAATAAGTTGTTCTCACCTGAGCAGAACAGTGCAGGTATATGTGTGTTATATCATTCTCATTTTCCTGATGAGCACCATTTATTATATGTTTTTTTCAGCCATGCACAAAATGTTAACCATGTTTTTGTGCATACCTGAAAAAGGCGAATACTGCCAGGACAGAGGCCATACAGTGTCCACAGAGACTTCATCAGCAAGTGAATGACTGTGTCGGGAATTCTGCTGGAAACCCTGACTTAGTGCTTGGCGTAGAGCACTGTAAGAGTGGGAAACTTGCCTAAGCCGTATGGTGACGCTAATATTTTTTTATTTTTTTTACATTACCCACTCTGTTGCCTAGTCTCACAAAATAAATGCCCCTTACTCTTTGTATCATATTTATGAATTTCCTTAAAGTATCTTGGGATTGTTTTTAATTTATCCACGTCTTTCTCTTTCAATACTGTTCTTTTGTCCCTGGCATGCCGTTTTTATGCGCCTGGCATGCCGTCTTTATATCCCTGGCGTGCCATTCTTATGTCCCTGGGGTGCCATTCTTATGTCCTGGCGTACCGTCTTTATATCCCTAACGTGCTGTTTTTGTGTTCCTGGTGTGCCGTTCTTATTTCCCTGGCGTGCCGTTCTTATTTCCCTGGCATGCTATCCTTATTTCCCTGGCGTGCCATCTTTATGTCCCTGGCGTGACGTTCTTATGTCCCTAGCATGCCATTTTTATTTCCCTGGCATGCCGTCTTTATTTTCCTGACTTGCTATTCATGTGTTCCTGGTGTGCCGCTCTAATGTCCCTGGCATGCCGTTTTTATGTCCCTGGCGTGCCGTTTTTACGTCCCAAATGCGTGCCGTTTTTACGTCCCAAATGCGTGCCGTTCTTACGTCCCTGGCGTGCCGTTCTTGCGTCCCTGGCATTCCGTTCTTACGTCCCTGGCGTTCCGTTCTTACGTCCCTGGCGTTCCGTTCTTACGTCCCTGGCGTGCCGTGCTTACGTCCCTGGCGTGCCGTCCTTATTTCCCTGGCGTGCCGTCCTTATTTCCCTGGCGTGCCGTCCTTATTTCCCTGGCGTGCCATCCTTATTTCCCTGGCGTGCCGTCCTTATTTCCCTGGTTTGCCGTCCTTATTTCCCTGGCGTGCCGTCCTTACGTCCCTGGCGTGCTGTCCTTACGTCCCTGGCGTGCCGTCCTTACGTCCCTGGCGTGCCGTCCTTACGTCCCTGGCGTGCTGTCCTTACGTCCCTGGCGTGCCGTCCTTACGTCTCTAGCATGCCGTTCTTACGTCCCTGGCGTGCTGCTCTAATGTTCCTGGCGTATTCTAATATTCTCACACTCAGTTGTCTGGTTGTCATCCCAATGCAGGTCAATTTACAGAGACAGGTAGCATAGTACATAGTAAATCACTGCCTCTGGTTTACATGTATTATGATATGTGATTTTGAGTTCCTTATCAGCACATGTTGACAAAAATGGTAGCCCGTTCAAGATATTGACAAGTGGAGCAATCGTCACTTTAGTAAGTGCTCCACCTAGGGCCCTTATTCTCAAATGTGTTCCCCTAGGAAGGAGGTATATAATATTTTGTCAAGAGCTCTCTCAAAATTAGGTTGATCAGGTGAGAATCATATAGGTATAGGGGAAAATCTTTTTCACAAAAATTGCTTTCATCTCATTCCATCATGATTTGAATGTGGTAATAAGTTGTGGAAACTGATTTGTATATTTCTCTTGTGCTTTACTCCCCAAGAGTGAATCTCACCAATTTTGCTTGCATATACACTCTTTTATCAAGCTTCTGAGCTTGAACTTCAAATATGTCCTCACCGGGGCAGATCTGTTTTAAGCGCAGATACTGACCCATTGGAATGGCTCGTTTTATCAGAAGATGGTTAGAAGAAGTGGTATGTCCCATGTAAAACATTGTCACATCAGGTTTGCCAGCCCGAGAGCCACTCATTGTAGCAGCTTTCCACTCTATATGCCTTAATGGGTGTATATTTCTTATCTAATAAAGCATTTTTAAAAGGCTGAATTATATACTACAGCTTGAAAACAGAAATATCCTAGAATGAATGTGAATATTTGTGGGAGCCATCACTGTAGAAACATCATGGCTCCTGTATCTCTGGCTCGTCTGCTCCCTCGATCGGGCACCCAGGAGCCGGCATGTGCTCTCACTGAGAGGTCAGTGACAACTGTAGGGTTTCTGTACAAGCAGTGCTTGACTCTAAATAAAAAATCATTGTACTTCAGTGTCAGACATCGGCCTTTCTTGACTTTAGCCTAGAACAAAAATAGCAGTGAATTCCCACATGTCTGTGATATCCTTCAGGCTTCGTAAAAATTAATTTTCCCACAAGTCTGGCATTTGCCTAAAACCATTGTGTTGCCTGCATGCAAGAAACAAAAAAATCAATGGCATTAAAATAGTTATTTGGAATGTTTGTGCCGGAAGCTCGTCCCCTGTGACTGGGGGGGGGATTTCTGAGCAGTGTGTGTGCGTCTGCTTGTGTGTGCAGGGAGAAGACAATTAAAGTGACAGGTATTCCTCGCACCCGGGATGAAGCTGAGCCATTTTCACAGCATCAGTAGCAAGGGCATAGGTTGGCGACTGACTCATGCTGTCTCTCGGGGGGCTTTCTGCTTTCATCGCACGGAAGAAACCAATTCCCTTTTTTGTAGCCCTTGTGTTTTTCGCCTCTTCCTTGTATCATTACTGTTGCTATGGTAAATAAGTGAATCCTGCTACACCGCACTGGAAAAGACAGCATTGGTATATATTCCATCGCTAGAATCTCCTCCCCACACTTCCTTCTGTATTCTTCTGTTTATCTATTTATAATAAAAGATATGCACTTTGTCAAAGAAATATATATATCGTCTGTGGTTGACAGCAATGATACGTTTGCTGAGAAATGCAGCGGAGACTTGCTGCCTCGTCTTCTCTGCATGCCTGATGTAATACACAGAATAGTAATCATCTGGCCTTTGTAGGAGAGGATTGGTGGTTATAGCTAGCAGGGAATTTAGAGTAGGTTAAATATCATTTACTAGCACATTATGGCCTGTAATGTGATTTAGAGAAGGTTAACCACTTGATTGCCCACAACAATCACAAATAGAACCATGAAAGGGAATCTGTCAGCAGGTGTTTGCTGTTTAATCTGAGAGCATCATAATATAGGGCAAGAGAGTCTGATTCCAGGGATGTGTCACTTATTAGGCTCTGTGTTGCTGTTTCAATACAATCAGTATTTTATCAGCAGGAGTTTATCACTACAGGACTACATCTCAGGTGCCAGGCAGACAGGCTAATCTATGTAACCAGTATACACAGGAAGCTGCCAGACAAACAATGATTCTATCAACACTACACCAAGCAGCCCAGTAAGTGATACATTGTTGGAATCAGTCTCTTTTGCCCTATGTTATGCTGCTCTCACATTATATCGCAAAAACCTGCTTACGGATTTCCTTTAATATTCAATCAAAATATGCGTATTACCTAGGCTGAATACTGTACAGGATATAACTGGAGCTAGCAGCACATCTGCTTGTTATACCAGTGAATGCTCTGCCAATAAATATAGAGGCTTTCTTGTGCTTACCTTCTTCTAGTCAGAAATTTACAGGCTATGGACTTCCATAAAACATTCCTTGTGAAGATTCATCTATCTGTGGAATACGGTTGGTGAAAATCCTCCTGTTCAGGAACTTGAAATTGTCCATTGAAATTTAAAATAAATATTGTGTTTTGGATCAAGTATATTTAATATGGCCTTTTCTCTTTAATCTGTGAGATATTATTTTAAAATATATGTTCTTAAAGGGGTTTATTGTTCTAGGATGAAAAGTCTGCGGCCATCTTTTGTGAGTGTAGACTGATGAATCATGACTTTGTGTGCGATGGGCACGCTGTGCCAATTTCCCTATATGTGTGCTTTCACATATACGATTTGCATACTTTGAGCCATGTGCCGACTATTCTCATCCAGTGTAAACAGGTTACTTGGATGCAACAGCGCAGACAATGAGGAGACAGTGGTAATCAACCAAAACTATTTATTTGACCAACACAGAAAGAAAATCTATATATAAGTACATACACACGCGGTTAAAATTGTTGTTACCCCTCGTTTAATGAAAGAAAAACCCACAATGGTCACAGAAATAACTTGAATCTGACAAAAATAATAATAAATTACAAATCTATGAAAATGAACAAATGAAAGTCAGACATTGCTTTTCAACCCTGCATCCACAGAATTTAAAAAAAAATTAAACTCATGAAATAGGCCTGGACAGAAATGATGGTACACCTAAAAATAATGTGACAAAAGGCACATGTTTAATCAAGTTGTGTCCACTAATTAGCATCACAGGTGTCTACAATCTTGTAATCAGCCAGTGGGCTTGTATATAGGGCTACATATACTCACTGTGCTGTTTGGTGACATGGTGTGTACCACACTCAACATGGACCAGAGGAAGCAAAGGAAAGAGTTGTCTCAGGAGATTAGAAAGAAAATTATAGACAAGCATGTTAAAGGAAAAGGCTATAAGACCATCTCCAAGCAGCTTGATGTTCCTTTGACTACAGTTGCACATATTATTCAGAAATTTAAGATCCATGGGACTGTAGCCAACCTCCCTGGGCTTGGCCGCAGGAGGAAAATTGGTGACAAATCAAAGAGACGGATAATACGAATGGTAACAAAAGAGCCCAGGATAATTTCTAAAGAGATTAAAGGTGAACTTCAAGCTCAAGGAACATCAGTGTCAGATCGCACCATCCGTCGTTGTTTGATCCAAAGTGGACTTTATGGGAGACGACCAAGGAGAACACCATTGTTGAAAAAAAATCCAGACTGGAATTTGGCAAACTACATGTTGACAAGCCACAAAGCTTCTGGGAGAATGTCCTATGAACAGATGACACAAAAATGGAAATTTTTGGCAAGGCACATCAGCTCTTTGTTCACAGACGGAAAAATGAAGCATATCAAGAAAAGAACACTGTCCCTACTGTGAAACATGGAGGAGGCTCTCTTATGTTCTGGGGCTGCTTTGCTGCATCTGGCACAGGGTGTCTTGAATCTGTGCAGGGTACAATGAAATCTCAAGACCATCAAGGTATTCTAGAGAGAAATGTGCTGCCCAGTGTCAGAAAGCTTGGTCTCAGTCGCAGGTCATGGGTCTTGCAACAGGATAATGACCCAAAACACACAGCTAAAAACACCCAAGAATGGCTAAGAGGAAAACATTGGACTATTCTGAAGTGGCCTTCTATGAGCCCTGACCTAAATCCTATTGAGCATCTTTGGAAAGAGCTGAAACATGCCGTCTGGAAAAGGCAACCTTCAAACACGAGACAACTGGAGCAATTTGCTCATGAGGAGTGGGCCAAAATTGTTATGATCTGCTACAGGGACTAAGGAAAGACAGGAGATCTGTCCCTACAATAGAACTAAAGTAGATCCCTACGATGTAACGAGGAACCTGATCCTGCGATCAGACCCGCTAAAGTCCTCGGCTAGTCTGTACGAAGACCTATAGAAGTGAGGGAGGGATCCCTACAAGAACTAGGGACTGGGATAAGTTGGACACCTCCTAGCAGAAATAGTAGCAGTCAAAGACAAACACACAACAAAAAGCATAGAGGTCAGAAGACCTAGCAAAACTAACAGAGAACGGCAACAGAGCACCAAGCTAGCTCAAGAGTAGTAAATACAATGAAGTCCAGCAAGGCCAGGAGGGCGGAGCCGGATTAAATAGACAAAAATGGTCATGTGACCAGCAAACTAAAAAAAACCTAACAGGAGAGTTCTAACAGTACCCCCTCTTCTAAGAGGATCCTCCGGATCCCCTAGGCCCAGGCTTACCAGGAAACCTCCTGTGAAAAGCTCTGACAAGTCTGGAAGCAGAAACATCATCCGCCCTCACCCATGAGTTATCCTCAGGTCCGAAACCCTTCCAAGCGACGAGATAGTGCAAACTCCCTCTATACCGTCTAGAATTTAGGATGCGGGAAATTTCATATTCCCCGTCCCCCACCAACGGAGGAACAGTGGCAGAGGCGTCCCCATCCGACACATCAGCTTTTTTCAACAGAAAAACATGAAACACCGGGTTATTCTTCCAGGACGTAGGAACCTCCAACCTAACAGCAGATTGGTTAACTATCTGAAGCACCTTAAAGGGCCCTACGAACTTGGGACCCAATTTTTAGAAGGAATCCTCAATCGCAGATTCTTTGAGGACAACCAAACCATGTCACTAACAGCAAACAAAACCTCTTGCCGTTTCCTATCAAAGTACCTCTTAGATTTTTTGTTAGCCTCCTGAAGATTACCACGCACATCCGTCCAAGCTCTCTCCAAATCACCGGAAAAACTCTCCTCCTCAGGCACAGCCGAAACCAATTTGGAGAATGACCCAAAAGAAGGATGTCTCCCAGAACAACAAAAAAAAGGCGAACACCCAGCAGATGAGGATGTATGGTTGTTAAGAGCAAATTCAGCAAGTGGCAGAAACTCAGACCACCCCTCTTGATTGTCTGCCACAAAACAACGCAAGAACTGCTCAACATCCTGGTTCTTCCTTTCTGTCTGGCCATTAGACTCAGGATGATATCTGGATGAAAACGACAAATGAACTCCCAACCTGTCACAAAAGGCACGCCAAAAACGAGCCACGAACTGAGGTCCCCTATCAGAAACAACGTCAGTAGGAACACCATTGAGTCTGACAATTTCCTTGACAAAGGCCTTAGCGAGTGTCTTAGCGCAAGGCAGTTTGATGAAGGGAACCAAGTGACACATCTTGCTAAAACGGTCCACGACCACCCAGATGACCGTGAAACCTTCAGAGGGGGGAAGGTCAGTAATAAAGTCCATAGCCAGATGTGTCCAAGGTGCACTAGGAACCTCCAGAGGGCAAAGCAACCCCGCAGCAGGAGCATGCGAAGACTTGGATCTAGCACACACAGTTCATTGGTGCACCCACTTAATGACTTCCTTCTGCCATCCAGGCCACCAAAAACTGCGACCCACAAGTCTCTTGGTCTCAGAAATTCCTGGATGACCTGCCAACCAAGACTCATGATACTCAACAAACAAATCTCTCCTAAAGGTCCTAGGCACAAACAACCTCCCATGGGGAGTGTTAGATGGGGCATTCTCCTGAGCTTTAAGAATCTCATCCTCCAAAACGGAGTCCAAAGCAGCAATCACAACACCTTCTTGTAAAATGCTCTCCTCTTCCTCCTCAACACCGACCATGGGAGAAAAACTGCGAGACAAAGCATCCGCTTTAACATTCTTGGTACCCGGGATGTAAGTAACGGAAAAATTAAACCGCGAGAAAAAAAGTGCCCACCTAGCCTGACGGGCATTCAAGCGCTTGGCAGCATCAAGATAGATCAGATTTTTATGATCAGTGAAAACCTGAATGGGAAATTCAGCACCTTCCAAGAGCTGACGCCAGTGTTCAAATGCGAGTTTAATCGCCAGCAATTCCCGATTACCAATATCGTAATTAAGTTCAGTCTCAGAAATTTTTTTTGAAAAAAAGGCACAGGGATGTACTCCATCCTTGTTTTCCTGAGACAACACCGCACCGACCCCCACCGAAGAAGCATCAACCTCAACCAAAAACGGCTTAGTCACATCAGGCTGCATAAGGATGGGAGCAGAGGTGAACCTCTCCTTTAGAAACACAAAAGCTTCAATGGCCTCAGAAGTCCACTGAACAGCATTAGCACCTTTCCTGGTGAGATCGGTCAGCGGTTTGACAATAATAGAAACATTTTTTATGAATTTTCTGTAATAATTGGCGAAACCCAAAAACCTCTGTATCGATTTCAAACCAATAGGCCTAGGCCATTCCTGCACAGCTTGAACTTTAATCGGGTCCATCTCAAAACCTTCACTGGAGATAATGTAGCCCAAAAAACTAATTCTCTGTACAGCGAACTCACATTTCTCCAGCTTAGCAAAAAGTGAATTGTCCATTAATAACTGTAATACCTCACGTACGCTCCGCCAATGAGACTCCAGATCAGGCGAATAAATCAGAATGTCATCCAAATACACAACCACATTTTTGCCGATTAAAGGTCTAAGGATGTCATTAATAAGATTCTGAAAAAATGCTGGAGCATTGGTAAGACCAAAAGGCATCACCAGATTCTCAAAATGACCCACAGGAGTGTTAAAAGCAGTCTTCCATTCATCACCCTCCTTCATGCGCAACAAATTGTATGCCCCCCGGAGATCAATTTTAAAGAACCACTTGGCCCCCACTAACTGGTTAAATAAATCAGAAATCAATGGCAGTGGGTAAGGATTGCGTACAGTAATTTTATTAATCTCACGAAAGTCCAGACAAGGACGTAAACCGCCATCTTTTTTTTTTACAAAAAAAAATCCAACAGCCACAGGAGACTTGGAAGACCTAATGTGACCGGCGGCCAAGCTTGTCTGTATGTATTCCTCCAAAGCCTTTCTCTCAGGAATAGTAAGATTAAATAAACGACTTTTAGGAAGAGTCGCTCCAGGGACAAATTCAGTGGTACAATCATAGTCTCTATGGGGAGGCAAAATTTGTGACTCCTCCTCAGAAAAAACTCTCCAAAAATCCTGAATAGGTACAGGTAATTCCCCTTTTTCCACCGCAGCAATACGTCCGTTACAACACTTGTCATAACACTTAGGGCTCCAGGACTTAATTTCATTGGTAGACCAATCCAGTACAGGATTGTGCAATTTTAACCAGGGTAACCCCAATATTACTGGAGAAGGCAAATTATCCAATACCACCAAATCCAAATTCTCTTGATGAATACCATTAATAGTGAGGGGAAATTCACAGACCTTATGAGTAACACTCTTCAAGGGAGAGCCATCAACAGAAACCACAGCAATAGGGGATGACAAAGTTTTAGGTTCTAATCTAAGTTTTTCCAAGAATCCCCCATCAATCACATTCAGAGTAGAACCACAATCCACAAATACCCGAAATTCAATTAATTCATCCTGAGCAGCGGTAGTAGCAGATAGGAATACTCCCTTAGAATTTAAACAGGCAATACGTGCATGACTGACCATTTTTTTTCCTTTCTTCATACGAAGCACGCAGTTCTTAATAAAATGACCAGAATTTCCGCAATAGAAGCACAAGCCTTCAGAAAGCCTGCGGTCTTTTTCCTGAGAGCGGGGTACCATTGCCCCAATCTCCATCGGCTCTCCATTGTCAACACAGACCCTCTCAGGACTCGGAGCTGACATAGCCGAGGATTTGCTCTCATTAACCCTTGCACGCAGTCTCCTGTCCACCCGTATAGCTAATTGCATTGCCTCCTGCAAGTTTCCAGGTGTGGGATAAGCAATCAGTAAATCCTTAACCCTTTCACCTAGCCCTGCAAGAAACAAGCTTTTCAAAGCTGAATCGTTCCACCCCACCTGGGCAGACCACCGACGGAAGTGAGAACAATATTTTTCCACATTACCTGATCCCTGCCTCAAACGTCTCAACTCAGACTCAGCAGATGAGACACGATCAGGATCATCGTACAACAAACCCAAAGCAGAAAAAAAACTATCCACTGATCTAAAGCACGGATCACTAGGTTGGAGAGAGAAGGCCCATCCCTGAGGATCTTTGCGCAAAAGTGACATTATGAACCCTATGCGCTGTGATTCATCACCAGAGGATCCGGGTCTCAAACGAAAATACAATAAACAAGCATTTTTAAAAGAAAAAAAATCTTGTTGTTCGCCAAAAAATAAATCAGGCAGACGTACCTTTTGGTTCCACAAAATGTGCTCCAGAACAGCTACTCACGTGTTGTTGTTGGAGCTTGGCCACCTCCAGAGAGAGTCCCTGCAAGCTTTGAGCCAAATCTTGAACCGAAACCATGATGGAAAACTGGAGGTCTTTCCTTAGAGAAAATTTTTTTTTTTTTCTTTTAGGGCTGGACTTACTGTTATGATCTGCTACAGGGACTAAGGAAAGACAGGAGATCTGTCCCTACAATAGAACTAAAGTAGATCCCTACGATGTAACGGGGAACCTGATCCTGCGATCAGACCCGCTAAAGTCCTCGGCTAGTCTGTACGAAGACCTATAGAAGTGAGGGAGGGATCCCTACAAGAACTAGGGACTGGGATAAGTTGGACACCTCCTAGCAGAAATAGTAGCAGTCAAAGACAAACACACAACAAAAAGCATAGAGGTCAGAAGACCTAGCAAAACTAACAGAGAACGGCAACAGAGCACCAAGCTAGCTCAAGAGTAGTAAATACAATGAAGTCCAGCAAGGCCAGGAGGGCGGAGCCGGATTAAATAGGCAAAAATGGTCATGTGACCAGCAAACTAAAAAAAAACCTAACAGGAGAGTTCTAACAAAAATACCTGTCAAGAGGTGCAGAAGTCTCATTGACAGTTACAGGAATCGTTTGATTGCAGTGTTTGCCTCAGAAGGTTGTTCAACAAAATATTAAGTTAAGAGTACCATCATTTCTGTCCAGGCCTATTTCATGAGTTAAATTTTTTTTTAAATTCTGTGTAAGCAGGGTTGAAAAGCAATGTCTGACTTTCATTTGTTCATTTTCATACATTTTTAATTCATTATTACTTTTGTCAGATTCAAGTTATTTCTGTGACCATTGTGGGTTTTTCTTTCATTAAACGAGGGGTACCAACAATTTTGACCACGTGTGTTTATGCATGTAAGCACTATATTACGGGTAACTGTAGCAAGGGCAATCCAGTATGTTATGACACTATAAGAACACAGCAATGTGACTAAATACTATATCTATGCAACGTTCTATTATATACACTGTCCTTAATGTTATTATGTAGCAGCTAAATGACTATTAATACTTTTATGTCTCAGCTTAGCGGGTGCCACTCTTAATACTAGGCACGTCCCTGTCGCAGTCTCTGTAGTTTCTCCGATCGTTACACTGGCTCGAGTTGGGGCAACGGTATTTCCCACTAGGGTGCAAGTCCTAGATATGCGAGTCATTGGGTATACAGTGTACTCGTTGCACTGGCCATCTCCATTTCCTGAAGCACGGCCCCAGTCCACACCCTGTAACGTGTGTCTACGCTGGAAGTAACGGCCCACAAGAACGATCCTCTGCTACATCCAGATAGTCTCCCGAGCCTTGTTCGGATCTGGTCACGGTCTTCTGTCGCTGCTTTTGGTTTTCTTCTGTCGCTGCTTATGGTTTTCTTCTGTCGCTGCTTATGGTCTTCTTCTGTCGCTGCTTATGGTCTTCTTCTGTAGCTGCTTATGGTCTTCTTCTGTCGCTGCTTATGGTCTTCTTCTGTCGCTGCTTATGGTCTTCTTCTGTCGCTGCTTATGGTCTTCTACTGGCGCTGCTTATGGTCTTCTACTGGCGCTGCTTATGATCTTCTACTGGCGCTACTTATGGTATTCTACTGGTATTCTAGATCTTCCTCATAGTTCAGGCGTTCTCTGACATTTGACCACTCTCAGACCCTTCTGTGGCGATGGTGGCTGTAAACCCACCTCGCAGCCACACGACCTGCCTGGTACAGCTTCTGGCGCCAACTCCTCCCTTCTCGGCCCACCAGGCCTTTTATAATTAGTAACTGCAGCACAGGTGTCACCTGACCTGGTGTTGTCTTCAATCTCTTCCCCGGGAACATGCACTTCCACTCTTGGGGTTCCTACTACTATAATTCTTTCTTTACTTTCACTTTCACCTTGACCAGCCGATGGCGGTGTTCGCTTGCAGTTACTCAATTAGGCATCAACTTTACTTGTCGTCTCTCTTGTCCACCTCCTTACACCAGCTTCTCTCAATAGAAGAGAGCTGAGAGAAGTGCAGAAGTCTAGTCATATGACCGGAAGTTTGCAAATCATATACAGTACAGACCAAAAGTTTGGACACACCTTCTCATTTAAAGATTTTTCTGTATTTTCATGACTATGAACATTGTACATTCACACTGAAGGCATCAAAACTATGAATTAACGCATGTGGAATTATATACTTAACAAAAAAGTGTGAAACAACTGAAAATATGTCTTATATTCTAGGTTCTTCAAAGTAGCCACCTTTTGCTTTGATGACTGCTTTGCACGCTCTTGGCATTCTCTTGATGAGCTTCAAGAGGTAGTCACCGGAAATGGTCTTCCAACAATCTTGAAGGAGCTCCCAGAGATGCTTAGCACTTGTTGGCCCTTTTGCCTTCACTCTGCGGTCCAGCTCACCCCAAACCATTTTGATTGGGTTCAGGTCTGGTGACTGTGGAGGCCAGGTCATCAGGCGTAGCACCCCATCACTCTCCTTCTTGGTCAAATAGCCCTTACACAGCCTGGAGGTGTGTTTGGGGTCATTGTCCTGTTGAAAAATAAATGATGGTCCAACTAAACGCAAACCGGATGGAATAGCATGCCTCTGCAAGATGCTGTTGTAGCCATACTGGTTCAGTATGCCTTCAATTTTGAATAAATCCCCAACAGTGTCACCAGCACAGCACCCCCACACCATCATACCTCCTCCTCCATGCTTCACGGTGGGAACCAGGCATGTAGATTCCATCCGTTCACCTTTTCTGCGTCGCACAAAGACACGGTGGTTGGAACCAAAGATCTCAAATTTGCACTCATCAGACCAAAGCACAGATTTCCACTAGTCTAATGTCCATTCCTTGTGTTCTTTAGCCCAAACAAGTCTCTTCTGCTTGTTGCCTGTCCTTAGTTGTGGTTTCCTAGCAGCTATTTTACCATGAAGGCCTACTGCACAAAGTCTCCTCTTAACAGTTGTTGTAGAGATGTGTCTGCTGCTAGAACTGTGTGTGGCATTGAACTGGTCTCTAATCTGAGCTGCTGTTAACCTGCGCTTTCTGAGGCTGGTGACTCGGATAAACTTATCTTCAGAAGCAGAGGTGACTCTTGGTCTTCCTTTCCTGAGGCGGTCCTCATGTGAGCCAGTTTCTTTGTAGCGCTTGATGGTTTTTGCAACTGCACTTGGGGACACTTTCAAAGTTTTCCCAATTTTTCGGACTGACTGACCTTCATTTCTTAAAGTAATGATGGCCACTCGTTTTTCTTTACTTAGCTGCTTTTTTCTTGCCATAATACTAATAATTCTAACAGTCTATTCAGTAGGACTATCAGCTGTGTATCCACAAGACCTCTGCACAACACAACTGATGGTCCCAACCCCATTTATAAGGCAAGAAATCCCACTTATTAAACCTGACAGGGCACACCTGTGAAGTGAAAACCATTTCCGGTGACTACCTCTTGAAGCTCATCAAGAGAATGCCAAGAGTGTGCAAAGCAGTCATCAAGGCAAAAGGTGGCTACTTTGAAGAACCTAGAATATAAGACATATTTTCAGTTGTTTCACACTTTTTTGTTAAGTATATAATTCCTCATGTGTTAATTCATAGTTTTGATGCCTTCAGTGTGAATGTACAATTTTCATAGTCATGAAAATACAGAAAAATCTTTAAATGAGAAGGTGTGTCCAAACTTTTGGTCTGTACTGTACGTGACATGACATGGCCATCTACTCACATGGGGAATAAAGGAGAATGGTGAAAGTATGGGCATTGCACAGTTACAATTTGTCAGTCTGCAGTTACATAGACTTTTGTCCTGAGACCAAAAACATCTTTATCTAATCAAATGAAATGTTATATTAAAGTAAACTGACATTAAGGCTCTTCTCTATTATCCACAGCAGAGAACTACAACAAACAGCTTTGCTGGACATAGCCATTGATAGGATGCAATACTACATTTTCCCTGTAGTAGCCACTGCAGAGGAAATGTCTGGTCACAGAGCATTACCATCTTGTGATCAGATTTATTCTCTTTGTGGCTGCAGTACCCCAATGACCAAACTGCTCCTGCACAATAAAGCTCTTTAGGGAGCTGCTTATTTGTTTTTGTTTTTTTCCTCCGTCCATCTGATTATAGATAATAATTTCTAAGAGTATAGTGTTTTTTCTAATCTTTGACATTTATTCTTCTCTTATAAACAGAGGAACATCAAGCGATGAAATGTGCAACATGTACATTATGTATTACATGGATGCTGGTCTTGCCAGTTCATATATGACATGTGTACGCACAGGGGACCAAAAACTATTTCAACACATCCCTGAAATAGCCAATATACCTGTGCCTGTCAGCCCCGATATGGTGATGATGGGGCATGGCCATCACCATGGTAAGAATGTTAAAATAGAGATATTTCTGGTGAATTATACCATCTTTGCTATTATGTTTCATGGGGATATTGTTATTTTCTTTTTTCTTTGTAAGATATGAAGGAACCGGAGGCAAGAAACATACAAGAGCAACCTAAGAGAGAGGAGGAACAAGTGTTAGATCAGGGTACGTAATAGAAGATGTGTTCGTTATTTATCACATAGCAGTGTCACGTGGCACCTAGCATTACCAAAGCATTAACTTAACCGGTTACAAAGAATGTTTTGTCACGGATACTTCAACTCTTCATCACACGTAATGTAACCAACATCTGAATACATGAACTCCTCATTTCCCTACATGGATACTCTCTGCAAATGTCTACAACCTTTCTCTGTCCCTGCATAATCCATATGGAGTAATACAGTAAATAAGAGAAGTGGGATGCAGCTTCTCTCCGTACTGTGTAAGTGAGACTGCATGCTGTGAGAGGGGAGAGGGAACATCTGCCCTAACATTGCTTGGAATTGTGGGACTATACACCACAGACAAACTGGTATATATGAATGTTATTAATGTAACTATTTTACAACATCCCCATTTGGAAGTGTAAATGCAAGACCGATTGATCTTTACAAGGCTGATAGTTTTTTGTTTTTTTTCAACTTGAATGAGTAGCGGAGTTGACCTGCGATCTTATGGAAAACCATAAATTACATGTGAATAAGCCAGACAAAACCCAAGAAAAAAAACAAAATGAGCATATAACCTGTAGTAAGTAAATAGTAATAGTACATGTAAGTAACATAGGGTACTTAGTTAATTTATTTAAAAAAAAAACGTAAAGGCCGTTCCACCGCGACAAGGTGTACCCAATCGGGACGGTCCTGTCCTGTCTCTAGTATCAAAACTAGGTTAGGCCAACAGTATGGTATCCATGGCCGACTGACACCTGGCACCTCTACCGATCAGATGTTATATGCTCTGGCAGCCATCAGATGTAAGTACTTTGAATGCAGTTCTGTTCATTGTGTAGCAGCCACTGACTGGTACTGCAGAACAGCTTTCAAAAATAGAAATATTAATAGTTAATTTTTAACAATTAACAAAATGCAAAGTGAATGAAAAAAAGAGAAATCTAAATCAAATCAATATTTTATATGACCATCATTTGCAGCAAAACATCAATTCTTATAGGTACATTTGCACACAGTCTTCAAAGTACCTTAACTGGACACCTTCTGATTTCAAAATGAAGTATGATGTATCTTTCATCTGCTGCACTAAGTTTCTATGGTCATTAACATTGCCCATTTCTTAGTGTCCTCAATACTGAGAAATATAGGCAGATACTTACTCATCGTGAAATGCCATCAGGCAGGCCTGCCACCAGGAATTTCAGGGTCCCATTCTGGCAAAATTTTCGGGCTTCCCTGAGACTCCGCCAGGCTCCACCCCAGCTCCGTCCCCACCCGTCGAACCTTTTACAGTCCCACCGTCCACTTCTGCACCACGTCCTCACCAATCGCACATTAACAGTTCCCATCGAACACCATATCACATACATAGCCATCAGCTGTTGTTTTGGCCGAAAGATTTTTTAAGCTGTCACCACGACAAGGTAGACTCTTTTGGCAGGGCCCTACTCTACTCTAACCTATTAAACATTTGTTAAAATATCTAATACTCTTTTTAGGTATATTTTTATTTATTTTTCTGCAAGGGAATGTGTCACATACATTTTTTTAAAATGACCAATAATACCACATACAAGGGACAAATACCGTCACACCATGGCCGGAACACATAGTGATCAAATAATACTACATACAAGGAACAAATACTGCCACACCGTGACTAGATCAATATGATCATTATACCATTATACACAGGAGTTCTGTACATAATATACAGTGTATAGTGGAAGTGTACTGGTAATACAGGGACTCACTAGTGACATTATATACAGGAGCTTCATGTAGTGTACAGTGCGGTAAAGCGACTTGCTCGGCTCTCCAGAGGCAGACACAGGACACACGATTCGGGTTAACTTCTTGCTGGTTGTGGCATAAACTCCAGCACTGTCCCATAAAAATAAACAGGCCCTCTTGGGGTTAACGGGAAAACAAAACATAAGGTATAACAGAGTCCAATAACAAGCGAGGCTCGGCCCGCTCCGGGTAGCACTGTAAAGTCTGAGCAAACACCAGTCCTCCGCTGTTGCTCTCTGGCTTCACCCAAACACAGCCTGGAGACTTCACTCTCCAGACCACACACTACATAGAGCAAACTACTGACTGAATCTTTAACCCTGCTCAGCCACACCCTGAGGGGAGGTAGGGGAATGGCCTCCCACCCTCTTTGCCATTCCCATAAAACCACACCCTTTAACATGCTGACAGAAATTTAGTAGGTTTCAGTTCACACAGAAGAGCAACCTGAGTGACACATACCTCCCCTCATATATCATACCAGTGACCAGTGTCAAAACAGGTAATACTGGGATCACCAGTGACATTATACACAAGAGTTCTGTATATAGTATCAGTGTACAGGTAATACAGGGATCACCAGTGGTATTATACACAGGAGCTCTGTATCTACTATATAGTGTATAGTGTAAGTGTACAGGTAACACACTGACTCACCAGTGACATCTCTAGTTGAAGATATTCATCTTTGCTTTTCTTCTTCATCCAGCACAGACCGCCATCACTTCTTCCAGCCAGGATTCATCTCAGCAGAAACTAACATACAGTTACCTAGAGCACATTCTCCAATTTTTCCCCACCTCCTACACTGTGCCAGATGAAGAAAAAAAGCGACAGTGTCGCCATGCACAGTAGCAGGACCCCCCTCACCCCTGAAAACAGTATGTTCAAAAACAAAATACATCACAGCAGTAATAATATACCTTAATTAGCCCCTACAGTAATAATGTCCCACATCCTGGCCCCTTCCTGTAACAACATCCCCCCCATCCTGGCTCCATGTGTCTCCATTCTGCCCGACATGATCTTCCATCCTGCCCCCATGTGTCTCCATGCTGCCCCCATGTGTCTCCATGCTGCCCCCATGTGTCTCCATGCTGCCCCCATGTGTCTCCATGCTGCCCCCATGTGTCTCCATGCTGCCCCCATGTGTCTCCATCCTGCCCCCATATGTCGCCATCCTGCCCCCATATGTCGCCATCCTGCCCCCATGTATCTCCATCCTGCCCCCCCAGGTGTCTCCATCCTGCCCCCCAGGTGTCTCCATCCTACCCCCCCAGGTGTCTCCATCCTACCCCTCCAGGTGTCTCCATCTTGCCCCCCCAGGTGTCTCCATCCTGCCCCCCCAGGTGTCTCCATCCTGCCCCCCCAGGTGTCTCCATCCTGCCCCCCCAGGTGTCTCCATCCTGCCCCCCCAGGTGTCTCCATCCTGCCTCTCAGGTGTCTCCATCCTGCCCCTAGGAGTCTCTATCCTGCCCCCAGGAGTCTCCATCCTGCCCCCAGGTGTCTCCATCCTGCCCCCATATTGCGGCTTTCATGACAAAGAGAAAAAAAATGATTACTCTTACCTGGCTGCTTCTGCTCACTGGGCTCCATACACCATCAGGGAGGCGTCTGATGGGCTCCAAATGTATTCTGCAGCAGGACAACAACCCCAAACATATATCCAATGTCATTAAGAACTATCTTCAGTGTAATGAAGACTAAGGAGTCCTAGAAGTTATGATACTGCCCCACAGAGCCATGATCTCAACATCATCAAATCTGTCTGGGATTACCTTAAGAGACAGAAGAATTGGCACAAGCCTATATAGAAGATCTGTCATTAGTTCTCCAAGATGTTTTGTAACAATATCCGTGCTGTTTTTGTTCTTTCATAAACTATGTGCAAGTGTACCTAGAAGAATAAATGCTTTGATGCAGATTGAAGGCAAAATATCGATTTGAATAGATTTCACTTTTCATTCCACTGACAGCTGAATTCTGACAGCTCACCAGGCCCATGGTCACGACGTCCCTGTAACCATGTTTTTAGAGTGGCACACATCATTAATGTCAACAGCGTGTTAGTCAGCTGCAGCGCCCACTGGAAGACCCAGAAAATATAAGCCGAAAAAAAGCAATAGAAGGACAAGGTAGTCCCAGGATAGGAGTGAGGAGGGCTGAGGAAAGGTGAATATCCTAGTTTACTGTCATTTTAACCCCCTCTGGGTGGATTTGGCTGATACCAAATTTATTCAATGCCAATCGCATCCCAGCTACCATCCCCGACTCATCACCTCATCCCAAATTGAGCAAATCTGCCCAAATAGAATTTCGGGACATTCAATTAACTGTACCACTGACTCTAGTCTCTGCACTGTGCACATGGAGTGCTTTGTAGGCAAAAGACTAGTCTGTCTTCTCTAGGGAAACACGGCCTATACTGTTTAATTGCAGAGCTGAGTTTGTCACTTCTCAGGTATTGTCTGCAGTTTCCCTTAGGATATTTACCATGATAAAATAAACCCTATTTAGCTTCGTATACGGTACATAGTGAAGGATACGTTAGTGGGATTTTAGTGTTTTTGAAAGAGACAAGATTTTATTTGAATTATTCATGTTCATTTTTGTGTCGTTTGCTCAATTGAGCAACTGCTATAGTCTTTAGGCACACACTGATTTAGGAATTCAGCAAGAGCTTTCCCACCACCATGCCCTCTGCACCATGCATGGCCGATCCTCCTTAATCACATAGACTTGTAAAGAGGGGCTGCATTGAAATGATAATACCCCGCTAGAACAAAGGATGCTGAGATGCAGAATTTCCAGCGGAAGATTCTTTGCCAGAATTTAACCTACTTTACAGCAGAAAAGTTTAGATTTTAGTTTGTATCTAATCCTGCGTCCAGAAAATCTAAACCTTTTCTGCTATCCGTTACATTTACAGTAAGGCAACGTGTTTCTTTAGTCATTTACATTATATTCTTAGTAGAGCATTTTATTTTAGCTTTCATGTATTAGTGTGGTGATATTTTAGTTTATTTTTTTTCTGCATTTTGGCTACTTAACTTTGTCATCAGTCTTTATTCATTTTCTAGTTTATTCACCTTCTGTTCTACAATGATAATGAATGGTTTAAGTAGAAACTGAATTAAAAATTCCACATTCTAGGATAAAATCATTCCTTAATTCTGTATATGATTCAGATATACTAGTTCAGGCTCTAACAAGAGTAGCCCCCATAATATTTGCCTTGCTGACTTTCTACATGTACGTCACACTCATTTTTTTCATTTATTTAAGAAATGTATCCATATAAATTTTAGTAGGGAACAGTAGTCCTGTTAATCTTCCTAATGGTCTTAAATTGTTTTACCTAAAATCTCGACTGGTCTGTGGTTGTAAATGGGTCAATCTTAATGTTATAGGTACTCATAGTTTATGGTAGTTATGGGTTATTACATAATATCACTGCTAGTTTAGGATTATGATTGCGTTATATACTTTCTATTTGATATGACCTAGGGGAGTAAATGTCTATACAGGGGGTCTCAAACTCAGTTGGATATATGGGCCGCACATAGAAAAAATGTGAATTTGGGGGGCCGCATTCTTTGCAGGTCAAAGTGTCATTTTTAGTGATACCATTTTTTTTGTATACACCTTCTGAACATTTTTGTTGTGTTTATTTTATTTATAGCTTTGGTCGTTATGGATTTGGCGATAATAAACGTGCACTTTTTTTGTGTTTACTTTAGTTTATATATAAAACAGCATTTTTAGCGGCAAAATATTTTTTCATGCTTTATTTTACTTCTTTTTTTTTTTTTTTTGCAATTTTGTTTCCTACAATTGGCCACATATAGTAATATTGTTTTACAATTAGCACCACATAGTAATTCTGGCAAACATCTTGTAATGTGCCCCATCCAAGTGGTCCCAATCTTTTAGTAATGTGCCCCATCCTGTTGGTCCCAATCTTTTAGTAATGTGCCCCATCCAGGTGGTCCCAATCTTGTAGTAATGTGCCCCATCCTAGTGGTCCCCATCTTGTAGTAATGTGCCCCATCCTGGTGGTCCCCATTTTGTAGTAATGTGCCCCATCCTGGTGGTCGCCATCTTACAGTAATATGCCCCCATCCTGGTGGTCCCCGTCTTGTAGTAATGTGCCCCCATCCTGGTGGTCCCTATCTTGTAGTAATGTGCCCTATCTTGGTGGTCCCCATCTTGTAGTAATGTGCCCCATCTTGGTGGTCCCCATCTTGTAGTAATGTGCCCCATCCTGGTGGTCGCCATCTTGCAGTAATGTGCCCCATCTTGGTGGTCGCCATCTTGTAGTAATGTGCCCCATCCTGGTGGTCGCCATCTTGCAGTAATGTGCCCCATCCTGGTGGTCCCCATCTTGCAGCAATGTGCCCCATCCTGGTGGTCCACATCTTGCAGTATGGTGCCCCATCCTGGTCCTCATCTTGCAGTATGGTGCCCCATCCTGGTCCTCGTCTTGGAGTAATGTCCCCCATCCTGTAGTAATGCCCCATCCAGGTCCCCCTATTGTAGATATGTCCCCTGCGTTGTTCTTCACACACAAATGAAAGAGAAAAAAAAAGATTCCTCTCACCTGTCCTCCGTTCCCTCAGCGTCCTTTGTGCACATGCGGCCTGCAGGCACAGACCCCTTGACGATCCCGCCCTGGTCAAGGAGGAGCCACCAACAGCAACGCTGCATTGCCGTGCAGAGACTGTCTTCCAGCACAGCACTTCCAATGCCAGCCGCCGGCCAATCAGAGGCCAGCAGCTGACATCTGGCAGTGACGTCATACGCCGCTGCGCTGGGACGCAGATATCACCTGCTGGCTCTTGATAGGCCGGCAGCTGGCATTGGAAATGCTGTGCTGGGAGACGGTCTCTGCGCAGCAATGCAGCGCTGCTGTCGGCGGCTCCTCTTGGACCAGGTCGGGATCGTCAAGGGGTCTGTGCCTGCGGACCACATAAAGCCGCATAAAGCAGTCAAAGGGGCCGCATGCGGCCCGCGGGCTGCGTGTTTGAGACCTCTGGTCTAAACAGTACATATGCTAAATTTTACTTAAAGGGGCTTTACCATTAAGTAAAATGGTCTACTTAAGTTCCTTTATAAAGATCAAGCTACCTTGTATTTCCTTAAGTTAAAAATATTGTACAGTTTTTAAGATAAAGAAATAGCTGAAGCCCTTGACGATATTTCAAGAAGCGCCTCCACAGTCAGGGTACCGTCGTCCTACTGGTCACGTCTACGCAGCGTGCACTCCCCTTTTCCTTCCTGTGCAGCACTCTACTGTGATTTGTACATGCTCAGCTTCTTATGGACTTCTATAAGGTCTATTAAAGTCTATGGAGCCCATAGAAGTCTTATGAGAAGTTGAACACGAGCAGTAACAAGGTGTTACTGCGCATGCTCGATAAGATCCATAGGAAATGAAGGAAAAGGGAAATGTTTACTGCGCAGACTCATCCAAGACAAGAGCAGGACAGAATCCAGGCTGTAATACTCTTCCTGAATTTTCACCAGAGGCTGAACTTATTTATCTGTGTCGCAAACAGCGCAACAGTTTTAATAAAAGTAAATTAGAAAATAATTGAAAAAATTTTTATATAGGACTTTTTTCAGTTAACAAGTTGCATATTCCCTCTCTTACTTTACATAGTCACAAAACACAAATGCTATTAGGTGGTGCTCGCAGCACATAGATTGTTCACCCTCTTTGTATGTAATACCTGCTGTAAAGATCCAGATGTAAGGAGCTCCTACTAGTGGCAACTGGAGGAACTGCATTATTTACCACTATGAACCTGTGGTCTCCTTGTATACTAGGAAGATCCCTAAAGAATACCTGTCAGATCTCCTTACACATCTGTTTTAGTATGAATTTGTATTCTTAATGAAATGTTAATGCTGGAGCATTTTTAATGAGATCTCTTTGCGTTCCATAATTATTCCTCCTAGTAATTTATTAATAAGTGGAGAACTGAATGTTACCAGTTGGGGGTGTGTCTTGATAAGGGGAAATGGTAACACCCAGTTGTCAATTTATTGGAATAACAGAGGAGGAACATTACAACGCAGAGTTAGGAGAAAGCGCTGATCCAGAATGCAATGCAAAAAAAATATCAAATTTGTTATACGGGTGTTATAGTTTAGAGCAGATAAAATATATCTAGTATATAAAGTGTGATTTTAAGGCCAAAACCCCTTCATAGTACATCAGAAAAGTCCTAAAATACAGCTCAAAAAGATACAACAACCCTTTAATACTTATAGTGTCAAATAAAAAGTAAACTAAAAATGGTGTGAGGTTCACGTTCAAGGCTCTGAAGATTTATGTGGTGCTGGACAAGCATGAGGCGGTGTCTGTAATAAAGTATAGACTTGGTATCCTTTATAAAACATGTTCTTATAGCAGTAGAAGTATTCAGCTTTGGCAATGACTACTATAATAATACTTATTTATAGAATATTATAAATACCCTAGCTTCACTTTACATCATAAAAAATAATCACTTTTAAGTTTTTGTAATCACATTATATAGTAGGTTGTTAAACTCTGGTCAAATTTTTATGAAAGGAAGCACTAAAATCATCAATCGTACCTGGGCTGGTAATTCCATCGCCAAACTCATTCAAACTCAAGCCTACCATACAGGTCTGAGTAGTGGACAACCCCTTCTTAAATACTATATTTCCCAGTGTAAAATAAAAATGACAAATATTCGCCTCCCGCACCAGTGCTGTTCCAGTGTTGTCAGCGCCGGGTCTTGCAATGCTCATGTGACATCATGTCACATGAGTACTGCAGCCAAATGGTGGCCACTGACGGGCTGCTTCGAACACTCTTCCTATAGACTTCCGACGTTTGCCTGAATGAAGTGTGAGAACTATAGCCATTAGCGGCTACTGATTGCCTGTAGTGCTCACATGGCATAAAAATATTACGTGAGCCCCGGCACAGACATCGCGGACCGGTGCCGGTGATAGAGGTATCTGTTGTTATTTTACACTGGGGAATACAGCGTTTAAGAAGGTGGTTGTCCAAATAATGGACCTCCTCAACACCACAGTTTTTGGGCTGCATAGGAGACATAAAACATTACTCTTTCTATGACATCACTTTTTCCGCTGAAGCTTTTGGATAACATTGTAGTTTGCAAACTTCCGCCTGTTGAACATCATGCTGGAAATTTAAAGAGCTCTTCTTTTTTTTAAAATCTATTTAAGACAACTAACGATGTGACAAATGATAAAGCTAAATACGTTTTCCAATGTTCATCCTGGTAACGGTAGTTCTATATTGTTGGCCAGTTTCCTTCCTTCATTTTATTTAACATTGAAATCCCAAAAATGAGGTGGAAAAAAAAAATCACCATCTCAATACATCAGGAAGCAGATGTAGTGACTGATCTGCAACGTTTTCCTATCCATCATATACGACGACTGTCTGCACAACTACGGGTGAATTTCAAAACATTTTTCAACTAAACAGAATTCTATTGACGTTAATGAGATCTGTGTTTGGCCTTTATATCATTTAGTTAAAATTGGATGTTTAGTGTGAACAAAAACCCTAAGCCTCCTGCTTTCGATAAAGAAACAATTCGGTACTGTGGGGGATATTTTGAGAAGAACATGCATTCCCTGTGTAGTTCAAAGCAAATGAAGCCATCTGAAACTAGTTTTTTTTCCTTATTAGTTTATATGTCAATAACAACCTATTTCAATTGGCTTTGAAGACAGGGATGCTAATATTTAACTATGGCTGTATGTATCAGTAGCCAATTTTTTTTTAACCTAAGCCGTAAACTGTCCTTCCACGCAGTAGACTTTGATCTCAGATTCTGGTTGACACTGGTTGACTAATGATAACCTTTGTGTGTGTCTTGCTATTTCACAGAAATGTCGAGTCTATCCGTTTGTGCATTTTCCCTTCTGATTAGAAGATTGTAAATGAGAAGGTGTGTCCAAACTTTTGGTCTGTACTGTACCTGCAGATTCCCAATTGGATTCATGTATGGGCTCTGACTGGGCCTTTCCAAAACTTTGACCCTCTTTTGGCGAAACCATTATATTGTTGATTCAGAGGAATTCTTGAGTCATTGTCATGCTGAAACATGAAATTCCTCCTCATCTTCACCTTTTTAGCAGAGGCCTGAAAGTTTTGGTATAAAATTGACTGATATGGACCTGTTCATATTTCCCTACACCTTGATTAAATCCCCAGTTACAGCTGCCAAAAAACAGCCCCAAAGCATAACTCTACCTCCACCATCTTTCATTGTGGGTATGGTATTCTTATATGGCCAAAATCAGTCTCGGTCTCATCAGACCATAACACGTTTTCTCACATACTTTTGGCTGACATGCTGTAGGTTTTGGCAAAAACATGGCCAGGCTTAGATGTTTTCTTTATAACAAAAGGCTTCCGTCTTGCCATCCTAACCCATAGGTCATACCAAGGGGAAGTGGCACTGGGATCTCAGATTCCAATTCAGCCAGGAGCATGGAATTTGTATGTCCTCCCTATGTTTCTGTAGGTTTCCTCTCAAACGCCATACTTATTGGTGAAAACTTTCAAGACCTGGAGATGTTTTTATTTTTGAACTGTCTTTTTCCTGCCGTTCTTTCAAAAGCCATAAGTTTTATATTTTTCCATTGGCATAACCAGACCGTGGATATAAATCATACCAAAAATAATAATTTCAGAACTTTTTCCACGTTTAATATCACCTATAATCTGTAGAATTCAATTGAAAAACAAATCTGTTCATGTGGAAATTGAAAAATAAATAAAATAATGTGGTTGGATAAATATCCACACCTTAACCTAATATTTTATTGGAGTACCCTTTGAATTTATGACAGCGTTCAGTCTTTTTGGTTATTAGTGTATCAGCATGGGATATCTAGAATTGGCAATCTTTGCCCACTCATCCTTGTAGTAGCGCTCCAAATTTGTCAGATTGCGTCCAAATTTGTCAGACTGTATACAGCCCTCTTCAGATCAGCACACAGATTTCTAATTGATTTCACGTCTGTGCCATTCCAAAGCTTTGATCTTTTGGTGAAAATATTCTTTTGTTGAATTGGAGGTATACTTGACCCTTGTCAAGCTGAAAAGTGACATTCCTCTTCATCTTTTTAGCATAGGCATGAAGGTTTTGAGGCAAAATTGACTGATATTTGGAAATATATATAAGTTCCTCCACCTTGACTAAAGTCCCAGTTCCAGCTGCTGAAAACAGTGCCAAAGCATAATGCTGCCTCCACCATGTATCACTGTGGGTATGGTGTTTTTTGGTAATGCACAGTGTTGTGGCTTTGCACCAAAGATACCTTTTGGAATTATGGTCAAAAAAGACCAACTTTGGTGTTATCAGACCTAACACATTTTCCCACATGCTTTGGCAGAAGTGATGTAGGTTTTGGCAAAACATAGCTGGGTTTGGATGCTTTTCTTTTTAAGAAAAGGTTTCTCTCTTTCCACCCTATCCCACAGGCCAGACATATGAAGAATACGAGAGATTGTTGTCACATGCAGTACCAGTACTTGCCAGAAATTCCTGCAGCTCCTTTAATGTTGCTGTAGGTTTCTTGGGAGCCTCCCAGATGAAACTTCTTCTTGTCTTTTCAGCAATTTTTGAGGGACATCCAGTTCTAGGTAATGTCACTTGCACCAAATTTTGGTCACTTGTTGATGACTGTCTTAATAGTGTTCCATGGGATATCTATTGCCTTGGAAATTTGAACTTCTTTCAACAATGAGATCCCTTTGCTGTGTTGTAAGCTGTTTACAGACCATGGTTTTTGTTACATACAACTAAGAAAATGTCAGAAAAAGCCTACTATAACAGCTAAACTTTATAAGGGGTTATTCAGAATTACTTTAAAGGATGATAAGAGGGTATTTACACTTATGCAACCACATTATTTTAGTTTTGCAATTTTTATTTTCCCTCTCAAAATGATTTCAGTTTTGTTTCTGAATAGATTTGTATAGAATATGTGTGACATTAAAGGTGGAAAAAGTTCTCTAATGATTCTTCCTGGTATGATTTATTTACATGACAAAAAACAGGCATTTTAACAAGAGTGTATATACGTTTTATATGCACTGTATATACACACTTTTCAACATTGCAATTGTAACTGTAGGAAGGAAAAGTTGTGGAATTATTTACATCACAGGATTGATAGACATGTTAAAGATATGCAAATGATAAAAAATGGAAACAAAATTTTCAAACCATCTTGATTTATTCAGTGTAGAGTATGAGCACCTCATGCACTTGCATGCATTGGCATGCTATCATTAAGGTTATTAATAGTTGTCTGAGGAATGATTGGCCACGCTGAATGCACTTGAGCACTCAAGTCATCAAGATCTGCTGCTGGCAGCTCCCTTTGCAATTGTCGAACAATGACATCACAAATATGCTCGATAAGTGTCAAATCCAGAGACACTGCAGGGCATGGTAGCACATTTAGGCGATACAGGCTGCCTACAGTAGCCCGAGCAACATGCGGCCTGATGTCATCTTGTAAAAAATAGCTCCTGGGACAGTTAAAAAGTAATTGCCTATCACCAGTTTCATGACCAAATCAATGTAACCCCTAGCTGTTAGTATACCTGGAATGAAGACTAGAGGGGTCCGGCTATCATACATTATGTCACTGCACACTATAATCCCGAGAGTAGGACCATTGTTATGTTTCCTCATGCAGGACTTTAAATGGCGTTGTGGTCCATGTAGTCTCATCAGATTCGAAGAATGTTACATAGTGATCCGTTCTGTACTGCAAGTGAAATTAGATGACACATACCAAGCTTTTGATTTTTTTTATTTTTTTTTCCATCAAAGTAAGAATACATTAAATAATAAGATTTTTTTTATCAATTGGAAAATGTAAGGTAAATGAATAAAAGAGATATCAGTAGTTGGTGTGACCACCATCTGCCTTCAAAACAGCATGAATTCTTCTAGGTACACTTATACACAGTTTTCAAAGACACTGAGCTGGGAGATTGTTCCGAACATCTTGGAGCTAACCACAAATCATGTAATCCCGCACAGACTACATGATATTTAGATTAGGGCTCCATGGGGACCATATCATCACATTCAGGACTCCTTATTCTTCTTTACACTGAAGATAGTTCATAATGATATTGGTTGTATGTTTGTGGTCATTGTCCTGAAGCAAAATAAATGTGGGTCCAATCAAATTCCTCCATGATAGTATTGTATGATGGATAAGTATTAGGGTTGAGCGAGTATGTTCTGTCCGAGTATGCTCCGGCTGAGCTCCGAGTATTTACAGCTGCTCGGTGATATGGTTGAATCGCTCCCGTGTGCATGATTTGCAACTGTTTGACAGCTTAATTACATGTGAGGAATGTGTAAGAAATAGACATTCCTCCCATGTAATAAAACTGTCAAACAGCCGCAAATCATGCACACGGGAGCGATTTAACCTTATCACCGAGCAGCTGTAAATACTCGGAGCTCGGCCCGAGCATACTCGGCGAAAGGGTTAATAGAACATACTCGCTCAACACTAATAAGTATCTATAATTAATCTGGTGCACAAATGTACCAGCTTTAATAGTAAGGTCCACCTTTTATAACCATTTTTTTTATTGTTTCAATATATCTAAATTGAAAACTGAAGTAACTTTGCAAAAAGTCTTAATTGAAAAGCTACTTTCGTTTTGTGTCTACATCTCCTATGCAGATCTATATGTTTAACAGACTACCAGCAAAATCTACGTAGTTTGATTCTGTAATCATTCTGCTTTCCAATTGTTTCCTACTTCTTGCTAATCTCCTGAATGTTTTTTTTTATATATATATCAAGAATTGGGGGACAGATAAACATGTCAATGTCCAAACAATTATAGAGTCTAGGAGCATGACTAGGCATTGTAGGGGTTCACGCTCTCTGTTAGCCATTTGGATATGTTGGATACACACAGGGATAGGGTTTTTAAATCAAAACAGAATAAAGTTTATTGGCCTCCAGAAACTTTACAGCTCCCAAATGAGAACAGCTTTTCTCCAGTACAAATGAATAACATAAAAAGTCCTTATTTCTGACACAATGAAACAAAGAAAATATAGCAGCCTCATCAATTTTGATATTCCTGGCAATAGCAGCTCAAGCAATTTTAAATGTGTTAACTAAACAAAATGCCTCTATTCAGCTACAGCACAACTTTACTCTACTCTACTGAGCTAACCCAGCTGCTGCTATTAGGCCTGCAAGCCCCGTGCCGAATTATGAGAATTACCTTTCGCACCCGGACTCTTTTGGTTGCTCCTAAATCCCGGACCTAAAATCCAGTTGAATTAAAAATCTTTCAGTAATCTAGTGTTACTGATATACAGACTTTACATTACCGAGGCCAACCACCTCGGTGACACATATCTGCTATCCAGGACCTTACCTCCTGCTTTCTTACAGCATCTATTAAACAGTACTAATGATTGAATTTGCATTGAAGCAATAAGAAAAGTTTATTATGTTGTACATCACAAATTTCTAATCCAAATGTAACTTTTTGCACAAGGCATTTGGTTTGCTTACAGTTATATGAAAAAGTTTGGGCACCCCTATTAATCTTAAGCTTAATGTTTTATAAAAATTGGTGTTTTTGCAACAGCTATTTCAGTTTGATATATGTAATAACTGTTGGACACAGTAATGTTTCTGCCTTGAAATGAGGTTTATTGTACTAACAGAAAATGTGCAATCTGCATTCAAACAAAATTTGACAGGTGCATAAGTATGGGCACCCTTATCATTTTCTTGTTTTAAATACTCCTACCTACATTTTACTGACTTACTAAAGCACTTTTTTTGGTTTTGTAACCTCATTGAGCTTTGAACTTCATAGCCAGGTGTATGCAATCATGAGAAAAGCTACTTAAAGCGGCCACTTGCAAGTTGTTCTCCTGTTTGAATCTCCTCTGAAGAGTGGCATCATGGGCTCCTCAAAACAACTGTCAAATGATCTGAAAACAAAGATTATTCAACATAGTTGTTCAGGGGAAGGATACAAAAAGCTGTCTCAGAGATTTAACCTGTCAGTTTCCACTGTGAGGAACATAGTAAGGAAATGGAAGAACACAGGGACAGTTCTTGTTAAGGCCAGAAGTGGCAGGCCAAGAAAAACATCAAAAAGGCAGAGAAGAAGAATGGTGAGATCAGTCAAGGACAATCCTCAGACCACCTCCAGAGAGCTGCAGCATCAACTTGCTGCAGATGGTGTCACTGTGCATCGGTCAACTATACAAGGCACTTTGCACAAGGAAAAGCTGTATGGGAGAGTGATGCGAAAGAAGCAGTTTCTGCAAGCATGCCACAAACAAAGTCGGCTGAGGTATGCAAAAGCACATTTGGAGAAGCCAATTTCTTTTTGGAAGAAGGTCCTGTGGACTGATGAAACCAAGATTGAGTTGTTTGGTCATACAAAAAGGCGTTATGCATGGTGGCAAAAAAACACAGCATTCCAAGAAAAACACTTGCTACCCACAGTAAAATTTGGTGGAGGTTCCATCATGCTTTGGGGCTGTGTGGCTAATGCCGGCACCGGGAATCTTGTTAAAGTTGAGGGACGCATGGATTCCACTCAGTATCTGCAGATTCTTGACAATAATGTTCAAGAATCAGTGATAAAGTTGAAGTTACGCAGGGGATGGATCTTTCAGCAAGACAATGATCCAAAACACCGCTCCAAATCTACTCAGGCATTCATGCAGAGGAACAATTACAATGTTCTGGAATGGCCATCCCAGTCCCCAGACCTGAATATCATTGAACATCTGTGGGATCATTTGAAGAGGGCTGTCCATGCTCGGCGACCATCAAACTTAACTGAACTGGAATTGTTTTGTAAAGAGGAATGGTCAAAAATACCTTCATCCAGGATCCAGGAACTCGTTAAAAGCTACAGGAAGCGACTAGAGGCTGTTACTTTTGCAAAAGGAGGATCTACTAAATATTAATGTCACTTTTCTGGTGAGGTGCCCATACTTATGCACCTGTCAAATTTTGTTTGAATGCAGATTGCACATTTTCTGTTAGTACAATAAACCTCATTTCAAGGCAGAAACATTGCTGTGTCCAACAGTTATTACATATATCAAACTGAAATAGCTGTTGCAAAAACACCAATTTTTATAAAACATTAAGCTTAAGATTAATAGGGGTGCCCAAACTTTTTCATATAACTGTATATACAGTGGTGCTCAAAAGTTTACATACCCCAGCAGAATTTTTTCTTTCTTGGTCTTGTTTCAGAGAATATGAATGATAACAAAAAAACTTTTTCTCCACTCATGGTTATTGGTTGGGTGAAGACATTTATTGTCAAACTACTGTTTTTTTCTCTTTTTAAATCTTAATCTTAATGACAACCAAAAACATCCAAATGACCCTGATCAAAAGTTCACATACCCCAGTTCTTAATACCGTGTATTGCCTCCTCTAACATCAATGACAGCTTGAAGTCTTTTGTGGTAGTTGTGGATGAGGTTCTTTAATTTCTCAGATGGTAAAGGAGTCCCTAAAAGATCTAAGGACTGGGAGCAAAAACAGGAGACCTCCTAACAGAAAAGTTAGTTGCAGAAACGAAGATTAAAGAGAAAAAAACTGGTGGAACAAGAAGTCCCAGGATATCAATTGTCCTAAGCACAAAGAACTAACAAGGCAACTTAGCCAGAGCACAAGCGTAACAACACTAATGTCCAGCAAGGAATGGGAGACAGGTGCTTAGTAATAAAGAGTGAGGAGATCACGTGACCAAGACACCCAGCACCAGAGGAAAAGACTAAAAGCCAGCAAACCACAAAAAGATGGCCGAAAAGTAAAACAACATAGATTCTAACACTTGAAACTGCCACACCGCTAGTTTTTAGAAAGTCCTGAATTTCAGCTGATGTTATTTGTGAGGTTTTTTTTGCATCCCGAACAATTTTCCTGGCAGTTGTGGCCGAACTTTTTGTTGGTCTACCTGACCGTGGTTTGGTTTTAACAGAGCCCCTGATTTTCCATTTGTTAATCACAGTTTGAACGCTTCTGACTGGCATTATCAATTCCTTGGATATTTTTTTGTACCCCTTTCCTGTGTAATACAGTTCAACTACCTTTTCCCGTAGATCCACTGACGATTATTTTGCTTTTCCCATGACTCACAATCCAGAAACGTCAGTGGCTGGATGAAAGATGCAAGAGTCTGTCTGAAACCCAGAAACTCACTCAGCTTTTATGCACACACACTAATTGCAAGCAAACAGGTCACAGGTGAGGATGTTACCTTTAGTAGCCATTCAAACCCATTTGTGTCAAATTCTTTGCATGTTATCAGGCCAAAATCACGAGGGTATGTGAACTTTTGATCAGGGTCATTTGGATGTTTTTGGTTGTCATTAAGATTTAAAAAGAGAAAACACAGTAGTTTGACATTAAATGGCTTCACCCAGCCAATAACTATGAGTGGAGAAAAAGTTTTTTTTATCATTCATGTTCTCTGAAACAAGGCCTAGAAAGGTAAAATTCTGCCTGGGTATGTAAACTTGAGCACAACTGTAAACATAGGTATTCTTTGTATTTACAAATTTTACATTCATCCTTTAGCTATTACAAATAATTGTATGTTGTGTGATTCAGCAGAAGTGTAGTTAGCCCTACATATCCTTTATCCTTTTCTGTTGCTCTACTTTAATTGCCAGTGAACAATTCAGCTTAAGATGGTATTTCATGCTGTAAGCTATATGGAGGATTTGTTCCATGTCCTCATCATCGCCGATGTGTTTCAGATAGAGGAAAGTGTTTTTCCTTAATTATAATTTACTTATGGAGGTGCACTAATAACTGTAGTAATTATTTTCTGAGATGAGATTATCTCACCTGAGGGACTCATCTGCTAGATCCGTGCATGGAAATTCAGCTGCAAATAATTGGAAAGTTAAAGATTGTTTGCAAACATGACACAGTCTATTAAGGTCATGTTTTCAAGTTGGCGGTCACCGCATTAAAGCAGGACTTTCTTCGCTCCTATTAAAATCTCATTATGCATATTTTTACAATGACTTTCAAAAACTGATTTGTATCATACAAAGTGCTGACCTATAAGACAGTTATGTGTTCAGCTAAGTATACAGTATATGGGTAAAGGAGTTGTCCAGTGAAAACAAGTTATCACCTATCTCCAGGATAGGTGATAATTTGCTGTTCGGTGGGGGACCCACAGCCAAGACCCACACCTAACTAGCAGATTGGGGAACTTTTATGCCCATTACAAAATGATGCGTCGAGGCACCCAACTGCCACTTTATTCATTCTCTATGGGGCTGGCAAAAAAGAATTGCAGCTCTCTCCAGACCCTTGGGGAATGACTGGAGCACAGGTCTCACATGTGCACTGCCATTGCACTATAACAGGGACACAAGTTCCGGGTTCAGCCTATTTGGTGCAAGTGGTACCAGCAGTTGGACTCCTACAGATGAACAAGTAAGATCCTGTAAGTGATAACATGTTTTCAACAATAACCCCTTTAATGATTACAATAGATGTTGACTAGATGTTCAAAGTCAAAATTCTATTTCTTAAGGGAGCTGTCCTCTTTGGACAATCCATTTTTAATAGAAGGGTTCCCTTATGGCTGGCTGTAATTTGTGTGGAAACTTGGGAGTAAGTATTCAGTGTTACTGCAACACAACTGCAGGTGAAAAAAGCATTGCAAGGTGCCTGTTGAAATCAATAATCTATACCTGTAATGCCACGACGTGTTGGCTACTCCAGTAGAGCTGAGGACACTTTTTGTAATCCATCTTTCCTTCGGCTAATAGACATGGGTCTTGTGCTATTGTCTAGTTTTAAAAAAAGCATTTTTAATTAAGGATCCGTTGTTAATAGTTTGGGATACCAATTTAAAGATATCTGTCAGTTGGTTCAATTGGGTTGTAGATAAAAATATTCTTCTGAACTGACAATCTGATGTACTGTATGTCAAGAAGATATTAATATCTACCGAAGGTTGGGACTTGTAAACGTAAAAAAAACTATTAAGGAATCTTGAGATATATTTATATGTTTTGATAAGAACATGGATTTTATATAACTTGTATATTTACACTATATGGTTAAAGATTATTGAGACACCTACACATTGCACCTACAGAAGCTTTTATGATATCTCATTCTTTATCCATAGTTATTAATATGGAGCTGGTCAACCACTGTGGCTAACACAGCTTCTACTCTTCTAGGTAGGCTCTCTACAAGGTTTTGTAGTGTATCCCAGGTCATTTTTCCCCATTCAGAAGAGCATTTGTAAGGTCAGACATTAATGTATAACTAGAGGGCCTTTCTTGTCATCTCTATTCTAGTTCACCCCAAAGGTGTTCAATGGGGTTGAGGTCAGGGCCCTGTGCGGGTTCACTAAATTCTTCCACAGCAAGCTTAGCCAACTTTGCCTCTATGGACCTTGTTTTGTGTACTGAGGTACAGCCTTGCAGGAACAGGAAAAGGCCTTCTCAGTCTGTTGCCACAAAGTTGGAAGCATATAATTGTCCAAAATATCTTGGTATGCTGAAACATTAAGATTTCCTTTCACTGGAACTAAGGAACATTGACCAAACCCTGAAAAACAACCCTATAGGAAATGGGGTTGTTTTTGGTACGACTGGCAGTCGTGAAACTCAGACTCATCCATCAGACAGCCAGACAGAGAAATGTGATTGGTCACTCCACCGAGCGTTTCCACTGCTCTAGAGTCCAGTGATGGCCTGCTTTACAACACTCCATCTGATACTTGGCAGTGTGTTTAGTGATATAAAGCTTGCATGTAGCTGCTCAGCCATAATGTTAATGCCGGAGGCTGTTTGGAAGTCTACAGTTACCGGCTCAGTAGAGCGTTGGCCTCTAGTTATGCACTCTGCACCTTCGCACTCGGTGAACTCGTTTTATAACTTTACGTGGTCTGCTGCTTTGCTGCTGTTGAGTTTTAGCGGTTTCTAAACACTACCTCACAATTGATCATGGAATATTTAGGAGGGAAGAAATTTCACAAACTAACTCGTTACAACGGTGGCATCATATTGCAGGACCATGCTGGAGTTCAGCGAGCTCTGTATAAGGACCCATACATTCACTATTGATTGTAAAGCCAGACTGCATGGCTAGGGGATTTTATACATCGGTAGCAATGGGACTCAATGAAAAATGGGATTGGATTTTATAAACAATGGGACTGAATGAGAAATCAACCTGAATTTAATGATTAGGAGATGTGTCCTAATACTTTTGTCCACATAGTGTATGTTGTATAGGTATAACGTGACCCATTTCCAAAATTAGAGGGAACATGTCACGTCATTTATCCCTACTAACTTGCCCCCAATGTCTTACAGGTCATGCAGTGTGCGTCACTAACATGTTGTTCTCAAGACAAACGTGTCAGTATACAAGTAAAAGAATGCTTTTAATCTTTACTAAATTGCCTACCGGACCCTGGCTTTCAGTCATCTGGGTGGCGCTGCATTTGGTTTCAGTCATGGTTCCCTGGACAGTACTCACGTCTATCGCAGTGTGATTGATGGGCTAGACTGCCCCAACATCACGCCAATTGCCGAGAAAATCCCACGCCTACGCCCTGACAACCAGCTTCCCGGGCATACACATTGAAGCTGGGTGTACTCTTACCTTCTTTTTCACCTCTTGACAGCAGCAGGAGCGGAGCAGCTCGAATGGCGCCCGCTCTCAACTGCTTCCGGAGCATGAGCATATAGCAGATGAATCTGGGCACGTACACCCAGATTCAATGTGCATGGCTGTTAGCGGCAGGCTTTCCTAAATAATTGGCGTGACATCGGAGCAGTCCAGCCCATAAATCACAGTGCGTTGGGAGTGACTACTGTCTAGAGGACCGTGATTGAAGCTAAATGCAACGCCACCCACGTGACTGAAAGCCAGGGTGTAGTAGGCAATTGAGTAAAGATAAAGTGTTTTTTTTTACTTGTATACTGGAGCATTTAGCTTGAAAACAACAAGATAGTAATGCACAATGCATGTCATGTAAGACATTGGGGGCTGGTTAGTAGGGATAAATGATGTGACAGGTTCCTTTTAATGTTGGCAAGGGATCACTATACCTATACAACATACACTATGTGGACAAAAGTACTAGGACACATCTCTTAATCATTAAATTCAGGTTGATTTCTCATTCAGCCCCATGCCACATTCAGCCCCATTGTGCATAAAATCCAATCCCATTTCTTATTCAGTGCCATTGACACAAGTTTATAAAATCCAGACCCCTAGTCATGCAGTCTGCCTTAACAATCATTTGACGAGACAGGTTCCCTTTAAGTTAGAAGCTGATGATTGAGTTCAAGATACAGTATCAAAAGGTACCCATATACATTAGCTGTTAGCTGGGATCAATCAGCTATCTCACACGCATGAAAGTGCCCCAACTATCTTCGGACAATATTGGATTTTGACTAATTACTTATTACCATCCAGAGCAGTCTGTTATTTTCCTTTCCCCCATTTACTGTGTGTACAGTAGATGGGAGGAATAGTTGTAATATAAATGAGCTTTCTAAGATGTATGGGCACCTATAGCATAAACATCAGTCTCTGGAATAAAACTACAAATATTGATTGTCAGTTATAATAGACATTTTAAAAGATTTGTTCTAGCAAGGTTTCTACTTTTTTGCTAGTCTTAGTAAAAACTGACTGCTTTCTCTGTGTTAATTGCATAATGTTCACTTTGAGATAGTAATTATTGTCAGCATATGGTTCGCTTGAGTGGACAAGTTCCATTGTGTATAGTCTAGCCAGTTTAATATGATACCTAATTAGATTTGTCTGAAAGTTTTGAACAAAACATTATGCTATATTTGAAAGCATACTTTACGTGGGAACAGGATTGGTATTTCTGCTGTTTTCCCCAAAAGAACATATTGTTTCCATAGGATCATCCAAATACATCCTGATAGGTGGACATACTGTGTGCAGTAACCACCCGCTGCTTTATAGTGGCAGTAAGTCATTGTCACAATCTCCTTACCATTCTGACTGCACATATTGTACTTGTAGAAAAGTCTTTCTCATTTTTCTATTCTTTCAGTTAAAACATTCATTGTATATGTGTGTACTCGCTGTAGAAGTATACGTTTGGTTGTGCAGGCCTACAAAAGCAATAAAACAGGATAGCAACATAAACTACATTGCAAAGAATATAAATCTAAAAAAAGCATCTAAGGGTATGTGCACACAATGTCTTTTTTCAGGCCGATTCTGCTTTGAATCCACCTGAAAAAGCACTGAAAAACTGCTACAAAGGATGAGCATAATGCACAGCTGTGTAAAAACAACTTGTTGTGTATATGTTCTGTCCTTTGTCACGTCTTTTCACAGCTTTAAGCTTCGAAAGCCGATAAGTGGTTAAAAGAAGTAGGATGTTCATTTTTCGAGCAGCTTCTACTTGGAAGCCGCTTGCTATTTTAAGGGACTCTGTGAGCAGGTTTTTGCTACCACATCTAAGAGCAGCATGATGTAAGCAAAAAGAAGATGAATCCAACAATGTATCACTTACAATTACTTGGTGCAGCCGTTCTGACACAATCAGAGCTTTTAGATTTAGAATGAAGCAGAGCTGAGAAAGCAAACTCCGCCCACACCAGGCTCTGTATATACAATGTCCATAGACAGTGAGTTGCTTATCACAGGGGGAGGGGGCGTGCAATGTTAATCTCTTAGTGATAACTCCTTCACAATTAGTAACAACAGCACACACTTTGACAAATCCCTGCATTCTGTTTTTCAGCCTCTATCTCCTGCTGTCTTTAGATTACATAGCAAAAACCTGCTGACAGATTCCCTTTAAGTTTTAAATTGCAACAAAAAAAATGCCAGAGGTGGCCGCAAAAACGATGGCAGAAACACCAACGCAGATGCTTCAGGAATAACACTGTTGGAGTTTTCTTGAAGCATCTTTGCCTCGGACACCTCAGTCGGTATGCCAATGTCTAAAAGACGCAATGTGTAGATCCATATGGATGCACACAAGGCTCATAAGTTTGTGCATGGGGGAGGGGGCAAATGCAGCAATGTGTGAAGAAATAAAGACAGCGGGTTACATTGTTCATAAATCTCATGCAGTTATATTTGCAATGGCTGTGTGAGCCAGAAGAGTCTCTGTGCTCATTAACTCCCAACTGTATGCCTACATCTCGTCCAACATTTATGCCCCAGGTGTAACTGCCCTCCTTTTTCTTATGTCAAAATATCTCTCTTGGTAACCTCACCCAAAGAAAAATATTGCAGCATCAGCAATTGGATTGCAGAATTGAGGGTATGTGCAACCATTGTTTTTTTTTTAAGCAGAACCCGGAACTTTTTACAGTATTTTTAAAATGCTACAAATGAGACCAAGCATTTTCCATCTGTCTTTTTTGGGCTCCCCATAGACTTCTTTATTTACTTAAGGACATTTTCCAAGTGGATAATGCCAGAAGAATGGTCAGGTCCCTTTTTTAACTTTTTGTGTCTTTTGAAAAAGACTGAACATATGAACAGAAAGTTGTTGAGACATAGAAATGCATATTTTCAGTCTTTTGAGCATTTTTATGCTTTTTTTTTCAGGTGGGTTTCAGAATGGACCCTCCTGAAAAAGACATGGTGTGCACATACTCTTTGAGGTCTCAATAGGGAATGAAAAGTTGTTACTCTTGGCTGCAGCTGAGCCATAAGTGTTCTGACAGCCTGAACCGATCTCGTCTGGTGGGTCAATAGGTCTTGTCCATATATATGAATTATAGATGATTACATGATTTTGCATTTGTAGGGCTTTAGTATTCTTTTTATTCTCGGTAGACAGAGCATTGTTAACACTGAGCTATGCTGGTATATCATCTTTTAAAAGCCAATCTGAAACACATCATGTTAGGTCACCTGTTCACTGAACTTGGCAATTATATTTCAGTAGAGAAGTTCTGGCTTATATATTGTAGAGAGAAGGTGATACCTTCCCTGTGATATAGAGGGACTGTTATAGAAATATCATAGTGTACAAATATTTTAGAAGAAATCATAGATGCCCATATACTATAAAATAGTCTGTGCACAATTGCATAAAAAAATAAAAACTAGGATTTTTTGGGGCAATTGGTATTTATTTACTGGAGTGAAAATCACATTATGCCAGAAATATAAGAAGTGATCATTTGTGTGCTCCTATTGTACCAATTGAAAAATGAGATGATCATTTCAGTGGGTGTGGAAAAATCTCTAAAGAGAGCCAAGGACGGTCAAATTATTCCGCTTAGAAATGCCAGACAGACCCATCTGCTGCTATTTATATATTGGATGCACTTTCAGGCCGTGACATTGTTCTTCATTTGGTATTGTATATAGAGTATGGATGTGCCAGGTTAATATAATAAAGATAAATTAACATTTTGTGTCCACTATGATCTGCCTTAATCTCCTTTTCTCTATTTTATCTGTTTTGTTTTTTTCCTTGCACAGGTGATTTCTATTCCGTCCTTTCCAAACTCCTAGGAGAAAGGGAAGATGTTGTTCATGTCCATAAATATAACCCCAGTGATATTATAGGGTCTGATCTCGTAGCAGAGATCACTAATGTGGTACAAAAGAAAGACCCTGGTTGGTACATATCCAGACAAGTCTTAGCACACGATGAGAGGCCTGATGCCATTCTGGTCAGAGATCGAATTCACAAATTCCACAAGTTAGAATCCACACTGAGACCACCAGGCAATATGCTGTCCCTGGTGCAGCCAGCTAGTCGTCATCAAGTGGACAGCCAGCATCCAGGAGGTTGGTTGGGAAACTTCTCTAGTAGCTATGCATATGCTTGCTCCACATTAGCCTGAAGGGAAGACTGGTTTTCCAAAAAACTAGTGACCCAGTGTGACAATCCTTTATTGTTCCCATCTAAAAATATAGATAATCACATCTTACCTACTTAGCACATAAAATGAGACCTTTTCTGAGGTCTTATAATGGGAACGTCCACTTCTTCATTCTAAAGCTCGCCATAAACATTAATGTTGGCTTAACTTAAAGGGGTATTCCCATCTCAAAGATCCTATCCCAATATGTAGTAGGTGTAATAATAATAATATTAGCAAATGCCTCCAATTAGAAATATAGTTTTTATGATTTGCTATGTCTCTTTCCTCATGTGCAGGCATTGCAGGACCTATCTATAGTTACGACCACCCCCAACCAGCTGTCACTATATCAGTGGTTGTATCCATGGATACCTAAGGTCCTGCAATGCCTGCACTTGAGGAAAGAGACATAGCGAATCAGAAAAACTGTACTACATTTCTAATTGAAGGTATTTTTCTAATATTATTATTATTACACATATTGGGATAGGATCTTGGAGATGGGAATACTCCTTTAATGATTTATTTGGGACTGGCTTGTCCGACAATGTTTATAGGGAGCCTCCAACACATGTCGGGGGTAAAGAAGGACTGTATATGTTGAATTGCAATGCCCCATTCTTCTGTTCCCAGGGGGCATAAGCCACCGAAAGAGTTGTCTAGCTTATTCTGCTCTCTCCACTCAGTATGGATGCATACTCGGCCAAGCCAAGTGTACTGTAGATGTGTATGGGGACCAGGAGAAATAGCTGTCTGCTATGTGATGTATATGGCCAGTTTAAAGAGGACCTATCTGTTCTCCTGACTTGTTTTAGTAAGTAGTTGTATGGCCCCTGAAACAACAATTATGAAGATCTTTTTTCTCGTATCTCTCATGTTGTTTCCCTGTTATTTCTTCTAGAAATTTAGGAATAAATTAGTAACTGGATGTTGCTGTTTTTCTTGTTAGAGGGGTATGTCTCTGCACAGTCTACAGCTGGTATCACACATCCATATTTCAAGGTCCAAATTCAGAACGCGATGCACGGAAAGGCTTCAGGTCTCAACCTCCTCGAGGCCAATCCATGCTTCATGTCATGTCTGTACTAGGACCACAGAACACAGGTGTATGAAACCGGCTACCACAGGCAGGATTGATAGATCAGTGTTAGACCATGTAGAGACGTGTCCCCAACTGGTAAAATCCTTCTGTCAATTTATTCATCTATTTCACATTGGAATAACAGCGGAACAATACTTAAACGTTCTCCAGAATTGTTATTTTATGGGGAATATGATTATTTATTACAGCAGATTTGTCGGGATGGGGGGTGACCGGTCCTCTTCAAGGTCAATCCCGCCAATAAATCATAATATAAGGAAAACATCATACAATTTTTACTCTAGGACTAACTAAGCCCCAACTGTGAGCTGCTCAGCAGTCTTCTGACTTGGCGCCTTTACCTATAGATATAATTTGCAGACTGAACTGTAGTCAGCCAATTCTGGCAATAGTTGACATTGGGTTGAAAGAGCCGAGATCAAATGCAGAACAGCGTGAAGAGTCGCTAAAGTTCCCGCTCTATTAATTGGCCTTTTTATCTCCAGTACTGTGTCCACAGTGCAGGTTCGAAATCCTGACTCATTCCCTTCAGGTTTCTATGGCAGCAAACCTTGACGGCATTGCTTTTGTTTTAATTCGTGTTGCGGTCTCTACGATATTGATTGTGTTTAGTCTTTCTTGCTAATGTGGAAAGCCAGATAATAGTGTGGCATGTGGCGATTATCCTTTTAAAAGTAAGCAATATGTATGCATGGCAGACATCTGTGCGTGGGCTGCTCTGCAGGCTGGCTTCACATCGCTGGCTGCCAAGTCCATGTTTCCAAATACATCTTTCCGTCTCATATTAATCATTCACTACATTCCTCTCTTCCTTTTTGTGTGTATTTAGAGCTCGTGTTGCATGGTGCTTCTGTTGCAGAGTAAAAAAAAAAAAAAAATCAATATCTCTATGGCATCATTGTTAATACATCAAGTTAATGTTGCAATATCTTAATGAATAGAAGTCATTATTATTGACTTTACGTTTTGTTGTGTGGAGCCGTTTACTTTATGAAGATGTTTAAGATTAATGATGTAACCATTTTCTTTCTTTTTTTTTCTGTACTTTTGTAAGATTTTCAGATTTTCTTTTCTATATATTTGCAATATGCCTTTGCTTTTGATTATTGCACTTTAAAAGAACCAATTTGGGACTATGCAACCTATACTTGTACAATACATATATAATGCTAGTACAACTGTGAATAATGTATATACTCTATATATCCAGGTCAGAATGGCTGTATAATCCTGATATGAAGATGAGTCTACCTATAAAATGAATGAGCTCATGAATCCAAGTGTGTTCAGTCTCCTCTCTCCCTCCCTGCCTTACTGACAGCAGCAGCTTGTACTGAGCAGGGTAAGATCTGAGGAGCAGCAGGGAGGAGGGACACTGAGGAGCTTTCAATCTTGCTAGGTGGAGGGAGATGGGGTTAAACTTTCATAAAGCATTATACAGCCGTCCTGACATGGGTTTCAAAGTAAATTATCAGGTTTAAGAGATCTGTTTACTAATGTATGCAGTTTGTGTTGTGAAATCTGGTGACAAATCTGCTTTAACATATTTTTCATTAAAATGTGTGTACTATCATACGAAGTCCCCGTCTTACCATTTTACTACAGTATTTTGGATTACTAATTATTTTGCATGAGACATTTATGAAGGAGTCTGAAAATAAAGGAGTCAAAAGTTTGGCTTACCAACTCCACTTCCCTGGCTATAAGTACTGTTCTACTAACAGGGTGGCCCATGGAAAAGTGGCCTGGCGATATTATGACAAGATGAACGAGCAAGTGAATTGTTTTTATTCACTTACCCACAAGTCACAACAGATGTCGAAAGTCGTCCCTGTTCACTTTGGGCATGTCAGGGCGTGTTGGCTGACACTGCTTGCAGTCCTTCAGCAGTGTTGCTGTGGATATTGTCTTGTTTCTTACCGATCTGCTTCAGATATAGCCTTCCACAATCACTATTCACTGTTCTAGGTAGATACTATGAGATAAAAAAGAATAAACAGGAAGGCAAAATAAAGGTGGAACGTCGTACATGGGGTGACACCACGTCGCCAGACAGAGAACAAGGGGCTATGGCCTCCTCCAAAGAGCGTGGCACTGGTATTGGAGGCAGTCTACTTTTCCATGGGCCATCCTGCATTACTAGAATAAAATGGCCTTAGCACTAGAAAACAGCAGAAACCTGTGTTGATTTTTTTTTTATCACTTTCAGTCCAGCGTTTTTACAGCCATGGCCGAAAGTGTTGGCACCCTTGAAATTGTTCTAGAAAATGAAGTATTTCTCCCAGAAAATTATTGCAGTTACACATGTTTTGTTCTACACGTGTTTATGTCCTTTGTGCACATTGAAACAACACAAAAAACTGAGAAAAAAGGCAAATTGGACATAATTTAACACAAACCTCCAAAATTCTCCATTGGATAATACCATAGGCTCCACTTTTAAAGTCTAATTTCACTTAAGTGTTGAAAATCACAACATTTAATTGATTCATTATTATTGCATCTACACCTGTTTTTGTCGAGTTTTTAGTGTTTTCAGACTTTTTTTGTTTGTGTCATAATCATCTTTCCATTTGCACCTTTTTGAAGTCTGTTTTATGTGGTTTTTTTTTCTAATTTTTACTATTCTGGGCGAAGTTTAGGGTTTCCAGATGTTTTCGCCTAACTTTCCGAAAAATTGTCCAATTTTTGCGCAAATGTACTCCAGTGTCCCATGGAATAATTTTGTGTTTTCAGCTTGCTTAAAATTGTGTTTTAGTGAGATGTGGGATATCTGCAGTCACATTATCATTGTCCACTATATGGTGATAACACAGTTGACCAGTTAATTATTACTATGGGTAGCCACTACTGAAAGGGGTAATCCAGGACTTTGGTTGTTTTTCCTTTGAGGTCTAAGAACTTATAAGCAGCGATCTCAGCCAACTCAGAGCGGTCACGGACCGCTCCTGCCGGCGATTCTTCCGGTGATGTCACGTCAACAGAGCAGCATTACTGTCGATGTCATGCTGATCCCCGCTGCACAAATGCTGGGAGCCAGCTGTCAATCAGCATGACACCTTAAGTGATACTCTATCGACAAAGCAGATGGTAAGAGAAGGTGCTGCTCAGTTGATGGGAGGTTAAAGGAAGCAGGAGAGTCACTGCCTGAGCTGGCAAAGATCATTGCCGGGCGGAACAGGCAAGTAGTTCGTAACTATGTGCCTGTAAGTTCTTACCCTCATACGAAAAAATAACCAGAGTCCCGGATGCACCCTTTAAGTTTAATTTAAGTTTCAATTTTATTCAAATTTGTTATTTGTTTTTTTTTTTTTTAGTTATTGTATTAAAATTCAGTCAATTCACAGTAGTGATGTAAACAACACTAATTCTTTCGAAAGTTGTTATTCAATTATTATTATGAATTGATCCCTAGAATTTGGGAAGTTCATTCTTTCCTTCCTGTTCCTAAATCGGGCCTTTGGCCTCTGAGAGTATGTGCTGGAATGTGGTAATGCCCCTAGTGACTTATAATGGCCAGATAATGGAGACTGAAACTAATCCTATTCACATTATGCACCTCATCTGTAAGGTATACCGCTGGGATTACACAGCAACATGTGTCGCACGACTGCAATTATCAGTCGCATGACCAAAAACTTTTTTTGCAATTTGTTAGTGATGCATAGTCGAGTGACTACTATAGAGCAGTGACTTTGCATTATAAAAGGTCAAAATCACAGGCAAGCCTCATGCAGGCCACAGTTGAATGAAACATATATTGAACTGTATGGTAAGTGAGTTGTGTATGACTTGTGACCATCGACAGAGAATTGAAAACATTTGAGACTCTTCTGCAGTATGTCGCAGGTCACAAAGCAACGCTATTGAAAATTGTTAGATGCGACACCACAGTCTCAATGTTGTGCCAGAAATGACGGTGTAGCCAAAGCCTAGGGTTTACATTTTCGTTTTGTTGGCTGTAGAATGCCCCACACTTGGCACTTATGTGACAATCTTATCCACATACATCTGAAAGGGAAAAATAGAATTCTAATAGAAATCTTGCAGGTTCTCCTCCCCTTTAATAGGAGCGAGGTCGCTGTCTACTCTTCACATTAGGTCGGCAGTGTCACAGGAGGTAATGTTTACAGGGTGCTTCAGTTCTGTTTAGGACACGGGATCACTCGAGCACTTTATTTCTCAATGCTGCTTCAGTAATGGCTGCTTTTAGTGTAATTATCTCTAGTACATTGCACAATATGATTTATGGACTGTCAGACACATTTTTCTACCATGTTTTCCTGGATTGAATGCCAACACGCTGGGTAATTATAAGAAGCAAAAAGAGCAGTCTCATTTCCTCCAGATTCACCAGTGACTAATATAACATTTTCTAAATGAGTTGACAAGTATGAAAATATTTATTCCAGACTCAAATTATTATGCCTTAATACAGGACAAGGTCTTTGTTGGGATTCATTACTGGCACATGTTAACAGTTTACAGCTTATTTTTCATGTTGATTTTCAATAAATAAATTTCTAGGGGCACGGAGCAGTATACTTGGTAACATGACGCATGTTTTAGGTATTCGGTGTGCAGTGTATCTGAGAGGGGAAAGGAAAAGAGGTTTCAGCCAGAATATGACTGCAATGTGCATTTGTGACACCTTAATGTTTTTAGGGTTCCATGAAAACATGGTTAGCCTGGCTTTAGACATCTGACATTCACAGACTGAGTACGAACCGTGATTTCCAGATCGGCTGTGGGTCTCCTGATCTTAACTCAACAGCCTCATAGGCATCGATCAGTGCTGAGTTCAGGTCATCAGACCCACGACCAGTCCGTGCATCGCATCTGTTCTCTGTCCTAAATCGGTGAGCCTTGTAGGTTGCTGACTCCGGTAGCACTAGAGAGAATGAATGGAGCAGCAGTTCTCATTCTCAACTTATGCTGTATTCAAATGAAAGACAGTAGTCACATGTTCTGAAGATCAGCGGGGGTCTCAGCAGTTTAGAAGTTATCACCTATCCTGTTGACAACCGAAAATTTCTTTTTAGCAAAATAACCCTCCAATCAATGGCCGAATCATTTGTGAAACGCCTCGGCCATTGATTATTATTTATTTTTAGAGAACTATTGATTCCATGGTGCTGTACATGTGAAAAGGGGTTACATACAAGAAAGAAATCTAAATTATAATGAACAAAAAAACAATGACAGACTGGTACAGAGGGGAGAGGGCCCTAACTTTGCAGTCTACAGGATAATGGGGAAGGAGACAGTAGGTTCGGGGGTTGCAGCAGCTCCGGTTGTGGTGACGTGACAGCGGTGTCATTGCAGGCTGTAAGTCTTCCTGAAGAGATGGATTTTCAAGTTCCTTCTGAAAGTTCTGAATGTGATAGATAATTTGACGTGTTGGGGCAAAGAATTCTAGAGGAAGGGGGATGCTCGGGAGAAATCCTGGAGGGTGATTGGGTGAGGAACGTATGAGTGTGGAGGAGAGAAGGAGGTCTTTGGAGGACCTTAGATTACGTGTGGGAAGATTACTTTGGAGATATACAGAGGAGACAGATTATTGACGGATTTGTAGGGCAATGCTAGTAGTTTGAATTGGATACGTTGAGGAATTGGAAGCCAATGAAGGGATTTGCAGGGGGAGAAGTAGCGAGGAGAGAGTTGGAATAGTCGGACAGCAGAGTTAAGGATCGACTAGAGGGATGCGAGACTGTTAGCATGAAGGCCATAGAGGAGGATATTGCAGTACTTGAGGTGGTAGATAGTAACCTTCTAGCTCACAATAAAAATGTTCATGACAAATGCATAGTTAAAATACTTAGTGCATTTATTTTCAATGTTTCTGGTTCTGCTCTTCATTTGTGTAAGATTGCTGCCAGCCTCTCTGACTACTTTCTGCAAACTGCATTTGTTAACGCTTCACCAGTTTTTGAATGGATCACCCGAGAGAAAGGGCACTAGATCAGATCAAAACGCACAGTGTACAACATGGGGTCACCTAAATTGGTGTTCCTTACCATCTCAAAATTGTTTTGGACTTTAGGTCAAAGGTTTTTATAAGAAAATGAATTTGCTGCTAACTAAATTGGGCAAAGTTAATTTTTGGACTTGGCTTTTTGCAATAAGAACTATTCTGCCAAACATTGAATGGTCTATAGTATTCGAGGGTGATGTGTTCTGGCCTCTGCCAATCCTAAATGTACCTGTGCGACCTCCGGATGGTGAAACCATTGTTCCAGAGTGAAATGGTGGTATGATGATACACCATCTCCCCTGATTCTTAGCATTGTGTCTGCATGCAGCTGCCCAGCCAAAGATACATGCAGAATTATAAGCTCTACACCACTCAGCAGTCATTTTCTGTCAGCTCTTATGGACTAGAGCTGTTGGCTGCTGTTTGACCTGTTGGAACTCTTAGATGTGTCCACTTTATATTTACAGCTCTTGAGGCTGTGCCCTCCAGCAGATGGATGGATGGATTCAGTCAGTAATGTGCATTTATGTTATTTAGGTGCTCAAATAATTGTGGGAGGACTCATGGGGAAAATCAAGTGAAGATCTGCAGAGGGCACTATAATCTGCTTAATATTCTAGGAGAAAATTTAGAAAAATGTATTTGGTTGAAGCACATTTAGCGGATACTTTGTAATAAAGTATCAGCATGTGTGATAGAGCCGCTGCCTCTTCTGAAGCCTCTTTAATGTGCTTTTTTATGGTGTTCCATTGTTAAGGGGGATAAGCCGTTATTCTGTGTAGGACAATTACTTGGCATGGTGGAGCTATTGGCAGGGATTGGAGATAATTACTGTGTGAACTAATTTATCAGACACAAATATAACAGTGATAACTGGCTCACGCGGCTCTCACAGCGCTGAATAGTACAGCAGTCATGTTCTAACACTCGTCCAACTCACTTGGCACTCGGCTTGTGCCATTCTGATTGATGGCGCAAAGTCCTGAAATTTTCTAATGACCATTCAGTCACTTAAATTAACAGTCAATTCTAATTATCATGTCGTCACATTAGTTGTTAGCTGGCCAATATCTGCCTCTGGTGCCTCAAGAATATATTTTATAAGGATTTCTTATTCATTCCAATGTAGTTTTAATCTACAGTTTAACCCTCTATGAGTAAATAGGCCTATTTGGGCCTAATTTTTTTTTTCCTCTCTGCATTTCGGCCATAACGGCTTTATTTTTTCTTTGACGCGGCTGTATGGGCTTTATATCATGAAAGAAATATTGTACTACTTGGCCTTGTTTGGGGATATGTAAAAATTACTTTGACAGAACAACCTGTTAAATTCAGGGTATTATGGCCTTGGCACATAGTTTTTTTTGGATATTATGTAATGTATTTTATACTAATTACAAAATTGTAATTTCTTTTGTGAACAATTTTTCCATTACATTTTTATAAAGATTTTATTTTAATACCATTAAGGGTTTACAATCTGACGTCTTTATTTTATACTCACATTGGGATAGACAACTTTATGCTATTACATTATGCCCAGTGTCACGGACGCAGGCAGGGCTTGCTAACAAGGCTGAAGCCTAGGGGCCCTGTAGGGACTAAGAGACCATCATTTTTTTACTGTTATCTGTGCACTAGGCTTCAATAGTTAAAAGTCACTGTGCACCCTGCGCCATACCAATACATTTACATATATGTTTAGCACAGTGGACCAATAGCACTGGTGTCAATGTTGTAACGTCATGCCACCGCTGTGCGATTTTGCTGTGAGATAATAGGCTAGTAGGTTTTATTTGCTTCTGAAATGTATGCCTGTTATTTTGACATGAAGATGGACACTGATCTGTCAAATGTTCTATGATCAAAGACTCAGCTGTGTTTAATTTTGATATTAAAGTACCAGACGGGGGCCTGAAATATCTGTAAGCCTAGGGGTCTGGCCATGGGTTAAAACACTACTCCAGGGGTTTTTTTTTATTATTTCAGTGCCACTTATGTAATTTCCCTGACACTAGTATTATACTTACCAGCCGCAGAGGTAACAGTCACAAGTTCTCAGTGTAAGTCTATGAGAGCCTCCTCTGGCCTCGTTCTGGCTCTCGTAGACTTACATTGAATAGTGACTTCCGGATCACACAGCAAACACTGGAGTAATCTGGCAGGTTAAAACCTACAGAAGACCGCCCAGAACGATGCTGGGAACAGGTGAAGTCGGTGACTGATGAGTATATTACTAGGGTCAGGCAACTTAAATCAGTGGCACCACTCCATCAGTGAAGTAAAAAAAAAATGCTGGAGTGGTGCTTTACTACAGCCTTGGACACAGATTGATTTTAGGGCAACACTAAAGCCTCCCATAAACATTAGACTAATGTTGGCCAAACCTGCCAATATCGACAGGTTTGTCCAACATTCTGATGTGTATGGGGAAGCCGGTCAACTGGTTGTTGGGGGAGTTGTCGATTGAGCTTGTCTGATTTTGGACTGATGATTACTTTGTTCTCCTGGGGAACTGGGGATAAACTACTGGCAAAGATGTCTTTTGGCGGCTTTCTCATAGAGAACACAGTGCTGGCCTGGATGAGTGCTCATGTGTATGGGAGAGACGGCAGAGATGACTGTTGGCCAAATGATTCAGCCAACAGCCATCTAATGTATTTGCCTGGCTTTAGCGTGCTCAATTAGCAGGTGTGGTGTAAGAACAGCACTGGAGTTCTTTTTAGGTCTCCTCATGTTATCTCTGGGAATTCTGGTGACATGATTGAAACACAAGATTTGCTTTGATCATGTGGCGGAGACTAGAGGTTTCTCAAACTCTGGACTTTAAAGCAGGAAATGGCTGTCACTTCAGATTGACATAGGACAACCATGCAGGGCTTATAACTTCTTCTATACTGCAGTGAGGAATAAGCTTTAATTGCTGCTGTAAAAATGAGTACTAGAGGCTTTAAGGAGGGTTAAATATGCAGTTTCTATGCATGTTAATTTAGAGACAAGATTATTAGTGTCTGCCAAAGTGCACTTACAGTTGTCTTGGAATTTGAAAGACAATGCTGCTCCTCCAGAAATGGTGAATTAGAGGATTGTTGTATCTAATCTGGTACAACCCCTAAATCACATAGTTGATTTTTTTTATTTTTCTGTATGGAAATACCGGTATATACTGTACCTATAAGACAGTATTATGTGACATCAGAGTAATGAGGAAATGCATGCTTGAGAATTTTGTTAATAGAAAAGAACCTTGCATTACATAGTATGACGGATGTATCCATGTTGGATCTGCATATATCCTGGACTATTGGAAGCTGCACTAACATAATTCTTTTATATTTCCAAACACTTTCTGCAGAACGAGAGTGATCCATGATAAAGTGATAATATACAATGTAATGTGAACCCTATTGACATTCATTCTTTTTTGCTTTTAGGTCATCACTTGGAAGAAGACGTCGATTGGCCTGGAGTAAACTTGAAAATAGGGCAGGTGTCAGGGCTAGCTCTGGATCCCAACAACAATTTGGTGATTTTTCACAGAGGTGACCATGTATGGGATGCAAAGTGAGTAACTTGTGACGTGTAGGAGACTGGCGTCTTAGTATGTTCAATGTATAAGAGGGTGAAGATGACTCTAGCCGCTCTCTTGCGAGTTAGGCTGTTATTATGTTGTGGCTATGATTTGCACTGTATGTTTCTGAATACCTTTGTATTTTATGTCACAGCCCTGTCAGAGCAATATGATGACCTGTGAGACCTCACTTATGGTCAATGCACTTGTCTATGTCTTAATTGTCTGTCCATTTTAAGCAGTGCATTCTGTGCCTTTGAGGAATGCTGAGTCCTACTAATGCTGCAGCCGCTTAGGAGTTAAGAAGAATCTGTCACCAGGTTTTTGTTACCTCATCAGAGAACAGCAAGATGTAGGCGCAGAGACCCAGATTTCAACGATGGAGAGGGTGATATGTGAGCGCTAGCCTCCTGCATGGGAGAGAGTGATATGTGAGCGCTAGCCTCCTGCATGGGAGAGAGTGATATGTGAGCGCTAGCCACCTGCATAGGAGAGAGTGATATGTGAGCGCTAGCCACCTGCATGAGAGAGAGTGATATGTGAGCGCTAGCCACCTGCGTAGGAGTGAGTGATATGTGAGCACTAGCCACCTGCATGGGAGAGAGTGATATGTGAGCGCTAGCCACCTGCATGGGAGAGAGTGATATGTGAGCGCTAGCCACTTGCATAGGAGAGTGATATGTGAGCGCTAGCCACCTGCATAGGAGAGAGTGATATGTGAGCGCTAGCCACCTGCATAGGAGAGAGTGATATGTGAGCGCTAGCCACCTGCATGAGAGAGAGTGATATGTGAGCGCTAATCACCTGCAGAGTGATATGTGAGCGCTAGCCACCTGCATGAGAGAGAGTGATATGTGAGCGCTAGTAACCTGCATGGGAGAGAGTGATATGTGAGCGCTAGTAACCTGCATGGGAGAGAGTGATATGTGAGCGCTAGTAACGTGCATGAGAGAGAGTGATATGTGAGCGCTAGCCACCTGCATAGGAGAGAGTGATATGTGAGCGCTAGTCTCCTGCATGGGAGAGAGTGATATGTGAGCGCTAGCCACCTGCATAGGAGAGTGATATGTGAGCGCTAGCCACCTGCATAGGAGAGAGTGATATGTGAGCGCTAGCCACCTGCATGAGAGAGAGTGATATGTGAGCGCTAATCACCTGCAGAGTGATATGTGAGCGCTAGCCACCTGCATGAGAGAGAGTGATATGTGAGCGCTAGTAACCTGCATGGGAGAAAGTGATATGTGAGCGCTAGTAACCTGCATGGGAGAGAGTGATATGTGAGCGCTAGTAACGTGCATGAGAGAGAGTGATATGTGAGCGCTAGCCACCTGCATAGGAGAGAGTGATATGTGAGCGCTAGCCTCCTGCATGGGAGAGAGTGATATGTGAGCGCTAGCCACCTGCATAGGAGAGAGTGATATGTGAGCGCTAGCCACCTGCATGAGAGAGAGTGATATGTGAGCGCTAGCCACCTGCATAGGAGAGAGTGATATGTGAGCACTAGCCACCTGCATGGGAGAGAGTGATATGTGAGTGCTAGCCACCTGCATAGGAGAGTGATATGTGAGCGCTAGCCACCTGCATGGGAGAGAGTGATATGTGAGCACTAGCCACCTGCACAGGAGAGTGATATGTGAGCGCTAGCCATCTGCATAGGAGAGAGTGATATGTGAGCGCTAGCCACCTGCATGAGAGAGAGTGATATGTGAGCACTAGCCACCTGCATAGGATAGAGTGATATGTGAGCACTAGCCACCTGCATGGGAGAGAGTGATATGTGAGCGCTAGTAACCTGCATGGGAGAGAGTGATATGTGGGCGCTAGCCACCTGCATAGGAGAGAGTGATATGTGAGCGCTAATCACCTGCAGAGTGATATGTGAGCGCTAGCCACCTGCATGGGAGAGAGTGATATGTGAGCTCTAGCCACCTGCATGAGAGAGAGTGATATGTGAGCGCTAGTAACCTGAATGGGAGAGAGTGATATGTGAGCGCTAGTAACCTGCATGGGAGAGAGTGATATGTGAGCGCTAGTAACCTGAATGGGAGAGTGATATGTGAGCGCTAATCACCTGCAGAATGATATGTGAGCGCTAGCCACCTGCATGAGAGAGAGTGATATGTGAGCGCTAGTAACCTGCATGGGAGAGAGTGATATGTGAGCGCTAGTAACCTGCATGGGAGAGAGTGATATGTGAGCGCTAGTAACCTGCATGAGAGAGAGTGATATGTGAGCGCTAGCCACCTGCATAGGAGAGAGTGATATGTGAGCGCTAGCCTCCTGCATGGGAGAGAGTGATATGTGAGCGCTAGCCACCTGCATAGGAGAGAGTGATATGTGAGCGCTAGCCACCTGCATGAGAGAGAGTGATATGTGAGCGCTAGCCACCTGCATAGGAGAGGGTGATATGTGAGCACTAGCCACCTGCATGGGAGAGAGTGATATGTGAGTGCTAGCCACCTGCATAGGAGAGTGATATGTGAGCGCTAGCCACCTGCATGGGAGAGAGTGATATGTGAGCGCTAGCCACCTGCATAGGAGAGTGATATGTGAGCGCTAGCCACCTGCATAGGAGAGAGTGATATGTGAGCGCTAGTAACCTGAATGGGAGAGAGTGATATGTGAGCGCTAGTAACCTGCATGGGAGAGAGTGATATGTGAGCGCTAGTAATCTGAATGGGAGAGAGTGATATGTGAGCGCTAGTAACCTGCATGGGAGAGAGTGATATGTGAGCGCTAGTCACCTGCATAGGAGAGAGTGATATGTGAGCGCTAGCCACCTGCATAGGAGAGAGTGATATGTGAGCACTAGCCACCTGCATAGGAGAGAGTGATATGTGAGCGCTAGCCACCTGCATGAGAGAGAGTGATATGTGAGCGCTAATCACCTGCAGAGTGATATGTGAGCGCTAGCCACCTGCATGAGAGAGAGTGATATGTGAGCGCTAGCCACCTGCATAGGATAGAGTGATATGTGAGCACTAGCCACCTGCATGGGAGAGAGTGATATGTGAGCGCTAGTAACCTGCATGGGAGAGAGTGATATGTGGGCGCTAGCCACCTGCATAGGAGAGAGTGATATGTGAGCGCTAATCACCTGCAGAGTGATATGTGAGCGCTAGCCACCTGCATGGGAGAGAGTGATATGTGAGCGCTAGCCACCTGCATGGGAGAGAGTGATATGTGAGCGCTAGCCACCTGCATGAGAGAGAGTGATATGTGAGCGCTAGTAACCTGAATGGGAGAGAGTGATATGTGAGCACTAGTAACCTGCATGGGAGAGAGTGATATGTGAGCGCTAGTAACCTGAATGGGAGAGAGTGATATGTGAGCGCTAATCACCTGCAGAGTGATATGTGAGTGCTAGCCACCTGCATGACAGAGAGTGATATGTGAGCGCTAGTAACCTGCATGGGAGAGAGTGATATGTGAGCGCTAGTAACCTGCATGGGAGAGAGTGATATGTGAGCGCTAGTAACCTGCATGAGAGAGAGTGATATGTGAGCGCTAGCCACCTGCATAGGAGAGAGTGATATGTGAGCGCTAGCCTCCTGCATGGGAGAGAGTGATATGTGAGCGCTAGCCACCTGCATAGGAGAGAGTGATATGTGAGCGCTAGCCACCTGCATGAGAGAGAGTGATATGTGAGCGCTAGCCACCTGCATAGGAGAGAGTGATATGTGAGCACTAGCCACCTGCATGGGAGAGAGTGATATGTGAGTGCTAGCCACCTGCATAGGAGAGTGATATGTGAGCCCTAGCCACCTGCATGGGAGAGAGTGATATATGAGCGCTAGCCACCTGCATAGGAGAGTGATATGTGAGCGCTAGCCACCTGCATAGGATAGAGTGATATGTGAGTGCTAGCCACCTGCATGAGAGAGAGTGATATGTGAGCACTAGCCACCTGCATGGGAGAGAGTGATATGTGAGCGCTAGTAACCTGCATGGGAGAGAGTGATATGTGGGCGCTAGCCACCTTCATAGGAGAGAGTGATATGTGAGCGCTAATCACCTGCAGAGTGATATGTGAGTGCTAGCCACCTGCATGGGAGAGAGTGATATGTGAGCGCTAGCCACCTGCATGAGAGAGAGTGATATGTGAGCGCTAGTAACCTGAATGGGAGAGAGTGATATGTGAGCGCTAGTAACCTGCATGGGAGAGACTGATATGTGAGCGCTAATCACCTGCATGGGAGAGAGTGATATGTGAGCGCTAGTAACCTGCATGGGAGAGAGTGATATGTGAGCGCTAGTAACCTGAATGGGAGAGAGTGATATGTGAGCGCTAGTCACCTGCAGAGTGATATTCATTTTAGCTATGTGGCTACTGCACAGCGCCATCTGCAAGACAGACAAAGCTGCTCATAGATGTTAATTGTACATATATGAAGACTTATCGCATCATTGCTGCCTTGGGATTGTTTTATCATGTACAACTGTTACACTTTGCTATGGTTAAGCAAATATGGAATAACCAACACTTTAGTGTAAAATCAATGGAAATCCATATTATATAGTCCAGCTGTGTCTGAAAATGATTCTGGGGCATTAGATATGTTTTCTGAGATTAGAAAACTGCATTTTTCTAGAAACATTGTCACTTTTCCTGTATGTTGTCTGTTATGTACGTTCAACCACATTCACCTGAGTGTACTAAGCTGTAGTGTCAGACACAGGCCATGGATAATGGTGAAAATAGGGGCAAGTGGGACTGTCATCTCTTCATCCCCTATATTCATGTCAGTCCACTTTACCTGCAGCTGACCAGTTAATACACGTCTGATCACATATCACGTCTGATCACATATCTGCTTCCTAATGTTTCTACTGTATAAAAGAGTTTACCACTAATTGTCCATAGAATCATCCTGGCCCGTTTTTTTATGTGTGCAGCCCCTCTTAGATCCCAATATTTGATTAAATGTCTAGACTTCACTTATTATCATTTTGACTTTTGCGCCCTCTGGTGTATAAATGTAGAACTGCAGCAGTAGATGTCATTATTACAAGTGTCAGTGTGATGAGCTCCTGTTAGGAGAGGGAAGAGAGTAAACTCTTTCTACTATAAATGTAAACTTGCTGAATGACATTTGACAGGCCGGATGGCTTTCTTGAAAGAAATACTAACAAGTTATATCAACTAGATTTCTGGAGATTTATCATTGATCCAGCAATTTCTTCTAGTTGTAGGATTGATTTTTCCCACCTAGTATAAGGCATTCCTGTTGATCATCACTGCAGGATTGTAGGGTGATCTTGTTTTTTGGGTTCCTATTTTTATACATGGAATGTCTTCCCGTTGACTAACGCTCGTTATTATTTTGATTGCAGCTCCTTTGATGGGAAGTTTGTTTATCAACAAAGGGGTATTGGGCCTATTGAAGAAAGCACCATACTCGTGGTCAATCCAAACAGCTCAGCCATTCTGAAATCAGCCGGCAAGAACTTGTAAGTCAATTCTGACTTGTCCTGTAAAATGTTCATTTCCTTATATATAACTTGTTCCATTTGATGATCATATATTAGTCAGGTTTGTTCAAAAGGTCAACTCCCGATTGACAATGTGTTGGAGAATAGATCCATGCCATTTATAATCAGAACCAGGACCATTTATCGTCACCCAGCATTTGCTCGATCAGCTTTGTAGGCTGATTTCTTACCTCTAACATCACTTGTTATACTGACAGTCTGAGTCATCCACTCGGTAAGGTAGAGCAGAGGAGCCCTTTGTTTCCTTGTATAATTGAAGCAATTTCATCAGGGTACTGCTTGGGGAAATGTACATTGGATGTGGATCTCATCCCAATAAATGCCTTAAAGCACCACTCCAGCATTTTTTTTATTTCAGTGCTGGAGCCGTGCATCTAATCTATGTTCTCGCATTTAGTCTGATACTTACGAGCTACCATCTTCATCTGTTATTAGCGCAGCTCTGATTGTTTCGCCAGCAGTTTGTGACCTGCCGGATGGCTCCAGTGTGCGCTGGGTGAGCCGGAAGTCACAACTCAATGTAAGTCTATGAGAGCCAGAATGAGGTTCTCATAGACTTACATTGAGAGCTTGTGACTGTCACCGCTCTGGCCAGTCACAAGATGGCGGTTCAGGACTGGAGTGGTGCTGGGAAGAGCTGAAGACAGATGCTGGTGAGTATAAGATTAGTAGCAGGGAACTTAGACTCCAGCGTTGAAATAAGAAAAAATGTAGCTTTAACTCTAGAAATAAATTGGGTGCATAGTACAACTCTAGAAGTAAGCAATTGTTTCTGTCATTGTACATCGGCATTTTTTAACCTACGGCCCAGTTTACCTACAGGTAACAACTGTCTGGCACTTTGGGTTCAGAAACCCTCTAAATTACTACAGCTTAAAAAATATCACCCGATTCATGAAGACTGTGATTAAAAACTGTGCTAGAGTAAGATGTGGCAAATTCATTAAAGAGTAACAGTTGTTCTTACTTTTATTTTATAACTCAATAGTACAGATGAAAATAAGAAACTTTGAAATATATCTTCTCAAATAAATCTGCTTTTTTTTCCCCTCCTGGATGATCATTCATTGTAAAAAAAAAAATTTCAATTCAGAGGTAAAACCTATCTTGAATGAATACAGATTTTCCCATTAGATAGGGAATGAGATAGGAGATGACAGTTAGTGCTAATAAAGTTCTATGGAGAACTGAAACAGGAGAACTTGCAGCAGAATCTCTGTGTTTGCTTTTAGCGCCTCACTCTCCCATCTCCATAGGAAAGAATAGTCAGTTCTTTTAAAATTCTATCTCATTAATGAGAAAATCACTGAATATAGATTTTACCTATGAACTGAGACTAAAAGATTAATCCAGGATGAGAAATTTCTCTGATGAGATATATTGATTGCAAAGTTGCTTCTTTTTATGGGTTCTATTGGTTTATGAAAGATTAACTGCTTTTTAAAGGTTTAAGAGATAAGCACTTCTTGATGAATTTGGCGCATCTTTCAGTTGCCAAGTGCGACCACGTTTAGTTAATAATATTTACTAGACATTAGTGGCATAAATTACTTATGAATTTGTCAACCGTGCCCCTTCCAGATCAAGCTCTGCCCACTTTTCTGAAAGTTTACAAAGTTGGCTGGGACTGGTGTAAAAATGCTAAAGGTGCAACAGTTTTACAACACTTCAAAGAGTTTTATGCTCGAATTCTGGCGAAAACTGTTTGAATCGGGGCCAAAAAGTTTCCAGTTCTTAATATGATAGAGGCTATGAAGTCTGCAGACAGATATATGATGGAAAGGACTAGTACTGGTAGGCATTATATCCATCTGTGCGCTCATCTCCACTCTTTTCCTTATTCAGTCATCCATTCTTGTTCTTCCTTTGTGCGTATTCTTTTCTTCAACACAGGACAAGATTCTGAAAACCGATCTGTCTCTAGACTAGCAGCTCTGTGTTTTCCACAATTTACACATGCAATCTAGTTCTGTAGGAAATTAATTTCCATTTTTTAAAATGTCTTAAAATGACTATATTTCAATGTATTAAGTTCTACTCAAAATATCTGCCTTTTCTATTTTAGATTTTATTTGCCTCATGGGTTAACAGTGGATGGAGATGGCAACTATTGGGTCACTGATGTTGCTCTTCACCAGGTACAGCAGTCTTCCTTAGGATCTTACAAACAAAGCTCTTTGCATTTAGTGTTTGTACAGTGTGTTATATGCTCCATAAGGGACTGTGGCAATATTTGGAGCACTGTCTACAAGCAGCACTTTCGTAACAAGTTATTACATATAATTGTAATCGATACAAGTCCTCTTTAAAGGGCAATGAGAACAGTTAATATTTTTATTTTCTTTGTCTAGCATTTGGATCTTTTAAATAAAGTACTGTGCAAAGGTTTTAAGCAGGTGTGGAACAATGCTTTAAAAATAGAAGTATTAATAGTTTATTTTGTATCAATTAAAATGCAAAATGAATGAATAAAAGAGAAATCTAAATCAAATCAATATTTGGTGTGACCGACCTTTACCTTTAACACAGCATCAATTCTTCGTGGTACACTTGCGCACGGTTTTTTGAAGGAAGTCAAACAGTCCCAATCTCAACATCATCAAGTCTGTCTGGGATTACATGAAGAGACACAAGAATTAGCGCAAGGCTACATCCACAGAAGATCTGTGGTTAGTTCACCAAAATGTTTGGAACAACTTTCCTACCAAGTTTCTATTTTTGAAACCATTCTTACTTTGCAGCAATTTTTACACCTGCCTAAAACTTTTGTACAATAATGTATTAGCAGAGAACAATTCAGAAAGTAAGGGCCAGTAGCAAATCCTTTGGCACGTTGGCTTCCTGCCCATGGGAGTTTCCAATCATGAGTCAAGTAATTTTTTCCATCAATGGACAAATGATTGTAAATAGACAACTCTGTACATGCAACCAAGGCCTTGAAAATTCCTTTTATGGGCACTATTACTATAAAACATAAATGACAAAGATTGGGATATGTGTGATAACCAAATAAGTGTTAGCAAGAAGAAGGAGACACGTGGGAGAAAGTATGACGGCACGGTCAGACTACACAGGGTTTGTTTGTAGTCTGTTACCATAGACACATAGGTCTGGATAGTGTCTATAGACATAAAAGAGAAGCTTTTTTTAACACCATGTAGTATGAAAAAAGTAGTTACAAATGCTTATATAGTCTTTTACTTTCCATATTTGAGGTCCCCTGGTGAATGTGAAACTATTTGAATTAGATTAGCATTACATTATACATTAATAAACATTGTATACCATCTTTATGGGGGTTGTCTGGGACATTGATAGAATTTGACAGGGAGTCTAACAGGCAGAATCCTAAGTGTGAATTGTACCATATGTGATTTGCATACTTTACCACTTTCTCTTACACTTTTCTTAGTGGTCTCAATTGAGAGACATGGAAGAGAAAGTGTTCTGCACGGAATTGGCAGTATGTAAACTGTATATGGGGCGGCCACATGGTCAGTGTGGCGAGATTAGAAATAACATGATCCTAACAGTGAGTACATTACACCCTGTATGGATTTCGCATGTTAGTGTCCCTGTCAAATACATGAACTATTCCAAACATTCCCTTTAATTACCAAATAACAGCTAAGACACAAAACGTTATTTCTTTCCACTAAAGGTTTTCAAGCTTGGGCCACGAGGCACTGTCCTATTAACCCTGGGAGAAGCTTTCCAACCTGGCAGTGACAGGAGACATTTCTGTCAGCCAACTGATGTGGCTGTGGATCCCATAACTGGAAATTTCTTTGTATCTGATGGCTATTGTAACAGTAGGATTGTACAGTATTCCCCCCATGGGATGTTTATCATGGAGTGGGGAGGAGGTAAGTGTCTTAAGTGCTACAGGGTATTACAACTTTTTTAAAGGGAACCTGTGAGGATAATATTATAGTCCAATCTACAGGCGCCATGTTATAGAGCATGGGGAGCTGAGTAGACGGATATATCGTTTTGTGAGTAAAGATTCACTATAACCTGTGTTTTCATAATTTCATCCTCTGCCCTTTCTGGGATCTTCAGTCCAGTGGGCGGTCCTATCGGTGACTTTGTATAAATGTGCATACAGAGGATGTTGTCAGTCACTTATAGGATCGCCCACTGGACTGAAAGAGCTGAGGATTAAATGAGTAAAAAACAGGTTATACTGAAACTTTACTTACAAAACTATATATCACTCTGCTCAGCTCCTCCTGCTCTATAACATGCTGTCTGCAGATTGGACTGCATTTTCATGGTGTCAGGTTCCCTTTAAGCTAGTCTCTGAATAGTTTTGGAGCGTTTGGAATTTTTTGTGCTACTTTTGGGGAACTTGATACAATGAATCTTTTTTTCAGAACCATCTTTTAGAGTCGCTCAACCTGGTGAATTCCGTATTCCACATAGCCTGGCTATGATACCGGATCAAGGGCAGCTGTGTGTGGCTGACAGAGAGAATGGACGGATTCAGTGTTTCCAAGCAGAAACGGGACACTTTGTCAAAGAGATTAAACACCGAGAATTTGGTTCAGAGGTGTTTGCCATCTCTTATATCCCAGGTAAGAAATTAGTAGTGTAATAAAAAAATATTCTAATAAAATATTTACTGATATATAGAGAAAATGAACAAACAAAAATGCAAATAAATCTAGATTAGAAAAGTAGTCTTATGCATTGCTGACAATATATAATCCCCAATCTCCCATGTCTAAAAAGCCATATCTGTGTAACACATGCATATGAGTAAATCAGGCAGCTGTAGTAGTGGTCTAGTAGACCCCCCTGAGTATATATTGGAGACATTTACAACATAAGTTGCCTGTGATGGGAAAATTCATTAAATGCTGTGTCATCTTATGGTTTTAGGCTATGTGCACATGTTCAGTATTTGCAGCAGAAAAATCTGCTACAAATACTGGAAGGTTGGCAGGAAAAACGTTGCATAAAATTCACACATTTTTGTATGGGTTTTATATATATATATATATATATATATATATATATATATATATAATTATTATTTTTTTTTTTCAATTTATTTAAATGGGTGAAAAACTGCAAAAACACTGAAAAAATGTACATGCTCCAGATGTGAAACTGCTTAAAATCCACAAGTAAAAAATAAGAGGCATACGCATGAGATTTCAGAAATCTCATTCACTTTACTGGTACAGTAAAACGCTCCATTTTTTTGTGGCACGAGCCCTTGTATATGTGTTTAATAATTTGTTATAATCTATAAATCTTCTGCAGATGTCATTATGTATTCCATTTGTATTGTAGGAGGATTATTATTTGCAGTTAATGGAAAGGCCTATTTGGATTTGGTTCCTGTGCAAGGCTTTGTGATGAACTTTTCCACCGGAGACATCTTGAGCACATTTGTCCCAGTTAGGAAGGTAATATGCGTCTCTAAGCTTCACGTTTACTTGGCTAAGGAGAGATCTGGCCCGATGAGGACATCTGACATTTTATATTTGGTTACCACTCAGTTCATGTCCTACCCACATGAAGTATAAACGACGATCTATAACATGTGCTCCGGCAAATAACTCTAAATGTCTCTCGAGTCCACATTATGGTCCTGTGTCTTGTTTTGCAGAGTTTTGTCATGCCTCATGACATTGTTGCTTCAGAAGATGGGACAGTCTTCGTTGGCGATGCTCACGCTGATACTGTGTGGAAATTCTCTCCCGTGGAAAGTAAGTTGTGAACAATTCCACTGTCCACATATTTAGATTATTCCAAGATTGAGTTTACAAATAAGTACATTGACTGTTTTGACGCCTTCAACATAATATCTTACTTTGCATTTCCCTTTACAATTCAGATTTTTTTCTCCAATCAAAAAGTATGTTAGATGTAGAGAATTTGTCCTTGGGGAAATATATCTAATTAGAATATTATTTTTTTTCTTATTAGTTTCCATGTCACTAGCTAGGTTTCAAAAATCCTTTCAATTTTCACATTTTCATGCCATTATTATCATAGGCAGAATTGCACAGAAAGACACCTATATTTATTAATGTTACAAGATCACACCATTCACAATAGGTAATGTCACAGCTCACCTCCTCCCCTTTCTTCTGCATTTGCCTCTGCACAGATCAGAGCATACCTAGAAATCTTTTCCATAAAAGCCAATGAGTCATGTTCAGACACCAGTTTCACAAGTCCATATGACTGCTTTAAAGCATATCTGAATGGTGTTAACAGAGCAGAGCAGCAGCTCGGACAAAATTACTGTCCTTTTTTTTTTTTTATAACACATGACGTAGATTGAGAAGCCCTCAAACTGGATCCTACATTGGTTGGCACCACAAAGCCTAAAAGGGTATTCACATTGCAAGATAATGGTGAAAGAGTGTTGTTAAAAATGTTAGTTTCATGATTATCTTGTCGTGTAAACAGGCTGCTGATCCCCTGATGAATGAGCGAAACACTCGTTCATTGGGTGAAATGATCCTTTATACATCATAAAAAAACATGGTTCTCGGTGGTGCATCCTCCTGTGTAAACAGGACGTGCTACTGAGAACTATGGCAGCCTATTGGCACTGAGCAATCTACTGTAGATCGCTAAGTGCACATCATTTGCTTTGGTCTGTCTGTGTAAACAGGCAGTTAAACGAGCGCTGATCTGTAACAGTTTACCTATCGGTGGTTGTACTGTGCCACCGTTGGGTCTGTGTAAACGGACCCAAAGACTTGGCGGTGCCAGCATGTGTATGTGATTTGTACAGTAATAATGCGCAGCACACCAATTCTAATCCTTTCTCATCAATCTGTCTTTTTTTCTTTTTAGTTGATGAGCATCGTTCCGTGAAAAAGGCTGGCATTGAGGTGGAAGAAATTACAGGTACGTCATCATAGGAGTGCACTTTGCATTGCATAATGCTCGTCCCAAAGGCATCGTTCTTTCAAGTGATGGAGTTGTGGGATCAATGTATATCAGTTAGCTTCATCATTTATAGGTTCCAGATGGAAAGAAAAGATCCACCAGGGAGACTGAGACTTGTAGACTCATGGGTGACAATACCAGTCACTTAGTACTCAGGAGATCCAGTCACCCACTCTCTGCTGTTCTTGTTTCTAGATGACTAAAAACAAGTGATGGAAATAGAAAGTGTCCCTTTCTTTAATGGGAATCCATTGGGAGGATTTCACCCCCCAAACTATTTATATGTGCATGTAGCTTTTACAGGGACAGGCCCAGCAATGTCTTTATGTGGCCAGTCCGTTCCCCTGTTACTGAGAAATCAGCATTTGGATTGATATGGAAATGAGGCTGAATAACTATTTGTAGATCTGAAGCCTCTGGCACTCCAGCTCTATTCCCCACCCAGTGCCGCCTCCTCCTCCTGCTTGACTGAAAGCCTCTAGACTTTGTGATTTCAGGCAAAGGAGCTGTCAGTCAAGCAGCAGGAGGAGGCAGCACCGGGTGGGGAATAGAGCTGGAGTGACAGGCTTCAGAGCTGGAGTGACAGAGTCTACAAATAGTTCTTCAGCCTCATTTGCATATCAATCCAAACACTGATTTCTCAGTAATAGAGGAACAGACTGGCCATATGAAGGCATTACTGGACTTGTCTTTGAAGGTGCTACATGCGCATATAAAAAATTTGGGGGGTGAAATCTGCTGACAAATTCCCTATAATTTAAATTTCCACTTGATTTTGATTACAAATATCACAAGAGGATTTTGTTGAGAAAATATCTTGTTAATATGCAGAATTGTTGCATTTTTTACTTTTATGCTAACTATATGCCAACACTGTATTTATAGAAACTGAAATTTTGGAAACACGCGTGAGAAGCCGACCCAAATCAAACACAACGGCTGCAGAGCAGCATCGGGGACAGGCCAAGCAGACCGTTGTGGAACAAGGCAGAGTTGGAGTCTCTTTCGTCCTCATCATCACTCTGCTGATAATTCCAGTAGTGGTCCTTGTTGCCATTGCCATATTTATACGCTGGAGGAAGGGCAGAATATATGGGGGTAGGTTGCGTCAGTCGTCTATGCACCAAGCCGTAGCTATTTGGCTGTTTCCTTTCCTTATGTCATAGGTCATAGTGATCTGAAGTGATGTTATTCATCAAGCACATCACCATTTCATATCCATGGCTGTATAATTCAGGCTTAAGAACAGCCAATGTTTTGATACTTTTTTAGGTGAAGGCGAACACAAATCTGAGCCATCAACTGGAGGGATCCTAGGAAAGCTAAGAGGTTTGCATTTTATTTTTTTATTTGAAAAAGCTATGGAAACACTATACGTGCGAGTTAACCTTGACATAAAACAACAATGTATAACCTAAAAAACAAAAATGCAAGAGGTGCATAAAAAAAACACATTTTTAGTAACCCTTTACGTGCCTTAAGGACTGGTCAATTTTTTTCTTTTTTGCCACTCCTCTTTTCAGCAGCCATATTTTTTTATCTCATTGATAATGCTTTGTTTTATGCAGGAAAAATTGTATTTTGTATTATTAATTTTATTTTTTAAGACTAGAAGACGCACCTTATTATAAGACGCACAACAGAAAATAGGAAAACCATAATTACTACTGATTAAAGCCTCTCGGGCCAGTTGAGAAGACAGAAGCGGTGATAATCCGATTCTGTTTCCTCACCAGGGTTCACGGCTGCGTCTTGACTGCTAAGTACTAGTGTTGAGCGAGTATGTTCTATTAACCCTTTCGCAGAGTATGCTCGGGCCGAGCTCCGAGTATTTACAGCTGCTCGGTGATATGGTTGAATCGCTCCCGTGTGCATGATTTGTGACTGTTTGACAGCTTTATTACATGTGAGGAATGTCTATTTCTTACACATTCCACACATGTAATAAAACTGTCAAACAGTTGTAAATCATGCACACGGGAGCGATTCAACCATATCACCGAGCAGCTGTAACTACTCGGAGCTCGGCCCGAGCATACTCGGACAGAACATACTCGCTCAACCCTACTAAGGACCAACCTTCACCTGCAAAATTGAAGGAGCATTAACCCCACCAGTTTAAATTTACAGCACAAGGTTAACAGCTGGGACCAAATTTACAGCGCTTGGATATTATCGGGTTAAATTACACTAAAAAAAATAATAACATAAATAGTTAATAAGTAAAGGCTAGCAGAAGGCACAGAAAAGTGGCTGAACCTGGAAAGAAGTTTTAAATCACAATGAGTAAATATGAAAAAAATCGCCACAAGAGGGCACTAAACTCTTCTGCGGTATATAGTGTCTAATAGATGCATATTCTGGTCAATATAAAGATAAATATGCGCAGAACATAGATACTCCAGGTAGCTAACAACAATGCATATAAAAGCACCATCTAAGGGAGCTGAAAGTAAAACGCAGACACACGAAGGAGTATTTCCAGCTCTGTGCAGTACAACTCATAAGGCACCAGGGTCTCACTGCACCCAACAGAGGCCGTGCTTTAAGTAGCTTAAAGAGAACCTGTCAGCTAATCTAACTTTTCTCAGTTCTCCTTTCTACATTTCCCTCAGAATTTCATTCTTTAAATTATGTGTTCCCAGACACTCTATAACACTTTGTGTCTTACCTTTGTGGCACCCCTACTTCCTTATAGATTGTAATCTTGTTTGAATTGTTGAACCGTGTTACTTGTAATGTCTCAGACTGTTTTGTACATGTAAACCCTTGAAAAGTGCTGCAGAATGTGTTGATGCTAGATAAATAACAAACATGTTCTCCACTCGCACCAGATGTTCATGCTGACTTCTCCCAGCCACGACTTTGCTCCAGAGCTAGACACCATTATGTCTGCTTCCCCACTTTTACAGCACACCTAATAAAATAGTGTCCAAAACTATGCTGCTAAAAACAAATGTTCCCTACACAGTTTCCCTGAATACAAATATGCCTCTCAGTGTGTCACTTACTGCACCACTCCAGCGTTTGTTTCTTTTTCAGCGCTGGAGTGGTGCTTTAATTGTAAGTCCTCTCCACCCTTCTTATACTCACCTTCCGGCGGCTTAATCTTTTACCAGCGCCGCTCCGATCCCGCAGTGCCATCTTGTGCCTGTAACTTATGAGTGTCCTGAAGTCAGAAGTTACGTCACAAGAGCTCATACAAGTCTATGAGAGCCAGAGCGAGGCCAGAACGAGGCTCTCATAGACTTGTATTGAAAAGTGACCTTCGGCAACGAGCTCTATGAGACACTGGAGCAGTCGACAGGTCACTTTTCGCCAGAGACCGATGGTAGCGATGTTGGAAAACGATGAAAACGGCGGCAGGTGAGTATGAGACGGTGGCAGGGGACTTACATTTAAAGCACCACTCCAGCTGTGCAATAAAAAAAAACGCTGGAGTGGAGCTTTAGATAAAAAATCCCTGCTCTTTGCCCCATAAACACAATTATATGTAGCACTGCAGCACCTAAGAAAATGATTAACCACTGTGCTTGATAAGTATAAAGCCACTGTGCCCTCTGAATAAATAATTAGCCATTGTGTCCCCGTGAATATAAAATATGCTCATGTGACCCTGAAAATAAATGAAGCCACTGGACTCTCCCTGAATTGAAAAGAAGTCTCTGTGTCCCGTGGAACAAAAAAAAAACTTCCCATCTGACTGCGACTTAATCATAAAGAAGATATGAACTGGCGGACAGATGCAAACCACAGCTTCTTGCAGAGCCACTGGTATTCAGCTGTATCCGCAGTTAAACAGGCAAATGCAATTAAAGGGAACCTGTCACCAGGTTTGTCCCATTTGAGGTAAGGCCAGTACGTGTAACCGTCATATACAGCATTCTAATATGCTGCATATATGTCACCAATCCGGCCTGCAAGACAAGAAAAACACCTTTTATTATAGTCACCTACGGGGCGATCCAGTCCGATGGGTGTCGCTGGTCTAGGTCCAGCGCCTCCTCTCTTCTTGTGATCGATGTCCTATGTCATCCACACAGTGTCCCCGGCATCACGCTCCCGCACAGGTGTACTTCTCTCTGCCCTATTTAGGGCAGAGCAAAGTCCTGAGAGCGCTGGCGCACTGCAGTACTTTACTCTGCCCTCAACAGGGCAGAGAGGTGCGCCTGCATGGGAGCGCGATGCTGGGGACACTGTGTGGATAACATAGGATGCGTCATCCACATGAAGCAGGGAAGGAGGACAGCGATCACAGGAAGAGTGAAGGCACCAGATCAAGACCAGCGATGCACATCGGACCGGATCACCCCGTAGGTGAGTATAATAAAATGACTTTTTCTTGTATTGCAGAGCGGATTGGGGGCATATATACAGCATAGTAAAATGCTGTATGTGAGGGCTTACTGGTGCTGGCTATACCTCATATGGGACAAACCTGGTGACAGGTTCCCTTTAAATATATCAGAAGCAATTATCAACTCCTGCCTCGTGCTTATGTATATGGGAGGGTTGTCACCTACTTCCCTCCTGTAGACACCTCTTATAACACCATTTACTATGCTTTCTTATTCTAGAGGTTCCACTATAGAGCGCATGCTTATACAGCTGTATATTAGGAATATCAGTCTTGATCTCGGTCACCTCCACCTTTTAGTAAATCTTTGTATTATATAATAATACAAATAATAATAATGTACCATAATATAACAATTTAAGTCTGTGTTGTTCTGTTTGTCTATAATTCATACTAGATGTCTATTAAGAAACTGACAAGCGGTTGGGAGCATCTCCCAACACAGTGTGAGCGAGCAGTGCTGCCAGTGTAGGACTGTGGAGTGACACCCCAAGGAATATGGTCACATTCAGTTAAAAATATACAGTACAGACCAAAAGTTTGGACACACCTCATTTAAAGATTTTTCTGTATTTTCATGACTTTGAAAATTGTACATTCACACTGAAGGCATCAAAACTATGAATTAACACATGTGGAATTATATACTTAACAAAAAAGTGTGAAACAACTGAAAATATGTCTTATATTCTAGGCTCTGCAAAGTAGCCACCTTTTGCTTTGATGACTGCTTTGCACACTCTTGGCATTCTCTTGATGAGCTTCAAGAGGTAGTCATCAGAAATTGTCTTCCAACAATCTTGAAGGAGTTCCCAGAGATGCTTAGCACTTGTTGGCCCTTTTGCCTTCACTCTGCGGTCCAGCTCACCCCAAACCATCTTGATTGGGTTCAGGTCTGGTGACTGTGGAGGCCAGGCCATCTGGCGTAGCACCCCATCACTCTCCTCCTTGGTCAAATAGCCCTTACACAGCCTGGAGGTGTGTTTGGGGTCATTGTCCTGTTGAAAAATAAATGATGGTCCAACTAAACGCAAACCGGGTGGAATAGCATGCCGCTGTAAGATGCTGTGTTAGCCATGCTGGTTCCGTATGCCTTCAATTTTGAATAAATCCCCAACAGTGTCACCAGCAAAGCACCCCCACACCATCACACCTCCTCCTCCATGCTTCACGGTGGGAACCAGGCATGTAGAGTCCATCCGTTCACCTTTTCTGCGTCGCACAAAGACATGGTGGTTGGAACCAAAGATCTCAAATTTGGACTCATCAGACCAAAGCACAGATTTCCAATGGTCTAATGTCCATTCCTTGTGTTCTTTAGCCCAAACAAGTCTCTTCTGCTTGTTGCCCGTCCTTAGCAGTGGTTTCCTAGCAGCTATTTTACCATGAAGGCCTGCTGCACAAAGTCTCCTCTTAACAGTTGTTGTAGAGATGTGTCTGCTGCTAGAACTCTGTGTGGCATTGACCTGGTCTCTAATCTGAGCTGCTGTTAACCTGCGATTTCTGAGGCTGGTGACTCGGATAAACTTATCCTCAGAAGCAGAGGTGACTCTTGGTCTTCCTTTCCTGGGGCGGTCCTCATGTGAGCCAGTTTCTTTGTAGCACTTGATAGTTTTTGCAACTGCACTTGGGGACACATTCAAAGTTTGCCCAATTTTTCTGACTGATTGACTTTCATTTCTTAAAGTAATGATGGCCACTCGTTTTTCTTTACTTAGCTTTTTTTTTCTTGCCATAGTACAAATTCTAACAGTCTATTCAGTAGGACTATCAGCTGTGTATCCATCTGACTTCTGCACAACACAACTGATGGTCCCAACCCCATTTATAAGCAAGAAATCCCACTTATTAAACCTGACAGGGCACACCTGTGAAGTGAAAACCATTTCCGGTGACTACCTCTTGAAGCTCATCAAGAGAATGCCAAGAGTGTGCAAAGCAGTCATCAAAGCAAAAGGTGGCTACTTTGAAGAACCAAGAATATAAGACATATTTTCAGTTGTTTCACACTTTTTTGTTAAGTATATAATCCCACATGTGTTAATTCATAGTTTTGATGCCTTCAGTGTGAATGTACTATTTTCATAGTCATGAAAATACAGAGAAATCTTTAAATGAGAAGGTGTGTCCAAATTTTTGGTCTGTACTGTATATATTTTGTGTTAATTGTTTAAAAAATATATATATTATCCAGCAGCATCTAGCTCCTTACAATTTCCCTTTTTTCCCAGTTGCTTTCTTTAGGTTCACTTTCCTGTCCTTTCCTTGACTTATAAGTCTAGTTATTAAGAATAAAATATGTTTAGTGCTTTCCTAGCACCAGTGAAAATACATCTTCCTAAAGCCTTCATTTATCCTCAGCTTCTATTTATTTGACTAGTTATAAAATAAGTTTTGTATTCAAATATTCAAGTCAAAGCAATTTGCCTTCAAGAGAAAACCAATCGAGCAGTGATGTGACGTATGCTGCTTTACGCAGTCGCTGATTAAGAAGTAGCCTCCAGGAGATAATGATTCTCAAAACTAAGAAGTGATAAGAAATTTCTAACTTTTCATTTTGGCATCATATGTAACTATTAAAAATTTTATACAGGAGGGAAAATAAGTATTTGATACACTGCCGATTTTGAAAGTTTTCCCACCTACAAAGAATGGAGAGGTCTGTAATTTTTATTGTAGGTACACTTCAACTTTGAGGGACAGAATTTAAAAATAAAAAACAGAAAATCACATTGTTTGATTTTACATAATTAATTTGTATTTTATTGCATGGAATTAGTATTAGGTACAATAGAAAAACAGAACTTAATATTTGGTACAGAAAAATTGCAATTACAGACGTTTCCTGTAGTTCTTGACCAAGTTTTCACACACTGCAGCAGGGATTTTGGCCCACTTCTCCATACAGATCTTCTCCAGATCTTTCAGGTTTCGGGGCTGTCGCTGGGCAACATTGAGTTTCAGTTCCCTCCAAAGATTTTCTGTTGGGTTCAGGTCTGAAGACTGTCTAGGCCTCTGCAGGACCTTGAAATGCTTCTTACGGAGCCACTCCTTCATTGCCCTGGCTGTGTGTTTCTGGTCATTGTCAACCTGGAAGACCCAGCCACAACCCATCTTCAATGTTCTTACTGAGGTAAGGAGGTTGTTGGCCAAAATCTCATGATACATGACCCCATCCCTCATCCCTTCAATACAGTCCAGTCATCCTGTCCCCTTTGCAGAAAGAACCAAAGTATGAGGTTTCCCCCACCATGCTTCACGGTTCAAACAATGTTCTTGGGGTTGTACTCATCCTTCTTCTACCTCCAAACACTGCGAGTAGAGTTGATAACAAAAAGTTATATTTTGGTCTCATCTTACCACATGACCTTCTCCCATGCCTCCTCTGGATCATCCAGGCGGTCTTTGGCGAACTTCAATCGGACCTGGACATGTGCTGTCATGAGCAGGGGGGCCTTGCGTGCCCTGCAGGATTTTAATCCATGATGGCGTAGTGTGTTACTAACAGTAATGTTTGAGACTGTGGTCCCAGCTCTCTTCAGGTAATTGACCAGGTCCTCCCGTGTAATGCTGGGCTGATTCCTGACCTTTCTCAGAATCATCCTTACCCCACAATGCGAAATCTTACATGGAGCCCCAGACTGAGAAAGATTGACAGTCATCTTGTGTTTCTTCCATTTTCTAATAATTTTGCCAACAGTTGCCTTCTCACCAAGCTGCTTGCCTATTGTCCTGTAGCCTATCCCAGTCTTGTGCATGTCTACAATTTTGTCCCTGGTGTCCTTAGACAACTCTATGGTCTTGGCCATGGTGGAGAGGTTGGGATGTGATTGATTGATTGTGTGGACAGGTGTCTTTGATACCGATAACGAGTTCAAACAGGTGCAGTTAATACAGGTAATGAGTTCAGAGTAGGAGGGCTTCTTAAAGAAAAACTAACAGGTCTGTGAGAGCCAGAATTCTTGTTAGTTGGTAGGTGATGAAATACTTATTTCATGCAATAAATTGTAAATTAATTATGTAAAAATTATACAATGTGATTTTCTGTTTTTTATTTTTAGATTCTGTCTCTTGTAGTTGAACCTACCTACGATAAAAATTACAGACCTCTCCATTCTTTGTAGGTGGGAAAACTTGCAAAATCGGCAGTGTATCAAATACTTATTTTACCCACTGTATATATTTGCATTTTGTTGCAAGTTTCTGCCCATTTTATACATGGTATACACAGGATTTGCTCTAAATGATGCAAGTCTCCCCCCTGGGACCTGCCAAGTGAATAGAGATCTGTCTGTGATTAAAGAAACAGTCGAGCCTGCCATGCCACATTGTTTCCATAACTCCCTCAAGACTTTGGCCCTGATTCATTAAGACCTGCGTTGTTCATGCTGATCTTGATGAGGAGGTGTGCTGGAGTCAGAGGTGCCTGACTGTTTAAGATGTACACACCTTTTAATAAAAGTGGCGTGTGCCTACTTGTACCTCGCCAGCTAATCTTACTCCAGTCAAGGAGAAAGATTTGTTGTTTAGGGAACGCCACAGTTCGTCATACAGTAGACAAGTGGGCGTCACCATGCCCAGTCGCGCCTCCAGCCTGCCCATTTTAGTTGAGCTGGTCGAAACTGGTGTGAAAATGGCAAAAGTGGCAAAAAAAATTCTTAATTTCACCTTCCGCAAAAGTTTGTTGACTTTTCAAAGGGTTTTACTCCATTCTAGTGTCATCAGTTTGATGAATCAGGGTCTTTATGCTTTTAGAAAGTGTCCATTTGTGAATGTGTATCAGGGCACCGGCCTATCGATTGTTGTAGGAGATGTCGATTGGACATATCTGATTTTGGACTGCCTATTTCTTTGTTCTCTCAGAGATAAACCACCAGCAGAGATGTCTGTTGACGGCTTTCTACTAGAGATCACAGGAGTTCTCAGCTGAACGAGCACTCTGAATATGGCCAAAATGGTATCGTCGGAATGGTCGTCTGAAGCATTGTTCAGCCGACAGCCACCCAATGTGTATGAGGGCATTAACATATGACTAAAGGATCAGACTACACACAAGGTTAAGTAGTAATCTGTCATCACCGAGAGATATAGATATGCATAGGAGTTGGATATACAAATCAGTACGATATCTTTATCAACATTTTTCAATGCGTTGGAGGACAATATACACATAAAAAGGTTACCTGACCCTTCAACTAACAGTCTAAAATGGAGGTGGGTATGCATCACCTACCACAGTCAACCTTTATCAAGGTAGACAGAAGGAAGCATGTGTTTAGAAGGATGACTTTTACTTTGTAGTACCCAAGTTTTAGAAAGGGCTAATTCACACGTCAGTTTTTTTAAATACGTGTTTTTCACCTATGGCAGTCTATGCGACTGTTCACATGATTTTTTGCGGACCAAGTGGTCAGTGCAGGATCGCGTAGACATGTCCGATATTGATCACAATGTTGGGTGAAAGCCTTCAGTGAAAGTTCATGGGTTCATGAAAAACTCTTTCGGCACTCAGATGCCATCCATGTGCAGTCTGTTTTTCACTGACAGATAGGAGAATGTTGAAAAACTTTTTTTTTCTCATCAGTGGAAAAAGACTGATAAAACTCTGTCCAAACTCTGATGAAACTCAGTCTGTTTTTTTGTACGTCCAAATAACTGACATCCGAATGAGGCCTAAATCTGATTATTTTTTTTTTACAATTTAATTAATTGAATTACGGTATTGGTGACATAAATACCTATATTCAATATGTAAAAATGTCTATGTGTAAAAATGTTTTCTTTTGATAAAAATACACTTTATTTACAATAGCTTCTTATGTTATGTCTTTCTTCTAGGCAAAGGAACTGGAGGTCTTAATTTAGGAACGTTCTTTGCTAGTCATAAAGGATACAGTCGAAAAGGTTTTGACAGACTTAGCACAGAAGGTAGCGACCAAGAAAAGGATGATGACGATGGCTCCGATTCAGAGGAGGAGTATTCTGCACCCACTATCCCACCAGTGCCAGTATCTTCTTCCTGAAACAACTACTTCCGCTCACCCCTGGCCCTTTAGCACGTTTAAGATTGTGTATTTAATTGTAACTGTACTAGTCTCGGTGGGCTGTACAAGTGTCATGTTTTCTTTATTTTCCCTTATGAGTGCAGTTGTAGTCCTTATGTGAACATTCAGAACCCCCTTTGTTATTACTATAGGAAGCTTCTTAGACAACGTAATTTGAATGCTTTTGGTTCATTGGGAGTTCTTCATTGTTTCATGGCCTTTCTCCGCTTCTCTAAGAGCACTTTAATTGCCAATTTATTATTTTCATGCCTTTAAAGTCACAACTTATCGCAGTACAAAGATGTGTGCCACATAAAATGCAAAGCTGCTAAATCTCTTCTATTTTTTTAAATTCACAATATTATATCATGTCCAAAAAATGATTAAATCTGTAAAAAAAAAAAAAAAGTATCTGAAAAAAAATTATTTAATTTTTGGTTTGGTGTTATTGGGATGTCTTATTTTTAGATGGTTACACTGTTTTAGAACACTATTTTCAGAAACTGAATGTACTTTGTGTAATAAAGTGTTCGCAGAGCATTAAATTCAGACTACTTTGGAATTTGTGCATTACTTTTTCTGTCTTTTATACGTTTTATATTTGTGCATTACAACAACAGACTTAAAGGGAACGAGAAAAAACACTATTAACCTGCAGATATGGGGTTAATCTGCAGGATAATAGCGTTATTAACCTGCCCTGTGCCCGTACTTAGCCGAATGCTGCTGGGAGAAAATGAGTTTTATTCCTCCCGGCAGCGTTCTGGTTTTAGTCACGGGGGCAGAGCCGCCGCGGGTTCAGTCACCGCTCATAAGTATAAAGAGGCGTCTGTAACCCTGCCCCCGGCACTGACTGACACTGGCTCTGCATTGGAGCCAGCTGTCAATCACAGGGGCACGGTTACAGCCGCCGCTCTCTATACTTAGAGCGATGACTGAACCCGCGGCGGCTCTGCCCCCGTGACTGAAACCTGAACGCTGCTGGGAGGAATAAAGTTAATTTTCTCCCCGCAGCTCTCAGCCAAGTGCAGGCGCCGGGCAGTTCAATAACGATATTAACCAGCAGATTAACCCCATATCTGCATGTTAATAGCGTTTTTTCTGGTGACCGGTTCCCTTAAATGAAGAATCAGCTTATCGGCTTTGGTTATAAAGAAGTCTTATCACTTTAATTGGGTCCAACTAAATTTCCACCATCCTGACCCCCCCACTTTAATAGCCAGAGAGAAGAGCCACTATTAGGCTGAGTTCACACGATGCGTATTTCATGCGTTTCCGCGGCGTTTTTGCAGTTGCGTAAACGCCGCGGAAACGCATGAAAAACGCATGGTAGAAGGGAAGCAATGTTCCCCAATTGAAATCCACATGTGCTGTGTCAATGATGCGGATTTTTCCGCAGCGTAAACGCTGCGCTCAAAAATCCGCAGCATGTCATTTAATTTTGCGGAAACGCGGCGTTTTCGCCGCCATTGACTTGCATTAGAACGCGCCAATTCCGCAAGACTGCATCTGTACTTGCGTAATTGGTGCGTTCTAATGTGCGGATGGTACCCGAGTGTGGAGAAGAGGAGAGTCTCCTCCACACCCAGGTACCATTAAAAAAGCTGTAAAAACAAGAATAAAATAAAAAATATATATATACTTACCATCTGTCGGCCCGCGCAGCGCTCGTGCTTTGTTCCCGGCACTTGCAGTGAGTTGTAGGACCTGCGGTGACGTTAGAGTCATGTGACGGGTCACGTGACGCTGACGTCGGCAGGTCTTTCAATTCAAAGTTGCCGGGAGAACGGAGTGTAAGCAGGACAGCGCGGGCCATCGGAGGTAAGTATATACACTCTCTCAGGTCACACTATATAAATCCATGCTGTTTGCATGGATTTATATAGTGTGACCCAGTTGTCAAGCACTTTCCAGGTGATGCTAAAATCGCCTGGAAAGCGCTTGTCAATCTGCATGCGGAAACGCATGTGAATCTGCATGTGGATCCGCATGTATTCTGCAGGAAAAACGCATGCACAATCTGCATGCGTTTTTTCTGCCAGGGAGATGCAGAAATGATGCAGAAATTTTCTGCTTCATTTCTGCATCGTGTGCACATACCCTTAGATGGCCAGCATGGAATACTGCATTCACTGTGCAGAGTAAATCTATGGCCAGCCACAACCTAATAAAGTGGTGGGAATTACAGATATGCAATTATAGGCTATTTTATAATGTTCACATGTGAATCCTAGCAAATCTCCATGGGGAGTTTTTGAAGTCATATCCAGAAAAGGATCATAAATGGAAGACACCTGTAAAGAGACTGAGACATCTTCTCCTAAATCCACTTCTCATTTTTTAAAGCAGTTTTTGAAACCAAAAACCTGAATGTGAATGCAGGCTTAGAAACCTGGTGTGATACTAAAGTGGTTATCTGGGAGTTTTGTATTTTTTTTCTTATGGAGCTAAGAACTTACAGGCAGGTAATTACTAACCTGCCTGTTTTGCCCGGCGTCGATCTCTGCTGACTCAGAGCAGTCACGAGTCGCTCTTGCCGGCAATTCTGAGGTTTCCTTGGCATCATATTGATAGAGCAGCTTCTTCTCTTCTGCTCTGTCAATGGGGTGTGTGGGAAAGTGACATGCTCGACTCTCCGGAGGCAGACACAGAACACACAGTTTGATTAACTTCCTGCGGGTTTATTGTGCGGCATAAACTCGAGCAGCGTCCCATAAAAATAAACAGTCCCTCTCTGGGCTAACGGGAAAACAAAATATGAAATATAACAGAGTCCTCTAGCCAGCAGGGCCTTTGCTGGCTGCAGATAGTCCTGTGAAGTTTCAGCAACACCAGTCCTCCGGTGTTGCTCTCTGGCATCAGCCACACACAGCCTGGAGACTTCAATCTCCAGACCACACACTCCACCCAGGAAAACAAACTGACTGAACATTTAAACCCTGTTCATTCACTCCCTTAAGGGGAGGTATGGGGAATGACTTCCCTCCCTCTCTATGTCATTCCCATAAAACCACACCCTTTAAAAGAGCAAACTCCCAGCCCATAACATGCTGTCAGAAATTCAGTAGGTCTTAATTCACAAAGGAGAGCATCCTGAGTAACACATACCTCCCCTCGCAAATAATACCAGTGATTCTGTCACAATACCTCCCCTCGCAAATAATACCAGTGTCTCTGTCACATAGTCCTCCCCTCTGCCCAAAGCTGGGGGTTTGGGCACCTTCAGACACCAAGCAAGGAATTCGGGAGAGGGCATCAGCATTAGCGTGTAACTTCCCGGGTCTATGCTCCACGTGAAAATTAAAGTCTTGGAGACCTAAGAAACACCTAGTTACTCGGGCATTCTTACCCTTCTTTTCCCTCAACCATCTCAAAGGGGCATGGTCTGACACCAATTTAAACTTTCTGCCAAGTAGGTAATACATTAGAGTATCTATGGCCCATTTTATGGCTAGGCATTTTTTCTCTACAATGGCATAATTTTTCTTGCAGGACGAGAGTTTCCAGCTCATATACAGGATGGGATGCTCTTCCCCATTTATCTCCTGCGACAGTACAGCTCCTAGGCCAACCTCTGAGGCATCTGTCTGGAGCACAAATTCTTTAGGGAAGTCTGGTGCGACCAGGACCAGCTGCTTACAGCTTCTGCTGTTGGAACGCCATCTCAGTTTCAACCGTACATTTCGCTATCGTTGTTTTTGTGCCTTTTAGGAGGTCCGTCAGTGGTGCGGCAATCATGGCAAAATTTGGGATAAACCGCCGGTAATATCCCACGATTCCAAGAAACGCTCACACCTTCTTCTTGGAGAGCGGTTGCGGCCAGTTCTGAATTGCCTCGATCTTATTGACCTGTGGCTTAATTTCGCCTCTCCCAATGACGTAGCCTAAGTACTTGGCCTCCTCCTTCCCAATGGCACATTTTCTCGGATTTATCGTAAATCCTGCCTTCCTTAGAGCATCCAGAATCGCCTGTACCTTTGGCAGATGACTAGCCCCGTCTGGGCTGAAGACGACTATGTCATCAAGGTAGACTGCGGCATACTTCTTATGTGGGCTGAGGATCCGATCCATGGCCCTCTGGAAGGTGGCTGGTGCTCCCTGCAGTCCAAAAGGCATTCAGGTGTTGAGAAAGCTGTTTTCGCCTTGGCCCTCTGGGACATGGGGATCTGCCAGTAGCCCTTCGTCAAGTCGAGGGTGGTAATATATCTCGCAGGTCCAAGCCTCTCGATGAGTTCATCGACGCGCGGCATCGGGTATGTGTCACACTTGGAAACCTTATTCAGCCTGTGGTTGTCGTTACAAAATCTCCACTCCCCGTCAGGCTTTGGCACGAGAACGATGGGACTCGACCATCCGCTCTTCGATTCCTCTATCACGCTGAGGTCCAGCATCCTCTTCACCTCAGCGGAGATTACCTCACGCGGGGCTTCAGGAATCCTATAGGGTTTGAGGTTTACTCTAACATGCGCTTCCGTCAGCACGTCATGCTCGACCAACTCCGTACACCCCGGCAACTCCGAGAACAGGTCACGGTTCCGTTGCAGCAGCTCTTTACATTGTTGTTTCTGTGCCAGTGATAGTCCCTGCTATCGTGACATCCTCGACTTGGACTTTCAGACTGGCTCCCAAACAAGGAGTTTCCATAGGTTCCCGGTCCTGCCACTACTTGATCAAGTTCACATGGTATATTTGGTGCGGCTTTCTTTGACCAGGCTGGAGGACTTTATAATTAACCTCGCTGACTTTCTCCACCACCTCGTACTGACCTTGCCATTTGGCCAGGAACTTGCTCTCGATGGTAGGGATTAGCACCAAAACACGGTCCCCAGGCTGGAACTGCCTTAGCCTCGCCGATCGGTTATAGACCCTTGCCTGAGCTTCCTTCGCCTGGAGGAGATGCGTTTTCATGATCAGCACCAGTCCTCTAGCCAGCAGGGCCTTTGCAGGCTGCAGATAGTCTTGTGAGGTTTCAGAAACACCAGTCCTCTGTGTTGCTCTCTGGCGTCAGCCACACACAGCCTGGAGACTTCAATCTCCAGACCACACACTCCACCCAGGAAAACAAACTGACTGAACATTTAAACCCTGTTCAGTCACACCCTGAGGGGGAGGTATGGGGAATGACTTCCCTCCCTCTCTACGTCATTCCCATAAAACCACATCCTTTGAAAGAGCAAACTCCCAGCATATAACATGCTGGCAGAAATTCAGTATTTCTTAATTTACACAGCAGAGCATTCTGAGTGACACATACCTCCCCTCGCATATAATACCTGTGACTCTGTCACAGGTATCACTGCCAATGTCATGCTGAATGACAGCCGGCTCCCTACTGCCTAAATACGGGGGGGCCGGCTGTCAATGAAAATAGCATTGACAGTTATGTCTGGTCGACAGAACAGACTGGAAGAGAAAGAGCTGCTCTGCTGACGAGGTTAAATGAAGCAGCAGAATCAATGGTAAGAGTGGTAAGTGACCGCTTTGATTCGGCAGAGATCATTGTTAGGTACGTAGTTAGCAACTACCTGCCTATAAGTTCTTGGCCCTATAAGAAAAAAATACAGACGTCCCGGATAATCCCTTTATGTACCACAAAATCTGAAAACTATCAGGTGAAAAAAACATGGTGTCTGCAGAAGTGGGAATACAAAAAGATAAATAGTGTCAGTGTTGTGGTTAGACGACTCGCTCGGCCGCTTTCGGAAGTAGACTCAGGAACCGGGTTTTCTCTGCAGGCTTTATTGTATGGCATAAAGCCCTGCAGCTCCAGCAAAATAAACACTGCCTTACTGGCAAAACGACAAAAAAAAGATAAACGATAGCACAGTCCATAGGAGTGTGGGAGTTCGCCCACACAGGTTGTAGCACAGCCTTCAGCTCCTTCCTGAGCTATGGCTTCCCAGTCTGGAGACCTTGCCTCTCCAAACAGAACAACAGAAAAAAAATAGTGACTGAGCATTTAAGCTTGCTCAGCCACACCCTGAGGGGAGGTAGGGGGTGAATGACTTCCCACCCATCTTTATGCCATTCACACCAAACCACACCCTTTAGGTGAATTTAACCCCCAACATATAACATGCTGGAGAAAAGTTGTAGGTTCACTTCACACAGGCTAACAGCCATAGTGACTCATACCTCCCCTTGCATATAACACCAGTGACTCTGTCACAATGTCTAGTAACATATATTGATGCAGACTAGTGAACATGCTGCAGTCAAGCAGTATATAGTTAAGTGTGATCCCAACGTCTAGTCAAGTGTTGGAGGCATGCAGTAAAGTGAATGAATTGTTGGCTGGACATGATTTCCATTATTTCTGTATGTTAAAATATATATTTCAGTGTTAAATTTGCCTCTAAACTATCAAAGTTTCCTAAATCTCTAAAGTTGTGCTAATAAAGGAACACATTAGGCAAGTACAGATCACAGTACGGTGCACATGTTTGGGGGTCTGCAGACAAATTGGCAGGTCTTTATGTCTCCAATAATATAACTCAATATTTAGACTGGAGTACACGAGCAGGCTGCTGAGACACAGATCAGAACCTTTGTTAGTTTATAAAATGACTCCCTATTAATGGCACACAGGAAAAACAAATATCTGTTTGGCTAGGGGGATGATAACATGAAGAAAAGTTCATACATCACACATGTCAGATTAATTGAAAGGTTATCTCAAACCATGGTCTCAATTTTTCCATCTATTCAGCATCCTAAATCACTACGAATGTTCACATTGATGGGCATTTATTGATGCTTTCATGACAGGCTTCCTCTATATTTACATGGAAGGAATGGTGTTTGGTAGTACACTGTAGTTATAAAAGGGGCTAGCAACTTTCTTATTCAACCTCGAAAACCCAAAGTCAAGCCTGTAGTTGGATAGAAAACCATAACCCCACTCATTGCCATCTGAGTGCTAGGCTGATGGGGCCCTACTGGAGAAGCAGAAAGCTGCTGTGTTAGAAAGGAGCAAATTATAACAGACTCTAACAGTTTATACACTATCATATAAAGAGGTAATTCCACTTTGGTCATTTATGGTATATCCACAAGATTTGCTATATATACCTGATAAGTGATAATGCCACTATATACAGAGCTGCTGTGTATATTGTCACTGGTGATCACTATTACCTTTAAATTGACACTATATACATAGATCCTGTGTATAATGTCAGTGTACAGGTAATTCAGGGATCACCAGTGATATTATACACAAGTTCTCTGTATATAGTGTGCATGTAATACAGTGATAACCAGTGACATTATACACAGGAGCTCTGTATATCATCTCAGTGTACAGATAAAACAGTGATCAAGTGGTATTATACACATGAGTTCTGTATATAGTGTCAGTGTACAAGTAATACAGTGATCACCAGTGTTGATATACACAGACGCTCTGTATATAGTGTCAGTATACAGGTAATACAGCGATCACCAGTGACATTACACAAAGGAGCTCTGTATATAGTGTCAGTGTAACGTAATACAAGGATCACCAGTGACATTATACACAGGAGCTCTGTATATAACGTTAGTGTACAGGTAATACAGTGATCACCAGTGGCATTATACACAGGAGCTCTGTATATAGTGTCAGTGTACAGGTAATACAGTGATCATCAGTGACATTATACAGAGGAGCTTTCCATATATAGTGTAACTAGTGATCACTGCATTACCTTTACACTATAGAGCTCCTGTGTATAATGTCACTGGTGATCACTGTATTATCTGTGCGCTATATACAGAGCTCCTGTGTATAATTTCACCAGTGATCACTGTATTACCTGTACATTATACTCTATAAGCAGAGCTCCCTTGTATGTCACCGTTGATCCCTGTATTTCCTGTACACTATACACAGAACTCCTGTGTATAATGTCACTGGTGATCAGTGTATTATCTGTACACTATATACAGAGCTTTTGTGTATAATGCAAACAGTGATCTCTGTATTACCTGTACACTATACACAGAGCTCATGAGTATAATGTCACTGGTGATCCTTGTATTACCTATACACTATACAAGGAGCTCCTGTGTATAATGTCACTGGTGATCACTGTATTATCTGTACACTGATACTATATACAGAGCTCCTGTCCACACGTTCAGTATTTGGTCAATATTTTTCATCAGCATTTGTAAGTCAAAACTAGGAGTGGGTGAAAAATGCAGAAGTGGTGCATGTGTTTCTATTATACTTTTCCTCTGATTGTTCCACTATTGATTTTGGCTTACAAATACTGATGTAAAATACGGATCACATACTGAACGTGTGAACGTGATCCAATGATAAGTTATTGATTGGTGGGGGTCCAACTGCTGGGACGCGCACAGATTGTGCAACTTTTATCCCTATTAGGATTGAGCGGCATGTACAACTCAACCACTGATCCATTCATTCCCTAAGTGGCTGTACGCTGCGCTTGGCTTTTTCTGGAAGCCCCAAAGAGGATAAAAGGAGCTGCGGTCAGATATCTGACCTGCCACTGCATTTTAAAATGGGGATAAAAGTGCCGTGTCAGGGATAAAAGTTCCCCATTCTTCCGATCGGTGGGGTTTCCAATGGTCGCATTCCCCCGATCAATAAGTTATCACCTACCTAACCTGTGAATCAGTGATTACTTGTTTTCATCCAAAAAACCCTTTCATGCAAACTACAGTAATTGTACATCCAGTTATGTTGTGCGCACAGTAGATGTGCAGGAGCCTCCTGTTTTTACAGTCGACGCTCCATTATAACAGGGATAACGGCTTACTGGTATTTGTATGAGCTGTAGGGTGGATCCTTAGAGTCAATTCCTGCTGTGTGCCCCAGACACCGCAGTCCGACCCTGCCTGACAGAATCAGCAGTTGCAAGCCACTTCTATGTTGCCTGTGTAATCACTTATTTTTCTTCCCCTGGCCAGAAGCGGTGGTATGTGCCAACCATGTTCCTGCACAGTCTAATATCCCACATGAAGATGGCCTATCGGTCTGCCAAATGCTTCTTGAAGCGAATGGGATATCTTCAGAGACTGTATTGAGCCTCACCAGATATATCCTCACACATAACTTTTTCTACTTAGGCGAGGAGCTCTATCTAAAACAGACCGGAACTGCTATGGGCAACAAAATAGCACCCCAGTACGCCAAACTTTTCATGGCTGAACTGGAAAATGACTTTTTAGCATCCAGCTCTTTCAAACCTTTGGCCTATTTCCGTTAAATTGATGACATCTTAATAATCTGGACTGAGTCTGAACGAGAACTTCTAAATTTCCATGACGAATTCAATACATTTCATCCCACCATAAACTTGACATTGGACTACTCAAAAACGGAAATCAACTTCCTGGATATCACCATAAAAATTCAAAATGGTTCAATCCAGACCTCGGTGTATTGGAAACCTATTGACCATCCCACACACCTCAGACGGGGAGAGCTGTCACCCAAAACACATTAAAAAGTCCATCGTCTACAGTCAGGCCCTTAGATATAATTGTATCTGTTCCAGCCCAAAGGACAGGGATGAACACTTAAACCATCTTAAAAAAGACAATTTTAAATCAAGGCTACCACCCCACCTCCTTTGATGATCAGATCATTAGGGCCACAAGGATCCCTAGAAGTCAATTACTTCAATACGGAGAAAAAGAGGAAAATAATTGTCTTCCTCTGGTGGTGACCTACAACCCACAGCTTGAGGTACTAAGAAAAACTGCTAAAAAACATCATATCCTAGGGTTTGGAGCGGATGGATTCTGTTTCAGGACTCACCTGATTTTCATGACCTATTCTAATAGTTTCAACAGATGCTTGCGATTGGGTTCATAATTAGTCACAACGGCATAAGGACCCCCCCTCCCACTCTCCCTTGACCCTCTGTCTTTTCTTCTCTCTTTTCTCCCTCCTTTTCTTTTTTCTTTTTATATGGGCTTTTCTGATACAATATAGAAATTGCCTCAACATATGATCCTCTTATAGGCGGATATCTTATAAACATTATATTGTTCAATACACTATCATTTGAATTGTTATTTGAAAAAAGTGACACCATTTGAACTTTGGACATTTTTTATATGTCTATTTTGTTATATTTTCTTCAAAGTCGAATACAAAACAATACATTTTTTTTGATCTGCAAAATGTAAAATGATTAATAATTAATTATTAATTGATGTTTAATTGATATTTAATAAAACAGATTGAATATAAAAACTTCATATCCTATATAAAAGTAGTCGGATAAGTATAAAAGGAAAAATGTGTTTGAAAGCACTCAGGATCACCAAAAATACAAATAAATAATAATATTGAAGTTTATTAAACAAAGAAAAAAAAAAAACAATTAAAAACAATTAAAGGGAATCTGTCACCCCCTGGGACCTATCAGACCGCTAATATGGGCATACAGGTAATAGAAATGTGAATCTATACTTACCTGTATGTCCCATACTGGCGGTCTTGTGGCTGTGAAATTGCTTTTTATTACTTGTGGGTTATGCTGTGTTTCCGTCCGGGGGACGGGAAGAAATCCCACCTACTTTTTTAATTAAAATATTTCTCCCCTCCCCTGCACGTCACAGAGCCCTGTGACGTGCAGTACCCATGGCCGGATCCTGCGCCTTGACCTGTTATTTCCGTGCTGTCTGTGTACAAGTGTAGAGCAGGGATCTAGTGCGCAGGTGCCGGGAAGTCAGAGTGACTCGCCTGCGCACAAGTTCCCTGCTCTACACTTGTAGATCCGGCCATGGGAACTGTGACAGGCAGGGGAGGTGAGAAATATCTTAATTAAACTGTGACGGGCAGGGGAGGTGAGAAATATTTTAATTAAACAAGTAGGTGGGATTTCTTCCCGTCCCCCGGACAGGAACACAACGTAACCAACAAATAATAAAAAGCAATTTCACAGCCACAAGACTGCTAATATGGGATATACAGGTAAGTATAATACCTCATGTAATTGATACATATAAATATCAAACAACCTCCTCCTATGTATCAGGTGCCAAAATATCTAAAGCTACTCTGGACAAGCAGTTTGTGACGCCCTCCCTGAGCCGTTTGGGGGGTGTACTCAGACGGCGGGCCGGTGGTATGGTGTGGTGGGATGTCGTCGTGGTCGTGGCTCGATCCGTGCCCAGGGCTGTCACAATAAAAGGTTGGGCCTTTGGATGAGTGGTTGTTCGACTACGCCATCTGTGGTTTCTGGTGAAGGCCACCAGCACTGCAACAGTCCTCTGAGGCTGATGTTCTGGCAGCTTGGTTGGTACTACTCCCCACAGGTGGAGCGGGGCCTCAGGGCAGCGTAAGAAGAGAGAGGGGGTATACAGATTAGAGTGCTGGCGGGTGCAGAGCCGCGGAGGAATGAACAGTTAGAGGCAGTAATTGAAGTCATCCAAGTCTTTACTCACAGTTGTACTTCTCTCTGCTGTTAGACGGCGTGCTGCGGCCGCCAGGCTGGGGTTCAGCACACTCCGGGTAGTTCAGGTGCACTTGACAAGACCCCCGCTCTAGTGTGTTCCTCTCTCTGGTTGTACTTGTACCGCCTTGTGTCCCCCACTGAGTCTCGTACGGGTACTGCGATGTCCTATATGGGTAACTTTTAGCTCCCGGACCGACTGGGTGCCCTTTTTGGTGACTGTGGTGTGAACGTGGCGTTAGGCCGGGTCCCTCTGGATAAATGCAGATTAAGGAATATAGGTGGCGACTTCGCTTCGTCCGTATCACCCTGGGATCCACTTAAGCCTCCAGACTTTTCTGACAAGGACGTGAAGTGCAAAGTCAGATAATCGGGGACCGGTACCCCCTCTTGCACAGGGTCTCTCTGGCAGGGCCAGAATAAGGGTTGCAGGTGACGACTCCGCTCCGTCCGCACCCCCTGAGATCCTTTCGCCTGTGGAGCTTTTCTCCTCTGCTCCCCTCCTGGGCCTTCTTAGTTGGACTCTGACCGGGGACAGAGCCGGCTATAACTCAACTCTGCCCCAATCCCCTGTCTCGAGGTCTGAGACCGGGAACCGCAGACCCCTGAACCGGCCGCAGCCTTGTGCTGTCAGACCGTCCCAAAGACCCACGACTAAAGACACGGTTATAAAAATGGCCTCTGATTATATATGATTCTATTAAGTGCTAAAGTAAAGTGCTTCCTCCACGCTCACTCACTACATGGTTCCCCCTGACTATTGGTTCCCCCCAACTCCTCTATTCCAGGTTGGGGCAGCACTATGGTGCTTTAGACCTCCCTGCAGAACGGGAGTGGTGTAGTGCTGAGTGTGGGGTTGGGGTCCTGTGTGGTGCTCCATCCTTACCTCGGAGAGGAGATACCACACCTCGTTCTGAGGTGCTGTACCCCTGTGGCGACTGAACCCTCAGGGGCGCCACATTCCCCCCTGGTGAAACACAGCACGTCCGCGGGCTGCAATAGAGTAAAAGATTGGTACATTTCAGACATTCAAAAAATTTTAAATGTTTTGTAAACAATAAACAAACTTCCCTTTATGGGAGGCTCAGATACTTTAACGTTACAGGATATATGGTATAAACATATTCAACATTAAAGAGACATTATGCATGTAGAAAAATATTATAGAAAAAGTGTTAGCTCAGCAGCATGAGGGACCTGTCCAAAACCCTTAACGTAAGCCCTGGGGTGGCTGCAGGGCATGAAGATCCCGAGTTGGACCTCCAGTAGAGCCACAACAGACAGGTTTTGCTTCTGAGGTCAGAGGTAGAGATGATTTTGCATACAACCAATAGGGGACACCTAAATAGGTGCAAACTATGTACAATGTTAGTCTGTCTACTGCTCAATGTCCGCAGGGACAAATGTTTGTTTCAGATAAACCGGGTGTAAAAAGGAACATGAAAACAAATAAAAGTTCACACAACAGGGAGGTGCATCCTCCGGGGCTGCTCAACAGTGGTATCCCCACTGGGGAAAAGGCTCGTGCTTGCCGACGGAGCCTGACCGGTCCTCTGCGACCAGGTGTGTGGATGCATCTTCTTTAAACACCCTGTGGACATCCAGGGCATACCACCCACGCTCCCCGTGGTGGCGGGTGTAGGACACCAGATCACCCGGGTAGAGGTTCCGGCCAGGGTCGCCCTGCTGCAGCCGCGGCTCGATGTCCCGCCGGTTGACGAAGACGTCCCGGTTAAACTGTGGGCTACGGATGAAGCCCCATCCTGCCTCCTGGTGGAAGCGCACGATAAGGTCTTCCTCCCGGGGGCTTGGACGGGTGGCCTCTGCCTGACGGGCCTTTGTTTTAGCAGCTTTGGCGCGCACCTCCAGGCGCTCACAGCGGATCCTCCTCTTTCGCCGCTCCTTCTCGAGCTGGAGGAGCTCCTTATGGCAGAACTCCTCCCACCTCCGCGCTTCAGACAGGGTCTCCCGGAGGAAGCCCATCAGGTCCCCCCCCTGGTTGTCCCAGGCAAACTCTTCTGCCGCCGGGCAGACGACCGGAGGCGCGGGCAGCGGCAATAACAGGGGGCGTTGCTGGCCCTCTGTTGGTGCGGACCGGTCCGGGTTGGGGCAGGTGTGCACCCAGGAGAGTGCAGGGTTCTCCGGATTGGGAGTCGGGAGGCATAGTAGGCCTCCTGGAGTGGTGGTGGCTTGGGCCTCGACCTCCAGAGCCATGAGTTGCACCCAAACGATGGCGCCCGGGGACAGGGGTGACGGCAGGAGATCTAGGAGGGCTTCGGCGCATCCCGCGCCCGGGATAGGGGTTTCGGGCTTACCCGCTCTTGGGCTGCACAGGGCCTCCTGGGCTTCCTCCGCCTGGGCTGGGGCCTCAGTAGTCAGGCGCGACGAGCTCTGGCGGCGGACCCTGATCTTGCGCAGCACCTCTTCCCTACATTCGGCAGCGGCCAGTTGTTGGGCCTCTTCGACCCTCCGGGTCAGATCCTGCGTTTCACCGCGGAGGAACTTGGCCTCCTCCACGGTCAGGTGTATTCCCTCCATAGTGAGGGAGGTGGCAGCTGGTGGGCCAGCGACGGAGGGCATCTCCTTTGCGGCGTCCATCTCTGCTGCAGGGTGCGGTTTCTCTAGACTTGTTGTGGATACACCCTGTCTCCTCCTCCTTTTGGGGCGGCTCCGGGGCGGCTGGCTGACGGGCACTCCTTGGGACGTCCCATCCATCTTGACGGACACTACTATGCGGACAGTCTCTGATGCAAGGGGCGGTCAGTATTTTTGGCGCCATTGCTTTAGACCCCCCTGCAGAACAGGATTGGTGTAGTGTTGAGTGTGTGGTTGCGGTCCTGTGTGGTGCTCCATCCTTACCTCGGAGAGGAGATACCACACCTCGTTCTGAGATGCAGTACCCCTTTGGCGACTGAACCCTCAGGGGTGCCACAAATGTAACACCAAATGTGTAAAGAGGGTCCAATGCCCCTGCAATATCCAAGTCCAGTACAATCTATTTTAGCTAGCACATATAAAGAACATCTATGCATAGGTATAAATAGCAATTGAAAAAAAGTGCATGTGACAGGGGGCAATGCAGAAAATTAATAATGCCAGCAAATCCAAAGTTCATATAAAAGCACAGGTCTAGTAGTTCAAAGCTCAAATAGTCTATAGTAGAAAAAGACCTGTACTGAAACACAGTCTACCTGTTAGTAGACAGCACCGAACCCACTTATACAATACAAGCAGAATGGTTGCTGATAGACCTATGCATCATCAGTGGCTTCTGGTAGACCTGTACATGATCAAATGGATGAGGGAAGAGCCTGTTCTCCTGTTATGTATATGCTCCTGCCCCAGCATCAGCACATCAAACTCCATAAAACAGACACATTACCTTTGCAGATGATTTTTTTGTGTTTACCAGTGTAATCAGACCCAAATTTAAAATAATGCTTTGTAAAAATAATATCAAGAAGTCACATCAAAACTCCAATCTTCATATCAGATCCAGTGTTATCTTGATATAATTTATTACGTATAACAGTAAATCCTTTATCATTTTGAACACAAGTATATCAACTTTTTAAATCTAAAGAACAAATCAAAGTGACTTCTGAGATATCCAGAGTATTAATACACTGCAAAAATCATTTGTAGCTAATGATAGGTGCATTTGTATCCTTATATCAAGATAAGTCTTTGTCTAATGCCAAGATGTCTCATGTTCTATGGACTTTGATTAAAATTTGGGCAAACAAGTCCTTGTGAACTTAGGGTTAAAATATGGATTCCTCAGTCTATATTTAATGCTATCGCCATTATTTTTTACTAGATGGATGGCATTGAATTGAAGTAAAAAGAATATTGCATAATTATTTACCTATCATTAGAACGAGGGACTGGAGATTTCCATTCCCAATCACAATCCACTGCTCTTCTTGGCACAATATATGCATCTGCATCATGTGCAAATAAGTATTGGAAGACGACCACCATACCAACTACCACTGCATAAACTAAACTACTATCAGTTCCCAGTGGAGACGTGGCTGTGCTAATTTCATCTTATAATTTATTTATGTTAGTGAACAAACCTTGATTGTGAGAAAAGTAAAATGCGATTCCGCAGCTGCCAATTCAGAGATGGAGACTGGGCCAGCAATATCCAATCACTCCACTGGCAGAACAGGCTACAATATATCAACATAATTCATTTCTGGCATTCAGAAAATATTTGGGAGCAGAATTGTAAAGATTAATGTAGGATTTAGTTTGGAGTGGATATTTATTGTAAGAAACAAACATGATGTGAGTCATGTCTTAAAATCATTTCACTTTAAAGTAATTTTTCTTAAATGGTCACTGTGCTTTCAGACCACTAGATCTCATTTGATGTATTATGGGCAAAAACCCAAAGAGATGAACTTTAATATAAGTTGGTGTGCATGCAGCATGTAAGCGTGTGTTCACACTGGCCACCAAACAGACAAAACCCAAGATAAAAACATAATAAGCAAATACCCCGCAGTAAATAGATAAATATCAATAGTGCATGAAAATAATATAGGATGCTTAATTAACATAATTTTGATTAAAAGAAAAGTAAAAGCCACCCCACACGTCAAGGTGACCCTATTCGGGACAGTCCTAACCTCTATTATTAAAAGCTTACCATTTGTCAAGTGACGTACATTTGAATAAGTCCAATATGACTAACCAGATTAATTACAGGTTTTGGTATAAATTATATTACCACATGTCAAACAATTTACCAGTTGGTGCAGTAGATTCTAAGAAAACCAACAGATGCAGCATTGATGATCTACATGTTTTGAGTCTGTGTATTTGAATAATTAATTGAAAGGGGGTGTGTTCAAAATAATAGCAGTGCGGAGTTCAATTAGTGAGGTCAATCATTCTGTGAAGAAACAGCTGTGAATCAGGTGGCCCTTATTTAAGGGTGAAGCAAGTATTTGTGTACATTTCTCCTTGAAAGCCTGATAAATATGGTTCGTTCGAGACATTGTTCAGAAGAAATGCGTACTTTGATTAAAAAGTTGATTGGAGAGGGTAAAAGTTATAAAGAAGTGCAGACAATGATAGGCTGTTCAGCTAAAATGATCTGCAATGCTTTAAAATGGAAGACTACCATTCGAATGAGAAAAAACGAAAGGATGATCCAGCATATCAGGCTAGTTTCTTAAAATAAAACATAGCTTTTATTGTGCTCATTAAAACATTGCTACACATCAATTGTCCATGGGGTGCACTACAAGGATCAGGACCTACGCGTTTCAACGTTTAAGTCTTAATCAGTTGTGCATTTACCATTCGAATGGATCGAATGATAGTCAGAATGGCAAAGGCCCAGCTAATGATCAGCTCCAGGAGATCAAAGACAGTCTTAAGTTACCTGTGAGTACTGTGACAGTTAGAAGACGCCTGTGTGAAGCTCATTTCTTAGCAAGAAGTCCCTGCAAAAAGTACGAAAAGTGGACAGTAGAAGATTGGAAATGGGTGATTTGGAGTAATGAGACGAAAGTCAATAGACTAGGCTCTGATGAGTGCAAATAGGTCTGGAAAAAACAAGGTAAAAAGGGGCTAACGGATTGAGAAATTGAAGGAACTGTCAAGTTCAGTGGAAGAAGCCTGATGATATGGGGTTGTTTCACAGCCAAAGCCATTGGATATTTCACCATGATCAATGGTGGTCTCAGTGCTGAGCTATATATTGAAAAGCTTGGCATTCATATGACTCAAATAGATTCTTTATCAAATTTTAATAGGGGAAATGAAGTACAAAAAAAAAAGTAAAAACGTTTCGGTCACAGTTGACGTTCATTAGTGTACTAAAATAAAATACAAGTGTGAGGTCACAGTAAAAATAGTCATGTATCAAAGGGAAAATAACAATGACAATATCAGTAAACAACAGGAATCAACACATGTCAATGGGTACAAAGGGATGGGGACAAACATTGCCCCTCCACATGCTAACTGTTATATGTCCACATTTGAGGACAGGGTTGTCTACCCCAACCCTTTCTACAAATCACAATCCATTTTATGGAAACGTTATATAGATGATATATTCTGCATATGGGGGGGCACGCCCAAGACCCTTAATGAATTTTTTGCTACAATCAATGCCGCCTGGGATGGACTGCGAGTCACCATTTTCTTGAGCACAGACTCAATTCATTTCCTAGACACCATGAGCCTTAAAGATAAAGATGGCCAACTTTCCTCTGATCTTTATATTAAGCCTACTGACCGAAACGGACTATTGCACTACAACAGCCTACATCCTAAATCCACTATCACCTCAGTCCCCAAGTCCCAATTCAATCGTGTCAGAGGCACTGGCAGTAATCCCTCCACCTGTGACATTAGACTCAAGGAGATGCAACAAAAATTTGAGGAAACGGGCTATCCTCTTGACTTGTTACAACAATCCATGCAATCTCCAATTTGTACACGCACCCCAACATCTAACTGGATCCCGTTTGTACATAAATACCATCCGGCAGCATTCCTACTCCATAAAAAAATCTGACAACACTGGAACATTCTTAAAAGCGCCTATCCATCTGTACCTGAATTAAATTATCCTTCCCTCCCATGTTTCAAAAGAGACCCTAATATTAAAGATCGTCTCATCCATGCCGATTTTGGCATGGCAAAAAGCTCGCCATGCCAGGGGTTTCTAGAGACACCAAAGACTGGTACGTTCCCTTGTCATCAGTGCTACCAATGTGGCAACATTCTCCGTGGGAGCACCATATATCATCCTCACTTGGGTAAACAATATCCCATCAAAGATTATCACATGATTAATTCCACTTTTGAAGTATGCCTCATCAAGTGCCCCTGTGGCCTTATTTATATAGGTAAAATGACCCAGCCCATTAGGGATCGTATTTCTAAGCACAAGTCCACCATACGCTAAAAGAATTTGCTGCTCCCATTACCATACCATTTTGCATCGGCCAATCATTCAGTGTTTCAATTGAAATTTCAGGTGATTGAGCATGTCCCTCCACCACGACGTGGAGGGGACTGCAATCGCATGCTCAAATACAGGGAGGCCTACTGGATACACAAATTGCAATCTTTAAGTCCTAGAGGTCTTAACAGGGAATTTGACCTCCTCTTGTACACTTGAACGGTTCATAGTTGTGATTACTATGACATTGTTCTACTTAAAGCCCCCTACATGTTTTGTAATAATCTCTTTGAGACTTGTTCCTGTGCCATCACTGTCTCAGCAATATATATGACCCAATTATGCTAGTTTTTGACTCTGACCATAAGAATTTCCAGTGAATATGTTCGATTCCATTATGATGGTTCTCCCTGAAGATAACTTGATATAAGGAATAGTATTTGCATAAGTACTGATTGATCTATTCATATGTCTAACATATACCTTGTTATTTTCTAGAATCTGCCTTAACATCCACATTTCCCCTCCTGATTCCCATCCTACACCTCCGGACCATCCCTTACAACCTTGGTTCCACCCATTCTTGTCATCCCCAGTAATGGACGCTATCGGTAGCACTGTGGAACGCATAATATCGGTGGTGGAATGCACTCGGTGCGTCACCTGCAGGACCGGAAATGACACCACGATGACTGGAGCACATCCACAGCGTATGCATCACACTGACACCAATCCTGGGCTCCTAATTGCCTCTAGATTCTGCCCAATCTCTATTTAAATGCCCTTCTAGCATTTCTCTCCTGGCGCCAAAAGGAACAAACGGTGGATACCGTGCTCCCACTGCCAGGACTTCCTCCTCCACTTTCAGTTTGCACTAGGGGTATTTTTCCCCTGCTTCTACCATTCCTGCTATTAGACTGGTACTTCCATTAAATCTATATACTCACCTTCTTTATGTATCCAGAGCTACCGCTCCTTTGGACACCTGTCCATTACAGGCTCACCGGTTACAATTTACTGGTATGCTTTTCATCCTTTTTTCTTTTTCCTTCCCCTTTTTCCCTGTCCCCATCCCTTTGTACCCATTGACATGTGTTGATTCCTGTCGTTTACTGATATTGTCATTGTTATATTCACTTTGATACATGACTATTTTTACTGTGACCTCACACTTGTACCACCATTTATTTCTGTTTTGTTATTTTATTTTGGTACACTGATGAAGGTTAACTGTGACCGAAACATTTACTTTTATTTTTTGTACTTCATTTCCCCTATTAAAATTTGATAAAGAATCTATTTGAGTCATATGAGTGCCAAGTTTTTCAATATAGACTATTGGCTTTGGACCTTACTTGTGCACCAACCTACTCCAGGAGTGCGGTAGTTTTTTGTATACTCAGTGCTGAGCTATGTGTGAGTATCCAACAAGACAAGTTACTTTGCACACTCCAGTACTATGGGTATGAATAGGATGACATAGTGTTCCAGCAGGACAAAGACCAGAAGCATACATCGAGATTGGCGAAAAAATGGTTCAATGACAATGAAGTAGAGGTGCTGGATTAGCCTCCACAGTCCCCAGACCTCAACCCAATTGAACCCTTATGGGTAGAGTTGAAGAAAAAACTGTATACATACCCAAGTGAGTCGACCAGTATGCACCAACTTTGGGAATGTGTAGAAGAGACCTGGGATCAGATTTTGGTCAAGACATAATTGAATCTGATCAAGAGCATGCCCAGAAGGATTCAGGTAGTGTTGAAAGACAAAAATGGATTTATAAAATATTTAAACAATAATAAAAATTTTAATTTAGATTTTTAGGAGCAAAACAGTAACAATGCAGTGACATGACAAGAATCTGCATAACTAATCATAGGCAAAATAGTAGCAAGTCAAATTTATGTATGAGATAGCCAAGATGATTGTCTATAAAATAATGGTAGTCTCATGTTCGAAGTAGTAGTGGATAGTGAGATATAGAGCTTGAAAGTCAAAAGTTCAAAACATTGTTACCCTTTTGCTCATCACTGTATATATAGCGCTGTCCTCAGTAGTGTAGCTACCAGGAGGGCAGAGGGTGAGGTCACCCCAGACCCCTGAATCAGAGAGGCCCACCCGAATCTTACACCACTCCAAACTGTATCTGTGTGGGCAGCACACCAATACAGTTAATCTTTACATTCTGAATGGCCCCACTATCTTTGCACCCCATATACTATACAATACCATCAATTTTTGTGTTCCAACAGTCTTAGAGGGATCTATCCACTGTGGGTTAGTGTCAGACCAATAGCGGTGGTTTTGTTTGTTAACTTCACCATTCACAAAAAAGTTTGCCTCATCACTGAACATAATGTTCTGTGTAAACTGAGGGTCCTGTTCCAATTTTTGTTTTGCCCATTCTGCAAATTCAGTGCGCCGATCTGGGTCATCCTAATATACGCCGAAGGGATGTTTGACTGATGCCACTCTCAAGTGACATGCGGCGAGTTCTACGCTGTGGGCTCTTGCTGAATGAAGCTAGGACAGCCACTGATGTTTCTTCATTAATGACAGTTTTCTTGAGTCCACATTTTGGCAAATCCAACACTGAACCTGTTTCACGAAATTTGGCAAGCAGTTTGCTAACTGTAGCATGGGAGATGGGTGGTCTCGTAGGGTGTCTTGCATTGAAATCTGCTGAAATGACCCGGGTACTGCGTTCATCAAACATCAACACAATTTCTATCCGCTCCTCATGTGTTAACCTCTGCGACATGTCAATGGCTGTAAACAAAGAGAAACTTGTAAGTAACTCATGAAAGAATAAAGTTACGTTAAAACCAAGCACACCATTGTTTTTCTTATGAAATTCTCAATAAGTCTGATGTGTCACATGACCCTTTTCCCATTGAAAAAAATAAAGTTGGATCCAAAATGGCTGACTTCAAAATGGCCACCATGGTCACCACCCATCTGGAAAAGTTTTCCCCCTCCGATATACTAATATGCCACAAACAGGAAGTTGATATCACCAACCATTCCCATTTAATTTAGGTGTATCCATATAAATGGCCCACCCTGTAGTGTCCTCTCCAATTTACTGCCCATTTATCATACAACAGTATATCCACCTCCCAATCCAACCATAGATATCATCTAATCCTTTGTATTACTTGGATATTTGGGTTATTGTTGTGGATTTATCACTGCTAAAATCAGTAGAAATTACACCTGAATTACATTGTATGGCAGTAATGACATTGTGTCACCTTGTAAAAGGTTTCAGAGGTCAAGGTAGATAATTAAAGTCCATTTCATCTATATGCTAATGAATTGGCTGCGTGGCCTGGTCTGGTCCCTTTAAATAACATCTGCTGCTCCTGTTGATGACACCACGGAATGTTGTCGTTTCTGGCTCCGCCCCTTTGCATTATGACATCACACACATTATATAAGGAGCTGCAGAGACAACATTCCATCTGAAAGTTGCAGTTATTGGAGAGAGAGGTAAGTCGGCTCTATGTCACCTCTTGTTGTGTCCATTCTCTTCTTTCATCTATTTCTCATTTATTTTTTATTCATTAAGGATTCTTTATTCTATATAATACAACAGGTCCAAAATGAATACTGAACCCCTCAGATTAGGTGACGTCCATGTTTTACAGCATTTCTTCCAATAGTAAAGACAGATACATCCTGTCACATCCTATATATCCAAGTGAAGAAATGACAGTGATTTACCGATTCTCCATCACATCTTATTGGTTTCTGACTTACTTGCTCATCACATCCATAGAATAGTTATAGAATAATTATAATTGAAAGAATCCCCTCAGCCATAACTGGAACACAACAACTTCTCAATTTTTGGGCCATGTATTGTTTTACAATCATTCAAATCTGGGAGATGAACGTTATATCCTGTAAAGCGAACACATGTAACCTGAAGATGCAGTAATTATGTAATTGTCTGGTGTTATTGAGACATATAGTGATATACAATCCAGATCAAAAATTTAAATCCAACCAATATTGGGAAATACCTGTACAACACCAATGTATATACATATTAGCTCCATATATAGTGAAACTATTTAAATAGTTCCCCATATTGGTAGGATTCCTATTGTTTGATCTCTAGTGTATTGAGCAATGCACTTCAATGGAAGCTGGCAGTAACAGCCACCACTTGGAAGATCACGGAATGTTGGGGTTGTTGATTCCGCCCCCATTAGATACTTCATGTGATGTCACTGAATGTTATGGTTGTTAGCTCTGCCCACATTAGCTCTTATTTTTCATGTCATGGAATGTTCTCGTTGCTGGTTTTGCCCCCATCATCTACTATTTGTAATGTTTTGGTTGTTGGTCCCTGATTTGGCACCCAGATAAGCCAAGCTGAAGGATGATGATAATGGACTTTATCTTGTTACCTCATGAACATTCTTGGGAGTCTATGTAAGTCTATGGGAAATTCAAGCATTTTTCAGGCGGTTCCCTCCGGCGATCTGCAGAGGGCCTAAAAATTGCCCAAATCGAAGGGAACAGTGCTTAAATGGCATGGGAACAGCATGGGGAAGACCCCTGGAAGCATTTCTGGCTCCCAAGTCACTGCTGCCAACAATGTTGTCAGAGGTATTACGCCACTTTTACGGACACACAATAAAACACAAAAACGAAACCAAAATGGATTTTCCTGGGAAATATGTTAAGGAACATCCTTTCCATGGTAATGACTTGTATATAAGGCAAAATAAATAACCAAAAACAAAAATACTCCTCCACATCTTGGTCTATGTTCACAAGTAGCGTTTTTGATGCGTTTTTGCACTTTTGCATTGCTTTCATCCGTGACAAATGCATTCACCGGGAAATGTCATTTTGACATTTTACAACCTTATCTGGCCATGTGGTGTGTGAGACATAATCAGACATATCCTGTTTCATTTATGAAGGAGGGACTCTGAAAGTCACAAAGCCTATTTTTATAGGGCCATCAGGCAGGCTTTACTACTTTTAAAGGGTCAGCAGTCGGCCCTCGCTATTCTTAAAGAGCCATCAGCCGGCTATGCTTTGTCATTCCCATTACTAAAGATTGGGTCTTCTATACTGTTATTGCATATGCAGTGAGTGGCAGGTCTGCCCAAAATTTGGATACACCCCAATACCCCTTTGAAAATTTGGATGCACCCCAATACCCCTTTGAAAATTTGGACGCACCCCAAAACCCCTTTGAAGAGACTTAGAGGATGTTCCCATAATTAGGAAGTGGGTCTCCCATACTGTTTGCATATGCAGTGAATGCAAGGGTTGCCAAAAATTTGGAGGCACTCCAATGCCCCTTGGAAGAGACGTGGAGGTCAGAGGGCCTCCTGAAAACAATGTTCCCATTATTAGGAAGTGGGTCTCCCATTGTGTTTGTCTGTGCAGTGAATTCAAGGGTTGCCAAAAATGGGCACTCTGCATGATGGGAGGAAGGAGGTTCAGGGTGAAGAATATGTGGTCCAGACTCACGGCTACTGAGAATTGACCGTGTGGAAGACAGGGTGGTGGTGGTGGTGGCTATGTGACTGGAAGCATTATCTGCTATCCAACCAATAACCTTTTCACACTGCTCTGTATTCAATAGTGGTGTTCTGCGGTCCCCTATTAATTGGGACAGGAAGGTCGAGCGAGAAGATGTGGGTGTTTGTTGTGGCACAATTTCAGATTGCCCACGACCTTGGCCTCTGCATGCACCATCACATCAACTTCCCCGTCCCTTGCCACGTGCCTTGCCCATCTTAAATGAAGGACAATATCTTCCACGCTCACCACAAATGGCTGAATTTGGAGCGAACTTATATGTGATCCGTGTGACGGACAAACCACAGTTTTAAATAGCTGGCCTGTAGGTGACTATTTTGAACAGCAAACTTGTGTCAATAGCTTCACTGACACACTGAAATTTTTTTAATGGAGGCCAGAAATGGCAGTATTTTCAGTGCAAATATATGTGATCTGTGCGACGGACAAATCACAGTTTTAAATAGCTGGACCTGGCTGTATTCTGCAATGCCAACAAGCAAATAGCGCAGAAAAACGGTGTTCTCTGGTTTGCATTTTAAGCAAATAATGAGGATTAAGATCCAAAATAAAATTATTCCTGGCCACTGAGACCTGGGCCTATTTCTAGAAATATTTAACAGCAGCAGCAGCAGCAGACAAAACTGAAATGGAGCCTCTTGTGCTATATGCACTGCAGTCTGCTATATACACTGCCTGCCTGATATCTCTGCAGATGGATTAGTCCTCAGAAGGACTGTTTGTTGAGATGGATATGTGTCTCTAATATCGTTTTGTATACCTACACTAACTAGAAACAAGAAAATCTCTCCCTAGCTCAGCAGCACCTCTCCCTACACTGTCTGATTCTGGAGTGACTGTGACAAGCACGGCGGTGCCAGTTCTGATATAGACCTGATGACGCTGTGCAGCCATCCAATCACTATAATGCCACAACCACCATGGCTGCAGCATTACAATGAGTGGCAGGCAATCCCTGCATGTTGATTGGCGCTCTAAAGAGCACCATATATGCAGGGAGGGGACCCGAGCGCCCGCCGAGCAACCTGGAAATACTCGTCGAGCGCCGAGCATCTCGAGTAGTGAGATGCTCGAGCGAGCACCGAGCAGTAGCAAGCATGCTCGCTCATCACTACTCATTACATGTAAGTGCATTACTCTGTCTGGGTCTCCTACCACATCCAAAATATATTGAACCCCATATTAGAGCCACCACTCCTGAATTTGTCTCTTCCTATCCTACCCCTGGTATATGGGGAGAGATATCTACTCCTGTGGGAGGGATAGTTTATAGTGGCGTGGATGGAGCACACTTGATCACTCCAAAAAATAAACCAGGAGGAGATAGACAGGATGACTGAGGCACAATTGTCACCTCAGGCCTCCACCTATCCTGGACAGGTTGGGAGTTAAACTAGCAAATAAACTAAATAAATATGCTAATATAATGAATGGAATAGTGAAACAATAAGTTCTATTCATACTCTTAATGAGGAGGCTGCTCAGGTTAGGAAGGTAGCCCTTCACAGAATTACCCTTAACTACCTGTTAGCAATTGAAGGTGGAACTTGTGCTGTTATAGCTGAGGAATTCTGCTTCTGGATTGAAGATGTGACGCGCCCCCTGGGACATATTCCTTTCTTTCAGGGGAATACCCGGAGCCGGATCAGATGGGGGTTGTAGTCTTCCGAGTGGCTGTGACCCGGTCCGTGCCCAGGGTGTCAAACTCAGTTGTATGTGGCAGTCCTACAGATGTTATCAAGTTCTTAATGTCGACTACGCCACCCGTTGTGTTGCGGTCACTGTGGCCGCCGCTGCAGCACGGTCCGCTGAGGCTGGTGGTGTTGGTGCAGCTTGATAGGATAACCCCCAACGGGAGGGGTATAGCCTCAGGGGGATCAGGTGCAGAGGATGGGAGTTGTGGTGATGCAGTGTAGACGGCAATCAGAGACAGAGTCGGGTTATGCAGTTTAGGATGTTTACTCACTGCTGATGTTCTGGTCACTCCAGCTTCGAGTGACCTCCCGAGCCGTGCTGCGTCCACCAGGTTCTGGATCCAGCCAACCCCCAAATAAGTCCGGAGCGTGACCCTGAGCTCTCCTTCTGTCCTTTCTCTGGCCGTCCCCACTATTGATCCACCCAGGTCCAGCTCCCTCGGGCCTTCTGTTGGGAGACCCTTGGCCTCGGGTTCCCTGACCCTCCACGTGGTATGCCTTCGTGGTGGATGTGGTGGGTGACCGTGGCAAACGCTGCCCACGGTCTCCGGTCTCTGGCTGGGGTGTGTTTTTGCCCCCACCAGCTTGGGTTCCGGTACCCTGTGCCGACTCTTCACCCGGGGATTTAATTTGGGTTCTTGGAGTCCTTTTCTTCTGTTTCCCCCTCTGGGTCTCTCTCTCTCCTCTCTCACTCTGGGTCTCTCTTCTCCTCCGCTCGCTGACTTTCTCTCTGCAACTGACCCTGTTCTTAGTTGGTGCCCACCTTATATACACCCTCTATGTGTGAGCTCAGGTGACCAGCACCCAATGAGCTCCTATCTTTACCCAGGCTGCTCCCCCTATCTGCCCCTACACTACTTGGGATGTACCACCCCCCTCCCACTCCAGCCAGGAACAGACTCGGTCGTACCTGCACATTTCTAAGTGGGAGTACCGTCGGTCTGCTCCTCGGAAATGGGATGTGTGTAGTGCATGCAGCCTACCGAGCTCAGTTCCACACTCCTTCCTTACCCGGGAGTGGAATACCACACCTCTGGGTTGAGGTGCAATACCCCTGTAGCAGCCGAATCCTCAGGGTGCTACATTCCCCCCTGGTAAATCACAGCACGTCCTCGGGCTGTAAGACAAAAACATCACAAAACATACAAAATTTTTCATAAACATATAAAACATATAAAACATTATATAAATTAGCAGCATTAAACATTCTCGTCGTCTCTTGTTCCTCCTCCGGTCACTGGGCAACTGTTGACCGGGCAAAGTGCGACAGTTCTTTTCCTTAAGGTGGTTTTACAGTAAAACCAGTAGGGGGCGCTTTAGGAAGCGCAACTATTTACAAGGGACAGTGTGGCCGCTCTCAGTCCTCGGCCAGGTATTGGGGAGGAATGACCGCTCTCAGTCCTCGGTCAGTGGGATTAAGGGTAAACGGGTGAACAGTTCACATCAGCTGGTCCCAACGGGGACTATATTTGCAGTAACAGTTTCTTTGTACCCCGGTCGGGTAACTATTTACAGCACCTGCTCCGCTGTACTTAACGACGTCTTCCTCCTGCTCTTTCTTTGGGGATCTTAGCTTCAGACCCGTCCGGGTCCTCTTGCTCTTCCTCCTCACATCGCAGCTCCTCCTCTGTCAGGCGATGCACATGGAGGGCGTAAGGTCCTTTGGCACACTTGTGCCGGGTGAAGGTGACCTCGTCCCCGATGTAAAGGTCACGACCTCTGTGCCCCTCCAGCAGATGGGACTCCACGTCTCTGCGCGTGACAAAGACATCGCCGGGGGTGTTGTGGTCTCGGATGAAGCCCCACCCGTGCTGCAGGTTAAACTTTATTACAGTCCCGGTGGTGCGGGGACTGTGCGCTGCACGGGGGTCCCTCCTGGTCCGGCTCTTCTGCTCGGCGCTCCTTATTTGGGCCTGTTGTTCCCGGACCCGCCTCTCTCTCCGCTCCCTCTCGAAGTCCTCGAGCTGTTGGCGGCAGCACTCAGCACGCTCCGCTGCAGCTGCCCGAGTCTCTTGAGTGAATCCCATAAGATCTTCTCCGGTGGGGTCCCACTCAAATTGGGTCTCTTCAAGCGGGGGCGAGATCCTTATCACGGGCTTCGGAGCCGGAATCAGGGGTGCACACATGGCCCCAACCCTCCTCTGGTGCTCCAGTCCATAATATTCCTGGGGCCAGATGAAAGGCTGCCCGTCCGGCCACGTGTGCTGGGCAAACAAGTCCTCTCCCAGACGCGGCACCCTTGGTTTTACGGGCGCGGGCGCGGTGGTGGTGGCGCCCGGGTTGCCCAGGCCTTGCGGCCAGGCCTGGGGCACCTGGAAGGTGAAGGGCACCGTTAGGACGGCGGCGCCCTGGGCTACCTGGCCTTGCGGCCAGGCCGGAGGCTCCGCGGAGGTAGGGGGCGCTGTTGGTGATGCGACGCCCGGGGGTACTAGGCCTTGCGACCAGGCTGGTGGTACTTCCTGCTTGGTCACGCTCGGGGTCGAGGCGTGTGACGTCACAGGGGTCGCGGCGGCGGCTTCCGGTTGGGGCCTAGTCTGCGTTGGTGACATGGCGTTTTCGGGCACAGCAGGGGGACTTTCGGGCTCTGCGACGGGGAGCTGGGGCAGGTACGCGGTTTCCCGGTTTGGGGTATAGACGTCCCCTTTACCTGCCTCCATGCGTTCGGCTCCCTTCTCGGCGCCGTCTCCGGCCTTGGGTCCTCCCGCGCCATCCTCAGAGGCGGTCTGTCTCCTCATCTTGGCTGGCGTGCTCCGGGTCTTGGTTTGCTGGGCCATCTCTCGGCTCCACTCCGCCAATGTCTCTCGCTGTACCCGGGCCATCCTCCGTGCGAGGCCCTCCAGAGCGGTCTGTGCACACTCCCGGTCTCGGGGGAGCTGTGCGAGGACCTCCACTAGGCCTAGTGGGGTCGTGGTTTCCAGCAGGCTCCTGACCAACGGGTCGGTGCTGCTCTGCTCTTCTTCCAGCAGGCTCCTGGCCAGCGGGCCGGTGCTGCTCTGCTCTCCCTCCTCGGTTTCTAGCAGGCTCCTGGCCAACGGGCCGGTGCTGCTCTGCTTTCTCGCCATCTCCGGGTAAGCTCCTCCGATATTCTTCTCCAGGCTTCTTGCCTCCGGGTGCGCTCGCTCCAGACTGCTCCAGGCGACACCCATCTTTTCTCTCTCCTTTCGTCTCCTCCCACCTCGAGGGCCGTCCCGGGGCCACTTGGTGACTGTCAGCTCCAGGGGCAGTTCTTTCACGCTGACAGACACCTCTAGCATCACAGTCTCTGTTGGTGGGGGCGGTTTCCACTTTTGGCGCCATTTTCGGTCCTGGCCCACAATGGGAGGTGGCCTCTCGCCACCCTCTGGCACGCCCATAATGGCGTCCGCTTTTCCAAGGCGGGAAACCTTTGGAAATGGCGGGAATCGCTTCCCAGTGGCGGGAAACTCTGCAGATGGCGGGAAAACGCTGTTAATGGCGGACAACCGGCTGGAATCGACTGGTGATGGGGTCCGATGGCGGGGACCCTCCGGAACCGGCAGGAGACTTCTTTTTGAGGTAAACTTGCACTTTTCTTCAGGCACGCAGTACCCGGGTGTTGCGGGCACGTAATCCTGCCGACTACGCCAAAGTTGACGCGCCCCCTGGGACATATTCCTTTCTTTCAGGGGAATACCCGGAGCCGGATCAGATGGGGGTTGTAGTCTTCCGAGTGGCTGTGACCCGGTCCGTGCCCAGGGTGTCAAACTCAGTTGTATGTGGCAGTCCTACAGATGTTATCAAGTTCTTAATGTCGACTACGCCACCCGTTGTGTTGCGGTCACTGTGGCCGCCGCTGCAGCAGGGTCCGCTGAGGCTGGTGGTGTTGGTGCAGCTTGATAGGATAACCCCCAACGGGAGGGGTATAGCCTCAGGGGGATCAGGTGCAGAGGATGGGAGTTGTGGTGATGCAGTGTAGACGGCAATCAGAGACAGAGTCGGGTTATGCAGTTTAGGATGTTTACTCACTGCTGATGTTCTGGTCACTCCAGCTTCGAGTGACCTCCCGAGCCGTGCTGCGTCCACCAGGTTCTGGATCCAGCCAACCCCCAAATAAGTCCGGAGCGTGACCCTGAGCTCTCCTTCTGTCCTTTCTCTGGCCGTCCCCACTATTGATCCACCCAGGTCCAGCTCCCTCGGGCCTTCTGTTGGGAGACCCTTGGCCTCGGGTTCCCTGACCCTCCACGTGGTATGCCTTCGTGGTGGATGTGGTGGGTGACCGTGGCAAACGCTGCCCACGGTCTCCGGTCTCTGGCTGGGGTGTGTTTTTGCCCCCACCAGCTTGGGTTCCGGTACCCTGTGCCGACTCTTCACCCGGGGATTTAATTTGGGTTCTTGGAGTCCTTTTCTTCTGTTTCCCCCTCTGGGTCTCTCTCTCTCCTCTCTCACTCTGGGTCTCTCTTCTCCTCCGCTCGCTGACTTTCTCTCTGCAACTGACCCTGTTCTTAGTTGGTGCCCACCTTATATACACCCTCTATGTGTGAGCTCAGGTGACCAGCACCCAATGAGCTCCTATCTTTACCCAGGCTGCTCCCCCTATCTGCCCCTACACTACTTGGGATGTACCACCCCCCTCCCACTCCAGCCAGGAACAGACTCGGTCGTACCTGCACATTTCTAAGTGGGAGTACCGTCGGTCTGCTCCTCGGAAATGGGATGTGTGTAGTGCATGCAGCCTACCGAGCTCAGTTCCACACTCCTTCCTTACCCGGGAGTGGAATACCACACCTCTGGGTTGAGGTGCAATACCCCTGTAGCAGCCGAATCCTCAGGGTGCTACAGATGCACATGATTAAAATGAGAGAAACATGGACATGGTAAAAGAGCTGCAACAAAAAGCTAGAGACATACATCCAAGGAGGGATGGAATTCCTTCTCCTGGATGGAGTCTATCAGAGTTTGGTTAAACAATATACTCTTAACTTTGCTAAAGCCAATAGTGGTAGTGATAGGATTGATTGTATTCATCTTGATTGCCTGGAAATTATTAATGTGATGTGTTTCTCATTGCAGGAAATGAATTATACTTTGGAATCACTGTCGACACAGACAGAAGAGGACCAATAATATGTCCGCCCCTGATTTTAACCATAGGAAGGATGACACTACAGCTACAGAGGTGACCGTCTGATAGCCTAGCTCGACTACCCACCTCTCCTGAAGACCCTTTCAGCCTTTTGAGACTTGGGTGGAGGACATCATCTCTGAAAATAGGGTCCCAGAGCTGCACCCCAACAGTTTGAGCAGCACTCTCACTCTCCGGAGTGTTTCTTGTGGTGGGATGCAGGTCTGGACAACAGTCGTCTGTCGTCCTTCTATTAGATAGATAGGAATGAATGTATGTGTGTCTATGCTTTAATAAAGATTGAGGAATGCTTAGATGAAATGACAACTATAAGGCAGCCAGGAATGGATGTCAGACATCCCATCATCTATGCAGACTAGCTGTATACTTTGTGTAGTACGGGCTGTCAAAGGGGTCATTTCACAATAGGCAGGAACATAGGTAGCTAGGTTACATAATGTGTAATAATGAAACTATCAAAGGGTGAGGTACTGTGGAAGAAATGACAATTCCATTGTCCTCCCTTTGATCTTAATATCTCTACATTTTGTATAATAATTAGAAAATGTTCAATAAAAACAATTTGAACAAGAAATAGAATATCTTTTCGTGACTCCTTCATGAACATTGTGTATACTAAATACTAAAATACTGTAAGAGCCGCCCCCGGCTGAGCCAAGCTGAAGGGGGAGAATGGACTTTATCTGGTCACTTCATGAACATTCTTGATGTTGTCCCTCAGGAGGGGCCAGTTGGCATTGTAGATGTGTATAACCTTATAAAATGTGCTGCTTATCTGATGGTTAGTGCTGCGCTCACTCATTACATGTAAGTGCATTACTCAGTCACTAAGCGCTCGCTCACACAGTCATCGATTCTCTCATGCGAGAGAATAGGGCCGATTATGCTGATGTCACTTGGAGCAAACTCTGTCAGAGTTTGAGCCAAGTGTAATCTTAGGCCACGTTCACACATACAGTATTTGGTCAGTATTTTACATTAGTATTTATAAGCCAAAACCAGGAGTGGAACAATCAGAGGAAAAGTATCATAGACACATGTGCACCACTTCTGCATTTTTCACCCACTCCTGGTTTTGGCTTACAAATGCTGATATAAAATACTGACCAAATACTGAACATGTGAACGTTGCCTTAGTGTGATCTAACTCTGTTGCATAAGAGAATCGTATCATAGGTGCGGAAAAGACAGAGAACTTTTTAGTTCTCCATCTTCTCTATTCTCTGTGTCCACGGTAATGGGACTGCACTTGGATGACATCCGAGTGCAGTCTGATATTTTACAAGCATGCTACAATTTTTTTTCTCATGCCGTATCTACATGAGAAAAAAATTGCAGATCTGCACTGCCCCGTATTATAACATTGGGCCTACTGCTACCTGATAAAACATCGGATAGCACTCAGCTATGTTATATTGTCCTGTGAGCGGGCCCTTATTGTAATAAACTAACTTTCTTTTCCCTTGCAACAGCTGTCATAACATTGGTTTATTATCCAAACATGACCCCCGTCTATTACTGAGAGCTGTAGAAGACCATGTACACTCCAGCAGTAATCACTTACATTTCCTTTGTGTAATATGATTAGAGTTGAGCCACCCCCCCGTAGTGTTCAGGTTCGGTTCGGTTCGTAGAACACCGGTATGTTCACCGAACTGTTCGTCGAACACCGTTAAAACCAATGGCAGGCAAACAAAAACACATAGAAACACATAGAAAACACCTTCAAAGGTGTCCAAAAGCTGACAAACTGCTCAGAAGACACAACTAACACATGGAAAAGTGACAAGTACATATAGTCATGCGAAAAGAAAAGAGGTGGAGGAGTAAAAGGAGGGGGAGACACAGATATAGGCATGTCATGCCCTTCTAAAATCAAGAAAGGCTGGAGTAAAAATCTAAAATCAGCCTACCAACACCCAGACGTCGTGACAAGAAAATTAAAAAAAGAAATATCTTTAGGTAGAATGGCGGTTCCATTCAGAACACTTTCCTTACAAGACGTAGTGGTATCCCCGTTGGGAGTCGTGCCAAAAACGGAACCCAATACATTCGGACTAATCCACCATTTGTCATATCCAAGGGGCAGGTCAGTAAACGACAACATCAACGTGGAACCAGGTACAGTAGTATATACTGTACATCCTTTGACAAGGCAATCAGGCGGGTCAAGAAGTTGGGAAGGGCCACCCTAATGTCCAAAACAGACGTTGAGGGGGCGCCTATTGGGCTGCTTCTGGGAAGGAGCATACTATATAGATCGCTGTTTGCCCATGGGGTGCTCCAGATCCTGCTCGCTATTTGAGGCGTTTAGTTGCTTCCTCGAATGGGTTGTCATGGACGTTTCTAAGGGGGCACATATTATCCATTACCTCGACAACTTCTTATGCCTGGGCCCAAAAGATTCACCACAGTGTGAATACACGCGGCAGTCCACCTGTGAGAAGGAGAGAGCTGGAGGGAGAGCGGACACCACAGAGCCGAGGAGTTACATTGATGACATCTTAATAATCTGGACTGAGTCTGAACAAGAACTTCTAAATTTCCATGACGAATTCAATACATTTCATCCCACCATAAACTTGACATTGGACTACTCAAAAACGGAAATCAACTTCCTGGATATCACCATAAAAATTCAAAATGGTTCAATCCAGACCTCGGTGTATTGGAAACCTATTGACCATCCCACACACCTCAGACGGGGACAGCTGTCACCCAAAATACATTAAAAAGTCCATCGTCTACAGTCAGGCCCTTAGATATAATTGTATCTGTTCCAGCCCAAAGGACAGGGATAAACACTTAAACCATGTTAAAAAAGACAATTTTAAATCAAGGCTACCACCCCACCTCCTTTGATGATCAGATCATTAGGGCCACAAGGATCCCTAGAAGTCAATTACTTCAATACGGAGAAAAAGAGGAAAATAATTGTCTTCCTCTGGTGGTGACCTACAACCCACAGCTTGAGGTACTAAGAAAAACTGCTAAAAAACATCATATCCTAGGGTTTGGAGCGGATGGATTCTGTTTCAGGACTCACCTGATTTTCATGACCTATTCTAATAGTTTCAACAGATGCTTGCGATTGGGTTCATAATTAGTCACAACGGCATAAGGACCCCCCCTCCCACTCTCCCTTGACCCTCTGTCTTTTCTTCTCTCTTTTCTCCCTCCTTTTCTTTTTTCTTTTTATATGGGCTTTTCAGATACAATATAGAAATTGCCTCAACATATGATCCTCTTATAGGCGGATATCTTATAAACATTATATTGTTCAATACACTATCATTTGAATTGTTATTTGAAAAAAGTGACACCATTTGAACTTTGGACATTTTTTATATGTCTATTTTGTTATATTTTCTTCAAAGTCGAATACAAAACAATAAATTTTTTCTTGATCTGCAAACTGTAAAATGATTCATAATTAATTCTTAATTGATGTTTAATTGATATTTAATAAAACAGATTGAATATAAAAACTTCATATCCTATACAAAAGTGATCGGCTAAGTATAAAAGGAGAAGAAAAGGAAAAATGTGTTTGAAAGCACTCAGGATCACCAAAAATACAAATAAATAATAATATTGAAGTTTATTAAACAAAGAAAAAAACAAAACAATTAAAAACACTTAAAGGGAATCTGTCATCCCCTGGGACCTATCAGACCACTAATATGGGCATACAGGTGATAGAAATGTGAATCTATACTTACCTGTATGGCCCATATTGGCGGTCTTGTGGCTGTGAAATTGCTTTTTATTACTTGTGGGTTATGCTGTGTTTCTGTCCGGGGGACGTGAAGAAATCCCACCTACTTTTTTAATTAAAATATTTCTCCCCTCCCCTGCACGTCACAGAGCCCTGTGACGTGCAGTACCCATGGCCGGATCCTGCGCCTGCGCACTTGACCTGTTATTTCCCTGCCGTCTGTGTACAAGTGTAGAGCAGGGATCTAGTGCGCAGGCGCCGGGAAGTCAGAGTGACTCGCCTGCGCACAAGTTCCCTGCTCTACACTTGTAGATCCGGCCATGGGAACTGTGACGGGCAGGGGAGGTGAGAAATATCTTAATTAAACTGTGACGGGCAGGGGAGGTGAGAAATATTTTAATTAAACAAGTAGGTGGGATTTCTTCCCGTCCCCCGGACGGGAGCACAGCGTAACCAACAAGTAATAAAAAGCAATTTCACAGCCGCAAGACTGCTAATATGGGACATACAGGTAAGTATAATACCTCATCTAATTGATACATATAAATATCAAACAACCTCCTCCTATGTATCAGGTGCCAAAATATCTAAAGCTACTCTGGACAAGCAGTTTGTGACGCCCTCCCTGAGCCGTTTGGGGGGTGTACTCAGACGGCGGGCCGGTGGTATGGTGTGGTGGGATGTCGTCGTGGCCGTGGCCCGATCCGTGCCCAGGGCTGTCACAATAAAAAGATGGGCTTTTGGATGAGTGGTTGTTCGACTACGCCACCTGTGGTTTCTGGTGAAGGCCACCAGCACTGCAACAGTCCTCTGAGGCTGATGTTCTGGCAGCTTGGTTGGTACTACTCCCCACAGGTGGAGCGGCGCCTCAGGGCAGCGTAAGAAGAGAGAGGGGGTATACAGAGTAGAGCGCTGGCGGGTGCAGAGCCGCGGAGGAATGAACAGTCAGAGGCAGTAATTGAAGTCATCCAAGTCTTTACTCACAGTTGTGCTTTCTCAGCTCAGAGCTTCTCTCTGCTGTCACACGGCGAGCTGTGGCCGCCAGGGTGGGGTTCAGCACACTCCGGGTAGTTCAGGTGCACTTGACAGGACCCACGCTCTAGCGTGTTCCTCTCTCTGGTTGTACTTGTACCGCCTTGTGTCCCCCACTGAGTCCCGTACAGGTACTGCGATGTCCTATATGGGTAACTTGTAGCTCCCGGACCGACTGGGTGCCCTTTTTGGTGACTGTGGTGTGAACGTGGTGTTAGGCAGGGTCCCTCTGGATAAACGCAGATTAAGGAATACAGGTGGCAACTCTGCTCCGTCCGTATCCCCCTGGGATCCACTTAAGCTTCCAGACTTTTCTGACAGGGACGTGAAGTGCAAAGTCAGATAATCGGGGACCGGTACCCCCTCTTGCGGCAGGGTCTCTCTGGCAGGGCCAGAATAAGGGTTGCAGGTGGCAACTCCACTCCGTCCGCACCCCCCTGAGATCCTTTTGCCTGTGGAGCTTTTCTCCTCTGCTCCCCTCCTGGGCCTTCTTGGTTGGACTCTGACCGGGGACAGAGCCGGCTATAACTCAACTCTGCCCCAATCCGGGGTCTCGAGGCCTGAGACCGGGAACCGCAGACCCCTGAGCCGGCCGCAGCCTTGTGCTGTCAGACCGTCTCAAAGACTCACGACTAAAGACACGGTTATAAAATTGGCCTCTGATTATTCATGATTCTATTAAGTGCTACAGTAAAGTGCTTCCTCCACGCTCACTCACTACATGGTACCCCCTGACTATTGGTTCCCCCCAACTCCTCTATTCGAGGTCGGGGCAGCACTATGGTGCTTTATACCTCCCTGCAGAACGGGAGTGGTGTAGTGCTGAGAGTGTGGTTGGGGTCCTGTGTGGTGCTCCATCCTTACCTCGGAGAGGAGATACCACACCTCGTTCTGAGGTGCTGTACCCCTGTGGCGACTGAACCCTCAGGGGCGCCACATTCCCCCCTGGTGAAACACAGCACGTCCGCGGGCTGCAATAGAGTAAAAGATTGGTACATTTCAAACATTCAAAAAATTTTAAATGCTTTGTAAACAATAAACAATCTTCCCTTTATGGGAGGCTCAGATACTTTAACGTTACAGGATATATGGTATAAACATATTCAACATTAAAGAGACATTATGCATGTAGAAAAATATTATAGAAAAAGTGTTAGCTCAGCAGCATGAGGGACCTGTCCAAAACCCTCAACGTAAGCCCTGGGGTGGCTGCAGGGCATGAAGATCCCGAGTTGGACCTCCAGTAGAGCCACAACCAGACAGGTTTTGCTTCTGAGGTCAGAGGTAGAGATGATTTCGCATAAAACCAATAGGGGGCACCTAAATAGGTGCAAGCTATGTACAATGTTAGTCTGTCTACTGCTCAATGTCCGCAGGGACAAATGTTTGTTTCAGATAAACCGGGTGTAAAGATGAGCATGAAAACAAATAAAAGTTCACACAACAGGGAGGTGTATCCGCCGGGGCTGCTCAACAGTGGGATCCCCACCGGGGAAAAGGCTCGTACTTGCCGACGGAGCCTGACCGGTCCTATGTGACCAGGTGCGTGGGGGCATCTTCTTTAAACACCCTGTGAACATCCAGGGCATACCACCCACGCTCCCCGTGGTGGCGGGTGAAGGACACCAGATCACCCGGGTAGAGATTCCGGCCAGGGTGGCCCTGCTCCAGCTGCAGCTCGACGTCCCTCCGGTTGACGAAGACGTCCCAGTTAAACTGTGGGCTACGGATGAAGCCCCATCCTGCCTCCTGGTGGAAGCGCACGATAAGGCCTTCCTCCCGGGGGCTTGGACGGAGGGCCTCCGCCTGATGGGCCTTTGTTTTAGCAGCTTTGGCGTGTCCAGGTGCTCACAGCGGATCCTCCTCTCTCGCCGCTCTTTCTCGAGCTGAAGGAGCTCCTTACGGCAGAACTGCTCCCACCTCCGCGCTTCAGACAGGGTCTTCCTGAGGAAGCCCATTAGGTCCCCCCCCCTGGTTGTCCCAGGAAACTCTTCTGCCGCCAGGCAGGCGACCGGAGGTGCGGGCAGCGGCAATAACAGGGGGCGTTGCTGGCCCTCAATTGGTGCGGACCGGCCTGGGTTGGGGCAGGTGTGCACCCAGGAGAGTGCAGGGTTCTCCGGATTGGGAGTCGGGAGGCATAGTAGGCCTCCGGGAGTGGCGGTGGCTTGGGCCTCGACCTCCAGAGCCATGAGTTGCACCCAAACGATGGCGCCCGGGGACAGGGGTGACGGCAGGAGATCTAGGAGGGCTTCGGTGCATCCCGCGCCAGGGATAGGGGTTTCGGCCTTACCCGCTCTTGGGCTGCACAGGGCCTCCTGGGCTTCCTCCGCCTGGGCTGGGGCCTCAGTAGTCAGGCGCGACGAGCTTTGGTGGCGGGCCTTGATCTTGCGCAGCACCTCTTCCCTCCATTCGGCAGCGGCCAGTTGTTGGGTCTCTTCGACCCTCCGGGTCAGATCCTGCGTTTCACCGCGGAGGAACTCGGCCTCCTCCACGGTCAGGTGTATTCCCTCCATAGTGAGGGAGGTGGCAGCTGGTGGGCCAGCGACTGAGGGCATCTCCTTCTCGGCGTCCATCTCTGCTGCAGGGTGCGGTCTCTCTGGACTTGTTGTGGCTACACCCTGTCTCCTCCTCCTTTTGGGGCGGCTCCAGGGCGGCTGGCTGACGGGCACTCCTTGGGACGTCCCATCCATCTTGACGGACACTACTATGCGGACAGTCTCTGATGCAAGGGGCGGTCTGTATTTTTGGCGCCATTGGGGAGCCAGGCCCACGATAGGAGGTCTTAGGTGGCTGTCGTTTTTGCACATAATGGCGTCCGTTGTTCTTGGGCGGACGCCACATTGAGTGTATAAAGACAGTCTTTTGTGAAACGCGCACAGTACCCGGCGGCAATGGGGATTAACTTCTTCCGTTGCTGCGGGCACGCAATCCTGCCGACTACGCCATGTTTGTGATGCCCTCCCTGAGCCGTTTGGGGGGTGTACTCGGATGGCGGGCCGGTGGTATGTTGTGGCGGGATGTCGTCGTGGCCGTGGTCCGGTCCGTGCCCAGGGCTGTCACAATAAAAAGATGGGCTTTTGGATGAGTGGTTGTTCGACTACGCCACCTGTGGTTTCTGGTGAAGGCCACCAGCACTGCAACAGTCCTCTGAGGCTGATGTTCTGGCTGGTTGGTACTACTCCCCACAGGTGGAGCGGCGCCTCAGGGCAGCGTAAGAAGAGAGAGGGGGTATACAGAGTAGAGCGCTGGCGGGTGCAGAGCCGCGGAGGAATGAACAGTCAGAGGCAGTAATTGAAGTCATCCAAGTCTTTACTCACAGTTGTGCTTTCTCAGCTCAGAGCTTCTCTCTGCTGTCACACGGCGAGCTGCGGCCGCCAGGGTGGGGTTCAGCACACTCCGGGTAGTTCAGGTGCACTTGACAGGACCCACGCTCTAGTGTGTTCCTCTCTCTGGTTGTACTTGTACCGCCTTGTGTCCCCCACTGAGTCTCGTACAGGTACTGCAATGTCCTATATGGGTAACTTGTAGCTCCAGGACCGACTGGGTGCCCTTTTTGGTGACTGTGGTGTGAACGTGGCGTTAGGCCGGGTCCCTCTGGATAAACGCAGATTAAGGAATACAGGTGGCGACTCCGCTCTGTCCGTATCCCCCTGGGATCCACTTAAGCCTCCAGACTTTTCTGACAGGAACGTGAAGTGCAAAGTCAGATAATCGGGGACCGGTACCCCCTCTTGCGGCAGGGTCTCTCTGGCAGGGCCAGAATAAGGGTTGCAGGTGGCGACTCCGCTCCGTCCGCACCCCCCTGAGATCCTTTTGCCTGTGGAGCTTTTCTCCTCTGCTCCCCTCCTGTGTCTTCTTGGTTGGACTCTGACCGGGGACAGAGCCGGCTATAACTCAACTCTGACCCAATCCCCCGTCTCGAGGCCTGAGACCGGGAATCGCAGACCCCTGAGCCGGACGCAGCCTTGTGCTGTCAGACCGTCCCAAAGACCCAAGACTAAAGACACGGTTATAAAAATGGCCTCTGATTATATATGATTCTATTAAGTGTTAAAGTAAAGTGCTTCCTCCACCCGCACTCACTACATGATTCCCCCTGACTTTTGGTTACCCCCAACTCCTCTATTCTGGGTCGAGGCAGCACTATGGTGCTTTAGACCCCCCTGCCGAACAAGATTGGTGTAGTGTTGAGTGTGTGGTTGGGGTCCTGGGTGGTGCTCCATCCTTACCTCGGAGAGGAGATACCACACCTCGTTCTGAGATGCAGTACCCCTGTGGCGACTGAACCCTCAAGGGCGCCACAAATGTAACACCAAATGTGTAAAGAGGGTCCAATGCCCCTGCAATATCCAAGTCCAGTTCAATCTATTTTAGCTAGCACATATAAAGTACATCTATGCATAGGTATAAATAGCAATTGAAAAAAAGTGCATGTGACAGGGGGCAATGTAGAAAATTAATAATGCCAGCAAATCCAAAGTTCATATAAAAGCACAGGTCTAGTAGTTCAAAGCTCAAATAGTCTATAGTAGAAAAAGACCTGTACTGAAACACAGTCTACCTGTTAGTAGACAGCACAGAACCCACTTATACAATACAAGCAGAATGGTTGCTGATAGACCTGTGCATCATCAGTGGCTTCTGGTAGACCTGTACATGATCAAATGGATGAGGGAAGAGCCTGTTCTCCTGTTATGTATATGCTCCTGCCCCAGCATCAGCACATCAAACTCCATAAAACAGACACATTACCTTTGCAGATGATTTTTTTGTGTTTACCAGTGTAATCAGACCCAAATTTAAAATAATGCTTTGTAAAAATAATATCAAGAAGTCACATCAAAACTCCAATCTTCATATCAGATCCAGTGTTATCTTGGTATAATTTATTACGTATAACAGTAAATCCTTTATCATTTTGAACACAAGTATATCAACTTTTTAAATCTAAAGAACAAATCAAAGTGACTTCTGAGATATCCAGAGTATTAATACACTGCAAAAATCATTTGTAGCTAATGATAGGTGCATTTGTATCCTTATATCAAGATAAGTCTTTGTCTAATGCCAAGATGTCTCATGTTCTATGGACTTTGATTAAAATTTGGGCAAACAAGTCCTTGTGAACTTAGGGTTAAAATATTGATTCTTCAGTCTATATTTAATGCTATCACCATTATTTTTTACTAGATGGATGGCATTGAATTGAAGTAAAAAGAATATTGCATAATTATTTACCTATCATTAGAACGAGGGACTGGAGATTTCCATTCCCAATCACAATCCACTGCTCTTCTTGGCACAATATATGCATCTGCATCATGTGCACATAAGTATTGGAAGACGACCACCATACCAACTACCACTGCATAAACTAAACTACTATCAGTTCCCAGTGGAGACGTGGCTGTGCTAATTTCATCTTATAATTTATTTATGTTAGTGAGCAAACCTTGATTGTGAGAAAAGTAAAATGCGATTCCGCAGCTGCCAATTCAGAGATGGAGACAAGGCCAGCAATATCCAATCACTCCACTGGCAGAACAGGCTACAATATATCAACATAATTCATTTCTGGCATTCAGAAAATATTTGGGAGCAGAATTGTAAAGATTAATGTAGGATTTAGTTTGGAGTGGATATTTATTGTAAGAAACAAACATGATGTGAGTCATGTCTTAAAATCATTTCACTTTAAAGTAATTTTTCTTAAATGGTCACTGTGCTTTCAGACCACTAGATCTCATTTGATGTATTATGGGCAAAAACCCAAAGAGATGAACTTTAATATAAGTTGGTGTGCATGCAGCATGTAAGCGTGTGTTCACACTGGCCACCAAACAGACAAAACCCAAGATAAAAACATAATAAGCAAATACCCCGCAGTAAATAGATAAATATCAATAGTGCATGAAAATAATATAGGATGCTTAATTAACATAATTTTGATTTAAAAGAAAAGTAAAAGCCACCCCACACGTCAAGGTGACCCTATTCGGGACAGTCCTAACCTCTATTATTAAAAGCTTACCATTTGTCAAGTGACGTACATTTGAATAAGTCCAATATGACTAACCAGATTAATTACAGGTTTTGGTATAAATTATATTGCCACATGTCAAACAATTTACCAGTTGGTGCAGTAGATTCTAAGAAAACCAACAGATGCAGCATTGATGATCTACATGTTTTGAGTCTGTGTATGTGAATAATTAATTGAAAGGGGGTGTGTTCAAAATAATAGCAGTGCGGAGTTCAATTAGTGAGGTCAATCATTCTGTGAAGAAACAGGCGTGAATCAGGTGGCCCTTATTTAAGGGTGAAGCAAGTATTTGTGTACATTTGTCCTTGAAAGCCTGATAAATATGGTTCGTTCGAGACATTGTTCAGAAGAAATGCGTACTTTGATTAAAAAGTTGATTGGAGAGGGTAAAAGTTATAAAGAAGTGCAGACAATGATAGGCTGTTCAGCTAAAATGATCTGCAATGCTTTAAAATGGAAGACTACCATTCGAATGAGAAAAAAGGAAAGGATGATCCAGCATATCAGGCTAGTTTCTTAAAATAAAACATAGCTTTTATTGTGCTCATTAAAACATTGCTACACATCAATTGTCCATGTGGTGCACTACAAGGATCAGGACCCAAGCGTTTCAACGTTTAAGTCTTAATCAGTTGTGCATTTACCATTCGAATGGGTCGAATGATAGTCAGAATGGCAAAGGCTCAGCTAATGATCAGCTCCAGGAGATCAAAGACAGTCTTAAGTTACCTGTGAGTACTGTGACAGTTAGAAGACGCCTGTGTGAAGCTAATTTCTTAGCAAGAAGTCCCTGCAAAAAGTACGAAAAGTGGACAGTAGAAGATTGGAAATGGGTGATTTGGAGTAATGAGACGAAAGTCAATAGACTAGGCTCTGATGAGTGCAAATAGGTCTGGAAAAAACAAGGTAAAAAGGGGCTAACGGATTGAGAAATTGAAGGAACTGTCAAGTTCAGTGGAAGAAGCCTGATGATATGGGGTTGTTTCACAGCCAAAGTCATTGGATATTTCACCATGATCAATGGTGGTCTCAGTGCTGAGCTATATATTGAAAAACTTGGCATTCATATGACTCAAATAGATTCTTTATCAAATTTTAATAGGGGAAATGAAGTACAAAAAAAAAAGTAAAAACGTTTCGGTCACAGTTGACGTTCATTAGTGTACTAAAATAAAATACAAGTGTGAGGTCACAGTAAAAATAGTCATGTATCAAAGGGAAAATAACAATGACAATATCAGTAAACAACAGGAATCAACACATGTCAATGGGTACAAAGGGATGGGGACAAACATTGCCCCTCCACATGCTAACTGTTATATGTCCACATTTGAGGACAGGGTTGTCTACCCCAACCCTTTGTACAAATCACAATCCATTTTATGGAAACGTTATATAGATGATATATTCTGCATATGGGGGGGCACGCCCAAGACCCTTAATGAATTTTTTGCTACAATCAATGCCGCCTGGGATGGACTGCGAGTCACCATTTTCTTGAGCACAGACTCAATTCATTTCCTAGACACCATGAGCCTTAAAGATAAAGATGGCCAACTTTCCTCTGATCTTTATATTAAACCTACTGACCGAAACGGACTATTGCACTACAACAGCCTACATCCTAAATCCACTATCACCTCAGTCCCCAAGTCCCAATTCCATCGTGTCAGAGGCACTGGCAGTAATCCCTCCACCTGTGACATTAGACTCAAGGAGATGCAACAAAAATTTGAGGAAACGGACTATCCTCTTGACTTGTTACAACAATCCATGCAATCTCCAATTTGTACATGCACCCCAACATCTAACCGGATCCCGTTTGTACATAAATACCATCCGGCAGCATTCATACTCCATAAAAAAATCTGACAACACTGGAACATTCTTAAAAGCGCCTATCCATCTGTACCTGAATTAAATTATCCTTCCCTCCCATGTTTCAAAAGAGACCCTAATATTAAAGATCGTCTCATCCATGCCGATTTTGGCATGGCAAAAAGCTCGCCATGCCAGGGGTTTCTGGAGACACCAAAGACTGGTACGTTCCCTTGTCATCAGTGCTACCAATGTGGCAACATTCTCCGTGGGAGCACCATATATCATCCTCACTTGGGTAAACAATATCCCATCAAAGATTATCACATGATTAATTCCACTTTTGAAGTATGCCTCATCAAGTGCCCCTGTGGCCTTATTTATATAGGTAAAATGACCCAGCCCATTAGGGATCGTATTTCTAAGCACAAGTCCACCATACGCTAAAAGAATTTGCTGCTCCCATTACCATACCATTTTGCATCGGCCAATCATTCAGTGTTTCAATTGAAATTTCAGGTGATTGAGCATGTCCCTCCACCACGACGTGGAGCGGACTGCATTCGCATGCTCAAATACAGGGAGGCCTACTGGATACACAAATTGCAATCTTTAAGTCCTAGAGGTCTTAACAGGGAATTTGACCTCCTCTTGTTCACTTGAACGGTTCATAGTTGTGATTACTACGACATTGTTCTACTTAAAGCCCCCTACATGTTTTGTAATAATCTCTTTGAGACTTGTTCCTGTGCCATCACTGTCTCAGCAATGTATATGACCCAATTATGCTAGTTTTTGACTCTGACCATAAGAATTTCCAGTGAATATGTTCGATTCCATTATGATGGTTCTCCCTGAAGATAACTTGATATAAGGAATAGTATTTGCATAAGTACTGATTGATCTATTCACATGTCTAACATATACCTTGTTATTTTCTAGAATCTACCTTAACATCCACATTTCCCCTCCTGATTCCCATCCTACACCTCCGGACCATCCCTTACAACCTTGGTTCCACCCATTCTTGTCATCCCCAGTAATGGACGCTATCTGTAGCACTGTGGAACGCATAATATCGGTGGTGGAATGCACTCGGTGCGTCACCTCCGCCCATGTGATCCACCGACATCCAATAAGACCTGTCGACGTCATCGTGGCGTCATTTCCGGTCCTAGGAACTGCAGGACCGGAAATGACACCACGATGACTGGAGCACATCCACGGCGTATGCATCACACTGACACCAATCCTGGGCTCCTAATTGCCTCTAGATTCTGCCCAGTCTCTATTTAAATGCCCTTCTAGCATTTCTCTCCTGACGCCAAAAGGAACAAACGGTGGATACCGTGCTCCCACTGCCAGGACTTCCTCCTCCACTTTCAGTTTGCACTAGGGGTATTTTTCCCCTGCTTCTACCATTCCTGCTATTAGACTGGTACTTCCATTAAATCTATATACTCACCTTCTTTATGTATCCAGAGCTACCGCTCCTTTGGACACCTGTCCATTACAGGCTCACCGGTTACAATTTACTGGTACGCTTTTCATCCTTTTTTCTTTTTCCTTCCCCTTTTTCCCTGTCCCCATCCCTTTGTACCCATTGACATGTGTTGATTCCTGTCGTTTACTGATATTGTCATTGTTATATTCACTTTGATACATGACTATTTTTACTGTGACCTCACACTTGTACCACCATTTATTTCTGTTTTGTTATTTTATTTTGGTACACTGATGAAGGTTAACTGTGACCGAAACATTTACTTTTATTTTTTGTACTTCATTTCCCCTATTAAAATTTGATAAAGAATCTATTTGAGTCATATGAGTGCCAAGTTTTTCAATATAGACTATTGGCTTTGGACCTTACTTGTGCACCAACCCACTCCAGGAGTGCGGTAGTTTTTTGTATACTCAGTGCTGAGCTATGTGTGAGTATCCAACAAGACAAGTTACTTTGCACACTCCAGTACTATGGGTATGAATAGGATGACATAGTGTTCCAGCAGGACAAAGACCAGAAGCATACATCGAGATTGGCGAAAAAATGGTTCAATGACAATGAAGTAGAGGTGCTGGATTAGCCTCCACAGTCCCCAGACCTCAACCCAATTGAACCCTTATGGGTAGAGTTGAAGAAAAAGCTGTATACATACCCAAGTGAGTCGACCAGTATGCACCAACTTTGGGAATGTGTAGAAGAGACCTGGGATCAGATTTTGGTCAAGACATAATTGAATCTGATCAAGAGCATGCCCAGAAGGATTCAGGTAGTGTTGAAAGACAAAAATGGATTTATAAAATATTTAAACAATAATAAAAATTTAAATTTAGATTTTTAGGAGCAAAACAGTAACAATGCAGTGACATGACAAGAATCTGCATAACTAATCATAGGCAAAATAGTAGCAAGTCAAATTTATGTATGAGATAGCCAAGATGATTGTCTATAAAATAATGGTAGACTCATGTTCGAAGTAGTAGTGGATAGTGAGATATAGAGCTTGAAAGTCAAAAGTTCAAAACATTGTTACCCTTTTGCTCATCACTGTATATATAGCGCTGTCCTCAGTAGTGTAGCTACCAGGAGGGCAGAGGGTGAGGTCACCCCAGACCCCTGAATCAGAGAGGCCCACCCGAATCTTACACCACTCCAAACTGTATCTGTGTGGGCAGCACACCAATACAGTTAATCTTTACATTCTGAATGGCCCCACTATCTTTGCACCCCATATACTATACAATACCATCAATTTTTGTGTTCCAACAGTCTTAGAGGGATCTATCCACTGTGGGTTAGTGTCAGACCAATAGCGGTGGTTTTGTTTGCTAACTTCACCATTCACAAAAAAGTTTGCCTCATCACTGAACATAATGTTCTGTGTAAACTGAGGGTCCTGTTCCAATTTTTGTTTTGCCCATTCTTCAAATTCAGTGCGCCGATCTGGGTCATCCTAATATCCGCCGAAGGGATGTTTGACTGATGCCACTCTCAAGTGACATGCGGCGAGTTCTACGCTGTGGGCTCTTGCTGAATGAAGCTAGGACAGCCACTGATGTTTCTTCATTAATGACAGTTTTCTTGAGTCCACATTTTGGCAAATCCAACACTGAACCTGTTTCACGAAATTTGGCAAGCAGTTTGCTAACTGTAGCATGGGAGATGGGTGGTCTCGTAGGGTGTCTTGCATTGAAATCTGCTGAAATGACCCGGGTACTGCGTTCATCAAACATCAACACAATTTCTATCCGCTCCTCATGTGTTAACCTCTGCGACATGTCAATGGCTGTAAACAAAGAGAAACTTGTAAGTAACTCATGAAAGAATAAAGTTACGTTAAAACCAAGCACACCATTGTTTTTCTTATGAAATTCTCAATAAGTCTGATGTGTCACATGACCCTTTTCCCATTGAAAAAAATAAAGTTGGATCCAAAATGGCTGACTTCAAAATGGCCACCATGGTCACCACCCATCTGGAAAAGTTTTCCCCCTCCGATATACTAATATGCCACAAACAGGAAGTTGATATCACCAACCATTCCCATTTAATTTAGGTGTATCCATATAAATGGCCCACCCTGTAGTATCCTCTCCAATTTACTGCCCATTTATCATACAACAGTATATCCACCTCCCAATCCAACCATAGATATCATCTAATCCTTTGTATTACTTGGATATTTGGGTTATTGTTGTGGATTTATCACTGCTAAAATCAGTAGAAATTACACCTGAATTACATTGTATGGCAGTAATGACATTGTGTCACCTTGTAAAAGGTTTCAGAGGTCAAGGTAGATAATTAAAGTCCATTTCATCTATATGCTAATGAATTGGCTGCGTGGCCTGGTCTGGTCCCTTTAAATAACATCTGCTGCTCCTGTTGATGACACCACGGAATGTTGTGGTTTCTGGCTCCGCCCCCTTGCATTATGACATCACACACATTATATAAGGAGCTGCAGAGACAACATTCCATCTGAAAGTTGCAGTTATTGGAGAGAGAGGTAAGTAGGCTCTATGTCACCTCTTGTTGTGTCCTTCATTCTCTTCTTTCATCTATTTCTCATTTATTTTTTATTCATTAAGGATTCTTTATTCTATATAATACAACAGGTCCAAAATGAATACTGAACCCCTCAGATTAGGTGTTTTACAGAATTTCTTCCAATAGTAAAGACAGATACATCCCGTCACATCCTATATATCCAAGTGCAGAAATGACAGTGATTTACCGATTCTCCATCACATCTTATTGGTTTCTGACTTACTTGCTCATCACATCCATAGAATAGTTATAGAATAATTATAATTGAAAGAATCCCCTCAGCCATAACTGGAACACAACAACTTCTCAATTTTTGGGCCATGTATTGTTTTACAATCATTCAAATCTGGGAGATGAACGTTATATCCTGTAAAGCGAACACATGTAACCTGAAGATGCAGTAATTATGTAATTGTCTGGTGTTATTGAGACATATAGTGATATACAATCCAGATCAAAAATTTAAATCCAACCAATATTGGGAAATACCTGTACAACACCAATGTATATACATATTAGCTCCATATATAGTGAAACTATTTAAATAGTTCCCCATATTGGTAGGATTCCTATTGTTTGATCTCTAGTGTATTGAGCAATGCACTTCAATGGAAGCTGGCAGTAACAGCCACCACTTGGAAGATCACGGAATGTTGGGGTTGTTGATTCCGCCCCCATTAGATACTTCATGTGATGTCACTGAATGTTATGGTTGTTAGCTCTGCCCACATTAGCTCTTATTTTTCATGTCATGGAATGTTCTCGTTGCTGGTTTTGCCCCCATCATCTACTATTTGTAATGTTTTGGTTGTTGGTCCCTGATTTGGCACCCAGATAAGCCAAGCTAAAGGATGATGATAATGGACTTTATCTTGTTACCTCATGAACATTCTTGGCGTTGCCCCTCAGGAGGTGGCCAGTTGACATTTACTTGTGTTCAACTATATAAAGTGTGCTGCTTATCTGATGGTTAGTGCTGCGCTCACTCATTACTAGTGATGGGCGAGCACTAAAATGCTCGGGTGCTCATTGCTTGAGCCAAGCACATTCGAATACTCGGTTGCTCGACTCGAGCAATGAGCCCAATGTAAGTCTATGGAAAATTCAAGCATTTTTCAGGCGGGTCTTCTATACTGTTATTGCATATGCAGTGAGTGGCAGGTCTGCCCAAAATTTGGAAACACCCCAATACCCCTTTGAAAATTTGGATGCACCCCAATACCCCTTTGAAAATTTGGACGCACCCCAAAACCCCTTTGAAGAGACTTAGAGGATGTTCCCATAATTAGGAAGTGGGTCTCCCATACTGTTTGCCTATGCAGTGAATGCAAGGGTTGCCAAAAATTTGGAGGCACTCCAATGCCCCTTGGAAGAGACGTGGAGGTCAGAGGGCCTCCTGAAAACAATGTTCCCATTATTAGGAAGTGGGTCTCCCATTGTGTTTGTCTATGCAGTGAATTCAAGGGTTGCCAAAAATGGGCACTCGGCATGATGGGAGGAAGGAGGTTCAGGGTGAAGAATATGTGGTCCACACTCACGGCTACTGAGAATTGACCGTGTGGAAGACAGGGTGGTGGTGGTGGTGGCTAAGTGACTGGAAGCATTATCTGCTATCCAACCAATAACCTTTTCACACTGCTCTGTATTCAATAGTGGTGTTCTGCGGTCCCCTATTAATTGGGACAGGAAGGTCGAGCGAGAAGATGTGGGTGTTTGTTGTGGCACAATTTCAGATTGCCCACGACCTTGGCCTCTGCATGCACCATCACATCAACTTCCCCGTCCCTTGCCACGTGCCTTGCCCATCTTAAATGAAGGACAATATCTTCCACGCTCACTACAAATGGCTGAATTTGGAGCGAACTTATATGTGATCCGTGTGACGGACAAACCACAGTTTTAAATAGCTGGCCTGTAGGTGACTATTTTGAACAGCAAACTTGTGTCAATAGCTTCACTGACACACTGAAATTTTTTTAATGGAGGCCAGAAATGGCAGTATTTTCAGTGCAAATATATGTGATCTGTGCGACGGACAAATCACAGTTTTAAATAGCTGGACCTGGCTGTATTCTGCAATGCCAACAAGCAAATAGCGCAGAAAAACGGTGTTCTCTGGTTTGCATTTTAAGCAAATAATGAGGATTAAGATCCAAAATAAAATTATTCCTGGCCACTGAGACCTGGGCCTATTTCTAGAAATATTTAACAGCAGCAGCAGCAGCAGCAGACAAAACTGGAATAGAGCCTCTTGTGCTATATGCACTGCAGTCTGCTATATACACTGCCTGCCTGATATCTCTGCAGATGGATTAGTCCTCAGAAGGACTGTTTGTTGAGATGGATATGTGTCTCTAATATCGTTTTGTATACCTACACTAACTAGAAACAAGAAAATCTCTCCCTAGCTCAGCAGCACCTCTCCCTACACTGTCTGATTCTGGAGTGACTGTGACAAGCACGGCGGTGCCAGTTCTGATATAGACCTGATGACGCTGTGCAGCCATCCAATCACTATAATGCCACAACCACCATGGCTGCAGCATTACAATGAGTGGCAGGCAATCCCTGCATGTTGATTGGCGCTCTAAAGAGCACCATATATGCAGGGAGGGGACCCGAGCGCCCGCCGAGCAACCTGGAAATACTCGTCGAGCGCCGAGCATCTCGAGTAGTGAGATGCTCGAGCGAGCACCGAGCAGTAGCGAGCATGCTCGCTCATCACTACTCATTACATGTAAGTGCATTACTCTGTCTGGGTCTCCTACCACATCCAAAATATATTGAACCCCATATTAGAGCCACCACTCCTGAATTTGTCTCTTCCTATCCTACCCCTGATATATGGGGAGAGATATCTACTCCTGTGGGAGGGATAGTTTATAGTGGCGTGGATGGAGCACACTTGATCACTCCAAAAAATAAACCAGGAGGAGATAGACAGGATGACTGAGGCACAATTGTCACCTCAGGCCTCCACCTATCCTGGATAGGTTGGGAGTTAAACTAGCAAATAAACTAAATAAATATGCTAATATAATGAATGGAATAGTGAAACAATAAGTTCTATTCATACTCTTAATGAGGAGGCTGCTCAGGTTAGGAAGGTAGCCCTTCACAGAATTACCCTTAACTACCTGTTAGCAATTGAAGGTGGAACTTGTGCTGTTATAGCTGAGGAATTCTGCTTCTGGATTGAAGATGCACATGATTAAAATGAGAGAAACATGGACATGGTAAAAGAGCTGCAACAAAAAGCTAGAGACATACATCCAAGGAGGGATGGAATTCCTTCTCCTGGATGGAGTCTATCAGAGTTTGGTTAAACAATATACTCTTAACTTTGCTAAAGCCAATAGTGGTAGTGATAGGATTGATTGTATTCATCTTGATTGCCTGGAAATTATTAATGTGATGTGTTTCTCATTGCAGGAAATGAATTATACTTTGGAATCACTGTCGACACAGACAGAAGAGGACCAATAATATGTCCGCCCCTGATTTTAACCATAGGAAGGATGACACTACAGCTACAGAGGTGACCGTCTGATAGCCTAGCTCGACTACCCACCTCTCCTGAAGACCCTTTCAGCCTTTTGAGACTTGGGTGGAGGACATCATCTCTGAAAATAGGGTCCCAGAGCTGCACCCCAACAGTTTGAGCAGCACTCTCACTCTCCGGAGTGTTTCTTGTGGTGGGATGCAGGTCTGGACAACAGTCGTCTGTCGTCCTTCTATTAGATAGATAGGAATGAATGTATGTGTGTCTATGCTTTAATAAAGATTGAGGAATGCTTAGATGAAATGACAACTATAAGGCAGCCAGGAATGGATGTCAGACATCCCATCATCTATGCAGGCTAGCTGTATACTTCGTGTAGTACGGGCTGTCAAAGGGGTCATTTCACAATAGGCAGGAACATAGTTAGCTAGGTTACATAATGTGTAATAATGAAACTATCAAAGGGTGAGGTACTGTGGAAGAAATGACAATTCCATTGTCCTCCCTTTGATCTTAATATCTCTACATTTTGTATAATAATTAGAAAATGTTCAATAAAAACAATTTGAACAAGAAATAGAATATCTTTTCGTGACTCCTTCATGAACATTGTGTATACTAAATACTAAAATACTGTAAGAGCCGCCCCCGGCTGAGCCAAGCTGAAGGGGGAGAATGGACTTTATCTGGTCACTTCATGAACATTCTTGATGTTGTCCCTCAGGAGGGGCCAGTTGGCATTGTAGATGTGTATAACCTTATAAAATGTGCTGCTTATCTGATGGTTAGTGCTGCGCTCACTCATTACATGTAAGTGCATTACTCAGTCACTAAGCGCTCGCTCACACAGTCATCGATTCTCTCATGCGAGAGAATAGGGCCGATTATGCTGATGTCACTTGGAGCAAACTCTGTCAGAGTTTGAGCCAAGTGTAATCTTAGGCCACGTTCACACATACAGTATTTGGTCAGTATTTTACATTAGTATTTATAAGCCAAAACCAGGAGTGGAACAATCAGAGGAAAAGTATCATAGACACATGTGCACCACTTCTGCATTTTTCACCCACTCCTGGTTTTGGCTTACAAATGCTGATATAAAATACTGACCAAATACTGAACATGTGAACGTTGCCTTAGTGTGATCTAACTCTGTTGCATAAGAGAATCGTATCATAGGTGCGGAAAAGACAGAGAACTTTTTAGTTCTCCATCTTCTCTATTCTCTGTGTCCACGGTAATGGGACTGCACTTGGATGACATCCGAGTGCAGTCTGATATTTTACAAGCATGCTACAATTTTTTTTCGCATGCCGTATCTACATGAGAAAAAAATTGCAGATCTGCACTGCCCCGTATTATAACATTGGGCCTACTGCTACCTGATAAAACATCGGATAGCACTCAGCTATGTTATATTGTCCTGTGAGCGAGCCCTTATTGTAATAAACTAACTTTCTTTTCCCTTGCAACAGCTGTCATAACATTGGTTTATTATCCAAACATGACCCCCGTCTATTACTGAGAGCTGTAGAAGACCATGTACACTCCAGCAGTAATCACTTACATTTCCTTTGTGTAATATGATTAGAGTTGAGCCACCCCCCCCGTAGTGTTCAGGTTCGGTTCGGTTCGTAGAACACCGGTATGTTCGCCGAACTGTTCGTCGAACACCGTTAAAACCAATGGCAGGCAAACAAAAACACATAGAAACACATAGAAAACACCTTCAAAGGTGTCCAAAAGCTGACAAACTGCTCAGAAGACACAACTAACACATGGAAAAGTGACAAGTACATATAGTCATGCGAAAAGAAAAGAGGTGGAGGAGTAAAAGGAGGGGGAGACACAGATATAGGCATGTCATGCCCTTCTAAAATCAAGAAAGGCTGGAGTAAAAATCTAAAATCAGCCTACCAACACCCAGACGTCGTGACAAGAAAATTAAAAAAAGAAATATCTTTAGGTAGAATGGCGGTTCCATTCAGAACACTTTCCTTACAAGACGTAGTGGTATCCCCGTTGGGAGTCGTGCCAAAAACGGAACCCAATACATTCGGACTAATCCACCATTTGTCATATCCAAGGGGCAGGTCAGTAAACGACAACATCAACGTGGAACCAGGAACAGTAGTATATACTGTACATCCTTTGACAAGGCAATCAGGCGGGTCAAGAAGTTGGGAAGGGCCACCCTAATGGCCAAAACAGACATTGAGGGGGCGCCTATTGGGCTGCTTCTGGGAAGGAGCATACTATATAGATCGCTGTTTGCCCATGGGGTGCTCCAGATCCTGCTCACTATTTGAGGCGTTTAGTTGCTTCCTCGAATGGGTTGTCATGGACGTTTCTAAGGGGGCACATATTATCCATTACCTCGACAACTTCTTATGCCTGGGCCCAAAAGATTCACCACAGTGTGAATACACGCGGCAGTCCACCTGTGAGAAGGAGAGAGCTGGAGGGAGAGCGGACACCACAGAGCCGAGGAGTTACATTGATGACATCTTAATAATCTGGACTGAGTCTGAACAAGAACTTCTAAATTTCCATGACGAATTCAATACATTTCATCCCACCATAAACTTGACATTGGACTACTCAAAAATGGAAATCAACTTCCTGGATATCACCATAAAAATTCAAAATGGTTCAATCCAGACCTCGGTGTATTGGAAACCTATTGACCATCCCACACACCTCAGACGGGGACAGCTGTCACCCAAAATACATTAAAAAGTCCATCGTCTACAGTCAGGCCCTTAGATATAATTGTATCTGTTCCAGCCCAAAGGACAGGGATAAACACTTAAACCATCTTAAAAAAGACAATTTTAAATCAAGGCTACCACCCCACCTCCTTTGATGATCAGATCATTAGGGCCACAAGGATCCCTAGAAGTCAATTACTTCAATACGGAGAAAAAGAGGAAAATAATTGTCTTCCTCTGGTGGTGACCTACAACCCACAGCTTGAGGTACTAAGAAAAACTGCTAAAAAACATCATATCCTAGGGTTTGGAGCGGATGGATTCTGTTTCAGGACTCACCTGATTTTCATGACCTATTCTAATAGTTTCAACAGATGCTTGCGATTGGGTTCATAATTAGTCACAACGGCATAAGGACCCCCCCTCCCACTCTCCCTTGACCCTCTGTCTTTTCTTCTCTCTTTTCTCCCTCCTTTTCTTTTTTCTTTTTATATGGGCTTTTCAGATACAATATAGAAATTGCCTCAACATATGATCCTCTTATAGGCGGATATCTTATAAACATTATATTGTTCAATACACTATCATTTGAATTGTTATTTGAAAAAAGTGACACCATTTGAACTTTGGACATTTTTTATATGTCTATTTTGTTATATTTTCTTCAAAGTCGAATACAAAACAATAAATTTTTTCTTGATCTGCAAACTGTAAAATGATTCATAATTAATTCTTAATTGATGTTTAATTGATATTTAATAAAACAGATTGAATATAAAAACTTCATATCCTATACAAAAGTGATTGGCTAAGTATAAAAGGAGAAGAAAAGGAAAAATGTGTTTGAAAGCACTCAGGATCACCAAAAATACAAATAAATAATAATATTGAAGTTTATTAAACAAAGAAAAAAACAAAACAATTAAAAACACTTAAAGGGAATCTGTCATCCCCTGGGACCTATCAGACCACTAATATGGGCATACAGGTGATAGAAATGTGAATCTATACTTACCTGTATGGCCCATATTGGCGGTCTTGTGGCTGTGAAATTGCTTTTTATTACTTGTGGGTTATGCTGTGTTTCTGTCCGGGGGACGGGAAGAAATCCCACCTACTTTTTTAATTAAAATATTTCTCCCCTCCCCTGCACGTCACAGAGCCCTGTGACGTGCAGTACCCATGGCCGGATCCTGCGCCTGCGCACTTGACCTGTTATTTCCCTGCCGTCTGTGTACAAGTGTAGAGCAGGGATCTAGTGCGCAGGCGCCGGGAAGTCAGAGTGACTCGCCTGCGCACAAGTTCCCCGCTCTACACTTGTAGATCCGGCCATGGGAACTGTGACGGGCAGGGGAGGTGAGAAATATCTTAATTAAACTGTGACGGGCAGGGGAGGTGAGAAATATTTTAATTAAACAAGTAGGTGGGATTTCTTCCCGTCCCCCGGACGGGAGCACAGCGTAACCAACAAGTAATAAAAAGAAATTTCACAGCCGCAAGACTGCTAATATGGGACATACAGGTAAGTATAATACCTCATCTAATTGATACATATAAATATCAAACAACCTCCTCCTATGTATCAGGTGCCAAAATATCTAAAGCTACTCTGGACAAGCAGTTTGTGACGCCCTCCCTGAGCCGTTTGGGGGGTACTCAGACGGAGGGCCGGTGGTATGGTGTGGTGGGATGTCGTCGTGGCCGTGGCCCGATCCGTGCCCAGGGCTGTCACAATAAAAAGATGGGCTTTTGGATGAGTGGTTGTTCGACTATGCCACCTGTGGTTTCTGGTGAAGGCCACCAGCACTGCAACAGTCCTCTGAGGCTGATGTTCTGGCAGCTTGGTTGGTACTACTCCCCACAGGTGGAGCGGCGCCTCAGGGCAGCGTAAGAAGAGAGAGGGGGTATACAGAGTAGAACGCTGGCGGGTGCAGAGCCGCGGAGGAATGAACAGTCAGAGGCAGTAATTGAAGTCATCCAAGTCTTTACTCACAGTTGTGCTTTCTCAGCTCAGAGCTTCTCTCTGCTGTCACACGGCGAGCTGTGGCCGCCAGGGTGGGGTTTAGCACACTCCGGGTACTTCAGGTGCACTTGACAGGACCCCCGCTCTAGCGTGTTCCTCTCTCTGGTTGTACTTGTACTGCCTTGTGTCCCCCACTGAGTCCCGTACAGGTACTGCGATGTCCTATATGGGTAACTTGTAGCTCCCGGACAGACTGGGTGCCCTTTTTGGTGACTGTGGTGTGAACGTGGCGTTAGGCAGGGTCCCTCTGGATAAACGCAGATTAAGGAATACAGGTGGCAACTCTGCTCCGTCCGTATCCCCCTGGGATCCATTTAAGCCTCCAGACTTTTCTGACAGGGACGTGAAGTGCAAAGTCAGATAATCGGGGACCGGTACCCCCTCTTGCAGCAGGGTCTCTCTGGCAGGGCCAGAATAAGGGTTGCAGGTGGCAACTCCACTCCGTCTGCACCCCCCTGAGATCCTTTTGCCTGTGGAGCTTTTCTCCTCTGCTCCCCTCCTGGGCCTTCTTGGTTGGACTCTGACCGGGGACAGAGCCGGCTATAACTCAACTCTGCCCCAATCCCCCGTCTCGAGGCCTGAGACCGAGAACCGCAGACCCCTGAGCCGGCCGCAGCCTTGTGCTGTCAGACCGTCTCAAAGACTCATGACTAAAGACACGGTTATAAAATTGGCCTCTGATTATTTATGATTCTATTAAGTGCTACAGTAATGTGCTTCCTCCACGCTCACTCACTACATGGTTCCCCCTGACTATTGGTTCCCCCCAACTCCTCTATTCGAGGTCGGGGCAGCACTATGGTGCTTTAGACCTCCCTGCAGCACGGGAGTGGTGTAGTGTTGAGTGTGTGGTTGGGGTCCTGTGTGGTGCTCCATCCTTACCTCGGAGAGGAGATACCACACCTCGTTCTGAGGTGCTGTACCCCTGTGGCGACTGAACCCTCAGGGGCGCCACATTCCCCCCTGGTGAAACACAGCACGTCCGCGGGCTGCAATAGAGTAAAAGATTGGTACATTTCAAACATTCAAAAAATTTTAAATGCTTTGTAAACAATAAACAATCTTCCCTTTATGGGAGGCTCAGATACTTTAACGTTACAGGATATATGGTATAAACATATTCAACATTAAAGAGACATTATGCATGTAGAAAAATATTATAGAAAAAGTGTTAGCTCAGCAGCATGAGGGACCTGTCCAAAACCCTCAACGTAAGCCCTGGGGTGGCTGCAGGGCATGAAGATCCCGAGTTGGACCTCCAGTAGAGCCACAACCAGACAGGTTTTGCTTCTGAGGTCAGAGGTAGAGATGATTTCGCATAAAACCAATAGGGGGCACCTAAATAGGTGCAAACTATGTACAATGTTAGTCTGTCTGCTGCTCAATGTCCGCAGGGACAAATGTTTGTTTCAGATAAACCGGGTGTAAAGACGAGCATGAAAACAAATAAAAGTTCACACAACAGGGAGGTGTATCCGCCGGGGCTGCTCAACAGTGGGATCCCCACCGGGGAAAAGGCTCGTGCTTGCCGACGGAGCCTGACCGGTCCTCTGTGACCAGGTGCGTGGGAGCATCTTCTTTAAACACCCTGTGGACATCCAGGGCATACCACCCACGCTCCCCGTGGTGGCGGGTGAAGGACACCAGATCACCCGGGTAGAGATTCCGGCCAGGGTGGCCCTGCTCCAGCTACAGCTCGACGTCCCGCCGGTTGACGAAGACGTCCCAGTTAAACTGTGGGCTACGGATGAAGCCCCATCCTGCCTCCTGGTGGAAGCGCACGATAAGGCCTTCCTCCCGGGGGCTTGGACGGATGGCCTCCTCCTGATGGTCCTTTGTTTTAGCAGCTTTGGCGTGCACCTCCAGGCGCTCACAGCGGATCCTCCTCTCTCGCCGCTCCTTCTCGAGCTGGAGGAGCTCCTTACGGCAGAACTGCTCCCACCTCCGCGCTTCAGACAGGGTCTCCCGGAGGAAGCCCATCAGGTCCCCCCCCCTGGTTGTCCCAGGAAACTCTTCTGCCACCAGGCAGGCGACCGGAGGTGCAGGCAGCGGCAATAACAGGGGGCGTTACTGGCCCTCAATTGGTGCGGACCGGTCCGGGTTGGGGCAGGTGTGCACCCAGGAGAGTGCAGGGTTCTCCGGATTGGGAGTCGGGAGGCATAGTAGGCCTCCGGGAGTGGCGGTGGCTTGGGCCTCGACCTCCAGAGCCATGAGTTGCACCCAAACGATGGCGCCCGGGGACAGGGGTGACGGCAGGAGATCTAGGAGGGCTTCGGTGCATCCCGCGCCCGGGATAGGGGTTTCGGCCTTACCCGCTCTTGGGCTGCACAGGGCCTCCTGGGCTTCCTCCGCCTGGGCTGGGGCCTCAGTAGTCAGGCGCGACGAGCTTTGGTGGCGGGCCTTGATCTTGCGCAGCACCTCTTCCCTCCATTCGGCAGCGGCCAGTTGTTGGGTCTCTTCGACCCTCCGGGTCAGATCCTGCGTTTCACCGCGGAGGAACTCGGCCTCCTCCACGGTCAGGTGTATTCCCTCCATAGTGAGGGAGGTGGCAGCTGGTGGGCCAGCGACGGAGGGCATCTCCTTCGCGGCGTCCATCTCTGCTGCAGGGTGCGGTCTCTCTGGACTTGTTGTGGCTACACCCTGTCTCCTCCTCCTTTTGGGGCGGCTCCAGGGCGGCTGGCTGACGGGCACTCCTTGGGACGTCCCATCCATCTTGACGGACACTACTATGCGGACAGTCTCTGATGCAAGGGGCGGTCTGTATTTTTGGCACCATTGGGGAGCCAGGCCCACGATAGGAGGTCTTAGGTGGCTGTCATTTTTGCACATAATGGCGTCCGTTGTTCTTGGGCGGACGCCACATTGAGTGTATAAAGACAGTCTTTTGTGAAACGCGCACAGTACCCGGCGGCAATGGGGATTAACTTCTTCCGTTGCTGCGGGCACGCAATCCTGCCGACTACGCCATGTTTGTGATGCCCTCCCTGAGCCGTTTGGGGGGTGTACTCGGATGGCGGGCCGGTGGTATGTTGTGGCGGGATGTTGTCGTGGCCGTGGCCCGGTCCGTGCCCAGGGCTGTCACAATAAAAAGATGGGCTTTTGGATGAGTGGTTGTTCGACTACGCCACCTGTGGTTTCTGGTGAAGGCCACCAGCACTGCAACAGTCCTCTGAGGCTGATGTTCTGGCAGCCTGGTTGGTACTACTCCCCACAGGTGGAGCGGCGCCTCAGGGCAGCGTAAGAAGAGAGAGGGGGTATACAGAGTAGAGCGCTGGCGGGTGCAGAGCCGCGGAGGAATGAACAGTCAGAGGCAGTAATTGAAGTCATCCAAGTCTTTACTCACAGTTGTGCTTTCTCAGCTCAGAGCTTCTCTCTGCTGTCACACGGCGAGCTGCGGCCGCCAGGGTGGGGTTCAGCACACTCCGGGTAGTTCAGGTGCACTTGACAGGACCCACGCTCTAGTGTGTTCCTCTCTCTGGTTGTACTTGTACCGCCTTGTGTCCCCCACTGAGTCCCGTACAGGTACTGCGATGTCCTATATGGGTAACTTGTAGCTCCAGGACCGACTGGGTGCCCTTTTTGGTGACTGTGGTGTGAACGTGGCGTTAGGCCGGGTCCCTCTGGATAAACGCAGATTAAGGAATACAGGTGGCGACTCCGCTCTGTCCGTATCCCCCTGGGATCCACTTAAGCCTCCAGACTTTTCTGACAGGAACGTGAAGTGCAAAGTCAGATAATCGGGGACCGGTACCCCTTCTTGCGGCAGGGTCTCTCTGGCAGGGCCAGAATAAGGGTTGCAGGTGGCGACTCCGCTCCGTCCGCACCCCCCTGAGATCCTTTTGCCTGTGGAGCTTTTCTCCTCTGCTCCCCTCCTGGGCCTTCTTGGTTGGACTCTGACCGGGGACAGAGCCGGCTATAACTCAACTCTGACCCAATCCCCCGTCTCGAGGCCTGAGACCGGGAACCGCAGACCCCTGAGCCGGCCGCAGCCTTGTGCTGTCAGACCGTCCCAAAGACCCAAGACTAAAGACACGGTTATAAAAATGGCCTCTGATTATATATGATTCTATTAAGTGCTAAAGTAAAGTGCTTCCTCCACCCTCACTCACTACATGGTTCCCCCTGACTTTTGGTTACCCCCAACTCCTCTATTCTGGGTCGAGGCAGCACTATGGTGCTTTAGACCCCCCTGCAGAACCAGATTGGTGTAGTGTTGAGTGTGTGGTTGGGGTCCTGTGTGGTGCTCCATCCTTACCTCGGAGAGGAGATACCACACCTTGTTCTGAGATGCAGTACCCCTGTGGCGACTGAACCCTCAGGGGCGCCACAAATGTAACACCAAATGTGTAAAGAGGGTCCAATGCCCCTGCAATATCCAAGTCCAGTTCAATCTATTTTAGCTAGCACATATAAAGAACATCTATGCATAGGTATAAATAGCAATTGAAAAAAAGTGCATGTGACAGGGGGCAATGTAGAAAATTAATAATGCCAGCAAATCCAAAGTTCATATAAAAGCACAGGTCTAGTAGTTCAAAGCTCAAATAGTCTATAGTAGAAAAAGACCTGTACTGAAACACAGTCTACCTGTTAGTAGACAGCACAGAACCCACTTATACAATACAAGCAGAATGGTTGCTGATAGACCTGTGCATCATCAGTGGCTTCTGGTAGACCTGTACATGATCAAATGGATGAGGGAAGAGCCTGTTCTCCTGTTATGTATATGCTCCTGCCCCAGCATCAGCACATCAAACTCCATAAAACAGACACATTACCTTTGCAGATGATTTTTTTGTGTTTACCAGTGTAATCAGACCCAAATTTAAAATAATGCTTTGTAAAAATAATATCAAGAAGTCACATCAAAACTCCAATCTTCATATCAGATCCAGTGTTATCTTGATATAATTTATTACGTATAACAGTAAATCCTTTATCATTTTGAACACAAGTATATCAACTTTTTAAATCTAAAGAACAGATCAAAGTGACTTCTGAGATATCCAGAGTATTAATACACTGCAAAAATCATTTGTAGCTAATGATAGGTGCATTTGTATCCTTATATCAAGATAAGTCTTTGTCTAATGCCAAGATGTCTCATGTTCTATGGACTTTGATTAAAATTTGGGCAAACAAGTCCTTGTGAACATAGGGTTAAAATATTGATTCTTCAGTCTATATTTAATGCTATTGCCATTAGTTTTTACTAGATGGATGGCATTGAATTGAAGTAAAAAGAATATTGCATAATTATTTACCTATCATTAGAACGAGGGACTGGAGATTTCCATTCCCAATCACAATCCGCTGCTCTTCTTGGCACAATATATGCATCTGCATCATGTGCACATAAGTATTGGAAGACGACCACCATACCAACTACCACTGCATAAACTAAACTACTATCAGTTCCCAGTGGAGACGTGGCTGTGCTAATTTCATCTTATAATTTATTTATGTTAGTGAACAAACCTTGATTGTGAGAAAAGTAAAATGCGATTCCGCAGCTGCCAATTCAGAGATGGAGACAAGGCCAGCAATATCCAATCACTCCACTGGCAGAACAGGCTACAATATATCAACATAATTCATTTCTGGCATTCAGAAAATATTTGGGAGCAGAATTGTAAAGATTAATGTAGGATTTAGTTTGGAGTGGATATTTATTGTAAGAAACAAACATGATGTGAGTCATGTCTTAAAATCATTTCACTTTAAAGTAATTTTTCTTAAATGGTCACTGTGCTTTCAGACCACTAGATCTCATTTGATGCATTATGGGCAAAAACCCAAAGAGATGAACTTTAATATATGTTGGTGTGCATGCAGCATGTAAGCGTGTGTTCACACTGGCCACCAAACAGACAAAACCCAAGATAAAAACATAATAAGCAAATACCCCGCAGTAAATAGATAAATATCAATAGTGCATGAAAATAATATAGGATGCTTAATTAACATAATTTTGATTTAAAAAAAAAGTAAAAGCCACCCCACACGTCAAGGTGACCCTATTCGGGACAGTCCTAACCTCTATTATTAAAAGCTTACCATTTGTCAAGTGACGTACATTTGAATAAGTCCAATATGACTAACCAGATTAATTACAGGTTTTGGTATAAATTATATTACCACATGTCAAACAATTTACCAGTTGGTGCAGTAGATTCTAAGAAAACCAACAGATGCAGCATTGATGATCTGCATGTTTTGAGTCTGTGTATTTGAATAATTAATTGAAAGGCGATGTGTTCAAAATAATAGCAGTGTGGAGTTCAATTAGTGAGGTCAATCATTCTGTGAAAAAACAGCTGTGAATCAGGTGGCCCTTATTTAAGGGTGAAGCAAGTATTTGTGTACATTTCTCCTTGAAAGCCTGATAAATATGGTTCGTTCGAGACATTGTTCAGAAGAAATGCGTACTTTGATTAAAAAGTTGATTGGAGAGGGTAAAAGTTATAAAGAAGTGCAGACAATGATAGGCTGTTCAGCTAAAATGATCTGCAATGCTTTAAAATGGAAGACTACCATTCGAATGAGAAAAAAGGAAAGGATGATCCAGCATATCAGGCTAGTTTCTTAAAATAAAACATAGCTTTTATTGTGCTCATTAAAACATTGCTACACATCAATTGTCCATGTGGTGCACTACAAGGATCAGGACCTACGCGTTTCAACGTTTAAGTCTTAATCAGTTGTGTATTTACCATTCGAATGGATCGAATGATAGTCAGAATGGCAAAGGCTCAGCTAATGATCAGCTCCAGGAGATCAAAGACAGTCTTAAGTTACCTGTGAGTACTGTGACAGTTAGAAGACGTCTGTGTGAAGCAAATTTCTTAGCAAGAAGTCCCTGCAAAAAGTACGAAAAGTGGACAGTAGAAGATTGGAAATGGGTGATTTGGAGTAATGAGACGAAAGTCAATAGACTAGGCTCTGATGAGTGCAAATAGGTCTGGAAAAGTTGTGATGTATATACCACCATGTGCGAACCCAGAGGCTGCTGGGGATGTGTTGTCAGGGGTGATGGCCCGGCTTCAGACTAAACACTCAAACTCTCTAACTGTAATTTCTGGGGATTTCAATCGAGTAAAGATCTCATCTGCAATACCAAAGTTCTATCAATATGTCAAATGTCCTACACGGGACAACAACACACTGGATCTCCTCTTTGCTAATGTTAAGAATGCTTATTCATCGGCTGCATTACCCCCCCTGGGGAAATCTGACCACAACCTCATACTATTGTCTCCTGCTTACCAACCAGATGTCCGCAAACAACCAGTGACAATTAAAAAGATAAGGAAGTGGTGTCCAGCAGCAGAGGAGGCGTTACAAGACTGCTTTGATTGTACAGACTGGGAGGTGTTGTGTACCATGAAAGAGAATTGTGATGTTAATGAGATTACTGGCAGAGTTACTGATTACATCAACTTCTGTATGGACATTGTAGTACCTGTTCAAGAGATTCGGTGTATGCAAACAATAAGCCATGGATTACAAAAGAGTTGAAACATTTACTAAACATGAAAAAACTGGCTTTTAAAAGGAGGGACAAGGAGGCGTTGAAAATTATACAGCGAGACCTAAAGGGGAAAATTAAGATTGCCCGTGAGGCATTCAGAGTTAAATTAGAAAATCAATTTGCACAAAAAAGCTCCAGAGAGGTGTGGGCTGGAATGAAGCTAGTGACTGGGTTTAAGGCAAGGTCGGAGCAGGGGGGTGGTGGACTTAGAATGGCTAATGAAATGAATGAGTTCTTCAATATATTCAGCAATAAAGGTGCGGTAGCAGCAGGGAAGGGGGAGGAGGCCGGGGAACAACTAGCTAAATTAACAGGGGGTGAAATAGATCATTTCTCGGTCTCCAAAAATGACGTGAGGGACCAGTTTAGTAAGCTGGCCATTGGCAAAGCAGCAGGGCCTGACGGTCTCAGTCCACGTGTCCTCAGAGTGTGTGCAAATGAGTTGTGTACTGTCTTCCAGCATCTCTTTAACCAGAGCTTACAATCAAAGAGAGTACCAGTGCTATGGAAGACTTCCTGCCTGGTGCCGGTTCCCAAGACTACCTTCCCGGCTTCCCCGGGGGACTATAGACCGGTGGCCTTAACATCGCATGCGATGAAGTCCTTGGAGAGAATAGTACTTGCTCACTTGTGTCCGAGGGTGATGGCGCATACTGATGCTCTTCAGTTTGTGTACCGGCAGGGACTGGGGGTGGACGATGCTGTAGCGTCTCTGCTACAAACAGTACATTCCTTTTTGGACAATGATGGAACCACAGTGCGTGCTTTGTTCTTTGATTTCTCTAGTGCGTTCAACACATTACAGCCACTCTTACTGCGTGGAAAGTTGATTAAAATGGTGGTGGATGAGGGACTTGTGAATTGGATAATTGACTACCTGTCGGATAGGCCACAGTTTATTAGGTGGGGGACGGCTACATCAGATAGTGTACTGAGCAGTGTCGGAGCCCCGCAGGGAACAGTGCTGTCGCCATTCCTCTTTACATTGTACACAGCTGACTTTCAGTATAAATCAGACCGCTGTCACCTCCAGAAGTACTTGGATGACTCTGTGATAGTTGGCGGTATTGGGAAGGACCAAGATGAAGAGGAATATAGAAGGGTGGTTGCGGACTTTGTAGTATGGTGCCAGGCTAACCATCTAGAACTAAATGTTAAGAAAACCAGGGAGTTGGTGATGAGCTATGGAAGGTGCAAGAAGGTATGCCTACCTGTTACCAATGACGGTCAGGATGTGGAGATGGTGGACAGTTTCAAATATTTGGGGGTTTACCTGGATAGCAAGCTAGACTGGAAGTGCCACATGGAGAAGGTCTACAAGAAGGGAATGAGTAGATTGTACTTCCTAAGGAAGTTAAGGTCTTTTAATGTGTGTGGCAAAATGCTTGAGGTGTTCTACCAATCCATTGTGGCTAGTGCCACCTTTGCGGCAATAATTTGCTGGGGTAACAGTGTGCGTGTTGCTGACGCCAACAAGCTCAACAAACTTATAAAGAAGGCTAGCGCGACGGTGGGCCTACAGCTTGGGACTTTTGAAGAGGTGGTAGAGGATAGGATTAAGAAGAAGTGCAGAGCTATAATGGGCAACAACACACACCCGCTTTATGAACTGTTTGCGAAACAGAAGAGCACATTCAGCAATTGCCTAATACAACTAAGGTGTAAAAAGGAAAAATACAGGAGATCGTTTGTTCCAACAGCTATGGGGGTGTTTAACAAATGTCTGAAAAGCAATGTCTAAAGCATTCCAAATGTTATGTTATCATATGTGTCATGTTCGAGATCTGTGTTCTGCTGCTGTGATACCGCAATTTCCTCCGGGATAAATAAAGTATATCTTATCTTATCTTATCTTAAAAAACAAGGTAAAAAGGGGCTAACGGATTGAGAAATTGAAGGAACTGTCAAGTTCAGTGGAAGAAGCCTGATGATATGGGGTTGTTTCACAGCCAAAGCCATTGGATATTTCACCATGATCAATGGTGGTCTCAGTGCTGAGCTATATATTGAAAAACTTGGCATTCATATGACTCAAATAGATTCTTTATCAAATTTTAATAGGGGAAATGAAGTACAAAAAAAAAGTAAAAACGTTTCGGTCACAGTTGACGTTCATTAGTGTACTAAAATAAAATACAAGTGTGAGGTCACAGTAAAAATAGTCATGTATCAAAGGGAAAATAACAATGACAATATCAGTAAACAACAGGAATCAACACATGTCAATGGGTACAAAGGGATGGGGACAAACATTGGCCCTCAACATGCTAACTGTTATATGTCCACATTTGAGGACAGGGTTGTCTACCCCAACCATTTGTACAAATCACAATCCATTTTATGGAAACGTTATATAGATGATATATTCTGCATATGGGGGGGCACGCCCAAGACCCTTAATGAATTTTTTGCTACAATCAATGCCGCCTGGGATGGACTGCGAGTCACCATTTTCTTGAGCACAGACTCAATTCATTTCTAGACACCATGAGCCTTAAAGATAAAGATGGCCAACTTTCCTCTGATCTTTATATTAAACCTACTGACCGAAACGGACTATTGCACTACAACAGCCTACATCCTAAATCAACTATCACCTCAGTCCCCAAGTCCCAATTCCATCGTGTCAGAGGCACTGGCAGTAATCCCTCCACCTGTGACATTAGACTCAAGGAGATGCAACAAAAATTTGAGGAAACGGGCTATCCTCTTGACTTGTTACAACAATCCATGCAATCTCCAATTTGTACACGCACCCCAACATCTAACCGGATCCCGTTTGTACATAAATACCATCCGGCAGCATTCATACTCCATAAAAAAATCTGACAACACTGGAACATTCTTAAAAGCGCCTATCCATCTGTACCTGAATTAAATTATCCTTCCCTCCCATGTTTCAAAAGAGACCCTAATATTAAAGATCGTCTCATCCATGCCGATTTTGGCATGGCAAAAAGCTCGCCATGCCAGGGGTTTCTGGAGACACCAAAGACTGGTACATTCCCTTGTCATCAGTGCTACCAATGTGGCAACATTCTCCGTGGGAGCACCATATATCATCCTCACTTGGGTAAACAATATCCCATCAAAGATTATCACATGATTAATTCCACTTTTGAAGTATGCCTCATCAAGTGCCCCTGTGGCCTTATTTATATAGGTAAAATGACCCAGCCCATTAGGGATCGTATTTCTAAGCACAAGTCCACCATACGCTAAAAGAATTTGCTGCTCCCATTACCATACCATTTTGCATCGGCCAATCATTCAGTGTTTCAATTGAAATTTCAGGTGATTGAGCATGTCCCTCCACCACGACGTGGAGGGGACTGCATTCGCATGCTCAAATACAGGGAGGCCTACTGGATACACAAATTGCAATCTTTAAGTCCTAGAGGTCTTAACAGGGAATTTGACCTCCTCTTGTACACTTGAACGGTTCATAGTTGTGATTACTACGACATTGTTCTACTTAAAGCCCCCTACATGTTTTGTAATAATCTCTTTGAGACTTGTTCCTGTGCCATCACTGTCTCAGCAATGTATATGACCCAATTATGCTAGTTTTTGACTCTGACCATAAGAATTTCCAGTGAATATGTTCGATTCCATCATGATGGTTCTCCCTGAAGATAACTTGATATAAGGAATAGTATTTGCATAAGTACTGATTGATCTATTCATTTGTCTAACATATACCTTGTTATTTTCTAGAATCTGCCTTAACATCCACATTTCCCCTCCTGATTCCCATCCTACACCTCCAGACCATCCCTTACAACCTTGGTTCCACCCATTCTTGTCATCTCCAGTAATGGACGCTATCTGTAGCACTGTGGAACGCATAATATCGGTGGTGGAATGCACTCGGTGCGTCACCTCCGCCCATGTGATCCACCGACATCCAATAAGACCTGTCGACGTCATCGTGGCGTCATTTCCGGTCTCGCAGGTTAGGACCTGCAGGACCGGAAATGACACCACGATGACTGGAGCACATCCACGGCGTATGCATCACACTGACACCAATCCTGGGCTCCTAATTGCCTCTAGATTCTGCCCAATCTCTATTTAAATGCCCTTCTAGTTTTTTGTATACTCAGTGCTGAGTTATGTGTGAGTATCCAACAAGACAAGTTACTTTGCACACTCCAGTACTATGGGTATGAATAGGATGACATAGTGTTCCAGCAGGACAAAGACCAGAAGCATACATCGAGATTGGCGAAAAAATGGTTCAATGACAATGAAGTAGAGGTGCTGGATTAGCCTCCACAGTCCCCAGACCTCAACCCAATTGAACCCTTATGGGTAGAGTTGAAGAAAAAACTGTATACATGCCCAAGTGAGTCGACCAGTATGCACCAACTTTGGGAATGTGTAGAAGAGACCTGGGATCAGATTTTGGTCAAGACATAATTGAATCTGATCAAGAGCATGCCCAGAAGGATTCAGGTAGTGTTGAAAGACAAAAATGGATTTATAAAATATTTAAACAATAATAAAAATTTTAATTTAGATTTTTAGGAGCAAAACAGTAACAATGCAGTGACATGACAAGAATCTGCATAACTAATCATAGGCAAAATAGTCGCAAGTCAAATTTATGTATGAGATAGCCAAGATGATTGTCTATAAAATAATGGTAGTCTCATGTTCGAAATAGTAGTGGATAGTCAGATATAGAGCTTGAAAGTCAAAAGTTCAAAACATTGTTACCCTTTTGCTCATCACTGTATATATAGCGCTGTCCTCAGTAGTGTAGCTACCAGGAGGGCAGAGGGTGAGGTCACCCCAGACCCCTGAATCAGAGAGGCCCACCCGAATCTTACACCACTCCAAACTGTATCTGTGTGGGCAGCACACCAATACAGTTCATCTTTACATTCTGAATGGCCTCACTATCTTTGCACCCCATATACTATACAATACCATCAATTTTTGTCTTCCAACAGTCTTAGAGGGATCTATCCACTGTGAGTTAGTGTCAGACCAATAGCGGTGGTTTTGTTTGTTAACTTCACCATTCACAAAAAAGTTTGCCTCATCACTGAACATAATGTTCTGTGTAAACTGAGGGTCCTGTTCCAATTTTTGTTTTGCCCATTCTGCAAATTCAGTGCGCCGATCTGGGTCATCCTAATATCCGCCGAAGGGATGTTTGACTGATGCCACTCTCAAGTGACATGCGGCGAGTTCTACGCTGTGGGCTCTTGCTGAATGAAGCTAGGACAGCCACTGATGTTTCTTCATTAATGACAGTTTTCTTGAGTCCACATTTTGGCAAATCCAACACTGAACCTGTTTCACGAAATTTGGCAAGCAGTTTGCTAACTGTAGCATGGGAGATGGGTGGTCTCGTAGGGTGTCTTGCATTGAAATCTGCTGAAATGACCCGGGTACTGCGTTCATCAAACATCAAAACAATTTCTATCCGCTCCTCATGTGTTAACCTCTGCGACATGGCTGTAAACAAAGAGAAACTTGTAAGTAACTCATGAAAGAATAAAGTTACGTTAAAACCAAGCACACCATTGTTTTTCTTATGAAATTCTCAATAAGTCTGATGTGTCACATGACCCTTTTCCCATTGAAAAAAATAAAGTTGGATCCAAAATGGCTGACTTCAAAATGGCCACCATGGTCACCACCCATCTGGAAAAGTTTTCCCCCTCCGATATACTAATATGCCACAAACAGGAAGTTGATATCACCAACCATTCCCATTTAATTTAGGTGTATCCATATAAATGGCCCACCCTGTAGTGTCCTCTCCAACTTACTGCCCATTTATCATACAACAGTATATCCGCCTCCCAATCCAACCATAGATATCATCTAATCCTTTGTATTACTTGGATATTTGGGTTATTGTTGTGGATTTATCACTGCTAAAATCAGTAGAAATTACACCTGAATTACATTGTATGGCAGTAATGACATTGTGTCACCTTGTAAAAGGTTTCAGAGGTCAAGGTAGATAATTAAAGTCCATTTCATCTATATGCTAATGAATTGGCTGCGTGGCCTGGTCTGGTCCCTTTAAATAACATCTGCTGCTCCTGTTGATGACACCACGGAATGTTGTGGTTTCTGGCTCCGCCCCCTTGCATTATGACATCACACACATTATATAAGGAGCTGCAGAGACAACATTCCATCTGAAAGTTGCAGTTATTGGAGAGAGAGGTAAGTCGGCTCTATGTCACCTCTTGTTGTGTCCTTCATTCTCTTCTTTCATCTATTTCTCATTTATTTTTTATTCATTAAGGATTCTTTATTCTATATAATACAACAGGTCCAAAATGAATACTGAACCCCTCAGATTAGGTGACGTCCATGTTTTACAGAATTTCTTCCAATAGTAAAGACAGATACATCCCGTCACATCCTATATATCCAAGTGCAGAAATGACAGTGATTTACCGATTCTCCATCACATCTTATTGGTTTCTGACTTACTTGCTCATCACATCCATAGAATAGTTATAGAATAATTATAATTGAAAGAATCCCCTCAGCCATAACTGGAACACAACAACTTCTCAATTTTTGGGCCATGTATTGTTTTACAATCATTCAAATCTGGGAGATGAACGTTATATCCTGTAAAGCGAACACATGTAACCTGAAGATGCAGTAATTATGTAATTGTCTGGTGTTATTGAGACATATAGTGATATACAATCCAGATCAAAAATTTAAATCCAACCAATATTGGGAAATACCTGTACAACACCAATGTATATACATATTAGCTCCATATATAGTGAAACTATTTAAATAGTTCCCCATATTGGTAGGATTCCTATTGTTTGATCTCTAGTGTATTGAGCAATGCACTTCAATGGAAGCTGGCAGTAACAGCCACCACTTGGAAGATCACGGAATGTTGGGGTTGTTGATTCCGCCCCCATTAGATACTTCATGTGATGTCACTGAATGTTATGGTTGTTAGCTCTGCCCACATTAGCTCTTATTTTTCATGTCATGGAATGTTCTCGTTGCTGGTTTTGCCCCCATCATCTACTATTTGTAATGTTTTGGTTGTTGGTCCCTGATTTGGCACCCAAATAAGCCAAGCTGAAGGATGATGATAATGGACTTTATCTTGTTACCTCATGAACATTCTTGGTGTTGCCCCTCAGGAGGTGGCCAGTTGACATTTACTTGTGTTCAACTATATAAAGTGTGCTGCTTATCTGATGGTTAGTGCTGCGCTCACTCATTACTAGTGATGGGCGAGCACTAAAATGCTCGGGTGCTCATTGCTTGAGCCAAGCACATTCGAATACTCGGTTGCTCGACTCGAGCAATGAGCCCAATGTAAGTCTATGGGAAATTCAAGCATTTTTCAGGCGGTTCCTTCCGGCGATCTGCAGAGGGCCTAAAAATTGCCCAAATCGAAGGGAACAGTGCTTAAATGGCATGGGAACAGCATGGGGAAGACCTCTGGAAGCATTTCTGACTACCAAGTCACTGCTGCCAACAATGTTGTCAGAGGTATTACGCCACTTTTACGGACGCACAATAAAACACAAAAACGAAACCAAAATGGATTTTCCTGGGAAATATGTTAAGGAACATCCTTTCCATGGTAATGACTTGTATATAAGGCAAAATAAATAACCAAAAAACAAAAATACTCCTCCACATCTTGGTTTATGTTCACAAGTAGCGTTTTTGATGCGTTTTTGCACTTTTGCATTGCTTTCAACCGTGACAAATGCATTCACCGGGAAATGTCATTTTGACATTTTACAACCTTATCTGGCCATGTGGTGTGTGAGACATGATCAGACATATCCTGCTTCATTTATGAAGGAGGGACTCTGAAAGTCACAAAGCCTATTTTTATAGGGCCATCAGGCAGGCTTTACTACTTTTAAAGGGTCAGCAGTCGGCCCTCGCTATTCTTAAAGAGCCATCAGCCGGCTATGCTTTGTCATTCCCATTACTAAAGATTGGGTCTTCTATACTGTTATTGCATATGCAGAGAGTGGCAGGTCTGCCCAAAATTTGGATACACCCCAATACCCCTTTGAAAATTTGGATGCACCCCAATACCCCTTTGAAAATTTGAACGCACCCCAAAACCCCTTTGAAGAGACTTAGAGGATGTTCCCATAATTAGGAAGTGGGTCTCCCATACTGTTTGCCTATGCAGTGAATGCAAGGGTTGCCAAAAATTTGGAGGCACTCCAATGCCCCTTGGAAGAGACGTGGAGGTCAGAGGGCCTCCTGAAAACAATGTTCCCATTATTAGGAAGTGGGTCTCCCATTGTGTTTGTCTATGCAGTGAATTCAAGGGTTGCCAAAAATGGGCACTCGGCATGATGGGAGGAAGGAGGTTCAGGGTGAAGAATATGTGGTCCAGACTCACGGCTACTGAGAATTGACCGTGTGGAAGACAGGGTGGTGGTGGTGGTGGCTATGTGACTGGAAGCATTATCTGCTATCCAACCAATAACCTTTTCACACTGCTCTGTATTCAATAGTGGTGTTCTGCGGTCCCCTATTAATTGGGACAGGAAGGTCGAGCGAGAAGATGTGGGTGTTTGTTGTGGCACAATTTCAGATTGCCCACGACCTTGGCCTCTGCATGCACCATCACATCAACTTCCCCGTCCCTTGCCACGTGCCTTGCCCATCTTAAATGAAGGACAATATCTTCCACGCTCACCACAAATGGCTGAATTTGGAGCGAACTTATATGTGATCCGTGTGACGGACAAACCACAGTTTTAAATAGCTGGCCTGTAGGTGACTATTTTGAACAGCAAACTTGTGTCAATAGCTTCACTGACACACTGAAATTTTTTTAATGGAGGCCAGAAATGGCAGTATTTTCAGTGCAAATATATGTGATCTGTGCGACGGACAAATCACAGTTTTAAATAGCTGGACCTGGCTGTATTCTGCAATGCCAACAAGCAAATAGCGCAGAATAACGGTGTTCTCTGGTTTGCATTTTAAGCAAATAATGAGGATTAAGATCCAATATAAAATTATTCCTGGCCACTGAGACCTGGGCCTATTTCTAGAAATATTTAACAGCAGCAGCAGCAGCAGACAAAACTGGAATGGTGCCTCTTGTGCTATATGCACTGCAGTCTGCTATATACACTGCCTGCCTGATATCTCTGCAGATGGATTAGTCCTCAGAAGGACTGTTTGTTGAGATGGATATGTGTCTCTAATATCATTTTGTATACCTACACTAACTAGAAACAAGAAAATCTCTCCCTAGCTCAGCAGCACCTCTCCCTACACTGTCTGATTCTGGAGTGACTGTGACAAGCACGGCGGTGCCAGTTCTGATATAGACCTGATGACGCTGTGCAGCCATCCAATCACTATAATGCCACAACCACCATGGCTGCAGCATTACAATGAGTGGCAGGCAATCCCTGCATGTTGATTGGCGCTCTAAAGAGCACCATATATGCAGGGAGGGGACCCGAGCGCCCGCCGAGCAACCTGGAAATACTCGTCGAGCTCCGAGCATCTCGAGTAGTGAGATGCTCGAGCGAGCACCGAGCAGTAGCGAGCATGCTCGCTCATCACTACTCATTACATGTAAGTGCATTACTCTGTCTGGGTCTCCTACCACATCGAAAATATATTGAACCCCATATTAGAGCCACCACTCCTGAATTTGTCTCTTCCTATCCTACCCCTGGTATATGGGGAGAGATATCTACTCCTGTGGGAGGGATAGTTTATAGTGGCGTGGATGGAGCACACTTGATCACTCCAAAAAATAAACCAGGAGGAGATAGACAGGATGACTGAGGCACAATTGTCACCTCAGGCCTCCACCTATCCTGGACAGGTTGGGAGTTAAACTAGCAAATAAACTAAATAAATATGCTAATATAATGAATGGAATAGTGAAACAATAAGTTCTATTCATACTCTTAATGAGGAGGCTGCTCAGGTTAGGAAGGTAGCCCTTCACAGAATTACCCTTAACTACCTGTTAGCAATTGAAGGTGGAACTTGTGCTGTTATAGCTGAGGAATTCTGCTTCTGGATTGAAGATGCACATGATTAAAATGAGAGAAACATGGACATGGTAAAAGAGCTGCAACAAAAAGCTAGAGACATACATCCAAGGAGGGATGGAATTCCTTCTCCTGGATGGAGTCTATCAGAGTTTGGTTAAACAATATACTCTTAACTTTGCTAAAGCCAATAGTGGTAGTGATAGGATTGATTGTATTCATCTTGATTGCCTGGAAATTACTAATGTGATGTGTTTCTCATTGCAGGAAATGAATTATACTTTGGAATCACTGTCGACACAGACAGAAGAGGACCAATAATATGTCCGCCCCTGATTTTAACCATAGGAAGGATGACACTACAGCTACAGAGGTGACCGTCTGATAGCCTAGCTCGACTACCCACCTCTCCTGAAGACCCTTTCAGCCTTTTGAGACTTGGGTGGAGGACATCATCTCTGAAAATAGGGTCCCAGAGCTGCACCCCAACAGTTTGAGCAGCACTCTCACTCTCCGGAGTGTTTCTTGTGGTGGGATGCAGGTCTGGACAACAGTCGTCTGTCGTCCTTCTATTAGATAGATAGGAATGAATGTATGTGTGTGTATGCTTTAATAAAGATTGAGGAATGCTTAGATGAAATGACAACTATAAGGCAGCCAGGAATGGATGTCAGACATCCCATCATCTATGCAGACTAGCTGTATACTTTGTGTAGTACGGGCTGTCAAAGGGGTCATTTCACAATAGGCAGGAACATAGTTAGCTAGGTTACATAATGTGTAATAATGAAACTATCAAAGGGTGAGGTACTGTGGAAGAAATGACAATTCCATTGTCCTCCCTTTGATCTTAATATCTCTACATTTTGTATAATAATTAGAAAATGTTCAATAAAAACAATTTGAACAAGAAATAGAATATCTTTTCGTGACTCCTTCATGAACATTGTGTATACTAAATACTAAAATACTGTAAGAGCCGCCCCCGGCTGAGCCAAGCTGAAGGGGGAGAATGGACTTTATCTGGTCACTTCATGAACATTCTTGATGTTGTCCCTCAGGAGGGGCCAGTTGGCATTGTAGATGTGTATAACCTTATAAAATGTGCTGCTTATCTGATGGTTAGTGCTGCGCTCACTCATTACATGTAAGTGCATTACTCAGTCACTAAGCGCTCGCTCACACAGTCATCGATTCTCTCATGCGAGAGAATAGGGCCGATTATGCTGATGTCACTTGGAGCAAACTCTGTCAGAGTTTGAGCCAAGTGTAATCTTAGGCCACGTTCACACATACAGTATTTTGTCAGTATTTTACATTAGTATTTATAAGCCAAAACCAGGAGTGGAACAATCAGAGGAAAAGTATCATAGACACATGTGCACCACTTCTGCATTTTTCACCCACTCCTGGTTTTGGCTTACAAATGCTGATATAAAATACTGACCAAATACTGAACATGTGAACGTTGCCTTAGTGTGATCTAACTCTGTTGCATAAGAGAATCGTATCATAGGTGCGGAAAAGACAGAGAACTTTTTAGTTCTCCATCTTCTCTATTCTCTGTGTCCACGGTAATGGGACTGCACTTGGATGACATCCGAGTGCAGTCTGATATTTTACAAGCATGCTACAATTTTTTTTCTCATGCCGTATCTACATGAGAAAAAAATTGCAGATCTGCACTGCCCCGTATTATAACATTGGGCCTACTGCTACCTGATAAAACATCGGATAGCACTCAGCTATGTTATATTGTCCTGTGAGCGGGCCCTTATTGTAATAAACTAACTTTCTTTTCCCTTGCAACAGCTGTCATAACATTGGTTTATTATCCAAACATGACCCCCGTCTATTACTGAGAGCTGTAGAAGACCATGTACACTCCAGCAGTAATCACTTACATTTCCTTTGTGTAATATGATTAGAGTTGAGCCACCCCCCCGTAGTGTTCAGGTTCGGTTCGGTTCGTAGAACACCGGTATGTTCGCCGAACTGTTCGTCGAACACCGTTAAAACCAATGGCAGGCAAACAAAAACACATAGAAACACATAGAAAACACCTTCAAAGGTGTCCAAAAGCTGACAAACTGCTCAGAAGACACAACTAACACATGGAAAAGTGACAAGTACATATAGTCATGCGAAAAGAAAAGAGGTGGAGGAGTAAAAGGAGGGGGAGACACAGATATAGGCATGTCATGCCCTTCTAAAATCAAGAAAGGCTGGAGTAAAAATCTAAAATCAGCCTACCAACACCCAGACGTCGTGACAAGAAAATTAAAAAAAGAAATATCTTTAGGTAGAATGGCGGTTCCATTCAGAACACTTTCCTTACAAGACGTAGTGGTATCCCCGTTGGGAGTCGTGCCAAAAACGGAACCCAATACATTCGGACTAATCCACCATTTGTCATATCCAAGGGGCAGGTCAGTAAACGACAACATCAACGTGGAACCAGGTACAGTAGTATATACTGTACATCCTTTGACAAGGCAATCAGGCGGGTCAAGAAGTTGGGAAGGGCCACCCTAATGGCCAAAACAGACGTTGAGGGGGCGCCTATTGGGCTGCTTCTGGGAAGGAGCATACTATATAGATCGCTGTTTGCCCATGGGGTGCTCCAGATCCTGCTCGCTATTTGAGGCGTTTAGTTGCTTCCTCGAATGGGTTGTCATGGACGTTTCTAAGGGGGCACATATTATCCATTACCTCGACAACTTCTTATGCCTGGGCCCAGATGATTCACCACAGTGTGAATACACGCGGCAGTCCACCTGTGAGAAGGAGAGAGCTGGAGGGAGAGCGGACACCACAGAGCCGAGGAGTTACATTGATGACATCTTAATAATCTGGACTGAGTCTGAACAAGAACTTCTAAATTTCCATGACGAATTCAATACATTTCATCCCACCATAAACTTGACATTGGACTACTCAAAAACGGAAATCAACTTCCTGGATATCACCATAAAAATTCAAAATGGTTCAATCCAGACCTCGGTGTATTGGAAACCTATTGACCATCCCACACACCTCAGACGGGGACAGCTGTCACCCAAAACACATTAAAAAGTCCATCGTCTACAGTCAGGCCCTTAGATATAATTGTATCTGTTCCAGCCCAAAGGACAGGGATAAACACTTAAACCATCTTAAAAAAGACAATTTTAAATCAAGGCTACCACCCCACCTCCTTTGATGATCATATCATTAGGGCCACAAGGATCCCTAGAAGTCAATTACTTCAATACGGAGAAAAAGAGGAAAATAATTGTCTTCCTCTGGTGGTGACCTACAACCCACAGCTTGAGGTACTAAGAAAAACTGCTAAAAAACATCATATCCTAGGGTTTGGAGCGGATGGATTCTGTTTCAGGACTCACCTGATTTTCATGACCTATTCTAATAGTTTCAACAGATGCTTGTGACTCGCCCCCTGGGCCGTGGGGCACTCGGATCCGGGCAATTAGGGAAACGATGGGAGTAGTAGTGGCAACCCGGTTCCGTGGCTCAGGGTGGTCAGGCCAGTGGTAGTCCGTTATATTGATTATGTCCGACTACGCCACCCGTGGATTTGCGGTTATTAGGAACCGCCGCTGCATGCAGACCACTGGGGCTGATGAGATGTGCAGCTATGGTAGTGTGACTCCCCACGGGAAGAGTGCGGCCCCAGTGCAGTATAGTGGATGGTGGGAGTGATGGTAGTGCTGGAGGAGCAAGGAGCACACAGACAACAGGTTGCAGTCCAGGGTCTTTACTAAACAGGTAAACTGACCCACAAACAGTCCCAGCTAGGAGGGGACCTGGATGTCTGAGAGCAACGGGGAAATTGGCCCTGGTCAGGGTGAGGGTGTAGGCCTACCGTGCTTTCTGCGCTCCTTCTGACTATCTCCTCCTGATAGGATAACAGCCCACGTTTACGAGCTTCCGTGCTTTCTCGCCTGTATGGCCTGCGACGTGGGTTCCTTTCTGCTCCCAGCCTTGTACGGCTTTACTGGTCCCTTCGGTTGTGGCAGGGCCTCCAGGCTTCTTAGGCCAAGGAATGTACAGTCCCTTGCGGACTGGTTCTCTGCTGGGGGATGTGGAATCCTTCCAGTCTCAGACACCAAAGTCTGGTAAAGTTAAGTCTTTTCTCTGCCAAGACAGGCTCTCTTCGCCTCTTGTCTCTGGCTTGTGGCTCTCTCCTACTGCCACACTTCCTCTTAGGTTACAATGCAACTTTCTGTCCCTGCTCCACTCTGGGACACGTCTCAAAGCTGAGACAGGCAATCCAGTTCTCTCTAACCCTGTCCCCAGTACCAGCTTTTATAGGGGCAGCCAGCTCCCCCTACTGGCCTGAGACAGGAGTCATTGCATGCTAATGTTCCCCTAACCAGAGAACCTCCCCCTTGCTCTCAGACACAGCTTTAATTACACTTGTGGCATCCAGGTAGGGTGACACATTCCCCCCTAGTGAAATTTAGTACTCCGGGACTAAACAATAAACAAAGACAATATGCATAACCATAAAACATTAGTAGACAGACGACGCACAAATTGAGTTCTTTAGGTCACAGTGTGGCCTGTGACCGGGTGTCCATATCACCAAAACAACGGGGAGCCTTAACCAGGTGGGGGTCTGTCCTACCCCAAGTCCTTTACAGTCTTAGTTCATTCCTGGGTTAAGCTCCGAACGCAGTCCATACAAGGTCCCGGTTATAAAAAGTCCATAACCTGTGAATCCTTACGGTAGCTGCAAGAAACTGAAACACAGAATTACCAAACAAGCAAGTAACTTGGCAAACAATTCAACATTTGGCAACAGGGTTATTTACAATTTTAGTACATCCTATATTCTCCAGCGAGCGGGTATCTGTCCCTTTGTGCTCCTGGTTGACCTACGTAGCCCACTGTCTGGTGGTGGACCAACCTGGCTTTCCCCACTAGCGTTAGGGGTACAGCTACCAGCTGGGTGTACAGGTAGGGCAGGCAGCTGTCTGCGGGTTCTTTGGCTTACCGCAGGCATGGCAGGCTCACTGTCAGCAGAGGGTTGACTCTCCTGGGCTGCTGGAACAGGCTCTTCTGCCTCTGGAACCGCTTGCTCCTCTTCACCTTCCGGCTCTGGTGTTGGTTGTTGCTGTGCCGGTTGCAGGAAATGCAGGACGGGTACCACTATGGCATCATTTATGCGAGTCCAGGACTGAGGGAACTCTCCGAGAACGGTGCTGATCATTTCTTCCTTGTCCTCTGCGGGTTCAAGGTCACTCTGATCCTCTTCTGCACTACGGAGTTGCTCGGGGCATCTTTTGAGGTGGGGCCTGGAGACGACACTAGTGGTTTCTCCTCCGTCCTTGGTGATCACGCACACCTTTGGGTTGTCGTGGTCAGACTGCAGTACGGTGTAGGGTTCCCTTTCCCACTGGTCGTCCAACTTATGTAGCCTTCTCTTCCGCTTTAGGACTTGCTCACCAGGTTCTAGGGGACTAGCAGGGGCGTGTTGATTGAAGAGTCTTTCTTGCTTCTCTCTCACCTGGGCCAGGCTCTTCTTCACACTCTCCTGTACCTTCTTGTACTGCAGTTGCCTTTCCGCATCCCAGTCCGCATCCGGGGAGGTGTCCTCAGGTATTAGGACTCCCATCTCCAGGTCTACGGGCAGCTTTCCTGGTCTCGCTCGCATCAGGTAAGCCGGGGTGCAGTTTGTAGCGTTCACTGGGATGTTGTTGTACATGTCTACCAGGTCCGGCAATTTTTCTGGCCACAGGCTGCGTTCCTCCAGGGGCAACGTCTTCAGGAGATCAATGACTATATTGTTCATCTTCTCACACATCCCGTTGGTTTGGGGGTGGTAAGGCGTTGTCCGAATCTTCTTACAGCCATAGAGGTTGCAGAACTCCTGGAAGATTTCAGCTTCAAACGCTGGACCCTGGTCTGTCAGGACCTGTTCCGGATACCCGTGTGGACGGCAGAAGTATTGTTGGAAGGCTCGGGCCGCTGTTTGGGCTGTCAAGTCCTTTACCGGGACCACCACTAGAAAACGGGAATAGTGGTCCACGATTGTCAGGGCATAGATGTATCCTGACCGGCTGGGAGCCAATTTGACATGGTCCAGAGCTACCAGCTCAAGAGGCTGCGTGGTGACGATGGGCTTCAAGGGTGTCTTCTGGCTGGTACGGTCCTCCCTCCTTAGGTGACAAGGGCCACAGTCTCTGCACCACTTTTCTACAGCTCCTCTCATGCCGACCCAAAAGAACCTTCCTCTTAGCAGGAACTCCAGTTTCTTCCAACCGAAGTGTCCCGCTCTGTCATGGTAAGCTCCCAGGACCATAGCTGCATCCCGCCTTGGAACCACGACTTGCCAGGTCAGCTCGTGCGTCCGGTGGTTGACAATCCTTCTGCACAACTTGCCTTCGTAGAGGAACAGCTTGCTCTTCTCCTTCCATAGCTGCTTGGCTTCCTCTGGGGCATCTGGATCTAGGCGGGCGTCTTCCCGGGTCAGCAGATCTTTCACCAGGCGGACTGCAGGGTCACTATCTTGGGTCTCGGCCCAGCTGTGGTGAGGTAGGGGATTCATCATCACAGTTGTTAGATCCTCCTCCTTCACGCGGTGAGAGTGTTGAGCGGCTCCATACCGGTGAAACGCAGGGAGTTCTACCTCTTCCAGCTCTTCTGGGTCTTCGTCACCTTCAGGTAAGTGAGGCATTCTTGATAGGGCGTCCGCGTTGGCATTGGTTTTGCCTGCCCGGTACTTGATCACGAAGTCATAGTTGGAGAGACGGGCCATCCACCGCTGTTCCAGGGCACCCAGTCTTGCATTGTCCAGGTGTGTCAACAGGTTGTTGTCCGTGTACACGGTGAACTTTGCAGAGGCCAGGTAATGCTTGAAGCGTTCCGTCACGGCCCACACCACCGCCAAGAATTCTAGCTTGAAGGAGCTGTAATTCTCCGGGTTCCTCTCAGTGGGCCTCAGCTTCCGGCTGGCGTATGCGATCACCCGTTCTCTGCCCTGTTGGTTTTGGGACAGTACGGCTCCCAGTCCCACATTACTGGCATCTGTGTGGAGAATGAAAGGCTGGCCATAATCAGGGTAGGCCAGGATCTCATCCCTAGTGTTGAGCCACCCCCGTAGTGTTCGAGTTCGGTTCGGTTCGTCGAACACCCGTGTGTTCGCCGAACTGTTCGTCGAACTGTTCGTCGAACACCTTCGAACACCGTTAAAACCAATGGCAGGCAAACAAAAACACATAGAAACACATAGAAAACACCTTCAAAGGTGTCCAAAAGCTGACAAACTGCTCAGAAGACATAACTAACACATGGAAAAGTGACAAGTACATATAGTCATGCGAAAATAAAAGAGGTGGAGGAGTAAAAGGAGGGGGAGACACAGATATAGGCATGTCATGCCCTTCTAAAATCCAAAAAGTGAGAAGCCGACACGGCCAGTCCGCTCCTGCCCGTGCCACCTCCGTGTCGCCGGGTTTGTGCCAGAGCCGCGGTGAACCCTGACGGCCAGCCCCCCTCTCCCAATACTGGTGCCTGTCCGCTGGTGGGTCGAGCGAGCCCCCCTGTGGTGGAGGCAGCTCTAAGCTTTTTAATTTAAATTGTCTCTCTAATTTGAATGAATACACTTTAAATCCATTTACAAAGATCTATTGGAGGGCAAGTCTCATGCCAGCAGCCGCGGTAATTCCAGCTCCAGTAGCGTCCACTAAAGCTGCTGCAGTTAAAAAGCTTTTATAAGGATCGAGCTCGGCTGTCCACCGCAAGGCATCCTACTGCCAGTCCCAGCCCCTATGCCTTGGGGTGCCTCCTGATGCTCTTCACTAAGTATCCCATGGTCCCGAAGCATTTCCTTTGAAAAAATTAAGTGTCTAAACTACAGGTGGTGCAGCTTGCTTAACAGCCGGGATAATCCGCTCACTAGCAGACACTGCTACTAGGCACAAAGTATTTCCTGGGCTAGATGCAGTTAAAAATTTGTAATTAGATACTCTCGTTGGATGCTGAGAAAGCATTCCATAGAGTCTCCTGGCACGCCATATATGATTCTCTTAAAAAGCTTGGGGTAGGGGTCTAGGGGACCCTTTTATAGCCAAAATCACGGCCCTGTATCGCAATACGTCACCTAGGCTGAAGATAAATGGAACTGTAGCACCCTGAGGGCTCGGTTGCTACAGACGTATTGCACCTCACCCAGAGGTGTGATATCTCACTCTCAGGTAAGGATGGAGTGTGGATCAGGACCCGACACCTGCATGCATTACACCACATTGCCGTGGGGCAGGGCGACCAATATGCCCCTGAGATGGGCACGACAGTCCCTGTCCCTGGCTGGAGTGGGGGGAGGGAACACTGAGGAAGGGGAACCCTGTAGTGCAGGAGCAGGGAGGAAGCAGTTCCTGGGTGCATTGAGAAGGGAGTATAAAAGGTGGGCACCATCTTAGTTCAGTGCAGAGAAGTCTGAGCAGAAGTGGCAGGGAGCAGGGGCTCTGCATGAGCTCTGCTCCGGAGGCGGGCCTAGTAACAGAGGCCCAGGCCTGGAAGAGGGAGAAGGAAGGAAGAGGAGCGGAGAAGGCTCCAGGAACGAGGAATGAAGGGATCCCAGGGGTGCGGACGGGCGAGTCGCCACCGCACGCCCGAATCCACCTGCGTGGAGGGGTCAGGCCAAAGGGGGAGACCGGTCCCCGAACTAGTGGAGGCAGGAAACGACCCTCAGCTAGAAACCGGAGGCTCTGACATTTTATGTGGCGCAGCCCCTCGCTACACCCGCTAGGAAGGCACCACATAGGGTCAGGGAAACTGGCGCCAAGTTTACCAAGAGGAGGCCCGAGGCAGCCGGACAGAAGTGTTGGTAAGAAAGGCCAGACAAAGGACACACAAAGGGGGTCCTGTGAAGTGCTCCAAAGTTATCTGGGAGTTGTCTGAGCCCCTCACCTGGTGAGCACAGTACGACGTGGGCAGCCGTTACCTGCAGACGTGGTCTGGATAATAAGAACTGTGAGTAAAGGCCCTGAACTGCATCACTGACTCCGTGTCGTTACTGCTGCTGCCCTGCACCATCACCCCCATCCTCCGCATACACTGCCCTGAGGCTATACTCCTCCCGTGGGGAGTTATGCTACGCTCTGCTGCACCCACAACACCAGCCTCAGTGGTCTGCCCTGTAGCGGCGGTTCACTCTGACCGCAATCCACGGGTGGCGTAGTCGGACATTTAAACATGAAAACCACATAAATAGTTCCGCCACTGGTTTGACCGCCCTGAGCCACGGAACTGGGTCGCCGCCACGAAGACTACAACCACCAGCATCCACCAAAAAGGGTCCGGCTCCGGGTGTCCCAAGGCCCAGGGGGTGCGTCAGAACATTTTCATCACCTTTCACAATCACCAATGGGACAAGGCAGTGATGTCCTCTGTCCCCTCTCTTATACATCCTAGTGACGGAGCACCTGCTCTCATCAATTCGCCATAACCCCAATATTAGGTGGATTGAGGTGGGAGGCACCGAGTACAAGTGCTCTCTATTTGCTGATGATGTCCTAGCATATATCACTCAATCACATATATCCATCCATGCTGTTATGGCTGAAATAGATCACTTTGTTACATGGTAAAATTTTAAAATCAATGCAGCGAAGTCTGAGGCCCTCGATGTCTCCCTCCCCAAATCCATATAGGATTCCATCCAGTCCAACTTTCCCTTTGCCTGGCCCTCACAGGGTATCAAATACTTAGGAATTCCTATTCATAGAGACCTCTCCCATCTATGTTATCTTAATTTTGGGCCCTTTATTGAACAACTCCATACAGACCACGGTTGGCAAGTTAGAACTGTAAGATTCACTACGTGAACCACTGGTGTTTTGTGGAAAAGCACATGTACACTGCGTTCCAAATTATTATACAAAAAGTGTTTAGGAGTGATAAGGGAAGAATTTGTTTGTTTGTCAGTTAAACTCATTGATGGTGATGTGTGTCAGGGCTCTTTATATCACTGTAAGCAATTGCAGACACCTGTGCTAATTAGTTTGGCAGGTGTGTCCAATGAAAGGCAAGACTACTTAAGAAGGCTCTCTCACATTATTAAGCAGCCTACATTTTCTGCCAAAATGGGAAAGAAAAAGGATGTGTCGGCTGCTGAGAAGCAACAAATTGTGGAGTGTTTAGGTCAAGGCATGACTACAATCAACATTGTGCGATGATCAGGATGAAGTGTCTTGGCAATCAAGAAGTATGTAGCTGATTCACAGTACACACGTGTGCGTGCTGATAAGGGAAAATTGAGGACTTTTTCCTACAGGCAATTACGTCAGGTTGAAAGAGCAGCGGCAAAAAAGCCTTGTCATAGCAGCAGACAAGTTTTTGAAGCTGCTTGTGCCTCCAACGTCCCCCGAACAACAAGATGCAGGGTCCTTCAGAGGTTTGCAGCTGTGCATGCGCCATCCTGTCGACCTCCTCTATCCACTTCACACAAGCAGAAACGGCTCCAGTGGGCCAAACATTACATGAAGACTGATTTCAAAACTGTTTTGTTCACGGATGAGTGCCGTGCAGCGCTCGATGGTCCAGATGGATGGAGTGGAGGATGGCTGGTTGATGGACACCCCACGCAAACACGGCTACAGCGCCAACAAGGAGGAGGTGGAGTAATGTTTTGGGCTGGAATCATGGGGAGAGAGATTGTCGGCCCCTTTAGGATCCCTGAAGGCGCTAAAGATGAACTCCATAATGTATGTGGATTTTCTCAAACAGCACTTCCTGCCATGGTTCAAGAAGAAGAACCGTGTATTTCACAGCAAGATCATTTTTCTGCATGATAATGCACCATCTCATGCTGCACATAAAACATCTGCATCTCTGGCTGATATGGGCATAAAAGGGGACAAACTTATGGTGTGACCCCCATGCTCCCCTGACCTCTACCCCATTCAGAACCTTTGGAGCATCATTAAAAGGAGTGTCTATGATGGCGGGAGGCAGTTCACATCTAAGCAACAGCTCTGGGAGGGTATTCTGTCCTCATGCAAAACAATTGAAGCAGAAACCATCCAAAACCTGACAAATTCAATGGACGAGAGAGTTCAGAAGCTCCTTTCGAACAAGGGGTCCTATGTGAAAATGTAACATCACCTAGAATAAAGTTTTGAGTTGAAAACTGTTTGATTTCAGTTTCTAACAACCTGCTAATGCTTATAATTTCAAAAATGACCATTTTTTTGGTCTTTATTAAAATGAAAAGGTTGATCGAAAAGTTTGGGGGATCTAAGAGTGTGGCAACCCAGTAGTCATGATTACTTCGAATTCTGACAATATGAGGGTCATGCTGCAGGTAGTGCAGCAAGAAGGCACTTATGTGCCTTGCGCATCTCGGAGCCCCAAAATTATTTTCCGGGCTAGATGCAGCTAAAAATTATTTTTAATTTTAAATCTGGTGAAGCTTTAGTATAGATGGCCTAATAGGATCAGTGCTGCACACTGCTACAAAGCCCAAATTATTTTCCAGTCAAGATACAGATAAACATGATTAGTAATTTGAAAGCTTAAAACGGTTGGTAGGGTGATTTTAACCAATCATCAAGCTTTTACTCTCCCCAGGATGACACAGGGGTAGAAAAGTCGTTTCGGATCCATGATTTGTTCATCTTTATGAACGTGAGTCTGTCTACATTATCAGTGGAGAGCCGCGTGCGCTTATCTGTCAGCACACCACCAGCAGCGCTGAACACACGTTCAGACAGAACGCTGGCTGCGGGGCATGACAAGATCTCCAAGGCGTAAGTGGCTAGCTCCGGCCATTTATCCAGATTGGAAGCCCAAAAAGAGCAAGGGTCCAGTGACACAGTCGTGGCTTCAATGTTTACTTGGAGATACTCCTGTACCATCGTCTCTAGGCGTTGACTATGTGTCAGACTTCTTGTCTCCTGTGGCCTTGCAAAGGATGGGCTAAAAAAGTGGTGAAATGATTCCGCAAAATTGATGTTACCAGCAGATACTGTGGTTCTGTTACGGTTTGAGTGCTGAACACTTGACGGTCCCACGGTTGGCAAGTTGGAACTGTGAGATTCACTACGTGCACCACTGGCATTTTGTGGAAAAGCACATGTAAGATTCTGCAACAGTCTCTGCTGATACTCCTGCATGCGTGCATCCCTTTCTATGGCAGGAATAATTTCTGCAAATTTACTTTTGTACCGGGGATCTAACAGTGTGGCAACCCAGTTGTCAGGATTATTGCTAATTCTCACAATTCGAGGGTCATGTTGCAGGTAGTGCAGCAAGAAGGCACTCATGTGTGTTGCGCATCCAGGAGCACCAAGTCCCTGTTGTGTTGGTGGCGAGGTAACAATCATGCTTCCTTCCTCTGTCCTCTCCCCCCAACCTCGCACAACAGAAATGTGATCAAGGTCTCCCTCATCTGATGAGTCTTCCATCAGTTCGTCCTCCACTTCTTCCTGGGCTCCTGCACCTTCCTCACTAGTTTGGCTGCTACCATGCGCCCTGGTAAAACCATCTCCCCCACCCTCACATGCCTGCCGCCTTGGTGCTGCCGACCGTCTGGACCTTGCAGATGTTAGCCCTTCCGCATACAACTCCTCCTCCTCTACTTCCTCCACCTCCTCTTGTGCCACCACCTGACTCCGAATTCTGTTTAACATGTGCTCCAGCATGTAAATCACCGGAATAGTCATGCTGATAATGGCATCGTCAGCACTAAACATCTTCATCGCCATTTCAAAACTGTGCAGAAGGGTGCATAGGTCCCTGATCTGAGACCACTCCTCCAGCGTGATTTGCCCCACCTCTGAATCTCGTTGGCCCAGGCTATACGTCAGAACGTATTGCACCAGGGCTTGTCGGTGCTGCCACAGTCGCTGCAACATGTGCAGAGTTGAATTCCACCGGGTAGGCACATCGTATTTTAGCCGGTGAAGTGGCAGGCCCAACGACTTCTGTAGAGATGTAAGTCGCTGAGCTGCGGGATGCGAACGGCGGAAGTGAGCACACAGCGACCGTGCCCTCTGCAGAAGGCCATCTAGTCTGGGATAGTGGGCTAAAAATTGCTGGACAACCAGGTTCAACACGTGAGCCATACAAGGCACGTGTGTGACATTGCCCCGGCGAAGGGCCGCACCCAGGTTTGCAGCATTGTCGCACACGGCCTTCCCTGGTTTCAGGTCCAGTGGAGACAACCATTCATGATATTGGTTCTCCAGAGCTGACCACAACTCCTCAGCTGTGTGACTCACATTTCCCAGACATTTCAATGTAAAAACCGCCTGATGACGTTGAGCCCTACTGCCAGCATAGTAAGGAGGTGTGCAGGATCCCTTCTGCGCAGTTAGAAAGCTTGTGGCATGACCAGACAGGCTTTGGGTGCAGGTGGAAGACCGAGAGGAGGTTGAGGAGGCAGAAGCAGTGGAGGAACTTTGACATAAAGAGGATTGACGCACAACTCGTGGGGACGGCAAGACTTGGACAGCAGCCCCTTGTCCTGCTGTCACCATAGTTACCCAGTGCCCAGTCAGCGACATGTAACGCCCCTGTCCATGCCTACTCGTCCAAGTGTCTGTGGTGAAATGCACCCTGTCACACACAGAGTTTCTCAAAGAAGCGGTGATGTTGTGTGCGACATGCTGGTGGAGCGCAGGCACACCTTTCTTTGAGAAGTAGTGCCGACTGGGCATCTGGTACTGGGGCACTGCGACGGACATAAGGTCTCAAAAATCCTCTGTGTCCACCAGGCGGAAAGGCAGCATTTCTGTAGCCAAGAGCTTGCAGATGGTGAAATTCAACCTCTTAGCTTTCTCATGGCTAGGAGGAAATGGTCTTTTACTTGTCCACATCTGAGGGACCGAGGGCTGGCTATTGTGCTTAGACGGGGTTGATAAGGGTGTCCCCGGCAAACTGCCGGTCTGTGAGGAAGATGCAGGCGGACATGTTAGGTTGCCTTGATCCAAAGGTGGTGCTATCGATGTCGGACAGCGCTCAACACCAGCTGGTGTTACCACCTCCAAAGAAAATGATGACCTGCCAATCACGCTGGCTGTTGCGGGTAAAGAGGTGGCAGGTCTGCGCCCCAAAACAGGTGTGACTGCTGTCCCCCCAGTCACAGAGGATGAAGAGGCCGCGGATGCACAAGATATGGCAGACGGTGATTGGCCCGGCCGGCTAGGCCGCATTGTAGCACACTGAGCTTCCCACTGCAACTTATGCTTCATGTCCATGTGCCGGTTCATGCATGAAGTACTCAAACTATGTATTTTTTGGCCTCTACTTAGCTTTTGCTGACAAATGTTACAGATAACACGAGTTGGGTCATCTTTATCGATCTGAAAAAATGCCCAGGCTATGCAAGGCTTAGCACCCATGCGACCTGAAGAGCCACCACGACTTGTGGTGAGAGGCAGAGTTGTGTTTGAGGATGCAGTTGTTGACGTGCTTCCAGTACTACGTCTCTGTCCAGGAAGGCGCAACCTGACCTCGTCGTCACTAGCATCTTCCTCCACCTCCTCTGCTGACCTCATCTCTTGGCTGACTGTGGGTTGACAGTAAGTGGGATCTCCGACCTCATCATCATCACCCTGTGCGTTATCACACCCGTCGTCCTCAGAGCCAACCTGTTCCTGCCCTGACAAAAAACTAAAGTTGTCGCTCCAATCAGGTATTTGAGTCTTATCATCGTCTTCCTCATTGTCTCCACCAACAGGAGTTACAGTTTGGGAATGAGGGTCTACATTATGGTCAGAACCTTCTGCGTCTGGTCCTGGATCCGACTCATAAAGATTCTGGGCATCAGTGCAGATCATTTCCTCGTCTGGATTCACAGAAGCGCTGGAGTCGACCTCTGATTCCCAGGCTATAGTATGAGTAAACAGCTCTGCAGACTCAACCATCTGTTCTACCTCATACTCAGACGGGCAGCTGGAGATTTGGGAGCTGTGAGGAAGCAAGTGCGATTTGGGTGACACCTTTGAGGACTGGAGTATTTGTGATGTTGAAGTTGATGTGGAGGAGAGCCCACTTAAAGGAGCACTTGATATCCGTTGAAGCACCTGCTGTTTTTGTGCCTCATCTGGAATTTGTAGCGATTGGTGTGGCCGTAAGAAAGGGATCTTATCACATTGTCCGCTAAAAGAAGTAGACATTTTAGTTTGGCTGGAAGATGGTCTTTCTTCTGCAGATGTTACTGTTGCTTTAACACCTACCCCACGGACACAACCTTTTTTCCCCTTCCCAACACGCCTATTCCCCTTTCCACCAGCAGCAGGCCTTTTTCCACTCATTTTGGTGTTTAACTAATTCACAACTCTGGAGTTGTTTGCACAAAAAAACAATGGATGGTAACCGAGCAGAGCTGAGTGGCCAAACTGTGGTATTAGGCCAAAACTATTGGCTGGGTTAGATGCAGAAAAAAATTATTTTGAATTTGCAACCTGATGGAGGTCAGTATAGATGGACTAATACAAATAGTCCCACACACTGCTAGAAGCCCAAATATTTTTTCAGAGGTACTGTAGATGCAGATAAAAATTATTTTTAATTTGCAACCTGATGGAGGTCAGTATAGATGGACTAATAGACCAAGTCCCACACACCGCTAGAAGCCCAACTATTTTTTCAGAGCTAGATGCAGAAAAAAATTATATTCAATTTGCAACCTGCTGGAGGTCAGTATAGAAGGACTAATAGAACAAGTCCCACACACTGCTAGAAGCCCAAATATTTTTTCAGAGCTAAATGAAGAAAAAAATTATTTTTAATTTGCAACCTGATGGAGGTCAGTATAGATGGACTAATAGACCAAGTCCCACACACTGCTAGAAGCCCAAATATTTTTTCAGAGCTAGATGCAGAAAAAAATTATTTTTAATTTGCAACCTGATGGAGGTCAGTATAGATGGACTAATAGACCAAGTCCCACACACCGCTAGAAGCCCAAATATTTTTTCAGAGCTAGATGCAGAAAAAAATTATTTTTAATTTGCAACCTGATGGAGGTCAGTATAGATGGACTAATAGACCAAGTCCCACACACTGCTAGAAGCCCAAATATTTTTTCAGAGCTAGATGCAGAAAAAAATTATTTTTAATTTGCAACCTGATGGAGGTCAGTATAGATGGACTAATAGACCAAGTCCCACACACCGCTAGAAGCCCAAATATTTTTTCAGAGCTAGATGCAGAAAAAAATTATTTTTAATTTGCAACCTGATGGAGGTCAGTATAGATGGACTAATAGACCAAGTCCCACACACTGCTAGAAGCCCAAATATTTTTTCAGAGCTAGATGCAGAAAAAAATTATTTTTAATTTGCAACCTGATGGAGGTCAGTATAGATGGACTAATAGACCAAGTCCCACACACCGCTAGAAGCCCAACTATTTTTTCAGAGCTAGATGCAGAAAAAAATTATATTCAATTTGCAACCTGCTGGAGGTCAGTATAGAAGGACTAATAGAACAAGTCCCACACACTGCTAGAAGCCCAAATATTTTTTCAGAGCTAAATGAAGAAAAAAATTATTTTTAATTTGCAACCTGATGGAGGTCAGTATAGATGGACTAATAGACCAAGTCCCACACACTGCTAGAAGCCCAAATATTTTTTCAGAGCTAGATGCAGAAAAAAATTATTTTTAATTTGCAACCTGATGGAGGTCAGTATAGATGGACTAATAGACCAAGTCCCACACACTGCTAGAAGCCCAAATATTTTTTCAGAGCTAGATGCAGAAAAAAAATAATTTTAATTTGCAACCTGATGGAGGTCAGTATAGATGGACTAATAGACCAAGTCCCACACACTGCTAGAAGCCCAAATATTTTTTCAGAGCTAGATGCAGAAAAAAATTATTTTTAATTTGCAACCTGATGGAGGTCAGTATAGATGGACTAATAGACCAAGTCCCACACACCGCTAGAAGCCCAACTATTTTTTCAGAGCTAGATGCAGAAAAAAATTATATTCAATTTGCAACCTGCTGGAGGTCAGTATAGAAGGACTAATAGAACAAGTCCCACACACTGCTAGAAGCCCAAATATTTTTTCAGAGCTAAATGAAGAAAAAAATTATTTTTAATTTGCAACCTGATGGAGGTCAGTATAGATGGACTAATAGACCAAGTCCCACACACTGCTAGAAGCCCAAATATTTTTTCAGAGCTAGATGCAGAAAAAAATTATATTCAGTTTGCAACCTGATGGAGGTCAGTATAGATGGACTAATAGAATGATGCTATGCCCAAAAGATTTTACTTCACTAGGTGCAGTAAAAAAATTGGTATTCTATACACAGGTGTTATATCTTGCAACACAGATAGGCTACTCCACTGACTAACACACTCTGCAATAGGCCAAAAAGGATTAGCTTTGCTAGATTCAGCCAAATGCTGTGAAAAAAACTTGCACAGCACTGGCACAGACCTGCCTGGCAAAAACTGATAGGAACTCATGTAACCTAGTCCTGAAAAGGACTCCAATTACAATTAGTCTTTACTCCCACAACCTATCTATTTAAGAGCACAGACCTCCCTGATAAAAGTCGTAGGAAATGCTGTAACCTAGTCCTTAAAAGGACTGCAATCACAACTATTCCCTACTCCCAAGCTATCTGTATATTTGTGCGAAAATTTTCTTGAAATTAACAAGGTATAGCGCACACAGCAACAGCGGTGCCGTCTAACACGCAGCTGCAGCAGTGAGAAAATGGTGGCGACGGGGAAAATGGCTTGGTCTTATAGGGCAAGGACATGTGACATACACTGCCAATGACACATGCCCTTGCTTGTGTGAAAAAAAGCACTTCGCTCCGTGTGTGCGCTGCTGATAGGCTGACAGATTGCACCTCCCCACTGCAAATGCGGGAAAGAGAAAAAAAAATGGAGATCTTCATTGTTCCTGCAGAGATCCATCCCCTGCTCCTCCCCCCACCCCGCTGTACACTCAAACTGCGTATTAACATTAATTTTCATCATTACTGAGAAAAAATCCAGTTATGATTTTGGTGCACGAACAGTTATCGAACATAACCTCGAACAGCCGAATTTTTCTCAAATTGTTCGTGTTCGCCGAACGGCTCGAACACCGCCCAAAACAGCTCGAATTTGAGATTGGCGAACAGTTCGAGTAGAACAACGCTCATCTCTACTCATCCCCAGTGAGGGCCAACTTTAGCTGGCGGAAGGACTCCTCTTCCGGTTTATCCCACTTGAAGGGTGGCTTTTGACTTCTGGACTTGGACTGTCCGATCAGGAGGTCCTGCATAGGAGCTGCCATCTTAGTGAACCCGGGGATGAACCTTCGGTAGTAGCCTACCAACCCGAGAAACTGTCTCACCTCTTTGATGTTCGAGGGGCTTGGCCAGCTCTTGATTGCCGTGACCTTGTCAGGGTCGGGGGCCACTCCTTCCGCGCTTACCACGTGCCCTAGGTACTGGACCTTTGGTTTCAGCAGGTGACACTTCGATGGTTTTACCTTCAGGCCATAGCCTGCCAGGGCTTCGAACACCTCAGCCAGGTGCTTGAGATGGTCCTCGTAGGTCTTCGAATAGACGATCACGTCGTCCAGGTAAAGGAGGACCGTCTCGAAGTTTCGGTGCCCTAGACAGCATTCCATCAGCCGCTGGAAGGTCCCTGGTGCGTTGCAGAGCCCGAAAGGCATACAGTTGAATTCGCTCAGTCCCATCGGGGTGGTGAAGGCGGTCTTCTCCTTGTCAGCCTCTGCCACAGGAACCTGCCAGTACCCGCTAGTAAGGTCCAAAGTAGAAAAGAAGTTAGCAGATTTTAGTGCGGCTAAAGACTCTTCTATTCTAGGCAGCGGATATGCGTCTTTGTGGGTGATACGGTTGATTTGTCTATAGTCCACGCACATTCTCATGGTGCCGTCTTTCTTTTTCACCAGAACCAAGGGGGCTGCCCAGGGGCTACAGCTATCTCTAATGACCCCAGCTTCTTTCATTTCCCGCAGCATACCCTTGGCGTTCTGATAATGTGCAGGGGGTACAGGTCTGTGCCTCTCTTTTATTGGTGGGTGGCTCCCTGTGGGGATGTGGTGTTCTATCCCTTTCACTCTGCCGAAGTCTAGCGGGTGCTTACTAAAGACTCTCTCGTACTCCTGTACCACCCGGTAGACTCCTTGTTTTTGGTGCAGGGGAGTGGAGTCAGCACCCACGTGGAGTTTCTGGCACCAGTCCTCCTTTTGTTTCTGGGAGCCATTACCCTCCGCCTGAGGAGATGGAGGCAAGGGTTCCACGGCCCTGATAGCTTGGTGTTCGACGACAAACAGTTTGGCGAGTGTAGCGTACCTGGGTAAGTGTACTTCCCTCTCCCCAATGTTGAGGATGCGGACGGGCACCCTCCCATGACGGACATCAACCACCCCCCGGGCTGTCAAAATGGTGGGCCTGCTGTCTGAGTACACGGGTTCTACCATGGCTTGGTAGTCTCTACCTCTCAACCCGATTGCAGTCCGACACCAGATCATCATTTCACTTTTGGGAGGCATGGAAATGGGGAATGGATCACTGAGTCTTACGCTACCGATCTCACCACCAGACAGTTCTACCTGCTGCCGTCTCATCAGGGCTTTTATCTCCTTGTTGAGGACTCTCTTTTGGCTGGAACTAGCATTCACCGCCACCTGTTGTAGAATTACAATTACTTCTGAAAGACAATTTTCAATTATGTTAGTACCCACAGTTATTTTAGGGTGACTTTCATGACGGTCAATGTCCACAATAATCACTCCCTGTGCCGGCAGTTCAACTTTACCAATTTTAATGGTCATCTCCTTGAACCCCATCTGCGGCACGGGTAAGCCATTACTGGCGATGATGCTCAAGTTACTGTCTGGATACCGTGTGATATCAGCATCAGTCCAATACTGCTTAAAAAGTACATAAGGGATTGTGGTTACTTGCGACCCAGTATCCAGCAAGGCGCTCATGGGGATACCGTCCAGCACCACGGGTAAAACCGGGCGCCCCCCAACGTACTTATCACGCCAATTATAAGGGCCTGGTGATCTTATGCCTGGGGGTCGGCCCTCTGCCCCAGGTTGGACCCGTTTAAATTACAGTACCTGGAAATGTGTCCGGGCTGGTTGCATCGACGGCAAATGGGCTGTCCATCCTCTGCGTAGCGGTCTGTGGGCCTCCCTCGGAACGACGGGATCCTCCTCTGTCGACGCCACGGGACATCCTCCGGACTTGAAGCCAGCTTGATGGGTCTCGACGGGTCCACTTGCAACGCCTGGACGGTCCTGGTCAACGCCGCGACGCTCCTGGTCAGCTCCTGGACTTGGTGGTGCAGGCCTTTCGACGGGGCTTGGTTCAGGGCCTGTGCATCAGCCTCCACGGAGTCCATAGAGGAGGGCGCCGCCTCCTGGTGGTAGGTGATAGCAGGGCGCCGGGGGTTTACAGCGCCACTGGTTGCAGATTCACGGAGCACCCTTATGGCCCTGTCCTTAAATTGGGCAAAGGTCAGGTCGGGGTTCTGGAAGAACATGAGGCGCAGCTGGGCCCTGTGGGCGCTGGACAGCAGACCCTCTATGAATTGTTCTGTTAGCAGCTTATCGGTTTCCTGCACACTGCCAGGGTCAGTTTGTTGAATAGCCCTCAAGGCTTCCTGCAGATTTAGGGCATAGTCTCTGATGCTGTCCTGTGCCCGCTGCTTACATCCAAAGAACCTCATTTTAATTTCAGCGGAGGTACGTGTATCAAAGGTACCCCGCAGCCGGGCCAGAATACCCTTCACAGTCCTTTTCTCCTCAGTGGGCCATGACTTTACCTCCCTTTGGGCTGCGCCAGTTAACTGCCCTGTTAATATGCTGACCTTCTGTTCCTCTGTCAGGGTGTAAACGTGGAACAAACTGTATAGCCTTTCCTTGAAGTCAGTTAGGGCATGGGGCTCCCCTGAGTATTTGGGCAGCCAGGCCGCTCCAGGGATGTAAGTGAAGTGTGGCCTACCTTCCGACGATCCTCTTCTGTAGGCCGCGGCTCCGCTGCTGCTCTGGACGAGGACCTGGCGTCGCACTCCGATGACGTCAGCGTCGCTCTCTCTCCCTTCCAGGACCTTGCGCAGCGTCGGTGCGTGGGGCGGAGCTTCGGATCTCGCGCGGTTTTGACGTTCACGCCCCTCTTCTTCCCGCGCGGCGTCCTGAAGATGGCGTCCGATGGCGGGAAGACGGCAGAAGACGGCGGGAAACGGTCCAAGATGGCGTCTGATGGCGGGAATCGGCTCCGGACGGCGGGAAACGACTCCGGACGGCGGGAAACTTCTCCACAGGTAAGTTTACAACAGTCTTTTTCAGGCACGCAGTACCCGGTGGTTGCGGGCATGAAATCCTGCCGACTACGCCAAAGCTGACTCGCCCCCTGGGCCGTGGGGCACTCGGATCCGGGCAATTAGGGAAATGATGGGAGTAGTAGTGGCAACCCGGTTCCGTGGCTCAGGGTGGTCAGGCCAGAGGTAGTCCGTTATATTGATTATGTCCGACTACGCCACCCGTGGATTTGCGGTTATTAGGAACCGCCGTTGCATGCAGACCACTGGGGCTGATGAGATGTGCAGCTATGGTAGTGTGACTCCCCACGGGAAGAGTGCGGCCCCAGGGCAGTATAGTGGATGGTGGGAGTGATGGTAGTGCTGGAGGAGCAAGGAGCACACAGACAACAGGTTGCAGTCCAGGGTCTTTACTAAACAGGTAAACTGACCCACAAACAGTCCCAGCTAGGAGGGGACCTGGATGTCTGAGAGCAATGGGGAAATTGGCCCTGGTCAGGGTGAGGGTGTAGGCCTACCGTGCTTTCTGCGCTCCTTCTGACTATCTCCTCCTGATAGGATAACAGCCCACGTTTCCGAGCTTCCGTGCTTTCTCGCCTGTATGGCCTGCGACGTGGGTTCCTTTCTGCTCCCAGCCTTGTACGGCTTTACTGGTCCCTTCGGTTGTGGCAGGGCCTCCAGGCTTCTTAGGCCAAGGAATGTACAGTCCCTTGCGGACTGGTTCTCTGCTGGGGGATGTGGAATCCCTCCAGCCTCAGACACCAAAGTCTGGTAAAGTTAAGTCTTTTCTCTGCCAAGACAGGCTCTCTTCGCCTCTTGTCTCTGGCTTGTGGCTCTCTCCTACTGCCACACTTCCTCTTAGGTTACAACGCAACTTTCTGTCCCTGCTCCACTCTGGGACACGTCTCAAAGCTGAGACAGGCAATCCAGTTCTCTCTAACCCTGCCCTCAGTACCAGCTTTTATAGGGGCAGCCAGCTCCCCCTACTGGCCTGAGACAGGAGTCATTGCATGCTAATGTTCCCCTAACCAGAGAACCTCCCCCTTGCTCTCAGACACAGCTTTAATTACACTTGTGGCATCCAGGTAGGGTGACACACTTGCGATTGGGTTCATAATTAGTCACAACGGCATAAGGACCCCCCCTCCCACTCTCCCTTGACCCTCTGTCTTTTCTTCTCTCTTTTCTCCCTCCTTTTCTTTTTTCTTTTTATATGGGCTTTTCAGATACAATATAGAAATTGCCTCAACATATGATCCTCTTATAGGCGGATATCTTATAAACATTATATTGTTCAATACACTATCATTTGAATTGTTATTTGAAAAAAGTGACACCATTTGAACTTTGGACATTTTTTATATGTCTATTTTGTTATATTTTCTTCAAAGTCGAATACAAAACAATACATTTTTTCTTGATCTGCAAACTGTAAAATGATTCATAATTAATTCTTAATTGATGTTTAATTGATATTTAATAAAACAGATTGAATATAAAAACTTCATATCCTATACAAAAGTGATCGGCTAAGTATAAAAGGAGAAGAAAAGGAAAAATGTGTTTGAAAGCACTCAGGATCACCAAAAATACAAATAAATAATAATATTGAAGTTTATTAAACAAAGAAAAAAACAAAACAATTAAAAACACTTAAAGGGAATCTGTCATCCCCTGGGACCTATCAGACCACTAATATGGGCATACAGGTGATAGAAATGTGAATCTATACTTACCTGTATGGCCCATATTGGCGGTCTTGTGGCTGTGAAATTGCTTTTTATTACTTGTGGGTTATGCTGTGTTTCTGTCCGGGGGACGGGAAGAAATCCCACCTACTTTTTTAATTAAAATATTTCTCCCCTCCCCTGCACGTCACAGAGCCCTGTGACGTGCAGTACCCATGGCCGGATCCTGCGCCTGCGCACTTGACCTGTTATTTCCCTGCCGTCTGTGTACAAGTGTAGAGCAGGGATCTAGTGCGCAGGCGCCGGGAAGTCAGAGTGACTCGCCTGCGCACAAGTTCCCTGCTCTACACTTGTAGATCCGGCCATGGGAACTGTGACGGGCAGGGGAGGTGAGAAATATCTTAATTAAACTGTGACGGGCAGGGGAGGTGAGAAATATTTTAATTAAACAAGTAGGTGGGATTTCTTCCCGTCCCCCGGACGGGAGCACAGCGTAACCAACAAGTAATAAAAAGCAATTTCACAGCCGCAAGACTGCTAATATGGGACATACAGGTAAGTATAATACCTCATTTAATTGATACATATAAATATCAAACAACCTCCTCCTATGTATCAGGTGCCAAAATATCTAAAGCTACTCTGGACAAGCAGTTTGTGACGCCCTCCCTGAGCCGTTTGGGGGGTGTACTCAGACGGCGGGCCGGTTGTATGGTGTGGTGGGATGTCGTCGTGGCCGTGGCCCGATCCGTGCCCAGGGCTGTCACAATAAAAAGATGGGCTTTTGGATGAGTGGTTGTTCGACTACGCCACCTGTGGTTTCTGGTGAAGGCCACCAGCACTGCAACAGTCCTCTGAGGCTGATGTTCTGGCAGCTTGGTTGGTACTACTCCCCACAGGTGGAGCGGCGCCTCAGGGCAGCGTAAGAAGAGAGAGGGGGTATACAGAGTAGAGCGCTGGCGGGTGCAGAGCAGCGGAGGAATGAACAGTCAGAGGCAGTAATTGAAGTCATCCAAATCTTTACTCACAGTTGTGCTTTCTCAGCTCAGAGCTTCTCTCTGCTGTCACACGGCGAGCTGCGGCCACCAGGGTGGGGTTCAGCACACTCCGGGAAGTTCAGGTGCACTTGACAGGACCCCCGCTCTAGTGTGTTCCTCTCTCTGTTTGTACTTGTACCGCCTTGTGTCCCCCACTGAGTCCCGTACAGGTACTGCGATGTCCTATATGGGTAACTTGTAGCTCCCGGACCGACTGGGTGCCCTTTTTGGTGACTGTGGTGTGAACGTGGCGTTAGGCAGGGTCCCTCTGGATAAACGCAGATTAAGGAATACAGGTGGCGACTCTGCTCCGTCCGTATCCCCCTGGGATCCACTTAAGCCTCCAGACTTTTCTGACAGGGACGTGAAGTGCAAAGTCAGAAAATCGGGGACCGGTACCCCCTCTTGCGGCAGGGTCTCTCTGGCAGGGCCAGAATAAGGGTTGCAGGTGGCAACTCCACTCCGTCCGCTCCCCCCAGAGATCCTTTTGCCTGTGGAGCTTTTCTCCTCTGCTCCCCTCCTGGGCCTTCTTGGTTGGACTCTGACTGAGGACAGAGCCGGCTATAACTCAACTCTGCCCCAATCCCCCGTCTCGAGGCCTGAGACCGGGAACCGCAGACCCCTGAGCCGGCCGCAGCCTTGTGCTGTCAGACCGTCCCAAAGACCCACGACTAAAGACACAGTTATAAAAATGGCCTCTGATTATATATGATTCTATTAAGTGCTACAGTAAAGTGCTTCCTCCACGCTCACTCACTACATGGTTCCCCCTGACTATTGGTTACCCCCAACTCCTCTATTCTGGGTCGAGGCAGCACTATGGTGCTTTAGACCTCCCTGCAGAACAAGATTGGTGTAGTGTTGAGTGTGTGGTTGGGGTCCTGTGTGGTGCTCCATCCTTACCTCGGAGAGGAGATACCACACCTCGTTCTGAGATGCAGTACCCCTGTGGCGACTGAACCCTCAGGGGTGCCACAAATGTAACACCAAATGTGTAAAGAGGGTCCAATGCCCCTGCAATATCCAAGTCCAGTTCAATCTATTTTAGCTAGCACATATAAAGAACATCTATGCATAGGTATAAATAGCAATTGAAAAAAAGTGCATGTGACAGGGAAAATTAATAATGCCAGCAAATCCAAAGTTCATATAAAAGCACAGGTCTAGTAGTTCAAAGCTCAAATAGTCTATAGTAGAAAAAGACCTGTACTGAAACACAGTCTACCTGTTAGTAGACAGCACAGAACCCACTTATACAATACAAGCAGAATGGTTGCTGATAGACCTGTGCATCATCAGTGGCTTCTGGTAGACCTGTACATGATCAAATGGATGAGGGAAGAGCCTGTTCTCCTGTTATGTATATGCTCCTGCCCCAGCATCAGCACATCAAACTCCATAAAACAGACACATTACCTTTGCAGATGATTTTTTTGTGTTTACCAGTGTAATCAGACCCAAATTTAAAATAATGCTTTGTAAAAATAATATCAAGAAGTCACATCAAAACTCCAATCTTCATATCAGATCCAGTGTTATCTTGGTATAATTTATTACGTATAACAGTAAATCCTTTATCATTTTGAACACAAGTATATCAACTTTTTAAATCTAAAGAACAAATCAAAGTGACTTCTGAGATATCCAGAGTATTAATACACTGCAAAAATCATTTGTAGCTAATGATAGGTGCATTTGTATCCTTATATCAATATAAGTCTTTGTCTAATGCCAAGATGTCTCATGTTCTATGGACTTTGATTAAAATTTGGGCAAACAAGTCCTTGTGAACTTAGGGTTAAAATATTGATTCTTCAGTCTATATTTAATGCTATCGCCATTATTTTTTACTAGATGGATGGCATTGAATTGAAGTAAAAAGAATATTGCATAATTATTTACCTATCATTAGAACGAGGGACTGGAGATTTCCATTCCCAATCACAATCCACTGCTCTTCTTGGCACAATATATGCATCTGCATCATGTGCACATAAGTATTGGAAGACGACCACCATACCAACTACCACTGCATAAACTAAACTACTATCAGTTCCCAGTGGAGACGTGGCTGTGCTAATTTCATCTTATAATTTATTTATGTTAGTGAACAAACCTTGATTGTGAGAAAAGTAAAATGCGATTCCGCAGCTGCCAATTCAGAGATGGAGACTGGGCCAGCAATATCCAATCACTCCACTGGCAGAACAGGCTACAATATATCAACATAATTCATTTCTGGCATTCAGAAAATATTTGGGAGCAGAATTGTAAAGATTAATGTAGGATTTAGTTTGGAGTGGATATTTATTGTAAGAAACAAACATGATGTGAGTCATGTCTTAAAATCATTTCACTTTAAAGTAATTTTTCTTAAATGGTCACTGTGCTTTCAGACCACTAGATCTCATTTGATGTATTATGGGCAAAAACCCAAAGAGATGAACTTTAATATAAGTTGGTGTGCATGCAGCATGTAAGCGTGTGTTCACACTGGCCACCAAACAGACAAAACCCAAGATAAAAACATAATAAGCAAATACCCTGCAGTAAATAGATAAATATCAATAGTGCATGAAAATAATATAGGATGCTTAATTAACATAATTTTGATTTAAAAAAAAGTAAAAGCCACCCCACACGTCAAGGTGACCCTATTCGGGACAGTCCTAACCTCTATTATCAAAAGCTTACCATTTGTCAAGTGACGTACATTTGAATAAGTCTAATATGACTAACCAGATTAATTACAGGTTTTCGTATAAATTATATTACCACATGTCAAACAATTTACCAGTTGGTGCAGTAGATTCTAAGAAAACCAACAGATGCAGCATTGATGATCTGCATGTTTTGAGTCTGTGTATTTGAATAATTAATTGAAAGGCGGTGTGTTCAAAATAATAGCAGTGCGGAGTTCAATTAGTGAGGTCAATCATTCTGTGAAGAAACAGCTGTGAATCAGGTGGCGCTTATTTAAGGGTGAAGCAAGTATTTGTGTACATTTCTCCTTGAAAGCCTGATAAATATGGTTCGTTCGAGACATTGTTCAGAAGAAATGCGTACTTTGATTAAAAAGTTGATTGGAGAGGGTAAAAGTTATAAAGAAGTGCAGACAATGATAGGCTGTTCAGCTAAAATGATCTGCAATGCTTTAAAATGGAAGACTACCATTCGAATGAGAAAAAAGGAAAGTATGATCCAGCATATCAGGCTAGTTTCTTAAAATAAAACATAGCTTTTATTGTGCTCATTAAAACATTGCTACACATCAATTGTCCATGTGGTGCACTACAAGGATCAGGACCTACGCGTTTCAACGTTTAAGTCTTAACCACTTCGCGCCAGAGCCTGTTTTTGCCTTCGTGACCGGGACAATTTTTTCAATTCTGACCACTGCAGTTTATGAAGTAATTACCCTGGAACGCTTCAACGTATTCCCCTGATTCTGAGAATGTTTTTTCGTGACATATTGTACTTCATGATAGTCGTAAAATTTCTTCGATATCACTTGCGTTTATTTGTGAAAAAATCGGAAATTTGGCGAAAATTTTGAAAATTTAGCAATTTTCAAACTTTGAAGTTTCATGCCCTTAAATTAGAGAGATATGTCACACAAAATAGTTAATAAATAACATTTCCCACATGTCTACTTTACATCAGCACAATTTTGGAACCCAAATTTTTTTTGTTAGGGAGCTATAAGGGTTAAAAGTTGACCAGCGATTTCTCATTTTTCCAACAAAATTTACAAAAACATTTTTTTAGGGACCACATCATATTTGAAGTCACTTTGAGGGGTCTTTATGACAGAAAATACCCAAAAGTGACACCATTCTAAAAACTGCACCCCTCAAGGTGCTCAAAACCACATTCAAGAACTTTATTAACCCTTCAGGTGCTTCACAGGAATTTTTGGAATGTGGAAGAAAAAAATTAACATTTAACTTTTTTCACAAAAATGTTACTTTAGACCCAATTTTTTTATTTTCACAGGGGTAACATGAAAAAATGGACCCCAAATTTTTTTGTGCAATTTCTCTTGAGCGTGCTGATACCCCATATGTGAGGGAAAACCACTGTTTGGGCGCACGGCAGGGTTCGGAAGGGAAGGAGCACCATTTGACTTTTTGAATGTAAAATTTGTCTGAATAATTAGCGGACGCCATGTTGCGTTTGGAGAGCTCCTGATGTGCCTAAACAGTGGAAACCCCCCACAAGTGACACCATTTTGGAAACTAGACCCCTTAGGGAACTTATCTAGATGTGTGGTGAGCACCTTGAACCCCAAGGTGCTTCACAGAAGTTTATAATATTGAGCTGTAAAAATAAAATTTTCACATTTTTCCCACAAAACCGTTTTTCATCCCTTAAGTTTGCATTATCATAAGGGTAATAGGATAAATTGCACCATGAAATTTGTTATGCAATTTCTCCTGAACACGCTGATACCCCATATGTGGAGGCAAATTACTGTTTGGGCACATGGCAGGGTTTGAAAGGGAAGGAGCGCCATTTGACTTTTTGAATGTAAAATTTGTTTGAATAATTAGCGGACGCCATGTCACATTTGGGGAGCCCCTAATGTGCCTAAACAGTGGAAACCCCCCACAAGTGCCACCATTTTGGAAACTAGACCCCTTAGGGAACTTATCTAGATGTGTGGTGAGCACCTTGCACCCCCAGCTGCTTCACAGAAGTTTATAATATTGAGCCGTAAAAATAAAATTTTCACATTTTTCCCTCAAAAAATGTTTTTCATTCCCTAATTTTGTATTATCATAAGGGTAACAGGATAAATTGCACCACGAAATTTGTTGTGCAATTTCTCCTGAACACGCCGATACCCCATATGTGGAGGCAAATTACTGTTTGGGCACATGGCAAGGTTTGAAAGGGAAGGAGCGCCATTTGACTTTTTGAATGTAAAATTTGTTTGAATAATTAGCGGACGCCATGTCACATTTGGGGAGCCCCTAATGTGCCTAAACAGCGGAAACCCCCCACAAGTGCCACCATTTTGGAAACTAGACCCCTTAGGGAACTTATCTAGATGTGTGGTGAGCACCTTGCACCCCCAGCTGTTTCACAGAAGTTTATAATATTGAGCCGTAAAAATAAAATTTTCACATTTTTCCCATAAAAAATGTTTTTCATTCCCTAATTTTGCATTATCATAAGGGTAACAGGATAAATTGCACCATGAAATTTGTTGTACAATTTCTCCTGAGTACGCCGATACCCCATATGTGGGGGAAAACCACTGCTTTGGTGTACGGCAGGGTTCGGAAGAGAAAGAAGCGCTATGTTGGCTGGGATAGGCAGCAGACACCATGTCACATTTGAGAGCCCCTGACATGCCAAAACAGCAGAAACCCCCACAAGTGACCCCATTTTGTAAACTACACCTCTCAAGGAATTCATCTAGGGAAGTAGTGAGCATTTTTTAATTTTTAAATTTATACCATTGGGCAGTGAAAAAAGCATAATTATATTTTTACCACAAAAAAATGTTTTACCCTCAGATTTTACATTTTCACACAGGGCAATGGGTAAAAATGGTGCCGAAATGTGTCACACAATTTCTTCTAAAAGTGTCAATACCCCATATGTGGCTGTATCGTACCACTTAGCCATACGGTGAGATTTGAGGGGGAAGGAGCGCTATTTGACAATTGGAGAACAAATTATTGTAGAATAGGCATTTGGATTTGGGAGCACAAAATTTTCTGAATTTCTTTTGGGGGGCAAGGACCATTTTGCTTTTCCAGAGCCTTTCTGCTACCAGTAACTTGGAAGTCCCTTATATTTTTAACAGATGATGGACCTGAGTGGGGACTAGCTATTTTTGAGGACTGAGTTGAAGCTTTTATTGGGAACATTTTACGTAACATTTATCCGGCGCTCTAGGCTGAGCACTTACATCGGGGTTTCCATCTAATTTTCCAAGTGATGTAATTCAGATGAAACCCCTGCGGGATCCATTCACTGTAATGAGGCAGCAGAGTTACTCTGGACTCCGTCTGGCCTCTGTTTAGTGGTGTCCTTTTTTTCAGAAGTGCACAAAACTGTGGCCAACCACACTTTTATGCACGCCTAAAACAAATGACACCGTGGGATCCCAGGCTAGACGGCATCCACAGTGGCCTATATCTGCCTCATTACAGGGAATCTTCCATCATGGGTTCTGGCTGAATCACGTATTTCAGAGATTTACACGGAAACTCTGGTGTAAGTGCTCAGCGCAGAGCACAGGATAAATGTGAGCAGAGCCTTACTGGGATCTTTGGGAGACATAATAAACAAATCAGTAGCAGGTGAATAATATTTGTTTTATTTATTTTTTATGCCGTTCCTCGTGTGATATAACTGATTAGATTACTTTATTCTTCGGGTCGGTGCGATTACAGAGATACCAGATTTATATCGGGTTTTTATGATTGACAGCTGTCACACACTAAAATACGCTTTTTTGCAAAATCTAGTTTTTGCATCACCATATTTTGAGAGCTATAATTTTTCCATATTTCGGCCGATAGAGTCATGTTACGGCTTGTTTTTTGCGGGACGAGTTGACAATTTTATTGGAATCATTTTTGGGCACGTGACATTTTTTGATCGCTTTCTATTCCGTTTTTTGGGAGGTAAAGTTAACAAAAACAAACACTTCAGGAATTGTTTTTTGAGGTTTTTTTTATGCCGTTCTGCGTGTGGTAAAAGTGATCAGGCAGCATTATTCTTCGGGTCAGTACGTTTACAGCGATACTACACTTACTGTATTTTTTTATGTTTTGGAGCTTTTACACAATAAAACAATTTTATAGAAAAAAAAATATTTTTTTTGCATTGCTTTATTCTGAGCGCTATAACTTTTTTATTTTTTGGCTGATGGAGCTGTATGGCGACTTTTTTTTTTGCGGAACAAGATGACGTTTTCAGCGGTACCATTTTTATTTCTATTCTGCTTTTTGATCGCATTTTTTTCCACTTTTTGTTTGGCGATATGATGAAAAAGCATATTTTTTTGCTCCGTTTTTTATTTATTTTTATTACGGTGTGCACAGAAGGAGTTAATTAGTGTGACAGTTTTATAGCTCGGGTTGTTTCGGACGCGGCGATACCAAATATGTGTACTTTTTTTGGTTTTGTAATAATTTACGGATTTATTGGTTTAATATTTTATTTATTTATTTTTATTTATTTTGTGATTTTTTTTTTAATAGTTTAAAAACTTTTTTTTTACTTTTTTTTTACATTTTTACTTAGTCCCTGTATGGGACATTAATTTTTATTTTTCTGATCACTGATCTCATGTAATGTAATAGACATATATTACATTACATGAGATCTTCCCTGACTGTTTCAGTCAGAGTCTCCTGTCTGGTATCAGCTACATACAGGCTGAAGCCAGACAGGAAGGACACCATATATGGCAGAGCTGGAGGCGGTCATGTGACCTCCAGCTGCCATAGCAACCCCAGGTCTTCAAACGAAACGGAGGTCTTCGGAGGTAAGTAAGACGACCCCCTCTCTTCCTGCTGTCTCCTATATGCCGCGATCACTATAGATCACAGCATATAGAAGACAGCAAAGGGTTAACATCACTGGGACCTGATCTAATCAGGTCCCGATGATGTACCCTGTCAGAGCTAACGCTCTGCACCGGAATCGCAGTGCTTGCAGGACCCTGGGGGTCCTGAGCACTGCGAGACCACCCACCGTTTTTAAACGTCGGCGCTGCACAGAGCCCGGCAAGCGCCGACGTTTATCTACAGTGGGCGGTCGGGAACCGGTTAATCAGTTGTGTATTTACCATTCGAATGGATCGAATGATAGTCAGAATGGCAAAGGCTCAGCTAATGATCAGCTCCAGGAGATCAAAGACAGTCTTAAGTTACCTGTGAGTACTGTGACAGTTAGAAGACGTCTGTGTGAAGCTAATTTCTTAGCAAGAAGTCCCTGCAAAAAGTACGAAAAGTGGACAGTAGAAGATTGGAAATGGGTGATTTGGAGTAATGAGACGAAAGTCAATAGACTAGGCTCTGATGAGTGCAAATAGGTCTGGAAAAAACAAGGTAAAAAGGGGCTAACGGATTGAGAAATTGAAGGAACTGTCAAGTTCAGTGGAAGAAGCCTGATGATATGGGGTTGTTTCACAGCCAAAGCCATTGGATATTTCACCATGATCAATTGTGGTATCAGTGCTGAGCTATATATTGAAAAACTTGGCATTCATATGACTCAAATAGATTCTTTATCAAATTTTAATAGGGGAAATGAAGTACAAAAAAAAAAGTAAAAACGTTTCGGTCACAGTTGACGTTCATTAGTGTACTAAAATAAAATACAAGTGTGAGGTCACAGTAAAAATAGTCATGAATCAAAGGGAAAATAACAATGACAATATCAGTAAACAACAGGAATCAACACATGTCAATGGGTACAAAGGGATGGGGACAAACATTGCCCCTCAACATGCTAACTGTTATATGTCCACATTTGAGGACAGGGTTGTCTACCCCAACCCTTTGTACAAATCACAATCCATTTTATGGAAACGTTATATAGATGATATATTCTGCATATGGGGGGGGCACGCCCAAGACCCTTAATGAATTTTTTGCTACAATCAATGCCGCCTGGGATGGACTGCGAGTCACCATTTTCTTGAGCACAGACTCAATTCATTTCCTAGACACCATGAGCCTTAAAGATAAAGATGGCCAACTTTCCTCTGATCTTTATATTAAACCTACTGACCGAAACGGACTATTGCACTACAACAGCCTACATCCTAAATCCACTATCACCTCAGTCCCCAAGTCCCAATTCCATCGTGTCAGAGGCACTGGCAGTAATCCCTCCACCTGTGACATTAGACTCAAGGAGATGCAACAAAAATTTGAGGAAACGGGCTATCCTCTTGACTTGTTACACCAATCCATGCAATCTCCAATTTGTACACGCACCCCAACATCTAACCGGATACCGTTTGTACATAAATACCATCCGGCAGCATTCCTACTCCATAAAAAAATCTGACAACACTGAAACATTCTTAAAAGCGCCTATCCATCTGTACCTGAATTAAATTATCCTTCCCTCCCATGTTTCAAAAGAGACCCTAATATTAAAGATCGTCTCATCCATGCCGATTTTGGCATGGCAAAAAGCTCGCCATGCCAGGGGTTTCTGGAGACACCAAAGACTGGTACGTTCCCTTGTCATCAGTGCTACCAATGTGGCAACATTCTCGGTGGGAGCACCATATATCATCCTCACTTGGGTAAACAATATCCCATCAAAGATTATCACATGATTAATCCCACTTTTGAAGTATGCCTCATCAAGTGCCCCTGTGGCCTTATTTATATAGGTAAAATGACCCAGCCCATTAGGGATCATATTTCTAAGCACAAGTCCACCATACGCTAAAAGAATTTGCTGCTCCCATTACCATACCATTTTGCATCGGCCAATCATTCAGTGTTTCAATTGAAATTTCAGGTGATTGAGCATGTCCCTCCACCACGACGTGGAGGGGACTGCATTCGCATGATCAAATACAGGGAGGCCTACTGGATACACAAATTGCAATCTTTAAGTCCTAGAGGTCTTAACAGGGAATTTGACCTCCTCTTGTACACTTGAACGGTTCATAGTTGTGATTACTACGACATTGTTCTACTTAAAGCCCCCTACATGTTTTGTAATTATCTCTTTGAGACTTGTTCCTGTGCCATCACTGTCTCAGCAATGTATATGACCCAATTATGCTAGTTTTTGACTCTGACCATAAGAATTTCCAGTGAATATGTTCGATTCCATTATGATGGTTCTCCCTGAAGATAACTTGATATAAGGAATAGTATTTGTATAAGTACTGATTGATCTATTCATATGTCTAACATATACCTTGTTATTTTCTAGAAGCTGCCTTAACATCCACATTTCCCCTCCTGATTCCCATCCTACACCTCCGGACCATCCCTTACAACCTTGGTTCCACCCATTCTTGTCATCCCCAGTAATGGACGCTATCTGTAGCACTGTGGAACGCATAATATCGGTGGTGGAATGCACTCGGTGCGTCACCTCCGCCCATGTGATCCACCGACATCCAATAAGACCTGTCGACGTCATCGTGGCATCATTTCCGGTCTCGCAGGTTAGGACCTGCAGGACCGGAAATGACACCACGATGACTGGAGCACATCCACGGCGTATGCATCACACTGACACCAATCCTGGGCTCCTAATTGCCTCTAGATTCTGCCCAATCTCTATTTAAATGCCATTCTAGCATTTCTCTCCTGGCGCCAAAAGGAACAAACGGTGGATACCGTGCTCCCACTGCCAGGACTTCCTCCTCCACTTTCAGTTTGCACTAGGGGTATTTTTCCCCTGCTTCTACCATTCCTGCTATTAGACTGGTACTTCCATTAAATCTATATACTCACCTTCTTTATGTATCCAGAGCTACCGCTCCTTTGGACACCTGTCCATTACAGGCTCACTGGTTACAATTTACTGGTACGCTTTTCATCCTTTTTTCTTTTTCCTTCCCCTTTTTCCCTGTCCCCATCCCTTTGTACCCATTGACATGTGTTGATTCCTGTCGTTTACTGATATTGTCATTGTTATATTCACTTTGATACATGACTATTTTTACTGTGACCTCACACTCGTACCACCATTTATTTCTGTTTTGTTATTTTAATTTGGTACACTGATGAAGGTTAACTGTGACCGAAACATTTACTTTTATTTTTTGTACTTCATTTCCCCTATTAAAATTTGATAAAGAATCTATTTGAGTCATATGAGTGCCAAGTTTTTCAATATAGACTATTGGCTTTGGACCTTAATTGTGCACCAACCCACTCCAGGAGTGCGGTAGTTTTTTGTATACTCAGTGCTGAGCTATGTGTGAGTATCCAACAAGACAAGTTACTTTGCACACTCCAGTACTATGGGTATGAATAGGATGACATAGTGTTCCAGCAGGACAAAGACCAGAAGCATACATCGAGATTGGCGAAAAAATGGTTCAATGACAATGAAGTAGAGGTGCTGGATTAGCCTCCACAGTCCCCAGACCTCAACCCAATTGAACCCTTATGGGTAGAGTTGAAGAAAAAACTGTATACATACCCAAGTGAGTCGACCAGTATGCACCAACTTTGGGAATGTGTAGAAGAGACCTGGGATCAGATTTTGGTCAAGACATAATTGAATCTGATCAAGAGCATGCCCAGAAGGATTCAGGTAGTGTTGAAAGACAAAAATGGATTTATAAAATATTTAAACAATAATAAAAATTTAAATTTAGATTTTTAGGAGCAAAATAGTAACAATGCAGTGACATGACAAGAATCTGCATAACTAATCATAGGCAAAATAGTAGCAAGTCAAATTTATGTATGAGATAGCCAAGATGATTGTCTATAAAATAATGGTAGTCTCATGTTCGAAGTAGTAGTGGATAGTGAGATATAGAGCTTGAAAGTCAAAAGTTCAAAACATTGTTACCCTTTTGCTCATCACTGTATATATAGCACTGTCCTCAGTAGTGTAGCTACCAGGAGGGCAGAGGGTGAGGTCACCCCAGACCCCTGAATCAGAGAGGCCCACCCGAATCTTACACCACTCCAAACTGTATCTGTGTGGGCAGCACACCAATACACACACAGTTAATCTTTACATTCTGAATGGCCCCACTATCTTTGCACCCCATATACTATACAATACCATCAATTTTTGTGCTCCAACAGTCTTAGAGGGATCTATCCACTGTGGGTTAGTGTCAGACCAATAGCGGTGGTTTTGTTTGTTAACTTCACCATTCACAAAAAAGTTTGCCTCATCACTGAACATAATGTTCTGTGTAAACTGAGGGTCCTGTTCCAATTTTTGTTTTGCCCATTCTGCAAATTCAGTGCGCCGATCTGGGTCATCCTAATATCCGCCGAAGGGATGTTTGACTGATGCCACTCTCAAGTGACATGCGGCGAGTTCTACGCTGTGGGCTCTTGCTGAATGAAGCTAGGACAGCCACTGATGTTTCTTCATTAATGACAGTTTTCTTGAGTCCACATTTTGGCAAATCCAACACTGAACCTGTTTCACGAAATTTGGCAAGCAGTTTGCTAACTGTAGCATGGGAGATGGGTGGTCTCGTAGGGTGTCTTGCATTGAAATCTGCTGAAATGACCCGGGTACTGCGTTCATCAAACATCAACACAATTTCTATCCGCTCCTCACGTGTTAACCTCTGCGACATGTCAATGGCTGTAAACAAAGAGAAACTTGTAAGTAACTCATGAAAGAATAAAGTTACGTTAAAACCAAGCACACCATTGTTTTTCTTATGAAATTCTCAATAAGTCTGATGTGTCACATGACCCTTTTCATATTGAAAAAAATAAAGTTGGATCCAAAATGGCTGACTTCAAAATGGCCACCATGGTCACCACCCATCTGGAAAAGTTTTCCCCCTCCGATATACTAATATGCCACAAACAGGAAGTTGATATCACCAACCATTCCCATTTAATTTAGGTGTATCCATATAAATGGCCCACCCTGTAGTGTCCTCTCCAATTTACTGCCCATTTATCATACAACAGTATATCCACCTCCCAATCCAACCATAGATATCATCTAATTCTTTGTATTACTTGGATATTTGGGTTATTGTTGTGGATTTATCACTGCTAAAATGAGTAGAAATTACACCTGAATTACATTGTATGGCAGTAATGACATTGTGTCACCTTGTAAAAGGTTTCAGAGGTCAAGGTAGATAATTAAAGTCCATTTCATCTATATGCTAATGAATTGGCTGCGTGGCCTGGTCTGGTCCCTTTAAATAACATCTGCTGCTCCTGTTGATGACACCACGGAATGTTGTGGTTTCTGGCTCCGCCTCCTTGCATTATGACATCACACACATTATATAAGGAGCTGCAGAGACAACATTCCATCTGAAAGTTGCAGTTATTGGAGAGAGAGGTAAGTCGGCTCTATGTCACCTCTTGTTGTGTCCTTCATTCTCTTCTTTCATCTATTTCTCATTTACTTTTTATTCATTAAGGATTCTTTATTCTATATAATACAACAGGTCGAAAATGAATACTGAACCCCTCAGATTAGGTGACGTCCATGTTTTACAGCATTTCTTCCAATAGTAAAGACAGATACATCCCGTCACATCCTATATATCCAAGTGCAGAAATGACAGTGATTTACCGATTCTCCATCACATCTTATTGGTTTCTGACTTACTTGCTCATCACATCCATAGAATAGTTATAGAATAATTATAATTGAAAGAATCCCCTCAGCCATAACTGGAAGACAACAACTTCTCAATTTTTGGGCCATGTATTGTTTTACAATCATTCAAATCTGGGAGATGAACGTTATATCCTGTAAAGCGAACACATGTAACCTGAAGATGCAGTAATTATGTAATTGTCTGGTGTTATTGAGACATATAGTGATATACAATCCAGATCAAAAATTTAAATCCAACCAATATTATGAAATACCTGTACAACACCAATGTATATACATATTAGCTCCATATATAGTGAAACTATTTAAATAGTTCCCCATATTGGTAGGATTCCTATTGTTTGATCTCTAGTGTATTGAGCAATGCACTTCAATGGAAGCTGGCAGTAACAGCCACCACTTGGAAGATCACGGAATGTTGGGGTTGTTGATTCCGCCCCCATTAGATACTTCATGTGATGTCACTGAATGTTATGGTTATTAGCTCTGCCCACATTAGCTCTTATTTTTCATGTCATGGAATGTTCTCGTTGCTGGTTTTGCCCCCATCATCTACTATTTGTAATGTTTTGGTTGTTGGTCCCTGATTTGGCACCCAGATAAGCCAAGCTGAAGGATGATGATAATGGACTTTATCTTGTTACCTCATGAACATTCTTGGCGTTGCCCCTCAGGAGGTGGCCAGTTGACATTTAGTTGTGTTCAACTATATAAAGTGTGCTGCTTATCTGATGGTTAGTGCTGCGCTCACTCATTACTAGTGATGGGCGAGCACTAAAATGCTCGGGTGCTCATTGCTTGAGCCAAGCACATTCGAATACTCGGTTGCTCGACTCGAGCAATGAGCCCAATGTAAGTCTATGCGAAAATCAAGCATTTTTCAAGCGGTTCCCTCCGGCGATCTGCAGAGGGCCTAAAAATTGCCCAAATCGAAGGGAACAGTGCTTAAATGGCATGGGAACAGCATGGGGAAGACCCCTGGAAGCATTTCTGACTCTCAAGTCACTGCTGCCAACAATGTTGTCAGAGGTATTACGCCACTTTTACGGACACACAATAAAACACAAAAACGAAACCAAAATGGATTTTCCTGGGAAATATGTTAAGGAACATCCTTTCCATGGTAATGACTTGTATATAAGGCAAAATAAATAACGAAAAACAAAAATACTCCTCCACATCTTGGTCTATGTTCACAAGTAGCGTTTTTGATGCGTTTTTGCACTTTTGCATTGCTTTCAACCGTGACAAATGCATTCACCGGGAAATGTCATTTTGACATTTTACAACCTTATCTGGCCATGTGGTGTGTGAGACATGATCAGACATATCCTGTTTCATTTATGAAGGAGGGACTCTGAAAGTCACAAAGCCTATTTTTATAGGGCCATCAGGCAGCCTTTACTACTTTTAAAGGGTCAGCAGTCGGCCCTCGCTATTCTTAAAGAGCCATCAGCCGGCTATGCTTTGTAATTCCCATTACTCAAGATTGGTTCTTCTATACTGTTATTGCATATGCAGTGAGTGGCAGGTCTGCCCAAAATTTGGATACACCCCAATACCCCTTTGAAAATTTGGATGCACCCCAATACCCCTTTGAAAATTTGGACGCACCCCAAAACCCCTTTGAAGAGACTTAGAGGATGTTCCCATAATTAGGAAGTGGGTCTCCCATACTGTTTGCCTATGCAGAGAATGCAAGGGTTGCCAAAAATTTGGAGGCACTCCAATGCCCCTTGGAAGAGACGTGGAGGTCAGAGGGCCTCCTGAAAACAATGTTCCCATTATTAGGAAGTGGGTCTCCCATTGTGTTTGTCTGTGCAGTGAATTCAAGGGTTGCCAAAAATGGGCACTCTGCATGATGGGAGGAAGGAGGTTCAGGGTGAAGAATATGTGGTCCAGACTCACGGCTACTGAGAATTGACCGTGTGGAAGACAGGGTGGTGGTGGTGGTGGCTATGTGACTGGAAGCATTATCTGCTATCCAACCAATAACCTTTTCACACTGCTCTGTATTCAATAGTGGTGTTCTGCGGTCCCCTATTAATTGGGACAGGAAGGTCGAGCGAGAAGATGTGGGTGTTTGTTGTGGCACAATTTCAGATTGCCCACGACCTTGGCCTCTGCATGCACCATCACATCAACTTCCCCGTCCCTTGCCACGTGCCTTGCCCATCTTAAATGAAGGACAATATCTTCCACGCTCACCACAAATGGCTGAATTTGGAGCGAACTTATATGTGATCCGTGTGACGGACAAACCACAGTTTTAAATAGCTGGCCTGTAGGTGACTATTTTGAACAGCAAACTTGTGTCAATAGCTTCACTGACACACTGAAATTTTTTTAATGGAGGCCAGAAATGGCAGTATTTTCAGTGCAAATATATGTGATCTGTGCGACGGACAAATCACAGTTTTAAATAGCTGGACCTGGCTGTATTCTGCAATGCCAACAAGCAAATAGCGCAGAAAAACGGTGTTCTCTGGTTTGCATTTTAAGCAAATAATGAGGATTAAGATCCAAAATAAAATTATTCCTGGCCACTGAGACCTGGGCCTATTTCTAGAAATATTTAACAGCAGCAGCAGCAGCAGACAAAACTGAAATGGAGCCTCTTGTGCTATATGCACTGCAGTCTGCTATATACACTGCCTGCCTGATATCTCTGCAGATGGATTAGTCCTCAGAAGGACTGTTTGTTGAGATGGATATGTGTCTCTAATATCGTTTTGTATACCTACACTAACTAGAAACAAGAAAATCTCTCCCTAGCTCAGCAGCACCTCTCCCTACACTGTCTGATTCTGGAGTGACTGTGACAAGCACGGCGGTGCCAGTTCTGATATAGACCTGATGACGCTGTGCAGCCATCCAATCACTATAATGCCACAACCACCATGGCTGCAGCATTACAATGAGTGGCAGGCAATCCCTGCATGTTGATTGGCGCTCTAAAGAGCACCATATATGCAGGGAGGGGACCCGAGCGCCCGCCGAGCAACCTGGAAATACTCGTCGAGCGCCGAGCATCTCGAGTAGTGAGATGCTCGAGCGAGCACCGAGCAGTAGCAAGCATGCTCGCTCATCACTACTCATTAGATGTAAGTGCATTACTCTGTCTGGGTCTCCTACCACATCCAAAATATATTGAACCCCATATTAGAGCCACCACTCCTGAATTTGTCTCTTCCTATCCTACCCCTGGTATATGGGGAGAGATATCTACTCCTGTGGGAGGGATAGTTTATAGTGGCGTGGATGGAGCACACTTGATCACTCCAAAAAATAAACCAGGAGGAGATAGACAGGATGACTGAGGCACAATTGTCACCTCAGGCCTCCACCTATCCTGGACAGGTTGGGAGTTAAACTAGCAAATAAACTAAATAAATATGCTAATATAATGAATGGAATAGTGAAACAATAAGTTCTATTCATACTCTTAATGAGGAGGCTGCTCAGGTTAGGAAGGTAGCCCTTCACAGAATTACCCTTAACTACCTGTTAGCAATTGAAGGTGGAACTTGTGCTGTTATAGCTGAGGAATTCTGCTTCTGGATTGAAGATGCACATGATTAAAATGAGAGAAACATGGACATGGTAAAAGAGCTGCAACAAAAAGCTAGAGACATACATCCAAGGAGGGATGGAATTCCTTCTCCTGGATGGAGTCTATCAGAGTTTGGTTAAACAATATACTCTTAACTTTGCTAAAGCCAATAGTGGTAGTGATAGGATTGATTGTATTCATCTTGATTGCCTGGAAATTATTAATGTGATGTGTTTCTCATTGCAGGAAATGAATTATACTTTGGAATCACTGTCGACACAGACAGAAGAGGACCAATAATATGTCCGCCCCTGATTTTAACCATAGGAAGGATGACACTACAGCTACAGAGGTGACCGTCTGATAGCCTAGCTCGACTACCCACCTCTCCTGAAGACCCTTTCAGCCTTTTGAGACTTGGGTGGAGGACATCATCTCTGAAAATAGGGTCCCAGAGCTGCACCCCAACAGTTTGAGCAGCACTCTCACTCTCCGGAGTGTTTCTTGTGGTGGGATGCAGGTCTGGACAACAGTCGTCTGTCGTCCTTCTATTAGATAGATAGGAATGAATGTATGTGTGTGTATGCTTTAATAAAGATTGAGGAATGCTTAGATGAAATGACAACTATAAGGCAGCCAGGAATGGATGTCAGACATCCCATCATCTATGCAGACTAGCTGTATACTTTGTGTAGTACGGGCTGTCAAAGGGGTCATTTCACAATAGGCAGGAACATAGGTAGCTAGGTTACATAATGTGTAATAATGAAACTATCAAAGGGTGAGGTACTGTGGAAGAAATGACAATTCCATTGTCCTCCCTTTGATCTTAATATCTCTACATTTTGTATAATAATTAGAAAATGTTCAATAAAAACAATTTGAACAAGAAATAGAATATCTTTTCGTGACTCCTTCATGAACATTGTGTATACTAAATACTAAAATACTGTAAGAGCCGCCCCCGGCTGAGCCAAGCTGAAGGGGGAGAATGGACTTTATCTGGTCACTTCATGAACATTCTTGATGTTGTCCCTCAGGAGGGGCCAGTTGGCATTGTAGATGTGTATAACCTTATAAAATGTGCTGCTTATCTGATGGTTAGTGCTGCGCTCACTCATTACATGTAAGTGCATTACTCAGTCACTAAGCGCTCGCTCACACAGTCATCGATTCTCTCATGCGAGAGAATAGGGCCGATTATGCTGATGTCACTTGGAGCAAACTCTGTCAGAGTTTGAGCCAAGTGTAATCTTAGGCCACGTTCACACATACAGTATTTGATCAGTATTTTACATTAGTATTTATAAGCCAAAACCAGGAGTGGAACAATCAGAGGAAAAGTATCATAGACACATGTGCACCACTTCTGCATTTTTCACCCACTCCTGGTTTTGGCTTACAAATGCTGATATAAAATACTGACCAAATACTGAACATGTGAACGTTGCCTTAGTGTGATCTAACTCTGTTGCATAAGAGAATCGTATCATAGGTGCGGAAAAGACAGAGAACTTTTTAGTTCTCCATCTTCTCTATTCTCTGTGTCCACGGTAATGGGACTGCACTTGGATGACATCCGAGTGCAGTCTGATATTTTACAAGCATGCTACAATTTTTTTTCTCATGCCGTATCTACATGAGAAAAAAATTGCAGATCTGCACTGCCCCGTATTATAACATTGGGCCTACTGCTACCTGATAAAACATCGGATAGCACTCAGCTATGTTATATTGTCCTGTGAGCGAGCCCTTATTGTAATAAACTAACTTTCTTTTCCCTTGCAACAGCTGTCATAACATTGGTTTATTATCCAAACATGACCCCCGTCTATTACTGAGAGCTGTAGAAGACCATGTACACTCCAGCAGTAATCACTTACATTTCCTTTGTGTAATATGATTAGAGTTGAGCCACCCCCCCGTAGTGTTCAGGTTCGGTTCGGTTCGTAGAACACCGGTATGTTCGCCGAACTGTTCGTCGAACACCGTTAAAACCAATGGCAGGCAAACAAAAACACATAGAAACACATAGAAAACACCTTCAAAGGTGTCCAAAAGCTGACAAACTGCTCAGAAGACACAACTAACACATGGAAAAGTGACAAGTACATATAGTCATGCGAAAAGAAAAGAGGTGGAGGAGTAAAAGGAGGGGGAGACACAGATATAGGCATGTCATGCCCTTCTAAAATCAAGAAAGGCTGGAGTAAAAATCTAAAATCAGCCTACCAACACCCAGACGTCGTGACAAGAAAATTAAAAAAAGAAATATCTTTAGGTAGAATGGCGGTTCCATTCAGAACACTTTCCTTACAAGACGTAGTGGTATCCCCGTTGGGAGTCGTGCCAAAAACGGAACCCAATACATTCGGACTAATCCACCATTTGTCATATCCAAGGGGCAGGTCAGTAAACGACAACATCAACGTGGAACCAGGTACAGTAGTATATACTGTACATCCTTTGACAAGGCAATCAGGCGGGTCAAGAAGTTGGGAAGGGCCACCCTAATGGCCAAAACAGACGTTGAGGGGGCGCCTATTGGGCTGCTTCTGGGAAGGAGCATACTATATAGATCGCTGTTTGCCCATGGGGTGCTCCAGATCCTGCTCGCTATTTGAGGCGTTTAGTTGCTTCCTCGAATGGGTTGTCATGGACGTTTCTAAGGGGGCACATATTATCCATTAGCTCGACAACTTCTTATGCCTGGGCCCAAAAGATTCACCACAGTGTGAATACACGCGGCAGTCCACCTGTGAGAAGGAGAGAGCTGGAGGGAGAGCGGACACCACAGAGCCGAGGAGTTACATTGATGACATCTTAATAATCTGGACTGAGTCTGAACGAGAACTTCTAAATTTCCATGACAAATTCAATACATTTCATCCCACCATAAACTTGACATTGGACTACTCAAAAACGGAAATCAACTTCCTGGATATCACCATAAAAATTCAAAATGGTTCAATCCAGACCTCGGTGTATTGGAAACCTATTGACCATCCCACACACCTCAGACGGGGACAGCTGTCACCCAAAATACATTAAAAAGTCCATCGTCTACAGTCAGGCCCTTAGATATAATTGTATCTGTTCCAGCCCAAAGGACAGGGATAACCACTTAAACCATGTTAAAAAAGACAATTTTAAATCAAGGCTACCACCCCACCTCCTTTGATGATCAGATCATTAGGGCCACAAGGATCCCTAGAAGTCAATTACTTCAATACGGAGAAAAAGAGGAAAATAATTGTCTTCCTCTGGTGGTGACCTACAACCCACAGCTTGAGGTACTAAGAAAAACTGCTAAAAAACATCATATCCTAGGGTTTGGAGCGGATGGATTCTCTTTCAGGACTCACCTGATTTTCATGACCTATTCTAATAGTTTCAACAGATGCTTGCGATTGGGTTCATAATTAGTCACAACGGCATAAGGACCCCCCCTCCCACTCTCCCTTGACCCTCTGTCTTTTCTTCTCTCTTTTCTCCCTCCTTTTCTTTTTTCTTTTTATATGGGCTTTTCAGATACAATATAGAAATTGCCTCAACATATGATCCTCTTATAGGCGGATATCTTATAAACATTATATTGTTCAATACACTATCATTTGAATTGTTATTTGAAAAAAGTGACACCATTTGAACTTTGGACATATTTTATATGTCTATTTTGTTATATTTTCTTCAAAGTCGAATACAAAACAATACATTTTTTCTTGATCTGCAAACTGTAAAATGTAGCATCGGCGTCTCTGCCCAGGGAGAACATCAACGCCCCGCTTCTCCTTGAGAAATTTCTTTCTGGCCAAAAAAAGAGGGGGCCTAAAGGGGGGGGTACTGTAGCATCGGCGTCTCTGCCCCGTTCTAGGCAGAGACGCCGTCCCTCTCACCTCCCCGCTCCTGGCGCGGCTTCCTCCAGCGCTGCTCTCCCCGCTGCTTCCGGCACGCGCTCCTTCCCCGGCAGTGTGCTTAGGGCGCGCGCGCGCGCGCTCCCCCTCTCTTAAAGGGACCGCGCGCGCCGTCCTAAGGAGTCCCCGGCCAATTGCCGGAGAACCTCCCATATAAAAGGCACCTCCTCCAAAATGGAGGTGCCCGAGCAATGTTGTAGCACTGTTCACTACTCTGCTTCAGCCCTCAGGTCCCGTTGCCAGTTACCTGCCAGATACCTGCCAGATTCCTGCCAGTCTGCTGTCTTATTCCTGCCTGATATCCTACTACCTGCCTGCTAGCCTGAGGTCCGACGGTCTGCCTTCCAACTCCTGTCAGTCTGTCTAAGGACCGGCTTGCCCGCTCACCTGGGAGCGCACATCTTCTACCTGCCTGCTTGCCTGAGGTCCGACGGTCTGCCTTCCAACTCCTGTCAGTCTGTCTAAGGACCAGCTTGCCCGCTCACCTGGGAGCGCTCATCTGCTGCCTGTCTGCTAGCCTACCTGGAGGCTCTGCCGTCACGTGCTGTGACCACCCGCCTGTCCAGAGACTCCTGCCCGCTCACCTGGGAGCGCTCATCTGCTACCTGTCTGTTGGTCTTCCTGGAGGCTCCGCCGTCACATGCTGTGACCACCCGTTTGTCCAGAGACTCTCGCCTGCTCACCTGGGAGCTCACGTCTATCATCAGCCGCCACAGGTCGTACCAATCCTTTACCCAGAGACTGCCCCGGTCACTTGCCGTGACCTCCTGCCCGTTCATCCAGAGACTGCCCCGGTCACTTGCCGTGACTTCCTGCCCGTTCATCCAGAGACTGCTCCGGTCACTTGCCGTGACCTCCTGCCCGTTCATCCAGAGACTGCCCCGGTCACTTGCCGTGACCTCCTGTCCGTTCATTCAGAGACTGTCCCGGTCACCTGCTGTGACTGCCTGCCCGTCTACCCGGGTCGCCACCCGCTCCCTTACAAGGACCGCCCCCTTGTATAGTAGCTCAGAGGTTCCGCCTCCCAGACCCGTTACATAAAATGATTCATAATTAATTCTTAATTGATGTTTAATTGATATTTAATAAAACAGATTGAATATAAAAACTTCATATCCTATACAAAAGTGATTGGCATAATTATAAAAGGAGAAGAAAAGGAAAAATGTGTTTGAAAGCACTCAGGATCACCAAAAATACAAATAAATAATAATATTGAAGTTTATTAAACAAAGAAAAAAACAAAACAATTAAAAACACTTAAAGGGAATCTGTCATCCCCTGGGACCTATCAGACCACTAATATGGGCATACAGGTGATAGAAATGTGAATCTATACTTACCTGTATGGCCCATATTGGCGGTCTTGTGGCTGTGAAATTGCTTTTTATTACTTGTGGGTTATGCTGTGTTTCTGTCCGGGGGACGGGAAGAAATCCCACCTACTTTTTTAATTAAAATATTTCTCCCCTCCCCTGCACGTCACAGAGCCCTGTGACGTGCAGTACCCATGGCCGGATCCTGCGCCTGCGCACTTGACCTGTTATTTCCCTGCCGTCTGTGTACAAGTGTAGAGCAGGGATCTAGTGCGCAGGCGCCGGGAAGTCAGAGTGACTCGCCTGCGCACAAGTTCCCTGCTCTACACTTGTAGATCCGGCCATGGGAACTGTGACAGGCAGGGGAGGTGAGAAATATCTTAATTAAACTGTGACGGGCAGGGGAGGTGAGAAAAATTTTAATTAAACAAGTAGGTGGGATTTCTTCCCGTCCCCCGGACGGGAGCACAGCGTAACCAACAAGTAATAAAAAGCAATTTCACAGCCGCAAGACGATAATATGGGACATACAGGTAAGTATAATACCTCATCTAATTTATACATATAAATATCAAACAACCTCCTCCTATGTATCAGGTGCCAAAATATCTAAAGCTACTCTGGACAAGCAGTTTGTGACGCCCTCCCTGAGCCGTTTGGGGGGTGTACTCAGACGGCGGGCCGGTGGTATGGTGTGGTGGGATGTCGTCGTGGCCGTGGCCCGATCCGTGCCCAGGGCTGTCACAATAAAAAGATGGGCTTTTGGATGAGTGGTTGTTCGACTACGCCACCTGTGGTTTCTGGTGAAGGCCACCAGCACTGCAACAGTCCTCTGAGGCTGATGTTCTGGCAGCTTGGTTGGTACTACTCCCCACAGGTGGAGCGGCGCCTCAGGGCAGCGTAAGAAGAGAGAGGGGGTATACAGAGTAGAGCGCTGGCGGGTGCAGAGCCGCGGAGGAATGAACAGTCAGAGGCAGTAATTGAAGTCATCCAAGTCTTTACTCACAGTTGTGCTTTCTCAGCTCAGAGCTTCTCTCTGCTGTCACACGGCGAGCTGCGGCCGCCAGGGTGGGGTTCAGCACACTCCGGGTAGTTCAGGTGCACTTGACAGGACCCCCGCTCTAGTGTGTTCCTCTCTCTGGTTGTACTTGTACCGCCTTGTGTCCCCCACTGAGACCCGTACAGGTACTGCGATGTCCTATATGGGTAACTTGTAGCTCCCGGACCAACTGGGTGCCCTTTTTGGTGACTGTGGTGTGAACGTGGCGTTAGGCAGGGTCCCTCTGGATAAACGCAGATTAAGGAATACAGGTGGCTACTCTGCTCCGTCCGTATCCCCCTGGGATCCACTTAAGCCTCCAGACTTTTCTGACAGGGACGTGAAGTGCAAAGTCAGATAATCGGGGACTGGTACCCCCTCTTGCGGCAGGGTCTCTCTGGCAGGGCCAGAATAAGGGTTGCAGGTGGCAACTCCACTCCGTCCGCACCCCCCTGAGATCCTTTTGCCTGTGGAGCTTTTCTCCTCTGCTCCCCTCCTGGGCCTTCTTGGTTGGACTCTGACCGGGGACAGAGCCGGCTATAACTCAACTCTGCCCCAATCCCCCGTCTCGAGGCCTGAGACCGGGAACCGCAGACCCCTGAGCCGGCCGCAGCCTTGTGCTGTCAGACCGTCTCAAAGACTCACGACTAAAGACACGGTTATAAAAATGGCCTCTGATTATTTATGATTCTATTAAGTGCTACAGTAAAGTGCTTCCTCCACGCTCACTCACTACATGGTTCCCCCTGACTATTGGTTCCCCCCAACTCCTCTATTCGAGGTCGGGGCAGCACTATGGTGCTTTAGACCTCCCTGCAGAATGGGAGTGGTGTAGTGCTGAGTGTGTGGTTGGGGTCCTGTGTGGTGCTCCATCCTTACCTCGGAGAGGAGATACCACACCTCGTTCTGAGGTGCTGTACCCCTGTGGCGACTGAACCCTCAGGTTCGCGGGCTGCAATAGAGTAAAAGATTGGTACATTTCAGACATTCAAAAAATTTTAAATGCTTTGTAAACAATAAACAATCTTCCCTTTATGGGAGGCTCAGATACTTTAACGTTACAGGATATATGGTATAAACATATTCAACATTAAAGAGACATTATGCATGTAGAAAAATATTAATGAAAAAGTGTTAGCTCAGCAGCATGAGGGACCTGTCCAAAACCCTCAATGTAAGCCCTGGGGTGGCTGCAGGGCATAAAGATCCCGAGTTGGACCTCCAGTAGAGCCACAACCAGACAGGTTTTGCTTCTGAGGTCAGAGGTAGAGATGATTTTGCATACAACCAATAGGGGGCACCTAAATAGGTGCAAACTATGTACAATGTGTAACGGGTCTGGGAGGCGGAACCTCTGGGCTACAATACAAGGGGGCGGTCCTTGTAAAGGAGCGGGTGGCGACCAGGCAGGTAGTCACAGGAGGTGACCAGGACAGTCTCTGGGTGTACGGGCAGGAGGACACGGCAAGTGATCGGGGCAGTCTCTGGATAAAGGGTAGGTACGACCTGAGATGGCTGAACCTCCAGGTAGGCTAGCAAGGCAGATGAAGAATGTGTGCTCCCAGGTGAGCAAGCGAGAGTCTCTGGAATAGCAGGTGGTCACAGCACGTGACGGCGGAGCCTCCAGGTAGGCAAGCAGGCAGGTAACGGAGAAGAGCTCCCAGGTGAGCGGGCAAGAGTCTCAGGAATAGCTGGTGGTCACAGCACGTGACAGCGGAGCCTTCGGGCAGGCAAGCAGGCAGGTAGCGGAGAAGCGCTCCCAGGTGAGCGGGCAAGAGTCTGGAGTAGCTGGTGGTCACAGCACGTGACAGCGGAGCCTCCGGGCTGGCAAGCAGGCAGGTAACGGAGAAGCGCTCCCAGGTGAGCGGGCAAGCTGGTCCATAGACAGACTGACCGGAGTTGTAAGGCAGACCGTCGGACCTCAGGCAAGCAGGCAGGTAGCTGAGGTGCGCTCCCAGGTGAGCGGGCAGGCTGGTCCTTAGACAGACTGACAGGATTAGTAAGGCAGACCGTCGGACCTCAGGCTAGCAGACAGGTAGCAAGTAATCAGGCAGGAATCTGACAGGTAACTGGCAGGTAACTGGCAACGGGACCTGAGGGCTGAAGCACAGGTGAGACACAGGTGCAAACAACATTGCTCGGGCACCTCCATTTTGGAGGAGGTGCCTTATATATGATGAAGTCCTCCGGCCATTGGCCGGGGACTCCTTAGGACGGCGCGCGCGGCCCCTTTAAGAGGAGGGGAGCGCGCGCGCGCGCGCCCTAAGCACCGGGGCCGGGAAGGAGCGCACGCTGAGAGCAGAGCGGGAGGAGGACGCCGGGAAGGAGCGCGCGCTGACAGCAGAGCGGGAGAGGGACGCCGGGCACGGGGCAGAGCGGTGAGGGGAGCAGCATCCCTGCCTAACAGAGGGCAGGGACGCCGGCACTACAGTACCCCCCCTTTAGGCCCCCCCTTTTTTAGGCCAGACAGAAATTTAGCTAGGATGAGAGGGGCATGGATGTTCTCCCGGGGCTCCCACGTTCTCTCCTCAGGACCAAACCCCTTCCAATCTACCAGAAAAAAGGTCTTTCCTCTTACCCTTTTGGTGGCAAGAATGTTCTCTACCTCAAACTCGTCCTCAGCAGAAACCGGAGCAGGAGGCGTACCTGTAGACTTGGAAAAAGAGTTAAGTACCACAGGTTTGAGGAGAGATACATGGAAGGAGTTAGGGATCCGTAAGTTGGCCGGGAGTTTCAATTTATAGGCCACCGGGTTGATCTGACTGGTGACCTCCAGAGGTCCGATGAACCGAGGCCCTAACTTGTAAGAGGGTATCTTGAGTCGAACATATTTAGATGAGAGCCAGACCTTATCTCCTGGACGAAATTGAGGAGGATCCAGGCGTTTTTTGTCAGCGTGTCTTTTCATCCGCTCGGACGACTGAAGGAGTGCGGATCGGGTACTCTCCCAAATGGAGGAAAATTTGCTAACGAGAGATTCCGCAGCCGGGTTGTCCACCGAGGTGGAGACAGGAAAAGGAATCCGAGGATGCTGACCAAAGACTACAAAAAACGGGGATTTGGAGGAGGATTCGCTCTCGTGATTATTGTAAGAGAACTCGGCCCATGGTAGGAGATCCACCCAGTCAGAATGGTGGGCATTAACGAAGTGCCGGAGGTAACTGGTCAGGTTCTGATTGATCCGCTCCACTTGACCATTGGACTGTGGGTGGTAAGAGGAAGAGAAGTCCAGGGTGACGTCTAGTAGTTTACAAGTGGCTCTCCAGAAGCGTGAGGTGAACTGTACCCCACGATCCGACACGATGTGGAGGGGCAGGCCATGAAGACGGAAGATGTGACGAATAAAGTCTCTAGCTAGCTCGGGTGCAGACGGAAGGCCTGGCAGGGGAACGAAATGAGCCATCTTGGAGAAGCGGTCAGCGACCACCCAAATGACCGTACAACCGGCAGAGAGTGGGAGGTCAGTTATGAAGTCCATTGCAATATGCTGCCAGGGGGCACCAGGTACTGGGAGCGGAAGGAGGCGACCGGCTGGCAGATGTCTCGGAACCTTGTTGCGGGCGCAGGACACACAGGCAGAAACAAAGTCTATTACATCCTTGTGCAGGGTAGGCCACCAGTAGTGCCGGGAAATAAGCTGGAGGGTCTTCTTCTGACCAGCGTGGCCAGCCAGTTTAGACGAGTGACCCCAGTGAAGGATCTTCTCCCGATCAGGTACTGATACGAACGTCTTTCCGGGAGGGAGACGATTTAGACTCACGGGAGCCACCTGCATTACTCTGGCGGGATCGATGATGTGTTTCGGATCTTCCTCGAGATCAGATACCAGAAAGGATCGAGACAAGGCGTCCGCCTTGACGTTTTTGTCAGCCGGGCGAAAATGAAGGACAAAATCAAAACGAGCAAAAAACAAGGACCACCGGGCTTGGCGCGGGTTAAGTCTCTGGGCATGCTGGAGGTAAGCCAAGTTCTTGTGGTCAGTGTAAATTATTACCGGGTGAAGAGCCCCCTCAAGCAGGTAACGCCACTCCTCCAATGCCAGTTTGATGGCCAATAACTCTCGATCTCCTATGGAATAATTGCGCTCTGAGGAGGAGAAGAGTTTAGAGAAGAAGCCGCAAGTTACCATCCTCCCGGAAGAAGATTTTTGAGTAAGTACCGCTCCAGCTCCAGAGGAGGAGGCGTCCACTTCCAGGAAGAACTGCTTGTTGCCGTCCGGGCGATGCAGCACCGGGGCGGAAGAGAAGGCCTGTTTTAAGGAAAGAAAGGCTTCTTCTGCTTCGGGCGGCCACTCTTTGGGATTAGTACCCTTACGGGTGAGCGCGGAAATTGGGGCAGTCCGGGAAGAGAAGTGTGGTATGAAGAGGTGGTAGTAGTTGGCGAAGCCCAGGAACCGCTGAATGGCCTTCAACCCCTCCGGTCGGGGCCATTTCTCGATGGCAGACAGTTTCTCTGGATCCATTCGTAGGCCGGTCTGAGAAATAATGTAGCCCAAAAACGGAAGCGAGGTCTGCTCAAAGAGGCACTTCTCGTATTTAGCGAAGAGGTGATTCTGCCTGAGCCTGAGCAGGACCTGACGAACGTCCCTCCGGTGAGTCTGGAGATCCGGAGAGAAGACCAAGATGTCGTCCAGGTACACCACTACGCAGGAGTAGAGAAGGTCCCGGAAGATGTCATTGACCAACTCTTGAAAGACGGCAGGAGCATTACAGAGACCAAAGGGCATTACCAGGTATTCATAGTGGCCGTCCCGGGTGTTGAATGCCGTCTTCCATTCATCCCCTTGACGGATACGAACCAGGTTGTACGCCCCACGGAGGTCTAGTTTGGTGAAGATTCTAGCCCCCCTCAGACGATCAAATAATTCTGGAATGAGCGGAAGGGGGTACTTATTCTTCACCGTGATCTGGTTTAGGCCTCTATAGTCTATACAGGGACGGAGAGAGCCGTCCTTCTTTTTGACGAAAAAGAAGCCTGCTCCCGCCGGGGAGGTAGATTTCCGGATGAATCCCCTGGCCAGATTCTCCTCAATATATTCGGACATCGACCGGGTCTCAGCAGCGGATAAAGGATAAATACGCCCACGGGGAGGAGTAGTACCGGGTAACAGGTCGATGGGACAGTCGTATGGTCTATGAGGGGGTAATGTCTCTGCCTCCTTTTTATTAAAGACATCAGCATAAGACCAATAAGGAATTGGAAGTCCAGGTAGATTAGCTGGGGTAGGAGAGGGACGGACGGGATGGACGGGAACCAGGCAGGTCTTATGACAGTCTTGTCCCCAGCGAAGGACTTCTCCGGTTTGCCAGTCAAGCACGGGTGCATGTTTCTGGAGCCAAGGCAGACCTAGCAAGAGGGCGTGAGAGAGTCCAGGCAGAACATGAAAGGAGATACTTTCAGAATGCAGCATTCCCACCTGCAGAGTAATGGATTCGGTGATGAGTTGGATGGGGCGTGGTAAGAGCACCCCATCCACGGCAGCCACAGACAAGGGTACAGCCAGAGGTTTGGTGGGGATGCGGTATTTCTCTACCAGGGACTGTGAAATAAGATTCCCGGCTGCTCCAGAGTCCAGTTGGGCTAGTTCGAAATAACGGTTCTCCCCGTAGACGATTGAAACTGACAACAGCAGGGATGGAGAGGATTTATTCTTGTCTAGGTGGACCTCTCTGAGCGAACCTAGACACAGGCGTTTCCCGACCTCTCCGGGCAGGCACGGATCCGGTGCTCCTTACTGCCACAGTAGAAGCAGGTCCCCTCGGCACGGCGTAAGTCCTGACGGGTCTTGACCATCTTGGTCTGGTCGACCTGCATAGGCTCAGGAGGGTGTACCTGGTTAGAGACAGAAGGAGTGACGGGTTTCTGAAAAGTAGGAGCTAGACGTGGTAACCTCCTCTCACGGGTGACCTCTCTGGCACGCTCCTGGAACCGTAGGTCAATCCGGGTGGCAAGAGTTATTAAGTCATCGAGAGTGGTAGGAATGTCCCGACCGGCAAGTTCATCTTTAATACGGCCGGACAGACCCTCCCAGAAGACGGAAACCAGAGCGTCGTTATCCCAGGCCAGCTCCGAGGCAAGGGTACGGAACCGTATGGCATATTGGCCCACGGTGAGACTCTCCTGACGGAGGCGTAGCAACGATGATGCAGATGAGGTCTTCCGTCCGGGTTCGTCGAAGACTTTCCGGAAAGCCGTGAGAAAAGCAGGCAAGTTGGACACCAGGGGGTCTCCTCTCTCCCATAGAGGATTTAGCCAGGCCAGGGCCTCCCCGGTGAGATGGGACATGATGAAGGCAATTTTGGCCCGGTCGGAGTGAAACTGGTGGGACAAAAGTTCAAAGTGCAGGGTGCACTGATTTAAGAAGCCCCGAGCCTGGACGGAGTCGCCTCCGAAGCGAGGAGGTGCAGAAAGCCGGGGTCCGGGGTAGGATACCATGGTATTAGTGGGCAGCGGAGCTGCCGGATTGCAAGATATGGCACTGGCGGAGGTTGTTGGTGGATCAGACAGAGTGTTCAGGCGAGTATTGACATTCCGCAGGTGACCCAGGATGGACTCCTGTTGGGACCTCTGACGGGACAGTTCAAGACAGAGGTCCGAGAGCGAGGGAGCTTGGGTGCCACCGGGTTCCATGGCCCGAGCAAACTGTAACGGGTCTGGGAGGCGGAACCTCTGGGCTACAATACAAGGGGGCGGTCCTTGTAAAGGAGCGGGTGGCGACCAGGCAGGTAGTCACAGGAGGTGACCAGGACAGTCTCTGGGTGTACGGGCAGGAGGACACGGCAAGTGATCGGGGCAGTCTCTGGATAAAGGGTAGGTACGACCTGAGATGGCTGAACCTCCAGGTAGGCTAGCAAGGCAGATGAAGAATGTGTGCTCCCAGGTGAGCAAGCGAGAGTCTCTGGAATAGCAGGTGGTCACAGCACGTGACGGCGGAGCCTCCAGGTAGGCAAGCAGGCAGGTAACGGAGAAGCGCTCCCAGGTGAGCGGGCAAGAGTCTCAGGAATAGCTGGTGGTCACAGCACGTGACAGCGGAGCCTTCGGGCAGGCAAGCAGGCAGGTAGCGGAGAAGCGCTCCCAGGTGAGCGGGCAAGAGTCTGGAGTAGCTGGTGGTCACAGCACGTGACAGCGGAGCCTCCGGGCTGGCAAGCAGGCAGGTAACGGAGAAGCGCTGCCAGGTGAGCGGGCAAGCTGGTCCATAGACAGACTGACCGGAGTTGTAAGGCAGACCGTCGGACCTCAGGCAAGCAGGCAGGTAGCTGAGGTGCGCTCCCAGGTGAGCGGGCAGGCTGGTCCTTAGACAGACTGACAGGATTAGTAAGGCAGACCGTCGGACCTCAGGCTAGCAGACAGGTAGCAAGTAATCAGACAGGAATCTGACAGGTAACTGGCAGGTAACTGGCAACGGGACCTGAGGGCTGAAGCACAGGTGAGACACAGGTGCAAACAACATTGCTCGGGCACCTCCATTTTGGAGGAGGTGCCTTATATATGATGAAGTCCACCGGCCATTGGCCGGGGACTCCTTAGGACGGCGCGCGCGGCCCCTTTAAGAGGAGGGGAGCGCGCGCGCGCGTGCCCTAAGCACCGGGGCCGGGAAGGAGCGCGCGCTGAGAGCAGAGCGGGAGGAGGACGCCGGGAAGGAGCGCGCGCTGACAGCAGAGCGGGAAAGGGACGCCGGGCACGGGGCAGAGCGGTGAGGGGAGCAGCGTCCCTGCCTAACAGAGGGCAGGGACGCCGGCACTACACAATGTTAGTCTGTCTACTGCTCAATGTCCGCAGGGACAAATGTTTGTTTTAGATAAACCGGGTGTAAAAAGGAACATGAAAACAAATAAAAGTTCACACAACAGGGAGGTGCATCCTCCGGGGCTGCTCAACAGTGGTATCCCCACTGGGGAAAAAGCTCGTGCTTGCCGACGGAGCCTGACCGGTCCTCTGCGACCAGGTGTGTGGATGCATCTTCTTTAAACACCCTGTGGACATCCAGGGCATACCACCCACGCTCCCCGTGGTGGCGGGAGTAGGACACCAGACCACCCGGGTAGAGGTTCCGGCCAGGGTGGCCCTGCTGCAGCCGCGGCTCGACGTCCCGCCGGTTGACGAAGACGTCCCGGTTAAACTGTGGGCTACGGATGAAGCCCGATCCTGCCTCCTGGTGGAAGCGCACGATAAGGCCTTCCTCCCGGGGGCTTGGACGGGTGGCCTCCGCCTGACGGGCCTTTGTTGTAGCAGCTTTGGCGCGCACCTCCAGGCGCTCACAGCGGATCCTCCTCTCTCGCCGCTCCTTCTCGAGCTGGAGGAGCTCCTTATGGCAGAACTCCTCCCACCTCCGCGCTTCAGACAGGGTCTCCCGGAGGAAGCCCATCAGGTCCCCCCCCTGGTTGTTCTAGGCAAACTCTTCTGCCGCCGGGCAGGCGACTGGAGGTGTGGGCAGCGACAATAACAGGGGGCGTTGCTGGCCCTCTATTGGTGCGGACCGGTCCGGGTTGGGGCAGGTGTGCACCCAGGAGAGTGCAGGGTTCCCCGGATTGGGAGTCGGGAGGCATAGTAGGCCTCTGGAAGTGGCGGTGGCTTGGGCCTCGACCTCCAGAGCCATGAGTTGCACCCAAACCATGGCGCCCGGGGACAGGGGTGACGGCAGGAGATCTAGGAGGGCTTCGGTGCATCCCGCGCCCGGGATAGGGGTTTCGGCCTTACCCGCTCTTGGGCTGCACAGGGCCTCCTGGGCTTCCTCCGCCTGGGCTGGGGCCTCAGTAGTCAGGCGCGACGAGCTATGGCGGCGGGCCCTGATCTTGCGCAGTACCTCTTCTCTACATTCGGCAGCGGCCAGTTGTTGGGCCTCTTCGACCCTCCGGGTCAGATCCTGTGTTTCACCGCGGAGGAACTCGGCCTCCTCCACGGTCAGGTGTATTCCCTCCATAGTGAGGGAGGTGGCAGCTGGTGGGCCAGCGACGGAGGGCATCTCCTTCGCGGCGTCCATCTCTGCTGCAGGGTGCGGTCTCTCTAGACTTGTTGTGGATACACCCTGTCTCCTCCTCCTTTTGGGGCGGCTCCGGGGCGGCTGGCTGACGGGCACTCCTTGGGACGTCCCATCCATCTTGACGGACACTACTATGCGGACAAATTCTGATGCAAGGGGCGGTCTGTATTTTTGGCGCCATTGGAGAGCCAGGCCCACGATAGGAGGTCTTAGGTGGCTGTCGTTTTTGCACATAATGGCGTCCGTTGTTCTTGGGCGGACGCCACATTGTGTGTATAAAGACAGTCTTTTGTGAAACGAGCACAGTACCCAGCGGCAATGGGGATTAACTTCTTCCGTTGCTGCGGGCACGCAATCCTGCCGACTACGCCAAGTTTGTGATGCCCTCCCTGAGGCGTTTGGGGGGTGTACTCGGACGGCGGACCGGTGGTATGGTGTGGCGGGATGTCGTCGTGGCCGTGGCCCAGTCCGTACCCAGGGCTGTCACAATAAAAAGATGGGCTATTGGATGAGTGGTTGTTCGACTACGCCACCTGTGGTTTCTGGTGAAGGCCACCAGCACTGCAACAGTCCTCTGAGGCTGATGTTCTGGCAGCTTGGTTGGTACTACTCCCTACAGGTGGAGCGGCGCCTCAGGGCAGCGGAAGAAGAGAGAGGGGGTATACAGAGTAGAGCGCTGGCGGGTGCAGAGCCGCGGAGGAAAGAACAGTCAGAGGCAGTAATTGAAGTCATCCAAATCTTTACTCACAGTTGTGCTTTCTCAGCTCAGAGCTTCTCTCTGCTGTCACACGGCGAGCTGCGGCCGCCAGGGTGGGGTTCAGCACACTCCGGGTAGTTCAGGTGCACTTGACAGGACCCTCGCTCTAGTGTGTTCCTCTCTCTGGTGGTACTTTTACCGCTTTGTGTCCCCCACTGAGTCCCGTACGGGTACTGTGATGTCCTATATGGGTAACTTGTAGCTCCCGGACCGACTGGGTGCCCTTTTTGGTGACTGTGGTGTGAACGTGGCGTTAGGCCGGGTCCCTCTGGATAAACGCAGATTAAGGAATACAGGTGGCGAATCTGCTCCGTCCGTATCCCCCTGGGATCCACTTAAGCCTCCAGACTTTTATGACAGGGACGTGAAGTGCAAAGTCAGATAATCGGGGACCGGTACCCCCTCTTGCGGCAGGGTCTCTCTGGCAGGGCCAGAATAAGGGTTGCAGGTGGCGACTCCGCTCCGTCCGCTCCCCCCAGAGATCCTTTTGCCTGTGGAGCTTTTCTCCTCTGCTCCCCTCCTGGGCCTTCTTGGTTGGACTCTGACCGAGGACAGAGCCGGCTATAACTCAACTCTGCCCCAATCCCCCGTCTCGAGGCCTGAGATCAGGAACCGCAGACCCCTGAGCCGGCCGCAGCCTTGTGCTGTCAGACCGTCCCAAAGACCCACGACTAAAGACACAGTTATAAAAATGGCCTCTGATTATATATGATTCTATTAAGTGCTACAGTAAAGTGCTTCCTCCACGCTCACTCACTACATGGTTCCCCCTGACTTTTGGTTCCCCCCAACTCCTCTATTCCAGGTCGGGGCAGCACTATGGTGCTTTAGACACCCCTGCAGCACGGGAGTGGTGTAGTGTTGAGTGTGTGGTTGGGGTCCTGTGTGGTGCTCCATCCTTACCTCGGAGAGGAGATACCACACCTCGTTCTGAGGTGCTGTACCCCTGTGGCGACTGAACCCTCAGGGGCGCCACATTCCCCCCTGGTGAAACACAGCACGTCCGCGGGCTGCAATAGAGTAAAAGATTGGTACATTTCAAACATTCAAAAATTTTTAAATGCTTTGTAAACAATAAACAATCTTCCCTTTATGGGAGGCTCAGATACTTTAACGTTACAGGATATATGGTATAAACATATTCAACATTAAAGAGACATTATGCATGTAGAAAAATATTATAGAAAAAGTGTTAGCTCACCAGCATGAGGGACCTGTCCAAAACCCTCAACGTAAGCCCTGGGGTGGCTGCAGGGCATGAAGATCCCGAGTTGGACCTCCAGTAGAGCCACAACCAGACAGGTTTTGCTTCTGAGGTCAGAGGTAGAGATGATTTTGCATAAAACCAATAGGGGGCACCTAAATAGGTGCAAACTATGTACAATGTAAGTCTGTCTACTGCTCAATGTCCGCAGGGACAAATGTTTGTTTCAGATAAACCGGGTGTAAAGACGAGCATGAAAACAAATAAAAGTTCACACAACAGGGAGGTGTATCCTCCGGGGCTGCTCAACAGTGGGATCCCCACTGGGGAAAAGGCTCGTGCTTGCCGACGGAGCCTGACCGGTCCTCTGTGACCAGGTGCGTGGGGGCATCTTCTTTAAACACCCTGTGGACATCCAGGGCATACCACCCACGCTCCCCGTGGTGGCGGGTGAAGGACACCAGATCACCCGGGTAGAGATTCCGGCCAGGGTGGCCCTGCTCCAGATGCAGCTCGACGTCCCGCCGGTTGACGAAGACGTCCCAGTTAAACTGTGGGCTATGGATGAAGCCCAATCCTGCCTCCTGGTGGAAGCGCACGATAAGGCCTTCCTCCTGGCGGCTTGGACGGATGGCCTCCGCCTGATGGGCCTTTGTTTTAGCAGCTTTGGCGTGCACCTCCAGGCGCTCACAGCGGATCCTCCTCTCTCGCCGCTCCTTCTCGAGCTGGAGGAGCTCCTTACGGCAGAACTGCTCCCACCTCCTCGCTTCAGACAGGGTCTCCCGGAGGAAGCCCATCAGGTACCCCCCCTGGTTGTCCCAGGAAACTCTTCTGCCGCCAGGCAGGCGACCGGAGGTGCGGGCAGCGGCAATAACAGGGGGCGTTGCTGGCCCTCAATTGGTGCGGACCGGTCCGGGTTGGGGCAGGTGTGCACCCAGGAGAGTGCAGGGTTCTCCGGATTGGGAGTCGGGAGGCATAGTAGGCCTCAGGGAGAGGCGGTGGCTTCGGCCTCGACCTCCAGAGCCATGAGTTGCACCCAAACGATGGCGCCCGGGGACAGGGGTGACGGCAGGAGATCTAGGAGGGCTTCGGTGCATCCCGCGCCCGGGATAGGGGTTTCGGCCTTACCCGCTCTTGGGCTGCACAGGGCCTCCTGGGCTTCCTCTGCCTGGGCTGGTGCCTCAGTAGTCAGGCGCGACGAGCTTTGGTGGCGGGCCTTGATCTTGCGCAGCACCTCTTCCCTCCATTCGGCAGCGGCCAGTTGTTGGGTCTCTTCGACCCTCCGGGTCAGATCCTGCGTTTCACCGCGGAGGAACTCGGCCTCCTCCACGGTCAGGTGTATTCCCTCCATAGTGAGGGAGGTGGCAGCTGGTGGGCCAGCGACGGAGGGCATCTCCTTCGCGGCGTCCATCTCTGCTGCAGGGTGCGGTCTCTCTGGACTTGTTGTGGCTACACTCTGTCTCCTCCTCCTTTTGGGGCGGCTCCAGGGCGGCTGGCTGACGGGCACACCTTGGGACGTCCCATCCATCTTGACGGACACTACTATGCGGACAGTCTCTGATGCAAGGGGCGGTCTGTATTTTTGGCGCCATTGGGGAGCCAGGCCCACGATAGGAGGTCTTAGGTGGCTGTCGTTTTTGCACATAATGGCGTCCGTTGCTCTTGGGCGGACGCCACATTGAGTGTATAAAGACAGTCTTTTGTGAAACGCGCACAGTACCCGGCGGCAATGGGGATTAACTTCTTCCGTTGCTGCGGGCACGCAATCCTGCCGACTACGCCATGTTTGTGATGCCCTCCATGAGCCGTTTGGGGGGTGTACTCGGATGGCGGGCCGGTGGTATGTTGTGGCGGGATGTCGTCGTGGCCGTGGCCCGGTCCGTGCCCAGGGCTGTCACAATAAAAAGATGGGCTTTTGGATGAGTGGTTGTTCGACTACGCCACCTGTGGTTTCTGGTGAAGGCCACCAGCACTGCAACAGTCCTCTGAGGCTGATGTTCTGGCAGCCTGGTTGGTACTACTCCCCACAGGTGGAGCGGCGCCTCAGGGCAGCGTAAGAAGAGAGAGGGGGTATACAGAGTAGAGCGCTGGCGGGTGCAGAGCCGCGGAGGAATGAACAGTCAGAGGCAGTAATTGAAGTCATCCAAGTCTTTACTCACAGTTCTGCTTTCTCAGCTCAGAGCTTCTCTCTGCTGTCACACGGCGAGCTGCGGCCGCCAGGGTGGGGTTCAGCACACTCCGGGTAGTTCAGGTGCACTTGACAGGACCCACGCTCTAGTGTGTTCCTCTCTTTGGTTGTACTTGTACAGCCTTGTGTCCCCCACTGAGTCCCGTACAGGTACTGCGATGTCCTATATGGGTAACTTGTAGCTCCAGGACCGACTGGGTGCCCTTTTTGGTGACTGTGGTGTGAACGTGGCGTTAGGCCGGGTCCCTCTGGATAAACGCAGATTAAGGAATACAGGTGGCGACTCCGCTCTGTCCGTATCCCCCTGGGATCCACTTAAGCCTCCAGACTTTTGTGACAGGAACATGAAGTGCAAAGTCAGATAATCGGGGACCGGTACCCCCTCTTGCGGCAGGGTCTCTCTGGCAGGGCCAGAATAAGGGTTGCAGGTGGCGACTCCGCTCCGTCCGCACCCCCCTGAGATCCTTTTGCCTGTGGAGCTTTTCTCCTCTGCTCCCCTCCTGGGCCTTCTTGGTTGGACTCTGACCGGGGACAGAGCCGGCTATAACTCAACTCTGACCCAATCCCCCGTCTCGAGGCCTGAGACCGGGAACCGCAGACCCCTGAGCCGGCCGCAGCCTTGTGCTGTCAGACCGTCCCAAAGACCCAAGACTAAAGACACGGTTATAAAAATGGCCTCTGATTATATATGATTCTATTAAGTGCTAAAGTAAAGTGCTTCCTCCACCCTCACTCACTACATGGTTCCCCCTGACTTTTGGTTACCCCCAACTCCTCTATTCTGGGTCGAGGCAGCACTATGGTGCTTTAGACCCCCCTGCAGAACAAGATTGGTGTAGTGTTGAGTGTGTGGTTGGGGTCCTGGGTGGTGCTCCATCCTTACCTCGGAGAGGAGATACCACACCTCGTTCTGAGATGCAGTACCCCTGTGGCGACTGAACCCTCAGGGGCGCCACAAATGTAACACCAAATGTGTAAAGAGGGTCCAATGCCCCTGCAATATCCAAGTCCAGTTCAATCTATTTTAGCTAGCACATATAAAGAACATCTATGCATAGGTATAAATAGCAATTGAAAAAAAGTGCATGTGACAGGGGGCAATGTAGAAAATTAATAATGCCAGCAAATCCAAAGTTCATATAAAAGCACAGGTCTAGTAGTTCAAAGCTCAAATAGTCTATAGTAGAAAAAGACCTGTACTGAAACACAGTCTACCTGTTAGTAGACAGCACAGAACCCACTTATACAATACAAGCAGAATGGTTGCTGATAGACCTGTGCATCATCAGTGGCTTCTGGTAGACCTGTACATGATCAAATGGATGAGGGAAGAGCCTGTTCTCCTGTTATGTATATGCTCCTGCCCCAGCATCAGCACATCAAACTCCATAAAACAGACACATTACCTTTGCAGATGATTTTTTTGTGTTTACCAGTGTAATCAGACCCAAATTTAAAATAATGCTTTGTAAAAATAATATCAAGAAGTCACATCAAATCTCCAATCTTCATATCAGATCCAGTGTTATCTTGGTATAATTTATTACGTATAACAGTAAATCCTTTATCATTTTGAACACAAGTATATCAACTTTTTAAATCTAAAGAACAAATCAAAGTGACTTCTGAGATATCCAGAGTATTAATACACTGCAAAAATCATTTGTAGCTAATGATAGGTGCATTTGTATCCTTATATCAATATAAGTCTTTGTCTAATGCCAAGATGTCTCATGTTCTATGGACTTTGATTAAAATTTGGGCAAACAAGTCCTTGTGAACTTAGGGTTAAAATATTGATTCTTCAGTCTATATTTAATGCTATCGCCATTATTTTTTACTAGATGGATGGCATTGAATTGAAGTAAAAAGAATATTGCATAATTATTAATTCTGATAATTCTATCATTAGAACGAGGGACTGGAGATTAACATTCCCAATCACAATCCACTGCTCTTCTTGGCACAATATATGCATCTGCATCATGTGCACATAAGTATTGGAAGACGACCACCATACCAACTACCACTGCATAAACTAAACTACTATCAGTTCCCAGTGGAGACGTGGCTGTGCTAATTTCATCTTATAATTTATTTATGTTAGTGAACAAACCTTGATTGTGAGAAAAGTAAAATGCGATTCCGCAGCTGCCAATTCAGAGATGGAGACTGGGCCAGCAATATCCAATCACTCCACTGGCAGAACAGGCTACAATATATCAACATAATTCATTTCTGGCATTCAGAAAATATTTGGGAGCAGAATTGTAAAGATTAATGTAGGATTTAGTTTGGAGTGGATATTTATTGTAAGAAACAAACATGATGTGAGTCATGTCTTAAAATCATTTCACTTTAAAGTAATTTTTCTTAAATGGTCACTGTGCTTTCAGACCACTAGATCTCATTTGATGTATTATGGGCAAAAACCCAAAGAGATGAACTTTAATATAAGTTGGTGTGCATGCAGCATGTAAGCGTGTGTTCACACTGGCCACCAAACAGACAAAACCCAAGATAAAAACATAATAAGCAAATACCCCGCAGTAAATAGATAAATATCAATAGTGCATGAAAATAATATAGGATGCTTAATTAACATAATTTTGGTTTAAAAAAAAAGTAAAAGCCACCCCACACGTCAAGGTGACCCTATTCGGGACAGTCCTAACCTCTATTATTAAAAGCTTACCATTTGTCAAGTGACGTACATTTGAATAAGTCCAATATGACTAACCAGATTAATTACAGGTTTTGGTATAAATTATATTACCACATGTCAAACAATTTACCAGTTGGTGCAGTAGATTCTAAGAAAACCAACAGATGCAACATTGATGATCTGCATATTTTGAGTCTGTGTATTTGAATAATTAATTGAAAGGCGGTGTGTTCAAAATAATAGCAGTGCGGAGTTCAATTAGTGAGGTCAATCATTCTGTGAAGAAACAGCTGTGAATCAGGTGGCCCTTATTTAAGGTTGAAGTAAGTATTTGTGTACATTTCTCCTTGAAAGCCTGATAAATATGGTTCGTTCGAGACAGTGTTCAGAAGAAATGCGTACTTTGATTAAAAAGTTGATTGGAGAGGGTAAAAGTTATAAAGAAGTGCAGACAATGATAGGCTGTTCAGCTAAAATGATCTGCAATGCTTTAAAATGGAAGACTAGCATTCGAATGAGAAAAAAGGAAAGGATGATCCAGCATATCAGGCTAGTTTCTTAAAATAAAACATAGCTTTTATTGTGCTCATTAAAACATTGCTACACATCAATTGTCCATGTGGTGCACTACAAGGATCAGGACCCAAGCGTTTCAACGTTTAAGTCTTAATCAGTTGTGCATTTACCATTCGAATGGGTCGAATGATAGTCAGAATGGCAAAGGCTCAGCTAATGATCAGCTCCAGGAGATCAAAGACAGTCTTAAGTTACCTGTGAGTACTGTGACAGTTAGAAGACGCCTGTGTGAAGCTAATTTCTTAGCAAGAAGTCCCTGCAAAAAGTACGAAAAGTGGACAGTAGAAGATTGGAAATGGGTGATTTGGAGTAATGAGACGAAAGTCAATAGACTAGGCTCTGATGAGTTCAAATAGGTCTGGAAAAAACAAGGTAAAAAGGGGCTAACGGATTGAGAAATTGAAGGAACTGTCAAGTTCAGTGGAAGAAGCCTGATGATATGGGGTTGTTTCACAGCCAAAGTCATTGGATATTTCACCATGATCAATGGTGGTCTCAGTGCTGAGCTATATATTGAAAAACTTGGCATTCATATGACTCAAATAGATTCTTTATCAAATTTTAATAGGGGAAATGAAGTACAAAAAAAAAAGTAAAAACGTTTCGGTCACAGTTGACGTTCATTAGTGTACTAAAATAAAATACAAGTGTGAGGTCACAGTAAAAATAGTCATGTATCAAAGGGAAAATAACAATGACAATATCAGTAAACAACAGGAATCAACACATGTCAATGGGTACAAAGGGATGGGGACAAACATTGCCCCTCCACATGCTAACTGTTATATGTCCACATTTGAGGACAGGGTTGTCTACCCCAACCCTTTGTACAAATCACAATCCATTTTATGGAAACGTTATATAGATGATATATTCTGCATATGGGGGGGCACGCCCAAGACCCTTAATGAATTTTTTGCTACAATCAATGCCGCCTGGGATGGACTGCGAGTCACCATTTTCTTGAGCACAGACTCAATTCATTTCCTAGACACCATGAGCCTTAAAGATAAAGATGGCCAACTTTCCTCTGATCTTTATATTAAACCTACTGACCGAAACGGACTATTGCACTACAACAGCCTACATCCTAAATCCACTATCACCTCAGTCCCCAAGTCCCAATTCCATCGTGTCAGAGGCACTGGCAGTAATCCCTCCACCTGTGACATTAGACTCAAGGAGATGCAACAAAAATTTGAGGAAACGGACTATCCTCTTGACTTGTTACAACAATCCATGCAATCTCCAATTTGTACATGCACCCCAACATCTAACCGGATCCCGTTTGTACATAAATACTATCCGGCAGCATTCATACTCCATAAAAAAATCTGACAACACTGGAACATTCTTAAAAGCGCCTATCCATCTGTACCTGAATTAAATTATCCTTCCCTCCCATGTTTCAAAAGAGACCCTAATATTAAAGATCGTCTCATCCATGCCGATTTTGGCATGGCAAAAAGCTCGCCATGCCAGGGGTTTCTGGAGACACCAAAGACTGGTACGTTCCCTTGTCATCAGTGCTACCAATGTGGCAACATTCTCCGTGGGAGCACCATATATCATCCTCACTTGGGTAAACAATATCCCATCAAAGATTATCACATGATTAATTCCACTTTTGAAGTATGCCTCATCAAGTGCCCCTGTGGCCTTATTTATATAGGTAAAATGACCCAGCCCATTAGGGATCGTATTTCTAAGCACAAGTCCACCATACACTAAAAGAATTTGCTGCTCCCATTACCATACCATTTTGCATCGGCCAATCATTCAGTGTTTCAATTGAAATTTCAGGTGATTGAGCATGTCCCTCCACCACGACGTGGAGCGGACTGCATTCGCATGCTCAAATACAGGGAGGCCTACTGGATACACAAATTGCAATCTTTAAGTCCTAGAGGTCTTAACAGGGAATTTGACCTCCTCTTGTACACTTTAACGGTTCATAGTTGTGATTACTACGACATTGTTATATCCTGTAAAGCGAACACATGTAACCTGAAGATGCAGTAATTATGTAATTGTCTGGTGTTATTGAGACATATAGTGATATACAATCCAGATCAAAAATTTAAATCCAACCAATATTGGGAAATACCTGTAAAACACCAATGTATATACATATTAACTCCATATATAGTGAAACTATTTAAATAGTTCCCCATATTGGTAGGATTCCTATTGTTTGATCTCTAGTGTATTGAGCAATGCACTTCAATGGAAGCTGGCAGTAACAGCCACCACTTGGAAGATCACGGAATGTTGGGGTTGTTGATTCCGCCCCCATTAGATACTTCATGTGATGTCACTGAATGTTATGGTTATTAGCTCTGCCCACATTAGCTCTTATTTTTCATGTCATGGAATGTTCTCGTTGCTGGTTTTGCCCCCATCATCTACTATTTGTAATGTTTTGGTTGTTGGTCCCTGATTTGGCACCCAGATAAGCCAAGCTGAAGGATGATGATAATGGACTTTATCTTGTTACCTCATGAACATTCTTGGCGTTGCCCCTCAGGAGGTGGCCAGTTGACATTTAGTTGTGTTCAACTATATAAAGTGTGCTGCTTATCTGATGGTTAGTGCTGCGCTCACTCATTACTAGTGATGGGCGAGCACTAAAATGCTCGGGTGCTCATTGCTTGAGCCAAGCACATTCGAATACTCGGTTGCTCGACTCGAGCAATGAGCCCAATGTAAGTCTATGGGAAATTCAAGCATTTTTCAGGCGGTTCCCTCGAGCGATCTGCAGAGGGCCTAAAAATTGCCCAAATCGAAGGGAACAGTGCTTAAATGGCATGGGAACAGCATGGGGAAGACCCCTGGAAGCATTTCTGACTCCCAAGTCACTGCTGCCAACAATGTTGTCAGAGGTACTACGCCACTTTTACGGACACACAATAAAACACAAAAACGAAACCAAAATGGATTTTCCTGGGAAATATGTTAAGGAACATCCTTTCCATGGTAATGACTTGTATATAAGGCAAAATAAATAACCAAAAACAAAAATACTCCTCCACATCTTGGTCTATGTTCACAAGTAGCGTTTTTGATGCGTTTTTGCACTTTTGCATTGCTTTCAACCGTGACAAATGCATTCACCGGGAAATGTCATTTTGACATTTTACAATCTTATCTGGCCATGTGGTGTGTGAGACATGATCAGACATATCCTGTTTCATTTATGAAGGAGGGACTCTGAAAGTCACAAAGCCTATTTTTATAGGGCCATCAGGCAGCCTTTACTACTTTTAAAGGGTCAGCAGTCGGCCCTCGCTATTCTTAAAGAGCCATCAGCCGGCTATGCTTTGTCATTCCCATTACTAAAGATTGGGTCTTCTATACTGTTATTGCATATGCAGTGAGTGGCAGGTCTGCCCAAAATTTGGATACACCCCAATACCCCTTTGAAAATTTGGATGCACCCCAATACCCCTTTGAAAATTTGGACGCACCCCAAAACCCCTTTGAAGTGACTTAGAGGATGTTCCCATAATTAGGAAGTGGGTCTCCCATACTGTTTGCCTATGCAGTGAATGCAAGGGTTGCCAAAAATTTGGAGGCACTCCAATGCCCCTTGGAAGAGACGTGGAGGTCAGAGGGCCTCCTGAAAACAATGTTCCCATTATTAGGAAGTGGGTCTCCCATTGTGTTTGTCTATGCAGTGAATTCAAGGGTTGCCAAAAATGGGCACTCGGCATGATGGGAGGAAGGAGGTTCAGGGTGAAGAATATGTGATCCAGACTGACGGCTACTGAGAATTGACCGTGTGGAAGACAGGGTGGTGGTGGTGGTGGCTAAGTGACTGGAAGCATTATCTGCTATCCAACCAATAACCTTTTCACACTGCTCTGTATTCAATAGTGGTGTTCTGCGGTCCCCTATTAATTGGGACAGGAAGGTCGAGCGAGAAGATGTGGGTGTTTGTTGTGGCACAATTTCAGATTGCCCACGACCTTGGCCTCTGCATGCACCATCACATCAACTTCCCCGTCCCTTGCCACGTGCCTTGCCCATCTTAAATGAAGGACAATATCTTCCACGCTCACCACAAATGGCTGAATTTGGAGCGAACTTATATGTGATCCGTGTGACGGACAAACCACAGTTTTAAATAGCTGGCCTGTAGGTGACTATTTTGAACAGCAAACTTGTGTCAATAGCTTCACTGACACACTGAAATTTTTTTAATGGAGGCCAGAAATGGCAGTATTTTCAGTGCAAATATATGTGATCTGTGCGATGGACAAATCACAGTTTTAAATAGCTGGACCTGGCTGTATTCTGCAATGCCAACAAGCAAATAGCGCAGAATAACGGTGTTCTCTGGTTTGCATTTTAAGCAAATAATGAGGATTAAGATCCAAAATAAAATTATTCCTGGCCACTGAGACCTGGGCCTATTTCTAGAAATATTTAACAGCAGCAGCAGACAAAACTGGAATGGAGCCTCTGTGCTATATGCACTGCAGTCTGCTATATACACTGCCTGCCTGATATCTCTGCAGATGGATTAGTCCTCAGAAGGACTGTTTGTTGAGATGGATATGTGTCTCTAATATCGTTTTGTATACCTACACTAACTAGAAACAAGAAAATCTCTCCCTAGCTCAGCAGCACCTCTCCCTACACTGTCTGATTCTGGAGTGACTGTGACAAGCACGGCGGTGCCAGTTCTGATATAGACCTGATGACGCTGTGCAGCCATCCAATCACTATAATGCCACAACCACCATGGCTGCAGCATTACAATGAGTGGCAGGCAATCCCTGCATGTTGATTGGCGCTCTAAAGAGCACCATATATGCAGGGAGGGGACCCGAGCGCCCGCCGAGCAACCTGGAAATACTCGTCGAGTGCCGAGCATCTCGAGTAGTGAGATGCTCGAGCGAGCACCGAGCAGTAGCGAGCATGCTCGCTCATCACTACTCATTACATGTAAGTGCATTACTCTGTCTGGGTCTCCTACCACATCCAAAATATATTGAACCCCATATTAGAGCCACCACTCCTGAATTTGTCTCTTCCTATCCTACCCCTGATATATGGGGAGAGATATCTACTCCTGTGGGAGGGATAGTTTATAGTGGCGTGGATGGAGCACACTTGATCACTCCAAAAAATAAACCAGGAGGAGATAGACAGGATGACTGAGGCACAATTGTCACCTCAGGCCTCCACCTATCCTGGACAGGTTGGGAGTTAAACTAGCAAATAAACTAAATAAATATGCTAATATAATGAATGGAATAGTGAAACAATAAGTTCTATTCATACTCTTAATGAGGAGGCTGCTCAGGTTAGGAAGGTAGCCCTTCACAGAATTACCCTTAACTACCTGTTAGCAATTGAAGGTGGAACTTGTGCTGTTATAGCTGAGGAATTCTGCTTCTGGATTGAAGATGCACATGATTAAAATGAGAGAAACATGGACATGGTAAAAGAGCTGCAACAAAAAGCTAGAGACATACATCCAAGGAGGGATGGAATTCCTTCTCCTGGATGGAGTCTATCAGAGTTTGGTTAAACAATATACTCTTAACTTTGCTAAAGCCAATAGTGGTAGTGATAGGATTGATTGTATTCATCTTGATTGCCTGGAAATTATTAATGTGATGTGTTTCTCATTGCAGGAAATGAATTATACTTTGGAATCACTGTCGACACAGACAGAAGAGGACCAATAATATGTCCGCCCCTGATTTTAACCATAGGAAGGATGACACTACAGCTACAGAGGTGACCGTCTGATAGCCTAGCTCGACTACCCACCTCTCCTGAAGACCCTTTCAGCCTTTTGAGACTTGGGTGGAGGACATCATCTCTGAAAATAGGGTCCCAGAGCTGCACCCCAACAGTTTGAGCAGCACTCTCACTCTCCGGAGTGTTTCTTGTGGTGGGATGCAGGTCTGGACAACAGTCGTCTGTCGTCCTTCTATTAGATAGATAGGAATGAATGTATGTGTGTGTATGCTTTAATAAAGATTGAGGAATGCTTAGATGAAATGACAACTATAAGGCAGCCAGGAATGGATGTCAGACATCCCATCATCTATGCAGGCTAGCTGCATACTTCGTGTAGTACGGGCTGTCAAAGGGGTCATTTCACAATAGGCAGGAACATAGGTAGCGCAGGTCTGGACCGCTGTCGTCATCCTATTAGGTAGATAGGAATGAATGTATGTGTGTCTATGCTTTAATACAGATTGAGTGAATGCTTAGATGAAATGGCAACTATAAGGCAGCCAGGAATGGATGTCAGACATCCCATCATCTATGCAGACTAGCTGTATACTTTGTGTAGTACGGGCTGTCAAAGGGGTCATTTCACAATAGGCAGGAACATAGGTAGCTAGGTTACATAATGTGTAATAATGAAACTATCAAAGGGTGAGGTACTGTGGAAGAAATGACAATTCCATTGTCCTCCCTTTGATCTTAATATCTCTACATTTTGTATAATAATTAGAAAATGTTCAATAAAAACAATTTGAACAAGAAATAGAATATCTTTTCGTGACTCCTTCATGAACATTGTGTATACTAAATACTAAAATACTGTAAGAGCCGCCCCCGGCTGAGCCAAGCTGAAGGGGGAGAATGGACTTTATCTGGTCACTTCATGAACATTCTTGATGTTGTCCCTCAGGAGGGGCCAGTTGGCATTGTAGATGTGTATAACCTTATAAAATGTGCTGCTTATCTGATGGTTAGTGCTGCGCTCACTCATTACATGTAAGTGCATTACTCAGTCACTAAGCGCTCGCTCACACAGTCATCGATTCTCTCATGCGAGAGAATAGGGCCGATTATGCTGATGTCACTTGGAGCAAACTCTGTCAGAGTTTGAGCCAAGTGTAATCTTAGGCCACGTTCACACATACAGTATTTGGTCAGTATTTTACATTAGTATTTATAAGCCAAAACCAGGAGTGGAACAATCAGAGGAAAAGTATCATAGACACATGTGCACCACTTCTGCATTTTTCACCCACTCCTGGTTTTGGCTTACAAATGCTGATATAAAATACTGACCAAATACTGAACATGTGAACGTTGCCTTAGTGTGATCTAACTCTGTTGCATAAGAGAATCGTATCATAGGTGCGGAAAAGACAGAGAACTTTTTAGTTCTCCATCTTCTCTATTCTCTGTGTCCACGGTAATGGGACTGCACTTGGATGACATCCGAGTGCAGTCTGATATTTTACAAGCATGCTACAATTTTTTTTCTCATGCCGTATCTACATGAGAAAAAAATTGCAGATCTGCACTGCCCCGTATTATAACATTGGGCCTACTGCTACCTGATAAAACATCGGATAGCACTCAGCTATGTTATATTGTCCTGTGAGCGAGCCCTTATTGTAATAAACTAACTTTCTTTTCCCTTGCAACAGCTGTCATAACATTGGTTTATTATCCAAACATGACCCCCGTCTATTACTGAGAGCTGTAGAAGACCATGTACACTCCAGCAGTAATCACTTACATTTCCTTTGTGTAATATGATTAGAGTTGAGCCACCCCCCCGTAGTGTTCAGGTTCGGTTCGGTTCGTAGAACACCGGTATGTTCGCCGAACTGTTCGTCGAACACCGTTAAAACCAATGGCAGGCAAACAAAAACACATAGAAACACATAGAAAACACCTTCAAAGGTGTCCAAAAGCTGACAAACTGCTCAGAAGACACAACTAACACATGGAAAAGTGACAAGTACATATAGTCATGCGAAAAGAAAAGAGGTGGAGGAGTAAAAGGAGGGGGAGACACAGATATAGGCATGTCATGCCCTTCTAAAATCAAGAAAGGCTGGAGTAAAAATCTAAAATCAGCCTACCAACACCCAGACGTCGTGACAAGAAAATTAAAAAAAGAAATATCTTTAGGTAGAATGGCGGTTCCATTCAGAACACTTTCCTTACAAGACGTAGTGGTATCCCCGTTGGGAGTCGTGCCAAAAACGGAACCCAATACATTCGGACTAATCCACCATTTGTCATATCCAAGGGGCAGGTCAGTAAACGACAACATCAACGTGGAACCAGGTACAGTAGTATATACTGTACATCCTTTGACAAGGCAATCAGGCGGGTCAAGAAGTTGGGAAGGGCCACCCTAATGGCCAAAACAGACGTTGAGGGGGCGCCTATTGGGCTGCTTCTGGGAAGGAGCATACTATATAGATCGCTGTTTGCCCATGGGGTGCTCCAGATCCTGCTCACTATTTGAGGCGTTTAGTTGCTTCCTCGCATGGGTTGTCATGGACGTTTCTAAGGGGGCACATATTATCCATTACCTCGACAACTTCTTATGCCTGGGCCCAAAAGATTCACCACAGTGTGAATACACGCGGCAGTCCACCTGTGAGAAGGAGAGAGCTGGAGGGAGAGCGGACACCACAGAGCCGAGGAGTTACATTGATGACATCTTAATAATCTGGACTGAGTCTGAACGAGAACTTCTAAATTTCCATGACGAATTCAATACATTTCATCCCACCATAAACTTGACATTGGACTACTCAAAAACGGAAATCAACTTCCTGGATATCACCATAAAAATTCAAAATGGTTCAATCCAGACCTCGGTGTATTGGAAACCTATTGACCATCCCACACACCTCAGACGGGGACAGCTGTCACCCAAAATACATTAAAAAGTCCATCGTCTACAGTCAGGCCCTTAGATATAATTGTATCTGTTCCAGCCCAAAGGACAGGGATAACCACTTAAACCATGTTAAAAAAGACAATTTTAAATCAAGGCTACCACCCCACCTCCTTTGATGATCAGATCATTAGGGCCACAAGGATCCCTAGAAGTCAATTACTTCAATACGGAGAAAAAGAGGAAAATAATTGTCTTCCTCTGGTGGTGACCTACAACCCACAGCTTGAGGTACTAAGAAAAACTGCTAAAAAACATCATATCCTAGGGTTTGGAGCGGATGGATTCTGTTTCAGGACTCACCTGATTTTCATGACCTATTCTAATAGTTTCAACAGATGCTTGCGATTGGGTTCATAATTAGTCACAACGGCATAAGGACCCCCCCTCCCACTCTCCCTTGACCCTCTGTCTTTTCTTCTCTCTTTTCTCCCTCCTTTTCTTTTTTCTTTTTATATGGGCTTTTCAGATACAATATAGAAATTGCCTCAACATATGATCCTCTTATAGGCGGATATCTTATAAACATTATATTGTTCAATACACTATCATTTGAATTGTTATTTGAAAAAAGTGACACCATTTGAACTTTGGACATATTTTATATGTCTATTTTGTTATATTTTCTTCAAAGTCGAATACAAAACAATACATTTTTTCTTGATCTGCAAACTGTAAAATGTAGCATCGGCGTCTCTGCCCCGTTCTAGGCAGAGACGCCGTCCCTCTCACCTCCCCGCTCCTGGCGCGGCGTCCTCCAGCGCTTCTCTCCCCGCTGCTTCCGGCACGCGCTCCTTCCCCGGCAGTGTGCTTAGGGCGCGCGCGCGCTCCCCCTCTCTTAAAGGGACCGCGCGCGCCGTCCTAAGGAGTCCCCGGCCAATTGCCGGAGGACCTCCCATATAAAAGGCACCTCCTCCAAAATGGAGGTGCCCGAGCAATGTTGTAGCACTGTTCACTACTCTGCTTCAGCCCTCAGGTCCCGTTGCCAGTTATCTGCCAGATACCTGCCAGATTCCTGCCAGTCTGCTGTCTTATTCCTGCCTGATATCCTACTACCTGCCTGCTAGCTTGAGGTCCGACGGTCTGCCTTCCAACTCCTGTCAGTCTGTCTAAGGACCGGCTTGCCCGCTCACCTGGGAGCGCACATCTTCTACCTGACTGCTTGCCTGAGGTCCGACGGTCTGCCTTCCAACTCCTGTCAGTCTGTCTAAGGACCAGCTTGCCCGCTCACCTGGGAGCGCTCATCTGCTGCCTGTCTGCTAGCCTACCTGGAGGCTCTGCCGTCACGTGCTGTGACCACCCGCCTGTCCAGAGACTCCTGCCCGCTCACCTGGGAGCGCTCATCTGCTACCTGTCTGTTGGTCTTCCTGGAGGCTCCGCCGTCACATGCTGTGACCACCCGTTTGTCCAGAGACTCTCGCCTGCTCACCTGGGAGCTCACGTCTATCATCAGCCGCCACAGGTCGTACCAATCCTTTACCCAGAGACTGCCCCGGTCACTTGCCGTGACCTCCTGCCCGTTCATCCAGAGACTGCCCCGGTCACTTGCCGTGACCTCCTGCCCGTTCATCCAGAGACTGCTCCGGTCACTTGCCGTGACCTCCTGCCCGTTCATCCAGAGACTGCCCCGGTCACTTGCCGTGACCTCCTGTCCGTTCATTCAGAGACTGTCCCGGTCACCTGCTGTGACTGCCTGCCTGTCTACCCGGGTCGCCACCCGCTCCCTTACAAGGACCGCCCCCTTGTATAGTAGCTCAGAGGTTCCGCCTCCCAGACCCGTTACATAAAATGATTCATAATTAATTCTTAATTGATGTTTAATTGATATTTAATAAAACAGATTGAATATAAAAACCTCATATCCTATACAAAAGTAATTGGCATAATTATAAAAGGAGAAGAAAAGGAAAAATGTGTTTGAAAGCACTCAGGATCACCAAAAATACAAATAAATAATAATATTGAAGTTTATTAAACAAAGAAAAAAACAAAACAATTAAAAACACTTAAAGGGAATCTGTCATCCCCTGGGACCTATCAGACCACTAATATGGGCATACAGGTGATAGAAATGTGAATCTATACTTACCTGTATGGCCCATATTGGCGGTCTTGTGGCTGTGAAATTGCTTTTTATTACTTGTGGGTTATGCTGTGTTTCTGTCCGGGGGACGGGAAGAAATCTCACCTACTTTTTTAATTAAAATATTTCTCCCCTCCCCTGCACGTCACAGAGCCCTGTGACGTGCAGTACCCATGGCCGGATCCTGCGCCTGCGCACTTGACCTGTTATTTCCCTGCCGTCTGTGTACAAGTGTAGAGCAGGGATCTAGTGCGCAGGCGCCGGGAAGTCAGAGTGACTCGCCTGCGCACAAGTTCCCTGCTCTACACTTGTAGATCCGGCCATGGGAACTGTGACGGGCAGGGGAGGTGAGAAATATCTTAATTAAACTGTAACGGGCAGGGGAGGTGAGAAATATTTTAATTAAACAAGTAGGTGGGATTTCTTCCCGTCCCCCGGACGGGAGCACAGCGTAACCAACAAGTAATAAAAAGCAATTTCACAGCCGCAAGACTGCTAATATGGGACATACAGGTAAGTATAATACCTCATCTAATTGATACATATAAATATCAAACAACCTCCTCCTATGTATCAGGTGCCAAAATATCTAAAGCTACTCTGGACAAGCAGTTTGTGACGCCCTCCCTGAGCCGTTTGGGGGGTGTACTCAGACGGCGGGCCGGTGGTATGGTGTGGTGGGATGTCGTCGTGGCCGTGGCCCGATCCGTGCCCAGGGCTGTCACAATAAAAAGATTGGCTTTTGGATGAGTGGTTGTTCGACTACGCCACCTGTGGTTTCTGGTGAAGGCCACCAGCACTGCAACAGTCCTCTGAGGCTGATGTTCTGGCAGCTTGGTTGGTACTACTCCCCACAGGTGGAGCGGCGCCTCAGGGCAGCGTAAGAAGAGAGAGGGGGTATACAGAGTAGAGCGCTGGCGGATGCAGAGCCGCGGAGGAATGAACAGTCAGAGGCAGTAATTGAAGTCAAACAAGTCTTTACTCACAGTTGTGCTTTCTCAGCTCAGAGCTTCTCTCTGCTGTCACACGGCGAGCTGCGGCCGCCAGGGTGGGGTTCAGCACACTCCGGGTAGTTCAGGTGCACTTGACAGGACCCCCGCTCTAGTGTGTTCCTCTCTCTGGTTGTACTTGTACCGCCTTGTGTCCCCCACTGAGACCCGTACAGGTACTGCGATGTCCTATATGGGTAACTTGTAGCTCCCGGACCGACTGGGTGCCCTTTTTGGTTACTGTGGTGTGAACGTGGCGTTAGGCAGGGTCCCTCTGGATAAACGCAGATTAAGGAATACAGGTGGCAACTCTGCTCCGTCCGTATCCCCCTGGGATCCACTTAAGCCTCCAGACTTTTCTGACAGGGACGTGAAGTGCAAAGTCAGATAATCGGGGACCGGTACCCCCTCTTGCGGCAGGGTCTCTCTGGCAGGGCCAGAATAAGGGTTGCAGGTGGCAACTCCACTCCGTCCGCACCCCCCTGAGATCCTTTTGCCTGTGGAGCTTTTCTCCTCTGCTCCCCTCCTGGGCCTTCTTGGTTGGACTCTGACCGGGGACAGAGCCGGCTATAACTCAACTCTGCCCCAATCCCCCGTCTCGAGGCCTGAGACCGGGAACCGCAGACCCCTGAGCCGGCCGCAGCCTTGTGCTGTCAGACCGTCTCAAAGACTCACGACTAAAGACACGGTTATAAAAATGGCCTCTGATTATTTATGATTCTATTAAGTGCTACAGTAAAGTGCTTCCTCCACGCTCACTCACTACATGGTTCCCCCTGACTATTGGTTCCCCCCAACTCCTCTATTCGAGGTCGGGGCAGCACTATGGTGCTTTAGATCTCCCTGCAGAATGGGAGTGGTGTAGTGCTGAGTGTGTGGTTGGGGTCCTGTGTGGTGCTCCATCCTTACCTCGGAGAGGAGATACCACACCTCGTTCTGAGGTGCTGTACCCCTGTGGCGACTGAACCCTCAGGTTCGCGGGCTGCAATAGAGTAAAAGATTGGTACATTTCAGACATTCAAAAAATTTTAAATGCTTTGTAAACAATAAACAATCTTCCCTTTATGGGAGGCTCAGATACTTTAACGTTACAGGATATATGGTATAAACATCTTCAACATTAAAGAGACATTATGCATGTTGAAAAATATTAATGAAAAAGTGTTAGCTCAGCAGCATGAGGGACCTGTCCAAAACCCTCAATGTAAGCCCTGGGGTGGCTGCAGGGCATAAAGATCCCGAGTTGGACCTCCAGTAGAGCCACAACCAGACAGGTTTTGCTTCTGAGGTCAGAGGTAGAGATGATTTTGCATACAACCAATAGGGGGCACCTAAATAGGTGCAAACTATGTACAATGTTAGTCTGTCTACTGCTCAATGTCCGCAGGGACAAATGTTTGTTTCAGATAAACCGGGTGTAAAAAGGAACATGAAAACAAATAACAGTTCACACAACAGGGAGGTGCATCCTCCGGGGCTGCTCAACAGTGGTATCCCCACTGGGGAAAAAGCTCGTGCTTGCCGACGGAGCCTGACCGGTCCTCTGCGACCAGGTGTGTGGATGCATCTTCTTTAAACACCCTGTGGACATCCAGGGCATACCACCCACGCTCCCCGTGGTGGCGGGAGTAGGACACCAGACCACCCGGATAGAGGTTCCGGCCAGGGTGGCCCTGCTGCAGCCGCGGCTCGACATCCCGCCGGTTGACGAAGACGTCCCGGTTAAACTGTGGGCTACGGATGAAGCCCGATCCTGCCTCCTGGTGGAAGCGCACGATAAGGCCTTCCTCCCGGGGGCTTGGACGGGTGGCCTCCGCCTGACGGGCCTTTGTTGTAGCAGCTTTGGCGCGCACCTCCAGGCGCTCACAGCGGATCCTCCTCTCTCGCCGCTCCTTCTCGAGCTGGAGGAGCTCCTTATGGCAGAACTCCTCCCACCTCCGCGCTTCAGACAGGGTCTCCCGGAGGAAGCCCATCAGGTCCCCCCCCTGGTTGTTCTAGGCAAACTCTTCTGCCGCCGGGCAGGCGACTGGAGGTGTGGGCAGCGACAATAACAGGGGGCGTTGCGGGCCCTCTATTGGTGCGGACCGGTCCGGGTTGGGGCAGGTGTGCACCCAGGAGAGTGCAGGGTTCTCCGGATTGGGAGTCGGGAGGCATAGTAGGCCTCTGGAAGTGGCGGTGGCTTGGGCCTCGACCTCCAGAGCCATGAGTTGCACCCAAACGATGGCGCCCGGGGACAGGGGTGACGGCAGGAGATCTAGGAGGGCTTCGGTGCATCCCGCGCCCGGGATAGGGGTTTCGGCCTTACCCGCTCTTGGGCTGCACAGGGCCTCCTGGGCTTCCTCCGCCTGGGCTGGGGCCTCAGTAGTCAGGCGCGACAAGCTATGGCGGCGGGCCCTGATCTTGCGCAGTACCTCTTCTCTACATTCGGCAGCGGCCAGTTGTTGGGCCTCTTCGACCCTCCGGGTCAGATCCTGTGGTTCACCGCGGAGGAACTCGGCCTCCTCCACGGTCAGGTGTATTACCTCCATAGTGAGGGAGGTGGCAGCTGGTGGGCCAGCGACGGAGGGCATCTCCTTCGCGGCGTCCATCTCTGCTGCAGGGTGCGGTCTCTCTAGACTTGTTGTGGATACACCCTGTCTCCTCCTCCTTTTGGGGCGGCTCCGGGGCGGCTGGCTGACGGGCACTCCTTGGGACGTCCCATCCATCTTGACGGACACTACTATGCGGACAAACTCTGATGCAAGGGGCGGTCTGTATTTTTGGCGCCATTGGAGAGCCAGGCCAACGATAGGAGGTCTTAGGTGGCTGTCGTTTTTGCACATAATGGCGTCCGTTGTTCTTGGGCGGACGCCACATTGTGTGTATAAAGACAGTCTTTTGTGAAACGAGCACAGTACCCAGCGGCAATGGGGATTAACTTCTTCCGTTGCTGCGGGCACGCAATCCTGCCGACTACGCCAAGTTTGTGATGCCCTCCCTGAGCCGTTTGGGGGGTGTACTCGGACGGCGGGCCGGTGGTATGGTGTGGCGGGATGTCGTCATGGCCGTGGCCCAGTCCGTACCCAGGGCTGTCACAATAAAAAGATGGGCTATTGGATGAGTGGTTGTTCGACTACGCCACCTGTGGTTTCTGGTGAAGGCCACCAGCACTGCAACAGTCCTCTGAGGCTGATGTTCTGGCAGCTTGGTTGGTACTACTCCCCACAGGTGGAGCGGCGCCTCAGGGCAGCGGAAGAAGAGAGAGGGGGTATACAGAGTAGAGCGCTGGCGGGTGCAGAGCCGCGGAGGAAAGAACAGTCAGAGGCAGTAATTGAAGTCATCCAAATCTTTACTCACAGTTGTGCTTTCTCAGCTCAGAGCTTCTCTCTGCTGTCACACGGCGAGCTGCGGCCGCCAGGGTGGGGTTCAGCACACTCCGGGTAGTTCAGGTGCACTTGACAGGACTCTCGCTCTAGTGTGTTCCTCTCTCTGGTGGTACTTGTACAGCCTTGTGTCCCCCACTGAGTCCCGTACGGGTACTGTGATGTCCTATATGGGTAACTTGTAGCTCCCGGACCGACTGGGTGCCCTTTTTGGTGACTGTGGTGTGAACGTGGCGTTAGGCCGGGTCCCTCTGGATAAACGCAGATTAAGGAATACAGGTGGCGACTCTGCTCCGTCCGTATCCCCCTGGGATCCACTTAAGCCTCCAGACTTTTATGACAGGGACGTGAAGTGCAAAGTCAGATAATCGGGGACCGGTACCCCCTCTTGCGGCAGGGTCTCTCTGGCAGGGCCAGAATAAGGGTTGCAGGTGGCGACTCCGCTCCGTCCGCTCCCCCCAGAGATCCTTTTGCCTGTGGAGCTTTTCTCCTCTGCTCCCCTCCTGGGCCTTCTTGGTTGGACTCTGACCGAGGACAGAGCCGGCTATAACTCAACTCTGCCCCAATCCCCCGTCTCGAGGCCTGAGATCAGGAACCGCAGACCCCTGAGCCGGCCGCAGCCTTGTGCTGTCAGACCGTCTCAAAGACCCACGACTAAAGACACAGTTATAAAAATGGCCTCTGATTATATATGATTCTATTAAGTGCTACAGTAAAGTGCTTCCTCCACGCTCACTCACTACATGGTTCCCCCTGACTTTTGGTTCCCCCCAACTCCTCTATTCCAGGTCGGGGCAGCACTATGGTGCTTTAGACACCCCTGCAGCACGGGAGTGGTGTAGTGTTGAGTGTGTGGTTGGGGTCCTGTGTGGTGCTCCATCCTTACCTCGGAGAGGAGATACCACACCTCGTTCTGAGGTGCTGTACCCCTGTGGCGACTGAATCCTCAGGGGCGCCACATTCCCCCCTGGTGATTCACAGCACGTCCGCGGGCTGCAATAGAGTAAAAGGTTGGTACATTTCAAACATTCAAAAATTTTTAAATGCTTTGTAAACAATAAACAATCTTCCCTTTATGGGAGGCTCAGATACTTTAACGTTACAGGATATATGGTATAAACATATTCAACATTAAAGAGACATTATGCATGTAGAAAAACATTATAGAAAAAGTGTTAGCTCACCAGCATGAGGGACCTGTCCAAAACCCTCAACGTAATCCCTGGGGTGGCTGCAGGGCATGAAGATCCCGAGTTGGACCTCCAGTAGAGCCACAACCAGACAGGTTTTGCTTCTGAGGTCAGAGGTAGAGATGATTTCGCATAAAACCAATAGGGGGCACCTAAATAGGTGCAAACTATGTACAATGTAAGTCTGTCTACTGCTCAATGTCCGCAGGGACAAATGTTTGTTTCAGATAAACCGGGTGTAAAGACGAGCATGAAAACAAATAAAAGTTCACACAACAGGGAGGTGTATCCTCCGGGGCTGCTCAACAGTGGGATCCCCACTGGGGAAAAGGCTCGTGCTTGCCGACGGAGCCTGACCGGTCCTCTGTGACCAGGTGCGTGGGGGCATCTTCTTTAAACACCCTGTGGACATCCAGGGCATACCACCCACGCTCCCCGTGGTGGCGGGTGAAGGACACCAGATCACCCGGGTAGAGATTCCGGCCAGGGTGGCCCTGCTCCAGATGCAGCTCGACGTCCCGCCGGTTGACGAAGACGTCCCAGTTAAACTGTGGGCTACGGATGAAGCCCAATCCTGCCTCCTGGTGGAAGCGCACGATAAGTCCTTCCTCCCGGCGGCTTGGACGGATGGCCTCCGCCTGATGGGCCTTTGTTTTAGCAGCTTTGGCGTGCACCTCCAGGCGCTCACAGCGGATCCTCCTCTCTCGCCGCTCCTTCTCGAGCTGGAGGAGCTCCTTACGGCAGAACTGCTCCCACCTCCGCGCTTCAGACAGGGTCTCCCGGAGGAAGCCCATCAGGTACCCCCCCCGGTTGTCCCAGGAAACTCTTCTGCCGCCAGGCAGGCGACCGGAGGTGCGGGCAGCGGCAATAACAGGGGGCGTTGCTGGCCCTCAATTGGTGCAGACCGGTCCGGGTTGGGGCAGGTGTGCACCCAGGAGAGTGCAGGGTTCTCCGGATTGGGAGTCGGGAGGCATAGTAGGCCTCCGGGAGAGGCGGTGGCTTCGGCCTCGACCTCCAGAGCCATGAGTTGCACCCAAACGATGGCGCCCGGGGACAGGGGTGACGGCAGGAGATCTAGGAGGGCTTCGGTGCATCCCGCGCCCGGGATAGGGGTTTCGGCCTTACCCGCTCTTGGGCTGCACAGGGCCTCCTGGGCTTCCTCCGCCTGGGCTGGGGCCTCAGTAGTCAGGCGCGACGAGCTTTGGTGGCGGGCCTTGATCTTGCGCAGCACCTCTTCCCTCCATTCGGCAGCGGCCAGTTGTTGGGTCTCTTCGACCCTCCGGGTCAGATCCTGCGTTTCACCGCGGAGGAACTCGGCCTCCTCCACGGTCAGGTGTATTCCCTCCATAGTGAGGGAGGTGGCAGCTGGTGGGCCAGCGACGGAGGGCATCTCCTTCGCGGCGTCCATCTCTGCTGCAGGGTGCGGTCTCTCTGGACTTGTTGTGGCTACACTCTGTCTCCTCCTCCTTTTGGGGCGGCTCCAGGGCGGCTGGCTGATGGGCACACCTTGGGACATCCCATCCATTTTGACGGACACTACTATGCGGACAGTCTCTGATGCAAGGGGCGGTCTGTATTTTTGGCGCCATTGGGAAGCCAGGCCCACGATAGGAGGTCTTAGGTGGCTGTCGTTTTTGCACATAATGGCGTCCGTTGTTCTTGGGCGGACGCCACATTGAGTGTATAAAGACAGTCTTTTGTGAAACGCGCACAGTACCCGGCGGCAATGGGGATTAACTTCTTCCGTTGCTGCGGGCACGCAATCCTGCCGACTACGCCATGTTTTTGATGCCCTCCCTGAGCCGTTTGGGGGGTGTACTCGGATGGCGGGCCGGTGGTATGTTGTGGCGGGATGTCGTCGTGGCCGTGGCCCGGTCGGTGCCCAGGGCTGTCACAATAAAAAGATGGGCTTTTGGATGAGTGGTTGTTCGACTACGCCACCTGTGGTTTCTGGTGAAGGCCACCAGCACTGCAACAGTCCTCTGAGGCTGATGTTCTGGCAGCCTGGTTGGTACTACTCCCCACAGGTGGAGCGGCGCCTCAGGGCAGCGTAAGAAGAGAGAGGGGGTATACAGAGTAGAGCGCTGGCGGGTGCAGAGCCGCGGAGGAATGAACAGTCAGAGGCAGTAATTGAAGTCATCCAAGTCTTTACTCACAGTTCTGCTTTCTCAGCTCAGAGCTTCTCTCTGCTGTCACACGGCGAGCTGCGGCCGCCAGAGTGGGGTTCAGCACACTCCGGGTAGTTCAGGTGCACTTGAAAGGACCCACGCTCTAGTGTGTTCCTCTCTTTGGTTGTACTTGTACAGCCTTGTGTCCCCCACTGAGTCCCGTACAGGTACTGCGATGTCCTATATGGGTAACTTGTAGCTCCAGGACCGACTGGGTGCCCTTTTTGGTGACTGTGGTGTGAACGTGGCGTTAGGCCGGGTCCCTCTGGATAAACGCAGATTAAGGAATACAGGTGGCGACTCCGCTCTGTCCGTATCCCCCTGGGATCCACTTAAGCCTCCAGACTTTTCTGACAGGAACATGAAGTGCAAAGTCAGATAATCGGGGACCGGTACCCCCTCTTGCGGCAGGGTCTCTCTGGCAGGGCCACAATAAGGGTTGCAGGTGGCGACTCCGCTCCGTCCGCACCCCCCTCAGATCCTTTTGCCTGTGGAGCTTTTCTCCTCTGCTCCCCTCCTGGGCCTTCTTGGTTGGACTCTGACCGGGGACAGAGCCGGCTATAACTCAACTCTGACCCAATCCCCCGTCTCGAGGCCTGAGACCGGGAACCGCAGACCCCTGAGCCGGCCGCAGCCTTGTGCTGTCAGACCGTCCCAAAGACCCAAGACTAAAGACACGGTTATAAAAATGGCCTCTGATTATATATGATTCTATTAAGTGCTAAAGTAAAGTGCTTCCTCCACCCTCACTCACTACATGGTTCCCCCTGACTTTTGGTTACCCCCAACTCCTCTATTCTGGGTCGAGGCAGCACTATGGTGCTTTAGACCCCCCTGCAGAACAAGATTGGTGTAGTGTTGAGTGTGTGGTTGGGGTCCTGGGTGGTGCTCCATCCTTACCTCGGAGAGGAGATACCACACCTCGTTCTGAGATGCAGTACCCCTGTGGCGACTGAACCCTCAGGGGCGCCACAAATGTAACACCAAATGTGTAAAGAGGGTCCAATGCCCCTGCAATATCCAAGTCCAGTTCAATCTATTTTAGCTAGCACATATAAAGAACATCTATGCATAGGTATAAATAGCAATTGAAAAAAAGTGCATGTGACAGGGGGCAATGTAGAAAATTAATAATGCCAGCAAATCCAAAGTTCATATAAAAGCACAGGTCTAGTAGTTCAAAGCTCAAATAGTCTATAGTAGAAAAAGACCTGTACTGAAACACAGTCTACCTGTTAGTAGACAGCACAGAACCCACTTATACAATACAAGCAGAATGGTTGCTGATAGACCTGTGCATCATCAGTGGCTTCTGGTAGACCTGTACATGATCAAATGGATGAGGGAAGAGCCTGTTCTCCTGTTATGTATATGCTCCTGCCCCAGCATCAGCACATCAAACTCCATAAAACAGACACATTACCTTTGCAGATGATTTTTTTGTGTTTACCAGTGTAATCAGACCCAAATTTAAAATAATGCTTTGTAAAAATAATATCAAGAAGTCACATCAAAACTCCAATCTTCATATCAGATCCAGTGTTATCTTGGTATAATTTATTACGTATAACAGTAAATCCTTTATCATTTTGAACACAAGTATATCAACTTTTTAAATCTAAAGAACAAATCAAAGTGACTTCTGAGATATCCAGAGTATTAATACACTGCAAAAATCATTTGTAGCTAATGATAGGTGCATTTGTATCCTTATATCAAGATAAGTCTTTGTCTAATGCCAAGATGTCTCATGTTCTATGGACTTTGATTAAAATTTGGGCAAACAAGTCCTTGTGAACTTAGGGTTAAAATATTGATTCTTCAGTCTATATTTAATGCTATCGCCATTATTTTTTACTAGATGGATGGCATTGAATTGAAGTAAAAAGAATATTGCATAATTATTAATTCTGATAATTCTATCATTAGAACGAGGGACTGGAGATTTCCATTCCCAATCACAATCCACTGCTCTTCTTGGCACAATATATGCATCTGCATCATGTGCACATAAGTATTGGAAGACGACCACCATACCAACTACCACTGCATAAACTAAACTACTATCAGTTCCCAGTGGAGACGTGGCTGTGCTAATTTCATCTTATAATTTATTTATGTTAGTGAACAAACCTTGATTGTGAGAAAAGTAAAATGCGATTCCGCAGCTGCCAATTCAGAGATGGAGACTAGGCCAGCAATATCCAATCACTCCACTGGCAGAACAGGCTACAATATATCAACATAATTCATTTCTGGCATTCAGAAAATATTTGGGAGCAGAATTGTAAAGATTAATGTAGGATTTAGTTTGGAGTGGATATTTATTGTAAGAAACAAACATGATGTGAGTCATGTCTTAAAATCATTTCACTTTAAAGTAATTTTTCTTAAATGGTCACTGTGCTTTCAGACCACTAGATCTCATTTGATGTATTATGGGCAAAAACCCAAAGAGATGAACTTTAATATAAGTTGGTGTGCATGCAGCATGTAAGCGTGTGTTCACACTGGCCACCAAACAGACAAAACCCAAGATAAAAACATAATAAGCAAATACCCCGCAGTAAATAGATAAATATCAATAGTGCATGAAAATAATATAGGATGCTTAATTAACATAATTTTGATTTAAAAAAAAAGTAAAAGCCACCCCACACGTCAAGGTGACCCTATTCGGGACAGTCCTAACCTCTATTATTAAAAGCTTACCATTTGTCAAGTGACGTACATTTGAATAAGTCCAATATGACTAACCAGATTAATTACAGGTTTTGGTATAAATTATATTGCCACATGTCAAACAATTTACCAGTTGGTGCAGTAGATTCTAAGAAAAGCAACAGATGCAGCATTGATGATCTACATGTTTTGAGTCTGTGTATTTGAATAATTAATTGAAAGGCGGTGTGTTCAAAATAATAGCAGTGTGGAGTTCAATTAGTGAGGTCAATCATTCTGTGAAGAAACAGCTGTGAATCAGGTGGCCCTTATTTAAGGGTGAAGCAAGTATTTGTGTACATTTGTCCTTGAAAGCCTGATAAATATGGTTCGTTCGAGACATTGTTCAGAAGAAATGCGTACTTTGATTAAAAAGTTGATTGGAGAGGGTAAAAGTTATAAAGAAGTGCAGACAATGATAGGCTGTTCAGCTAAAATGATCTGCAATGCTTTAAAATGGAAGACTACCATTCGAATGAGAAAAAAGGAAAGGATGATCCAGCATATCAGGCTAGTTTCTTAAAATAAAACATAGCTTTTATTGTGCTCATTAAAACATTGCTACACATCAATTGTCCATGTGGTGCACTACAAGGATCAGGACCCAAGCGTTTCAACGTTTAAGTCTTAATCAGTTGTGCATTTACCATTCGAATGGGTCGAATGATAGTCAGAATGGCAAAGGCTCAGCTAATGATCAGCTCCAGGAGATCAAAGACAGTCTTAAGTTACCTGTGAGTACTGTGACAGTTAGAAGACGCCTGTGTGAAGCTAATTTCTTAGCAAGAAGTCCCTGCAAAAAGTACGAAAAGTGGACAGTAGAAGATTGGAAATGGGTGATTTGGAGTAATGAGACGAAAGTCAATAGACTAGGCTCTGATGAGTGCAAATAGGTCTGGAAAAAACAAGGTAAAAAGGGGCTAACGGATTGAGAAATTGAAGGAACTGTCAAGTTCAGTGGAAGAAGCCTGATGATATGGGGTTGTTTCACAGCCAAAGTCATTGGATATTTCACCATGATCAATGGTGGTCTCAGTGCTGAGCTATATATTGAAAAACTTGGCATTCATATGACTCAAATAGATTCTTTATCAAATTTTAATAGGGGAAATGAAGTACAAAAAAAAAAGTAAAAACGTTTCGGTCACAGTTGACGTTCATTAGTGTACTAAAATAAAATACAAGTGTGAGGTCACAGTAAAAATAGTCATGTATCAAAGGGAAAATAACAATGACAATATCAGTAAACAACAGGAATCAACACATGTCAATGGGTACAAAGGGATGGGGACAAACATTGCCCCTCCACATGCTAACTGTTATATGTCCACATTTGAGGACAGGGTTGTCTACCCCAACCCTTTGTACAAATCACAATCCATTTTATGGAAACGTTATATAGATGATATATTCTGCATATGGGGGGGCACGCCCAAGACCCTTAATGAATTTTTTGCTACAATCAATGCCGCCTGGGATGGACTGCGAGTCACCATTTTCTTGAGCACAGACTCAATTCATTTCCTAGACACCATGAGCCTTAAAGATAAAGATGGCCAACTTTCCTCTGATCTTTATATTAAACCTACTGACCGAAACGGACTATTGCACTACAACAGCCTACATCCTAAATCCACTATCACCTCAGTCCCCAAGTCCCAATTCCATCGTGTCAGAGGCACTGGCAGTAATCCCTCCACCTGTGACATTAGACTCAAGGAGATGCAACAAAAATTTGAGGAAACGGACTATCCTCTTGACTTGTTACAACAATCCATGCAATCTCCAATTTGTACATGCACCCCAACATCTAACCGGATCCCGTTTGTACATAAATACCATCCGGCAGCATTCATACTCCATAAAAAAATCTGACAACACTGGAACATTCTTAAAAGCGCCTATCCATCTGTACCTGAATTAAATTATCCTTCCCTCCCATGTTTCAAAAGAGACCCTAATATTAAAGATCGTCTCATCCATGCCGATTTTGGCATGGCAAAAAGCTCGCCATGCCAGGGGTTTCTGGAGACACCAAAGACTGGTACGTTCCCTTGTCATCAGTGCTACCAATGTGGCAACATTCTCCGTGGGAGCACCATATATCATCCTCACTTGGGTAAACAATATCCCATCAAAGATTATCACATGATTAATTCCACTTTTGAAGTATGCCTCATCAAGTGCCCCTGTGGCCTTATTTATATAGGTAAAATGACCCAGCCCATTAGGGATCGTATTTCTAAGCACAAGTCCACCATACGCTAAAAGAATTTGCTGCTCCCATTACCATACCATTTTGCATCGGCCAATCATTCAGTGTTTCAATTGAAATTTCAGGTGATTGAGCATTTCCCTCCACCACGACGTGGAGCGGACTGCATTCGCATGCTCAAATACAGGGAGGCCTACTGGATACACAAATTGCAATCTTTAAGTCCTAGAGGTCTTAACAGGGAATTTGACCTCCTCTTGTACACTTGAACGGTTCATAGTTGTGATTACTACGACATTGTTCTACTTAAAGCCCCCTACATGTTGTGTAATAATCTCTTTGAGACTTGTTCCTGTGCCATCACTGTCTCAGCAATGTATATGACCCAATTATGCTAGTTTTTGACTCTGACCATAAGAATTTCCAGTGAATATGTTCGATTCCATTATGATGGTTCTCCCTGAAGATAACTTGATATAAGGAATAGTATTTGCATAAGTACTGATTGATCTATTCACATGTCTAACATATACCTTGTTATTTTCTAGAATCTGCCTTAACATCCACATTGTCCCTTCTGATTCCCATCCTACACCTCCGGACCATCCCTTACAACCTTGGTTCCACCCATTCTTGTCATCCCCAGTAATGGACGCTATCTGTAGCACTGTGGAACGCATAATATCGGTGGTGGAATGCACTCGGTGCATCACCTCCGCCCATGTGATCCACCGACATCCAATAAGACCTGTCGACGTCATCGTGGCGTCATTTCCGGTCCTAGGACCTGCAGGACCGGAAATGACACCACGATGACTGGAGCACATCCACGGCGTATGCATCACACTGACACCAATCCTGGGCTCCTAATTGCCTCTAGATTCTGCCCAGTCTCTATTTAAATGCCCTTCTAGCATTTCTCTCCTGACGCCAAAAGGAACAAACGGTGGATACCGTGCTCCCACTGCCAGGACTTCCTCCTCCACTTTCAGTTTGCACTAGGGGTATTTTTCCCCTGCTTCTACCATTCCTGCTATTAGACTGGTACTTCCATTAAATCTATATACTCACCTTCTTTATGTATCCAGAGCTACCGCTCCTTTGGACACCTGTCCATTACAGGCTCACCGGTTACAATTTACTGGTACGCTTTTCATCCTTTTTTCTTTTTCCTTCCCCTTTTTCCCTGTCCCCATCCCTTTGTACCCATTGACATGTGTTGATTCCTGTCGTTTACTGATATTGTCATTGTTATATTCACTTTGATACATGACTATTTTTACTGTGACCTCACACTTGTACCACCATTTATTTCTGTTTTGTTATTTTATTTTGGTACACTGATGAAGGTTAACTGTGACCGAAACATTTACTTTTATTTTTTGTACTTCATTTCCCCTATTAAAATTTGATAAACAATCTATTTGAGTCATATGAGTGCCAAGTTTTTCAATATAGACTATTGGCTTTGGACCTTACTTGTGCACCAACCCACTCCAGGAGTGCGGTAGTTTTTTGTATACTCAGTGCTGAGCTATGTGTGAGTATCCAACAAGACAAGTTACTTTGCACACTCCAGTACTATGGGTATGAATAGGATGACATAGTGTTCCAGCAGGACAAAGACCAGAAGCATACATCGAGATTGGCGAAAAAATGGTTCAATGACAATGAAGTAGAGGTGCTGGATTAGCCTCCACAGTCCCCAGACCTCAACCCAATTGAACCCTTATGGGTAGAGTTGAAGAAAAAGCTGTATACATACCCAAGTGAGTCGACCAGTATGCACCAACTTTGGGAATGTGTAGAAGAGACCTGGGATCAGATTTTGGTCAAGACATAATTGAATCTGATCAAGAGCATCCCCAGAAGGATTCAGGTAGTGTTGAAAGACAAAAATGGATTTATAAAATATTTAAACAATAATAAAAATTTAAATTTAGATTTTTAGGAGCAAAACAGTAACAATGCAGTGACATGACAAGAATCTGCATAACTAATCATAGGCAAAATAGTAGCAAGTCAAATTTATGTATGAGATAGCCAAGATGATTGTCTATAAAATAATGGTAGTCTCATGTTCGAAGTAGTAGTGGATAGTGAGATATAGAGCTTGAAAGTCAAAAGTTCAAAACATTGTTACCCTTTTGCTCATCACTGTATATATAGCGCTGTCCTCAGTAGTGTAGCTACCAGGAGGGCAGAGGGTGAGGTCACCCCAGACCCCTGAATCAGAGAGGCCCACCCGAATCTTACACCACTCCAAAATGTATCTGTGTGGGCAGCACACCAATACAGTTAATCTTTACATTCTGAATGGCCCCACTATCTTTGCACCCCATATACTATACAATACCATCAATTTTTGTGTTCCAACAGTCTTAGAGGGATCTATCCACTGTGGGTTAGTGTCAGACCAATAGCGGTGGTTTTGTTTGCTAACTTCACCATTCACAAAAAAGTTTGCCTCATCACTGAACATAATGTTCTGTGTAAACTGAGGGTCCTGTTCCAATTTTTGTTTTGCCCATTCTGCAAATTCAGTGCGCCGATCTGGGTCATCCTAATATCCGCCGAAGGGATGTTTGACTGATGCCACTCTCAAGTGACATGCGGCGAGTTCTACGCTGTGGGCTCTTGCTGAATGAAGCTAGGACAGCCACTGATGTTTCTTCATTAATGACAGTTTTCTTGAGTCCACATTTTGGCAAATCCAACACTGAACCTGTTTCACGAAATTTGGCAAGCAGTTTGCTAACTGTAGCATGGGAGATGGGTGGTCTCGTAGGGTGTCTTGAATTGAAATCTGCTGAAATGACCCGGGTACTGCGTTCATCAAACATCAACACAATTTCTATCCGCTCCTCATGTGTTAACCTCTGCGACATGTCAATGGCTGTAAACAAAGAGAAACTTGTAAGTAACTCATGAAAGAATAAAGTTACGTTAAAACCAAGCACACCATTGTTTTTCTTATGAAATTCTCAATAAGTCTGATGTGTCACATGACCCTTTTCCCATTGAAAAAAATAAAGTTGGATCCAAAATGGCTGACTTCAAAATGGCCACCATGGTCACCACCCATCTGGAAAAGTTTTCCCCCTCCGATATACTAATATGCCACAAACAGGAAGTTGATATCACCAACCATTCCCATTTAATTTAGGTGTATCCATATAAATGGCCCACCCTGTAGTGTCCTCTCCAATTTACTGCCCATTTATCATACAACAGTATATCCACCTCCCAATCCAACCATAGATATCATCTAATCCTTTGTATTACTTGGATATTTGGGTTATTGTTGTGGATTTATCACTGCTAAAATCAGTAGAAATTACACCTGAATTACATTGTATGGCAGTAATGACATTGTGTCACCTTGTAAAAGGTTTCAGAGGTCAAGGTAGATAATTAAAGTCCATTTCATCTATATGCTAATGAATTGGCTGCGTGGCCTGGTTTGGTCCCTTTAAATAACATCTGCTGCTCCTGTTGATGACACCACGGAATGTTGTGGTTTCTGGCTCCGCCCCCTTGCATTATGACATCACACACATTATATAAGGAGCTGCAGAGACAACATTCCATCTGAAAGTTGCAGTTATTGGAGAGAGAGGTAAGTCGGCTCTATGTCACCTCTTGTTGTGTCCTTCATTCTCTTCTTTCATCTATTTCTCATTAATTTTTTATTCATTAAGGATTCTTTATTCTATATAATACAACAGGTCCAAAATGAATACTGAACCCCTCAGATTAGTTGACGTCCATGTTTTACAGCATTTCTTCCAATAGTAAAGACAGATACATCCCGTCACATCCTATATATCCAAGTGCAGAAATGACAGTGATTTACCGATTCTCCATCACATCTTATTGGTTTTAGACTTACTTGCTCATCACATCCATAGAATAGTTATAGAATAATTATAATTGAAAGAATCCCCTCAGCCATAACTGGAACACAACAACTTCTCAATTTTTGGGCCATGTATTGTTTTACAATCATTCAAATCTGGGAGATGAACGTTATATCCTGTAAAGCGAACACATGTAACCTGAAGATGCAGTAATTATGTAATTGTCTGGTGTTATTGAGACATATAGTGATATACAATCCAGATCAAAAATTTAAATCCAACCAATATTGGGAAATACCTGTACAACACCAATGTATATACATATTAGCTCCATATATAGTGAAACTATTTAAATAGTTCCCCATATTGGTAGGATTCCTATTGTTTGATCTCTAGTGTATTGAGCAATGCACTTCAATGGAAGCTGGCAGTAACAGCCACCACTTGGAAGATCACGGAATGTTGGGGTTGTTGATTCCGCCCCCATTAGATACTTCATGTGATGTCACTGAATGTTATGGTTATTAGCTCTGCCCACATTAGCTCTTATTTTTCATGTCATGGAATGTTCTCGTTGCTGGTTTTGCCCCCATCATCTACTATTTGTAATGTTTTGGTTGTTGGTCCCTGATTTGGCACCCAGATAAGCCAAGCTGAAGGATGATGATAATGGACTTTATCTTGTTACCTCATGAACATTCTTGGCGTTGCCCCTCAGGAGGTGGCCAGTTGACATTTAGTTGTGTTCAACTATATAAAGTGTGCTGCTTATCTGATGGTTAGTGCTGCGCTCACTCATTACTAGTGATGGGCGAGCACTAAAATGCTCGGGTGCTCATTGCTTGAGCCAAGCACATTCGAATACTCGGTTGCTCGACTCGAGCAATGAGCCCAATGTAAGTCTATGGGAAATTCAAGCATTTTTCAGGCGGTTCCCTCCAGCGATCTGCAGAGGGCCTAAAAATTGCCCAAATCGAAGGGAACAGTGCTTAAATAGCATGTGAACAGCATGGGGAAGACCCCTGGAAGCATTTCTGACTCCCAAGTCACTGCTGCCAACAATGTTGTCAGAGGTACTACGCCACTTTTACGGACACACAATAAAACACAAAAACGAAACCAAAATGGATTTTCCTGGGAAATATGTTAAGGAACATCCTTTCCATGGTAATGACTTGTATATAAGGCAAAATAAATAACCAAAAACAAAAATACTCCTCCACATCTTGGTCTATGTTCACAAGTAGCGTTTTTGGTGCGTTTTTGCACTTTTGCATTGCTTTCAACCGTGACAAATGTATTCACCGGGAAATGTCATTTTGACATTTTACAACCTTATCTGGCCATGTGGTTTGTGAGACATGATCAGACATATCCTGTTTCATTTATGAAGGAGGGACTCTGAAAGTCACAAAGCCTATTTTTATAGGGCCATCAGGCAGCCTTTACTACTTTTAAAGGGTCAGCAGTCGGCCCTCGCTATTCTTAAAGAGCCATCAGCCGGCTATGCTTTGTCATTCCCATTACTAAAGATTGGGTCTTCTATACTGTTATTGCATATGCAGTGAGTGGCAGGTCTGCCCAAAATTTGGATACACCCCAATACCCCTTTGAAAATTTGGATGCACCCCAATACCCCTTTGAAAATTTGGACGCACCCCAAAACCCCTTTGAAGTGACTTAGAGGATGTTCCCATAATTAGGAAGTGGGTCTCCCATACTGTTTGCCTATGCAGTGAATGCAAGGGTTGCCAAAAATTTGGAGGCACTCCAATGCCCCTTGGAAGAGACATGGAGGTCAGAGGGCCTCCTGAAAACAATGTTCCCATTATTAGGAAGTGGGTCTCCCATTGTGTTTGTCTATGCAGTGAATTCAAGGGTTGCCAAAAATGGGCATTCGGCATGATGGGAGGAAGGAGGTTCAGGGTGAAGAATATGTGATCCAGACTGACGGCTACTGAGAATTGACCGTGTGGAAGACAGAGTGGTGGTGGTGGTGGCTAAGTGACTGGAAGCATTATCTGCTATCCAACCAATAACCTTTTCACACTGCTCTGTATTCAATAGTGGTGTTCTGCGGTCCCCTATTAATTGGGACAGGAAGGTCGAGCGAGAAGATGTGGGTGTTTGTTGTGGCACAATTTCAGATTGCCCACGACCTTGGCCTCTGCATGCACCATCACATCAACTTCCCCGTCCCTTGCCACGTGCCTTGCCCATCTTAAATGAAGGACAATATCTTCCACGCTCACCACAAATGGCTGAATTTGGAGCGAACTTATATGTGATCCGTGTGACGGACAAACCACAGTTTTAAATAGCTGGCCTGTAGGTGACTATTTTGAACAGCAAACTTGTGTCAATAGCTTCACTGACACACTGAAATTTTTTTAATGGAGGCCAGAAATGGCAGTATTTTCAGTGCAAATATATGTGATCTGTGCGACGGACAAATCACAGTTTTAAATAGCTGGACCTGGCTGTATTCTGCAATGCCAACAAGCAAATAGCGCAGAAAAACGGTGTTCTCTGGTTTGCATTTTAAGCAAATAATGAGGATTAAGATCCAAAATAAAATTATTCCTGGCCACTGAGACCTGGGCCTATTTCTAGAAATATTTAACAGCAGCAGCAGACAAAACTGGAATGGAGCCTCTGTGCTATATGCACTGCAGTCTGCTATATACACTGCCTGCCTGATATCTCTGCAGATGGATTAGTCCTCAGAAGGACTGTTTGTTGAGATGGATATGTGTCTCTAATATCGTTTTGTATACCTACACTAACTAGAAACAAGAAAATCTCTCCCTAGCTCAGCAGCACCTCTCCCTACACTGTCTGATTCTGGAGTGACTGTGACAAGCACGGCGGTGCCAGTTCTGATATAGACCTGATGACGCTGTGCAGCCATCCAATCACTATAATGCCACAACCACCATGGCTGCAGCATTACAATGAGTGGCAGGCAATCCCTGCATGTTGATTGGCGCTCTAAAGAGCACCATATATGCTGGGAGGGGACCCGAGCGCCCGCCGAGCAACCTGGAAATACTCGTCGAGCGCCGAGCATCTCGAGTAGTGAGATGCTCGAGCGAGCACCGAGCAGTAGCGAGCATGCTCGCTCATCACTACTCATTACATGTAAGTGCATTACTCTGTCTGGGTCTCCTACCACATCCAAAATATATGGAACCCCATATTAGAGCCACCACTCCTGAATTTGTCTCTTCCTATCCTACCCCTGATATATGGGGAGAGATATCTACTCCTGTGGGAGGGATAGTTTATAGTGGCGTGGATGGAGCACACTTGATCACTCCAAAAAATAAACCAGGAGGAGATAGACAGGATGACTGAGGCACAATTGTCACCTCAGGCCTCCACCTATCCTGGACAGGTTGGGAGTTAAACTAGCAAATAAACTAAATAAATATGCTAATATAATGAATGGAATAGTGAAACAATAAGTTCTATTCATACTCTTAATGAGGAGGCTGCTCAGGTTAGGAAGGTAGCCCTTCACAGAATTACCCTTAACTACCTGTTAGCAATTGAAGGTGGAACTTGTGCTGTTATAGCTGAGGAATTCTGCTTCTGGATTGAAGATGCACATGATTAAAATGAGAGAAACATGGACATGGTAAAAGAGCTGCAACAAAAAGCTAGAGACATACATCCAAGGAGGGATGGAATTCCTTCTCCTGGATGGAGTCTATCAGAGTTTGGTTAAACAATATACTCTTAACTTTGCTAAAGCAAATAGTGGTAGTGATAGGATTGATTGTATTCATCTTGATTGCCTGGAAATTATTAATGTGATGTGTTTCTCATTGCAGGAAATGAATTATACTTTGGAATCACTGTCGACACAGACAGAAGAGGACCAATAATATGTCCGCCCCTGATTTTAACCATAGGAAGGATGACACTACAGCTACAGAGGTGACCGTCTGATAGCCTAGCTCAACTACCCACCTCTCCTGAAGACCCTTTCAGCCTTTTGAGACTTGGGTGGAGGACATCATCTCTGAAAATAGGGTCCCAGAGCTGCACCGCAACAGTTTGAGCAGCACTCTCACTCTCCGGAGTGTTTCTTGTGGTGGGATGCAGGTCTGGACAACAGTCGTCTGTCGTCCTTCTATTAGATAGATAGGAATGAATGTATGTGTGTGTATGCTTTAATAAAGATTGAGGAATGCTTAGATGAAATGACAACTATAAGGCAGCCAGGAATGGATGTCAGACATCCCATGATCTATGCAGGCTAGCTGCATACTTCGTGTAGTACGGGCTGTCAAAGGGGTCATTTCACAATAAGCAGGAACATAGGTAGCGCAGGTCTGGACCGCTGTCGTCATCCTATTAGGTAGATAGGAATGAATGTATGTGTGTCTATGCTTTAATACAGATTGAGTGAATGCTTAGATGAAATGGCAACTATAAGGCAGCCAGGAATGGATGTCAGACATCCCATCATCTATGCAGACTAGCTGTCTACTTTGTGTAGTACGGGCTGTCAAAGGGGTCATTTCACAATAGGCAGGAACATAGTTAGCTAGGTTACATAATGTGTAATAATGAAACTATCAAAGAAAATTAAAAAAAGAAATATCTTTAGGTAGAATGGCGGTTCCATTCAGAACACTTTCCTTACAAGACGTAGTGGTATCCCCGTTGGGAGTCGTGCCAAAAACGGAACCCAATACATTCGGACTAATCCACCATTTGTCATATCCAAGGGGCAGGTCAGTAAACGACAACATCAACGTGGAACCAGGTACAGTAGTATATACTGTACATCCTTTGACAAGGCAATCAGGCGGGTCAAGAAGTTGGGAAGGGCCACCCTAATGGCCAAAACAGACATTGAGGGGGCGCCTATTGGGCTGCTTCTGGGAAGGAGCATACTATATAGATCGCTGTTTGCCCATGGGGTGCTCCAGATCCTGCTCACTATTTGAGGCGTTTAGTTGCTTCCTCGAATGGGTTGTCATGGACGTTTCTAAGGGGGCACATATTATCCATTACCTCGACAACTTCTTATGCCTGGGCCCAAAAGATTCACCACAGTGTGAATACACGCGGCAGTCCACCTGTGAGAAGGAGAGAGCTGGAGGGAGAGCGGACACCACAGAGCCGAGGAGTTACATTGATGACATCTTAATAATCTGGACTGAGTCTGAACGAGAACTTCTAAATTTCCATGACGAATTCAATACATTTCATCCCACCATAAACTTGACATTGGACTACTCAAAAACGGAAATCAACTTCCTGGATATCACCATAAAAATTCAAAATGGTTCAATCCAGACCTCGGTGTATTGGAAACCTATTGACCATCTCACACACCTCAGACGTGGACAGCTGTCACCCAAAATACATTAAAAAGTCCATCGTCTACAGTCAGGCCCTTAGATATAATTGTATCTGTTCCAGCCCAAAGGAAAGGGATAAACACTTAAACCATCTTAAAAAAGACAATTTTAAATCAAGGCTACCACCCCACCTCCTTTGATGATCAGATCATTAGGGCCACAAGGATCCCTAGAAGTCAATTACTTCAATACGGAGAAAAAGAGGAAAATAATTGTCTTCCTCTGGTGGTGACCTACAACCCACAGCTTGAGGTACTAAGAAAAACTGCTAAAAAACATCATATCCTAGGGTTTGGAGCGGATGGATTCTGTTTCAGGACTCACCTGATTTTCATGACCTATTCTAATAGTTTCAACAGATGCTTGCGATTGGGTTCATAATTAGTCACAACGGCATAAGGACCCCCCCTCCCACTCTCCCTTGACCCTCTGTCTTTTCTTCTCTCTTTTCTCCCTCCTTTTCTTTTTTCTTTTAATATGGGCTTTTCAGATACAATATAGAAATTGCCTCAACATATGATCCTCTTATAGGCGGATATCTTATAAACATTATATTGTTCAATACACTATCATTTGAATTGTTATTTGAAAAAAGTGACACCATTTGAATTTGGACATATTTTATATGTCTATTTTGTTATATTTTCTTCAAAGTCGAATACAAAACAATACATTTTTTCTTGATCTGCAAACTGTAAAATGTAGCATCGGCGTCTCTGCCCCGTTCTAGGCAGAGACGCCGTCCCTCTCACCTCCCCGCTCCTGGCGCGGCGTCCTCCAGCGCTTCTCTCCCCGCTGCTTCCGGCACGCGCTCCTTCCCCGGCAGTGTGCTTAGGGCGCGCTCGCGCTCCCCCTCTCTTAAAGGGACCGCGCGCGCCGTCCTAAGGAGTCCCCGGCCAATTGCCGGAGGACCTCCCATATAAAAGGCACCTCCTCCAAAATGGAGGTGCCCGAGCAATGTTGTAGCACTGTTCACTACTCTGCTTCAGCCCTCAGGTCCCGTTGCCAGTTACCTGCCAGATACCTGCCAGATTCCTGCCAGTCTGCTGTCTTATTCCTGCCTGATATCCTACTACCTGCCTGCTAGCCTGAGGTCCGACGGTCTGCCTTCCAACTCCTGTCAGTCTGTCTAAGGACCGGCTTGCCCGCTCACCTGGGAGCGCACATCTTCTACCTGCCTGCTTGCCTGAGGTCCGACGGTCTGCCTTCCAACTCCTGTCAGTCTGTCTAAGGACCAGCTTGCCCGCTCACCTGAGAGCGCTCATCTGCTGCCTGTCTGCTAGCCTACCTGGAGGCTCTGCCATCACGTGCTGTGACCACCCGCCTGTCCAGAGACTCCTGCCCGCTCACCTGGGAGCGCTCATCTGCTACCTGTCTGTTGGTCTTCCTGGAGGCTCCGCCGTCACATGCTGTGACCACCCGTTTGTCCAGAGACTCTCGCCTGCTCACCTGGGAGCTCACGTCTATCATCAGCCGCCACAGGTCGTACCAATCCTTTACCCAGAGACTGCCCCGGTCACTTGCCGTGACCTCCTGCCCGTTCATCCAGAGACTGCCCCGGTCACTTGCCGTGACCTCCTGCCCGTTCATCCAGAGACTGCTCCGGTCACTTGCCGTGACCTCCTGCCCGTTCATCCAGAGACTGCCCCGGTCACTTGCCGTGACCTCCTGTCCGTTCATCCAGAGACTGTCCCGGTCACCTGCTGTGACTGCCTGCCCGTCTACCTGGGTCGCCACCCGCTCCCTTACAAGGACCGCCCCCTTGTATAGTAGCTCAGAGGTTCCGCCTCCCAGACCCGTTACATAAAATGATTCATAATTAATTCTTAATTGATGTTTAATTGATATTTAATAAAACAGATTGAATATAAAAACTTCATATCCTATACAAAAGTGATTGGCATAATTATAAAAGGAGAAGAAAAGGAAAAATGTGTTTGAAAGCACTCAGGATCACCAAAAATACAAATAAATAATAATATTGAAGTTTATTAAACAAAGAAAAAAACAAAACAATTAAAAACACTTAAAGGGAATCTGTCATCCCCTGGGACCTATCAGACCACTAATATGGGCATACAGGTGATAGAAATGTGAATCTATACTTACCTGTATGGCCCATATTGGCGGTCTTGTGGCTGTGAAATTGCTTTTTATTACTTGTGGGTTATGCTGTGTTTCTGTCCGGGGGACGGGAAGAAATCCCACCTACTTTTTTAATTAAAATATTTCTCCCCTCCCCTGCACGTCACAGAGCCCTGTGACGTGCAGTACCCATGGCCGGATCCTGCGCCTGCGCACTTGACCTGTTATTTCCCTGCCGTCTGTGTACAAGTGTAGAGCAGGGATCTAGTGCGCAGGCGCCGGGAAGTCAGAGTGACTCGCCTGCGCACAAGTTCCCTGCTCTACACTTGTAGATCCGGCCATGGGAACTGTGACGGGCAGGGGAGGTGAGAAATATCTTAATTAAACTGTGACGGGCAGGGGAGGTGAGAAATATTTTAATTAAACAAGTAGGTGGGATTTCTTCCCGTCCCCCGGACGGGAGCACAGCGTAACCAACAAGTAATAAAAAGCAATTTCACAGCCGCAAGACTGCTAATATGGGACATACAGGTAAGTATAATACCTCATCTAATTGATACATATAAATATCAAACAACCTCCTCCTATGTATCAGGTGCCAAAATATCTAAAGCTACTCTGGACAAGCAGTTTGTGACGCCCTCCCTGAGCCGTTTGGGGGGTGTACTCAGACGGCGGGCCGGTGGTATGGTGTGCTGGGATGTCGTCGTGGCCGTGGCCCGATCCATGCCCAGGGCTGTCACAATAAAAAGATGGGCTTTTGGATGAGTGGTTGTTCGACTACGCCACCTGTGGTTTCTGGTGAAGGCCACCAGCACTGCAACAGTCCTCTGAGGCTGATGTTCTGGCAGCTTGGTTGGTACTACTCCCCACAGGTGGAGCGGCGCCTCAGGGCAGCGTAAGAAGAGAGAGGGGGTATACAGAGTAGAGCGCTGGCGGGTGCAGAGCCGCGGAGGAATGAACAGTCAGAGGCAGTAATTGAAGTCATCCAAGTCTTTACTCACAGTTGTGGTTTCTCAGCTCAGAGCTTCTCTCTGCTGTCACACGGCGAGCTGCGGCCGCCAGGGTGGGGTTCAGCACACTCCGGGTAGTTCAGGTGCACTTGACAGGACCCCCGCTCTAGTGTGTTCCTCTCTCTGGTTGTACTTGTACCGCCTTGTGTCCCCCACTGAGACCCGTACAGGTACTGCGATGTCCTATATGGGTAACTTGTAGCTCCCGGACCGACTGGGTGCCCTTTTTGGTGACTGTGGTGTGAACGTGGCGTTAGGCAGGGTCCCTCTGGATAAACGCAGATTAAGGAATACAGGTGGCAACTCTGCTCCGTCCGTATCCCCCTGGGATCCACTTAAGCCTCCAGACTTTTCTGACAGGGACGTGAAGTGCAAAGTCAGATAATCGGGGACCGGTACCCCCTCTTGCGGCAGGGTCTCTCTGGCAGGGCCAGAATAAGGGTTGCAGGTGGCAACTCCAATCCGTCCGCACCCCCCTGAGATCCTTTTGCCTGTGGAGCTTTTCTCCTCTGCTCCCCTCCTGGGCCTTCTTGGTTGGACTCTGACCGGGGATAGAGCCGGCTATAACTCAACTCTGCCCCAATCCCCCGTCTCGAGGCCTGAGACCGGGAACCGCAGACCCCTGAGCCGGCCGCAGCCTTGTGCTGTCAGACCGTCTCAAAGACTCACGACTAAAGACACGGTTATAAAAATGGCCTCTGATTATTTATGATTCTATTAAGTGCTACAGTAAAGTGCTTCCTCCACGCTCACTCACTACATGGTTCCCCCTGACTATTGGTTCCCCCCAACTCTTCTATTCGAGGTCGGGGCAGCACTATGGTGCTTTAGACCTCCCTGCAGAATGGGAGTGGTGTAGTGCTGAGTGTGTGGTTGGGGTCCTGTGTGGTGCTCCATCCTTACCTCGGAGAGGAGATACCACACCTCGTTCTGAGGTGCTGTACCCCTGTGGCGACTGAACCCTCAGGTTCGCGGGCTGCAATAGAGTAAAAGATTGGTATATTTCAGACATTCAAAAAATTTTAAATGCTTTGTAAACAATAAACAATCTTCCCTTTATGGGAGGCTCAGATACTTTAACGTTACAGGATATATGGTATAAACATATTCAACAGTAAAGAGACATTATGCATGTAGAAAAATATTAGAGAAAAAGTGTTAGCTCAGCAGCATGAGGGACCTGTCCAAAACCCTCAACGTAAGCCCTGGGGTGGCTGCAGGGCATAAAGATCCCGAGTTGGACCTCCAGTAGAGCCACAACCAGACAGGTTTTGCTTCTGAGGTCAGAGGTAGAGATGATTTTGCATACAACCAATAGGGGGCACCTAAATAGGTGCAAACTATGTACAATGTTAGTCTGTCTACTGCTCAATGTCCGCAGGGACAAATTTTTGTTTCAGATAAACCGGGTGTAAAAAGGAACATGAAAACAAATAAAAGTTCACACAACAGGGAGGTGCATCCTCCGGGGCTGCTCAACAGTGGTATCCCCACTGGGGAAAAAGCTCGTGCTTGCCGACGGAGCCTGACCGGTCCTCTGCGACCAGGTGTGTGGATGCATCTTCTTTAAACACCCTGTGGACATCCAGGGCATACCACCCACGCTCCCCGTGGTGGCGGGAGTAGGACACCAGATCACCCGGGTAGAGGTTCCGGCCAGGGTGGCCCTGCTGCAACCGCGGCTCGACGTCCCGCCGGTTGACGAAGACGTCCCGGTTAAACTGTGGGCTACGGATGAAGCCCGATCCTGCCTCCTGGTGGAAGCGCACGATAAGGCCTTCCTCCCGGGGGCTTGGACGGGTGGCCTCCGCCTGACGGGCCTTTGTTGTAGCAGCTTTGGCGCGCACCTCCAGGCGCTCACAGCGGATCCTCCTCTCTCGCCGCTCCTTCTCGAGCTGGAGGAGCTCCTTATGGCAGAACTCCTCCCACCTCCGCGCTTCAGACAGGGTCTCCCGGAGGAAGCCCATCAGGTCCCCCCCCTGGTTGTTCTAGGCAAACTCTTCTGCCGCCGGGCAGGCGACTGGAGGTGTGGGCAGCGACAATAACAGGGGGCGTTGCGGGCCCTCTATTGGTGCGGACCGGTCCGGGTTGGGGCAGGTGTGCACCCAGGAGAGTGCAGGGTTCTCCGGATTGGGAGTCGGGAGGCATAGTAGGCCTCTGGAAGTGGCGGTGGCTTGGGCCTCGACCTCCAGAGCCATGAGTTGCACCCAAACGATGGCGCCCGGGGACAGGGGTGACGGCAGGAGATCTAGGAGGGCTTCGGTGCATCCCGCGCCCGGGATAGGGGTTTCGGCCTTACCCGCTCTTGGGCTGCACAGGGCCTCCTGGGCTTCCTCCGCCTGGGCTGGGGCCTCAGTAGCCAGGCGCGACGAGCTCTGGCGGCGGGCCCTGATCTTGCGCAGTACCTCTTCTCTACATTCGGCAGCGGCCAGTTGTTGGGCCTCTTCGACCCTCCGGGTCAGATCCTGTGTTTCACCGCGGAGGAACTCGGCCTCCTCCACGGTCAGGTGTATTCCCTCCATAGTGAGGGAGGTGGCAGCTGGTGGGCCAGCGACGGAGGGCATCTCCTTCGCGGCGTCCATCTCTGCTGCAGGGTGCGGTCTCTCTAGACTTGTTGTGGATACACCCTGTCTCCTCCTCCTTTTGGGGCGGCTCCGGGGCGTCTGGCTGACGGGCACTCCTTGGGACGTCTCATCCATGTTGACGGACACTACTATGCGGACAAACTCTGATGCAAGGGGCGGTCTGTATTTTTGGCGCCATTGGAGAGCCAGGCCCACGATAGGAGGTCTTAGGTGGCTGTCGTTTTTGCACATAATGGCGTCCGTTGTTCTTGGGCGGACGCCACATTGTGTGTATAAAGACAGTCTTTTGTGAAACGAGCACAGTACCCAGCGGCAATGGGGATTAACTTCTTCCGTTGCTGCGGGCACGCAATCCTGCCGACTACGCCAAGTTTGTGATGCCCTCCCTGAGCCGTTTGGGGGGTGTACTCGGACGGCGGGCCGGTGGTATGGTGTGGCGGGATGTCGTCGTGGCCGTGGCCCAGTCCGTACCCAGGGCTGTCACAATAAAAAGATGGGCTATTGGATGAGTGGTTGTTCGACTACGCCACCTGTGGTTTCTGGTGAAGGCCACCAGCACTGCAACAGTCCTCTGAGGCTGATGTTCTGGCAGCTTGGTTGGTACTACTCCCCACAGGTGGAGCGGCGCCTCAGGGCAGCGGAAGAAGAGAGAGGGGGTATACAGAGTAGAGCGCTGGCGGGTGCAGAGCCGCGGAGGAAAGAACAGTCAGAGGCAGTAATTGAAATCATCCAAATCTTTACTCACAGTTGTGCTTTCTCAGCTCAGAGCTTCTCTCTGCTGTCACACGGCGAGCTGCGGCCGCCAGGGTGGGGTTCAGCACACTCCGGGTAGTTCAGGTGCACTTGACAGGACCCTCGCTCTAGTGTGTTCCTCTCTCTGGTGGTACTTTTACCGCCTTGTGTCCCCCACTGAGTCCCGTACGGGTACTGTGATGTCCTTTATGGGTAACTTGTAGCTCCCGGACCGACTGGGTGCCCTTTTTGGTGACTGTGGTGTGAACGTGGCGTTAGGCCGGGTCCCTCTGGATAAACGCAGATTAAGGAATACAGGTGGCGACTCTGCTCCGTCCGTATCCCCCTGGGATCCACTTAAGCCTCCAGACTTTTATGACAGGGACGTGAAGTGCAAAGTCAGATAATCGGGGACCGGTACCCCCTCTTGCGGCAGGGTCTCTCTGGCAGGGCCAGAATAAGGGTTGCAGGTGGCGACTCCGCTCCGTCCGCTCCCCCCAGAGATCCTTTTGCCTGTGGAGCTTTTCTCCTCTTCTCCCCTCCTGGGCCTTCTTGGTTGGACTCTGACCGAGGACAGAGCCGGCTATAACTCAACTCTGCCCCAATCCCCCGTCTCGAGGCCTGAGACCAGTAACCGCAGACCCCTGAGCCGGCCGCAGCCTTGTGCTGTCAGACCGTCCCAAAGACCCACGACTAAAGACACAGTTATAAAAATGGCCTCTGATTATATATGATTCTATTAACTGCTACAGTAAAGTGCTTCCTCCACGCTCACTCACTACATGGTTCCCCCTGACTTTTGGTTCCCCCCAACTCCTCTATTCCAGGTCGGGGCAGCACTATGGTGCTTTAGACACCCCTGCAGCACGGGAGTGGTGTAGTGTTGAGTGTGTGGTTGGGGTCCTGTGTGGTGCTCCATCCTTACCTCGGAGAGGAGATACCACACCTCGTTCTGAGGTGCTGTACCCCTGTGGCGACTGAACCCTCAGGGGTGCCACATTCCCCCCTGGTGAAACACAGCACGTCTGCGGGCTGCAATAGAGTAAAAGATTGGTACATTTCAAACATTCAAAAATTTTTAAATGCTTTGTAAACAATAAACAATCTTCCCTTTATGGGAGGCTCAGATACTTTAACGTTACAGGATATATGGTATAAACATATTCAACATTAAAGAGACATTATGCATGTAGAAAAATATTATAGAAAAAGTGTTAGCTCACCAGCATGAGGGACCTGTCCAAAACCCTCAACGTAAGCCCTGGGGTGGCTGCAGGGCATGAAGATCCCGAGTTGGACCTCCAGTAGAGCCACAACCAGACAGGTTTTGCTTCTGAGGTCAGAGGTAGAGATGATTTCGCATAAAACCAATAGGGGGCACCTAAATAGGTGCAAACTATGTACAATGTAAGTCTGTCTACTGCTCAATGTCCGCAGGGACAAATGTTTGTTTCAGATAAACCGGGTGTAAAGACGAGCATGAAAACAAATAAAAGTTCACACAACAGGGAGGTGCATCCTCCGGGGCTGCTCAACAGTGGTATCCCCACTGGGGAAAAGGCTCGTGCTTGCCGACGGAGCCTGACCGGTCCTCTGTGACCAGGTGCGTGGGGGCATCTTCTTTAAACACCCTGTGGACATCCAGGGCATACCACCCACGCTCCCCGTGGTGGCGGGTGAAGGACACCAGATCACCCGGGTAGAGATTCCGGCCAGGGTGGCCCTGCTCCAGATGCAGCTCGACGTCCCGCCGGTTGACGAAGACGTCCCAGTTAAACTGTGGGCTACGGATGAAGCCCAATCCTGCCTCCTTGTGGAAGCGCACGATAAGGCCTTCCTCCCGGCGGCTTGGACGGATGGCCTCCGCCTGATGGGCCTTTGTTTTAGCAGCTTTGGCGTGCACCTCCAGGCGCTCACAGCGGATCCTCCTCTCTCGCCGCTCCTTCTCGAGCTGGAGGAGCTCCTTACGGCAGAACTGCTCCCACCTCCGCGCTTCAGACAGGGTCTCCCGGAGGAAGCCCATCAGGTACCCCCCCCGGTTGTCCCAGGAAACTCTTCTGCCGCCAGGCAGGCGACCGGAGGTGCGGGCAGCGGCAATAACAGGGGGCGTTGCTGGCCCTCAATTGGTGCGGACCGGTCCGGGTTGGGGCAGGTGTGCACCCAGGAGAGTGCAGGGTTCTCCGGATTGGGAGTCGGGAGGCATAGTAGGCCTCCGGGAGAGGCGGTGGCTTGGGCCTCGACCTCCAGAGCCATGAGTTGCACCCAAACGATGGCGCCCGGGGACAGGGGTGACGGCAGGAGATCTAGGAGGGCTTCGGTGCATCCCGCACCCGGGATAGGGGTTTCGGCCTTACCCGCTTTTGGGCTGCACAGGGCCTCCTGGGCTTCCTCCGCCTGGGCTGGGGCCTCAGTAGTCAGGCGCGACGAGCTTTGGTGGCGGGCCTTGATCTTGCGCAGCACCTCTTCCCTCCATTCGGCAGCGGCCAGTTGTTGGGTCTCTTCGACCCTCCGGGTCAGATCCTGTGTTTCACCGCGGAGGAACTCGGCCTCCTCCACGGTCAGGTGTATTCCCTCCATAGTGAGGGAGGTGGCAGCTGGTGGGCCAGCGACGGAGGGCATCTCCTTCGCGGCGTCCATCTCTGCTGCAGGGTGCGGTCTCTCTGGACTTGTTGTGGCTACACTCTGTCTCCTCCTCCTTTTGGGGCGGCTCCAGGGCGGCTGGCTGACGGGCACACCTTGGGACGTCCCATCCATCTTGACGGACACTACTATGCGGACAGTCTCTGATGCAAGGGGCGGTCTGTATTTTTGGCGCCATTGGGGAGCCAGGCCCACGATAGGAGGTCTTAGGTGGCTGTCGTTTTTGCACATAATGGCGTCCGTTGTTCTTGGGCGGACGCCACATTGAGTGTATAAAGACAGTCTTTTGTGAAACGCGCACAGTACCCGGCGGCAATGGGGAATAACTTCTTCCGTTGCTGCGGGCACGCAATCCTGCCGACTACGCCATGTTTGTGATGCCCTCCCTGAGCCGTTTGGGGGGTGTACTCGGATGGCGGGCCGGTGGTATGTTGTGGCGGGATGTCGTCGTGGCCGTGGCCCGGTCCGTGCCCAGGGCTGTCACAATAAAAAGATGGGCTTTTGGATGAGTGGTTGTTCGACTACGCCACCTGTGGTTTCTGGTGAAGGCCACCAGCACTGCAACAGTCCTCTGAGGCTGATGTTCTGGCAGCCTGGTTGGTACTACTCCCCACAGGTGGAGCGGCGCCTCAGGGCAGCGGAAGAAGAGAGAGGGGGTATACAGAGTAGAGCGCTGGCGGGTGCAGAGCCGCGGAGGAATGAACAGTCAGAGGCAGTAATTGAAGTCATCCAAGTATTAACTCACAGTTGTGCTTTCTCAGCTCAGAGCTTCTCTCTGCTGTCACACGGCGAGCTGCGGTCGCCAGGGTGGGGTTCAGCACACTCCGGGTAGTTCAGGTGCACTTAACAGGACCCACGCTCTAGTGTGTTCCTCTCTCTGGTTGTACTTGTACAGCCTTGTGTCCCCCACTGAGTCCCGTACAGGTACTGCGATGTCCTATATGGGTAACTTGTAGCTCCAGGACCGACTGGGTGCCCTTTTTGGTGACTGTGGTGTGAACGTGGCGTTAGGCCGGGTCCCTCTGGATAAACGCAGATTAAGGAATACAGGTGGCGACTCCGCTCTGTCCGTATCCCCCTGGGATCCACTTAAGCCTCCAGACTTTTCTGACAGGAACATGAAGTGCAAAGTCAGATAATCGGGGACCGGTACCCCCTCTTGCGGCAGGGTCTCTCTGGCAGGGCCAGAATAAGGGTTGCAGGTGGCGACTCCGCTCCGTCCGCACCCCCCTCAGATCCTTTTGCCTGTGGAGCTTTTCTCCTCTGCTCCCCTCCTGGGCCTTCTTGGTTGGACTCTGACCGGGGACAGAGCCGGCTATAACTCAACTCTGACCCAATCCCCCGTCTCGAGGCCTGAGACCGGGAACCGCAGACCCCTGAGCCGGCCGCAGCCTTGTGCTGTCAGACCATCCGAAAGACCCAAGACTAAAGACACGGTTATAAAAATGGCCTCTGATTATATATGATTCTATTAAGTGCTAAAGTAAAGTGCTTCCTCCACCCTCACTCACTACATGGTTCCCCCTGACTTTTGGTTACCCCCAACTCCTCTATTCTGGGTCGAGGCAGCACTATGGTGCTTTAGACCCCCCTGCAGAACAAGATTGGTGTAGTGTTGAGTGTGTGGTTGGGGTCCTGGGTGGTGCTCCATCCTTACCTCGGAGAGGAGATACCACACCTCGTTCTGAGATGCAGTACCCCTGTGGCGACTGAACCCTCAGGGGCGCCACAAATGTAACACCAAATGTGTAAAGAGGGTCCAATGCCCCTGCAATATCCAAGTCCAGTTCAATCTATTTTAGCTAGCACATATAAAGAACATCTATGCATAGGTATAAATAGCAATTGAAAAAAAGTGCATGTGACAGGGGGCAATGTAGAAAATTAATAATGCCAGCAAATCCAAAGTTCATATAAAAGCACAGGTCTAGTAGTTCAAAGCTCAAATAGTCTATAGTAGAAAAAGACCTGTACTGAAACACAGTCTACCTGTTAGTAGACAGCACAGAACCCACTTATACAATACAAGCAGAATGGTTGCTGATAGACCTGTGCATCATCAGTGGCTTCTGGTAGACCTGTACATGATCAAATGGATGAGGGAAGAGCCTGTTCTCCTGTTATGTATATGCTCCTGCCCCAGCATCAGCACATCAAACTCCATAAAACAGACACATTACCTTTGCAGATGATTTTTTTGTGTTTACCAGTGTAATCAGACCCAAATTTAAAATAATGCTTTGTAAAAATAATATCAAGAAGTCACATCAAAACTCCAATCTTCATATCAGATCCAGTGTTATCTTGGTATAATTTATTACGTATAACAGTAAATCCTTTATCATTTTGAACACAAGTATATCAACTTTTTAAATCTAAAGAACAAATCAAAGTGACTTCTGAGATATCCAGAGTATTAATACACTGCAAAAATCATTTGTAGCTAATGATAGGTGCATTTGTATCCTTATATCAAGATAAGTCTTTGTCTAATGCCAAGATGTCTCATGTTCTATGGACTTTGATTAAAATTTGGGCAAACAAGTCCTTGTGAACTTAGGGTTAAAATATTGATTCTTCAGTCTATATTTAATGCTATCGCCATTATTTTTTACTAGATGGATGGCATTGAATTGAAGTAAAAAGAATATTGCATAATTATTTACCTATCATTAGAACGAGGGACTGGAGATTTCCATTCCCAATCACAATCCGCTGCTCTTCTTGGCACAATATATGCATCTGCATCATGTGCACATAAGTATTGGAAGACGACCACCATACCAACTACCACTGCATAAACTAAACTACTATCAGTTCCCAGTGGAGACGTGGCTGTGCTAATTTCATCTTATAATTTATTTATGTTAGTGAACAAACCTTGATTGTGAGAAAAGTAAAATGCGATTCCGCAGCTGCCAATTCAGAGATGGAGACAAGGCCAGCAATATCCAATCACTCCACTGGCAGAACAGGCTACAATATATCAACATAATTCATTTCTGGCATTCAGAAAATATTTGGGAGCAGAATTGTAAAGATTAATGTAGGATTTAGTTTGGAGTGGATATTTATTGTAAGAAACAAACATGATGTGAGTCATGTCTTAAAATCATTTCACTTTAAAGTAATTTTTCTTAAATGGTCACTGTGCTTTCAGACCACTAGATCTCATTTGATGTATTATGGGCAAAAACCCAAAGAGATGAACTTTAATATAAGATGGTGTGCATGCAGCATGTAAGCGTGTGTTCACACTGGCCACCAAACAGACAAAACCCAAGATAAAAACATAATAAGCAAATACCCCGCAGTAAATAGATAAATATCAATAGTGCATGAAAATAATATAGGATGCTTAATTAACATAATTTTGATTAAAAAAAAAAGTAAAAGCCACCCCACACGTCAAGGTGACCCTATTCGGGACAGTCCTAACCTCTATTATTAAAAGCTTACCATTTGTCAAGTGACGTACATTTGAATAAGTCCAATATGACTAACCAGATTAATTACAGGTTTTGGTATAAATTATATTACCACATGTCAAACAATTTACCAGTTGGTGCAGTAGATTCTAAGAAAACCAACAGATGCAGCATTGATGATCTGCATGTTTTGAGTCTGTGTATTTGAATAATTAATTGAAAGGCGGTGTGTTCAAAATAATAGCAGTGTGGAGTTCAATTAGTGAGGTCAATCATTCTGTGAAGAAACAGCTGTGAATCAGGTGGCCCTTATTTAAGGGTGAAGCAAGTATTTGTGTACATTTCTCCTTGAAAGCCTGATAAATATGGTTCGTTCGAGACAGTGTTCAGAAGAAATGCGTACTTTGATTAAAAAGTTGATTGGAGAGGGTAAAAGTTATAAAGAAGTGCAGACAATGATAGGCTGTTCAGCTAAAATGATCTGCAATGCTTTAAAATGGAAGACTAGCATTCGAATGAGAAAAAAGGAAAGGATGATCCAGCATATCAGGCTAGTTTCTTAAAATAAAACATAGCTTTTATTGTGCTCATTAAAACATTGCTACACATCAATTGTCCATGTGGTGCACTACAAGGATCAGGACCCAAGCGTTTCAACGTTTAAGTCTTAATCAGTTGTGCATTTACCATTCGAATGGGTCGAATGATAGTCAGAATGGCAAAGGCTCAGCTAATGATCAGCTCCAGGAGATCAAAGACAGTCTTAAGTTACCTGTGAGTACTGTGACAGTTAGAAGACGCCTGTGTGAAGCTAATTTCTTAGCAAGAAGTCCCTGCAAAAAGTACGAAAAGTGGACAGTAGAAGATTGGAAATGGGTGATTTGGAGTAATGAGACGAAAGTCAATAGACTAGGCTCTGATGAGTGCAAATAGGTCTGGAAAAAACAAGGTAAAAAGGGGCTAACGGATTGAGAAATTGAAGGAACTGTCAAGTTCAGTGGAAGAAGCCTGATGATATGGGGTTGTTTCACAGCCAAAGCCATTGGATATTTCACCATGATCAATGGTGGTCTCAGTGCTGAAAAATATATATATACTCAAGGAGATGCAACAAAAATTTGAGGAAACGGGCTATCCTCTTGACTTGTTACAACAATCCATGCAATCTCCAATTTGTACACGCACCCCAACATCTAACCGGATCCCGTTTGTACATAAATACCATCCGGCAGCATTCATACTCCATAAAAAAATCTGACAACACTGGAACATTCTTAAAAGCGCCTATCCATCTGTACCTGAATTAAATTATCCTTCCCTCCCATGTTTCAAAAGAGACCCTAATATTAAAGATCGTCTCATCCATGCCGATTTTGGCATGGCAAAAAGCTCGCCATGCCAGGGGTTTCTGGAGACACCAAAGACTGGTACGTTCCTTTGTCATCAGTGCTACCAATGTGGCAACATTCTCCGTGGGAACACCATATATCATCCTCACTTGGGTAAACAATATCCCATCAAAGATTATCACATGATTAATTCCACTTTTGAAGTATGCCTCATCAAGTGCCCCTGTGGCCTTATTTATATAGGTAAAATGACCCAGCCCATTAGGGATCGTATTTCTAAGCACAAGTCCACCATACGCTAAAAGAATTTGCTGCTCCCATTACCATACCATTTTGCATCGGCCAATCATTCAGTGTTTCAATTGAAATTTCAGGTGATTGAGCATGTCCCTCCACCACGACGTGGAGGGGACTGCATTCGCATGCTCAAATACAGGGAGGCCTACTGGATACACAAATTGCAATCTTTAAGTCCTAGAGGTCTTAACAGGGAATTTGACCTCCTCTTGTACACTTGAACGGTTCATAGTTGTGATTACTACGACATTGTTCTACTTAAAGCCCCCTACATGTTTTGTAATAATCTCTTTGAGACTTGTTCCTGTGCCATCACTGTCTCAGCAATGTATATGACCCAATTATGCTAGTTTTTGACTCTGACCATAAGAATTTCCAGTGAATATGTTCGATTCCATTATGATGGTTCTCCCTGAAGATAACTTGATATAAGGTATAGTATTTGCATAAGTACTAATTGATCTATTCATATGTCTAACAAATACCTTGTTATTTTCTAGAATCTGCCTTAACATCCACATTTCCCCTCCTGATTCCCATCCTACACCTCCGGACCATCCCTTACAACCTTGGTTCCACCCATTCTTGTCATCCCCAGTAATGGACGCTATCTGTAGCACTGTGGAACGCATAATATCGGTGGTGGAATGCACTCGGTGCGTCACCTCCGCCCATGTGATCCACCGACATCCAATAAGACCTGTCGATGTCATCGTGGCGTCATTTCCGGTCTCGCAGGTTAGGACCTGCAGGACCGGAAATGACACCACGATGACTGGAGCACATCCACGGCGTATGCATCACACTGACACCAATCCTGGGCTCCTAATTGCCTCTAGATTCTGCCCAATCTCTATTTAAATGCCCTTCTAGCATTTCTCTCCTGGCGCCAAAAGGAACAAACGGTGGATACCGTGCTCCCACTGCCAGGACTTCCTCCTCCACTTTCAGTTTGCACTAGGGGTATTTTTCCCCTGCTTCTACCATTCCTGCTATTAGACTGGTACTTCCATTAAATCTATATACTCACATTCTTTATGTATCCAGAGCTACCGCTCCTTTGGACACCTGTCCATTACAGGCTCACCGGTTACAATTTACTGGTACGCTTTTCATCCTTTTTTCTTTTTCCTTCCCCTTTTTCCCTGTCCCCATCCCTTTGTACCCATTGACATGTGTTGATTCCTGTCGTTTACTGATATTGTCATTGTTATATTCACTTTGATACATGACTATTTTTACTGTGACCTCACACTTGTACCACCATTTATTTCTGTTTTGTTATTTTATTTTGGTACACTGATGAAGGATAACTGTGACCGAAACATTTACTTTTATTTTTTGTACTTCATTTCCCCTATTAAAATTTGATAAAGAATCTATTTGAGTCATATGAGTGCCAAGTTTTCAATATAGACTATTGGCTTTGGACCTTACTTGTGCACCAACCCACTCCAGGAGTGCGGTAGTTTTTTGTATACTCAGTGCTGAGCTATGTGTGAGTATCCAACAAGACAAGTTACTTTGCACACTCCAGTACTATGGGTATGAATAGGATGACATAGTGTTCCAGCAGGACAAAGACCAGAAGCATACATCGAGATTGGCGAAAAAATGGTTCAATGACAATGAAGTAGAGGTGCTGGATTAGCCTCCACAGTCCCCAGACCTCAACCCAATTGAACCCTTATGGGTAGAGTTGAAGAAAAAACTGTATACATACCCAAGTGAGTCGACCAGTATGCACCAACTTTGGGAATGTGTAGAAGAGACCTGGGATCAGATTTTGGTCAAGACATAATTGAATCTGATCAAGAGCATGCCCAGAAGGATTCAGGTAGTGTTGAAAGACAAAAATGGATTTATAAAATATTTAAACAATAATAAAAATTTTAATTTAGATTTTTAGGAGCAAAACAGTAACAATGCAGTGACATGACAAGAATCTGCATAACTAATCATAGGCAAAATAGTCGCAAGTCAAATTTATGTATGAGATAGCCAAGATGATTGTCTATAAAATAATGGTAGTCTCATGTTCGAAGTAGTAGTGGATAGTGAGATATAGAGCTTGAAAGTCAAAAGTTAAAAACATTGTTACCCTTTTGCTCATCACTGTATATATAGCGCTGTCCTCAGTAGTGTAGCTACCAGGAGGGCAGAGGGTGAGGTCACCCCAGACTCCTGAATCATAGAGGCCCACCCGAATCTTACACCACTCCAAACTGTATCTCTGTGGGCAGCACACCAATACAGTTCATCTTTACATTCTGAATGGCCTCACTATCTTTGCACCCCATATACTATACAATACCATCAATTTTTGTGTTCCAACAGTCTTAGAGGGATCTATCCACTGTGGGTTAGTGTCAGACCAATAGCGGTGGTTTTGTTTGTTAACTTCACCATTCACAAAAAAGTTTGCCTCATCACTGAACATAATGTTCTGTGTAAACTGAGGGTCCTGTTCCAATTTTTGTTTTGCCCATTCTGCAAATTCAGTGCGCCGATCTGGGTCATCCTAATATCCGCCGAAGGGATGTTTGACTGATGCCACTCTCAAGTGACATGCGGCGAGTTCTACGCTGTGGGCTCTTGCTGAATGAAGCTAGGACAGCCACTGATGTTTCTTCATTAATGACAGTTTTCTTGAGTCCACATTTTGGCAAATCCAACACTGAACCTGTTTCACGAAATTTGGCAAGCAGTTTGCTAACTGTAGCATGGGAGATGGGTGGTCTCGTAGGGTGTCTTGCATTGAAATCTGCTGAAATGACCTGGGTACTGCGTTCATCAAACATCAACACAATTTCTATCCGCTCCTCATGTGCTAACCTCTGCGACATGTCAATGGCTGTAAACAAAGAGAAACTTGTAAGTAACTCATGAAAGAATAAAGTTACGTTAAAACCAAGCACACCATTGTTTTTCTTATGAAATTCTCAATAAGTCTGATGTGTCACATGACCCTTTTCCCAATGAAAAAAATAAAGTTGTATCCAAAATGGCTGACTTCAAAATGGCCACCATGGTCACCACCCATCTGGAAAAGTTTTCCTCCTCCGATATACTAATATGCCACAAACAGGAAGTTGATATCACCAACCATTCCCATTTAATTTAGGTGTATCCATATAAATGGCCCACCCTGTAGTGTCCTCTCCAATTTACTGCCCATTTATCATACAACAGTATATCCACCTCCCAATCCAACCATAGATATCATCTAATCCTTTGTATTACTTGGATATTTGGGTTATTGTTGTGGATTTATCACTGCTAAAATCAGTAGAAATTACACCTGAATTACATTGTATGGCAGTAATGACACTGTGTCACCTTGTAAAAGGTTTCAGAGGTCAAGGTAGATAATTAAAGTCCATTTCATCTATATGCTAATGAATTGGCTGCGTGACCTGGTCTGGTCCCTTTAAATAGCATCTGCTGCTCCTGTTGATGACACCACGGAATGTTGTGGTTTCTGGCTCCGCCCCTTTGCATTATGACATCACACACATTATATAAGGAGCTGCAGAGACAACATTCCATCTGAAAGTTGCAGTTATTGGAGAGAGAGGTAAGTCGGCTCTATGTCACCTCTTGTTGTGTCCTTCATTCTCTTCTTTCATCTATTTCTCATTTATTTTTTATTCATTAAGGATTCTTTATTCTATATAATACAACAGGTCCAAAATAAATACTGAACCCCTCAGATTAGGTGACGTACATGTTTTACAGCATTTCTTCCAATAGTAAAGACAGATACATCCCGTCACATCCTATATATCCAAGTGCAGAAATGACAGTGATTTACCGATTCTCCATCACATCTTATTGGTTTCTGACTTACTTGCTCATCACATCCATAGAATAGTTATAGAATAATTATAATTGAAAGAATCCCCTCAGCCATAACTGGAACACAACAACTTCTCAATTTTTGGGCCATGTATTGTTTTACAATCATTCAAATCTGGGAGATGAACGTTATATCCTGTAAAGCGAACACATGTAACCTGAAGATGCAGTAATTATGTAATTGTCTGGTGTTATTGAGACATATAGTGATATACAATCCAGATCAAAAATTTAAATCCAACCAATATTGGGAAATACCTGTACAACACCAATGTATATACATATTAGCTCCATATATAGTGAAACTATTTAAATAGTTCCCCATATTGGTAGGATTCCTATTGTTTGATCTCTAGTGTATTGAGCAATGCACTTCAATGGAAGCTGGCAGTAACAGCCACCACTTGGAAGATCACGGAATGTTGGGGTTGTTGATTCCGCCCCCATTAGATACTTCATGTGATGTCACTGAATGTTATGGTTATTAGCTCTGCCCACATTAGCTCTTATTTTTCATGTCATGGAATGTTCTCGTTGCTGGTTTTGCCCCCATCATCTACTATTTGTAATGTTTTGGTTGTTGGTCCCTGATTTGGCACCCAGATAAGCCAAGCTGAAGGATGATGATAATGGACTTTATCTTGTTACCTCATGAACATTCTTGGTGTTGCCCCTCAGGAGGTGGCCAGTTGACATTTAGTTGTGTTCAACTATATAAAGTGTGCAGCTTATCTGATGGTTAGTGCTGCGCTCACTCATTACTAGTGATGGGCGAGCACTAAAATGCTCGGGTGCTCATTGCTTGAGCCAAGCACATTCGAATACTCGGTTGCTCGACTGGAGCAATGAGCCCAATGTAAATCTATGGGAAATTCAAGCATTTTTCAGGCGGGTCTTCTATACTGTTATTGCATATGCAGTGAGTGGCAGGTCTGCCCAAAATTTGGAAACACCCCAATACCCCTTTGAAAATTTGGATGCACCCCAATACCCCTTTGAAAATTTGGACGCACCCCAAAACCCCTTTGAAGAGACTTAGAGGATGTTCCCATAATTAGGAAGTGGGTCTCCCATACTGTTTGCCTATGCAGTGAATGCAAGGGTTGCCAAAAATTTGGAGGCACTCCAATGCCCCTTGGAAGAGACGTGGAGGTCAGAGGGCCTCCTGAAAACAATGTTCCCATTATTAGGAAGTGGGTCTCCCATTGTGTTTGTCTATGCAGTGAATTCAAGGGTTGCCAAAAATGGGCACTCGGCATGATGGGAGGAAGGAGGTTCAGGGTGAAGAATATGTGGTCCAGACTCACGGCTACTGAGAATTGACCGTGTGGAAGACAGGGTGGTGGTGGTGGTGGCTAAGTGACTGGAAGCATTATCTGCTATCCAACCAATAACCTTTTCATACTGCTCTGTATTCAATAGTGGTGTTCTGCGGTCCCCTATTAATTGGGACAGGAAGGTCGAGCGAGAAGATGTGGGTGTTTGTTGTGGCACAATTTCAGATTGCCCACGACCTTGGCCTCTGCATGCACCATCACATCAACTTCCCCGTCCCTTGCCACGTGCCTTGCCCATCTTAAATGAAGGACAATATCTTCCACGCTCACTACAAATGGCTGAATTTGGAGCGAACTTATATGTGATCCGTGTGACGGACAAACCACAGTTTTAAATAGCTGGCCTGTAGGTGACTATTTTGAACAGCAAACTTGTGTCAATAGCTTCACTGACACACTGAAATTTTTTTAATGGAGGCCAGAAATGGCAGTATTTTCAGTGCAAATATATGTGATCTGTGCGACGGACAAATCACAGTTTTAAATAGCTGGACCTGGCTGTATTCTGCAATGCCAACAAGCAAATAGCGCAGACAAACGGTGTTCTCTGGTTTGCATTTTAAGCAAATAATGAGGATTAAGATCCAAAATAAAATTATTCCTGGCCACTGAGACCTGGGCCTATTTCTAGAAATATTTAACAGCAGCAGCAGACAAAACTGGAATAGAGCCTCTTGTGCTATATGCACTGCAGTCTGCTATATACACTGCCTGCCTGATATCTCTGCAGATGGATTAGTCCTCAGAAGGACTGTTTGTTGAGATGGATATGTGTCTCTAATATCGTTTTGTATACCTACACTAACTAGAAACAAGAAAATCTCTCCCTAGCTCAGCAGCACCTCTCCCTACACTGTCTGATTCTGGAGTGACTGTGACAAGCACGGCGGTGCCAGTTCTGATATAGACCTGATGACGCTGTGCAGCCATCCAATCACTATAATGCCACAACCACCATGGCTGCAGCATTACAATGAGTGGCAGGCAATCCCTGCATGTTGATTGGCGCTCTAAAGAGCACCATATATGCAGGGAGGGGACCCGAGCGCCCGCCGAGCAACCTGGAAATACTCGTCGAGCGCCGAGCATCTCGAGTAGTGAGATGCTCGAGCGAGCACCGAGCAGTAGCGAGCATGCTCGCTCATCACTACTCATTACATGTAAGTGCATTACTCTGTCTGGGTCTCCTACCACATCCAAAATATATTGAACCCCATATTAGAGCCACCACTCCTGAATTTGTCTCTTCCTATCCTACCCCTGGTATATGGGGAGAGATATCTACTCCTGTGGGAGGGATAGTTTATAGTGGCGTGGATGGAGCGCACTTGATCACTCCAAAAAATAAACCAGGAGGAGATAGACAGGATGATTGAGGCACAATTGTCACCTCAGGCCTCCACCTATCCTGGACAGGTTGGGAGTTAAACTAGCAAATAAACTAAATAAATATGCTAATATAATGAATGGAATAGTGAAACAATAAGTTCTATTCATACTCTTAATGAGGAGGCTGCTCAGGTTAGGAAGGTAGCCCTTCACAGAATTACCCTTAACTACCTGTTAGCAATTGAAGGTGGAACTTGTGCTGTTATAGCTGAGGAATTCTGCTTCTGGATTGAAGATGCACATGATTAAAATGAGAGAAACATGGACATGGTAAAAGAGCTGCAACAAAAAGCTAGAGACATACATCCAAGGAGGGATGGAATTCCTTCTCCTGGATGGAGTCTATCAGAGTTTGGTTAAACAATATACTCTTAACTTTGCTAAAGCCAATAGTGGTAGTGATAGGATTGATTGTATTCATCTTGATTGCCTGGAAATTATTAATGTGATGTGTTTCTCATTGCAGGAAATGAATTATACTTTGGAATCACTGTCGACACAGACAGAAGAGGACCAATAATATGTCCGCCCCTGATTTTAACCATAGGAAGGATGACACTACAGCTACAGAGGTGACCGTCTGATAGCCTAGCTCGACTACCCACCTCTCCTGAAGACCCTTTCAGCCTTTTGAGACTTGGGTGGAGGACATCATCTCTGAAAATAGGGTCCCAGAGCTGCACCCCAACAGTTTGAGCAGCACTCTCACTCTCCGGAGTGTTTCTTGTGGTGGGATGCAGGTCTGGACAACAGTCGTCTGTCGTCCTTCTATTAGATAGATAGGAATGAATGTATGTGTGTGTATGCTTTAATAAAGATTGAGGAATGCTTAGATGAAATGACAACTATAAGGCAGCCAGGAATGGATGTCAGACATCCCATCATCTATGCAGGCTAGCTGCATACTTCGTGTAGTACGGGCTGTCAAAGGGGTCATTTCACAATAGGCAGGAACATAGGTAGCGCAGGTCTGGACCGCTGTCGTCATCCTATTAGGTAGATAGGAATGAATGTATGTGTGTCTATGCTTTAATACAGATTGAGTGAATGCTTAGATGAAATGACAACTATAAGGCAGCCAGGAATGGATGTCAGACATCCCATCATCTATGCAGACTAGCTGTATACTTTGTGTAGTACGGGCTGTCAAAGGGGTCATTTCACAATAGGCAGGAACATAGTTAGCTAGGTTACATAATGTGTAATAATGAAACTATCAAAGGGTGAGGTACTGTGGAAGAAATGACAATTCCATTGTCCTCCCTTTGATCTTAATATCTCTACATTTTGTATAATAATTAGAAAATGTTCAATAAAAACAATTTGAACAAGAAATAGAATATCTTTTCGTGACTCCTTCATGAACATTGTGTATACTAAATACTAAAATACTGTAAGAGCCGCCCCCGGCTGAGCCAAGCTGAAGGGGGAGAATGGACTTTATCTGGTCACTTCATGAACATTCTTGATGTTGTCCCTCAGGAGGGGCCAGTTGGCATTGTAGATGTGTATAACCTTATAAAATGTGCTGCTTATCTGATGGTTAGTGCTGCGCTCACTCATTACATGTAAGTGCATTACTCAGTCACTAAGCGCTCGCTCACACAGTCATCGATTCTCTCATGCGAGAGAATAGGGCCGATTATGCTGATGTCACTTGGAGCAAACTCTGTCAGAGTTTGAGCCAAGTGTAATCTTAGGCCACGTTCACACATACAGTATTTGGTCAGTATTTTACATTAGTATTTATAAGCCAAAACCAGGAGTGGAACAATCAGAGGAAAAGTATCATAGACACATGTGCACCACTTCTGCATTTTTCACCCACTCCTGGTTTTGGCTTACAAATGCTGATATAAAATACTGACCAAATACTGAACATGTGAACGTTGCCTTAGTGTGATCTAACTCTGTTGCATAAGAGAATCGTATCATAGGTGCGGAAAAGACAGAGAACTTTTTAGTTCTCCATCTTCTCTATTCTCTGTGTCCACGGTAATGGGACTGCACTTGGATGACATCCGAGTGCAGTCTGATATTTTACAAGCATGCTACAATTTTTTTTCTCATGCCGTATCTACATGAGAAAAAAATTGCAGATCTGCGCTGCCCCGTATTATAACATTGGGCCTACTGCTACCTGATAAAACATCGGATAGCACTCAGCTATGTTATATTGTCCTGTGAGCGGGCCCTTATTGTAATAAACTAACTTTCTTTTCCCTTGCAACAGCTGTCATAACATTGGTTTATTATCCAAACATGACCCCCGTCTATTACTGAGAGCTGTAGAAGACCATGTACACTCCAGCAGTAATCACTTACATTTCCTTTGTGTAATATGATTAGAGTTGAGCCACCCCCCCGTAGTGTTCAGGTTCGGTTCGGTTCGTAGAACACCGGTATGTTCGCCGAACTGTTCGTCGAACACCGTTAAAACCAATGGCAGGCAAACAAAAACACATAGAAACACATAGAAAACACCTTCAAAGGTGTCCAAAAGCTGACAAACTGCTCAGAAGACACAACTAACACATGGAAAAGTGACAAGTACATATAGTCATGCGAAAAGAAAAGAGGTGGAGGAGTAAAAGGAGGGGGAGACACAGATATAGGCATGTCATGCCCTTCTAAAATCAAGAAAGGCTGGAGTAAAAATCTAAAATCAGCCTACCAACACCCAGACGTCGTGACAAGAAAATTAAAAAAAGAAATATCTTTAGGTAGAATGGCGGTTCCATTCAGAACACTTTCCTTACAAGACGTAGTGGTATCCCCGTTGGGAGTCGTGCCAAAAACGGAACCCAAAACATTCGGACTAATCCACCATTTGTCATATCCAAGGGGCAGGTCAGTAAACGACAACATCAACGTGGAACCAGGTACAGTAGTATATACTGTACATCCTTTGACAAGGCAATCAGGCGGGTCAAGAAGTTGGGAAGGGCCACCCTAATGGCCAAAACAGACGTTGAGGGGGCGCCTATTGGGCTGCTTCTGGGAAGGAGCATACTATATACATCGCTGTTTGCCCATGGGGTGCTCCAGATCCTGCTCGCTATTTGAGGCATTTAGTTGCTTCCTCGAATGGGTTGTCATGGACGTTTCTAAGGGGGCACATATTATCCATTACCTCGACAACTTCTTATGCCTGGGTCCAAAAGATTCACCACAGTGTGAATACACGCGGCAGTCCACCAGTGAGAAGGAGAAAGCTGGAGGGAGAGCGGACACCACAGAGCCGAGGAGTTACATTGATGACATCTTAATAATCTGGACTGAGTCTGAACAAGAACTTCTAAATTTCCATGACGAATTCAATACATTTCATCCCACCATAAACTTGACATTGGACTACTCAAAAACGGAAATCAACCTCCTGGATATCACCATAAAAATTCAAAATGGTTCAATCCAGACCTCGGTGTATTGGAAACCTATTGACCATCCCACACACCTCAGACGGGGACAGCTGTCACCCAAAACACATTAAAAAGTCCATCGTCTACAGTCAGGCCCTTAGATATAATTGTATCTGTTCCAGCCCAAAGGACAGGGATAAACACTTAAACCATCTTAAAAAAGACAATTTTAAATCAAGGCTACCACCCCACCTCCTTTGATGATCATATCATTAGGGCCACAAGGATCCCTAGAAGTCAATTACTTCAATACGGAGAAAAAGAGGAAAATAATTGTCTTCCTCTGGTGGTGACCTACAACCCACAGCTTGAGGTACTAAGAAAAACTGCTAAAAAACATCATATCCTAGGGTTTGGAGTGGATGGATTCTGTTTCAGGACTCACCTGATTTTCATGACCTATTCTAATAGTTTCAACAGATGCTTGTGACTCGCCCCCTGGGCCGTGGGGCACTCGGATCCGGGCAATTAGGGAAACGATGGGAGTAGTAGTGGCAACCCGGTTCCGTGGCTCAGGGTGGTCAGGCCAGTGGTAGTCCGTTATATTGATTATGTCCGACTACGCCACCCGTGGATTTGCGGTTATTAGGAACCGCCGCTGCATGCAGACCACTGGGGCTGATGAGATGTGCAGCTATGGTAGTGTGACTCCCCACGGGAAGAGTGCGGCCCCAGTGCAGTATAGTGGATGGTGGGAGTGATGGTAGTGCTGGAGGAGCAAGGAGCACACAGACAACAGGTTGCAGTCCAGGGTCTTTACTAAACAGGTAAACTGACCCACAAACAGTCCCAGCTAGGAGGGGACCTGGATGTCTGAGAGCAACGGGAAAATTGGCCCTGGTCAGGGTGAGGGTGTAGGCCTACCGTGCTTTCTGTGCTCCTTCTGACTATCTCCTCCTGATAGGATAACAGCCCACGTTTACGAGCTTCCGTGCTTTCTCGCCTGTATGGCCTGCGACGTGGGTTCCTTTCTGCTCCCAGCCTTGTACGGCTTTACTGGTCCCTTCGGTTGTGGCAGGGCCTCCAGGCTTCTTAGGCCAAGGAATGTACAGTCCCTTGCGGACTGGTTCTCTGCTGGGGGATGTGGAATCCCTCCAGCCTCAGACACCAAAGTCTGGTAAAGTTAAGTCTTTCCTCTGCCAAGACAGGCTCTCTTCGCCTTTTGTCTCTGGCTTGTGGCTCTCTCCTACTGCCACACTTCCTCTTAGGTTACAATGCAACTTTCTGTCCCTGCTCCACTCTGGGACACGTCTCAAAGCTGAGACAGGCAATCCAGTTCTCTCTAACCCTGTCCCCAGTACCAGCTTTTATAGGGGCAGCCAGCTCCCCCTACTGGCCTGAGACAGGAGTCATTGCATGCTAATGTTCCCCTAACCAGAGAACCTCCCCCTTGCTCTCAGACACAGCTTTAATTACACTTGTGGCATCCAGGTAGGGTGACACATTCCCCCCTAGTGAAATTTAGTACTCCGGGACTAAACAATAAACAAAGACATTATGCATAACCATAAAACATTAGTAGACAGACGACGCACAAATTGAGTTCTTTAGGTCACAGTGTGGCCTGTGACCGGGTGTCCATATCACCAAAACAACGGGGAGCCTTAACCAGGTGGGGGTCTGTCCTACCCCAAGTCCTTTACAGTCTTAGTTCATTCCTGGGTTAAGCTCCGAACGCAGTCCATACAAGGTCCCGGTTATAAAAAGTCCATAACCTGTGAATCCTTACGGTAGCTGCAAGAAACTGAAACACAGAATTACCAAACAAGCAAGTAACTTGGCAAACAATTCAACATTTGGCAACAGGGTTATTTACAATTTTAGTACATCCTATATTCTCCAGCGAGCAGGTATCTGTCCCTTTGTGCTCCTGGTTGACCTACGTAGCCCACTGTCTGGTGGTGGACCAACCTGGCTTTCCCCACTAGCGTTAGGGGTACAGCTACCAGCTGGGTGTACAGGTAGGGCAGGCAGCTGTCTGCGGGTTCTTTGGCTTACCACAGACATGGCAGGCTCACTGTCAGCAGAGGTTTGACTCTCCTGGGCTGCTGGAACAGGCTCTTCTGCCTCTGGAACCGCTTGCTCCTCTTCACCTTCCGGCTCTGGTGTTGGTTGTTGCTGTGCCGGTTGCAGGAAATGCAGGACGGGTACCACTATGGCATCATTTATGCGAGTCCAGGACTGAGGGAACTCTCCGAGAACGGTGCTGATCATTTCTTCCTTGTCCTCTGCGGGTTCAAGGTCACTCTGATCCTCTTCTGCACTACGGAGTTGCTCGGGGCATCTTTTGAGGTGGTCCCTGGAGACGACACTAGTGGTTTCTCCTCCGTCCTTGGTGATCACGCACACCTTTGGGTTGTCGTGGTCAGACTGCAGTACGGTGTAGGGTTCCCTTTCCCACTGGTCGTCCAACTTATGTAGCCTTCTCTTCCGCTTTAGGACTTGCTCACCAGGTTCTAGGGGACTAGCAGGGGCGTGTTGATTGAAGAGTCTTTCTTGCTTCTCTCTCACCTGGGCCAGGCTCTTCTCCACACTCTCCTGTACCTTCTTGTACTGCAGTTGCCTTTCCGCATCCCAGTCCGCATCCGGGGAGGTGTCCTCAGGTATTAGGACTCCCATCTCCAGGTCTACGGGCAGCTTTCCTGGTCTCGCTCGCATCAGGTAAGCCGGGGTGCAGTTTGTAGCGTTCACTGGGATGTTGTTGTACATGTCTACCAGGTCCGGCAATTTTTCTGGCCACAGGCTGCGTTCCTCCAGGGGCAACGTCTTCAGGAGATCAATGACTATATTGTTCATCTTCTCACACATCCCGTTGGTTTGGGGGTGGTAAGGCGTTGTCCGAATCTTCTTACAGCCATAGAGGTTGCAGAACTCCTGGAAGATTTCAGCTTCAAACGCTGGACCCTGGTCTGTCAGGACCTGTTCCGGATACCCGTGTGGACGGCAGAAGTATTGTTGGAAGGCTCGGGCCGCTGTTTGGGCTGTCAAGTCCTTTACCGGGACCACCACTAGAAAACGGGAATAGTGGTCCACGATTGTCAGGGCATAGATGTATCCTGACCGGCTGGGAGCCAATTTGACATGGTCCAGAGCTACCAGCTCAAGAGGCTGCGTGGTGACGATGGGCTTCAAGGGTGTCTTCTGGCTGGTACGGTCCTCCCTCCTTAGGTGACAAGGGCCACAGTCTCTGCACCACTTTTCTACAGCTCCTCTCATGCCGACCCAAAAGAACCTTCCTCTTAGCAGGAACTCCAGTTTCTTCCAACCGAAGTGTCCCGCTCTGTCATGGTAAGCTCCCAGGACCATAGCTGCATCCCGCCTTGGAACCACGACTTGCCAGGTCAGCTCGTGCGTCCGGTGGTTGACAATCCTTCTGCACAACTTGCCTTCGTAGAGGAACAGCTTGCTCTTCTCCTTCCATAGCTGCTTGGCTTCCTCTGGGGCATCTGGATCTAGGCGGGCGTCTTCCCGGGTCAGCAGATCTTTCACCAGGCGGACTGCAGGGTCACTATCTTGGGTCTCGGCCCAGCTGTGGTGAGGTAGGGGATTCATCATCACAGTTGTTAGATCCTCCTCCTTCACGCGGTGAGAGTGTTGAGCGGCTCCATACCGGTGAAACGCAGGGAGTTCTACCTCTTCCAGCTCTTCTGGGTCTTCGTCACCTTCAGGTAAGTGAGGCATTCTTGATAGGGCGTCCGCGTTGGCATTGGTTTTGCCTGCCCGGTACTTGATCACGAAGTCATAGTTGGAGAGACGGGCCATCCACCGCTGTTCCAGGGCACCCAGTCTTGCATTGTCCAGGTGTGTCAACGGGTTGTTGTCCGTGTACACGGTGAACTTTGCAGAGGCCAGGTAATGCTTGAAGCGTTCCGTCACGGCCCACACCACCGCCAAGAATTCTAGCTTGAAGGAGCTGTAATTCTCCGGGTTCCTCTCAGTGGGCCTCAGCTTCCGGCTGGCGTATGCGATCACCCGTTCTCTGCCCTGTTGGTTTTGGGACAGTACGGCTCCCAGTCCCACATTACTGGCATCTGTGTGGAGAATGAAAGGCTGGCCATAATCAGGGTAGGCCAGGATCTCATCCCTAGTGTTGAGCCACCCCCGTAGTGTTCGAGTTCGGTTCGGTTCGTCGAACACCCGTGTGTTCGCCGAACTGTTCGTCGAACTGTTCGTCGAACACCTTCGAACACCGTTAAAACCAATGGCAGGCAAACAAAAACACATAGAAACACATAGAAAACACCTTCAAAGGTGTCCAAAAGCTGACAAACTGCTCAGAAGACATAACTAACACATGGAAAAGTGACAAGTACATATAGTCATGCGAAAATAAAAGAGGTGGAGGAGTAAAAGGAGGGGGAGACACAGATATAGGCATGTCATGCCCTTCTAAAATCCAAAAAATGAGAAGCCGACACGGCCAGTCCGCTCCTGCCCGTGCCACCTCCGTGTCGCCGGGTTTGTGCCAGAGCCGCGGTGAACCCTGACGGCCAGCCCCCCTCTCCCAATACTGGTGCCTGTCCGCTGGTGGGTCGAGCGAGCCCCCCTGTGGTGGAGGCAGCTCTAAGCTTTTTAATTTAAATTGTCTCTCTAATTTGAATGAATACACTTTAAATCCATTTACAAGGATCTATTGGAGGGCAAGTCTCATGCCAGCAGCCGCGGTAATTCCAGCTCCAGTAGCGTCCACTAAAGCTGCTGCAGTTAAAAAGCTTTTATAAGGATCGAGCTCGGCTGTCCACCGCAAGGCATCCTACTGCCAGTCCCAGCCCCTATGCCTTGGGGTGCCTCCTGATGCTCTTCACTAAGTATCCCATGGTCCCGAAGCATTTCCTTTGAAAAAATTAAGTGTCTAAACTACAGGTGGTGCAGCTTGCTTAACAGCCGGGATAATCCGCTCACTAGCAGACACTGCTACTAGGCACAAAGTATTTCCTGGGCTAGATGCAGTTAAAAATTTGTAATTAGATACTCTCGTTGGATGCTGAGAAAGCATTCCATAGAGTCTCCTGGCACGCCATATATGATTCTCTTAAAAAGCTTGGGGTAGGGGTCTAGGGGACCCTTTTATAGCCAAAATCACGGCCCTGTATCGCAATACGTCACCTAGGCTGAAGATAAATGGAACTGTAGCACCCTGAGGGCTCGGTTGCTACAGACGTATTGCACCTCACCCAGAGGTGTGATATCTCACTCTCAGGTAAGGATGGAGTGTGGATCAGGACCTGACACCTGCATGCATTACACCACATTGCCGTGGGGCAGGGCGACCAATATGCCCCTGAGATGGGCACGACAGTCCCTGTCCCTGGCTGGAGTGGGGGGAGGGAACACTGAGGAAGGGGAACCCTGTAGTGCAGGAGCAGGGAGGAAGCAGTACCTGGGTGCATTGAGAAGGGAGTATAAAAGGTGGGCACCATCTTAGTTCAGTGCAGAGAAGTCTGAGCAGAAGTGGCAGGGAGCAGGGGCTCTGCATGAGCTCTGCTCCGGAGGCGGGCCTAGTAACAGAGGCCCAGGCCTGGAAGAGGGAGAAGGAAGGAAGAGGAGCGGAGAAGGCTCCAGGAACGAGGAATGAAGGGATCCCAGGGGTGCGGACGGGCGAGTCGCCACCGCACGCCCGAATCCACCTGCGTGGAGGGGTCAGGCCAAAGGGGGAGACCGGTCCCCGAACTAGTGGAGGCAGGAAACGACCCTCAGCTAGAAACCGGAGGCTCTGACATTTTATGTGGCGCAGCCCCTCGCTACACCCGCTAGGAAGGCACCACATAGGGTCAGGGAAACTGGCGCCAAGTTTACCAAGAGGAGGCCCGAGGCAGCCGGACAGAAGTGTTGGTAAGAAAGGCCAGACAAAGGACACACAAAGGGGGTCCTGTGAAGCGCTCCAAAGTTATCTGGGAGTTGTCTGAGCCCCTCACCTGGTGAGCACAGTACGACGTGGGCAGCCGTTACCTGCAGACGTGGTCTGGATAATAAGAACTGTGAGTAAAGGCCCTGAACTGCATCACTGACTCCGTGTCGTTACTGCTGCTGCCCTGCACCATCACCCCGATCCTCCGCATACACTGCCCTGAGGCTATACTCCTCCCGTGGGGAGTTATGCTACGCTCTGCTGCACCCACAACACCAGCCTCAGTGGTCTGCCCTGTAGCGGCGGTTCACTCTGACCGCAATCCACGGGTGGCGTAGTCGGACATTTAAACATGAAAACCACATAAATAGTTCCGCCACTGGTTTGACCGCCCTGAGCCACGGAACTGGGTCGCCGCCACGAAGACTACAACCACCAGCATCCACCAAAAAGGGTCCGGCTCCGGGTGTCCCAAGGCCCAGGGGGTGCGTCAGAACATTTTCATCACCTTTCACAATCACCAATGGGACAAGGCAGTGATGTCCTCTGTCCCCTCTCTTATACATCCTAGTGACGGAGCACCTGCTCTCATCAATTCGCCATAACCCCAATATTAGGTGGATTGAGGTGGGAGGCACCGAGTACAAGTGCTCTCTATTTGCTGATGATGTCCTAGTATATATCACTCAATCACATATATCCATCCATGCTGTTATGGCTGAAATAGATCACTTTGTTACATGGTAAAATTTTAAAATCAATGCAGCGAAGTCTGAGGCCCTCGATGTCTCCCTCCCCAAATCCATATAGGATTCCATCCAGTCCAACTTTCCCTTTGCCTGGCCCTCACAGGGTATCAAATACTTAGGAATTCCTATTCATAGAGACCTCTCCCATCTATGTTATCTTAGTTTTGGGCCCTTTATTGAACAACTCCATACAGACCACGGTTGGCAAGTTAGAACTGTAAGATTCACTACGTGAACCACTGGTGTTTTGTGGAAAAGCACATGTACACTGCGTTCCAAATTATTATACAAAAAGTGTTTAGGAGTGATAAGGAAAGAATTTGTTTGTTTGTCAGTTAAACTCATTGATGGTGATGTGTGTCAGGGCTCTTTATATCACTGTAAGCAATTGCAGACACCTGTGCTAATTAGTTTGGCAGGTGTGTCCAATGAAAGGCAAGACTACTTAAGAAGGCTCTCTCACATTATTAAGCAGCCTACATTTTCTGCCAAAATGGGAAAGAAAAAGGATGTGTCGGCTGCTGAGAAGCAACAAATTGTGGAGTGTTTAGGTCAAGGCATGACTACAATCAACATTGTGCGATGATCAGGATGAAGTGTCTTGGCAATCAAGAAGTATGTAGCTGATTCACAGTACACACGTGTGCGTGCTGATAAGGGCAAATTGAGGACTCTTTCCTACAGGCAATTACGTCAGGTTGAAAGAGCAGCGGCAAAAAAGCCTTGTCATAGCAGCAGACAAGTTTTTGAAGCTGCTTGTGCCTCCAACGTCCCCCGAACAACAAGATGCAGGGTCCTTCAGAGGTTTGCAGCTGTGCATGCGCCATCCTGTCGACCTCCTCTATCCACTTCACACAAGCAGAAACGGCTCCAGTGGGCCAAACATTACATGAAGACTGATTTCAAAACTGTTTTGTTCACGGATGAGTGCCGTGCAGCGCTCGATGGTCCAGATGGATGGAGTGGAGGATGGCTGGTTGATGGACACCCCACGCAAACACGGCTACAGCGCCAACAAGGAGGAGGTGGAGTAATGTTTTGGGCTGGAATCATGGGGAGAGAGATTGTCGGCCCCTTTAGGATCCCTGAAGGCGCTAAAGATGAACTCCATAATGTATGTGGATTTTCTCAAACAGCACTTCCTGCCATGGTTCAAGAAGAAGAACCGTGTATTTCACAGCAAGATCATTTTTCTGCATGATAATGCACCATCTCATGCTGCACATAAAACATCTGCATCTCTGGCTGATATGGGCATAAAAGGGGACAAACTTATGGTGTGACCCCCATGCTCCCCTGACCTCTACCCCATTCAGAACCTTTGGAGCATCATTAAAAGGAGTGTCTATGATGGCGGGAGGCAGTTCACATCTAAGCAACAGCTCTGGGAGGGTATTCTGTCCTCATGCAAAACAATTGAAGCAGAAACCATCCAAAACCTGACAAATTCAATGGATGAGAGAGTTCAGAAGCTCCTTTTGAACAAGGGGTCCTATGTGAAAATGTAACATCACCTAGAATAAAGTTTTGAGTTGAAAACTGTTTGATTTCAGTTTCTAACAACCTGCTAATGCTTATAATTTCAAAAATGACCATTTTTTTGGTCTTTATTAAAATGAAAAGGTTGATCGAAAAGTTTGGGGGATCTAAGAGTGTGGCAACCCAGTAGTCATGATTACTTCGAATTCTGACAATATGAGGGTCATGCTGCAGGTAGTGCAGCAAGAAGGCACTTATGTGCCTTGCGCATCTCGGAGCCCCAAAATTATTTTCCGGGCTAGATGCAGCTAAAAATTATTTTTAATTTTAAATCTGGTGAAGCTTTAGTATAGATGGCCTAATAGGATCAGTGCTGCACACTGCTACAAACCCCAAATTATTTTCCAGTCAAGATACAGATAAACATGATTAGTAATTTGAAAGCTTAAAACGGTTGGTAGGGTGATTTTAACCAATCATCAAGCTTTTACTCTCCCCAGGATGACACAGGGGTAGAAAAGTCGTTTCGGATCCATGATTTGTTCATCTTTATGAACGTGAGTCTGTCTACATTATCAGTGGAGAGCCGCGTGCGCTTATCTGTCAGCACACCACCAGCAGCGCTGAACACACGTTCAGACAGAACGCTGGCTGCGGGGCATGACAAGATCTCCAAGGCGTAAGTGGCTAGCTCCGGCCATTTATCCAGATTGGAAGCCCAAAAAGAGCAAGGGTCCAGTGACACAGTCGTGGCTTCAATGTTTACTTGGAGATACTCCTGTACCATCGTCTCTAGGCGTTGACTATGTGTCAGACTTCTTGTCTCCTGTGGCCTTGCAAAGGATGGGCTAAAAGAGTGGTGAAATGATTCCGCAAAATTGATGTTACCAGCAGATACTGTGGTTCTGTTACGGTTTGAGTGCTGAACACTTGACGGTCCCACGGTTGGCAAGTTGGAACTGTGAGATTCACTACGTGCACCACTGGTATTTTGTGGAAAAGCACATGTAAGATTCTGCAACAGTCTCTGCTGATACTCCTGCATGCGTGCATCCCTTTCTATGGCAGGAATAATTTCTGCAAATTTACTTTTGTACCGGGGATCTAACAGTGTGGCAACCCAGTAGTCAGGATAATTTCTAATTCTCACAATTCGAGGGTCATGTTGCAGGTAGTGCAGCAAGAAGGCACTCATGTGTGTTGCGCATCCAGGAGCACCAAGTCCCTGTTGTGTTGGTGGCGAGGTAACAATCATGCTTCCTTCCTCTGTCCTCTCCCCCCAACCTCGCACAACAGAAATGTGATCAAGGTCTCCCTCATCTGATGAGTCTTCCATCAGTTCGTCCTCCACTTCTTCCTGGGCTCCTGCACCTTCCTCACTAGTTTGGCTGCTACCATGCGCCCTGGTAAAACCATCTCCCCCACCCTCACATGCCTGCCGCCTTGGTGCTGCCGACCGTCTGGACCTTGCAGATGTTAGCCCTTCCGCATACATCTCCTCCTCCTCTACTTCCTCCACCTCCTCTTGTGCCACCACCTGACTCCGAATTCTGTTTAACATGTGCTCCAGCATGTAAATCACCGGAATAGTCATGCTGATAATGGCATCGTCAGCACTAAACATCTTCGTCGCCATTTCAAAACTGTGCAGAAGGGTGCATAGGTCCCTGATCTGAGACCACTCCACAAGCGTGATTTGCCCCACCTCTGAATCTCGTTGGCCCAGGCTATACGTCAGGACGTATTGCACCAGGGCTTGTCGGTGCTGCCACAGTCGCTGCAACATGTGCAGAGTTGAATTCCACCGGGTAGGCACATCGCATTTTAGCCGGTGAAGTGGCAGGCCCAACGACTTCTGTAGAGATGTAAGTCGCTGAGCTGCGGGATGCGAACGGCGGAAGTGAGCACACAGCGACCGTGCCCTCTGCAGAAGGCCATCTAGTCTGGGATAGTGGGCTAAAAATTGCTGGACAACCAGGTTCAACACGTGAGCCATACAAGGCACGTGTGTGACATTGCCCCGGCGAAGGGCCGCACCCAGGTTTGCAGCATTGTCGCACACGGCCTTCCCTGGTTTCAGGTCCAGTGGAGACAACCATTCATGAAATTGGTTCTCCAGAGCTGACCACAACTCCTCAGCTGTGTGACTCACATTTCCCAGACATTTCAATGTAAAAACCGCCTGATGACGTTGAGCCCTACTGCCAGCATAGTAAGGAGGTGTGCAGGATCCCTTCTGCGCAGTTAGAAAGCTTGTGGCATGACCAGACAGGCTTTGGGTGCAGGTGGAAGACCGAGAGGAGGTTGAGGAGGCAGAAGCAGTGGAGGAACTTTGACATAAAGAGGATTGACGCACAACTCGTGGGGACGGCAAGACTTGGACAGCAGCCCCTTGTCCTGCTGTCACCATAGTTACCCAGTGCCCAGTCAGCGACATGTAACGCCCCTGTCCATGCCTACTCGTCCAAGTGTCTGTGGTGAAATGCACCCTGTCACACACAGAGTTTCTCAAAGAAGCGGTGATGTTGTGTGCGACATGCTGGTGGAGCGCAGGCACACCTTTCTTTGAGAAGTAGTGCCGACTGGGCATCTGGTACTGGGGCACTGCGACGGACATAAGGTCTCGAAAATCCTCTGTGTCCACCAGGCGGAAAGGCAGCATTTCTGTAGCCAAGAGCTTGCAGATGGTGAAATTCAACCTCTTAGCTTTCTCATGGCTAGGAGGAAATGGTCTTTTACTTGTCCACATCTGAGGGACCGAGGGCTGGCTATTGTGCTTAGACGGGGTTGATAAGGGTGTCCCCGGCAAACTGCCGGTCTGTGAGGAAGATGCAGGCGGACATGTTAGGTTGCCTTGATCCAAAGGTGGTGCTATCGATGTCGGACAGCGCTCAACACCAGCTGGTGTTACCACTTCCAAAGAAAATGATGACCTGCCAATCACGCTGGCTGTTGCGGGTAAAGAGGTGGCAGGTCTGCGCCCCAAAACAGGTGTGACTGCTGTCCCCCCAGTCACAGAGGATGAAGAGGCCGCGGATGCACAAGATATGGCAGACGGTGATTGGCCCGGCCGGCTAGGCCGCATTGTAGCACACTGAGCTTCCCACTGCAACTTATGCTTCATGTCCATGTGCCGGTTCATGCATGAAGTACTCAAACTATGTATTTTTTGGCCTCTACTTAGCTTTTGCTGACAAATGTTACAGATAACACGAGTTGGGTCATCTTTATCGATCTGAAAAAATGCCCAGGCTATGCAAGGCTTAGCACCCATGCGACCTGAAGAGCCACCACGACTTGTGGTGAGAGGCAGAGTTGTGTTTGAGGATGCAGTTGTTGACGTGCTTCCAGTACTACGTCTCTGTCCAGGAAGGCGCAACCTGACCTCGTCGTCACTAGCATCTTCCTCCACCTCCTCTGCTGACCTCATCTCTTGGCTGACTGTGGGTTGACAGTAAGTGGGATCTCCGACCTCATCATCATCACCCTGTGCGTTATCACACCCGTCGTCCTCAGAGCCAACCTGTTCCTGCCCTGACAAAAAACTAAAGTTGTCACTCCAATCAGGTATTTGAGTCTTATCATCGTCTTCCTCATTGTCTCCACCAACAGGAGTTACAGTTTGGGAATGAGGGTCTACATTATGGTCAGAACCTTCTGCGTCTGGTCCTGGATCCGACTCATAAAGATTCTGGGCATCAGTGCAGATCATTTCCTCGTCTGGATTCACAGAAGCGCTGGAGTCGACCTCTGATTCCCAGGCTATAGTATGAGTAAACAGCTCTGCAGACTCAACCATCTGTTCTACCTCATACTCAGACGGGCAGCTGGAGATTTGGGAGCTGTGAGGAAGCAAGTGCGATTTGGGTGACACCTTTGAGGACTGGAGTATTTGTGATGTTGAAGTTGATGTGGAGGAGAGCCCACTTAAAGGAGCACTTGATATCCGTTGAAGCACCTGCTGTTTTTGTGCCTCATCTGGAATTTGTAGCGATTGGCGTGGCCGTAAGAAAGGGATCTTATCACATTGTCCGCTAAAAGAAGTAGACATTTTAGTTTGGCTGGAAGATGGTCTTTCTTCTGCAGATGTTACTGTTGCTTTAACACCTACCCCACGGACACAACCTTTTTTCCCCTTCCCAACACGCCTATTCCCCTTTCCACCAGCAGCAGGCCTTTTTCCACTCATTTTGGTGGTTAACTAATTCACAACTCTGGAGTTGTTTGCACAAAAAAACAATGGATGGTAACCGAGCAGAGCTGAGTGGCCAAACTGTGGTATTAGGCCAAAACTATTGGCTGGGTTAGATGCAGAAAAAAATTATTTTGAATTTGCAACCTGATGGAGGTCAGTATAGATGGACTAATACAAATAGTCCCACACACTGCTAGAAGCCCAAATATTTTTTCAGAGGTACTGTAGATGCAGATAAAAATTATTTTTAATTTGCAACCTGATGGAGGTCAGTATAGATGGACTAATAGACCAAGTCCCACACACTGCTAGAAGCCCAAATATTTTTTCAGAGCTAGATGCAGAAAAAAATTATTTTTAATTTGCAACCTGATGGAGGTCAGTATAGATGGACTAATAGACCAAGTCCCACACACCGCTAGAAGCCCAACTATTTTTTCAGAGCTAGATGCAGAAAAAAATTATATTCAATTTGCAACCTGCTGGAGGTCAGTATAGAAGGACTAATAGAACAAGTCCCACACACTGCTAGAAGCCCAAATATTTTTTCAGAGCTAAATGAAGAAAAAAATTATTTTTAATTTGCAACCTGATGGAGGTCAGTATAGATGGACTAATAGACCAAGTCCCACACACTGCTAGAAGCCCAAATATTTTTTCAGAGCTAGATGCAGAAAAAAATTATTTTTAATTTGCAACCTGATGGAGGTCAGTATAGATGGACTAATAGACCAAGTCCCACACACCGCTAGAAGCCCAAATATTTTTTCAGAGCTAGATGCAGAAAAAATTATTTTTAATTTGCAACCTGATGGAGGTCAGTATAGATGGACTAATAGACCAAGTCCCACACACTGCTAGAAGCCCAAATATTTTTTCAGAGCTAGATGCAGAAAAAAATTATTTTTAATTTGCAACCTGATGGAGGTCAGTATAGATGGACTAATAGACCAAGTCCCACACACCGCTAGAAGCCCAAATATTTTTTCAGAGCTAGATGCAGAAAAAAATTATTTTTAATTTGCAACCTGATGGAGGTCAGTATAGATGGACTAATAGACCAAGTCCAACACACTGCTAGAAGCCCAAATATTTTTTCAGAGCTAGATGCAGAAAAAAATTATTTTTAATTTGCAACCTGATGGAGGTCAGTATAGATGGACTAATAGACCAAGTCCCACACACCGCTAGAAGCCCAACTATTTTTTCAGAGCTAGATGCAGAAAAAAATTATATTCAATTTGCAACCTGCTGGAGGTCAGTATAGAAGGACTAATAGAACAAGTCCCACACACTGCTAGAAGCCCAAATATTTTTTCAGAGCTAAATGAAGAAAAAAATTATTTTTAATTTGCAACCTGATGGAGGTCAGTATAGATGGACTAATAGACCAAGTCCCACACACTGCTAGAAGCCCAAATATTTTTTCAGAGCTAGATGCAGAAAAAAATTATTTTTAATTTGCAACCTGATGGAGGTCAGTATAGATGGACTAATAGACCAAGTCCCACACACCGCTAGAAGCCCAAATATTTTTTCAGAGCTAGATGCAGAAAAAAATTATTTTTAATTTGCAACCTGATGGAGGTCAGTATAGATGGACTAATAGACCAAGTCCCACACACTGCTAGAAGCCCAAATATTTTTTCAGAGCTAGATGCAGAAAAAAATTATTTTTAATTTGCAACCTGATGGAGGTCAGTATAGATGGACTAATAGACCAAGTCCCAAACACCGCTAGAAGCCCAAATATTTTTTCAGAGCTAGATGCAGAAAAAAATTATTTTTAATTTGCAACCTGATGGAGGTCAGTATAGATGGACTAATAGACCAAGTCCAAAACACTGCTAGAAGCCCAAATATTTTTTCAGAGCTAGAAGCAGAAAAAAATTATTTTTAATTTGCAACCTGATGGAGGTCAGTATAGATGGACTAATAGACCAAGTCCCACACACCGCTAGAAGCCCAACTATTTTTTCAGAGCTAGATGCAGAAAAAAATTATATTCAATTTGCAACCTGCTGGAGGTCAGTATAGAAGGACTAATAGAACAAGTCCCACACACTGCTAGAAGCCCAAATATTTTTTCAGAGCTAAATGAAGAAAAAAATTATTTTTAATTTGCAACCTGATGGAGGTCAGTATAGATGGACTAATAGACCAAGTCCCACACACTGCTAGAAGCCCAAATATTTTTTCAGAGCTAGATGCAGAAAAAAATTATTTTTAATTTGCAACCTGATGGAGGTCAGTATAGATGGACTAATAGACCAAGTCCCACACACTGCTAGAAGCCCAAATATTTTTTCAGAGCTAGATGCAGAAAAAAAATATTTTTAATTTGCAACCTGATGGAGGTCAGTATAGATGGACTAATAGACCAAGTCCCACACACTGCTAGAAGCCCAAATATTTTTTCAGAGCTAGATGCAGAAAAAAATTATTTTTAATTTGCAACCTGATGGAGGTCAGTATAGATGGACTAATAGACCAAGTCCCACACACCGCTAGAAGCCCAACTATTTTTTCAGAGCTAGATGCAGAAAAAAATTATATTCAATTTGCAACCTGCTGGAGGTCAGTATAGAAGGACTAATAGAACAAGTCCCACACACTGCTAGAAGCCCAAATATTTTTTCAGAGCTAAATGAAGAAAAAAATTATTTTTAATTTGCAACCTGATGGAGGTCAGTATAGATGGACTAATAGACCAAGTCCCACACACTGCTAGAAGCCCAAATATTTTTTCAGAGCTAGATGCAGAAAAAAATTATATTCAGTTTGCAACCTGATGGAGGTCAGTATAGATGGACTAATAGAATGATGCTATGCCCAAAAGATTTTACTTCACTAGGTGCAGTAAAAAAATTGGTATTCTATACACAGGTGTTATATCTTGCAACACAGATAGGCTACTCCACTGACTAACACACTCTGCAATAGGCCAAAAAGGATTAGCTTTGCTAGATTCAGCCAAATGCTGTGAAAAAAACTTGCACAGCACTGGCACAGACCTGCCTGGCAAAAACTGATAGGAACTCATGTAACCTAGTCCTGAAAAGGACTCCAATTACAATTAGTCTTTACTCCCACAACCTATCTATTTAAGAGCACAGACCTCCCTGATAAAAGTCGTAGGAAATGCTGTAACCTAGTCCTTAAAAGGACTGCAATCACAACTATTCCCTACTCCCAAGCTATCTGTATATTTGTGCGAAAATTGGCTTGAAATTAACAAGGTATAGCGCACACAGCAACAGCGGTGCCGTCTAACACGCAGCTGCAGCAGTGAGAAAATGGTGGCGACGGGGAAAATGGCTTGGTCTTATAGGGCAAGGACATGTGACATACACTGCCAATGACACATGCCCTTGCTTGTGTGAAAAAAAGCACTTCGCTCCGTGTGTGCGCTGCTGATAGGCTGACAGATTGCACCTCCCCACTGCAAATGCGGGAAAGAGAAAAAAAAATGGAGATCTTCATTGTTCCTGCAGAGATCCATCCCCTGCCCCTCCCCCCACCCCGCTGTACACTCAAACTGCGTATTAACATTAATTTTCATCATTACTGAGAAAAAATCCAGTTATGATTTTGGTGCACGAACAGTTATCGAACATAACCTCGAACAGCCGAATTTTTCTCAAATTGTTCGTGTTCGCCGAACGGCTCGAACACCGCCCAAAACAGCTCGAATTTGAGATTGGCGAACAGTTCGAGTAGAACAACGCTCATCTCTACTCATCCCCAGTGAGGGCCAACTTTAGCTGGCGGAAGGACTCCTCTTCCGGTTTATCCCACTTGAAGGGTGGCTTTTGACTTCTGGACTTGGACTGTCCGATCAGGAGGTCCTGCATAGGAGCTGCAATCTTAGTGAACCCGGGGATGAACCTTCGGTAGTAGCCTACCAACCCGAGAAACTGTCTCACCTCTTTGATGTTCGAGGGGCTTGGCCAGCTCTTGATTGCCGTGACCTTGTCAGGGTCGGGGGCCACTACTTCCGCGCTTACCACGTGCCCTAGGTACTGGACCTTTGGTTTCAGCAGGTGACACTTCGATGGTTTTACCTTCAGGCCATAGCCTGCCAGGGCTTCGAACACCTCAGCCAGGTGCTTGAGATGGTCCTCGTAGGTCTTCGAATAGACGATCACGTCGTCCAGGTAAAGGAGGACCGTCTCGAAGTTTCGGTGCCCTAGACAGCATTCCATCAGCCGCTGGAAGGTCCCTGGTGCGTTGCAGAGCCCGAAAGGCATACAGTTGAATTCGCTCAGTCCCATCGGGGTGGTGAAGGCGGTCTTCTCCTTGTCAGCCTCTGCCACAGGAACCTGCCAGTACCCGCTAGTAAGGTCCAAAGTAGAAAAGAAGTTAGCAGATTTTAGTGCGGCTAAAGACTCTTCTATTCTAGGCAGCGGATATGCGTCTTTGTGGGTGATACGGTTGATTTGTCTATAGTCCACGCACATTCTCATGGTGCCGTCTTTCTTTTTCACCAGAACCAAGGGGGCTGCCCAGGGGCTACAGCTATCTCTAATGACCCCAGCTTCTTTCATTTCCCGCAGCATACCCTTGGCGTTCTGATAATGTGCAGGGGGTACAGGTCTGTGCCTCTCTTTTATTGGTGGGTGGCTCCCTGTGGGGATGTGGTGTTCTATCCCTTTCACTCTGCCGAAGTCTAGCGGGTGCTTACTAAAGACTCTCTCGTACTCCTGTACCACCCGGTAGACTCCTTGTTTTTGGTGCAGGGGAGTGGAGTCAGCACCCACGTGGAGTTTCTGGCACCAGTCCTCCTTTTGTTTCTGGGAGCCATTACCCTCCGCCTGAGGAGATGGAGGCAAGGGTTCCACGGCCCTGATAGCTTGGTGTTCGACGACAAACAGTTTGGCGAGTGTAGCGTACCTGGGTAAGTGTACTTCCCTCTCCCCAATGTTGAGGATGCGGACGGGCACCCTCCCATGACGGACATCAACCACCCCCCGGGCTGTCAAAATGGTGGGCCTGCTGTCTGAGTACACGGGTTCTACCATGGCTTGGTAGTCTCTACCTCTCAACCCGATTGCAGTCCGACACCAGATCATCATTTCACTTTTGGGAGGCATGGAAATGGGGAATGGATCACTGAGTCTTACGCTACCGATCTCACCACCAGACAGTTCTACCTGCTGCCGTCTCATCAGGGCTTTTATCTCCTTGTTGAGGACTCTCTTTTGGCTGGAACTAGCATTCACCGCCACCTGTTGTAGAATTACAATTACTTCTGAAAGACAATTTTCAATTAAGTTAGTACCCACAGTTATTTTAGGGTGACTTTCATGACGGTCAATGTCCACAATAATCACTCCCTGTGCCGGCAGTTCAACTTTACCAATTTTAATGGTCATCTCCTTGAACCCCATCTGCGGCACGGGTAAGCCATTACTGGCGATGATGCTCAAGTTACTGTCTGGATACTGTGTGATATCAGCATCAGTCCAATACTGCTTAAAAAGTACATAAGGGATTGTGGTTACTTCTTCTTCTCTTCCCACAGGTATATGCTCTGCATAATTCCCCTGCTCCTATGTATGCTGTCTGCTAATGCTCTGCTGACCCGTCTCTCTGGTATATGCTCTGCATAATTCCCCTGCTCCTATGTATGCTGTCTGCTAATGCTCTGCTGACCCGTCTCTCTGGTATATGCTCTGCATAATTCCCCTGCTCCTATGTATGCTGTCTGCTAATGCTCTGCTGACCCGTCTCTCTGGTATATGCTCTGCATAATTCCCCTGCTTCATCTGTCCCACTCCAATCAATATTCACATATGTTTCTTCTTTCCCCACTATATACCTTATCTGATTTTTAGAGGTGTTAAACTGCAGAGACTTGTGTCCTGGCTCTGTCTTTGATCACCCAGCCATCTCCTGTTCAAATGACCAGCTGTTAATTTATCCACAAGCCGTTCCCACAATGCCCTACACCTGATATAGTTTAATGTGGCCTATATATTTAGACTCTCTGTAAGGGGTGCACGCGTGCTGGGGTGTGCACGCGTCTTCTTGTGCAAAGTGGCTTCGGAGAGAAGTGGCAGTTATTTCAGAGGCAGTTAGTCAGGGCACGAGTCAGGTAACCCACACTTTGACCACTTAGTCTCTTTTAACTATGTTTCTGTTAGCTCTCACTTTTTCCTCTATAGTCCTCCACTTTCTAATAACCCCTCAAATCCCTACACCAAGTAAGAAACTCTTCATCTCCCCCTCTATCCTCCCCATTCATCTCACCTCCTCCTCCAAATTATTCCTCAGCATTCAATCCTGGATCTCCAAACACAGACAGCCACCTCATGCTCTCTCTTGCTCCCACCTGCTAACACTTTCTCTGCTCCTCCTCACTGCTGGAGATATCTCTCCAAATCCTGGTCCTCCTCGCCATATCCCCACAGTCACTTCTACCTCCTATCCACGACCTTCCTCAAACTGTCGCAACCCTTCTAACCTCATACCCATCCAACTAATACCCACCTCCTCAGCTATACTAACAGGAGCTCTATGGAACGCTCGCTCTGTCTGCAACAAACTTTCCTTCATCCACGATCTTTTCATTACAAACAAACTCTCCTTCCTCGCCATCACTGAAACCTGGCTCACCCCCTCTGACACAGCCTCCCCAGCTGCCCTTTCATATGGCGGATTCCACCTTTCCCACACCCCCCGCCCCAATGGCAAACATGGTGGAGGCGTAGGTTTCCTCCTATCGGAACTCTGCGCTTTCACCAAAATCCCACTGCCACCCTCCGTTACACTCCCCTCTTTTGAGGTGCACTGTGTGCGCATCTATTCCCCCTCCAACCTCCAACTGGCCGTCGTTTACCGACCCCCAGGGCAAGCCACCACCTTCTTAGACCATTTCACTACCTGGCTGCTTCACTTCCTTTCCACTGACATCCCCACTATCATAATGGGTGACTTCAACATCCCCATTGACACTCCCCACTCGTCTGTCTCTAAGCTCCTATCCCTCACCTCCTCCTTTGGACTCACTCAATGGTCTTCCACACCCACCCACAAAGATGGCCACACACTGGACCTCATCTTCACCCGCCTCTGTTCCCTATCTAACCTCTCTAACTCACCACTCCCTCTCTCTGACCATAACCTCCTCACATTCTCTACCCTCTCCTCTCCGGGTGCACAATCCCCACTCCACAAACTCACACACCCTCGCAGAAATCTCAAACACTTTGACCTACACTCTCTCTCTGAATCCCTCCTTCCTCTCACAGACATAAATTCCTTGCACGATGCAGACGTTGCTGCTGCTTCATATAACACCACAATAGCTGCAGCTCTAGACTCGATCGCCCCTCTCACACACACCACACCTCGCACATTCAACAGGCAACCCTGGCACACTAAACTTACCAAAGAACTGCGCCGGGCCTCCAGGGTTGCGGAGCGGAGATGGAAAAGGTCTCACTCCATCGAGCACTTCATCGCATTCAAGCAATCCCTCACTAATTTCAAGTCTGCACTCACTACAGCAAAACAAACCTACTTCTCATCTCTCATATCCTCCCTATCTCACAACCCTAAACAGCTATTTAACACTTTCAACTCTCTCCTTCGTCCCCCAGCACCTCCTCCCTCTTCTCTCATCTCAGCCGACGACTTTGCCTCATTCTTCAAACAGAAGATTGACACCATCAGACAAAACTTTGGCCTAAAGTCCACACAACCCCTCCTCATATCTACTCAACCATCCTCCTCCAAACCCCACTTCTCCACCATTACAGAAGGTCAAGTCTCCTCTTTACTCTCCAAATCACACCTCACCACCTGCGAACTTGACCCAATCCCATCCCACCTCATCACTAACCTCACCTCAGTCTTCATCCCAACCCTAACCCACCTCTTCAATCTATCACTAACAACCGGAGTCTTCCCCTCATGTTTCAAACACGCCGCAATCACACCCATCCTCAAAAAGCCCTCCCTTGACCCTTCCTCTCTGACCAGCTACCGCCCCATATCACTTCTCCCCTTTGCCTCAAAACTTCTAGAGCAACATGTCCACCTTGAACTGTCCTCCCACCTCTCCTCCTGCTCCCTCTTCGACCGTCTACAATCTGGCTTCCGACCGCATCACTCGACTGAAACTGCCCTGACCAAAGTCACAAACGACCTACTAAATGCCAAATCCAAGCGACACTACTCCATCCTCCTCCTTCTGGACCTGTCATCTGCCTTTGACACAGTGGACCATTCCCTCTTACTCCAGATTCTCTCATCTCTTGGCATCACGGACTTGGCTCTATCTTGGATCTCCTCATACTTAACAGACAGGACATTCAGCGTCTCCCACTCACGCACCACCTCCTCATCTCGCCCCCTATCTGTCGGTGTCCCCCAAGGTTCAGTTCTAGGACCCCTGCTCTTCTCCATCTACACCTTCGGCCTGGGACAGCTCATAGAGTCTCACGGCTTTCAGTATCACCTCTATGCTGACGACACACAGATCTACCTCTCTGGACCCGATATCTCCTCCCTACTAACCAGAATCCCACAATGTCTGTCCGCCATCTCATCCTTCTTCTCCGACAGGTTTCTAAAACTCAACATGGATAAAACAGAGTTCATCATCTTTCCACCCTCTCATTCACATCCCCCATCCGACCTATCCATCAACGTCAATGGCTGTTCACTCTCCCCAGTCCCACAAGCTCGCTGCCTTGGGGTAACCCTGGACTCTGATCTCTCCTTCAAGCCACATATTCAAGCCCTTTCCACCTCCTGCCGACTCCAACTCAAAAACATCTCCCGGATCCGTGCATTCCTCAGCAAAGACTCTGCAAAAACACTAGTGCATGCCCTCATCATATCCCGCCTCGACTACTGCAACCTCCTGCTCCGTGGCATCCCTTCCAACACTCTTGCACCTCTCCAATCTATCCTAAACTCTGCTGCTCGACTAATCCACCTGTCCCCCCGCTATTCCCCGGCCTCTCCTCTCTGTCAATCCCTTCACTGGCTCCCTATTGCCCAGAGAATTCAGTTCAAAACTCTAACCATGGCATACAAAGCCATCCACAACCTGTCTCCCCCATACATCTGTGACCTAGTCTCCCGGTACTTACCTGCACGCAACCTCCGATCCTCACAAGATCTCCTGCTCTACTCCCCTCTTATCTCCTCCTCCCACACTCGTATACAAGATTTCTCCCGTGCTTCCCCCCTACTCTGGAACTCTCTACCCCAACATATCAGACTCTCGCCGACCGTGGAAACCTTCAAAAGGAACCTGAAGACCCACCTCTTCCGACAAGCCTACAACCTGCAGTAAACACCACTGCACGACCAGCTCTACCCTCACCTACTGTATCCTCACCCATCCCTCGTAGACTGTGAGCCCTCGCGGGCAGGGTCCTCGCTCCTCCTGTACCAGTCGCTGACTCGTTTTGTTAAGATTATGTAAATGCTTTTGTTATGTATATCCCGATCACATGTAAAGCGCCATGGAATAAATGGCGCTATAATAATAAATAATAATAATAATAATACTTGCGACCCAGTATCCAGCAAGGCGCTCATGGGGATACCGTCCAGCACCACGGGTAAAACCGGGCGCCCCCCAACGTACTTATCACGCCAATTATAAGGGCCTGGTGATCTTATGCCTGGGGGTCGGCCCTCTGCCCCAGGTTGGACCCGTATAAATTACAGTACCTGGAAATGTGTCCGGGCTGGTTGCATTGACGGCAAATGGGCTGTCCATCCTCTGCGTAGCGGTCTGTGGGCCTCCCTCGGAACGACGGGATCCTCCTCTGTCGACGCCACGGGACATCCTCCGGACTTGAAGCCAGCTTGATGGGTCTCGACGGGTCCACTTGCAACGCCTGGACGGTCCTGGTCAACGGCGCGACGCTCCTGGTCAGCTCGTGGACTTGGTGGTGCAGGCCTTTCGACGGGGCTTGGTTCAGGGCCTGTGCATCAGCCTCCACGGAGTCCATAGAGGAGGGCGCCGCCTCCTGGTGGTAGGTGATAGCAGGGCGCCGGGGGTTTACAGCGCCACTGGTTGCAGATTCACGGAGCACCCTTATGGCCCTGTCCTTAAATTGGGCAAAGGTCAGGTCGGGGTTCTGGAAGAACATGAGGCGCAGCTGGGCCCTGTGGGCGCTGGACAGCAGACCCTCTATGAATTGTTCTGTTAGCAGCTTATCGGTTTCCTGCACACTGCCAGGGTCAGTTTGTTGAATAGCCCTCAAGGCTTCCTGCAGATTTAGGGCATAGTCTCTGATGCTGTCCTGTGCCCGCTGCTTACATCCAAAGAACCTCATTTTAATTTCAGCGGAGGTACGTGTATCAAAGGTACCCCGCAGCCGGGCCAGAATACCCTTCACAGTCCTTTTCTCCTCAGTGGGCCATGACTTTACCTCCCTTTGGGCTGCGCCAGTTAACTGCCCTGTTAATATGCTGACCTTCTGTTCCTCTGTCAGGGTGTAAACGTGGAACAAACTGTATAGCCTTTCCTTGAAGTCAGTTAGGGCATGGGGCTCCCCTGAGTATTTGGGCAGCCAGGCCGCTCCAGGGATGTAAGGCAGGGAAAAGGGCATCACCGCTGCTGCAGCTGCGTTGGTGGTAGTGGGCGCCTCTGTGTCCGACATCTTCCTCCCCCCCTAGTGAAGTGTGGCCTACCTTCCGACGAACCTCTTCTGTAGGCCGCGGCTCCGCTGCTGCTCTGGACGAGGACCTGGCGTCGCACTCCGATGACGTCAGCGTCGCTCTCTCTCCCTTCCAGGACCTTGCGCAGCGTCGGTGCGTGGGGCGGAGCTTCGGATCTCGCGCGGTTTTGACGTTCACGCCCCTCTTCTTCCCGCGCGGAGTCCTGAAGATGGCGTCCGATGGCGGGAAGACGGCGGGAAACGGTCCAAGATGGCGTCTGATGGCGGGAATCGGCTCCGGACGGCGGGAAACGACTCCGGACGGCGGGAAACTTCTCCACAGGTAAGTTTACAACAGTCATTTTCAGGCACGCAGTACCCGGTGGTTGCGGGCACGAAATCCTGCCGACTACGCCAAAGCTGACTCGCCCCCTGGGCCGTGGGGCACTCGGATCTGGGCAATTAGGGAAACGATGGGAGTAGTAGTGGCAACCCGGTTCCGTGGCTCAGGGTGGTCAGGCCAGTGGTAGTCCGTTATATTGATTATGTCCGACTACGCCACCCGTGGATTTGCGGTTATTAGGAACCGCCGCTGCATGCAGACCACTGGGGCTGATGAGATGTGCAGCTATGGTAGTGTGACTCCCCACGGGAAGAGTGCGGCCCCAGGGCAGTATAGTGGATGGTGGGAGTGATGGTAGTGCTGGAGGAGCAAGGAGCACACAGACAACAGGTTGCAGTCCAGGGTCTTTACTAAACAGGTAAACTGACCCACAAACAGTCCCAGCTAGGAGGGGACCTGGATGTCTGAGAGCAACGGGGAAATTGGCCCTGGTCAGGGTGAGGGTGTAGGCCTACCGTGCTTTCTGCGCTCCTTCTGACTATCTCCTCCTGATAGGATAACAGCCCACATTTCCGAGCTTCCGTGCTTTCTCGCCTGTATGGCCTGCGACGTGGGTTCCTTTCTGTTCCCAGCCTTGTACGGCTTTACTGGTCCCTTCGGTTGTGGCAGGGCCTCCAGGCTTCTTAGGCCAAGGAATGTACAGTCCCTTGCGGACTGGTTCTCTGCTGGGGGATGTGGAATCCCTCGAGCCTCAGACACCAAAGTCTGGTAAAGTTAAGTCTTTTCTCTGCCAAGACAGGCTCTCTTCGCCTCTTGTCTCTGGCTTGTGGCTCTCTCCTACTGCCACACTTCCTCTTAGGTTACAATGCAACTTTCTGTCCCTGCTCCACTCTGGGACACGTCTCAAAGCTGAGACAGGCAATCCAGTTCTCTCTACCCTGCCCCCAGTACCAGCTTTTATAGGGGCAGCCAGCTCCCCCTACTGCCTGAGACAGGAGTCATTGCATGCTAATGTTCCCCTAACCAGAGAACCTCCCCCTTGCTCTCAGACACAGCTTTAATTACACTTGTGGCATCCAGGTAGGGTGACACACTTGCGATTGGGTTCATAATTAGTCACAACGGCATAAGGACCCCCCCTCCCACTCTCCCTTGACCCTCTGTCTTTTCTTCTCTCTTTTCTCCCTCCTTTTCTTTTTTCTTTTTATATGGGCTTTTCAGATACAATATAGAAATTGCCTCAACATATGATCCTCTTATAGGCGGATATCTTATAAACATTATATTGTTCAATACACTATCATTTGAATTGTTATTTGAAAAAAGTGACACCATTTGAACTTTGGACATTTTTTATATGTCTATTTTGTTATATTTTCTTCAAAGTCGAATACAAAACAATACATTTTTTCTTGATCTGCAAACTGTAAAATGATTCATAATTAATTCTTAATTGATGTTTAATTGATATTTAATAAAACAGATTGAATATAAAAACTTCATATCCTATACAAAAGTGATCGGCTAAGTATAAAAGGAGAAGAAAAGGAAAAATGTGTTTGAAAGCACTCAGGATCACCAAAAATACAAATAAATAATAATATTGAAGTTTATTAAACAAAGAAAAAAACAAAACAATTAAAAACACTTAAAGGGAATCTGTCATCCCCTGGGACCTATCAGACCACTAATATGGGCATACAGGTGATAGAAATGTGAATCTATACTTACCTGTATGGCCCATATTGGCGGTCTTGTGGCTGTGAAATTGCTTTTTATTACTTGTGGGTTATGCTGTGTTTCTGTCCGGGGGACGGGAAGAAATCCCACCTACTTTTTTAATTAAAATATTTCTCCCCTCCCCTGCACGTCACAGAGCCCTGTGACGTGCAGTACCCATGGCCGGATCCTGCGCCTGCGCACTTGACCTGTTATTTCCCTGCCGTCTGTGTACAAGTGTAGAGCAGGGATCTAGTGCGCAGGTGCCGGGAAGTCAGAGTGACTCGCCTGCGCACAAGTTCCCTGCTCTACACTTGTAGATCCGGCCATGGGAACTGTGACGGGCAGGGGAGGTGAGAAATATCTTAATTAAACTGTGACGGGCAGGGGAGGTGAGAAATATTTTAATTAAACAAGTAGGTGGGATTTCTTCCCGTCCCCCGGACGGGAGCACAGCGTAACCAACAAGTAATAAAAAGCAATTTCACAGCCGCAAGACTGCTAATATGGGACATACAGGTAAGTATAATACCTCATCTAATTGATACATATAAATATCAAACAACCTCCTCCTATGTATCAGGTGCCAAAATATCTAAAGCTACTCTGGACAAGCAGTTTGTGACGCCATCCCTGAGCCGTTTGGGGGGTGTACTCAGACGGCGGGCCGGTTGTATGGTGTGGTGGGATGTCGTCGTGGCCGTGGCCCGATCCGTGCCCAGGGCTGTCACAATAAAAAGATGGGCTTTTGGATGAGTGGTTGTTCGACTACGCCACCTGTGGTTTCTGGTGAAGGCCACCAGCACTGCAACAGTCCTCTGAGGCTGATGTTCTGGCAGCTTGGTTGGTACTACTCCCCACAGGTGGAGCGGCGCCTCAGGGCAGCGTAAGAAGAGAGAGGGGGTATACAGAGTAGAGCGCTGGCGGGTGCAGAGCAGCGGAGGAATGAACAGTCAGAGGCAGTAATTGAAGTCATCCAAATCTTTACTCACAGTTGTGCTTTCTCAGCTCAGAGCTTCTCTCTGCTGTCACACGGCGAGCTGCGGCCACCAGGGTGGGGTTCAGCACACTCCGGGAAGTTCAGGTGCACTTGACAGGACCCCCGCTCTAGTGTGTTCCTCTCTCTGTTTGTACTTGTACCGCCTTGTGTCCCCCACTGAGTCCCGTACAGGTACTGCGATGTCCTATATGGGTAACTTGTAGCTCCCGGACCGACTGGGTGCCATTTTTGGTGACTGTGGTGTGAACGTGGTGTTAGGCAGGGTCCCTCTGGATAAATGCAGATTAAGGAATACAGGTGGCAACTCTGCTCCGTCCGTATCCCCCTGGGATCCACTTAAGCCTCCAGACTTTTCTGACAGGGACGTGAAGTGCAAAGTCAGAAAATCGGGGACCGGTACCCCCTCTTGCGGCAGGGTCTCTCTGGCAGGGCCAGAATAAGGGTTGCAGGTGGCAACTCCACTCCGTCCACACCCCCCTGAGATCCTTTTGCCTGTGGAGCTTTTCTCCTCTGCTCCCCTCCTGGGCCTTCTTGGTTGGACTCTGACCGGGGACAGAGCCGGCTATAACTCAACTCTGCCCCAATCCCCCGTCTCGAGGCCTGAGACCGGGAACCGCAGACCCCTGAGCCGGCCGCAGCCTTCTGCTGTCAGACCGTCTCAAAGACTCACGACTAAAGACATGGTTATAAAAATAGCTTCTGATTATTTATGATTCTATTAAGTGCTACAGTAAAGTGCTTCCTCCACGCTCACTCACTACATGGTTCCCCCTGACTATTGGTTCCCCCCAACTCCTCTATTCGAGGTCGGGGCAGCACTATGGTGCTTTAGACCTCCATGCAGAACGGGAGTGGTGTAGTGCTGAGTGTGTGGTTGGGGTCCTGTGTGGTGCTCCATCCTTACCTCGGAGAGGAGATACCACACCTCGTTCTGAGGTGCTGTACCCCTGTGGTGACTGAACCCTCAGGTTCGCGGGCTGCAATAGAGTAAAAGATTGGTACATTTCAGACATTCAAAAAATTTTAAATGCTTTGTAAACAATAAACAATCTTCCCTTTATGGGAGGCTCAGATACTTTAACGTTACAGGATATATGGTATAAACATATTCAACATTAAAGAGACATTATGCATGTAGAAAAATATTATAGAAAAAGTGTTAGCTCAGCAGCATGAGGGACCTGTCCAAAACCCTCAACGTAAGCCCTGGGGTGGCTGCAGGGCATAAAGATCCCGAGTTGGACCTCCAGTAGAGCCACAACCAGACAGGTTTTGCTTCTGAGGTCAGAGGTAGAGATGATTTTGCATACAACCAATAGGGGGCACCTAAATAGGTGCAAACTATGTACAATGTAAGTCTGTCTACTGCTCAATGTCCGCAGGGACAAATGTTTGTTTCAGATAAACCGGGTGTAAAAAGGAACATGAAAACAAATAAAAGTTCACACAACAGGGAGGTGCATCCTCCGGGGCTGCTCAACAGTGGTATCCCCACTGGGGAAAAGGCTCGTGCTTGCCGACGGAGCCTGACCGGTCCTCTGCGACCAGGTGTGTGGATGCATCTTCTTTAAACACCCTGTGGACATCCAGGGCATACCACCCACGCTCCCCGTGGTGGCGGGAGTAGGACACCAGATCACCCGGGTGGAGGTTCCGGCCAGGGTGGCCCTGCTGCAGCCGCGGCTCGATGTCCCGCCGGTTGACGAAGACGTCCCGGTTAAACTGTGGACTACGGATGAAGCCCCATCCTGCCTCCTGGTGGAAGCGCACGATAAGGCCTTCCTCCCGGGAGCTTGGACGGGTGGCCTCCGACTGACGGGCCTTTGTTGTAGCAGCTTTGGTGCGCACCTCCAGGCGCTCACAGCGGATCCTCCTCTCTCGCCGCTCCTTCTCGAGCTGGAGGAGCTCCTTATGGCAGAACTCCTCCCACCTCCGCGCTTCAGACAGGGTCTCCCGGAGGAAGCCCATCAGGTCCCCCCCCTGGTTGTTCCAGGCAAACTCTTCTGCCACCGGGCAGGCGACTGGAGGTGTGGGCAGCGGCAATAACAGGGGGCGTTGCGGGCCCTCTATTGGTGCGGACCGGTCCGGGTTGGGGCAGGTGTGCACCCAGGAGAGTGCAGGGTTCTCCGGACTGGGAGTCGGGAGGCATAGTAGGCCTCTGGAAGTGGCGGTGGCTTGGGCCTCGACCTCCAGAGCCATGAGTTGCACCCAAACGATGGCGCCCGGGGACAGGGGTGACGGCAGGAGATCTAGGAGGGCTTCGGTGCATCCCGCGCCCGGGATAGGGGTTTCGGCCTTAACCGCTCTTGGGCTGCACAGGGCCTCCTGGGCTTCCTCCGCCTGGGCTGGGGCCTCAGTAGTCAGGCGCGACGAGCTCTGGCGGCGGGCCCTGATCTTGCGCAGCACCTCTTCTCTACATTCGGCAGCGGCCAGTTGTTGGGCCTCTTCGACCCTCCGGGTCAGATCCTGCATTTCACCGCGGAGGAACTCGGCCTCCTCCACGGTCAGGTGTATTCCCTCCATAGTGAGGGAGGTGGCAGCTGGTGGGCCAGCGACGGAGGGCATTTCCTTCGCGGCGTCCATCTCTGCTGCAGGGTGCAGTCTCTCTAGACTTGTTGTGGCTACACCCTGTCTCCTCCTCCTTTTGGGGCGGCTCCGGGGCGGCTGGCTGACGGGCACTCCTTGGGACGTCCCATCCATCTTGACGGACACTACTATGCGGACAATCTCTGATGCAAGGGGCGGTCTGTATTTTTGGCGCCATTGGAGAGCCAGGCCCACGATAGGAGGTCTTAGGTGGCTGTCGTTTTTGCACATAATGGCGTCCGTTGTTCTTGGGCGGACGCCACATTGTGTGTATAAAGACAGTCTTTTGTGAAACGAGCACAGTACCCAGCGGCAATGGGGATTAACCTCTTCCGTTGCTGCGGGCACGCAATCCTGCCGACTACGCCAAGTTTGTGATGCCCTCCCTGAGCCGTTTGGGGGTGTACTCGGACGGCGGGCCGGTGGTATGGTGTGGCGGGATGTCGTCGTGGCCCGTGGCCCAGTCCGTACCCAGGGCTGTCACAATAAAAAGATGGGCTTTTGGATGAGTGGTTGTTCGACTACGCCACCTGTGGTTTCTGGTGAAGGCCACCAGCACTGCAACAGTCCTCTGAGGCTGATGTTCTGGCAGCTTGGTTGGTACTACTCCCCACAGGTGGAGCGGCGCCTCAGGGCAGCGGAAGAAGAGAGAGGAGGTATACAGAGTAGAGCGCTGGCGGGTGCAGAGCCGCGGAGGAAAGAACAGTCAGAGGCAGTAATTGAAGTCATCCAAGTCTTTACTCACAGTTGTGCTTTCTCAGCTCAGAGCTTCTCTCTGCTGTCACACGGCGAGCTGCGGCCGCCAGGGTGGGGTTCAGCACACTCCGGGTAGTTCAGGTGCACTTGACAGGACCCTCGCTCTAGTGTGTTCCTCTCTCTGGTGGTACTTTTACCGCCTTGTGTCCCCCACTGAGTCCCGTACGGGTACTGCGATGTCCTATATGGGTAACTTGTAGCTCCCGGACCGACTGGGTGCCCTTTTTGGTGACTGTGGTGTGAACGTGGCGTTAGGCCGGGTCCCTCTGGATAAACGCAGATTAAGGAATACAGGTGGCGACTCTGCTCCATCCGTATCCCCCTGGGATCCACTTAAGCCTCCAGACTTTTATGACAGGAACGTGAAGTGCAAAGTCAGATAATCGGGGACCGGTACCCCCTCTTGCAGCAGGGTCTCTCTGGCAGGGCCAGAATAAGGGTTGCAGGTGGCGACTCCGCTCCGTCCGCTCCCCCCAGAGATCCTTTTGCCTGTGGAGCTTTTCTCCTCTGCTCCCCTCCTGGGCCTTCTTGGTTGGACTCTGACTGAGGACAGAGCCGGCTATAACTCAACTCTGCCCCAGTCCCCCGTCTCGAGGCCTGAGACCAGGAACCGCAGACCCCTGAGCCGGCCGCAGCCTTGTGCTGTCAGACCGTCCCAAAGACCCACGACTAAAGACACAGTTATAAAAATGGCCTCTGATTATATATGATTCTATTAAGTGCTACAGTAAAGTGCTTCCTCCACTCTCACTCACTACATGGTTCCCCCTGACTTTTGGTTACCCCCAACTCCTCTATTCTGGGTCGAGGCAGCACTATGGTGCTTTAGACCTCCCTGCAGAACAAGATTGGTGTAGTGTTGAGTGTGTGGTTGGGGTCCTGTGTGGTGCTCCATCCTTACCTCGGAGAGGAGATACCACACCTCGTTCTGAGATGCAGTACCCCTGTGGCGACTGAACCCTCAGGGGCGCCACAAATGTAACACCAAATGTGTAAAGAGGGTCCAATGCCCCTGCAATATCCAAGTCCAGTTCAATCTATTTTAGCTAGCACATATAAAGAACATCTATGCATAGGTATAAATAGCAATTGAAAAAAAGTGCATGTGACAGGGGGCAATGTAGAAAATTAATAATGCCAGCAAATCCAAACTTCATATAAAAGCACAGGTCTAGTAGTTCAAAGCTCAAATAGTCTATAGTAGAAAAAGACCTGTACTGAAACACAGTCTACCTGTTAGTAGACAGCACAGAACCCACTTATACAATACAAGCAGAATGGTTGCTGATAGACCTGTGCATCATCAGTGGCTTCTGGTAGACCTGTACATGATCAAATGGATGAGGGAAGAGCCTGTTCTCCTGTTATGTATATGCTCCTGCCCCAGCATCAGCACATCAAACTCCATAAAACAGACACATTACCTTTGCAGATGATTTTTTTGTGTTTACCAGTGTAATCAGACCCAAATTTAAAATAATGCTTTGTAAAAATAATATCAAGAAGTCACATCAAAACTCCAATCTTCATATCAGATCCAGTGTTATCTTGGTATAATTTATTACGTATAACAGTAAATCCTTTATCATTTTGAACACAAGTATATCAACTTTTTAAATCTAAAGAACAAATCAAAGTGACTTCTGAGATATCCAGAGTATTAATACACTGCAAAAATCATTTGTAGCTAATGATAGGTGCATTTGTATCCTTATATCAATATAAGTCTTTGTCTAATGCCAAGATGTCTCATGTTCTATGGACTTTGATTAAAATTTGGGCAAACAAGTCCTTGTGAACTTAGGGTTAAAATATTGATTCTTCAGTCTATATTTAATGCTATCGCCATTATTTTTTACTAGATGGATGGCATTGAATTGAAGTAAAAAGAATATTGCATAATTATTTACCTATCATTAGAACGAGGGACTGGAGATTTCCATTCCCAATCACAATCCACTGCTCTTCTTGGCACAATATATGCATCTGCATCATGTGCACATAAGTATTGGAAGACGACCACCATACCAACTACCACTGCATAAACTAAACTACTATCAGTTCCCAGTGGAGACGTGGCTGTGCTAATTTCATCTTATAATTTATTTATGTTAGTGAGCAAACCTTGATTGTGAGAAAAGTAAAATGCGATTCCGCAGCTGCCAATTCAGAGATGGAGACTGGGCCAGCAATATCCAATCACTCCACTGGCAGAACAGGCTACAATATATCAACATAATTCATTTCTGGCATTCAGAAAATATTTGGGAGCAGAATTGTAAAGATTAATGTAGGATTTAGTTTGGAGTGGATATTTATTGTAAGAAACAAACATGATGTGAGTCATGTCTTAAAATCATTTCACTTTAAAGTAATTTTTCTTAAATGGTCACTGTGCTTTCAGACCACTAGATCTCATTTGATGTATTATGGGCAAAAACCCAAAGAGATGAACTTTAATATAAGTTGGTGTGCATGCAGCATGTAAGCGTGTGTTCACACTGGCCACCAAACAGACAAAACCCAAGATAAAAACATAATAAGCAAATACCCCGCAGTAAATAGATAAATATCAATAGTGCATGAAAATAATATAGGATGCTTAATTAACATAATTTTGATTTAAAAAAAAAGTAAAAGCCACCCCACACGTCAAGGTGACCCTATTCGGGACAGTCCTAACCTCTATTATTAAAAGCTTACCATTTGTCAAGTAACGTACATTTGAATAAGTCCAATATGACTAACCAGATTAATTACAGGTTTTGGTATAAATTATATTACCACATGTCAAACAATTTACCAGTTGGTGCAGTAGATTCTAACAAAACCAACAGATGCAGCATTGATGATCTACATGTTTTGAGTCTGTGTATTTGAATAATTAATTGAAAGGGGGTGTGTTCAAAATAATAGCAGTGCGGAGTTCAATTAGTGAGGTCAATCATTCTGTGAAGAAACAGCTGTGAATCAGGTGGCCCTTATTTAAGGGTGAAGCAAGTATTTGTGTACATTTGTCCTTGAAAGCCTGATAAATATGGTTCGTTCGAGACATTGTTCAGAAGAAATGCGTACTTTGATTAAAAAGTTGATTGAAGAGGGTAAAAGTTATAAAGAAGTGCAGACAATGATAGGCTGTTCAGCTAAAATGATCTGCAATGCTTTAAAATGGAAGACTACCATTCGAATGAGAAAAAAGGAAAGGATGATCCAGCATATCAGGCTAGTTTCTTAAAATAAAACATAGCTTTTATTGTGCTCATTAAAACATTGCTACACATCAATTGTCCATGTGGTGCACTACAAGGATCAGGACCCAAGCGTTTCAACGTTTAAGTCTTAACCACTTCGCGCCAGAGCCTGTTTTTGCCTTCGTGACCGGGACAATTTTTTCAATTCTGACCACTGCCAGTTTATGAAGTAATTACCCTGGAACGCTTCAACGTATTCCCCTGATTCTCAGATATTTTTTTTTCGTGACATATTGTACTTCATGATAGTGGTAAAATTTCTTCGATATCACTTGCGTTTATTTGTGAAAAAATCGGAAATTTGGCGAAAATTTTGAAAATTTTGCAATTTTCAAACTTTGAATTTTCATGCCCTTAAATCAGAGAGATATGTCACACAAAATAGTTAATAAATAACATTTCCCACATGTCTACTTTACATCAGCACAATTTTGGAACCCAAATTTTTTTTTGTTAGGGAGCTATAAGGGTTAAAAGTTGACCAGCGATTTCTCATTTTTCCAACAAAATTTACAAAAACATTTTTTTAGGGACCACATCATATTTGAAGTCACTTTGAGGGGTCTTTATGACAGAAAATACCCAAAAGTGACACCATTCTAAAAACTGCACCCCTCAAGGTGCTCAAAACCACATTCAAGAACTTTATTAACCCTTCAGGTGCTTCACAGGAATTTTTGGAATGTGGAAGAAAAAAATTAACATTTAACTTTTTTCACAAAAATGTTATTTTAGACCCAATTTTTTTATTTTCACAGGGGTAACATGAAAAAATGGACCCCAAATTTTTTTGTGCAATTTCTCTTGAGCGTGCTGATACCCCATATGTGAGGGAAAACCACTGTTTGGGCGCACGGCAGGGTTCGGAAGGGAAGGAGCGCCATTTGACTTTTTGAATGTAAAATTTGTCTGAATAATTAGCGGACGCCATGTTGCGTTTGGAGAGCTCCTGATGTGCCTAAACAGTGGAAACCCCCCACAAGTGACACCATTTTGGAAACTAGACCCCTTAGGGAACTTATCTAGATGTGTGGTGAGCACCTTGAACCCCAAGGTGCTTCACAGAAGTTTATAATATTGAGCTGTAAAAATAAAATTTTCACATTTTTCCCACAAAACCGTTTTTCATCCCTTAATTTTGCATTATCATAAGGGTAATAGAATAAATTACACCATGAAATTTGTTATGCAATTTCTCCTGAACACACTGATACCCCATATGTGGAGGCAAATTACTGTTTGGGCACATGGCAGGGTTTGAAAGGGAAGGAGCGCCATTTGACTTTTTAAATGTAAAATTTGTTTGAATAATTAGCGGACGCCATGTCACATTTGGGGAGCCCCTAATGTGCCTAAACAGTGGAAACCCCCCACAAGTGCCACCATTTTGGAAACTAGACCCCTTAGGGAACTTATCTAGATGTGTGGTGAGCACCTTGCACCCCCAGCTGCTTCACAGAAGTTTATAATATTGAGCCGTAAAAATAAAATTTTCACATTTTTCCCTCAAAAAATGTTTTTCATTCCCTAATTTTGTATTATCATAAGGGTAACAGGATAAATTGCACCACGAAATTTGTTGTGCAATTTCTCCTGAACACGCCGATACCCCATATGTGGAGGCAAATTACTGTTTGGGCACATGGCAAGGTTTGAAAGGGAAGGAGCGCCATTTGACTTTTTGAATGTAAAATTTGTTTGAATAATTAGCGGACGCCATGTCACATTTGGGGAGCCCCTAATGTGCCTAAACAGCGGAAACCCCCCACAAGTGCCACCATTTTGGAAACTAGACCCCTTAGGGAACTTATCTAGATGTGTGGTGAGCACCTTGCACCCCCAGCTGTTTCACAGAAGTTTATAATATTGAGCCGTAAAAATAAAATTTTCACATTTTTCCCATAAAAAATGTTTTTCATTCCCTAATTTTGCATTATCATAAGGGTAACAGGATAAATTGCACCATGAAATTTGTTGTACAATTTCTCCTGAGTACGCCGATACCCCATATGTGGGGGAAAACCACTGCTTTGGTGTACGGCAGGGTTCGGAAGAGAAAGAAGCGCTATGTTGGCTGGGATAGGCAGCAGACACCATGTCACATTTGAGAGCCCCTGACATGTCAAAACAGCAGAAACCCCCACAAGTGACCCCATTTTGTAAACTACACCTCTCAAGGAATTCATCTAGGGAAGTAGTGAGCATTTTTTAATTTTTAAATTTATACCATTGGGCAGTGAAAAAAGCATAATTATATTTTTACCACAAAAAAATGTTTTACCCTCAGATTTTACATTTTCACACAGGGCAATGGGTAAAAATGGTGCCGAAATGTGTCACACAATTTCTTCTAAAAGTGTCAATACCCCATATGTGGCTGTATCGTACCACTTAGCCATACGGTGAGATTTGAGGGGGAAGGAGCGCTATTTGACAATTGGAGAACAAATTATTGTAGAATAGGCATTTGGATTTGGGAGCACAAAATTTTCTGAATTTCTTTTGGGGGGCAAGGACCATTTTGCTTTTCCAGAGCCTTTCTGCTACCAGTAACTTGGAAGTCCCTTATATTTTTAACAGATGATGGACCTGAGTGGGGACTAGCTTTTTTTGAGGACTGAGTTGAAGCTTTTATTGGGAACATTTTACGTAACATTTATCCGGCGCTCTAGGCTGAGCACTTACATCGGGGTTTCCATCTAATTTTCCAAGTGATGTAATTCAGATGAAACCCCTGCGGGATCCATTCACTGTAATGAGGCAGCAGAGTTACTCTGGACTCCGTCTGGCCTCTGTTTAGTGGTGTCCTTTTTTTCAGAAGTGCACAAAACTGTGGCCAACCGCACTTTTATGCACGCCTAAAACAAATGACACCGTGGGATCCCAGGCTAGACGGCATCCACAGTGGCCTATATCTGCCTCATTACAGGGAATCTTCCATCATGGGTTCTGGCTGAATCACGTATTTCAGAGATTTACACGGAAACTCTGGTGTAAGTGCTCAGCGCAGAGCACAGGATAAATGTGAGCAGAGCCTTACTGGGATCTTTGGGAGACATAATAAACAAATCAGTAGCAGGTGAATAATATTTGTTTTATTTATTTTTTATGCCGTTCCTCGTGTGATATAACTGATTAGATTACTTTATTCTTCGGGTCGGTGCGATTACAGAGATACCAGATTTATATCGGGTTTTTATGACTGACAGCTGTCACACACTAAAATACGCTTTTTTGCAAAATCTAGTTTTTGCATCACCATATTTTGAGAGCTATAATTTTTCCATATTTCGGCCGATAGAGTCATGTTACGGCTTGTTTTTTGCGGGACGAGTTGACAATTTTATTGTAATCATTTTTGGGCACGTGACATTTTTTGATCGCTTTCTATTCCGTTTTTTGGGAGGTAAAGTTAACAAAAACAAACACTTCAGGAATTGTTTTTTGAGGTTTTTTTTATGCCGTTCTGCGTGTGGTAAAAGTGATCAGGCAGCGTTATTCTTCGGGTCAGTACGTTTACAGCGATACTACACTTACTGTATTTTTTTATGTTTTGGCGCTTTTACACAATAAAACAATTTTATAGAAAAAAAAATATTTTTTTTGCATTGCTTTATTCTGAGCGCTATAACTTTTTTATTTTTCGGCTGATGGAGCTGTATGGCGACTTTTTTTTTTGCGGAACAAGATGACGTTTTCAGCGGTACCATTTTTATTTCTATTCTGCTTTTTGATCGCATTTTTTTCCACTTTTTGTTTGGCGATATGATGAAAAAGCATATTTTTTTGCTCCGTTTTTTATTTATTTTTATTACGGTGTGCACAGAAGGAGTTAATTAGTGTGACAGTTTTATAGCTCGGGTTGTTTCGGACGCGGCGATACCAAATATGTGTACTTTTTTTGGTTTTGTAATAATTTACGGATTTATTGGTTTAATATTTTATTTATTTATTTTTATTTATTTTGTGATTTTTTTTTTTAATAGTTTAAAAACTTTTTTTTACTTTTTTTTACATTTTTACTTAGTCCCTGTATGGGACATTAATTTTTATTTTTCTGATCACTGATCTCATGTAATGTAATAGACATATATTACATTACATGAGATCTTCCCTGACTGTTTCAGTCAGAGTCTCCTGTCTGGTATCAGCTACATACAGGCTGAAGCCAGACAGGAAGGACACCATATATGGCAGAGCTGGAGGCGGTCATGTGACCTCCAGCTGCCATAGCAACCCCAGGTCCTCAAACGAAACGGAGGTCTTCGGAGGTAAGTAAGACGACCCCCTCTCTTCCTGCTGTCTCCTATATGCCGCGATCACTATAGATCACAGCATATAGAAGACAGCAAAGGGTTAACATCACTGGGACCTGATCTAATCAGGTCCCGATGATGTACCCTGTCAGAGCTAACGCTCTGCACCGGAATCGCAGTGCTTGCAGGACCCTGGGGGTCCTGAGCACTGCAAGACCACCCACCGTTTTTAAACGTCGGCGCTGCACAGAGCCCGGCAAGCGCCGACGTTTATCTACAGTGGGCGGTCGGGAACCGGTTAATCAGTTGTGTATTTACCATTCGAATGGATCGAATGATAGTCAGAATGGCAAAGGCTCAGCTAATGATCAGCTCCAGGAGATCAAAGACAGTCTTAAGTTACCTGTGAGTACTGTGACAGTTAGAAGACGTCTGTGTGAAGCTAATTTCTTAGCAAGAAGTCCCTGCAAAAAGTACGAAAAGTGGACAGTAGAAGATTGGAAATGGGTGATTTGGAGTAATGAGACGAAAGTCAATAGACTAGGCTCTGATGAGTGCAAATAGGTCTGGAAAAAACAAGGTAAAAAGGGGCTAACGGATTGAGAAATTAAAGGAACTGTCAAGTTCAGTGGAAGAAGCCTGATGATATGGGGTTGTTTCACAGCCAAAGCCATTGGATATTTCACCATGATCAATTGTGGTATCAGTGCTGAGCTATATATTGAAAAACTTGGCATTCATATGACTCAAATAGATTCTTTATCAAATTTTAATAGGGGAAATGAAGTACAAAAAAAAAAGTAAAAACGTTTCGGTCACAGTTGACGTTCATTAGTGTACTAAAATAAAATACAAGTGTGAGGTCACAGTAAAAATAGTCATGAATCAAAGGGAAAATAACAATGACAATATCAGTAAACAACAGGAATCAACACATGTCAATGGGTACAAAGGGATGGGGACAAACATTGCCCCTCAACATGCTAACTGTTATATGTCCACATTTGAGGACAGGGTTGTCTACCCCAACCCTTTGTACAAATCACAATCCATTTTATGGAAACGTTATATAGATGATATATTCTGCATATGGGGGGGCACGCCCAAGACCCTTAATGAATTTTTTGCTACAATCAATGCCGCCTGGGATGGACTGCGAGTCACCATTTTCTTGAGCACAGACTCAATTCATTTCCTAGACACCATGAGCCTTAAAGATAAAGATGGCCAACTTTCCTCTGATCTTTATATTAAACCTACTGACCGAAACGGACTATTGCACTACAACAGCCTACATCCTAAATCCACTATCACCTCAGTCCCCAAGTCCCAATTCCATCGTGTCAGAGGCACTGGCAGTAATCCCTCCACCTGTGACATTAGACTCAAGGAGATGCAACAAAAATTTGAGGAAACGGGCTATCCTCTTGACTTGTTACACCAATCCATGCAATCTCCAATTTGTACACGCACCCCAACATCTAACCGGATACCGTTTGTACATAAATACCATCCGGCAGTATTCCTACTCCATAAAAAAATCTGACAACACTGAAACATTCTTAAAAGCGCCTATCCATCTGTACCTGAATTAAATTATCCTTCCCTCCCATGTTTCAAAAGAGACCCTAATATTAAAGATCGTCTCATCCATGCCGATTTTGGCATGGCAAAAAGCTCGCCATGCCAGGGGTTTCTGGAGACACCAAAGACTGGTACGTTCCCTTGTCATCAGTGCTACCAATGTGGCAACATTCTCCGTGGGAGCACCATATATCATCCTCACTTGGGTAAACAATATCCCATCAAAGATTATCACATGATTAATTCCACTTTTGAAGTATGCCTCATCAAGTGCCCCTGTGGCCTTATTTATATAGGTAAAATGACCCAGCCCATTAGGGATCGTATTTCTAAGCACAAGTCCACCATACGCTAAAAGAATTTGCTGCTCCCATTACCATACCATTTTGCATCGGCCAATCATTCAGTGTTTCAATTGAAATTTCAGGTGATTGAGCATGTCCCTCCACCACGACGTGGAGGGGACTGCATTCGCATGCTCAAATACAGGGAGGCCTACTGGATACACAAATTGCAATCTTTAAGTCCTAGAGGTCTTAACAGGGAATTTGACCTCCTCTTGTACACTTGAACGGTTCATAGTTGTGATTACTACGACATTGTTCTACTTAAAGCCCCCTACATGTTTTGTAATAATCTCTTTGAGACTTGTTCCTGTGCCATCACTGTCTCAGCAATGTATATGACCCAATTATGCTAGTTTTTGACTCTGACCATAAGAATTTCCAGTGAATATGTTCGATTCCATTATGATGGTTCTCCCTGAAGATAACTTGATATAAGGAATAGTATTTGTATAAGTACTGATTGATCTATTCATATGTCTAACATATACCTTGTTATTTTCTAGAATCTGCCTTAACATCCACATTTCCCCTCCTGATTCCCATCCTACACCTCCGGACCATCCCTTACAACCTTGGTTCCACCCATTCTTGTCATCCCCAGTAATGGACGCTATCTGTAGCACTGTGGAACGCATAATATCGGTGGTGGAATGCACTCGGTGCGTCACCTCCGCCCATGTGATCCACAGACATCCAATAAGACCTGTCGACGTCATCGTGGCGTCATTTCCGGTCTCGCAGGTTAGGACCTGCAGGACCGGAAATGACACCACGATGACTGGAGCACATCCACGGCGTATGCATCACACTGACACCAATCCTGGGCTCCTAATTGCCTCTAGATTCTGCCCAATCTCTATTTAAATGCCCTTCTAGCATTTCTCTCCTGGCGCCAAAAGGAACAAACGGTGGATACCGTGCTCCCACTGCCAGGACTTCCTCCTCCACTTTCAGTTTGCACTAGGGGTATTTTTCCCCTGCTTCTACCATTCCTGCTATTAGACTGGTACTTCCATTAAATCTATATACTCACCTTCTTTATGTATCCAGAGCTACCGCTCCTTTGGACACCTGTCCATTACAGGCTCACCGGTTACAATTTACTGGTACGCTTTTCATCCTTTTTTCTTTTTCCTTCCCCTTTTTCCCTGTCCCCATCCCTTTGTACCCATTGACATTTGTTGATTCCTGTCGTTTACTGATATTGTCATTGTTATATTCACTTTGGTACATGACTATTTTTACTGTGACCTCACACTTGTACCACCATTTATTTCTGTTTTGTTATTTTAACTTGGTACACTGATGAAGGTTAACTGTGACCGAAACATTTACTTTTATTTTTTGTACTTCATTTCCCCTATTAAAATTTGATAAAGAATCTATTTGAGTCATATGAGTGCCAAGTTTTTCAATATAGACTATTGGCTTTGGACCTTAATTGTGCACCAACCCACTCCAGGAGTGCGGTAGTTTTTTGTATACTCAGTGCTGAGCTATGTGTGAGTATCCAACAAGACAAGTTACTTTGCACACTCCAGTACTATGGGTATGAATAGGATGACATAGTGTTCCAGCAGGACAAAGACCAGAAGCATACATCGAGATTGGCGAAAAAATGGTTCAATGACAATGAAGTAGAGGTGCTGGATTAGCCTCCACAGTCCCCAGACCTCAACCCAATTGAACCCTTATGGGTAGAGTTGAAGAAAAAACTGTATACATACCCAAGTGAGTCGACCAGTATGCACCAACTTTGGGAATGTGTAGAAGAGACCTGGGATCAGATTTTGGTCAAGACATAATTGAATCTGATCAAGAGCATGCCCAGAAGGATTCAGGTAGTGTTGAAAGACAAAAATGGATTTATAAAATATTTAAACAATAATAAAAATTTTAATTTAGATTTTTAGGAGCAAAACAGTAACAATGCAGTGACATGACAAGAATCTGCATAACTAATCATAGGCAAAATAGTAGCAAGTCAAATTTATGTATGAGATAGCCAAGATGATTGTCTATAAAATAATGGTAGTCTCATGTTCGAAGTAGTAGTGGATAGTGAGATATAGAGCTTGAAAGTCAAAAGTTCAAAACATTGTTACCCTTTTGCTCATCACTGTATATATAGCACTGTCCTCAGTAGTGTAGCTACCAGGAGGGCAGAGGGTGAGGTCACCCCAGACCCCTGAATCAGAGAGGCCCACCCGAATCTTACACCACTCCAAACTGTATCTGTGTGGGCAGCACACCAATACAGTTAATCTTTACATTCTGAATGGCCCCACTATCTTTGCACCCCATATACTATACAATACCATCAATTTTTGTGCTCCAACAGTCTTAGAGGGATCTATCCACTGTGGGTTAGTGTCAGACCAATAGCGGTGGTTTTGTTTGTTAACTTCACCATTCACAAAAAAAGTTTGCCTCATCACTGAACATAATGTTCTGTGTAAACTGAGGGTCCTGTTCCAATTTTTGTTTTGCCCATTCTGCAAATTCAGTGCGCCGATCTGGGTCATCCTAATATCCGCCGAAGGGATGTTTGACTGATGCCACTCTCAAGTGACATGCGGCGAGTTCTACGCTGTGGGCTCTTGCTGAATGAAGCTAGGACAGCCACTGATGTTTCTTCATTAATGACAGTTTTCTTGAGTCCACATTTTGGCAAATCCAACACTGAACCTGTTTCACGAAATTTGGCAAGCAGTTTGCTAACTGTAGCATGGGAGATGGGTGGTCTCGTATGGTGTCTTGCATTGAAATCTGCTGAAATGACCCGGGTACTGCGTTCATCAAACATCAACACAATTTCTATCCGCTCCTCACGTGTTAACCTCTGCGACATGTCAATGGCTGTAAACAAAGAGAAACTTGTAAGTAACTCATGAAAGAATAAAGTTACGTTAAAACCAAGCACACCATTGTTTTTCTTATGAAATTCTCAATAAGTCTGATGTGTCACATGACCCTTTTCCCATTGAAAAAAATAAAGTTGGATCCAAAATGGCTGACTTCAAAATGGCCACCATGGTCACCACCCATCTGGAAAAGTTTTCCCCCTCCGATATACTAATATGCCACAAACAGGAAGTTGATATCACCAACCATTCCCATTTAATTTAGGTGTATCCATATAAATGGCCTACCCTGTAGTGTCCTCTCCAATTTACTGCGAATTTATCATACAACAGTATATCCACCTCCCAATCCAACCATAGATATCATCTAATTCTTTGTATTACTTGGATATTTGGGTTATTGTTGTGGATTTATCACTGCTAAAATCAGTAGAAATTACACCTGAATTACATTGTATGGCAGTAATGACATTGTGTCACCTTGTAAAAGGTTTCAGAGGTCAAGGTAGATAATTAAAGTCCATTTCATCTATATGCTAATGAATTGGCTGCGTGGCCTGGTCTGGTCCCTTTAAATAACATCTGCTGCTCCTGTTGATGACACCACGGAATGTTGTGGTTTCTGTCTCCGCCCCCTTGCATTATGACATCACACACATTATATAAGGAGCTGCAGAGACAACATTCCATCTGAAAGTTGCAGTTATTGGAGAGAGAGGTAAGTCGGCTCTATGTCACCTCTTGTTGTGTCCTTCATTCTCTTCTTTCATCTATTTCTCATTTATTTTTTATTCATTAAGGATTCTTTATTCTATATAATACAACAGGTCGAAAATGAATACTGAACCCCTCAGATTAGGTGACGTCCATGTTTTACAGCATTTCTTCTAATAGTAAAGACAGATACATCCCGTCACATCCTATATATCCAAGTGCAGAAATGACAGTGATTTACCGATTCTCCATCACATCTTATTGGTTTCTGACTTACTTGCTCATCACATCCATAGAATAGTTATAGAATAATTATAATTGAAAGAATCCCCTCAGCCATAACTGGAAGACAACAACTTCTCAATTTTTGGGCCATGTATTGTTTTACAATCATTCAAATCTGGGAGATGAACGTTATATCCTGTAAAGCGAACACATGTAACCTGAAGATGCAGTAATTATGTAATTGTCTGGTGTTATTGAGACATATAGTGATATACAATCCAGATCAAAAATTTAAATCCAACCAATATTGGGAAATACCTGTACAACACCAATGTATATACATATTAGCTCCATATATAGTGAAACTATTTAAATAGTTCCCCATATTGGTAGGATTCCTATTGTTTGATCTCTAGTGTATTGAGCAATGCACTTCAATGGAAGCTGGCAGTAACAGCCACCACTTGGAAGATCACGGAATGTTGGGGTTGTTGATTCCGCCCACAATAGATACTTCATGTGATGTCACTGAATGTTATGGTTGTTAGCTCTGCCCACATTAGCTCTTATTTTTCATGTCATGGAATGTTCTCGTTGCTGGTTTTGCCCCCATCATCTACTATTTGTAATGTTTTGGTTGTTGGTCCCTGATTTGGCACCCAGATAAGCCAAGCTGAAGGATGATGATAATGGACTTTATCTTGTTACCTCATGAACATTCTTGGTGTTGCCCCTCAGGAGGTGGCCAGTTGACATTTAGTTGTGTTCAACTATATAAAGTGTGCTGCTTATCTGATGGTTAGTGCTGCGCTCACTCATTGCTAGTGATGGGCGAGCACTAAAATGCTCGGGTGCTCATTGCTTGAGCCAAGCACATTCGAATACTCGGTTGCTCGACTCGAGCAATGAGCCCAATGTAAGTCTATGCGAAATTCAAGCATTTTTCAAGCGGTTCCCTCCGGCGATCTGCAGAGGGCCTAAAAATTGCCCAAATCGAAGGGAACAGTGCTTAAATGGCATGGGAACAGCATGGGGAAGACCCCTGGAAGCATTTCTGACTCTCAAGTCACTGCTGCCAACAATGTTGTCAGCGGTATTACGCCACTTTTACGGACACACAATAAAACACAAAAACGAAACCAAAATGGATTTTCCTGGGAAATATGTTAAGGAACATCCTTTCCATGGTAATGACTTGTATATAAGGCAAAATAAATAACCAAAAACAAAAATACTCCTCCACATCTTGGTCTATGTTCACAAGTAGCGTTTTTGATGCGTTTTTGCACTTTTGCATTGCTTTCAACCGTGACAAATGCATTCACCGGGAAATGTCATTTTGACATTTTACAACCTTATCTGGCCATGTGGTGTGTGAGACATGATCAGACATATCATGTTTCATTTATGAAGGAGGGACTCTGAAAGTCACAAAGCCTATTTTTATAGGGCCATCAGGCAGGCTTTACTACTTTTAAAGGGTCAGCAGTCGGCCCTCGCTATTCTTAAAGAGCCATCAGCCGGCTATGCTTTGTCATTCCCATTACTAAAGATTGGGTCTTCTATACTGTTATTGCATATGCAGAGAGTGGCAGGTCTGCCCAAAATTTGGATACACCCCAATACCCCTTTGAAAATTTGGATGCACCCCAATACCCCTTTGAAAATTTGGACGCACCCCAAAACCCCTTTGAAGAGACTTAGAGGATGTTCCCATAATTAGGAAGTGGGTCTCCCATACTGTTTGCCTATGCAGAGAATGCAAGGGTTGCCAAAAATTTGGAGGCACTCCAATGCCCCTTGGAAGAGACGTGGAGGTCAGAGGGCCTCCTGAAAACAATGTTCCCACTATTAGGAAGTGGGTCTCCCATTGTGTTTGTCTATGCAGTGAATTCAAGGGTTGCCAAAAATGGTCACTCGGCATGATGGGAGGAAGGAGGTTCAGGGTGAAGAATATGTGGTCCAGACTCACGGCTACTGAGAATTGACCGTGTGGAAGACAGGGTGGTGGTGGTGGTGGCTAAGTGACTGGAAGCATTATCTGCTATCCAACCAATAACCTTGTCACACTGCTCTGTATTCAATAGTGGTGTTCTGCGGTCCCCTATTAATTGGGACAGGAAGGTCGAGCGAGAAGATGTGGGTGTTTGTTGTGGCACAATTTCAGATTGCCCACGACCTTGGCCTCTGCATGCACCATCACATCAACTTCCCCGTCCCTTGCCACGTGCCTTGCCCATCTTAAATGAAGGACAATATCTTCCACGCTCACCACAAATGGCTGAATTTGGAGCGAACTTATATGTGATCCGTGTGACGGAGAAACCACAGTTTTAAATAGCTGGCCTGTAGGTGACTATTTTGAACAGCAAACTTGTGTCAATAGCTTCACTGACACACTGAAATTTTTTTAATGGAGGCCAGAAATGGCAGTATTTTCAGTGCAAATATATGTGATCTGTGCGACGGACAAATCACAGTTTTAAATAGCTGGACCTGGCTGTATTCTGCAATGCCAACAAGCAAATAGCGCAGTAAAACGGTGTTCTCTGGTTTGCATTTTAAGCAAATAATGAGGATTAAGATCCAAAATAAAATTATTCCTGGCCACTGAGACCTGGGCCTATTTCTCGAAATATTTAACAGCAGCAGCAGCAGCAGCAGACAAAACTGGAATGGAGCCTCTGTGCTATATGCACTGCAGACTGCTATATACACTGCCTGCCTGATATCTCTGCAGATGGATTAGTCCTCAGAAGGACTGTTTGTTGAGATGGATATGTGTCTCTAATATCGTTTTGTATACCTACACTAACTAGAAACAAGAAAATCTCTCCCTAGCTCAGCAGCACCTCTCCCTACACTGTCTGATTCTGGAGTGACTGTGACAAGCACGGCGGTGCCAGTTCTGATATAGACCTGATGACGCTGTGCAGTCATCCAATCACTATAATGCCACAACCACCATGGCTGCAGCATTACAATGAGTGGCAGGCAATCCCTGCATGTTGATTGGCGCTCTAAAGAGCACCATATATGCTGGGAGGGGACCCGAGCGCCCGCCGAGCAACCTGGAAATACTCGTCGAGCGCCGAGCATCTCGAGTAGTGAGATGCTCGAGCGAGCACCGAGCAGTAGCGAGCATGCTTGCTCATCACTACTCATTACATGTAAGTGCATTACTCTGTCTGGGTCTCCTACCACATCCAAAATATATTGAACCCCATATTAGAGCCACCACTCCTGAATTTGTCTCTTCCTATCCTACCCCTGGTATATGGGGAGAGATATCTACTCCTGTGGGAGGGATAGTTTATAGTGGCGTGGATGGAGCACACTTGATCACTCCAAAAAATAAACCAGGAGGAGATAGACAGGATGACTGAGGCACAATTGTCACCTCAGGCCTCCACCTATCCTGGACAGGTTGGGAGTTAAACTAGCAAATAAACTAAATAAATATGCTAATATAATGAATGGAATAGTGAAACAATAAGTTCTATTCATACTCTTAATGAGGAGGCTGCTCAGGTTAGGAAGGTAGCCCTTCACAGAATTACCCTTAACTACCTGTTAGCAATTGAAGGTGGAACTTGTGCTGTTATAGCTGAGGAATTCTGCTTCTGGATTGAAGATGCACATGATTAAAATGAGAGAAACATGGACATGGTAAAAGAGCTGCAACAAAAAGCTAGAGACATACATCCAAGGAGGGATGGAATTCCTTCTCCTGGATGGAGTCTATCAGAGTTTGGTTAAACAATATACTCTTAACTTTGCTAAAGCCAATAGTGGTAGTGATAGGATTGATTGTATTCATCTTGATTGCCTGGAAATTATTAATGTGATGTGTTTCTCATTGCAGGAAATGAATTATACTTTGGAATCACTGTCGACACAGACAGAAGAGGACCAATAATATGTCCGCCCCTGATTTTAACCATAGGAAGGATGACACTACAGCTACAGAGGTGACCGTCTGATAGCCTAGCTCGACTACCCACCTCTCCTGAAGACCCTTTCAGCCTTTTGAGACTTGGGTGGAGGACATCATCTCTGAAAATAGGGTCCCAGAGCTGCACCCCAACAGTTTGAGCAGCACTCTCACTCTCCGGAGTGTTTCTTGTGGTGGGATGCAGGTCTGGAAAACAGTCGTCTGTCGTCCTTCTATTAGATAGATAGGAATGAATGTATGTGTGTCTATGCTTTAATACAGATTGAGTGAATGCTTAGATGAAATGGCAACTATAAGGCAGCCAGGAATGGATGTCAGACATCCCATCATCTATGCAGGCTAGCTGTATACTTTGTGTAGTACGGGCTGTCAAAGGGGTCATTTCACAATAGGCAGGAACATAGGTAGCTAGGTTACATAATGTGTAATAATGAAACTATCAAAGGGTGAGGTACTGTGGAAGAAATGACAATTCCATTGTCCTCCCTTTGATCTTAATATCTCTACATTTTGTATAATAATTAGAAAATGTTCAATAAAAACAATTTGAACAAGAAATAGAATATCTTTTCGTGACTCCTTCATGAACATTGTGTATACTAAATACTAAAATACTGTAAGAGCCGCCCCCGGCTGAGCCAAGCTGAAGGGGGAGAATGGACTTTATCTGGTCACTTCATGAACATTCTTGATGTTGTCCCTCAGGAGGGGCCAGTTGGCATTGTAGATGTGTATAACCTTATAAAATGTGCTGCTTATCTGATGGTTAGTGCTGCGCTCACTCATTACATGTAAGTGCATTACTCAGTCACTAAGCGCTCGCTCACACAGTCATCGATTCTCTCATGCGAGAGAATAGGGCCGATTATGCTGATGTCACTTGGAGCAAACTCTGTCAGAGTTTGAGCCAAGTGTAATCTTAGGCCACGTTCACACATACAGTATTTGGTCAGTATTTTACATTAGTATTTATAAGCCAAAACCAGGAGTGGAACAATCAGAGGAAAAGTATCATAGACACATGTGCACCACTTCTGCATTTTTCACCCACTCCTGGTTTTGGCTTACAAATGCTGATATAAAATACTGACCAAATACTGAACATGTGAACGTTGCCTTAGTGTGATCTAACTCTGTTGCATAAGAGAATCGTATCATAGGTGCGGAAAAGACAGAGAACTTTTTAGTTCTCCATCTTCTCTATTCTCTGTGTCCACGGTAATGGGACTGCACTTGGATGACATCCGAGTGCAGTCTGATATTTTACAAGCATGCTACAATTTTTTTTCTCATGCCGTATCTACATGAGAAAAAAATTGCAGATCTGCACTGCCCCGTATTATAACATTGGGCCTACTGCTACCTGATAAAACATCAGATAGCACTCAGCTATGTTATATTGTCCTGTGAGCGGGCCCTTATTGTAATAAACTAACTTTCTTTTCCCTTGCAACAGCTGTCATAACATTGGTTTATTATCCAAACATGACCCCCGTCTATTACTGAGAGCTGTAGAAGACCATGTACACTCCAGCAGTAATCATTTACATTTCCTTTGTGTAATATGATTAGAGTTGAGCCACCCCCCCGTAGTGTTCAGGTTCGGTTCGGTTCGTAGAACACCGGTATGTTCGCCGAACTGTTCGTCGAACACCGTTAAAACCAATGGCAGGCAAACAAAAACACATAGAAACACATAGAAAACACCTTCAAAGGTGTCCAAAAGCTGACAAACTTCTCAGAAGACACAACTAACACATGGAAAAGTGACAAGTACATATAGTCATGCGAAAAGAAAAGAGGTGGAGGAGTTAAAGGAGGGGGAGACACAGATATAGGCATGTCATGCCCTTCTAAAATCAAGAAAGGCTGGAGTAAAAATCTAAAATCAGCCTACCAACACCCAGACGTCGTGACAAGAAAATTAAAAAAAGAAATATCTTTAGGTAGAATGGCGGTTCCATTCAGAACACTTTCCTTACAAGACGTAGTGGTATCCCCGTTGGGAGTCGTGCCAAAAACGGAACCCAATACATTCGGACTAATCCACCATTTGTCATATCCAAGGGGCAGGTCAGTAAACGACAACATCAACGTGGAACCAGGTACAGTAGTATATACTGTACATCCTTTGACAAGGCAATCAGGCGGGTCAAGAAGTTGGGAAGGGCCACCCTAATGTCCAAAACAGACGTTGAGGGGGCGCCTATTGGGCTGCTTCTGGGAAGGAGCATACTATATAGATCGCTGTTTGCCCATGGGGTGCTCCAGATCCTGCTCACTATTTGAGGCGTTTAGTTGCTTCCTCGAATGGGTTGTCATGGACGTTTCTAAGGGGGCACATATTATCCATTACCTCGACAATTTCTTATGCCTGGGCCCAAAAGATTCACCACAGTGTGAATACACGTGGCAGTCCACCTGTGAGAAGGAGAGAGCTGGAGGGAGAGCGGACACCACAGAGCCGAGGAGTTACATTGATGACATCTTAATAATCTGGACTGAGTCTGAACGAGAACTTCTAAATTTCCATGACGAATTCAATACATTTCATCCCACCATAAACTTGACATTGGACTACTCAAAAACGGAAATCAACTTCCTGGATATCACCATAAAAATTCAAAATGGTTCAATCCAGACCTCGGTGTATTGGAAACCTATTGACCATCCCACACACCTCAGACGGGGACAGCTGTCACCCAAAATACATTAAAAAGTCCATCGTCTACAGTCAGGCCCTTAGATATAATTGTATCTGTTCCAGCCCAAAGGACAGGGATGAACACTTAAACCATGTTAAAAAAGACAATTTTAAATCAAGGCTACCACCCCACCTCCTTTGATGATCAGATCATTAGGGCCACAAGGATCCCTAGAAGTCAATTACTTCAATACGGAGAAAAAGAGGAAAATAATTGTCTTCCTCTGGTGGTGACCTACAACCCACAGCTTGAGGTACTAAGAAAAACTGCTAAAAAACATCATATCCTAGGGTTTGGAGCGGATGGATTCTGTTTCAGGACTCACCTGATTTTCATGTCCTATTCTAATAGTTTCAACAGATGCTTGCGATTGGGTTCATAATTAGTCACAACGGCATAAGGACCCCCCCTCCCACTCTCCCTTGACCCTCTGTCTTTTCTTCTCTCTTTTCTCCCTCCTTTTCTTTTTTCTTTTTATATGGGCTTTTCAGATACAATATAGAAATTGCCTCAACATATGATCCTCTTATAGGCGGATATCTTATAAACATTATATTGTTCAATACACTATCATTTGAATTGTTATTTGAAAAAAGTGACACCATTTGAACTTTGGACATTTTTTATATGTCTATTTTGTTATATTTTCTTCAAAGTCGAATACAAAACAATAAATTTTTTCTTGATCTGCAAACTGTAAAATGATTCATAATTAATTCTTAATATATGTTTAATTGATATTTAATAAAACAGATTGAATATAAAAACTTCATATCCTAGACAAAAGTGATCGGCTAAGTATAAAAGATAAGAAAAGGAAAAATGTGTTTGAAAGCACTCAGGATCACCAAAAATACAAATAAATAATAATATTGAAGTTTATTAAACAAAGAAAAAAACAAAACAATTAAAAACACTTAAAGGGAATCTGTCATCCCCTGGGACCTATCAGACCACTAATATGGGCATACAGGTGATAGAAATGTGAATCTATACTTACCTGTATGGCCCATATTGGCGGTCTTGTGGCTGTGAAATTGCTTTTTATTACTTGTGGGTTATGCTGTGTTTCTGTCCGGGGGACGGGAAGAAATCCCACCTACTTTTTTAATTAAAATATTTCTCCCCTCCCCTGCACGTCACAGAGCCCTGTGACGTGCAGTACCCATGGCCGGATCCTGCGCCTGCGCACTTGACCTGTTATTTCCCTGCCGTCTGTGTACAAGTGTAGAGCAGGGATCTAGTGCGCAGGCGCCGGGAAGTCAGAGTGACTCGCCTGCGCACAAGTTCCCTGCTCTACACTTGTAGATCCGGCCATGGGAACTGTGACGGGCAGGGGAGGTGAGAAATATCTTAATTAAACTGTGACGGGCAGGGGAGGTGAGAAAAATTTTAATTAAACAAGTAGGTGGGATTTCTTCCCGTCCCCCGGACGGGAGCACAGCGTAACCAACAAGTAATAAAAAGCAATTTCACAGCCGCAAGACTGCTAATATGGGACATACAGGTAAGTATAATACCTCATCTAATTGATACATATAAATATCAAACAACCTCCTCCTATGTATCAGGTGCCAAAATATCTAAAGCTACTCTGGACAAGCAGTTTGTGACGCCCTCCCTGAGTTGTTTGAGGGGTGTACTCAGACGGCGGGCCGGTGGTATGGTGTGGTGGGATGTCGTCGTGGCCGTGGCCCGATCCGTGCCCAGGGCTGTCACAATAAAAAGATGGGCTTTTGGATGAGTGGTTGTTCGACTACGCCACCTGTGGTTTCTGGTGAAGGCCACCAGCACTGCAACAGTCCTCTGAGGCTGATGTTCTGGCAGCTTGGTTGGTACTACTCCCCACAGGTGGAGCGGCGCCTCAGGGCAGCGTAAGAAGGGAGAGGGGGTATACAGAGTAGAGCGCTGGCGGGTGCAGAGCCGCGGAGGAATGAACACTCAGAGGCAGTAATTGAAGTCATCCAAGTCTTTACTCACAGTTGTGCTTTCTCAGCTCAGATCTTCTCTCTGCTGTCACACGGCGAGCTGCGGCCGCCAGGGTGGGGTTCAGCACACTCCGGGTAGTTCAGTTGCACTTGACAGGACCCCCGCTCTAGTGTGTTCCTCTCTCTGGTTGTACTTGTACCGCCTTGTGTCCCCCACTGAGTCCCGTACAGGTACTGCGATGTCCTATATGGGTAACTTGTAGCTCCCGGACCGACTGGGTGCCCTTTTTGGTGACTGTGGTGTGAACGTGGCGTTAGGCAGGGTCCCTCTGGATAAACGCAGATTAAGGAATACAGGTGGCAACTCTGCTCCGTCCGTATCCCCCTGGGATCCACTTAAGCCTCCAGACTTTTATGACAGGGACGTGAAGTGCAAAGTCAGATAATCGGGGACCGGTACCCCCTCTTGCGGCAGGGTCTCTCTGGCAGGGCCAGAATAAGGGTTGCAGGTGGCAACTCCACTCCGTCCACACCCCCCTGAGATCCTTTTGCCTGTGGAGCTTTTCTCCTCTGCTCCCCTCCTGGGCCTTCTTGGTTGGACTCTGACCGGGGACAGAGCCGGCTATAACTCAACTCTGCCCCAATCCCCCATCTCGAGGCCTGAGACCGGGAACCGCAGACCCCTGAGCCGGCCGCAGCCTTGTGCTGTCAGACCGTCTCAAAGACTCACGACTAAAGACACGGTTATAAAAATGGCCTCTGATTATTTATGATTCTATTAAGTGCTACAGTAAAGTGCTTCCTCCACGCTCACTCACTACATGGTTCCCCCTGACTATTGGTTCCCCCCAACTCCTCTATTCGAGGTCGGGGCAGCACTATGGTGCTTTAGACCTCCCTGCAGAACGGGAGTGGTGTAGTGCTGAGTGTGTGGTTGGGGTCCTGTGTGGTGCTCCATCCTTACCTCGGAGAGGAGATACCACACCTCGTTCTGAGGTGCTGTACCCCTGTGGCGACTGAACCCTCAGGTTCGCGGGCTGCAATAGAGTAAAAGATTGGTACATTTCAGACATTCAAAAAATTTTAAATGCTTTGTAAACAATAAACAATCTTCCATTTATGGGAGGCTCAGATACTTTAACATTACAGGATATATGGTATAAACATATTCAACATTAAAGAGACATTATGCATGTAGAAAAATATTATAGAAAAAGTGTTAGCTCAGCAGCATGAGGGACCTGTCCAAAACCCTCAACGTAAGCCCTGGAGTGGCTGCAGGGCATAAAGATCCCGAGTTGGACCTCCAGTAGAGCCACAACCAGACAGGTTTTGCTTCTGAGGTCAGAGGTAGAGATGATTTTGCATACAACCAATAGGGGGCACCTAAATAGGTGCAAACTATGTACAATGTTAGTCTGTCTACTGCTCAATGTCCGCAGGGACAAATGTTTGTTTCAGATAAACCGGGTGTAAAAAGGAACATGAAAACAAATAAAAGTTCACACAACAGGGAGGTGCATCGTCCGGGGCTGCTCAACAGTGGTATCCCCACTGGGGAAAAGGCTCGTGCTTGCCGACGGAGCCTGACCGGTCCTCTTCGACCAGGTGTGTGGATGCATCTTCTTTAAACACCCTGTGGACATCCAGGGCATACCACCCACGCTCCCCGTGGTGGCGGGAGTAGGACACCAGATCACCCGGGTAGAGGTTCCGCCAGGGTGGCCCTGCTGCAGCCGCGGCTCGACGTCCCGCCGGTTGACGAAGACGTCCTGGTTAAACTGTGGGCTACGGATGAAGCCCCATCCTGCCTCCTGGTGGAAGCGCACGATAAGGCCTTCCTCCCGGGGGCCTGGACGGGTGGCCTCCGCCTGACGGGCCTTTCTTGTAGCAGCTTTGGCGCGCACCTCCAGGCGCTCACAGCGGATCCTCCTCTCTCGCCGCTCCTTCTCGAGCTGGAGGAGCTCCTTATGGCAGAACTCCTCCCACCTCCGCGCTTCAGACAGGGTCTCCCGGAGGAAGCCCATCAGGTCCCCCCCCTGGTTGTTCCAGGCAAACTCTTCTGCCGCCGGGCAGTCGACTGGAGGTGTGGGCAGCGGCAATAACAGGGGGCGTTGCGGGCCCTCTATTGGTGCGGACCGGTCCGGGTTGGGGCAGGTGTGCACCCAGGAGAGTGCAGGGTTCTCCGGATTGGGAGTCGGGAGGCATAGTAGGCCTCTGGGAGTGGCGGTGGCTTGGGCCTCGACCTCCAGAGCCATGAGTTGCACCCAAACGATGGCACCCGGTGACAGGGGTGACGGCAGGAGATCTAGGAGGGCTTCGGTGCATCCCGCGCCCGGGATAGAGGTTTCGGCCTTACCCGCTCTTGGGCTGCACAGGGCCTCCTGGGCTTCCTCCGCCTGGGCTGGGGCCTCAGTAGTCAGGCGCGACGAGCTCTGGCGGCGGCCCCTGATCTAGCGCAGCACCTCTTCTCTACATTCGGCAGCGGCCAGTTGTTGGGCCTCTTCGACCCTCCGGGTCAGATCCTGCGTTTCACCGCGGAGGAACTCGGCCTCCTCCACGGTCAGGTGTATTCCCTCCATAGTGAGGGAGGTGGCAGCTGGTGGGCCAGCGACGGAGGGCATCTCCTTCGCGGCGTCCATCTCTGCTGCAGGGTGCGGTCTCTCTAGACTTGTTGTGGCTACACCCTGTCTCCTCCTCCTTTTGGGGCGGCTCCGGGGCGGCTAGCTGACGGGCACTCATTGGGACGTCCCATCCATCTTGACGGACACTACTATGCGGACAGTCTCTGATGCAAGGGGCGGTCTGTATTTTTGGCGCCATTGGAGAGCCAGGCCCACGATAGGAGGTCTTAGGTGGCTGTCGTTTTTGCACATAATGGCGTCCGTTGTTCTTGGGCGGACGCCACATTGTGTGTATAAAGACAGTCTTTTGTGAAACGAGCACAGTACCAAGCGGCAATGGGGATTAACTTCTTCCGTTGCTGCGGGCACGCAATCCTACCGACTACGCCAAGTTTGTGATGCCCTCCCTGAGCCGTTTGGGGGGTGTACTCGGACGGCGTGCCGGTGGTATGGTGTGGCGGGATGTCGTCGTGGCCGTGGCCCAGTCCGTACCCAGGGCTGTCACAATAAATAGATGGGCTATTGGATGAGTGGTTGTTCGACTACGCCACCTGTGGTTTCTGGTGAAGGCCACCAGCACTGCAACAGTCCTCTGAGGCTGATGTTCTGGCAGCTTGGTTGGTACTACTCCCCACAGGTGGAGCGGCGCCTCAGGGCAGCGGAAGAAGAGAGAGGGGGTATACAGAGTAGAGCGCTGGCGGGTGCAGAGCCGCGGAGGAAAGAACAGTCAGAGGCAGTAATTGAAGTCATCCAAATCTTTACTCACAGTTGTGCTTTCTCAGCTCAGAGCTTCTCTCTGCTGTCACACGGCGAGCTGCGGCCGCCAGGGTGGGGTTCAGCACACTCCGGGTAGTTCAGGTGCACTTGACAGGACCCTCGCTCTAGTGTGTTCCTCTCTCTGGTGGTACTTTTACCGCCTTGTGTCCCCCGCTAAGTCCCGTACGGGTACTGTGATGTCCTATATGGGTAACTTGTAGCTCCCGGACCGACTGGGTGCCCTTTTTGGTGACTGTGGTGTGAACGTGGCGGTAGGCCGGGTCCCTCTGGATAAACGCAGATTAAGGAATACAGGTGGCGACTCTGCTCCATCCGTATCCCCTTGGGATCCACTTAAGCCTCCAGACTTTTATGACAGGGACGTGAAGTGCAAAGTCAGATAATCGGGGACCGGTACCCCCTCTTGCGGCAGGGTCTCTCTGGCAGGGCCAGAATAAGGGTTGCAGGTGGCGACTCCGCTCCGTCCGCTCCCCCCAGAGATCCTTTTGCCTGTGGAGCTTTTCTCCTCTGCTCCCCTCCTGGGCCTTCTTGGTTGGACTCTGACCGAGGACAGAGCCGGCTATAACTCAACTCTGCCCCAATCCCCCGTCTCGAGGCCTGAGATCAGGAACCGCAGACCCCTGAGCCGGCCGCAGCCTTGTGCTGTCAGACCGTCCCAAAGACCCACGACTAAAGACACAGTTATAAAAATGGCCTCTGATTATATATGATTCTATTAAGTGCTACAGTAAAGTGCTTCCTCCACGCTCACTCACTACATGGTTCCCCCTGACTTTTGGTTCCCCCCAACTCCTCTATTCCAGGTCGGGGCAGCACTATGGTGCTTTAGACACCCCTGCAGCACGGGAGTGGTGTAGTGTTGAGTGTGTGGTTGGGGTCCTGTGTGGTGCTCCATCCTTACCTCGGAGAGGAGATACCACACCTCGTTCTGAGGTGCTGTACCCCTGTGGCGACTGAACCCTCAGGGGCGCCACATTCCCCCCTGGTGAAACACAGCACGTCCGCGGGCTGCAATAGAGTAAAAGATTGGTACATTTCAAACATTCAAAAATTTTTAAATGCTTTGTAAACAATAAACAATCTTCCCTTTATGGGAGGCTCAGATACTTTAACGTTACAGGATATATGGTATAAACATATTCAACATTAAAGAGACATTATGCATGTAGAAAAATATTATAGAAAAAGTGTTAGCTCACCAGCATGAGGGACCTGTCCAAAACCCTCAACGTAAGCCCTGGGGTGGCTGCAGGGCATGAAGATCCCGAGTTGGACCTCCAGTAGAGCCACAACCAGACAGGTTTTGCTTCTGAGGTCAGAGGTAGAGATGATTTCGCATAAAACCAATAGGGGGCACCTAAATAGGTGCAAACTATGTACAATGTAAGTCTGTCTACTGCTCAATGTCCGCAGGGACAAATGTTTGTTTCAGATAAACCGGGTGTAAAGACGAGCATGAAAACAAATAAAAGTTCACACAACAGGGAGGTGTATCCTCCGGGGCTGCTCAACAGTGGGATCCCCACTGGGGAAAAGGCTCGTGCTTGCCGACGGAGCCTGACCGGTCCTCTGTGACCAGGTGCGTGGGGGCATCTTCTTTAAACACCCTGTGGACATCCAGGGCATACCACCCACGCTCCCCGTGGTGGCGGGTGAAGGACACCAGATCACCCGGGTAGAGATTCCGGCCAGGGTGGCCCTGCTCCAGATGCAGCTCGACGTCCCGCCGGTTGACGAAGATGTCCCAGTTAAACTGTGGGCTACGGATGAAGCCCAATCCTGCCTCCTGGTGGAAGCGCACGATAAGGCCTTCCTCCCGGCGGCTTGGACGGATGGCCTCCGCCTGATGGGCCTTTGTTTTAGCAGCTTTGGCGTGCACCTCCAGGCGCTCACAGCGGATCCTCCTCTCTCGCCGCTCCTTCTCGAGCTGGAGGAGCTCCTTACGGCAGAACTGATCCCACCTCCGCGCTTCAGACAGGGTCTCCCGGAGGAAGCCCATCAGGTCCCCCCCCGGTTGTCCCAGGAAACTCTTCTGCCGCCAGGCAGGCGACCGGAGGTGCGGGCAGTGGAAATAACAGGGGGCGTTGCTGGCCCTCAATTGGTGCGAACCGGTCCGGGTTGCGGCAGGTGTGCACCCAGGAGAGTGCAGGGTTCTCCGGATTGGGAGTCGGGAGGCATAGTAGGCCTCTGGGAGAGGCGGTGGCTTCGGCCTCGACCTCCAGAGCCATGAGTTGCACCCAAACGATGGCGCCCGGGGACAGGGGTGACGGCAGGAGATCTAGGAGGGTTTCGGTGCATCCCGGGCCCGGGATAGGGGTTTCGGCCTTACCCGCTCTTGGGCTGCACAGGGCCTCCTGGGCTTCCTCCGCCTGGGCTGGGGCCTCAGTAGTCAGGCGCGACGAGCTTTGGTGGCGGGCCTTGATCTTGCGCAGCACCTCTTCCCTCCATTCGGCAGCGGCCAGTTGTTGGGTCTCTTCGACCCTCCGGGTCAGATCCTGCGTTTCACCGCAGAGGAACTCGGCCTCCTCCACGGTCAGGTGTATTCCCTCCATAGTGAGGGAGGTGGCAGCTGGTGGGCCAGCGACGGAGGGCATCTCCTTCGCGGCGTCCATCTCTGCTGCAGGGTGCGGTCTCTCTGGACTTGTTGTGGCTACACTCTGTCTCCTCCTCCTTTTGGGGTGGCTCCAGGGCGGCTGGCTGACGGGCACTCCTTGGGACGTCCCATCCATCTTGACGGACACTACTATGCGGACAGTCTCTGATGCAAGGGGCGGTCTGTATTTTTGGCGCCATTGGGGAGCCAGGCCCACGATAGGAGGTCTTAGGTGGCTGTCGTTTTTGCACATAATGGCGTCCGTTGTTCTTGGGCGGACGCCACATTGAGTGTATAAAGACAGTCTTTTGTGAAACGCGCACAGTACCCGGCGGCAATGGGGATTAACTTCTTCCGTTGCTGCGGGCACGCAATCCTGCCGACTACGCCAAGTTTGTGATGCCCTCCCTGACCCGTTTGGGGGGTGTACTCGGACGGCGTGCCGGTGGTATGGTGTGGCGGGATGTCGTCGTGGCCGTGGCCCAGTCCGTACCCAGGGCTGTCACAATAAATAGATGGGCTATTGGATGAGTGGTTGTTCGACTACGCCACCTGTGGTTTCTGGTGAAGGCCACCAGCACTGCAACAGTCCTCTGAGGCTGATGTTCTGGCAGCTTGGTTGGTACTACTCCCCACAGGTGGAGCGGCGCCTCAGGGCAGCGGAAGAAGAGAGAGGGGGTATACAGAGTAGATCGCTGGCGGGTGCAGAGCCGCGGAGGAAAGAACAGTCAGAGGCAGTAATTGAAGTCATCCAAATCTTTACTCACAGTTGTGCTTTCTCAGCTCAGAGCTTCTCTCTGCTGTCACACGGCGAGCTGCGGCCGCCAGGGTGGGGTTCAGCACACTCCGGGTAGTTCAGGTGCACTTGACAGGACCCTCGCTCTAGTGTGTTCCTCTCTCTGGTGGTACTTTTACCGCCTTGTGTCCCCCACTAAGTCCCGTACGGGTACTGTGATGTCCTATATGGGTAACTTGTAGCTCCCGGACCGACTGGGTGCCCTTTTTGGTGACTGTGGTGTGAACGTGGCGGTAGGCCGGGTCCCTCTGGATAAACGCAGATTAAGGAATACAGGTGGCGACTCTGCTCCATCCGTATCCCCCTGGGATCCACTTAAGCCTCCAGACTTTTATGACAGGGACGTGAAGTGCAAAGTCAGATAATCGGGGACCGGTACCCCCTCTTGCGGCAGGGTCTCTCTGGCAGGGCCAGAATAAGGGTTGCAGGTGGCGACTCCGCTCCGTCCGCTCCCCCCAGAGATCCTTTTGCCTGTGGAGCTTTTCTCCTCTGCTCCCCTCCTGGGCCTTCTTGGTTGGACTCTGACCGAGGACAGAGCCGGCTATAACTCAACTCTGCCCCAATCCCCCGTCTCGAGGCCTGAGATCAGGAACCGCAGACCCCTGAGCCGGCCGCAGCCTTGTGCTGTCAGACCGTCCCAAAGACCCACGACTAAAGACACAGTTATAAAAATGGCCTCTGATTATATATGATTCTATTAAGTGCTACAGTAAAGTGCTTCCTCCACGCTCACTCACTACATGGTTCCCCCTGACTTTTGGTTCCCCCCAACTCCTCTATTCCAGGTCGGGGCAGCACTATGGTGCTTTAGACACCCCTGCAGCACGGGAGTGGTGTAGTGTTGAGTGTGTGGTTGGGGTCCTGTGTGGTGCTCCATCCTTACCTCGGAGAGGAGATACCACACCTCGTTCTGAGGTGCTGTACCCCGGTGGCGACTGAACCCTCAGGGGCGCCACATTCCCCCCTGGTGAAACACAGCACGTCCGCGGGCTGCAATAGAGTAAAAGATTGGTACATTTCAAACATTCAAAAATTTTTAAATGCTTTGTAAACAATAAACAATCTTCCCTTTATGGGAGGCTCAGATACTTTAACGTTACAGGATATATGGTATAAACATATTCAACATTAAAGAGACATTATGCATGTAGAAAAATATTATAGAAAAAGTGTTAGCTCACCAGCATGAGGGACCTGTCCAAAACCCTCAACGTAAGCCCTGGGGTGGCTGCAGGGCATGAAGATCCCGAGTTGGACCTCCAGTAGAGCCACAACCAGACAGGTTTTGCTTCTGAGGTCAGAGGTAGAGATGATTTCGCATAAAACCAATAGGGGGCACCTAAATAGGTGCAAACTATGTACAATGTAAGTCTGTCTACTGCTCAATGTCCGCAGGGACAAATGTTTGTTTCAGATAAACCGGGTGTAAAGACGAGCATGAAAACAAATAAAAGTTCACACAACAGGGAGGTGTATCCTCCGGGGCTGCTCAACAGTGGGATCCCCACTGGGGAAAAGGCTCGTGCTTGCCGACGGAGCCTGACCGGTCCTCTGTGACCAGGTGCGTGGGGGCATCTTCTTTAAACACCCTGTGGACATCCAGGGCATACCACCCACGCTCCCCGTGGTGGCGGGTGAAGGACACCAGATCACCCGGGTAGAGATTCCGGCCAGGGTGGCCCTGCTCCAGATGCAGCTCGACGTCCCGCCGGTTGACGAAGACGTCCCAGTTAAACTGTGGGCTACGGATGAAGCCCAATCCTGCCTCCTGGTGGAAGCGCACGATAAGGCCTTCCTCCCGGCGGCTTGGACGGATGGCCTCCGCCTGATGGGCCTTTGTTTTAGCAGCTTTGGCGTGCACCTCCAGGCGCTCACAGCGGATCCTCCTCTCTCGCCGCTCCTTCTCGAGCTGGAGGAGCTCCTTACGGCAGAACTGCTCCCACCTCCGCGCTTCAGACAGGGTCTCCCGGAGGAAGCCCATCAGGTCCCCCCCCGGTTGTCCCAGGAAACTCTTCTGCCGCCAGCCAGGCGACCGGAGGTGCGGGCAGCGGCAATAACAGGGGGCGTTGCTGGCCCTCAATTGGTGCGGACCGGTCCGGGTTGCGGCAGGTGTGCACCCAGGAGAGTGCAGGGTTCTCCGGATTGGGAGTCGGGAGGCATAGTAGGCCTCCGGGAGAGGCGGTGGCTTCGGCCTCGACCTCCAGAGCCATGAGTTGCACCCAAACGATGGCGCCCGGGGACAGGGGTGACGGCAGGAGATCTAGGAGGGTTTCGGTGCATCCCGGGCCCGGGATAGGGGTTTCGGCCTTACCCGCTCTTGGGCTGCACAGGGCCTCCTGGGCTTCCTACGCCTGGGCTGGGGCCTCAGTAGTCAGGCGCGACGAGCTTTGGTGGCGGGCCTTGATCTTGCGCAGCACCTCTTCCCTCCATTCGGCAGCGGCCAGTTGTTGGGTCTCTTCGACCCTCCGGGTCAGATCCTGCGTTTCACCGCGGAGGAACTCGGCCTCCTCCACGGTCAGGTGTATTCCCTCCATAGTGAGGGAGGTGGCAGCTGGTGGGCCAGCGACGGAGGGCATCTCCTTCGCGGCGTCCATCTCTGCTGCAGGGTGCGGTCTCTCTGGACTTGTTGTGGCTACACTCTGTCTCCTCCTCCTTTTGGGGCGGCTCCAGGGCGGCTGGCTGACGGGCACACCTTGGGACGTCCCATCCATCTTGACGGACACTACTATGCGGACAGTCTCTGATGCAAGGGGCGGTCTGTATTTTTGGCGCCATTGGGGAGCCAGGCCCACGATAGGAGGTCTTAGGTGGCTGTCGTTTTTGCACATAATGGCGTCCGTTGTTCTTGGGTGGACGCCACATTGAGTGTATAAAGACAGTCTTTTGTGAAACGCGCACAGTACCCGGCGGCAATGGGGATTAACTTCTTCCGTTGCTGCGGGCACGCAATCCTGCCGACTACGCCATGTTTGTGATGCCCTCCCTGAGCCGTTTGGGGGGTGTACTCGGATGGCGGGCCGGTGGTATGTTGTGGCGGGATGTCGTCGTGGCCGTGGCCCGGTCCGTGCCCAGGGCTGTCACAATAAAAAGATGGGCTTTTGGATGAGTGGTTGTTCGACTACGCCACCTGTGGTTTCTGGTGAAGGCCACCAGCACTGCAACAGTCCTCTGAGGCTGATGTTCTGGCAGCCTGGTTGGTACTACTCCCCACAGGTGGAGCGGCACCTCAGGGCAGCGTAAGAAGAGAGAGGGGGTATACAGAGTAGAGCGCTGGCGGGTGCAGAGCCGCGGAGGAATGAACAGTCAGAGGCAGTAATTGAAGTCATCCAAGTCTTTACTCACAGTTCTGCTTTCTCAGCTCAGAGCTTCTCTCTGCTGTCACACGGCGAGCTGCGGCCGCCAGGGTGGGGTTCAGCACACTCCGGGTAGTTCAGGTGCACTTGACAGGACCCACGCTCTAGTGTGTTCCTCTCTCTGGTTGTACTTGTACAGCCTTGTGTCCCCCACTGAGTCCCGTACAGGTACTGCGATGTCCTATATGGGTAACTTGAAGCTCCAGGACCGACTGGGTGCCCTTTTTGGTGACTGTGGTGTGAACGTGGCGTTAGGCCGGGTCCCTCTGGATAAACGCAGATTAAGGAATACAGGTGGCGACTCCGCTCTGTCCGTATCCCCCTGGGATCCACTTAAGCCTCCAGACTTTTCTGACAGGAACATGAAGTGCAAAGTCAGATAATCGGGGACCGGTACCCCCTCTTGCGGCAGGGTCTCTCTGGCAGGGCCAGAATAAGGGTTGCAGGTGGCGACTCCGCTCCGTCCGCACCCCCCTCAGATCCTTTTGCCTGTGGAGCTTTTCTCCTCTGCTCCCCTCCTGGGCCTTCTTGGTTGGACTCTGACCGGGGACAGAGCCGGCTATAACTCAACTCTGACCCAATCCCCCGTCTCGAGGCCTGAGACCGGGAACCGCAGACCCCTGAGCCAGCCGCAGCCTTGTGCTGTCAGACCGTCCCAAAGACCCAAGACTAAAGACACGGTTATAAAAATGGCCTCTGATTATATATGATTCTATTAAGTGCTAAAGTAAAGTGCTTCCTCCACCCTCACTCACTACATGGTTCCCCCTGACTTTTGGTTACCCCCAACTCCTCTATTCTGGGTCGAGGCAGCACTATGGTGCTTTAGACCCCCCTGCAGAAGAAGATTGGTGTAGTGTTGAGTGTGTGGTTGGGGTCCTGGGTGGTGCTCCATCCTTACCTCGGAGAGGAGATACCACACCTCGTTCTGAGATGCAGTACCCCTGTGGCGACTGAACCCTCAGGGGCGCCACAAATGTAACACCAAATGTGTAAAGAGGGTCCAATGCCCCTGCAATATCCAAGTCCAGTTCAATCTATTTTAGCTAGCACATATAAAGAACATCTATGCATAGGTATAAATAGCAATTGAAAAAAAGTGCATGTGACAGGGGGCAATGTAGAAAATTAATAATGCCAGCAAATCCAAAGTTCATATAAAAGCACAGGTCTAGTAGTTCAAAGCTCAAATAGTCTATAGTAGAAAAAGACCTGTACTGAAACACAGTCTACCTGTTAGTAGACAGCACAGAACCCACTTATACAATACAAGCAGAATGGTTGCTGATAGACCTGTGCATCATCAGTGGCTTCTGGTAGACCTGTACATGATCAAATGGATGAGGGAAGAGCCTGTTCTCCTGTTATGTATATGCTCCTGCCCCAGCATCAGCACATCAAACTCCATAAAACAGACACATTACCTTTGCAGATGATTTTTTTGTGTTTACCAGTGTAATCAGACCCAAATTTAAAATAATGCTTTGTAAAAATAATATCAAGAAGTCACATCAAAACTCCAATCTTCATATCAGATCCAGTGTTATCTTGGTATAATTTATTACGTATAACAGTAAATCCTTTATCATTTTGAACACAAGTATATCAACTTTTTAAATCTAAAGAACAAATCAAAGTGACTTCTGAGATATCCAGAGTATTAATACACTGCAAAAATCATTTGTAGCTAATGATAGGTGCATTTGTATCCTTATATCAAGATAAGTCTTTGTCTAATGCCAAGATGTCTCATGTTCTATGGACTTTGATTAAAATTTGGGCAAACAAGTCCTTGTGAACTTAGGGTTAAAATATTGATTCTTCAGTCTATATTTAATGCTATCGCCATTATTTTTTACTAGATGGATGGCATTGAATTGAAGTAAAAAGAATATTGCATAATTATTAATTCTGATAATTCTATCATTAGAACGAGGGACTGGAGATTTCCATTCCCAATCACAATCCACTGCTCTTCTTGGCACAATATATGCATCTGCATCATGTGCACATAAGTATTGGAAGACGACCACCATACCAACTACCACTGCATAAACTAAACTACTATCAGTTCCCAGTGGAGACGTGGCTGTGCTAATTTCATCTTATAATTTATTTATGTTAGTGAACAAACCTTGATTGTGAGAAAAGTAAAATGCGATTCCGCAGCTGCCAATTCAGAGATGGAGACTGGGCCAGCAATATCCAACCACTCCACTGGCAGAACAGGCTACAATATATCAACATAATTCATTTCTGGCATTCAGAAAATATTTGGGAGCAGAATTGTAAAGATTAATGTAGGATTTAGTTTGGAGTGGATATTTATTGTAAGAAACAAACATGATGTGAGTCATGTCTTAAAATCATTTCACTTTAAAGTAATTTTTCTTAAATGGTCACTGTGCTTTCAGACCACTAGATCTCATTTGATGTATTATGGGCAAAAACCCAAAGAGATGAACTTTAATATAAGTTGGTGTGCATGCATCATGTAAGCGTGTGTTCACACTGGCCACCAAACAGACAAAACCCAAGATAAAAACATAATAAGCAAATACCCCGCAGTAAATAGATAAATATCAATAGTGCATGAAAATAATATAGGATGCTTAATTAACATAATTTTGATTTAAAAAAAAAGTAAAAGCCACCCCACACGTCAAGGTGACCCTATTCGGGACAGTCCTAACCTCTATTATTAAAAGCTTACCATTTGTCAAGTGACGTACATTTGAATAAGTCCAATATGACTAACCAGATTAATTACAGGTTTTGGTATAAATTATATTACCACATGTCAAACAATTTACCAGTTGGTGCAGTAGATTCTAAGAAAACCAACAGATGCAACATTGATGATCTACATGTTTTGAGTCTGTGTATTTGAATAATTAATTGAAAGGGGGTGTGTTCAAAATAATAGCAGTGCGGAGTTCAATTAGTGAGGTCAATCATTCTGTGAAGAAACAGCTGTGAATCAGGTGGCCCTTATTTAAGGGTGAAGCAAGTATTTGTGTACATTTCTCCTTGAAAGCCTGATAAATATGGTTCGTTTGAGACAGTGTTCAGAAGAAATGCGTACTTTGACTAAAAAGTTGATTGGAGAGGGTAAAAGTTATAAAGAAGTGCAGAGAATGATAGGCTGTTCAGCTAAAATGATCTGCAATGCTTTAAAATGGAAGACTACTGTAACGGGTCTGGGAGGCGGAACCTCTGGGCTACAAGACAAGGGGGCGGTCCTTGTAAGGGAGCGGGTGGCGACCAGGCAGGTAGTCACAGGAGGTGACCAGGACAGTCTCTGGGTGTACGGGCAGGAGGACACGGCAAGTGATCGGGGCAGTCTCTGGATAAAGGGTAGGTACGACCTGAGATGGCTGAACCTCCAGGTAGGCTAGCAAGGCAGATGAAGAATGTGTGCTCCCAGGTGAGCAAGCGAGAGTCTCTGGAATAGCAGGTGGTCACAGCACGTGACGGCGGAGCCTCCAGGTAGGCAAGCAGGCAGGTAACGGAGAAGCGCTCCCAGGTGAGCGGGCAAGAGTCTCAGGAATAGCTGGTGGTCACAGCACGTGACAGCGGAGCCTCCGGGCAGGCAAGCAGGCAGGTAGCGGAGAAGCGCTCCCAGGTGAGCGGGCAAGAGTCTGGAGTAGCTGGTGGTCACAGCACGTGACAGCGGAGCCTCCGGGCTGGCAAGCAGGCAGGTAACGGAGAGGCGCTCCCAGGTGAGCGGGCAAGAGTCTCAGGAATAGCTGGTGGTCACAGCACGTGACAGCGGAGCCTCAGGGCAGGCAAGCAGGCAGGTAGCGGAGAAGCGCTCCCAGGTGAGCGGGCAAGCTGGTCCATAGACAGACTGACCGGAGTTGTAAGGCAGACCGTCGGACCTCAGGCAAGCAGGCAGGTAGCTGATGTGCGCTCCCAGGTGAGCGGGCAGGCTGGTCCTTAGACAGACTGACAGGAGTTGTAAGGCAGACCGTCGGACCTCAGACTAGCAGACAGGTAGCAAGTAATCAGGCAGGAATCTGACAGGTAACTGGCAGGTAACTGGCAACGGGACCTGAGGGCTGAAGCACAGGTGAGACACAGGTGCAAACAACATTGCTCGGGCACCTCCATTTTGGAGGAGGTGCCTTATATATGATGAAGTCCTCCGGCCATTGGCCGGGGACTCCTTAGGACGGCGCGCGCGGCCCCTTTAAGAGGAGGGGAGCGCGCGCGCGCGCGCCCTAAGCACAGGGGCCGGGAAGGAGCGCGCGCTGAGAGCAGAGCGGGAGGAGGACGCCGGGAAGGAGCGCGCGCTGACAGCAGAGCGGGAGAGGAACGCCGGGCACGGGGCAGAGCGGTGAGGGGAGCAGCGTCCCTGCCTAGCAGAGGGCAGGGACGCCGGCACTACAGTACCCCCCCCTTTAGGCCCCCCCTTTTTTAGGCCAGACAGAAATTTAGCTAGGATGAGAGGGGCATGGATGTTCTCCCGGGGCTCCCACGTTCTCTCCTCAGGACCAAACCCCTTCCAATCTACCAGAAAAAAGGTCTTTCCTCTTACCCTTTTGGTGGCAAGAATGTTCTCTACCTCAAACTCGTCCTCAGCAGAAACCGGAGCAGGAGGCGTACCTGTAGACTTGGAAAAAGAGTTAAGTACCACAGGTTTGAGGAGAGATACATGGAAGGAGTTAGGGATCCGTAAGTTGGCCGGGAGTTTCAATTTATAGGCCACCGGGTTGATCTGACTGGTGACCTCCAGAGGTCCGATGAACCGAGGCCCTAACTTGTAAGAGGGTATCTTGAGTCGAACATATTTAGATGAGAGCCAGACCTTATCTCCTGGACGAAATTGAGGAGGATCCAGGCGTTTTTTGTCAGCGTGTCTTTTCATCCGCTCGGACGACTGAAGGAGTGCGGATCGGGTACTCTCCCAAATGGAGGAAAATTTGCTAACGAGAGATTCCGCAGCCGGGTTGTCCACCGAGGTGGAGACAGGAAAAGGAATCCGAGGATGCTGACCAAAGACTACAAAAAACGGGGATTTGGAGGAGGATTCGCTCTCGTGATTATTGTAAGAGAACTCGGCCCATGGCAGGAGATCCACCCAGTCTGAATGGTGGGCATTAACGAAGTGCCGGAGGAAACTGGTCAGGTTCTGATTGATCCGCTCCACTTGACCATTGGACTGTGGGTGGTAAGCGGAAGAGAAATCCAGGGTGACGTCTAGTAGTTTACAAGTGGCTCTCCAGAAGCGTGAGGTGAACTGTACCCCACGATCCGACACGATGTGGAGGGGCAGGCCATGAAGACGGAAGATGTGACGAATAAAGTCTCTAGCTAGCTCGGGTGCAGACGGGAGGCCTGGCAGGGGAACGAAATGAGCCATCTTGGAGAAGCGGTCAGCGACCACCCAAATGACCGTACAACCGGCAGAGAGTGGGAGGTCAGTTATGAAGTCCATTGCAATATGCTGCCAGGGGGCAGCAGGTACTGGGAGCGGAAGGAGGCGACCGGCTGGCAGATGTCTCGGAACCTTGTTGCGGGCGCAGGACACACAGGCAGAAACAAAGTCTATTACATCCTTGTGCAGGGTAGGCCACCAGTAGTGCCGGGAAATAAGCTGGAGGGTCTTCTTCTGACCAGCGTGGCCAGCCAGTTTAGACGAGTGACCCCAGTGAAGGATCTTCTCCCGATCAGGTACTGATACGAACGTCTTTCCGGGAGGGAGACGATTTAGACTCACGGGAGCCACCTGCATTACTCTGGCGGGATCGATGATGTGTTTCGGATCTTCCTCGAGATCAGATACCAGAAAGGATCGAGACAAAGCGTCCGCCTTGACGTTTTTGTCAGCCGGGCGAAAATGAAGGACAAAATCAAAACGAGCAAAAAACAAGGACCACCGGGCTTGGCGCGGGTTAAGTCTCTGGGCATGCTGGAGGTAAGCCAAGTTCTTGTGGTCAGTGTAAATTATTACCGGATGAAGAGCCCCCTCAAGCAGGTAACGCCACTCCTCCAATGCCAGTTTGATGGCCAATAACTCTCGATCTCCTATGGAATAATTGCGCTCTGAGGAGGAGAAGAGTTTAGAGAAGAAGCCGCAAGTTACCATCCTCCCGGAAGAAGATTTTTGAGTAAGTACCGCTCCAGCTCCAGAGGAGGAGGCGTCCACTTCCAGGAAGAACTGCTTGTTGCCGTCCGGGCGATGCAGCACCGGGGCGGAAGAGAAGGCCTGTTTTAAGGAAAGAAAGGCTTCTTCTGCTTCGGGCGGCCACTCTTTGGGATTAGTACCCTTACGGGTGAGCGCGGAAATTGGGGCAGTCCGGGAAGAGAAGTGTGGTATGAAGAGGCGGTAGTAGTTGGCGAAGCCCAGGAACCGCTGAATGGCCTTCAACCCCTCCGGTCGGGGCCATTTCTCGATGGCAGACAGTTTCTCTGGATCCATTCGTAGGCCGGTCTGAGAAATAATGTAGCCCAAAAACGGAAGCGAGGTCTGCTCAAAGAGGCACTTCTCGTATTTAGCGAAGAGGTGATTCTGCCTGAGCCTGAGCAGGACCTGACGAACGTCCCTCCGGTGAGTCTGGAGATCCGGAGAGAAGACCAAGATGTCGTCCAGGTACACCACTACGCAGGAGTAGAGAAGGTCCCGGAAGATGTCATTGACCAACTCTTGAAAGACGGCAGGAGCGTTACAGAGACCAAAGGGCATTACCAGGTATTCATAGTGGCCGTCCCGGGTGTTGAATGCCGTCTTCCATTCATCCCCTTGACGGATACGAACCAGGTTGTACACCCCACGGAGGTCTAGTTTGGTGAAGATTCTAGCCTCCCTCAGACGATCAAATAATTCTGGAATGAGCGGAAGGGGGTACTTATTCTTCACCGTGATCTGGTTTAGGCCTCTATAGTCTATACAGGGACGGAGAGAGCCGTCCTTCTTTTTGACGAAAAAGAAGCCTGCTCCCGCCGGGGAGGTAGATTTCCGGATGAATCCCCTGGCCAGATTCTCCTCAATATATTCGGACATCGACCGGGTCTCAGCAGCGGATAAAGGATAAATACGCCCACGGGGAGGAGTAGTATCGGGTAACAGGTCGATGGGACAGTCATATGGTCTATGAGGGGGTAATGTCTCTGCCTCCTTTTTATTAAAGACATCAGCATAAGACCAATAAGGAATTGGAAGTCCAGGTAGATTAGCTGGGGTAGGAGAGGGACGGACGGGATGGACGGGAACCAGGCAGGTCTTATGACAGTCTTGTCCCCAGCGAAGGACTTCTCCGGTTTGCCAGTCAAGCACGGGTGCATGTTTCTGGAGCCAAGGCAGACCTAGCAAGAGGGCGTGAGAGAGTCCAGGCAGAACATGAAAGGAGATACTTTCAGAATGCAGCATTCCCACCTGCAGAGTAATGGATTCGGTGATGAGTTGGATGGGGCGTGGTAAGAGCCCCCCATCCACGGCAGCCACAGACAAGGGTACAGCCAGGGGTTTGGTGGGGATGCGGTATTTCTCTACCAGGGACTGTGAAATAAGATTCCCGGCTGCTCCAGAGTCCAGTTGGGCTAGTTCGAAATAACGGTTCTCCCCGTAGACGATTGAAACTGACAACAGCAGGGATGGAGAGGATTTATTCTTGTCTAGGTGGACCTCTCTGAGCGAACCTAGACACAGGCGTTTCCCGACCTCTCCGGGCAGGCACGGATCCGGTGCTCCTTACTGCCACAGTAGAAGCAGGTCCCCTCGGCACGGCGTAAGTCCTGACGGGTCTTGACCATCTTGGTCTGGTCGACCTGCATAGGCTCAGGAGGGTGTACCTGGTTAGAGACAGAAGGAGTAACGGGTTTCTGAAAAGTAGGAGCTAGACGTGGTAACCTCCTCTCACGGGTGACCTCTCTGGCACGCTCCTGGAACCGTAGGTCAATCCGGGTGGCAAGAGTTATTAAGTCATCGAGAGTGGTAGGAATGTCCCGACCGGCAAGTTCATCTTTAATACGGCCGGACAGACCCTCCCAGAAGACGGAAACCAGAGCGTCGTTATCCCAGGCCAGCTCCGAGGCAAGGGTACGGAACCGTATGGCATATTGGCCCACGGTGAGACTCTCCTGACGGAGGCGTAGCAACGATGATGCAGATGAGGTCTTCCGTCCGGGTTCGTCGAAGACTTTCCGGAAAGCCGTGAGAAAAGCAGGCAAGTTGGACACGAGGGGGTCTCCTCTCTCCCATAGAGGATTTAGCCAGGCCAGGGCCTCCCCGGTGAGATGGGACATGATGAAGGCAATTTTGGCCCGGTCGGAGTTAAACTGGTGGGACAAAAGTTCAAAGTGCAGGGTGCACTGATTTAAGAAGCCCCGAGCCTGGACGGAGTCGCCTCCGAAGCGAGGAGGTGCAGAGAGCCGGGGTCCGGGGTAGGATACCATGGTATTAGTGGGCAGCGGAGCTGCCGGATTGCAAGATATGGCACTGGCGGAGGTTGTTGGTGGATCAGACAGAGTGTTCAGGCGAGTATTGACATTCCGCAGGTGACCCAGGATGGACTCCTGTTGGGACCTCTGACGGGACAGTTCAAGACAGAGGTCCGAGAGCGAGGGAGCTTGGGTGCCACCGGGTTCCATGGCCCGAGCAAACTGTAACGGGTCTGGGAGGCGGAACCTCTGGGCTACAATACAAGGGGGCGGTCCTTGTAAGGGAGCGGGTGGCGACCAGGCAGGTAGTCACAGGAGGTGACCAGGACAGTCTCTGGGTGTACGGGCAGGAGGACACGGCAAGTGATCGGGGCAGTCTCTGGATAAAGGGTAGGTACGACCTGAGATGGCTGAACCTCCAGGTAGGCTAGCAAGGCAGATGAAGAATGTGTGCTCCCAGGTGAGCAAGCGAGAGTCTCTGGAATAGCAGGTGGTCACAGCACGTGACGGCGGAGCCTCCAGGTAGGCAAGCAGGCAGGTAACGGAGAAGCGCTCCCAGGTGAGCGGGCAAGAGTCTCAGGAATAGCTGGTGGTTACAGCACGTGACAGCGGAGCCTCCGGGCAGGCAAGCAGGCAGGTAGCGGAGAAGCGCTCCCAGGTGAGCGGGCAAGAGTCTGGAGTAGCTGGTGGTCACAGCACGTGACAGCGGAGCCTCCGGGCTGGCAAGCAGGCAGGTAACGGAGAGGCGCTCCCAGGTGAGCGGGCAAGAGTCTCAGGAATAGCTGGTGGTCACAGCACGTGACAGCGGAGCCTCCGGGCAGGCAAGCAGGCAGGTAGCGGAGAAGCGCTCCCAGGTGAGCGGGCAAGCTGGTCCATAGACAGACTGACCGGAGTTGTAAGGCAGACCGTCGGACCTCAGGCAAGCAAGCAGGTAGCTGATGTGCGCTCCCAGGTTAGCGGGCAGGCTGGTCCTTAGACAGACTGACAGGAGTTGTAAGGCAGACCGTCGGACCTCAGACTAGCAGACAGGTAGCAAGTAATCAGGCAGGAATCTGACAGGTAACTGGCAGGTAACTGGCAACGGGACCTGAGGGCTGAAGCACAGGTGAGACACAGGTGCAAACAACATTGCTCGGGCACCTCCATTTTGGAGGAGGTGCCTTATATATGATGAAGTCCTCCGGCCATTGGCCGGGGACTCCTTAGGACGGCGCGCGCGGCCCCTTTAAGAGGAGGGGAGCGCGCGCGCGCGCGCCCTAAGCACAGGGGCCGGGAAGGAGCGCGCGCTGAGAGCAGAGCGGGAGGAGGACGCCGGGAAGGAGCGCGCGCTGACAGCAGAGCGGGAGAGGAACGCCGGGCACGGGGCAGAGCGGTGAGGGGAGCAGCGTCCCTGCCTAGCAGAGGGCAGGGACGCCGGCACTACAACTACCATTCGAATGAGAAAAAAGGAAAGGATGATCCAGCATATCATTCTAGTTTCTTAAAATAAAACATAGCTTTTATTGTGCTCATTAAAACATTGCTACATATCAATTGTCCATGTGGTGCACTACAAGGATCAGGACCGAAGCGTTTCAACGTTTAAGTCTTAATCAGTTGTGCATTTACCATTTGAATGGGTCGAATGATAGTCAGAATGGCAAAGGCTCAGCTAATGATCAGCTCCAGGAGATCAAAGACAGTCTTAAGTTACCTGTGAGTACTGTGACAGTTAGAAGACGCCTGTGTGAAGCTAATTTCTTAGCAAGAAGTCCCTGCAAAAAGTACAAAAAGTGGACAGTAGAAGATTGGAAATGGGTGATTTGGAGTAATGAGACGAAAATCAATAGACTAGGCTCTGATGAGTGCAAATAGGTCTGGAAAAAACAAGGTAAAAAGGGGCTAACGGATTGAGAAATTGAAGGAACTGTCAAGTTCAGTGGAAGAAGCCTGATGATATGGGGTTGTTTCACAGCCAAAGCCATTGGATATTTCACCATGATCAATGGTGGTCTCAGTGCTGAAAAATATATATATACTCAAGGAGATGCAACAAAAATTTGAGGAAACGGGCTATCCTCTTGACTTGTTACAACAATCCATGCAATCTCCAATTTGTACACGCACCCCAACATCTAACCGGATCCCGTTTGTACATAAATACCATCCGGCAGCATTCATACTCCATAAAAAAATCTGACAACACTGGAACATTCTTAAAAGCGCCTATCCATCTGTACCTGAATTAAATTATCCTTCCCTCCCATGTTTCAAAAGAGACCCTAATATTAAAGATCGTCTCATCCATGCCGATTTTGGCATGGCAAAAAGCTCGCCATGCCAGGGGTTTCTGGAGACACCAAAGACTGGTACGTTCCTTTGTCATCAGTGCTACCAATGTGGCAACATTCTCCGTGGGAACACCATATATCATCCTCACTTGGGTAAACAATATCCCATCAAAGATTATCACATGATTAATTCCACTTTTGAAGTATGCCTCATCAAGTGCCCCTGTGGCCTTATTTATATAGGTAAAATGACCCAGCCCATTAGGGATCGTATTTCTAAGCACAAGTCCACCATACGCTAAAAGAATTTGCTGCTCCCATTACCATACCATTTTGCATCGGCCAATCATTCAGTGTTTCAATTGAAATTTCAGGTGATTGAGCATGTCCCTCCACCACGACGTGGAGGGGACTACATTCGCATGCTCAAATACAGGGAGGCCTACTGGATACACAAATTGCAATCTTTAAGTCCTAGAGGTCTTAACAGGGAATTTGACCTCCTCTTGTACACTTGAACGGTTCATAGTTGTGATTACTACGACATTGTTCTACTTAAAGCCCCCTACATGTTTTGTAATAATCTCTTTGAGACTTGTTCCTGTGCCATCACTGTCTCAGCAATGTATATGACCCAATTATGCTAGTTTTTGACTCTGACCATAAGAATTTCCAGTGAATATGTTCGATTCCATTATGATGGTTCTCCCTGAAGATAACTTGATATAAGGTATAGTATTTGCATAAGTACTAATTGATCTATTCATATGTCTAACAAATACCTTGTTATTTTCTAGAATCTGCCTTAACATCCACATTTCCCCTCCTGATTCCCATCCTACACCTCCGGACCATCCCTTACAACCTTGGTTCCACCCATTCTTGTCATCCCCAGTAATGGTCGCTATCTGTAGCACTGTGGAACGCATAATATCGGTGGTGGAATGCACTCGGTGCGTCACCTCCGCCCATGTGATCCACCGACATCCAATAAGACCTGTCGATGTCATCGTGGCGTCATTTCCGGTCTCGCAGGTTAGGACCTGCAGGACCGGAAATGACACCACGATGACTGGAGCACATCCACGGCGTATGCATCACACTGACACCCCATCCCTTTGTACCCATTGACATGTGTTGATTCCTGTCGTTTACTGATATTGTCATTGTTATATTCACTTTGATACATGACTATTTTTACTGTGACCTCACACTTGTACCACCATTTATTTTTGTTTTGTTATTTTATTTTGGTACACTGATGAAGGTTAACTGTGACCGAAACATTTACTTTTATTTTTTGTACTTCATTTCCCCTATTAAAATTTGATAAACAATCTATTTGAGTCATATGAGTGCCAAGTTTTTCAATATAGACTATTGGCTTTGGACCTTACTTGTGCACCAACCCACTCCAGGAGTGCGGTAGTTTTTTGTATACTCAGTGCTGAGCTATGTGTGAGTATCCAACAAGACAAGTTACTTTGCACACTCCAGTACTATGGGTATGAATAGGATGACATAGTGTTCCAGCAGGACAAAGACCAGAAGCATACATCGAGATTGGCGAAAAAATGGTTCAATGACAATGAAGTAGAGGTGCTGGATTAGCCTCCACAGTCCCCAGACCTCAACCCAATTGAACCCTTATGGGTAGAGTTGAAGAAAAAACTGTATACATACCCAAGTGAGTCGACCAGTATGCACCAACTTTGGGAATGTGTAGAAGAGACCTGGGATCAGATTTTGGTCAAGACATAATTGAATCTGATCAAGAGCATGCCCAGAAGGATTCAGGTAGTGTTGAAAGACAAAAATGGATTTATAAAATATTTAAACAATAATAAAAATTTTAATTTAGATTTTTAGGAGCAAAACAGTAACAATGCAGTGACATGACAAGAATCTGCATAACTAATCATAGGCAAAATAGTCGCAAGTCAAATTTATGTATGAGATAGCCAAGATGATTGTCTATAAAATAATGGTAGTCTCATGTTCGAAGTAGTAGTGGATAGTGAGATATAGAGCTTGAAAGTCAAAAGTTCAAAACATTGTTACCCTTTTGCTCATCACTGTATATATAGCGCTGTCCTCAGTAGTGTAGCTACCAGGAGGGCAGAGGGTGAGGTCACCCCAGACCCCTGAATCATAGAGGCCCACCCGAATCTTACACCACTCCAAACTGTATCTCTGTGGGCAGCACACCAATACAGTTCATCTTTACATTCTGAATGGCCTCACTATCTTTGCACCCCATATACTATACAATACCATCAAATTTTGTGTTCCAACAGTCTTAGAGGGATCTATCCACTGTGGGTTAGTGTCAGACCAATAGCGGTGGTTTTGTTTGTTAACTTCACCATTCACAAAAAAGTTTGCCTCATCACTGAACATAATGTACTGTGTAAACTGAGGGTCCTGTTCCAATTTTTGTTTTGCCCATTCTGCAAATTCAGTGCGCCGATCTGGGTCATCCTAATATCCGCCGAAGGGATGTTTGACTGATGCCACTCTCAAGTGACATGCGGCGAGTTCTACGCTGTGGGCTCTTGCTGAATGAAGCTAGGACAGCCACTGATGTTTCTTCATTAATGACAGTTTTCTTGAGTCCACATTTTGGCAAATCCAACACTGAACCAGTTTCACGAAATTTGGCAAACAGTTTGCTAACTGTAGCATGGGAGATGGGTGGTCTCGTAGGGTGTCTTGCATTGAAATCTGCTGAAATGACCCGGGTACTGCGTTCATCAAACATCAACACAATTTCTATCCGCTCCTCATGTGTTAACCTCTGCGACATGTCAATGGCTGTAAACAAAGAGAAACTTGTAAGTAACTCATGAAAGAATAAAGTTACGTTAAAACCAAGCACACCATTGTTTTTCTTATGAAATTCTCAATAAGTCTGATGTGTCACATGACCCTTTTCCCAATGAAAAAAATAAAGTTGGATCCAAAATGGCTGACTTCAAAATGGCCACCATGGTCACCACCCATCTGGAAAAGTTTTCCCCCTCCGATATACTAATATGCCACAAACAGGAAGTTGATATCACCAACCATTCCCATTTAATTTAGGTGTATCCATATAAATGGCCCACCCTGTAGTGTCCTCTCCAATTTACTGCCCATTTATCATACAACAGTATATCCACCTCCGAATCCAACCATAGATATCATCTAATCCTTTGTATTACTTGGATATTTGGGTTATTGTTGTGGATTTATCACTGCTAAAATCAGTAGAAATTACACCTGAATTACATTGTATGGCAGTAATGACATTGTGTCACCTTGTAAAAGGTTTCAGAGGTCAAGGTAGATAATTAAAGTCCATTTCATCTATATGCTAATGAATTGGCTGCGTGACCTGGTCTGGTCCCTTTAAATAACATCTGCTGCTCCTGTTGATGACACCACGGAATGTTGTGGTTTCTGGCTCCGCCCCTTGCATTATGACATCACACACATTATATAAGGAGCTGCAGAGACAACATTCCATCTGAAAGTTGCAGTTATTGGAGAGAGAGGTAAGTCGGCTCTATGTCACCTCTTGTTGTGTCCTTCATTCTCTTCTTTCATCTATTTCTCATTTATTTTTTATTCATTAAGGATTCTTTATTCTATATAATACAACAGGTCCAAAATAAATACTGAACCCCTCAGATTAGGTGACGTACATGTTTTACAGCATTTCTTCCAATAATAAAGACAGATACATCCCGTCACATCCTATATATCCAAGTGCAGAAATGACAGTGATTTACCGATTCTCCATCACATCTTATTGGTTTCTGACTTACTTGCTCATCACATCCATAGAATAGTTATAGAATAATTATAATTGAAAGAATCCCCTCAGCCATAACTGGAACACAACAACTTCTCAATTTTTGGGCCATGTATTGTTTTACAATCATTCAAATCTGGGAGATGAACGTTATATCCTGTAAAGCGAACACATGTAACCTGAAGATGCAGTAATTATGTAATTGTCTGGTGTTATTGAGACATATAGTGATATACAATCCAGATCAAAAATTTAAATCCAACCAATTTTGGGAAATATCTGTACAACACCAATGTATATACATATTAGCTCCATATATAGTGAAACTATTTAAATAGTTCCCCATATTGGTAGGATTCCTATTGTTTGATCTCTAGTGTATTGAGCAATGCACTTCAATGGAAGCTGGCAGTAACAGCCACCACTTGGAAGATCACGGAATGTTGGGGTTGTTGATTCCGCCCCCATTAGATACTTCATGTGATGTCACTGAATGTTATGGTTGTTAGCTCTGCCCACATTAGCTCTTATTTTTCATGTCATGGAATGTTCTCGTTGCTGGTTTTGCCCCCATCATCTACTATTTGTAATGTTTTGGTTGTTGGTCCCTGATTTGGCACCCAGATAAGCCAAGCTGAAGGATGATGATAATGGACTTTATCTTGTTACCTCATGAACATTCTTGGTGTTGCCCCTCAGGAGGTGGCCAGTTGACATTTACTTGTGTTCAACTATATAAAGTGTGCTGCTTATCTGATGGTTAGTGCTGCGCTCACTCATTATTAGTGATGGGCGAGCACTAAAATGCTCGGGTGCTCATTGCTTGAGCCAAGCACATTCGAATACTCGGTTGCTCGACTCGAGCAATGAGCCCAATGTAAGTCTATGGGAAATTCAAGCATTTTTCAGGCGGGTCTTCTATACTGTTATTGCATATGCAGTGAGTGGCAGGTCTGCCCAAAATTTGGAAACACCCCAATACCCCTTTGAAAATTTGGATGCACCCCAATACCCCTTTGAAAATTTGGACGCACCCCAAAACCCCTTTGAAGAGACTTAGAGGATGTTCCCATAATTAGGAAGTGGGTCTCCCATACTGTTTGCCTATGCAGTGAATGCAAGGGTTGCCAAAAATTTGGAGGCACTCCAATGCCCCTTGGAAGAGACGTGGAGGTCAGAGGGCCTCCTGAAAACAATGTTCCCATTATTAGGAAGTGGGTCTCCCATTGTGTTTGTCTATGCAGTGAATTCAAGGGTTGCCAAAAATGGGCACTCGGCATGATGGGAGGAAGGAGGTTCAGGGTGAAGAATATGTGGTCCAGACTCACGGCTACTGAGAATTGACCGTGTGGAAGACAGGGTGGTGGTGGTGGTGGCTAAGTGACTGGAAGCATTATCTGCTATCCAACCAATAACCTTTTCACACTGCTCTGTATTCAATAGTGGTGTTCTGCGGTCCCCTATTAATTGGGACAGGAAGGTCGAGCGAGAAGATGTGGGTGTTTGTTGTGGCACAATTTCAGATTGCCCACGACCTTGGCCTCTGCATGCACCATCACATCAACTTCCCCGTCCCTTGCCACGTGCCTTGCCCATGTTAAATGAAGGACAATATCTTCCACGCTCACTACAAATGGCTGAATTTGGAGCGAACTTATATGTGATCCGTGTGACGGACAAACCACAGTTTTAAATAGCTGGCCTGTAGGTGACTATTTTGAACAGCAAACTTGTGTCAATAGCTTCACTGACACACTGAAATTTTTTTAATGGAGGCCAGAAATGGCAGTATTTTCAGTGCAAATATATGTGATCTGTGCGACGGACAAATCACAGTTTTAAATAGCTGGACCTGGCTGTATTCTGCAATGCCAACAAGCAAATAGCGCAGAAAAACGGTGTTCTCTGGTTTGCATTTTAAGCAAATAATGAGGATTAAGATCCAAAATAAAATTATTCCTGGCCACTGAGACCTGGGCCTATTTCTAGAAATATTTAACAGCAGCAGCAGCAGCAGCAGACAAAACTGGAATAGAGCCTCTTGTGCTATATGCACTGCAGTCTGCTATATACACTGCCTGCCTGATAACTCTGCAGATGGATTAGTCCTCAGAAGGACTGTTTGTTGAGATGGATATGTGTCTCTAATATCGTTTTGTATACCTACACTAACTAGAAACAAGAAAATCTCTCCCTAGCTCAGCAGCACCTCTCCCTACACTGTCTGATTCTGGAGTGACTGTGACAAGCACGGCGGTACCAGTTCTGATATAGACCTGATGACGCTGTGCAGCCATCCAATCACTATAATGCCACAACCACCATGGCTGCAGCATTACAATGAGTGGCAGGCAATCCCTGCATGTTGATTGGCGCTCTAAAGAGCACCATATATGCAGGGACGGGACCCGAGCGCCCGCCGAGCAACCTGGAAATACTCGTCGAGCGCCGAGCATCTCGAGTAGTGAGATGCTCGAGCGAGCACCGAGCAGTAGCGAGCATGCTCGCTCATCACTACTCATTACATGTAAGTGCATTACTCTGTCTGGGTCTCCTACCACATCCAAAATATATTGAACCCCATATTAGAGCCACCACTCCTGAATTTGTCTCTTCCTATCCTACCCCTGGTATATGGGGAGAGATATCTACTCCTGTGGGAGGGATAGTTTATAGTGGCGTGGATGGAGCACACTTGATCACTCCAAAAAATAAACCAGGAGGAGATAGACAGGATGACTGAGGCACAATTGTCACCTCAGGCCTCCACCTATCCTGGACAGGTTGGGAGTTAAACTAGCAAATAAACTAAATAAATATGCTAATATAATGAATGGAATAGTGAAACAATAAGTTCTATTCATACTCTTAATGAGGAGGCTGCTCAGGTTAGGAAGGTAGCCCTTCACAGAATTACCCTTAACTACCTGTTAGCAATTGAAGGTGGAACTTGTGCTGTTATAGCTGAGGAATTCTGCTTCTGGATTGAAGATGCACATGATTAAAATGAGAGAAACATGGACATGGTAAAAGAGCTGCAACAAAAAGCTAGAGACATACATCCAAGGAGGGATGGAATTCCTTCTCCTGGATGGAGTCTATCAGAGTTTGGTTAAACAATATACTCTTAACTTTGCTAAAGCCAATAGTGGTAGTGATAGGATTGATTGTATTCATCTTGATTGCCTGGAAATTATTAATGTGATGTGTTTCTCATTGCAGGAAATGAATTATACTTTGGAATCACTGTTGACACAGACAGAAGAGGACCAATAATATGTCCGCCCCTGATTTTAACCATAGGAAGGATGACACTACAGCTACAGAGGTGACCGTCTGATAGCCTAGCTCGACTACCCACCTCTCCTGAAGACCCTTTCAGCCTTTTGAGACTTGGGTGGAGGACATCATCTCTGAAAATAGGGTCCCAGAGCTGCACCCCAACAGTTTGAGCAGCACTCTCACTCTCCGGAGTGTTTCTTGTGGTGGGATGCAGGTCTGGACAACAGTCGTCTGTCGTCCTTCTATTAGATAGATAGGAATGAATGTATGTGTGTGTATGCTTTAATAAAGATTGAGGAATGCTTAGATGAAATGACAACTATAAGGCAGCCAGGAATGGATGTCAGACATCCCATCATCTATGCAGGCTAGCTGTATACTTCGTGTAGTACGGGCTGTCAAAGGGGTCATTTCACAATAGGCAGGAACATAGGTAGCGCAGGTCTGGACCGCTGTCGTCATCCTATTAGGTAGATAGGAATGAATGTATGTGTGTCTATGCTTTAATACAGATTGAGTGAATGCTTAGATGAAATGGCAACTATAAGGCAGCCAGGAATGGATGTCAGACATCCCATCATCTATGCAGACTAGCTGTATACTTTGTGTAGTACGGGCTGTCAAAGGGGTCATTTCACAATAGGCAGGAACATAGGTAGCTAGGTTACATAATGTGTAATAATGAAACTATCAAAGGGTGAGGTACTGTGGAAGAAATGACAATTCCATTGTCCTCCCTTTGATCTTAATATCTCTACATTTTGTATAATAATTAGAAAATGTTCAATAAAAACAATTTGGACAAGAAATAGAATATCTTTTCGTGACTCCTTCATGAACATTGTGTATACTAAATACTAAAATACTGTAAGAGCCGCCCCCGGCTGAGCCAAGCTGAAGGGGGAGAATGGACTTTATCTGGTCACTTCATGAACATTCTTGATGTTGTCCCTCAGGAGGGGCCAGTTGGCATTGTAGATGTGTATAACCTTATAAAATGTGCTGCTTATCTGATGGTTAGTGCTGCGCTCACTCATTACATGTAAGTGCATTACTCAGTCACTAAGCGCTCGCTCACACAGTCATCGATTCTCTCATGCGAGAGAATAGGGCCGATTATGCTGATGTCACTTGGAGCAAACTCTGTCAGAGTTTGAGCCAAGTGTAATCTTAGGCCACATTCACACATACAGTATTTGGTCAGTATTTTACATTAGTATTTATAAGCCAAAACCAGGAGTGGAACAATCAGAGGAAAAGTATCATAGACACATGTGCACCACTTCTGCATTTTTCACCCACTCCTGGTTTTGGCTTACAAATGCTGATATAAAATACTGACCAAATACTGAACATGTGAACGTTGCCTTAGTGTGATCTAACTCTGTTGCATAAGAGAATCGTATCATAGGTGCGGAAAAGACAGAGAACTTTTTAGTTCTCCATCTTCTCTATTCTCTGTGTCCACGGTAATGGGACTGCACTTGGATGACATCCGAGTGCAGTCTGATATTTTACAAGCATGCTACAATTTTTTTTCTCATGCCGTATCTACATGAGAAAAAAATTGCAGATCTGCACTGCCCCGTATTATAACATTGGGCCTACTGCTACCTGATAAAACATCAGATAGCACTCAGCTATGTTATATTGTCCTGTGAGCGGGCCCTTATTGTAATAAACTAACTTTCTTTTCCCTTGCAACAGCTGTCATAACATTGGTTTATTATCCAAACATGACCCCCGTCTATTACTGAGAGCTGTAGAAGACCATGTACACTCCAGCAGTAATCATTTACATTTCCTTTGTGTAATATGATTAGAGTTGAGCCACCCCCCCGTAGTGTTCAGGTTCGGTTCGGTTCGTAGAACACCGGTATGTTCGCCGAACTGTTCGTCGAACACCGTTAAAACCAATGGCAGGCAAACAAAAACACATAGAAACACATAGAAAACACCTTCAAAGGTGTCCAAAAGCTGACAAACTGCTCAGAAGACACAACTAACACATGGAAAAGTGACAAGTACATATAGTCATGCGAAAAGAAAAGAGGTGGAGGAGTAAAAGGAGGGGGAGACACAGATATAGGCATGTCATGCCCTTCTAAAATCAAGAAAGGCTGGAGTAAAAATCTAAAATCAGCCTACCAACACCCAGACGTCGTGACAAGAAAATTAAAAAAAGAAATATCTTTAGGTAGAATGGCGGTTCCATTCAGAACACTTTCCTTACAAGACGTAGTGGTATCCCCGTTGGGAGTCGTGCCAAAAACGGAACCCAATACATTCGGACTAATCCACCATTTGTCATATCCAAGGGGCAGGTCAGTAAACGACAACATCAACGTGGAACCAGGTACAGTAGTATATACTGTACATCCTTTGACAAGGCAATCAGGCGGGTCAAGAAGTTGGGAAGGGCCACCCTAATGTCCAAAACAGACGTTGAGGGGGCGCCTATTGGGCTGCTTCTGGGAAGGAGCATACTATATAGATCGCTGTTTGCCCATGGGGTGCTCCAGATCCTGCTCACTATTTGAGGCGTTTAGTTGCTTCCTCGCATGGGTTGTCATGGACGTTTCTAAGGGGGCACATATTATCCATTACCTCGACAACTTCTTATGCCTGGGCCCAAAAGATTCACCACAGTGTGAATACACGCGGCAGTCCACCTGTGAGAAGGAGAGAGCTGGAGGGAGAGCGGACACCACAGAGCCGAGGAGTTACATTGATGACATCTTAATAATCTGGACTGAGTCTGAACGAGAACTTCTAAATTTCCATGACGAATTCAATACATTTCATCCCACCATAAACTTGACATTGGACTACTCAAAAACGGAAATCAACTTCCTGGATATCACCATAAAAATTCAAAATGGTTCAATCCAGACCTCGGTGTATTGGAAACCTATTGACCATCCCACACACCTCAGACGGGGACAGCTGTCACCCAAAATACATTAAAAAGTCCATCGTCTACAGTCAGGCCCTTAGATATAATTGTATCTGTTCCAGCCCAAAGGACAGGGATAAACACTTAAACCATCTTAAAAAAGACAATTTTAAATCAAGGCTACCACCCCACCTCCTTTGATGATCATATCATTAGGGCCACAAGGATCCCTAGAAGTCAATTACTTCAATACGGAGAAAAAGAGGAAAATAATTGTCTTCCTCTGGTGGTGACCTACAACCCACAGCTTGAGGTACTAAGAAAAACTGCTAAAAAACATCATATCCTAGGGTTTGGAGCGGATGGATTCTGTTTCAGTACTCACCTGATTTTCATGACCTATTCTAATAGTTTCAACAGATGCTTGCGATTGGGTTCATAATTAGTCACAACGGCATAAGGACCCCCCCTCCCACTCTCCCTTGACCCTCTGTCTTTTCTTCTCTCTTTTCTCCCTCCTTTTCTTTTTTCTTTTAATATGGGCTTTTCAGATACAATATAGAAATTGCCTCAACATATGATCCTCTTATAGGCGGATATCTTATAAACATTATATTGTTCAATACACTATCATTTGAATTGTTATTTGAAAAAAGTGACACCATTTGAACTTTGGACATATTTTATATGTCTATTTTGTTATATTTTCTTCAAAGTCGAATACAAAACAATACATTTTTTCTTGATCTGCAAACTGTAAAATGTAGCATCGGCGTCTCTGCCCCGTTCTAGGCAGAGACGCCGTCCCTCTCACCTCCCCGCTCCTGGCGCGGCGTCCTCCAGCGCTTCTCTCCCCGCTGCTTCCGGCACGCGCTCCTTCCCCGGTAGTGTGCTTAGGGCGTGCGCGCGCTCCCCCTCTCTTAAAGGGACCGCGCGCGCCGTCCTAAGGAGTCCCCGGCCAATTGCCGGAGGACCTCCCATATAAAAGGCACCTCCTCCAAAATGGAGGTGCCTGAGCAATGTTGTAGCACTGTTCACTACTCTGCTTCAGCCCTCAGGTCCCGTTGCCAGTTACCTGCCAGATACCTGCCAGATTCCTGCCAGTCTGCTGTCTTATTCCTGCCTGATATCCTACTACCTGCCTGCTAGCCTGAGGTCCGACGGTCTGCCTTCCAACTCCTGTCAGTCTGTCTAAGGACCGGCTTGCCCGCTCACCTGGGAGCGCACATCTTCTACCTGCCTGCTTGCCTGAGGTCCGACAGTCTGCCTTCCAACTCCTGTCAGTCTGTCTAAGGACCAGCTTGCCCGCTCACCTGGGAGCGCTCATCTGCTGCCTGTCTGCTAGCCTACCTGGAGGCTCTGCCATCACGTGCTGTGACCACCCGCCTGTCCAGAGACTCCTGCCCGCTCACCTGGGAGCGCTCATCTGCTACCTGTCTGTTGGTCTTCCTGGAGGCTCCGCCGTCACATGCTGTGACCACCCGTTTGTCCAGAGACTCTCGCCTGCTCACCTGGGAGCTCACGTCTATCATCAGCCGCCACAGGTCGTACCAATCCTTTACCCAGAGACTGCCCCGGTCACTTGCCGTGACCTCCTGCCCGTTCATCCAGAGACTGCCCCGGTCACTTGCCGTGACCTCCTGCCCGTTCATCCAGAGACTGCTCCGGTCACTTGCCGTGACCTCCTGCCCGTTCATCCAGTGACTGCCCCGGTCACTTGCCGTGACCTCCTGTCCGTTCATTCAGAGACTGTCCCGGTCACCTGCTGTGACTGCCTGCCCGTCTACCTGGGTCGCCACCCGCTCCCTTACAAGGACCGCCCCCTTGTATAGTAGCTCAGAGGTTCCGCCTCCCAGACCCGTTACATAAAATGATTCATAATTAATTCTTAATTAATGTTTAATTGATATTTAATAAAACAGATTGAATATAAAAACTTCATATCCTATACAAAAGTGATTGGCATAATTATAAAAGGAGAAGAAAAGGAAAAATGTGTTTGAAAGCACTCAGGATCACCAAAAATACAAATAAATAATAATATTGAAGTTTATTAAACAAAGAAAAAAACAAAACAATTAAAAACACTTAAAGGGAATCTGTCATCCCCTGGGACCTATCAGACCACTAATATGGGCATACAGGTGATAGAAATGTGAATCTATACTTACCTGTATGGCCCATATTGGCGGTCTTGTGGCTGTGAAATTGCTTTTTATTACTTGTGGGTTATGCTGTGTTTCTGTCCGGGGGACGGGAAGAAATCCCACCTACTTTTTTAATTAAAATATTTCTCCCCTCCCCTGCACGTCACAGAGCCCTGTGACGTGCAGTACCCATGGCCGGATCCTGCGCCTGCGCACTTGACCTGTTATTTCCCTGCCGTCTGTGTACAAGTGTAGAGCAGGGATCTAGTGCGCAGGCGCCGGGAAGTCAGAGTGACTCGCCTGCGCACAAGTTCCCTGCTCTACACTTGTAGATCCGGCCATGGGAACTGTGACGGGCAGGGGAGGTGAGAAATATCTTAATTAAACTGTGACGGGCAGGGGAGGTGAGAAATATTTTAATTAAACAAGTAGGTGGGATTTCTTCCCGTCCCCCGGACGGGAGCACAGCGTAACCAACAAGTAATAAAAAGCAATTTCACAGCCGCAAGACTGCTAATATGGGACATACAGGTAAGTATAATACCTCATCTAATTGATACATATAAATATCAAACAACCTCCTCCTATGTATCAGGTGCCAAAATATCTAAAGCTACTCTGGACAAGCAGTTTGTGACGCCCTCCCTGAGCCGTTTGGGGGGTGTACTCAGACGGCGGGCCGGTGGTATGGTGTGGTGGGATGTCGTCGTGGCCGTGGCCCGATCCATGCCCAGGGCTGTCACAATAAAAAGATGGGCTATTGGATGAGTGGTTGTTCGACTACGCCACCTGTGGTTTCTGGTGAAGGCCACCAGCACTGCAACAGTCCTCTGAGGCTGATGTTCTGGCAGCTTGGTTGGTACTACTCCCCACAGGTGGAGCGGCGCCTCAGGGCAGCGTAAGAAGAGAGAGGGGGTATACAGAGTAGAGCGCTGGCGGGTGCAGAGCCGCGGAGGAATGAACAGTCAGAGGCAGTAATTGAAGTCATCCAAGTCTTTACTCACAGTTGTGCTTTCTCAGCTCAGAGCTTCTCTCTGCTGTCACACGGCGAGCTGCGGCCGCCAGGGTGGGGTTCAGCACACTCCGGGTAGTTCAGGTGCACTTGACAGGACCCCCGTTCTAGTGTGTTCCTCTCTCTGGTTGTACTTGTACCGCCTTGTGTCCCCCACTGAGACCCGTACAGGTACTGCGATGTCCTATATGGGTAACTTGTAGCTCCCGGACCGACTGGGTGCCCTTTTTGGTGACTGTGGTGTGAACGTGGCGTTAGGCAGGGTCCCTCTGGATAAACGCAGATTAAGGAATACAGGTGGCAACTCTGCTCCGTCCGTATCCCCCTGGGATCCACTTAAGCCTCCAGACTTTTCTGACAGGGACGTGAAGTGCAAAGTCAGATAATCGGGGACCGGTACCCCCTCTTGCGGCAGGGTCTCTCTGGCAGGGCCAGAATAAGGGTTGCAGGTGGCAACTCCACTCCGTCTGCACCCCCCTGAGATCCTTTTGCCTGTGGAGCTTTTCTCCTCTGCTCCCCTCCTGGGCCTTCTTGATTGGACTCTGACCGGGGACAGAGCCGGCTATAACTCAACTCTGCCCCAATCCCCCATCTCGAGGCCTGAGACCGGGAACCGCAGACCCCTGAGCCGGCCGCAGCCTTGTGCTGTCAGACCGTCTGAAAGACTCACGACTAAAGACACGGTTATAAAAATGGCCTCTGATTATTTATGATTCTATTAAGTGCTACAGTAAAGTGCTTCCTCCACGCTCACTCACTACATGGTTCCCCCTGACTATTGGTTCCCCCCAACTCCTCTATTCGAGGTCGGGGCAGCACTATGGTGCTTTAGACCTCCCTGCAGAATGGGAGTGGTGTAGTGCTGAGTGTGTGGTTGGGGTCCTGTGTGGTGCTCCATCCTTACCTCGGAGAGGAGATACCACACCTTGTTCTGAGGTGCTGTACCCCTGTGGCGACTGAACCCTCAGGTTCGCGGGCTGCAATAGAGTAAAAGATTGGTACATTTCAGACATTCAAAAAATTTTAAATGCTTTGTAAACAATAAACAATCTTCCCTTTATGGGAGGCTCAGATACTTTAACGTTACAGGATATATGGTATAAACATATTCAACATTAAAGAGACATTATGCATGTAGAAAAATATTAGATAAAAAGTGTTAGCTCAGCAGCATGAGGGACCTGTCCAAAACCCTCAACGTAAGCCCTGGGGTGGCTGCAGGGCATAAAGATCCCGAGTTGGACCTCCAGTAGAGCCACAACCAGACAGGTTTTGCTTCTGAGGTCAGAGGTAGAGATGATTTTGCATACAACCAATAGGGGGCACCTAAATAGGTGCAAACTATGTACAATGTTAGTCTGTCTACTGCTCAATGTCCGCAGGGACAAATGTTTGTTTCAGATAAACCGGGTGTAAAAAGGAACATGAAAACAAATAAAAGTTCACACAACAGGGAGGTGCATCCTCCGGGGCTGCTCAACAGTGGTATCCCCACTGGGGAAAAAGCTCGTGCTTGCCGACGAAGCCTGACCGGTCCTCTGCGACCAGGTGTGTGGATGCATCTTCTTTAAACACCCTGTGGACATCCAGGGCATACCACCCACGCTCCCCGTGGTGGCGGGAGTAGGACACCAGATCACCCGGGTAGAGGTTCCGGCCAGGGTGGCCCTGCTGCAGCCGCGGCTCGACGTCCCGCCGGTTGACGAAGACGTCCCGGTTAAACTGTGGGCTACGGATGAAGCCCGATCCTGCCTCCTGGTGGAAGCGCACGATAAAGCCTTCCTCCCGGGGGCTTGGACGGGTGGCCTCCGCCTGACGGGCCTTTGTTGTAGCAGCTTTGGCGCGCACCTCCAGGCGCTCACAGCGGATCCTCCTCTCTCACCGCTCCTTCTCGAGCTGGAGGAGCGCCTTATGGCAGAACTCCTCCCACCTCCGCGCTTCAGACAGGGTCTCCCGGAGGAAGCCCATCAGGTCCCCCCCCTGGTTGTTCTAGGCAAACTCTTCTGCCGCCGGGCAGGCGACTGGAGGTGTGGGCAGCGACAATAACAGGGGGCGTTGCGGGCCCTCTATTGGTGCGGACCGGTCCGGGTTGGGGCAGGTGTGCACCCAGGAGAGTGCAGGGTTCTCCGGATTGGGAGTCGGGAGGCATAGTAGGCCTCTGGAAGTGGCGGTGGCTTGGGCCTCGACCTCCAGAGCCATGAGTTGCACCCAAACGATGGCGCCCGGGGACAGGGGTGACGGCAGGAGATCTAGGAGGGCTTCGGTGCATCCCGCGCCCGGGATAGGGGTTTCGGCCTTACCCGCTCTTGGGCTGCACAGGGCCTCCTGGGCTTCCTCCGCCTGGGCTGGGGCCTCAGTAGTCAGGCGCGACGAGCTCTGGCGGCGGGCCCTGATCTTGCGCAGTACCTCTTCTCTACGTTCGGCAGCGGCCAGTTGTTGGGCCTCTTCGACCCTCCGGGTCAGATCCTGTGTTTCACCGCGGAGGAACTCGGCCTCCTCCACGGTCAGGTGTATTCCCTCCATAGTGAGGGAGGTGGCAGCTGGTGGGCCAGCGATGGAGGGCATCTCCTTCGCGGCGTCCATCTCTGCTGCAGGGTGCGGTCTCTCTAGACTTGTTGTGGATACACCCTGTCTCCTCCTCCTTTTGGGGCGGCTCCGGGGCGGCTGGCTGACGGGCACTCCTTGGGACGTCTCATCCATCTTGACGGACACTACTATGCGGACAAACTCTGATGCAAGGGGCGGTCTGTATTTTTGGCGCCATTGGAGAGCCAGGCCCACGATAGGAGGTCTTAGGTGGCTGTCGTTTTTGCACATAATGGCGTCCGTTGTTCTTGGGCGGACGCCACATTGTGTGTATAAAGACAGTCTTTTGTGAAACGAGCACAGTACCCAGCGGCAATGGGGATTAACTTCTTCCGTTGCTGCGGGCACGCAATCCTGCCGACTTCGCCAAGTTTGTGATGCCCTCCCTGAGCCGTTTGGGGGGTGTACTCGGACGGCGGGCCGGTGGTATGGTGTGGCGGGATGTCGTCGTGGCCGTGGCCCAGTCCGTACCCAGGGCTGTCACAATAACAAGATGGGCTATTGGATGAGTGGTGGTTCGACTACGCCACCTGTGGTTTCTGGTGAAGGCCACCAGCACTGCAACAGTCCTCTGAGGCTGATGTTCTGGCAGCTTGGTTGGTACTACTCCCCACAGGTGGAGCGGCGCCTCAGGGCAGCGGAAGAAGAGAGAGGGGGTATACAGAGTAGAGCGCTGGCGGGTGCAGAGCCGCGGAGGAAAGAACAGTCAGAGGCAGTAATTGAAATCATCCAAATCTTTACTCACAGTTGTGCTTTCTCAGCTCAGAGCTTCTCTCTGCTGTCACACGGCGAGCTGCGGCCGCCAGGGTGGGGTTCAGCACACTCCGGGTAGTTCAGGTGCACTTGACAGGACCCTCGCTCTAGTGTGTTCCTCTCTCTGGTGGTACTTTTACCGCCTTGTGTCCCCCACTGAGTCCCGTACGGGTACTGTGATGTCCTATATGGGTAACTTGTAGCTCCCGGACCGACTGGGTGCCCTTTTTGGTGACTGTGGTGTGAACGTGGCGTTAGGCCGGGTCCCTCTGGATAAACGCAGATTAAGGAATACAGGTGGCGACTCTGCTCCGTCCGTATCCTCCTGGGATCCACTTAAGCCTCCAGACTTTTATGACAGGGACGTGAAGTGCAAAGTCAGATAATCGGGGACCGGTACCCCCTCTTGCGGCAGGGTCTCTCTGGCAGGGCCAGAATAAGGGTTGCAGGTGGCGACTCCGCTCCGTCCGCTCCCCCCAGAGATCCTTTTGCCTGTGGAGCTTTTCTCCTCTGCTCCCCTCCTGGGCCTTCTTGGTTGGACTCTGACCGAGGACAGAGCCGGCTATAACTCAACTCTGCCCCAATCCCCCGTCTCGAGGCCTGAGACCAGGAACCGCAGACCCCTGAGCTGGCCGCAGCCTTGTGCTGTCAGACCGTCCCAAAGACCCACGACTAAAGACACAGTTATAAAAATGGCCTCTGATTATATATGATTCTATTAAGTGCTACAGTAAAGTGCTTTCTCCACGCTCACTCACTACATGGTTCCCCCTGACTTTTGGTTCCCCCCAACTCCTCTATTCCAGGTCGGGGCAGCACTATGGTGCTTTAGACACCCCTGCAGCACGGGAGTGGTGTAGTGTTGAGTGTGTGGTTGGGGTCCTGTGTGGTGCTCCATCCTTACCTCGGAGAGGAGACACCACACCTCGTTCTGAGGTGCTGTACCCCTGTGGCGACTGAACCCTCAGTGGTGCCACATTCCCCCCTGGTGAAACACAGCACATCCGCGGGCTGCAATAGAGTAAAAGATTGGTACATTTCAAACATTCAAAAATTTTTAAATGCTTTGTAAACAATAAACAATCTTCCCTTTATGGGAAGCTCAGATACTTTAACGTTACAGGATATATGGTATAAACATATTCAACATTAAAGAGACATTATGCATGTAGAAAAATATTATAGAAAAAGTGTTAGCTCACCAGCATGAGGGACCTGTCCAAAACCCTCAACGTAAGCCCTGGGGTGGCTGCAGGGCATGAAGATCCCGAGTTGGACCTCCAGTAGAGCCACAACCAGACAGGTTTTGCTTCTGAGGTCAGAGGTAGAGATGATTTCGCATAAAACCAATAGGGGGCACCTAAATAGGTGCAAACTATGTACAATGTAAGTCTGTCTACTGCTCAATGTCCGCAGGGACAAATGTTTGTTTCAGATAAACCGGGTGTAAAGACGAGCATGAAAACAAATAAAAGTTCACACAACAGGGAGGTGTATCCTCCGGGGCTGCTCAACAGTGGGATCCCCACTGGGGAAAAGTCTCGTGCTTGCCGACGGAGCCTGACCGGTCCTCTGTGACCAGGTGCGTGGGGGCATCTTCTTTAAACACCCTGTGGACATCCAGGGAATACCACCCACGCTCCCCGTGGTGGCGGGTGAAGGACACCAGATCACCCGGGTAGAGATTCCGGCCAGGGTGGCCCTGCTCCAGATGCAGCTCGACGTCCCGCCGGTTGACGAAGACGTCCCAGTTAAACTGTGGGCTACGGATGAAGCCCAATCCTGCCTCCTGGTGGAAGCGCACGATAAGGCCTTCCTCCCGGCGGCTTGGACGGATGGCCTCCGCCTGATGGGCCTTTGTTTTAGCAGCTTTGGCGTGCACCTCCAGGCGCTCACAGCGGATCCTCCTCTCTCGCCGCTCCTTCTCGAGCTGGAGGAGCTCCTTACGGCAGAACTGCTCCCACCTCCGCGCTTCAGACAGGGTCTTCCGGAGGAAGCCCATCAGGTCCCCCCCCCGGTTGTCCCAGGAAACTCTTCTGCCACCAGGCAGGCGACCGGAGGTGCGGGCAGCGGCAATAACAGGGGGCGTTGCTGGCCCTCACTTGGTGCGGACCGGTCCGGGTTGGGGCAGGTGTGCACCCAGGAGAGTGCAGGGTTCTCCGGATTGGGAGTCGGGAGGCATAGTAGGCCTCCGGGAGAGGCGGTGGCTTGGGCCTCGACCTCCAGAGCCATGAGTTGCACCCAAACGATGGCGCCCGGGGACAGGGGTGACGGCAGGAGATCTAGGAGGGCTTCGGTGCATCCCGCGCCCGGGATAGGGGTTTCGGCCTTACCCGCTCTTGGGCTGCACAGGGCCTCCTGGGCTTCCTCCGCCTGGGCTGGGGCCTCAGTAGTCAGGCGCGACGAGCTTTGGTGGCGGGCCTTGATCTTGCGCAGCACCTCTTCCCTCCATTCGGCAGCGGCCAGTTGTTGGGTCTCTTCGACCCTCCGGGTCAGATCCTGCGTTTCACCGCGGAGGAACTCGGCCTCCTCCACGGTCAGGTGTATTCCCTCCATAGTGAGGGAGGTGGCAGCTGGTGGGCCAGCGACGGAGGGCATCTCCTTCGCGGCGTCCATCTCTGCTGCAGGGTGCGGTCTCTCTGGACTTGTTGTGGCTACACTCTGTCTCCTCCTCCTTTTGGGGCGGCTCCAGGGCGGCTGGCTGACGGGCACACCTTGGGACGTCCCATCCATCTTGACGGACACTACTATGCGGACAGTCTCTGATGCAAGGGGCGGTCTGTATTTTTGGCGCCATTGGGGAGCCAGGCCCACGATAGGAGGTCTTAGGTGGCTGTCGTTTTTGCACATAATGGCGTCCGTTGTTCTTGGGCGGACGCCATATTGAGTGTATAAAGACAGTCTTTTGTGAAACGCGCACAGTACCCGGCGGCAATGGGGACTAACTTCTTCCGTTGCTGCGGGCACGCAATCCTGCCGACTACGCCATGTTTGTGATGCCCTCCCTGAGCCGTTTGGGGGGTGTACTCGGATGGCGGGCCGGTGGTATGTTGTGGCGGGATGTCGTCGTGGCCGTGGCCCGGTCCGTGCCCAGGGCTGTCACAATAAAAAGATGGGCTTTTGGATGAGTGGTTGTTCGACTACGCCACCTGTGGTTTCTGGTGAAGGCCACCAGCACTGCAACAGTCCTCTGAGGCTGATGTTCTGGCAGCCTGGTTGGTACTACTCCCCACAGGTGGAGCGGCGCCTCAGGGCAGCGTAAGAAGAGAGAGGGGGTATACAGAGTAGAGCGCTGGCGGGTGCAGAGCCGCGGAGGAATGAACAGTCAGAGGCAGTAATTGAAGTCATCCAAGTCTTTACTCACAGTTGTGCTTTCTCAGCTCAGAGCTTCTCTCTGCTGTCACACGGCGAGCTGCGGCCGCCAAGGTGGGGTTCAGCACACTCCGGGTAGTTCAGGTGCACTTGACAGGACCCACGCTCTAGTGTGTTCCTCTCTCTGGTTGTACTTGTACAGCCTTGTGTCCCCCACTGAGTCCCGTACAGGTACTGCGATGTCCTATATGGGTAACTTGTAGCTCCAGGACCGACTGGGTGCCCTTTTTGGTGACTGTGGTGTGAACGTGGCGTTAGGCCGGGTCCCTCTGGATAAACGCAGATTAAGGAATACAGGTGGCGACTCCGCTCTGTCCGTATCCCCCTGGGATCCACTTAAGCCTCCAGACTTTTCTGACAGGAACATGAAGTGCAAAGTCAGATAATCGGGGACCGGTACCCCCTCTTGCGGCAGGGTCTCTCTGGCAGGGCCAGAATAAGGGTTGCAGGTGGCGACTCCGCTCCGTCCGCACCCCCCTCAGATCCTTTTGCCTGTGGAGCTTTTCTCCTCTGCTCCCCTCCTGGGCCTTCTTGGTTGGACTCTGACCGGGGACAGAGCCGGCTATAACTCAACTCTGACCCAATCCCCCGTCTCGAGGCCTGAGACCGGGAACCGCAGACCCCTGAGCCGGCCGCAGCCTTGTGCTGTCAGACCATCCCAAAGACCCAAGACTAAAGACACGGTTATAAAAATGGCCTCTGATTATATATGATTCTATTAAGTGCTAAAGTAAAGTGCTTCCTCCACCCTCACTCACTACATGGTTCCCCCTGACTTTTGGTTACCCCCAACTCCTCTATTCTGGGTCGAGGCAGCACTATGGTGCTTTAGACCCCCCTGCAGAACAAGATTGGTGTAGTGTTGAGTGTGTGGTTGGGGTCCTGGGTGGTGCTCCATCCTTACCTCGGAGAGGAGATACCACACCTCGTTCTGAGATGCAGTACCCCTGTGGCGACTGAACCCTCAGGGGCGCCACAAATGTAACACCAAATGTGTAAAGAGGGTCCAATGCCCCTGCAATATCCAAGTCCAGTTCAATCTATTTTAGCTAGCACATATAAAGAACATCTATGCATAGGTATAAATAGCAATTGAAAAAAAGTGCATGTGACAGGGGGCAATGTAGAAAATTAATAATGCCAGCAAATCCAAAGTTCATATAAAAGCACAGGTCTAGTAGTTCAAAGCTCAAATAGTCTATAGTAGAAAAAGACCTGTACTGAAACACAGTCTACCTGTTAGTAGACAGCACAGAACCCACTTATACAATACAAGCAGAATGGTTGCTGATAGACCTGTGCATCATCAGTGGCTTCTGGTAGACCTGTACATGATCAAATGGATGAGGGAAGAGCCTGTTCTCCTGTTATGTATATGCTCCTGCCCCAGCATCAGCACATCAAACTCCATAAAACAGACACATTACCTTTGCAGATGATTTTTTTGTGTTTACCAGTGTAATCAGACCCAAATTTAAAATAATGCTTTGTAAAAATAATATCAAGAAGTCACATCAAAACTCCAATCTTCATATCAGATCCAGTGTTATCTTGGTATAATTTATTACGTATAACAGTAAATCCTTTATCATTTTGAACACAAGTATATCAACTTTTTAAATCTAAAGAACAAATCAAAGTGACTTCTGAGATATCCAGAGTATTAATACACTGCAAAAATCATTTGTAGCTAATGATAGGTGCATTTGTATCCTTATATCAAGATAAGTCTTTGTCTAATGCCAAGATGTCTCATGTTCTATGGACTTTGATTAAAATTTGGGCAAACAAGTCCTTGTGAACTTAGGGTTAAAATATTGATTCTTCAGTCTATATTTAATGCTATCGCCATTATTTTTTACTAGATGGATGGCATTGAATTGAAGTAAAAAGAATATTGCATAATTATTAATTATGATAATTCTATCATTAGAACGAGGGACTGGAGATTTCCATTCCCAATCACAATCCACTGCTCTTCTTGGCACAATATATGCATCTGCATCATGTGCACATAAGTATTGGAAGACGACCACCATACCAACTACCACTGCATAAACTAAACTACTATCAGTTCCCAGTGGAGACGTGGCTGTGCTAATTTCATCTTATAATTTATTTATGTTAGTGAACAAACCTTGATTGTGAGAAAAGTAAAATGCGATTCCGCAGCTGCCAATTCAGAGATGGAGACTGGGCCAGCAATATCCAACCACTCCACTGGCAGAACAGGCTACAATATATCAACATAATTCATTTCTGGCATTCAGAAAATATTTGGGAGCAGAATTGTAAAGATTAATGTAGGATTTAGTTTGGAGTGGATATTTATTGTAAGAAACAAACATGATGTGAGTCATGTCTTAAAATCATTTCACTTTAAAGTAATTTTTCTTAAATGATCACTGTGCTTTCAGACCACTAGATCTCATTTGATGTATTATGGGCAAAAACCCAAAGAGATGAACTTTAATATAAGTTGGTGTGCATGCAGCATGTAAGCGTGTGTTCACACTGGCCACCAAACAGACAAAACCCAAGATAAAAACATAATAAGCAAATACCCCGCAGTAAATAGATAAATATCAATAGTGCATGAAAATAATATAGGATGCTTAATTAACATAATTTTGACTTAAAATAAAGTAAAAGCCACCCCACACGTCAAGGTGACCCTATTCGGGACAGTCCTAACCTCTATTATTAAAAGCTTACCATTTGTCAAGTGACGTACATTTGAATAAGTCCAATATGACTAACCAGATTAATTACAGGTTTTGGTATAAATTATATTACCACATGTCAAACAATTTACCAGTTGGTGCAGTAGATTCTAAGAAAACCAACAGATGCAGCATTGATGATCTGCATGTTTTGAGTCTGTGTATTTGAATAATTAATTGAAAGGCGGTGTGTTCAAAATAATAGCAGTGCGGAGTTCAATTAGTGAGGTCAATCATTCTGTGAAGAAACAGCTGTGAATCAGGTGGCCCTTATTTAAGGGTGAAGCAAGTATTTGTGTACATTTCTCCTTGAAAGCCTGATAAATATGGTTCGTTCGAGACAGTGTTCAGAAGAAATGCGTACTTTGATTAAAAAGTTGATTGGAGAGGGTAAAAGTTATAAAGAAGTGCAGACAATGATAGGCTGTTCAGCTAAAATGATCTGCAATGCTTTAAAATGGAAGACTACCATTCGAATGAGAAAAAAGGAAAGGATGATCCAGCATATCAGGCTAGTTTCTTAAAATAAAACATAGCTTTTATTGTGCTCATTAAAACATTGCTACACATCAATTGTCCATGTGGTGCACTACAAGGATCAGGACCCAAGCGTTTCAACGTTTAAGTCTTAATCAGTTGTGCATTTACCATTCGAATGGGTCGAATGATAGTCAGAATGGCAAAGGCTCAGCTAATGATCAGCTCCAGGAGATCAAAGACAGTCTTAAGTTACCTGTGAGTTCTGTGTGTGAAGCTAATTTCTTAGCAAGAAGTCCCTGCAAAAAGTACGAAAAGTGGACAGTAGAAGATTGGAAATGGGTGATTTGGAGTAATGAGACGAAAGTCAATAGACTAGGCTCTGATGAGTGCAAATAGGTCTGGAAAAAACAAGGTAAAAAGGGGCTAACGGATTGAGAAATTGAAGGAACTGTCAAGTTCAGTGGAAGAAGCCTGATGATATGGGGTTGTTTCACAGCCAAAGCCATTGGATATTTCACCATGATCAATGGTGGTCTCAGTGCTGAAAAATATATATATACTCAAGGAGATGCAACAAAAATTTGAGGAAACGGGCTATCCTCTTGACTTGTTACAACAATCCATGCAATCTCCAATTTGTACACGCACCCCAACATCTAACCGGATCCCGTTTGTACATAAATACCATCCGGCAGCATTCATACTCCATAAAAAAATCTGACAACACTGGAACATTCTTAAAAGCGCCTATCCATCTGTACCTGAATTAAATTATCCTTCCCTCCCATGTTTCAAAAGAGACCCTAATATTAAAGATCGTCTCATCCATGCCGATTTTGGCATGGCAAAAAGCTCGCCATGCCAGGGGTTTCTGGAGACACCAAAGACTGGTACGTTCCTTTGTCATCAGTGCTACCAATGTGGCAACATTCTCCGTGGGAACACCATATATCATCCTCACTTGGGTAAACAATATCCCATCAAAGATTATCACATGATTAATTCCACTTTTGAAGTATGCCTCATCAAGTGCCCCTGTGGCCTTATTTATATAGGTAAAATGACCCAGCCCATTAGGGATCGTATTTCTAAGCACAAGTCCACCATACGCTAAAAGAATTTGCTGCTCCCATTACCATACCATTTTGCATCGGCCAATCATTCAGTGTTTCAATTGAAATTTCAGGTGATTGAGCATGTCCCTCCACCACGACGTGGAGGGGACTGTATTCGCATGCTCAAATACAAGGAGGCCTACTGGATACACAAATTGCAATCTTTAAGTCCTAGAGGTCTTAACAGGGAATTTGACCTCCTCTTGTACACTTGAACGGTTCATAGTTGTGATTACTACGACATTGTTCTACTTAAAGCCCCCTACATGTTTTGTAATAATCTCTTTGAGACTTGTTCCTGTGCCATCACTGTCTCAGCAATGTATATGACTAGTGTTGAGCGATACCTTCCGATATCAGGAAATATCGTATCGGATTGGATCGGGCCGATACCCAAAAAGTATCGGATATCGCCGATTCCGATACCGGAAACCAATGCAAGTCAATGGGACACAAATATCGGAATGAAAATAAACCCTTTCTTTCCTTGTAGGTTAATTCTACATGAAGTAAAACAACTAAGAATAATGTAGAATGACATGAAAAGCCGGCAATTCAGCAGCGGCATTCACCGGTACCCGACAATTTACAACAGAAAGAATAGAGCTTCACACATAGATTAGATAGATAGAAACATGTCAGTCACATATATATGAAGTACAGTGACAGTGCTGCTTACTGTACTTGTCATTTAGTGTAAAGGATTTATTAAAAAAAATATTAGTGTTTTCTTGCACCGTCTCTTTAAAAAAGCCGGCCGGCAATTCAGCAGCGGTACCCGACAATTTATAACAGACAGAATAGAGCTTCACACATAGATTAGATAGATAGAAACATGTCAGCCACATATATAAGAAGTACAGTGACAGTGTTGCTTACTGTACTTGTCATTTAGTGTAAAGGATTTATTTAAACAAATAATAGTGTTTTCATGCACCGTCTCTTTAAGAAAGCCGGCTGGCAATTCAGCATCTGTACCCGACAATTTAGAATAGAAAGAATAGAGAATCACACATAGATTAGATAGATAGAAACATGTCAGTCACATATATATGAAGTACAGTGATAGTGTTGATTACTGTACTTGTCATTTAGTGTTAAAATAAAGGATTTATTTAAAAAAAAATTGGCGCGGGGTTCCCCTTAATTTTAGGCTCTAGCGGAGGTTAAGCAGACAGCTGGGGCAAATGTTTGAAGCCTGGGAAGGGGGTAATACCCACGGAGCTTCCCAGGCTACTAATATCAGCCCCCAGCTGAATACCTAGCCTTTACTAGCTATTAAAATGGGGGAACCCCCCAAAAAAAATAACGTGGGGTCCCCCCTAATTTAATAGCTAGCACAGGCTAGGCAGACAGCTGGGGGCTGATATTAATAGCCCAGGAAGGGTGCCATGAATATTGGCCCCCTCCCAGGCTAGAAACACCAGCCGTCAGCCGCCCCAGAAATGGCGCATCCATAGGATGCGCCAATTCTGGCACTTAGCCTCGCTCTTCCACGCTGCCCTGTAGCGGTGGCAGTGGGGTAATAGGGTTGGGGTTGATGTCAGCTTATAATGCCAGCTGACATCAAGCCCAGGTTAGTAATGGAGAGGCGTCTATAAGACACCCCCATTACTAACCCCATAGTCAAAGTTAAAAAAAACACAAACACCCAGAATAAAGTCCTTTAATTGAAATAAAGACACAATCCTTTATTGTTCTAAATTAAACCATAGTTACCATCACGCCCATTCCAGCTGAAGACAACGATCTCCTGCAATAAAAGTAAAATAATAAAGCAACCTCATCCTTACCTTTCCATGGTTCCCACGACAGCTTCAGCTCTGCTACATCGAGATGACAGGCTGGACCGCAGCAGAACGCTGCCATTCAGCCTGTCATCCCGCAGACACTGAGAAGCGCAGGCATGCTTGCGCTCCTCAGTGTCTCTCTGTGACGTCATCCAGATGAGCCGAGTTCATGTCCAATGAACTCAGCTCACCTCATGCACGTCACTGACAGCGTGGGAAAATTCTCACGCTGAAGTGCTGAGTGCAGGAGAATTTTCCCACGCTGTCAGTGACGTACATGAGGTGAGCTGAGTTCATTGGACATGACCTCGGCTCATCTGGATGCCGTCACAGCCAGACACTGAGGAGTGGAAGTATGCCTGCGCTTCTCAGTGTCTGCGGGATGACAGGATGGATGGCAGCGTTCTGCTGCGGTCCAGCCTGTCATCTCGATGTAGCAGAGCTGAAGCTGTCGTGGGAGCCATGGAAAGGTAAGGATGATGTTGCTTTATTATTTTACTTTTATTGCAGGAGATCGTTGGCTTCAGCTGGAATGGGCGTGATGGTAAGTATGGTTTAATTTAGAACAATAAAGAATTGTGTGTTTATTTCAATTAAAGGACTTTTTTCTGGGTGTTGTGTTTTTTGAAATACTTTACTAGAAATTCATGGTGGTCATGTCTAATATTAGCGTGACCCCATGAATTTCGGGCTTAGGGCCAACTGATAATGCCAAGCTGGCCTTAACCCCTTTATTACCCAGTGAGCCACCGCACCAGGGCCCTGGATGAGTTGGGTACAGCGCCAGAAGATGGCGCTTCTATGAACGCGCCATTTTCTGGGGCGGCTGCGGACTGCAATTTGCAGCGGGGGTGGCCCAGAAAGCTTGGGCCTCCCTGCGCTGCGGATTCCAGCCCCCAGCTGCCTAGTTGTATCTGGCTGGGCACAAAAATAGGGCGAAGCCCCACGCATTTTTTTTTTAAATTATTTCATGAAATTCATGGAATAATTAAGAAAAAAAGGGCTTCCCTATATTGTTGTGTCCAACCAGGTACAAATAGGCAGCTGGTGGTTGGGGGCAGCCCATTCCTGCCTGCTGTACCTGGCTGGACACAAATATAGTGCGAAGCCCCACGTCAATTTTTTTTTAATTATTTCATGAAATAATTTTTTTAAAAAAGGGCTTCCCTATATTGTTGTGTCCGGCCAGGTACAAATAGGAAGCTGGTGGTTGGGGGCAGCCTGTTCCTGCCTGCTGTACCTGGCTGGACACAAATATAGGGCGAAGCCCCACGTCAATTTTTTTTAAAATAAATCCTTTATTTTAACACTAAATGACATTTGAGGAGTTAATAAAGATGCAGTCCCTAAATTATTATTTATTTTTTAATTAATTTTTCCCAAAACTTTTGACGTGGGCTTCGCCATATTTTTGTATGCCAGCCAGGTACAGCATCCAGCTTCTATGAACGCGCCATTTTCCGGGGTGGCTGCGGACTGCAATTTTCAGCGGGGGGGGGGGGCAGAAAGCTTGGGCCTCCCTGCGCTGCAGATTCCATCCCCCAGCTGCCTAGTTGTACCTGGCTGGACACAAAAATAGGGAGAAGCTTCAAGTATTTTTTTTTTTTAATTATTTCATGAAATTCATGAAATAATTAAGAAAAAAAGGGCTTCCCTATATTGTTGTGTCCAACCAGGTACAAATAGGCAGCTGGTGGTTGGGGGCAGCCCGTTCCTGCCTGCTGTACCTGGCTGGACACAAATATAGTGCGAAGCCCCACGTCAATTTTTTTTAAATCATTTCAGGAAATTCATGAAATAATTAAAAAAAATTGATGTGGGGCTTCACCCTATATTTGTGTCCAGTCAGGTACAGCAGGCAGGAACGGGCTGCCCCCAACCACCAGCTGCCTATTTGTACCTAGCCGGACACAACAATATAGGGAAGCCCTTTTTTTCTTAATTATTCCATGAATTTCATGAATTTAAAAAAAAAAACGTGGAGCTTCGCCCTATTTTTGTGTCTAGCCAGGTACAACTAGGCAGCTGGGGGCTGGAATCTGCAGCGCAGGGAGGCCCAAGCTTTCTGGGCCCCACCCGCTGCAAATTGCAGTCCGCAGCCGCCCCGGAAAATGGCGCGTTCATAGAAGCGCCATCTTCTGGCGCTGTACCCAACTCATCCAGGGCCCTGGTGCGGTGGCTCACTGGGTAATAAAGGGGTTAAGGCCAGCTTGGCATTATCAGCTGGCCCTAAGCCCGAAATTCATGGGGTCACGCCAATATTAGACATGACCACCATGAATTTCTAGTAAAGTATTTAAAAAAAACACAAACACCCAGAAAAAAGTCCTTTAATTGAAATAAACACACAATTCTTTATTGTTCTAAATTAAACCATACTTACCATCACGCCCATTCCAGCTGAAGCCAACGATCTCCTGCAATAAAAGAAAAATAATAAACCAACCTCATCCTTACCTTTCCATGGCTCCCACGACGGCTCCAGCTCTGCTACATCGAGATGACAGGCTGGACCGCAGCAGAACGCTGCCATCCAGCCTGTCATCCCGCAGACACTGAGAAGCGCAGGCATACTTCCACTCCTCAGTGTCTGGCTGTGACGGCATCCAGATGAGCCGACAATGAACTCGGCTCACCTCATGTACGTCACTGACAGCGTGGGAGAATTCTCCTGCACTCAGCGCTTCAGCGTGAGAATTTTCCCACGCTGTCAGTGACGTGCGTGAGGTGAGGTCATGTCCAATGAACTCGGCGCACCTCATGCACGTCACTGACAGCGTGGGAAAATTCTCACGCTGAAGCGCTGAGTGAGGGAGAATTTTCCCATGCTGTCAGTGACGTGCATGAGGTGAGCTGAGTTCATTGGACATGACCTCCGCTCATCTGGATGCCGTCACAGCGAGACACTGAGGAGCGCAAGCATGCCTGCGCTTCTCAGTGTCTGCGGGATGACAGGCTGGATGGCAGCGTTCTGCTGCGGTCCAGCCTGTCATCTCGATGTAGCAGAGCTGAAGCTGTCCTGGGAACCATGGAAAGGTAAGGATGAGGTTGCTTTATTATTTTACTTTTATTGCAGGAGATCGTTGGCTTCAGCTGGAATGGGCGTGACTGTAAGTATGGTTTAATTTAGAACAATAAAGAATTGTGTCTTTATTTCAATTAAAGGACTTTTTTCTGGGTGTTTGTGTTTTTTTTAAATACTTTACTAGAAATTCATGGTGGTCATGTCTAATATTGGCGTGACCCCATGAATTTCGGGCTTAGGGCCAGCTGATAATGCCAAGCTGGCCTTAACCCCTTTATTACCCAGTGAGCCACCGCACCAGGGCCCTGGATGAGTTGGGTACAGCGCCAGAAGATGGCGCTTCTATGAACGCGCCATTTTCCGGGGAGGCTGCGGACTGCAATTTGCAGCGGGTGGGGCCCAGAAAGCTTGGGCCTCCCTGCGCTGCGGATTCCAGCCCCCAGCTGCCTTGTTGTACCTGGCTGGACACAAAAATAGGGCGAAGCCCCACGTATTTTTTTTTTTAATTATTTCATGAAATTCATGGAATAATTAAGAAAAAAAGGGCTTCCCTATATTGTTGTGTCCGGCTAGGTACAAATAGGCAGCTGGTGGTTGGGGGCAGCCCGTTCCTGCCTGCTGTACCTGACTGGACACAAATATAGGGCGAAGCCCCACATAATTTTTTTTTAATTATTTCATGAATTTCCTGAAATAATTTAAAAAAAATTGACGTGGGGCTTTGCACTATATTTGGGTCCAGCCAGGTACAGCAGGCAGGAACGGGCTGCCCCCAACCACCAGCTGCCTATTTGTACCTCGTTGGACACAACAATATAGGGAAGCCCTTTTTTTCTTAATTATTCCATGAATTTCATGAAATAATTAAAAAAAAAAAAACGTGGAGCTTCTCCCTATTTTTGTGTCCAGCCAGGTACAACTAGGCAGCTGGGGGATGGAATCTGCAGCGCAGGGAGGCCCAAGCTTTCTGCCCCCCGCTGAAAATTGCAGTCCGCAGCCGCCCCGGAAAATGGCGCGTTCATAGAAGCTGGATGTTGTACCTGGCTGGCATACAAAAATATGGCGAAGCCCACGTCAAAAGTTTTGGGAAAAATTAATTAAAAAATAAATAATAATTTAGGGACTGCATCTTTATTAACTCCTCAAATGTCATTTAGTGTTAAAATAATGGATTTATTTAAAAAAAAAATGGCGTGGGATCCTCCATAATTTTAGTCTCTAGCGGAGGTTAAGCAGACGGCTGGGGCAGATGTTTGAAGCCTGGGAAGGGGGTAAAACCCACGGAGCTTCCCAGGCTACTAATATCAGCCCCCAGCTGAATACCTAGCCTTTACTAGCTATTAAAATGGGGGACCCCCCCAAAAAAAATGACGTGGGGTCCCCCCTATTTTAATAGCTAGCAAAGGCTAGGCAGACAGCTGGGGGCTGATATTAATAGCCCAGGAAGGGTGCCATGAATATTGGCCCCCTCCCAGGCTAGAAACACCAGTCGTCAGCCGCCCCAGAAATGGCGCATCCATAGGATGCGCCAACTCTGGCACTTAGCCTCGCTCTTCCACGCTGCCCTGGTGCGGTGGCAGGGGGTAATAGTGGTGGGGTTCATGTCAGCGCCAGCTGCCATGAAGCCCAGGTTAGTAATGATGGGCGTCTATAAGACACCCCCATTACTAACCTACAAAGTGTTAAAAAGAAAAAACACACACTACACCCAGAAAAAAATAATTTATTTGAAATAAAACACACAATTTTATTTAATTCTTAGTTTACTAAAAATAATAGTTACCTGTCCACGTTCCTGCGCTGATCTCCCATGCACAGCTGTCACATCTGGAGATGGTGACAGCTGTGCATGGCTGCTGTAAGCTCACGCTGCCGGGAACACGTCCGCTCCCGGCAGCGGGAGCCACTGACTGAGGTCACCGGAGTGCATTCAGTCAGCGCAGCTCCGGAGACCTCCTTTACGGCACTGCTGTACCGTGGGAATTTCTCACTATACAGCAGGGCCGTAAAGCAGCTAACCGGAGCAGCGCTGCCTGAACTCCGGTGAACCCGCTTATGCTGTCATTCTAGCGGCGGCAGCGGTTCAGAGCGGTCACATTCTATGTGGCTGCTCTGAACTGGAGATCTTCGTGGGACACTCGTGGACTACTACGGAGGGGTAAGGATAAGGTTGTGGTTTATTATTTTATATTTTATTACAGGAGATCGATGGCTTCGGGGAATTAGGTGTCTAGGTGAGTATAGGTGTAGTTTTTTATTTTTTACTTTATTTTAGGTGGCGATCGGCGGGGACAGGTAATGTATGAACTAATTTCTTTTAGGTAACCACTGGCCACCAATGACATGTATTTAACATTTATTGGGGACACAGTAGGGCAATTTAAATAGCAGGATCAGGCTGATGGGAACTACTGCTCCCATCGAGCTGATCCTGCTGGCAGGAGTGGACGGGGGACAGACATAGGCCGATGGGAGTAGTAGTGTCACATCGGCCTATGTCTGCCTGCACGCACACACCCGCACACATCGCACAGACTCCCCGCACACACACCCCGCACACATCGCACAGACACCGCGCACACCCGCACAAACATCGCGCACACACCCCGCACACACACCCCGCACACACACTAATCATGACGGGTCTGGGAGGTGAGGCTGACCTGTGCGGCCGTGGGAAAGTTCATGTGAGTTCATGCAGTCAAGCATGAACTCACATGAACCCTCTGAGGGCACCGCGGCGACTTCAAATGAACAGCTGATCGGCATCACCTGATACCTCAGCTGTTCATTTGAAATAACCGGCGGGAAAGCGCAGCACAGAACGGGAAAGCCGGCGGTGAAGTCTTTTCACTGCCGGCTTCCCCGCCCGGGTCCTTCACTCCCCACTCCTTGGAGCTGCGCTCCCCGCCCGGTCCTAACTTACGATCGGGATGGGAGGTGGCGAGGGGAGCGGAGGATCGGGGTGGGAGGCTGCGGGGAAGCAGTATGGGGCTGTGTGATTGTTTAAAAGCCGGCGGCTTTATACCGCCCGCCGGCTTTTAAACAATCAGGAGAATTCTCCCCCGCTGGGATGGCATTCTGATGACAGGCTGGATCGCGCTGCCATCCAACTTGTCATCCTTCACAGACACTGCAGAGCGCAGGCATTATGGGAACTTCCGATTCCGGTATCCGATATTGTAAAAGTATCGGAATTAAGTATCGGAATTCCGATACCGCGAATATCGGCCGATACCCGATATTACAGTATCGGAATGCTCAACACTATATATGACCCAATTATGCTAGTTTTTGACTCTGACCATAAGAATTTCCAGTGAATATGTTCGATTCCATTATGATGGTTCTCCCTGAAGATAACTTGATATAAGGTATAGTATTTGCATAAGTACTAATTGATCTATTCATATGTCTAACAAATACCTTGTTATTTTCTAGAATCTGCCTTAACATCCACATTTCCCCTCCTGATTCCCATCCTACACCTCCGGACCATCCCTTACAACCTTGGTTCCACCCATTCTTGTCATCCCCAGTAATGGACGCTATCTGTAGCACTGTGGAACGCATAATATCGGTGGTGGAATGCACTCGGTGCGTCACCTCCGCCCATGTGATCCACCGACATCCAATAAGACCTGTCGATGTCATCGTGGCGTCATTTCCGGTCTCGCAGGTTAGGACCTGCAGGACCGGAAATGACACCACGATGACTGGAGCACATCCACGGCGTATGCATCACACTGACACCAATCCTGGGCTCCTAATTGCCTCTAGATTCTGCCCAATCTCTATTTAAATGCCCTTCTAGCATTTCTCTCCTGGCACCAAAAGGAACAAACGGTGGATACCGTGCTCCCACTGCCAGGACTTCCTCCTCCACTTTCAGTTTGCACTAGGGGTATTTTTCCCCTGCTTCTACCATTCCTGCTATTAGACTGGTACTTCCATTAAATCTATATACTCACCTTCTTTATGTATCCAGAGCTACCGCTCCTTTGGACACCTGTCCATTACAGGCTCACCGGTTACAATTTACTGGTACGCTTTTCATCCTTTTTTCTTTTTCCTTCCCCTTTTTCCCTGTCCCCATCCCTTTGTACCCATTGACATGTGTTGATTCCTGTCGTTTACTGATATTGTCATTGTTATATTCACTTTGATACATGACTATTTTTACTGTGACCTCACACTTGTACCACCATTTATTTCTGTTTTGTTATTTTATTTTGGTACACTGATGAAGGTTAACTGTGACCGAAACATTTACTTTTATTTTTTGTACTTCATTTCCCCTATTAAAATTTGATAAAGAATCTATTTGAGTCATATGAGTGCCAAGTTTTTCAATATAGACTATTGGCTTTGGACCTTACTTGTGCACCAACCCACTCCAGGAGTGCGGTAGTTTTTTGTATACTCAGTGCTGAGCTATGTGTGAGTATCCAACAAGACAAGTTACTTTGCACACTCCAGTACTATGGGTATGAATAGGATGACATAGTGTTCCAGCAGGACAAAGACCAGAAGCATACATCGAGATTGGCGAAAAAATGGTTCAATGACAATGAAGTAGAGGTGCTGGATTAGCCTCCACAGTCCCCAGACCTCAACCCAATTGAACCCTTATGGGTAGAGTTGAAGAAAAAACTGTATACATACCCAAGTGAGTCGACCAGTATGCACCAACTTTGGGAATGTGTAGAAGAGACCTGGGATCAGATTTTGGTCAAGACATAATTGAATCTGATCAAGAGCATGCCCAGAAGGATTCAGGTAGTGTTGAAAGACAAAAATGGATTTATAAAATATTTAAACAATAATAAAAATTTTAATTTAGATTTTTAGGAGCAAAACAGTAACAATGCAGTGACATGACAAGAATCTGCATAACTAATCATAGGCAAAATAGTCGCAAGTCAAATTTATGTATGAGATAGCCAAGATGATTGTCTATAAAATAATGGTAGTCTCATGTTCGAAGTAGTAGTGGATAGTGAGATATAGAGCTTGAAAGTCAAAAGTTCAAAACATTGTTACCCTTTTGCTCATCACTGTATATATAGCGCTGTCCTCAGTAGTGTAGCTACCAGGAGGGCAGAAGGTGAGGTCACCCCAGACCCCTGAATCATAGAGGCCCACCCGAATCTTACACCACTCCAAACTGTATCTCTGTGGGCAGCACACCAATACAGTTCATCTTTACATTCTGAATGGCTTCACTATCTTTGCACCCCATATACTATACAATACCATCAATTTTTGTGTTCCAACAGTCTTAGAGGGATCTATCCACTGTGGGTTAGTGTCAGACCAATAGCGGTGGTTTTGTTTGTTAACTTCACCATTCACAAAAAAGTTTGCCTCATCACTGAACATAATGTTCTGTGTAAACTGAGGGTCCTGTTCCAATTTTTGTTTTGCCCATTCTGCAAATTCAGTGCGCCGATCTGGGTCATCCTAATATCCGCCGAAGGGATGTTTGACTGATGCCACTCTCAAGTGACATGCGGCGAGTTCTACGCTGTGGGCTCTTGCTGAATGAAGCTAGGACAGCCACTGATGTTTCTTCATTAATGACAGTTTTCTTGAGTCCACATTTTGGCAAATCCAACACTGAACCTGTTTCACGAAATTTGGCAAGCAGTTTGCTAACTGTAGCATGGGAGATGGGTGGTCTCGTAGGGTGTCTTGCATTGAAATCTGCTGAAATGACCTGGGTACTGCGTTCATCAAACATCAACACAATTTCTATCCGCTCCTCATGTGTTAACCTCTGCGACATGTCAATGGCTGTAAACAAAGAGAAACTTGTAAGTAACTCATGAAAAAATAAAGTTACGTTAAAACCAAGCACACCATTGTTTTTCTTATGAAATTCTCAATAAGTCTGATGTGTCACATGACCCTTTTCCCAATGAAAAAAATAAAGTTGGATCCAAAATGGCTGACTTCAAAATGGCCACCATGGTCACCACCCATCTGGAAAAGTTTTCCCCCTCCGATATACTAATATGCCACAAACAGGAAGTTGATATCACCAACCATTCCCATTTAATTTAGGTGTATCCATATAAATGGCCCACCCTGTAGTGTCCTCTCCAATTTACTGCCCATTTATCATACAACAGTATATCCACCTCCCAATCCAACCATAGATATCATCTAATCCTTTGTATTACTTGGATATTTGGGTTATTGTTGTGGATTTATCACTGCTAAAATCAGTAGAAATTACACCTGAATTACATTGTATGGCAGTAATGACATTGTGTCACCTTGTAAAAGGTTTCAGAGGTCAAGGTAGATAATTAAAGTCCATTTCATCTATATGCTAATGAATTGGCTGCGTGACCTGGTCTGGTCCCTTTAAATAACATCTGCTGCTCCTGTTGATGACACCACGGAATGTTGTGGTTTCTGGCTCCGCCCCCTTGCATTATGACATCACACACATTATATAAGGAGCTGCAGAGACAACATTCCATCTGAAAGTTGCAGTTATTGGAGAGAGAGGTAAGTCGGCTCTATGTCACCTCTTGTTGTGTCCTTCATTCTCTTCTTTCATCTATTTCTCATTTATTTTTTATTCATTAAGGATTCTTTATTCTATATAATACAACAGGTCCAAAATAAATACTGAACCCCTCAGATTAGGTGACGTACATGTTTTACAGCATTTCTTCCAATAGTAAAGACAGATACATCCCGTCACATCCTATATATCCAAGTGCAGAAATGACAGTGATTTACCGATTCTCCATCACATCTTATTGGTTTCTGACTTACTTGCTCATCACATCCATAGAATAGTTATAGAATAATTATAATTGAAAGAATCCCCTCAGCCATAACTGGAACACAACAACTTCTCAATTTTTGGGCCATGTATTGTTTTACAATCATTCAAATCTGGGAGATGAACGTTATATCCTGTAAAGCGAACACATGTAACCTGAAGATGCAGTAATTATGTAATTGTCTGGTGTTATTGAGACATATAGTGATATACAATCCAGATCAAAAATTTAAATCCAACCAATATTGGGAAATACCTGTACAACACCAATGTATATACATATTAGCTCCATATATAGTGAAACTATTTAAATAGTTCCCCATATTGGTAGGATTCCTATTGTTTGATCTCTAGTGTATTGAGCAATGCACTTCAATGGAAGCTGGCAGTAACAGCCACCACTTGGAAGATCACGGAATGTTGGGGTTGTTGATTCCGCCCCCATTAGATACTTCATGTGATGTCACTGAATGTTATGGTTGTTAGCTCTGCCCACATTAGCTCTTATTTTTCATGTCATGGAATGTTCTCGTTGCTGGTTTTGCCCCCATCATCTACTATTTGTAATGTTTTGGTTGTTGGTCCCTGATTTGGCACCCAGATAAGCCAAGCTGAAGGATGATGATAATGGACTTTATCTTGTTACCTCATGAACATTCTTGGCGTTGCCCCTCAGGAGGTGGCCAGTTGACATTTACTTGTGTTCAACTATATAAAGTGTGCTGCTTATCTGATGGTTAGTGCTGCGCTCACTCATTACTAGTGATGGGCGAGCACTAAAATGCTCGGGTGCTCATTGCTTGAGCCAAGCACATTCGAATACTCGGTTGCTCGACTCGAGCAATGAGCCCAATGTAAGTCTATGGGAAATTCAAGCATTTTTCAGGCGGGTCTTCTATACTGTTATTGCATATGCAGTGAGTGGCAGGTCTGCCCAAAATTTGGAAACACCCCAATACCCCTTTGAAAATTTGGATGCACCCCAATACCCCTTTGAAAATTTGGACGCACCCCAAAACCCCTTTGAAGAGACTTAGAGGATGTTCCCATAATTAGGAAGTGGGTCTCCCATACTGTTTGCCTATGCAGTGAATGCAAGGGTTGCCAAAAATTTGGAGGCACTCCAATGCCCCTTGGAAGAGACGTGGAGGTCAGAGGGCCTCCTGAAAACAATGTTCCCATTATTAGGAAGTGGGTCTCCCATTGTGTTTGTCTATGCAGTGAATTCAAGGGTTGCCAAAAATGGGCACTCGGCATGATGGGAGGAAGGAGGTTCAGGGTGAAGAATATGTGGTCCAGACTCACGGCTACTGAGAATTGACCGTGTGGAAGACAGGGTGGTGGTGGTGGTGGCTAAGTGACTGGAAGCATTATCTGCTATCCAACCAATAACCTTTTCACACTGCTCTGTATTCAATAGTGGTGTTCTGCGGTCCCCTATTAATTGGGACAGGAAGGTCGAGCGAGAAGATGTGGGTGTTTGTTGTGGCACAATTTCAGATTGCCCACGACCTTGGCCTCTGCATGCACCATCACATCAACTTCCCCGTCCCTTGCCACGTGCCTTGCCCATCTTAAATGAAGGACAATATCTTCCACGCTCACTACAAATGGCTGAATTTGGAGCGAACTTATATGTGATCCGTGTGACGGACAAACCACAGTTTTAAATAGCTGGCCTGTAGGTGACTATTTTGAACAGCAAACTTGTGTCAATAGCTTCACTGACACACTGAAATTTTTTTAATGGAGGCCAGAAATGGCAGTATTTTCAGTGCAAATATATGTGATCTGTGCGACGGACAAATCACAGTTTTAAATAGCTGGACCTGGCTGTATTCTGCAATGCCAACAAGCAAATAGCGCAGAAAAACGGTGTTCTCTGGTTTGCATTTTAAGCAAATAATGAGGATTAAGATCCAAAATAAAATTATTCCTGGCCACTGAGACCTGGGCCTATTTCTAGAAATATTTAACAGCAGCAGCAGCAGCAGACAAAACTGGAATAGAGCCTCTTGTGCTATATGCACTGCAGTCTGCTATATACACTGCCTGCCTGATATCTCTGCAGATGGATTAGTCCTCAGAAGGACTGTTTGTTGAGATGGATATGTGTCTCTAATATCGTTTTGTATACCTACACTAACTAGAAACAAGAAAATCTCTCCCTAGCTCAGCAGCACCTCTCCCTACACTGTCTGATTCTGGAGTGACTGTGACAAGCACGGCGGTGCCAGTTCTGATATAGACCTGATGACGCTGTGCAGCCATCCAATCACTATAATGCCACAACCACCATGGCTGCAGCATTACAATGAGTGGCAGGCAATCCCTGCATGTTGATTGGCGCTCTAAAGAGCACCATATATGCAGGGAGGGGACCCGAGCGCCCGCCGAGCAACCTGGAAATACTCGTCGAGCGCCGAGCATCTCGAGTAGTGAGATGCTCGAGCGAGCACCGAGCAGTAGCGAGCATGCTCGCTCATCACTACTCATTACATGTAAGTGCATTACTCTGTCTGGGTCTCCTACCACATCCAAAATATATTGAACCCCATATTAGAGCCACCACTCCTGAATTTGTCTCTTCCTATCCTACCCCTGGTATATGGGGAGAGATATCTACTCCTGTGGGAGGGATAGTTTATAGTGGCGTGGATGGAGCACACTTGATCACTCCAAAAAATAAACCAGGAGGAGATAGACAGGATGACTGAGGCACAATTGTCACCTCAGGCCTCCACCTATCCTGGACAGGTTGGGAGTTAAACTAGCAAATAAACTAAATAAATATGCTAATATAATGAATGGAATAGTGAAACAATAAGTTCTATTCATACTCTTAATGAGGAGGCTGCTCAGGTTAGGAAGGTAGCCCTTCACAGAATTACCCTTAACTACCTGTTAGCAATTGAAGGTGGAACTTGTGCTGTTATAGCTGAGGAATTCTGCTTCTGGATTGAAGATGCACATGATTAAAATGAGAGAAACATGGACATGGTAAAAGAGCTGCAACAAAAAGCTAGAGACATACATCCAAGGAGGGATGGAATTCCTTCTCCTGGATGGAGTCTATCAGAGTTTGGTTAAACAATATACTCTTAACTTTGCTAAAGCCAATAGTGGTAGTGATAGGATTGATTGTATTCATCTTGATTGCCTGGAAATTATTAATGTGATGTGTTTCTCATTGCAGGAAATGAATTATACTTTGGAATCACTGTCGACACAGACAGAAGAGGACCAATAATATGTCCGCCCCTGATTTTAACCATAGGAAGGATGACACTACAGCTACAGAGGTGACCGTCTGATAGCCTAGCTCGACTACCCACCTCTCCTGAAGACCCTTTCAGCCTTTTGAGACTTGGGTGGAGGACATCATCTCTGAAAATAGGGTCCCAGAGCTGCACCCCAACAGTTTGAGCAGCACTCTTACTCTCCGGAGTGTTTCTTGTGGTGGGATGCAGGTCTGGACAACAGTCGTCTGTCGTCCTTCTATTAGATAGATAGGAATGAATGTATGTGTGTGTATGCTTTAATAAAGATTGAGGAATTCTTAGATGAAATGACAACTATAAGGCAGCCAGGAATGGATGTCAGACATCCCATGATCTATGCAGGCTAGCTGTATACTTTGTGTAGTACGGGCTGTCAAAGGGGTCATTTCACAATAGGCAGGAACATAGGTAGCGCAGGTCTGGACCGCTGTCGTCATCCTATTAGGTAGATAGGAATGAATGTATGTGTGTCTATGCTTTAATACAGATTGAGTGAATGCTTAGATGAAATGGCAACTATAAGGCAGCCAGGAATGGATGTCAGACATCCCATCATCTATGCAGACTAGCTGTATACTTTGTGTAGTACGGGCTGTCAAAGGGGTCATTTCACAATAGGCAGGAACATAGTTAGCTAGGTTACATAATGTGTAATAATGAAACTATCAAAGGGTGAGGTACTGTGGAAGAAATGACAATTCCATTGTCCTCCCTTTGATCTTAATATCTCTACATTTTGTATAATAATTAGAAAATGTTCAATAAAAACAATTTGAACAAGAAATAGAATATCTTTTCGTGACTCCTTCATGAACATTGTGTATACTAAATACTAAAATACTGTAAGAGCCGCCCCCGGCTGAGCCAAGCTGAAGGGGGAGAATGGATTTTATCTGGTCACTTCATGAACATTCTTGATGTTGTCCCTCAGGAGGGGCCAGTTGGCATTGTAGATGTGTATAACCTTATAAAATGTGCTGCTTATCTGATGGTTAGTGCTGCGCTCACTCATTACATGTAAGTGCATTACTCAGTCACTAAGCGCTCGCTCACACAGTCATCGATTCTCTCATGCGAGAGAATAGGGCCGATTATGCTGATGTCACTTGGAGCAAACTCTGTCAGAGTTTGAGCCAAGTGTAATCTTAGGCCACGTTCACACATACAGTATTTGGTCAGTATTTTACATTAGTATTTATAAGCCAAAACCAGGAGTGGAACAATCAGAGGAAAAGTATCATAGACACATGTGCACCACTTCTGCATTTTTCACCCACTCCTGGTTTTGGCTTACAAATGCTGATATAAAATACTGACCAAATACTGAACATGTGAACGTTGCCTTAGTGTGATCTAACTCTGTTGCATAAGAGAATCGTATCATAGGTGCGGAAAAGACAGAGAACTTTTTAGTTCTCCATCTTCTCTATTCTCTGTGTCCACGGTAATGGGACTGCACTTGGATGACATCCGAGTGCAGTCTGATATTTTACAAGCATGCTACAATTTTTTTTCGCATGCCGTATCTACATGAGAAAAAAATTGCAGATCTGCACTGCCCCGTATTATAACATTGGGCCTACTGCTACCTGATAAAACATCGGATAGCACTCAGCTATGTTATATTGTCCTGTGAGCGGGCCCTTATTGTAATAAACTAACTTTCTTTTCCCTTGCAACAGCTGTCATAACATTGGTTTATTATCCAAACATGACCCCCGTCTATTACTGAGAGCTGTAGAAGACCATGTACACTCCAGCAGTAATCACTTACATTTCCTTTGTGTAATATGATTAGAGTTGAGCCACCCCCCCGTAGTGTTCAGGTTCGGTTCGGTTCGTAGAACACCGGTATGTTCGCCGAACTGTTCGTCGAACACCGTTAAAACCAATGGCAGGCAAACAAAAACACATAGAAACACATAGAAAACACCTTCAAAGGTGTCCAAAAGCTGACAAACTGCTCAGAAGACACAACTAACACATGGAAAAGTGACAAGTACATATAGTCATGCGAAAAGAAAAGAGGTGGAGGAGTAAAAGGAGGGGGAGACACAGATATAGGCATGTCATGCCCTTCTAAAATCAAGAAAGGCTGGAGTAAAAATCTAAAATCAGCCTACCAACACCCAGACGTCGTGACAAGAAAATTAAAAAAAGAAATATCTTTAGGTAGAATGGCGGTTCCATTCAGAACACTTTCCTTACAAGACGTAGTGGTATCCCCGTTGGGAGTCGTGCCAAAAACGGAACCCAATACATTCGGACTAATCCACCATTTGTCATATCCAAGGGGCAGGTCAGTAAACGACAACATCAACGTGGAACCAGGTACAGTAGTATATACTGTACATCCTTTGACAAGGCAATCAGGCGGGTCAAGAAGTTGGGAAGGGCCACCCTAATGGCCAAAACAGACGTTGAGGGGGCGCCTATTGGGCTGCTTCTGGGAAGGAGCATACTATATAGATCGCTGTTTGCCCATGTGGTGCTCCAGATCCTGCTCACTATTTGAGGCGTTTAGTTGCTTCCTCGAATGGGTTGTCATGGACGTTTCTAAGGGGGCACATATTATCCATTACCTCGACAACTTCTTATGCCTGGGCCTAAAAGATTCACCACAGTGTGAATACACGCGGCAGTCCACCTGTGAGAAGGAGAGAGCTGGAGGGAGAGCGGACACCACAGAGCCGAGGAGTTACATTGATGACATCTTAATAATCTGGACTGAGTCTGAACAAGAACTTCTAAATTTCCATGACGAATTCAATACATTTCATCCCACCATAAACTTGACATTGGACTACTCAAAAACGGAAATCAACTTCCTGGATATCACCATAAAAATTCAAAATGGTTCAATCCAGACCTCGGTGTATTGGAAACCTATTGACCATCCCACACACCTCAGACGGGGACAGCTGTCACCCAAAATACATTAAAAAGTCCATCGTCTACAGTCAGGCCCTTAGATATAATTGTATCTGTTCCAGCCCAAAGGACAGGGATGAACACTTAAACCATCTTAAAAAAGACAATTTTAAATCAAGGCTACCACCCCACCTCCTTTGATGATCAGATCATTAGGGCCACAAGGATCCCTAGAAGTCAATTACTTCAATACGGAGAAAAAGAGGAAAATAATTGTCTTCCTCTGGTGGTGACCTACAACCCACAGCTTGAGGTATTAAGAAAAACTGCTAAAAAACATCATATCCTAGGGTTTGGAGCGGATGGATTCTGTTTCAGGACTCACCTGATTTTCATGACCTATTCTAATAGTTTCAACAGATGCTTGCGATTTGGTTCATAATTAGTCACAACGGCATAAGGACCCCCCCTCCCACTCTCCCTTGACCCTCTGTCTTTTCTTCTCTCTTTTCTCCCTCCTTTTCTTTTTTCTTTTTATATGGGCTTTTCAGATACAATATAGAAATTGCCTCAACATATGATCCTCTTATAGGCGGATATCTTATAAACATTATATTGTTCAATACACTATCATTTGAATTGTTATTTGAAAAAAGTGACACCATTTGAACTTTGGACATATTTTATATGTCTATTTTGTTATATTTTCTTCAAAGTCGAATACAAAACAATAAATTTTTTCTTGATCTGCAAACTGTAAAATGATTCATAATTAATTCTTAATTGATGTTTAATTGATATTTAATAAAACAGATTGAATATAAAAACTTCATATCCTATACAAAAGTGATTGGCATAATTATAAAAGGAGAAGAAAAGAAAAAATGTGTTTGAAAGCACTCAGGATCACCAAAAATACAAATAAATAATAATATTGAAGTTTATTAAACAAAGAAAAAAACAAAACAATTAAAAACACTTAAAGGGAATCTGTCATCCCCTGGGACCTATCAGACCACTAATATGGGCATACAGGTGATAGAAATGTGAATCTATACTTACCTGTATGGCCCATATTGGCGGTCTTGTGGCTGTGAAATTGCTTTTTATTACTTGTGGGTTATGCTGTGTTTCTGTCTGGGGGACGGGAAGAAATCCCACCTACTTTTTTAATCAAAATATTTCTCCCCTCCCCTGCACGTCACAGAGCCCTGTGACGTGCAGTACCCATGGCCAGATCCTGCGCCTGCTCACTTGACCTGTTATTTCCCTGCCGTCTGTGTACAAGTGTAGAGCAGGGATCTAGTGCGCAGGCGCCGGGAAGTCAGAGTGACTCGCCTGCGCACAAGTTCCCTGCTCTACACTTGTAGATCCGGCCATGGGAACTGTGACGGGCAGGGGAGGTGAGAAATATCTTAATTAAACTGTGACGGGCAGGGGAGGTGAGAAATATTTTAATTAAACAAGTAGGTGGGATTTCTTCCCGTCCCCCGGACGGGAGCACAGCGTAACCAACAAGTAATAAAAAGCAATTTCACAGCCGCAAGACTGCTAATATGGGACATACAGGTAAGTATAATACCTCATCTAATTGATACATATAAATATCAAACAACCTCCTCCTATGTATCAGGTGCCAAAATATCTAAAGCTACTCTGGACAAGCAGTTTGTGACGCCCTCCCTGAGCCGTTTGGGGGGTGTACTCAGACGGAGGGCCGGTGGTATGGTGTGGTGGGATATCGTCGTGGCCGTGGCCCGATCCGTGCCCAGGGCTGTCACAATAAAAAGATGGGCTTTTGGATGAGTGGTTGTTCGACTACGCCACCTGTGGTTTCTGGTGAAGGCCACCAGCACTGCAACAGTCCTCTGAGGCTGATGTTCTGGCAGCTTGGTTGGTACTACTCCCCACAGGTGGAGCGGCGCCTCAGGGCAGCGTAAGAAGAGAGAGGGGGTATACAGAGTAGAGCGCTGGCGGGTGCAGAGCCGCGGAGGAATGAACAGTCAGAGGCAGTAATTGAAGTCATCCAAGTCTTTACTCACAGTTGTGCTTTCTCAGCTCAGAGCTTCTCTCTGCTGTCACACGGCGAGCTGTGGCCGCCAGGGTGGGGTTTAGCACACTCCGGGTACTTCAGGTGCACTTGACAGGACCCCCGCTCTAGCGTGTTCCTCTCTCTGGTTGTACTTGTACTGCCTTGTGTCCCCCACTGAGTCCCGTACAGGTACTGCGATGTCCTATATGGGTAACTTGTAGCTCCCGGACAGACTGGGTGCCCTTTTTGGTGACTGTGGTGTGAACGTGGCGTTAGGCAGGGTCCCTCTGGATAAACGCAGATTAAGGAATACAGGTGGCAACTCTGCTCCGTCCGTATCCCCCTGGGATCCATTTAAGCCTCCAGACTTTTCTGACAGGGACGTGAAGTGCAAAGTCAGATAATCGGGGACCGGTACCCCCTCTTGCAGCAGGGTGTCTCTGGCAGGGCCAGAATAAGGGTTGCAGGTGGCAACTCCACTCCGTCCGCACCCCCCTGAGATCCTTTTGCCTGTGGAGCTTTTCTCCTCTGCTCTCCTCCTGGGCCTTCTTGGTTGGACTCTGACCGGGGACAGAGCCGGCTATAACTCAACTCTGCCCCAATCCCCCGTCTCGAGGCCTGAGACCGGGAACCGCAGACCCCTGAGCCGGCCGCAGCCTTGTGCTGTCAGACCGTCTCAAAGACTCACGACTAAAGACACGGTTATAAAATTGGCCTCTGATTATTTATGATTCTATTAAGTGCTACAGTAAAGTGCTTCCTCCACGCTCACTCACTACATGGTTCCCCCTGACTATTGGTTCCCCCCAACTCCTCTATTCGAGGTCGGGGCAGCACTATGGTGCTTTAGACCTCCCTGCAGCACGGGAGTGGTGTAGTGTTGAGTGTGTGGTTGGGGTCCTGTGTGGTGCTCCATCCTTACCTCGGAGAGGAGATACCACACCTCGTTCTGAGGTGCTGTACCCCTGTGGCGACTGAACCCTCAGGGGCGCCACATTCCCCCCTGGTGAAACACAGCACGTCCGTGGGCTGCAATAGAGTAAAAGATTGGTACATTTCAAACATTCAAAAAATTTTAAATGCTTTGTAAACAATAAACAATCTTCCCTTTATGGGAGGCTCAGATACTTTAACGTTACAGGATATATGGTATAAACATATTCAACATTTAAGAGACATTATGCATGTAGAAAAATATTATAGAAAAAGTGTTAGCTCAGCAGCATGAGGGACCTGTCCAAAACCCTCAACGTAAGCCCTGGGGTGGCTGCAGGGCATGAAGATCCCAAGTTGCACCTCCAGTAGAGCCACAACCAGACAGGTTTTGCTTCTGAGGTCAGAGGTAGAGATGATTTCGCATAAAACCAATAGGGGGCACCTAAATAGGTGCAAACTATGTACAATGTTAGTCTGTCTGCTGCTCAATGTCCGCAGGGACAAATGTTTGTTTCAGATAAACCGGGTGTAAAGACGAGCATGAAAACAAATAAAAGTTCACACAACAGGGAGGTGTATCCGCCGGGGCTGCTCAACAGTGGGATCCCCACCGGGGAAAAGGCTCGTGCTTGCCGACGGAGCCTGACCGGTCCTCTGTGACCAGGTGCGTGGGAGCATCTTCTTTAAACACCCTGTGGACATCCAGGGCATACCACCCACGCTCCCCGTGGTGGCGGGTGAAGGACACCAGATCACCCGGGTAGAGATTCCGGCCAGGGTGGCCCTGCTCCAGCTACAGCTCGACGTCCCGCCGGTTGACGAAGACGTCCCAGTTAAACTGTGGGCTACGGATGAAGCCCCATCCTGCCTCCTGGTGGAAGCGCACGATAAGGCCTTCCTCCCGGGGGCTTGGACGGATGGCCTCCTCCTGATGGTCCTTTGTTTTAGCAGCTTTGGCGTGCACCTCCAGGTGCTCACAGCGGATCCTCCTCTCTCGCCGCTCCTTCTCGAGCTGGAGGAGCTCCTTACGGCAGAACTGCTCCCACCTCCGCGCTTCAGACAGGGTCTCCCGGAGGAAGCCCATCAGGTCCCCCCCCCTGGTTGTCCCAGGAAACTCTTCTGCCGCCAGGCAGGCGACCGGAGGTGCAGGCAGCGGCAATAACAGGGGGCGTTACTGGCCCTCAATTGGTGCGGACCGGTCCGGGTTGGGGCAGGTGTGCACCCAGGAGAGTGCAGGGTTCTCTGGATTGGGAGTCGGGAGGCATAGTAGGCCTCCGGGAGTGGCGGTGGCTTGGGCCTCGACCTCCAGAGCCATGAGTTGCACCCAAACGATGGCGCCCGGGGACAGGGGTGACGGCAGGAGATCTAGGAGGGCTTCGGTGCATCCCGCGCCCGGGATAGGGGTTTCGGCCTTACCCGCTCTTGGGCTGCACAGGGCCTCCTGGGCTTCCTCCGCCTGGGCTGGGGCCTCAGTAGTCAGGCGCGACGAGCTTTGGTGGCGGGCCTTGATCTTGCGCAACACCTCTTCCCTCCATTCGGCAGCGGCCAGTTGTTGGGTCTCTTCGACCCTCCGGGTCAGATCCTGCGTTTCACCGCGGAGGAACTCGGCCTCCTCCACGGTCAGGTGTATTCCCTCCATAGTGAGGGAGGTGGCAGCTGGTGGGCCAGCGACGGAGGGCATCTCCTTCGCGGCGTCCATCTCTGCTGCAGGGTGCGGTCTCTCTGGACTTGTTGTGGCTACACCCTGTCTCCTCCTCCTTTTGGGGCGGCTCCAGGGCGGCTGGCTGACGGGCACTCCTTGGGACGTCCCATCCATCTTGACGGACACTACTATGCGGACAGTCTCTGATGCAAGGGGCGGTCTGTATTTTTGGCGCCATTGGGGAGCCAGGCCCACGATAGGAGGTCTTAGGTGGCTGTCATTTTTGCACATAATGGCGTCCGTTGTTCTTGGGCGGACGCCACATTGAGTGTATAAAGACAGTCTTTTGTGAAACGCGCACAGTACCCGGCGGCACTGGGGATTAACTTCTTCCGTTGCTGCGGGCACGCAATCCTGCCGACTACGCCATGCTTGTGATGCCCTCCCTGAGCCGTTTGGGGGGTGTACTCGGATGGCGGGCCGGTGGTATGTTGTGGCGGGATGTTGTCGTGGCCGTGGCCCGGTCCGTGCCCAGGGCTGTCACAATAAAAAGATGGGCTTTTGGATGAGTGGTTGTTCGACTACGCCACCTGTGGTTTCTGGTGAAGGCCACCAGCACTGCAACAGTCCTCTGAGGCTGATGTTCTGGCAGCCTGGTTGGTACTACTCCCCACAGGTGGAGCAGCGCCTCAGGGCAGCGTAAGAAGAGAGAGGGGGTATACAGAGTAGAGCGCTGGCGGGTGCAGAGCCGCGGAGGAATGAACAGTCAGAGGCAGTAATTGAAGTCATCCAAGTCTTTACTCACAGTTGTGCTTTCTCAGCTCAGAGCTTCTCTCTGCTGTCACACGGCGAGCTGCGGCCGCCAGGGTGGGGTTCAGCACACTCCGGGTAGTTCAGGTGCACTTGACAGGACCCACGCTCTAGTGTGTTCCTCTCTCTGGTTGTACTTGTACCGCCTTGTGTCCCCCACTGAGTCCCGTACAGGTACTGCGATGTCCTATATGGGTAACTTGTAGCTCCAGGACCGACTGGGTGCCCTTTTTGGTGACTGTGGTGTGAACGTGGCGTTAGGCAGGGTCCCTCTGGATAAACGCAGATTAAGGAATACAGGTGGCAACTCCGCTCTGTCCGTATCCCCCTGGGATCCACTTAAGCCTCCAGACTTTTCTGACAGGAACGTGAAGTGCAAAGTCAGATAATCGGGGACCGGTACCCCTTCTTGCGGCAGGGTCTCTCTGGCAGGGCCAGAATAAGGGTTGCAGGTGGCGACTCCGCTCCGTCCGCACCCCCCTGAGATCCTTTTGCCTGTGGAGCTTTTCTCCTCTGCTCCCCTCCTGGGCCTTCTTGGTTGGACTCTGACCGGGGACAGAGCCGGCTATAACTCAACTCTGACCCAATCCCCCGTCTCGAGGCCTGAGACCGGGAACCGCAGACCCCTGAGCCGGCCGCAGCCTTGTGCTGTCAGACCGTCCCAAAGACCCAAGACTAAAGACACGGTTATAAAAATGGCCTCTGATTATATATGATTCTATTAAGTGCTAAAGTAAAGTGCTTCCTCCACCCTCACTCACTACATGGTTCCCCCTGACTTTTGGTTACCCCCAACTCCTCTATTCTGGGTCGAGGCAGCACTATGGTGCTTTAGACCCCCCTGCAGAACAAGATTGGTGTAGTTTTGAGTGTGTGGTTGGGGTCCTGTGTGGTGCTCCATCCTTACCTCGGAGAGGAGATACCACACCTCGTTCTGAGATGCAGTACCCCTGTGGCGACTGAACCCTCAGGGGCGCCACAAATGTAACACCAAATGTGTAAAGAGGGTCCAATGCCCCTGCAATATCCAAGTCCAGTTCAATCTATTTTAGCTAGCACATATAAAGAACATCTATGCATAGGTATAAATAGCAATTGAAAAAAAGTGCATGTGACAGGGGGCAATGTAGAAAATTAATAATGCCAGCAAATCCAAAGTTCATATAAAAGCACAGGTCTAGTAGTTCAAAGCTCAAATAGTCTATAGTAGAAAAAGACCTGTACTGAAACACAGTCTACCTGTTAGTAGACAGCACAGAACCCACTTATACAATACAAGCAGAATGGTTGCTGATAGACCTGTGCATCATCAGTGGCTTCTGGTAGACCTGTACATGATCAAATGGATGAGGGAAGAGCCTGTTCTCCTGTTATGTATATGCTCCTGCCCCAGCATCAGCACATCAAACTCCATAAAACAGACACATTACCTTTGCAGATGATTTTTTTGTGTTTACCAGTGTAATCAGACCCAAATTTAAAATAATGCTTTGTAAAAATAATATCAAGAAGTCACATCAAAACTCCAATCTTCATATCAGATCCAGTGTTATCTTGATATAATTTATTACGTATAACAGTAAATCCTTTATCATTTTGAACACAAGTATATCAACTTTTTAAATCTAAAGAACAGATCAAAGTGACTTCTGAGATATCCAGAGTATTAATACACTGCAAAAATCATTTGTAGCTAATGATAGGTGCATTTGTATCCTTATATCAAGATAAGTCTTTGTCTAATGCCAAGATGTCTCATGTTCTATGGACTTTGATTAAAATTTGGGCAAACAAGTCCTTGTGAACTTAGGGTTAAAATATTGATTCTTCAGTCTATATTTAATGCTATCGCCATTATTTTTTACTAGATGGATGGCATTGAATTGAAGTAAAAAGAATATTGCATAATTATTTACCTATCATTAGAACGAGGGACTGGAGATTTCCATTCCCAATCACAATCCACTGCTCTTCTTGGCACAATATATGCATCTGCATCATGTGCACATAAGTATTGGAAGACGACCACCATACCAACTACCACTGCATAAACTAAACTACTATCAGTTCCCAGTGGAGACGTGGCTGTGCTAATTTCATCTTATAATTTATTTATGTTAGTGAACAAACCTTGATTGTGAGAAAAGTAAAATGCGATTCCGCAGCTGCCAATTCAGAGATGGAGACAAGGCCAGCAATATCCAATCACTCCACTGGCAGAACAGGCTACAATATATCAACATAATTCATTTCTGGCATTCAGAAAATATTTGGGAGCAGAATTGTAAAGATTAATGTAGGATTTAGTTTGGAGTGGATATTTATTGTAAGAAACAAACATGATGTGAGTCATGTCTTAAAATCATTTCACTTTAAAGTAATTTTTCTTAAATGGTCACTGTGCTTTCAGACCACTAGATCTCATTTGATGTATTATGGGCAAAAACCCAAAGAGATGAACTTTAATATAAGTTGGTGTGCATGCAGCATGTAAGCGTGTGTTCACACTGGCCACCAAACAGACAAAACCCAAGATAAAAACATAATAAGCAAATACCCCGCAGTAAATAGATAAATATCAATAGTGCATGAAAATAATATAGGATGCTTAATTAACATAATTTTGATTTAAAAAAAAAGTAAAAGCCACCCCACACGTCAAGGTGACCCTATTCGGGACAGTCCTAACCTCTATTATTAAAAGCTTACCATTTGTCAAGTGACGTACATTTGAATAAGTCCAATATGACTAACCAGATTAATTACAGGTTTTGGTATAAATTATATTACCACATGTCAAACAATTTACCAGTTGGTGCAGTAGATTCTAAGAAAACCAACAGATGCAGCATTGATGATCTGCATGTTTTGAGTCTGTGTATTTGAATAATTAATTGAAAGGCGGTGTGTTCAAAATAATAGCAGTGTGGAGTTCAATTAGTGAGGTCAATCATTCTGTGAAAAAACAGCTGTGAATCAGGTGGCCCTTATTTAAGGGTGAAGCAAGTATTTGTGTACATTTCTCCTTGAAAGCCTGATAAATATGGTTCGTTCGAGACATTGTTCAGAAGAAATGCGTACTTTGATTAAAAAGTTGATTGGAGAGGGTAAAAGTTATAAAGAAGTGCAGACAATGATAGGCTGTTCAGCTAAAATGATCTGCAATGCTTTAAAATGGAAGACTACCATTCGAATGAGAAAAAAGGAAAGGATGATCCAGCATATCAGGCTAGTTTCTTAAAATAAAACATAGCTTTTATTGTGCTCATTAAAACATTGCTACACATCAATTGTCCATGTGGTGCACTACAAGGATCAGGACCTACGCGTTTCAACGTTTAAGTCTTAATCAGTTGTGTATTTACCATTCGAATGGATCGAATGATAGTCAGAATGGCAAAGGCTCAGCTAATGATCAGCTCCAGGAGATCAAAGACAGTCTTAAGTTACCTGTGAGTACTGTGACAGTTAGAAGACGTCTGTGTGAAGCAAATTTCTTAGCAAGAAGTCCCTGCAAAAAGTACGAAAAGTGGACAGTAGAAGATTGGAAATGGGTGATTTGGAGTAATGAGACGAAAGTCAATAGACTAGGCTCTGATGAGTGCAAATAGGTCTGGAAAAGTTGTGATGTATATACCACCATGTGCGAACCCAGAGGCTGCTGGGGATGTGTTGTCAGGGGTGATGGCCCGGCTTCAGACTAAACACCCAAACTCTCTAACTGTAATTTCTGGGGATTTCAATCGAGTAAAGATCTCATCTGCAATACCAAAGTTCTATCAATATGTCAAATGTCCTACACGGGACAACAACACACTGGATCTCCTCTTTGCTAATGTTAAGAATGCTTATTCATCGGCTGCATTACCCCCCCTGGGGAAATCTGACCACAACCTCATACTATTGTCTCCTGCTTACCAACCAGATGTCCGCAAACAACCAGTGACAATTAAAAAGATAAGGAAGTGGTGTCCAGCAGCAGAGGAGGCGTTACAAGACTGCTTTGATTGTACAGACTGGGAGGTGTTGTGTACCATGAAAGAGAATTGTGATGTTAATGAGATTACTGGCAGAGTTACTGATTACATCAACTTCTGTATGGACATTGTAGTACCTGTTCAAGAGATTCGGTGTATGCAAACAATAAGCCATGGATTACAAAAGAGTTGAAACATTTACTAAACATGAAAAAACTGGCTTTTTAAAGGAGGGACAAGGAGGCGTTGAAAATTATACAGTGAGACCTAAAGGGGAAAATTAAGATTGCCCGTGAGGCATTCAGAGTTAAATTAGAAAATCAATTTGCACAAAAAAGCTCCAGAGAGGTGTGGGCTGGAATGAAGCTAGTGACTGGGTTTAAGGCAAGGTCGGAGCAGGGGGGTGGTGGACTTAGAATGGCTAATGAAATGAATGAGTTCTTCAATATATTCAGCAATAAAGGTGCGGTAGCAGCAGGGAAGGGGGAGGAGGCCGGGGAACAACTAGCTAAATTAACAGGGGGTGAAATAGATAATTTCTCGGTCTCCAAAAATGACGTGAGGGACCAGTTTAGTAAGCTGGCCATTGGCAAAGCAGCAGGGCCTGACGGTCTCAGTCCACGTGTCCTCAGAGTGTGTGCAAATGAGTTGTGTACTGTCTTCCAGCATCTCTTTAACCAGAGCTTACAATCAAAGAGAGTACCAGTGCTATGGAAGACTTCCTGCCTGGTGCCGGTTCCCAAGACTACCTTCCCGGCTTCCCCGGGGGACTATAGACCGGTGGCCTTAACATCGCATGCGATGAAGTCCTTGGAGAGAATAGTACTTGCTCACTTGTGTCCGAGGGTGATGGCGCATACTGATGCTCTTCAGTTTGCGTACCGGCAGGGACTGGGGGTGGACGATGCTGTAGCGTCTCTGAAACAAACAGTACATTCCTTTTTGGACAATGATGGAACCACAGTGCGTGCTTTGTTCTTTGATTTCTCTAGTGCGTTCAACACATTACAGCCACTCTTACTGCGTGGAAAGTTGATTAAAATGGTGGTGGATGAGGGACTTGTGAATTGGATAATTGACTACCTGTCGGATAGGCCACAGTTTGTTAGGTGGGGGACGGCTACATCAGATAGTGTACTGAGCAGTGTCGGAGCCCCGCAGGGAACAGTGCTGTCGCCATTCCTCTTTACATTGTACACAGCTGACTTTCAGTATAAATCAGACCGTTGTCACCTCCAGAAGTACTTGGATGACTCTGTGATAGTTGGCGGTATTGGGAAGGACCAAGATGAAGAGGAATATAGAAGGGTGGTTGCGGACTTTGTAGTACGGTGCCAGGCTAACCATCTAGAACTAAATGTTAAGAAAACCAGGGAGTTGGTGATGAGCTATGGAAGGTGCAAGAAGGTATGCCTACCTGTTACCAATGACGGTCAGGATGTGGAGATGGTGGACAGTTTCAAATATTTGGGGGTTTACCTGGATAGCAAGCTAGACTGGAAGTGCCACATGGAGAAGGTCTACAAGAAGGGGATGAGTAGATTGTACTTCCTAAGGAAGTTAAGGTCTTTTAATGTGTGTGGCAAAATGCTTGAGGTGTTCTACCAATCCATTGTGGCTAGTGCCACCTTTGCGGCAATAATTTGCTGGGGTAACAGTGTGCGTGTTGCTGACGCCAACAAGCTCAACAAACTTATAAAGAAGGCTAGCGCGACGGTGGGCCTACAGCTTGGGACTTTTGAAGAGGTGGTAGAGGATAGGATTAAGAAGAAGTGCAGAGCTATAATGGGCAACAACACACACCCGCTTTATGAACTGTTTGCGAAACAGAAGAGCACATTCAGCAATTGCCTAATACAACTAAGGTGTAAAAAGGAAAAAAACAGGAGATCGTTTGTTCCAACAGCTATGGGGGTGTTTAACAAATGTCTGAAAAGCAATGTCTAAAGCATTCCAAATGTTATGTTATCATATGTGTCATGTTCGAGATCTGTGTTCTGCTGCTGTGATACCGCAATTTCCTCCGGGATAAATAAAGTATATCTTATCTTATCTTATCTTAAAAAACAAGGTAAAAAGGGGCTAACGGATTGAGAAATTGAAGGAACTGTCAAGTTCAGTGGAAGAAGCCTGATGATATGGGGTTGTGTCACAGCCAAAGCCATTGGATATTTCACCATGATCAATGGTGGTCTCAGTGCTGAGCTATATATTGAAAAACTTGGCATTCATATGACTCAAATAGATTCTTTATCAAATTTTAATAGGGGAAATGAAGTACAAAAAAAAAGTAAAAACGTTTCGGTCACAGTTGACGTTCATTAGTGTACTAAAATAAAATACAAGTGTGAGGTCACAGTAAAAATAGTCATGTATCAAAGGGAAAATAACAATGACAATATCAGTAAATAACAGGAATCAACACATGTCAATGGGTACAAAGGGATGGGGACAAACATTGGCCCTCAACATGCTAACTGTTATATGTCCACATTTGAGGACAGGGTTGTCTACCCCAACCCTTTGTACAAATCACAATCCATTTTATGGAAACGTTATATAGATGATATATTCTGCATATGGGGGGGCACGCCCAAGACCCTTAATGAATTTTTTGCTACAATCAATGCCGCCTGGGATGGACTGCGAGTCACCATTTTCTTGAGCACAGACTCAATTCATTTCTAGACACCATGAGCCTTAAAGATAAAGATGGCCAACTTTCCTCTGATCTTTATATTAAACCTACTGACCGAAACGGACTATTGCACTACAACAGCCTACATCCTAAATCAACTATCACCTCAGTCCCCAAGTCCCAATTCCATCGTGTCAGAGGCACTGGCAGTAATCCCTCCACCTGTGACATTAGACTCAAGGAGATGCAACAAAAATTTGAGGAAACGGGCTATCCTCTTGACTTGTTACAACAATCCATGCAATCTCCAATTTGTACACGCACCCCAACATCTAACCGGATCCCGTTTGTACATAAATACCACCCGGCAGCATTCATGCTCCATAAAAAAATCTGACAACACTGGAACATTCTTAAAAGCGCCTATCCATCTGTACCTGAATTAAATTATCCTTCCCTCCCATGTTTCAAAAGAGACCCTAATATTAAAGATCGTCTCATCCATGCCGATTTTGGCATGGCAAAAAGCTCGCCATGCCAGGGGTTTCTGGAGACACCAAAGACTGGTACGTTCCCTTGTCATCAGTGCTACCAATGTGGCAACATTCTCCGTGGGAGCACCATATATCATCCTCACTTGGGTAAACAATATCCCATCAAAGATTATCACATGATTAATTCCACTTTTGAAGTATGCCTCATCAAGTGCCCCTGTGGCCTTATTTATATAGGTAAAATGACCCAGCCCATTAGGGATCGTATTTCTAAGCACAAGTCCACCATACGCTAAAAGAATTTGCTGCTCCCATTACCATACCATTTTGCATCGGCCAATCATTCAGTGTTTCAATTGAAATTTCAGGTGATTGAGCATGTCCCTCCACCACGACGTGGAGGGGACTGCATTCGCATGCTCAAATACAGGGAGGCCTACTGGATACACAAATTGCAATCTTTAAGTCCTAGAGGTCTTAACAGGGAATTTGACCTCCTCTTGTACACTTGAACGGTTCATAGTTGTGATTACTACGACATTGTTCTACTTAAAGCCCCCTACATGTTTTGTAATAATCTCTTTGAGACTTGTTCCTGTGCCATCACTGTCTCAGCAATGTATATGACCCAATTATGCTAGTTTTTGACTCTGACCATAAGAATTTCCAGTGAATATGTTCGATTCCATTATGATGGTTCTCCCTGAAGATAACTTGATATAAGGAATAGTATTTGCATAAGTACTGATTGATCTATTCATTTGTCTAACATATACCTTGTTATTTTCTAGAATCTGCCTTAACATCCACATTTCCCCTCCTGATTCCCATCCTACACCTCCGGACCATCCCTTACAACCTTGGTTCCACCCATTCTTGTCATCCCCAGTAATGGACGCTATCTGTAGCACTGTGGAACGCATAATATCGGTGGTGGAATGCACTCGGTGCGTCACCTCCGCCCATGTGATCCACCGACATCCAATAAGACCTGTCGACGTCATCGTGGCGTCATTTCCGGTCTCGCAGGTTAGGACCTGCAGGACCGGAAATGACACCACGATGACTGGAGCACATCCACGGTGTATGCATCACACTGACACCAATCCTGGGCTCCTAATTGCCTCTAGATTCTGCCCAATCTCTATTTAAATGCCCTTCTAGCATTTCTCTCCTGGCGCCAAAAGGAACAAACGGTGGATACCGTGCTCCCACTGCCAGGACTTCCTCCTCCACTTTCAGTTTGCACTAGGGGTATTTTTTTCCCCTGCTTCTACCGTTCCTGCTATTAGACTGGTACTTCCATTAAATCTATATACTCACATTCTTTATGTATCCAGAGCTACCGCTCCTTTGGACACCTGTCCATTACAGGCTCACCGGTTACAATTTACTGGTATGCTTTTCATCCTTTTTTCTTTTACCTTCCCCTTTTTCCCTGTCCCCATCCCTTTGTACCCATTGACATGTGTTGATTCCTGTCGTTTACTGATATTGTCATTGTTATATTCACTTTGATACATGACTATTTTTACTGTGACCTCACACTTGTACCACCATTTATTTCTGTTTTGTTATTTTATTTTGGTACACTGATGAAGGTTAACTGTGACCGAAACATTTACTTTTATTTTTTGTACTTCATTTCCCCTATTAAAATTTGATAAAGAATCTATTTGAGTCATATGAGTGCCAAGTTTTTCAATATAGACTATTGGCTTTGGACCTTACTTGTGCACCAACCTACTCCAGGAGTGCGGTAGTTTTTTGTATACTCAGTGCTGAGTTATGTGTGAGTATCCAACAAGACAAGTTACTTTGCACACTCCAGTACTATGGGTATGAATAGGATGAATAGTGTTCCAGCAGGACAAAGACCAGAAGCATACATCGAGATTGGCGAAAAAATGGTTCAATGACAATGAAGTAGAGGTGCTGGATTAGCCTCCACAGTCCCCAGACCTCAACCCAATTGAACCCTTATGGGTAGAGTTGAAGAAAAAACTGTATACATACCCAAGTGAGTCGACCAGTATGCACCAACTTTGGGAATGTGTAGAAGAGACCTGGGATCAGATTTTGGTCAAGACATAATTGAATCTGATCAAGAGCATGCCCAGAAGGATTCAGGTAGTGTTGAAAGACAAAAATGGATTTATAAAATATTTAAACAATAATAAAAATTTTAATTTAGATTTTTAGGAGCAAAACAGTAACAATGCAGTGACATGACAAGAATCTGCATAACTAATCATAGGCAAAATAGTCGCAAGTCAAATTTATGTATGAGATAGCCAAGATGATTGTCTATAAAATAATGGTAGTCTCATGTTCGAAATAGTAGTGGATAGTCAGATATAGAGCTTGAAAGTCAAAAGTTCAAAACATTGTTACCCTTTTGCTCATCACTGTATATATAGCGCTGTCCTCAGTAGTGTAGCTACCAGGAGGGCAGAGGGTGAGGTCACCCCAGACCCCTGAATCAGAGAGGCCCACCCGAATCTTACACCACTCCAAACTGTATCTGTGTGGGCAGCACACCAATACAGTTCATCTTTACATTCTGAATGGCCTCACTATCTTTGCACCCCATATACTATACAATACCATCAATTTTTGTCTTCCAACAGTCTTAGAGGGATCTATCCACTGTGGGTTAGTGTCAGACCAATAGCGGTGGTTTTGTTTGTTAACTTCACCATTCACAAAAAAGTTTGCCTCATCACTGAACATAATGTTCTGTGTAAACTGAGGGTCCTGTTCCAATTTTTGTTTTGCCCATTCTGCAAATTCAGTGCGCCGATCTGGGTCATCCTAATATCCACCGAAGGGATGTTTGACTGATGCCACTCTCAAGTGACATGCGGCGAGTTCTACGCTGTGGGCTCTTGCTGAATGAAGCTAGGACAGCCACTGATGTTTCTTCATTAATGACAGTTTTCTTGAGTCCACATTTTGGCAAATCCAACACTGAACCTGTTTCACGAAATTTGGCAAGCAGTTTGCTAACTGTAGCATGGGAGATGGGTGGTCTCGTAGGGTGTCTTGCATTGAAATCTGCTGAAATGACCCGGGTACTGCGTTCATCAAACATCAAAACAATTTCTATCCGCTCCTCATGTGTTAACCTCTGCGACATGGCTGTAAACAAAGAGAAACTTGTAAGTAACTCATGAAAGAATAAAGTTACGTTAAAACCAAGCACACCATTGTTTTTCTTATGAAATTCTCAATAAGTCTGATGTGTCACATGACCCTTTTCCCATTGAAAAAAATAAAGTTGGATCCAAAATGGCTGACTTCAAAATGGCCACCATGGTCACCACCCATCTGGAAAAGTTTTCCCCCTCCGATATACTAATATGCCACAAACAGGACGTTGATATCACCAACCATTCCCATTTAATTTAGGTGTATCCATATAAATGGCCCACCCTGTAGTGTCCTCTCCAATTTACTGCCCATTTATCATACAACAGTATATCCACCTCCCAATCCAACCATAGATATCATCTAATCCTTTGTATTACTTGGATATTTGGGTTATTGTTGTGGATTTATCACTGCTAAAATCAGTAGAAATTACACCTGAATTACATTGTATGGCAGTAATGACATTGTGTCACCTTGTAAAAGGTTTCAGAGGTCAAGGTAGATAATTAAAGTCCATTTCATCTATATGCTAATGAATTGGCTGCGTGGCCTGGTCTGGTCACTTTAAATAACATCTGCTGCTCCTGTTGATGACACCACGGAATGTTGTGGTTTCTGGCTCCGCCCCCTTGCATTATGACATCACACACATTATATAAGGAGCTGCAGAGACAACATTCCATCTGAAAGTTGCAGTTATTGGAGAGAGAGGTAAGTCGGCTCTATGTCACCTCTTGTTGTGTCCTTCATTCTCTTCTTTCATCTATTTCTCATTTATTTTTTATTCATTAAGGATTCTTTATTCTATATAATACAACAGGTCCAAAATGAATACTGAACCCCTCAGATTAGGTGACGTCCATGTTTTACAGAATTTCTTCCAATAGTAAAGACAGATACATCCCGTCACATCCTATATATCCAAGTGCAGAAATGACAGTGATTTACCGATTCTCCATCACATCTTATTGGTTTCTGACTTACTTGCTCATCACATCCATAGAATAGTTATAGAATAATTATAATTGAAAGAATCCCCTCAGCCATAACTGGAACACAACAACTTCTCAATTTTTGGGCCATGTATTGTTTTACAATCATTCAAATCTGGGAGATGAACGTTATATCCTGTAAAGCGAACACATGTAACCTGAAGATGCAGTAATTATGTAATTGTCTGGTGTTATTGAGACATATAGTGATATACAATCCAGATCAAAAATTTAAATCCAACCAATATTGGGAAATACCTGTACAACACCAATGTATATACATATTAGCTCCATATATAGTGAAACTATTTAAATAGTTCCCCATATTGGTAGGATTCCTATTGTTTGATCTCTAGTGTATTGAGCAATGCACTTCAATGGAAGCTGGCAGTAACAGCCACCACTTGGAAGATCACGGAATGTTGGGGTTGTTGATTCCGCCCCCATTAGATACTTCATGTGATGTCACTGAATGTTATGGTTGTTAGCTCTGCCCACATTAGCTCTTATTTTTCATGTCATGGAATGTTCTCGTTGCTGGTTTTGCCCCCATCATCTACTATTTGTAATGTTTTGGTTGTTGGTCCCTGATTTGGCACCCAAATAAGCCAAGCTGAAGGATGATGATAATGGACTTTATCTTGTTACCTCATGAACATTCTTGGTGTTGCCCCTCAGGAGGTGGCCAGTTGACATTTACTTGTGTTCAACTATATAAAGTGTGCTGCTTATCTGATGGTTAGTGCTGCGCTCACTCATTACTAGTGATGGGCGAGCACTAAAATGCTCGGGTGCTCATTGCTTGAGCCAAGCACATTCGAATACTCGGTTGCTCGACTCGAGCAATGAGCCCAATGTAAGTCTATGGGAAATTCAAGCATTTTTCAGGCGGTTCCCTCCGGCGATCTGCAGAGGGCCTAAAAATTGCCCAAATCGAAGGGAACAGTGCTTAAATGGCATGGGAACAGCATGGGGAAGACCTCTGGAAGCATTTCTGACTCCCAAGTCACTGCTGCCAACAATGTTGTCAGAGGTATTACGCCACTTTTACGGACACACAATAAAACACAAAAACGAAACCAAAATGGATTTTCCTGGGAAATATGTTAAGGAACATCCTTTCCATGGTAATGACTTGTATATAAGGCAAAATAAATAACCAAAAAACAAAAATACTCCTCCACATCTTGGTTTATGTTCACAAGTAGCGTTTTTGATGCGTTTTTGCACTTTTGCATTGCTTTCAACCGTGACAAATGCATTCACCGGGAAATGTCATTTTGACATTTTACAACCTTATCTGGCCATGTGGTGTGTGAGACATGATCAGACATATCCTGTTTCATTTATGAAGGAGGGACTCTGAAAGTCACAAAGCCTATTTTTATAGGGCCATCAGGCAGGCTTTACTACTTTTAAAGGGTCAGCAGTCGGCCCTCGCTATTCTTAAAGAGCCATCAGCCGGCTATGCTTTGTCATTCCCATTACTAAAGATTGGGTCTTCTATACTGTTATTGCATATGCAGTGAGTGGCAGGTCTGCCCAAAATTTGGATACACCCCAATACCCCTTTGAAAATTTGGATGCACCCCAATACCCCTTTGAAAATTTGGACGCACCCCAAAACCCCTTTGAAGAGACTTAGAGGATGTTCCCATAATTAGGAAGTGGGTCTCCCATACTGTTTGCCTATGCAGTGAATGCAAGGGTTGCCAAAAATTTGGAGGCACTCCAATGCCCCTTGGAAGGGACGTGGAGGTCAGAGGGCCTCCTGAAAACAATGTTCCCATTATTAGGAAGTGGGTCTCCCATTGTGTTTGTCTATGCAGTGAATTCAAGGGTTGCCAAAAATGGGCACTCGGCATGATGGGAGGAAGGAGGTTCAGGGTGAAGAATATGTGGTCCAGACTCACGGCTACTGAGAATTGACCGTGTGGAAGACAGGGTGGTGGTGGTGGTGGCTAAGTGACTGGAAGCATTATCTGCTATCCAACCAATAACCTTTTCACACTGCTCTGTATTCAATAGTGGTGTTCTGCGGTCCCCTATTAATTGGGACAGGAAGGTCGAGCGAGAAGATGTGGGTGTTTGTTGTGGCACAATTTCAGATTGCCCACGACCTTGGCCTCTGCATGCACCATCACATCAACTTCCCCGTCCCTTGCCACGTGCCTTGCCCATCTTAAATGAAGGACAATATCTTCCACGCTCACCACAAATGGCTGAATTTGGAGCGAACTTATATGTGATCCGTGTGACGGACAAACCACAGTTTTAAATAGCTGGCCTGTAGGTGACTATTTTGAACAGCAAACTTGTGTCAATAGCTTCACTGACACACTGAAATTTTTTTAATGGAGGCCAGAAATGGCAGTATTTTCAGTGCAAATATATGTGATCTGTGCGACGGACAAATCACAGTTTTAAATAGCTGGACCTGGCTGTATTCTGCAATGCCAACAAGCAAATAGCGCAGAATAACGGTGTTCTCTGGTTTGCATTTTAAGCAAATAATGAGGATTAAGATCCAAAATAAAATTATTCCTGGCCACTGAGACCTGGGCCTATTTCTAGAAATATTTAACAGCAGCAGCAGCAGCAGACAAAACTGGAATGGTGCCTCTTGTGCTATATGCACTGCAGTCTGCTATATACACTGCCTGCCTGATATCTCTGCAGATGGATTAGTCCTCAGAAGGACTGTTTGTTGAGATGGATATGTGTCTCTAATATCGTTTTGTATACCTACACTAACTAGAAACAAGAAAATCTCTCCCTAGCTCAGCAGCACCTCTCCCTACACTGTCTGATTCTGGAGTGACTGTGACAAGCACGGCGGTGCCAGTTCTGATATAGACCTGATGACGCTGTGCAGCCATCCAATCACTATAATGCCACAACCACCATGGCTGCAGCATTACAATGAGTGGCAGGCAATCCCTGCATGTTGATTGGCGCTCTAAAGAGCACCATATATGCAGGGAGGGGACCCGAGCGCCCGCCGAGCAACCTGGAAATACTCGTCGAGCGCCGAGCATCTCGAGTAGTGAGATGCTCGAGCGAGCACCGAGCAGTAGCGAGCATGCTCGCTCATCACTACTCATTACATGTAAGTGCATTACTCTGTCTGGGTCTCCTACCACATCCAAAATATATTGAACCCCATATTAGAGCCACCACTCCTGAATTTGTCTCTTCCTATCCTACCCCTGGTATATGGGGAGAGATATCTACTCCTGTGGGAGGGATAGTTTATAGTGGCGTGGATGGAGCACACTTGATCACTCCAAAAAATAAACCAGGAGGAGATAGACAGGATGACTGAGGCACAATTGTCACCTCAGGCCTCCACCTATCCTGGACAGGTTGGGAGTTAAACTAGCAAATAAACTAAATAAATATGCTAATATAATGAATGGAATAGTGAAACAATAAGTTCTATTCATACTCTTAATGAGGAGGCTGCTCAGGTTAGGAAGGTAGCCCTTCACAGAATTACCCTTAACTACCTGTTAGCAATTGAAGGTGGAACTTGTGCTGTTATAGCTGAGGAATTCTGCTTCTGGATTGAAGATGCACATGATTAAAATGAGAGAAACATGGACATGGTAAAAGAGCTGCAACAAAAAGCTAGAGACATACATCCAAGGAGGGATGGAATTCCTTCTCCTGGATGGAGTCTATCAGAGTTTGGTTAAACAATATACTCTTAACTTTGCTAAAGCCAATAGTGGTAGTGATAGGATTGATTGTATTCATCTTGATTGCCTGGAAATTATTAATGTGATGTGTTTCTCATTGCAGGAAATGAATTATACTTTGGAATCACTGTCGACACAGACAGAAGAGGACCAATAATATGTCCGCCCCTGATTTTAACCATAGGAAGGATGACACTACAGCTACAGAGGTGACCGTCTGATAGCCTAGCTCGACTACCCACCTCTCCTGAAGACCCTTTCAGCCTTTTGAGACTTGGGTGGAGGACATCATCTCTGAAAATAGGGTCCCAGAGCTGCACCCCAACAGTTTGAGCAGCACTCTCACTCTCCGGAGTGTTTCTTGTGGTGGGATGCAGGTCTGGACAACAGTCGTCTGTCGTCCTTCTATTAGATAGATAGGAATGAATGTATGTGTGTGTATGCTTTAATAAAGATTGAGGAATGCTTAGATGAAATGACAACTATAAGGCAGCCAGGAATGGATGTCAGACATCCCATCATCTATGCAGGCTAGCTGTATACTTCGTGTAGTACGGGCTGTCAAAGGGGTCATTTCACAATAGGCAGGAACATAGGTAGCGCAGGTCTGGACCGCTGTCGTCATCCTATTAGGTAGATAGGAATGAATGTATGTGTGTCTATGCTTTAATACAGATTGAGTGAATGCTTAGATGAAATGACAACTATAAGGCAGCCAGGAATGGATGTCAGACATCCCATCATCTATGCAGACTAGCTGTATACTTTGTGTAGTACGGGCTGTCAAAGGGGTCATTTCACAATAGGCAGGAACATAGGTAGCTAGGTTACATAATGTGTAATAATGAAACTATCAAAGGGTGAGGTACTGTGGAAGAAATGACAATTCCATTGTCCTCCCTTTGATCTTAATATCTCTACATTTTGTATAATAATTAGAAAATGTTCAATAAAAACAATTTGAACAAGAAATAGAATATCTTTTCGTGACTCCTTCATGAACATTGTGTATACTAAATACTAAAATACTGTAAGAGCCGCCCCCGGCTGAGCCAAGCTGAAGGGGGAGAATGGACTTTATCTGGTCACTTCATGAACATTCTTGATGTTGTCCCTCAGGAGGGGCCAGTTGGCATTGTAGATGTGTATAACCTTATAAAATGTGCTGCTTATCTGATGGTTAGTGCTGCGCTCACTCATTACATGTAAGTGCATTACTCAGTCACTAAGCGCTCGCTCACACAGTCATCGATTCTCTCATGCGAGAGAATAGGGCCGATTATGCTGATGTCACTTGGAGCAAACTCTGTCAGAGTTTGAGCCAAGTGTAATCTTAGGCCACGTTCACACATACAGTATTTGGTCAGTATTTTACATTAGTATTTATAAGCCAAAACCAGGAGTGGAACAATCAGAGGAAAAGTATCATAGACACATGTGCACCACTTCTGCATTTTTCACCCACTCCTGGTTTTGGCTTACAAATGCTGATATAAAATACTGACCAAATACTGAACATGTGAACGTTGCCTTAGTGTGATCTAACTCTGTTGCATAAGAGAATCGTATCATAGGTGCGGAAAAGACAGAGAACTTTTTAGTTCTCCATCTTCTCTATTCTCTGTGTCCACGGTAATGGGACTGCACTTGGATGACATCCGAGTGCAGTCTGATATTTTACAAGCATGCTACAATTTTTTTTCTCATGCCGTATCTACATGAGAAAAAAATTGCAGATCTGCACTGCCCCGTATTATAACATTGGGCCTACTGCTACCTGATAAAACATCGGATAGCACTCAGCTATGTTATATTGTCCTGTGAGCGGGCCCTTATTGTAATAAACTAACTTTCTTTTCCCTTGCAACAGCTGTCATAACATTGGTTTATTATCCAAACATGACCCCCGTCTATTACTGAGAGCTGTAGAAGACCATGTACAGTCATGGCCAAAAGTATTGAGAATGAGACAAATAGTAATTTTTCCAAAGTTTACTGCTTCATTTTTTGTAATGGCAATTTGCATATACTCCTGAATGTCAAAGAGTGATCAGCTTAACAGCAATTACTGTACTTGCAAAGTCAATATTTGCCCAGAAAATGAACTTTAACCCCCAAAACACATTTCAACATCATTGCAGTCCTGCCTTAAAAGGAGCAGCTAACATCGTTTTAGTGATTGATTCATTAACACAGGTGTGGGTGTTGATGAGGACAGGGCTGGCGATCAATCAGTCATGATTAAGTAAGAATGACATCACTGGACACTTTAAAAGGAGGCTGGTTCTTGGTATCATTGTTTCTCTTCAGTTAACCATGGTTATCTCTAAAGAAACACGTGCAGCCATCATTGCACTGCACAAAAATGGCCTAACAGGGAAGAGTATCGCAGCTACAAAGATTGCACCTCAGTCAACAATCTATCGCATCATCAAGAACTTCAAGGAGAGAGCTTCCATTGTTGTCAAAAATGCTCCAGGGTGCCCAAGAAAGACCAGCAAGCGCCAGGACCGTATCTTAAAACAGTTTCAGCTGCGGGATCGGACTACCAGCAGTGCCGAGCTTGCTCAGGAATGGCAGCAGGCTGGTGTGAGTGCTTCTGCACGCACTGTGAGGCGGAGACTCTTTGAGCAAGGGCTGGTTTCAATGAGGGCAACAAAGAAGCTGCCCTCTCCAGAAAAAACATCAGGGACCGACTGATATTCTGCAAAAGGTACAGGGAGTGGACTGCTGAGGACTGGGGCAAAGTCATTTTCTCTGATGAATCCCCTTTTCGATTGTTTGGGACATCTGGAAAACAGCTTATTCGGAGAAGAAGAGGTGAGCGCTACCACCAGTCTTGTCTCATGCCAACTGTAAAGCATCCTGAAACCATTCATGTGTGGGGTTGCTTCTCAGCCAAGGGAATTGGCTCACTCACAGTCTTGCCTAAAACACAGCCATGAATAAAGAATGGTACCAGAATGCCCTCCAAGAGCAACTTCTCCCAACCGTCCAAGAGCAGTTTGGCGCCCAAAAATGCCTTTTCCAGCATGATGGAGCACCTTGCCATAAAGCAAAGGTGATAACTAAATGGCTCATGGAACAAAACATAGAGATTTTGGGTCCATGGCCTGGAAACTCCCCAGATCTTAATCCCATTGAGAACTTGTGGTCAATCATCAAGAGACGGGTGGACAAACAAAAACCAACAAATTCTGGCAAAATGCAAGCATTGATTATGCAAGAATGGACTGCTATCAGTCAGGATTTGGTCCAAAAGTTGATTGAGAGCATGCCAGGGAGAATTACAGAGGTCTTGAAGAAGAAGGGGCAACACTGCAAATATTGACTTGCTGCATTAACTCATTCTAACTGTCAATATAACCTATTGGTACTCATGATATGATTGCAATTATATTTCTGTATGTGATATAAACATCAGACAAACACTAATAAAAACCAGAGGCCAGCAGATCATGTGAAAATATAATTTTGGTGTCATTCTCAAAACTTTTGGCCATGACTGTACACTCCAGCAGTAATCACTTACATTTCCTTTGTGTAATATGATTAGAGTTGAGCCACCCCCCCGTAGTGTTCAGGTTCGGTTCGGTTCATAGAACACCGGTATGTTCGCCGAACTGTTCGTCGAACACCGTTAAAACCAATGGCAGGCAAACAAAAACACATAGAAACACATAGAAAACACCTTCAAAGGTGTCCAAAAGCTGACAAACTGCTCAGAAGACACAACTAACACATGGAAAAGTGACAAGTACATATAGTCATGCGAAAAGAAAAGAGGTGGAGGAGTAAAAGGAGGGGGAGACACAGATATAGGCATGTCATGCCCTTCTAAAATCAAGAAAGGCTGGAGTAAAAATCTAAAATCAGCCTACCAACACCCAGACGTCGTGACAAGAAAATTAAAAAAAGAAATATCTTTAGGTAGAATGGCGGTTCCATTCAGAACACTTTCCTTACAAGACGTAGTGGTATCCCCGTTGGGAGTCGTGCCAAAAACGGAACCCAATACATTCGGACTAATCCACCATTTGTCATATCCAAGGGGCAGGTCAGTAAACGACAACATCAACGTGGAACCAGGTACAGTAGTATATACTGTACATCCTTTGACAAGGCAATCAGGCGGGTCAAGAAGTTGGGAAGGGCCACCCTAATGGCCAAAACAGACGTTGAGGGGGCGCCTATTGGGCTGCTTCTGGGAAGGAGCATACTATATAGATCGCTGTTTGCCCATGGGGTGCTCCAGATCCTGCTCGCTATTTGAGGCGTTTAGTTGCTTCCTCGAATGGGTTGTCATGGACGTTTCTAAGGGGGCACATATTATCCATTACCTCGACAACTTCTTATGCCTGGGTCCAAAAGATTCACCACAGTGTGAATACACGCGGCAGTCCACCTGTGAGAAGGAGAGAGCTGGAGGGAGAGCGGACACCACAGAGCCGAGGAGTTACATTGATGACATCTTAATAATCTGGACTGAGTCTGAACAAGAACTTCTAAATTTCCATGACGAATTCAATACATTTCATCCCACCATAAACTTGACATTGGACTACTCAAAAACGGAAATCAACTTCCTGGATATCACCATAAAAATTCAAAATGGTTCAATCCAGACCTCGGTGTATTGGAAACCTATTGACCATCCCACACACCTCAGACGGGGACAGCTGTCACCCAAAACACATTAAAAAGTCCATCGTCTACAGTCAGGCCCTTAGATATAATTGTATCTGTTCCAGCCCAAAGGACAGGGATAAACACTTAAACCATCTTAAAAAAGACAATTTTAAATCAAGGCTACCACCCCACCTCCTTTGATGATCATATCATTAGGGCCACAAGGATCCCTAGAAGTCAATTACTTCAATACGGAGAAAAAGAGGAAAATAATTGTCTTCCTCTGGTGGTGACCTACAACCCACAGCTTGAGGTACTAAGAAAAACTGCTAAAAAACATCATATCCTAGGGTTTGGAGTGGATGGATTCTGTTTCAGGACTCACCTGATTTTCATGACCTATTCTAATAGTTTCAACAGATGCTTGTGACTCGCCCCCTGGGCCGTGGGGCACTCGGATCCGGGCAATTAGGGAAACGATGGGAGTAGTAGTGGCAACCCGGTTCCGTGGCTCAGGGTGGTCAGGCCAGTGGTAGTCCGTTATATTGATTATGTCCGACTACGCCACCCGTGGATTTGCGGTTATTAGGAACCGCCGCTGCATGCAGACCACTGGGGCTGATGAGATGTGCAGCTATGGTAGTGTGACTCCCCACGGGAAGAGTGCGGCCCCAGTGCAGTATAGTGGATGGTGGGAGTGATGGTAGTGCTGGAGGAGCAAGGAGCACACAGACAACAGGTTGCAGTCCAGGGTCTTTACTAAACAGGTAAACTGACCCACAAACAGTCCCAGCTAGGAGGGGACCTGGATGTCTGAGAGCAACGGGGAAATTGGCCCTGGTCAGGGTGAGGGTGTAGGCCTACCGTGCTTTCTGCGCTCCTTCTGACTATCTCCTCCTGATAGGATAACAGCCCACGTTTACGAGCTTCCGTGCTTTCTCGCCTGTATGGCCTGCGACGTGGGTTCCTTTCTGCTCCCAGCCTTGTACGGCTTTACTGGTCCCTTCGGTTGTGGCAGGGCCTCCAGGCTTCTTAGGCCAAGGAATGTACAGTCCCTTGCGGACTGGTTCTCTGCTGGGGGATGTGGAATCCCTCCAGCCTCAGACACCAAAGTCTGGTAAAGTTAAGTCTTTTCTCTGCCAAGACAGGCTCTCTTCGCCTCTTGTCTCTGGCTTGTGGCTCTCTCCTACTGCCACACTTCCTCTTAGGTTACAATGCAACTTTCTGTCCCTGCTCCACTCTGGGACACGTCTCAAAGCTGAGACAGGCAATCCTGTCCCCAGTACCAGCTTTTATAGGGGCAGCCAGCTCCCCCTACTGGCCTGAGACAGGAGTCATTGCATGCTAATGTTCCCCTAACCAGAGAACCTCCCCCTTGCTCTCAGACACAGCTTTAATTACACTTGTGGCATCCAGGTAGGGTGACACATTCCCCCCTAGTGAAATTTAGTACTCCGGGACTAAACAATAAACAAAGACAATATGCATAACCATAAAACATTAATAGACAGACGACGCACAAATTGAGTTCTTTAGGTCACAGTGTGGCCTGTGACCGGGTGTCCATATCACCAAAACAACGGGGAGCCTTAACCAGGTGGGGGTCTGTCCTACCCCAAGTCCTTTACAGTCTTAGTTCATTCCTGGGTTAAGCTCCGAACGCAGTCCATACAAGGTCCCGGTTATAAAAAGTCCATAACCTGTGAATCCTTACGGTAGCTGCAAGAAACTGAAACACAGAATTACCAAACAAGCAAGTAACTTGGCAAACAATTCAACATTTGGCAACAGGGTTATTTACAATTTTAGTACATCCTATATTCTCCAGCGAGCGGGTATCTGTCCCTTTGTGCTCCTGGTTGACCTACGTAGCCCACTGTCTGGTGGTGGACCAACCTGGCTTTCCCCACTAGCGTTAGGGGTACAGCTACCAGCTGGGTGTACAGGTAGGGCAGGCAGCTGTCTGCGGGTTCTTTGGCTTACCGCAGGCATGGCAGGCTCACTGTCAGCAGAGGGTTGACTCTCCTGGGCTGCTGGAACAGGCTCTTCTGCCTCTGGAACCGCTTGCTCCTCTTCACCTTCCGGCTCTGGTGTTGGTTGTTGCTGTGCCGGTTGCAGGAAATGCAGGACGGGTACCACTATGGCATCATTTATGCGAGTCCAGGACTGAGGGAACTCTCCGAGAACGGTGCTGATCATTTCTTCCTTGTCCTCTGCGGGTTCAAGGTCACTCTGATCCTCTTCTGCACTACGGAGTTGCTCGGGGCATCTTTTGAGGTGGTCCCTGGAGACGACACTAGTGGTTTCTCCTCCGTCCTTGGTGATCACGCACACCTTTGGGTTGTCGTGGTCAGACTGCAGTACGGTGTAGGGTTCCCTTTCCCACTGGTCGTCCAACTTATGTAGCCTTCTCTTCCGCTTTAGGACTTGCTCACCAGGTTCTAGGGGACTAGCAGGGGCGTGTTGATTGAAGAGTCTTTCTTGCTTCTCTCTCACCTGGGCCAGGCTCTTCTCCACACTCTCCTGTACCTTCTTGTACTGCAGTTGCCTTTCCGCATCCCAGTCCGCATCCGGGGAGGTGTCCTCAGGTATTAGGACTCCCATCTCCAGGTCTACGGGCAGCTTTCCTGGTCTCGCTCGCATCAGGTAAGCCGGGGTGCAGTTTGTAGCGTTCACTGGGATGTTGTTGTACATGTCTACCAGGTCCGGCAATTTTTCTGGCCACAGGCTGCGTTCCTCCAGGGGCAACGTCTTCAGGAGATCAATGACTATATTGTTCATCTTCTCACACATCCCGTTGGTTTGGGGGTGGTAAGGCGTTGTCCGAATCTTCTTACAGCCATAGAGGTTGCAGAACTCCTGGAAGATTTCAGCTTCAAACGCTGGACCCTGGTCTGTCAGGACCTGTTCCGGATACCCGTGTGGACGGCAGAAGTATTGTTGGAAGGCTCGGGCCGCTGTTTGGGCTGTCAAGTCCTTTACCGGGACCACCACTAGAAAACGGGAATAGTGGTCCACGATTGTCAGGGCATAGATGTATCCTGACCGGCTGGGAGCCAATTTGACATGGTCCAGAGCTACCAGCTCAAGAGGCTGCGTGGTGACGATGGGCTTCAAGGGTGTCTTCTGGCTGGTACGGTCCTCCCTCCTTAGGTGACAAGGGCCACAGTCTCTGCACCACTTTTCTACAGCTCCTCTCATGCCGACCCAAAAGAACCTTCCTCTTAGCAGGAACTCCAGTTTCTTCCAACCGAAGTGTCCCGCTCTGTCATGGTAAGCTCCCAGGACCATAGCTGCATCCCGCCTTGGAACCACGACTTGCCAGGTCAGCTCGTGCGTCCGGTGGTTGACAATCCTTCTGCACAACTTGCCTTCGTAGAGGAACAGCTTGCTCTTCTCCTTCCATAGCTGCTTGGCTTCCTCTGGGGCATCTGGATCTAGGCGGGCGTCTTCCCGGGTCAGCAGATCTTTCACCAGGCGGACTGCAGGGTCACTATCTTGGGTCTCGGCCCAGCTGTGGTGAGGTAGGGGATTCATCATCACAGTTGTTAGTTCCTCCTCCTTCACGCGGTGAGAGTGTTGAGCGGCTCCATACCGGTGAAACGCAGGGAGTTCTACCTCTTCCAGCTCTTCTGGGTCTTCGTCACCTTCAGGTAAGTGAGGCATTCTTGATAGGGCGTCCGCGTTGGCATTGGTTTTGCCTGCCCGGTACTTGATCACGAAGTCATAGTTGGAGAGACGGGCCATCCACCGCTGTTCCAGGGCACCCAGTCTTGCATTGTCCAGGTGTGTCAACGGGTTGTTGTCCGTGTACACGGTGAACTTTGCAGAGGCCAGGTAATGCTTGAAGCGTTCCGTCACGGCCCACACCACCGCCAAGAATTCTAGCTTGAAGGAGCTGTAATTCTCCGGGTTCCTCTCAGTGGGCCTCAGCTTCCGGCTGGCGTATGCGATCACCCGTTCTCTGCCCTGTTGGTTTTGGGACAGTACGGCTCCCAGTCCCACATTACTGGCATCTGTGTGGAGAATGAAAGGCTGGCCATAATCAGGGTAGGCCAGGATCTCCCTAGTGTTGAGCCACCCCCGTAGTGTTCGAGTTCGGTTCGGTTCGTCGAACACCCGTGTGTTCGCCGAACTGTTCGTCGAACTGTTCGTCGAACACCTTCGAACACCGTTAAAACCAATGGCAGGCAAACAAAAACACATAGAAACACATAGAAAACACCTTCAAAGGTGTCCAAAAGCTGACAAACTGCTCAGAAGACATAACTAACACATGGAAAAGTGACAAGTACATATAGTCATGCGAAAATAAAAGAGGTGGAGGAGTAAAAGGAGGGGGAGACACAGATATAGGCATGTCATGCCCTTCTAAAATCCAAAAAGTGAGAAGCCGACACGGCCAGTCCGCTCCTGCCCGTGCCACCTCCGTGTCGCCGGGTTTGTGCCAGAGCCGCGGTGAACCCTGACGGCCAGCCCCCCTCTCCCAATACTGGTGCCTGTCCGCTGGTGGGTCGAGCGAGCCCCCCTGTGGTGGAGGCAGCTCTAAGCTTTTTAATTTAAATTGTCTCTCTAATTTGAATGAATACACTTTAAATCCATTTACAAGGATCTATTGGAGGGCAAGTCTCATGCCAGCAGCCGCGGTAATTCCAGCTCCAGTAGCGTCCACTAAAGCTGCTGCAGTTAAAAAGCTTTTATAAGGATCGAGCTCGGCTGTCCACCGCAAGGCATCCTACTGCCAGTCCCAGCCCCTATGCCTTGGGGTGCCTCCTGATGCTCTTCACTAAGTATCCCATGGTCCCGAAGCATTTCCTTTGAAAAAATTAAGTGTCTAAACTACAGGTGGTGCAGCTTGCTTAACAGCCGGGATAATCCGCTCACTAGCAGACACTGCTACTAGGCACAAAGTATTTCCTGGGCTAGATGCAGTTAAAAATTTGTAATTAGATACTCTCGTTGGATGCTGAGAAAGCATTCCATAGAGTCTCCTGGCACGCCATATATGATTCTCTTAAAAAGCTTGGGGTAGGGGTCTAGGGGACCCTTTTATAGCCAAAATCACGGCCCTGTATCGCAATACGTCACCTAGGCTGAAGATAAATGGAACTGTAGCACCCTGAGGGCTCGGTTGCTACAGACGTATTGCACCTCACCCAGAGGTGTGATATCTCACTCTCAGGTAAGGATGGAGTGTGGATCAGGACCCGACACCTGCATGCATTACACCACATTGCCGTGGGGCAGGGCGACCAATATGCCCCTGAGATGGGCACGACAGTCCCTGTCCCTGGCTGGAGTGGGGGGAGGGAACACTGAGGAAGGGGAACCCTGTAGTGCAGGAGCAGGGAGGAAGCAGTTCCTGGGTGCATTGAGAAGGCAGTATAAAAGGTGGGCACCATCTTAGTTCAGTGTAGAGAAGTCTGAGCAGAAGTGGCAGGGAGCAGGGGCTCTGCATGAGCTCTGCTCCGGAGGCGGGCCTAGTAACAGAGGCCCAGGCCTGGAAGAGGGAGAAGGAAGGAAGAGGAGCGGAGAAGGCTCCAGGAACGAGGAATGAAGGGATCCCAGGGGTGCGGACGGGCGAGTCGCCACCGCACGCCCGAATCCACCTGCGTGGAGGGGTCAGGCCAAAGGGGGAGACCGGTCCCCGAACTAGTGGAGGCAGGAAACGACCCTCAGCTAGAAACCGGAGGCTCTGACATTTTATGTGGCGCAGCCCCTCGCTTCACCCGCTAGGAAGGCACCACATAGGGTCAGGGAAACTGGCGCCAAGTTTACCAAGAGGAGGCCCGAGGCAGCCGGACAGAAGTGTTGGTAAGAAAGGCCAGACAAAGGACACACAAAGGGGGTCCTGTGAAGTGCTCCAAAGTTATCTGGGAGTTGTCTGAGCCCCTCACCTGGTGAGCACAGTACGACGTGGGCAGCCGTTACCTGCAGACGTGGTCTGGATAATAAGAACTGTGAGTAAAGGCCCTGAACTGCATCACTGACTCCGTGTCGTTACTGCTGCTGCCCTGCACCATCACCCCCATCCTCCGCATACACTGCCCTGAGGCTATACTCCTCCCGTGGGGAGTTATGCTATGCTCTGCTGCACCCACAACACCAGCCTCAGTGGTCTGCCCTGTAGCGGCGGTTCACTCTGACCGCAATCCACGGGTGGTGTAGTCGGACATTTAAACATGAAAACCACATAAATAGTTCCGCCACTGGTTTGACCGCCCTGAGCCACGGAACTGGGTCGCCGCCACGAAGACTACAACCACCAGCATCCACCAAAAAGGGTCCGGCTCCGGGTGTCCCAAGGCCCAGGGGGTGCGTCAGAACATTTTCATCACCTTTCACAATCACCAATGGGACAAGGCAGTGATGTCCTCTGTCCCCTCTCTTATACATCCTAGTGACGGAGCACCTGCTCTCATCAATTCACCATAACCCCAATATTAGGTGGATTGAGGTGGGAGGCACCGAGTACAAGTGCTCTCTATTTGCTGATGATGTCCTAGTATATATCACTCAATCACATATATCCATCCATGCTGTTATGGCTGAAATAGATCACTTTGTTACATGGTAAAATTTTAAAATCAATGCAGCGAAGTCTGAGGCCCTCGATGTCTCCCTCCCCAAATCCATATAGGATTCCATCCAGTCCAACTTTCCCTTTGCCTGGCCCTCACAGGGTATCAAATACTTAGGAATTCCTATTCATAGAGACCTCTCCCATCTATGTTATCTTAATTTTGGGCCCTTTATTGAACAACTCCATACAGACCACGGTTGGCAAGTTAGAACTGTAAGATTCACTACGTGAACCACTGGTGTTTTGTGGAAAAGCACATGTACACCGCGTTCCAAATTATTATACAAAAAGTGTTTAGGAGTGATAAGGGAAGAATTTGTTTGTTTGTCAGTTAAACTCATTGATGGTGATGTGTGTCAGGGCTCTTTATATCACTGTAAGCAATTGCAGACACCTGTGCTAATTAGTTTGGCAGGTGTGTCCAATGAAAGGCAAGACTACTTAAGAAGGCTCTCTCACATTATTAAGCAGCCTACATTTTCTGCCAAAATGGGAAAGAAAAAGGATGTGTCGGCTGCTGAGAAGCAACAAATTGTGGAGTGTTTAGGTCAAGGCATGACTACAATCAACATTGTGCGATGATCAGGATGAAGTGTCTTGGCAATCAAGAAGTATGTAGCTGATTCACAGTACACACGTGTGCGTGCTGATAAGGGCAAATTGAGGACTCTTTCCTACAGGCAATTACGTCAGGTTGAAAGAGCAGCGGCAAAAAAGCCTTGTCATAGCAGCAGACAAGTTTTTGAAGCTGCTTGTGCCTCCAACGTCCCCCGAACAACAAGATGCAGGGTCCTTCAGAGGTTTGCAGCTGTGCATGCGCCATCCTGTCGACCTCCTCTATCCACTTCACACAAGCAGAAACGGCTCCAGTGGGCCAAACATTACATGAAGACTGATTTCAAAACTGTTTTGTTCACGGATGAGTGCCGTGCAGCGCTCGATGGTCCAGATGGATGGAGTGGAGGATGGCTGGTTGATGGACACCCCACGCAAACACGGCTACAGCGCCAACAAAGAGGAGGTGGAGTAATGTTTTGGGCTGGAATCATGGGGAGAGAGATTGTCGGCCCCTTTAGGATCCCTGAAGGCGCTAAAGATGAACTCCATAATGTATGTGGATTTTCTCAAACAGCACTTCCTGCCATGGTTCAAGAAGAAGAACCGTGTATTTCACAGCAAGATCATTTTTCTGCATGATAATGCACCATCTCATGCTGCACATAAAACATCTGCATCTCTGGCTGATATGGGCATAAAAGGGGACAAACTTATGGTGTGACCCCCATGCTCCCCTGACCTCTACCCCATTCAGAACCTTTGGAGCATCATTAAAAGGAGTGTCTATGATGGCGGGAGGCAGTTCACATCTAAGCAACAGCTCTGGGAGGGTATTCTGTCCTCATGCAAAACAATTGAAGCAGAAACCATCCAAAACCTGACAAATTCAATGGACGAGAGAGTTCAGAAGCTCCTTTCGAACAAGGGGTCCTATGTGAAAATGTAACATCACCTAGAATAAAGTTTTGAGTTGAAAACTGTTTGATTTCAGTTTCTAACAACCTGCTAATGCTTATAATTTCAAAAATGACCATTTTTTTGGTCTTTTTTAAAATGAAAAGGTTGATCGAAAAGTTTGGGGGATCTAAGAGTGTGGCAACCCAGTAGTCATGATTACTTCGAATTCTGACAATATGAGGGTCATGCTGCAGGTAGTGCAGCAAGAAGGCACTTATGTGCCTTGCGCATCTCGGAGCCCCAAAATTATTTTCCGGGCTAGATGCAGCTAAAAATTATTTTTAATTTTAAATCTGGTGAAGCTTTAGTATAGATGGCCTAATAGGATCAGTGCTGCACACTGCTACAAAGCCCAAATTATTTTCCAGTCAAGATACAGATAAACATGATTAGTAATTTGAAAGCTTAAAACGGTTGGTAGGGTGATTTTAACCAATCATCAAGCTTTTACTCTCCCTAGGATGACACAGGGGTAGAAAAGTCGTTTCGGATCCATGATTTGTTCATCTTTATGAACGTGAGTCTGTCTACATTATCAGTGGAGAGCCGCGTGCGCTTATCTGTCAGCACACCACCAGCAGCGCTGAACACACGTTCAGACAGAACGCTGGCTGAGGGGCATGACAAGATCTCCAAGGCGTAAGTGGCTAGCTCCGGCCATTTATCCAGATTGGAAGCCCAAAAAGAGCAAGGGTCCAGTGACACAGTCGTGGCTTCAGTGTTTACTTGGAGATACTCCTGTACCATCGTCTCTAGGCGTTGACTATGTGTCAGACTTCTTGTCTCCTGTGGCCTTGCAAAGGATGGGCTAAAAAAGTGGTGAAATGATTCCGCAAAATTGATGTTACCAGCAGATACTGTGGTTCTGTTACGGTTTGAGTGCTGAACACTTGACGGTCCCACGGTTGGCAAGTTGGAACTGTGAGATTCACTACGTGCACCACTGGTATTTTGTGGAAAAGCACATGTAAGATTCTGCAACAGTCTCTGCTGATACTCCTGCATGCGTGCATCCCTTTCTATGGCAGGAATAATTTCTGCAAATTTACTTTTGTACCGGGGATCTAACAGTGTGGCAACCCAGTAGTCAGGATTATTTCTAATTCTCACAATTCGAGGGTCATGTTGCAGGTAGTGCAGCAAGAAGGCACTCATGTGTGTTGCGCATCCAGGAGCACCAAGTCCCTGTTGTGTTGGTGGCGAGGTAACAATCATGCTTCCTTCCTCTGTCCTCTCCCCCCAACCTCGCACAACAGAAATGTGATCAAGGTCTCCCTCATCTGATGAGTCTTCCATCAGTTCGTCCTCCACTTCTTCCTGGGCTCCTGCACCTTCCTCACTAGTTTGGCTGCTACCATGCGCCCTGGTAAAACCATCTCCCCCACCCTCACATGCCTGTCGCCTTGGTGCTGCCGACCGTCTGGACCTTGCAGATGTTAGCCCTTCCGCATACAACTCCTCCTCCTCTACTTCCTCCACCTCCTCTTGTGCCACCACCTGACTCCGAATTCTGTTTAACATGTGCTCCAGCATGTAAATCACCGGAATAGTCATGCTGATAATGGCATCGTCAGCACTAAACATCTTCGTCGCCATTTCAAAACTGTGCAGAAGGGTGCATAGGTCCCTGATCTGAGACCACTCCTCCAGCGTGATTTGCCCCACCTCTGAATCTCGTTGGCCCAGGCTATACGTCAGGACGTATTGCACCAGGGCTTGTCGGTGCTGCCACAGTCGCTGCAACATGTGCAGAGTTGAATTCCACCGGGTAGGCACATCGCATTTTAGCCGGTGAAGTGGCAGGCCCAACGACTTCTGTAGAGATGTAAGTCGCTGAGCTGCGGGATGCGAACGGCGGAAGTGAGCACACAGCGACCGTGCCCTCTGCAGAAGGCCATCTAGTCTGGGATAGTGGGCTAAAAATTGCTGGACAACCAGGTTCAACACGTGAGCCATACAAGGCACGTGTGTGACATTGCCCCGGCGAAGGGCCGCACCCAGGTTTGCAGCATTGTCGCACACGGCCTTCCCTGGTTTCAGGTCCAGTGGAGACAACCATTCATGAAATTGGTTCTCCAGAGCTGACCACAACTCCTCAGCTGTGTGACTCACATTTCCCAGACATTTCAATGTAAAAACCGCCTGATGACGTTGAGCCCTACTGCCAGCATAGTAAGGAGGTGTGCAGGATCCCTTCTGCGCAGTTAGAAAGCTTGTGGCATGACCAGACAGGCTTTGGGTGCAGGTGGAAGACCGAGAGGAGGTTGAGGAGGCAGAAGCAGTGGAGGAACTTTGACATAAAGAGGATTGACGCACAACTCGTGGGGACGGCAAGACTTGGACAGCAGCCCCTTGTCCTGCTGTCACCATAGTTACCCAGTGCCCAGTCAGCGACATGTAACGCCCCTGTCCATGCCTACTCGTCCAAGTGTCTGTGGTGAAATGCACCCTGTCACACACAGAGTTTCTCAAAGAAGCGGTGATGTTGTGTGCGACATGCTGGTGGAGCGCAGGCACACCTTTCTTTGAGAAGTAGTGCCGACTGGGCATCTGGTACTGGGGCACTGCGACGGACATAAGGTCTCGAAAATCCTCTGTGTCCACCAGGCGGAAAGGCAGCATTTCTGTAGCCAAGAGCTTGCAGATGGTGAAATTCAACCTCTTAGCTTTCTCATGGCTAGGAGGAAATGGTCTTTTACTTGTCCACATCTGAGGGACCGAGGGCTGGCTATTGTGCTTAGACGGGGTTGATAAGGGTGTCCCCGGCAAACTGCCGGTCTGTGAGGAAGATGCAGGCGGACATGTTAGGTTGCCTTGATCCAAAGGTGGTGCTATCGATGTCGGACAGCGCTCAACACCAGCTGGTGTTACCACCTCCAAAGAAAATGATGACCTGCCAATCACGCTGGCTGTTGCGGGTAAAGAGGTGGCAGGTCTGCGCCCCAAAACAGGTGTGACTGCTGTCCCCCCAGTCACAGAGGATGAAGAGGCCGCGGATGCACAAGATATGGCAGACGGTGATTGGCCCGGCCGGCTAGGCCGCATTGTAGCACACTGAGCTTCCCACTGCAACTTATGCTTCATGTCCATGTGCCGGTTCATGCATGAAGTACTCAAACTATGTATTTTTTGGCCTCTACTTAGCTTTTGCTGACAAATGTTACAGATAACACGAGTTGGGTCATCTTTATCGATCTGAAAAAATGCCCAGGCTATGCAAGGCTTAGCACCCATGCGACCTGAAGAGCCACCACGACTTGTGGTGAGAGGCAGAGTTGTGTTTGAGGATGCAGTTGTTGACGTGCTTCCAGTACTACGTCTCTGTCCAGGAAGGCGCAACCTGACCTCGTCGTCACTAGCATCTTCCTCCACCTCCTCTGCTGACCTCATCTCTTGGCTGACTGTGGGTTGACAGTAAGTGGGATCTCCGACCTCATCATCATCACCCTGTGCGTTATCACACCCGTCGTCCTCAGAGCCAACCTGTTCCTGCCCTGACAAAAAACTAAAGTTGTCGCTCCAATCAGGTATTTGAGTCTTATCATCGTCTTCCTCATTGTCTCCACCAACAGGAGTTACAGTTTGGGAATGAGGGTCTACATTATGGTCAGAACCTTCTGCGTCTGGTCCTGGATCCGACTCATAAAGATTCTGGGCATCAGTGCAGATCATTTCCTCGTCTGGATTCACAGAAGCGCTGGAGTCGACCTCTGATTCCCAGGCTATAGTATGAGTAAACAGCTCTGCAGACTCAACCATCTGTTCTACCTCATACTCAGACGGGCAGCTGGAGATTTGGGAGCTGTGAGGAAGCAAGTGCGATTTGGGTGACACCTTTGAGGACTGGAGTATTTGTGATGTTGAAGTTGATGTGGAGGAGAGCCCACTTAAAGGAGCACTTGATATCCGTTGAAGCACCTGCTGTTTTTGTGCCTCATCTGGAATTTGTAGCGATTGGCGTGGCCGTAAGAAAGGGATCTTATCACATTGTCCGCTAAAAGAAGTAGACATTTTAGTTTGGCTGGAAGATGGTCTTTCTTCTGCAGATGTTACTGTTGCTTTAACACCTACCCCACGGACACAACCTTTTTTCCCCTTCCCAACATGCCTATTCCCCTTTCCACCAGCAGCAGGCCTTTTTCCACTCATTTTGGTGGTTAACTAATTCACAACTCTGGAGTTGTTTGCACAAAAAAACAATGGATGGTAACCGAGCAGAGCTGAGTGGCCAAACTGTGGTATTAGGCCAAAACTATTGGCTGGGTTAGATGCAGAAAAAAATTATTTTGAATTTGCAACCTGATGGAGGTCAGTATAGATGGACTAATACAAATAGTCCCACACACTGCTAGAAGCCCAAATATTTTTTCAGAGGTACTGTAGATGCAGATAAAAATTATTTTTAATTTGCAACCTGATGGAGGTCAGTATAGATGGACTAATAGACCAAGTCCCACACACTGCTAGAAGCCCAAATATTTTTTCAGAGCTAGATGCAGAAAAAAATTATTTTTAATTTGCAACCTGATGGAGGTCAGTATAGATGGACTAATAGACCAAGTCCCACACACCGCTAGAAGCCCAAATATTTTTTCAGAGCTAGATGCAGAAAAAAAATATTTTTAATTTGCAACCTGATGGAGGTCAGTATAGATGGACTAATAGACCAAGTCCCACACACCGCTAGAAGCCCAAATATTTTTTCAGAGCTAGATGCAGAAAAAAATTATTTTTAATTTGCAACCTGATGGAGGTCAGTATAGATGGACTAATAGACCAAGTCCCACACACTGCTAGAAGCCCAAACATTTTTTCAGAGCTAGATGCAGAAAAAAATTATTTTTAATTTGCAACCTGATGGAGGTCAGTATAGATGGACTAATAGACCAAGTCCCACACACCGCTAGAAGCCCAACTATTTTTTCAGAGCTAGATGCAGAAAAAAATTATATTCAATTTGCAACCTGCTGGAGGTCAGTATAGAAGGACTAATAGAACAAGTCCCACACACTGCTAGAAGCCCAAATATTTTTTCAGAGCTAAATGAAGAAAAAAATTATTTTTAATTTGCAACCTGATGGAGGTCAGTATAGATGGACTAATAGACCAAGTCCCACACACTGCTAGAAGCCCAAATATTTTTTCAGAGCTAGATGCAGAAAAAAATTATTTTTAATTTGCAACCTGATGGAGGTCAGTATAGATGGACTAATAGACCAAGTCCCACACACTGCTAGAAGCCCAAATATTTTTTCAGAGCTAGATGCAGAAAAAAAATATTTTTAATTTGCAACCTGATGGAGGTCAGTATAGATGGACTAATAGACCAACTCCCACACACTGCTAGAAGCCCAAATATTTTTTCAGAGCTAGATGCAGAAAAAAATTATTTTTAATTTGCAACCTGATGGAGGTCAGTATAGATGGACTAATAGACCAAGTCCCACACACCGCTAGAAGCCCAACTATTTTTTCAGAGCTAGATGCAGAAAAAAATTATATTCAATTTGCAACCTGCTGGAGGTCAGTATAGAAGGACTAATAGAACAAGTCCCACACACTGCTAGAAGCCCAAATATTTTTTCAGAGCTAAATGAAGAAAAAAATTATTTTTAATTTGCAACCTGATGGAGGTCAGTATAGATGGACTAATAGACCAAGTCCCACACACTGCTAGAAGCCCAAATATTTTTTCAGAGCTAGATGCAGAAAAAAATTATATTCAGTTTGCAACCTGATGGAGGTCAGTATAGATGGACTAATAGAATGATGCTATGCCCAAAAGATTTTACTTCACTAGGTGCAGTAAAAAAATTGGTATTCTATACACAGGTGTTATATCTTGCAACACAGATAGGCTACTCCACTGACTAACACACTCTGCAATAGGCCAAAAAGGATTAGCTTTGCTAGATTCAGCCAAATGCTGTGAAAAAAACTTGCACAGCACTGGCACAGACCTGCCTGGCAAAAACTGATAGGAACTCATGTAACCTAGTCCTGAAAAGGACTCCAATTACAATTAGTCTTTACTCCCACAACCTATCTATTTAAGAGCACAGACCTCCCTGATAAAAGTCGTAGGAAATGCTGTAACCTAGTCCTTAAAAGGACTGCAATCACAACTATTCCCTACTCCCAAGCTATCTGTATATTTGTGCGAAAATTGGCTTGAAATTAACAAGGTATAGCGCACACAGCAACAGCGGTGCCGTCTAACACGCAGCTGCAGCAGTGAGAAAATGGTGGCGACGGGGAAAATGGCTTGGTCTTATAGGGCAAGGACATGTGACATACACTGCCAATGACACATGCCCTTGCTTGTGTGAAAAAAAGCACTTCGCTCCGTGTGTGCGCTGCTGATAGGCTGACAGATTGCACCTCCCCACTGCAAATGCGGGAAAGAGAAAAAAAAATGGAGATCTTCATTGTTCCTGCAGAGATCCATCCCCTGCTCCTCCCCCCACCCCGCTGTACACTCAAACTGCGTATTAACATTAATTTTCATCATTACTGAGAAAAAATCCAGTTATGATTTTGGTGCACGAACAGTTATCGAACATAACCTCGAACAGCCGAATTTTTCTCAAATTGTTCGTGTTCGCCGAACGGCTCGAACACCGCCCAAAACAGCTCGAATTTGAGATTGGCGAACAGTTCGAGTAGAACAACGCTCATCTCTACTCATCCCCAGTGAGGGCCAACTTTAGCTGGCGGAAGGACTCCTCTTCCGGTTTATCCCACTTGAAGGGTGGCTTTTGACTTCTGGACTTGGACTGTCCGATCAGGAGGTCCTGCATAGGAGCTGCCATCTTAGTGAACCCGGGGATGAACCTTCGGTAGTAGCCTACCAACCCGAGAAATTGTCTCACCTCTTTGATGTTCGAGGGGCTTGGCCAGCTCTTGATTGCCGTGACCTTGTCAGGGTCGGGGGCCACTCCTTCCGCGCTTACCACGTGCCCTAGGTACTGGACCTTTGGTTTCAGCAGGTGACACTTCGATGGTTTTACCTTCAGGCCATAGCCTGCCAGGGCTTCGAACACCTCAGCCAGGTGCTTGAGATGGTCCTCGTAGGTCTTCGAATAGACGATCACGTCGTCCAGGTAAAGGAGGACCGTCTCGAAGTTTCGGTGCCCTAGACAGCATTCCATCAGCCGCTGGAAGGTCCCTGGTGCGTTGCAGAGCCCGAAAGGCATACAGTTGAATTCGCTCAGTCCCATCGGGGTGGTGAAGGCGGTCTTCTCCTTGTCAGCCTCTGCCACAGGAACCTGCCAGTACCCGCTAGTAAGGTCCAAAGTAGAAAAGAAGTTAGCAGATTTTAGTGCGGCTAAAGACTCTTCTATTCTAGGCAGCGGATATGCGTCTTTGTGGGTGATACGGTTGATTTGTCTATAGTCCACGCACATTCTCATGGTGCCGTCTTTCTTTTTCACCAGAACCAAGGGGGCTGCCCAGGGGCTACAGCTATCTCTAATGACCCCAGCTTCTTTCATTTCCCGCAGCATACCCTTGGCGTTCTGATAATGTGCAGGGGGTACAGGTCTGTGCCTCTCTTTTATTGGTGGGTGGCTCCCTGTGGGGATGTGGTGTTCTATCCCTTTCACTCTGCCGAAGTCTAGCGGGTGCTTACTAAAGACTCTCTCGTACTCCTGTACCACCCGGTAGACTCCTTGTTTTTGGTGCAGGGGAGTGGAGTCAGCACCCACGTGGAGTTTCTGGCACCAGTCCTCCTTTTGTTTCTGGGAGCCATTACCCTCCGCCTGAGGAGATGGAGGCAAGGGTTCCACGGCCCTGATAGCTTGGTGTTCGACGACAAACAGTTTGGCGAGTGTAGCGTACCTGGGTAAGTGTACTTCCCTCTCCCCAATGTTGAGGATGCGGACGGGCACCCTCCCATGACGGACATCAACCACCCCCCGGGCTGTCAAAATGGTGGGCCTGCTGTCTGAGTACACGGGTTCTACCATGGCTTGGTAGTCTCTACCTCTCAACCCGATTGCAGTCCGACACCAGATCATCATTTCACTTTTGGGAGGCATGGAAATGGGGAATGGATCACTGAGTCTTACGCTACCGATCTCACCACCAGACAGTTCTACCTGCTGCCGTCTCATCAGGGCTTTTATCTCCTTGTTGAGGACTCTCTTTTGGCTGGAACTAGCATTCACCGCCACCTGTTGTAGAATTACAATTACTTCTGAAAGACAATTTTCAATTATGTTAGTACCCACAGTTATTTTAGGGTGACTTTCATGACGGTCAATGTCCACAATAATCACTCCCTGTGCCGGCAGTTCAACTTTACCAATTTTAATGGTCATCTCCTTGAACCCCATCTGCGGCACGGGTAAGCCATTACTGGCGATGATGCTCAAGTTACTGTCTGGATACCGTGTGATATCAGCATCAGTCCAATACTGCTTAAAAAGTACATAAGGGATTGTGGTTACTTGCGACCCAGTATCCAGCAAGGCGCTCATGGGGATACCGTCCAGCACCACGGGTAAAACCGGGCGCCCCCCAACGTACTTATCACGCCAATTATAAGGGCCTGGTGATCTTATGCCTGGGGGTCGGCCCTCTGCCCCAGGTTGGACCCGTTTAAATTACAGTACCTGGAAATGTGTCCGGGCTGGTTGCATCGACGGCAAATGGGCTGTCCATCCTCTGCGTAGCGGTCTGTGGGCCTCCCTCGGAACGACGGGATCCTCCTCTGTCGACGGGTCCGGACTTGAAGCCAGCTTGATGGGTCTCGACGGGTCCACTTGCAACGCCTGGACGGTCCTGGTCAATGCCGCGACGCTCCTGGTCAGCTCCTGGACTTGGTGGTGCAGGCCTTTCGACGGGGCTTGGTTCAGGGCCTGTGCATCAGCCTCCACGGAGTCCATAGAGGAGGGCGCCGCCTCCTGGTGGTAGGTGATAGCAGGGCGCCGGGGGTTTACAGCGCCACTGGTTGCAGATTCACGGAGCACCCTTATGGCCCTGTCCTTAAATTGGGCAAAGGTCAGGTCGGGGTTCTGGAAGAACATGAGGCGCAGCTGGGCCCTGTGGGCGCTGGACAGCAGACCCTCTATGAATTGTTCTGTTAGCAGCTTATCGGTTTCCTGCACACTGCCAGGGTCAGTTTGTTGAATAGCCCTCAAGGCTTCCTGCAGATTTAGGGCATAGTCTCTGATGCTGTCCTGTGCCCGCTGCTTACATCCAAAGAACCTCATTTTAATTTCAGCGGAGGTACGTGTATCAAAGGTACCCCGCAGCCGGGCCAGAATACCCTTCACAGTCCTTTTCTCCTCAGTGGGCCATGACTTTACCTCCCTTTGGGCTGCGCCAGTTAACTGCCCTGTTAATATGCTGACCTTCTGTTCCTCTGTCAGGGTGTAAACGTGGAACAAACTGTATAGCCTTTCCTTGAAGTCAGTTAGGGCATGGGGCTCCCCTGAGTATTTGGGCAGCCAGGCCGCTCCAGGGATGTAAGGCAGGGAAAAGGGCATCACCGCTGCTGCAGCTGCGTTGGTGGTAGTGGGCGCCTCTGTGTCCGAAATCTTCCTCCCCCCCTAGTGAAGTGTGGCCTACCTTCCGACGATCCTCTTCTGTAGGCCGCGGCTCCGCTGCTGCTCTGGACGAGGACCTGGCGTCGCACTCCGATGACGTCAGCGTCGCTCTCTCTCCCTTCCAGGACCTTGCGCAGCGTCGGTGCGTGGGGCGGAGCTTCGGATCTCGCGCGGTTTTGACGTTCACGCCCCTCTTCTTCCCGCGCGGCGTCCTGAAGATGGCGTCCGATGGCGGGAAGACGGCAGAAGACGGCGGGAAACGGTCCAAGATGGCGTCTGATGGCGGGAATCGGCTCCGGACGGCGGGAAACGACTCCGGACGGCGGGAAACTTCTCCACAGGTAAGTTTACAACAGTCTTTTTCAGGCACGCAGTACCCGGTGGTTGCGGGCACGAAATCCTGCCGACTACGCCAAAGTTGACTCGCCCCCTGGGCCGTGGGGCACTCGGATCCGGGCAATTAGGGAAACGATGGGAGTAGTAGTGGCAACCCGGTTCCGTGGCTCAGGGTGGTCAGGCCAGTGGTAGTCCGTTATATTGATTATGTCCGACTACGCCACCCGTGGATTTTCGGTTATTAGGAACCGCCGTTGCATGCAGACCACTGGGGCTGATGAGATGTGCAGCTATGGTAGTGTGACTCCCCACGGGAAGAGTGCGGCCCCAGGGCAGTATAGTGGATGGTGGGAGTGATGGTAGTGCTGGAGGAGCAAGGAGCACACAGACAACAGGTTGCAGTCCAGGGTCTTTACTAAACAGGTAAACTGACCCACAAACAGTCCCAGCTAGGAGGGGACCTGGATGTCTGAGAGCAACGGGGAAATTGGCCCTGGTCAGGGTGAGGGTGTAGGCCTACCGTGCTTTCTGCGCTCCTTCTGACTATCTCCTCCTGATAGGATAACAGCCCACGTTTCCGAGCTTCCGTGCTTTCTCGCCTGTATGGCCTGCGACGTGGGTTCCTTTCTGCTCCCAGCCTTGTACGGCTTTACTGGTCCCTTCGGTTGTGGCAGGGCCTCCAGGCTTCTTAGGCCAAGGAATGTACAGTCCCTTGCGGACTGGTTCTCTGCTGGGGGATGTGGAATCCCTCCAGCCTCAGACACCAAAGTCTGGTAAAGTTAAGTCTTTTCTCTGCCAAGACAGGCTCTCTTCGCCTCTTGTCTCTGGCTTGTGGCTCTCTCCTACTGCCACACTTCCTCTTAGGTTACAACGCAACTTTCTGTCCCTGCTCCACTCTGGGACACGTCTCAAAGCTGAGACAGGCAATCCAGTTCTCTCTAACCCTGCCCCCAGTACCAGCTTTTATAGGGGCAGCCAGCTCCCCCTACTGGCCTGAGACAGGCGTCATTGCATGCTAATGTTCCCCTAACCAGAGAACCTCCCCCTTGCTCTCAGACACAGCTTTAATTACACTTGTGGCATCCAGGTAGGGTGACACACTTGCGATTGGGTTCATAATTAGTCACAACGGCATAAGGACCCCCCCTCCCACTCTCCCTTGACCCTCTGTCTTTTCTTCTCTCTTTTCTCCCTCCTTTTCTTTTTTCTTTTTATATGGGCTTTTCAGATACAATATAGAAATTGCCTCAACATATGATCCTCTTATAGGCGGATATCTTATAAACATTATATTGTTCAATACACTATCATTTGAATTGTTATTTGAAAAAAGTGACACCATTTGAACTTTGGACATTTTTTATATGTCTATTTTGTTATATTTTCTTCAAAGTCGAATACAAAACAATACATTTTTTCTTGATCTGCAAACTGTAAAATGATTCATAATTAATTCTTAATTGATGTTTAATTGATATTTAATAAAACAGATTGAATATAAAAACTTCATATCCTATACAAAAGTGATCGGCTAAGTATAAAAGGAGAAGAAAAGGAAAAATGTGTTTGAAAGCACTCAGGATCACCAAAAATACAAATAAATAATAATATTGAAGTTTATTAAACAAAGAAAAAAACAAAACAATTAAAAACACTTAAAGGGAATCTGTCATCCCCTGGGACCTATCAGACCACTAATATGGGCATACAGGTGATAGAAATGTGAATCTATACTTACCTGTATGGCCCATATTGGCGGTCTTATGGCTGTGAAATTGCTTTTTATTACTTGTGGGTTATGCTGTGTTTCTGTCCGGGGGACGGGAAGAAATCCCACCTACTTTTTTAATTAAAATATTTCTCCCCTCCCTTGCACGTCACAGAGCCCTGTGACGTGCAGTACCCATGGCCGGATCCTGCGCCTGCGCACTTGACCTGTTATTTCCCTGCCGTCTGTGTACAAGTGTAGAGCAGGGATCTAGTGCGCAGGCGCCGGGAAGTCAGAGTGACTCGCCTGCGCACAAGTTCCCTGCTCTACACTTGTAGATCCGGCCATGGGAACTGTGACGGGCAGGGGAGGTGAGAAATATCTTAATTAAACTGTGACGGGCAGGGGAGGTGAGAAATATTTTAATTAAACAAGTAGGTGGGATTTCTTCCCGTCCCCCGGACGGGAGCACAGCGTAACCAACAAGTAATAAAAAGCAATTTCACAGCCGCAAGACTGCTAATATGGGACATACAGGTAAGTATAATACCTCATCTAATTGATACATATAAATATCAAACAACCTCCTCCTATGTATCAGGTGCCAAAATATCTAAAGCTACTCTGGACAAGCAGTTTGTGACGCCCTCCCTGAGCCGTTTGGGGGGTGTACTCAGACGGCGGGCCGGTTGTATGGTGTGGTGGGATGTCGTCGTGGCCGTGGCCCGATCCGTGCCCAGGGCTGTCACAATAAAAAGATGGGCTTTTGGATGAGTGGTTGTTCGACTACGCCACCTGTGGTTTCTGGTGAAGGCCACCAGCACTGCAACAGTCCTCTGAGGCTGATGTTCTGGCAGCTTGGTTGGTACTACTCCCCACAGGTGGAGCGGCGCCTCAGGGCAGCGTAAGAAGAAAGAGGGGGTATACAGAGTAGAGCGCTGGCGGGTGCAGAGCAGCGAAGGAATGAACAGTCAGAGGCAGTAATTGAAGTCATCCAAATCTTTACTCACAGTTGTGCTTTCTCAGCTCAGAGCTTCTCTCTGCTGTCACACGGCGAGCTGCGGCCACCAGGGTGGGGTTCAGCACACTCCGGGAAGTTCAGGTGCACTTGACAGGACCCCCGCTCTAGTGTGTTCCTCTCTCTGTTTGTACTTGTACCGCCTTGTGTCCCCCACTGAGTCCCGTACAGGTACTGCGATGTCCTATATGGGTAACTTGTAGCTCCCGGACCGACTGGGTGCCATTTTTGGTGACTGTGGTGTGAACGTGGCGTTAGGCAGGGTCCCTCTGGATAAATGCAGATTAAGGAATACAGGTGGCAACTCTGCTCCGTCCGTATCCCCCTGGGATCCACTTAAGCCTCCAGACTTTTCTGACAGGGACGTGAAGTGCAAAGTCAGAAAATCGGGGACCGGTACCCCCTCTTGCGGCAGGGTCTCTCTGGCAGGGCCAGAATAAGGGTTGCAGGTGGCAACTCCACTCCGTCCGCACCCCCCTGAGATCCTTATGCCTGTGGAGCTTTTCTCCTCTGCTCCCCTCCTGGGCCTTCTTGGTTGGACTCTGACCGGGGACAGAGCCGGCTATAACTCAACTCTGCCCCAATCCCCCGTCTCGAGGCCTGAGACCGGGAACCGCAGACCCCTGAGCCGGCCGCAGCCTTGTGCTGTCAGACCGTCTCAAAGACTCACGACTAAAGACACGGTTATAAAAATAGCCTCTGATTATTTATGATTCTATTAAGTGCTACAGTAAAGTGCTTCCTCCACGCTCACTCACTACATGGTTCCCCTTGACTATTGGTTCCCCCCAACTCCTCTATTCGAGGTCGGGGCAGCACTATGGTGCTTTAGACCTCCCTGCAGAACGGGAGTGGTGTAGTGCTGAGTGTGTGGTTGGGGTCCTGTGTGGTGCTCCATCCTTACCTCGGAGAGGAGATACCACACCTCGTTCTGAGGTGCTGTACCCCTGTGGCGACTGAACCCTCAGGTTCGCGGGCTGCAATAGAGTAAAAGATTGGTACATTTCAGACATTCAAAAAATTTTAAATGCTTTGTAAACAATAAACAATCTTCCCTTTATGGGAGGCTCAGATACTTTAACGTTACAGGATATATGGTATAAACATATTCAACATTAAAGAGACATTATGCATGTAGAAAAATATTATAGAAAAAGTGTTAGCTCAGCAGCATGAGGGACCTGTCCAAAACCCTCAACGTAAGCCCTGGGGTGGCTGCAGGGCATAAAGATCCCGAGTTGGACCTCCAGTAGAGCCACAACCAGTCAGGTTTTGCTTCTGAGGTCAGAGGTAGAGATGATTTTGCATACAACCAATAGGGGGCACCTAAATAGGTGCAAACTATGTACAATGTTAGTCTGTCTACTGCTCAATGTCCGCAGGGACAAATGTTTGTTTCAGATAAACCGGGTGTAAAAAGGAACATGAAAACAAATAAAAGTTCACACAACAGGGAGGTGCATCCTCCGGGGCTGCTCAACAGTGGTATCCCCACTGGGGAAAAGGCTCGTGCTTGCCGACGGAGCCTGACCGGTCCTCTGCGACCAGGTGTGTGGATGCATCTTCTGTAAACACCCTGTGGACATCCAGGGCATACCACCCACGCTCCCCGTGGTGGCGGCAGTAGGACACCAGATCACCCGGGTAGAGGTTCCGGCCAGGGTGGCCCTGCTGCAGCCGCGGCTCGATGTCCCGCCGGTTGACGAAGACGTCCCGGTTAAACTGTGGGCTACGGATGAAGCCCCATCCTGCCTCCTGGTGGAAGCGCACGATAAGGCCTTCCTCCCGGGAGCTTGGACGGGTGGCCTCCGCCTGACGGGCCTTTGTTGTAGCAGCTTTGGTGCGCACCTCCAGGCGCTCACAGCGGATCCTCCTCTCTCGCCGCTCCTTCTCGAGCTGGAGGAGCTCCTTATGGCAGAACTCCTCCCACCTCCGCGCTTCAGACAGGGTCTCCCGGAGGAAGCCCATCAGGTCCCCCCCCTGGTTGTTCCAGGCAAACTCTTCTGCCGCCGGGCAGGCGACTGGAGGTGTGGGCAGCGGCAATAGCAGGGGGCGTTGCGGGCCCTCTATTGGTGCGGACCGGTCCGGGTTGGGGCAGGTGTGCACCCAGGAGAGTGCAGGGTTCTCCGGATTGGGAGTCGGGAGGCATAGTAGGCCTCTGGAAGTGGCGGTGGCTTGGGCCTCGACCTCCAGAGCCATGAGTTGCACCCAAACGATGGCGCCCGGGGACAGGGGTGACGGCAGGAGATCTAGGAGGGCTTCGGTGCATCCCGCGCCCGGGATAGGGGTTTCGGCCTTAACCGCTCTTGGGCTGCACAGGGCCTCCTGGGCTTCCTCCGCCTGGGCTGGGGCCTCAGTAGTCAGGCGCGACGAGCTCTGGCGGCGGGCCCTGATCTTGCGCAGCACCTCTTCTCTACATTCGGCAGCGGCCAGTTGTTGGGCCTCTTCGACCCTCCGGGTCAGATCCTGCGTTTCACCGCGGAGGAACTCGGCCTCCTCCACGGTCAGGTGTATTCCCTCCATAGTGAGGGAGGTGGCAGCTGGTGGGCCAGCGACGGAGGGCATTTCCTTCGCGGCGTCCATCTCTGCTGCAGGGTGCGGTCTCTCTAGACTTGTTGTGGCTACACCCTGTCTCCTCCTCCTTTTGGGGCGGCTCCGGGGCGGCTGGCTGACGGGCACTCCTTGGGACGTCCCATCCATCTTGACGGACACTACTATGCGGACAATCTGTGATGCAAGGGGCGGTCTGTATTTTTGGCGCCATTGGAGAGCCAGGCCCACGATAGGAGGTCTTAGGTGGCTGTCGTTTTTGCACATAATGGCGTCCGTTGTTCTTGGGCGGACGCCACATTGTGTGTATAAAGACAGTCTTTTGTGAAACGAGCACAGTACCCAGCGGCAATGGGGATTAACCTCTTCCGTTGCTGCGGGCACGCAATCCTGCCGACTACGCCAAGTTTGTGATGCCCTCCCTGAGCCGTTTGGGGGTGTACTCGGACGGCGGGCCGGTGGTATGGTGTGGCGGGATGTCGTCGTGGCCCGTGGCCCAGTCCGTACCCAGGGCTGTCACAATAAAAAGATGGGCTTTTGGATGAGTGGTTGTTCGACTACGCCACCTGTGGTTTCTGGTGAAGGCCACCAGCACTGCAACAGTCCTCTGAGGCTGATGTTCTGGCAGCTTGGTTGGTACTACTCCCCACAGGTGGAGCGGCGCCTCAGGGCAGCGGAAGAAGAGAGAGGAGGTATACAGAGTAGAGCGCTGGCGGGTGCAGAGCCGCGGAGGAAAGAACAGTCAGAGGCAGTAATTGAAGTCATCCAAGTCTTTACTCACAGTTGTGCTTTCTCAGCTCAGAGCTTCTCTCTGCTGTCACACGGCGAGCTGCGGCCGCCAGGGTGGGGTTCAGCACACTCCGGGTAGTTCAGGTGCACTTGACAGGACCCTCGCTCTAGTGTGTTCCTCTCTCTGGTGGTACTTTTACCACCTTGTGTCCCCCACTGAGTCCCGTACGGGTACTGCGATGTCCTATATGGGTAACTTGTAGCTCCCGGACCGACTGGGTGCCCTTTTTGGTGACTGTGGTGTGAACGTGGCGTTAGGCCGGGTCCCTCTGGATAAACGCAGATTAAGGAATACAGGTGGCGACTCTGCTCCATCCGTATCCCCCTGGGATCCACTTAAGCCTCCAGACTTTTATGACAGGAACGTGAAGTGCAAAGTCAGATAATCGGGGACCGGTACCCCCTCTTGCGGCAGGGTCTCTCTGGCAGGGCCAGAATAAGGGTTGCATGTGGCGACTCCGCTCCGTCCGCTCCCCCCAGAGATCCTTTTGCCTGTGGAGCTTTTCTCCTCTGCTCCCCTCCTGGGCCTTCTTGGTTGGACTCTGACTGAGGACAGAGCCGGCTATAACTCAACTCTGCCCCAGTCCCCCGTCTCGAGGCCTGAGACCAGGAACCGCAGACCCCTGAGCCGGCCGCAGCCTTGTGCTGTCAGACCGTCCCAAAGACCCACGACTAAAGACACAGTTATAAAAATGGCCTCTGATTATATATGATTCTATTAAGTGCTACAGTAAAGTGCTTCCTCCACGCTCACTCACTACATGGTTCCCCCTGACTTTTGGTTACCCCCAACTCCTCTATTCTGGGTCGAGGCAGCACTATGGTGCTTTAGACCTCCCTGCAGAACAAGATTGGTGTAGTGTTGAGTGTGTGGTTGGGGTCCTGTGTGGTGCTCCATCCTTACCTCGGAGAGGAGATACCACACCTCGTTCTGAGATGCAGTACCCCTGTGGCGACTGAACCCTCAGGGGCGCCACAAATGTAACACCAAATGTGTAAAGAGGGTCCAATGCCCCTGCAATATCCAAGTCCAGTTCAATCTATTTTAGCTAGCACATATAAAGAACATCTATGCATAGGTATAAATAGCAATTGAAAAAAAGTGCATGTGACAGGGGGCAATGTAGAAAATTAATAATGCCAGCAAATCCAAAGTTCATATAAAAGCACAGGTCTAGTAGTTCAAAGCTCAAATAGTCTATAGTAGAAAAAGACCTGTACTGAAACACAGTCTACCTGTTAGTAGACAGCACAGAACCCACTTATACAATACAAGCAGAATGGTTGCTGATAGACCTGTGCATCATCAGTGGCTTCTGGTAGACCTGTACATGATCAAATGGATGAGGGAAGAGCCTGTTCTCCTGTTATGTATATGCTCCTGCCCCAGCATCAGCACATAAAACTCCATAAAACAGACACATTACCTTTGCAGATGATTTTTTTGTGTTTACCAGTGTAATCAGACCCAAATTTAAAATAATGCTTTGTAAAAATAATATCAAGAAGTCACATCAAAACTCCAATCTTCATATCAGATCCAGTGTTATCTTGGTATAATTTATTACGTATAACAGTAAATCCTTTATCATTTTGAACACAAGTATATCAACTTTTTAAATCTAAAGAACAAATCAAAGTGACTTCTGAGATATCCAGAGTATTAATACACTGCAAAAATCATTTGTAGCTAATGATAGGTGCATTTGTATCCTTATATCAATATAAGTCTTTGTCTAATGCCAAGATGTCTCATGTTCTATGGACTTTGATTAAAATTTGGGCAAACAAGTCCTTGTGAACTTAGGGTTAAAATATTGATTCTTCAGTCTATATTTAATGCTATCGCCATTATTTTTTACTAGATGGATGGCATTGAATTGAAGTAAAAAGAATATTGCATAATTATTTACCTATCATTAGAACGAGGGACTGGAGATTTCCATTCCCAATCACAATCCACTGCTCTTCTTGGCACAATATATGCATCTGCATCATGTGCACATAAGTATTGGAAGACGACCACCATACCAACTACCACTGCATAAACTAAACTACTATCAGTTCCCAGTGGAGACGTGGCTGTGCTAATTTCATCTTATAATTTATTTATGTTAGTGAACAAACCTTGATTGTGAGAAAAGTAAAATGCGATTCCGCAGCTGCCAATTCAGAGATGGAGACTAGGCCAGCAATATCCAATCACTCCACTGGCAGAACAGGCTACAATATATCAACATAATTCATTTCTGGCATTCAGAAAATATTTGGGAGCAGAATTGTAAAGATTAATGTAGGATTTAGTTTGGAGTGGATATTTATTGTAAGAAACAAACATGATGTGAGTCATGTCTTAAAATCATTTCACTTTAAAGTAATTTTTCTTAAATGGTCACTGTGCTTTCAGACCACTAGATCTCATTTGATGTATTATGGGCAAAAACCCAAAGAGATGAACTTTAATATAAGTTGGTGTGCATGCAGCATGTAAGCGTGTGTTCACACTGGCCACCAAACAGACAAAACCCAAGATAAAAACATAATAAGCAAATACCCTGCAGTAAATAGATAAATATCAATAGTGCATGAAAATAATATAGGATGCTTAATTAACATAATTTTGATTTAAAAAAAAGTAAAAGCCACCCCACACGTCAAGGTGACCCTATTCGGGACAGTCCTAACCTCTATTATTAAAAGCTTACCATTTGTCAAGTGACGTACATTTGAATAAGTCCAATATGACTAACCAGATTAATTACAGGTTTTGGTATAAATTATATTACCACATGTCAAACAATTTACCAGTTGGTGCAGTAGATTCTAAGAAAACCAACAGATGCAGCATTGATGATCTACATGTTTTGAGTCTGTGTATTTGAATAATTAATTGAAAGGCGGTGTGTTCAAAATAATAGCAGTGCGGAGTTCAATTAGTGAGGTCAATCATTCTGTGAAGAAACAGCTGTGAATCAGGTGGCCCTTATTTAAGGGTGAAGCAAGTATTTGTGTACATTTCTCCTTGAAAGCCTGATAAATATGGTTCGTTCGAGACAGTGTTCAGAAGAAATGCGTACTTTGATTAAAAAGTTGATTGGAGAGGGTAAAAGTTATAAAGAAGTGCAGACAATGATAGGCTGTTCAGCTAAAATGATCTGCAATGCTTTAAAATGGAAGACTACCATTCGAATGAGAAAAAAGGAAAGGATGATCCAGCATATCAGGCTAGTTTCTTAAAATAAAACATAGCTTTTATTGTGCTCATTAAAACATTGCTACACATCAATTGTCCATGTGGTGCACTACAAGGATCAGGACCTACGCGTTTCAACGTTTAAGTCTTAACCACTTCGCACCAGAGCCTGTTTTTGCCTTCGTGACCGGGACAATTTTTTCAATTCTGACCACTGCCAGTTTATGAAGTAATTACCCTGGAACGCTTCAACGTATTCCCCTGATTCTGAGAATGTTTTTTCGTGACATATTGTACTTCATGATAGTGGTAAAATTTCTTCGATATCACTTGCGTTTATTTGTGAAAAAATCGGAAATTTGGCGAAAATTTTGAAAATTTTGCAATTTTCAAACTTTGAATTTTCATGCCCTTAAATCAGAGAGATATGTCACACAAAATAGTTAATAAATAACATTTCCCACATGTCTACTTTACATCAGCACAATTTTGGAACCCAAATTTTTTTTGTTAGGGAGCTATAAGGGTTAAAAGTTGACCAGCGATTTCTCATTTTTCCAACAAAATTTACAAAAACATTTTTTTAGGGACCACATCATATTTGAAGTCACTTTGAGGGGTCTTTATGACAGAAAATACCCAAAAGTTACACCATTCTAAAAACTGCACCCCTCAAGGTGCTCAAAACCACATTCAAGAACTTTATTAACCCTTCAGGTGCTTCACAGGAATTTTTGGAATGTGGAAGAAAAAAATTAACATTTAACTTTTTTCACAAAAATGTTACTTTAGACCCAATTTTTTTATTTTCACAGGGGTAACATGAAAAAATGGACCCCAAATTTTTTTGTGCAATTTCTCTTGAGCGTGCTGATACCCCATATGTGAGGGAAAACCACTGTTTGGGCGCACGGCAGGGTTCGGAAGGGAAGGAGCGCCATTTGACTTTTTGAATGTAAAATTTGTCTGAATAATTAGCGGACGCCATGTTGCGTTTGGAGAGCTCCTGATGTGCCTAAACAGTGGAAACCCCCCACAAGTGACACCATTTTGGAAACTAGACCCCTTAGGGAACTTATCTAGATGTGTGGTGAGCACCTTGAACCCCAAGGTGCTTCACAGAAGTTTATAATATTGAGCTGTAAAAATAAAATTTTCACATTTTTCCCACAAAACCGTTTTTCATCCCTTAATTTTGCATTATCATAAGGGTAATAGGATAAATTGCACCATGAAATTTGTTATGCAATTTCTCCTGAACACGCTGATACCCCATATGTGGAGGCAAATTACTGTTTGGGCACATGGCAGGGTTTGAAAGGGAAGGAGCGCCATTTGACTTTTTGAATGTAAAATTTGTTTGAATAATTAGCGGACGCCATGTCACATTTGGGGAGCCCCTAATGTGCCTAAACAGTGGAAACCCCCCACAAGTGCCACCATTTTGGAAACTAGACCCCTTAGGGAACTTATCTAGATGTGTGGTGAGCACCTTGCACCCCCAGCTGCTTCACAGAAGTTTATAATATTGAGCCGTAAAAATAAAATTTTCACATTTTTCCCTCAAAAAATGTTTTTCATTCCCTAATTTTGTATTATCATAAGGGTAACAGGATAAATTGCACCACGAAATTTGTTGTGCAATTTCTCCTGAACACGCCGATACCCCATATGTGGAGGCAAATTACTGTTTGGGCACATGGCAAGGTTTGAAAGGGAAGGAGCGCCATTTGACTTTTTGAATGTAAAATTTGTTTGAATAATTAGCGGACGCCATGTCACATTTGGGGAGCCCCTAATGTGCCTAAACAGCGGAAACCCCCCACAAGTGCCACCATTTTGGAAACTAGACCCCTTAGGGAACTTATCTAGATGTGTGGTGAGCACCTTGCACCCCCAGCTGTTTCACAGAAGTTTATAATATTGAGCCGTAAAAATAAAATTTTCACATTTTTCCCATAAAAAATGTTTTTCATTCCCTAATTTTGCATTATCATAAGGGTAACAGGATAAATTGCACCGTGAAATTTGTTGTACAATTTCTCCTGAGTACGCCGATACCCCATATGTGGGGGAAAACCACTGCTTTGGTGTACGGCAGGGTTCGGAAGAGAAAGAAGCGCTATGTTGGCTGGGATAGGCAGCAGACACCATGTCACATTTGAGAGCCCCTGACATGCCAAAACAGCAGAAACCCCCACAAGTGACCCCATTTTGTAAACTACACCTCTCAAGGAATTCATCTAGGGAAGTAGTGAGCATTTTTTAATTTTTAAATTTATACCATTGGGCAGTGAAAAAAGCATAATTATATTTTTACCACAAAAAAATGTTTTACCCTCAGATTTTACATTTTCACACAGGGCAATGGGTAAAAATGGTGCCGAAATGTGTCACACAATTTCTTCTAAAAGTGTCAATACCCCATATGTGGCTGTATCGTACCATTTAGCCATACGGTGAGATTTGAGGGGGAAGGAGCGCTATTTGACAATTGGAGAACAAATTATTGTAGAATAGGCATTTGGATTTGGGAGCACAAAATTTTCTGAATTTCTTTTGGGGGGCAAGGACCATTTTGCTTTTCCAGAGCCTTTCTGCTACCAGTAACTTGGAAGTCCCTTATATTTTTAACAGATGATGGACCTGAGTGGGGACTAGCTTTTTTTGAGGACTGAGTTGAAGCTTTTATTGGGAACATTTTACGTAACATTTATCCGGCGCTCTAGGCTGAGCACTTACATCGGGGTTTCCATCTAATTTTCCAAGTGATGTAATTCAGATGAAACCCCTGCGGGATCCATTCACTGTAATGAGGCAGCAGAGTTACTCTGGACTCCGTCTGGCCTCTGTTTAGTGGTGTCCTTTTTTTCAGAAGTGCACAAAACTGTGGCCAACCGCACTTTTATGCACGCCTAAAACAAATGACACCATGGGATCCCAGGCTAGACGGCATCCACAGTGGCCTATATCTGCCTCATTACAGGGAATCTTCCATCATGGGTTCTGGCTGAATCACGTATTTCAGAGATTTACACGGAAACTCTGGTGTAAGTGCTCAGCGCAGAGCACAGGATAAATGTGAGCAGAGCCTTACTGGGATCTTTGGGAGCCATAATAAACAAATCAGTAGCAGGTGAATAATATTTGTTTTATTTATTTTTTATGCCGTTCCTCGTGTGATATAACTGATTAGATTACTTTATTCTTTGGGTCGGTGCGATTACAGAGATACCAGATTTATATCGGGTTTTTATGATTGACAGCTGTCACACACTAAAATACGCTTTTTTGCAAAATCTAGTTTTTGCATCACCATATTTTGAGAGCTATAATTTTTCCATATTTCGGCCGATAGAGTCATGTTACGGCTTGTTTTTTGCGGGACGAGTTGACAATTTTATTGGAATCATTTTTGGGCACGTGACATTTTTTGATCGCTTTCTATTCCGTTTTTTGGGAGGTAAAGTTAACAAAAACAAACACTTCAGGAATTGTTTTTTGAGGTTTTTTTTATGCCGTTCTGCGTGTGGTAAAAGTGATCAGGCAGCGTTATTCTTCGGGTCAGTACGTTTACAGCGATACTACACTTACTGTATTTTTTTATGTTTTGGCGCTTTTACACAATAAAACAATTTTATAGAAAAAAAAATATTTTTTTTGCATTGCTTTATTCTGAGCGCTATAACTTTTTTATTTTTCGGCTGATGGAGCTGTATGGCGACTTTTTTTTTGCGGAACAAGATGACGTTTTCAGCGGTACCATTTTTATTTCTATTCTGCTTTTTGATCGCATTTTTTTCCACTTTTTGTTTGGCGATATGATGAAAAAGCATATTTTTTTGCTCCGTTTTTTATTTATTTTTATTACGGTGTGCGCAGAAGGAGTTAATTAGTGTGACAGTTTTATAGCTCGGGTTGTTTCGGACGCGGCGATACCAAATATGTGTACTTTTTTTGGTTTTGTAATAATTTACGGATTTATTGGTTTAATATTTTATTTATTTATTTTTATTTATTTTGTGATTTTTTTTTTTAATAGTTTAAAAACTTTTTTTTTACTTTTTTTTACATTTTTACTTAGTCCCTGTATGGGACATTAATTTTTATTTTTCTGATCACTAATCTCATGTAATGTAATAGACATATATTACATTACATGAGATCTTCCCTGACTGTTTCAGTCAGAGTCTCCTGTCTGGTATCAGCTACATACAGGCTGAAGCCAGACAGGAAGGACACCATATATGGCAGAGCTGGAGGCGGTCATGTGACCTCCAGCTGCCATAGCAACCCCAGGTCCTCAAACGAAACGGAGGTCTTCGGAGGTAAGTAAGACGACCCCCTCTCTTCCTGCTGTCTCCTATATGCCGCGATCACTATAGATCACAGCATATAGAAGACAGCAAAGGGTTAACATCACTGGGACCTGATCTAATCAGGTCCCGATGATGTACCCTGTCAGAGCTAACGCTCTGCACCGGAATCGCAGTGCTTGCAGGACCCTGGGGGTCCTGAGCACTGCGAGACCACCCACCGTTTTTAAACGTCGGCGCTGCACAGAGCCCGGCAAGCGCCGACGTTTATCTACAGTGGGCGGTCGGGAACCGGTTAATCAGTTGTGTATTTACCATTCGAATGGATCGAATGATAGTCAGAATGGCAAAGGCTCAGCTAATGATCAGCTCCAGGAGATCAAAGACAGTCTTAAGTTACCTGTGAGTACTGTGACAGTTAGAAGACGTCTGTGTGAAGCTAATTTCTTAGCAAGAAGTCCCTGCAAAAAGTACGAAAAGTGGACAGTAGAAGATTGGAAATGGGTGATTTGGAGTAATGAGACGAAAGTCAATAGACTAGGCTCTGATGAGTGCAAATAGGTCTGGAAAAAACAAGGTAAAAAGGGGCTAACGGATTGAGAAATTGAAGGAACTGTCAAGTTCAGTGGAAGAAGCCTGATGATATGGGGTTGTTTCACAGCCAAAGCCATTGGATATTTCACCATGATCAATTGTGGTATCAGTGCTGAGCTATATATTGAAAAACTTGGCATTCATATGACTCAAATAGATTCTTTATCAAATTTTAATAGGGGAAATGAAGTACAAAAAAAAAAGTAAAAACGTTTCGGTCACAGTTGACGTTCATTAGTGTACTAAAATAAAATACAAGTGTGAGGTCACAGTAAAAATAGTCATGAATCAAAGGGAAAATAACAATGACAATATCAGTAAACAACAGGAATCAACACATGTCAATGGGTACAAAGGGATGGGGACAAACATTGCCCCTCAACATGCTAACTGTTATATGTCCACATTTGAGGACAGGGTTGTCTACCCCAACCCTTTGTACAAATCACAATCCATTTTATGGAAACGTTATATAGATGATATATTCTGCATATGGGGGGGCACGCCCAAGACCCTTAATGAATTTTTTGCTACAATCAATGCCGCCTGGGATGGACTGCGAGTCACCATTTTCTTGAGCACAGACTCAATTCATTTCCTAGACACCATGAGCCTTAAAGATAAAGATGGCCAACTTTCCTCTGATCTTTATATTAAACCTACTGACCGAAACGGACTATTGCACTACAACAGCCTACATCCTAAATCCACTATCACCTCAGTCCCCAAGTCCCAATTCCATCGTGTCAGAGGCACTGGCAGTAATCCCTCCACCTGTGACATTAGACTCAAGGAGATGCAACAAAAATTTGAGGAAACGGGCTATCCTCTTGACTTGTTACACCAATCCATGCAATCTCCAATTTGTACACGCACCCCAACATCTAACCGGATACCGTTTGTACATAAATACCATCCGGCAGCATTCCTACTCCATAAAAAAATCTGACAACACTGAAACATTCTTAAAAGCGCCTATCCATCTGTACCTGAATTAAATTATCCTTCCCTCCCATGTTTCAAAAGAGACCCTAATATTAAAGATCGTCTCATCCATGCCGATTTTGGCATGGCAAAAAGCTCGCCATGCCAGGGGTTTCTGGAGACACCAAAGACTGGTACGTTCCCTTGTCATCAGTGCTACCAATGTGGCAACATTCTCGGTGGGAGCACCATATATCATCCTCACTTGGGTAAACAATATCCCATCAAAGATTATCACATGATTAATTCCACTTTTGAAGTATGCCTCATCAAGTGCCCCTGTGGCCTTATTTATATAGGTAAAATGACCCAGCCCATTAGGGATCGTATTTCTAAGCACAAGTCCACCATACGCTAAAAGAATTTGCTGCTCCCATTACCATACCATTTTGCATCGGCCAATCATTCAGTGTTTCAATTGAAATTTCAGGTGATTGAGCATGTCCCTCCACCACGACGTGGAGGGGACTGCATTCGCATGCTCAAATACAGGGAGGCCTACTGGATACACAAATTGCAATCTTTAAGTCCTAGAGGTCTTAACAGGGAATTTGACCTCCTCTTGTACACTTGAACGGTTCATAGTTGTGATTACTACGACATTGTTCTACTTAAAGCCCCCTACATGTTTTGTAATAATCTCTTTGAGACTTGTTCCTGTGCCATCACTGTCTCAGCAATGTATATGACCCAATTATGCTAGTTTTTGACTCTGACCATAAGAATTTCCAGTGAATATGTTCCATTCCATTATGATGGTTCTCCCTGAAGATAACTTGATATAAGGAATAGTATTTGTATAAGTACTGATTGATCTATTCATATGTCTAACATATACCTTGTTATTTTCTAGAATCTGCCTTAACATCCACATTTCCCCTCCTGATTCCCATCCTACACCTCCGGACCATCCCTTACAACCTTGGTTCCACCCATTCTTGTCATCCCCAGTAATGGACGCTATCTGTAGCACTGTGGAACGCATAATATCGGTGGTGGAATGCACTCGGTGCGTCACCTCCGCCCATGTGATCCACCGACATCCAATAAGACCTGTCGACGTCATCGTGGCGTCATTTCCGGTCTCGCAGGTTAGGACCTGCAGGACCGGAAATGACACCACGATGACTGGAGCACATCCACGGCGTATGCATCACACTGACACCAATCCTGGGCTCCTAATTGCCTCTAGATTCTGCCCAATCTCTATTTAAATGCCCTTCTAGCATTTCTCTCCTGGCGCCAAAAGGAACAAACGGTGGATACCGTGCTCCCACTGCCAGGACTTCCTCCTCCACTTTCAGTTTGCACTAGGGGTATTTTTCCCCTGCTTCTACCATTCCTGCTATTAGACTGGTACTTCCATTAAATCTATATACTCACCTTCTTTATGTATCCAGAGCTACCGCTCCTTTGGACACCTGTCCATTACAGGCTCACCGGTTACAATTTACTGGTACGCTTTTCATCCTTTTTTCTTTTTCCTTCCCCTTTTTCCCTGTCCCCATCCCTTTGTACCCATTGACATGTGTTGATTCCTGTCGTTTACTGATATTGTCATTGTTATATTCACTTTGGTACATGACTATTTTTACTGTGACCTCACACTTGTACCACCATTTATTTCTGTTTTGTTATTTTAATTTGGTACACTGATGAAGGTTAACTGTGACCGCAACATTTACTTTTATTTTTTGTACTTCATTTCCCCTATTAAAATTTGATAAAGAATCTATTTGAGTCATATGAGTGCCAAGTTTTTCAATATAGACTATTGGCTTTGGACCTTAATTGTGCACCAACCCACTCCAGGAGTGCGGTAGTTTTTTGTATACTCAGTGCTGAGCTATGTGTGAGTATCCAACAAGACAAGTTACTTTGCACACTCCAGTACTATGGGTATGAATAGGATGACATAGTGTTCCAGCAGGACAAAGACCAGAAGCATACATCGAGATTGGCGAAAAAATGGTTCAATGACAATGAAGTAGAGGTGCTGGATTAGCCTCCACAGTCCCCAGACCTCAACCCAATTGAACCCTTATGGGTAGAGTTGAAGAAAAAACTGTATACATACCCAAGTGAGTCGACCAGTATGCACCAACTTTGGGAATGTGTAGAAGAGACCTGGGATCAGATTTTGGTCAAGACATAATTGAATCTGATCAAGAGCATGCCCAGAAGGATTCAGGTAGTGTTGAAAGACAAAAATGGATTTATAAAATATTTAAACAATAATAAAAATTTTAATTTAGATTTTTAGGAGCAAAACAGTAACAATGCAGTGACATGACAAGAATCTGCATAACTAATCATAGGCAAAATAGTAGCAAGTCAAATTTATGTATGAGATAGCCAAGATGATTGTCTATAAAATAATGGTAGTCTCATGTTCGAAGTAGTAGTGGATAGTGAGATATAGAGCTTGAAAGTCAAAAGTTCAAAACATTGTTACCCTTTTGCTCATCACTGTATATATAGCACTGTCCTCAGTAGTGTAGCTACCAGGAGGGCAGAGGGTGAGGTCACCCCAGACCCCTGAATCAGAGAGGCCCACCCGAATCTTACACCACTCCAAACTGTATCTGTGTGGGCAGCACACCAATACAGTTAATCTTTACATTCTGAATGGCCCCACTATCTTTGCACCCCATATACTATACAATAATATCAATTTTTGTGCTCCAACAGTCTTAGAGGGATCTATCCACTGTGGGTTAGTGTCAGACCAATAGCGGTGGTTTTGTTTGTTAACTTCACCATTCACAAAAAAGTTTGCCTCATCACTGAACATAATGTTCTGTGTAAACTGAGGGTCCTGTTCCAATTTTTGTTTTGCCCATTCTGCAAATTCAGTGCGCCGATCTGGGTCATCCTAATATCCGCCGAAGGGATGTTTGACTGATGCCACTCTCAAGTGACATGCGGCGAGTTCTACGCTGTGGGCTCTTGCTGAATGAAGCTAGGACAGCCACTGATGTTTCTTCATTAATGACAGTTTTCTTGAGTCCACATTTTGGCAAATCCAACACTGAACCTGTTTCACGAAATTTGGCAAGCAGTTTGCTAACTGTAGCATGGGAGATGGGTGGTCTCGTAGGGTGTCTTGCATTGAAATCTGCTGAAATGACCCGGGTACTGCGTTCATCAAACATCAACACAATTTCTATCCGCTCCTCACGTGTTAACCTCTGCGACATGTCAATGGCTGTAAACAAAGAGAAACTTGTAAGTAACTCATGAAAGAATAAAGTTACGTTAAAACCAAGCACACCATTGTTTTTCTTATGAAATTCTCAATAAGTCTGATGTGTCACATGACCCTTTTCCCATTGAAAAAAATAAAGTTGGATCCAAAATGGCTGACTTCAAAATGGCCACCATGGTCACCACCCATCTGGAAAAGTTTTCCCCCTCCGATATACTAATATGCCACAAACAGGAAGTTGATATCACCAACCATTCCCATTTAATTTAGGTGTATCCATATAAATGGCCCACCCTGTAGTGTCCTCTCCAATTTACTGCCCATTTATCATACAACAGTATATCCACCTCCCAATCCAACCATAGATATCATCTAATCCTTTGTATTACTTGGATATTTGGGTTATTGTTGTGGATTTATCACTGCTAAAATCAGTAGAAATTACACCTGAATTACATTGTATGGCAGTAATGACATTGTGTCACCTTGTAAAAGGTTTCAGAGGTCAAGGTAGATAATTAAAGTCCATTTCATCTATATGCTAATGAATTGGCTGCGTGGCCTGGTCTGGTCCCTTTAAATAACATCTGCTGCTCCTGTTGATGACACCACGGAATGTTGTGGTTTCTGTCTCCGCCCCCTTGCATTATGACATCACACACATTATATAAGGAGCTGCAGAGACAACATTCCATCTGAAAGTTGCAGTTATTGGAGAGAGAGGTAAGTCGGCTCTATGTCACCTCTTGTTGTGTCCTTCATTCTCTTCTTTCATCTATTTCTCATTTATTTTTTATTCATTAAGGATTCTTTATTCTATATAATACAACAGTTCGAAAATGAATACTGAACCCCTCAGATTAGGTGATGTTTTACAGCATTTCTTCCAATAGTAAAGACAGATACATCCCGTCACATCCTATATATCCAAGTGCAGAAATGACAGTGATTTACCGATTCTCCATCACATCTTATTGGTTTCTGACTTACTTGCTCATCACATCCATAGAATAGTTATAGAATAATTATAATTGAAAGAATCCCCTCAGCCATAACTGGAACACAACAACTTCTCAATTTTTGGGCCATGTATTGTTTTACAATCATTCAAATCTGGGAGATGAACGTTATATCCTGTAAAGCGAACACATGTAACCTGAAGATGCAGTAATTATGTAATTGTCTGGTGTTATTGAGACATATAGTGATATACAATCCAGATCAAAAATTTAAATCCAACCAATATTGGGAAATACCTGTACAACACCAATGTATATACATATTAGCTCCATATATAGTGAAACTATTTAAATAGTTCCCCATATTGGTAGGATTCCTATTGTTTGATCTCTAGTGTATTGAGCAATGCACTTCAATGGAAGCTGGCAGTAACAGCCACCACTTGGAAGATCACGGAATGTTGGGGTTGTTGATTCCGCCCCCATTAGATACTTCATGTGATGTCACTGAATGTTATGGTTGTTAGCTCTGCCCACATTAGCTCTTATTTTTCATGTCATGGAATGTTCTCGTTGCTGGTTTTGCCCCCATCATCTACTATTTGTAATGTTTTGGTTGTTGGTCCCTGATTTGGCACCCAGATAAGCCAAGCTGAAGGATGATGATAATGGACTTTATCTTGTTACCTCATGAACATTCTTGGCGTTGCCCCTCAGGAGGTGGCCAGTTGACATTTAGTTGTGTTCAACTATATAAAGTGTGCTGCTTATCTGATGGTTAGTGCTGCGCTCACTCATTACTAGTGATGGGCGAGCACTAAAATGCTCGGGTGCTCATTGCTTGAGCCAAGCACATTCGAATACTCGGTTGCTCGACTCGAGCAATGAGCCCAATGTAAGTCTATGCGAAATTCAAGCATTTTTCAAGCGGTTCCCTCCGGCGATCTGCAGAGGGCCTAAAAATTGCCCAAAACGAAGGGAACAGTGCTTAAATGGCATGGGAACAGCATGGGGAAGACCCCTGGAAGCATTTCTGACTCTCAAGTCACTGCTGCCAACAATGTTGTCAGAGGTATTACGCCACTTTTACGGACACACAATAAAACACAAAAACGAAACCAAAATGGATTTTCCTGGGAAATATGTTAAGGAACATCCTTTCCATGGTAATGACTTGTATATAAGGCAAAATAAATAACCAAAAACAAAAATACTCCTCCACATCTTGGTCTATGTTCACAAGTAGCGTTTTTGATGCGTTTTTGCACTTTTGCATTGCTTTCAACCGTGACAAATGCATTCACCGGGAAATGTCATTTTGACATTTTACAACCTTATCTGGCCATGTGGTGTGTGAGACATGATCAGACATATCCTGTTTCATTTATGAAGGAGGGACTCTGAAAGTCACAAAGCCTATTTTTATAGGGCCATCAGGCAGCCTTTACTACTTTTAAAGGGTCAGCAGTCGGCCCTCGCTATTCTTAAAGAGCCATCAGCCGGCTATGCTTTGTCATTCCCATTACTCAAGATTGGTTCTTCTATACTGTTATTGCATATGCAGTGAGTGGCAGGTCTGCCCAAAATTTGGATACACCCCAATACCCCTTTGAAAATTTGGATGCACCCCAATACCCCTTTGAAAATTTGGACGCACCCCAAAACCCCTTTGAAGAGACTTAGAGGATGTTCCCATAATTAGGAAGTGGGTCTCCCATACTGTTTGCCTATGCAGAGAATGCAAGGGTTGCCAAAAATTTGGAGGCACTCCAATGCCCCTTGGAAGAGACGTGGAGGTCAGAGGGCCTCCTGAAAACAATGTTCCCACTATTAGGAAGTGGGTCTCCCATTGTGTTTGTCTATGCAGTGAATTCAAGGGTTGCCAAAAATGGTCACTCGCCATGATGGGAGGAAGGAGGTTCAGGGTGAAGAATATGTGGTCCAGACTCACGGCTACTGAGAATTGACCGTGTGGAAGACAGGGTGGTGGTGGTGGTGGCTAAGTGACTGGAAGCATTATCTGCTATCCAACCAATAACCTTGTCACACTGCTCTGTATTCAATAGTGGTGTTCTGCGGTCCCCTATTAATTGGGACAGGAAGGTCGAGCGAGAAGATGTGGGTGTTTGTTGTGGCACAATTTCAGATTGCCCACGACCTTGGCCTCTGCATGCACCATCACATCAACTTCCCCGTCCCTTGCCACGTGCCTTGCCCATCTTAAATGAAGGACAATATCTTCCACGCTCACCACAAATGGCTGAATTTGGAGCGAACTTATATGTGATCCGTGTGACGGACAAACCACAGTTTTAAATAGCTGGCCTGTAGGTGACTATTTTGAACAGCAAACTTGTGTCAATAGCTTCACTGACACACTGAAATTTTTTTAATGGAGGCCAGAAATGGCAGTATTTTCAGTGCAAATATATGTGATCTGTGCGACGGACAAATCACAGTTTTAAATAGCTGGACCTGGCTGTATTCTGCAATGCCAACAAGCAAATAGCACAGAAAAACGGTGTTCTCTGGTTTGCATTTTAAGCAAATAATGAGGATTAAGATCCAAAATAAAATTATTCCTGGCCACTGAGACCTGGGCCTATTTCTCGAAATATTTAACAGCAGCAGCAGCAGCAGACAAAACTGGAATGGAGCCTCTGTGCTATATGCACTGCAGACTGCTATATACACTGCCTGCCTGATATCTCTGCAGATGGATTAGTCCTCAGAAGGACTGTTTGTTGAGATGGATATGTGTCTCTAATATCGTTTTGTATACCTACACTAACTAGAAACAAGAAAATCTCTCCCTAGCTCAGCAGCACCTCTCCCTACACTGTCTGATTCTGGAGTGACTGTGACAAGCATGGCGGTGCCAGTTCTGATATAGACCTGATGACGCTGTGCAGCCATCCAATCACTATAATGCCACAACCACCATGGCTGCAGCATTACAATGAGTGGCAGGCAATCCCTGCAGGTTGATTGGCGCTCTAAAGAGCACCATATATGCAGGGAGGGGACCCGAGCGCCCGCCGAGCAACCTGGAAATACTCGTCGAGCGCCGAGCATCTCGAGTAGTGAGATGCTCGAGCGAGCACCGAGCAGTAGCGAGCATGCTCGCTCATCACTACTCATTACATGTAAGTGCATTACTCTGTCTGGGTCTCCTACCACATCCAAAATATATTGAACCCCATATTAGAGCCACCACTCCTGAATTTGTCTCTTCCTATCCTACCCCTGGTATATGGGGAGAGATATCTACTCCTGTGGGAGGGATAGTTTATAGTGGCGTGGATGGAGCACACTTGATCACTCCAAAAAATAAACCAGGAGGAGATAGACAGGATGACTGAGGCACAATTGTCACCTCAGGCCTCCACCTATCCTGGACAGGTTGGGAGTTAAACTAGCAAATAAACTAAATAAATATGCTAATATAATGAATGGAATAGTGAAACAATAAGTTCTATTCATACTCTTAATGAGGAGGCTGCTCAGGTTAGGAAGGTAGCCCTTCACAGAATTACCCTTAACTACCTGTTAGCAATTGAAGGTGGAACTTGTGCTGTTATAGCTGAGGAATTCTGCTTCTGGATTGAAGATGCACATGATTAAAATGAGAGAAACATGGACATGGTAAAAGAGCTGCAACAAAAAGCTAGAGACATACATCCAAGGAGGGATGGAATTCCTTCTCCTGGATGGAGTCTATCAGAGTTTGGTTAAACAATATACTCTTAACTTTGCTAAAGCCAATAGTGGTAGTGATAAGATTGATTGTATTCATCTTGATTGCCTGGAAATTATTAATGTGATGTGTTTCTCATTGCAGGAAATGAATTATACTTTGGAATCACTGTCGACACAGACAGAAGAGGACCAATAATATGTCCGCCCCTGATTTTAACCATAGGAAGGATGACACTACAGCTACAGAGGTGACCGTCTGATAGCCTAGCTCGACTACCCACCTCTCCTGAAGACCCTTTCAGCCTTTTGAGACTTGGGTGGAGGACATCATCTCTGAAAATAGGGTCCCAGAGCTGCACCCCAACAGTTTGAGCAGCACTCTCACTCTCCGGAGTGTTTCTTGTGGTGGGATGCAGGTCTGGACAACAGTCGTCTGTCGTCCTTCTATTAGATAGATAGGAATGAATGTATGTGTGTCTATGCTTTAATAAAGATTGAGGAATGCTTAGATGAAATGACAACTATAAGGCAGCCAGGAATGGATGTCAGACATCCCATCATCTATGCAGGCTAGCTGTATACTTCGTGTAGTACGGGCTGTCAAAGGGGTCATTTCACAATAGGCAGGAACATAGGTAGCGCAGGTCTGGACCGCTGTCGTCATCCTATTAGGTAGATAGGAATGAATGTATGTGTGTCTATGCTTTAATACAGATTGAGTGAATGCTTAGATGAAATGGCAACTATAAGGCAGCCAGGAATGGATGTCAGACATCCCATCATCTATGCAGACTAGCTGTATACTTTGTGTAGTACGGGCTGTCAAAGGGGTCATTTCACAATAGGCAGGAACATAGGTAGCTAGGTTACATAATGTGTAATAATGAAACTATCAAAGGGTGAGGTACTGTGGAAGAAATGACAATTCCATTGTCCTCCCTTTGATCTTAATATCTCTACATTTTGTATAATAATTAGAAAATGTTCAATAAAAACAATTTGGACAAGAAATAGAATATCTTTTCGTGACTCCTTCATGAACATTGTGTATACTAAATACTAAAATACTGTAAGAGCCGCCCCCGGCTGAGCCAAGCTGAAGGGGGAGAATGGACTTTATCTGGTCACTTCATGAACATTCTTGATGTTGTCCCTCAGGAGGGGCCAGTTGGCATTGTAGATGTGTATAACCTTATAAAATGTGCTGCTTATCTGATGGTTAGTGCTGCGCTCACTCATTACATGTAAGTGCATTACTCAGTCACTAAGCGCTCGCTCACACAGTCATCGATTCTCTCATGCGAGAGAATAGGGCCGATTATGCTGATGTCACTTGGAGCAAACTCTGTCAGAGTTTGAGCCAAGTGTAATCTTAGGCCACGTTCACACATACAGTATTTGGTCAGTATTTTACATTAGTATTTATAAGCCAAAACCAGGAGTGGAACAATCAGAGGAAAAGTATCATAGACACATGTGCACCACTTCTGCATTTTTCACCCACTCCTGGTTTTGGCTTACAAATGCTGATATAAAATACTGACCAAATACTGAACATGTGAACGTTGCCTTAGTGTGATCTAACTCTGTTGCATAAGAGAATCGTATCATAGGTGCGGAAAAGACAGAGAACTTTTTAGTTCTCCATCTTCTCTATTCTCTGTGTCCACGGTAATGGGACTGCACTTGGATGACATCCGAGTGCAGTCTGATATTTTACAAGCATGCTACAATTTTTTTTCTCATGCCGTATCTACATGAGAAAAAAATTGCAGATCTGCACTGCCCCGTATTATAACATTGGGCCTACTGCTACCTGATAAAACATCAGATAGCACTCAGCTATGTTATATTGTCCTGTGAGCGGGCCCTTATTGTAATAAACTAACTTTCTTTTCCCTTGCAACAGCTGTCATAACATTGGTTTATTATCCAAACATGACCCCCGTCTATTACTGAGAGCTGTAGAAGACCATGTACACTCCAGCAGTAATCATTTACATTTCCTTTGTGTAATATGATTAGAGTTGAGCCACCCCCCCGTAGTGTTCAGGTTCGGTTCGGTTCGTAGAACACCGGTATGTTCGCCGAACTGTTCGTCGAACACCGTTAAAACCAATGGCAGGCAAACAAAAACACATAGAAACACATAGAAAACACCTTCAAAGGTGTCCAAAAGCTGACAAACTGCTCAGAAGACACAACTAACACATGGAAAAGTGACAAGTACATATAGTCATGCGAAAAGAAAAGAGGTGGAGGAGTAAAAGGAGGGGGAGACACAGATATAGGCATGTCATGCCCTTCTAAAATCAAGAAAGGCTGGAGTAAAAATCTAAAATCAGCCTACCAACACCCAGACGTCGTGACAAGAAAATTAAAAAAAGAAATATCTTTAGGTAGAATGGCGGTTCCATTCAGAACACTTTCCTTACAAGACGTAGTGGTATCCCCGTTGGGAGTCGTGCCAAAAACGGAACCCAATACATTCGGACTAATCCACCATTTGTCATATCCAAGGGGCAGGTCAGTAAACGACAACATCAACGTGGAACCAGGTACAGTAGTATATACTGTACATCCTTTGACAAGGCAATCAGGCGGGTCAAGAAGTTGGGAAGGGCCACCCTAATGTCCAAAACAGACGTTGAGGGGGCGCCTATTGGGCTGCTTTGGGAAGGAGCATACTATATAGATCGCTGTTTGCCCATGGGGTGCTCCAGATCCTGCTCACTATTTGAGGCGTTTAGTTGCTTCCTCGCATGGGTTGTCATGGACGTTTCTAAGGGGGCACATATTATCCATTACCTCGACAACTTCTTATGCCTGGGCCCAAAAGATTCACCACAGTGTGAATACACGCGGCAGTCCACCTGTGAGAAGGAGAGAGCTGGAGGGAGAGCGGACACCACAGAGCCGAGGAGTTACATTGATGACATCTTAATAATCTGGACTGAGTCTGAACGAGAACTTCTAAATTTCCATGACGAATTCAATACATTTCATCCCACCATAAACTTGACATTGGACTACTCAAAAACGGAAATCAACTTCCTGGATATCACCATAAAAATTCAAAATGGTTCAATCCAGACCTCGGTGTATTGGAAACCTATTGACCATCCCACACACCTCAGACGGGGACAGCTGTCACCCAAAATACATTAAAAAGTCCATCGTCTACAGTCAGGCCCTTAGATATAATTGTATCTGTTCCAGCCCAAAGGACAGGGATAAACACTTAAACCATCTTAAAAAAGACAATTTTAAATCAAGGCTACCACCCCACCTCCTTTGATGATCATATCATTAGGGCCACAAGGATCCCTAGAAGTCAATTACTTCAATACGGAGAAAAAGAGGAAAATAATTGTCTTCCTCTGGTGGTGACCTACAACCCACAGCTTGAGGTACTAAGAAAAACTGCTAAAAAACATCATATCCTAGGGTTTGGAGCGGATGGATTCTGTTTCAGTACTCACCTGATTTTCATGACCTATTCTAATAGTTTCAACAGATGCTTGCGATTGGGTTCATAATTAGTCACAACGGCATAAGGACCCCCCCTCCCACTCTCCCTTGACCCTCTGTCTTTTCTTCTCTCTTTTCTCCCTCCTTTTCTTTTTTCTTTTAATATGGGCTTTTCAGATACAATATAGAAATTGCCTCAACATATGATCCTCTTATAGGCGGATATCTTATAAACATTATATTGTTCAATACACTATCATTTGAATTGTTATTTGAAAAAAGTGACACCATTTGAACTTTGGACATATTTTATATGTCTATTTTGTTATATTTTCTTCAAAGTCGAATACAAAACAATACATTTTTTCTTGATCTGCAAACTGTAAAATGTAGCATCGGCGTCTCTGCCCCGTTCTAGGCAGAGACGCCGTCCCTCTCACCTCCCCGCTCCTGGCGCGGCGTCCTCCAGCGCTTCTCTCCCCGCTGCTTCCGGCACGCGCTCCTTCCCCGGTAGTGTGCTTAGGGCGTGCGCGCGCTCCCCCTCTCTTAAAGGGACCGCGCGCGCCGTCCTAAGGAGTCCCCGGCCAATTGCCGGAGGACCTCCCATATAAAAGGCACCTCCTCCAAAATGGAGGTGCCTGAGCAATGTTGTAGCACTGTTCACTACTCTGCTTCAGCCCTCAGGTCCCGTTGCCAGTTACCTGCCAGATACCTGCCAGATTCCTGCCAGTCTGCTGTCTTATTCCTGCCTGATATCCTACTACCTGCCTGCTAGCCTGAGGTCCGACGGTCTGCCTTCCAACTCCTGTCAGTCTGTCTAAGGACCGGCTTGCCCGCTCACCTGGGAGCGCACATCTTCTACCTGCCTGCTTGCCTGAGGTCCGACAGTCTGCCTTCCAACTCCTGTCAGTCTGTCTAAGGACCAGCTTGCCCGCTCACCTGGGAGCGCTCATCTGCTGCCTGTCTGCTAGCCTACCTGGAGGCTCTGCCATCACGTGCTGTGACCACCCGCCTGTCCAGAGACTCCTGCCCGCTCACCTGGGAGCGCTCATCTGCTACCTGTCTGTTGGTCTTCCTGGAGGCTCCGCCGTCACATGCTGTGACCACCCGTTTGTCCAGAGACTCTCGCCTGCTCACCTGGGAGCTCACGTCTATCATCAGCCGCCACAGGTCGTACCAATCCTTTACCCAGAGACTGCCCCGGTCACTTGCCGTGACCTCCTGCCCGTTCATCCAGAGACTGCCCCGGTCACTTGCCGTGACCTCCTGCCCGTTCATCCAGAGACTGCTCCGGTCACTTGCCGTGACCTCCTGCCCGTTCATCCAGTGACTGCCCCGGTCACTTGCCGTGACCTCCTGTCCGTTCATTCAGAGACTGTCCCGGTCACCTGCTGTGACTGCCTGCCCGTCTACCTGGGTCGCCACCCGCTCCCTTACAAGGACCGCCCCCTTGTATAGTAGCTCAGAGGTTCCGCCTCCCAGACCCGTTACATAAAATGATTCATAATTAATTCTTAATTAATGTTTAATTGATATTTAATAAAACAGATTGAATATAAAAACTTCATATCCTATACAAAAGTGATTGGCATAATTATAAAAGGAGAAGAAAAGGAAAAATGTGTTTGAAAGCACTCAGGATCACCAAAAATACAAATAAATAATAATATTGAAGTTTATTAAACAAAGAAAAAAACAAAACAATTAAAAACACTTAAAGGGAATCTGTCATCCCCTGGGACCTATCAGACCACTAATATGGGCATACAGGTGATAGAAATGTGAATCTATACTTACCTGTATGGCCCATATTGGCGGTCTTGTGGCTGTGAAATTGCTTTTTATTACTTGTGGGTTATGCTGTGTTTCTGTCCGGGGGACGGGAAGAAATCCCACCTACTTTTTTAATTAAAATATTTCTCCCCTCCCCTGCACGTCACAGAGCCCTGTGACGTGCAGTACCCATGGCCGGATCCTGCGCCTGCGCACTTGACCTGTTATTTCCCTGCCGTCTGTGTACAAGTGTAGAGCAGGGATCTAGTGCGCAGGCGCCGGGAAGTCAGAGTGACTCGCCTGCGCACAAGTTCCCTGCTCTACACTTGTAGATCCGGCCATGGGAACTGTGACGGGCAGGGGAGGTGAGAAATATCTTAATTAAACTGTGACGGGCAGGGGAGGTGAGAAATATTTTAATTAAACAAGTAGGTGGGATTTCTTCCCGTCCCCCGGACGGGAGCACAGCGTAACCAACAAGTAATAAAAAGCAATTTCACAGCCGCAAGACTGCTAATATGGGACATACAGGTAAGTATAATACCTCATCTAATTGATACATATAAATATCAAACAACCTCCTCCTATGTATCAGGTGCCAAAATATCTAAAGCTACTCTGGACAAGCAGTTTGTGACGCCCTCCCTGAGCCGTTTGGGGGGTGTACTCAGACGGCGGGCCGGTGGTATGGTGTGGTGGGATGTCGTCGTGGCCGTGGCCCGATCCATGCCCAGGGCTGTCACAATAAAAAGATGGGCTATTGGATGAGTGGTTGTTCGACTACGCCACCTGTGGTTTCTGGTGAAGGCCACCAGCACTGCAACAGTCCTCTGAGGCTGATGTTCTGGCAGCTTGGTTGGTACTACTCCCCACAGGTGGAGCGGCGCCTCAGGGCAGCGTAAGAAGAGAGAGGGGGTATACAGAGTAGAGCGCTGGCGGGTGCAGAGCCGCGGAGGAATGAACAGTCAGAGGCAGTAATTGAAGTCATCCAAGTCTTTACTCACAGTTGTGCTTTCTCAGCTCAGAGCTTCTCTCTGCTGTCACACGGCGAGCTGCGGCCGCCAGGGTGGGGTTCAGCACACTCCGGGTAGTTCAGGTGCACTTGACAGGACCCCCGTTCTAGTGTGTTCCTCTCTCTGGTTGTACTTGTACCGCCTTGTGTCCCCCACTGAGACCCGTACAGGTACTGCGATGTCCTATATGGGTAACTTGTAGCTCCCGGACCGACTGGGTGCCCTTTTTGGTGACTGTGGTGTGAACGTGGCGTTAGGCAGGGTCCCTCTGGATAAACGCAGATTAAGGAATACAGGTGGCAACTCTGCTCCGTCCGTATCCCCCTGGGATCCACTTAAGCCTCCAGACTTTTCTGACAGGGACGTGAAGTGCAAAGTCAGATAATCGGGGACCGGTACCCCCTCTTGCGGCAGGGTCTCTCTGGCAGGGCCAGAATAAGGGTTGCAGGTGGCAACTCCACTCCGTCTGCACCCCCCTGAGATCCTTTTGCCTGTGGAGCTTTTCTCCTCTGCTCCCCTCCTGGGCCTTCTTGATTGGACTCTGACCGGGGACAGAGCCGGCTATAACTCAACTCTGCCCCAATCCCCCATCTCGAGGCCTGAGACCGGGAACCGCAGACCCCTGAGCCGGCCGCAGCCTTGTGCTGTCAGACCGTCTGAAAGACTCACGACTAAAGACACGGTTATAAAAATGGCCTCTGATTATTTATGATTCTATTAAGTGCTACAGTAAAGTGCTTCCTCCACGCTCACTCACTACATGGTTCCCCCTGACTATTGGTTCCCCCCAACTCCTCTATTCGAGGTCGGGGCAGCACTATGGTGCTTTAGACCTCCCTGCAGAATGGGAGTGGTGTAGTGCTGAGTGTGTGGTTGGGGTCCTGTGTGGTGCTCCATCCTTACCTCGGAGAGGAGATACCACACCTTGTTCTGAGGTGCTGTACCCCTGTGGCGACTGAACCCTCAGGTTCGCGGGCTGCAATAGAGTAAAAGATTGGTACATTTCAGACATTCAAAAAATTTTAAATGCTTTGTAAACAATAAACAATCTTCCCTTTATGGGAGGCTCAGATACTTTAACGTTACAGGATATATGGTATAAACATATTCAACATTAAAGAGACATTATGCATGTAGAAAAATATTAGATAAAAAGTGTTAGCTCAGCAGCATGAGGGACCTGTCCAAAACCCTCAACGTAAGCCCTGGGGTGGCTGCAGGGCATAAAGATCCCGAGTTGGACCTCCAGTAGAGCCACAACCAGACAGGTTTTGCTTCTGAGGTCAGAGGTAGAGATGATTTTGCATACAACCAATAGGGGGCACCTAAATAGGTGCAAACTATGTACAATGTTAGTCTGTCTACTGCTCAATGTCCGCAGGGACAAATGTTTGTTTCAGATAAACCGGGTGTAAAAAGGAACATGAAAACAAATAAAAGTTCACACAACAGGGAGGTGCATCCTCCGGGGCTGCTCAACAGTGGTATCCCCACTGGGGAAAAAGCTCGTGCTTGCCGACGAAGCCTGACCGGTCCTCTGCGACCAGGTGTGTGGATGCATCTTCTTTAAACACCCTGTGGACATCCAGGGCATACCACCCACGCTCCCCGTGGTGGCGGGAGTAGGACACCAGATCACCCGGGTAGAGGTTCCGGCCAGGGTGGCCCTGCTGCAGCCGCGGCTCGACGTCCCGCCGGTTGACGAAGACGTCCCGGTTAAACTGTGGGCTACGGATGAAGCCCGATCCTGCCTCCTGGTGGAAGCGCACGATAAAGCCTTCCTCCCGGGGGCTTGGACGGGTGGCCTCCGCCTGACGGGCCTTTTTTGTAGCAGCTTTGGCGCGCACCTCCAGGCGCTCACAGCGGATCCTCCTCTCTCACCGCTCCTTCTCGAGCTGGAGGAGCGCCTTATGGCAGAACTCCTCCCACCTCCGCGCTTCAGACAGGGTCTCCCGGAGGAAGCCCATCAGGTCCCCCCCCTGGTTGTTCTAGGCAAACTCTTCTGCCGCCGGGCAGGCGACTGGAGGTGTGGGCAGCGACAATAACAGGGGGCGTTGCGGGCCCTCTATTGGTGCGGACCGGTCCGGGTTGGGGCAGGTGTGCACCCAGGAGAGTGCAGGGTTCTCCGGATTGGGAGTCGGGAGGCATAGTAGGCCTCTGGAAGTGGCGGTGGCTTGGGCCTCGACCTCCAGAGCCATGAGTTGCACCCAAACGATGGCGCCCGGGGACAGGGGTGACGGCAGGAGATCTAGGAGGGCTTCGGTGCATCCCGCGCCCGGGATAGGGGTTTCGGCCTTACCCGCTCTTGGGCTGCACAGGGCCTCCTGGGCTTCCTCCGCCTGGGCTGGGGCCTCAGTAGTCAGGCGCGACGAGCTCTGGCGGCGGGCCCTGATCTTGCGCAGTACCTCTTCTCTACGTTCGGCAGCGGCCAGTTGTTGGGCCTCTTCGACCCTCCGGGTCAGATCCTGTGTTTCACCGCGGAGGAACTCGGCCTCCTCCACGGTCAGGTGTATTCCCTCCATAGTGAGGGAGGTGGCAGCTGGTGGGCCAGCGATGGAGGGCATCTCCTTCGCGGCGTCCATCTCTGCTGCAGGGTGCGGTCTCTCTAGACTTGTTGTGGATACACCCTGTCTCCTCCTCCTTTTGGGGCGGCTCCGGGGCGGCTGGCTGACGGGCACTCCTTGGGACGTCTCATCCATCTTGACGGACACTACTATGCGGACAAACTCTGATGCAAGGGGCGGTCTGTATTTTTGGCGCCATTGGAGAGCCAGGCCCACGATAGGAGGTCTTAGGTGGCTGTCGTTTTTGCACATAATGGCGTCCGTTGTTCTTGGGCGGACGCCACATTGTGTGTATAAAGACAGTCTTTTGTGAAACGAGCACAGTACCCAGCGGCAATGGGGATTAACTTCTTCCGTTGCTGCGGGCACGCAATCCTGCCGACTTCGCCAAGTTTGTGATGCCCTCCCTGAGCCGTTTGGGGGGTGTACTCGGACGGCGGGCCGGTGGTATGGTGTGGCGGGATGTCGTCGTGGCCGTGGCCCAGTCCGTACCCAGGGCTGTCACAATAACAAGATGGGCTATTGGATGAGTGGTGGTTCGACTACGCCACCTGTGGTTTCTGGTGAAGGCCACCAGCACTGCAACAGTCCTCTGAGGCTGATGTTCTGGCAGCTTGGTTGGTACTACTCCCCACAGGTGGAGCGGCGCCTCAGGGCAGCGGAAGAAGAGAGAGGGGGTATACAGAGTAGAGCGCTGGCGGGTGCAGAGCCGCGGAGGAAAGAACAGTCAGAGGCAGTAATTGAAATCATCCAAATCTTTACTCACAGTTGTGCTTTCTCAGCTCAGAGCTTCTCTCTGCTGTCACACGGCGAGCTGCGGCCGCCAGGGTGGGGTTCAGCACACTCCGGGTAGTTCAGGTGCACTTGACAGGACCCTCGCTCTAGTGTGTTCCTCTCTCTGGTGGTACTTTTACCGCCTTGTGTCCCCCACTGAGTCCCGTACGGGTACTGTGATGTCCTATATGGGTAACTTGTAGCTCCCGGACCGACTGGGTGCCCTTTTTGGTGACTGTGGTGTGAACGTGGCGTTAGGCCGGGTCCCTCTGGATAAACGCAGATTAAGGAATACAGGTGGCGACTCTGCTCCGTCCGTATCCTCCTGGGATCCACTTAAGCCTCCAGACTTTTATGACAGGGACGTGAAGTGCAAAGTCAGATAATCGGGGACCGGTACCCCCTCTTGCGGCAGGGTCTCTCTGGCAGGGCCAGAATAAGGGTTGCAGGTGGCGACTCCGCTCCGTCCGCTCCCCCCAGAGATCCTTTTGCCTGTGGAGCTTTTCTCCTCTGCTCCCCTCCTGGGCCTTCTTGGTTGGACTCTGACCGAGGACAGAGCCGGCTATAACTCAACTCTGCCCCAATCCCCCGTCTCGAGGCCTGAGACCAGGAACCGCAGACCCCTGAGCTGGCCGCAGCCTTGTGCTGTCAGACCGTCCCAAAGACCCACGACTAAAGACACAGTTATAAAAATGGCCTCTGATTATATATGATTCTATTAAGTGCTACAGTAAAGTGCTTTCTCCACGCTCACTCACTACATGGTTCCCCCTGACTTTTGGTTCCCCCCAACTCCTCTATTCCAGGTCGGGGCAGCACTATGGTGCTTTAGACACCCCTGCAGCACGGGAGTGGTGTAGTGTTGAGTGTGTGGTTGGGGTCCTGTGTGGTGCTCCATCCTTACCTCGGAGAGGAGACACCACACCTCGTTCTGAGGTGCTGTACCCCTGTGGCGACTGAACCCTCAGTGGTGCCACATTCCCCCCTGGTGAAACACAGCACATCCGCGGGCTGCAATAGAGTAAAAGATTGGTACATTTCAAACATTCAAAAATTTTTAAATGCTTTGTAAACAATAAACAATCTTCCCTTTATGGGAAGCTCAGATACTTTAACGTTACAGGATATATGGTATAAACATATTCAACATTAAAGAGACATTATGCATGTAGAAAAATATTATAGAAAAAGTGTTAGCTCACCAGCATGAGGGACCTGTCCAAAACCCTCAACGTAAGCCCTGGGGTGGCTGCAGGGCATGAAGATCCCGAGTTGGACCTCCAGTAGAGCCACAACCAGACAGGTTTTGCTTCTGAGGTCAGAGGTAGAGATGATTTCGCATAAAACCAATAGGGGGCACCTAAATAGGTGCAAACTATGTACAATGTAAGTCTGTCTACTGCTCAATGTCCGCAGGGACAAATGTTTGTTTCAGATAAACCGGGTGTAAAGACGAGCATGAAAACAAATAAAAGTTCACACAACAGGGAGGTGTATCCTCCGGGGCTGCTCAACAGTGGGATCCCCACTGGGAAAAAGTCTCGTGCTTGCCGACGGAGCCTGACCGGTCCTCTGTGACCAGGTGCGTGGGGGCATCTTCTTTAAACACCCTGTGGACATCCAGGGAATACCACCCACGCTCCCCGTGGTGGCGGGTGAAGGACACCAGATCACCCGGGTAGAGATTCCGGCCAGGGTGGCCCTGCTCCAGATGCAGCTCGACGTCCCGCCGGTTGACGAAGACGTCCCAGTTAAACTGTGGGCTACGGATGAAGCCCAATCCTGCCTCCTGGTGGAAGCGCACGATAAGGCCTTCCTCCCGGCGGCTTGGACGGATGGCCTCCGCCTGATGGGCCTTTGTTTTAGTAGCTTTGGCGTGCACCTCCAGGCGCTCACAGCGGATCCTCCTCTCTCGCCGCTCCTTCTCGAGCTGGAGGAGCTCCTTACGGCAGAACTGCTCCCACCTCCGCGCTTCAGACAGGGTCTTCCGGAGGAAGCCCATCAGGTCCCCCCCCCGGTTGTCCCAGGAAACTCTTCTGCCACCAGGCAGGCGACCGGAGGTGCGGGCAGCGGCAATAACAGGGGGCGTTGCTGGCCCTCACTTGGTGCGGACCGGTCCGGGTTGGGGCAGGTGTGCACCCAGGAGAGTGCAGGGTTCTCCGGATTGGGAGTCGGGAGGCATAGTAGGCCTCCGGGAGAGGCGGTGGCTTGGGCCTCGACCTCCAGAGCCATGAGTTGCACCCAAACGATGGCGCCCGGGGACAGGGGTGACGGCAGGAGATCTAGGAGGGCTTCGGTGCATCCCGCGCCCGGGATAGGGGTTTCGGCCTTACCCGCTCTTGGGCTGCACAGGGCCTCCTGGGCTTCCTCCGCCTGGGCTGGGGCCTCAGTAGTCAGGCGCGACGAGCTTTGGTGGCGGGCCTTGATCTTGCGCAGCACCTCTTCCCTCCATTCGGCAGCGGCCAGTTGTTGGGTCTCTTCGACCCTCCGGGTCAGATCCTGCGTTTCACCGCGGAGGAACTCGGCCTCCTCCACGGTCAGGTGTATTCCCTCCATAGTGAGGGAGGTGGCAGCTGGTGGGCCAGCGACGGAGGGCATCTCCTTCGCGGCGTCCATCTCTGCTGCAGGGTGCGGTCTCTCTGGACTTGTTGTGGCTACACTCTGTCTCCTCCTCCTTTTGGGGCGGCTCCAGGGCGGCTGGCTGACGGGCACACCTTGGGACGTCCCATCCATCTTGACGGACACTACTATGCGGACAGTCTCTGATGCAAGGGGCGGTCTGTATTTTTGGCGCCATTGGGGAGCCAGGCCCACGATAGGAGGTCTTAGGTGGCTGTCGTTTTTGCACATAATGGCGTCCGTTGTTCTTGGGCGGACGCCATATTGAGTGTATAAAGACAGTCTTTTGTGAAACGCGCACAGTACCCGGCGGCAATGGGGACTAACTTCTTCCGTTGCTGCGGGCACGCAATCCTGCCGACTACGCCATGTTTGTGATGCCCTCCCTGAGCCGTTTGGGGGGTGTACTCGGATGGCGGGCCGGTGGTATGTTGTGGCGGGATGTCGTCGTGGCCGTGGCCCGGTCCGTGCCCAGGGCTGTCACAATAAAAAGATGGGCTTTTGGATGAGTGGTTGTTCGACTACGCCACCTGTGGTTTCTGGTGAAGGCCACCAGCACTGCAACAGTCCTCTGAGGCTGATGTTCTGGCAGCCTGGTTGGTACTACTCCCCACAGGTGGAGCGGCGCCTCAGGGCAGCGTAAGAAGAGAGAGGGGGTATACAGAGTAGAGCGCTGGCGGGTGCAGAGCCGCGGAGGAATGAACAGTCAGAGGCAGTAATTGAAGTCATCCAAGTCTTTACTCACAGTTGTGCTTTCTCAGCTCAGAGCTTCTCTCTGCTGTCACACGGCGAGCTGCGGCCGCCAAGGTGGGGTTCAGCACACTCCGGGTAGTTCAGGTGCACTTGACAGGACCCACGCTCTAGTGTGTTCCTCTCTCTGGTTGTACTTGTACAGCCTTGTGTCCCCCACTGAGTCCCGTACAGGTACTGCGATGTCCTATATGGGTAACTTGTAGCTCCAGGACCGACTGGGTGCCCTTTTTGGTGACTGTGGTGTGAACGTGGCGTTAGGCCGGGTCCCTCTGGATAAACGCAGATTAAGGAATACAGGTGGCGACTCCGCTCTGTCCGTATCCCCCTGGGATCCACTTAAGCCTCCAGACTTTTCTGACAGGAACATGAAGTGCAAAGTCAGATAATCGGGGACCGGTACCCCCTCTTGCGGCAGGGTCTCTCTGGCAGGGCCAGAATAAGGGTTGCAGGTGGCGACTCCGCTCCGTCCGCACCCCCCTCAGATCCTTTTGCCTGTGGAGCTTTTCTCCTCTGCTCCCCTCCTGGGCCTTCTTGGTTGGACTCTGACCGGGGACAGAGCCGGCTATAACTCAACTCTGACCCAATCCCCCGTCTCGAGGCCTGAGACCGGGAACCGCAGACCCCTGAGCCGGCCGCAGCCTTGTGCTGTCAGACCATCCCAAAGACCCAAGACTAAAGACACGGTTATAAAAATGGCCTCTGATTATATATGATTCTATTAAGTGCTAAAGTAAAGTGCTTCCTCCACCCTCACTCACTACATGGTTCCCCCTGACTTTTGGTTACCCCCAACTCCTCTATTCTGGGTCGAGGCAGCACTATGGTGCTTTAGACCCCCCTGCAGAACAAGATTGGTGTAGTGTTGAGTGTGTGGTTGGGGTCCTGGGTGGTGCTCCATCCTTACCTCGGAGAGGAGATACCACACCTCGTTCTGAGATGCAGTACCCCTGTGGCGACTGAACCCTCAGGGGCGCCACAAATGTAACACCAAATGTGTAAAGAGGGTCCAATGCCCCTGCAATATCCAAGTCCAGTTCAATCTATTTTAGCTAGCACATATAAAGAACATCTATGCATAGGTATAAATAGCAATTGAAAAAAAGTGCATGTGACAGGGGGCAATGTAGAAAATTAATAATGCCAGCAAATCCAAAGTTCATATAAAAGCACAGGTCTAGTAGTTCAAAGCTCAAATAGTCTATAGTAGAAAAAGACCTGTACTGAAACACAGTCTACCTGTTAGTAGACAGCACAGAACCCACTTATACAATACAAGCAGAATGGTTGCTGATAGACCTGTGCATCATCAGTGGCTTCTGGTAGACCTGTACATGATCAAATGGATGAGGGAAGAGCCTGTTCTCCTGTTATGTATATGCTCCTGCCCCAGCATCAGCACATCAAACTCCATAAAACAGACACATTACCTTTGCAGATGATTTTTTTGTGTTTACCAGTGTAATCAGACCCAAATTTAAAATAATGCTTTGTAAAAATAATATCAAGAAGTCACATCAAAACTCCAATCTTCATATCAGATCCAGTGTTATCTTGGTATAATTTATTACGTATAACAGTAAATCCTTTATCATTTTGAACACAAGTATATCAACTTTTTAAATCTAAAGAACAAATCAAAGTGACTTCTGAGATATCCAGAGTATTAATACACTGCAAAAATCATTTGTAGCTAATGATAGGTGCATTTGTATCCTTATATCAAGATAAGTCTTTGTCTAATGCCAAGATGTCTCATGTTCTATGGACTTTGATTAAAATTTGGGCAAACAAGTCCTTGTGAACTTAGGGTTAAAATATTGATTCTTCAGTCTATATTTAATGCTATCGCCATTATTTTTTACTAGATGGATGGCATTGAATTGAAGTAAAAAGAATATTGCATAATTATTAATTATGATAATTCTATCATTAGAACGAGGGACTGGAGATTTCCATTCCCAATCACAATCCACTGCTCTTCTTGGCACAATATATGCATCTGCATCATGTGCACATAAGTATTGGAAGACGACCACCATACCAACTACCACTGCATAAACTAAACTACTATCAGTTCCCAGTGGAGACGTGGCTGTGCTAATTTCATCTTATAATTTATTTATGTTAGTGAACAAACCTTGATTGTGAGAAAAGTAAAATGCGATTCCGCAGCTGCCAATTCAGAGATGGAGACTGGGCCAGCAATATCCAACCACTCCACTGGCAGAACAGGCTACAATATATCAACATAATTCATTTCTGGCATTCAGAAAATATTTGGGAGCAGAATTGTAAAGATTAATGTAGGATTTAGTTTGGAGTGGATATTTATTGTAAGAAACAAACATGATGTGAGTCATGTCTTAAAATCATTTCACTTTAAAGTAATTTTTCTTAAATGATCACTGTGCTTTCAGACCACTAGATCTCATTTGATGTATTATGGGCAAAAACCCAAAGAGATGAACTTTAATATAAGTTGGTGTGCATGCAGCATGTAAGCGTGTGTTCACACTGGCCACCAAACAGACAAAACCCAAGATAAAAACATAATAAGCAAATACCCCGCAGTAAATAGATAAATATCAATAGTGCATGAAAATAATATAGGATGCTTAATTAACATAATTTTGACTTAAAATAAAGTAAAAGCCACCCCACACGTCAAGGTGACCCTATTCGGGACAGTCCTAACCTCTATTATTAAAAGCTTACCATTTGTCAAGTGACGTACATTTGAATAAGTCCAATATGACTAACCAGATTAATTACAGGTTTTGGTATAAATTATATTACCACATGTCAAACAATTTACCAGTTGGTGCAGTAGATTCTAAGAAAACCAACAGATGCAGCATTGATGATCTGCATGTTTTGAGTCTGTGTATTTGAATAATTAATTGAAAGGCGGTGTGTTCAAAATAATAGCAGTGCGGAGTTCAATTAGTGAGGTCAATCATTCTGTGAAGAAACAGCTGTGAATCAGGTGGCCCTTATTTAAGGGTGAAGCAAGTATTTGTGTACATTTCTCCTTGAAAGCCTGATAAATATGGTTCGTTCGAGACAGTGTTCAGAAGAAATGCGTACTTTGATTAAAAAGTTGATTGGAGAGGGTAAAAGTTATAAAGAAGTGCAGACAATGATAGGCTGTTCAGCTAAAATGATCTGCAATGCTTTAAAATGGAAGACTACCATTCGAATGAGAAAAAAGGAAAGGATGATCCAGCATATCAGGCTAGTTTCTTAAAATAAAACATAGCTTTTATTGTGCTCATTAAAACATTGCTACACATCAATTGTCCATGTGGTGCACTACAAGGATCAGGACCCAAGCGTTTCAACGTTTAAGTCTTAATCAGTTGTGCATTTACCATTCGAATGGGTCGAATGATAGTCAGAATGGCAAAGGCTCAGCTAATGATCAGCTCCAGGAGATCAAAGACAGTCTTAAGTTACCTGTGAGTTCTGTGTGTGAAGCTAATTTCTTAGCAAGAAGTCCCTGCAAAAAGTACGAAAAGTGGACAGTAGAAGATTGGAAATGGGTGATTTGGAGTAATGAGACGAAAGTCAATAGACTAGGCTCTGATGAGTGCAAATAGGTCTGGAAAAAACAAGGTAAAAAGGGGCTAACGGATTGAGAAATTGAAGGAACTGTCAAGTTCAGTGGAAGAAGCCTGATGATATGGGGTTGTTTCACAGCCAAAGCCATTGGATATTTCACCATGATCAATGGTGGTCTCAGTGCTGAAAAATATATATATACTCAAGGAGATGCAACAAAAATTTGAGGAAACGGGCTATCCTCTTGACTTGTTACAACAATCCATGCAATCTCCAATTTGTACACGCACCCCAACATCTAACCGGATCCCGTTTGTACATAAATACCATCCGGCAGCATTCATACTCCATAAAAAAATCTGACAACACTGGAACATTCTTAAAAGCGCCTATCCATCTGTACCTGAATTAAATTATCCTTCCCTCCCATGTTTCAAAAGAGACCCTAATATTAAAGATCGTCTCATCCATGCCGATTTTGGCATGGCAAAAAGCTCGCCATGCCAGGGGTTTCTGGAGACACCAAAGACTGGTACGTTCCTTTGTCATCAGTGCTACCAATGTGGCAACATTCTCCGTGGGAACACCATATATCATCCTCACTTGGGTAAACAATATCCCATCAAAGATTATCACATGATTAATTCCACTTTTGAAGTATGCCTCATCAAGTGCCCCTGTGGCCTTATTTATATAGGTAAAATGACCCAGCCCATTAGGGATCGTATTTCTAAGCACAAGTCCACCATACGCTAAAAGAATTTGCTGCTCCCATTACCATACCATTTTGCATCGGCCAATCATTCAGTGTTTCAATTGAAATTTCAGGTGATTGAGCATGTCCCTCCACCACGACGTGGAGGGGACTGTATTCGCATGCTCAAATACAAGGAGGCCTACTGGATACACAAATTGCAATCTTTAAGTCCTAGAGGTCTTAACAGGGAATTTGACCTCCTCTTGTACACTTGAACGGTTCATAGTTGTGATTACTACGACATTGTTCTACTTAAAGCCCCCTACATGTTTTGTAATAATCTCTTTGAGACTTGTTCCTGTGCCATCACTGTCTCAGCAATGTATATGACTAGTGTTGAGCGATACCTTCCGATATCAGGAAATATCGTATCGGATTGGATCGGGCCGATACCCAAAAAGTATCGGATATCGCCGATTCCGATACCGGAAACCAATGCAAGTCAATGGGACACAAATATCGGAATGAAAATAAACCCTTTCTTTCCTTGTAGGTTAATTCTACATGAAGTAAAACAACTAAGAATAATGTAGAATGACATGAAAAGCCGGCAATTCAGCAGCGGCATTCACCGGTACCCGACAATTTACAACAGAAAGAATAGAGCTTCACACATAGATTAGATAGATAGAAACATGTCAGTCACATATATATGAAGTACAGTGACAGTGCTGCTTACTGTACTTGTCATTTAGTGTAAAGGATTTATTAAAAAAAATATTAGTGTTTTCTTGCACCGTCTCTTTAAAAAAGCCGGCCGGCAATTCAGCAGCGGTACCCGACAATTTATAACAGACAGAATAGAGCTTCACACATAGATTAGATAGATAGAAACATGTCAGCCACATATATAAGAAGTACAGTGACAGTGTTGCTTACTGTACTTGTCATTTAGTGTAAAGGATTTATTTAAACAAATAATAGTGTTTTCATGCACCGTCTCTTTAAGAAAGCCGGCTGGCAATTCAGCATCTGTACCCGACAATTTAGAATAGAAAGAATAGAGAATCACACATAGATTAGATAGATAGAAACATGTCAGTCACATATATATGAAGTACAGTGATAGTGTTGATTACTGTACTTGTCATTTAGTGTTAAAATAAAGGATTTATTTAAAAAAAAATTGGCGCGGGGTTCCCCTTAATTTTAGGCTCTAGCGGAGGTTAAGCAGACAGCTGGGGCAAATGTTTGAAGCCTGGGAAGGGGGTAATACCCACGGAGCTTCCCAGGCTACTAATATCAGCCCCCAGCTGAATACCTAGCCTTTACTAGCTATTAAAATGGGGGAACCCCCCAAAAAAAATAACGTGGGGTCCCCCCTAATTTAATAGCTAGCACAGGCTAGGCAGACAGCTGGGGGCTGATATTAATAGCCCAGGAAGGGTGCCATGAATATTGGCCCCCTCCCAGGCTAGAAACACCAGCCGTCAGCCGCCCCAGAAATGGCGCATCCATAGGATGCGCCAATTCTGGCACTTAGCCTCGCTCTTCCACGCTGCCCTGTAGCGGTGGCAGTGGGGTAATAGGGTTGGGGTTGATGTCAGCTTATAATGCCAGCTGACATCAAGCCCAGGTTAGTAATGGAGAGGCGTCTATAAGACACCCCCATTACAAACCCCATAGTCAAAGTTAAAAAAAACACAAACACCCAGAATAAAGTCCTTTAATTGAAATAAAGACACAATCCTTTATTGTTCTAAATTAAACCATAGTTACCATCACGCCCATTCCAGCTGAAGACAACGATCTCCTGCAATAAAAGTAAAATAATAAAGCAACCTCATCCTTACCTTTCCATGGTTCCCACGACAGCTTCAGCTCTGCTACATCGAGATGACAGGCTGGACCGCAGCAGAACGCTGCCATTCAGCCTGTCATCCCGCAGACACTGAGAAGCGCAGGCATGCTTGCGCTCCTCAGTGTCTCTCTGTGACGTCATCCAGATGAGCCGAGTTCATGTCCAATGAACTCAGCTCACCTCATGCACGTCACTGACAGCGTGGGAAAATTCTCACGCTGAAGTGCTGAGTGCAGGAGAATTTTCCCACGCTGTCAGTGACGTACATGAGGTGAGCTGAGTTCATTGGACATGACCTCGGCTCATCTGGATGCCGTCACAGCCAGACACTGAGGAGTGGAAGTATGCCTGCGCTTCTCAGTGTCTGCGGGATGACAGGATGGATGGCAGCGTTCTGCTGCGGTCCAGCCTGTCATCTCGATGTAGCAGAGCTGAAGCTGTCGTGGGAGCCATGGAAAGGTAAGGATGATGTTGCTTTATTATTTTACTTTTATTGCAGGAGATCGTTGGCTTCAGCTGGAATGGGCGTGATGGTAAGTATGGTTTAATTTAGAACAATAAAGAATTGTGTGTTTATTTCAATTAAAGGACTTTTTTCTGGGTGTTGTGTTTTTTGAAATACTTTACTAGAAATTCATGGTGGTCATGTCTAATATTAGCGTGACCCCATGAATTTCGGGCTTAGGGCCAACTGATAATGCCAAGCTGGCCTTAACCCCTTTATTACCCAGTGAGCCACCGCACCAGGGCCCTGGATGAGTTGGGTACAGCGCCAGAAGATGGCGCTTCTATGAACGCGCCATTTTCTGGGGCGGCTGCGGACTGCAATTTGCAGCGGGGGTGGCCCAGAAAGCTTGGGCCTCCCTGCGCTGCGGATTCCAGCCCCCAGCTGCCTAGTTGTATCTGGCTGGGCACAAAAATAGGGCGAAGCCCCACGCATTTTTTTTTTAAATTATTTCATGAAATTCATGGAATAATTAAGAAAAAAAGGGCTTCCCTATATTGTTGTGTCCAACCAGGTACAAATAGGCAGCTGGTGGTTGGGGGCAGCCCATTCCTGCCTGCTGTACCTGGCTGGACACAAATATAGTGCGAAGCCCCACGTCAATTTTTTTTTAATTATTTCATGAAATAATTTTTTTAAAAAAGGGCTTCCCTATATTGTTGTGTCCGGCCAGGTACAAATAGGAAGCTGGTGGTTGGGGGCAGCCTGTTCCTGCCTGCTGTACCTGGCTGGACACAAATATAGGGCGAAGCCCCACGTCAATTTTTTTTAAAATAAATCCTTTATTTTAACACTAAATGACATTTGAGGAGTTAATAAAGATGCAGTCCCTAAATTATTATTTATTTTTTAATTAATTTTTCCCAAAACTTTTGACGTGGGCTTCGCCATATTTTTGTATGCCAGCCAGGTACAGCATCCAGCTTCTATGAACGCGCCATTTTCCGGGGTGGCTGCGGACTGCAATTTTCAGCGGGGGGGGGGGGCAGAAAGCTTGGGCCTCCCTGCGCTGCAGATTCCATCCCCCAGCTGCCTAGTTGTACCTGGCTGGACACAAAAATAGGGAGAAGCTTCAAGTATTTTTTTTTTTTAATTATTTCATGAAATTCATGAAATAATTAAGAAAAAAAGGGCTTCCCTATATTGTTGTGTCCAACCAGGTACAAATAGGCAGCTGGTGGTTGGGGGCAGCCCGTTCCTGCCTGCTGTACCTGGCTGGACACAAATATAGTGCGAAGCCCCACGTCAATTTTTTTTAAATCATTTCAGGAAATTCATGAAATAATTAAAAAAAATTGATGTGGGGCTTCACCCTATATTTGTGTCCAGTCAGGTACAGCAGGCAGGAACGGGCTGCCCCCAACCACCAGCTGCCTATTTGTACCTAGCCGGACACAACAATATAGGGAAGCCCTTTTTTTCTTAATTATTCCATGAATTTCATGAATTTAAAAAAAAAAACGTGGAGCTTCGCCCTATTTTTGTGTCTAGCCAGGTACAACTAGGCAGCTGGGGGCTGGAATCTGCAGCGCAGGGAGGCCCAAGCTTTCTGGGCCCCACCCGCTGCAAATTGCAGTCCGCAGCCGCCCCGGAAAATGGCGCGTTCATAGAAGCGCCATCTTCTGGCGCTGTACCCAACTCATCCAGGGCCCTGGTGCGGTGGCTCACTGGGTAATAAAGGGGTTAAGGCCAGCTTGGCATTATCAGCTGGCCCTAAGCCCGAAATTCATGGGGTCACGCCAATATTAGACATGACCACCATGAATTTCTAGTAAAGTATTTAAAAAAAACACAAACACCCAGAAAAAAGTCCTTTAATTGAAATAAACACACAATTCTTTATTGTTCTAAATTAAACCATACTTACCATCACGCCCATTCCAGCTGAAGCCAACGATCTCCTGCAATAAAAGAAAAATAATAAACCAACCTCATCCTTACCTTTCCATGGCTCCCACGACGGCTCCAGCTCTGCTACATCGAGATGACAGGCTGGACCGCAGCAGAACGCTGCCATCCAGCCTGTCATCCCGCAGACACTGAGAAGCGCAGGCATACTTCCACTCCTCAGTGTCTGGCTGTGACGGCATCCAGATGAGCCGACAATGAACTCGGCTCACCTCATGTACGTCACTGACAGCGTGGGAGAATTCTCCTGCACTCAGCGCTTCAGCGTGAGAATTTTCCCACGCTGTCAGTGACGTGCGTGAGGTGAGGTCATGTCCAATGAACTCGGCGCACCTCATGCACGTCACTGACAGCGTGGGAAAATTCTCACGCTGAAGCGCTGAGTGAGGGAGAATTTTCCCATGCTGTCAGTGACGTGCATGAGGTGAGCTGAGTTCATTGGACATGACCTCCGCTCATCTGGATGCCGTCACAGCGAGACACTGAGGAGCGCAAGCATGCCTGCGCTTCTCAGTGTCTGCGGGATGACAGGCTGGATGGCAGCGTTCTGCTGCGGTCCAGCCTGTCATCTCGATGTAGCAGAGCTGAAGCTGTCCTGGGAACCATGGAAAGGTAAGGATGAGGTTGCTTTATTATTTTACTTTTATTGCAGGAGATCGTTGGCTTCAGCTGGAATGGGCGTGACTGTAAGTATGGTTTAATTTAGAACAATAAAGAATTGTGTCTTTATTTCAATTAAAGGACTTTTTTCTGGGTGTTTGTGTTTTTTTTAAATACTTTACTAGAAATTCATGGTGGTCATGTCTAATATTGGCGTGACCCCATGAATTTCGGGCTTAGGGCCAGCTGATAATGCCAAGCTGGCCTTAACCCCTTTATTACCCAGTGAGCCACCGCACCAGGGCCCTGGATGAGTTGGGTACAGCGCCAGAAGATGGCGCTTCTATGAACGCGCCATTTTCCGGGGAGGCTGCGGACTGCAATTTGCAGCGGGTGGGGCCCAGAAAGCTTGGGCCTCCCTGCGCTGCGGATTCCAGCCCCCAGCTGCCTTGTTGTACCTGGCTGGACACAAAAATAGGGCGAAGCCCCACGTATTTTTTTTTTTAATTATTTCATGAAATTCATGGAATAATTAAGAAAAAAAGGGCTTCCCTATATTGTTGTGTCCGGCTAGGTACAAATAGGCAGCTGGTGGTTGGGGGCAGCCCGTTCCTGCCTGCTGTACCTGACTGGACACAAATATAGGGCGAAGCCCCACATAATTTTTTTTTAATTATTTCATGAATTTCCTGAAATAATTTAAAAAAAATTGACGTGGGGCTTTGCACTATATTTGGGTCCAGCCAGGTACAGCAGGCAGGAACGGGCTGCCCCCAACCACCAGCTGCCTATTTGTACCTCGTTGGACACAACAATATAGGGAAGCCCTTTTTTTCTTAATTATTCCATGAATTTCATGAAATAATTAAAAAAAAAAAAACGTGGAGCTTCTCCCTATTTTTGTGTCCAGCCAGGTACAACTAGGCAGCTGGGGGATGGAATCTGCAGCGCAGGGAGGCCCAAGCTTTCTGCCCCCCGCTGAAAATTGCAGTCCGCAGCCGCCCCGGAAAATGGCGCGTTCATAGAAGCTGGATGTTGTACCTGGCTGGCATACAAAAATATGGCGAAGCCCACGTCAAAAGTTTTGGGAAAAATTAATTAAAAAATAAATAATAATTTAGGGACTGCATCTTTATTAACTCCTCAAATGTCATTTAGTGTTAAAATAATGGATTTATTTAAAAAAAAAATGGCGTGGGATCCTCCATAATTTTAGTCTCTAGCGGAGGTTAAGCAGACGGCTGGGGCAGATGTTTGAAGCCTGGGAAGGGGGTAAAACCCACGGAGCTTCCCAGGCTACTAATATCAGCCCCCAGCTGAATACCTAGCCTTTACTAGCTATTAAAATGGGGGACCCCCCCAAAAAAAATGACGTGGGGTCCCCCCTATTTTAATAGCTAGCAAACGCTAGGCAGACAGCTGGGGGCTGATATTAATAGCCCAGGAAGGGTGCCATGAATATTGGCCCCCTCCCAGGCTAGAAACACCAGTCGTCAGCCGCCCCAGAAATGGCGCATCCATAGGATGCGCCAACTCTGGCACTTAGCCTCGCTCTTCCACGCTGCCCTGGTGCGGTGGCAGGGGGTAATAGTGGTGGGGTTCATGTCAGCGCCAGCTGCCATGAAGCCCAGGTTAGTAATGATGGGCGTCTATAAGACACCCCCATTACTAACCTACAAAGTGTTAAAAAGAAAAAACACACACTACACCCAGAAAAAAATAATTTATTTGAAATAAAACACACAATTTTATTTAATTCTTAGTTTACTAAAAATAATAGTTACCTGTCCACGTTCCTGCGCTGATCTCCCATGCACAGCTGTCACATCTGGAGATGGTGACAGCTGTGCATGGCTGCTGTAAGCTCACGCTGCCGGGAACACGTCCGCTCCCGGCAGCGGGAGCCACTGACTGAGGTCACCGGAGTGCATTCAGTCAGCGCAGCTCCGGAGACCTCCTTTACGGCACTGCTGTACCGTGGGAATTTCTCACTATACAGCAGGGCCGTAAAGCAGCTAACCGGAGCAGCGCTGCCTGAACTCCGGTGAACCCGCTTATGCTGTCATTCTAGCGGCGGCAGCGGTTCAGAGCGGTCACATTCTATGTGGCTGCTCTGAACTGGAGATCTTCGTGGGACACTCGTGGACTACTACGGAGGGGTAAGGATAAGGTTGTGGTTTATTATTTTATATTTTATTACAGGAGATCGATGGCTTCGGGGAATTAGGTGTCTAGGTGAGTATAGGTGTAGTTTTTTATTTTTTACTTTATTTTAGGTGGCGATCGGCGGGGACAGGTAATGTATGAACTAATTTCTTTTAGGTAACCACTGGCCACCAATGACATGTATTTAACATTTATTGGGGACACAGTAGGGCAATTTAAATAGCAGGATCAGGCTGATGGGAACTACTGCTCCCATCGAGCTGATCCTGCTGGCAGGAGTGGACGGGGGACAGACATAGGCCGATGGGAGTAGTAGTGTCACATCGGCCTATGTCTGCCTGCACGCACACACCCGCACACATCGCACAGACTCCCCGCACACACACCCCGCACACATCGCACAGACACCGCGCACACCCGCACAAACATCGCGCACACACCCCGCACACACACCCCGCACACACACTAATCATGACGGGTCTGGGAGGTGAGGCTGACCTGTGCGGCCGTGGGAAAGTTCATGTGAGTTCATGCAGTCAAGCATGAACTCACATGAACCCTCTGAGGGCACCGCGGCGACTTCAAATGAACAGCTGATCGGCATCACCTGATACCTCAGCTGTTCATTTGAAATAACCGGCGGGAAAGCGCAGCACAGAACGGGAAAGCCGGCGGTGAAGTCTTTTCACTGCCGGCTTCCCCGCCCGGGTCCTTCACTCCCCACTCCTTGGAGCTGCGCTCCCCGCCCGGTCCTAACTTACGATCGGGATGGGAGGTGGCGAGGGGAGCGGAGGATCGGGGTGGGAGGCTGCGGGGAAGCAGTATGGGGCTGTGTGATTGTTTAAAAGCCGGCGGCTTTATACCGCCCGCCGGCTTTTAAACAATCAGGAGAATTCTCCCCCGCTGGGATGGCATTCTGATGACAGGCTGGATCGCGCTGCCATCCAACTTGTCATCCTTCACAGACACTGCAGAGCGCAGGCATTATGGGAACTTCCGATTCCGGTATCCGATATTGTAAAAGTATCGGAATTAAGTATCGGAATTCCGATACCGCGAATATCGGCCGATACCCGATATTACAGTATCGGAATGCTCAACACTATATATGACCCAATTATGCTAGTTTTTGACTCTGACCATAAGAATTTCCAGTGAATATGTTCGATTCCATTATGATGGTTCTCCCTGAAGATAACTTGATATAAGGTATAGTATTTGCATAAGTACTAATTGATCTATTCATATGTCTAACAAATACCTTGTTATTTTCTAGAATCTGCCTTAACATCCACATTTCCCCTCCTGATTCCCATCCTACACCTCCGGACCATCCCTTACAACCTTGGTTCCACCCATTCTTGTCATCCCCAGTAATGGACGCTATCTGTAGCACTGTGGAACGCATAATATCGGTGGTGGAATGCACTCGGTGCGTCACCTCCGCCCATGTGATCCACCGACATCCAATAAGACCTGTCGATGTCATCGTGGCGTCATTTCCGGTCTCGCAGGTTAGGACCTGCAGGACCGGAAATGACACCACGATGACTGGAGCACATCCACGGCGTATGCATCACACTGACACCAATCCTGGGCTCCTAATTGCCTCTAGATTCTGCCCAATCTCTATTTAAATGCCCTTCTAGCATTTCTCTCCTGGCACCAAAAGGAACAAACGGTGGATACCGTGCTCCCACTGCCAGGACTTCCTCCTCCACTTTCAGTTTGCACTAGGGGTATTTTTCCCCTGCTTCTACCATTCCTGCTATTAGACTGGTACTTCCATTAAATCTATATACTCACCTTCTTTATGTATCCAGAGCTACCGCTCCTTTGGACACCTGTCCATTACAGGCTCACCGGTTACAATTTACTGGTACGCTTTTCATCCTTTTTTCTTTTTCCTTCCCCTTTTTCCCTGTCCCCATCCCTTTGTACCCATTGACATGTGTTGATTCCTGTCGTTTACTGATATTGTCATTGTTATATTCACTTTGATACATGACTATTTTTACTGTGACCTCACACTTGTACCACCATTTATTTCTGTTTTGTTATTTTATTTTGGTACACTGATGAAGGTTAACTGTGACCGAAACATTTACTTTTATTTTTTGTACTTCATTTCCCCTATTAAAATTTGATAAAGAATCTATTTGAGTCATATGAGTGCCAAGTTTTTCAATATAGACTATTGGCTTTGGACCTTACTTGTGCACCAACCCACTCCAGGAGTGCGGTAGTTTTTTGTATACTCAGTGCTGAGCTATGTGTGAGTATCCAACAAGACAAGTTACTTTGCACACTCCAGTACTATGGGTATGAATAGGATGACATAGTGTTCCAGCAGGACAAAGACCAGAAGCATACATCGAGATTGGCGAAAAAATGGTTCAATGACAATGAAGTAGAGGTGCTGGATTAGCCTCCACAGTCCCCAGACCTCAACCCAATTGAACCCTTATGGGTAGAGTTGAAGAAAAAACTGTATACATACCCAAGTGAGTCGACCAGTATGCACCAACTTTGGGAATGTGTAGAAGAGACCTGGGATCAGATTTTGGTCAAGACATAATTGAATCTGATCAAGAGCATGCCCAGAAGGATTCAGGTAGTGTTGAAAGACAAAAATGGATTTATAAAATATTTAAACAATAATAAAAATTTTAATTTAGATTTTTAGGAGCAAAACAGTAACAATGCAGTGACATGACAAGAATCTGCATAACTAATCATAGGCAAAATAGTCGCAAGTCAAATTTATGTATGAGATAGCCAAGATGATTGTCTATAAAATAATGGTAGTCTCATGTTCGAAGTAGTAGTGGATAGTGAGATATAGAGCTTGAAAGTCAAAAGTTCAAAACATTGTTACCCTTTTGCTCATCACTGTATATATAGCGCTGTCCTCAGTAGTGTAGCTACCAGGAGGGCAGAAGGTGAGGTCACCCCAGACCCCTGAATCATAGAGGCCCACCCGAATCTTACACCACTCCAAACTGTATCTCTGTGGGCAGCACACCAATACAGTTCATCTTTACATTCTGAATGGCTTCACTATCTTTGCACCCCATATACTATACAATACCATCAATTTTTGTGTTCCAACAGTCTTAGAGGGATCTATCCACTGTGGGTTAGTGTCAGACCAATAGCGGTGGTTTTGTTTGTTAACTTCACCATTCACAAAAAAGTTTGCCTCATCACTGAACATAATGTTCTGTGTAAACTGAGGGTCCTGTTCCAATTTTTGTTTTGCCCATTCTGCAAATTCAGTGCGCCGATCTGGGTCATCCTAATATCCGCCGAAGGGATGTTTGACTGATGCCACTCTCAAGTGACATGCGGCGAGTTCTACGCTGTGGGCTCTTGCTGAATGAAGCTAGGACAGCCACTGATGTTTCTTCATTAATGACAGTTTTCTTGAGTCCACATTTTGGCAAATCCAACACTGAACCTGTTTCACGAAATTTGGCAAGCAGTTTGCTAACTGTAGCATGGGAGATGGGTGGTCTCGTAGGGTGTCTTGCATTGAAATCTGCTGAAATGACCTGGGTACTGCGTTCATCAAACATCAACACAATTTCTATCCGCTCCTCATGTGTTAACCTCTGCGACATGTCAATGGCTGTAAACAAAGAGAAACTTGTAAGTAACTCATGAAAAAATAAAGTTACGTTAAAACCAAGCACACCATTGTTTTTCTTATGAAATTCTCAATAAGTCTGATGTGTCACATGACCCTTTTCCCAATGAAAAAAATAAAGTTGGATCCAAAATGGCTGACTTCAAAATGGCCACCATGGTCACCACCCATCTGGAAAAGTTTTCCCCCTCCGATATACTAATATGCCACAAACAGGAAGTTGATATCACCAACCATTCCCATTTAATTTAGGTGTATCCATATAAATGGCCCACCCTGTAGTGTCCTCTCCAATTTACTGCCCATTTATCATACAACAGTATATCCACCTCCCAATCCAACCATAGATATCATCTAATCCTTTGTATTACTTGGATATTTGGGTTATTGTTGTGGATTTATCACTGCTAAAATCAGTAGAAATTACACCTGAATTACATTGTATGGCAGTAATGACATTGTGTCACCTTGTAAAAGGTTTCAGAGGTCAAGGTAGATAATTAAAGTCCATTTCATCTATATGCTAATGAATTGGCTGCGTGACCTGGTCTGGTCACTTTAAATAACATCTGCTGCTCCTGTTGATGACACCACGGAATGTTGTGGTTTCTGGCTCCGCCCCCTTGCATTATGACATCACACACATTATATAAGGAGCTGCAGAGACAACATTCCATCTGAAAGTTGCAGTTATTGGAGAGAGAGGTAAGTCGGCTCTATGTCACCTCTTGTTGTGTCCTTCATTCTCTTCTTTCATCTATTTCTCATTTATTTTTTATTCATTAAGGATTCTTTATTCTATATAATACAACAGGTCCAAAATAAATACTGAACCCCTCAGATTAGGTGACGTACATGTTTTACAGCATTTCTTCCAATAGTAAAGACAGATACATCCCGTCACATCCTATATATCCAAGTGCAGAAATGACAGTGATTTACCGATTCTCCATCACATCTTATTGGTTTCTGACTTACTTGCTCATCACATCCATAGAATAGTTATAGAATAATTATAATTGAAAGAATCCCCTCAGCCATAACTGGAACACAACAACTTCTCAATTTTTGGGCCATGTATTGTTTTACAATCATTCAAATCTGGGAGATGAACGTTATATCCTGTAAAGCGAACACGTAACCTGAAGATGCAGTAATTATGTAATTGTCTGGTGTTATTGAGACATATAGTGATATACAATCCAGATCAAAAATTTAAATCCAACCAATATTGGGAAATACCTGTACAACACCAATGTATATACATATTAGCTCCATATATAGTGAAACTATTTAAATAGTTCCCCATATTGGTAGGATTCCTATTGTTTGATCTCTAGTGTATTGAGCAATGCACTTCAATGGAAGCTGGCAGTAACAGCCACCACTTGGAAGATCACGGAATGTTGGGGTTGTTGATTCCGCCCCCATTAGATACTTCATGTGATGTCACTGAATGTTATGGTTGTTAGCTCTGCCCACATTAGCTCTTATTTTTCATGTCATGGAATGTTCTCGTTGCTGGTTTTGCCCCCATCATCTACTATTTGTAATGTTTTGGTTGTTGGTCCCTGATTTGGCACCCAGATAAGCCAAGCTGAAGGATGATGATAATGGACTTTATCTTGTTACCTCATGAACATTCTTGGCGTTGCCCCTCAGGAGGTGGCCAGTTGACATTTACTTGTGTTCAACTATATAAAGTGTGCTGCTTATCTGATGGTTAGTGCTGCGCTCACTCATTACTAGTGATGGGCGAGCACTAAAATGCTCGGGTGCTCATTGCTTGAGCCAAGCACATTCGAATACTCGGTTGCTCGACTCGAGCAATGAGCCCAATGTAAGTCTATGGGAAATTCAAGCATTTTTCAGGCGGGTCTTCTATACTGTTATTGCATATGCAGTGAGTGGCAGGTCTGCCCAAAATTTGGAAACACCCCAATACCCCTTTGAAAATTTGGATGCACCCCAATACCCCTTTGAAAATTTGGACGCACCCCAAAACCCCTTTGAAGAGACTTAGAGGATGTTCCCATAATTAGGAAGTGGGTCTCCCATACTGTTTGCCTATGCAGTGAATGCAAGGGTTGCCAAAAATTTGGAGGCACTCCAATGCCCCTTGGAAGAGACGTGGAGGTCAGAGGGCCTCCTGAAAACAATGTTCCCATTATTAGGAAGTGGGTCTCCCATTGTGTTTGTCTATGCAGTGAATTCAAGGGTTGCCAAAAATGGGCACTCGGCATGATGGGAGGAAGGAGGTTCAGGGTGAAGAATATGTGGTCCAGACTCACGGCTACTGAGAATTGACCGTGTGGAAGACAGGGTGGTGGTGGTGGTGGCTAAGTGACTGGAAGCATTATCTGCTATCCAACCAATAACCTTTTCACACTGCTCTGTATTCAATAGTGGTGTTCTGCGGTCCCCTATTAATTGGGACAGGAAGGTCGAGCGAGAAGATGTGGGTGTTTGTTGTGGCACAATTTCAGATTGCCCACGACCTTGGCCTCTGCATGCACCATCACATCAACTTCCCCGTCCCTTGCCACGTGCCTTGCCCATCTTAAATGAAGGACAATATCTTCCACGCTCACTACAAATGGCTGAATTTGGAGCGAACTTATATGTGATCCGTGTGACGGACAAACCACAGTTTTAAATAGCTGGCCTGTAGGTGACTATTTTGAACAGCAAACTTGTGTCAATAGCTTCACTGACACACTGAAATTTTTTTAATGGAGGCCAGAAATGGCAGTATTTTCAGTGCAAATATATGTGATCTGTGCGACGGACAAATCACAGTTTTAAATAGCTGGACCTGGCTGTATTCTGCAATGCCAACAAGCAAATAGCGCAGAAAAACGGTGTTCTCTGGTTTGCATTTTAAGCAAATAATGAGGATTAAGATCCAAAATAAAATTATTCCTGGCCACTGAGACCTGGGCCTATTTCTAGAAATATTTAACAGCAGCAGCAGCAGCAGACAAAACTGGAATAGAGCCTCTTGTGCTATATGCACTGCAGTCTGCTATATACACTGCCTGCCTGATATCTCTGCAGATGGATTAGTCCTCAGAAGGACTGTTTGTTGAGATGGATATGTGTCTCTAATATCGTTTTGTATACCTACACTAACTAGAAACAAGAAAATCTCTCCCTAGCTCAGCAGCACCTCTCCCTACACTGTCTGATTCTGGAGTGACTGTGACAAGCACGGCGGTGCCAGTTCTGATATAGACCTGATGACGCTGTGCAGCCATCCAATCACTATAATGCCACAACCACCATGGCTGCAGCATTACAATGAGTGGCAGGCAATCCCTGCATGTTGATTGGCGCTCTAAAGAGCACCATATATGCAGGGAGGGGACCCGAGCGCCCGCCGAGCAACCTGGAAATACTCGTCGAGCGCCGAGCATCTCGAGTAGTGAGATGCTCGAGCGAGCACCGAGCAGTAGCGAGCATGCTCGCTCATCACTACTCATTACATGTAAGTGCATTACTCTGTCTGGGTCTCCTACCACATCCAAAATATATTGAACCCCATATTAGAGCCACCACTCCTGAATTTGTCTCTTCCTATCCTACCCCTGGTATATGGGGAGAGATATCTACTCCTGTGGGAGGGATAGTTTATAGTGGCGTGGATGGAGCACACTTGATCACTCCAAAAAATAAACCAGGAGGAGATAGACAGGATGACTGAGGCACAATTGTCACCTCAGGCCTCCACCTATCCTGGACAGGTTGGGAGTTAAACTAGCAAATAAACTAAATAAATATGCTAATATAATGAATGGAATAGTGAAACAATAAGTTCTATTCATACTCTTAATGAGGAGGCTGCTCAGGTTAGGAAGGTAGCCCTTCACAGAATTACCCTTAACTACCTGTTAGCAATTGAAGGTGGAACTTGTGCTGTTATAGCTGAGGAATTCTGCTTCTGGATTGAAGATGCACATGATTAAAATGAGAGAAACATGGACATGGTAAAAGAGCTGCAACAAAAAGCTAGAGACATACATCCAAGGAGGGATGGAATTCCTTCTCCTGGATGGAGTCTATCAGAGTTTGGTTAAACAATATACTCTTAACTTTGCTAAAGCCAATAGTGGTAGTGATAGGATTGATTGTATTCATCTTGATTGCCTGGAAATTATTAATGTGATGTGTTTCTCATTGCAGGAAATGAATTATACTTTGGAATCACTGTCGACACAGACAGAAGAGGACCAATAATATGTCCGCCCCTGATTTTAACCATAGGAAGGATGACACTACAGCTACAGAGGTGACCGTCTGATAGCCTAGCTCGACTACCCACCTCTCCTGAAGACCCTTTCAGCCTTTTGAGACTTGGGTGGAGGACATCATCTCTGAAAATAGGGTCCCAGAGCTGCACCCCAACAGTTTGAGCAGCACTCTTACTCTCCGGAGTGTTTCTTGTGGTGGGATGCAGGTCTGGACAACAGTCGTCTGTCGTCCTTCTATTAGATAGATAGGAATGAATGTATGTGTGTGTATGCTTTAATAAAGATTGAGGAATTCTTAGATGAAATGACAACTATAAGGCAGCCAGGAATGGATGTCAGACATCCCATGATCTATGCAGGCTAGCTGCATACTTCGTGTAGTACGGGCTGTCAAAGGGGTCATTTCACAATAGGCAGGAACATAGGTAGCGCAGGTCTGGACCGCTGTCGTCATCCTATTAGGTAGATAGGAATGAATGTATGTGTGTCTATGCTTTAATACAGATTGAGTGAATGCTTAGATGAAATGGCAACTATAAGGCAGCCAGGAATGGATGTCAGACATCCCATCATCTATGCAGACTAGCTGTATACTTCGTGTAGTACGGGCTGTCAAAGGGGTCATTTCACAATAGGCAGGAACATAGTTAGCTAGGTTACATAATGTGTAATAATGAAACTATCAAAGGGTGAGGTACTGTGGAAGAAATGACAATTCCATTGTCCTCCCTTTGATCTTAATATCTCTACATTTTGTATAATAATTAGAAAATGTTCAATAAAAACAATTTGAACAAGAAATAGAATATCTTTTCGTGACTCCTTCATGAACATTGTGTATACTAAATACTAAAATACTGTAAGAGCCGCCCCCGGCTGAGCCAAGCTGAAGGGGGAGAATGGACTTTATCTGGTCACTTCATGAACATTCTTGATGTTGTCCCTCAGGAGGGGCCAGTTGGCATTGTAGATGTGTATAACCTTATAAAATGTGCTGCTTATCTGATGGTTAGTGCTGCGCTCACTCATTACATGTAAGTGCATTACTCAGTCACTAAGCGCTCGCTCACACAGTCATCGATTCTCTCATGCGAGAGAATAGGGCCGATTATGCTGATGTCACTTGGAGCAAACTCTGTCAGAGTTTGAGCCAAGTGTAATCTTAGGCCACGTTCACACATACAGTATTTGGTCAGTATTTTACATTAGTATTTATAAGCCAAAACCAGGAGTGGAACAATCAGAGGAAAAGTATCATAGACACATGTGCACCACTTCTGCATTTTTCACCCACTCCTGGTTTTGGCTTACAAATGCTGATATAAAATACTGACCAAATACTGAACATGTGAACGTTGCCTTAGTGTGATCTAACTCTGTTGCATAAGAGAATCGTATCATAGGTGCGGAAAAGACAGAGAACTTTTTAGTTCTCCATCTTCTCTATTCTCTGTGTCCACGGTAATGGGACTGCACTTGGATGACATCCGAGTGCAGTCTGATATTTTACAAGCATGCTACAATTTTTTTTCGCATGCCGTATCTACATGAGAAAAAAATTGCAGATCTGCACTGCCCCGTATTATAACATTGGGCCTACTGCTACCTGATAAAACATCGGATAGCACTCAGCTATGTTATATTGTCCTGTGAGCGGGCCCTTATTGTAATAAACTAACTTTCTTTTCCCTTGCAACAGCTGTCATAACATTGGTTTATTATCCAAACATGACCCCCGTCTATTACTGAGAGCTGTAGAAGACCATGTACACTCCAGCAGTAATCACTTACATTTCCTTTGTGTAATATGATTAGAGTTGAGCCACCCCCCCGTAGTGTTCAGGTTCGGTTCGGTTCGTAGAACACCGGTATGTTCGCCGAACTGTTCGTCGAACACCGTTAAAACCAATGGCAGGCAAACAAAAACACATAGAAACACATAGAAAACACCTTCAAAGGTGTCCAAAAGCTGACAAACTGCTCAGAAGACACAACTAACACATGGAAAAGTGACAAGTACATATAGTCATGCGAAAAGAAAAGAGGTGGAGGAGTAAAAGGAGGGGGAGACACAGATATAGGCATGTCATGCCCTTCTAAAATCAAGAAAGGCTGGAGTAAAAATCTAAAATCAGCCTACCAACACCCAGACGTCGTGACAAGAAAATTAAAAAAAGAAATATCTTTAGGTAGAATGGCGGTTCCATTCAGAACACTTTCCTTACAAGACGTAGTGGTATCCCCGTTGGGAGTCGTGCCAAAAACGGAACCCAATACATTCGGACTAATCCACCATTTGTCATATCCAAGGGGCAGGTCAGTAAACGACAACATCAACGTGGAACCAGGTACAGTAGTATATACTGTACATCCTTTGACAAGGCAATCAGGCGGGTCAAGAAGTTGGGAAGGGCCACCCTAATGGCCAAAACAGACGTTGAGGGGGCGCCTATTGGGCTGCTTCTGGGAAGGAGCATACTATATAGATCGCTGTTTGCCCATGTGGTGCTCCAGATCCTGCTCACTATTTGAGGCGTTTAGTTGCTTCCTCGAATGGGTTGTCATGGACGTTTCTAAGGGGGCACATATTATCCATTACCTCGACAACTTCTTATGCCTGGGCCTAAAAGATTCACCACAGTGTGAATACACGCGGCAGTCCACCTGTGAGAAGGAGAGAGCTGGAGGGAGAGCGGACACCACAGAGCCGAGGAGTTACATTGATGACATCTTAATAATCTGGACTGAGTCTGAACAAGAACTTCTAAATTTCCATGACGAATTCAATACATTTCATCCCACCATAAACTTGACATTGGACTACTCAAAAACGGAAATCAACTTCCTGGATATCACCATAAAAATTCAAAATGGTTCAATCCAGACCTCGGTGTATTGGAAACCTATTGACCATCCCACACACCTCAGACGGGGACAGCTGTCACCCAAAATACATTAAAAAGTCCATCGTCTACAGTCAGGCCCTTAGATATAATTGTATCTGTTCCAGCCCAAAGGACAGGGATGAACACTTAAACCATCTTAAAAAAGACAATTTTAAATCAAGGCTACCACCCCACCTCCTTTGATGATCAGATCATTAGGGCCACAAGGATCCCTAGAAGTCAATTACTTCAATACGGAGAAAAAGAGGAAAATAATTGTCTTCCTCTGGTGGTGACCTACAACCCACAGCTTGAGGTATTAAGAAAAACTGCTAAAAAACATCATATCCTAGGGTTTGGAGCGGATGGATTCTGTTTCAGGACTCACCTGATTTTCATGACCTATTCTAATAGTTTCAACAGATGCTTGCGATTTGGTTCATAATTAGTCACAACGGCATAAGGACCCCCCCTCCCACTCTCCCTTGACCCTCTGTCTTTTCTTCTCTCTTTTCTCCCTCCTTTTCTTTTTTCTTTTTATATGGGCTTTTCAGATACAATATAGAAATTGCCTCAACATATGATCCTCTTATAGGCGGATATCTTATAAACATTATATTGTTCAATACACTATCATTTGAATTGTTATTTGAAAAAAGTGACACCATTTGAACTTTGGACATATTTTATATGTCTATTTTGTTATATTTTCTTCAAAGTCGAATACAAAACAATAAATTTTTTCTTGATCTGCAAACTGTAAAATGATTCATAATTAATTCTTAATTGATGTTTAATTGATATTTAATAAAACAGATTGAATATAAAAACTTCATATCCTATACAAAAGTGATTGGCATAATTATAAAAGGAGAAGAAAAGAAAAAATGTGTTTGAAAGCACTCAGGATCACCAAAAATACAAATAAATAATAATATTGAAGTTTATTAAACAAAGAAAAAAACAAAACAATTAAAAACACTTAAAGGGAATCTGTCATCCCCTGGGACCTATCAGACCACTAATATGGGCATACAGGTGATAGAAATGTGAATCTATACTTACCTGTATGGCCCATATTGGCGGTCTTGTGGCTGTGAAATTGCTTTTTATTACTTGTGGGTTATGCTGTGTTTCTGTCTGGGGGACGGGAAGAAATCCCACCTACTTTTTTAATTAAAATATTTCTCCCCTCCCCTGCACGTCACAGAGCCCTGTGACGTGCAGTACCCATGGCCAGATCCTGCGCCTGCTCACTTGACCTGTTATTTCCCTGCCGTCTGTGTACAAGTGTAGAGCAGGGATCTAGTGCGCAGGCGCCGGGAAGTCAGAGTGACTCGCCTGCGCACAAGTTCCCTGCTCTACACTTGTAGATCCGGCCATGGGAACTGTGACGGGCAGGGGAGGTGAGAAATATCTTAATTAAACTGTGACGGGCAGGGGAGGTGAGAAATATTTTAATTAAACAAGTAGGTGGGATTTCTTCCCGTCCCCCGGACGGGAGCACAGCGTAACCAACAAGTAATAAAAAGCAATTTCACAGCCGCAAGACTGCTAATATGGGACATACAGGTAAGTATAATACCTCATCTAATTGATACATATAAATATCAAACAACCTCCTCCTATGTATCAGGTGCCAAAATATCTAAAGCTACTCTGGACAAGCAGTTTGTGACGCCCTCCCTGAGCCGTTTGGGGGGTGTACTCAGACGGAGGGCCGGTGGTATGGTGTGGTGGGATATCGTCGTGGCCGTGGCCCGATCCGTGCCCAGGGCTGTCACAATAAAAAGATGGGCTTTTGGATGAGTGGTTGTTCGACTACGCCACCTGTGGTTTCTGGTGAAGGCCACCAGCACTGCAACAGTCCTCTGAGGCTGATGTTCTGGCAGCTTGGTTGGTACTACTCCCCACAGGTGGAGCGGCGCCTCAGGGCAGCGTAAGAAGAGAGAGGGGGTATACAGAGTAGAGCGCTGGCGGGTGCAGAGCCGCGGAGGAATGAACAGTCAGAGGCAGTAATTGAAGTCATCCAAGTCTTTACTCACAGTTGTGCTTTCTCAGCTCAGAGCTTCTCTCTGCTGTCACACGGCGAGCTGTGGCCGCCAGGGTGGGGTTTAGCACACTCCGGGTACTTCAGGTGCACTTGACAGGACCCCCGCTCTAGCGTGTTCCTCTCTCTGGTTGTACTTGTACTGCCTTGTGTCCCCCACTGAGTCCCGTACAGGTACTGCGATGTCCTATATGGGTAACTTGTAGCTCCCGGACAGACTGGGTGCCCTTTTTGGTGACTGTGGTGTGAACGTGGCGTTAGGCAGGGTCCCTCTGGATAAACGCAGATTAAGGAATACAGGTGGCAACTCTGCTCCGTCCGTATCCCCCTGGGATCCATTTAAGCCTCCAGACTTTTCTGACAGGGACGTGAAGTGCAAAGTCAGATAATCGGGGACCGGTACCCCCTCTTGCAGCAGGGTGTCTCTGGCAGGGCCAGAATAAGGGTTGCAGGTGGCAACTCCACTCCGTCCGCACCCCCCTGAGATCCTTTTGCCTGTGGAGCTTTTCTCCTCTGCTCTCCTCCTGGGCCTTCTTGGTTGGACTCTGACCGGGGACAGAGCCGGCTATAACTCAACTCTGCCCCAATCCCCCGTCTCGAGGCCTGAGACCGGGAACCGCAGACCCCTGAGCCGGCCGCAGCCTTGTGCTGTCAGACCGTCTCAAAGACTCACGACTAAAGACACGGTTATAAAATTGGCCTCTGATTATTTATGATTCTATTAAGTGCTACAGTAAAGTGCTTCCTCCACGCTCACTCACTACATGGTTCCCCCTGACTATTGGTTCCCCCCAACTCCTCTATTCGAGGTCGGGGCAGCACTATGGTGCTTTAGACCTCCCTGCAGCACGGGAGTGGTGTAGTGTTGAGTGTGTGGTTGGGGTCCTGTGTGGTGCTCCATCCTTACCTCGGAGAGGAGATACCACACCTCGTTCTGAGGTGCTGTACCCCTGTGGCGACTGAACCCTCAGGGGCGCCACATTCCCCCCTGGTGAAACACAGCACGTCCGTGGGCTGCAATAGAGTAAAAGATTGGTACATTTCAAACATTCAAAAAATTTTAAATGCTTTGTAAACAATAAACAATCTTCCCTTTATGGGAGGCTCAGATACTTTAACGTTACAGGATATATGGTATAAACATATTCAACATTTAAGAGACATTATGCATGTAGAAAAATATTATAGAAAAAGTGTTAGCTCAGCAGCATGAGGGACCTGTCCAAAACCCTCAACGTAAGCCCTGGGGTGGCTGCAGGGCATGAAGATCCCAAGTTGGACCTCCAGTAGAGCCACAACCAGACAGGTTTTGCTTCTGAGGTCAGAGGTAGAGATGATTTCGCATAAAACCAATAGGGGGCACCTAAATAGGTGCAAACTATGTACAATGTTAGTCTGTCTGCTGCTCAATGTCCGCAGGGACAAATGTTTGTTTCAGATAAACCGGGTGTAAAGACGAGCATGAAAACAAATAAAAGTTCACACAACAGGGAGGTGTATCCGCCGGGGCTGCTCAACAGTGGGATCCCCACCGGGGAAAAGGCTCGTGCTTGCCGACGGAGCCTGACCGGTCCTCTGTGACCAGGTGCGTGGGAGCATCTTCTTTAAACACCCTGTGGACATCCAGGGCATACCACCCACGCTCCCCGTGGTGGCGGGTGAAGGACACCAGATCACCCGGGTAGAGATTCCGGCCAGGGTGGCCCTGCTCCAGCTACAGCTCGACGTCCCGCCGGTTGACGAAGACGTCCCAGTTAAACTGTGGGCTACGGATGAAGCCCCATCCTGCCTCCTGGTGGAAGCGCACGATAAGGCCTTCCTCCCGGGGGCTTGGACGGATGGCCTCCTCCTGATGGTCCTTTGTTTTAGCAGCTTTGGCGTGCACCTCCAGGTGCTCACAGCGGATCCTCCTCTCTCGCCGCTCCTTCTCGAGCTGGAGGAGCTCCTTACGGCAGAACTGCTCCCACCTCCGCGCTTCAGACAGGGTCTCCCGGAGGAAGCCCATCAGGTCCCCCCCCCTGGTTGTCCCAGGAAACTCTTCTGCCGCCAGGCAGGCGACCGGAGGTGCAGGCAGCGGCAATAACAGGGGGCGTTACTGGCCCTCAATTGGTGCGGACCGGTCCGGGTTGGGGCAGGTGTGCACCCAGGAGAGTGCAGGGTTCTCTGGATTGGGAGTCGGGAGGCATAGTAGGCCTCCGGGAGTGGCGGTGGCTTGGGCCTCGACCTCCAGAGCCATGAGTTGCACCCAAACGATGGCGCCCGGGGACAGGGGTGACGGCAGGAGATCTAGGAGGGCTTCGGTGCATCCCGCGCCCGGGATAGGGGTTTCGGCCTTACCCGCTCTTGGGCTGCACAGGGCCTCCTGGGCTTCCTCCGCCTGGGCTGGGGCCTCAGTAGTCAGGCGCGACGAGCTTTGGTGGCGGGCCTTGATCTTGCGCAACACCTCTTCCCTCCATTCGGCAGCGGCCAGTTGTTGGGTCTCTTCGACCCTCCGGGTCAGATCCTGCGTTTCACCGCGGAGGAACTCGGCCTCCTCCACGGTCAGGTGTATTCCCTCCATAGTGAGGGAGGTGGCAGCTGGTGGGCCAGCGACGGAGGGCATCTCCTTCGCGGCGTCCATCTCTGCTGCAGGGTGCGGTCTCTCTGGACTTGTTGTGGCTACACCCTGTCTCCTCCTCCTTTTGGGGCGGCTCCAGGGCGGCTGGCTGACGGGCACTCCTTGGGACGTCCCATCCATCTTGACGGACACTACTATGCGGACAGTCTCTGATGCAAGGGGCGGTCTGTATTTTTGGCGCCATTGGGGAGCCAGGCCCACGATAGGAGGTCTTAGGTGGCTGTCATTTTTGCACATAATGGCGTCCGTTGTTCTTGGGCGGACGCCACATTGAGTGTATAAAGACAGTCTTTTGTGAAACGCGCACAGTACCCGGCGGCACTGGGGATTAACTTCTTCCGTTGCTGCGGGCACGCAATCCTGCCGACTACGCCATGCTTGTGATGCCCTCCCTGAGCCGTTTGGGGGGTGTACTCGGATGGCGGGCCGGTGGTATGTTGTGGCGGGATGTTGTCGTGGCCGTGGCCCGGTCCGTGCCCAGGGCTGTCACAATAAAAAGATGGGCTTTTGGATGAGTGGTTGTTCGACTACGCCACCTGTGGTTTCTGGTGAAGGCCACCAGCACTGCAACAGTCCTCTGAGGCTGATGTTCTGGCAGCCTGGTTGGTACTACTCCCCACAGGTGGAGCAGCGCCTCAGGGCAGCGTAAGAAGAGAGAGGGGGTATACAGAGTAGAGCGCTGGCGGGTGCAGAGCCGCGGAGGAATGAACAGTCAGAGGCAGTAATTGAAGTCATCCAAGTCTTTACTCACAGTTGTGCTTTCTCAGCTCAGAGCTTCTCTCTGCTGTCACACGGCGAGCTGCGGCCGCCAGGGTGGGGTTCAGCACACTCCGGGTAGTTCAGGTGCACTTGACAGGACCCACGCTCTAGTGTGTTCCTCTCTCTGGTTGTACTTGTACCGCCTTGTGTCCCCCACTGAGTCCCGTACAGGTACTGCGATGTCCTATATGGGTAACTTGTAGCTCCAGGACCGACTGGGTGCCCTTTTTGGTGACTGTGGTGTGAACGTGGCGTTAGGCAGGGTCCCTCTGGATAAACGCAGATTAAGGAATACAGGTGGCAACTCCGCTCTGTCCGTATCCCCCTGGGATCCACTTAAGCCTCCAGACTTTTCTGACAGGAACGTGAAGTGCAAAGTCAGATAATCGGGGACCGGTACCCCTTCTTGCGGCAGGGTCTCTCTGGCAGGGCCAGAATAAGGGTTGCAGGTGGCGACTCCGCTCCGTCCGCACCCCCCTGAGATCCTTTTGCCTGTGGAGCTTTTCTCCTCTGCTCCCCTCCTGGGCCTTCTTGGTTGGACTCTGACCGGGGACAGAGCCGGCTATAACTCAACTCTGACCCAATCCCCCGTCTCGAGGCCTGAGACCGGGAACCGCAGACCCCTGAGCCGGCCGCAGCCTTGTGCTGTCAGACCGTCCCAAAGACCCAAGACTAAAGACACGGTTATAAAAATGGCCTCTGATTATATATGATTCTATTAAGTGCTAAAGTAAAGTGCTTCCTCCACCCTCACTCACTACATGGTTCCCCCTGACTTTTGGTTACCCCCAACTCCTCTATTCTGGGTCGAGGCAGCACTATGGTGCTTTAGACCCCCCTGCAGAACAAGATTGGTGTAGTTTTGAGTGTGTGGTTGGGGTCCTGTGTGGTGCTCCATCCTTACCTCGGAGAGGAGATACCACACCTCGTTCTGAGATGCAGTACCCCTGTGGCGACTGAACCCTCAGGGGCGCCACAAATGTAACACCAAATGTGTAAAGAGGGTCCAATGCCCCTGCAATATCCAAGTCCAGTTCAATCTATTTTAGCTAGCACATATAAAGAACATCTATGCATAGGTATAAATAGCAATTGAAAAAAAGTGCATGTGACAGGGGGCAATGTAGAAAATTAATAATGCCAGCAAATCCAAAGTTCATATAAAAGCACAGGTCTAGTAGTTCAAAGCTCAAATAGTCTATAGTAGAAAAAGACCTGTACTGAAACACAGTCTACCTGTTAGTAGACAGCACAGAACCCACTTATACAATACAAGCAGAATGGTTGCTGATAGACCTGTGCATCATCAGTGGCTTCTGGTAGACCTGTACATGATCAAATGGATGAGGGAAGAGCCTGTTCTCCTGTTATGTATATGCTCCTGCCCCAGCATCAGCACATCAAACTCCATAAAACAGACACATTACCTTTGCAGATGATTTTTTTGTGTTTACCAGTGTAATCAGACCCAAATTTAAAATAATGCTTTGTAAAAATAATATCAAGAAGTCACATCAAAACTCCAATCTTCATATCAGATCCAGTGTTATCTTGATATAATTTATTACGTATAACAGTAAATCCTTTATCATTTTGAACACAAGTATATCAACTTTTTAAATCTAAAGAACAGATCAAAGTGACTTCTGAGATATCCAGAGTATTAATACACTGCAAAAATCATTTGTAGCTAATGATAGGTGCATTTGTATCCTTATATCAAGATAAGTCTTTGTCTAATGCCAAGATGTCTCATGTTCTATGGACTTTGATTAAAATTTGGGCAAACAAGTCCTTGTGAACTTAGGGTTAAAATATTGATTCTTCAGTCTATATTTAATGCTATCGCCATTATTTTTTACTAGATGGATGGCATTGAATTGAAGTAAAAAGAATATTGCATAATTATTTACCTATCATTAGAACGAGGGACTGGAGATTTCCATTCCCAATCACAATCCACTGCTCTTCTTGGCACAATATATGCATCTGCATCATGTGCACATAAGTATTGGAAGACGACCACCATACCAACTACCACTGCATAAACTAAACTACTATCAGTTCCCAGTGGAGACGTGGCTGTGCTAATTTCATCTTATAATTTATTTATGTTAGTGAACAAACCTTGATTGTGAGAAAAGTAAAATGCGATTCCGCAGCTGCCAATTCAGAGATGGAGACAAGGCCAGCAATATCCAATCACTCCACTGGCAGAACAGGCTACAATATATCAACATAATTCATTTCTGGCATTCAGAAAATATTTGGGAGCAGAATTGTAAAGATTAATGTAGGATTTAGTTTGGAGTGGATATTTATTGTAAGAAACAAACATGATGTGAGTCATGTCTTAAAATCATTTCACTTTAAAGTAATTTTTCTTAAATGGTCACTGTGCTTTCAGACCACTAGATCTCATTTGATGTATTATGGGCAAAAACCCAAAGAGATGAACTTTAATATAAGTTGGTGTGCATGCAGCATGTAAGCGTGTGTTCACACTGGCCACCAAACAGACAAAACCCAAGATAAAAACATAATAAGCAAATACCCCGCAGTAAATAGATAAATATCAATAGTGCATGAAAATAATATAGGATGCTTAATTAACATAATTTTGATTTAAAAAAAAAGTAAAAGCCACCCCACACGTCAAGGTGACCCTATTCGGGACAGTCCTAACCTCTATTATTAAAAGCTTACCATTTGTCAAGTGACGTACATTTGAATAAGTCCAATATGACTAACCAGATTAATTACAGGTTTTGGTATAAATTATATTACCACATGTCAAACAATTTACCAGTTGGTGCAGTAGATTCTAAGAAAACCAACAGATGCAGCATTGATGATCTGCATGTTTTGAGTCTGTGTATTTGAATAATTAATTGAAAGGCGGTGTGTTCAAAATAATAGCAGTGTGGAGTTCAATTAGTGAGGTCAATCATTCTGTGAAAAAACAGCTGTGAATCAGGTGGCCCTTATTTAAGGGTGAAGCAAGTATTTGTGTACATTTCTCCTTGAAAGCCTGATAAATATGGTTCGTTCGAGACATTGTTCAGAAGAAATGCGTACTTTGATTAAAAAGTTGATTGGAGAGGGTAAAAGTTATAAAGAAGTGCAGACAATGATAGGCTGTTCAGCTAAAATGATCTGCAATGCTTTAAAATGGAAGACTACCATTCGAATGAGAAAAAAGGAAAGGATGATCCAGCATATCAGGCTAGTTTCTTAAAATAAAACATAGCTTTTATTGTGCTCATTAAAACATTGCTACACATCAATTGTCCATGTGGTGCACTACAAGGATCAGGACCTACGCGTTTCAACGTTTAAGTCTTAATCAGTTGTGTATTTACCATTCGAATGGATCGAATGATAGTCAGAATGGCAAAGGCTCAGCTAATGATCAGCTCCAGGAGATCAAAGACAGTCTTAAGTTACCTGTGAGTACTGTGACAGTTAGAAGACGTCTGTGTGAAGCAAATTTCTTAGCAAGAAGTCCCTGCAAAAAGTACGAAAAGTGGACAGTAGAAGATTGGAAATGGGTGATTTGGAGTAATGAGACGAAAGTCAATAGACTAGGCTCTGATGAGTGCAAATAGGTCTGGAAAAGTTGTGATGTATATACCACCATGTGCGAACCCAGAGGCTGCTGGGGATGTGTTGTCAGGGGTGATGGCCCGGCTTCAGACTAAACACCCAAACTCTCTAACTGTAATTTCTGGGGATTTCAATCGAGTAAAGATCTCATCTGCAATACCAAAGTTCTATCAATATGTCAAATGTCCTACACGGGACAACAACACACTGGATCTCCTCTTTGCTAATGTTAAGAATGCTTATTCATCGGCTGCATTACCCCCCCTGGGGAAATCTGACCACAACCTCATACTATTGTCTCCTGCTTACCAACCAGATGTCCGCAAACAACCAGTGACAATTAAAAAGATAAGGAAGTGGTGTCCAGCAGCAGAGGAGGCGTTACAAGACTGCTTTGATTGTACAGACTGGGAGGTGTTGTGTACCATGAAAGAGAATTGTGATGTTAATGAGATTACTGGCAGAGTTACTGATTACATCAACTTCTGTATGGACATTGTAGTACCTGTTCAAGAGATTCGGTGTATGCAAACAATAAGCCATGGATTACAAAAGAGTTGAAACATTTACTAAACATGAAAAAACTGGCTTTTTAAAGGAGGGACAAGGAGGCGTTGAAAATTATACAGTGAGACCTAAAGGGGAAAATTAAGATTGCCCGTGAGGCATTCAGAGTTAAATTAGAAAATCAATTTGCACAAAAAAGCTCCAGAGAGGTGTGGGCTGGAATGAAGCTAGTGACTGGGTTTAAGGCAAGGTCGGAGCAGGGGGGTGGTGGACTTAGAATGGCTAATGAAATGAATGAGTTCTTCAATATATTCAGCAATAAAGGTGCGGTAGCAGCAGGGAAGGGGGAGGAGGCCGGGGAACAACTAGCTAAATTAACAGGGGGTGAAATAGATAATTTCTCGGTCTCCAAAAATGACGTGAGGGACCAGTTTAGTAAGCTGGCCATTGGCAAAGCAGCAGGGCCTGACGGTCTCAGTCCACGTGTCCTCAGAGTGTGTGCAAATGAGTTGTGTACTGTCTTCCAGCATCTCTTTAACCAGAGCTTACAATCAAAGAGAGTACCAGTGCTATGGAAGACTTCCTGCCTGGTGCCGGTTCCCAAGACTACCTTCCCGGCTTCCCCGGGGGACTATAGACCGGTGGCCTTAACATCGCATGCGATGAAGTCCTTGGAGAGAATAGTACTTGCTCACTTGTGTCCGAGGGTGATGGCGCATACTGATGCTCTTCAGTTTGCGTACCGGCAGGGACTGGGGGTGGACGATGCTGTAGCGTCTCTGAAACAAACAGTACATTCCTTTTTGGACAATGATGGAACCACAGTGCGTGCTTTGTTCTTTGATTTCTCTAGTGCGTTCAACACATTACAGCCACTCTTACTGCGTGGAAAGTTGATTAAAATGGTGGTGGATGAGGGACTTGTGAATTGGATAATTGACTACCTGTCGGATAGGCCACAGTTTGTTAGGTGGGGGACGGCTACATCAGATAGTGTACTGAGCAGTGTCGGAGCCCCGCAGGGAACAGTGCTGTCGCCATTCCTCTTTACATTGTACACAGCTGACTTTCAGTATAAATCAGACCGTTGTCACCTCCAGAAGTACTTGGATGACTCTGTGATAGTTGGCGGTATTGGGAAGGACCAAGATGAAGAGGAATATAGAAGGGTGGTTGCGGACTTTGTAGTACGGTGCCAGGCTAACCATCTAGAACTAAATGTTAAGAAAACCAGGGAGTTGGTGATGAGCTATGGAAGGTGCAAGAAGGTATGCCTACCTGTTACCAATGACGGTCAGGATGTGGAGATGGTGGACAGTTTCAAATATTTGGGGGTTTACCTGGATAGCAAGCTAGACTGGAAGTGCCACATGGAGAAGGTCTACAAGAAGGGGATGAGTAGATTGTACTTCCTAAGGAAGTTAAGGTCTTTTAATGTGTGTGGCAAAATGCTTGAGGTGTTCTACCAATCCATTGTGGCTAGTGCCACCTTTGCGGCAATAATTTGCTGGGGTAACAGTGTGCGTGTTGCTGACGCCAACAAGCTCAACAAACTTATAAAGAAGGCTAGCGCGACGGTGGGCCTACAGCTTGGGACTTTTGAAGAGGTGGTAGAGGATAGGATTAAGAAGAAGTGCAGAGCTATAATGGGCAACAACACACACCCGCTTTATGAACTGTTTGCGAAACAGAAGAGCACATTCAGCAATTGCCTAATACAACTAAGGTGTAAAAAGGAAAAAAACAGGAGATCGTTTGTTCCAACAGCTATGGGGGTGTTTAACAAATGTCTGAAAAGCAATGTCTAAAGCATTCCAAATGTTATGTTATCATATGTGTCATGTTCGAGATCTGTGTTCTGCTGCTGTGATACCGCAATTTCCTCCGGGATAAATAAAGTATATCTTATCTTATCTTATCTTAAAAAACAAGGTAAAAAGGGGCTAACGGATTGAGAAATTGAAGGAACTGTCAAGTTCAGTGGAAGAAGCCTGATGATATGGGGTTGTGTCACAGCCAAAGCCATTGGATATTTCACCATGATCAATGGTGGTCTCAGTGCTGAGCTATATATTGAAAAACTTGGCATTCATATGACTCAAATAGATTCTTTATCAAATTTTAATAGGGGAAATGAAGTACAAAAAAAAAGTAAAAACGTTTCGGTCACAGTTGACGTTCATTAGTGTACTAAAATAAAATACAAGTGTGAGGTCACAGTAAAAATAGTCATGTATCAAAGGGAAAATAACAATGACAATATCAGTAAATAACAGGAATCAACACATGTCAATGGGTACAAAGGGATGGGGACAAACATTGGCCCTCAACATGCTAACTGTTATATGTCCACATTTGAGGACAGGGTTGTCTACCCCAACCCTTTGTACAAATCACAATCCATTTTATGGAAACGTTATATAGATGATATATTCTGCATATGGGGGGGCACGCCCAAGACCCTTAATGAATTTTTTGCTACAATCAATGCCGCCTGGGATGGACTGCGAGTCACCATTTTCTTGAGCACAGACTCAATTCATTTCTAGACACCATGAGCCTTAAAGATAAAGATGGCCAACTTTCCTCTGATCTTTATATTAAACCTACTGACCGAAACGGACTATTGCACTACAACAGCCTACATCCTAAATCAACTATCACCTCAGTCCCCAAGTCCCAATTCCATCGTGTCAGAGGCACTGGCAGTAATCCCTCCACCTGTGACATTAGACTCAAGGAGATGCAACAAAAATTTGAGGAAACGGGCTATCCTCTTGACTTGTTACAACAATCCATGCAATCTCCAATTTGTACACGCACCCCAACATCTAACCGGATCCCGTTTGTACATAAATACCATCCGGCAGCATTCATGCTCCATAAAAAAATCTGACAACACTGGAACATTCTTAAAAGCGCCTATCCATCTGTACCTGAATTAAATTATCCTTCCCTCCCATGTTTCAAAAGAGACCCTAATATTAAAGATCGTCTCATCCATGCCGATTTTGGCATGGCAAAAAGCTCGCCATGCCAGGGGTTTCTGGAGACACCAAAGACTGGTACGTTCCCTTGTCATCAGTGCTACCAATGTGGCAACATTCTCCGTGGGAGCACCATATATCATCCTCACTTGGGTAAACAATATCCCATCAAAGATTATCACATGATTAATTCCACTTTTGAAGTATGCCTCATCAAGTGCCCCTGTGGCCTTATTTATATAGGTAAAATGACCCAGCCCATTAGGGATCGTATTTCTAAGCACAAGTCCACCATACGCTAAAAGAATTTGCTGCTCCCATTACCATACCATTTTGCATCGGCCAATCATTCAGTGTTTCAATTGAAATTTCAGGTGATTGAGCATGTCCCTCCACCACGACGTGGAGGGGACTGCATTCGCATGCTCAAATACAGGGAGGCCTACTGGATACACAAATTGCAATCTTTAAGTCCTAGAGGTCTTAACAGGGAATTTGACCTCCTCTTGTACACTTGAACGGTTCATAGTTGTGATTACTACGACATTGTTCTACTTAAAGCCCCCTACATGTTTTGTAATAATCTCTTTGAGACTTGTTCCTGTGCCATCACTGTCTCAGCAATGTATATGACCCAATTATGCTAGTTTTTGACTCTGACCATAAGAATTTCCAGTGAATATGTTCGATTCCATTATGATGGTTCTCCCTGAAGATAACTTGATATAAGGAATAGTATTTGCATAAGTACTGATTGATCTATTCATTTGTCTAACATATACCTTGTTATTTTCTAGAATCTGCCTTAACATCCACATTTCCCCTCCTGATTCCCATCCTACACCTCCGGACCATCCCTTACAACCTTGGTTCCACCCATTCTTGTCATCCCCAGTAATGGACGCTATCTGTAGCACTGTGGAACGCATAATATCGGTGGTGGAATGCACTCGGTGCGTCACCTCCGCCCATGTGATCCACCGACATCCAATAAGACCTGTCGACGTCATCGTGGCGTCATTTCCGGTCTCGCAGGTTAGGACCTGCAGGACCGGAAATGACACCACGATGACTGGAGCACATCCACGGTGTATGCATCACACTGACACCAATCCTGGGCTCCTAATTGCCTCTAGATTCTGCCCAATCTCTATTTAAATGCCCTTCTAGCATTTCTCTCCTGGCGCCAAAAGGAACAAACGGTGGATACCGTGCTCCCACTGCCAGGACTTCCTCCTCCACTTTCAGTTTGCACTAGGGGTATTTTTTTCCCCTGCTTCTACCGTTCCTGCTATTAGACTGGTACTTCCATTAAATCTATATACTCACATTCTTTATGTATCCAGAGCTACCGCTCCTTTGGACACCTGTCCATTACAGGCTCACCGGTTACAATTTACTGGTATGCTTTTCATCCTTTTTTCTTTTACCTTCCCCTTTTTCCCTGTCCCCATCCCTTTGTACCCATTGACATGTGTTGATTCCTGTCGTTTACTGATATTGTCATTGTTATATTCACTTTGATACATGACTATTTTTACTGTGACCTCACACTTGTACCACCATTTATTTCTGTTTTGTTATTTTATTTTGGTACACTGATGAAGGTTAACTGTGACCGAAACATTTACTTTTATTTTTTGTACTTCATTTCCCCTATTAAAATTTGATAAAGAATCTATTTGAGTCATATGAGTGCCAAGTTTTTCAATATAGACTATTGGCTTTGGACCTTACTTGTGCACCAACCTACTCCAGGAGTGCGGTAGTTTTTTGTATACTCAGTGCTGAGTTATGTGTGAGTATCCAACAAGACAAGTTACTTTGCACACTCCAGTACTATGGGTATGAATAGGATGACATAGTGTTCCAGCAGGACAAAGACCAGAAGCATACATCGAGATTGGCGAAAAAATGGTTCAATGACAATGAAGTAGAGGTGCTGGATTAGCCTCCACAGTCCCCAGACCTCAACCCAATTGAACCCTTATGGGTAGAGTTGAAGAAAAAACTGTATACATACCCAAGTGAGTCGACCAGTATGCACCAACTTTGGGAATGTGTAGAAGAGACCTGGGATCAGATTTTGGTCAAGACATAATTGAATCTGATCAAGAGCATGCCCAGAAGGATTCAGGTAGTGTTGAAAGACAAAAATGGATTTATAAAATATTTAAACAATAATAAAAATTTTAATTTAGATTTTTAGGAGCAAAACAGTAACAATGCAGTGACATGACAAGAATCTGCATAACTAATCATAGGCAAAATAGTCGCAAGTCAAATTTATGTATGAGATAGCCAAGATGATTGTCTATAAAATAATGGTAGTCTCATGTTCGAAATAGTAGTGGATAGTCAGATATAGAGCTTGAAAGTCAAAAGTTCAAAACATTGTTACCCTTTTGCTCATCACTGTATATATAGCGCTGTCCTCAGTAGTGTAGCTACCAGGAGGGCAGAGGGTGAGGTCACCCCAGACCCCTGAATCAGAGAGGCCCACCCGAATCTTACACCACTCCAAACTGTATCTGTGTGGGCAGCACACCAATACAGTTCATCTTTACATTCTGAATGGCCTCACTATCTTTGCACCCCATATACTATACAATACCATCAATTTTTGTCTTCCAACAGTCTTAGAGGGATCTATCCACTGTGGGTTAGTGTCAGACCAATAGCGGTGGTTTTGTTTGTTAACTTCACCATTCACAAAAAAGTTTGCCTCATCACTGAACATAATGTTCTGTGTAAACTGAGGGTCCTGTTCCAATTTTTGTTTTGCCCATTCTGCAAATTCAGTGCGCCGATCTGGGTCATCCTAATATCCACCGAAGGGATGTTTGACTGATGCCACTCTCAAGTGACATGCGGCGAGTTCTACGCTGTGGGCTCTTGCTGAATGAAGCTAGGACAGCCACTGATGTTTCTTCATTAATGACAGTTTTCTTGAGTCCACATTTTGGCAAATCCAACACTGAACCTGTTTCACGAAATTTGGCAAGCAGTTTGCTAACTGTAGCATGGGAGATGGGTGGTCTCGTAGGGTGTCTTGCATTGAAATCTGCTGAAATGACCCGGGTACTGCGTTCATCAAACATCAAAACAATTTCTATCCGCTCCTCATGTGTTAACCTCTGCGACATGGCTGTAAACAAAGAGAAACTTGTAAGTAACTCATGAAAGAATAAAGTTACGTTAAAACCAAGCACACCATTGTTTTTCTTATGAAATTCTCAATAAGTCTGATGTGTCACATGACCCTTTTCCCATTGAAAAAAATAAAGTTGGATCCAAAATGGCTGACTTCAAAATGGCCACCATGGTCACCACCCATCTGGAAAAGTTTTCCCCCTCCGATATACTAATATGCCACAAACAGGACGTTGATATCACCAACCATTCCCATTTAATTTAGGTGTATCCATATAAATGGCCCACCCTGTAGTGTCCTCTCCAATTTACTGCCCATTTATCATACAACAGTATATCCACCTCCCAATCCAACCATAGATATCATCTAATCCTTTGTATTACTTGGATATTTGGGTTATTGTTGTGGATTTATCACTGCTAAAATCAGTAGAAATTACACCTGAATTACATTGTATGGCAGTAATGACATTGTGTCACCTTGTAAAAGGTTTCAGAGGTCAAGGTAGATAATTAAAGTCCATTTCATCTATATGCTAATGAATTGGCTGCGTGGCCTGGTCTGGTCACTTTAAATAACATCTGCTGCTCCTGTTGATGACACCACGGAATGTTGTGGTTTCTGGCTCCGCCCCCTTGCATTATGACATCACACACATTATATAAGGAGCTGCAGAGACAACATTCCATCTGAAAGTTGCAGTTATTGGAGAGAGAGGTAAGTCGGCTCTATGTCACCTCTTGTTGTGTCCTTCATTCTCTTCTTTCATCTATTTCTCATTTATTTTTTATTCATTAAGGATTCTTTATTCTATATAATACAACAGGTCCAAAATGAATACTGAACCCCTCAGATTAGGTGACGTCCATGTTTTACAGAATTTCTTCCAATAGTAAAGACAGATACATCCCGTCACATCCTATATATCCAAGTGCAGAAATGACAGTGATTTACCGATTCTCCATCACATCTTATTGGTTTCTGACTTACTTGCTCATCACATCCATAGAATAGTTATAGAATAATTATAATTGAAAGAATCCCCTCAGCCATAACTGGAACACAACAACTTCTCAATTTTTGGGCCATGTATTGTTTTACAATCATTCAAATCTGGGAGATGAACGTTATATCCTGTAAAGCGAACACATGTAACCTGAAGATGCAGTAATTATGTAATTGTCTGGTGTTATTGAGACATATAGTGATATACAATCCAGATCAAAAATTTAAATCCAACCAATATTGGGAAATACCTGTACAACACCAATGTATATACATATTAGCTCCATATATAGTGAAACTATTTAAATAGTTCCCCATATTGGTAGGATTCCTATTGTTTGATCTCTAGTGTATTGAGCAATGCACTTCAATGGAAGCTGGCAGTAACAGCCACCACTTGGAAGATCACGGAATGTTGGGGTTGTTGATTCCGCCCCCATTAGATACTTCATGTGATGTCACTGAATGTTATGGTTGTTAGCTCTGCCCACATTAGCTCTTATTTTTCATGTCATGGAATGTTCTCGTTGCTGGTTTTGCCCCCATCATCTACTATTTGTAATGTTTTGGTTGTTGGTCCCTGATTTGGCACCCAAATAAGCCAAGCTGAAGGATGATGATAATGGACTTTATCTTGTTACCTCATGAACATTCTTGGTGTTGCCCCTCAGGAGGTGGCCAGTTGACATTTACTTGTGTTCAACTATATAAAGTGTGCTGCTTATCTGATGGTTAGTGCTGCGCTCACTCATTACTAGTGATGGGCGAGCACTAAAATGCTCGGGTGCTCATTGCTTGAGCCAAGCACATTCGAATACTCGGTTGCTCGACTCGAGCAATGAGCCCAATGTAAGTCTATGGGAAATTCAAGCATTTTTCAGGCGGTTCCCTCCGGCGATCTGCAGAGGGCCTAAAAATTGCCCAAATCGAAGGGAACAGTGCTTAAATGGCATGGGAACAGCATGGGGAAGACCTCTGGAAGCATTTCTGACTCCCAAGTCACTGCTGCCAACAATGTTGTCAGAGGTATTACGCCACTTTTACGGACACACAATAAAACACAAAAACGAAACCAAAATGGATTTTCCTGGGAAATATGTTAAGGAACATCCTTTCCATGGTAATGACTTGTATATAAGGCAAAATAAATAACCAAAAAACAAAAATACTCCTCCACATCTTGGTTTATGTTCACAAGTAGCGTTTTTGATGCGTTTTTGCACTTTTGCATTGCTTTCAACCGTGACAAATGCATTCACCGGGAAATGTCATTTTGACATTTTACAACCTTATCTGGCCATGTGGTGTGTGAGACATGATCAGACATATCCTGTTTCATTTATGAAGGAGGGACTCTGAAAGTCACAAAGCCTATTTTTATAGGGCCATCAGGCAGGCTTTACTACTTTTAAAGGGTCAGCAGTCGGCCCTCGCTATTCTTAAAGAGCCATCAGCCGGCTATGCTTTGTCATTCCCATTACTAAAGATTGGGTCTTCTATACTGTTATTGCATATGCAGTGAGTGGCAGGTCTGCCCAAAATTTGGATACACCCCAATACCCCTTTGAAAATTTGGATGCACCCCAATACCCCTTTGAAAATTTGGACGCACCCCAAAACCCCTTTGAAGAGACTTAGAGGATGTTCCCATAATTAGGAAGTGGGTCTCCCATACTGTTTGCCTATGCAGTGAATGCAAGGGTTGCCAAAAATTTGGAGGCACTCCAATGCCCCTTGGAAGGGACGTGGAGGTCAGAGGGCCTCCTGAAAACAATGTTCCCATTATTAGGAAGTGGGTCTCCCATTGTGTTTGTCTATGCAGTGAATTCAAGGGTTGCCAAAAATGGGCACTCGGCATGATGGGAGGAAGGAGGTTCAGGGTGAAGAATATGTGGTCCAGACTCACGGCTACTGAGAATTGACCGTGTGGAAGACAGGGTGGTGGTGGTGGTGGCTAAGTGACTGGAAGCATTATCTGCTATCCAACCAATAACCTTTTCACACTGCTCTGTATTCAATAGTGGTGTTCTGCGGTCCCCTATTAATTGGGACAGGAAGGTCGAGCGAGAAGATGTGGGTGTTTGTTGTGGCACAATTTCAGATTGCCCACGACCTTGGCCTCTGCATGCACCATCACATCAACTTCCCCGTCCCTTGCCACGTGCCTTGCCCATCTTAAATGAAGGACAATATCTTCCACGCTCACCACAAATGGCTGAATTTGGAGCGAACTTATATGTGATCCGTGTGACGGACAAACCACAGTTTTAAATAGCTGGCCTGTAGGTGACTATTTTGAACAGCAAACTTGTGTCAATAGCTTCACTGACACACTGAAATTTTTTTAATGGAGGCCAGAAATGGCAGTATTTTCAGTGCAAATATATGTGATCTGTGCGACGGACAAATCACAGTTTTAAATAGCTGGACCTGGCTGTATTCTGCAATGCCAACAAGCAAATAGCGCAGAATAACGGTGTTCTCTGGTTTGCATTTTAAGCAAATAATGAGGATTAAGATCCAAAATAAAATTATTCCTGGCCACTGAGACCTGGGCCTATTTCTAGAAATATTTAACAGCAGCAGCAGCAGCAGACAAAACTGGAATGGTGCCTCTTGTGCTATATGCACTGCAGTCTGCTATATACACTGCCTGCCTGATATCTCTGCAGATGGATTAGTCCTCAGAAGGACTGTTTGTTGAGATGGATATGTGTCTCTAATATCGTTTTGTATACCTACACTAACTAGAAACAAGAAAATCTCTCCCTAGCTCAGCAGCACCTCTCCCTACACTGTCTGATTCTGGAGTGACTGTGACAAGCACGGCGGTGCCAGTTCTGATATAGACCTGATGACGCTGTGCAGCCATCCAATCACTATAATGCCACAACCACCATGGCTGCAGCATTACAATGAGTGGCAGGCAATCCCTGCATGTTGATTGGCGCTCTAAAGAGCACCATATATGCAGGGAGGGGACCCGAGCGCCCGCCGAGCAACCTGGAAATACTCGTCGAGCGCCGAGCATCTCGAGTAGTGAGATGCTCGAGCGAGCACCGAGCAGTAGCGAGCATGCTCGCTCATCACTACTCATTACATGTAAGTGCATTACTCTGTCTGGGTCTCCTACCACATCCAAAATATATTGAACCCCATATTAGAGCCACCACTCCTGAATTTGTCTCTTCCTATCCTACCCCTGGTATATGGGGAGAGATATCTACTCCTGTGGGAGGGATAGTTTATAGTGGCGTGGATGGAGCACACTTGATCACTCCAAAAAATAAACCAGGAGGAGATAGACAGGATGACTGAGGCACAATTGTCACCTCAGGCCTCCACCTATCCTGGACAGGTTGGGAGTTAAACTAGCAAATAAACTAAATAAATATGCTAATATAATGAATGGAATAGTGAAACAATAAGTTCTATTCATACTCTTAATGAGGAGGCTGCTCAGGTTAGGAAGGTAGCCCTTCACAGAATTACCCTTAACTACCTGTTAGCAATTGAAGGTGGAACTTGTGCTGTTATAGCTGAGGAATTCTGCTTCTGGATTGAAGATGCACATGATTAAAATGAGAGAAACATGGACATGGTAAAAGAGCTGCAACAAAAAGCTAGAGACATACATCCAAGGAGGGATGGAATTCCTTCTCCTGGATGGAGTCTATCAGAGTTTGGTTAAACAATATACTCTTAACTTTGCTAAAGCCAATAGTGGTAGTGATAGGATTGATTGTATTCATCTTGATTGCCTGGAAATTATTAATGTGATGTGTTTCTCATTGCAGGAAATGAATTATACTTTGGAATCACTGTCGACACAGACAGAAGAGGACCAATAATATGTCCGCCCCTGATTTTAACCATAGGAAGGATGACACTACAGCTACAGAGGTGACCGTCTGATAGCCTAGCTCGACTACCCACCTCTCCTGAAGACCCTTTCAGCCTTTTGAGACTTGGGTGGAGGACATCATCTCTGAAAATAGGGTCCCAGAGCTGCACCCCAACAGTTTGAGCAGCACTCTCACTCTCCGGAGTGTTTCTTGTGGTGGGATGCAGGTCTGGACAACAGTCGTCTGTCGTCCTTCTATTAGATAGATAGGAATGAATGTATGTGTGTGTATGCTTTAATAAAGATTGAGGAATGCTTAGATGAAATGACAACTATAAGGCAGCCAGGAATGGATGTCAGACATCCCATCATCTATGCAGGCTAGCTGCATACTTCGTGTAGTACGGGCTGTCAAAGGGGTCATTTCACAATAGGCAGGAACATAGGTAGCGCAGGTCTGGACCGCTGTCGTCATCCTATTAGGTAGATAGGAATGAATGTATGTGTGTCTATGCTTTAATACAGATTGAGTGAATGCTTAGATGAAATGACAACTATAAGGCAGCCAGGAATGGATGTCAGACATCCCATCATCTATGCAGACTAGCTGTATACTTTGTGTAGTACGGGCTGTCAAAGGGGTCATTTCACAATAGGCAGGAACATAGGTAGCTAGGTTACATAATGTGTAATAATGAAACTATCAAAGGGTGAGGTACTGTGGAAGAAATGACAATTCCATTGTCCTCCCTTTGATCTTAATATCTCTACATTTTGTATAATAATTAGAAAATGTTCAATAAAAACAATTTGAACAAGAAATAGAATATCTTTTCGTGACTCCTTCATGAACATTGTGTATACTAAATACTAAAATACTGTAAGAGCCGCCCCCGGCTGAGCCAAGCTGAAGGGGGAGAATGGACTTTATCTGGTCACTTCATGAACATTCTTGATGTTGTCCCTCAGGAGGGGCCAGTTGGCATTGTAGATGTGTATAACCTTATAAAATGTGCTGCTTATCTGATGGTTAGTGCTGCGCTCACTCATTACATGTAAGTGCATTACTCAGTCACTAAGCGCTCGCTCACACAGTCATCGATTCTCTCATGCGAGAGAATAGGGCCGATTATGCTGATGTCACTTGGAGCAAACTCTGTCAGAGTTTGAGCCAAGTGTAATCTTAGGCCACGTTCACACATACAGTATTTGGTCAGTATTTTACATTAGTATTTATAAGCCAAAACCAGGAGTGGAACAATCAGAGGAAAAGTATCATAGACACATGTGCACCACTTCTGCATTTTTCACCCACTCCTGGTTTTGGCTTACAAATGCTGATATAAAATACTGACCAAATACTGAACATGTGAACGTTGCCTTAGTGTGATCTAACTCTGTTGCATAAGAGAATCGTATCATAGGTGCGGAAAAGACAGAGAACTTTTTAGTTCTCCATCTTCTCTATTCTCTGTGTCCACGGTAATGGGACTGCACTTGGATGACATCCGAGTGCAGTCTGATATTTTACAAGCATGCTACAATTTTTTTTCTCATGCCGTATCTACATGAGAAAAAAATTGCAGATCTGCACTGCCCCGTATTATAACATTGGGCCTACTGCTACCTGATAAAACATCGGATAGCACTCAGCTATGTTATATTGTCCTGTGAGCGGGCCCTTATTGTAATAAACTAACTTTCTTTTCCCTTGCAACAGCTGTCATAACATTGGTTTATTATCCAAACATGACCCCCGTCTATTACTGAGAGCTGTAGAAGACCATGTACAGTCATGGCCAAAAGTATTGAGAATGAGACAAATAGTAATTTTTCCAAAGTTTACTGCTTCATTTTTTGTAATGGCAATTTGCATATACTCCTGAATGTCAAAGAGTGATCAGCTTAACAGCAATTACTGTACTTGCAAAGTCAATATTTGCCCAGAAAATGAACTTTAACCCCCAAAACACATTTCAACATCATTGCAGTCCTGCCTTAAAAGGAGCAGCTAACATCGTTTTAGTGATTGATTCATTAACACAGGTGTGGGTGTTGATGAGGACAGGGCTGGCAATCAATCAGTCATGATTAAGTAAGAATGACATCACTGGACACTTTAAAAGGAGGCTGGTTCTTGGTATCATTGTTTCTCTTCAGTTAACCATGGTTATCTCTAAAGAAACACGTGCAGCCATCATTGCACTGCACAAAAATGGCCTAACAGGGAAGAGTATCGCAGCTACAAAGATTGCACCTCAGTCAACAATCTATCGCATCATCAAGAACTTCAAGGAGAGAGCTTCCATTGTTGTCAAAAATGCTCCAGGGTGCCCAAGAAAGACCAGCAAGCGCCAGGACCGTATCTTAAAACAGTTTCAGCTGCGGGATCGGACTACCAGCAGTGCCGAGCTTGCTCAGGAATGGCAGCAGGCTGGTGTGAGTGCTTCTGCACGCACTGTGAGGCGGAGACTCTTTGAGCAAGGGCTGGTTTCAATGAGGGCAACAAAGAAGCTGCCCTCTCCAGAAAAAACATCAGGGACCGACTGATATTCTGCAAAAGGTACAGGGAGTGGACTGCTGAGGACTGGGGCAAAGTCATTTTCTCTGATGAATCCCCTTTTCGATTGTTTGGGACATCTGGAAAACAGCTTATTCGGAGAAGAAGAGGTGAGCGCTACCACCAGTCTTGTCTCATGCCAACTGTAAAGCATCCTGAAACCATTCATGTGTGGGGTTGCTTCTCAGCCAAGGGAATTGGCTCACTCACAGTCTTGCCTAAAACACAGCCATGAATAAAGAATGGTACCAGAATGCCCTCCAAGAGCAACTTCTCCCAACCGTCCAAGAGCAGTTTGGCGCCCAAAAATGCCTTTTCCAGCATGATGGAGCACCTTGCCATAAAGCAAAGGTGATAACTAAATGGCTCATGGAACAAAACATAGAGATTTTGGGTCCATGGCCTGGAAACTCCCCAGATCTTAATCCCATTGAGAACTTGTGGTCAATCATCAAGAGACGGGTGGACAAACAAAAACCAACAAATTCTGGCAAAATGCAAGCATTGATTATGCAAGAATGGACTGCTATCAGTCAGGATTTGGTCCAAAAGTTGATTGAGAGCATGCCAGGGAGAATTACAGAGGTCTTGAAGAAGAAGGGGCAACACTGCAAATATTGACTTGCTGCATTAACTCATTCTAACTGTCAATATAACCTATTGGTACTCATGATATGATTGCAATTATATTTCTGTATGTGATATAAACATCAGACAAACACTAATAAAAACCAGAGGCCAGCAGATCATGTGAAAATATAATTTTGGTGTCATTCTCAAAACTTTTGGCCATGACTGTACACTCCAGCAGTAATCACTTACATTTCCTTTGTGTAATATGATTAGAGTTGAGCCACCCCCCCGTAGTGTTCAGGTTCGGTTCGGTTCATAGAACACCGGTATGTTCGCCGAACTGTTCGTCGAACACCGTTAAAACCAATGGCAGGCAAACAAAAACACATAGAAACACATAGAAAACACCTTCAAAGGTGTCCAAAAGCTGACAAACTGCTCAGAAGACACAACTAACACATGGAAAAGTGACAAGTACATATAGTCATGCGAAAAGAAAAGAGGTGGAGGAGTAAAAGGAGGGGGAGACACAGATATAGGCATGTCATGCCCTTCTAAAATCAAGAAAGGCTGGAGTAAAAATCTAAAATCAGCCTACCAACACCCAGACGTCGTGACAAGAAAATTAAAAAAAGAAATATCTTTAGGTAGAATGGCGGTTCCATTCAGAACACTTTCCTTACAAGACGTAGTGGTATCCCCGTTGGGAGTCGTGCCAAAAACGGAACCCAATACATTCGGACTAATCCACCATTTGTCATATCCAAGGGGCAGGTCAGTAAACGACAACATCAACGTGGAACCAGGTACAGTAGTATATACTGTACATCCTTTGACAAGGCAATCAGGCGGGTCAAGAAGTTGGGAAGGGCCACCCTAATGGCCAAAACAGACGTTGAGGGGGCGCCTATTGGGCTGCTTCTGGGAAGGAGCATACTATATAGATCGCTGTTTGCCCATGGGGTGCTCCAGATCCTGCTCGCTATTTGAGGCGTTTAGTTGCTTCCTCGAATGGGTTGTCATGGACGTTTCTAAGGGGGCACATATTATCCATTACCTCGACAACTTCTTATGCCTGGGTCCAAAAGATTCACCACAGTGTGAATACACGCGGCAGTCCACCTGTGAGAAGGAGAGAGCTGGAGGGAGAGCGGACACCACAGAGCCGAGGAGTTACATTGATGACATCTTAATAATCTGGACTGAGTCTGAACAAGAACTTCTAAATTTCCATGACGAATTCAATACATTTCATCCCACCATAAACTTGACATTGGACTACTCAAAAACGGAAATCAACTTCCTGGATATCACCATAAAAATTCAAAATGGTTCAATCCAGACCTCGGTGTATTGGAAACCTATTGACCATCCCACACACCTCAGACGGGGACAGCTGTCACCCAAAACACATTAAAAAGTCCATCGTCTACAGTCAGGCCCTTAGATATAATTGTATCTGTTCCAGCCCAAAGGACAGGGATAAACACTTAAACCATCTTAAAAAAGACAATTTTAAATCAAGGCTACCACCCCACCTCCTTTGATGATCATATCATTAGGGCCACAAGGATCCCTAGAAGTCAATTACTTCAATACGGAGAAAAAGAGGAAAATAATTGTCTTCCTCTGGTGGTGACCTACAACCCACAGCTTGAGGTACTAAGAAAAACTGCTAAAAAACATCATATCCTAGGGTTTGGAGTGGATGGATTCTGTTTCAGGACTCACCTGATTTTCATGACCTATTCTAATAGTTTCAACAGATGCTTGTGACTCGCCCCCTGGGCCGTGGGGCACTCGGATCCGGGCAATTAGGGAAACGATGGGAGTAGTAGTGGCAACCCGGTTCCGTGGCTCAGGGTGGTCAGGCCAGTGGTAGTCCGTTATATTGATTATGTCCGACTACGCCACCCGTGGATTTGCGGTTATTAGGAACCGCCGCTGCATGCAGACCACTGGGGCTGATGAGATGTGCAGCTATGGTAGTGTGACTCCCCACGGGAAGAGTGCGGCCCCAGTGCAGTATAGTGGATGGTGGGAGTGATGGTAGTGCTGGAGGAGCAAGGAGCACACAGACAACAGGTTGCAGTCCAGGGTCTTTACTAAACAGGTAAACTGACCCACAAACAGTCCCAGCTAGGAGGGGACCTGGATGTCTGAGAGCAACGGGGAAATTGGCCCTGGTCAGGGTGAGGGTGTAGGCCTACCGTGCTTTCTGCGCTCCTTCTGACTATCTCCTCCTGATAGGATAACAGCCCACGTTTACGAGCTTCCGTGCTTTCTCGCCTGTATGGCCTGCGACGTGGGTTCCTTTCTGCTCCCAGCCTTGTACGGCTTTACTGGTCCCTTCGGTTGTGGCAGGGCCTCCAGGCTTCTTAGGCCAAGGAATGTACAGTCCCTTGCGGACTGGTTCTCTGCTGGGGGATGTGGAATCCCTCCAGCCTCAGACACCAAAGTCTGGTAAAGTTAAGTCTTTTCTCTGCCAAGACAGGCTCTCTTCGCCTCTTGTCTCTGGCTTGTGGCTCTCTCCTACTGCCACACTTCCTCTTAGGTTACAATGCAACTTTCTGTCCCTGCTCCACTCTGGGACACGTCTCAAAGCTGAGACAGGCAATCCTGTCCCCAGTACCAGCTTTTATAGGGGCAGCCAGCTCCCCCTACTGGCCTGAGACAGGAGTCATTGCATGCTAATGTTCCCCTAACCAGAGAACCTCCCCCTTGCTCTCAGACACAGCTTTAATTACACTTGTGGCATCCAGGTAGGGTGACACATTCCCCCCTAGTGAAATTTAGTACTCCGGGACTAAACAATAAACAAAGACAATATGCATAACCATAAAACATTAATAGACAGACGACGCACAAATTGAGTTCTTTAGGTCACAGTGTGGCCTGTGACCGGGTGTCCATATCACCAAAACAACGGGGAGCCTTAACCAGGTGGGGGTCTGTCCTACCCCAAGTCCTTTACAGTCTTAGTTCATTCCTGGGTTAAGCTCCGAACGCAGTCCATACAAGGTCCCGGTTATAAAAAGTCCATAACCTGTGAATCCTTACGGTAGCTGCAAGAAACTGAAACACAGAATTACCAAACAAGCAAGTAACTTGGCAAACAATTCAACATTTGGCAACAGGGTTATTTACAATTTTAGTACATCCTATATTCTCCAGCGAGCGGGTATCTGTCCCTTTGTGCTCCTGGTTGACCTACGTAGCCCACTGTCTGGTGGTGGACCAACCTGGCTTTCCCCACTAGCGTTAGGGGTACAGCTACCAGCTGGGTGTACAGGTAGGGCAGGCAGCTGTCTGCGGGTTCTTTGGCTTACCGCAGGCATGGCAGGCTCACTGTCAGCAGAGGGTTGACTCTCCTGGGCTGCTGGAACAGGCTCTTCTGCCTCTGGAACCGCTTGCTCCTCTTCACCTTCCGGCTCTGGTGTTGGTTGTTGCTGTGCCGGTTGCAGGAAATGCAGGACGGGTACCACTATGGCATCATTTATGCGAGTCCAGGACTGAGGGAACTCTCCGAGAACGGTGCTGATCATTTCTTCCTTGTCCTCTGCGGGTTCAAGGTCACTCTGATCCTCTTCTGCACTACGGAGTTGCTCGGGGCATCTTTTGAGGTGGTCCCTGGAGACGACACTAGTGGTTTCTCCTCCGTCCTTGGTGATCACGCACACCTTTGGGTTGTCGTGGTCAGACTGCAGTACGGTGTAGGGTTCCCTTTCCCACTGGTCGTCCAACTTATGTAGCCTTCTCTTCCGCTTTAGGACTTGCTCACCAGGTTCTAGGGGACTAGCAGGGGCGTGTTGATTGAAGAGTCTTTCTTGCTTCTCTCTCACCTGGGCCAGGCTCTTCTCCACACTCTCCTGTACCTTCTTGTACTGCAGTTGCCTTTCCGCATCCCAGTCCGCATCCGGGGAGGTGTCCTCAGGTATTAGGACTCCCATCTCCAGGTCTACGGGCAGCTTTCCTGGTCTCGCTCGCATCAGGTAAGCCGGGGTGCAGTTTGTAGCGTTCACTGGGATGTTGTTGTACATGTCTACCAGGTCCGGCAATTTTTCTGGCCACAGGCTGCGTTCCTCCAGGGGCAACGTCTTCAGGAGATCAATGACTATATTGTTCATCTTCTCACACATCCCGTTGGTTTGGGGGTGGTAAGGCGTTGTCCGAATCTTCTTACAGCCATAGAGGTTGCAGAACTCCTGGAAGATTTCAGCTTCAAACGCTGGACCCTGGTCTGTCAGGACCTGTTCCGGATACCCGTGTGGACGGCAGAAGTATTGTTGGAAGGCTCGGGCCGCTGTTTGGGCTGTCAAGTCCTTTACCGGGACCACCACTAGAAAACGGGAATAGTGGTCCACGATTGTCAGGGCATAGATGTATCCTGACCGGCTGGGAGCCAATTTGACATGGTCCAGAGCTACCAGCTCAAGAGGCTGCGTGGTGACGATGGGCTTCAAGGGTGTCTTCTGGCTGGTACGGTCCTCCCTCCTTAGGTGACAAGGGCCACAGTCTCTGCACCACTTTTCTACAGCTCCTCTCATGCCGACCCAAAAGAACCTTCCTCTTAGCAGGAACTCCAGTTTCTTCCAACCGAAGTGTCCCGCTCTGTCATGGTAAGCTCCCAGGACCATAGCTGCATCCCGCCTTGGAACCACGACTTGCCAGGTCAGCTCGTGCGTCCGGTGGTTGACAATCCTTCTGCACAACTTGCCTTCGTAGAGGAACAGCTTGCTCTTCTCCTTCCATAGCTGCTTGGCTTCCTCTGGGGCATCTGGATCTAGGCGGGCGTCTTCCCGGGTCAGCAGATCTTTCACCAGGCGGACTGCAGGGTCACTATCTTGGGTCTCGGCCCAGCTGTGGTGAGGTAGGGGATTCATCATCACAGTTGTTAGTTCCTCCTCCTTCACGCGGTGAGAGTGTTGAGCGGCTCCATACCGGTGAAACGCAGGGAGTTCTACCTCTTCCAGCTCTTCTGGGTCTTCGTCACCTTCAGGTAAGTGAGGCATTCTTGATAGGGCGTCCGCGTTGGCATTGGTTTTGCCTGCCCGGTACTTGATCACGAAGTCATAGTTGGAGAGACGGGCCATCCACCGCTGTTCCAGGGCACCCAGTCTTGCATTGTCCAGGTGTGTCAACGGGTTGTTGTCCGTGTACACGGTGAACTTTGCAGAGGCCAGGTAATGCTTGAAGCGTTCCGTCACGGCCCACACCACCGCCAAGAATTCTAGCTTGAAGGAGCTGTAATTCTCCGGGTTCCTCTCAGTGGGCCTCAGCTTCCGGCTGGCGTATGCGATCACCCGTTCTCTGCCCTGTTGGTTTTGGGACAGTACGGCTCCCAGTCCCACATTACTGGCATCTGTGTGGAGAATGAAAGGCTGGCCATAATCAGGGTAGGCCAGGATCTCCCTAGTGTTGAGCCACCCCCGTAGTGTTCGAGTTCGGTTCGGTTCGTCGAACACCCGTGTGTTCGCCGAACTGTTCGTCGAACTGTTCGTCGAACACCTTCGAACACCGTTAAAACCAATGGCAGGCAAACAAAAACACATAGAAACACATAGAAAACACCTTCAAAGGTGTCCAAAAGCTGACAAACTGCTCAGAAGACATAACTAACACATGGAAAAGTGACAAGTACATATAGTCATGCGAAAATAAAAGAGGTGGAGGAGTAAAAGGAGGGGGAGACACAGATATAGGCATGTCATGCCCTTCTAAAATCCAAAAAGTGAGAAGCCGACACGGCCAGTCCGCTCCTGCCCGTGCCACCTCCGTGTCGCCGGGTTTGTGCCAGAGCCGCGGTGAACCCTGACGGCCAGCCCCCCTCTCCCAATACTGGTGCCTGTCCGCTGGTGGGTCGAGCGAGCCCCCCTGTGGTGGAGGCAGCTCTAAGCTTTTTAATTTAAATTGTCTCTCTAATTTGAATGAATACACTTTAAATCCATTTACAAGGATCTATTGGAGGGCAAGTCTCATGCCAGCAGCCGCGGTAATTCCAGCTCCAGTAGCGTCCACTAAAGCTGCTGCAGTTAAAAAGCTTTTATAAGGATCGAGCTCGGCTGTCCACCGCAAGGCATCCTACTGCCAGTCCCAGCCCCTATGCCTTGGGGTGCCTCCTGATGCTCTTCACTAAGTATCCCATGGTCCCGAAGCATTTCCTTTGAAAAAATTAAGTGTCTAAACTACAGGTGGTGCAGCTTGCTTAACAGCCGGGATAATCCGCTCACTAGCAGACACTGCTACTAGGCACAAAGTATTTCCTGGGCTAGATGCAGTTAAAAATTTGTAATTAGATACTCTCGTTGGATGCTGAGAAAGCATTCCATAGAGTCTCCTGGCACGCCATATATGATTCTCTTAAAAAGCTTGGGGTAGGGGTCTAGGGGACCCTTTTATAGCCAAAATCACGGCCCTGTATCGCAATACGTCACCTAGGCTGAAGATAAATGGAACTGTAGCACCCTGAGGGCTCGGTTGCTACAGACGTATTGCACCTCACCCAGAGGTGTGATATCTCACTCTCAGGTAAGGATGGAGTGTGGATCAGGACCCGACACCTGCATGCATTACACCACATTGCCGTGGGGCAGGGCGACCAATATGCCCCTGAGATGGGCACGACAGTCCCTGTCCCTGGCTGGAGTGGGGGGAGGGAACACTGAGGAAGGGGAACCCTGTAGTGCAGGAGCAGGGAGGAAGCAGTTCCTGGGTGCATTGAGAAGGCAGTATAAAAGGTGGGCACCATCTTAGTTCAGTGTAGAGAAGTCTGAGCAGAAGTGGCAGGGAGCAGGGGCTCTGCATGAGCTCTGCTCCGGAGGCGGGCCTAGTAACAGAGGCCCAGGCCTGGAAGAGGGAGAAGGAAGGAAGAGGAGCGGAGAAGGCTCCAGGAACGAGGAATGAAGGGATCCCAGGGGTGCGGACGGGCGAGTCGCCACCGCACGCCCGAATCCACCTGCGTGGAGGGGTCAGGCCAAAGGGGGAGACCGGTCCCCGAACTAGTGGAGGCAGGAAACGACCCTCAGCTAGAAACCGGAGGCTCTGACATTTTATGTGGCGCAGCCCCTCGCTTCACCCGCTAGGAAGGCACCACATAGGGTCAGGGAAACTGGCGCCAAGTTTACCAAGAGGAGGCCCGAGGCAGCCGGACAGAAGTGTTGGTAAGAAAGGCCAGACAAAGGACACACAAAGGGGGTCCTGTGAAGTGCTCCAAAGTTATCTGGGAGTTGTCTGAGCCCCTCACCTGGTGAGCACAGTACGACGTGGGCAGCCGTTACCTGCAGACGTGGTCTGGATAATAAGAACTGTGAGTAAAGGCCCTGAACTGCATCACTGACTCCGTGTCGTTACTGCTGCTGCCCTGCACCATCACCCCCATCCTCCGCATACACTGCCCTGAGGCTATACTCCTCCCGTGGGGAGTTATGCTATGCTCTGCTGCACCCACAACACCAGCCTCAGTGGTCTGCCCTGTAGCGGCGGTTCACTCTGACCGCAATCCACGGGTGGTGTAGTCGGACATTTAAACATGAAAACCACATAAATAGTTCCGCCACTGGTTTGACCGCCCTGAGCCACGGAACTGGGTCGCCGCCACGAAGACTACAACCACCAGCATCCACCAAAAAGGGTCCGGCTCCGGGTGTCCCAAGGCCCAGGGGGTGCGTCAGAACATTTTCATCACCTTTCACAATCACCAATGGGACAAGGCAGTGATGTCCTCTGTCCCCTCTCTTATACATCCTAGTGACGGAGCACCTGCTCTCATCAATTCACCATAACCCCAATATTAGGTGGATTGAGGTGGGAGGCACCGAGTACAAGTGCTCTCTATTTGCTGATGATGTCCTAGTATATATCACTCAATCACATATATCCATCCATGCTGTTATGGCTGAAATAGATCACTTTGTTACATGGTAAAATTTTAAAATCAATGCAGCGAAGTCTGAGGCCCTCGATGTCTCCCTCCCCAAATCCATATAGGATTCCATCCAGTCCAACTTTCCCTTTGCCTGGCCCTCACAGGGTATCAAATACTTAGGAATTCCTATTCATAGAGACCTCTCCCATCTATGTTATCTTAATTTTGGGCCCTTTATTGAACAACTCCATACAGACCACGGTTGGCAAGTTAGAACTGTAAGATTCACTACGTGAACCACTGGTGTTTTGTGGAAAAGCACATGTACACCGCGTTCCAAATTATTATACAAAAAGTGTTTAGGAGTGATAAGGGAAGAATTTGTTTGTTTGTCAGTTAAACTCATTGATGGTGATGTGTGTCAGGGCTCTTTATATCACTGTAAGCAATTGCAGACACCTGTGCTAATTAGTTTGGCAGGTGTGTCCAATGAAAGGCAAGACTACTTAAGAAGGCTCTCTCACATTATTAAGCAGCCTACATTTTCTGCCAAAATGGGAAAGAAAAAGGATGTGTCGGCTGCTGAGAAGCAACAAATTGTGGAGTGTTTAGGTCAAGGCATGACTACAATCAACATTGTGCGATGATCAGGATGAAGTGTCTTGGCAATCAAGAAGTATGTAGCTGATTCACAGTACACACGTGTGCGTGCTGATAAGGGCAAATTGAGGACTCTTTCCTACAGGCAATTACGTCAGGTTGAAAGAGCAGCGGCAAAAAAGCCTTGTCATAGCAGCAGACAAGTTTTTGAAGCTGCTTGTGCCTCCAACGTCCCCCGAACAACAAGATGCAGGGTCCTTCAGAGGTTTGCAGCTGTGCATGCGCCATCCTGTCGACCTCCTCTATCCACTTCACACAAGCAGAAACGGCTCCAGTGGGCCAAACATTACATGAAGACTGATTTCAAAACTGTTTTGTTCACGGATGAGTGCCGTGCAGCGCTCGATGGTCCAGATGGATGGAGTGGAGGATGGCTGGTTGATGGACACCCCACGCAAACACGGCTACAGCGCCAACAAAGAGGAGGTGGAGTAATGTTTTGGGCTGGAATCATGGGGAGAGAGATTGTCGGCCCCTTTAGGATCCCTGAAGGCGCTAAAGATGAACTCCATAATGTATGTGGATTTTCTCAAACAGCACTTCCTGCCATGGTTCAAGAAGAAGAACCGTGTATTTCACAGCAAGATCATTTTTCTGCATGATAATGCACCATCTCATGCTGCACATAAAACATCTGCATCTCTGGCTGATATGGGCATAAAAGGGGACAAACTTATGGTGTGACCCCCATGCTCCCCTGACCTCTACCCCATTCAGAACCTTTGGAGCATCATTAAAAGGAGTGTCTATGATGGCGGGAGGCAGTTCACATCTAAGCAACAGCTCTGGGAGGGTATTCTGTCCTCATGCAAAACAATTGAAGCAGAAACCATCCAAAACCTGACAAATTCAATGGACGAGAGAGTTCAGAAGCTCCTTTCGAACAAGGGGTCCTATGTGAAAATGTAACATCACCTAGAATAAAGTTTTGAGTTGAAAACTGTTTGATTTCAGTTTCTAACAACCTGCTAATGCTTATAATTTCAAAAATGACCATTTTTTTGGTCTTTTTTAAAATGAAAAGGTTGATCGAAAAGTTTGGGGGATCTAAGAGTGTGGCAACCCAGTAGTCATGATTACTTCGAATTCTGACAATATGAGGGTCATGCTGCAGGTAGTGCAGCAAGAAGGCACTTATGTGCCTTGCGCATCTCGGAGCCCCAAAATTATTTTCCGGGCTAGATGCAGCTAAAAATTATTTTTAATTTTAAATCTGGTGAAGCTTTAGTATAGATGGCCTAATAGGATCAGTGCTGCACACTGCTACAAAGCCCAAATTATTTTCCAGTCAAGATACAGATAAACATGATTAGTAATTTGAAAGCTTAAAACGGTTGGTAGGGTGATTTTAACCAATCATCAAGCTTTTACTCTCCCTAGGATGACACAGGGGTAGAAAAGTCGTTTCGGATCCATGATTTGTTCATCTTTATGAACGTGAGTCTGTCTACATTATCAGTGGAGAGCCGCGTGCGCTTATCTGTCAGCACACCACCAGCAGCGCTGAACACACGTTCAGACAGAACGCTGGCTGAGGGGCATGACAAGATCTCCAAGGCGTAAGTGGCTAGCTCCGGCCATTTATCCAGATTGGAAGCCCAAAAAGAGCAAGGGTCCAGTGACACAGTCGTGGCTTCAGTGTTTACTTGGAGATACTCCTGTACCATCGTCTCTAGGCGTTGACTATGTGTCAGACTTCTTGTCTCCTGTGGCCTTGCAAAGGATGGGCTAAAAAAGTGGTGAAATGATTCCGCAAAATTGATGTTACCAGCAGATACTGTGGTTCTGTTACGGTTTGAGTGCTGAACACTTGACGGTCCCACGGTTGGCAAGTTGGAACTGTGAGATTCACTACGTGCACCACTGGTATTTTGTGGAAAAGCACATGTAAGATTCTGCAACAGTCTCTGCTGATACTCCTGCATGCGTGCATCCCTTTCTATGGCAGGAATAATTTCTGCAAATTTACTTTTGTACCGGGGATCTAACAGTGTGGCAACCCAGTAGTCAGGATTATTTCTAATTCTCACAATTCGAGGGTCATGTTGCAGGTAGTGCAGCAAGAAGGCACTCATGTGTGTTGCGCATCCAGGAGCACCAAGTCCCTGTTGTGTTGGTGGCGAGGTAACAATCATGCTTCCTTCCTCTGTCCTCTCCCCCCAACCTCGCACAACAGAAATGTGATCAAGGTCTCCCTCATCTGATGAGTCTTCCATCAGTTCGTCCTCCACTTCTTCCTGGGCTCCTGCACCTTCCTCACTAGTTTGGCTGCTACCATGCGCCCTGGTAAAACCATCTCCCCCACCCTCACATGCCTGTCGCCTTGGTGCTGCCGACCGTCTGGACCTTGCAGATGTTAGCCCTTCCGCATACAACTCCTCCTCCTCTACTTCCTCCACCTCCTCTTGTGCCACCACCTGACTCCGAATTCTGTTTAACATGTGCTCCAGCATGTAAATCACCGGAATAGTCATGCTGATAATGGCATCGTCAGCACTAAACATCTTCGTCGCCATTTCAAAACTGTGCAGAAGGGTGCATAGGTCCCTGATCTGAGACCACTCCTCCAGCGTGATTTGCCCCACCTCTGAATCTCGTTGGCCCAGGCTATACGTCAGGACGTATTGCACCAGGGCTTGTCGGTGCTGCCACAGTCGCTGCAACATGTGCAGAGTTGAATTCCACCGGGTAGGCACATCGCATTTTAGCCGGTGAAGTGGCAGGCCCAACGACTTCTGTAGAGATGTAAGTCGCTGAGCTGCGGGATGCGAACGGCGGAAGTGAGCACACAGCGACCGTGCCCTCTGCAGAAGGCCATCTAGTCTGGGATAGTGGGCTAAAAATTGCTGGACAACCAGGTTCAACACGTGAGCCATACAAGGCACGTGTGTGACATTGCCCCGGCGAAGGGCCGCACCCAGGTTTGCAGCATTGTCGCACACGGCCTTCCCTGGTTTCAGGTCCAGTGGAGACAACCATTCATGAAATTGGTTCTCCAGAGCTGACCACAACTCCTCAGCTGTGTGACTCACATTTCCCAGACATTTCAATGTAAAAACCGCCTGATGACGTTGAGCCCTACTGCCAGCATAGTAAGGAGGTGTGCAGGATCCCTTCTGCGCAGTTAGAAAGCTTGTGGCATGACCAGACAGGCTTTGGGTGCAGGTGGAAGACCGAGAGGAGGTTGAGGAGGCAGAAGCAGTGGAGGAACTTTGACATAAAGAGGATTGACGCACAACTCGTGGGGACGGCAAGACTTGGACAGCAGCCCCTTGTCCTGCTGTCACCATAGTTACCCAGTGCCCAGTCAGCGACATGTAACGCCCCTGTCCATGCCTACTCGTCCAAGTGTCTGTGGTGAAATGCACCCTGTCACACACAGAGTTTCTCAAAGAAGCGGTGATGTTGTGTGCGACATGCTGGTGGAGCGCAGGCACACCTTTCTTTGAGAAGTAGTGCCGACTGGGCATCTGGTACTGGGGCACTGCGACGGACATAAGGTCTCGAAAATCCTCTGTGTCCACCAGGCGGAAAGGCAGCATTTCTGTAGCCAAGAGCTTGCAGATGGTGAAATTCAACCTCTTAGCTTTCTCATGGCTAGGAGGAAATGGTCTTTTACTTGTCCACATCTGAGGGACCGAGGGCTGGCTATTGTGCTTAGACGGGGTTGATAAGGGTGTCCCCGGCAAACTGCCGGTCTGTGAGGAAGATGCAGGCGGACATGTTAGGTTGCCTTGATCCAAAGGTGGTGCTATCGATGTCGGACAGCGCTCAACACCAGCTGGTGTTACCACCTCCAAAGAAAATGATGACCTGCCAATCACGCTGGCTGTTGCGGGTAAAGAGGTGGCAGGTCTGCGCCCCAAAACAGGTGTGACTGCTGTCCCCCCAGTCACAGAGGATGAAGAGGCCGCGGATGCACAAGATATGGCAGACGGTGATTGGCCCGGCCGGCTAGGCCGCATTGTAGCACACTGAGCTTCCCACTGCAACTTATGCTTCATGTCCATGTGCCGGTTCATGCATGAAGTACTCAAACTATGTATTTTTTGGCCTCTACTTAGCTTTTGCTGACAAATGTTACAGATAACACGAGTTGGGTCATCTTTATCGATCTGAAAAAATGCCCAGGCTATGCAAGGCTTAGCACCCATGCGACCTGAAGAGCCACCACGACTTGTGGTGAGAGGCAGAGTTGTGTTTGAGGATGCAGTTGTTGACGTGCTTCCAGTACTACGTCTCTGTCCAGGAAGGCGCAACCTGACCTCGTCGTCACTAGCATCTTCCTCCACCTCCTCTGCTGACCTCATCTCTTGGCTGACTGTGGGTTGACAGTAAGTGGGATCTCCGACCTCATCATCATCACCCTGTGCGTTATCACACCCGTCGTCCTCAGAGCCAACCTGTTCCTGCCCTGACAAAAAACTAAAGTTGTCGCTCCAATCAGGTATTTGAGTCTTATCATCGTCTTCCTCATTGTCTCCACCAACAGGAGTTACAGTTTGGGAATGAGGGTCTACATTATGGTCAGAACCTTCTGCGTCTGGTCCTGGATCCGACTCATAAAGATTCTGGGCATCAGTGCAGATCATTTCCTCGTCTGGATTCACAGAAGCGCTGGAGTCGACCTCTGATTCCCAGGCTATAGTATGAGTAAACAGCTCTGCAGACTCAACCATCTGTTCTACCTCATACTCAGACGGGCAGCTGGAGATTTGGGAGCTGTGAGGAAGCAAGTGCGATTTGGGTGACACCTTTGAGGACTGGAGTATTTGTGATGTTGAAGTTGATGTGGAGGAGAGCCCACTTAAAGGAGCACTTGATATCCGTTGAAGCACCTGCTGTTTTTGTGCCTCATCTGGAATTTGTAGCGATTGGCGTGGCCGTAAGAAAGGGATCTTATCACATTGTCCGCTAAAAGAAGTAGACATTTTAGTTTGGCTGGAAGATGGTCTTTCTTCTGCAGATGTTACTGTTGCTTTAACACCTACCCCACGGACACAACCTTTTTTCCCCTTCCCAACATGCCTATTCCCCTTTCCACCAGCAGCAGGCCTTTTTCCACTCATTTTGGTGGTTAACTAATTCACAACTCTGGAGTTGTTTGCACAAAAAAACAATGGATGGTAACCGAGCAGAGCTGAGTGGCCAAACTGTGGTATTAGGCCAAAACTATTGGCTGGGTTAGATGCAGAAAAAAATTATTTTGAATTTGCAACCTGATGGAGGTCAGTATAGATGGACTAATACAAATAGTCCCACACACTGCTAGAAGCCCAAATATTTTTTCAGAGGTACTGTAGATGCAGATAAAAATTATTTTTAATTTGCAACCTGATGGAGGTCAGTATAGATGGACTAATAGACCAAGTCCCACACACTGCTAGAAGCCCAAATATTTTTTCAGAGCTAGATGCAGAAAAAAATTATTTTTAATTTGCAACCTGATGGAGGTCAGTATAGATGGACTAATAGACCAAGTCCCACACACCGCTAGAAGCCCAAATATTTTTTCAGAGCTAGATGCAGAAAAAAAATATTTTTAATTTGCAACCTGATGGAGGTCAGTATAGATGGACTAATAGACCAAGTCCCACACACCGCTAGAAGCCCAAATATTTTTTCAGAGCTAGATGCAGAAAAAAATTATTTTTAATTTGCAACCTGATGGAGGTCAGTATAGATGGACTAATAGACCAAGTCCCACACACTGCTAGAAGCCCAAACATTTTTTCAGAGCTAGATGCAGAAAAAAAATATTTTTAATTTGCAACCTGATGGAGGTCAGTATAGATGGACTAATAGACCAAGTCCCACACACCGCTAGAAGCCCAACTATTTTTTCAGAGCTAGATGCAGAAAAAAATTATATTCAATTTGCAACCTGCTGGAGGTCAGTATAGAAGGACTAATAGAACAAGTCCCACACACTGCTAGAAGCCCAAATATTTTTTCAGAGCTAAATGAAGAAAAAAATTATTTTTAATTTGCAACCTGATGGAGGTCAGTATAGATGGACTAATAGACCAAGTCCCACACACTGCTAGAAGCCCAAATATTTTTTCAGAGCTAGATGCAGAAAAAAATTATTTTTAATTTGCAACCTGATGGAGGTCAGTATAGATGGACTAATAGACCAAGTCCCACACACTGCTAGAAGCCCAAATATTTTTTCAGAGCTAGATGCAGAAAAAAAATATTTTTAATTTGCAACCTGATGGAGGTCAGTATAGATGGACTAATAGACCAACTCCCACACACTGCTAGAAGCCCAAATATTTTTTCAGAGCTAGATGCAGAAAAAAATTATTTTTAATTTGCAACCTGATGGAGGTCAGTATAGATGGACTAATAGACCAAGTCCCACACACCGCTAGAAGCCCAACTATTTTTTCAGAGCTAGATGCAGAAAAAAATTATATTCAATTTGCAACCTGCTGGAGGTCAGTATAGAAGGACTAATAGAACAAGTCCCACACACTGCTAGAAGCCCAAATATTTTTTCAGAGCTAAATGAAGAAAAAAATTATTTTTAATTTGCAACCTGATGGAGGTCAGTATAGATGGACTAATAGACCAAGTCCCACACACTGCTAGAAGCCCAAATATTTTTTCAGAGCTAGATGCAGAAAAAAATTATATTCAGTTTGCAACCTGATGGAGGTCAGTATAGATGGACTAATAGAATGATGCTATGCCCAAAAGATTTTACTTCACTAGGTGCAGTAAAAAAATTGGTATTCTATACACAGGTGTTATATCTTGCAACACAGATAGGCTACTCCACTGACTAACACACTCTGCAATAGGCCAAAAAGGATTAGCTTTGCTAGATTCAGCCAAATGCTGTGAAAAAAACTTGCACAGCACTGGCACAGACCTGCCTGGCAAAAACTGATAGGAACTCATGTAACCTAGTCCTGAAAAGGACTCCAATTACAATTAGTCTTTACTCCCACAACCTATCTATTTAAGAGCACAGACCTCCCTGATAAAAGTCGTAGGAAATGCTGTAACCTAGTCCTTAAAAGGACTGCAATCACAACTATTCCCTACTCCCAAGCTATCTGTATATTTGTGCGAAAATTGGCTTGAAATTAACAAGGTATAGCGCACACAGCAACAGCGGTGCCGTCTAACACGCAGCTGCAGCAGTGAGAAAATGGTGGCGACGGGGAAAATGGCTTGGTCTTATAGGGCAAGGACATGTGACATACACTGCCAATGACACATGCCCTTGCTTGTGTGAAAAAAAGCACTTCGCTCCGTGTGTGCGCTGCTGATAGGCTGACAGATTGCACCTCCCCACTGCAAATGCGGGAAAGAGAAAAAAAAATGGAGATCTTCATTGTTCCTGCAGAGATCCATCCCCTGCTCCTCCCCCCACCCCGCTGTACACTCAAACTGCGTATTAACATTAATTTTCATCATTACTGAGAAAAAATCCAGTTATGATTTTGGTGCACGAACAGTTATCGAACATAACCTCGAACAGCCGAATTTTTCTCAAATTGTTCGTGTTCGCCGAACGGCTCGAACACCGCCCAAAACAGCTCGAATTTGAGATTGGCGAACAGTTCGAGTAGAACAACGCTCATCTCTACTCATCCCCAGTGAGGGCCAACTTTAGCTGGCGGAAGGACTCCTCTTCCGGTTTATCCCACTTGAAGGGTGGCTTTTGACTTCTGGACTTGGACTGTCCGATCAGGAGGTCCTGCATAGGAGCTGCCATCTTAGTGAACCCGGGGATGAACCTTCGGTAGTAGCCTACCAACCCGAGAAATTGTCTCACCTCTTTGATGTTCGAGGGGCTTGGCCAGCTCTTGATTGCCGTGACCTTGTCAGGGTCGGGGGCCACTCCTTCCGCGCTTACCACGTGCCCTAGGTACTGGACCTTTGGTTTCAGCAGGTGACACTTCGATGGTTTTACCTTCAGGCCATAGCCTGCCAGGGCTTCGAACACCTCAGCCAGGTGCTTGAGATGGTCCTCGTAGGTCTTCGAATAGACGATCACGTCGTCCAGGTAAAGGAGGACCGTCTCGAAGTTTCGGTGCCCTAGACAGCATTCCATCAGCCGCTGGAAGGTCCCTGGTGCGTTGCAGAGCCCGAAAGGCATACAGTTGAATTCGCTCAGTCCCATCGGGGTGGTGAAGGCGGTCTTCTCCTTGTCAGCCTCTGCCACAGGAACCTGCCAGTACCCGCTAGTAAGGTCCAAAGTAGAAAAGAAGTTAGCAGATTTTAGTGCGGCTAAAGACTCTTCTATTCTAGGCAGCGGATATGCGTCTTTGTGGGTGATACGGTTGATTTGTCTATAGTCCACGCACATTCTCATGGTGCCGTCTTTCTTTTTCACCAGAACCAAGGGGGCTGCCCAGGGGCTACAGCTATCTCTAATGACCCCAGCTTCTTTCATTTCCCGCAGCATACCCTTGGCGTTCTGATAATGTGCAGGGGGTACAGGTCTGTGCCTCTCTTTTATTGGTGGGTGGCTCCCTGTGGGGATGTGGTGTTCTATCCCTTTCACTCTGCCGAAGTCTAGCGGGTGCTTACTAAAGACTCTCTCGTACTCCTGTACCACCCGGTAGACTCCTTGTTTTTGGTGCAGGGGAGTGGAGTCAGCACCCACGTGGAGTTTCTGGCACCAGTCCTCCTTTTGTTTCTGGGAGCCATTACCCTCCGCCTGAGGAGATGGAGGCAAGGGTTCCACGGCCCTGATAGCTTGGTGTTCGACGACAAACAGTTTGGCGAGTGTAGCGTACCTGGGTAAGTGTACTTCCCTCTCCCCAATGTTGAGGATGCGGACGGGCACCCTCCCATGACGGACATCAACCACCCCCCGGGCTGTCAAAATGGTGGGCCTGCTGTCTGAGTACACGGGTTCTACCATGGCTTGGTAGTCTCTACCTCTCAACCCGATTGCAGTCCGACACCAGATCATCATTTCACTTTTGGGAGGCATGGAAATGGGGAATGGATCACTGAGTCTTACGCTACCGATCTCACCACCAGACAGTTCTACCTGCTGCCGTCTCATCAGGGCTTTTATCTCCTTGTTGAGGACTCTCTTTTGGCTGGAACTAGCATTCACCGCCACCTGTTGTAGAATTACAATTACTTCTGAAAGACAATTTTCAATTATGTTAGTACCCACAGTTATTTTAGGGTGACTTTCATGACGGTCAATGTCCACAATAATCACTCCCTGTGCCGGCAGTTCAACTTTACCAATTTTAATGGTCATCTCCTTGAACCCCATCTGCGGCACGGGTAAGCCATTACTGGCGATGATGCTCAAGTTACTGTCTGGATACCGTGTGATATCAGCATCAGTCCAATACTGCTTAAAAAGTACATAAGGGATTGTGGTTACTTGCGACCCAGTATCCAGCAAGGCGCTCATGGGGATACCGTCCAGCACCACGGGTAAAACCGGGCGCCCCCCAACGTACTTATCACGCCAATTATAAGGGCCTGGTGATCTTATGCCTGGGGGTCGGCCCTCTGCCCCAGGTTGGACCCGTTTAAATTACAGTACCTGGAAATGTGTCCGGGCTGGTTGCATCGACGGCAAATGGGCTGTCCATCCTCTGCGTAGCGGTCTGTGGGCCTCCCTCGGAACGACGGGATCCTCCTCTGTCGACGGGTCCGGACTTGAAGCCAGCTTGATGGGTCTCGACGGGTCCACTTGCAACGCCTGGACGGTCCTGGTCAATGCCGCGACGCTCCTGGTCAGCTCCTGGACTTGGTGGTGCAGGCCTTTCGACGGGGCTTGGTTCAGGGCCTGTGCATCAGCCTCCACGGAGTCCATAGAGGAGGGCGCCGCCTCCTGGTGGTAGGTGATAGCAGGGCGCCGGGGGTTTACAGCGCCACTGGTTGCAGATTCACGGAGCACCCTTATGGCCCTGTCCTTAAATTGGGCAAAGGTCAGGTCGGGGTTCTGGAAGAACATGAGGCGCAGCTGGGCCCTGTGGGCGCTGGACAGCAGACCCTCTATGAATTGTTCTGTTAGCAGCTTATCGGTTTCCTGCACACTGCCAGGGTCAGTTTGTTGAATAGCCCTCAAGGCTTCCTGCAGATTTAGGGCATAGTCTCTGATGCTGTCCTGTGCCCGCTGCTTACATCCAAAGAACCTCATTTTAATTTCAGCGGAGGTACGTGTATCAAAGGTACCCCGCAGCCGGGCCAGAATACCCTTCACAGTCCTTTTCTCCTCAGTGGGCCATGACTTTACCTCCCTTTGGGCTGCGCCAGTTAACTGCCCTGTTAATATGCTGACCTTCTGTTCCTCTGTCAGGGTGTAAACGTGGAACAAACTGTATAGCCTTTCCTTGAAGTCAGTTAGGGCATGGGGCTCCCCTGAGTATTTGGGCAGCCAGGCCGCTCCAGGGATGTAAGGCAGGGAAAAGGGCATCACCGCTGCTGCAGCTGCGTTGGTGGTAGTGGGCGCCTCTGTGTCCGAAATCTTCCTCCCCCCCTAGTGAAGTGTGGCCTACCTTCCGACGATCCTCTTCTGTAGGCCGCGGCTCCGCTGCTGCTCTGGACGAGGACCTGGCGTCGCACTCCGATGACGTCAGCGTCGCTCTCTCTCCCTTCCAGGACCTTGCGCAGCGTCGGTGCGTGGGGCGGAGCTTCGGATCTCGCGCGGTTTTGACGTTCACGCCCCTCTTCTTCCCGCGCGGCGTCCTGAAGATGGCGTCCGATGGCGGGAAGACGGCAGAAGACGGCGGGAAACGGTCCAAGATGGCGTCTGATGGCGGGAATCGGCTCCGGACGGCGGGAAACGACTCCGGACGGCGGGAAACTTCTCCACAGGTAAGTTTACAACAGTCTTTTTCAGGTACGCAGTACCCGGTGGTTGCGGGCACGAAATCCTGCCGACTACGCCAAAGTTGACTCGCCCCCTGGGCCGTGGGGCACTCGGATCCGGGCAATTAGGGAAACGATGGGAGTAGTAGTGGCAACCCGGTTCCGTGGCTCAGGGTGGTCAGGCCAGTGGTAGTCCGTTATATTGATTATGTCCGACTACGCCACCCGTGGATTTTCGGTTATTAGGAACCGCCGTTGCATGCAGACCACTGGGGCTGATGAGATGTGCAGCTATGGTAGTGTGACTCCCCACGGGAAGAGTGCGGCCCCAGGGCAGTATAGTGGATGGTGGGAGTGATGGTAGTGCTGGAGGAGCAAGGAGCACACAGACAACAGGTTGCAGTCCAGGGTCTTTACTAAACAGGTAAACTGACCCACAAACAGTCCCAGCTAGGAGGGGACCTGGATGTCTGAGAGCAACGGGGAAATTGGCCCTGGTCAGGGTGAGGGTGTAGGCCTACCGTGCTTTCTGCGCTCCTTCTGACTATCTCCTCCTGATAGGATAACAGCCCACGTTTCCGAGCTTCCGTGCTTTCTCGCCTGTATGGCCTGCGACGTGGGTTCCTTTCTGCTCCCAGCCTTGTACGGCTTTACTGGTCCCTTCGGTTGTGGCAGGGCCTCCAGGCTTCTTAGGCCAAGGAATGTACAGTCCCTTGCGGACTGGTTCTCTGCTGGGGGATGTGGAATCCCTCCAGCCTCAGACACCAAAGTCTGGTAAAGTTAAGTCTTTTCTCTGCCAAGACAGGCTCTCTTCGCCTCTTGTCTCTGGCTTGTGGCTCTCTCCTACTGCCACACTTCCTCTTAGGTTACAACGCAACTTTCTGTCCCTGCTCCACTCTGGGACACGTCTCAAAGCTGAGACAGGCAATCCAGTTCTCTCTAACCCTGCCCCCAGTACCAGCTTTTATAGGGGCAGCCAGCTCCCCCTACTGGCCTGAGACAGGAGTCATTGCATGCTAATGTTCCCCTAACCAGAGAACCTCCCCCTTGCTCTCAGACACAGCTTTAATTACACTTGTGGCATCCAGGTAGGGTGACACACTTGCGATTGGGTTCATAATTAGTCACAACGGCATAAGGACCCCCCCTCCCACTCTCCCTTGACCCTCTGTCTTTTCTTCTCTCTTTTCTCCCTCCTTTTCTTTTTTCTTTTTATATGGGCTTTTCAGATACAATATAGAAATTGCCTCAACATATGATCCTCTTATAGGCGGATATCTTATAAACATTATATTGTTCAATACACTATCATTTGAATTGTTATTTGAAAAAAGTGACACCATTTGAACTTTGGACATTTTTTATATGTCTATTTTGTTATATTTTCTTCAAAGTCGAATACAAAACAATACATTTTTTCTTGATCTGCAAACTGTAAAATGATTCATAATTAATTCTTAATTGATGTTTAATTGATATTTAATAAAACAGATTGAATATAAAAACTTCATATCCTATACAAAAGTGATCGGCTAAGTATAAAAGGAGAAGAAAAGGAAAAATGTGTTTGAAAGCACTCAGGATCACCAAAAATACAAATAAATAATAATATTGAAGTTTATTAAACAAAGAAAAAAACAAAACAATTAAAAACACTTAAAGGGAATCTGTCATCCCCTGGGACCTATCAGACCACTAATATGGGCATACAGGTGATAGAAATGTGAATCTATACTTACCTGTATGGCCCATATTGGCGGTCTTATGGCTGTGAAATTGCTTTTTATTACTTGTGGGTTATGCTGTGTTTCTGTCCGGGGGACGGGAAGAAATCCCACCTACTTTTTTAATTAAAATATTTCTCCCCTCCCTTGCACGTCACAGAGCCCTGTGACGTGCAGTACCCATGGCCGGATCCTGCGCCTGCGCACTTGACCTGTTATTTCCCTGCCGTCTGTGTACAAGTGTAGAGCAGGGATCTAGTGCGCAGGCGCCGGGAAGTCAGAGTGACTCGCCTGCGCACAAGTTCCCTGCTCTACACTTGTAGATCCGGCCATGGGAACTGTGACGGGCAGGGGAGGTGAGAAATATCTTAATTAAACTGTGACGGGCAGGGGAGGTGAGAAATATTTTAATTAAACAAGTAGGTGGGATTTCTTCCCGTCCCCCGGACGGGAGCACAGCGTAACCAACAAGTAATAAAAAGCAATTTCACAGCCGCAAGACTGCTAATATGGGACATACAGGTAAGTATAATACCTCATCTAATTGATACATATAAATATCAAACAACCTCCTCCTATGTATCAGGTGCCAAAATATCTAAAGCTACTCTGGACAAGCAGTTTGTGACGCCCTCCCTGAGCCGTTTGGGGGGTGTACTCAGACGGCGGGCCGGTTGTATGGTGTGGTGGGATGTCGTCGTGGCCGTGGCCCGATCCGTGCCCAGGGCTGTCACAATAAAAAGATGGGCTTTTGGATGAGTGGTTGTTCGACTACGCCACCTGTGGTTTCTGGTGAAGGCCACCAGCACTGCAACAGTCCTCTGAGGCTGATGTTCTGGCAGCTTGGTTGGTACTACTCCCCACAGGTGGAGCGGCGCCTCAGGGCAGCGTAAGAAGAAAGAGGGGGTATACAGAGTAGAGCGCTGGCGGGTGCAGAGCAGCGAAGGAATGAACAGTCAGAGGCAGTAATTGAAGTCATCCAAATCTTTACTCACAGTTGTGCTTTCTCAGCTCAGAGCTTCTCTCTGCTGTCACACGGCGAGCTGCGGCCACCAGGGTGGGGTTCAGCACACTCCGGGAAGTTCAGGTGCACTTGACAGGACCCCCGCTCTAGTGTGTTCCTCTCTCTGTTTGTACTTGTACCGCCTTGTGTCCCCCACTGAGTCCCGTACAGGTACTGCGATGTCCTATATGGGTAACTTGTAGCTCCCGGACCGACTGGGTGCCATTTTTGGTGACTGTGGTGTGAACGTGGCGTTAGGCAGGGTCCCTCTGGATAAATGCAGATTAAGGAATACAGGTGGCAACTCTGCTCCGTCCGTATCCCCCTGGGATCCACTTAAGCCTCCAGACTTTTCTGACAGGGACGTGAAGTGCAAAGTCAGAAAATCGGGGACCGGTACCCCCTCTTGCGGCAGGGTCTCTCTGGCAGGGCCAGAATAAGGGTTGCAGGTGGCAACTCCACTCCGTTCGCACCCCCCTGAGATCCTTATGCCTGTGGAGCTTTTCTCCTCTGCTCCCCTCCTGGGCCTTCTTGGTTGGACTCTGACCGGGGACAGAGCCGGCTATAACTCAACTCTGCCCCAATCCCCCGTCTCGAGGCCTGAGACCGGGAACCGCAGACCCCTGAGCCGGCCGCAGCCTTGTGCTGTCAGACCGTCTCAAAGACTCACGACTAAAGACACGGTTATAAAAATAGCCTCTGATTATTTATGATTCTATTAAGTGCTACAGTAAAGTGCTTCCTCCACGCTCACTCACTACATGGTTCCCCTTGACTATTGGTTCCCCCCAACTCCTCTATTCGAGGTCGGGGCAGCACTATGGTGCTTTAGACCTCCCTGCAGAACGGGAGTGGTGTAGTGCTGAGTGTGTGGTTGGGGTCCTGTGTGGTGCTCCATCCTTACCTCGGAGAGGAGATACCACACCTCGTTCTGAGGTGCTGTACCCCTGTGGCGACTGAACCCTCAGGTTCGCGGGCTGCAATAGAGTAAAAGATTGGTACATTTCAGACATTCAAAAAATTTTAAATGCTTTGTAAACAATAAACAATCTTCCCTTTATGGGAGGCTCAGATACTTTAACGTTACAGGATATATGGTATAAACATATTCAACATTAAAGAGACATTATGCATGTAGAAAAATATTATAGAAAAAGTGTTAGCTCAGCAGCATGAGGGACCTGTCCAAAACCCTCAACGTAAGCCCTGGGGTGGCTGCAGGGCATAAAGATCCCGAGTTGGACCTCCAGTAGAGCCACAACCAGTCAGGTTTTGCTTCTGAGGTCAGAGGTAGAGATGATTTTGCATACAACCAATAGGGGGCACCTAAATAGGTGCAAACTATGTACAATGTTAGTCTGTCTACTGCTCAATGTCCGCAGGGACAAATGTTTGTTTCAGATAAACCGGGTGTAAAAAGGAACATGAAAACAAATAAAAGTTCACACAACAGGGAGGTGCATCCTCCGGGGCTGCTCAACAGTGGTATCCCCACTGGGGAAAAGGCTCGTGCTTGCCGACGGAGCCTGACCGGTCCTCTGCGACCAGGTGTGTGGATGCATCTTCTGTAAACACCCTGTGGACATCCAGGGCATACCACCCACGCTCCCCGTGGTGGCGGCAGTAGGACACCAGATCACCCGGGTAGAGGTTCCGGCCAGGGTGGCCCTGCTGCAGCCGCGGCTCGATGTCCCGCCGGTTGACGAAGACGTCCCGGTTAAACTGTGGGCTACGGATGAAGCCCCATCCTGCCTCCTGGTGGAAGCGCACGATAAGGCCTTCCTCCCGGGAGCTTGGACGGGTGGCCTCCGCCTGACGGGCCTTTGTTGTAGCAGCTTTGGTGCGCACCTCCAGGCGCTCACAGCGGATCCTCCTCTCTCGCCGCTCCTTCTCGAGCTGGAGGAGCTCCTTATGGCAGAACTCCTCCCACCTCCGCGCTTCAGACAGGGTCTCCCGGAGGAAGCCCATCAGGTCCCCCCCCTGGTTGTTCCAGGCAAACTCTTCTGCCGCCGGGCAGGCGACTGGAGGTGTGGGCAGCGGCAATAACAGGGGGCGTTGCGGGCCCTCTATTGGTGCGGACCGGTCCGGGTTGGGGCAGGTGTGCACCCAGGAGAGTGCAGGGTTCTCCGGATTGGGAGTCGGGAGGCATAGTAGGCCTCTGGAAGTGGCGGTGGCTTGGGCCTCGACCTCCAGAGCCATGAGTTGCACCCAAACGATGGCGCCCGGGGACAGGGGTGACGGCAGGAGATCTAGGAGGGCTTCGGTGCATCCCGCGCCCGGGATAGGGGTTTCGGCCTTAACCGCTCTTGGGCTGCACAGGGCCTCCTGGGCTTCCTCCGCCTGGGCTGGGGCCTCAGTAGTCAGGCGCGACGAGCTCTGGCGGCGGGCCCTGATCTTGCGCAGCACCTCTTCTCTACATTCGGCAGCGGCCAGTTGTTGGGCCTCTTCGACCCTCCGGGTCAGATCCTGCGTTTCACCGCGGAGGAACTCGGCCTCCTCCACGGTCAGGTGTATTCCCTCCATAGTGAGGGAGGTGGCAGCTGGTGGGCCAGCGACGGAGGGCATTTCCTTCGCGGCGTCCATCTCTGCTGCAGGGTGCGGTCTCTCTAGACTTGTTGTGGCTACACCCTGTCTCCTCCTCCTTTTGGGGCGGCTCCGGGGCGGCTGGCTGACGGGCACTCCTTGGGACGTCCCATCCATCTTGACGGACACTACTATGCGGACAATCTGTGATGCAAGGGGCGGTCTGTATTTTTGGCGCCATTGGAGAGCCAGGCCCACGATAGGAGGTCTTAGGTGGCTGTCGTTTTTGCACATAATGGCGTCCGTTGTTCTTGGGCGGACGCCACATTGTGTGTATAAAGACAGTCTTTTGTGAAACGAGCACAGTACCCAGCGGCAATGGGGATTAACCTCTTCCGTTGCTGCGGGCACGCAATCCTGCCGACTACGCCAAGTTTGTGATGCCCTCCCTGAGCCGTTTGGGGGTGTACTCGGACGGCGGGCCGGTGGTATGGTGTGGCGGGATGTCGTCGTGGCCCGTGGCCCAGTCCGTACCCAGGGCTGTCACAATAAAAAGATGGGCTTTTGGATGAGTGGTTGTTCGACTACGCCACCTGTGGTTTCTGGTGAAGGCCACCAGCACTGCAACAGTCCTCTGAGGCTGATGTTCTGGCAGCTTGGTTGGTACTACTCCCCACAGGTGGAGCGGCGCCTCAGGGCAGCGGAAGAAGAGAGAGGAGGTATACAGAGTAGAGCGCTGGCGGGTGCAGAGCCGCGGAGGAAAGAACAGTCAGAGGCAGTAATTGAAGTCATCCAAGTCTTTACTCACAGTTGTGCTTTCTCAGCTCAGAGCTTCTCTCTGCTGTCACACGGCGAGCTGCGGCCGCCAGGGTGGGGTTCAGCACACTCCGGGTAGTTCAGGTGCACTTGACAGGACCCTCGCTCTAGTGTGTTCCTCTCTCTGGTGGTACTTTTACCACCTTGTGTCCCCCACTGAGTCCCGTACGGGTACTGCGATGTCCTATATGGGTAACTTGTAGCTCCCGGACCGACTGGGTGCCCTTTTTGGTGACTGTGGTGTGAACGTGGCGTTAGGCCGGGTCCCTCTGGATAAACGCAGATTAAGGAATACAGGTGGCGACTCTGCTCCATCCGTATCCCCCTGGGATCCACTTAAGCCTCCAGACTTTTATGACAGGAACGTGAAGTGCAAAGTCAGATAATCGGGGACCGGTACCCCCTCTTGCGGCAGGGTCTCTCTGGCAGGGCCAGAATAAGGGTTGCATGTGGCGACTCCGCTCCGTCCGCTCCCCCCAGAGATCCTTTTGCCTGTGGAGCTTTTCTCCTCTGCTCCCCTCCTGGGCCTTCTTGGTTGGACTCTGACTGAGGACAGAGCCGGCTATAACTCAACTCTGCCCCAGTCCCCCGTCTCGAGGCCTGAGACCAGGAACCGCAGACCCCTGAGCCGGCCGCAGCCTTGTGCTGTCAGACCGTCCCAAAGACCCACGACTAAAGACACAGTTATAAAAATGGCCTCTGATTATATATGATTCTATTAAGTGCTACAGTAAAGTGCTTCCTCCACGCTCACTCACTACATGGTTCCCCCTGACTTTTGGTTACCCCCAACTCCTCTATTCTGGGTCGAGGCAGCACTATGGTGCTTTAGACCTCCCTGCAGAACAAGATTGGTGTAGTGTTGAGTGTGTGGTTGGGGTCCTGTGTGGTGCTCCATCCTTACCTCGGAGAGGAGATACCACACCTCGTTCTGAGATGCAGTACCCCTGTGGCGACTGAACCCTCAGGGGCGCCACAAATGTAACACCAAATGTGTAAAGAGGGTCCAATGCCCCTGCAATATCCAAGTCCAGTTCAATCTATTTTAGCTAGCACATATAAAGAACATCTATGCATAGGTATAAATAGCAATTGAAAAAAAGTGCATGTGACAGGGGGCAATGTAGAAAATTAATAATGCCAGCAAATCCAAAGTTCATATAAAAGCACAGGTCTAGTAGTTCAAAGCTCAAATAGTCTATAGTAGAAAAAGACCTGTACTGAAACACAGTCTACCTGTTAGTAGACAGCACAGAACCCACTTATACAATACAAGCAGAATGGTTGCTGATAGACCTGTGCATCATCAGTGGCTTCTGGTAGACCTGTACATGATCAAATGGATGAGGGAAGAGCCTGTTCTCCTGTTATGTATATGCTCCTGCCCCAGCATCAGCACATAAAACTCCATAAAACAGACACATTACCTTTGCAGATGATTTTTTTGTGTTTACCAGTGTAATCAGACCCAAATTTAAAATAATGCTTTGTAAAAATAATATCAAGAAGTCACATCAAAACTCCAATCTTCATATCAGATCCAGTGTTATCTTGGTATAATTTATTACGTATAACAGTAAATCCTTTATCATTTTGAACACAAGTATATCAACTTTTTAAATCTAAAGAACAAATCAAAGTGACTTCTGAGATATCCAGAGTATTAATACACTGCAAAAATCATTTGTAGCTAATGATAGGTGCATTTGTATCCTTATATCAATATAAGTCTTTGTCTAATGCCAAGATGTCTCATGTTCTATGGACTTTGATTAAAATTTGGGCAAACAAGTCCTTGTGAACTTAGGGTTAAAATATTGATTCTTCAGTCTATATTTAATGCTATCGCCATTATTTTTTACTAGATGGATGGCATTGAATTGAAGTAAAAAGAATATTGCATAATTATTTACCTATCATTAGAACGAGGGACTGGAGATTTCCATTCCCAATCACAATCCACTGCTCTTCTTGGCACAATATATGCATCTGCATCATGTGCACATAAGTATTGGAAGACGACCACCATACCAACTACCACTGCATAAACTAAACTACTATCAGTTCCCAGTGGAGACGTGGCTGTGCTAATTTCATCTTATAATTTATTTATGTTAGTGAACAAACCTTGATTGTGAGAAAAGTAAAATGCGATTCCGCAGCTGCCAATTCAGAGATGGAGACTAGGCCAGCAATATCCAATCACTCCACTGGCAGAACAGGCTACAATATATCAACATAATTCATTTCTGGCATTCAGAAAATATTTGGGAGCAGAATTGTAAAGATTAATGTAGGATTTAGTTTGGAGTGGATATTTATTGTAAGAAACAAACATGATGTGAGTCATGTCTTAAAATCATTTCACTTTAAAGTAATTTTTCTTAAATGGTCACTGTGCTTTCAGACCACTAGATCTCATTTGATGTATTATGGGCAAAAACCCAAAGAGATGAACTTTAATATAAGTTGGTGTGCATGCAGCATGTAAGCGTGTGTTCACACTGGCCACCAAACAGACAAAACCCAAGATAAAAACATAATAAGCAAATACCCTGCAGTAAATAGATAAATATCAATAGTGCATGAAAATAATATAGGATGCTTAATTAACATAATTTTGATTTAAAAAAAAGTAAAAGCCACCCCACACGTCAAGGTGACCCTATTCGGGACAGTCCTAACCTCTATTATTAAAAGCTTACCATTTGTCAAGTGACGTACATTTGAATAAGTCCAATATGACTAACCAGATTAATTACAGGTTTTGGTATAAATTATATTACCACATGTCAAACAATTTACCAGTTGGTGCAGTAGATTCTAAGAAAACCAACAGATGCAGCATTGATGATCTACATGTTTTGAGTCTGTGTATTTGAATAATTAATTGAAAGGCGGTGTGTTCAAAATAATAGCAGTGCGGAGTTCAATTAGTGAGGTCAATCATTCTGTGAAGAAACAGCTGTGAATCAGGTGGCCCTTATTTAAGGGTGAAGCAAGTATTTGTGTACATTTCTCCTTGAAAGCCTGATAAATATGGTTCGTTCGAGACAGTGTTCAGAAGAAATGCGTACTTTGATTAAAAAGTTGATTGGAGAGGGTAAAAGTTATAAAGAAGTGCAGACAATCATAGGCTGTTCAGCTAAAATGATCTGCAATGCTTTAAAATGGAAGACTACCATTCGAATGAGAAAAAAGGAAAGGATGATCCAGCATATCAGGCTAGTTTCTTAAAATAAAACATAGCTTTTATTGTGCTCATTAAAACATTGCTACACATCAATTGTCCATGTGGTGCACTACAAGGATCAGGACCTACGCGTTTCAACGTTTAAGTCTTAACCACTTCGCACCAGAGCCTGTTTTTGCCTTCGTGACCGGGACAATTTTTTCAATTCTGACCACTGCCAGTTTATGAAGTAATTACCCTGGAACGCTTCAACGTATTCCCCTGATTCTGAGAATGTTTTTTCGTGACATATTGTACTTCATGATAGTGGTAAAATTTCTTCGATATCACTTGCGTTTATTTGTGAAAAAATCGGAAATTTGGCGAAAATTTTGAAAATTTTGCAATTTTCAAACTTTGAATTTTCATGCCCTTAAATCAGAGAGATATGTCACACAAAATAGTTAATAAATAACATTTCCCACATGTCTACTTTACATCAGCACAATTTTGGAACCCAAATTTTTTTTGTTAGGGAGCTATAAGGGTTAAAAGTTGACCAGCGATTTCTCATTTTTCCAACAAAATTTACAAAAACATTTTTTTAGGGACCACATCATATTTGAAGTCACTTTGAGGGGTCTTTATGACAGAAAATACCCAAAAGTTACACCATTCTAAAAACTGCACCCCTCAAGGTGCTCAAAACCACATTCAAGAACTTTATTAACCCTTCAGGTGCTTCACAGGAATTTTTGGAATGTGGAAGAAAAAAATTAACATTTAACTTTTTTCACAAAAATGTTACTTTAGACCCAATTTTTTTATTTTCACAGGGGTAACATGAAAAAATGGACCCCAAATTTTTTTGTGCAATTTCTCTTGAGCGTGCTGATACCCCATATGTGAGGGAAAACCACTGTTTGGGCGCACGGCAGGGTTCGGAAGGGAAGGAGCGCCATTTGACTTTTTGAATGTAAAATTTGTCTGAATAATTAGCGGACGCCATGTTGCGTTTGGAGAGCTCCTGATGTGCCTAAACAGTGGAAACCCCCCACAAGTGACACCATTTTGGAAACTAGACCCCTTAGGGAACTTATCTAGATGTGTGGTGAGCACCTTGAACCCCAAGGTGCTTCACAGAAGTTTATAATATTGAGCTGTAAAAATAAAATTTTCACATTTTTCCCACAAAACCGTTTTTCATCCCTTAATTTTGCATTATCATAAGGGTAATAGGATAAATTGCACCATGAAATTTGTTATGCAATTTCTCCTGAACACGCTGATACCCCATATGTGGAGGCAAATTACTGTTTGGGCACATGGCAGGGTTTGAAAGGGAAGGAGCGCCATTTGACTTTTTGAATGTAAAATTTGTTTGAATAATTAGCGGACGCCATGTCACATTTGGGGAGCCCCTAATGTGCCTAAACAGTGGAAACCCCCCACAAGTGCCACCATTTTGGAAACTAGACCCCTTAGGGAACTTATCTAGATGTGTGGTGAGCACCTTGCACCCCCAGCTGCTTCACAGAAGTTTATAATATTGAGCCGTAAAAATAAAATTTTCACATTTTTCCCTCAAAAAATGTTTTTCATTCCCTAATTTTGTATTATCATAAGGGTAACAGGATAAATTGCACCACGAAATTTGTTGTGCAATTTCTCCTGAACACGCCGATACCCCATATGTGGAGGCAAATTACTGTTTGGGCACATGGCAAGGTTTGAAAGGGAAGGAGCGCCATTTGACTTTTTGAATGTAAAATTTGTTTGAATAATTAGCGGACGCCATGTCACATTTGGGGAGCCCCTAATGTGCCTAAACAGCGGAAACCCCCCACAAGTGCCACCATTTTGGAAACTAGACCCCTTAGGGAACTTATCTAGATGTGTGGTGAGCACCTTGCACCCCCAGCTGTTTCACAGAAGTTTATAATATTGAGCCGTAAAAATAAAATTTTCACATTTTTCCCATAAAAAATGTTTTTCATTCCCTAATTTTGCATTATCATAAGGGTAACAGGATAAATTGCACCGTGAAATTTGTTGTACAATTTCTCCTGAGTACGCCGATACCCCATATGTGGGGGAAAACCACTGCTTTGGTGTACGGCAGGGTTCGGAAGAGAAAGAAGCGCTATGTTGGCTGGGATAGGCAGCAGACACCATGTCACATTTGAGAGCCCCTGACATGCCAAAACAGCAGAAACCCCCACAAGTGACCCCATTTTGTAAACTACACCTCTCAAGGAATTCATCTAGGGAAGTAGTGAGCATTTTTTAATTTTTAAATTTATACCATTGGGCAGTGAAAAAAGCATAATTATATTTTTACCACAAAAAAATGTTTTACCCTCAGATTTTACATTTTCACACAGGGCAATGGGTAAAAATGGTGCCGAAATGTGTCACACAATTTCTTCTAAAAGTGTCAATACCCCATATGTGGCTGTATCGTACCATTTAGCCATACGGTGAGATTTGAGGGGGAAGGAGCGCTATTTGACAATTGGAGAACAAATTATTGTAGAATAGGCATTTGGATTTGGGAGCACAAAATTTTCTGAATTTCTTTTGGGGGGCAAGGACCATTTTGCTTTTCCAGAGCCTTTCTGCTACCAGTAACTTGGAAGTCCCTTATATTTTTAACAGATGATGGACCTGAGTGGGGACTAGCTTTTTTTGAGGACTGAGTTGAAGCTTTTATTGGGAACATTTTACGTAACATTTATCCGGCGCTCTAGGCTGAGCACTTACATCGGGGTTTCCATCTAATTTTCCAAGTGATGTAATTCAGATGAAACCCCTGCGGGATCCATTCACTGTAATGAGGCAGCAGAGTTACTCTGGACTCCGTCTGGCCTCTGTTTAGTGGTGTCCTTTTTTTCAGAAGTGCACAAAACTGTGGCCAACCGCACTTTTATGCACGCCTAAAACAAATGACACCATGGGATCCCAGGCTAGACGGCATCCACAGTGGCCTATATCTGCCTCATTACAGGGAATCTTCCATCATGGGTTCTGGCTGAATCACGTATTTCAGAGATTTACACGGAAACTCTGGTGTAAGTGCTCAGCGCAGAGCACAGGATAAATGTGAGCAGAGCCTTACTGGGATCTTTGGGAGCCATAATAAACAAATCAGTAGCAGGTGAATAATATTTGTTTTATTTATTTTTTATGCCGTTCCTCGTGTGATATAACTGATTAGATTACTTTATTCTTTGGGTCGGTGCGATTACAGAGATACCAGATTTATATCGGGTTTTTATGATTGACAGCTGTCACACACTAAAATACGCTTTTTTGCAAAATCTAGTTTTTGCATCACCATATTTTGAGAGCTATAATTTTTCCATATTTCGGCCGATAGAGTCATGTTACGGCTTGTTTTTTGCGGGACGAGTTGACAATTTTATTGGAATCATTTTTGGGCACGTGACATTTTTTGATCGCTTTCTATTCCGTTTTTTGGGAGGTAAAGTTAACAAAAACAAACACTTCAGGAATTGTTTTTTGAGGTTTTTTTTATGCCGTTCTGCGTGTGGTAAAAGTGATCAGGCAGCGTTATTCTTCGGGTCAGTACGTTTACAGCGATACTACACTTACTGTATTTTTTTATGTTTTGGCGCTTTTACACAATAAAACAATTTTATAGAAAAAAAAATATTTTTTTTGCATTGCTTTATTCTGAGCGCTATAACTTTTTTATTTTTCGGCTGATGGAGCTGTATGGCGACTTTTTTTTTGCGGAACAAGATGACGTTTTCAGCGGTACCATTTTTATTTCTATTCTGCTTTTTGATCGCATTTTTTTCCACTTTTTGTTTGGCGATATGATGAAAAAACATATTTTTTTGCTCCGTTTTTTATTTATTTTTATTACGGTGTGCGCAGAAGGAGTTAATTAGTGTGACAGTTTTATAGCTCGGGTTGTTTCGGACGCGGCGATACCAAATATGTGTACTTTTTTTGGTTTTGTAATAATTTACGGATTTATTGGTTTAATATTTTATTTATTTATTTTTATTTATTTTGTGATTTTTTTTTTTAATAGTTTAAAAACTTTTTTTTTACTTTTTTTTACATTTTTACTTAGTCCCTGTATGGGACATTAATTTTTATTTTTCTGATCACTAATCTCATGTAATGTAATAGACATATATTACATTACATGAGATCTTCCCTGACTGTTTCAGTCAGAGTCTCCTGTCTGGTATCAGCTACATACAGGCTGAAGCCAGACAGGAAGGACACCATATATGGCAGAGCTGGAGGCGGTCATGTGACCTCCAGCTGCCATAGCAACCCCAGGTCCTCAAACGAAACGGAGGTCTTCGGAGGTAAGTAAGACGACCCCCTCTCTTCCTGCTGTCTCCTATATGCCGCGATCACTATAGATCACAGCATATAGAAGACAGCAAAGGGTTAACATCACTGGGACCTGATCTAATCAGGTCCCGATGATGTACCCTGTCAGAGCTAACGCTCTGCACCGGAATCGCAGTGCTTGCAGGACCCTGGGGGTCCTGAGCACTGCGAGACCACCCACCGTTTTTAAACGTCGGCGCTGCACAGAGCCCGGCAAGCGCCGACGTTTATCTACAGTGGGCGGTCGGGAACCGGTTAATCAGTTGTGTATTTACCATTCGAATGGATCGAATGATAGTCAGAATGGCAAAGGCTCAGCTAATGATCAGCTCCAGGAGATCAAAGACAGTCTTAAGTTACCTGTGAGTACTGTGACAGTTAGAAGACGTCTGTGTGAAGCTAATTTCTTAGCAAGAAGTCCCTGCAAAAAGTACGAAAAGTGGACAGTAGAAGATTGGAAATGGGTGATTTGGAGTAATGAGACGAAAGTCAATAGACTAGGCTCTGATGAGTGCAAATAGGTCTGGAAAAAACAAGGTAAAAAGGGGCTAACGGATTGAGAAATTGAAGGAACTGTCAAGTTCAGTGGAAGAAGCCTGATGATATGGGGTTGTTTCACAGCCAAAGCCATTGGATATTTCACCATGATCAATTGTGGTATCAGTGCTGAGCTATATATTGAAAAACTTGGCATTCATATGACTCAAATAGATTCTTTATCAAATTTTAATAGGGGAAATGAAGTACAAAAAAAAAAGTAAAAACGTTTCGGTCACAGTTGACGTTCATTAGTGTACTAAAATAAAATACAAGTGTGAGGTCACAGTAAAAATAGTCATGAATCAAAGGGAAAATAACAATGACAATATCAGTAAACAACAGGAATCAACACATGTCAATGGGTACAAAGGGATGGGGACAAACATTGCCCCTCAACATGCTAACTGTTATATGTCCACATTTGAGGACAGGGTTGTCTACCCCAACCCTTTGTACAAATCACAATCCATTTTATGGAAACGTTATATAGATGATATATTCTGCATATGGGGGGGCACGCCCAAGACCCTTAATGAATTTTTTGCTACAATCAATGCCGCCTGGGATGGACTGCGAGTCACCATTTTCTTGAGCACAGACTCAATTCATTTCCTAGACACCATGAGCCTTAAAGATAAAGATGGCCAACTTTCCTCTGATCTTTATATTAAACCTACTGACCGAAACGGACTATTGCACTACAACAGCCTACATCCTAAATCCACTATCACCTCAGTCCCCAAGTCCCAATTCCATCGTGTCAGAGGCACTGGCAGTAATCCCTCCACCTGTGACATTAGACTCAAGGAGATGCAACAAAAATTTGAGGAAACGGGCTATCCTCTTGACTTGTTACACCAATCCATGCAATCTCCAATTTGTACACGCACCCCAACATCTAACCGGATACCGTTTGTACATAAATACCATCCGGCAGCATTCCTACTCCATAAAAAAATCTGACAACACTGAAACATTCTTAAAAGCGCCTATCCATCTGTACCTGAATTAAATTATCCTTCCCTCCCATGTTTCAAAAGAGACCCTAATATTAAAGATCGTCTCATCCATGCCGATTTTGGCATGGCAAAAAGCTCGCCATGCCAGGGGTTTCTGGAGACACCAAAGACTGGTACGTTCCCTTGTCATCAGTGCTACCAATGTGGCAACATTCTCGGTGGGAGCACCATATATCATCCTCACTTGGGTAAACAATATCCCATCAAAGATTATCACATGATTAATTCCACTTTTGAAGTATGCCTCATCAAGTGCCCCTGTGGCCTTATTTATATAGGTAAAATGACCCAGCCCATTAGGGATCGTATTTCTAAGCACAAGTCCACCATACGCTAAAAGAATTTGCTGCTCCCATTACCATACCATTTTGCATCGGCCAATCATTCAGTGTTTCAATTGAAATTTCAGGTGATTGAGCATGTCCCTCCACCACGACGTGGAGGGGACTGCATTCGCATGCTCAAATACAGGGAGGCCTACTGGATACACAAATTGCAATCTTTAAGTCCTAGAGGTCTTAACAGGGAATTTGACCTCCTCTTGTACACTTGAACGGTTCATAGTTGTGATTACTACGACATTGTTCTACTTAAAGCCCCCTACATGTTTTGTAATAATCTCTTTGAGACTTGTTCCTGTGCCATCACTGTCTCAGCAATGTATATGACCCAATTATGCTAGTTTTTGACTCTGACCATAAGAATTTCCAGTGAATATGTTCGATTCCATTATGATGGTTCTCCCTGAAGATAACTTGATATAAGGAATAGTATTTGTATAAGTACTGATTGATCTATTCATATGTCTAACATATACCTTGTTATTTTCTAGAATCTGCCTTAACATCCACATTTCCCCTCCTGATTCCCATCCTACACCTCCGGACCATCCCTTACAACCTTGGTTCCACCCATTCTTGTCATCCCCAGTAATGGACGCTATCTGTAGCACTGTGGAACGCATAATATCGGTGGTGGAATGCACTCGGTGCGTCACCTCCGCCCATGTGATCCACCGACATCCAATAAGACCTGTCGACGTCATCGTGGCGTCATTTCCGGTCTCGCAGGTTAGGACCTGCAGGACCGGAAATGACACCACGATGACTGGAGCACATCCACGGCGTATGCATCACACTGACACCAATCCTGGGCTCCTAATTGCCTCTAGATTCTGCCCAATCTCTATTTAAATGCCCTTCTAGCATTTCTCTCCTGGCGCCAAAAGGAACAAACGGTGGATACCGTGCTCCCACTGCCAGGACTTCCTCCTCCACTTTCAGTTTGCACTAGGGGTATTTTTCCCCTGCTTCTACCATTCCTGCTATTAGACTGGTACTTCCATTAAATCTATATACTCACCTTCTTTATGTATCCAGAGCTACCGCTCCTTTGGACACCTGTCCATTACAGGCTCACCGGTTACAATTTACTGGTACGCTTTTCATCCTTTTTTCTTTTTCCTTCCCCTTTTTCCCTGTCCCCATCCCTTTGTACCCATTGACATGTGTTGATTCCTGTCGTTTACTGATATTGTCATTGTTATATTCACTTTGGTACATGACTATTTTTACTGTGACCTCACACTTGTACCACCATTTATTTCTGTTTTGTTATTTTAATTTGGTACACTGATGAAGGTTAACTGTGACCGCAACATTTACTTTTATTTTTTGTACTTCATTTCCCCTATTAAAATTTGATAAAGAATCTATTTGAGTCATATGAGTGCCAAGTTTTTCAATATAGACTATTGGCTTTGGACCTTAATTGTGCACCAACCCACTCCAGGAGTGCGGTAGTTTTTTGTATACTCAGTGCTGAGCTATGTGTGAGTATCCAACAAGACAAGTTACTTTGCACACTCCAGTACTATGGGTATGAATAGGATGACATAGTGTTCCAGCAGGACAAAGACCAGAAGCATACATCGAGATTGGCGAAAAAATGGTTCAATGACAATGAAGTAGAGGTGCTGGATTAGCCTCCACAGTCCCCAGACCTCAACCCAATTGAACCCTTATGGGTAGAGTTGAAGAAAAAACTGTATACATACCCAAGTGAGTCGACCAGTATGCACCAACTTTGGGAATGTGTAGAAGAGACCTGGGATCAGATTTTGGTCAAGACATAATTGAATCTGATCAAGAGCATGCCCAGAAGGATTCAGGTAGTGTTGAAAGACAAAAATGGATTTATAAAATATTTAAACAATAATAAAAATTTTAATTTAGATTTTTAGGAGCAAAACAGTAACAATGCAGTGACATGACAAGAATCTGCATAACTAATCATAGGCAAAATAGTAGCAAGTCAAATTTATGTATGAGATAGCCAAGATGATTGTCTATAAAATAATGGTAGTCTCATGTTCGAAGTAGTAGTGGATAGTGAGATATAGAGCTTGAAAGTCAAAAGTTCAAAACATTGTTACCCTTTTGCTCATCACTGTATATATAGCACTGTCCTCAGTAGTGTAGCTACCAGGAGGGCAGAGGGTGAGGTCACCCCAGACCCCTGAATCAGAGAGGCCCACCCGAATCTTACACCACTCCAAACTGTATCTGTGTGGGCAGCACACCAATACAGTTAATCTTTACATTCTGAATGGCCCCACTATCTTTGCACCCCATATACTATACAATAATATCAATTTTTGTGCTCCAACAGTCTTAGAGGGATCTATCCACTGTGGGTTAGTGTCAGACCAATAGCGGTGGTTTTGTTTGTTAACTTCACCATTCACAAAAAAGTTTGCCTCATCACTGAACATAATGTTCTGTGTAAACTGAGGGTCCTGTTCCAATTTTTGTTTTGCCCATTCTGCAAATTCAGTGCGCCGATCTGGGTCATCCTAATATCCGCCGAAGGGATGTTTGACTGATGCCACTCTCAAGTGACATGCGGCGAGTTCTACGCTGTGGGCTCTTGCTGAATGAAGCTAGGACAGCCACTGATGTTTCTTCATTAATGACAGTTTTCTTGAGTCCACATTTTGGCAAATCCAACACTGAACCTGTTTCACGAAATTTGGCAAGCAGTTTGCTAACTGTAGCATGGGAGATGGGTGGTCTCGTAGGGTGTCTTGCATTGAAATCTGCTGAAATGACCCGGGTACTGCGTTCATCAAACATCAACACAATTTCTATCCGCTCCTCACGTGTTAACCTCTGCGACATGTCAATGGCTGTAAACAAAGAGAAACTTGTAAGTAACTCATGAAAGAATAAAGTTACGTTAAAACCAAGCACACCATTGTTTTTCTTATGAAATTCTCAATAAGTCTGATGTGTCACATGACCCTTTTCCCATTGAAAAAAATAAAGTTGGATCCAAAATGGCTGACTTCAAAATGGCCACCATGGTCACCACCCATCTGGAAAAGTTTTCCCCCTCCGATATACTAATATGCCACAAACAGGAAGTTGATATCACCAACCATTCCCATTTAATTTAGGTGTATCCATATAAATGGCCCACCCTGTAGTGTCCTCTCCAATTTACTGCCCATTTATCATACAACAGTATATCCACCTCCCAATCCAACCATAGATATCATCTAATCCTTTGTATTACTTGGATATTTGGGTTATTGTTGTGGATTTATCACTGCTAAAATCAGTAGAAATTACACCTGAATTACATTGTATGGCAGTAATGACATTGTGTCACCTTGTAAAAGGTTTCAGAGGTCAAGGTAGATAATTAAAGTCCATTTCATCTATATGCTAATGAATTGGCTGCGTGGCCTGGTCTGGTCCCTTTAAATAACATCTGCTGCTCCTGTTGATGACACCACGGAATGTTGTGGTTTCTGTCTCCGCCCCCTTGCATTATGACATCACACACATTATATAAGGAGCTGCAGAGACAACATTCCATCTGAAAGTTGCAGTTATTGGAGAGAGAGGTAAGTCGGCTCTATGTCACCTCTTGTTGTGTCCTTCATTCTCTTCTTTCATCTATTTCTCATTTATTTTTTATTCATTAAGGATTCTTTATTCTATATAATACAACAGTTCGAAAATGAATACTGAACCCCTCAGATTAGGTGATGTTTTACAGCATTTCTTCCAATAGTAAAGACAGATACATCCCGTCACATCCTATATATCCAAGTGCAGAAATGACAGTGATTTACCGATTCTCCATCACATCTTATTGGTTTCTGACTTACTTGCTCATCACATCCATAGAATAGTTATAGAATAATTATAATTGAAAGAATCCCCTCAGCCATAACTGGAACACAACAACTTCTCAATTTTTGGGCCATGTATTGTTTTACAATCATTCAAATCTGGGAGATGAACGTTATATCCTGTAAAGCGAACACATGTAACCTGAAGATGCAGTAATTATGTAATTGTCTGGTGTTATTGAGACATATAGTGATATACAATCCAGATCAAAAATTTAAATCCAACCAATATTGGGAAATACCTGTACAACACCAATGTATATACATATTAGCTCCATATATAGTGAAACTATTTAAATAGTTCCCCATATTGGTAGGATTCCTATTGTTTGATCTCTAGTGTATTGAGCAATGCACTTCAATGGAAGCTGGCAGTAACAGCCACCACTTGGAAGATCACGGAATGTTGGGGTTGTTGATTCCGCCCCCATTAGATACTTCATGTGATGTCACTGAATGTTATGGTTGTTAGCTCTGCCCACATTAGCTCTTATTTTTCATGTCATGGAATGTTCTCGTTGCTGGTTTTGCCCCCATCATCTACTATTTGTAATGTTTTGGTTGTTGGTCCCTGATTTGGCACCCAGATAAGCCAAGCTGAAGGATGATGATAATGGACTTTATCTTGTTACCTCATGAACATTCTTGGCGTTGCCCCTCAGGAGGTGGCCAGTTGACATTTAGTTGTGTTCAACTATATAAAGTGTGCTGCTTATCTGATGGTTAGTGCTGCGCTCACTCATTACTAGTGATGGGCGAGCACTAAAATGCTCGGGTGCTCATTGCTTGAGCCAAGCACATTCGAATACTCGGTTGCTCGACTCGAGCAATGAGCCCAATGTAAGTCTATGCGAAATTCAAGCATTTTTCAAGCGGTTCCCTCCGGCGATCTGCAGAGGGCCTAAAAATTGCCCAAAACGAAGGGAACAGTGCTTAAATGGCATGGGAACAGCATGGGGAAGACCCCTGGAAGCATTTCTGACTCTCAAGTCACTGCTGCCAACAATGTTGTCAGAGGTATTACGCCACTTTTACGGACACACAATAAAACACAAAAACGAAACCAAAATGGATTTTCCTGGGAAATATGTTAAGGAACATCCTTTCCATGGTAATGACTTGTATATAAGGCAAAATAAATAACCAAAAACAAAAATACTCCTCCACATCTTGGTCTATGTTCACAAGTAGCGTTTTTGATGCGTTTTTGCACTTTTGCATTGCTTTCAACCGTGACAAATGCATTCACCGGGAAATGTCATTTTGACATTTTACAACCTTATCTGGCCATGTGGTGTGTGAGACATGATCAGACATATCCTGTTTCATTTATGAAGGAGGGACTCTGAAAGTCACAAAGCCTATTTTTATAGGGCCATCAGGCAGCCTTTACTACTTTTAAAGGGTCAGCAGTCGGCCCTCGCTATTCTTAAAGAGCCATCAGCCGGCTATGCTTTGTCATTCCCATTACTCAAGATTGGTTCTTCTATACTGTTATTGCATATGCAGTGAGTGGCAGGTCTGCCCAAAATTTGGATACACCCCAATACCCCTTTGAAAATTTGGATGCACCCCAATACCCCTTTGAAAATTTGGACGCACCCCAAAACCCCTTTGAAGAGACTTAGAGGATGTTCCCATAATTAGGAAGTGGGTCTCCCATACTGTTTGCCTATGCAGAGAATGCAAGGGTTGCCAAAAATTTGGAGGCACTCCAATGCCCCTTGGAAGAGACGTGGAGGTCAGAGGGCCTCCTGAAAACAATGTTCCCACTATTAGGAAGTGGGTCTCCCATTGTGTTTGTCTATGCAGTGAATTCAAGGGTTGCCAAAAATGGTCACTCGCCATGATGGGAGGAAGGAGGTTCAGGGTGAAGAATATGTGGTCCAGACTCACGGCTACTGAGAATTGACCGTGTGGAAGACAGGGTGGTGGTGGTGGTGGCTAAGTGACTGGAAGCATTATCTGCTATCCAACCAATAACCTTGTCACACTGCTCTGTATTCAATAGTGGTGTTCTGCGGTCCCCTATTAATTGGGACAGGAAGGTCGAGCGAGAAGATGTGGGTGTTTGTTGTGGCACAATTTCAGATTGCCCACGACCTTGGCCTCTGCATGCACCATCACATCAACTTCCCCGTCCCTTGCCACGTGCCTTGCCCATCTTAAATGAAGGACAATATCTTCCACGCTCACCACAAATGGCTGAATTTGGAGCGAACTTATATGTGATCCGTGTGACGGACAAACCACAGTTTTAAATAGCTGGCCTGTAGGTGACTATTTTGAACAGCAAACTTGTGTCAATAGCTTCACTGACACACTGAAATTTTTTTAATGGAGGCCAGAAATGGCAGTATTTTCAGTGCAAATATATGTGATCTGTGCGACGGACAAATCACAGTTTTAAATAGCTGGACCTGGCTGTATTCTGCAATGCCAACAAGCAAATAGCACAGAAAAACGGTGTTCTCTGGTTTGCATTTTAAGCAAATAATGAGGATTAAGATCCAAAATAAAATTATTCCTGGCCACTGAGACCTGGGCCTATTTCTCGAAATATTTAACAGCAGCAGCAGCAGCAGCAGCAGACAAAACTGGAATGGAGCCTCTGTGCTATATGCACTGCAGACTGCTATATACACTGCCTGCCTGATATCTCTGCAGATGGATTAGTCCTCAGAAGGACTGTTTGTTGAGATGGATATGTGTCTCTAATATCGTTTTGTATACCTACACTAACTAGAAACAAGAAAATCTCTCCCTAGCTCAGCAGCACCTCTCCCTACACTGTCTGATTCTGGAGTGACTGTGACAAGCATGGCGGTGCCAGTTCTGATATAGACCTGATGACGCTGTGCAGCCATCCAATCACTATAATGCCACAACCACCATGGCTGCAGCATTACAATGAGTGGCAGGCAATCCCTGCAGGTTGATTGGCGCTCTAAAGAGCACCATATATGCAGGGAGGGGACCCGAGCGCCCGCCGAGCAACCTGGAAATACTCGTCGAGCGCCGAGCATCTCGAGTAGTGAGATGCTCGAGCGAGCACCGAGCAGTAGCGAGCATGCTCGCTCATCACTACTCATTACATGTAAGTGCATTACTCTGTCTGGGTCTCCTACCACATCCAAAATATATTGAACCCCATATTAGAGCCACCACTCCTGAATTTGTCTCTTCCTATCCTACCCCTGGTATATGGGGAGAGATATCTACTCCTGTGGGAGGGATAGTTTATAGTGGCGTGGATGGAGCACACTTGATCACTCCAAAAAATAAACCAGGAGGAGATAGACAGGATGACTGAGGCACAATTGTCACCTCAGGCCTCCACCTATCCTGGACAGGTTGGGAGTTAAACTAGCAAATAAACTAAATAAATATGCTAATATAATGAATGGAATAGTGAAACAATAAGTTCTATTCATACTCTTAATGAGGAGGCTGCTCAGGTTAGGAAGGTAGCCCTTCACAGAATTACCCTTAACTACCTGTTAGCAATTGAAGGTGGAACTTGTGCTGTTATAGCTGAGGAATTCTGCTTCTGGATTGAAGATGCACATGATTAAAATGAGAGAAACATGGACATGGTAAAAGAGCTGCAACAAAAAGCTAGAGACATACATCCAAGGAGGGATGGAATTCCTTCTCCTGGATGGAGTCTATCAGAGTTTGGTTAAACAATATACTCTTAACTTTGCTAAAGCCAATAGTGGTAGTGATAAGATTGATTGTATTCATCTTGATTGCCTGGAAATTATTAATGTGATGTGTTTCTCATTGCAGGAAATGAATTATACTTTGGAATCACTGTCGACACAGACAGAAGAGGACCAATAATATGTCCGCCCCTGATTTTAACCATAGGAAGGATGACACTACAGCTACAGAGGTGACCGTCTGATAGCCTAGCTCGACTACCCACCTCTCCTGAAGACCCTTTCAGCCTTTTGAGACTTGGGTGGAGGACATCATCTCTGAAAATAGGGTCCCAGAGCTGCACCCCAACAGTTTGAGCAGCACTCTCACTCTCCGGAGTGTTTCTTGTGGTGGGATGCAGGTCTGGACAACAGTCGTCTGTCGTCCTTCTATTAGATAGATAGGAATGAATGTATGTGTGTCTATGCTTTAATAAAGATTGAGGAATGCTTAGATGAAATGACAACTATAAGGCAGCCAGGAATGGATGTCAGACATCCCATCATCTATGCAGACTAGCTGCATACTTTGTGTAGTACGGGCTGTCAAAGGGGTCATTTCACAATAGGCAGGAACATAGGTAGCGCAGGTCTGGACCGCTGTCGTCATCCTATTAGGTAGATAGGAATGAATGTATGTGTGTCTATGCTTTAATACAGATTGAGTGAATGCTTAGATGAAATGGCAACTATAAGGCAGCCAGGAATGGATGTCAGACATCCCATCATCTATGCAGACTAGCTGTATACTTTGTGTAGTACGGGCTGTCAAAGGGGTCATTTCACAATAGGCAGGAACATAGTTAGCTAGGTTACATAATGTGTAATAATGAAACTATCAAAGGGTGAGGTACTGTGGAAGAAATGACAATTCCATTGTCCTCCCTTTGATCTTAATATCTCTACATTTTGTATAATAATTAGAAAATGTTCAATAAAAACAATTTGAACAAGAAATAGAATATCTTTTCGTGACTCCTTCATGAACATTGTGTATACTAAATACTAAAATACTGTAAGAGCCGCCCCCGGCTGAGCCAAGCTGAAGGGGGAGAATGGACTTTATCTGGTCACTTCATGAACATTGTTGATGTTGTCCCTCAGGAGGGGCCAGTTGGCATTGTAGATGTGTATAACCTTATAAAATGTGCTGCTTATCTGATGGTTAGTGCTGCGCTCACTCATTACATGTAAGTGCATTACTCAGTCACTAAGCGCTCGCTCACACAGTCATCGATTCTCTCATGCGAGAGAATAGGGTCGATTATGCTGATGTCACTTGGAGCAAACTCTGTCAGAGTTTGAGCCAAGTGTAATCTTAGGCCACGTTCACACATACAGTATTTGGTCAGTATTTTATATTAGTATTTATAAGCCAAAACCAGGAGTGGAACAATCAGAGGAAAAGTATCATAGACACATGTGCACCACTTCTGCATTTTTCACCCACTCCTGGTTTTGGCTTACAAATGCTGATATAAAATACTGACCAAATACTGAACATGTGAACGTTGCCTTAGTGTGATCTAACTCTGTTGCATAAGAGAATCGTATCATAGGTGCGGAAAAGACAGAACTTTTTAGTTCTCCATCTTCTCTATTCTCTGTGTCCACGGTAATGGGACTGCACTTGGATGACATCCGAGTGCAGTCTGATATTTTACAAGCATGCTACAATTTTTTTTCTCATGCCGTATCTACATGAGAAAAAAATTGCAGATCTGCACTGCCCCGTATTATAACATTGGGCCTACTGCTACCTGATAAAACATCAGATAGCACTCAGCTATGTTATATTGTCCTGTGAGCGAGCCCTTATTGTAATAAACTAACTTTCTTTTCCCTTGCAACAGCTGTCATAACATTGGTTTATTATCCAAACATGACCCCCGTCTATTACTGAGAGCTGTAGAAGACCATGTACACTCCAGCAGTAATCACTTACATTTCCTTTGTGTAATATGATTAGAGTTGAGCCACCCCCCCGTAGTGTTCAGGTTCGGTTCGGTTCGTAGAACACCGGTATGTTCGCCGAACTGTTCGTCGAACACCGTTAAAACCAATGGCAGGCAAACAAAAACACATAGAAACACATAGAAAACACCTTCAAAGGTGTCCAAAAGCTGACAAACTGCTCAGAAGACACAACTAACACATGGAAAAGTGACAAGTACATATAGTCATGCGAAAAGAAAAGAGGTGGAGGAGTAAAAGGAGGGGGAGACACAGATATAGGCATGTCATGCCCTTCTAAAATCAAGAAAGGCTGGAGTAAAAATCTAAAATCAGCCTACCAACACCCAGACGTCGTGACAAGAAAATTAAAAAAAGAAATATCTTTAGGTAGAATGGCGGTTCCATTCAGAACACTTTCCTTACAAGACGTAGTGGTATCCCCGTTGGGAGTCGTGCCAAAAACGGAACCCAATACATTCGGACTAATCCACCATTTGTCATATCCAAGGGGCAGGTCAGTAAACGACAACATCAACGTGGAACCAGGTACAGTAGTATATACTGTACATTCTTTGACAAGGCAATCAGGCGGGTCAAGAAGTTGGGAAGGGCCACCCTAATGTCCAAAACAGACATTGAGGGGGCGCCTATTGGGCTGCTTCTGGGAAGGAGCATACTATATAGATCGCTGTTTGCCCATGGGGTGCTCCAGATCCTGCTCACTATTTGAGGCGTTTAGTTGCTTCCTCGAATGGGTTGTCATGGACGTTTCTAAGGGGGCACATATTATCCATTACCTCGACAACTTCTTATGCCTGGGCCCAAAAGATTCACCACAGTGTGAATACACGCGGCAGTCCACCTGTGAGAAGGAGAGAGCTGGAGGGAGAGCGGACACCACAGAGCCGAGGAGTTACATTGATGACATCTTAATAATCTGGACTGAGTCTGAACGAGAACTTCTAAATTTCCATGACGAATTCAATACATTTCATCCCACCATAAACTTGACATTGGACTACTCAAAAACAGAAATCAACTTCCTGGATATCACCATAAAAATTCAAAATGGTTCAATCCAGACCTCGGTGTATTGGAAACCTATTGACCATCCCACACACCTCAGACGGGGACAGCTGTCACCCAAAATACATTAAAAAGTCCATCGTCTACAGTCAGGCCCTTAGATATAATTGTATCTGTTCCAGCCCAAAGGACAGGGATGAACACTTAAACCATGTTAAAAAAGACAATTTTAAATCAAGGCTACCACCCCACCTCCTTTGATGATCAGATCATTAGGGCCACAAGGATCCCTAGAAGTCAATTACTTCAATACGGAGAAAAAGAGGAAAATAATTGTCTTCCTCTGGTGGTGACCTACAACCCACAGCTTGAGGTACTAAGAAAAACTGCTAAAAAACATCATATCCTAGGGTTTGGAGCGGATGGATTCTGTTTCAGGACTCACCTGATTTTCATGACCTATTCTAATAGTTTCAACAGATGCTTGCGATTGGGTTCATAATTAGTCACAACGGCATAAGGACCCCCCCTCCCACTCTCCCTTGACCCTCTGTCTTTTCTTCTCTCTTTCCTCCCTCCTTTTCTTTTTTCTTTTTATATGGGCTTTTCAGATACAATATAGAAATTGCCTCAACATATGATCCTCTTATAGGCGGATATCTTATAAACATTATATTGTTCAATACACTATCATTTGAATTGTTATTTGAAAAAAGTGACACCATTTGAACTTTGGACATTTTTTATATGTCTATTTTGTTATATTTTCTTCAAAGTCGAATACAAAACAATAAATTTTTTCTTGATCTGCAAACTGTAAAATGATTCATAATTAATTCTTAATATATGTTTAATTGATATTTAATAAAACAGATTGAATATAAAAACTTCATATCCTATACAAAAGTGATCGGCTAAGTATAAAAGGATAAGAAAAGGAAAAATGTGTTTGAAAGCACTCAGGATCACCAAAAATACAAATAAATAATAATATTGAAGTTTATTAATATGGGCATACAGGTGATAGAAATGTGAATCTATACTTACCTGTATGGCCCATATTGGCGGTCTTGTGGCTGTGAAATTGCTTTTTATTACTTGTGGGTTATGCTGTGTTTCTGTCCGGGGGACGGGAAGAAATCCCACCTACTTTTTTAATTAAAATATTTCTCCCCTCCCCTGCACGTCACAGAGCCCTGTGACGTGCAGTACCCATGGCCGGATCCTGCGCCTGCGCACTTGACCTGTTATTTCCCTGCCGTCTGTGTACAAGTGTAGAGCAGGGATCTAGTGCGCAGGCGCCGGGAAGTCAGAGTGACTCGCCTGCGCACAAGTTCCCTGCTCTACACTTGTAGATCCGGCCATGGGAACTGTGACGGGCAGGGGAGGTTAGAAATATCTTAATTAAACTGTGACGGGCAGGGGAGGTGAGAAAAATTTTAATTAAACAAGTAGGTGGGATTTCTTCCCGTCCCCCGGACGGGAGCACAGCCTAACCAACAAGTAATAAAAAGCAATTTCACAGCCGCAAGACTGCTAATATGGGACATACAGGTAAGTATAATACCTCATCTAATTGATACATATAAATATCAAACAACCTCCTCCTATGTATCAGGTGCCAAAATATCTAAAGCTACTCTGGACAAGCAGTTTGTGACGCCCTCCCTGAGTTGTTTGAGGGGTGTACTCAGACGGCGGGCCGGTGGTATGGTGTGGTGGGATGTCGTCGTGGCCGTGGCCCGATCCGTGCCCAGGGCTGTCACAATAAAAAGATGGGCTTTTGGATGAGTGGTTGTTCGACTACGCCACCTGTGGTTTCTGGTGAAGGCCACCAGCACTGCAACAGTCCTCTGAGGCTGATGTTCTGGCAGCTTGGTTGGTACTACTCCCCACAGGTGGAGCGGCGCCTCAGGGCAGCGTAAGAAGGGAGAGGGGGTATACAGAGTAGAGCGCTGGCGGGTGCAGAGCCGCGGAGGAATGAACACTCAGAGGCAGTAATTGAAGTCATCCAAGTCTTTACTCACAGTTGTGCTTTCTCAGCTCAGAGCTTCTCTCTGCTGTCACACGGCGAGCTGCGGCCGCCAGGGTGGGGTTCAGCACACTCCGGGTAGTTCAGTTGCACTTGACAGGACCCCCGCTCTAGTGTGTTCCTCTCTCTGGTTGTACTTGTACCGCCTTGTGTCCCCCACTGAGTCCCGTACAGGTACTGCGATGTCCTATATGGGTAACTTGTAGCTCCCGGACCGACTGGGTGCCCTTTTTGGTGACTGTGGTGTGAACGTGGCGCTAGGCAGGGTCCCTCTGGATAAACGCAGATTAAGGAATACAGGTGGCAACTCTGCTCCGTCCGTATCCCCCTGGGATCCACTTAAGCCTCCAGACTTTTATGACAGGGACGTGAAGTGCAAAGTCAGATAATCGGGGACCGGTACCCCCTCTTGCGGCAGGGTCTCTCTGGCAGGGCCAGAATAAGGGTTGCAGGTGGCAACTCCACTCCGTCCACACCCCCCTGAGATCCTTTTGCCTGTGGAGCTTTTCTCCTCTGCTCCCCTCCTGGGCCTTCTTGGTTGGACTCTGACCGGGGACAGAGCCGGCTATAACTCAACTCTGCCCTAATCCCCTGTCTCGAGGCCTGAGACCGGGAACCGCAGACCCCTGAGCCGGCCGCAGCCTTGTGCTGTCAGACCGTCTCAAAGACTCACGACTAAAGACACGGTTATAAAAATGGCCTCAGATTATTTATGATTCTATTAAGTGCTACAGTAAAGTGCTTCCTCCACGCTCACTCACTACATGGTTCCCCCTGACTATTGGTTCCCCCCAACTCCTCTATTCGAGGTCGGGGCAGCACTATGGTGCTTTAGACCTCCCTGCAGAACGGGAGTGGTGTAGTGCTGAGTGTGTGGTTGGGGTCCTGTGTGGTGCTCCATCCTTACCTCGGAGAGGAGATACCACACCTCGTTCTGAGGTGCTGTACCCCTGTGGCGACTGAACCCTCAGGTTCGCGGGCTGCAATAGAGTAAAAGATTGGTACATTTCAGACATTCAAAAAATTTTAAATGCTTTGTAAACAATAAACAATCTTCCCTTTATGGGAGGCTCAGATACTTTAACATTACAGGATATATGGTATAAACATATTCAACATTAAAGAGACATTATGCATGTAGAAAAATATTATAGAAAAAGTGTTAGCTCAGCAGCATGAGGGACCTGTCCAAAACCCTCAACGTAAGCCCTGGGGTGGCTGCAGGGCATAAAGATCCCGAGTTGGACCTCCAGTAGAGCCACAACCAGACAGGTTTTGCTTCTGAGGTCAGAGGTAGAGATGATTTTGCATACAACCAATAGGGGGCACCTAAATAGGTGCAAACTATGTACAATGTTAGTCTGTCTACTGCTCAATGTCCGCAGGGACAAATGTTTGTTTCAGATAAACCGGGTGTAAAAAGGAACATGAAAACAAATAAAAGTTCACACAACAGGGAGGTGCATCCTCCGGGGCTGCTCAACAGTGGTATCCCCACTGGGGAAAAGGCTCGTGCTTGCCGACGGAGCCTGACCGGTCCTCTGCGACCAGGTGTGTGGATGCATCTTCTTTAAACACCCTGTCGACATCCAGGGCATACCACCCACGCTCCCCGTGGTGGCGGGAGTAGGACACCAGATCACCCGGGTAGAGGCTCCGGCCAGGGTGGCACTGCTGCAGCCGCGGCTCGACGTCCCGCCGGTTGACGAAGACGTCCCGGTTAAACTGTGGGCTACGGATGAAGCCCCATCCTGCCTCCTGGTGGAAGCGCACGATAAGGCCTTCCTCCCGGGGGCTTGGACGGGTGGCCTCCGCCTGACGGGCCTTTGTTGTAGCAGCTTTGGCGCGCACCTCCAGGCGCTCACAGCGGATCCTCCTCTCTCGCCGCTCCTTCTCGAGCTGGAGGAGCTCCTTATGGCAGAACTCCTCCCACCTCCGCGCTTCAGACAGGGTCTCCCGGAGGAAGCCCATCAGGTCCCCCCCCTGGTTGTTCCAGGCAAACTCTTCTGCCGCCGGGCAGGCGACTGGAGGTGTGGGCAGCGGCAATAACAGGGGGCGTTGCGGGCCCTCTATTGGTGCGGACCGGTCCGGGTTGGGGCAGGTGTGCACCCAGGAGAGTGCAGGGTTCTCCGGATTGGGAGTCGGGAGGCATAGTAGGCCTCTGGGAATGGCGGTGGCTTGGGCCTCGACCTCCAGAGCCATGAGTTGCACCCAAACGATGGCACCCGGGGACAGGGGTGACGGCAGGAGATCTAGGAGGGCTTCGGTGCATCCCGCGCCCGGGATAGAGGTTTCGGCCTTACCCGCTCTTGGGCTGCACAGGGCCTCCTGGGCTTCCTCCGCCTGGGCTGGGGCCTCAGTAGTCAGGCGCGACGAGCTCTGGTGGCGGGCCCTGATCTAGCGCAGCACCTCTTCTCTACATTCGGCAGCGGCCAGTTGTTGGGCCTCTTCGACCCTCCGGGTCAGATCCTGCGTTTCACCGCGGAGGAACTCGGCCTCCTCCACGGTCAGGTGTATTCCCTCCATAGTGAGGGAGGTGGCAGCTGGTGGGCCAGCGACGGAGGGCATCTCCTTCGCGGCGTCCATCTCTGCTGCAGGGTGCGGTCTCTCTAGACTTGTTGTGGCTACACCCTGTCTCCTCCTCCTTTTGGGGCGGCTCCGGGGCGGCTAGCTGACGGGCACTCCTTGGGACGTCCCATCCATCTTGACGGACACTACTATGCGGACAGTCTCTGATGCAAGGGGCGGTCTGTATTTTTGGCGCCATTGGAGAGCCAGGCCCACGATAGGAGGTCTTAGGTGGCTGTCGTTTTTGCACATAATGGCGTCCGTTGTTCTTGGGCGGACGCCACATTGTGTGTATAAAGACAGTCTTTTGTGAAACGAGCACAGTACCCAGCGGCAATGGGGATTAACTTCTTCCGTTGCTGCGGGCACGCAATCCTGCCGACTACGCCAAGTTTGTGATGCCCTCCCTGAGCCGTTTGGGGGGTGTACTCGGACGGCGTGCCGGTGGTATGGTGTGGCGGGATGTCGTCGTGGCCGTGGCCCAGTCCGTACCCAGGGCTGTCACAATAAATAGATGGGCTATTGGATGAGTGGTTGTTCGACTACGCCACCTGTGGTTTCTGGTGAAGGCCACCAGCACTGCAACAGTCCTCTGAGGCTGATGTTCTGGCAGCCTGGTTGGTACTACTCCCCACAGGTGGAGCGGCGCCTCAGGGCAGCGTAAGAAGAGAGAGGGGGTATACAGAGTAGAGCGCTGGCGGGTGCAGAGCCGCGGAGGAATGAACAGTCAGAGGCAGTAATTGAAGTCATCCAAGTCTTTACTCACAGTTGTGCTTTCTCAGCTCAGAGCTTCTCTCTGCTGTCACACGGCGAGCTGCGGCCGCCAGGGTGGGGTTCAGCACACTCCGGGTAGTTCAGGTGCACTTGACAGGACCCACGCTCTAGTGTGTTCCTCTCTCTGGTTGTACTTGTACCGCCTTGTGTCCCCCACTGAGGCCCGTACAGGTACTGCGATGTCCTATATGGGTAACTTGTAGCTCCAGTACCGACTGGGTGCCCTTTTTGGTGACTGTGGTGTGAACGTGGCGTTAGGCCAGGTCCCTCTGGATAAACGCAGATTAAGGAATACAGGTGGCGACTCCGCTCTGTCCGTATCCCCCTGGGATCCACTTAAGCCTCCAGACTTTTCTGACAGGAACGTGAAGTGCAAAGTCAGATAATCGGGGACCGGTACCCCCTCTTGCGGCAGGGTCTCTCTGGCAGGGCCAGAATAAGGGTTGCAGGTGGCGACTCCGCTCCGTCCGCACCCCCCTGAGATCCTTTTGCCTGTGGAGCTTTTCTCCTCTGCTCCCCTCCTGGGCCTTCTTGGTTGGACTCTGACCGGGGACAGAGCCGGCTATAACTCAACTCTGACCCAATCCCCCGTCTCGAGGCCTGAGACCGGGAACCGCAGACCCCTGAGCCGGCCGCAGCCTTGTGCTGTCACACCGTCCCAAAGACCCAAGACTAAAGACACGGTTATAAAAATGGCCTCTGATTATATATGATTCTATTAAGTGCTAAAGTAAAGTGCTTCCTCCACCCTCACTCACTACATGGTTCCCCCTGACTTTTGGTTACCCCCAACTCCTCTATTCTGGGTCGAGGCAGCACTATGGTGCTTTAGACCCCCCTGCAGAACAAGATTGGTGTAGTGTTGAGTGTGTGGTTGGGGTCCTGTGTGGTGCTCCATCCTTACCTCGGAGAGGAGATACCACACCTCGTTCTGAGATGCAGTACCCCTGTGGCGACTGAACCCTCAGGGGCGCCACAAATGTAACACCAAATGTGTAAAGAGGGTCCAATGCCCCTGCAATATCCAAGTCCAGTTCAATCTATTTTAGCTAGCACATATAAAGAACATCTATGCATAGGTATAAATAGCAATTGAAAAAAAGTGCATGTGACAGGGGGCAATGTAGAAAATTAATAATGCCAGCAAATCCAAAGTTCATATAAAAGCACAGGTCTAGTAGTTCAAAGCTCAAATAGTCTATAGTAGAAAAAGACCTGTACTGAAACACAGTCTACCTGTTAGTAGACAGCACAGAACCCACTTATACAATACAAGCAGAATGGTTGCTGATAGACCTGTGCATCATCAGTGGCTTCTGGTAGACCTGTACATGATCAAATGGATGAGGGAAGAGCCTGTTCTCCTGTTATGTATATGCTCCTGCCCCAGCATCAGCACATCAAACTCCATAAAACAGACACATTACCTTTGCAGATGATTTTTTTGTGTTTACCAGTGTAATCAGACCCAAATTTAAAATAATGCTTTGTAAAAATAATATCAAGAAGTCACATCAAAACTCCAATCTTCATATCAGATCCAGTGTTATCTTGGTATAATTTATTACGTATAACAGTAAATCCTTTATCATTTTGAACACAAGTATATCAACTTTTTAAATCTAAAGAACAAATCAAAGTGACTTCTGAGATATCCAGAGTATTAATACACTGCAAAAATCATTTGTAGCTAATGATAGGTGCATTTGTATCCTTATATCAAGATAAGTCTTTGTCTAATGCCAAGATGTCTCATGTTCTATGGACTTTGATTAAAATTTGGGCAAACAAGTCCTTGTGAACTTAGGGTTAAAATATTGTTTCTTCAGTCTATATTTAATGCTATCGCCATTATTTTTTACTAGATGGATGGCATTGAATTGAAGTAAAAAGAATATTGCATAATTATTTACCTATCATTAGAATGAGGGACTGGAGATTTCCATTCCCAATCACAATCCACTGCTCTTCTTGGCACAATATATGCATCTGCATCATGTGCACATAAGTATTGGAAGACGACCACCATACCAACTACCACTGCATAAACTAAACTACTATCAGTTCCCAGTGGAGACGTGGCTGTGCTAATTTCATCTTATAATTTATTTATGTTAGTGAGCAAACCTTGATTGTGAGAAAAGTAAAATGCGATTCCGCAGCTGCCAATTCAGAGATGGAGACTGGGCCAGCAATATCCAACCACTCCACTGGCAGAACAGGCTACAATATATCAACATAATTCATTTCTGGCATTCAGAAAATATTTGGGAGCAGAATTGTAAAGATTAATGTAGGATTTAGTTTGGAGTGGATATTTATTGTAAGAAACAAACATGATGTGAGTCATGTCTTAAAATCATTTCACTTTAAAGTAATTTTTCTTAAATGGTCACTGTGCTTTCAGACCACTAGATCTCATTTGATGTATTATGAGATGAACTTTAATATAAGTTGGTGTGCATGCAGCATGTAAGCGTGTGTTCACACTGGCCCCCAAACAGACAAAACCCAAGATAAAAACATAATAAGCAAATACCCCGCAGTAAATAGATAAATATCAATAGTGCATGAAAATAATATAGGATGCTTAATTAACATAATTTTGATTTTAAAAAAAAGTAAAAGCCACCCCACACGTCAAGGTGACCCTATTCGGGACAGTCCTAACCTCTATTATTAAAAGCTTACCATTTGTCAAGTGACGTACATTTGAATAAGTCCAATATGACTAACCAGATTAATTACAGGTTTTGGTATAAATTATATTACCACATGTCAAACAATTTACCAGTTGGTGCAGTAGATTCTAAGAAAACCAACAGATGCAGCATTGATGATCTACATGTTTTGAGTCTGTGTATTTGAATAATTAATTGAAAGGCGGTGTGTTCAAAATAATAGCAGTGCGGAGTTCAATTAGTGAGGTCAATCATTCTGTGAAGAAACAGCTCTGAATCAGGTGGCCCTTATTTAAGGGTGAAGCAAGTATTTGTGTACATTTCTCCTTGAAAGCCTGATAAATATGGTTCGTTCGAGACATTGTTCAGAAGAAATGCGTACTTTGATTAAAAAGTTGATTGGAGAGGGTAAAAGTTATAAAGAAGTGCAATGATAGGCTGTTCAGCTAAAATGATCTGCAATGCTTTAAAATGGAAGACTACCATTCGAATGAGAAAAAAGGAAAGTATGATCCAGCATATCAGGCTAGTTTCTTAAAATAAAACATAGCTTTTATTGTGCTCATTAAAACATTGCTACACATCAATTGTCCATGTGGTGCACTACAAGGATCAGGACCTACGCGTTTCAACGTTTAAGTCTTAATCAGTTGTGTATTTACCATTCGAATGGATCGAATGATAGTCAGAATGGCAAAGGCTCAGCTAATGATCAGCTCCAGGAGATCAAAGACAGTCTTAAGTTACCTGTGAGTACTGTGACAGTTAGAAGACGTCTGTGTGAAGCAAATTTCTTAGCAAGAAGTCCCTGCAAAAAGTACGAAAAGTGGACAGTAGAAGATTGGAAATGGGTGATTTGGAGTAATGAGACGAAAGTCAATAGACTAGGCTCTGATGAGTGCAAATAGGTCTGGAAAAAACAAGGTAAAAAGGGGCTAACGGATTGAGAAATTGAAGGAACTGTCAAGTTCAGTGGAAGAAGCCTGATGATATGGGGTTGTTTCACAGCCAAAGCCATTGGATATTTCACCATGATCAATGGTGGTCTCAGTGCTGAGCTATATATTGAAAATCTTGGCATTCATATGACTCAAATAGATTCTTTATCAAATTTTAATAGGGGAAATGAAGTACAAAAAAAAAAGTAAAAACGTTTCGGTCACAGTTGACGTTCATTAGTGTACGAAAATAAAATACAAGTGTGAGGTCACAGTAAAAATAGTCATGTATCAAAGGGAAAATAACAATGACAATATCAGTAAACAACAGGAATCAACACATGTCAATGGGTACAAAGGGATGGGGACAAACATTGCCCCTCAACATGCTAACTGTTATATGTCCACATTTGAGGACAGGGTTGTCTACCCCAACCCTTTGTACAAATCACAATCCATTTTATGGAAACGTTATATAGATGATATATTCTGCATATGGGGGGGCACGCCCAAGACCCTTAATGAATTTTTTGCTACAATCAATGCCGCCTGGGATGGACTGCGAGTCACCATTTTCTTGAGCACAGACTCAATTCATTTCCTAGACACCATGAGCCTTAAAGATAAAGATGGCCAACTTTCCTCTGATCTTTATATTAAACCTACTGACCGAAACGGACTATTGCACTACAACAGCCTACATCCTAAATCCACTATCACCTCAGTCCCCAAGTCCCAATTCCATCGTGTCAGAGGCACTGGCAGTAATCCCTCCACCTGTGACATTAGACTCAAGGAGATGCAACAAAAATTTGAGGAAACGGGCTATTCTCTTGACTTGTTACAACAATCCATGCAATCTCCAATTTGTACATGCACCCCAACATCTAACCGGATCCCGTTTGTACATAAATACCATCCGACAGCATTCATACTCCATAAAAAAATCTGACAACACTGGAACATTCTTAAAAGCGCCTATCCATCTGTACCTGAATTAAATTATCCTTCCCTCCCATGTTTCAAAAGAGACCCTAATATTAAAGATCGTCTCATCCATGCCGATTTTGGCATGGCAAAAAGCTCGCCATGCCAGGGGTTTCTGGAGACACCAAAGACTGGTACGTTCCCTTGTCATCAGTGCTACCAATGTGGCAACATTCTCGGTGGGAGCACCATATATCATCCTCACTTGGGTAAACAATATCCCATCAAAGATTATCACATGATTAATTCCACTTTTGAAGTATGCCTCATCAAGTGCCCCTGTGGCCTTATTTATATAGGTAAAATGACCCAGCCCATTAGGGATCGTATTTCTAAGCACAAGTCCACCATACGCTAAAAGAATTTGCTGCTCCCATTACCATACCATTTTGCATCGGCCAATCATTCAGTGTTTCAATTGAAATTTCAGGTGATTGAGCATGTCCCTCCACCACGACCTGGAGCGGACTGCATTCGCATGCTCAAATACAGGGAGGCCTACTGGATACACAAATTGCAATCTTTAAGTCCTAGAGGTCTTAACAGGGAATTTGACCTCCTCTTGTACACTTGAACGGTTCATAGTTGTGATTACTACGACATTGTTCTACTTAAAGCCCCCTACATGTTTTGTAATAATCTCTTTGAGACTTGTTCCTGTGCCATCACTGTCTCAGCAATGTATATGACCCAATTATGCTAGTTTTTGACTCTGACCATAAGAATTTCCAGTGAATATGTTCGATTCCATTATGATGGTTCTCCCTGAAGATAACTTGAGATAAGGAATAGTATTTGCATAAGTACTGATTGATCTATTCATATGTCTAACATATACCTTGTTATTTTCTAGAATCTGCCTTAACATCCACATTTCCCCTCCTGATTCCCATCCTACACCTCCGGACCATCCCTTACAACCTTGGTTCCACCCATTCTTGTCATCCCCAGTAATGGACGCTATCTGTAGCACTGTGGAACGCATAATATCGGTGGTGGAATGCACTCGGTGCGTCACCTCCGCCCATGTGATCCACCGACATCCAATAAGACCTGTCGACGTCATCGTGGCGTCATTTCCGGTCTTGCAGGTTAGGACCTGCAGGACCGGAAATGACACCACGATGACTGGAGCACATCCACGGCGTATGCATCACACTGACACCAATCCTGGGCTCCTAATTGCCTCTAGATTCTGCCCAGTCTCTATTTAAATGCCCTTCTAGCATTTCTCTCCTGACGCCAAAAGGAACAAACGGTGGATACCGTGCTCCCACTGCCAGGACTTCCTCCTCCACTTTCAGTTTGCACTAGGGGTATTTTTCCCCTGCTTCTACCATTCCTGCTATTAGACTGGTACTTCCATTAAATCTATATACTCACCTTCTTTATGTATCCAGAGCTACCGCTCCTTTGGACACCTGTCCATTACAGGCTCACCGGTTACAATTTACTGGTACGCTTTTCATCCTTTTTTCTTTTTCCTTCCCCTTTTTCCCTGTCCCCATCCCTTTGTACCCATTGACATGTGTTGATTCCTGTCGTTTACTGATATTGTCATTGTTATATTCACTTTGATACATGACTATTTTTACTGTGACCTCACACTTGTACCACCATTTATTTCTGTTTTGTTATTTTATTTTGGTACACTGATGAAGGTTAACTGTGACCGCAACATTTACTTTTATTTTTTGTACTTCATTTCCCCTATTAAAATTTGATAAAGAATCTATTTGAGTCATATGAGTGCCAAGTTTTTCAATATAGACTATTGGCTTTGGACCTTAATTGTGCACCAACCCACTCCAGGAGTGCGGTAGTTTTTTGTATACTCAGTGCTGAGCTATGTGTGAGTATCCAACAAGACAAGTTACTTTGCACACTCCAGTACTATGGGTATGAATAGGATGACATAGTGTTCCAGCAGGACAAAGACCAGAAGCATACATCGAGATTGGCAAAAAAATGGTTCAATGACAATGAAGTAGAGGTGCTGGATTAGCCTCCACAGTCCCCAGACCTCAACCCAATTGAACCCTTATGGGTAGAGTTGAAGAAAAAGCTGTATACATACCCAAGTGAGTCGACCAGTATGCACCAACTTTGGGAATGTGTAGAAGAGACCTGGGATCAGATTTTGGTCAAGACATAATTGAATCTGATCAAGAGCATGCCCAGAAGGATTCAGGTAGTGTTGAAAGACAAAAATGGATTTATAAAATATTTAAACAATAATAAAAATTTAAATTTAGATTTTTAGGAGCAAAACAGTAACAATGCAGTGACATGACAAGAATCTGCATAACTAATCATAGGCAAAATAGTAGCAAGTCAAATTTATGTATGAGATAGCCAAGATGATTGTCTATAAAATAATGGTAGTCTCATGTTCGAAGTAGTAGTGGATAGTGAGATATAGAGCTTGAAAGTCAAAAGTTCAAAACATTGTTACCCTTTTGCTCATCACTGTATATATAGCGCTGTCCTCAGTAGTGTAGCTACCAGGAGGGCAGAGGGTGAGGTCACCCCAGACCCCTGAATCAGAGAGGCCCACCCGAATCTTACACCACTCCAAACTGTATCTGTGTGGGCAGCACACCAATAGAGTTAATCTTTACATTCTGAATGGCCCCACTATCTTTGCACCCCATATACTATACAATACCATCAATTTTTGTGTTCCAACAGTCTTAGAGGGATCTATCCACTGTGGGTTAGTGTCAGACCAATAGCGGTGGTTTTGTTTGCTAACTTCACCATTCACAGAAAAGTTTGCCTCATCACTGAACATAATGTTCTGTGTAAACTGAGGGTCCTGTTCCAATTTTTGTTTTGCCCATTCTGCAAATTCAGTGCGCCGATCTGGGTCATCCTAATATCCGCCGAAGGGATGTTTGACTGATGCCACTCTCCAGTGACATGCGGCGAGTTCTACGCTGTGGGCTCTTGCTGAATGAAGCTAGGACAGCCACTGATGTTTCTTCATTAATGACAGTTTTCTTGAGTCCACATTTTGGCAAATCCAACACTGAACCTGTTTCATGAAATTTGGCAAGCAGTTTGCTAACTGTAGCATGGGAGATGGGTGGTCTCGTAGGGTGTCTTGCATTGAAATCTGCTGAAATGACCCGGGTACTGCGTTCATCAAACATCAACACAATTTCTATCCGCTCCTCATGTGTTAACCTCTGCGACATGTCAATGGCTGTAAACAAAGAGAAACTTGTAAGTAACTCATGAAAGAATAAAGTTACGTTAAAACCAAGCACACCATTGTTTTTCTTATGAAATTCTCAATAAGTCTGATGTGTCACATGACCCTTTTCCCATTGAAAAAAATAAAGTTGGATCCAAAATGGCTGACTTCAAAATGGCCACCATGGTCACCACCCATCTGGAAAAGTTTTCCCCCTCCGATATACTAATATGCCACAAACAGGAAGTTGATATCACCAACCATTCCCATTTAATTTAGGTGTATCCATATAAATGGCCCACCCTGTAGTGTCCTCTCCAATTTACTGCCCATTTATCATACAACAGTATATCCACCTCCCAATCCAACCATAGATATCATCTAATCCTTTGTATTACTTGGATATTTGGGTTATTGTTGTGGATTTATCACTGCTAAAATCAGTAGAAATTACACCTGAATTACATTGTATGGCAGTAATGACATTGTGTCACCTTGTAAAAGGTTTCAGAGGTCAAGGTAGATAATTAAAGTCCATTTCATCTATATGCTAATGAATTGGCTGCGTGGCCTGGTCTGGTCCCTTTAAATAACATCTGCTGCTCCTGTTGATGACACCACGGAATGTTGTGGTTTCTGGCTCCGCCCCCTTGCATTATGACATCACACACATTATATAAGGAGCTGCAGAGACAACATTCCATCTGAAAGTTGCAGTTATTGGAGAGAGAGGTAAGTCGGCTCTATGTCACCTCTTGTTGTGTCCTTCATTCTCTTCTTTCATCTATTTCTCATTTATTTTTTATTCATTAAGGATTCTTTATTCTATATAATACAACAGGTCCAAAATGAATACTGAACCCCTCAGATTAGGTGACGTCCATGTTTTACAGCATTTCTTCCAATAGTAAAGACAGATACATCCCGTCACATCCTATATATCCAAGTGCAGAAATGACAGTGATTTACCGATTCTCCATCACATCTTATTGGTTTCTGACTTACTTGCTCATCACATCCATAGAATAGTTATAGAATAATTATAATTGAAAGAATCCCCTCAGCCATAACTGGAACACAACAACTTCTCAATTTTTGGGCCATGTATTGTTTTACAATCATTCAAATCTGGGAGATGAACGTTATATCCTGTAAAGCGAACACATGTAACCTGAAGATGCAGTAATTATGTAATTGTCTGGTGTTATTGAGACATATAGTGATATACAATCCAGATCAAAAATTTAAATCCAACCAATATTGGGAAATACCTGTACAACACCAATGTATATACATATTAACTCCATATATAGTGAAACTATTTAAATAGTTCCCCATATTGGTAGGATTCCTATTGTTTGATCTCTAGTGTATTGAGCAATGCACTTCAATGGAAGCTGGCAGTAACAGCCACCACTTGGAAGATCACGGAATGTTGGGGTTGTTGATTCCGCCCCCATTAGATACTTCATGTGATGTCACTGAATGTTATGGTTATTAGCTCTGCCCACATTAGCTCTTATTTTTCATGTCATGGAATGTTCTCGTTGCTGGTTTTGCCCCCATCATCTACTATTTGTAATGTTTTGGTTGTTGGTCCCTGATTTGGCACCCAGATAAGCCAAGCTGAAGGATGATGATAATGGACTTTATCTTGTTACCTCATGAACATTCTTGGCGTTGCCCCTCAGGAGGTGGCCAGTTGACATTTAGTTGTGTTCAACTATATAAAGTGTGCTGCTTATCTGATGGTTAGTGCTGCGCTCACTCATTACTAGTGATGGGCGAGCACTAAAATGCTCGGGTGCTCATTGCTTGAGCCAAGCACATTCGAATACTCGGTTGCTCGACTCGAGCAATGAGCCCAATGTAAGTCTATGGGAAATTCAAGCATTTTTCAGGCGGTTCCCTCCAGCGATCTGCAGAGGGCCTAAAAATTGCCCAAATCGAAGGGAACAGTGCTTAAATGGCATGGGAACAGCATGGGGAAGACCCCTGGAAGCATTTCTGACTCCCAAGTCACTGCTGCCAACAATGTTGTCAGAGGTACTACGCCACTTTTACGGACACACAATAAAACACAAAAACGAAACCAAAATGGATTTTCCTGGGAAATATGTTAAGGAACATCCTTTCCATGGTAATGACTTGTATATAAGGCAAAATAAATAACCAAAAACAAAAATACTCCTCCACATCTTGGTCTATGTTCACAAGTAGCGTTTTTGATGCGTTTTTGCACTTTTGCATTGCTTTCAACCGTGACAAATGCATTCACCGGGAAATGTCATTTTGACATTTTACAACCTTATCTGGCCATGTGGTGTGTGAGACATGATCAGACATATCCTGTTTCATTTATGAAGGAGGGACTCTGAAAGTCACAAAGCCTATTTTTATAGGGCCATCAGGCAGCCTTTACTACTTTTAAAGGGTCAGCAGTCGGCCCTCGCTATTCTTAAAGAGCCATCAGCCGGCTATGCTTTGTCATTCCCATTACTAAAGATTGGGTCTTCTATACTGTTATTGCATATGCAGTGAGTGGCAGGTCTGCCCAAAATTTGGATACACCCCAATACCCCTTTGAAAATTTGGATGCATCCCAATACCCCTTTGAAAATTTGGACGCACCCCAAAACCCCTTTGAAGTGACTTAGAGGATGTTCCCATAATTAGGAAGTGGGTCTCCCATACTGTTTGCCTATGCAGTGAATGCAAGGGTTGCCAAAAATTTGGAGGCACTCCAATGCCCCTTGGAAGAGACGTGGAGGTCAGAGGGCCTCCTGAAAACAATGTTCCCATTATTAGGAAGTGGGTCTCCCATTGTGTTTGTCTATGCAGTGAATTCAAGGGTTGCCAAAAATGGGCACTCGGCATGATGGGAGGAAGGAGGTTCAGGGTGAAGAATATGTGATCCAGACTGACGGCTACTGAGAATTGACCGTGTGGAAGACAGGGTGGTGGTGGTGGTGGCTAAGTGACTGGAAGCATTATCTGCTATCCAACCAATAACCTTTTCACACTGCTCTGTATTCAATAGTGGTGTTCTGCGGTCCCCTATTAATTGGGACAGGAAGGTCGAGCGAGAAGATGTGGGTGTTTGTTGTGGCACAATTTCAGATTGCCCACGACCTTGGCCTCTGCATGCACCATCACATCAACTTCCCCGTCCCTTGCCACGTGCCTTGCCCATCTTAAATAAAGGACAATATCTTCCACGCTCACCACAAATGGCTGAATTTGGAGCGAACTTATATGTGATCCGTGTGACGGACAAACCACAGTTTTAAATAGCTGGCCTGTAGGTGACTATTTTGAACAGCAAACTTGTGTCAATAGCTTCACTGACACACTGAAATTTTTTTAATGGAGGCCAGAAATGGCAGTATTTTCAGTGCAAATATATGTGATCTGTGCGACGGACAAATCACAGTTTTAAATAGCTGGACCTGGCTGTATTCTGCAATGCCAACAAGCAAATAGCGCAGAAAAACGGTGTTCTCTGGTTTGCATTTTAAGCAAATAATGAGGATTAAGATCCAAAATAAAATTATTCCTGGCCACTGAGACCTGGGCCTATTTCTAGAAATATTTAACAGCAGCAGCAGACAAAACTGGAATGGAGCCTCTGTGCTATATGCACTGCAGTCTGCTATATACACTGCCTGCCTGATATCTCTGCAGATGGATTAGTCCTCAGAAGGACTGTTTGTTGAGATGGATATGTGTCTCTAATATCGTTTTGTATACCTACACTAACTAGAAACAAGAAAATCTCTCCCTAGCTCAGCAGCACCTCTCCCTACACTGTCTGATTCTGGAGTGACTGTGACAAGCACGGCGGTGCCAGTTCTGATATAGACCTGATGACGCTGTGCAGCCATCCAATCACTATAATGCCACAACCACCATGGCTGCAGCATTACAATGAGTGGCAGGCAATCCCTGCATGTTGATTGGCGCTCTAAAGAGCACCATATATGCAGGGAGGGGACCCGAGCGCCCGCCGAGCAACCTGGAAATACTCGTCGAGTGCCGAGCATCTCGAGTAGTGAGATGCTCGAGCGAGCACCGAGCAGTAGCGAGCATGCTCGCTCATCACTACTCATTACATGTAAGTGCATTACTCTGTCTGGGTCTCCTACCACATCCAAAATATATTGAACCCCATATTAGAGCCACCACTCCTGAATTTGTCTCTTCCTATCCTACCCCTGATATATGGGGAGAGATATCTACTCCTGTGGGAGGGATAGTTTATAGTGGCGTGGATGGAGCACACTTGATCACTCCAAAAAATAAACCAGGAGGAGATAGACAGGATGACTGAGGCACAATTGTCACCTCAGGCCTCCACCTATCCTGGACAGGTTGGGAGTTAAACTAGCAAATAAACTAAATAAATATGCTAATATAATGAATGGAATAGTGAAACAATAAGTTCTATTCATACTCTTAATGAGGAGGCTGCTCAGGTTAGGAAGGTAGCCCTTCACAGAATTACCCTTAACTACCTGTTAGCAATTGAAGGTGGAACTTGTGCTGTTATAGCTGAGGAATTCTGCTTCTGGATTGAAGATGCACATGATTAAAATGAGAGAAACATGGACATGGTAAAAGAGCTGCAACAAAAAGCTAGAGACATACATCCAAGGAGGGATGGAATTCCTTCTCCTGGATGGAGTCTATCAGAGTTTGGTTAAACAATATACTCTTAACTTTGCTAAAGCCAATAGTGGTAGTGATAGGATTGATTGTATTCATCTTGATTGCCTGGAAATTATTAATGTGATGTGTTTCTCATTGCAGGAAATGAATTATACTTTGGAATCACTGTCGACACAGACAGAAGAGGACCAATAATATGTCCGCCCCTGATTTTAACCATAGGAAGGATGACACTACAGCTACAGAGGTGACCGTCTGATAGCCTAGCTCGACTACCCACCTCTCCTGAAGACCCTTTCAGCCTTTTGAGACTTGGGTGGAGGACATCATCTCTGAAAATAGGGTCCCAGAGCTGCACCCCAACAGTTTGAGCAGCACTCTCACTCTCCGGAGTGTTTCTTGTGGTGGGATGCAGGTCTGGACAACAGTCGTCTGTCGTCCTTCTATTAGATAGATAGGAATGAATGTATGTGTGTCTATGCTTTAATAAAGATTGAGGAATGCTTAGATGAAATAACAACTATAAGGCAGCCAGGAATGGATGTCAGACATCCCATCATCTATGCAGGCTAGCTGTATACTTCGTGTAGTACGGGCTGTCAAAGGGGTCATTTCACAATAGGCAGGAACATAGGTAGCGCAGGTCTGGACCGCTGTCGTCATCCTATTAGGTAGATAGGAATGAATGTATGTGTGTGTATGCTTTAATACAGATTGAGTGAATGCTTAGATGAAATGACAACTATAAGGCAGCCAGGAATGGATGTCAGACATCCCATCATCTATGCAGACTAGCTGTATACTTTGTGTAGTACGGGCTGTCAAAGGGGTCATTTCACAATAGGCAGGAACATAGGTAGCTAGGTTACATAATGTGTAATAATGAAACTATCAAAGGGTGAGGTACTGTGGAAGAAATGACAATTCCATTGTCCTCCCTTTGATCTTAATATCTCTACATTTTGTATAATAATTAGAAAATGTTCAATAAAAACAATTTGAACAAGAAATAGAATATCTTTTCATGACTCCTTCATGAACATTGTGTATACTAAATACTAAAATACTGTAAGAGCCGCCCCCGGCTGAGCCAAGCTGAAGGGGGAGAATGGACTTTATCTGGTCACTTCATGAACATTCTTGATGTTGTCCCTCAGGAGGGGCCAGTTGGCATTGTAGATGTGTATAACCTTATAAAATGTGCTGCTTATCTGATGGTTAGTGCTGCGCTCACTCATTACATGTAAGTGCATTACTCAGTCACTAAGCGCTCGCTCACACAGTCATCGATTCTCTCATGCGAGAGAATAGGGCCGATTATGCTGATGTCACTTGGAGCAAACTCTGTCAGAGTTTGAGCCAAGTGTAATCTTAGGCCACGTTCACACATACAGTATTTGGTCAGTATTTTACATTAGTATTTATAAGCCAAAACCAGGAGTGGAACAATCAGAGGAAAAGTATCATAGACACATGTGCACCACTTCTACATTTTTCACCCACTCCTGGTTTTGGCTTACAAATGCTGATATAAAATACTGACCAAATACTGAACATGTGAACGTTGCCTTAGTGTGATCTAACTCTGTTGCATAAGAGAATCGTATCATAGGTGCGGAAAAGACAGAGAACTTTTTAGTTCTCCATCTTCTCTATTCTCTGTGTCCACGGTAATGGGACTGCACTTGGATGACATCCGAGTGCAGTCTGATATTTTACAAGCATGCTACAATTTTTTTTCTCATGCCGTATCTACATGAGAAAAAAATTGCAGATCTGCACTGCCCCGTATTATAACATTGGGCCTACTGCTACCTGATAAAACATCGGATAGCACTCAGCTATGTTATATTGTCCTGTGAGCGGGCCCTTATTGTAATAAACTAACTTTCTTTTCCCTTGCAACAGCTGTCATAACATTGGTTTATTATCCAAACATGACCCCCGTCTATTACTGAGAGCTGTAGAAGACCATGTACACTCCAGCAGTAATCACTTACATTTCCTTTGTGTAATATGATTAGAGTTGAGCCACCCCCCCGTAGTGTTCAGGTTCGGTTCGGTTCGTAGAACACCGGTATGTTCGCCGAACTGTTCGTCGAACACCGTTAAAACCAATGGCAGGCAAACAAAAACACATAGAAACACATAGAAAACACCTTCAAAGGTGTCCAAAAGCTGACAAACTGCTCAGAAGACACAACTAACACATGGAAAAGTGACAAGTACATATAGTCATGCGAAAAGAAAAGAGGTGGAGGAGTAAAAGGAGGGGGAGATACAGATATAGGCATGTCATGCCCTTCTAAAATCAAGAAAGGCTGGAGTAAAAATCTAAAATCAGCCTACCAACACCCAGACGTCGTGACAAGAAAATTAAAAAAAGAAATATCTTTAGGTAGAATGGCGGTTCCATTCAGAACACTTTCCTTACAAGACGTAGTGGTATCCCCGTTGGGAGTCGTGCCAAAAACGGAACCCAATACATTCGGACTAATCCACCATTTGTCATATCCAAGGGGCAGGTCAGTAAACGACAACATCAACGTGGAACCAGGTACAGTAGTATATACTGTACATCCTTTGACAAGGCAATCAGGCGGGTCAAGAAGTTGGGAAGGGCCACCCTAATGGCCAAAACAAATGTTGAGGGGGCGCCTATTGGGCTGCTTCTGGGAAGGAGCATACTATATAGATCGCTGTTTGCCCATGGGGTGCTCCAGATCCTGCTCACTATTTGAGGCGTTTAGTTGCTTCCTCGAATGGGTTGTCATGGACGTTTCTAAGGGGGCACATATTATCCATTACCTCGACAACTTCTTATGCCTGGGCCCAAAAGATTCACCACAGTGTGAATACATGCGGCAGTCCACCTGTGAGAAGGAGAGAGCTGGAGGGAGAGCGGACACCACAGAGCCGAGGAGTTACATTGATGACATCTTAATAATCTTGACTGAGTCTGAACAAGAACTTCTAAATTTCCATGACGAATTCAATACATTTCATCCCACCATAAACTTGACATTGGACTACTCAAAAACGGAAATCAACTTCCTGGATATCACCATAAAAATTCAAAATGGTTCAATCCAGACCTCGGTGTATTGGAAACCTATTGACCATCCCACACACCTCAGACGGGGACAGCTGTCACCCAAAATACATTAAAAAGTCCATCGTCTACAGTCAGGCCCTTAGATATAATTGTATCTGTTCCAGCCCAAAGGACAGGGATAACCACTTAAACCATGTTAAAAAAGACAATTTTAAATCAAGGCTACCACCCCACCTCCTTTGATGATCAGATCATTAGGGCCACAAGGATCCCTAGAAGTCAATTACTTCAATACGGAGAAAAAGAGGAAAATAATTGTCTTCCTCTGGTGGTGACCTACAACCCACAGCTTGAGGTACTAAGAAAAACTGCTAAAAAACATCATATCCTAGGGTTTGGAGCGGATGGATTCTGTTTCAGGACTCACCTGATTTTCATGACCTATTCTAATAGTTTCAACAGATGCTTGCGATTGGGTTCATAATTAGTCACAACGGCATAAGGACCCCCCCTCCCACTCTCCCTTGACCCTCTGTCTTTTCTTCTCTCTTTTCTCCCTCCTTTTCTTTTTTCTTTTTATATGGGCTTTTCAGATACAATATAGAAATTGCCTCAACATATGATCCTCTTATAGGCGGATATCTTATAAACATTATATTGTTCAATACACTATCATTTGAATTGTTATTTGAAAAAAGTGACACCATTTGAACTTTGGACATATTTTATATGTCTATTTTGTTATATTTTCTTCAAAGTCGAATACAAAACAATACATTTTTTCTTGATCTGCAAACTGTAAAATGTAGCATCGGCGTCTCTGCCCCGTTCTAGGCAGAGACGCCGTCCCTCTCACCTCCCCGCTCCTGGCGCGGCGTCCTCCAGCGCTTCTCTCCCCGCTGCTTCCGGCACGCGCTCCTTCCCCGGCAGTGTGCTTAGGGCGCGCGCGCGCGCGCTCCCCCTCTCTTAAAGGGACCGCGCGCGCCGTCCTAAGGAGTCCCCGGCCAATTGCCGGAGGACCTCCCATATAAAAGGCACCTCCTCCAAAATGGAGGTGCCCGAGCAATGTTGTAGCACTGTTCACTACTCTGCTTCAGCCCTCAGGTCCCGTTGTCAGTTACCTGCCAGATACCTGCCAGATTCCTGCCAGTCTGCTGTCTTATTCCTGCCTGATATCCTACTACCTGCCTGCTAGCCTGAGGTCCGACGGTCTGCCTTCCAACTCCTGTCAGTCTGTCTAAGGACCGGCTTGCCCGCTCACCTGGGAGCGCACATCTTCTACCTGCCTGCTTGCCTGAGGTCCGACGGTCTGCCTTCCAACTCCTGTCAGTCTGTCTAAGGACCAGTTTGCCCGCTCACCTGGGAGCGCTCATCTGCTGCCTGTCTGCTAGCCTACCTGGAGGCTCTGCCGTCACGTGCTGTGACCACCCGCCTGTCCAGAGACTCCTGCCCGCTCACCTGGGAGCGCTCATCTGCTACCTGTCTGTTGGTCTTCCTGGAGGCTCCGCCGTCACATGCTGTGACCACCCGTTTGTCCAGAGACTCTCGCCTGCTCATCTGGGAGCTCACGTCTATCATCAGCCGCCACAGGTCGTACCAATCCTTTACCCAGAGACTGCCCCGGTCACTTGCCGTGACCTCCTGCCCGTTCATCCAGAGACTGCCCCGGTCACTTGCCGTGACCTCCTGCCCGTTCATCCAGAGACTGCTCCGGTCACTTGCCGTGACCTCCTGCCCGTTCATCCAGAGACTGCCCCGGTCACTTGCCGTGACCTCCTGTCCGTTCATTCAGAGACTGTCCCGGTCACCTGCTGTGACTGCCTGCCCGTCTACCCGGGTCGCCACCCGCTCCCTTACAAGGACCGCCCCCTTGTATAGTAGCTCAGAGGTTCCGCCTCCCAGACCCGTTACATAAAATGATTCATAATTAATTCTTAATTGATGTTTAATTGATATTTAATAAAACAGATTGAATATAAAAACTTCATATCCTATACAAAAGTGATTGGCATAATTATAAAAGGAGAAGAAAAGGAAAAATGTGTTTGAAAGCACTCAGGATCACCAAAAATACAAATAAATAATAATATTGAAGTTTATTAAACAAAGAAAAAAACAAAACAATTAAAAACACTTAAAGGGAATCTGTCATCCCCTGGGACCTATCAGACCACTAATATGGGCATACAGGTGATAGAAATGTGAATCTATACTTACCTGTATGGCCCATATTGGCGGTCTTGTGGCTGTGAAATTGCTTTTTATTACTTGTGGGTTATGCTGTGTTTCTGTCCGGGGGACGGGAAGAAATCCCACCTACTTTTTTAATTAAAATATTTCTCCCCTCCCCTGCACGTCACAGAGCCCTGTGACGTGCAGTACCCATGGCCGGATCCTGCGCCTGCGCTCTTGACCTGTTATTTCCCTGCCGTCTGTGTACAAGTGTAGAGCAGGGATCTAGTGCGCAGGCGCCGGGAAGTCAGAGTGACTCGCCTGCGCACAAGTTCCCTGCTCTACACTTGTAGATCCGGCCATGGGAACTGTGACGGGCAGGGGAGGTGAGAAATATCTTAATTAAACTGTGACGGGCAGGGGAGGTGAGAAATATTTTAATTAAACAAGTAGGTGGGATTTCTTCCCGTCCCCCGGACGGGAGCACAGCGTAACCAACAAGTAATAAAAAGCAATTTCACAGCCGCAAGACTGCTAATATGGGACATACAGGTAAGTATAATACCTCATCTAATTGATACATATAAATATCAAACAACCTCCTCCTATGTATCAGGTGCCAAAATATCTAAAGCTACTCTGGACAAGCAGTTTGTGACGCCCTCCCTGAGCCGTTTGGGGGGTGTACTCAGACGGCGGGCCGGTGGTATGGTGTGGTGGGATGTCGTCGTGGCCGTGGCCCGATCCGTGCCCAGGGCTGTCACAATAAAAAGATGGGCTTTTGGATGAGTGGTTGTTCGACTACGCCACCTGTGGTTTCTGGTGAAGGCCACCAGCACTGCAACAGTCCTCTGAGGCTGATGTTCTGGCAGCTTGGTTGGTACTACTCCCCACAGGTGGAGCGGCGCCTCAGGGCAGCGTAAGAAGAGAGAGGGGGTATACAGAGTAGAGCGCTGGCGGGTGCAGAGCCGCGGAGGAATGAACAGTCAGAGGCAGTAATTGAAGTCATCCAAGTCTTTACTCACAGTTGTGCTTTCTCAGCTCAGAGCTTCTCTCTGCTGTCACACGGCGAGCTGCGGCCGCCAGGGTGGGGTTCAGCACACTCCGGGTAGTTCAGGTGCACTTGACAGGACCCCCGCTCTAGTGTGTTCCTCTCTCTGGTTGTACTTGTACCGCCTTGTGTCCCCCACTGAGACCCGTACAGGTACTGCGATGTCCTATATGGGTAACTTGTAGCTCCCGGACCGACTGGGTGCCCTTTTTGGTGACTGTGGTGTGAACGTGGCGTTAGGCAGGGTCCCTCTGGATAAACGCAGATTAAGGAATACAGGTGGCAACTCTGCTCCGTCCGTATCCCCCTGGGATCCACTTAAGCCTCCAGACTTTTCTGACAGGGACGTGAAGTGCAAAGTCAGATAATCGGGGACCGGTACCCCCTCTTGCGGCAGGGTCTCTCTGGCAGGGCCAGAATAAGGGTTGCAGGTGGCAACTCCACTCCGTCCGCAACCCCCTGAGATCCTTTTGCCTGTGGAGCTTTTCTCCTCTGCTCCCCTCCTGGGCCTTCTTGGTTGGACTCTGACCGGGGACAGAGCCGGCTATAACTCAACTCTGCCCCAATCCCCCGTCTCGAGGCCTGAGACCGGGAACCGCAGACCCCTGAGCCGGCCGCAGCCTTGTGCTGTCAGACCGTCTCAAAGACTCACGACTAAAGACACGGTTATAAAAATGGCCTCTGATTATTTATGATTCTATTAAGTGCTACAGTAAAGTGCTTCCTCCACGCTCACTCACTACATGGTTCCCCCTGACTATTGGTTCCCCCCAACTCCTCTATTCGAGGTCGGGGCAGCACTATGGTGCTTTAGACCTCCCTGCAGAATGGGAGTGGTGTAGTGCTGAGTGTGTGGTTGGGGTCCTGTGTGGTGCTCCATCCTTACCTCGGAGAGGAGATACCACACCTCGTTCTGAGGTGCTGTACCCCTGTGGAGACTGAACCCTCAGGTTCGCGGGCTGCAATAGAGTAAAAGATTGGTACATTTCAGACATTCAAAAAATTTTAAATGCCTTGTAAACAATAAACAATCTTCCCTTTATGGGAGACTCAGATACTTTAACGTTACAGGATATATGGTATAAACATATTCAACATTAAAGAGACATTATGCATGTAGAAAAATATTAATGAAAAAGTGTTAGCTCAGCAGCATGAGGGACCTGTCCAAAACCCTCAATGTAAGCCCTGGGGTGGCTGCAGGGCATAAAGATCCCGAGTTGGACCTCCAGTAGAGCCACAACCAGACAGGTTTTGCTTCTGAGGTCAGAGGTAGAGATGATTTTGCATACAACCAATAGGGGGCACCTAAATAGGTGCAAACTATGTACAATGTTAGTCTGTCTACTGCTCAATGTCCGCAGGGACAAATGTTTGTTTCAGATAAACCGGGTGTAAAAAGGAACATGAAAACAAATAAAAGTTCACACAACAGGGAGGTGCATCCTCCGGGGCTGCTCAACAGTGGTATCCCCACTGGGGAAAAAGCTCGTGCTTGCCGACGGAGCCTGACCGGTCCTCTGCGACCAGGTGTGTGGATGCATCTTCTTTAAACACCCTGTGGACATCCAGGGCGTACCACCCACGCTCCCCGTGGTGGCGGGAGTAGGACACCAGACCACCCGGGTAGAGGTTCCGGCCAGGGTGGCCCTGCTGCAGCCGCGGCTCGACGTCCCGCCGGTTGACGAAGACGTCCCGGTTAAACTGTGGGCTACGGATGAAGCCCGATCCTGCCTCCTGGTGGAAGCGCACGATAAGGCCTTCCTCCCGGGGGCTTGGACGGGTGGCCTCCGCCTGACGGGCCTTTGTTGTAGCAGCTTTGGCGCGCACCTCCAGGCGCTCACAGCGGATCCTCCTCTCTCGCCGCTCCTTCTCGAGCTGGAGGAGCTCCTTATGGCAGAACTCCTCCCACCTCCGCACTTCAGACAGGGTCTCCCGGAGGAAGCCCATCAGGTCCCCCCCCTGGTTGTTCTAGGCAAACTCTTCTGCCGCCGGGCAGTTGACTGGAGGTGTGGGCAGCGACAATAACAGGGGGCATTGCGGGCCCTCTATTGGTGCGGACCGGTCCGGGTTGGGGCAGGTGTGCACCCAGGAGAGTGCAGGGTTCCCCGGATTGGGAGTCGGGAGGCATAGTAGGCCTCTGGAAGTGGCGGTGGCTTGGGCCTCGACCTCCAGAGCCATGAGTTGCACCCAAACGATGGCGCCCGGGGACAGGGGTGACGGCAGGAGATCTAGGAGGGCTTCGGTGCATCCCGCGCCCAGGATAGGGGTTTCGGCCTTACCCGCTCTTGGGCTGCACAGGGCCTCCTGGGCTTCCTCCGCCTGGGCTGGGGCCTCAGTAGTCAGGCGCGACGAGCTATGGCGGCGGGCCCTGATCTTGCGCAGTACCTCTTCTCTACATTCGGCAGCGGCCAGTTGTTGGGCCTCTTCGACCCTCCGGGTCAGATCCTGTGTTTCACCGCGGAGGAGCTCGGCCTCCTCCACGGTCAGGTGTATTCCCTCCATAGTGAGGGAGGTGGCAGCTGGTGGGCCAGCGACGGAGGGCATCTCCTTCGCGGCGTCCATCTCTGCTGCAGGGTGCGGTCTCTCTAGACTTGTTGTGGATACACCCTGTCTCCTCCTCCTTTTGGGGCGGCTCCGGGGCGGCTGGCTGACGGGCACTCCTTGGGACGTCCCATCCATCTTGACGGACACTACTATGCGGACAAACTCTGATGCAAGGGGCGGTCTGTATTTTTGGCGCCATTGGAGAGCCAGGCCCACGATAGGAGGTCTTAGGTGGCTGTCGTTTTTGCACATAATGGCGTCCGTTGTTCTTGGGCGGACGCCACATTGTGTGTATAAAGACAGTCTTTTGTGAAACGTGCACAGTACCCAGCGGCAATGGGGATTAACTTCTTCCGTTGCTGCGGGCACGCAATCCTGTCGACTACACCAAGTTTGTGATGCCCTCCCTGAGCCGTTTGGGGGGTGTACTCGGACGGCGGGCCGGTGGTATGGTGTGGCGGGATGTCGTCGTGGCCGTGGCCCAGTCCGTACCCAGGGCTGTCACAATAAAAAGATGGGCTATTGGATGAGTGGTTGTTCGACTACGCCACCTGTGGTTTCTGGTGAAGGCCACCAGCACTGCAACAGTCCTCTGAGGCTGATGTTCTGGCAGCTTGGTTGGTACTACTCCCCACAGGTGGAGCGGCGCCTCAGGGCAGCGGAAGAAGAGAGAGGGGGTATACAGAGTAGAGCGCTGGCGGGTGCAGAGCCGCGGAGGAAAGAACAGTCAGAGGCAGTAATTGAAGTCATCCAAATCTTTACTCACAGTTGTGCTTTCTCAGCTCAGAGCTTCTCTCTGCTGTCACACGGCGAGCTGCGGCCGCCAGGGTGGGGTTCAGCACACTCCGGGTAGTTCAGGTGCACTTGACAGGACCCTCGCTCTAGTGTGTTCCTCTCTCTGGTGGTACTTTTACCGCCTTGTGTCCCCCACTGAGTCCCGTACGGGTACTGTGATGTCCTATATGGGTAACTTGTAGCTCCCGGACCGACTGGGTGCCCTTTTTGGTGACTGTGGTGTGAACGTGGCGTTAGGCCGGGTCCCTCTGGATAAACGCAGATTAAGGAATACAGGTGGCGAATCTGCTCCGTCCGTATCCCCCTGGGATCCACTTAAGCCTCCAGACTTTTATGACAGGGACGTGAAGTGCAAAGTCAGATAATCGGGGACCGGTACCCCCTCTTGCGGCAGGGTCTCTCTGGCAGGGCCAGAATAAGGGTTGCAGGTGGCGACTCCGCTCCGTCCGCTCCCCCCAGAGATCCTTTTGCCTGTGGAGCTTTTCTCCTCTGCTCCCCTCCTGGGCCTTCTTGGTTGGACTCTGACCGAGGACAGAGCCGGCTATAACTCAACTCTGCCCCAATCCCCCGTCTCGAGGCCTGAGACCGGGAACCGCAGACCCCTGAGCCGGCCGCAGCCTTGTGCTGTCAGACCGTGTCAAAGACTCACGACTAAAGACACGGTTATAAAAATGGCCTCTGATTATTTATGATTCTATTAAGTGCTACAGTAAAGTGCTTCCTCCACGCTCACTCACTACATGGTTCCCCCTGACTATTGGTTCCCCCCAACTCCTCTATTCGAGGTCGGGGCAGCACTATGGTGCTTTAGACCTCCCTGCAGAATGGGAGTGGTGTAGTGCTGAGTGTGTGGTTGGGGTCCTGTGTGGTGCTCCATCCTTACCTCGGAGAGGAGATACCACACCTCGTTCTGAGGTGCTGTACCCCTGTGGCGAATGAACCCTCAGGTTCGCGGGCTGCAATAGAGTAAAAGATTGGTACATTTCAGACATTCAAAAAATTTTAAATGCTTTGTAAACAATAAACAATCTTCCCTTTATGGGAGGCTCAGATACTTTAACGTTACAGGATATATGGTATAAACATATTCAACATTAAAGAGACATTATGCATGTAGAAAAATATTAATGAAAAAGTGTTAGCTCAGCAGCATGAGGGACCTGTCCAAAACCCTCAATGTAAGCCCTGGGGTGGCTGCAGGGCATAAAGATCCCGAGTTGGACCTCCAGTAGAGCCACAACCAGACAGGTTTTGCTTCTGAGGTCAGAGGTAGAGATGATTTTGCATACAACCAATAGGGGGCACCTAAATAGGTGCAAACTATGTACAATGTTAGTCTGTCTACTGCTCAATGTCCGCAGGGACAAATGTTTGTTTCAGATAAACCGGGTGTAAAAAGGAACATGAAAACAAATAAAAGTTCACACAACAGGGAGGTGCATCCTCCGGGGCTGCTCAACAGTGGTATCCCCACTGGGGAAAAAGCTCGTGCTTGCCGACGGAGCCTGACCGGTCCTCTGCGACCAGGTGTGTGGATGCATCTTCTTTAAACACCCTGTGGACATCCAGGGCATACCACCCACGCTCCCCGTGGTGGCGGGAGTAGGACACCAGACCACCCGGGTAGAGGTACCGGCCAGGGTGGCCCTGCTGCAGCCGCGGCTCGACGTCCCGCCGGTTGACGAAGACGTCCCGGTTAAACTGTGGGCTACGGATGAAGCCCGATCCTGCCTCCTGGTGGAAGCGCACGATAAGGCCTTCCTCCCGGGGGCTTGGACGGGTGGACTCCGCCTGACGGGCCTTTGTTGTAGCAGCTTTGGCGCGCACCTCCAGGCGCTCACAGCGGATCCTCCTCTCTCGCCGCTCCTTCTCGACCTGGAGGAGCTCCTTATGGCAGAACTCCTCCCACCTCCGCGCTTCAGACAGGGTCTCCCGGAGGAAGCCCATCAGGTCCCCCCCCTGGTTGTTCTAGGCAAACTCTTCTGCCGCCGGGCAGGCGACTGGAGGTGTGGGCAGCGACAATAACAGGGGGCATTGCGGGCCCTCTATTGGTGCGGACCGGTCCGGGTTGGGGCAGGTGTGCACCCAGGAGAGTGCAGGGTTCCCCGGATTGGGAGTCGGGAGGCATAGTAGGCCTCTGGAAGTGGCGGTGGCTTGGGCCTCGACCTCCAGAGCCATGAGTTGCACCCAAACGATGGCGCCCGGGGACAGGGGTGACGGCAGGAGATCTAGGAGGGCTTCGGTGCATCCCGCGCCTGGGATAGGGGTTTCGGCCTTACCCGCTCTTGGGCTGCACAGGGCCTCCTGGGCTTCCTCCGCCTGGGCTGGGGCCTCAGTAGTCAGGCGCGACGAGCTATGGCGGCGGGCCCTGATCTTGCGCAGTACCTCTTCTCTACATTCGGCAGCGGCCAGTTGTTGGGCCTCTTCGACCCTCCGGGTCAGATCCTGTGTTTCACCGCGGAGGAACTCGGCCTCCTCCACGGTCAGGTGTATTCCCTCCATAGTGAGGGAGGTGGCAGCTGGTGGGCCAGCGACGGAGGGCATCTCCTTCGCGGCGTCCATCTCTGCTGCAGGGTGCGGTCTCTCTAGACTTGTTGTGGATACACCCTGTCTCCTCCTCCTTTTGGGGCGGCTCCGGGGCGGCTGGCTGACGGGCACTCCTTGGGACGACCCATCCATCTTGACGGACACTACTATGCGGACAAACTCTGATGCAAGGGGCGGTCTGTATTTTTGGCGCCATTGGAGAGCCAGGCCCACGATAGGAGGTCTTAGGTGGCTGTCGTTTTTGCCCATAATGGCGTCCGTTGTTCTTGGGCGGACGCCACATTGTGTGTATAAAGACAGTCTTTTGTGAAACGAGCACAGTACCCAGCGGCAATGGGGATTAACTTCTTCCGTTGCTGCGGGCACGCAATCCTGCCGACTACGCCAAGTTTGTGATGCCCTCCCTGAGCCGTTTGGGGGGTGTACTCGGACGGCGGGCCGGTGGTATGGTGTGGCGGGATGTCGTCGTGGCCGTGGCCCAGTCCGTACCCAGGGCTGTCACAATAAAAAGATGGGCTATTGGATGAGTGGTTGTTCGACTACGCCACCTGTGGTTTCTGGTGAAGGCCACCAGCACTGCAACAGTCCTCTGAGGCTGATGTTCTGGCAGCTTGGTTGGTACTACTCCCCACAGGTGGAGCGGCGCCTCAGGGCAGCGGAAGAAGAGAGAGGGGGTATACAGAGTAGAGCGCTGGCGGGTGCAGAGCCGCGGAGGAAAGAACAGTCAGAGGCAGTAATTGAAGTCATCCAAATCTTTACTCACAGTTGTGCTTTCTCAGCTCAGAGCTTCTCTCTGCTGTCACACGGCGAGCTGCGGCCGCCAGGGTGGGGTTCAGCACACTCCGGGTAGTTCAGGTGCACTTGACAGGACCCTCGCTCTAGTGTGTTCCTCTCTCTGGTGGTACTTTTACCGCCTTGTGTCCCCCACTGAGTCCCGTACGGGTACTGTGATGTCCTATATGGGTAACTTGTAGCTCCCGGACCGACTGGGTGCCCTTTTTGGTGACTGTGGTGTGAACGTGGCGTTAGGCCGGGTCCCTCTGGATAAACGCAGATTAAGGAATACAGGTGGCGAATCTGCTCCGTCCGTATCCCCCTGGGATCCACTTAAGCCTCCAGACTTTTATGACAGGGACGTGAAGTGCAAAGTCAGATAATCGGGGACCGGTACCCCCTCTTGCGGCAGGGTCTCTCTGGCAGGGCCAGAATAAGGGTTGCAGGTGGCGACTCCGCTCCGTCCGCTCCCCCCAGAGATCCTTTTGCCTGTGGAGCTTTTCTCCTCTGCTCCCCTCCTGGGCCTTCTTGGTTGGACTCTGACCGAGGACAGAGCCGGCTATAACTCAACTCTGCCCCAATCCCCCGTCTCGAGGCCTGAGATCAGGAACCGCAGACCCCTGAGCCGGCCGCAGCCTTGTGCTGTCAGACCGTCCCAAAGACCCACGACTAAAGACACAGTTATAAAAATGGCCTCTGATTATATATGATTCTATTAAGTGCTACAGTAAAGTGCTTCCTCCACGCTCACTCACTACATGGTTCCCCCTGACTTTTGGTTCCCCCCAACTCCTCTATTCCAGGTCGGGGCAGCACTACGGTGCTTTAGACACCCCTGCAGCACGGGAGTGGTGTAGTGTTGAGTGTGTGGTTGGGGTCCTGTGTGGTGCTCCATCCTTACCTCGGAGAGAAGATACCACACCTCGTTCTGAGGTGCTGTACCCCTGTGGCGACTGAACCCTCAGGGGCGCCACATTCCCCCCTGGTGAAACACAGCACGTCCGCGGGCTGCAATAGAGTAAAAGATTGGTACATTTCAAACATTCAAAAATTTTTAAATGCTTTGTAAACAATAAACAATCTTCCCTTTATGGGAGGCTCAGATACTTTAACGTTACAGGATATATGGTATAAACATATTCAACATTAAAGAGACATTATGCATGTAGAAAAATATTATAGAAAAAGTGTTAGCTCACCAGCATGAGGGACCTGTCCAAAACCCTCAACGTAAGCCCTGGGGTGGCTGCAGGGCATGAAGATCCCGAGTTGGACCTCCAGTAGAGCCACAACCAGACAGGTTTTGCTTCTGAGGTCAGAGGTAGAGATGATTTCGCATAAAACCAATAGGGGGCACCTAAATAGGTGCAAACTATGTACAATGTAAGTCTGTCTACTGCTCAATGTCCGCAGGGACAAATGTTTGTTTCAGATAAACCGGGTGTAAAGACGAGCATGAAAACAAATAAAAGTTCACACAACAGGGAGGTGTATCCTCCGGGGCTGCTCAACAGTGGGATCCCCACTGGGGAAAAGGCTCATGCTTGCCAACGGAGCCTGACCGGTCCTCTGTGACCAGGTGCCTGGGGGCATCTTCTTTAAACACCCTGTGGACATCCAGGGCATACCACCCACGCTCCCCGTGGTGGCGGGTGAAGGACACCAGATCACCCGGGTAGAGATTCCGGCCAGGGTGGCCCTGCTCCAGATGCAGCTCGACGTCCCGCCGGTTGACGAAGACGTCCCAGTTAAACTGTGGGCTACGGATGAAGCCCAATCCTGCCTCCTGGTGGAAGCGCACGATAAGGCCTTCCTCCCGGCGGCTTGGACGGATGGCCTCCGCCTGATGGGCCTTTGTTTTAGCAGCTTTGGCGTGCACCTCCAGGCGCTCACAGCGGATCCTCCTCTCTCGCCGCTCCTTCTCGAGCTGGAGGAGCTCCTTACGGCAGAACTGCTCCCACCTCCTCGCTTCAGACAGGGTCTCCCGGCGGAAGCCCATCAGGTACCCCCCCCGGTTGTCCCAGGAAACTCTTCTGCCGCCAGGCAGGCGACCGGAGGTGCGGGCAGCGGCAATAACAGGGGGCGTTGCTGGCACTCAATTGGTGCGGACCGGTCCGGGTTGGGGCAGGTGTGTACCCAGGAGAGTGCAGGGTTCTCCGGATTGGGAGTCGGGAGGCATAGTAGGCCTCCGGGAGAGGCGGTGGCTTCGGCCTCGACCTCCAGAGCCATGAGTTGCACCCAAACGATGGCGCCCGGGGACAGGGGTGACGGCAGGAGATCTAGGAGGGCTTCGGTGCATCCCGCGCCCGGGATAGGGGTTTCGGCCTTACCCGCTCTTGGGCTGCACAGGGCCTCCTGGGCTTCCTCCGCCTGGGCTGGGGCCTCAGTAGTCAGGCGCGACGAGCTTTGGTGGCGGGCCTTGATCTTGCGCAGCACCTCTTCCCTCCATTCGGCAGCGGCCAGTTGTTGGGTCTCTTCGACCCTCCGGGTCAGATCCTGCGTTTCACCGCGGAGGAACTCGGCCTCTTTCACGGTCAGGTGTATTCCCTCCATAGTGAGGGAGGTGGCAGCTGGTGGGCCAGCGACGGAGGGCATCTCCTTCGCGGCGTCCATCTCTGCTGCAGGGTGCGGTCTCTCTGGACTTGTTGTGGCTACACTCTGTCTCCTCCTCCTTTTGGTGCGGCTCCAGGGCGGCTGGCTGACGGGCACACCTTGGGACGTCCCATGCATCTTGACGGACACTACTATGCGGACAGTCTCTGATGCAAGGGGCGGTCTGTATTTTTGGCGCCATTGGGGAGCCAGGCCCACGATAGGAGGTCTTAGGTGGCTGTCGTTTTTGCACATAATGGCGTCCGTTGTTCTTGGGCGGACGCCACATTGAGTGTATAAAGACAGTCTTTTGTGAAACGCGCACAGTACCCGGCAGCAATGGGGATTAACTTCTTCCGTTGCTGCGGGCACGCAATCCTGCCGACTACGCCATGTTTGTGATGCCCTCCCTGAGCCGTTTGGGGGGTGTACTCGGATGGCGGGCCGGTGGTATGTTGTGGCGGGATGTCGTCGTGGCCGTGGCCCGGTCCGTGCCCAGGGCTGTCACAATAAAAAGATGGGCTTTTGGATGAGTGGTTGTTCGACTACGCCACCTGTGGTTTCTGGTGAAGGCCACCAGCACTGCAACAGTCCTCTGAGGCTGATGTTCTGGCAGCCTGGTTGGTACTACTCCCCACAGGTGGAGCGGCGCCTCAGGGCAGCGTAAGAAGAGAGAGGGGGTATACAGAGTAGAGCGCTGGCGGGTGCAGAGCCGCGGAGGAATGAACAGTCAGAGGCAGTAATTGAAGTCATCCAAGTCTTTACTCACAGTTCTGCTTTCTCAGCTCAGAGCTTCTCTCTGCTGTCACACGGCGAGCTGCGGCCGCCAGGGTGGGGTTCAGCACACTCCGGGTAGTTCAGGTGCACTTGACAGGACCCACGCTCTAGTGTGTTCCTCTCTTTGGTTGTACTTGTACAGCCTTGTGTCCCCCACTGAGTCCCGTACAGGTACTGCGATGTCCTATATGGGTAACTTGTAGCTCCAGGACCGACTGGGTGCCCTTTTTGGTGACTGTGGTGTGAACGTGGCGTTAGGCCGGGTCCCTCTGGATAAACGCAGATTAAGGAATACAGGTGGCGACTCCGCTCTGTCCGTATCCCCCTGGGATCCACTTAAGCCTCCAGACTTTTCTGACAGGAACATGAAGTGCAAAGTCAGATAATCGGGGACCGGTACCCCCTCTTGCGGCAGGGTCTCTCTGGCAGGGCCAGAATAAGGGTTGCAGGTGGCGACTCCGCTCCATCCGCACCCCCCTCAGATCCTTTTGCCTGTGGAGCTTTTCTCCTCTGCTCCCCTCCTGGGCCTTCTTGGTTGGACTGTGACCGGCGATAGAGCCGGCTATAACTCAACTCTGACCCAATCCCCCGTCTCGAGGCCTGAGACCGGGAACCGCAGACCCCTGAGCCGGCCGCAGCCTTGTGCTGTCAGACCGTCCCAAAGACCCAAGACTAAAGACACGGTTATAAAAATGGCCTCTGATTATATATGATTCTATTAAGTGCTAAAGTAAAGTGCTTCCTCCACCCTCACTCACTACATGGTTCCCCCTGACTTTTGGTTACCCCCAACTCCTCTATTCTGGGTCGAGGCAGCACTATGGTGCTTTAGACCCCCCTGCAGAACAAGATTGGTGTAGTGTTGAGTGTGTGGTTGGGGTCCTGTGTGGTGCTCCATCCTTACCTCGGAGAGGAGATACCACACCTCGTTCTGAGATGCAGTACCCCTGTGGCGACTGAACCCTCAGGGGCGCCACAAATGTAACACCAAATGTGTAAAGAGGGTCCAATGCCCCTGCAATATCCAAGTCCAGTTCAATCTATTTTAGCTAGCACATATAAAGAACATCTATGCATAGGTATAAATAGCAATTGAAAAAAAGTGCATGTGACAGGGGGCAATGTAGAAAATTAATAATGCCAGCAAATCCAAAGTTCATATAAAAGCACAGGTCTAGTAGTTCAAAGCTCAAATAGTCTATAGTAGAAAAAGACCTGTACTGAAACACAGTCTACCTGTTAGTAGACAGCACAGAACCCACGTATACAATACAAGCAGAATGGTTGCTGATAGACCTGTGCATCATCAGTGGCTTCTGGTAGACCTGTACATGATCAAATGGATGAGGGAAGAGCCTGTTCTCCTGTTATGTATATGCTCCTGCCCCAGCATCAGCACATCAAACTCCATAAAACAGACACATTACCTTTGCAGATGATTTTTTTGTGTTTACCAGTGTAATCAGACCCAAATTTAAAATAATGCTTTGTAAAAATAATATCAAGAAGTCACATCAAAACTCCAATCTTCATATCAGATCCAGTGTTATCTTGGTATAATTTATTACGTATAACAGTAAATCCTTTATCATTTTGAACACAAGTATATCAACTTTTTAAATCTAAAGAACAAATCAAAGTGACTTCTGAGATATCCAGAGTATTAATACACTGCAAAAATCATTTGTAGCTAATGATAGGTGCATTTGTATCCTTATATCAAGATAAGTCTTTGTCTAATGCCAAGATGTCTCATGTTCTATGGACTTTGATTAAAATTTGGGCAAACAAGTCCTTGTGAACTTAGGGTTAAAATATTGATTCTTCAGTCTATATTTAATGCTATCGCCATTATTTTTTACTAGATGGATGGCATTGAATTGAAGTAAAAAGAATATTGCATAATTATTAATTCTGATAATTCTATCATTAGAACGAGGGACTGGAGATTTACATTCCCAATCACAATCCACTGCTCTTCTTGGCACAATATATGCATCTGCATCATGTGCACATAAGTATTGGAAGACGACCACCATACCAACTACCACTGCATAAACTAAACTACTATCAGTTCCCAGTGGAGACGTGGCTGTGCTAATTTCATCTTATAATTTATTTATGTTAGTGAACAAACCTTGATTGTGAGAAAAGTAAAATGCGATTCCGCAGCTGCCAATTCAGAGATGGAGACTGGGCCAGCAATATCCAATCACTCCACTGGCAGAACAGGCTACAATATATCAACATAATTCATTTCTGGCATTCAGAAAATATTTGGGAGCAGAATTGTAAAGATTAATGTAGGATTTAGTTTGGAGTGGATATTTATTGTAAGAAACAAACATGATGTGAGTCATGTCTTAAAATCATTTCACTTTAAAGTAATTTTTCTTAAATGGTCACTGTGCTTTCAGACCACTAGATCTCATTTGATGTATTATGGGCAAAAACCCAAAGAGATGAACTTTAATATAAGTTGGTGTGCATGCAGCATGTAAGCGTGTGTTCACACTGGCCACCAAACAGACAAAACCCAAGATAAAAACATAATAAGCAAATACCCCGCAGTAAATAGATAAATATCAATAGTGCATGAAAATAATATAGGATGCTTAATTAACATAATTTTGATTTAAAAAAAAAGTAAAAGCCACCCCACACGTCAAGGTGACCCTATTCGGGACAGTCCTAACCTCTATTATTAAAAGCTTACCATTTGTCAAGTGACGTACATTTGAATAAGTCCAATATGACTAACCAGATTAATTACAGGTTTTGGTATAAATTATATTACCACATGTCAAACAATTTACCAGTTGGTGCAGTAGATTCTAAGAAAACCAACAGATGCAACATTGATGATCTGCATATTTTGAGTCTGTGTATTTGAATAATTAATTGAAAGGCGGTGTGTTCAAAATAATAGCAGTGCGGAGTTCAATTAGTGAGGTCAATCATTCTGTGAAGAAACAGCTGTGAATCAGGTCGCCCTTATTTAAGGATGAAGTAAGTATTTGTGTACATTTCTCCTTGAAAGCCTGATAAATATGGTTCGTTCGAGACAGTGTTAAGAAGAAATGCGTACTTTGATTAAAATGTTGATTGGAGAGGGTAAAAGTTATAAAGAAGTGCAGACAATGATAGGCTGTTCAGCTAAAATGATCTGCAATGCTTTAAAATGGAAGACTACCATTCGAATGAGAAAAAAGGAAAGGATGATCCAGCATATCAGGCTAGTTTCTTAAAATAAAACATAGCTTTTATTGTGCTCATTAAAACATTGCTACACATCAATTGTCCATGTGGTGCACTACAAGGATCAGGACCCAAGCGTTTCAACGTTTAAGTCTTAATCAGTTGTGCATTTACCATTCGAATGGGTCGAATGATAGTCAGAATGGCAAAGGCTCAGCTAATGATCAGCTCCAGGAGATCAAAGACAGTCTTAAGTTACCTGTGAGTACTGTGACAGTTAGAAGACGCTAGTGTTGAGCCACCCCCGTAGTGTTCGGGTTCGGTTCGGTTCGTCGAACACCGGGATGTTCGAGGAACTGTTCGTCGAACTGTTCGTCGAACACCTTAGAACACCGTCGAACACCGTTAAAACCAATGGCAGGCAAACAAAAACACATAGAAACACATAGAAAACACCTGCAAAGGTGTCCAAAAGCTGACAAACTGCTCAGAAGACACTCTCTTTAAAAAAGCCGGCCGGCAAATTCAGCAGCGGCATACACCGGTACCCGACAATTTAGACAAGAAGGAATAGAGCATCACACATAGATTAGATAGATAGAAACATGTCAGTCACACATATAAGAAGCACAGTGACAGTGTTGGTTACTGCACTTGTCATTTAGTGTAAAGGATTTATTAAAAAAAATATTAGTGTTTTCATGCACCGTCTCTTTAAAAAAGCCGGCCGGCAATTCAGCATCTGTACCCGACAATTTAGAACAGAAAGAATAGAGCTTCACACATAGATTAGATAGATAGAAACATGTCAGTCACATATATAATAAGTACAGTGATAGTGTTGCTTACTGTACTTGTCATTTAGTGTAAAGGATTTATTTAAAAAAATAATAGTGTTTTCATGCACTGTCTCTTTAAAAAAGCCGGCCGGCAATTCAGCAGCGGTACCCGACAATTTAGAACAGAAAGATAGAGCATCACACATAGATTAGATAGATAGAAACATGTCAGTCACATATATATGAAGTACAGTGATAGTGTTGGTTACTGTACTTGTCATTTAGTATTAAAATAAAGGATTTATTATTAAAAAAATTGGCGTGGGGTTCCCCTTAATTTTAGGCTCTAGCGGAGGTTAAGCAGACGGCTGGGGCAGATGTTTGAAGCCTGGGAAGGGGGTAATACCCACGGAGCTTCCCAGGCTACTAATATCAGCCCCCAGCTGAATACATAGCCTTTACTAGCTATTAAAATGGGGGACCCCCCAAAAAAAATGACGTGGGGTTCCCCCTAATTTAATAGCTAGCAAAGGCTAGGCAGACAGCTGGGGGCTGATATTAATAGCCCAGGAAGGGAGCCATGAATATTGGCCCCCTCCCAGGCTAGAAACACCAGCCGTCAGCCGCCCCAGAAATGGCGCATTCATAGGATGCGCCAATTCTGGCACTTAGCCTCGCTCTTCCACGCTGCCCTGGTGCGGTGGCAGGGGGTAATAGGGTTGAGGTTGATGTCAGCTTATAATGCCAGCTGACATCAAGCCCAGGTTAGTAATGGAGAGGCGTCTATAAGACACCCCCATTACTAACCCCATAGTCAAAGTTAAAAAAAACACAAACACCCAGAATAAAGTCCTTTAATTGAAATAAAGACACAATCCTTTATTGTTCTAAATTAAACCATACTTACCATCACGCCCATTCCAGCTGAAGCCAACGATCTCCTGCAATAAAAGAAAAATAATAAAGCAACCTCATCCTTACCTTTCCATGGTTCCCACGACAGCTTCAGCTCTGCTACATCGAGATGACAGGCTGGACCGCAGCAGAACGCTGCCATCCAGCCTGTCATCCCGCAGACACTGAGAAGCGCAGGCTTGCTTGCGCTGCTCAGCGTCTCTCTGTGACGACATCCAGATGAGCCGAGTTCATGTCCAATGAACTCGGCTCACCTCATGCACGTCACTGACAGCGTGGGAAAATTCTCACGCTGAAGCGCTGATTGCAGGAGAATTTTCCCACGCTGTCAGTGACGTGCAGGAGGTGAGCTGAGTTCATTGGACATGAGCTCACCTCATGCACCTCACTGACAGCGTGGGAGAATTCTCCTGCACTCAGCACTTCAGCGTGAGAATTTTCCCACGCTGTCAGTGACGTGCATGAGGTGAGCCGAGTTCATTGGACATGACCTCGGCTCATCTGGATGCCGTCACAGCGAGACAGTGAGGAGCGCAAGCATGCCTGCGCTTCTCAGTGTCTGCGGGATGACAGACTGGATGGCAGCGTTCTGCTGCGGTCCAGCCAGTCATCTCGATGTAGCAGAGCTGAAGCTGTCGTGGGAACCATGGAAAGGTAAGGATGAATTTGGTTTATTATTTTTCTTTTATTGCAGGAGATCGTTGGCTTCAGCTGGAATGGGTGTGATGGTAAGTATGGTTTAATTTAGAACAATAAAGAATTGTGTCTTTATTTCAATTAAAGGACTTTATTCTGGGTGTTGTGTTTTTTTTAAATACTTTACTAGAAATTCATGGCGGTCATGTCTAATACTGGCGTGACCCCATGAATTTTGGGCTTGGGGCCAGCTGATAATACCAAGCTGGCCCTAACCTCTTTATTACCCAGTGAGCCACCGCACCAGGGCCCTGGATGAGTTGGGTACAGCGCCAGAAGATGGCGCTTCTATGAACGCGCCATTTTCCGGGGTGGCTGTGGACTGCAATTTGTAGCGGGGGGGGGCCCAGAAAGCTTGGGCCTCCCTGCGCTGCAGATTCCAGCCCCCAGCTGCCTAGTTGTACCTGGCTGGACACAAAAATAGGGCGAAGCCCCACGTACTTTTTTTTTAATTATTTCATGAAATTCATGAAATAATTAAGAAAAAAAGGCCTTCCCTATATTGTTGTGTCCGGCCAGGTACAAATAGGTAGCTGGTGGTTGGGGGCAGCCCGTTCCTGCCTGCTGTACCTGGCTGGACACAAATATAGTGCGAAGCCCCACTTCAATTTTTTTTAATTTTTTCATGAAATTCATGAAATAATTAAGAAAAAAAGGGCTTCCCTATATTGTTGTGTCCGGCCAGGTACAAATAGGCAGCTGGTGGATGGGGGCAGCCCGTTCCTGCCTGCTGTACCTGGCTGGACACAAATATAGTGCGAAGCCCCACTTCAATTTTTTTAAATTATTTCAGGAAATTCATGAAATAATTTAAAAAAAATTGACGTGGGGCTTCGCACTATATTTGTGTCCAGCCAGGTACAGCAGGCAGGAACGGGCTGCCCCCAACCACCAGCTGCCTATTTGTACCTGGCCGGACACAACAATATAGGGAAGCCCTTTTTTTCTTAATTATTTCATGAAATAATTTAAAGAAAATTGACGTGGGGCTTCGCCCTGTTTTTGTGTCCAGCCAGGTACAACTAGGCAGCTGGGGGCTGGAATCCGCAGCGCAGGGAGGCCCAAGCTTTCTGGGCCACCCCCGCTGCAAATTGCAGTCCGCAGCCACCCCGGAAAATGGCGCGTTCATAGAAGCGCCATCTTCTGGCGCTGTACCCAACTCATCCAGGGCCCTGATGCGGTGGCTCACTGGGTAATAAAGGGGTTAGGGCCAGCTTGGCATTATCAGCTGGCCCTAAGTCCGAAATTCATGGGGTCACGCCAATATTAGACATGACCACCATGAATTTCTAGTAAAGTATTTAAAAAAAACACAACACCCAGAAAAAAGTCCTTTAATTGAAATAAACACACAATTCTTTATTGTTCTAAATTAAACCATACTTACCATCACGCCCATTCCAGCTGAAGCCAACGATCTCCTGCAATAAAAGTAAAATAATAAAGCAACATCATCCTTACCTTTCCATGGCTCCCACGACAGCTTCAGCTCTGCTACATCGAGATGACAGGCTGGACCGCAGCAGAACGCTGCCATCCAGCCTGTCATCCCGCAGACACTGAGAAGCGCAGGCTTGCTTGCGCTCCACAGTGTCTCTCTGTGAGGGCATCCAGATGAGCCGAGTTAATGTCCAATGAACTCGGCTCACCTCATGCACGTCACTGACAGCGTGGGAAAATTCTCCTGCACTCAGCGCTTCAGCGTGGGAGAATTCTCACACTGAAGCGCTGAGTGCAGGAGAATTCTCCCACGCTGTCAGTGACGTGCAGGAGGTGAGCTGAGTTCATTGGACATGAGCTCACCTTATGCACGTCACTGACAGCGTGGGAAAATTCTCCTGCACTCAGCGCTTCAGCGTGGGAGAATTCTCACGCTGAAGCGCTGAGTGCAGGAGAATTCTCCCACGCTGTCAGTGACGTGAAGGAGGTGAGCTGAGTTCATTGGACATGAGCTCACCTTATGCACGTCACTGACAGCGTGGGAGAATTCTCCTGCACTCACCGCTTCAGCGTGAGAATTTTCCCACGCTGTCAGTGACGTGCATGAGGTGAGCCGAGTTCATTGGACATGAACTCGGCTCATCTGGATGTCGTCACAGAGAGACGCTGAGCAGCGCAAGCAAGCCTGCGCTTCTCATTGTCTGCGGGATGAGAGGCTGGATGGCAGCGTTCTGCTGCGGTCCAGCCTGTCATCTCGATGTAGCAGAGCTGAAGCTGTCGTGGGAACCATGGAAAGGTAAGGATGAGGTTGCTTTATTATTTTTCTTTTATTGCAGGAGATCGTTGGCTTCAGCTGGAATGGGCGTGACGGTAAGTATGGTTTAATTTAGAACAATAAAGGATTGTGTCTTTATTTCAATTAAAGGACTTTATTCTGGGTGTTTGTGTTTTTTTTAACTTTGACTATGGGGTTAGTAATGGGGGTGTCTTATAGACGCCTCTCCATTACTAACCTGGGCTTGATGTCAGCTGGCATTATAAGCTGACATCAACCTCAACCCTATTACCCCCTGCCACCGCACCAGGGCAGCGTGGAAGAGCGAGGCTAAGTGCCAGAATTGGCGCATCCTATGAATGCGCCATTTCTGGGGCGGCTGACGGCTGGTGTTTCTAGCCTGGGAGGGGGCCAATATTCATGGCTCCCTTCCTGGGCTATTAATATCAGCGCCCAGCTGTCTGCCTAGCCTTTGCTAGCTATTAAATTAGGGGGGACCCCACGTCATTTTTTTGGGGGGGGTCCCCCATTTTAATAGCTAGTAAAGGCTATGTATTCAGCTGGGGGCTGATATTAGTAGCCTGGGAAGCTCCGTGGGTATTACCCCCTTCCCAGGCTTCAAACATCTGCCCCAGCCGTCTGCTTAACCTCCGCTAGAGCCTAAAATTAAGGGGAACCCCACGCCAATTTTTTTAATAATAAATCCTTTATTTTAATACTAAATGACAAGTACAGTAACCAACACTATCACTGTACTTCATATATATGTGACTGACATGTTTCTATCTATCTAATCTATGTGTGAAGCTCTATTCTGTCTGTTATAAATTGTCGGGTACAGATGCTGAATTGCCGGCCGGCTTTTTTAAAGAGACAGTGCATGAAAACACTATTATTTTTTTTGATAAATCCTTTACGCTAAATGACAAGTACAGTAAGCAACACTGTCACTGTACTTCGTATATATGTGGCTGACATGTTTCTATCTATCTAATCTATGTGTGAAGCTCTATTCTGTCTGTTATAAATTGTCGGGTACCGCTGCTGAATTGCCGGCCGGCTTTTTTAAAGAGACGGTGCATGAAAACACTATTATTTTTTTTGATAAATCCTTTACGCTAAATGACAAGTACAGTAAGCAGCACTTTCACTGTACTTCGTATATATGTGGCTGACATGTTTATATCTATCTAATCTATGTGTGAAGCTCTATTCTTTCGGTTCTAAATTGTCGGGTACCGGTGTATGTCGCTGCTGAATTGCCGGCTTTTCATGTTTCACTGTTGGCACTGTTCCCATCGATTTGGGCAATCACTGTAATGCCACAACCACCATGGCTGTGGCATTACAGTGAGTGGCAGACAATCCCTGCATGATTGGTGCTCTAAATAGCGCCAGACATGCAGGACACGCTTTTGGTGCACGAACAGTTATCGAACATAACCTCGAACAGCCGAATTTTTTGCAAATCGTTCGGGTTCGTCGAACAACTCGAACACCGCCCAAAACAGCTCGAATTTGAGATTGGCGAACAGTTCTAGTCGAACACCGCTCATCTCTAGAAGACGCCTGTGTGAAGCTAATTTCTTACCAAGAAGTCCCTGCAAAAAGTACGAAAAGTGGACAGTAGAAGATTGGAAATGGGTGATTTGGAGTAATGAGACGAAAGTCAATAGACTAGGCTCTGATGAGTGCAAATAGGTCTGGAAAAAACAAGGTAAAAAGGGGCTAACGGATTGAGAAATTGAAGGAACTGTCAAGTTCAGTGGAAGAAGCCTGATGATATGGGGTTGTTTCACAGCCAAAGCCATTGGATATTTCACCATGATCAATGGTGGTCTCAGTGCTGAAAAATATATATATACTCAAGGAGATGCAACAAAAATTTGAGGAAACGGGCTATCCTCTTGACTTGTTACAACAATCCATGCAATCTCCAATTTGTACACGCACCCCAACATCTAACCGGATCCCGTTTGTACATAAATACCATCCGGCAGCATTCATACTCCATAAAAAAATCTGACAACACTGGAACATTCTTAAAAGCGCCTATCCATCTGTACCTGAATTAAATTATCCTTCCCTCCCATGTTTCAAAAGAGACCCTAATATTAAAGATCGTCTCATCCATGCCGATTTTGGCATGGCAAAAAGCTCGCCATGCCAGGGGTTTCTGGAGACACCAAAGACTGGTACGTTCCTTTGTCATCAGTGCTACCAATGTGGCAACATTCTCCGTGGGAACACCATATATCATCCTCACTTGGGTAAACAATATCCCATCAAAGATTATCACATGATTAATTCCACTTTTGAAGTATGCCTCATCAAGTGCCCCTGTGGCCTTATTTATATAGGTAAAATGACCCAGCCCATTAGGGATCGTATTTCTAAGCACAAGTCCACCATACGCTAAAAGAATTTGCTGCTCCCATTACCATACCATTTTGCATCGGCCAATCATTCAGTGTTTCAATTGAAATTTCAGGTGATTGAGCATGTCCCTCCACCACGACGTGGAGGGGACTGCATTCGCATGCTCAAATACAGGGAGGCCTACTGGATACACAAATTGCAATCTTTAAGTCCTAGAGGTCTTAACAGGGAATTTGACCTCCTCTTGTACACTTGAACGGTTCATAGTTGTGATTACTACGACATTGTTCTACTTAAAGCCCCCTACATGTTTTGTAATAATCTCTTTGAGACTTGTTCCTGTGCCATCACTGTCTCAGCAATGTATATGACCCAATTATGCTAGTTTTTGACTCTGACCATAAGAATTTCCAGTGAATATGTTCGATTCCATTATGATGGTTCTCCCTGAAGATAACTTGATATAAGGTATAGTATTTGCATAAGTACTAATTGATCTATTCGTATGTCTAACAAATACCTTGTTATTTTCTAGAATCTGCCTTAACATCCACATTTCCCCTCCTGATTCCCATCCTACACCTCCGGACCATCCCTTACAACCTTGGTTCCACCCATTCTTGTCATCCCCAGTAATGGACGCTATCTGTAGCACTGTGGAACGCATAATATCGGTGGTGGAATGCACTCGGTGCGTCACCTCCGCCCATGTGATCCACCGACATCCAATAAGACCTGTCGATGTCATCGTGGCGTCATTTCCGGTCTCGCAGGTTAGGACCTGCAGGACCGGAAATGACACCACGATGACTGGAGCACATCCACGGCGTATACATCACACTGACACCAATCCTGGGCTCCTAATTGCCTCTAGATTCTGCCCAATCTCTATTTAAATGCCCTTCTAGCATTTCTCTCCTGGCGCCAAAAGGAAAAAACGGTGGATACCGTGCTCCCACTGCCAGGACTTCCTCCTCCACTTTCAGTTTGCACTAGGGGTATTTTTCCCCTGCTTCTACCATTCCTGCTATTAGACTGGTACTTCCATTAAATCTATATACTCACCTTCTTTATGTATCCAGAGCTACCGCTCCTTTGGACACCTGTCCATTACAGGCTCACCGGTTACAATTTACTGGTACGCTTTTCATCCTTTTTTCTTTTTCCTTCCCCTTTTTCCCTGTCCCCATCCCTTTGTACCCATTGACATGTGTTGATTCCTGTCGTTTACTGATATTGTCATTGTTATATTCACTTTGATACATGACTATTTTTACTGTGACCTCACACTTGTACCACCATTTATTTCTGTTTTGTTATTTTATTTTGGTACACTGATGAAGGTTAACTGTGACCGAAACATTTACTTTTATTTTTTGTACTTCATTTCCCCTATTAAAATTTGATAAAGAATCTATTTGAGTCATATGAGTGCCAAGTTTTTCAATATAGACTATTGGCTTTGGACCTTACTTGTGCACCAACCCACTCCAGGAGTGCGGTAGTTTTTTGTATACTCAGTGCTGAGCTATGTGTGAGTATCCAACAAGACAAGTTACTTTGCACACTCCAGTACTATGGGTATGAATAGGATGACATAGTGTTCCAGCAGGACAAAGACCAGAAGCATACATCGAGATTGGCGAAAAAATGGTTCAATGACAATGAAGTAGAGGTGCTGGATTAGCCTCCACAGTCCCCAGACCTCAACCCAATTGAACCCTTATGGATAGAGTTGAAGAAAAAACTGTATACATACCCAAGTGAGTCGACCAGTATGCACCAACTTTGGGAATGTGTAGAAGAGACCTGGGATCAGATTTTGGTCAAGACATAATTGAATCTGATCAAGAGCATGCCCAGAAGGATTCAGGTAGTGTTGAAAGACAAAAATGGATTTATAAAATATTTAAACAATAATAAAAATTTTAATTTAGATTTCTGGAGCAAAACAGTAACAATGCAGTGACATGACAAGAATCTGCATAACTAATCATAGGCAAAATAGTCGCAAGTCAAATTTATGTATGAGATAGCCAAGATGATTGTCTATAAAATAATGGTAGTCTCATGTTCTATGTAGTAGTGGATAGTGAGATATAGAGCTTGAAAGTCAAAAGTTCAAAACATTGTTACCCTTTTGCTCATCACTGTATATATAGCGCTGTCCTCAGTAGTGTAGCTACCAGGAGGGCAGAGGGTGAGGTCACCTCAGACCCCTGAATCATAGAGGCCCACCCGAATCTTACACCACTCCAAACTGTATCTCTGTGGGCAGCACACCAATACAGTTCATCTTTACATTCTGAATGGCCTCACTATCTTTGCACCCCATATACTATACAATACCATCAATTTTTGTGTTCGAACAGTCTTAGAGGGATCTATCCACTGTGGGTTAGCGTCAGACCAATAGCGGTGGTTTTGTTTGTTAACTTCACCATTCACAAAAAAGTTTGCCTCATCACTGAACATAATGTTCTGTGTAAACTGAGGGTCCTGTTCCAATTTTTGTTTTGCCCATTCTGCAAATTCAGTGCGCCGATCTGGGTCATCCTAATATCCGCCGAAGGGATGTTTGACTGATGCCACTCTCAAGTGACATGCGGCGAGTTCTACGCTGTGGGCTCTTGCTGAATGAAGCTAGGACAGCCACTGATGTTTCTTCATTAATGACAGTTTTCTTGAGTCCACATTTTGGCAAATCCAACACTGAACCTGTTTCACGAAATTTGGCAAGCAGTTTGCTAACTGTAGAATGGGAGATGGGTGGTCTCGTAGGGTGTCTTGCATTGAAATCTGCTGAAATGACCTGGGTACTGCGTTCATCAAACATCAACACAATTTCTATCCGCTCCTCATGTGTTAACCTCTGCAACATGTCAATGGCTGTAAACAAAGAGAAACTTGTAAGTAACTCATGAAAGAATAAAGTTACGTTAAAACCAAGCACACCATTGTTTTTCTTATGAAATTCTCAATAAGTCTGATGTGTCACATGACCCTTTTCCCAATGAAAAAAATAAAGTTGGATCCAAAATGGCTGACTTCAAAATGGCCACCATGGTCACCACCCATCTGGAAAAGTTTTCCCCCTCCGATATACTAATATGCCACAAACAGGAAGTTGATATCACCAACCATTCCCATTTAATTTAGGTGTATCCATATAAATGGCCCACCCTGTAGTGTCCTCTCCAATTTACTGCCCATTTATCATACAACAGTATATCCACCTCCCAATCCAACCATAGATATCATCTAATCCTTTGTATTACTTGGATATTTGGGTTATTGTTGTGGATTTATCACTGCTAAAATCAGTAGAAATTACACCTGAATTACATTGTATGGCAGTAATGACATTGTGTCACCTTGTAAAAGGTTTCAGAGGTCAAGGTAGATAATTAAAGTCCATTTCATCTATATGCTAATGAATTGGCTGCGTGACCTGGTCTGGTCCCTTTAAATAACATCTGCTGCTCCTGTTGATGACACCACGGAATGTTGTGGTTTCTGGCTCCGCCCCTTTGCATTATGACATCACACACATTATATAAGGAGCTGCAGAGACAACATTCCATCTGAAAGTTGCAGTTATTGGAGAGAGAGGTAAGTCGGCTCTATGTCACCTCTTGTTGTGTCCTTCATTCTCTTCTTTCATCTATTTCTCATTTATTTTTTATTCATTAAGGATTCTTTATTCTATATAATACAACAGGTCCAAAATAAATACTGAACCCCTCAGATTAGGTGACGTACATGTTTTACAGCATTTCTTCCAATAGTAAAGACAGATACATCCCGTCACATCCTATATATCCAAGTGCAGAAATGACAGTGATTTACCGATTCTCCATCACATCTTATTGGTTTCTGACTTACTTGCTCATCACATCCATAGAATAGTTATAGAATAATTATAATTGAAAGAATCCCCTCAGCCATAACTGGAACACAACAACTTCTCAATTTTTGGGCCATGTATTGTTTTACAATCATTCAAATCTTGGAGATGAACGTTATATCCTGTAAAGCGAACACATGTAACCTGAAGATGCAGTAATTATGTAATTGTCTGGTGTTATTGAGACATATAGTGATATACAATCCAGATCAAAAACTTAAATCCAACCAATATTGGGAAATACCTGTACAACACCAATGTATATACATATTAGCTCCATATATAGTGAAACTATTTAAATAGTTCCCCATATTGGTAGGATTCCTATTGTTTGATCTCTAGTGTATTGAGCAATGCACTTCAATGGAAGCTGGCAGTAACAGCCACCACTTGGAAGATCACGGAATGTTGGGGTTGTTGATTCCGCCCCCATTAGATACTTCATGTGATGTCACTGAATGTTATGGTTGTTAGCTCTGCCCACATTAGCTCTTATTTTTCATGTCATGGAATGTTCTCGTTGCTGGTTTTGCCCCCATCATCTACTATTTGTAATGTTTTGGTTGTTGGTCCCTGATTTGGCACCCAGATAAGCCAAGCTGAAGGATGATGATAATGGACTTTATCTTGTTACCTCATGAACATTCTTGGTGTTGCCCCTCAGGAGGTGGCCAGTTGACATTTACTTGTGTTCAACTATATAAAGTGTGCTGCTTATCTGATGGTTAGTGCTGCGCTCACTCATTACTAGTGATGGGCGAGCACTAAAATGCTCGGGTGCTCATTGCTTGAGCCAAGCACATTCGAATACTCGGTTGCTCGACTCGAGCAATGAGCCCAATGTAAGTCTATGGGAAATTCAAGCATTTTTCAGGCGGGTCTTCTATACTGTTATTGCATATGCAGTGAGTGGCAGGTCTGCCCAAAATTTGGAAACACCCCAATACCCCTTTGAAAATTTGGATGCACCCCAATACCCCTTTGAAAATTTGGACGCACCCCAAAACCCCTTTGAAGAGACTTAGAGGATGTTCCCATAATTAGGAAGTGGGTCTCCCATACTGTTTGCCTATGCAGTGAATGCAAGGGTTGCCAAAAATTTGGAGGCACTCCAATGCCCCTTGGAAGAGACGTGGAGGTCGGAGGGCCTCCTGAAAACAATGTTGCCATTATTAGGAAGTGGGTCTCCCATTGTGTTTGTCTATGCAGTGAATTCAAGGGTTGCCAAAAATGGGCACTCGGCATGATGGGAGGAAGGAGGTTCAGGGTGAAGAATATGTGGTCCAGACTCACGGCTACTGAGAATTGACCGTGTGGAAGACAGGGTGGTGGTGGTGGTGGCTAAGTGACTGGAAGCATTATCTGCTATCCAACCAATAACCTTTTCACACTGCTCTGTATTCAATAGTGGTGTTCTGCGGTCCCCTATTAATTGGGACAGGAAGGTCGAGCGAGAAGATGTGGGTGTTTGTTGTGGCACAATTTCAGATTGCCCACGACCTTGGCCTCTGCATGCACCATCACATCAACTTCCCCGTCCCTTGCCACGTGCCTTGCCCATCTTAAATGAAGGACAATATCTTCCACGCTCACTACAAATGGCTGAATTTGGAGCGAACTTATATGTGATCCGTGTGACGGACAAACCACAGTTTTAAATAGCTGGCCTGTAGGTGACTATTTTGAACAGCAAACTTGTGTCAATAGCTTCACTGACACACTGAAATTTTTTTAATGGAGGCCAGAAATGGCAGTATTTTCAGTGCAAATATATGTGATCTGTGCGACGGACAAATCACAGTTTTAAATAGCTGGACCTGGCTGTATTCTGCAATGCCAACAAGCAAATAGCGCAGAAAAACGGTGTTCTATGGTTTGCATTTTAAGCAAATAATGAGGATTAAGATCCAAAATAAAATTATTCCTGGCCACTGAGACCTGGGCCTATTTCTAGAAATATTTAACAGCAGCAGCAGCAGCAGACAAAACTGGAATAGAGCCTCTTTTGCTATATGCACTGCAGTCTGCTATATACACTGCCTGCCTGATATCTCTGCAGATGGATTAGTCCTCAGAAGGACTGTTTGTTGAGATGGATATGTGACTCTAATATCGTTTTGTATACCTACACTAACTAGAAACAAGAAAATCTCTCCCTAGCTCAGCAGCACCTCTCCCTACACTGTCTGATTCTGGAGTGACTGTGACAAGCACGGCGGTGTCAGTTCTGATATAGACCTGATGACGCTGTGCAGCCATCCAATCACTATAATGCCACAACCACCATGGCTGCAGCATTACAATGAGTGGCAGGCAATCCCTGCATGTTGATTGGCGCTCTAAAGAGCACCATATATGCAGGGAGGGGACCCGAGCGCCCGCCGAGCAACCTGGAAATACTCGTCGAGTGCCGAGCATCTCGAGTAGTGAGATGCTCGAGCGAGCACCGAGCAGTAGCGAGCATGCTCGCTCATCACTACTCATTACATGTAAGTGCATTACTCTGTCTGGGTCTCCTACCACATCCAAAATATATTGAACCCCATATTAGAGCCACCACTCCTGAATTTGTCTCTTCCTATCCTACCCCTGGTATATGGGGAGAGATATCTACTCCTGTGGGAGGGATAGTTTATAGTGGCGTGGATGGAGCACACTTGATCACTCCAAAAAATAAACCAGGAGGAGATAGACAGGATGACTGAGGCACAATTGTCACCTCAGGCCTCCACCTATCCTGGACAGGTTGGGAGTTAAACTAGCAAATAAACTAAATAAATATGCTAATATAATGAATGGAATAGTGAAACAATAAGTTCTATTCATACTCTTAATGAGGAGGCTGCTCAGGTTAGGAAGGTAGCCCTTCACAGAATTACCCTTAACTACCTGTTAGCAATTGAAGGTGGAACTTGTGCTGTTATAGCTGAGGAATTCTGCTTCTGGATTGAAGATGCACATGATTAAAATGAGAGAAACATGGACATGGTAAAAGAGCTGCAACAAAAAGCTAGAGACATACATCCAAGGAGGGATGGAATTCCTTCTCCTGGATGGAGTCTATCAGAGTTTGGTTAAACAATATACTCTTAACTTTGCTAAAGCCAATAGTGGTAGTGATAGGATTGATTGTATTCATCTTGATTGCCTGGAAATTATTAATGTGATGTGTTTCTCATTGCAGGAAATGAATTATACTTTGGAATCACTGTCGACACAGACAGAAGAGGACCAATAATATGTCCGCCCCTGATTTTAACCATAGGAAGGATGACACTACAGCTACAGAGGTGACCGTCTGATAGCCTAGCTCGACTACCCACCTCTCCTGAAGACCCTTTCAGCCTTTTGAGACTTGGGTGGAGGACATCATCTCTGAAAATAGGGTCCCAGAGCTGCACCCCAACAGTTTGAGCAGCACTCTCACTCTCCGGAGTGTTTCTTGTGGTGGGATGCAGGTCTGGACAACAGTCGTCTGTCGTCCTTCTATTAGATAGATAGGAATGAATGTATGTGTGTCTATGCTTTAATAAAGATTGAGGAATGCTTAGATGAAATGACAACTATAAGGCAGCCAGGAATGGATGTCAGACATCCCATCATCTATGCAGGCTAGCTGCATACTTCGTGTAGTACGGGCTGTCAAAGGGGTCATTTCACAATAGGCAGGAACATAGGTAGCGCAGGTCTGGACCGCTGTCGTCATCCTATTAGGTAGATAGGAATGAATGTATGTGTGTCTATGCTTTAATACAGATTGAGTGAATGCTTAGATGAAATGGCAACTATAAGGCAGCCAGGAATGGATGTCAGACATCCCATCATCTATGCAGGCTAGCTGTATACTTTGTGTAGTACGGGCTGTCAAAGGGAACATTTCACAATAGGCAGGAACATAGTTAGCTAGGCTACATAATGTGTAATAATGAAACTATCAAAGGGTGAGGTACTGTGGAAGAAATGACAATTCCATTGTCCTCCCTTTGATCTTAATATCTCTACATTTTGTATAATAATTAGAAAATGTTCAATAAAAACAATTTGAACAAGAAATAGAATATCTTTTCGTGACTCCTTCATGAACATTGTGTATACTAAATACTAAAATACTGTAAGAGCCGCCCCCGGCTGAGCCAAGCTGAAGGGGGAGAATGGACTTTATCTGGTCACTTCATGAACATTCTTGATGTTGTCCCTCAGGAGGGGCCAGTTGGCATTGTAGATGTGTATAACCTTATAAAATGTGCTGCTTATCTGATGGTTAGTGCTGCGCTCACTCATTACATGTAAGTGCATTACTCAGTCACTAAGCGCTCGCTCACACAGTCATCGATTCTCTCATGCGAGAGAATAGGGCCGATTATGCTGATGTCACTTGGAGCAAACTCTGTCAGAGTTTGAGCCAAGTGTAATCTTAGGCCACGTTCACACATACAGTATTTGGTCAGTATTTTACATTAGTATTTATAAGCCAAAACCAGGAGTGGAACAATCAGAGGAAAAGTATCATAGACACATGTGCACCACATCTGCATTTTTCACCCACTCCTGGTTTTGGCTTACAAATGCTGATATAAAATACTGACCAAATACTGAACATGTGAACGTTGCCTTAGTGTGATCTAACTCTGTTGCATAAGAGAATCGTATCATAGGTGCGGAAAAGACAGAGAACTTTTTAGTTCTCCAGCTTCTCTATTCTCTGTGTCCACGGTAATGGGACTGCACTTGGATGACATCCGAGTGCAGTCTGATATTTTACAAGCATGCTACAATTTTTTTTCTCATGCCGTATCTACATGAGAAAAAAATTGCAGATCTGCACTGCCCCGTATTATAACATTGGGCCTACTGCTACCTGATAAAACATCAGATAGCACTCAGCTATGTTATATTGTCCTGTGAGCGGGCCCTTATTGTAATAAACTAACTTTCTTTTCCCTTGCAACAGCTGTCATAACATTGGTTTATTACCCAAACATGACCCCCGTCTATTACTGAGAGCTGTAGAAGACCATGTACACTCCAGCAGTAATCACTTACATTTCCTTTGTGTAATATGATTAGAGTTGAGCCACCCCCCCGTAGTGTTCAGGTTCGGTTCGGTTCGTAGAACACCGGTATGTTCGCCGAACTGTTCGTCGAACACCGTTAAAACCAATGGCAGGCAAACAAAAACACATAGAAACACATAGAAAACACCTTCAAAGGTGTCCAAAAGCTGACAAACTGCTCAGAAGACACAACTAACACATGGAAAAGTGACAAGTACATATAGTCATGCGAAAAGAAAAGAGGTGGAGGAGTAAAAGGAGGGGGAGACACAGATATAGGCATGTCATGCCCTTCTAAAATCAAGAAAGGCTGGAGTAAAAATCTAAAATCAGCCTACCAACACCCAGACGTCGTGACAAGAAAATTAAAAAAAGAAATATCTTTAGGTAGAATGGCGGTTCCATTCAGAACACTTTCCTTACAAGACGTAGTGGTATCCCCGTTGGGAGTCGTGCCAAAAACGGAACCCAATACATTCGGACTAATCCACCATTTGTCATATCCAAGGGGCAGGTCAGTAAACGACAACATCAACGTGGAACCAGGAACAGTAGTATATACTGTACATCCTTTGACAAGGCAATCAGGCGGGTCAAGAAGTTGGGAAGGGCCACCCTAATGGCCAAAACAGACATTGAGGGGGCGCCTATTGGGCTGCTTCTGGGAAGGAGCATACTATATAGATCGCTGTTTGCCCATGGGGTGCTCCAGATCCTGCTCACTATTTGAGGCGTTTAGTTGCTTCCTCGAATGGGTTGTCATGGACGTTTCTAAGGGGGCACATATTATCCATTACCTCGACAACTTCTTATGCCTGGGCCCAAAAGATTCACCACAGTGTGAATACACGCGGCAGTCCACCTGTGAGAAGGAGAGAGCTGGAGGGAGAGCGGACACCACAGAGCCGAGGAGTTACATTGATGACATCTTAATAATCTGGACTGAGTCTGAACGAGAACTTCTAAATTTCCATGACGAATTCAATACATTTCATCCCACCATAAACTTGACATTGGACTACTCAAAAACGGAAATCAACTTCCTGGATATCACCATAAAAATTCAAAATGGTTCAATCCAGACCTCGGTGTATTGGAAACCTATTGACCATCCCACACACCTCAGACGGGGACAGCTGTCACCCAAAATACATTAAAAAGTCCATCGTCTACAGTCAGGCCCTTAGATATAATTGTATCTGTTCCAGCCCAAAGGACAGGGATAAACACTTAAACCATGTTAAAAAAGACAATTTTAAATCAAGGCTACCACCCCACCTCCTTTGATGATCAGATCATTAGGGCCACAAGGATCCCTAGAAGTCAATTACTTCAATACGGAGAAAAAGAGGAAAATAATTGTCTTCCTCTGGTGGTGACCTACAACCCACAGCTTGAGGTACTAAGAAAAACTGCTAAAAAACATCATATCCTAGGGTTTGGAGCGGATGGATTCTGTTTCAGGACTCACCTGATTTTCATGACCTATTCTAATAGTTTCAACAGATGCTTGCGATTGGGTTCATAATTAGTCACAACGGCATAAGGACCCCCCCTCCCACTCTCCCTTGACCCTCTGTCTTTTCTTCTCTCTTTTCTCCCTCCTTTTCTTTTTTCTTTTTATATGGGCTTTTCAGATACAATATAGAAATTGCCTCAACATATGATCCTCTTATAGGCGGATATCTTATAAACATTATATTGTTCAATACACTATCATTTGAATTGTTATTTGAAAAAAGTGACACCATTTGAACTTTGGACATTTTTTATATGTCTATTTTGTTATATTTTCTTCAAAGTCGAATACAAAACAATACATTTTTTCTTGATCTGCAAACTGTAAAATGATTCATAATTAATTGATGTTTAATTGATATTTAATAAAACAGATTGAATATAAAAACTTCATATCCTATACAAAAGTGATTGGCATAATTATAAAAGGAGAAGAAAAGAAAAAATGTGTTTGAAAGCACTCAGGATCACCAAAAATACAAATAAATAATAATATTGAAGTTTATTAAACAAAGAAAAAAACAAAACAATTAAAAACACTTAAAGGGAATCTGTCACCCCCTGGGACCTATCAGACCACTAATATGGGCATACAGGTGATAGAAATGTGAATCTATACTTACCTGTATGGCCCATATTGGCGGTCTTGTGGCTGTGAAATTGCTTTTTATTACTTGTGGGTTATGCTGTGTTTCTGTCCGGGGGACGGGAAGAAATCCCACCTACTTTTTTAATTAAAATATTTCTCCCCTCCCCTGCACGTCACAGAGCCCTGTGACGTGCAGTACCCATGGCCGGATCCTGCGCCTGCTCACTTGACCTGTTATTTCCCTGCCGTCTGTGTACAAGTGTAGAGCAGGGATCTAGTGCGCAGGCGCCGGGAAGTCAGAGTGACTCGCCTGCGCACAAGTTCCCTGCTCTACACTTGTAGATCTGGCCATGGGAACTGTGACGGGCAGGGGAGGTGAGAAATATCTTAATTAAACTGTGACGGGCAGGGGAGGTGAGAAATATTTTAATTAAACAAGTAGGTGGGATTTCTTCCCGTCCCCCGGACGGGAGCACAGCGTAACCAACAAGTAATAAAAAGCAATTTCACAGCCGCAAGACTGCTAATATGGGACATACAGGTAAGTATAATACCTCATCTAATTGATACATATAAATATCAAACAATCTCCTCCTATGTATCAGGTGCCAAAATATCTAAAGCTACTCTGGACAAGCAGTTTGTGACGCCCTCCCTGAGCCGTTTGGGGGGTGTACTCAGACGGAGGGCCGGTGGTATGGTGTGGTGGGATGTCGTCGTGGCCGTGGCCCGATCCGTGCCCAGGGCTGTCACAATAAAAAGATGGGCTTTTGGATGAGTGGTTGTTTGACTACGCCACCTGTGGTTTCTGGTGAAGGCCACCAGCACTGCAACAGTCCTCTGAGGCTGATGTTCTGGCAGCTTGGTTGGTACTACTCCCCACAGGTGGAGCGGCGCCTCAGGGCAGCGTAAGAAGAGAGAGGGGGTATACAGAGTAGAGCGCTGGCGGGTGCAGAGCCGCGGAGGAATGAACAGTCAGAGGCAGTAATTGAAGTCATCCAAGTCTTTACTCACAGTTGTGCTTTCTCAGCTCAGAGCTTCTCTCTGCTGTCACACGGCGAGCTGTGGCCGCCAGGGTGGGGTTTAGCACACTCCGGGTACTTCAGGTGCACTTGACAGGACCCCCGCTCTAGCGTGTTCCTCTCTCTGGTTGTACTTGTACTGCCTTGTGTCCCCCACTGAGTCCCGTACAGGTACTGCGATGTCCTATATGGGTAACTTGTAGCTCCCGGACAGACTGGGTGCCCTTTTTGGTGACTGTGGTGTGAACGTGGCGTTAGGCAGGGTCCCTCTGGATAAACGCAGATTAAGGAATACAGGTGGCAACTCTGCTCCGTCCGTATCCCCTGGGATCCATTTAAGCCTCCAGACTTTTCTGACAGGGACGTGAAGTGCAAAGTCAGATAATCGGGGACCGGTACCCCCTCTTGCGGCAGGGTCTCTCTCTAAGGGCCAGAATAAAGGTTGCAGGTGGCAACTCCACTCCGTCCGCACCCCCCTGAGATCCTTTTGCCTGTGGAGCTTTTCTCCTCTGCTCCCCTCCTGGGCCTTCTTGGTTGGACTCTGACCGGGGACAGAGCCGGCTATAACTCAACTCTGCCCCAATCCCCCGTCTCGAGGCCTGAGACCGGGAACCGCAGACCCCTGAGCCGGCCGCAGCCTTGTGCTGTCAGACCGTCTCAAAGACTCACGACTAAAGACACGGTTATAAAATTGGCCTCTGATTATTTATGATTCTATTAAGTGCTACAGTAAAGTGCTTCCTCCACGCTCACTAACTACATGGTTCCCCCTGACTATTGGTTCCCCCCAACTGCTCTATTCGAGGTCGGGGCAGCACTATGGTGCTTTAGACCTCCCTGCAGCACGGGAGTGGTGTAGTGTTGAGTGTGTTGTTGGGGTCCTGTGTGGTGCTCCATCCTTACCTCGGAGAGGAGATACCACACCTCGTTCTGAGGTGCTGTACCCCTGTGGCGACTGAACCCTCAGGGGCGCCACATTCCCCCCTGGTGAAACACAGCACGTCCGCGGGCTGCAATAGAGTAAAAGATTGGTACATTTCAAACATTCAAAAAATTTTAAATGCTTTGTAAACAATAAACAATCTTCCCTTTATGGGAGGCTCAGATACTTTAACGTTACAGGATATATGGTATAAACATATTCAACATTAAAGAGACATTATGCATGTAGAAAAATATTATAGAAAAAGTGTTAGCTCAGCAGCATGAGGGACCTGTCCAAAACCCTCAACGTAAGCCCTGGGGTGGCTGCAGGGCATGAAGATCCCGAGTTGGACCTCCAGTAGAGCCACAACCAGACAGGTTTTGCTTCTGAGGTCAGAGGTAGAGATGATTTCGCATAAAACCAATAGGGGGCACCTAAATAGGTGCAAACTATGTACAATGTTAGTCTGTCTGCTGCTCAATGTCCGCAGGGACAAATGTTTGTTTCAGATAAACCGGGTGTAAAGACGAGCATGAAAACAAATAAAAGTTCACACAACAGGGAGGTGTATCCGCCGGGGCTGCTCAACAGTGGGATCCCCACCGGGGAAAAGGCTCGTGCTTGCCGACGGAGCCTGACCGGTCCTCTGTGACCAGGTGCGTGGGAGCATCTTCTTTAAACACCCTGTGGACATCCAGGGCATACCACCCACGCTCCCCGTGGTGGCGGGTGAAGGACACCAGATCACCCGGGTAGAGATTCCGGCCAGGGTGGCCCTGCTCCAGCTACAGCTCGACGTCCCGCCGGTTGACGAAGACGTCCCAGTTAAACTGTGGGCTACGGATGAAGCCCCATCCTGCCTCCTGGTGGAAGCGCACGATAAGGCCTTCCTCCCGGGGGCTTGGACGGATGGCCTCCTCCTGATGGTCCTTTGTTTTAGCAGCTTTGGCGTGCACCTCCAGGCGCTCACAGCGGATCCTCCTCTCTCGCCGCTCCTTCTCGAGCTGGAGGAGCTCCTTACGGCAGAACTGCTCCCACCTCCGCGCTTCAGACAGGGTCTCCCGGAGGAAGGCCATCAGGTCCCCCCCCCCTGGTTGTTCCAGGAAACTCTTCTGCCGCCAGGCAGGCGACCGGAGGTGCAGGCAGCGGCAATAACAGGGGGCGTTGCTGGCCCTCAATTGGTGCGGACCGGTCCGGGTTGGGGCAGGTGTGCACCCAGGAGAGTGCAGGGTTCTCCGGATTGGGAGTCGGGAGGCATAGTAGGCCTCCGGGAGTGGCAGTGGCTTGGGCCTCGACCTCCAGAGCCATGAGTTGCACCCAAACGATGGCGCCCGGGGACAGGGGTGACGGCAGGAGATCTAGGAGGGCTTCGGTGCATCCCGCGCCCGGGATAGGGGTTTCGGCCTTACCCGCTCTTGGGCTGCACAGGGCCTCCTGGGCTTCCTCCGCCTGGGCTGGGGCCTCAGTAGTCAGGCGCGACGAGCTTTGGTGGCGGGCCTTGATCTTGCGCAGCACCTCTTCCCTCCATTCGGCAGCGGCCAGTTGTTGGGTCTCTTCGACCCTCCGGGTCAGATCCTGCGTTTCACCACGGAGGAACTCGGCCTCCTCCACGGTCAGGTGTATTCCCTCCATAGTGAGGGAGGTGGCAGCTGGTGGGCCAGCGACGGAGGGCATCTCCTTCGCGGCGTCCATCTCTGCTGCAGGGTGCGGTCTCTCTGGACTTGTTGTGGCTACACCCTGTCTCCTCCTCCTTTTGGGGCGGCTCCAGGGCGGCTGGCTGACGGGCACTCCTTGGGACGTCCCATCCATCTTGACGGACACTACTATGCGGACAGTCTCTGATGCAAGGGGCGGTCTGTATTTTTGGCGCCATTGGGGAGCCAGGCCCACGATAGGAGGTCTTAGGTGGCTGTCGTTTTTGCACATAATGGCGTCCGTTGTTCTTGGGCGGACGCCACATTGAGTGTATAAAGACAGTCTTTTGTGAAACGCGCACAGTACCCGGCGGCAATGGGGATTAACTTCTTCCGTTGCTGCGGGCACGCAATCCTGCCGACTACGCCATGTTTGTGATGCCCTCCCTGAGCCGTTTGGGGGGTGTACTCGGATGGCGGGCCGGTGGTATGTTGTGGCGGGATGTTGTCGTGGCCGTGGCCCGGTCCGTGCCCAGGGCTGTCACAATAAAAAGATGGGCTTTTGGATGAGTGGTTGTTCGACTACGCCACCTGTGGTTTCTGGTGAAGGCCACCAGCACTGCAACAGTCCTCTGAGGCTGATGTTCTGGCAGCCTGGTTGGTACTACTCCCCACAGGTGGAGCGGCGCCTCAGGGCGGCGTAAGAAGAGAGAGGGGGTATACAGAGTAGAGCGCTGGCGGGTGCAGAGCCGCGGAGGAATGAACAGTCAGAGGCAGTAATTGAAGTCATCCAAGTCTTTACTCACAGTTGTGCTTTCTCAGCTCAGAGCTTCTCTCTGCTGTCACACGGCGAGCTGCGGCCGCCAGGGTGGGGTTCAGCACACTCCGGGTAGTTCAGGTGCACTTGACAGGACCCACGCTCTAGTGTGTTCCTCTCTCTGGTTGTACTTGTACCGCCTTGTGTCCACCACTGAGTCCCGTACAGGTACTGCGATGTCCTATATGGGTAACTTGTAGCTCCAGGACCGACTGGGTGCCCTTTTTGGTGACTGTGGTGTGAACGTGGCGTTAGGCCGGGTCCCTCTGGATAAACGCAGATTAAGGAATACAGGTGGCGACTCCGCTCTGTCCGTATCCCCTGGGATCCACTTAAGCCTCCAGACTTTTCTGACAGGAACGTGAAGTGCAAAGTCAGATAATCGGGGACCGGTACCCCTTCTTGCGGCAGGGTCTCTCTGGCAGGGCCAGAATAAGGGTTGCAGGTGGCGACTCCGCTCCGTCCGCACCCCCCTGAGATCCTTTTGCCTGTGGAGCTTTTCTCCTCTGCTCCCCTCCTGGGCCTTCTTGGTTGGACTCTGACCGGGGACAGAGCCGGCTATAACTCAACTCTGACCCAATCCCCCGTCTCGAGGCCTGAGACCGGGAACCGCAGACCCCTGAGCCGGCCGCAGCCTTGTGCTGTCAGACCGTCCCAAAGACCCAAGACTAAAGACACGGTTATAAAAATGGCCTCTGATTATATATGATTCTATTAAGTGCTAAAGTAAAGTGCTTCCTCCACCCTCACTCACTACATGGTTCCCCCTGACTTTTGGTTACCCCCAACTCCTCTATTCTGGGTCGAGGCAGCACTATGGTGCTTTAGACCCCCCTGCAGAACAAGATTGGTGTAGTGTTGAGTGTGTGGTTGGGGTCCTGGGTGGTGCTCCATCCTTACCTCGGAGAGGAGATACCACACCTCGTTCTGAGATGCAGTACCCCTGTGGCGACTGAACCCTCAGGGGCGCCACAAATGTAACACCAAATGTGTAAAGAGGGTCCAATGCCCCTGCAATATCCAAGTCCAGTTCAATCTATTTTAGCTAGCACATATAAAGAACATCTATGCATAGGTATAAATAGCAATTGAAAAAAAGTGCATGTGACAGGGGGCAATGTACAAAATTAATAATGCCAGCAAATCCAAAGTTCATATAAAAGCACAGGTCTAGTAGTTCAAAGCTCAAATAGTCTATAGTAGAAAAAGACCTGTACTGAAACACAGTCTACCTGTTAGTAGACAGCACAGAACCCACTTATACAATACAAGCAGAATGGTTGCTGATAGACCTGTGCATCATCAGTGGCTTCTGGTAGACCTGTACATGATCAAATGGATGAGGGAAGAGCCTGTTCTCCTGTTATGTATATGCTCCTGCCCCAGCATCAGCACATCAAACTCCATAAAACAGACACATTACCTTTGCAGATGATTTTTTTGTGTTTACCAGTGTAATCAGACCCAAATTTAAAATAATGCTTTGTAAAAATAATATCAAGAAGTCACATCAAAACTCCAATCTTCATATCAGATCCAGTGTTATCTTGATATAATTTATTACGTATAATAGTAAATCCTTTATCATTTTGAACACAAGTATATCAACTTTTTAAATCTAAAGAACAAATCAAAGTGACTTCTGAGATATCCAGAGTATTAATACACTGCAAAAATCATTTGTAGCTAATGATAGGTGCATTTGTATCCTTATATCAAGATAAGTCTTTGTCTAATGCCAAGATGTCTCATGTTCTATGGACTTTGATTAAAATTTGGGCAAACAAGTCCTTGTGAACTTAGGGTTAAAATATTGATTCTTCAGTCTATATTTAATGCTATCGCCATTATTTTTTACTAGATGGATGGCATTGAATTGAAGTAAAAAGAATATTGCATAATTATTTACCTATCATTAGAACGAGCGACTGGAGATTTCCATTCCCAATCACAATCCACTGCTCTTCTTGGCACAATATATGCATCTGCATCATGTGCACATAAGTATTGGAAGACGACCACCATACCAACTACCACTGCATAAACTAAACTACTATCAGTTCCCAGTGGAGACGTGGCTGTGCTAATTTCATCTTATAATTTATTTATGTTAGTGAACAAACCTTGATTGTGAGAAAAGTAAAATGCGATTCCGCAGCTGCCAATTCAGAGATGGAGACTAGGCCAGCAATATCCAATCACTCCACTGGCAGAACAGGCTACAATATATCAACATAATTCATTTCTGGCATTCAGAAAATATTTGGGAGCAGAATTGTAAAGATTAATGTAGGATTTAGTTTGGAGTGGATATTTATTGTAAGAAACAAACATGATGTGAGTCATGTCTTAAAATCATTTCACTTTAAAGTAATTTTTCTTAAATGGTCACTGTGCTTTCAGACCACTAGATCTCATTTGATGTATTATGGGCAAAAACCCAAAGAGATGAACTTTAATATAAGTTGGTGTGCATGCAGCATGTAAGCGTGTGTTCACACTGGCCACCAAACAGACAAAACCCAAGATAAAAACATAATAAGCAAATACCCCGCAGTAAATAGATAAATATCAATAGTGCATGAAAATAATATAGGATCCTTAATTAACATAATTTTGATTTAAAAAAAAAAGTAAAAGCCACCCCACACGTCAAGGTGACCCTATTCGGGACAGTCCTAACCTCTATTATTAAAAGCTTACCATTTGTCAAGTGACGTACATTTGAATAAGTCCAATATGACTAACCAGATTAATTACAGGTTTTGGTATAAATTATATTACCACATGTCAAACAATTTACCAGTTGGTGCAGTAGATTCTAAGAAAACCAACAGATGCAGCATTGGTGATCTGCATGTTTTGAGTCTGTGTATTTGAATAATTAATTGAAAGGCGGTGTGTTCAAAATAATAGCAGTGTGGAGTTCAATTAGTGAGGTCAATCATTCTGTGAAAAAACAGCTGTGAATCAGGTGGCCCTTATTTAAGGGTGAAGCAAGTATTTGTGTACATTTCTCCTTGAAAGCCTGATAAATATGGTTCGTTCGAGACATTGTTCAGAAGAAATGCGTACTTTGATTAAAAAGTTGATTGGAGAGGGTAAAAGTTATAAAGAAGTGCAGACAATGATAGGCTGTTCAGCTAAAATGATCTGCAATGCTTTAAAATGGAAGACTACCATTCGAATGAGAAAAAAGGAAAGGATGATCCAGCATATCAGGCTAGTTTCTTAAAATAAAACATAGCTTTTATTGTGCTCATTAAAACATTGCTACACATCAATTGTCCATGTGGTGCACTACAAGGATCAGGACCTACGCGTTTCAACGTTTAAGTCTTAATCAGTTGTGTATTTACCATTCGAATGGATCGAATGATAGTCAGAATGGCAAAGGCTCAGCTAATGATCAGCTCCAGGAGATCAAAGACAGTCTTAAGTTACCTGTGAGTACTGTGACAGTTAGAAGACGTCTGTGTGAAGCAAATTTCTTAGCAAGAAGTCCCTGCAAAAAGTACGAAAAGTGGACAGTAGAAGATTGGAAATGGGTGATTTGGAGTAATGAGACGAAAGTCAATAGACTAGGCTCTGATGAGTGCAAATAAGTCTGGAAAAGTTGTGATGTATATACCACCATGTGCGAACCCAGAGGCTGCTGGGGATGTGTTGTCAGGGGTGATGGCCCGGCTTCAGACTAAACACCCAAACTCTCTAACTGTAATTTCTGGGGATTTCAATCGAGTGAAGATCTCATCTGCAATACCAAAGTTCTATCAATATGTCAAATGTCCTACACGGGACAACAACACACTGGATCTCCTCTTTGCTAATGTTAAGAATGCTTATTCATCGGCTGCATTACCCCCCCTGGGGAAATCTGACCACAACCTCATACTATTGTCTCCTGCTTACCAACCAGATGTCCGCAAACAACCAGTGACAATTAAAAAGATAAGGAAGTGGTGTCCAGAAGCAGAGGAGGCGTTACAAGACTGCTTTGATTGTACAGACTGGGAGGTGTTGTGTACCATGAAAGAGAATTGTGATGTTAATGAGATTACTGGCAGAGTTACTGATTACATCAACTTCTGTATGGACATTGTAGTACCTGTTCAAGAGATTCGGTGTATGCAAACAATAAGCCATGGATTACAAAAGAGTTGAAACATTTACTAAACATGAAAAAACTGGCTTTTAAAAGGAGGGACAAGGAGGCGTTGAAAATTATACAGCGAGACCTAAAGGGGAAAATTAAGATTGCCCGTGAGGCATTCAGAGTTAAATTAGAAAATCAATTTGCACAAAAAAGCTCCAGAGAGGTGTGGGCTGGAATGAAGCTAGTGACTGGGTTTAAGGCAAGGTCGGAGCAGGGGGGTGGTGGACTTAGAATGGCTAATGAAATGAATGAGTTCTTCAATATATTCAGCAATAAAGGTGCGGTAGCAGCAGGGAAGGGGGAGGAGGCCGGGGAACAACTAGCTAAATTAACAGGGGGTGAAATAGATCATTTCTCGGTCTCCAAAAATGACGTGAGGGACCAGTTTAGTAAGCTGGCCATTGGCAAAGCAGCAGGGCCTGACGGTCTCAGTCCACGTGTCCTCAGAGTGTGTGCAAATGAGTTGTGTACTGTCTTCCAGCATCTCTTTAACCAGAGCTTACAATCAAAGAGAGTACCAGTGCTATGGAAGACTTCCTGCCTGGTGCCGGTTCCCAAGACTACCTTCCCGGCTTCCCCGGGGGACTATAGACCGGTGGCCTTAACATCGCATGCGATGAAGTCCTTGGAGAGAATAGTACTTGCTCACTTGTGTCCGAGGGTGATGGCGCATACTGATGCTCTTCAGTTTGCGTACCGGCAGGGACTGGGGGTGGACGATGCTGTAGCGTCTCTGCTACAAACAGTACATTCCTTTTTGGACAATGATGGAACCACAGTGCGTGCTTTGTTCTTTGATTTCTCTAGTGCGTTCAACACATTACAGCCACTCTTACTGCGTGGAAAGTTGATTAAAATGGTGGTGGATGAGGGACTTGTGAATTGGATAATTGACTACCTGTCGGATAGGCCACAGTTTGTTAGGTGGGGGACGGCTACATCAGATAGTGTACTGAGCAGTGTCGGAGCCCCGCAGGGAACAGTGCTGTCGCCATTCCTCTTTACATTGTACACAGCTGACTTTCAGTATAAATCAGACCGTTGTCACCTCCAGAAGTACTTGGATGACTCTGTGATAGTTGGCGGTATTCGGAAGGACCAAGATGAAGAGGAATATAGAAGGGTGGTTGCAGACTTTGTAGTATGGTGCCAGGCTAACCATCTAGAACTAAATGTTAAGAAAACCAGGGAGTTGGTGATGAGCTATGGAAGGTGCAAGAAGGTATGCCTACCTGTTACCAATGACGGTCAGGATGTGGAGATGGTGGACAGTTTCAAATATTTGGGGGTTTACCTGGATAGCAAGCTAGACTGGAAGTGCCACATGGAGAAGGTCTACAAGAAGGGGATGAGTAGATTGTACTTCCTAAGGAAGTTAAGGTCTTTTAATGTGTGTGGCAAAATGCTTGAGGTGTTCTACCAATCCATTGTGGCTAGTGCCACCTTTGCGGCAATAATTTGCTGGGGTAACAGTGTGCGTGTTGCTGACGCCAACAAGCTCAACAAACTTATAAAGAAAAAAAAAACAGGCAATGTGAACTGAGGTCTAAGATGGTAGACATGCAAGAAATAGGAGCATGTTCACACTAGCAAAAAAGAAACAAAACCTACAAAAGACAAAAGACAAAAATATATCTCATACCCTACCATCATTATATATAAATGTAAAGCAAAGTTGCATAATAAATATAGGGTGCTTAGTGAACTATTTTTGATCAAAAAAAGTATACAAGCCGTCCCACCAGCGGCAAGGTGACCCTAAATTGGGACGGTACCTATACTGCCTATATTAAAAACCTTACTGTATATCAAAGTTGAAGCAATGCATATAAAAGGGTAGACAAATAGGACCGGGTCCCAACTCCAGACCACCCAGGCCCGTGGTAAGCTACATATATACCAGTCAGCTCAACAAAGGGGATGCCACACCCTTAAATTGCACAGAATGCAAACAAGACAAAAAACCAGGCAATGTGAACTGAGGTCTAAGATGGTAGACATGCAAGAAATAGGAGCATGTTCACACTAGCAAAAAAGAAACAAAACCTACAAAAGACAAAAGACAAAAATATATCTCATACCCTACCATCATTATATATAAATGTAAAGCAAAGTTGCATAATAAATATAGGGTACTTAGTGAACTATTTTTGATCAAAAAAAGTATACAAGCCGTCCCACCAGCGGCAAGGTGACCCTAAATTGGGACGGTACCTATACTGCCTATATTAAAAACCTTACTGTATATCAAAGTTGAAGCAATGCATATAAAAGGGTAGACAAATAGGACCGGGTCCCAACTCCAGACCACCCAGGCCCGTGGTAAGCTACATATATACCAGTCAGCTCAACAAAGGGGATGCCACACCCTTAAATTGCACAGAATGCAAACAAGACAAAAAACCAGGCAATGTGAACTGAGGTCTAAGATGGTAGACATGCAAGAAATAGGAGCATGTTCACACTAGCAAAAAAGAAACAAAACCTACAAAAGACAAAAGACAAAAATATATCTCATACCCTACCATCATTATATATAAATGTAAAGCAAAGTTGCATAATAAATATAGGGTACTTAGTGAACTATTTTTGATCAAAAAAAGTATACAAGCCGTCCCACCAGCGGCAAGGTGACCCTAAATTGGGACGGTACCTATACTGCCTATATTAAAAACCTTACTGTATATCAAAGTTGAAGCAATGCATATAAAAGGGTAGACAAATAGGACCGGGTCCCAACTCCAGACCACCCAGGCCCGTGGTAAGCTACATATATACCAGTCAGCTCAACAAAGGGGATGCCACACCCTTAAATTGCACAGAATGCAAACAAGACAAAAAACCAGGCAATGTGAACTGAGGTCTAAGATGGTAGACATGCAAGAAATAGGAGCATGTTCACACTAGCAAAAAAGAAACAAAACCTACAAAAGACAAAAGACAAAAATATATCTCATACCCTACCATCATTATATATAAATGTAAAGCAAAGTTGCATAATAAATATAGGGTACTTAGTGAACTATTTTTGATCAAAAAAAGTATACAAGCCGTCCCACCAGCGGCAAGGTGACCCTAAATTGGGACGGTACCTATACTGCCTATATTAAAAACCTTACTGTATATCAAAGTTGAAGCAATGCATATAAAAGGGTAGACAAACAGGACCGGGTCCCAACTCCAGACCACCCAGGCCCGTGGTAAGCTACATATATACCAGTCAGCTCAACAAAGGGGATGCCACACCCTTAAATTGCACAGAATGCAAACAAGACAAAAAACCAGGCAATGTGAACTGAGGTCTAAGATGGTAGACATGCAAGAAATAGGAGCATGTTCACACTAGCAAAAAAGAAACAAAACCTACAAAAGACAAAAGACAAAAATATATCTCATACCCTACCATCATTATATATAAATGTAAAGCAAAGTTGCATAATAAATATAGGGTACTTAGTGAACTATTTTTGATCAAAAAAAGTATACAAGCCGTCCCACCAGCGGCAAGGTGACCCTAAATTGGGACGGTACCTATACTGCCTATATTAAAAACCTTACTGTATATCAAAGTTGAAGCAATGCATATAAAAGGGTAGACAAATAGGACCGGGTCCCAACTCCAGACCACCCAGGCCCGTGGTAAGCTACATATATACCAGTCAGCTCAACAAAGGGGATGCCACACCCTTAAATTGCACAGAATGCAAACAAGACAAAAAACCAGGCAATGTGAACTGAGGTCTAAGATGGTAGACTGAGGTCTAAGATGACTGGTATATATGTAGCTTACCACGGGCCTGGGTGGTCTGGAGTTGGGACCCGGTCCTATTTGTCTACCCTTTTATATGCATTGCTTCAACTTTGATATACAGTAAGGTTTTTAATATAGGCAGTATAGGTACCGTCCCAATTTAGGGTCACCTTGCCGCTGGTGGGACGGCTTGTATACTTTTTTTGATCAAAAATAGTTCACTAAGTACCCTATATTTATTATGCAACTTTGCTTTACATTTATATATAATGATGGTAGGGTATGAGATATATTTTTGTCTTTTGTAGGTTTTGTTTCTTTTTTGCTAGTGTGAACATGCTCCTATTTCTTGCATGTCTACCATCTTAGACCTCAGTTCACATTGCCTGGTTTTTTGTCTTGTTTGCATTCTGTGCAATTTAAGGGTGTGGCATCCCCTTTGTTGAGCTGACTGGTATATATGTAGCTTACCACGGGCCTGGGTGGTCTGGAGTTGGGACCCGGTCCTATTTGTCTACCCTTTTATATGCATTGCTTCAACTTTGATATACAGTAAGGTTTTTAATATAGGCAGTATAGGTACCGTCCCAATTTAGGGTCACCTTGCCGCTGGTGGGACGGCTTGTATACTTTTTTTGATCAAAAATAGTTCACTAAGTACCCTATATTTATTATGCAACTTTGCTTTACATTTATATATAATGATGGTAGGGTATGAGATATATTTTTGTCTTTTGTCTTTTGTAGGTTTTGTTTCTTTTTTGCTATTGTGAACATGCTCCTATTTCTTGCATGTCTACCATCTTAGACCTCAGTTCACATTGCCTGGTTTTTTGTCTTGTTTGCATTCTGTGCAATTTAAGGGTGTGGCATCCCATTTGTTGAGCTGACTGGTATATATGTAGCTTACCACGGGCCTGGGTGGTCTGGAGTTGGGACCCGGTCCTATTTGTCTACCCTTTTATATGCATTGCTTCAACTTTGATATACAGTAAGGTTTTTAATATAGGCAGTATAGGTACCGTCCCAATTTAGGGTCACCTTGCCGCTGGTGGGACGGCTTGTATACTTTTTTTGATCAAAAATAGTTCACTAAGTACCCTATATTTATTATGCAACTTTGCTTTACATTTATATATAATGATGGTAGGGTATGAGATATATTTTTGTCTTTTGTCTTTTGTAGGTTTTGTTTCTTTTTTGCTAGTGTGAACATGCTCCTATTTCTTGCATGTCTACCATCTTAGACCTCAGTTCACATTGCCTGGTTTTTTGTCTTGTTTGCATTCTGTGCAATTTAAGGGTGTGGCATCCCCTTTGTTGAGCTGACTGGTATATATGTAGCTTACCACGGGCCTGGGTGGTCTGGAGTTGGGACCCGGTCCTATTTGTCTACCCTTTTATATGCATTGCTTCAACTTTGATATACAGTAAGGTTTTTAATATAGGCAGTATAGGTACCGTCCCAATTTAGGGTCACCTTGCCGCTGGTGGGACGGCTTGTATACTTTTTTTGATCAAAAATAGTTCACTAAGTACCCTATATTTATTATGCAACTTTGCTTTACATTTATATATAATGATGGTAGGGTATGAGATATATTTTTGTCTTTTGTCTTTTGTAGGTTTTGTTTCTTTTTTGCTAGTGTGAACATGCTCCTATTTCTTGCATGTCTACCATCTTAGACCTCAGTTCACATTGCCTGGTTTTTTGTCTTGTTTGCATTCTGTGCAATTTAAGGGTGTGGCATCCCCTTTGTTGAGCTGACTGGTATATATGTAGCTTACCACGGGCCTGGGTGGTCTGGAGTTGGGACCCGGTCCTATTTGTCTACCCTTTTATATGCATTGCTTCAACTTTGATATACAGTAAGGTTTTTAATATAGGCAGTATAGGTACCGTCCCAATTTAGGGTCACCTTGCCGCTGGTGGGACGGCTTGTATACTTTTTTTGATCAAAAATAGTTCACTAAGTACCCTATATTTATTATGCAACTTTGCTTTACATTTATATATAATGATGGTAGGGTATGAGATATATTTTTGTCTTTTGTCTTTTGTAGGTTTTGTTTCTTTTTTGCTAGTGTGAACATGCTCCTATTTCTTGCATGTCTACCATCTTAGACCTCAGTTCACATTGCCTGGTTTTTTGTCTTGTTTTCATTCTGTGCAATTTAAGGGTGTGGCATCCCCTTTGTTGAGCTGACTGGTATATATGTAGCTTACCACGGGCCTGGGTGGTCTGGAGTTGGGACCCGGTCCTATTTGTCTACCCTTTTATATGCATTGCTTCAACTTTGATATACAGTAAGATTTTTAATATAGGCAGTATAGGTACCGTCCCAATTTAGGGTCACCTTGCCGCTGGTGGGACGGCTTGTATACTTTTTTTGATCAAAAATAGTTCACTAAGTACCCTATATTTATTATGCAACTTTGCTTTACATTTATATATAATGATGGTAGGGTATGAGATATATTTTTGTCTTTTGTCTTTTGTAGGTTTTGTTTCTTTTTTGCTAGTGTGAACATGCTCCTATTTCTTGCATGTCTACCATCTTAGACCTCAGTTCACATTGCCTGGTTTTTTGTCTAGTTTGCATTCTGTGCAATTTAAGGGTGTGGCATCCCCTTTGTTGAGCTGACTGGTATATATGTAGCTTACCACGGGCCTGGGTGGTCTGGAGTTGGGACCCGGTCCTATTTGTCTACCCTTTTATATGCATTGCTTCAACTTTGATATACAGTAAGGTTTTTAATATAGGCAGTATAGGTACCGTCCCAATTTAGGGTCACCTTGCCGCTGGTGGGGCGGCTTGTATACTTTTTTTGATCAAAAATAGTTCACTAAGTACCCTATATTTATTATGCAACTTTGCTTTACATTTATATATAATGATGGTAGGGTATGAGATATATTTTTGTCTTTTGTCTTTTGTAGGTTTTGTTTCTTTTTTGCTAGTGTGAACATGCTCCTATTTCTTGCATGTCTACCATCTTAGACCTCAGTTCACATTGCCTGGTTTTTTGTCTTGTTTGCATTCTGTGCAATTTAAGGGTGTGGCATCCCCTTTGTTGAGCTGACTGGTATATATGTAGCTTACCACGGGCCTGGGTGGTCTGGAGTTGGGACCCGGTCCTATTTGTCTACCCTTTTATATGCATTTCTTCAACTTTGATATACAGTAAGGTTTTTAATATAGGCATTATAGGTACCGTCCCAATTTAGGGTCACCTTGCCGCTGGTGGGACGGCTTGTATACTTTTTTTGATCAAAAATAGTTCACTAAGCACCCTATATTTATTATGCAACTTTGCTTTACATTTATATATAATGATGGTAGGGTATGAGATATATTTTTGTCTTTTGTCTTTTGTAGGTTTTGTTTCTTTTTTGCTAGTGTGAACATGCTCCTATTTCTTGCATGTCTACCATCTTAGACCTCAGTTCACATTGCCTGTTTTTTTATCTTGTTTGCATTCTGTGCAATTTAAGGGTGTGGCATCCCCTTTGTTGAGCTGACTGGTATATATGTAGCTTACCACGGGCCTGGGTGGTCTGGAGTTGGGACCCGGTCCTATTTGTCTACCCTTTTATATGCATTGCTTCAACTTTGATATACAGTAAGGTTTTTAATATAGGCAGTATAGGTACCGTCCCAATTTAGGGTCACCTTGCCGCTGGTGGGACGGCTTGTATACTTTTTTTGATCAAAAATAGTTCACTAAGTACCCTATATTTATTATGCAACTTTGCTTTACATTTATATATAATGATGGTAGGGTATGAGATATATTTTTGTCTTTAAACTTATAAAGAAGGCTAGCGCGACGGTGGGCCTACAGCTTGGGACTTTTGAAGAGGTGGTAGAGGATAGGATTAAGAAGAAGTGCAGAGCTATAATGGGCAACAACACACACCCGCTTTATGAACTGTTTGCGAAACAGAAGAGCACATTCAGCAATTGCCTAATACAACTAAGGTGTAAAAAGGAAAAATACAGGAGATCGTTTGTTCCAACAGCTATGGGGGTGTTTAACAAATGTCTGAAAAGCAATGTCTAAAGCATTCCAAATGTTATGTTATCATATGTGTCATGTTCGAGATCTGTGTTCTGCTGCTGTGATACCGCAATTTCCTCCGGGATAAATAAAGTATATCTTATCTTATCTTATCTTATCTTATCTTAAAAAACAAGGTAAAAAGGGGCTAACGGATTGAGAAATTGAAGGAACTGTCAAGTTCAGTGGAAGAAGCCTGATGATATGGGGTTGTTTCACAGCCAAAGCCATTGGATATTTCACCATGATCAATGGTGGTCTCAGTGCTGAGCTATATATTGAAAAACTTGGCATTCATATGACTCAAATAGATTCTTTATCAAATTTTAATAGGGGAAATGAAGTACAAAAAAAAAGTAAAAACGTTTCGGTCACAGTTGACGTTCATTAGTGTACTAAAATAAAATACAAGTGTGAGGTCACAGTAAAAATAGTCATGTATCAAAGGGAAAATAACAATGACAATATCAGTAAACAACAGGAATCAACACATGTCAATGGGTACAAAGGGATGGGGACAAACATTGGCCCTCAACATGCTAACTGTTATATGTCCACATTTGAGGACAGGGTTGTCTACCCCAACCCTTTGTACAAATCACAATCCATTTTATGGAAACGTTATATAGATGATATATTCTGCATATGGGGGGGCACGCCCAAGACCCTTAATGAATTTTTTGCTACAATCAATGCCGCCTGGGATGGACTGCGAGTCACCATTTTGTTGAGCACAGACTCAATTCATTTCTAGACACCATGAGCCTTAAAGATAAAGATGGCCAACTTTCCTCTGATCTTTATATTAAACCTACTGACCGAAACGGACTATTGCACTACAACAGCCTACATCCTAAATCAACTATCACCTCAGTCCCCAAGTCCCAATTCCATCGTGTCAGAGGCACTGGCAGTAATCCCTCCACCTGTGACATTAGACTCAAGGAGATGCAACAAAAATTTGAGGAAACGGGCTATCCTCTTGACTTGTTACAACAATCCATGCAATCTCCAATTTGTACACGCACCCCAACATCTAACCGGATCCCGTTTGTACATAAATACCATCCGGCAGCATTCATACTCCATAAAAAAATCTGACAACACTGGAACATTCTTAAAAGCGCCTATCCATCTGTACCTGAATTAAATTATCCTTCCCTCCCATGTTTCAAAAGAGACCCTAATATTAAAGATCGTCTCATCCATGCCGATTTTGGCATGGCAAAAAGCTCGCCATGCCAGGGGTTTCTGGAGACACCAAAGACTGGTACGTTCCCTTGTCATCAGTGCTACCAATGTGGCAACATTCTCCGTGGGAGCACCATATATCATCCTCACTTGGGTAAACAATATCCCATCAAAGATTATCACATGATTAATTCCACTTTTGAAGTATGCCTCATCAAGTGCCCCTGTGGCCTTATTTATATAGGTAAAATGACCCAGCCCATTAGGGATCGTATTTCTAAGCACAAGTCCACCATACGCTAAAAGAATTTGCTGCTCCCATTACCATACCATTTTGCATCGGCCAATCATTCAGTGTTTCAATTGAAATTTCAGGTGATTGAGCATGTCCCTCCACCACGACGTGGAGCGGACTGCATTCGCATGCTCAAATACAGGGAGGCCTACTGGATACACAAATTGCAATCTTTAAGTCCTAGAGGTCTTAACAGGGAATTTGACCTCCTCTTGTACACTTGAACGGTTCATAGTTGTGATTACTACGACATTGTTCTACTTAAAGCCCCCTACATGTTTTGTAATAATCTCTTTGAGACTTGTTCCTGTGCCATCACTGTCTCAGCAATGTATATGACCCAATTATGCTAGTTTTTGACTCTGACCATAAGAATTTCCAGTGAATATGTTCGATTCCATTATGATGGTTCTCCCTGAAGATAACTTGATATAAGGAATAGTATTTGCATAAGTACTGATTGATCTATTCATATGTCTAACATATACCTTGTTATTTTCTAGAATCTGCCTTAACATCCACATTTCCCCTCCTGATTCCCATCCTACACCTCCGGACCATCCCTTACAACCTTGGTTCCACCCATTCTTGTCATCCCCAGTAATGGACGCTATCTGTAGCACTGTGGAACGCATAATATCGGTGGTGGAATGCACTCGGTGCGTCACCTCCGCCCATGTGATCCACCGACATCCAATAAGACCTGTCGACGTCATCGTGGCATCATTTCCGGTCCTAGGACCTGCAGGACCGGAAATGACACCACGATGACTGGAGCACATCCACGGCGTATGCATCACACTGACACCAATCCTGGGCTCCTAATTGCCTCTAGATTCTGCCCAATCTCTATTTAAATGCCCTTCTAGCATTTCTCTCCTGGCGCCAAAAGGAACAAACGGTGGATACCGTGCTCCCACTGCCAGGACTTCCTCCTCCACTTTCAGTTTGCACTAGGGGTATTTTTTTCCCCTGCTTCTACCATTCCTGCTATTAGACTGGTACTTCCATTAAATCTATATACTCACCTTCTTTATGTATCCAGAGCTACCGCTCCTTTGGACACCTGTCCATTACAGGCTCACCGGTTACAATTTACTGGTATGCTTTTCATCCTTTTTTCTTTTTCCTTCCCCTTTTTCCCTGTCCCCATCCCTTTGTACCCATTGACATGTGTTGATTCCTGTCGTTTACTGATATTGTCATTGTTATATTCACTTTGATACATGACTATTTTTACTGTGACCTCACACTTGTACCACCATTTATTTCTGTTTTGTTATTTTATTTTGGTACACTGATGAAGGTTAACTGTGACCGAAACATTTACTTTTATTTTTTGTACTTCATTTCCCCTATTAAAATTTGATAAAGAATCTATTTGAGTCATATGAGTGCCAAGTTTTTCAATATAGACTATTGGCTTTGGACCTTAATTGTGCACCAACCCACTCCAGGAGTGCGGTAGTTTTTTGTATACTCAGAGTTATGTGTGAGTATCCAACAAGACAAGTTACTTTGCACACTCCAGTACTATGGGTATGAATAGGATGACATAGTGTTCCAGCAGGACAAAGACCAGAAGCATACATCGAGATTGGCGAAAAAATGGTTCAATGACAATGAAGTAGAGGTGCTGGATTAGCCTCCACAGTCCCCAGACCTCAACCCAATTGAACCCTTATGGGTAGAGTTGAAGAAAAAACTGTATACATACCCAAGTGAGTCGACCAGTATGCACCAACTTTGGGAATGTGTAGAAGAGACCTGGGATCAGATTTTGGTCAAGACATAATTGAATCTGATCAAGAGCATGCCCAGAAGGATTCAGGTAGTGTTGAAAGACAAAAATGGATTTATAAAATATTTAAACAATAATAAAAATTTTAATTTAGATTTTTAGGAGCAAAACAGTAACAATGCAGTGACATGACAAGAATCTGCATAACTAATCATAGGCAAAATAGTCGCAAGTCAAATTTATGTATGAGATAGCCAAGATGATTGTCTATAAAATAATGGTAGTCTCATGTTCGAAATAGTAGTGGATAGTCAGATATAGAGCTTGAAAGTCAAAAGTTCAAAACATTGTTACCCTTTTGCTCATCACTGTATATATAGCGCTGTCCTCAGTAGTGTAGCTACCAGGAGGGCAGAGGGTGAGGTCACCCCAGACCCCTGAATCAGAGAGGCCCACCCGAATCTTACACCACTCCAAACTGTATCTGTGTGGGCAGCACACCAATACAGTTAATCTTTACATTCTGAATGGCCTCACTATCTTTGCACCCCATATACTATACAATACCATCAATTTTTGTGTTCCAACAGTCTTAGAGGGATCTATCCACTGTGGGTTAGTGTCAGACCAATAGCGGTGGTTTTGTTTGTTAAATTCACCATTCACAAAAAAGTTTGCCTCATCACTGAACATAATGTTCTGTGTAAACTGAGGGTCCTGTTCCAATTTTTGTTTTGCCCATTCTGCAAATTCAGTGCGCCGATCTGGGTCATCCTAATATCCGCCGAAGGGATGTTTGACTGATGCCACTCTCAAGTGACATGCGGCGAGTTCTACGCTGTGGGCTCTTGCTGAATGAAGCTAGGACAGCCACTGATATTTCTTCATTAATGACAGTTTTCTTGAGTCCACATTTTGGCAAATCCAACACTGAACCTGTTTCACGAAATTTGGCAAGCAGTTTGCTAACTGTAGCATGGGAGATGGGTGGTCTCGTAGGGAGTCTTGCATTGAAATCTGCTGAAATGACCCGGGTACTGCGTTCATCAAACATCAACACAATTTCTATCCGCTCCTCATGTGTTAACCTCTGCGACATGGCTGTAAACAAAGAGAAACTTGTAAGTAACTCATGAAAGAATAAAGTTACGTTAAAACCAAGCACACCATTGTTTTTCTTATGAAATTCTCAATAAGTCTGATGTGTCACATGACCCTTTTCCCATTGAAAAAATAAAGTTGGATCCAAAATGGCTGACTTCAAAATGGCCACCATGGTCACCACCCATCTGGAAAAGTTTTCCCCCTCCGATATACTAATATGCCACAAACAGGAAGTTGATATCACCAACCATTCCCATTTAATTTAGGTGTATCCATATAAATGGCCCACCCTGTAGTGTCCTCTCCAATTTACTGCCCATTTATCATACAACAGTATATCCACCTCCCAATCCAACCATAGATATCATCTAATCCTTTGTATTACTTGGATATTTGGGTTATTGTTGTGGATTTATCACTGCTAAAATCAGTAGAAATTACACCTGAATTACATTGTATGGCAGTAATGACATTGTGTCACCTTGTAAAAGGTTTCAGAGGTCAAGGTAGATAATTAAAGTCCATTTCATCTATATGCTAATGAATTGGCTGCGTGGCCTGGTCTGGTCCCTTTAAATAACATCTGCTGCTCCTGTTGATGACACCACAGAATGTTGTCGTTTCTGGCTCCGCCCCTTTGCATTATGACATCACACACATTATATAAGGAGCTGCAGAGACAACATTCCATCTGAAAGTTGCAGTTATTGGAGAGAGAGGTAAGTCGGCTCTATGTCACCTCTTGTTGTGTCCTTCATTCTCTTCTTTCATCTATTTCTCATTTATTTTTTATTCATTAAGGATTCTTTATTCTATATAATACAACAGGTCCAAAATGAATACTGAACCCCTCAGATTAGGTGACGTCCATGTTTTACAGAATTTCTTCCAATAGTAAAGACAGATACATCCCGTCACATCCTATATATCCAAGTGCAGAAATGACAGTGATTTACCGATTCTCCATCACATCTTATTGGTTTCTGACTTACTTGCTCATCACATCCATAGAATAGTTATAGAATAATTATAATTGAAAGAATCCCCTCAGCCATAACTGGAACACAACAACTTCTCAATTTTTGGGCCATGTATTGTTTTACAATCATTCAAATCTGGGAGATGAACATTATATCCTGTAAAGCGAACACATGTAACCTGAAGATGCAGTAATTATGTAATTGTCTGGTGTTATTGAGACATATAGTGATATACAATCCAGATCAAAAATTTAAATCCAACCAATATTGGGAAATACCTGTACAACACCAATGTATATACATATTAGCTCCATATATAGTGAAACTATTTAAATAGTTCCCCATATTGGTAGGATTCCTATTGTTTGATCTCTAGTGTATTGAGCAATGCACTTCAATGGAAGCTGGCAGTAACAGCCACCACTTGGAAGATCACGGAATGTTGGGGTTGTTGATTCCGCCCCCATTAGATACTTCATGTGATGTCACTGAATGTTATGGTTATTAGCTCTGCCCACATTAGCTCTTATTTTTCATGTCATGGAATGTTCTCGTTGCTGGTTTTGCCCCCATCATCTACTATTTGTAATGTTTTGGTTGTTGGTCCCTGATTTGGCACCCAAATAAGCCAAGCTGAAGGATGATGATAATGGACTTTATCTTGTTACCTCATGAACATTCTTGGTGTTGCCCCTCAGGAGGTGGCCAGTTGACATTTACTTGTGTTCAACTATATAAAGTGTGCTGCTTATCTGATGGTTAGTGCTGCGCTCACTCATTACTAGTGATGGGCGAGCACTAAAATGCTCGGGTGCTCATTGCTTGAGCCAAGCACATTCGAATACTCGGTTGCTCGACTCGAGCAATGAGCCCAATGTAAGTCTATGGGAAATTCAAGCATTTTTCAGGCGGTTCCCTCCGGCGATCTGCAGAGGGCCTAAAAATTGCCCAAATCGAAGGGAACAGTGCTTAAATGGCATGGGAACAGCATGGGGAAGACCCCTGGAAGCATTTCTGACTACCAAGTCACTGCTGCCAACAATGTTGTCAGAGGTATTACGCCACTTTTACGGACACACAATAAAACACAAAAACGAAACCAAAATGGATTTTCCTGGGAAATATGTTAAGGAACATCCTTTCCATGGTAATGACTTGTATATAAGGCACAATAAATAACCAAAAAACAAAAATACTCCTCCACATCTTGGTTTATGTTCACAAGTAGCGTTTTTGATGCGTTTTTGCACTTTTGCATTGCTTTCAACCGTGACAAATGCATTCACCGGGAAATGTCATTTTGACATTTTACAACCTTATCTGGCCATGTGGTGTGTGAGACATGATCAGACATATCCTGTTTCATTTATGAAGGAGGGACTCTGAAAGTCACAAAGCCTATTTTTATAGGGCCATCAGGCAGCCTTTACTACTTTTAAAGGGTCAGCAGTCGGCCCTCGCTATTCTTAAAGAGCCATCAGCCGGCTATGCTTTGTCATTCCCATTACTAAAGATTGGGTCTTCTATACTGTTATTGCATATGCAGTGAGTGGCAGGTCTGCACAAAATTTGGATACACCCCAATACCCCTTTGAAAATTTGGATGCACCCCAATACCCCTTTGAAAATTTGGACGCACCCCAAAACCCCTTTGAAGAGACTTAGAGGATGTTCCCATAATTAGGAAGTGGGTCTCCCATACTGTTTGCCTATGCAGTGAATGCAAGGGTTGCCAAAAATTTGGAGGCACTCCAATGCCCCTTGGAAGAGACGTGGAGGTCAGAGGGCCTCCTGAAAACAATGTTCCCATTATTAGGAAGTGGGTCTCCCATTGTGTTTGTCTATGCAGTGAATTCAAGGGTTGCCAAAAATGGGCACTCGGCATGATGGGAGGAAGGAGGTTCAGGGTGAAGAATATGTGGTCCAGACTCACGGCTACTGAGAATTGACCGTGTGGAAGACAGGGTGGTGGTGGTGGTGGCTAAGTGACTGGAAGCATTATCTGCTATCCAACCAATAACCTTTTCACACTGCTCTGTATTCAATAGTGGTGTTCTGCGGTCCCCTATTAATTGGGACAGGAAGGTTGAGCGAGAAGATGTGGGTGTTTGTTGTGGCACAATTTCAGATTGCCCACGACCTTGGCCTCTGCATGCACCATCACATCAACTTCCCCGTCCCTTGCCACGTGCCTTGCCCATCTTAAATGAAGGACAATATCTTCCACGCTCACCACAAATGGCTGAATTTGGAGCGAACTTATATGTGATCCGTGTGACGGACAAACCACAGTTTTAAATAGCTGGCCTGTAGGTGACTATTTTGAACAGCAAACTTGTGTCAATAGCTTCACTGACACACTGAAATTTTTTTAATGGAGGCCAGAAATGGCAGTATTTTCAGTGCAAATATATGTGATCTGTGCGATGGACAAATCACAGTTTTAAATAGCTGGACCTGGCTGTATTCTGCAATGCCAACAAGCAAATAGCGCAGAATAACGGTGTTCTCTGGTTTGCATTTTAAGCAAATAATGAGGATTAAGATCCAAAATAAAATTATTCCTGGCCACTGAGACCTGGGCCTATTTCTAGAAATATTTAACAGCAGCAGCAGCAGCAGACAAAACTGGAATGGTGCCTCTTGTGCTATATGCACTGCAGTCTGCTATATACACTGCCTGCCTGATATCTCTGCAGATGGATTAGTCCTCAGAAGGACTGTTTGTTGAGATGGATATGTGTCTCTAATATCGTTTTGTATACCTACACTAACTAGAAACAAGAAAATCTCTCCCTAGCTCAGCAGCACCTCTCCCTACACTGTCTGATTCTGGAGTGACTGTGACAAGCACGGCGGTGCCAGTTCTGATATAGACCTGATGACGCTGTGCAGCCATCCAATCACTATAATGCCACAACCACCATGGCTGCAGCATTACAATGAGTGGCAGGCAATCCCTGCATGTTGATTGGCGCTCTAAAGAGCACCATATATGCAGGGAGGGGACCCGAGCGCCCGCCGAGCAACCTGGAAATACTCGTCGAGCGCCGAGCATCTCGAGTAGTGAGATGCTCGAGCGAGCACCGAGCAGTAGCGAGCATGCTCGCTCATCACTACTCATTACATGTAAGTGCATTACTCTGTCTGGGTCTCCTACCACATCCAAAATATATTGAACCCCATATTAGAGCCACCACTCCTGAATTTGTCTCTTCCTATCCTACCCCTGGTATATGGGGAGAGATATCTACTCCTGTGGGAGGGATAGTTTATAGTGGCGTGGATGGAGCACACTTGATCACTCCAAAAAATAAACCAGGAGGAGATAGACAGGATGACTGAGGCACAATTGTCACCTCAGGCCTCCACCTATCCTGGAAAGGTTGGGAGTTAAACTAGCAAATAAACTAAATAAATATGCTAATATAATGAATGGAATAGTGAAACAATAAGTTCTATTCATACTCTTAATGAGGAGGCTGCTCAGGTTAGGAAGGTAGCCCTTCACAGAATTACCCTTAACTACCTGTTAGCAATTGAAGGTGGAACTTGGGTTGTTATAGCTGAGGAATTCTGCTTCTGGATTGAAGATGCACATGATTAAAATGAGAGAAACATGGACATGGTAAAAGAGCTGCAACAAAAAGCTAGAGACATACATCCAAGGAGGGATGGAATTCCTTCTCCTGGATGGAGTCTATCAGAGTTTGGTTAAACAATATACTCTTAACTTTGCTAAAGCCAATAGTGGTAGTGATAGGATTGATTGTATTCATCTTGATTGCCTGGAAATTATTAATGTGATGTGTTTCTCATTGCAGGAAATGAATTATACTTTGGAATCACTGTCGACACAGACAGAAGAGGACCAATAATATGTCCGCCCCTGATTTTAACCATAGGAAGGATGACACTACAGCTACAGAGGTGACCGTCTGATAGCCTAGCTCGACTACCCACCTCTCCTGAAGACCCTTTCAGCCTTTTGAGACTTGGGTGGAGGACATCATCTCTGAAAATAGGGTCCCAGAGCTGCACCCCAACAGTTTGAGCAGCACTCTTACTCTCCGGAGTGTTTCTTGTGGTGGGATGCAGGTCTGGACAACAGTCGTCTGTCGTCCTTCTATTAGATAGATAGGAATGAATGTATGTGTGTCTATGCTTTAATAAAGATTGAGGAATGCTTAGATGAAATGACAACTATAAGGCAGCCAGGAATGGATGTCAGACATCCCATCATCTATGCAGGCTAGCTGCATACTTCGTGTAGTACGGGCTGTCAAAGGGGTCATTTCACAATAGGCAGGAACATAGGTAGCGCAGGTCTGGACCGCTGTCGTCATCCTATTAGGTAGATAGGAATGAATGTATGTGTGTCTATGCTTTAATACAGATTGAGTGAATGCTTAGATGAAATGGCAACTATAAGGCAGCCAGGAATGGATGTCAGACATCCCATCATCTATGCAGACTAGCTGTATACTTTGTGTAGTACGGGCTGTCAAAGGGGTCATTTCACAATAGGCAGGAACATAGTTAGCTAGGTTACATAATGTGTAATAATGAAACTATCAAAGGGTGAGGTACTGTGGAAGAAATGACAATTCCATTGTCCTCCCTTTGATCTTAATATCTCTACATTTTGTATAATAATTAGAAAATGTTCAATAAAAACAATTTGAACAAGAAATAGAATATCTTTTCGTGACTCCTTCATGAACATTGTGTATACTAAATACTAAAATACTGTAAGAGCCGCCCCCGGCTGAGCCAAGCTGAAGGGGGAGAATGGACTTTATCTGGTCACTTCATGAACATTCTTGATGTTGTCCCTCAGGAGGGGCCAGTTGGCATTGTAGATGTGTATAACCTTATAAAATGTGCTGCTTATCTGATGGTTAGTGCTGCGCTCACTCATTACATGTAAGTGCATTACTCAGTCACTAAGCGCTCGCTCACACAGTCATCGATTCTCTCATGCGAGAGAATAGGGCCGATTATGCTGATGTCACTTGGAGCAAACTCTGTCAGAGTTTGAGCCAAGTGTAATCTTAGGCCACGTTCACACATACAGTATTTGGTCAGTATTTTACATCAGTATTTATAAGCCAAAACCAGGAGTGGAACAATCAGAGGAAAAGTATCATAGACACATGTGCACCACTTCTGCATTTTTCACCCACTCCTGGTTTTGGCTTACAAATGCTGATATAAAATACTGACCAAATACTGAACATGTGAACGTTGCCTTAGTGTGATCTAACTCTGTTGCATAAGAGAATCGTATCATAGGTGCGGAAAAGACAGAGAACTTTTTAGTTCTCCATCTTCTCTATTCTCTGTGTCCACGGTAATGGGACTGCACTTGGATGACATCCGAGTGCAGTCTGATATTTTACAAGCATGCTACAATTTTTTTTCTCATGCCGTATCTACATGAGAAAAAAATTGCAGATCTGCACTGCCCCGTATTATAACATTGGGCCTACTGCTACCTGATAAAACATCGGATAGCACTCAGCTATGTTATATTGTCCTGTGAGCGGGCCCTTATTGTAATAAACTAACTTTCTTTTCCCTTGCAACAGCTGTCATAACATTGGTTTATTATCCAAACATGACCCCCGTCTATTACTGAGAGCTGTAGAAGACCATGTACACTCCAGCAGTAATCCCTTACATTTCCTTTGTGTAATATGATTAGAGTTGAGCCACCCCCCCGTAGTGTTCAGGTTCGGTTCGGTTCGTAGAACACCGGTATGTTCGCCGAACTGTTCGTCGAACACCGTTAAAACCAATGGCAGGCAAACAAAAACACATAGAAACACATAGAAAACACCTTCAAAGGTGTCCAAAAGCTGACAAACTGCTCAGAAGACACAACTAACACATGGAAAAGTGACAAGTACATATAGTCATGCGAAAAGAAAAGAGGTGGAGGAGTAAAAGGAGGGGGAGACACAGATATAGGCATGTCATGCCCTTCTAAAATCAAGAAAGGCTGGAGTAAAAATCTAAAATCAGCCTACCAACACCCAGACGTCGTGACAAGAAAATTAAAAAAAGAAATATCTTTAGGTAGAATGGCGGTTCCATTCAGAACACTTTCCTCTCAAGACGTAGTGGTATCCCCGTTGGGAGTCGTGCCAAAAACGGAACCCAATACATTCGGACTAATCCACCATTTGTCATATCCAAGGGGCAGGTCAGTAAACGACAACATCAACGTGGAACCAGGTACAGTAGTATATACTGTACATCCTTTGACAAGGCAATCAGGCGGGTCAAGAAGTTGGGAAGGGCCACCCTAATGGCCAAAACAGACGTTGAGGGGGCGCCTATTGGGCTGCTTCTGGGAAGGAGCATACTATATAGAACGCTGTTTGCCCATGGGGTGCTCCAGATCCTGCTCACTATTTGAGGCGTTTAGTTGCTTCCTCGAATGGGTTGTCATGGACGTTTCTAAGGGGGCACATATTATCCATTACCTCGACAACTTCTTATGCCTGGGCCCAAAAGATTCACCACAGTGTGAATACACGCGGCAGTCCACCTGTGAGAAGGAGAGAGCTGGAGGGAGAGCGGACACCACAGAGCCGAGGAGTTACATTGATGACATCTTAATAATCTGGACTGAGTCTGAACGAGAACTTCTAAATTTCCATGACGAATTCAATACATTTCATCCCACCATAAACTTGACATTGGACTACTCAAAAACGGAAATCAACTTCCTGGATATCACCATAAAAATTCAAAATGGTTCAATCCAGACCTCGGTGTATTGGAAACCTATTGACCATCCCACACACCTCAGACGGGGACAGCTGTCACCCAAAATACATTAAAAAGTCCATCGTCTACAGTCAGGCCCTTAGATATAATTGTATCTGTTCCAGCCCAAAGGACAGGGATGAACACTTAAACCATCTTAAAAAAGACAATTTTAAATCAAGGCTACCACCCCACCTCCTTTGATGATCAGATCATTAGGGCCACAAGGATCCCTAGAAGTCAATTACTTCAATACGGAGAAAAAGAGGAAAATAATTGTCTTCCTCTGGTGGTGACCTACAACCCACAGCTTGAGGTACTAAGAAAAACTGCTAAAAAACATCATATCCTAGGGTTTGGAGCGGATGGATTCTGTTTCAGGACTCACCTGATTTTCATGACCTATTCTAATAGTTTCAACAGATGCTTGCGATTGGGTTCATAATTAGTCACAACGGCATAAGGACCCCCCCTCCCACTCTCCCTTGACCCTCTGTCTTTTCTTCTCTCTTTTCTCCCTCCTTTTCTTTTTTCTTTTTATATGGGCTTTTCAGATACAATATAGAAATTGCCTCAACATATGATCCTCTTATAGGCGGATATCTTATAAACATTATATTGTTCAATACACTATCATTTGAATTGTTATTTGAAAAAAGTGACACCATTTGAACTTTGGACATTTTTTATATGTCTATTTTGTTATATTTTCTTCAAAGTCGAATACAAAACAATAAATTTTTTCTTGATCTGCAAACTGTAAAATGATTCATAATTAATTCTTAATTGATGTTTAATTGATATTTAATAAAACAGATTGAATATAAAAACTTCATATCCTATACAAAAGTGATCGGCTAAGTATAAAAGGAGAAGAAAAGGAAAAATGTGTTTGAAAGCACTCAGGATCACCAAAAATACAAATAAATAATAATATTGAAGTTTATTAAACAAAGAAAAAAACAAAACAATTAAAAACACTTAAAGGGAATCTGTCATCCCCTGGGACCTATCAGACCACTAATATGGGCATACAGGTGATAGAAATGTGAATCTATACTTACCTGTATGGCCCATATTGGCGGTCTTGTGGCTGTGAAATTGCTTTTTATTACTTGTGGGTTATGCTGTGTTTCTGTCCGGGGGACGGGAAGAAATCCCACCTACTTTTTTAATTAAAATATTTCTCCCCTCCCCTGCACGTCACAGAGCCCTGTGACGTGCAGTACCCATGGCCGGATCCTGCGCCTGCGCACTTGACCTGTTATTTCCCTGCCGTCTGTGTACAAGTGTAGAGCAGGGATCTAGTGCGCAGGCGCCGGGAAGTCAGAGTGACTCGCCTGCGCACAAGTTCCCTGCTCTACACTTGTAGATCCGGCCATGGGAACTGTGACGGGCAGGGGAGGTTAGAAATATCTTAATTAAACTGTGACGGGCAGGGGAGGTGAGAAATATTTTAATTAAACAAGTAGGTGGGATTTCTTCCCGCCCCCCGGACGGGAGCACAGCGTAACCAACAAGTAATAAAAAGCAATTTCACAGCCGCAAGACGATAATATGGGACATACAGGTAAGTATAATACCTCATCTAATTGATACATATAAATATCAAACAACCTCCTCCTATGTATCAGGTGCCAAAATATCTAAAGCTACTCTGGACAAGCAGTTTGTGACGCCCTCCCTGAGCCGTTTGGGGGGTGTACTCAGACGGCGGGCCGGTGGTATGGTGTGGTGGGATGTCGTTGTGGCCGTGGCCCGATCCGTGCCCAGGGCTGTCACAATAAAAAGATGGGCTTTTGGATGAATGGTTGTTCGACTACGCCACCTGTGGTTTCTGGTGAAGGCCACCAGCACTGCAACAGTCCTCTGAGGCTGATGTTCTGGCAGCTTGGTTGGTACTACTCCCCACAGGTGGAGCGGCGCCTCAGGGCAGCGGAAGAAGAGAGAGGGGGTATACAGAGTAGAGCGCTGGCGGGTGCAGAGCCGCGGAGGAATGAACAGTCAGAGGCAGTAATTGAAGTCATCCAAGTCTTTACTCACAGTTGTGCTTTCTCAGCTCAGAGCTTCTCTCTGCTGTCACACGGCGAGCTGCGGCCGCCAGGGTGGGGTTCAGCACACTCCGGGTAGTTCAGGTGCACTTGACAGGACCCTCGCTCTAGTGTGTTCCTCTCTCTGGTGGTACTTTTACCGCCTTGTGTCCCCCACTGAGTCCCGTACGGGTACTGCGATGTCCTATATGGGTAACTTGTAGCTCCCGGACCGACTGGGTGCCCTTTTTGGTGACTGTGGTGTGAACGTGGCGTTAGGCCGGGTCCCTCTGGATAAACGCAGATTAAGGAATACAGGTGGCGACTCTGCTCCGTCCGTATCCACCTGGGATCCACTTAAGCCTCCAGACTTTTATGACAGGGACGTGAAGTGCAAAGTCAGATAATCGGGGACCAGTACCCCCTCTTGCGGCAGGGTCTCTCTGGCAGGGCCAGAATAAGGGTTGCAGGTGGCGACTCCGCTCCGTCCGCTCCCCCCAGAGATCCTTTTGCCTGTGGAGCTTTTCTCCTCTGCTCCCCTCCTGGGCCTTCTTGGTTGGACTCTGACCGAGGACAGAGCCGGATATAACTCAACTCTGCCCCAATCCCCCGTCTCGAGGCTATTGGATGAGTGGTTGTTCGACTACGCCACCTGTGGTTTCTGGTGAAGGCCACCAGCACTGCAACAGTCCTCTGAGGCTGATGTTCTGGCAGCTTGGTTGGTACTACTACCCACAGGTGGAGCGGCGCCTCAGGGCAGCGGAAGAAGAGAGAGGGGGTATACAGAGTAGAGCGCTGGCGGGTGCAGAGCCGCGGAGGAAAGAACAGTCAGAGGCAGTAATTGAAGTCATCCAAGTCTTTACTCACAGTTGTGCTTTCTCAGCTCAGAGCTTCTCTCTGCTGTCACACGGCGAGCTGCGGCCGCCAGGGTGGGGTTCAGCACACTCCGGGTAGTTCAGGTGCACTTGACAGGACCCACGCTCTAGTGTATTCCTCTCTCTGGTTGTACTTGTACCGCCTTGTGTCCCCCACTGAGTCCCGTACAGGTACTGCAATGTCCTATATGGGTAACTTGTAGCTCCAGGACCGACTGGGTGCCCTTTTTGGTGACTGTGGTGGGAACGTGGCGTTAGGCCGGGTCCCTCTGGATAAACGCAGATTAAGGAATACAGGTGGCGACTCCACTCTGTCCGTATCCCCCTGGGATCCACTTAAGCCTCCAGACTTTTCTGACAGGAACGTGAAGTGCAAAGTCAGATAATCGGGGACCGGTACACCCTCTTGCGGCAGGGTCTCTCTGGCAGGGCCAGAATAAGGGTTGCAGGTGGCGACTCCGCTCCGTCCGCACCCCCCTGAGATCCTTTTGCCTGTGGAGCTTTTCTCCTCTGCTCCCCTCCTGTGCCTTCTTGGTTGGACTCTGACCGGGGACAGAGCCGGCAATAACTCAACTCTGACCCAATCCCCTGTCTCGAGGCCTGAGACCGGGAACCGCAGACCCCTGAGCCGGCCGCAGCCTTGTGCTGTCAGACCGTCCCAAAGACCCAAGACTAAAGACACGGTTATAAAAATGGCCTCTGATTATATATGATTCTATTAAGTGCTAAAGTAAAGTGCTTCCTCCACCCTCAGTCACTACATGGTTCCCCCTGACTTTTGGTTACCCCCAACTCCTCTATTCTGGGTCGAGGCAGCACTATGGTGCTTTAGACCCCCCTGCAGAACAAGATTGGTGTAGTGTTGAGTGTGTGGTTGGGGTCCTGTGTGGTGCTCCATCCTTACCTCGGAGAGGAGATACCACACCTCGTTCTGAGATGCAGTACCCCTGTGGCGACTGAACCCTCAAGGGCGCCACAAATGTAACACCAAATGTGTAAAGAGGGTCCAATGCCCCTGCAATATCCAAGTCCAGTTCAATCTATTTTAGCTAGCACATATAAAGTACATCTATGCATAGGTATAAATAGCAATTGAAAAAAAGTGCATGTGACAGGGGGCAATGTAGAAAATTAATAATGCCAGCAAATCCAAAGTTCATATAAAAGCACAGGTCTAGTAGTTCAAAGCTCAAATAGTCTATAGTAGAAAAAGACCTGTACTGAAACACAGTCTACCTGTTAGTAGACAGCACAGAACCCACTTATACAATACAAGCAGAATGGTTGCTGATAGACCTGTGCATCATCAGTGGCTTCTGGTAGACCTGTACATGATCAAATGGATGAGGGAAGAGCCTGTTCTCCTGTTATGTATATGCTCCTGCCCCAGCATCAGCACATCAAACTCCATAAAACAGACACATTACCTTTGCAGATGATTTTTTTGTGTTTACCAGTGTAATCAGACCCAAATTTAAAATAATGCTTTGTAAAAATAATATCAAGAAGTCACATCAAAACTCCAATCTTCATATCAGATCCAGTGTTATCTTGGTATAATTTATTACGTATAACAGTAAATCCTTTATCATTTTGAACACAAGTATATCAACTTTTTAAATCTAAAGAACAAATCAAAGTGACTTCTGAGATATCCAGAGTATTAATACACTGCAAAAATCATTTGTAGCTAATGATAGGTGCATTTGTATCCTTATATCAAGATAAGTCTTTGTCTAATGCCAAGATGTCTCATGTTCTATGGACTTTGATTAAAATTTGGGCAAACAAGTCCTTGTGAACTTAGGGTTAAAATATTGATTCTTCAGTCTATATTTAATGCTATCGCCATTATTTTTTACTGGATGGATGGCATTGAATTGAAGTAAAAAGAATATTGCATAATTATTAATTCTGATAATTCTATCATTAGAACGAGGGACTGGAGATTTCCATTCCCAATCACAATCCACTGCTCTTCTTGGCACAATATATGCATCTGCATCATGTGCACATAAGTATTGGAAGACGACCACCATACCAACTACCACTGCATAAACTAAACTACTATCAGTTCCCAGTGGAGACGTGGCTGTGCTAATTTCATCTTATAATTTATTTATGTTAGTGAACAAACCTTGATTGTGAGAAAAGTAAAATGCGATTCCGCAGCTGCCAATTCAGAGATGGAGACTGGGCCAGCAATATCCAATCACTCCACTGGCAGAACAGGCTACAATATATCAACATAATTCATTTCTGGCATTCAGAAAATATTTGGGAGCAGAATTGTAAAGATTAATGTAGGATTTAGTTTGGAGTGGATATTTATTGTAAGAAACAAACATGATGTGAGTCATGTCTTAAAATCATTTCACTTTAAAGTAATTTTTCTTAAATGGTCACTGTGCTTTCAGACCACTAGATCTCATTTGATGTATTATGGGCAAAAACCCAAAGAGATGAACTTTAATATAAGTTGGTGTGCATGCAGCATGTAAGCGTGTGTTCACACTGGCCACCAAACAGACAAAACCCAAGATAAAAACATAATAAGCAAATACCCCGCAGTAAATAGATAAATATCAATAGTGCATGAAAATAATATAGGATGCTTAATTAACATAATTTTGATTTAAAAAAAAAAGTAAAAGCCACCCCACACGTCAAGGTGACCCTATTCGGGACAGTCCTAACCTCTATTATTAAAAGCTTACCATTTGTCAAGTGACGTACATTTGAATAAGTCCAATATGACTAACCAGATTAATTACAGGTTTTGGTATAAATTATATTACCACATGTCAAACAATTTACCAGTTGGTGCAGTAGATTCTAAGAAAACCAACAGATGCAGCATTGATGATCTACATGTTTTGAGTCTGTGTATTTGAATAATTAATTGAAAGGCGGTGTGTTCAAAATAATAGCAGTGCGGAGTTCAATTAGTGAGGTCAATCATTCTGTGAAGAAACAGCTGTGAATCAGGTGGCCCTTATTTAAGGGTGAAGCAAGTATTTGTGTACATTTCTCCTTGAAAGCCTGATAAATATGGTTCGTTCGAGACATTGTTCAGAGGAAATGCGTACTTTGATTAAAAAGTTGATTGGAGAGGGTAAAAGTTATAAAGAAGTGCAGACAATGATAGGCTGTTCAGCTAAAATGATCTGCAATGCTTTAAAATGGAAGACTACCATTCGAATGAGAAAAAAGGAAAGGATGATCCAGCATATCAGGCTAGTTTCTTAAAATAAAACATAGCTTTTATTGTGCTCATTAAAACATTGCTACACATCAATTGTCCATGTGGTGCACTACAAGGATCAGGACCTACGCGTTTCAACGTTTAAGTCTTAATCAGTTGTGTATTTACCATTCGAATGGATCGAATGATAGTCAGAATGGCAAAGGCTCAGCTAATGATCAGCTCCAGGAGATCAAAGACAGTCTTAAGTTACCTGTGAGTACTGTGACAGTTAGAAGACGCCTGTGTGAAGCTAATTTCTTAGCAAGAAGTCCCTGCAAAAAGTACGAAAAGTGGACAGTAGAAGATTGGAAATGGGTGATTTGGAGTAATGAGACGAAAGTCAATAGACTAGGCTCTGATGAGTGCAAATAGGTCTGGAAAAAACAAGGTAAAAAGGGGCTAACGGATTGAGAAATTGAAGGAACTGTCAAGTTCAGTGGAAGAAGCCTGATGATATGGGGTTGTTTCACAGCCAAAGCCATTGGATATTTCACCATGATCAATGGTGGTCTCAGTGCTGAGCTATATATTGAAAAACTTGGCATTCATATGACTCAAATAGATTCTTTATCAAATTTTAATAGGGGAAATGAAGTACAAAAAAAAAATAAAAACGTTTCGGTCACAGTTGACGTTCATTAGTGTACTAAAATAAAATACAAGTGTGAGGTCACAGTAAAAATAGTCATGTATCAAAGGGAAAATAACAATGACAATATCAGTAAACAACAGGAATCAACACATGTCAATGGGTACAAAGGGATGGGGACAAACATTGCCCCTCCACATGCTAACTGTTATATGTCCACATTTGAGGACAGGGTTGTCTACCCCAACCCTTTGTACAAATCACAATCCATTTTATGGAAACGTTATATAGATGATATATTCTGCATATAGGGGGGCACGCCCAAGACCCTTAATGAATTTTTTGCTACAATCAATGCCGCCTGGGATGGACTGCGAGTCACCATTTTCTTGAGCACAGACTCAATTCATTTCCTAGACACCATGAGCCTTAAAGATAAAGATGGCCAACTTTCCTCTGATCTTTATATTAAACCTACTGACCGAAACGGACTATTGCACTACAACAGCCTACATCCTAAATCCACTATTACCTCAGTCCCCAAGTCCCAATTCCATCGTGTCAGAGGCACTGGCAGTAATCCCTCCACCTGTGACATTAGACTCAAGGAGATGCAACAAAAATTTGAGGAAACGGGCTATCCTCTTGACTTGTTACAACAATCCATGCAATCTCCAATTTGTACACGCACCCCAACATCTAACCGGATCCCGTTTGTACATAAATACCATCCGGCAGCATTCATACCCTAAATCCACTATCACCTCAGTCCCCAAGTCCCAATTCCATCGTGTCAGAGGCACTGGCAGTAATCCCTCCACCTGTGACATTAGACTCAAGGAGATGCAACAAAAATTTGAGGAAACGGGCTATCCTCTTGACTTGTTACAACAATCCATGCAATCTCCAATTTGTACACGCACCCCAACATCTAACCGGATCCCGTTTGTACATAAATACCATCCGGCAGCATTCATACTCCATAAAAAAATCTGACAACACTGGAACATTCTTAAAAGCGCGTATCCATCTGTACCTGAATTAAATTATCCTTCCCTCCCATGTTTCAAAAGAGACCCTAATATTAAAGATCGTTTCATCCATGCCGATTTTGGCATGGCAAAAAGCTCGCCATGCCAGGGGTTTCTGGAGACACCAAAGACTGGTACGTTCCCTTGTCATCAGTGCTACCAATGTGGCAACATTCTCCGTGGGAGCACCATATATCATCCTCACTTGGGTAAACAATATCCCATCAAAGATTATCACATGATTAATTCCACTTTTGAAGTATGCCTCATCAAGTGCCCTTGTGGCCTTATTTATATAGGTAAAATGACCCAGCTCATTAGGGATCGTATTTCTAAGCACAAGTCCACCATACGCTAAAAGAATTTGCTGCTCCCATTACTATACCATTTTGCATCGGCCAATCATTCAGTGTTTCAATTGAAATTTCAGGTGATTGAGCATGTCCCTCCACCACGACGTGGAGGGGACTGTATTCGCATGCTCAAATACAGGGAGGTCTACTGGATACACAAATTGCAATCTTTAAGTCCTAGAGGTCTTAACATGGAATTTGACCTCCTCTTGTACACTTGAACGGTTCATAGTTGTGATTACTACGACATTGTTCTGCTTAAAGCCCCCTACATGTTTTGTAATAATCTCTTTGAGACTTGTTCCTGTGCCATCACTGTCTCAGCAATGTATATGACCCAATTATGCTAGTTTTTGACTCTGACCATAAGAATTTCCAGTGAATATGTTCGATTCCATTATGATGGTTCTCCCTGAAGATAACTTGATATAAGGAATAGTATTTGCATAAGTACTGATTGATCTATTCATATGTCTAACATATACCTTGTTATTTTCTAGAATCTGCCTTAACATCCACATTTCCTCTCCTGATTCCCATCCTACACCTCCGGACCATCCCTTACAACCTTGGTTCCACCCATTCTTGTCATCCCCAGTAATGGACGCTATCTGTAGCACTGTGGAACGCATAATATCGGTGGTGGAATGCACTCGGTGCGTCACCTCCGCCCATGTGATCCACCGACATCCAATAAGACCTGTCGACGTCATCGAGGCGTCATTTCCGGTCCCGCAGGTTAGGACCTGCAGGACCGGAAATGACACCACGATGACTGGAGCACATCCACGGCGTATGCATCACACTGACACCAATCCTGGGCTCCTAATTGCCTCTAGATTCTGCCCAATCTCTATTTAAATGCCCTTCTAGCATTTCTCTCCTGGCGCCAAAAGGAACAAACGGTGGATACTGTGCTCCCACTGCCAGGACTTCCTCCTCCACTTTCAGTTTGCACTAGAGGTATTTTTCCCCTGCTTCTACCATTCCTGCTATTAGACTGGTACTTCCATTAAATGTATATACTCACCTTCTTTATATATCCAGAGCTAACGCTCCTTTGGACACCTGTCCATTACAGGCTCACCGGTTACAATTAACTGGTACGTTTTTCATCCTTTTTTCTTTTTCCCTTTTTCCCTGTCCCCATCCCTTTGTACCCATTGACATGTGTTGATTCCTGTCGTTTACTGATATTGTCATTGTTATATTCCCTCTGATACATGACTATTTTTACTGTGACCTCACACTTGTACCACCATTTATTTCTGTTTTGTTATTTTATTTTGGTACACTGATGAAGGTCAACTGTGACCGAAACATTTACTTTTATTTTTTGTACTTCATTTCCCCTATTAAAATTTGATAAAGAATCTATTTGAGTCATATGAGTGCCAAGTTTTTCAATATAGACTATTGGCTTTGGACCTTACTTGTGCACCAACCCACTCCAGGAGTGCGGTAGTTTTTTGTATACTCAGTGCTGAGCTATGTGTGAGTATCCAACAAGACAAGTTACTTTGTACACTCCAGTACTATGGGTATGAATAGGATGACATAGTGTTCCAGCAGGACAAAGACCAGAAGCATACATCGAGATTGGCGAAAAAATGGTTCAATGACAATGAAGTAGAGGTGCTGGATTAGCCTCCACAGTCCCCAGACCTCAGCCCAATTGAACCCTTATGGGTAGAGTTGAGTTGAAGAAAGAACTGTATACATACCCAAGTGAGTAGACCAGTATGCACCAACTTTGGGAATGTGTAGAAGAGACCTGGGATCAGATTTTGGTCAAGACATAATTGAATCTGATCAAGAGCATGCCCAGAAGGATTCAGGTAGTGTTGAAAGACAAAAATGGATTTATAAAATATTTAAACAATAATAAAAATTTAAATTTAGATTTTTAGGAGCAAAACAGTAACAATGCAGTGACATGACAAGAATCTGCATAACTAATCATAGGCAAAATAGTCGCAAGTCAAATTTATGTATGAGATAGCCAAGATGATTGTCTATAAAATAATGGTAGTCTCATGTTCGAAGTAGTAGTGGATAGTGAGATATAGAGCTTGAAAGTCAAAAGTTCAAAACATTGTTACCCTTTTGCTCATCACTGTATATATAGCGCTGTCCTCAGTAGTGTAGCTACCAGGAGGGCAGAGGGTGAGGTCGCCCCAGACCCCTGACTCAGAGAGGCCCACCCGAATCTTACACCACTCCAAACTGTATCGGTGTGGGCAGCACACCAATACAGTTAATCTTTACATTCTGAATGGCCCCACTATCTTTGCACCCCATTAACTATACAATACCATCAATTTTTGTGTTCCAACAGTCTTAGAGGGATCTATCCACTGTGGGTTAGTGTCAGACCAATAGCGGTGGTTTTGTTTGTTAACTTCACCATTCACAAAAAAGTTTGCCTCATCACTGAACATAATGTTCTGTGTAAACTGAGGGTCCTGTTCCAATTTTTGTTTTGCCCATTCTGCAAATTCAGTGCGCCGATCTGGGTCATCCTAATATCCGCCGAAGGGATGTTTGACTGATGCCACTCTCCAGTGACATGCGGCGAGTTCTACGCTGTGGGCTCTTGCTGAATGAAAATAGGACAGCCACTGATGTTTCTTCATTATTGACAGTTTTCTTGAGTCCACATTTTGGCAAATCCAACACTGAACCTGTTTCACGAAATTTGGCAAGAGGTTTGCTAAATGTAGCATGGGAGATGGGTGGTCTCGTAGGGTGTCTTGCATTGAAATCTGCTGAAATGACCCGGGTACTGCGTTCATCAAACATCAACACAATTTCTATCCGCTCCTCACGTGTTAACCTCTGCGACATGTGAATGGCTGTAAACAAAGAGAAACTGGTAAGTAACTCATGAAAGAATAAAGTTACGTTAAAACCAAGCACACCATTGTTTTTCTTATGAAATTCTCAATAAGTCTGATGTGTCACATGACCCTTTTCCCATTGAAAAAAATAAAGTTGGATCCAAAATGGCTGACTTCAAAATGGCCACCATGGTCACCACCCATCTGGAAAAGTTTTCCCCCTCCGATATACTAATATGCCACAAACAGGAAGTTGATATCACCAACCATTCCCATTTAATTTAGGTGTATCCATATAAATGGCCCACCCTGTAGTGTCCTCTCCAATTTACTGCCCATTTATCATACAACAGTATATCCACCTCCCAATCCAATCATAGATATCATCTAATCCTTTGTATTACTTGGATATTTGGGTTATTGTTGTGGATTTATCACTGCTAAAATCAGTAGAAATTACACCTGAATTACATTGTATGGCAGTAATGACATTGTGTCACCTTGTAAAAGGTTTCAGAGGTCAAGGTAGATAATTAAAGTCCATTTCATCTATATGCTAATGAATTGGCTGCGTGGCCTGGTCTGGTCCCTTTAAATAACATCTGCTGCTCCTGTTGATGACACCACGGAATGTTGTGGTTTCTGGCTCCGCCCCCTTGCATTATGACATCACACACATTATATAAGGAGCTGCAGAGACAACATTCCATCTGAAAGTTGCAGTTATTGGAGAGAGAGGTAAGTCGGCTCTATGTCACCTCTTGTTGTGTCCTTCATTCTCTTCTTTCATCTATTTCTCATTTATTTTTTATTCATTAAGGATTCTTTATTCTATATAATACAACAGGTCCAAAATAAATACTGAACCCCTCAGATTAGGTGACGTCCATGTTTTACAGCATTTCTTCCAATAGTAAAGACAGATACATCCCGTCATATCCTATATATCCAAGTGCAGAAATGACAGTGATTTACCGATTCTCCATCACATCTTATTGGTTTCTGACTTACTTGCTCATCACATCCATAGAATAGTTATAGAATAATTATAATTGAAAGAATCCCCTCAGCCATAACTGGAACACAACAACTTCTCAATTTTTGGGCCATGTATTGTTTTACAATCATTCAAATCTGGGAGATGAACGTTATATCCTGTAAAGCGAACACATGTAACCTGAAGATGCAGTAATTATGTAATTGTCTGGTGTTATTGAGACATATAGTGATATACAATCCAGATCAAAAATTTAAATCCAACCAATATTGGGAAATACCTGTACAACACCAATGTATATACATATTAGCTCCATATATAGTGAAACTATTTAAATAGTTCCCCATATTGGTAGGATTCCTATTGTTTGATCTCTAGTGTATTGAGCAATGCACTTCAATGGAAGCTGGCAGTAACAGCCACCACTTGGAAGATCACGGAATGTTGGGGTTGTTGATTCCGCCCCCATTAGATACTTCATGTGATGTCACTGAATGTTATGGTTATTAGCTCTGCCCACATTAGCTCTTATTTTTCATGTCATGGAATGTTCTCGTTGCTGGTTTTGCCCCCATCATCTACTATTTGTAATGTTTTGGTTGTTGGTCCCTGATTTGGCACCCAGATAAGCCAAGCTGAAGGATGATGATAATGGACTTTATCTTGTTACCTCATGAACATTCTTGGCGTTGCCCCTCAGGAGGTGGCCAGTTGACATTTAGTTGTGTTCAACTATATAAAGTGTGCAGCTTATCTGATGGTTAGTGCTGCGCTCACTCATTACTAGTGATGGGCGAGCACTAAAATGCTCGGGTGCTCATTGCTTGAGCCAAGCACATTCGAATACTCGGTTGCTCGACTCGAGCAATGAGCCCAATGTAAGTCTATGGGAAATTCAAACATTTTTCAGGCGGTTCCCTCCGGCGATCTGCAGAGGGCCTAAAAATTGCCCAAATCGAAGGGAACAGTGCTTAAATTGCATGGGAACAGCATGGGGAAGACCCCTGGAAGCATTTCTGACTCCCAAGTCACTGCTGCCAACAATGTTGTCAGAGGTATTACGCCACTTTTACGGACACACAATAAAACACAAAAACGAAACCAAAATGGATTTTCCTGGGAAATATGTTAAGGAACATCCTTTCCATGGTAATGACTTGTATATAAGGCAAAATAAATAACCAAAAACAAAAATACTCCTCCACATCTTGGTCTATGTTCACAAGTAGCGTTTTTGATGCGTTTTTGCACTTTTGCATTGCTTTCAACCGTGACAAATGCATTCACCGGGAAATGTCATTTTGACATTTTACAACCTTATCTGGCCATGTGGTGTGTGAGACATGATCAGACATATCCTGTTTCATTTATGAAGGAGGGACTCTGAAAGTCACAAAGCCTATTTTTATAGGGCCATCAGGCAGCCTTTACTACTTTTAAAGGGTCAGCAGTCGGCCCTCGCTATTCTTAAAGAGCCATCAGCCGGCTATGCTTTGTCATTCCCATTACTAAAGATTGGGTCTTCTATACTGTTATTGCATATGCAGTGAGTGGCAGGTCTGCCCAAAATTTGGATACACCCCAATACCCCTTTGAAAATTTGGATGCACCCCAATACCCCTTTGAAAATTTGGACGCACCCCAAAACCCCTTTGAAGAGACTTAGAGGATGTTCCCAAAATTAGGAAGTGGGTCTCCCATACTGTTTGCCTATGCAGTGAATGCAAGGGTTGCCAAAAATTTGGAGGCACTCCAATGCCCCTTGGAAGAGACGTGGAGGTCAGAGGGCCTCCTGAAAACAATGTTCCCATTATTAGGAAGTGGGTCTCCCATTGTGTTTGTCTATGCAGTGAATTCAAGGGTTGCCAAAAATGGGCACGCGGCATGATGGGAGGAAGGAGGTTCAGGGTGAAGAATATGTGGTCCAGACTCACGGCTACTGAGAATTGACCGTGTGGAAGACAGGGTGGTGGTGGTGGTGGCTAAGTGACTGGAAGCATTATCTGCTATCCAACCAATAACCTTTTCACACTGCTCTGTATTCAATAGTGGTGTTCTGCGGTCCCCTATTAATTGGGACAGGAAGGTCGAGCGAGAAGATGTGGGTGTTTGTTGTGGCACAATTTCAGATTGCCCACGACCTTGGCCTCTGCATGCACCATCACATCAACTTCCCCGTCCCTTGCCACGTGCCTTGCCCATCTTAAATGAAGGACAATATCTTCCACGCTCACCACAAATGGCTGAATTTGGAGCGAACTTATATGTGATCCGTGTGACGGACAAACCACAGTTTTAAATAGCTGGCCTGTAGGTGACTATTTTGAACAGCAAACTTGTGTCAATAGCTTCACTGACACACTGAAATTTTTTTAATGGAGGCCAGAAATGGCAGTATTTTCAGTGCAAATATATGTGATCTGTGCGACGGACAAATCACAGTTTTAAATAGCTGGACCTGGCTGTATTCTGCAATGCCAACAAGCAAATAGCGCAGAAAAACGGTGTTCTCTGGTTTGCATTTTAAGCAAATAATGAGGATTAAGATCCAAAATAAAATTATTCCTGGCCACTGAGACCTGGGCCTATTTCTAGAAATATTTAACAGCAGCAGCAGACAAAACTGGAATGGAGCCTCTGTGCTATATGCACTGCAGTCTGCTATATACACTGCCTGCCTGATATCTCTGCAGATGGATTAGTCCTCAGAAGGACTGTTTGTTGAGATGGATATGTGTCTCTAATATCGTTTTGTATACCTACACTGTAACGGGTCTGGGAGGCGGAACCTCTGAGCTACTATACAAGGGGGCGGTCCTTGTAAGGGAGCGGGTGGCGACCAGGCAGGCAGTCACAGCAGGTGACCGGGACAGTCTCTAGAAGAACGGGCAGGAGGTCACGGCAAGTGACCGGGGCAGTCTCTGGATGTACGGGCAGATGGTCACGGCAAGTGACCGGGGCAGTCTCTGGATGTACGGGCAGATGGTCACGGCAAGTGACCGGGGCAGTCTCTGGGTGAACGGACAGATGGTCACGGCAAGTGACCGGGGCAGTCTCTGGGTGAATGGGCAGATGGTCACGGCAAGTGACCGGGGCAGTCTCTGGGTAAAGGGTTGGTACGACCTGTGGCGGCTGATGGTAGACGTGAGCTCCCAGGTGAGTAGGCGAGAGTCTCTGGATAAACGGGTGGTCACAGCATGTGACGGCGGAGCCTCCAGGAAGACCAACAGACAGGCGGCAGATGAGCGCTCCCAGGTGAGCGGGCAGAAGTCTCTGGACAGGCGGGTGGTCACAGCACGTGACGGCAGAGCCTCCAGGTAGGCTAGCAGACAGGCAGCAGGTGAGCGCTCCCAGGTGAGCGGGCAGGAGTCACTGGACAGGCAGGTGGTCACAGCACGTGACGGCAGAGCCTCCAGGTAGGCTAGCAGGCAGGTAGCAGGAGTGCGCTCCCAGGTGAGCGGGCAAGCTGGTCCATAGACAGACTGACAGGAGTAGTAAGGCAGACCGTCAGACCTCAGGCTAGCAGGCAGGTAGCAGGATATCAGGCAGGAATTAGACAGCAGACTGGCAGGAATCAGGCAGGTATCTGGCAGGTAACTGGCAACGGGACCTGAGGGCTGAAGCAGAGTAGTGAACAGTGCTACAACATTGCTCGGGCACCTCCATTTTGGAGGAGGTGCCTTTTATATGGGAGGTCCTCCGGCAATTGGCCGGGGACTCCTTAGGACGGCGCGCGCGGTCCCTTTAAGAGAGGGGGAGCGCGCGCGCGCGCGCCCTAAGCACACTGCCGGGGAAGGAGCGCGTGCCGGAAGCAGCGGGGAGAGCAGCGCTGGAGGACGCCGCGCCAGGAGCGGGGAGGTGAGAGGGACGGCGTCTCTGCCTAGAACGGGGCAGAGACGCCGATGCTACAGTACCCCCCCCTTTAGGCCCCCTCTTTTTTTGGCCAGAAAGAAATTTCTCAAGGAGAAGCGGGGCGTTGATGTTCTCCCTGGGTTCCCAAGTTCTCTCCTCAGGACCAAACCCCCTCCAATCTACCAGAAAAAAGGTCTTTCCTCTTACCCTCTTGGAGGCCAGAATACTCTCTACCTCAAAGACGTCATCAGTGGAAACCGGAGCAGGAGAAGCACCTGGATTATTGGAAAAAGAGTTAAAGACAACGGGTTTGAGGAGAGACACATGGAAGGAGTTAGGAATCCGTAAGGTGGCCGGGAGTTTCAGTTTGTAGGCCACCGGATTTATTTGCCTGAGGATTTCGAATGGGCCGATGAAGCGAGGACCTAACTTGTAGGAGGGTATCTTGAGCCGCACATGTTTGGAGGAGAGCCAAACCTTGTCTCCCGGACGGAATTGAGGCGGATCCAGACGTCTCTTATCAGCATATCTCTTCATCCGCTCGGAGGACAGAAGAAGTGCGGATCTAGTACTTTCCCAAATGGTAGAAAACTCGCTGACAAGAGACTGCGCGGCAGGGTTATCCACAGAGGCGGAGACGGGAAACGGAATTCGGGGGTGCTGGCCAAAGACAACAAAGAACGGGGATTTGGAAGAGGACTCGCTCTCATGGTTATTGTAAGAGAACTCGGCCCAAGGGAGGAGGTCCACCCAATCAGAATGGTGGGCATTAACAAAGTGCCGGAGATAGCTGGTAAGGGTCTGATTGATCCGCTCCACTTGACCATTGGACTGAGGGTGGTAAGCGGAGGAGAAGTCCAGGGTGACGTCCAGCAGTTTACATGTGGCTCTCCAGAAGCGCGAGGTGAACTGAACTCCTCGATCCGACACGATGTGGAGGGGTAGGCCATGAAGACGGAAGATATGGCGGATAAAGTCCTTAGCCAGCTCAGGTGCAGATGGAAGACCAGGCAGGGGAATGAAGTGGGCCATTTTAGAAAAGCAGTCAGCGACCACCCAAATGACAGTACACCCGGCAGAGACAGGAAGATCGGTAATGAAGTCCATAGCGATGTGTTGTCACGGGGCAACAGGTATGGGAAGCGGCAGGAGATGACCAGCTGGTAAGTGTCTGGGAACCTTGTTGCGGCCACAAGATGAACATGCAGAGACGAAGTCTACCACATCCTTACGCAGGGTAGACCACCAGTAATGCCGGGAAATGAGTAGGAAGGTCTTTTTTTGGCCGGCATGGCCAGCAAGTTTAGAAGAATGACCCCAGTGAAGAACCTTCTCACGGTCAGGAGGCGCCACGAACGTCTTGCCGGGTGGAAGACGAGTCAAATCCAGGGGGGCCACATTCATCACCTTGGAGGGGTCGATAATGTGCATAGGCTCCTCCTCTTGGTCGGAGGACAGGAAGGATCGGGACAAGGCATCCGCTTTGACATTCTTGTCCGCCGGGCGGAAATGAAGGATGAAATCGAAGCGGGCAAAAAACAAAGACCACCGGGCCTGACGTGGATTAAGTCTCTGGGCATTTTGGAGATATGCCAGGTTTTTGTGATCCGTGTAGATGATCACCGGGTATAGAGCCCCTTCAAGCAGGTAACGCCACTCCTCCAGCGACAATTTAACGGCTAACAGTTCTCGGTCTCCAATGGAGTAATTGCGCTCAGAGGAGGAGAAGATTTTAGAGAAGAAGCCGCAGGTTACCATTCTCCCGGAAGAAGACTTTTGGGTGAGCACCGCTCCGGCTCCAGAGGAGGAAGCATCAACTTCCAGTTAGAACTGTTTGTTGCAGTCCGGACGGTGCAGCACAGGGGCAGAGGAGAAGGCTTGCTTCAGGGAAAGGAAGGCCTCCTCAGCTTCGGGTGGCCATACCTTGGGATTTGCTCCCTTACGGGTGAGCGCAGATATGGGCGCAGTCCGAGACGAGAAGTGAGGAATGAAGAGACGATAGTAATTAGCGAAGCCCAGGAATCGCTGTATCGCCTTCAAGCCCTCCGGCCGGGGCCACTTTAGGACAGCAGAGAGCTTCTCGGGATCCATTCGCAAACCCGTCTGGGAGATAACGTAGCCCAGAAATGGAAGAGAGGTCTGCTCAAAAAGGCACTTCTCGTATTTAGCATAGAGGTGGTTCTGCCTGAGCCTCAGCAGGACCTGACGAACATCCCTCCGGTGTGAGGGAAGATCCGGAGAGAAGACCAAGATATCGTCCAGGTATACCACCACGCAGGAGTAAAGAAGGTCACGGAAGATGTCGTTGACCAGTTCTTGGAAGACGGCGGGAGCATTGCAGAGACCGAAGGGCATCACTCGGTACTCATAGTGTCCGTCACGGGTATTAAATGCCGTTTTCCACTCGTCTCCCTGACGGATACGGACCAGGTTATACGCTCCACGTAGATCCAGCTTGGAAAAGATCCTGGTGCCTTTAAGGCGATCAAATAACTCGGAGATGAGCGGAAGGGGGTATTTATTTTTAACCGTGATCTGATTGAGTCCTCTATAGTCAATACAGGGGCGTAGCGAGCCATCTTTTTTTTTGACAAAGAAGAATCCGGCTCCAGCCGGGGAAGTAGACTTCTGGATGAATCTCCTGGCCAGATTCTCCTCTATGTACTCAGACATGGCCCGGGTTTCGGCCGTAGACAACGGATAAATACGCCCACGGGGTGGAGTGGCGCCAGGAACCAGGTCAATCGGGCAATCATATGGCCTATGAGGTGGCAATGTCTCTGCTTCCTTCTTACCAAAGACGTCAGCATAGGTCCAGTAAGGAGCCGGAAGACCGGGTAAGTTAGCTTGGGTAGGTGGAGGACGAACCGGACGAACCGGAACCAGGCAGGTCTTATGGCAGTCCGGCCCCCACCGGAGTACTTCACCGGAATGCCAGTTCAACACGGGTTCGTGTGTTTGAAGCCAAGGTAGACCTAGCAATAGGGAGTGGGAGTGTCCGGGCAACACATGGAAGGAGATTACCTCGGAGTGTAGCATTCCCACCTGCAGGATTATGGGTTCCGTGGCGAGCAGGATGGTCACCGGAAGGAGTCTTCCATCCACTGAGGCGACCGACAAGGGTTCAGCCAGAGACTTGGTGGGAATACGGTATTTCTCAACCAGGGACTGGGAGATGAGGTTTCCAGCGGATCCAGAATCCAGGTGGGCGAGTTCAAAGTGACGGGTCTCTCCCCAGGAGATAGATACAGACAAAGTCAGGGTTGGAGAGGATTTATTTTTGTCTAGGGCGACCTCTCCGAGCGGTCCTAGACACTGGAGTTTCCCGACCTCTCCGGGCAGGAACGAATCAAGTGCTCCTTACTGCCACAATAGAAGCAGCTCCCCTCGGCTCGGCGAGACTCCTGGCGAGATTTGACCATCTTGGTCTGGTCGACCTGCATGGGCTCGGGTGAGTGTGCCCGGGGAGTGACAGAAGAGGAGACAGGTTTCTGGAGAGTAGGAGCTAGGCGGGGAAACCTTCTCTCTCGGGTGGTCTCTTTGGTGCGTTCTTGAAACCGGATGTCAATCCGGGTAGCCAACGACACCAGGTCATCCAGGGTGGTAGGAATATCCCGACCGGCGAGCTCATCTTTAATCCGACCGGAAAGGCCCTCCCAGAAGACGGACACCAGGGCCTCATTATCCCAGGCAAGCTCAGAAGCGAGGGTGCGGAACCGTATGGCATATTGGCCCACGGTGAGACTCCCTTGACGGAGACGTAGCAAAGAGGAGGCAGATGAGGTTTTTTGTCCCGGTTCATCGAAGACTCTCCGGAAAGCAATGAGGAAAGACGACAGGTCGGACACCAGGGGATCCCCTCTCTCCCACAGGGGGTTAAGCCATGCCAGTGCCTCCCCAGTGAGATGGGACATGATGAATGCCACTTTGGCCCGGTCGGAGATAAACTGGTGAGTCAAGAGTTCAAAGTGCAGGGTGCACTGGTTTATGAAGCCCCGAGCTTGAGCGGGGTCCCCTCCGAAGCGAGGAGGTGCAGACAGCCGGGGTCCGAGACAGGATGCCATGATATTGGTGGGCAACGGTACTGCCGGGGTGCGAGTCGTGACACTACCGGTGGTTGCTGGTGGAGCAGACAGTGTGTCCAGGCGGGAGTTGACATTCCGCAGGTGGTTCAGGATAGACTCCTGCTGGGATCTCTGATGGGAGAGTTCATGGTATAGGTCAGAGAGCGAGGGAGCTTGGGTGCCACCGGGTTCCATGGCCCGAGCAAACTGTAACGGTTCTGGGAGGCGGAACCTCTGAGCTACTATACAAGGGAGCGGTCCTTGTAAGGGAGCGGGTGGCGACCAGGCAGGCAGTCACAGCAGGTGACCGGGACAGTCTCTAGAAGAACGGGCAGGAGGTCACGGCAAGTGACCGGGGCAGTCTCTGGATGTACGGGCAGATGGTCACGGCAAGTGACCGGGGCAGTCTCTGGATGTACGGGCAGATGGTCACGGCAAGTGACCGGGGCAGTCTCTGGGTGAACGGACAGATGGTCACGGCAAGTGACCGGGGCAGTCTCTGGGTGAACGGGCAGATGGTCACGGCAAGTGACCGGGGCAGTCTCTGGGTAAAGGGTTGGTACGACCTGTGGCGGCTGATGGTAGACGTGAGCTCCCAGGTGAGCAGGCGAGAGTCTCTGGATAAACGGGTGGTCACAGCATGTGACGGCGGAGCCTCCAGGAAGACCAACAGACAGGCGGCAGATGAGCGCTCCCAGGTGAGCGGGCAGAAGTCTCTGGACAGGCGGGTGGTCACAGCACGTGACGGCAGAGCCTCCAGGTAGGCTAGCAGACAGGCAGCAGGTGAGCGCTCCCAGGTGAGCGGGCAGGAGTCACTGGACAGGCAGGTGGTCAAAGCACGTGACGGCAGAGCCTCCAGGTAGGCTAGCAGGCAGGTAGCAGGAGTGCGCTCCCAGGTGAGCGGGCAAGCTGGTCCATAGACAGACTGACAGGAGTAGTAAGGCAGACCGTCAGACCTCAGGCTAGCAGGCAGGTAGCAGGATATCAGGCAGGAATTAGACAGCAGACTGGCAGGAATCAGGCAGGTATCTGGCAGGTAACTGGCAACGGGACCTGAGGGCTGAAGCAGAGTAGTGAACAGTGCTACAACATTGCTCGGGCACCTCCATTTTGGAGGAGGTGCCTTTTATATGGGAGGTCCTCCGGCAATTGGCCGGGGACTCCTTAGGACGGCGCACGCGGTCCCTTTAAGAGAGGGGGAGCGCGCGCGCGCGTGCCCTAAGCACACTGCCGGGGAAGGAGCGCGTGCCGGAAGCAGCGGGGAGAGCAGCGCTGGAGGAAGCCGCGCCAGGAGCGGGGAGGTGAGAGGGACGGCGTCTCTGCCTAGAACGGGGCAGAGACGCCGATGCTACAGTACCCCCCCCCTTTAGGCCCCCTCTTTTTTTGGCCAGAAAGAAATTTCTCAAGGAGAAGCGGGGCGTTGATGTTCTCCCTGGGTTCCCAAGTTCTCTCCTCAGGACCAAACCCCCTCCAATCTACCAGAAAAAAGGTCTTTCCTCTTACCCTCTTGGAGGCCAGAATACTCTCTACCTCAAAGACGTCATCAGCGGAAACCGGAGCAGGAGAAGCACCTGGATTATTGGAAAAAGAGTTAAAGACAACGGGTTTGAGGAGAGACACATGGAAGGAGTTAGGAATCCGTAAGGTGGCCGGGAGTTTCAGTTTGTAGGCCACCGGATTTATTTGCCTGAGGATTTCGAATGGGCCGATGAAGCGAGGACCTAACTTGTAGGAGGGTATCTTGAGCCGCACATGTTTGGAGGAGAGACAAACCTTGTCTCCCGGACGGAATTGAGGCGGATCCAGACGTCTCTTATCAGCATATCTCTTCATCCGCTCGGAGGACAGAAGAAGTGCGGATCTAGTACTTTCCCAAATGGTAGAAAACTCGCTGACAAGAGACTGCGCGGCAGGGTTATCCACAGAGGCGGAGACGGGAAACGGAATTCGGGGGTGCTGGCCAAAGACAACAAAGAACGGGGATTTGGAAGAGGACTCGCTCTCATGGTTATTGTAAGAGAACTCGGCCCAAGGGAGGAGGTCCACCCAATCAGAATGGTGGGCATTAACAAAGTGCCGGAGATAGCTGGTAAGGGTCTGATTGATCCGCTCCACTTGACCATTGGACTGAGGGTGGTAAGCGGAGGAGAAGTCAAGGGTGACGTCCAGCAGTTTACATGTGGCTCTCCAGAAGCGCGAGGTGAACTGAACTCCTCGATCCGACACGATGTGGAGGGGTAGGCCATGAAGACGGAAGATATGGCGGATAAAGTCCTTAGCCAGCTCAGGTGCAGATGGAAGACCAGGCAGGGGAATGAAGTGGGCCATTTTAGAAAAGCGGTCAGCGACCACCCAAATGACAGTACACCCGGCAGAGACAGGAAGATCGGTAATGAAGTCCATAGCGATGTGTTGCCACGGGGCAACAGGTATGGGAAGCGGCAGGAGATGACCAGCTGGTAAGTGTCTGGGAACCTTGTTGCGGCCACAAGATGAACATGCAGAGACGAAGTCTACCACATCCTTACGCAGGATAGACCACCAGTAATGCCGGGAAATGAGTAGGAAGGTCTTTTTTTGGCCGGCATGGCCAGCAAGTTTAGAAGAATGACCCCAGTGAAGAACCTTCTCACGGTCAGGAGGCGCCACGAACGTCTTGCCGGGTGGAAGACGAGTCAAATCCAGGGGGGCCACATTCATCACCTTGTAGGGGTCGATAATGTGCATAGGCTCCTCCTCTTGGTCGGAGGACAGGAAGGATCGGGACAAGGCATCCGCTTTGACATTCTTGTCCGCCGGGTGGAAATGAAGGATGAAATCGAAGCGGGCAAAAAACAAAGACCACCGGGCCTGACGTGGATTAAGTCTCTGGGCATTTTGGAGATATGCCAGGTTTTTGTGATCCGTGTATATGATCACCGGGTATAGAGCCCCTTCAAGCAGGTAACGCCACTCCTCCAGCGACAATTTAACGGCTAACAGTTCTCGGTCTCCAATGGAGTAATTGCGCTCAGAGGAGGAGAAGATTTTAGAGAAGAAGCCGCAGGTTACCATTCTCCCGGAAGAAGACTTTTGGGTGAGCACCGCTCCGGCTCCAGAGGAGGAAGCATCAACTTCCAGGTAGAACTGTTTGTTGCAGTCCGGACGGTGCAGCACAGGGGCAGAGGAGAAGGCTTGCTTCAGGGAAAGGAAGGCCTCCTCAGCTTCGGGTGGCCATACCTTGGGATTTGCTCCCTTACGGGTGAGCGCAGATATGGGCGCAGTCCGAGACGAGAAGTGAGGAATGAAGAGACGATAGTAATTAGCGAAGCCCAGGAATCGCTGTATCGCCTTCAAGCCCTCCGGCCGGGGCCACTTTAGGACAGCAGAGAGCTTCTCGGGATCCATTCGCAAACCCGTCTGGGAGATAACGTAGCCCAGAAATGGAAGAGAGGTCTGCTCAAAAAGGCACTTCTCGTATTTAGCATAGAGGTGGTTCTGCCTGAGCCTCAGCAGGACCTGACGAACATCCCTCCGGTGTGAGGAAAGATCCGGAGAGAAGACCAAGATATCGTCCAGGTATACCACCACGCAGGAGTAAAGAAGGTCACGGAAGATGTCGTTGACCAGTTCTTGGAAGACGGCGGGAGCATTGCAGAGACCGAAGGGCATCACTCGGTACTCATAGTGTCCGTCACGGGTATTAAATGCCGTTTTCCACTCGTCTCCCTGACGGATACGGACCAGGTTATACGCTCCACGTAGATCCAGCTTGGAAAAGATCCTGGCGCCTTTAAGGCGATCAAATAACTCGGAGATGAGCGGAAGGGGGTATTTATTTTTAACCGTGATCTGATTGAGTCCTCTATAGTCAATACAGGGGCGTAGCGAGCCATCTTTTTTTTTGACAAAGAAGAATCCGGCTCCAGCCGGGGAAGTAGACTTCCGGATGAATCCCCTGGCCAGATTCTCCTCTATGTACTCAGACATGGCCGGGGTTTCGGCCGCAGACAACGGATAAATACGCCCACGGGGTGGAGTGGCGCCAGGAACCAGGTCAATCGGGCAATCATATGGCCTATGAGGTGGCAATGTCTCTGCTTCCTTCTTACCAAAGACGTCAGCATAGGTCCAGTAAGGAGCCGGAAGACCGGGTAAGTTAGCTGGGGTAGGTGGAGGACGAACCGGACGAACCGGAACCAGGCAGGTCTTATGGCAGTCCGGCCCCCACCGGAGTACTTCACCGGAATGCCAGTTCAACACGGGTTCGTGTGTTTGGAGCCAAGGTAGACCTAGCAATAGGGAGTGGGAGAGTCCGGGCAACACATGGAAGGAGATTACCTCGGAGTGCAGCATTCCCACCTGCAGGATTATGGGTTCCGTGGCGAGCAGGATGGTCACCGGAAGGAGTCTTCCATCCACTGAGGCGACCGACAAGGGTTCAGCCAGAGACTTGGTGGGAATACGGTATTTCTCAACCAGGGACTGGGAGATGAGGTTTCCAGCGGATCCAGAATCCAGGTGGGCGAGTTCAAAGTGACGGGTCTCTCCCCAGGAGATAGATACAGACAAAGTCAGGGTTGGAGAGGATTTATTTTTGTCTAGGGCGACCTCTCCGAGCGGTCCTAGACACTGGAGTTTCCCGACCTCTCCGGGCAGGAACGAATCAAGTGCTCCTTACTGCCACAATAGAAGCAGCTCCCCTCGGCTCGGCGAGACTCCTGGCGAGATTTGACCATCTTGGTCTGGTCGACCTGCATGGGCTCGGGTGAGTGTGCCCGGGGAGTGACAGAAGAGGAGACAGGTTTCTGGAGAGTAGGAGCTAGGCGGGGAAACCTTCTCTCTCGGGTGGTCTCTTTGGTGCGTTCTTGAAACCGGATGTCAATCCGGGTAGCCAACGACACCAGGTCATCCAGGGTGGTAGGAATATCCCGACCGGCGAGCTCATCTTTAATCCGACCGGAAAGGCCCTCCCAGAAGACGGACACCAGGGCCTCATTATCCCAGGCAAGCTCAGAAGCGAGGGTGCGGAACCGTATGGCATATTGGCCCACGGTGAGACTCCCTTGACGGAGACGTAGCAAAGAGGAGGCAGATGAGGTTTTTCGTCCCGGTTCATCGAAGACTCTCCGGAAAGCAATGAGGAAAGACGACAGGTCGGACACCAGGGGATCCCCTCTCTCCCACAGGGGGTTAAGCCATGCCAGTGCCTCCCCAGTGAGATGGGACATGATGAATGCCACTTTGGCCCGGTCGGAGATAAACTGGTGAGTCAAGAGTTCAAAGTGCAGGGTGCACTGGTTTATAAAGCCCCGAGCTTGAGCGGGGTCCCCTCCGAAGCGAGGAGGTGCAGACAGCCGGGGTCCGAGACAGGATGCCATGATATTGGTGGGCAACGGTGCTGCCGGGGTGCGAGTCGTGACACTACCGGTGGTTGCTGGTGGAGCAGACAGTGTGTCCAGGCGGGAGTTGACATTCCGCAGGTGGTTCAGGATGGACTCCTGCTGGGATCTCTGACGGGAGAGTTCATGGTATAGGTCAGAGAGCGAGGGAGCTTGGGTGCCACCGGGTTCCATGGCCCGAGCAAACTGTAACGGGTCTGGGAGGCGGAACCTCTGAGCTACTATACAAGGGGGCGGTCCTTGAAAGGGAGCGGGTGGCGACCAGGCAGGCAGTCACAGCAGGTGACCGGGACAGTCTCTAGAAGAACGGGCAGGAGGTCACGGCAAGTGACCGGGGCAGTCTCTGGATGTACGGGCAGATGGTCACGGCAAGTGACCGGGGCAGTCTCTGGATGTACGGCCAGATGGTCACGGCAAGTGACCGGGGCAGTCTCTGGGTGAACGGACAGATGGTCACGGCAAGTGACCGGGGCAGTCTCTGGGTGAACGGGCAGATGGTCACGGCAAGTGACCGGGGCAGTCTCTGGGTAAAGGGTTGGTACGACCTGTGGCAGCTGATGGTAGACGTGAGCTCCCAGGTGAGCAGGCGAGAGTCTCTGGATAAACGGGTGGTCACAGCATGTGACGGCGGAGCCCCCAGGAAGACCAACAGACAGGCGGCAGATGAGCGCTCCCAGGTGAGCGGGCAGAAGTCTCTGGACAGGCGGGTGGTCACAGCACGTGACGGCAGAGCCTCCAGGTAGGCTAGCAGACAGGCAGCAGGTGAGCGCTCCCAGGTGAGCGGGCAGGAGTCACTGGACAGGCAGTTGGTCACAGCACGTGACGGCAGAGCCTCCAGGTAGGCTAGCAGGCAGGTAGCAGGAGTGCGCTCCCAGGTGAGCGGGCAAGCTGGTCCATAGACAGACTGACAGGAGTAGTAAGGCAGACCGTCGGACCTCAGGCTAGCAGGCAGGTAGCATGATATCAGGCAGGAATTAGACAGCAGACTGGCAGGAATCAGGCAGGTATCTGGCAGGTAACTGGCAACGGGACCTGAGGGCTGAAGCAGAGTAGTGAACAGTGCTACAACATTGCTCGGGCACCTCCATTTTGGAGGAGGTGCCTTTTATATGGGAGGTCCTCCGGCAATTTGCCGGGGACTCCTTAGGACGGCGCGCGCGGTCCCTTTAAGAGAGGGGGAGCGCGCGCGCGCGCGCGCCCTAAGCACACTGCCGGGGAAGGAGCGCGTGCCGGAAGCAGCGGGGAGAGCAGCGCTGGAGGATGCCGCGCCAGGAGCGGGGAGGTGAGAGGGACGGCGTCTCTGCCTAGAACGGGGCAGAGACGCCGATGCTACATACACTAACTAGAAACAAGAAAATCTCTCCCTAGCTCAGCAGCACCTCTCCCTACACTGTCTGATTCTGGAGTGACTGTGACAAGCACGGCGGTGCCAGTTCTGATATAGACCTGATGACGCTGTGCAGCCATCCAATCACTATAATGCCACAACCACCATGGCTGCAGCATTACAATGAGTGGCAGGCAATCCCTGCATGTTGATTGGCGCTCTAAAGAGCACCATATATGCAGGGAGGGGACCCGAGCGCCCGCCGAGCAACCTGGAAATACTCGTCGAGCGCCGAGCATCTCGAGTAGTGAGATGCTCGAGCGAGCACCGAGCAGTAGCGAGCATGCTCGCTCATCACTACTCATTACATGTAAGTGCATTACTCTGTCTGGGTCTCCTACCACATCCAAAATATATTGAACCCCATATTAGAGCCACCACTCCTGAATTTGTCTCTTCCTATCCTACCCCTGGTATATGGGGAGAGATATCTACTCCTGTGGGAGGGATAGTTTATAGTGGCGTGGATGGAGCACACTTGATCACTCCAAAAAATAAACCAGGAGGAGATAGACAGGATGACTGAGGCACAATTGTCACCTCAGGCCTCCACCTATCCTGGACAGGTTGGGAGTTAAACTAGCAAATAAACTAAATAAATATGCTAATATAATGAATGGAATAGTGAAACAATAAGTTCTATTCATACTCTTAATGAGGAGGCTGCTCAGGTTAGGAAGGTAGCCCTTCACAGAATTACCCTTAACTACCTGTTAGCAATTGAAGGTGGAACTTGTGCTGTTATAGCTGAGGAATTCTGCTTCTGGATTGAAGATGCACATGATTAAAATGAGAGAAACATGGACATGGTAAAAGAGCTGCAACAAAAAGCTAGAGACATACATCCAAGGAGGGATGGAATTCCTTCTCCTGGATGGAGTCTATCAGAGTTTGGTTAAACAATATACTCTTAACTTTGCTAAAGCCAATAGTGGTAGTGATAGGATTGATTGTATTCATCTTGATTGCCTGGAAATTATTAATGTGATGTGTTTCTCATTGCAGGAAATGAATTATACTTTGGAATCACTGTCGACACAGACAGAAGAGGACCAATAATATGTCCGCCCCTGATTTTAACTATAGGAAGGATGACACTACAGCTACAGAGGTGACCGTCTGATAGCCTAGCTCGACTACCCACCTCTCCTGAAGACCCTTTCAGCCTTTTGAGACTTGGGTGGAGGACATCATCTCTGAAAATAGGGTCCCAGAGCTGCACCCCAACAGTTTGAGCAGCACTCTCACTCTCCGGAGTGTTTCTTGTGGTGGGATGCAGGTCTGGACAACAGTCGTCTGTCGTCCTTCTATTAGATAGATAGGAATGAATGTATGTGTGTCTATGCTTTAATAAAGATTGAGGAATGCTTAGATGAAATGACAACTATAAGGCAGCCAGGAATGGATGTCAGACATCCCATCATCTATGCAGGCTAGCTGTATACTTCGTGTAGTACGGGCTGTCAAAGGGGTTATTTCACAATAGGCAGGAACATAGTTAGCTAGGTTACATAATGTGTAATAATGAAACTATCAAAGGGTGAGGTACTGTGGAAGAAATGACAATTCCATTGTCCTCCCTTTGATCTTAATATCTCTACATTTTGTATAATAATTAGAAAATGTTCAATAAAAACAATTTGAACAAGAAATAGAATATCTTTTCGTGACTCCTTCATGAACATTGTGTATACTAAATACTAAAATACTGTAAGAGCCGCCCCCGGCTGAGCCAAGCTGAAGGGGGAGAATGGACTTTATCTGGTCACTTCATGAACATTCTTGATGTTGTCCCTCAGGAGGGGCCAGTTGGCATTGTAGATGTGTATAACCTTATAAAATGTGCTGCTTATCTGATGGTTAGTGCTGCGCTCACTCATTACATGTAAGTGCATTACTCAGTCACTAAGCGCTCGCTCACACAGTCATCGATTCTCTCATGCGAGAGAATAGGGCCGATTATGCTGATGTCACTTGGAGCAAACTCTGTAAGAGTTTGAGCCAAGTGTAATCTTAGGCCACGTTCACACATACAGTATTTGGTCAGTATTTTACATTAGTATTTATAAGCCAAAACCAGGAGTGCAACAATCAGAGGAAAAGTATCATAGACACATGTGCACCACTTCCGCATTTTTCACCCACTCCTGGTTTTGGCTTACAAATGCTGATATAAAATACTGACCAAATACTGAACATGTGAACGTTGCCTTAGTGTGATCTAACTCTGTTGCATAAGAGAATCGTATCATAGGTGCGGAAAAGACAGAGAACTTTTTAGTTCTCCATCTTCTCTATTCTCTGTGTCCACGGTAATGGGACTGCACTTGGATGACATCCGAGTGCAGTCTGATATTTTACAAGCATGCTACAATTTTTTTTCTCATGCCGTATCTACATGAGAAAAAAATTGCAGATCTGCACTGCCCCGTATTATAACATTGGGCCTACTGCTACCTGATAAAACATCGGATAGCACTCAGCTATGTTATATTGTCCTGTGAGCGGGCCCTTATTGTAATAAACTAACTTTCTTTTCCCTTGCAACAGCTGTCATAACATTGGTTTATTATCCAAAAATGACCCCCGTCTATTACTGAGAGCTGTAGAAGACCATGTACACTCCAGCAGTAATCACTTACATTTCCTTTGTGTAATATGATTAGAGTTGAGCCACCCCCCCGTAGTGTTCAGGTTCGATTCGGTTCGTAGAACACCGGTATGTTCGCCGAACTGTTCGTCGAACATCGTTAAAACCAATGGCAGGCAAACAAAAACACATAGAAACACATAGAAAACACCTTCAAAGGTGTCCAAAAGCTGACAAACTGCTCAGAAGACACAACTAACACATGGAAAAGTGACAAGTACATATAGTCATGCGAAAAGAAAAGAGGTGGAGGAGTAAAAGGAGGGGGAGACACAGATATAGGCATGTCATGCCCTTCTAAAATCAAGAAAGGCTGGAGTAAAAATCTAAAATCAGCCTACCAACACCCAGACGTCGTGACAAGAAAATTAAAAAAAGAAATATCTTTAGGTAGAATGGCGGTTCCATTCAGAACACTTTCCTTACAAGACGTAGTGGTATCCCCGTTGGGAGTCGTGCCAAAAACGGAACCCAATACATTCGGACTAATACACCATTTGTCATATCCAAGGGGCAGGTCAGTAAACGACAACATCAACGTGGAACCAGGTACAGTAGTATATACTGTACATCCTTTGACAAGGCAATCAGGCGGGTCAAGAATTTGGGAAGGGCCACCCTAATGGCCAAAACAGACGTTGAGGGGGCGCCTATTGGGCTGCTTCTGGGAAGGAGCATACTATATAGATCGCTGTTTGCCCATGGGGTGCTCCAGATCCTGCTCACTATTTGAGGCGTTTAGTTGCTTCCTCGAATGGGTTGTCATGGACGTTTCTAAGGGGGCACATATTATCCATTACCTCGACAACTTCTTATGCCTGGGCCCAAAAGATTCACCACAGTGTGAATACACGCGGCAGTCCACCTGTGAGAAGGAGAGAGCTGGAGGGAGAGCGGACACCACAGAGCCGAGGAGTTACATTGATGACATCTTAATAATCTGGACTGAGTCTGAACAAGAACTTCTAAATTTCCATGACGAATTCAATACATTTCATCCCACCATAAACTTGACATTGGACTACTCAAAAACGGAAATCAACTTCCTGGATATCACCATAAAAATTCAAAATGGTTCAATCCAGACCTTGGTGTATTGGAAACCTATTGACCATCCCACACACCTCAGACGGGGACAGCTGTCACCCAAAACACATTAAAAAGTCCATCGTCTACAGTCAGGCCCTTAGATATAATTGTATCTGTTCCAGCCCAAAGGACAGGGATAAACACTTAAACCATCTTAAAAAAGACAATTTTAAATCAAGGCTACCACCCCACCTCCTTTGATGATCATATCATTAGGGCCACAAGGATTCCTAGAAGTCAATTACTTCAATACGGAGAAAAAGAGGAAAATAATTGTCTTCCTCTGGTGGTGACCTACAACCCACAGCTTGAGGTACTAAGAAAAACTGCTAAAAAACATCATATCCTAGGGTTTGGAGCGGATGGATTCTGTTTCAGGACTCACCTGATTTTCATGACCTATTCTAATAGTTTCAACAGATGCTTGTGACTCGCCCCCTGGGCCGTGGGGCACTCGGATCCGGGCAATTAGGGAAACGATGGGAGTAGTAGTGGCAACCCGGTTCCATGGCTCAGGGTGGTCAGGCCAGTGGTAGTCCGTTATATTGATTATGTCCGACTACGCCACCCGTGGATTTGCGGTTATTAGGAACCGCCGCTGCATGCAGACCACTGGGGCTGATGAGATGTGCAGCTATGGTAGTGTGACTCCCCACGGGAAGAGTGCGGCCCCAGTGCAGTATAGTGGATGGTGGGAGTGATGGTAGTGCTGGAGGAGCAAGGAGCACACAGACAACAGGTTGCAGTCCAGGGTCTTTACTAAACAGGTAAACTGACCCACAAACAGTCCCAGCTAGGAGGGGACCTGGATGTCTGAGAGCAACGGGGAAATTGGCCCTGGTCAGGGTGAGGGTGTAGGCCTACCGTGCTTTCTTCGCTCCTTCTGACTATCTCCTCCTGATAGGATAACAGCCCACGTTTATGAGCTTCCGTGCTTTCTCGCCTGTATGGCCTGCGACGTGGGTTCCTTTCTGCTCCCAGCCTTGTACGGCTTTACTGGTCCCTTCGGTTGTGGCAGGGCCTCCAGGCTTCTTAGGCCAAGGAATGTACAGTCCCTTGCGGACTGGTTCTCTGCTGGGGGATGTGGAATCCCTCCAGCCTCAGACACCAAAGTCTGGTAAAGTTAAGTCTTTTCTCTGCCAAGACAGGCTCTCTTCGCCTCTTGTCTCTGGCTTGTGGCTCTATCCTACTGCCACACTTCCTCTTAGGTTACAATGCAACTTTCTGTCCCTGCTCCACTCTGGGACACGTCTCAAAGCTGAGACAGGCAATCCAGTTCTCTCTAACCCTGTCCCCAGTACCAGCTTTTATAGGGGCAGCCAGCTCCCCCTACTGGCCTGAGACAGGAGTCATTGCATGCTAATGTTCCCCTAACCAGAGAACCTCCCCCTTGCTCTCAGACACAGCTTTAATTACACTTGTGGCATCCAAGTAGGGTGACACATTCCCCCCTAGTGAAATTTAGTACTCCGGGACTAAACAATAAACAAAGACAATATGAATAACCATAAAACATTAATAGACAGACGACGCACAAATTGAGTTCTTTAGGTCACCGTGTGGCCTGTGACCGGGTGTCCATATCACCAAAACAACGGGGAGCCTTAACCAGGTGGGGGTCTGTCCTACCCCAAGTCCTTTACAGTCTTAGTTCATTCCTGGGTTAAGCTCCGAACGCAGTCCATACAAGGTCCCGGTTATAAAAAGTCCATAACCTGTGAATCCTTACGGTAGCTGCAAGAAACTGAAACACAGAATTACCAAACAAGCAAGTAACTTGGCAAACAATTCAACATTTGGCAACAGGGTTATTTACAATTTTAGTACATCCTATATTCTCCAGCGAGCGGGTATCTGTCCCTTTGTGCTCCTGGTTGACCTACGTAGCCCACTGTCTGGTGGTGGACCAACCTGGCTTTCCCCACTAGCGTTAGGGGTACAGCTACCAGCTGGGTGTACAGGTAGGGCAGGCAGCTGTCTGCGGGTTCTTTGGCTTACCGCAGGCATGGCAGGCTCACTGTCAGCAGAGGGTTGACTCTCCTGGGCTGCTGGAACAGGCTCTTCTGCCTCTGGAACCGCTTGCTCCTCTTCACCTTCCGGCTCTGGTGTTGGTTGTTGCTGTGCCGGTTGCAGGAAATGCAGGACGGGTACCACTATGGCATCATTTATGCGAGTCCAGTACTGAGGGAACTCTCCGAGAACGGTGCTGATCATTTCTTCCTTGTCCTCTGCGGGTTCAAGGTCACTCTGATCCTCTTCTGCACTACGGAGTTGCTCGGGGCATCTTTTGAGGTGGTCCCTGGAGACGACACTAGTGGTTTCTCCTCCGTCCTTGGTGATCACGCACACCTTTGGGTTGTCGTGGTCAGACTGCAGTACGGTGTAGGGTTCCCTTTCCCACTGGTCGTCCAACTTATGTAGCCTTCTCTTCCGCTTTAGGACTTGCTCACCAGGTTCTAGGGGACTAGCAGGGGCGTGTTGATTGAAGAGTCTTTCTTGCTTCTCTCTCACCTGGGCCAGGCTCTTCTCCACACTCTCCTGTACCTTCTTGTACTGCAGTTGCCTTTCCGCATCCCAGTCCGCATCCGGGGAGGTGTCCTCAGGTATTAGGACTCCCATCTCCAGGTCTACGGGCAGCTTTCCTGGTCTCGCTCGCATCAGGTAAGCCGGGGTGCAGTTTGTAGCGTTCACTGGGATGTTGTTGTACATGTCTACCAGGTCCGGCAATTTTTCTGGCCACAGGCTGCGTTCCTCCAGGGGCAACGTCTTCAGGAGATCAATGACTATATTGTTCATCTTCTCACACATCCCGTTGGTTTGGGGGTGGTAAGGCGTTGTCCGAATCTTCTTACAGCCATAGAGGTTGCAGAACTCCTGGAAGATTTCAGCTTCAAACGCTGGACCCTGGTCTGTCAGGACCTGTTCCGGATACCCGTGTGGACGGCAGAAGTATTGTTGGAAGGCTCGGGCCGCTGTTTGGGCTGTCAAGTCCTTTACCGGGACCACCACTAGAAAACGGGAATAGTGGTCCACGATTGTCAGGGCATAGATGTATCCTGACCGGCTGGGAGCCAATTTGACATGGTCCAGAGCTACCAGCTCAAGAGGCTGCGTGGTGACGATGGGCTTCAAGGGTGTCTTCTGGCTGGTACGGTCCTCCCTCCTTAGGTGACAAGGGCCACAGTCTCTGCACCACTTTTCTACAGCTCCTCTCATGCCGACCCAAAAGAACCTTCCTCTTAGCAGGAACTCCAGTTTCTTCCAACCGAAGTGTCCCGCTCTGTCATGGTAAGCTCCCAGGACCATAGCTGCATCCCGCCTTGGAACCACGACTTGCCAGGTCAGCTCGTGCGTCCGGTGGTTGACAATCCTTCTGCACAACTTGCCTTCGTAGAGGAACAGCTTGCTCTTCTCCTTCCATAGCTGCTTGGCTTCCTCTGGGGCATCTGGATCTAGGCGGGCGTCTTCCCGGGTCAGCAGATCTTTCACCAGGCGGACTGCAGGGTCACTATCTTGGGTCTCGGCCCAGCTGTGGTGAGGTAGGGGATTCATCATCACAGTTGTTAGATCCTCCTCCTTCACGCGGTGAGAGTGTTGAGCGGCTCCATACCGGTGAAACGCAGGGAGTTCTACCTCTTCCAGCTCTTCTGGGTCTTCGTCACCTTCAGGTAAGTGAGGCATTCTTGATAGGGCGTCCGCGTTGGCATTGGTTTTGCCTGCCCGGTACTTGATCACGAAGTCATAGTTGGAGAGACGGGCCATCCACCGCTGTTCCAGGGCACCCAGTCTTGCATTGTCCAGGTGTGTCAACGGGTTGTTGTCCGTGAACACGGTGAACTTTGCAGAGGCCAGGTAATGCTTGAAGCGTTCCGTCATGGCCCACACCACCGCCAAGAATTCTAGCTTGAAGGAGCTGTAATTCTCCGGGTTCCTCTCAGTGGGCCTCAGCTTCCGGCTGGCGTATGCGATCACCCGTTCTCTGCCCTGTTGGTTTTGGGACAGTACGGCTCCCAGTCCCACATTACTGGCATCTGTGTGGAGAATGAAAGGCTGGCCATAATCAGGGTAGGCCAGGATCTCATCCCCAGTGAGGGCCAACTTTAGCTGGCGGAAGGACTCCTCTTCCAGTTTATCCCACTTGAAGGGTGGCTTTTGACTTCTGGACTTGGACTGTCCGATCAGGAGGTCCTGCATAGGAGCTGCCATCTTAGTGAACCCGGGGATGAACCTTCGGTAGTAGCCTACCAACCCGAGAAACTGTCTCACCTCTTTGATGTTCGAGGGGCTTGGCCAGCTCTTGATTGCCGTGACCTTGTCAGGGTCGGGGGCCACTCCTTCCGCGCTTACCACGTGCCCTAGGTACTGGACCTTTGGTTTCAGCAGGTGACACTTCGATGGTTTTACCTTCAGGCCATAGCCTGCCAGGGCTTCGAACACCTCAGCCAGGTGCTTGAGATGGTCCTCGTAGGTCTTCGAATAGACGATCACGTCGTCCAGGTAAAGGAGGACCGTCTCGAAGTTTCGGTGCCCTAGACAGCATTCCATCAGCCGCTGGATGGTCCCTGGTGCGTTGCAGAGCCCGAAAGGCATACAGTTGAATTCGCTCAGTCCCATCGGGGTGGTGAAGGCGGTCTTCTCCTTGTCAGCCTCTGCCACAGGAACCTGCCAGTACCCGCTAGTAAGGTCCAAAGTAGAAAAGAAGTTAGCAGATTTTAGTGCGGCTAAAGACTCTTCTATTCTAGGCAGTGGATATGCATCTTTGTGGGTGATACGGTTGATTTGTCTATAGTCCACGCACATTCTCATGGTGCCGTCTTTCTTTTTCACCAGAACCAAGGGGGCTGCCCAGGGGCTACAGCTATCTCTAATGACCCCAGCTTCTTTCATTTCCCGCAGCATACCCTTGGCGTTCTGATAATGTGCAGGGGGTACAGGTCTGTGCCTCTCTTTTATTGGTGGGTGGCTCCCTGTGGGGATGTGGTGTTCTATCCCTTTCACTCTGCCGAAGTCTAGCGGGTGCTTACTAAAGACTCTCTCGTACTCCTGTACCACCCGGTAGACTCCTTGTTTTTGGTGCAGGGGAGTGGAGTCAGCACCCACGTGGAGTTTCTGGCACCAGTCCTCCTTTTGTTTCTGGGAGCCATTACCCTCCGCCTGAGGAGATGGAGGCAAGGGTTCCACGGCCCTGATAGCTTGGTGTTCGACGACAAACAGTTTGGCGAGTGTAGCGTACCTGGGTAAGTGTACTTCCCTCTCCCCAATGTTGAGGATGCGGACGGGCACCCTCCCATGACGGACATCAACCACCCCCCGGGCTGTCAAAATGGTGGGCCTGCTGTCTGAGTACACGGGTTCTACCATGGCTTGGTAGTCTCTACCTCTCAACCCGATTGCAGTCCGACACCAGATCATCATTTCACTTTTGGGAGGCATGGAAATGGGCAATGGATCACTGAGTCTTACGCTACCGATCTCACCACCAGACAGTTCTACCTGCTGCCGTCTCATCAGGGCTTTTATCTCCTTGTTGAGGACTCTCTTTTGGCTGGAACTAGCATTCACCGCCACCTGTTGTAGAATTACAATTACTTCTGAAAGACAATTTTCAATTATGTTAGTACCCACAGTTATTTTAGGGTGACTTTCATGACGGTCAATGTCCACAATAATCACTCCCTGTGCCGGCAGTTCAACTTTACCAATTTTAATGGTCATCTCCTTGAACCCCATCTGCGGCACGGGTAAGCCATTACTGGCGATGATGCTCAAGTTACTGTCTGGATACCGTGTGATATCAGCATCAGTCCAATACTGCTTAAAAAGTACATAAGGGATTGTGGTTACTTGCGACCCAGTATCCAGCAAGGCGCTCATGGGGATACCGTCCAGCACCACGGGTAAAACCGGGCGCCCCCCAACGTACTTATCACGCCAATTATAAGGGCCTGGTGATCTTATGCCTGGGGGTCGGCCCTCTGCCCCAGGTTGGACCCGTTTAAATTACAGTACCTGGAAATGTGTCCGGGCTGGTTGCATCGACGGCAAATGGGCTGTCCATCCTCTGCGTAGCGGTCTGTGGGCCTCCCTCGGAACGACGGGATCCTCCTCTGTCGACGCCACGGGACATCCTCCGGACTTGAAGCCAGCTTGATGGGTCTCGACGGGTCCACTTGCAACGCCTGGACGGTCCTGGTCAACGCCGCGACGCTCCTGGTCAGCTCCTGGACTTGGTGGTGCAGGCCTTTCGACGGGGCTTGATTCAGGGCCTGTGCATCAGCCTCCACGGAGTCCATAGAGGAGGGCGCCGCCTCCTGGTGGTAGGTGATAGCAGGGCGCCGGGGGTTTACAGCGCCACTGGTTGCAGATTCACGGAGCACCCTTATGGCCCTGTCCTTAAATTGGGCAAAGGTCAGGTCGGGGTTCTGGAAGAACATGAGGCGCAGCTGGGCCCTGTGGGCGCTGGACAGCAGACCCTCTATGAATTGTTCTGTTAGCAGCTTATCGGTTTCCTGCACACTGCCAGGGTCAGTTTGTTGAATAGCCCTCAAGGCTTCCTGCAGATTTAGGGCATAGTCTCTGATGCTGTCCTGTGCCCGCTGCTTACATCCAAAGAACCTCATTTTAATTTCAGCGGAGGTACGTGTATCAAAGGTACCCCGCAGCCGGACCAGAATACCCTTCACAGTCCTTTTCTCCTCAGTGGGCCATGACTTTACCTCCCTTTGGGCTGCGCCAGTTAACTGCCCTGTTAATATGCTGACCTTCTGTTCCTCTGTCAGGGTGTAAACGTGGAACAAACTGCATAGCCTTTCCTTGAAGTCAGTTAGGGCATGGGGCTCCCCTGAGTATTTGGGCAGCCAGGCCGCTCCAGGGATGTAAGGCAGGGAAAAGGGCATCACCGCTGCTGCAGCTGCGTTGGTGGTAGTGGGCGCCTCTGTGTCCGACATCTTCCTCCCCCCCTAGTGAAGTGTGGCCTACCTTCCGACGATCCTCTTCTGTAGGCCGCGGCTCCGCTGCTGCTCTGGACGAGGACCTGGCGTCGCACTCCGATGACGTCAGCGTCGCTCTCTCTCCCTTCCAGGACCTTGCGCAGCGTCGGTGCGTGGGGCGGAGCTTCGGATCTCGCGCGGTTTTGACGTTCACGCCCCTCTTCTTCCCGCGCGGCGTCCTGAAGATGGCGTCCGATGGCGGGAAGACGGCAGAAGACGGCGGGAAACGGTCCAAGATGGCGTCTGATGGCGGGAATCGGCTCCGGACGGCGGGAAACGACTCCGGACGGCGGGAAACTTCTCCACAGGTAAGTTTACAACAGTCTTTTTCAGGCACGCAGTACCCGGTGGTTGCGGGCACGAAATCCTGCCGACTACGCCAAAGCTGACTCGCCCCCTGGGCCGTGGGGCACTCGGATCCGGGCAATTAGGGAAACGATGGGAGTAGTAGTGGCAACCCGGTTCCGTGGCTCAGGGTGGTCAGGCCAGTGGTAGTCCGTTATATTGATTATGTCCGACTACGCCACCCGTGGATTTGCGGTTATTAGGAACCGCCGCTGCATGCAGACCACTGGGGCTGATGAGATGTGCAGCTATGGTAGTGTGACTCCCCACGGGAAGAGTGCGGCCCCAGGGCAGTATAGTGGATGGTGGGAGTGATGGTAGTGCTGGAGGAGCAAGGAGCACACAGACAAGAGGTTGCAGTCCAGGGTCTTTACTAAACAGGTAAACTGACCCACAAACAGTCCCAGCTAGGAGGGGACCTGGATGTCTGAGAGCAACAGGGAAATTGGCCCTGGTCAGGGTGAGGGTGTAGGCCTACCATGCTTTCTGCGCTCCTTCTGACTATCTCCTCCTGATAGGATAACAGCCCACGTTTCCGAGCTTCCGTGCTTTCTCGCCTGTATGGCCTGCGACGTTGGTTCCTTTCTGCTCCCAGCCTTGTACGGCTTTACTGGTCCCTTCGGTTGTGGCAGGGCCTCCAGGCTTCTTAGGCCAAGGAATGTACAGTCCCTTGCGGACTGGTTCTCTGCTGGGGGATGTGGAATCCCTCCAGCCTCAGACACCAAAGTCTGGTAAAGTTAAGTCTTTTCTCTGCCAAGACAGGCTCTCTTCGCCTCTTGTCTCTGGCTTGTGGCTCTCTCCTACTGCCACACTTCCTCTTAGGTTACAATGCAACTTTCTGTCCCTGCTCCACTCTGGGACACGTCTCAAAGCTGAGACAGGCAATCCAGTTCTCTCTAACCCTGTCCCCAGTACCAGCTTTTATAGGGGCAGCCAGCTCCCCCTACTGGCCTGAGACAGGAGTCATTGCATGCTAATGTTCCCCTAACCAGAGAACCTCCCCCTTGCTCTCAGACACAGCTTTAATTACACTTGTGGCATCCAGGTAGGGTGACACACTTGCGATTGGGTTCATAATTAGTCACAACGGCATAAGGACCCCCCCTCCCACTCTCCCTTGACCCTCTGTCTTTTCTTCTCTCTTTTCTCCCTCCTTTTCTTTTTTCTTTTTATATGGGCTTTTCAGATACAATATAGAAATTGCCTCAACATATGATCCTCTTATAGGCGGATATCTTATAAACATTATATTGTTCAATACACTATCATTTGAATTGTTATTTGAAAAAAGTGACACCATTTGAACTTTGGACATTTTTTATATGTCTATTTTGTTATATTTTCTTCAAAGTCGAATACAAAACAATACATTTTTTCTTGATCTGCAAACTGTAAAATGATTCATAATTAATTCTTAATTGATGTTTAATTGATATTTAATAAAACAGATTGAATATAAAAACTTCATATCCTATACAAAAGTGTTCGGCTAAGTATAAAAGGAGAAGAAAAGGAAAAATGTGTTTGAAAGCACTCAGGATCACCAAAAATACAAATAAATAATAATATTGAAGTTTATTAAACAAAGAAAAAAACAAAACAATTAAAAACACTTAAAGGGAATCTGTCATCCCCTGGGACCTATCAGACCACTAATATGGGCATACAGGTGATAGAAATGTGAATCTATACTTACCTGTATGGCCCATATTGGCGGTCTTGTGGCTGTGAAATTGCTTTTTATTACTTGTGGGTTATGCTGTGTTTCTGTCCGGGGGACGGGAAGAAATCCCACCTACTTTTTTAATTAAAATATTTCTCCCCTCCCCTGCACGTCACAGAGCCCTGTGACGTGCAGTACCCATGGCCGGATCCTGCGCCTGCGCACTTGACCTGTTATTTCCCTGCCGTCTGTGTACAAGTGTAGAGCAGGGATCTAGTGCGCAGGCGCCGGGAAGTCAGAGTGACTCGCCTGCGCACAAGTTCCCTGCTCTACACTTGTAGATCCGGCCATGGGAACTGTGACGGGCAGGGGAGGTGAGAAATATCTTAATTAAACTGTGACGGGCAGGGGAGGTGAGAAATATTTTAATTAAACAAGTAGGTGGGATTTCTTCCCGTCCCCCGGACGGGAGCACAGCGTAACCAACAAGTAATAAAAAGCAATTTCACAGCCGCAAGACTGCTAATATGGGACATACAGGTAAGTATAATACCTCATCTAATTGATACATATAAATATCAAACAACCTCCTCCTATGTATCAGGTGCCAAAATATCTAAAGCTACTCTGGACAAGCAGTTTGTGACGCCCTCCCTGAGCCGTTTGGGGGGTGTACTCAGACGGCGGGCCGGTTGTATGGTGTGGTGGGATGTCGTCGTGGCCGTGGCCCGATCCGTACCCAGGGCTGTCACAATAAAAAGATGGACTTTTGGATGAGTGGTTGTTCGACTACGCCACCTGTGGTTTCTGGTGAAGGCCACCAGCACTGCAACAGTCCTCTGAGGCTGATGTTCTGGCAGCTTGGTTGGTACTACTCCCCACAGGTGGAGCGGCGCCTCAGGGCAGCGTAAGAAGAGAGAGGGGGTATACAGAGTAGAGCGCTGGCGGGTGCAGAGCAGCGGAGGAATGAACAGTCAGAGGCAGTAATTGAAGTCATCCAAATCTTTACTCACAGTTGTGCTTTCTCAGCTCAGAGCTTCTCTCTGCTGTCACACGGCGAGCTGCGACCACCAGGGTGGGGTTCAGCACACTCCGGGTAGTTCAGGTGCACTTGACAGGACCCCCGCTCTAGTGTGTTCCTCTCTCTGTTTGTACTTGTACCGCCTTGTGTCCCCCACTGAGACCCGAACAGGTACTGCGATGTCCTATATGGGTAACTTGTAGCTCCCGGACCGACTGGGTGCCATTTTTGGTGACTGTGGTGTGAACGTGGCGTTAGGCAGGGTCCCTCTGGATAAACGCAGATTAAGGAATACAGGTGGCAACTCTGCTCCGTCCGTATCCCCCTGGGATCCACTTAAGCCTCCAGACTTTTCTGACAGGGACGTGAAGTGCAAAGTCAGAAAATCGGGGACCGGTACCCCCTCTTGCGGCAGGGTCTCTCTGGCAGGGCCAGAATAAGGGTTGCAGGTGGCAACTCCACTCCGTCCGCACCCCCCTGAGATCCTTTTGCCTGTGGAGCTTTTCTCCTCTGCTCCCCTCCTGGGCCTTCTTGGTTGGACTCTGACCGGGGACAGAGCCGGCTATAACTCAACTCTGCCCCAATCCCCCGTCTCGAGGCCTGAGACCGGGAACCGCAGACCCCTGAGCCGGCCGCAGCCTTGTGCTGTCAGACCGTCTCAAAGACTCACGACTAAAGACACGGTTATAAAAATAGCCTCTGATTATTTATGATTCTATTAAGTGCTACAGTAAAGTGCTTCCTCCACGCTCACTCACTACATGGTTCCCCCTGACTATTGGTTCCCCCCAACTCCTCTATTCGAGGTCGGGGCAGCACTATGGTGCTTTAGACCTCCCTGCAGAACGTGAGTGGTGTAGTGCTGAGTGTGTGGTTGGGGTCCTGTGTGGTGCTCCATCCTTACCTCGGAGAGGAGATACCACACCTCGTTCTGAGGTGCTGTACCCCTGTGGCGACTGAACCCTCAGGTTCGCGGGCTGCAATAGAGTAAAAGATTGGTACATTTCAGACATTCAAAAAATTTTAAATGCTTTGTAAACAATAAACAATCTTCCCTTTATGGGAGGCTCAGATACTTTAACGTTACAGGATATATGGTATAAACATATTCAACATTAAAGAGACATTATGCATGTAGAAAAATATTATAGAAAAAGTGTTAGCTCAGCAGCATGAGGGACCTGTCCAAAACCCTCAACGTAAGCCCTGGGGTGGCTGCAGGGCATAAAGATCCCGAGTTGGACCTCCAGTAGAGCCACAACCAGACAGGTTTTGCTTCTGAGGTCAGAGGTAGAGATGATTTTGCATACAACCAATAGGGGGCACCTAAATAGGTGCAAACTATGTACAATGTTAGTCTGTCTACTGCTCAATGTCCGCAGGGACAAATGTTTGTTTCAGATAAACCGGGTGTAAAAAGGAACATGAAAACAAATAAAAGTTCACACAACAGGGAGGTGCATCCTCCGGGGCTGCTCAACAGTGGTATCCCCACTGGGGAAAAGGCTCGTGCTTGCCGACGGAGCCTGACCGGTCCTCTGCGACCAGGTGTGTGGATACATCTTCTTTAAACACCCTGTGGACATCCAGGGCATACCACCCACGCTCCCCGTGGTGGCGGGAGTAGGACACCAGATCACCCGGGTAGAGGTTCCGGCCAGGGTGGCCCTGCTGCAGCCGCGGCTCGATGTCCCGCCGGTTGACGAAGACGTCCCGGTTAAACTGTGGGCTACCGATGAAGCCCCATCCTGCCTCCTGGTGGAAGCGCACGATAAGGCCTTCCTCCCGGGGGCTTGGACGGGTGGCCTCCGCCTGACGGGCCTTTGTTGTAGCAGCTTTGGTGCGCACCTCCAGGCGCTCACAGCGGATCCTCCTCTCTCGCCGCTCCTTCTCGAGCTGGAGGAGCTCCTTATGGCAGAACTCCTCCCACCTCCGCGCTTCAGACAGGGTCTCCCGGAGGAAGCCCATCAGGTCCCCCCCCTGGTTGTTCCAGGCAAACTCTTCTGCCGCCGGGCAGGCGACTGGAGGTGTGGGCAGCGGCAATAACAGGGGGCGTTGCGGGCCCTCTATTGGTGCGGACCGGTCCGGGTTGGGGCAGGTGTGCACCCAGGAGAGTGCAGGGTTCTCCGGATTGGGAGTCGGGAGGCATAGTAGGCCTCTGGAAGTGGCGGTGGCTTGGGCCTCGACCTCCAGAGCCATGAGTTGCACCCAAACGATGGCGCCCGGGGACAGGGGTGACGGCAGGAGATCTAGGAGGGCTTCGGTGCATCCCGCGCCCGGGATAGGGGTTTCGGCCTTAACCGCTCTTGGGCTGGGGCCTCAGTAGTCAGGCGCGACGAGCTCTGGCGGCGGGCCCTGATCTTGCGCAGCACCTCTTCTCTACATTCGGCAGCGGCCAGTTGTTTGGCCTCTTCGACCCTCCGGGTCAGATCCTGCATTTCACCGCGGAGGAACTCGGCCTCCTCCACGGTCAGGTGTATTCCCTCCATAGTGAGGGAGGTGGCAGCTGGTGGGCCAGCGACGGAGGGCATTTCCTTCGCGGCGTCCATCTCTGCTGCAGGGTGCGGTCTCTCTAGACTTGTTGTGGCTACACCCTGTCTCCTCCTCCTTTTGGGGTGGCTCCGGGGCGGCTGGCTGACGGGCACTCCTTGGGACGTTCCATCCATCTTGACGGACACTACTATGCGGACAATCTCTGATGCAAGGGGCGGCCTGTATTTTTGGCGCCATTGGAGAGCCAGGCCCACGATAGGAGGTCTTAGGTGGCTGTCGTTTTTGCACATAATGGCGTCCGTTGTTCTTGGGCGGACGCCACATTGTGTGTATAAACACAGTCTTTTGTGAAACGAGCACAGTACCCAGCGGCAATGGGGATTAACCTCTTCCGTTGCTGCGGGCACGCAATCCTGCCGACTACGCCAAGTTTGTGATGCCCTCCAGGAGCCGTTTGGGGGTGTACTCGGACGGCGGGCCGGTGGTATGGTGTGGCGGGATGTCGTCGTGGCCGTGGCCCAGTCCGTACCCAGGGCTGTCACAATAAAAAGATGGGCTTTTGGATGAGTGGTTGTTCGACTACGCCACCTGTGGTTTCTGGTGAAGGCCACCAGCACTGCAACAGTCCTCTGAGGCTGATGTTCTGGCAGCTTGGTTGGTACTACTCCCCACAGGTGGAGCGGCGCCTCAGGGCAGCGTAAGAAGAGAGAGGGGGTATACAGAGTAGAGCGCTGGCGGGTGCAGAGCCGCGGAGGAAAGAACAGTCAGAGGCAGTAATTGAAGTCATCCAAGTCTTTACTCACAGTTGTGCTTTCTCAGCTCAGAGCTTCTCTCTGCTGTCACACGGCGAGCTGCGGCCGCCAGGGTGGGGTTCAGCACACTCCGGGTAGTTCAGTTGCACTTGACAGGACCCTCGCTCTAGTGTGTTCCTCTCTCTGGTGGTACTTTTACCGCCTTGTGTCCCCCACTGAGTCCCGTACGGGTACTGCGATGTCCTATATGGGTAACTTGTAGCTCCCGGACCGACTGGGTGCCCTTTTTGGTGACTGTGGTGTGAACGTGGCGTTAGGCCGGGTCCCTCTGGATAAACGCAGATTAAGGAATACAGGTGGCGACTCTGCTCCATCCGTATCCCCCTGGGATCCACTTAAGCCTCCAGACTTTTATGACAGGAACGTGAAGTGAAAAGTCAGATAATCGGGGACCGGTACCCCCTCTTGCGGCAGGGTCTCTCTGGCAGGGCCAGAATAAGGGTTGCAGGTGGCGACTCCGCTCCGTCCGCTCCCTCCAGAGATCCTTTTGCCTGTGGAGCTTTTCTCCTCTGCTCCCCTCCTGGGCCTTCTTGGTTGGACTCTGACTGAGGACAGAGCCGGCTATAACTCAACTCTGCCCCAGTCCCCCGTCTCGAGGCCTGAGACCAGGAACCGCAGACCCCTGAGCCGGCCGCAGCCTTGTGCTGTCAGACCGTCCCAAAGACCCACGACTAAAGACACAGTTATAAAAATGGCCTCTGATTATATATGATTCTATTAAGTGCTACAGTAAAGTGCTTCCTCCACGCTCACTCACTACATGGTTCCCCCTGACTTTTGGTTACCCCCAACTCCTCTATTCTGGGTCGAGGCAGCACTATGGTGCTTTAGACCTCCCTGCAGAACAAGATTGGTGTAGTGTTGAGTGTGTGGTTGGGGTCCTGTGTGGTGCTCCATCCTTACCTCGGAGAGGAGATACCACACCTCGTTCTGAGATGCAGTACCCCTGTGGCGACTGAACCCTCAGGGGCGCCACAAATGTAACACCAAATGTGTAAAGAGGGTCCAATGCCCCTGCAATATCCAAGTCCAGTTCAATCTATTTTAGCTAGCACATATAAAGAACATCTATGCATAGGTATAAATAGCAATTGAAAAAAAGTGCATGTGACAGGGGGCAATGTAGAAAATTAATAATGCCAGCAAATCCAAAGTTCATATAAAAGCACAGGTCTAGTAGTTCAAAGCTCAAATAGTCTATAGTAGAAAAAGACCTGTACTGAAACACAGTCTACCTGTTAGTAGACAGCACAGAACCCACTTATACAATACAAGCAGAATGGTTGCTGATAGACCTGTGCATCATCAGTGGCTTCTGGTAGACCTGTACATGATCAAATGGATGAGGGAAGAGCCTGTTCTCCTGTTATGTATATGCTCCTGCCCCAGCATCAGCACATCAAACTCCATAAAACAGACACATTACCTTTGCAGATGATTTTTTTGTGTTTACCAGTGTAATCAGACCCAAATTTAAAATAATGCTTTGTAAAAATAATATCAAGAAGTCACATCAAAACTCCAATCTTCATATCAGATCCAGTGTTATCTTGGTATAATTTATTACGTATAACAGTAAATCCTTTATCATTTTGAACACAAGTATATCAACTTTTTAAATCTAAAGAACAGATCAAAGTGACTTCTGAGATATCCAGAGTATTAATACACTGCAAAAATCATTTGTAGCTAATGATAGGTGCATTTGTATCCTTATATCAAGATAAGTCTTTGTCTAATGCCAAGATGTCTCATGTTCTATGGACTTTGATTAAAATTTGGGCAAACAAGTCCTTGTGAACTTAGGGTTAAAATATTGATTCTTCAGTCTATATTTAATGCTATCGCCATTATTTTTTACTAGATGGATGGCATTGAATTGAAGTAAAAAGAATATTGCATAATTATTTACCTATCATTAGAACGAGGGACTGGAGATTTCCATTCCCAATCACAATCCACTGCTCTTCTTGGCACAATATATGCATCTGCATCATGTGCACATAAGTATTGGAAGACGACCACCATACCAACTACCACTGCATAAACTAAACTACTATCAGTTCCCAGTGGAGACGTGGCTGTGCTAATTTCATCTTATAATTTATTTATGTTAGTGAACAAACCTTGATTGTGAGAAAAGTAAAATGCGATTCCGCAGCTGCCAATTCAGAGATGGAGACTGGGCCAGCAATATCCAATCACTCCACTGGCAGAACAGGCTACAATATATCAACATAATTCATTTCTGGCATTCAGAAAATATTTGGGAGCAGAATTGTAAAGATTAATGTAGGATTTAGTTTGGAGTGGATATTTATTGTAAGAAACAAACATGATGTGAGTCATGTCTTAAAATCATTTCACTTTAAAGTAATTTTTCTTAAATGGTCACTGTGCTTTCAGACCACTAGATCTCATTTGATGTATTATGGGCAAAAACCCAAAGAGATGAACTTTAATATAAGTTGGTGTGCATGCAGCATGTAAGCGTGTGTTCACACTGGCCACCAAACAGACAAAACCCAAGATAAAAACATAATAAGCAAATACCCCGCAGTAAATAGATAAATATCAATAGTGCATGAAAATAATATAGGATGCTTAATTAACATAATTTTGATTTAAAAAAAAAGTAAAAGCCACCCCACACGTCAAGGTGACCCTATTCGGGACAGTCCTAACCTCTATTATTAAAAGCTTACCATTTGTCAAGTGACGTACATTTGAATAAGTCCAATATGACTAACCAGATTAATTACAGGTTTTGGTATAAATTATATTACCACATGTCAAACAATTTACCAGTTGGTGCAGTAGATTCTAAGAAAACCAACAGATGCAACATTGATGATCTGCATATTTTGAGTCTGTGTATTTGAATAATTAATTGAAAGGCGGTGTGTTCAAAATAATAGCAGTGCGGAGTTCAATTAGTGAGGTCAATCATTCTGTGAAGAAACAGCTGTGAATCAGGTGGCCCTTATTTAAGGGTGAAGCAAGTATTTGTGTACATTTCTCCTTGAAAGCCTGATAAATATGGTTCGTTCGAGACATTGTTCAGAAGAAATGCGTACTTTGATTAAAAAGTTGATTGGAGAGGGTAAAAGTTATAAAGAAGTGCAGACAATGATAGGCTGTTCAGCTAAAATGATCTGCAATGCTTTAAAATGGAAGACTACCATTCGAATGAGAAAAAAGGAAAGTATGATCCAGCATATCAGGCTAGTTTCTTAAAATAAAACATAGCTTTTATTGTGCTCATTAAAACATTGCTACACATCAATTGTCCATGTGGTGCACTACAAGGATCAGGACCTACGCGTTTCAACGTTTAAGTCTTAACCACTTCGCGCCAGAGCCTGTTTTTGCCTTCGTGACCGGGACAATTTTTTCAATTCTGACCACTGCCAGTTTATGAAGTAATTACCCTGGAACGCTTCAACGTATTCCCCTGATTCTGAGAATGTTTTTTCGTGACATATTGTTCTTCATGATAGTGGTAAAATTTCTTCGATATCACTTGCGTTTATTTGTGAAAAAATCGGAAATTTGGCGAAAATTTTGAAAATTTTGCAATTTTCAAACTTTGAATTTTCATGCCCTTAAATCAGAGAGATATGTCACACAAAATAGTTAATAAATAACATTTCCCACATGTCTACTTTACATCAGCACAATTTTGGAACCCAAATTTTTTTTGTTAGGGAGCTATAAGGGTTAAAAGTTGACCAGCGATTTCTCATTTTTCCAACAAAATTTACAAAAACATTTTTTTAGGGACCACATCATATTTGAAGTCACTTTGAGGGGTCTTTATGACAGAAAATACCCAAAAGTGACACCATTCTAAAAACTGCACCCCTCAAGGTGCTCAAAACCACATTCAAGAACTTTATTAACCCTTCAGGTGCTTCACAGGAATTTTTGGAATGTGGAAGAAAAAAATTTACATTTAACTTTTTTCACAAAAATGTTACTTTAGACCCAATTTTTTTATTTTCACAGGGGTAACATGAAAAAATGGACCCCAAATTTTTTTGTGCAATTTCTCTTGAGCGTGCTGATACCCCATATGTGAGGGAAAACCACTGTTTGGGCGCACGGCAGGGTTCGGAAGAGAAGGAGCGCCATTTGACTTTTTGAATGTAAAATTTGTCTGAATAATTAGCAGACGCCATGTTGCGTTTGGAGAGCTCCTGATGTGCCTAAACAGTGGAAACCCCCCACAAGTGACACCATTTTGGAAACTAGACCCCTTAGGGAACTTATCTAGATGTGTGGTGAGCACCTTGAACCCCAAGGTGCTTCACAGAAGTTTATAATATTGAGCTGTAAAAATAAAATTTTCACATTTTTCCCACAAAACCGTTTTTCATCCCTTAATTTTGCATTATCATAAGGGTAATAGGATAAATTGCACCATGAAATTTGTTATGCAATTTCTCCTGAACACGCTGATACCCCATATGTGGAGGCAAATTACTGTTTGGGCACATGGCAGGGTTTGAAAGGGAAGGAGCGCCATTTGACTTTTTGAATGTAAAATTTGTTTGAATAATTAGCGGACGCCATGTCACATTTGGGGAGCCCCTAATGTGCCTAAACAGTGGAAACCCCCCACAAGTGCCACCATTTTGGAAACTAGACCCCTTAGGGAACTTATCTAGATGTGTGGTGAGCACCTTGCACCCCCAGCTGCTTCACAGAAGTTTATAATATTGAGCCGTAAAAATAAAATTTTCACATTTTTCCCTCAAAAAATGTTTTCATTCCCTAATTTTTTATTATCATAAGGGTAACAGGATAAATTGCACCACGAAATTTGTTGTGCAATTTCTCCTGAACACGCCGATACCCCATATGTGGAGGCAAATTACTGTTTGGGCACATGGCAAGGTTTGAAAGGGAAGGAGCGCCATTTGACTTTTTGAATGTAAAATTTGTTTGAATAATTAGCGGACGCCATGTCACATTTGGGGAGCCCCTAATGTGCCTAAACAGCGGAAACCCCCCACAAGTGCCACGATTTTGGAAACTAGACCCCTTAGGGAACTTATCTAGATGTGTGGTGAGCACCTTGCACCCCCAGCTGTTTCACAGAAGTTTATAATATTGAGCCGTAAAAATAAAATTTTCACATTTTTCCCATAAAAAATGTTTTTCATTCCCTAATTTTGAATTATCATAAGGGTAACAGGATAAATTGCACCATGAAATTTGTTGTACAATTTCTCCTGAGTACGCCGATACCCCATATGTGGGGGAAAACCACTGCTTTGGTGTACGGCAGGGTTCGGAAGAGAAAGAAGCGCTATGTTGGCTGGGATAGGCAGCAGACACCATGTCACATTTGAGAGCCCCTGACATGCCAAAACAGCAGAAACCCCCACAAGTGACCCCATTTTGTAAACTACATGTAGCGCTGGCGTCCCTGCCCTCTGCTAGGCAGGGACGCTGCTCCCCTCACCGCTCTGCTCCGTGCCCGGCGTCCTCTCCCCGCTCTGCTGTCAGCGCGCGCTCCTTCCCGGCGTCCTCCTCCCGCTCTGCCCTCAGCGCGCGCTCCTTCCCGGCCCCTGTGCTTAGGGCGCGCGCGCACGCGCTCCCCTCCTCTTAAAGGGGCCGCGCGCGCCGTCCTAAGGAGTCCCCGGCCAATGGCCGGAGGACTTCATCATATATAAGGCACCTCCTCCAAAATGGAGGTGCCCGAGCAATGTTGTTTGCACCTGTGTCTCACCTGTGCTTCAGCCCTCAGGTCCCGTTGCCAGTTACCTGCCAGTTACCTGCCAGTTTCCTGCCAGTTTCCTGCTAGTTACCTGCCTGATTCCTGCCTGAATACTTGTTACCTGTCTGCCAGCCTGAGGTCCGACGGTCTGCCTTACTACTCCTGTCAGTCTGTCTAAAGGACCAGCCTGCCCGCTCACCTGGGAGCGCATATCAGCTACCTGCCTGCTTGCCTGAGGTCCGACGGTCTGCCTTACTACTCCGGTCAGTCTGTCTATGGACCAGCTTGCCCGCTCACCTGGGAGCGCTTCTCCGTTATCTGCCTGCTTGCCAGCCCGGAGGCTCCGTTGTCACGTGCTGTGACCACCAGCTATCTCAGAGACTCTTGCCCGCTCACCTGGGAGCGCATCTCCGTTACCTGCCTGCTTGCCAGCCCGGAGGTCCCGTTGTCACGTGCGGTGACCACCAGCTATTCCAGAGACTCTTGCCCGCTCACCTGGGAGCGCTTCTCCGTTACCTACCTGCCTGCCAGCCCGGAGGTTCCGCCGTCACGTGCCGTGACCACCTGCTATTCCAGAGACTCTCGCTTGCTCACCTGGGAGCACACATCTACCATCTGCCTGCTAGCCTACCCGGAGGCTCTGCCATCACAGGTCGTACCTACCCCTTACCCAGAGACTGCCCTGATCACTTGCCGTAACTCCCTGTCCGTTCACCCAGAGACTGCCACCCGCTCCCTTACAAGGGCCGCCCCCTTGTATAGTAGCTCAGAGGTTCCGCCTCCCGGACCCGTTACACTACACCTCTCAAGGAATTCATCTAGGGAAGTAGTGAGCATTTTTTAATTTTTAAATTTATACCATTGGGCAGTGAAAAAAGCATAATTATATTTTTACCACAAAAAAATGTTTTACCCTCAGATTTTACATTTTCACACAGGGCAATGGGTAAAAATGGTGCCGAAATGTGTCACACAATTTCTTCTAAAAGTGTCAATACCCCATATGTGGCTGTATCGTACCACTTAGCCATACGGTGAGATTTGAGGGGGAAGGAGCGCTATTTGACAATTGGAGAACAAATTATTGTAGAATAGGCATTTGGATTTGGGAGCACAAAATTTTCTGAATTTCTTTTGGGGGGCAAGGACCATTTTGCTTTGCCAGAGCCTTTCTGCTACCAGTAACTTGGAAGTCCCTTATATTTTTAACAGATGATGGACCTGAGTGGGGACTAGCTTTTTTTGAGGACTGAGTTGATGCTTTTATTGGGAACATTTTACGTAACATTTATCCGGCGCTCTAGGCTGAGCACTTACATCGGGGTTTCCATCTAATTTTCCAAGTGATGTAATTCAGATGAAACCCCTGCGGGATCCATTCACTGTAATGAGGCAGCAGAGTTACTCTGGACTCCGTCTGGCCTCTGTTTAGTGGTGTCCTTTTTTTCAGAAGTGCACAAAACTGTGGCCAACCGCACTTTTATGCACGCCTAAAACAAATGACACCGTGGGATCCCAGGCTAGACGGCATCCACAGTGGCCTATATCTGCCTCATTACAGGGAATCTTCCATCATGGGTTCTGGCTGAATCACGTATTTCAGAGATTTACACGGAAACTCTGGTGTAAGTGCTCAGCGCAGAGCACAGGATAAATGTGAGCAGAGCCTTACTGGGATCTTTGGGAGACATAATAAACAAATCAGTAGCAGGTGAATAAAATTTGTTTTATTTATTTTTTATGCCGTTCCTCGTGTGATATAACTGATTAGATTACTTTATTCTTCGGGTCGGTGCGATTACAGAGATACCAGATTTATATCGGGTTTTTATGACTGACAGCTGTCACACACTAAAATACGCTTTTTTGCAAAATCTAGTTTTTGCATCACCATATTTTGAGAGCTATAATTTTTCCATATTTCGGCCGATAGAGTCATGTTACGGCTTGTTTTTTGCGGGACGAGTTGACAATTTTATTGGAATCATTTTTGGGCACGTGACATTTTTTGATCGCTTTCTATTCCGTTTTTTGGGAGGTAAAGTTAACAAAAACAAACACTTCAGGAATTGTTTTTTGAGGTTTTTTTTATGCCGTTCTGCGTGTGGTAAAAGTGATCAGGCAGCGTTATTCTTCGGGTCAGTACGTTTACAGCGATACTACACTTACTGTATTTTTTTATGTTTTGGCGCTTTTACACAATAAAACAATTTTATAGAAAAAAAAATATTTTTTTGCATTGCTTTATTCTGAGCGCTATAACTTTTTTATTTTTCGGCTGATGGAGCTGTATGGCGACTTTTTTTTTTGCGGAACAAGATGACGTTTTCAGCGGTACCATTTTTATTTCTATTCTGCTTTTTGATCGCATTTTTTTCCACTTTTTGTTTGGCGATATGATGAAAAAGCATATTTTTTTGCTCCGTTTTTTATTTATTTTTATTACGGTGTGCACAGAAGGAGTTAATTAGTGTGACAGTTTTATAGCTCGGGTTGTTTCGGACGCGGCGATACCAAATATGTGTACTTTTTTTGGTTTTGTAATAATTTACGGATTTATTGGTTTAATATTTTATTTATTTATTTTTATTTATTTTGTGATTTTTTTTTTTAATAGTTTAAAAACTTTTTTTTTACTTTTTTTTACATTTTTACTTAGTCCCTGTATGGGACATTAATTTTTATTTTTCTGATCACTGATCTCATGTAATGTAATAGACATATATTACATTACATGAGATCTTCCCTGACTGTTTCAGTCAGAGTCTCCTGTCTGGTATCAGCTACATACAGGCTGAAGCCAGACAGGAAGGACACCATATATGGCAGAGCTGGAGGCGGTCATGTGACCTCCAGCTGCCATAGCAACCCCAGGTCCTCAAACGAAACGGAGGTCTTCGGAGGTAAGTAAGACGACCCCCTCTCTTCCTGCTGTCTCCTATATGCCGCGATCACTATAGATCACAGCATATAGAAGACAGCAAAGGGTTAACATCACTGGGACCTGATCTAATCAGGTCCCGATGATGTACCCTCTCAGAGCTAACGCTCTGCACCGGAATCGCAGTGCTTGCAGGACCCTGGGGGTCCTGAGCACTGCGAGACCACCCACCGTTTTTAAACGTCGGCGCTGCACAGAGCCCGGCAAGCGCCGACGTTTATCTACAGTGGGCGGTCGGGAACCGGTTAATCAGTTGTGTATTTACCATTCGAATGGATCGAATGATAGTCAGAATGGCAAAGGCTCAGCTAATGATCAGCTCCAGGAGATCAAAGACAGTCTTAAGTTACCTGTGAGTACTGTGACAGTTAGAAGACGTCTGTGTGAAGCTAATTTCTTAGCAAGAAGTCCCTGCAAAAAGTACGAAAAGTGGACAGTAGAAGATTGGAAATGGGTGATTTGGAGTAATGAGACGAAAGTCAATAGACTAGGCTCTGATGAGTGCAAATAGGTCTGGAAAAAACAAGGTAAAAAGGGGCTAACGGATTGAGAAATTGAAGGAACTGTCAAGTTCAGTGGAAGAAGCCTGATGATATGGGGTTGTTTCACAGCCAAAGCCATTGGATATTTCACCATGATCAATTGTGGTATCAGTGCTGAGCTATATATTGAAAAACTTGGCATTCATATGACTCAAATAGATTCTTTATCAAATTTTAATAGGGGAAATGAAGTACAAAAAAAAAAGTAAAAACGTTTCGGTCACAGTTGACGTTCATTAGTGTACTAAAATAAAATACAAGTGTGAGGTCACAGTAAAAATAGTCATGAATCAAAGGGAAAATAACAGTGACAATATCAGTAAACAACAGGAATCAACACATGTCAATGGGTACAAAGGGATGGGGACAAACATTGCCCCTTAACATGCTAACTGTTATATGTCCACATTTGAGGACAGGGTTGTCTACCCCAACCCTTTGTACAAATCACAATCCATTTTATGGAAACGTTATATAGATGATATATTCTGCATATGGGGGGGCACGCCCAAGACCCTTAATGAATTTTTTGCTACAATCAATGCCGCCTGGGATGGACTGCGAGTCACCATTTTCTTGAGCACAGACTCAATTCATTTCCTAGACACCATGAGCCTTAAAGATAAAGATGGCCAACTTTCCTCTGATCTTTATATTAAACCTACTGACCGAAACGGACTATTGCACTACAACAGCCTACATCCTAAATCCACTATCACCTCAGTCCCCAAGTCCCAATTCCATCGTGTCAGAGGCACTGGCAGTAATCCCTCCACCTGTGACATTAGACTCAAGGAGATGCAACAAAAATTTGAGGAAACGGGCTATCCTCTTGACTTGTTACACCAATCCATGCAATCTCCAATTTGTACACGCACCCCAACATCTAACCGGATACCGTTTGTACATAAATACCATCCGGCAGCATTCCTACTCCATAAAAAAATCTGACAACACTGGAACATTCTTAAAAGCGCCTATCCATCTGTACCTGAATTAAATTATCCTTCCCTCCCATGTTTCAAAAGAGACCCTAATATTAAAGATCGTCTCATCCATGCCGATTTTGGCATGGCAAAAAGCTCGCCATGCCAGGGGTTTCTGGAGACACCAAAGACTGGTACGTTCCCTTGTCATCAGTGCTACCAATGTGGCAACATTCTCCGTGGGAGCACCATATATCATCCTCACTTGGGTAAACAATATCCCATCAAAGATTATCACATGATGAATTCCACTTTTGAAGTATGCCTCATCAAGTGCCCCTGTGGCCTTATTTATATAGGTAAAATGACCCAGCCCATTAGGGATCGTATTTCTAAGCACAAGTCCACCATACGCTAAAAGAATTTGCTGCTCCCATTACCATACCATTTTGCATCGGCCAATCATTCAGTGTTTCAATTGAAATTTCAGGTGATTGAGCATGTCCCTCCACCACGACGTGGAGGGGACTGCATTCGCATGCTCAAATACAGGGAGGCCTACTGGATACACAAATTGCAATCTTTAAGTCCTAGAGGTCTTAACAGGGAATTTGACCTCCTCTTGTACACTTGAACGGTTCATAGTTGTGATTACTACGACATTGTTCTACTTAAAGCCCCCTACATGTTTTGTAATAATCTCTTTGAGACTTGTTCCTGTGCCATCACTGTCTCAGCAATGTATATGACCCAATTATGCTAGTTTTTGACTCTGACCATAAGAATTTCCAGTGAATATGTTCGATTCCATTATGATGGTTCTCCCTGAAGATAACTTGATATAAGGAATAGTATTTGTATAAGTACTGATTGATCTATTCATATGTCTAACATATACCTTGTTATTTTCTAGAATCTGCCTTAACATCCACATTTCCCCTCCTGATTCCCATCCTACACCTCCGGACCATCCCTTACAACCTTGGTTCCACCCATTCTTGTCATCCCCAGTAATGGACGCTATCTGTAGCACTGTGGAACGCATAATATCGGTGGTGGAATGCACTCGGTGCGTCACCTCCGCCCATGTGATCCACCGACATCCAATAAGACCTGTCGACGTCATCGTGGCGTCATTTCCGGTCTCGCAGGTTAGGACCTGCAGGACCGGAAATGACACCACGATGACTGGAGCACATCCACGGCGTATGCATCACACTGACACCAATCCTGGGCTCCTAATTGCCTCTAGATTCTGCCCAATCTCTATTTAAATGCCCTTCTAGCATTTCTCTCCTGGCGCCAAAAGGAACAAACGGTGGATACCGTGCTCCCACTGCCAGGACTTCCTCCTCCACTTTCAGTTTGCACTAGGGGTATTTTTCCCCTGCTTCTACCATTCCTGCTATTAGACTGGTACTTCCATTAAATCTATATACTCACCTTCTTTATGTATCCAGAGCTACCGCTCCTTTGGACACCTGTCCATTACAGGCTCACCGGTTACAATTTACTGGTACGCTTTTCATCCTTTTTTCTTTTTCCTTCCCCCTTTTCCCTGTCCCCATCCCTTTGTACCCATTGACATGTGTTGATTCCTGTCGTTTACTGATATTGTCATTGTTATATTCACTTTGGTACATGACTATTTTTACTGTGACCTCACACTTGTACCACCATTTATTTCTGTTTTGTTATTTTAATTTGGTACACTGATGAAGGTTAACTGTGACCGAAACATTTACTTTTATTTTTTGTACTTCATTTCCCCTATTAAAATTTGATAAAGAATCTATTTGAGTCATATGAGTGCCAAGTTTTTCAATATAGACTATTGGCTTTGGACCTTACTTGTGCACCAACCCACTCCAGGAGTGCGGTAGTTTTTTGTATACTCAGTGCTGAGCTATGTGTGAGTATCCAACAAGACAAGTTACTTTGCACACTCCAGTACTATGGGTATGAATAGGATGACATAGTGTTCCAGCAGGACAAAGACCAGAAGCATACATCGAGATTGGCGAAAAAATGGTTCAATGACAATGAAGTAGAGGTGCTGGATTAGCCTCCACAGTCCCCAGACCTCAACCCAATTGAACCCTTATGGGTAGAGTTGAAGAAAAAACTGTATACATACCCAAGTGAGTCGACCAGTATGCACCAACTTTGGGAATGTGTAGAAGAGACCTGGGATCAGATTTTGGTCAAGACATAATTGAATCTGATCAAGAGCATGCCCAGAAGGATTCAGGTAGTGTTGAAAGACAAAAATGGATTTATAAAATATTTAAACAATAATAAAAATTTAAATTTACATTTTTAGGAGCAAAACAGTAACAATGCAGTGACATGACAAGAATCTGCATAACTAATCATAGGCAAAATAGTAGCAAGTCAAATTTATGTATGAGATAGCCAAGATGATTGTCTATAAAATAATGGTAGTCTCATGTTCGAAGTAGTAGTGGATAGTGAGATATAGAGCTTGAAAGTCAAAAGTTCAAAACATTGTTACCCTTTTGCTCATCACTGTATATATAGCGCTGTCCTCAGTAGTGTAGCTACCAGGAGGGCAGAGGGTGAGGTCACCCCAGACCCCTGAATCAGAGAGGCCCACCCGAATCTTACACCACTCCAAACTGTATCTGTGTGAGCAGCACACCAATACAGTTAATCTTTACATTCTGAATGGCCCCACTATCTTTGCACCCCATATACTATACAATACCATCAATTTTTGTGCTCCAACAGTCTTAGAGGGATCTATCCACTGTGGGTTAGTGTCAGACCAATAGCGGTGGTTTTCTTTGTTAACTTCACCATTCACAAAAAAGTTTGCCTCATCACTGAACATAATGTTCTGTGTAAACTGAGGGTCCTGTTCCAATTTTTGTTTTGCCCATTCTGCAAATTCAGTGCGCCGATCTGGGTCATCCTAATATCCGCCGAAGGGATGTTTGACTGATGCCACTCTCAAGTGACATGCGGCGAGTTCTACGCTGTGGGCTCTTGCTGAATGAAGCTAGGACAGCCACTGATGTTTCTTCATTAATGACAGTTTTCTTGAGTCCACATTTTGGCAAATCCAACACTGAACCTGTTTCACGAAATTTGGCAAGCAGTTTGCTAACTGTAGCATGGGAGATGGGTGGTCTCGTAGGGTGTCTTGCATTGAAATCTGCTGAAATGACCCGGGTACTGCGTTCATCAAACATCAACACAATTTCTATCCGCTCCTCACGTGTTAACCTCTGCGACATGTCAATGGCTGTAAACAAAGAGAAACTTGTAAGTAACTCATGAAAGAATAAAGTTACGTTAAAACCAAGCACACCATTGTTTTTCTTATGAAATTCTCAATAAGTCTGATGTGTCACATGACCCTTTTCCCATTGAAAAAAATAAAGTTGGATCCAAAATGGCTGACTTCAAAATGGCCACCATGGTCACCACCCATCTGGAAAAGTTTTCCCCCTCCGATATACTAATATGCCACAAACAGGAAGTTGATATCACCAACCATTCCCATTTAATTTAGGTGTATCCATATAAATGGCCCACCCTGTAGTGTCCTCTCCAATTTACTGCCCATTTATCATACAACAGTATATCCACCTCCCAATCCAACCATAGATATCATCTAATTCTTTGTATTACTTGGATATTTGGGTTATTGTTGTGGATTTATCACTGCTAAAATCAGTAGAAATTACACCTGAATTACATTGTATGGCAGTAATGACATTGTGTCACCTTGTAAAAGGTTTCAGAGGTCAAGGTAGATAATTAAAGTCCATTTCATCTATATGCTAATGAATTGGCTGCGTGGCCTGGTCTGGTCCCTTTAAATAACATCTGCTGCTCCTGTTGATGACACCACGGAATGTTGTGGTTTCTGGCTCCGCCTCCTTGCATTATGACATCACACACATTATATAAGGAGCTGCAGAGACAACATTCCATCTGAAAGTTGCAGTTATTGGAGAGAGAGGTAAGTCGGCTCTATGTCACCTCTTGTTGTGTCCTTCATTCTCTTCTTTCATCTATTTCTCATTTATTTTTTATTCATTAAGGATTCTTTATTCTATATAATACAACAGGTCCAAAATGAATACTGAACCCCTCAGATTAGGTGACGTCCATGTTTTACAGCAGTTCTTCCAATAGTAAAGACAGATACATCCCGTCACATCCTATATATCCAAGTGCAGAAATGACAGTGATTTACCGATTCTCCATCACATCTTATTGGTTTCTGACTTACTTGCTTAGATACTTCATGTGATGTCACTGAATGTTATGGTTATTAGCTCTGCCCACATTAGCTCTTATTTTTCATGTCATGGAATGTTCTCGTTGCTGGTTTTGCCCCCATCATCTACTATTTGTAATGTTTTGGTTGTTGGTCCCTGATTTGGCACCCAGATAAGCCAAGCTGAAGGATGATGATAATGGACTTTATCTTGTTACCTCATGAACATTCTTGGTGTTGCCCCTCAGGAGGTGGCCAGTTGACATTTACTTGTGTTCAACTATATAAAGTGTGCTGCTTATCTGATGGTTAGTGCTGCGCTCACTCATTACTAGTGATGGGCGAGCACTAAAATACTCGGGTGCTCATTGCTTGAGCCAAGCACATTCGAATACTCGGTTGCTCGACTCGAGCAATGAGCCCAATGTAAGTCTATGGGAAATTCAAGCATTTTTCAGGCGGTTCCCTCCGGCGATCTGCAGAGGGCCTAAAAATTGCCCAAATCGAAGGGAACAGTGCTTAAATTGCATGGGAACAGCATGGGGAAGACCCCTGGAAGCATTTCTGACTCCCAAGTCACTGCTGCCAACAATGTTGTCAGAGGTATTACGCCACTTTTACGGACACACAATAAAACACAAAAACGAAACCAAAATGGATTTTCCTGGGAAATATGTTAAGGAACATCCTTTCCATGGTAGTGACTTGTATATAAGGCAAAATAAATAACCAAAAACAAAAATACTCCACATCTTGGTCTATGTTCACAAGTAGCGTTTTTGATGCGTTTTTGCACTTTTGCATTGCTTTCAACCGTGACAAATGCATTCACCAGGAAATGTCATTTTGACATTTTACAACCTTATCTGGCCATGTGCTGTGTGAGACATGATCAGACATATCCTGTTTCATTTATGAAGGAGGGACTCTGAAAGTCACAAAGCCTATTTTTATAGGGCCATCAGGCAGCCTTTACTACTTTTAAAGGGTCAGCAGTCGGCCCTCGCTATTCTTAAAGAGCCATCAGCCGGCTATGCTTTGTCATTCCCATTACTAAAGATTGGGTCTTCTATACTGTTATTGCATATGCAGTGAGTGGCAGGTCTGCCCAAAATTTGGATACACCCCTGTGATGAAAGCCGGCCGGTGGGTGCAGCTCTCTGGCGCCCCCTTACCTCTCAGGTCAGTCAAGGTACTGCACCTAGAGAAAGTAGTGCCAGGAAGCTGCAACCAGCGCAGGGAACACGGTAGTGTGTTATCCCTTCAACGTCACTAAACCGTAACGTCACTACACAGCACAACTCGCTAGCGCCCTCTTAGCCTCAGGTCAGTCAAGGAACTGCACCTAGGATAAGCGGTCGCCAGGGAGACTGTCCTGTAACCTACTGGGTATCGGGGCCCTCTGTAGTGAGGGCGGTATATATATCTTCCTTGGCCGCGCCAGGAATATATATATCTGAACCTCCGACCGTCACTACCAGCCTTCCCCAATCCCCAGTTGGTATGCTGCCACCAGTCCCTATTTTAGATATACGCCCAGTCCGTGAATGGGCCTATATCGGGTCAGGAACCAACCCTGGGTAGCGTTTTTGGCTTGAGCCGAGCTCACACGGACGTGCGTTCGTTATGCAGAATAAAAGGCAGGCCCACAATTACTTGAGGTAATTGATTATAATAATACACTAGATACACGATATACAACTAAATATACACAGGTATAAGGTCAGGCTAAACTATACAACAATGGAATACAACACACAGAATCACCACAGCATATCAGTTACCGGTTTCTTGATTTTCTTGTGACGCAGGGAGAGGATTCTGCGGTCGCAGGCACAGTTCTTTGTTACAGGCTGAGGCCTACCACCGCATGGTCAAACTGCTCCTCCCCTTGGTGGCCTCAGCTGGTGCTCAGATGTTCAGCACCCCACTCTTGGGTCAAGACTGACTTGTCTCTTGTCTGTCCTGCTATCTTACCTGCCCCGTCCCGCCCACTGCTGGTGAGGTCAGCTGGCTCAGTCTCCACCCTCAGGTCTAACTTCGATCAGAAGCCCAAATTCTAAGGAACCCAATAACTTCTTCTGGGATGGTCTCAGGATACCCCCAGGGGTTCCCATGGATTCGGGCCGCCGTAACCGACCTTTTGATATCAATTATGATACCATACGGTCCTCAGGAATGGCTCCGCGCTATATCTTGGCTTCCAGAGCACGTACAAACGTCTACCGCGGAGGCTTGTGTGCGCAATGGCTCCGGGACGCCGTGATATTTTTTTATTGGCCCATCCCACGCAACATGCGTGTACTATTCATGTTTCTATATCTTATGCCTCCATGCTTGTGACAGACAAAGAAACTAGTCCTATGGGACAAATGGTCAGGTACAGATAGACGAAGCACCCCCCCCTGCTGGCTGTGTTTCCTCTCGAAGTCTTTGAAGCTCCTAGCATTCAAGTGTTAAGTAGGCTTCTTATCTTACAGGAGCCTGGATGGGGGGAAACTATCTAGTTGACGTTTTAACAGAAGGTCCCAAGGGTGGGGGCTGCTGAAGTGTGGCCATCCCTGGATATGATTTATCATTACCAAGATGGCGGCTACAGGTTCATCACACCTCCCCCTATACGAGGGCGCGAGGGGGTAGCACATTCCTGTGTTCCCCCGTGCGTCCTTCTGCACCCTCCCCTTGCCGGGATAACCCGTCAGCGTTACCGTGGTCACGGCCTCTTCTGTGGCGAATGGAGAAGTGGTACTGCTGGAGAGCGAGGCTCCAGCGTAGCAACCTGCCATTCGACCCAGAGACCGTGTGTAACCAGCTGAGGGGGTTGTGGTCCGTCTCCACGGTGAAATGGCTCCCGTACAAGTAGGGCTGCAGACGCTGCAGGGCCCATACAATTGCCAGGCATTCTTTTTCCACCGTGGAGTAAGCCACCTCCCGGGGCAGTAGCTTCCTGCTCAGGTACAAGACAGGATGTTCCTGGCCTGTCGTGTTGACCTGACTTAGCACAGCACCGAGGCCAAAGTCACTGGCGTCGGTCTGTACCACAAACGGCCGGTCGAAGTCGGCAGCTTGCAGTACAGGGGAGCTACTTAGGGCGGCCTTGAGTGCCCCGAAAGCTGTCTCGCAGGCGACTGTCCAGTCGACTGCGACGGGCAGCTTCTTCTTGGTGAGGTCCGTCAGGGGCTTGGCCAGGGTGCTATAGTGTGGGACGAACCTCCTATAGTACCCGGCGGTCCCCAAGAAGGACATCACCTGCTTTTTGGTCCTAGGAGTGGGCCAGGATGCGATGGCATCCACTTTCCCCGGTTCTGGCTTCAGAACCCCCCCGCCTACCCGGTGACCCAGGTAGAGGACCTCACTCATGCCCAGCTGGCACTTTTCCGGCTTGATGGTCAAGCCTGCCCGGTGGATCCGACCGAGCACCTGCCGCAGGTGCTCTAGGTGATCCTCCCAAGTGGGACTGAAGACTGCAATATCGTCCAAGTACGCAGCCGCGTACCCTTCAAGTCCCTCAAGCAGCGTATTGACCATCCGCTGAAAAGTGGCAGGGGCATTCTTCATGCCGAATGGCATCACTGTGGACTCGTACAGTCCAAAAGGGGTGATAAAGGCAGAGCGTTCCCTTGCCGCGGGGGTCAGAGGAATCTGCCAGTACCCCCGGCTCAGATCCATGATGGTCAGGTACTTAGCCCCGGCCATCCGATCGAGCAGGTCATCGATGCGTGGTATGGGGAACGCATCGGTGGCCGTTACAGCGTTGAGCCCCCGGTAGTCCACGCAGAACCGTGTAGTTCGGTCCTTCTTTGGTACGAGGACTACAGGCGAGGCCCACGCGCTGCTGGATGCCTGGATCACCCCCAGCTTCAGCATCTCGTCTATCTCTTGGCGCATGTTTCCCTGCACCTCGAAAGAGACCCGATATGCTGAACGCCGGATCGGCGGGTGATCGCCAGTGTCCACGTCGTGGACAGCCATCTCAGTCCTTCCGGGCAGGCTGCTGAACAGCCCCCGGAAGGGGTGCAGGGTGGTCCCCAGCTGGGACCGTTGGTCCTCCGTGAGCTGGTGGCCAACCCCCACATCCTCGATGGACCCACCCGCCTTGGCTTGGGTGAGCAGATCCAGGAGGGTTTCTACCTCTCCTTCCTCGGGAAGGTTGCACACTGGGTGGGCAGTCGCTTCCCGCTCATGATGAGCCTTCATCATGTTCACGTGGAAGGCCTTCCTCCTTCCACGGGCGTGATCCAGGGTGACCAGATAGGTGACGGCATTGAGTTTCTGGTGCACGAAGTAGGGACCTTCCCAGGCTGCCTGAAGCTTGTTCTGTGGTACGGGGACCAGTACCCACACCTTTTGACCCACCTGGTAGGTCCTCTCACAAGCATTCTGGTCGTACCACCGCTTCTGGTCGGCCTGGGCCTGGGCCATATTGTCCTGCACCAGCTTTGCCAAGGCCATCATCCTGTCCCGGTGGCGCACGACATACTCGATGACCGACACCTCGGGGGTGGCCAAATCCCCTTCCCATGCTTCCTTCACCAGAGCCAGGGGGCCCCGTACCCGTCGCCCGTACAGGAGCTCAAAGGGGGAGAACCCCGTTGAGGCCTGCGGAACTTCCCGGTAAGCAAATAGGAGGTGTGGGAGGTAACGCTCCCAGTCTCTCCCGTGGGAGTCGACCAACATCTTAAGCATCTGCTTTAAGGTGCCATTGAACCGCTCACACAGGCCATTAGTCTGTGGGTGATACGGGCTGGCCACCAGATGTTGCACCTGCATTTGCTTACAGAGGGACTCCATCAGCCGCGACATGAACTGGGTCCCTCGGTCGGTGAGCATTTCTTGGGGGAAACCCACTCTGGAGAAGATCTCCAGTAAGGCGGTAGCCACCTTGTCGGCCCGAATGGACGACAAAGCTACCGCTTCCGGGTACCGGGTGGCATAGTCCACTACCGTGAGTATGAAGCATTTCCCGGAGTGGCTGGGAGTGGACAGAGGTCCAATAAGATCCACAGCAACCCTCGAGAAAGGCTCTTCGATGATTGGCAGAGTTACCAGTGGGGCTTTGGGGCGCGGCCCCGCCTTCCCCACCCTCTGACAGGTGTCACACGAACGGCAGTAGGCACCCACCGCGGCTCCCATCCCAGGCCAGTAGAAATGCTGAGCTATCCTGGCCTTGGTTTTAGCGATCCCTAGGTGTCCGGCCATCGGAATCTCGTGTGCGATCCGCAACAATTCCGCCCTGAACGGATAGGGTACCACTAACTGTCGGTCCCTGGGCCACGCCTCCGGTGAACCCTGCTGGACCGTTACCCGGTACAGCCGTCCCTGGTCCCAGACCACACGCTCGCAGTCCGACTCCATGGGAGGCTGTGCCGCCTGTTCCTTGAGAGCTTTCAGGCTGTCGTCTGCTTCCAACGCAGCCTGAAATTCCTGACTTGATGTGGCCAGAATCGACGAAACTGCCACATCCTCTGTCAGCCCCTCCGGGCATGTCACCTGGCCGCCGTCTGAACCGGCAGACACTTGGTCAGAAGTGGGGAAGCCGTCGGACCTCTGCAAGGCTCCTTGGGCTCCGGCGCTCCCACTCCTGGTGACAGCGGCTATGACCGCTGTGACCGTGGGTAGTGCCTGCTTCCCCTCTGTTTCTGACCAAGCCGCCCGATCAGGCAGGCTTCCTAGGCCTTTGGACATCTCGGATGTGGGGAACTCCTGCCCTGGGGTCTTACCTGGCGGCTCCTCTCTTGGGACACCCCCACCCCCCATGGCCTGTTCCTCCCCCTGCAGTGGGCCTATACTCAGCAGCCTGGATACCCCTGGGAGCCCTACACTGCCGGTAGCTGCCCCCCTCTCCATCCCTGAGCTTCCCTCTACAGAATCCTGCCCGCCCCCTCCCTCACCGGAGGACAAGAGGTCACGGCACGCCGGCTGAGCACCTCTGCGGGCATCCCCACACTCCCCACCTGCTTTCACTAACCCTGTTTGTGTTGTGTCTGTGCAGGTGTTACCCTCAGGTTTCACTCCCTCCTCCTCAGCAGGACACACACTACATACAACATGGTTGGCATTAGCAGCAGACAAATCAATACACTCTTGGGGGGCCGAACTTGGGGGTTCAGAGGGTACATACTGCGATACTAGACGCCCCAAGTCGGTCCCTAATAAAACATTTGCGGGAATATTGGGCGTTACTCCCACCTCCCGCATCCCCCTTCCGGCACCCCAGTCCAAATACACCATGGCAACGGGAAGTGCCGGCTCCACGCCTCCAACCCCGGAGACGGAAAGAGTCTTTCCTGGTACCAAGTCCTGGGGGGACACCACCTCAGGCCGTACCAGTGTTCGTTCAGCGCCCGTGTCCCGCAGTCCCATGACCGCAGAACGGCCTATGGTGACGGGTTGGATGTTGTCCAGGGACCTACCACCACCCCCTCCCACACACAAAACATTGGGCGCTCTCTGGGACTGGGATGGGGTCTTTTGGCGCTGGGGACACTCAGCCCTAAAGTGTCCTGGTTTGTTGCATAGATGACAACGTCTTACGTCTGGTCCTTGCCTGGAGAGGGCAACAGGGGGATACACCCCTTGTGTTCTAGGGGCCGGGGAAACAGGGGCATGACTGGGCTTACCCCCTCTCCAGGTGCTGCTGGCAGACTTCTTCAGCTCAGGCGCCCTGTTATTGGCATACTCGTCTGCCAGGGCGGCTGTAGCAGAAGCCCCTGTTGGTTTTCGGTCACGGAGGAACTGTCGGAGGTCCTCTGGGCAGTTCCACAAGAACTGCTCCGTGACGAACAGTTCCTGGACCTCCTGGCGGGTAGTAAGCGCTAGACCCGAGGTCCAGTGCTCTGCGGCTCTCAACAGCGCCCGCATATGATCGGTCCAGGTGTCCTTGGGGCCACGCAGCAGGCTCCGGAACTTCTGGCGGTACGACTCGGGAGTGAGGTTGTACTGCCGGATCAGGGCCCGCTTGATGCAGTCGTAGTTCTGTACCTCCCCGGCAGGTAAGTCCCCCAAGGCATCCAGGGACTTACCCCTCAAACGGGGGGTCAGGTATCTGGCCCACTGATCCCGGGCCAGATGGTGCTGAAGACAGGTCCGTTCAAATGCCACCAGAAAGGAGTCCAGGTCCCCATCCTTCTCCAGTAGAGGGAAGTCCTCAGCTCGGACTTTGGACGACTTGGTCTCCTGATGGGTTGGTTGCTCTAGCGGAAGCCCCCGCTGGGCCAGGTCCAGTTGGTGCTGGCGCTCCGCAGCTCGCTCTGCACGCTCCGCAGCCTCCCGGCGCTCTGCAGCTTCACGCTCCGCAGCCTCCCGGCGCTCTGCAGCTTCACGCTCCGCAGCCCGCTCCGCAGCCCGCTCCGCAGCCCGCTCTGCACGCTCCTCCTCCGCTGCCTTCTCTGATGCTGCCAGGAGGGTTTTGTAGACGGCATCGCCATGAGACTGGAGACTTGCCATAGCCGCTTGTAAAAGGGCTTGTGATCTGGACAGGCTGGGCTGGGTAGGTGGTGGGCAGCCCACTGCGGGACCGTATACTGGGGACTGGCTCCCTGAGGTGCCCGGGCTAGACTCCTCCTCGCCATGAGTAACAATGTCCTCCCCTCCTGCCACACGGACCGTAGCATTAGCCTCCTGCAGGGTCTTGCTCCTGGTGCCGTCTGCCATCTTGGTAACCGACACCGCTGCAACCCTGAGTTTGCACACACCTTGTTATACTTTTAGCCTGACCGTCTAACGTTGGGCTGACCTTAAGACTCCAGCAGTGGAAGTTACCACTGGCAGTCTTTAGTGCCTGGGAGTAGGGGTCCCACAACACTATTATTCTGCAATCCCACCGCTCTGCCACCAATGTGATGAAAGCCGGCCGGTGGGTGCAGCTCTCTGGCGCCCCCTTACCTCTCAGGTCAGTCAAGGTACTGCACCTAGAGAAAGTAGTGCCAGGAAGCTGCAACCAGCGCAGGGAACACGGTAGTGTGTTATCCCTTCAACGTCACTAAACCGTAACGTCACTACACAGCACAACTCGCTAGCGCCCTCTTAGCCTCAGGTCAGTCAAGGAACTGCACCTAGGATAAGCGGTCGCCAGGGAGACTGTCCTGTAACCTACTGGGTATCGGGGCCCTCTGTAGTGAGGGCGGTATATATATCTTCCTTGGCCGCGCCAGGAATATATATATCTGAACCTCCGACCGTCACTACCAGCCTTCCCCAATCCCCAGTTGGTATGCTGCCACCAGTCCCTATTTTAGATATACGCCCAGTCCGTGAATGGGCCTATATCGGGTCAGGAACCAACCCTGGGTAGCGTTTTTGGCTTGAGCCGAGCTCACACGGACGTGCGTTCGTTATGCAGAATAAAAGGCAGGCCCACAATTACTTGAGGTAATTGATTATAATAATACACTAGATACACGATATACAACTAAATATACACAGGTATAAGGTCAGGCTAAACTATACAACAATGGAATACAACACACAGAATCACCACAGCATATCAGTTACCGGTTTCTTGATTTTCTTGTGACGCAGGGAGAGGATTCTGCGGTCGCAGGCACAGTTCTTTGTTACAGGCTGAGGCCTACCACCGCATGGTCAAACTGCTCCTCCCCTTGGTGGCCTCAGCTGGTGCTCAGATGTTCAGCACCCCACTCTTGGGTCAAGACTGACTTGTCTCTTGTCTGTCCTGCTATCTTACCTGCCCCGTCCCGCCCACTGCTGGTGAGGTCAGCTGGCTCAGTCTCCACCCTCAGGTCTAACTTCGATCAGAAGCCCAAATTCTAAGGAACCCAATAACTTCTTCTGGGATGGTCTCAGGATACCCCCAGGGGTTCCCATGGATTCGGGCCGCCGTAACCGACCTTTTGATATCAATTATGATACCATACGGTCCTCAGGAATGGCTCCGCGCTATATCTTGGCTTCCAGAGCACGTACAAACGTCTACCGCGGAGGCTTGTGTGCGCAATGGCTCCGGGACGCCGTGATATTTTTTTATTGGCCCATCCCACGCAACATGCGTGTACTATTCATGTTTCTATATCTTATGCCTCCATGCTTGTGACAGACAAAGAAACTAGTCCTATGGGACAAATGGTCAGGTACAGATAGACGAAGCACCCCCCCCTGCTGGCTGTGTTTCCTCTCGAAGTCTTTGAAGCTCCTAGCATTCAAGTGTTAAGTAGGCTTCTTATCTTACAGGAGCCTGGATGGGGGGAAACTATCTAGTTGACGTTTTAACAGAAGGTCCCAAGGGTGGGGGCTGCTGAAGTGTGGCCATCCCTGGATATGATTTATCATTACCAAGATGGCGGCTACAGGTTCATCACAACCCCAATACCCCTTTGAAAATTTGGATGCACCCCAATACCCCTTTGAAAATTTGGACGCACCCCAAAACCCCTTTGAAGAGACTTAGAGGATGTTCCCATAATTAGGAAGTGGGTCTCCCATACTGTTTGCCTATGCAGTGAATGCAAGGGTTGCCAAAAATTTGGAGGCACTCCAATGCCCCTTGGAAGAGATGTGGAGGTCAGAGGGCCTCCTGAAAACAATGTTCCCACTATTAGGAAGTGGGTCTCCCATTGTGTTTGTCTATGCAGTGAATTCAAGGGTTGCCAAAAATGGGCACTCGGCATGATGGGAGGAAGGAGGTTCAGGGTGAAGAATATGTGGTCCAGACTCACGGCTACTGAGAATTGACCATGTGGAAGACAGGGTGGTGGTGGTGGTGGCTAAGTGACTGGAAGCATTATCTGCTATCCAACCAATAACCTTTTCACACTGCTCTGTATTCAATAGTGGTGTTCTGCGGTCCCCTATTAATTGGGACAGGAAGGTCGAGCGAGAAGATGTGGGTGTTTGTTGTGGCACAATTTCAGATTGCCCACGACCTTGGCCTCTGCATGCACCATCACATCAACTTCCCCGTCCCTTGCCACGTGCCTTGCCCATCTTAAATGAAGGACAATATCTTCCACGCTCACCACAAATGGCTGAATTTGGAGCGAACTTATATGTGATCCGTGTGACGGACAAACCACAGTTTTAAATATCTGGCCTGTAGGTGACTATTTTGAACAGCAAACTTGTGTCAATAGCTTCACTGACACACTGAAATTTTTTTAATGGAGGCCAGAAATGGCAGTATTTTCAGTGCAAATATATGTGATCTGTGCGACGGACAAATCACAGTTTTAAATAGCTGGACCTGGCTGTATTCTGCAATGCCAACAAGCAAATAACGCAGAAAAACGGTGTTCTCTAGTTTGCATTTTAAGCAAATAATGAGGATTAAGATCCAAAATAAAATTATTCCTGGCCACTGAGACCTGGGCCTATTTCTAGAAATATTTAACAGCAGCAGCAGCAGCAGACAAAACTGGAATAGAGCCTCTTGTGCTATATGCACTGCAGTCTGCTATATACACTGCCTGCCTGATATCTCTGCAGATGGATTAGTCCTCAGAAGGACTGTTTGTTGAGATGGATATGTGTCTCTAATATCGTTTTGTATACCTACACTAACTAGAAACAAGAAAATCTCTCCCTAGCTCAGCAGCACCTCTCCCTACACTGTCTGATTCTGGAGTGACTGTGACAAGCACGGCGGTGCCAGTTCTGATATAGACCTGATGACGCTGTGCAGCCATCCAATCACTATAATGCCACAACCACCATGGCTGCAGCATTACAATGAGTGGCAGGCAATCCCTGCATGTTGATTGGCGCTCTAAAGAGCACCATATATGCAGGGAGGGGACCCGAGCGCCCGCCGAGCAACCTGGAAATACTCGTCGAGCGCCGAGCATCTCGAGTAGTGAGATGCTCGAGCGAGCACCGAGCAGTAGCGAGCATGCTCGCTCATCACTACTCATTACATGTAAGTGCATTACTCTGTCTGGGTCTCCTACCACATCCAAAATATATTGAACCCCATATTAGAGCCACCACTCCTGAATTTGTCTCTTCCTATCCTACCCCTGGTATATGGGGAGAGATATCTACTCCTGTGGGAGGGATAGTTTATAGTGGCGTGGATGGAGCACACTTGATCACTCCAAAAAATAAACCAGGAGGAGATAGACAGGATGACTGAGGCACAATTGTCACCTCAGGCCTCCACCTATCCTGGACAGGTTGGGAGTTAAACTAGCAAATAAACTAAATAAATATGCTAATATAATGAATGGAATAGTGAAACAATAAGTTCTATTCATACTCTTAATGAGGAGGCTGCTCAGGTTAGGAAGGTAGCCCTTCACAGAATTACCCTTAACTACCTGTTAGCAATTGAAGGTGGAACTTGTGCTGTTATAGCTGAGGAATTCTGCTTCTGGATTGAAGATGCACATGATTAAAATGAGAGAAACATGGACATGGTAAAAGAGCTGCAACAAAAAGCTAGAGACATACATCCAAGGAGGGATGGAATTCCTTCTTCTGGATGGAGTCTATCAGAGTTTGGTTAAACAATATACTCTTAACTTTGCTAAAGCCAATAGTGGTAGTGATAGGATTGATTGTATTCATCTTGATTGCCTGGAAATTATTAATGTGATGTGTTTCTCATTGCAGGAAATGAATTATACTTTGGAATCACTGTCGACACAGACAGAAGAGGACCAATAATATGTCCGCCCTTGATTTTAACCATAGGAAGGATGACACTACAGCTACAGAGGTGACCGTCTGATAGCCTAGCTCGACTACCCACCTCTCCTGAAGACCCTTTCAGCCTTTTGAGACTTGGGTGGAGGACATCATCTCTGAAAATAGGGTCCCAGAGCTGCACCCCAACAGTTTGAGCAGCACTCTCACTCTCCGGAGTGTTTCTTGTGGTGGGATGCAGGTCTGGACAACAGTCGTCTGTCGTCCTTCTATTAGATAGATAGGAATGAATGTATGTGTGTGTATGCTTTAATAAAGATTGAGGAATGCTTAGATGAAATGACAACTATAAGGCAGCCAGGAATGGATGTCAGACATCCCATCATCTATGCAGGCTAGCTGCATACTTCGTGTAGTACGGGCTGTCAAAGGGGTCATTTCACAATAGGCAGGAACATAGGTAGCGCAGGTCTGGACCGCTGTCGTCATCCTATTAGGTAGATAGGAATGAATGTATGTGTGTCTATGCTTTAATACAGATTGAGGAATGCTTAGATGAAATGACAACTATAAGGCAGCCAGGAATGGATGTCAGACATCCCATCATCTATGCAGACTAGCTGTATACTTTGTGTAGTACGGGCTGTCAAAGGGGTCATTTCACAATAGGCAGGAACATAGTTAGCTAGGTTACATAATGTGTAATAATGAAACTATCAAAGGGTGAGGTACTGTGGAAGAAATGACAATTCCATTGTCCTCCCTTTGATCTTAATATCTCTACATTTTGTATAATAATTAGAAAATGTTCAATAAAAACAATTTGAACAAGAAATAGAATATCTTTTCGTGACTCCTTCATGAACATTGTGTATACTAAATACTAAAATACTGTAAGAGCCGCCCCCGGCTGAGCCAAGCTGAAGGGGGAGAATGGACTTTATCTGGTCACTTCATGAACATTCTTGATGTTGTCCCTCAGGAGGGGCCAGTTGGCATTGTAGATGTGTATAACCTTATAAAATGTGCTGCTTATCTGATGGTTAGTGCTGCGCTCACTCATTACATGTAAGTGCATTACTCAGTCACTAAGCGCTCGCTCACACAGTCATCGATTCTCTCATGCGAGAGAATAGGGCCGATTATGCTGATGTCACTTGGAGCAAACTCTGTCAGAGTTTGAGCCAAGTGTAATCTTAGGCCACGTTCACACATACAGTATTTGGTCAGTATTTTACATTAGTATTTATAAGCCAAAACCAGGAGTGGAACAATCAGAGGAAAAGTATCATAGACACATGTGCACCACTTCTGCATTTTTCACCCACTCCTGGTTTTGGCTTACAAATGCTGATATAAAATACTGACCAAATACTGAACATGTGAACGTTGCCTTAGTGTGATCTAACTCTGTTGCATAAGAGAATCGTATCATAGGTGCGGAAAAGACAGAGAACTTTTTAGTTCTCCATCTTCTCTATTCTCTGTGTCCACGGTAATGGGACTGCACTTGGATGACATCCGAGTGCAGTCTGATATTTTACAAGCATGCTACAATTTTTTTTCTCATGCCGTATCTACATGAGAAAAAAATTGCAGATCTGCACTGCCCCGTATTATAACATTGGGCCTACTGCTACCTGATAAAACATCGGATAGCACTCAGCTATGTTATATTGTCCTGTGAGCGGGCCCTTATTGTAATAAACTAACTTTCTTTTCCCTTGCAACAGCTGTCATAACATTGGTTTATTATCCAAACATGACCCCCGTCTATTACTGAGAGCTGTAGAAGACCATGTACACTCCAGCAGTAATCACTTACATTTCCTTTGTGTAATATGATTAGAGTTGAGCCACCCCCCCCGTAGTGTTCAGGTTCGGTTCGGTTCGTCGAACACCGTTAAAACCAATGGCAGGCAAACAAAAACACATAGAAACACATAGAAAACACCTTCAAAGGTGTCCAAAAGCTGACAAACTGCTCAGAAGACACAACTAACACATGGAAAAGTGACAAGTACATATAGTCATGCGAAAAGAAAAGAGGTGGAGGAGTAAAAGGAGGGGGAGACACAGATATAGGCATGTCATGCCCTTCTAAAATCAAGAAAGGCTGGAGTAAAAATCTAAAATCAGCCTACCAACACCCAGACGTCGTGACAAGAAAATTAAAAAAAGAAATATCTTTAGGTAGAATGGCGGTTCCATTCAGAACACTTTCCTTACAAGACGTAGTGGTATCCCCGTTGGGAGTCGTGCCAAAAACGGAACCCAATACATTCGGACTAATCCACCATTTGTCATATCCAAGGGGCAGGTCAGTAAACGACAACATCAACGTGGAACCAGGTACAGTAGTATATACTGTACATCCTTTGACAAGGCAATCAGGCGGGTCAAGAAGTTGGGAAGGGCCACCCTAATGGCCAAAACAGACGTTGAGGGGGCGCCTATTGGGCTGCTTCTGGGAAGGAGCATACTATATAGATCGCTGTTTGCCCATGGGGTGCTCCAGATCCTGCTCACTATTTGAGGCGTTTAGTTGCTTCCTCGAATGGGTTGTCATGGACGTTTCTAAGGGGGCACATATTATCCATTACCTCGACAACTTCTTATGCCTGGGCCCAAAAGATTCACCACAGTGTGAATACACGCGGCAGTCCACCTGTGAGAAGGAGAGAGCTGGAGGGAGAGCGGACACCACAGAGCCGAGGAGTTACATTGATGACATCTTAATAATCTGGACTGAGTCTGAACGAGAACTTCTAAATTTCCATGACGAATTCAATACATTTCATCCCACCATAAACTTGACATTGGACTAGTCAAAAACGGAAATCAACTTCCTGGATATCACCATAAAAATTCAAAATGGTTCAATCCAGACCTCGGTGTATTGGAAACCTATTGACCATCCCACACACCTCAGACGGGGACAGCTGTCACCCAAAATACATTAAAAAGTCCATCGTCTACAGTCAGGCCCTTAGATATAATTGTATCTGTTCCAGCCCAAAGGACAGGGATGAACACTTAAACCATCTTAAAAAAGACAATTTTAAATCAAGGCTACCACCCCACCTCCTTTGATGATCAGATCATTAGGGCCACAAGGATCCCTAGAAGTCAATTACTTCAATACGGAGAAAAAGAGGAAAATAATTGTCTTCCTCTGGTGGTGACCTACAACCCACAGCTTGAGGTACTAAGAAAAACTGCTAAAAAACATCATATCCTAGGGTTTGGAGCGGATGGATTCTCTTTCAGGACTCACCTGATTTTCATGACCTATTCTAATAGTTTCAACAGATGCTTGCGATTGGGTTCATAATTAGTCACAACGGCATAAGGACCCCCCCTCCCACTCTCCCTTGACCCTCTGTCTTTTCTTCTCTCTTTTCTCCCTCCTTTTCTTTTTTCTTTTTATATGGGCTTTTCAGATACAATATAGAAATTGCCTCAACATATGATCCTCTTATAGGCGGATATCTTATAAACATTATATTGTTCAATACACTATCATTTGAATTGTTATTTGAAAAAAGTGACACCATTTGAACTTTGGACATTTTTTATATGTCTATTTTGTTATATTTTCTTCAAAGTCGAATACAAAACAATAAATTTTTTCTTGATCTGCAAACTGTAAAATGATTCATAATTAATTATTAATTGATGTTTAATTGATATTTAATAAAACAGATTGAATATAAAAACTTCATATCCTATACAAAAGTGATTGGCTAAGTATAAAAGGAGAAGAAAAGGAAAAATGTGTTTGAAAGCACTCAGGATCACCAAAAATACAAATAAATAATAATATTGAAGTTTATTAAACAAAGAAAAAAACAAAACAATTAAAAACACTTAAAGGGAATCTGTCACCCCCTGGGACCTATCAGACCACTAATATGGGCATACAGGTGATAGAAATGTGAATCTATACATACCTGTATGGCCCATATTGGCGGTCTTGTGGCTGTGAAATTGCTTTTTATTACTTGTGGGTTATGCTGTGTTTCTGTCCGGGGGACGGGAAGAAATCCCACCTACTTTTTTAATTAAAATATTTCTCCCCTCCCCTGCACGTCACAGAGCCCTGTGACGTGCAGTACCCATGGCCGGATCCTGCGCCTGCGCACTTGACCTGTTATTTCCCTGCCGTCTGTGTACAAGTGTAGAGCAGGGATCTAGTGCGCAGGCGCCGGGATGTCAGAGTGACTCGCCTGCGCACAAGTTCCCTGCTCTACACTTGTAGATCCGGCCATGGGAACTGTGACGGGCAGGGGAGGTGAGAAATATCTTAATTAAACTGTGACGGGCAGGGGAGGTGAGAAATATTTTAATTAAACAAGTAGGTGGGATTTCTTCCCGCCCCCCGGACGGGAGCACAGCGTAACCAACAAGTAATAAAAAGCAATTTCACAGCCGCAAGACGATAATATGGGACATACAGGTAAGTATAATACCTCATCTAATTGATACATATAAATATCAAACAACCTCCTCCTATGTATCAGGTGCCAAAATATCTAAAGCTACTCTGGACAAGCAGTTTGTGACGCCCTCCCTGAGCCGTTTGGGGGGTGTACTCAGACGGCGGGCCGGTGGTATGGTGTGGTGGGATGTCGTCGTGGCCGTGGCCCGATCCGTGCCCATGGCTGTCACAATAAAAAGATGGGCTTTTGGATGAATGGTTGTTCGACTACGCCACCTGTGGTTTCTGGTGAAGGCCACCAGCACTGCAACAGTCCTTTGAGGCTGATGTTCTGGCAGCTTGGTTGGTACTACTCCCCACAGGTGGAGCGGCGCCTCAGGGCAGCGGAAGAAGAGAGAGGGGGTATACAGAGTAGAGCGCTGGCGGGTGCAGAGCCGCGGAGGAATGAACAGTCAGAGGCAGTAATTGAAGTCATCCAAGTCTTTACTCACAGTTGTGCTTTCTCAGCTCAGAGCTTCTCTCTGCTGTCACACGGCGAGCTGCGGCCGCCAGGGTGGGGTTCAGCACACTCCGGGTAGTTCAGGTGCACTTGACAGGACCCACGCTCTAGTGTGTTCCTCTCTCTGGTTGTACTTTTACCGCCTTGTGTCCCCCACTGAGTCCCGTACAGGTACTGCGATGTCCTATATGGGTAACTTGTAGCTCCCGGACCGACTGGGTGCCCTTTTTGGTGACTGTGGTGTGAACGTGGCGTTAGGCAGGGTCCCTCTGGATAAACGCAGATTAAGGAATACAGGTGGCAACTCTGCTGCATCCGTATCCCCCTGGGATCCAATTAAGCCTCCAGACTTTTCTGACAGGGACGTGAAGTGCAAAGTCAGATAATCGGGGACCGGTACCCCTTCTTGCGGCAGGGTCTCTCTGGCAGGGCCAGAATAAGGGTTGCAGGTGGCAACTCCACTCCGTCCACACCCCCCTGAGATCCTTTTGCCTGTGGAGCTTTTCTCCTCTGCTCCCCTCCTGGGCCTTCTTGGTTGGACTCTGACCGGGGACAGAGCCGGCTATAACTCAACTCTGCCCCAATCCCCCATCTCGAGGCCTGAGACCGGGAACCGCAGACCCCTGAGCTGGCCGCAGCCTTGTGCTGTCAGACCGTCTCAAAGACTCACGACTAAAGACACAGTTATAAAAATGGCCTCTGATTATTTATGATTCTATTAAGTGCTACAGTAAAGTGCTTCCTCCACGCTCACTCACTACATGGTTCCCCCTGACTATTGGTTCCCCCCAACTCCTCTATTCGAGGTCGGGGCAGCACTATGGTGCTTTAGACCTCCCTGCAGAACGGGAGTGGTGTAGTGCTGAGTGTGTGGTTGGGGTCCTGTGTGGTGCTCCATCCTTACCTCGGAGAGGAGATACCACACCTCGTTCTGAGGTGCTGTACCCCTGTGGCGACTGAACCCTCAGGTTCGCGGGCTGCAATAGAGTAAAAGATTGGTACATTTCAGACATTCAAAAAATTTTAAATGCTTTGTAAACAATAAACAATCTTCCCTTTATGGGAGGCTCAGATAATTTAACGTTACAGGATATATGGTATAAACATATTCAACATTAAAGAGACATTATGCATGTAGAAAAATATTATAGAAAAAGTGTTAGCTCAGCAGCATGAGGGACCTGTCCAAAACCCTCAACGTAAGCTCTGGGGTGGCTGCAGGGCATAAAGATCCCGAGTTGGACCTCCAGTAGAGCCACAACCAGACAGGTTTTGCTTCTGAGGTCAGAGGTAGAGATGATTTTGCATACAACCAATAGGGGGCACCTAAATAGGTGCAAACTATGTACAATGTTAGACTGTCTACTGCTCAATGTCCGCTGGGACAAATGTTTGTTTCAGATAAACCGGGTGTAAAAAGGAACATGAAAACAAATAAAAGTTCACACAACAGGGAGGTGCATCCTCCGGGGCTGCTCAACAGTGGTATCCCCACTGGGGAAAAGGCTCGTGCTTGCCGACGGAGCCTGACCGGTCCTCTGCGACCAGGTGTGTGGATGCATCTTCTTTAAACACCCTGTGGACATCCAGGGCATACCACCCACGCTCCCCGTGGTGGCGGGAGTAGGACACCAAATCACCCGGGTAGAGGTTCCGGCCAGGGTGGCCCTGCTGCAGCCGCGACTCGACGTCCCGCCGGTTGACGAAGACGTCCCGGTTAAACTGTGGGCTACGGATGAAGCCCCATCCTGCCTCCTGGTGGAAGCGCACGATAAGGCCTTCCTCCCGGGGGCTTGGACAGATGGCCTCCGCCTGACGGGCCTTTGTTGTAGCAGCTTTGGCGCGCACCTCCAGGCGCTCACAGCGGATCCTCCTCTCTCGCCGCTCCTTCTCGAGCTGGAGGAGCTCCTTATGGCAGAACTCCTCCCACCTCCGCGCTTCAGACAGAGTCTCCCGGAGGAAGCCCATCAGGTCCCCCCCCTGGTTGTTCCAGGCAAACTCTTCTGCCGCCGGGCAGGCGACTGGAGGTGTGGGCAGCGGCAATAACAGGGGGCGTTGCGGGCCCTCTATTGGTGTGGACCGGTCCGGGTTGGGGCAGGTGTGCACCCAGGAGAGTGCAGGGTTCTCCGGATTGGGAGTCGGGAGGCATAGTAGGCCTCTGGGAGTGGCGGTGGCTTGGGCCTCGACCTCCAGAGCCATGAGTTGTACCCAAACGATGGCGCCCAGGGACAGGGGTGACGGCAGGAGATCTAGGAGGACTTCGGTGCATCCCGCGCCCGGGATAGGGGTTTCGGCCTTACCCGCTCTTGGGCTGCACAGGGCCTCCTGGGCTTCCTTCGCCTGGGCTGGGGCCTCAGTAGTCAGGCGCGACGAGCTCTGGCGGCGGGCCATGATCTTGCGCAGCACCTCTTCTCTATATTCGGCAGCGGCCAGTTGTTGGGCCTCTTCGACCCTCTGGGTCAGATCCTGCGTTTCACCGCGGAGGAACTCGGCCTCCTCCACGGTCAGGTGTATTCCCTCCATAGTGAGGGAGGTGGCAGCTGGTGGGCCAGCGACGGAGGGCATCTTCTTCGCGGCGTCCATCTCTGCTGCAGGGTGCGGTCTCTCTAGACTTGTTGTGGCTACACCCTGTCTCCTCCTCCTTTTGGGGCGGCTCCGGGGCGGCTGGCTGATGGGCACTCCTTGGGACGTCCCATCCATCTTGACGGACACTACTATGCGGACAGTCTCTGATGCAAGGGGCGGTCTGTATTTTTGGCACCATTGGAGAGCCAGGCCCACGATAGGAGGTCTTAGGTGGCTGTCGTTTTTGCACATAATGGCGTCCGTTGTTCTTGGGCGGACGCCACATTGTGTGTATAAAGACAGTCTTTTGTGAAACGAGCACAGTACCCAGCGGCAATGGGGATTAACTTCTTCCGTTGCTGCGGGCACGCAATCCTGCCGACTACGCCAAGTTTGTGATGCCCTCCCTGAGCCGTTTGGGGGGTGTACTCGGACGGCGGGCCGGTGGTATGGTGTGGCGGGATGTCGTCGTGGCCGTGGCCCAGTCCGTACCCAGGGCTGTCACAATAAAAAGATGGGCTATTGGATGAGTGGTTGTTCGACTACGCCACCTGTGGTTTCTGGTGAAGGCCACCAGCACTGCAACAGTCCTCTGAGGCTGATGTTCTGGCAGCTTGGTTGGTACTACTCCCCACAGGTGGAGCGGCGCCTCAGGGCAGCGGAAGAAGAGAGAGGGGGTATACAGAGTAGAGCGCTGGCGGGTGCAGAGCCGCGGAGGAAAGAACAGTCAGAGGCAGTAATTGAAGTCATCCAAGTCTTTACTCACAGTTGTGCTTTCTCAGCTCAGAGCTTCTCTCTGCTGTCACACGGCGAGCTGCGGCCGCCAGGGTGGGGTTCAGCACACTCCGGGTAGTTCAGGTGCACTTGACAGGACCCACGCTCTAGTGTGTTCCTCTCTCTGGTTGTACTTGTACCGCCTTGTGTCCCCCACTGAGTCCCGTACAGGTACTGCAATGTCCTATATGGGTAACTTGTAGCTCCAGGACCGACTGGGTGCCCTTTTTGGTGACTGTGGTGGGAACGTGGCGTTAGGCCGGGTCCCTCTGGATAAACGCAGATTAAGGAATACAGGTGGCGACTCCGCTCTGTCCGTATCCCCCTGGGATCCACTTAAGCCTCCAGACTTTTCTGACAGGAACGTGAAGTGCAAAGTCAGATAATCGGGGACCGGTACCCCCTCTTGCGGCAGGGTCTCTCTGGCAGGGCCAGAATAAGGGTTGCAGGTGGCGACTCCGCTCCGTCCGCACCCCCCTGAGATCCTTTTGCCTGTGGAGCTTTTCTCCTCTGCTCCCCTCCTGTGCCTTCTTGGTTGGACTCTGACCGGGGACAGAGCCGGCTATAACTCAACTCTGCCCCAATCCCCCGTCTCGAGGCCTGAGACCGGGAACCGCAGACCCCTGAGCCGGCCGCAGCCTTGTGCTGTCAGACCGTCCCAAAGACCCAAGACTAAAGACACGGTTATAAAAATGGCCTCTGATTATATATGATTCTATTAAGTGCTAAAGTAAAGTGCTTCCTCCACCCTCACTCACTACATGGTTCCCCCTGACTTTTGGTTACCCCCAACTCCTCTATTCTGGGTCGAGGCAGCACTATGGTGCTTTAGACCCCCCTGCAGAACAAGATTGGTGTAGTGTTGAGTGTGTGGTTGGGGTCCTGTGTGGTGCTCCATCCTTACCTCGGAGAGGAGATACCACACCTCGTTCTGAGATGCAGTACCCCTGTGGCGACTGAACCCTCAGGGGCGCCACAAATGTAACACCAAACGTGTAAAGAGGGTCCAATGCCCCTGCAATATCCAAGTCCAGTTCAATCTATTTTAGCTAGCACATATAAAGTACATCTATGCATAGGTATAAATAGCAATTGAAAAAAAGTGCATGTGACAGGGGGCAATGTAGAAAATTAATAATGCCAGCAAATCCAAAGTTCATATAAAAGCACAGGTCTAGTAGTTCAAAGCTCAAATAGTCTATAGTAGAAAAAGACCTGTACTGAAACACAGTCTACCTGTTAGTAGACAGCACAGAACCCACTTATACAATACAAGCAGAATGGTTGCTGATAGACCTGTGCATCATCAGTGGCTTCTGGTAGACCTGTACATGATCAAATGGATGAGGGAAGAGCCTGTTCTCCTGTTATGTATATGCTCCTGCCCCAGCATCAGCACATCAAACTCCATAAAACAGACACATTACCTTTGCAGATGATTTTTTTGTGTTTACCAGTGTAATCAGACCCAAATTTAAAATAATGCTTTGTAAAAATAATATCAAGAAGTCACATCAAAACTCCAATCTTCATATCAGATCCAGTGTTATCTTGGTATAATTTATTACGTATAACAGTAAATCCTTTATCATTTTGAACACAAGTATATCAACTTTTTAAATCTAAAGAACAAATCAAAGTGACTTCTGAGATATCCAGAGTATTAATACACTGCAAAAATCATTTGTAGCTAATGATAGGTGCATTTGTATCCTTATATCAAGATAAGTCTTTGTCTAATGCCAAGATGTCTCATGTTCTATGGACTTTGATTAAAATTTGGGCAAACAAGTCCTTGTGAACTTAGGGTTAAAATATTGATTCTTCAGTCTATATTTAATGCTATCGCCATTATTTTTTACTAGATGGATGGCATTGAATTGAAGTAAAAAGAATATTGCATAATTATTAATTATGATAATTCTATCATTAGAACGAGGGACTGGAGATTTCCATTCCCAATCACAATCCACTGCTCTTCTTGGCACAATATATGCATCTGCATCATGTGCACATAAGTATTGGAAGACGACCACCATACCAACTACCACTGCATAAACTAAACTACTATCAGTTCCCAGTGGAGACGTGGCTGTGCTAATTTCATCTTATAATTTATTTATGTTAGTGAACAAACCTTGATTGTGAGAAAAGTAAAATGCGATTCCGCAGCTGCCAATTCAGAGATGGAGACTGGGCCAGCAATATCCAATCACTCCACTGGCAGAACAGGCTACAATATATCAACATAATTCATTTCTGGCATTCAGAAAATATTTGGGAGCAGAATTGTAAAGATTAATGTAGGATTTAGTTTGGAGTGGATATTTATTGTAAGAAACAAACATGATGTGAGTCATGTCTTAAAATCATTTCACTTTAAAGTAATTTTTCTTAAATGGTCACTGTGCTTTCAGACCACTAGATCTCATTTGATGTATTATGGGCAAAAACCCAAAGAGATGAACTTTAATATAAGTTGGTGTGCATGCAGCATGTAAGCGTGTGTTCACACTGGCCACCAAACAGACAAAACCCAAGATAAAAACATAATAAGCAAATACCCCGCAGTAAATAGATAAATATCAATAGTGCATGAAAATAATATAGGATGCTTAATTAACATAATTTTGATTTAAAAAAAAAGTAAAAGCCACCCCACACGTCAAGGTGACCCTATTCGGGACAGTCCTAACCTCTATTATTAAAAGCTTACCATTTGTCAAGTGACGTACATTTGAATAAGTCCAATATGACTAACCAGATTAATTACAGGTTTTGGTATAAATTATATTACCACATGTCAAACAATTTACCAGTTGGTGCAGTAGATTCTAAGAAAACCAACAGATGCAGCATTGATGATCTGCATGTTTTGAGTCTGTGTATTTGAATAATTAATTGAAAGGCGGTGTGTTCAAAATAATAGCAGTGTGGAGTTCAATTAGTGAGGTCAATCATTCTGTGAAGAAACAGCTGTGAATCAGGTGGCCCTTATTTAAGGGTGAAGCAAGTATTTGTGTACATTTGTCCTTGAAAGCCTGATAAATATGGTTCGTTCGAGACATTGTTCAGAAGAAATGCGTACTTTGATTAAAAAGTTGATTGGAGAGGGTAAAAGTTATAAAGAAGTGCAGACAATTATAGGCTGTTCAGCTAAAATGATCTGCAATGCTTTAAAATGGAAGACTACCATTCGAATGAGAAAAAAGGAAAGGATGATCCAGCATATCAGGCTAGTTTCTTAAAATAAAACATAGCTTTTATTGTGCTCATTAAAACATTGCTACACATCAATTGTCCATGTGGTGCACTACAAGGATCAGGACCCAAGCGTTTCAACGTTTAAGTCTTAATCAGTTGTGCATTTACCATTCGAATGGGTCGAATGATAGTCAGAATGGCAAAGGCTCAGCTAATGATCAGCTCCAGGAGATCAAAGACAGTCTTAAGTTACCTGTGAGTACTGTGACAGTTAGAAGACGCCTGTGTGAAGCTAATTTCTTAGCAAGAAGTCCCTGCAAAAAGTACGAAAAGTGGACAGTAGAAGATTGGAAATGGGTGATTTGGAGTAATGAGACGAAAGTCAATAGACTAGGCTCTGATGAGTGCAAATAGGTCTGGAAAAAACAAGGTAAAAAGGGGCTAACAAATTGAGAAATTGAAGGAACTGTCAAGTTCAGTGGAAGAAGCCTGATGATATGGGGTTGTTTCACAGCCAAAGTCATTGGATATTTCACCATGATCAATAGTGGTCTCAGTGCTGAGCTATATATTGAAAAACTTGGCATTCATATGACTCAAATAGATTCTTTATCAAATTTTAATAGGGGAAATGAAGTACAAAAAAAAAAGTAAAAACGTTTCGGTCACAGTTGACGTTCATTAGTGTACTAAAATAAAATACAAGTGTGAGGTCACAGTAAAAATAGTCATGTATCAAAGGGAAAATAACAATGACAATATCAGTAAACAACAGGAATCAACACATGTCAATGGGTACAAAGGGATGGGGACAAACATTGCCCCTCCACATGCTAACTGTTATATGTCCACATTTGAGGACAGGGTTGTCTACCCCAACCCTTTGTACAAATCACAATCCATTTTATGGAAACGTTATATAGATGATATATTCTGCATATGGCGGGGCACGCCCAAGACCCTTAATGAATTTTTTTCTACAATCAATGCCGCCTGGGATGGACTGCGAGTCACCATTTTCTTGAGCACAGACTCAATTCATTTCCTAGACACCATGAGCCTTAAAGATAAAGATGGTCAACTTTCCTCTGATCTTTATATTAAACCTACTGACCGAAACGGACTATTGCACTACAACAGCCTACATCCTAAATCCACTATCACCTCAGTCCCCAAGTCCCAATTCCATCGTGTCAGAGGCACTGGCAGTAATCCCTCCACCTGTGACATTAGACTCAAGGAGATGCAACAAAAATTTGAGGAAACGGACTATCCTCTTGACTTGTTACAACAATCCATGCAATTTCCAATTTGCACATGCACCCCAACATCTAACCGGATCCCGTTTGTACATAAATACCATCCGGCAGCATTCATACTCCATAAAAAAATCTGACAACACTGGAACATTCTTAAAAGCGCCTATCCATCTGTACCTGAATTAAATTATCCTTCCCTCCCATGTTTCAAAAGAGACCCTAATATTAAAGATCGTCTCATCCATGCCGATTTTGGCATGGCAAAAAGCTCGCCATGCCAGGGGTTTCTGGAGACACCAAAGACTGGTACGTTCCCTTGTCATCAGTGCTACCAATGTGGCAACATTCTCCGTGGGAGCACCATATATCATCCTCACTTGGGTAAACAATATCCCATCAAAGATTATCACATGATTAATTCCACTTTTGAAGTATGCCTCATCAAGTGCCCCTGTGGCCTTATTTATATAGGTAAAATGACCCAGCCCATTAGGGATCGTATTTCTAAGCACAAGTCCACCATACACTAAAAGAATTTGCTGCTCCCATTACCATACCATTTTGCATCGGCCAATCATTCAGTGTTTCAATTGAAATTTCAAGTGATTGAGCATGTCCCTCCACCACGACGTGGAGCGGACTGCATTCGCATGCTCAAATACAGGGAGGCCTACTGGATACACAAATTGCAATCTTTAAGTCCTAGAGGTCTTAACAGGGAATTTGACCTCCTCTTGTACACTTGAACGGTTCATAGTTGTGATTACTACGACATTGTTCTACTTAAAGCCCCCTACATGTTTTGTAATAATCTCTTTGAGACTTGTTCCTGTGCCATCACTGTCTCAGCAATGTATATGACCCAATTATGCTAGTTTTTGACTCTGACCATAAGAATTTCCAGTGAATATGTTCGATTCCATTATGATGGTTCTCCCTGAAGATAACTTGATATAAGGAATAGTATTTGCATAAGTACTGATTGATCTATTCATATGTCTAACATATACCTTGTTATTTTCTAGAATCTGCCTTAACATCCACATTTCCCCTCCTGATTCCCATCCTACACCTCCGGACCATCCCTTACAACCTTGGTTCCACCCATTCTTGTCATCCCCAGTAATGGACGCTATCTGTAGCACTGTGGAACGCATAATATCGGTGGTGGAATGCACTCGGTGCGTCACCTCCGCCCATGTGATCCACCGACATCCAATAAGACCTGTCGACGTCATCGTGGCGTCATTTCCGGTCCTAGGACCTGCAGGACCGGAAATGACACCACGATGACTGGAGCACATCCACGGCGTATGCATCACACTGACACCAATCCTGGGCTCCTAATTGCCTCTAGATTCTGCCCAGTCTCTATTTAAATGCCCTTCTAGCATTTCTCTCCTGACGCCAAAAGGAACAAACGGTGGATACCGTGCTCCCACTGCCAGGACTTCCTCCTCCACTTTCAGTTTGCACTAGGGGTATTTTTCCCCTGCTTCTACCATTCCTGCTATTAGACTGGTACTTCCATTAAATCTATATACTCACCTTCTTTATGTATCCAGAGCTACCGCTCCTTTGGACACCTGTCCATTACAGGCTCACCGGTTACAATTTACTGGTACGCTTTTCATCCTTTTTTCTTCTTCCTTCCCCTTTTTCCCTGTCCCCATCCCTTTGTACCCATTGACATGTGTTGATTCCTGTCGTTTACTGATATTGTCATTGTTATATTCACTTTGATACATGACTATTTTTACTGTGACCTCACACTTGTACCACCATTTATTTCTGTTTTGTTATTTTATTTTGGTACACTGATGAAGGTTAACTGTGACCGAAACATTTACTTTTATTTTTTGTACTTCATTTCCCCTATTAAAATTTGATAAAGAATCTATTTGAGTCATATGAGTGCCAAGTTTTTCAATATAGACTATTGGCTTTGGACCTTAATTGTGCACCAACCCACTCCAGGAGTGCGGTAGTTTTTTGTATACTCAGTGCTGAGCTATGTGTGAGTATCCAACAAGACAAGTTACTTTGCACACTCCAGTACTATGGGTATGAATAGGATGACATAGTGTTCCAGCAGGACAAAGACCAGAAGCATACATCGAGATTGGCGAAAAAATGGTTCAATGACAATGAAGTAGAGGTGCTGGATTAGCCTCCACAGTCCCCAGACCTCAACCCAATTGAACCCTTATGGGTAGAGTTGAAGAAAAAGCTGTATACATACCCAAGTGAGTTGACCAGTATGCACCAACTTTGGGAATGTGTAGAAGAGACCTGGGATCAGATTTTGGTCAAGACATAATTGAATCTGATCAAGAGCATGCCCAGAAGGATTCAGGTAGTGTTGAAAGACAAAAATGGATTTATAAAATATTTAAACAATAATAAAAATTTAAATTTAGATTTTTAGGAGCAAAACAGTAACAATGCAGTGACATGACAAGAATCTGCATAACTAATCATAGGCAAAATAGTAGCAAGTCAAATTTATGTATGAGATAGCCAAGATGATTGTCTATAAAATAATGGTAGTCTCATGTTCGAAGTAGTAGTGGATAGTGAGATATAGAGCTTGAAAATCAAAAGTTCAAAACATTGTTACCCTTTTGCTCATCACTGTATATATAGCGCTGTCCTCAGTAGTGTAGCTACCAGGAGGGCAGAGGGTGAGGTCACCCCAGACCCCTGAATCAGAGAGGCCCACCCGAATCTTACACCACTCCAAACTGTATCTGTGTGGGCAGCACACCAATACAGTTAATCTTTACATTCTGAATGGCCCCACTATCTTTGCACCCCATATACTATACAATACCATCAATTTTTGTGTTCCAACAGTCTTAGAGGGATCTATCCACTGTGGGTTAGTGTCAGACCAATAGCGGTGGTTTTGTTTGCTAACTTCACCATTCACAGAAAAGTTTGCCTCATCACTGAACATAATGTTCTGTGTAAACTGAGGGTCCTGTTCCAATTTTTGTTTTGCCCATTCTGCAAATTCAGTGCGCCGATCTGGGTCATCCTAATATCCGCCGAAGGGATGTTTGACTGATGCCACTCTCAAGTGACATGCGGCGAGTTCTACGCTGTGGGCTCTTGCTGAATGAAGCTAGGACAGCCACTGATGTTTCTTCATTAATGACAGTTTTCTTGAGTCCACATTTTGGCAAATCCAACACTGAACCTGTTTCACGAAATTTGGCAAGCAGTTTGCTAACTGTAGCATGGGAGATGGGTGGTCTCGTAGGGTGTCTTGCATTGAAATCTGCTGAAATGACCCGGGTACTGCGTTCATCAAACATCAACACAATTTCTATCCACTCCTCATGTGTTAACCTCTGCGACATGTCAATGGCTGTAAACAAAGAGAAACTTGTAAGTAACTCATGAAAGAATAAAGTTACGTTAAAACCAAGCACACCTTTGTTTTTCTTATGAAATTCTCAATAAGTCTGATGTGTCACATGACCCTTTTCCCATTGAAAAAAATAAAGTTGGATCCAAAATGGCTGACTTCAAAATGGCCACCATGGTCACCACCCATCTGGAAAAGTTTTCCCCCTCCGATATACTAATATGCCACAAACAGGAAGTTGATATCACCAACCATTCCCATTTAATTTAGGTGTATCCATATAAATGGCCCACCCTGTAGTGTCCTCTCCAATTTACTGCCCATTTATCATACAACAGTATATCCACCTCCCAATCCAACCATAGATATCATCTAATCCTTTGTATTACTTGGATATTTGGGTTATTGTTGTGGATTTATCACTGCTAAAATCAGTAGAAATTACACTTGAATTACATTGTATGGCAGTAATGACATTGTGTCACCTTGTAAAAGGTTTCAGAGGTCAAGGTAGATAATTAAAGTCCATTTCATCTATATGCTAATGAATTGGCTGCGTGGCCTGGTCTGGTCCCTTTAAATAACATCTGCTGCTCCTGTTGATGACACCACGGAATGTTGTGGTTTCTGGCTCCGCCCCCTTGCATTATGACATCACACACATTATATAAGGAGCTGCAGAGACAACATTCCATCTGAAAGTTGCAGTTATTGGAGAGAGAGGTAAGTCGGCTCTATGTCACCTCTTGTTGTGTCCTTCATTCTCTTCTTTCATCTATTTCTCATTTATTTTTTATTCATTAAGGATTCTTTATTCTATATAATACAACAGGTCCAAAATGAATACTGAACCCCTCAGATTAGGTGACGTCCATGTTTTACAGCATTTCTTCCAATAGTAAAGACAGATACATCCCGTCACATCCTATATATCCAAGTGCAGAAATGACAGTGATTTACCGATTCTCCATCACATCTTATTGGTTTCTGACTTACTTGCTCATCACATCCATAGAATAGTTATAGAATAATTATAATTGAAAGAATCCCCTCAGCCATAACTGGAACACAACAACTTCTCAATTTTTGGGCCATGTATTGTTTTACAATCATTCAAATCTGGGAGATGAACGTTATATCCTGTAAAGCGAACACATGTAACCTGAAGATGCAGTAATTATGTAATTGTCTGGTGTTATTGAGACATATAGTGATATACAATCCAGATCAAAAATTTAAATCCAACCAATATTGGAAAATACCTGTACAACACCAATGTATATACATATTAACTCCATATATAGTGAAACTATTTAAATAGTTCCCCATATTGGTAGGATTCCTATTGTTTGATCTCTAGTGTATTGAGCAATGCACTTCAATGGAAGCTGGCAGTAACAGCCACCACTTGGAAGATCACGGAATGTTGGGGTTGTTGATTCCGCCCCCATTAGATACTTCATGTGATGTCACTGAATGTTATGGTTATTAGCTCTGCCCACATTAGCTCTTATTTTTCATGTCATGGAATGTTCTCGTTGCTGGTTTTGCCCCCATCATCTACTATTTGTAATGTTTTGGTTGTTGGTCCCTGATTTGGCACCCAGATAAGCCAAGCTGAAGGATGATGATAATGGACTTTATCTTGTTACCTCATGAACATTCTTGGCGTTGCCCCTCAGGAGGTGGCCAGTTGACATTTAGTTGTGTTCAACTATATAAAGTGTGCTGCTTATCTGATGGTTAGTGCTGCGCTCACTCATTACTAGTGATGGGCGAGCACTAAAATGCTCGGGTGCTCATTGCTTGAGCCAAGCACATTCGAATACTCGGTTGCTCGACTCGAGCAATGAGCCCAATGTAAGTCTATGGGAAATTCAAGCATTTTTCAGGCGGTTCCCTCCAGCGATCTGCAGAGGGCCTAAAAATTGCCCAAATCGAAGGGAACAGTGCTTAAATGGCATGGGAACAGCATGGGGAAGACCCCTGGAAGCATTTCTGACTCCCAAGTCACTGCTGCCAACAATGTTGTCAGAGGTACTACGCCACTTTTACGGACACACAATAAAACACAAAAACGAAACCAAAATGGATTTTCCTGGGAAATATGTTAAGGAACATCCTTTCCATGGTAATGACTTGTATATAAGGCAAAATAAATAACCAAAAACAAAAATACTCCTCCACATCTTGGTCTATGTTCACAAGTAGCGTTTTTGATGCGTTTTTGCACTTTTGCATTGCTTTCAACCGTGACAAATGCATTCACCGGGAAATGTCATTTTGACATTTTACAACCTTATCTGGCCATGTGGTGTGTGAGACATGATCAGACATATCCTGTTTCATTTATGAAGGAGGGACTCTGAAAGTCACAAAGCCTATTTTTATAGGGCCATCTGGCAGCCTTTACTACTTTTAAAGGGTCAGCAGTCGGCCCTCGCTATTCTTAAAGAGCCATCAGCCGGCTATGCTTTGTCATTCCCATTACTAAAGATTGGGTCTTCTATACTGTTATTGCATATGCAGTGAGTGGCAGGTCTGCCCAAAATTTGGATACACCCCAATACCCCTTTGAAAATTTGGATGCACCCCAATACCCCTTTGAAAATTTGGACGCACCCCAAAACCCCTTTGAAGTGACTTAGAGGATGTTCCCATAATTAGGAAGTGGGTCTCCCATACTGTTTGCCTATGCAGTGAATGCAAGGGTTGCCAAAAATTTGGAGGCACTCCAATGCCCCTTGGAAGAGACGTGGAGGTCAGAGGGCCTCCTGAAAACAATGTTCCCATTATTAGGAAGTGGGTCTTCCATTGTGTTTGTCTATGCAGTGAATTCAAGGGTTGCCAAAAATGGGCACTCGGCATGATGGGAGGAAGGAGGTTCAGGGTGAAGAATATGTGATCCAGACTGACGGCTACTGAGAATTGACCGTGTGGAAGACAGGGTGGTGGTGGTGGTGGCTAAGTGACTGGAAGCATTATCTGCTATCCAACCAATAACCTTTTCACACTGCTCTGTATTCAATAGTGGTGTTCTGCGGTCCCCTATTAATTGGGACAGGAAGGTCGAGCGAGAAGATGTGGGTGTTTGTTGTGGCACAATTTCAGATTGCCCACGACCTTGGCCTCTGCATGCACCATCATATCAACTTCCCCGTCCCTTGCCACGTGCCTTGCCCATATTAAATAAAGGACAATATCTTCCACGCTCACCACAAATGGCTGAATTTGGAGCGAACTTATATGTGATCCGTGTGACGGACAAACCACAGTTTTAAATAGCTGGCCTGTAGGTGACTATTTTGAACAGCAAACTTGTGTCAATAGCTTCACTGACACACTGAAATTTTTTTAATGGAGGCCAGAAATGGCAGTATTTTCAGTGCAAATATATGTGATCTGTGCGACGGACAAATCACAGTTTTAAATAGCTGGACCTGGCTGTATTCTGCAATGCCAACAAGCAAATAGCGCAGAAAAACCGTGTTCTCTGGTTTGCATTTTAAGCAAATAATGAGGATTAAGATCCAAAATAAAATTATTCCTGGCCACTGAGACCTGGGCCTATTTCTAGAAATATTTAACAGCAGCAGCAGACAAAACTGGAATGGAGCCTCTGTGCTATATGCACTGCAGTCTGCTATATACACTGCCTGCCTGATATCTCTGCAGATGGATTAGTCCTCAGAAGGACTGTTTGTTGAGATGGATATGTGTCTCTAATATCGTTTTGTATACCTACACTAACTAGAAACAAGAAAATCTCTCCCTAGCTCAGCAGCACCTCTCCCTACACTGTCTGATTCTGGAGTGACTGTGACAAGCACGGCGGTGCCAGTTCTGATATAGACCTGATGACGCTGTGCAGCCATCCAATCACTATAATGCCACAACCACCATGGCTGCAGCATTACAATGAGTGGCAGGCAATCCCTGCATGTTGATTGGCGCTCTAAAGAGCACCATATATGCAGGGAGGGGACCCGAGCGCCCGCCGAGCAACCTGGAAATACTCGTCGAGTGCCGAGCATCTCGAGTAGTGAGATGCTCGAGCGAGCACCGAGCAGTAGCGAGCATGCTCGCTCATCACTACTCATTACATGTAAGTGCATTACTCTGTCTGGGTCTCCTACCACATCCAAAATATATTGAACCCCATATTAGAGCCACCACTCCTGAATTTGTCTCTTCCTATCCTACCCCTGATATATGGGGAGAGATATCTACTCCTGTGGGAGGGATAGTTTATAGTGGCGTGGATGGAGCACACTTGATCACTCCAAAAAATAAACCAGGAGGAGATAGACAGGATGACTGAGGCACAATTGTCACCTCAGGCCTCCACCTATCCTGGACAGGTTGGGAGTTAAACTAGCAAATAAACTAAATAAATATGCTAATATAATGAATGGAATAGTGAAACAATAAGTTCTATTCATACTCTTAATGAGGAGGCTGCTCAGGTTAGGAAGGTAGCCCTTCACAGAATTACCCTTAACTACCTGTTAGCAATTGAAGGTGGAACTTGTGCTGTTATAGCTGAGGAATTCTGCTTCTGGATTGAAGATGCACATGATTAAAATGAGAGAAACATGGACATGGTAAAAGAGCTGCAACAAAAAGCTAGAGACATACATCCAAGGAGGGATGGAATTCCTTCTCCTGGATGGAGTCTATCAGAGTTTGGTTAAACAATATACTCTTAACTTTGCTAAAGCCAATAGTGGTAGTGATAGGATTGATTGTATTCATCTTGATTGCCTGGAAATTATTAATGTGATGTGTTTCTCATTGCAGGAAATGAATTATACTTTGGAATCACTGTCGACACAGACAGAAGAGGACCAATAATATGTCCGCCCCTGATTTTAACCATAGGAAGGATGACACTACAGCTACAGAGGTGACCGTCTGATAGCCTAGCTCGACTACCCACCTCTCCTGAAGACCCTTTCAGCCTTTTGAGACTTGGGTGGAGGACATCATCTCTGAAAATAGGGTCCCAGAGCTGCACCCCAACAGTTTGAGCAGCACTCTCACTCTCCGGAGTGTTTCTTGTGGTGGGATGCAGGTCTGGACAACAGTCGTCTGTCGTCCTTCTATTAGATAGATAGGAATGAATGTATGTGTGTGTATGCTTTAATAAAGATTGAGGAATGCTTAGATGAAATGACAACTATAAGGCAGCCAGGAATGGATGTCAGACATCCCATCATCTATGCAGGCTAGCTGTATACTTTGTGTAGTACGGGCTGTCAAAGGGGTCATTTCACAATAGGCAGGAACATAGGTAGCGCAGGTCTGGACCGCTGTCGTCATCCTATTAGGTAGATAGGAATGAATGTATGTGTGTCTATGCTTTAATACAGATTGAGTGAATGCTTAGATGAAATGGCAACTATAAGGCAGCCAGGAATGGATGTCAGACATCCCATCATCTATGCAGACTAGCTGTATACTTTGTGTAGTACGGGCTGTCAAAGGGGTCATTTCACAATAGGCAGGAACATAGTTAGCTAGGTTACATAATGTGTAATAATGAAACTATCAAAGGGTGAGGTACTGTGGAAGAAATGACAATTCCATTGTCCTCCCTTTGATCTTAATATCTCTACATTTTGTATAATAATTAGAAAATGTTCAATAAAAACAATTTGAACAAGAAATAGAATATCTTTTCGTGACTCCTTCATGAACATTGTGTATACTAAATACTAAAATACTGTAAGAGCCGCCCCCGGCTGAGCCAAGCTGAAGGGGGAGAATGGACTTTATCTGGTCACTTCATGAACATTCTTGATGTTGTCCCTCAGGAGGGGCCAGTTGGCATTGTAGATGTGTATAACCTTATAAAATGTGCTGCTTATCTGATGGTTAGTGCTGCGCTCACTCATTACATGTAAGTGCATTACTCAGTCACTAAGCGCTCGCTCACACAGTCATCGATTCTCTCATGCGAGAGAATAGGGCCGATTATGCTGATGTCACTTGGAGCAAACTCTGTCAGAGTTTGAGCCAAGTGTAATCTTAGGCCACGTTCACACATACAGTATTTGGTCAGTATTTTACATTAGTATTTATAAGCCAAAACCAGGAGTGGAACAATCAGAGGAAAAGTATCATAGACACATGTGCACCACTTCTGCATTTTTCACCCACTCCTGGTTTTGGCTTACAAATGCTGATATAAAATACTGACCAAATACTGAACATGTGAACGTTGCCTTAGTGTGATCTAACTCTGTTGCATAAGAGAATCGTATCATAGGTGCGGAAAAGACAGAGAACTTTTTAGTTCTCCATCTTCTCTATTCTCTGTGTCCACGGTAATGGGACTGCACTTGGATGACATCCGAGTGCAGTCTGATATTTTACAAGCATGCTACAATTTTTTTTCTCATGCCGTATCTACATGAGAAAAAAATTGCAGATCTGCACTGCCCCGTATTATAACATTGGGCCTACTGCTACCTGATAAAACATCGGATAGCACTCAGCTATGTTATATTGTCCTGTGAGCGGGCCCTTATTGTAATAAACTAACTTTCTTTTCCCTTGCAACAGCTGTCATAACATTGGTTTATTATCCAAACATGACCCCCGTCTATTACTGAGAGCTGTAGAAGACCATGTACACTCCAGCAGTAATCACTTACATTTCCTTTGTGTAATATGATTAGAGTTGAGCCACCCCCCCGTAGTGTTCAGGTTCGGTTCGGTTCGTAGAACACCGGTATGTTCGCCGAACTGTTCGTCGAACACCGTTAAAACCAATGGCAGGCAAACAAAAACACATAGAAACACATAGAAAACACCTTCAAAGGTGTCCAAAAGCTGACAAACTGCTCAGAAGACACAACTAACACATGGAAAAGTGACAAGTACATATAGTCATGCGAAAAGAAAAGAGGTGGAGGAGTAAAAGGAGGGGGAGACACAGATATAGGCATGTCATGCCCTTCTAAAATCAAGAAAGGCTGGAGTAAAAATCTAAAATCAGCCTACCAACACCCAGACGTCGTGACAAGAAAATTAAAAAAAGAAATATCTTTAGGTAGAATGGCGGTTCCATTCAGAACACTTTCCTTACAAGACGTAGTGGTATCCCCGTTGGGAGTCGTGCCAAAAACGGAACCCAATACATTCGGACTAATCCACCATTTGTCATATCCAAGGGGCAGGTCAGTAAACGACAACATCAACGTGGAACCAGGTACAGTAGTATATACTGTACATCCTTTGACAAGGCAATCAGGCGGGTCAAGAAGTTGGGAAGGGCCACCCTAATGGCCAAAACAGACGTTGAGGGGGCGCCTATTGGGCTGCTTCTGGGAAGGAGCATACTATATAGATCGCTGTTTGCCCATGGGGTGCTCCAGATCCTGCTCGCTATTTGAGGCGTTTAGTTGCTTCCTCGAATGGGTTGTCATGGACGTTTCTAAGGGGGCACATATTATCCATTACCTCGACAACTTCTTATGCCTGGGCCCAAAAGATTCACCACAGTGTGAATACACGCGGCAGTCCACCTGTGAGAAGGAGAGAGCTGGAGGGAGAGCGGACACCACAGAGCCGAGGAGTTACATTGATGACATCTTAATAATCTGGACTGAGTCTGAACGAGAACTTCTAAATTTCCATGACGAATTCAATACATTTCATCCCACCATAAACTTGACATTGGACTACTCAAAAACGGAAATCAACTTCCTGGATATCACCATAAAAATTCAAAATGGTTCAATCCAGACCTCGGTGTATTGGAAACCTATTGACCATCCCACACACCTCAGACGGGGACAGCTGTCACCCAAAATACATTAAAAAGTCCATCGTCTACAGTCAGGCCCTTAGATATAATTGTATCTGTTCCAGCCCAAAGGACAGGGATGAACACTTAAACCATGTTAAAAAAGACAATTTTAAATCAAGGCTACCACCCCACCTCCTTTGATGATCAGATCATTAGGGCCACAAGGATCCCTAGAAGTCAATTACTTCAATACGGAGAAAAAGAGGAAAATAATTGTCTTCCTCTGGTGGTGACCTACAACCCACAGCTTGAGGTACTAAGAAAAACTGCTAAAAAACATCATATCCTAGGGTTTGGAGCGGATGGATTCTGTTTCAGGACTCACCTGATTTTCATGACCTATTCTAATAGTTTCAACAGATGCTTGCGATTGGGTTCATAATTAGTCACAACGGCATAAGGACCCCCCCTCCCACTCTCCCTTGACCCTCTGTCTTTTCTTCTCTCTTTTCTCCCTCCTTTTCTTTTTTCTTTTTATATGGGCTTTTCAGATACAATATAGAAATTGCCTCAACATATGATCCTCTTATAGGCGGATATCTTATAAACATTATATTGTTCAATACACTATCATTTGAATTGTTATTTGAAAAAAGTGACACCATTTGAACTTTGGACATATTTTATATGTCTATTTTGTTATATTTTCTTCAAAGTCGAATACAAAACAATACATTTTTTCTTGATCTGCAAACTGTAAAATGTAGCATCAGCGTCTCTGCCCCGTTCTAGGCAGAGACGCCGTCCCTCTCACCTCCCCGCTCCTGGCGCGGCGTCCTCCAGCGCTTCTCTCCCCGCTGCTTCCGGCACGCGCTCCTTCCCCGGCAGTGTGCTTAGGGCGCGCGCGCGCGCGCTCCCCCTCTCTTAAAGGGACCGCGCGCGCCGTCCTAAGGAGTCCCCGGCCAATTGCTGGAGGACCTCCCATATAAAAGGCACCTCCTCCAAAATGGAGGTGCCCGAGCAATGTTGTAGCACTGTTCACTACTCTGCTTCAGCCCTCAGGTCCCGTTGCCAGTTACCTGCCAGATACCTGCCAGATTCCTGCCAGTCTGCTGTCTTATTCCTGCCTGATATCCTACTACCTGCCTGCTAGCCTGAGGTCCGACGGTCTGCCTTCCAACTCCTGTCAGTCTGTCTAAGGACCGGCTTGCCCGCTCACCTGGGAGCGCACATCTTCTACCTGCCTGCTTGCCTGAGGTCCGACGGTCTGCCTTCCAACTCCTGTCAGTCTGTCTAAGGACCAGCTTGCCCGCTCACCTGGGAGCGCTCATCTGCTGCCTGTCTGCTAGCCTACCTGGAGGCTCTGCCGTCACGTGCTGTGACCACCCGCCTGTCCAGAGACTCCTGCCCGCTCACCTGGGAGCGCTCATCTGCCGCCTGTCTGTTGGTCTTCCTGGAGGCTCCGCCGTCACATGCTGTGACCACCCGTTTGTCCAGAGACTCTCGCCTGCTCACCTGGGAGCTCACGTCTATCATCAGCCGCCACAGGTCGTACCAATCCTTTACCCAGAGACTGCCCCGGTCACTTGCCGTGACCTCCTGCCAGTTCATCCAGAGACTGCCCCGGTCACTTGCCGTGACCTCCTGCCCGTTCATCCAGAGACTGCTCCGGTCACTTGCCGTGACCTCCTGCCCGTTCATCCAGAGACTGCCCCGGTCACTTGCCGTGACCTCCTGTCCGTTCATTCAGAGACTGTCCCGGTCACCTGCTGTGACTGCCTGCCCGTCTACCCGGGTCGCCACCCGCTCCCTTACAAGGACCGCCCCCTTGTATAGTAGCTCAGAGGTTCCGCCTCCCAGACCCGTTACATAAAATGATTCATAATTAATTCTTAATTGATGTTTAATTGATATTTAATAAAACAGATTGAATATAAAAACCTCATATCCTATACAAAAGTGATTGGCATAATTATAAAAGGAGAAGAAAAGGAAAAATGTGTTTGAAAGCACTCAGGATCACCAAAAACACAAATAAATAATAATATTGAAGTTTATTAAACAAAGAAAAAAACAAAACAATTAAAAACACTTAAAGGGAATCTGTCATCCCCTGGGACCTATCAGACCACTAATATGGGCATACAGGTGATAGAAATGTGAATCTATACTTACCTGTATGGCCCATATTGGCGGTCTTGTGGCTGTGAAATTGCTTTTTATTACTTGTGGGTTATGCTGTGTTTCTGTCCGGGGGACGGGAAGAAATCCCACCTACTTTTTTAATTAAAATATTTCTCCCCTCCCCTGCACGTCACAGAGCCCTGTGACGTGCAGTACCCATGGCCGGATCCTGCGCCTGCGCACTTGACCTGTTATTTCCCTGCCGTCTGTGTACAAGTGTAGAGCAGGGATCTAGTGCGCAGGCGCCGGGAAGTCAGAGTGACTCGCCTGCGCACAAGTTCCCTGCTCTACACTTGTAGATCCGGCCATGGGAACTGTGACGGGCAGGGGAGGTGAGAAATATCTTAATTAAACTGTGACGGGCAGGGGAGGTGAGAAATATTTTAATTAAACAAGTAGGTGGGATTTCTTCCCGTCCCCCGGACGGGAGCACAGCGTAACCAACAAGTAATAAAAAGCAATTTCACAGCCGCAAGACTGCTAATATGGGACATACAGGTAAGTATAATACCTCATCTAATTGATACATATAAATATCAAACAACCTCCTCCTATGTATCAGGTGCCAAAATATCTAAAGCTACTCTGGACAAGCAGTTTGTGACGCCCTCCCTGAGCCGTTTGGGGGGTGTACTCAGACGGCGGGCCGGTGGTATGGTGTGGTGGGATGTCGTCGTGGCCGTGGCCCGATCCGTGCCCAGGGCTGTCACAATAAAAAGATGGACTTTTGGATGAGTGGTTGTTCGACTACGCCACCTGTGGTTTCTGGTGAAGGCCACCAGCACTGCAACAGTCCTCTGAGGCTGATGTTCTGGCAGCTTGGTTGGTACTACTCCCCACAGGTGGAGCGGCGCCTCAGGGCAGCGTAAGAAGAGAGAGGGGGTATACAGAGTAGAGCGCTGGCGGGTGCAGAGCCGCGGAGGAATGAACAGTCAGAGGCAGTAATTGAAGTCATCCAAGTCTTTACTCACAGTTGTGCTTTCTCAGCTCAGAGCTTCTCTCTGCTGTCACACGGCGAGCTGCGGCCGCCAGGGTGGGGTTCAGCACACTCCGGGTAGTTCAGGTGCACTTGACAGGACCCCCGCTCTAGTGTGTTCCTCTCTCTGGTTGTACTTGTACCGCCTTGTGTCCACCACTGAGACCCGTACAGGTACTGCGATGTCCTATATGGGTAACTTGTAGCTCCCGGACCGACTGGGTGCCCTTTTTGGTGACTGTGGTGTGAACGTGGCGTTAGGCAGGGTCCCTCTGGATAAACGCAGATTAAGGAATACAGGTGGCAACTCTGCTCCGTCCGTATCCCCCTGGGATCCACTTAAGCCTCCAGACTTTTCTGACAGGGACGTGAAGTGCAAAGTCAGATAATCGGGGACCGGTACCCCCTCTTGCGGCAGGGTCTCTCTGGCAGGGCCAGAATAAGGGTTGCAGGTGGCAACTCCACTCCGTCCGCACCCCCCTGAGATCCTTTTGCCTGTGGAGCTTTTCTCCTCTGCTCCCCTCCTGGGCCTTCTTGGTTGGACTCTGACCGGGGACAGAGCCGGCTATAACTCAACTCTGCCCCAATCCCCCGTCTCGAGGCCTGAGACCGGGAACCGCAGACCTCTGAGCCGGCCGCAGCCTTGTGCTGTCAGACCGTCTCAAAGACTCACGACTAAAGACACGGTTATAAAAATGGCCTCTGATTATTTATGATTCTATTAAGTGCTACAGTAAAGTGCTTCCTCCACGCTCACTCACTACATGGTTCCCCCTGACTATTGGTTCCCCCCAACTCCTCTATTCGAGGTCGGGGCAGCACAATGGTGCTTTAGACCTCCCTGCAGAATGGGAGTGGTGTAGTGCTGAGTGTGTGGTTGGGGTCCTGTGTGGTGCTCCATCCTTACCTCGGAGAGGAGATACCACACCTCGTTCTGAGGTGCTGTACCCCTGTGGCGACTGAACCCTCAGGTTCGCGGGCTGCAATAGAGTAAAAGATTGGTACATTTCAGACATTCAAAAAATTTTAAATGCTTTGTAAACAATAAACAATCTTCCCTTTATGGGAGGCTCAGATACTTTAACGTTACAGGATATATGGTATAAACATATTCAACATTAAAGAGACATTATGCATGTAGAAAAATATTAATGAAAAAGTGTTAGCTCAGCAGCATGAGGGACCTGTCCAAAACCCTCAATCTAAGCCCTGGGGTGGCTGCAGGGCATAAAGATCCCGAGTTGGACCTCCAGTAGAGCCACAACCAGACAGGTTTTTCTTCTGAGGTCAGAGGTAGAGATGATTTTGCATACAACCAATAGGGGGCACCTAAATAGGTGCAAACTATGTACAATGTTAGTCTGTCTACTGCTCAATGTCCGCAGGGACAAATGTTTGTTTCAGATAAACCGGGTGTAAAAAGGAACATGAAAACAAATAAAAGTTCACACAACAGGGAGGTGCATCCTCCGGGGCTGCTCAACAGTGGTATCCCCACTGAGGAAAAAGCTCGTGCTTGCCGACGGAGCCTGACCGGTCCTCTGCGACCAGGTGTGTGGATGCATCTTCTTTAAACACCCTGTGGACATCCAGGGCATACCACCCACGCTCCCCGTGGTGGCGGGAGTAGGACACCAGACCACCCGAGTAGAGGTTCCGGCCAGGGTGGCCCTGCTGCAGCCGCGGCTCGACGTCCCGCCGGTTGACGAAGACGTCCCGGTTAAACTGTGGGCTACGGATGAAGCCCGATCCTGCCTCCTGGTGGAAGCGCACGATAAGGCCTTCCTCCCGGGGGCTTGGACGGGTGGCCTCCGCCTGACGGGCCTTTGTTGTAGCAGCTTTGGCGCGCACCTCCAGGCGCTCACAGTGGATCCTCCTCTCTCGCCGCTCCTTCTCGAGCTGGAGGAGCTCCTTATGGCAGAACTCCTCCCACCTCCGCGCTTCAGACAGGGTCTCCCGGAGGAAGCCCATCAGGTCCCCCCCCTGGTTGTTCTAGGCAAACTCTTCTGCCGCCGGGCAGGCGACTGGAGGTGTGGGCAGCGACAATAACAGGGGGCATTGCGGGCCCTCTATTGGTGCGGACCGGTCCGGGTTGGGGCAGGTGTGCACCCAGGAGAGTGCAGGGTTCTCCGGATTGGGAGTCGGGAGGCATAGTAGGCCTCTGGAAGTGGCGGTGGCTTGGGCCTCGACCTCCAGAGCCATGAGTTGCACCCAAACGATGGCGCCCGGGGACAGGGGTGACGGCAGGAGATCTAGGAGGGCTTCGGTGCATCCCGCGCCCGGGATAGGGGTTTCGGCCTTACCCGCTCTTGGGCTGCACAGGGCCTCCTGGGCTTCCTCCGCCTGGGCTGGGGCCTCAGTAGTCAGGCGCGACGAGCTATGGCGGCGGGCCCTGATCTTGCGCAGTACCTCTTCTCTACATTCGGCAGCGGCCAGTTGTTGGGCCTCTTCGACCCTCCGGGTCAGATCCTGTGTTTCACCGCGGAGGAACTCGGCCTCCTCCACGGTCAGGTGTATTCTCTCCATAGTGAGGGAGGTGGCAGCTGGTGGGCCAGCGACGGGGGGCATCTCCTTCGCGGCGTCCATCTCTGCTGCAGGGTGCGGTCTCTCTAGACTTGTTGTGGATACACCCTGTCTCCTCCTCCTTTTGGGGCGGCTCCGGGGCGGCTGGCTGACGGGCACTCCTTGGGACGTCCCATCCATCTTGACGGACACTACTATGCGGACAAACTCTGATGCAAGGGGCGGTCTGTATTTTTGGCGCCATTGGAGAGCCAGGCCAACGATAGGAGGTCTTAGGTGGCTGTCGTTTTTGCACATAATGGCGTCCGTTGTTCTTGGGCGGACGCCACATTGTGTGTATAAAGACAGTCTTTTGTGAAACGAGCACAGTACCCAGCGGCAATGGGGATTAACTTCTTCCGTTGCTGCGGGCACGCAATCCTGCCGACTACGCCAAGTTTGTGATGCCCTCCCTGAGCCGTTTGGGGGGTGTACTCGGACGGCGGGCCGGTGGTATGGTGTGGCGGGATGTCGTCGTGGCCGTGGCCCAGTCCGTACCCAGGGCTGTCACAATAAAAAGATGGGCTATTGGATGAGTGGTTGTTCGACTACGCCACCTGTGGTTTCTGGTGAAGGCCACCAGCACTGCAACAGTCCTCTGAGGCTGATGTTCTGGCAGCTTGGTTGGTACTACTCCCCACAGGTGGAGCGGCGCCTCAGGGCAGCGGAAGAAGAGAGAGGGGGTATACAGAGTAGAGCGCTGGCGGGTGCAGAGCCGCGGAGGAAAGAACAGTCAGAGGCAGTAATTGAAGTCATCCAAATCTTTACTCACAGTTGTGCTTTCTCAGCTCAGAGCTTCTCTCTGCTGTCACACGGCGAGCTGCGGCCGCCAGGGTGGGGTTCAGCACACTCCGGGTAGTTCAGGTGCACTTGACAGGACCCTCGCTCTAGTGTGTTCCTCTCTCTGGTGGTACTTTTACCGCCTTGTGTCCCCCACTGAGTCCCGTACGGGTACTGTGATGTCCTATATGGGTAACTTGTAGCTCCCGGACTGACTGGGTGCCCTTTTTGGTGACTGTGGTGTGAACGTGGCGTTAGGCCGGGTCCCTCTGGATAAACGCAGATTAAGGAATACAGGTGGCGACTCTGCTCCGTCCGTATCCCCCTGGGATCCACTTAAGCCTCCAGACTTTTATGACAGGGACGTGAAGTGCAAAGTCAGATAATCGGGGACCGGTACCCCCTCTTGCGGCAGGGTCTCTCTGGCAGGGCCAGAATAAGGGTTGCAGGTGGCGACTCCGCTCCGTCCGCTCCCCCCAGAGATCCTTTTGCCTGTGGAGCTTTTCTCCTCTGCTCCACTCCTGGGTCTTCTTGGTTGGACTCTGACCGAGGACAGAGCCGGCTATAACTCAACTCTGCCCCAATCCCCCGTCTCGAGGCCTGAGATCAGGAACCGCAGACCACTGAGCCGGCCGCAGCCTTGTGCTGTCAGACCGTCCCAAAGACCCACGACTAAAGACACAGTTATAAAAATGGCCTCTGATTATATATGATTCTATTAAGTGCTACAGTAAAGTGCTTCCTCCACGCTCACTCACTACATGGTTCCCCCTGACTTTTGGTTCCCCCCAACTCCTCTATTCCAGGTCGGGGCAGCACTATGGTGCTTTAGACACCCCTGCAGCACGGGAGTGGTGTAGTGTTGAGTGTGTGGTTGGGGTCCTGTGTGGTGCTCCATCCTTACCTCGGAGAGGAGATACCACACCTCGTTCTGAGGTGCTGTACCCCTGTGGCGATTGAACCCTCAGGGGCGCCACATTCCCCCCTGGTGATTCACAGCACGTCCGCGGGCTGCAATAGAGTAAAAGATTGGTACATTTCAAACATTCAAAAATGTTTAAATGCTTTGTAAACAATAAACAATCTTCCCTTTATGGGAGGCTCAGATACTTTAACATTACAGGATATATGGTATAAACATATTCAACATTAAAGAGACATTATGCATGTAGAAAAATATTATAGAAAAAGTGTTAGCTCACCAGCATGAGGGACCTGTCCAAAACCCTCAACGTAAGCCCTGGGGTGGCTGCAGGGCATGAAGATCCCGAGTTGGACCTCCAGTAGAGCCACAACCAGACAGGTTTTGCTTCTGAGGTCAGAGGTAGAGATGATTTCGCATAAAACCAATAGGGGGCACCTAAATAGGTGCAAACTATGTACAATGTAAGTCTGTCTACTGCTCAATGTCCGCAGGGACAAATGTTTGTTTCAGATAAACCGGGTGTAAAGACGAGCATGAAAACAAATAAAAGTTCACACAACAGGGAGGTGTATCCTCCGGGGCTGCTCAACAGTGGGATCCCCACTGGGGAAAAGGCTCGTGCTTGCCGACGGAGCCTGACCGGTCCTCTGTGACCAGGTGCGTGGGGGCATCTTCTTTAAACACCCTGTGGACATCCAGGGCATACCACCCACGCTCCCCGTGGTGGCGGGTGAAGGACACCAGATCACCCGGGTAGAGATTCCGGCCAGGGTGGCCCTGCTTCAGATGCAGCTCGACGTCCCGCCGGTTGACGAAGACGTCCCAGTTAAACTGTGGGCTACGGATGAAGCCCAATCCTGCCTCCTGGTGGAAGCGCACGATAAGGCCTTCCTCCCGGCGGCTTGGACGGATGGCCTCCGCCTGATGGGCCTTTGTTTTAGCAGCTTTGGCGTGCACCTCCAGGCGCTCACAGCGGATCCTCCTCTCTCGCCGCTCCTTCTCGAGCTGGAGGAGCTCCTTACGGCAGAACTGCTCCCACCTCCGCGCTTCAGACAGGGTCTCCCGGAGGAAGCCCATCAGGTACCCCCCCCGGTTGTCCCAGGAAACTCTTCTGCCGCCAGGCAGGCGACCGGAGGTGCGGGCAGCGGCAATAACAGGGGGCGTTGCTGGCCCTCAATTGGTGCGGACCGGTCCGGGTTGGGGCAGGTGTGCACCCAGGAGAGTGCAGGGTTCTCCGGATTGGGAGTCGGGAGGCATAGTAGGCCTCCGGGAGAGGCGGTGGCTTCGGCCTCGACCTCCAGAGCCATGAGTTGCACCCAAACGATGGCGCCCGGGAACAGGGGTGACGGCAGGAGATCTAGGAGGGCTTCGGTGCATCCCGCGCCCGGGATAGCGGTTTCGGCCTTACCCGCTCTTGGGCTGCACAGGGCCTCCTGGGCTTCCTCCGCCTGGGCTGGGGCCTCAGTAGTCAGGCGCGACGAGTTTTGGTGGCGGGCCTTGATCTTGCGCAGCACCTCTTCCATCCATTCGGCAGCGGCCAGTTGTTGGGTCTCTTCGACCCTCCGGGTCAGATCCTGCGTTTCACCGCGGAGGAACTCGGCCTCCTCCACGGTCAGGTGTATTCCCTCCATAGTGAGGGAGGTGGCAGCTAGTGGGCCAGCGACGGAGGGCATCTCCTTCGCGGCGTCCATCTCTGCTGCAGGGTGCGGTCTCTCTGGACTTGTTGTGGCTACACTCTGTCTCCTCCTCCTTTTGGGCGGCTCCAGGGCGGCTGGCTGACGGGCACACCTTGGGACGTCCCATCCATCTTGACGAACACTACTATGCGGACAGACTCTGATGCAAGGGGCGGTCTGTATTTTTGGCGCCATTGGGGAGCCAGGCCCACGATAGGAGGTCTTAGGTGGCTGTCGTTTTTGCACATAATGGCGTCCGTTGTTCTTGGGCGGACGCCACATTGAGTGTATAAAGACAGTCTTTTGTGAAACGCGCACAGTACCCGGCGGCAATGGGGATTAACTTCTTCCGTTGCTGCGGGCACGCAATCCTGCCGACTACTCCATGTTTGTGATGCCCTCCCTGAGCCGTTTGGGGGGTGTACTCGGATGGCGGGCCGGTGGTATGTTGTGGCGGGATGTCGTCGTGGCCGTGGCCCGGTCCGTGCCCAGGGCTGTCACAATAAAAAGATGGGCTTTTGGATGAGTGGTTGTTCGACTACGCCACCTGTGGTTTCTGGTGAAGGCCACCAGCACTGCAACAGTCCTCTGAGGCTGATGTTCTGGCAGCCTGGTTGGTACTACTCCCCACAGGTGGAGCGGCGCCTCAGGGCAGCGTAAGAAGAGAGAGGGGGTATACAGAGTAGAGCGCTGGCGGGTGCAGAGCCGCGGAGGAATGAACAGTCAGAGGCAGTAATTGAAGTCATCCAAGTCTTTACTCACAGTTCTGCTTTCTCAGCTCAGAGCTTCTCTCTGCTGTCACACGGCGAGCTGCGGCCGCCAGGGTGGGGTTCAGCACACTCCGGGTAGTTCAGGTGCACTTGACAGGACCCACGCTCTAGTGTGTTCCTCTCTTTGGTTGTACTTGTACAGCCTTGTGTCCCCCACTGAGTCCCGTACAGGTACTGCGATGTCCTATATGGGTAACTTGTAGCTCCAGGACCGACTGGGTGCCCTTTTTGGTGACTGTGGTGTGAACGTGGCGTTAGGCCGGGTCCCTCTGGATAAACGCAGATTAAGGAATACAGGTGGCGACTCCGCTCTGTCCGTATCCCCCTGGGATCCACTTAAGCCTCCAGACTTTTCTGACAGGGACGTGAAGTGCAAAGTCAGATAATCGGGGACCGGTACCCCCTCTTGCGGCAGGGTCTCTCTGGCAGGGCCAGAATAAGGGTTGCAGGTGGCGACTCCGCTCCGTCCGCACCCCCCTCAGATCCTTTTGCCTGTGGAGCTTTTCTCCTCTGCTCCCCTCCTGGGCCTTCTTGGTTGGACTCTGACCGGGGACAGAGCCGGCTATAACTCAACTCTGACCCAATCCCCCGTCTCGAGGCCTGAGACCGGGAACCGCAGACCCCTGAGCCGGCCGCAGCCTTGTGCTGTCAGACCGTCCCAAAGACCCAAGACTAAAGACACGGTTATAAAAATGGCCTCTGATTATATATGATTCTATTAAGTGCTAAAGTAAAGTGCTTCCTCCACCCTCACTCACTACATGGTTCCCCCTGACTTTTGGTTACCCCCAACTCCTCTATTCTGGGTCGAGGCAGCACTATGGTGCTTTAGACCCCCCTGCAGAACAAGATTGGTGTAGTGTTGAGTGTGTGGTTGGGGTCCTGGGTGGTGCTCCATCCTTACCTCGGAGAGGAGATACCACACCTCGTTCTGAGATGCAGTACCCCTGTGGCGACTGAACCCTCAGGGGCGCCACAAATGTAACACCAAATGTGTAAAGAGGGTCCAATGCCCCTGCAATATCCAAGTCCAGTTCAATCTATTTTAGCTAGCACATATAAAGAACATCTATGCATAGGTATAAATAGCAATTGAAAAAAAGTGCATGTGACAGGGGGCAATGTACAAAATTAATAATGCCAGCAAATCCAAAGTTCATATAAAAGCACAGGTCTAGTAGTTCAAAGCTCAAATAGTCTATAGTAGAAAAAGACCTGTACTGAAACACAGTCTACCTGTTAGTAGACAGCACAGAACCCACTTATACAATACAAGCAGAATGGTTGCTGATAGACCTGTGCATCATCAGTGGCTTCTGGTAGACCTGTACATGATCAAATGGATGAGGGAAGAGCCTGTTCTCCTGTTATGTATATGCTCCTGCCCCAGCATCAGCACATCAAACTCCATAAAACAGACACATTACCTTTGCAGATGATTTTTTTGTGTTTACCAGTGTAATCAGACCCAAATTTAAAATAATGCTTTGTAAAAATAATATCAAGAAGTCACATCAAAACTCCAATCTTCATATCAGATCCAGTGTTATCTTGGTATAATTTATTACGTATAACAGTAAATCCTTTATCATTTTGAACACAAGTATATCAACTTTTTAAATCTAAAGAACAAATCAAAGTGACTTCTGAGATATCCAGAGTATTAATACACTGCAAAAATCATTTGTAGCTAATGATAGGTGCATTTGTATCCTTATATCAAGATAAGTCTTTGTCTAATGCCAAGATGTCTCATGTTCTATGGACTTTGATTAAAATTTGGGCAAACAAGTCCTTGTGAACTTAGGGTTAAAATATTGATTCTTCAGTCTATATTTAATGCTATCGCCATTATTTTTTACTAGATGGATGGCATTGAATTGAAGTAAAAAGAATATTGCATAATTATTAATTCTGATAATTCTATAATTAGAACGAGGGACTGGAGATTTCCATTCCCAATCACAATCCACTGCTCTTCTTGGCACAATATATGCATCTGCATCATGTGCACATAAGTATTGGAAGACGACCCCCATACCAACTACCACTGCATAAACTAAACTACTATCAGTTCCCAGTGGAGACGTGGCTGTGCTAATTTCATCTTATAATTTATTTATGTTAGTGAACAAACCTTGATTGTGAGAAAAGTAAAATGCGATTCCGCAGCTGCCAATTCAGAGATGGAGACTAGGCCAGCAATATCCAATCACTCCACTGGCAGAACAGGCTACAATATATCAACATAATTCATTTCTGGCATTCAGAAAATATTTGGGAGCAGAATTGTAAAGATTAATGTAGGATTTAGTTTGGAGTGGATATTTATTGTAAGAAACAAACATGATGTGAGTCATGTCTTAAAATCATTTCACTTTAAAGTAATTTTTCTTAAATGGTCACTGTGCTTTCAGACCACTAGATCTCATTTGATGTATTATGGGCAAAAACCCAAAGAGATGAACTTTAATATAAGTTGGTGTGCATGCAGCATGTAAGCGTGTGTTCACACTGGCCACCAAACAGACAAAACCCAAGATAAAAACATAATAAGCAAATACCCCGCAGTAAATAGATAAATATCAATAGTGCATGAAAATAATATAGGATGCTTAATTAACATAATTTTGATTTAAAAAAAAAGTAAAAGCCACACCACACGTCAAGGTGACCCTATTCGGGACAGTCCTAACCTCTATTATTAAAAGCTTACCATTTGTCAAGTGACGTACATTTGAATAAGTCCAATATGACTAACCAGATTAATTACAGGTTTTGGTATAAATTATATTACCACATGTCAAACAATTTACCAGTTGGTGCAGTAGATTCTAAGAAAACCAACAGATGCAACATTGATGATCTGCATATTTTGAGTCTGTGTATTTGAATAATTAATTGAAAGGCGGTGTGTTCAAAATAATAGCAGTGCGGAGTTCAATTAGTGAGGTCAATCATTCTGTGAAGAAACAGCTGTGAATCAGGTGGCCCTTATTTAAGGATGAAGTAAGTATTTGTGTACATTTCTCCTTGAAAGCCTGATAAATATGGTTCGTTCGAGACAGTGTTCAGAAGAAATGCGTACTTTGATTAAAAAGTTGATTGGAGAGGGTAAAAGTTATAAAGAAGTGCAGACAATGATAGGCTGTTCAGCTAAAATGATCTGCAATGCTTTAAAATGGAAGACTACCATTCGAATGAGAAAAAAGGAAAGGATGATCCAGCATATCAGGCTAGTTTCTTAAAATAAAACATAGCTTTTATTGTGCTCATTAAAACATTGCTACACATCAATTGTCCATGTGGTGCACTACAAGGATCAGGACCCAAGCGTTTCAACGTTTAAGTCTTAATCAGTTGTGCATTTACCATTCGAATGGGTCGAATGATAGTCAGAATGGCAAAGGCTCAGCTAATGATCAGCTCCAGGAGATCAAAGACAGTCTTAAGTTACCTGTGAGTACTGTGACAGTTAGAAGACGCCTGTGTGAAGCTAATTTCTTAGCAAGAAGTCCCTGCAAAAAGTACGAAAAGTGGACAGTAGAAGATTGGAAATGGGTGATTTGGAGTAATGAGACGAAAGTCAATAGACTAGGCTCTGATGAGTGCAAATAGGTCTGGAAAAAACAAGGTAAAAAGGGGCTAACGGATTGAGAAATTGAAGGAACTGTCAAGTTCAGTGGAAGAAGCCTGATGATATGGGGTTGTTTCACAGCCAAAGCCATTGGATATTTCACCATGATCAATGGTGGTCTCAGTGCTGAAAAATATATATATACTCAAGGAGATGCAACAAAAATTTGAGGAAACGGGCTATCCTCTTGACTTGTTACAACAATCCATGCAATCTCCAATTTGTACACGCACCCCAACATCTAACCGGATCCCGTTTGTACATAAATACCATCCGGCAGCATTCATACTCCATAAAAAAATCTGACAACACTGGAACATTCTTAAAAGCGCCTATCCATCTGTACCTGAATTAAATTATCCTTCCCTCCCATGTTTCAAAAGAGATCCTAATATTAAAGATCGTCTCATCCATGCCGATTTTGGCATGGCAAAAAGCTTGCCATACCAGGGGTTTCTGGAGACACCAAAGACTGGTACGTTCCTTTGTCATCAGTGCTACCAATGTGGCAACATTCTCCGTGGGAACACCATATATCATCCTCACTTGGGTAAACAATATCCCATCAAAGATTATCACATGATTAATTCCACTTTTGAAGTATGCCTCATCAAGTGCCCCTGTGGCCTTATTTATATAGGTAAAATGACCCAGCCCATTAGGGATCGTATTTCTAAGCACAAGTCCACCATACGCTAAAAGAATTTGCTGCTCCCATTACCATACCATTTTGCATCGGCCAATCATTCAGTGTTTCAATTGAAATTTCAGGTGATTGAGCATGTCCCTCCACCACGACGTGGAGGGGACTGCATTCGCATGCTCAAATACAGGGAGGCCTACTGGATACACAAATTGCAATCTTTAAGTCCTAGAGGTCTTAACAGGGAATTTGACCTCCTCTTGTACACTTGAACGGTTCATAGTTGTGATTACTACGACATTGTTCTACTTAAAGCCCCCTACATGTTTTGTAATAATCTCTTTGAGACTTGTTCCTGTGCCATCACTGTCTCAGCAATGTATATGACCCAATTATGCTAGTTTTTGACTCTGACCATAAGAATTTCCAGTGAATATGTTCGATTCCATTATGATGGTTCTCCCTGAAGATAACTTGATATAAGGTATAGTATTTGCATAAGTACTAATTGATCTATTCATATGTCTAACAAATACCTTGTTATTTTCTAGAATCTGCCTTAACATCCACATTTCCCCTCCCGATTCCCATCCTACACCTCCGGACCATCCCTTACAACCTTGGTTCCACCCATTCTTGTCATCCCCAGTAATGGACGCTATCTGTAGCACTGTGGAACGCATAATATCGGTGGTGGAATGCACTCGGTGCGTCACCTCCGCCCATGTGATCCACCGACATCCAATAAGACCTGTCGATGTCATCGTGGCGTCATTTCCGGTCTCGCAGGTTAGGACCTGCAGGACCGGAAATGACACCACGATGACTGGAGCACATCCACGGCGTATGCATCACACTGACACCAATCCTGGGCTCCTAATTGCCTCTAGATTCTGCCCAATCTCTATTTAAATGCCCTTCTAGCATTTCTCTCCTGGCGCCAAAAGGAACAAACGGTGGATACCGTGCTCCCACTGCCAGGACTTCCTCCTCCACTTTCAGTTTGCACTAGGGGTATTTTTCCCCTGCTTCTACCATTCCTGCTATTAGACTGGTACTTCCATTAAATCTATATACTCACCTTCTTTATGTATCCAGAGCTACCGCTCCTTTGGACACCTGTCCATTACAGGCTCACTGGTTACAATTTACTGGTACGCTTTTCATCCTTTTTTCTTTTTCCTTCCCCTTTTTCCCTGTCCCCATCCCTTTGTACCCATTGACATGTGTTGATTCCTGTCGTTTACTGATATTGTCATTGTTATATTCACTTTGATACATGACTATTTTTACTGTGACCTCACACTTGTACCACCATTTATTTTTGTTTTGTTATTTTATTTTGGTACACTGATGAAGGTTAACTGTGACCGAAACATTTACTTTTATTTTTTGTACTTCATTTCCCCTATTAAAATTTGATAAAGAATCTATTTGAGTCATATGAGTGCCAAGTTTTTCAATATAGACTATTGGCTTTGGACCTTACTTGTGCACCAACCCACTCCAGGAGTGCGGTAGTTTTTTGTATACTCAGTGCTGAGCTATGTGTGAGTATCCAACAAGACAAGTTACTTTGCACACTCCAGTACTATGGGTATGAATAGGATGACATAGTGTTCCAGCAGGACAAAGACCAGAAGCATACATCGAGATTGGCGAAAAAATGGTTCAATGACAATGAAGTAGAGGTGCTGGATTAGCCTCCACAGTCCCCAGACCTCAACCCAATTGAACACTTATGGGTAGAGTTGAAGAAAAAACTGTATACATACCCAAGTGAGTCGACCAGTATGCACCAACTTTGGGAATGTGTAGAAGAGACCTGGGATCAGATTTTGGTCAAGACATAATTGAATCTGATCAAGAGCATGCCCAGAAGGATTCAGGTAGTGTTGAAAGACAAAAATGGATTTATAAAATATTTAAACAATAATAAAAATTTTAATTTAGATTTTTAGGAGCAAAACAGTAACAATGCAGTGACATGACAAGAATCTGCATAACTAATCATAGGCAAAATAGTCGCAAGTCAAATTTATGTATGAGATAGCCAAGATGATTGTCTATAAAATAATGGTAGTCTCATGTTCGAAGTAGTAGTGGATAGTGAGATATAGAGCTTGAAAGTCAAAAGTTCAAAACATTGTTACCCTTTTGCTCATCACTGTATATATAGCGCTGTCCTCAGTAGTGTAGCTACCAGGAGGGCAGAGGGTGAGGTCACCCCAGACCCCTGAATCATAGAGGCCCACCCGAATCTTACACCACTCCAAACTGTATCTCTGTGGGCAGCACACCAATACAGTTCATCTTTACATTCTGAATGGCCTCACTATCTTTGCACCCCATATACTATACAATACCATCAATTTTTGTGTTCCAACAGTCTTAGAGGGATCTATCCACTGTGGGTTAGTGTCAGACCAATAGCGGTGGTTTTGTTTGTTAACTTCACCATTCACAAAAAAGTTTGCCTCATCACTGAACATAATGTTCTGTGTAAACTGAGGGTCCTGTTCCAATTTTTGTTTTGCCCATTCTGCAAATTCAGTGCGCCGATCTGGGTCATCCTAATATCCGCCGAAGGGATGTTTGACTGATGCCACTCTCAAGTGACATGCGGCGAGTTCTACGCTGTGGGCTCTTGCTGAATGAAGCTAGGACAGCCACTGATGTTTCTTCATTAATGACAGTTTTCTTGAGTCCACATTTTGGCAAATCCAACACTGAACCTGTTTCACGAAATTTGGCAAGCAGTTTGCTAACTGTAGCATGGGAGATGGGTGGTCTCGTAGGGTGTCTTGCATTGAAATCTGCTGAAATGACTTGGGTACTGCGTTCATCAAACATCAACACAATTTCTATCCACTCCTCATGTGTTAACCTCTGCGACATGTCAATGGCTGTAAACAAAGAGAAACTTGTAAGTAACTCATGAAAGAATAAAGTTACGTTAAAACCAAGCACACCATTGTTTTTCTTATGAAATTCTCAATAAGTCTGATGTGTCACATGACCCTTTTCCCAATGAAAAAAATAAAGTTGGATCCAAAATGGCTGACTTCAAAATGGCCACCATGGTCACCACCCATCTGGAAAAGTTTTCCCCCTCCGATATACTAATATGCCACAAACAGGAAGTTGATATCACCAACCATTCCCATTTAATTTAGGTGTATCCATATAAATGGCCCACCCTGTAGTGTCCTCTCCAATTTACTGCCCATTTATCATACAACAGTATATCCACCTCCCAATCCAACCATAGATATCATCTAATCCTTTGTATTACTTGGATATTTGGGTTATTGTTGTGGATTTATCACTGCTAAAATCAGTAGAAATTACACCTGAATTACATTGTATGGCAGTAATGACATTGTGTCACCTTGTAAAAGGTTTCAGAGGTCAAGGTAGATAATTAAAGTCCATTTCATCTATATGCTAATGAATTGGCTGCGTGGCCTGGTCTGGTCCCTTTAAATAACATCTGCTGCTCCTGTTGATGACACCACGGAATGTTGTGGTTTCTGGCTCCGCCCCCTTGCATTATGACATCACACACATTATATAAGGAGCTGCAGAGACAACATTCCATCTGAAAGTTGCAGTTATTGGAGAGAGAGGTAAGTCGGCTCTATGTCACCTCTTGTTGTGTCCTTCATTCTCTTCTTTCATCTATTTCTCATTTATTTTTTATTCATTAAGGATTCTTTATTCTATATAATACAACAGGTCCAAAATGAATACTGAACCCCTCAGATTAGGTGACGTCCATGTTTTACAGCATTTCTTCCAATAGTAAAGACAGATACATCCCGTCACATCCTATATATCCAAGTGCAGAAATGACAGTGATTTACCGATTCTCCATCACATCTTATTGGTTTCTGACTTACTTGCTCATCACATCCATAGAATAGTTATAGAATAATTATAATTGAAAGAATCCCCTCAGCCATAACTGGAACACAACAACTTCTCAATTTTTGGGCCATGTATTGTTTTACAATCATTCAAATCTGGGAGATGAACGTTATATCCTGTAAAGCGAACACATGTAACCTGAAGATGCAGTAATTATGTAATTGTCTGGTGTTATTGAGACATATAGTGATATACAATCCAGATCAAAAATTTAAATCCAACCAATATTGGGAAATACCTGTACAACACCAATGTATATACATATTAACTCCATATATAGTGAAACTATTTAAATAGTTCCCCATATTGGTAGGATTCCTATTGTTTGATCTCTAGTGTATTGAGCAATGCACTTCAATGGAAGCTGGCAGTAACAGCCACCACTTGGAAGATCACGGAATGTTGGGGTTGTTGATTCCGCCCCCATTAGATACTTCATGTGATGTCACTGAATGTTATGGTTATTAGCTCTGCCCACATTAGCTCTTATTTTTCATGTCATGGAATGTTCTCGTTGCTGGTTTTGCCCCCATCATCTACTATTTGTAATGTTTTGGTTGTTGGTCCCTGATTTGGCACCCAGATAAGCCAAGCTGAAGGATGATGATAATGGACTTTATCTTGTTACCTCATGAACATTCTTGGCGTTGCCCCTCAGGAGGTGGCCAGTTGACATTTAGTTGTGTTCAACTATATAAAGTGTGCTGCTTATCTGATGGTTAGTGCTGCGCTCACTCATTACTAGTGATGGGCGAGCACTAAAATGCTCGGGTGCTCATTGCTTGAGCCAAGCACATTCGAATACTCGGTTGCTCGACTCGAGCAATGAGCCCAATGTAAGTCTATGGGAAATTCAAGCATTTTTCAGGCGGTTCCCTCCAGCGATCTGCAGAGGGCCTAAAAATTGCCCAAATCGAAGGGAACAGTGCTTAAATGGCATGGGAACAGCATGGGGAAGACCCCTGGAAGCATTTCTGACTCCCAAGTCACTGCTGCCAACAATGTTGTCAGAGGTACTACGCCACTTTTACGGACACACAATAAAACACAAAAACGAAACCAAAATGGATTTTCCTGGGAAATATGTTAAGGAACATCCTTTCCATGGTAATGACTTGTATATAAGGCAAAATAAATAACCAAAAACAAAAATACTCCTCCACATCTTGGTCTATGTTCACAAGTAGCGTTTTTGATGCGTTTTTGCACTTTTGCATTGCTTTCAACCGTGACAAATGCATTCACCGGGAAATGTCATTTTGACATTTTACAACCTTATCTGGCCATGTGGTGTGTGAGACATGATCAGACATATCCTGTTTCATTTATGAAGGAGGGACTCTGAAAGTCACAAAGCCTATTTTTATAGGGCCATCAGGCAGCCTTTACTACTTTTAAAGGGTCAGCAGTCGGCCCTCGCTATTCTTAAAGAGCCATCAGCCGGATATGCTTTGTCATTCCCATTACTAAAGATTGGGTCTTCTATACTGTTATTGCATATGCAGTGAGTGGCAGGTCTGCCCAAAATTTGGATACACCCCAATACCCCTTTGAAAATTTGGATGCACCCCAATACCCCTTTGAAAATTTGGACGCACCCCAAAACCCCTTTGAAGTGACTTAGAGGATGTTCCCATAATTAGGAAGTGGGTCTCCCATACTGTTTGCCTATGCAGTGAATGCAAGGGTTGCCAAAAATTTGGAGGCACTCCAATGCCCCTTGGAAGAGACGTGGAGGTCAGAGGGCCTCCTGAAAACAATGTTCCCATTATTAGGAAGTGGGTCTCCCATTGTGTTTGTCTATGCAGTGAATTCAAGGGTTGCCAAAAATGGGCACTCGGCATGATGGGAGGAAGGAGGTTCAGGGTGAAGAATATGTGATCCAGACTGACGGCTACTGAGAATTGACCGTGTGGAAGACAGGGTGGTGGTGGTGGTGGCTAAGTGACTGGAAGCATTATCTGCTATCCAACCAATAACCTTTTCACACTGCTCTGTATTCAATAGTGGTGTTCTGCGGTCCCCTATTAATTGGGACAGGAAGGTCGAGCGAGAAGATGTGGGTGTTTGTTGTGGCACAATTTCAGATTGCCCACGACCTTGGCCTCTGCATGCACCATCATATCAACTTCCCCGTCCCTTGCCACGTGCCTTGCCCATATTAAATAAAGGACAATATCTTCCACGCTCACCACAAATGGCTGAATTTGGAGCGAACTTATATGTGATCCGTGTGACGGACAAACCACAGTTTTAAATAGCTGGCCTGTAGGTGACTATTTTGAACAGCAAACTTGTGTCAATAGCTTCACTGACACACTGAAATTTTTTTAATGGAGGCCAGAAATGGCAGTATTTTCAGTGCAAATATATGTGATCTGTGCGACGGACAAATCACAGTTTTAAATAGCTGGACCTGGCTGTATTCTGCAATGCCAACAAGCAAATAGCGCAGAAAAACGGTGTTCTCTGGTTTGCATTTTAAGCAAATAATGAGGATTAAGATCCAAAATAAAATTATTCCTGGCCACTGAGACCTGGGCCTATTTCTAGAAATATTTAACAGCAGCAGCAGACAAAACTGGAATGGAGCCTCTGTGCTATATGCACTGCAGTCTGCTATATACACTGCCTGCCTGATATCTCTGCAGATGGATTAGTCCTCAGAAGGACTGTTTGTTGAGATGGATATGTGTCTCTAATATCGTTTTGTATACCTACACTAACTAGAAACAAGAAAATCTCTCCCTAGCTCAGCAGCACCTCTCCCTACACTGTCTGATTCTGGAGTGACTGTGACAAGCACGGCGGTGCCAGTTCTGATATAGACCTGATGACGCTGTGCAGCCATCCAATCACTATAATGCCACAACCACCATGGCTGCAGCATTACAATGAGTGGCAGGCAATCCCTGCATGTTGATTGGCGCTCTAAAGAGCACCATATATGCAGGGAGGGGACCCGAGCGCCCGCCGAGCAACCTGGAAATACTCGTCGAGTGCCGAGCATCTCGAGTAGTGAGATGCTCGAGCGAGCACCGAGCAGTAGCGAGCATGCTCGCTCATCACTACTCATTACATGTAAGTGCATTACTCTGTCTGGGTCTCCTACCACATCCAAAATATATTGAACCCCATATTAGAGCCACCACTCCTGAATTTGTCTCTTCCTATCCTACCCCTGATATATGGGGAGAGATATCTACTCCTGTGGGAGGGATAGTTTATAGTGGCGTGGATGGAGCACACTTGATCACTCCAAAAAATAAACCAGGAGGAGATAGACAGGATGACTGAGGCACAATTGTCACCTCAGGCCTCCACCTATCCTGGACAGGTTGGGAGTTAAACTAGCAAATAAACTAAATAAATATGCTAATATAATGAATGGAATAGTGAAACAATAAGTTCTATTCATACTCTTAATGAGGAGGCTGCTCAGGTTAGGAAGGTAGCCCTTCACAGAATTACCCTTAACTACCTGTTAGCAATTGAAGGTGGAACTTGTGCTGTTATAGCTGAGGAATTCTGCTTCTGGATTGAAGATGCACATGATTAAAATGAGAGAAACATGGACATGGTAAAAGAGCTGCAACAAAAAGCTAGAGACATACATCCAAGGAGGGATGGAATTCCTTCTTCTGGATGGAGTCTATCAGAGTTTGGTTAAACAATATACTCTTAACTTTGCTAAAGCCAATAGTGGTAGTGATAAGATTGATTGTATTCATCTTGATTGCCTGGAAATTATTAATGTGATGTGTTTCTCATTGCAGGAAATGAATTATACTTTGGAATCACTGTCGACACAGACAGAAGAGGACCAATAATATGTCTGCCCCTGATTTTAACCATAGGAAGGATGACACTACAGCTACAGAGGTGACCGTCTGATAGCCTAGCTCGACTACCCACCTCTCCTGAAGACCCTTTCAGCCTTTTGAGACTTGGGTGGAGGACATCATCTCTGAAAATAGGGTCCCAGAGCTGCACCCCAACAGTTTGAGCAGCACTCTCACTCTCCGGAGTGTTTCTTGTGGTGGGATGCAGGTCTGGACAACAGTCGTCTGTCGTCCTTCTATTAGGTAGATAGGAATGAATGTATGTGTGTGTATGCTTTAATAAAGATTGAGGAATGCTTAGATGAAATGACAACTATAAGGCAGCCAGGAATGGATGTCAGACATCCCATCATCTATGCAGACTAGCTGTATACTTTGTGTAGTACGGGCTGTCAAAGGGGTCATTTCACAATAGGCAGGAACATAGTTAGCTAGGCTACATAATGTGTAATAATGAAACTATCAAAGGGTGAGGTACTGTGGAAGAAATGACAATTCCATTGTCCTCCCTTTGATCTTAATATCTCTACATTTTGTATAATAATTAGAAAATGTTCAATAAAAACAATTTGAACAAGAAATAGAATATCTTTTCGTGACTCCTTCATGAACATTGTGTATACTAAATACTAAAATACTGTAAGAGCCGCCCCCGGCTGAGCCAAGCTGAAGGGGGAGAATGGACTTTATCTGGTCACTTCATGAACATTCTTGATGTTGTCCCTCAGGAGGGGCCAGTTGGCATTGTAGATGTGTATAACCTTATAAAATGTGCTGCTTATCTGATGGTTAGTGCTGCGCTCACTCATTACATGTAAGTGCATTACTCAGTCACTAAGCGCTCGCTCACACAGTCATCGATTCTCTCATGCGAGAGAATAGGGCCGATTATGCTGATGTCACTTGGAGCAAACTCTGTCAGAGTTTGAGCCAAGTGTAATCTTAGGCCACGTTCACACATACAGTATTTGGTCAGTATTTTACATTAGTATTTATAAGCCAAAACCAGGAGTGGAACAATCAGAGGAAAAGTATCATAGACACATGTGCACCACTTCTGCATTTTTCACCCACTCCTGGTTTTGGCTTACAAATGCTGATATAAAATACTGACCAAATACTGAACATGTGAACGTTGCCTTAGTGTGATCTAACTCTGTTGCATAAGAGAATCGTATCATAGGTGCGGAAAAGACAGAGAACTTTTTAGTTCTCCATCTTCTCTATTCTCTGTGTCCACGGTAATGGGACTGCACTTGGATGACATCCGAGTGCAGTCTGATATTTTACAAGCATGCTACAATTTTTTTTCTCATGCCGTATCTACATGAGAAAAAAATTGCAGATCTGCACTGCCCCGTATTATAACATTGGGCCTACTGCTACCTGATAAAACATCGGATAGCACTCAGCTATGTTATATTGTCCTGTGAGCGGGCCCTTATTGTAATAAACTAACTTTCTTTTCCCTTGCAACAGCTGTCATAACATTGGTTTATTATCCAAACATGACCCTCGTCTATTACTGAGAGCTGTAGAAGACCATGTACACTCCAGCAGTAATCACTTACATTTCCTTTGTGTAATATGATTAGAGTTGAGCCACCCCCCCGTAGTGTTCAGGTTCGGTTCGGTTCGTAGAACACCGGTATGTTCGCCGAACTGTTCGTCGAACACCGTTAAAACCAATGGCAGGCAAACAAAAACACATAGAAACACATAGAAAACACCTTCAAAGGTGTCCAAAAGCTGACAAACTGCTCAGAAGACACAACTAACACATGGAAAAGTGACAAGTACATATAGTCATGCGAAAAGAAAAGAGGTGGAGGAGTTAAAGGAGGGGGAGACACAGATATAGGCATGTCATGCCCTTCTAAAATCAAGAAAGGCTGGAGTAAAAATCTAAAATCAGCCTACCAACACCCAGACGTCGTGACAAGAAAATTAAAAAAAGAAATATCTTTAGGTAGAATGGCGGTTCCATTCAGAACACTTTCCTTACAAGACGTAGTGGTATCCCCGTTGGGAGTCGTGCCAAAAACGGAACCCAATACATTCGGACTAATCCACCATTTGTCATATCCAAGGGGCAGGTCAGTAAACGACAACATCAACGTGGAACCAGGTACAGTAGTATATACTGTACATCCTTTGACAAGGCAATCAGGCGGGTCAAGAAGTTGGGAAGGGCCACCCTAATGTCCAAAACAGACGTTGAGGGGGCGCCTATTGGGCTGCTTCTGGGAAGGAGCATACTATATAGATCGCTGTTTGCCCATGGGGTGCTCCAGATCCTGCTCACTATTTGAGGCGTTTAGTTGCTTCCTCGCATGGGTTGTCATGGACGTTTCTAAGGGGGCACATATTATCCATTACCTCGACAACTTCTTATGCCTGGGCCCAAAAGATTCACCACAGTGTGAATACACGCGGCAGTCCACCTGTGAGAAGGAGAGAGCTGGAGGGAGAGCGGACACCACAGAGCCGAGGAGTTACATTGATGACATCTTAATAATCTGGACTGAGTCTGAACGAGAACTTCTAAATTTCCATGACGAATTCAATACATTTCATCCCACCATAAACTTGACATTGGACTACTCAAAAACGGAAATCAACTTCCTGGATATCACCATAAAAATTCAAAATGGTTCAATCCAGACCTCGGTGTATTAGAAACCTATTGACCATCCCACACACCTCAGACGGGGACAGCTGTCACCCAAAATACATTAAAAAGTCCATCGTCTACAGTCAGGCCCTTAGATATAATTGTATCTGTTCCAGCCCAAAGGACAGGGATGAACACTTAAACCATGTTAAAAAAGACAATTTTAAATCAAGGCTACCACCCCACCTCCTTTGATGATCAGATCATTAGGGCCACAAGGATCCCTAGAAGTCAATTACTTCAATACGGAGAAAAAGAGGAAAATAATTGTCTTCCTCTGGTGGTGACCTACAACCCACAGCTTGAGGTACTAAGAAAAACTGCTAAAAAACATCATATCCTAGGGTTTGGAGCGGATGGATTCTCTTTCAGGACTCACCTGATTTTCATGACCTATTCTAATAGTTTCAACAGATGCTTGCGATTGGGTTCATAATTAGTCACAACGGCATAAGGACCCCCCCTCCCACTCTCCCTTGACCCTCTGTCTTTTCTTCTCTCTTTTCTCCCTCCTTTTCTTTTTTCTTTTTATATGGGCTTTTCAGATACAATATAGAAATTGCCTCAACATATGATCCTCTTATAGGCGGATATCTTATAAACATTATATTGTTCAATACACTATCATTTGAATTATTATTTGAAAAAAGTGACACCATTTGAACTTTGGACATATTTTATATGTCTATTTTGTTATATTTTCTTCAAAGTCGAATACAAAACAATACATTTTTTCTTGATCTGCAAACTGTAAAATGTAGCATCGGCGTCTCTGCCCCGTTCTAGGCAGAGATGCCGTCCCTCTCACCTCCCCGCTCCTGGCGCGGCGTCCTCCAGCGCTTCTCTCCCCGCTGCTTCCGGCACGCGCTCCTTCCCCGGCAGTGTGCTTAGGGCGCGCGCGCGCGCGCTCCCCCTCTCTTAAAGGGACCGCGCGCGCCGTCCTAAGGAGTCCCCGGCCAATTGCCGGAGGACCTCCCATATAAAAGGCACCTCCTCCAAAATGGAGGTGCCCGAGCAATGTTGTAGCACTGTTCACTACTCTGCTTCAGCCCTCAGGTCCCGTTGCCAGTTACCTGCCAGATACCTGCCAGATTCCTGCCAGTCTGCTGTCTTATTCCTGCCTGATATCCTACTACTTGCCTGCTAGCCTGAGGTCCGACGGTCTGCCTTCCAACTCCTGTCAGTCTGTCTAAGGACCGGCTTGCCCGCTCACCTGGGAGCGCACATCTTCTACCTGCCTGCTTGCCTGAGGTCCGACGGTCTGCCTTCCAACTCCTGTCAGTCTGTCTAAGGACCAGCTTGCCCGCTCACCTGGGAGCGCTCATCTGCTGCCTGTCTGCTAGCCTACCTGGAGGCTCTGCCGTCACGTGCTGTGACCACCCGCCTGTCCAGAGACTCCTGCCCGCTCACCTGGGAGCGCTCATCTGCTACCTGTCTGTTGTTCTTCCTGGAGGCTCCGCCGTCACATGCTGTGACCACCCGTTTGTCCAGAGACTCTCGCCTGCTCACCTGGGAGCTCACGTCTATCATCAGCCGCCACAGGTCGTACCAATCCTTTACCCAGAGACTGCCCCGGTCACTTGCCGTGACCTCCTGCCCGTTCATCCAGAGACTGCCCTGGTCACTTGCCGTGACCTCCTGCCCGTTCATCCAGAGACTGCTCCGGTCACTTGCCGTGACCTCCTGCCCGTTCATCCAGAGACTGCCCCGGTCACTTGCCGTGACCTCCTGTCCGTTCATTCAGAGACTGTCCCGGTCACCTGCTGTGACTGACTGCCCGTCTACCCGGGTCGCCACCCGCTCCCTTACAAGGACCGCCCCCTTGTATAGTAGCTCAGAGGTTCCGCCTCCCAGACCCGTTACATAAAATGATTCATAATTAATTCTTAATTGATGTTTAATTGATATTTAATAAAACAGATTGAATATAAAAACCTCATATCCTATACAAAAGTGATTGGCATAATTATAAAAGGAGAAGAAAAGGAAAAATGTGTTTGAAAGCACTCAGGATCACCAAAAATACAAATAAATAATAATATTGAAGTTTATTAAACAAAGAAAAAAACAAAACAATTAAAAACACTTAAAGGGAATCTGTCATCCCCTGGGACCTATCAGACCACTAATATGGGCATACAGGTGATAGAAATGTGAATCTATACTTACCTGTATGGCCCATATTGGCGGTCTTGTGGCTGTGAAATTGCTTTTTATTACTTGTGGGTTATGCTGTGTTTCTGTCCGGGGGACGGGAAGAAATCCCACCTACTTTTTTAATTAAAATATTTCTCCCCTCCCCTGCACGTCACAGAGCCCTGTGACGTGCAGTACCCATGGCCGGATCCTGCGCCTGCGCACTTGACCTGTTATTTCCCTGCCGTCTGTGTACAAGTGTAGAGCAGGGATCTAGTGCGCAGGCGCCGGGAAGTCAGAGTGACTCGCCTGCGCACAAGTTCCCTGCTCTACACTTGTAGATCCGGCCATGGGAACTGTGACGGGCAGGGGAGGTGAGAAATATCTTAATTAAACTGTGACGGGCAGGGGAGGTGAGAAATATTTTAATTAAACAAGTAGGTGGGATTTCTTCCCGTCCCCCGGACGGGAGCACAGCGTAACCAACAAGTAATAAAAAGCAATTTCACAGCCGCAAGACTGCTAATATGGGACATACAGGTAAGTATAATACCTCATCTAATTGATACATATAAATATCAAACAACCTCCTCCTATGTATCAGGTGCCAAAATATCTAAAGCTACTCTGGACAAGCAGTTTGTGACGCCCTCCCTGAGCCGTTTGGGGGGTGTACTCAGACGGCGGGCCGGTGGTATGGTGTGGTGGGATGTCGTCGTGGCCGTGGCCCGATCCGTGCCCAGGGCTGTCACAATAAAAAGATGGGCTTTTGGATGAGTGGTTGTTCGACTACGCCACCTGTGGTTTCTGGTGAAGGCTACCAGCACTGCAACAGTCCTCTGAGGCTGATGTTCTGGCAGCTTGGTTGGTACTACTCCCCACAGGTGGAGCGGCGCCTCAGGGCAGCGTAAGAAGAGAGAGGGGGTATACAGAGTAGAGCGCTGGCGGGTGCAGAGCCGCGGAGGAATGAACAGTCAGAGGCAGTAATTGAAGTCATCCAAGTCTTTACTCACAGTTGTGCTTTCTCAGCTCAGAGCTTCTCTCTGCTGTCACACGGCGAGCTGCGGCCGCCAGGGTGGGGTTCAGCACACTCCGGGTAGTTCAGGTGCACTTGACAGGACCCCCGCTCTAGTGTGTTCCTCTCTCTGGTTGTACTTGTACCGCCTTGTGTCCCCCACTGAGACCCGTACAGGTACTGCGATGTCCTATATGGGTAACTTGTAGCTCCCGGACCGACTGGGTGCCCTTTTTGGTGACTGTGGTGTGAACGTGGCGTTAGGCAGGGTCCCTCTGGATAAACGCAGATTAAGGAATACAGGTGGCAACTCTGCTCCGTCCGTATCCCCCTGGGATCCACTTAAGCCTCCAGACTTTTCTGACAGGGACGTGAAGTGCAAAGTCAGATAATCGGGGACCGGTACCCCCTCTTGCGGCAGGGTCTCTCTGGCAGGGCCAGAATAAGGGTTGCAGATGGCGACTGTTAGAACCTTGCTGTTAGGTTTTTTTTCCTTTGCTGGTCACATGACCTTGTTGGCCTATTTAGTCCTGCTCCGCCCTTCTGGCTTTGCTGGACTTCATTGTATATCTACTTTCTAGCTAGCCTGTGCTCTGTATCTAACTCTGTTAGTTTGCTTGGTCTACGGACCTCTATGTTCTATCTATTTTGTTTGTTCGTCTGTCTGCTACTATTTCTGTTAGGAGGTGTCCTATATTCCTCCCAGTCCTTAGTACTTGTAGGGATTCCCTCCCCACATCTATAGGTCTTCGTACAGACTAGATTAGGACTTTAGCAGGTCTGATCGCAGGATCAGGTTCCCTGTTACATCGTAGGGATTCAGCTGAGTCTCATAGTAGGGACAGATCTCCTCTCTTTCCTTAGCTTTGGTAGCAGAACATAACAGTAAGTCCAGCCAGCAAATTCTCTAAGGAAAGATTTTTCTGTTCCATCATGGTGTCGGTTCAGGATTTGGCTCATCGCCTGCAGGGACTCTCTCTGGAGGTGGCCGAGCTCCGTCAGCACGTGAGTAACTGTCCTGGAGCACATTTCTTGGAGCCTAAGGTATGTTTGCCGGATTTGTTTTTTGGTGAACACCGAGAATTTTTTTCATTTAAAAATGCTTGCTTATTGTATTTTCGTTTGAGACCTAAGTCCTCTGGGGATGAATCCCAGCGCGTAGGGTTCATAATGTCACTTTTGCGCAAAGAGCCTCAGGAGTGGGCCTTTTCTTTGCAACCTAGTGATTCATGCTTCAGATCAGTGGATAGTTTTTTTTCTGCTTTGGGACTATTATATGATGATCCTGACCGTGTCGCATCAGCTGAGACTGAGTTGAGACGTCTAAAACCAGGATGTTGAGCAGTTCTTGCGTTGTTTTGTGGCAGACAATCAAGAGGGGTGGTCTGAGTTTCTGCCACTTGCTGAATTTGCTCTGAACAATCATACATCTTCTTCTGCTGGTTGTTCGCCTTTTTTTTGTTGTTCTGGGAGACATCCGTCGTTTGGGTCGTTCTCCAAGTTGGGATCTGCCGTGCCTGAGGAGGAGAATTTTTCCGGTGATTTGGAAAGAGTTTGGACGGATGTGCGTGGTAATCTTCAGGAGGCCAACAGAAAATCTAAAGACTACTTTGATAGGAAACGACAGGAGGTTTTGTTCGCTGTTGGTGACATGGTTTGGTTGTCCTCTAGGAATCTGCGGTTGAGGATTCCTTCTAAGAAATTGGGTCCCAAGTTTGTAGGGCCCTTTAAGGTGCTTCAGGTTGTCAACCAATCTGCTGTTAGGTTGGAGGTTCCTACCTCCTGGAGAATTAATCCGGTCTTTCATGTCTCTCTGTTAAAAAAAGCTGTTGTGTCGGATGGTGACGCCTCTGCCTCTGTTCCTCCGGTGGTGGAGGACGGGGAATATGAAATTTCTCGCATCCTTGACTCTAGACGGTATAGAGGTAGTTTGCAGTATCTTGTGGCCTGGAAAGGTTTCGGACCCGAGGATAACTCTTGGGTGAGGTCAGATGATGTTTCCGCGTCCAGACTTATCAGAGCGTTTCACAGGAGATTTCCTGATAAGCCTGGTCCTAGGGGATCCGGAGGATCCTCTTAGAAGGGGGGGTACTGTTAGAACCTTGCTGTTAGGTTTTTTTTCCTTTGCTGGTCACATGACCTTGTTGGCCTATTTAGTCCTGCTCCGCCCTTCTGGCTTTGCTGGACTTCATTGTATATCTACTTTCTAGCTAGCCTGTGCTCTGTATCTAACTCTGTTAGTTTGCTTGGTCTACGGACCTCTATGTTCTATCTATTTTGTTTGTTCGTCTGTCTGCTACTATTTCTGTTAGGAGGTGTCCCATATTCCTCCCAGTCCTTAGTACTTGTAGGGATTCCCTCCCCACATCTATAGGTCTTCGTACAGACTAGATTAGGACTTTAGCAGGTCTGATCGCAGGATCAGGTTCCCTGTTACATCGTAGGGATTCAGCTGAGTCTCATAGTAGGGACAGATCTCCTCTCTTTCCTTAGCTTTGGTAGCAGAACATAACAGCGACTCCGCTCCGTCCGCTCCCCCCAGAGATCCTTTTGCCTGTGGAGCTTTTCTCCTCTGCTCCCCTCCTGGGCCTTCTTGGTTGGACTCTGACCGAGGACAGAGCCGGCTATAACTCAACTCTGCCCCAATCCCCCGTCTCGAGGCCTGAGATCAGGAACCGCAGACCCCTGAGCCGGCCGCACCCTTGTGCTGTCAGACCGTCCCAAAGACCCACGACTAAAGACACAGTTATAAAAATGGCCTCTGATTATATATGATTCTATTAAGTGCTACAGTAAAGTGCTTCCTCCACGCTCACTCACTACATGGTTCCCCCTGACTTTTGGTTCCCCCCAACTCCTCTATTCCAGGTCGGGGCAGCACTATGGTGCTTTAGACACCCCTGCAGCACGGGAGTGGTGTAGTGTTGAGTGTGTGGTTGGGGTCCTGTGTGGTGCTCCATCCTTACCTCGGAGAGGAGATACCACACCTCGTTCTGAGGTGCTGTACCCCTGTGGCGACTGAACCCTCAGGGGCGCCACATTCCCCCCTGGTGATTCACAGCACGTCCGCGGGCTGCAATAGAGTAAAAGATTGGTACATTTCAAACATTCAAAAATGTTTAAATGCTTTGTAAACAATAAACAATCTTCCCTTTATGGGAGGCTCAGATACTTTAACGTTACAGGATATATGGTATAAACATATTCAACATTAAAGAGACATTATGCATGTAGAAAAATATTATAGAAAAAGTGTTAGCTCACCAGCATGAGGGACCTGTCCAAAACCCTCAACGTAAGCCCTGGGGTGGCTGCAGGGCATGAAGATCCCGAGTTGGACCTCCAGTAGAGCCACAACCAGACAGGTTTTGCTTCTGAGGTCAGAGGTAGAGATGATTTCGCATAAAACCAATAGGGGGCACCTAAATAGGTGCAAACTATGTACAATGTAAGTCTGTCTACTGCTCAATGTCCGCAGGGACAAATGTTTGTTTCAGATAAACCGGGTGTAAAGACGAGCATGAAAACAAATAAAAGTTCACACAACAGGGAGGTCTATCCTCCGGGGCTGCTCAACAGTGGGATCCCCACTGGGGAAAAGGCTCGTGCTTGCCGACGGAGCCTGACCGGTCCTCTGTGACCAGGTGCGTGGGGGCATCTTCTTTAAACACCCTGTGGACATCCAGGGCATACCACCCACGCTCCCCGTGGTGGCGGGTGAAGGACACCAGATCACCCGGGTAGAGATTCCGGCCAGGGTGGCCTTGCTCCAGATGCAGCTCGACGTCCCGCCGGTTGACGAAGACGTCCCAGTTAAACTGTGGGCTACGGATGAAGCCCAATCCTGCCTCCTGGTGGAAGCGCACGATAAGGCCTTCCTCCCGGCGGCTTGGACGGATGGCCTCCGCCTGATGGGCCTTTGTTTTAGCAGCTTTGGCGTGCACCTCCAGGCGCTCACAGCGGATCCTCCTCTCTCGCCGCTCCTTCTCGAGCTGGAGGAGCTCCTTACGGCAGAACTGCTCCCACCTCCGCGCTTCAGACAGGGTCTCCCGGAGGAAGCCCATCAGGTACCCCCCCCGGTTGTCCCAGGAAACTCTTCTGCCGCCAGGCAGGCGACCGGAGGTGCGGGCAGCGGCAATAACAGGGGGCGTTGCTGGCCCTCAATTGGTGCGGACCGGTCCGGGTTGGGGCAGGTGTGCACCCAGGAGAGTGCAGGGTTCTCCGGATTGGGAGTCGGGAGGCATAGTAGGCCTCCGGGAGAGGCGGTGGCTTCGGCCTCGACCTCCAGAGCCATGAGTTGCACCCAAACGATGGCGCCCGGGAACAGGGGTGACGGCAGGAGATCTAGGAGGGCTTCGGTGCATCCCGCGCCCGGGATAGCGGTTTCGGCCTTACCCGCTCTTGGCTGCACAGGGCCTCCTGGGCTTCCTCCGCCTGGGCTGGGGCCTCAGTAGTCAGGCGCGACGAGCTTTGGTGGCGGGCCTTGATCTTGCGCAGCACCTCTTCCCTCCATTCGGCAGCGGCCAGTTGTTGGGTCTCTTCGACCCTCCGGGTCAGATCCTGCGTTTCACCGCGGAGGAACTCGGCCTCCTCCACGGTCAGGTGTATTCCCTGCATAGTGAGGGAGGTGGCAGCTAGTGGGCCAGCGACGGAGGGCATCTCCTTCGCGGCGTCCATCTCTGCTGCAGGGTGCGGTCTCTCTGGACTTGTTGTGGCTACACTCTGTCTCCTCCTCCTTTTGGGGCGGCTCCAGGGCGGCTGGCTGACGGGCACACCTTGGGACGTCCCATCCATCTTGACGGACACTACTATGCGGACAGTCTCTGATGCAAGGGACGGTCTGTATTTTTGGCGCCATTGGGGAGCCAGGCCCACGATAGGAGGTCTTAGGTGGCTGTCGTTTTTGCACATAATGGCGTCCGTTGTTCTTGGGCGGACGCCACATTGAGTGTATAAAGACAGTCTTTTGTGAAACGCGCACAGTACCCGGCGGCAATGGGGATTAACTTCTTCCGTTGCTGCGGGCACGCAATCCTGCCGACTACGCCATGTTTGTGATGCCCTCCCTGAGCCGTTTGGGGGGTGTACTCGGATGGCGGGCCGGTGGTATGTTGTGGCGGGATGTCGTCGTGGCCGTGGCCCGGTCCGTGCCCAGGGCTGTCACAATAAAAAGATGGGCTTTTGGATGAGTGGTTGTTCGACTACGCCACCTGTGGTTTCTGGTGAAGGCCACCAGCACTGCAACAGTCCTCTGAGGCTGATGTTCTGGCAGCCTGGTTGGTACTACTCCCCACAGGTGGAGCGGCGCCTCAGGGCAGCGTAAGAAGAGAGAGGGGGTATACAGAGTAGAGCGCTGGCGGGTGCAGAGCCGCGGAGGAATGAACAGTCAGAGGCAGTAATTGAAGTCATCCAAGTCTTTACTCACAGTTCTGCTTTCTCAGCTCAGAGCTTCACTCTGCTGTCACACGGCGAGCTGCGGCCGCCAGGGTGGGGTTCAGCACACTCCGGGTAGTTCAGGTGCACTTGACAGGACCCACGCTCTAGTGTGTTCCTCTCTTTGGTTCTACTTGTACAGCCTTGTGTCCCCCACTGAGTCCCGTACAGGTACTGCGATGTCCTATATGGGTAACTTGTAGCTCCAGGACCGACTGGGTGCCCTTTTTGGTGACTGTGGTGTGAACGTGGCGTTAGGCCGGGTCCCTCTGGATAAACGCAGATTAAGGAATACAGGTGGCGACTCCGCTCTGTCCGTATCCCCCTGGGATCCACTTAAGCCTCCAGACTTTTCTGACAGGGACGTGAAGTGCAAAGTCAGATAATCGGGGACCGGTACCCCCTCTTGCGGCAGGGTCTCTCTGGCAGGGCCAGAATAAGGGTTGCAGGTGGCGACTCCGCTCCGTCCGCACCCCCCTCAGATCCTTTTGCCTGTGGAGCTTTTCTCCTCTGCTCCCCTCCTGGGCCTTCTTGGTTGGACTCTGACCGGGGACAGAGCCGGCTATAACTCAACTCTGACCCAATCCCCCGTCTCGAGGCCTGAGACCGGGAACCGCAGACCCCTGAGCCGGCCGCAGCCTTGTGCTGTCAGACCGTCCCAAAGACCCAAGACTAAAGACACGGTTATAAAAATGGCCTCTGATTATATATGATTCTATTAAGTGCTAAAGTAAAGTGCTTCCTCCACCCTCACTCACTACATGGTTCCCCCTGACTTTTGGTTACCCCCAACTCCTCTATTCTGGGTCGAGGCAGCACTATGGTGCTTTAGACCCCCCTGCAGAACAAGATTGGTGTAGTGTTGAGTGTGTGGTTGGGGTCCTGGGTGGTGCTCCATCCTTACCTCGGAGAGGAGATACCACACCTCATTCTGAGATGCAGTACCCCTGTGGCGACTGAACCCTCAGGGGCGCCACAAATGTAACACCAAATGTGTAAAGAGGGTCCAATGCCCCTGCAATATCCAAGTCCAGTTCAATCTATTTTAGCTAGCACATATAAAGAACATCTATGCATAGGTATAAATAGCAATTGAAAAAAAGTGCATGTGACAGGGGGCAATGTACAAAATTAATAATGCCAGCAAATCTAAAGTTCATATAAAAGCACAGGTCTAGTAGTTCAAAGCTCAAATAGTCTATAGTAGAAAAAGACCTGTACTGAAACACAGTCTACCTGTTAGTAGACAGCACAGAACCCACTTATACAATACAAGCAGAATAGTTGCTGATAGACCTGTGCATCATCAGTGGCTTCTGGTAGACCTGTACATGATCAAATGGATGAGGGAAGAGCCTGTTCTCCTGTTATGTATATGCTCCTGCCCCAGCATCAGCACATCAAACTCCATAAAACAGACACATTACCTTTGCAGATGATTTTTTTGTGTTTACCAGTGTAATCAGACCCAAATTTAAAATAATGCTTTGTAAAAATAATATCAAGAAGTCACATCAAAACTCCAATCTTCATATCAGATCCAGTGTTATCTTGGTATAATTTATTACGTATAACAGTAAATCCTTTATCATTTTGAACACAAGTATATCAACTTTTTAAATCTAAAGAACAAATCAAAGTGACTTCTGAGATATCCAGAGTATTAATACACTGCAAAAATCATTTGTAGCTAATGATAGGTGCCTTTGTATCCTTATATCAAGATAAGTCTTTGTCTAATGCCAAGATGTCTCATGTTCTATGGACTTTGATTAAAATTTGGGCAAACAAGTCCTTGTGAACTTAGGGTTAAAATATTGATTCTTCAGTCTATATTTAATGCTATCGCCATTATTTTTTACTAGATGGATGGCATTGAATTGAAGTAAAAAGAATATTGCATAATTATTAATTCTGATAATTCTATCATTAGAACGAGGGACTGGAGATTTCCATTCCCAATCACAATCCACTGCTCTTCTTGGCACAATATATGCATCTGCATCATGTGCACATAAGTATTGGAAGACGACCACCATACCAACTACCACTGCATAAACTAAACTACTATCAGTTTCCAGTGGAGACGTGGCTGTGCTAATTTCATCTTATAATTTATTTATGTTAGTGAACAAACCTTGATTGTGAGAAAAGTAAAATGCGATTCCGCAGCTGCCAATTCAGAGATGGAGACTGGGCCAGCAATATCCAATCACTCCACTGGCAGAACAGGCTACAATATATCAACATAATTCATTTCTGGCATTCAGAAAATATTTGGGAGCAGAATTGTAAAGATTAATGTAGGATTTAGTTTGGAGTGGATATTTATTGTAAGAAACAAACATGATGTGAGTCATGTCTTAAAATCATTTCACTTTAAAGTAATTTTTCTTAAATGGTCACTGTGCTTTCAGACCACTAGATCTCATTTGATGTATTATGGGCAAAAACCCAAAGAGATGAACTTTAATATAAGTTGGTGTGCATGCAGCATGTAAGCGTGTGTTCACACTGGCCACCAAACAGACAAAACCCAAGATAAAAACATAATAAGCAAATACCCCGCAGTAAATAGATAAATATCAATAGTGCATGAAAATAATATAGGATGCTTAATTAACATAATTTTGATTTAAAAAAAAAGTAAAAGCCACCCCACACGTCAAGGTGACCCTATTCGGGACAGTCCTAACCTCTATTATTAAAAGCTTACCCTTTGTCAAGTGACGTACATTTGAATAAGTCCAATATGACTAACCAGATTAATTACAGGTTTTGGTATAAATTATATTACCACATGTCAAACAATTTACCAGTTGGTGCAGTAGATTCTAAGAAAACCAACAGATGCAACATTGATGATCTGCATATTTTGAGTCTGTGTATTTGAATAATTAATTGAAAGGCGGTGTGTTCAAAATAATAGCAGTGCGGAGTTCAATTAGTGAGGTCAATCATTCTGTGAAGAAACAGCTGTGAATCAGGTGGCCCTTATTTAAGGATGAAGTAAGTATTTGTGTACATTTCTCCTTGAAAGCCTGATAAATATGGTTCGTTCGAGACAGTGTTCAGAAGAAATGCGTACTTTGATTAAAAAGTTGATTGGAGAGGGTAAAAGTTATAAAGAAGTGCAGACAATGATAGGCTATTCAGCTAAAATGATCTGCAATGCTTTAAAATGGAAGACTACCATTCGAATGAGAAAAAAGGAAAGGATGATCCAGCATATCAGGCTAGTTTCTTAAAATAAAACATAGCTTTTATTGTGCTCATTAAAACATTGCTACACATCAATTGTCCATGTGGTGCACTACAAGGATCAGGACCCAAGCGTTTCAACGTTTAAGTCTTAATCAGTTGTGCATTTACCATTCGAATGGGTCGAATGATAGTCAGAATGGCAAAGGCTCAGCTAATGATCAGCTCCAGGAGATCAAAGGCAGTCTTAAGTTACCTGTGAGTACTGTGACAGTTAGAAGACGCCTGTGTGAAGCTAATTTCTTAGCAAGAAGTCCCTGCAAAAAGTACGAAAAGTGGACAGTAGAAGATTGGAAATGGGTGATTTGGAGTAATGAGACGAAAGTCAATAGACTAGGCTCTGATGAGTGCAAATAGGTCTGGAAAAAACAAGGTAAAAAGGGGCTAACGGATTGAGAAATTGAAGGAACTGTCAAGTTCAGTGGAAGAAGCCTGATGATATGGGGTTGTTTCACAGCCAAAGCCATTGGATATTTCACCATGATCAATGGTGGTCTCAGTGCTGAAAAATATATATATACTCAAGGAGATGCAACAAAAATTTGAGGAAACGGGCTATCCTCTTGACTTGTTACAACAATCCATGCAATCTCCAATTTGTACACGCACCCCAACATCTAACCGGATCCCGTTTGTACATAAATACCATCCGGCAGCATTCATACTCCATAAAAAAATCTGACAACACTGGAACATTCTTAAAAGCGCCTATCCATCTGTACCTGAATTAAATTATCCTTCCCTCCCATGTTTCAAAAGAGACCCTAATATTAAAGATCGTCTCATTCATGCCGATTTTGGCATGGCAAAAAGCTCGCCATGCCAGGGGTTTCTGGAGACACCAAAGACTGGTACGTTCCTTTGTCATCAGTGCTACCAATGTGGCAACATTCTCCGTGGGAACACCATATATCATCCTCACTTGGGTAAACAATATCCCATCAAAGATTATCACATGATTAATTCCACTTTTGAAGTATGCCTCATCAAGTGCCCCTGTGGCCTTATTTATATAGGTAAAATGACCCAGCCCATTAGGGATCGTATTTCTAAGCACAAGTCCACCATACGCTAAAAGAATTTGCTGCTCCCATTACCATACCATTTTGCATCGGCCAATCATTCAGTGTTTCAATTGAAATTTCAGGTGATTGAGCATGTCCCTCCACCACGACGTGGAGGGGACTGCATTCGCATGCTCAAATACAGGGAGGCCTACTGGATACACAAATTGCAATCTTTAAGTCCTAGAGGTCTTAACAGGGAATTTGACCTCCTCTTGTACACTTGAACGGTTCATAGTTGTGATTACTACGACATTGTTCTACTTAAAGCCCCCTACATGTTTTGTAATAATCTCTTTGAGACTTGTTCCTGTGCCATCACTGTCTCAGCAATGTATATGACCCAATTATGCTAGTTTTTGACTCTGACCATAAGAATTTCCAGTGAATATGTTCGATTCCATTATGATGGTTCTCCCTGAAGATAACTTGATATAAGGTATAGTATTTGCATAAGTAATAATTGATCTATTCATATGTCTAACAAATACCTTGTTATTTTCTAGAATCTGCCTTAACATCCACATTTCCCCTCCTGATTCCCATCCTACACCTCCGGACCATCCCTTACAACCTTGGTTCCACCCATTCTTGTCATCCCCAGTAATGGACGCTATCTGTAGCACTGTGGAACGCATAATATCGGTGGTGGAATGCACTCGGTGCGTCACCTCCGCCCATGTGATCCACCGACATCCAATAAGACCTGTCGATGTCATCGTGGCGTCATTTCCGGTCTCGCAGGTTAGGACCTGCAGGACCGGAAATGACACCACGATGACTGGAGCACATCCACGGCGTATGCATCACACTGACACCAATCCTGGGCTCCTAATTGCCTCTAGATTCTGCCCAATCTCTATTTAAATGCCCTTCTAGCATTTCTCTCCTGGCGCCAAAAGGAACAAACGGTGGATACCGTGCTCCCACTGCCAGGACTTCCTCCTCCACTTTCAGTTTGCACTAGGGGTATTTTTCCCCTGCTTCTACCATTCCTGCTATTAGACTGGTACTTCCATTAAATCTATATACTCACCTTCTTTATGTATCCAGAGCTACCGCTCCTTTGGACACCTGTCCATTACAGGCTCACCGGTTACAATTTACTGGTACGCTTTTCATCCTTTTTTCTTTTTCCTTCCCCTTTTTCCCTGTCCCCATCCCTTTGTACCCATTGACATGTGTTGATTCCTGTCGTTTACTGATATTGTCATTGTTATATTCACTTTGATACATGACTATTTTTACTGTGACCTCACACTTGTACCACCATTTATTTTTGTTTTGTTATTTTATTTTGGTACACTGATGAAGGTTAACTGTGACCGAAACATTTACTTTTATTTTTTGTACTTCATTTCCCCTATTAAAATTTGATAAAGAATCTATTTGAGTCATATGAGTGCCAAGTTTTTCAATATAGACTATTGGCTTTGGACCTTACTTGTGCACCAACCCACTCCAGGAGTGCGGTAGTTTTTTGTATACTCAGTGCTGAGCTATGTGTGAGTATCCAACAAGACAAGTTACTTTGCACACTCCAGTACTATGGGTATGAATAGGATGACATAGTGTTCCAGCAGGACAAAGACCAGAAGCATACATCGAGATTGGCGAAAAAATGGTTCAATGACAATGAAGTAGAGGTGCTGGATTAGCCTCCACAGTCCCCAGACCTCAACCCAATTGAACCCTTATGGGTAGAGTTGAAGAAAAAACTGTATACATACCCAAGTGAGTCGACCAGTATGCACCAACTTTGGGAATGTGTAGAAGAGACCTGGGATCAGATTTTGGTCAAGACATAATTGAATCTGATCAAGAGCATGCCCAGAAGGATTCAGGTAGTGTTGAAAGACAAAAATGGATTTATAAAATATTTAAACAATAATAAAAATTTTAATTTAGATTTTTAGGAGCAAAACAGTAACAATGCAGTGACATGACAAGAATCTGCATAACTAATCATAGGCAAAATAGTCGCAAGTCAAATTTATGTATGAGATAGCCAAGATGATTGTCTATAAAATAATGGTAGTCTCATGTTCGAAGTAGTAGTGGATAGTGAGATATAGAGCTTGAAAGTCAAAAGTTCAAAACATTGTTACCCTTTTGCTCATCACTGTATATATAGCGCTGTCCTCAGTAGTGTAGCTACCAGGAGGGCAGAGGGTGAGGTCACCCCAGACCCCTGAATCATAGAGGCCCACCCGAATCTTACACCACTCCAAACTGTATCTCTGTGGGCAGCACACCAATACAGTTCATCTTTACATTCTGAATGGCCTCACTATCTTTGCACCCCATATACTATACAATACCATCAATTTTTGTGTTCCAACAGTCTTAGAGGGATCTATCCACTGTGGGTTAGTGTCAGACCAATAGCGGTGGTTTTGTTTGTTAACTTCACCATTCACAAAAAAGTTTGCCTCATCACTGAACATAATGTTCTGTGTAAACTGAGGGTCCTGTTCCAATTTTTGTTTTGCCCATTCTGCAAATTCAGTGCGCCGATCTGGGTCATCCTAATATCCGCCGAAGGGATGTTTGACTGATGCCACTCTCAAGTGACATGCGGCGAGTTCTACGCTGTGGGCTCTTGCTGAATGAAGCTAGGACAGCCACTGATGTTTCTTCATTAATGACAGTTTTCTTGAGTCCACATTTTGGCAAATCCAACACTGAACCTGTTTCACGAAATTTGGCAAGCAGTTTGCTAACTGTAGCATGGGAGATGGGTGGTCTCGTAGGGTGTCTTGCATTGAAATCTGCTGAAATGACCCGGGTACTGCGTTCATCAAACATCAACACAATTTCTATCCGCTCCTCATGTGTTAACCTCTGCGACATGTCAATGGCTGTAAACAAAGAGAAACTTGTAAGTAACTCATGAAAGAATAAAGTTACGTTAAAACCAAGCACACCATTGTTTTTCTTATGAAATTCTCAATAAGTCTGATGTGTCACATGACCCTTTTCCCAATGAAAAAAATAAAGTTGGATCCAAAATGGCTGACTTCAAAATGGCCACCATGGTCACCACCCATCTGGAAAAGTTTTCCCCCTCCGATATACTAATATGCCACAAACAGGAAGTTGATATCACCAACCATTCCCATTTAATTTAGGTGTATCCATATAAATGGCCCACCCTGTAGTGTCCTCTCCAATTTACTGCCCATTTATCATACAACAGTATATCCACCTCCCAATCCAAGCATAGATATCATCTAATCCTTTGTATTACTTGGATATTTGGGTTATTGTTGTGGATTTATCACTGCTAAAATCAGTAGAAATTACACCTGAATTACATTGTATGGCAGTAATGACATTGTGTCACCTTGTAAAAGGTTTCAGAGGTCAAGGTAGATAATTAAAGTCCATTTCATCTATATGCTAATGAATTGGCTGCGTGACCTGGTCTGGTCCCTTTAAATAACATCTGCTGCTCCTGTTGATGACACCACGGAATGTTGTGGTTTCTGGCTCCGCCCCTTTGCATTATGACATCACACACATTATATAAGGAGCTGCAGAGACAACATTCCATCTGAAAGTTGCAGTTATTGGAGAGAGAGGTAAGTCGGCTCTATGTCACCTCTTGTTGTGTCCTTCATTCTCTTCTTTCATCTATTTCTCATTTATTTTTTATTCATTAAGGATTCTTTATTCTATATAATACAACAGGTCCAAAATAAATACTGAACCCCTCAGATTAGGTGACGTCCATGTTTTACAGCATTTCTTCCAATAGTAAAGACAGATACATCCCGTCACATCCTATATATCCAAGTGCAGAAATGACAGTGATTTACCGATTCTCCATCACATCTTATTGGTTTCTGACTTACTTGCTCATCACATCCATAGAATAGTTATAGAATAATTATAATTGAAAGAATCCCCTCAGCCATAACTGGAACACAACAACTTCTCAATTTTTGGGCCATGTATTGTTTTACAATCATTCAAATCTGGGAGATTAACGTTATATCCTGTAAAGCGAACACATGTAACCTGAAGATGCAGTAATTATGTAATTGTCTGGTGTTATTGAGACATATAGTGATATACAATCCAGATCAAAAATTTAAATCCAACCAATATTGGGAAATACCTGTACAACACCAATGTATATACATATTAGCTCCATATATAGTGAAACTATTTAAATAGTTCCCCATATTGGTAGGATTCCTATTGTTTGATCTCTAGTGTATTGAGCAATGCACTTCAATGGAAGCTGGCAGTAACAGCCACCACTTGGAAGATCACGGAATGTTGGGGTTGTTGATTCCGCCCCCATTAGATACTTCATGTGATGTCACTGAATGTTATGGTTGTTAGCTCTGCCCACATTAGCTCTTATTTTTCATGTCATGGAATGTTCTCGTTGCTGGTTTTGCCCCCATCATCTACTATTTGTAATGTTTTGGTTGTTGGTCCCTGATTTGGCACCCAGATAAGCCAAGCTGAAGGATGATGATAATGGACTTTATCTTGTTACCTCATGAACATTCTTGGTGTTGCCCCTCAGGAGGTGGCCAGTTGACATTTACTTGTGTTCAACTATATAAAGTGTGCTGCTTATCTGATGGTTAGTGCTGCGCTCACTCATTACTAGTGATGGGCGAGCACTAAAATGCTCGGGTGCTCATTGCTTGAGCCAAGCACATTCGAATACTCGGTTGCTCGACTTGAGCAATGAGCCCAATGTAAGTCTATGGGAAATTCAAGCATTTTTCAGGCGGGTCTTCTATACTGTTATTGCATATGCAGTGAGTGGCAGGTCTGCCCAAAATTTGGAAACACCCCAATACCCCTTTGAAAATTTGGATGCACCCCAATACCCCTTTGAAAATTTGGACGCACCCCAAAACCCCTTTGAAGAGACTTAGAGGATGTTCCCATAATTAGGAAGTGGGTCTCCCATACTGTTTGCCTATGCAGTGAATGCAAGGGTTGCCAAAAATTTGGAGGCACTCCAATGCCCCTTGGAAGAGACGTGGAGGTCAGAGGGCCTCCTGAAAACAATGTTCCCATTATTAGGAAGTGGGTCTCCCATTGTGTTTGTCTATGCAGTGAATTCAAGGGTTGCCAAAAATGGGCACTCGGCATGATGGGAGGAAGGAGGTTCAGGGTGAAGAATATGTGGTCCAGACTCACGGCTACTGAGAATTGACCGTGTGGAAGACAGGGTGGTGGTGGTGGTGGCTAAGTGACTGGAAGCATTATCTGCTATCCAACCAATAACCTTTTCACACTGCTCTGTATTCAATAGTGGTGTTCTGCGGTCCCCTATTAATTGGGACAGGAAGGTCGAGCGAGAAGATGTGGGTGTTTGTTGTGGCACAATTTCAGATTGCCCACGACCTTGGCCTCTGCATGCACCATCACATCAACTTCCCCGTCCCTTGCCACGTGCCTTGCCCATCTTAAATGAAGGACAATATCTTCCACGCTCACTACAAATGGCTGAATTTGGAGCGAACTTATATGTGATCCGTGTGACGGACAAACCACAGTTTTAAATAGCTGGCCTGTAGGTGACTATTTTGAACAGCAAACTTGTGTCAATAGCTTCACTGACACACTGAAATTTTTTTAATGGAGGCCAGAAATGGCCGTATTTTCAGTGCAAATATATGTGATCTGGGCGACGGACAAATCACAGTTTTAAATAGCTGGACCTGGCTGTATTCTGCAATGCCAACAAGCAAATAGCGCAGAAAAACGGTGTTCTCTGGTTTGCATTTTAAGCAAATAATGAGGATTAAGATCCAAAATAAAATTATTCCTGGCCACTGAGACCTGGGCCTATTTCTAGAAATATTTAACAGCAGCAGCAGCAGCAGACAAAACTGGAATAGAGCCTCTTGTGCTATATGCACTGCAGTCTGCTATATACACTGCCTGCCTGATATCTCTGCAGATGGATTAGTCCTCAGAAGGACTGTTTGTTGAGATGGATATGTGTCTCTAATATCGTTTTGTATACCTACACTAACTAGAAACAAGAAAATCTCTCCCTAGCTCAGCAGCACCTCTCCCTACACTGTCTGATTCTGGAGTGACTGTGACAAGCACGGCGGTGCCAGTTCTGATATAGACCTGATGACGCTGTGCAGCCATCCAATCACTATAATGCCACAACCACCATGGCTGCAGCATTACAATGAGTGGCAGGCAATCCCTGCATGTTGATTGGCGCTCTAAAGAGCACCATATATGCAGGGAGGGGACCCGAGCGCCCGCCGAGCAACCTGGAAATACTCGTCGAGCGCCGAGCATCTCGAGTAGTGAGATGTTCGAGCGAGCACCGAGCAGTAGCGAGCATGCTCGCTCATCACTACTCATTACATGTAAGTGCATTACTCTGTCTGGGTCTCCTACCACATCCAAAATATATTGAACCCCATATTAGAGCCACCACTCCTGAATTTGTCTCTTCCTATCCTACCCCTGGTATATGGGGAGAGATATCTACTCCTGTGGGAGGGATAGTTTATAGTGGCGTGGATGGAGCACACTTGATCACTCCAAAAAATAAACCAGGAGGAGATAGACAGGATGACTGAGGCACAATTGTCACCTCAGGCCTCCACCTATCCTGGACAGGTTGGGAGTTAAACTAGCAAATAAACTAAATAAATATGCTAATATAATGAATGGAATAGTGAAACAATAAGTTCTATTCATACTCTTAATGAGGAGGCTGCTCAGGTTAGGAAGGTAGCCCTTCACAGAATTACCCTTAACTACCTGTTAGCAATTGAAGGTGGAACTTGTGCTGTTATAGCTGAGGAATTCTGCTTCTGGATTGAAGATGCACATGATTAAAATGAGAGAAACATGGACATGGTAAAAGAGCTGCAACAAAAAGCTAGAGACATACATCCAAGGAGGGATGGAATTCCTTCTCCTGGATGGAGTCTATCAGAGTTTGGTTAAACAATATACTCTTAACTTTGCTAAAGCCAATAGTGGTAGTGATAAGATTGATTGTATTCATCTTGATTGCCTGGAAATTATTAATGTGATGTGTTTCTCATTGCAGGAAATGAATTATACTTTGGAATCACTGTCGACACAGACAGAAGAGAACCAATAATATGTCCGCCCCTGATTTTAACCATAGGAAGGATGACACTACAGCTACAGAGGTGACCGTCTGATAGCCTAGCTCGACTACCCACCTCTCCTGAAGACCCTTTCAGCCTTTTGAGACTTGGGTGGAGGACATCATCTCTGAAAATAGGGTCCCAGAGCTGCACCCCAACAGTTTGAGCAGCACTCTCACTCTCCGGAGTGTTTCTTGTGGTGGGATGCAGGTCTGGACAACAGTCGTCTGTCGTCCTTCTATTAGATAGATAGGAATGAATGTATGTGTGTCTATGCTTTAATAAAGATTGAGGAATGCTTAGATGAAATGACAACTATAAGGCAGCCAGGAATGGATGTCAGACATCCCATCATCTATGCAGGCTAGCTGCATACTTCGTGTAGTACGGGCTGTCAAAGGGGTCATTTCACAATAGGCAGGAACATAGGTAGCGCAGGTCTGGACCGCTGTCGTCATCCTATTAGGTAGATAGGAATGAATGTATGTGTGTCTATGCTTTAATACAGATTGAGTGAATGCTTAGATGAAATGGCAACTATAAGGCAGCCAGGAATGGATGTCAGACATCCCATCATCTATGCAGACTAGCTGTATACTTTGTGTAGTACGGGCTGTCAAAGGGGTCATTTCACAATAGGCAGGAACATAGTTAGCTAGGTTACATAATGTGTAATAATGAAACTATCAAAGGGTGAGGTACTGTGGAAGAAATGACAATTCCATTGTCCTCCCTTTGATCTTAATATCTCTACATTTTGTATAATTATTAGAAAATGTTCAATAAAAACAATTTGAACAAGAAATAGAATATCTTTTCGTGACTCCTTCATGAACATTGTGTATACTAAATACTAAAATACTGTAAGAGCCGCCCCCGGCTGAGCCAAGCTGAAGGGGGAGAATGGACTTTATCTGGTCACTTCATGAACATTCTTGATGTTGTCCCTCAGGAGGGGCCAGTTGGCATTGTAGATGTGTATAACCTTATAAAATGTGCTGCTTATCTGATGGTTAGTGCTGCGCTCACTCATTACATGTAAGTGCATTACTCAGTCACTAAGCGCTCGCTCACACAGTCATCGATTCTCTCATGCGAGAGAATAGGGCCGATTATGCTGATGTCACTTGGAGCAAACTCTGTCAGAGTTTGAGCCAAGTGTAATCTTAGGCCACGTTCACACATACAGTATTTGGTCAGTATTTTACATTAGTATTTATAAGCCAAAACCAGGAGTGGAACAATCAGAGGAAAAGTATCATAGACACATGTGCACCACTTCTGCATTTTTCACCCACTCCTGGTTTTGGCTTACAAATGCTGATATAAAATACTGACCAAATACTGAACATGTGAACGTTGCCTTAGTGTGATCTAACTCTGTTGCATAAGAGAATCGTATCATAGGTGCGGAAAAGACAGAGAACTTTTTAGTTCTCCATCTTCTCTATTCTCTGTGTCCACGGTAATGGGACTGCACTTGGATGACATCCGAGTGCAGTCTGATATTTTACAAGCATGCTACAATTTTTTTTCTCATGCCGTATCTACATGAGAAAAAAATTGCAGATCTGCACTGCCCCGTATTATAACATTGGGCCTACTGCTACCTGATAAAACATCGGATAGCACTCAGCTATGTTATATTGTCCTGTGAGCGGGCCCTTATTGTAATAAACTAACTTTCTTTTCCCTTGCAACAGCTGTCATAACATTGGTTTATTATCCAAACATGACCCCCGTCTATTACTGAGAGCTGTAGAAGACCATGTACACTCCAGCAGTAATCACTTACATTTCCTTTGTGTAATATGATTAGAGTTGAGCCACCCCCCCGTAGTGTTCAGGTTCGGTTCGGTTCGTAGAACACCGGTATGTTCGCCGAACTGTTCGTCGAACACCGTTAAAACCAATGGCAGGCAAACAAAAACACATAGAAACACATAGAAAACACCTTCAAAGGTGTCCAAAAGCTGACAAACTGCTCAGAAGACACAACTAACACATGGAAAAGTGACAAGTACATATAGTCATGTGAAAAGAAAAGAGGTGGAGGAGTTAAAGGAGGGGGAGACACAGATATAGGCATGTCATGCCCTTCTAAAATCAAGAAAGGCTGGAGTAAAAATCTAAAATCAGCCTACCAACACCCAGACGTCGTGACAAGAAAATTAAAAAAAGAAATATCTTTAGGTAGAATGGCGGTTCCATTCAGAACACTTTCCTTACAAGACGTAGTGGTATCCCCGTTGGGAGTCGTGCCAAAAACGGAACCCAATACATTCGGACTAATCCACCATTTGTCATATCCAAGGGGCAGGTCAGTAAACGACAACATCAACGTGGAACCAGGTACAGTAGTATATACTGTACATCCTTTGACAAGGCAATCAGGCGGGTCAAGAAGTTGGGAAGGGCCACCCTAATGGCCAAAACAGACGTTGAGGGGGCGCCTATTGGGCTGCTTCTGGGAAGGAGCATACTATATAGATCGCTGTTTGCCCATGGGGTGCTCCAGATCCTGCTCACTATTTGAGGCGTTTAGTTGCTTCCTCGAATGGGTTGTCATGGACGTTTCTAAGGGGGCACATATTATCCATTACCTCGACAACTTCTTATGCCTGGGCCCAAAAGATTCACCACAGTGTGAATACACGCGGCAGTCCACCTGTGAGAAGGAGAGAGCTGGAGGGAGAGCGGACACCACAGAGCCGAGGAGTTACATTGATGACATCTTAATAATCTGGACTGAGTCTGAACGAGAACTTCTAAATTTCCATGACGAATTCAATACATTTCATCCCACCATAAACTTGACATTGGACTACTCAAAAACGGAAATCAACTTCCTGGATATCACCATAAAAATTCAAAATGGTTCAATCCAGACCTCGGTGTATTGGAAACCTATTGACCATCCCACACACCTCAGACGGGGACAGCTGTCACCCAAAATACATTAAAAAGTCCATCGTCTACAGTCAGGCCCTTAGATATAATTGTATCTGTTCCAGCCCAAAGGACAGGGATAAACACTTAAACCATGTTAAAAAAGACAATTTTAAATCAAGGCTACCACCCCACCTCCTTTGATGATCAGATCATTAGGGCCACAAGGATCCCTAGAAGTCAATTACTTCAATACGGAGAAAAAGAGGAAAATAATTGTCTTCCTCTGGTGGTGACCTACAACCCACAGCTTGAGGTACTAAGAAAAACTGCTAAAAAACATCATATCCTAGGGTTTGGAGCGGATGGATTCTCTTTCAGGACTCACCTGATTTTCATGACCTATTCTAATAGTTTCAACAGATGCTTGCGATTGGGTTCATAATTAGTCACAACGGCATAAGGACCCCCCCTCCCACTCTCCCTTGACCCTCTGTCTTTTCTTCTCTCTTTTCTCCCTCCTTTTCTTTTTTCTTTTTATATGGGCTTTTCAGATACAATATAGAAATTGCCTCAACATATGATCCTCTTATAGGCGGATATCTTATAAACATTATATTGTTCAATACACTATCATTTGAATTGTTATTTGAAAAAAGTGACACCATTTGAACTTTGGACATATTTTATATGTCTATTTTGTTATATTTTCTTCAAAGTCGAATACAAAACAATAAATTTTTTCTTGATCTGCAAACTGTAAAATGATTCATAATTAATTCTTAATTGATGTTGAATTGATATTTAATAAAACAGATTGAATATAAAAACCTCATATCCTATACAAAAGTGATCGGCTAAGTATAAAAGGAGAAGAAAAGAAAAAATGTGTTTGAAAGCACTCAGGATCACCAAAAATACAAATAAATAATAATATTGAAGTTTATTAAACAAAGAAAAAAACAAAACAATTAAAAACACTTAAAGGGAATCTGTCATCCCCTGGGACCTATCAGACCACTAATATGGGCATACAGGTGATAGAAATGTGAATCTATACTTACCTGTATGGCCCATATTGGCGGTCTTGTGGCTGTGAAATTGCTTTTTATTACTTGTGGGTTATGCTGTGTTTCTGTCCGGGGGACGGGAAGAAATCCCACCTACTTTTTTAATTAAAATATTTCTCCCCTCCCCTGCACGTCACAGAGCCCTGTGACGTGCAGTACCCATGGCCGGATCCTGCGCCTGCGCACTTGACCTGTTATTTCCCTGCCGTCTGTGTACAAGTGTAGAGCAGGGATCTAGTGCGCAGGCGCCGGGAAGTCAGAGTGACTCGCCTGCGCACAAGTTCCCTGCTCTACACTTGTAGATCCGGCCATGGGAACTGTGACGGGCAGGGGAGGTGAGAAATATCTTAATTAAACTGTGACGGGCAGGGGAGGTGAGAAATATTTTAATTAAACAAGTAGGTGGGATTTCTTCCCGTCCCCCGGACGGGAGCACAGCGTAACCAACAAGTAATAAAAAGCAATTTCACAGCCGCAAGACTGCTAATATGGGACATACAGGTAAGTATAATACCTCATCTAATTGATACATATAAATATCAAACAACCTCCTCCTATGTATCAGGTGCCAAAATATCTAAAGCTACTCTGGACAAGCAGTTTGTGACGCCCTCCCTGAGCCGTTTGGGGGGTGTACTCAGACGGCGGGCCGGTGGTATGGTGTGGTGGGATGTCGTCGTGGCCGTGGCCCGATCCGTGCCCAGGGCTGTCACAATAAAAAGATGGGCTTTTGGATGAGTGGTTGTTCGACTACGCCACCTGTGGTTTCTGGTGAAGGCCACCAGCACTGCAACAGTCCTCTGAGGCTGATGTTCTGGCAGCTTGGTTGGTACTACTCCCCACAGGTGGAGCGGCGCCTCAGGGCAGCGTAAGAAGAGAGAGGGGGTATACAGAGTAGAGCGCTGGCGGGTGCAGAGCCGCGGAGGAATTAACAGTCAGAGGCAGTAATTGAAGTCATCCAAGTCTTTACTCACAGTTGTGCTTTCTCAGCTCAGAGCTTCTCTCTGCTGTCACACGGCGAGCTGCGGCCGCCAGGGTGGGGTTCAGCACACTCCGGGTAGTTCAGGTGCACTTGACAGGACCCCCGCTCTAGTGTGTTCCTCTCTCTGGTTGTACTTGTACCGCCTTGTGTCCCCCACTGAGACCCGTACAGGTACTGCGATGTCCTATATGGGTAACTTGTAGCTCCCGGACCGACTGGGTGCCCTTTTTGGTGACTGTGGTGTGAACGTGGCGTTAGGCAGGGTCCCTCTGGATAAACGCAGATTAAGGAATACAGGTGGCAACTCTGCTCCGTCCGTATCCCCCTGGGATCCACTTAAGCCTCCAGACTTTTCTGACAGGGACGTGAAGTGCAAAGTCAGATAATCGGAGACCGGTACCCCCTCTTGCGGCAGGATCTCTCTGGCAGGGCCAGAATAAGGGTTGCAGGTGGCAACTCCACTCCGTCCGCACCCCCCTGAGATCCTTTTGCCTGTGGAGCTTTTCTCCTCTGCTCCCCTCCTGGGCCTTCTTGGTTGGACTCTGACCGAGGACAGAGCCGGCTATAACTCAACTCTGCCCCAATCCCCCGTCTCGAGGCCTGAGATCAGGAACCGCAGACCCCTGAGCCGGCCGCAGCCTTGTGCTGTCAGACCGTCCCAAAGACCCACGACTAAAGACACAGTTATAAAAATGGCCTCTGATTATATATGATTCTATTAAGTGCTACAGTAAAGTGCTTCCTCCACGCTCACTCACTACATGGTTCCCCCTGACTTTTGGTTCCCCCCAACTCCTCTATTCCAGGTCGGGGCAGCACTATGGTGCTTTAGACACCCCTGCAGCACGGGAGTGGTGTAGTGTTGAGTGTGTGGTTGGGGTCCTGTGTGGTGCTCCATCCTTACCTCGGAGAGGAGATACCACACCTCGTTCTGAGGTGCTGTACCCCTGTGGCGACTGAACCCTCAGGGGCGCCACATTCCCCCCTGGTGATTCACAGCACGTCCGCGGGCTGCAATAGAGTAAAAGATTGGTACATTTCAAACATTCAAAAATGTTTAAATGCTTTGTAAACAATAAACAATCTTCCCTTTATGGGAGGCTCAGATACTTTAACGTTACAGGATATATGGTATAAACATATTCAACATTAAAGAGACATTATGCATGTAGAAAAATATTATAGAAAAAGTGTTAGCTCACCAGCATGAGGGACCTGTCCAAACCCTCAACGTAAGCCCTGGGGTGGCTGCAGGGCATGAAGATCCCGAGTTGGACCTCCAGTAGAGCCACAACCAGACAGGTTTTGCTTCTGAGGTCAGAGGTAGAGATGATTTCGCATAAAACCAATAGGGGGCACCTAAATAGGTGCAAACTATGTACAATGTAAGTCTGTCTACTGCTCAATGTCCGCAGGGACAAATGTTTGTTTCAGATAAACCGGGTGTAAAGACGAGCATGAAAACAAATAAAAGTTCACACAACAGGGAGGTGTATCCTCCGGGGCTGCTCAACAGTGGGATCCCCACTGGGGAAAAGGCTCGTGCTTGCCGACGGAGCCTGACCTGTCCTCTGTGACCAGGTGCGTGGGGGCATCTTCTTTAAACACCCTGTGGACATCCAGGGCATACCACCCACGCTCCCCGTGGTGGCGGGTGAAGGACACCAGATCACCCGGGTAGAGATTCCGGCCAGGGTGGCCCTGCTCCAGATGCAGCTCGACGTCCCGCCGGTTGACGAAGACGTCCCAGTTAAACTGTGGGCTACGGATGAAGCCCAATCCTGCCTCCTGGTGGAAGCGCACGATAAGGCCTTCCTCCCGGCGGCTTGGACGGATGGCCTCCGCCTGATGGGCCTTTGTTTTAGCAGCTTTGGCGTGCACCTCCAGGCGCTCACAGCGGATCCTCCTCTCTCGCCGCTCCTTCTCGAGCTGGAGGAGCTCCTTACGGCAGAACTGCTCCCACCTCCGCGCTTCAGACAGGTTCTCCCGGAGGAAGCCCATCAGGTACCCCCCCCGGTTGTCCCAGGAAACTCTTCTGCCGCCAGGCAGGCGACCGGAGGTGCGGGCAGCGGCAATAACAGGGGGCGTTGCTGGCCCTCAATTGGTGCGGACCGGTCCGGGTTGGGGCAGGTGTGCACCCAGGAGAGTGCAGGGTTCTCCGGATTGGGAGTCGGGAGGCATAGTAGGCCTCCGGGAGAGGCGGTGGCTTCGGCCTCGACCTCCAGAGCCATGAGTTGCACCCAAACGATGGCGCCCGGGAACAGGGGTGACGGCAGGAGATCTAGGAGGGCTTCGGTGCATCCCGCGCCCGGGATAGCGGTTTCGGCCTTACCCGCTCTTGGGCTGCACAGGGCCTCCTGGGCTTCCTCCGCCTGGGCTGGGGCCTCAGTAGTCAGGCGCGACGAGCTTTGGTGGCAGGCCTTGATCTTGCGCAGCACCTCTTCCCTCCATTCGGCAGCGGCCAGTTGTTGGGTCTCTTCGACCCTCCGGGTCAGATCCTGCGTTTCACCGCGGAGGAACTCGGCCTCCTCCACGGTCAGGTGTATTCCCTCCATAGTGAGGGAGGTGGCAGCTAGTGGGCCAGCGACGGAGGGCATCTCCTTCGCGGCGTCCATCTCTGCTGCAGGGTGCGGTCTCTCTGGACTTGTTGTGGCTACACTCTGTCTCCTCCTCCTTTTGGGGCGGCTCCAGGGCGGCTGGCTGACGGGCACACCTTGGGACGTCCCATCCATCTTGACGGACACTACTATGCGAACAGTCTCTGATGCAAGGGGCGGTCTGTATTTTTGGCGCCATTGGGGAGCCAGGCCCACGATAGGAGGTCTTAGGTGGCTGTCGTTTTTGCACATAATGGCGTCCGTTGTTCTTGGGCGGACGCCACATTGAGTGTATAAAGACAGTCTTTTGTGAAATGCGCACAGTACCCGGCGGCAATGGGGATTAACTTCTTCCGTTGCTGCGGGCACGCAATCCTGCCGACTACGCCATGTTTGTGATGCCCTCCCTGAGCCGTTTGGGGGGTGTACTCGGATGGCGGGCCGGTGGTATGTTGTGGCGGGATGTTGTCGTGGCCGTGGCCCGGTCCGTGCCCAGGGCTGTCACAATAAAAAGATGGGCTTTTGGATGAGTGGTTGTTCGACTACGCCACCTGTGGTTTCTGGTGAAGGCCACCAGCACTGCAACAGTCCTCTGAGGCTGATGTTCTGGCAGCCTGGTTGGTACTACTCCCCACAGGTGGAGCGGCGCCTCAGGGCAGCGTAAGAAGAGAGAGGGGGTATACAGAGTAGAGCGCTGGCGGGTGCAGAGCCGCGGAGGAATGAACAGTCAGAGGCAGTAATTGAAGTCATCCAAGTCTTTACTCACAGTTCTGCTTTCTCAGCTCAGAGCTTCTCTCTGCTGTCACACGGCGAGCTGCGGCCGCCAGGGTGGGGTTCAGCACACTCCGGGTAGTTCAGGTGCACTTGACAGGACCCACGCTCTAGTGTGTTCCTCTCTTTGGTTGTACTTGTACAGCCTTGTGTCCCCCACTGAGTCCCGTACAGGTACTGCGATGTCCTATATGGGTAACTTGTAGCTCCAGGACCGACTGGGTGCCCTTTTTGGTGACTGTGGTGTGAACGTGGCGTTAGGCCGGGTCCCTCTGGATAAACGCAGATTAAGGAATACAGGTGGCGACTCCGCTCTGTCCGTATCCCCCTGGGATCCACTTAAGCATCCAGAATTTTCTGACAGGGACGTGAAGTGCAAAGTCAGATAATCGGGGACCGGTACCCCCTCTTGCGGCAGGGTCTCTCTGGCAGGGCCAGAATAAGGGTTGCAGGTGGCGACTCCGCTCCCTCCGCACCCCCCTCAGATCCTTTTGCCTGTGGAGCTTTTCTCCTCTGCTCCCCTCCTGGGCCTTCTTGGTTGGACTCTGACCGGGGACAGAGCCGGCTATAACTCAACTCTGACCCAATCCCCCGTCTCGAGGCCTGAGACCGGGAACCGCAGACCCCTGAGCCAGCCGCAGCCTTGTGCTGTCAGACCGTCCCAAAGACCCAAGACTAAAGACACGGTTATAAAAATGGCCTCTGATTATATATGATTCTATTAAGTGCTAAAGTAAAGTGCTTCCTCCACCCTCACTCACTACATGGTTCCCCCTGACTTTTGGTTACCCCCAACTCCTCTATTCTGGGTCGAGGCAGCACTATGGTGCTTTAGACCCCCCTGCAGAACAAGATTGGTGTAGTGTTGAGTGTGTGGTTGGGGTCCTGGGTGGTGCTCCATCCTTACCTCGGAGAGGAGATACCACACCTCGTTCTGAGATGCAGTACCCCTGTGGCGACTGAACCCTCAGGGGCGCCACAAATGTAACACCAAATGTGTAAAGAGGGTCCAATGCCCCTGCAATATCCAAGTCCAGTTCAATCTATTTTAGCTAGCACATATAAAGAACATCTATGCATAGGTATAAATAGCAATTGAAAAAAAGTGCATGTGACAGGGGGCAATGTACAAAATTAATAATGCCAGCAAATCCAAAGTTCATATAAAAGCACAGGTCTAGTAGTTCAAAGCTCAAATAGTCTATAGTAGAAAAAGACCTGTACTGAAACACAGTCTACCTGTTAGTAGACAGCACAGAACCCACTTATACAATACAAGCAGAATGGTTGCTGATAGACCTGTGCATCATCAGTGGCTTCTGGTAGACCTGTACATGATCAAATGGATGAGGGAAGAGCCTGTTCTCCTGTTATGTATATGCTCCTGCCCCAGCATCAGCACATCAAACTCCATAAAACAGACACATTACCTTTGCAGATGATTTTTTTGTGTTTACCAGTGTAATCAGACCCAAATTTAAAATAATGCTTTGTAAAAATAATATCAAGAAGTCACATCAAAACTCCAATCTTCATATCAGATCCAGTGTTATCTTGGTATAATTTATTACGTATAACAGTAAATCCTTTATCATTTTGAACACAAGTATATCAACTTTTTAAATCTAAAGAACAAATCAAAGTGACTTCTGAGATATCCAGAGTATTAATACACTGCAAAAATCATTTGTAGCTAATGATAGGTGCATTTGTATCCTTATATCAAGATAAGTCTTTGTCTAATGCCAAGATGTCTCATGTTCTATGGACTTTGATTAAAATTTGGGCAAACAAGTCCTTGTGAACTTAGGGTTAAAATATTGATTCTTCAGTCTATATTTAATGCTATCGCCATTATTTTTTACTGGATGGATGGCATTGAATTGAAGTAAAAAGAATATTGCATAATTATTAATTCTGATAATTCTATCATTAGAACGAGGGACTGGAGATTTCCATTCCCAATCACAATCCACTGCTCTTCTTGGCACAATATATGCATCTGCATCATGTGCACATAAGTATTGGAAGACGACCACCATACCAACTACCACTGCATAAACTAAACTACTATCAGTTCCCAGTGGAGACGTGGCTGTGCTAATTTCATCTTATAATTTATTTATGTTAGTGAACAAACCTTGATTGTGAGAAAAGTAAAATGCGATTCCGCAGCTGCCAATTCAGAGATGGAGACTGGGCCAGCAATATCCAATCACTCCACTGGCAGAACAGGCTACAATATATCAACATAATTCATTTCTGGCATTCAGAAAATATTTGGGAGCAGAATTGTAAAGATTAATGTAGGATTTAGTTTGGAGTGGATATTTATTGTAAGAAACAAACATGATGTGAGTCATGTCTTAAAATCATTTCACTTTAAAGTAATTTTTCTTAAATGGTCACTGTGCTTTCAGACAACTAGATCTCATTTGATGTATTATGGGCAAAAACCCAAAGAGATGAACTTTAATATAAGTTGGTGTGCATGCAGCATGTAAGCGTGTGTTCACACTGGCCACCAAACAGACAAAACCCAAGATAAAAACATAATAAGCAAATACCCCGCAGTAAATAGATAAATATCAATAGTGCATGAAAATAATATAGGATGCTTAATTAACATAATTTTGATTTAAAAAAAAAGTAAAAGCCACCCCACACGTCAAGGTGACCCTATTCGGGACAGTCCTAACCTCTATTATTAAAAGCTTACCATTTGTCAAGTGACGTACATTTGAATAAGTCCAATATGACTAACCAGATTAATTACAGGTTTTGGTATAAATTATATTACCACATGTCAAACAATTTACCAGTTGGTGCAGTAGATTCTAAGAAAACCAACAGATGCAACATTGATGATCTGCATATTTTGAGTCTGTGTATTTGAATAATTAATTGAAAGGCGGTGTGTTCAAAATAATAGCAGTGCGGAGTTCAATTAGTGAGGTCAATCATTCTGTGAAGAAACAGCTGTGAATCAGGTGGCCCTTATTTAAGGATGAAGTAAGTATTTGTGTACATTTCTCCTTGAAAGCCTGATAAATATGGTTTGTTCGAGACAGTGTTCAGAAGAAATGCGTACTTTGATTAAAAAGTTGATTGGAGAGGGTAAAAGTTATAAAGAAGTGCAGACAATGATAGGCTGTTCAGCTAAAATGATCTGCAATGCTTTAAAATGGAAGACTACCATTCGAATGAGAAAAAAGGAAAGGATGATCCAGCATATCAGGCTAGTTTCTTAAAATAAAACATAGCTTTTATTGTGCTCATTAAAACATTGCTACACATCAATTGTCCATGTGGTGCACTACAAGGATCAGGACCCAAGCGTTTCAACGTTTAAGTCTTAATCAGTTGTGCATTTACCATTCGAATGGGTCGAATGATAGTCAGAATGGCAAAGGCTCAGCTAATGATCAGCTCCAGGAGATCAAAGACAGTCTTAAGTTACCTGTGAGTACTGTGACAGTTAGAAGACGCCTGTGTGAAGCTAATTTCTTAGCAAGAAGTCCCTGCAAAAAGTACGAAAAGTGGACAGTAGAAGATTGGAAATGGGTGATTTGGAGTAATGAGACGAAAGTCAATAGACTAGGCTCTGATGAGTGCAAATAGGTCTGGAAAAAACAAGGTAAAAAGGGGCTAACGGATTGAGAAATTGAAGGAACTGTCAAGTTCAGTGGAAGAAGCCTGATGATATGGGGTTGTTTCACAGCCAAAGCCATTGGATATTTCACTATGATCAATGGTGGTCTCAGTGCTGAAAAATATATATATACTCAAGGAGATGCAACAAAAATTTGAGGAAACGGGCTATCCTCTTGACTTGTTACAACAATCCATGCAATCTCCAATTTGTACACGCACCCCAACATCTAACCGGATCCCGTTTGTACATAAATACCATCCGGCAGCATTCATACTCCATAAAAAAATCTGACAACACTGGAACATTCTTAAAAGCGCCTATCCATCTGTACCTGAATTAAATTATCCTTCCCTCCCATGTTTCAAAAGAGACCCTAATATTAAAGATCGTCTCATCCATGCCGATTTTGGCATGGCAAAAAGCTCGCCATGCCAGGGGTTTCTGGAGACACCAAAGACTGGTACGTTCCTTTGTCATCAGTGCTACCAATGTGGCAACATTCTCCGTGGGAACACCATATATCATCCTCACTTGGGTAAACAATATCCCATCAAAGATTATCACATGATTAATTCCACTTTTGAAGTATGCCTCATCAAGTGCCCCTGTGGCCTTATTTATATAGGTAAAATGACCCAGCCCATTAGGGATCGTATTTCTAAGCACAAGTCCACCATACGCTAAAAGAATTTGCTGCTCCCATTACCATACCATTTTGCATCGGCCAATCATTCAGTGTTTCAATTGAAATTTCAGGTGATTGAGCATGTCCCTCCACCACGACGTGGAGGGGACTGCATTCGCATGCTCAAATACAGGGAGGCCTACTGGATACACAAATTGCAATCTTTAAGTCCTAGAGGTCTTAACAGGGAATTTGACCTCCTCTTGTACACTTGAACGGTTCATAGTTGTGATTACTACGACATTGTTCTACTTAAAGCCCCCTACATGTTTTGTAATAATCTCTTTGAGACTTGTTCCTGTGCCATCACTGTCTCAGCAATGTATATGACCCAATTATGCTAGTTTTTGACTCTGACCATAAGAATTTCCAGTGAATATGTTCGATTCCATTATGATGGTTCTCCCTGAAGATAACTTGATATAAGGAATAGTATTTGCATAAGTACTGATTGATCTATTCATATGTCTAACATATACTTTGTTATTTTCTAGAATCTGCCTTAACATCCACATTTCCCCTCCTGATTCCCATCCTACACCTCCGGACCATCCCTTACAACCTTGGTTCCACCCATTCTTGTCATCCCCAGTAATGGACGCTATCTGTAGCACTGTGGAACGCATAATATCGGTGGTGGAATGCACTCGGTGCGTCACCTCCGCCCATGTGATCCACCGACATCCAATAAGACCTGTCGATGTCATCGTGGCGTCATTTCCGGTCTCGCAGGTTAGGACCTGCAGGACCGGAACTGACACCACGATGACTGGAGCACATCCACGGCGTATGCATCACACTGACACCAATCCTGGGCTCCTAATTGCCTCTAGATTCTGCCCAATCTCAATTTAAATGCCCTTCTAGCATTTCTCTCCTGGCGCCAAAAGGAACAAACGGTGGATACCGTGCTCCCACTGCCAGGACTTCCTCCTCCACTTTCAGTTTGCACTAGGGGTATTTTTCCCCTGCTTCTACCATTCCTGCTATTAGACTGGTACTTCCATTAAATCTATATACTCACCTTCTTTATGTATCCAGAGCTACCGCTCCTTTGGACACCTGTCCATTACAGGCTCACCGGTTACAATTTACTGGTACGCTTTTCATCCTTTTTTCTTTTTCCTTCCCCTTTTTCCCTGTCCCCGTCCCTTTGTACCCATTGACATGTGTTGATTCCTGTCGTTTACTGATATTGTCATTGTTATATTCACTTTGATACATGACTATTTTTACTGTGACCTCACACTTGTACCACCATTTATTTTTGTTTTGTTATTTTATTTTGGTACACTGATGAAGGTTAACTGTGACCGAAACATTTACTTTTATTTTTTGTACTTCATTTCCCCTATTAAAATTTGATAAAGAATCTATTTGAGTCATATGAGTGCCAAGTTTTTCAATATAGACTATTGGCTTTGGACCTTACTTGTGCACCAACCCACTCCAGGAGTGCGGTAGTTTTTTGTATACTCAGTGCTGAGCTATGTGTGAGTATCCAACAAGACAAGTTACTTTGCACACTCCAGTACTATGGGTATGAATAGGATGACATAGTGTTCCAGCAGGACAAAGACCAGAAGCATACATCGAGATTGGCGAAAAAATGGTTCAATGACAATGAAGTAGAGGTGCTGGATTAGCCTCCACAGTCCCCAGACCTCAACCCAATTGAACCCTTATGGGTAGAGTTGAAGAAAAAACTGTATACATACCCAAGTGAGTCGACCAGTATGCACCAACTTTGGGAATGTGTAGAAGAGACCTGGGATCAGATTTTGGTCAAGACATAATTGAATCTGATCAAGAGCATGCCCAGAAGGATTCAGGTAGTGTTGAAAGACAAAAATGGATTTATAAAATATTTAAACAATAATAAAAATTTTAATTTAGATTTTTAGGAGCAAAACAGTAACAATGCAGTGACATGACAAGAATCTGCATAACTAATCATAGGCAAAATAGTCGCAAGTCAAATTTATGTATGAGATAGCCAAGATGATTGTCTATAAAATAATGGTAGTCTCATGTTCGAAGTAGTAGTGGATAGTGAGATATAGAGCTTGAAAGTCAAAAGTTCAAAACATTGTTACCCTTTTGCTCATCACTGTATATATAGTGCTGTCCTCAGTAGTGTAGCTACCAGGAGGGCAGAGGGTGAGGTCACCCCAGACCCCTGAATCATAGAGGCCCACCCGAATCTTACACCACTCCAAACTGTATCTCTGTGGGCAGCACACCAATACAGTTCATCTTTACATTCTGAATGGCCTCACTATCTTTGCACCCCATATACTATACAATACCATCAATTTTTGTGTTCCAACAGTCTTAGAGGGATCTATCCACTGTGGGTTAGTGTCAGACCAATAGCGGTGGTTTTGTTTGTTAACTTCACCATTCACAAAAAAGTTTGCCTCATCACTGAACATAATGTTCTGTGTAAACTGAGGGTCCTGTTCCAATTTTTGTTTTGCCCATTCTGCAAATTCAGTGCGCCGATCTGGGTCATCCTAATATCCGCCGAAGGGATGTTTGACTGATGCCACTCTCAAGTGACATGCGGCGAGTTCTACGCTGTGGGCTCTTGCTGAATGAAGCTAGGACAGCCACTGATGTTTCTTCATTAATGACAGTTTTCTTGAGTCCACATTTTGGCAAATCCAACACTGAACCTGTTTCACGAAATTTGGCAAGCAGTTTGCTAACTGTAGCATGGGAGATGGGTGGTCTCGTAGGGTGTCTTGCATTGAAATCTGCTGAAATGACCTGGGTACTGCGTTCATCAAACATCAACACAATTTCTATCCGCTCCTCATGTGTTAACCTCTGCGACATGTCAATGGCTGTAAACAAAGAGAAACTTGTAAGTAACTCATGAAAGAATAAAGTTACGTTAAAACCAAGCACACCATTGTTTTTCTTATGAAATTCTCAATAAGTCTGATGTGTCACATGACCCTTTTCCCAATGAAAAAAATAAAGTTGGATCCAAAATGGCTGACTTCAAAATGGCCACCATGGTCACCACCCATCTGGAAAAGTTTTCCCCCTCCGATATACTAATATGCCACAAACAGGAAGTTGATATCACCAACCATTCCCATTTAATTTAGGTGTATCCATATAAATGGCCCACCCTGTAGTATCCTCTCCAATTTACTGCCCATTTATCATACAACAGTATATCCACCTCCCAATCCAACCATAGATATCATCTAATCCTTTGTATTACTTGGATATTTGGGTTATTGTTGTGGATTTATCACTGCTAAAATCAGTAGAAATTACACCTGAATTACATTGTATGGCAGTAATGACATTGTGTCACCTTGTAAAAGGTTTCAGAGGTCAAGGTAGATAATTAAAGTCCATTTCATCTATATGCTAATGAATTGGCTGCGTGACCTGGTCTGGTCCCTTTAAATAACATCTGCTGCTCCTGTTGATGACACCACGGAATGTTGTGGTTTCTGGCTCCGCCCCTTTGCATTATGACATCACACACATTATATAAGGAGCTGCAGAGACAACATTCCATCTGAAAGTTGCAGTTATTGGAGAGAGAGGTAAGTCGGCTCTATGTCACCTCTTGTTGTGTCCTTCATTCTCTTCTTTCATCTATTTCTCATTTATTTTTTATTCATTAAGGATTCTTTATTCTATATAATACAACAGGTCCAAAATAAATACTGAACCCCTCAGATTAGGTGACGTACATGTTTTACAGCATTTCTTCCAATAGTAAAGACAGATACATCCCGTCACATCCTATATATCCAAGTGCAGAAATGACAGTGATTTACCGATTCTCCATCACATCTTATTGGTTTCTGACTTACTTGCTCATCACATCCATAGAATAGTTATAGAATAATTATAATTGAAAGAATCCCCTCAGCCATAACTGGAACACAACAACTTCTCAATTTTTGGGCCATGTATTGTTTTACAATCATTCAAATCTGGGAGATGAACGTTATATCCTGTAAAGCGAACACATGTAACCTGAAGATGCAGTAATTATGTAATTGTCTGGTGTTATTGAGACATATAGTGATATACAATCCAGATCAAAAATTTAAATCCAACCAATATTGGGAAATACCTGTACAACACCAATGTATATACATATTGGCTCCATATATAGTGAAACTATTTAAATAGTTCCCCATATTGGTAGGATTCCTATTGTTTGATCTCTAGTGTATTGAGCAATGCACTTCAATGGAAGCTGGCAGTAATAGCCACCACTTGGAAGATCACGGAATGTTGGGGTTGTTGATTCCGCCCCCATTAGATACTTCATGTGATGTCACTGAATGTTATGGTTGTTAGCTCTGCCCACATTAGCTCTTATTTTTCATGTCATGGAATGTTCTCGTTGCTGGTTTTGCCCCCATCATCTACTATTTGTAATGTTTTGGTTGTTGGTCCCTGATTTGGCACCCAGATAAGCCAAGCTGAAGGATGATGATAATGGACTTTATCTTGTTACCTCATGAACATTCTTGGTGTTGCCCCTCAGGAGGTGGCCAGTTGACATTTACTTGTGTTCAACTATATAAAGTGTGCTGCTTATCTGATGGTTAGTGCTGCGCTCACTCATTACTAGTGATGGGCGAGCACTAAAATGCTCGGGTGCTCATTGCTTGAGCCAAGCACATTCGAATACTCGGTTGCTCGACTCGAGCAATGAGCCCAATGTAAGTCTATGGGAAATTCAAGCATTTTTCAGGCTGGTCTTCTATACTGTTATTGCATATGCAGTGAGTGGCAGGTCTGCCCAAAACTTGGAAACACCCCAATACCCCTTTGAAAATTTGGATGCACCCCAATACCCCTTTGAAAATTTGGACGCACCCCAAAACCCCTTTGAAGAGACTTAGAGGATGTTCCCATAATTAGGAAGTGGGTCTCCCATACTGTTTGCCTATGCAGTGAATGCAAGGGTTGCCAAAAATTTGGAGCCACTCCAATGCCCCTTGGAAGAGACGTGGAGGTCAGAGGGCCTCCTGAAAACAATGTTCCCATTATTAGGAAGTGGGTCTCCCATTGTGTTTGTCTATGCAGTGAATTCAAGGGTTGCCAAAAATGGGCACTCGGCATGATGGGAGGAAGGAGGTTCAGGGTGAAGAATATGTGGTCCAGACTCACGGCTACTGAGAATTGACCGTGTGGAAGACAGGGTGGTGGTGGTGGTGGCTAAGTGACTGGAAGCATTATCTGCTATCCAACCAATAACCTTTTCACACTGCTCTGTATTCAATAGTGGTGTTCTGCGGTCCCCTATTAATTGGGACAGGAAGGTCGAGCGAGAAGATGTGGGTGTTTGTTGTGGCACAATTTCAGATTGCCCACGACCTTGGCCTCTGCATGCACCATCACATCAACTTCCCCGTCCCTTGCCACGTGCCTTGCCCATCTTAAATGAAGGACAATATCTTCCACGCTCACTACAAATGGCTGAATTTGGAGCGAACTTATATGTGATCCGTGTGACGGACAAACCACAGTTTTAAATAGCTGGCCTGTAGGTGACTATTTTGAACAGCAAACTTGTGTCAATAGCTTCACTGACACACTGAAATTTTTTTAATGGAGGCCAGAAATGGCAGTATTTTCAGTGCAAATATATGTGATCTGTGCGACGGACAAATCACAGTTTTAAATAGCTGGACCTGGCTGTATTCTGCAATGCCAACAAGCAAATAGCGCAGAAAAACGGTGTTCTCTGGTTTGCATTTTAAGCAAATAATGAGGATTAAGATCCAAAATAAAATTATTCCTGGCCACTGAGACCTGGGCCTATTTCTAGAAATATTTAACAGCAGCAGCAGCAGCAGACAAAACTGGAATAGAGCCTCTTGTGCTATATGCACTGCAGTCTGCTATATACACTGCCTGCCTGATATCTCTGCAGATGGATTGGTCCTCAGAAGGACTGTTTGTTGAGATGGATATGTGTCTCTAATATCGTTTTGTATACCTACACTAACTAGAAACAAGAAAATCTCTTCCTAGCTCAGCAGCACCTCTCCCTACACTGTCTGATTCTGGAGTGACTGTGACAAGCACGGCGGTGCCAGTTCTGATATAGACCTGATGACGCTGTGCAGCCATCCAATCACTATAATGCCACAACCACCATGGCTGCAGCATTACAATGAGTGGCAGGCAATCCCTGCATGTTGATTGGCGCTCTAAAGAGCACCATATATGCAGGGAGGGGACCCGAGCGCCCGCCGAGCAACCTGGAAATACTCGTCGAGCGCCGAGCATCTAGAGTAGTGAGATGCTCGAGCGAGCACCGAGCAGTAGCGAGCATGCTCGCTCATCACTACTCATTACATGTAAGTGCATTACTCTGTCTGGGTCTCCTACCGCATCCAAAATATATTGAACCCCATATTAGAGCCACCACTCCTGAATTTGTCTCTTCCTATCCTACCCCTGGTATATGGGGAGAGATATCTACTCCTGTGGGAGGGATAGTTTATAGTGGCGTGGATGGAGCACACTTGATCACTCCAAAAAATAAACCAGGAGGAGATAGACAGGATGACTGAGGCACAATTGTCACCTCAGGCCTCCACCTATCCTGGACAGGTTGGGAGTTAAACTAGCAAATAAACTAAATAAATATGCTAATATAATGAATGGAATAGTGAAACAATAAGTTCTATTCATACTCTTAATGAGGAGGCTGCTCAGGTTAGGAAGGTAGCCCTTCACAGAATTACCCTTAACTACCTGTTAGCAATTGAAGGTGGAACTTGTGCTGTTATAGCTGAGGAATTCTGCTTCTGGATTGAAGATGCACATGATTAAAATGAGAGAAACATGGACATGGTAAAAGAGCTGCAACAAAAAGCTAGAGACATACATCCAAGGAGGGATGGAATTCCTTCTCCTGGATGGAGTCTATCAGAGTTTGGTTAAACAATATACTCTTAACTTTGCTAAAGCCAATAGTGGTAGTGATAGGATTGATTGTATTCATCTTGATTGCCTGGAAATTATTAATGTGATGTGTTTCTCATTGCAGGAAATGAATTATACTTTGGAATCACTGTCGACACAGACAGAAGAGGACCAATAATATGTCCGCCCCTGATTTTAACCATAGGAAGGATGACACTACAGCTACAGAGGTGACCGTCTGATAGCCTAGCTCGACTACCCACCTCTCCTGAAGACCCTTTCAGCCTTTTGAGACTTGGGTGGAGGACATCATCTCTGAAAATAGGGTCCCAGAGCTGCACCCCAACAGTTTGAGCAGCACTCTTACTCTCCGGAGTGTTTCTTGTGGTGGGATGCAGGTCTGGACAACAGTCGTCTGTCGTCCTTCTATTAGATAGATAGGAATGAATGTATGTGTGTCTATGCTTTAATAAAGATTGAGGAATGCTTAGATGAAATGACAACTATAAGGCAGCCAGGAATGGATGTCAGACATCCCATGATCTATGCAGGCTAGCTGCATACTTCGTGTAGTACGGGCTGTCAAAGGGGTCATTTCACAATAGGCAGGAACATAGGTAGCGCAGGTCTGGACCGCTGTCGTCATCCTATTAGGTAGATAGGAATGAATGTATGTGTGTCTATGCTTTAATACAGATTGAGTGAATGCTTAGATGAAATGGCAACTATAAGGCAGCCAGGAATGGATGTCAGACATCCCATCATCTATGCAGACTAGCTGTATACTTTGTGTAGTACGGGCTGTCAAAGGGGTCATTTCACAATAGGCAGGAACATAGTTAGCTAGGTTACATAATGTGTAATAATGAAACTATCAAAGGGTGAGGTACTGTGGAAGAAATGACAATTCCATTGTCCTCCCTTTGATCTTAATATCTCTACATTTTGTATAATAATTAGAAAATGTTCAATAAAAACAATTTGAACAAGAAATAGAATATCTTTTCGTGACTCCTTCATGAACATTGTGTATACTAAATACTAAAATACTGTAAGAGCCGCCCCCGGCTGAGCCAAGCTGAAGGGGGAGAATGGACTTTATCTGGTCACTTCATGAACATTCTTGATGTTGTCCCTCAGGAGGGGCCAGTTGGCATTGTAGATGTGTATAACCTTATAAAATGTGCTGCTTATCTGATGGTTAGTGCTGCGCTCACTCATTACATGTAAGTGCATTACTCAGTCACTAAGCGCTCGCTCACACAGTCATCGATTCTCTCATGCGAGAGAATAGGGCCGATTATGCTGATGTCACTTGGAGCAAACTCTGTCAGAGTTTGAGCCAAGTGTAATCTTAGGCCACGTTCACACATACAGTATTTGGTCAGTATTTTACATTAGTATTTATAAGCCAAAACCAGGAGTGGAACAATCAGAGGAAAAGTATCATAGACACATGTGCACCACTTCTGCATTTTTCACCCACTCCTGGTTTTGGCTTACAAATGCTGATATAAAATACTGACCAAATACTGAACATGTGAACGTTGCCTTAGTGTGATCTAACTCTGTTGCATAAGAGAATCGTATCATAGGTGCGGAAAAGACAGAGAACTTTTTAGTTCTCCATCTTCTCTATTCTCTGTGTCCACGGTAATGGGACTGCACTTGGATGACATCCGAGTGCAGTCTGATATTTTACAAGCATGCTACAATTTTTTTTCTCATGCCGTATCTACATGAGAAAAAAATTGCAGATCTGCACTGCCCCGTATTATAACATTGGGCCTACTGCTACCCGATAAAACATCAGATAGCACTCAGCTATGTTATATTGTCCTGTGAGCGGGCCCTTATTGTAATAAACTAACTTTCTTTTCCCTTGCAACAGCTGTCATAACATTGGTTTATTATCCAATCATGACCCCCGTCTATTACTGAGAGCTGTAGAAGACCATGTACACTCCAGCAGTAATCACTTACATTTCCTTTGTGTAATATGATTAGAGTTGAGCCACCCCCCCGTAGTGTTCAGGTTCGGTTCGGTTCGTAGAACACCGGTATGTTCGCCGAACTGTTCGTCGAACACCGTTAAAACCAATGGCAGGCAAACAAAAACACATAGAAACACATAGAAAACACCTTCAAAGGTGTCCAAAAGCTGACAAACTGCTCAGAAGACACAACTAACACATGGAAAAGTGACAAGTACATATAGTCATGCGAAAAGAAAAGAGGTGGAGGAGTAAAAGGAGGGGGAGACACAGATATAGGCATGTCATGCCCTTCTAAAATCAAGAAAGGCTGGAGTAAAAATCTAAAATCAGCCTACCAACACCCAGACGTCGTGACAAGAAAATTAAAAAAAGAAATATCTTTAGGTAGAATGGCGGTTCCATTCAGAACACTTTCCTTACAAGACGTAGTGGTATCCCCGTTGGGAGTCGTGCCAAAAACGGAACCCAATACATTCGGACTAATCCACCATTTGTCATATCCAAGGGGCAGGTCAGTAAACGACAACATCAACGTGGAACCAGGTACAGTAGTATATACTGTACATCCTTTAACAAGGCAATCAGGCGGGTCAAGAAGTTGGGAAGGGCCACCCTAATGGCCAAAACAGACATTGAGGGGGCGCCTATTGGGCTGCTTCTGGGAAGGAGCATACTATATAGATCGCTGTTTGCCCATGGGGTGCTCCAGATCCTGCTCACTATTTGAGGCGTTTAGTTGCTTCCTCGAATGGGTTGTCATGGACGTTTCTAAGGGGGCACATATTATCCATTACCTCGACAACTTCTTATGCCTGGGCCCAAAAGATTCACCACAGTGTGAATACACGCGGCAGTCCACCTGTGAGAAGGAGAGAGCTGGAGGGAGAGCGGACACCACAGAGCCGAGGAGTTACATTGATGACATCTTAATAATCTGGACTGAGTCTGAACGAGAACTTCTAAATTTCCATGACGAATTCAATACATTTCATCCCACCATAAACTTGACATTGGACTACTCAAAAACGGAAATCAACTTCCTGGATATCACCATAAAAATTCAAAATGGTTCAATCCAGACCTCGGTGTATTGGAAACCTATTGACCATCCCACACACCTCAGACGGGGACAGCTGTCACCCAAAATACATTAAAAAGTCCATCGTCTACAGTCAGGCCCTTAGATATAATTGTATCTGTTCCAGCCCAAAGGACAGGGATAACCACTTAAACCATGTTAAAAAAGACAATTTTAAATCAAGGCTACCACCCCACCTCCTTTGATGATCAGATCATTAAGGCCACAAGGATCCCTAGAAGTCAATTACTTCAATACGGAGAAAAAGAGGAAAATAATTGTCTTCCTCTGGTGGTGACCTACAACCCACAGCTTGAGGTACTAAGAAAAACTGCTAAAAAACATCATATCCTAGGGTTTGGAGCGGATGGATTCTGTTTCAGGACTCACCTGATTTTCATGACCTATTCTAATAGTTTCAACAGATGCTTGCGATTGGGTTCATAATTAGTCACAACGGCATAAGGACCCCCCCTCCCACTCTCCCTTGACCCTCTGTCTTTTCTTCTCTCTTTTCTCCCTCCTTTTCTTTTTTCTTTTTATATGGGCTTTTCAGATACAATATAGAAATTGCCTCAACATATGATCCTCTTATAGGCGGATATCTTATAAACATTATATTGTTCAATACACTATCATTTGAATTGTTATTTGAAAAAAGTGACACCATTTGAACTTTGGACATTTTTTATATGTCTATTTTGTTATATTTTCTTCAAAGTCGAATACAAAACAATAAATTTTTTCTTGATCTGCAAACTGTAAAATGATTCATAATTAATTCTTAATTGATGTTGAATTGATATTTAATAAAACAGATTGAATATAAAAACTTCATATCCTATACAAAAGTGATTGGCATAATTATAAAAGGAGAAGAAAAGAAAAAATGTGTTTGAAAGCACTCAGGATCACCAAAAATACAAATAAATAATAATATTGAAGTTTATTAAACAAAGAAAAAAACAAAACAATTAAAAACACTTAAAGGGAATCTGTCATCCCCTGGGACCTATCAGACCACTAATATGGGCATACAGGTGATAGAAATGTGAATCTATACTTACCTGTATGGCCCATATTGGCGGTCTTGTGGCTGTGAAATTGCTTTTTATTACTTGTGGGTTATGCTGTGTTTCTGTCCGGGGGACGGGAAGAAATCCCACCTACTTTTTTAATTAAAATATTTCTCCCCTCCCCTGCACGTCACAGAGCCCTGTGACGTGCAGTACCCATGGCCGGATCCTGCGCCTGCGCACTTGACCTGTTATTTCCCTGCCGTCTGTGTACAAGTGTAGAGCAGGGATCTAGTGCGCAGGCGCCGGGAAGTCAGAGTGACTCGCCTGCGCACAAGTTCCCTGCTCTACACTTGTAGATCCGGCCATGGGAACTGTGACGGGCAGGGGAGGTGAGAAATATCTTAATTAAACTGTGACGGGCAGGGGAGGTGAGAAATATTTTAATTAAACAAGTAGGTGGGATTTCTTCCCGTCCCCCGGACGGGAGCACAGCGTAACCAACAAGTAATAAAAAGCAATTTCACAGCCGCAAGACTGCTAATATGGGACATACAGGTAAGTATAATACCTCATCTAATTGATACATATAAATATCAAACAACCTCCTCCTATGTATCAGGTGCCAAAATATCTAAAGCTACTCTGGACAAGCAGTTTGTGACGCCCTCCCTGAGCCGTTTGGGGGGTGTACTCAGACGGCGGGCCGGTGGTATGGTGTGGTGGGATGTCGTCGTGGCCGTGGCCCGATCCGTGCCCAGGGCTGTCACAATAAAAAGATGGGCTTTTGGATGAGTGGTTGTTCGACTACGCCACCTGTGGTTTCTGGTGAAGGCCACCAGCACTGCAACAGTCCTCTGAGGCTGATGTTCTGGCAGCTTGGTTGGTACTACTCCCCACAGGTGGAGCGGCGCCTCAGGGCAGCGTAAGAAGAGAGAGGGGGTATACAGAGTAGAGCGCTGGCGGGTGCAGAGCCGCGGAGGAATGAACAGTCAGAGGCAGTAATTGAAGTCATCCAAGTCTTTACTCACAGTTGTGCTTTCTCAGCTCAGAGCTTCTCTCTGCTGTCACACGGCGAGCTGCGGCCGCCAGGGTGGGGTTCAGCACACTCCGGGTAGTTCAGGTGCACTTGACAGGACCCCCGCTCTAGTGTGTTCCTCTCTCTGGTTGTACTTGTACCGCCTTGTGTCCCCCACTGAGACCCGTACAGGTACTGCGATGTCCTATATGGGTAACTTGTAGCTCCCGGACCGACTGGGTGCCCTTTTTGGTGACTGTGGTGTGAACGTGGCGTTAGGCAGGGTCCCTCTGGATAAACGCAGATTAAGGAATACAGGTGGCAACTCTGCTCCGTCCGTATCCCCCTGGGATCCACTTAAGCCTCCAGACTTTTCTGACAGGGACGTGAAGTGCAAAGTCAGATAATCGGGGACCGGTACCCCCTCTTGCGGCAGGGTCTCTCTGGCAGGGCCAGAATAAGGGTTGCAGGTGGCAACTCCACTCCGTCCGCACCCCCCTGAGATCCTTTTGCCTGTGGAGCTTTTCTCCTCTGCTCCCCTCCTGGGCCTTCTTGGTTGGACTCTGACCGGGGACAGAGCCGGCTATAACTCAACTCTGCCCCAATCCCCCGTCTCGAGGCCTGAGACCGGGAACCGCAGACCTCTGAGCCGGCCGCAGCCTTGTGCTGTCAGACCGTCTCAAAGACTCACGACTAAAGACACGGTTATAAAAATGGCCTCTGATTATTTATGATTCTATTAAGTGCTACAGTAAAGTGCTTCCTCCACCCTCACTCACTACATGGTTCCCCCTGACTTTTGGTTACCCCCAACTCCTCTATTCTGGGTCGAGGCAGCACTATGGTGCTTTAGACCCCCCTGCAGAACAAGATTGGTGTAGTGTTGAGTGTGTGGTTGGGGTCCTGGGTGGTGCTCCATCCTTACCTCGGAGAGGAGATACCACACCTCGTTCTGAGATGCAGTACCCCTGTGGCGACTGAACCCTCAGGGGCGCCACAAATGTAACACCAAATGTGTAAAGAGGGTCCAATGCCCCTGCAATATCCAAGTCCAGTTCAATCTATTTTAGCTAGCACATATAAAGAACATCTATGCATAGGTATAAATAGCAATTGAAAAAAAGTGCATGTGACAGGGGGCAATGTACAAAATTAATAATGCCAGCAAATCCAAAGTTCATATAAAAGCACAGGTCTAGTAGTTCAAAGCTCAAATAGTCTATAGTAGAAAAAGACCTGTACTGAAACACAGTCTACCTGTTAGTAGACAGCACAGAACCCACTTATACAATACAAGCAGAATGGTTGCTGATAGACCTGTGCATCATCAGTGGCTTCTGGTAGACCTGTACATGATCAAATGGATGAGGGAAGAGCCTGTTCTCCTGTTATGTATATGCTCCTGCCCCAGCATCAGCACATCAAACTCCATAAAACAGACACATTACCTTTGCAGATGATTTTTTTGTGTTTACCAGTGTAATCAGACCCAAATTTAAAATAATGCTTTGTAAAAATAATATCAAGAAGTCACATCAAAACTCCAATCTTCATATCAGATCCAGTGTTATCTTGGTATAATTTATTACGTATAACAGTAAATCCTTTATCATTTTGAACACAAGTATATCAACTTTTTAAATCTAAAGAACAAATCAAAGTGACTTCTGAGATATCCAGAGTATTAATACACTGCAAAAATCATTTGTAGCTAATGATAGGTGCATTTGTATCCTTATATCAAGATAAGTCTTTGTCTAATGCCAAGATGTCTCATGTTCTATGGACTTTGATTAAAATTTGGGCAAACAAGTCCTTGTGAACTTAGGGTTAAAATATTGATTCTTCAGTCTATATTTAATGCTATCGCCATTATTTTTTACTAGATGGATGGCATTGAATTGAAGTAAAAAGAATATTGCATAATTATTAATTCTGATAATTCTATCATTAGAACGAGGGACTGGAGATTTCCATTCCCAATCACAATCCACTGCTCTTCTTGGCACAATATATGCATCTGCATCATGTGCACATAAGTATTGGAAGACGACCACCATACCAACTACCACTGCATAAACTAAACTACTATCAGTTCCCAGTGGAGACGTGGCTGTGCTAATTTCATCTTATAATTTATTTATGTTAGTGAACAAACCTTGATTGTGAGAAAAGTAAAATGCGATTCCGCAGCTGCCAATTCAGAGATGGAGACTGGGCCAGCAATATCCAATCACTCCACTGGCAGAACAGGCTACAATATATCAACATAATTCATTTCTGGCATTCAGAAAATATTTGGGAGCAGAATTGTAAAGATTAATGTAGGATTTAGTTTGGAGTGGATATTTATTGTAAGAAACAAACATGATGTGAGTCATGTCTTAAAATCATTTCACTTTAAAGTAATTTTTCTTAAATGGTCACTGTGCTTTCAGACCACTAGATCTCATTTGATGTATTATGGGCAAAAACCCAAAGAGATGAACTTTAATATAAGTTGGTGTGCATGCAGCATGTAAGCGTGTGTTCACACTGGCCACCAAACAGACAAAACCCAAGATAAAAACATAATAAGCAAATACCCCGCAGTAAATAGATAAATATCAATAGTGCATGAAAATAATATAGGATGCTTAATTAACATAATTTTGATTTAAAAAAAAAGTAAAAGCCACCCCACACGTCAAGGTGACCCTATTCGGGACAGTCTTAACCTCTATTATTAAAAGCTTACCATTTGTCAAGTGACGTACATTTGAATAAGTCCAATATGACTAACCAGATTAATTACAGGTTTTGGTATAAATTATATTACCACATGTCAAACAATTTACCAGTTGGTGCAGTAGATTCTAAGAAAACCAACAGATGCAGCATTGATGATCTGCATATTTTGAGTCTGTGTATTTGAATATTTAATTGAAAGGCGGTGTGTTCAAAATAATAGCAGTGCGGAGTTCAATTAGTGAGGTCAATCATTCTGTGAAGAAACAGCTGTGAATCAGGTGGCCCTTATTTAAGGATGAAGTAAGTATTTGTGTACATTTCTCCTTGAAAGCCTGATAAATATGGTTCGTTCGAGACAGTGTTCAGAAGAAATGCGTACTTTGATTAAAAAGTTGATTGGAGAGGGTAAAAGTTATAAAGAAGTGCAGACAATGATAGGCTGTTCAGCTAAAATGATCTGCAATGCTTTAAAATGGAAGACTACCATTCGAATGAGAAAAAAGGAAAGGATGATCCAGCATATCAGGCTAGTTTCTTAAAATAAAACATAGCTTTTATTGTGCTCATTAAAACATTGCTACACATCAATTGTCCATGTGGTGCACTACAAGGATCAGGACCCAAGCGTTTCAACGTTTAAGTCTTAATCAGTTGTGCATTTACCATTCGAATGGGTCGAATGATAGTCAGAATGGCAAAGGCTCAGCTAATGATCAGCTCCAGGAGATCAAAGACAGTCTTAAGTTACCTGTGAGTACTGTGACAGTTAGAAGACGCCTGTGTGAAGCTAATTTCTTAGCAAGAAGTCCCTGCAAAAAGTACGAAAAGTGGACAGTAGAAGATTGGAAATGGGTGATTTGGAGTAATGAGACGAAAGTCAATAGACTAGGCTCTGATGAGTGCAAATAGGTCTGGAAAAAACAAGGTAAAAAGGGGCTAACGGATTGAGAAATTGAAGGAACTGTCAAGTTCAGTGGAAGAAGCCTGATGATATGGGGTTGTTTCACAGCCAAAGTCATTGGATATTTCACCATGATCAATGGTGGTCTCAGTGCTGAGCTATATATTGAAAAACTTGGCATTCATATGACTCAAATAGATTCTTTATCAAATTTTAATAGGGGAAATGAAGTACAAAAAAAAAAGTAAAAACGTTTCGGTCACAGTTGACGTTCATTAGTGTACTAAAATAAAATACAAGTGTGAGGTCACAGTAAAAATAGTCATGTATCAAAGGGAAAATAACAATGACAATATCAGTAAACAACAGGAATCAACACATGTCAATGGGTACAAAGGGATGGGGACAAACATTGCCCCTCCACATGCTAACTGTTATATGTCCACATTTGAGGACAGGGTTGTCTACCCCAACTCTTTGTACAAATCACAATCCATTTTATGGAAACGTTATATAGATGATATATTCTGCATATGGGGGGGCACGCCCAAGACCCTTAATGAATTTTTTGCTACAATCAATGCCGCCTGGGATGGACTGCGAGTCACCATTTTCTTGAGCACAGACTCAATTCATTTCCTAGACACCATGAGCCTTAAAGATAAAGATGGTCAACTTTCCTCTGATCTTTATATTAAACCTACTGACCGAAACGGACTATTGCACTACAACAGCCTACATCCTAAATCCACTATCACCTCAGTCCCCAAGTCCCAATTCCATCGTGTCAGAGGCACTGGCAGTAATCCCTCCACCTGTGACATTAGACTCAAGGAGATGCAACAAAAATTTGAGGAAACGGACTATCCTCTTGACTTGTTACAACAATCCATGCAATCTCCAATTTGCACATGCACCCCAACATCTAACCGGATCCCGTTTGTACATAAATACCATCCGGCAGCATTCATACTCCATAAAAAAATCTGACAACACTGGAACATTCTTAAAAGCGCCTATCCATCTGTACCTGAATTAAATTATCCTTCCCTCCCATGTTTCAAAAGAGACCCTAATATTAAAGATCGTCTCATCCATGCCGATTTTGGCATGGCAAAAAGCTCGCCATGCCAGGGGTTTCTGGAGACACCAAAGACTGGTACGTTCCCTTGTCATCAGTGCTACCAATGTGGCAACATTCTCCGTGGGAGCACCATATATCATCCTCACTTGGGTAAACAATATCCCATCAAAGATTATCACATGATTAATTCCACTTTTGAAGTATGCCTCATCAAGTGCCCCTGTGGCCTTATTTATATAGGTAAAATGACCCAGCCCATTAGGGATCGTATTTCTAAGCACAAGTCCACCATACACTAAAAGAATTTGCTGCTCCCATTACCATACCATTTTGCATCGGCCAATCATTCAGTGTTTCAATTGAAATTTCAGGTGATTGAGCATGTCCCTCCACCACGACGTGGAGCGGACTGCATTCGCATGCTCAAATACAGGGAGGCCTACTGGATACACAAATTGCAATCTTTAAGTCCTAGAGGTCTTAACAGGGAATTTGACCTCCTCTTGTACACTTGAACGGTTCATAGTTGTGATTACTCCGACATTGTTCTACTTAAAGCCCCCTACATGTTTTGTAATAATCTCTTTGAGACTTGTTCCTGTGCCATCACTGTCTCAGCAATGTATATGACCCAATTATGCTAGTTTTTGACTCTGACCATAAGAATTTCCAGTGAATATGTTCGATTCCATTATGATGGTTCTCCCTGAAGATAACTTGATATAAGGAATAGTATTTGCATAAGTACTGATTGATCTATTCATATGTCTAACATATACCTTGTTATTTTCTAGAATCTGCCTTAACATCCACATTTCCCCTCCTGATTCCCATCCTACACCTCCGGACCATCCCTTACAACCTTGGTTCCACCCATTCTTGTCATCCCCAGTAATGGACGCTATCTGTAGCACTGTGGAACGCATAATATCGGTGGTGGAATGCACTCGGTGCGTCACCTCCGCCCATGTGATCCACCGACATCCAATAAGACCTGTCGACGTCATCGTGGCGTCATTTCCGGTCCTAGGACCTGCAGGACCGGAAATGACACCACGATGACTGGAGCACATCCACGGCGTATGCATCACACTGACACCAATCCTGGGCTCCTAATTGCCTCTAGATTCTGCCCAGTCTCTATTTAAATGCCCTTCTAGCATTTCTCTCCTGACGCCAAAAGGAACAAACGGTGGATACCGTGCTCCCACTGCCAGGACTTCCTCCTCCACTTTCAGTTTGCACTAGGGGTATTTTTCCCCTGCTTCTACCATTCCTGCTATTAGACTGGTACTTCCATTAAATCTATATACTCACCTTCTTTATGTATCCAGAGCTACCGCTCCTTTGGACACCTGTCCATTACAGGCTCACCGGTTAAAATTTACTGGTACGCTTTTCATCCTTTTTTCTTTTTCCTTCCCCTTTTTCCCTGTCCCCATCCCTTTGTACCCATTGACATGTGTTGATTCCTGTCGTTTACTGATATTGTCATTGTTATATTCACTTTGATACATGACTATTTTTACTGTGACCTCACACTTGTACCACCATTTATTTCTGTTTTGTTATTTTATTTTGGTACACTGATGAAGGTTAACTGTGACCGCAACATTTACTTTTATTTTTTGTACTTCATTTCCCCTATTAAAATTTGATAAAGAATCTATTTGAGTCATATGAGTGCCAAGTTTTTCAATATAGACTATTGGCTTTGGACCTTAATTGTGCACCAACCCACTCCAGGAGTGCGGTAGTTTTTTGTATACTCAGTGCTGAGCTATGTGTGAGTATCCAACAAGACAAGTTACTTTGCACACTCCAGTACTATGGGTATGAATAGGATGACATAGTGTTCCAGCAGGACAAAGACCAGAAGCATACATCGAGATTGGCGAAAAAATGGTTCAATGACAATGAAGTAGAGGTGCTGGATTAGCCTCCACAGTCCCCAGACCTCAACCCAATTGAACCCTTATGGGTAGAGTTGAAGAAAAAGCTGTATACATACCCAAGTGAGTCGACCAGTATGCACCAACTTTGGGAATGTGTAGAAGAGACCTGGGATCAGATTTTGGTCAAGACATAATTGAATCTGATCAAGAGCATGCCCAGAAGGATTCAGGTAGTGTTGAAAGACAAAAATGGATTTATAAAATATTTAAACAATAATAAAAATTTAAATTTAGATTTTTAGGAGCAAAACAGTAACAATGCAGTGACATGACAAGAATCTGCATAACTAATCATAGGCAAAATAGTAGCAAGTCAAATTTATGTATGAGATAGCCAAGATGATTGTCTATAAAATAATGGTAGTCTCATGTTCGAAGTAGTAGTGGATAGTGAGATATAGAGCTTGAAAGTCAAAAGTTCAAAACATTGTTACCCTTTTGCTCATCACTGTATATATAGCGCTGTCCTCAGTAGTGTAGCTACCAGGAGGGCAGAGGGTGAGGTCACCCCAGACCCCTGAATCAGAGAGGCCCACCCGAATCTTACACCACTCCAAACTGTATCTGTGTGGGCAGCACACCAATACAGTTAATCTTTACATTCTGAATGGCCCCACTATCTTTGCACCCCATATACTATACAATACCATCAATTTTTGTGTTCCAACAGTCTTAGAGGGATCTATCCACTGTGGGTTAGTGTCAGACCAATAGCGGTGGTTTTGTTTGCTAACTTCACCATTCACAGAAAAGTTTGCCTCATCACTGAACATAATGTTCTGTTTAAACTGAGGGTCCTGTTCCAATTTTTGTTTTGCCCATTCTGCAAATTCAGTGCGCCGATCTGGGTCATCCTAATATCCGCCGAAGGGATGTTTGACTGATGCCACTCTCAAGTGACATGCGGCGAGTTCTACGCTGTGGGCTCTTGCTGAATGAAGTTAGGACAGCCACTGATGTTTCTTCATTAATGACAGTTTTCTTGAGTCCACATTTTGGCAAATCCAACACTGAACCTGTTTCACGAAATTTGGCAAGCAGTTTGCTAACTGTAGCATGGGAGATGGGTGGTCTCGTAGGGTGTCTTGCATTGAAATCTGCTGAAATGACCCGGGTACTGCGTTCATCAAACATCAACACAATTTCTATCCGCTCCTCATGTGTTAACCTCTGCGACATGTCAATGGCTGTAAACAAAGAGAAACTTGTAAGTAACTCATGAAAGAATAAAGTTACGTTAAAACCAAGCACACCATTGTTTTTCTTATGAAATTCTCAATAAGTCTGATGTGTCATATGACCCTTTTCCCATTGAAAAAAATAAAGTTGGATCCAAAATGGCTGACTTCAAAATGGCCACCATGGTCACCACCCATCTGGAAAAGTTTTCCCCCTCCGATATACTAATATGCCACAAACAGGAAGTTGATATCACCAACCATTCCCATTTAATTTAGGTGTATCCATATATATGGCCCACCCTGTAGTGTCCTCTCCAATTTACTGCCCATTTATCATACAACAGTATATCCACCTCCCAATCCAACCATAGATATCATCTAATCCTTTGTATTACTTGGATATTTGGGTTATTGTTGTGGATTTATCACTGCTAAAATCAGTAGAAATTACACCTGAATTACATTGTATGGCAGTAATGACATTGTGTCACCTTGTAAAAGGTTTCAGAGGTCAAGGTAGATAATTAAAGTCCATTTCATCTATATGCTAATGAATTGGCTGCGTGGCCTGGTCTGGTCCCTTTAAATAACATCTGCTGCTCCTGTTGATGACACCACGGAATGTTGTGGTTTCTGGCTCCGCCCCCTTGCATTATGACATCACACACATTATATAAGGAGCTGTAGAGACAACATTCCATCTGAAAGTTGCAGTTATTGGAGAGAGAGGTAAGTCGGCTCTATGTCACCTCTTGTTGTGTCCTTCATTCTCTTCTTTCATCTATTTCTCATTTATTTTTTATTCATTAAGGATTCTTTATTCTATATAATACAACAGGTCCAAAATGAATACTGAACCCCTCAGATTAGGTGACGTCCATGTTTTACAGCATTTCTTCCAATAGTAAAAACAGATACATCCCGTCACATCCTATATATCCAAGTGCAGAAATGACAGTGATTTACCGATTCTCCATCACATCTTATTGGTTTCTGACTTACTTGCTCATCACATCCATAGAATAGTTATAGAATAATTATAATTGAAAGAATCCCCTCAGCCATAACTGGAACACAACAACTTCTCAATTTTTGGGCCATGTATTGTTTTACAATCATTCAAATCTGGGAGATTAACGTTATATCCTGTAAAGCGAACACATGTAACCTGAAGATGCAGTAATTATGTAATTGTCTAGTGTTATTGAGACATATAGTGATATACAATCCAGATCAAAAATTTAAATCCAACCAATATTGGGAAATACCTGTACAACACCAATGTATATACATATTAGCTCCATATATAGTGAAACTATTTAAATAGTTCCCCATATTGGTAGGATTCCTATTGTTTGATCTCTAGTGTATTGAGCAATGCACTTCAATGGAAGCTGGCAGTAACAGCCACCACTTGGAAGATCACGGAATGTTGGGGTTGTTGATTTCGCCCCCATTAGATACTTCATGTGATGTCACTGAATGTTATGGTTATTAGCTCTGCCCACATTAGCTCTTATTTTTCATGTCATGGAATGTTCTCGTTGCTGGTTTTGCCCCCATCATCTACTATTTGTAATGTTTTGGTTGTTGGTCCCTGATTTGGCACCCAGATAAGCCAAGCTGAAGGATGATGATAATGGACTTTATCTTGTTACCTCATGAACATTCTTGGCGTTGCCCCTCAGGAGGTGGCCAGTTGACATTTAGTTGTGTTCAACTATATAAAGTGTGCTGCTTATCTGATGGTTAGTGCTGCGCTCACTCATTACTAGTGATGGGCGAGCACTAAAATGCTCGGGTGCTCATTGCTTGAGCCAAGCACATTCGAATACTCGGTTGCTCGACTCGAGCAATGAGCCCAATGTAAGTCTATGGGAAATTCAAGCAGTTTTCAGGCGGGTCTTCTATACTGTTATTGCATATGCAGTGAGTGGCAGGTCTGCCCAAAATTTGGATACACCCCAATACCCCTTTGAAAATTTGGATGCACCCCAATACCCCTTTGAAAATTTGGACGCACCCCAAAACCCCTTTGAAGTGACTTAGAGGATGTTCCCATAATTAGGAAGTGGGTCTCCCATACTGTTTGCCTATGCAGTGAATGCAAGGGTTGCCAAAAATTTGGAGGCACTCCAATGCCCCTTGGAAGAGACGTGGAGGTCAGAGGGCCTCCTGAAAACAATGTTCCCATTATTAGGAAGTGGGTCTCCCATTGTGTTTGTCTATGCAGTGAATTCAAGGGTTGCCAAAAATGGGCACTCGGCATGATGGGAGGAAGGAGGTTCAGGGTGAAGAATATGTGATCCAGACTGACGGCTACTGAGAATTGACCGTGTGGAAGACAGGGTGGTGGTGGTGGTGGCTAAGTGACTGGAAGCATTATCTGCTATCCAACCAATAACCTTTTCACACTGCTCTGTATTCAATAGTGGTGTTCTGCGGTCCCCTATTAATTGGGACAGGAAGGTCGAGCGAGAAGATGTGGGTGTTTGTTGTGGCACAATTTCAGATTGCCCACGACCTTGGCCTCTGCATGCACCATCATATCAACTTCCCCGTCCCTTGCCACGTGCCTTGCCCATATTAAATAAAGGACAATATCTTCCACGCTCACCACAAATGGCTGAATTTGGAGCGAACTTATATGTGATCCGTGTGACGGACAAACCACAGTTTTAAATAGCTGGCCTGTAGGTGACTATTTTGAACAGCAAACTTGTGTCAATAGCTTCACTGACACACTGAAATTTTTTTAATGGAGGCCAGAAATGGCAGTATTTTCAGTGCAAATATATGTGATCTGTGCGACGGACAAATCACAGTTTTAAATAGCTGGACCTGGCTGTATTCTGCAATGCCAACAAGCAAATAGCGCAGAAAAACGGTGTTCTCTGGTTTGCATTTTAAGCAAATAATGAGGATTAAGATCCAAAATAAAATTATTCCTGGCCACTGAGACCTGGGCCTATTTCTAGAAATATTTAACAGCAGCAGCAGACAAAACTGGAATGGAGCCTCTGTGCTATATGCACTGCAGTCTGCTATATACACTGACTGCCTGATATCTCTGCAGATGGATTAGTCCTCAGAAGGACTGTTTGTTGAGATGGATATGTGTCTCTAATATCGTTTTGTATACCTACACTAACTAGAAACAAGAAAATCTCTCCCTAGCTCAGCAGCACCTCTCCCTACACTGTCTGATTCTGGAGTGACTGTGACAAGCATGGCGGTGCCAGTTCTGATATAGACCTGATGACGCTGTGCAGCCATCCAATCACTATAATGCCACAACCACCATGGCTGCAGCATTACAATGAGTGGCAGGCAATCCCTGCATGTTGATTGGCGCTCTAAAGAGCACCATATATGCAGGGAGGGGACCCGAGCGCCCGCCGAGCAACCTGGAAATACTCGTCGAGTGCCGAGCATCTCGAGTAGTGAGATGCTCGAGCGAGCACCGAGCAGTAGCGAGCATGCTCGCTTATCACTACTCATTACATGTAAGTGCATTACTCTGTCTGGGTCTCCTACCACATCCAAAATATATTGAACCCCATATTAGAGCCACCACTCCTGAATTTGTCTCTTCCTATCCTACCCCTGATATATGGGGAGAGATATCTACTCCTGTGGGAGGGATAGTTTATAGTGGCGTGGATGGAGCACACTTGATCACTCCAAAAAATAAACCAGGAGGAGATAGACAGGATGACTGAGGCACAATTGTCACCTCAGGCCTCCACCTATCCTGGACAGGTTGGGAGTTAAACTAGCAAATAAACTAAATAAATATGCTAATATAATGAATGGAATAGTGAAACAATAAGTTCTATTCATACTCTTAATGAGGAGGCTGCTCAGGTTAGGAAGGTAGCCCTTCACAGAATTACCCTTAACTACCTGTTAGCAATTGAAGGTGGAACTTGTGCTGTTATAGCTGAGGAATTCTGCTTCTGGATTGAAGATGCACATGATTAAAATGAGAGAAACATGGACATGGTAAAAGAGCTGCAACAAAAAGCTAGAGACATACATCCAAGGAGGGATGGAATTCCTTCTCCTGGATGGAGTCTATCAGAGTTTGGTTAAACAATATACTCTTAACTTTGCTAAAGCCAATAGTGGTAGTGATAGGATTGATTGTATTCATCTTGATTGCCTGGAAATTACTAATGTGATGTGTTTCTCATTGCAGGAAATGAATTATACTTTGGAATCACTGTCGACACAGACAGAAGAGGACCAATAATATGTCCGCCCCTGATTTTAACCATAGGAAGGATGACACTACAGCTACAGAGGTGACCGTCTGATAGCCTAGCTCGACTACCCACCTCTCCTGAAGACCCTTTCAGCCTTTTGAGACTTGGGTGGAGGACATCATCTCTGAAAATAGGGTCCCAGAGCTGCACCCCAACAGTTTGAGCAGCACTCTCACTCTCCGGAGTGTTTCTTGTGGTGGGATGCAGGTCTGGACAACAGTCGTCTGTCGTCCTTCTATTAGATAGATAGGAATGAATGTATGTGTGTCTATGCTTTAATAAAGATTGAGGAATGCTTAGATGAAATGACAACTATAAGGCAGCCAGGAATGGATGTCAGACATCCCATCATCTATGCAGGCTAGCTGCATACTTCGTGTAGTACGGGCTGTCAAAGGGGTCATTTCACAATAGGCAGGAACATAGGTAGCGCAGGTCTGGACCGCTGTCGTCATCCTATTAGGTAGATAGGAATGAATGTATGTGTGTCTATGCTTTAATACAGATTGAGTGAATGCTTAGATGAAATGGCAACTATAAGGCAGCCAGGAATGGATGTCAGACATCCCATCATCTATGCAGACTAGCTGTATACTTTGTGTAGTACGGGCTGTCAAAGGGGTCATTTCACAATAGGCAGGAACATAGTTAGCTAGGTTACATAATGTGTAATAATGAAACTATCAAAGGGTGAGGTACTGTGGAAGAAATGACAATTCCATTGTCCTCCCTTTGATCTTAATATCTCTACATTTTGTATAATAATTAGAAAATGTTCAATAAAAACAATTTGAACAAGAAATAGAATATCTTTTCGTGACTCCTTCATGAACATTGTGTATACTAAATACTAAAATACTGTAAGAGCCGCCCCCGGCTGAGCCAAGCTGAAGGGGGAGAATGGACTTTATCTGGTCACTTCATGAACATTCTTGATGTTGTCCCTCAGGAGGGGCCAGTTGGCATTGTAGATGTGTATAACCTTATAAAATGTGCTGCTTATCTGATGGTTAGTGCTGCGCTCACTCATTACATGTAAGTGCATTACTCAGTCACTAAGCGCTCGCTCACACAGTCATCGATTCTCTCATGCGAGAGAATAGGGCCGATTATGCTGATGTCACTTGGAGCAAACTCTGTCAGAGTTTGAGCCAAGTGTAATCTTAGGCCACGTTCACACATACAGTATTTGGTCAGTATTTTACATTAGTATTTATAAGCCAAAACCAGGAGTGGAACAATCAGAGGAAAAGTATCATAGACACATGTGCACCACTTCTGCATTTTTCACCCACTCCTGGTTTTGGCTTACAAATGCTGATATAAAATACTGACCAAATACTGAACATGTGAACGTTGCCTTAGTGTGATCTAACTCTGTTGCATAAGAGAATCGTATCATAGGTGCGGAAAAGACAGAGAACTTTTTAGTTCTCCATCTTCTCTATTCTCTGTGTCCACGGTAATGGGACTGCACTTGGATGACATCCGAGTGCAGTCTGATATTTTACAAGCATGCTACAATTTTTTTTTGCATGCCGTATCTACATGAGAAAAAAATTGCAGATCTGCACTGCCCCGTATTATAACATTGGGCCTACTGCTACCTGATAAAACATCGGATAGCACTCAGCTATGTTATATTGTCCTGTGAGCGGGCCCTTATTGTAATAAACTAACTTTCTTTTCCCTTGCAACAGCTGTCATAACATTGGTTTATTATCCAAACATGACCCCCGTCTATTACTGAGAGCTGTAGAAGACCATGTACACTCCAGCAGTAATCACTTACATTTCCTTTGTGTAATATGATTAGAGTTGAGCCACCCCCCCGTAGTGTTCAGGTTCGGTTCGGTTCGTAGAACACCGGTATGTTCGCCGAACTGTTCGTCGAACACCGTTAAAACCAATGGCAGGCAAACAAAAACACATAGAAACACATAGAAAACACCTTCAAAGGTGTCCAAAAGCTGACAAACTGCTCAGAAGACACAACTAACACATGGAAAAGTGACAAGTACATATAGTCATGCGAAAAGAAAAGAGGTGGAGGAGTAAAAGGAGGGGGAGACACAGATATAGGCATGTCATGCCCTTCTAAAATCAAGAAAGGCTGGAGTAAAAATCTAAAATCAGCCTACCAACACCCAGACGTCGTGACAAGAAAATTAAAAAAAGAAATATCTTTAGGTAGAATTGCGGTTCCATTCAGAACACTTTCCTTACAAGACGTAGTGGTATCCCCGTTGGGAGTCGTGCCAAAAACGGAACCCAATACATTCGGACTAATCCACCATTTGTCATATCCAAGGGGCAGGTCAGTAAACGACAACATCAACGTGGAACCAGGTACAGTAGTATATACTGTACATCCTTTGACAAGGCAATCAGGCGGGTCAAGAAGTTGGGAAGGGCCACCCTAATGGCCAAAACAGACGTTGAGGGGGCGCCTATTGGGCTGCTTCTGGGAAGGAGCATACTATATAGATCACTGTTTGCCCATGGGGTGCTCCAGATCCTGCTCGCTATTTGAGGCGTTTAGTTGCTTCCTCGAATGGGTTGTCATGGACGTTTCTAAGGGGGCACATATTATCCATTACCTCGACAACTTCTTATGCCTGGGCCCAAAAGATTCACCACAGTGTGAATACACGCGGCAGTCCACCTGTGAGAAGGAGAGAGCTGGAGGGAGAGCGGACACCACAGAGCCGAGGAGTTACATTGATGACATCTTAATAATCTGGACTGAGTCTGAACAAGAACTTCTAAATTTCCATGACGAATTCAATACATTTCATCCCACCATAAACTTGACATTGGACTACTCAAAAACGGAAATCAACTTCCTGGATATCACCATAAAAATTCAAAATGGTTCAATCCAGACCTCGGTGTATTGGAAACCTATTGACCATCCCACACACCTCAGACGGGGGCAGCTGTCACCCAAAACACATTAAAAAGTCCATCGTCTACAGTCAGGCCCTTAGATATAATTGTATCTGTTCCAGCCCAAAGGACAGGGATAAACACTTAAACCATCTTAAAAAAGACAATTTTAAATCAAGGCTACCACCCCACCTCCTTTGATGATCATATCATTAGGGCCACAAGGATCCCTAGAAGTCAATTACTTCAATACGGAGAAAAAGAGGAAAATAATTGTCTTCCTCTGGTGGTGACCTACAACCCACAGCTTGAGGTACTAAGAAAAACTGCTAAAAAACATCATATCCTAGGGTTTGGAGCGGATGGATTCTGTTTCAGGACTCACCTGATTTTCATGACCTATTCTAATAGTTTCAACAGATGCTTGTGACTCGCCCCCTGGGCCGTGGGGCACTCGGATCCGGGCAATTAGGGAAACGATGGGAGTAGTAGTGGCAACCCGGTTCCGTGGCTCAGGGTGGTCAGGCCAGTGGTAGTCCGTTATATTGATTATGTCCGACTACGCCACCCGTGGATTTGCGGTTATTAGGAACCGCCGCTGCATGCAGACCACTGGGGCTGATGAGATGTGCAGCTATGGTAGTGTGACTCCCCACGGGAAGAGTGCGGCCCCAGTGCAGTATAGTGGATGGTGGGAGTGATGGTAGTGCTGGAGGAGCAAGGAGCACACAGACAACAGGTTGCAGTCCAGGGTCTTTACTAAACAGGTAAACTGACCCACAAACAGTCCCAGCTAGGAGGGGACCTGGATGTCTGAGAGCAACGGGGAAATTGGCCCTGGTCAGGGTGAGGGTGTAGGCCTACCGTGCTTTCTGCGCTCCTTCTGACTATCTCCTCCTGATAGGATAACAGCCCACGTTTACGAGCTTCCGTGCTTTCTCGCCTGTATGGCCTGCGACGTGGGTTCCTTTCTGCTCCCAGCCTTGTACGGCTTTACTGGTCCCTTCGGTTGTGGCAGGGCCTCCAGGCTTCTTAGGCCAAGGAATGTACAGTCCCTTGCGGACTGGTTCTCTGCTGGGGGATGTGGAATCCTTCCAGCCTCAGACACCAAAGTCTGGTAAAGTTAAGTCTTTTCTCTGCCAAGACAGGCTCTCTTCGCCTCTTGTCTCTGGCTTGTGGCTCTCTCCTACTGCCACACTTCCTCTTAGGTTACAATGCAACTTTCTGTCCCTGCTCCACTCTGGGACACGTCTCAAAGCTGAGACAGGCAATCCAGTTCTCTCTAACCCTGTCCCCAGTACCAGCTTTTATAGGGGCAGCCAGCTCCCCCTACTGGCCTGAGACAGGAGTCATTGCATGCTAATGTTCCCCTAACCAGAGAACCTCCCCCTTGCTCTCAGACACAGCTTTAATTACACTTGTGGCATCCAGGTAGGGTGACACATTCCCCCCTAGTGAAATTTAGTACTCCGGGACTAAACAATAAACAAAGACAATATGCATAACCATAAAACATTAGTAGACAGACGACGCACAAATTGAGTTCTTTAGGTCACAGTGTGGCCTGTGACCGGGTGTCCATATCACCAAAACAACGGGGAGCCTTAACCAGGTGGGGGTCTGTCCTACCCCAAGTCCTTTACAGTCTTAGTTCATTCCTGGGTTAAGCTCCGAACGCAGTCCATACAAGGTCCCGGTTATAAAAAGTCCATAACCTGTGAATCCTTACGGTAGCTGCAAGAAACTGAAACACAGAATTACCAAACAAGCAAGTAACTTGGCAAACAATTCAACATTTGGCAACAGGGTTATTTACAATTTTAGTACATCCTATATTCTCCAGCGAGCGGGTATCTGTCCCTTTGTGCTCCTGGTTGACCTACGTAGCCCACTGTCTGGTGGTGGACCAACCTGGCTTTCCCCACTAGCGTTAGGGGTACAGCTACCAGCTGGGTGTACAGGTAGGGCAGGCAGCTGTCTGCGGGTTCTTTGGCTTACCGCAGGCATGGCAGGCTCACTGTCAGCAGAGGGTTGACTCTCCTGGGCTGCTGGAACAGGCTCTTCTGCCTCTGGAACCGCTTGCTCCTCTTCACCTTCCGGCTCTGGTGTTGGTTGTTGCTGTGCCGGTTGCAGGAAATGCAGGACGGGTACCACTATGGCATCATTTATGCGAGTCCAGGACTGAGGGAACTCTCCGAGAACGGTGCTGATCATTTCTTCCTTGTCCTCTGCGGGTTCAAGGTCACTCTGATCCTCTTCTGCACTACGGAGTTGCTCGGGGCATCTTTTGAGGTGGGCCCTGGAGACGACACTAGTGGTTTCTCCTCCGTCCTTGGTGATCACGCACACCTTTGGGTTGTCGTGGTCAGACTGCAGTACGGTGTAGGGTTCCCTTTCCCACTGGTCGTCCAACTTATGTAGCCTTCTCTTCCGCTTTAGGACTTGCTCACCAGGTTCTAGGGGACTAGCAGGGGCGTGTTGATTGAAGAGTCTTTCTTGCTTCTCTCTCACCTGGGCCAGGCTCTTCTCCACACTCTCCTGTACCTTCTTGTACTGCAGTTGCCTTTCCGCATCCCAGTCCGCATCCGGGGAGGTGTCCTCAGGTATTAGGACTCCCATCTCCAGGTCTACGGGCAGCTTTCCTGGTCTCGCTCGCATCAGGTAAGCCGGGGTGCAGTTTGTAGCGTTCACTGGGATGTTGTTGTACATGTCTACCAGGTCCGGCAATTTTTCTGGCCACAGGCTGCGTTCCTCCAGGGGCAACGTCTTCAGGAGATCAATGACTATATTGTTCATCTTCTCACACATCCCGTTGGTTTGGGGGTGGTAAGGCGTTGTCCGAATCTTCTTACAGCCATAGAGGTTGCAGAACTCCTGGAAGATTTCAGCTTCAAACGCTGGACCCTGGTCTGTCAGGACCTGTTCCGGATACCCGTGTGGACGGCAGAAGTATTGTTGGAAGGCTCGGGCCGCTGTTTGGGCTGTCAAGTCCTTTACCGGGACCACCACTAGAAAACGGGAATAGTGGTCCACGATTGTCAGGGCATAGATGTATCCTGACCGGCTGGGAGCCAATTTGACATGGTCCAGAGCTACCAGCTCAAGAGGCTGCGTGGTGACGATGGGCTTCAAGGGTGTCTTCTGGCTGGTACGGTCCTCCCTCCTTAGGTGACAAGGGCCACAGTCTCTGCACCACTTTTCTACAGCTCCTCTCATGCCGACCCAAAAGAACCTTCCTCTTAGCAGGAACTCCAGTTTCTTCCAACCGAAGTGTCCCGCTCTGTCATGGTAAGCTCCCAGGACCATAGCTGCATCCCGCCTTGGAACCACGACTTGCCAGGTCAGCTCGTGCGTCCGGTGGTTGACAATCCTTCTGCACAACTTGCCTTCGTAGAGGAACAGCTTGCTCTTCTCCTTCCATAGCTGCTTGGCTTCCTCTGGGGCATCTGGATCTAGGCGGGCGTCTTCCCGGGTCAGCAGATCTTTCACCAGGCGGACTGCAGGGTCACTATCTTGGGTCTCGGCCCAGCTGTGGTGAGGTAGGGGATTCATCATCACAGTTGTTAGATCCTCCTCCTTCACGCGGTGAGAGTGTTGAGCGGCTCCATACCGGTGAAACGCAGGGAGTTCTACCTCTTCCAGCTCTTCTGGGTCTTCGTCACCTTCAGGTAAGTGAGGCATTCTTGATAGGGCGTCCGCGTTGGCATTGGTTTTGCCTGCCCGGTACTTGATCACGAAGTCATAGTTGGAGAGACGGGCCATCCACCGCTGTTCCAGGGCACCCAGTCTTGCATTGTCCAGGTGTGTCAACGGGTTGTTGTCCGTGTACACGGTGAACTTTGCAGAGGCCAGGTAATGCTTGAAGCGTTCCGTCACGGCCCACACCACCGCCAAGAATTCTAGCTTGAAGGAGCTGTAATTCTCCGGGTTCCTCTCAGTGGGCCTCAGCTTCCGGCTGGCGTATGCGATCACCCGTTCTCTGCCCTGTTGGTTTTGGGACAGTACGGCTCCCAGTCCCACATTACTGGCATCTGTGTGGAGAATGAAAGGCTGGCCATAATCAGGGTAGGCCAGGATCTCATCCCTAGTGTTGAGCCACCCCCGTAGTGTTCGAGTTCGGTTCGGTTCGTCGAACACCCGTGTGTTCGCCGAACTGTTCGTCGAACACCTTCGAACACCGTTAAAACCAATGGCAGGCAAACAAAAACACATAGAAACACATAGAAAACACCTTCAAAGGTGTCCAAAAGCTGACAAACTGCTCAGAAGACATAACTAACACATGGAAAAGTGACAAGTACATATAGTCATGCGAAAATAAAAGAGGTGGAGGAGTAAAAGGAGGGGGAGACACAGATATAGGCATGTCATGCCCTTCTAAAATCCAAAAAGTGAGAAGCCGACACGGCCAGTCCGCTCCTGCCCGTGCCACCTCCGTGTCGCCGGGTTTGTGCCAGAGCCGCGGTGAACCCTGACGGCCAGCCCCCCTCTCCCAATACTGGTGCCTGTCCGCTGGTGGGTCGAGCGAGCCCCCCTGTGGTGGAGGCAGCTCTAAGCTTTTTAATTTAAATTGTCTCTCTAATTTGAATGAATACACTTTAAATCCATTTACAAGGATCTATTGGAGGGCAAGTCTCATGCCAGCAGCCGCGGTAATTCCAGCTCCAGTAGCGTCCACTAAAGCTGCTGCAGTTAAAAAGCTTTTATAAGGATCGAGCTCGGCTGTCCACCGCAAGGCATCCTACTGCCAGTCCCAGCCCCTATGCCTTGGGGTGCCTCCTGATGCTCTTCACTAAGTATCCCATGGTCCCGAAGCATTTCCTTTGAAAAAATTAAGTGTCTAAACTACAGGTGGTGCAGCTTGCTTAACAGCCGGGATAATCCGCTCACTAGCAGACACTGCTACTAGGCACAAAGTATTTCCTGGGCTAGATGCAGTTAAAAATTTGTAATTAGATACTCTCGTTGGATGCTGAGAAAGCATTCCATAGAGTCCCCTGGCACGCCATATATGATTCTCTTAAAAAGCTTGGGGTAGGGGTCTAGGGGACCCTTTTATAGCCAAAATCACGGCCCTGTATCGCAATACGTCACCTAGGCTGAAGATAAATGGAACTGTAGCACCCTGAGGGCTCGGTTGCTACAGACGTATTGCACCTCACCCAGAGGTGTGATATCTCACTCTCAGGTAAGGATGGAGTGTGGATCAGGACCCGACACCTGCATGCATTACACCACATTGCCGTGGGGCAGGGCGACCAATATGCCCCTGAGATGGGCACGACAGTCCCTGTCCCTGGCTGGAGTGGGGGGAGGGAACACTGAGGAAGGGGAACCCTGTAGTGCAGGAGCAGGGAGGAAGCAGTTCCTGGGTGCATTGAGAAGGGAGTATAAAAGGTGGGCACCATCTTAGTTCAGTGCAGAGAAGTCTGAGCAGAAGTGGCAGGGAGCAGGGGCTCTGCATGAGCTCTGCTCCGGAGGCGGGCCTAGTAACAGAGGCCCAGGCCTGGAAGAGGGAGAAGGAAGGAAGAGGAGCGGAGAAGGCTCCAGGAACGAGGAATGAAGGGATCCCAGGGGTGCGGACGGGCGAGTCGCCACCGCACGCCCGAATCCACCTGCGTGGAGGGGTCAGGCCAAAGGGGGAGACCGGTCCCCGAACTAGTGGAGGCAGGAAACGACCCTCAGCTAGAAACCGGAGGCTCTGACATTTTATGTGGCGCAGCCCCTCGCTACACCCGCTAGGAAGGCACCACATAGGGTCAGGGAAACTGGCGCCAAGTTTACCAAGAGGAGGCCCGAGGCAGCCGGACAGAAGTGTTGGTAAGAAAGGCCAGACAAAGGACACACAAAGGGGGTCCTGTGAAGTGCTCCAAAGTTATCTGGGAGTTGTCTGAGCCCCTCACCTGGTGAGCACAGTACGACGTGGGCAGCCGTTACCTGCAGACGTGGTCTGGATAATAAGAACTGTGAGTAAAGGCCCTGAACTGCATCACTGACTCCGTGTCGTTACTGCTGCTGCCCTGCACCATCACCCCCATCCTCCGCATACACTGCCCTGAGGCTATACTCCTCCCGTGGGGAGTTATGCTACGCTCTGCTGCACCCACAACACCAGCCTCAGTGGTCTGCCCTGTAGCGGCGGTTCACTCTGACCGAAATCCACGGGTGGCGTAGTCGGACATTTAAACATGAAAACCACATAAATAGTTCCGCCACTGGTTTGACCGCCCTGAGCCACGGAACTGGGTCGCCGCCACGAAGACTACAACCACCAGCATCCACCAAAAAGGGTCCGGCTCCGGGTGTCCCAAGGCCCAGGGGGTGCGTCAGAACATTTTCATCACCTTTCACAATCACCAATGGGACAAGGCAGTGATGTCCTCTGTCCCCTCTCTTATACATCCTAGTGACGGAGCACCTGCTCTCATCAATTCGCCATAACCCCAATATTAGGTGGATTGAGGTGGGAGGCACCGAGTACAAGTGCTCTCTATTTGCTGATGATGTCCTAGTATATATCACTCAATCACATATATCCATCCATGCTGTTATGGCTGAAATAGATCACTTTGTTACATGGTAAAATTTTAAAATCAATGCAGCGAAGTCTGAGGCCCTCGATGTCTCCCTCCCCAAATCCATATAGGATTCCATCCAGTCCAACTTTCCCTTTGCCTGGCCCTCACAGGGTATCAAATACTTAGGAATTCCTATTCATAGAGACCTCTCCCATCTATGTTATCTTAATTTTGGGCCCTTTATTGAACAACTCCATACAGACCACGGTTGGCAAGTTAGAACTGTAAGATTCACTACGTGAACCACTGGTGTTTTGTGGAAAAGCACATGTACACTGCGTTCCAAATTATTATACAAAAAGTGTTTAGGAGTGATAAGGGAAGAATTTGTTTGTTTGTCAGTTAAACTCATTGATGGTGATGTGTGTCAGGGCTCTTTATATCACTGTAAGCAATTGCAGACACCTGTGCTAATTAGTTTGGCAGGTGTGTCCAATGAAAGGCAAGACTACTTAAGAAGGCTCTCTCACATTATTAAGCAGCCTACATTTTCTGCCAAAATGGGAAAGAAAAAGGATGTGTCGGCTGCTGAGAAGCAACAAATTGTGGAGTGTTTAGGTCAAGGCATGACTACAATCAACATTGTGCGATGATCAGGATGAAGTGTCTTGGCAATCAAGAAGTATGTAGCTGATTCACAGTACACACGTGTGCGTGCTGATAAGGGCAAATTGAGGACTTTTTCCTACAGGCAATTACGTCAGGTTGAAAGAGCAGCGGCAAAAAAGCCTTGTCATAGCAGCAGACAAGTTTTTGAAGCTGCTTGTGCCTCCAACGTCCCCCGAACAACAAGATGCAGGGTCCTTCAGAGGTTTGCAGCTGTGCATGCGCCATCCTGTCGACCTCCTCTATCCACTTCACACAAGCAGAAACGGCTCCAGTGGGCCAAACATTACATGAAGACTGATTTCAAAACTGTTTTGTTCACGGATGAGTGCCGTGCAGCGCTCGATGGTCCAGATGGATGGAGTGGAGGATGGCTGGTTGATGGACACCCCACGCAAACACGGCTACAGCGCCAACAAGGAGGAGGTGGAGTAATGTTTTGGGCTGGAATCATGGGGAGAGAGATTGTCGGCCCCTTTAGGATCCCTGAAGGCGCTAAAGATGAACTCCATAATGTATGTGGATTTTCTCAAACAGCACTTCCTGCCATGGTTCAAGAAGAAGAACCGTGTATTTCACAGCAAGATCATTTTTCTGCATGATAATGCACCATCTCATGCTGCACATAAAACATCTGCATCTCTGGCTGATATGGGCATAAAAGGGGACAAACTTATGGTGTGACCCCCATGCTCCCCTGACCTCTACCCCATTCAGAACCTTTGGAGCATCATTAAAAGGAGTGTCTATGATGGCGGGAGGCAGTTCACATCTAAGCAACAGCTCTGGGAGGGTATTCTGTCCTCATGCAAAACAATTGAAGCAGAAACCATCCAAAACCTGACAAATTCAATGGACGAGAGAGTTCAGAAGCTCCTTTCGAACAAGGGGTCCTATGTGAAAATGTAACATCACCTAGAATAAAGTTTTGAGTTGAAAACTGTTTGATTTCAGTTTCTAACAACCTGCTAATGCTTATAATTTCAAAAATGACCATTTTTTTGGTCTTTATTTAAATGAAAAGGTTGATCGAAAAGTTTGGGGGATCTAAGAGTGTGGCAACCCAGTAGTCATGATTACTTCGAATTCTGACAATATGAGGGTCATGCTGCAGGTAGTGCAGCAAGAAGGCACTTATGTGCCTTGCGCATCTCGGAGCCCCAAAATTATTTTCCGGGCTAGATGCAGCTAAAAATTATTTTTAATTTTAAATCTGGTGAAGCTTTAGTATAGATGGCCTAATAGGATCAGTGCTGCACACTGCTACAAAGCCCAAATTATTTTCCAGTCAAGATACAGATAAACATGATTAGTAATTTGAAAGCTTAAAACGGTTGGTAGGGTGATTTTAACCAATCATCAAGCTTTTACTCTCCCCAGGATGACACAGGGGTAGAAAAGTCGTTTCGGATCCATGATTTGTTCATCTTTATGAACGTGAGTCTGTCTACATTATCAGTGGAGAGCCGCGTGCGCTTATCTGTCAGCACACCACCAGCAGCGCTGAACACACGTTCAGACAGAACGCTGGCTGCGGGGCATGACAAGATCTCCAAGGCGTAAGTGGCTAGCTCCGGCCATTTATCCAGATTGGAAGCCCAAAAAGAGCAAGGGTCCAGTGACACAGTCGTGGCTTCAATGTTTACTTGGAGATACTCCTGTACCATCGTCTCTAGGCGTTGACTATGTGTCAGACTTCTTGTCTCCTGTGGCCTTGCAAAGGATGGGCTAAAAAAGTGGTGAAATGATTCCGCAAAATTGATGTTACCAGCAGATACTGTGGTTCTGTTACGGTTTGAGTGCTGAACACTTGACGGTCCCACGGTTGGCAAGTTGGAACTGTGAGATTCACTACGTGCACCACTGGCATTTTGTGGAAAAGCACATGTAAGATTCTGCAACAGTCTCTGCTGATACTCCTGCATGCGTGCATCCCTTTCTATGGCAGGAATAATTTCTGCAAATTTACTTTTGTACCGGGGATCTAACAGTGTGGCAACCCAGTAGTCAGGATTATTTCTAATTCTCACAATTCGAGGGTCATGTTGCAGGTAGTGCAGCAAGAAGGCACTCATGTGTGTTGCGCATCCAGGAGCACCAAGTCCCTGTTGTGTTGGTGGCGAGGTAACAATCATGCTTCCTTCCTCTGTCCTCTCCCCCCAACCTCGCACAACAGAAATGTGATCAAGGTCTCCCTCATCTGATGAGTCTTCCATCAGTTCGTCCTCCACTTCTTCCTGGGCTCCTGCACCTTCCTCACTAGTTTGGCTGCTACCATGCGCCCTGGTAAAACCATCTCCCCCACCCTCACATGCCTGCCGCCTTGGTGCTGCCGACCGTCTGGACCTTGCAGATGTTAGCCCTTCCGCATACAACTCCTCCTCCTCTACTTCCTCCACCTCCTCTTGTGCCACCACCTGACTCCGAATTCTGTTTAACATGTGCTCCAGCATGTAAATCACCGGAATAGTCATGCTGATAATGGCATCGTCAGCACTAAACATCTTCATCGCCATTTCAAAACTGTGCAGAAGGGTGCATAGGTCCCTGATCTGAGACCACTCCTCCAGCGTGATTTGCCCCACCTCTGAATCTCGTTGGCCCAGGCTATACGTCAGAACGTATTGCACCAGGGCTTGTCGGTGCTGCCACAGTCGCTGCAACATGTGCAGAGTTGAATTCCACCGGGTAGGCACATCGTATTTTAGCCGGTGAAGTGGCAGGCCCAACGACTTCTGTAGAGATGTAAGTCGCTGAGCTGCGGGATGCGAACGGCGGAAGTGAGCACACAGCGACCGTGCCCTCTGCAGAAGGCCATCTAGTCTGGGATAGTGGGCTAAAAATTGCTGGACAACCAGGTTCAACACGTGAGCCATACAAGGCACGTGTGTGACATTGCCCCGGCGAAGGGCCGCACCCAGGTTTGCAGCATTGTCGCACACGGCCTTCCCTGGTTTCAGGTCCAGTGGAGACAACCATTCATGAAATTGGTTCTCCAGAGCTGACCACAACTCCTCAGCTGTGTGACTCACATTTCCCAGACATTTCAATGTAAAAACCGCCTGATGACGTTGAGCCCTACTGCCAGCATAGTAAGGAGGTGTGCAGGATCCCTTCTGCGCAGTTAGAAAGCTTGTGGCATGACCAGACAGGCTTTGGGTGCAGGTGGAAGACCGAGAGGAGGTTGAGGAGGCAGAAGCAGTGGAGGAACTTTGACATAAAGAGGATTGACGCACAACTCGTGGGGACGGCAAGACTTGGACAGCAGCCCCTTGTCCTGCTGTCACCATAGTTACCCAGTGCCCAGTCAGCGACATGTAACGCCCCTGTCCATGCCTACTCGTCCAAGTGTCTGTGGTGAAATGCACCCTGTCACACACAGAGTTTCTCAAAGAAGCGGTGATGTTGTGTGCGACATGCTGGTGGAGCGCAGGCACACCTTTCTTTGAGAAGTAGTGCCGACTGGGCATCTGGTACTGGGGCACTGCGACGGACATAAGGTCTCAAAAATCCTCTGTGTCCACCAGGCGGAAAGGCAGCATTTCTGTAGTCAAGAGCTTGCAGATGGTGAAATTCAACCTCTTAGCTTTCTCATGGCTAGGAGGAAATGGTCTTTTACTTGTCCACATCTGAGGGACCGAGGGCTGGCTATTGTGCTTAGACGGGGTTGATAAGGGTGTCCCCGGCAAACTGCCGGTCTGTGAGGAAGATGCAGGCGGACATGTTAGGTTGCCTTGATCCAAAGGTGGTGCTATCGATGTCGGACAGCGCTCAACACCAGCTGGTGTTACCACCTCCAAAGAAAATGATGACCTGCCAATCACGCTGGCTGTTGCGGGTAAAGAGGTGGCAGGTCTGCGCCCCAAAACAGGTGTGACTGCTGTCCCCCCAGTCACAGAGGATGAAGAGGCCGCGGATGCACAAGATATGGCAGACGGTGATTGGCCCGGCCGGCTAGGCCGCATTGTAGCACACTGAGCTTCCCACTGCAACTTATGCTTCATGTCCATGTGCCGGTTCATGCATGAAGTACTCAAACTATGTATTTTTTGGCCTCTACTTAGCTTTTGCTGACAAATGTTACAGATAACACGAGTTGGGTCATCTTTATCGATCTGAAAAAATGCCCAGGCTATGCAAGGCTTAGCACCCATGCGACCTGAAGAGCCACCACGACTTGTGGTGAGAGGCAGAGTTGTGTTTGAGGATGCAGTTGTTGACGTGCTTCCAGTACTACGTCTCTGTCCAGGAAGGCGCAACCTGACCTCGTCGTCACTAGCATCTTCCTCCACCTCCTCTGCTGACCTCATCTCTTGGCTGACTGTGGGTTGACAGTAAGTGGGATCTCCGACCTCATCATCATCACCCTGTGCGTTATCACACCCGTCGTCCTCAGAGCCAACCTGTTCCTGCCCTGACAAAAAACTAAAGTTGTCGCTCCAATCAGGTATTTGAGTCTTATCATCGTCTTCCTCATTGTCTCCACCAACAGGAGTTACAGTTTGGGAATGAGGGTCTACATTATGGTCAGAACCTTCTGCGTCTGGTCCTGGATCCGACTCATAAAGATTCTGGGCATCAGTGCAGATCATTTCCTCGTCTGGATTCACAGAAGCGCTGGAGTCGACCTCTGATTCCCAGGCTATAGTATGAGTAAACAGCTCTGCAGACTCAACCATCTGTTCTACCTCATACTCAGACGGGCAGCTGGAGATTTGGGAGCTGTGAGGAAGCAAGTGCGATTTGGGTGACACCTTTGAGGACTGGAGTATTTGTGATGTTGAAGTTGATGTGGAGGAGAGCCCACTTAAAGGAGCACTTGATATCCGTTGAAGCACCTGCTGTTTTTGTGCCTCATCTGGAATTTGTAGCGATTGGTGTGGCCGTAAGAAAGGGATTTTATCACATTGTCCGCTAAAAGAAGTAGACATTTTAGTTTGGCTGGAAGATGGTCTTTCTTCTGCAGATGTTACTGTTGCTTTAACACCTACCCCACGGACACAACCTTTTTTCCCCTTCCCAACACGCCTATTCCCCTTTCCACCAGCAGCAGGCCTTTTTCCACTCATTTTGGTGGTTAACTAATTCACAACTCTGGAGTTGTTTGCACAAAAAAACAATGGATGGTAACCGAGCAGAGCTGAGTGGCCAAACTGTGGTATTAGGCCAAAACTATTGGCTGGGTTAGATGCAGAAAAAAATTATTTTGAATTTGCAACCTGATGGAGGTCAGTATAGATGGACTAATACAAATAGTCCCACACACTGCTAGAAGCCCAAATATTTTTTCAGAGGTACTGTAGATGCAGATAAAAATTATTTTTAATTTGCAACCTGATGGAGGTCAGTATAGATGGACTAATAGACCAAGTCCCACACACCGCTAGAAGCCCAACTATTTTTTCAGAGCTAGATGCAGAAAAAAATTATATTCAATTTGCAACCTGCTGGAGGTCAGTATAGAAGGACTAATAGAACAAGTCCCACACACTGCTAGAAGCCCAAATATTTTTTCAGAGCTAAATGAAGAAAAAAATTATTTTTAATTTGCAACCTGATGGAGGTCAGTATAGATGGACTAATAGACCAAGTCCCACACACTGCTAGAAGCCCAAATATTTTTTCAGAGCTAGATGCAGAAAAAAATTATTTTTAATTTGCAACCTGATGGAGGTCAGTATAGATGGACTAATAGACCAAGTCCCACACACCGCTAGAAGCCCAAATATTTTTTCAGAGCTAGATGCAGAAAAAAATTATTTTTAATTTGCAACCTGATGGAGGTCAGTATAGATGGACTAATAGACCAAGTCCCACACACTGCTAGAAGCCCAAATATTTTTTCAGAGCTAGATGCAGAAAAAAATTATTTTTAATTTGCAACCTGATGGAGGTCAGTATAGATGGACTAATAGACCAAGTCCCAAACACCGCTAGAAGCCCAAATATTTTTTCAGAGCTAGATGCAGAAAAAAATTATTTTTAATTTGCAACCTGATGGAGGTCAGTATAGATGGACTAATAGACCAAGTCCAACACACTGCTAGAAGCCCAAATATTTTTTCAGAGCTAGAAGCAGAAAAAAATTATTTTTAATTTGCAACCTGATGGAGGTCAGTATAGATGGACTAATAGACCAAGTCCCACACACCGCTAGAAGCCCAACTATTTTTTCAGAGCTAGATGCAGAAAAAAATTATATTCAATTTGCAACCTGCTGGAGGTCAGTATAGAAGGACTAATAGAACAAGTCCCACACACTGCTAGAAGCCCAAATATTTTTTCAGAGCTAAATGAAGAAAAAAATTATTTTTAATTTGCAACCTGATGGAGGTCAGTATAGATGGACTAATAGACCAAGTCCCACACACTGCTAGAAGCCCAAATATTTTTTCAGAGCTAGATGCAGAAAAAAATTATTTTTAATTTGCAACCTGATGGAGGTCAGTATAGATGGACTAATAGACCAAGTCCCACACACTGCTAGAAGCCCAAATATTTTTTCAGAGCTAGATGCAGAAAAAAAATATTTTTAATTTGCAACCTGATGGAGGTCAGTATAGATGGACTAATAGACCAAGTCCCACACACTGCTAGAAGCCCAAATATTTTTTCAGAGCTAGATGCAGAAAAAAATTATTTTTAATTTGCAACCTGATGGAGGTCAGTATAGATGGACTAATAGACCAAGTCCCACACACCGCTAGAAGCCCAACTATTTTTTCAGAGCTAGATGCAGAAAAAAATTATATTCAATTTGCAACCTGCTGGAGGTCAGTATAGAAGGACTAATAGAACAAGTCCCACACACTGCTAGAAGCCCAAATATTTTTTCAGAGCTAAATGAAGAAAAAAATTATTTTTAATTTGCAACCTGATGGAGGTCAGTATAGATGGACTAATAGACCAAGTCCCACACACTGCTAGAAGCCCAAATATTTTTTCAGAGCTAGATGCAGAAAAAAATTATATTCAGTTTGCAACCTGATGGAGGTCAGTATAGATGGACTAATAGAATGATGCTATGCCCAAAAGATTTTACTTCACTAGGTGCAGTAAAAAAATTGGTATTCTATACACAGGTGTTATATCTTGCAACACAGATAGGCTACTCCACTGACTAACACACTCTGCAATAGGCCAAAAAGGATTAGCTTTGCTAGATTCAGCCAAATGCTGTGAAAAAAACTTGCACAGCACTGGCACAGACCTGCCTGGCAAAAACTGATAGGAACTCATGTAACCTAGTCCTGAAAAGGACTCCAATTACAATTAGTCTTTACTCCCACAACCTATCTATTTAAGAGCACAGACCTCCCTGATAAAAGTCGTAGGAAATGCTGTAACCTAGTCCTTAAAAGGACTGCAATCACAACTATTCCCTACTCCCAAGCTATCTGTATATTTGTGCGAAAATTGGCTTGAAATTAACAAGGTATAGCGCACACAGCAACAGCGGTGCCGTCTAACACGCAGCTGCAGCAGTGAGAAAATGGTGGCGACGGGGAAAATGGCTTGGTCTTATAGGGCAAGGACATGTGACATACACTGCCAATGACACATGCCCTTGCTTGTGTGAAAAAAAGCACTTCGCTCCATGTGTGCGCTGCTGATAGGCTGACAGATTGCACCTCCCCACTGCAAATGCGGGAAAGAGAAAAAAAAATGGAGATCTTCATTGTTCCTGCAGAGATCCATCCCCTGCCCCTCCCCCCACCCCGCTGTACACTCAAACTGCGTATTAACATTAATTTTCATCATTACTGAGAAAAAATCCAGTTATGATTTTGGTGCACGAACAGTTATCGAACATAACCTCGAACAGCCGAATTTTTCTCAAATTGTTCGTGTTCGCCGAACGGCTCGAACACCGCCCAAAACAGCTCGAATTTGAGATTGGCGAACAGTTCGAGTAGAACAACGCTCATCTCTACTCATCCCCAGTGAGGGCCAACTTTAGCTGGCGGAAGGACTCCTCTTCCGGTTTATCCCACTTGAAGGGTGGCTTTTGACTTCTGGACTTGGACTGTCCGATCAGGAGGTCCTGCATAGGAGCTGCAATCTTAGTGAACCCGGGGATGAACCTTCGGTAGTAGCCTACCAACCCGAGAAACTGTCTCACCTCTTTGATGTTCGAGGGGCTTGGCCAGCTCTTGATTGCCGTGACCTTGTCAGGGTCGGGGGCCACTACTTCCGCGCTTACCACGTGCCCTAGGTACTGGACCTTTGGTTTCAGCAGGTGACACTTCGATGGTTTTACCTTCAGGCCATAGCCTGCCAGGGCTTCGAACACCTCAGCCAGGTGCTTGAGATGGTCCTCGTAGGTCTTCGAATAGACGATCACGTCGTCCAGGTAAAGGAGGACCGTCTCGAAGTTTCGGTGCCCTAGACAGCATTCCATCAGCCGCTGGAAGGTCCCTGGTGCGTTGCAGAGCCCGAAAGGCATACAGTTGAATTCGCTCAGTCCCATCGGGGTGGTGAAGGCGGTCTTCTCCTTGTCAGCCTCTGCCACAGGAACCTGCCAGTACCCGCTAGTAAGGTCCAAAGTAGAAAAGAAGTTAGCAGATTTTAGTGCGGCTAAAGACTCTTCTATTCTAGGCAGCGGATATGCGTCTTTGTGGGTGATACGGTTGATTTGTCTATAGTCCACGCACATTCTCATGGTGCCGTCTTTCTTTTTCACCAGAACCAAGGGGGCTGCCCAGGGGCTACAGCTATCTCTAATGACCCCAGCTTCTTTCATTTCCCGCAGCATACCCTTGGCGTTCTGATAATGTGCAGGGGGTACAGGTCTGTGCCTCTCTTTTATTGGTGGGTGGCTCCCTGTGGGGATGTGGTGTTCTATCCCTTTCACTCTGCCGAAGTCTAGCGGGTGCTTACTAAAGACTCTCTCGTACTCCTGTACCACCCGGTAGACTCCTTGTTTTTGGTGCAGGGGAGTGGAGTCAGCACCCACGTGGAGTTTCTGGCACCAGTCCTCCTTTTGTTTCTGGGAGCCATTACCCTCCGCCTGAGGAGATGGAGGCAAGGGTTCCACGGCCCTGATAGCTTGGTGTTCGACGACAAACAGTTTGGCGAGTGTAGCGTACCTGGGTAAGTGTACTTCCCTCTCCCCAATGTTGAGGATGCGGACGGGCACCCTCCCATGACGGACATCAACCACCCCCCGGGCTGTCAAAATGGTGGGCCTGCTGTCTGAGTACACGGGTTCTACCATGGCTTGGTAGTCTCTACCTCTCAACCCGATTGCAGTCCGACACCAGATCATCATTTCACTTTTGGGAGGCATGGAAATGGGGAATGGATCACTGAGTCTTACGCTACCGATCTCACCACCAGACAGTTCTACCTGCTGCCGTCTCATCAGGGCTTTTATCTCCTTGTTGAGGACTCTCTTTTGGCTGGAACTAGCATTCACCGCCACCTGTTGTAGAATTACAATTACTTCTGAAAGACAATTTTCAATTAAGTTAGTACCCACAGTTATTTTAGGGTGACTTTCATGACGGTCAATGTCCACAATAATCACTCCCTGTGCCGGCAGTTCAACTTTACCAATTTTAATGGTCATCTCCTTGAACCCCATCTGCGGCACGGGTAAGCCATTACTGGCGATGATGCTCAAGTTACTGTCTGGATACTGTGTGATATCAGCATCAGTCCAATACTGCTTAAAAAGTACATAAGGGATTGTGGTTACTTCTTCTTCTCTTCCCACAGGTATATGCTCTGCATAATTCCCCTGCTCCTATGTATGCTGTCTGCTAATGCTCTGCTGACCCGTCTCTCTGGTATATGCTCTGCATAATTCCCCTGCTCCTATGTATGCTGTCTGCTAATGCTCTGCTGACCCGTCTCTCTGGTATATGCTCTGCATAATTCCCCTGCTCCTATGTATGCTGTCTGCTAATGCTCTGCTGACCCGTCTCTCTGGTATATGCTCTGCATAATTCCCCTGCTTCATCTGTCCCACTCCAATCAATATTCACATATGTTTCTTCTTTCCCCACTATATACCTTATCTGATTTTTAGAGGTGTTAAACTGCAGAGACTTGTGTCCTGGCTCTGTCTTTGATCACCCAGCCATCTCCTGTTCAAATGACCAGCTGTTAATTTATCCACAAGCCGTTCCCACAATGCCCTACACCTGATATAGTTTAATGTGGCCTATATATTTAGACTCTCTGTAAGGGGTGCACGCGTGCTGGGGTGTGCACGCGTCTTCTTGTGCAAAGTGGCTTCGGAGAGAAGTGGCAGTTATTTCAGAGGCAGTTAGTCAGGGCACGAGTCAGGTAACCCACACTTTGACCACTTAGTCTCTTTTAACTATGTTTCTGTTAGCTCTCACTTTTTCCTCTATAGTCCTCCACTTTCTAATAACCCCTCAAATCCCTACACCAAGTAAGAAACTCTTCATCTCCCCCTCTATCCTCCCCATTCATCTCACCTCCTCCTCCAAATTATTCCTCAGCATTCAATCCTGGATCTCCAAACACAGACAGCCACCTCATGCGCTCTCTTGCTCCCACCTGCTAACACTTTCTCTGCTCCTCCTCACTGCTGGAGATATCTCTCCAAATCCTGGTCCTCCTCGCCATATCCCCACAGTCACTTCTACCTCCTATCCACGACCTTCCTCAAACTGTCGCAACCCTTCTAACCTCATACCCATCCAACTAATACCCACCTCCTCAGCTATACTAACAGGAGCTCTATGGAACGCTCGCTCTGTCTGCAACAAACTTTCCTTCATCCACGATCTTTTCATTACAAACAAACTCTCCTTCCTCGCCATCACTGAAACCTGGCTCACCCCCTCTGACACAGCCTCCCCAGCTGCCCTTTCATATGGCGGATTCCACCTTTCCCACACCCCCCGCCCCAATGGCAAACATGGTGGAGGCGTAGGTTTCCTCCTATCGGAACTCTGCGCTTTCACCAAAATCCCACTGCCACCCTCCGTTACACTCCCCTCTTTTGAGGTGCACTGTGTGCGCATCTATTCCCCCTCCAACCTCCAACTGGCCGTCGTTTACCGACCCCCAGGGCAAGCCACCACCTTCTTAGACCATTTCACTACCTGGCTGCTTCACTTCCTTTCCACTGACATCCCCACTATCATAATGGGTGACTTCAACATCCCCATTGACACTCCCCACTCGTCTGTCTCTAAGCTCCTATCCCTCACCTCCTCCTTTGGACTCACTCAATGGTCTTCCACACCCACCCACAAAGATGGCCACACACTGGACCTCATCTTCACCCGCCTCTGTTCCCTATCTAACCTCTCTAACTCACCACTCCCTCTCTCTGACCATAACCTCCTCACATTCTCTACCCTCTCCTCTCCGGGTGCACAATCCCCACTCCACAAACTCACACACCCTCGCAGAAATCTCAAACACCTTGACCTACACTCTCTCTCTGAATCCCTCCTTCCTCTCACAGACATAAATTCCTTGCACGATGCAGACGTTGCTGCTGCTTCATATAACACCACAATAGCTGCAGCTCTAGACTCGATCGCCCCTCTCACACACACCACACCTCGCACATTCAACAGGCAACCCTGGCACACTAAACTTACCAAAGAACTGCGCCGGGCCTCCAGGGTTGCGGAGCGGAGATGGAAAAGGTCTCACTCCATCGAGCACTTCATCGCATTCAAGCAATCCCTCACTAATTTCAAGTCTGCACTCACTACAGCAAAACAAACCTACTTCTCATCTCTCATATCCTCCCTATCTCACAACCCTAAACAGCTATTTAACACTTTCAACTCTCTCCTTCGTCCCCCAGCACCTCCTCCCTCTTCTCTCATCTCAGCCGACGACTTTGCCTCATTCTTCAAACAGAAGATTGACACCATCAGACAAAACTTTGGCCTAAAGTCCACACAACCCCTCCTCATATCTACTCAACCATCCTCCTCCAAACCCCACTTCTCCACCATTACAGAAGGTCAAGTCTCCTCTTTACTCTCCAAATCACACCTCACCACCTGCGAACTTGACCCAATCCCATCCCACCTCATCACTAACCTCACCTCAGTCTTCATCCCAACCCTAACCCACCTCTTCAATCTATCACTAACAACCGGAGTCTTCCCCTCATGTTTCAAACACGCCGCAATCACACCCATCCTCAAAAAGCCCTCCCTTGACCCTTCCTCTCTGACCAGCTACCGCCCCATATCACTTCTCCCCTTTGCCTCAAAACTTCTAGAACAACATGTCCACCTTGAACTGTCCTCCCACCTCTCCTCCTGCTCCCTCTTCGACCGTCTACAATCTGGCTTCCGACCGCATCACTCGACTGAAACTGCCCTGACCAAAGTCACAAACGACCTACTAAATGCCAAATCCAAGCGACACTACTCCATCCTCCTCCTTCTGGACCTGTCATCTGCCTTTGACACAGTGGACCATTCCCTCTTACTCCAGATTCTCTCATCTCTTGGCATCACGGACTTGGCTCTATCTTGGATCTCCTCATACTTAACAGACAGGACATTCAGCGTCTCCCACTCACGCACCACCTCCTCATCTCGCCCCCTATCTGTCGGTGTCCCCCAAGGTTCAGTTCTAGGACCCCTGCTCTTCTCCATCTACACCTTCGGCCTGGGACAGCTCATAGAGTCTCACGGCTTTCAGTATCACCTCTATGCTGACGACACACAGATCTACCTCTCTGGACCCGATATCTCCTCCCTACTAACCAGAATCCCACAATGTCTGTCCGCCATCTCATCCTTCTTCTCCGACAGGTTTCTAAAACTCAACATGGATAAAACAGAGTTCATCATCTTTCCACCCTCTCATTCACATCCCCCATCCGACCTATCCATCAACGTCAATGGCTGTTCACTCTCCCCAGTCCCACAAGCTCGCTGCCTTGGGGTAACCCTGGACTCTGATCTCTCCTTCAAGCCACATATTCAAGCCCTTTCCACCTCCTGCCGACTCCAACTCAAAAACATCTCCCGGATCCGTGCATTCCTCAGCAAAGACTCTGCAAAAACACTAGTGCATGCCCTCATCATATCCCGCCTCGACTACTGCAACCTCCTGCTCCGTGGCATCCCTTCCAACACTCTTGCACCTCTCCAATCTATCCTAAACTCTGCTGCTCGACTAATCCACCTGTCCCCCCGCTATTCCCCGGCCTCTCCTCTCTGTCAATCCCTTCACTGGCTCCCTATTGCCCAGAGAATTCAGTTCAAAACTCTAACCATGGCATACAAAGCCATCCACAACCTGTCTCCCCCATACATCTGTGACCTAGTCTCCCGGTACTTACCTGCACGCAACCTCCGATCCTCACAAGATCTCCTGCTCTACTCCCCTCTTATCTCCTCCTCCCACACTCGTATACAAGATTTCTCCCGTGCTTCCCCCCTACTCTGGAACTCTCTACCCCAACATATCAGACTCTCGCCGACCGTGGAAACCTTCAAAAGGAACCTGAAGACCCACCTCTTCCGACAAGCCTACAACCTGCAGTAAACACCACTGCACGACCAGCTCTACCCTCACCTACTGTATCCTCACCCATCCCTCGTAGACTGTGAGCCCTCGCGGGCAGGGTCCTCGCTCCTCCTGTACCAGTCGCTGACTCGTTTTGTTAAGATTATGTAAATGCTTTTGTTATGTATATCCCGATCACATGTAAAGCGCCATGGAATAAATGGCGCTATAATAATAAATAATAATAATAATAATACTTGCGACCCAGTATCCAGCAAGGCGCTCATGGGGATACCGTCCAGCACCACGGGTAAAACCGGGCGCCCCCCAACGTACTTATCACGCCAATTATAAGGGCCTGGTGATCTTATGCCTGGGGGTCGGCCCTCTGCCCCAGGTTGGACCCGTATAAATTACAGTACCTGGAAATGTGTCCGGGCTGGTTGCATTGACGGCAAATGGGCTATCCATCCTCTGCGTAGCGGTCTGTGGGCCTCCCTCGGAACGACGGGATCCTCCTCTGTCGACGCCACGGGACATCCTCCGGACTTGAAGCCAGCTTGATGGGTCTCGACGGGTCCACTTGCAACGCCTGGACGGTCCTGGTCAACGGCGCGACGCTCCTGGTCAGCTCGTGGACTTGGTGGTGCAGGCCTTTCGACGGGGCTTGGTTCAGGGCCTGTGCATCAGCCTCCACGGAGTCCATAGAGGAGGGCGCCGCCTCCTGGTGGTAGGTGATAGCAGGGCGCCGGGGGTTTACAGCGCCACTGGTTGCAGATTCACGGAGCACCCTTATGGCCCTGTCCTTAAATTGGGCAAAGGTCAGGTCGGGGTTCTGGAAGAACATGAGGCGCAGCTGGGCCCTGTGGGCGCTGGACAGCAGACCCTCTATGAATTGTTCTGTTAGCAGCTTATCGGTTTCCTGCACACTGCCAGGGTCAGTTTGTTGAATAGCCCTCAAGGCTTCCTGCAGATTTAGGGCATAGTCTCTGATGCTGTCCTGTGCCCGCTGCTTACATCCAAAGAACCTCATTTTAATTTCAGCGGAGGTACGTGTATCAAAGGTACCCCGCAGCCGGGCCAGAATACCCTTCACAGTCCTTTTCTCCTCAGTGGGCCATGACTTTACCTCCCTTTGGGCTGCGCCAGTTAACTGCCCTGTTAATATGCTGACCTTCTGTTCCTCTGTCAGGGTGTAAACGTGGAACAAACTGTATAGCCTTTCCTTGAAGTCAGTTAGGGCATGGGGCTCCCCTGAGTATTTGGGCAGCCAGGCCGCTCCAGGGATGTAAGGCAGGGAAAAGGGCATCACCGCTGCTGCAGCTGCGTTGGTGGTAGTGGGCGCCTCTGTGTCCGACATCTTCCTCCCCCCCTAGTGAAGTGTGGCCTACCTTCCGACGAACCTCTTCTGTAGGCCGCGGCTCCGCTGCTGCTCTGGACGAGGACCTGGCGTCGCACTCCGATGACGTCAGCGTCGCTCTCTCTCCCTTCCAGGACCTTGCGCAGCGTCGGTGCGTGGGGCGGAGCTTCGGATCTCGCGCGGTTTTGACGTTCACGCCCCTCTTCTTCCCGCGCGGAGTCCTGAAGATGGCGTCCGATGGCGGGAAGACGGCGGGAAACGGTCCAAGATGGCGTCTGATGGCGGGAATCGGCTCCGGACGGCGGGAAACGACTCCGGACGGCGGGAAACTTCTCCACAGGTAAGTTTACAACAGTCATTTTCAGGCACGCAGTACCCGGTGGTTGCGGGCATGAAATCCTGCCGACTACGCCAAATCTGACTCGCCCCCTGGGCCGTGGGGCACTCGGATCCGGGCAATTAGGGAAACGATGGGAGTAGTAGTGGCAACCCGGTTCCGTGGCTCAGGGTGGTCAGGCCAGTGGTAGTCCGTTATATTGATTATGTCCGACTACGCCACCCGTGGATTTGCGGTTATTAGGAACCGCCGCTGCATGCAGACCACTGGGGCTGATGAGATGTGCAGCTATGGTAGTGTGACTCCCCACGGGAAGAGTGCGGCCCCAGGGCAGTATAGTGGATGGTGGGAGTGATGGTAGTGCTGGAGGAGCAAGGAGCACACAGACAACAGGTTGCAGTCCAGGGTCTTTACTAAACAGGTAAACTGACCCACAAACAGTCCCAGCTAGGAGGGGACCTGGATGTCTGAGAGCAACGGGGAAATTGGCCCTGGTCAGGGTGAGGGTGTAGGCCTACCGTGCTTTCTGCGCTCCTTCTGACTATCTCCTCCTGATAGGATAACAGCCCACATTTCCGAGCTTCCGTGCTTTCTCGCCTGTATGGCCTGCGACGTGGGTTCCTTTCTGTTCCCAGCCTTGTACGGCTTTACTGGTCCCTTCGGTTGTGGCAGGGCCTCCAGGCTTCTTAGGCCAAGGAATGTACAGTCCCTTGCGGACTGGTTCTCTGCTGGGGGATGTGGAATCCCTCGAGCCTCAGACACCAAAGTCTGGTAAAGTTAAGTCTTTTCTCTGCCAAGACAGGCTCTCTTCGCCTCTTGTCTCTGGCTTGTGGCTCTCTCCTACTGCCACACTTCCTCTTAGGTTACAATGCAACTTTCTGTCCCTGCTCCACTCTGGGACACGTCTCAAAGCTGAGACAGGCAATCCAGTTCTCTCTACCCTGCCCCCAGTACCAGCTTTTATAGGGGCAGCCAGCTCCCCCTACTGCCTGAGACAGGAGTCATTGCATGCTAATGTTCCCCTAACCAGAGAACCTCCCCCTTGCTCTCAGACACAGCTTTAATTACACTTGTGGCATCCAGGTAGGGTGACACACTTGCGATTGGGTTCATAATTAGTCACAACGGCATAAGGACCCCCCCTCCCACTCTCCCTTGACCCTCTGTCTTTTCTTCTCTCTTTTCTCCCTCCTTTTCTTTTTTCTTTTTATATGGGCTTTTCAGATACAATATAGAAATTGCCTCAACATATGATCCTCTTATAGGCGGATATCTTATAAACATTATATTGTTCAATACACTATCATTTGAATTGTTATTTGAAAAAAGTGACACCATTTGAACTTTGGACATTTTTTATATGTCTATTTTGTTATATTTTCTTCAAAGTCGAATACAAAACAATACATTTTTTCTTGATCTGCAAACTGTAAAATGATTCATAATTAATTCTTAATTGATGTTTAATTGATATTTAATAAAACAGATTGAATATAAAAACTTCATATCCTATACAAAAGTGATCGGCTAAGTATAAAAGGAGAAGAAAAGGAAAAATGTGTTTGAAAGCACTCAGGATCACCAAAAATACAAATAAATAATAATATTGAAGTTTATTAAACAAAGAAAAAAACAAAACAATTAAAAACACTTAAAGGGAATCTGTCATCCCCTGGGACCTATCAGACCACTAATATGGGCATACAGGTGATAGAAATGTGAATCTATACTTACCTGTATGGCCCATATTGGCGGTCTTGTGGCTGTGAAATTGCTTTTTATTACTTGTGGGTTATGCTGTGTTTCTGTCCGGGGGACGGGAAGAAATCCCACCTACTTTTTTAATTAAAATATTTCTCCCCTCCCCTGCACGTCACAGAGCCCTGTGACGTGCAGTACCCATGGCCGGATCCTGCGCCTGCGCACTTGACCTGTTATTTCCCTGCCGTCTGTGTACAAGTTTAGAGCAGGGATCTAGTGCGCAGGTGCCGGGAAGTCAGAGTGACTCGCCTGCGCACAAGTTCCCTGCTCTACACTTGTAGATCCGGCCATGGGAACTGTGACGGGCAGGGGAGGTGAGAAATATCTTAATTAAACTGTGACGGGCAGGGGAGGTGAGAAATATTTTAATTAAACAAGTAGGTGGGATTTCTTCCCGTCCCCCGGACGGGAGCACAGCGTAACCAACAAGTAATAAAAAGCAATTTCACAGCCGCAAGACTGCTAATATGGGACATACAGGTAAGTATAATACCTCATCTAATTGATACATATAAATATCAAACAACCTCCTCCTATGTATCAGGTGCCAAAATATCTAAAGCTACTCTGGACAAGCAGTTTGTGACGCCATCCCTGAGCCGTTTGGGGGGTGTACTCAGACGGCGGGCCGGTTGTATGGTGTGGTGGGATGTCGTCGTGGCCGTGGCCCGATCCGTGCCCAGGGCTGTCACAATAAAAAGATGGGCTTTTGGATGAGTGGTTGTTCGACTACGCCACCTGTGGTTTCTGGTGAAGGCCACCAGCACTGCAACAGTCCTCTGAGGCTGATGTTCTGGCAGCTTGGTTGGTACTACTCCCCACAGGTGGAGCGGCGCCTCAGGGCAGCGTAAGAAGAGAGAGGGGGTATACAGAGTAGAGCGCTGGCGGGTGCAGAGCAGCGGAGGAATGAACAGTCAGAGGCAGTAATTGAAGTCATCCAAATCTTTACTCACAGTTGTGCTTTCTCAGCTCAGAGCTTCTCTCTGCTGTCACACGGCGAGCTGCGGCCACCAGGGTGGGGTTCAGCACACTCCGGGAAGTTCAGGTGCACTTGACAGGACCCCCGCTCTAGTGTGTTCCTCTCTCTGTTTGTACTTGTACCGCCTTGTGTCCCCCACTGAGTCCCGTACAGGTACTGCGATGTCCTATATGGGTAACTTGTAGCTCCCGGACCGACTGGGTGCCATTTTTGGTGACTGTGGTGTGAACGTGGTGTTAGGCAGGGTCCCTCTGGATAAATGCAGATTAAGGAATACAGGTGGCAACTCTGCTCCGTCCGTATCCCCCTGGGATCCACTTAAGCCTCCAGACTTTTCTGACAGGGACGTGAAGTGCAAAGTCAGAAAATCGGGGACCGGTACCCCCTCTTGCGGCAGGGTCTCTCTGGCAGGGCCAGAATAAGGGTTGCAGGTGGCAACTCCACTCCGTCCACACCCCCCTGAGATCCTTTTGCCTGTGGAGCTTTTCTCCTCTGCTCCCCTCCTGGGCCTTGTTGGTTGGACTCTGACCGGGGACAGAGCCGGCTATAACTCAACTCTGCCCCAATCCCCCGTCTCGAGGCCTGAGACCGGGAACCGCAGACCCCTGAGCCGGCCGCAGCCTTCTGCTGTCAGACCGTCTCAAAGACTCACGACTAAAGACACGGTTATAAAAATAGCTTCTGATTATTTATGATTCTATTAAGTGCTACAGTAAAGTGCTTCCTCCACGCTCACTCACTACATGGTTCCCCCTGACTATTGGTTCCCCCCAACTCCTCTATTCGAGGTCGGGGCAGCACTATGGTGCTTTAGACCTCCATGCAGAACGGGAGTGGTGTAGTGCTGAGTGTGTGGTTGGGGTCCTGTGTGGTGCTCCATCCTTACCTCGGAGAGGAGATACCACACCTCGTTCTGAGGTGCTGTACCCCTGTGGTGACTGAACCCTCAGGTTCGCGGGCTGCAATAGAGTAAAAGATTGGTACATTTCAGACATTCAAAAAATTTTAAATGCTTTGTAAACAATAAACAATCTTCCCTTTATGGGAGGCTCAGATACTTTAACGTTACAGGATATATGGTATAAACATATTCAACATTAAAGAGACATTATGCATGTAGAAAAATATTATAGAAAAAGTGTTAGCTCAGCAGCATGAGGGACCTGTCCAAAACCCTCAACGTAAGCCCTGGGGTGGCTGCAGGGCATAAAGATCCCGAGTTGGACCTCCAGTAGAGCCACAACCAGACAGGTTTTGCTTCTGAGGTCAGAGGTAGAGATGATTTTGCATACAACCAATAGGGGGCACCTAAATAGGTGCAAACTATGTACAATGTTAGTCTGTCTACTGCTCAATGTCCGCAGGGACAAATGTTTGTTTCAGATAAACCGGGTGTAAAAAGGAACATGAAAACAAATAAAAGTTCACACAACAGGGAGGTGCATCCTCCGGGGCTGCTCAACAGTGGTATCCCCACTGGGGAAAAGGCTCGTGCTTGCCGACGGAGCCTGACCGGTCCTCTGCGACCAGGTGTGTGGATGCATCTTCTTTAAACACCCTGTGGACATCCAGGGCATACCACCCACGCTCCCCGTGGTGGCGGGAGTAGGACACCAGATCACCCGGGTAGAGGTTCCGGCCAGGGTGGCCCTGCTGCAGCCGCGGCTCGATGTCCCGCCGGTTGACGAAGACGTCCCGGTTAAACTGTGGACTACGGATGAAGCCCCATCCTGCCTCCTGGTGGAAGCGCACGATAAGGCCTTCCTCCCGGGAGCTTGGACGGGTGGCCTCCGACTGACGGGCCTTTGTTGTAGCAGCTTTGGTGCGCACCTCCAGGCGCTCACAGCGGATCCTCCTCTCTCGCCGCTCCTTCTCGAGCTGGAGGAGCTCCTTATGGCAGAACTCCTCCCACCTCCGCGCTTCAGACAGGGTCTCCCGGAGGAAGCCCATCAGGTCCCCCCCCTGGTTGTTCCAGGCAAACTCTTCTGCCACCGGGCAGGCGACTGGAGGTGTGGGCAGCGGCAATAACAGGGGGCGTTGCGGGCCCTCTATTGGTGCGGACCGGTCCGGGTTGGGGCAGGTGTGCACCCAGGAGAGTGCAGGGTTCTCCGGACTGGGAGTCGGGAGGCATAGTAGGCCTCTGGAAGTGGCGGTGGCTTGGGCCTCGACCTCCAGAGCCATGAGTTGCACCCAAACGATGGCGCCCGGGGACAGGGGTGACGGCAGGAGATCTAGGAGGGCTTCGGTGCATCCCGCGCCCGGGATAGGGGTTTCGGCCTTAACCGCTCTTGGGCTGCACAGGGCCTCCTGGGCTTCCTCCGCCTGGGCTGGGGCCTCAGTAGTCAGGCGCGACGAGCTCTGGCGGCGGGCCCTGATCTTGCGCAGCACCTCTTCTCTACATTCGGCAGCGGCCAGTTGTTGGGCCTCTTCGACCCTCCGGGTCAGATCCTGCATTTCACCGCGGAGGAACTCGGCCTCCTCCACGGTCAGGTGTATTCCCTCCATAGTGAGGGAGGTGGCAGCTGGTGGGCCAGCGACGGAGGGCATTTCCTTCGCGGCGTCCATCTCTGCTGCAGGGTGCAGTCTCTCTAGACTTGTTGTGGCTACACCCTGTCTCCTCCTCCTTTTGGGGCGGCTCCGGGGCGGCTGGCTGACGGGCACTCCTTGGGACGTCCCATCCATCTTGACGGACACTACTATGCGGACAATCTCTGATGCAAGGGGCGGTCTGTATTTTTGGCGCCATTGGAGAGCCAGGCCCACGATAGGAGGTCTTAGGTGGCTGTCGTTTTTGCACATAATGGCGTCCGTTGTTCTTGGGCGGACGCCACATTGTGTGTATAAAGACAGTCTTTTGTGAAACGAGCACAGTACCCAGCGGCAATGGGGATTAACCTCTTCCGTTGCTGCGGGCACGCAATCCTGCCGACTACGCCAAGTTTGTGATGCCCTCCCTGAGCCGTTTGGGGGTGTACTCGGACGGCGGGCCGGTGGTATGGTGTGGCGGGATGTCGTCGTGGCCCGTGGCCCAGTCCGTACCCAGGGCTGTCACAATAAAAAGATGGGCTTTTGGATGAGTGGTTGTTCGACTACGCCACCTGTGGTTTCTGGTGAAGGCCACCAGCACTGCAACAGTCCTCTGAGGCTGATGTTCTGGCAGCTTGGTTGGTACTACTCCCCACAGGTGGAGCGGCGCCTCAGGGCAGCGGAAGAAGAGAGAGGAGGTATACAGAGTAGAGCGCTGGCGGGTGCAGAGCCGCGGAGGAAAGAACAGTCAGAGGCAGTAATTGAAGTCATCCAAGTCTTTACTCACAGTTGTGCTTTCTCAGCTCAGAGCTTCTCTCTGCTGTCACACGGCGAGCTGCGGCCGCCAGGGTGGGGTTCAGCACACTCCGGGTAGTTCAGGTGCACTTGACAGGACCCTCGCTCTAGTGTGTTCCTCTCTCTGGTGGTACTTTTACCGCCTTGTGTCCCCCACTGAGTCCCGTACGGGTACTGCGATGTCCTATATGGGTAACTTGTAGCTCCCGGACCGACTGGGTGCCCTTTTTGGTGACTGTGGTGTGAACGTGGCGTTAGGCCGGGTCCCTCTGGATAAACGCAGATTAAGGAATACAGGTGGCGACTCTGCTCCATCCGTATCCCCCTGGGATCCACTTAAGCCTCCAGACTTTTATGACAGGAACGTGAAGTGCAAAGTCAGATAATCGGGGACCGGTACCCCCTCTTGCAGCAGGGTCTCTCTGGCAGGGCCAGAATAAGGGTTGCAGGTGGCGACTCCGCTCCGTCCGCTCCCCCCAGAGATCCTTTTGCCTGTGGAGCTTTTCTCCTCTGCTCCCCTCCTGGGCCTTCTTGGTTGGACTCTGACTGAGGACAGAGCCGGCTATAACTCAACTCTGCCCCAGTCCCCCGTCTCGAGGCCTGAGACCAGGAACCGCAGACCCCTGAGCCGGCCGCAGCCTTGTGCTGTCAGACCGTCCCAAAGACCCACGACTAAAGACACAGTTATAAAAATGGCCTCTGATTATATATGATTCTATTAAGTGCTACAGTAAAGTGCTTCCTCCACTCTCACTCACTACATGGTTCCCCCTGACTTTTGGTTACCCCCAACTCCTCTATTCTGGGTCGAGGCAGCACTATGGTGCTTTAGACCTCCCTGCAGAACAAGATTGGTGTAGTGTTGAGTGTGTGGTTGGGGTCCTGTGTGGTGCTACATCCTTACCTCGGAGAGGAGATACCACACCTCGTTCTGAGATGCAGTACCCCTGTGGCGACTGAACCCTCAGGGGCGCCACAAATGTAACACCAAATGTGTAAAGAGGGTCCAATGCCCCTGCAATATCCAAGTCCAGTTCAATCTATTTTAGCTAGCACATATAAAGAACATCTATGCATAGGTATAAATAGCAATTGAAAAAAAGTGCATGTGACAGGGGGCAATGTAGAAAATTAATAATGCCAGCAAATCCAAAGTTCATATAAAAGCACAGGTCTAGTAGTTCAAAGCTCAAATAGTCTATAGTAGAAAAAGACCTGTACTGAAACACAGTCTACCTGTTAGTAGACAGCACAGAACCCACTTATACAATACAAGCAGAATGGTTGCTGATAGACCTGTGCATCATCAGTGGCTTCTGGTAGACCTGTACATGATCAAATGGATGAGGGAAGAGCCTGTTCTCCTGTTATGTATATGCTCCTGCCCCAGCATCAGCACATCAAACTCCATAAAACAGACACATTACCTTTGCAGATGATTTTTTTGTGTTTACCAGTGTAATCAGACCCAAATTTAAAATAATGCTTTGTAAAAATAATATCAAGAAGTCACATCAAAACTCCAATCTTCATATCAGATCCAGTGTTATCTTGGTATAATTTATTACGTATAACAGTAAATCCTTTATCATTTTGAACACAAGTATATCAACTTTTTAAATCTAAAGAACAAATCAAAGTGACTTCTGAGATATCCAGAGTATTAATACACTGCAAAAATCATTTGTAGCTAATGATAGGTGCATTTGTATCCTTATATCAATATAAGTCTTTGTCTAATGCCAAGATGTCTCATGTTCTATGGACTTTGATTAAAATTTGGGCAAACAAGTCCTTGTGAACTTAGGGTTAAAATATTGATTCTTCAGTCTATATTTAATGCTATCGCCATTATTTTTTACTAGATGGATGGCATTGAATTGAAGTAAAAAGAATATTGCATAATTATTTACCTATCATTAGAACGAGGGACTGGAGATTTCCATTCCCAATCACAATCCACTGCTCTTCTTGGCACAATATATGCATCTGCATCATGTGCACATAAGTATTGGAAGACGACCACCATACCAACTACCACTGCATAAACTAAACTACTATCAGTTCCCAGTGGAGACGTGGCTGTGCTAATTTCATCTTATAATTTATTTATGTTAGTGAGCAAACCTTGATTGTGAGAAAAGTAAAATGCGATTCCGCAGCTGCCAATTCAGAGATGGAGACTGGGCCAGCAATATCCAATCACTCCACTGGCAGAACAGGCTACAATATATCAACATAATTCATTTCTGGCATTCAGAAAATATTTGGGAGCAGAATTGTAAAGATTAATGTAGGATTTAGTTTGGAGTGGATATTTATTGTAAGAAACAAACATGATGTGAGTCATGTCTTAAAATCATTTCACTTTAAAGTAATTTTTCTTAAATGGTCACTGTGCTTTCAGACCACTAGATCTCATTTGATGTATTATGGGCAAAAACCCAAAGAGATGAACTTTAATATAAGTTGGTGTGCATGCAGCATGTAAGCGTGTGTTCACACTGGCCACCAAACAGACAAAACCCAAGATAAAAACATAATAAGCAAATACCCCGCAGTAAATAGATAAATATCAATAGTGCATGAAAATAATATAGGATGCTTAATTAACATAATTTTGATTTAAAAAAAAAGTAAAAGCCACCCCACACGTCAAGGTGACCCTATTCGGGACAGTCCTAACCTCTATTATTAAAAGCTTACCATTTGTCAAGTAACGTACATTTGAATAAGTCCAATATGACTAACCAGATTAGTTACAGGTTTTGGTATAAATTATATTACCACATGTCAAACAATTTACCAGTTGGTGCAGTAGATTCTAACAAAACCAACAGATGCAGCATTGATGATCTACATGTTTTGAGTCTGTGTATTTGAATAATTAATTGAAAGGGGGTGTGTTCAAAATAATAGCAGTGCGGAGTTCAATTAGTGAGGTCAATCATTCTGTGAAGAAACAGCTGTGAATCAGGTGGCCCTTATTTAAGGGTGAAGCAAGTATTTGTGTAAATTTGTCCTTGAAAGCCTGATAAATATGGTTCGTTCGAGACATTGTTCAGAAGAAATGCGTACTTTGATTAAAAAGTTGATTGAAGAGGGTAAAAGTTATAAAGAAGTGCAGACAATGATAGGCTGTTCAGCTAAAATGATCTGCAATGCTTTAAAATGGAAGACTACCATTCGAATGAGAAAAAAGGAAAGGATGATCCAGCATATCAGGCTAGTTTCTTAAAATAAAACATAGCTTTTATTGTGCTCATTAAAACATTGCTACACATCAATTGTCCATATGGTGCACTACAAGGATCAGGACCCAAGCGTTTCAACGTTTAAGTCTTAACCACTTCGCGCCAGAGCCTGTTTTTGCCTTCGTGACCGGGACAATTTTTTCAATTCTGACCACTGCCAGTTTATGAAGTAATTACCCTGGAACGCTTCAACGTATTCCCCTGATTCTCAGATATTTTTTTTTCGTGACATATTGTACTTCATGATAGTGGTAAAATTTCTTCGATATCACTTGCGTTTATTTGTGAAAAAATCGGAAATTTGGCGAAAATTTTGAAAATTTTGCAATTTTCAAACTTTGAATTTTCATGCCCTTAAATCAGAGAGATATGTCACACAAAATAGTTAATAAATAACATTTCCCACATGTCTACTTTACATCAGCACAATTTTGGAACCCAAATTTTTTTTTGTTAGGGAGCTATAAGGGTTAAAAGTTGACCAGCGATTTCTCATTTTTCCAACAAAATTTACAAAAACATTTTTTTAGGGACCACATCATATTTGAAGTCACTTTGAGGGGTCTTTATGACAGAAAATACCCAAAAGTGACACCATTCTAAAAACTGCACCCCTCAAGGTGCTCAAAACCACATTCAAGAACTTTATTAACCCTTCAGGTGCTTCACAGGAATTTTTGGAATGTGGAAGAAAAAAATTAACATTTAACTTTTTTCACAAAAATGTTATTTTAGACCCAATTTTTTTATTTTCACAGGGGTAACATGAAAAAATGGACCCCAAATTTTTTTGTGCAATTTCTCTTGAGCGTGCTGATACCCCATATGTGAGGGAAAACCACTGTTTGGGCGCACGGCAGGGTTCGGAAGGGAAGGAGCGCCATTTGACTTTTTGAATGTAAAATTTGTCTGAATAATTAGCGGACGCCATGTTGCGTTTGGAGAGCTCCTGATGTGCCTAAACAGTGGAAACCCCCCACAAGTGACACCATTTTGGAAACTAGACCCCTTAGGGAACTTATCTAGATGTGTGGTGAGCACCTTGAACCCCAAGGTGCTTCACAGAAGTTTATAATATTGAGCTGTAAAAATAAAATTTTCACATTTTTCCCACAAAACCGTTTTTCATCCCTTAATTTTGCATTATCATAAGGGTAATAGGATAAATTACACCATGAAATTTGTTATGCAATTTCTCCTGAACACACTGATACCCCATATGTGGAGGCAAATTACTGTTTGGGCACATGGCAGGGTTTGAAAGGGAAGGAGCGCCATTTGACTTTTTAAATGTAAAATTTGTTTGAATAATTAGCGGACGCCATGTCACATTTGGGGAGCCCCTAATGTGCCTAAACAGTGGAAACCCCCCACAAGTGCCACCATTTTGGAAACTAGACCCCTTAGGGAACTTATCTAGATGTGTGGTGAGCACCTTGCACCCCCAGCTGCTTCACAGAAGTTTATAATATTGAGCCGTAAAAATAAAATTTTCACATTTTTCCCTCAAAAAATGTTTTTCATTCCCTAATTTTGTATTATCATAAGGGTAACAGGATAAATTGCACCACGAAATTTGTTGTGCAATTTCTCCTGAACACGCCGATACCCCATATGTGGAGGCAAATTACTGTTTGGGCACATGGCAAGGTTTGAAAGGGAAGGAGCGCCATTTGACTTTTTGAATGTAAAATTTGTTTGAATAATTAGCGGACGCCATGTCACATTTGGGGAGCCCCTAATGTGCCTAAACAGCGGAAACCCCCCACAAGTGCCACCATTTTGGAAACTAGACCCCTTAGGGAACTTATCTAGATGTGTGGTGAGCACCTTGCACCCCCAGCTGTTTCACAGAAGTTTATAATATTGAGCCGTAAAAATAAAATTTTCACATTTTTCCCATAAAAAATGTTTTTCATTCCCTAATTTTGCATTATCATAAGGGTAACAGGATAAATTGCACCATGAAATTTGTTGTACAATTTCTCCTGAGTACGCCGATACCCCATATGTGGGGGAAAACCACTGCTTTGGTGTACGGCAGGGTTCGGAAGAGAAAGAAGCGCTATGTTGGCTGGGATAGGCAGCAGACACCATGTCACATTTGAGAGCCCCTGACATGTCAAAACAGCAGAAACCCCCACAAGTGACCCCATTTTGTAAACTACACCTCTCAAGGAATTCATCTAGGGAAGTAGTGAGCATTTTTTAATTTTTAAATTTATACCATTGGGCAGTGAAAAAAGCATAATTATATTTTTACCACAAAAAAATGTTTTACCCTCAGATTTTACATTTTCACACAGGGCAATGGGTAAAAATGGTGCCGAAATGTGTCACACAATTTCTTCTAAAAGTGTCAATACCCCATATGTGGCTGTATCGTACCACTTAGCCATACGGTGAGATTTGAGGGGGAAGGAGCGCTATTTGACAATTGGAGAACAAATTATTGTAGAATAGGCATTTGGATTTGGGAGCACAAAATTTTCTGAATTTCTTTTGGGGGGCAAGGACCATTTTGCTTTTCCAGAGCCTTTCTGCTACCAGTAACTTGGAAGTCCCTTATATTTTTAACAGATGATGGACCTGAGTGGGGACTAGCTTTTTTTGAGGACTGAGTTGAAGCTTTTATTGGGAACATTTTACGTAACATTTATCCGGCGCTCTAGGCTGAGCACTTACATCGGGGTTTCCATCTAATTTTCCAAGTGATGTAATTCAGATGAAACCCCTGCGGGATCCATTCACTGTAATGAGGCAGCAGAGTTACTCTGGACTCCGTCTGGCCTCTGTTTAGTGGTGTCCTTTTTTTCAGAAGTGCACAAAACTGTGGCCAACCGCACTTTTATGCACGCCTAAAACAAATGACACCGTGGGATCCCAGGCTAGACGGCATCCACAGTGGCCTATATCTGCCTCATTACAGGGAATCTTCCATCATGGGTTCTGGCTGAATCACGTATTTCAGAGATTTACACGGAAACTCTGGTGTAAGTGCTCAGCGCAGAGCACAGGATAAATGTGAGCAGAGCCTTACTGGGATCTTTGGGAGACATAATAAACAAATCAGTAGCAGGTGAATAATATTTGTTTTATTTATTTTTTATGCCGTTCCTCGTGTGATATAACTGATTAGATTACTTTATTCTTCGGGTCGGTGCGATTACAGAGATACCAGATTTATATCGGGTTTTTATGACTGACAGCTGTCACACACTAAAATACGCTTTTTTGCAAAATCTAGTTTTTGCATCACCATATTTTGAGAGCTATAATTTTTCCATATTTCGGCCGATAGAGTCATGTTACGGCTTGTTTTTTGCGGGACGAGTTGACAATTTTATTGTAATCATTTTTGGGCACGTGACATTTTTTGATCGCTTTCTATTCCGTTTTTTGGGAGGTAAAGTTAACAAAAACAAACACTTCAGGAATTGTTTTTTGAGGTTTTTTTTATGCCGTTCTGCGTGTGGTAAAAGTGATCAGGCAGCGTTATTCTTCGGGTCAGTACGTTTACAGCGATACTACACTTACTGTATTTTTTTATGTTTTGGCGCTTTTACACAATAAAACAATTTTATAGAAAAAAAAATATTTTTTTTGCATTGCTTTATTCTGAGCGCTATAACTTTTTTATTTTTCGGCTGATGGAGCTGTATGGCGACTTTTTTTTTTGCGGAACAAGATGACGTTTTCAGCGGTACCATTTTTATTTCTATTCTGCTTTTTGATCGCATTTTTTTCCACTTTTTGTTTGGCGATATGATGAAAAAGCATATTTTTTTGCTCCGTTTTTTATTTATTTTTATTACGGTGTGCACAGAAGGAGTTAATTAGTGTGACAGTTTTATAGCTCGGGTTGTTTCGGACGCGGCGATACCAAATATGTGTACTTTTTTTGGTTTTGTAATAATTTACGGATTTATTGGTTTAATATTTTATTTATTTATTTTTATTTATTTTGTGATTTTTTTTTTTAATAGTTTAAAAACTTTTTTTTACTTTTTTTTACATTTTTACTTAGTCCCTGTATGGGACATTAATTTTTATTTTTCTGATCACTGATCTCATGTAATGTAATAGACATATATTACATTACATGAGATCTTCCCTGACTGTTTCAGTCAGAGTCTCCTGTCTGGTATCAGCTACATACAGGCTGAAGCCAGACAGGAAGGACACCATATATGGCAGAGCTGGAGGCGGTCATGTGACCTCCAGCTGCCATAGCAACCCCAGGTCCTCAAACGAAACGGAGGTCTTCGGAGGTAAGTAAGACGACCCCCTCTCTTCCTGCTGTCTCCTATATGCCGCGATCACTATAGATCACAGCATATAGAAGACAGCAAAGGGTTAACATCACTGGGACCTGATCTAATCAGGTCCCGATGATGTACCCTGTCAGAGCTAACGCTCTGCACCGGAATCGCAGTGCTTGCAGGACCCTGGGGGTCCTGAGCACTGCAAGACCACCCACCGTTTTTAAACGTCGGCGCTGCACAGAGCCCGGCAAGCGCCGACGTTTATCTACAGTGGGCGGTCGGGAACCGGTTAATCAGTTGTGTATTTACCATTCGAATGGATCGAATGATAGTCAGAATGGCAAAGGCTCAGCTAATGATCAGCTCCAGGAGATCAAAGACAGTCTTAAGTTACCTGTGAGTACTGTGACAGTTAGAAGACGTCTGTGTGAAGCTAATTTCTTAGCAAGAAGTCCCTGCAAAAAGTACGAAAAGTGGACAGTAGAAGATTGGAAATGGGTGATTTGGAGTAATGAGACGAAAGTCAATAGACTAGGCTCTGATGAGTGCAAATAGGTCTGGAAAAAACAAGGTAAAAAGGGGCTAACGGATTGAGAAATTAAAGGAACTGTCAAGTTCAGTGGAAGAAGCCTGATGATATGGGGTTGTTTCACAGCCAAAGCCATTGGATATTTCACCATGATCAATTGTGGTATCAGTGCTGAGCTATATATTGAAAAACTTGGCATTCATATGACTCAAATAGATTCTTTATCAAATTTTAATAGGGGAAATGAAGTACAAAAAAAAAAGTAAAAACGTTTCGGTCACAGTTGACGTTCATTAGTGTACTAAAATAAAATACAAGTGTGAGGTCACAGTAAAAATAGTCATGAATCAAAGGGAAAATAACAATGACAATATCAGTAAACAACAGGAATCAACACATGTCAATGGGTACAAAGGGATGGGGACAAACATTGCCCCTCAACATGCTAACTGTTATATGTCCACATTTGAGGACAGGGTTGTCTACCCCAACCCTTTGTACAAATCACAATCCATTTTATGGAAACGTTATATAGATGATATATTCTGCATATGGGGGGGCACGCCCAAGACCCTTAATGAATTTTTTGCTACAATCAATGCCGCCTGGGATGGACTGCGAGTCACCATTTTCTTGAGCACAGACTCAATTCATTTCCTAGACACCATGAGCCTTAAAGATAAAGATGGCCAACTTTCCTCTGATCTTTATATTAAACCTACTGACCGAAACGGACTATTGCACTACAACAGCCTACATCCTAAATCCACTATCACCTCAGTCCCCAAGTCCCAATTCCATCGTGTCAGAGGCACTGGCAGTAATCCCTCCACCTGTGACATTAGACTCAAGGAGATGCAACAAAAATTTGAGGAAACGGGCTATCCTCTTGACTTGTTACACCAATCCATGCAATCTCCAATTTGTACACTCACCCCAACATCTAACCGGATACCGTTTGTACATAAATACCATCCGGCAGTATTCCTACTCCATAAAAAAATCTGACAACACTGAAACATTCTTAAAAGCGCCTATCCATCTGTACCTGAATTAAATTATCCTTCCCTCCCATGTTTCAAAAGAGACCCTAATATTAAAGATCGTCTCATCCATGCCGATTTTGGCATGGCAAAAAGCTCGCCATGCCAGGGGTTTCTGGAGACACCAAAGACTGGTACGTTCCCTTGTCATCAGTGCTACCAATGTGGCAACATTCTCGGTGGGAGCACCATATATCATCCTCACTTGGGTAAACAATATCCCATCAAAGATTATCACATGATTAATTCCACTTTTGAAGTATGCCTCATCAAGTGCCCCTGTGGCCTTATTTATATAGGTAAAATGACCCAGCCCATTAGGGATCGTATTTCTAAGCACAAGTCCACCATACGCTAAAAGAATTTGCTGCTCCCATTACCATACCATTTTGCATCGGCCAATCATTCAGTGTTTCAATTGAAATTTCAGGTGATTGAGCATGTCCCTCCACCACGACGTGGAGGGGACTGCATTCGCATGCTCAAATACAGGGAGGCCTACTGGATACACAAATTGCAATCTTTAAGTCCTAGAGGTCTTAACAGGGAATTTGACCTCCTCTTGTACACTTGAACGGTTCATAGTTGTGATTACTACGACATTGCTCTACTTAAAGCCCCCTACATGTTTTGTAATAATCTCTTTGAGACTTGTTCCTGTGCCATCACTGTCTCAGCAATGTATATGACCCAATTATGCTAGTTTTTGACTCTGACCATAAGAATTTCCAGTGAATATGTTCGATTCCATTATGATGGTTCTCCCTGAAGATAACTTGATATAAGGAATAGTATTTGTATAAGTACTGATTGATCTATTCATATGTCTAACATATACCTTGTTATTTTCTAGAATCTGCCTTAACATCCACATTTCCCCTCCTGATTCCCATCCTACACCTCCGGACCATCCCTTACAACCTTGGTTCCACCCATTCTTGTCATCCCCAGTAATGGACGCTATCTGTAGCACTGTGGAACGCATAATATCGGTGGTGGAATGCACTCGGTGCGTCACCTCCGCCCATGTGATCCACAGACATCCAATAAGACCTGTCGACGTCATCGTGGCGTCATTTCCGGTCTCGCAGGTTAGGACCTGCAGGACCGGAAATGACACCACGATGACTGGAGCACATCCACGGCGTATGCATCACACTGACACCAATCCTGGGCTCCTAATTGCCTCTAGATTCTGCCCAATCTCTATTTAAATGCCCTTCTAGCATTTCTCTCCTGGCGCCAAAAGGAACAAACGGTGGATACCGTGCTCCCACTGCCAGGACTTCCTCCTCCACTTTCAGTTTGCACTAGGGGTATTTTTCCCCTGCTTCTACCATTCCTGCTATTAGACTGGTACTTCCATTAAATCTATATACTCACCTTCTTTATGTATCCAGAGCTACCGCTCCTTTGGACACCTGTCCATTACAGGCTCACCGGTTACAATTTACTGGTACGCTTTTCATCCTTTTTTCTTTTTCCTTCCCCTTTTTCCCTGTCCCCATCCCTTTGTACCCATTGACATTTGTTGATTCCTGTCGTTTACTGATATTGTCATTGTTATATTCACTTTGGTACATGACTATTTTTACTGTGACCTCACACTTGTACCACCATTTATTTCTGTTTTGTTATTTTAATTTGGTACACTGATGAAGGTTAACTGTGACCGAAACATTTACTTTTATTTTTTGTACTTCATTTCCCCTATTAAAATTTGATAAAGAATCTATTTGAGTCATATGAGTGCCAAGTTTTTCAATATAGACTATTGGCTTTGGACCTTAATTGTGCACCAACCCACTCCAGGAGTGCGGTAGTTTTTTGTATACTCAGTGCTGAGCTATGTGTGAGTATCCAACAAGACAAGTTACTTTGCACACTCCAGTACTATGGGTATGAATAGGATGACATAGTGTTCCAGCAGGACAAAGACCAGAAGCATACATCGAGATTGGCGAAAAAATGGTTCAATGACAATGAAGTAGAGGTGCTGGATTAGCCTCCACAGTCCCCAGACCTCAACCCAATTGAACCCTTATGGGTAGAGTTGAAGAAAAAACTGTATACATACCCAAGTGAGTCGACCAGTATGCACCAACTTTGGGAATGTGTAGAAGAGACCTGGGATCAGATTTTGGTCAAGACATAATTGAATCTGATCAAGAGCATGCCCAGAAGGATTCAGGTAGTGTTGAAAGACAAAAATGGATTTATAAAATATTTAAACAATAATAAAAATTTTAATTTAGATTTTTAGGAGCAAAACAGTAACAATGCAGTGACATGACAAGAATCTGCATAACTAATCATAGGCAAAATAGTAGCAAGTCAAATTTATGTATGAGATAGCCAAGATGATTGTCTATAAAATAATGGTAGTCTCATGTTCGAAGTAGTAGTGGATAGTGAGATATAGAGCTTGAAAGTCAAAAGTTCAAAACATTGTTACCCTTTTGCTCATCACTGTATATATAGCACTGTCCTCAGTAGTGTAGCTACCAGGAGGGCAGAGGGTGAGGTCACCCCAGACCCCTGAATCAGAGAGGCCCACCCGAATCTTACACCACTCCAAACTGTATCTGTGTGGGCAGCACACCAATACAGTTAATCTTTACATTCTGAATGGCCCCACTATCTTTGCACCCCATATACTATACAATACCATCAATTTTTGTGCTCCAACAGTCTTAGAGGGATCTATCCACTGTGGGTTAGTGTCAGACCAATAGCGGTGGTTTTGTTTGTTAACTTCACCATTCACAAAAAAAGTTTGCCTCATCACTGAACATAATGTTCTGTGTAAACTGAGGGTCCTGTTCCAATTTTTGTTTTGCCCATTCTGCAAATTCAGTGCGCCGATCTGGGTCATCCTAATATCCGCCGAAGGGATGTTTGACTGATGCCACTCTCAAGTGACATGCGGCGAGTTCTACGCTGTGGGCTCTTGCTGAATGAAGCTAGGACAGCCACTGATGTTTCTTCATTAATGACAGTTTTCTTGAGTCCACATTTTGGCAAATCCAACACTGAACCTGTTTCACGAAATTTGGCAAGCAGTTTGCTAACTGTAGCATGGGAGATGGGTGGTCTCGTATGGTGTCTTGCATTGAAATCTGCTGAAATGACCCGGGTACTGCGTTCATCAAACATCAACACAATTTCTATCCGCTCCTCACGTGTTAACCTCTGCGACATGTCAATGGCTGTAAACAAAGAGAAACTTGTAAGTAACTCATGAAAGAATAAAGTTACGTTAAAACCAAGCACACCATTGTTTTTCTTATGAAATTCTCAATAAGTCTGATGTGTCACATGACCCTTTTCCCATTGAAAAAAATAAAGTTGGATCCAAAATGGCTGACTTCAAAATGGCCACCATGGTCACCACCCATCTGGAAAAGTTTTCCCCCTCCGATATACTAATATGCCACAAACAGGAAGTTGATATCACCAACCATTCCCATTTAATTTAGGTGTATCCATATAAATGGCCTACCCTGTAGTGTCCTCTCCAATTTACTGCGAATTTATCATACAACAGTATATCCACCTCCCAATCCAACCATAGATATCATCTAATTCTTTGTATTACTTGGATATTTGGGTTATTGTTGTGGATTTATCACTGCTAAAATCAGTAGAAATTACACCTGAATTACATTGTATGGCAGTAATGACATTGTGTCACCTTGTAAAAGGTTTCAGAGGTCAAGGTAGATAATTAAAGTCCATTTCATCTATATGCTAATGAATTGGCTGCGTGGCCTGGTCTGGTCCCTTTAAATAACATCTGCTGCTCCTGTTGATGACACCACGGAATGTTGTGGTTTCTGTCTCCGCCCCCTTGCATTATGACATCACACACATTATATAAGGAGCTGCAGAGACAACATTCCATCTGAAAGTTGCAGTTATTGGAGAGAGAGGTAAGTCGGCTCTATGTCACCTCTTGTTGTGTCCTTCATTCTCTTCTTTCATCTATTTCTCATTTATTTTTTATTCATTAAGGATTCTTTATTCTATATAATACAACAGGTCGAAAATGAATACTGAACCCCTCAGATTAGGTGATGTTTTACAGCATTTCTTCTAATAGTAAAGACAGATACATCCCGTCACATCCTATATATCCAAGTGCAGAAATGACAGTGATTTACCGATTCTCCATCACATCTTATTGGTTTCTGACTTACTTGCTCATCACATCCATAGAATAGTTATAGAATAATTATAATTGAAAGAATCCCCTCAGCCATAACTGGAAGACAACAACTTCTCAATTTTTGGGCCATGTATTGTTTTACAATCATTCAAATCTGGGAGATGAACGTTATATCCTGTAAAGCGAACACATGTAACCTGAAGATGCAGTAATTATGTAATTGTCTGGTGTTATTGAGACATATAGTGATATACAATCCAGATCAAAAATTTAAATCCAACCAATATTGGGAAATACCTGTACAACACCAATGTATATACATATTAGCTCCATATATAGTGAAACTATTTAAATAGTTCCCCATATTGGTAGGATTCCTATTGTTTGATCTCTAGTGTATTGAGCAATGCACTTCAATGGAAGCTGGCAGTAACAGCCACCACTTGGAAGATCACGGAATGTTGGGGTTGTTGATTCCGCCCACAATAGATACTTCATGTGATGTCACTGAATGTTATGGTTGTTAGCTCTGCCCACATTAGCTCTTATTTTTCATGTCATGGAATGTTCTCGTTGCTGGTTTTGCCCCCATCATCTACTATTTGTAATGTTTTGGTTGTTGGTCCCTGATTTGGCACCCAGATAAGCCAAGCTGAAGGATGATGATAATGGACTTTATCTTGTTACCTCATGAACATTCTTGGTGTTGCCCCTCAGGAGGTGGCCAGTTGACATTTAGTTGTGTTCAACTATATAAAGTGTGCTGCTTATCTGATGGTTAGTGCTGCGCTCACTCATTACTAGTGATGGGCGAGCACTAAAATGCTCGGGTGCTCATTGCTTGAGCCAAGCACATTCGAATACTCGGTTGCTCGACTCGAGCAATGAGCCCAATGTAAGTCTATGCGAAATTCAAGCATTTTTCAAGCGGTTCCCTCCGGCGATCTGCAGAGGGCCTAAAAATTGCCCAAATCGAAGGGAACAGTGCTTAAATGGCATGGGAACAGCATGGGGAAGACCCCTGGAAGCATTTCTGACTCTCAAGTCACTGCTGCCAACAATGTTGTCAGCGGTATTACGCCACTTTTACGGACACACAATAAAACACAAAAACGAAACCAAAATGGATTTTCCTGGGAAATATGTTAAGGAACATCCTTTCCATGGTAATGACTTGTATATAAGGCAAAATAAATAACCAAAAACAAAAATACTCCTCCACATCTTGGTCTATGTTCACAAGTAGCGTTTTTGATGCGTTTTTGCACTTTTGCATTGCTTTCAACCGTGACAAATGCATTCACCGGGAAATGTCATTTTGACATTTTACAACCTTATCTGGCCATGTGGTGTGTGAGACATGATCAGACATATCATGTTTCATTTATGAAGGAGGGACTCTGAAAGTCACAAAGCCTATTTTTATAGGGCCATCAGGCAGGCTTTACTACTTTTAAAGGGTCAGCAGTCGGCCCTCGCTATTCTTAAAGAGCCATCAGCCGGCTATGCTTTGTCATTCCCATTACTAAAGATTGGGTCTTCTATACTGTTATTGCATATGCAGAGAGTGGCAGGTCTGCCCAAAATTTGGATACACCCCAATACCCCTTTGAAAATTTGGATGCACCCCAATACCCCTTTGAAAATTTGGACGCACCCCAAAACCCCTTTGAAGAGACTTAGAGGATGTTCCCATAATTAGGAAGTGGGTCTCCCATACTGTTTGCCTATGCAGAGAATGCAAGGGTTGCCAAAAATTTGGAGGCACTCCAATGCCCCTTGGAAGAGACGTGGAGGTCAGAGGGCCTCCTGAAAACAATGTTCCCACTATTAGGAAGTGGGTCTCCCATTGTGTTTGTCTATGCAGTGAATTCAAGGGTTGCCAAAAATGGTCACTCGGCATGATGGGAGGAAGGAGGTTCAGGGTGAAGAATATGTGGTCCAGACTCACGGCTACTGAGAATTGACCGTGTGGAAGACAGGGTGGTGGTGGTGGTGGCTAAGTGACTGGAAGCATTATCTGCTATCCAACCAATAACCTTGTCACACTGCTCTGTATTCAATAGTGGTGTTCTGCGGTCCCCTATTAATTGGGACAGGAAGGTCGAGCGAGAAGATGTGGGTGTTTGTTGTGGCACAATTTCAGATTGCCCACGACCTTGGCCTCTGCATGCACCATCACATCAACTTCCCCGTCCCTTGCCACGTGCCTTGCCCATCTTAAATGAAGGACAATATCTTCCACGCTCACCACAAATGGCTGAATTTGGAGCGAACTTATATGTGATCCGTGTGACGGAGAAACCACAGTTTTAAATAGCTGGCCTGTAGGTGACTATTTTGAACAGCAAACTTGTGTCAATAGCTTCACTGACACACTGAAATTTTTTTAATGGAGGCCAGAAATGGCAGTATTTTCAGTGCAAATATATGTGATCTGTGCGACGGACAAATCACAGTTTTAAATAGCTGGACCTGGCTGTATTCTGCAATGCCAACAAGCAAATAGCGCAGTAAAACGGTGTTCTCTGGTTTGCATTTTAAGCAAATAATGAGGATTAAGATCCAAAATAAAATTATTCCTGGCCACTGAGACCTGGGCCTATTTCTCGAAATATTTAACAGCAGCAGCAGCAGCAGCAGACAAAACTGGAATGGAGCCTCTGTGCTATATGCACTGCAGACTGCTATATACACTGCCTGCCTGATATCTCTGCAGATGGATTAGTCCTCAGAAGGACTGTTTGTTGAGATGGATATGTGTCTCTAATATCGTTTTGTATACCTACACTAACTAGAAACAAGAAAATCTCTCCCTAGCTCAGCAGCACCTCTCCCTACACTGTCTGATTCTGGAGTGACTGTGACAAGCACGGCGGTGCCAGTTCTGATATAGACCTGATGACGCTGTGCAGTCATCCAATCACTATAATGCCACAACCACCATGGCTGCAGCATTACAATGAGTGGCAGGCAATCCCTGCATGTTGATTGGCGCTCTAAAGAGCACCATATATGCTGGGAGGGGACCCGAGCGCCCGCCGAGCAACCTGGAAATACTCGTCGAGCGCCGAGCATCTCGAGTAGTGAGATGCTCGAGCGAGCACCGAGCAGTAGCGAGCATGCTTGCTCATCACTACTCATTACATGTAAGTGCATTACTCTGTCTGGGTCTCCTACCACATCCAAAATATATTGAACCCCATATTAGAGCCACCACTCCTGAATTTGTCTCTTCCTATCCTACCCCTGGTATATGGGGAGAGATATCTACTCCTGTGGGAGGGATAGTTTATAGTGGCGTGGATGGAGCACACTTGATCACTCCAAAAAATAAACCAGGAGGAGATAGACAGGATGACTGAGGCACAATTGTCACCTCAGGCCTCCACCTATCCTGGACAGGTTGGGAGTTAAACTAGCAAATAAACTAAATAAATATGCTAATATAATGAATGGAATAGTGAAACAATAAGTTCTATTCATACTCTTAATGAGGAGGCTGCTCAGGTTAGGAAGGTAGCCCTTCACAGAATTACCCTTAACTACCTGTTAGCAATTGAAGGTGGAACTTGTGCTGTTATAGCTGAGGAATTCTGCTTCTGGATTGAAGATGCACATGATTAAAATGAGAGAAACATGGACATGGTAAAAGAGCTGCAACAAAAAGCTAGAGACATACATCCAAGGAGGGATGGAATTCCTTCTCCTGGATGGAGTCTATCAGAGTTTGGTTAAACAATATACTCTTAACTTTGCTAAAGCCAATAGTGGTAGTGATAGGATTGATTGTATTCATCTTGATTGCCTGGAAATTATTAATGTGATGTGTTTCTCATTGCAGGAAATGAATTATACTTTGGAATCACTGTCGACACAGACAGAAGAGGACCAATAATATGTCCGCCCCTGATTTTAACCATAGGAAGGATGACACTACAGCTACAGAGGTGACCGTCTGATAGCCTAGCTCGACTACCCACCTCTCCTGAAGACCCTTTCAGCCTTTTGAGACTTGGGTGGAGGACATCATCTCTGAAAATAGGGTCCCAGAGCTGCACCCCAACAGTTTGAGCAGCACTCTCACTCTCCGGAGTGTTTCTTGTGGTGGGATGCAGGTCTGGACAACAGTCGTCTGTCGTCCTTCTATTAGATAGATAGGAATGAATGTATGTGTGTCTATGCTTTAATAAAGATTGAGGAATGCTTAGATGAAATGACAACTATAAGGCAGCCAGGAATGGATGTCAGACATCCCATCATCTATGCAGGCTAGCTGCATACTTCGTGTAGTACGGGCTGTCAAAGGGGTCATTTCACAATAGGCAGGAACATAGGTAGCGCAGGTCTGGACCGCTGTCGTCATCCTATTAGGTAGATAGGAATGAATGTATGTGTGTCTATGCTTTAATACAGATTGAGTGAATGCTTAGATGAAATGACAACTATAAGGCAGCCAGGAATGGATGTCAGACATCCCATCATCTATGCAGACTAGCTGTATACTTTGTGTAGTACGGGCTGTCAAAGGGGTCATTTCACAATAGGCAGGAACATAGGTAGCTAGGTTACATAATGTGTAATAATGAAACTATCAAAGGGTGAGGTACTGTGGAAGAAATGACAATTCCATTGTCCTCCCTTTGATCTTAATATCTCTACATTTTGTATAATAATTAGAAAATGTTCAATAAAAACAATTTGAACAAGAAATAGAATATCTTTTCGTGACTCCTTCATGAACATTGTGTATACTAAATACTAAAATACTGTAAGAGCCGCCCCCGGCTGAGCCAAGCTGAAGGGGGAGAATGGACTTTATCTGGTCACTTCATGAACATTCTTGATGTTGTCCCTCAGGAGGGGCCAGTTGGCATTGTAGATGTGTATAACCTTATAAAATGTGCTGCTTATCTGATGGTTAGTGCTGCGCTCACTCATTACATGTAAGTGCATTACTCAGTCACTAAGCGCTCGCTCACACAGTCATCGATTCTCTCATGCGAGAGAATAGGGCCGATTATGCTGATGTCACTTGGAGCAAACTCTGTCAGAGTTTGAGCCAAGTGTAATCTTAGGCCACGTTCACACATACAGTATTTGGTCAGTATTTTACATTAGTATTTATAAGCCAAAACCAGGAGTGGAACAATCAGAGGAAAAGTATCATAGACACATGTGCACCACTTCTGCATTTTTCACCCACTCCTGGTTTTGGCTTACAAATGCTGATATAAAATACTGACCAAATACTGAACATGTGAACGTTGCCTTAGTGTGATCTAACTCTGTTGCATAAGAGAATCGTATCATAGGTGCGGAAAAGACAGAGAACTTTTTAGTTCTCCATCTTCTCTATTCTCTGTGTCCACGGTAATGGGACTGCACTTGGATGACATCCGAGTGCAGTCTGATATTTTACAAGCATGCTACAATTTTTTTTCTCATGCCGTATCTACATGAGAAAAAAATTGCAGATCTGCACTGCCCCGTATTATAACATTGGGCCTACTGCTACCTGATAAAACATCAGATAGCACTCAGCTATGTTATATTGTCCTGTGAGCGGGCCCTTATTGTAATAAACTAACTTTCTTTTCCCTTGCAACAGCTGTCATAACATTGGTTTATTATCCAAACATGACCCCCGTCTATTACTGAGAGCTGTAGAAGACCATGTACACTCCAGCAGTAATCACTTACATTTCCTTTGTGTAATATGATTAGAGTTGAGCCACCCCCCCGTAGTGTTCAGGTTCGGTTCGGTTCGTAGAACACCGGTATGTTCGCCGAACTGTTCGTCGAACACCGTTAAAACCAATGGCAGGCAAACAAAAACACATAGAAACACATAGAAAACACCTTCAAAGGTGTCCAAAAGCTGACAAACTTCTCAGAAGACACAACTAACACATGGAAAAGTGACAAGTACATATAGTCATGCGAAAAGAAAAGAGGTGGAGGAGTTAAAGGAGGGGGAGACACAGATATAGGCATGTCATGCCCTTCTAAAATCAAGAAAGGCTGGAGTAAAAATCTAAAATCAGCCTACCAACACCCAGACGTCGTGACAAGAAAATTAAAAAAAGAAATATCTTTAGGTAGAATGGCGGTTCCATTCAGAACACTTTCCTTACAAGACGTAGTGGTATCCCCGTTGGGAGTCGTGCCAAAAACGGAACCCAATACATTCGGACTAATCCACCATTTGTCATATCCAAGGGGCAGGTCAGTAAACGACAACATCAACGTGGAACCAGGTACAGTAGTATATACTGTACATCCTTTGACAAGGCAATCAGGCGGGTCAAGAAGTTGGGAAGGGCCACCCTAATGTCCAAAACAGACGTTGAGGGGGCGCCTATTGGGCTGCTTCTGGGAAGGAGCATACTATATAGATCGCTGTTTGCCCATGGGGTGCTCCAGATCCTGCTCACTATTTGAGGCGTTTAGTTGCTTCCTCGAATGGGTTGTCATGGACGTTTCTAAGGGGGCACATATTATCCATTACCTCGACAATTTCTTATGCCTGGGCCCAAAAGATTCACCACAGTGTGAATACACGTGGCAGTCCACCTGTGAGAAGGAGAGAGCTGGAGGGAGAGCGGACACCACAGAGCCGAGGAGTTACATTGATGACATCTTAATAATCTGGACTGAGTCTGAACGAGAACTTCTAAATTTCCATGACGAATTCAATACATTTCATCCCACCATAAACTTGACATTGGACTACTCAAAAACGGAAATCAACTTCCTGGATATCACCATAAAAATTCAAAATGGTTCAATCCAGACCTCGGTGTATTGGAAACCTATTGACCATCCCACACACCTCAGACGGGGACAGCTGTCACCCAAAATACATTAAAAAGTCCATCGTCTACAGTCAGGCCCTTAGATATAATTGTATCTGTTCCAGCCCAAAGGACAGGGATGAACACTTAAACCATGTTAAAAAAGACAATTTTAAATCAAGGCTACCACCCCACCTCCTTTGATGATCAGATCATTAGGGCCACAAGGATCCCTAGAAGTCAATTACTTCAATACGGAGAAAAAGAGGAAAATAATTGTCTTCCTCTGGTGGTGACCTACAACCCACAGCTTGAGGTACTCAGAAAAACTGCTAAAAAACATCATATCCTAGGGTTTGGAGCGGATGGATTCTGTTTCAGGACTCACCTGATTTTCATGTCCTATTCTAATAGTTTCAACAGATGCTTGCGATTGAGTTCATAATTAGTCACAACGGCATAAGGACCCCCCTCCCACTCTCCCTTGACCCTCTGTCTTTTCTTCTCTCTTTTCTCCCTCCTTTTCTTTTTTCTTTTTATATGGGCTTTTCAGATACAATATAGAAATTGCCTCAACATATGATCCTCTTATAGGCGGATATCTTATAAACATTATATTGTTCAATACACTATCATTTGAATTGTTATTTGAAAAAAGTGACACCATTTGAACTTTGGACATTTTTTATATGTCTATTTTGTTATATTTTCTTCAAAGTCGAATACAAAACAATAAATTTTTTCTTGATCTGCAAACTGTAAAATGATTCATAATTAATTCTTAATATATGTTTAATTGATATTTAATAAAACAGATTGAATATAAAAACTTCATATCCTAGACAAAAGTGATCGGCTAAGTATAAAAGATAAGAAAAGGAAAAATGTGTTTGAAAGCACTCAGGATCACCAAAAATACAAATAAATAATAATATTGAAGTTTATTAAACAAAGAAAAAAACAAAACAATTAAAAACACTTAAAGGGAATCTGTCATCCCCTGGGACCTATCAGACCACTAATATGGGCATACAGGTGATAGAAATGTGAATCTATACTTACCTGTATGGCCCATATTGGCGGTCTTGTGGCTGTGAAATTGCTTTTTATTACTTGTGGGTTATGCTGTGTTTCTGTCCGGGGGACGGGAAGAAATCCCACCTACTTTTTTAATTAAAATATTTCTCCCCTCCCCTGCACGTCACAGAGCCCTGTGACGTGCAGTACCCATGGCCGGATCCTGCGCCTGCGCACTTGACCTGTTATTTCCCTGCCGTCTGTGTACAAGTGTAGAGCAGGGATCTAGTGCGCAGGCGCCGGGAAGTCAGAGTGACTCGCCTGCGCACAAGTTCCCTGCTCTACACTTGTAGATCCGGCCATGGGAACTGTGACGGGCAGGGGAGGTGAGAAATATCTTAATTAAACTGTGACGGGCAGGGGAGGTGAGAAAAATTTTAATTAAACAAGTAGGTGGGATTTCTTCCCGTCCCCCGGACGGGAGCACAGCGTAACCAACAAGTAATAAAAAGCAATTTCACAGCCGCAAGACTGCTAATATGGGACATACAGGTAAGTATAATACCTCATCTAATTGATACATATAAATATCAAACAACCTCCTCCTATGTATCAGGTGCCAAAATATCTAAAGCTACTCTGGACAAGCAGTTTGTGACGCCCTCCCTGAGTTGTTTGAGGGGTGTACTCAGACGGCGGGCCGGTGGTATGGTGTGGTGGGATGTCGTCGTGGCCGTGGCCCGATCCGTGCCCAGGGCTGTCACAATAAAAAGATGGGCTTTTGGATGAGTGGTTGTTCGACTACGCCACCTGTGGTTTCTGGTGAAGGCCACCAGCACTGCAACAGTCCTCTGAGGCTGATGTTCTGGCAGCTTGGTTGGTACTACTCCCCACAGGTGGAGCGGCGCCTCAGGGCAGCGTAAGAAGGGAGAGGGGGTATACAGAGTAGAGCGCTGGCGGGTGCAGAGCCGCGGAGGAATGAACACTCAGAGGCAGTAATTGAAGTCATCCAAGTCTTTACTCACAGTTGTGCTTTCTCAGCTCAGATCTTCTCTCTGCTGTCACACGGCGAGCTGCGGCCGCCAGGGTGGGGTTCAGCACACTCCGGGTAGTTCAGTTGCACTTGACAGGACCCCCGCTCTAGTGTGTTCCTCTCTCTGGTTGTACTTGTACCGCCTTGTGTCCCCCACTGAGTCCCGTACAGGTACTGCGATGTCCTATATGGGTAACTTGTAGCTCCCGGACCGACTGGGTGCCCTTTTTGGTGACTGTGGTGTGAACGTGGCGTTAGGCAGGGTCCCACTGGATAAACGCAGATTAAGGAATACAGGTGGCAACTCTGCTCCGTCCGTATCCCCCTGGGATCCACTCAAGCCTCCAGACTTTTATGACAGGGACGTGAAGTGCAAAGTCAGATAATCGGGGACCGGTACCCCCTCTTGCGGCAGGGTCTCTCTGGCAGGGCCAGAATAAGGGTTGCAGGTGGCAACTCCACTCCGTCCACACCCCCCTGAGATCCTTTTGCCTGTGGAGCTTTTCTCCTCTGCTCCCCTCCTGGGCCTTCTTGGTTGGACTCTGACCGGGGACAGAGCCGGCTATAACTCAACTCTGCCCCAATCCCCCGTCTCGAGGCCTGAGACCGGGAACCGCAGACCCCTGAGCCGGCCGCAGCCTTGTGCTGTCAGACCGTCTCAAAGACTCACGACTAAAGACACGGTTATAAAAATGGCCTCTGATTATTTATGATTCTATTAAGTGCTACAGTAAAGTGCTTCCTCCACGCTCACTCACTACATGGTTCCCCCTGACTATTGGTTCCCCCCAACTCCTCTATTCGAGGTCGGGGCAGCACTATGGTGCTTTAGACCTCCCTGCAGAACGGTAGTGGTGTAGTGCTGAGTGTGTGGTTGGGGTCCTGTGTGGTGCTCCATCCTTACCTCGGAGAGGAGATACCACACCTCGTTCTGAGGTGCTGTACCCCTGTGGCGACTGAACCCTCAGGTTCGCGGGCTGCAATAGAGTAAAAGATTGGTACATTTCAGACATTCAAAAAATTTTAAATGCTTTGTAAACAATAAACAATCTTCCCTTTATGGGAGGCTCAGATACTTTAACATTACAGGATATATGGTATAAACATATTCAACATTAAAGAGACATTATGCATGTAGAAAAATATTATAGAAAAAGTGTTAGCTCAGCAGCATGAGGGACCTGTCCAAAACCCTCAACGTAAGCCCTGGAGTGGCTGCAGGGCATAAAGATCCCGAGTTGGACCTCCAGTAGAGCCACAACCAGACAGGTTTTGCTTCTGAGGTCAGAGGTAGAGATGATTTTGCATACAACCAATAGGGGGCACCTAAATAGGTGCAAACTATGTACAATGTTAGTCTGTCTACTGCTCAATGTCCGCAGGGACAAATGTTTGTTTCAGATAAACCGGGTGTAAAAAGGAACATGAAAACAAATAAAAGTTCACACAACAGGGAGGTGCATCGTCCGGGGCTGCTCAACAGTGGTATCCCCACTGGGGAAAAGGCTCGTGCTTGCCGACGGAGCCTGACCGGTCCTCTTCGACCAGGTGTGTGGATGCATCTTCTTTAAACACCCTGTGGACATCCAGGGCATACCACCCACGCTCCCCGTGGTGGCGGGAGTAGGACACCAGATCACCCGGGTAGAGGTTCCGCCAGGGTGGCCCTGCTGCAGCCGCGGCTCGACGTCCCGCCGGTTGACGAAGACGTCCTGGTTAAACTGTGGGCTACGGATGAAGCCCCATCCTGCCTCCTGGTGGAAGCGCACGATAAGGCCTTCCTCCCGGGGGCCTGGACGGGTGGCCTCCGCCTGACGGGCCTTTCTTGTAGCAGCTTTGGCGCGCACCTCCAGGCGCTCACAGCGGATCCTCCTCTCTCGCCGCTCCTTCTCGAGCTGGAGGAGCTCCTTATGGCAGAACTCCTCCCACCTCCGCGCTTCAGACAGGGTCTCCCGGAGGAAGCCCATCAGGTCCCCCCCCTGGTTGTTCCAGGCAAACTCTTCTGCCGCCGGGCAGTCGACTGGAGGTGTGGGCAGCGGCAATAACAGGGGGCGTTGCGGGCCCTCTATTGGTGCGGACCGGTCCGGGTTGGGGCAGGTGTGCACCCAGGAGAGTGCAGGGTTCTCCGGATTGGGAGTCGGGAGGCATAGTAGGCCTCTGGGAGTGGCGGTGGCTTGGGCCTCGACCTCCAGAGCCATGAGTTGCACCCAAACGATGGCACCCGGTGACAGGGGTGACGGCAGGAGATCTAGGAGGGCTTCGGTGCATCCCGCGCCCGGGATAGAGGTTTCGGCCTTACCCGCTCTTGGGCTGCACAGGGCCTCCTGGGCTTCCTCCGCCTGGGCTGGGGCCTCAGTAGTCAGGCGCGACGAGCTCTGGCGGCGGCCCCTGATCTAGTGCAGCACCTCTTCTCTACATTCGGCAGCGGCCAGTTGTTGGGCCTCTTCGACCCTCCGGGTCAGATCCTGCGTTTCACCGCGGAGGAACTCGGCCTCCTCCACGGTCAGGTGTATTCCCTCCATAGTGAGGGAGGTGGCAGCTAGTGGGCCAGCGACGGAGGGCATCTCCTTCGCGGCGTCCATCTCTGCTGCAGGGTGCGGTCTCTCTAGACTTGTTGTGGCTACACCCTGTCTCCTCCTCCTTTTGGGGCGGCTCCGGGGCGGCTAGCTGACGGGCACTCCTTGGGACGTCCCATCCATCTTGACGGACACTACTATGCGGACAGTCTCTGATGCAAGGGGCGGTCTGTATTTTTGGCGCCATTGGAGAGCCAGGCCCACGATAGGAGGTCTTAGGTGGCTGTCGTTTTTGCACATAATGGCGTCCGTTGTTCTTGGGCGGACGCCACATTGTGTGTATAAAGACAGTCTTTTGTGAAACGAGCACAGTACCAAGCGGCAATGGGGATTAACTTCTTCCGTTGCTGCGGGCACGCAATCCTACCGACTACGCCAAGTTTGTGATGCCCTCCCTGAGCCGTTTGGGGGGTGTACTCGGACGGCGTGCCGGTGGTATGGTGTGGCGGGATGTCGTCGTGGCCGTGGCCCAGTCCGTACCCAGGGCTGTCACAATAAATAGATGGGCTATTGGATGAGTGGTTGTTCGACTACGCCACCTGTGGTTTCTGGTGAAGGCCACCAGCACTGCAACAGTCCTCTGAGGCTGATGTTCTGGCAGCTTGGTTGGTACTACTCCCCACAGGTGGAGCGGCGCCTCAGGGCAGCGGAAGAAGAGAGAGGGGGTATACAGAGTAGAGCGCTGGCGGGTGCAGAGCCGCGGAGGAAAGAACAGTCAGAGGCAGTAATTGAAGTCATCCAAATCTTTACTCACAGTTGTGCTTTCTCAGCTCAGAGCTTCTCTCTGCTGTCACACGGCGAGCTGCGGCCGCCAGGGTGGGGTTCAGCACACTCCGGGTAGTTCAGGTGCACTTGACAGGACCCTCGCTCTAGTGTGTTCCTCTCTCTGGTGGTACTTTTACCGCCTTGTGTCCCCCACTAAGTCCCGTACGGGTACTGTGATGTCCTATATGGGTAACTTGTAGCTCCCGGACCGACTGGGTGCCCTTTTTGGTGACTGTGGTGTGAACGTGGCGGTAGGCCGGGTCCCTCTGGATAAACGCAGATTAAGGAATACAGGTGGCGACTCTGCTCCATCCGTATCCCCCTGGGATCCACTTAAGCCTCCAGACTTTTATGACAGGGACGTGAAGTGCAAAGTCAGATAATCGGGGACCGGTACCCCCTCTTGCGGCAGGGTCTCTCTGGCAGGGCCAGAATAAGGGTTGCAGGTGGCGACTCCGCTCCGTCCGCTCCCCCCAGAGATCCTTTTGCCTGTGGAGCTTTTCTCCTCTGCTCCCCTCCTGGGCCTTCTTGGTTGGACTCTGACCGAGGACAGAGCCGGCTATAACTCAACTCTGCCCCAATCCCCCGTCTCGAGGCCTGAGATCAGGAACCGCAGACCCCTGAGCCGGCCGCAGCCTTGTGCTGTCAGACCGTCCCAAAGACCCACGACTAAAGACACAGTTATAAAAATGGCCTCTGATTATATATGATTCTATTAAGTGCTACAGTAAAGTGCTTCCTCCACGCTCACTCACTACATGGTTCCCCCTGACTTTTGGTTCCCCCCAACTCCTCTATTCCAGGTCGGGGCAGCACTATGGTGCTTTAGACACCCCTGCAGCACGGGAGTGGTGTAGTGTTGAGTGTGTGGTTGGGGTCCTGTGTGGTGCTCCATCCTTACCTCGGAGAGGAGATACCACACCTCGTTCTGAGGTGCTGTACCCCTGTGGCGACTGAACCCTCAGGGGCGCCACATTCCCCCCTGGTGAAACACAGCACGTCCGCGGGCTGCAATAGAGTAAAAGATTGGTACATTTCAAACATTCAAAAATTTTTAAATGCTTTGTAAACAATAAACAATCTTCCCTTTATGGGAGGCTCAGATACTTTAACGTTACAGGATATATGGTATAAACATATTCAACATTAAAGAGACATTATGCATGTAGAAAAATATTATAGAAAAAGTGTTAGCTCACCAGCATGAGGGACCTGTCCAAAACCCTCAACGTAAGCCCTGGGGTGGCTGCAGGGCATGAAGATCCCGAGTTGGACCTCCAGTAGAGCCACAACCAGACAGGTTTTGCTTCTGAGGTCAGAGGTAGAGATGATTTCGCATAAAACCAATAGGGGGCACCTAAATAGGTGCAAACTATGTACAATGTAAGTCTGTCTACTGCTCAATGTCCGCAGGGACAAATGTTTGTTTCAGATAAACCGGGTGTAAAGACGAGCATGAAAACAAATAAAAGTTCACACAACAGGGAGGTGTATCCTCCGGGGCTGCTCAACAGTGGGATCCCCACTGGGGAAAAGGCTCGTGCTTGCCGACGGAGCCTGACCGGTCCTCTGTGACCAGGTGCGTGGGGGCATCTTCTTTAAACACCCTGTGGACATCCAGGGCATACCACCCACGCTCCCCGTGGTGGCGGGTGAAGGACACCAGATCACCCGGGTAGAGATTCCGGCCAGGGTGGCCCTGCTCCAGATGCAGCTCGACGTCCCGCCGGTTGACGAAGACGTCCCAGTTAAACTGTGGGCTACGGATGAAGCCCAATCCTGCCTCCTGGTGGAAACGCACGATAAGGCCTTCCTCCCGACGGCTTGGACGGATGGCCTCCGCCTGATGGGCCTTTGTTTTAGCAGCTTTGGCGTGCACCTCCAGGCGCTCACAGCGGATCCTCCTCTCTCGCCGCTCCTTCTCGAGCTGGAGGAGCTCCTTACGGCAGAACTGATCCCACCTCCGCGCTTCAGACAGGGTCTCCCGGAGGAAGCCCATCAGGTCCCCCCCCGGTTGTCCCAGGAAACTCTTCTGCCGCCAGGCAGGCGACCGGAGGTGCGGGCAGTGGAAATAACAGGGGGCGTTGCTGGCCCTCAATTGGTGCGAACCGGTCCGGGTTGCGGCAGGTGTGCACCCAGGAGAGTGCAGGGTTCTCCGGATTGGGAGTCGGGAGGCATAGTAGGCCTCCGGGAGAGGCGGTGGCTTCGGCCTCGACCTCCAGAGCCATGAGTTGCACCCAAACGATGGCGCCCGGGGACAGGGGTGACGGCAGGAGATCTAGGAGGGTTTCGGTGCATCCCGGGCCCGGGATAGGGGTTTCGGCCTTACCCGCTCTTGGGCTGCACAGGGCCTCCTGGGCTTCCTCCGCCTGGGCTGGGGCCTCAGTAGTCAGGCGCGACTAGCTTTGGTGGCGGGCCTTGATCTTGCGCAGCACCTCTTCCCTCCATTCGGCAGCGGCCAGTTGTTGGGTCTCTTCGACCCTCCGGGTCAGATCCTGCGTTTCACCGCAGAGGAACTCGGCCTCCTCCGCGGTCAGGTGTATTCCCTCCATAGTGAGGGAGGTGGCAGCTGGTGGGCCAGCGACGGAGGGCATCTCCTTCGCGGCGTCCATCTCTGCTGCAGGGTGCGGTCTCTCTGGACTTGTTGTGGCTACACTCTGTCTCCTCCTCCTTTTGGGGTGGCTCCAGGGCGGCTGGCTGACGGGCACACCTTGGGACGTCCCATCCATCTTGACGGACACTACTATGCGGACAGTCTCTGATGCAAGGGGCGGTCTGTATTTTTGGCGCCATTGGGGAGCCAGGCCCACGATAGGAGGTCTTAGGTGGCTGTCGTTTTTGCACATAATGGCGTCCGTTGTTCTTGGGCGGACGCCACATTGAGTGTATAAAGACAGTCTTTTGTGAAACGCGCACAGTACCCGGCGGCAATGGGGATTAACTTCTTCCGTTGCTGCGGGTACGCAATCCTGCCGACTACGCCAAGTTTGTGATGCCCTCCCTGACCCGTTTGGGGGGTGTACTCGGACGGCGTGCCGGTGGTATGGTGTGGCGGGATGTCGTCGTGGCCGTGGCCCAGTCCGTACCCAGGGCTGTCACAATAAATAGATGGGCTATTGGATGAGTGGTTGTTCGACTACGCCACCTGTGGTTTCTGGTGAAGGCCACCAGCACTGCAACAGTCCTCTGAGGCTGATGTTCTGGCAGCTTGGTTGGTACTACTCCCCACAGGTGGAGCGGCGCCTCAGGGCAGCGGAAGAAGAGAGAGGGGGTATACAGAGTAGAGCGCTGGCGGGTGCAGAGCCGCGGAGGAAAGAACAGTCAGAGGCAGTAATTGAAGTCATCCAAATCTTTACTCACAGTTGTGCTTTCTCAGCTCAGAGCTTCTCTCTGCTGTCACACGGCGAGCTGCGGCCGCCAGGGTGGGGTTCAGCACACTCCGGGTAGTTCAGGTGCACTTGACAGGACCCTCGCTCTAGTGTGTTCCTCTCTCTGGTGGTACTTTTACCGCCTTGTGTCCCCCACTAAGTCCCGTACGGGTACTGTGATGTCCTATATGGGTAACTTGTAGCTCCCGGACCGACTGGGTGCCCTTTTTGGTGACTGTGGTGTGAACGTGGCGGTAGGCCGGGTCCCTCTGGATAAACGCAGATTAAGGAATACAGGTGGCGACTCTGCTCCATCCGTATCCCCCTGGGATCCACTTAAGCCTCCAGACTTTTATGACAGGGACGTGAAGTGCAAAGTCAGATAATCGGGGACCGGTACCCCCTCTTGCGGCAGGGTCTCTCTGGCAGGGCCAGAATAAGGGTTGCAGGTGGCGACTCCGCTCCGTCCGCTCCCCCCAGAGATCCTTTTGCCTGTGGAGCTTTTCTCCTCTGCTCCCCTCCTGGGCCTTCTTGGTTGGACTCTGACCGAGGACAGAGCCGGCTATAACTCAACTCTGCCCCAATCCCCCGTCTCGAGGCCTGAGATCAGGAACCGCAGACCCCTGAGCCGGCCGCAGCCTTGTGCTGTCAGACCGTCCCAAAGACCCACGACTAAAGACACAGTTATAAAAATGGCCTCTGATTATATATGATTCTATTAAGTGCTACAGTAAAGTGCTTCCTCCACGCTCACTCACTACATGGTTCCCCCTGACTTTTGGTTCCCCCCAACTCCTCTATTCCAGGTCGGGGCAGCACTATGGTGCTTTAGACACCCCTGCAGCACGGGAGTGGTGTAGTGTTGAGTGTGTGGTTGGGGTCCTGTGTGGTGCTCCATCCTTACCTCGGAGAGGAGATACCACACCTCGTTCTGAGGTGCTGTACCCCGGTGGCGACTGAACCCTCAGGGGCGCCACATTCCCCCCTGGTGAAACACAGCACGTCCGCGGGCTGCAATAGAGTAAAAGATTGGTACATTTCAAACATTCAAAAATTTTTAAATGCTTTGTAAACAATAAACAATCTTCCCTTTATGGGAGGCTCAGATACTTTAACGTTACAGGATATATGGTATAAACATATTCAACATTAAATAGACATTATGCATGTAGAAAAATATTATAGAAAAAGTGTTAGCTCACCAGCATGAGGGACCTGTCCAAAACCCTCAATGTAAGCCCTGGGGTGGCTGCAGGGCATGAAGATCCCGAGTTGGACCTCCAGTAGAGCCACAACCAGACAGGTTTTGCTTCTGAGGTCAGAGGTAGAGATGATTTCGCATAAAACCAATAGGGGGCACCTAAATAGGTGCAAACTATGTACAATGTAAGTCTGTCTACTGCTCAATGTCCGCAGGGACAAATGTTTGTTTCAGATAAACCGGGTGTAAAGACGAGCATGAAAACAAATAAAAGTTCACACAACAGGGAGGTGTATCCTCCGGGGCTGCTCAACAGTGGGATCCCCACTGGGGAAAAGGCTCGTGCTTGCCGACGGAGCCTGACCGGTCCTCTGTGACCAGGTGCGTGGGGGCATCTTCTTTAAACACCCTGTGGACATCCAGGGCATACCACCCACGCTCCCCGTGGTGGCGGGTGAAGGACACCAGATCACCCGGGTAGAGATTCCGGCCAGGGTGGCCCTGCTCCAGATGCAGCTCGACGTCCCGCCGGTTGACGAAGACGTCCCAGTTAAACTGTGGGCTACGGATGAAGCCCAATCCTGCCTCCTGGTGGAAGCGCACGATAAGGCCTTCCTCCCGGCGACTTGGACGGATGGCCTCCGCCTGATGGGCCTTTGTTTTAGCAGCTTTGGCGTGCACCTCCAGGCGCTCACAGCGGATCCTCCTCTCTCGCCGCTCCTTCTCGAGCTGGAGGAGCTCCTTACGGCAGAACTGCTCCCACCTCCGCGCTTCAGACAGGGTCTCCCGGAGGAAGCCCATCAGGTCCCCCCCCGGTTGTCCCAGGAAACTCTTCTGCCGCCAGCCAGGCGACCGGAGGTGCGGGCAGCGGCAATAACAGGGGGCGTTGCTGGCCCTCAATTGGTGCGGACCGGTCCGGGTTGCGGCAGGTGTGCACCCAGGAGAGTGCAGGGTTCTCCGGATTGGGAGTCGGGAGGCATAGTAGGCCTCCGGGAGAGGCGGTGGCTTCGGCCTCGACCTCCAGAGCCATGAGTTGCACCCAAACGATGGCGCCCGGGGACAGGGGTGACGGCAGGAGATCTAGGAGGGTTTCGGTGCATCCCGGGCCCGGGATAGGGGTTTCGGCCTTACCCGCTCTTGGGCTGCACAGGGCCTCCTGGGCTTCCTACGCCTGGGCTGGGGCCTCAGTAGTCAGGCGCGACGAGCTTTGGTGGCGGGCCTTGATCTTGCGCAGCACCTCTTCCCTCCATTCGGCAGCGGCCAGTTGTTGGGTCTCTTCGACCCTCCGGGTCAGATCCTGCGTTTCACCGCGGAGGAACTCGGCCTCCTCCACGGTCAGGTGTATTCCCTCCATAGTGAGGGAGGTGGCAGCTGGTGGGCCAGCGACGGAGGGCATCTCCTTCGCGGCGTCCATCTCTGCTGCAGGGTGCGGTCTCTCTGGACTTGTTGTGGCTACACTCTGTCTCCTCCTCCTTTTGGGGTGGCTCCAGGGCGGCTGGCTGACGGGCACACCTTGGGACGTCCCATCCATCTTGACGGACACTACTATGCGGACAGTCTCTGATGCAAGGGGCGGTCTGTATTTTTGGCGCCATTGGGGAGCCAGGCCCACGATAGGAGGTCTTAGGTGGCTGTCGTTTTTGCACATAATGGCGTCCGTTGTTCTTGGGTGGACGCCACATTGAGTGTATAAAGACAGTCTTTTGTGAAACGCGCACAGTACCCGGCGGCAATGGGGATTAACTTCTTCCGTTGCTGCGGGCACGCAATCCTGCCGACTACGCCATGTTTGTGATGCCCTCCCTGAGCCGTTTGGGGGGTGTACTCGGATGGCGGGCCGGTGGTATGTTGTGGCGGGATGTCGTCGTGGCCGTGGCCCGGTCCGTGCCCAGGGCTGTCACAATAAAAAGATGGGCTTTTGGATGAGTGGTTGTTCGACTACGCCACCTGTGGTTTCTGGTGAAGGCCACCAGCACTGCAACAGTCCTCTGAGGCTGATGTTCTGGCAGCCTGGTTGGTACTACTCCCCACAGGTGGAGCGGCACCTCAGGGCAGCGTAAGAAGAGAGAGGGGGTATACAGAGTAGAGCGCTGGCGGGTGCAGAGCCGCGGAGGAATGAACAGTCAGAGGCAGTAATTGAAGTCATCCAAGTCTTTACTCACAGTTCTGCTTTCTCAGCTCAGAGCTTCTCTCTGCTGTCACACGGCGAGCTGCGGCCGCCAGGGTGGGGTTCAGCACACTCCGGATAGTTCAGGTGCACTTGACAGGACCCACGCTCTAGTGTGTTCCTCTCTCTGGTTGTACTTGTACAGCCTTGTGTCCCCCACTGAGTCCCGTACAGGTACTGCGATGTCCTATATGGGTAACTTGAAGCTCCAGGACCGACTGGGTGCCCTTTTTGGTGACTGTGGTGTGAACGTGGCGTTAGGCCGGGTCCCTCTGGATAAACGCAGATTAAGGAATACAGGTGGCGACTCCGCTCTGTCCGTATCCCCCTGGGATCCACTTAAGCCTCCAGACTTTTCTGACAGGAACATGAAGTGCAAAGTCAGATAATCGGGGACCGGTACCCCCTCTTGCGGCAGGGTCTCTCTGGCAGGGCCAGAATAAGGGTTGCAGGTGGCGACTCCGCTCCGTCCGCACCCCCCTCAGATCCTTTTGCCTGTGGAGCTTTTCTCCTCTGCTCCCCTCCTGGGCCTTCTTGGTTGGACTCTGACCGGGGACAGAGCCGGCTATAACTCAACTCTGACCCAATCCCCCGTCTCGAGGCCTGAGACCGGGAACCGCAGACCCCTGAGCCAGCCGCAGCCTTGTGCTGTCAGACCGTCCCAAAGACCCAATACTAAAGACACGGTTATAAAAATGGCCTCTGATTATATATGATTCTATTAAGTGCTAAAGTAAAGTGCTTCCTCCACCCTCACTCACTACATGGTTCCCCCTGACTTTTGGTTACCCCCAACTCCTCTATTCTGGGTCGAGGCAGCACTATGGTGCTTTAGACCCCCCTGCAGAACAAGATTGGTGTAGTGTTGAGTGTGTGGTTGGGGTCCTGGGTGGTGCTCCATCCTTACCTCGGAGAGGAGATACCACACCTCGTTCTGAGATGCAGTACCCCTGTGGCGACTGAACCCTCAGGGGCGCCACAAATGTAACACCAAATGTGTAAAGAGGGTCCAATGCCCCTGCAATATCCAAGTCCAGTTCAATCTATTTTAGCTAGCACATATAAAGAACATCTATGCATAGGTATAAATAGCAATTGAAAAAAAGTGCATGTGACAGGGGGCAATGTAGAAAATTAATAATGCCAGCAAATCCAAAGTTCATATAAAAGCACAGGTCTAGTAGTTCAAAGCTCAAATAGTCTATAGTAGAAAAAGACCTGTACTGAAACACAGTCTACCTGTTAGTAGACAGCACAGAACCCACTTATACAATACAAGCAGAATGGTTGCTGATAGACCTGTGCATCATCAGTGGCTTCTGGTAGACCTGTACATGATCAAATGGATGAGGGAAGAGCCTGTTCTCCTGTTATGTATATGCTCCTGCCCCAGCATCAGCACATCAAACTCCATAAAACAGACACATTACCTTTGCAGATGATTTTTTTGTGTTTACCAGTGTAATCAGACCCAAATTTAAAATAATGCTTTGTAAAAATAATATCAAGAAGTCACATCAAAACTCCAATCTTCATATCAGATCCAGTGTTATCTTGGTATAATTTATTACGTATAACAGTAAATCCTTTATCATTTTGAACACAAGTATATCAACTTTTTAAATCTAAAGAACAAATCAAAGTGACTTCTGAGATATCCAGAGTATTAATACACTGCAAAAATCATTTGTAGCTAATGATAGGTGCATTTGTATCCTTATATCAAGATAAGTCTTTGTCTAATGCCAAGATGTCTCATGTTCTATGGACTTTGATTAAAATTTGGGCAAACAAGTCCTTGTGAACTTAGGGTTAAAATATTGATTCTTCAGTCTATATTTAATGCTATCGCCATTATTTTTTACTAGATGGATGGCATTGAATTGAAGTAAAAAGAATATTGCATAATTATTAATTCTGATAATTCTATCATTAGAACGAGGGACTGGAGATTTCCATTCCCAATCACAATCCACTGCTCTTCTTGGCACAATATATGCATCTGCATCATGTGCACATAAGTATTGGAAGACGACCACCATACCAACTACCACTGCATAAACTAAACTACTATCAGTTCCCAGTGGAGACGTGGCTGTGCTAATTTCATCTTATAATTTATTTATGTTAGTGAGCAAACCTTGATTGTGAGAAAAGTAAAATGCGATTCCGCAGCTGCCAATTCAGAGATGGAGACTGGGCCAGCAATATCCAACCACTCCACTGGCAGAACAGGCTACAATATATCAACATAATTCATTTCTGGCATTCAGAAAATATTTGGGAGCAGAATTGTAAAGATTAATGTAGGATTTAGTTTGGAGTGGATATTTATTGTAAGAAACAAACATGATGTGAGTCATGTCTTAAAATCATTTCACTTTAAAGTAATTTTTCTTAAATGGTCACTGTGCTTTCAGACCACTAGATCTCATTTGATGTATTATGGGCAAAAACCCAAAGAGATGAACTTTAATATAAGTTGGTGTGCATGCATCATGTAAGCGTGTGTTCACACTGGCCACCAAACAGACAAAACCCAAGATAAAAACATAATAAGCAAATACCCCGCAGTAAATAGATAAATATCAATAGTGCATGAAAATAATATAGGATGCTTAATTAACATAATTTTGATTTAAAAAAAAAGTAAAAGCCACCCCACACGTCAAGGTGACCCTATTCGGGACAGTCCTAACCTCTATTATTAAAAGCTTACCATTTGTCAAGTGACGTACATTTGAATAAGTCCAATATGACTAACCAGATTAATTACAGGTTTTGGTATAAATTATATTACCACATGTCAAACAATTTACCAGTTGGTGCAGTAGATTCTAAGAAAACCAACAGATGCAACATTGATGATCTACATGTTTTGAGTCTGTGTATTTGAATAATTAATTGAAAGGGGGTGTGTTCAAAATAATAGCAGTGCGGAGTTCAATTAGTGAGGTCAATCATTCTGTGAAGAAACAGCTGTGAATCAGGTGGCCCTTATTTAAGGGTGAAGCAAGTATTTGTGTACATTTCTCCTTGAAAGCCTGATAAATATGGTTCGTTTGAGACAGTGTTCAGAAGAAATGCGTACTTTGATTAAAAAGTTGATTGGAGAGGGTAAAAGTTATAAAGAAGTGCAGACAATGATAGGCTGTTCAGCTAAAATGATCTGCAATGCTTTAAAATGGAAGACTACTGTAACGGGTCTGGGAGGCGGAACCTCTGGGCTACAAGACAAGGGGGCGGTCCTTGTAAGGGAGCGGGTGGCGACCAGGCAGGTAGTCACAGGAGGTGACCAGGACAGTCTCTGGGTGTACGGGCAGGAGGACACGGCAAGTGATCGGGGCAGTCTCTGGATAAAGGGTAGGTACGACCTGAGATGGCTGAACCTCCAGGTAGGCTAGCAAGGCAGATGAAGAATGTGTGCTCCCAGGTGAGCAAGCGAGAGTCTCTGGAATAGCAGGTGGTCACAGCACGTGACGGCGGAGCCTCCAGGTAGGCAAGCAGGCAGGTAACGGAGAAGCGCTCCCAGGTGAGCGGGCAAGAGTCTCAGGAATAGCTGGTGGTCACAGCACGTGACAGCGGAGCCTCCGGGCAGGCAAGCAGGCAGGTAGCGGAGAAGCGCTCCCAGGTGAGCGGGCAAGAGTCTGGAGTAGCTGGTGGTCACAGCACGTGACAGCGGAGCCTCCGGGCTGGCAAGCAGGCAGGTAACGGAGAGGCGCTCCCAGGTGAGCGGGCAAGAGTCTCAGGAATAGCTGGTGGTCACAGCACGTGACAGCGGAGCCTCAGGGCAGGCAAGCAGGCAGGTAGCGGAGAAGCGCTCCCAGGTGAGCGGGCAAGCTGGTCCATAGACAGACTGACCGGAGTTGTAAGGCAGACCGTCGGACCTCAGGCAAGCAGGCAGGTAGCTGATGTGCGCTCCCAGGTGAGCGGGCAGGCTGGTCCTTAGACAGACTGACAGGAGTTGTAAGGCAGACCGTCGGACCTCAGACTAGCAGACAGGTAGCAAGTAATCAGGCAGGAATCTGACAGGTAACTGGCAGGTAACTGGCAACGGGACCTGAGGGCTGAAGCACAGGTGAGACACAGGTGCAAACAACATTGCTCGGGCACCTCCATTTTGGAGGAGGTGCCTTATATATGATGAAGTCCTCCGGCCATTGGCCGGGGACTCCTTAGGACGGCGCGCGCGGCCCCTTTAAGAGGAGGGGAGCGCGCGCGCGCGCGCCCTAAGCACAGGGGCCGGGAAGGAGCGCGCGCTGAGAGCAGAGCGGGAGGAGGACGCCGGGAAGGAGCGCGCGCTGACAGCAGAGCGGGAGAGGAACGCCGGGCACGGGGCAGAGCGGTGAGGGGAGCAGCGTCCCTGCCTAGCAGAGGGCAGGGACGCCGGCACTACAGTACCCCCCCCTTTAGGCCCCCCCTTTTTTAGGCCAGACAGAAATTTAGCTAGGATGAGAGGGGCATGGATGTTCTCCCGGGGCTCCCACGTTCTCTCCTCAGGACCAAACCCCTTCCAATCTACCAGAAAAAAGGTCTTTCCTCTTACCCTTTTGGTGGCAAGAATGTTCTCTACCTCAAACTCGTCCTCAGCAGAAACCGGAGCAGGAGGCGTACCTGTAGACTTGGAAAAAGAGTTAAGTACCACAGATTTGAGGAGAGATACATGGAAGGAGTTAGGGATCCGTAAGTTGGCCGGGAGTTTCAATTTATAGGCCACCGGGTTGATCTGACTGGTGACCTCCAGAGGTCCGATGAACCGAGGCCCTAACTTGTAAGAGGGTATCTTGAGTCGAACATATTTAGATGAGAGCCAGACCTTATCTCCTGGACGAAATTGAGGAGGATCCAGGCGTTTTTTGTCAGCGTGTCTTTTCATCCGCTCGGACGACTGAAGGAGTGCGGATCGGGTACTCTCCCAAATGGAGGAAAATTTGCTAACGAGAGATTCCGCAGCCGGGTTGTCCACCGAGGTGGAGACAGGAAAAGGAATCCGAGGATGCTGACCAAAGACTACAAAAAACGGGGATTTGGAGGAGGATTCGCTCTCGTGATTATTGTAAGAGAACTCGGCCCATGGCAGGAGATCCACCCAGTCTGAATGGTGGGCATTAACGAAGTGCCGGAGGAAACTGGTCAGGTTCTGATTGATCCGCTCCACTTGACCATTGGACTGTGGGTGGTAAGCGGAAGAGAAATCCAGGGTGACGTCTAGTAGTTTACAAGTGGCTCTCCAGAAGCGTGAGGTGAACTGTACCCCACGATCCGACACGATGTGGAGGGGCAGGCCATGAAGACGGAAGATGTGACGAATAAAGTCTCTAGCTAGCTCGGGTGCAGACGGGAGGCCTGGCAGGGGAACGAAATGAGCCATCTTGGAGAAGCGGTCAGCGACCACCCAAATGACCGTACAACCGGCAGAGAGTGGGAGGTCAGTTATGAAGTCCATTGCAATATGCTGCCAGGGGGCAGCAGGTACTGGGAGCGGAAGGAGGCGACCGGCTGGCAGATGTCTCGGAACCTTGTTGCGGGCGCAGGACACACAGGCAGAAACAAAGTCTATTACATCCTTGTGCAGGGTAGGCCACCAGTAGTGCCGGGAAATAAGCTGGAGGGTCTTCTTCTGACCAGCGTGGCCAGCCAGTTTAGACGAGTGACCCCAGTGAAGGATCTTCTCCCGATCAGGTACTGATACGAACGTCTTTCCGGGAGGGAGACGATTTAGACTCACGGGAGCCACCTGCATTACTCTGGCGGGATCGATGATGTGTTTCGGATCTTCCTCGAGATCAGATACCAGAAAGGATCGAGACAAGGCGTCCGCCTTGACGTTTTTGTCAGCCGGGCGAAAATGAAGGACAAAATCAAAACGAGCAAAAAACAAGGACCACCGGGCTTGGCGCGGGTTAAGTCTCTGGGCATGCTGGAGGTAAGCCAAGTTCTTGTGGTCAGTGTAAATTATTACCGGATGAAGAGCCCCCTCAAGCAGGTAACGCCACTCCTCCAATGCCAGTTTGATGGCCAATAACTCTCGATCTCCTATGGAATAATTGCGCTCTGAGGAGGAGAAGAGTTTAGAGAAGAAGCCGCAAGTTACCATCCTCCCGGAAGAAGATTTTTGAGTAAGTACCGCTCCAGCTCCAGAGGAGGAGGCGTCCACTTCCAGGAAGAACTGCTTGTTGCCGTCCGGGCGATGCAGCACCGGGGCGGAAGAGAAGGCCTGTTTTAAGGAAAGAAAGGCTTCTTCTGCTTCGGGCGGCCACTCTTTGGGATTAGTACCCTTACGGGTGAGCGCGGAAATTGGGGCAGTCCGGGAAGAGAAGTGTGGTATGAAGAGGCGGTAGTAGTTGGCGAAGCCCAGGAACCGCTGAATGGCCTTCAACCCCTCCGGTCGGGGCCATTTCTCGATGGCAGACAGTTTCTCTGGATCCATTCGTAGGCCGGTCTGAGAAATAATGTAGCCCAAAAACGGAAGCGAGGTCTGCTCAAAGAGGCACTTCTCGTATTTAGCGAAGAGGTGATTCTGCCTGAGCCTGAGCAGGACCTGACGAACGTCCCTCCGGTGAGTCTGGAGATCCGGAGAGAAGACCAAGATGTCGTCCAGGTACACCACTACGCAGGAGTAGAGAAGGTCCCGGAAGATGTCATTGACCAACTCTTGAAAGACGGCAGGAGCGTTACAGAGACCAAAGGGCATTACCAGGTATTCATAGTGGCCGTCCCGGGTGTTGAATGCCGTCTTCCATTCATCCCCTTGACGGATACGAACCAGGTTGTACACCCCACGGAGGTCTAGTTTGGTGAAGATTCTAGCCTCCCTCAGACGATCAAATAATTCTGGAATGAGCGGAAGGGGGTACTTATTCTTCACCGTGATCTGGTTTAGGCCTCTATAGTCTATACAGGGACGGAGAGAGCCGTCCTTCTTTTTGACGAAAAAGAAGCCTGCTCCCGCCGGGGAGGTAGATTTCCGGATGAATCCCCTGGCCAGATTCTCCTCAATATATTCGGACATCGACCGGGTCTCAGCAGCGGATAAAGGATAAATACGCCCACGGGGAGGAGTAGTACCGGGTAACAGGTCGATGGGACAGTCATATGGTCTATGAGGGGGTAATGTCTCTGCCTCCTTTTTATTAAAGACATCAGCATAAGACCAATAAGGAATTGGAAGTCCAGGTACATTAGCTGGGGTAGGAGAGGGACGGACGGGATGGACGGGAACCAGGCAGGTCTTATGACAGTCTTGTCCCCAGCGAAGGACTTCTCCGGTTTGCCAGTCAAGCACGGGTGCATGTTTCTGGAGCCAAGGCAGACCTAGCAAGAGGGCGTGAGAGAGTCCAGGCAGAACATGAAAGGAGATACTTTCAGAATGCAGCATTCCCACCTGCAGAGTAATGGATTCGGTGATGAGTTGGATGGGGCGTGGTAAGAGCCCCCCATCCACGGCAGCCACAGACAAGGGTACAGCCAGGGGTTTGGTGGGGATGCGGTATTTCTCTACCAGGGACTGTGAAATAAGATTCCCGGCTGCTCCAGAGTCCAGTTGGGCTAGTTCGAAATAACGGTTCTCCCCGTAGACGATTGAAACTGACAACAGCAGGGATGGAGAGGATTTATTCTTGTCTAGGTGGACCTCTCTGAGCGAACCTAGACACAGGCGTTTCCCGACCTCTCCGGGCAGGCACGGATCCGGTGCTCCTTACTGCCACAGTAGAAGCAGGTCCCCTCGGCACGGCGTAAGTCCTGACGGGTCTTGACCATCTTGGTCTGGTCGACCTGCATAGGCTCAGGAGGGTGTACCTGGTTAGAGACAGAAGGAGTAACGGGTTTCTGAAAAGTAGGAGCTAGACGTGGTAACCTCCTCTCACGGGTGACCTCTCTGGCACGCTCCTGGAACCGTAGGTCAATCCGGGTGGCAAGAGTTATTAAGTCATCGAGAGTGGTAGGAATGTCCCGACCGGCAAGTTCATCTTTAATACGGCCGGACAGACCCTCCCAGAAGACGGAAACCAGAGCGTCGTTATCCCAGGCCAGCTCCGAGGCAAGGGTACGGAACCGTATGGCATATTGGCCCACGGTGAGACTCTCCTGACGGAGGCGTAGCAACGATGATGCAGATGAGGTCTTCCGTCCGGGTTCGTCGAAGACTTTCCGGAAAGCCGTGAGAAAAGCAGGCAAGTTGGACACGAGGGGGTCTCCTCTCTCCCATAGAGGATTTAGCCAGGCCAGGGCCTCCCCGGTGAGATGGGACATGATGAAGGCAATTTTGGCCCGGTCGGAGTTAAACTGGTGGGACAAAAGTTCAAAGTGCAGGGTGCACTGATTTAAGAAGCCCCGAGCCTGGACGGAGTCGCCTCCGAAGCGAGGAGGTGCAGAGAGCCGGGGTCCGGGGTAGGATACCATGGTATTAGTGGGCAGCGGAGCTGCCGGATTGCAAGATATGGCACTGGCGGAGGTTGTTGGTGGATCAGACAGAGTGTTCAGGCGAGTATTGACATTCCGCAGGTGACCCAGGATGGACTCCTGTTGGGACCTCTGACGGGACAGTTCAAGACAGAGGTCCGAGAGCGAGGGAGCTTGGGTGCCACCGGGTTCCATGGCCCGAGCAAACTGTAACGGGTCTGGGAGGCGGAACCTCTGGGCTACAATACAAGGGGGCGGTCCTTGTAAGGGAGCGGGTGGCGACCAGGCAGGTAGTCACAGGAGGTGACCAGGACAGTCTCTGGGTGTACGGGCAGGAGGACACGGCAAGTGATCGGGGCAGTCTCTGGATAAAGGGTAGGTACGACCTGAGATGGCTGAACCTCCAGGTAGGCTAGCAAGGCAGATGAAGAATGTGTGCTCCCAGGTGAGCAAGCGAGAGTCTCTGGAATAGCAGGTGGTCACAGCACGTGACGGCGGAGCCTCCAGGTAGGCAAGCAGGCAGGTAACGGAGAAGCGCTCCCAGGTGAGCGGGCAAGAGTCTCAGGAATAGCTGGTGGTTACAGCACGTGACAGCGGAGCCTCCGGGCAGGCAAGCAGGCAGGTAGCGGAGAAGCGCTCCCAGGTGAGCGGGCAAGAGTCTGGAGTAGCTGGTGGTCACAGCACGTGACAGCGGAGCCTCCGGGCTGGCAAGCAGGCAGGTAACGGAGAGGCGCTCCCAGGTGAGCGGGCAAGAGTCTCAGGAATAGCTGGTGGTCACAGCACGTGACAGCGGAGCCTCCGGGCAGGCAAGCAGGCAGGTAGCGGAGAAGCGCTCCCAGGTGAGCGGGCAAGCTGGTCCATAGACAGACTGACCGGAGTTGTAAGGCAGACCGTCGGACCTCAGGCAAGCAGGCAGGTAGCTGATGTGCGCTCCCAGGTTAGCGGGCAGGCTGGTCCTTAGACAGACTGACAGGAGTTGTAAGGCAGACCGTCGGACCTCAGACTAGCAGACAGGTAGCAAGTAATCAGGCAGGAATCTGACAGGTAACTGGCAGGTAACTGGCAACGGGACCTGAGGGCTGAAGCACAGGTGAGACACAGGTGCAAACAACATTGCTCGGGCACCTCCATTTTGGAGGAGGTGCCTTATATATGATGAAGTCCTCCGGCCATTGGCCGGGGACTCCTTAGGACGGTGCGCGCGGCCCCTTTAAGAGGAGGGGAGCGCGCGCGCGCGCGCCCTAAGCACAGGGGCCGGGAAGGAGCGCGCGCTGAGAGCAGAGCGGGAGGAGGACGCCGGGAAGGAGCGCGCGCTGACAGCAGAGCGGGAGAGGAACGCCGGGCACGGGGCAGAGCGGTGAGGGGAGCAGCGTCCCTGCCTAGCAGAGGGCAGGGACGCCGGCACTACAACTACCATTCGAATGAGAAAAAAGGAAAGGATGATCCAGCATATCAGGCTAGTTTCTTAAAATAAAACATAGCTTTTATTGTGCTCATTAAAACATTGCTACACATCAATTGTCCATGTGGTGCACTACAAGGATCAGGACCGAAGCGTTTCAACGTTTAAGTCTTAATCAGTTGTGCATTTACCATTTGAATGGGTCGAATGATAGTCAGAATGGCAAAGGCTCAGCTAATGATCAGCTCCAGGAGATCAAAGACAGTCTTAAGTTACCTGTGAGTACTGTGACAGTTAGAAGACGCCTGTGTGAAGCTAATTTCTTAGCAAGAAGTCCCTGCAAAAAGTACAAAAAGTGGACAGTAGAAGATTGGAAATGGGTGATTTGGAGTAATGAGACGAAAATCAATAGACTAGGCTCTGATGAGTGCAAATAGGTCTGGAAAAAACAAGGTAAAAAGGGGCTAACGGATTGAGAAATTGAAGGAACTGTCAAGTTCAGTGGAAGAAGCCTGATGATATGGGGTTGTTTCACAGCCAAAGCCATTGGATATTTCACCATGATCAATGGTGGTCTCAGTGCTGAAAAATATATATATACTCAAGGAGATGCAACAAAAATTTGAGGAAACGGGCTATCCTCTTGACTTGTTACAACAATCCATGCAATCTCCAATTTGTACACGCACCCCAACATCTAACCGGATCCCGTTTGTACATAAATACCATCCGGCAGCATTCATACTCCATAAAAAAATCTGACAACACTGGAACATTCTTAAAAGCGCCTATCCATCTGTACCTGAATTAAATTATCCTTCCCTCCCATGTTTCAAAAGAGACCCTAATATTAAAGATCGTCTCATCCATGCCGATTTTGGCATGGCAAAAAGCTCGCCATGCCAGGGGTTTCTGGAGACACCAAAGACTGGTACGTTCCTTTGTCATCAGTGCTACCAATGTGGCAACATTCTCCGTGGGAACACCATATATCATCCTCACTTGGGTAAACAATATCCCATCAAAGATTATCACATGATTAATTCCACTTTTGAAGTATGCCTCATCAAGTGCCCCTGTGGCCTTATTTATATAGGTAAAATGACCCAGCCCATTAGGGATCGTATTTCTAAGCACAAGTCCACCATACGCTAAAAGAATTTGCTGCTCCCATTACCATACCATTTTGCATCGGCCAATCATTCAGTGTTTCAATTGAAATTTCAGGTGATTGAGCATGTCCCTCCACCACGACGTGGAGGGGACTGCATTCGCATGCTCAAATACAGGGAGGCCTACTGGATACACAAATTGCAATCTTTAAGTCCTAGAGGTCTTAACAGGGAATTTGACCTCCTCTTGTACACTTGAACGGTTCATAGTTGTGATTACTACGACATTGTTCTACTTAAAGCCCCCTACATGTTTTGTAATAATCTCTTTGAGACTTGTTCCTGTGCCATCACTGTCTCAGCAATGTATATGACCCAATTATGCTAGTTTTTGACTCTGACCATAAGAATTTCCAGTGAATATGTTTGATTCCATTATGATGGTTCTCCCTGAAGATAACTTGATATAAGGTATAGTATTTGCATAAGTACTAATTGATCTATTCATATGTCTAACAAATACCTTGTTATTTTCTAGAATCTGCCTTAACATCCACATTTCCCCTCCTGATTCCCATCCTACACCTCCGGACCATCCCTTACAACCTTGGTTCCACCCATTCTTGTCATCCCCAGTAATGGTCGCTATCTGTAGCACTGTGGAACGCATAATATCGGTGGTGGAATGCACTCGGTGCGTCACCTCCGCCCATGTGATCCACCGACATCCAATAAGACCTGTCGATGTCATCGTGGCGTCATTTCCGGTCTCGCAGGTTAGGACCTGCAGGACCGGAAATGACACCACGATGACTGGAGCACATCCACGGCGTATGCATCACACTGACACCAATCCTGGGCTCCTAATTGCCTCTAGATTCTGCCCAATCTCTATTTAAATGCCCTTCTAGCATTTCTCTCCTGGCGCCAAAAGGAACAAACGGTGGATACCGTGCTCCCACTGCCAGGACTTCCTCCTCCACTTTCAGTTTGCACTAGGGGTATTTTTCCCCTGCTTCTACCATTCCTGCTATTAGACTGGTACTTCCATTAAATCTATATACTCACCTTCTTTATGTATCCAGAGCTACCGCTCCTTTGGACACCTGTCCATTACAGGCTCACCGGTTACAATTTACTGGTACACTTTTCATCCTTTTTTCTTTTTCCTTCCCCTTTTTCCCTGTCCCCATCCCTTTGTACCCATTGACATGTGTTGATTCCTGTCGTTTACTGATATTGTCATTGTTATATTCACTTTGATACATGACTATTTTTACTGTGACCTCACACTTGTACCACCATTTATTTTTGTTTTGTTATTTTATTTTGGTACACTGATGAAGGTTAACTGTGACCGAAACATTTACTTTTATTTTTTGTACTTCATTTCCCCTATTAAAATTTGATAAACAATCTATTTGAGTCATATGAGTGCCAAGTTTTTCAATATAGACTATTGGCTTTGGACCTTACTTGTGCACCAACCCACTCCAGGAGTGCGGTAGTTTTTTGTATACTCAGTGCTGAGCTATGTGTGAGTATCCAACAAGACAAGTTACTTTGCACACTCCAGTACTATGGGTATGAATAGGATGACATAGTGTTCCAGCAGGACAAAGACCAGAAGCATACATCGAGATTGGCGAAAAAATGGTTCAATGACAATGAAGTAGAGGTGCTGGATTAGCCTCCACAGTCCCTAGACCTCAACCCAATTGAACCCTTATGGGTAGAGTTGAAGAAAAAACTGTATACATACCCAAGTGAGTCGACCAGTATGCACCAACTTTGGGAATGTGTAGAAGAGACCTGGGATCAGATTTTGGTCAAGACATAATTGAATCTGATCAAGAGCATGCCCAGAAGGATTCAGGTAGTGTTGAAAGACAAAAATGGATTTATAAAATATTTAAACAATAATAAAAATTTTAATTTAGATTTTTAGGAGCAAAACAGTAACAATGCAGTGACATGACAAGAATCTGCATAACTAATCATAGGCAAAATAGTCGCAAGTCAAATTTATGTATGAGATAGCCAAGATGATTGTCTATAAAATAATGGTAGTCTCATGTTCGAAGTAGTAGTGGATAGTGAGATATAGAGCTTGAAAGTCAAAAGTTCAAAACATTGTTACCCTTTTGCTCATCACTGTATATATAGCGCTGTCCTCAGTAGTGTAGCTACCAGGAGGGCAGAGGGTGAGGTCACCCCAGACCCCTGAATCATAGAGGCCCACCCGAATCTTACACCACTCCAAACTGTATCTCTGTGGGCAGCACACCAATACAGTTCATCTTTACATTCTGAATGGCCTCACTATCTTTGCACCCCATATACTATACAATACCATCAATTTTTGTGTTCCAACAGTCTTAGAGGGATCTATCCACTGTGGGTTAGTGTCAGACCAATAGCGGTGGTTTTGTTTGTTAACTTCACCATTCACAAAAAAGTTTGCCTCATCACTGAACATAATGTACTGTGTAAACTGAGGGTCCTGTTCCAATTTTTGTTTTGCCCATTCTGCAAATTCAGTGCGCCGATCTGGGTCATCCTAATATCCGCCGAAGGGATGTTTGACTGATGCCACTCTCAAGTGACATGCGGCGAGTTCTACGCTGTGGGCTCTTGCTGAATGAAGCTAGGACAGCCACTGATGTTTCTTCATTAATGACAGTTTTCTTGAGTCCACATTTTGGCAAATCCAACACTGAACCAGTTTCACGAAATTTGGCAAACAGTTTGCTAACTGTAGCATGGGAGATGGGTGGTCTCGTAGGGTGTCTTGCATTGAAATCTGCTGAAATGACCCGGGTACTGCGTTCATCAAACATCAACACAATTTCTATCCGCTCCTCATGTGTTAACCTCTGCGACATGTCAATGGCTGTAAACAAAGAGAAACTTGTAAGTAACTCATGAAAGAATAAAGTTACGTTAAAACCAAGCACACCATTGTTTTTCTTATGAAATTCTCAATAAGTCTGATGTGTCACATGACCCTTTTCCCAATGAAACAAATAAAGTTGGATCCAAAATGGCTGACTTCAAAATGGCCACCATGGTCACCACCCATCTGGAAAAGTTTTCCCCCTCCGATATACTAATATGCCACAAACAGGAAGTTGATATCACCAACCATTCCCATTTAATTTAGGTGTATCCATATAAATGGCCCACCCTGTAGTGTACTCTCCAATTTACTGCCCATTTATCATACAACAGTATATCCACCTCCCAATCCAACCATAGATATCATCTAATCCTTTGTATTACTTGGATATTTGGGTTATTGTTGTGGATTTATCACTGCTAAAATCAGTAGAAATTACACCTGAATTACATTGTATGGCAGTAATGACATTGTGTCACCTTGTAAAAGGTTTCAGAGGTCAAGGTAGATAATTAAAGTCCATTTCATCTATATGCTAATGAATTGGCTGCGTGACCTGGTCTGGTCCCTTTAAATAACATCTGCTGCTCCTGTTGATGACACCACGGAATGTTGTGGTTTCTGGCTCCGCCCCTTGCATTATGACATCACACACATTATATAAGGAGCTGCAGAGACAACATTCCATCTGAAAGTTGCAGTTATTGGAGAGAGAGGTAAGTCGGCTCTATGTCACCTCTTGTTGTGTCCTTCATTCTCTTCTTTCATCTATTTCTCATTTATTTTTTATTCATTAAGGATTCTTTATTCTATATAATACAACAGGTCCAAAATAAATACTGAACCCCTCAGATTAGGTGACGTACATGTTTTACAGCATTTCTTCCAATAATAAAGACAGATACATCCCGTCACATCCTATATATCCAAGTGCAGAAATGACAGTGATTTACCGATTCTCCATCACATCTTATTGGTTTCTGACTTACTTGCTCATCACATCCATAGAATAGTTATAGAATAATTATAATTGAAAGAATCCCCTCAGCCATAACTGGAACACAACAACTTCTCAATTTTTGGGCCATGTATTGTTTTACAATCATTCAAATCTGGGAGATGAACGTTATATCCTGTAAAGCGAACACATGTAACCTGAAGATGCAGTAATTATGTAATTGTCTGGTGTTATTGAGACATATAGTGATATACAATCCAGATCAAAAATTTAAATCCAACCAATTTTGGGAAATATCTGTACAACACCAATGTATATACATATTAGCTCCATATATAGTGAAACTATTTAAATAGTTCCCCATATTGGTAGGATTCCTATTGTTTGATCTCTAGTGTATTGAGCAATGCACTTCAATGGAAGCTGGCAGTAACAGCCACCACTTGGAAGATCACGGAATGTTGGGGTTGTTGATTCCGCCCCCATTAGATACTTCATGTGATGTCACTGAATGTTATGGTTGTTAGCTCTGCCCACATTAGCTCTTATTTTTCATGTCATGGAATGTTCTCGTTGCTGGTTTTGCCCCCATCATCTACTATTTGTAATGTTTTGGTTGTTGGTCCCTGATTTGGCACCCAGATAAGCCAAGCTGAAGGATGATGATAATGGACTTTATCTTGTTACCTCATGAACATTCTTGGTGTTGCCCCTCAGGAGGTGGCCAGTTGACATTTACTTGTGTTCAACTATATAAAGTGTGCTGCTTATCTGATGGTTAGTGCTGCGCTCACTCATTATTAGTGATGGGCGAGCACTAAAATGCTCGGGTGCTCATTGCTTGAGCCAAGCACATTCGAATACTCGGTTGCTCGACTCGAGCAATGAGCCCAATGTAAGTCTATGGGAAATTCAAGCATTTTTCAGGCGGGTCTTCTATACTGTTATTGCATATGCAGTGAGTGGCAGGTCTGCCCAAAATTTGGAAACACCCCAATACCCCTTTGAAAATTTGGATGCACCCCAATACCCCTTTGAAAATTTGGACGCACCCCAAAACCCCTTTGAAGAGACTTAGAGGATGTTCCCATAATTAGGAAGTGGGTCTCCCATACTGTTTGCCTATGCAGTGAATGCAAGGGTTGCCAAAAATTTGGAGGCACTCCAATGCCCCTTGGAAGAGACGTGGAGGTCAGAGGGCCTCCTGAAAACAATGTTCCCATTATTAGGAAGTGGGTCTCCCATTGTGTTTGTCTATGCAGTGAATTCAAGGGTTGCCAAAAATGGGCACTCGGCATGATGGGAGGAAGGAGGTTCAGGGTGAAGAATATGTGGTCCAGACTCACGGCTACTGAGAATTGACCGTGTGGAAGACAGGGTGGTGGTGGTGGTGGCTAAGTGACTGGAAGCATTATCTGCTATCCAACCAATAACCTTTTCACACTGCTCTGTATTCAATAGTGGTGTTCTGCGGTCCCCTATTAATTGGGACAGGAAGGTCGAGCGAGAAGATGTGGGTGTTTGTTGTGGCACAATTTCAGATTGCCCACGACCTTGGCCTCTGCATGCACCATCACATCAACTTCCCCGTCCCTTGCCACGTGCCTTGCCCATGTTAAATGAAGGACAATATCTTCCACGCTCACTACAAATGGCTGAATTTGGAGCGAACTTATATGTGATCCGTGTGACGGACAAACCACAGTTTTAAATAGCTGGCCTGTAGGTGACTATTTTGAACAGCAAACTTGTGTCAATAGCTTCACTGACACACTGAAATTTTTTTAATGGAGGCCAGAAATGGCAGTATTTTCAGTGCAAATATATGTGATCTGTGCGACGGACAAATCACAGTTTTAAATAGCTGGACCTGGCTGTATTCTGCAATGCCAACAAGCAAATAGCGCAGAAAAACGGTGTTCTCTGGTTTGCATTTTAAGCAAATAATGAGGATTAAGATCCAAAATAAAATTATTCCTGGCCACTGAGACCTGGGCCTATTTCTAGAAATATTTAACAGCAGCAGCAGCAGCAGCAGACAAAACTGGAATAGAGCCTCTTGTGCTATATGCACTGCAGTCTGCTATATACACTGCCTGCCTGATAACTCTGCAGATGGATTAGTCCTCAGAAGGACTGTTTGTTGAGATGGATATGTGTCTCTAATATCGTTTTGTATACCTACACTAACTAGAAACAAGAAAATCTCTCCCTAGCTCAGCAGCACCTCTCCCTACACTGTCTGATTCTGGAGTGACTGTGACAAGCACGGCGGTACCAGTTCTGATATAGACCTGATGACGCTGTGCAGCCATCCAATCACTATAATGCCACAACCACCATGGCTGCAGCATTACAATGAGTGGCAGGCAATCCCTGCATGTTGATTGGCGCTCTAAAGAGCACCATATATGCAGGGACGGGACCCGAGCGCCCGCCGAGCAACCTGGAAATACTCGTCGAGCGCCGAGCATCTCGAGTAGTGAGATGCTCGAGCGAGCACCGAGCAGTAGCGAGCATGCTCGCTCATCACTACTCATTACATGTAAGTGCATTACTCTGTCTGGGTCTCCTACCACATCCAAAATATATTGAACCCCATATTAGAGCCACCACTCCTGAATTTGTCTCTTCCTATCCTACCCCTGGTATATGGGGAGAGATATCTACTCCTGTGGGAGGGATAGTTTATAGTGGCGTGGATGGAGCACACTTGATCACTCCAAAAAATAAACCAGGAGGAGATAGACAGGATGACTGAGGCACAATTGTCACCTCAGGCCTCCACCTATCCTGGACAGGTTGGGAGTTAAACTAGCAAATAAACTAAATAAATATGCTAATATAATGAATGGAATAGTGAAACAATAAGTTCTATTCATACTCTTAATGAGGAGGCTGCTCAGGTTAGGAAGGTAGCCCTTCACAGAATTACCCTTAACTACCTGTTAGCAATTGAAGGTGGAACTTGTGCTGTTATAGCTGAGGAATTCTGCTTCTGGATTGAAGATGCACATGATTAAAATGAGAGAAACATGGACATGGTAAAAGAGCTGCAACAAAAAGCTAGAGACATACATCCAAGGAGGGATGGAATTCCTTCTCCTGGATGGAGTCTATCAGAGTTTGGTTAAACAATATACTCTTAACTTTGCTAAAGCCAATAGTGGTAGTGATAGGATTGATTGTATTCATCTTGATTGCCTGGAAATTATTAATGTGATGTGTTTCTCATTGCAGGAAATGAATTATACTTTGGAATCACTGTTGACACAGACAGAAGAGGACCAATAATATGTCCGCCCCTGATTTTAACCATAGGAAGGATGACACTACAGCTACAGAGGTGACCGTCTGATAGCCTAGCTCGACTACCCACCTCTCCTGAAGACCCTTTCAGCCTTTTGAGACTTGGGTGGAGGACATCATCTCTGAAAATAGGGTCCCAGAGCTGCACCCCAACAGTTTGAGCAGCACTCTCACTCTCCGGAGTGTTTCTTGTGGTGGGATGCAGGTCTGGACAACAGTCGTCTGTCGTCCTTCTATTAGATAGATAGGAATGAATGTATGTGTGTCTATGCTTTAATAAAGATTGAGGAATGCTTAGATGAAATGACAACTATAAGGCAGCCAGGAATGGATGTCAGACATCCCATCATCTATGCAGACTAGCTGTATACTTCGTGTAGTACGGGCTGTCAAAGGGGTCATTTCACAATAGGCAGGAACATAGGTAGCGCAGGTCTGGACCGCTGTCGTCATCCTATTAGGTAGATAGGAATGAATGTATGTGTGTCTATGCTTTAATACAGATTGAGTGAATGCTTAGATGAAATGGCAACTATAAGGCAGCCAGGAATGGATGTCAGACATCCCATCATCTATGCAGACTAGCTGTATACTTTGTGTAGTACGGGCTGTCAAAGGGGTCATTTCACAATAGGCAGGAACATAGGTAGCTAGGTTACATAATGTGTAATAATGAAACTATCAAAGGGTGAGGTACTGTGGAAGAAATGACAATTCCATTGTCCTCCCTTTGATCTTAATATCTCTACATTTTGTATAATAATTAGAAAATGTTCAATAAAAACAATTTGGACAAGAAATAGAATATCTTTTCGTGACTCCTTCATGAACATTGTGTATACTAAATACTAAAATACTGTAAGAGCCGCCCCCGGCTGAGCCAAGCTGAAGGGGGAGAATGGACTTTATCTGGTCACTTCATGAACATTCTTGATGTTGTCCCTCAGGAGGGGCCAGTTGGCATTGTAGATGTGTATAACCTTATAAAATGTGCTGCTTATCTGATGGTTAGTGCTGCGCTCACTCATTACATGTAAGTGCATTACTCAGTCACTAAGCGCTCGCTCACACAGTCATCGATTCTCTCATGCGAGAGAATAGGGCCGATTATGCTGATGTCACTTGGAGCAAACTCTGTCAGAGTTTGAGCCAAGTGTAATCTTAGGCCACGTTCACACATACAGTATTTGGTCAGTATTTTACATTAGTATTTATAAGCCAAAACCAGGAGTGGAACAATCAGAGGAAAAGTATCATAGACACATGTGCACCACTTCTGCATTTTTCACCCACTCCTGGTTTTGGCTTACAAATGCTGATATAAAATACTGACCAAATACTGAACATGTGAACGTTGCCTTAGTGTGATCTAACTCTGTTGCATAAGAGAATCGTATCATAGGTGCGGAAAAGACAGAGAACTTTTTAGTTCTCCATCTTCTCTATTCTCTGTGTCCACGGTAATGGGACTGCACTTGGATGACATCCGAGTGCAGTCTGATATTTTACAAGCATGCTACAATTTTTTTTCTCATGCCGTATCTACATGAGAAAAAAATTGCAGATCTGCACTGCCCCGTATTATAACATTGGGCCTACTGCTACCTGATAAAACATCAGATAGCACTCAGCTATGTTATATTGTCCTGTGAGCGGGCCCTTATTGTAATAAACTAACTTTCTTTTCCCTTGCAACAGCTGTCATAACATTGGTTTATTATCCAAACATGACCCCCGTCTATTACTGAGAGCTGTAGAAGACCATGTACACTCCAGCAGTAATCATTTACATTTCCTTTGTGTAATATGATTAGAGTTGAGCCACCCCCCCGTAGTGTTCAGGTTCGGTTCGGTTCGTAGAACACCGGTATGTTCGCCGAACTGTTCGTCGAACACCGTTAAAACCAATGGCAGGCAAACAAAAACACATAGAAACACATAGAAAACACCTTCAAAGGTGTCCAAAAGCTGACAAACTGCTCAGAAGACACAACTAACACATGGAAAAGTGACAAGTACATATAGTCATGCGAAAAGAAAAGAGGTGGAGGAGTAAAAGGAGGGGGAGACACAGATATAGGCATGTCATGCCCTTCTAAAATCAAGAAAGGCTGGAGTAAAAATCTAAAATCAGCCTACCAACACCCAGACGTCGTGACAAGAAAATTAAAAAAAGAAATATCTTTAGGTAGAATGGCAGTTCCATTCAGAACACTTTCCTTACAAGACGTAGTGGTATCCCCGTTGGGAGTCGTGCCAAAAACGGAACCCAATACATTCGGACTAATCCACCATTTGTCATATCCAAGGGGCAGGTCAGTAAACGACAACATCAACGTGGAACCAGGTACAGTAGTATATACTGTACATCCTTTGACAAGGCAATCAGGCGGGTCAAGAAGTTGGGAAGGGCCACCCTAATGGCCAAAACAGACGTTGAGGGGGCGCCTATTGGGCTGCTTCTGGGAAGGAGCATACTATATAGATCGCTGTTTGCCCATGGGGTGCTCCAGATCCTGCTCGCTATTTGAGGCGTTTAGTTGCTTCCTCGAATGGGTTGTCATGGACGTTTCTAAGGGGGCACATATTATCCATTACCTCGACAACTTCTTATGCCTGGGCCCAAAAGATTCACCACAGTGTGAATACACGCGGCAGTCCACCTGTGAGAAGGAGAGAGCTGGAGGGAGAGCGGACACCACAGAGCCGAGGAGTTACATTGATGACATCTTAATAATCTGGACTGAGTCTGAACGAGAACTTCTAAATTTCCATGATGAATTCAATACATTTCATCCCACCATAAACTTGACATTGGACTACTCAAAAACGGAAATCAACTTCCTGGATATCACCATAAAAATTCAAAATGGTTCAATCCAGACCTCGGTGTATTGGAAACCTATTGACCATCCCACACACCTCAGACGGGGACAGCTGTCACCCAAAATACATTAAAAAGTCCATCGTCTACAGTCAGGCCCTTAGATATAATTGTATCTGTTCCAGCCCAAAGGACAGGGATAAACACTTAAACCATCTTAAAAAAGACAATTTTAAATCAAGGCTACCACCCCACCTCCTTTGATGATCATATCATTAGGGCCACAAGGATCCCTAGAAGTCAATTACTTCAATACGGAGAAAAAGAGGAAAATAATTGTCTTCCTCTGGTGGTGACCTACAACCCACAGCTTGAGGTACTAAGAAAAACTGCTAAAAAACATCATATCCTAGGGTTTGGAGCGGATGGATTCTGTTTCAGGACTCACCTGATTTTCATGACCTATTCTAATAGTTTCAACAGATGCTTGCGATTGGGTTCATAATTAGTCACAACGGCATAAGGACCCCCCCTCCCACTCTCCCTTGACCCTCTGTCTTTTCTTCTCTCTTTTCTCCCTCCTTTTCTTTTTTCTTTTAATATGGGCTTTTCAGATACAATATAGAAATTGCCTCAACATATGATCCTCTTATAGGCGGATATCTTATAAACATTATATTGTTCAATACACTATCATTTGAATTGTTATTTGAAAAAAGTGACACCATTTGAACTTTGGACATATTTTATATGTCTATTTTGTTATATTTTCTTCAAAGTCGAATACAAAACAATACATTTTTTCTTGATCTGCAAACTGTAAAATGTAGCATCGGCGTCTCTGCCCCGTTCTAGGCTGAGACGCCGTCCCTCTCACCTCCCCGCTCCTGGCGCGGCGTCCTCCAGCGCTTCTCTCCCCGCTGCTTCCGGCACGCGCTCCTTCCCCGGTAGTGTGCTTAGGGCGCGCGCGCGCTCCCCCTCTCTTAAAGGGACCGCGCGCGCCGTCCTAAGGAGTCCCCGGCCAATTGCCGGAGGACCTCCCATATAAAAGGCACCTCCTCCAAAATGGAGGTGCCTGAGCAATGTTGTAGCACTGTTCACTACTCTGCTTCAGCCCTCAGGTCCCGTTGCCAGTTACCTGCCAGATACCTGCCAGATTCCTGCCAGTCTGCTGTCTTATTCCTGCCTGATATCCTACTACCTGCCTGCTAGCCTGAGGTCCGACGGTCTGCCTTCCAACTCCTGTCAGTCTGTCTAAGGACCGGCTTGCCCGCTCACCTGGGAGCGCACATCTTCTACCTGCCTGCTTGCCTGAGGTCCGACAGTCTGCCTTCCAACTCCTGTCAGTCTGTCTAAGGACCAGCTTGCCCGCTCACCTGGGAGCGCTCATCTGCTGCCTGTCTGCTAGCCTACCTGGAGGCTCTGCCATCACGTGCTGTGACCACCCGCCTGTCCAGAGACTCCTGCCCGCTCACCTGGGAGCGCTCATCTGCTACCTGTCTGTTGGTCTTCCTGGAGGCTCCGCCGTCACATGCTGTGACCACCCGTTTGTCCAGAGACTCTCGCCTGCTCACCTGGGAGCTCACGTCTATCATCAGCCGCCACAGGTCGTACCAATCCTTTACCCAGAGACTGCCCCGGTCACTTGCCGTGACCTCCTGCCCGTTCATCCAGAGACTGCCCCGGTCACTTGCCGTGACCTCCTGCCCGTTCATCCAGAGACTGCTCCGGTCACTTGCCGTGACCTCCTGCCCGTTCATCCAGTGACTGCCCCGGTCACTTGCCGTGACCTCCTGTCCGTTCATTCAGAGACTGTCCCGGTCACCTGCTGTGACTGCCTGCCCGTCTACCTGGGTCGCCACCCGCTCCCTTACAAGGACCGCCCCCTTGTATAGTAGCTCAGAGGTTCCGCCTCCCAGACCCGTTACATAAAATGATTCATAATTAATTCTTAATTAATGTTTAATTGATATTTAATAAAACAGATTGAATATAAAAACTTCATATCCTATACAAAAGTGATTGGCATAATTATAAAAGGAGAAGAAAAGGAAAAATGTGTTTGAAAGCACTCAGGATCACCAAAAATACAAATAAATAATAATATTGAAGTTTATTAAACAAAGAAAAAAACAAAACAATTAAAAACACTTAAAGGGAATCTGTCATCCCCTGGGACCTATCAGACCACTAATATGGGCATACAGGTGATAGAAATGTGAATCTATACTTACCTGTATGGCCCATATTGGCGGTCTTGTGGCTGTGAAATTGCTTTTTATTACTTGTGGGTTATGCTGTGTTTCTGTCCGGGGGACGGGAAGAAATCCCACCTACTTTTTTAATTAAAATATTTCTCCCCTCCCCTGCACGTCACAGAGCCCTGTGACGTGCAGTACCCATGGCCGGATCCTGCGCCTGCGCACTTGACCTGTTATTTCCCTGCCGTCTGTGTACAAGTGTAGAGCAGGGATCTAGTGCGCAGGCGCCGGGAAGTCAGAGTGACTCGCCTGCGCACAAGTTCCCTGCTCTACACTTGTAGATCCGGCCATGGGAACTGTGACGGGCAGGGGAGGTGAGAAATATCTTAATTAAACTGTGACGGGCAGGGGAGGTGAGAAATATTTTAATTAAACAAGTAGGTGGGATTTCTTCCCGTCCCCCGGACGGGAGCACAGCGTAACCAACAAGTAATAAAAAGCAATTTCACAGCCGCAAGACTGCTAATATGGGACATACAGGTAAGTATAATACCTCATCTAATTGATACATATAAATATCAAACAACCTCCTCCTATGTATCAGGTGCCAAAATATCTAAAGCTACTCTGGACAAGCAGTTTGTGACGCCCTCCCTGAGCCGTTTGGGGGGTGTACTCAGACGGCGGGCCGGTGGTATGGTGTGGTGGGATGTCGTCGTGGCCGTGGCCCGATCCATGCCCAGGGCTGTCACAATAAAAAGATGGGCTATTGGATGAGTGGTTGTTCGACTACGCCACCTGTGGTTTCTGGTGAAGGCCACCAGCACTGCAACAGTCCTCTGAGGCTGATGTTCTGGCAGCTTGGTTGGTACTACTCCCCACAGGTGGAGCGGCGCCTCAGGGCAGCGTAAGAAGAGAGAGGGGGTATACAGAGTAGAGCGCTGGCGGGTGCAGAGCCGCGGAGGAATGAACAGTCAGAGGCAGTAATTGAAGTCATCCAAGTCTTTACTCACAGTTGTGCTTTCTCAGCTCAGAGCTTCTCTCTGCTGTCACACGGCGAGCTGCGGCCGCCAGGGTGGGGTTCAGCACACTCCGGGTAGTTCAGGTGCACTTGACAGGACCCCCGCTCTAGTGTGTTCCTCTCTCTGGTTGTACTTGTACCGCCTTGTGTCCCCCACTGAGACCCGTACAGGTACTGCGATGTCCTATATGGGTAACTTGTAGCTCCCGGACCGACTGGGTGCCCTTTTTGGTGACTGTGGTGTGAACGTGGCGTTAGGCAGGGTCCCTCTGGATAAACGCAGATTAAGGAATACAGGTGGCAACTCTGCTCCGTCCGTATCCCCCTGGGATCCACTTAAGCCTCCAGACTTTTCTGACAGGGACGTGAAGTGCAAAGTCAGATAATCGGGGACCGGTACCCCCTCTTGCGGCAGGGTCTCTCTGGCAGGGCCAGAATAAGGGTTGCAGGTGGCAACTCCACTCCGTCTGCACCCCCCTGAGATCCTTTTGCCTGTGGAGCTTTTCTCCTCTGCTCCCCTCCTGGGCCTTCTTGATTGGACTCTGACCGGGGACAGAGCCGGCTATAACTCAACTCTGCCCCAATCCCCCATCTCGAGGCCTGAGACCGGGAACCGCAGACCCCTGAGCCGGCCGCAGCCTTGTGCTGTCAGACCGTCTCAAAGACTCACGACTAAAGACACGGTTATAAAAATGGCCTCTGATTATTTATGATTCTATTAAGTGCTACAGTAAAGTGCTTCCTCCACGCTCACTCACTACATGGTTCCCCCTGACTATTGGTTCCCCCCAACTCCTCTATTCGAGGTCGGGGCAGCACTATGGTGCTTTAGACCTCCCTGCAGAATGGGAGTGGTGTAGTGCTGAGTGTGTGGTTGGAGTCCTGTGTGGTGCTCCATCCTTACCTCGGAGAGGAGATACCACACCTTGTTCTGAGGTGCTGTACCCCTGTGGCGACTGAACCCTCAGGTTCGCGGGCTGCAATAGAGTAAAAGATTGGTACATTTCAGACATTCAAAAAATTTTAAATGCTTTGTAAACAATAAACAATCTTCCCTTTATGGGAGGCTCAGATACTTTAACGTTACAGGATATATGGTATAAACATATTCAACATTAAAGAGACATTATGCATGTAGAAAAATATTAGATAAAAAGTGTTAGCTCAGCAGCATGAGGGACCTGTCCAAAACCCTCAACGTAAGCCCTGGGGTGGCTGCAGGGCATAAAGATCCCGAGTTGGACCTCCAGTAGAGCCACAACCAGACAGGTTTTGCTTCTGAGGTCAGAGGTAGAGATGATTTTGCATACAACCAATAGGGGGCACCTAAATAGGTGCAAACTATGTACAATGTTAGTCTGTCTACTGCTCAATGTCCGCAGGGACAAATGTTTGTTTCAGATAAACCGGGTGTAAAAAGGAACATGAAAACAAATAAAAGTTCACACAACAGGGAGGTGCATCCTCCGGGGCTGCTCAACAGTGGTATCCCCACTGGGGAAAAAGCTCGTGCTTGCCGACGAAGCCTGACCGGTCCTCTGCGACCAGGTGTGTGGATGCATCTTCTTTAAACACCCTGTGGACATCCAGGGCATACCACCCACGCTCCCCGTGGTGGCGGGAGTAGGACATCAGATCACCCGGGTAGAGGTTCCGGCCAGGGTGGCCCTGCTGCAGCCGCGGCTCGACGTCCCGCCGGTTGACGAAGACGTCCCGGTTAAACTGTGGGCTACGGATGAAGCCCGATCCTGCCTCCTGGTGGAAGCGCACGATAAAGCCTTCCTCCCGGGGGCTTGGACGGGTGGCCTCCGCCTGACGGGCCTTTGTTGTAGCAGCTTTGGCGCGCACCTCCAGGCGCTCACAGCGGATCCTCCTCTCTCACAGCTCCTTCTCGAGCTGGAGGAGCTCCTTATGGCAGAACTCCTCCCACCTCCGCGCTTCAGACAGGGTCTCCCGGAGGAAGCCCATCAGGTCCCCCCCCTGGTTGTTCTAGGCAAACTCTTCTGCCGCCGGGCAGGCGACTGGAGGTGTGGGCAGCGACAATAACAGGGGGCGTTGCGGGCCCTCTATTGGTGCGGACCGGTCCGGGTTGGGGCAGGTGTGCACCCAGGAGAGTGCAGGGTTCTCCGGATTGGGAGTCGGGAGGCATAGTAGGCCTCTGGAAGTGGCGGTGGCTTGGGCCTCGACCTCCAGAGCCATGAGTTGCACCCAAACGATGGCGCCCGGGGACAGGGGTGACGGCAGGAGATCTAGGAGGGCTTCGGTGCATCCCGCGCCCGGGATAGGGGTTTCGGCCTTACCCGCTCTTGGGCTGCACAGGGCCTCCTGGGCTTCCTCCGCCTGGGCTGGGGCCTCAGTAGTCAGGCGCGACGAGCTCTGGCGGCGGGCCCTGATCTTGCGCAGTACCTCTTCTCTACGTTCGGCAGCGGCCAGTTGTTGGGCCTCTTCGACCCTCCGGGTCAGATCCTGTGTTTCACCGCGGAGGAACTCGGCCTCCTCCACGGTCAGGTGTATTCCCTCCATAGTGAGGGAGGTGGCAGCTGGTGGGCCAGCGATGGAGGGCATCTCCTTCGCGGCGTCCATCTCTGCTGCAGGGTGCGGTCTCTCTAGACTTGTTGTGGATACACCCTGTCTCCTCCTCCTTTTGGGGCGGCTCCGGGGCGGCTGGCTGACGGGCACTCCTTGGGACGTCTCATCCATCTTGACGGACACTACTATGCGGACAAACTCTGATGCAAGGGGCGGTCTGTATTTTTGGCGCCATTGGAGAGCCAGGCCCACGATAGGAGGTCTTAGGTGGCTGTCGTTTTTGCACATAATGGCGTCCGTTGTTCTTGGGCGGACGCCACATTGTGTGTATAAAGACAGTCTTTTGTGAAACGAGCACAGTACCCAGCGGCAATGGGGATTAACTTCTTCCGTTGCTGCGGGCACGCAATCCTGCCGACTTCGCCAAGTTTGTGATGCCCTCCCTGAGCCGTTTGGGGGGTGTACTCGGACGGCGGGCCGGTGGTATGGTGTGGCGGGATGTCGTCGTGGCCGTGGCCCAGTCCGTACCCAGGGCTGTCACAATAAAAAGATGGGCTATTGGATGAGTGGTTGTTCGACTACGCCACCTGTGGTTTCTGGTGAAGGCCACCAGCACTGCAACAGTCCTCTGAGGCTGATGTTCTGGCAGCTTGGTTGGTACTACTCCCCACAGGTGGAGCGGCGCCTCAGGGCAGCGGAAGAAGAGAGAAGGGGTATACAGAGTAGAGCGCTGGCGGGTGCAGAGCCGCGGAGGAAAGAACAGTCAGAGGCAGTAATTGAAATCATCCAAATCTTTACTCACAGTTGTGCTTTCTCAGCTCAGAGCTTCTCTCTGCTGTCACACGGCGAGCTGCGGCCGCCAGGGTGGGGTTCAGCACACTCCGGGTAGTTCAGGTGCACTTGACAGGACCCTCGCTCTAGTGTGTTCCTCTCTCTGGTGGTACTTTTACCGCCTTGTGTCCCCCACTGAGTCCCGTACGGGTACTGTGATGTCCTATATGGGTAACTTGTAGCTCCCGGACCGACTGGGTGCCCTTTTTGGTGACTGTGGTGTGAACGTGGCGTTAGGCCGGGTCCCTCTGGATAAACGCAGATTAAGGAATACAGGTGGCGACTCTGCTCCGTCCGTATCCTCCTGGGATCCACTTAAGCCTCCAGACTTTTATGACAGGGACGTGAAGTGCAAAGTCAGATAATCGGGGACCGGTACCCCCTCTTGCGGCAGGGTCTCTCTGGCAGGGCCAGAATAAGGGTTGCAGGTGGCGACTCCGCTCCGTCCGCTCCCCCCAGAGATCCTTTTGCCTGTGGAGCTTTTCTCCTCTGCTCCCCTCCTGGGCCTTCTTGGTTGGACTCTGACCGAGGACAGAGCCGGCTATAACTCAACTCTGCCCCAATCCCCCGTCTCGAGGCCTGAGACCAGGAACCGCAGACCCCTGAGCTGGCCGCAGCCTTGTGCTGTCAGACCGTCCCAAAGACCCACGACTAAAGACACAGTTATAAAAATGGCCTCTGATTATATATGATTCTATTAAGTGCTACAGTAAAGTGCTTTCTCCACGCTCACTCACTACATGGTTCCCCCTGACTTTTGGTTCCCCCCAACTCCTCTATTCCAGGTCGGGGCAGCACTATGGTGCTTTAGACACCCCTGCAGCACGGGAGTGGTGTAGTGTTGAGTGTGTGGTTGGGGTCCTGTGTGGTGCTCCATCCTTACCTCGGAGAGGAGACACCACACCTCGTTCTGAGGTGCTGTACCCCTGTGGCGACTGAACCCTCAGTGGTGCCACATTCCCCCCTGGTGAAACACAGCACATCCGCGGGCTGCAATAGAGTAAAAGATTGGTACATTTCAAACATTCAAAAATTTTTAAATGCTTTGTAAACAATAAACAATCTTCCCTTTATGGGAAGCTCAGATACTTTAACGTTACAGGATATATGGTATAAACATATTCAACATTAAAGAGACATTATGCATGTAGAAAAATATTATAGAAAAAGTGTTAGCTCACCAGCATGAGGGACCTGTCCAAAACCCTCAACGTAAGCCCTGGGGTGGCTGCAGGGCATGAAGATCCCGAGTTGGACCTCCAGTAGAGCCACAACCAGACAGGTTTTGCTTCTGAGGTCAGAGGTAGAGATGATTTCGCATAAAACCAATAGGGGGCACCTAAATAGGTGCAAACTATGTACAATGTAAGTCTGTCTACTGCTCAATGTCCGCAGGGACAAATGTTTGTTTCAGATAAACCGGGTGTAAAGACGAGCATGAAAACAAATAAAAGTTCACACAACAGGGAGGTGTATCCTCCGGGGCTGCTCAACAGTGGGATCCCCACTGGGGAAAAGTCTCGTGCTTGCCGACGGAGCCTGACCGGTCCTCTGTGACCAGGTGCGTGGGGGCATCTTCTTTAAACACCCTGTGGACATCCAGGGAATACCACCCACGCTCCCCGTGGTGGCGGGTGAAGGACACCAGATCACCCGGGTAGAGATTCCGGCCAGGGTGGCCCTGCTCCAGATGCAGCTCGACGTCCCGCCGGTTGACGAAGACGTCCCAGTTAAACTGTGGGCTACGGATGAAGCCCAATCCTGCCTCCTGGTGGAAGCGCACGATAAGGCCTTCCTCCCGGCGGCTTGGACGGATGGCCTCCGCCTGATGGGCCTTTGTTTTAGCAGCTTTGGCGTGCACCTCCAGGCGCTCACAGCGGATCCTCCTCTCTCGCCGCTCCTTCTCGAGCTGGAGGAGCTCCTTACGGCAGAACTGCTCCCACCTCCGCGCTTCAGACAGGGTCTCCCGGAGGAAGCCCATCAGGTCCCCCCCCCGGTTGTCCCAGGAAACTCTTCTGCCACCAGGCAGGCGACCGGAGGTGCGGGCAGCGGCAATAACAGGGGGCGTTGCTGGCCCTCACTTGGTGCGGACCGGTCCGGGTTGGGGCAGGTGTGCACCCAGGAGAGTGCAGGGTTCTCCGGATTGGGAGTCGGGAGGCATAGTAGGCCTCCGGGAGAGGCGGTGGCTTGGGCCTCGACCTCCAGAGCCATGAGTTGCACCCAAACGATGGCGCCCGGGGACAGGGGTGACGGCAGGAGATCTAGGAGGGCTTCGGTGCATCCCGCGCCCGGGATAGGGGTTTCGGCCTTACCCGCTCTTGGGCTGCACAGGGCCTCCTGGGCTTCCTCCGCCTGGGCTGGGGCCTCAGTAGTCAGGCGCGACGAGCTTTGGTGGCGGGCCTTGATCTTGCGCAGCACCTCTTCCCTCCATTCGGCAGCGGCCAGTTGTTGGGTCTCTTCGACCCTCCGGGTCAGATCCTGCGTTTCACCGCGGAGGAACTCGGCCTACTCCACGGTCAGGTGTATTCCCTCCATAGTGAGGGAGGTGGCAGCTGGTGGGCCAGCGACGGAGGGCATCTCCTTCGCGGCGTCCATCTCTGCTGCAGGGTGCGGTCTCTCTGGACTTGTTGTGGCTACACTCTGTCTCCTCCTCCTTTTGGGGCGGCTCCAGGGCGGCTGGCTGACGGGCACACCTTGGGACGTCCCATCCATCTTGACGGACACTACTATGCGGACAGTCTCTGATGCAAGGGGCGGTCTGTATTTTTGGCGCCATTGGGGAGCCAGGCCCACGATAGGAGGTCTTAGGTGGCTGTCGTTTTTGCACATAATGGCGTCCGTTGTTCTTGGGCGGACGCCACATTGAGTGTATAAAGACAGTCTTTTGTGAAACGCGCACAGTACCCGGCGGCAATGGGGACTAACTTCTTCCGTTGCTGCGGGCACGCAATCCTGCCGACTACGCCATGTTTGTGATGCCCTCCCTGAGCCGTTTGGGGGGTGTACTCGGATGGCGGGCCGGTGGTATGTTGTGGCGGGATGTCGTCGTGGCCGTGGCCCGGTCCGTGCCCAGGGCTGTCACAATAAAAAGATGGGCTTTTGGATGAGTGGTTGTTCGACTACGCCACCTGTGGTTTCTGGTGAAGGCCACCAGCACTGCAACAGTCCTCTGAGGCTGATGTTCTGGCAGCCTGGTTGGTACTACTCCCCACAGGTGGAGCGGCGCCTCAGGGCAGCGTAAGAAGAGAGAGGGGGTATACAGAGTAGAGCGCTGGCGGGTGCAGAGCCACGGAGGAATGAACAGTCAGAGGCAGTAATTGAAGTCATCCAAGTCTTTACTCACAGTTGTGCTTTCTCAGCTCAGAGCTTCTCTCTGCTGTCACACGGCGAGCTGCGGCCGCCAGGGTGGGGTTCAGCACACTCCGGGTAGTTCAGGTGCACTTGACAGGACCCACGCTCTAGTGTGTTCCTCTCTCTGGTTGTACTTGTACAGCCTTGTGTCCCCCACTGAGTCCCGTACAGGTACTGCGATGTCCTATATGGGTAACTTGTAGCTCCAGGACCGACTGGGTGCCCTTTTTGGTGACTGTGGTGTGAACGTGGCGTTAGGCCGGGTCCCTCTGGATAAACGCAGATTAAGGAATACAGGTGGCGACTCCGCTCTGTCCGTATCCCCCTGGGATCCACTTAAGCCTCCAGACTTTTCTGACAGGAACATGAAGTGCAAAGTCAGATAATCGGGGACCGGTACCCCCTCTTGCGGCAGGGTCTCTCTGGCAGGGCCAGAATAAGGGTTGCAGGTGGCGACTCCGCTCCGTCCGCACCCCCCTCAGATCCTTTTGCCTGTGGAGCTTTTCTCCTCTGCTCCCCTCCTGGGCCTTCTTGGTTGGACTCTGACCGGGGACAGAGCCGGCTATAACTCAACTCTGACCCAATCCCCCGTCTCGAGGCCTGAGACCAGTAACCGCAGACCCCTGAGCCGGCCGCAGCCTTGTGCTGTCAGACCATCCCAAAGACCCAAGACTAAAGACACGGTTATAAAAATGGCCTCTGATTATATATGATTCTATTAAGTGCTAAAGTAAAGTGCTTCCTCCACCCTCACTCACTACATGGTTCCCCCTGACTTTTGGTTACCCCCAACTCCTCTATTCTGGGTCGAGGCAGCACTATGGTGCTTTAGACCCCCCTGCAGAACAAGATTGGTGTAGTGTTGAGTGTGTGGTTGGGGTCCTGGGTGGTGCTCCATCCTTACCTCGGAGAGGAGATACCACACCTCGTTCTGAGATGCAGTACCCCTGTGGCGACTGAACCCTCAGGGGCGCCACAAATGTAACACCAAATGTGTAAAGAGGGTCCAATGCCCCTGCAATATCCAAGTCCAGTTCAATCTATTTTAGCTAGCACATATAAAGAACATCTATGCATAGGTATAAATAGCAATTGAAAAAAAGTGCATGTGACAGGGGGCAATGTAGAAAATTAATAATGCCAGCAAATCCAAAGTTCATATAAAAGCACAGGTCTAGTAGTTCAAAGCTCAAATAGTCTATAGTAGAAAAAGACCTGTACTGAAACACAGTCTACCTGTTAGTAGACAGCACAGAACCCACTTATACAATACAAGCAGAATGGTTGCTGATAGACCTGTGCATCATCAGTGGCTTCTGGTAGACCTGTACATGATCAAATGGATGAGGGAAGAGCCTGTTCTCCTGTTATGTATATGCTCCTGCCCCAGCATCAGCACATCAAACTCCATAAAACAGACACATTACCTTTGCAGATGATTTTTTTGTGTTTACCAGTGTAATCAGACCCAAATTTAAAATAATGCTTTGTAAAAATAATATCAAGAAGTCACATCAAAACTCCAATCTTCATATCAGATCCAGTGTTATCTTGGTATAATTTATTACGTATAACAGTAAATCCTTTATCATTTTGAACACAAGTATATCAACTTTTTAAATCTAAAGAACAAATCAAAGTGACTTCTGAGATATCCAGAGTATTAATACACTGCAAAAATCATTTGTAGCTAATGATAGGTGCATTTGTATCCTTATATCAAGATAAGTCTTTGTCTAATGCCAAGATGTCTCATGTTCTATGGACTTTGATTAAAATTTGGGCAAACAAGTCCTTGTGAACTTAGGGTTAAAATATTGATTCTTCAGTCTATATTTAATGCTATCGCCATTATTTTTTACTAGATGGATGGCATTGAATTGAAGTAAAAAGAATATTGCATAATTATTAATTCTGATAATTCTATCATTAGAACGAGGGACTGGAGATTTCCATTCCCAATCACAATCCACTGCTCTTCTTGGCACAATATATGCATCTGCATCATGTGCACATAAGTATTGGAAGACGACCACCATACCAACTACCACTGCATAAACTAAACTACTATCAGTTCCCAGTGGAGACGTGGCTGTGCTAATTTCATCTTATAATTTATTTATGTTAGTGAACAAACCTTGATTGTGAGAAAAGTAAAATGCGATTCCGCAGCTGCCAATTCAGAGATGGAGACTGGGCCAGCAATATCCAACCACTCCACTGGCAGAACAGGCTACAATATATCAACATAATTCATTTCTGGCATTCAGAAAATATTTGGGAGCAGAATTGTAAAGATTAATGTAGGATTTAGTTTGGAGTGGATATTTATTGTAAGAAACAAACATGATGTGAGTCATGTCTTAAAATCATTTCACTTTAAAGTAATTTTTCTTAAATGATCACTGTGCTTTCAGACCACTAGATCTCATTTGATGTATTATGGGCAAAAACCCAAAGAGATGAACTTTAATATAAGTTGGTGTGCATGCAGCATGTAAGCGTGTGTTCACACTGGCCACCAAACAGACAAAACCCAAGATAAAAACATAATAAGCAAATACCCCGCAGTAAATAGATAAATATCAATAGTGCATGAAAATAATATAGGATGCTTAATTAACATAATTTTGACTTAAAAAAAAGTAAAAGCCACCCCACACGTCAAGGTGACCCTATTCGGGACAGTCCTAACCTCTATTATTAAAAGCTTACCATTTGTCAAGTGACGTACATTTGAATAAGTCCAATATGACTAACCAGATTAATTACAGGTTTTGGTATAAATTATATTACCACATGTCAAACAATTTACCAGTTGGTGCAGTAGATTCTAAGAAAACCAACAGATGCAACATTGATGATCTGCATGTTTTGAGTCTGTGTATTTGAATAATTAATTGAAAGGCGGTGTGTTCAAAATAATAGCAGTGCGGAGTTCAATTAGTGAGGTCAATCATTCTGTGAAGAAACAGCTGTGAATCAGGTGGCCCTTATTTAAGGGTGAAGCAAGTATTTGTGTACATTTCTCCTTGAAAGCCTGATAAATATGGTTCGTTCGAGACAGTGTTCAGAAGAAATGCGTACTTTGATTAAAAAGTTGATTGGAGAGGGTAAAAGTTATAAAGAAGTGCAGACAATGATAGGCTGTTCAGCTAAAATGATCTGCAATGCTTTAAAATGGAAGACTACCATTCGAATGAGAAAAAAGGAAAGGATGATCCAGCATATCAGGCTAGTTTCTTAAAATAAAACATAGCTTTTATTGTGCTCATTAAAACATTGCTACACATCAATTGTCCATGTGGTGCACTACAAGGATCAGGACCCAAGCGTTTCAACGTTTAAGTCTTAATCAGTTGTGCATTTACCATTCGAATGGGTCGAATGATAGTCAGAATGGCAAAGGCTCAGCTAATGATCAGCTCCAGGAGATCAAAGACAGTCTTAAGTTACCTGTGAGTTCTGTGTGTGAAGCTAATTTCTTAGCAAGAAGTCCCTGCAAAAAGTACGAAAAGTGGACAGTAGAAGATTGGAAATGGGTGATTTGGAGTAATGAGACGAAAGTCAATAGACTAGGCTCTGATGAGTGCAAAAACAAGGTAAAAAGGGGCTAACGGATTGAGAAATTGAAGGAACTGTCAAGTTCAGTGGAAGAAGCCTGATGATATGGGGTTGTTTCACAGCCAAAGCCATTGGATATTTCACCATGATCAATGGTGGTCTCAGTGCTGAAAAATATATATATACTCAAGGAGATGCAACAAAAATTTGAGGAAACGGGCTATCCTCTTGACTTGTTACAACAATCCATGCAATCTCCAATTTGTACACGCACCCCAACATCTAACCGGATCCCGTTTGTACATAAATACCATCCGGCAGCATTCATACTCCATAAAAAAATCTGACAACACTGGAACATTCTTAAAAGCGCCTATCCATCTGTACCTGAATTAAATTATCCTTCCCTCCCATGTTTCAAAAGAGACCCTAATATTAAAGATCGTCTCATCCATGCCGATTTTGGCATGGCAAAAAGCTCGCCATGCCAGGGGTTTCTGGAGACACCAAAGACTGGTACGTTCCTTTGTCATCAGTGCTACCAATGTGGCAACATTCTCCGTGGGAACACCATATATCATCCTCACTTGGGTAAACAATATCCCATCAAAGATTATCACATGATTAATTCCACTTTTGAAGTATGCCTCATCAAGTGCCCCTGTGGCCTTATTTATATAGGTAAAATGACCCAGCCCATTAGGGATCGTATTTCTAAGCACAAGTCCACCATACGCTAAAAGAATTTGCTGCTCCCATTACCATACCATTTTGCATCGGCCAATCATTCAGTGTTTCAATTGAAATTTCAGGTGATTGAGCATGTCCCTCCACCACGACGTGGAGGGGACTGTATTCGCATGCTCAAATACAAGGAGGCCTACTGGATACACAAATTGCAATCTTTAAGTCCTAGAGGTCTTAACAGGGAATTTGACCTCCTCTTGTACACTTGAACGGTTCATAGTTGTGATTACTACGACATTGTTCTACTTAAAGCCCCCTACATGTTTTGTAATAATCTCTTTGAGACTTGTTCCTGTGCCATCACTGTCTCAGCAATGTATATGACTAGTGTTGAGCGATACCTTCCGATATCAGGAAATATCGTATCGGATTGGATCGGGCCGATACCCAAAAAGTATCGGATATCGCCGATTCCGATACCGGAAACCAATGCAAGTCAATGGGACACAAATATCGGAATGAAAATAAACCCTTTCTTTCCTTGTAGGTTAATTCTACATGAAGTAAAACAACTAAGAATAATGTAGAATGACATGAAAAGCCGGCAATTCAGCAGCGGCATTCACCGGTACCCGACAATTTACAACAGAAAGAATAGAGCTTCACACATAGATTAGATAGATAGAAACATGTCAGTCACATATATATGAAGTACAGTGACAGTGCTGCTTACTGTACTTGTCATTTAGTGTAAAGGATTTATTAAAAAAAATATTAGTGTTTTCGTGCACCGTCTCTTTAAAAAAGCCGGCCGGCAATTCAGCAGCGGTACCCGACAATTTATAACAGACAGAATAGAGCTTCACACATAGATTAGATAGATAGAAACATGTCAGCCACATATATAAGAAGTACAGTGACAGTGTTGCTTACTGTACTTGTCATTTAGTGTAAAGGATTTATTTAAACAAATAATAGTGTTTTCATGCACCGTCTCTTTAAGAAAGCCGGCTGGCAATTCAGCATCTGTACCCGACAATTTAGAATAGAAAGAATAGAGAATCACACATAGATTAGATAGATAGAAACATGTCAGTCACATATATATGAAGTACAGTGATAGTGTTGATTACTGTACTTGTCATTTAGTGTTAAAATAAAGGATTTATTTAAAAAAAAATTGGCGCGGGGTTCCCCTTAATTTTAGGCTCTAGCGGAGGTTAAGCAGACAGCTGGGGCAAATGTTTGAAGCCTGGGAAGGGGGTAATACCCACGGAGCTTCCCAGGCTACTAATATCAGCCCCCAGCTGAATACCTAGCCTTTACTAGCTATTAAAATGGGGGAACCCCCCAAAAAAAATAACGTGGGGTCCCCCCTAATTTAATAGCTAGCACAGGCTAGGCAGACAGCTGGGGGCTGATATTAATAGCCCAGGAAGGGTGCCATGAATATTGGCCCCCTCCCAGGCTAGAAACACCAGCCGTCAGCCGCCCCAGAAATGGCGCATCCATAGGATGCGCCAATTCTGGCACTTAGCCTCGCTCTTCCACGCTGCCCTGTAGCGGTGGCAGTGGGGTAATAGGGTTGGGGTTGATGTCAGCTTATAATGCCAGCTGACATCAAGCCCAGGTTAGTAATGGAGAGGCGTCTATAAGACACCCCCATTACTAACCCCATAGTCAAAGTTAAAAAAAACACAAACACCCAGAATAAAGTCCTTTAATTGAAATAAAGACACAATCCTTTATTGTTCTAAATTAAACCATAGTTACCATCACGCCCATTCCAGCTGAAGACAACGATCTCCTGCAATAAAAGTAAAATAATAAAGCAACCTCATCCTTACCTTTCCATGGTTCCCACGACAGCTTCAGCTCTGCTACATCGAGATGACAGGCTGGACCGCAGCAGAACGCTGCCATTCAGCCTGTCATCCCGCAGACACTGAGAAGCGCAGGCATGCTTGCGCTCCTCAGTGTCTCTCTGTGACGTCATCCAGATGAGCCGAGTTCATGTCCAATGAACTCAGCTCACCTCATGCACGTCACTGACAGCGTGGGAAAATTCTCACGCTGAAGTGCTGAGTGCAGGAGAATTTTCCCACGCTGTCAGTGACGTACATGAGGTGAGCTGAGTTCATTGGACATGACCTCGGCTCATCTGGATGCCGTCACAGCCAGACACTGAGGAGTGGAAGTATGCCTGCGCTTCTCAGTGTCTGCGGGATGACAGGATGGATGGCAGCGTTCTGCTGCGGTCCAGCCTGTCATCTCGATGTAGCAGAGCTGAAGCTGTCGTGGGAGCCATGGAAAGGTAAGGATGATGTTGCTTTATTATTTTACTTTTATTGCAGGAGATCGTTGGCTTCAGCTGGAATGGGCGTGATGGTAAGTATGGTTTAATTTAGAACAATAAAGAATTGTGTGTTTATTTCAATTAAAGGACTTTTTTCTGGGTGTTGTGTTTTTTGAAATACTTTACTAGAAATTCATGGTGGTCATGTCTAATATTAGCGTGACCCCATGAATTTCGGGCTTAGGGCCAACTGATAATGCCTAGCTGGCCTTAACCCCTTTATTACCCAGTGAGCCACCGCACCAGGGCCCTGGATGAGTTGGGTACAGCGCCAGAAGATGGCGCTTCTATGAACGCGCCATTTTCTGGGGCGGCTGCGGACTGCAATTTGCAGCGGGGGTGGCCCAGAAAGCTTGGGCCTCCCTGCGCTGCGGATTCCAGCCCCCAGCTGCCTAGTTGTATCTGGCTGGGCACAAAAATAGGGCGAAGCCCCACGCATTTTTTTTTTAAATTATTTCATGAAATTCATGGAATAATTAAGAAAAAAAGGGCTTCCCTATATTGTTGTGTCCAACCAGGTACAAATAGGCAGCTGGTGGTTGGGGGCAGCCCATTCCTGCCTGCTGTACCTGGCTGGACACAAATATAGTGCGAAGCCCCACGTCAATTTTTTTTTAATTATTTCATGAAATAATTTTTTTAAAAAAGGGCTTCCCTATATTGTTGTGTCCGGCCAGGTACAAATAGGAAGCTGGTGGTTGGGGGCAGCCTGTTCCTGCCTGCTGTACCTGGCTGGACACAAATATAGGGCGAAGCCCCACGTCAATTTTTTTTAAAATAAATCCTTTATTTTAACACTAAATGACATTTGAGGAGTTAATAAAGATGCAGTCCCTAAATTATTATTTATTTTTTAATTAATTTTTCCCAAAACTTTTGACGTGGGCTTCGCCATATTTTTGTATGCCAGCCAGGTACAGCATCCAGCTTCTATGAACGCGCCATTTTCCGGGGTGGCTGCGGACTGCAATTTTCAGCGGGGGGGGGGGGCAGAAAGCTTGGGCCTCCCTGCGCTGCAGATTCCATCCCCCAGCTGCCTAGTTGTACCTGGCTGGACACAAAAATAGGGAGAAGCTTCAAGTATTTTTTTTTTTTAATTATTTCATGAAATTCATGAAATAATTAAGAAAAAAAGGGCTTCCCTATATTGTTGTGTCCAACCAGGTACAAATAGGCAGCTGGTGGTTGGGGGCAGCCCGTTCCTGCCTGCTGTACCTGGCTGGACACAAATATAGTGCGAAGCCCCACGTCAATTTTTTTTAAATCATTTCAGGAAATTCATGAAATAATTAAAAAAAATTGATGTGGGGCTTCACCCTATATTTGTGTCCAGTCAGGTACAGCAGGCAGGAACGGGCTGCCCCCAACCACCAGCTGCCTATTTGTACCTAGCCGGACACAACAATATAGGGAAGCCCTTTTTTTCTTAATTATTCCATGAATTTCATGAATTTAAAAAAAAAAACGTGGAGCTTCGCCCTATTTTTGTGTCTAGCCAGGTACAACTAGGCAGCTGGGGGCTGGAATCTGCAGCGCAGGGAGGCCCAAGCTTTCTGGGCCCCACCCGCTGCAAATTGCAGTCCGCAGTCCGCGCGGTTCAGAGCGGTCACATTCTATGTGGCTGCTCTGAACTGGAGATCTTCGTGGGACACTCGTGGACTACTACGGAGGGGTAAGGATAAGGTTGTGGTTTATTATTTTATATTTTATTACAGGAGATCGATGGCTTCGGGGAATTAGGTGTCTAGGTGAGTATAGGTGTAGTTTTTTATTTTTTACTTTATTTTAGGTGGCGATCGGCGGGGACAGGTAATGTATGAACTAATTTCTTTTAGGTAACCACTGGCCACCAATGACATGTATTTAACATTTATTGGGGACACAGTAGGGCAATTTAAATAGCAGGATCAGGCTGATGGGAACTACTGCTCCCATCGAGCTGATCCTGCTGGCAGGAGTGGACGGGGGACAGACATAGGCCGATGGGAGTAGTAGTGTCACATCGGCCTATGTCTGCCTGCACGCACACACCCGCACACATCGCACAGACTCCCCGCAAACACACCCCGCACACATCGCACAGACACCGCGCACACCCGCACAAACATCGCGCACACACCCCGCACACACACCCCGCACACACACTAATCATGACGGGTCTGGGAGGTGAGGCTGACCTGTGCGGCCGTGGGAAAGTTCATGTGAGTTCATGCAGTCAAGCATGAACTCACATGAACCCTCTGAGGGCACCGCGGCGACTTCAAATGAACAGCTGATCGGCATCACCTGATACCTCAGCTGTTCATTTGAAATAACCGGCGGGAAAGCGCAGCACAGAACGGGAAAGCCGGCGGTGAAGTCTTTTCACTGCCGGCTTCCCCGCCCGGGTCCTTCACTCCCCACTCCTTGGAGCTGCGCTCCCCGCCCGGTCCTAACTTACGATCGGGATGGGAGGTGGCGAGGGGAGCGGAGGATCGGGGTGGGAGGCTGCGGGGAAGCAGTATGGGGCTGTGTGATTGTTTAAAAGCCGGCGGCTTTATACCGCCCGCCGGCTTTTAAACAATCAGGAGAATTCTCCCCCGCTGGGATGGCATTCTGATGACAGGCTGGATCGCGCTGCCATCCAACTTGTCATCCTTCACAGACACTGCAGAGCGCAGGCATTATGGGAACTTCCGATTCCGGTATCCGATATTGTAAAAGTATCGGAATTAAGTATCGGAATTCCGATACCGCGAATATCGGCCGATACCCGATATTACAGTATCGGAATGCTCAACACTATATATGACCCAATTATGCTAGTTTTTGACTCTGACCATAAGAATTTCCAGTGAATATGTTCGATTCCATTATGATGGTTCTCCCTGAAGATAACTTGATATAAGGTATAGTATTTGCATAAGTACTAATTGATCTATTCATATGTCTAACAAATACCTTGTTATTTTCTAGAATCTGCCTTAACATCCACATTTCCCCTCCTGATTCCCATCCTACACCTCCGGACCATCCCTTACAACCTTGGTTCCACCCATTCTTGTCATCCCCAGTAATGGACGCTATCTGTAGCACTGTGGAACGCATAATATCGGTGGTGGAATGCACTCGGTGCGTCACCTCCGCCCATGTGATCCACCGACATCCAATAAGACCTGTCGATGTCATCGTGGCGTCATTTCCGGTCTCGCAGGTTAGGACCTGCAGGACCGGAAATGACACCACGATGACTGGAGCACATCCACGGCGTATGCATCACACTGACACCAATCCTGGGCTCCTAATTGCCTCTAGATTCTGCCCAATCTCTATTTAAATGCCCTTCTAGCATTTCTCTCCTGGCACCAAAAGGAACAAACGGTGGATACCGTGCTCCCACTGCCAGGACTTCCTCCTCCACTTTCAGTTTGCACTAGGGGTATTTTTCCCCTGCTTCTACCATTCCTGCTATTAGACTGGTACTTCCATTAAATCTATATACTCACCTTCTTTATGTATCCAGAGCTACCGCTCCTTTGGACACCTGTCCATTACAGGCTCACCGGTTACAATTTACTGGTACGCTTTTCATCCTTTTTTCTTTTTCCTTCCCCTTTTTCCCTGTCCCCATCCCTTTGTACCCATTGACATGTGTTGATTCCTGTCGTTTACTGATATTGTCATTGTTATATTCACTTTGATACATGACTATTTTTACTGTGACCTTACACTTGTACCACCATTTATTTCTGTTTTGTTATTTTATTTTGGTACACTGATGAAGGTTAACTGTGACCGAAACATTTACTTTTATTTTTTGTACTTCATTTCCCCTATTAAAATTTGATAAAGAATCTATTTGAGTCATATGAGTGCCAAGTTTTTCAATATAGACTATTGGCTTTGGACCTTACTTGTGCACCAACCCACTCCAGGAGTGCGGTAGTTTTTTGTATACTCAGTGCTGAGCTATGTGTGAGTATCCAACAAGACAAGTTACTTTGCACACTCCAGTACTATGGGTATGAATAGGATGACATAGTGTTCCAGCAGGACAAAGACCAGAAGCATACATCGAGATTGGCGAAAAAATGGTTCAATGACAATGAAGTAGAGGTGCTGGATTAGCCTCCACAGTCCCCAGACCTCAACCCAATTGAACCCTTATGGGTAGAGTTGAAGAAAAAACTGTATACATACCCAAGTGAGTCGACCAGTATGCACCAACTTTGGGAATGTGTAGAAGAGACCTGGGATCAGATTTTGGTCAAGACATAATTGAATCTGATCAAGAGCATGCCCAGAAGGATTCAGGTAGTGTTGAAAGACAAAAATGGATTTATAAAATATTTAAACAATAATAAAAATTTTAATTTAGATTTTTAGGAGCAAAACAGTAACAATGCAGTGACATGACAAGAATCTGCATAACTAATCATAGGCAAAATAGTCGCAAGTCAAATTTATGTATGAGATAGCCAAGATGATTGTCTATAAAATAATGGTAGTCTCATGTTCGAAGTAGTAGTGGATAGTGAGATATAGAGCTTGAAAGTCAAAAGTTCAAAACATTGTTACCCTTTTGCTCATCACTGTATATATAGCGCTGTCCTCAGTAGTGTAGCTACCAGGAGGGCAGAAGGTGAGGTCACCCCAGACCCCTGAATCATAGAGGCCCACCCGAATCTTACACCACTCCAAACTGTATCTCTGTGGGCAGCACACCAATACAGTTCATCTTTACATTCTGAATGGCTTCACTATCTTTGCACCCCATATACTATACAATACCATCAATTTTTGTGTTCCAACAGTCTTAGAGGGATCTATCCACTGTGGGTTAGTGTCAGACCAATAGCGGTGGTTTTGTTTGTTAACTTCACCATTCACAAAAAAGTTTGCCTCATCACTGAACATAATGTTCTGTGTAAACTGAGGGTCCTGTTCCAATTTTTGTTTTGCCCATTCTGCAAATTCAGTGCGCCGATCTGGGTCATCCTAATATCCGCCGAAGGGATGTTTGACTGATGCCACTCTCAAGTGACATGCGGCGAGTTCTACGCTGTGGGCTCTTGCTGAATGAAGCTAGGACAGCCACTGATGTTTCTTCATTAATGACAGTTTTCTTGAGTCCACATTTTGGCAAATCCAACACTGAACCTGTTTCACGAAATTTGGCAAGCAGTTTGCTAACTGTAGCATGGGAGATGGGTGGTCTCGTAGGGTGTCTTGCATTGAAATCTGCTGAAATGACCTGGGTACTGCGTTCATCAAACATCAACACAATTTCTATCCGCTCCTCATGTGTTAACCTCTGCGACATGTCAATGGCTGTAAACAAAGAGAAACTTGTAAGTAACTCATGAAAAAATAAAGTTACGTTAAAACCAAGCACACCATTGTTTTTCTTATGAAATTCTCAATAAGTCTGATGTGTCACATGACCCTTTTCCCAATGAAAAAAATAAAGTTGGATCCAAAATGGCTGACTTCAAAATGGCCACCATGGTCACCACCCATCTGGAAAAGTTTTCCCCCTCCGATATACTAATATGCCACAAACAGGAAGTTGATATCACCAACCATTCCCATTTAATTTAGGTGTATCCATATAAATGGCCCACCCTGTAGTGTCCTCTCCAATTTACTGCCCATTTATCATACAACAGTATATCCACCTCCCAATCCAACCATAGATATCATCTAATCCTTTGTATTACTTGGATATTTGGGTTATTGTTGTGGATTTATCACTGCTAAAATCAGTAGAAATTACACCTGAATTACATTGTATGGCAGTAATGACATTGTGTCACCTTGTAAAAGGTTTCAGAGGTCAAGGTAGATAATTAAAGTCCATTTCATCTATATGCTAATGAATTGGCTGCGTGACCTGGTCTGGTCCCTTTAAATAACATCTGCTGCTCCTGTTGATGACACCACGGAATGTTGTGGTTTCTGGCTCCGCCCCCTTGCATTATGACATCACACACATTATATAAGGAGCTGCAGAGACAACATTCCATCTGAAAGTTGCAGTTATTGGAGAGAGAGGTAAGTCGGCTCTATGTCACCTCTTGTTGTGTCCTTCATTCTCTTCTTTCATCTATTTCTCATTTATTTTTTATTCATTAAGGATTCTTTATTCTATATAATACAACAGGTCCAAAATAAATACTGAACCCCTCAGATTAGGTGACGTACATGTTTTACAGCATTTCTTCCAATAGTAAAGACAGATACATCCCGTCACATCCTATATATCCAAGTGCAGAAATGACAGTGATTTACCGATTCTCCATCACATCTTATTGGTTTCTGACTTACTTGCTCATCACATCCATAGAATAGTTATAGAATAATTATAATTGAAAGAATCCCCTCAGCCATAACTGGAACACAACAACTTCTCAATTTTTGGGCCATGTATTGTTTTACAATCATTCAAATCTGGGAGATGAACGTTATATCCTGTAAAGCGAACACATGTAACCTGAAGATGCAGTAATTATGTAATTGTCTGGTGTTATTGAGACATATAGTGATATACAATCCAGATCAAAAATTTAAATCCAACCAATATTGGGAAATACCTGTACAACACCAATGTATATACATATTAGCTCCATATATAGTGAAACTATTTAAATAGTTCCCCATATTGGTAGGATTCCTATTGTTTGATCTCTAGTGTATTGAGCAATGCACTTCAATGGAAGCTGGCAGTAACAGCCACCACTTGGAAGATCACGGAATGTTGGGGTTGTTGATTCCGCCCCCATTAGATACTTCATGTGATGTCACTGAATGTTATGGTTGTTAGCTCTGCCCACATTAGCTCTTATTTTTCATGTCATGGAATGTTCTCGTTGCTGGTTTTGCCCCCATCATCTACTATTTGTAATGTTTTGGTTGTTGGTCCCTGATTTGGCACCCAGATAAGCCAAGCTGAAGGATGATGATAATGGACTTTATCTTGTTACCTCATGAACATTCTTGGCGTTGCCCCTCAGGAGGTGGCCAGTTGACATTTACTTGTGTTCAACTATATAAAGTGTGCTGCTTATCTGATGGTTAGTGCTGCGCTCACTCATTACTAGTGATGGGCGAGCACTAAAATGCTCGGGTGCTCATTGCTTGAGCCAAGCACATTCGAATACTCGGTTGCTCGACTCGAGCAATGAGCCCAATGTAAGTCTATGGGAAATTCAAGCATTTTTCAGGCGGGTCTTCTATACTGTTATTGCATATGCAGTGAGTGGCAGGTCTGCCCAAAATTTGGAAACACCCCAATACCCCTTTGAAAATTTGGATGCACCCCAATACCCCTTTGAAAATTTGGACGCACCCCAAAACCCCTTTGAAGAGACTTAGAGGATGTTCCCATAATTAGGAAGTGGGTCTCCCATACTGTTTGCCTATGCAGTGAATGCAAGGGTTGCCAAAAATTTGGAGGCACTCCAATGCCCCTTGGAAGAGACGTGGAGGTCAGAGGGCCTCCTGAAAACAATGTTCCCATTATTAGGAAGTGGGTCTCCCATTGTGTTTGTCTATGCAGTGAATTCAAGGGTTGCCAAAAATGGGCACTCGGCATGATGGGAGGAAGGAGGTTCAGGGTGAAGAATATGTGGTCCAGACTCACGGCTACTGAGAATTGACCGTGTGGAAGACAGGGTGGTGGTGGTGGTGGCTAAGTGACTGGAAGCATTATCTGCTATCCAACCAATAACCTTTTCACACTGCTCTGTATTCAATAGTGGTGTTCTGCGGTCCCCTATTAATTGGGACAGGAAGGTCGAGCGAGAAGATGTGGGTGTTTGTTGTGGCACAATTTCAGATTGCCCACGACCTTGGCCTCTGCATGCACCATCACATCAACTTCCCCGTCCCTTGCCACGTGCCTTGCCCATCTTAAATGAAGGACAATATCTTCCACGCTCACTACAAATGGCTGAATTTGGAGCGAACTTATATGTGATCCGTGTGACGGACAAACCACAGTTTTAAATAGCTGGCCTGTAGGTGACTATTTTGAACAGCAAACTTGTGTCAATAGCTTCACTGACACACTGAAATTTTTTTAATGGAGGCCAGAAATGGCAGTATTTTCAGTGCAAATATATGTGATCTGTGCGACGGACAAATCACAGTTTTAAATAGCTGGACCTGGCTGTATTCTGCAATGCCAACAAGCAAATAGCGCAGAAAAACGGTGTTCTCTGGTTTGCATTTTAAGCAAATAATGAGGATTAAGATCCAAAATAAAATTATTCCTGGCCACTGAGACCTGGGCCTATTTCTAGAAATATTTAACAGCAGCAGCAGACAAAACTGGAATAGAGCCTCTTGTGCTATATGCACTGCAGTCTGCTATATACACTGCCTGCCTGATATCTCTGCAGATGGATTAGTCCTCAGAAGGACTGTTTGTTGAGATGGATATGTGTCTCTAATATCGTTTTGTATACCTACACTAACTAGAAACAAGAAAATCTCTCCCTAGCTCAGCAGCACCTCTCCCTACACTGTCTGATTCTGGAGTGACTGTGACAAGCACGGCGGTGCCAGTTCTGATATAGACCTGATGACGCTGTGCAGCCATCCAATCACTATAATGCCACAACCACCATGGCTGCAGCATTACAATGAGTGGCAGGCAATCCCTGCATGTTGATTGGCGCTCTAAAGAGCACCATATATGCAGGGAGGGGACCCGAGCGCCCGCCGAGCAACCTGGAAATACTCGTCGAGCGCCGAGCATCTCGAGTAGTGAGATGCTCGAGCGAGCACCGAGCAGTAGCGAGCATGCTCGCTCATCACTACTCATTACATGTAAGTGCATTACTCTGTCTGGGTCTCCTACCACATCCAAAATATATTGAACCCCATATTAGAGCCACCACTCCTGAATTTGTCTCTTCCTATCCTACCCCTGGTATATGGGGAGAGATATCTACTCCTGTGGGAGGGATAGTTTATAGTGGCGTGGATGGAGCACACTTGATCACTCCAAAAAATAAACCAGGAGGAGATAGACAGGATGACTGAGGCACAATTGTCACCTCAGGCCTCCACCTATCCTGGACAGGTTGGGAGTTAAACTAGCAAATAAACTAAATAAATATGCTAATATAATGAATGGAATAGTGAAACAATAAGTTCTATTCATACTCTTAATGAGGAGGCTGCTCAGGTTAGGAAGGTAGCCCTTCACAGAATTACCCTTAACTACCTGTTAGCAATTGAAGGTGGAACTTGTGCTGTTATAGCTGAGGAATTCTGCTTCTGGATTGAAGATGCACATGATTAAAATGAGAGAAACATGGACATGGTAAAAGAGCTGCAACAAAAAGCTAGAGACATACATCCAAGGAGGGATGGAATTCCTTCTCCTGGATGGAGTCTATCAGAGTTTGGTTAAACAATATACTCTTAACTTTGCTAAAGCCAATAGTGGTAGTGATAGGATTGATTGTATTCATCTTGATTGCCTGGAAATTATTAATGTGATGTGTTTCTCATTGCAGGAAATGAATTATACTTTGGAATCACTGTCGACACAGACAGAAGAGGACCAATAATATGTCCGCCCCTGATTTTAACCATAGGAAGGATGACACTACAGCTACAGAGGTGACCGTCTGATAGCCTAGCTCGACTACCCACCTCTCCTGAAGACCCTTTCAGCCTTTTGAGACTTGGGTGGAGGACATCATCTCTGAAAATAGGGTCCCAGAGCTGCACCCCAACAGTTTGAGCAGCACTCTTACTCTCCGGAGTGTTTCTTGTGGTGGGATGCAGGTCTGGACAACAGTCGTCTGTCGTCCTTCTATTAGATAGATAGGAATGAATGTATGTGTGTGTATGCTTTAATAAAGATTGAGGAATTCTTAGATGAAATGACAACTATAAGGCAGCCAGGAATGGATGTCAGACATCCCATGATCTATGCAGGCTAGCTGTATACTTTGTGTAGTACGGGCTGTCAAAGGGGTCATTTCACAATAGGCAGGAACATAGGTAGCGCAGGTCTGGACCGCTGTCGTCATCCTATTAGGTAGATAGGAATGAATGTATGTGTGTCTATGCTTTAATACAGATTGAGTGAATGCTTAGATGAAATGGCAACTATAAGGCAGCCAGGAATGGATGTCAGACATCCCATCATCTATGCAGACTAGCTGTATACTTTGTGTAGTACGGGCTGTCAAAGGGGTCATTTCACAATAGGCAGGAACATAGGTAGCTAGGTTACATAATGTGTAATAATGAAACTATCAAAGGGTGAGGTACTGTGGAAGAAATGACAATTCCATTGTCCTCCCTTTGATCTTAATATCTCTACATTTTGTATAATAATTAGAAAATGTTCAATAAAAACAATTTGAACAAGAAATAGAATATCTTTTCGTGACTCCTTCATGAACATTGTGTATACTAAATACTAAAATACTGTAAGAGCCGCCCCCGGCTGAGCCAAGCTGAAGGGGGAGAATGGACTTTATCTGGTCACTTCATGAACATTCTTGATGTTGTCCCTCAGGAGGGGCCAGTTGGCATTGTAGATGTGTATAACCTTATAAAATGTGCTGCTTATCTGATGGTTAGTGCTGCGCTCACTCATTACATGTAAGTGCATTACTCAGTCACTAAGCGCTCGCTCACACAGTCATCGATTCTCTCATGCGAGAGAATAGGGCCGATTATGCTGATGTCACTTGGAGCAAACTCTGTCAGAGTTTGAGCCAAGTGTAATCTTAGGCCACGTTCACACATACAGTATTTGGTCAGTATTTTACATTAGTATTTATAAGCCAAAACCAGGAGTGGAACAATCAGAGGAAAAGTATCATAGACACATGTGCACCACTTCTGCATTTTTCACCCACTCCTGGTTTTGGCTTACAAATGCTGATATAAAATACTGACCAAATACTGAACATGTGAACGTTGCCTTAGTGTGATCTAACTCTGTTGCATAAGAGAATCGTATCATAGGTGCGGAAAAGACAGAGAACTTTTTAGTTCTCCATCTTCTCTATTCTCTGTGTCCACGGTAATGGGACTGCACTTGGATGACATCCGAGTGCAGTCTGATATTTTACAAGCATGCTACAATTTTTTTTCGCATGCCGTATCTACATGAGAAAAAAATTGCAGATCTGCACTGCCCCGTATTATAACATTGGGCCTACTGCTACCTGATAAAACATCAGATAGCACTCAGCTATGGTATATTGTCCTGTGAGCGGGCCCTTATTGTAATAAACTAACTTTCTTTTCCCTTGCAACAGCTGTCATAACATTGGTTTATTATCCAAACATGACCCCCGTCTATTACTGAGAGCTGTAGAAGACCATGTACACTCCAGCAGTAATCACTTACATTTCCTTTGTGTAATATGATTAGAGTTGAGCCACCCCCCCGTAGTGTTCAGGTTCGGTTCGGTTCGTAGAACACCGGTATGTTCGCCGAACTGTTCGTCGAACACCGTTAAAACCAATGGCAGGCAAACAAAAACACATAGAAACACATAGAAAACACCTTCAAAGGTGTCCAAAAGCTGACAAACTGCTCAGAAGACACAACTAACACATGGAAAAGTGACAAGTACATATAGTCATGCGAAAAGAAAAGAGGTGGAGGAGTAAAAGGAGGGGGAGACACAGATATAGGCATGTCATGCCCTTCTAAAATCAAGAAAGGCTGGAGTAAAAATCTAAAATCAGCCTACCAACACCCAGACGTCGTGACAAGAAAATTAAAAAAAGAAATATCTTTAGGTAGAATGGCGGTTCCATTCAGAACACTTTCCTTACAAGACGTAGTGGTATCCCCGTTGGGAGTCGTGCCAAAAACGGAACCCAATACATTCGGACTAATCCACCATTTGTCATATCCAAGGGGCAGGTCAGTAAACGACAACATCAACGTGGAACCAGGTACAGTAGTATATACTGTACATCCTTTGACAAGGCAATCAGGCGGGTCAAGAAGTTGGGAAGGGCCACCCTAATGGCCAAAACAGACGTTGAGGGGGCGCCTATTGGGCTGCTTCTGGGAAGGAGCATACTATATAGATCGCTGTTTGCCCATGTGGTGCTCCAGATCCTGCTCACTATTTGAGGCGTTTAGTTGCTTCCTCGAATGGGTTGTCATGGACGTTTCTAAGGGGGCACATATTATCCATTACCTCGACAACTTCTTATGCCTGGGCCTAAAAGATTCACCACAGTGTGAATACACGCGGCAGTCCACCTGTGAGAAGGAGAGAGCTGGAGGGAGAGCGGACACCACAGAGCCGAGGAGTTACATTGATGACATCTTAATAATCTGGACTGAGTCTGAACAAGAACTTCTAAATTTCCATGACGAATTCAATACATTTCATCCCACCATAAACTTGACATTGGACTACTCAAAAACGGAAATCAACTTCCTGGATATCACCATAAAAATTCAAAATGGTTCAATCCAGACCTCGGTGTATTGGAAACCTATTGACCATCCCACACACCTCAGACGGGGACAGCTGTCACCCAAAATACATTAAAAAGTCCATCGTCTACAGTCAGGCCCTTAGATATAATTGTATCTGTTCCAGCCCAAAGGACAGGGATGAACACTTAAACCATCTTAAAAAAGACAATTTTAAATCAAGGCTACCACCCCACCTCCTTTGATGATCAGATCATTAGGGCCACAAGGATCCCTAGAAGTCAATTACTTCAATACGGAGAAAAAGAGGAAAATAATTGTCTTCCTCTGGTGGTGACCTACAACCCACAGCTTGAGGTACTAAGAAAAACTGCTAAAAAACATCATATCCTAGGGTTTGGAGCGGATGGATTCTGTTTCAGGACTCACCTGATTTTCATGACCTATTCTAATAGTTTCAACAGATGCTTGCGATTTGGTTCATAATTAGTCACAACGGCATAAGGACCCCCCCTCCCACTCTCCCTTGACCCTCTGTCTTTTCTTCTCTCTTTTCTCCCTCCTTTTCTTTTTTCTTTTTATATGGGCTTTTCAGATACAATATAGAAATTGCCTCAACATATGATCCTCTTATAGGCGGATATCTTATAAACATTATATTGTTCAATACACTATCATTTGAATTGTTATTTGAAAAAAGTGACACCATTTGAACTTTGGACATTTTTTATATGTCTATTTTGTTATATTTTCTTCAAAGTCGAATACAAAACAATAAATTTTTTCTTGATCTGCAAACTGTAAAATGATTCATAATTAATTCTTAATTGATGTTTAATTGATATTTAATAAAACAGATTGAATATAAAAACTTCATATCCTATACAAAAGTGATTGGCATAATTATAAAAGGAGAAGAAAAGAAAAAATATGTTTGAAAGCACTCAGGATCACCAAAAATACAAATAAATAATAATATTGAAGTTTATTAAACAAAGAAAAAAACAAAACAATTAAAAACACTTAAAGGGAATCTGTCATCCCCTGGGACCTATCAGACCACTAATATGGGCATACAGGTGATAGAAATGTGAATCTATACTTACCTGTATGGCCCATATTGGCGGTCTTGTGGCTGTGAAATTGCTTTTTATTACTTGTGGGTTATGCTGTGTTTCTGTCTGGGGGACGGGAAGAAATCCCACCTACTTTTTTAATTAAAATATTTCTCCCCTCCCCTGCACGTCACAGAGCCCTGTGACGTGCAGTACCCATGGCCAGATCCTGCGCCTGCTCACTTGACCTGTTATTTCCCTGCCGTCTGTGTACAAGTGTAGAGCAGGGATCTAGTGCGCAGGCGCCGGGAAGTCAGAGTGACTCGCCTGCGCACAAGTTCCCTGCTCTACACTTGTAGATCCGGCCATGGGAACTGTGACGGGCAGGGGAGGTGAGAAATATCTTAATTAAACTGTGACGGGCAGGGGAGGTGAGAAATATTTTAATTAAACAAGTAGGTGGGATTTCTTCCCGTCCCCCGGACGGGAGCACAGCGTAACCAACAAGTAATAAAAAGCAATTTCACAGCCGCAAGACTGCTAATATGGGACATACAGGTAAGTATAATACCTCATCTAATTGATACATATAAATATCAAACAACCTCCTCCTATGTATCAGGTGCCAAAATATCTAAAGCTACTCTGGACAAGCAGTTTGTGACGCCCTCCCTGAGCCGTTTGGGGGGTGTACTCAGACGGAGGGCCGGTGGTATGGTGTGGTGGGATATCGTCGTGGCCGTGGCCCGATCCGTGCCCAGGGCTGTCACAATAAAAAGATGGGCTTTTGGATGAGTGGTTGTTCGACTACGCCACCTGTGGTTTCTGGTGAAGGCCACCAGCACTGCAACAGTCCTCTGAGGCTGATGTTCTGGCAGCTTGGTTGGTACTACTCCCCACAGGTGGAGCGGCGCCTCAGGGCAGCGTAAGAAGAGAGAGGGGGTATACAGAGTAGAGCGCTGGCGGGTGCAGAGCCGCGGAGGAATGAACAGTCAGAGGCAGTAATTGAAGTCATCCAAGTCTTTACTCACAGTTGTGCTTTCTCAGCTCAGAGCTTCTCTCTGCTGTCACACGGCGAGCTGTGGCCGCCAGGGTGGGGTTTAGCACACTCCGGGTACTTCAGGTGCACTTGACAGGACCCCCGCTCTAGCGTGTTCCTCTCTCTGGTTGTACTTGTACTGCCTTGTGTCCCCCACTGAGTCCCGTACAGGTACTGCGATGTCCTATATGGGTAACTTGTAGCTCCCGGACAGACTGGGTGCCCTTTTTGGTGACTGTGGTGTGAACGTGGCGTTAGGCAGGGTCCCTCTGGATAAACGCAGATTAAGGAATACAGGTGGCAACTCTGCTCCGTCCGTATCCCCCTGGGATCCATTTAAGCCTCCAGACTTTTCTGACAGGGACGTGAAGTGCAAAGTCAGATAATCGGGGACCGGTACCCCCTCTTGCAGCAGGGTGTCTCTGGCAGGGCCAGAATAAGGGTTGCAGGTGGCAACTCCACTCCGTCCGCACCCCCCTGAGATCCTTTTGCCTGTGGAGCTTTTCTCCTCTGCTCTCCTCCTGGGCCTTCTTGGTTGGACTCTGACCGGGGACAGAGCCGGCTATAACTCAACTCTGCCCCAATCCCCCGTCTCGAGGCCTGAGACCGGGAACCGCAGACCCCTGAGCCGGCCGCAGCCTTGTGCTGTCAGACCGTCTCAAAGACTCACGACTAAAGACACGGTTATAAAATTGGCCTCTGATTATTTATGATTCTATTAAGTGCTACAGTAAAGTGCTTCCTCCACGCTCACTCACTACATGGTTCCCCCTGACTATTGGTTCCCCCCAACTCCTCTATTCGAGGTCGGGGCAGCACTATGGTGCTTTAGACCTCCCTGCAGCACGGGAGTGGTGTAGTGTTGAGTGTGTGGTTGGCGTCCTGTGTGGTGCTCCATCCTTACCTCGGAGAGGAGATACCACACCTCGTTCTGAGGTGCTGTACCCCTGTGGCGACTGAACCCTCAGGGGCGCCACATTCCCCCCTGGTGAAACACAGCACGTCCGTGGGCTGCAATAGAGTAAAAGATTGGTACATTTCAAACATTCAAAAAATTTTAAATGCTTTGTAAACAATAAACAATCTTCCCTTTATGGGAGGCTCAGATACTTTAACGTTACAGGATATATGGTATAAACATATTCAACATTTAAGAGACATTATGCATGTAGAAAAATATTATAGAAAAAGTGTTAGCTCAGCAGCATGAGGGACCTGTCCAAAACCCTCAACGTAAGCCCTGGGGTGGCTGCAGGGCATGAAGATCCCAAGTTGGACCTCCAGTAGAGCCACAACCAGACAGGTTTTGCTTCTGAGGTCAGAGGTAGAGATGATTTCGCATAAAACCAATAGGGGGCACCTAAATAGGTGCAAACTATGTACAATGTTAGTCTGTCTGCTGCTCAATGTCCGCAGGGACAAATGTTTGTTTCAGATAAACCGGGTGTAAAGACGAGCATGAAAACAAATAAAAGTTCACACAACAGGGAGGTGTATCCGCCGGGGCTGCTCAACAGTGGGATCCCCACCGGGGAAAAGGCTCGTGCTTGCCGACGGAGCCTGACCGGTCCTCTGTGACCAGGTGCGTGGGAGCATCTTCTTTAAACACCCTGTGGACATCCAGGGCATACCACCCACGCTCCCCGTGGTGGCGGGTGAAGGACACCAGATCACCCGGGTAGAGATTCCGGCCAGGGTGGCCCTGCTCCAGCTACAGCTCGACGTCCCGCCGGTTGACGAAGACGTCCCAGTTAAACTGTGGGCTACGGATGAAGCCCCATCCTGCCTCCTGGTGGAAGCGCACGATAAGGCCTTCCTCCCGGGGGCTTGGACGGATGGCCTCCTCCTGATGGTCCTTTGTTTTAGCAGCTTTGGCGTGCACCTCCAGGTGCTCACAGCGGATCCTCCTCTCTCGCCGCTCCTTCTCGAGCTGGAGGAGCTCCTTACGGCAGAACTGCTCCCACCTCCGCGCTTCAGACAGGGTCTCCCGGAGGAAGCCCATCAGGTCCCCCCCCCTGGTTGTCCCAGGAAACTCTTCTGCCGCCAGGCAGGCGACCGGAGGTGCAGGCAGCGGCAATAACAGGGGGCGTTACTGGCCCTCAATTGGTGCGGACCGGTCCGGGTTGGGGCAGGTGTGCACCCAGGAGAGTGCAGGGTTCTCTGGATTGGGAGTCGGGAGGCATAGTAGGCCTCCGGGAGTGGCGGTGGCTTGGGCCTCGACCTCCAGAGCCATGAGTTGCACCCAAACGATGGCGCCCGGGGACAGGGGTGACGGCAGGAGATCTAGGAGGGCTTCGGTGCATCCCGCGCCCGGGATAGGGGTTTCGGCCTTACCCGCTCTTGGGCTGCACAGGGCCTCCTGGGCTTCCTCCGCCTGGGCTGGGGCCTCAGTAGTCAGGCGCGACGAGCTTTGGTGGCGGGCCTTGATCTTGCGCAACACCTCTTCCCTCCATTCGGCAGCGGCCAGTTGTTGGGTCTCTTCGACCCTCCGGGTCAGATCCTGCGTTTCACCGCGGAGGAACTCGGCCTCCTCCACGGTCAGGTGTATTCCCTCCATAGTGAGGGAGGTGGCAGCTGGTGGGCCAGCGACGGAGGGCATCTCCTTCGCGGCGTCCATCTCTGCTGCAGGGTGCGGTCTCTCTGGACTTGTTGTGGCTACACCCTGTCTCCTCCTCCTTTTGGGGCGGCTCCAGGGCGGCTGGCTGACGGGCACTCCTTGGGACGTCCCATCCATCTTGACGGACACTACTATGCGGACAGTCTCTGATGCAAGGGGCGGTCTGTATTTTTGGCGCCATTGGGGAGCCAGGCCCACGATAGGAGGTCTTAGGTGGCTGTCATTTTTGCACATAATGGCGTCCGTTGTTCTTGGGCGGACGCCACATTGAGTGTATAAAGACAGTCTTTTGTGAAACGCGCACAGTACCCGGCGGCACTGGGGATTAACTTCTTCCGTTGCTGCGGGCACGCAATCCTGCCGACTACGCCATGCTTGTGATGCCCTCCCTGAGCCGTTTGGGGGGTGTACTCGGATGGCGGGCCGGTGGTATGTTGTGGCGGGATGTTGTCGTGGCCGTGGCCCGGTCCGTGCCCAGGGCTGTCACAATAAAAAGATGGGCTTTTGGATGAGTGGTTGTTCGACTACGCCACCTGTGGTTTCTGGTGAAGGCCACCAGCACTGCAACAGTCCTCTGAGGCTGATGTTCTGGCAGCCTGGTTGGTACTACTCCCCACAGGTGGAGCAGCGCCTCAGGGCAGCGTAAGAAGAGAGAGGGGGTATACAGAGTAGAGCGCTGGCGGGTGCAGAGCCGCGGAGGAATGAACAGTCAGAGGCAGTAATTGAAGTCATCCAAGTCTTTACTCACAGTTGTGCTTTCTCAGCTCAGAGCTTCTCTCTGCTGTCACACGGCGAGCTGCGGCCGCCAGGGTGGGGTTCAGCACACTCCGGGTAGTTCAGGTGCACTTGACAGGACCCACGCTCTAGTGTGTTCCTCTCTCTGGTTGTACTTGTACCGCCTTGTGTCCCCCACTGAGTCCCGTACAGGTACTGCGATGTCCTATATGGGTAACTTGTAGCTCCAGGACCGACTGGGTGCCCTTTTTGGTGACTGTGGTGTGAACGTGGCGTTAGGCAGGGTCCCTCTGGATAAACGCAGATTAAGGAATACAGGTGGCAACTCCGCTCTGTCCGTATCCCCCTGGGATCCACTTAAGCCTCCAGACTTTTCTGACAGGAACGTGAAGTGCAAAGTCAGATAATCGGGGACCGGTACCCCTTCTTGCGGCAGGGTCTCTCTGGCAGGGCCAGAATAAGGGTTGCAGGTGGCGACTCCGCTCCGTCCGCACCCCCCTGAGATCCTTTTGCCTGTGGAGCTTTTCTCCTCTGCTCCCCTCCTGGGCCTTCTTGGTTGGACTCTGACCGGGGACAGAGCCGGCTATAACTCAACTCTGACCCAATCCCCCGTCTCGAGGCCTGAGACCGGGAACCGCAGACCCCTGAGCCGGCCGCAGCCTTGTGCTGTCAGACCGTCCCAAAGACCCAAGACTAAAGACACGGTTATAAAAATGGCCTCTGATTATATATGATTCTATTAAGTGCTAAAGTAAAGTGCTTCCTCCACCCTCACTCACTACATGGTTCCCCCTGACTTTTGGTTACCCCCAACTCCTCTATTCTGGGTCGAGGCAGCACTATGGTGCTTTAGACCCCCCTGCAGAACAAGATTGGTGTAGTTTTGAGTGTGTGGTTGGGGTCCTGTGTGGTGCTCCATCCTTACCTCGGAGAGGAGATACCACACCTCGTTCTGAGATGCAGTACCCCTGTGGCGACTGAACCCTCAGGGGCGCCACAAATGTAACACCAAATGTGTAAAGAGGGTCCAATGCCCCTGCAATATCCAAGTCCAGTTCAATCTATTTTAGCTAGCACATATAAAGAACATCTATGCATAGGTATAAATAGCAATTGAAAAAAAGTGCATGTGACAGGGGGCAATGTAGAAAATTAATAATGCCAGCAAATCCAAAGTTCATATAAAAGCACAGGTCTAGTAGTTCAAAGCTCAAATAGTCTATAGTAGAAAAAGACCTGTACTGAAACACAGTCTACCTGTTAGTAGACAGCACAGAACCCACTTATACAATACAAGCAGAATGGTTGCTGATAGACCTGTGCATCATCAGTGGCTTCTGGTAGACCTGTACATGATCAAATGGATGAGGGAAGAGCCTGTTCTCCTGTTATGTATATGCTCCTGCCCCAGCATCAGCACATCAAACTCCATAAAACAGACACATTACCTTTGCAGATGATTTTTTTGTGTTTACCAGTGTAATCAGACCCAAATTTAAAATAATGCTTTGTAAAAATAATATCAAGAAGTCACATCAAAACTCCAATCTTCATATCAGATCCAGTGTTATCTTGATATAATTTATTACGTATAACAGTAAATCCTTTATCATTTTGAACACAAGTATATCAACTTTTTAAATCTAAAGAACAGATCAAAGTGACTTCTGAGATATCCAGAGTATTAATACACTGCAAAAATCATTTGTAGCTAATGATAGGTGCATTTGTATCCTTATATCAAGATAAGTCTTTGTCTAATGCCAAGATGTCTCATGTTCTATGGACTTTGATTAAAATTTGGGCAAACAAGTCCTTGTGAACTTAGGGTTAAAATATTGATTCTTCAGTCTATATTTAATGCTATCGCCATTATTTTTTACTAGATGGATGGCATTGAATTGAAGTAAAAAGAATATTGCATAATTATTTACCTATCATTAGAACGAGGGACTGGAGATTTCCATTCCCAATCACAATCCACTGCTCTTCTTGGCACAATATATGCATCTGCATCATGTGCACATAAGTATTGGAAGACGACCACCATACCAACTACCACTGCATAAACTAAACTACTATCAGTTCCCAGTGGAGACGTGGCTGTGCTAATTTCATCTTATAATTTATTTATGTTAGTGAACAAACCTTGATTGTGAGAAAAGTAAAATGCGATTCCGCAGCTGCCAATTCAGAGATGGAGACAAGGCCAGCAATATCCAATCACTCCACTGGCAGAACAGGCTACAATATATCAACATAATTCATTTCTGGCATTCAGAAAATATTTGGGAGCAGAATTGTAAAGATTAATGTAGGATTTAGTTTGGAGTGGATATTTATTGTAAGAAACAAACATGATGTGAGTCATGTCTTAAAATCATTTCACTTTAAAGTAATTTTTCTTAAATGGTCACTGTGCTTTCAGACCACTAGATCTCATTTGATGTATTATGGGCAAAAACCCAAAGAGATGAACTTTAATATAAGTTGGTGTGCATGCAGCATGTAAGCGTGTGTTCACACTGGCCACCAAACAGACAAAACCCAAGATAAAAACATAATAAGCAAATACCCCGCAGTAAATAGATAAATATCAATAGTGCATGAAAATAATATAGGATGCTTAATTAACATAATTTTGATTTAAAAAAAAAGTAAAAGCCACCCCACACGTCAAGGTGACCCTATTCGGGACAGTCCTAACCTCTATTATTAAAAGCTTACCATTTGTCAAGTGACGTACATTTGAATAAGTCCAATATGACTAACCAGATTAATTACAGGTTTTGGTATAAATTATATTACCACATGTCAAACAATTTACCAGTTGGTGCAGTAGATTCTAAGAAAACCAACAGATGCAGCATTGATGATCTGCATGTTTTGAGTCTGTGTATTTGAATAATTAATTGAAAGGCGGTGTGTTCAAAATAATAGCAGTGTGGAGTTCAATTAGTGAGGTCAATCATTCTGTGAAAAAACAGCTGTGAATCAGGTGGCCCTTATTTAAGGGTGAAGCAAGTATTTGTGTACATTTCTCCTTGAAAGCCTGATAAATATGGTTCGTTCGAGACATTGTTCAGAAGAAATGCGTACTTTGATTAAAAAGTTGATTGGAGAGGGTAAAAGTTATAAAGAAGTGCAGACAATGATAGGCTGTTCAGCTAAAATGATCTGCAATGCTTTAAAATGGAAGACTACCATTCGAATGAGAAAAAAGGAAAGGATGATCCAGCATATCAGGCTAGTTTCTTAAAATAAAACATAGCTTTTATTGTGCTCATTAAAACATTGCTACACATCAATTGTCCATGTGGTGCACTACAAGGATCAGGACCTACGCGTTTCAACGTTTAAGTCTTAATCAGTTGTGTATTTACCATTCGAATGGATCGAATGATAGTCAGAATGGCAAAGGCTCAGCTAATGATCAGCTCCAGGAGATCAAAGACAGTCTTAAGTTACCTGTGAGTACTGTGACAGTTAGAAGACGTCTGTGTGAAGCAAATTTCTTAGCAAGAAGTCCCTGCAAAAAGTACGAAAAGTGGACAGTAGAAGATTGGAAATGGGTGATTTGGAGTAATGAGACGAAAGTCAATAGACTAGGCTCTGATGAGTGCAAATAGGTCTGGAAAAGTTGTGATGTATATACCACCATGTGCGAACCCAGAGGCTGCTGGGGATGTGTTGTCAGGGGTGATGGCCCGGCTTCAGACTAAACACCCAAACTCTCTAACTGTAATTTCTGGGGATTTCAATCGAGTAAAGATCTCATCTGCAATACCAAAGTTCTATCAATATGTCAAATGTCCTACACGGGACAACAACACACTGGATCTCCTCTTTGCTAATGTTAAGAATGCTTATTCATCGGCTGCATTACCCCCCCTGGGGAAATCTGACCACAACCTCATACTATTGTCTCCTGCTTACCAACCAGATGTCCGCAAACAACCAGTGACAATTAAAAAGATAAGGAAGTGGTGTCCAGCAGCAGAGGAGGCGTTACAAGACTGCTTTGATTGTACAGACTGGGAGGTGTTGTGTACCATGAAAGAGAATTGTGATGTTAATGAGATTACTGGCAGAGTTACTGATTACATCAACTTCTGTATGGACATTGTAGTACCTGTTCAAGAGATTCGGTGTATGCAAACAATAAGCCATGGATTACAAAAGAGTTGAAACATTTACTAAACATGAAAAAACTGGCTTTTTAAAGGAGGGACAAGGAGGCGTTGAAAATTATACAGTGAGACCTAAAGGGGAAAATTAAGATTGCCCGTGAGGCATTCAGAGTTAAATTAGAAAATCAATTTGCACAAAAAAGCTCCAGAGAGGTGTGGGCTGGAATGAAGCTAGTGACTGGGTTTAAGGCAAGGTCGGAGCAGGGGGGTGGTGGACTTAGAATGGCTAATGAAATGAATGAGTTCTTCAATATATTCAGCAATAAAGGTGCGGTAGCAGCAGGGAAGGGGGAGGAGGCCGGGGAACAACTAGCTAAATTAACAGGGGGTGAAATAGATAATTTCTCGGTCTCCAAAAATGACGTGAGGGACCAGTTTAGTAAGCTGGCCATTGGCAAAGCAGCAGGGCCTGACGGTCTCAGTCCACGTGTCCTCAGAGTGTGTGCAAATGAGTTGTGTACTGTCTTCCAGCATCTCTTTAACCAGAGCTTACAATCAAAGAGAGTACCAGTGCTATGGAAGACTTCCTGCCTGGTGCCGGTTCCCAAGACTACCTTCCCGGCTTCCCCGGGGGACTATAGACCGGTGGCCTTAACATCGCATGCGATGAAGTCCTTGGAGAGAATAGTACTTGCTCACTTGTGTCCGAGGGTGATGGCGCATACTGATGCTCTTCAGTTTGCGTACCGGCAGGGACTGGGGGTGGACGATGCTGTAGCGTCTCTGAAACAAACAGTACATTCCTTTTTGGACAATGATGGAACCACAGTGCGTGCTTTGTTCTTTGATTTCTCTAGTGCGTTCAACACATTACAGCCACTCTTACTGCGTGGAAAGTTGATTAAAATGGTGGTGGATGAGGGACTTGTGAATTGGATAATTGACTACCTGTCGGATAGGCCACAGTTTGTTAGGTGGGGGACGGCTACATCAGATAGTGTACTGAGCAGTGTCAGAGCCCCGCAGGGAACAGTGCTGTCGCCATTCCTCTTTACATTGTACACAGCTGACTTTCAGTATAAATCAGACCGTTGTCACCTCCAGAAGTACTTGGATGACTCTGTGATAGTTGGCGGTATTGGGAAGGACCAAGATGAAGAGGAATATAGAAGGGTGGTTGCGGACTTTGTAGTACGGTGCCAGGCTAACCATCTAGAACTAAATGTTAAGAAAACCAGGGAGTTGGTGATGAGCTATGGAAGGTGCAAGAAGGTATGCCTACCTGTTACCAATGACGGTCAGGATGTGGAGATGGTGGACAGTTTCAAATATTTGGGGGTTTACCTGGATAGCAAGCTAGACTGGAAGTGCCACATGGAGAAGGTCTACAAGAAGGGGATGAGTAGATTGTACTTCCTAAGGAAGTTAAGGTCTTTTAATGTGTGTGGCAAAATGCTTGAGGTGTTCTACCAATCCATTGTGGCTAGTGCCACCTTTGCGGCAATAATTTGCTGGGGTAACAGTGTGCGTGTTGCTGACGCCAACAAGCTCAACAAACTTATAAAGAAGGCTAGCGCGACGGTGGGCCTACAGCTTGGGACTTTTGAAGAGGTGGTAGAGGATAGGATTAAGAAGAAGTGCAGAGCTATAATGGGCAACAACACACACCCGCTTTATGAACTGTTTGCGAAACAGAAGAGCACATTCAGCAATTGCCTAATACAACTAAGGTGTAAAAAGGAAAAATACAGGAGATCGTTTGTTCCAACAGCTATGGGGGTGTTTAACAAATGTCTGAAAAGCAATGTCTAAAGCATTCCAAATGTTATGTTATCATATGTGTCATGTTCGAGATCTGTGTTCTGCTGCTGTGATACCGCAATTTCCTCCGGGATAAATAAAGTATATCTTATCTTATCTTATCTTAAAAAACAAGGTAAAAAGGGGCTAACGGATTGAGAAATTGAAGGAACTGTCAAGTTCAGTGGAAGAAGCCTGATGATATGGGGTTGTGTCACAGCCAAAGCCATTGGATATTTCACCATGATCAATGGTGGTCTCAGTGCTGAGCTATATATTGAAAAACTTGGCATTCATATGACTCAAATAGATTCTTTATCAAATTTTAATAGGGGAAATGAAGTACAAAAAAAAAGTAAAAACGTTTCGGTCACAGTTGACGTTCATTAGTGTACTAAAATAAAATACAAGTGTGAGGTCACAGTAAAAATAGTCATGTATCAAAGGGAAAATAACAATGACAATATCAGTAAATAACAGGAATCAACACATGTCAATGGGTACAAAGGGATGGGGACAAACATTGGCCCTCAACATGCTAACTGTTATATGTCCACATTTGAGGACAGGGTTGTCTACCCCAACCCTTTGTACAAATCACAATCCATTTTATGGAAACGTTATATAGATGATATATTCTGCATATGGGGGGGCACGCCCAAGACCCTTAATGAATTTTTTGCTACAATCAATGCCGCCTGGGATGGACTGCGAGTCACCATTTTCTTGAGCACAGACTCAATTCATTTCTAGACACCATGAGCCTTAAAGATAAAGATGGCCAACTTTCCTCTGATCTTTATATTAAACCTACTGACCGAAACGGACTATTGCACTACAACAGCCTACATCCTAAATCAACTATCACCTCAGTCCCCAAGTCCCAATTCCATCGTGTCAGAGGCACTGGCAGTAATCCCTCCACCTGTGACATTAGACTCAAGGAGATGCAACAAAAATTTGAGGAAACGGGCTATCCTCTTGACTTGTTACAACAATCCATGCAATCTCCAATTTGTACACGCACCCCAACATCTAACCGGATCCCGTTTGTACATAAATACCATCCGGCAGCATTCATGCTCCATAAAAAAATCTGACAACACTGGAACATTCTTAAAAGCGCCTATCCATCTGTACCTGAATTAAATTATCCTTCCCTCCCATGTTTCAAAAGAGACCCTAATATTAAAGATCGTCTCATCCATGCCGATTTTGGCATGGCAAAAAGCTCGCCATGCCAGGGGTTTCTGGAGACACCAAAGACTGGTACGTTCCCTTGTCATCAGTGCTACCAATGTGGCAACATTCTCCGTGGGAGCACCATATATCATCCTCACTTGGGTAAACAATATCCCATCAAAGATTATCACATGATTAATTCCACTTTTGAAGTATGCCTCATCAAGTGCCCCTGTGGCCTTATTTATATAGGTAAAATGACCCAGCCCATTAGGGATCGTATTTCTAAGCACAAGTCCACCATACGCTAAAAGAATTTGCTGCTCCCATTACCATACCATTTTGCATCGGCCAATCATTCAGTGTTTCAATTGAAATTTCAGGTGATTGAGCATGTCCCTCCACCACGACGTGGAGGGGACTGCATTCGCATGCTCAAATACAGGGAGGCCTACTGGATACACAAATTGCAATCTTTAAGTCCTAGAGGTCTTAACAGGGAATTTGACCTCCTCTTGTACACTTGAACGGTTCATAGTTGTGATTACTACGACATTGTTCTACTTAAAGCCCCCTACATGTTTTGTAATAATCTCTTTGAGACTTGTTCCTGTGCCATCACTGTCTCAGCAATGTATATGACCCAATTATGCTAGTTTTTGACTCTGACCATAAGAATTTCCAGTGAATATGTTCGATTCCATTATGATGGTTCTCCCTGAAGATAACTTGATATAAGGAATAGTATTTGCATAAGTACTGATTGATCTATTCATTTGTCTAACATATACCTTGTTATTTTCTAGAATCTGCCTTAACATCCACATTTCCCCTCCTGATTCCCATCCTACACCTCCGGACCATCCCTTACAACCTTGGTTCCACCCATTCTTGTCATCCCCAGTAATGGACGCTATCTGTAGCACTGTGGAACGCATAATATCGGTGGTGGAATGCACTCGGTGCGTCACCTCCGCCCATGTGATCCACCGACATCCAATAAGACCTGTCGACGTCATCGTGGCGTCATTTCCGGTCTCGCAGGTTAGGACCTGCAGGACCGGAAATGACACCACGATGACTGGAGCACATCCACGGTGTATGCATCACACTGACACCAATCCTGGGCTCCTAATTGCCTCTAGATTCTGCCCAATCTCTATTTAAATGCCCTTCTAGCATTTCTCTCCTGGCGCCAAAAGGAACAAACGGTGGATACCGTGCTCCCACTGCCAGGACTTCCTCCTCCACTTTCAGTTTGCACTAGGGGTATTTTTTTCCCCTGCTTCTACCGTTCCTGCTATTAGACTGGTACTTCCATTAAATCTATATACTCACATTCTTTATGTATCCAGAGCTACCGCTCCTTTGGACACCTGTCCATTACAGGCTCACCGGTTACAATTTACTGGTATGCTTTTCATCCTTTTTTCTTTTACCTTCCCCTTTTTCCCTGTCCCCATCCCTTTGTACCCATTGACATGTGTTGATTCCTGTCGTTTACTGATATTGTCATTGTTATATTCACTTTGATACATGACTATTTTTACTGTGACCTCACACTTGTACCACCATTTATTTCTGTTTTGTTATTTTATTTTGGTACACTGATGAAGGTTAACTGTGACCGAAACATTTACTTTTATTTTTTGTACTTCATTTCCCCTATTAAAATTTGATAAAGAATCTATTTGAGTCATATGAGTGCCAAGTTTTTCAATATAGACTATTGGCTTTGGACCTTACTTGTGCACCAACCTACTCCAGGAGTGCGGTAGTTTTTTGTATACTCAGTGCTGAGTTATGTGTGAGTATCCAACAAGACAAGTTACTTTGCACACTCCAGTACTATGGGTATGAATAGGATGACATAGTGTTCCAGCAGGACAAAGACCAGAAGCATACATCGAGATTGGCGAAAAAATGGTTCAATGACAATGAAGTAGAGGTGCTGGATTAGCCTCCACAGTCCCCAGACCTCAACCCAATTGAACCCTTATGGGTAGAGTTGAAGAAAAAACTGTATACATACCCAAGTGAGTCGACCAGTATGCACCAACTTTGGGAATGTGTAGAAGAGACCTGGGATCAGATTTTGGTCAAGACATAATTGAGTCTGATCAAGAGCATGCCCAGAAGGATTCAGGTAGTGTTGAAAGACAAAAATGGATTTATAAAATATTTAAACAATAATAAAAATTTTAATTTAGATTTTTAGGAGCAAAACAGTAACAATGCAGTGACATGACAAGAATCTGCATAACTAATCATAGGCAAAATAGTCGCAAGTCAAATTTATGTATGAGATAGCCAAGATGATTGTCTATAAAATAATGGTAGTCTCATGTTCGAAATAGTAGTGGATAGTCAGATATAGAGCTTGAAAGTCAAAAGTTCAAAACATTGTTACCCTTTTGCTCATCACTGTATATATAGCGCTGTCCTCAGTAGTGTAGCTACCAGGAGGGCAGAGGGTGAGGTCACCCCAGACCCCTGAATCAGAGAGGCCCACCCGAATCTTACACCACTCCAAACTGTATCTGTGTGGGCAGCACACCAATACAGTTCATCTTTACATTCTGAATGGCCTCACTATCTTTGCACCCCATATACTATACAATACCATCAATTTTTGTCTTCCAACAGTCTTAGAGGGATCTATCCACTGTGGGTTAGTGTCAGACCAATAGCGGTGGTTTTGTTTGTTAACTTCACCATTCACAAAAAAGTTTGCCTCATCACTGAACATAATGTTCTGTGTAAACTGAGGGTCCTGTTCCAATTTTTGTTTTGCCCATTCTGCAAATTCAGTGCGCCGATCTGGGTCATCCTAATATCCACCGAAGGGATGTTTGACTGATGCCACTCTCAAGTGACATGCGGCGAGTTCTACGCTGTGGGCTCTTGCTGAATGAAGCTAGGACAGCCACTGATGTTTCTTCATTAATGACAGTTTTCTTGAGTCCACATTTTGGCAAATCCAACACTGAACCTGTTTCACGAAATTTGGCAAGCAGTTTGCTAACTGTAGCATGGGAGATGGGTGGTCTCGTAGGGTGTCTTGCATTGAAATCTGCTGAAATGACCCGGGTACTGCGTTCATCAAACATCAAAACAATTTCTATCCGCTCCTCATGTGTTAACCTCTGCGACATGGCTGTAAACAAAGAGAAACTTGTAAGTAACTCATGAAAGAATAAAGTTACGTTAAAACCAAGCACACCATTGTTTTTCTTATGAAATTCTCAATAAGTCTGATGTGTCACATGACCCTTTTCCCATTGAAAAAAATAAAGTTGGATCCAAAATGGCTGACTTCAAAATGGCCACCATGGTCACCACCCATCTGGAAAAGTTTTCCCCCTCCGATATACTAATATGCCACAAACAGGACGTTGATATCACCAACCATTCCCATTTAATTTAGGTGTATCCATATAAATGGCCCACCCTGTAGTGTCCTCTCCAATTTACTGCCCATTTATCATACAACAGTATATCCACCTCCCAATCCAACCATAGATATCATCTAATCCTTTGTATTACTTGGATATTTGGGTTATTGTTGTGGATTTATCACTGCTAAAATCAGTAGAAATTACACCTGAATTACATTGTATGGCAGTAATGACATTGTGTCACCTTGTAAAAGGTTTCAGAGGTCAAGGTAGATAATTAAAGTCCATTTCATCTATATGCTAATGAATTGGCTGCGTGGCCTGGTCTGGTCACTTTAAATAACATCTGCTGCTCCTGTTGATGACACCACGGAATGTTGTGGTTTCTGGCTCCGCCCCCTTGCATTATGACATCACACACATTATATAAGGAGCTGCAGAGACAACATTCCATCTGAAAGTTGCAGTTATTGGAGAGAGAGGTAAGTCGGCTCTATGTCACCTCTTGTTGTGTCCTTCATTCTCTTCTTTCATCTATTTCTCATTTATTTTTTATTCATTAAGGATTCTTTATTCTATATAATACAACAGGTCCAAAATGAATACTGAACCCCTCAGATTAGGTGACGTCCATGTTTTACAGAATTTCTTCCAATAGTAAAGACAGATACATCCCGTCACATCCTATATATCCAAGTGCAGAAATGACAGTGATTTACCGATTCTCCATCACATCTTATTGGTTTCTGACTTACTTGCTCATCACATCCATAGAATAGTTATAGAATAATTATAATTGAAAGAATCCCCTCAGCCATAACTGGAACACAACAACTTCTCAATTTTTGGGCCATGTATTGTTTTACAATCATTCAAATCTGGGAGATGAACGTTATATCCTGTAAAGCGAACACATGTAACCTGAAGATGCAGTAATTATGTAATTGTCTGGTGTTATTGAGACATATAGTGATATACAATCCAGATCAAAAATTTAAATCCAACCAATATTGGGAAATACCTGTACAACACCAATGTATATACATATTAGCTCCATATATAGTGAAACTATTTAAATAGTTCCCCATATTGGTAGGATTCCTATTGTTTGATCTCTAGTGTATTGAGCAATGCACTTCAATGGAAGCTGGCAGTAACAGCCACCACTTGGAAGATCACGGAATGTTGGGGTTGTTGATTCCGCCCCCATTAGATACTTCATGTGATGTCACTGAATGTTATGGTTGTTAGCTCTGCCCACATTAGCTCTTATTTTTCATGTCATGGAATGTTCTCGTTGCTGGTTTTGCCCCCATCATCTACTATTTGTAATGTTTTGGTTGTTGGTCCCTGATTTGGCACCCAAATAAGCCAAGCTGAAGGATGATGATAATGGACTTTATCTTGTTACCTCATGAACATTCTTGGTGTTGCCCCTCAGGAGGTGGCCAGTTGACATTTACTTGTGTTCAACTATATAAAGTGTGCTGCTTATCTGATGGTTAGTGCTGCGCTCACTCATTACTAGTGATGGGCGAGCACTAAAATGCTCGGGTGCTCATTGCTTGAGCCAAGCACATTCGAATACTCGGTTGCTCGACTCGAGCAATGAGCCCAATGTAAGTCTATGGGAAATTCAAGCATTTTTCAGGCGGTTCCCTCCGGCGATCTGCAGAGGGCCTAAAAATTGCCCAAATCGAAGGGAACAGTGCTTAAATGGCATGGGAACAGCATGGGGAAGACCTCTGGAAGCATTTCTGACTCCCAAGTCACTGCTGCCAACAATGTTGTCAGAGGTATTACGCCACTTTTACGGACACACAATAAAACACAAAAACGAAACCAAAATGGATTTTCCTGGGAAATATGTTAAGGAACATCCTTTCCATGGTAATGACTTGTATATAAGGCAAAATAAATAACCAAAAAACAAAAATACTCCTCCACATCTTGGTTTATGTTCACAAGTAGCGTTTTTGATGCGTTTTTGCACTTTTGCATTGCTTTCAACCGTGACAAATGCATTCACCGGGAAATGTCATTTTGACATTTTACAACCTTATCTGGCCATGTGGTGTGTGAGACATGATCAGACATATCCTGTTTCATTTATGAAGGAGGGACTCTGAAAGTCACAAAGCCTATTTTTATAGGGCCATCAGGCAGGCTTTACTACTTTTAAAGGGTCAGCAGTCGGCCCTCGCTATTCTTAAAGAGCCATCAGCCGGCTATGCTTTGTCATTCCCATTACTAAAGATTGGGTCTTCTATACTGTTATTGCATATGCAGTGAGTGGCAGGTCTGCCCAAAATTTGGATACACCCCAATACCCCTTTGAAAATTTGGATGCACCCCAATACCCCTTTGAAAATTTGGACGCACCCCAAAACCCCTTTGAAGAGACTTAGAGGATGTTCCCATAATTAGGAAGTGGGTCTCCCATACTGTTTGCCTATGCAGTGAATGCAAGGGTTGCCAAAAATTTGGAGGCACTCCAATGCCCCTTGGAAGGGACGTGGAGGTCAGAGGGCCTCCTGAAAACAATGTTCCCATTATTAGGAAGTGGGTCTCCCAATGTGTTTGTCTATGCAGTGAATTCAAGGGTTGCCAAAAATGGGCACTCGGCATGATGGGAGGAAGGAGGTTCAGGGTGAAGAATATGTGGTCCAGACTCACGGCTACTGAGAATTGACCGTGTGGAAGACAGGGTGGTGGTGGTGGTGGCTAAGTGACTGGAAGCATTATCTGCTATCCAACCAATAACCTTTTCACACTGCTCTGTATTCAATAGTGGTGTTCTGCGGTCCCCTATTAATTGGGACAGGAAGGTCGAGCGAGAAGATGTGGGTGTTTGTTGTGGCACAATTTCAGATTGCCCACGACCTTGGCCTCTGCATGCACCATCACATCAACTTCCCCGTCCCTTGCCACGTGCCTTGCCCATCTTAAATGAAGGACAATATCTTCCACGCTCACCACAAATGGCTGAATTTGGAGCGAACTTATATGTGATCCGTGTGACGGACAAACCACAGTTTTAAATAGCTGGCCTGTAGGTGACTATTTTGAACAGCAAACTTGTGTCAATAGCTTCACTGACACACTGAAATTTTTTTAATGGAGGCCAGAAATGGCAGTATTTTCAGTGCAAATATATGTGATCTGTGCGACGGACAAATCACAGTTTTAAATAGCTGGACCTGGCTGTATTCTGCAATGCCAACAAGCAAATAGCGCAGAATAACGGTGTTCTCTGGTTTGCATTTTAAGCAAATAATGAGGATTAAGATCCAAAATAAAATTATTCCTGGCCACTGAGACCTGGGCCTATTTCTAGAAATATTTAACAGCAGCAGCAGCAGCAGACAAAACTGGAATGGTGCCTCTTGTGCTATATGCACTGCAGTCTGCTATATACACTGCCTGCCTGATATCTCTGCAGATGGATTAGTCCTCAGAAGGACTGTTTGTTGAGATGGATATGTGTCTCTAATATCGTTTTGTATACCTACACTAACTAGAAACAAGAAAATCTCTCCCTAGCTCAGCAGCACCTCTCCCTACACTGTCTGATTCTGGAGTGACTGTGACAAGCACGGCGGTGCCAGTTCTGATATAGACCTGATGACGCTGTGCAGCCATCCAATCACTATAATGCCACAACCACCATGGCTGCAGCATTACAATGAGTGGCAGGCAATCCCTGCATGTTGATTGGCGCTCTAAAGAGCACCATATATGCAGGGAGGGGACCCGAGCGCCCGCCGAGCAACCTGGAAATACTCGTCGAGCGCCGAGCATCTCGAGTAGTGAGATGCTCGAGCGAGCACCGAGCAGTAGCGAGCATGCTCGCTCATCACTACTCATTACATGTAAGTGCATTACTCTGTCTGGGTCTCCTACCACATCCAAAATATATTGAACCCCATATTAGAGCCACCACTCCTGAATTTGTCTCTTCCTATCCTACCCCTGGTATATGGGGAGAGATATCTACTCCTGTGGGAGGGATAGTTTATAGTGGCGTGGATGGAGCACACTTGATCACTCCAAAAAATAAACCAGGAGGAGATAGACAGGATGACTGAGGCACAATTGTCACCTCAGGCCTCCACCTATCCTGGACAGGTTGGGAGTTAAACTAGCAAATAAACTAAATAAATATGCTAATATAATGAATGGAATAGTGAAACAATAAGTTCTATTCATACTCTTAATGAGGAGGCTGCTCAGGTTAGGAAGGTAGCCCTTCACAGAATTACCCTTAACTACCTGTTAGCAATTGAAGGTGGAACTTGTGCTGTTATAGCTGAGGAATTCTGCTTCTGGATTGAAGATGCACATGATTAAAATGAGAGAAACATGGACATGGTAAAAGAGCTGCAACAAAAAGCTAGAGACATACATCCAAGGAGGGATGGAATTCCTTCTCCTGGATGGAGTCTATCAGAGTTTGGTTAAACAATATACTCTTAACTTTGCTAAAGCCAATAGTGGTAGTGATAGGATTGATTGTATTCATCTTGATTGCCTGGAAATTATTAATGTGATGTGTTTCTCATTGCAGGAAATGAATTATACTTTGGAATCACTGTCGACACAGACAGAAGAGGACCAATAATATGTCCGCCCCTGATTTTAACCATAGGAAGGATGACACTACAGCTACAGAGGTGACCGTCTGATAGCCTAGCTCGACTACCCACCTCTCCTGAAGACCCTTTCAGCCTTTTGAGACTTGGGTGGAGGACATCATCTCTGAAAATAGGGTCCCAGAGCTGCACCCCAACAGTTTGAGCAGCACTCTCACTCTCCGGAGTGTTTCTTGTGGTGGGATGCAGGTCTGGACAACAGTCGTCTGTCGTCCTTCTATTAGATAGATAGGAATGAATGTATGTGTGTGTATGCTTTAATAAAGATTGAGGAATGCTTAGATGAAATGACAACTATAAGGCAGCCAGGAATGGATGTCAGACATCCCATCATCTATGCAGGCTAGCTGCATACTTCGTGTAGTACGGGCTGTCAAAGGGGTCATTTCACAATAGGCAGGAACATAGGTAGCGCAGGTCTGGACCGCTGTCGTCATCCTATTAGGTAGATAGGAATGAATGTATGTGTGTCTATGCTTTAATACAGATTGAGTGAATGCTTAGATGAAATGACAACTATAAGGCAGCCAGGAATGGATGTCAGACATCCCATCATCTATGCAGACTAGCTGTATACTTTGTGTAGTACGGGCTGTCAAAGGGGTCATTTCACAATAGGCAGGAACATAGGTAGCTAGGTTACATAATGTGTAATAATGAAACTATCAAAGGGTGAGGTACTGTGGAAGAAATGACAATTCCATTGTCCTCCCTTTGATCTTAATATCTCTACATTTTGTATAATAATTAGAAAATGTTCAATAAAAACAATTTGAACAAGAAATAGAATATCTTTTCGTGACTCCTTCATGAACATTGTGTATACTAAATACTAAAATACTGTAAGAGCCGCCCCCGGCTGAGCCAAGCTGAAGGGGGAGAATGGACTTTATCTGGTCACTTCATGAACATTCTTGATGTTGTCCCTCAGGAGGGGCCAGTTGGCATTGTAGATGTGTATAACCTTATAAAATGTGCTGCTTATCTGATGGTTAGTGCTGCGCTCACTCATTACATGTAAGTGCATTACTCAGTCACTAAGCGCTCGCTCACACAGTCATCGATTCTCTCATGCGAGAGAATAGGGCCGATTATGCTGATGTCACTTGGAGCAAACTCTGTCAGAGTTTGAGCCAAGTGTAATCTTAGGCCACGTTCACACATACAGTATTTGGTCAGTATTTTACATTAGTATTTATAAGCCAAAACCAGGAGTGGAACAATCAGAGGAAAAGTATCATAGACACATGTGCACCACTTCTGCATTTTTCACCCACTCCTGGTTTTGGCTTACAAATGCTGATATAAAATACTGACCAAATACTGAACATGTGAACGTTGCCTTAGTGTGATCTAACTCTGTTGCATAAGAGAATCGTATCATAGGTGCGGAAAAGACAGAGAACTTTTTAGTTCTCCATCTTCTCTATTCTCTGTGTCCACGGTAATGGGACTGCACTTGGATGACATCCGAGTGCAGTCTGATATTTTACAAGCATGCTACAATTTTTTTTCTCATGCCGTATCTACATGAGAAAAAAATTGCAGATCTGCACTGCCCCGTATTATAACATTGGGCCTACTGCTACCTGATAAAACATCGGATAGCACTCAGCTATGTTATATTGTCCTGTGAGCGGGCCCTTATTGTAATAAACTAACTTTCTTTTCCCTTGCAACAGCTGTCATAACATTGGTTTATTATCCAAACATGACCCCCGTCTATTACTGAGAGCTGTAGAAGACCATGTACACTCCAGCAGTAATCACTTACATTTCCTTTGTGTAATATGATTAGAGTTGAGCCACCCCCCCGTAGTGTTCAGGTTCGGTTCGGTTCATAGAACACCGGTATGTTCGCCGAACTGTTCGTCGAACACCGTTAAAACCAATGGCAGGCAAACAAAAACACATAGAAACACATAGAAAACACCTTCAAAGGTGTCCAAAAGCTGACAAACTGCTCAGAAGACACAACTAACACATGGAAAAGTGACAAGTACATATAGTCATGCGAAAAGAAAAGAGGTGGAGGAGTAAAAGGAGGGGGAGACACAGATATAGGCATGTCATGCCCTTCTAAAATCAAGAAAGGCTGGAGTAAAAATCTAAAATCAGCCTACCAACACCCAGACGTCGTGACAAGAAAATTAAAAAAAGAAATATCTTTAGGTAGAATGGCGGTTCCATTCAGAACACTTTCCTTACAAGACGTAGTGGTATCCCCGTTGGGAGTCGTGCCAAAAACGGAACCCAATACATTCGGACTAATCCACCATTTGTCATATCCAAGGGGCAGGTCAGTAAACGACAACATCAACGTGGAACCAGGTACAGTAGTATATTCTGTACATCCTTTGACAAGGCAATCAGGCGGGTCAAGAAGTTGGGAAGGGCCACCCTAATGGCCAAAACAGACGTTGAGGGGGCGCCTATTGGGCTGCTTCTGGGAAGGAGCATACTATATAGATCGCTGTTTGCCCATGGGGTGCTCCAGATCCTGCTCGCTATTTGAGGCGTTTAGTTGCTTCCTCGAATGGGTTGTCATGGACGTTTCTAAGGGGGCACATATTATCCATTACCTCGACAACTTCTTATGCCTGGGTCCAAAAGATTCACCACAGTGTGAATACACGCGGCAGTCCACCTGTGAGAAGGAGAGAGCTGGAGGGAGAGCGGACACCACAGAGCCGAGGAGTTACATTGATGACATCTTAATAATCTGGACTGAGTCTGAACAAGAACTTCTAAATTTCCATGACGAATTCAATACATTTCATCCCACCATAAACTTGACATTGGACTACTCAAAAACGGAAATCAACTTCCTGGATATCACCATAAAAATTCAAAATGGTTCAATCCAGACCTCGGTGTATTGGAAACCTATTGACCATCCCACACACCTCAGACGGGGACAGCTGTCACCCAAAACACATTAAAAAGTCCATCGTCTACAGTCAGGCCCTTAGATATAATTGTATCTGTTCCAGCCCAAAGGACAGGGATAAACACTTAAACCATCTTAAAAAAGACAATTTTAAATCAAGGCTACCACCCCACCTCCTTTGATGATCATATCATTAGGGCCACAAGGATCCCTAGAAGTCAATTACTTCAATACGGAGAAAAAGAGGAAAATAATTGTCTTCCTCTGGTGGTGACCTACAACCCACAGCTTGAGGTACTAAGAAAAACTGCTAAAAAACATCATATCCTAGGGTTTGGAGTGGATGGATTCTGTTTCAGGACTCACCTGATTTTCATGACCTATTCTAATAGTTTCAACAGATGCTTGTGACTCGCCCCCTGGGCCGTGGGGCACTCGGATCCGGGCAATTAGGGAAACGATGGGAGTAGTAGTGGCAACCCGGTTCCGTGGCTCAGGGTGGTCAGGCCAGTGGTAGTCCGTTATATTGATTATGTCCGACTACGCCACCCGTGGATTTGCGGTTATTAGGAACCGCCGCTGCATGCAGACCACTGGGGCTGATGAGATGTGCAGCTATGGTAGTGTGACTCCCCACGGGAAGAGTGCGGCCCCAGTGCAGTATAGTGGATGGTGGGAGTGATGGTAGTGCTGGAGGAGCAAGGAGCACACAGACAACAGGTTGCAGTCCAGGGTCTTTACTAAACAGGTAAACTGACCCACAAACAGTCCCAGCTAGGAGGGGACCTGGATGTCTGAGAGCAACGGGGAAATTGGCCCTGGTCAGGGTGAGGGTGTAGGCCTACCGTGCTTTCTGCGCTCCTTCTGACTATCTCCTCCTGATAGGATAACAGCCCACGTTTACGAGCTTCCGTGCTTTCTCGCCTGTATGGCCTGCGACGTGGGTTCCTTTCTGCTCCCAGCCTTGTACGGCTTTACTGGTCCCTTCGGTTGTGGCAGGGCCTCCAGGCTTCTTAGGCCAAGGAATGTACAGTCCCTTGCGGACTGGTTCTCTGCTGGGGGATGTGGAATCCCTCCAGCCTCAGACACCAAAGTCTGGTAAAGTTAAGTCTTTTCTCTGCCAAGACAGGCTCTCTTCGCCTCTTGTCTCTGGCTTGTGGCTCTCTCCTACTGCCACACTTCCTCTTAGGTTACAATGCAACTTTCTGTCCCTGCTCCACTCTGGGACACGTCTCAAAGCTGAGACAGGCAATCCTGTCCCCAGTACCAGCTTTTATAGGGGCAGCCAGCTCCCCCTACTGGCCTGAGACAGGAGTCATTGCATGCTAATGTTCCCCTAACCAGAGAACCTCCCCCTTGCTCTCAGACACAGCTTTAATTACACTTGTGGCATCCAGGTAGGGTGACACATTCCCCCCTCGTGAAATTTAGTACTCCGGGACTAAACAATAAACAAAGACAATATGCATAACCATAAAACATTAATAGACAGACGACGCACAAATTGAGTTCTTTAGGTCACAGTGTGGCCTGTGACCGGGTGTCCATATCACCAAAACAACGGGGAGCCTTAACCAGGTGGGGGTCTGTCCTACCCCAAGTCCTTTACAGTCTTAGTTCATTCCTGGGTTAAGCTCCGAACGCAGTCCATACAAGGTCCCGGTTATAAAAAGTCCATAACCTGTGAATCCTTACGGTAGCTGCAAGAAACTGAAACACAGAATTACCAAACAAGCAAGTAACTTGGCAAACAATTCAACATTTGGCAACAGGGTTATTTACAATTTTAGTACATCCTATATTCTCCAGCGAGCGGGTATCTGTCCCTTTGTGCTCCTGGTTGACCTACGTAGCCCACTGTCTGGTGGTGGACCAACCTGGCTTTCCCCACTAGCGTTAGGGGTACAGCTACCAGCTGGGTGTACAGGTAGGGCAGGCAGCTGTCTGCGGGTTCTTTGGCTTACCGCAGGCATGGCAGGCTCACTGTCAGCAGAGGGTTGACTCTCCTGGGCTGCTGGAACAGGCTCTTCTGCCTCTGGAACCGCTTGCTCCTCTTCACCTTCCGGCTCTGGTGTTGGTTGTTGCTGTGCCGGTTGCAGGAAATGCAGGACGGGTACCACTATGGCATCATTTATGCGAGTCCAGGACTGAGGGAACTCTCCGAGAACGGTGCTGATCATTTCTTCCTTGTCCTCTGCGGGTTCAAGGTCACTCTGATCCTCTTCTGCACTACGGAGTTGCTCGGGGCATCTTTTGAGGTGGTCCCTGGAGACGACACTAGTGGTTTCTCCTCCGTCCTTGGTGATCACGCACACCTTTGGGTTGTCGTGGTCAGACTGCAGTACGGTGTAGGGTTCCCTTTCCCACTGGTCGTCCAACTTATGTAGCCTTCTCTTCCGCTTTAGGACTTGCTCACCAGGTTCTAGGGGACTAGCAGGGGCGTGTTGATTGAAGAGTCTTTCTTGCTTCTCTCTCACCTGGGCCAGGCTCTTCTCCACACTCTCCTGTACCTTCTTGTACTGCAGTTGCCTTTCCGCATCCCAGTCCGCATCCGGGGAGGTGTCCTCAGGTATTAGGACTCCCATCTCCAGGTCTACGGGCAGCTTTCCTGGTCTCGCTCGCATCAGGTAAGCCAGGGTGCAGTTTGTAGCGTTCACTGGGATGTTGTTGTACATGTCTACCAGGTCCGGCAATTTTTCTGGCCACAGGCTGCGTTCCTCCAGGGGCAACGTCTTCAGGAGATCAATGACTATATTGTTCATCTTCTCACACATCCCGTTGGTTTGGGGGTGGTAAGGCGTTGTCCGAATCTTCTTACAGCCATAGAGGTTGCAGAACTCCTGGAAGATTTCAGCTTCAAACGCTGGACCCTGGTCTGTCAGGACCTGTTCCGGATACCCGTGTGGACGGCAGAAGTATTGTTGGAAGGCTCGGGCCGCTGTTTGGGCTGTCAAGTCCTTTACCGGGACCACCACTAGAAAACGGGAATAGTGGTCCACGATTGTCAGGGCATAGATGTATCCTGACCGGCTGGGAGCCAATTTGACATGGTCCAGAGCTACCAGCTCAAGAGGCTGCGTGGTGACGATGGGCTTCAAGGGTGTCTTCTGGCTGGTACGGTCCTCCCTCCTTAGGTGACAAGGGCCACAGTCTCTGCACCACTTTTCTACAGCTCCTCTCATGCCGACCCAAAAGAACCTTCCTCTTAGCAGGAACTCCAGTTTCTTCCAACCGAAGTGTCCCGCTCTGTCATGGTAAGCTCCCAGGACCATAGCTGCATCCCGCCTTGGAACCACGACTTGCCAGGTCAGCTCGTGCGTCCGGTGGTTGACAATCCTTCTGCACAACTTGCCTTCGTAGAGGAACAGCTTGCTCTTCTCCTTCCATAGCTGCTTGGCTTCCTCTGGGGCATCTGGATCTAGGCGGGCGTCTTCCCGGGTCAGCAGATCTTTCACCAGGCGGACTGCAGGGTCACTATCTTGGGTCTCGGCCCAGCTGTGGTGAGGTAGGGGATTCATCATCACAGTTGTTAGATCCTCCTCCTTCACGCGGTGAGAGTGTTGAGCGGCTCCATACCGGTGAAACGCAGGGAGTTCTACCTCTTCCAGCTCTTCTGGGTCTTCGTCACCTTCAGGTAAGTGAGGCATTCTTGATAGGGCGTCCGCGTTGGCATTGGTTTTGCCTGCCCGGTACTTGATCACGAAGTCATAGTTGGAGAGACGGGCCATCCACCGCTGTTCCAGGGCACCCAGTCTTGCATTGTCCAGGTGTGTCAACGGGTTGTTGTCCGTGTACACGGTGAACTTTGCAGAGGCCAGGTAATGCTTGAAGCGTTCCGTCACGGCCCACACCACCGCCAAGAATTCTAGCTTGAAGGAGCTGTAATTCTCCGGGTTCCTCTCAGTGGGCCTCAGCTTCCGGCTGGCGTATGCGATCACCCGTTCTCTGCCCTGTTGGTTTTGGGACAGTACGGCTCCCAGTCCCACATTACTGGCATCTGTGTGGAGAATGAAAGGCTGGCCATAATCAGGGTAGGCCAGGATCTCCCTAGTGTTGAGCCACCCCCGTAGTGTTCGAGTTCGGTTCGGTTCGTCGAACACCCGTGTGTTCGCCGAACTGTTCGTCGAACTGTTCGTCGAACACCTTCGAACACCGTTAAAACCAATGGCAGGCAAACAAAAACACATAGAAACACATAGAAAACACCTTCAAAGGTGTCCAAAAGCTGACAAACTGCTCAGAAGACATAACTAACACATGGAAAAGTGACAAGTACATATAGTCATGCGAAAATAAAAGAGGTGGAGGAGTAAAAGGAGGGGGAGACACAGATATAGGCATGTCATGCCCTTCTAAAATCCAAAAAGTGAGAAGCCGACACGGCCAGTCCGCTCCTGCCCGTGCCACCTCCGTGTCGCCGGGTTTGTGCCAGAGCCGCGGTGAACCCTGACGGCCAGCCCCCCTCTCCCAATACTGGTGCCTGTCCGCTGGTGGGTCGAGCGAGCCCCCCTGTGGTGGAGGCAGCTCTAAGCTTTTTAATTTAAATTGTCTCTCTAATTTGAATGAATACACTTTAAATCCATTTACAAGGATCTATTGGAGGGCAAGTCTCATGCCAGCAGCCGCGGTAATTCCAGCTCCAGTAGCGTCCACTAAAGCTGCTGCAGTTAAAAAGCTTTTATAAGGATCGAGCTCGGCTGTCCACCGCAAGGCATCCTACTGCCAGTCCCAGCCCCTATGCCTTGGGGTGCCTCCTGATGCTCTTCACTAAGTATCCCATGGTCCCGAAGCATTTCCTTTGAAAAAATTAAGTGTCTAAACTACAGGTGGTGCAGCTTGCTTAACAGCCGGGATAATCCGCTCACTAGCAGACACTGCTACTAGGCACAAAGTATTTCCTGGGCTAGATGCAGTTAAAAATTTGTAATTAGATACTCTCGTTGGATGCTGAGAAAGCATTCCATAGAGTCTCCTGGCACGCCATATATGATTCTCTTAAAAAGCTTGGGGTAGGGGTCTAGGGGACCCTTTTATAGCCAAAATCACGGCCCTGTATCGCAATACGTCACCTAGGCTGAAGATAAATGGAACTGTAGCACCCTGAGGGCTCGGTTGCTACAGACGTATTGCACCTCACCCAGAGGTGTGATATCTCACTCTCAGGTAAGGATGGAGTGTGGATCAGGACCCGACACCTGCATGCATTACACCACATTGCCGTGGGGCAGGGCGACCAATATGCCCCTGAGATGGGCACGACAGTCCCTGTCCCTGGCTGGAGTGGGGGGAGGGAACACTGAGGAAGGGGAACCCTGTAGTGCAGGAGCAGGGAGGAAGCAGTTCCTGGGTGCATTGAGAAGGCAGTATAAAAGGTGGGCACCATCTTAGTTCAGTGTAGAGAAGTCTGAGCAGAAGTGGCAGGGAGCAGGGGCTCTGCATGAGCTCTGCTCCGGAGGCGGGCCTAGTAACAGAGGCCCAGGCCTGGAAGAGGGAGAAGGAAGGAAGAGGAGCGGAGAAGGCTCCAGGAACGAGGAATGAAGGGATCCCAGGGGTGCGGACGGGCGAGTCGCCACCGCACGCCCGAATCCACCTGCGTGGAGGGGTCAGGCCAAAGGGGGAGACCGGTCCCCGAACTAGTGGAGGCAGGAAACGACCCTCAGCTAGAAACCGGAGGCTCTGACATTTTATGTGGCGCAGCCCCTCGCTTCACCCGCTAGGAAGGCACCACATAGGGTCAGGGAAACTGGCGCCAAGTTTACCAAGAGGAGGCCCGAGGCAGCCGGACAGAAGTGTTGGTAAGAAAGGCCAGACAAAGGACACACAAAGGGGGTCCTGTGAAGTGCTCCAAAGTTATCTGGGAGTTGTCTGAGCCCCTCACCTGGTGAGCACAGTACGACGTGGGCAGCCGTTACCTGCAGACGTGGTCTGGATAATAAGAACTGTGAGTAAAGGCCCTGAACTGCATCACTGACTCCGTGTCGTTACTGCTGCTGCCCTGTACCATCACCCCCATCCTCCGCATACACTGCCCTGAGGCTATACTCCTCCCGTGGGGAGTTATGCTATGCTCTGCTGCACCCACAACACCAGCCTCAGTGGTCTGCCCTGTAGCGGCGGTTCACTCTGACCGCAATCCACGGGTGGCGTAGTCGGACATTTAAACATGAAAACCACATAAATAGTTCCGCCACTGGTTTGACCGCCCTGAGCCACGGAACTGGGTCGCCGCCACGAAGACTACAACCACCAGCATCCACCAAAAAGGGTCCGGCTCCGGGTGTCCCAAGGCCCAGGGGGTGCGTCAGAACATTTTCATCACCTTTCACAATCACCAATGGGACAAGGCAGTGATGTCCTCTGTCCCCTCTCTTATACATCCTAGTGACGGAGCACCTGCTCTCATCAATTCACCATAACCCCAATATTAGGTGGATTGAGGTGGGAGGCACCGAGTACAAGTGCTCTCTATTTGCTGATGATGTCCTAGTATATATCACTCAATCACATATATCCATCCATGCTGTTATGGCTGAAATAGATCACTTTGTTACATGGTAAAATTTTAAAATCAATGCAGCGAAGTCTGAGGCCCTCGATGTCTCCCTCCCCAAATCCATATAGGATTCCATCCAGTCCAACTTTCCCTTTGCCTGGCCCTCACAGGGTATCAAATACTTAGGAATTCCTATTCATAGAGACCTCTCCCATCTATGTTATCTTAATTTTGGGCCCTTTATTGAACAACTCCATACAGACCACGGTTGGCAAGTTAGAACTGTAAGATTCACTACGTGAACCACTGGTGTTTTGTGGAAAAGCACATGTACACCGCGTTCCAAATTATTATACAAAAAGTGTTTAGGAGTGATAAGGGAAGAATTTGTTTGTTTGTCAGTTAAACTCATTGATGGTGATGTGTGTCAGGGCTCTTTATATCACTGTAAGCAATTGCAGACACCTGTGCTAATTAGTTTGGCAGGTGTGTCCAATGAAAGGCAAGACTACTTAAGAAGGCTCTCTCACATTATTAAGCAGCCTACATTTTCTGCCAAAATGGGAAAGAAAAAGGATGTGTCGGCTGCTGAGAAGCAACAAATTGTGGAGTGTTTAGGTCAAGGCATGACTACAATCAACATTGTGCGATGATCAGGATGAAGTGTCTTGGCAATCAAGAAGTATGTAGCTGATTCACAGTACACACGTGTGCGTGCTGATAAGGGCAAATTGAGGACTCTTTCCTACAGGCAATTACGTCAGGTTGAAAGAGCAGCGGCAAAAAAGCCTTGTCATAGCAGCAGACAAGTTTTTGAAGCTGCTTGTGCCTCCAACGTCCCCCGAACAACAAGATGCAGGGTCCTTCAGAGGTTTGCAGCTGTGCATGCGCCATCCTGTCGACCTCCTCTATCCACTTCACACAAGCAGAAACGGCTCCAGTGGGCCAAACATTACATGAAGACTGATTTCAAAACTGTTTTGTTCACGGATGAGTGCCGTGCAGCGCTCGATGGTCCAGATGGATGGAGTGGAGGATGGCTGGTTGATGGACACCCCACGCAAACACGGCTACAGCGCCAACAAGGAGGAGGTGGAGTAATGTTTTGGGCTGGAATCATGGGGAGAGAGATTGTCGGCCCCTTTAGGATCCCTGAAGGCGCTAAAGATGAACTCCATAATGTATGTGGATTTTCTCAAACAGCACTTCCTGCCATGGTTCAAGAAGAAGAACCGTGTATTTCACAGCAAGATCATTTTTCTGCATGATAATGCACCATCTCATGCTGCACATAAAACATCTGCATCTCTGGCTGATATGGGCATAAAAGGGGACAAACTTATGGTGTGACCCCCATGCTCCCCTGACCTCTACCCCATTCAGAACCTTTGGAGCATCATTAAAAGGAGTGTCTATGATGGCGGGAGGCAGTTCACATCTAAGCAACAGCTCTGGGAGGGTATTCTGTCCTCATGCAAAACAATTGAAGCAGAAACCATCCAAAACCTGACAAATTCAATGGACGAGAGAGTTCAGAAGCTCCTTTCGAACAAGGGGTCCTATGTGAAAATGTAACATCACCTAGAATAAAGTTTTGAGTTGAAAACTGTTTGATTTCAGTTTCTAACAACCTGCTAATGCTTATAATTTCAAAAATGACCATTTTTTTGGTCTTTATTAAAATGAAAAGGTTGATCGAAAAGTTTGGGGGATCTAAGAGTGTGGCAACCCAGTAGTCATGATTACTTCGAATTCTGACAATATGAGGGTCATGCTGCAGGTAGTGCAGCAAGAAGGCACTTATGTGCCTTGCGCATCTCGGAGCCCCAAAATTATTTTCCGGGCTAGATGCAGCTAAAAATTATTTTTAATTTTAAATCTGGTGAAGCTTTAGTATAGATGGCCTAATAGGATCAGTGCTGCACACTGCTACAAAGCCCAAATTATTTTCCAGTCAAGATACAGATAAACATGATTAGTAATTTGAAAGCTTAAAACGGTTGGTAGGGTGATTTTAACCAATCATCAAGCTTTTACTCTCCCTAGGATGACACAGGGGTAGAAAAGTCGTTTCGGATCCATGATTTGTTCATCTTTATGAACGTGAGTCTGTCTACATTATCAGTGGAGAGCCGCGTGCGCTTATCTGTCAGCACACCACCAGCAGCGCTGAACACACGTTCAGACAGAACGCTGGCTGAGGGGCATGACAAGATCTCCAAGGCGTAAGTGGCTAGCTCCGGCCATTTATCCAGATTGGAAGCCCAAAAAGAGCAAGGGTCCAGTGACACAGTCGTGGCTTCAGTGTTTACTTGGAGATACTCCTGTACCATCGTCTCTAGGCGTTGACTATGTGTCAGACTTCTTGTCTCCTGTGGCCTTGCAAAGGATGGGCTAAAAAAGTGGTGAAATGATTCCGCAAAATTGATGTTACCAGCAGATACTGTGGTTCTGTTACGGTTTGAGTGCTGAACACTTGACGGTCCCACGGTTGGCAAGTTGGAACTGTGAGATTCACTACGTGCACCACTGGTATTTTGTGGAAAAGCACATGTAAGATTCTGCAACAGTCTCTGCTGATACTCCTGCATGCGTGCATCCCTTTCTATGGCAGGAATAATTTCTGCAAATTTACTTTTGTACCGGGGATCTAACAGTGTGGCAACCCAGTAGTCAGGATTATTTCTAATTCTCACAATTCGAGGGTCATGTTGCAGGTAGTGCAGCAAGAAGGCACTCATGTGTGTTGCGCATCCAGGAGCACCAAGTCCCTGTTGTGTTGGTGGCGAGGTAACAATCATGCTTCCTTCCTCTGTCCTCTCCCCCCAACCTCGCACAACAGAAATGTGATCAAGGTCTCCCTCATCTGATGAGTCTTCCATCAGTTCGTCCTCCACTTCTTCCTGGGCTCCTGCACCTTCCTCACTAGTTTGGCTGCTACCATGCGCCCTGGTAAAACCATCTCCCCCACCCTCACATGCCTGTCGCCTTGGTGCTGCCGACCGTCTGGACCTTGCAGATGTTAGCCCTTCCGCATACAACTCCTCCTCCTCTACTTCCTCCACCTCCTCTTGTGCCACCACCTGACTCCGAATTCTGTTTAACATGTGCTCCAGCATGTAAATCACCGGAATAGTCATGCTGATAATGGCATCGTCAGCACTAAACATCTTCGTCGCCATTTCAAAACTGTGCAGAAGGGTGCATAGGTCCCTGATCTGAGACCACTCCTCCAGCGTGATTTGCCCCACCTCTGAATCTCGTTGGCCCAGGCTATACGTCAGAACGTATTGCACCAGGGCTTGTCGGTGCTGCCACAGTCGCTGCAACATGTGCAGAGTTGAATTCCACCGGGTAGGCACATCGCATTTTAGCCGGTGAAGTGGCAGGCCCAACGACTTCTGTAGAGATGTAAGTCGCTGAGCTGCGGGATGCGAACGGCGGAAGTGAGCACACAGCGACCGTGCCCTCTGCAGAAGGCCATCTAGTCTGGGATAGTGGGCTAAAAATTGCTGGACAACCAGGTTCAACACGTGAGCCATACAAGGCACGTGTGTGACATTGCCCCGGCGAAGGGCCGCACCCAGGTTTGCAGCATTGTCGCACACGGCCTTCCCTGGTTTCAGGTCCAGTGGAGACAACCATTCATGAAATTGGTTCTCCAGAGCTGACCACAACTCCTCAGCTGTGTGACTCACATTTCCCAGACATTTCAATGTAAAAACCGCCTGATGACGTTGAGCCCTACTGCCAGCATAGTAAGGAGGTGTGCAGGATCCCTTCTGCGCAGTTAGAAAGCTTGTGGCATGACCAGACAGGCTTTGGGTGCAGGTGGAAGACCGAGAGGAGGTTGAGGAGGCAGAAGCAGTGGAGGAACTTTGACATAAAGAGGATTGACGCACAACTCGTGGGGACGGCAAGACTTGGACAGCAGCCCCTTGTCCTGCTGTCACCATAGTTACCCAGTGCCCAGTCAGCGACATGTAACGCCCCTGTCCATGCCTACTCGTCCAAGTGTCTGTGGTGAAATGCACCCTGTCACACACAGAGTTTCTCAAAGAAGCGGTGATGTTGTGTGCGACATGCTGGTGGAGCGCAGGCACACCTTTCTTTGAGAAGTAGTGCCGACTGGGCATCTGGTACTGGGGCACTGCGACGGACATAAGGTCTCGAAAATCCTCTGTGTCCACCAGGCGGAAAGGCAGCATTTCTGTAGCCAAGAGCTTGCAGATGGTGAAATTCAACCTCTTAGCTTTCTCATGGCTAGGAGGAAATGGTCTTTTACTTGTCCACATCTGAGGGACCGAGGGCTGGCTATTGTGCTTAGACGGGGTTGATAAGGGTGTCCCCGGCAAACTGCCGGTCTGTGAGGAAGATGCAGGCGGACATGTTAGGTTGCCTTGATCCAAAGGTGGTGCTATCGATGTCGGACAGCGCTCAACACCAGCTGGTGTTACCACCTCCAAAGAAAATGATGACCTGCCAATCACGCTGGCTGTTGCGGGTAAAGAGGTGGCAGGTCTGCGCCCCAAAACAGGTGTGACTGCTGTCCCCCCAGTCACAGAGGATGAAGAGGCCGCGGATGCACAAGATATGGCAGACGGTGATTGGCCCGGCCGGCTAGGCCGCATTGTAGCACACTGAGCTTCCCACTGCAACTTATGCTTCATGTCCATGTGCCGGTTCATGCATGAAGTACTCAAACTATGTATTTTTTGGCCTCTACTTAGCTTTTGCTGACAAATGTTACAGATAACACGAGTTGGGTCATCTTTATCGATCTGAAAAAATGCCCAGGCTATGCAAGGCTTAGCACCCATGCGACCTGAAGAGCCACCACGACTTGTGGTGAGAGGCAGAGTTGTGTTTGAGGATGCAGTTGTTGACGTGCTTCCAGTACTACGTCTCTGTCCAGGAAGGCGCAACCTGACCTCGTCGTCACTAGCATCTTCCTCCACCTCCTCTGCTGACCTCATCTCTTGGCTGACTGTGGGTTGACAGTAAGTGGGATCTCCGACCTCATCATCATCACCCTGTGCGTTATCACACCCGTCGTCCTCAGAGCCAACCTGTTCCTGCCCTGACAAAAAACTAAAGTTGTCGCTCCAATCAGGTATTTGAGTCTTATCATCGTCTTCCTCATTGTCTCCACCAACAGGAGTTACAGTTTGGGAATGAGGGTCTACATTATGGTCAGAACCTTCTGCGTCTGGTCCTGGATCCGACTCATAAAGATTCTGGGCATCAGTGCAGATCATTTCCTCGTCTGGATTCACAGAAGCGCTGGAGTCGACCTCTGATTCCCAGGCTATAGTATGAGTAAACAGCTCTGCAGACTCAACCATCTGTTCTACCTCATACTCAGACGGGCAGCTGGAGATTTGGGAGCTGTGAGGAAGCAAGTGCGATTTGGGTGACACCTTTGAGGACTGGAGTATTTGTGATGTTGAAGTTGATGTGGAGGAGAGCCCACTTAAAGGAGCACTTGATATCCGTTGAAGCACCTGCTGTTTTTGTGCCTCATCTGGAATTTGTAGCGATTGGCGTGGCCGTAAGAAAGGGATCTTATCACATTGTCCGCTAAAAGAAGTAGACATTTTAGTTTGGCTGGAAGATGGTCTTTCTTCTGCAGATGTTACTGTTGCTTTAACACCTACCCCACGGACACAACCTTTTTTCCCCTTCCCAACACGCCTATTCCCCTTTCCACCAGCAGCAGGCCTTTTTCCACTCATTTTGGTGGTTAACTAATTCACAACTCTGGAGTTGTTTGCACAAAAAAACAATGGATGGTAACCGAGCAGAGCTGAGTGGCCAAACTGTGGTATTAGGCCAAAACTATTGGCTGGGTTAGATGCAGAAAAAAATTATTTTGAATTTGCAACCTGATGGAGGTCAGTATAGATGGACTAATACAAATAGTCCCACACACTGCTAGAAGCCCAAATATTTTTTCAGAGGTACTGTAGATGCAGATAAAAATTATTTTTAATTTGCAACCTGATGGAGGTCAGTATAGATGGACTAATAGACCAAGTCCCACACACTGCTAGAAGCCCAAATATTTTTTCAGAGCTAGATGCAGAAAAAAATTATTTTTAATTTGCAACCTGATGGAGGTCAGTATAGATGGACTAATAGACCAAGTCCCACACACCGCTAGAAGCCCAAATATTTTTTCAGAGCTAGATGCAGAAAAAAAATATTTTTAATTTGCAACCTGATGGAGGTCAGTATAGATGGACTAATAGACCAAGTCCCACACACCGCTAGAAGCCCAAATATTTTTTCAGAGCTAGATGCAGAAAAAAATTATTTTTAATTTGCAACCTGATGGAGGTCAGTATAGATGGACTAATAGACCAAGTCCCACACACTGCTAGAAGCCCAAACATTTTTTCAGTGCTAGATGCAGAAAAAAATTATTTTTAATTTGCAACCTGATGGAGGTCAGTATAGATGGACTAATAGACCAAGTCCCACACACCGCTAGAAGCCCAACTATTTTTTCAGAGCTAGATGCAGAAAAAAATTATATTCAATTTGCAACCTGCTGGAGGTCAGTATAGAAGGACTAATAGAACAAGTCCCACACACTGCTAGAAGCCCAAATATTTTTTCAGAGCTAAATGAAGAAAAAAATTATTTTTAATTTGCAACCTGATGGAGGTCAGTATAGATGGACTAATAGACCAAGTCCCACACACTGCTAGAAGCCCAAATATTTTTTCAGAGCTAGATGCAGAAAAAAATTATTTTTAATTTGCAACCTGATGGAGGTCAGTATAGATGGACTAATAGACCAAGTCCCACACACTGCTAGAAGCCCAAATATTTTTTCAGAGCTAGATGCAGAAAAAAAATATTTTTAATTTGCAACCTGATGGAGGTCAGTATAGATGGACTAATAGACCAACTCCCACACACTGCTAGAAGCCCAAATATTTTTTCAGAGCTAGATGCAGAAAAAAATTATTTTTAATTTGCAACCTGATGGAGGTCAGTATAGATGGACTAATAGACCAAGTCCCACACACCGCTAGAAGCCCAACTATTTTTTCAGAGCTAGATGCAGAAAAAAATTATATTCAATTTGCAACCTGCTGGAGGTCAGTATAGAAGGACTAATAGAACAAGTCCCACACACTGCTAGAAGCCCAAATATTTTTTCAGAGCTAAATGAAGAAAAAAATTATTTTTAATTTGCAACCTGATGGAGGTCAGTATAGATGGACTAATAGACCAAGTCCCACACACTGCTAGAAGCCCAAATATTTTTTCAGAGCTAGATGCAGAAAAAAATTATATTCAGTTTGCAACCTGATGGAGGTCAGTATAGATGGACTAATAGAATGATGCTATGCCCAAAAGATTTTACTTCACTAGGTGCAGTAAAAAAATTGGTATTCTATACACAGGTGTTATATCTTGCAACACAGATAGGCTACTCCACTGACTAACACACTCTGCAATAGGCCAAAAAGGATTAGCTTTGCTAGATTCAGCCAAATGCTGTGAAAAAAACTTGCACAGCACTGGCACAGACCTGCCTGGCAAAAACTGATAGGAACTCATGTAACCTAGTCCTGAAAAGGACTCCAATTACAATTAGTCTTTACTCCCACAACCTATCTATTTAAGAGCACAGACCTCCCTGATAAAAGTCGTAGGAAATGCTGTAACCTAGTCCTTAAAAGGACTGCAATCACAACTATTCCCTACTCCCAAGCTATCTGTATATTTGTGCGAAAATTGGCTTGAAATTAACAAGGTATAGCGCACACAGCAACAGCGGTGCCGTCTAACACGCAGCTGCAGCAGTGAGAAAATGGTGGCGACGGGGAAAATGGCTTGGTCTTATAGGGCAAGGACATGTGACATACACTGCCAATGACACATGCCCTTGCTTGTGTGAAAAAAAGCACTTCGCTCCGTGTGTGCGCTGCTGATAGGCTGACAGATTGCACCTCCCCACTGCAAATGCGGGAAAGAGAAAAAAAAATGGAGATCTTCATTGTTCCTGCAGAGATCCATCCCCTGCTCCTCCCCCCACCCCGCTGTACACTCAAACTGCGTATTAACATTAATTTTCATCATTACTGAGAAAAAATCCAGTTATGATTTTGGTGCACGAACAGTTATCGAACATAACCTCGAACAGCCGAATTTTTCTCAAATTGTTCGTGTTCGCCGAACGGCTCGAACACCGCCCAAAACAGCTCGAATTTGAGATTGGCGAACAGTTCGAGTAGAACAACGCTCATCTCTACTCATCCCCAGTGAGGGCCAACTTTAGCTGGCGGAAGGACTCCTCTTCCGGTTTATCCCACTTGAAGGGTGGCTTTTGACTTCTGGACTTGGACTGTCCGATCAGGAGGTCCTGCATAGGAGCTGCCATCTTAGTGAACCCGGGGATGAACCTTCGGTAGTAGCCTACCAACCCGAGAAATTGTCTCACCTCTTTGATGTTCGAGGGGCTTGGCCAGCTCTTGATTGCCGTGACCTTGTCAGGGTCGGAGGCCACTCCTTCCGCGCTTACCACGTGCCCTAGGTACTGGACCTTTGGTTTCAGCAGGTGACACTTCGATGGTTTTACCTTCAGGCCATAGCCTGCCAGGGCTTCGAACACCTCAGCCAGGTGCTTGAGATGGTCCTCGTAGGTCTTCGAATAGACGATCACGTCGTCCAGGTAAAGGAGGACCGTCTCGAAGTTTCGGTGCCCTAGACAGCATTCCATCAGCCGCTGGAAGGTCCCTGGTGCGTTGCAGAGCCCGAAAGGCATACAGTTGAATTCGCTCAGTCCCATCGGGGTGGTGAAGGCGGTCTTCTCCTTGTCAGCCTCTGCCACAGGAACCTGCCAGTACCCGCTAGTAAGGTCCAAAGTAGAAAAGAAGTTAGCAGATTTTAGTGCGGCTAAAGACTCTTCTATTCTAGGCAGCGGATATGCGTCTTTGTGGGTGATACGGTTGATTTGTCTATAGTCCACGCACATTCTCATGGTGCCGTCTTTCTTTTTCACCAGAACCAAGGGGGCTGCCCAGGGGCTACAGCTATCTCTAATGACCCCAGCTTCTTTCATTTCCCGCAGCATACCCTTGGCGTTCTGATAATGTGCAGGGGGTACAGGTCTGTGCCTCTCTTTTATTGGTGGGTGGCTCCCTGTGGGGATGTGGTGTTCTATCCCTTTCACTCTGCCGAAGTCTAGCGGGTGCTTACTAAAGACTCTCTCGTACTCCTGTACCACCCGGTAGACTCCTTGTTTTTGGTGCAGGGGAGTGGAGTCAGCACCCACGTGGAGTTTCTGGCACCAGTCCTCCTTTTGTTTCTGGGAGCCATTACCCTCCGCCTGAGGAGATGGAGGCAAGGGTTCCACGGCCCTGATAGCTTGGTGTTCGACGACAAACAGTTTGGCGAGTGTAGCGTACCTGGGTAAGTGTACTTCCCTCTCCCCAATGTTGAGGATGCGGACGGGCACCCTCCCATGACGGACATCAACCACCCCCCGGGCTGTCAAAATGGTGGGCCTGCTGTCTGAGTACACGGGTTCTACCATGGCTTGGTAGTCTCTACCTCTCAACCCGATTGCAGTCCGACACCAGATCATCATTTCACTTTTGGGAGGCATGGAAATGGGGAATGGATCACTGAGTCTTACGCTACCGATCTCACCACCAGACAGTTCTACCTGCTGCCGTCTCATCAGGGCTTTTATCTCCTTGTTGAGGACTCTCTTTTGGCTGGAACTAGCATTCACCGCCACCTGTTGTAGAATTACAATTACTTCTGAAAGACAATTTTCAATTATGTTAGTACCCACAGTTATTTTAGGGTGACTTTCATGACGGTCAATGTCCACAATAATCACTCCCTGTGCCGGCAGTTCAACTTTACCAATTTTAATGGTCATCTCCTTGAACCCCATCTGCGGCACGGGTAAGCCATTACTGGCGATGATGCTCAAGTTACTGTCTGGATACCGTGTGATATCAGCATCAGTCCAATACTGCTTAAAAAGTACATAAGGGATTGTGGTTACTTGCGACCCAGTATCCAGCAAGGTGCTCATGGGGATACCGTCCAGCACCACGGGTAAAACCGGGCGCCCCCCAACGTACTTATCACGCCAATTATAAGGGCCTGGTGATCTTATGCCTGGGGGTCGGCCCTCTGCCCCAGGTTGGACCCGTTTAAATTACAGTACCTGGAAATGTGTCCGGGCTGGTTGCATCGACGGCAAATGGGCTGTCCATCCTCTGCGTAGCGGTCTGTGGGCCTCCCTCGGAACGACGGGATCCTCCTCTGTCGACGCCACGGGACATCCTCCGGACTTGAAGCCAGCTTGATGGGTCTCGACGGGTCCACTTGCAACGCCTGGACGGTCCTGGTCAATGCCGCGACGCTCCTGGTCAGCTCCTGGACTTGGTGGTGCAGGCCTTTCGACGGGGCTTGGTTCAGGGCCTGTGCATCAGCCTCCACGGAGTCCATAGAGGAGGGCGCCGCCTCCTGGTGGTAGGTGATAGCAGGGCGCCGGGGGTTTACAGCGCCACTGGTTGCAGATTCACGGAGCACCCTTATGGCCCTGTCCTTAAATTGGGCAAAGGTCAGGTCGGGGTTCTGGAAGAACATGAGGCGCAGCTGGGCCCTGTGGGCGCTGGACAGCAGACCCTCTATGAATTGTTCTGTTAGCAGCTTATCGGTTTCCTGCACACTGCCAGGGTCAGTTTGTTGAATAGCCCTCAAGGCTTCCTGCAGATTTAGGGCATAGTCTCTGATGCTGTCCTGTGCCCGCTGCTTACATCCAAAGAACCTCATTTTAATTTCAGCGGAGGTACGTGTATCAAAGGTACCCCGCAGCCGGGCCAGAATACCCTTCACAGTCCTTTTCTCCTCAGTGGGCCATGACTTTACCTCCCTTTGGGCTGCGCCAGTTAACTGCCCTGTTAATATGCTGACCTTCTGTTCCTCTGTCAGGGTGTAAACGTGGAACAAACTGTATAGCCTTTCCTTGAAGTCAGTTAGGGCATGGGGCTCCCCTGAGTATTTGGGCAGCCAGGCCGCTCCAGGGATGTAAGGCAGGGAAAAGGGCATCACCGCTGCTGCAGCTGCGTTGGTGGTAGTGGGCGCCTCTGTGTCCGAAATCTTCCTCCCCCCCTAGTGAAGTGTGGCCTACCTTCCGACGATCCTCTTCTGTAGGCCGCGGCTCCGCTGCTGCTCTGGACGAGGACCTGGCGTCGCACTCCGATGACGTCAGCGTCGCTCTCTCTCCCTTCCAGGACCTTGCGCAGCGTCGGTGCGTGGGGCGGAGCTTCGGATCTCGCGCGGTTTTGACGTTCACGCCCCTCTTCTTCCCGCGCGGCGTCCTGAAGATGGCGTCCGATGGCGGGAAGACGGCAGAAGACGGCGGGAAACGGTCCAAGATGGCGTCTGATGGCGGGAATCGGCTCCGGACGGCGGGAAACGACTCCGGACGGCGGGAAACTTCTCCACAGGTAAGTTTACAACAGTCTTTTTCAGGCACGCAGTACCCGGTGGTTGCGGGCACGAAATCCTGCCGACTACGCCAAAGCTGACTCGCCCCCTGGGCCGTGGGGCACTCGGATCCGGGCAATTAGGGAAACGATGGGAGTAGTAGTGGCAACCCGGTTCCGTGGCTCAGGGTGGTCAGGCCAGTGGTAGTCCGTTATATTGATTATGTCCGACTACGCCACCCGTGGATTTTCGGTTATTAGGAACCGCCGTTGCATGCAGACCACTGGGGCTGATGAGATGTGCAGCTATGGTAGTGTGACTCCCCACGGGAAGAGTGCGGCCCCAGGGCAGTATAGTGGATGGTGGGAGTGATGGTAGTGCTGGAGGAGCAAGGAGCACACAGACAACAGGTTGCAGTCCAGGGTCTTTACTAAACAGGTAAACTGACCCACAAACAGTCCCAGCTAGGAGGGGACCTGGATGTCTGAGAGCAACGGGGAAATTGGCCCTGGTCAGGGTGAGGGTGTAGGCCTACCGTGCTTTCTGCGCTCCTTCTGACTATCTCCTCCTGATAGGATAACAGCCCACGTTTCCGAGCTTCCGTGCTTTCTCGCCTGTATGGCCTGCGACGTGGGTTCCTTTCTGCTCCCAGCCTTGTACGGCTTTACTGGTCCCTTCGGTTGTGGCAGGGCCTCCAGGCTTCTTAGGCCAAGGAATGTACAGTCCCATGCGGACTGGTTCTCTGCTGGGGGATGTGGAATCCCTCCAGCCTCAGACACCAAAGTCTGGTAAAGTTAAGTCTTTTCTCTGCCAAGACAGGCTCTCTTCGCCTCTTGTCTCTGGCTTGTGGCTCTCTCCTACTGCCACACTTCCTCTTAGGTTACAACGCAACTTTCTGTCCCTGCTCCACTCTGGGACACGTCTCAAAGCTGAGACAGGCAATCCAGTTCTCTCTAACCCTGCCCCCAGTACCAGCTTTTATAGGGGCAGCCAGCTCCCCCTACTGGCCTGAGACAGGAGTCATTGCATGCTAATGTTCCCCTAACCAGAGAACCTCCCCCTTGCTCTCAGACACAGCTTTAATTACACTTGTGGCATCCAGGTAGGGTGACACACTTGCGATTGGGTTCATAATTAGTCACAACGGCATAAGGACCCCCCCTCCCACTCTCCCTTGACCCTCTGTCTTTTCTTCTCTCTTTTCTCCCTCCTTTTCTTTTTTCTTTTTATATGGGCTTTTCAGATACAATATAGAAATTGCCTCAACATATGATCCTCTTATAGGCGGATATCTTATAAACATTATATTGTTCAATACACTATCATTTGAATTGTTATTTGAAAAAAGTGACACCATTTGAACTTTGGACATTTTTTATATGTCTATTTTGTTATATTTTCTTCAAAGTCGAATACAAAACAATACATTTTTTCTTGATCTGCAAACTGTAAAATGATTCATAATTAATTCTTAATTGATGTTTAATTGATATTTAATAAAACAGATTGAATATAAAAACTTCATATCCTATACAAAAGTGATCGGCTAAGTATAAAAGGAGAAGAAAAGGAAAAATGTGTTTGAAAGCACTCAGGATCACCAAAAATACAAATAAATAATAATATTGAAGTTTATTAAACAAAGAAAAAAACAAAACAATTAAAAACACTTAAAGGGAATCTGTCATCCCCTGGGACCTATCAGACCACTAATATGGGCATACAGGTGATAGAAATGTGAATCTATACTTACCTGTATGGCCCATATTGGCGGTCTTATGGCTGTGAAATTGCTTTTTATTACTTGTGGGTTATGCTGTGTTTCTGTCCGGGGGACGGGAAGAAATCCCACCTACTTTTTTAATTAAAATATTTCTCCCCTCCCTTGCACGTCACAGAGCCCTGTGACGTGCAGTACCCATGGCCGGATCCTGCGCCTGCGCACTTGACCTGTTATTTCCCTGCCGTCTGTGTACAAGTGTAGAGCAGGGATCTAGTGCGCAGGCGCCGGGAAGTCAGAGTGACTCGCCTGCGCACAAGTTCCCTGCTCTACACTTGTAGATCCGGCCATGGGAACTGTGACGGGCAGGGGAGGTGAGAAATATCTTAATTAAACTGTGACGGGCAGGGGAGGTGAGAAATATTTTAATTAAACAAGTAGGTGGGATTTCTTCCCGTCCCCCGGACGGGAGCACAGCGTAACCAACAAGTAATAAAAAGCAATTTCACAGCCGCAAGACTGCTAATATGGGACATACAGGTAAGTATAATACCTCATCTAATTGATACATATAAATATCAAACAACCTCCTCCTATGTATCAGGTGCCAAAATATCTAAAGCTACTCTGGACAAGCAGTTTGTGACGCCCTCCCTGAGCCGTTTGGGGGGTGTACTCAGACGGCGGGCCGGTTGTATGGTGTGGTGGGATGTCGTCGTGGCCGTGGCCCGATCCGTGCCCAGGGCTGTCACAATAAAAAGATGGGCTTTTGGATGAGTGGTTGTTCGACTACGCCACCTGTGGTTTCTGGTGAAGGCCACCAGCACTGCAACAGTCCTCTGAGGCTGATGTTCTGGCAGCTTGGTTGGTACTACTCCCCACAGGTGGAGCGGCGCCTCAGGGCAGCGTAAGAAGAAAGAGGGGGAATACAGAGTAGAGCGCTGGCGGGTGCAGAGCAGCGAAGGAATGAACAGTCAGAGGCAGTAATTGAAGTCATCCAAATCTTTACTCACAGTTGTGCTTTCTCAGCTCAGAGCTTCTCTCTGCTGTCACACGGCGAGCTGCGGCCACCAGGGTGGGGTTCAGCACACTCCGGGAAGTTCAGGTGCACTTGACAGGACCCCCGCTCTAGTGTGTTCCTCTCTCTGTTTGTACTTGTACCGCCTTGTGTCCCCCACTGAGTCCCGTACAGGTACTGCGATGTCCTATATGGGTAACTTGTAGCTCCCGGACCGACTGGGTGCCATTTTTGGTGACTGTGGTGTGAACGTGGCGTTAGGCAGGGTCCCTCTGGATAAATGCAGATTAAGGAATACAGGTGGCAACTCTGCTCCGTCCGTATCCCCCTGGGATCCACTTAAGCCTCCAGACTTTTCTGACAGGGACGTGAAGTGCAAAGTCAGAAAATCGGGGACCGGTACCCCCTCTTGCGGCAGGGTCTCTCTGGCAGGGCCAGAATAAGGGTTGCAGGTGGCAACTCCACTCCGTCCGCACCCCCCTGAGATCCTTATGCCTGTGGAGCTTTTCTCCTCTGCTCCCCTCCTGGGCCTTCTTGGTTGGACTCTGACCGGGGACAGAGCCGGCTATAACTCAACTCTGCCCCAATCCCCCGTCTCGAGGCCTGAGACCGGGAACCGCAGACCCCTGAGCCGGCCGCAGCCTTGTGCTGTCAGACCGTCTCAAAGACTCACGACTAAAGACACGGTTATAAAAATAGCCTCTGATTATTTATGATTCTATTAAGTGCTACAGTAAAGTGCTTCCTCCACGCTCACTCACTACATGGTTCCCCTTGACTATTGGTTCCCCCCAACTCCTCTATTCGAGGTCGGGGCAGCACTATGGTGCTTTAGACCTCCCTGCAGAACGGGAGTGGTGTAGTGCTGAGTGTGTGGTTGGGGTCCTGTGTGGTGCTCCATCCTTACCTCGGAGAGGAGATACCACACCTCGTTCTGAGGTGCTGTACCCCTGTGGCGACTGAACCCTCAGGTTCGCGGGCTGCAATAGAGTAAAAGATTGGTACATTTCAGACATTCAAAAAATTTTAAATGCTTTGTAAACAATAAACAATCTTCCCTTTATGGGAGGCTCAGATACTTTAACGTTACAGGATATATGGTATAAACATATTCAACATTAAAGAGACATTATGCATGTAGAAAAATATTATAGAAAAAGTGTTAGCTCAGCAGCATGAGGGACCTGTCCAAAACCCTCAACGTAAGCCCTGGGGTGGCTGCAGGGCATAAAGATCCCGAGTTGGACCTCCAGTAGAGCCACAACCAGTCAGGTTTTGCTTCTGAGGTCAGAGGTAGAGATGATTTTGCATACAACCAATAGGGGGCACCTAAATAGGTGCAAACTATGTACAATGTTAGTCTGTCTACTGCTCAATGTCCGCAGGGACAAATGTTTGTTTCAGATAAACCGGGTGTAAAAAGGAACATGAAAACAAATAAAAGTTCACACAACAGGGAGGTGCATCCTCCGGGGCTGCTCAACAGTGGTATCCCCACTGGGGAAAAGGCTCGTGCTTGCCGACGGAGCCTGACCGGTCCTCTGCGACCAGGTGTGTGGATGCATCTTCTTTAAACACCCTGTGGACATCCAGGGCATACCACCCACGCTCCCCGTGGTGGCGGCAGTAGGACACCAGATCACCCGGGTAGAGGTTCCGGCCAGGGTGGCCCTGCTGCAGCCGCGGCTCGATGTCCCGCCGGTTGACGAAGACGTCCCGGTTAAACTGTGGGCTACGGATGAAGCCCCATCCTGCCTCCTGGTGGAAGCGCACGATAAGGCCTTCCTCCCGGGAGCTTGGACGGGTGGCCTCCGCCTGACGGGCCTTTGTTGTAGCAGCTTTGGTGCGCACCTCCAGGCGCTCACAGCGGATCCTCCTCTCTCGCCGCTCCTTCTCGAGCTGGAGGAGCTCCTTATGGCAGAACTCCTCCCACCTCCGCGCTTCAGACAGGGTCTCCCGGAGGAAGCCCATCAGGTCCCCCCCCTGGTTGTTCCAGGCAAACTCTTCTGCCGCCGGGCAGGCGACTGGAGGTGTGGGCAGCGGCAATAACAGGGGGCGTTGCGGGCCCTCTATTGGTGCGGACCGGTCCGGGTTGGGGCAGGTGTGCACCCAGGAGAGTGCAGGGTTCTCCGGATTGGGAGTCGGGAGGCATAGTAGGCCTCTGGAAGTGGCGGTGGCTTGGGCCTCGACCTCCAGAGCCATGAGTTGCACCCAAACGATGGCGCCCGGGGACAGGGGTGACGGCAGGAGATCTAGGAGGGCTTCGGTGCATCCCGCGCCCGGGATAGGGGTTTCGGCCTTAACCGCTCTTGGGCTGCACAGGGCCTCCTGGGCTTCCTCCGCCTGGGCTGGGGCCTCAGTAGTCAGGCGCGACGAGCTCTGGCGGCGGGCCCTGATCTTGCGCAGCACCTCTTCTCTACATTCGGCAGCGGCCAGTTGTTGGGCCTCTTCGACCCTCCGGGTCAGATCCTGCGTTTCACCGCGGAGGAACTCGGCCTCCTCCACGGTCAGGTGTATTCCCTCCATAGTGAGGGAGGTGGCAGCTGGTGGGCCAGCGACGGAGGGCATTTCCTTCGCGGCGTCCATCTCTGCTGCAGGGTGCGGTCTCTCTAGACTTGTTGTGGCTACACCCTGTCTCCTCCTCCTTTTGGGGCGGCTCCGGGGCGGCTGGCTGACGGGCACTCCTTGGGACGTCCCATCCATCTTGACGGACACTACTATGCGGACAATCTGTGATGCAAGGGGCGGTCTGTATTTTTGGCGCCATTGGAGAGCCAGGCCCACGATAGGAGGTCTTAGGTGGCTGTCGTTTTTGCACATAATGGCGTCCGTTGTTCTTGGGCGGACGCCACATTGTGTGTATAAAGACAGTCTTTTGTGAAACGAGCACAGTACCCAGCGGCAATGGGGATTAACCTCTTCCGTTGCTGCGGGCACGCAATCCTGCCGACTACGCCAAGTTTGTGATGCCCTCCCTGAGCCGTTTGGGGGTGTACTCGGACGGCGGGCCGGTGGTATGGTGTGGCGGGATGTCGTCGTGGCCCGTGGCCCAGTCCGTACCCAGGGCTGTCACAATAAAAAGATGGGCTTTTGGATGAGTGGTTGTTCGACTACGCCACCTGTGGTTTCTGGTGAAGGCCACCAGCACTGCAACAGTCCTCTGAGGCTGATGTTCTGGCAGCTTGGTTGGTACTACTCCCCACAGGTGGAGCGGCGCCTCAGGGCAGCGGAAGAAGAGAGAGGAGGTATACAGAGTAGAGCGCTGGCGGGTGCAGAGCCGCGGAGGAAAGAACAGTCAGAGGCAGTAATTGAAGTCATCCAAGTCTTTACTCACAGTTGTGCTTTCTCAGCTCAGAGCTTCTCTCTGCTGTCACACGGCGAGCTGCGGCCGCCAGGGTGGGGTTCAGCACACTCCGGGTAGTTCAGGTGCACTTGACAGGACCCTCGCTCTAGTGTGTTCCTCTCTCTGGTGGTACTTTTACCACCTTGTGTCCCCCACTGAGTCCCGTACGGGTACTGCGATGTCCTATATGGGTAACTTGTAGCTCCCGGACCGACTGGGTGCCCTTTTTGGTGACTGTGGTGTGAACGTGGCGTTAGGCCGGGTCCCTCTGGATAAACGCAGATTAAGGAATACAGGTGGCGACTCTGCTCCATCCGTATCCCCCTGGGATCCACTTAAGCCTCCAGACTTTTATGACAGGAACGTGAAGTGCAAAGTCAGATAATCGGGGACCGGTACCCCCTTTTGCGGCAGGGTCTCTCTGGCAGGGCCAGAATAAGGGTTGCATGTGGCGACTCCGCTCCGTCCGCTCCCCCCAGAGATCCTTTTGCCTGTGGAGCTTTTCTCCTCTGCTCCCCTCCTGGGCCTTCTTGGTTGGACTCTGACTGAGGACAGAGCCGGCTATAACTCAACTCTGCCCCAGTCCCCCGTCTCGAGGCCTGAGACCAGGAACCGCAGACCCCTGAGCCGGCCGCAGCCTTGTGCTGTCAGACCGTCCCAAAGACCCACGACTAAAGACACAGTTATAAAAATGGCCTCTGATTATATATGATTCTATTAAGTGCTACAGTAAAGTGCTTCCTCCACGCTCACTCACTACATGGTTCCCCCTGACTTTTGGTTACCCCCAACTCCTCTATTCTGGGTCGAGGCAGCACTATGGTGCTTTAGACCTCCCTGCAGAACAAGATTGGTGTAGTGTTGAGTGTGTGGTTGGGGTCCTGTGTGGTGCTCCATCCTTACCTCGGAGAGGAGATACCACACCTCGTTCTGAGATGCAGTACCCCTGTGGCGACTGAACCCTCAGGGGCGCCACAAATGTAACACCAAATGTGTAAAGAGGGTCCAATGCCCCTGCAATATCCAAGTCCAGTTCAATCTATTTTAGCTAGCACATATAAAGAACATCTATGCATAGGTATAAATAGCAATTGAAAAAAAGTGCATGTGACAGGGGGCAATGTAGAAAATTAATAATGCCAGCAAATCCAAAGTTCATATAAAAGCACAGGTCTAGTAGTTCAAAGCTCAAATAGTCTATAGTAGAAAAAGACCTGTACTGAAACACAGTCTACCTGTTAGTAGACAGCACAGAACCCACTTATACAATACAAGCAGAATGGTTGCTGATAGACCTGTGCATCATCAGTGGCTTCTGGTAGACCTGTACATGATCAAATGGATGAGGGAAGAGCCTGTTCTCCTGTTATGTATATGCTCCTGCCCCAGCATCAGCACATAAAACTCCATAAAACAGACACATTACCTTTGCAGATGATTTTTTTGTGTTTACCAGTGTAATCAGACCCAAATTTAAAATAATGCTTTGTAAAAATAATATCAAGAAGTCACATCAAAACTCCAATCTTCATATCAGATCCAGTGTTATCTTGGTATAATTTATTACGTATAACAGTAAATCCTTTATCATTTTGAACACAAGTATATCAACTTTTTAAATCTAAAGAACAAATCAAAGTGACTTCTGAGATATCCAATCATTTGTAGCTAATGATAGGTGCATTTGTATCCTTATATCAATATAAGTCTTTGTCTAATGCCAAGATGTCTCATGTTCTATGGACTTTGATTAAAATTTGGGCAAACAAGTCCTTGTGAACTTAGGGTTAAAATATTGATTCTTCAGTCTATATTTAATGCTATCGCCATTATTTTTTACTAGATGGATGGCATTGAATTGAAGTAAAAAGAATATTGCATAATTATTTACCTATCATTAGAACGAGGGACTGGAGATTTCCATTCCCAATCACAATCCACTGCTCTTCTTGGCACAATATATGCATCTGCATCATGTGCACATAAGTATTGGAAGACGACCACCATACCAACTACCACTGCATAAACTAAACTACTATCAGTTCCCAGTGGAGACGTGGCTGTGCTAATTTCATCTTATAATTTATTTATGTTAGTGAACAAACCTTGATTGTGAGAAAAGTAAAATGCGATTCCGCAGCTGCCAATTCAGAGATGGAGACTAGGCCAGCAATATCCAATCACTCCACTGGCAGAACAGGCTACAATATATCAACATAATTCATTTCTGGCATTCAGAAAATATTTGGGAGCAGAATTGTAAAGATTAATGTAGGATTTAGTTTGGAGTGGATATTTATTGTAAGAAACAAACATGATGTGAGTCATGTCTTAAAATCATTTCACTTTAAAGTAATTTTTCTTAAATGGTCACTGTGCTTTCAGACCACTAGATCTCATTTGATGTATTATGGGCAAAAACCCAAAGAGATGAACTTTAATATAAGTTGGTGTGCATGCAGCATGTAAGCGTGTGTTCCAACTGGCCACCAAACAGACAAAACCCAAGATAAAAACATAATAAGCAAATACCCTGCAGTAAATAGATAAATATCAATAGTGCATGAAAATAATATAGGATGCTTAATTAACATAATTTTGATTTAAAAAAAAGTAAAAGCCACCCCACACGTCAAGGTGACCCTATTCGGGACAGTCCTAACCTCTATTATTAAAAGCTTACCATTTGTCAAGTGACGTACATTTGAATAAGTCCAATATGACTAACCAGATTAATTACAGGTTTTGGTATAAATTATATTACCACATGTCAAACAATTTACCAGTTGGTGCAGTAGATTCTAAGAAAACCAACAGATGCAGCATTGATGATCTACATGTTTTGAGTCTGTGTATTTGAATAATTAATTGAAAGGCGGTGTGTTCAAAATAATATCAGTGCGGAGTTCAATTAGTGAGGTCAATCATTCTGTGAAGAAACAGCTGTGAATCAGGTGGCCCTTATTTAAGGGTGAAGCAAGTATTTGTGTACATTTCTCCTTGAAAGCCTGATAAATATGGTTCGTTCGAGACAGTGTTCAGAAGAAATGCGTACTTTGATTAAAAAGTTGATTGGAGAGGGTAAAAGTTATAAAGAAGTGCAGACAATGATAGGCTGTTCAGCTAAAATGATCTGCAATGCTTTAAAATGGAAGACTACCATTCGAATGAGAAAAAAGGAAAGGATGATCCAGCATATCAGGCTAGTTTCTTAAAATAAAACATAGCTTTTATTGTGCTCATTAAAACATTGCTACACATCAATTGTCCATGTGGTGCACTACGAGGATCAGGACCCAAGCGTTTCAACGTTTAAGTCTTAACCACTTCGCGCCAGAGCCTGTTTTTGCCTTCGTGACCGGGACAATTTTTTCAATTCTGACCACTGCCAGTTTATGAAGTAATTACCCTGGAACGCTTCAACGTATTCCCCTGATTCTCAGATATTTTTTTTTCGTGACATATTGTACTTCATAGTAGTGGTAAAATTTCTTCGATATCACTTGCGTTTATTTGTGAAAAAATCGGAAATTTGGCGAAAATTTTGAAAATTTTGCAATTTTCAAACTTTGAATTTTCATGCCCTTAAATCAGAGAGATATGTCACACAAAATAGTTAATAAATAACATTTCCCACATGTCTACTTTACATCAGCACAATTTTGGAACCCAAATTTTTTTTTGTTAGGGAGCTATAAGGGTTAAAAGTTGACCAGCGATTTCTCATTTTTCCAACAAAATTTACAAAAACATTTTTTTAGGGACCACATCATATTTGAAGTCACTTTGAGGGGTCTTTATGACAGAAAATACCCAAAAGTGACACCATTCTAAAAACTGCACCCCTCAAAGTGCTCAAAACCACATTCAAGAACTTTATTAACCCTTCAGGTGCTTCACAGGAATTTTTGGAATGTGGAAGAAAAAAATTAACATTTAACTTTTTTCACAAAAATGTTACTTTAGACCCAATTTTTTTATTTTCACAGGGGTAACATGAAAAAATGGACCCCAAATTTTTTTGTGCAATTTCTCTTGAGCGTGCTGATACCCCATATGTGAGGGAAAACCACTGTTTGGGCGCACGGCAGGGTTCGGAAGGGAAGGAGCGCCATTTGACTTTTTGAATGTAAAATTTGTCTGAATAATTAGCGGACGCCATGTTGCGTTTGGAGAGCTCCTGATGTGCCTAAACAGTGGAAACCCCCCACAAGTGACACCATTTTGGAAACTAGACCCCTTAGGGAACTTATCTAGATGTGTGGTGAGCACCTTGAACCCCAAGGTGCTTCACAGAAGTTTATAATATTGAGCTGTAAAAATAAAATTTTCACATTTTTCCCACAAAACCGTTTTTCATCCCTTAATTTTGCATTATCATAAGGGTAATAGGATAAATTACACCATGAAATTTGTTATGCAATTTCTCCTGAACACACTGATACCCCATATGTGGAGGCAAATTACTGTTTGGGCACATGGCAGGGTTTGAAAGGGAAGGAGCGCCATTTGACTTTTTAAATGTAAAATTTGTTTGAATAATTAGCGGACGCCATGTCACATTTGGGGAGCCCCTAATGTGCCTAAACAGTGGAAACCCCCCACAAGTGCCACCATTTTGGAAACTAGACCCCTTAGGGAACTTATCTAGATGTGTGGTGAGCACCTTGCACCCCCAGCTGCTTCACAGAAGTTTATAATATTGAGCCGTAAAAATAAAATTTTCACATTTTTCCCTCAAAAAATGTTTTTCATTCCCTAATTTTGTATTATCATAAGGGTAACAGGATAAATTGCACCACGAAATTTGTTGTGCAATTTCTCCTGAACACGCCGATACCCCATATGTGGAGGCAAATTACTGTTTGGGCACATGGCAAGGTTTGAAAGGGAAGGAGCGCCATTTGACTTTTTGAATGTAAAATTTGTTTGAATAATTAGCGGACGCCATGTCACATTTGGGGAGCCCCTAATGTGCCTAAACAGCGGAAACCCCCCACAAGTGCCACCATTTTGGAAACTAGACCCCTTAGGTAACTTATCTAGATGTGTGGTGAGCACCTTGCACCCCCAGCTGTTTCACAGAAGTTTATAATATTGAGCCGTAAAAATAAAATTTTCACATTTTTCCCATAAAAAATGTTTTTCATTCCCTAATTTTGCATTATCATAAGGGTAACAGGATAAATTGCACCATGAAATTTGTTGTACAATTTCTCCTGAGTACGCCGATACCCCATATGTGGGGGAAAACCACTGCTTTGGTGTACGGCAGGGTTCGGAAGAGAAAGAAGCGCTATGTTGGCTGGGATAGGCAGCAGACACCGTGTCACATTTGAGAGCCCCTGACATGTCAAAACAGCAGAAACCCCCACAAGTGACCCCATTTTGTAAACTACACCTCTCAAGGAATTCATCTAGGGAAGTAGTGAGCATTTTTTAATTTTTAAATTTATACCATTGGGCAGTGAAAAAAGCATAATTATATTTTTACCACAAAAAAATGTTTTACCCTCAGATTTTACATTTTCACACAGGGCAATGGGTAAAAATGGTGCCGAAATGTGTCACACAATTTCTTCTAAAAGTGTCAATACCCCATATGTGGCTGTATCGTACCACTTAGCCATACGGTGAGATTTGAGGGGGGACGGAGCGCTATTTGACAATTGGAGAACAAATTATTGTAGAATAGGCATTTGGATTTGGGAGCACAAAATTTTCTGAATTTCTTTTGGGGGGCAAGGACCATTTTGCTTTTCCAGAGCCTTTCTGCTACCAGTAACTTGGAAGTCCCTTATATTTTTAACAGATGATGGACCTGAGTGGGGACTAGCTTTTTTTGAGGACTGAGTTGAAGCTTTTATTGGGAACATTTTACGTAACATTTATCCGGCGCTCTAGGCTGAGCACTTACATCGGGGTTTCCATCTAATTTTCCAAGTGATGTAATTCAGATGAAACCCCTGCGGGATCCATTCACTGTAATGAGGCAGCAGAGTTACTCTGGACTCCGTCTGGCCTCTGTTTAGTGGTGTCCTTTTTTTCAGAAGTGCACAAAACTGTGGCCAACCGCACTTTTATGCACGCCTAAAACAAATGACACCGTGGGATCCCAGGCTAGACGGCATCCACAGTGGCCTATATCTGCCTCATTACAGGGAATCTTCCATCATGGGTTCTGGCTGAATCACGTATTTCAGAGATTTACACGGAAACTCTGGTGTAAGTGCTCAGCGCAGAGCACAGGATAAATGTGAGCAGAGCCTTACTGGGATCTTTGGGAGACATAATAAACAAATCAGTAGCAGGTGAATAATATTTGTTTTATTTATTTTTTATGCCGTTCCTCGTGTGATATAACTGATTAGATTACTTTATTCTTCGGGTCGGTGCGATTACAGAGATACCAGATTTATATCGGGTTTTTATGACTGACAGCTGTCACACACTAAAATACGCTTTTTTGCAAAATCTAGTTTTTGCATCACCATATTTTGAGAGCTATAATTTTTCCATATTTCGGCCGATAGAGTCATGTTACGGCTTGTTTTTTGCGGGACGAGTTGACAATTTTATTGTAATCATTTTTGGGCACGTGACATTTTTTGATCGCTTTCTATTCCGTTTTTTGGGAGGTAAAGTTAACAAAAACAAACACTTCAGGAATTGTTTTTTGAGGTTTTTTTTATGCCGTTCTGCGTGTGGTAAAAGTGATCAGGCAGCGTTATTCTTCGGGTCAGTACGTTTACAGCGATACTACACTTACTGTATTTTTTTATGTTTTGGCGCTTTTACACAATAAAACAATTTTATAGAAAAAAAAATATTTTTTTTGCATTGCTTTATTCTGAGCGCTATAACTTTTTTATTTTTCGGCTGATGGAGCTGTATGGCGACTTTTTTTTTTGCGGAACAAGATGACGTTTTCAGCGGTACCATTTTTATTTCTATTCTGCTTTTTGATCGCATTTTTTTCCACTTTTTGTTTGGCGATATGATGAAAAAGCATATTTTTTTGCTCCGTTTTTTATTTATTTTTATTACGGTGTGCACAGAAGGAGTTAATTAGTGTGACAGTTTTATAGCTCGGGTTGTTTCGGACGCGGCGATACCAAATATGTGTACTTTTTTTGGTTTTGTAATAATTTACGGATTTATTGGTTTAATATTTTATTTATTTATTTTTATTTATTTTGTGATATTTTTTTTAATAGTTTAAAAACTTTTTTTTACTTTTTTTTACATTTTTACTTAGTCCCTGTATGGGACATTAATTTTTATTTTTCTGATCACTGATCTCATGTAATGTAATAGACATATATTACATTACATGAGATCTTCCCTGACTGTTTCAGTCAGAGTCTCCTGTCTGGTATCAGCTACATACAGGCTGAAGCCAGACAGGAAGGACACCATATATGGCAGAGCTGGAGGCGGTCATGTGACCTCCAGCTGCCATAGCAACCCCAGGTCCTCAAACGAAACGGAGGTCTTCGGAGGTAAGTAAGACGACCCCCTCTCTTCCTGCTGTCTCCTATATGCCGCGATCACTATAGATCACAGCATATAGAAGACAGCAAAGGGTTAACATCACTGGGACCTGATCTAATCAGGTCCCGATGATGTACCCTGTCAGAGCTAACGCTCTGCACCGGAATCGCAGTGCTTGCAGGACCCTGGGGGTCCTGAGCACTGCAAGACCACCCACCGTTTTTAAACGTCGGCGCTGCACAGAGCCCGGCAAGCGCCGACGTTTATCTACAGTGGGCGGTCGGGAACCGGTTAATCAGTTGTGTATTTACCATTCGAATGGATCGAATGATAGTCAGAATGGCAAAGGCTCAGCTAATGATCAGCTCCAGGAGATCAAAGACAGTCTTAAGTTACCTGTGAGTACTGTGACAGTTAGAAGACGTCTGTGTGAAGCTAATTTCTTAGCAAGAAGTCCCTGCAAAAAGTACGAAAAGTGGACAGTAGAAGATTGGAAATGGGTGATTTGGAGTAATGAGACGAAAGTCAATAGACTAGGCTCTGATGAGTGCAAATAGGTCTGGAAAAAACAAGGTAAAAAGGGGCTAACGGATTGAGAAATTAAAGGAACTGTCAAGTTCAGTGGAAGAAGCCTGATGATATGGGGTTGTTTCACAGCCAAAGCCATTGGATATTTCACCATGATCAATTGTGGTATCAGTGCTGAGCTATATATTGAAAAACTTGGCATTCATATGACTCAAATAGATTCTTTATCAAATTTTAATAGGGGAAATGAAGTACAAAAAAAAAAGTAAAAACGTTTCGGTCACAGTTGACGTTCATTAGTGTACTAAAATAAAATACAAGTGTGAGGTCACAGTAAAAATAGTCATGAATCAAAGGGAAAATAACAATGACAATATCAGTAAACAACAGGAATCAACACATGTCAATGGGTACAAAGGGATGGGGACAAACATTGCCCCTCAACATGCTAACTGTTATATGTCCACATTTGAGGACAGGGTTGTCTACCCCAACCCTTTGTACAAATCACAATCCATTTTATGGAAACGTTATATAGATGATATATTCTGCATATGGGGGGGCACGCCCAAGACCCTTAATGAATTTTTTGCTACAATCAATGCCGCCTGGGATGGACTGCGAGTCACCATTTTCTTGAGCACAGACTCAATTCATTTCCTAGACACCATGAGCCTTAAAGATAAAGATGGCCAACTTTCCTCTGATCTTTATATTAAACCTACTGACCGAAACGGACTATTGCACTACAACAGCCTACATCCTAAATCCACTATCACCTCAGTCCCCAAGTCCCAATTCCATCGTGTCAGAGGCACTGGCAGTAATCCCTCCACCTGTGACATTAGACTCAAGGAGATGCAACAAAAATTTGAGGAAACGGGCTATCCTCTTGACTTGTTACACCAATCCATGCAATCTCCAATTTGTACACGCACCCCAACATCTAACCGGATACCGTTTGTACATAAATACCATCCGGCAGTATTCCTACTCCATAAAAAAATCTGACAACACTGAAACATTCTTAAAAGCGCCTATCCATCTGTACCTGAATTAAATTATCCTTCCCTCCCATGTTTCAAAAGAGACCCTAATATTAAAGATCGTCTCATCCATGCCGATTTTGAAGCTCGCCATGCCAGGGGTTTCTGGAGACACCAAAGACTGGTACGTTCCCTTGTCATCAGTGCTACCAATGTGGCAACATTCTCGGTGGGAGCACCATATATCATCCTCACTTGGGTAAACAATATCCCATCAAAGATTATCACATGATTAATTCCACTTTTGAAGTATGCCTCATCAAGTGCCCCTGTGGCCTTATTTATATAGGTAAAATGACCCAGCCCATTAGGGATCGTATTTCTAAGCACAAGTCCACCATACGCTAAAAGAATTTGCTGCTCCCATTACCATACCATTTTGCATCGGCCAATCATTCAGTGTTTCAATTGAAATTTCAGGTGATTGAGCATGTCCCTCCACCACGACGTGGAGGGGACTGCATTCGCATGCTCAAATACAGGGAGGCCTACTGGATACACAAATTGCAATCTTTAAGTCCTAGAGGTCTTAACAGGGAATTTGACCTCCTCTTGTACACTTGAACGGTTCATAGTTGTGATTACTACGACATTGTTCTACTTAAAGCCCCCTACATGTTTTGTAATAATCTCTTTGAGACTTGTTCCTGTGCCATCACTGTCTCAGCAATGTATATGACCCAATTATGCTAGTTTTTGACTCTGACCATAAGAATTTCCAGTGAATATGTTCGATTCCATTATGATGGTTCTCCCTGAAGATAACTTGATATAAGGAATAGTATTTGTATAAGTACTGATTGATCTATTCATATGTCTAACATATACCTTGTTATTTTCTAGAATCTGCCTTAACATCCACATTTCCCCTCCTGATTCCCATCCTACACCTCCGGACCATCCCTTACAACCTTGGTTCCACCCATTCTTGTCATCCCCAGTAATGGACGCTATCTGTAGCACTGTGGAACGCATAATATCGGTGGTGGAATGCACTCGGTGCGTCACCTCCGCCCATGTGATCCACAGACATCCAATAAGACCTGTCGACGTCATCGTGGCGTCATTTCCGGTCTCGCAGGTTAGGACCTGCAGGACCGGAAATGACACCACGATGACTGGAGCACATCCACGGCGTATGCATCACACTGACACCAATCCTGGGCTCCTAATTGCCTCTAGATTCTGCCCAATCTCTATTTAAATGCCCTTCTAGCATTTCTCTCCTGGCGCCAAAAGGAACAAACGGTGGATACCGTGCTCCCACTGCCAGGACTTCCTCCTCCACTTTCAGTTTGCACTAGGGGTATTTTTCCCCTGCTTCTACCATTCCTGCTATTAGACTGGTACTTCCATTAAATCTATATACTCACCTTCTTTATGTATCCAGAGCTACCGCTCCTTTGGACACCTGTCCATTACAGGCTCACCGGTTACAATTTACTGGTACGCTTTTCATCCTTTTTTCTTTTTCCTTCCCCTTTTTCCCTGTCCCCATCCCTTTGTACCCATTGACATTTGTTGATTCCTGTCGTTTACTGATATTGTCATTGTTATATTCACTTTGGTACATGACTATTTTTACTGTGACCTCACACTTGTACCACCATTTATTTCTGTTTTGTTATTTTAATTTGGTACACTGATGAAGGTTAACTGTGACCGAAACATTTACTTTTATTTTTTGTACTTCATTTCCCCTATTAAAATTTGATAAAGAATCTATTTGAGTCATATGAGTGCCAAGTTTTTCAATATAGACTATTGGCTTTGGACCTTAATTGTGCACCAACCCACTCCAGGAGTGCGGTAGTTTTTTGTATACTCAGTGCTGAGCTATGTGTGAGTATCCAACAAGACAAGTTACTTTGCACACTCCAGTACTATGGGTATGAATAGGATGACATAGTGTTCCAGCAGGACAAAGACCAGAAGCATACATCGAGATTGGCGAAAAAATGGTTCAATGACAATGAAGTAGAGGTGCTGGATTAGCCTCCACAGTCCCCAGACCTCAACCCAATTGAACCCTTATGGGTAGAGTTGAAGAAAAAACTGTATACATACCCAAGTGAGTCGACCAGTATGCACCAACTTTGGGAATGTGTAGAAGAGACCTGGGATCAGATTTTGGTCAAGACATAATTGAATCTGATCAAGAGCATGCCCAGAAGGATTCAGGTAGTGTTGAAAGACAAAAATGGATTTATAAAATATTTAAACAATAATAAAAATTTTAATTTAGATTTTTAGGAGCAAAACAGTAACAATGCAGTGACATGACAAGAATCTGCATAACTAATCATAGGCAAAATAGTAGCAAGTCAAATTTATGTATGAGATAGCCAAGATGATTGTCTATAAAATAATGGTAGTCTCATGTTCGAAGTAGTAGTGGATAGTGAGATATAGAGCTTGAAAGTCAAAAGTTCAAAACATTGTTACCCTTTTGCTCATCACTGTATATATAGCACTGTCCTCAGTAGTGTAGCTACCAGGAGGGCAGAGGGTGAGGTCACCCCAGACCCCTGAATCAGAGAGGCCCACCCGAATCTTACACCACTCCAAACTGTATCTGTGTGGGCAGCACACCAATACAGTTAATCTTTACATTCTGAATGGCCCCACTATCTTTGCACCCCATATACTATACAATACCATCAATTTTTGTGCTCCAACAGTCTTAGAGGGATCTATCCACTGTGGGTTAGTGTCAGACCAATAGCGGTGGTTTTGTTTGTTAACTTCACCATTCACAAAAAAAGTTTGCCTCATCACTGAACATAATGTTCTGTGTAAACTGAGGGTCCTGTTCCAATTTTTGTTTTGCCCATTCTGCAAATTCAGTGCGCCGATCTGGGTCATCCTAATATCCGCCGAAGGGATGTTTGACTGATGCCACTCTCAAGTGACATGCGGTGAGTTCTACGCTGTGGGCTCTTGCTGAATGAAGCTAGGACAGCCACTGATGTTTCTTCATTAATGACAGTTTTCTTGAGTCCACATTTTGGCAAATCCAACACTGAACCTGTTTCACGAAATTTGGCAAGCAGTTTGCTAACTGTAGCATGGGAGATGGGTGGTCTCGTATGGTGTCTTGCATTGAAATCTGCTGAAATGACCCGGGTACTGCGTTCATCAAACATCAACACAATTTCTATCCGCTCCTCACGTGTTAACCTCTGCGACATGTCAATGGCTGTAAACAAAGAGAAACTTGTAAGTAACTCATGAAAGAATAAAGTTACGTTAAAACCAAGCACACCATTGTTTTTCTTATGAAATTCTCAATAAGTCTGATGTGTCACATGACCCTTTTCCCATTGAAAAAAATAAAGTTGGATCCAAAATGGCTGACTTCAAAATGGCCACCATGGTCACCACCCATCTGGAAAAGTTTTCCCCCTCCGATATACTAATATGCCACAAACAGGAAGTTGATATCACCAACCATTCCCATTTAATTTAGGTGTATCCATATAAATGGCCTACCCTGTAGTGTCCTCTCCAATTTACTGCGAATTTATCATACAACAGTATATCCACCTCCCAATCCAACCATAGATATCATCTAATTCTTTGTATTACTTGGATATTTGGGTTATTGTTGTGGATTTATCACTGCTAAAATCAGTAGAAATTACACCTGAATTACATTGTATGGCAGTAATGACATTGTGTCACCTTGTAAAAGGTTTCAGAGGTCAAGGTAGATAATTAAAGTCCATTTCATCTATATGCTAATGAATTGGCTGCGTGGCCTGGTCTGGTCCCTTTAAATAACATCTGCTGCTCCTGTTGATGACACCACGGAATGTTGTGGTTTCTGTCTCCGCCCCCTTGCATTATGACATCACACACATTATATAAGGAGCTGCAGAGACAACATTCCATCTGAAAGTTGCAGTTATTGGAGAGAGAGGTAAGTCGGCTCTATGTCACCTCTTGTTGTGTCCTTCATTCTCTTCTTTCATCTATTTCTCATTTATTTTTTATTCATTAAGGATTCTTTATTCTATATAATACAACAGGTCGAAAATGAATACTGAACCCCTCAGATTAGGTGATGTTTTACAGCATTTCTTCTAATAGTAAAGACAGATACATCCCGTCACATCCTATATATCCAAGTGCAGAAATGACAGTGATTTACCGATTCTCCATCACATCTTATTGGTTTCTGACTTACTTGCTCATCACATCCATAGAATAGTTATAGAATAATTATAATTGAAAGAATCCCCTCAGCCATAACTGGAACACAACAACTTCTCAATTTTTGGGCCATGTATTGTTTTACAATCATTCAAATCTGGGAGATGAACGTTATATCCTGTAAAGCGAACACATGTAACCTGAAGATGCAGTAATTATGTAATTGTCTGGTGTTATTGAGACATATAGTGATATACAATCCAGATCAAAAATTTAAATCCAACCAATATTGGGAAATACCTGTACAACACCAATGTATATACATATTAGCTCCATATATAGTGAAACTATTTAAATAGTTCCCCATATTGGTAGGATTCCTATTGTTTGATCTCTAGTGTATTGAGCAATGCACTTCAATGGAAGCTGGCAGTAACAGCCACCACTTGGAAGATCACGGAATGTTGGGGTTGTTGATTCCGCCCACAATAGATACTTCATGTGATGTCACTGAATGTTATGGTTGTTAGCTCTGCCCACATTAGCTCTTATTTTTCATGTCATGGAATGTTCTCGTTGCTGGTTTTGCCCCCATCATCTACTATTTGTAATGTTTTGGTTGTTGGTCCCTGATTTGGCACCCAGATAAGCCAAGCTGAAGGATGATGATAATGGACTTTATCTTGTTACCTCATGAACATTCTTGGTGTTGCCCCTCAGGAGGTGGCCAGTTGACATTTAGTTGTGTTCAACTATATAAAGTGTGCTGCTTATCTGATGGTTAGTGCTGCGCTCACTCATTACTAGTGATGGGCGAGCACTAAAATGCTCGGGTGCTCATTGCTTGAGCCAAGCACATTCGAATACTCGGTTGCTCGACTCGAGCAATGAGCCCAATGTAAGTCTATGCGAAATTCAAGCATTTTTCAAGCGGTTCCCTCCGGCGATCTGCAGAGGGCCTAAAAATTGCCCAAATCGAAGGGAACAGTGCTTAAATGGCATGGGAACAGCATGGGGAAGGCCCCTGGAAGCATTTCTGACTCTCAAGTCACTGCTGCCAACAATGTTGTCAGCGGTATTACGCCACTTTTACGGACACACAATAAAACACAAAAACGAAACCAAAATGGATTTTCCTGGGAAATATGTTAAGGAACATCCTTTCCATGGTAATGACTTGTATATAAGGCAAAATAAATAACCAAAAACAAAAATACTCCTCCACATCTTGGTCTATGTTCACAAGTAGCGTTTTTGATGCGTTTTTGCACTTTTGCATTGCTTTCAACCGTGACAAATGCATTCACCGGGAAATGTCATTTTGACATTTTACAACCTTATCTGGCCATGTGGTGTGTGAGACATGATCAGACATATCATGTTTCATTTATGAAGGAGGGACTCTGAAAGTCACAAAGCCTATTTTTATAGGGCCATCAGGCAGGCTTTACTACTTTTAAAGGGTCAGCAGTCGGCCCTCGCTATTCTTAAAGAGCCATCAGCCGGCTATGCTTTGTCATTCCCATTACTAAAGATTGGGTCTTCTATACTGTTATTGCATATGCAGTGAGTGGCAGGTCTGCCCAAAATTTGGATACACCCCAATACCCCTTTGAAAATTTGGATGCACCCCAATACCCCTTTGAAAATTTGGACGCACCCCAAAACCCCTTTGAAGAGACTTAGAGGATGTTCCCATAATTAGGAAGTGGGTCTCCCATACTGTTTGCCTATGCAGAGAATGCAAGGGTTGCCAAAAATTTGGAGGCACTCCAATGCCCCTTGGAAGAGACGTGGAGGTCAGAGGGCCTCCTGAAAACAATGTTCCCACTATTAGGAAGTGGGTCTCCCATTGTGTTTGTCTATGCAGTGACTTCAAGGGTTGCCAAAAATGGTCACTCGGCATGATGGGAGGAAGGAGGTTCAGGGTGAAGAATATGTGGTCCAGACTCACGGCTACTGAGAATTGACCGTGTGGAAGACAGGGTGGTGGTGGTGGTGGCTAAGTGACTGGAAGCATTATCTGCTATCCAACCAATAACCTTGTCACACTGCTCTGTATTCAATAGTGGTGTTCTGCGGTCCCCTATTAATTGGGACAGGAAGGTCGAGCGAGAAGATGTGGGTGTTTGTTGTGGCACAATTTCAGATTGCCCACGACCTTGGCCTCTGCATGCACCATCACATCAACTTCCCCGTCCCTTGCCACGTGCCTTGCCCATCTTAAATGAAGGACAATATCTTCCACGCTCACCACAAATGGCTGAATTTGGAGCGAACTTATATGTGATCCGTGTGACGGAGAAACCACAGTTTTAAATAGCTGGCCTGTAGGTGACTATTTTGAACAGCAAACTTGTGTCAATAGCTTCACTGACACACTGAAATTTTTTTAATGGAGGCCAGAAATGGCAGTATTTTCAGTGCAAATATATGTGATCTGTGCGACGGACAAATCACAGTTTTAAATAGCTGGACCTGGCTGTATTCTGCAATGCCAACAAGCAAATAGCGCAGAAAAACGGTGTTCTCTGGTTTGCATTTTAAGCAAATAATGAGGATTAAGATCCAAAATAAAATTATTCCTGGCCACTGAGACCTGGGCCTATTTCTCGAAATATTTAACAGCAGCAGCAGCAGCAGCAGACAAAACTGGAATGGAGCCTCTGTGCTATATGCACTGCAGACTGCTATATACACTGCCTGCCTGATATCTCTGCAGATGGATTAGTCCTCAGAAGGACTGTTTGTTGAGATGGATATGTGTCTCTAATATCGTTTTGTATACCTACACTAACTAGAAACAAGAAAATCTCTCCCTAGCTCAGCAGCACCTCTCCCTACACTGTCTGATTCTGGAGTGACTGTGACAAGCACGGCGGTGCCAGTTCTGATATAGACCTGATGACGCTGTGCAGCCATCCAATCACTATAATGCCACAACCACCATGGCTGCAGCATTACAATGAGTGGCAGGCAATCCCTGCATGTTGATTGGCGCTCTAAAGAGCACCATATATGCTGGGAGGGGACCCGAGCGCCCGCCGAGCAACCTGGAAATACTCGTCGAGCGCCGAGCATCTCGAGTAGTGAGATGCTCGAGCGAGCACCGAGCAGTAGCGAGCATGCTTGCTCATCACTACTCATTACATGTAAGTGCATTACTCTGTCTGGGTCTCCTACCACATCCAAAATATATTGAACCCCATATTAGAGCCACCACTCCTGAATTTGTCTCTTCCTATCCTACCCCTGGTATATGGGGAGAGATATCTACTCCTGTGGGAGGGATAGTTTATAGTGGCGTGGATGGAGCACACTTGATCACTCCAAAAAATAAACCAGGAGGAGATAGACAGGATGACTGAGGCACAATTGTCACCTCAGGCCTCCACCTATCCTGGACAGGTTGGGAGTTAAACTAGCAAATAAACTAAATAAATATGCTAATATAATGAATGGAATAGTGAAACAATAAGTTCTATTCATACTCTTAATGAGGAGGCTGCTCAGGTTAGGAAGGTAGCCCTTCACAGAATTACCCTTAACTACCTGTTAGCAATTGAAGGTGGAACTTGTGCTGTTATAGCTGAGGAATTCTGCTTCTGGATTGAAGATGCACATGATTAAAATGAGAGAAACATGGACATGGTAAAAGAGCTGCAACAAAAAGCTAGAGACATACATCCAAGGAGGGATGGAATTCTTTCTCCTGGATGGAGTCTATCAGAGTTTGGTTAAACAATATACTCTTAACTTTGCTAAAGCCAATAGTGGTAGTGATAGGATTGATTGTATTCATCTTGATTGCCTGGAAATTATTAATGTGATGTGTTTCTCATTGCAGGAAATGAATTATACTTTGGAATCACTGTCGACACAGACAGAAGAGGACCAATAATATGTCCGCCCCTGATTTTAACCATAGGAAGGATGACACTACAGCTACAGAGGTGACCGTCTGATAGCCTAGCTCGACTACCCACCTCTCCTGAAGACCCTTTCAGCCTTTTGAGACTTGGGTGGAGGACATCATCTCTGAAAATAGGGTCCCAGAGCTGCACCCCAACAGTTTGAGCAGCACTCTCACTCTCCGGAGTGTTTCTTGTGGTGGGATGCAGGTCTGGACAACAGTCGTCTGTCGTCCTTCTATTAGATAGATAGGAATGAATGTATGTGTGTGTATGCTTTAATAAAGATTGAGGAATGCTTAGATGAAATGACAACTATAAGGCAGCCAGGAATGGATGTCAGACATCCCATCATCTATGCAGGCTAGCTGCATACTTCGTGTAGTACGGGCTGTCAAAGGGGTCATTTCACAATAGGCAGGAACATAGGTAGCGCAGGTCTGGACCGCTGTCGTCATCCTATTAGGTAGATAGGAATGAATGTATGTGTGTCTATGCTTTAATACAGATTGAGTAAATGCTTAGATGAAATGGCAACTATAAGGCAGCCAGGAATGGATGTCAGACATCCCATCATCTATGCAGACTAGCTGTATACTTTGTGTAGTACGGGCTGTCAAAGGGGTCATTTCACAATAGGCAGGAACATAGTTAGCTAGGTTACATAATGTGTAATAATGAAACTATCAAAGGGTGAGGTACTGTGGAAGAAATGACAATTCCATTGTCCTCCCTTTGATCTTAATATCTCTACATTTTGTATAATAATTAGAAAATGTTCAATAAAAACAATTTGAACAAGAAATAGAATATCTTTTCGTGACTCCTTCATGAACATTGTGTATACTAAATACTAAAATACTGTAAGAGCCGCCCCCGGCTGAGCCAAGCTGAAGGGGGAGAATGGACTTTATCTGGTCACTTCATGAACATTCTTGATGTTGTCCCTCAGGAGGGGCCAGTTGGCATTGTAGATGTGTATAACCTTATAAAATGTGCTGCTTATCTGATGGTTAGTGCTGCGCTCACTCATTACATGTAAGTGCATTACTCAGTCACTAAGCGCTCGCTCACACAGTCATCGATTCTCTCATGCGAGAGAATAGGGCCGATTATGCTGATGTCACTTGGAGCAAACTCTGTCAGAGTTTGAGCCAAGTGTAATCTTAGGCCACGTTCACACATACAGTATTTGGTCAGTATTTTACATTAGTATTTATAAGCCAAAACCAGGAGTGGAACAATCAGAGGAAAAGTATAATAGACACATGTGCACCACTTCTGCATTTTTCACCAACTCCTGGTTTTGGCTTACAAATGCTGATATAAAATACTGACCAAATACTGAACATGTGAACGTTGCCTTAGTGTGATCTAACTCTGTTGCATAAGATAATCGTATCATAGGTGCGGAAAAGACAGAGAACTTTTTAGTTCTCCATCTTCTCTATTCTCTGTGTCCACGGTAATGGGACTGCACTTGGATGACATCCGAGTGCAGTCTGATATTTTACAAGCATGCTACAATTTTTTTTCTCATGCCGTATCTACATGAGAAAAAAATTGCAGATCTGCACTGCCCCGTATTATAACATTGGGCCTACTGCTACCTGATAAAACATCAGATACACACAGCTATGTTATATTGTCCTGTGAGCGGGCCCTTATTGTAATAAACTAACTTTCTTTTCCCTTGCAACAGCTGTCATAACATTGGTTTATTATCCAAACATGACCCCCGTCTATTACTGAGAGCTGTAGAAGACCATGTACACTCCAGCAGTAGTCACTTACATTTCCTTTGTGTAATATGATTAGAGTTGAGCCACCCCCCCGTAGTGTTCAGGTTCGGTTCGGTTCGTAGAACACCGGTATGTTCGCCGAACTGTTCGTCGAACACCGTTAAAACCAATGGCAGGCAAACAAAAACACATAGAAACACATAGAAAACACCTTCAAAGGTGTCCAAAAGCTGACAAACTGCTCAGAAGACACAACTAACACATGGAAAAGTGACAAGTACATATAGTCATGCGAAAAGAAAAGAGGTGGAGGAGTAAAAGGAGGGGGAGACACAGATATAGGCATGTCATGCCCTTCTAAAATCAAGAAAGGCTGGAGTAAAAATCTAAAATCAGCCTACCAACACCCAGACGTCGTGACAAGAAAATTAAAAAAAGAAATATCTTTAGGTAGAATGGCGGTTCCATTCAGAACACTTTCCTTACAAGACGTAGTGGTATCCCCGTTGGGAGTCGTGCCAAAAACGGAACCCAATACATTCGGACTAATCCACCATTTGTCATATCCAAGGGGCAGGTCAGTAAACGACAACATCAACGTGGAACCAGGTACAGTAGTATATACTGTACATCCTTTGACAAGGCAATCAGGCGGGTCAAGAAGTTGGGAAGGGCCACCCTAATGGCCAAAACAGACATTGAGGGGGCGCCTATTGGGCTGCTTCTGGGAAGGAGCATACTATATACATCGCTGTTTGCCCATGGGGTGCTCCAGATCCTGCTCACTATTTGAGGCGTTTAGTTGCTTCCTCGAATGGGTTGTCATGGACGTTTCTAAGGGGGCACATATTATCCATTACCTCGACAATTTCTTATGCCTGGGCCCAAAAGATTCACCACAGTGTGAATACACGCGGCAGTCCACCTGTGAGAAGGAGAGAGCTGGAGGGAGAGCGGACACCACAGAGCCGAGGAGTTACATTGATGACATCTTAATAATCTGGACTGAGTCTGAACGAGAACTTCTAAATTTCCATGACGAATTCAATACATTTCATCCCACCATAAACTTGACATTGGACTACTCAAAAACGGAAATCAACTTCCTGGATATCACCATAAAAATTCAAAATGGTTCAATCCAGACCTCGGTGTATTGGAAACCTATTGACCATCCCACACACCTCAGACGGGGACAGCTGTCACCCAAAATACATTAAAAAGTCCATCGTCTACAGTCAGGCCCTTAGATATAATTGTATCTGTTCCAGCCCAAAGGACAGGGATGAACACTTAAACCATGTTAAAAAAGACAATTTTAAATCAAGGCTACCACCCCACCTCCTTTGATGATCAGATCATTAGGGCCACAAGGATCCCTAGAAGTCAATTACTTCAATACGGAGAAAAAGAGGAAAATAATTGTCTTCCTCTGGTGGTGACCTACAACCCACAGCTTGAGGTACTAAGAAAAACTGCTAAAAAACATCATATCCTAGGGTTTGGAGCGGATGGATTCTGTTTCAGGACTCACCTGATTTTCATGACCTATTCTAATAGTTTCAACAGATGCTTGCGATTGGGTTCATAATTAGTCACAACGGCATAAGGACCCCCCCTCCCACTCTCCCTTGACCCTCTGTCTTTTCTTCTCTCTTTTCTCCCTCCTTTTCTTTTTTCTTTTTATATGGGCTTTTCAGATACAATATAGAAATTGCCTCAACATATGATCCTCTTATAGGCGGATATCTTATAAACATTATATTGTTCAATACACTATCATTTGAATTGTTATTTGAAAAAAGTGACACCATTTGAACTTTGGACATTTTTTATATGTCTATTTTGTTATATTTTCTTCAAAGTCGAATACAAAACAATAAATTTTTTCTTGATCTGCAAACTGTAAAATGATTCATAATTAATTCTTAATATATGTTTAATTGATATTTAATAAAACAGATTGAATATAAAAACTTCATATCCTAGACAAAAGTGATCGGCTAAGTATAAAAGATAAGAAAAGGAAAAATGTGTTTGAAAGCACTCAGGATCACCAAAAATACAAATAAATAATAATATTGAAGTTTATTAAACAAAGAAAAAAACAAAACAATTAAAAACACTTAAAGGGAATCTGTCATCCCCTGGGACCTATCAGACCACTAATATGGGCATACAGGTGATAGAAATGTGAATCTATACTTACCTGTATGGCCCATATTGGCGGTCTTGTGGCTTTGAAATTGCTTTTTATTACTTGTGGGTTATGCTGTGTTTCTGTCCGGGGGACGGGAAGAAATCCCACCTACTTTTTTAATTAAAATATTTCTCCCCTCCCCTGCACGTCACAGAGCCCTGTGACGTGCAGTACCCATGGCCGGATCCTGCGCCTGCGCACTTGACCTGTTATTTCCCTGCCGTCTGTGTACAAGTGTAGAGCAGGGATCTAGTGCGCAGGCGCCGGGAAGTCAGAGTGACTCGCCTGCGCACAAGTTCCCTGCTCTACACTTGTAGATCCGGCCATGGGAACTGTGACGGGCAGGGGAGGTGAGAAATATCTTAATTAAACTGTGACGGGCAGGGGAGGTGAGAAAAATTTTAATTAAACAAGTAGGTGGGATTTCTTCCCGTCCCCCGGACGGGAGCACAGCGTAACCAACAAGTAATAAAAAGCAATTTCACAGCCGCAAGACTGCTAATATGGGACATACAGGTAAGTATAATACCTCATCTAATTGATACATATAAATATCAAACAACCTCCTCCTATGTATCAGGTGCCAAAATATCTAAAGCTACTCTGGACAAGCAGTTTGTGACGCCCTCCCTGAGTTGTTTGAGGGGTGTACTCAGACGGCGGGCCGGTGGTATGGTGTGGTGGGATGTCGTCGCGGCCGTGGCCCGATCCGTGCCCAGGGCTGTCACAATAAAAAGATGGGCTTTTGGATGAGTGGTTGTTCGACTACGCCACCTGTGGTTTCTGGTGAAGGCCACCAGCACTGCAACAGTCCTCTGAGGCTGATGTTCTGGCAGCTTGGTTGGTACTACTCCCCACAGGTGGAGCGGCGCCTCAGGGCAGCGTAAGAAGGGAGAGGGGGTATACAGAGTAGAGCGCTGGCGGGTGCAGAGCCGCGGAGGAATGAACACTCAGAGGCAGTAATTGAAGTCATCCAAGTCTTTACTCACAGTTGTGCTTTCTCAGCTCAGATCTTCTCTCTGCTGTCACACGGCGAGCTGCGGCCGCCAGGGTGGGGTTCAGCACACTCCGGGTAGTTCAGTTGCACTTGACAGGACCCCCGCTCTAGTGTGTTCCTCTCTCTGGTTGTACTTGTACCGCCTTGTGTCCCCCACTGAGTCCCGTACAGGTACTGCGATGTCCTATATGGGTAACTTGTAGCTCCCGGACCGACTGGGTGCCCTTTTTGGTGACTGTGGTGTGAACGTGGCGTTAGGCAGGGTCCCTCTGGATAAACGCAGATTAAGGAATACAGGTGGCAACTCTGCTCCGTCCGTATCCCCCTGGGATCCACTTAAGCCTCCAGACTTTTATGACAGGGACGTGAAGTGCAAAGTCAGATAATCGGGGACCGGTACCCCCTCTTGCGGCAGGGTCTCTCTGGCAGGGCCAGAATAAGGGTTGCAGGTGGCAACTCCACTCCGTCCACACCCCCCTGAGATCCTTTTGCCTGTGGAGCTTTTCTCCTCTGCTCCCCTCCTGGGCCTTCTTGGTTGGACTCTGACCGGGGACAGAGCCGGCTATAACTCAACTCTGCCCCAATCCCCCGTCTCGAGGCCTGAGACCGGGAACCGCAGACCCCTGAGCCGGCCGCAGCCTTGTGCTGTCAGACCGTCTCAAAGACTCACAACTAAAGACAAGGTTATAAAAATGGCCTCTGATTATTTATGATTCTATTAAGTGCTACAGTAAAGTGCTTCCTCCACGCTCACTCACTACATGGTTCCCCCTGACTATTGGTTCCCCCCAACTCCTCTATTCGAGGTCGGGGCAGCACTATGGTGCTTTAGACCTCCCTGCAGAACGGGAGTGGTGTAGTGCTGAGTGTGTGGTTGGGGTCCTGTGTGGTGCTCCATCCTTACCTCGGAGAGGAGATACCACACCTCGTTCTGAGGTGCTGTACCCCTGTGGCGACTGAACCCTCAGGTTCGCGGGCTGCAATAGAGTAAAAGATTGGTACATTTCAGACATTCAAAAAATTTTAAATGCTTTGTAAACAATAAACAATCTTCCCTTTATGGGAGGCTCAGATACTTTAACATTACAGGATATATGGTATAAACATATTCAACATTAAAGAGACATTATGCATGTAGAAAAATATTATAGAAAAAGTGTTAGCTCAGCAGCATGAGGGACCTGTCCAAAAGCCTCAACGTAAGCCCTGGGGTGGCTGCAGGGCATAAAGATCCCGAGTTGGACCTCCAGTAGAGCCACAACCAGACAGGTTTTGCTTCTGAGGTCAGAGGTAGAGATGATTTTGCATACAACCAATAGGGGGCACCTAAATAGGTGCAAACTATGTACAATGTTAGTCTGTCTACTGCTCAATGTCCGCAGGGACAAATGTTTGTTTCAGATAAACCTGGTGTAAAAAGGAACATGAAAACAAATAAAAGTTCACACAACAGGGAGGTGCATCGTCCGGGGCTGCTCAACAGTGGTATCCCCACTGGGGAAAAGGCTCGTGCTTGCCGACGGAGCCTGACCGGTCCTCTTCGACCAGGTGTGTGGATGCATCTTCTTTAAACACCCTGTGGACATCCAGGGCATACCACCCACGCTCCCCGTGGTGGCGGGAGTAGGACACCAGATCACCCGGGTAGAGGTTCCGCCAGGGTGGCCCTGCTGCAGCCGCGGCTCGACGTCCCGCCGGTTGACGAAGACGTCCTGGTTAAACTGTGGGCTACGGATGAAGCCCCATCCTGCCTCCTGGTGGAAGCGCACGATAAGGCCTTCCTCCCGGGGGCCTGGACGGGTGGCCTCCGCCTGACGGGCCTTTCTTGTAGCAGCTTTGGCGCGCACCTCCAGGCGCTCACAGCGGATCCTCCTCTCTCGCCGCTCCTTCTCGAGCTGGAGGAGCTCCTTATGGCAGAACTCCTCCCACCTCCGCGCTTCAGACAGGGTCTCCCGGAGGAAGCCCATCAGGTCCCCCCCCTGGTTGTTCCAGGCAAACTCTTCTGCCGCCGGGCAGTCGACTGGAGGTGTGGGCAGCGGCAATAACAGGGGGCGTTGCGGGCCCTCTATTGGTGCGGACCGGTCCGGGTTGGGGCAGGTGTGCACCCAGGAGAGTGCAGGGTTCTCCGGATTGGGAGTCGGGAGGCATAGTAGGCCTCTGGGAGTGGCGGTGGCTTGGGCCTCGACCTCCAGAGCCATGAGTTGCACCCAAACGATGGCACCCGGGGACAGGGGTGACGGCAGGAGATCTAGGAGGGCTTCGGTGCATCCCGCGCCCGGGATAGAGGTTTCGGCCTTACCCGCTCTTGGGCTGCACAGGGCCTCCTGGGCTTCCTCCGCCTGGGCTGGGGCCTCAGTAGTCAGGCGCGACGAGCTCTGGCGGCGGGCCCTGATCTAGCGCAGCACCTCTTCTCTACATTCGGCAGCGGCCAGTTGTTGGGCCTCTTCGACCCTCCGGGTCAGATCCTGCGTTTCACCGCGGAGGAACTCGGCCTCCTCCACGGTCAGGTGTATTCCCTCCATAGTGAGGGAGGTGGCAGCTGGTGGGCCAGCGACGGAGGGCATCTCCTTCGCGGCGTCCATCTCTGCTGCAGGGTGCGGTCTCTCTAGACTTGTTGTGGCTACACCCTGTCTCCTCCTCCTTTTGGGGCGGCTCCGGGGCGGCTAGCTGACGGGCACTCCTTGGGACGTCCCATCCATCTTGACGGACACTACTATGCGGACAGTCTCTGATGCAAGGGGCGGTCTGTATTTTTGGCGCCATTGGAGAGCCAGGCCCACGATAGGAGGTCTTAGGTGGCTGTCGTTTTTGCACATAATGGCGTCCGTTGTTCTTGGGCGGACGCCACATTGTGTGTATAAAGACAGTCTTTTGTGAAACGAGCACAGTACCAAGCGGCAATGGGGATTAACTTCTTCCGTTGCTGCGGGCACGCAATCCTGCCGACTACGCCAAGTTTGTGATGCCCTCCCTGAGCCGTTTGGGGGGTGTACTCGGACGGCGTGCCGGTGGTATGGTGTGGCGGGATGTCGTCGTGGCCGTGGCCCAGTCCGTACCCAGGGCTGTCACAATAAATAGATGGGCTATTGGATGAGTGGTTGTTCGACTACGCCACCTGTGGTTTCTGGTGAAGGCCACCAGCACTGCAACAGTCCTCTGAGGCTGATGTTCTGGCAGCTTGGTTGGTACTACTCCCCACAGGTGGAGCGGCGCCTCAGGGCAGCGGAAGAAGAGAGAGGGGGTATACAGAGTAGAGCGCTGGCGGGTGCAGAGCCGCGGAGGAAAGAACAGTCAGAGGCAGTAATTGAAGTCATCCAAATCTTTACTCACAGTTGTGCTTTCTCAGCTCAGAGCTTCTCTCTGCTGTCACACGGCGAGCTGCGGCCGCCAGGGTGGGGTTCAGCACACTCCGGGTAGTTCAGGTGCACTTGACAGGACCCTCGCTCTAGTGTGTTCCTCTCTCTGGTGGTACTTTTACCGCCTTGTGTCCCCCACTAAGTCCCGTACGGGTACTGTGATGTCCTATATGGGTAACTTGTAGCTCCCGGACCGACTGGGTGCCCTTTTTGGTGACTGTGGTGTGAACGTGGCGGTAGGCCGGGTCCCTCTGGATAAACGCAGATTAAGGAATACAGGTGGCGACTCTGCTCCATCCGTATCCCCCTGGGATCCACTTAAGCCTCCAGACTTTTATGACAGGGACGTGAAGTGCAAAGTCAGATAATCGGGGACCGGTACCCCCTCTTGCGGCAGGGTCTCTCTGGCAGGGCCAGAATAAGGGTTGCAGGTGGCGACTCCGCTCCGTCCGCTCCCCCCAGAGATCCTTTTGCCTGTGGAGCTTTTCTCCTCTGCTCCCCTCCTGGGCCTTCTTGGTTGGACTCTGACCGAGGACAGAGCCGGCTATAGCTCAACTCTGCCCCAATCCCCCGTCTCGAGGCCTGAGATCAGGAACCGCAGACCCCTGAGCCGGCCGCAGCCTTGTGCTGTCAGACCGTCCCAAAGACCCACGACTAAAGACACAGTTATAAAAATGGCCTCTGATTATATATGATTCTATTAAGTGCTACAGTAAAGTGCTTCCTCCACGCTCACTCACTACATGGTTCCCCCTGACTTTTGGTTCCCCCCAACTCCTCTATTCCAGGTCGGGGCAGCACTATGGTGCTTTAGACACCCCTGCAGCACGGGAGTGGTGTAGTGTTGAGTGTGTGGTTGGGGTCCTGTGTGGTGCTCCATCCTTACCTCGGAGAGGAGATACCACACCTCGTTCTGAGGTGCTGTACCCCTGTGGCGACTGAACCCTCAGGGGCGCCACATTCCCCCCTGGTGAAACACAGCACGTCCGCGGGCTGCAATAGAGTAAAAGATTGGTACATTTCAAACATTCAAAAATTTTTAAATGCTTTGTAAACAATAAACAATCTTCCCTTTATGGGAGGCTCAGATACTTTAATGTTACAGGATATATGGTATAAACATATTCAACATTAAAGAGACATTATGCATGTAGAAAAATATTATAGAAAAAGTGTTAGCTCACCAGCATGAGGGACCTGTCCAAAACCCTCAACGTAAGCCCTGGGGTGGCTGCAGGGCATGAAGATCCCGAGTTGGACCTCCAGTAGAGCCACAACCAGACAGGTTTTGCTTCTGAGGTCAGAGGTAGAGATGATTTCGCATAAAACCAATAGGGGGCACCTAAATAGGTGCAAACTATGTACAATGTAAGTCTGTCTACTGCTCAATGTCCGCAGGGACAAATGTTTGTTTCAGATAAACCGGGTGTAAAGACGAGCATGAAAACAAATAAAAGTTCACACAACAGGGAGGTGTATCCTCCGGGGCTGCTCAACAGTGGGATCCCCACTGGGGAAAAGGCTCGTGCTTGCCGACGGAGCCTGACCGGTCCTCTGTGACCAGGTGCGTGGGGGCATCTTCTTTAAACACCCTGTGGACATCCAGGGCATACCACCCACGCTCCCCGTGGTGGCGGGTGAAGGACACCAGATCACCCGGGTAGAGATTCCGGCCAGGGTGGCCCTGCTCCAGATGCAGCTCGACGTCCCGCCGGTTGACGAAGACGTCCCAGTTAAACTGTGGGCTACGGATGAAGCCCAATCCTGCCTCCTGGTGGAAGCGCACGATAAGGCCTTCCTCCCGGCGGCTTGGACGGATGGCCTCCGCCTGATGGGCCTTTGTTTTAGCAGCTTTGGCGTGCACCTCCAGGCGCTCACAGCGGATCCTCCTCTCTCGCCGCTCCTTCTCGAGCTGGAGGAGCTCCTTACGGCAGAACTGCTCCCACCTCCGCGCTTCAGACAGGGTCTCCCGGAGGAAGCCCATCAGGTCCCCCCCCGGTTGTCCCAGGAAACTCTTCTGCCGCCAGGCAGGCGACCGGAGGTGCGGGCAGCGGCAATAACAGGGGGCGTTGCTGTCCCTCAATTGGTGCGAACCGGTCCGGGTTGCGGCAGGTGTGCACCCAGGAGAGTGCAGGGTTCTCCGGATTGGGAGTCGGGAGGCATAGTAGGCCTCCGGGAGAGGCGGTGGCTTCGGCCTCGACCTCCAGAGCCATGAGTTGCACCCAAACGATGGCGCCCGGGGACAGGGGTGACGGCAGGAGATCTAGGAGGGTTTCGGTGCATCCCGGGCCCGGGATAGGGGTTTTGGCCTTACCCGCTCTTGGGCTGCACAGGGCCTCCTGGGCTTCCTCCGCCTGGGCTGGGGCCTCAGTAGTCAGGCGCGACGAGCTTTGGTGGCGGGCCTTGATCTTGCGCAGCACCTCTTCCCTCCATTCGGCAGCGGCCAATTGTTGGGTCTCTTCGACCCTCCGGGTCAGATCCTGCGTTTCACCGCAGAGGAACTCGGCCTCCTCCACGGTCAGGTGTATTCCCTCCATAGTGAGGGAGGTGGCAGCTGGTGGGCCAGCGACGGAGGGCATCTCCTTCGCGGCGTCCATCTCTGCTGCAGGGTGCGGTCTCTCTGGACTTGTTGTGGCTACACTCTGTCTCCTCCTCCTTTTGGGGTGGCTCCAGGGCGGCTGGCTGACGGGCACACCTTGGGACGTCCCATCCATCTTGACGGACACTACTCTGCGGACAGTCTCTGATGCAAGGGGCGGTCTGTATTTTTGGCGCCATTGGGGAGCCAGGCCCACGATAGGAGGTCTTAGGTGGCTGTCGTTTTTGCACATAATGGCGTCCGTTGTTCTTGGGCGGACGCCACATTGAGTGTATAAAGACAGTCTTTTGTGAAACGCGCACAGTACCCGGTGGCAATGGGGATTAACTTCTTCCGTTGCTGCGGGCACGCAATCCTGCCGACTACGCCAAGTTTGTGATGCCCTCCCTGAGCCGTTTGGGGGGTGTACTCGGACGGCGTGCCGGTGGTATGGTGTGGCGGGATGTCGTCGTGGCCGTGGCCCAGTCCGTACCCAGGGCTGTCACAATAAATAGATGGGCTATTGGATGAGTGGTTGTTCGACTACGCCACCTGTGGTTTCTGGTGAAGGCCACCAGCACTGCAACAGTCCTCTGAGGCTGATGTTCTGGCAGCTTGGTTGGTACTACTCCCCACAGGTGGAGCGGCGCCTCAGGGCAGCGGAAGAAGAGAGAGGGGGTATACAGAGTAGAGCGCTGGCGGGTGCAGAGCCGCGGAGGAAAGAACAGTCAGAGGCAGTAATTGAAGTCATCCAAATCTTTACTCACAGTTGTGCTTTCTCAGCTCAGAGCTTCTCTCTGCTGTCACACGGCGAGCTGCGGCCGCCAGGGTGGGGTTCAGCACACTCCGGGTAGTTCAGGTGCACTTGACAGGACCCTCGCTCTAGTGTGTTCCTCTCTCTGGTGGTACTTTTACCGCCTTGTGTCCCCCACTAAGTCCCGTACGGGTACTGTGATGTCCTATATGGGTAACTTGTAGCTCCCGGTCCGACTGGGTGCCCTTTTTGGTGACTGTGGTGTGAACGTGGCGGTAGGCCGGGTCCCTCTGGATAAACGCAGATTAAGGAATACAGGTGGCGACTCTGCTCCATCCGTATCCCCCTGGGATCCACTTAAGCCTCCAGACTTTTATGACAGGGACGTGAAGTGCAAAGTCAGATAATCGGGGACCGGTACCCCCTCTTGCGGCAGGGTCTCTCTGGCAGGGCCAGAATAAGGGTTGCAGGTGGCGACTCCGCTCCGTCCGCTCCCCCCAGAGATCCTTTTGCCTGTGGAGCTTTTCTCCTCTGCTCCCCTCCTGGGCCTTCTTGGTTGGACTCTGACCGAGGACAGAGCCGGCTATAACTCAACTCTGCCCCAATCCCCCGTCTCGAGGCCTGAGATCAGGAACCGCAGACCCCTGAGCCGGCCGCAGCCTTGTGCTGTCAGACCGTCCCAAAGACCCACGACTAAAGACACAGTTATAAAAATGGCCTCTGATTATATATGATTCTATTAAGTGCTACAGTAAAGTGCTTCCTCCACGCTCACTCACTACATGGTTCCCCCTGACTTTTGGTTCCCCCCAACTCCTCTATTCCAGGTCGGGGCAGCACTATGGTGCTTTAGACACCCCTGCAGCACGGGAGTGGTGTAGTGTTGAGTGTGTGGTTGGGGTCCTGTGTGGTGCTCCATCCTTACCTCGGAGAGGAGATACCACACCTCGTTCTGAGGTGCTGTACCCCGGTGGCGACTGAACCCTCAGGGGCGCCACATTCCCCCCTGGTGAAACACAGCACGTCCGCGGGCTGCAATAGAGTAAAAGATTGGTACATTTCAAACATTCAAAAATTTTTAAATGCTTTGTAAACAATAAACAATCTTCCCTTTATGGGAGGCTCAGATACTTTAACGTTACAGGATATATGGTATAAACATATTCAACATTAAAGAGACATTATGCATGTAGAAAAATATTATAGAAAAAGTGTTAGCTCACCAGCATGAGGGACCTGTCCAAAACCCTCAACGTAAGCCCTGGGGTGGCTGCAGGGCATGAAGATCCCGAGTTGGACCTCCAGTAGAGCCACAACCAGACAGGTTTTGCTTCTGAGGTCAGAGGTAGAGATGATTTCGCATAAAACCAATAGGGGGCACCTAAATAGGTGCAAACTATGTACAATGTAAGTCTGTCTACTGCTCAATGTCCGCAGGGACAAATGTTTGTTTCAGATAAACCGGGTGTAAAGACGAGCATGAAAACAAATAAAAGTTCACACAACAGGGAGGTGTATCCTCCGGGGCTGCTCAACAGTGGGATCCCCACTGGGGAAAAGGCTCGTGCTTGCCGACGGAGCCTGACCGGTCCTCTGTGACCAGGTGCGTGGGGGCATCTTCTTTAAACACCCTGTGGACATCCAGGGCATACCACCCACGCTCCCCGTGGTGGCGGGTGAAGGACACCAGATCACCCGGGTAGAGATTCCGGCCAGGGTGGCCCTGCTCCAAATGCAGCTCGACGTCCCGCCGGTTGACGAAGACGTCCCAGTTAAACTGTGGGCTACGGATGAAGCCCAATCCTGCCTCCTGGTGGAAGCGCACGATAAGGCCTTCCTCCCGGCGGCTTGGACGGATGGCCTCCGCCTGATGGGCCTTTGTTTTAGCAGCTTTGGCGTGCACCTCCAGGCGCTCACAGCGGATCCTCCTCTCTCGCCGCTCCTTCTCGAGCTGGAGGAGCTCCTTACGGCAGAACTGCTCCCACCTCCGCGCTTCAGACAGGGTCTCCCGGAGGAAGCCCATCAGGTCCCCCCCCGGTTGTCCCAGGAAACTCTTCTGCCACCAGGCAGGCGACCGGAGGTGCGGGCAGCGGCAATAACAGGGGGCGTTGCTGGCCCTCAATTGGTGCGGACCGGTCCGGGTTGCGGCAGGTGTGCACCCAGGAGAGTGCAGGGTTCTCCGGATTGGGAGTCGGGAGGCATAGTAGGCCTCCGGGAGAGGCGGTGGCTTCGGCCTCGACCTCCAGAGCCATGAGTTGCACCCAAACGATGGCGCCCGGGGACAGGGGTGACGGCAGGAGATCTAGGAGGGTTTCGGTGCATCCCGGGCCCGGGATAGGGGTTTCGGCCTTACCCGCTCTTGGGCTGCACAGGGCCTCCTGGGCTTCCTCCGCCTGGGCTGGGGCCTCAGTAGTCAGGCGCGACGAGCTTTGGTGGCGGGCCTTGATCTTGCGCAGCACCTCTTCCCTCCATTCGGCAGCGGCCAGTTGTTGGGTCTCTTCGACCCTCCGGGTCAGATCCTGCGTTTCACCGCGGAGGAACTCGGCCTCCTCCACGGTCAGGTGTATTCCCTCCATAGTGAGGGAGGTGGCAGCTGGTGGGCCAGCGACGGAGGGCATCTCCTTCGCGGCGTCCATCTCTGCTGCAGGGTGCGGTCTCTCTGGACTTGTTGTGGCTACACTCTGTCTCCTCCTCCTTTTGGGGCGGCTCCAGGGCGGCTGGCTGACGGGCACACCTTGGGACGTCCCATCCATCTTGACGGACACTACTATGCGGACAGTCTCTGATGCAAGGGGCGGTCTGTATTTTTCGCGCCATTGGGGAGCCAGGCCCACGATAGGAGGTCTTAGGTGGCTGTCGTTTTTGCACATAATGGCGTCCGTTGTTCTTGGGCGGACGCCACATTGAGTGTATAAAGACAGTCTTTTGTGAAACGCGCACAGTACCCGGCGGCAATGGGGATTAACTTCTTCCGTTGCTGCGGGCACGCAATCCTGCCGACTACGCCATGTTTGTGATGCCCTCCCTGAGCCGTTTGGGGGGTGTACTCGGATGGCGGGCCGGTGGTATGTTGTGGCGGGATGTCGTCGTGGCCGTGGCCCGGTCCGTGCCCAGGGCTGTCACAATAAAAAGATGGGCTTTTGGATGAGTGGTTGTTCGACTACGCCACCTGTGGTTTCTGGTGAAGGCCACCAGCACTGCAACAGTCCTCTGAGGCTGATGTTCTGGCAGCCTGGTTGGTACTACTCCCCACAGGTGGAGCGGCACCTCAGGGCAGCGTAAGAAGAGAGAGGGGGTATACAGAGTAGAGCGCTGGCGGGTGCAGAGCCGCGGAGGAATGAACAGTCAGAGGCAGTAATTGAAGTCATCCAAGTCTTTACTCACAGTTCTGCTTTCTCAGCTCAGAGCTTCTCTCTGCTGTCACACGGCGAGCTGCGGCCGCCAGGGTGGGGTTCAGCACACTCCGGGTAGTTCAGGTGCACTTGACAGGACCCACGCTCTAGTGTGTTCCTCTCTCTGGTTGTACTTGTACAGCCTTGTGTCCCCCACTGAGTCCCGTACAGGTACTGCGATGTCCTATATGGGTAACTTGAAGCTCCAGGACCGACTGGGTGCCCTTTTTGGTGACTGTGGTGTGAACGTGGCGTTAGGCCGGGTCCCTCTGGATAAACGCAGATTAAGGAATACAGGTGGCGACTCCGCTCTGTCCGTATCCCCCTGGGATCCACTTAAGCCTCCAGACTTTTCTGACAGGAACATGAAGTGCAAAGTCAGATAATCGGGGACCGGTACCCCCTCTTGCGGCAGGGTCTCTCTGGCAGGGCCAGAATAAGGGTTGCAGATGGCGACTCCGCTCCGTCCGCACCCCCCTCAGATCCTTTTGCCTGTGGAGCTTTTCTCCTCTGCTCCCCTCCTGGGCCTTCTTGGTTGGACTCTGACCGGGGACAGAGCCGGCTATAACTCAACTCTGACCCAATCCCCCGTCTCGAGGCCTGAGACCGGGAACCGCAGACCCCTGAGCCAGCCGCAGCCTTGTGCTGTCAGACCGTCCCAAAGACCCAATACTAAAGACACGGTTATAAAAATGGCCTCTGATTATATATGATTCTATTAAGTGCTAAAGTAAAGTGCTTCCTCCACCCTCACTCACTACATGGTTCCCCCTGACTTTTGGTTACCCCCAACTCCTCTATTCTGGGTCGAGGCAGCACTATGGTGCTTTAGACCCCCCTGCAGAACAAGATTGGTGTAGTGTTGAGTGTGTGGTTGGGGTCCTGGGTGGTGCTCCATCCTTACCTCGGAGAGGAGATACCACACCTCGTTCTGAGATGCAGTACCCCTGTGGCGACTGAACCCTCAGGGGCGCCACAAATGTAACACCAAATGTGTAAAGAGGGTCCAATGCCCCTGCAATATCCAAGTCCAGTTCAATCTATTTTAGCTAGCACATATAAAGAACATCTATGCATAGGTATAAATAGCAATTGAAAAAAAGTGCATGTGACAGGGGGCAATGTACAAAATTAATAATGCCAGCAAATCCAAAGTTCATATAAAAGCACAGGTCTAGTAGTTCAAAGCTCAAATAGTCTATAGTAGAAAAAGACCTGTACTGAAACACAGTCTACCTGTTAGTAGACAGCACAGAACCCACTTATACAATACAAGCAGAATGGTTGCTGATAGACCTGTGCATCATCAGTGGCTTCTGGTAGACCTGTACATGATCAAATGGATGAGGGAAGAGCCTGTTCTCCTGTTATGTATATGCTCCTGCCCCAGCATCAGCACATCAAACTCCATAAAACAGACACATTACCTTTGCAGATGATTTTTTTGTGTTTACCAGTGTAATCAGACCCAAATTTAAAATAATGCTTTGTAAAAATAATATCAAGAAGTCACATCAAAACTCCAATCTTCATATCAGATCCAGTGTTATCTTGGTATAATTTATTACGTATAACAGTAAATCCTTTATCATTTTGAACACAAGTATATCAACTTTTTAAATCTAAAGAACAAATCAAAGTGACTTCTGAGATATCCAGAGTATTAATACACTGCAAAAATCATTTGTAGCTAATGATAGGTGCATTTGTATCCTTATATCAAGATAAGTCTTTGTCTAATGCCAAGATGTCTCATGTTCTATGGACTTTGATTAAAATTTGGGCAAACAAGTCCTTGTGAACTTAGGGTTAAAATATTGATTCTTCAGTCTATATTTAATGCTATCGCCATTATTTTTTACTAGATGGATGGCATTGAATTGAAGTAAAAAGAATATTGCATAATTATTAATTCTGATAATTCTATCATTAGAACGAGGGACTGGAGATTTCCATTCCCAATCACAATCCACTGCTCTTCTTGGCACAATATATGCATCTGCATCATGTGCACATAAGTATTGGAAGACGACCACCATACCAACTACCACTGCATAAACTAAACTACTATCAGTTCCCAGTGGAGACGTGGCTGTGCTAATTTCATCTTATAATTTATTTATGTTAGTGAACAAACCTTGATTGTGAGAAAAGTAAAATGCGATTCCGCAGCTGCCAATTCAGAGATGGAGACTGGGCCAGCAATATCCAACCACTCCACTGGCAGAACAGGCTACAATATATCAACATAATTCATTTCTGGCATTCAGAAAATATTTGGGAGCAGAATTGTAAAGATTAATGTAGGATTTAGTTTGGAGTGGATATTTATTGTAAGAAACAAACATGATGTGAGTCATGTCTTAAAATCATTTCACTTTAAAGTAATTTTTCTTAAATGGTCACTGTGCTTTCAGACCACTAGATCTCATTTGATGTATTATGGGCAAAAACCCAAAGAGATGAACTTTAATATAAGTTGGTGTGCATGCCTCATGTAAGCGTGTGTTCACACTGGCCACCAAACAGACAAAACCCAAGATAAAAACATAATAAGCAAATACCCCGCAGTAAATAGATAAATATCAATAGTGCATGAAAATAATATAGGATGCTTAATTAACATAATTTTGATTTTAAAAAAAAGTAAAAGCCACCCCACACGTCAAGGTGACCCTATTCGGGACAGTCCTAACCTCTATTATTAAAAGCTTACCATTTGTCAAGTGACGTACATTTGAATAAGTCCAATATGACTAACCAGATTAATTACAGGTTTTGGTATAAATTATATTACCACATGTCAAACAATTTACCAGTTGGTGCAGTAGATTCTAAGAAAACCAACAGATGCAACATTGATGATCTACATGTTTTGAGTCTGTGTATTTGAATAATTAATTGAAAGGGGGTGTGTTCAAAATAATAGCAGTGCGGAGTTCAATTAGTGAGGTCAATCATTCTGTGAAGAAACAGCTGTGAATCAGGTGGCCCTTATTTAAGGGTGAAGCAAGTATTTGTGTACATTTCTCCTTGAAAGCCTGATAAATATGGTTCGTTCGAGACAGTGTTCAGAAGAAATGCGTACTTTGATTAAAAAGTTGATTGGAGAGGGTAAAAGTTATAAAGAAGTGCAGACAATGATAGGCTGTTCAGCTAAAATGATCTGCAATGCTTTAAAATGGAAGACTACTGTAATGGGTCTGGGAGGCGGAACCTCTGGGCTACAAGACAAGGGGGCGGTCCTTGTAAGGGAGCGGGTGGCGACCAGGCAGGTAGTCACAGGAGGTGACCAGGACAGTCTCTGGGTGTACGGGCAGGAGGACACGGCAAGTGATCGGGGCAGTCTCTGGATAAAGGGTAGGTACGACCTGAGATGGCTGAACCTCCAGGTAGGCTAGCAAGGCAGATGAAGAATGTGTGCTCCCAGGTGAGCAAGCGAGAGTCTCTGGAATAGCAGGTGGTCACAGCACGTGACGGCGGAGCCTCCAGGTAGGCAAGCAGGCAGGTAACGGAGAAGCGCTCCCAGGTGAGCGGGCAAGAGTCTCAGGAATAGCTGGTGGTCACAGCACGTGACAGCGGAGCCTCCGGGCAGGCAAGCAGGCAGGTAGCGGAGAAGCGCTCCCAGGTGAGCGGGCAAGAGTCTGGAGTAGCTGGTGGTCACAGCACGTGACAGCGGAGCCTCCGGGCTGGCAAGCAGGCAGGTAACGGAGAGGCGCTCCCAGGTGAGCGGGCAAGAGTCTCAGGAATAGCTGGTGGTCACAGCACGTGACAGCGGAGCCTCCGGGCAGGCAAGCAGGCAGGTAGCGGAGAAGCGCTCCCAGGTGAGCGGGCAAGCTGGTCCATAGACAGACTGACCGGAGTTGTAAGGCAGACCGTCGGACCTCAGGCAAGCAGGCAGGTAGCTGATGTGCGCTCCCAGGTGAGCGGGCAGGCTGGTCCTTAGACAGACTGACAGGAGTTGTAAGGCAGACCGTCGGACCTCAGACTAGCAGACAGGTAGCAAGTAATCAGGCAGGAATCTGACAGGTAACTGGCAGGTAACTGGCAACGGGACCTGAGGGCTGAAGCACAGGTGAGACACAGGTGCAAACAACATTGCTCGGGCACCTCCATTTTGGAGGAGGTGCCTTATATATGATGAAGTCCTCCGGCCATTGGCCGGGGACTCCTTAGGACGGCGCGCGCGGCCCCTTTAAGAGGAGGGGAGCGCGCGCGCGCGCCCTAAGCACAGGGGCCGGGAAGGAGCGCGCGCTGAGAGCAGAGCGGGAGGAGGACGCCGGGAAGGAGCGCGCGCTGACAGCAGAGCGGGAGAGGAACGCCGGGCACGGGGCAGAGCGGTGAGGGGAGCAGCGTCCCTGCCTAGCAGAGGGCAGGGACGCCGGCACTACAGTACCCCCCCCTTTAGGCCCCCCCTTTTTTAGGCCAGACAGAAATTTAGCTAGGATGAGAGGGGCATGGATGTTCTCCCGGGGCTCCCACGTTCTCTCCTCAGGACCAAACCCCTTCCAATCTACCAGAAAAAAGGTCTTTCCTCTTACCCTTTTGGTGGCAAGAATGTTCTCTACCTCAAACTCGTCCTCAGCAGAAACCGGAGCAGGAGGCGTACCTGTAGACTTGGAAAAAGAGTTAAGTACCACAGGTTTGAGGAGAGATACATGGAAGGAGTTAGGGATCCGTAAGTTGGCCGGGAGTTTCAATTTATAGGCCACCGGGTTGATCTGACTGGTGACCTCCAGAGGTCCGATGAACCGAGGCCCTAACTTGTAAGAGGGTATCTTGAGTCGAACATATTTAGATGAGAGCCAGACCTTATCTCCTGGACGAAATTGAGGAGGATCCAGGCGTTTTTTGTCAGCGTGTCTTTTCATCCGCTCGGACGACTGAAGGAGTGCGGATCGGGTACTCTCCCAAATGGAGGAAAATTTGCTAACGAGAGATTCCGCAGCCGGGTTGTCCACCGAGGTGGAGACAGGAAAAGGAATCCGAGGATGCTGACCAAAGACTACAAAAAACGGGGATTTGGAGGAGGATTCGCTCTCGTGATTATTGTAAGAGAACTCGGCCCATGGCAGGAGATCCACCCAGTCTGAATGGTGGGCATTAACGAAGTGCCGGAGGAAACTGGTCAGGTTCTGATTGATCCGCTCCACTTGACCATTGGACTGTGGGTGGTAAGCGGAAGAGAAATCCAGGGTGACGTCTAGTAGTTTACAAGTGGCTCTCCAGAAGCGTGAGGTGAACTGTACCCCACGATCCGACACGATGTGGAGGGGCAGGCCATGAAGACGGAAGATGTGACGAATAAAGTCTCTAGCTAGCTCGGGTGCAGACGGGAGGCCTGGCAGGGGAACGAAATGAGCCATCTTGGAGAAGCGGTCAGCGACCACCCAAATGACCGTACAACCGGCAGAGAGTGGGAGGTCAGTTATGAAGTCCATTGCAATATGCTGCCAGGGGGCAGCAGGTACTGGGAGCGGAAGGAGGCGACCGGCTGGCAGATGTCTCGGAACCTTGTTGCGGGCGCAGGACACACAGGCAGAAACAAAGTCTATTACATCCTTGTGCAGGGTAGGCCACCAGTAGTGCCGGGAAATAAGCTGGAGGGTCTTCTTCTGACCAGCGTGGCCAGCCAGTTTAGACGAGTGACCCCAGTGAAGGATCTTCTCCCGATCAGGTACTGATACGAACGTCTTTCCGGGAGGGAGACGATTTAGACTCACGGGAGCCACCTGCATTACTCTGGCGGGATCGATGATGTGTTTCGGATCTTCCTCGAGATCAGATACCAGAAAGGATCGAGACAAGGCGTCCGCCTTGACGTTTTTGTCAGCCGGGCGAAAATGAAGGACAAAATCAAAACGAGCAAAAAACAAGGACCACCGGGCTTGGCGCGGGTTAAGTCTCTGGGCATGCTGGAGGTAAGCCAAGTTCTTGTGGTCAGTGTAAATTATTACCGGATGAAGAGCCCCCTCAAGCAGGTAACGCCACTCCTCCAATGCCAGTTTGATGGCCAATAACTCTCGATCTCCTATGGAATAATTGCGCTCTGAGGAGGAGAAGAGTTTAGAGAAGAAGCCGCAAGTTACCATCCTCCCGGAAGAAGATTTTTGAGTAAGTACCGCTCCAGCTCCAGAGGAGGAGGCGTCCACTTCCAGGAAGAACTGCTTGTTGCCGTCCGGGCGATGCAGCACCGGGGCGGAAGAGAAGGCCTGTTTTAAGGAAAGAAAGGCTTCTTCTGCTTCGGGCGGCCACTCTTTGGGATTAGTACCCTTACGGGTGAGCGCGGAAATTGGGGCAGTCCGGGAAGAGAAGTGTGGTATGAAGAGGCGGTAGTAGTTGGCGAAGCCCAGGAATCGCTGAATGGCCTTCAACCCCTCCGGTCGGGGCCATTTCTCGATGGCAGACAGTTTCTCTGGATCCATTCGTAGGCCGGTCTGAGAAATAATGTAGCCCAAAAACGGAAGCGAGGTCTGCTCAAAGAGGCACTTCTCGTATTTAGCGAAGAGGTGATTCTGCCTGAGCCTGAGCAGGACCTGACGAACGTCCCTCCGGTGAGTCTGGAGATCCGGAGAGAAGACCAAGATGTCGTCCAGGTACACCACTACGCAGGAGTAGAGAAGGTCCCGGAAGATGTCATTGACCAACTCTTGAAAGACGGCAGGAGCGTTACAGAGACCAAAGGGCATTACCAGGTATTCATAGTGGCCGTCCCGGGTGTTGAATGCCGTCTTCCATTCATCCCCTTGACGGATACGAACCAGGTTGTACACCCCACGGAGGTCTAGTTTGGTGAAGATTCTAGCCTCCCTCAGACGATCAAATAATTCTGGAATGAGCGGAAGGGGGTACTTATTCTTCACCGTGATCTGGTTTAGGCCTCTATAGTCTATACAGGGACGGAGAGAGCCGTCCTTCTTTTTGACGAAAAAGAAGCCTGCTCCCGCCGGGGAGGTAGATTTCCGGATTAATCCCCTGGCCAGATTCTCCTCAATATATTCGGACATCGACCGGGTCTCAGCAGCGGATAAAGGATAAATACGCCCACGGGGAGGAGTAGTACCGGGTAACAGGTCGATGGGACAGTCATATGGTCTATGAGGGGGTAATGTCTCTGCCTCCTTTTTATTAAAGACATCAGCATAAGACCAATAAGGAATTGGAAGTCCAGGTAGATTAGCTGGGGTAGGAGAGGGACGGACGGGATGGACGGGAACCAGGCAGGTCTTATGACAGTCTTGTCCCCAGCGAAGGACTTCTCCGGTTTGCCAGTCAAGCACGGGTGCATGTTTCTGGAGCCAAGGCAGACCTAGCAAGAGGGCGTGAGAGAGTCCAGGCAGAACATGAAAGGAGATACTTTCAGAATGCAGCATTCCCACCTGCAGAGTAATGGATTCGGTGATGAGTTGGATGGGGCGTGGTAAGAGCCCCCCATCCACGGCAGCCACAGACAAGGGTACAGCCAGGGGTTTGGTGGGGATGCGGTATTTCTCTACCAGGGACTGTGAAATAAGATTCCCGGCTGCTGCAGAGTCCAGTTGGGCTAGTTCGAAATAACGGTTCTCCCCGTAGACGATTGAAACTGACAACAGCAGGGATGGAGAGGATTTATTCTTGTCTAGGTGGACCTCTCTGAGCGAACCTAGACACAGGCGTTTCCCGACCTCTCCGGGCAGGCACGGATCCGGTGCTCCTTACTGCCACAGTAGAAGCAGGTCCCCTCGGCACGGCGTAAGTCCTGACGGGTCTTGACCATCTTGGTCTGGTCGACCTGCATAGGCTCAGGAGGGTGTACCTGGTTAGAGACAGAAGGAGTAACGGGTTTCTGAAAAGTAGGAGCTAGACGTGGTAACCTCCTCTCACGGGTGACCTCTCTGGCACGCTCCTGGAACCGTAGGTCAATCCGGGTGGCAAGAGTTATTAAGTCATCGAGAGTGGTAGGAATGTCCCGACCGGCAAGTTCATCTTTAATACGGCCGGACAGACCCTCCCAGAAGACGGAAACCAGAGCGTCGTTATCCCAGGCCAGCTCCGAGGCAAGGGTACGGAACCGTATGGCATATTGGCCCACGGTGAGACTCTCCTGACGGAGGCGTAGCAACGATGATGCAGATGAGGTCTTCCGTCCGGGTTCGTCGAAGACTTTCCGGAAAGCCGTGAGAAAAGCAGGCAAGTTGGACACGAGGGGGTCTCCTCTCTCCCATAGAGGATTTAGCCAGGCCAGGGCCTCCCCGGTGAGATGGGACATGATGAAGGCAATTTTGGCCCGGTCGGAGTTAAACTGGTGGGACAAAAGTTCAAAGTGCAGGGTGCACTGATTTAAGAAGCCCCGAGCCTGGACGGAGTCGCCTCCGAAGCGAGGAGGTGCAGAGAGCCGGGGTCCGGGGTAGGATACCATGGTATTAGTGGGCAGCGGAGCTGCCGGATTGCAAGATATGGCACTGGCGGAGGTTGTTGGTGGATCAGACAGAGTGTTCAGGCGAGTATTGACATTCCGCAGGTGACCCAGGATGGACTCCTGTTGGGACCTCTGACGGGACAGTTCAAGACAGAGGTCCGAGAGCGAGGGAGCTTGGGTGCCACCGGGATCCATGGCCCGAGCAAACTGTAACGGGTCTGGGAGGCGGAACCTCTGGGCTACAATACAAGGGGGCGGTCCTTGTAAGGGAGCGGGTGGCGACCAGGCAGGTAGTCACAGGAGGTGACCAGGACAGTCTCTGGGTGTACGGGCAGGAGGACACGGCAAGTGATCGGGGCAGTCTCTGGATAAAGGGTAGGTACGACCTGAGATGGCTGAACCTCCAGGTAGGCTAGCAAGGCAGATGAAGAATGTGTGCTCCCAGGTGAGCAAGCGAGAGTCTCTGGAATAGCAGGTGGTCACAGCACGTGACGGCGGAGCCTCCAGGTAGGCAAGCAGGCAGGTAACGGAGAAGCGCTCCCAGGTGAGCGGGCAAGAGTCTCAGGAATAGCTGGTGGTTACAGCACGTGACAGCGGAGCCTCCGGGCAGGCAAGCAGGCAGGTAGCGGAGAAGCGCTCCCAGGTGAGCGGGCAAGAGTCTGGAGTAGCTGGTGGTCACAGCACGTGACAGCGGAGCCTCCGGGCTGGCAAGCAGGCAGGTAACGGAGAGGCGCTCCCAGGTGAGCGGGCAAGAGTCTCAGGAATAGCTGGTGGTCACAGCACGTGACAGCGGAGCCTCCGGGCAGGCAAGCAGGCAGGTAGCGGAGAAGCGCTCCCAGGTGAGCGGGCAAGCTGGTCCATAGACAGACTGACCGGAGTTGTAAGGCAGACCGTCGGACCTCAGGCAAGCAGGCAGGTAGCTGATGTGCGCTCCCAGGTTAGCGGGCAGGCTGGTCCTTAGACAGACTGACAGGAGTTGTAAGGCAGACCGTCGGACCTCAGACTAGCAGACAGGTAGCAAGTAATCAGGCAGGAATCTGACAGGTAACTGGCAGGTAACTGGCAACGGGACCTGAGGGCTGAAGCACAGGTGAGACACAGGTGCAAACAACATTGCTCGGGCACCTCCATTTTGGAGGAGGTGCCTTATATATGATGAAGTCCTCCGGCCATTGGCCGGGGACTCCTTAGGACGGCGCGCGCGGCCCCTTTAAGAGGAGGGGAGCGCGCGCGCGCGCGCCCTAAGCACAGGGGCCTGGAAGGAGCGCGCGCTGAGAGCAGAGCGGGAGGAGGACGCCGGGAAGGAGCGCGCGCTGACAGCAGAGCGGGAGAGAAACGCCGGGCACGGGGCAGAGCGGTGAGGGGAGCAGCGTCCCTGCCTAGCAGAGGGCAGGGACGCCGGCACTACAACTACCATTCGAATGAGAAAAAAGGAAAGGATGATCCAGCATATCAGGCTAGTTTCTTAAAATAAAACATAGCTTTTATTGTGCTCATTAAAACATTGCTACACATCAATTGTCCATGTGGTGCACTACAAGGATCAGGACCCAAGCGTTTCAACGTTTAAGTCTTAATCAGTTGTGCATTTACCATTCGAATGGGTCGAATGATAGTCAGAATGGCAAAGGCTCAGCTAATGATCAGCTCCAGGAGATCAAAGACAGTCTTAAGTTACCTGTGAGTACTGTGACAGTTAGAAGACGCCTGTGTGAAGCTAATTTCTTAGCAAGAAGTCCCTGCAAAAAGTACAAAAAGTGGACAGTAGAAGATTGGAAATGGGTGATTTGGAGTAATGAGACGAAAGTCAATAGACTAGGCTCTGATGAGTGCAAATAGGTCTGGAAAAAACAAGGTAAAAAGGGGCTAACGGATTGAGAAATTGAAGGAACTGTCAAGTTCAGTGGAAGAAGCCTGATGATATGGGGTTGTTTCACAGCCAAAGCCATTGGATATTTCACCATGATCAATGGTGGTCTCAGTGCTGAAAAATATATATATACTCAAGGAGATGCAACAAAAATTTGAGGAAACGGGCTATCCTCTTGACTTGTTACAACAATCCATGCAATCTCCAATTTGTACACGCACCCCAACATCTAACCGGATCCCGTTTGTACATAAATACCATCCGGCAGCATTCATACTCCATAAAAAAATCTGACAACACTGGAACATTCTTAAAAGCGCCTATCCATCTGTACCTGAATTAAATTATCCTTCCCTCCCATGTTTCAAAAGAGACCCTAATATTAAAGATCGTCTCATCCATGCCGATTTTGGCATGGCAAAAAGCTCGCCATGCCAGGGGTTTCTGGAGACACCAAAGACTGGTACGTTCCTTTGTCATCAGTGCTACCAATGTGGCAACATTCTCCGTGGGAACACCATATATCATCCTCACTTGGGTAAACAATATCCCATCAAAGATTATCACATGATTAATTCCACTTTTGAAGTATGCCTCATCAAGTGCCCCTGTGGCCTTATTTATATAGGTAAAATGACCCAGCCCATTAGGGATCGTATTTCTAAGCACAAGTCCACCATACGCTAAAAGAATTTGCTGCTCCCATTACCATACCATTTTGCATCGGCCAATCATTCAGTGTTTCAATTGAAATTTCAGGTGATTGAGCATGTCCCTCCACCACGACGTGGAGGGGACTGCATTCGCATGCTCAAATACAGGGAGGCCTACTGGATACACAAATTGCAATCTTTAAGTCCTAGAGGTCTTAACAGGGAATTTGACCTCCTCTTGTACACTTGAACGGTTCATAGTTGTGATTACTACGACATTGTTCTACTTAAAGCCCCCTACATGTTTTGTAATAATCTCTTTGAGACTTGTTCCTGTGCCATCACTGTCTCAGCAATGTATATGACCCAATTATGCTAGTTTTTGACTCTGACCATAAGAATTTCCAGTGAATATGTTCGATTCCATTATGATGGTTCTCCCTGAAGATAACTTGATATAAGGTATAGTATTTGCATAAGTACTAATTGATCTATTCATATGTCTAACAAATACCTTGTTATTTTCTAGAATCTGCCTTAACATCCACATTTCCCCTCCTGATTCCCATCCTACACCTCCGGACCATCCCTTACAACCTTGGTTCCACCCATTCTTGTCATCCCCAGTAATGGTCGCTATCTGTAGCACTGTGGAACGCATAATATCGGTGGTGGAATGCACTCGGTGCGTCACCTCCGCCCATGTGATCCACCGACATCCAATAAGACCTGTCGATGTCATCGTGGCGTCATTTCCGGTCTCGCAGGTTAGGACCTGCAGGACCGGAAATGACACCACGATGACTGGAGCACATCCACGGCGTATGCATCACACTGACACCAATCCTGGGCTCCTAATTGCCTCTAGATTCTGCCCAATCTCTATTTAAATGCCCTTCTAGCATTTCTCTCCTGGCGCCAAAAGGAACAAACGGTGGATACCGTGCTCCCACTGCCAGGACTTCCTCCTCCACTTTCAGTTTGCACTAGGGGTATTTTTCCCCTGCTTCTACCATTCCTGCTATTAGACTGGTACTTCCATTAAATCTATATACTCACCTTCTTTATGTATCCAGAGCTACCGCTCCTTTGGACACCTGTCCATTACAGGCTCACCGGTTACAATTTACTGGTACACTTTTCATCCTTTTTTCTTTTTCCTTCCCCTTTTTCCCTGTCCCCATCCCTTTGTACCCATTGACATGTGTTGATTCCTGTCGTTTACTGATATTGTCATTGTTATATTCACTTTGATACATGACTATTTTTACTGTGACCTCACACTTGTACCACCATTTATTTTTGTTTTGTTATTTTATTTTGGTACACTGATGAAGGTTAACTGTGACCGAAACATTTACTTTTATTTTTTGTACTTCATTTCCCCTATTAAAATTTGATAAACAATCTATTTGAGTCATATGAGTGCCAAGTTTTTCAATATAGACTATTGGCTTTGGACCTTACTTGTGCACCAACCCACTCCAGGAGTGCGGTAGTTTTTTGTATACTCAGTGCTGAGCTATGTGTGAGTATCCAACAAGACAAGTTACTTTGCACACTCCAGTACTATGGGTATGAATAGGATGACATAGTGTTCCAGCAGGACAAAGACCAGAAGCATACATCGAGATTGGCGAAAAAATGGTTCAATGACAATGAAGTAGAGGTGCTGGATTAGCCTCCACAGTCCCCAGACCTCAACCCAATTGAACCCTTATGGGTAGAGTTGAAGAAAAAACTGTATACATACCCAAGTGAGTCGACCAGTATGCACCAACTTTGGGAATGTGTAGAAGAGACCTGGGATCAGATTTTGGTCAAGACATAATTGAATCTGATCAAGAGCATGCCCAGAAGGATTCAGGTAGTGTTGAAAGACAAAAATGGATTTATAAAATATTTAAACAATAATAAAAATTTTAATTTAGATTTTTAGGAGCAAAACAGTAACAATGCAGTGACATGACAAGAATCTGCATAACTAATCATAGGCAAAATAGTCGCAAGTCAAATTTATGTATGAGATAGCCAAGATGATTGTCTATAAAATAATGGTAGTCTCATGTTCGAAGTAGTAGTGGATAGTGAGATATAGAGCTTGAAAGTCAAAAGTTCAAAACATTGTTACCCTTTTGCTCATCACTGTATATATAGCGCTGTCCTCAGTAGTGTAGCTACCAGGAGGGCAGAGGGTGAGGTCACCCCAGACCCCTGAATCATAGAGGCCCACCCGAATCTTACACCACTCCAAACTGTATCTCTGTGGGCAGCACACCAATACAGTTCATCTTTACATTCTGAATGGCCTCACTATCTTTGCACCCCATATACTATACAATACCATCAATTTTTGTGTTCCAACAGTCTTAGAGGGATCTATCCACTGTGGGTTAGTGTCAGACCAATAGCGGTGGTTTTGTTTGTTAACTTCACCATTCACAAAAAAGTTTGCCTCATCACTGAACATAATGTACTGTGTAAACTGAGGGTCCTGTTCCAATTTTTGTTTTGCCCATTCTGCAAATTCAGTGCGCCGATCTGGGTCATCCTAATATCCGCCGAAGGGATGTTTGACTGATGCCACTCTCAAGTGACATGCGGCGAGTTCTACGCTGTGGGCTCTTGCTGAATGAAGCTAGGACAGCCACTGATGTTTCTTCATTAATGACAGTTTTCTTGAGTCCACATTTTGGCAAATCCAACACTGAACCTGTTTCACGAAATTTGGCAAGCAGTTTGCTAACTGTAGCATGGGAGATGGGTGGTCTCGTATGGTGTCTTGCATTGAAATCTGCTGAAATGACCCGGGTACTGCGTTCATCAAACATCAACACAATTTCTATCCGCTTCTCATGTGTTAACCTCTGCGACATGTCAATGGCTGTAAACAAAGAGAAACTTGTAAGTAACTCATGAAAGAATAAAGTTACGTTAAAACCAAGCACACCATTGTTTTTCTTATGAAATTCTCAATAAGTCTGATGTGTCACATGACCCTTTTCCCATTGAAAAAAATAAAGTTGGATCCAAAATGGCTGACTTCAAAATGGCCACCATGGTCACCACCCATCTGGAAAAGTTTTCCCCCTCCGATATACTAATATGCCACAAACAGGAAGTTGATATCACCAACCATTCCCATTTAATTTAGGTGTATCCATATAAATGGCCCACCCTGTAGTGTCCTCTCCAATTTACTGCCCATTTATCATACAACAGTATATCCACCTCCCAATCCAACCATAGATATCATCTAATCCTTTGTATTACTTGGATATTTGGGTTATTGTTGTGGATTTATCACTGCTAAAATCAGTAGAAATTACACCTGAATTACATTGTATGGCAGTAATGACATTGTGTCACCTTGTAAAAGGTTTCAGAGGTCAAGGTAGATAATTAAAGTCCATTTCATCTATATGCTAATGAATTGGCTGCGTGACCTGGTCTGGTCCCTTTAAATAACATCTGCTGCTCCTGTTGATGACACCACGGAATGTTGTGGTTTCTGGCTCCGCCCCTTGCATTATGACATCACACACATTATATAAGGAGCTGCAGAGACAACATTCCATCTGAAAGTTGCAGTTATTGGAGAGAGAGGTAAGTCGGCTCTATGTCACCTCTTGTTGTGTCCTTCATTCTCTTCTTTCATCTATTTCTCATTTATTTTTTATTCATTAAGGATTCTTTATTCTATATAATACAACAGGTCCAAAATAAATACTGAACCCCTCAGATTAGGTGACGTACATGTTTTACAGCATTTCTTCCAATAGTAAAGACAGATACATCCCGTCACATCCTATATATCCAAGTGCAGAAATGACAGTGATTTACCGATTCTCCATCACATCTTATTGGTTTCTGACTTACTTGCTCATCACATCCATAGAATAGTTATAGAATAATTATAATTGAAAGAATCCCCTCAGCCATAACTGGAACACAACAACTTCTCAATTTTTGGGCCATGTATTGTTTTACAATCATTCAAATCTGGGAGATGAACGTTATATCCTGTAAAGCGAACACATGTAACCTGAAGATGCAGTAATTATGTAATTGTCTGGTGTTATTGAGACATATAGTGATATACAATCCAGATCAAAAATTTAACTCCAACCAATTTTGGGAAATATCTGTACAACACCAATGTATATACATATTAGCTCCATATATAGTGAAACTATTTAAATAGTTCCCCATATTGGTAGGATTCCTATTGTTTGATCTCTAGTGTATTGAGCAATGCACTTCAATGGAAGCTGGCAGTAACAGCCACCACTTGGAAGATCACGGAATGTTGGGGTTGTTGATTCCGCCCCCATTAGATACTTCATGTGATGTCACTGAATGTTATGGTTGTTAGCTCTGCCCACATTAGCTCTTATTTTTCATGTCATGGAATGTTCTCGTTGCTGGTTTTGCCCCCATCATCTACTATTTGTAATGTTTTGGTTGTTGGTCCCTGATTTGGCACCCAGATAAGCCAAGCTGAAGGATGATGATAATGGACTTTATCTTGTTACCTCATGAACATTCTTGGTGTTGCCCCTCAGGAGGTGGCCAGTTGACATTTACTTGTGTTCAACTATATAAAGTGTGCTGCTTATCTGATGGTTAGTGCTGCGCTCACTCATTATTAGTGATGGGCGAGCACTAAAATGCTCGGGTGCTCATTGCTTGAGCCAAGCACATTCGAATACTCGGTTGCTCGACTCGAGCAATGAGCCCAATGTAAGTCTATGGGAAATTCAAGCATTTTTCAGGCGGGTCTTCTATACTGTTATTGCATATGCAGTGAGTGGCAGGTCTGCCCAAAATTTGGAAACACCCCAATACCCCTTTGAAAATTTGGATGCACCCCAATACCCCTTTGAAAATTTGGACGCACCCCAAAACCCCTTTGAAGAGACTTAGAGGATGTTCCCATAATTAGGAAGTGGGTCTCCCATACTGTTTGCCTATGCAGTGAATGCAAGGGTTGCCAAAAATTTGGAGGCACTCCAATGCCCCTTGGAAGAGACGTGGAGGTCAGAGGGCCTCCTGAAAACAATGTTCCCATTATTAGGAAGTGGGTCTCCCATTGAGTTTGTCTATGCAGTGAATTCAAGGGTTGCCAAAAATGGGCACTCGGCATGATGGGAGGAAGGAGGTTCAGGGTGAAGAATATGTGGTCCAGACTCACGGCTACTGAGAATTGACCGTGTGGAAGACAGGGTGGTGGTGGTGGTGGCTAAGTGACTGGAAGCATTATCTGCTATCCAACCAATAACCTTTTCACACTGCTCTGTATTCAATAGTGGTGTTCTGCGGTCCCCTATTAATTGGGACAGGAAGGTCGAGCGAGAAGATGTGGGTGTTTGTTGTGGCACAATTTCAGATTGCCCACGACCTTGGCCTCTGCATGCACCATCACATCAACTTCCCCGTCCCTTGCCACGTGCCTTGCCCATGTTAAATGAAGGACAATATCTTCCACGCTCACTACAAATGGCTGAATTTGGAGCGAACTTATATGTGATCCGTGTGACGGACAAACCACAGTTTTAAATAGCTGGCCTGTAGGTGACTATTTTGAACAGCAAACTTGTGTCAATAGCTTCACTGACACACTGAAATTTTTTTAATGGAGGCCAGAAATGGCAGTATTTTCAGTGCAAATATATGTGATCTGTGCGACGGACAAATCACAGTTTTAAATAGCTGGACCTGGCTGTATTCTGCAATGCCAACAAGCAAATAGCGCAGAAAAACGGTGTTCTCTGGTTTGCATTTTAAGCAAATAATGAGGATTAAGATCCAAAATAAAATTATTCCTGGCCACTGAGACCTGGGCCTATTTCTAGAAATATTTAACAGCAGCAGCAGCAGCAGCAGACAAAACTGGAATAGAGCCTCTTGTGCTATATGCACTGCAGTCTGCTATATACACTGCCTGCCTGATATCTCTGCAGATGGATTAGTCCTCAGAAGGACTGTTTGTTGAGATGGATATGTGTCTCTAATATCGTTTTGTATACCTACACTAACTAGAAACAAGAAAATCTCTCCCTAGCTCAGCAGCACCTCTCCCTACACTGTCTGATTCTGGAGTGACTGTGACAAGCATGGCGGTACCAGTTCTGATATAGACCTGATGACGCTGTGCAGCCATCCAATCACTATAATGCCACAACCACCATGGCTGCAGCATTACAATGAGTGGCAGGCAATCCCTGCATGTTGATTGGCGCTCTAAAGAGCACCATATATGCAGGGACGGGACCCGAGCAACCTGGAAATACTCGTCGAGCGCCGAGCATCTCGAGTAGTGAGATGCTCGAGCGAGCACCGAGCAGTAGCGAGCATGCTCGCTCATCACTACTCATTACATGTAAGTGCATTACTCTGTCTGGGTCTCCTACCACATCCAAAATATATTGAACCCCATATTAGAGCCACCACTCCTGAATTTGTCTCTTCCTATCCTACCCCTGGTATATGGGGAGAGATATCTACTCCTGTGGGAGGGATAGTTTATAGTGGCATGGATGGAGCACACTTGATCACTCCAAAAAATAAACCAGGAGGAGATAGACAGGATGACTGAGGCACAATTGTCACCTCAGGCCTCCACCTATCCTGGACAGGTTGGGAGTTAAACTAGCAAATAAACTAAATAAATATGCTAATATAATGAATGGAATAGTGAAACAATAAGTTCTATTCATACTCTTAATGAGGAGGCTGCTCAGGTTAGGAAGGTAGCCCTTCACAGAATTACCCTTAACTACCTGTTAGCAATTGAAGGTGGAACTTGTGCTGTTATAGCTGAGGAATTCTGCTTCTGGATTGAAGATGCACATGATTAAAATGAGAGAAACATGGACATGGTAAAAGAGCTGCAACAAAAAGCTAGAGACATACATCCAAGGAGGGATGGAATTCCTTCTCCTGGATGGAGTCTATCAGAGTTTGGTTAAACAATATACTCTTAACTTTGCTAAAGCCAATAGTGGTAGTGATAGGATTGATTGTATTCATCTTGATTGCCTGGAAATTATTAATGTGATGTGTTTCTCATTGCAGGAAATGAATTATACTTTGGAATCACTGTCGACACAGACAGAAGAGGACCAATAATATGTCCGCCCCTGATTTTAACCATAGGAAGGATGACACTACAGCTACAGAGGTGACCGTCTGATAGCCTAGCTCGACTACCCACCTCTCCTGAAGACCCTTTCAGCCTTTTGAGACTTGGGTGGAGGACATCATCTCTGAAAATAGGGTCCCAGAGCTGCACCCCAACAGTTTGAGCAGCACTCTCACTCTCCGGAGTGTTTCTTGTGGTGGGATGCAGGTCTGGACAACAGTCGTCTGTCGTCCTTCTATTAGGTAGATAGGAATGAATGTATGTGTGTGTATGCTTTAATAAAGATTGAGGAATGCTTAGATGAAATGACAACTATAAGGCAGCCAGGAATGGATGTCAGACATCCCATCATCTATGCAGGCTAGCTGCATACTTCGTGTAGTACGGGCTGTCAAAGGGGTCATTTCACAATAGGCAGGAACATAGGTAGCGCAGGTCTGGACCGCTGTCGTCATCCTATTAGGTAGATAGGAATGAATGTATGTGTGTCTATGCTTTAATACAGATTGAGTGAATGCTTAGATGAAATGGCAACTATAAGGCAGCCAGGAATGGATGTCAGACATCCCATCATCTATGCAGACTAGCTGTATACTTTGTGTAGTACGGGCTGTCAAAGGGGTCATTTCACAATAGGCAGGAACATAGGTAGCTAGGTTACATAATGTGTAATAATGAAACTATCAAAGGGTGAGGTACTGTGGAAGAAATGACAATTCCATTGTCCTCCCTTTGATCTTAATATCTCTACATTTTGTATAATAATTAGAAAATGTTCAATAAAAACAATTTGAACAAGAAATAGAATATCTTTTCGTGACTCCTTCATGAACATTGTGTATACTAAATACTAAAATACTGTAAGAGCCGCCCCCGGCTGAGCCAAGCTGAAGGGGGAGAATGGACTTTATCTGGTCACTTCATGAACATTCTTGATGTTGTCCCTCAGGAGGGGCCAGTTGGCATTGTAGATGTGTATAACCTTATAAAATGTGCTGCTTATCTGATGGTTAGTGCTGCGCTCACTCATTACATGTAAGTGCATTACTCAGTCACTAAGCGCTCGCTCACACAGTCATCGATTCTCTCATGCGAGAGAATAGGGCCGATTATGCTGATGTCACTTGGAGCAAACTCTGTCAGAGTTTGAGCCAAGTGTAATCTTAGGCCACGTTCACACATACAGTATTTGGTCAGTATTTTACATTAGTATTTATAAGCCAAAACCAGGAGTGGAACAATCAGAGGAAAAGTATCATAGACACATGTGCACCACTTCTGCATTTTTCACCCACTCCTGGTTTTGGCTTACAAATGCTGATATAAAATACTGACCAAATACTGAACATGTGAACGTTGCCTTAGTGTGATCTAACTCTGTTGCATAAGAGAATCGTATCATAGGTGCGGAAAAGACAGAGAACTTTTTAGTTCTCCATCTTCTCTATTCTCTGTGTCCACGGTAATGGGACTGCACTTGGATGACATCCGAGTGCAGTCTGATATTTTACAAGCATGCTACAATTTTTTTTCTCATGCCGTATCTACATGAGAAAAAAATTGCAGATCTGCACTGCCCCGTATTATAACATTGGGCCTACTGCTACCTGATAAAACATCAGATAGCACTCAGCTATGTTATATTGTCCTGTGAGCGGGCCCTTATTGTAATAAACTAACTTTCTTTTCCCTTGCAACAGCTGTCATAACATTGGTTTATTATCCAAACATGACCCCCGTCTATTACTGAGAGCTGTAGAAGACCATGTACACTCCAGCAGTAATCACTTACATTTCCTTTGTGTAATATGATTAGAGTTGAGCCACCCCCCCGTAGTGTTCAGGTTCGGTTCGGTTCGTAGAACACCGGTATGTTCGCCGAACTGTTCGTCGAACACCGTTAAAACCAATGGCAGGCAAACAAAAACACATAGAAACACATAGAAAACACCTTAAAAGGTGTCCAAAAGCTGACAAACTGCTCAGAAGACACAACTAACACATGGAAAAGTGACAAGTACATATAGTCATGCGAAAAGAAAAGAGGTGGAGGAGTAAAAGGAGGGGGAGACACAGATATAGGCATGTCATGCCCTTCTAAAATCAAGAAAGGCTGGAGTAAAAATCTAAAATCAGCCTACCAACACCCAGACGTCGTGACAAGAAAATTAAAAAAAGAAATATCTTTAGGTAGAATGGCGGTTCCATGCAGAACACTTTCCTTACAAGACGTAGTGGTATCCCCGTTGGGAGTCGTGCCAAAAACGGAACCCAATACATTCGGACTAATCCACCATTTGTCATATCCAAGGGGCAGGTCAGTAAACGACAACATCAACGTGGAACCAGGAACAGTAGTATATACTGTACATCCTTTGACAAGGCAATCAGGCGGGTCAAGAAGTTGGGAAGGTCCACCCTAATGGCCAAAACAGACGTTGAGGGGGCGCCTATTGGGCTGCTTCTGGGAAGGAGCATACTATATAGATCGCTGTTTGCCCATGGGGTGCTCCAGATCCTGCTCACTATTTGAGGCGTTTAGTTGCTTCCTCGAATGGGTTGTCATGGACGTTTCTAAGGGGGCACATATTATCCATTACCTCGACAACTTCTTATGCCTGGGCCCAAAAGATTCACCACAGTGTGAATACACGCGGCAGTCCACCTGTGAGAAGGAGAGAGCTGGAGGGAGAGCGGACACCACAGAGCCGAGGAGTTACATTGATGACATCTTAATAATCTGGACTGAGTCTGAACGAGAACTTCTAAATTTCCATGATGAATTCAATACATTTCATCCCACCATAAACTTGACATTGGACTACTCAAAAACGGAAATCAACTTCCTGGATATCACCATAAAAATTCAAAATGGTTCAATCCAGACCTCGGTGTATTGGAAACCTATTGACCATCCCACACACCTCAGACGGGGACAGCTGTCACCCAAAATACATTAAAAAGTCCATCGTCTACAGTCAGGCCCTTAGATATAATTGTATCTGTTCCAGCCCAAAGGACAGGGATGAACACTTAAACCATGTTAAAAAAGACAATTTTAAATCAAGGCTACCACCCCACCTCCTTTGATGATCAGATCATTAGGGCCACAAGGATCCCTAGAAGTCAATTACTTCAATACGGAGAAAAAGAGGAAAATAATTGTCTTCCTCTGGTGGTGACCTACAACCCACAGCTTGAGGTACTAAGAAAAACTGCTAAAAAACATCATATCCTAGGGTTTGGAGCGGATGGATTCTGTTTCAGGACTCACCTGATTTTCATGACCTATTCTAATAGTTTCAACAGATGCTTGCGATTGGGTTCATAATTAGTCACAACGGCATAAGGACCCCCCCTCCCACTCTCCCTTGACCCTCTGTCTTTTCTTCTCTCTTTTCTCCCTCCTTTTCTTTTTTCTTTTAATATGGGCTTTTCAGATACAATATAGAAATTGCCTCAACATATGATCCTCTTATAGGCGGATATCTTATAAACATTATATTGTTCAATACACTATCATTTGAATTGTTATTTGAAAAAAGTGACACCATTTGAACTTTGGACATATTTTATATGTCTATTTTGTTATATTTTCTTCAAAGTCGAATACAAAACAATACATTTTTTCTTGATCTGCAAACTGTAAAATGTAGCATCGGCGTCTCTGCCCCGTTCTAGGCAGAGACGCCGTCCCTCTCACCTCCCCGCTCCTGGCGCGGCGTCCTCCAGCGCTTCTCTCCCCGCTGCTTCCGGCACGCGCTCCTTCCCCGGTAGTGTGCTTAGGGCGCGCGCGCGCTCCCCCTCTCTTAAAGGGACCGCGCGCGCCGTCCTAAGGAGTCCCCGGCCAATTGCCGGAGGACCTCCCATATAAAAGGCACCTCCTCCAAAATGGAGGTGCCTGAGCAATGTTGTAGCACTGTTCACTACTCTGCTTCAGCCCTCAGGTCCCGTTGCCAGTTACCTGCCAGATACCTGCCAGATTCCTGCCAGTCTGCTGTCTTATTCCTGCCTGATATCCTACTACCTGCCTGCTAGCCTGAGGTCCGACGGTCTGCCTTCCAACTCCTGTCAGTCTGTCTAAGGACCGGCTTGCCCGCTCACCTGGGAGCGCACATCTTCTACCTGCCTGCTTGCCTGAGGTCCGACGGTCTGCCTTCCAACTCCTGTCAGTCTGTCTAAGGACCAGCTTGCCCGCTCACCTGGGAGCGCTCATCTGCTGCCTGTCTGCTAGCCTACCTGGAGGCTCTGCCATCACGTGCTGTGACCACCCGCCTGTCCAGAGACTCCTGCCCGCTCACCTGGGAGCGCTCATCTGCTACCTGTCTGTTGGTCTTCCTGGAGGCTCCGCCGTCACATGCTGTGACCACCCGTTTGTCCAGAGACTCTCGCCTGCTCACCTGGGAGCTCACGTCTATCATCAGCCGCCACAGGTCGTACCAATCCTTTACCCAGAGACTGCCCCGGTCACTTGCCGTGACCTCCTGCCCGTTCATCCAGAGACTGCCCCGGTCACTTGCCGTGACCTCCTGCCCGTTCATCCAGAGACTGCTCCGGTCACTTGCCGTGACCTCCTGCCCGTTCATCCAGTGACTGCCCCGGTCACTTGCCGTGACCTCCTGTCCGTTCATTCAGAGACTGTCCCGGTCACCTGCTGTGACTGCCTGCCCGTCTACCTGGGTCGCCACCCGCTCCCTTACAAGGACCGCCCCCTTGTATAGTAGCTCAGAGGTTCCGCCTCCCAGACCCGTTACATAAAATGATTCATAATTAATTCTTAATTAATGTTTAATTGATATTTAATAAAACAGATTGAATATAAAAACTTCATATCCTATACAAAAGTGATTGGCATAATTATAAAAGGAGAAGAAAAGGAAAAATGTGTTTGAAAGCACTCAGGATCACCAAAAATACAAATAAATAATAATATTGAAGTTTATTAAACAAAGAAAAAAACAAAACAATTAAAAACACTTAAAGGGAATCTGTCATCCCCTGGGACCTATCAGACCACTAATATGGGCATACAGGTGATAGAAATGTGAATCTATACTTACCTGTATGGCCCATATTGGCGGTCTTGTGGCTGTGAAATTGCTTTTTATTACTTGTGGGTTATGCTGTGTTTCTGTCCGGGGGACGGGAAGAAATCCCACCTACTTTTTTAATTAAAATATTTCTCCCCTCCCCTGCACGTCACAGAGCCCTGTGACGTGCAGTACCCATGGCCGGATCCTGCGCCTGCGCACTTGACCTGTTATTTCCCTGCCGTCTGTGTACAAGTGTAGAGCAGGGATCTAGTGCGCAGGCGCCGGGAAGTCAGAGTGACTCGCCTGCGCACAAGTTCCCTGCTCTACACTTGTAGATCCGGCCATGGGAACTGTGACGGGCAGGGGAGGTGAGAAATATCTTAATTAAACTGTGACGGGCAGGGGAGGTGAGAAATATTTTAATTAAACAAGTAGGTGGGATTTCTTCCCGTCCCCCGGACGGGAGCACAGCGTAACCAACAAGTAATAAAAAGCAATTTCACAGCCGCAAGACTGCTAATATGGGACATACAGGTAAGTATAATACCTCATCTAATTGATACATATAAATATCAAACAACCTCCTCCTATGTATCAGGTGCCAAAATATCTAAAGCTACTCTGGACAAGCTGTTTGTGACGCCCTCCCTGAGCCGTTTGGGGGGTGTACTCAGACGGCGGGCCGGTGGTATGGTGTGGTGGGATGTCGTCGTGGCCGTGGCCCGATCCATGCCCAGGGCTGTCACAATAAAAAGATGGGCTATTGGATGAGTGGTTGTTCGACTACGCCACCTGTGGTTTCTGGTGAAGGCCACCAGCACTGCAACAGTCCTCTGAGGCTGATGTTCTGGCAGCTTGGTTGGTACTACTCCCCACAGGTGGAGCGGCGCCTCAGGGCAGCGTAAGAAGAGAGAGGGGGTATACAGAGTAGAGCGCTGGCGGGTGCAGAGCCGCGGAGGAATGAACAGTCAGAGGCAGTAATTGAAGTCATCCAAGTCTTTACTCACAGTTGTGCTTTCTCAGCTCAGAGCTTCTCTCTGCTGTCACACGGCGAGCTGCGGCCGCCAGGGTGGGGTTCAGCACACTCCGGGTAGTTCAGGTGCACTTGACAGGACCCCCGCTCTAGTGTGTTCCTCTCTCTGGTTGTACTTGTACCGCCTTGTGTCCCCCACTGAGACCCGTACAGGTACTGCGATGTCCTATATGGGTAACTTGTAGCTCCCGGACCGACTGGGTGCCCTTTTTCGTGACTGTGGTGTGAACGTGGCGTTAGGCAGGGTCCCTCTGGATAAACGCAGATTAAGGAATACAGGTGGCAACTCTGCTCCGTCCGTATCCCCCTGGGATCCACTTAAGCCTCCAGACTTTTCTGACAGGGACGTGAAGTGCAAAGTCAGATAATCGGGGACCGATACCCCCTCTTGCAGCAGGGTCTCTCTGGCAGGGCCAGAATAAGGGTTGCAGGTGGCAACTCCACTCCGTCTGCACCCCCCTGAGATCCTTTTGCCTGTGGAGCTTTTCTCCTCTGCTCCCCTCCTGGGCCTTCTTGATTGGACTCTGACCGGGGACAGAGCCGGCTATAACTCAACTCTGCCCCAATCCCCCATCTCGAGGCCTGAGACCGGGAACCGCAGACCCCTGAGCCGGCCGCAGCCTTGTGCTGTCAGACCGTCTCAAAGACTCACGACTAAAGACACGGTTATAAAAATGGCCTCTGATTATTTATGATTCTATTAAGTGCTACAGTAAAGTGCTTCCTCCACGCTCACTCACTACATGGTTCCCCCTGACTATTGGTTCCCCCCAACTCCTCTATTCGAGGTCGGGGCAGCACTATGGTGCTTTAGACCTCCCTGCAGAATGGGAGTGGTGTAGTGCTGAGTGTGTGGTTGGGGTCCTGTGTGGTGCTCCATCCTTACCTCGGAGAGGAGATACCACACCTTGTTCTGAGGTGCTGTACCCCTGTGGCGACTGAACCCTCAGGTTCGCGGGCTGCAATAGAGTAAAAGATTGGTACATTTCAGACAATCAAAAAATTTTAAATGCTTTGTAAACAATAAACAATCTTCCCTTTATGGGAGGCTCAGATACTTTAACGTTACAGGATATATGGTATAAACATATTCAACATTAAAGAGACATTATGCATGTAGAAAAATATTAGATAAAAAGTGTTAGCTCAGCAGCATGAGGGACCTGTCCAAAACCCTCAACGTAAGCCCTGGGGTGGCTGCAGGGCATAAAGATCCCGAGTTGGACCTCCAGTAGAGCCACAACCAGACAGGTTTTGCTTCTGAGGTCAGAGGTAGAGATGATTTTGCATACAACCAATAGGGGGCACCTAAATAGGTGCAAACTATGTACAATGTTAGTCTGTCTACTGCTCAATGTCCGCAGGGACAAATGTTTGTTTCAGATAAACCGGGTGTAAAAAGGAACATGAAAACAAATAAAAGTTCACACAACAGGGAGGTGCATCCTCCGGGGCTGCTCAACAGTGGTATCCCCACTGGGGAAAAAGCTCGTGCTTGCCGACGAAGCCTGACCGGTCCTCTGCGACCAGGTGTGTGGATGCATCTTCTTTAAACACCCTGTGGACATCCAGGGCATACCACCCACGCTCCCCGTGGTGGCGGGAGTAGGACACCAGATCACCCGGGTAGAGGTTCCGGCCAGGGTGGCCCTGCTGCAGCCGCGGCTCGACGTCCCGCCGGTTGACGAAGACGTCCCGGTTAAACTGTGGGCTACGGATGAAGCCCGATCCTGCCTCCTGGTGGAAGCGCACGATAAAGCCTTCCTCCCGGGGGCTTGGACGGGTGGCCTCCGCCTGACGGGCCTTTGTTGTAGCAGCTTTGGCGCGCACCTCCAGGCGATCACAGCGGATCCTCCTCTCTCGCCGCTCCTTCTCGAGCTGGAGGAGCTCCTTATGGCAGAACTCCTCCCACCTCCGCGCTTCAGACAGGGTCTCCCGGAGGAAGCCCATCAGGTCCCCCCCCTGGTTGTTCTAGGCAAACTCTTCTGCCGCCGGGCAGGCGACTGGAGGTGTGGGCAGCGACAATAACAGGGGGCGTTGCGGGCCCTCTATTGGTGCGGACCGGTCCGGGTTGGGGCAGGTGTGCACCCAGGAGAGTGCAGGGTTCTCCGGATTGGGAGTCGGGAGGCATAGTAGGCCTCTGGAAGTGGCGGTGGCTTGGGCCTCGACCTCCAGAGCCATGAGTTGCACCCAAACGATGGCGCCCGGGGACAGGGGTGACGGCAGGAGATCTAGGAGGGCTTCGGTGCATCCCGCGCCCGGGATAGGGGTTTCGGCCTTACCCGCTCTTGGGCTGCACAGGGCCTCCTGGGCTTCCTCCGCCTGGGCTGGGGCCTCAGTAGTCAGGCGCGACGAGCTCTGGCGGCGGGCCCTGATCTTGCGCAGTACCTCTTCTCTACGTTCGGCAGCGGCCAGTTGTTGGGCCTCTTCGACCCTCCGGGTCAGATCCTGTGTTTCACCGCGGAGGAACTCGGCCTCCTCCACGGTCAGGTGTATTCCCTCCATAGTGAGGGAGGTGGCAGCTGGTGGGCCAGCGATGGAGGGCATCTCCTTCGCGGCGTCCATCTCTGCTGCAGGGTGCGGTCTCTCTAGACTTGTTGTGGATACACCCTGTCTCCTCCTCCTTTTGGGGCGGCTCCGGGGCGGCTGGCTGACGGGCACTCCTTGGGACGTCTCATCCATCTTGACGGACACTACTATGCGGACAAACTCTGATGCAAGGGGCGGTCTGTATTTTTGGCGCCATTGGAGAGCCAGGCCCACGATAGGAGGTCTTAGGTGGCTGTCGTTTTTGCACATAATGGCGTCCGTTGTTCTTGGGCGGACACCACATTGTGTGTATAAAGACAGTCTTTTGTGAAACGAGCACAGTACCCAGCGGCAATGGGGATTAACTTCTTCCGTTGCTGCGGGCACGCAATCCTGCCGACTTCGCCAAGTTTGTGATGCCCTCCCTGAGCCGTTTGGGGGGTGTACTCGGACGGCGGGCCGGTGGTATGGTGTGGCGGGATGTCGTCGTGGCCGTGGCCCAGTCCGTACCCAGGGCTGTCACAATAAAAAGATGGGCTATTGGATGAGTGGTTGTTCGACTACGCCACCTGTGGTTTCTGGTGAAGGCCACCAGCACTGCAACAGTCCTCTGAGGCTGATGTTCTGGCAGCTTGGTTGGTACTACTCCCCACAGGTGGAGCGGCGCCTCAGGGCAGCGGAAGAAGAGAGAGGGGGTATACAGAGTAGAGCGCTGGCGGGTGCAGAGCCGCGGAGGAAAGAACAGTCAGAGGCAGTAATTGAAATCATCCAAATCTTTACTCACAGTTGTGCTTTCTCAGCTCAGAGCTTCTCTCTGCTGTCACACGGCGAGCTGCGGCCGCCAGGGTGGGGTTCAGCACACTCCGGGTAGTTCAGGTGCACTTGACAGGACCCTCGCTCTAGTGTGTTCCTCTCTCTGGTGGTACTTTTACCGCCTTGTGTCCCCCACTGAGTCCCGTACGGGTACTGTGATGTCCTATATGGGTAACTTGTAGCTCCCGGACCGACTGGGTGCCCTTTTTGGTGACTGTGGTGTGAACGTGGCGTTAGGCCGGGTCCCTCTGGATAAACGCAGATTAAGGAATACAGGTGGCGACTCTGCTCCGTCCGTATCCTCCTGGGATCCACTTAAGCCTCCAGACTTTTATGACAGGGACGTGAAGTGCAAAGTCAGATAATCGGGGACCGGTACCCCCTCTTGCGGCAGGGTCTCTCTGGCAGGGCCAGAATAAGGGTTGCAGGTGGCGACTCCGCTCCGTCCGCTCCCCCCAGAGATCCTTTTGCCTGTGGAGCTTTTCTCCTCTGCTCCCCTCCTGGGCCTTCTTGGTTGGACTCTGACCGAGGACAGAGCCGGCTATAACTCAACTCTGCCCCAATCCCCCGTCTCGAGGCCTGAGACCAGGAACCGCAGACCCCTGAGCTGGCCGCAGCCTTGTGCTGTCAGACCGTCCCAAAGACCCACGACTAAAGACACAGTTATAAAAATGGCCTCTGATTATATATGATTCTATTAAGTGCTACAGTAAAGTGCTTTCTCCACGCTCACTCACTACATGGTTCCCCCTGACTTTTGGTTCCCCCCAACTCCTCTATTCCAGGTCGGGGCAGCACTATGGTGCTTTAGACACCCCTGCAGCACGGGAGTGGTGTAGTGTTGAGTGTGTGGTTGGGGTCCTGTGTGGTGCTCCATCCTTACCTCGGAGAGGAGACACCACACCTCGTTCTGAGGTGCTGTACCCCTGTGGCGACTGAACCCTCAGTGGTGCCACATTCCCCCCTGGTGAAACACAGCACATCCGCGGGCTGCAATAGAGTAAAAGATTGGTACATTTCAAACATTCAAAAATTTTTAAATGCTTTGTAAACAATAAACAATCTTCCCTTTATGGGAGGCTCAGATACTTTAACGTTACAGGATATATGGTATAAACATATTCAACATTAAAGAGACATTATGCATGTAGAAAAATATTATAGAAAAAGTGTTAGCTCACCAGCATGAGGGACCTGTCCAAAACCCTTAACGTAAGCCCTGGGGTGGCTGCAGGGCATGAAGATCCCGAGTTGGACCTCCAGTAGAGCCACAACCAGACAGGTTTTGCTTCTGAGGTCAGAGGTAGAGATGATTTCGCATAAGACCAATAGGGGGCACCTAAATAGGTGCAAACTATGTACAATGTAAGTCTGTCTACTGCTCAATGTCCGCAGGGACAAATGTTTGTTTCAGATAAACCGGGTGTAAAGACGAGCATGAAAACAAATAAAAGTTCACACAACAGGGAGGTGTATCCTCCGGGGCTGCTCAACAGTGGGATCCCCACTGGGGAAAAGTCTCGTGCTTGCCGACGGAGCCTGACCGGCCTCTGTGACCAGGTGCGTGGGGGCATCTTCTTTAAACACCCTGTGGACATCCAGGGAATACCACCCACGCTCCCCGTGGTGGCGGGTGAAGGACACCAGATCACCCGGGTAGAGATTCCGGCCAGGGTGGCCCTGCTCCAGATGCAGCTCGACGTCCCGCCGGTTGACGAAGACGTCCCAGTTAAACTGTGGGCTACGGATGAAGCCCAATCCTGCCTCCTGGTGGAAGCGCACGATAAGGCCTTCCTCCCGGCGGCTTGGACGGATGGCCTCCGCCTGATGGGCCTTTGTTTTAGCAGCTTTGGCGTGCACCTCCAGGCGCTCACAGCGGATCCTCCTCTCTCGCCGCTCCTTCTCGAGCTGGAGGAGCTCCTTACGGCAGAACTGCTCCCACCTCCGCGCTTCAGACAGGGTCTCCCGGAGGAAGCCCATCAGGTCCCCCCCCCGGTTGTCCCAGGAAACTCTTCTGCCACCAGGCAGGCGACCGGAGGTGCGGGCAGCGGCAATAACAGGGGGCGTTGCTGGCCCTCACTTGGTGCGGACCGGTCCGGGTTGGGGCAGGTGTGCACCCAGGAGAGTGCAGGGTTCTCCGGATTGGGAGTCGGGAGGCATAGTAGGCCTCCGGGAGAGGCGGTGTCTTGGGCCTCGACCTCCAGAGCCATGAGTTGCACCCAAACGATGGCGCCCGGGGACAGGGGTGACGGCAGGAGATCTAGGAGGGCTTCGGTGCATCCCGCGCCCGGGATAGGGGTTTCGGCCTTACCCGCTCTTGGGCTGCACAGGGCCTCCTGGGCTTCCTCCGCCTGGGCTGGGGCCTCAGTAGTCAGGCGCGACGAGCTTTGGTGGCGGGCCTTGATCTTGCGCAGCACCTCTTCCCTCCATTCGGCAGCGGCCAGTTGTTGGGTCTCTTTGACCCTCCGGGTCAGATCCTGCGTTTCACCGCGGAGGAACTCGGCCTCCTCCACGGTCAGGTGTATTCCCTCCATAGTGAGGGAGGTGGCAGCTGGTGGGCCAGCGACGGAGGGCATCTCCTTCGCGGCGTCCATCTCTGCTGCAGGGTGCGGTCTCTCTGGACTTGTTGTGGCTACACTCTGTCTCCTCCTCCTTTTGGGGCGGCTCCAGGGCGGCTGGCTGACGGGCACACCTTGGGACGTCCCATCCATCTTGACGGACACTACTATGCGGACAGTCTCTGATGCAAGGGGCGGTCTGTATTTTTGGCGCCATTGGGGAGCCAGGCCCACGATAGGAGGTCTTAGGTGGCTGTCGTTTTTGCACATAATGGCGTCCGTTGTTCTTGGGCGGACGCCACATTGAGTGTATAAAGACAGTCTTTTGTGAAACGCGCACAGTACCCGGCGGCAATGGGGACTAACTTCTTCCGTTGCTGCGGGCATGCAATCCTGCCGACTACGCCATGTTTGTGATGCCCTTCCTGAGCCGTTTGGGGGGTGTACTCGGATGGCGGGCCGGTGGTATGTTGTGGCGGGATGTCGTCGTGGCCGTGGCCCGGTCCGTGCCCAGGGCTGTCACAATAAAAAGATGGGCTTTTGGATGAGTGGTTGTTCGACTACGCCACCTGTGGTTTCTGGTGAAGGCCACCAGCACTGCAACAGTCCTCTGAGGCTGATGTTCTGGCAGCCTGGTTGGTACTACTCCCCACAGGTGGAGCGGCGCCTCAGGGCAGCGTAAGAAGAGAGAGGGGGTATACAGAGTAGAGCGCTGGCGGGTGCAGAGCCGCGGAGGAATGAACAGTCAGAGGCAGTAATTGAAGTCATCCAAGTCTTTACTCACAGTTGTGCTTTCTCAGCTCAGAGCTTCTCTCTGCTGTCACACGGCGAGCTGCGGCCGCCAGGGTGGGGTTCAGCACACTCCGGGTAGTTCAGGTGCACTTGACAGGACCCACGCTCTAGTGTGTTCCTCTCTCTGGTTGTACTTGTACAGCCTTGTGTCCCCCACTGAGTCCCGTACAGATACTGCGATGTCCTATATGGGTAACTTGTAGCTCCAGGACCGACTGGGTGCCCTTTTTGGTGACTGTGGTGTGAACGTGGCGTTAGGCCGGGTCCCTCTGGATAAACGCAGATTAAGGAATACAGGTGGCGACTCCGCTCTGTCCGTATCCCCCTGGGATCCACTTAAGCCTCCAGACTTTTCTGACAGGAACATGAAGTGCAAAGTCAGATAATCGGGGACCGGTACCCCCTCTTGCGGCAGGGTCTCTCTGGCAGGGCCAGAATAAGGGTTGCAGGTGGCGACTCCGCTCCGTCCGCACCCCCCTCAGATCCTTTTGCCTGTGGAGCTTTTCTCCTCTGCTCCCCTCCTGGGCCTTCTTGGTTGGACTCTGACCGGGGACAGAGCCGGCTATAACTCAACTCTGACCCAATCCCCCGTCTCGAGGCCTGAGACCGGGAACCGCAGACCCCTGAGCCGGCCGCAGCCTTGTGCTGTCAGACCATCCCAAAGACCCAAGACTAAAGACACGGTTATAAAAATGGCCTCTGATTATATATGATTCTATTAAGTGCTAAAGTAAAGTGCTTCCTCCACCCTCACTCACTACATGGTTCCCCCTGACTTTTGGTTACCCCCAACTCCTCTATTCTGGGTCGAGGCAGCACTATGGTGCTTTAGACCCCCCTGCAGAACAAGATTGGTGTAGTGTTGAGTGTGTGGTTGGGGTCCTGGGTGGTGCTCCATCCTTACCTCGGAGAGGAGATACCACACCTCGTTCTGAGATGCAGTACCCCTGTGGCGACTGAACCCTCAGGGGCGCCACAAATGTAACACCAAATGTGTAAAGAGGGTCCAATGCCCCTGCAATATCCAAGTCCAGTTCAATCTATTTTAGCTAGCACATATAAAGAACATCTATGCATAGGTATAAATAGCAATTGAAAAAAAGTGCATGTGACAGGGGGCAATGTAGAAAATTAATAATGCCAGCAAATCCAAAGTTCATATAAAAGCACAGGTCTAGTAGTTCAAAGCTCAAATAGTCTATAGTAGAAAAAGACCTGTACTGAAACACAGTCTACCTGTTAGTAGACAGCACAGAACCCACTTATACAATACAAGCAGAATGGTTGCTGATAGACCTGTGCATCATCAGTGGCTTCTGGTAGACCTGTACATGATCAAATGGATGAGGGAAGAGCCTGTTCTCCTGTTATGTATATGCTCCTGCCCCAGCATCAGCACATCAAACTCCATAAAACAGACACATTACCTTTGCAGATGATTTTTTTGTGTTTACCAGTGTAATCAGACCCAAATTTAAAATAATGCTTTGTAAAAATAATATCAAGAAGTCACATCAAAACTCCAATCTTCATATCAGATCCAGTGTTATCTTGGTATAATTTATTACGTATAACAGTAAATCCTTTATCATTTTGAACACAAGTATATCAACTTTTTAAATCTAAAGAACAAATCAAAGTGACTTCTGAGATATCCAGAGTATTAATACACTGCAAAAATCATTTGTAGCTAATGATAGGTGTATTTGTATCCTTATATCAAGATAAGTCTTTGTCTAATGCCAAGATGTCTCATGTTCTATGGACTTTGATTAAAATTTGGGCAAACAAGTCCTTGTGAACATAGGGTTAAAATATTGATTCTTCAGTCTATATTTAATGCTATCGCCATTATTTTTTACTAGATGGATGGCATTGAATTGAAGTAAAAAGAATATTGCATAATTATTAATTATGATAATTCTATCATTAGAACGAGGGACTGGAGATTTCCATTCCCAATCACAATCCACTGCTCTTCTTGGCACAATATATGCATCTGCATCATGTGCACATAAGTATTGGAAGACGACCACCATACCAACTACCACTGCATAAACTAAACTACTATCAGTTCCCAGTGGAGACGTGGCTGTGCTAATTTCATCTTATAATTTATTTATGTTAGTGAACAAACCTTGATTGTGAGAAAAGTAAAATGCGATTCCGCAGCTGCCAATTCAGAGATGGAGACTGGGCCAGCAATATCCAACCACTCCACTGGCAGAACAGGCTACAATATATCAACATAATTCATTTCTGGCATTCAGAAAATATTTGGGAGCAGAATTGTAAAGATTAATGTAGGATTTAGTTTGGAGTGGATATTTATTGTAAGAAACAAACATGATGTGAGTCATGTCTTAAAATCATTTCACTTTAAAGTAATTTTTCTTAAATGGTCACTGTGCTTTCAGACCACTAGATCTCATTTGATGTATTATGGGCAAAAACCCAAAGAGATGAACTTTAATATAAGTTGGTGTGCATGCAGCATGTAAGCGTGTGTTCACACTGGCCACCAAACAGACAAAACCCAAGATAAAAACATAATAAGCAAATACCCCGCAGTAAATAGATAAATATCAATAGTGCATGAAAATAATATAGGATGCTTAATTAACATAATTTTGACTTAAAAAAAAGTAAAAGCCACCCCACACGTCAAGGTGACCCTATTCGGGACAGTCCTAACCTCTATTATTAAAAACTTACCATTTGTCAAGTGACGTACATTTGAATAAGTCCAATATGACTAACCAGATTAATTACAGGTTTTGGTATAAATTATATTACCACATGTCAAACAATTTACCAGTTGGTGCAGTAGATTCTAAGAAAACCAACAGATGCAACATTGATGATCTGCATGTTTTGAGTCTGTGTATTTGAATAATTAATTGAAAGGCGGTGTGTTCAAAATAATAGCAGTGCGGAGTTCAATTAGTGAGGTCAATCATTCTGTGAAGAAACAGCTGTGAATCAGGTGGCCCTTATTTAAGGGTGAAGCAAGTATTTGTGTACATTTCTCCTTGAAAGCCTGATAAATATGGTTCGTTCGAGACAGTGTTCAGAAGAAATGCGTACTTTGATTAAAAAGTTGATTGGAGAGGGTAAAAGTTATAAAGAAGTGCAGACAATGATAGGCTGTTCAGCTAAAATGATCTGCAATGCTTTAAAATGGAAGACTACCATTCGAATGAGAAAAAAGGAAAGGATGATCCAGCATATCAGGCTAGTTTCTTAAAATAAAACATAGCTTTTATTGTGCTCATTAAAACATTGCTACACATCAATTGTCCATGTGGTGCACTACAAGGATCAGGACCCAAGCGTTTCAACGTTTAAGTCTTAATCAGTTGTGCATTTACCATTCGAATGGGTCGAATGATAGTAAGAATGGCAAAGGCTCAGCTAATGATCAGCTCCAGGAGATCAAAGACAGTCTTAAGTTACCTGTGAGTACTGTGTGTGAAGCTAATTTCTTAGCAAGAAGTCCCTGCAAAAAGTACGAAAAGTGGACAGTAGAAGATTGGAAATGGGTGATTTGGAGTAATGAGACGAAAGTCAATAGACTAGGCTCTGATGAGTGCAAATAGGTCTGGAAAAAACAAGGTAAAAAGGGGCTAACGGATTGAGAAATTGAAGGAACTGTCAAGTTCAGTGGAAGAAGCCTGATGATATGGGGTTGTTTCACAGCCAAAGCCATTGGATATTTCACCATGATCAATGGTGGTCTCAGTGCTGAAAAATATATATATACTCAAGGAGATGCAACAAAAATTTGAGGAAACGGGCTATCCTCTTGACTTGTTACAACAATCCATGCAATCTCCAATTTGTACACGCACCCCAACATCTAACCGGATCCCGTTTGTACATAAATACCATCCGGCAGCATTCATACTCCATAAAAAAATCTGACAACACTGGAACATTCTTAAAAGCGCCTATCCATCTGTACCTGAATTAAATTATCCTTCCCTCCCATGTTTCAAAAGAGACCCTAATATTAAAGATCGTCTCATCCATGCCGATTTTGGCATGGCAAAAAGCTCGCCATGCCAGGGGTTTCTGGAGACACCAAAGACTGGTACGTTCCTTTGTCATCAGTGCTACCAATGTGGCAACATTCTCCGTGGGAACACCATATATCATCCTCACTTGGGTAAACAATATCCCATCAAAGATTATCACATGATTAATTCCACTTTTGAAGTATGCCTCATCAAGTGCCCCTGTGGCCTTATTTATATAGGTAAAATGACCCAGCCCATTAGGGATCGTATTTCTAAGCACAAGTCCACCATACGCTAAAAGAATTTGCTGCTCCCATTACCATACCATTTTGCATCGGCCAATCATTCAGTGTTTCAATTGAAATTTCAGGTGATTGAGCATGTCCCTCCACCACGACGTGGAGGGGACTGTATTCGCATGCTCAAATACAGGGAGGCCTACTGGATACACAAATTGCAATCTTTAAGTCCTAGAGGTCTTAACAGGGAATTTGACCTCCTCTTGTACACTTGAACGGTTCATAGTTGTGATTACTACGACATTGTTCTACTTAAAGCCCCCTACATGTTTTGTAATAATCTCTTTGAGACTTGTTCCTGTGCCATCACTGTCTCAGCAATGTATATGACTAGTGTTGAGCGATACCTTCCGATATCAGGAAATATCGTATCGGATTGGATCGGGCCGATACCCAAAAAGTATCGGATATCGCCGATTCCGATACCGGAAACCAATGCAAGTCAATGGGACACAAATATCGGAATGAAAATAAACCCTTTCTTTCCTTGTAGGTTAATTCTACATGAAGTAAAACAACTAAGAATAATGTAGAATGACATGAAAAGCCGGCAATTCAGCAGCGGCATTCACCGGTACCCGACAATTTACAACAGAAAGAATAGAGCTTCACACATAGATTAGATAGATAGAAACATGTCAGTCACATATATATGAAGTACGGTGACAGTGCTGCTTACTGTACTTGTCATTTAGTGTAAAGGATTTATTAAAAAAAATATTAGTGTTTTCGTGCACCGTCTCTTTAAAAAAGCCGGCCGGCAATTCAGCAGCGGTACCCGACAATTTATAACAGACAGAATAGAGCTTCACACATAGATTAGATAGATAGAAACATGTCAGCCACATATATAAGAAGTACAGTGACAGTGTTGCTTACTGTACTTGTCATTTAGTGTAAAGGATTTATTTAAACAAATAATAGTGTTTTCATGCACCGTCTCTTTAAGAAAGCCGGCTGGCAATTCAGCATCTGTACCCGACAATTTAGAATAGAAAGAATAGAGAATCACACATAGATTAGATAGATAGAAACATGTCAGTCACATATATATGAAGTACAGTGATAGTGTTGATTACTGTACTTGTCATTTAGTGTTAAAATAAAGGATTTATTTAAAAAAAAATTGGCGCGGGGTTCCCCTTAATTTTAGGCTCTAGCGGAGGTTAAGCAGACAGCTGGGGCAAATGTTTGAAGCCTGGGAAGGGGGTAATACCCACGGAGCTTCCCAGGCTACTAATATCAGCCCCCAGCTGAATACCTAGCCTTTACTAGCTATTAAAATGGGGGAACCCCCCAAAAAAAATAACGTGGGGTCCCCCCTAATTTAATAGCTAGCACAGGCTAGGCAGACAGCTGGGGGCTGATATTAATAGCCCAGGAAGGGAGCCATGAATATTGGCCCCCTCCCAGGCTAGAAACACCAGCCGTCAGCCGCCCCAGAAATGGCGCATTCATAGGATGCGCCAATTCTGGCACTTAGCCTCGCTCTTCCACGCTGCCCTGTAGCGGTGGCAGTGGGGTAATAGGGTTGGGGTTGATGTCAGCTTATAATGCCAGCTGACATCAAGCCCAGGTTAGTAATGGAGAGGCGTCTATAAGACACCCCCATTACTAACCCCATAGTCAAAGTTAAAAAAAACACAAACACCCAGAATAAAGTCCTTTAATTGAAATAAAGACACAATCCTTTATTGTTCTAAATTAAACCATAGTTACCATCACGCCCATTCCAGCTGAAGACAACGATCTCCTGCAATAAAAGTAAAATAATAAAGCAACCTCATCCTTACCTTTCCATGGTTCCCACGACAGCTTCAGCTCTGCTACATCGAGATGACAGGCTGGACCGCAGCAGAACGCTGCCATTCAGCCTGTCATCCCGAAGACACTGAGAAGCGCAGGCATGCTTGCGCTCCTCAGTGTCTCTCTGTGACGTCATCCAGATGAGCCGAGTTCATGTCCAATGAACTCAGCTCACCTCATGCACGTCACTGACAGCGTGGGAAAATTCTCACGCTGAAGTGCTGAGTGCAGGAGAATTTTCCCACGCTGTCAGTGACGTACATGAGGTGAGCTGAGTTCATTGGACATGACCTCGGCTCATCTGGATGCCGTCACAGCCAGACACTGAGGAGTGGAAGTATGCCTGCGCTTCTCAGTGTCTGCGGGATGACAGGATGGATGGCAGCGTTCTGCTGCGGTCCAGCCTGTCATCTCGATGTAGCAGAGCTGAAGCTGTCGTGGGAGCCATGGAAAGGTAAGGATGATGTTGCTTTATTATTTTACTTTTATTGCAGGAGATCGTTGGCTTCAGCTGGAATGGGCGTGATGGTAAGTATGGTTTAATTTAGAACAATAAAGAATTGTGTGTTTATTTCAATTAAAGGACTTTTTTCTGGGTGTTGTGTTTTTTGAAATACTTTACTAGAAATTCATGGTGGTCATGTCTAATATTAGCGTGACCCCATGAATTTCGGGCTTAGGGCCAACTGATAATGCCAAGCTGGCCTTAACCCCTTTATTACCCAGTGAGCCACCGCACCAGGGCCCTGGATGAGTTGGGTACAGCGCCAGAAGATGGCGCTTCTATGAACGCGCCATTTTCTGGGGCGGCTGCGGACTGCAATTTGCAGCGGGGGTGGCCCAGAAAGCTTGGGCCTCCCTGCGCTGCGGATTCCAGCCCCCAGCTGCCTAGTTGTATCTGGCTGGGCACAAAAATAGGGCGAAGCCCCACACATTTTTTTTTTAAATTATTTCATGAAATTCATGGAATAATTAAGAAAAAAAGGGCTTCCCTATATTGTTGTGTCCAACCAGGTACAAATAGGCAGCTGGTGGTTGGGGGCAGCCCATTCCTGCCTGCTGTACCTGGCTGGACACAAATATAGTGCGAAGCCCCACGTCAATTTTTTTTAAATCATTTCAGGAAATTCATGAAATAATTAAAAAAAATTGATGTGGGGCTTCGCCCTATATTTGTGTCCAGTCAGGTACAGCAGGCAGGAACGGGCTGCCCCCAACCACCAGCTGCCTATTTGTACCTAGCCGGACACAACAATATAGGGAAGCCCTTTTTTTCTTAATTATTCCATGAATTTCATGAATTTAAAAAAAAAAACGTGGAGCTTCGCCCTATTTTTGTGTCTAGCCAGGTACAACTAGGCAGCTGGGGGCTGGAATCTGCAGCGCAGGGAGGCCCAAGCTTTCTGGGCCCCACCCGCTGCAAATTGCAGTCCGCAGCCGCCCCGGAAAATGGCGCGTTCATAGAAGCGCCATCTTCTGGCGCTGTACCCAACTCATCCAGGGCCCTGGTGCGGTGGCTCACTGGGTAATAAAGGGGTTAAGGCCAGCTTGGCATTATCAGCTGGCCCTAAGCCCGAAATTCATGGGGTCACGCCAATATTAGACATGACCACCATGAATTTCTAGTAAAGTATTTAAAAAAAACACAAACACCCAGAAAAAAGTCCTTTAATTGAAATAAACACACAATTCTTTATTGTTCTAAATTAAACCATACTTACCATCACGCCCATTCCAGCTGAAGCCAACGATCTCCTGCAATAAAAGAAAAATAATAAACCAACCTCATCCTTACCTTTCCATGGCTCCCACGACGGCTCCAGCTCTGCTACATCGAGATGACAGGCTGGACCGCAGCAGAACGCTGCCATCCAGCCTGTCATCCCGCAGACACTGAGAAGCGCAGGCATACTTCCACTCCTCAGTGTCTGGCTGTGACGGCATCCAGATGAGCCGACAATGAACTCGGCTCACCTCATGTACGTCACTGACAGCGTGGGAGAATTCTCCTGCACTCAGCGCTTCAGCGTGAGAATTTTCCCACGCTGTCAGTGACGTGCGTGAGGTGAGGTCATGTCCAATGAACTCGGCGCACCTCATGCACGTCACTGACAGCGTGGGAAAATTCTCACGCTGAAGCGCTGAGTGAGGGAGAATTTTCCCACGCTGTCAGTGACGTGCATGAGGTGAGCTGAGTTCATTGGACATGACCTCCGCTCATCTGGATGCCGTCACAGCGAGACACTGAGGAGCGCAAGCATGCCTGCGCTTCTCAGTGTCTGCGGGATGACAGGCTGGATGGCAGCGTTCTGCTGCGGTCCAGCCTGTCATCTCGATGTAGCAGAGCTGAAGCTGTCCTGGGAACCATGGAAAGGTAAGGATGAGGTTGCTTTATTATTTTACTTTTATTGCAGGAGATCGTTGGCTTCAGCTGGAATGGGCGTGACTGTAAGTATGGTTTAATTTAGAACAATAAAGAATTGTGTCTTTATTTCAATTAAAGGACTTTTTTCTGGGTGTTTGTGTTTTTTTTAAATACTTTACTAGAAATTCATGGTGGTCATGTCTAATATTGGCGTGACCCCATGAATTTCGGGCTTAGGGCCAGCTGATAATGCCAAGCTGGCCTTAACCCCTTTATTACCCAGTGAGCCACCGCACCAGGGCCCTGGATGAGTTGGGTACAGCGCCAGAAGATGGCGCTTCTATGAACGCGCCATTTTCCGGGGAGGCTGCGGACTGCAATTTGCAGCGGGTGGGGCCCAGAAAGCTTGGGCCTCCCTGCGCTGCGGATTCCAGCCCCCAGCTGCCTTGTTGTACCTGGCTGGACACAAAAATAGGGCGAAGCCCCACGTATTTTTTTTTTTAATTATTTCATGAAATTCATGGAATAATTAAGAAAAAAAGGGCTTCCCTATATTGTTGTGTCCGGCTAGGTACAAATAGGCAGCTGGTGGTTGGGGGCAGCCCGTTCCTGCCTGCTGTACCTGACTGGACACAAATATAGGGCGAAGCCCCACATAATTTTTTTTTAATTATTTCATGAATTTCCTGAAATAATTAAAAAAAAATTGACGTGGGGCTTTGCACTATATTTGGGTCCAGCCAGGTACAGCAGGCAGGAACGGGCTGCCCCCAACCACCAGCTGCCTATTTGTACCTCGTTGGACACAACAATATAGGGAAGCCCTTTTTTTCTTAATTATTCCATGAATTTCATGAAATAATTAAAAAAAAAAAAACGTGGAGCTTCTCCCTATTTTTGTGTCCAGCCAGGTACAACTAGGCAGCTGGGGGATGGAATCTGCAGCGCAGGGAGGCCCAAGCTTTCTGCCCCCCGCTGAAAATTGCAGTCCGCAGCCGCCCCGGAAAATGGCGCGTTCATAGAAGCTGGATGTTGTACCTGGCTGGCATACAAAAATATGGCGAAGCCCACGTCAAAAGTTTTGGGAAAAATTAATTAAAAAATAAATAATAATTTAGGGACTGCATCTTTATTAACTCCTCAAATGTCATTTAGTGTTAAAATAATGGATTTATTTAAAAAAAAAATGGCGTGGGATCCCCCATAATTTTAGTCTCTAGCGGAGGTTAAGCAGACGGCTGGGGCAGATGTTTGAAGCCTGGGAAGGGGGTAAAACCCACGGAGCTTCCCAGGCTACTAATATCAGCCCCCAGCTGAATACCTAGCCTTTACTAGCTATTAAAATGGGGGACCCCCCCAAAAAAAATGACGTGGGGTCCCCCCTATTTTAATAGCTAGCAAAGGCTAGGCAGACAGCTGGGGGCTGATATTAATAGCCCAGGAAGGGTGCCATGAATATTGGCCCCCTCCCAGGCTAGAAACACCAGTCGTCAGCCGCCCCAGAAATGGCGCATCCATAGGATGCGCCAACTCTGGCACTTAGCCTCGCTCTTCCACGCTGCCCTGGTGCGGTGGCAGGGGGTAATAGTGGTGGGGTTCATGTCAGCGCCAGCTGCCATGAAGCCCAGGTTAGTAATGATGGGCGTCTATAAGACACCCCCATTACTAACCTACAAAGTGTTAAAAAGAAAAAACACACACTACACCCAGAAAAAAATAATTTATTTGAAATAAAACACACAATTTTATTTAATTCTTAGTTTACTAAAAATAATAGTTACCTGTCCACGTTCCTGCGCTGATCTCCCATGCACAGCTGTCACATCTGGAGATGGTGACAGCTGTGCATGGCTGCTGTAAGCTCACGCTGCCGGGAACACGTCCGCTCCCGGCAGCGGGAGCCACTGACTGAGGTCACCGGAGTGCATTCAGTCAGCGCAGCTCCGGAGACCTCCTTTACGGCACTGCTGTACCGTGGGAATTTCTCACTATACAGCAGGGCCGTAAAGCAGCTAACCGGAGCAGCGCTGCCTGAACTCCGGTGAACCCGCTTATGCTGTCATTCTAGCGGCGGCAGCGGTTCAGAGCGGTCACATTCTATGTGGCTGCTCTGAACTGGAGATCTTCGTGGGACACTCGTGGACTACTACGGAGGGGTAAGGATAAGGTTGTGGTTTATTATTTTATATTTTATTACAGGAGATCGATGGCTTCGGGGAATTAGGTGTCTAGGTGAGTATAGGTGTAGTTTTTTATTTTTTACTTTATTTTAGGTGGCGATCGGCGGGGACAGGTAATGTATGAACTAATTTCTTTTAGGTAACCACTGGCCACCAATGACATGTATTTAACATTTATTGGGGACACAGTAGGGCAATTTAAATAGCAGGATCAGGCTGATGGGAACTACTGCTCCCATCGAGCTGATCCTGCTGGCAGGAGTGGACGGGGGACAGACATAGGCCGATGGGAGTAGTAGTGTCACATCGGCCTATGTCTGCCTGCACGCACACACCCGCACACATCGCACAGACTCCCCGCACACACACCCCGCACACATCGCACAGACACCGCGCACACCCGCACAAACATCGCGCACACACCCCGCACACACACCCCGCACACACACTAATCATGACGGGTCTGGGAGGTGAGGCTGACCTGTGCGGCCGTGGGAAAGTTCATGTGAGTTCATGCAGTCAAGCATGAACTCACATGAACCCTCTGAGGGCACCGCGGCGACTTCAAATGAACAGCTGATCGGCATCACCTGATACCTCAGCTGATCATTTGAAATAACCGGCGGGAAAGCGCAGCACAGAACGGGAAAGCCGGCGGTGAAGTCTTTTCACTGCCGGCTTCCCCGCCCGGGTCCTTCACTCCCCGCTCCTTGGAGCTGCGCTCCCCGCCCGGTCCTAACTTACGATCGGGATGGGAGGTGGCGAGGGGAGCGGAGGATCGGGGTGGGAGGCTGCGGGGAAGCAGTATGGGGCTGTGTGATTGTTTAAAAGCCGGCGGCTTTATACCGCCCGCCGGCTTTTAAACAATCAGGAGAATTCTCCCCCGCTGGGATGGCATTCTGATGACAGGCTGGATCGCGCTGCCATCCAACTTGTCATCCTTCACAGACACTGCAGAGCGCAGGCATTATGGGAACTTCCGATTCCGGTATCCGATATTGTAAAAGTATCGGAATTAAGTATCGGAATTCCGATACCGCGAATATCGGCCGATACCCGATATTACAGTATCGGAATGCTCAACACTATATATGACCCAATTATGCTAGTTTTTGACTCTGACCATAAGAATTTCCAGTGAATATGTTCGATTCCATTATGATGGTTCTCCCTGAAGATAACTTGATATAAGGTATAGTATTTGCATAAGTACTAATTGATCTATTCATATGTCTAACAAATACCTTGTTATTTTCTAGAATCTGCCTTAACATCCACATTTCCCCTCCTGATTCCCATCCTACACCTCCGGACCATCCCTTACAACCTTGGTTCCACCCATTCTTGTCATCCCCAGTAATGGACGCTATCTGTAGCACTGTGGAACGCATAATATCGGTGGTGGAATGCACTCGGTGCGTCACCTCCGCCCATGTGATCCACCGACATCCAATAAGACCTGTCGATGTCATCGTGGCGTCATTTCCGGTCTCGCAGGTTAGGACCTGCAGGACCGGAAATGACACCACGATGACTGGAGCACATCCACGGCGTATGCATCACACTGACACCAATCCTGGGCTCCTAATTGCCTCTAGATTCTGCCCAATCTCTATTTAAATGCCCTTCTAGCATTTCTCTCCTGGCACCAAAAGGAACAAACGGTGGATACCGTGCTCCCACTGCCAGGACTTCCTCCTCCACTTTCAGTTTGCACTAGGGGTATTTTTCCCCTGCTTCTACCATTCCTGCTATTAGACTGGTACTTCCATTAAATCTATATACTCACCTTCTTTATGTATCCAGAGCTACCGCTCCTTTGGACACCTGTCCATTACAGGCTCACCGGTTACAATTTACTGGTACGCTTTTCATCCTTTTTTCTTTTTCCTTCCCCTTTTTCCCTGTCCCCATCCCATTGTACCCATTGACATGTGTTGATTCCTGTCGTTTACTGATATTGTCATTGTTATATTCACTTTGATACATGACTATTTTTACTGTGACCTCACACTTGTACCACCATTTATTTCTGTTTTGTTATTTTATTTTGGTACACTGATGAAGGTTAACTGTGACCGAAACATTTACTTTTATTTTTTGTACTTCATTTCCCCTATTAAAATTTGATAAAGAATCTATTTGAGTCATATGAGTGCCAAGTTTTTCAATATAGACTATTGGCTTTGGACCTTACTTGTGCACCAACCCACTCCAGGAGTGCGGTAGTTTTTTGTATACTCAGTGCTGAGCTATGTGTGAGTATCCAACAAGACAAGTTACTTTGCACACTCCAGTACTATGGGTATGAATAGGATGACATAGTGTTCCAGCAGGACAAAGACCAGAAGCATACATCGAGATTGGCGAAAAAATGGTTCAATGACAATGAAGTAGAGGTGCTGGATTAGCCTCCACAGTCCCCAGACCTCAACCCAATTGAACCCTTATGGGTAGAGTTGAAGAAAAAACTGTATACATACCCAAGTGAGTCGACCAGTATGCACCAACTTTGGGAATGTGTAGAAGAGACCTGGGATCAGATTTTGGTCAAGACATAATTGAATCTGATCAAGAGCATGCCCAGAAGGATTCAGGTAGTGTTGAAAGACAAAAATGGATTTATAAAATATTTAAACAATAATAAAAATTTTAATTTAGATTTTTAGGAGCAAAACAGTAACAATGCAGTGACATGACAAGAATCTGCATAACTAATCATAGGCAAAATAGTCGCAAGTCAAATTTATGTATGAGATAGCCAAGATGATTGTCTATAAAATAATGGTAGTCTCATGTTCGAAGTAGTAGTGGATAGTGAGATATAGAGCTTGAAAGTCAAAAGTTCAAAACATTGTTACCCTTTTGCTCATCACTGTATATATAGCGCTGTCCTCAGTAGTGTAGCTACCAGGAGGGCAGAAGGTGAGGTCACCCCAGACCCCTGAATCATAGAGGCCCACCCGAATCTTACACCACTCCAAACTGTATCTCTGTGGGCAGCACACCAATACAGTTCATCTTTACATTCTGAATGGCCTCACTATCTTTGCACCCCATATACTATACAATACCATCAATTTTTGTGTTCCAACAGTCTTAGAGGGATCTATCCACTGTGGGTTAGTGTCAGACCAATAGCGGTGGTTTTGTTTGTTAACTTCACCATTCACAAAAAAGTTTGCCTCATCACTGAACATAATGTTCTGTGTAAACTGAGGGTCCTGTTCCAATTTTTGTTTTGCCCATTCTGCAAATTCAGTGCGCCGATCTGGGTCATCCTAATATCCGCCGAAGGGATGTTTGACTGATGCCACTCTCAAGTGACATGCGGCGAGTTCTACGCTGTGGGCTCTTGCTGAATGAAGCTAGGACAGCCACTGATGTTTCTTCATTAATGACAGTTTTCTTGAGTCCACATTTTGGCAAATCCAACACTGAACCTGTTTCACGAAATTTGGCAAGCAGTTTGCTAACTGTAGCATGGGAGATGGGTGGTCTCGTAGGGTGTCTTGCATTGAAATCTGCTGAAATGACCTGGGTACTGCGTTCATCAAACATCAACACAATTTCTATCCGCTCCTCATGTGTTAACCTCTGCGACATGTCAATGGCTGTAAACAAAGAGAAACTTGTAAGTAACTCATGAAAGAATAAAGTTACGTTAAAACCAAGCACACCATTGTTTTTCTTATGAAATTCTCAATAAGTCTGATGTGTCACATGACCCTTTTCCCAATGAAAAAAATAAAGTTGGATCCAAAATGGCTGACTTCAAAATGGCCACCATGGTCACCACCCATCTGGAAAAGTTTTCCCCCTCCGATATACTAATATGCCACAAACAGGAAGTTGATATCACCAACCATTCCCATTTAATTTAGGTGTATCCATATAAATGGCCCACCCTGTAGTGTCCTCTCCAATTTACTGCCCATTTATCATACAACAGTATATCCACCTCCCAATCCAACCATAGATATCATCTAATCCTTTGTATTACTTGGATATTTGGGTTATTGTTGTGGATTTATCACTGCTAAAATCAGTAGAAATTACACCTGAATTACATTGTATGGCAGTAATGACATTGTGTCACCTTGTAAAAGGTTTCAGAGGTCAAGGTAGATAATTAAAGTCCATTTCATCTATATGCTAATGAATTGGCTGCGTGACCTGGTCTGGTCCCTTTAAATAACATCTGCTGCTCCTGTTGATGACACCACGGAATGTTGTGGTTTCTGGCTCCGCCCCCTTGCATTATGACATCACACACATTATATAAGGAGCTGCAGAGACAACATTCCATCTGAAAGTTGCAGTTATTGGAGAGAGAGGTAAGTCGGCTCTATGTCACCTCTTGTTGTGTCCTTCATTCTCTTCTTTCATCTATTTCTCATTTATTTTTTATTCATTAAGGATTCTTTATTCTATATAATACAACAGGTCCAAAATAAATACTGAACCCCTCAGATTAGGTGACGTACATGTTTTACAGCATTTCTTCCAATAGTAAAGACAGATACATCCCGTCACATCCTATATATCCAAGTGCAGAAATGACAGTGATTTACCGATTCTCCATCACATCTTATTGGTTTCTGACTTACTTGCTCATCACATCCATAGAATAGTTATAGAATAATTATAATTGAAAGAATCCCCTCAGCCATAACTGGAACACAACAACTTCTCAATTTTTGGGCCATGTATTGTTTTACAATCATTCAAATCTGGGAGATGAACGTTATATCCTGTAAAGCGAACACATGTAACCTGAAGATGCAGTAATTATGTAATTGTCTGGTGTTATTGAGACATATAGTGATATACAATCCAGATCAAAAATTTAAATCCAACCAATATTGGGAAATACCTGTACAACACCAATGTATATACATATTAGCTCCATATATAGTGAAACTATTTAAATAGTTCCCCATATTGGTAGGATTCCTATTGTTTGATCTCTAGTGTATTGAGCAATGCACTTCAATGGAAGCTGGCAGTAACAGCCACCACTTGGAAGATCACGGAATGTTGGGGTTGTTGATTCCGCCCCCATTAGATACTTCATGTGATGTCACTGAATGTTATGGTTGTTAGCTCTGCCCACATTAGCTCTTATTTTTCATGTCATGGAATGTTCTCGTTGCTGGTTTTGCCCCCATCATCTACTATTTGTAATGTTTTGGTTGTTGGTCCCTGATTTGGCACCCAGATAAGCCAAGCTGAAGGATGATGATAATGGACTTTATCTTGTTACCTCATGAACATTCTTGGCGTTGCCCCTCAGGAGGTGGCCAGTTGACATTTACTTGTGTTCAACTATATAAAGTGTGCTGCTTATCTGATGGTTAGTGCTGCGCTCACTCATTACTAGTGATGGGCGAGCACTAAAATGCTCGGGTGCTCATTGCTTGAGCCAAGCACATTCGAATACTCGGTTGCTCGACTCGAGCAATGAGCCCAATGTAAGTCTATGGGAAATTCAAGCATTTTTCAGGCGGGTCTTCTATACTGTTATTGCATATGCAGTGAGTGGCAGGTCTGCCCAAAATTTGGAAACACCCCAATACCCCTTTGAAAATTTGGATGCACCCCAATACCCCTTTGAAAATTTGGACGCACCCCAAAACCCCTTTGAAGAGACTTAGAGGATGTTCCCATAATTAGGAAGTGGGTCTCCCATACTGTTTGCCTATGCAGTGAATGCAAGGGTTGCCAAAAATTTGGAGGCACTCCAATGCCCCTTGGAAGAGACGTGGAGGTCAGAGGGCCTCCTGAAAACAATGTTCCCATTATTAGGAAGTGGGTCTCCCATTGTGTTTGTCTATGCAGTGAATTCAAGGGTTGCCAAAAATGGGCACTCGGCATGATGGGAGGAAGGAGGTTCAGGGTGAAGAATATGTGGTCCAGACTCACGGCTACTGAGAATTGACCGTGTGGAAGACAGGGTGGTGGTGGTGGTGGCTAAGTGACTGGAAGCATTATCTGCTATCCAACCAATAACCTTTTCACACTGCTCTGTATTCAATAGTGGTGTTCTGCGGTCCCCTATTAATTGGGACAGGAAGGTCGAGCGAGAAGATGTGGGTGTTTGTTGTGGCACAATTTCAGATTGCCCACGACCTTGGCCTCTGCATGCACCATCACATCAACTTCCCCGTCCCTTGCCACGTGCCTTGCCCATCTTAAATGAAGGACAATATCTTCCACGCTCACTACAAATGGCTGAATTTGGAGCGAACTTATATGTGATCCGTGTGACGGACAAACCACAGTTTTAAATAGCTGGCCTGTAGGTGACTATTTTGAACAGCAAACTTGTGTCAATAGCTTCACTGACACACTGAAATTTTTTTAATGGAGGCCAGAAATGGCAGTATTTTCAGTGCAAATATATGTGATCTGTGCGACGGACAAATCACAGTTTTAAATAGCTGGACCTGGCTGTATTCTGCAATGCCAACAAGCAAATAGCGCAGAAAAACGGTGTTCTCTGGTTTGCATTTTAAGCAAATAATGAGGATTAAGATCCAAAATAAAATTATTCCTGGCCACTGAGACCTGGGCCTATTTCTAGAAATATTTAACAGCAGCAGCAGCAGCAGCAGACAAAACTGGAATAGAGCCTCTTGTGCTATATGCACTGCAGTCTGCTATATACACTGCCTGCCTGATATCTCTGCAGATGGATTAGTCCTCAGAAGGACTGTTTGTTGAGATGGATATGTGTCTCTAATATCGTTTTGTATACCTACACTAACTAGAAACAAGAAAATCTCTCCCTAGCTCAGCAGCACCTCTCCCTACACTGTCTGATTCTGGAGTGACTGTGACAAGCACGGCGGTGCCAGTTCTGATATAGACCTGATGACGCTGTGCAGCCATCCAATCACTATAATGCCACAACCACCATGGCTGCAGCATTACAATGAGTGGCAGGCAATCCCTGCATGTTGATTGGCGCTCTAAAGAGCACCATATATGCAGGGAGGGGACCCGAGCGCCCGCCGAGCAACCTGGAAATACTCGTCGAGCGCCGAGCATCTCGAGTAGTGAGATGCTCGAGCGAGCACCGAGCAGTAGCGAGCATGCTCGCTCATCACTACTCATTACATGTAAGTGCATTACTCTGTCTGGGTCTCCTACCACATCCAAAATATATTGAACCCCATATTAGAGCCACCACTCCTGAATTTGTCTCTTCCTATCCTACCCCTGGTATATGGGGAGAGATATCTACTCCTGTGGGAGGGATAGTTTATAGTGGCGTGGATGGAGCACACTTGATCACTCCAAAAAATAAACCAGGAGGAGATAGACAGGATGACTGAGGCACAATTGTCACCTCAGGCCTCCACCTATCCTGGACAGGTTGGGAGTTAAACTAGCAAATAAACTAAATAAATATGCTAATATAATGAATGGAATAGTGAAACAATAAGTTCTATTCATACTCTTAATGAGGAGGCTGCTCAGGTTAGGAAGGTAGCCCTTCACAGAATTACCCTTAACTACCTGTTAGCAATTGAAGGTGGAACTTGTGCTGTTATAGCTGAGGAATTCTGCTTCTGGATTGAAGATGCACATGATTAAAATGAGAGAAACATGGACATGGTAAAAGAGCTGCAACAAAAAGCTAGAGACATACATCCAAGGAGGGATGGAATTCCTTCTCCTGGATGGAGTCTATCAGAGTTTGGTTAAACAATATACTCTTAACTTTGCTAAAGCCAATAGTGGTAGTGATAGGATTGATTGTATTCATCTTGATTGCCTGGAAATTATTAATGTGATGTGTTTCTCATTGCAGGAAATGAATTATACTTTGGAATCACTGTCGACACAGACAGAAGAGGACCAATAATATGTCCGCCCCTGATTTTAACCATAGGAAGGATGACACTACAGCTACAGAGGTGACCGTCTGATAGCCTAGCTCGACTACCCACCTCTCCTGAAGACCCTTTCAGCCTTTTGAGACTTGGGTGGAGGACATCATCTCTGAAAATAGGGTCCCAGAGCTGCACCCCAACAGTTTGAGCAGCACTCTTACTCTCCGGAGTGTTTCTTGTGGTGGGATGCAGGTCTGGACAACAGTCGTCTGTCGTCCTTCTATTAGATAGATAGGAATGAATGTATGTGTGTGTATGCTTTAATAAAGATTGAGGAATGCTTAGATGAAATGAGAACTATAAGGCAGCCAGGAATGGATGTCAGACATCCCATCATCTATGCAGGCTAGCTGTATACTTTGTGTAGTACGGGCTGTCAAAGGGGTCATTTCACAATAGGCAGGAACATAGGTAGCGCAGGTCTGGACCGCTGTCGTCATCCTATTAGGTAGATAGGAATGAATGTATGTGTGTCTATGCTTTAATACAGATTGAGTGAATGCTTAGATGAAATGGCAACTATAAGGCAGCCAGGAATGGATGTCAGACATCCCATCATCTATGCAGACTAGCTGTATACTTTGTGTAGTACGGGCTGTCAAAGGGGTCATTTCACAATAGGCAGGAACATAGGTAGCTAGGTTACATAATGTGTAATAATGAAACTATCAAAGGGTGAGGTACTGTGGAAGAAATGACAATTCCATTGTCCTCCCTTTGATCTTAATATCTCTACATTTTGTATAATAATTAGAAAATGTTCAATAAAAACAATTTGAACAAGAAATAGAATATCTTTTCGTGACTCCTTCATGAACATTGTGTATACTAAATGCTAAAATACTGTAAGAGCCGCCCCCGGCTGAGCCAAGCTGAAGGGGGAGAATGGACTTTATCTGGTCACTTCATGAACATTCTTGATGTTGTCCCTCAGGAGGGGCCAGTTGGCATTGTAGATGTGTATAACCTTATAAAATGTGCTGCTTATCTGATGGTTAGTGCTGCGCTCACTCATTACATGTAAGTGCATTACTCAGTCACTAAGCGCTCGCTCACACAGTCATCGATTCTCTCATGCGAGAGAATAGGGCCGATTATGCTGATGTCACTTGGAGCAAACTCTGTCAGAGTTTGAGCCAAGTGTAATCTTAGGCCACGTTCACACATACAGTATTTGGTCAGTATTTTACATTAGTATTTATAAGCCAAAACCAGGAGTGGAACAATCAGAGGAAAAGTATCATAGACACATGTGCACCACTTCTGCATTTTTCACCCACTCCTGGTTTTGGCTTACAAATGCTGATATAAAATACTGACCAAATACTGAACATGTGAACGTTGCCTTAGTGTGATCTAACTCTGTTGCATAAGAGAATCGTATCATAGGTGCGGAAAAGACAGAGAACTTTTTAGTTCTCCATCTTCTCTATTCTCTGTGTCCACGGTAATGGGACTGCACTTGGATGACATCCGAGTGCAGTCTGATATTTTACAAGCATGCTACAATTTTTTTTCGCATGCCGTATCTACATGAGAAAAAAATTGCAGATCTGCACTGCCCCGTATTATAACATTGGGCCTACTGCTACCTGATAAAACATCAGATAGCACTCAGCTATGTTATATTGTCCTGTGAGCGGGCCCTTATTGTAATAAACTAACTTTCTTTTCCCTTGCAACAGCTGTCATAACATTGGTTTATTATCCAAACATGACCCCCGTCTATTACTGAGAGCTGTAGAAGACCATGTACACTCCAGCAGTAATCACTTACATTTCCTTTGTGTAATATGATTAGAGTTGAGCCACCCCCCCGTAGTGTTCAGGTTCGGTTCGGTTCGTAGAACACCGGTATGTTCGCCGAACTGTTCGTCGAACACCGTTAAAACCAATGGCAGGCAAACAAAAACACATAGAAACACATAGAAAACACCTTCAAAGGTGTCCAAAAGCTGACAAACTGCTCAGAAGACACAACTAACACATGGAAAAGTGACAAGTACATATAGTCATGCGAAAAGAAAAGAGGTGGAGGAGTAAAAGGAGGGGGAGACACAGATATAGGCATGTCATGCCCTTCTAAAATCAAGAAAGGCTGGAGTAAAAATCTAAAATCAGCCTACCAACACCCAGACGTCGTGACAAGAAAATTAAAAAAAGAAATATCTTTAGGTAGAATGGCGGTTCCATTCAGAACACTTTCCTTACAAGACGTAGTGGTATCCCCGTTGGGAGTCGTGCCAAAAACGGAACCCAATACATTCGGACTAATCCACCATTTGTCATATCCAAGGGGCAGGTCAGTAAACGACAACATCAACGTGGAACCAGGTACAGTAGTATATACTGTACATCCTTTGACAAGGCAATCAGGCGGGTCAAGAAGTTGGGAAGGGCCACCCTAATGGCCAAAACAGACGTTGAGGGGGCGCCTATTGGGCTGCTTCTGGGAAGGAGCATACTATATAGATCGCTGTTTGCCCATGTGGTGCTCCAGATCCTGCTCACTATTTGAGGCGTTTAGTTGCTTCCTCGAATGGGTTGTCATGGACGTTTCTAAGGGGGCACATATTATCCATTACCTCGACAACTTCTTATGCCTGGGCCCAAAAGATTCACCACAGTGTGAATACACGCGGCAGTCCACCAGTGAGAAGGAGAGAGCTGGAGGGAGAGCGGACACCACAGAGCCGAGGAGTTACATTGATGACATCTTAATAATCTGGACTGAGTCTGAACAAGAACTTCTAAATTTCCATGACGAATTCAATACATTTCATCCCACCATAAACTTGACATTGGACTACTCAAAAACGGAAATCAACTTCCTGGATATCACCATAAAAATTCAAAATGGTTCAATCCAGACCTCGGTGTATTGGAAACCTATTGACCATCCCACACACCTCAGACGGGGACAGCTGTCACCCAAAATACATTAAAAAGTCCATCGTCTACAGTCAGGCCCTTAGATATAATTGTATCTGTTCCAGCCCAAAGGACAGGGATGAACACTTAAACCATCTTAAAAAAGACAATTTTAAATCAAGGCTACCACCCCACCTCCTTTGATGATCAGATCATTAGGGCCACAAGGATCCCTAGAAGTCAATTACTTCAATACGGAGAAAAAGAGGAAAATAATTGTCTTCCTCTGGTGGTGACCTACAACCCACAGCTTGAGGTACTAAGAAAAACTGCTAAAAAACATCATATCCTAGGGTTTGGAGCGGATGGATTCTGTTTCAGGACTCACCTGATTTTCATGACCTATTCTAATAGTTTCAACAGATGCTTGCGATTGGGTTCATAATTAGTCACAACGGCATAAGGACCCCCCCTCCCACTCTCCCTTGACCCTCTGTCTTTTCTTCTCTCTTTTCTCCCTCCTTTTCTTTTTTCTTTTTATATGGGCTTTTCAGATACAATATAGAAATTGCCTCAACATATGATCCTCTTATAGGCGGATATCTTATAAACATTATATTGTTCAATACACTATCATTTGAATTGTTATTTGAAAAAAGTGACACCATTTGAACTTTGGACATATTTTATATGTCTATTTTGTTATATTTTCTTCAAAGTCGAATACAAAACAATAAATTTTTTCTTGATCTGCAAACTGTAAAATGATTCATAATTAATTCTTAATTGATGTTTAATTGATATTTAATAAAACAGATTGAATATAAAAACTTCATATCCTATACAAAAGTGATTGGCATAATTATAAAAGGAGAAGAAAAGAAAAAATGTGTTTGAAAGCACTCAGGATCACCAAAAATACAAATAAATAATAATATTGAAGTTTATTAAACAAAGAAAAAAACAAAACAATTAAAAACACTTAAAGGGAATCTGTCATCCCCTGGGACCTATCAGACCACTAATATGGGCATACAGGTGATAGAAATGTGAATCTATACTTACCTGTATGGCCCATATTGGCGGTCTTGTGGCTGTGAAATTGCTTTTTATTACTTGTGGGTTATGCTGTGTTTCTGTCTGGGGGACGGGAAGAAATCCCACCTACTTTTTTAATTAAAATATTTCTCCCCTCCCCTGCACGTCACAGAGCCCTGTGACGTGCAGTACCCATGGCCAGATCCTGCGCCTGCTCACTTGACCTGTTATTTCCCTGCCGTCTGTGTACAAGTGTAGAGCAGGGATCTAGTGCGCAGGCGCCGGGAAGTCAGAGTGACTCGCCTGCGCACAAGTTCCCTGCTCTACACTTGTAGATCCGGCCATGGGAACTGTGACGGGCAGGGGAGGTGAGAAATATCTTAATTAAACTGTGACGGGCAGGGGAGGTGAGAAATATTTTAATTAAACAAGTAGGTGGGATTTCTTCCCGTCCCCCGGACGGGAGCACAGCGTAACCAACAAGTAATAAAAAGCAATTTCACAGCCGCAAGACTGCTAATATGGGACATACAGGTAAGTATAATACCTCATCTAATTGATACATATAAATATCAAACAACCTCCTCCTATGTATCAGGTGCCAAAATATCTAAAGCTACTCTGGACAAGCAGTTTGTGACGCCCTCCCTGAGCCGTTTGGGGGGTGTACTCAGACGGAGGGCCGGTGGTATGGTGTGGTGGGATATCGTCGTGGCCGTGGCCCGATCCGTGCCCAGGGCTGTCACAATAAAAAGATGGGCTTTTGGATGAGTGGTTGTTCGACTACGCCACCTGTGGTTTCTGGTGAAGGCCACCAGCACTGCAACAGTCCTCTGAGGCTGATGTTCTGGCAGCTTGGTTGGTACTACTCCCCACAGGTGGAGCGGCGCCTCAGGGCAGCGTAAGAAGAGAGAGGGGGTATACAGAGTAGAGCGCTGGCGGGTGCAGAGCCGCGGAGGAATGAACAGTCAGAGGCAGTAATTGAAGTCATCCAAGTCTTTACGCACAGTTGTGCTTTCTCAGCTCAGAGCTTCTCTCTGCTGTCACACGGCGAGCTGTGGCCGCCAGGGTGGGGTTTAGCACACTCCGGGTACTTCAGGTGCACTTGACAGGACCCCCGCTCTAGCGTGTTCCTCTCTCTGGTTGTACTTGTACTGCCTTGTGTCCCCCACTGAGTCCCGTACAGGTACTGCGATGTCCTATATGGGTAACTTGTAGCTCCCGGACAGACTGGGTGCCCTTTTTGGTGACTGTGGTGTGAACGTGGCGTTAGGCAGGGTCCCTCTGGATAAACGCAGATTAAGGAATACAGGTGGCAACTCTGCTCCGTCCGTATCCCCCTGGGATCCATTTAAGCCTCCAGACTTTTCTGACAGGGACGTGAAGTGCAAAGTCAGATAATCGGGGACCGGTACCCCCTCTTGCAGCAGGGTCTCTCTGGCAGGGCCAGAATAAGGGTTGCAGGTGGCAACTCCACTCCGTCCGCACCCCCCTGAGATCCTTTTGCCTGTGGAGCTTTTCTCCTCTGCTCCCCTCCTGGGCCTTCTTGGTTGGACTCTGACCGGGGACAGAGCCGGCTATAACTCAACTCTGCCCCAATCCCCCATCTCGAGGCCTGAGACCGGGAACCGCAGACCCCTGAGCCGGCCGCAGCCTTGTGCTGTCAGACCGTCTCAAAGACTCACGACTAAAGACACGGTTATAAAATTGGCCTCTGATTATTTATGATTCTATTAAGTGCTACAGTAAAGTGCTTCCTCCACGCTCACTCACTACATGGTTCCCCCTGACTATTGGTTCCCCCCAACTCCTCTATTCGAGGTCGGGGCAGCACTATGGTGCTTTAGACCTCCCTGCAGCACGGGAGTGGTGTAGTGTTGAGTGTGTGGTTGGGGTCCTGTGTGGTGCTCCATCCTTACCTCGGAGAGGAGATACCACACCTCGTTCTGAGGTGCTGTACCCCTGTGGCGACTGAACCCTCAGGGGCGCCACATTCCCCCCTGGTGAAACACAGCACGTCCGTGGGCTGCAATAGAGTAAAAGATTGGTACATTTCAAACATTCAAAAAATTTTAAATGCTTTGTAAACAATAAACAATCTTCCCTTTATGGGAGGCTCAGATACTTTAACGTTACAGGATATATGGTATAAACATATTCAACATTTAAGAGACATTATGCATGTAGAAAAATATTATAGAAAAAGTGTTAGCTCAGCAGCATGAGGGACCTGTCCAAAACCCTCAACGTAAGCCCTGGGGTGGCTGCAGGGCATGAAGATCCCAAGTTGGACCTCCAGTAGAGCCACAACCAGACAGGTTTTGCTTCTGAGGTCAGAGGTAGAGATGATTTCGCATAAAACCAATAGGGGGCACCTAAATAGGTGCAAACTATGTACAATGTTAGTCTGTCTGCTGCTCAATGTCCGCAGGGACAAATGTTTGTTTCAGATAAACCGGGTGTAAAGACGAGCATGAAAACAAATAAAAGTTCACACAACAGGGAGGTGTATCCGCCGGGGCTGCTCAACAGTGGGATCCCCACCGGGGAAAAGGCTCGTGCTTGCCGACGGAGCCGGACCGGTCCTCTGTGACCAGGTGCGTGGGAGCATCTTCTTTAAACACCCTGTGGACATCCAGGGCATACCACCCACGCTCCCCGTGGTGGCGGGTGAAGGACACCAGATCACCCGGGTAGAGATTCCGGCCAGGGTGGCCCTGCTCCAGCTACAGCTCGACGTCCCGCCGGTTGACGAAGACGTCCCAGTTAAACTGTGGGCTACGGATGAAGCCCCATCCTGCCTCCTGGTGGAAGCGCACGATAAGGCCTTCCTCCCGGGGGCTTGGACGGATGGCCTCCTCCTGATGGTCCTTTGTTTTAGCAGCTTTGGCGTGCACCTCCAGGTGCTCACAGCGGATCCTCCTCTCTCGCCGCTCCTTCTCGAGCTGGAGGAGCTCCTTACGGCAGAACTGCTCCCACCTCCGCGCTTCAGACAGGGTCTCCCGGAGGAAGCCCATCAGGTCCCCCCCCCTGGTTGTCCCAGGAAACTCTTCTGCCGCCAGGCAGGCGACCGGAGGTGCAGGCAGCGGCAATAACAGGGGGCGTTACTGGCCCTCAATTGGTGCGGACCGGTCCGGGTTGGGGCAGGTGTGCACCCAGGAGAGTGCAGGGTTCTCTGGATTGGGAGTCGGGAGGCATAGTAGGCCTCCGGGAGTGGCGGTGGCTTGGGCCTCGACCTCCAGAGCCATGAGTTGCACCCAAACGATGGCGCCCGGGGACAGGGGTGACGGCAGGAGATCTAGGAGGGCTTCGGTGCATCCCGCGCCCGGGATAGGGGTTTCGGCCTTACCCGCTCTTGGGCTGCACAGGGCCTCCTGGGCTTCCTCCGCCTGGGCTGGGGCCTCAGTAGTCAGGCGCGACGAGCTTTGGTGGCGGGCCTTGATCTTGCGCAACACCTCTTCCCTCCATTCGGCAGCGGCCAGTTGTTGGGTCTCTTCGACCCTCCGGGTCAGATCCTGCGTTTCACCGTGGAGGAACTCGGCCTCCTCCACGGTCAGGTGTATTCCCTCCATAGTGAGGGAGGTGGCAGCTGGTGGGCCAGCGACGGAGGGCATCTCCTTCGCGGCGTCCATCTCTGCTGCAGGGTGCGGTCTCTCTGGACTTGTTGTGGCTACACCCTGTCTCCTCCTCCTTTTGGGGCGGCTCCAGGGCGGCTGGCTGACGGGCACTCCTTGGGACGTCCCATCCATCTTGACGGACACTACTATGCGGACAGTCTCTGATGCAAGGGGCGGTCTGTATTTTTGGCGCCATTGGGGAGCCAGGCCCACGATAGGAGGTCTTAGGTGGCTGTCATTTTTGCACATAATGGCGTCCGTTGTTCTTGGGCGGACGCCACATTGAGTGTATAAAGACAGTCTTTTGTGAAACGCGCACAGTACCCGGCGGCAATGGGGATTAACTTCTTCCGTTGCTGCGGGCACGCAATCCTGCCGACTACGCCATGCTTGTGATGCCCTCCCTGAGCCGTTTGGGGGGTGTACTCGGATGGCGGGCCGGTGGTATGTTGTGGCGGGATGTTGTCGTGGCCGTGGCCCGGTCCGTGCCCAGGGCTGTCACAATAAAAAGATGGGCTTTTGGATGAGTGGTTGTTCGACTACGCCACCTGTGGTTTCTGGTGAAGGCCACCAGCACTGCAACAGTCCTCTGAGGCTGATGTTCTGGCAGCCTGGTTGGTACTACTCCCCACAGGTGGAGCGGCGCCTCAGGGCAGCGTAAGAAGAGAGAGGGGGTATACAGAGTAGAGCGCTGGCGGGTGCAGAGCCGCGGAGGAATGAACAGTCAGAGGCAGTAATTGAAGTCATCCAAGTCTTTACTCACAGTTGTGCTTTCTCAGCTCAGAGCTTCTCTCTGCTGTCACACGGCGAGCTGCGGCCGCCAGGGTGGGGTTCAGCACACTCCGGGTAGTTCAGGTGCACTTGACAGGACCCACGCTCTAGTGTGTTCCTCTCTCTGGTTGTACTTGTACCGCCTTGTGTCCCCCACTGAGTCCCGTACAGGTACTGCGATGTCCTATATGGGTAACTTGTAGCTCCAGGACCGACTGGGTGCCCTTTTTGGTGACTGTGGTGTGAACGTGGCGTTAGGCAGGGTCCCTCTGGATAAACGCAGATTAAGGAATACAGGTGGCGACTCCGCTCTGTCCGTATCCCCCTGGGATCCACTTAAGCCTCCAGACTTTTCTGACAGGAACGTGAAGTGCAAAGTCAGATAATCGGGGACCGGTACCCCTTCTTGCGGCAGGGTCTCTCTGGCAGGGCCAGAATAAGGGTTGCAGGTGGCGACTCCGCTCCGTCCGCACCCCCCTGAGATCCTTTTGCCTGTGGAGCTTTTCTCCTCTGCTCCCCTCCTGGGCCTTCTTGGTTGGACTCTGACCGGGGACAGAGCCGGCTATAACTCAACTCTGACCCAATCCCCCGTCTCGAGGCCTGAGACCGGGAACCGCAGACCCCTGAGCCGGCCGCAGCCTTGTGCTGTCAGACCGTCCCAAAGACCCAAGACTAAAGACACGGTTATAAAAATGGCCTCTGATTATATATGATTCTATTAAGTGCTAAAGTAAAGTGCTTCCTCCACCCTCACTCACTACATGGTTCCCCCTGACTTTTGGTTACCCCCAACTCCTCTATTCTGGGTCGAGGCAGCACTATGGTGCTTTAGACCCCCCTGCAGAACAAGATTGGTGTAGTTTTGAGTGTGTGGTTGGGGTCCTGTGTGGTGCTCCATCCTTACCTCGGAGAGGAGATACCACACCTCGTTCTGAGATGCAGTACCCCTGTGGCGACTGAACCCTCAGGGGCGCCACAAATGTAACACCAAATGTGTAAAGAGGGTCCAATGCCCCTGCAATATCCAAGTCCAGTTCAATCTATTTTAGCTAGCACATATAAAGAACATCTATGCATAGGTATAAATAGCAATTGAAAAAAAGTGCATGTGACAGGGGGCAATGTAGAAAATTAATAATGCCAGCAAATCCAAAGTTCATATAAAAGCACAGGTCTAGTAGTTCAAAGCTCAAATAGTCTATAGTAGAAAAAGACCTGTACTGAAACACAGTCTACCTGTTAGTAGACAGCACAGAACCCACTTATACAATACAAGCAGAATGGTTGCTGATAGACCTGTGCATCATCAGTGGCTTCTGGTAGACCTGTACATGATCAAATGGATGAGGGAAGAGCCTGTTCTCCTGTTATGTATATGCTCCTGCCCCAGCATCAGCACATCAAACTCCATAAAACAGACACATTACCTTTGCAGATGATTTTTTTGTGTTTACCAGTGTAATCAGACCCAAATTTAAAATAATGCTTTGTAAAAATAATATCAAGAAGTCACATCAAAACTCCAATCTTCATATCAGATCCAGTGTTATCTTGATATAATTTATTACGTATAACAGTAAATCCTTTATCATTTTGAACACAAGTATATCAACTTTTTAAATCTAAAGAACAGATCAAAGTGACTTCTGAGATATCCAGAGTATTAATACACTGCAAAAATCATTTGTAGCTAATGATAGGTGCATTTGTATCCTTATATCAAGATAAGTCTTTGTCTAATGCCAAGATGTCTCATGTTCTATGGACTTTGATTAAAATTTGGGCAAACAAGTCCTTGTGAACATAGGGTTAAAATATTGATTCTTCAGTCTATATTTAATGCTATCGCCATTATTTTTTACTAGATGGATGGCATTGAATTGAAGTAAAAAGAATATTGCATAATTATTTACCTATCATTAGAACGAGGGACTGGAGATTTCCATTCCCAATCACAATCCACTGCTCTTCTTGGCACAATATATGCATCTGCATCATGTGCACATAAGTATTGGAAGACGACCACCATACCAACTACCACTGCATAAACTAAACTACTATCAGTTCCCAGTGGAGACGTGGCTGTGCTAATTTCATCTTATAATTTATTTATGTTAGTGAACAAACCTTGATTGTGAGAAAAGTAAAATGCGATTCCGCAGCTGCCAATTCAGAGATGGAGACAAGGCCAGCAATATCCAATCACTCCACTGGCAGAACAGGCTACAATATATCAACATAATTCATTTCTGGCATTCAGAAAATATTTGGGAGCAGAATTGTAAAGATTAATGTAGGATTTAGTTTGGAGTGGATATTTATTGTAAGAAACAAACATGATGTGAGTCATGTCTTAAAATCATTTCACTTTAAAGTAATTTTTCTTAAATGGTCACTGTGCTTTCAGACCACTAGATCTCATTTGATGTATTATGGGCAAAAACCCAAAGAGATGAACTTTAATATAAGTTGGTGTGCATGCAGCATGTAAGCGTGTGTTCACACTGGCCACCAAACAGACAAAACCCAAGATAAAAACATAATAAGCAAATACCCCGCAGTAAATAGATAAATATCAATAGTGCATGAAAATAATATAGGATGCTTAATTAACATAATTTTGATTTAAAAAAAAAGTAAAAGCCACCCCACACGTCAAGGTGACCCTATTCGGGACAGTCCTAACCTCTATTATTAAAAGCTTACCATTTGTCAAGTGACGTACATTTGAATAAGTCCAATATGACTAACCAGATTAATTACAGGTTTTGGTATAAATTATATTACCACATGTCAAACAATTTACCAGTTGGTGCAGTAGATTCTAAGAAAACCAACAGATGCAGCATTGATGATCTGCATGTTTTGAGTCTGTGTATTTGAATAATTAATTGAAAGGCGGTGTGTTCAAAATAATAGCAGTGTGGAGTTCAATTAGTGAGGTCAATCATTCTGTGAAAAAACAGCTGTGAATCAGGTGGCCCTTATTTAAGGGTGAAGCAAGTATTTGTGTACATTTCTCCTTGAAAGCCTGATAAATATGGTTCGTTCGAGACATTGTTCAGAAGAAATGCGTACTTTGATTAAAAAGTTGATTGGAGAGGGTAAAAGTTATAAAGAAGTGCAGACAATGATAGGCTGTTCAGCTAAAATGATCTGCAATGCTTTAAAATGGAAGACTACCATTCGAATGAGAAAAAAGGAAAGGATGATCCAGCATATCAGGCTAGTTTCTTAAAATAAAACATAGCTTTTATTGTGCTCATTAAAACATTGCTACACATCAATTGTCCATGTGGTGCACTACAAGGATCAGGACCTACGCGTTTCAACGTTTAAGTCTTAATCAGTTGTGTATTTACCATTCGAATGGATCGAATGATAGTCAGAATGGCAAAGGCTCAGCTAATGATCAGCTCCAGGAGATCAAAGACAGTCTTAAGTTACCTGTGAGTACTGTGACAGTTAGAAGACGTCTGTGTGAAGCAAATTTCTTAGCAAGAAGTCCCTGCAAAAAGTACGAAAAGTGGACAGTAGAAGATTGGAAATGGGTGATTTGGAGTAATGAGACGAAAGTCAATAGACTAGGCTCTGATGAGTGCAAATAGGTCTGGAAAAGTTGTGATGTATATACCACCATGTGCGAACCCAGAGGCTGCTGGGGATGTGTTGTCAGGGGTGATGGCCCGGCTTCAGACTAAACACCCAAACTCTCTAACTGTAATTTCTGGGGATTTCAATCGAGTAAAGATCTCATCTGCAATACCAAAGTTCTATCAATATGTCAAATGTCCTACACGGGACAACAACACACTGGATCTCCTCTTTGCTAATGTTAAGAATGCTTATTCATCGGCTGCATTACCCCCCCTGGGGAAATCTGACCACAACCTCATACTATTGTCTCCTGCTTACCAACCAGATGTCCGCAAACAACCAGTGACAATTAAAAAGATAAGGAAGTGGTGTCCAGCAGCAGAGGAGGCGTTACAAGACTGCTTTGATTGTACAGACTGGGAGGTGTTGTGTACCATGAAAGAGAATTGTGATGTTAATGAGATTACTGGCAGAGTTACTGATTACATCAACTTCTGTATGGACATTGTAGTACCTGTTCAAGAGATTCGGTGTATGCAAACAATAAGCCATGGATTACAAAAGAGTTGAAACATTTACTAAACATGAAAAAACTGGCTTTTAAAAGGAGGGACAAGGAGGCGTTGAAAATTATACAGTGAGACCTAAAGGGGAAAATTAAGATTGCCCGTGAGGCATTCAGAGTTAAATTAGAAAATCAATTTGCACAAAAAAGCTCCAGAGAGGTGTGGGCTGGAATGAAGCTAGTGACTGGGTTTAAGGCAAGGTCGGAGCAGGGGGGTGGTGGACTTAGAATGGCTAATGAAATGAATGAGTTCTTCAATATATTCAGCAATAAAGGTGCGGTAGCAGCAGGGAAGGGGGAGGAGGCCGGGGAACAACTAGCTAAATTAACAGGGGGTGAAATAGATAATTTCTCGGTCTCCAAAAATGACGTGAGGGACCAGTTTAGTAAGCTGGCCATTGGCAAAGCAGCAGGGCCTGACGGTCTCAGTCCACGTGTCCTCAGAGTGTGTGCAAATGAGTTGTGTACTGTCTTCCAGCATCTCTTTAACCAGAGCTTACAATCAAAGAGAGTACCAGTGCTATGGAAGACTTCCTGCCTGGTGCCGGTTCCCAAGACTACCTTCCCGGCTTCCCCGGGGGACTATAGACCGGTGGCCTTAACATCGCATGCGATGAAGTCCTTGGAGAGAATAGTACTTGCTCACTTGTGTCCGAGGGTGATGGCGCATACTGATGCTCTTCAGTTTGCGTACCGGCAGGGACTGGGGGTGGACGATGCTGTAGCGTCTCTGCTACAAACAGTACATTCCTTTTTGGACAATGATGGAACCACAGTGCGTGCTTTGTTCTTTGATTTCTCTAGTGCGTTCAACACATTACAGCCACTCTTACTGCGTGGAAAGTTGATTAAAATGGTGGTGGATGAGGGACTTGTGAATTGGATAATTGACTACCTGTCGGATAGGCCACAGTTTGTTAGGTGGGGGACGGCTACATCAGATAGTGTACTGAGCAGTGTCGGAGCCCCGCAGGGAACAGTGCTGTCGCCATTCCTCTTTACATTGTACACAGCTGACTTTCAGTATAAATCAGACCGTTGTCACCTAAAGAAGTACTTGGATGACTCTGTGATAGTTGGCGGTATTGGGAAGGACCAAGATGAAGAGGAATATAGAAGGGTGGTTGCGGACTTTGTAGTACGGTGCCAGGCTAACCATCTAGAACTAAATGTTAAGAAAACCAGGGAGTTGGTGATGAGCTATGGAAGGTGCAAGAAGGTATGCCTACCTGTTACCAATGACGGTCAGGATGTGGAGATGGTGGACAGTTTCAAATATTTGGGGGTTTACCTGGATAGCAAGCTAGACTGGAAGTGCCACATGGAGAAGGTCTACAAGAAGGGGATGAGTAGATTGTACTTCCTAAGGAAGTTAAGGTCTTTTAATCTGTGTGGCAAAATGCTTGAGGTGTTCTACCAATCCATTGTGGCTAGTGCCACCTTTGCGGCAATAATTTGCTGGGGTAACAGTGTGCGTGTTGCTGACGCCAACAAGCTCAACAAACTTATAAAGAAGGCTAGCGCGACGGTGGGCCTACAGCTTGGGACTTTTGAAGAGGTGGTAGAGGATAGGATTAAGAAGAAGTGCAGAGCTATAATGGGCAACAACACACACCCGCTTTATGAACTGTTTGCGAAACAGAAGAGCACATTCAGCAATTGCCTAATACAACTAAGGTGTAAAAAGGAAAAATACAGGAGATCGTTTGTTCCAACAGCTATGGGGGTGTTTAACAAATGTCTGAAAAGCAATGTCTAAAGCATTCCAAATGTTATGTTATCATATGTGTCATGTTCGAGATCTGTGTTCTGCTGCTGTGATACCGCAATTTCCTCCGGGATAAATAAAGTATATCTTATCTTATCTTATCTTATCTTAAAAAACAAGGTAAAAAGGGGCTAACGGATTGAGAAATTGAAGGAACTGTCAAGTTCAGTGGAAGAAGCCTGATGATATGGGGTTGTGTCACAGCCAAAGCCATTGGATATTTCACCATGATCAATGGTGGTCTCAGTGCTGAGCTATATATTGAAAAACTTGGCATTCATATGACTCAAATAGATTCTTTATCAAATTTTAATAGGGGAAATGAAGTACAAAAAAAAAGTAAAAACGTTTCGGTCACAGTTGACGTTCATTAGTGTACTAAAATAAAATACAAGTGTGAGGTCACAGTAAAAATAGTCATGTATCAAAGGGAAAATAACAATGACAATATCAGTAAATAACAGGAATCAACACATGTCAATGGGTACAAAGGGATGGGGACAAACATTGGCCCTCAACATGCTAACTGTTATATGTCCACATTTGAGGACAGGGTTGTCTACCCCAACCCTTTGTACAAATCACAATCCATTTTATGGAAACGTTATATAGATGATATATTCTGCATATGGGGGGGCACGCCCAAGACCCTTAATGAATTTTTTGCTACAATCAATGCCGCCTGGGATGGACTGCGAGTCACCATTTTCTTGAGCACAGACTCAATTCATTTCTAGACACCATGAGCCTTAAAGATAAAGATGGCCAACTTTCCTCTGATCTTTATATTAAACCTACTGACCGAAACGGACTATTGCACTACAACAGCCTACATCCTAAATCAACTATCACCTCAGTCCCCAAGTCCCAATTCCATCGTGTCAGAGGCACTGGCAGTAATCCCTCCACCTGTGACATTAGACTCAAGGAGATGCAACAAAAATTTGAGGAAACGGGCTATCCTCTTGACTTGTTACAACAATCCATGCAATCTCCAATTTGTACACGCACCCCAACATCTAACCGGATCCCGTTTGTACATAAATACCATCCGGCAGCATTCATGCTCCATAAAAAAATCTGACAACACTGGAACATTCTTAAAAGCGCCTATCCATCTGTACCTGAATTAAATTATCCTTCCCTCCCATGTTTCAAAAGAGACCCTAATATTAAAGATCGTCTCATCCATGCCGATTTTGGCATGGCAAAAAGCTCGCCATGCCAGGGGTTTCTGGAGACACCAAAGACTGGTACGTTCCCTTGTCATCAGTGCTACCAATGTGGCAACATTCTCCGTGGGAGCACCATATATCATCCTCACTTGGGTAAACAATATCCCATCAAAGATTATCACATGATTAATTCCACTTTTGAAGTATGCCTCATCAAGTGCCCCTGTGGCCTTATTTATATAGGTAAAATGACCCAGCCCATTAGGGATCGTATTTCTAAGCACAAGTCCACCATACGCTAAAAGAATTTGCTGCTCCCATTACCATACCATTTTGCATCGGCCAATCATTCAGTGTTTCAATTGAAATTTCAGGTGATTGAGCATGTCCCTCCACCACGACGTGGAGGGGACTGCATTCGCATGCTCAAATACAGGGAGGCCTACTGGATACACAAATTGCAATCTTTAAGTCCTAGAGGTCTTAACAGGGAATTTGACCTCCTCTTGTACACTTGAACGGTTCATAGTTGTGATTACTACGACATTGTTCTACTTAAAGCCCCCTACATGTTTTGTAATAATCTCTTTGAGACTTGTTCCTGTGCCATCACTGTCTCAGCAATGTATATGACCCAATTATGCTAGTTTTTGACTCTGACCATAAGAATTTCCAGTGAATATGTTCGATTCCATTATGATGGTTCTCCCTGAAGATAACTTGATATAAGGAATAGTATTTGCATAAGTACTGATTGATCTATTCATTTGTCTAACATATACCTTGTTATTTTCTAGAATCTGCCTTAACATCCACATTTCCCCTCCTGATTCCCATCCTACACCTCCGGACCATCCCTTACAACCTTGGTTCCACCCATTCTTGTCATCTCCAGTAATGGACGCTATCTGTAGCACTGTGGAACGCATAATATCGGTGGTGGAATGCACTCGGTGCGTCACCTCCGCCCATGTGATCCACCGACATCCAATAAGACCTGTCGACGTCATCGTGGCGTCATTTCCGGTCTCGCAGGTTAGGACCTGCAGGACCGGAAATGACACCACGATGACTGGAGCACATCCACGGTGTATGCATCACACTGACACCAATCCTGGGCTCCTAATTGCCTCTAGATTCTGCCCAATCTCTATTTAAATGCCCTTCTAGCATTTCTCTCCTGGCGCCAAAAGGAACAAACGGTGGATACCGTGCTCCCACTGCCAGGACTTCCTCCTCCACTTTCAGTTTGCACTAGGGGTATTTTTTTCCCCTGCTTCTACCGTTCCTGCTATTAGACTGGTACTTCCATTAAATCTATATACTCACATTCTTTATGTATCCAGAGCTACCGCTCCTTTGGACACCTGTCCATTACAGGCTCACCGGTTACAATTTACTGGTATGCTTTTCATCCTTTTTTCTTTTACCTTCCCCTTTTTCCCTGTCCCCATCCCTTTGTACCCATTGACATGTGTTGATTCCTGTCGTTTACTGATATTGTCATTGTTATATTCACTTTGATACATGACTATTTTTACTGTGACCTCACACTTGTACCACCATTTATTTCTGTTTTGTTATTTTATTTTGGTACACTGATGAAGGTTAACTGTGACCGAAACATTTACTTTTATTTTTTGTACTTCATTTCCCCTATTAAAATTTGATAAAGAATCTATTTGAGTCATATGAGTGCCAAGTTTTTCAATATAGACTATTGGCTTTGGACCTTACTTGTGCACCAACCTACTCCAGGAGTGCGGTAGTTTTTTGTATACTCAGTGCTGAGTTATGTGTGAGTATCCAACAAGACAAGTTACTTTGCACACTCCAGTACTATGGGTATGAATAGGATGACATAGTGTTCCAGCAGGACAAAGACCAGAAGCATACATCGAGATTGGCGAAAAAATGGTTCAATGACAATGAAGTAGAGGTGCTGGATTAGCCTCCACAGTCCCCAGACCTCAACCCAATTGAACCCTTATGGGTAGAGTTGAAGAAAAAACTGTATACATACCCAAGTGAGTCGACCAGTATGCACCAACTTTGGGAATGTGTAGAAGAGACCTGGGATCAGATTTTGGTCAAGACATAATTGAATCTGATCAAGAGCATGCCCAGAAGGATTCAGGTAGTGTTGAAAGACAAAAATGGATTTATAAAATATTTAAACAATAATAAAAATTTTAATTTAGATTTTTAGGAGCAAAACAGTAACAATGCAGTGACATGACAAGAATCTGCATAACTAATCATAGGCAAAATAGTCGCAAGTCAAATTTATGTATGAGATAGCCAAGATGATTGTCTATAAAATAATGGTAGTCTCATGTTCGAAATAGTAGTGGATAGTCAGATATAGAGCTTGAAAGTCAAAAGTTCAAAACATTGTTACCCTTTTGCTCATCACTGTATATATAGCGCTGTCCTCAGTAGTGTAGCTACCAGGAGGGCAGAGGGTGAGGTCACCCCAGACCCCTGAATCAGAGAGGCCCACCCGAATCTTACACCACTCCAAACTGTATCTGTGTGGGCAGCACACCAATACAGTTCATCTTTACATTCTGAATGGCCTCACTATCTTTGCACCCCATATACTATACAATACCATCAATTTTTGTCTTCCAACAGTCTTAGAGGGATCTATCCACTGTGGGTTAGTGTCAGACCAATAGCGGTGGTTTTGTTTGTTAACTTCACCATTCACAAAAAAGTTTGCCTCATCACTGAACATAATGTTCTGTGTAAACTGAGGGTCCTGTTCCAATTTTTGTTTTGCCCATTCTGCAAATTCAGTGCGCCGATCTGGGTCATCCTAATATCCACCGAAGGGATGTTTGACTGATGCCACTCTCAAGTGACATGCGGCGAGTTCTACGCTGTGGGCTCTTGCTGAATGAAGCTAGGACAGCCACTGATGTTTCTTCATTAATGACAGTTTTCTTGAGTCCACATTTTGGCAAATCCAACACTGAACCTGTTTCACGAAATTTGGCAAGCAGTTTGCTAACTGTAGCATGGGAGATGGGTGGTCTCGTAGGGTGTCTTGCATTGAAATCTGCTGAAATGACCCGGGTACTGCGTTCATCAAACATCAAAACAATTTCTATCCGCTCCTCATGTGTTAACCTCTGCGACATGGCTGTAAACAAAGAGAAACTTGTAAGTAACTCATGAAAGAATAAAGTTACGTTAAAACCAAGCACACCATTGTTTTTCTTATGAAATTCTCAATAAGTCTGATGTGTCACATGACCCTTTTCCCATTGAAAAAAATAAAGTTGGATCCAAAATGGCTGACTTCAAAATGGCCACCATGGTCACCACCCATCTGGAAAAGTTTTCCCCCTCCGATATACTAATATGCCACAAACAGGACGTTGATATCACCAACCATTCCCATTTAATTTAGGTGTATCCATATAAATGGCCCACCCTGTAGTGTCCTCTCCAATTTACTGCCCATTTATCATACAACAGTATATCCACCTCCCAATCCAACCATAGATATCATCTAATCCTTTGTATTACTTGGATATTTGGGTTATTGTTGTGGATTTATCACTGCTAAAATCAGTAGAAATTACACCTGAATTACATTGTATGGCAGTAATGACATTGTGTCACCTTGTAAAAGGTTTCAGAGGTCAAGGTAGATAATTAAAGTCCATTTCATCTATATGCTAATGAATTGGCTGCGTGGCCTGGTCTGGTCACTTTAAATAACATCTGCTGCTCCTGTTGATGACACCACGGAATGTTGTGGTTTCTGGCTCCGCCCCCTTGCATTATGACATCACACACATTATATAAGGAGCTGCAGAGACAACATTCCATCTGAAAGTTGCAGTTATTGGAGAGAGAGGTAAGTCGGCTCTATGTCACCTCTTGTTGTGTCCTTCATTCTCTTCTTTCATCTATTTCTCATTTATTTTTTATTCATTAAGGATTCTTTATTCTATATAATACAACAGGTCCAAAATGAATACTGAACCCCTCAGATTAGGTGACGTCCATGTTTTACAGAATTTCTTCCAATAGTAAAGACAGATACATCCCGTCACATCCTATATATCCAAGTGCAGAAATGACAGTGATTTACCGATTCTCCATCACATCTTATTGGTTTCTGACTTACTTGCTCATCACATCCATAGAATAGTTATAGAATAATTATAATTGAAAGAATCCCCTCAGCCATAACTGGAACACAACAACTTCTCAATTTTTGGGCCATGTATTGTTTTACAATCATTCAAATCTGGGAGATGAACGTTATATCCTGTAAAGCAAACACATGTAACCTGAAGATGCAGTAATTATGTAATTGTCTGGTGTTATTGAGACATATAGTGATATACAATCCAGATCAAAAATTTAAATCCAACCAATATTGGGAAATACCTGTACAACACCAATGTATATACATATTAGCTCCATATATAGTGAAACTATTTAAATAGTTCCCCATATTGGTAGGATTCCTATTGTTTGATCTCTAGTGTATTGAGCAATGCACTTCAATGGAAGCTGGCAGTAACAGTCACCACTTGGAAGATCACGGAATGTTGGGGTTGTTGATTCCGCCCCCATTAGATACTTCATGTGATGTCACTGAATGTTATGGTTGTTAGCTCTGCCCACATTAGCTCTTATTTTTCATGTCATGGAATGTTCTCGTTGCTGGTTTTGCCCCCATCATCTACTATTTGTAATGTTTTGGTTGTTGGTCCCTGATTTGGCACCCAAATAAGCCAAGCTGAAGGATGATGATAATGGACTTTATCTTGTTACCTCATGAACATTCTTGGTGTTGCCCCTCAGGAGGTGGCCAGTTGACATTTACTTGTGTTCAACTATATAAAGTGTGCTGCTTATCTGATGGTTAGTGCTGCGCTCACTCATTACTAGTGATGGGCGAGCACTAAAATGCTCGGGTGCTCATTGCTTGAGCCAAGCACATTCGAATACTCGGTTGCTCGACTCGAGCAATGAGCCCAATGTAAGTCTATGGGAAATTCAAGCATTTTTCAGGCGGTTCCCTCCGGCGATCTGCAGAGGGCCTAAAAATTGCCCAAATCGAAGGGAACAGTGCTTAAATGGCATGGGAACAGCATGGGGAAGACCTCTGGAAGCATTTCTGACTCCCAAGTCACTGCTGCCAACAATGTTGTCAGAGGTATTACGCCACTTTTACGGACACACAATAAAACACAAAAACGAAACCAAAATGGATTTTCCTGGGAAATATGTTAAGGAACATCCTTTCCATGGTAATGACTTGTATATAAGGCAAAATAAATAACCAAAAAACAAAAATACTCCTCCACATCTTGGTTTATGTTCACAAGTAGCGTTTTTGATGCGTTTTTGCACTTTTGCATTGCTTTCAACCGTGACAAATGCATTCACCGGGAAATGTCATTTTGACATTTTACAACCTTATCTGGCCATGTGGTGTGTGAGACATGATCAGACATATCCTGTTTCATTTATGAAGGAGGGACTCTGAAAGTCACAAAGCCTATTTTTATAGGGCCATCAGGCAGGCTTTACTACTTTTAAAGGGTCAGCAGTCGGCCCTCGCTATTCTTAAAGAGCCATCAGCCGGCTATGCTTTGTCATTCCCATTACTAAAGATTGGGTCTTCTATACTGTTATTGCATATGCAGTGAGTGGCAGGTCTGCCCAAAATTTGGATACACCCCAATACCCCTTTGAAAATTTGGATGCACCCCAATACCCCTTTGAAAATTTGGACGCACCCCAAAACCCCTTTGAAGAGACTTAGAGGATGTTCCCATAATTAGGAAGTGGGTCTCCCATACTGTTTGCCTATGCAGTGAATGCAAGGGTTGCCAAAAATTTGGAGGCACTCCAATGCCCCTTGGAAGGGACGTGGAGGTCAGAGGGCCTCCTGAAAACAATGTTCCCATTATTAGGAAGTGGGTCTCCCATTGTGTTTGTCTATGCAGTGAATTCAAGGGTTGCCAAAAATGGGCACTCGGCATGATGGGAGGAAGGAGGTTCAGGGTGAAGAATATGTGGTCCAGACTCACGGCTACTGAGAATTGACCGTGTGGAAGACAGGGTGGTGGTGGTGGTGGCTAAGTGACTGGAAGCATTATCTGCTATCCAACCAATAACCTTTTCACACTGCTCTGTATTCAATAGTGGTGTTCTGCGGTCCCCTATTAATTGGGACAGGAAGGTCGAGCGAGAAGATGTGGGTGTTTGTTGTGGCACAATTTCAGATTGCCCACGACCTTGGCCTCTGCATGCACCATCACATCAACTTCCCCGTCCCTTGCCACGTGCCTTGCCCATCTTAAATGAAGGACAATATCTTCCACGCTCACCACAAATGGCTGAATTTGGAGCGAACTTATATGTGATCCGTGTGACGGACAAACCACAGTTTTAAATAGCTGGCCTGTAGGTGACTATTTTGAACAGCAAACTTGTGTCAATAGCTTCACTGACACACTGAAATTTTTTTAATGGAGGCCAGAAATGGCAGTATTTTCAGTGCAAATATATGTGATCTGTGCGACGGACAAATCACAGTTTTAAATAGCTGGACCTGGCTGTATTCTGCAATGCCAACAAGCAAATAGCGCAGAATAACGGTGTTCTCTGGTTTGCATTTTAAGCAAATAATGAGGATTAAGATCCAAAATAAAATTATTCCTGGCCACTGAGACCTGGGCCTATTTCTAGAAATATTTAACAGCAGCAGCAGCAGCAGACAAAACTGGAATGGTGCCTCTTGTGCTATATGCACTGCAGTCTGCTATATACACTGCCTGCCTGATATCTCTGCAGATGGATTAGTCCTCAGAAGGACTGTTTGTTGAGATGGATATGTGTCTCTAATATCGTTTTGTATACCTACACTAACTAGAAACAAGAAAATCTCTCCCTAGCTCAGCAGCACCTCTCCCTACACTGTCTGATTCTGGAGTGACTGTGACAAGCACGGCGGTGCCAGTTCTGATATAGACCTGATGACGCTGTGCAGCCATCCAATCACTATAATGCCACAACCACCATGGCTGCAGCATTACAATGAGTGGCAGGCAATCCCTGCATGTTGATTGGCGCTCTAAAGAGCACCATATATGCAGGGAGGGGACCCGAGCGCCCGCCGAGCAACCTGGAAATACTCGTCGAGCGCCGAGCATCTCGAGTAGTGAGATGCTCGAGCGAGCACCGAGCAGTAGCGAGCATGCTCGCTCATCACTACTCATTACATGTAAGTGCATTACTCTGTCTGGGTCTCCTACCACATCCAAAATATATTGAACCCCATATTAGAGCCACCACTCCTGAATTTGTCTCTTCCTATCCTACCCCTGGTATATGGGGAGAGATGTCTACTCCTGTGGGAGGGATAGTTTATAGTGGCGTGGATGGAGCACACTTGATCACTCCAAAAAATAAACCAGGAGGAGATAGACAGGATGACTGAGGCACAATTGTCACCTCAGGCCTCCACCTATCCTGGACAGGTTGGGAGTTAAACTAGCAAATAAACTAAATAAATATGCTAATATAATGAATGGAATAGTGAAACAATAAGTTCTATTCATACTCTTAATGAGGAGGCTGCTCAGGTTAGGAAGGTAGCCCTTCACAGAATTACCCTTAACTACCTGTTAGCAATTGAAGGTGGAACTTGTGCTGTTATAGCTGAGGAATTCTGCTTCTGGATTGAAGATGCACATGATTAAAATGAGAGAAACATGGACATGGTAAAAGAGCTGCAACAAAAAGCTAGAGACATACATCCAAGGAGGGATGGAATTCCTTCTCCTGGATGGAGTCTATCAGAGTTTGGTTAAACAATATACTCTTAACTTTGCTAAAGCCAATAGTGGTAGTGATAGGATTGATTGTATTCATCTTGATTGCCTGGAAATTATTAATGTGATGTGTTTCTCATTGCAGGAAATGAATTATACTTTGGAATCACTGTCGACACAGACAGAAGAGGACCAATAATATGTCCGCCCCTGATTTTAACCATAGGAAGGATGACACTACAGCTACAGAGGTGACCGTCTGATAGCCTAGCTCGACTACCCACCTCTCCTGAAGACCCTTTCAGCCTTTTGAGACTTGGGTGGAGGACATCATCTCTGAAAATAGGGTCCCAGAGCTGCACCCCAACAGTTTGAGCAGCACTCTCACTCTCCGGAGTGTTTCTTGTGGTGGGATGCAGGTCTGGACAACAGTCGTCTGTCGTCCTTCTATTAGATAGATAGGAATGAATGTATGTGTGTGTATGCTTTAATAAAGATTGAGGAATGCTTAGATGAAATGACAACTATAAGGCAGCCAGGAATGGATGTCAGACATCCCATCATCTATGCAGGCTAGCTGCATACTTCGTGTAGTACGGGCTGTCAAAGGGGTCATTTCACAATAGGCAGGAACATAGGTAGCGCAGGTCTGGACCGCTGTCGTCATCCTATTAGGTAGATAGGAATGAATGTATGTGTGTCTATGCTTTAATACAGATTGAGTGAATGCTTAGATGAAATGGCAACTATAAGGCAGCCAGGAATGGATGTCAGACATCCCATCATCTATGCAGACTAGCTGTATACTTTGTGTAGTACGGGCTGTCAAAGGGGTCATTTCACAATAGGCAGGAACATAGTTAGCTAGGTTACATAATGTGTAATAATGAAACTATCAAAGGGTGAGGTACTGTGGAAGAAATGACAATTCCATTGTCCTCCCTTTGATCTTAATATCTCTACATTTTGTATAATAATTAGAAAATGTTCAATAAAAACAATTTGAACAAGAAATAGAATATCTTTTCGTGACTCCTTCATGAACATTGTGTATACTAAATACTAAAATACTGTAAGAGCCGCCCCCGGCTGAGCCAAGCTGAAGGGGGAGAATGGACTTTATCTGGTCACTTCATGAACATTCTTGATGTTGTCCCTCAGGAGGGGCCAGTTGGCATTGTAGATGTGTATAACCTTATAAAATGTGCTGCTTATCTGATGGTTAGTGCTGCGCTCACTCATTACATGTAAGTGCATTACTCAGTCACTAAGCGCTCGCTCACACAGTCATCGATTCTCTCATGCGAGAGAATAGGGCCGATTATGCTGATGTCACTTGGAGCAAACTCTGTCAGAGTTTGAGCCAAGTGTAATCTTAGGCCACGTTCACACATACAGTATTTGGTCAGTATTTTACATTAGTATTTATAAGCCAAAACCAGGAGTGGAACAATCAGAGGAAAAGTATCATAGACACATGTGCACCACTTCTGCATTTTTCACCCACTCCTGGTTTTGGCTTACAAATGCTGATATAAAATACTGACCAAATACTGAACATGTGAACGTTGCCTTAGTGTGATCTAACTCTGTTGCATAAGAGAATCGTATCATAGGTGCGGAAAAGACAGAGAACTTTTTAGTTCTCCATCTTCTCTATTCTCTGTGTCCACGGTAATGGGACTGCACTTGGATGACATCCGAGTGCAGTCTGATATTTTACAAGCATGCTACAATTTTTTTTCTCATGCCGTATCTACATGAGAAAAAAATTGCAGATCTGCACTGCCCCGTATTATAACATTGGGCCTACTGCTACCTGATAAAACATCGGATAGCACTCAGCTATGTTATATTGTCCTGTGAGCGGGCCCTTATTGTAAGAAACTAACTTTCTTTTCCCTTGCAACAGCTGTCATAACATTGGTTTATTATCCAAACATGACCCCCGTCTATTACTGAGAGCTGTAGAAGACCATGTACACTCCAGCAGTAATCACTTACATTTCCTTTGTGTAATATGATTAGAGTTGAGCCACCCCCCCGTAGTGTTCAGGTTCGGTTCGGTTCATAGAACACCGGTATGTTCGCCGAACTGTTCGTCGAACACCGTTAAAACCAATGGCAGGCAAACAAAAACACATAGAAACACATAGAAAACACCTTCAAAGGTGTCCAAAAGCTGACAAACTGCTCAGAAGACACAACTAACACATGGAAAAGTGACAAGTACATATAGTCATGCGAAAAGAAAAGAGGTGGAGGAGTAAAAGGAGGGGGAGACACAGATATAGGCATGTCATGCCCTTCTAAAATCAAGAAAGGCTGGAGTAAAAATCTAAAATCAGCCTACCAACACCCAGACGTCGTGACAAGAAAATTAAAAAAAGAAATATCTTTAGGTAGAATGGCGGTTCCATTCAGAACACTTTCCTTACAAGACGTAGTGGTATCCCCGTTGGGAGTCGTGCCAAAAACGGAACCCAATACATTCGGACTAATCCACCATTTGTCATATCCAAGGGGCAGGTCAGTAAACGACAACATCAACGTGGAACCAGGTACAGTAGTATATACTGTACATCCTTTGACAAGGCAATCAGGCGGGTCAAGAAGTTGGGAAGGGCCACCCTAATGGCCAAAACAGACGTTGAGGGGGCGCCTATTGGGCTGCTTCTGGGAAGGAGCATACTATATAGATCGCTGTTTGCCCATGGGGTGCTCCAGATCCTGCTCGCTATTTGAGGCGTTTAGTTGCTTCCTCGAATGGGTTGTCATGGACGTTTCTAAGGGGGCACATATTATCCATTACCTCGACAACTTCTTATGCCTGGGCCCAAAAGATTCACCACAGTGTGAATACACGCGGCAGTCCACCTGTGAGAAGGAGAGAGCTGGAGGGAGAGCGGACACCACAGAGCCGAGGAGTTACATTGATGACATCTTAATAATCTGGACTGAGTCTGAACAAGAACTTCTAAATTTCCATGACGAATTCAATACATTTCATCCCACCATAAACTTGACATTGGACTACTCAAAAACGGAAATCAACTTCCTGGATATCACCATAAAAATTCAAAATGGTTCAATCCAGACCTCGGTGTATTGGAAACCTATTGACCATCCCACACACCTCAGACGGGGACAGCTGTCACCCAAAACACATTAAAAAGTCCATCGTCTACAGTCAGGCCCTTAGATATAATTGTATCTGTTCCAGCCCAAAGGACAGGGATAAACACTTAAACCATCTTAAAAAAGACAATTTTAAATCAAGGCTACCACCCCACCTCCTTTGATGATCATATCATTAGGGCCACAAGGATCCCTAGAAGTCAATTACTTCAATACGGAGAAAAAGAGGAAAATAATTGTCTTCCTCTGGTGGTGACCTACAACCCACAGCTTGAGGTACTAAGAAAAACTGCTAAAAAACATCATATCCTAGGGTTTGGAGTGGATGGATTCTGTTTCAGGACTCACCTGATTTTCATGACCTATTCTAATAGTTTCAACAGATGCTTGTGACTCGCCCCCTGGGCCGTGGGGCACTCGGATCCGGGCAATTAGGGAAACGATGGGAGTAGTAGTGGCAACCCGGTTCCGTGGCTCAGGGTGGTCAGGCCAGTGGTAGTCCGTTATATTGATTATGTCCGACTACGCCACCCGTGGATTTGCGGTTATTAGGAACCGCCGCTGCATGCAGACCACTGGGGCTGATGAGATGTGCAGCTATGGTAGTGTGACTCCCCACGGGAAGAGTGCGGCCCCAGTGCAGTATAGTGGATGGTGGGAGTGATGGTAGTGCTGGAGGAGCAAGGAGCACACAGACAACAGGTTGCAGTCCAGGGTCTTTACTAAACAGGTAAACTGACCCACAAACAGTCCCAGCTAGGAGGGGACCTGGATGTCTGAGAGCAACGGGGAAATTGGCCCTGGTCAGGGTGAGGGTGTAGGCCTACCGTGCTTTCTGCGCTCCTTCTGACTATCTCCTCCTGATAGGATAACAGCCCACGTTTACGAGCTTCCGTGCTTTCTCGCCTGTATGGCCTGCGACGTGGGTTCCTTTCTGCTCCCAGCCTTGTACGGCTTTACTGGTCCCTTCGGTTGTGGCAGGGCCTCCAGGCTTCTTAGGCCAAGGAATGTACAGTCCCTTGCGGACTGGTTCTCTGCTGGGGGATGTGGAATCCCTCCAGCCTCAGACACCAAAGTCTGGTAAAGTTAAGTCTTTTCTCTGCCAAGACAGGCTCTCTTCGCCTCTTGTCTCTGGCTTGTGGCTCTCTCCTACTGCCACACTTCCTCTTAGGTTACAATGCAACTTTCTGTCCCTGCTCCACTCTGGGACACGTCTCAAAGCTGAGACAGGCAATCCAGTTCTCTCTAACCCTGTCCCCAGTACCAGCTTTTATAGGGGCAGCCAGCTCCCCCTACTGGCCTGAGACAGGAGTCATTGCATGCTAATGTTCCCCTAACCAGAGAACCTCCCCCTTGCTCTCAGACACAGCTTTAATTACACTTGTGGCATCCAGGTAGGGTGACACATTCCCCCCTAGTGAAATTTAGTACTCCGGGACTAAACAATAAACAAAGACAATATGCATAACCATAAAACATTAATAGACAGACGACGCACAAATTGAGTTCTTTAGGTCACAGTGTGGCCTGTGACCGGGTGTCCATATCACCAAAACAACGGGGAGCCTTAACCAGGTGGGGGTCTGTCCTACCCCAAGTCCTTTACAGTCTTAGTTCATTCCTGGGTTAAGCTCCGAACGCAGTCCATACAAGGTCCCGGTTATAAAAAGTCCATAACCTGTGAATCCTTACGGTAGCTGCAAGAAACTGAAACACAGAATTACCAAACAAGCAAGTAACTTGGCAAACAATTCAACATTTGGCAACAGGGTTATTTACAATTTTAGTACATCCTATATTCTCCAGCGAGCGGGTATCTGTCCCTTTGTGCTCCTGGTTGACCTACGTAGCCCACTGTCTGGTGGTGGACCAACCTGGCTTTCCCCACTAGCGTTAGGGGTACAGCTACCAGCTGGGTGTACAGGTAGGGCAGGCAGCTGTCTGCGGGTTCTTTGGCTTACCGCAGGCATGGCAGGCTCACTGTCAGCAGAGGGTTGACTCTCCTGGGCTGCTGGAACAGGCTCTTCTGCCTCTGGAACCGCTTGCTCCTCTTCACCTTCCGGCTCTGGTGTTGGTTGTTGCTGTGCCGGTTGCAGGAAATGCAGGACGGGTACCACTATGGCATCATTTATGCGAGTCCAGGACTGAGGGAACTCTCCGAGAACGGTGCTGATCATTTCTTCCTTGTCCTCTGCGGGTTCAAGGTCACTCTGATCCTCTTCTGCACTACGGAGTTGCTCGGGGCATCTTTTGAGGTGGTCCCTGGAGACGACACTAGTGGTTTCTACTCCGTCCTTGGTGATCACGCACACCTTTGGGTTGTCGTGGTCAGACTGCAGTACGGTGTAGGGTTCCCTTTCCCACTGGTCGTCCAACTTATGTAGCCTTCTCTTCCGCTTTAGGACTTGCTCACCAGGTTCTAGGGGACTAGCAGGGGCGTGTTGATTGAAGAGTCTTTCTTGCTTCTCTCTCACCTGGGCCAGGCTCTTCTCCACACTCTCCTGTACCTTCTTGTACTGCAGTTGCCTTTCCGCATCCCAGTCCGCATCCGGGGAGGTGTCCTCAGGTATTAGGACTCCCATCTCCAGGTCTACGGGCAGCTTTCCTGGTCTCGCTCGCATCAGGTAAGCCGGGGTGCAGTTTGTAGCGTTCACTGGGATGTTGTTGCACATGTCTACCAGGTCCGGCAATTTTTCTGGCCACAGGCTGCGTTCCTCCAGGGGCAACGTCTTCAGGAGATCAATGACTATATTGTTCATCTTCTCACACATCCCGTTGGTTTGGGGGTGGTAAGGCGTTGTCCGAATCTTCTTACAGCCATAGAGGTTGCAGAACTCCTGGAAGATTTCAGCTTCAAACGCTGGACCCTGGTCTGTCAGGACCTGTTCCGGATACCCGTGTGGACGGCAGAAGTATTGTTGGAAGGCTCGGGCCGCTGTTTGGGCTGTCAAGTCCTTTACCGGGACCACCACTAGAAAACGGGAATAGTGGTCCACGATTGTCAGGGCATAGATGTATCCTGACCGGCTGGGAGCCAATTTGACATGGTCCAGAGCTACCAGCTCAAGAGGCTGCGTGGTGACGATGGGCTTCAAGGGTGTCTTCTGGCTGGTACGGTCCTCCCTCCTTAGGTGACAAGGGCCACAGTCTCTGCACCACTTTTCTACAGCTCCTCTCATGCCGACCCAAAAGAACCTTCCTCTTAGCAGGAACTCCAGTTTCTTCCAACCGAAGTGTCCCGCTCTGTCATGGTAAGCTCCCAGGACCATAGCTGCATCCCGCCTTGGAACCACGACTTGCCAGGTCAGCTCGTGCGTCCGGTGGTTGACAATCCTTCTGCACAACTTGCCTTCGTAGAGGAACAGCTTGCTCTTCTCCTTCCATAGCTGCTTGGCTTCCTCTGGGGCATCTGGATCTAGGCGGGCGTCTTCCCGGGTCAGCAGATCTTTCACCAGGCGGACTGCAGGGTCACTATCTTGGGTCTCGGCCCAGCTGTGGTGAGGTAGGGGATTCATCATCACAGTTGTTAGTTCCTCCTCCTTCACGCGGTGAGAGTGTTGAGCGGCTCCATACCGGTGAAACGCAGGGAGTTCTACCTCTTCCAGCTCTTCTGGGTCTTCGTCACCTTCAGGTAAGTGAGGCATTCTTGATAGGGCGTCCGCGTTGGCATTGGTTTTGCCTGCCCGGTACTTGATCACGAAGTCATAGTTGGAGAGACGGGCCATCCACCGCTGTTCCAGGGCACCCAGTCTTGCATTGTCCAGGTGTGTCAACGGGTTGTTGTCCGTGTACACGGTGAACTTTGCAGAGGCCAGGTAATGCTTGAAGCGTTCCGTCACGGCCCACACCACCGCCAAGAATTCTAGCTTGAAGGAGCTGTAATTCTCCGGGTTCCTCTCAGTGGGCCTCAGCTTCCGGCTGGCGTATGCGATCACCCGTTCTCTGCCCTGTTGGTTTTGGGACAGTACGGCTCCCAGTCCCACATTACTGGCATCTGTGTGGAGAATGAAAGGCTGGCCATAATCAGGGTAGGCCAGGATCTCCCTAGTGTTGAGCCACCCCCGTAGTGTTCGAGTTCGGTTCGGTTCGTCGAACACCCGTGTGTTCGCCGAACTGTTCGTCGAACTGTTCGTCGAACGCCTTCGAACACCGTTAAAACCAATGGCAGGCAAACAAAAACACATAGAAACACATAGAAAACACCTTCAAAGGTGTCCAAAAGCTGACAAACTGCTCAGAAGACATAACTAACACATGGAAAAGTGACAAGTACATATAGTCATGCGAAAATAAAAGAGGTGGAGGAGTAAAAGGAGGGGGAGACACAGATATAGGCATGTCATGCCCTTCTAAAATCCAAAAAGTGAGAAGCCGACACGGCCAGTCCGCTCCTGCCCGTGCCACCTCCGTGTCGCCGGGTTTGTGCCAGAGCCGCGGTGAACCCTGACGGCCAGCCCCCCTCTCCCAATACTGGTGCCTGTCCGCTGGTGGGTCGAGCGAGCCCCCCTGTGGTGGAGGCAGCTCTAAGCTTTTTAATTTAAATTGTCTCTCTAATTTGAATGAATACACTTTAAATCCATTTACAAGGATCTATTGGAGGGCAAGTCTCATGCCAGCAGCCGCGGTAATTCCAGCTCCAGTAGCGTCCACTAAAGCTGCTGCAGTTAAAAAGCTTTTATAAGGATCGAGCTCGGCTGTCCACCGCAAGGCATCCTACTGCCAGTCCCAGCCCCTATGCCTTGGGGTGCCTCCTGATGCTCTTCACTAAGTATCCCATGGTCCCGAAGCATTTCCTTTGAAAAAATTAAGTGTCTAAACTACAGGTGGTGCAGCTTGCTTAACAGCCGGGATAATCCGCTCACTAGCAGACACTGCTACTAGGCACAAAGTATTTCCTGGGCTAGATGCAGTTAAAAATTTGTAATTAGATACTCTCGTTGGATGCTGAGAAAGCATTCCATAGAGTCTCCTGGCACGCCATATATGATTCTCTTAAAAAGCTTGGGGTAGGGGTCTAGGGGACCCTTTTATAGCCAAAATCACGGCCCTGTATCGCAATACGTCACCTAGGCTGAAGATAAATGGAACTGTAGCACCCTGAGGGCTCGGTTGCTACAGACGTATTGCACCTCACCCAGAGGTGTGATATCTCACTCTCAGGTAAGGATGGAGTGTGGATCAGGACCCGACACCTGCATGCATTACACCACATTGCCGTGGGGCAGGGCGACCAATATGCCCCTGAGATGGGCACGACAGTCCCTGTCCCTGGCTGGAGTGGGGGGAGGGAACACTGAGGAAGGGGAACCCTGTAGTGCAGGAGCAGGGAGGAAGCAGTTCCTGGGTGCATTGAGAAGGGAGTATAAAAGGTGGGCACCATCTTAGTTCAGTGTAGAGAAGTCTGAGCAGAAGTGGCAGGGAGCAGGGGCTCTGCATGAGCTCTGCTCCGGAGGCGGGCCTAGTAACAGAGGCCCAGGCCTGGAAGAGGGAGAAGGAAGGAAGAGGAGCGGAGAAGGCTCCAGGAACGAGGAATGAAGGGATCCCAGGGGTGCGGACGGGCGAGTCGCCACCGCACGCCCGAATCCACCTGCGTGGAGGGGTCAGGCCAAAGGGGGAGACCGGTCCCCGAACTAGTGGAGGCAGGAAACGACCCTCAGCTAGAAACCGGAGGCTCTGACATTTTATGTGGCGCAGCCCCTCGCTTCACCCGCTAGGAAGGCACCACATAGGGTCAGGGAAACTGGCGCCAAGTTTACCAAGAGGAGGCCCGAGGCAGCCGGACAGAAGTGTTGGTAAGAAAGGCCAGACAAAGGACACACAAAGGGGGTCCTGTGAAGTGCTCCAAAGTTATCTGGGAGTTGTCTGAGCCCCTCACCTGGTGAGCACAGTACGACGTGGGCAGCCGTTACCTGCAGACGTGGTCTGGATAATAAGAACTGTGAGTAAAGGCCCTGAACTGCATCACTGACTCCGTGTCGTTACTGCTGCTGCCCTGCACCATCACCCCCATCCTCCGCATACACTGCCCTGAGGCTATACTCCTCCCGTGGGGAGTTATGCTATGCTCTGCTGCACCCACAACACCAGCCTCAGTGGTCTGCCCTGTAGCGGCGGTTCACTCTGACCGCAATCCACGGGTGGCGTAGTCGGACATTTAAACATGAAAACCACATAAATAGTTCCGCCACTGGTTTGACCGCCCTGAGCCACGGAACTGGGTCGCCGCCACGAAGACTACAACCACCAGCATCCACCAAAAAGGGTCCGGCTCCGGGTGTCCCAAGGCCCAGGGGGTGCGTCAGAACATTTTCATCACCTTTCACAATCACCAATGGGACAAGGCAGTGATGTCCTCTGTCCCCTCTCTTATACATCCTAGTGACGGAGCACCTGCTCTCATCAATTCACCATAACCCCAATATTAGGTGGATTGAGGTGGGAGGCACCGAGTACAAGTGCTCTTTATTTGCTGATGATGTCCTAGTATATATCACTCAATCACATATATCCATCCATGCTGTTATGGCTGAAATAGATCACTTTGTTACATGGTAAAATTTTAAAATCAATGCAGCGAAGTCTGAGGCCCTCGATGTCTCCCTCCCCAAATCCATATAGGATTCCATCCAGTCCAACTTTCCCTTTGCCTGGCCCTCACAGGGTATCAAATACTTAGGAATTCCTATTCATAGAGACCTCTCCCATCTATGTTATCTTAATTTTGGGCCCTTTATTGAACAACTCCATACAGACCACGGTTGGCAAGTTAGAACTGTAAGATTCACTACGTGAACCACTGGTGTTTTGTGGAAAAGCACATGTACACCGCGTTCCAAATTATTATACAAAAAGTGTTTAGGAGTGATAAGGGAAGAATTTGTTTGTTTGTCAGTTAAACTCATTGATGGTGATGTGTGTCAGGGCTCTTTATATCACTGTAAGCAATTGCAGACACCTGTGCTAATTAGTTTGGCAGGTGTGTCCAATGAAAGGCAAGACTACTTAAGAAGGCTCTCTCACATTATTAAGCAGCCTACATTTTCTGCCAAAATGGGAAAGAAAAAGGATGTGTCGGCTGCTGAGAAGCAACAAATTGTGGAGTGTTTAGGTCAAGGCATGACTACAATCAACATTGTGCGATGATCAGGATGAAGTGTCTTGGCAATCAAGAAGTATGTAGCTGATTCACAGTACACACGTGTGCGTGCTGATAAGGGCAAATTGAGGACTCTTTCCTACAGGCAATTACGTCAGGTTGAAAGAGCAGCGGCAAAAAAGCCTTGTCATAGCAGCAGACAAGTTTTTGAAGCTGCTTGTGCCTCCAACGTCCCCCGAACAACAAGATGCAGGGTCCTTCAGAGGTTTGCAGCTGTGCATGCGCCATCCTGTCGACCTCCTCTATCCACTTCACACAAGCAGAAACGGCTCCAGTGGGCCAAACATTACATGAAGACTGATTTCAAAACTGTTTTGTTCACGGATGAGTGCCGTGCAGCGCTCGATGGTCCAGATGGATGGAGTGGAGGATGGCTGGTTGATGGACACCCCACGCAAACACGGCTACAGCGCCAACAAGGAGGAGGTGGAGTAATGTTTTGGGCTGGAATCATGGGGAGAGAGATTGTCGGCCCCTTTAGGATCCCTGAAGGCGCTAAAGATGAACTCCATAATGTATGTGGATTTTCTCAAACAGCACTTCCTGCCATGGTTCAAGAAGAAGAACCGTGTATTTCACAGCAAGATCATTTTTCTGCATGATAATGCACCATCTCATGCTGCACATAAAACATCTGCATCTCTGGCTGATATGGGCATAAAAGGGGACAAACTTATGGTGTGACCCCCATGCTCCCCTGACCTCTACCCCATTCAGAACCTTTGGAGCATCATTAAAAGGAGTGTCTATGATGGCGGGAGGCAGTTCACATCTAAGCAACAGCTCTGGGAGGGTATTCTGTCCTCATGCAAAACAATTGAAGCAGAAACCATCCAAAACCTGACAAATTCAATGGACGAGAGAGTTCAGAAGCTCCTTTCGAACAAGGGGTCCTATGTGAAAATGTAACATCACCTAGAATAAAGTTTTGAGTTGAAAACTGTTTGATTTCAGTTTCTAACAACCTGCTAATGCTTATAATTTCAAAAATGACCATTTTTTTGGTCTTTATTAAAATGAAAAGGTTGATCGAAAAGTTTGGGGGATCTAAGAGTGTGGCAACCCAGTAGTCATGATTACTTCGAATTCTGACAATATGAGGGTCATGCTGCAGGTAGTGCAGCAAGAAGGCACTTATGTGCCTTGCGCATCTCGGAGCCCCAAAATTATTTTCCGGGCTAGATGCAGCTAAAAATTATTTTTAATTTTAAATCTGGTGAAGCTTTAGTATAGATGGCCTAATAGGATCAGTGCTGCACACTGCTACAAAGCCCAAATTATTTTCCAGTCAAGATACAGATAAACATGATTAGTAATTTGAAAGCTTAAAACGGTTGGTAGGGTGATTTTAACCAATCATCAAGCTTTTACTCTCCCTAGGATGACACAGGGGTAGAAAAGTCGTTTCGGATCCATGATTTGTTCATCTTTATGAACGTGAGTCTGTCTACATTATCAGTGGAGAGCCGCGTGCGCTTATCTGTCAGCACACCACCAGCAGCGCTGAACACACGTTCAGACAGAACGCTGGCTGAGGGGCATGACAAGATCTCCAAGGCGTAAGTGGCTAGCTCCGGCCATTTATCCAGATTGGAAGCCCAAAAAGAGCAAGGGTCCAGTGACACAGTCGTGGCTTCAGTGTTTACTTGGAGATACTCCTGTACCATCGTCTCTAGGCGTTGACTATGTGTCAGACTTCTTGTCTCCTGTGGCCTTGCAAAGGATGGGCTAAAAAAGTGGTGAAATGATTCCGCAAAATTGATGTTACCAGCAGATACTGTGGTTCTGTTACGGTTTGAGTGCTGAACACTTGACGGTCCCACGGTTGGCAAGTTGGAACTGTGAGATTCACTACGTGCACCACTGGTATTTTGTGGAAAAGCACATGTAAGATTCTGCAACAGTCTCTGCTGATACTCCTGCATGCGTGCATCCCTTTCTATGGCAGGAATAATTTCTGCAAATTTACTTTTGTACCGGGGATCTAACAGTGTGGCAACCCAGTAGTCAGGATTATTTCTAATTCTCACAATTCGAGGGTCATGTTGCAGGTAGTGCAGCAAGAAGGCACTCATGTGTGTTGCGCATCCAGGAGCACCAAGTCCCTGTTGTGTTGGTGGCGAGGTAACAATCATGCTTCCTTCCTCTGTCCTCTCCCCCCAACCTCGCACAACAGAAATGTGATCAAGGTCTCCCTCATCTGATGAGTCTTCCATCAGTTCGTCCTCCACTTCTTCCTGGGCTCCTGCACCTTCCTCACTAGTTTGGCTGCTACCATGCGCCCTGGTAAAACCATCTCCCCCACCCTCACATGCCTGCCGCCTTGGTGCTGCCGACCGTCTGGACCTTGCAGATGTTAGCCCTTCCGCATACAACTCCTCCTCCTCTACTTCCTCCACCTCCTCTTGTGCCACCACCTGACTCCGAATTCTGTTTAACATGTGCTCCAGCATGTAAATCACCGGAATAGTCATGCTGATAATGGCATCGTCAGCACTAAACATCTTCGTCGCCATTTCAAAACTGTGCAGAAGGGTGCATAGGTCCCTGATCTGAGACCACTCCTCCAGCGTGATTTGCCCCACCTCTGAATCTCGTTGGCCCAGGCTATACGTCAGGACGTATTGCACCAGGGCTTGTCGGTGCTGCCACAGTCGCTGCAACATGTGCAGAGTTGAATTCCACCGGGTAGGCACATCGCATTTTAGCCGGTGAAGTGGCAGGCCCAACGACTTCTGTAGAGATGTAAGTCGCTGAGCTGCGGGATGCGAACGGCGGAAGTGAGCACACAGCGACCGTGCCCTCTGCAGAAGGCCATCTAGTCTGGGATAGTGGGCTAAAAATTGCTGGACAACCAGGTTCAACACGTGAGCCATACAAGGCACGTGTGTGACATTGCCCCGGCGAAGGGCCGCACCCAGGTTTGCAGCATTGTCGCACACGGCCTTCCCTGGTTTCAGGTCCAGTGGAGACAACCATTCATGAAATTGGTTCTCCAGAGCTGACCACAACTCCTCAGCTGTGTGACTCACATTTCCCAGACATTTCAATGTAAAAACCGCCTGATGACGTTGAGCCCTACTGCCAGCATAGTAAGGAGGTGTGCAGGATCCCTTCTGCGCAGTTAGAAAGCTTGTGGCATGACCAGACAGGCTTTGGGTGCAGGTGGAAGACCGAGAGGAGGTTGAGGAGGCAGAAGCAGTGGAGGAACTTTGACATAAAGAGGATTGACGCACAACTCGTGGGGACGGCAAGACTTGGACAGCAGCCCCTTGTCCTGCTGTCACCATAGTTACCCAGTGCCCAGTCAGCGACATGTAACGCCCCTGTCCATGCCTACTCGTCCAAGTGTCTGTGGTGAAATGCACCCTGTCACACACAGAGTTTCTCAAAGAAGCGGTGATGTTGTGTGCGACATGCTGGTGGAGCGCAGGCACACCTTTCTTTGAGAAGTAGTGCCGACTGGGCATCTGGTACTGGGGCACTGCGACGGACATAAGGTCTCGAAAATCCTCTGTGTCCACCAGGCGGAAAGGCAGCATTTCTGTAGCCAAGAGCTTGCAGATGGTGAAATTCAACCTCTTAGCTTTCTCATGGCTAGGAGGAAATGGTCTTTTACTTGTCCACATCTGAGGGACCGAGGGCTGGCTATTGTGCTTAGACGGGGTTGATAAGGGTGTCCCCGGCAAACTGCCGGTCTGTGAGGAAGATGCAGGCGGACATGTTAGGTTGCCTTGATCCAAAGGTGGTGCTATCGATGTCGGACAGCGCTCAACACCAGCTGGTGTTACCACCTCCAAAGAAAATGATGACCTGCCAATCACGCTGGCTGTTGCGGGTAAAGAGGTGGCAGGTCTGCGCCCCAAAACAGGTGTGACTGCTGTCCCCCCAGTCACAGAGGATGAAGAGGCCGCGGATGCACAAGATATGGCAGACGGTGATTGGCCCGGCCGGCTAGGCCGCATTGTAGCACACTGAGCTTCCCACTGCAACTTATGCTTCATGTCCATGTGCCGGTTCATGCATGAAGTACTCAAACTATGTATTTTTTGGCCTCTACTTAGCTTTTGCTGACAAATGTTACAGATAACACGAGTTGGGTCATCTTTATCGATCTGAAAAAATGCCCAGGCTATGCAAGGCTTAGCACCCATGCGACCTGAAGAGCCACCACGACTTGTGGTGAGAGGCAGAGTTGTGTTTGAGGATGCAGTTGTTGACGTGCTTCCAGTACTACGTCTCTGTCCAGGAAGGCGCAACCTGACCTCGTCGTCACTAGCATCTTCCTCCACCTCCTCTGCTGACCTCATCTCTTGGCTGACTGTGGGTTGACAGTAAGTGGGATCTCCGACCTCATCATCATCACCCTGTGCGTTATCACACCCGTCGTCCTCAGAGCCAACCTGTTCCTGCCCTGACAAAAAACTAAAGTTGTCGCTCCAATCAGGTATTTGAGTCTTATCATCGTCTTCCTCATTGTCTCCACCAACAGGAGTTACAGTTTGGGAATGAGGGTCTACATTATGGTCAGAACCTTCTGCGTCTGGTCCTGGATCCGACTCATAAAGATTCTGGGCATCAGTGCAGATCATTTCCTCGTCTGGATTCACAGAAGCGCTGGAGTCGACCTCTGATTCCCAGGCTATAGTATGAGTAAACAGCTCTGCAGACTCAACCATCTGTTCTACCTCATACTCAGACGGGCAGCTGGAGATTTGGGAGCTGTGAGGAAGCAAGTGCGATTTGGGTGACACCTTTGAGGACTGGAGTATTTGTGATGTTGAAGTTGATGTGGAGGAGAGCCCACTTAAAGGAGCACTTGATATCCGTTGAAGCACCTGCTGTTTTTGTGCCTCATCTGGAATTTGTAGCGATTGGCGTGGCCGTAAGAAAGGGATCTTATCACATTGTCCGCTAAAAGAAGTAGACATTTTAGTTTGGCTGGAAGATGGTCTTTCTTCTGCAGATGTTACTGTTGCTTTAACACCTACCCCACGGACACAACCTTTTTTCCCCTTCCCAACACGCCTATTCCCCTTTCCACCAGCAGCAGGCCTTTTTCCACTCATTTTGGTGGTTAACTAATTCACAACTCTGGAGTTGTTTGCACAAAAAAACAATGGATGGTAACCGAGCAGAGCTGAGTGGCCAAACTGTGGTATTAGGCCAAAACTATTGGCTGGGTTAGATGCAGAAAAAAATTATTTTGAATTTGCAACCTGATGGAGGTCAGTATAGATGGACTAATACAAATAGTCCCACACACTGCTAGAAGCCCAAATATTTTTTCAGAGGTACTGTAGATGCAGATAAAAATTATTTTTAATTTGCAACCTGATGGAGGTCAGTATAGATGGACTAATAGACCAAGTCCCACACACTGCTAGAAGCCCAAATATTTTTTCAGAGCTAGATGCAGAAAAAAATTATTTTTAATTTGCAACCTGATGGAGGTCAGTATAGATGGACTAATAGACCAAGTCCCACACACCGCTAGAAGCCCAAATATTTTTTCAGAGCTAGATGCAGAAAAAAAATATTTTTAATTTGCAACCTGATGGAGGTCAGTATAGATGGACTAATAGACCAAGTCCCACACACCGCTAGAAGCCCAAATATTTTTTCAGAGCTAGATGCAGAAAAAAATTATTTTTAATTTGCAACCTGATGGAGGTCAGTATAGATGGACTAATAGACCAAGTCCCACACACTGCTAGAAGCCCAAACATTTTTTCAGAGCTAGATGCAGAAAAAAATTATTTTTAATTTGCAACCTGATGGAGGTCAGTATAGATGGACTAATAGACCAAGTCCCACACACCGCTAGAAGCCCAACTATTTTTTCAGAGCTAGATGCAGAAAAAAATTATATTCAATTTGCAACCTGCTGGAGGTCAGTATAGAAGGACTAATAGAACAAGTCCCACACACTGCTAGAAGCCCAAATATTTTTTCAGAGCTAAATGAAGAAAAAAATTATTTTTAATTTGCAACCTGATGGAGGTCAGTATAGATGGACTAATAGACCAAGTCCCACACACTGCTAGAAGCCCAAATATTTTTTCAGAGCTAGATGCAGAAAAAAATTATTTTTAATTTGCAACCTGATGGAGGTCAGTATAGATGGACTAATAGACCAAGTCCCACACACTGCTAGAAGCCCAAATATTTTTTCAGAGCTAGATGCAGAAAAAAAATATTTTTAATTTGCAACCTGATGGAGGTCAGTATAGATGGACTAATAGACCAACTCCCACACACTGCTAGAAGCCCAAATATTTTTTCAGAGCTAGATGCAGAAAAAAATTATTTTTAATTTGCAACCTGATGGAGGTCAGTATAGATGGACTAATAGACCAAGTCCCACACACCGCTAGAAGCCCAACTATTTTTTCAGAGCTAGATGCAGAAAAAAATTATATTCAATTTGCAACCTGCTGGAGGTCAGTATAGAAGGACTAATAGAACAAGTCCCACACACTGCTAGAAGCCCAAATATTTTTTCAGAGCTAAATGAAGAAAAAAATTATTTTTAATTTGCAACCTGATGGAGGTCAGTATAGATGGACTAATAGACCAAGTCCCACACACTGCTAGAAGCCCAAATATTTTTTCAGAGCTAGATGCAGAAAAAAATTATATTCAGTTTGCAACCTGATGGAGGTCAGTATAGATGGACTAATAGAATGATGCTATGCCCAAAAGATTTTACTTCACTAGGTGCAGTAAAAAAATTGGTATTCTGTACACAGGTGTTATATCTTGCAACACAGATAGGCTACTCCACTGACTAACACACTCTGCAATAGGCCAAAAAGGATTAGCTTTGCTAGATTCAGCCAAATGCTGTGAAAAAAACTTGCACAGCACTGGCACAGACCTGCCTGGCAAAAACTGATAGGAACTCATGTAACCTAGTCCTGAAAAGGACTCCAATTACAATTAGTCTTTACTCCCACAACCTATCTATTTAAGAGCACAGACCTCCCTGATAAAAGTCGTAGGAAATGCTGTAACCTAGTCCTTAAAAGGACTGCAATCACAACTATTCCCTACTCCCAAGCTATCTGTATATTTGTGCGAAAATTGGCTTGAAATTAACAAGGTATAGCGCACACAGCAACAGCGGTGCCGTCTAACACGCAGCTGCAGCAGTGAGAAAATGGTGGCGACGGGGAAAATGGCTTGGTCTTATAGGGCAAGGACATGTGACATACACTGCCAATGACACATGCCCTTGCTTGTGTGAAAAAAAGCACTTCGCTCCGTGTGTGCGCTGCTGATAGGCTGACAGATTGCACCTCCCCACTGCAAATGCGGGAAAGAGAAAAAAAAATGGAGATCTTCATTGTTCCTGCAGAGATCCATCCCCTGCTCCTCCCCCCACCCCGCTGTACACTCAAACTGCGTATTAACATTAATTTTCATCATTACTGAGAAAAAATCCAGTTATGATTTTGGTGCACGAACAGTTATCGAACATAACCTCGAACAGCCGAATTTTTCTCAAATTGTTCGTGTTCGCCGAACGGCTCGAACACCGCCCAAAACAGCTCGAATTTGAGATTGGCGAACAGTTCGAGTAGAACAACGCTCATCTCTACTCATCCCCAGTGAGGGCCAACTTTAGCTGGCGGAAGGACTCCTCTTCCGGTTTATCCCACTTGAAGGGTGGCTTTTGACTTCTGGACTTGGACTGTCCGATCAGGAGGTCCTGCATAGGAGCTGCCATCTTAGTGAACCCGGGGATGAACCTTCGGTAGTAGCCTACCAACCCGAGAAATTGTCTCACCTCTTTGATGTTCGAGGGGCTTGGCCAGCTCTTGATTGCCGTGACCTTGTCAGGGTCGGGGGCCACTCCTTCCGCGCTTACCACGTGCCCTAGGTACTGGACCTTTGGTTTCAGCAGGTGACACTTCGATGGTTTTACCTTCAGGCCATAGCCTGCCAGGGCTTCGAACACCTCAGCCAGGTGCTTGAGATGGTCCTCGTAGGTCTTCGAATAGACGATCACGTCGTCCAGGTAAAGGAGGACCGTCTCGAAGTTTTGGTGCCCTAGACAGCATTCCATCAGCCGCTGGAAGGTCCCTGGTGCGTTGCAGAGCCCGAAAGGCATACAGTTGAATTCGCTCAGTCCCATCGGGGTGGTGAAGGCGGTCTTCTCCTTGTCAGCCTCTGCCACAGGAACCTGCCAGTACCCGCTAGTAAGGTCCAAAGTAGAAAAGAAGTTAGCAGATTTTAGTGCGGCTAAAGACTCTTCTATTCTAGGCAGCGGATATGCGTCTTTGTGGGTGATACGGTTGATTTGTCTATAGTCCACGCACATTCTCATGGTGCCGTCTTTCTTTTTCACCAGAACCAAGGGGGCTGCCCAGGGGCTACAGCTATCTCTAATGACCCCAGCTTCTTTCATTTCCCGCAGCATACCCTTGGCGTTCTGATAATGTGCAGGGGGTACAGGTCTGTGCCTCTCTTTTATTGGTGGGTGGCTCCCTGTGGGGATGTGGTGTTCTATCCCTTTCACTCTGCCGAAGTCTAGCGGGTGCTTACTAAAGACTCTCTCGTACTCCTGTACCACCCGGTAGACTCCTTGTTTTTGGTGCAGGGGAGTGGAGTCAGCACCCACGTGGAGTTTCTGGCACCAGTCCTCCTTTTGTTTCTGGGAGCCATTACCCTCCGCCTGAGGAGATGGAGGCAAGGGTTCCACGGCCCTGATAGCTTGGTGTTCGACGACAAACAGTTTGGCGAGTGTAGCGTACCTGGGTAAGTGTACTTCCCTCTCCCCAATGTTGAGGATGCGGACGGGCACCCTCCCATGACGGACATCAACCACCCCCCGGGCTGTCAAAATGGTGGGCCTGCTGTCTGAGTACACGGGTTCTACCATGGCTTGGTAGTCTCTACCTCTCAACCCGATTGCAGTCCGACACCAGATCATCATTTCACTTTTGGGAGGCATGGAAATGGGGAATGGATCACTGAGTCTTACGCTACCGATCTCACCACCAGACAGTTCTACCTGCTGCCGTCTCATCAGGGCTTTTATCTCCTTGTTGAGGACTCTCTTTTGGCTGGAACTAGCATTCACCGCCACCTGTTGTAGAATTACAATTACTTCTGAAAGACAATTTTCAATTATGTTAGTACCCACAGTTATTTTAGGGTGACTTTCATGACGGTCAATGTCCACAATAATCACTCCCTGTGCCGGCAGTTCAACTTTACCAATTTTAATGGTCATCTCCTTGAACCCCATCTGCGGCACGGGTAAGCCATTACTGGCGATGATGCTCAAGTTACTGTCTGGATACCGTGTGATATCAGCATCAGTCCAATACTGCTTAAAAAGTACATAAGGGATTGTGGTTACTTGCGACCCAGTATCCAGCAAGGCGCTCATGGGGATACCGTCCAGCACCACGGGTAAAACCGGGCGCCCCCCAACGTACTTATCACGCCAATTATAAGGGCCTGGTGATCTTATGCCTGGGGGTCGGCCCTCTGCCCCAGGTTGGACCCGTTTAAATTACAGTACCTGGAAATGTGTCCGGGCTGGTTGCATCGACGGCAAATGGGCTGTCCATCCTCTGCGTAGCGGTCTGTGGGCCTCCCTCGGAACGACGGGATCCTCCTCTGTCGACGCCACGGGACATCCTCCGGACTTGAAGCCAGCTTGATGGGTCTCGACGGGTCCACTTGCAACGCCTGGACGGTCCTGGTCAATGCCGCGACGCTCCTGGTCAGCTCCTGGACTTGGTGGTGCAGGCCTTTCGACGGGGCTTGGTTCAGGGCCTGTGCATCAGCCTCCACGGAGTCCATAGAGGAGGGCGCCGCCTCCTGGTGGTAGGTGATAGCAGGGCGCCGGGGGTTTACAGCGCCACTGGTTGCAGATTCACGGAGCACCCTTATGGCCCTGTCCTTAAATTGGGCAAAGGTCAGGTCGGGGTTCTGGAAGAACATGAGGCGCAGCTGGGCCCTGTGGGCGCTGGACAGCAGACCCTCTATGAATTGTTCTGTTAGCAGCTTATCGGTTTCCTGCACACTGCCAGGGTCAGTTTGTTGAATAGCCCTCAAGGCTTCCTGCAGATTTAGGGCATAGTCTCTGATGCTGTCCTGTGCCCGCTGCTTACATCCAAAGAACCTCATTTTAATTTCAGCGGAGGTACGTGTATCAAAGGTACCCCGCAGCCGGGCCAGAATACCCTTCACAGTCCTTTTCTCCTCAGTGGGCCATGACTTTACCTCCCTTTGGGCTGCGCCAGTTAACTGCCCTGTTAATATGCTGACCTTCTGTTCCTCTGTCAGGGTGTAAACGTGGAACAAACTGTATAGCCTTTCCTTGAAGTCAGTTAGGGCATGGGGCTCCCCTGAGTATTTGGGCAGCCAGGCCGCTCCAGGGATGTAAGGCAGGGAAAAGGGCATCACCGCTGCTGCAGCTGCGTTGGTGGTAGTGGGCGCCTCTGTGTCCGAAATCTTCCTCCCCCCCTAGTGAAGTGTGGCCTACCTTCCGACGATCCTCTTCTGTAGGCCGCGGCTCCGCTGCTGCTCTGGACGAGGACCTGGCGTCGCACTCCGATGACGTCAGCGTCGCTCTCTCTCCCTTCCAGGACCTTGCGCAGCGTCGGTGCGTGGGGCGGAGCTTCGGATCTCGCGCGGTTTTGACGTTCACGCCCCTCTTCTTCCCGCGCGGCGTCCTGAAGATGGCGTCCGATGGCGGGAAGACGGCAGAAGACGGCGGGAAACGGTCCAAGATGGCGTCTGATGGCGGGAATCGGCTCCGGACGGCGGGAAACGACTCCGGACGGCGGGAAACTTCTCCACAGGTAAGTTTACAACAGTCTTTTTCAGGCACGCAGTACCCGGTGGTTGCGGGCACGAAATCCTGTCGACTACGCCAAAGCTGACTCGCCCCCTGGGCCGTGGGGCACTCGGATCCGGGCAATTAGGGAAACGATGGGAGTAGTAGTGGCAACCCGGTTCCGTGGCTCAGGGTGGTCAGGCCAGTGGTAGTCCGTTATATTGATTATGTCCGACTACGCCACCCGTGGATTTTCGGTTATTAGGAACCGCCGTTGCATGCAGACCACTGGGGCTGATGAGATGTGCAGCTATGGTAGTGTGACTCCCCACGGGAAGAGTGCGGCCCCAGGGCAGTATAGTGGATGGTGGGAGTGATGGTAGTGCTGGAGGAGCAAGGAGCACACAGACAACAGGTTGCAGTCCAGGGTCTTTACTAAACAGGTAAACTGACCCACAAACAGTCCCAGCTAGGAGGGGACCTGGATGTCTGAGAGCAACGGGGAAATTGGCCCTGGTCAGGGTGAGGGTGTAGGTCTACCGTGCTTTCTGCGCTCCTTCTGACTATCTCCTCCTGATAGGATAACAGCCCACGTTTCCGAGCTTCCGTGCTTTCTCGCCTGTATGGCCTGCGACGTGGGTTCCTTTCTGCTCCCAGCCTTGTACGGCTTTACTGGTCCCTTCGGTTGTGGCAGGGCCTCCAGGCTTCTTAGGCCAAGGAATGTACAGTCCCTTGCGGACTGGTTCTCTGCTGGGGGATGTGGAATCCCTCCAGCCTCAGACACCAAAGTCTGGTAAAGTTAAGTCTTTTCTCTGCCAAGACAGGCTCTCTTCGCCTCTTGTCTCTGGCTTGTGGCTCTCTCCTACTGCCACACTTCCTCTTAGGTTACAACGCAACTTTCTGTCCCTGCTCCACTCTGGGACACGTCTCAAAGCTGAGACAGGCAATCCAGTTCTCTCTAACCCTGCCCCCAGTACCAGATTTTATAGGGGCAGCCAGCTCCCCCTACTGGCCTGAGACAGGAGTCATTGCATGCTAATGTTCCCCTAACCAGAGAACCTCCCCCTTGCTCTCAGACACAGCTTTAATTACACTTGTGGCATCCAGGTAGGGTGACACACTTGCGATTGGGTTCATAATTAGTCACAACGGCATAAGGACCCCCCCTCCCACTCTCCCTTGACCCTCTGTCTTTTCTTCTCTCTTTTCTCCCTCCTTTTCTTTTTTCTTTTTATATGGGCTTTTCAGATACAATATAGAAATTGCCTCAACATATGATCCTCTTATAGGCGGATATCTTATAAACATTATATTGTTCAATACACTATCATTTGAATTGTTATTTGAAAAAAGTGACACCATTTGAACTTTGGACATTTTTTATATGTCTATTTTGTTATATTTTCTTCAAAGTCGAATACAAAACAATACATTTTTTCTTGATCTGCAAACTGTAAAATGATTCATAATTAATTCTTAATTGATGTTTAATTGATATTTAATAAAACAGATTGAATATAAAAACTTCATATCCTAGACAAAAGTGATCGGCTAAGTATAAAAGGAGAAGAAAAGGAAAAATGTGTTTGAAAGCACTCAGGATCACCAAAAATACAAATAAATAATAATATTGAAGTTTATTAAACAAAGAAAAAAACAAAACAATTAAAAACACTTAAAGGGAATCTGTCATCCCCTGGGACCTATCAGACCACTAATATGGGCATACAGGTGATAGAAATGTGAATCTATACTTACCTGTATGGCCCATATTGGCGGTCTTGTGGCTGTGAAATTGCTTTTTATTACTTGTGGGTTATGCTGTGTTTCTGTCCGGGGGACGGGAAGAAATCCCACCTACTTTTTTAATTAAAATATTTCTCCCCTCCCTTGCACGTCACAGAGCCCTGTGACGTGCAGTACCCATGGCCGGATCCTGCGCCTGCGCACTTGACCTGTTATTTCCCTGCCGTCTGTGTACAAGTGTAGAGCAGGGATCTAGTGCGCAGGCGCCGGGAAGTCAGAGTGACTCGCCTGCGCACAAGTTCCCTGCTCTACACTTGTAGATCCGGCCATGGGAACTGTGACGGGCAGGGGAGGTGAGAAATATCTTAATTAAACTGTGACGGGCAGGGGAGGTGAGAAATATTTTAATTAAACAAGTAGGTGGGATTTCTTCCCGTCCCCCGGACGGGAGCACAGCGTAACCAACAAGTAATAAAAAGCAATTTCACAGCCGCAAGACTGCTAATATGGGACATACAGGTAAGTATAATACCTCATCTAATTGATACATATAAATATCAAACAACCTCCTACTATGTATCAGGTGCCAAAATATCTAAAGCTACTCTGGACAAGCAGTTTGTGACGCCCTCCCTGAGCCGTTTGGGGGGTGTACTCAGACGGCGGGCCGGTTGTATGGTGTGGTGGGATGTCGTCGTGGCCGTGGCCCGATCCGTGCCCAGGGCTGTCACAATAAAAAGATGGGCTTTTGGATGAGTGGTTGTTCGACTACGCCACCTGTGGTTTCTGGTGAAGGCCACCAGCACTGCAACAGTCCTCTGAGGCTGATGTTCTGGCAGCTTGGTTGGTACTACTCCCCACAGGTGGAGCGGCGCCTCAGGGCAGCGTAAGAAGAAAGAGGGGGTATACAGAGTAGAGCGCTGGCGGGTGCAGAGCAGCGGAGGAATGAACAGTCAGAGGCAGTAATTGAAGTCATCCAAATCTTTACTCACAGTTGTGCTTTCTCAGCTCAGAGCTTCTCTCTGCTGTCACACGGCGAGCTGCGGCCACCAGGGTGGGGTTCAGCACACTCCGGGAAGTTCAGGTGCACTTGACAGGACCCCCGCTCTAGTGTGTTCCTCTCTCTGTTTGTACTTGTACCGCCTTGTGTCCCCCACTGAGTCCCGTACAGGTACTGCGATGTCCTATATGGGTAACTTGTAGCTCCCGGACCGACTGGGTGCCATTTTTGGTGACTGTGGTGTGAACGTGGCGTTAGGCAGGGTCCCTCTGGATAAATGCAGATTAAGGAATACAGGTGGCAACTCTGCTCCGTCCGTATCCCCCTGGGATCCACTTAAGCCTCCAGACTTTTCTGACAGGGACGTGAAGTGCAAAGTCAGAAAATCGGGGACCGGTACCCCCTCTTGCGGCAGGGTCTCTCTGGCAGGGCCAGAATAAGGGTTGCAGGTGGCAACTCCACTCCGTCCGCACCCCCCTGAGATCCTTTTGCCTGTGGAGCTTTTCTCCTCTGCTCCCCTCCTGGGCCTTCTTGGTTGGACTCTGACCGGGGACAGAGCCGGCTATAACTCAACTCTGCCCCAATCCCCCGTCTCGAGGCCTGAGACCGGGAACCGCAGACCCCTGAGCCGGCCGCAGCCTTGTGCTGTCAGACCGTCTCAAAGACTCACGACTAAAGACACGGTTATAAAAATAGCCTCTGATTATTTATGATTCTATTAAGTGCTACAGTAAAGTGCTTCCTCCACGCTCACTCACTACATGGTTCCCCCTGACTATTGGTTCCCCCCAACTCCTCTATTCGAGGTCGGGGCAGCACTATGGTGCTTTAGACCTCCCTGCAGAACGGGAGTGGTGTAGTGCTGAGTGTGTGGTTGGGGTCCTGTGTGGTGCTCCATCCTTACCTCGGAGAGGAGATACCACACCTCGTTCTGAGGTGCTGTACCCCTGTGGCGACTGAACCCTCAGGTTCGCGGGCTGCAATAGAGTAAAAGATTGGTACATTTCAGACATTCAAAAAATTTTAAATGCTTTGTAAACAATAAACAATCTTCCCTTTATGGGAGGCTCAGATACTTTAACGTTACAGGATATATGGTATAAACATATTCAACATTAAAGAGACATTATGCATGTAGAAAAATATTATAGAAAAAGTGTTAGCTCAGCAGCATGAGGGACCTGTCCAAAACCCTCAACGTAAGCCCTGGGGTGGCTGCAGGGCATAAAGATCCCGAGTTGGACCTCCAGTAGAGCCACAACCAGTCAGGTTTTGCTTCTGAGGTCAGAGGTAGAGATGATTTTGCATACAACCAATAGGGGGCACCTAAATAGGTGCAAACTATGTACAATGTTAGTCTGTCTACTGCTCAATGTCCGCAGGGACAAATGTTTGTTTCAGATAAACCGGGTGTAAAAAGGAACATGAAAACAAATAAAAGTTCACACAACAGGGAGGTGCATCCTCCGGGGCTGCTCAACAGTGGTATCCCCACTGGGGAAAAGGCTCGTGCTTGCCGACGGAGCCTGACCGGTCCTCTGCGACCAGGTGTGTGGATGCATCTTCTTTAAACACCCTGTGGACATCCAGGGCATACCACCCACGCTCCCCGTGGTGGCGGCAGTAGGACACCAGATCACCCGGGTAGAGGTTCCGGCCAGGGTGGCCCTGCTGCAGCCGCGGCTCGATGTCCCGCCGGTTGACGAAGACGTCCCGGTTAAACTGTGGGCTACGGATGAAGCCCCATCCTGCCTCCTGGTGGAAGCGCACGATAAGGCCTTCCTCCCGGGAGCTTGGACGGGTGGCCTCCGCCTGACGGGCCTTTGTTGTAGCAGCTTTGGTGCGCACCTCCAGGCGCTCACAGCGGATCCTCCTCTCTCGCCGCTCCTTCTCGAGCTGGAGGAGCTCCTTATGGCAGAACTCCTCCCACCTCCGCGCTTCAGACAGGGTCTCCCGGAGGAAGCCCATCAGGTCCCCCCCCTGGTTGTTCCAGGCAAACTCTTCTGCCGCCGGGCAGGCGACTGGAGGTGTGGGCAGCGGCAATAACAGGGGGCGTTGCGGGCCCTCTATTGGTGCGGACCGGTCCGGGTTGGGGCAGGTGTGCACCCAGGAGAGTGCAGGGTTCTCCGGATTGGGAGTCGGGAGGCATAGTAGGCCTCTGGAAGTGGCGGTGGCTTGGGCCTCGACCTCCAGAGCCATGAGTTGCACCCAAACGATGGCGCCCGGGGACAGGGGTGACGGCAGGAGATCTAGGAGGGCTTCGGTGCATCCCGCGCCCGGGATAGGGGTTTCGGCCTTAACCGCTCTTGGGCTGCACAGGGCCTCCTGGGCTTCCTCCGCCTGGGCTGGGGCCTCAGTAGTCAGGCGCGACGAGCTCTGGCGGCGGGCCCTGATCTTGCGCAGCACCTCTTCTCTACATTCGGCAGCGGCCAGTTGTTGGGCCTCTTCGACCCTCCGGGTCAGATCCTGCGTTTCACCGCGGAGGAACTCGGCCTCCTCCACGGTCAGGTGTATTCCCTCCATAGTGAGGGAGGTGGCAGCTGGTGGGCCAGTGACGGAGGGCATTTCCTTCGCGGCGTCCATCTCTGCTGCAGGGTGCGGTCTCTCTAGACTTGTTGTGGCTACACCCTGTCTCCTCCTCCTTTTGGGGCGACTCCGGGGCGGCTGGCTGACGGGCACTCCTTGGGACGTCCCATCCATCTTGACGGACACTACTATGCGGACAATCTGTGATGCAAGGGGCGGTCTGTATTTTTGGCGCCATTGGAGAGCCAGGCCCACGATAGGAGGTCTTAGGTGGCTGTCGTTTTTGCACATAATGGCGTCCGTTGTTCTTGGGCGGACGCCACATTGTGTGTATAAAGACAGTCTTTTGTGAAACGAGCACAGTACCCAGCGGCAATGGGGATTAACCTCTTCCGTTGCTGCGGGCACGCAATCCTGCCGACTACGCCAAGTTTGTGATGCCCTCCCTGAGCCGTTTGGGGGTGTACTCGGACGGCGGGCCGGTGGTATGGTGTGGCGGGATGTCGTCGTGGCCCGTGGCCCAGTCCGTACCCAGGGCTGTCACAATAAAAAGATGGGCTTTTGGATGAGTGGTTGTTCGACTACGCCACCTGTGGTTTCTGGTGAAGGCCACCAGCACTGCAACAGTCCTCTGAGGCTGATGTTCTGGCAGCTTGGTTGGTACTACTCCCCACAGGTGGAGCGGCGCCTCAGGGCAGCGGAAGAAGAGAGAGGAGGTATACAGAGTAGAGCGCTGGCGGGTGCAGAGCCGCGGAGGAAAGAACAGTCAGAGGCAGTAATTGAAGTCATCCAAGTCTTTACTCACAGTTGTGCTTTCTCAGCTCAGAGCTTCTCTCTGCTGTCACACGGCGAGCTGCGGCCGCCAGGGTGGGGTTCAGCACACTCCGGGTAGTTCAGGTGCACTTGACAGGACCCTCGCTCTAGTGTGTTTCTCTCTCTGGTGGTACTTTTACCACCTTGTGTCCCCCACTGAGTCCCGTACGGGTACTGCGATGTCCTATATGGGTAACTTGTAGCTCCCGGACCGACTGGGTGCCCTTTTTGGTGACTGTGGTGTGAACGTGGCGTTAGGCCGGGTCCCTCTGGATAAACGCAGATTAAGGAATACAGGTGGCGACTCTGCTCCATCCGTATCCCCCTGGGATCCACTTAAGCCTCCAGACTTTTATGACAGGAACGTGAAGTGCAAAGTCAGATAATCGGGGACCGGTACCCCCTCTTGCGGCAGGGTCTCTCTGGCAGGGCCAGAATAAGGGTTGCATGTGGCTACTCCGCTCCGTCCGCTCCCCCCAGAGATCCTTTTGCCTGTGGAGCTTTTCTCCTCTGCTCCCCTCCTGGGCCTTCTTGGTTGGACTCTGACTGAGGACAGAGCCGGCTATAACTCAACTCTGCCCCAGTCCCCCGTCTCGAGGCCTGAGACCAGGAACCGCAGACCCCTGAGCCGGCCGCAGCCTTGTGCTGTCAGACCGTCCCAAAGACCCACGACTAAAGACACAGTTATAAAAATGGCCTCTGATTATATATGATTCTATTAAGTGCTACAGTAAAGTGCTTCCTCCACGCTCACTCACTACATGGTTCCCCCTGACTTTTGGTTACCCCCAACTCCTCTATTCTGGGTCGAGGCAGCACTATGGTGCTTTAGACCTCCCTGCAGAACAAGATTGGTGTAGTGTTGAGTGTGTGGTTGGGGTCCTGTGTGGTGCTCCATCCTTACCTCGGAGAGGAGATACCACACCTCGTTCTGAGATGCAGTACCCCTGTGGCGACTGAACCCTCAGGGGCACCACAAATGTAACACCAAATGTGTAAAGAGGGTCCAATGCCCCTGCAATATCCAAGTCCAGTTCAATCTATTTTAGCTAGCACATATAAAGAACATCTATGCATAGGTATAAATAGCAATTGAAAAAAAGTGCATGTGACAGGGGGCAATGTAGAAAATTAATAATGCCAGCAAATCCAAAGTTCATATAAAAGCACAGGTCTAGTAGTTCAAAGCTCAAATAGTCTATAGTAGAAAAAGACCTGTACTGAAACACAATCTACCTGTTAGTAGACCGCACAGAACCCACTTATACAATACAAGCAGAATGGTTGCTGATAGACCTGTGCATCATCAGTGGCTTCTGGTAGACCTGTACATGATCAAATGGATGAGGGAAGAGCCTGTTCTCTTGTTATGTATATGCTCCTGCCCCAGCATCAGCACATAAAACTCCATAAAACAGACACATTACCTTTGCAGATGATTTTTTTGTGTTTACCAGTGTAATCAGACCCAAATTTAAAATAATGCTTTGTAAAAATAATATCAAGAAGTCACATCAAAACTCCAATCTTCATATCAGATCCAGTGTTATCTTGATATAATTTATTACGTATAACAGTAAATCCTTTATCATTTTGAACACAAGTATATCAACTTTTTAAATCTAAAGAACAAATCAAAGTGACTTCTGAGATATCCAGAGTATTAATACACTGCAAAAATCATTTGTAGCTAATGATAGGTGCATTTGTATCCTTATATCAATATAAGTCTTTGTCTAATGCCAAGATGTCTCATGTTCTATGGATTTTGATTAAAATTTGGGCAAACAAGTCCTTGTGAACTTAGGGTTAAAATATTGATTCTTCAGTCTATATTTAATGCTATCGCCATTATTTTTTACTAGATGGATGGCATTGAATTGAAGTAAAAAGAATATTGCATAATTATTTACCTATCATTAGAACGAGGGACTGGAGATTTCCATTCCCAATCACAATCCACTGCTCTTCTTGGCACAATATATGCATCTGCATCATGTGCACATAAGTATTGGAAGACGACCACCATACCAACTACCACTGCATAAACTAAACTACTATCAGTTCCCAGTGGAGACGTGGCTGTGCTAATTTCATCTTATAATTTATTTATGTTAGTGAACAAACCTTGATTGTGAGAAAAGTAAAATGCGATTCCGCAGCTGCCAATTCAGAGATGGAGACTAGGCCAGCAATATCCAATCACTCCACTGGCAGAACAGGCTACAATATATCAACATAATTCATTTCTGGCATTCAGAAAATATTTGGGAGCAGAATTGTAAAGATTAATGTAGGATTTAGTTTGGAGTGGATATTTATTGTAAGAAACAAACATGATGTGAGTCATGTCTTAAAATCATTTCACTTTAAAGTAATTTTTCTTAAATGGTCACTGTGCTTTCAGACCACTAGATCTCATTTGATGTATTATGGGCAAAAACCCAAAGAGATGAACTTTAATATAAGTTGGTGTGCATGCAGCATGTAAGCGTGTGTTCACACTGGCCACCAAACAGACAAAACCCAAGATAAAAACATAATAAGCAAATACCCTGCAGTAAATAGATAAATATCAATAGTGCATGAAAATAATATAGGATGCTTAATTAACATAATTTTGATTTAAAAAAAAGTAAAAGCCACCCCACACGTCAAGGTGACCCTATTCGGGACAGTCCTAACCTCTATTATTAAAAGCTTACCATTTGTCAAGTGACGTACATTTGAATAAGTCCAATATGACTAACCAGATTAATTACAGGTTTTGGTATAAATTATATTACCACATGTCAAACAATTTACCAGTTGGTGCAGTAGATTCTAAGAAAACCAACAGATGCAGCATTGATGATCTACATGTTTTGAGTCTGTGTATTTGAATAATTAATTGAAAGGGGGTGTGTTCAAAATAATAGCAGTGCGGAGTTCAATTAGTGAGGTCAATCATTCTGTGAAGAAACAGCTGTGAATCAGGTGGCCCTTATTTAAGGGTGAAGCAAGTATTTGTGTACATTTCTCCTTGAAAGCCTGATAAATATGGTTCGTTCGAGACAGTGTTCAGAAGAAATGCGTACTTTGATTAAAAAGTTGATTGGAGAGGGTAAAAGTTATAAAGAAGTGCAGACAATGATAGGCTATTCAGCTAAAATGATCTGCAATGCTTTAAAATGGAAGACTACCATTCGAATGAGAAAAAAGGAAAGGATGATCCAGCATATCAGGCTAGTTTCTTAAAATAAAACATAGCTTTTATTGTGCTCATTAAAACATTGCTACACATCAATTGTCCATGTGGTGCACTACAAGGATCAGGACCTACGCGTTTCAACGTTTAAGTCTTAACCACTTCGCACCAGAGCCTGTTTTTGCCTTCGTGACCGGGACAATTTTTTCAATTCTGACCACTGCCAGTTTATGAAGTAATTACCCTGGAACGCTTCAACGTATTCCCCTGATTCTGAGAATGTTTTTTCGTGACATATTGTACTTCATGATAGTGGTAAAATTTCTTCGATATCACTTGCGTTTATTTGTGAAAAAATCGGAAATTTGGCGAAAATTTTGAAAATTTTGCAATTTTCAAACTTTGAATTTTCATGCCCTTAAATCAGAGAGATATGTCACACAAAATAGTTAATAAATAACATTTCCCACATGTCTACTTTACATCAGCACAATTTTGGAACCCAAATTTTTTTTGTTAGGGAGCTATAAGGGTTAAAAGTTGACCAGCGATTTCTCATTTTTCCAACAAAATTTACAAAAACATTTTTTTAGGGACCACATCATATTTGAAGTCACTTTGAGGGGTCTTTATGACAGAAAATACCCAAAAGTTACACCATTCTAAAAACTGCACCCCTCAAGGTGCTCAAAACCACATTCAAGAACTTTATTAACCCTTCAGGTGCTTCACAGGAATTTTTGGAATGTGGAAGAAAAAAATTAACATTTAACTTTTTTCACAAAAATGTTACTTTAGACCCAATTTTTTTATTTTCACAGGGGTAACATGAAAAAATGGACCCCAAATTTTTTTGTGCAATTTCTCTTGAGCGTGCTGATACCCCATATGTGAGGGAAAACCACTGTTTGGGCGCACGGCAGGGTTCGGAAGGGAAGGAGCGCCATTTGACTTTTTGAATGTAAAATTTGTCTGAATAATTAGCGGACGCCATGTTGCGTTTGGAGAGCTCCTGATGTGCCTAAACAGTGGAAACCCCCCACAAGTGACACCATTTTGGAAACTAGACCCCTTAGGGAACTTATCTAGATGTGTGGTGAGCACCTTGAACCCCAAGGTGCTTCACAGAAGTTTATAATATTGAGCTGTAAAAATAAAATTTTCACATTTTTCCCACAAAACCGTTTTTCATCCCTTAATTTTGCATTATAATAAGGGTAATAGGATAAATTGCACCATGAAATTTGTTATGCAATTTCTCCTGAACACGCTGATACCCCATATGTGGAGGCAAATTACTGTTTGGGCACATGGCAGGGTTTGAAAGGGAAGGAGCGCCATTTGACTTTTTGAATGTAAAATTTGTTTGAATAATTAGCGGACGCCATGTCACATTTGGGGAGCCCCTAATGTGCCTAAACAGTGGAAACCCCCCACAAGTGCCACCATTTTGGAAACTAGACCCCTTAGGGAACTTATCTAGATGTGTGGTGAGCACCTTGCACCCCCAGCTGCTTCACAGAAGTTTATAATATTGAGCCGTAAAAATAAAATTTTCACATTTTTCCCTCAAAAAATGTTTTTCATTCCCTAATTTTGTATTATCATAAGGGTAACAGGATAAATTGCACCACGAAATTTGTTGTGCAATTTCTCCTGAACACGCCGATACCCCATATGTGGAGGCAAATTACTGTTTGGGCACATGGCAAGGTTTGAAAGGGAAGGAGCGCCATTTGACTTTTTGAATGTAAAATTTGTTTGAATAATTAGCGGACGCCATGTCACATTTGGGGAGCCCCTAATGTGCCTAAACAGCGGAAACCCCCCACAAGTGCCACGATTTTGGAAACTAGACCCCTTAGGGAACTTATCTAGATGTGTGGTGAGCACCTTGCACCCCCAGCTGTTTCACAGAAGTTTATAATATTGAGCCGTAAAAATAAAATTTTCACATTTTTCCCATAAAAAATGTTTTTCATTCCCTAATTTTGCATTATCATAAGGGTAACAGGATAAATTGCACCATGAAATTTGTTGTACAATTTCTCCTGAGTACGCCGATACCCCATATGTGGGGGAAAACCACTGCTTTGGTGTACGGCAGGGTTCGGAAGAGAAAGAAGCGCTATGTTGGCTGGGATAGGCAGCAGACACCATGTCACATTTGAGAGCCCCTGACATGCCAAAACAGCAGAAACCCCCACAAGTGACCCCATTTTGTAAACTACACCTCTCAAGGAATTCATCTAGGGAAGTAATGAGCATTTTTTAATTTTTAAATTTATACCATTGGGCAGTGAAAAAAGCATAATTATATTTTTACCACAAAAAAATGTTTTGCCCTCAGATTTTACATTTTCACACAGGGCAATGGGTAAAAATGGTGCCGAAATGTGTCACACAATTTCTTCTAAAAGTGTCAATACCCCATATGTGGCTGTATCGTACCATTTAGCCATACGGTGAGATTTGAGGGGGAAGGAGCGCTATTTGACAATTGGAGAACAAATTATTGTAGAATAGGCATTTGGATTTGGGAGCACAAAATCATTTGTAGCTAATGATAGGTGCATTTGTATCCTTATATCAATATAAGTCTTTGTCTAATGCCAAGATGTCTCATGTTCTATGGACTTTGATTAAAATTTGGGCAAACAAGTCCTTGTGAACTTAGGGTTAAAATATTGTTTCTTCAGTCTATATTTAATGCTATCGCCATTATTTTTTACTAGATGGATGGCATTGAATTGAAGTAAAAAGAATATTGCATAATTATTTACCTATCATTAGAATGAGGGACTGGAGATTTCCATTCCCAATCACAATCCACTGCTCTTCTTGGCACAATATATGCATCTGCATCATGTGCACATAAGTATTGGAAGACGACCACCATACCAACTACCACTGCATAAACTAAACTACTATCAGTTCCCAGTGGAGACGTGGCTGTGCTAATTTCATCTTATAATTTATTTATGTTAGTGAGCAAACCTTGATTGTGAGAAAAGTAAAATGCGATTCCGCAGCTGCCAATTCAGAGATGGAGACTGGGCCAGCAATATCCAACCACTCCACTGGCAGAACAGGCTACAATATATCAACATAATTCATTTCTGGCATTCAGAAAATATTTGGGAGCAGAGTTGTAAAGATTAATGTAGGATTTAGTTTGGAGTGGATATTTATTGTAAGAAACAAACATGATGTGAGTCATGTCTTAAAATCATTTCACTTTAAAGTAATTTTTCTTAAATGGTCACTGTGCTTTCAGACCACTAGATCTCATTTGATGTATTATGAGATGAACTTTAATATAAGTTGGTGTGCATGCAGCATGTAAGCGTGTGTTCACACTGGCCCCCAAACAGACAAAACCCAAGATAAAAACATAATAAGCAAATACCCCGCAGTAAATAGATAAATATCAATAGTGCATGAAAATAATATAGGATGCTTAATTAACATAATTTTGATTTTAAAAAAAAGTAAAAGCCACCCCACACGTCAAGGTGACCCTATTCGGGACAGTCCTAACCTCTATTATTAAAAGCTTACCATTTGTCAAGTGACGTACATTTGAATAAGTCCAATATGACTAACCAGATTAATTACAGGTTTTGGTATAAATTATATTACCACATGTCAAACAATTTACCAGTTGGTGCAGTAGATTCTAAGAAAACCAACAGATGCAGCATTGATGATCTACATGTTTTGAGTCTGTGTATTTGAATAATTAATTGAAAGGGGGTGTGTTCAAAATAATAGCAGTGCGGAGTTCAATTAGTGAGGTCAATCATTCTGTGAAGAAACAGCTGTGAATCAGGTGGCCCTTATTTAAGGGTGAAGCAAGTATTTGTGTACATTTCTCCTTGAAAGCCTGATAAATATGGTTCGTTCGAGACATTGTTCAGAAGAAATGCGTACTTTGATTAAAAAGTTGATTGGAGAGGGTAAAAGTTATAAAGAAGTGCAATGATAGGCTGTTCAGCTAAAATGATCTGCAATGCTTTAAAATGGAAGACTACCATTCGAATGAGAAAAAAGGAAAGTATGATCCAGCATATCAGGCTAGTTTCTTAAAATAAAACATAGCTTTTATTGTGCTCATTAAAACATTGCTACACATCAATTGTCCATGTGGTGCACTACAAGGATCAGGACCTACGCGTTTCAACGTTTAAGTCTTAATCAGTTGTGTATTTACCATTCGAATGGATCGAATGATAGTCAGAATGGCAAAGGCTCAGCTAATGATCAGCTCCAGGAGATCAAAGACAGTCTTAAGTTACCTGTGAGTACTGTGACAGTTAGAAGACGTCTGTGTGAAGCTAATTTCTTAGCAAGAAGTCCCTGCAAAAAGTACGAAAAGTGGACAGTAGAAGATTGGAAATGGGTGATTTGGAGTAATGAGACGAAAGTCAATAGACTAGGCTCTGATGAGTGCAAATAGGTCTGGAAAAAACAAGGTAAAAAGGGGCTAACGGATTGAGAAATTGAAGGAACTGTCAAGTTCAGTGGAAGAAGCCTGATGATATGGGGTTGTTTCACAGCCAAAGCCATTGGATATTTCACCATGATCAATGGTGGTCTCAGTGCTGAGCTATATATTGAAAATCTTGGCATTCATATGACTCAAATAGATTCTTTATCAAATTTTAATAGGGGAAATGAAGTACAAAAAAAAAAGTAAAAACGTTTCGGTCACAGTTGACGTTCATTAGTGTACTAAAATAAAATACAAGTGTGAGGTCACAGTAAAAATAGTCATGTATCAAAGGGAAAATAACAATGACAATATCAGTAAACAACAGGAATCAACACATGTCAATGGGTACAAAGGGATGGGGACAAACATTGCCCCTCAACATGCTAACTGTTATATGTCCACATTTGAGGACAGGGTTGTCTACCCCAACCCTTTGTACAAATCACAATCCATTTTATGGAAACGTTATATAGATGATATATTCTGCATATGGGGGGGCACGCCCAAGACCCTTAATGAATTTTTTGCTACAATCAATGCCGCCTGGGATGGACTGCGAGTCACCATTTTCTTGAGCACAGACTCAATTCATTTCCTAGACACCATGAGCCTTAAAGATAAAGATGGCCAACTTTCCTCTGATCTTTATATTAAACCTACTGACCGAAACGGACTATTGCACTACAACAGCCTACATCCTAAATCCACTATCACCTCAGTCCCCAAGTCCCAATTCCATCGTGTCAGAGGCACTGGCAGTAATCCCTCCACCTGTGACATTAGACTCAAGGAGATGCAACAAAAATTTGAGGAAACGGGCTATCCTCTTGACTTGTTACAACAATCCATGCAATCTCCAATTTGTACATGCACCCCAACATCTAACCGGATCCCGTTTGTACATAAATACCATCCGACAGCATTCATACTCCATAAAAAAATCTGACAACACTGGAACATTCTTAAAAGCGCCTATCCATCTGTACCTGAATTAAATTATCCTTCCCTCCCATGTTTCAAAAGAGACCCTAATATTAAAGATCGTCTCATCCATGCCGATTTTGGCATGGCAAAAAGCTCGCCATGCCAGGGGTTTCTGGAGACACCAAAGACTGGTACGTTCCCTTGTCATCAGTGCTACCAATGTGGCAACATTCTCGGTGGGAGCACCATATATCATCCTCACTTGGGTAAACAATATCCCATCAAAGATTATCACATGATTAATTCCACTTTTGAAGTATGCCTCATCAAGTGCCCCTGTGGCCTTATTTATATAGGTAAAATGACCCAGCCCATTAGGGATCGTATTTCTAAGCACAAGTCCACCATACGCTAAAAGAATTTGCTGCTCCCATTACCATACCATTTTGCATCGGCCAATCATTCAGTGTTTCAATTGAAATTTCAGGTGATTGAGCATGTCCCTCCACCACGACGTGGAGCGGACTGCATTCGCATGCTCAAATACAGGGAGGCCTACTGGATACACAAATTGCAATCTTTAAGTCCTAGAGGTCTTAACAGGGAATTTGACCTCCTCTTGTACACTTGAACGGTTCATAGTTGTGATTACTACGACATTGTTCTACTTAAAGCCCCCTACATGTTTTGTAATAATCTCTTTGAGACTTGTTCCTGTGCCATCACTGTCTCAGCAATGTATATGACCCAATTATGCTAGTTTTTGACTCTGACCATAAGAATTTCCAGTGAATATGTTCGATTCCATTATGATGGTTCTCCATGAAGATAACTTGATATAAGGAATAGTATTTGCATAAGTACTGATTGATCTATTCATATGTCTAACATATACCTTGTTATTTTCTAGAATCTGCCTTAACATCCACATTTCCCCTCCTGATTCCCATCCTACACCTCCGGACCATCCCTTACAACCTTGGTTCCACCCATTCTTGTCATCCCCAGTAATGGACGCTATCTGTAGCACTGTGGAACGCATAATATCGGTGGTGGAATGCACTCGGTGCGTCACCTCCGCCCATGTGATCCACCGACATCCAATAAGACCTGTCGACGTCATCGTGGCGTCATTTCCGGTCTTGCAGGTTAGGACCTGCAGGACCGGAAATGACACCACGATGACTGGAGCACATCCACGGCGTATGCATCACACTGACACCAATCCTGGGCTCCTAATTGCCTCTAGATTCTGCCCAGTCTCTATTTAAATGCCCTTCTAGCATTTCTCTCCTGACGCCAAAAGGAACAAACGGTGGATACCGTGCTCCCACTGCCAGGACTTCCTCTTCCACTTTCAGTTTGCACTAGGGGTATTTTTCCCCTGCTTCTACCATTCCTGCTATTAGACTGGTACTTCCATTAAATCTATATACTCACCTTCTTTATGTATCCAGAGCTACCGCTCCTTTGGACACCTGTCCATTACAGGCTCACCGGTTACAATTTACTGGTACGCTTTTCATCCTTTTTTCTTTTTCCTTCCCCTTTTTCCCTGTCCCCATCCCTTTGTACCCATTGACATGTGTTGATTCCTGTCGTTTACTGATATTGTCATTGTTATATTCACTTTGATACATGACTATTTTTACTGTGACCTCACACTTGTACCACCATTTATTTCTGTTTTGTTATTTTATTTTGGTACACTGATGAAGGTTAACTGTGACTGCAACATTTACATTTTCCCCTATTAAAATTTGATAAAGAATCTATTTGAGTCATATGAGTGCCAAGTTTTTCAATATAGACTATTGGCTTTGGACCTTAATTGTGCACCAACCCACTCCAGGAGTGCGGTAGTTTTTTGTATACTCAGTGCTGAGCTATGTGTGAGTATCCAACAAGACAAGTTACTTTGCACACTCCAGTACTATGGGTATGAATAGGATGACATAGTGTTCCAGCAGGACAAAGACCAGAAGCATACATCGAGATTGGCGAAAAAATGGTTCAATGACAATGAAGTAGAGGTGCTGGATTAGCCTCCACAGTCCCCAGACCTCAACCCAATTGAACCCTTATGGGTAGAGTTGAAGAAAAAGCTGTATACATACCCAAGTGAGTCGACCAGTATGCACCAACTTTGGGAATGTGTAGAAGAGACCTGGGATCAGATTTTGGTCAAGACATAATTGAATCTGATCAAGAGCATGCCCAGAAGGATTCAGGTAGTGTTGAAAGACAAAAATGGATTTATAAAATATTTAAACAATAATAAAAATTTAAATTTAGATTTTTAGGAGCAAAACAGTAACAATGCAGTGACATGACAAGAATCTGCATAACTAATCATAGGCAAAATAGTAGCAAGTCAAATTTATGTATGAGATAGCCAAGATGATTGTCTATAAAATAATGGTAGTCTCATGTTCGAAGTAGTAGTGGATAGTGAGATATAGAGCTTGAAAGTCAAAAGTTCAAAACATTGTTACCCTTTTGCTCATCACTGTATATATAGCGCTGTCCTCAGTAGTGTAGCTACCAGGAGGGCAGAGGGTGAGGTCACCCCAGACCCCTGAATCAGAGAGGCCCACCCGAATCTTACACCACTCCAAACTGTATCTGTGTGGGCAGCACACCAATACAGTTAATCTTTACATTCTGAATGGCCCCACTATCTTTGCACCCCATATACTATACAATACCATCAATTTTTGTGTTCCAACAGTCTTAGAGGGATCTATCCACTGTGGGTTAGTGTCAGACCAATAGCGGTGGTTTTGTTTGCTAACTTCACCATTCACAGAAAAGTTTGCCTCATCACTGAACATAATGTTCTGTGTAAACTGAGGGTCCTGTTCCAATTTTTGTTTTGCCCATTCTGCAAATTCAGTGCGCCGATCTGGGTCATCCTAATATCCGCCGAAGGGATGTTTGACTGATGCCACTCTCCAGTGACATGCGGCGAGTTCTACGCTGTGGGCTCTTGCTGAATGAAGCTAGGACAGCCACTGATGTTTCTTCATTAATGACAGTTTTCTTGAGTCCACATTTTGGCAAATCCAACACTGAACCTGTTTCATGAAATTTGGCAAGCAGTTTGCTAACTGTAGCATGGGAGATGGGTGGTCTCGTAGGGTGTCTTGCATTGAAATCTGCTGAAATGACCCGGGTACTGCGTTCATCAAACATCAACACAATTTCTATCCGCTCCTCATGTGTTAACCTCTGCGACATGTCAATGGCTGTAAACAAAGAGAAACTTGTAAGTAACTCATGAAAGAATAAAGTTACGTTAAAACCAAGCACACCATTGTTTTTCTTATGAAATTCTCAATAAGTCTGATGTGTCACATGACCCTTTTCCCATTGAAAAAAATAAAGTTGGATCCAAAATGGCTGACTTCAAAATGGCCACCATGGTCACCACCCATCTGGAAAAGTTTTCCCCCTCCGATATACTAATATGCCACAAACAGGAAGTTGATATCACCAACCATTCCCATTTAATTTAGGTGTATCCATATAAATGGCCCACCCTGTAGTGTCCTCTCCAATTTACTGCCCATTTATCATACAACAGTATATCCACCTCCCAATCCAACCATAGATATCATCTAATCCTTTGTATTACTTGGATATTTGGGTTATTGTTGTGGATTTATCACTGCTAAAATCAGTAGAAATTACACCTGAATTACATTGTATGGCAGTAATGACATTGTGTCACCTTGTAAAAGGTTTCAGAGGTCAAGGTAGATAATTAAAGTCCATTTCATCTATATGCTAATGAATTGGCTGCGTGGCCTGGTCTGGTCCCTTTAAATAACATCTGCTGCTCCTGTTGATGACACCACGGAATGTTGTGGTTTCTGGCTCCGCCCCCTTGCATTATGACATCACACACATTATATAAGGAGCTGCAGAGACAACATTCCATCTGAAAGTTGCAGTTATTGGAGAGAGAGGTAAGTCGGCTCTATGTCACCTCTTGTTGTGTCCTTCATTCTCTTCTTTCATCTATTTCTCATTTATTTTTTATTCATTAAGGATTCTTTATTCTATATAATACAACAGGTCCAAAATGAATACTGAACCCCTCAGATTAGGTGACGTCCATGTTTTACAGCATTTCTTCCAATAGTAAAGACAGATACATCCCGTCACATCCTATATATCCAAGTGCAGAAATGACAGTGATTTACCGATTCTCCATCACATCTTATTGGTTTCTGACTTACTTGCTCATCACATCCATAGAATAGTTATAGAATAATTATAATTGAAAGAATCCCCTCAGCCATAACTGGAACACAACAACTTCTCAATTTTTGGGCCATGTATTGTTTTACAATCATTCAAATCTGGGAGATGAACGTTATATCCTGTAAAGCGAACACATGTAACCTGAAGATGCAGTAATTATGTAATTGTCTGGTGTTATTGAGACATATAGTGATATACAATCCAGATCAAAAATTTAAATCCAACCAATATTGGGAAATACCTGTACAACACCAATGTATATACATATTAACTCCATATATAGTGAAACTATTTAAATAGTTCCCCATATTGGTAGGATTCCTATTGTTTGATCTCTAGTGTATTGAGCAATGCACTTCAATGGAAGCTGGCAGTAACAGCCACCACTTGGAAGATCACAGAATGTTGGGGTTGTTGATTCCGCCCCCATTAGATACTTCATGTGATGTCACTGAATGTTATGGTTATTAGCTCTGCCCACATTTGCTCTTATTTTTCATGTCATGGAATGTTCTCGTTGCTGGTTTTGCCCCCATCATCTACTATTTGTAATGTTTTGGTTGTTGGTCCCTGATTTGGCACCCAGATAAGCCAAGCTGAAGGATGATGATAATGGACTTTATCTTGTTACCTCATGAACATTCTTGGCGTTGCCCCTCAGGAGGTGGCCAGTTGACATTTAGTTGTGTTCAACTATATAAAGTGTGCTGCTTATCTGATGGTTAGTGCTGCGCTCACTCATTACTAGTGATGGGCGAGCACTAAAATGCTCGGGTGCTCATTGCTTGAGCCAAGCACATTCGAATACTCGGTTGCTCGACTCGAGCAATGAGCCCAATGTAAGTCTATGGGAAATTCAAGCATTTTTCAGGCGGTTCCCTCCAGCGATCTGCAGAGGGCCTAAAAATTGCCCAAATCGAAGGGAACAGTGCTTAAATGGCATGGGAACAGCATGGGGAAGACCCCTGGAAGCATTTCTGACTCCCAAGTCACTGCTGCCAACAATGTTGTCAGAGGTACTACGCCACTTTTACGGACACACAATAAAACACAAAAACGAAACCAAAATGGATTTTCCTGGGAAATATGTTAAGGAACATCCTTTCCATGGTAATGACTTGTATATAAGGCAAAATAAATAACCAAAAACAAAAATACTCCTCCACATCTTGGTCTATGTTCACAAGTAGCGTTTTTGATGCGTTTTTGCACTTTTGCATTGCTTTCAACCGTGACAAATGCATTCACCGGGAAATGTCATTTTGACATTTTACAACCTTATCTGGCCATGTGGTGTGTGAGACATGATCAGACATATCCTGTTTCATTTATGAAGGAGGGACTCTGAAAGTCACAAAGCCTATTTTTATAGGGCCATCAGGCAGCCTTTACTACTTTTAAAGGGTCAGCAGTCGGCCCTCGCTATTCTTAAAGAGCCATCAGCCGGCTATGCTTTGTCATTCCCATTACTAAAGATTGGGTCTTCTATACTGTTATTGCATATGCAGTGAGTGGCAGGTCTGCCCAAAATTTGGATACACCCCAATACCCCTTTGAAAATTTGGATGCATCCCAATACCCCTTTGAAAATTTGGACGCACCCCAAAACCCCTTTGAAGTGACTTAGAGGATGTTCCCATAATTAGGAAGTGGGTCTCCCATACTGTTTGCCTATGCAGTGAATGCAAGGGTTGCCAAAAATTTGGAGGCACTCCAATGCCCCTTGGAAGAGACGTGGAGGTCAGAGGGCCTCCTGAAAACAATGTTCCCATTATTAGGAAGTGGGTCTCCCATTGTGTTTGTCTATGCAGTGAATTCAAGGGTTGCCAAAAATGGGCACTCGGCATGATGGGAGGAAGGAGGTTCAGGGTGAAGAATATGTGATCCAGACTGACGGCTACTGAGAATTGACCGTGTGGAAGACAGGGTGGTGGTGGTGGTGGCTAAGTGACTGGAAGCATTATCTGCTATCCAACCAATAACCTTTTCACACTGCTCTGTATTCAATAGTGGTGTTCTGCGGTCCCCTATTAATTGGGACAGGAAGGTCGAGCGAGAAGATGTGGGTGTTTGTTGTGGCACAATTTCAGATTGCCCACGACCTTGGCCTCTGCATGCACCATCACATCAACTTCCCCGTCCCTTGCCACGTGCCTTGCCCATCTTAAATAAAGGACAATATCTTCCACGCGCACCACAAATGGCTGAATTTGGAGCGAACTTATATGTGATCCGTGTGACGGACAAACCACAGTTTTAAATAGCTGGCCTGTAGGTGACTATTTTGAACAGCAAACTTGTGTCAATAGCTTCACTGACACACTGAAATTTTTTTAATGGAGGCCAGAAATGGCAGTATTTTCAGTGCAAATATATGTGATCTGTGCGACGGACAAATCACAGTTTTAAATAGCTGGACCTGGCTGTATTCTGCAATGCCAACAAGCAAATAGCGCAGAAAAACGGTGTTCTCTGGTTTGCATTTTAAGCAAATAATGAGGATTAAGATCCAAAATAAAATTATTCCTGGCCACTGAGACCTGGGCCTATTTCTAGAAATATTTAACAGCAGCAGCAGACAAAACTGGAATGGAGCCTCTGTGCTATATGCACTGCAGTCTGCTATATACACTGCCTGCCTGATATCTCTGCAGATGGATTAGTCCTCAGAAGGACTGTTTGTTGAGATGGATATGTGTCTCTAATATCGTTTTGTATACCTACACTAACTAGAAACAAGAAAATCTCTCCCTAGCTCAGCAGCACCTCTCCCTACACTGTCTGATTCTGGAGTGACTGTGACAAGCACGGCGGTGCCAGTTCTGATATAGACCTGATGACGCTGTGCAGCCATCCAATCACTATAATGCCACAACCACCATGGCTGCAGCATTACAATGAGTGGCAGGCAATCCCTGCATGTTGATTGGCGCTCTAAAGAGCACCATATATGCAGGGAGGGGACCCGAGCGCCCGCCGAGCAACCTGGAAATACTCGTCGAGTGCCGAGCATCTCGAGTAGTGAGATGCTCGAGCGAGCACCGAGCAGTAGCGAGCATGCTCGCTCATCACTACTCATTACATGTAAGTGCATTACTCTGTCTGGGTCTCCTACCACATCCAAAATATATTGAACCCCATATTAGAGCCACCACTCCTGAATTTGTCTCTTCCTATCCTACCCCTGATATATGGGGAGAGATATCTACTCCTGTGGGAGGGATAGTTTATAGTGGCGTGGATGGAGCACACTTGATCACTCCAAAAAATAAACCAGGAGGAGATAGACAGGATGACTGAGGCACAATTGTCACCTCAGGCCTCCACCTATCCTGGACAGGTTGGGAGTTAAACTAGCAAATAAACTAAATAAATATGCTAATATAATGAATGGAATAGTGAAACAATAAGTTCTATTCATACTCTTAATGAGGAGGCTGCTCAGGTTAGGAAGGTAGCCCTTCACAGAATTACCCTTAACTACCTGTTAGCAATTGAAGGTGGAACTTGTGCTGTTATAGCTGAGGAATTCTGCTTCTGGATTGAAGATGCACATGATTAAAATGAGAGAAACATGGACATGGTAAAAGAGCTGCAACAAAAAGCTAGAGACATACATCCAAGGAGGGATGGAATTCCTTCTCCTGGATGGAGTCTATCAGAGTTTGGTTAAACAATATACTCTTAACTTTGCTAAAGCCAATAGTGGTAGTGATAAGATTGATTGTATTCATCTTGATTGCCTGGAAATTATTAATGTGATGTGTTTCTCATTGCAGGAAATGAATTATACTTTGGAATCACTGTCGACACAGACAGAAGAGGACCAATAATATGTCCGCCCCTGATTTTAACCATAGGAAGGATGACACTACAGCTACAGAGGTGACCGTCTGATAGCCTAGCTCGACTACCCACCTCTCCTGAAGACCCTTTCAGCCTTTTGAGACTTGGGTGGAGGACATCATCTCTGAAAATAGGGTCCCAGAGCTGCACCCCAACAGTTTGAGCAGCACTCTCACTCTCCGGAGTGTTTCTTGTGGTGGGATGCAGGTCTGGACAACAGTCGTCTGTCGTCCTTCTATTAGATAGATAGGAATGAATGTATGTGTGTGTATGCTTTAATAAAGATTGAGGAATGCTTAGATGAAATGACAACTATAAGGCAGCCAGGAATGGATGTCAGACATCCCATCATCTATGCAGGCTAGCTGCATACTTCGTGTAGTACGGGCTGTCAAAGGGGTCATTTCACAATAGGCAGGAACATAGGTAGCGCAGGTCTGGACCGCTGTCGTCATCCTATTAGGTAGATAGGAATGAATGTATGTGTGTCTATGCTTTAATACAGATTGAGTGAATGCTTAGATGAAATGACAACTATAAGGCAGCCAGGAATGGATGTCAGACATCCCATCATCTATGCAGACTAGCTGTATACTTTGTGTAGTACGGGCTGTCAAAGGGGTCATTTCACAATAGGCAGGAACATAGTTAGCTAGGTTACATAATGTGTAATAATGAAACTATCAAAGGGTGAGGTACTGTGGAAGAAATGACAATTCCATTGTCCTCCCTTTGATCTTAATATCTCTACATTTTGTATAATAATTAGAAAATGTTCAATAAAAACAATTTGAACAAGAAATAGAATATCTTTTCGTGACTCCTTCATGAACATTGTGTATACTAAATACTAAAATACTGTAAGAGCCGCCCCCGGCTGAGCCAAGCTGAAGGGGGAGAATGGACTTTATCTGGTCACTTCATGAACATTCTTGATGTTGTCCCTCAGGAGGGGCCAGTTGGCATTGTAGATGTGTATAACCTTATAAAATGTGCTGCTTATCTGATGGTTAGTGCTGCGCTCACTCATTACATGTAAGTGCATTACTCAGTCACTAAGCGCTCGCTCACACAGTCATCGATTCTCTCATGCGAGAGAATAGGGCCGATTATGCTGATGTCACTTGGAGCAAACTCTGTCAGAGTTTGAGCCAAGTGTAATCTTAGGCCACGTTCACACATACAGTATTTGGTCAGTATTTTACATTAGTATTTATAAGCCAAAACCAGGAGTGGAACAATCAGAGGAAAAGTATCATAGACACATGTGCACCACTTCTGCATTTTTCACCCACTCCTGGTTTTGGCTTACAAATGCTGATATAAAATACTGACCAAATACTGAACATGTGAACGTTGCCTTAGTGTGATCTAACTCTGTTGCATAAGAGAATCGTATCATAGGTGCGGAAAAGACAGAGAACTTTTTAGTTCTCCATCTTCTCTATTCTCTGTGTCCACGGTAATGGGACTGCACTTGGATGACATCCGAGTGCAGTCTGATATTTTACAAGCATGCTACAATTTTTTTTCTCATGCCGTATCTACATGAGAAAAAAATTGCAGATCTGCACTGCCCCGTATTATAACATTGGGCCTACTGCTACCTGATAAAACATCGGATAGCACTCAGCTATGTTATATTGTCCTGTGAGCGGGCCCTTATTGTAATAAACTAACTTTCTTTTCCCTTGCAACAGCTGTCATAACATTGGTTTATTATCCAAACATGACCCCCGTCTATTACTGAGAGCTGTAGAAGACCATGTACACTCCAGCAGTAGTCACTTACATTTCCTTTGTGTAATATGATTAGAGTTGAGCCACCCCCCCGTAGTGTTCAGGTTCGGTTCGGTTCGTAGAACACCGGTATGTTCGCCGAACTGTTCGTCGAACACCGTTAAAACCAATGGCAGGCAAACAAAAACACATAGAAACACATAGAAAACACCTTCAAAGGTGTCCAAAAGCTGACAAACTGCTCAGAAGACACAACTAACACATGGAAAAGTGACAAGTACATATAGTCATGCGAAAAGAAAAGAGGTGGAGGAGTAAAAGGAGGGGGAGACACAGATATAGGCATGTCATGCCCTTCTAAAATCAAGAAAGGCTGGAGTAAAAATCTAAAATCAGCCTACCAACACCCAGACGTCGTGACAAGAAAATTAAAAAAAGAAATATCTTTAGGTAGAATGGCGGTTCCATTCAGAACACTTTCCTTACAAGACGTAGTGGTATCCCCGTTGGGAGTCGTGCCAAAAACGGAACCCAATACATTCGGACTAATCCACCATTTGTCATATCCAAGGGGCAGGTCAGTAAACGACAACATCAACGTGGAACCAGGTACAGTAGTATATACTGTACATCCTTTGACAAGGCAATCAGGCGGGTCAAGAAGTTGGGAAGGGCCACCCTAATGGCCAAAACAGACGTTGAGGGGGCGCCTATTGGGCTGCTTCTGGGAAGGAGCATACTATATAGATCGCTGTTTGCCCATGGGGTGCTCCAGATCCTGCTCACTATTTGAGGCGTTTAGTTGCTTCCTCGCATGGGTTGTCATGGACGTTTCTAAGGGGGCACATATTATCCATTACCTCGACAACTTCTTATGCCTGGGCCCAAAAGATTCACCACAGTGTGAATACACGCGGCAGTCCACCTGTGAGAAGGAGAGAGCTGGAGGGAGAGCGGACACCACAGAGCCGAGGAGTTACATTGATGACATCTTAATAATCTGGACTGAGTCTGAACGAGAACTTCTAAATTTCCATGACGAATTCAATACATTTCATCCCACCATAAACTTGACATTGGACTACTCAAAAACGGAAATCAACTTCCTGGATATCACCATAAAAATTCAAAATGGTTCAATCCAGACCTCGGTGTATTGGAAACCTATTGACCATCCCACACACCTCAGACGGGGACAGCTGTCACCCAAAATACATTAAAAAGTCCATCGTCTACAGTCAGGCCCTTAGATATAATTGTATCTGTTCCAGCCCAAAGGACAGGGATAACCACTTAAACCATGTTAAAAAAGACAATTTTAAATCAAGGCTACCACCCCACCTCCTTTGATGATCAGATCATTAGGGCCACAAGGATCCCTAGAAGTCAATTACTTCAATACGGAGAAAAAGAGGAAAATAATTGTCTTCCTCTGGTGGTGACCTACAACCCACAGCTTGAGGTACTAAGAAAAACTGCTAAAAAACATCATATCCTAGGGTTTGGAGTGGATGGATTCTGTTTCAGGACTCACCTGATTTTCATGACCTATTCTAATAGTTTCAACAGATGCTTGCGATTGGGTTCATAATTAGTCACAACGGCATAAGGACCCCCCCTCCCACTCTCCCTTGACCCTCTGTCTTTTCTTCTCTCTTTTCTCCCTCCTTTTCTTTTTTCTTTTTATATGGGCTTTTCAGATACAATATAGAAATTGCCTCAACATATGATCCTCTTATAGGCGGATATCTTATAAACATTATATTGTTCAATACACTATCATTTGAATTGTTATTTGAAAAAAGTGACACCATTTGAACTTTGGACATATTTTATATGTCTATTTTGTTATATTTTCTTCAAAGTCGAATACAAAACAATACATTTTTTCTTGATCTGCAAACTGTAAAATGTAGCATCGGCGTCTCTGCCCCGTTCTAGGCAGAGACGCCGTCCCTCTCACCTCCCCGCTCCTGGCGCGGCGTCCTCCAGCGCTTCTCTCCCCGCTGCTTCCGGCACGCGCTCCTTCCCCGGCAGTGTGCTTAGGGCGCGCGCGCGCGCGCTCCCCCTCTCTTAAAGGGACCGCGCGCGCCGTCCTAAGGAGTCCCCGGCCAATTGCCGGAGGACCTCCCATATAAAAGGCACCTCCTCCAAAATGGAGGTGCCCGAGCAATGTTGTAGCACTGTTCACTACTCTGCTTCAGCCCTCAGGTCCCGTTGTCAGTTACCTGCCAGATACCTGCCAGATTCCTGCCAGTCTGCTGTCTTATTCCTGCCTGATATCCTACTACCTGCCTGCTAGCCTGAGGTCCGACGGTCTGCCTTCCAACTCCTGTCAGTCTGTCTAAGGACCGGCTTGCCCGCTCACCTGGGAGCGCACATCTTCTACCTGCCTGCTTGCCTGAGGTCCGACGGTCTGCCTTCCAACTCCTGTCAGTCTGTCTAAGGACCAGTTTGCCCGCTCACCTGGGAGCGCTCATCTGCTGCCTGTCTGCTAGCCTACCTGGAGGCTCTGCCGTCACGTGCTGTGACCACCCGCCTGTCCAGAGACTCCTGCCCGCTCACCTGGGAGCGCTCATCTGCTACCTGTCTGTTGGTCTTCCTGGAGGCTCCGCCGTCACATGCTGTGACCACCCGTTTGTCCAGAGACTCTCGCCTGCTCATCTGGGAGCTCACGTCTATCATCAGCCGCCACAGGTCATACCACTCCTTTACCCAGAGACTGCCCCGGTCACTTGCCGTGACCTCCTGCCCGTTCATCCAGAGACTGCCCCGGTCACTTGCCGTGACCTCCTGCCCGTTCATCCAGAGACTGCTCCGGTCACTTGCCGTGACCTCCTGCCCGTTCATCCAGAGACTGCCCCGGTCACTTGCCGTGACCTCCTGTCCGTTCATTCAGAGACTGTCCCGGTCACCTGCTGTGACTGCCTGCCCGTCTACCCGGGTCGCCACCCGCTCCCTTACAAGGACCGCCCCCTTGTATAGTAGCTCAGAGGTTCCGCCTCCCAGACCCGTTACATAAAATGATTCATAATTAATTCTTAATTGATGTTTAATTGATATTTAATAAAACAGATTGAATATAAAAACTTCATATCCTATACAAAAGTGATTGGCATAATTATAAAAGGAGAAGAAAAGGAAAAATGTGTTTGAAAGCACTCAGGATCACCAAAAATACAAATAAATAATAATATTGAAGTTTATTAAACAAAGAAAAAAACAAAACAATTAAAAACGCTTAAAGGGAATCTGTCATCCCCTGGGACCTATCAGACCACTATTATGGGCATACAGGTGATAGAAATGTGAATCTATACTTACCTGTATGGCCCATATTGGCGGTCTTGTGGCTGTGAAATTGCTTTTTATTACTTGTGGGTTATGCTGTGTTTCTGTCCGGGGGACGGGAAGAAATCCCACCTACTTTTTTAATTAAAATATTTCTCCCCTCCCCTGCACGTCACAGAGCCCTGTGACGTGCAGTACCCATGGCCGGATCCTGCGCCTGCGCTCTTGACCTGTTATTTCCCTGCCGTCTGTGTACAAGTGTAGAGCAGGGATCTAGTGCGCAGGCGCCGGGAAGTCAGAGTGACTCGCCTGCGCACAAGTTCCCTGCTCTACACTTGTAGATCCGGCCATGGGAACTGTGACGGGCAGGGGAGGTGAGAAATATCTTAATTAAACTGTGACGGGCAGGGGAGGTGAGAAATATTTTAATTAAACAAGTAGGTGGGATTTCTTCCCGTCCCCCGGACGGGAGCACAGCGTAACCAACAAGTAATAAAAAGCAATTTCACAGCCGCAAGACTGCTAATATGGGACATACAGGTAAGTATAATACCTCATCTAATTGATACATATAAATATCAAACAACCTCCTCCTATGTATCAGGTGCCAAAATATCTAAAGCTACTCTGGACAAGCAGTTTGTGACGCCCTCCCTGAGCCGTTTGGGGGGTGTACTCAGACGGCGGGCCGGTGGTATGGTGTGGTGGGATGTCGTCGTGGCCGTGGCCCGATCCGTGCCCAGGGCTGTCACAATAAAAAGATGGGCTTTTGGATGAGTGGTTGTTCGACTACGCCACCTGTGGTTTCTGGTGAAGGCCACCAGCACTGCAACAGTCCTCTGAGGCTGATGTTCTGGCAGCTTGGTTGGTACTACTCCCCACAGGTGGAGCGGCGCCTCAGGGCAGCGTAAGAAGAGAGAGGGGGTATACAGAGTAGAGCGCTGGCGGGTGCAGAGCCGCGGAGGAATGAACAGTCAGAGGCAGTAATTGAAGTCATCCAAGTCTTTACTCACAGTTGTGCTTTCTCAGCTCAGAGCTTCTCTATGCTGTCACACGGCGAGCTGCGGCCGCCAGGGTGGGGTTCAGCACACTCCGGGTAGTTCAGGTGCACTTGACAGGACCCCCGCTCTAGTGTGTTCCTCTCTCTGGTTGTACTTGTACCGCCTTGTGTCCCCCACTGAGACCCGTACAGGTACTGCGATGTCCTATATGGGTAACTTGTAGCTCCCGGACCGACTGGGTGCCCTTTTTGGTGACTGTGGTGTGAACGTGGCGTTAGGCAGGGTCCCTCTGGATAAACGCAGATTAAGGAATACAGGTGGCAACTCTGCTCCGTCCGTATCCCCCTGGGATCCACTTAAGCCTCCAGACTTTTCTGACAGGGACGTGAAGTGCAAAGTCAGATAATCGGGGACCGGTACCCCCTCTTGCGGCAGGGTCTCTCTGGCAGGGCCAGAATAAGGGTTGCAGGTGGCAACTCCACTCCGTCCGCACCCCCCTGAGATCCTTTTGCCTGTGGAGCTTTTCTCCTCTGCTCCCCTCCTGGGCCTTCTTGGTTGGACTCTGACCGGGGACAGAGCCGGCTATAACTCAACTCTGCCCCAATCCCCCGTCTCGAGGCCTGAGACCGGGAACCGCAGACCCCTGAGCCGGCCGCAGCCTTGTGCTGTCAGACCGTCTCAAAGACTCACGACTAAAGACACGGTTATAAAAATGGCCTCTGATTATTTATGATTCTATTAAGTGCTACAGTAAAGTGCTTCCTCCACGCTCACTCACTACATGGTTCCCCCTGACTATTGGTTCCCCCCAACTCCTCTATTCGAGGTCGGGGCAGCACTATGGTGCTTTAGACCTCCCTGCAGAATGGGAGTGGTGTAGTGCTGAGTGTGTGGTTGGGGTCCTGTGTGGTGCTCCATCCTTACCTCGGAGAGGAGATACCACACCTCGTTCTGAGGTGCTGTACCCCTGTGGAGACTGAACCCTCAGGTTCGCGGGCTGCAATAGAGTAAAAGATTGGTACATTTCAGACATTCAAAAAATTTTAAATGCCTTGTAAACAATAAACAATCTTCCCTTTATGGGAGGCTCAGATACTTTAACGTTACAGGATATATGGTATAAACATATTCAACATTAAAGAGACATTATGCATGTAGAAAAATATTAATGAAAAAGTGTTAGCTCAGCAGCATGAGGGACCTGTCCAAAACCCTCAATGTAAGCCCTGGGGTGGCTGCAGGGCATAAAGATCCCGAGTTGGACCTCCAGTAGAGCCACAACCAGACAGGTTTTGCTTCTGAGGTCAGAGGTAGAGATGATTTTGCATACAACCAATAGGGGGCACCTAAATAGGTGCAAACTATGTACAATGTTAGTCTGTCTACTGCTCAATGTCCGCAGGGACAAATGTTTGTTTCAGATAAACCGGGTGTAAAAAGGAACATGAAAACAAATAAAAGTTCACACAACAGGGAGGTGCATCCTCCGGGGCTGCTCAACAGTGGTATCCCCACTGGGGAAAAAGCTCGTGCTTGCCGACGGAGCCTGACCGGTCCTCTGCGACCAGGTGTGTGGATGCATCTTCTTTAAACACCCTGTGGACATCCAGGGCGTACCACCCACGCTCCCCGTGGTGGCGGGAGTAGGACACCAGACCACCCGGGTAGAGGTTCCGGCCAGGGTGGCCCTGCTGCAGCCGCGGCTCGACGTCCCGCCGGTTGACGAAGACGTCCCGGTTAAACTGTGGGCTACGGATGAAGCCCGATCCTGCCTCCTGGTGGAAGCGCACGATAAGGCCTTCCTCCCGGGGGCTTGGACGGGTGGCCTCCGCCTGACGGGCCTTTGTTGTAGCAGCTTTGGCGCGCACCTCCAGGCGCTCACAGCGGATCCTCCTCTCTCGCCGCTCCTTCTCGAGCTGGAGGAGCTCCTTATGGCAGAACTCCTCCCACCTCCGCGCTTCAGACAGGGTCTCCCGGAGGAAGCCCATCAGGTCCCCCCCCTGGTTGTTCTAGGCAAACTCTTCTGCCGCCGGGCAGTTGACTGGAGGTGTGGGCAGCGACAATAACAGGGGGCATTGCGGGCCCTCTATTGGTGCGGACCGGTCCGGGTTGGGGCAGGTGTGCACCCAGGAGAGTGCAGGGTTCCTCGGATTGGGAGTCGGGAGGCATAGTAGGCCTCTGGAAGTGGCGGTGGCTTGGGCCTCGACCTCCAGAGCCATGAGTTGCACCCAAACGATGGCGCCCGGGGACAGGGGTGACGGCAGGAGATCTAGGAGGGCTTCGGTGCATCCCGCGCCCGGGATAGGGGTTTCGGCCTTACCCGCTCTTGGGCTGCACAGGGCCTCCTGGGCTTCCTCCGCCTGGGCTGGGGCCTCAGTAGTCAGGCGCGACGAGCTATGGCGGCGGGCCCTGATCTTGCGCAGTACCTCTTCTCTACATTCGGCAGCGGCCAGTTGTTGGGCCTCTTCGACCCTCCGGGTCAGATCCTGTGTTTCACCGCGGAGGAACTCGGCCTCCTCCACGGTCAGGTGTATTCCCTCCATAGTGAGGGAGGTGGCAGCTGGTGGGCCAGCGACGGAGGGCATCTCCTTCGCGGCGTCCATCTCTGCTGCAGGGTGCGGTCTCTCTAGACTTGTTGTGGATACACCCTGTCTCCTCCTCCTTTTGGGGCGGCTCCGGGGCGGCTGGCTGACGGGCACTCCTTGGGACGTCCCATCCATCTTGACGGACACTACTATGCGGACAAACTCTGATGCAAGGGGCGGTCTGTATTTTTGGCGCCATTGGAGAGCCAGGCCCATGATAGGAGGTCTTAGGTGGCTGTCGTTTTTGCACATAATGGCGTCCGTTGTTCTTGGGCGGACGCCACATTGTGTGTATAAAGACAGTCTTTTGTGAAACGAGCACAGTACCCAGCGGCAATGGGGATTAACTTCTTCCGTTGCTGCGGGCACGCAATCCTGTCGACTACGCCAAGTTTGTGATGCCCTCCCTGAGCCGTTTGGGGGGTGTACTCGGACGGCGGGCCGGTGGTATGGTGTGGCGGGATGTCGTCGTGGCCGTGGCCCAGTCCGTACCCAGGGCTGTCACAATAAAAAGATGGGCTATTGGATGAGTGGTTGTTCGACTACGCCACCTGTGGTTTCTGGTGAAGGCCACCAGCACTGCAACAGTCCTCTGAGGCTGATGTTCTGGCAGCTTGGTTGGTACTACTCCCCACAGGTGGAGCGGCGCCTCAGGGCAGCGGAAGAAGAGAGAGGGGGTATACAGAGTAGAGCGCTGGCGGGTGCAGAGCCGCGGAGGAAAGAACAGTCAGAGGCAGTAATTGAAGTCATCCAAATCTTTACTCACAGTTGTGCTTTCTCAGCTCAGAGCTTCTCTCTGCTGTCACACGGCGAGCTGCGGCCGCCAGGGTGGGGTTCAGCACACTCCGGGTAGTTCAGGTGCACTTGACAGGACCCTCGCTCTAGTGTGTTCCTCTCTCTGGTGGTACTTTTACCGCCTTGTGTCCCCCACTGAGTCCCGTACGGGTACTGTGATGTCCTATATGGGTAACTTGTAGCTCCCGGACCGACTGGGTGCCCTTTTTGGTGACTGTGGTGTGAACGTGGCGTTAGGCCGGGTCCCTCTGGATAAACGCAGATTAAGGAATACAGGTGGCGAATCTGCTCCGTCCGTATCCCCCTGGGATCCACTTAAGCCTCCAGACTTTTATGACAGGGACGTGAAGTGCAAAGTCAGATAATCGGGGACCGGTACCCCCTCTTGCGGCAGGGTCTCTCTGGCAGGGCCAGAATAAGGGTTGCAGGTGGCGACTCCGCTCCGTCCGCTCCCCCCAGAGATCCTTTTGCCTGTGGAGCTTTTCTCCTCTGCTCCCCTCCTGGGCCTTCTTGGTTGGACTCTGACCGAGGACAGAGCCGGCTATACCTCAACTCTGCCCCAATGCCCCGTCTCGAGGCCTGAGACCGGGAACCGCAGACCCCTGAGCCGGCCGCAGCCTTGTGCTGTCAGACCGTGTCAAAGACTCACGACTAAAGACACGGTTATAAAAATGGCCTCTGATTATTTATGATTCTATTAAGTGCTACAGTAAAGTGCTTCCTCCACGCTCACTCACTACATGGTTCCCCCTGACTATTGGTTCCCCCCAACTCCTCTATTCGAGGTCGGGGCAGCACTATGGTGCTTTATACCTCCCTGCAGAATGGGAGTGGTGTAGTGCTGAGTGTGTGGTTGGGGTCCTGTGTGGTGCTCCATCCTTACCTCGGAGAGGAGATACCACACCTCGTTCTGAGGTGCTGTACCCCTGTGGCGACTGAACCCTCAGGTTCGCGGGCTGCAATAGAGTAAAAGATTGGTACATTTCAGACATTCAAAAAATTTTAAATGCTTTGTAAACAATAAACAATCTTCCCTTTATGGGAGGCTCAGATACTTTAACGTTACAGGATATATGGTATAAACATATTCAACATTAAAGAGACATTATGCATGTAGAAAAATATTAATGAAAAAGTGTTAGCTCAGCAGCATGAGGGACCTGTCCAAAACCCTCAATGTAAGCCCTGGGGTGGCTGCAGGGCATAAAGATCCCGAGTTGGACCTCCAGTAGAGCCACAACCAGACAGGTTTTGCTTCTGAGGTCAGAGGTAGAGATGATTTTGCATACAACCAATAGGGGGCACCTAAATAGGTGCAAACTATGTACAATGTTAGTCTGTCTACTGCTCAATGTCCGCAGGGACAAATGTTTGTTTCAGATAAACCGGGTGTAAAAAGGAACATGAAAACAAATAAAAGTTCACACAACAGGGAGGTGCATCCTCCGGGGCTGCTCAACAGTGGTATCCCCACTGGGGAAAAAGCTCGTGCTTGCCGACGGAGCCTGACCGGTCCTCTGCGACCAGGTGTGTGGATGCATCTTCTTTAAACACCCTGTGGACATCCAGGGCATACCACCCACGCTCCCCGTGGTGGCGGGAGTAGGACACCAGACCACCCGGGTAGAGGTACCGGCCAGGGTGGCCCTGCTGCAGCCGCGGCTCGACGTCCCGCCGGTTGACGAAGACGTCCCGGTTAAACTGTGGGCTGCGGATGAAGCCCGATCCTGCCTCCTGGTGGAAGCGCACGATAAGGCCTTCCTCCCGGGGGCTTGGACGGGTGGCCTCCGCCTGACGGGCCTTTGTTGTAGCAGCTTTGGCGCGCACCTCCAGGCGCTCACAGCGGATCCTCCTCTCTCGCCGCTCCTTCTCGACCTGGAGGAGCTCCTTATGGCAGAACTCCTCCCACCTCCGCGCTTCAGACAGGGTCTCCCGGAGGAAGCCCATCAGGTCCCCCCCCTGGTTGTTCTAGGCAAACTCTTCTGCCGCCGGGCAGGCGACTGGAGGTGTGGGCAGCGACAATAACAGGGGGCATTGCGGGCCCTCTATTGGTGCGGACCGGTCCGGGTTGGGGCAGGTGTGCACCCAGGAGAGTGCAGGGTTCCCCGGATTGGGAGTCGGGAGGCATAGTAGGCCTCTGGAAGTGGCGGTGGCTTGGGCCTCGACCTCCAGAGCCATGAGTTGCACCCAAACGATGGCGCCCGGGGACAGGGGTGACGGCAGGAGATCTAGGAGGGCTTCGGTGCATCCCGCGCCCGGGATAGGGGTTTCGGCCTTACCCGCTCTTGGGCTGCACAGGGCCTCCTGGGCTTCCTCCGCCTGGGCTGGGGCCTCAGTAGTCAGGCGCGACGAGCTATGGCGGCGGGCCCTGATCTTGCGCAGTACCTCTTCTCTACATTCGGCAGCGGCCAGTTGTTGGGCCTCTTCGACCCTCCGGGTCAGATCCTGTGTTTCACCGCGGAGGAACTCGGCCTCCTCCACGGTCAGGTGTATTCCCTCCATAGTGAGGGAGGTGGCAGCTGGTGGGCCAGCGACGGAGGGCATCTCCTTCGCGGCGTCCATCTCTGCTGCAGGGTGCGGTCTCTCTAGACTTGTTGTGGATACACCCTGTCTCCTCCTCCTTTTGGGGCGGCTCCGGGGCGGCTGGCTGACGGGCACTCCTTGGGACGACCCATCCATCTTGACGGACACTACTATGCGGACAAACTCTGATGCAAGGGGCGGTCTGTATTTTTGGCGCCATTGGAGAGCCAGGCCCACGATAGGAGGTCTTAGGTGGCTGTCGTTTTTGCACATAATGGCGTCCGTTGTTCTTGGGCGGACGCCACATTGTGTGTATAAAGACAGTCTTTTGTGAAACGAGCACAGTACCCAGCGGCAATGGGGATTAACTTCTTCCGTTGCTGCGGGCACGCAATCCTGCCGACTACGCCAAGTTTGTGATGCCCTCCCTGAGCCGTTTGGGGGGTGTACTCGGACGGCGGGCCGGTGGTATGGTGTGGCGGGATGTCGTCGTGGCCGTGGCCCAGTCCGTACCCAGGGCTGTCACAATAAAAAGATGGGCTATTGGATGAGTGGTTGTTCGACTACGCCACCTGTGGTTTCTGGTGAAGGCCACCAGCACTGCAACAGTCCTCTGAGGCTGATGTTCTGGCAGCTTGGTTGGTACTACTCCCCACAGGTGGAGCGGCGCCTCAGGGCAGCGGAAGAAGAGAGAGGGGGTATACAGAGTAGAGCGCTGGCGGGTGCAGAGCCGCGGAGGAAAGAACAGTCAGAGGCAGTAATTGAAGTCATCCAAATCTTTACTCACAGTTGTGCTTTCTCAGCTCAGAGCTTCTCTCTGCTGTCACACGGCGAGCTGCGGCCGCCAGGGTGGGGTTCAGCACACTCCGGGTAGTTCAGGTGCACTTGACAGGACCCTCGCTCTAGTGTGTTCCTCTCTCTGGTGGTACTTTTACCGCCTTGTGTCCCCCACTGAGTCCCGTACGGGTACTGTGATGTCCTATATGGGTAACTTGTAGCTCCCGGACCGACTGGGTGCCCTTTTTGGTGACTGTGGTGTGAACGTGGCGTTAGGCCGGGTCCCTCTGGATAAACGCAGATTAAGGAATACAGGTGGCGAATCTGCTCCGTCCGTATCCCCCTGGGATCCACTTAAGCCTCCAGACTTTTATGACAGGGACGTGAAGTGCAAAGTCAGATAATCGGGGACCGGTACCCCCTCTTGCGGCAGGGTCTCTCTGGCAGGGCCAGAATAAGGGTTGCAGGTGGCGACTCCGCTCCGTCCGCTCCCCCCAGAGATCCTTTTGCCTGTGGAGCTTTTCTCCTCTGCTCCCCTCCTGGGCCTTCTTGGTTGGACTCTGACCGAGGACAGAGCCGGCTATAACTCAACTCTGCCCCAATCCCCCGTCTCGAGGCCTGAGATCAGGAACCGCAGACCCCTGAGCCGGCCGCAGCCTTGTGCTGTCAGACCGTCCCAAAGACCCACAACTAAAGACACAGTTATAAAAATGGCCTCTGATTATATATGATTCTATTAAGTGCTACAGTAAAGTGCTTCCTCCACGCTCACTCACTACATGGTTCCCCCTGACTTTTGGTTCCCCCCAACTCCTCTATTCCAGGTCGGGGCAGCACTACGGTGCTTTAGACACCCCTGCAGCACGGGAGTGGTGTAGTGTTGAGTGTGTGGTTGGGGTCCTGTGTGGTGCTCCATCCTTACCTCGGAGAGGAGATACCACACCTCGTTCTGAGGTGCTGTACCCCTGTGGCGACTGAACCCTCAGGGGCGCCACATTCCCCCCTGGTGAAACACAGCACGTCCGCGGGCTGCAATAGAGTAAAAGATTGGTACATTTCAAACATTCAAAAATTTTTAAATGCTTTGTAAACAATAAACAATCTTCCCTTTATGGGAGGCTCAGATACTTTAACGTTACAGGATATATGGTATAAACATATTCAACATTAAAGAGACATTATGCATGTAGAAAAATATTATAGAAAAAGTGTTAGCTCACCAGCATGAGGGACCTGTCCAAAACCCTCAACGTAAGCCCTGGGGTGGCTGCAGGGCATGAAGATCCCGAGTTGGACCTCCAGTAGAGCCACAACCAGACAGGTTTTGCTTCTGAGGTCAGAGGTAGAGATGATTTCGCATAAAACCAATAGGGGGCACCTAAATAGGTGCAAACTATGTACAATGTAAGTCTGTCTACTGCTCAATGTCCGCAGGGACAAATGTTTGTTTCAGATAAACCGGGTGTAAAGACGAGCATGAAAACAAATAAAAGTTCACACAACAGGGAGGTGTATCCTCCGGGGCTGCTCAACAGTGGGATCCCCACTGGGGAAAAGGCTCATGCTTGCCAACGGAGCCTGACCGGTCCTCTGTGACCAGGTGCGTGGGGGCATCTTCTTTAAACACCCTGTGGACATCCAGGGCATACCACCCACGCTCCCCGTGGTGGCGGGTGAAGGACACCAGATCACCCGGGTAGAGATTCCGGCCAGGGTGGCCCTGCTCCAGATGCAGCTCGACGTCCCGCCGGTTGACGAAGACGTCCCAGTTAAACTGTGGGCTACGGATGAAGCCCAATCCTGCCTCCTGGTGGAAGCGCACGATAAGGCCTTCCTCCCGGCGGCTTGGACGGATGGCCTCCGCCTGATGGGCCTTTGTTTTAGCAGCTTTGGCGTGCACCTCCAGGCGCTCACAGCGGATCCTCCTCTCTCGCCGCTCCTTCTCGAGCTGGAGGAGCTCCTTACGGCAGAACTGCTCCCACCTCCTCGCTTCAGACAGGGTCTCCCGGCGGAAGCCCATCAGGTACCCCCCCCGGTTGTCCCAGGAAACTCTTCTGCCGCCAGGCAGGCGACCGGAGGTGCGGGCAGCGGCAATAACAGGGGGCGTTGCTGGCCCTCAATTGGTGCGGACCGGTCCAGGTTGGGGCAGGTGTGTACCCAGGAGAGTGCAGGGTTCTCCGGATTGGGAGTCGGGAGGCATAGTAGGCCTCCGGGAGAGGCGGTGGCTTCGGCCTCGACCTCCAGAGCCATGAGTTGCACCCAAACGATGGCGCCCGGGGACAGGGGTGACGGCAGGAGATCTAGGAGGGCTTCGGTGCATCCCGCGCCCGGGATAGGGGTTTCGGCCTTACCCGCTCTTGGGCTGCACAGGGCCTCCTGGGCTTCCTCCGCCTGGGCTGGGGCCTCAGTAGTCAGGCGCGACGAGCTTTGGTGGCGGGCCTTGATCTTGCGCAGCACCTCTTCCCTCCATTCGGCAGCGGCCAGTTGTTGGGTCTCTTCGACCCTCCGGGTCAGATCCTGCGTTTCACCGCGGAGGAACTCGGCCTCTTTCACGGTCAGGTGTATTCCCTCCATAGTGAGGGAGGTGGCAGCTGGTGGGCCAGCGACGGAGGGCATCTCCTTCGCGGCGTCCATCTCTGCTGCAGGGTGCGGTCTCTCTGGACTTGTTGTGGCTACACTCTGTCTCCTCCTCCTTTTGGGGCGGCTCCAGGGCGGCTGGCTGACGGGCACACCTTGGGACGTCCCATCCATCTTGACGGACACTACTATGCGGACAGTCTCTGATGCAAGGGGCGGTCTGTATTTTTGGCGCCATTGGGGAGCCAGGCCCACGATAGGAGGTCTTAGGTGGCTGTCGTTTTTGCACATAATGGCGTCCGTTGTTCTTGGGCGGACGCCACATTGAGTGTATAAAGACAGTCTTTTGTGAAACGCGCACAGTACCCGGCAGCAATGGCGATTAACTTCTTCCGTTGCTGCGGGCACGCAATCCTGCCGACTACGCCATGTTTGTGATGCCCTCCCTGAGCCGTTTGGGGGGTGTACTCGGATGGCGGGCCGGTGGTATGTTGTGGCGGGATGTCGTCGTGGCCGTGGCCCGGTCCGTGCCCAGGGCTGTCACAATAAAAAGATGGGCTTTTGGATGAGTGGTTGTTCGACTACGCCACCTGTGGTTTCTGGTGAAGGCCACCAGCACTGCAACAGTCCTCTGAGGCTGATGTTCTGGCAGCCTGGTTGGTACTACTCCCCACAGGTGGAGCGGCGCCTCAGGGCAGCGTAAGAAGAGAGAGGGGGTATACAGAGTAGAGCGCTGGCGGGTGCAGAGCCGCGGAGGAATGAACAGTCAGAGGCAGTAATTGAAGTCATCCAAGTCTTTACTCACAGTTCTGCTTTCTCAGCTCAGAGCTTCTCTCTGCTGTCACACGGCGAGCTGCGGCCGCCAGGGTGGGGTTCAGCACACTCCGGGTAGTTCAGGTGCACTTGACAGGACCCACGCTCTAGTGTGTTCCTCTCTTTGGTTGTACTTGTACAGCCTTGTGTCCCCCACTGAGTCCCGTACAGGTACTGCGATGTCCTATATGGGTAACTTGTAGATCCAGGACCGACTGGGTGCCCTTTTTGGTGACTGTGGTGTGAACGTGGCGTTAGGCCGGGTCCCTCTGGATAAACGCAGATTAAGGAATACAGGTGGCGACTCCGCTCTGTCCGTATCCCCCTGGGATCCACTTAAGCCTCCAGACTTTTCTGACAGGAACATGAAGTGCAAAGTCAGATAATCGGGGACCGGTACCCCCTCTTGCGGCAGGGTCTCTCTGGCAGGGCCAGAATAAGGGTTGCAGGTGGCGACTCCGCTCCATCCGCACCCCCCTCAGATCCTTTTGCCTGTGGAGCTTTTCTCCTCTGCTCCCCTCCTGGGCCTTCTTGGTTGGACTCTGACCGGCGATAGAGCCGGCTATAACTCAACTCTGACCCAATCCCCCGTCTCGAGGCCTGAGACCGGGAACCGCAGACCCCTGAGCCGGCCGCAGCCTTGTGCTGTCAGACCGTCCCAAAGACCCAAGACTAAAGACACGGTTATAAAAATGGCCTCTGATTATATATGATTCTATTAAGTGCTAAAGTAAAGTGCTTCCTCCACCCTCACTCACTACATGGTTCCCCCTGACTTTTGGTTACCCCCAACTCCTCTATTCTGGGTCGAGGCAGCACTATGGTGCTTTAGACCCCCCTGCAGAACAAGATTGGTGTAGTGTTGAGTGTGTGGTTGGGGTCCTGGGTGGTGCTCCATCCTTACCTCGGAGAGGAGATACCACACCTCGTTCTGAGATGCAGTACCCCTGTGGCGACTGAACCCTCAGGGGCGCCACAAATGTAACACCAAATGTGTAAAGAGGGTCCAATGCCCCTGCAATATCCAAGTCCAGTTCAATCTATTTTAGCTAGCACATATAAAGAACATCTATGCATAGGTATAAATAGCAATTGAAAAAAAGTGCATGTGACGGGGGCAATGTAGAAAATTGATAATGCCAGCAAATCCAAAGTTCATATAAAAGCACAGGTCTAGTAGTTCAAAGCTCAAATAGTCTATAGTAGAAAAAGACCTGTACTGAAACACAGTCTACCTGTTAGTAGACAGCACAGAACCCACGTATACAATACAAGCAGAATGGTTGCTGATAGACCTGTGCATCATCAGTGGCTTCTGGTAGACCTGTACATGATCAAATGGATGAGGGAAGAGCCTGTTCTCCTGTTATGTATATGCTCCTGCCCCAGCATCAGCACATCAAACTCCATAAAACAGACACATTACCTTTGCAGATGATTTTTTTGTGTTTACCAGTGTAATCAGACCCAAATTTAAAATAATGCTTTGTAAAAATAATATCAAGAAGTCACATCAAAACTCCAATCTTCATATCAGATCCAGTGTTATCTTGGTATAATTTATTACGTATAACAGTAAATCCTTTATCATTTTGAACACAAGTATATCAACTTTTTAAATCTAAAGAACAAATCAAAGTGACTTCTGAGATATCCAGAGTATTAATACACTGCAAAAATCATTTGTAGCTAATGATAGGTGCATTTGTATCCTTATATCAAGATAAGTCTTTGTCTAATGCCAAGATGTCTCATGTTCTATGGACTTTGATTAAAATTTGGGCAAACAAGTCCTTGTGAACATAGGGTTAAAATATTGATTCTTCAGTCTATATTTAATGCTATCGCCATTATTTTTTACTAGATGGATGGCATTGAATTGAAGTAAAAAGAATATTGCATAATTATTAATTCTGATAATTCTATCATTAGAACGAGGGACTGGAGATTTACATTCCCAATCACAATCCACTGCTCTTCTTGGCACAATATATGCATCTGCATCATGTGCACATAAGTATTGGAAGACGACCACCATACCAACTACCACTGCATAAACTAAACTACTATCAGTTCCCAGTGGAGACGTGGCTGTGCTAATTTCATCTTATAATTTATTTATGTTAGTGAACAAACCTTGATTGTGAGAAAAGTAAAATGCGATTCCGCAGCTGCCAATTCAGAGATGGAGACTGGGCCAGCAATATCCAATCACTCCACTGGCAGAACAGGCTACAATATATCAACATAATTCATTTCTGGCATTCAGAAAATATTTGGGAGCAGAATTGTAAAGATTAATGTAGGATTTAGTATGGAGTGGATATTTATTGTAAGAAACAAACATGATGTGAGTCATGTCTTAAAATCATTTCACTTTAAAGTAATTTTTCTTAAATGGTCACTGTGCTTTCAGACCACTAGATCTCATTTGATGTATTATGGGCAAAAACCCAAAGAGATGAACTTTAATATAAGTTGGTGTGCATGCAGCATGTAAGCGTGTGTTCACACTGGCCACCAAACAGACAAAACCCAAGATAAAAACATAATAAGCAAATACCCCGCAGTAAATAGATAAATATCAATAGTGCATGAAAATAATATAGGATGCTTAATTAACATAATTTTGATTTAAAAAAAAAGTAAAAGCCACCCCACACGTCAAGGTGACCCTATTCGGGACAGTCCTAACCTCTATTATTAAAAGCTTACCATTTGTCAAGTGACGTACATTTGAATAAGTCCAATATGACTAACCAGATTAATTACAGGTTTTGGTATAAATTATATTACCACATGTCAAACAATTTACCAGTTGGTGCAGTAGATTCTAAGAAAACCAACAGATGCAACATTGATGATCTGCATATTTTGAGTCTGTGTATTTGAATAATTAATTGAAAGGCGGTGTGTTCAAAATAATAGCAGTGCGGAGTTCAATTAGTGAGGTCAATCATTCTGTGAAGAAACAGCTGTGAATCAGGTCGCCCTTATTTAAGGATGAAGTAAGTATTTGTGTACATTTCTCCTTGAAAGCCTGATAAATATGGTTCGTTCGAGACAGTGTTCAGAAGAAATGCGTACTTTGATTAAAAAGTTGATTGGAGAGGGTAAAAGTTATAAAGAAGTGCAGACAATGATAGGCTGTTCAGCTAAAATGATCTGCAATGCTTTAAAATGGAAGACTACCATTCGAATGAGAAAAAAGGAAAGGATGATCCAGCATATCAGGCTAGTTTCTTAAAATAAAACATAGCTTTTATTGTGCTCATTAAAACATTGCTACACATCAATTGTCCATGTGGTGCACTACAAGGATCAGGACCCAAGCGTTTCAACGTTTAAGTCTTAATCAGTTGTGCATTTACCATTCGAATGGGTCGAATGATAGTCAGAATGGCAAAGGCTCAGCTAATGATCAGCTCCAGGAGATCAAAGACAGTCTTAAGTTACCTGTGAGTACTGTGACAGTTAGAAGACGCTAGTGTTGAGCCACCCCCGTAGTGTTCGGGTTCGGTTCGGTTCGTCGAACACCGGGATGTTCGAGGAACTGTTCGTCGAACTGTTCGTCGAACACCTTAGAACACCGTCGAACACCGTTAAAACCAATGGCAGGCAAACAAAAACACATAGAAACACATAGAAAACACCTGCAAAGGTGTCCAAAAGCTGACAAACTGCTCAGAAGACACTCTCTTTAAAAAAGCCGGCCGGCAAATTCAGCAGCGGCATACACCGGTACCCGACAATTTAGACAAGAAGGAATAGAGCATCACACATAGATTAGATAGATAGAAACATGTCAGTCACACATATAAGAAGCACAGTGACAGTGTTGGTTACTGCACTTGTCATTTAGTGTAAAGGATTTATTAAAAAAAATATTAGTGTTTTCATGCACCGTCTCTTTAAAAAAGCCGGCCGGCAATTCAGCATCTGTACCCGACAATTTAGAACAGAAAGAATAGAGCTTCACACATAGATTAGATAGATAGAAACATGTCAGTCACATATATAATAAGTACAGTGATAGTGTTGCTTACTGTACTTGTCATTTAGTGTAAAGGATTTATTTAAAAAAATAATAGTGTTTTCATGCACTGTCTCTTTAAAAAAGCCGGCCGGCAATTCAGCAGCGGTACCCGACAATTTAGAACAGAAAGATAGAGCATCACACATAGATTAGATAGATAGAAACATGTCAGTCACATATATATGAAGTACAGTGATAGTGTTGGTTACTGTACTTGTCATTTAGTATTAAAATAAAGGATTTATTATTAAAAAAATTGGCGTGGGGTTCCCCTTAATTTTAGGCTCTAGCGGAGGTTAAGCAGACGGCTGGGGCAGATGTTTGAAGCCTGGGAAGGGGGTAATACCCACGGAGCTTCCCAGGCTACTAATATCAGCCCCCAGCTGAATACATAGCCTTTACTAGCTATTAAAATGGGGGACCCCCCAAAAAAAATGACGTGGGGTCCCCCCTAATTTAATAGCTAGCAAAGGCTAGGCAGACAGCTGGGGGCTGATATTAATAGCCCAGGAAGGGAGCCATGAATATTGGCCCCCTCCCAGGCTAGAAACACCAGCCGTCAGCCGCCCCAGAAATGGCGCATTCATAGGATGCGCCAATTCTGGCACTTAGCCTCGCTCTTCCACGCTGCCCTGGTGCGGTGGCAGGGGGTAATAGGGTTGGGGTTGATGTCAGCTTATAATGCCAGGTGACATCAAGCCCAGGTTAGTAATGGAGAGGCGTCTATAAGACACCCCCATTACTAACCCCATAGTCAAAGTTAAAAAAAACACAAACACCCAGAATAAAGTCCTTTAATTGAAATAAAGACACAATCCTTTATTGTTCTAAATTAAACCATACTTACCATCACGCCCATTCCAGCTGAAGCCAACGATCTCCTGCAATAAAAGAAAAATAATAAAGCAACCTCATCCTTACCTTTCCATGGTTCCCACGACAGCTTCAGCTCTGCTACATCGAGATGACAGGCTGGACCGCAGCAGAACGCTGCCATCCAGCCTGTCATCCCGCAGACACTGAGAAGCGCAGGCTTGCTTGCGCTGCTCAGCGTCTCTCTGTGACGACATCCAGATGAGCCGAGTTCATGTCCAATGAACTCGGCTCACCTCATGCACGTCACTGACAGCGTGGGAAAATTCTCACGCTGAAGCGCTGATTGCAGGAGAATTTTCCCACGCTGTCAGTGACGTGCAGGAGGTGAGCTGAGTTCATTGGACATGAGCTCACCTCATGCACCTCACTGACAGCGTGGGAGAATTCTCCTGCACTCAGCACTTCAGCGTGAGAATTTTCCCACGCTGTCAGTGACGTGCATGAGGTGAGCCGAGTTCATTGGACATGACCTCGGCTCATCTGGATGCCGTCACAGCGAGACAGTGAGGAGCGCAAGCATGCCTGCGCTTCTCAGTGTCTGCGGGATGACAGACTGGATGGCAGCGTTCTGCTGCGGTCCAGCCAGTCATCTCGATGTAGCAGAGCTGAAGCTGTCGTGGGAACCATGGAAAGGTAAGGATGAGGTTGGTTTATTATTTTTCTTTTATTGCAGGAGATCGTTGGCTTCAGCTGGAATGGGTGTGATGGTAAGTATGGTTTAATTTAGAACAATAAAGAATTGTGTCTTTATTTCAATTAAAGGACTTTATTCTGGGTGTTGTGTTTTTTTTAAATACTTTACTAGAAATTCATGGCGGTCATGTCTAATACTGGCGTGACCCCATGAATTTTGGGCTTGGGGCCAGCTGATAATACCAAGCTGGCCCTAACCCCTTTATTACCCAGTGAGCCACCGCACCAGGGCCCTGGATGAGTTGGGTACAGCGCCAGAAGATGGCGCTTCTATGAACGCGCCATTTTCCGGGGTGGCTGCGGACTGCAATTTGTAGCGGGGGGGGGCCCAGAAAGCTTGGGCCTCCCTGCGCTGCAGATTCCAGCCCCCAGCTGCCTAGTTGTACCTGGCTGGACACAAAAATAGGGCGAAGCCCCACGTACTTTTTTTTTAATTATTTCATGAAATTCATGAAATAATTAAGAAAAAAAGGCCTTCCCTATATTGTTGTGTCCGGCCAGGTACAAATAGGCAGCTGGTGGTTGGAGGCAGCCCGTTCCTGCCTGCTGTACCTGGCTGGACACAAATATAGTGCGAAGCCCCACTTCAATTTTTTTTAATTTTTTCATGAAATTCATGAAATAATTAAGAAAAAAAGGGCTTCCCTATATTGTTGTGTCCGGCCAGGTACAAATAGGCAGCTGGTGGATGGGGGCAGCCCGTTCCTGCCTGCTGTACCTGGCTGGACACAAATATAGTGCGAAGCCCCACTTCAATTTTTTTAAATTATTTCAGGAAATTCATGAAATAATTTAAAAAAAATTGACGTGGGGCTTCGCACTATATTTGTGTCCAGCCAGGTACAGCAGGCAGGAACGGGCTGCCCCCAACCACCAGCTGCCTATTTGTACCTGGCCGGACACAACAATATAGGGAAGCCCTTTTTTTCTTAATTATTTCATGAAATAATTTAAAGAAAATTGACGTGGGGCTTCGCCCTGTTTTTGTGTCCAGCCAGGTACAACTAGGCAGCTGGGGGCTGGAATCCGCAGCGCAGGGAGGCCCAAGCTTTCTGGGCCACCCCCGCTGCAAATTGCAGTCCGCAGCCACCCCGGAAAATGGCGCGTTCATAGAAGCGCCATCTTCTGGCGCTGTACCCAACTCATCCAGGGCCCTGATGCGGTGGCTCACTGGGTAATAAAGGGGTTAGGGCCAGCTTGGCATTATCAGCTGGCCCTAAGCCCGAAATTCATGGGGTCACGCCAATATTAGACATGACCACCATGAATTTCTAGTAAAGTATTTAAAAAAAACACAACACCCAGAAAAAAGTCCTTTAATTGAAATAAACACACAATTCTTTATTGTTCTAAATTAAACCATACTTACCATCACGCCCATTCCAGCTGAAGCCAACGATCTCCTGCAATAAAAGTAAAATAATAAAGCAACATCATCCTTACCTTTCCATGGTTCCCACGACAGCTTCAGCTCTGCTACATCGAGATGACAGGCTGGACCGCAGCAGAACGCTGCCATCCAGCCTGTCATCCCGCAGACACTGAGAAGCGCAGGCTTGCTTGCGCTCCACAGTGTCTCTCTGTGAGGGCATCCAGATGAGCCGAGTTAATGTTCAATGAACTCGGCTCACCTCATGCACGTCACTGACAGCGTGGGAAAATTCTCCTGCACTCAGCGCTTCAGCGTGGGAGAATTCTCACACTGAAGCGCTGAGTGCAGGAGAATTCTCCCACGCTGTCAGTGACGTGCAGGAGGTGAGCTGAGTTCATTGGACATGAGCTCACCTTATGCACGTCACTGACAGCGTGGGAAAATTCTCCTGCACTCAGCGCTTCAGCGTGGGAGAATTCTCACGCTGAAGCGCTGAGTGCAGGAGAATTCTCCCACGCTGTCAGTGACGTGCAGGAGGTGAGCTGAGTTCATTGGACATGAGCTCACCTTATGCACGTCACTGACAGCGTGGGAGAATTCTCCTGCACTCACCGCTTCAGCGTGAGAATTTTCCCACGCTGTCAGTGACGTGCATGAGGTGAGCCGAGTTCATTGGACATGAACTCGGCTCATCTGGATGTCGTCACAGAGAGACGCTGAGCAGCGCAAGCAAGCCTGCGCTTCTCATTGTCTGCGGGATGAGAGGCTGGATGGCAGCGTTCTGCTGCGGTCCAGCCTGTCATCTCGATGTAGCAGAGCTGAAGCTGTCGTGGGAACCATGGAAAGGTAAGGATGAGGTTGCTTTATTATTTTTCTTTTATTGCAGGAGATCGTTGGCTTCAGCTGGAATGGGCGTGACGGTAAGTATGGTTTAATTTAGAACAATAAAGGATTGTGTCTTTATTTCAATTAAAGGACTTTATTCTGGGTGTTTGTGTTTTTTTTAACTTTGACTATGGGGTTAGTAATGGGGGTGTCTTATAGACGCCTCTCCATTACTAACCTGGGCTTGATGTCAGCTGGCATTATAAGCTGACATCAACCCCAACCCTATTACCCCCTGCCACCGCACCAGGGCAGCGTGGAAGAGCGAGGCTAAGTGCCAGAATTGGCGCATCCTATGAATGCGCCATTTCTGGGGCGGCTGACGGCTGGTGTTTCTAGCCTGGGAGGGGGCCAATATTCATGGCTCCCTTCCTGGGCTATTAATATCAGCGCCCAGCTGTCTGCCTAGCCTTTGCTAGCTATTAAATTAGGGGGGACCCCACGTCATTTTTTTGGGGGGTGTCCCCCATTTTAATAGCTAGTAAAGGCTATGTATTCAGCTGGGGGCTGATATTAGTAGCCTGGGAAGCTCCGTGGGTATTACCCCCTTCCCAGGCTTCAAACATCTGCCCCAGCCGTCTGCTTAACCTCCGCTAGAGCCTAAAATTAAGGGGAACCCCACGCCAATTTTTTTAATAATAAATCCTTTATTTTAATACTAAATGACAAGTACAGTAACCAACACTATCACTGTACTTCATATATATGTGACTGACATGTTTCTATCTATCTAATCTATGTGTGAAGCTCTATTCTGTCTGTTATAAATTGTCGGGTACAGATGCTGAATTGCCGGCCGGCTTTTTTAAAGAGACAGTGCATGAAAACACTATTATTTTTTTTGATAAATCCTTTACGCTAAATGACAAGTACAGTAAGCAACACTGTCACTGTACTTCGTATATATGTGGCTGACATGTTTCTATCTATCTAATCTATGTGTGAAGCTCTATTCTGTCTGTTATAAATTGTCGGGTACCGCTGCTGAATTGCCGGCCGGCTTTTTTAAAGAGACGGTGCATGAAAACACTATTATTTTTTTTGATAAATCCTTTACGCTAAATGACAAGTACAGTAAGCAGCACTTTCACTGTACTTCGTATATATGTGGCTGACATGTTTATATCTATCTAATCTATGTGTGAAGCTCTATTCTTTCGGTTCTAAATTGTCGGGTACCGGTGTATGCCGCTGCTGAATTGCCGGCTTTTCATGTTTCACTGTTGGCACTGTTCCCATCGATTTGGGCAATCACTGTAATGCCACAACCACCATGGCTGTGGCATTACAGTGAGTGGCAGACAATCCCTGCATGATTGGTGCTCTAAATAGCGCCAGACATGCAGGACACGCTTTTGGTGCACGAACAGTTATCGAACATAACCTCGAACAGCCGAATTTTTTGCAAATCATTCGGGTTCGTCGAACAACTCGAACACCGCCCAAAACAGCTCGAATTTGAGATTGGCGAACAGTTCTAGTCGAACACCGCTCATCTCTAGAAGACGCCTGTGTGAAGCTAATTTCTTACCAAGAAGTCCCTGCAAAAAGTACGAAAAGTGGACAGTAGAAGATTGGAAATGGGTGATTTGGAGTAATGAGACGAAAGTCAATAGACTAGGCTCTGATGAGTGCAAATAGGTCTGGAAAAAACAAGGTAAAAAGGGGCTAACAGATTGAGAAATTGAAGGAACTGTCAAGTTCAGTGGAAGAAGCCTGATGATATGGGGTTGTTTCACAGCCAAAGCCATTGGATATTTCACCATGATCAATGGTGGTCTCAGTGCTGAAAAATATATATATACTCAAGGAGATGCAACAAAAATTTGAGGAAACGGGCTATCCTCTTGACTTGTTACAACAATCCATGCAATCTCCAATTTGTACACGCACCCCAACATCTAACCGGATCCCGTTTGTACATAAATACCATCCGGCAGCATTCATACTCCATAAAAAAATCTGACAACACTGGAACATTCTTAAAAGCGCCTATCCATCTGTACCTGAATTAAATTATCCTTCCCTCCCATGTTTCAAAAGAGACCCTAATATTAAAGATCGTCTCATCCATGCCGATTTTGGCATGGCAAAAAGCTCGCCATGCCAGGGGTTTCTGGAGACACCAAAGACTGGTACGTTCCTTTGTCATCAGTGCTACCAATGTGGCAACATTCTCCGTGGGAACACCATATATCATCCTCACTTGGGTAAACAATATCCCATCAAAGATTATCACATGATTAATTCCACTTTTGAAGTATGCCTCATCAAGTGCCCCTGTGGCCTTATTTATATAGGTAAAATGACCCAGCCCATTAGGGATCGTATTTCTAAGCACAAGTCCACCATACGCTAAAAGAATTTGCTGCTCCCATTACCATACCATTTTGCCTCGGCCAATCATTCAGTGTTTCAATTGAAATTTCAGGTGATTGAGCATGTCCCTCCACCACGACGTGGAGGGGACTGCATTCGCATGCTCAAATACAGGGAGGCCTACTGGATACACAAATTGCAATCTTTAAGTTCTAGAGTTCTTAACAGGGAATTTGACCTCCTCTTGTACACTTGAACGGTTCATAGTTGTGATTACTACGACATTGTTCTACTTAAAGCCCCCTACATGTTTTGTAATAATCTCTTTGAGACTTGTTCCTGTGCCATCACTGTCTCAGCAATGTATATGACCCAATTATGCTAGTTTTTGACTCTGACCATAAGAATTTCCAGTGAATATGTTCGATTCCATTATGATGGTTCTCCCTGAAGATAACTTGATATAAGGTATAGTATTTGCATAAGTACTAATTGATCTATTCATATGTCTAACAAATACCTTGTTATTTTCTAGAATCTGCCTTAACATCCACATTTCCCCTCCTGATTCCCATCCTACACCTCCGGACCATCCCTTACAACCTTGGTTCCACCCATTCTTGCCATCCCCAGTAATGGACGCTATCTGTAGCACTGTGGAACGCATAATATCGGTGGTGGAATGCACTCGGTGCGTCACCTCCGCCCATGTGATCCACCGACATCCAATAAGACCTGTCGATGTCATCGTGGCGTCATTTCCGGTCTCGCAGGTTAGGACCTGCAGGACCGGAAATGACACCACGATGACTGGAGCACATCCACGGCGTATACATCACACTGACACCAATCCTGGGCTCCTAATTGCCTCTAGATTCTGCCCAATCTCTATTTAAATGCCCTTCTAGCATTTCTCTCCTGGCGCCAAAAGGAACAAACGGTGGATACCGTGCTCCCACTGCCAGGACTTCCTCCTCCACTTTCAGTTTGCACTAGGGGTATTTTTCCCCTGCTTCTACCATTCCTGCTATTAGACTGGTACTTCCATTAAATCTATATACTCACCTTCTTTATGTATCCAGAGCTACCGCTCCTTTGGACACCTGTCCATTACAGGCTCACCGGTTACAATTTACTGGTACGCTTTTCATCCTTTTTTCTTTTTCCTTCCCCTTTTTCCCTGTCCCCATCCCTTTGTACCCATTGACATGTGTTGATTCCTGTCGTTTACTGATATTGTCATTGTTATATTCACTTTGATACATGACTATTTTTACTGTGACCTCACACTTGTACCACCATTTATTTCTGTTTTGTTATTTTATTTTGGTACACTGATGAAGGTTAACTGTGACCGAAACATTTACTTTTATTTTTTGTACTTCATTTCCCCTATTAAAATTTGATAAAGAATCTATTTGAGTCATATGAGTGCCAAGTTTTTCAATATAGACTATTGGCTTTGGACCTTACTTGTGCACCAACCCACTCCAGGAGTGCGGTAGTTTTTTGTATACTCAGTGCTGAGCTATGTGTGAGTATCCAACAAGACAAGTTACTTTGCACACTCCAGTACTATGGGTATGAATAGGATGACATAGTGTTCCAGCAGGACAAAGACCAGAAGCATACATCGAGATTGGCGAAAAAATGGTTCAATGACAATGAAGTAGAGGTGCTGGATTAGCCTCCACAGCCCCCAGACCTCAACCCAATTGAACCCTTATGGATAGAGTTGAAGAAAAAACTGTATACATACCCAAGTGAGTCGACCAGTATGCACCAACTTTGGGAATGTGTAGAAGAGACCTGGGATCAGATTTTGGTCAAGACATAATTGAATCTGATCAAGAGCATGCCCAGAAGGATTCAGGTAGTGTTGAAAGACAAAAATGGATTTATAAAATATTTAAACAATAATAAAAATTTTAATTTAGATTTCTGGAGCAAAACAGTAACAATGCAGTGACATGACAAGAATCTGCATAACTAATCATAGGCAAAATAGTCGCAAGTCAAATTTATGTATGAGATAGCCAAGATGATTGTCTATAAAATAATGGTAGTCTCATGTTCTAAGTAGTAGTGGATAGTGAGATATAGAGCTTGAAAGTCAAAAGTTCAAAACATTGTTACCCTTTTGCTCATCACTGTATATATAGCGCTGTCCTCAGTAGTGTAGCTACCAGGAGGGCAGAGGGTGAGGTCACCCCAGACCCCTGAATCATAGAGGCCCACCCGAATCTTACACCACTCCAAACTGTATCTCTGTGGGCAGCACACCAATACAGTTCATCTTTACATTCTGAATGGCCTCACTATCTTTGCACCCCATATACTATACAATACCATCAATTTTTGTGTTCGAACAGTCTTAGAGGGATCTATCCACTGTGGGTTAGTGTCAGACCAATAGCGGTGGTTTTGTTTGTTAACTTCACCATTCACAAAAAAGTTTGCCTCATCACTGAACATAATGTTCTGTGTAAACTGAGGGTCCTGTTCCAATTTTTGTTTTGCCCATTCTGCAAATTCAGTGCGCCGATCTGGGTCATCCTAATATTCGCCGAAGGGATGTTTGACTGATGCCACTCTCAAGTGACATGCGGCGAGTTCTACGCTGTGGGCTCTTGCTGAATGAAGCTAGGACAGCCACTGATGTTTCTTCATTAATGACAGTTTTCTTGAGTCCACATTTTGGCAAATCCAACACTGAACCTGTTTCACGAAATTTGGCAAGCAGTTTGCTAACTGTAGCATGGGAGATGGGTGGTCTCGTAGGGTGTCTTGCATTGAAATCTGCTGAAATGACCTGGGTACTGCGTTCATCAAACATCAACACAATTTCTATCCGCTCCTCATGTGTTAACCTCTGCAACATGTCAATGGCTGTAAACAAAGAGAAACTTGTAAGTAACTCATGAAAGAATAAAGTTACGTTAAAACCAAGCACACCATTGTTTTTCTTATGAAATTCTCAATAAGTCTGATGTGTCACATGACCCTTTTCCCAATGAAAAAAATAAAGTTGGATCCAAAATGGCTGACTTCAAAATGGCCACCATGGTCACCATCCATCTGGAAAAGTTTTCCCCCTCCGATATACTAATATGCCACAAACAGGAAGTTGATATCACCAACCATTCCCATTTAATTTAGGTGTATCCATATAAATGGCCCACCCTGTAGTGTCCTCTCCAATTTACTGCCCATTTATCATACAACAGTATATCCACCTCCCAATCCAACCATAGATATCATCTAATCCTTTGTATTACTTGGATATTTGGGTTATTGTTGTGGATTTATCACTGCTAAAATCAGTAGAAATTACACCTGAATTACATTGTATGGCAGTAATGACATTGTGTCACCTTGTAAAAGGTTTCAGAGGTCAAGGTAGATAATTAAAGTCCATTTCATCTATATGCTAATGAATTGGCTGCGTGACCTGGTCTGGTCCCTTTAAATAACATCTGCTGCTCCTGTTGATGACACCACGGAATGTTGTGGTTTCTGGCTCCGCCCCTTTGCATTATGACATCACACACATTATATAAGGAGCTGCAGAGACAACATTCCATCTGAAAGTTGCAGTTATTGGAGAGAGAGGTAAGTCGGCTCTATGTCACCTCTTGTTGTGTCCTTCATTCTCTTCTTTCATCTATTTCTCATTTATTTTTTATTCATTAAGGATTCTTTATTCTATATAATACAACAGGTCCAAAATAAATACTGAACCCCTCAGATTAGGTGACGTACATGTTTTACAGCATTTCTTCCAATAGTAAAGACAGATACATCCCGTCACATCCTATATATCCAAGTGCAGAAATGACAGTGATTTACCGATTCTCCATCACATCTTATTGGTTTCTGACTTACTTGCTCATCACATCCATAGAATAGTTATAGAATAATTATAATTGAAAGAATCCCCTCAGCCATAACTGGAACACAACAACTTCTCAATTTTTGGGCCATGTATTGTTTTACAATCATTCAAATCTTGGAGATGAACGTTATATCCTGTAAAGCGAACACATGTAACCTGAAGATGCAGTAATTATGTAATTGTCTGGTGTTATTGAGACATATAGTGATATACAATCCAGATCAAAAACTTAAATCCAACCAATATTGGGAAATACCTGTACAACACCAATGTATATACATATTAGCTCCATATATAGTGAAACTATTTAAATAGTTCCCCATATTGGTAGGATTCCTATTGTTTGATCTCTAGTGTATTGAGCAATGCACTTCAATGGAAGCTGGCAGTAACAGCCACCACTTGGAAGATCACGGAATGTTGGGGTTGTTGATTCCGCCCCCATTAGATACTTCATGTGATGTCACTGAATGTTATGGTTGTTAGCTCTGCCCACATTAGCTCTTATTTTTCATGTCATGGAATGTTCTCGTTGCTGGTTTTGCCCCCATCATCTACTATTTGTAATGTTTTGGTTGTTGGTCCCTGATTTGGCACCCAGATAAGCCAAGCTGAAGGATGATGATAATGGACTTTATCTTGTTACCTCATGAACATTCTTGGTGTTGCCCCTCAGGAGGTGGCCAGTTGACATTTACTTGTGTTCAAATATATAAAGTGTGCTGCTTATCTGATGGTTAGTGCTGCGCTCACTCATTACTAGTGATGGGCGAGCACTAAAATGCTCGGGTGCTCATTGCTTGAGCCAAGCACATTCGAATACTCGGTTGCTCGACTCGAGCAATGAGCCCAATGTAAGTCTATGGGAAATTCAAGCATTTTTCAGGCGGGTCTTCTATACTGTTATTGCATATGCAGTGAGTGGCAGGTCTGCCCAAAATTTGGAAACACCCCAATACCCCTTTGAAAATTTGGATGCACCCCAATACCCCTTTGAAAATTTGGACGCACCCCAAAACCCCTTTGAAGAGACTTAGAGGATGTTCCCATAATTAGGAAGTGGGTCTCCCATACTGTTTGCCTATGCAGTGAATGCAAGGGTTGCCAAAAATTTGGAGGCACTCCAATGCCCCTTGGAAGAGACGTGGAGGTCGGAGGGCCTCCTGAAAACAATGTTCCCATTATTAGGAAGTGGGTCTCCCATTGTGTTTGTCTATGCAGTGAATTCAAGGGTTGCCAAAAATGGGCACTCGGCATGATGGGAGGAAGGAGGTTCAGGGTGAAGAATATGTGGTCCAGACTCACGGCTACTGAGAATTGACCGTGTGGAAGACAGGGTGGTGGTGGTGGTGGCTAAGTGACTGGAAGCATTATCTGCTATCCAACCAATAACCTTTTCACACTGCTCTGTATTCAATAGTGGTGTTCTGCGGTCCCCTATTAATTGGGACAGGAAGGTCGAGCGAGAAGATGTGGGTGTTTGTTGTGGCACAATTTCAGATTGCCCACGACCTTGGCCTCTGCATGCACCATCACATCAACTTCCCCGTCCCTTGCCACGTGCCTTGCCCATCTTAAATGAAGGACAATATCTTCCACGCTCACTACAAATGGCTGAATTTGGAGCGAACTTATATGTGATCCGTGTGACGGACAAACCACAGTTTTAAATAGCTGGCCTGTAGGTGACTATTTTGAACAGCAAACTTGTGTCAATAGCTTCACTGACACACTGAAATTTTTTTAATGGAGGCCAGAAATGGCAGTATTTTCAGTGCAAATATATGTGATCTGTGCGACGGACAAATCACAGTTTTAAATAGCTGGACCTGGCTGTATTCTGCAATGCCAACAAGCAAATAGCGCAGAAAAACGGTGTTCTCTGGTTTGCATTTTAAGCAAATAATGAGGATTAAGATCCAAAATAAAATTATTCCTGGCCACTGAGACCTGGGCCTATTTCTAGAAATATTTAACAGCAGCAGCAGCAGCAGACAAAACTGGAATAGAGCCTCTTGTGCTATATGCACTGCAGTCTGCTATATACACTGCCTGCCTGATATCTCTGCAGATGGATTAGTCCTCAGAAGGACTGTTTGTTGAGATGGATATGTGACTCTAATATCGTTTTGTATACCTACACTAACTAGAAACAAGAAAATCTCTCCCTAGCTCAGCAGCACCTCTCCCTACACTGTCTGATTCTGGAGTGACTGTGACAAGCACGGCGGTGTCAGTTCTGATATAGACCTGATGACGCTGTGCAGCCATCCAATCACTATAATGCCACAACCACCATGGCTGCAGCATTACAATGAGTGGCAGGCAATCCCTGCATGTTGATTGGCGCTCTAAAGAGCACCATATATGCAGGGAGGGGACCCGAGCGCCCGCCGAGCAACCTGGAAATACTCGTCGAGTGCCGAGCATCTCGAGTAGTGAGATGCTCGAGCGAGCACCGAGCAGTAGCGAGCATGCTCGCTCATCACTACTCATTACATGTAAGTGCATTACTCTGTCTGGGTCTCCTACCACATCCAAAATATATTGAACCCCATATTAGAGCCACCACTCCTGAATTTGTCTCTTCCTATCCTACCCCTGGTATATGGGGAGAGATATCTACTCCTGTGGGAGGGATAGTTTATAGTGGCGTGGATGGAGCACACTTGATCACTCCAAAAAATAAACCAGGAGGAGATAGACAGGATGACTGAGGCACAATTGTCACCTCAGGCCTCCACCTATCCTAGACAGGTTGGGAGTTAAACTAGCAAATAAACTAAATAAATATGCTAATATAATGAATGGAATAGTGAAACAATAAGTTCTATTCATACTCTTAATGAGGAGGCTGCTCAGGTTAGGAAGGTAGCCCTTCACAGAATTACCCTTAACTACCCGTTAGCAATTGAAGGTGGAACTTGTGCTGTTATAGCTGAGGAATTCTGCTTCTGGATTGAAGATGCACATGATTAAAATGAGAGAAACATGGACATGGTAAAAGAGCTGCAACAAAAAGCTAGAGACATACATCCAAGGAGGGATGGAATTCCTTCTCCTGGATGGAGTCTATCAGAGTTTGGTTAAACAATATACTCTTAACTTTGCTAAAGCCAATAGTGGTAGTGATAGGATTGATTGTATTCATCTTGATTGCCTGGAAATTATTAATGTGATGTGTTTCTCATTGCAGGAAATGAATTATACTTTGGAATCACTGTCGACACAGACAGAAGAGGACCAATAATATGTCCGCCCCTGATTTTAACCATAGGAAGGATGACACTACAGCTACAGAGGTGACCGTCTGATAGCCTAGCTCGACTACCCACCTCTCCTGAAGACCCTTTCAGCCTTTTGAGACTTGGGTGGAGGACATCATCTCTGAAAATAGGGTCCCAGAGCTGCACCCCAACAGTTTGAGCAGCACTCTCACTCTCCGGAGTGTTTCTTGTGGTGGGATGCAGGTCTGGACAACAGTCGTCTGTCGTCCTTCTATTAGATAGATAGGAATGAATGTATGTGTGTCTATGCTTTAATAAAGATTGAGGAATGCTTAGATGAAATGACAACTATAAGGCAGCCAGGAATGGATGTCAGACATCCCATCATCTATGCAGACTAGCTGCATACTTCGTGTAGTACGGGCTGTCAAAGGGGTCATTTCACAATAGGCAGGAACATAGGTAGCGCAGGTCTGGACCGCTGTCGTCATCCTATTAGGTAGATAGGAATGAATGTATGTGTGTCTATGCTTTAATACAGATTGAGTGAATGCTTAGACGAAATGGCAACTATAAGGCAGCCAGGAATGGATGTCAGACATCCCATCATCTATGCAGACTAGCTGTATACTTTGTGTAGTACGGGCTGTCAAAGGGGTCATTTCACAATAGGCAGGAACATAGTTAGCTAGGTTACATAATGTGTAATAATGAAACTATCAAAGGGTGAGGTACTGTGGAAGAAATGACAATTCCATTGTCCTCCCTTTGATCTTAATATCTCTACATTTTGTATAATAATTAGAAAATGTTCAATAAAAACAATTTGAACAAGAAATAGAATATCTTTTCGTGACTCCTTCATGAACATTGTGTATACTAAATACTAAAATACTGTAAGAGCCGCCCCCGGCTGAGCCAAGCTGAAGGGGGAGAATGGACTTTATCTGGTCACTTCATGAACATTCTTGATGTTGTCCCTCAGGAGGGGCCAGTTGGCATTGTAGATGTGTATAACCTTATAAAATGTGCTGCTTATCTGATGGTTAGTGCTGCGCTCACTCATTACATGTAAGTGCATTACTCAGTCACTAAGCGCTCGCTCACACAGTCATCGATTCTCTCATGCGAGAGAATAGGGCCGATTATGCTGATGTCACTTGGAGCAAACTCTGTCAGAGTTTGAGCCAAGTGTAATCTTAGGCCACGTTCACACATACAGTATTTGGTCAGTATTTTACATTAGTATTTATAAGCCAAAACCAGGAGTGGAACAATCAGAGGAAAAGTATCATAGACACATGTGCACCACATCTGCATTTTTCACCCACTCCTGGTTTTGGCTTACAAATGCTGATATAAAATACTGACCAAATACTGAACATGTGAACGTTGCCTTAGTGTGATCTAACTCTGTTGCATAAGAGAATCGTATCATAGGTGCGGAAAAGACAGAGAACTTTTTAGTTCTCCAGCTTCTCTATTCTCTGTGTCCACGGTAATGGGACTGCACTTGGATGACATCCGAGTGCAGTCTGATATTTTACAAGCATGCTACAATTTTTTTTCTCATGCCGTATCTACATGAGAAAAAAATTGCAGATCTGCACTGCCCCGTATTATAACATTGGGCCTACTGCTACCTGATAAAACATCAGATAGCACTCAGCTATGTTATATTGTCCTGTGAGCGGGCCCTTATTGTAATAAACTAACTTTCTTTTCCCTTGCAACAGCTGTCATAACATTGGTTTATTACCCAAACATGACCCTCGTCTATTACTGAGAGCTGTAGAAGACCATGTACACTCCAGCAGTAATCACTTACATTTCCTTTGTGTAATATGATTAGAGTTGAGCCACCCCCCTGTAGTGTTCAGGTTCGGTTCGGTTCGTAGAACACCGGTATGTTCGCCGAACTGTTCGTCGAACACCGTTAAAACCAATGGCAGGCAAACAAAAACACATAGAAACACATAGAAAACACCTTCAAAGGTGTCCAAAAGCTGACAAACTGCTCAGAAGACACAACTAACACATGGAAAAGTGACAAGTACATATAGTCATGCGAAAAGAAAAGAGGTGGAGGAGTAAAAGGAGGGGGAGACACAGATATAGGCATGTCATGCCCTTCTAAAATCAAGAAAGGCTGGAGTAAAAATCTAAAATCAGCCTACCAACACCCAGACGTCGTGACAAGAAAATTAAAAAAAGAAATATCTTTAGGTAGAATGGCGGTTCCATTCAGAACACTTTCCTTACAAGACGTAGTGGTATCCCCGTTGGGAGTCGTGCCAAAAACGGAACCCAATACATTCGGACTAATCCACCATTTGTCATATCCAAGGGGCAGGTCAGTAAACGACAACATCAACGTGGAACCAGGAACAGTAGTATATACTGTACATCCTTTGACAAGGCAATCAGGCGGGTCAAGAAGTTGGGAAGGGCCACCCTAATGGCCAAAACAGACAATGAGGGGGCGCCTATTGGGCTGCTTCTGGGAAGGAGCATACTATATAGATCGCTGTTTGCCCATGGGGTGCTCCAGATCCTGCTCACTATTTGAGGCGTTTAGTTGCTTCCTCGAATGGGTTGTCATGGACGTTTCTAAGGGGGCACATATTATCCATTACCTCGACAACTTCTTATGCCTGGGCCCAAAAGATTCACCACAGTGTGAATACACGCGGCAGTCCACCTGTGAGAAGGAGAGAGCTGGAGGGAGAGCGGACACCACAGAGCCGAGGAGTTACATTGATGACATCTTAATAATCTGGACTGAGTCTGAACGAGAACTTCTAAATTTCCATGACGAATTCAATACATTTCATCCCACCATAAACTTGACATTGGACTACTCAAAAACGGAAATCAACTTCCTGGATATCACCATAAAAATTCAAAATGGTTCAATCCAGACCTCGGTGTATTGGAAACCTATTGACCATCCCACACACCTCAGACGGGGACAGCTGTCACCCAAAATACATTAAAAAGTCCATCGTCTACAGTCAGGCCCTTAGATATAATTGTATCTGTTCCAGCCCAAAGGACAGGGATAACCACTTAAACCATCTTAAAAAAGACAATTTTAAATCAAGGCTACCACCCCACCTCCTTTGATGATCAGATCATTAGGGCCACAAGGATCCCTAGAAGTCAATTACTTCAATACGGAGAAAAAGAGGAAAATAATTGTCTTCCTCTGGTGGTGACCTACAACCCACAGCTTGAGGTACTAAGAAAAACTGCTAAAAAACATCATATCCTAGGGTTTGGAGCGGATGGATTCTGTTTCAGGACTCACCTGATTTTCATGACCTATTCTAATAGTTTCAACAGATGCTTGCGATTGGGTTCATAATTAGTCACAACGGCATAAGGACCCCCCCTCCCACTCTCCCTTGACCCTCTGTCTTTTCTTCTCTCTTTTCTCCCTCCTTTTCTTTTTTCTTTTTATATGGGCTTTTCAGATACAATATAGAAATTGCCTCAACATATGATCCTCTTATAGGCGGATATCTTATAAACATTATATTGTTCAATACACTATCATTTGAATTGTTATTTGAAAAAAGTGACACCATTTGAACTTTGGACATTTTTTATATGTCTATTTTGTTATATTTTCTTCAAAGTCGAATACAAAACAATACATTTTTTCTTGATCTGCAAACTGTAAAATGATTCATAATTAATTGATGTTTAATTGATATTTAATAAAACAGATTGAATATAAAAACTTCATATCCTATACAAAAGTGATTGGCATAATTATAAAAGGAGAAGAAAAGAAAAAATGTGTTTGAAAGCACTCAGGATCACCAAAAATACAAATAAATAATAATATTGAAGTTTATTAAACAAAGAAAAAAACAAAACAATTAAAAACACTTAAAGGGAATCTGTCACCCCCTGGGACGTATCAGACCACTAATATGGGCATACAGGTGATAGAAATGTGAATCTATACTTACCTGTATGGCCCATATTGGCGGTCTTGTGGCTGTGAAATTGCTTTTTATTACTTGTGGGTTATGCTGTGTTTCTGTCCGGGGGACGGGAAGAAATCCCACCTACTTTTTTAATTAAAATATTTCTCCCCTCCCCTGCACGTCACAGAGCCCTGTGACGTGCAGTACCCATGGCCGGATCCTGCGCCTGCTCACTTGACCTGTTATTTCCCTGCCGTCTGTGTACAAGTGTAGAGCAGGGATCTAGTGCGCAGGCGCCGGGAAGTCAGAGTGACTCGCCTGCGCACAAGTTCCCTGCTCTACACTTGTAGATCTGGCCATGGGAACTGTGACGGGCAGGGGAGGTGAGAAATATCTTAATTAAACTGTGACGGGCAGGGGAGGTGAGAAATATTTTAATTAAACAAGTAGGTGGGATTTCTTCCCGTCCCCCGGACGGGAGCACAGCGTAACCAACAAGTAATAAAAAGCAATTTCACAGCCGCAAGACTGCTAATATGGGACATACAGGTAAGTATAATACCTCATCTAATTGATACATATAAATATCAAACAATCGCCTCCTATGTATCAGGTGCCAAAATATCTAAAGCTACTCTGGACAAGCAGTTTGTGACGCCCTCCCTGAGCCGTTTGGGGGGTGTACTCAGACGGAGGGCCGGTGGTATGGTGTGGTGGGATGTCGTCGTGGCCGTGGCCCGATCCGTGCCCAGGGCTGTCACAATAAAAAGATGGGCTTTTGGATGAGTGGTTGTTCGACTACGCCACCTGTGGTTTCTGGTGAAGGCCACCAGCACTGCAACAGTCCTCTGAGGCTGATGTTCTGGCAGCTTGGTTGGTACTACTCCCCACAGGTGGAGCGGCGCCTCAGGGCAGCGGAAGAAGAGAGAGGGGGTATACAGAGTAGAGCGCTGGCGGGTGCAGAGCCGCGGAGGAATGAACAGTCAGAGGCAGTAATTGAAGTCATCCAAGTCTTTACTCACAGTTGTGCTTTCTCAGCTCAGAGCTTCTCTCTGCTGTCACACGGCGAGCTGTGGCCGCCAGGGTGGGGTTTAGCACACTCCGGGTACTTCAGGTGCACTTGACAGGACCCCCGCTCTAGCGTGTTCCTCTCTCTGGTTGTACTTGTACTGCCTTGTGTCCCCCACTGAGTCCCGTACAGGTACTGCGATGTCCTATATGGGTAACTTGTAGCTCCCGGACAGACTGGGTGCCCTTTTTGGTGACTGTGGTGTGAACGTGGCGTTAGGCAGGGTCCCTCTGGATAAACGCAGATTAAGGAATACAGGTGACAACTCTGCTCCGTCCGTATCCCCTGGGATCCATTTAAGCCTCCAGACTTTTCTGACAGGGACGTGAAGTGCAAAGTCAGATAATCGGGGACCGGTACCCCCTCTTGCGGCAGGGTCTCTCTGGAAGGGCCAGAATAAAGGTTGCAGGTGGCAACTCCACTCCGTCCGCACCCCCCTGAGATCCTTTTGCCTGTGGAGCTTTTCTCCTCTGCTCCCCTCCTGGGCCTTCTTGGTTGGACTCTGACCGGGGACAGAGCCGGCTATAACTCAACTCTGCCCCAATCCCCCGTCTCGAGGCCTGAGACCGGGAACCGCAGACCCCTGAGCCGGCCGCAGCCTTGTGCTGTCAGACCGTCTCAAAGACTCACGACTAAAGACACGGTTATAAAATTGGCCTCTGATTATTTATGATTCTATTAAGTGCTACAGTAAAGTGCTTCCTCCACGCTCACTAACTACATGGTTCCCCCTGACTTTTTGTTACCCCCAACTCCTCTATTCGAGGTCGGGGCAGCACTATGGTGCTTTAGACCTCCCTGCAGCACGGGAGTGGTGTAGTGTTGAGTGTGTGGTTGGGGTCCTGTGTGGTGCTCCATCCTTACCTCGGAGAGGAGATACCACACCTCGTTCTGAGGTGCTGTACCCCTGTGGCGACTGAACCCTCAGGGGCGCCACATTCCCCCCTGGTGAAACACAGCACGTCCGCGGGCTGCAATAGAGTAAAAGATTGGTACATTTCAAACATTCAAAAAATTTTAAATGCTTTGTAAACAATAAACAATCTTCCCTTTATGGGAGGCTCAGATACTTTAACGTTACAGGATATATGGTATAAACATATTCAACATTAAAGAGACATTATGCATGTAGAAAAATATTATAGAAAAAGTGTTAGCTCAGCAGCATGAGGGACCTGTCCAAAACCCTCAACGTAAGCCCTGGGGTGGCTGCAGGGCATGAAGATCCCGAGTTGGACCTCCAGTAGAGCCACAACCAGACAGGTTTTGCTTCTGAGGTCAGAGGTAGAGATGATTTCGCATAAAACCAATAGGGGGCACCTAAATAGGTGCAAACTATGTACAATGTTAGTCTGTCTGCTGCTCAATGTCCGCAGGGACAAATGTTTGTTTCAGATAAACCGGGTGTAAAGACGAGCATGAAAACAAATAAAAGTTCACACAACAGGGAGTTGTATCCGCCGGGGCTGCTCAACAGTGGGATCCCCACCGGGGAAAAGGCTCGTGCTTGCCGACGGAGCCTGACCGGTCCTCTGTGACCAGGTGCGTGGGAGCATCTTCTTTAAACACCCTGTGGACATCCAGGGCATACCACCCACGCTCCCCGTGGTGGCGGGTGAAGGACACCAGATCACCCGGGTAGAGATTCCGGCCAGGGTGGCCCTGCTCCAGCTACAGCTCGACGTCCCGCCGGTTGACGAAGACGTCCCAGTTAAACTGTGGGCTACGGATGAAGCCCCATCCTGCCTCCTGGTGGAAGCGCACGATAAGGCCTTTCTCCCGGGGGCTTGGACGGATGGCCTCCTCCTGATGGTCCTTTGTTTTAGCAGCTTTGGCGTGCACCTCCAGGCGCTCACAGCGGATCCTCCTCTCTCGCCGCTCCTTCTCGAGCTGGAGGAGCTCCTTACGGCAGAACTGCTCCCACCTCCGCGCTTCAGACAGGGTCTCCCGGAGGAAGGCCATCAGGTCCCCCCCCACTGGTTGTTCCAGGAAACTCTTCTGCCGCCAGGCAGGCGACCGGAGGTGCAGGCAGCGGCAATAACAGGGGGCGTTGCTGGCCCTCAATTGGTGCGGACCGGTTCGGGTTGGGGCAGGTGTGCACCCAGGAGAGTGCAGGGTTCTCCGGATTGGGAGTCGGGAGGCATAGTAGGCCTCCGGGAGTGGCAGTGGCTTGGGCCTCGACCTCCAGAGCCATGAGTTGCACTCAAACGATGGCGCCCGGGGACAGGGGTGACGGCAGGAGATCTAGGAGGGCTTCGGTGCATCCCGCGCCCGGGATAGGGGTTTCGGCCTTACCCGCTCTTGGACTGCACAGGGCCTCCTGGGCTTCCTCCGCCTGGGCTGGGGCCTCAGTAGTCAGGCGCGACGAGCTTTGGTGGCGGGCCTTGATCTTGCGCAGCACCTCTTCCCTCCATTCGGCAGCGGCCAGTTGTTGGGTCTCTTCGACCCTCCGGGTCAGATCCTGCGTTTCACCGCGGAGGAACTCGGCCTCCTCCACGGTCAGGTGTATTCCCTCCATAGTGAGGGAGGTGGCAGCTGGTGGGCCAGCGACGGAGGGCATCTCCTTCGCGGCGTCCATCTCTGCTGCAGGGTGCGGTCTCTCTGGACTTGTTGTGGCTACACCCTGTCTCCTCCTCCTTTTGGGGCGGCTCCAGGGCGGCTGGCTGACGGGCACTCCTTGGGACGTCCCATCCATCTTGACGGACACTACTATGCGGACAGTCTCTGATGCAAGGGGCGGTCTGTATTTTTGGCGCCATTGGGGAGCCAGGCCCACGATAGGAGGTCTTAGGTGGCTGTCGTTTTTGCACATAATGGCGTCCGTTGTTCTTGGGCGGACGCCACATTGAGTGTATAAAGACAGTCTTTTGTGAAACGCGCACAGTACCCGGCGGCAATGGGGATTAACTTCTTCCGTTGCTGCGGGCACGCAATCCTGCCGACTACGCCATGTTTGTGATGCCCTCCCTGAGCCGTTTGGGGGGTGTACTCGGATGGCGGGCCGGTGGTATGTTGTGGCGGGATGTTGTCGTGGCCGTGGCCCGGTCCGTGCCCAGGGCTGTCACAATAAAAAGATGGGCTTTTGGATGAGTGGTTGTTCGACTACGCCACCTGTGGTTTCTGGTGAAGGCCACCAGCACTGCAACAGTCCTCTGAGGCTGATGTTCTGGCAGCCTGGTTGGTACTACTCCCCACAGGTGGAGCGGCGCCTCAGGGCGGCGTAAGAAGAGAGAGGGGGTATACAGAGTAGAGCGCTGGCGGGTGCAGAGCCGCGGAGGAATGAACAGTCAGAGGCAGTAATTGAAGTCATCCAAGTCTTTACTCACAGTTGTGCTTTCTCAGCTCAGAGCTTCTCTCTGCTGTCACACGGCGAGCTGCGGCCGCCAGGGTGGGGTTCAGCACACTCCGGGTAGTTCAGGTGCACTTGACAGGACCCACGCTCTAGTGTGTTCCTCTCTCTGGTTGTACTTGTACCGCCTTGTGTCCACCACTGAGTCCCGTACAGGTACTGCGATGTCCTATATGGGTAACTTGTAGCTCCAGGACCGACTGGGTGCCCTTTTTGGTGACTGTGGTGTGAACGTGGCGTTAGGCCGGGTCCCTCTGGATAAACGCAGATTAAGGAATACAGGTGGCGACTCCGCTCTGTCCGTATCCCCTGGGATCCACTTAAGCCTCCAGACTTTTCTGACAGGAACGTGAAGTGCAAAGTCAGATAATCGGGGACCGGTACCCCTTCTTGCGGCAGGGTCTCTCTGGCAGGGCCAGAATAAGGGTTGCAGGTGGCGTCTCCGCTCCGTCCGCACCCCCCTGAGATCCTTTTGCCTGTGGAGCTTTTCTCCTCTGCTCCCCTCCTGGGCCTTCTTGGTTGGACTCTGACCGGGGACAGAGCCGGCTATAACTCAACTCTGACCCAATCCCCCGTCTCGAGGCCTGAGACCGGGAACCGCAGACCCCTGAGCCGGCCGCAGCCTTGTGCTGTCAGACCGTCCCAAAGACCCAAGACTAAAGACACGGTTATAAAAATGGCCTCTGATTATATATGATTCTATTAAGTGCTAAAGTAAAGTGCTTCCTCCACCCTCACTCACTACATGGTTCCCCCTGACTTTTGGTTACCCCCAACTCCTCTATTCTGGGTCGAGGCAGCACTATGGTGCTTTAGACCCCCCTGCAGAACAAGATTGGTGTAGTGTTGAGTGTGTGGTTGGGGTCCTGTGTGGTGCTCCATCCTTACCTCGGAGAGGAGATACCACACCTCGTTCTGAGATGCAGTACCCCTGTGGCGACTGAACCCTCAGGGGCGCCACAAATGTAACACCAAATGTGTAAAGAGGGTCCAATGCCCCTGCAATATCCAAGTCCAGTTCAATCTATTTTAGCTAGCACATATAAAGAACATCTATGCATAGGTATAAATAGCAATTGAAAAAAAGTGCATGTGACAGGGGGCAATGTACAAAATTAATAATGCCAGCAAATCCAAAGTTCATATAAAAGCACAGGTCTAGTAGTTCAAAGCTCAAATAGTCTATAGTAGAAAAAGACCTGTACTGAAACACAGTCTACCTGTTAGTAGACAGCACAGAACCCACTTATACAATACAAGCAGAATGGTTGCTGATAGACCTGTGCATCATCAGTGGCTTCTGGTAGACCTGTACATGATCAAATGGATGAGGGAAGAGCCTGTTCTCCTGTTATGTATATGCTCCTGCCCCAGCATCAGCACATCAAACTCCATAAAACAGACACATTACCTTTGCAGATGATTTTTTTGTGTTTACCAGTGTAATCAGACCCAAATTTAAAATAATGCTTTGTAAAAATAATATCAAGAAGTCACATCAAAACTCCAATCTTCATATCAGATCCAGTGTTATCTTGATATAATTTATTACGTATAATAGTAAATCCTTTATCATTTTGAACACAAGTATATCAACTTTTTAAATCTAAAGAACAAATCAAAGTGACTTCTGAGATATCCAGAGTATTAATACACTGCAAAAATCATTTGTAGCTAATGATAGGTGCATTTGTATCCTTATATCAAGATAAGTCTTTGTCTAATGCCAAGATGTCTCATGTTCTATGGACTTTGATTAAAATTTGGGCAAACAAGTCCTTGTGAACTTAGGGTTAAAATATTGATTCTTCAGTCTATATTTAATGCTATCGCCATTATTTTTTACTAGATGGATGGCATTGAATTGAAGTAAAAAGAATATTGCATAATTATTTACCTATCATTAGAACGAGCGACTGGAGATTTCCATTCCCAATCACAATCCACTGCTCTTCTTGGCACAATATATGCATCTGCATCATGTGCACATAAGTATTGGAAGACGACCACCATACCAACTACCACTGCATAAACTAAACTACTATCAGTTCCCAGTGGAGACGTGGCTGTGCTAATTTCATCTTATAATTTATTTATGTTAGTGAACAAACCTTGATTGTGAGAAAAGTAAAATGCGATTCCGCAGCTGCCAATTCAGAGATGGAGACTAGGCCAGCAATATCCAATCACTCCACTGGCAGAACAGGCTACAATATATCAACATAATTCATTTCTGGCATTCAGAAAATATTTGGGAGCAGAATTGTAAAGATTAATGTAGGATTTAGTTTGGAGTGGATATTTATTGTAAGAAACAAACATGATGTGAGTCATGTCTTAAAATCATTTCACTTTAAAGTAATTTTTCTTAAATGGTCACTGTGCTTTCAGACCACTAGATCTCATTTGATGTATTATGGGCAAAAACCCAAAGAGATGAACTTTAATATAAGTTGGTGTGCATGCAGCATGTAAGCGTGTGTTCACACTGGCCACCAAACAGACAAAACCCAAGATAAAAACATAATAAGCAAATACCCCGCAGTAAATAGATAAATATCAATAGTGCATGAAAATAATATAGGATGCTTAATTAACATAATTTTGATTTAAAAAAAAAAGTAAAAGCCACCCCACACGTCAAGGTGACCCTATTCGGGACAGTCCTAACCTCTATTATTAAAAGCTTACCATTTGTCAAGTGACGTACATTTGAATAAGTCCAATATGACTAACCAGATTAATTACAGGTTTTGGTATAAATTATATTACCACATGTCAAACAATTTACCAGTTGGTGCAGTAGATTCTAAGAAAACCAACAGATGCAGCATTGGTGATCTGCATGTTTTGAGTCTGTGTATTTGAATAATTAATTGAAAGGCGGTGTGTTCAAAATAATAGCAGTGTGGAGTTCAATTAGTGAGGTCAATCATTCTGTGAAAAAACAGCTGTGAATCAGGTGGCCCTTATTTAAGGGTGAAGCAAGTATTTGTGTACATTTCTCCTTGAAAGCCTGATAAATATGGTTCGTTCGAGACATTGTTCAGAAGAAATGCGTACTTTGATTAAAAAGTTGATTGGAGAGGGTAAAAGTTATAAAGAAGTGCAGACAATGATAGGCTGTTCAGCTAAAATGATCTGCAATGCTTTAAAATGGAAGACTACCATTCGAATGAGAAAAAAGGAAAGGATGATCCAGCATATCAGGCTAGTTTCTTAAAATAAAACATAGCTTTTATTGTGCTCATTAAAACATTGCTACACATCAATTGTCCATGTGGTGCACTACAAGGATCAGGACCTACGCGTTTCAACGTTTAAGTCTTAATCAGTTGTGTATTTACCATTCGAATGGATCGAGTGATAGTCAGAATGGCAAAGGCTCAGCTAATGATCAGCTCCAGGAGATCAAAGACAGTCTTAAGTTACCTGTGAGTACTGTGACAGTTAGAAGACGTCTGTGTGAAGCAAATTTCTTAGCAAGAAGTCCCTGCAAAAAGTACGAAAAGTGGACAGTAGAAGATTGGAAATGGGTGATTTGGAGTAATGAGACGAAAGTCAATAGACTAGGCTCTGATGAGTGCAAATAGGTCTGGAAAAGTTGTGATGTATATACCACCATGTGCGAACCCAGAGGCTGCTGGGGATGTGTTGTCAGGGGTGATGGCCCGGCTTCAGACTAAACACCCAAACTCTCTAACTGTAATTTCTGGGGATTTCAATCGAGTGAAGATCTCATCTGCAATACCAAAGTTCTATCAATATGTCAAATGTCCTACACGGGACAACAACACACTGGATCTCCTCTTTGCTAATGTTAAGAATGCTTATTCATCGGCTGCATTACCCCCCCTGGGGAAATCTGACCACAACCTCATACTATTGTCTCCTGCTTACCAACCAGATGTCCGCAAACAACCAGTGACAATTAAAAAGATAAGGAAGTGGTGTCCAGCAGCAGAGGAGGCGTTACAAGACTGCTTTGATTGTACAGACTGGGAGGTGTTGTGTACCATGAAAGAGAATTGTGATGTTAATGAGATTACTGGCAGAGTTACTGATTACATCAACTTCTGTATGGACATTGTAGTACCTGTTCAAGAGATTCGGTGTATGCAAACAATAAGCCATGGATTACAAAAGAGTTGAAACATTTACTAAACATGAAAAAACTGGCTTTTAAAAGGAGGGACAAGGAGGCGTTGAAAATTATACAGCGAGACCTAAAGGGGAAAATTAAGATTGCCCGTGAGGCATTCAGAGTTAAATTAGAAAATCAATTTGCACAAAAAAGCTCCAGAGAGGTGTGGGCTGGAATGAAGCTAGTGACTGGGTTTAAGGCAAGGTCGGAGCAGGGGGGTGGTGGACTTAGAATGGCTAATGAAATGAATGAGTTCTTCAATATATTCAGCAATAAAGGTGCGGTAGCAGCAGGGAAGGGGGAGGAGGCCGGGGAACAACTAGCTAAATTAACAGGGGGTGAAATAGATCATTTCTCGGTCTCCAAAAATGACGTGAGGGACCAGTTTAGTAAGCTGGCCATTGGCAAAGCAGCAGGGCCTGACGGTCTCAGTCCACGTGTCCTCAGAGTGTGTGCAAATGAGTTGTGTACTGTCTTCCAGCATCTCTTTAACCAGAGCTTACAATCAAAGAGAGTACCAGTGCTATGGAAGACTTCCTGCCTGGTGCCGGTTCCCAAGACTACCTTCCCGGCTTCCCCGGGGGACTATAGACCGGTGGCCTTAACATCGCATGCGATGAAGTCCTTGGAGAGAATAGTACTTGCTCACTTGTGTCCGAGGGTGATGGCGCATACTGATGCTCTTCAGTTTGCGTACCGGCAGGGACTGGGGGTGGACGATGCTGTAGCGTCTCTGCTACAAACAGTACATTCCTTTTTGGACAATGATGGAACCACAGTGCGTGCTTTGTTCTTTGATTTCTCTAGTGCGTTCAACACATTACAGCCACTCTTACTGCGTGGAAAGTTGATTAAAATGGTGGTGGATGAGGGACTTGTGAATTGGATAATTGACTACCTGTCGGATAGGCCACAGTTTGTTAGGTGGGGGACGGCTACATCAGATAGTGTACTGAGCAGTGTCGGAGCCCCGCAGGGAACAGTGCTGTCGCCATTCCTCTTTACATTGTACACAGCTGACTTTCAGTATAAATCAGACCGTTGTCACCTCCAGAAGTACTTGGATGACTCTGTGATAGTTGGCGGTATTCGGAAGGACCAAGATGAAGAGGAATATAGAAGGGTGGTTGCAGACTTTGTAGTATGGTGCCAGGCTAACCATCTAGAACTAAATGTTAAGAAAACCAGGGAGTTGGTGATGAGCTATGGAAGGTGCAAGAAGGTATGCCTACCTGTTACCAATGACGGTCAGGATGTGGAGATGGTGGACAGTTTCAAATATTTGGGGGTTTACCTGGATAGCAAGCTAGACTGGAAGTGCCACATGGAGAAGGTCTACAAGAAGGGGATGAGTAGATTGTACTTCCTAAGGAAGTTAAGGTCTTTTAATGTGTGTGGCAAAATGCTTGAGGTGTTCTACCAATCCATTGTGGCTAGTGCCACCTTTGCGGCAATAATTTGCTGGGGTAACAGTGTGCGTGTTGCTGACGCCAACAAGCTCAACAAACTTATAAAGAAAAAAAAACCAGGCAATGTGAACTGAGGTCTAAGATGGTAGACATGCAAGAAATAGGAGCATGTTCACACTAGCAAAAAAGAAACAAAACCTACAAAAGACAAAAGACAAAAATATATCTCATACCCTACCATCATTATATATAAATGTAAAGCAAAGTTGCATAATAAATATAGGGTGCTTAGTGAACTATTTTTGATCAAAAAAAGTATACAAGCCGTCCCACCAGCGGCAAGGTGACCCTAAATTGGGACGGTACCTATACTGCCTATATTAAAAACCTTACTGTATATCAAAGTTGAAGCAATGCATATAAAAGGGTAGACAAATAGGACCGGGTCCCAACTCCAGACCACCCAGGCCCGTGGTAAGCTACATATATACCAGTCAGCTCAACAAAGGGGATGCCACACCCTTAAATTGCACAGAATGCAAACAAGACAAAAAACCAGGCAATGTGAACTGAGGTCTAAGATGGTAGACATGCAAGAAATAGGAGCATGTTCACACTAGCAAAAAAGAAACAAAACCTACAAAAGACAAAAGACAAAAATATATCTCATACCCTACCATCATTATATATAAATGTAAAGCAAAGTTGCATAATAAATATAGGGTACTTAGTGAACTATTTTTGATCAAAAAAAGTATACAAGCCGTCCCACCAGCGGCAAGGTGACCCTAAATTGGGACGGTACCTATACTGCCTATATTAAAAACCTTACTGTATATCAAAGTTGAAGCAATGCATATAAAAGGGTAGACAAATAGGACCGGGTCCCAACTCCAGACCACCCAGGCCCGTGGTAAGCTACATATATACCAGTCAGCTCAACAAAGGGGATGCCACACCCTTAAATTGCACAGAATGCAAACAAGACAAAAAACCAGGCAATGTGAACTGAGGTCTAAGATGGTAGACATGCAAGAAATAGGAGCATGTTCACACTAGCAAAAAAGAAACAAAACCTACAAAAGACAAAAGACAAAAATATATCTCATACCCTACCATCATTATATATAAATGTAAAGCAAAGTTGCATAATAAATATAGGGTACTTAGTGAACTATTTTTGATCAAAAAAAGTATACAAGCCGTCCCACCAGCGGCAAGGTGACCCTAAATTGGGACGGTACCTATACTGCCTATATTAAAAACCTTACTGTATATCAAAGTTGAAGCAATGCATATAAAAGGGTAGACAAATAGGACCGGGTCCCAACTCCAGACCACCCAGGCCCGTGGTAAGCTACATATATACCAGTCAGGTCAACAAAGGGGATGCCACACCCTTAAATTGCACAGAATGCAAACAAGACAAAAAACCAGGCAATGTGAACTGAGGTCTAAGATGGTAGACATGCAAGAAATAGGAGCATGTTCACACTAGCAAAAAAGAAACAAAACCTACAAAAGACAAAAGACAAAAATATATCTCATACCCTACCATCATTATATATAAATGTAAAGCAAAGTTGCATAATAAATATAGGGTACTTAGTGAACTATTTTTGATCAAAAAAAGTATACAAGCCGTCCAACCAGCGGCAAGGTGACCCTAAATTGGGACGGTACCTATACTGCCTATATTAAAAACCTTACTGTATATCAAAGTTGAAGCAATGCATATAAAAGGGTAGACAAATAGGACCGGGTCCCAACTCCAGACCACCCAGGCCCGTGGTAAGCTACATATATACCAGTCAGCTCAACAAAGGGGATGCCACACCCTTAAATTGCACAGAATGCAAACAAGACAAAAAACCAGGCAATGTGAACTGAGGTCTAAGATGGTAGACATGCAAGAAATAGGAGCATGTTCACACTAGCAAAAAAGAAACAAAACCTACAAAAGACAAAAGACAAAAATATATCTCATACCCTACCATCATTATATATAAATGTAAAGCAAAGTTGCATAATAAATATAGGGTACTTAGTGAACTATTTTTGATCAAAAAAAGTATACAAGCCGTCCCACCAGCGGCAAGGTGACCCTAAATTGGGACGGTACCTATACTGCCTATATTAAAAACCTTACTGTATATCAAAGTTGAAGCAATGCATATAAAAGGGTAGACAAATAGGACCGGGTCCCAACTCCAGACCACCCAGGCCCGTGGTAAGCTACATATATACCAGTCAGCTCAACAAAGGGGATGCCACACCCTTAAATTGCACAGAATGCAAACAAGACAAAAAACCAGGCAATGTGAACTGAGGTCTAAGATGGTAGACTGAGGTCTAAGATGACTGGTATATATGTAGCTTACCACGGGCCTGGGTGGTCTGGAGTTGGGACCCGGTCCTATTTGTCTACCCTTTTATATGCATTGCTTCAACTTTGATATACAGTAAGGTTTTTAATATAGGCAGTATAGGTACCGTCCCAATTTAGGGTCACCTTGCCGCTGGTGGGACGGCTTGTATACTTTTTTTGATCAAAAATAGTTCACTAAGTACCCTATATTTATTATGCAACTTTGCTTTACATTTATATATAATGATGGTAGGGTATGAGATATATTTTTGTCTTTTGTAGGTTTTGTTTCTTTTTTGCTAGTGTGAACATGCTCCTATTTCTTGCATGTCTACCATCTTAGACCTCAGTTCACATTGCCTGTTTTTTTGTCTTGTTTGCATTCTGTGCAATTTAAGGGTGTGGCATCCCCTTTGTTGAGCTGACTGGTATATATGTAGCTTACCACGGGCCTGGGTGGTCTGGAGTTGGGACCCGGTCCTATTTGTCTACCCTTTTATATGCATTGCTTCAACTTTGATATACAGTAAGGTTTTTAATATAGGCAGTATAGGTACCGTCCCAATTTAGGGTCACCTTGCCGCTGGTGGGACGGCTTGTATACTTTTTTTGATCAAAAATAGTTCACTAAGTACCCTATATTTATTATGCAACTTTGCTTTACATTTATATATAATGATGGTAGGGTATGAGATATATTTTTGTCTTTTGTCTTTTGTAGGTTTTGTTTCTTTTTTGCTAGTGTGAACATGCTCCTATTTCTTGCATGTCTACCATCTTAGACCTCAGTTCACATTGCCTGGTTTTTTGTCTTGTTTGCATTCTGTGCAATTTAAGGGTGTGGCATCCCATTTGTTGAGCTGACTGGTATATATGTAGCTTACCACGGGCCTGGGTGGTCTGGAGTTGGGACCCGGTCCTATTTGTCTACCCTTTTATATGCATTGCTTCAACTTTGATATACAGTAAGGTTTTTAATATAGGCAGTATAGGTACCGTCCCAATTTAGGGTCACCTTGCCGCTGGTGGGACGGCTTGTATACTTTTTTTGATCAAAAATAGTTCACTAAGTACCCTATATTTATTATGCAACTTTGCTTTACATTTATATATAATGATGGTAGGGTATGAGATATATTTTTGTCTTTTGTCTTTTGTAGGTTTTGTTTCTTTTTTGCTAGTGTGAACATGCTCCTATTTCTTGCATGTCTACCATCTTAGACCTCAGTTCACATTGCCTGGTTTTTTGTCTTGTTTGCATTCTGTGCAATTTAAGGGTGTGGCATCCCCTTTGTTGAGCTGACTGGTATATATGTAGCTTACCACGGGCCTGGGTGGTCTGGAGTTGGGACCCGGTCCTATTTGTCTACCCTTTTATATGCATTGCTTCAACTTTGATATACAGTAAGGTTTTTAATATAGGCAGTATAGGTACCGTCCCAATTTAGGGTCACCTTGCCGCTGGTGGGACGGCTTGTATACTTTTTTTGATCAAAAATAGTTCACTAAGTACCCTATATTTATTATGCAACTTTGCTTTACATTTATATATAATGATGGTAGGGTATGAGATATATTTTTGTCTTTTGTCTTTTGTAGGTTTTGTTTCTTTTTTGCTAGTGTGAACATGCTCCTATTTCTTGCATGTCTACCATCTTAGACCTCAGTTCACATTGCCTGGTTTTTTGTCTTGTTTGCATTCTGTGCAATTTAAGGGTGTGGCATCCCCTTTGTTGAGCTGACTGGTATATATGTAGCTTACCACGGGCCTGGGTGGTCTGGAGTTGGGACCCGGTCCTATTTGTCTACCCTTTTATATGCATTGCTTCAACTTTGATATACAGTAAGGTTTTTAATATAGGCAGTATAGGTACCGTCCCAATTTAGGGTCACCTTGCCGCTGGTGGGACGGCTTGTATACTTTTTTTGATCAAAAATAGTTCACTAAGTACCCTATATTTATTATGCAACTTTGCTTTACATTTATATATAATGATGGTAGGGTATGAGATATATTTTTGTCTTTTGTCTTTTGTAGGTTTTGTTTCTTTTTTGCTAGTGTGAACATGCTCCTATTTCTTGCATGTCTACCATCTTAGACCTCAGTTCACATTGCCTGGTTTTTTGTCTAGTTTGCATTCAATTTAAGGGTGTGGCATCCCCTTTGTTGAGCTGACTGGTATATATGTAGCTTACCACGGGCCTGGGTGGTCTGGAGTTGGGACCCGGTCCTATTTGTCTACCCTTTTATATGCATTGCTTCAACTTTGATATACAGTAAGATTTTTAATATAGGCAGTATAGGTACCGTCCCAATTTAGGGTCACCTTGCCGCTGGTGGGGCGGCTTGTATACTTTTTTTGATCAAAAATAGTTCACTAAGTACCCTATATTTATTATGCAACTTTGCTTTACATTTATATACAATGATGGTAGGGTATGAGATATATTTTTGTCTTTTGTCTTTTGTAGGTTTTGTTTCTTTTTTGCTAGTGTGAACATGCTCCTATTTCTTGCATGTCTACCATCTTAGACCTCAGTTCACATTGCCTGGTTTTTTGTCTTGTTTGCATTCTGTGCAATTTAAGGGTGTGGCATCCCCTTTGTTGAGCTGACTGGTATATATGTAGCTTACCACGGGCCTGGGTGGTCTGGAGTTGGGACCCGGTCCTATTTGTCTACCCTTTTATATGCATTGCTTCAACTTTGATATACAGTAAGGTTTTTAATATAGGCATTATAGGTACCGTCCCAATTTAGGGTCACCTTGCCGCTGGTGGGACGGCTTGTATACTTTTTTTGATCAAAAATAGTTCACTAAGCACCCTATATTTATTATGCAACTTTGCTTTACATTTATATATAATGATGGTAGGGTATGAGATATATTTTTGTCTTTTGTCTTTTGTAGGTTTTGTTTCTTTTTTGCTAGTGTGAACATGCTCCTATTTCTTGCATGTCTACCATCTTAGACCTCAGTTCACATTGCCTGGTTTTTTGTCTTGTTTGCATTCTGTGCAATTTAAGGGTGTGGCATCCCCTTTGTTGAGCTGACTGGTATATATGTAGCTTACCACGGGCCTGGGTGGTCTGGAGTTGGGACCCGGTCCTATTTGTCTCCCCTTTTATATGCATTGCTTCAACTTTGATATACAGTAAGGTTTTTAATATAGGCAGTATAGGTACCGTCCCAATTTAGGGTCACCTTGCCGCTGGTGGGACGGCTTGTATACTTTTTTTGATCAAAAATAGTTCACTAAGTACCCTATATTTATTATGCAACTTTGCTTTACATTTATATATAATGATGGTAGGGTATTAGATATATTTTTGTCTTTAAACTTATAAAGAAGGCTAGCGCGACGGTGGGCCTACAGCTTGGGACTTTTGAAGAGGTGGTAGAGGATAGGATTAAGAAGAAGTGCAGAGCTATAATGGGCAACAACACACACCCGCTTTATGAACTGTTTGCGAAACAGAAGAGCACATTCAGCAATTGCCTAATACAACTAAGGTGTAAAAAGGAAAAATACAGGAGATCGTTTGTTCCAACAGCTATGGGGGTGTTTAACAAATGTCTGAAAAGCAATGTCTAAAGCATTCCAAATGTTATGTTATCATATGTGTCATGTTCGAGATCTGTGTTCTGCTGCTGTGATACCGCAATTTCCTCCGGGATAAATAAAGTATATCTTATCTTATCTTATCTTATCTTAAAAAACAAGGTAAAAAGGGGCTAACGGATTGAGAAATTGAAGGAACTGTCAAGTTCAGTGGAAGAAGCCTGATGATATGGGGTTGTTTCACAGCCAAAGCCATTGGATATTTCACCATGATCAATGGTGGTCTCAGTGCTGAGCTATATATTGAAAAACTTGGCATTCATATGACTCAAATAGATTCTTTATCAAATTTTAATAGGGGAAATGAAGTACAAAAAAAAAGTAAAAACGTTTCGGTCACAGTTGACGTTCATTAGTGTACTAAAATAAAATACAAGTGTGAGGTCACAGTAAAAATAGTCATGTATCAAAGGGAAAATAACAATGACAATATCAGTAAACAACAGGAATCAACACATGTCAATGGGTACAAAGGGATGGGGACAAACATTGGCCCTCAACATGCTAACTGTTATATGTCCACATTTGAGGACAGGGTTGTCTACCCCAACCCTTTGTACAAATCACAATCCATTTTATGGAAACGTTATATAGATGATATATTCTGCATATGGGGGGGCACGCCCAAGACCCTTAATGAATTTTTTGCTACAATCAATGCCGCCTGGGATGGACTGCGAGTCACCATTTTCTTGAGCACAGACTCAATTCATTTCTAGACACCATGAGCCTTAAAGATAAAGATGGCCAACTTTCCTCTGATCTTTATATTAAACCTACTGACCGAAACGGACTATTGCACTACAACAGCCTACATCCTAAATCAAATATCACCTCAGTCCCCAAGTCCCAATTCCATTGTGTCAGAGGCACTGGCAGTAATCCCTCCACCTGTGACATTAGACTCAAGGAGATGCAACAAAAATTTGAGGAAACGGGCTATCCTCTTGACTTGTTACAACAATCCATGCAATCTCCAATTTGTACACGCACCCCAACATCTAACCGGATCCCGTTTGTACATAAATACCATCCGGCAGCATTCATACTCCATAAAAAAATCTGACAACACTGGAACATTCTTAAAAGCGCCTATCCATCTGTACCTGAATTAAATTATCCTTCCCTCCCATGTTTCAAAAGAGACCCTAATATTAAAGATCGTCTCATCCATGCCGATTTTGGCATGGCAAAAAGCTCGCCATGCCAGGGGTTTCTGGAGACACCAAAGACTGGTACGTTCCCTTGTCATCAGTGCTACCAATGTGGCAACATTCTCCGTGGGAGCACCATATATCATCCTCACTTGGGTAAACAATATCCCATCAAAGATTATCACATGATTAATTCCACTTTTGAAGTATGCCTCATCAAGTGCCCCTGTGGCCTTATTTATATAGGTAAAATGACCCAGCCCATTAGGGATCGTATTTCTAAGCACAAGTCCACCATACGCTAAAAGAATTTGCTGCTCCCATTACCATACCATTTTGCATCGGCCAATCATTCAGTGTTTCAATTGAAATTTCAGGTGATTGAGCATGTCCCTCCACCACGACGTGGAGCGGACTGCATTCGCATGCTCAAATACAGGGAGGCCTACTGGATACACAAATTGCAATCTTTAAGTCCTAGAGGTCTTAACAGGGAATTTGACCTCCTCTTGTACACTTGAACGGTTCATAGTTGTGATTACTACGACATTGTTCTACTTAAAGCCCCCTACATGTTTTGTAATAATCTCTTTGAGACTTGTTCCTGTGCCATCACTGTCTCAGCAATGTATATGACCCAATTATGCTAGTTTTTGACTCTGACCATAAGAATTTCCAGTGAATATGTTCGATTCCATTATGATGGTTCTCCCTGAAGATAACTTGATATAAGGAATAGTATTTGCATAAGTACTGATTGATCTATTCATATGTCTAACATATACCTTGTTATTTTCTAGAATCTGCCTTAACATCCACATTTCCCCTCCTGATTCCCATCCTACACCTCCGGACCATCCCTTACAACCTTGGTTCCACCCATTCTTGTCATCCCCAGTAATGGACGCTATCTGTAGCACTGTGGAACGCATAATATCGGTGGTGGAATGCACTCGGTGCGTCACCTCCGCCCATGTGATCCACCGACATCCAATAAGACCTGTCGACGTCATCGTGGCATCATTTCCGGTCCTAGGACCTGCAGGACCGGAAATGACACCACGATGACTGGAGCACATCCACGGCGTATGCATCACACTGACACCAATCCTGGGCTCCTAATTGCCTCTAGATTCTGCCCAATCTCTATTTAAATGCCCTTCTAGCATTTCTCTCCTGGCGCCAAAAGGAACAAACGGTGGATACCGTGCTCCCACTGCCAGGACTTCCTCCTCCACTTTCAGTTTGCACTAGGGGTATTTTTTTCCCCTGCTTCTACCATTCCTGCTATTAGACTGGTACTTCCATTAAATCTATATACTCACCTTCTTTATGTATCCAGAGCTACCGCTCCTTTGGACACCTGTCCATTACAGGCTCACCGGTTACAATTTACTGGTATGCTTTTCATCCTTTTTTCTTTTTCCTTCCCCTTTTTCCCTGTCCCCATCCCTTTGTACCCATTGACATGTGTTGATTCCTGTCGTTTACTGATATTGTCATTGTTATATTCACTTTGATACATGACTATTTTTACTGTGACCTCACACTTGTACCACCATTTATTTCTGTTTTGTTATTTTATTTTGGTACACTGATGAAGGTTGACTGTGACCGAAACATTTACTTTTATTTTTTGTACTTCATTTCCCCTATTAAAATTTGATAAAGAATCTATTTGAGTCATATGAGTGCCAAGTTTTTCAATATAGACTATTGGCTTTGGACCTTAATTGTGCACCAACCCACTCCAGGAGTGCGGTAGTTTTTTGTATACTCAGAGTTATGTGTGAGTATCCAACAAGACAAGTTACTTTGCACACTCCAGTACTATGGGTATGAATAGGATGACATAGTGTTCCAGCAGGACAAAGACCAGAAGCATACATCGAGATTGGCGAAAAAATGGTTCAATGACAATGAAGTAGAGGTGCTGGATTAGCCTCCACAGTCCCCAGACCTCAACCCAATTGAACCCTTATGGGTAGAGTTGAAGAAAAAACTGTATACATACCCAAGTGAGTCGACCAGTATGCACCAACTTTGGGAATGTGTAGAAGAGACCTGGGATCAGATTTTGGTCAAGACATAATTGAATCTGATCAAGAGCATGCCCAGAAGGATTCAGGTAGTGTTGAAAGACAAAAATGGATTTATAAAATATTTAAACAATAATAAAAATTTTAATTTAGATTTTTAGGAGCAAAACAGTAACAATGCAGTGACATGACAAGAATCTGCATAACTAATCATAGGCAAAATAGTCGCAAGTCAAATTTATGTATGAGATAGCCAAGATGATTGTCTATAAAATAATGGTAGTCTCATGTTCGAAATAGTAGTGGATAGTCAGATATAGAGCTTGAAAGTCAAAAGTTCAAAACATTGTTACCCTTTTGCTCATCACTGTATATATAGCGCTGTCCTCAGTAGTGTAGCTACCAGGAGGGCAGAGGGTGAGGTCACCCCAGACCCCTGAATCAGACAGGCCCACCCGAATCTTACACCACTCCAAACTGTATCTGTGTGGGCAGCACACCAATACAGTTAATCTTTACATTCTGAATGGCCTCACTATCTTTGCACCCCATATACTATACAATACCATCAATTTTTGTGTTCCAACAGTCTTAGAGGGATCTATCCACTGTGGGTTAGTGTCAGACCAATAGCGGTGGTTTTGTTTGTTAACTTCACCATTCACAAAAAAGTTTGCCTCATCACTGAACATAATGTTCTGTGTAAACTGAGGGTCCTGTTCCAATTTTTGTTTTGCCCATTCTGCAAATTCAGTGCGCCGATCTGGGTCATCCTAATATCCGCCGAAGGGATGTTTGACTGATGCCACTCTCAAGTGACATGCGGCGAGTTCTACGCTGTGGGCTCTTGCTGAATGAAGCTAGGACAGCCACTGATGTTTCTTCATTAATGACAGTTTTCTTGAGTCCACATTTTGGCAAATCCAACACTGAACCTGTTTCACGAAATTTGGCAAGCAGTTTGCTAACTGTAGCATGGGAGATGGGTGGTCTCGTAGGGAGTCTTGCATTGAAATCTGCTGAAATGACCCGGGTACTGCGTTCATCAAACATCAACACAATTTCTATCCGCTCCTCATGTGTTAACCTCTGCGACATGGCTGTAAACAAAGAGAAACTTGTAAGTAACTCATGAAAGAATAAAGTTACGTTAAAACCAAGCACACCATTGTTTTTCTTATGAAATTCTCAATAAGTCTGATGTGTCACATGACCCTTTTCCCATTGAAAAAATAAAGTTGGATCCAAAATGGCTGACTTCAAAATGGCCACCATGGTCACCACCCATCTGGAAAAGTTTTCCCTCTCCGATATACTAATATGCCACAAACAGGAAGTTGATATCACCAACCATTCCCATTTAATTTAGGTGTATCCATATAAATGGCCCACCCTGTAGTGTCCTCTCCAATTTACTGCCCATTTATCATACAACAGTATATCCACCTCCCAATCCAACCATAGATATCATCTAATCCTTTGTATTACTTGGATATTTGGGTTATTGTTGTGGATTTATCACTGCTAAAATCAGTAGAAATTACACCTGAATTACATTGTATGGCAGTAATGACATTGTGTCACCTTGTAAAAGGTTTCAGAGGTCAAGGTAGATAATTAAAGTCCATTTCATCTATATGCTAATGAATTGGCTGCGTGGCCTGGTCTGGTCCCTTTAAATAACATCTGCTGCTCCTGTTGATGACACCACGGAATGTTGTCGTTTCTGGCTCCGCCCCTTTGCATTATGACATCACACACATTATATAAGGAGCTGCAGAGACAACATTCCATCTGAAAGTTGCAGTTATTGGAGAGAGAGGTAAGTCGGCTCTATGTCACCTCTTGTTGTGTCCTTCATTCTCTTCTTTCATCTATTTCTCATTTATTTTTTATTCATTAAGGATTCTTTATTCTATATAATACAACAGGTCCAAAATGAATACTGAACCCCTCAGATTAGGTGACGTCCATGTTTTACAGAATTTCTTCCAATAGTAAAGACAGATACATCCCGTCACATCCTATATATCCAAGTGCAGAAATGACAGTGATTTACCGATTCTCCATCACATCTTATTGGTTTCTGACTTACTTGCTCATCACATCCATAGAATAGTTATAGAATAATTATAATTGAAAGAATCCCCTCAGCCATAACTGGAACACAACAACTTCTCAATTTTTGGGCCATGTATTGTTTTACAATCATTCAAATCTGGGAGATGAACATTATATCCTGTAAAGCGAACACATGTAACCTGAAGATGCAGTAACTATGTAATTGTCTGGTGTTATTGAGACATATAGTGATATACAATCCAGATCAAAAATTTAAATCCAACCAATATTGGGAAATACCTGTACAACACCAATGTATATACATATTAGCTCCATATATAGTGAAACTATTTAAATAGTTCCCCATATTGGTAGGATTCCTATTGTTTGATCTCTAGTGTATTGAGCAATGCACTTCAATGGAAGCTGGCAGTAACAGCCACCACTTGGAAGATCACGGAATGTTGGGGTTGTTGATTCCGCCCCCATTAGATACTTCATGTGATGTCACTGAATGTTATGGTTATTAGCTCTGCCCACATTAGCTCTTATTTTTCATGTCATGGAATGTTCTCGTTGCTGGTTTTGCCCCCATCATCTACTATTTGTAATGTTTTGGTTGTTGGTCCCTGATTTGGCACCCAGATAAGCCAAGCTGAAGGATGATGATAATGGACTTTATCTTGTTACCTCATGAACATTCTTGGTGTTGCCCCTCAGGAGGTGGCCAGTTGACATTTACTTGTGTTCAACTATATAAAGTGTGCTGCTTATCTGATGGTTAGTGCTGCGCTCACTCATTACTAGTGATGGGCGAGCACTAAAATGCTCGGGTGCTCATTGCTTGAGCCAAGCACATTCGAATACTCGGTTGCTCGACTCGAGCAATGAGCCCAATGTAAGTCTATGGGAAATTCAAGCATTTTTCAGGCGGTTCCCTCCGGCGATCTGCAGAGGGCCTAAAAATTGCCCAAATCGAAGGGAACAGTGCTTAAATGGCATGGGAACAGCATGGGGAAGACCCCTGGAAGCATTTCTGACTCCCAAGTCACTGCTGCCAACAATGTTGTCAGAGGTATTACGCCACTTTTACGGACACACAATAAAACACAAAAACGAAACCAAAATGGATTTTCCTGGGAAATATGTTAAGGAACATCCTTTCCATGGTAATGACTTGTATATAAGGCACAATAAATAACCAAAAAACAAAAATACTCCTCCACATCTTGGTTTATGTTCACAAGTAGCGTTTTTGATGCGTTTTTGCACTTTTGCATTGCTTTCAACCGTGACAAATGCATTCACCGGGAAATGTCATTTTGACATTTTACAACCTTATCTGGCCATGTGGTGTGTGAGACATGATCAGACATATCCTGTTTCATTTATGAAGGAGGGACTCTGAAAGTCACAAAGCCTATTTTTATAGGGCCATCAGGCAGCCTTTACTACTTTTAAAGGGTCAGCAGTCGGCCCTCGCTATTCTTAAAGAGCCATCAGCCGGCTATGCTTTGTCATTCCCATTACTAAAGATTGGGTCTTCTATACTGTTATTGCATATGCAGTGAGTGGCAGGTCTGCACAAAATTTGGATACACCCCAATACCCCTTTGAAAATTTGGATGCACCCCAATACCCCTTTGAAAATTTGGACGCACCCCAAAACCCCTTTGAAGAGACTTAGAGGATGTTCCCATAATTAGGAAGTGGGTCTCCCATACTGTTTGCCTATGCAGTGAATGCAAGGGTTGCCAAAAATTTGGAGGCACTCCAATGCCCCTTGGAAGAGACGTGGAGGTCAGAGGGCCTCCTGAAAACAATGTTCCCATTATTAGGAAGTGGGTCTCCCATTGTGTTTGTCTATGCAGTGAATTCAAGGGTTGCCAAAAATGGGCACTCGGCATGATGGGAGGAAGGAGGTTCAGGGTGAAGAATATGTGGTCCAGACTCACGGCTACTGAGAATTGACCGTGTGGAAGACAGGGTGGTGGTGGTGGTGGCTAAGTGACTGGAAGCATTATCTGCTATCCAACCAATAACCTTTTCACACTGCTCTGTATTCAATAGTGGTGTTCTGCGGTCCCCTATTAATTGGGACAGGAAGGTCGAGCGAGAAGATGTGGGTGTTTGTTGTGGCACAATTTCAGATTGCCCACGACCTTGGCCTCTGCATGCACCATCACATCAACTTCCCCGTCCCTTGCCACGTGCCTTGCCCATCTTAAATGAAGGACAATATCTTCCACGCTCACCACAAATGGCTGAATTTGGAGCGAACTTATATGTGATCCGTGTGACGGACAAACCACAGTTTTAAATAGCTGGCCTGTAGGTGACTATTTTGAACAGCAAACTTGTGTCAATAGCTTCACTGACACACTGAAATTTTTTTAATGGAGGCCAGAAATGGCAGTATTTTCAGTGCAAATATATGTGATCTGTGCGATGGACAAATCACAGTTTTAAATAGCTGGACCTGGCTGTATTCTGCAATGCCAACAAGCAAATAGCGCAGAATAACGGTGTTCTCTGGTTTGCATTTTAAGCAAATAATGAGGATTAAGATCCAAAATAAAATTATTCCTGGCCACTGAGACCTGGGCCTATTTCTAGAAATATTTAACAGCAGCAGCAGCAGCAGACAAAACTGGAATGGTGCCTCTTGTGCTATATGCACTGCAGTCTGCTATATACACTGCCTGCCTGATATCTCTGCAGATGGATTAGTCCTCAGAAGGACTGTTTGTTGAGATGGATATGTGTCTCTAATATCGTTTTGTATACCTACACTAACTAGAAACAAGAAAATCTCTCCCTAGCTCAGCAGCACCTCTCCCTACACTGTCTGATTCTGGAGTGACTGTGACAAGCACGGCGGTGCCAGTTCTGATATAGACCCGATGACGCTGTGCAGCCATCCAATCACTATAATGCCACAACCACCATGGCTGCAGCATTACAATGAGTGGCAGGCAATCCCTGCATGTTGATTGGCGCTCTAAAGAGCACCATATATGCAGGGAGGGGACCCGAGCGCCCGCCGAGCAACCTGGAAATACTCGTCGAGCGCCGAGCATCTCGAGTAGTGAGATGCTCGAGCGAGCACCGAGCAGTAGCGAGCATGCTCGCTCATCACTACTCATTACATGTAAGTGCATTACTCTGTCTGGGTCTCCTACCACATCCAAAATATATTGAACCCCATATTAGAGCCACCACTCCTGAATTTGTCTCTTCCTATCCTACCCCTGGTATATGGGGAGATATATCTACTCCTGTGGGAGGGATAGTTTATAGTGGCGTGGATGGAGCACACTTGATCACTCCAAAAAATAAACCAGGAGGAGATAGACAGGATGACTGAGGCACAATTGTCACCTCAGGCCTCCACCTATCCTGGATAGGTTGGGAGTTAAACTAGCAAATAAACTAAATAAATATGCTAATATAATGAATGGAATAGTGAAACAATAAGTTCTATTCATACTCTTAATGAGGAGGCTGCTCAGGTTAGGAAGGTAGCCCTTCACAGAATTACCCTTAACTACCTGTTAGCAATTGAAGGTGGAACTTGGGTTGTTATAGCTGAGGAATTCTGCTTCTGGATTGAAGATGCACATGATTAAAATGAGAGAAACATGGACATGGTAAAAGAGCTGCAACAAAAAGCTAGAGACATACATCCAAGGAGGGATGGAATTCCTTCTCCTGGATGGAGTCTATCAGAGTTTGGTTAAACAATATACTCTTAACTTTGCTAAAGCCAATAGTGGTAGTGATAGGATTGATTGTATTCATCTTGATTGCCTGGAAATTATTAATGTGATGTGTTTTTCATTGCAGGAAATGAATTATACTTTGGAATCACTGTCGACACAGACAGAAGAGGACCAATAATATGTCCGCCCCTGATTTTAACCATAGGAAGGATGACACTACAGCTACAGAGGTGACCGTCTGATAGCCTAGCTCGACTACCCACCTCTCCTGAAGACCCTTTCAGCCTTTTGAGACTTGGGTGGAGGACATCATCTCTGAAAATAGGGTCCCAGAGCTGCACCCCAACAGTTTGAGCAGCACTCTTACTCTCCGGAGTGTTTCTTGTGGTGGGATGCAGGTCTGGACAACAGTCGTCTGTCGTCCTTCTATTAGATAGATAGGAATGAATGTATGTGTGTGTCTATGCTTTAATAAAGATTGAGGAATGCTTAGATGAAATGACAACTATAAGGCAGCCAGGAATGGATGTCAGACATCCCATCATCTATGCAGGCTAGCTGCATACTTCGTGTAGTACGGGCTGTCAAAGGGGTCATTTCACAATAGGCAGGAACATAGGTAGCGCAGGTCTGGACCGCTGTCGTCATCCTATTAGGTAGATAGGAATGAATGTATGTGTGTCTATGCTTTAATACAGATTGAGTGAATACTTAGATGAAATGGCAACTATAAGGCAGCCAGGAATGGATGTCAGACATCCCATCATCTATGCAGACTAGCTGTATACTTTGTGTAGTACGGGCTGTCAAAGGGGTCATTTCACAATAGGCAGGAACATAGTTAGCTAGGTTACATAATGTGTAATAATGAAACTATCAAAGGGTGAGGTACTGTGGAAGAAATGACAATTCCATTGTCCTCCCTTTGATCTTAATATCTCTACATTTTGTATAATAATTAGAAAATGTTCAATAAAAACAATTTGAACAAGAAATAGAATATCTTTTCGTGACTCCTTCATGAACATTGTGTATACTAAATACTAAAATACTGTAAGAGCCGCCCCCGGCTGAGCCAAGCTGAAGGGGGAGAATGGACTTTATCTGGTCACTTCATGAACATTCTTGATGTTGTCCCTCAGGAGGGGCCAGTTGGCATTGTAGATGTGTATAACCTTATAAAATGTGCTGCTTATCTGATGGTTAGTGCTGCGCTCACTCATTACATGTAAGTGCATTACTCAGTCACTAAGCGCTCGCTCACACAGTCATCGATTCTCTCATGCGAGAGAATAGGGCCGATTATGCTGATGTCACTTGGAGCAAACTCTGTCAGAGTTTGAGCCAAGTGTAATCTTAGGCCACGTTCACACATACAGTATTTGGTCAGTATTTTACATCAGTATTTATAAGCCAAAACCAGGAGTGGAACAATCAGAGGAAAAGTATCATAGACACATGTGCACCACTTCTGCATTTTTCACCCACTCCTGGTTTTGGCTTACAAATGCTGATATAAAATACTGACCAAATACTGAACATGTGAACGTTGCCTTAGTGTGATCTAACTCTGTTGCATAAGAGAATCGTATCATAGGTGCGGAAAAGACAGAGAACTTTTTAGTTCTCCATCTTCTCTATTCTCTGTGTCCACGGTAACGGGACTGCACTTGGATGACATCCGAGTGCAGTCTGATATTTTACAAGCATGCTACAATTTTAATTTTAAAAATATCTTTAGGTAGAATGGCGGTTCCATTCAGAACACTTTCCTTACAAGACGTAGTGGTATCCCCGTTGGGAGTCGTGCCAAAAACGGAACCCAATACATTCGGACTAATCCACCATTTGTCATATCCAAGGGGCAGGTCAGTAAACGACAACATCAACGTGGAACCAGGTACAGTAGTATATACTGTACATCCTTTGACAAGTCAATCAGGCGGGTCAAGAAGTTGGGAAGGGCCACCCTAATGGCCAAAACAGACGTTGAGGGGGCGCCTATTGGGCTGCTTCTGGGAAGGAGCATACTATATAGAACGCTGTTTGCCCATGGGGTGCTCCAGAACCTCCTCACTATTTGAGGCGTTTAGTTGCTTCCTCGAATGGGTTGTCATGGACGTTTCTAAGGGGGCACATATTATCCATTACCTCGACAACTTCTTATGCCTGGGCCCAAAAGATTCACCACAGTGTGAATACACGCGGCAGTCCACCTGTGAGAAGGAGAGAGCTGGAGGGAGAGCGGACACCACAGAGCCGAGGAGTTACATTGATGACATCTTAATAATCTGGACTGAGTCTGAACGAGAACTTCTAAATTTCCATGACGAATTCAATACATTTCATCCCACCATAAACTTGACATTGGACTACTCAAAAACGGAAATCAACTTTCTGGATATCACCATAAAAATTCAAAATGGTTCAATCCAGACCTCGGTGTATTGGAAACCTATTGACCATCCCACACACCTCAGACGGGGACAGCTGTCACCCAAAATACATTAAAAAGTCCATCGTCTACAGTCAGGCCCTTAGATATAATTGTATCTGTTCCAGCCCAAAGGACAGGGATGAACACTTAAACCATCTTAAAAAAGACAATTTTAAATCAAGGCTACCACCCCACCTCCTTTGATGATCAGATCATTAGGGCCACAAGGATCCCTAGAAGTCAATTACTTCAATACGGAGAAAAAGAGGAAAATAATTGTCTTCCTCTGGTGGTGACCTACAACCCACAGCTTGAGGTACTAAGAAAAACTGCTAAAAAACATCATATCCTAGGGTTTGGAGCGGATGGATTCTGTTTCAGGACTCACGTGATTTTCATGACCTATTCTAATAGTTTCAACAGATGCTTGCGATTGGGTTCATAATTAGTCACAACGGCATAAGGACCCCCCCCCCCCACTCTCCCTTGACCCTCTGTCTTTTCTTCTCTCTTTTCTCCCTCCTTTTCTTTTTTCTTTTTATATGGGCTTTTCAGATACAATATAGAAATTGCCTCAACATATGATCCTCTTATAGGCGGATATCTTATAAACATTATATTGTTCAATACACTATCATTTGAATTGTTATTTGAAAAAAGTGACACCATTTGAACTTTGGACATTTTTTATATGTCTATTTTGTTATATTTTCTTCAAAGTCGAATACAAAACAATAAATTTTTTCTTGATCTGCAAACTGTAAAATGATTCATAATTAATTCTTAATTGATGTTTAATTGATATTTAATAAAACAGATTGAATATAAAAACTTCATATCCTATACAAAAGTGATCGGCTAAGTATAAAAGGAGAAGAAAAGGAAAAATGTGTTTGAAAGCACTCAGGATCACCAAAAATACAAATAAATAATAATATTGAAGTTTATTAAACAAAGAAAAAAACAAAACAATTAAAAACACTTAAAGGGAATCTGTCATCCCCTGGGACCTATCAGACCACTAATATGGGCATACAGGTGATAGAAATGTGAATCTATACTTACCTGTATGGCCCATATTGGCGGTCTTGTGGCTGTGAAATTGCTTTTTATTACTTGTGGGTTATGCTGTGTTTCTGTCCGGGGGACGGGAAGAAATCCCACCTACTTTTTTAATTAAAATATTTCTCCCCTCCCCTGCACGTCACAGAGCCCTGTGACGTGCAGTACCCATGGCCGGATCCTGCGCCTGCGCACTTGACCTGTTATTTCCCTGCCGTCTGTGTACAAGTGTAGAGCAGGGATCTAGTGCGCAGGCGCCGGGAAGTCAGAGTGACTCGCCTGCGCACAAGTTCCCTGCTCTACACTTGTAGATCCGGCCATGGGAACTGTGACGGGCAGGGGAGGTTAGAAATATCTTAATTAAACTGTGACGGGCAGGGGAGGTGAGAAATATTTTAATTAAACAAGTAGGTGGGATTTCTTCCCGCCCCCCGGACGGGAGCACAGCGTAACCAACAAGTAATAAAAAGCAATTTCACAGCCGCAAGACGATAATATGGGACATACAGGTAAGTATAATACCTCATCTAATTGATACATATAAATATCAAACAACCTCCTCCTATGTATCAGGTGCCAAAATATCTAAAGCTACTCTGGACAAGCAGTTTGTGACGCCCTCCCTGAGCCGTTTGGGGGGTGTACTCAGACGGCGGGCCGGTGGTATGGTGTGGTGGGATGTCGTTGTGGCCGTGGCCCGATCCGTGCCCAGGGCTGTCACAATAAAAAGATGGGCTTTTGGATGAATGGTTGTTCGACTACGCCACCTGTGGTTTCTGGTGAAGACCACCAGCACTGCAACAGTCCTCTGAGGCTGATGTTCTGGCAGCTTGGTTGGTACTACTCCCCACAGGTGGAGCGGCGCCTCAGGGCAGCGTAAGAAGAGAGAGGGGGTATACAGAGTAGAGCGCTGGCGGGTGCAGAGCCGCGGAGGAATGAACAGTCAGAGGCAGTAATTGAAGTCATCCAAGTCTTTACTCACAGTTGTGCTTTCTCAGCTCAGAGCTTCTCTCTGCTGTCACACGGCGAGCTGCGGCCGCCAGGGTGGGGTTCAGCACACTCCGGGTAGTTCAGGTGCACTTGACAGGACCCTCGCTCTAGTGTGTTCCTCTCTCTGGTGGTACTTTTACCGCCTTGTGTCCCCCACTGAGTCCCGTACGGGTACTGCGATGTCCTATATGGGTAACTTGTAGCTCCCGGACCGACTGGGTGCCCTTTTTGGTGACTGTGGTGTGAACGTGGCGTTAGGCCGGGTCCCTCTGGATAAACGCAGATTAAGGAATACAGGTGGCGACTCTGCTCCGTCCGTATCCACCTGGGATCCACTTAAGCCTCCAGACTTTTATGACAGGGACGTGAAGTGCAAAGTCAGATAATCGGGGACCGGTACCCCCTCTTGCGGCAGGGTCTCTCTGGCAGGGCCAGAATAAGGGTTGCAGGTGGCGACTCCGCTCCGTCCGCTCCCCCCAGAGATCCTTTTGCCTGTGGAGCTTTTCTCCTCTGCTCCCCTCCTGGGCTTCTTGGTTGGACTCTGACCGAGGACAGAGCCGGATATAACTCAACTCTGCCCCAATCCCCCGTCTCGAGGCTATTGGATGAGTGGTTGTTCGACTACGCCACCTGTGGTTTCTGGTGAAGGCCACCAGCACTGCAACAGTCCTCTGAGGCTGATGTTCTGGCAGCTTGGTTGGTACTACTCCCCACAGGTGGAGCGGCGCCTCAGGGCAGCGGAAGAAGAGAGAGGGGGTATACAGAGTAGAGCGCTGGCGGGTGCAGAGCCGCGGAGGAAAGAACAGTCAGAGGCAGTAATTGAAGTCATCCAAGTCTTTACTCACAGTTGTGCTTTCTCAGCTCAGAGCTTCTCTCTGCTGTCACACGGCGAGCTGCGGCCGCCAGGGTGGGGTTCAGCACACTCCGGGTAGTTCAGGTGCACTTGACAGGACCCACGCTCTAGTGTATTCCTCTCTCTGGTTGTACTTGTACCACCTTGTGTCCCCCACTGAGTCCCGTACAGGTACTGCAATGTCCTATATGGGTAACTTGTAGCTCCAGGACCGACTGGGTGCCCTTTTTGGTGACTGTGGTGGGAACGTGGCGTTAGGCCGGGTCCCTCTGGATAAACGCAGATTAAGGAATACAGGTGGCGACTCCGCTCTGTCCGTATCCCCCTGGGATCCACTTAAGCCTCCAGACTTTTCTGACAGGAACGTGAAGTGCAAAGTCAGATAATCGGGGACCGGTACACCCTCTTGCGGCAGGGTCTCTCTGGCAGGGCCAGAATAAGGGTTGCAGGTGGCGACTCCGCTCCGTCCGCACCCCCCTGAGATCCTTTTGCCTGTGGAGCTTTTCTCCTCTGCTCCCCTCCTGTGCCTTCTTGGTTGGACTCTGACCGGGGACAGAGCCGGCAATAACTCAACTCTGACCCAATCCCCCGTCTCGAGGCCTGAGACCGGGAACCGCAGACCCCTGAGCCGGCCGCAGCCTTGTGCTGTCAGACCGTCCCAAAGACCCAAGACTAAAGACACGGTTATAAAAATGGCCTCTGATTATATATGATTCTATTAAGTGCTAAAGTAAAGTGCTTCCTCCACCCTCAGTCACTACATGGTTCCCCCTGACTTTTGGTTACCCCCAACTCCTCTATTCTGGGTTGAGGCAGCACTATGGTGCTTTAGACCCCCCTGCAGAACAAGATTGGTGTAGTGTTGAGTGTGTGGTTGGGGTCCTGTGTGGTGCTCCATCCTTACCTCGGAGAGGAGATACCACACCTCGTTCTGAGATGCAGTACCCCTGTGGCGACTGAACCCTCAAGGGCGCCACAAATGTAACACCAAATGTGTAAAGAGGGTCCAATGCCCCTGCAATATCCAAGTCCAGTTCAATCTATTTTAGCTAGCACATATAAAGTACATCTATGCATAGGTATAAATAGCAATTGAAAAAAAGTGCATGTGACAGGGGGCAATGTAGAAAATTAATAATGCCAGCAAATCCAAAGTTCATATAAAAGCACAGGTCTAGTAGTTCAAAGCTCAAATAGTCTATAGTAGAAAAAGACCTGTACTGAAACACAGTCTACCTGTTAGTAGACAGCACAGAACCCACTTATACAATACAAGCAGAATGGTTGCTGATAGACCTGTGCATCATCAGTGGCTTCTGGTAGACCTGTACATGATCAAATGGATGAGGGAAGAGCCTGTTCTCCTGTTATGTATATGCTCCTGCCCCAGCATCAGCACATCAAACTCCATAAAACAGACACATTACCTTTGCAGATGATTTTTTTGTGTTTACCAGTGTAATCAGACCCAAATTTAAAATAATGCTTTGTAAAAATAATATCAAGAAGTCACATCAAAACTCCAATCTTCATATCAGATCCAGTGTTATCTTGGTATAATTTATTACGTATAACAGTAAATCCTTTATCATTTTGAACACAAGTATATCAACTTTTTAAATCTAAAGAACAAATCAAAGTGACTTCTGAGATATCCAGAGTATTAATACACTGCAAAAATCATTTGTAGCTAATGATAGGTGCATTTGTATCCTTATATCAAGATAAGTCTTTGTCTAATGCCAAGATGTCTCATGTTCTATGGACTTTGATTAAAATTTGGGCAAACAAGTCCTTGTGAACTTAGGGTTAAAATATTGATTCTTCAGTCTATATTTAATGCTATCACCATTATTTTTTACTAGATGGATGGCATTGAATTGAAGTAAAAAGAATATTGCATAATTATTTACCTATCATTAGAACGAGGGACTGGAGATTTCCATTCCCAATCACAATCCACTGCTCTTCTTGGCACAATATATGCATCTGCATCATGTGCACATAAGTATTGGAAGACGACCACCATACCAACTACCACTGCATAAACTAAACTACTATCAGTTCCCAGTGGGGACGTGGCTGTGCTAATTTCATCTTATAATTTATTTATGTTAGTGAACAAACCTTGATTGTGAGAAAAGTAAAATGCGATTCCGCAGCTGCCAATTCAGAGATGGAGACTGGGCCAGCAATATCCAATCACTCCACTGGCAGAACAGGCTACAATATATCAACATAATTCATTTCTGGCATTCAGAAAATATTTGGGAGCAGAATTGTAAAGATTAATGTAGGATTTAGTTTGGAGTGGATATTTATTGTAAGAAACAAACATGATGTGAGTCATGTCTTAAAATCATTTCACTTTAAAGTAATTTTTCTTAAATGGTCACTGTGCTTTCAGACCACTAGATCTCATTTGATGTATTATGGGCAAAAACCCAAAGAGATGAACTTTAATATAAGTTGGTGTGCATGCAGCATGTAAGCGTGTGTTCACACTGGCCACCAAACAGACAAAACCCAAGATAAAAACATAATAAGCAAATACCCCGCAGTAAATAGATAAATATCAATAGTGCATGAAAATAATATAGGATGCTTAATTAACATAATTTTGATTTAAAAAAAAAAGTAAAAGCCACCCCACACGTCAAGGTGACCCTATTCGGGACAGTCCTAACCTCTATTATTAAAAGCTTACCATTTGTCAAGTGACGTACATTTGAATAAGTCCAATATGACTAACCAGATTAATTACAGGTTTTGGTATAAATTATATTACCACATGTCAAACAATTTACCAGTTGGTGCAGTAGATTCTAAGAAAACCAACAGATGCAGCATTGATGATCTACATGTTTTGAGTCTGTGTATTTGAATAATTAATTGAAAGGCGGTGTGTTCAAAATAATAGCAGTGCGGAGTTCAATTAGTGAGGTCAATCATTCTGTGAAGAAACAGCTGTGAATCAGGTGGCCCTTATTTAAGGGTGAAGCAAGTATTTGTGTACATTTCTCCTTGAAAGCCTGATAAATATGGTTCGTTCGAGACATTGTTCAGAGGAAATGCGTACTTTGATTAAAAAGTTGATTGGAGAGGGTAAAAGTTATAAAGAAGTGCAGACAATGATAGGCTGTTCAGCTAAAATGATCTGCAATGCTTTAAAATGGAAGACTACCATTCGAATGAGAAAAAAGGAAAGGATGATCCAGCATATCAGGCTAGTTTCTTAAAATAAAACATAGCTTTTATTGTGCTCATTAAAACATTGCTACACATCAATTGTCCATGTGGTGCACTACAAGGATCAGGACCTACGCGTTTCAACGTTTAAGTCTTAATCAGTTGTGTATTTACCATTCGAATGGATCGAATGATAGTCAGAATGGCAAAGGCTCAGCTAATGATCAGCTCCAGGAGATCAAAGACAGTCTTAAGTTACCTGTGAGTACTGTGACAGTTAGAAGACGCCTGTGTGAAGCTAATTTCTTAGCAAGAAGTCCCTGCAAAAAGTACGAAAAGTGGACAGTAGAAGATTGGAAATGGGTGATTTGGAGTAATGAGACGAAAGTCAATAGACTAGGCTCTGATGAGTGCAAATAGGTCTGGAAAAAACAAGGTAAAAAGGGGCTAACGGATTGAGAAATTGAAGGAACTGTCAAGTTCAGTGGAAGAAGCCTGATGATATGGGGTTGTTTCACAGCCAAAGCCATTGGATATTTCACCATGATCAATGGTGGTCTCAGTGCTGAGCTATATATTGAAAAACTTGGCATTCATAAGACTCAAATAGATTCTTTATCAAATTTTAATAGGGGAAATGAAGTACAAAAAAAAAATAAAAACGTTTCGGTCACAGTTGACGTTCATTAGTGTACTAAAATAAAATACAAGTGTGAGGTCACAGTAAAAATAGTCATGTATCAAAGGGAAAATAACAATGACAATATCAGTAAACAACAGGAATCAACACATGTCAATGGGTACAAAGGGATGGGGACAAACATTGCCCCTCCACATGCTAACTGTTATATGTCCACATTTGAGGACAGGGTTGTCTACCCCAACCCTTTGTACAAATCACAATCCATTTTATGGAAACGTTATATAGATGATATATTCTGCATATAGGGGGGCACGCCCAAGACCCTTAATGAATTTTTTGCTACAATCAATGCCGCCTGGGATGGACTGCGAGTCACCATTTTCTTGAGCACAGACTCAATTCATTTCCTAGACACCATGAGCCTTAAAGATAAAGATGGCCAACTTTCCTCTGATCTTTATATTAAACCTACTGACCGAAACGGACTATTGCACTACAACAGCCTACATCCTAAATCCACTATTACCTCAGTCCCCAAGTCCCAATTCCATCGTGTCAGAGGCACTGGCAGTAATCCCTCCACCTGTGACATTAGACTCAAGGAGATGCAACAAAAATTTGAGGAAACGGGCTATCCTCTTGACTTGTTACAACAATCCATGCAATCTCCAATTTGTACACGCACCCCAACATCTAACCGGATCCCGTTTGTACATAAATACCATCCGGCAGCATTCATACCCTAAATCCACTATCACCTCAGTCCCCAAGTCCCAATTCCATCGTGTCAGAGGCACTGGCAGTAATCCCTCCACCTGTGACATTAGACTCAAGGAGATGCAACAAAAATTTGAGGAAACGGGCTATCCTCTTGACTTGTTACAACAATCCATGCAATCTCCAATTTGTACACGCACCCCAACATCTAACCGGATCCCGTTTGTACATAAATACCATCCGGCAGCATTCATACTCCATAAAAAAATCTGACAACACTGGAACATTCTTAAAAGCGCGTATCCATCTGTACCTGAATTAAATTATCCTTCCCTCCCATGTTTCAAAAGAGACCCTAATATTAAAGATCGTTTCATCCATGCCGATTTTGGCATGGCAAAAAGCTCGCCATGCCAGGGGTTTCTGGAGACACCAAAGACTGGTACGTTCCCTTGTCATCAGTGCTACCAATGTGGCAACATTCTCCGTGGGAGCACCATATATCATCCTCACTTGGGTAAACAATATCCCATCAAAGATTATCACATGATTAATTCCACTTTTGAAGTATGCCTCATCAAGTGCCCTTGTGGCCTTATTTATATAGGTAAAATGACCCAGCTCATTAGGGATCGTATTTCTAAGCACAAGTCCACCATACGCTAAAAGAATTTGCTGCTCCCATTACTATACCATTTTGCATCGGCCAATCATTCTGTGTTTCAATTGAAATTTCAGGTGATTGAGCATGTCCCTCCACCACGACGTGGAGGGGACTGTATTCGCATGCTCAAATACAGGGAGGTCTACTGGATACACAAATTGCAATCTTTAAGTCCTAGAGGTCTTAACATGGAATTTGACCTCCTCTTGTACACTTGAACGGTTCATAGTTGTGATTACTACGACATTGTTCTGCTTAAAGCCCCCTACATGTTTTGTAATAATCTCTTTGAGACTTGTTCCTGTGCCATCACTGTCTCAGCAATGTATATGACCCAATTATGCTAGTTTTTGACTCTGACCATAAGAATTTCCAGTGAATATGTTCGATTCCATTATGATGGTTCTCCCTGAAGATAACTTGATATAAGGAATAGTATTTGCATAAGTACTGATTGATCTATTCATATGTCTAACATATACCTTGTTATTTTCTAGAATCTGCCTTAACATCCACATTTCCTCTCCTGATTCCCATCCTACACCTCCGGACCATCCCTTACAACCTTGGTTCCACCCATTCTTGTCATCCCCAGTAATGGACGCTATCTGTAGCACTGTGGAACGCATAATATCGGTGGTGGAATGCACTCGGTGCGTCACCTCCGCCCATGTGATCCACCGACATCCAATAAGACCTGTCGACGTCATCGAGGCGTCATTTCCGGTCCCGCAGGACCGGAAATGACACCACGATGACTGGAGCACATCCACGGCGTATGCATCACACTGACACCAATCCTGGGCTCCTAATTGCCTCTAGATTCTGCCCAATCTCTATTTAAATGCCCTTCTAGCATTTCTCTCCTGGCGCCAAAAGGAACAAACGGTGGATACCGTGCTCCCACTGCCAGGACTTCCTCCTCCACTTTCAGTTTGCACTAGAGGTATTTTTCCCCTGCTTCTACCATTCCTGCTATTAGACTGGTACTTCCATTAAATCTATATACTCACCTTCTTTATATATCCAGAGCTAACGCTCCTTTGGACACCTGTCCATTACAGGCTCACCGGTTACAATTAACTGGTACGTTTTTCATCCTTTTTTCTTTTTCCCTTTTTCCCTGTCCCCATCCCTTTGTACCCATTGACATGTGTTGATTCCTGTCGTTTACTGATATTGTCATTGTTATATTCCCTTTGATACATGACTATTTTTACTGTGACCTCACACTTGTACCACCATTTATTTCTGTTTTGTTATTTTATTTTGGTACACTGATGAAGGTCAACTGTGACCGAAACATTTACTTTTATTTTTTGTACTTCATTTCCCCTATTAAAATTTGATAAAGAATCTATTTGAGTCATATGAGTGCCAAGTTTTTCAATATAGACTATTGGCTTTGGACCTTACTTGTGCACCAACCCACTCCAGGAGTGCGGTAGTTTTTTGTATACTCAGTGCTGAGCTATGTGTGAGTATCCAACAAGACAAGTTACTTTGTACACTCCAGTACTATGGGTATGAATAGGATGACATAGTGTTCCAGCAGGACAAAGACCAGAAGCATACATCGAGATTGGCGAAAAAATGGTTCAATGACAATGAAGTAGAGGTGCTGGATTAGCCTCCACAGTCCCCAGACCTCAGCCCAATTGAACCCTTATGGGTAGAGTTGAGTTGAAGAAAAAACTGTATACATACCCAAGTGAGTAGACCAGTATGCACCAACTTTGGGAATGTGTAGAAGAGACCTGGGATCAGATTTTGGTCAAGACATAATTGAATCTGATCAAGAGCATGCCCAGAAGGATTCAGGTAGTGTTGAAAGACAAAAATGGATTTATAAAATATTTAAACAATAATAAAAATTTAAATTTAGATTTTTAGGAGCAAAACAGTAACAATGCAGTGACATGACAAGAATCTGCATAACTAATCATAGGCAAAATAGTCGCAAGTCAAATTTATGTATGAGATAGCCAAGATGATTGTCTATAAAATAATGGTAGTCTCATGTTCGAAGTAGTAGTGGATAGTGAGATATAGAGCTTGAAAGTCAAAAGTTCAAAACATTGTTACCCTTTTGCTCATCACTGTATATATAGCGCTGTCCTCAGTAGTGTAGCTACCAGGAGGGCAGAGGGTGAGGTCGCCCCAGACCCCTGACTCAGAGAGGCCCACCCGAATCTTACACCACTCCAAACTGTATCGGTGTGGGCAGCACACCAATACAGTTAATCTTTACATTCTGAATGGCCCCACTATCTTTGCACCCCATTAACTATACAATACCATCAATGTTTGTGTTCCAACAGTCTTAGAGGGATCTATCCACTGTGGGTTAGTGTCAGACCAATAGCGGTGGTTTTGTTTGTTAACTTCACCATTCACAAAAAAGTTTGCCTCATCACTGAACATAATGTTCTGTGTAAACTGAGGGTCCTGTTCCAATTTTTGTTTTGCCCATTCTGCAAATTCAGTGCGCCGATCTGGGTCATCCTAATATCCGCCGAAGGGATGTTTGACTGATGCCACTCTCCAGTGACATGCGGCGAGTTCTACGCTGTGGGCTCTTGCTGAATGAAGCTAGGACAGCCACTGATGTTTCTTCATTATTGACAGTTTTCTTGAGTCCACATTTTGGCAAATCCAACACTGAACCTGTTTCACGAAATTTGGCAAGAGGTTTGCTAAATGTAGCATGGGAGATGGGTGGTCAGGTAGGGTGTCTTGCATTGAAATCTGCTGAAATGACCCGGGTACTGCGTTCATCAAACATCAACACAATTTCTATCCGCTCCTCACGTGTTAACCTCTGCGACATGTGAATGGCTGTAAACAAAGAGAAACTGGTAAGTAACTCATGAAAGAATAAAGTTACGTTAAAACCAAGCACACCATTGTTTTTCTTATGAAATTCTCAATAAGTCTGATGTGTCACATGACCCTTTTCCCATTGAAAAAAATAAAGTTGGATCCAAAATGGCTGACTTCAAAATGGCCACCATGGTCACCACCCATCTGGAAAAGTTTTCCCCCTCCGATATACTAATATGCCACAAACAGGAAGTTGATATCACCAACCATTCCCATTTAATTTAGGTGTATCCATATAAATGGCCCACCCTGTAGTGTCCTCTCCAATTTACTGCCCATTTATCATACAACAGTATATCCACCTCCCAATCCAATCATAGATATCATCTAATCCTTTGTATTACTTGGATATTTGGGTTATTGTTGTGGATTTATCACTGCTAAAATCAGTAGAAATTACACCTGAATTACATTGTATGGCAGTAATGACATTGTGTCACCTTGTAAAAGGTTTCAGAGGTCAAGGTAGATAATTAAAGTCCATTTCATCTATATGCTAATGAATTGGCTGCGTGGCCTGGTCTGGTCCCTTTAAATAACATCTGCTGCTCCTGTTGATGACACCACGGAATGTTGTGGTTTCTGGCTCCGCCCCCTTGCATTATGACATCACACACATTATATAAGGAGCTGCAGAGACAACATTCCATCTGAAAGTTGCAGTTATTGGAGAGAGAGGTAAGTCGGCTCTATGTCACCTCTTGTTGTGTCCTTCATTCTCTTCTTTCATCTATTTCTCATTTATTTTTTATTCATTAAGGATTCTTTATTCTATATAATACAACAGGTCCAAAATAAATACTGAACCCCTCAGATTAGGTGACGTCCATGTTTTACAGCATTTCTTCCAATAGTAAAGACAGATACATCCCGTCATATCCTATATATCCAAGTGCAGAAATGACAGTGATTTACCGATTCTCCATCACATCTTATTGGTTTCTGACTTACTTGCTCATCACATCCATAGAATAGTTATAGAATAATTATAATTGAAAGAATCCCCTCAGCCATAACTGGAACACAACAACTTCTCAATTTTTGGGCCATGTATTGTTTTACAATCATTCAAATCTGGGAGATGAACGTTATATCCTGTAAAGCGAACACATGTAACCTGAAGATGCAGTAATTATGTAATTGTCTGGTGTTATTGAGACATATAGTGATATACAATCCAGATCAAAAATTTAAATCCAACCAATATTGGGAAATACCTGTACAACACCAATGTATATACATATTAGCTCCATATATAGTGAAACTATTTAAATAGTTCCCCATATTGGTAGGATTCCTATTGTTTGATCTCTAGTGTATTGAGCAATGCACTTCAATGGAAGCTGGCAGTAACAGCCACCACTTGGAAGATCACGGAATGTTGGGGTTGTTGATTCCGCCCCCATTAGATACTTCATGTGATGTCACTGAATGTTATGGTTATTAGCTCTGCCCACATTAGCTCTTATTTTTCATGTCATGGAATGTTCTCGTTGCTGGTTTGGCCCCCATCATCTACTATTTGTAATGTTTTGGTTGTTGGTCCCTGATTTGGCACCCAGATAAGCCAAGCTGAAGGATGATGATAATGGACTTTATCTTGTTACCTCATGAACATTCTTGGCGTTGCCCCTCAGGAGGTGGCCAGTTGACATTTAGTTGTGTTCAACTATATAAAGTGTGCAGCTTATCTGATGGTTAGTGCTGCGCTAACTCATTACTAGTGATGGGCGAGCACTAAAATGCTCGGGTGCTCATTGCTTGAGCCAAGCACATTCGAATACTCGGTTGCTCGACTCGAGCAATGAGCCCAATGTAAGTCTATGGGAAATTCAAACATTTTTCAGGCGGTTCCCTCCGGCGATCTGCAGAGGGCCTAAAAATTGCCCAAATCGAAGGGAACAGTGCTTAAATTGCATGGGAACAGCATGGGGAAGACCCCTGGAAGCATTTCTGACTCCCAAGTCACTGCTGCCAACAATGTTGTCAGAGGTATTACGCCACTTTTACGGACACACAATAAAACACAAAAACTAAACCAAAATGGATTTTCCTGGGAAATATGTTAAGGAACATCCTTTCCATGGTAATGACTTGTATATAAGGCAAAATAAATAACCAAAAACAAAAATACTCCTCCACATCTTGGTCTATGTTCACAAGTAGCGTTTTTGATGCGTTTTTGCACTTTTGCATTGCTTTCAACCGTGACAAATGCATTCACCGGGAAATGTCATTTTGACATTTTACAACCTTATCTGGCCATGTGGTGTGTGAGACATGATCAGACATATCCTGTTTCATTTATGAAGGAGGGACTCTGAAAGTCACAAAGCCTATTTTTATAGGGCCATCAGGCAGCCTTTACTACTTTTAAAGGGTCAGCAGTCGGCCCTCGCTATTCTTAAAGAGCCATCAGCCGGCTATGCTTTGTCATTCCCATTACTAAAGATTGGGTCTTCTATACTGTTATTGCATATGCAGTGAGTGGCAGGTCTGCCCAAAATTTGGATACACCCCAATACCCCTTTGAAAATTTGGATGCACCCCAATACCCCTTTGAAAATTTGGACGCACCCCAAAACCCCTTTGAAGAGACTTAGAGGATGTTCCCAAAATTAGGAAGTGGGTCTCCCATACTGTTTGCCTATGCAGTGAATGCAAGGGTTGCCAAAAATTTGGAGGCACTCCAATGCCCCTTGGAAGAGACGTGGAGGTCAGAGGGCCTCCTGAAAACAATGTTCCCATTATTAGGAAGTGGGTCTCCCATTGTGTTTGTCTATGCAGTGAATTCAAGGGTTGCCAAAAATGGGCACGCGGCATGATGGGGGGAAGGAGGTTCAGGGTGAAGAATATGTGGTCCAGACTCACGGCTACTGAGAATTGACCGTGTGGAAGACAGGGTGGTGGTGGTGGTGGCTAAGTGACTGGAAGCATTATCTGCTATCCAACCAATAACCTTTTCACACTGCTCTGTATTCAATAGTGGTGTTCTGCGGTCCCCTATTAATTGGGACAGGAAGGTCGAGCGAGAAGATGTGGGTGTTTGTTGTGGCACAATTTCAGATTGCCCACGACCTTGGCCTCTGCATGCACCATCACATCAACTTCCCCGTCCCTTGCCACGTGCCTTGCCCATCTTAAATGAAGGACAATATCTTCCACGCTCACCACAAATGGCTGAATTTGGAGCGAACTTATATGTGATCCGTGTGACGGACAAACCACAGTTTTAAATAGCTGGCCTGTAGGTGACTATTTTGAACAGCAAACTTGTGTCAATAGCTTCACTGACACTGAAATTTTTTTAATGGAGGCCAGAAATGGCAGTATTTTCAGTGCAAATATATGTGATCTGTGCGACGGACAAATCACAGTTTTAAATAGCTGGACCTGGCTGTATTCTGCAATGCCAACAAGCAAATAGCGCAGAAAAACGGTGTTCTCTGGTTTGCATTTTAAGCAAATAATGAGGATTAAGATCCAAAATAAAATTATTCCTGGCCACTGAGACCTGGGCCTATTTCTAGAAATATTTAACAGCAGCAGCAGACAAAACTGGAATGGAGCCTCTGTGCTATATGCACTGCAGTCTGCTATATACACTGCCTGCCTGATATCTCTGCAGATGGATTAGTCCTCAGAAGGACTGTTTGTTGAGATGGATATGTGTCTCTAATATCGTTTTGTATACCTACACTGTAACGGGTCTGGGAGGCGGAACCTCTGAGCTACTATACAAGGGGGCGGTCCTTGTAAGGGAGCGGGTGGCGACCAGGCAGGCAGTCACAGCAGGTGACCGGGACAGTCTCTAGAAGAACGGGCAGGAGGTCACGGCAAGTGACCGGGGCAGTCTCTGGATGTACGGGCAGATGGTCACGGCAAGTGACCGGGGCAGTCTCTGGATGTACGGGCAGATGGTCCCGGCAAGTGACCGGGGCAGTCTCTGGGTGAACGGACAGATGGTCACGGCAAGTGACCGGGGCAGTCTCTGGGTGAACGGGCAGATGGTCACGGCAAGTGACCGGGGCAGTCTCTGGGTAAAGGGTTGGTACGACCTGTGGCGGCTGATGGTAGACGTGAGCTCCCAGGTGAGTAGGCGAGAGTCTCTGGATAAACGGGTGGTCACAGCATGTGACGGCGGAGCCTCCAGGAAGACCAACAGACAGGCGGCAGATGAGCGCTCCCAGGTGAGCGGGCAGAAGTCTCTGGACAGGCGGGTGGTCACAGCACGTGACGGCAGAGCCTCCAGGTAGGCTAGCAGACAGGCAGCAGGTGAGCGCTCCCAGGTGAGCGGGCAGGAGTCACTGGACAGGCAGGTGGTCACAGCACGTGACGGCAGAGCCTCCAGGTAGGCTAGCAGGCAGGTAGCAGGAGTGCGCTCCCAGGTGAGCGGGCAAGCTGGTCCATAGACAGACTGACAGGAGTAGTAAGGCAGACCGTCGGACCTCAGGCTAGCAGGCAGGTAGCAGGATATCAGGCAGGAATTAGACAGCAGACTGGCAGGAATCAGGCAGGTATCTGGCAGGTAACTGGCAACGGGACCTGAGGGCTGAAGCAGAGTAGTGAACAGTGCTACAACATTGCTCGGGCACCTCCATTTTGGAGGAGGTGCCTTTTATATGGGAGGTCCTCCGGCAATTGGCCGGGGACTCCTTAGGACGGCGCGCGCGGTCCCTTTAAGAGAGGGGGAGCGCGCGCGCGCGCGCCCTAAGCACACTGCCGGGGAAGGAGCGCGTGCCGGAAGCAGCGGGGAGAGCAGCGCTGGAGGACGCCGCGCCAGGAGCGGGGAGGTGAGAGGGACGGCGTCTCTGCCTAGAACGGGGCAGAGACGCCGATGCTACAGTACCCCCCCCTTTAGGCCCCCTCTTTTTTTGGCCAGAAAGAAATTTCTCAAGGAGAAGCGGGGCGTTGATGTTCTCCCTGGGTTCCCAAGTTCTCTCCTCAGGACCAAACCCCCTCCAATCTACCAGAAAAAAGGTCTTTCCTCTTACCCTCTTGGAGGCCAGAATACTCTCTACCTCAAAGACGTCATCAGTGGAAACCGGAGCAGGAGAAGCACCTGGATTATTGGAAAAAGAGTTAAAGACAACGGGTTTGAGGAGAGACACATGGAAGGAGTTAGGAATCCGTAAGGTGGCCGGGAGTTTCAGTTTGTAGGCCACTGGATTTATTTGCCTGAGGATTTCGAATGGGCCGATGAAGCGAGGACCTAACTTGTAGGAGGGTATCTTGAGCCGCACATGTTTGGAGGAGAGCCAAACCTTGTCTCCCGGACGGAATTGAGGCGGATCCAGACGTCTCTTATCAGCATATCTCTTCATCCGCTCGGAGGACAGAAGAAGTGCGGATCTAGTACTTTCCCAAATGGTAGAAAACTCGCTGACAAGAGACTGCGCGGCAGGGTTATCCACAGAGGCGGAGACGGGAAACGGAATTCGGGGGTGCTGGCCAAAGACAACAAAGAACGGGGATTTGGAAGAGGACTCGCTCTCATGGTTATTGTAAGAGAACTCGGCCCAAGGGAGGAGGTCCACCCAATCAGAATGGTGGGCATTAACAAAGTGCCGGAGATAGCTGGTAAGGGTCTGATTGATCCGCTCCACTTGACCATTGGACTGAGGGTGGTAAGCGGAGGAGAAGTCCAGGGTGACGTCCAGCAGTTTACATGTGGCTCTCCAGAAGCGCGAGGTGAACTGAACTCCTCGATCCGACACAATGTGGAGGGGTAGGCCATGAAGACGGAAGATATGGCGGATAAAGTCCTTAGCCAGCTCAGGTGCAGATGGAAGACCAGGCAGGGGAATGAAGTGGGCCATTTTAGAAAAGCGGTCAGCGACCACCCAAATGACAGTACACCCGGCAGAGACAGGAAGATCGGTAATGAAGTCCATAGCGATGTGTTGCCACGGGGCAACAGGTATGGGAAGCGGCAGGAGATGACCAGCTGGTAAGTGTCTGGGAACCTTGTTGCGGCCACAAGATGAACATGCAGAGACGAAGTCTACCACATCCTTACGCAGGGTAGACCACCAGTAATGCCGGGAAATGAGTAGGAAGGTCTTTTTTTGGCCGGCATGGCCAGCAAGTTTAGAAGAATGACCCCAGTGAAGAACCTTCTCACGGTCAGGAGGCGCCACGAACGTCTTGCCGGGTGGAAGACGAGTCAAATCCAGGGGGGCCACATTCATCACCTTGGAGGGGTCGATAATGTGCATAGGCTCCTCCTCTTGGTCGGAGGACAGGAAGGATCGGGACAAGGCATCCGCTTTGACATTCTTGTCCGCCGGGCGGAAATGAAGGATGAAATCGAAGCGGGCAAAAAACAAAGACCACCGGGCCTGACGTGGATTAAGTCTCTGGGCATTTTGGAGATATGCCAGGTTTTTGTGATCCGTGTAGATGATCACCGGGTATAGAGCCCCTTCAAGCAGGTAACGCCACTCCTCCAGCGACAATTTAACGGCTAACAGTTCTCGGTCTCCAATGGAGTAATTGCGCTCAGAGGAGGAGAAGATTTTAGAGAAGAAGCCGCAGGTTACCATTCTCCCGGAAGAAGACTTTTGGGTGAGCACCGCTCCGGCTCCAGAGGAGGAAGCATCAACTTCCAGTTAGAACTGTTTGTTGCAGTCCGGACGGTGCAGCACAGGGGCAGAGGAGAAGGCTTGCTTCAGGGAAAGGAAGGCCTCCTCAGCTTCGGGTGGCCATACCTTGGGATTTGCTCCCTTACGGGTGAGCGCAGATATGGGCGCAGTCCGAGACGAGAAGTGAGGAATGAAGAGACGATAGTAATTAGCGAAGCCCAGGAATCGCTGTATCGCCTTCAAGCCCTCCGGCCGGGGCCACTTTAGGACAGCAGAGAGCTTCTCGGGATCCATTCGCAAACCCGTCTGGGAGATAACGTAGCCCAGAAATGGAAGAGAGGTCTGCTCAAAAAGGCACTTCTCGTATTTAGCATAGAGGTGGTTCTGCCTGAGCCTCAGCAGGACCTGACGAACATCCCTCCGGTGTGAGGGAAGATCCGGAGAGAAGACCAAGATATCGTCCAGGTATACCACCACGCAGGAGTAAAGAAGGTCACGGAAGATGTCGTTGACCAGTTCTTGGAAGACGGCGGGAGCATTGCAGAGACCGAAGGGCATCACTCGGTACTCATAGTGTCCGTCACGGGTATTAAATGCCGTTTTCCACTCGTCTCCCTGACGGATACGGACCAGGTTATACGCTCCACGTAGATCCAGCTTGGAAAAGATCCTGGCGCCTTTAAGGCGATCAAATAACTCGGAGATGAGCGGAAGGGGGTATTTATTTTTAACCGTGATCTGATTGAGTCCTCTATAGTCAATACAGGGGCGTAGCGAGCCATCTTTTTTTTTGACAAAGAAGAATCCGGCTCCAGCCGGGGAAGTAGACTTCCGGATGAATCCCCTGGCCAGATTCTCCTCTATGTACTCAGACATGGCCGGGGTTTCGGCCGCAGACAACGGATAAATACGCCCACGGGGTGGAGTGGCGCCAGGAACCAGGTCAATCGGGCAATCATATGGCCTATGAGGTGGCAATGTCTCTGCTTCCTTCTTACCAAAGACGTCAGCATAGGTCCAGTAAGGAGCCGGAAGACCGGGTAAGTTAGCTGGGGTAGGTGGAGGACGAACCGGACGAACCGGAACCAGGCAGGTCTTATGGCAGTCCGGCCCCCACCGGAGTACTTCACCGGAATGCCAGTTCAACACGGGTTCGTGTGTTTGGAGCCAAGGTAGACCTAGCAATAGGGAGTGGGAGAGTCCGGGCAACACATGGAAGGAGATTACCTCGGAGTGCAGCATTCCCACCTGCAGGATTATGGGTTCCGTGGCGAGCAGGATGGTCACCGGAAGGAGTCTTCCATCCACTGAGGCGACCGACAAGGGTTCAGCCAGAGACTTGGTGGGAATACGGTATTTCTCAACCAGGGACTGGGAGATGAGGTTTCCAGCGGATCCAGAATCCAGGTGGGCGAGTTCAAAGTGACGGGTCTCTCCCCAGGAGATAGATACAGACAAAGTCAGGGTTGGAGAGGATTTATTTTTGTCTAGGGCGACCTCTCCGAGCGGTCCTAGACACTGGAGTTTCCCGACCTCTCCGGGCAGGAACGAATCAAGTGCTCCTTACTGCCACAATAGAAGCAGCTCCCCTCGGCTCGGCGAGACTCCTGGCGAGATTTGACCATCTTGGTCTGGTCGACCTGCATGGGCTCGGGTGAGTGTGCCCGGGGAGTGACAGAAGAGGAGACAGGTTTCTGGAGAGTAGGAGCTAGGCGGGGAAACCTTCTCTCTCGGGTGGTCTCTTTGGTGCGTTCTTGAAACCGGATGTCAATCCGGGTAGCCAACGACACCAGGTCATCCAGGGTGGTAGGAATATCCCGACCGGCGAGCTCATCTTTAATCCGACCGGAAAGGCCCTCCCAGAAGACGGACACCAGGGCCTCATTATCCCAGGCAAGCTCAGAAGCGAGGGTGCGGAACCGTATGGCATATTGGCCCACGGTGAGACTCCCTTGACGGAGACGTAGCAAAGAGGAGGCAGATGAGGTTTTTTGCCCCGGTTCATCGAAGACTCTCCGGAAAGCAATGAGGAAAGACGACAGGTCGGACACCAGGGGATCCCCTCTCTCCCACAGGGGGTTAAGCCATGCCAGTGCCTCCCCAGTGAGATGGGACATGATGAATGCCACTTTGGCCCGGTCGGAGATAAACTGGTGAGTCAAGAGTTCAAAGTGCAGGGTGCACTGGTTTATAAAGCCCCGAGCTTGAGCGGGGTCCCCTCCGAAGCGAGGAGGTGCAGACAGCCGGGGTCCGAGACAGGATGCCATGATATTGGTGGGCAACGGTGCTGCCGGGGTGCGAGTCGTGACACTACCGGTGGTTGCTGGTGGAGCAGACAGTGTGTCCAGGCGGGAGTTGACATTCCGCAGGTGGTTCAGGATGGACTCCTGCTGGGATCTCTGACGGGAGAGTTCATGGTATAGGTCAGAGAGCGAGGGAGCTTGGGTGCCACCGGGTTCCATGGCCCGAGCAAACTGTAACGGGTCTGGGAGGCGGAACCTCTGAGCTACTATACAAGGGGGCGGTCCTTGTAAGGGAGCGGGTGGCGACCAGGCAGGCAGTCACAGCAGGTGACCGGGACAGTCTCTAGAAGAACGGGCAGGAGGTCACGGCAAGTGACCGGGGCAGTCTCTGGATGTACGGGCAGATGGTCACGGCAAGTGACCGGGGCAGTCTCTGGATGTACGGCCAGATGGTCACGGCAAGTGACCGGGGCAGTCTCTGGGTGAACGGACAGATGGTCACGGCAAGTGACCGGGGCAGTCTCTGGGTGAACGGGCAGATGGTCACGGCAAGTGACCGGGGCAGTCTCTGGGTAAAGGGTTGGTACGACCTGTGGCGGCTGATGGTAGACGTGAGCTCCCAGGTGAGCAGGCGAGAGTCTCTGGATAAACGGGTGGTCACAGCATGTGACGGCGGAGCCTCCAGGAAGACCAACAGACAGGCGGCAGATGAGCGCTCCCAGGTGAGCGGGCAGAAGTCTCTGGACAGGCGGGTGGTCACAGCACGTGACGGCAGAGCCTCCAGGTAGGCTAGCAGACAGGCAGCAGGTGAGCGCTCCCAGGTGAGCGGGCAGGAGTCACTGGACAGGCAGGTGGTCACAGCACATGACGGCAGAGCCTCCAGGTAGGCTAGCAGGCAGGTAGCAGGAGTGCGCTCCCAGGTGAGCGGGCAAGCTGGTCCATAGACAGACTGACAGGAGTAGTAAGGCAGACCGTCGGACCTCAGGCTAGCAGGCAGGTAGCAGGATATCAGGCAGGAATTAGACAGCAGACTGGCAGGAATCAGGCAGGTATCTGGCAGGTAACTGGCAACGGGACCTGAGGGCTGAAGCAGAGTAGTGAACAGTGCTACAACATTGCTCGGGCACCTCCATTTTGGAGGAGGTGCCTTTTATATGGGAGGTCCTCCGGCAATTGGCCGGGGACTCCTTAGGACGGCGCGCGCGGTCCCTTTAAGAGAGGGGGAGCGCGCGCGCGCGCGCCCTAAGCACACTGCCGGGGAAGGAGCGCGTGCCGGAAGCAGCGGGGAGAGCAGCGCTGGAGGATGCCGCGCCAGGAGCGGGGAGGTGAGAGGGACGGCGTCTCTGCCTAGAACGGGGCAGAGACGCCGATGCTACATACACTAACTAGAAACAAGAAAATCTCTCCCTAGCTCAGCAGCACCTCTCCCTACACTGTCTGATTCTGGAGTGACTGTGACAAGCACGGCGGTGCCAGTTCTGATATAGACCTGATGACGCTGTGCAGCCATCCAATCACTATAATGCCACAACCACCATGGCTGCAGCATTACAATGAGTGGCAGGCAATCCCTGCATGTTGATTGGCGCTCTAAAGAGCACCATATATGCAGGGAGGGGACCCGAGCGCCCGCCGAGCAACCTGGAAATACTCGTCGAGCGCCGAGCATCTCGAGTAGTGAGATGCTCGAGCGAGCACCGAGCAGTAGCGAGCATGCTCGCTCATCACTACTCATTACATGTAAGTGCATTACTCTGTCTGGGTCTCCTACCACATCCAAAATATATTGAACCCCATATTAGAGCCACCACTCCTGAATTTGTCTCTTCCTATCCTACCCCTGGTATATGGGGAGAGATATCTACTCCTGTGGGAGGGATAGTTTATAGTGGCGTGGATGGAGCACACTTGATCACTCCAAAAAATAAACCAGGAGGAGATAGACAGGATGACTGAGGCACAATTGTCACCTCAGGCCTCCACCTATCCTGGACAGGTTGGGAGTTAAACTAGCAAATAAACTAAATAAATATGCTAATATAATGAATGGAATAGTGAAACAATAAGTTCTATTCATACTCTTAATGAGGAGGCTGCTCAGGTTAGGAAGGTAGCCCTTCACAGAATTACCCTTAACTACCTGTTAGCAATTGAAGGTGGAACTTGTGCTGTTATAGCTGAGGAATTCTGCTTCTGGATTGAAGATGCACATGATTAAAATGAGAGAAACATGGACATGGTAAAAGAGCTGCAACAAAAAGCTAGAGACATACATCCAAGGAGGGATGGAATTCCTTCTTCTGGATGGAGTCTATCAGAGTTTGGTTAAACAATATACTCTTAACTTTGCTAAAGCCAATAGTGGTAGTGATAGGATTGATTGTATTCATCTTGATTGCCTGGAAATTATTAATGTGATGTGTTTCTCATTGCAGGAAATGAATTATACTTTGGAATCACTGTCGACACAGACAGAAGAGGACCAATAATATGTCCGCCCCTGATTTTAACCATAGGAAGGATGACACTACAGCTACAGAGGTGACCGTCTGATAGCCTAGCTCGACTACCCACCTCTCCTGAAGACCCTTTCAGCCTTTTGAGACTTGGGTGGAGGACATCATCTCTGAAAATAGGGTCCCAGAGCTGCACCCCAACAGTTTGAGCAGCACTCTCACTCTCCGGAGTGTTTCTTGTGGTGGGATGCAGGTCTGGACAACAGTCGTCTGTCGTCCTTCTATTAGATAGATAGGAATGAATGTATGTGTGTCTATGCTTTAATAAAGATTGAGGAATGCTTAGATGAAATGACAACTATAAGGCAGCCAGGAATGGATGTCAGACATCCCATCATCTATGCAGACTAGCTGTATACTTTGTGTAGTACGGGCTGTCAAAGGGGTCATTTCACAATAGGCAGGAACATAGGTAGCTAGGTTACATAATGTGTAATAATGAAACTATCAAAGGGTGAGGTACTGTGGAAGAAATGACAATTCCATTGTCCTCCCTTTGATCTTAATATCTCTACATTTTGTATAATAATTAGAAAATGTTCAATAAAAACAATTTGAACAAGAAATAGAATATCTTTTCGTGACTCCTTCATGAACATTGTGTATACTAAATACTAAAATACTGTAAGAGCCGCCCCCGGCTGAGCCAAGCTGAAGGGGGAGAATGGACTTTATCTGGTCACTTCATGAACATTCTTGATGTTGTCCCTCAGGAGGGGCCAGTTGGCATTGTAGATGTGTATAACCTTATAAAATGTGCTGCTTATCTGATGGTTAGTGCTGCGCTCACTCATTACATGTAAGTGCATTACTCAGTCACTAAGCGCTCGCTCACACAGTCATCGATTCTCTCATGCGAGAGAATAGGGCCGATTATGCTGATGTCACTTGGAGCAAACTCTGTCAGAGTTTGAGCCAAGTGTAATCTTAGGCCACGTTCACACATACAGTATTTGGTCAGTATTTTACATTAGTATTTATAAGCCAAAACCAGGAGTGCAACAATCAGAGGAAAAGTATCATAGACACATGTGCACCACTTCTGCATTTTTCACCCACTCCTGGTTTTGGCTTACAAATGCTGATATAAAATACTGACCAAATACTGAACATGTGAACGTTGCCTTAGTGTGATCTAACTCTGTTGCATAAGAGAATCGTATCATAGGTGCGGAAAAGACAGAGAACTTTTTAGTTCTCCATCTTCTCTATTCTCTGTGTCCACGGTAATGGGACTGCACTTGGATGACATCCGAGTGCAGTCTGATATTTTACAAGCATGCTACAATTTTTTTTCTCATGCCGTATCTACATGAGAAAAAAATTGCAGATCTGCACTGCCCCGTATTATAACATTGGGCCTACTGCTACCTGATAAAACATCGGATAGCACTCAGCTATGTTATATTGTCCTGTGAGCGGGCCCTTATTGTAATAAACTAACTTTCTTTTCCCTTGCAACAGCTGTCATAACATTGGTTTATTATCCAAAAATGACCCCCGTCTATTACTGAGAGCTGTAGAAGACCATGTACACTCCAGCAGTAATCACTTACATTTCCTTTGTGTAATATGATTAGAGTTGAGCCACCCCCCCGTAGTGTTCAGGTTCGATTCGGTTCGTAGAACACCGGTATGTTCGCCGAACTGTTCGTCGAACATCGTTAAAACCAATGGCAGGCAAACAAAAACACATAGAAACACATAGAAAACACCTTCAAAGGTGTCCAAAAGCTGACAAACTGCTCAGAAGACACAACTAACACATGGAAAAGTGACAAGTACATATAGTCATGCGAAAAGAAAAGAGGTGGAGGAGTAAAAGGAGGGGGAGACACAGATATAGGCATGTCATGCCCTTCTAAAATCAAGAAAGGCTGGAGTAAAAATCTAAAATCAGCCTACCAACACCCAGACGTCGTGACAAGAAAATTAAAAAAAGAAATATCTTTAGGTAGAATGGCGGTTCCATTCAGAACACTTTCCTTACAAGACGTAGTGGTATCCCCGTTGGGAGTCGTGCCAAAAACGGAACCCAATACATTCGGACTAATACACCATTTGTCATATCCAAGGGGCAGGTCAGTAAACGACAACATCAACGTGGAACCAGGTACAGTAGTATATACTGTACATCCTTTGACAAGGCAATCAGGCGGGTCAAGAATTTGGGAAGGGCCACCCTAATGGCCAAAACAGACGTTGAGGGGGCGCCTATTGGGCTGCTTCTGGGAAGGAGCATACTATATAGATCGCTGTTTGCCCATGGGGTGCTCCAGATCCTGCTCGCTATTTGAGGCGTTTAGTTGCTTCCTCGAATGGGTTGTCATGGACGTTTCTAAGGGGGCACATATTATCCATTACCTCGACAACTTCTTATGCCTGGGCCCAAAAGATTCACCACAGTGTGAATACACGCGGCAGTCCACCTGTGAGAAGGAGAGAGCTGGAGGGAGAGCGGACACCACAGAGCCGAGGAGTTACATTGATGACATCTTAATAATCTGGACTGAGTCTGAACAAGAACTTCTAAATTTCCATGACGAATTCAATACATTTCATCCCACCATAAACTTGACATTGGACTACTCAAAAACGGAAATCAACTTCCTGGATATCACCATAAAAATTCAAAATGGTTCAATCCAGACCTTGGTGTATTGGAAACCTATTGACCATCCCACACACCTCAGACGGGGACAGCTGTCACCCAAAACACATTAAAAAGTCCATCGTCTACAGTCAGGCCCTTAGATATAATTGTATCTGTTCCAGCCCAAAGGACAGGGATAAACACTTAAACCATCTTAAAAAAGACAATTTTAAATCAAGGCTACCACCCCACCTCCTTTGATGATCATATCATTAGGGCCACAAGGATTCCTAGAAGTCAATTACTTCAATACGGAGAAAAAGAGGAAAATAATTGTCTTCCTCTGGTGGTGACCTACAACCCACAGCTTGAGGTACTAAGAAAAACTGCTAAAAAACATCATATCCTAGGGTTTGGAGCGGATGGATTCTGTTTCAGGACTCACCTGATTTTCATGACCTATTCTAATAGTTTCAACAGATGCTTGTGACTCGCCCCCTGGGCCGTGGGGCACTCGGATCCGGGCAATTAGGGAAACGATGGGAGTAGTAGTGGCAACCCGGTTCCATGGCTCAGGGTGGTCAGGCCAGTGGTAGTCCGTTATATTGATTATGTCCGACTACGCCACCCGTGGATTTGCGGTTATTAGGAACCGCCGCTGCATGCAGACCACTGGGGCTGATGAGATGTGCAGCTATGGTAGTGTGACTCCCCACGGGAAGAGTGCGGCCCCAGTGCAGTATAGTGGATGGTGGGAGTGATGGTAGTGCTGGAGGAGCAAGGAGCACACAGACAACAGGTTGCAGTCCAGGGTCTTTACTAAACAGGTAAACTGACCCACAAACAGTCCCAGCTAGGAGGGGACCTGGATGTCTGAGAGCAACGGGGAAATTGGCCCTGGTCAGGGTGAGGGTGTAGGCCTACCGTGCTTTCTTCGCTCCTTCTGACTATCTCCTCCTGATAGGATAACAGCCCACGTTTATGAGCTTCCGTGCTTTCTCGCCTGTATGGCCTGCGACGTGGGTTCCTTTCTGCTCCCAGCCTTGTACGGCTTTACTGGTCCCTTCGGTTGTGGCAGGGCCTCCAGGCTTCTTAGGCCAAGGAATGTACAGTCCCTTGCGGACTGGTTCTCTGCTGGGGGATGTGGAATCCCTCCAGCCTCAGACACCAAAGTCTGGTAAAGTTAAGTCTTTTCTCTGCCAAGACAGGCTCTCTTCGCCTCTTGTCTCTGGCTTGTGGCTCTATCCTACTGCCACACTTCCTCTTAGGTTACAATGCAACTTTCTGTCCCTGCTCCACTCTGGGACACGTCTCAAAGCTGAGACAGGCAATCCAGTTCTCTCTAACCCTGTCCCCAGTACCAGCTTTTATAGGGGCAGCCAGCTCCCCCTACTGGCCTGAGACAGGAGTCATTGCATGCTAATGTTCCCCTAACCAGAGAACCTCCCCCTTGCTCTCAGACACAGCTTTAATTACACTTGTGGCATCCAAGTAGGGTGACACATTCCCCCCTAGTGAAATTTAGTACTCCGGGACTAAACAATAAACAAAGACAATATGCATAACCATAAAACATTAATAGACAGACGACGCACAAATTGAGTTCTTTAGGTCACCGTGTGGCCTGTGACCGGGTGTCCATATCACCAAAACAACGGGGAGCCTTAACCAGGTGGGGGTCTGTCCTACCCCAAGTCCTTTACAGTCTTAGTTCATTCCTGGGTTAAGCTCCGAACGCAGTCCATACAAGGTCCCGGTTATAAAAAGTCCATAACCTGTGAATCCTTACGGTAGCTGCAAGAAACTGAAACACAGAATTACCAAACAAGCAAGTAACTTGGCAAACAATTCAACATTTGGCAACAGGGTTATTTACAATTTTAGTACATCCTATATTCTCCAGCGAGCGGGTATCTGTCCCTTTGTGCTCCTGGTTGACCTACGTAGCCCACTGTCTGGTGGTGGACCAACCTGGCTTTCCCCACTAGCGTTAGGGTTACAGCTACCAGCTGGGTGTACAGGTAGGGCAGGCAGCTGTCTGCGGGTTCTTTGGCTTACCGCAGGCATGGCAGGCTCACTGTCAGCAGAGGGTTGACTCTCCTGGGCTGCTGGAACAGGCTCTTCTGCCTCTGGAACCGCTTGCTCCTCTTCACCTTCCGGCTCTGGTGTTGGTTGTTGCTGTGCCGGTTGCAGGAAATGCAGGACGGGTACCACTATGGCATCATTTATGCGAGTCCAGTACTGAGGGAACTCTCCGAGAAAGGTGCTGATCATTTCTTCCTTGTCCTCTGCGGGTTCAAGGTCACTCTGATCCTCTTCTGCACTACGGAGTTGCTCGGGGCATCTTTTGAGGTGGTCCCTGGAGACGACACTAGTGGTTTCTCCTCCGTCCTTGGTGATCACGCACACCTTTGGGTTGTCGTGGTCAGACTGCAGTACGGTGTAGGGTTCCCTTTCCCACTGGTCGTCCAACTTATGTAGCCTTCTCTTCCGCTTTAGGACTTGCTCACCAGGTTCTAGGGGACTAGCAGGGGCGTGTTGATTGAAGAGTCTTTCTTGCTTCTCTCTCACCTGGGCCAGGCTCTTCTCCACACTCTCCTGTACCTTCTTGTACTGCAGTTGCCTTTCCGCATCCCAGTCCGCATCCGGGGAGGTGTCCTCAGGTATTAGGACTCCCATCTCCAGGTCTACGGGCAGCTTTCCTGGTCTCGCTCGCATCAGGTAAGCCGGGGTGCAGTTTGTAGCGTTCACTGGGATGTTGTTGTACATGTCTACCAGGTCCGGCAATTTTTCTGGCCACAGGCTGCGTTCCTCCAGGGGCAACGTCTTCAGGAGATCAATGACTATATTGTTCATCTTCTCACACATCCCGTTGGTTTGGGGGTGGTAAGGCGTTGTCCGAATCTTCTTACAGCCATAGAGGTTGCAGAACTCCTGGAAGATTTCAGCTTCAAATGCTGGACCCTGGTCTGTCAGGACCTGTTCGGGATACCCGTGTGGACGGCAGAAGTATTGTTGGAAGGCTCGGGCCGCTGTTTGGGCTGTCAAGTCCTTTACCGGGACCACCACTAGAAAACGGGAATAGTGGTCCACGATTGTCAGGGCATAGATGTATCCTGACCGGCTGGGAGCCAATTTGACATGGTCCAGAGCTACCAGCTCAAGAGGCTGCGTGGTGACGATGGGCTTCAAGGGTGTCTTCTGGCTGGTACGGTCCTCCCTCCTTAGGTGACAAGGGCCACAGTCTCTGCACCACTTTTCTACAGCTCCTCTCATGCCGACCCAAAAGAACCTTCCTCTTAGCAGGAACTCCAGTTTCTTCCAACCGAAGTGTCCCGCTCTGTCATGGTAAGCTCCCAGGACCATAGCTGCATCCCGCCTTGGAACCACGACTTGCCAGGTCAGCTCGTGCGTCCGGTGGTTGACAATCCTTCTGCACAACTTGCCTTCGTAGAGGAACAGCTTGCTCTTCTCCTTCCATAGCTGCTTGGCTTCCTCTGGGGCATCTGGATCTAGGCGGGCGTCTTCCCGGGTCAGCAGATCTTTCACCAGGCGGACTGCAGGGTCACTATCTTGGGTCTCGGCCCAGCTGTGGTGAGGTAGGGGATTCATCATCACAGTTGTTAGATCCTCCTCCTTCACGCGGTGAGAGTGTTGAGCGGCTCCATACCGGTGAAACGCAGGGAGTTCTACCTCTTCCAGCTCTTCTGGGTCTTCGTCACCTTCAGGTAAGTGAGGCATTCTTGATAGGGCGTCCGCGTTGGCATTGGTTTTGCCTGCCCGGTACTTGATCACGAAGTCATAGTTGGAGAGACGGGCCATCCACCGCTGTTCCAGGGCACCCAGTCTTGCATTGTCCAGGTGTGTCAACGGGTTGTTGTCCGTGTACACGGTGAACTTTGCAGAGGCCAGGTAATGCTTGAAGCGTTCCGTCATGGCCCACACCACCGCCAAGAATTCTAGCTTGAAGGAGCTGTAATTCTCCGGGTTCCTCTCAGTGGGCCTCAGCTTCCGGCTGGCGTATGCGATCACCCGTTCTCTGCCCTGTTGGTTTTGGGACAGTACGGCTCCCAGTCCCACATTACTGGCATCTGTGTGGAGAATGAAAGGCTGGCCATAATCAGGGTAGGCCAGGATCTCATCCCCAGTGAGGGCCAACTTTAGCTGGCGGAAGGACTCCTCTTCCAGTTTATCCCACTTGAAGGGTGGCTTTTGACTTCTGGACTTGGACTGTCCGATCAGGAGGTCCTGCATAGGAGCTGCCATCTTAGTGAACCCGGGGATGAACCTTCGGTAGTAGCCTACCAACCCGAGAAACTGTCTCACCTCTTTGATGTTCGAGGGGCTTGGCCAGCTCTTGATTGCCGTGACCTTGTCAGGGTCGGGGGCCACTCCTTCCGCGCTTACCACGTGCCCTAGGTACTGGACCTTTGGTTTCAGCAGGTGACACTTCGATGGTTTTACCTTCAGGCCATAGCCTGCCAGGGCTTCGAACACCTCAGCCAGGTGCTTGAGATGGTCCTCGTAGGTCTTCGAATAGACGATCACGTCGTCCAGGTAAAGGAGGACCGTCTCGAAGTTTCGGTGCCCTAGACAGCATTCCATCAGCCGCTGGATGGTCCCTGGTGCGTTGCAGAGCCCGAAAGGCATACAGTTGAATTCGCTCAGTCCCATCGGGGTGGTGAAGGCGGTCTTCTCCTTGTCAGCCTCTGCCACAGGAACCTGCCAGTACCCGCTAGTAAGGTCCAAAGTAGAAAAGAAGTTAGTGCGGCTAAAGACTCTTCTATTCTAGGCAGTGGATATGCATCTTTGTGGGTGATACGGTTGATTTGTCTATAGTCCACGCACATTCTCATGGTGCCGTCTTTCTTTTTCACCAGAACCAAGGGGGCTGCCCAGGGGCTACAGCTATCTCTAATGACCCCAGCTTCTTTCATTTCCCGCAGCATACCCTTGGCGTTCTGATAATGTGCAGGGGGTACAGGTCTGTGCCTCTCTTTTATTGGTGGGTGGCTCCCTGTGGGGATGTGGTGTTCTATCCCTTTCACTCTGCCGAAGTCTAGCGGGTGCTTACTAAAGACTCTCTCGTACTCCTGTACCACCCGGTAGACTCCTTGTTTTTGGTGCAGGGGAGTGGAGTCAGCACCCACGTGGAGTTTCTGGCACCAGTCCTCCTTTTGTTTCTGGGAGCCATTACCCTCCGCCTGAGGAGATGGAGGCAAGGGTTCCACGGCCCTGATAGCTTGGTGTTCGACGACAAACAGTTTGGCGAGTGTAGCGTACCTGGGTAAGTGTACTTCCCTCTCCCCAATGTTGAGGATGCGGACGGGCACCCTCCCATGACGGACATCAACCACCCCCCGGGCTGTCAAAATGGTGGGCCTGCTGTCTGAGTACACGGGTTCTACCATGGCTTGGTAGTCTCTACCTCTCAACCCGATTGCAGTCCGACACCAGATCATCATTTCACTTTTGGGAGGCATGGAAATGGGCAATGGATCACTGAGTCTTACGCTACCGATCTCACCACCAGACAGTTCTACCTGCTGCCGTCTCATCAGGGCTTTTATCTCCTTGTTGAGGACTCTCTTTTGGCTGGAACTAGCATTCACCGCCACCTGTTGTAGAATTACAATTACTTCTGAAAGACAATTTTCAATTATGTTAGTACCCACAGTTATTTTAGGGTGACTTTCATGACGGTCAATGTCCACAATAATCACTCCCTGTGCCGGCAGTTCAACTTTACCAATTTTAATGGTCATCTCCTTGAACCCCATCTGCGGCACGGGTAAGCCATTACTGGCGATGATGCTCAAGTTACTGTCTGGATACCGTGTGATATCAGCATCAGTCCAATACTGCTTAAAAAGTACATAAGGGATTGTGGTTACTTGCGACCCAGTATCCAGCAAGGCGCTCATGGGGATACCGTCCAGCACCACGGGTAAAACCGGGCGCCCCCCAACGTACTTATCACGCCAATTATAAGGGCCTGGTGATCTTATGCCTGGGGGTCGGCCCTCTGCCCCAGGTTGGACCCGTTTAAATTACAGTACCTGGAAATGTGTCCGGGCTGGTTGCATCGACGGCAAATGGGCTGTCCATCCTCTGCGTAGCGGTCTGTGGGCCTCCCTCGGAACGACGGGATCCTCCTCTGTCGACGCCACGGGACATCCTCCGGACTTGAAGCCAGCTTGATGGGTCTCGACGGGTCCACTTGCAACGCCTGGACGGTCCTGGTCAACGCCGCGACGCTCCTGGTCAGCTCCTGGACTTGGTGGTGCAGGCCTTTCAACGGGGCTTGGTTCAGGGCCTGTGCATCAGCCTCCACGGAGTCCATAGAGGAGGGCGCCACCTCCTGGTGGTAGGTGATAGCAGGGCGCCGGGGGTTTACAGCGCCACTGGTTGCAGATTCACGGAGCACCCTTATGGCCCTGTCCTTAAATTGGGCAAAGGTCAGGTCGGGGTTCTGGAAGAACATGAGGCGCAGCTGGGCCCTGTGGGCGCTGGACAGCAGACCCTCTATGAATTGTTCTGTTAGCAGCTTATCGGTTTCCTGCACACTGCCAGGGTCAGTTTGTTGAATAGCCCTCAAGGCTTCCTGCAGATTTAGGGCATAGTCTCTGATGCTGTCCTGTGCCCGCTGCTTACATCCAAAGAACCTCATTTTAATTTCAGCGGAGGTACGTGTATCAAAGGTACCCCGCAGCCGGACCAGAATACCCTTCACAGTCCTTTTCTCCTCAGTGGGCCATGACTTTACCTCCCTTTGGGCTGCGCCAGTTAACTGCCCTGTTAATATGCTGACCTTCTGTTCCTCTGTCAGGGTGTAAACGTGGAACAAACTGCATAGCCTTTCCTTGAAGTCAGTTAGGGCATGGGGCTCCCCTGAGTATTTGGGCAGCCAGGCCGCTCCAGGGATGTAAGGCAGGGAAAAGGGCATCACCGCTGCTGCAGCTGCGTTGGTGGTAGTGGGCGCCTCTGTGTCCGACATCTTCCTCCCCCCCTAGTGAAGTGTGGCCTACCTTCCGACGATCCTCTTCTGTAGGCCGCGGCTCCGCTGCTGCTCTGGACGAGGACCTGGCGTCGCACTCCGATGACGTCAGCGTCGCTCTCTCTCCCTTCCAGGACCTTGCGCAGCGTCGGTGCGTGGGGCGGAGCTTCGGATCTCGCGCGGTTTTGACGTTCACGCCCCTCTTCTTCCCGCGCGGCGTCCTGAAGATGGCGTCCGATGGCGGGAAGACGGCAGAAGACGGCGGGAAACGGTCCAAGATGGCGTCTGATGGCGGGAATCGGCTCCGGACGGCGGGAAACGACTCCGGACGGCGGGAAACTTCTCCACAGGTAAGTTTACAACAGTCTTTTTCAGGCACGCAGTACCCGGTGGTTGCGGGCACGAAATCCTGCCGACTACGCCAAAGCTGACTCGCCCCCTGGGCCGTGGGGCACTCGGATCCGGGCAATTAGGGAAACGATGGGAGTAGTAGTGGCAACCCGGTTCCGTGGCTCAGGGTGGTCAGGCCAGTGGTAGTCCGTTATATTGATTATGTCCGACTACGCCACCCGTGGATTTGCGGTTATTAGGAACCGCCGCTGCATGCAGACCACTGGGGCTGATGAGATGTGCAGCTATGGTAGTGTGACTCCCCACGGGAAGAGTGCGGCCCCAGGGCAGTATAGTGGATGGTGGGAGTGATGGTAGTGCTGGAGGAGCAAGGAGCACACAGACAAGAGGTTGCAGTCCAGGGTCTTTACTAAACAGGTAAACTGACCCACAAACAGTCCCAGCTAGGAGGGGACCTGGATGTCTGAGAGCAACAGGGAAATTGGCCCTGGTCAGGGTGAGGGTGTAGGCCTACCATGCTTTCTGCGCTCCTTCTGACTATCTCCTCCTGATAGGATAACAGCTCACGTTTCCGAGCTTCCGTGCTTTCTCGCCTGTATGGCCTGCGACGTGGGTTCCTTTCTGCTCCCAGCCTTGTACGGCTTTACTGGTCCCTTCGGTTGTGGCAGGGCCTCCAGGCTTCTTAGGCCAAGGAATGTACAGTCCCTTGCGGACTGGTTCTCTGCTGGGGGATGTGGAATCCCTCCAGCCTCAGACACCAAAGTCTGGTAAAGTTAAGTCTTTTCTCTGCCAAGACAGGCTCTCTTCGCCTCTTGTCTCTGGCTTGTGGCTCTCTCCTACTGCCACACTTCCTCTTAGGTTACAATGCAACTTTCTGTCCCTGCTCCACTCTGAGACACGTCTCAAAGCTGAGACAGGCAATCCAGTTCTCTCTAACCCTGTCCCCAGTACCAGCTTTTATAGGGGCAGCCAGCTCCCCCTACTGGCCTGAGACAGGAGTCATTGCATGCTAATGTTCCCCTAACCAGAGAACCTCCCCCTTGCTCTCAGACACAGCTTTAATTACACTTGTGGCATCCAGGTAGGGTGACACACTTGCGATTGGGTTCATAATTAGTCACAACGGCATAAGGACCCCCCCTCCCACTCTCCCTTGACCCTCTGTCTTTTCTTCTCTCTTTTCTCCCTCCTTTTCTTTTTTCTTTTTATATGGGCTTTTCAGATACAATATAGAAATTGCCTCAACATATGATCCTCTTATAGGCGGATATCTTATAAACATTATATTGTTCAATACACTATCATTTGAATTGTTATTTGAAAAAAGTGACACCATTTGAACTTTGGACATATTTTATATGTCTATTTTGTTATATTTTCTTCAAAGTCGAATACAAAACAATACATTTTTTCTTGATCTGCAAACTGTAAAATGATTCATAATTAATTCTTAATTGATGTTTAATTGATATTTAATAAAACAGATTGAATATAAAAACTTCATATCCTATACAAAAGTGTTCGGCTAAGTATAAAAAGAGAAGAAAAGGAAAAATGTGTTTGAAAGCACTCAGGATCACCAAAAATACAAATAAATAATAATATTGAAGTTTATTAAACAAAGAAAAAAACAAAACAATTAAAAACACTTAAAGGGAATCTGTCATCCCCTGGGACCTATCAGACCACTAATATGGGCATACAGGTGATAGAAATGTGAATCTATACTTACCTGTATGGCCCATATTGGCGGTCTTGTGGCTGTGAAATTGCTTTTTATTACTTGTGGGTTATGCTGTGTTTCTGTCCGGGGGACGGGAAGAAATCCCACCTACTTTTTTAATTAAAATATTTCTCCCCTCCCCTGCACGTCACAGAGCCCTGTGACGTGCAGTACCCATGGCCGGATCCTGCGCCTGCGCACTTGACCTGTTATTTCCCTGCCGTCTGTGTACAAGTGTAGAGCAGGGATCTAGTGCGCAGGCGCCGGGAAGTCAGAGTGACTCGCCTGCGCACAAGTTCCCTGCTCTACACTTGTAGATCCGGCCATGGGAACTGTGACGGGCAGGGGAGGTGAGAAATATCTTAATTAAACTGTGACGGGCAGGGGAGGTGAGAAATATTTTAATTAAACAAGTAGGTGGGATTTCTTCCCGTCCCCCGGACGGGAGCACAGCGTAACCAACAAGTAATAAAAAGCAATTTCACAGCCGCAAGACTGCTAATATGGGACATACAGGTAAGTATAATACCTCATCTAATTGATACATATAAATATCAAACAACCTCCTCCTATGTATCAGGTGCCAAAATATCTAAAGCTACTCTGGACAAGCAGTTTGTGACGCCCTCCCTGAGCCGTTTGGGGGGTGTACTCAGACGGCGGGCCGGTTGTATGGTGTGGTGGGATGTCGTCGTGGCCGTGGCCCGATCCGTACCCAGGGCTGTCACAATAAAAAGATGGACTTTTGGATGAGTGGTTGTTCGACTACGCCACCTGTGGTTTCTGGTGAAGGCCACCAGCACTGCAACAGTCCTCTGAGGCTGATGTTCTGGCAGCTTGGTTGGTACTACTCCCCACAGGTGGAGCGGCGCCTCAGGGCAGCGTAAGAAGAGAGAGGGGGTATACAGAGTAGAGCGCTGGCGGGTGCAGAGCAGCGGAGGAATGAACAGTCAGAGGCAGTAATTGAAGTCATCCAAATCTTTACTCACAGTTGTGCTTTCTCAGCTCAGAGCTTCTCTCTGCTGTCACACGGCGAGCTGCGACCACCAGGGTGGGGTTCAGCACACTCCGGGTAGTTCAGGTGCACTTGACAGGACCCCCGCTCTAGTGTGTTCCTCTCTCTGTTTGTACTTGTACCGCCTTGTGTCCCCCACTGAGACCCGTACAGGTACTGCGATGTCCTATATGGGTAACTTGTAGCTCCCGGACCGACTGGGTGCCATTTTTGGTGACTGTGGTGTGAACGTGGCGTTAGGCAGGGTCCCTCTGGATAAACGCAGATTAAGGAATACAGGTGGCAACTCTGCTCCGTCCGTATCCCCCTGGGATCCACTTAAGCCTCCAGACTTTTCTGACAGGGACGTGAAGTGCAAAGTCAGAAAATCGGGGACCGGTACCCCCTCTTGCGGCAGGGTCTCTCTGGCAGGGCCAGAATAAGGGTTGCAGGTGGCAACTCCACTCCGTCCGCACCCCCCTGAGATCCTTTTGCCTGTGGAGCTTTTCTCCTCTGCTCCCCTCCTGGGCCTTCTTGGTTGGACTCTGACCGGGGACAGAGCCGGCTATAACTCAACTCTGCCCCAATCCCCCGTCTCGAGGCCTGAGACCGGGAACCGCAGACCCCTGAGCCGGCCGCAGCCTTGTGCTGTCAGACCGTCTCAAAGACTCACGACTAAAGACACGGTTATAAAAATAGCCTCTGATTATTTATGATTCTATTAAGTGCTACAGTAAAGTGCTTCCTCCACGCTCACTCACTACATGGTTCCCCCTGACTATTGGTTCCCCCCAACTCCTCTATTCGAGGTCGGGGCAGCACTATGGTGCTTTAGACCTCCCTGCAGAACGTGAGTGGTGTAGTGCTGAGTGTGTGGTTGGGGTCCTGTGTGGTGCTCCATCCTTACCTCGGAGAGGAGATACCACACCTCGTTCTGAGGTGCTGTACCCCTGTGGCGACTGAACCCTCAGGTTCGCGGGCTGCAATAGAGTAAAAGATTGGTACATTTCAGACATTCAAAAAATTTTAAATGCTTTGTAAACAATAAACAATCTTCCCTTTATGGGAGGCTCAGATACTTTAACGTTACAGGATATATGGTATAAACATATTCAACATTAAAGAGACATTATGCATGTAGAAAAATATTATAGAAAAAGTGTTAGCTCAGCAGCATGAGGGACCTGTCCAAAACCCTCAACGTAAGCCCTGGGGTGGCTGCAGGGCATAAAGATCCCGAGTTGGACCTCCAGTAGAGCCACAACCAGACAGGTTTTGCTTCTGAGGTCAGAGGTAGAGATGATTTTGCATACAACCAATAGGGGGCACCTAAATAGGTGCAAACTATGTACAATGTTAGTCTGTCTACTGCTCAATGTCCGCAGGGACAAATGTTTGTTTCAGATAAACCGGGTGTAAAAAGGAACATGAAAACAAATAAAAGTTCACACAACAGGGAGGTGCATCCTCCGGGGCTGCTCAACAGTGGTATCCCCACTGGGGAAAAGGCTCGTGCTTGCCGACGGAGCCTGACCGGTCCTCTGCGACCAGGTGTGTGGATACATCTTCTTTAAACACCCTGTGGACATCCAGGGCATACCACCCACGCTCCCCGTGGTGGCGGGAGTAGGACACCAGATCACCCGGGTAGAGGTTCCGGCCAGGGTGGCCCTGCTGCAGCCGCGGCTCGATGTCCCGCCGGTTGACGAAGACGTCCCGGTTAAACTGTGGGCTACCGATGAAGCCCCATCCTGCCTCCTGGTGGAAGCGCACGATAAGGCCTTCCTCCCGGGGGCTTGGACGGGTGGCCTCCGCCTGACGGGCCTTTGTTGTAGCAGCTTTGGTGCGCACCTCCAGGCGCTCACAGCGGATCCTCCTCTCTCGCCGCTCCTTCTCGAGCTGGAGGAGCTCCTTATGGCAGAACTCCTCCCACCTCCGCGCTTCAGACAGGGTCTCCCGGAGGAAGCCCATCAGGTCCCCCCCCTGGTTGTTCCAGGCAAACTCTTCTGCCGCCGGGCAGGCGACTGGAGGTGTGGGCAGCGGCAATAACAGGGGGCGTTGCGGGCCCTCTATTGGTGCGGACCGGTCCGGGTTGGGGCAGGTGTGCACCCAGGAGAGTGCAGGGTTCTCCGGATTGGGAGTCGGGAGGCATAGTAGGCCTCTGGAAGTGGCGGTGGCTTGGGCCTCGACCTCCAGAGCCATGAGTTGCACCCAAACGATGGCGCCCGGGGACAGGGGTGACGGCAGGAGATCTAGGAGGGCTTCGGTGCATCCCGCGCCCGGGATAGGGGTTTTGGCCTTAACCGCTCTTGGGCTGGGGCCTCAGTAGTCAGGCGCGACGAGCTCTGGCGGCGGGCCCTGATCTTGCGCAGCACCTCTTCTCTACATTCGGCAGCGGCCAGTTGTTGGGCCTCTTCGACCCTCCGGGTCAGATCCTGCGTTTCACCGCGGAGGAACTCGGCCTCCTCCACGGTCAGGTGTATTCCCTCCATAGTGAGGGAGGTGGCAGCTGGTGGGCCAGCGACGGAGGGCATTTCCTTCGCGGCGTCCATCTCTGCTGCAGGGTGCGGTCTCTCTAGACTTGTTGTGGCTACACCCTGTCTCCTCCTCCTTTTGGGGCGGCTCCGGGGCGGCTGGCTGACGGGCACTCCTTGGGACGTTCCATCCATCTTGACGGACACTACTATGCGGACAATCTCTGATGCAAGGGGCGGTCTGTATTTTTGGCGCCATTGGAGAGCCAGGCCCACGATAGGAGGTCTTAGGTGGCTGTCGTTTTTGCACATAATGGCGTCCGTTGTTCTTGGGCGGACGCCACATTGTGTGTATAAACACAGTCTTTTGTGAAACGAGCACAGTACCCAGCGGCAATGGGGATTAACCTCTTCCGTTGCTGCGGGCACGCAATCCTGCCGACTACGCCAAGTTTGTGATGCCCTCCAGGAGCCGTTTGGGGGTGTACTCGGACGGCGGGCCGGTGGTATGGTGTGGCGGGATGTCGTCGTGGCCGTGGCCCAGTCCGTACCCAGGGCTGTCACAATAAAAAGATGGGCTTTTGGATGAGTGGTTGTTCGACTACGCCACCTGTGGTTTCTGGTGAAGGCCACCAGCACTGCAACAGTCCTCTGAGGCTGATGTTCTGGCAGCTTGGTTGGTACTACTCCCCACAGGTGGAGCGGCGCCTCAGGGCAGCGGAAGAAGAGAGAGGGGGTATACAGAGTAGAGCGCTGGCGGGTGCAGAGCCGCGGAGGAAAGAACAGTCAGAGGCAGTAATTGAAGTCATCCAAGTCTTTACTCACAGTTGTGCTTTCTCAGCTCAGAGCTTCTCTCTGCTGTCACACGGCGAGCTGCGGCCGCCAGGGTGGGGTTCAGCACACTCCGGGTAGTTCAGGTGCACTTGACAGGACCCTCGCTCTAGTGTGTTCCTCTCTCTGGTGGTACTTTTACCGCCTTGTGTCCCCCACTGAGTCCCGTACGGGTACTGCGATGTCCTATATGGGTAACTTGTAGCTCCCGGACCGACTGGGTGCCCTTTTTGGTGACTGTGGTGTGAACGTGGCGTTAGGCCGGGTCCCTCTGGATAAACGCAGATTAAGGAATACAGGTGGCGACTCTGCTCCATCCGTATCCCCCTGGGATCCACTTAAGCCTCCAGACTTTTATGACAGGAACGTGAAGTGCAAAGTCAGATAATCGGGGACCGGTACCCCCTCTTGCGGCAGGGTCTCTCTGGCAGGGCCAGAATAAGGGTTGCAGGTGGCGACTCCGCTCCGTCCGCTCCCTCCAGAGATCCTTTTGCCTGTGGAGCTTTTCTCCTCTGCTCCCCTCCTGGGCCTTCTTGGTTGGACTCTGACTGAGGACAGAGCCGGCTATAACTCAACTCTGCCCCAGTCCCCCGTCTCGAGGCCTGAGACCAGGAACCGCAGACCCCTGAGCCGGCCGCAGCCTTGTGCTGTCAGACCGTCCCAAAGACCCACGACTAAAGACACTGTTATAAAAATGGCCTCTGATTATATATGATTCTATTAAGTGCTACAGTAAAGTGCTTCCTCCACGCTCACTCACTACATGGTTCCCCCTGACTTTTGGTTACCCCCAACTCCTCTATTCTGGGTCGAGGCAGCACTATGGTGCTTTAGACCTCCCTGCAGAACAAGATTGGTGTAGTGTTGAGTGTGTGGTTGGGGTCCTGTGTGGTGCTCCATCCTTACCTCGGAGAGGAGATACCACACCTCGTTCTGAGATGCAGTACCCCTGTGGCGACTGAACCCTCAGGGGCGCCACAAATGTAACACCAAATGTGTAAAGAGGGTCCAATGCCCCTGCAATATCCAAGTCCAGTTCAATCTATTTTAGCTAGCACATATAAAGAACATCTATGCATAGGTATAAATAGCAATTGAAAAAAAGTGCATGTGACAGGGGGCAATGTAGAAAATTAATAATGCCAGCAAATCCAAAGTTCATATAAAAGCACAGGTCTAGTAGTTCAAAGCTCAAATAGTCTATAGTAGAAAAAGACCTGTACTGAAACACAGTCTACCTGTTAGTAGACAGCACAGAACCCACTTATACAATACAAGCAGAATGGTTGCTGATAGACCTGTGCATCATCAGTGGCTTCTGGTAGACCTGTACATGATCAAATGGATGAGGGAAGAGCCTGTTCTCCTGTTATGTATATGCTCCTGCCCCAGCATCAGCACATCAAACTCCATAAAACAGACACATTACCTTTGCAGATGATTTTTTTGTGTTTACCAGTGTAATCAGACCCAAATTTAAAATAATGCTTTGTAAAAATAATATCAAGAAGTCACATCAAAACTCCAATCTTCATATCAGATCCAGTGTTATCTTGGTATAATTTATTACGTATAACAGTAAATCCTTTATCATTTTGAACACAAGTATATCAACTTTTTAAATCTAAAGAACAAATCAAAGTGACTTCTGAGATATCCAGAGTATTAATACACTGCAAAAATCATTTGTAGCTAATGATAGGTGCATTTGTATCCTTATATCAAGATAAGTCTTTGTCTAATGCCAAGATGTCTCATGTTCTATGGACTATGATTAAAATTTGGGCAAACAAGTCCTTGTGAACTTAGGGTTAAAATATTGATTCTTCAGTCTATATTTAATGCTATCGCCATTATTTTTTACTAGATGGATGGCATTGAATTGAAGTAAAAAGAATATTGCATAATTATTTACCTATCATTAGAACGAGGGACTGGAGATTTCCATTCCCAATCACAATCCACTGCTCTTCTTGGCACAATATATGCATCTGCATCATGTGCACATAAGTATTGGAAGACGACCACCATACCAACTACCACTGCATAAACTAAACTACTATCAGTTCCCAGTGGAGACGTGGCTGTGCTAATTTCATCTTATAATTTATTTATGTTAGTGAACAAACCTTGATTGTGAGAGAAGTAAAATGCGATTCCGCAGCTGCCAATTCAGAGATGGAGACAAGGCCAGCAATATCCAATCACTCCACTGGCAGAACAGGCTACAATATATCAACATAATTCATTTCTGGCATTCAGAAAATATTTGGGAGCAGAATTGTAAAGATTAATGTAGGATTTAGTTTGGAGTGGATATTTATTGTAAGAAACAAACATGATGTGAGTCATGTCTTAAAATCATTTCACTTTAAAGTAATTTTTCTTAAATGGTCACTGTGCTTTCAGACCACTAGATCTCATTTGATGTATTATGGGCAAAAACCCAAAGAGATGAACTTTAATATAAGTTGGTGTGCATGCAGCATGTAAGCGTGTGTTCACACTGGCCACCAAACAGACAAAACCCAAGATAAAAACATAATAAGCAAATACCCTGCAGTAAATAGATAAATATCAATAGTGCATGAAAATAATATAGGATGCTTAATTAACATAATTTTGATTTAAAAAAAAGTAAAAGCCACCCCACACGTCAAGGTGACCCTATTCGGGACAGTCCTAACCTCTATTATTAAAAGCTTACCATTTGTCAAGTGACCTACATTTGAATAAGTCCAATATGACTAACCAGATTAATTACAGGTTTTGGTATAAATTATATTACCACATGTCAAACAATTTACCAGTTGGTGCAGTAGATTCTAAGAAAACCAACAGATGCAGCATTGATGATCTACATGTTTTGAGTCTCTGTATTTGAATAATTAATTGAAAGGGGGTGTGTTCAAAATAATAGCAGTGCGGAGTTCAATTAGTGAGGTCAATCATTCTGTGAAGAAACAGCTGTGAATCAGGTGGCCCTTATTTAAGGGTGAAGCAAGTATTTGTGTACATTTCTCCTTGAAAGCCTGATAAATATGGTTCGTTCGAGACATTGTTCAGAAGAAATGCGTACTTTGATTAAAAAGTTGATTGGAGAGGGTAAAAGTTATAAAGAAGTGCAGACAATGATAGGCTGTTCAGCTAAAATGATCTGCAATGCTTTAAAATGGAAGACTACCATTCGAATGAGAAAAAAGGAAAGGATGATCCAGCATATCAGGCTAGTTTCTTAAAATAAAACATAGCTTTTATTGTGCTCATTAAAACATTGCTACACATCAATTGTCCATGTGGTGCACTACAAGGATCAGGACCTACGCGTTTCAACGTTTAAGTCTTAACCACTTCGCGCCAGAGCCTGTTTTTGCCTTCGTGACCGGGACAATTTTTTCAATTCTGACCACTGCCAGTTTATGAAGTAATTACCCTGGAACGCTTCAACGTATTCCCCTGATTCTGAGAATGTTTTTTCGTGACATATTGTACTTCATGATAGTGGTAAAATTTCTTCGATATCACTTGCGTTTATTTGTGAAAAAATCGGAAATTTGGCGAAAATTTTGAAAATTTTGCAATTTTCAAACTTTGAATTTTCATGCCCTTAAATCAGAGAGATATGTCACACAAAATAGTTAATAAATAACATTTCCCACATGTCTACTTTACATCAGCACAATTTTGGAACCCAAATTTTTTTTGTTAGGGAGCTATAAGGGTTAAAAGTTGACCAGCGATTTCTCATTTTTCCAACAAAATTTACAAAAACATTTTTTTAGGGACCACATCATATTTGAAGTCACTTTGAGGGGTCTTTATGACAGAAAATACCCAAAAGTGACACCATTCTAAAAACTGCACCCCTCAAGGTGCTCAAAACCACATTCAAGAACTTTATTAACCCTTCAGGTGCTTCACAGGAATTTTTGGAATGTGGAAGAAAAAAATTTACATTTAACTTTTTTCACAAAAATGTTACTTTAGACCCAATTTTTTTATTTTCACAGGGGTAACATGAAAAAATGGACCCCAAATTTTTTTGTGCAATTTCTCTTGAGCGTGCTGATACCCCATATGTGAGGGAAAACCACTGTTTGGGCGCACGGCAGGGTTCGGAAGGGAAGGAGCGCCATTTGACTTTTTGAATGTAAAATTTGTCTGAATAATTAGCAGACGCCATGTTGCGTTTGGAGAGCTCCTGATGTGCCTAAACAGTGGAAACCCCCCACAAGTGACACCATTTTGGAAACTAGACCCCTTAGGGAACTTATCTAGATGTGTGGTGAGCACCTTGAACCCCAAGGTGCTTCACAGAAGTTTATAATATTGAGCTGTAAAAATAAAATTTTCACATTTTTCCCACAAAACCGTTTTTCATCCCTTAATTTTGCATTATCATAAGGGTAATAGGATAAATTGCACCATGAAATTTGTTATGCAATTTCTCCTGAACACGCTGATACCCCATATGTGGAGGCAAATTACTGTTTGGGCACATGGCAGGGTTTGAAAGGGAAGGAGCGCCATTTGACTTTTTGAATGTAAAATTTGTTTGAATAATTAGCGGACGCCATGTCACATTTGGGGAGCCCCTAATGTGCCTAAACAGTGGAAACCCCCCACAAGTGCCACCATTTTGGAAACTAGACCCCTTAGGGAACTTATCTAGATGTGTGGTGAGCACCTTGCACCCCCAGCTGCTTCACAGAAGTTTATAATATTGAGCCGTAAAAATAAAATTTTCACATTTTTCCCTCAAAAAATGTTTTTCATTCCCTAATTTTGTATTATCATAAGGGTAACAGGATAAATTGCACCACGAAATTTGTTGTGCAATTTCTCCTGAACACGCCGATACCCCATATGTGGAGGCAAATTACTGTTTGGGCACATGGCAAGGTTTGAAAGGGAAGGAGCGCCATTTGACTTTTTGAATGTAAAATTTGTTTGAATAATTAGCGGACGCCATGTCACATTTGGGGAGCCCCTAATGTGCCTAAACAGCGGAAACCCCCCACAAGTGCCACGATTTTGGAAACTAGACCCCTTAGGGAACTTATCTAGATGTGTGGTGAGCACCTTGCACCCCCAGCTGTTTCACAGAAGTTTATAATATTGAGCCGTAAAAATAAAATTTTCACATTTTTCCCATAAAAAATGTTTTTCATTCCCTAATTTTGCATTATCATAAGGGTAACAGGATAAATTGCACCATGAAATTTGTTGTACAATTTCTCCTGAGTACGCCGATACCCCATATGTGGGGGAAAACCACTGCTTTGGTGTACGGCAGGATTCGGAAGAGAAAGAAGCGCTATGTTGGCTGGGATAGGCAGCAGACACCATGTCACATTTGAGAGCCCCTGACATGCCAAAACAGCAGAAACCCCCACAAGTGACCCCATTTTGTAAACTACACCTCTCAAGGAATTCATCTAGGGAAGTAGTGAGCATTTTTTAATTTTTTAATTTATACCATTGGGCAGTGAAAAAAGCATAATTATATTTTTACCACAAAAAAATGTTTTACCCTCAGATTTTACATTTTCACACAGGGCAATGGGTAAAAATGGTGCCGAAATGTGTCACACAATTTCTTCTAAAAGTGTCAATACCCCATATGTGGCTGTATCGTACCACTTAGCCATACGGTGAGATTTGAGGGGGAAGGAGCGCTATTTGACAATTGGAGAACAAATTATTGTAGAATAGGCATTTGGATTTGGGAGCACAAAATTTTCTGAATTTCTTTTGGGGGGCAAGGACCATTTTGCTTTTCCAGAGCCTTTCTGCTACCAGTAACTTGGAAGTCCCTTATATTTTTAACAGATGATGGACCTGAGTGGGGACTAGCTTTTTTTGAGGACTGAGTTGAAGCTTTTATTGGGAACATTTTACGTAACATTTATCCGGCGCTCTAGGCTGAGCACTTACATCGGGGTTTCCATCTAATTTTCCAAGTGATGTAATTCAGATGAAACCCCTGCGGGATCCATTCACTGTAATGAGGCAGCAGAGTTACTCTGGACTCCGTCTGGCCTCTGTTTAGTGGTGTCCTTTTTTTCAGAAGTGCACAAAACTGTGGCCAACCGCACTTTTATGCACGCCTAAAACAAATGACACCGTGGGATCCCAGGCTAGACGGCATCCACAGTGGCCTATATCTGCCTCATTACAGGGAATCTTCCATCATGGGTTCTGGCTGAATCACGTATTTCAGAGATTTACACGGAAACTCTGGTGTAAGTGCTCAGCGCAGAGCACAGGATAAATGTGAGCAGAGCCTTACTGGGATCTTTGGGAGACATAATAAACAAATCAGTAGCAGGTGAATAAAATTTGTTTTATTTATTTTTTATGCCGTTCCTCGTGTGATATAACTGATTAGATTACTTTATTCTTCGGGTCGGTGCGATTACAGAGATACCAGATTTATATCGGGTTTTTATGACTGACAGCTGTCACACACTAAAATACGCTTTTTTGCAAAATCTAGTTTTTGCATCACCATATTTTGAGAGCTATAATTTTTCCATATTTCGGCCGATAGAGTCATGTTACGGCTTGTTTTTTGCGGGACGAGTTGACAATTTTATTGGAATCATTTTTGGGCACGTGACATTTTTTGATCGCTTTCTATTCCGTTTTTTGGGAGGTAAAGTTAACAAAAACAAACACTTCAGGAATTGTTTTTTGAGGTTTTTTTTATGCCGTTCTGCGTGTGGTAAAAGTGATCAGGCAGCGTTATTCTTCGGGTCAGTACGTTTACAGTGATACTACACTTACTGTATTTTTTTATGTTTTGGCGCTTTTACACAATAAAACAATTTTATAGAAAAAAAAATATTTTTTTTGCATTGCTTTATTCTGAGCGCTATAACTTTTTTATTTTTCGGCTGATGGAGCTGTATGGCGACTTTTTTTTTTGCGGAACAAGATGACGTTTTCAGCGGTACCATTTTTATTTCTATTCTGCTTTTTGATCGCATTTTTTTCCACTTTTTGTTTGGCGATATGATGAAAAAGCATATTTTTTTGCTCCGTTTTTTATTTATTTTTATTACGGTGTGCACAGAAGGAGTTAATTAGTGTGACAGTTTTATAGCTCGGGTTGTTTCGGACGCGGCGATACCAAATATGTGTACTTTTTTTGGTTTTGTAATAATTTACGGATTTATTGGTTTAATATTTTATTTATTTATTTTTATTTATTTTGTGATTTTTTTTTTTAATAGTTTAAAAACTTTTTTTTTACTTTTTTTTACATTTTTACTTAGTCCCTGTATGGGACATTAATTTTTATTTTTCTGATCACTGATCTCATGTAATGTAATAGACATATATTACATTACATGAGATCTTCCCTGACTGTTTCAGTCAGAGTCTCCTGTCTGGTATCAGCTACATACAGGCTGAAGCCAGACAGGAAGGACACCATATATGGCAGAGCTGGAGGCGGTCATGTGACCTCCAGCTGCCATAGCAACCCCAGGTCCTCAAACGAAACGGAGGTCTTCGGAGGTAAGTAAGACGACCCCCTCTCTTCCTGCTGTCTCCTATATGCCGCGATCACTATAGATCACAGCATATAGAAGACAGCAAAGGGTTAACATCACTGGGACCTGATCTAATCAGGTCCCGATGATGTACCCTGTCAGAGCTAACGCTCTGCACCGGAATCGCAGTGCTTGCAGGACCCTGGGGGTCCTGAGCACTGCGAGACCACCCACCGTTTTTAAACGTCGGCGCTGCACAGAGCCCGGCAAGCGCCGACGTTTATCTACAGTGGGCGGTCGGGAACCGGTTAATCAGTTGTGTATTTACCATTCGAATGGATCGAATGATAGTCAGAATGGCAAAGGCTCAGCTAATGATCAGCTCCAGGAGATCAAAGACAGTCTTAAGTTACCTGTGAGTACTGTGACAGTTAGAAGACGTCTGTGTGAAGCTAATTTCTTAGCAAGAAGTCCCTGCAAAAAGTACGAAAAGTGGACAGTAGAAGATTGGAAATGGGTGATTTGGAGTAATGAGACGAAAGTCAATAGACTAGGCTCTGATGAGTGCAAATAGGTCTGGAAAAAACAAGGTAAAAAGGGGCTAACGGATTGAGAAATTGAAGGAACTGTCAAGTTCAGTGGAAGAAGCCTGATGATATGGGGTTGTTTCACAGCCAAAGCCATTGGATATTTCACCATGATCAATTGTGGTATCAGTGCTGAGCTATATATTGAAAAACTTGGCATTCATATGACTCAAATAGATTCTTTATCAAATTTTAATAGGGGAAATGAAGTACAAAAAAAAAAGTAAAAACGTTTCGGTCACAGTTGACGTTCATTAGTGTACTAAAATAAAATACAAGTGTGAGGTCACAGTAAAAATAGTCATGAATCAAAGGGAAAATAACAATGACAATATCAGTAAACAACAGGAATCAACACATGTCAATGGGTACAAAGGGATGGGGACAAACATTGCCCCTTAACATGCTAACTGTTATATGTCCACATTTGAGGACAGGGTTGTCTACCCCAACCCTTTGTACAAATCACAATCCATTTTATGGAAACGTTATATAGATGATATATTCTGCATATGGGGGGGCACGCCCAAGACCCTTAATGAATTTTTTGCTACAATCAATGCCGCCTGGGATGGACTGCGAGTCACCATTTTCTTGAGCACAGACTCAATTCATTTCCTAGACACCATGAGCCTTAAAGATAAAGATGGCCAACTTTCCTCTGATCTTTATATTAAACCTACTGACCGAAACGGACTATTGCACTACAACAGCCTACATCCTAAATCCACTATCACCTCAGTCCCCAAGTCCCAATTCCATCGTGTCAGAGGCACTGGCAGTAATCTCTCCACCTGTGACATTAGACTCAAGGAGATGCAACAAAAATTTGAGGAAACGGGCTATCCTCTTGACTTGTTACACCAATCCATGCAATCTCCAATTTGTACACGCACCCCAACATCTAACCGGATACCGTTTGTACATAAATACCATCCGGCAGCATTCCTACTCCATAAAAAAATCTGACAACACTGGAACATTCTTAAAAGCGCCTATCCATCTGTACCTGAATTAAATTATCCTTCCCTCCCATGTTTCAAAAGAGACCCTAATATTAAAGATCGTCTCATCCATGCCGATTTTGGCATGGCAAAAAGCTCGCCATGCCAGGGGTTTCTGGAGACACCAAAGACTGGTACGTTCCCTTGTCATCAGTGCTACCAATGTGGCAACATTCTCCGTGGGAGCACCATATATCATCCTCACTTGGGTAAACAATATCCCATCAAAGATTATCACATGATGAATTCCACTTTTGAAGTATGCCTCATCAAGTGCCCCTGTGGCCTTATTTATATAGGTAAAATGACCCAGCCCATTAGGGATCGTATTTCTAAGCACAAGTCCACCATACGCTAAAAGAATTTGCTGCTCCCATTACCATACCATTTTGCATCGGCCAATCATTCAGTGTTTCAATTGAAATTTCAGGTGATTGAGCATGTCCCTCCACCACGACGTGGAGGGGACTGCATTCGCATGCTCAAATACAGGGAGGCCTACTGGATACACAAATTGCAATCTTTAAGTCCTAGAGGTCTTAACAGGGAATTTGACCTCCCCTTGTACACTTGAACGGTTCATAGTTGTGATTACTACGACATTGTTCTACTTAAAGCCCCCTACATGTTTTGTAATAATCTCTTTGAGACTTGTTCCTGTGCCATCACTGTCTCAGCAATGTATATGACCCAATTATGCTAGTTTTTGACTCTGACCATAAGAATTTCCAGTGAATATGTTCGATTCCATTATGATGGTTCTCCCTGAAGATAACTTGATATAAGGAATAGTATTTGTATAAGTACTGATTGATCTATTCATATGTCTAACATATACCTTGTTATTTTCTAGAATCTGCCTTAACATCCACATTTCCCCTCCTGATTCCCATCCTACACCTCCGGACCATCCCTTACAACCTTGGTTCCACCCATTCTTGTCATCCCCAGTAATGGACGCTATCTGTAGCACTGTGGAACGCATAATATCGGTGGTGGAATGCACTCGGTGCGTCACCTCCGCCCATGTGATCCACCGACATCCAATAAGACCTGTCGACGTCATCGTGGCGTCATTTCCGGTCCTAGGACCTGCAGGACCGGAAATGACACCACGATGACTGGAGCACATCCACGGCGTATGCATCACACTGACACCAATCCTGGGCTCCTAATTGCCTCTAGATTCTGCCCAGTCTCTATTTAAATGCCCTTCTAGCATTTCTCTCCTGACGCCAAAAGGAACAAACGGTGGATACCGTGCTCCCACTGCCAGGACTTCCTCCTCCACTTTCAGTTTGCACTAGGGGTATTTTTCCCCTGCTTCTACCATTCCTGCTATTAGACTGGTACTTCCATTAAATCTATATACTCACCTTCTTTATGTATCCAGAGCTACCGCTCCTTTGGACACCTGTCCATTACAGGCTCACCGGTTACAATTTACTGGTACGCTTTTCATCCTTTTTTCTTTTTCCTTCCCCTTTTTCCCTGTCCCCATCCCTTTGTACCCATTGACATGTGTTGATTCCTGTCGTTTACTGATATTGTCATTGTTATATTCACTTTGATACATGACTATTTTTACTGTGACCTCACACTTGTACCACCATTTATTTCTGTTTTGTTATTTTATTTTGGTACACTGATGAAGGTTAACTGTGACCGAAACATTTACTTTTATTTTTTGTACTTCATTTCCCCTATTAAAATTTGATAAAGAATCTATTTGAGTCATATGAGTGCCAAGTTTTTCAATATAGACTATTGGCTTTGGACCTTAATTGTGCACCAACCCACTCCAGGAGTGCGGTAGTTTTTTGTATACTCAGTGCTGAGCTATGTGTGAGTATCCAACAAGACAAGTTACTTTGCACACTCCAGTACTATGGGTATGAATAGGATGACATAGTGTTCCAGCAGGACAAAGACCAGAAGCATACATCGAGATTGGCGAAAAAATGGTTCAATGACAATGAAGTAGAGGTGCTGGATTAGCCTCCACAGTCCCCAGACCTCAACCCAATTGAACCCTTATGGGTAGAGTTGAAGAAAAAGCTGTATACATACCCAAGTGAGTTGACCAGTATGCACCAACTTTGGGAATGTGTAGAAGAGACCTGGGATCAGATTTTGGTCAAGACATAATTGAATCTGATCAAGAGCATGCCCAGAAGGATTCAGGTAGTGTTGAAAGACAAAAATGGATTTATAAAATATTTAAACAATAATAAAAATTTAAATTTAGATTTTTAGGAGCAAAACAGTAACAATGCAGTGACATGACAAGAATCTGCATAACTAATCATAGGCAAAATAGTAGCAAGTCAAATTTATGTATGAGATAGCCAAGATGATTGTCTATAAAATAATGGTAGTCTCATGTTCGAAGTAGTAGTGGATAGTGAGATATAGAGCTTGAAAATCAAAAGTTCAAAACATTGTTACCCTTTTGCTCATCACTGTATATATAGCGCTGTCCTCAGTAGTGTAGCTACCAGGAGGGCAGAGGGTGAGGTCACCCCAGACCCCTGAATCAGAGAGGCCCACCCGAATCTTACACCACTCCAAACTGTATCTGTGTGGGCAGCACACCAATACAGTTAATCTTTACATTCTGAATGGCCCCACTATCTTTGCACCCCATATACTATACAATACCATCAATTTTTGTGTTCCAACAGTCTTAGAGGGATCTATCCACTGTGGGTTAGTGTCAGACCAATAGCGGTGGTTTTGTTTGCTAACTTCACCATTCACAGAAAAGTTTGCCTCATCACTGAACATAATGTTCTGTGTAAACTGAGGGTCCTGTTCCAATTTTTGTTTTGCCCATTCTGCAAATTCAGTGCGCCGATCTGGGTCATCCTAATATCCGCCGAAGGGATGTTTGACTGATGCCACTCTCAAGTGACATGCGGCGAGTTCTACGCTGTGGGCTCTTGCTGAATGAAGCTAGGACAGCCACTGATGTTTCTTCATTAATGACAGTTTTCTTGAGTCCACATTTTGGCAAATCCAACACTGAACCTGTTTCACGAAATTTGGCAAGCAGTTTGCTAACTGTAGCATGGGAGATGGGTGGTCTCGTAGGGTGTCTTGCATTGAAATCTGCTGAAATGACCCGGGTACTGCGTTCATCAAACATCAACACAATTTCTATCCGCTCCTCATGTGTTAACCTCTGCGACATGTCAATGGCTGTAAACAAAGAGAAACTTGTAAGTAACTCATGAAAGAATAAAGTTACGTTAAAACCAAGCACACCATTGTTTTTCTTATGAAATTCTCAATAAGTCTGATGTGTCACATGACCCTTTTCCCATTGAAAAAAATAAAGTTGGATCCAAAATGGCTGACTTCAAAATGGCCACCATGGTCACCACCCATCTGGAAAAGTTTTCCCCCTCCGATATACTAATATGCCACAAACAGGAAGTTGATATCACCAACCATTCCCATTTAATTTAGGTGTATCCATATAAATGGCCCACCCTGTAGTGTCCTCTCCAATTTACTGCCCATTTATCATACAACAGTATATCCACCTCCCAATCCAACCATAGATATCATCTAATCCTTTGTATTACTTGGATATTTGGGTTATTGTTGTGGATTTATCACTGCTAAAATCAGTAGAAATTACACTTGAATTACATTGTATGGCAGTAATGACATTGTGTCACCTTGTAAAAGGTTTCAGAGGTCAAGGTAGATAATTAAAGTCCATTTCATCTATATGCTAATGAATTGGCTGCGTGGCCTGGTCTGGTCCCTTTAAATAACATCTGCTGCTCCTGTTGATGACACCACGGAATGTTGTGGTTTCTGGCTCCGCCCCCTTGCATTATGACATCACACACATTATATAAGGAGCTGCAGAGACAACATTCCATCTGAAAGTTGCAGTTATTGGAGAGAGAGGTAAGTCGGCTCTATGTCACCTCTTGTTGTGTCCTTCATTCTCTTCTTTCATCTATTTCTCATTTATTTTTTATTCATTAAGGATTCTTTATTCTATATAATACAACAGGTCCAAAATGAATACTGAACCCCTCAGATTAGGTGACGTCCATGTTTTACAGCATTTCTTCCAATAGTAAAGACAGATACATCCCGTCACATCCTATATATCCAAGTGCAGAAATGACAGTGATTTACCGATTCTCCATCACATCTTATTGGTTTCTGACTTACTTGCTCATCACATCCATAGAATAGTTATAGAATAATTATAATTGAAAGAATCCCCTCAGCCATAACTGGAACACAACAACTTCTCAATTTTTGGGCCATGTATTGTTTTACAATCATTCAAATCTGGGAGATGAACGTTATATCCTGTAAAGCGAACACATGTAACCTGAAGATGCAGTAATTATGTAATTGTCTGGTGTTATTGAGACATATAGTGATATACAATCCAGATCAAAAATTTAAATCCAACCAATATTGGGAAATACCTGTACAACACCAATGTATATACATATTAACTCCATATATAGTGAAACTATTTAAATAGTTCCCCATATTGGTAGGATTCCTATTGTTTGATCTCTAGTGTATTGAGCAATGCACTTCAATGGAAGCTGGCAGTAACAGCCACCACTTGGAAGATCACGGAATGTTGGGGTTGTTGATTCCGCCCCCATTAGATACTTCATGTGATGTCACTGAATGTTATGGTTATTAGCTCTGCCCACATTAGCTCTTATTTTTCATGTCATGGAATGTTCTCGTTGCTGGTTTTGCCCCCATCATCTACTATTTGTAATGTTTTGGTTGTTGGTCCCTGATTTGGCACCCAGATAAGCCAAGCTGAAGGATGATGATAATGGACTTTATCTTGTTACCTCATGAACATTCTTGGCGTTGCCCCTCAGGAGGTGGCCAGTTGACATTTAGTTGTGTTCAACTATATAAAGTGTGCTGCTTATCTGATGGTTAGTGCTGCGCTCACTCATTACTAGTGATGGGCGAGCACTAAAATGCTCGGGTGCTCATTGCTTGAGCCAAGCACATTCGAATACTCGGTTGCTCGACTCGAGCAATGAGCCCAATGTAAGTCTATGGGAAATTCAAGCATTTTTCAGGCGGTTCCCTCCAGCGATCTGCAGAGGGCCTAAAAATTGCCCAAATCGAAGGGAACAGTGCTTAAATGGCATGGGAACAGCATGGGGAAGACCCCTGGAAGCATTTCTGACTCCCAAGTCACTGCTGCCAACAATGTTGTCAGAGGTACTACGCCACTTTTACGGACACACAATAAAACACAAAAACGAAACCAAAATGGATTTTCCTGGGAAATATGTTAAGGAACATCCTTTCCATGGTAATGACTTGTATATAAGGCAAAATAAATAACCAAAAACAAAAATACTCCTCCACATCTTGGTCTATGTTCACAAGTAGCGTTTTTGATGCGTTTTTGCACTTTTGCATTGCTTTCAACCGTGACAAATGCATTCACCGGGAAATGTCATTTTGACATTTTACAACCTTATCTGGCCATGTGGTGTGTGAGACATGATCAGACATATCCTGTTTCATTTATGAAGGAGGGACTCTGAAAGTCACAAAGCCTATTTTTATAGGGCCATCAGGCAGCCTTTACTACTTTTAAAGGGTCAGTAGTCGGCCCTCGCTATTCTTAAAGAGCCATCAGCCGGCTATGCTTTGTCATTCCCATTACTAAAGATTGGGTCTTCTATACTGTTATTGCATATGCAGTGAGTGGCAGGTCTGCCCAAAATTTGGATACACCCCAATACCCCTTTGAAAATTTGGATGCACCCCAATACCCCTTTGAAAATTTGGACGCACCCCAAAACCCCTTTGAAGTGACTTAGAGGATGTTCCCATAATTAGGAAGTGGGTCTCCCATACTGTTTGCCTATGCAGTGAATGCAAGGGTTGCCAAAAATTTGGAGGCACTCCAATGCCCCTTGGAAGAGACGTGGAGGTCAGAGGGCCTCCTGAAAACAATGTTCCCATTATTAGGAAGTGGGTCTCCCATTGTGTTTGTCTATGCAGTGAATTCAAGGGTTGCCAAAAATGGGCACTCGGCATGATGGGAGGAAGGAGGTTCAGGGTGAAGAATATGTGATCCAGACTGACGGCTACTGAGAATTGACCGTGTGGAAGACAGGGTGGTGGTGGTGGTGGCTAAGTGACTGGAAGCATTATCTGCTATCCAACCAATAACCTTTTCACACTGCTCTGTATTCAATAGTGGTGTTCTGCGGTCCCCTATTAATTGGGACAGGAAGGTCGAGCGAGAAGATGTGGGTGTTTGTTGTGGCACAATTTCAGATTGCCCACGACCTTGGCCTCTGCATGCACCATCATATCAACTTCCCCGTCCCTTGCCACGTGCCTTGCCCATATTAAATAAAGGACAATATCTTCCACGCTCACCACAAATGGCTGAATTTGGAGCGAACTTATATGTGATCCGTGTGACGGACAAACCACAGTTTTAAATAGCTGGCCTGTAGGTGACTATTTTGAACAGCAAACTTGTGTCAATAGCTTCACTGACACACTGAAATTTTTTTAATGGAGGCCAGAAATGGCAGTATTTTCAGTGCAAATATATGTGATCTGTGCGACGGACAAATCACAGTTTTAAATAGCTGGACCTGGCTGTATTCTGCAATGCCAACAAGCAAATAGCGCAGAAAAACCGTGTTCTCTGGTTTGCATTTTAAGCAAATAATGAGGATTAAGATCCAAAATAAAATTATTCCTGGCCACTGAGACCTGGGCCTATTTCTAGAAATATTTAACAGCAGCAGCAGACAAAACTGGAATGGAGCCTCTGTGCTATATGCACTGCAGTCTGCTATATACACTGCCTGCCTGATATCTCTGCAGATGGATTAGTCCTCAGAAGGACTGTTTGTTGAGATGGATATGTGTCTCTAATATCGTTTTGTATACCTACACTAACTAGAAACAAGAAAATCTCTCCCTAGCTCAGCAGCACCTCTCCCTACACTGTCTGATTCTGGAGTGACTGTGACAAGCACGGCGGTGCCAGTTCTGATATAGACCTGATGACGCTGTGCAGCCATCCAATCACTATAATGCCACAACCACCATGGCTGCAGCATTACAATGAGTGGCAGGCAATCCCTGCATGTTGATTGGCGCTCTAAAGAGCACCATATATGCAGGGAGGGGACCCGAGCGCCCGCCGAGCAACCTGGAAATACTCGTCGAGTGCCGAGCATCTCGAGTAGTGAGATGCTCGAGCGAGCACCGAGCAGTAGCGAGCATGCTCGCTCATCACTACTCATTACATGTAAGTGCATTACTCTGTCTGGGTCTCCTACCACATCCAAAATATATTGAACCCCATATTAGAGCCACCACTCCTGAATTTGTCTCTTCCTATCCTACCCCTGATATATGGGGAGAGATATCTACTCCTGTGGGAGGGATAGTTTATAGTGGCGTGGATGGAGCACACTTGATCACTCCAAAAAATAAACCAGGAGGAGATAGACAGGATGACTGAGGCACAATTGTCACCTCAGGCCTCCACCTATCCTGGACAGGTTGGGAGTTAAACTAGCAAATAAACTAAATAAATATGCTAATATAATGAATGGAATAGTGAAACAATAAGTTCTATTCATACTCTTAATGAGGAGGCTGCTCAGGTTAGGAAGGTAGCCCTTCACAGAATTACCCTTAACTACCTGTTAGCAATTGAAGGTGGAACTTGTGCTGTTATAGCTGAGGAATTCTGCTTCTGGATTGAAGATGCACATGATTAAAATGAGAGAAACATGGACATGGTAAAAGAGCTGCAACAAAAAGCTAGAGACATACATCCAAGGAGGGATGGAATTCCTTCTCCTGGATGGAGTCTATCAGAGTTTGGTTAAACAATATACTCTTAACTTTGCTAAAGCCAATAGTGGTAGTGATAGGATTGATTGTATTCATCTTGATTGCCTGGAAATTATTAATGTGATGTGTTTCTCATTGCAGGAAATGAATTATACTTTGGAATCACTGTCGACACAGACAGAAGAGGACCAATAATATGTCCGCCCCTGATTTTAACCATAGGAAGGATGACACTACAGCTACAGAGGTGACCGTCTGATAGCCTAGCTCGACTACCCACCTCTCCTGAAGACCCTTTCAGCCTTTTGAGACTTGGGTGGAGGACATCATCTCTGAAAATAGGGTCCCAGAGCTGCACCCCAACAGTTTGAGCAGCACTCTCACTCTCCGGAGTGTTTCTTGTGGTGGGATGCAGGTCTGGACAACAGTCGTCTGTCGTCCTTCTATTAGATAGATAGGAATGAATGTATGTGTGTGTATGCTTTAATAAAGATTGAGGAATGCTTAGATGAAATGACAACTATAAGGCAGCCAGGAATGGATGTCAGACATCCCATCATCTATGCAGGCTAGCTGTATACTTTGTGTAGTACGGGCTGTCAAAGGGGTCATTTCACAATAGGCAGGAACATAGGTAGCGCAGGTCTGGACCGCTGTCGTCATCCTATTAGGTAGATAGGAATGAATGTATGTGTGTCTATGCTTTAATACAGATTGAGTGAATGCTTAGATGAAATGGCAACTATAAGGCAGCCAGGAATGGATGTCAGACATCCCATCATCTATGCAGACTAGCTGTATACTTTGTGTAGTACGGGCTGTCAAAGGGGTCATTTCACAATAGGCAGGAACATAGTTAGCTAGGTTACATAATGTGTAATAATGAAACTATCAAAGGGTGAGGTACTGTGGAAGAAATGACAATTCCATTGTCCTCCCTTTGATCTTAATATCTCTACATTTTGTATAATAATTAGAAAATGTTCAATAAAAACAATTTGAACAAGAAATAGAATATCTTTTCGTGACTCCTTCATGAACATTGTGTATACTAAATACTAAAATACTGTAAGAGCCGCCCCCGGCTGAGCCAAGCTGAAGGGGGAGAATGGACTTTATCTGGTCACTTCATGAACATTCTTGATGTTGTCCCTCAGGAGGGGCCAGTTGGCATTGTAGATGTGTATAACCTTATAAAATGTGCTGCTTATCTGATGGTTAGTGCTGCGCTCACTCATTACATGTAAGTGCATTACTCAGTCACTAAGCGCTCGCTCACACAGTCATCGATTCTCTCATGCGAGAGAATAGGGCCGATTATGCTGATGTCACTTGGAGCAAACTCTGTCAGAGTTTGAGCCAAGTGTAATCTTAGGCCACGTTCACACATACAGTATTTGGTCAGTATTTTACATTAGTATTTATAAGCCAAAACCAGGAGTGGAACAATCAGAGGAAAAGTATCATAGACACATGTGCACCACTTCTGCATTTTTCACCCACTCCTGGTTTTGGCTTACAAATGCTGATATAAAATACTGACCAAATACTGAACATGTGAACGTTGCCTTAGTGTGATCTAACTCTGTTGCATAAGAGAATCGTATCATAGGTGCGGAAAAGACAGAGAACTTTTTAGTTCTCCATCTTCTCTATTCTCTGTGTCCACGGTAATGGGACTGCACTTGGATGACATCCGAGTGCAGTCTGATATTTTACAAGCATGCTACAATTTTTTTTCTCATGCCGTATCTACATGAGAAAAAAATTGCAGATCTGCACTGCCCCGTATTATAACATTGGGCCTACTGCTACCTGATAAAACATCGGATAGCACTCAGCTATGTTATATTGTCCTGTGAGCGGGCCCTTATTGTAATAAACTAACTTTCTTTTCCCTTGCAACAGCTGTCATAACATTGGTTTATTATCCAAACATGACCCCCGTCTATTACTGAGAGCTGTAGAAGACCATGTACACTCCAGCAGTAATCCCTTACATTTCCTTTGTGTAATATGATTAGAGTTGAGCCACCCCCCCCCGTAGTGTTCAGGTTCGGTTCGGTTCGTCGAACACCGTTAAAACCAATGGCAGGCAAACAAAAACACATAGAAACACATAGAAAACACCTTCAAAGGTGTCCAAAAGCTGACAAACTGCTCAGAAGACACAACTAACACATGGAAAAGTGACAAGTACATATAGTCATGCGAAAAGAAAAGAGGTGGAGGAGTAAAAGGAGGGGGAGACACAGATATAGGCATGTCATGCCCTTCTAAAATCAAGAAAGGCTGGAGTAAAAATCTAAAATCAGCCTACCAACACCCAGACGTCGTGACAAGAAAATTAAAAAAAGAAATATCTTTAGGTAGAATGGCGGTTCCATTCAGAACACATTCCTTACAAGACGTAGTGGTATCCCCGTTGGGAGTCGTGCCAAAAACGGAACCCAATACATTCGGACTAATCCACCATTTGTCATATCCAAGGGGCAGGTCAGTAAACGACAACATCAACGTGGAACCAGGTACAGTAGTATATACTGTACATCCTTTGACAAGGCAATCAGGCGGGTCAAGAAGTTGGGAAGGGCCACCCTAATGTCCAAAACAGACGTTGAGGGGGCGCCTATTGGGCTGCTTCTGGGAAGGAGCATACTATATAGATCGCTGTTTGCCCATGGGGTGCTCCAGATCCTGCTCGCTATTTGAGGCGTTTAGTTGCTTCCTCGAATGGGTTGTCATGGACGTTTCTAAGGGGGCACATATTATCCATTACCTCGACAACTTCTTATGCCTGGGCCCAAAAGATTCACCACAGTGTGAATACACGCGGCAGTCCACCTGTGAGAAGGAGAGAGCTGGAGGGAGAGCGGACACCACAGAGCCGAGGAGTTACATTGATGACATCTTAATAATCTGGACTGAGTCTGAACGAGAACTTCTAAATTTCCATGACGAATTCAATACATTTCATCCCACCATAAACTTGACATTGGACTACTCAAAAACGGAAATCAACTTCCTGGATATCACCATAAAAATTCAAAATGGTTCAATCCAGACCTCGGTGTATTGGAAACCTATTGACCATCCCACACACCTCAGACGGGGACAGCTGTCACCCAAAATACATTAAAAAGTCCATCGTCTACAGTCAGGCCCTTAGATATAATTGTATCTGTTCCAGCCCAAAGGACAGGGATGAACACTTAAACCATCTTAAAAAAGACAATTTTAAATCAAGGCTACCACCCCACCTCCTTTGATGATCAGATCATTAGGGCCACAAGGATCCCTAGAAGTCAATTACTTCAATACGGAGAAAAAGAGGAAAATAATTGTCTTCCTCTGGTGGTGACCTACAACCCACAGCTTGAGGTACTAAGAAAAACTGCTAAAAAACATCATATCCTAGGGTTTGGAGCGGATGGATTCTGTTTCAGGACTCACCTGATTTTCATGACCTATTCTAATAGTTTCAACAGATGCTTGCGATTGGGTTCATAATTAGTCACAACGGCATAAGGACCCCCCCTCCCACTCTCCCTTGACCCTCTGTCTTTTCTTCTCTCTTTTCTCCCTCCTTTTCTTTTTTCTTTTTATATGGGCTTTTCAGATACAATATAGAAATTGCCTCAACATATGATCCTCTTATAGGCGGATATCTTATAAACATTATATTGTTCAATACACTATCATTTGAATTGTTATTTGAAAAAAGTGACACCATTTGAACTTTGGACATATTTTATATGTCTATTTTGTTATATTTTCTTCAAAGTCGAATACAAAACAATACATTTTTTCTTGATCTGCAAACTGTAAAATGTAGCATCAGCGTCTCTGCCCCGTTCTAGGCAGAGACGCCGTCCCTCTCACCTCCCCGCTCCTGGCGCGGCGTCCTCCAGCGCTTCTCTCCCCGCTGCTTCCGGCACGCGCTCCTTCCCCGGCAGTGTGCTTAGGGCGCGCGCGCGCGCGCTCCCCCTCTCTTAAAGGGACCGCGCGCGCCGTCCTAAGGAGTTCCCGGCCAATTGCTGGAGGACCTCCCATATAAAAGGCACCTCCTCCAAAATGGAGGTGCCCGAGCAATGTTGTAGCACTGTTCACTACTCTGCTTCAGCCCTCAGGTCCCGTTGCCAGTTACCTGCCAGATACCTGCCAGATTCCTGCCAGTCTGCTGTCTTATTCCTGCCTGATATCCTACTACCTGCCTGCTAGCCTGAGGTCCGACGGTCTGCCTTCCAACTCCTGTCAGTCTGTCTAAGGACCGGCTTGCCCGCTCACCTGGGAGCGCACATCTTCTACCTGCCTGCTTGCCTGAGGTCCGACGGTCTGCCTTCCAACTCCTGTCAGTCTGTCTAAGGACCAGCTTGCCCGCTCACCTGGGAGCGCTCATCTGCTGCCTGTCTGCTAGCCTACCTGGAGGCTCTGCCGTCACGTGCTGTGACCACCCGCCTGTCCAGAGACTCCTGCCCGCTCACCTGGGAGCGCTCATCTGCCGCCTGTCTGTTGGTCTTCCTGGAGGCTCCGCCGTCACATGCTGTGACCACCCGTTTGTCCAGAGACTCTCGCCTGCTCACCTGGGAGCTCACGTCTATCATCAGCCGCCACAGGTCGTACCAATCCTTTACCCAGAGACTGCCCCGGTCACTTGCCGTGACCTCCTGCCAGTTCATCCAGAGACTGCCCCGGTCACTTGCCGTGACCTCCTGCCCGTTCATCCAGAGACTGCTCCGGTCACTTGCCGTGACCTCCTGCCCGTTCATCCAGAGACTGCCCCGGTCACTTGCCGTGACCTCCTGTCCGTTCATTCAGAGACTGTCCCGGTCACCTGCTGTGACTGCCTGCCCGTCTACCCGGGTCGCCACCCGCTCCCTTACAAGGACCGCCCCCTTGTATAGTAGCTCAGAGGTTCCGCCTCCCAGACCCGTTACATAAAATGATTCCTAATTAATTCTTAATTGATGTTTAATTGATATTTAATAAAACAGATTGAATATAAAAACCTCATATCCTATACAAAAGTGATTGGCATAATTATAAAAGGAGAAGAAAAGGAAAAATGTGTTTGAAAGCACTCAGGATCACCAAAAACACAAATAAATAATAATATTGAAGTTTATTAAACAAAGAAAAAAACAAAACAATTAAAAACACTTAAAGGGAATCTGTCATCCCCTGGGACCTATCAGACCACTAATATGGGCATACAGGTGATAGAAATGTGAATCTATACTTACCTGTATGGCCCATATTGGCGGTCTTGTGGCTGTGAAATTGCTTTTTATTACTTGTGGGTTATGCTGTGTTTCTGTCCGGGGGACGGGAAGAAATCCCACCTACTTTTTTAATTAAAATATTTCTCCCCTCCCCTGCACGTCACAGAGCCCTGTGACGTGCAGTACCCATGGCCGGATCCTGCGCCTGCGCACTTGACCTGTTATTTCCCTGCCGTCTGTGTACAAGTGTAGAGCAGGGATCTAGTGCGCAGGCGCCGGGAAGTCAGAGTGACTCGCCTGCGCACAAGTTCCCTGCTCTACACTTGTAGATCCGGCCATGGGAACTGTGACGGGCAGGGGAGGTGAGAAATATCTTAATTAAACTGTGACGGGCAGGGGAGGTGAGAAATATTTTAATTAAACAAGTAGGTGGGATTTCTTCCCGTCCCCCGGACGGGAGCACAGCGTAACCAACAAGTAATAAAAAGCAATTTCACAGCCGCAAGACTGCTAATATGGGACATACAGGTAAGTATAATACCTCATCTAATTGATACATATAAATATCAAACAACCTCCTCCTATGTATCAGGTGCCAAAATATCTAAAGCTACTCTGGACAAGCAGTTTGTGACGCCCTCCCTGAGCCGTTTGGGGGGTGTACTCAGACGGCGGGCCGGTGGTATGGTGTGGTGGGATGTCGTCGTGGCCGTGGCCCGATCCGTGCCCAGGGCTGTCACAATAAAAAGATGGACTTTTGGATGAGTGGTTGTTCGACTACGCCACCTGTCGTTTCTGGTGAAGGCCACCAGCACTGCAACAGTCCTCTGAGGCTGATGTTCTGGCAGCTTGGTTGGTACTACTCCCCACAGGTGGAGCGGCGCCTCAGGGCAGCGTAAGAAGAGAGAGGGGGTATACAGAGTAGAGCGCTGGCGGGTGCAGAGCCGCAGAGGAATGAACAGTCAGAGGCAGTAATTGAAGTCATCCAAGTCTTTACTCACAGTTGTGCTTTCTCAGCTCAGAGCTTCTCTCTGCTGTCACACGGCGAGCTGCGGCCGCCAGGGTGGGGTTCAGCACACTCCGGGTACTTCAGGTGCACTTGACAGGACCCCCGCTCTAGTGTGTTCCTCTCTCTGGTTGTACTTGTACCGCCTTGTGTCCCCCACTGAGACCCGTACAGGTACTGCGATGTCCTATATGGGTAACTTGTAGCTCCCGGACCGACTGGGTGCCCTTTTTGGTGACTGTGGTGTGAACGTGGCGTTAGGCAGGGTCCCTCTGGATAAACGCAGATTAAGGAATACAGGTGGCAACTCTGCTCCGTCCGTATCCCCCTGGGATCCACTTAAGCCTCCAGACTTTTCTGACAGGGACGTGAAGTGCAAAGTCAGATAATCGGGGACCGGTACCCCCTCTTGCGGCAGGGTCTCTCTGGCAGGGCCAGAATAAGGGTTGCAGGTGGCAACTCCACTCCGTCCGCACCCCCCTGAGATCCTTTTGCCTGTGGAGCTTTTCTCCTCTGCTCCCCTCCTGGGCCTTCTTGGTTGGACTCTGACCGGGGACAGAGCCGGCTATAACTCAACTCTGCCCCAATCCCCCGTCTCGAGGCCTGAGACCGGGAACCGCAGACCTCTGAGCCGGCCGCAGCCTTGTGCTGTCAGACCGTCTCAAAGACTCACGACTAAAGACACGGTTATAAAAATGGCCTCTGATTATTTATGATTCTATTAAGTGCTACAGTAAAGTGCTTCCTCCACGCTCACTCACTACATGGTTCCCCCTGACTATTGGTTCCCCCCAACTCCTCTATTCGAGGTCGGGGCAGCACAATGGTGCTTTAGACCTCCCTGCAGAATGGGAGTGGTGTAGTGCTGAGTGTGTGGTTGGGGTCCTGTGTGGTGCTCCATCCTTACCTCGGAGAGGAGATACCACACCTCGTTCTGAGGTGCTGTACCCCTGTGGCGACTGAACCCTCAGGTTCGCGGGCTGCAATAGAGTAAAAGATTGGTACATTTCAGACATTCAAAAAATTTTAAATGCTTTGTAAACAATAAACAATCTTCCCTTTATGGGAGGCTCAGATACTTTAACGTTACAGGATATATGGTATAAACATATTCAACATTAAAGAGACATTATGCATGTAGAAAAATATTAATGAAAAAGTGTTAGCTCAGCAGCATGAGGGACCTGTCCAAAACCCTCAATGTAAGCCCTGGGGTGGCTGCAGGGCATAAAGATCCCGAGTTGGACCTCCAGTAGAGCCACAACCAGACAGGTTTTTCTTCTGAGGTCAGAGGTAGAGATGATTTTGCATACAACCAATAGGGGGCACCTAAATAGGTGCAAACTATGTACAATGTTAGTCTGTCTACTGCTCAATGTCCGCAGGGACAAATGTTTGTTTCAGATAAACCGGGTGTAAAAAGGAACATGAAAACAAATAAAAGTTCACACAACAGGGAGGTGCATCCTCCGGGGCTGCTCAACAGTGGTATCCCCACTGGGGAAAAAGCTCGTGCTTGCCGACGGAGCCTGACCGGTCCTCTGCGACCAGGTGTGTGGATGCATCTTCTTTAAACACCCTGTGGACATCCAGGGCATACCACCCACGCTCCCCGTGGTGGCGGGAGTAGGACACCAGACCACCCGAGTAGAGGTTCCGGCCAGGGTGGCCCTGCTGCAGCCGCGGCTCGACGTCCCGTCGGTTGACGAAGACGTCCCGGTTAAACTGTGGGCTACGGATGAAGCCCGATCCTGCCTCCTGGTGGAAGCGCACGATAAGGCCTTCCTCCCGGGGGCTTGGACGGGTGGCCTCCGCCTGACGGGCCTTTGTTGTAGCAGCTTTGGCGCGCACCTCCAGGCGCTCACAGCGGATCCTCCTCTCTCGCCGCTCCTTCTCGAGCTGGAGGAGCTCCTTATGGCAGAACTCCTCCCACCTCCGCGCTTCAGACAGGGTCTCCCGGAGGAAGCCCATCAGGTCCCCCCCCTGGTTGTTCTAGGCAAACTCTTCTGCCGCCGGGCAGGCGACTGGAGGTGTGGGCAGCGACAATAACAGGGGGCGTTGCGGGCCCTCTATTGGTGCGGACCGGTCCGGGTTGGGGCAGGTGTGCACCCAGGAGAGTGCAGGGTTCTCCGGATTGGGAGTCGGGAGGCATAGTAGGCCTCTGGAAGTGGCGGTGGCTTGGGCCTCGACCTCCAGAGCCATGAGTTGCACCCAAACGATGGCGCCCGGGGACAGGGGTGACGGCAGGAGATCTAGGAGGGCTTCGGTGCATCCCGCGCCCGGGATAGGGGTTTCGGCCTTACCCGCTCTTGGGCTGCACAGGGCCTCCTGGGCTTCCTCCGCCTGGGCTGGGGCCTCAGTAGTCAGGCGCGACGAGCTATGGCGGCGGGCCCTGATCTTGCGCAGTACCTCTTCTCTACATTCGGCAGCGGCCAGTTGTTGGGCCTCTTCGACCCTCCGGGTCAGATCCTGTGTTTCACCGCGGAGGAACTCGGCCTCCTCCACGGTCAGGTGTATTCTCTCCATAGTGAGGGAGGTGGCAGCTGGTGGGCCAGCGACGGAGGGCATCTCCTTCGCGGCGTCCATCTCTGCTGCAGGGTGCGGTCTCTCTAGACTTGTTGTGGATACACCCTGTCTCCTCCTCCTTTTGGGGCGGCTCCGGGGCGGCTGGCTGACGGGCACTCCTTGGGACGTCCCATCCATCTTGACGGACACTACTATGCGGACAAACTCTGATGCAAGGGGCGGTCTGTATTTTTGGCGCCATTGGAGAGCCAGGCCAACGATAGGAGGTCTTAGGTGGCTGTCGTTTTTGCACATAATGGCGTCCGTTGTTCTTGGGCGGACGCCACATTGTGTGTATAAAGACAGTCTTTTGTGAAACGAGCACAGTACCCAGCGGCAATGGGGATTAACTTCTTCCGTTGCTGCGGGCACGCAATCCTGCCGACTACGCCAAGTTTGTGATGCCCTCCCTGAGCCGTTTGGGGGGTGTACTCGGACGGCGGGCCGGTGGTATGGTGTGGCGGGATGTCGTTGTGGCCGTGGCCCAGTCCGTACCCAGGGCTGTCACAATAAAAAGATGGGCTATTGGATGAGTGGTTGTTCGACTACGCCACCTGTGGTTTCTGGTGAAGGCCACCAGCACTGCAACAGTCCTCTGAGGCTGATGTTCTGGCAGCTTGGTTGGTACTACTCCCCACAGGTGGAGTGGCGCCTCAGGGCAGCGGAAGAAGAGAGAGGGGGTATACAGAGTAGAGCGCTGGCGGGTGCAGAGCCGCGGAGGAAAGAACAGTCAGAGGCAGTAATTGAAGTCATCCAAATCTTTACTCACAGTTGTGCTTTCTCAGCTCAGAGCTTCTCTCTGCTGTCACACGGCGAGCTGCGGCCGCCAGGGTGGGGTTCAGCACACTCCGGGTAGTTCAGGTGCACTTGACAGGACCCTCGCTCTAGTGTGTTCCTCTCTCTGGTGGTACTTTTACCGCCTTGTGTCCCCCACTGAGTCCCGTACGGGTACTGTGATGTCCTATATGGGTAACTTGTAGCTCCCGGACCGACTGGGTGCCCTTTTTGGTGACTGTGGTGTGAACGTGGCGTTAGGCCGGGTCCCTCTGGATAAACGCAGATTAAGGAATACAGGTGGCGACTCTGCTCCGTCTGTATCCCCCTGGGATCCACTTAAGCCTCCAGACTTTTATGACAGGGACGTGAAGTGCAAAGTCAGATAATCGGGGACCGGTACCCCCTCTTGCGGCAGGGTCTCTCTGGCAGGGCCAGAATAAGGGTTGCAGGTGGCGACTCCGCTCCGTCCGCTCCCCCCAGAGATCCTTTTGCCTGTGGAGCTTTTCTCCTCTGCTCCCCTCCTGGGCCTTCTTGGTTGGACTCTGACCGAGGACAGAGCCGGCTATAACTCAACTCTGCCCCAATCCCCCATCTCGAGGCCTGAGATCAGGAACCGCAGACCCCTGAGCCGGCCGCAGCCTTGTGCTGTCAGACCGTCCCAAAGACCCACGACTAAAGACACAGTTATAAAAATGGCCTCTGATTATATATGATTCTATTAAGTGCTACAGTAAAGTGCTTCCTCCACGCTCACTCACTACATGGTTCCCCCTGACTTTTGGTTCCCCCCAACTCCTCTATTCCAGGTCGGGGCAGCACTATGGTGCTTTAGACACCCCTGCAGCACGGGAGTGGTGTAGTGTTGAGTGTGTGGTTGGGGTCCTGTGTGGTGCTCCATCCTTACCTCGGAGAGGAGATACCACACCTCGTTCTGAGGTGCTGTACCCCTGTGGCGATTGAACCCTCAGGGGCGCCACATTCCCCCCTGGTGATTCACAGCACGTCCGCGGGCTGCAATAGAGTAAAAGATTGGTACATTTCAAACATTCAAAAATGTTTAAATGCTTTGTAAACAATAAACAATCTTCCCTTTATGGGAGGCTCAGATACTTTAACGTTACAGGATATATGGTATAAACATATTCAACATTAAAGAGACATTATGCATGTAGAAAAATATTATAGAAAAAGTGTTAGCTCACCAGCATGAGGGACCTGTCCAAAACCCTCAACGTAAGCCCTGGGGTGGCTGCAGGGCATGAAGATCCCGAGTTGGACCTCCAGTAGAGCCACAACCAGACAGGTTTTGCTTCTGAGGTCAGAGGTAGAGATGATTTCGCATAAAACCAATAGGGGGCACCTAAATAGGTGCAAACTATGTACAATGTAAGTCTGTCTACTGCTCAATGTCCGCAGGGACAAATGTTTGTTTCAGATAAACCGGGTGTAAAGACGAGCATGAAAACAAATAAAAGTTCACACAACAGGGAGGTGTATCCTCCGGGGCTGCTCAACAGTGGGATCCCCACTGGGGAAAAGGCTCGTGCTTGCCGACGGAGCCTGACCGGTCCTCTGTGACCAGGTGCGTGGGGGCATCTTCTTTAAACACCCTGTGGACATCCAGGGCATACCACCCACGCTCCCCGTGGTGGCGGGTGAAGGACACCAGATCACCCGGGTAGAGATTCCGGCCAGGGTGGCCCTGCTTCAGATGCAGCTCGACGTCCCGCCGGTTGACGAAGACGTCCCAGTTAAACTGTGGGCTACGGATGAAGCCCAATCCTGCCTCCTGGTGGAAGCGCACGATAAGGCCTTCCTCCCGGCGGCTTGGACGGATGGCCTCCGCCTGATGGGCCTTTGTTTTAGCAGCTTTGGCGTGCACCTCCAGGCGCTCACAGCGGATCCTCCTCTCTCGCCGCTCCTTCTCGAGCTGGAGGAGCTCCTTACGGCAGAACTGCTCCCACCTCCGCGCTTCAGACAGGGTCTCCCGGAGGAAGCCCATCAGGTACCCCCCCCCGGTTGTCCCAGGAAACTCTTCTGCCGCCAGGCAGGCGACCGGAGGTGCGGGCAGCGGCAATAACAGGGGGCGTTGCTGGCCCTCAATTGGTGCGGACCGGTCCGGGTTGGGGCAGGTGTGCACCCAGGAGAGTGCAGGGTTCTCCGGATTGGGAGTCGGGAGGCATAGTAGGCCTCCGGGAGAGGCGGTGGCTTCGGCCTCGACCTCCAGAGCCATGAGTTGCACCCAAACGATGGCGCCCGGGAACAGGGGTGACGGCAGGAGATCTAGGAGGGCTTCGGTGCATCCCGCGCCCGGGATAGCGGTTTCGGCCTTACCCGCTCTTGGGCTGCACAGGGCCTCCTGGGCTTCCTCCGCCTGGGCTGGGGCCTCAGTAGTCAGGCGCGACGAGTTTTGGTGGCGGGCCTTGATCTTGCGCAGCACCTCTTCCATCCATTCGGCAGCGGCCAGTTGTTCGGTCTCTTCGACCCTCCGGGTCAGATCCTGCGTTTCACCGCGGAGGAACTCGGCCTCCTCCACGGTCAGGTGTATTCCCTCCATAGTGAGGGAGGTGGCAGCTAGTGGGCCAGCGACGGAGGGCATCTCCTTCGCGGCGTCCATCTCTGCTGCAGGGTGCGGTCTCTCTGGACTTGTTGTGGCTACACTCTGTCTCCTCCTCCTTTTGGGCGGCTCCAGGGCGGCTGGCTGACGGGCACACCTTGGCACGTCCCATCCATCTTGACGAACACTACTATGCGGACAGACTCTGATGCAAGGGGCGGTCTGTATTTTTGGCGCCATTGGGGAGCCAGGCCCACGATAGGAGGTCTTAGGTGGCTGTTGTTTTTGCACATAATGGCGTCCGTTGTTCTTGGGCGGACGCCACATTGAGTGTATAAAGACAGTCTTTTGTGAAACGTGCACAGTACCCGGCGGCAATGGGGATTAACTTCTTCCGTTGCTGCGGGCACGCAATCCTGCCGACTACGCCATGTTTGTGATGCCCTCCCTGAGCCGTTTGGGGGGTGTACTCGGATGGCGGGCCGGTGGTATGTTGTGGCGGGATGTCGTCGTGGCCGTGGCCCGGTCCGTGCCCAGGGCTGTCACAATAAAAAGATGGGCTATTGGATGAGTGGTTGTTCGACTACGCCACCTGTGGTTTCTGGTGAAGGCCACCAGCACTGCAACAGTCCTCTGAGGCTGATGTTCTGGCAGCCTGGTTGGTACTACTCCCCACAGGTGGAGCGGCGCCTCAGGGCAGCGTAAGAAGAGAGAGGGGGTATACAGAGTAGAGCGCTGGCGGGTGCAGAGCCGCGGAGGAATGAACAGTCAGAGGCAGTAATTGAAGTCATCCAAGTCTTTACTCACAGTTCTGCTTTCTCAGCTCAGAGCTTCTCTCTGCTGTCACACGGCGAGCTGCGGCCGCCAGGGTGGGGTTCAGCACACTCCGGGTAGTTCAGGTGCACTTGACAGGACCCACGCTCTAGTGTGTTCCTCTCTTTGGTTGTACTTGTACAGCCTTGTGTCCCCCACTGAGTCCCGTACAGGTACTGCGATGTCCTATATGGGTAACTTGTAGCTCCAGGACCGACTGGGTGCCCTTTTTGGTGACTGTGGTGTGAACGTGGCGTTAGGCCGGGTCCCTCTGGATAAACGCAGATTAAGGAATACAGGTGGCGACTCCGTTCTGTCCGTATCCCCCTGGGATCCACTTAAGCCTCCAGACTTTTCTGACAGGGACGTGAAGTGCAAAGTCAGATAATCGGGGACCGGTACCCCCTCTTGCGGCAGGGTCTCTCTGGCAGGGCCAGAATAAGGGTTGCAGGTGGCGACTCCGCTCCGTCCGCACCCCCCTCAGATCCTTTTGCCTGTGGAGCTTTTCTCCTCTGCTTCCCTCCTGGGCCTTCTTGGTTGGACTCTGACCGGGGACAGAGCCGGCTATATCTCAACTCTGACCCAATCCCCCGTCTCGAGGCCTGAGACCGGGAACCGCAGACCCCTGAGCCGGCCGCAGCCTTGTGCTGTCAGACCGTCCCAAAGACCCAAGACTAAAGACACGGTTATAAAAATGGCCTCTGATTATATATGATTCTATTAAGTGCTAAAGTAAAGTGCTTCCTCCACCCTCACTCACTACATGGTTCCCCCTGACTTTTGGTTACCCCCAACTCCTCTATTCTGGGTCGAGGCAGCACTATGGTGCTTTAGACCCCCCTGCAGAACAAGATTGGTGTAGTGTTGAGTGTGTGGTTGGGGTCCTGGGTGGTGCTCCATCCTTACCTCGGAGAGGAGATACCACACCTCGTTCTGAGATGCAGTACCCCTGTGGCGACTGAACCCTCAGGGGCGCCACAAATGTAACACCAAATGTGTAAAGAGGGTCCAATGCCCCTGCAATATCCAAGTCCAGTTCAATCTATTTTAGCTAGCACATATAAAGAACATCTATGCATAGGTATAAATAGCAATTGAAAAAAAGTGCATGTGACAGGGGGCAATGTACAAAATTAATAATGCCAGCAAATCCAAAGTTCATATAAAAGCACAGGTCTAGTAGTTCAAAGCTCAAATAGTCTATAGTAGAAAAAGACCTGTACTGAAACACAGTCTACCTGTTAGTAGACAGCACAGAACCCACTTATACAATACAAGCAGAATGGTTGCTGATAGACCTGTGCATCATCAGTGGCTTCTGGTAGACCTGTACATGATCAAATGGATGAGGGAAGAGCCTGTTCTCCTGTTATGTATATGCTCCTGCCCCAGCATCAGCACATCAAACTCCATAAAACAGACACATTACCTTTGCAGATGATTTTTTTGTGTTTACCAGTGTAATCAGACCCAAATTTAAAATAATGCTTTGTAAAAATAATATCAAGAAGTCACATCAAAACTCCAATCTTCATATCAGATCCAGTGTTATCTTGGTATAATTTATTACGTATAACAGTAAATCCTTTATCATTTTGAACACAAGTATATCAACTTTTTAAATCTAAAGAACAAATCAAAGTGACTTCTGAGATATCCAGAGTATTAATACACTGCAAAAATCATTTGTAGCTAATGATAGGTGCATTTGTATCCTTATATCAAGATAAGTCTTTGTCTAATGCCAAGATGTCTCATGTTCTATGGACTTTGATTAAAATTTGGGCAAACAAGTCCTTGTGAACTTAGGGTTAAAATATTGATTCTTCAGTCTATATTTAATGCTATCGCCATTATTTTTTACTAGATGGATGGCATTGAATTGAAGTAAAAAGAATATTGCATAATTATTAATTCTGATAATTCTATCATTAGAACGAGGGACTGGAGATTTCCATTCCCAATCACAATCCACTGCTCTTCTTGGCACAATATATGCATCTGCATCATGTGCACATAAGTATTGGAAGATGACCACTATACCAACTACCACTGCATAAACTAAACTACTATCAGTTCCCAGTGGAGACGTGGCTGTGCTAATTTCATCTTATAATTTATTTATGTTAGTGAACAAACCTTGATTGTGAGAAAAGTAAAATGCGATTCCGCAGCTGCCAATTCAGAGATGGAGACTGGGCCAGCAATATCCAATCACTCCACTGGCAGAACAGGCTACAATATATCAACATAATTCATTTCTGGCATTCAGAAAATATTTGGGAGCAGAATTGTAAAGATTAATGTAGGATTTAGTTTGGAGTGGATATTTATTGTAAGAAACAAACATGATGTGAGTCATGTCTTAAAATCATTTCACTTTAAAGTAATTTTTCTTAAATGGTCACTGTGCTTTCAGACCACTAGATCTCATTTGATGTATTATGGGCAAAAACCCAAAGAGATGAACTTTAATATAAGTTGGTGTGCATGCAGCATGTAAGCGTGTGTTCACACTGGCCACCAAACAGACAAAACCCAAGATAAAAACATAATAAGCAAATACCCCGCAGTAAATAGATAAATATCAATAGTGCATGAAAATAATATAGGATGCTTAATTAACATAATTTTGATTTAAAAAAAAAGTAAAAGCCACCCCACACGTCAAGGTGACCCTATTCGGGACAGTCCTAACCTCTATTATTAAAAGCTTACCATTTGTCAAGTGACGTACATTTGAATAAGTCCAATATGACTAACCAGATTAATTACAGGTTTTGGTATAAATTATATTACCACATGTCAAACAATTTACCAGTTGGTGCAGTAGATTCTAAGAAAACCAACAGATGCAACATTGATGATCTGCATATTTTGAGTCTGTGTATTTGAATAATTAATTGAAAGGCGGTGTGTTCAAAATAATAGCAGTGCGGAGTTCAATTAGTGAGGTCAATCATTCTGTGAAGAAACAGCTGTGAATCAGGTGGCCCTTATTTAAGGATGAAGTAAGTATTTGTGTACATTTCTCCTTGAAAGCCTGATAAATATGGTTCGCTCGAGACAGTGTTCAGAAGAAATGCGTACTTTGATTAAAAAGTTGATTGGAGAGGGTAAAAGTTATAAAGAAGTGCAGACAATGATAGGCTGTTCAGCTAAAATGATCTGCAATGCTTTAAAATGGAAGACTACCATTCGAATGAGAAAAAAGGAAAGGATGATCCAGCATATCAGGCTAGTTTCTTAAAATAAAACATAGCTTTTATTGTGCTCATTAAAACATTGCTACACATCAATTGTCCATGTGGTGCACTACAAGGATCAGGACCCAAGCGTTTCAACGTTTAAGTCTTAATCAGTTGTGCATTTACCATTCGAATGGGTCGAATGATAGTCAGAATGGCAAAGGCTCAGCTAATGATCAGCTCCAGGAGATCAAAGACAGTCTTAAGTTACCTGTGAGTACTGTGACAGTTAGAAGACGCCTGTGTGAAGCTAATTTCTTAGCAAGAAGTCCCTGCAAAAAGTACGAAAAGTGGACAGTAGAAGATTGGAAATGGGTGATTTGGAGTAATGAGACGAAAGTCAATAGACTAGGCTCTGATGAGTGCAAATAGGTCTGGAAAAAACAAGGTAAAAAGGGGCTAACGGATTGAGAAATTGAAGGAACTGTCAAGTTCAGTGGAAGAAGCCTGATGATATGGGGTTGTTTCACAGCCAAAGCCATTGGATATTTCACCATGATCAATGGTGGTCTCAGTGCTGAAAAATATATATATACTCAAGGAGATGCAACAAAAATTTGAGGAAACGGGCTATCCTCTTGACTTGTTACAACAATCCATGCAATCTCCAATTTGTACACGCACCCCAACATCTAACCGGATCCCGTTTGTACATAAATACCATCCGGCAGCATTCATACTCCATAAAAAAATCTGACAACACTGGAACATTCTTAAAAGCGCCTATCCATCTGTACCTGAATTAAATTATCCTTCCCTCCCATGTTTCAAAAGAGACCCTAATATTAAAGATCGTCTCATCCATGCCGATTTTGGCATGGCAAAAAGCTTGCCATACCAGGGGTTTCTGGAGACACCAAAGACTGGTACGTTCCTTTGTCATCAGTGCTACCAATGTGGCAACATTCTCCGTGGGAACACCATATATCATCCTCACTTGGGTAAACAATATCCCATCAAAGATTATCACATGATTAATTCCACTTTTGAAGTATGCCTCATCAAGTGCCCCTGTGGCCTTATTTATATAGGTAAAATGACCCAGCCCATTAGGGATCGTATTTCTAAGCACAAGTCCACCATACGCTAAAAGAATTTGCTGCTCCCATTACCATACCATTTTGCATCGGCCAATCATTCAGTGTTTCAATTGAAATTTCAGGTGATTGAGCATGTCCCTCCACCACGACGTGGAGGGGACTGCATTCGCATGCTCAAATACAGGGAGGCCTACTGGATACACAAATTGCAATCTTTAAGTCCTAGAGGTCTTAACAGGGAATTTGACCTCCTCTTGTACACTTGAACGGTTCATAGTTGTGATTACTACGACATTGTTCTACTTAAAGCCCCCTACATGTTTTGTAATAATCTCTTTGAGACTTGTTCCTGTGCCATCACTGTCTCAGCAATGTATATGACCCAATTATGCTAGTTTTTGACTCTGACCATAAGAATTTCCAGTGAATATGTTAGATTCCATTATGATGGTTCTCCCTGAAGATAACTTGATATAAGGTATAGTATTTGCATAAGTACTAATTGATCTATTCATATGTCTAACAAATACCTTGTTATTTTCTAGAATCTGCCTTAACATCCACATTTCCCCACCCGATTCCCATCCTACACCTCCGGACCATCCCTTACAACCTTGGTTCCACCCATTCTTGTCATCCCCAGTAATGGACGCTATCTGTAGCACTGTGGAACGCATAATATCGGTGGTGGAATGCACTCGGTGCGTCACCTCCGCCCATGTGATCCACCGACATCCAATAAGACCTGTCGATGTCATCGTGGCGTCATTTCCGGTCTCGCAGGTTAGGACCTGCAGGACCGGAAATGACACCACGATGACTGGAGCACATCCACGGCGTATGCATCACACTGACACCAATCCTGGGCTCCTAATTGCCTCTAGATTCTGCCCAGTCTCTATTTAAATGCCCTTCTAGCATTTCTCTCCTGACGCCAAAAGGAACAAACGGTGGATACCGTGCTCCCACTGCCAGGACTTCCTCCTCCACTTTCAGTTTGCACTAGGGGTATTTTTCCCCTGCTTCTACCATTCCTGCTATTAGACTGGTACTTCCATTAAATCTATATACTCACCTTCTTTATGTATCCAGAGCTACCGCTCCTTTGGACACCTGTCCATTACAGGCTCACCGGTTACAATTTACTGGTACGCTTTTCATCCTTTTTTCTTTTTCCTTCCCCTTTTTCCCTGTCCCCATCCCTTTGTACCCATTGACATGTGTTGATTCCTGTCGTTTACTGATATTGTCATTGTTATATTCACTTTGATACATGACTATTTTTACTGTGACCTCACACTTGTACCACCATTTATTTCTGTTTTGTTATTTTATTTTGGTACACTGATGAAGGTTAACTGTGACCGCAACATTTACTTTTATTTTTTGTACTTCATTTCCCCTATTAAAATTTGATAAAGAATCTATTTGAGTCATATGAGTGCCAAGTTTTTCAATATAGACTATTGGCTTTGGACCTTAATTGTGCACCAACCCACTCCAGGAGTGCGGTAGTTTTTTGTATACTCAGTGCTGAGCTATGTGTGAGTATCCAACAAGACAAGTTACTTTGCACACTCCAGTACTATGGGTATGAATAGGATGACATAGTGTTCCAGCAGGACAAAGACCAGAAGCATACATCGAGATTGGCGAAAAAATGGTTCAATGACAATGAAGTAGAGGTGCTGGATTAGCCTCCACAGTCCCCAGACCTCAACCCAATTGAACCCTTATGGGTAGAGTTGAAGAAAAAGCTGTATACATACCCAAGTGAGTTGACCAGTATGCACCAACTTTGGGAATGTGTAGAAGAGACCTGGGATCAGATTTTGGTCAAGACATAATTGAATCTGATCAAGAGCATGCCCAGAAGGATTCAGGTAGTGTTGAAAGACAAAAATGGATTTATAAAATATTTAAACAATAATAAAAATTTAAATTTAGATTTTTAGGAGCAAAACAGTAACAATGCAGTGACATGACAAGAATCTGCATAACTAATCATAGGCAAAATAGTAGCAAGTCAAATTTATGTATGAGATAGCCAAGATGATTGTCTATAAAATAATGGTAGTCTCATGTTCGAAGTAGTAGTGGATAGTGAGATATAGAGCTTGAAAATCAAAAGTTCAAAACATTGTTACCCTTTTGCTCATCACTGTATATATAGCGCTGTCCTCAGTAGTGTAGCTACCAGGAGGGCAGAGGGTGACGTCACCCCAGACCCCTGAATCAGAGAGGCCCACCCGAATCTTACACCACTCCAAACTGTATCTCTGTGGGCAGCACACCAATACAGTTAATCTTTACATTCTGAATGGCCCCACTATCTTTGCACCCCATATACTATACAATACCATCAATTTTTGTGTTCCAACAGTCTTAGAGGGATCTATCCACTGTGGGTTAGTGTCAGACCAATAGCGGTGGTTTTGTTTGCTAACTTCACCATTCACAGAAAAGTTTGCCTCATCACTGAACATAATGTTCTGTGTAAACTGAGGGTCCTGTTCCAATTTTTGTTTTGCCCATTCTGCAAATTCAGTGCGCCGATCTGGGTCATCCTAATATCCGCCGAAGGGATGTTTGACTGATGCCACTCTCAAGTGACATGCGGCGAGTTCTACGCTGTGGGCTCTTGCTGAATGAAGCTAGGACAGCCACTGATGTTTCTTCATTAATGACAGTTTTCTTGAGTCCACATTTTGGCAAATCCAACACTGAACCTGTTTCACGAAATTTGGCAAGCAGTTTGCTAACTGTAGCATGGGAGATGGGTGGTCTCGTAGGGTGTCTTGCATTGAAATCTGCTGAAATGACCCGGGTACTGCGTTCATCAAACATCAACACAATTTCTATCCGCTCCTCATGTGTTAACCTCTGCGACATGTCAATGGCTGTAAACAAAGAGAAACTTGTAAGTAACTCATGAAAGAATAAAGTTACGTTAAAACCAAGCACACCATTGTTTTTCTTATGAAATTCTCAATAAGTCTGATGTGTCACATGACCCTTTTCCCATTGAAAAAAATAAAGTTGGATCCAAAATGGCTGACTTCAAAATGGCCACCATGGTCACCACCCATCTGGAAAAGTTTTCCCCCTCCGATATACTAATATGCCACAAACAGGAAGTTGATATCACCAACCATTCCCATTTAATTTAGGTGTATCCATATAAATGGCCCACCCTGTAGTGTCCTCTCCAATTTACTGCCCATTTATCATACAACAGTATATCCACCTCCCAATCCAACCATAGATATCATCTAATCCTTTGTATTACTTGGATATTTGGGTTATTGTTGTGGATTTATCACTGCTAAAATCAGTAGAAATTACACCTGAATTACATTGTATGGCAGTAATGACATTGTGTCACCTTGTAAAAGGTTTCAGAGGTCAAGGTAGATAATTAAAGTCCATTTCATCTATATGCTAATGAATTGGCTGCGTGGCCTGGTCTGGTCCCTTTAAATAACATCTGCTGCTCCTGTTGATGACACCACGGAATGTTGTGGTTTCTGGCTCCGCCCCCTTGCATTATGACATCACACACATTATATAAGGAGCTGCAGAGACAACATTCCATCTGAAAGTTGCAGTTATTGGAGAGAGAGGTAAGTCGGCTCTATGTCACCTCTTGTTGTGTCCTTCATTCTCTTCTTTCATCTATTTCTCATTTATTTTTTATTCATTAAGGATTCTTTATTCTATATAATACAACAGGTCCAAAATGAATACTGAACCCCTCAGATTAGGTGACGTCCATGTTTTACAGCATTTCTTCCAATAGTAAAGACAGATACATCCCGTCACATCCTATATATCCAAGTGCAGAAATGACAGTGATTTACCGATTCTCCATCACATCTTATTGGTTTCTGACTTACTTGCTCATCACATCCATAGAATAGTTATAGAATAATTATAATTGAAAGAATCCCCTCAGCCATAACTGGAACACAACAACTTCTCAATTTTTGGGCCATGTATTGTTTTACAATCATTCAAATCTGGGAGATGAACGTTATATCCTGTAAAGCGAACACATGTAACCTGAAGATGCAGTAATTATGTAATTGTCTGGTGTTATTGAGACATATAGTGATATACAATCCAGATCAAAAATTTAAATCCAACCAATATTGGGAAATACCTGTACAACACCAATGTATATACATATTAACTCCATATATAGTGAAACTATTTAAAGAGTTCCCCATATTGGTAGGATTCCTATTGTTTGATCTCTAGTGTATTGAGCAATGCACTTCAATGGAAGCTGGCAGTAACAGCCACCACTTGGAAGATCACGGAATGTTGGGGTTGTTGATTCCGCCCCCATTAGATACTTCATGTGATGTCACTGAATGTTATGGTTATTAGCTCTGCCCACATTAGCTCTTATTTTTCATGTCATGGAATGTTCTCGTTGCTGGTTTTGCCCCCATCATCTACTATTTGTAATGTTTTGGTTGTTGGTCCCTGATTTGGCACCCAGATAAGCCAAGCTGAAGGATGATGATAATGGACTTTATCTTGTTACCTCATGAACATTCTTGGCGTTGCCCCTCAGGAGGTGGCCAGTTGACATTTACTTGTGTTCAACTATATAAAGTGTGCTGCTTATCTGATGGTTAGTGCTGCGCTCACTCATTACTAGTGATGGGCGAGCACTAAAATGCTCGGGTGCTCATTGCTTGAGCCAAGCACATTCGAATACTCGGTTGCTCGACTCGAGCAATGAGCCCAATGTAAGTCTATGGGAAATTCAAGCATTTTTCAGGCGGTTCCCTCCAGCGATCTGCAGAGGGCCTAAAAATTGCCCAAATCGAAGGGAACAGTGCTTAAATGGCATGGGAACAGCATGGGGAAGACCCCTGGAAGCATTTCTGACTCCCAAGTCACTGCTGCCAACAATGTTGTCAGAGGTACTACGCCACTTTTACGGACACACAATAAAACACAAAAACGAAACCAAAATGGATTTTCCTGGGAAATATGTTAAGGAACATCCTTTCCATGGTAATGACTTGTATATAAGGCAAAATAAATAACCAAAAACAAAAATACTCCTCCACATCTTGGTCTATGTTCACAAGTAGCGTTTTTGATGCGTTTTTGCACTTTTGCATTGCTTTCAACCGTGACAAATGCATTCACCGGGAAATGTCATTTTGACATTTTACAACCTTATCTGGCCATGTGGTGTGTGAGACATGATCAGACATATCCTGTTTCATTTATGAAGGAGGGACTCTGAAAGTCACAAAGCCTATTTTTATAGGGCCATCAGGCAGCCTTTACTACTTTTAAAGGGTCAGCAGTCGGACCTCGCTATTCTTAAAGAGCCATCAGCCGGCTATGCTTTGTCATTCCCATTACTAAAGATTGGGTCTTCTATACTGTTATTGCATATGCAGTGAGTGGCAGGTCTGCCCAAAATTTGGATACACCCCAATACCCCTTTGAAAATTTGGATGCACCCCAATACCCCTTTGAAAATTTGGACGCACCCCAAAACCCCTTTGAAGTGACTTAGAGGATGTTCCCATAATTAGGAAGTGGGTCTCCCATACTGTTTGCCTATGCAGTGAATGCAAGGGTTGCCAAAAATTTGGAGGCACTCCAATGCCCCTTGGAAGAGACGTGGAGGTCAGAGGGCCTCCTGAAAACAATGTTCCCATTATTAGGAAGTGGGTCTCCCATTGTGTTTGTCTATGCAGTGAATTCAAGGGTTGCCAAAAATGGGCACTCGGCATGATGGGAGGAAGGAGGTTCAGGGTGAAGAATATGTGATCCAGACTGACGGCTACTGAGAATTGACCGTGTGGAAGACAGGGTGGTGGTGGTGGTGGCTAAGTGACTGGAAGCATTATCTGCTATCCAACCAATAACCTTTTCACACTGCTCTGTATTCAATAGTGGTGTTCTGCGGTCCCCTATTAATTGGGACAGGAAGGTCGAGCGAGAAGATGTGGGTGTTTGTTGTGGCACAATTTCAGATTGCCCACGACCTTGGCCTCTGCATGCACCATCATATCAACTTCCCCGTCCCTTGCCACGTGCCTTGCCCATATTAAATAAAGGACAATATCTTCCACGCTCACCACAAATGGCTGAATTTGGAGCGAACTTATATGTGATCCGTGTGACGGACAAACCACAGTTTTAAATAGCTGGCCTGTAGGTGACTATTTTGAACAGCAAACTTGTGTCAATAGCTTCACTGACACACTGAAATTTTTTTAATGGAGGCCAGAAATGGCAGTATTTTCAGTGCAAATATATGTGATCTGTGCGACGGACAAATCACAGTTTTAAATAGCTGGACCTGGCTGTATTCTGCAATGCCAACAAGCAAATAGCGCAGAAAAACGGTGTTCTCTGGTTTGCATTTTAAGCAAATAATGAGGATTAAGATCCAAAATAAAATTATTCCTGGCCACTGAGACCTGGGCCTATTTCTAGAAATATTTAACAGCAGCAGCAGACAAAACTGGAATGGAGCCTCTGTGCTATATGCACTGCAGTCTGCTATATACACTGCCTGCCTGATATCTCTGCAGATGGATTAGTCCTCAGAAGGACTGTTTGTTGAGATGGATATGTGTCTCTAATATCGTTTTGTATACCTACACTAACTAGAAACAAGAAAATCTCTCCCTAGCTCAGCAGCACCTCTCCCTACACTGTCTGATTCTGGAGTGACTTTGACAAGCACGGCGGTGCCAGTTCTGATATAGACCTGATGACGCTGTGCAGCCATCCAATCACTATAATGCCACAACCACCATGGCTGCAGCATTACAATGAGTGGCAGGCAATCCCTGCATGTTGATTGGCGCTCTAAAGAGCACCATATATGCAGGGAGGGGACCCGAGTGCCCGCCGAGCAACCTGGAAATACTCGTCGAGTGCCGAGCATCTCGAGTAGTGAGATGCTCGAGCGAGCACCGAGCAGTAGCGAGCATGCTCGCTCATCACTACTCATTACATGTAAGTGCATTACTCTGTCTGGGTCTCCTACCACATCCAAAATATATTGAACCCCATATTAGAGCCACCACTCCTGAATTTGTCTCTTCCTATCCTACCCCTGATATATGGGGAGAGATATCTACTCTTGTGGGAGGGATAGTTTATAGTGGCGTGGATGGAGCACACTTGATCACTCCAAAAAATAAACCAGGAGGAGATAGACAGGATGACTGAGGCACAATTGTCACCTCAGGCCTCCACCTATCCTGGACAGGTTGGGAGTTAAACTAGCAAATAAACTAAATAAATATGCTAATATAATGAATGGAATAGTGAAACAATAAGTTCTATTCATACTCTTAATGAGGAGGCTGCTCAGGTTAGGAAGGTAGCCCTTCACAGAATTACCCTTAACTACCTGTTAGCAATTGAAGGTGGAACTTGTGCTGTTATAGCTGAGGAATTCTGCTTCTGGATTGAAGATGCACATGATTAAAATGAGAGAAACATGGACATGGTAAAAGAGCTGCAACAAAAAGCTAGAGACATACATCCAAGGAGGGATGGAATTCCTTCTTCTGGATGGAGTCTATCAGAGTTTGGTTAAACAATATACTCTTAACTTTGCTAAAGCCAATAGTGGTAGTGATAAGATTGATTGTATTCATCTTGATTGCCTGGAAATTATTAATGTGATGTGTTTCTCATTGCAGGAAATGAATTATACTTTGGAATCACTGTCGACACAGACAGAAGAGGACCAATAATATGTCTGCCCCTGATTTTAACCATAGGAAGGATGACACTACAGCTACAGAGGTGACCGTCTGATAGCCTAGCTCGACTACCCACCTCTCCTGAAGACCCTTTCAGCCTTTTGAGACTTGGGTGGAGGACATCATCTCTGAAAATAGGGTCCCAGAGCTGCACCCCAACAGTTTGAGCAGCACTCTCACTCTCCGGAGTGTTTCTTGTGGTGGGATGCAGGTCTGGACAACAGTCGTCTGTCGTCCTTCTATTAGATAGATAGGAATGAATGTATGTGTGTGTATGCTTTAATAAAGATTGAGGAATGCTTAGATGAAATGACAACTATAAGGCAGCCAGGAATGGATGTCAGACATCCCATCATCTATGCAGGCTAGCTGCATACTTCGTGTAGTACGGGCTGTCAAAGGGGTCATTTCACAATAGGCAGGAACATAGGTAGCTAGGTTACATAATGTGTAATAATGAAACTATCAAAGGGTGAGGTACTGTGGAAGAAATGACAATTCCATTGTCCTCCCTTTGATCTTAATATCTCTACATTTTGTATAATAATTAGAAAATGTTCAATAAAAACAATTTGAACAAGAAATAGAATATCTTTTCGTGACTCCTTCATGAACATTGTGTATACTAAATACTAAAATACTGTAAGAGCCGCCCCCGGCTGAGCCAAGCTGAAGGGGGAGAATGGACTTTATCTGGTCACTTCATGAACATTCTTGATGTTGTCCCTCAGGAGGGGCCAGTTGGCATTGTAGATGTGTATAACCTTATAAAATGTGCTGCTTATCTGATGGTTAGTGCTGCGCTCACTCATTACATGTAAGTGCATTACTCAGTCACTAAGCGCTCGCTCACACAGTCATCGATTCTCTCATGCGAGAGAATAGGGCCGATTATGCTGATGTCACTTGGAGCAAACTCTGTCAGAGTTTGAGCCAAGTGTAATCTTAGGCCACGTTCACACATACAGTATTTGGTCAGTATTTTACATTAGTATTTATAAGCCAAAACCAGGAGTGGAACAATCAGAGGAAAAGTATCATAGACACATGTGCACCACTTCTGCATTTTTCACCCACTCCTGGTTTTGGCTTACAAATGCTGATATAAAATACTGACCAAATACTGAACATGTGAACGTTGCCTTAGTGTGATCTAACTCTGTTGCATAAGAGAATCGTATCATAGGTGCGGAAAAGACAGAGAACTTTTTAGTTCTCCATCTTCTCTATTCTCTGTGTCCACGGTAATGGGACTGCACTTGGATGACATCCGAGTGCAGTCTGATATTTTACAAGCATGCTACAATTTTTTTTCTCATGCCGTATCTACATGAGAAAAAAATTGCAGATCTGCACTGCCCCGTATTATAACATTGGGCCTACTGCTACCTGATAAAACATCGGATAGCACTCAGCTATGTTATATTGTCCTGTGAGCGGGCCCTTATTGTAATAAACTAACTTTCTTTTCCCTTGCAACAGCTGTCATAACATTGGTTTATTATCCAAACATGACCCCCGTCTATTACTGAGAGCTGTAGAAGACCATGTACACTCCAGCAGTAATCACTTACATTTCCTTTGTGTAATATGATTAGAGTTGAGCCACCCCCCCGTAGTGTTCAGGTTCGGTTCGGTTCGTAGAACACCGGTATGTTCGCCGAACTGTTCGTCGAACACCGTTAAAACCAATGGCAGGCAAACAAAAACACATAGAAACACATAGAAAACACCTTCAAAGGTGTCCAAAAGCTGACAAACTGCTCAGAAGACACAACTAACACATGGAAAAGTGACAAGTACATATAGTCATGTGAAAAGAAAAGAGGTGGAGGAGTTAAAGGAGGGGGAGACACAGATATAGGCATGTCATGCCCTTCTAAAATCAAGAAAGGCTGGAGTAAAAATCTAAAATCAGCCTACCAACACCCAGACGTCGTGACAAGAAAATTAAAAAAAGAAATATCTTTAGGTAGAATGGCGGTTCCATTCAGAACACTTTCCTTACAAGACGTAGTGGTATCCCCGTTGGGAGTCGTGCCAAAAACGGAACCCAATACATTCGGACTAATCCACCATTTGTCATATCCAAGGGGCAGGTCAGTAAACGACAACATCAACGTGGAACCTGGTACAGTAGTATATACTGTACATCCTTTGACAAGGCAATCAGGCGGGTCAAGAAGTTGGGAAGGGCCACCCTAATGTCCAAAACAGACGTTGAGGGGGCGCCTATTGGGCTGCTTCTGGGAAGGAGCATACTATATAGATCGCTGTTTGCCCATGGGGTGCTCCAGATCCTGCTCACTATTTGAGGCGTTTAGTTGCTTCCTCGCATGGGTTGTCATGGACGTTTCTAAGGGGGCACATATTATCCATTACCTCGACAACTTCTTATGCCTGGGCCCAAAAGATTCACCACAGTGTGAATACACGCGGCAGTCCACCTGTGAGAAGGAGAGAGCTGGAGGGAGAGCGGACACCACAGAGCCGAGGAGTTACATTGATGACATCTTAATAATCTGGACTGAGTCTGAACGAGAACTTCTAAATTTCCATGACGAATTCAATACATTTCATCCCACCATAAACTTGACATTGGACTACTCAAAAACGGAAATCAACTTCCTGGATATCACCATAAAAATTCAAAATGGTTCAATCCAGACCTCGGTGTATTAGAAACCTATTGACCATCCCACACACCTCAGACGGGGACAGCTGTCACCCAAAATACATTAAAAAGTCCATCGTCTACAGTCAGGCCCTTAGATATAATTGTATCTGTTCCAGCCCAAAGGACAGGGATGAACACTTAAACCATGTTAAAAAAGACAATTTTAAATCAAGGCTACCACCCCACCTCCTTTGATGATCAGATCATTAGGGCCACAAGGATCCCTAGAAGTCAATTACTTCAATACGGAGAAAAAGAGGAAAATAATTGTCTTCCTCTGGTGGTGACCTACAACCCACAGCTTGAGGTACTAAGAAAAACTGCTAAAAAACATCATATCCTAGGGTTTGGAGCGGATGGATTCTCTTTCAGGACTCACCTGATTTTCATGACCTATTCTAATAGTTTCAACAGATGCTTGCGATTGGGTTCATAATTAGTCACAACGGCATAAGGACCCCCCCTCCCACTCTCCCTTGACCCTCTGTCTTTTCTTCTCTCTTTTCTCCCTCCTTTTCTTTTTTCTTTTTATATGGGCTTTTCAGATACAATATAGAAATTGCCTCAACATATGATCCTCTTATAGGCGGATATCTTATAAACATTATATTGTTCAATACACTATCATTTGAATTATTATTTGAAAAAAGTGACACCATTTGAACTTTGGACATATTTTATATGTCTATTTTGTTATATTTTCTTCAAAGTCGAATACAAAACAATACATTTTTTCTTGATCTGCAAACTGTAAAATGTAGCATCGGCGTCTCTGCCCCGTTCTAGGCAGAGATGCCGTCCCTCTCACCTCCCCGCTCCTGGCGCGGCGTCCTCCAGCGCTTCTCTCCCCGCTGCTTCCGGCACGCGCTCCTTCCCCGGCAGTGTGCTTAGGGCGCGCGCGCGCGCGCTCCCCCTCTCTTAAAGGGACCGCGCGCGCCGTCCTAAGGAGTCCCCGGCCAATTGCCGGAGGACCTCCCATATAAAAGGCACCTCCTCCAAAATGGAGGTGCCCGAGCAATGTTGTAGCACTGTTCACTACTCTGCTTCAGCCCTCAGGTCCCGTTGCCAGTTACCTGCCAGATACCTGCCAGATTCCTGCCAGTCTGCTGTCTTATTCCTGCCTGATATCCTACTACTTGCCTGCTAGCCTGAGGTCCGACGGTCTGCCTTCCAACTCCTGTCAGTCTGTCTAAGGACCGGCTTGCCCGCTCACCTGGGAGCGCACATCTTCTACCTGCCTGCTTGCCTGAGGTCCGACGGTCTGCCTTCCAACTCCTGTCAGTCTGTCTAAGGACCAGCTTGCCCGCTCACCTGGGAGCGCTCATCTGCTGCCTGTCTGCTAGCCTACCTGGAGGCTCTGCCGTCACGTGCTGTGACCACCCGCCTGTCCAGAGACTCCTGCCCGCTCACCTGGGAGCGCTCATCTGCTACCTGTCTGTTGGTCTTCCTGGAGGCTCCGCCGTCACATGCTGTGACCACCCGTTTGTCCAGAGACTCTCGCCTGCTCACCTGGGAGCTCACGTCTATCATCAGCCGCCACAGGTCGTACCAATCCTTTACCCAGAGACTGCCCCGGTCACTTGCCGTGACCTCCTGCCCGTTCATCCAGAGACTGCCCCGGTCACTTGCCGTGACCTCCTGCCCGTTCATCCAGAGACTGCTCCGGTCACTTGCCGTGACCTCCTGCCCGTTCATCCAGAGACTGCCCCGGTCACTTGCCGTGACCTCCTGTCCGTTCATTCAGAGACTGTCCCGGTCACCTGCTGTGACTGACTGCCCGTCTACCCGGGTCGCCACCCGCTCCCTTACAAGGACCGCCCCCTTGTATAGTAGCTCAGAGGTTCCGCCTCCCAGACCCGTTACATAAAATGATTCATAATTAATTCTTAATTGATGTTTAATTGATATTTAATAAAACAGATTGAATATAAAAACCTCATATCCTATACAAAAGTGATTGGCATAATTATAAAAGGAGAAGAAAAGGAAAAATGTGTTTGAAAGCACTCAGGATTACCAAAAATACAAATAAATAATAATATTGAAGTTTATTAAACAAAGAAAAAAACAAAACAATTAAAAACACTTAAAGGGAATCTGTCATCCCCTGGGACCTATCAGACCACTAATATGGGCATACAGGTGATAGAAATGTGAATCTATACTTACCTGTATGGCCCATATTGGCGGTCTTGTGGCTGTGAAATTGCTTTTTATTACTTGTGGGTTATGCTGTGTTTCTGTCCGGGGGACGGGAAGAAATCCCACCTACTTTTTTAATTAAAATATTTCTCCCCTCCCCTGCACGTCACAGAGCCCTGTGACGTGCAGTACCCATGGCCGGATCCTGCGCCTGCGCACTTGACCTGTTATTTCCCTGCCGTCTGTGTACAAGTGTAGAGCAGGGATCTAGTGCGCAGGCGCCGGGAAGTCAGAGTGACTCGCCTGCGCACAAGTTCCCTGCTCTACACTTGTAGATCCGGCCATGGGAACTGTGACGGGCAGGGGAGGTGAGAAATATCTTAATTAAACTGTGACGGGCAGGGGAGGTGAGAAATATTTTAATTAAACAAGTAGGTGGGATTTCTTCCCGTCCCCCGGACGGGAGCACAGCGTAACCAACAAGTAATAAAAAGCAATTTCACAGCCGCAAGACTGCTAATATGGGACATACAGGTAAGTATAATACCTCATCTAATTGATACATATAAATATCAAACAACCTCCTCCTATGTATCAGGTGCCAAAATATCTAAAGCTACTCTGGACAAGCAGTTTGTGACGCCCTCCCTGAGCCGTTTGGGGGGTGTACTCAGACGGCGGGCCGGTGGTATGGTGTGGTGGGATGTCGTCGTGGCCGTGGCCCGATCCGTGCCCAGGGCTGTCACAATAAAAAGATGGGCTTTTGGATGAGTGGTTGTTCGACTACGCCACCTGTGGTTTCTGGTGAAGGCCACCAGCACTGCAACAGTCCTCTGAGGCTGATGTTCTGGCAGCTTGGTTGGTACTACTCCCCACAGGTGGAGCGGCGCCTCAGGGCAGCGTAAGAAGAGAGAGGGGGTATACAGAGTAGAGCGCTGGCGGGTGCAGAGCCGCGGAGGAATTAACAGTCAGAGGCAGTAATTGAAGTCATCCAAGTCTTTACTCACAGTTGTGCTTTCTCAGCTCAGAGCTTCTCTCTGCTGTCACACGGCGAGCTGCGGCCGCCAGGGTGGGGTTCAGCACACTCCGGGTAGTTCAGGTGCACTTGACAGGACCCCCGCTCTAGTGTGTTCCTCTCTCTGGTTGTACTTGTACCGCCTTGTGACCCCCACTGAGACCCGTACAGGTACTGCGATGTCCTATATGGGTAACTTGTAGCTCCCGGACCGACTGGGTGCCCTTTTTGGTGACTGTGGTGTGAACGTGGCGTTAGGCAGGGTCCCTCTGGATAAACGCAGATTAAGGAATACAGGTGGCAACTCTGCTCCGTCCGTATCCCCCTGGGATCCACTTAAGCCTCCAGACTTTTCTGACAGGGACGTGAAGTGCAAAGTCAGATAATCGGGGACCGGTACCCCCTCTTGCGGCAGGGTCTCTCTGGCAGGGCCAGAATAAGGGTTGCAGGTGGCAACTCCACTCCGTCCGCACCCCCCTGAGATCCTTTTGCCTGTGGAGCTTTTCTCCTCTGCTCCCCTCCTGGGCCTTCTTGGTTGGAATCTGACCGGGGACAGAGCCGGCTATAACTCAACTCTGCCCCAATCCCCCGTCTCGAGGCCTGAGACCGGGAACCGCAGACCTCTGAGCCGGCCGCAGCCTTGTGCTGTCAGACCGTCTCAAAGACTCACGACTAAAGACACGGTTATAAAAATGGCCTCTGATTATTTATGATTCTATTAAGTGCTACAGTAAAGTGCTTCCTCCACGCTCACTCACTACATGGTTCCCCCTGACTATTGGTTCCCCCCAACTCCTCTATTCGAGGTCGGGGCAGCACTATGGTGCTTTAGACCTCCCTGCAGAATGGGAGTGGTGTAGTGCTGAGTGTGTGGTTGGGGTCCTGTGTGGTGCTCCATCCTTACCTCGGAGAGGAGATACCACACCTCGTTCTGAGGTGCTGTACCCCTGTGGCGACTGAACCCTCAGGTTCGCGGGCTGCAATAGAGTAAAAGATTGGTACATTTCAGACATTCAAAAAATTTTAAATGCTTTGTAAACAATAAACAATCTTCCCTTTATGGGAGGCTCAGATACTTTAACGTTACAGGATATATGGTATAAACATATTCAACATTAAAGAGACATTATGCATGTAGAAAAATATTAATGAAAAAGTGTTAGCTCAGCAGCATGAGGGACCTGTCCAAAACCCTCAATGTAAGCCCTGGGGTGGCTGCAGGGCATAAAGATCCCGAGTTGGACCTCCAGTAGAGCCACAACCAGACAGGTTTTGCTTCTGAGGTCAGAGGTAGAGATGATTTTGCATACAACCAATAGGGGGCACCTAAATAGGTGCAAACTATGTACAATGTTAGTCTGTCTACTGCTCAATGTCCGCAGGGACAAATGTTTGTTTCAGATAAACCGGGTGTAAAAAGGAACATGAAAACAAATAAAAGTTCACACAACAGGGAGGTGCATCCTCCGGGGCTGCTCAACAGTGGTATCCCCACTGGGGAAAAAGCTCGTGCTTGCCGACGGAGCCTGACCGGTCCTCTGCGACCAGGTGTGTGGATGCATCTTCTTTAAACACCCTGTGGACATCCAGGGCATACCACCCACGCTCCCCGTGGTGGCGGGAGTAGGACACCAGACCACCCGGGTAGAGGTTCCGGCCAGGGTGGCCCTGCTGCAGCCGCGGCTCGACGTCCCGCCGGTTGACGAAGACGTCCCGGTTAAACTGTGGGCTACGGATGAAGCCCGATCCTGCCTCCTGGTGGAAGCGCACGATAAGGCCTTCCTCCCGGGGGCTTGGACGGGTGGCCTCCGCCTGACGGGCCTTTGTTGTAGCAGCTTTGGCGCGCACCTCCAGGCGCTCACAGCGGATCCTCCTCTCTCGCCGCTCCTTCTCGAGCTGGAGGAGCTCCTTATGGCAGAACTCCTCCCACCTCCGCGCTTCAGACAGGGTCTCCCGGAGGAAGCCCATCAGGTCCCCCCCCTGGTTGTTCTAGGCAAACTCTTCTGCCGCCGGGCAGGCGACTGGAGGTGTGCGCAGCGACAATAACAGGGGGCGTTGCGGGCCCTCTATTGGTGCGGACCGGTCCGGGTTGGGGCAGGTGTGCACCCAGGAGAGTGCAGGGTTCTCCGGATTGGGAGTCGGGAGGCATAGTAGGCCTCTGGAAGTGGCGGTGGCTTGGGCCTCGACCTCCAGAGCCATGAGTTGCACCCAAACGATGGCGCCCGGGGACAGGGGTGACGGCAGGAGATCTAGGAGGGCTTCGGTGCATCCCGCGCCCGGGATAGGGGTTTCGGCCTTACCCGCTCTTGGGCTGCACAGGGCCTCCTGGGCTTCCTCCGCCTGGGCTGGGGCCTCAGTAGTCAGGCGCGACGAGCTATGGCGGCGGGCCCTGATCTTGCGCAGTACCTCTTCTCTACATTCGGCAGCGGCCAGTTGTTGGGCCTCTTCGACCCTCCGGGTCAGATCCTGTGTTTCACCGCGGAGGAACTCGGCCTCCTCCACGGTCAGGTGTATTCCCTCCATAGTGAGGGAGGTGGCAGCTGGTGGGCCAGCGACGGAGGGCATCTCCTTCGCGGCGTCCATCTCTGCTGCAGGGTGCGGTCTCTCTAGACTTGTTGTGGATACACCCTGTCTCCTCCTCCTTTTGGGGCGGCTCCGGGGCGGCTGGCTGATGGGCACTCCTTGGGACGTCCCATCCATCTTGACGGACACTACTATGCGGACAAACTCTGATGCAAGGGGCGGTCTGTATTTTTGGCGCCATTGGAGAGCCAGGCCAACGATAGGAGGTCTTAGGTGGCTGTCGTTTTTGCACATAATGGCGTCCGTTGTTCTTGGGCGGACGCCACATTGTGTGTATAAAGACAGTCTTTTGTGAAACGAGCACAGTACCCAGCGGCAATGGGGATTAACTTCTTCCGTTGCTGCGGGCACGTAATCCTGCCGACTACGCCAAGTTTGTGATGCCCTCCCTGAGCCGTTTGGGGGGTGTACTCGGACGGCGGGCCGGTGGTATGGTGTGGCGGGATGTCGTCGTGGCCGTGGCCCAGTCCGTACCCAGGGCTGTCACAATAAAAAGATGGGCTATTGGATGAGTGGTTGTTCGACTACGCCACCTGTGGTTTCTGGTGAAGGCCACCAGCACTGCAACAGTCCTCTGAGGCTGATGTTCTGGCAGCTTGGTTGGTACTACTCCCCACAGGTGGAGCGGCGCCTCAGGGCAGCGGAAGAAGAGAGAGGGGGTATACAGAGTAGAGCGCTGGCGTGTGCAGAGCCGCGGAGGAAAGAACAGTCAGAGGCAGTAATTGAAGTCATCCAAATCTTTACTCACAGTTGTGCTTTCTCAGCTCAGAGCTTCTCTCTGCTGTCACACGGCGAGCTGCGGCCGCCAGGGTGGGGTTCAGCACACTCCGGGTAGTTCAGGTGCACTTGACAGGACCCTCGCTCTAGTGTGTTCCTCTCTCTGGTGGTACTTTTACCGCCTTGTGTCCCCCACTGAGTCCCGTACGGGTACTGTGATGTCCTATATGGGTAACTTGTAGCTCCCGGACCGACTGGGTGCCCTTTTTGGTGACTGTGGTGTGAACGTGGCGTTAGGCCGGGTCCCTCTGGATAAACGCAGATTAAGGAATACAGGTGGCGACTCTGCTCCGTCCGTATCCCCCTGGGATCCACTTAAGCCTCCAGACTTTTATGACAGGGACGTGAAGTGCAAAGTCAGATAATCGGGGACCGGTACCCCCTCTTGCGGCAGGGTCTCTCTGGCAGGGCCAGAATAAGGGTTGCAGGTGGCGACTGTTAGATCCTTGCTGTTAGGTTTTTTTTCCTTTGCTGGTCACATGACCTTGTTGGCCTATTTAGTCCTGCTCCGCCCTTCTGGCTTTGCTGGACTTCATTGTATATCTACTTTCTAGCTAGCCTGTGCTCTGTATCTAACTCTGTTAGTTTGCTTGGTCTACGGACCTCTATGTTCTATCTATTTTGTTTGTTCGTCTGTCTGCTACTATTTCTGTTAGGAGGTGTCCTATATTCCTCCCAGTCCTTAGTACTTGTAGGGATTCCCTCCCCACATCTATAGGTCTTCGTACACACTAGATTAGGACTTTAGCAGGTCTGATCGCAGGATCAGGTTCCCTGTTACATCGTAGGGATTCAGCTGAGTCTCATAGTAGGGACAGATCTCCTCTCTTTCCTTAGCTTTGGTAGCAGAACATAACAGTAAGTCCAGCCAGCAAATTCTCTAAGGAAAGATTTTTCTGTTCCATCATGGTGTCGGTTCAGGATTTGGCTCATCGCCTGCAGGGACTCTCTCTGGAGGTGGCCGAGCTCCGTCAGCACGTGAGTAACTGTCCTGGAGCACATTTCTTGGAGCCTAAGGTATGTTTGCCGGATTTGTTTTTTGGTGAACACCGAGAATTTTTTTCATTTAAAAATGCTTGCTTATTGTATTTTCGTTTGAGACCTAAGTCCTCTGGGGATGAATCCCAGCGCGTAGGGTTCATAATGTCACTTTTGCGCAAAGAGCCTCAGGAGTGGGCCTTTTCTTTGCAACCTAGTGATTCATGCTTCAGATCAGTGGATAGTTTTTTTTCTGCTTTGGGACTATTATATGATGATCCTGACCGTGTCGCATCAGCTGAGACTGAGTTGAGACGTCTAAAACCAGGATGTTGAGCAGTTCTTGCGTTGTTTTGTGGCAGACAATCAAGAGGGGTGGTCTGAGTTTCTGCCACTTGCCGAATTTGCTCTGAACAATCATACATCTTCTTCTGCTGGTTGTTCGCCTTTTTTTTGTTGTTCTGGGAGACATCCGTCGTTTGGGTCGTTCTCCAAGTTGGGATCTGCCGTGCCTGAGGAGGAGAATTTTTCCGGTGATTTGGAAAGAGTTTGGACGGATGTGAGTGGTAATCTTCAGGAGGCCAACAGAAAATCTAAAGACTACTTTGATAGGAAACGACAGGAGGTTTTGTTCGCTGTTGGTGACATGGTTTGGTTGTCCTCTAGGAATCTGCGGTTGAGGATTCCTTCTAAGAAATTGGGTCCCAAGTTTGTAGGGCCCTTTAAGGTGCTTCAGGTTGTCAACCAATCTGCTGTTAGGTTGGAGGTTCCTACCTCCTGGAGAATTAATCCGGTCTTTCATGTCTCTCTGTTAAAAAAAGCTGTTGTGTCGGATGGTGACGCCTCTGCCTCTGTTCCTCCGGTGGTGGAGGACGGGGAATATGAAATTTCTCGCATCCTTGACTCTAGACGGTATAGAGGTAGTTTGCAGTATCTTGTGGCCTGGAAAGGTTTCGGACCCGAGGATAACTCTTGGGTGAGGTCAGATGATGTTTCCGCGTCCAGACTTATCAGAGCGTTTCACAGGAGATTTCCTGATAAGCCTGGTCCTAGGGGATCCGGAGGATCCTCTTAGAAGGGGGGGTACTGTTAGAACCTTGCTGTTAGGTTTTTTTTCCTTTGCTGGTCACATGACCTTGTTGGCCTATTTAGTCCTGCTCCGCCCTTCTGGCTTTGCTGGACTTCATTGTATATCTACTTTCTAGCTAGCCTGTGCTCTGTATCTAACTCTGTTAGTTTGCTTGGTCTACGGACCTCTATGTTCTATCTATTTTGTTTGTTCGTCTGTCTGCTACTATTTCTGTTAGGAAGTGTCCCATATTCCTCCCAGTCCTTAGTACTTGTAGGGATTCCCTCCCCACATCTATAGGTCTTCGTACAGACTAGATTAGGACTTTAGCAGGTCTGATCGCAGGATCAGGTTTCCTGTTACATCGTAGGGATTCAGCTGAGTCTCATAGTAGGGACAGATCTCCTCTCTTTCCTTAGCTTTGGTAGCAGAACATAACAGCGACTCCGCTCCGTCCGCTCCCCCCAGAGATCCTTTTGCCTGTGGAGCTTTTCTCCTCTGCTCCCCTCCTGGGCCTTCTTGGTTGGACTCTGACCGAGGACAGAGCCGGCTATAACTCAACTCTGCCCCAATCCCCCGTCTCGAGGCCTGAGATCAGGAACCGCAGACCCCTGAGCCGGCCGCAGCCTTGTGCTGTCAGACCGTCCCAAAGACCCACGACTAAAGACACAGTTATAAAAATGGCCTCTGATTATATATGATTCTATTAAGTGCTACAGTAAAGTGCTTCCTCCACGCTCACTCACTACATGGTTCCCCCTGACTTTTGCTTCCCCCCAACTCCTCTATTCCAGGTCGGGGCAGCACTATGGTGCTTTAGACACCCCTGCAGCACGGGAGTGGTGTAGTGTTGAGTGTGTGGTTGGGGTCCTGTGTGGTGCTCCATCCTTACCTCGGAGAGGAGATACCACACCTCGTTCTGAGGTGCTGTACCCCTGTGGCGACTGAACCCTCAGGGGCGCCACATTCCCCCCTGGTGATTCACAGCACGTCCGCGGGCTGCAATAGAGTAAAAGATTGGTACATTTCAAACATTCAAAAATGTTTAAATGCTTTGTAAACAATAAACAATCTTCCCTTTATGGGAGGCTCAGATACTTTAACGTTACAGGATATATGGTATAAACATATTCAACATTAAAGAGACATTATGCATGTAGAAAAATATTATAGAAAAAGTGTTAGCTCACCAGCATGAGGGACCTGTCCAAAACCCTCAACGTAAGCCCTGGGGTGGCTGCAGGGCATGAAGATCCCGAGTTGGACCTCCAGTAGAGCCACAACCAGACAGGTTTTGCTTCTGAGGTCAGAGGTAGAGATGATTTCGCATAAAACCAATAGGGGGCACCTAAATAGGTGCAAACTATGTACAATGTAAGTCTGTCTACTGCTCAATGTCCGCAGGGACAAATGTTTGTTTCAGATAAACCGGGTGTAAAGACGAGCATGAAAACAAATAAAAGTTCACACAACAGGGAGGTGTATCCTCCGGGGCTGCTCAACAGTGGGATCCCCACTGGGAAAAAGGCTCGTGCTTGCCGACGGAGCCTGACCTGTCCTCTGTGACCAGGTGCGTGGGGGCATCTTCTTTAAACACCCTGTGGACATCCAGGGCATACCACCCACGCTCCCCGTGGTGGCGGGTGAAGGACACCAGATCACCCGGGTAGAGATTCCGGCCAGGGTGGCCCTGCTCCAGATGCAGCTCGACGTCCCGCCGGTTGACGAAGACGTCCCAGTTAAACTGTGGGCTACGGATGAAGCCCAATCCTGCCTCCTGGTGGAAGCGCACGATAAGGCCTTCCTCCCGGCGGCTTGGACGGATGGCCTCCGCCTGATGGGCCTTTGTTTTAGCAGCTTTGGCGTGCACCTCCAGGCGCTCACAGCGGATCCTCCTCTCTCGCCGCTCCTTCTCGAGCTGGAGGAGCTCCTTACGGCAGAACTGCTCCCACCTCCGCGCTTCAGACAGGGTCTCCCGGAGGAAGCCCATCAGGTACCCCCCCCGGTTGTCCCAGGAAACTCTTCTGCCGCCAGGCAGGCGACCGGAGGTGCGGGCAGCGGCAATAACAGGGGGCGTTGCTGGCCCTCAATTGGTGCGGACCGGTCCGGGTTGGGGCAGGTGTGCACCCAGGAGAGTGCAGGGTTCTCCGGATTGGGAGTCGGGAGGCATAGTAGGCCTCCGGGAGAGGCGGTGGCTTCGGCCTCGACCTCCAGAGCCATGAGTTGCACCCAAACGATGGCGCCCGGGAACAGGGGTGACGGCAGGAGATCTAGGAGGGCTTCGGTGCATCCCGCGCCCGGGATAGCGGTTTCGGCCTTACCCGCTCTTGGGCTGCACAGGGCCTCCTGGGCTTCCTCCGCCTGGGCTGGGGCCTCAGTAGTCAGGCGTGACGAGCTTTGGTGGCGGGCCTTGATCTTGCGCAGCACCTCTTCCCTCCATTCGGCAGCGGCCAGTTGTTGGGTCTCTTCGACCCTCCGGGTCAGATCCTGCGTTTCACCGCGGAGGAACTCGGCCTCCTCCACGGTCAGGTGTATTCCCTTCATAGTGAGGGAGGTGGCAGCTAGTGGGCCAGCGACGGAGGGCATCTCCTTCGCGGCGTCCATCTCTGCTGCAGGGTGCGGTCTCTCTGGACTTGTTGTGGCTACACTCTGTCTCCTCCTCCTTTTGGGGCGGCTCCAGGGCGGCTGGCTGACGGGCACACCTTGGGACGTCCCATCCATCTTGACGGACACTACTATGCGGACAGTCTCTGATGCAAGGGGCGGTCTGTATTTTTGGCGCCATTGGGGAGCCAGGCCCACGATAGGAGGTCTTAGGTGGCTGTCGTTTTTGCACATAATGGCGTCCGTTGTTCTTGGGCGGACGCCACATTGAGTGTATAAAGACAGTCTTTTGTGAAATGCGCACAGTACCCGGCGGCAATGGGGATTAACTTCTTCCGTTGCTGCGGGCACGCAATCCTGCCGACTACGCCATGTTTGTGATGCCCTCCCTGAGCCGTTTGGGGGGTGTACTCGGATGGCGGGCCGGTGGTATGTTGTGGCGGGATGTTGTCGTGGCCGTGGCCCGGTCCGTGCCCAGGGCTGTCACAATAAAAAGATGGGCTTTTGGATGAGTGGTTGTTCGACTACGCCACCTGTGGTTTCTGGTGAAGGCCACCAGCACTGCAACAGTCCTCTGAGGCTGATGTTCTGGCAGCCTGGTTGGTACTACTCCCCACAGGTGGAGCGGCGCCTCAGGGCAGCGTAAGAAGAGAGAGGGGGTATACAGAGTAGAGCGCTGGCGGGTGCAGAGCCACGGAGGAATGAACAGTCAGAGGCAGTAATTGAAGTCATCCAAGTCTTTACTCACAGTTCTGCTTTCTCAGCTCAGAGCTTCTCTCTGCTGTCACACGGCGAGCTGCGGCCGCCAGGGTGGGGTTCAGCACACTCCGGGTAGTTCAGGTGCACTTGACAGGACCCACGCTCTAGTGTGTTCCTCTCTTTGGTTGTACTTGTACATCCTTGTGTCCCCCACTGAGTCCCGTACAGGTACTGCGATGTCCTATATGGGTAACTTGTAGCTCCAGGACCGACTGGGTGCCCTTTTTGGTGACTGTGGTGTGAACGTGGCGTTAGGCCGGGTCCCTCTGGATAAACGCAGATTAAGGAATACAGGTGGCGACTCCGCTCTGTCCGTATCCCCCTGGGATCCACTTAAGCCTCCAGAATTTTCTGACAGGGACGTGAAGTGCAAAGTCAGATAATCGGGGACCGGTACCCCCTCTTGCGGCAGGGTCTCTCTGGTAGGGCCAGAATAAGGGTTGCAGGTGGCGACTCCGCTCCGTCCGCACCCCCCTCAGATCCTTTTGCCTGTGGAGCTTTTCTCCTCTGCTCCCCTCCTGGGCCTTCTTGGTTGGACTCTGACCGGGGACAGAGCCGGCTATAACTCAACTCTGACCCAATCCCCCGTCTCGAGGCCTGAGACCGGGAACCGCAGACCCCTGAGCCGGCCGCAGCCTTGTGCTGTCAGACCGTCCCAAAGACCCAAGACTAAAGACACGGTTATAAAAATGGCCTCTGATTATATATGATTCTATTAAGTGCTAAAGTAAAGTGCTTCCTCCACCCTCACTCACTACATGGTTCCCCCTGACTTTTGGTTACCCCCAACTCCTCTATTCTGGGTCGAGGCAGCACTATGGTGCTTTAGACCCCCCTGCAGAACAAGATTGGTGTAGTGTTGAGTGTGTGGTTGGGGTCCTGGGTGGTGCTCCATCCTTACCTCGGAGAGGAGATACCACACCTCGTTCTGAGATGCAGTACCCCTGTGGCGACTGAACCCTCAGGGGCGCCACAAATGTAACACCAAATGTGTAAAGAGGGTCCAATGCCCCTGCAATATTCAAGTCCAGTTCAATCTATTTTAGCTAGCACATATAAAGAACATCTATGCATAGGTATAAATAGCAATTGAAAAAAAGTGCATGTGACAGGGGGCAATGTACAAAATTAATAATGCCAGCAAATCCAAAGTTCATATAAAAGCACAGGTCTAGTAGTTCAAAGCTCAAATAGTCTATAGTAGAAAAAGACCTGTACTGAAACACAGTCTACCTGTTAGTAGACAGCACAGAACCCACTTATACAATACAAGCAGAATGGTTGCTGATAGACCTGTGCATCATCAGTGGCTTCTGGTAGACCTGTACATGATCAAATGGATGAGGGAAGAGCCTGTTCTCCTGTTATGTATATGCTCCTGCCCCAGCATCAGCACATCAAACTCCATAAAACAGACACATTACCTTTGCAGATGATTTTTTTGTGTTTACCAGTGTAATCAGACCCAAATTTAAAATAATGCTTTGTAAAAATAATATCAAGAAGTCACATCAAAACTCCAATCTTCATATCAGATCCAGTGTTATCTTGGTATAATTTATTACGTATAACAGTAAATCCTTTATCATTTTGAACACAAGTATATCAACTTTTTAAATCTAAAGAACAAATCAAAGTGACTTCTGAGATATCCAGAGTATTAATACACTGCAAAAATCATTTGTAGCTAATGATAGGTGCATTTGTATCCTTATATCAAGATAAGTCTTTGTCTAATGCCAAGATGTCTCATGTTCTATGGACTTTGATTAAAATTTGGGCAAACAAGTCCTTGTGAACTTAGGGTTAAAATATTGATTCTTCAGTCTATATTTAATGCTATCGCCATTATTTTTTACTGGATGGATGGCATTGAATTGAAGTAAAAAGAATATTGCATAATTATTAATTCTGATAATTCTATCATTAGAACGAGGGACTGGAGATTTCCATTCCCAATCACAATCCACTGCTCTTCTTGGCACAATATATGCATCTGCATCATGTGCACATAAGTATTGGAAGACGACCACCATACCAACTACCACTGCATAAACTAAACTACTATCAGTTCCCAGTGGAGACGTGGCTGTGCTAATTTCATCTTATAATTTATTTATGTTAGTGAGCAAACCTTGATTGTGAGAAAAGTAAAATGCGATTCCGCAGCTGCCAATTCAGAGATGGAGACTGGGCCAGCAATATCCAATCACTCCACTGGCAGAACAGGCTACAATATATCAACATAATTCATTTCTGGCATTCAGAAAATATTTGGGAGCAGAATTGTAAAGATTAATGTAGGATTTAGTTTGGAGTGGATATTTATTGTAAGAAACAAACATGATGTGAGTCATGTCTTAAAATCATTTCACTTTAAAGTAATTTTTCTTAAATGGTCACTGTGCTTTCAGACAACTAGATCTCATTTGATGTATTATGGGCAAAAACCCAAAGAGATGAACTTTAATATAAGTTGGTGTGCATGCAGCATGTAAGCGTGTGTTCACACTGGCCACCAAACAGACAAAACCCAAGATAAAAACATAATAAGCAAATACCCCGCAGTAAATAGATAAATATCAATAGTGCATGAAAATAATATAGGATGCTTAATTAACATAATTTTGATTTAAAAAAAAAGTAAAAGCCACCCCACACGTCAAGGTGACCCTATTCGGGACAGTCCTAACCTCTATTATTAAAAGCTTACCATTTGTCAAGTGACGTACATTTGAATAAGTCCAATATGACTAACCAGATTAATTACAGGTTTTGGTATAAATTATATTACCACATGTCAAACAATTTACCAGTTGGTGCAGTAGATTCTAAGAAAACCAACAGATGCAACATTGATGATCTGCATATTTTGAGTCTGTGTATTGAATAATTAATTGAAAGGCGGTGTGTTCAAAATAATAGCAGTGCGGAGTTCAATTAGTGAGGTCAATCATTCTGTGAAGAAACAGCTGTGAATCAGGTGGCCCTTATTTAAGGATGAAGTAAGTATTTGTGTACATTTCTCCTTGAAAGCCTGATAAATATGGTTTGTTCGAGACAGTGTTCAGAAGAAATGCGTACTTTGATTAAAAAGTTGATTGGAGAGGGTAAAAGTTATAAAGAAGTGCAGACAATGATAGGCTGTTCAGCTAAAATGATCTGCAATGCTTTAAAATGGAAGACTACCATTCGAATGAGAAAAAAGGAAAGGATGATCCAGCATATCAGGCTAGTTTCTTAAAATAAAACATAGCTTTTATTGTGCTCATTAAAACATTGCTACACATCAATTGTCCATGTGGTGCACTACAAGGATCAGGACCCAAGCGTTTCAACGTTTAAGTCTTAATCAGTTGTGCATTTACCATTCGAATGGGTCGAATGATAGTCAGAATGGCAAAGGCTCAGCTAATGATCAGCTCCAGGAGATCAAAGACAGTCTTAAGTTACCTGTGAGTACTGTGACAGTTAGAAGACGCCTGTGTGAAGCTAATTTCTTAGCAAGAAGTCCCTGCAAAAAGTACGAAAAGTGGACAGTAGAAGATTGGAAATGGGTGATTTGGAGTAATGAGACGAAAGTCAATAGACTAGGCTCTGATGAGTGCAAATAGGTCTGGAAAAAACAAGGTAAAAAGGGGCTAACGGATTGAGAAATTGAAGGAACTGTCAAGTTCAGTGGAAGAAGCCTGATGATATGGGGTTGTTTCACAGCCAAAGCCATTGGATATTTCACTATGATCAATGGTGGTCTCAGTGCTGAAAAATATATATATACTCAAGGAGATGCAACAAAAATTTGAGGAAACGGGCTATCCTCTTGACTTGTTACAACAATCCATGCAATCTCCAATTTGTACACGCACCCCAACATCTAACCGGATCCCGTTTGTACATAAATACCATCCGGCAGCATTCATACTCCATAAAAAAATCTGACAACACTGGAACATTCTTAAAAGCGCCTATCCATCTGTACCTGAATTAAATTATCCTTCCCTCCCATGTTTCAAAAGAGACCCTAATATTAAAGATCGTCTCATCCATGCCGATTTTGGCATGGCAAAAAGCTCACCATGCCAGGGGTTTCTGGAGACACCAAAGACTGGTACGTTCCTTTGTCATCAGTGCTACCAATGTGGCAACATTCTCCGTGGGAACACCATATATCATCCTCACTTGGGTAAACAATATCCCATCAAAGATTATCACATGATTAATTCCACTTTTGAAGTATGCCTCATCAAGTGCCCCTGTGGCCTTATTTATATAGGTAAAATGACCCAGCCCATTAGGGATCGTATTTCTAAGCACAAGTCCACCATACGTTAAAAGAATTTGCTGCTCCCATTACCATACCATTTTGCATCGGCCAATCATTCAGTGTTTCAATTGAAATTTCAGGTGATTGAGCATGTCCCTCCACCACGACGTGGAGGGGACTGCATTCGCATGCTCAAATACAGGGAGGCCTACTGGATACACAAATTGCAATCTTTAAGTCCTAGAGGTCTTAACAGGGAATTTGACCTCCTCTTGTACACTTGAACGGTTCATAGTTGTGATTACTACGACATTGTTCTACTTAAAGCCCCCTACATGTTTTGTAATAATCTCTTTGAGACTTGTTCCTGTGCCATCACTGTCTCAGCAATGTATATGACCCAATTATGCTAGTTTTTGACTCTGACCATAAGAATTTCCAGTGAATATGTTCGATTCCATTATGATGGTTCTCCCTGAAGATAACTTGATATAAGGAATAGTATTTGCATAAGTACTGATTGATCTATTCATATGTCTAACATATACTTTGTTATTTTCTAGAATCTGCCTTAACATCCACATTTCCCCTCCTGATTCCCATCCTACACCTCCGGACCATCCCTTACAACCTTGGTTCCACCCATTCTTGTCATCCCCAGTAATGGACGCTATCTGTAGCACTGTGGAACGCATAATATCGGTGGTGGAATGCACTCGGTGCGTCACCTCCGCCCATGTGATCCACCGACATCCAATAAGACCTGTCGATGTCATCGTGGCGTCATTTCCGGTCTCGCAGGTTAGGACCTGCAGGACCGGAACTGACACCACGATGACTGGAGCACATCCACGGCGTATGCATCACACTGACACCAATCCTGGGCTCCTAATTGCCTCTAGATTCTGCCCAATCTCAATTTAAATGCCCTTCTAGCATTTCTCTCCTGGCGCCAAAAGGAACAAACGGTGGATACCGTGCTCCCACTGCCAGGACTTCCTCCTCCACTTTCAGTTTGCACTAGGGGTATTTTTCCCCTGCTTCTACCATTCCTGCTATTAGACTGGTACTTCCATTAAATCTATATACTCACCTTCTTTATGTATCCAGAGCTACCGCTCCTTTGGACACCTGTCCATTACAGGCTCACCGGTTACAATTTACTGGTACGCTTTTCATCCTTTTTTCTTTTTCCTTCCCCTTTTTCCCTGTCCCCGTCCCTTTGTACCCATTGACATGTGTTGATTCCTGTCGTTTACTGATATTGTCATTGTTATATTCACTTTGATACATGACTATTTTTACTGTGACCTCACACTTGTACCACCATTTATTTTTGTTTTGTTATTTTATTTTGGTACACTGATGAAGGTTAACTGTGACCGAAACATTTACTTTTATTTTTTGTACTTCATTTCCCCTATTAAAATTTGATAAAGAATCTATTTGAGTCATATGAGTGCCAAGTTTTTCAATATAGACTATTGGCTTTGGACCTTACTTGTGCACCAACCCACTCCAGGAGTGCGGTAGTTTTTTGTATACTCAGTGCTGAGCTATGTGTGAGTATCCAACAAGACAAGTTACTTTGCACACTCCAGTACTATGGGTATGAATAGGATGACATAGTGTTCCAGCAGGACAAAGACCAGAAGCATACATCGAGATTGGCGAAAAAATGGTTCAATGACAATGAAGTAGAGGTGCTGGATTAGCCTCCACAGTCCCCAGACCTCAACCCAATTGAACCCTTATGGGTAGAGTTGAAGAAAAAACTGTATACATACCCAAGTGAGTCGACCAGTATGCACCAACTTTGGGAATGTGTAGAAGAGACCTGGGATCAGATTTTGGTCAAGACATAATTGAATCTGATCAAGAGCATGCCCAGAAGGATTCAGGTAGTGTTGAAAGACAAAAATGGATTTATAAAATATTTAAACAATAATAAAAATTTTAATTTAGATTTTTAGGAGCAAAACAGTAACAATGCAGTGACATGACAAGAATCTGCATAACTAATCATAGGCAAAATAGTCGCAAGTCAAATTTATGTATGAGATAGCCAAGATGATTGTCTATAAAATAATGGTAGTCTCATGTTCGAAGTAGTAGTGGATAGTGAGATATAGAGCTTGAAAGTCAAAAGTTTAAAACATTGTTACCCTTTTGCTCATCACTGTATATATAGCGCTGTCCTCAGTAGTGTAGCTACCAGGAGGGCAGAGGGTGAGGTCACCCCAGACCCCTGAATCATAGAGGCCCACCCGAATCTTACACCACTCCAAACTGTATCTCTGTGGGCAGCACACCAATACAGTTCATCTTTACATTCTGAATGGCCTCACTATCTTTGCACCCCATATACTATACAATACCATCAATTTTTGTGTTCCAACAGTCTTAGAGGGATCTATCCACTGTGGGTTAGTGTCAGACCAATAGCAGTGGTTTTGTTTGTTAACTTCACCATTCACAAAAAAGTTTGCCTCATCACTGAACATAATGTTCTGTGTAAACTGAGGGTCCTGTTCCAATTTTTGTTTTGCCCATTCTGCAAATTCAGTGCGCCGATCTGGGTCATCCTAATATCCGCCGAAGGGATGTTTGACTGATGCCACTCTCAAGTGACATGCGGCGAGTTCTACGCTGTGGGCTCTTGCTGAATGAAGCTAGGACAGCCACTGATGTTTCTTCATTAATGACAGTTTTCTTGAGTCCACATTTTGGCAAATCCAACACTGAACCTGTTTCACGAAATTTGGCAAGCAGTTTGCTAACTGTAGCATGGGAGATGGGTGGTCTCGTAGGGTGTCTTGCATTGAAATCTGCTGAAATGACCCGGGTACTGCGTTCATCAAACATCAACACAATTTCTATCCGCTCCTCATGTGTTAACCTCTGCGACATGTCAATGGCTGTAAACAAAGAGAAACTTGTAAGTAACTCATGAAAGAATAAAGTTACGTTAAAACCAAGCACACCATTGTTTTTCTTATGAAATTCTCAATAAGTCTGATGTGTCACATGACCCTTTTCCCAATGAAAAAAATAAAGTTGGATCCAAAATGGCTGACTTCAAAATGGCCACCATGGTCACCACCCATCTGGAAAAGTTTTCCCCCTCCGATATACTAATATGCCACAAACAGGAAGTTGATATCACCAACCATTCCCATTTAATTTAGGTGTATCCATATAAATGGCCCACCCTGTAGTGTCCTCTCCAATTTACTGCCCATTTATCATACAACAGTATATCCACCTCCCAATCCAACCATAGATATCATCTAATCCTTTGTATTACTTGGATATTTGGGTTATTGTTGTGGATTTATCACTGCTAAAATCAGTAGAAATTACACCTGAATTACATTGTATGGCAGTAATGACATTGTGTCACCTTGTAAAAGGTTTCAGAGGTCAAGGTAGATAATTAAAGTCCATTTCATCTATATGCTAATGAATTGGCTGCGTGACCTGGTCTGGTCCCTTTAAATAACATCTGCTGCTCCTGTTGATGACACCACGGAATGTTGTGGTTTCTGGCTCCGCCCCTTTGCATTATGACATCACACACATTATATAAGGAGCTGCAGAGACAACATTCCATCTGAAAGTTGCAGTTATTGGAGAGAGAGGTAAGTCGGCTCTATGTCACCTCTTGTTGTGTCCTTCATTCTCTTCTTTCATCTATTTCTCATTTATTTTTTATTCATTAAGGATTCTTTATTCTATATAATACAACAGGTCCAAAATAAATACTGAACCCCTCAGATTAGGTGACGTACATGTTTTACAGCATTTCTTCCAATAGTAAAGACAGATACATCCCGTCACATCCTATATATCCAAGTGCAGAAATGACAGTGATTTACCGATTCTCCATCACATCTTATTGGTTTCTGACTTACTTGCTCATCACATCCATAGAATAGTTATAGAATAATTATAATTGAAAGAATCCCCTCAGCCATAACTGGAACACAACAACTTCTCAATTTTTGGGCCATGTATTGTTTTACAATCATTCAAATCTGGGAGATGAACGTTATATCCTGTAAAGCGAACACATGTAACCTGAAGATGCAGTAATTATGTAATTGTCTGGTGTTATTGAGACATATAGTGATATACAATCCAGATCAAAAATTTAAATCCAACCAATATTGGGAAATACCTGTACAACACCAATGTATATACATATTAACTCCATATATAGTGAAACTATTTAAATAGTTCCCCATATTGGTAGGATTCCTATTGTTTGATCTCTAGTGTATTGAGCAATGCACTTCAATGGAAGCTGGCAGTAATAGCCACCACTTGGAAGATCACGGAATGTTGGGGTTGTTGATTCCGCCCCCATTAGATACTTCATGTGATGTCACTGAATGTTATGGTTGTTAGCTCTGCCCACATTAGCTCTTATTTTTCATGTCATGGAATGTTCTCGTTGCTGGTTTTGCCCCCATCATCTACTATTTGTAATGTTTTGGTTGTTGGTCCCTGATTTGGCACCCAGATAAGCCAAGCTGAAGGATGATGATAATGGACTTTATCTTGTTACCTCATGAACATTCTTGGTGTTGCCCCTCAGGAGGTGGCCAGTTGACATTTACTTGTGTTCAACTATATAAAGTGTGCTGCTTATCTGATGGTTAGTGCTGCGCTCACTCATTACTAGTGATGGGCGAGCACTAAAATGCTCGGGTGCTCATTGCTTGAGCCAAGCACATTCGAATACTCGGTTGCTCGACTCGAGCAATGAGCCCAATGTAAGTCTATGGGAAATTCAAGCATTTTTCAGGCTGGTCTTCTATACTGTTATTGCATATGCAGTGAGTGGCAGGTCTGCCCAAAACTTGGAAACACCCCAATACCCCTTTGAAAATTTGGATGCACCCCAATACCCCTTTGAAAATTTGGACGCACCCCAAAACCCCTTTGAAGAGACTTAGAGGATGTTCCCATAATTAGGAAGTGGGTCTCCCATACTGTTTGCCTATGCAGTGAATGCAAGGGTTGCCAAAAATTTGGAGGCACTCCAATGCCCCTTGGAAGAGACGTGGAGGTCAGAGGGCCTCCTGAAAACAATGTTCCCATTATTAGGAAGTGGGTCTCCCATTGTGTTTGTCTATGCAGTGAATTCAAGGGTTGCCAAAAATGGGCACTCGGCATGATGGGAGGAAGGAGGTTCAGGGTGACGAATATGTGGTCCAGACTCACGGCTACTGAGAATTGACCGTGTGGAAGACAGGGTGGTGGTGGTGGTGGCTAAGTGACTGGAAGCATTATCTGCTATCCAACCAATAACCTTTTCACACTGCTCTGTATTCAATAGTGGTGTTCTGCGGTCCCCTATTAATTGGGACAGGAAGGTCGAGCGAGAAGATGTGGGTGTTTGTTGTGGCACAATTTCAGATTGCCCACGACCTTGGCCTCTGCATGCACCATCACATCAACTTCCCCGTCCCTTGCCACGTGCCTTGCCCATCTTAAATGAAGGACAATATCTTCCACGCTCACTACAAATGGCTGAATTTGGAGCGAACTTATATGTGATCCGTGTGACGGACAAACCACAGTTTTAAATAGCTGGCCTGTAGGTGACTATTTTGAACAGCAAACTTGTGTCAATAGCTTCACTGACACACTGAAATTTTTTTAATGGAGGCCAGAAATGGCAGTATTTTCAGTGCAAATATATGTGATCTGTGCGACGGACAAATCACAGTTTTAAATAGCTGGACCTGGCTGTATTCTGCAATGCCAACAAGCAAATAGCGCAGAAAAACGGTGTTCTCTGGTTTGCATTTTAAGCAAATAATGAGGATTAAGATCCAAAATAAAATTATTCCTGGCCACTGAGACCTGGGCCTATTTCTAGAAATATTTAACAGCAGCAGCAGCAGCAGACAAAACTGGAATAGAGCCTCTTGTGCTATATGCACTGCAGTCTGCTATATACACTGCCTGCCTGATATCTCTGCAGATGGATTAGTCCTCAGAAGGACTGTTTGTTGAGATGGATATGTGTCTCTAATATCGTTTTGTATACCTACACTAACTAGAAACAAGAAAATCTCTTCCTAGCTCAGCAGCACCTCTCCCTACACTGTCTGATTCTGGAGTGACTGTGACAAGCACGGCGGTGCCAGTTCTGATATAGACCTGATGACGCTGTGCAGCCATCCAATCACTATAATGCCACAACCACCATGGCTGCAGCATTACAATGAGTGGCAGGCAATCCCTGCATGTTGATTGGCGCTCTAAAGAGCACCATATATGCAGGGAGGGGACCCGAGCGCCCGCCGAGCAACCTGGAAATACTCGTCGAGCGCCGAGCATCTCGAGTAGTGAGATGCTCAAGCGAGCACCGAGCAGTAGCGAGCATGCTCGCTCATCACTACTCATTACATGTAAGTGCATTACTCTGTCTGGGTCTCCTACCGCATCCAAAATATATTGAACCCCATATTAGAGCCACCACTCCTGAATTTGTCTCTTCCTATCCTACCCCTGGTATATGGGGAGAGATATCTACTCCTGTGGGAGGGATAGTTTATAGTGGCGTGGATGGAGCACACTTGATCACTCCAAAAAATAAACCAGGAGGAGATAGACAGGATGACTGAGGCACAATTGTCACCTCAGGCCTCCACCTATCCTGGACAGGTTGGGAGTTAAACTAGCAAATAAACTAAATAAATATGCTAATATAATGAATGGAATAGTGAAACAATAAGTTCTATTCATACTCTTAATGAGGAGGCTGCTCAGGTTAGGAAGGTAGCCCTTCACAGAATTACCCTTAACTACCTGTTAGCAATTGAAGGTGGAACTTGTGCTGTTATAGCTGAGGAATTCTGCTTCTGGATTGAAGATGCACATGATTAAAATGAGAGAAACATGGACATGGTAAAAGAGCTGCAACAAAAAGCTAGAGACATACATCCAAGGAGGGATGGAATTCCTTCTCCTGGATGGAGTCTATCAGAGTTTGGTTAAACAATATACTCTTAACTTTGCTAAAGCCAATAGTGGTAGTGATAGGATTGATTGTATTCATCTTGATTGCCTGGAAATTATTAATGTGATGTGTTTCTCATTGCAGGAAATGAATTATACTTTGGAATCACTGTCGACACAGACAGAAGAGGACCAATAATATGTCCGCCCCTGATTTTAACCATAGGAAGGATGACACTACAGCTACAGAGGTGACCGTCTGATAGCCTAGCTCGACTACCCACCTCTCCTGAAGACCCTTTCAGCCTTTTGAGACTTGGGTGGAGGACATCATCTCTGAAAATAGGGTCCCAGAGCTGCACCCCAACAGTTTGAGCAGCACTCTCACTCTCCGGAGTGTTTCTTGTGGTGGGATGCAGGTCTGGACAACAGTCGTCTGTCGTCCTTCTATTAGATAGATAGGAATGAATGTATGTGTGTGTATGCTTTAATAAAGATTGAGGAATGCTTAGATGAAATGAGAACTATAAGGCAGCCAGGAATGGATGTCAGACATCCCATCATCTATGCAGACTAGCTGTATACTTCGTGTAGTACGGGCTGTCAAAGGGGTCATTTCACAATAGGCAGGAACATAGGTAGCGCAGGTCTGGACCGCTGTCGTCATCCTATTAGGTAGATAGGAATGAATGTATGTGTGTGTATGCTTTAATACAGATTGAGTGAATGCTTAGATGAAATGGCAACTATAAGGCAGCCAGGAATGGATGTCAGACATCCCATCATCTATGCAGACTAGCTGTATACTTTGTGTAGTACGGGCTGTCAAAGGGGTCATTTCACAATAGGCAGGAACATAGTTAGCTAGGTTACATAATGTGTAATAATGAAACTATCAAAGGGTGAGGTACTGTGGAAGAAATGACAATTCCATTGTCCTCCCTTTGATCTTAATATCTCTACATTTTGTATAATAATTAGAAAATGTTCAATAAAAACAATTTGAACAAGAAATAGAATATCTTTTCGTGACTCCTTCATGAACATTGTGTATATTAAATACTAAAATACTGTAAGAGCCGCCCCCGGCTGAGCCAAGCTGAAGGGGGAGAATGGACTTTATCTGGTCACTTCATGAACATTCTTGATGTTGTCCCTCAGGAGGGGCCAGTTGGCATTGTAGATGTGTATAACCTTATAAAATGTGCTGCTTATCTGATGGTTAGTGCTGCGCTCACTCATTACATGTACGTGCATTACTCAGTCACTAAGCGCTCGCTCACACAGTCATCGATTCTCTCATGCGAGAGAATAGGGCCGATTATGCTGATGTCACTTGGAGCAAACTCTGTCAGAGTTTGAGCCAAGTGTAATCTTAGGCCACGTTCACACATACAGTATTTGGTCAGTATTTTACATTAGTATTTATAAGCCAAAACCAGGAGTGGAACAATCAGAGGAAAAGTATCATAGACACATGTGCACCACTTCTGCATTTTTCACCCACTCCTGGTTTTGGCTTACAAATGCTGATATAAAATACTGACCAAATACTGAACATGTGAACGTTGCCTTAGTGTGATCTAACTCTGTTGCATAAGAGAATCGTATCATAGGTGCGGAAAAGACAGAGAACTTTTTAGTTCTCCATCTTCTCTATTCTCTGTGTCCACGGTAATGGGACTGCACTTGGATGACATCCGAGTGCAGTCTGATATTTTACAAGCATGCTACAATTTTTTTTCTCATGCCGTATCTACATGAGAAAAAAATTGCAGATCTGCACTGCCCCGTATTATAACATTGGGCCTACTGCTACCCGATAAAACATCAGATAGCACTCAGCTATGTTATATTGTCCTGTGAGCGGGCCCTTATTGTAATAAACTAACTTTCTTTTCCCTTGCAACAGCTGTCATAACATTGGTTTATTATCCAATCATGACCCCCGTCTATTACTGAGAGCTGTAGAAGACCATGTACACTCCAGCAGTAATCACTTACATTTCCTTTGTGTAATATGATTAGAGTTGAGCCACCCCCCCGTAGTGTTCAGGTTCGGTTCGGTTCGTAGAACACCGGTATGTTCGCCGAACTGTTCGTCGAACACCGTTAAAACCAATGGCAGGCAAACAAAAACACATAGAAACACATAGAAAACACCTTCAAAGGTGTCCAAAAGCTGACAAACTGCTCAGAAGACACAACTAACACATGGAAAAGTGACAAGTACATATAGTCATGCGAAAAGAAAAGAGGTGGAGGAGTAAAAGGAGGGGGAGACACAGATATAGGCATGTCATGCCCTTCTAAAATCAAGAAAGTCTGGAGTAAAAATCTAAAATCAGCCTACCAACACCCAGACGTCGTGACAAGAAAATTAAAAAAAGAAATATCTTTAGGTAGAATGGCGGTTCCATTCAGAACACTTTCCTTACAAGACGTAGTGGTATCCCCGTTGGGAGTCGTGCCAAAAACGGAACCCAATACATTCGGACTAATCCACCATTTGTCATATCCAAGGGGCAGGTCAGTAAACGACAACATCAACGTGGAACCAGGTACAGTAGTATATACTGTACATCCTTTGACAAGGCAATCAGGCGGGTCAAGAAGTTGGGAAGGGCCACCCTAATGGCCAAAACAGACATTGAGGGGGCGCCTATTGGGCTGCTTCTGGGAAGGAGCATACTATATAGAACGCTGTTTGCCCATGGGGTGCTCCAGATCCTGCTCACTATTTGAGGCGTTTAGTTGCTTCCTCGAATGGGTTGTCATGGACGTTTCTAAGGGGGCACATATTATCCATTACCTCGACAACTTCTTATGCCTGGGCCCAAAAGATTCACCACAGTGTGAATACACGCGGCAGTCCACCTGTGAGAAGGAGAAAGCTGGAGGGAGAGCGGACACCACAGAGCCGAGGAGTTACATTGATGACATCTTAATAATCTGGACTGAGTCTGAACGAGAACTTCTAAATTTCCATGACGAATTCAATACATTTCATCCCACCATAAACTTGACATTGGACTACTCAAAAACGGAAATCAACTTCCTGGATATCACCATAAAAATTCAAAATGGTTCAATCCAGACCTCGGTGTATTGGAAACCTATTGACCATCCCACACACCTCAGACGGGGACAGCTGTCACCCAAAATACATTAAAAAGTCCATCGTCTACAGTCAGGCCCTTAGATATAATTGTATCTGTTCCAGCCCAAAGGACAGGGATGAACACTTAAACCATCTTAAAAAAGACAATTTTAAATCAAGGCTACCACCCCACCTCCTTTGATGATCAGATCATTAGGGCCACAAGGATCCCTAGAAGTCAATTACTTCAATACGGAGAAAAAGAGGAAAATAATTGTCTTCCTCTGGTGGTGACCTACAACCCACAGCTTGAGGTACTAAGAAAAACTGCTAAAAAACATCATATCCTAGGGTTTGGAGCGGATGGATTCTGTTTCAGGACTCACCTGATTTTCATGACCTATTCTAATAGTTTCAACAGATGCTTGCGATTGGGTTCATAATTAGTCACAACGGCATAAGGACCCCCCCCCCCCCACTCTCCCTTGACCCTCTGTCTTTTCTTCTCTCTTTTCTCCCTCCTTTTCTTTTTTCTTTTTATATGGGCTTTTCAGATACAATATAGAAATTGCCTCAACATATGATCCTCTTATAGGCGGATATCTTATAAACATTATATTGTTCAATACACTATCATTTGAATTGTTATTTGAAAAAAGTGACACCATTTGAACTTTGGACATTTTTTATATGTCTATTTTGTTATATTTTCTTCAAAGTCGAATACAAAACAATAAATTTTTTCTTGATCTGCAAACTGTAAAATGATTCATAATTAATTCTTAATATATGTTTAATTGATATTTAATAAAACAGATTGAATATAAAAACTTCATATCCTATACAAAAGTGATCGGCTAAGTATAAAAGGATAAGAAAAGGAAAAATGTGTTTGAAAGCACTCAGGATCACCAAAAATACAAATAAATAATAATATTGAAGTTTATTAATATGGGCATACAGGTGATAGAAATGTGAATCTATACTTACCTGTATGGCCCATATTGGCGGTCTTGTGGCTGTGAAATTGCTTTTTATTACTTGTGGGTTATGCTGTGTTTCTGTCCGGGGGACGGGAAGAAATCCCACCTACTTTTTTAATTAAAATATTTCTCCCCTCCCCTGCACGTCACAGAGCCCTGTGACGTGCAGTACCCATGGCCGGATCCTGCGCCTGCGCACTTGACCTGTTATTTCCCTGCCGTCTGTGTACAAGTGTAGAGCAGGGATCTAGTGCGCAGGCGCCGGGAAGTCAGAGTGACTCGCCTGCGCACAAGTTCCCTGCTCTACACTTGTAGATCCGGCCATGGGAACTGTGACGGGCAGGGGAGGTTAGAAATATCTTAATTAAACTGTGACGGGCAGGGGAGGTGAGAAAAATTTTAATTAAACAAGTAGGTGGGATTTCTTCCCGTCCCCCGGACGGGAGCACAGCCTAACCAACAAGTAATAAAAAGCAATTTCACAGCCGCAAGACTGCTAATATGGGACATACAGGTAAGTATAATACCTCATCTAATTGATACATATAAATATCAAACAACCTCCTCCTATGTATCAGGTGCCAAAATATCTAAAGCTACTCTGGACAAGCAGTTTGTGACGCCCTCCCTGAGTTGTTTGAGGGGTGTACTCAGACGGCGGGCCGGTGGTATGGTGTGGTGGGATGTCGTCGTGGCCGTGGCCCGATCCGTGCCCAGGGCTGTCACAATAAAAAGATGGGCTTTTGGATGAGTGGTTGTTCGACTACGCCACCTGTGGTTTCTGGTGAAGGCCACCAGCACTGCAACAGTCCTCTGAGGCTGATGTTCTGGCAGCTTGGTTGGTACTACTCCCCACAGGTGGAGCGGCGCCTCAGGGCAGCGTAAGAAGGGAGAGGGGGTATACAGAGTAGAGCGCTGGCGGGTGCAGAGCCGCGGAGGAATGAACACTCAGAGGCAGTAATTGAAGTCATCCAAGTCTTTACTCACAGTTGTGCTTTCTCAGCTCAGAGCTTCTCTCTGCTGTCACACGGCGAGCTGCGGCCGCCAGGGTGGGGTTCAGCACACTCCGGGTAGTTCAGTTGCACTTGACAGGACCCCCGCTCTAGTGTGTTCCTCTCTCTGGTTGTACTTGTACCGCCTTGTGTCCCCCACTGAGTCCCGTACAGGTACTGCGATGTCCTATATGGGTAACTTGTAGCTCCCGGACCGACTGGGTGCCCTTTTTGGTGACTGTGGTGTGAACGTGGCGCTAGGCAGGGTCCCTCTGGATAAACGCAGATTAAGGAATACAGGTGGCAACTCTGCTCCGTCCGTATCCCCCTGGGATCCACTTAAGCCTCCAGACTTTTATGACAGGGACGTGAAGTGCAAAGTCAGATAATCGGGGACCGGTACCCCCTCTTGCGGCAGGGTCTCTCTGGCAGGGCCAGAATAAGGGTTGCAGGTGGCAACTCCAATCCGTCCACACCCCCCTGAGATCCTTTTGCCTGTGGAGCTTTTCTCCTCTGCTCCCCTCCTGGGCCTTCTTGGTTGGACTCTGACCGGGGACAGAGCCGGCTATAACTCAACTCTGCCCTAATCCCCTGTCTCGAGGCCTGAGACCGGGAACCGCAGACCCCTGAGCCGGCCGCAGCCTTGTGCTGTCAGACCGTCTCAAAGACTCACGACTAAAGACACGGTTATAAAAATGGCCTCAGATTATTTATGATTCTATTAAGTGCTACAGTAAAGTGCTTCCTCCACGCTCACTCACTACATGGTTCCCCCTGACTATTGGTTCCCCCCAACTCCTCTATTCGAGGTCGGGGCAGCACTATGGTGCTTTAGACCTCCCTGCAGAACGGGAGTGGTGTAGTGCTGAGTGTGTGGTTGGGGTCCTGTGTGGTGCTCCATCCTTACCTCGGAGAGGAGATACCACACCTCGTTCTGAGGTGCTGTACCCCTGTGGCGACTGAACCCTCAGGTTCGCGGGCTGCAATAGAGTAAAAGATTGGTACATTTCAGACATTCAAAAAATTTTAAATGCTTTGTAAACAATAAACAATCTTCCCTTTATGGGAGGCTCAGATACTTTAACATTACAGGATATATGGTATAAACATATTCAACATTAAAGAGACATTATGCATGTAGAAAAATATTATAGAAAAAGTGTTAGCTCAGCAGCATGAGGGACCTGTCCAAAACCCTCAATGTAAGCCCTGGGGTGGCTGCAGGGCATAAAGATCCCAAGTTGGACCTCCAGTAGAGCCACAACCAGACAGGTTTTGCTTCTGAGGTCAGAGGTAGAGATGATTTTGCATACAACCAATAGGGGGCACCTAAATAGGTGCAAACTATGTACAATGTTAGTCTGTCTACTGCTCAATGTCCGCAGGGACAAATGTTTGTTTCAGATAAACCGGGTGTAAAAAGGAACATGAAAACAAATAAAAGTTCACACAACAGGGAGGTGCATCCTCCGGGGCTGCTCAACAGTGGTATCCCCACTGGGGAAAAGGCTCGTGCTTGCCGACGGAGCCTGACCGGTCCTCTGCGACCAGGTGTGTGGATGCATCTTCTTTAAACACCCTGTGGACATCCAGGGCATACCACCCACGCTCCCCGTGGTGGCGGGAGTAGGACACCAGATCACCCGGGTAGAGGCTCCGGCCAGGGTGGCACTGCTGCAGCCGCGGCTCGACGTCCCGCCGGTTGACGAAGACGTCCCGGTTAAACTGTGGGCTACGGATGAAGCCCCATCCTGCCTCCTGGTGGAAGCGCACGATAAGGCCTTCCTCCCGGGGGCTTGGACGGGTGGCCTCCGCCTGACGGGCCTTTGTTGTAGCAGCTTTGGCGCGCACCTCCAGGCGCTCACAGCGGATCCTCCTCTCTCGCCGCTCCTTCTCGAGCTGGAGGAGCTCCTTATGGCAGAACTCCTCCCACCTCCGCGCTTCAGACAGGGTCTCCCGGAGGAAGCCCATCAGGTCCCCCCCCTGGTTGTTCCAGGCAAACTCTTCTGCCGCCGGGCAGGCGACTGGAGGTGTGGGCAGCGGCAATAACAGGGGGCGTTGCGGGCCCTCTATTGGTGCGGACCGGTCCGGGTTGGGGCAGGTGTGCACCCAGGAGAGTGCAGGGTTCTCCGGATTGGGAGTCGGGAGGCATAGTAGGCCTCTGGGAGTGGCGGTGGCTTGGGCCTCGACCTCCAGAGCCATGAGTTGCACCCAAACGATGGCACCCGGGGACAGGGGTGACGGCAGGAGATCTAGGAGGGCTTCGGTGCATCCCGCGCCCGGGATAGAGGTTTCGGCCTTACCCGCTCTTGGGCTGCACAGGACCTCCTGGGCTTCCTCCGCCTGGGCTGGGGCCTCAGTAGTCAGGCGCGACGAGCTCTGGTGGCGGGCCCTGATCTAGCGCAGCACCTCTTCTCTACATTCGGCAGCGGCCAGTTGTTGGGCCTCTTCGACCCTCCGGGTCAGATCCTGCGTTTCACCGCGGAGGAACTCGGCCTCCTCCATGGTCAGGTGTATTCCCTCCATAGTGAGGGAGGTGGCAGCTGGTGGGCCAGCGACGGAGGGCATCTCCTTCGCGGCGTCCATCTCTGCTGCAGGGTGCGGTCTCTCTAGACTTGTTGTGGCTACACCCTGTCTCCTCCTCCTTTTGGGGCGGCTCCGGGGCGGCTAGCTGACGGGCACTCCTTGGGACGTCCCATCCATCTTGACGGACACTACTATGCGGACAGTCTCTGATGCAAGGGGCGGTCTGTATTTTTGGCGCCATTGGAGAGCCAGGCCCACGATAGGAGGTCTTAGGTGGCTGTCGTTTTTGCACATAATGGCGTCCGTTGTTCTTGGGCGGACGCCACATTGTGTGTATAAAGACAGTCTTTTGTGAAACGAGCACAGTACCCAGCGGCAATGGGGATTAACTTCTTCCGTTGCTGCGGGCACGCAATCCTGCCGACTACGCCAAGTTTGTGATGCCCTCCCTGAGCCGTTTGGGGGGTGTACTCGGACGGCGTGCCGGTGGTATGGTGTGGCGGGATGTCGTCGTGGCCGTGGCCCAGTCCGTACCCAGGGCTGTCACAATAAATAGATGGGCTATTGGATGAGTGGTTGTTCGACTACGCCACCTGTGGTTTCTGGTGAAGGCCACCAGCACTGCAACAGTCCTCTGAGGCTGATGTTCTGGCAGCCTGGTTGGTACTACTCCCCACAGGTGGAGCGGCGCCTCAGGGCAGCGTAAGAAGAGAGAGGGGGTATACAGAGTAGAGCGCTGGCGGGTGCAGAGCCGCGGAGGAATGAACAGTCAGAGGCAGTAATTGAAGTCATCCAAGTCTTTACTCACAGTTGTGCTTTCTCAGCTCAGAGCTTCTCTCTGCTGTCACACGGCGAGCTGCGGCCGCCAGGGTGGGGTTCAGCACACTCCGGGTAGTTCAGGTGCACTTGACAGGACCCACGCTCTAGTGTGTTCCTCTCTCTGGTTGTACTTGTACCGCCTTGTGTCCCCCACTGAGGCCCGTACAGGTACTGCGATGTCCTATATGGGTAACTTGTAGCTCCAGTACCGACTGGGTGCCCTTTTTGGTGACTGTGGTGTGAACGTGGCGTTAGGCCAGGTCCCTCTGGATAAACGCAGATTAAGGAATACAGGTGGCGACTCCGCTCTGTCCGTATCCCCCTGGGATCCACTTAAGCCTCCAGACTTTTCTGACAGGAACGTGAAGTGCAAAGTCAGATAATCGGGGACCGGTACCCCCTCTTGCGGCAGGGTCTCTCTGGCAGGGCCAGAATAAGGGTTGCAGGTGGCGACTCCGCTCCGTCCGCACCCCCCTGAGATCCTTTTGCCTGTGGAGCTTTTCTCCTCTGCTCCCCTCCTGGGCCTTCTTGGTTGGACTCTGACCGGGGACAGAGCCGGCTATAACTCAACTCTGACCCAATCCCCCGTCTCGAGGCCTGAGACCGGGAACCGCAGACCCCTGAGCCGGCCGCAGCCTTGTGCTGTCACACCGTCCCAAAGACCCAAGACTAAAGACACGGTTATAAAAATGGCCTCTGATTATATATGATTCTATTAAGTGCTAAAGTAAAGTGCTTCCTCCACCCTCACTCACTACATGGTTCCCCCTGACTTTTGGTTACCCCCAACTCCTCTATTCTGGGTCGAGGCAGCACTATGGTGCTTTAGACCTCCCTGCAGAACAAGATTGGTGTAGTGTTGAGTGTGTGGTTGGGGTCCTGTGTGGTGCTCCATCCTTACCTCGGAGAGGAGATACCACACCTCGTTCTGAGATGCAGTACCCCTGTGGCGACTGAACCCTCAGGGGCGCCACAAATGTAACACCAAATGTGTAAAGAGGGTCCAATGCCCCTGCAATATCCAAGTCCAGTTCAATCTATTTTAGCTAGCACATATAAAGAACATCTATGCATAGGTATAAATAGCAATTGAAAAAAAGTGCATGTGACAGGGGGCAATGTAGAAAATTAATAATGCCAGCAAATCCAAAGTTCATATAAAAGCACAGGTCTAGTAGTTCAAAGCTCAAATAGTCTATAGTAGAAAAAGACCTGTACTGAAACACAGTCTACCTGTTAGTAGACAGCACAGAACCCACTTATACAATACAAGCAGAATGGTTGCTGATAGACCTGTGCATCATCAGTGGCTTCTGGTAGACCTGTACATGATCAAATGGATGAGGGAAGAGCCTGTTCTCCTGTTATGTATATGCTCCTGCCCCAGCATCAGCACATCAAACTCCATAAAACAGACACATTACCTTTGCAGATGATTTTTTTGTGTTTACCAGTGTAATCAGACCCAAATTTAAAATAATGCTTTGTAAAAATAATATCAAGAAGTCACATCAAAACTCCAATCTTCATATCAGATCCAGTGTTATCTTGGTATAATTTATTACGTATAACAGTAAATCCTTTATCATTTTGAACACAAGTATATCAACTTTTTAAATCTAAAGAACAAATCAAAGTGACTTCTGAGATATCCAGAGTATTAATACACTGCAAAAATCATTTGTAGCTAATGATAGGTGCATTTGTATCCTTATATCAATATAAGTCTTTGTCTAATGCCAAGATGTCTCATGTTCTATGGACTTTGATTAAAATTTGGGCAAACAAGTCCTTGTGAACTTAGGGTTAAAATATTGTTTCTTCAGTCTATATTTAATGCTATCGCCATTATTTTTTACTAGATGGATGGCATTGAATTGAAGTAAAAAGAATATTGCATAATTATTTACCTATCATTAGAATGAGGGACTGGAGATTTCCATTCCCAATCACAATCCACTGCTCTTCTTGGCACAATATATGCATCTGCATCATGTGCACATAAGTATTGGAAGACGACCACCATACCAACTACCACTGCATAAACTAAACTACTATCAGTTCCCAGTGGAGACGTGGCTGTGCTAATTTCATCTTATAATTTATTTATGTTAGTGAGCAAACCTTGATTGTGAGAAAAGTAAAATGCGATTCCGCAGCTGCCAATTCAGAGATGGAGACAAGGCCAGCAATATCCAACCACTCCACTGGCAGAACAGGCTACAATATATCAACATAATTCATTTCTGGCATTCAGAAAATATTTGGGAGCAGAGTTGTAAAGATTAATGTAGGATTTAGTTTGGAGTGGATATTTATTGTAAGAAACAAACATGATGTGAGTCATGTCTTAAAATCATTTCACTTTAAAGTAATTTTTCTTAAATGGTCACTGTGCTTTCAGACCACTAGATCTCATTTGATGTATTATGAGATGAACTTTAATATAAGTTGGTGTGCATGCAGCATGTAAGCGTGTGTTCACACTGGCCCCCAAACAGACAAAACCCAAGATAAAAACATAATAAGCAAATACCCCGCAGTAAATAGATAAATATCAATAGTGCATGAAAATAATATAGGATGCTTAATTAACATAATTTTGATTTTAAAAAAAAGTAAAAGCCACCCCACACGTCAAGGTGACCCTATTCGGGACAGTCCTAACCTCTATTATTAAAAGCTTACCATTTGTCAAGTGACGTACATTTGAATAAGTCCAATATGACTAACCAGATTAATTACAGGTTTTGGTATAAATTATATTACCACATGTCAAACAATTTACCAGTTGGTGCAGTAGATTCTAAGAAAACCAACAGATGCAGCATTGATGATCTACATGTTTTGAGTCTGTGTATTTGAATAATTAATTGAAAGGGGGTGTGTTCAAAATAATAGCAGTGCGGAGTTCAATTAGTGAGGTCAATCATTCTGTGAAGAAACAGCTGTGAATCAGGTGGCCCTTATTTAAGGATGAAGTAAGTATTTGTGTACATTTCTCCTTGAAAGCCTGATAAATATGGTTCGTTCGAGACATTGTTCAGAAGAAATGCGTACTTTGATTAAAAAGTTGATTGGAGAGGGTAAAAGTTATAAAGAAGTGCAATGATAGGCTGTTCAGCTAAAATGATCTGCAATGCTTTAAAATGGAAGACTACCATTCGAATGAGAAAAAAGGAAAGTATGATCCAGCATATCAGGCTAGTTTCTTAAAATAAAACATAGCTTTTATTGTGCTCATTAAAACATTGCTACACATCAATTGTCCATGTGGTGCACTACAAGGATCAGGACCTACGCGTTTCAACGTTTAAGTCTTAATCAGTTGTGTATTTACCATTCGAATGGATCGAATGATAGTCAGAATGGCAAAGGCTCAGCTAATGATCAGCTCCAGGAGATCAAAGACAGTCTTAAGTTACCTGTGAGTACTGTGACAGTTAGAAGACGTCTGTGTGAAGCAAATTTCTTAGCAAGAAGTCCCTGCAAAAAGTACGAAAAGTGGACAGTAGAAGATTGGAAATGGGTGATTTGGAGTAATGAGACGAAAGTCAATAGACTAGGCTCTGATGAGTGCAAATAGGTCTGGAAAAAACAAGGTAAAAAGGGGCTAACGGATTGAGAAATTGAAGGAACTGTCAAGTTCAGTGGAAGAAGCCTGATGATATGGGGTTGTTTCACAGCCAAAGCCATTGGATATTTCACCATGATCAATGGTGGTCTCAGTGCTGAGCTATATATTGAAAATCTTGGCATTCATATGACTCAAATAGATTCTTTATCAAATTTTAATAGGGGAAATGAAGTACAAAAAAAAAAGTAAAAACGTTTCGGTCACAGTTGACGTTCATTAGTGTACTAAAATAAAATACAAGTGTGAGGTCACAGTAAAAATAGTCATGTATCAAAGGGAAAATAACAATGACAATATCAGTAAACAACAGGAATCAACACATGTCAATGGGTACAAAGGGATGGGGACAAACATTGCCCCTCAACATGCTAACTGTTATATGTCCACATTTGAGGACAGGGTTGTCTACCCCAACCCTTTGTACAAATCACAATCCATTTTATGGAAACGTTATATAGATGATATATTCTGCATATGGGGGGGCACGCCCAAGACCCTTAATGAATTTTTTGCTACAATCAATGCCGCCTGGGATGGACTGCGAGTCACCATTTTCTTGAGCACAGACTCAATTCATTTCCTAGACACCATGAGCCTTAAAGATAAAGATGGCCAACTTTCCTCTGATCTTTATATTAAACCTACTGACCGAAACGGACTATTGCACTACAACAGCCTACATCCTAAATCCACTATCACCTCAGTCCCCAAGTCCCAATTCCATCGTGTCAGAGGCACTGGCAGTAATCCCTCCACCTGTGACATTAGACTCAAGGAGATGCAACAAAAATTTGAGGAAACGGGCTATCCTCTTGACTTGTTACAACAATCCATGCAATCTCCAATTTGTACATGCACCCCAACATCTAACCGGATCCCGTTTGTACATAAATACCATCCGACAGCATTCATACTCCATAAAAAAATCTGACAACACTGGAACATTCTTAAAAGCGCCTATCCATCTGTACCTGAATTAAATTATCCTTCCCTCCCATGTTTCAAAAGAGACCCTAATATTAAAGATCGTCTCATCCATGCCGATTTTGGCATGGCAAAAAGCTCGCCATGCCAGGGGTTTCTGGAGACACCAAAGACTGGTACGTTCCCTTGTCATCAGTGCTACCAATGTGGCAACATTCTCCGTGGGAGCACCATATATCATCCTCACTTGGGTAAACAATATCCCATCAAAGATTATCACATGATTAATTCCACTTTTGAAGTATGCCTCATCAAGTGCCCCTGTGGCCTTATTTATATAGGTAAAATGACCCAGCCCATTAGGGATCGTATTTCTAAGCACAAGTCCACCATACGCTAAAAGAATTTGCTGCTCCCATTACCATACCATTTTGCATCGGCCAATCATTCAGTGTTTCAATTGAAATTTCAGGTGATTGAGCATGTCCCTCCACCACGACGTGGAGCGGACTGCATTCGCATGCTCAAATACAGGGAGGCCTACTGGATACACAAATTGCAATCTTTAAGTCCTAGAGGTCTTAACAGGGAATTTGACCTCCTCTTGTACACTTGAACGGTTCATAGTTGTGATTACTACGACATTGTTCTACTTAAAGCCCCCTACATGTTTTGTAATAATCTCTTTGAGACTTGTTCCTGTGCCATCACTGTCTCAGCAATGTATATGACCCAATTATGCTAGTTTTTGACTCTGACCATAAGAATTTCCAGTGAATATGTTCGATTCCATTATGATGGTTCTCCCTGAAGATAACTTGATATAAGGAATAGTATTTGCATAAGTACTGATTGATCTATTCATATGTCTAACATATACCTTGTTATTTTCTAGAATCTGCCTTAACATCCACATTTCCCCTCCTGATTCCCATCCTACACCTCCGGACCATCCCTTACAACCTTGGTTCCACCCATTCTTGTCATCCCCAGTAATGGACGCTATCTGTAGCACTGTGGAACGCATAATATCGGTGGTGGAATGCACTCGGTGCGTCACCTCCGCCCATGTGATCCACCGACATCCAATAAGACCTGTCGACGTCATCGTGGCGTCATTTCCGGTCTTGCAGGTTAGGACCTGCAGGACCGGAAATGACACCACGATGACTGGAGCACATCCACGGCGTATGCATCACACTGACACCAATCCTGGGCTCCTAATTGCCTCTAGATTCTGCCCAGTCTCTATTTAAATGCCCTTCTAGCATTTCTCTCCTGACGCCAAAAGGAACAAACGGTGGATACCGTGCTCCCACTGCCAGGACTTCCTCCTCCACTTTCAGTTTGCACTAGGGGTATTTTTCCCCTGCTTCTACCATTCCTGCTATTAGACTGGTACTTCCATTAAATCTATATACTCACCTTCTTTATGTATCCAGAGCTACCGCTCCTTTGGACACCTGTCCATTACAGGCTCACCGGTTACAATTTACTGGTACGCTTTTCATCCTTTTTTCTTTTTCCTTCCCCTTTTTCCCTGTCCCCATCCCTTTGTACCCATTGACATGTGTTGATTCCTGTCGTTTACTGATATTGTCATTGTTATATTCACTTTGATACATGACTATTTTTACTGTGACCTCACACTTGTACCACCATTTATTTCTGTTTTGTTATTTTATTTTGGTACACTGATGAAGGTTAACTGTGACCGCAACATTTACTTTTATTTTTTGTACTTCATTTCCCCTATTAAAATTTGATAAAGAATCTATTTGAGTCATATGAGTGCCAAGTTTTTCAATATAGACTATTGGCTTTGGACCTTAATTGTGCACCAACCCACTCCAGGAGTGCGGTAGTTTTTTGTATACTCAGTGCTGAGCTATGTGTGAGTATCCAACAAGACAAGTTACTTTGCACACTCCAGTACTATGGGTATGAATAGGATGACATAGTGTTCCAGCAGGACAAAGACCAGAAGCATACATCGAGATTGGCGAAAAAATGGTTCAATGACAATGAAGTAGAGGTGCTGGATTAGCCTCCACAGTCCCCAGACCTCAACCCAATTGAACCCTTATGGGTAGAGTTGAAGAAAAAGCTGTATACATACCCAAGTGAGTCGACCAGTATGCACCAACTTTGGGAATGTGTAGAAGAGACCTGGGATCAGATTTTGGTCAAGACATAATTGAATCTGATCAAGAGCATGCCCAGAAGGATTCAGGTAGTGTTGAAAGACAAAAATGGATTTATAAAATATTTAAACAATAATAAAAATTTAAATTTAGATTTTTAGGAGCAAAACAGTAACAATGCAGTGACATGACAAGAATCTGCATAACTAATCATAGGCAAAATAGTAGCAAGTCAAATTTATGTATGAGATAGCCAAGATGATTGTCTATAAAATAATGGTAGTCTCATGTTCGAAGTAGTAGTGGATAGTGAGATATAGAGCTTGAAAGTCAAAAGTTCAAAACATTGTTACCCTTTTGCTCATCACTGTATATATAGCGCTGTCCTCAGTAGTGTAGCTACCAGGAGGGCAGAGGGTGAGGTCACCCCAGACCCCTGAATCAGAGAGGCCCACCCGAATCTTACACCACTCCAAACTGTATCTGTGTGGGCAGCACACCAATACAGTTAATCTTTACATTCTGAATGGCCCCACTATCTTTGCAACCCATATACTATACAATACCATCAATTTTTGTGTTCCAACAGTCTTAGAGGGATCTATCCACTGTGGGTTAGTGTCAGACCAATAGCGGTGGTTTTGTTTGCTAACTTCACCATTCACAGAAAAGTTTGCCTCATCACTGAACATAATGTTCTGTGTAAACTGAGGGTCCTGTTCCAATTTTTGTTTTGCCCATTCTGCAAATTCAGTGCGCCGATCTGGGTCATCCTAATATCCGCCGAAGGGATGTTTGACTGATGCCACTCTCCAGTGACATGCGGCGAGTTCTACGCTGTGGGCTCTTGCTGAATGAAGCTAGGACAGCCACTGATGTTTCTTCATTAATGACAGTTTTCTTGAGTCCACATTTTGGCAAATCCAACACTGAACCTGTTTCATGAAATTTGGCAAGCAGTTTGCTAACTGTAGCATGGGAGATGGGTGGTCTCGTAGGGTGTCTTGCATTGAAATCTGCTGAAATGACCCGGGTACTGCGTTCATCAAACATCAACACAATTTCTATCCGCTCCTCATGTGTTAACCTCTGCGACATGTCAATGGCTGTAAACAAAGAGAAACTTGTAAGTAACTCATGAAAGAATAAAGTTACGTTAAAACCAAGCACACCATTGTTTTTCTTATGAAATTCTCAATAAGTCTGATGTGTCACATGACCCTTTTCCCATTGAAAAAAATAAAGTTGGATCCAAAATGGCTGACTTCAAAATGGCCACCATGGTCACCACCCATCTGGAAAAGTTTTCCCCCTCCGATATACTAATATGCCACAAACAGGAAGTTGATATCACCAACCATTCCCATTTAATTTAGGTGTATCCATATAAATGGCCCACCCTGTAGTGTCCTCTCCAATTTACTGCCCATTTATCATACAACAGTATATCCACCTCCCAATCCAACCATAGATATCATCTAATCCTTTGTATTACTTGGATATTTGGGTTATTGTTGTGGATTTATCACTGCTAAAATCAGTAGAAATTACACCTGAATTACATTGTATGGCAGTAATGACATTGTGTCACCTTGTAAAAGGTTTCAGAGGTCAAGGTAGATAATTAAAGTCCATTTCATCTATATGCTAATGAATTGGATGCGTGGCCTGGTCTGGTCCCTTTAAATAACATCTGCTGCTCCTGTTGATGACACCACGGAATGTTGTGGTTTCTGGCTCCGCCCCCTTGCATTATGACATCACACACATTATATAAGGAGCTGCAGAGACAACATTCCATCTGAAAGTTGCAGTTATTGGAGAGAGAGGTAAGTCGGCTCTATGTCACCTCTTGTTGTGTCCTTCATTCTCTTCTTTCATCTATTTCTCATTTATTTTTTATTCATTAAGGATTCTTTATTCTATATAATACAACAGGTCCAAAATGAATACTGAGCCCCTCAAATTAGGTGACGTCCATGTTTTACAGCATTTCTTCCAATAGTAAAGACAGATACATCCCGTCACATCCTATATATCCAAGTGCAGAAATGACAGTGATTTACCGATTCTCCATCACATCTTATTGGTTTCTGACTTACTTGCTCATCACATCCATAGAATAGTTATAGAATAATTATAATTGAAAGAATCCCCTCAGCCATAACTGGAACACAACAACTTCTCAATTTTTGGGCCATGTATTGTTTTACAATCATTCAAATCTGGGAGATGAACGTTATATCCTGTAAAGCGAACACATGTAACCTGAAGATGCAGTAATTATGTAATTGTCTGGTGTTATTGAGACATATAGTGATATACAATCCAGATCAAAAATTTAAATCCAACCAATATTGGGAAATACCTGTACAACACCAATGTATATACATATTAACTCCATATATAGTGAAACTATTTAAATAGTTCCCCATATTGGTAGGATTCCTATTGTTTGATCTCTAGTGTATTGAGCAATGCACTTCAATGGAAGCTGGCAGTAACAGCCACCACTTGGAAGATCACAGAATGTTGGGGTTGTTGATTCCGCCCCCATTAGATACTTCATGTGATGTCACTGAATGTTATGGTTATTAGCTCTGCCCACATTAGCTCTTATTTTTCATGTCATGGAATGTTCTCGTTGCTGGTTTTGCCCCCATCATCTACTATTTGTAATGTTTTGGTTGTTGGTCCCTGATTTGGCACCCAGATAAGCCAAGCTGAAGGATGATGATAATGGACTTTATCTTGTTACCTCATGAACATTCTTGGCGTTGCCCCTCAGGAGGTGGCCAGTTGACATTTAGTTGTGTTCAACTATATAAAGTGTGCTGCTTATCTGATGGTTAGTGCTGCGCTCACTCATTACTAGTGATGGGCGAGCACTAAAATGCTCGGGTGCTCATTGCTTGAGCCAAGCACATTCGAATACTCGGTTGCTCGACTCGAGCAATGAGCCCAATGTAAGTCTATGGGAAATTCAAGCATTTTTCAGGCGGTTCCCTCCAGCGATCTGCAGAGGGCCTAAAAATTGCCCAAATCGAAGGTAACAGTGCTTAAATGGCATGGGAACAGCATGGGGAAGACCCCTGGAAGCATTTCTGACTCCCAAGTCACTGCTGCCAACAATGTTGTCAGAGGTACTACGCCACTTTTACGGACACACAATAAAACACAAAAACGAAACCAAAATGGATTTTCCTGGGAAATATGTTAAGGAACATCCTTTCCATGGTAATGACTTGTATATAAGGCAAAATAAATAACCAAAAACAAAAATACTCCTCCACATCTTGGTCTATGTTCACAAGTAGCGTTTTTGATGCGTTTTTGCACTTTTGCATTGCTTTCAACCGTGACAAATGCATTCACCGGGAAATGTCATTTTGACATTTTACAACCTTATCTGGCCATGTGGTGTGTGAGACATGATCAGACATATCCTGTTTCATTTATGAAGGAGGGACTCTGAAAGTCACAAAGCCTATTTTTATAGGGCCATCAGGCAGCCTTTACTACTTTTAAAGGGTCAGCAGTCGGCCCTCGCTATTCTTAAAGAGCCATCAGCCGGCTATGCTTTGTCATTCCCATTACTAAAGATTGGGTCTTCTATACTGTTATTGCATATGCAGTGAGTGGCAGGTCTGCCCAAAATTTGGATACACCCCAATACCCCTTTGAAAATTTGGATGCATCCCAATACCCCTTTGAAAATTTGGACGCACCCCAAAACCCCTTTGAAGTGACTTAGAGGATGTTCCCATAATTAGGAAGTGGGTCTCCCATACTGTTTGCCTATGCAGTGAATGCAAGGGTTGCCAAAAATTTGGAGGCACTCCAATGCCCCTTGGAAGAGACGTGGAGGTCAGAGGGCCTCCTGAAAACAATGTTCCCATTATTAGGAAGTGGGTCTCCCATTGTGTTTGTCTATGCAGTGAATTCAAGGGTTGCCAAAAATGGGCACTCGGCATGATGGGAGGAAGGAGGTTCAGGGTGAAGAATATGTGATCCAGACTGACGGCTACTGAGAATTGACCGTGTGGAAGACAGGGTGGTGGTGGTGGTGGCTAAGTGACTGGAAGCATTATCTGCTATCCAACCAATAACCTTTTCACACTGCTCTGTATTCAATAGTGGTGTTCTGCGGTCCCCTATTAATTGGGACAGGAAGGTCGAGCGAGAAGATGTGGGTGTTTGTTGTGGCACAATTTCAGATTGCCCACGACCTTGGCCTCTGCATGCACCATCACATCAACTTCCCCGTCCCTTGCCACGTGCCTTGCCCATCTTAAATAAAGGACAATATCTTCCATGCTCACCACAAATGGCTGAATTTGGAGCGAACTTATATGTGATCCGTGTGACGGACAAACCACAGTTTTAAATAGCTGGCCTGTAGGTGACTATTTTGAACAGCAAACTTGTGTCAATAGCTTCACTGACACACTGAAATTTTTTTAATGGAGGCCAGAAATGGCAGTATTTTCAGTGCAAATATATGTGATCTGTGCGACGGACAAATCACAGTTTTAAATAGCTGGACCTGGCTGTATTCTGCAATGCCAACAAGCAAATAGCGCAGAAAAACGGTGTTCTCTGGTTTGCATTTTAAGCAAATAATGAGGATTAAGATCCAAAATAAAATTATTCCTGGCCACTGAGACCTGGGCCTATTTCTAGAAATATTTAACAGCAGCAGCAGACAAAACTGGAATGGAGCCTCTGTGCTATATGCACTGCAGTCTGCTATATACACTGCCTGCCTGATATCTCTGCAGATGGATTAGTCCTCAGAAGGACTGTTTGTTGAGATGGATATGTGTCTCTAATATCGTTTTGTATACCTACACTAACTAGAAACAAGAAAATCTCTCCCTAGCTCAGCAGCACCTCTCCCTACACTGTCTGATTCTGGAGTGACTGTGACAAGCACGGCGGTGCCAGTTCTGATATAGACCTGATGATGCTGTGCAGCCATCCAATCACTATAATGCCACAACCACCATGGCTGCAGCATTACAATGAGTGGCAGGCAATCCCTGCATGTTGATTGGCGCTCTAAAGAGCACCATATATGCAGGGAGGGGACCCGAGCGCCCGCCGAGCAACCTGGAAATACTCGTCGAGTGCCGAGCATCTCGAGTAGTGAGATGCTCGAGCGAGCACCGAGCAGTAGCGAGCATGCTCGCTCATCACTACTCATTACATGTAAGTGCATTACTCTGTCTGGGTCTCCTACCACATCCAAAATATATTGAACCCCATATTAGAGCCACCACTCCTGAATTTGTCTCTTCCTATCCTACCCCTGATATATGGGGAGAGATATCTACTCCTGTGGGAGGGATAGTTTATAGTGGCGTGGATGGAGCACACTTGATCACTCCAAAAAATAAACCAGGAGGAGATAGACAGGATGACTGAGGCACAATTGTCACCTCAGGCCTCCACCTATCCTGGACAGGTTGGGAGTTAAACTAGCAAATAAACTAAATAAATATGCTAATATAATGAATGGAATAGTGAAACAATAAGTTCTATTCATACTCTTAATGAGGAGGCTGCTCAGGTTAGGAAGGTAGCCCTTCACAGAATTACCCTTAACTACCTGTTAGCAATTGAAGGTGGAACTTGTGCTGTTATAGCTGAGGAATTCTGCTTCTGGATTGAAGATGCACATGATTAAAATGAGAGAAACATGGACATGGTAAAAGAGCTGCAACAAAAAGCTAGAGACATACATCCAAGGAGGGATGGAATTCCTTCTCCTGGATGGAGTCTATCAGAGTTTGGTTAAACAATATACTCTTAACTTTGCTAAAGTCAATAGTGGTAGTGATAAGATTGATTGTATTCATCTTGATTGCCTGGAAATTATTAATGTGATGTGTTTCTCATTGCAGAAAATGAATTATACTTTGGAATCACTGTCGACACAGACAGAAGAGGACCAATAATATGTCCGCCCCTGATTTTAACCATAGGAAGGATGACACTACAGCTACAGAGGTGACCGTCTGATAGCCTAGCTCGACTACCCACCTCTCCTGAAGACCCTTTCAGCCTTTTGAGACTTGGGTGGAGGACATCATCTCTGAAAATAGGGTCCCAGAGCTGCACCCCAACAGTTTGAGCAGCACTCTCACTCTCCGGAGTGTTTCTTGTGGTGGGATGCAGGTCTGGACAACAGTCGTCTGTCGTCCTTCTATTAGATAGATAGGAATGAATGTATGTGTGTGTATGCTTTAATAAAGATTGAGGAATGCTTAGATGAAATGAGAACTATAAGGCAGCCAGGAATGGATGTCAGACATCCCATCATCTATGCAGGCTAGCTGTATACTTCGTGTAGTACGGGCTGTCAAAGGGGTCATTTCACAATAGGCAGGAACATAGGTAGCGCAGGTCTGGACCGCTGTCGTCATCCTATTAGGTAGATAGGAATGAATGTATGTGTGTCTATGCTTTAATACAGATTGAGTGAATGCTTAGATGAAATGACAACTATAAGGCAGCCAGGAATGGATGTCAGACATCCCATCATCTATGCAGACTAGCTGTATACTTTGTGTAGTACGGGCTGTCAAAGGGGTCATTTCACAATAGGCAGGAACATAGTTAGCTAGGTTACATAATGTGTAATAATGAAACTATCAAAGGGTGAGGTACTGTGGAAGAAATGACAATTCCATTGTCCTCCCTTTGATCTTAATATCTCTACATTTTGTATAATAATTAGAAAATGTTCAATAAAAACAATTTGAACAAGAAATAGAATATCTTTTCGTGACTCCTTCATGAACATTGTGTATACTAAATACTAAAATACTGTAAGAGCCGCCCCCGGCTGAGCCAAGCTGAAGGGGGAGAATGGACTTTATCTGGTCACTTCATGAACATTCTTGATGTTGTCCCTCAGGAGGGGCCAGTTGGCATTGTAGATGTGTATAACCTTATAAAATGTGCTGCTTATCTGATGGTTAGTGCTGCGCTCACTCATTACATGTAAGTGCATTACTCAGTCACTAAGCGCTCGCTCACACAGTTATCGATTCTCTCATGCGAGAGAATAGGGCCGATTATGCTGATGTCACTTGGAGCAAACTCTGTCAGAGTTTGAGCCAAGTGTAATCTTAGGCCACGTTCACACATACAGTATTTGGTCAGTATTTTACATTAGTATTTATAAGCCAAAACCAGGAGTGGAACAATCAGAGGAAAAGTATCATAGACACATGTGCACCACTTCTGCATTTTTCACCCACTCCTGGTTTTGGCTTACAAATGCTGATATAAAATACTGACCAAATACTGAACATGTGAACGTTGCCTTAGTGTGATCTAACTCTGTTGCATAAGAGAATCGTATCATAGGTGCGGAAAAGACAGAGAACTTTTTAGTTCTCCATCTTCTCTATTCTCTGTGTCCACGGTAATGGGACTGCACTTGGATGACATCCGAGTGCAGTCTGATATTTTACAAGCATGCTACAATTTTTTTTCTCATGCCGTATCTACATGAGAAAAAAATTGCAGATCTGCACTGCCCCGTATTATAACATTGGGCCTACTGCTACCTGATAAAACATCGGATAGCACTCAGCTATGTTATATTGTCCTGTGAGCGGGCCCTTATTGTAATAAACTAACTTTCTTTTCCCTTGCAACAGCTGTCATAACATTGGTTTATTATCCAAACATGACCCCCGTCTATTACTGAGAGCTGTAGAAGACCATGTACACTCCAGCAGTAATCACTTACATTTCCTTTGTGTAATATGATTAGAGTTGAGCCACCCCCCCGTAGTGTTCAGGTTCGGTTCGGTTCGTAGAACACCGGTATGTTCGCCGAACTGTTCGTCGAACACCGTTAAAACCAATGGCAGGCAAACAAAAACACATAGAAACACATAGAAAACACCTTCAAAGGTGTCCAAAAGCTGACAAACTGCTCAGAAGACACAACTAACACATGGAAAAGTGACAAGTACATATAGTCATGCGAAAAGAAAAAAGGTGGAGGAGTAAAAGGAGGGGGAGATACAGATATAGGCATGTCATGCCCTTCTAAAATCAAGAAAGGCTGGAGTAAAAATCTAAAATCAGCCTACCAACACCCAGACGTCGTGACAAGAAAATTAAAAAAAGAAATATCTTTAGGTAGAATGGCGGTTCCATGCAGAACACTTTCCTTACAAGACGTAGTGGTATCCCCGTTGGGAGTCGTGCCAAAAACGGAACCCAATTCATTCGGACTAATCCACCATTTGTCATATCCAAGGGGCAGGTCAGTAAACGACAACATCAACGTGGAACCTGGTACAGTAGTATATACTGTACATCCTTTGACAAGGCAATCAGGCGGGTCAAGAAGTTGGGAAGGGCCACCCTAATGGCCAAAACAGATGTTGAGGGGGCGCCTATTGGGCTGCTTCTGGGAAGGAGCATACTATATAGATCGCTGTTTGCCCATGGGGTGCTCCAGATCCTGCTCACTATTTGAGGCGTTTAGTTGCTTCCTCGAATGGGTTGTCATGGACGTTTCTAAGGGGGCACATATTATCCATTACCTCGACAACTTCTTATGCCTGGGCCCAAAAGATTCACCACAGTGTGAATACACGCGGCAGTCCACCTGTGAGAAGGAGAGAGCTGGAGGGAGAGCGGACACCACAGAGCCGAGGAGTTACATTGATGACATCTTAATAATCTGGACTGAGTCTGAACAAGAACTTCTAAATTTCCATGACGAATTCAATACATTTCATCCCACCATAAACTTGACATTGGACTACTCAAAAACGGAAATCAACTTCCTGGATATCACCATAAAAATTCAAAATGGTTCAATCCAGACCTCGGTGTATTGGAAACCTATTGACCATCCCACACACCTCAGACGGGGACAGCTGTCACCCAAAATACATTAAAAAGTCCATCGTCTACAGTCAGGCCCTTAGATATAATTGTATCTGTTCCAGCCCAAAGGACAGGGATAACCACTTAAACCATGTTAAAAAAGACAATTTTAAATCAAGGCTACCACCCCACCTCCTTTGATGATCATATCATTAGGGCCACAAGGATCCCTAGAAGTCAATTACTTCAATACGGAGAAAAAGAGGAAAATAATTGTCTTCCTCTGGTGGTGACCTACAACCCACAGCTTGAGGTACTAAGAAAAACTGCTAAAAAACATCATATCCTAGGGTTTGGAGCGGATGGATTCTGTTTCAGGACTCACCTGATTTTCATGACCTATTCTAATAGTTTCAACAGATGCTTGCGATTGGGTTCATAATTAGTCACAACGGCATAAGGACCCCCCCTCCCACTCTCCCTTGACCCTCTGTCTTTTCTTCTCTCTTTTCTCCCTCCTTTTCTTTTTTCTTTTTATATGGGCTTTTCAGATACAATATAGAAATTGCCTCAACATATGATCCTCTTATAGGCGGATATCTTATAAACATTATATTGTTCAATACACTATCATTTGAATTGTTATTTGAAAAAAGTGACACCATTTGAACTTTGGACATATTTTATATGTCTATTTTGTTATATTTTCTTCAAAGTCGAATACAAAACAATACATTTTTTCTTGATCTGCAAACTGTAAAATGTAGCATCGGCGTCTCTGCCCCGTTCTAGGCAGAGACGCCGTCCCTCTCACCTCCCCGCTCCTGGCGCGGCGTCCTCCAGCGCTTCTCTCCCCGCTGCTTCCGGCACGCGCTCCTTCCCCGGCAGTGTGCTTAGGGCGCGCGCGCGCGCGCTCCCCCTCTCTTAAAGGGACCGCGCGCGCCGTCCTAAGGAGTCCCCGGCCAATTGCCGGAGGACCTCCCATATAAAAGGCACCTCCTCCAAAATGGAGGTGCCCGAGCAATGTTGTAGCACTGTTCACTACTCTGCTTCAGCCCTCAGGTCCCGTTGTCAGTTACCTGCCAGATACCTGCCAGATTCCTGCCAGTCTGCTGTCTTATTCCTGCCTGATATCCTACTACCTGCCTGCTAGCCTGAGGTCCGACGGTCTGCCTTCCAACTCCTGTCAGTCTGTCTAAGGACCGGCTTGCCCGCTCACCTGGGAGCGCACATCTTCTACCTGCCTGCTTGCCTGAGGTCCGACGGTCTGCCTTCCAACTCCTGTCAGTCTGTCTAAGGACCAGTTTGCCCGCTCACCTGGGAGCGCTCATCTGCTGCCTGTCTGCTAGCCTACCTGGAGGCTCTGCCGTCACGTGCTGTGACCACCCGCCTGTCCAGAGACTCCTGCCCGCTCACCTGGGAGCGCTCATCTGCTACCTGTCTGTTGGTCTTCCTGGAGGCTCCGCCGTCACATGCTGTGACCACCCGTTTGTCCAGAGACTCTCGCCTGCTCATCTGGGAGCTCACGTCTATCATCAGCCGCCACAGGTCGTACCAATCCTTTACCCAGAGACTGCCCCGGTCACTTGCCGTGACCTCCTGCCCGTTCATCCAGAGACTGCCCCGGTCACTTGCCGTGACCTCCTGCCCGTTCATCCAGAGACTGCTCCGGTCACTTGCCGTGACCTCCTGCCCGTTCATCCAGAGACTGCCCCGGTCACTTGCCGTGACCTCCTGTCCGTTCATTCAGAGACTGTCCCGGTCACCTGCTGTGACTGCCTGCCCGTCTACCCGGGTCGCCACCCGCTCCCTTACAAGGACCGCCCCCTTGTATAGTAGCTCAGAGGTTCCGCCTCCCAGACCCGTTACATAAAATGATTCATAATTAATTCTTAATTGATGTTTAATTGATATTTAATAAAACAGATTGAATATAAAAACTTCATATCCTATACAAAAGTGATTGGCATAATTATAAAAGGAGAAGAAAAGGAAAAATGTGTTTGAAAGCACTCAGGATCACCAAAAATACAAATAAATAATAATATTGAAGTTTATTAAACAAAGAAAAAAACAAAACAATTAAAAACACTTAAAGGGAATCTGTCACCCCCTGGGACCTATCAGACCACTAATATGGGCATACAGGTGATAGAAATGTGAATCTATACTTACCTGTATGGCCCATATTGGCGGTCTTGTGGCTGTGAAATTGCTTTTTATTACTTGTGGGTTATGCTGTGTTTCTGTCCGGGGGACGGGAAGAAATCCCACCTACTTTTTTAATTAAAATATTTCTCCCCTCCCCTGCACGTCACAGAGCCCTGTGACGTGCAGTACCCATGGCCGGATCCTGCGCCTGCGCTCTTGACCTGTTATTTCCCTGCCGTCTGTGTACAAGTGTAGAGCAGGGATCTAGTGCGCAGGCGCCGGGAAGTCAGAGTGACTCGCCTGCGCACAAGTTCCCTGCTCTACACTTGTAGATCCGGCCATGGGAACTGTGACGGGCAGGGGAGGTGAGAAATATCTTAATTAAACTGTGACGGGCAGGGGAGGTGAGAAATATTTTAATTAAACAAGTAGGTGGGATTTCTTCCCGTCCCCCGGACGGGAGCACAGCGTAACCAACAAGTAATAAAAAGCAATTTCACAGCCGCAAGACTGCTAATATGGGACATACAGGTAAGTATAATACCTCATCTAATTGATACATATAAATATCAAACAACCTCCTCCTATGTATCAGGTGCCAAAATATCTAAAGCTACTCTGGACAAGCAGTTTGTGACGCCCTCCCTGAGCCGTTTGGGGGGTGTACTCAGACGGCGGGCCGGTTGTATGGTGTGGTGGGATGTCGTCGTGGCCGTGGCCCGATCCGTGCCCAGGGCTGTCACAATAAAAAGATGGGCTTTTGGATGAGTGGTTGTTCGACTACGCCACCTGTGGTTTCTGGTGAAGGCCACCAGCACTGCAACAGTCCTCTGAGGCTGATGTTCTGGCAGCTTGGTTGGTACTACTCCCCACAGGTGGAGCGGTGCCTCAGGGCAGCGTAAGAAGAGAGAGGGGGTATACAGAGTAGAGCGCTGGCGGGTGCAGAGCCGCGGAGGAATGAACAGTCAGAGGCAGTAATTGAAGTCATCCAAGTCTTTACTCACAGTTGTGCTTTCTCAGCTCAGAGCTTCTCTCTGCTGTCACACGGCGAGCTGCGGCCGCCAGGGTGGGGTTCAGCACACTCCGGGTAGTTCAGGTGCACTTGACAGGACCCCCGCTCTAGTGTGTTCCTCTCTCTGGTTGTACTTGTACCGCCTTGTGTCCCCCACTGAGACCCGTACAGGTACTGCGATGTCCTATATGGGTAACTTGTAGCTCCCGGACCGACTGGGTGCCCTTTTTGGTGACTGTGGTGTGAACGTGGCGTTAGGCAGGGTCCCTCTGGATAAACGCAGATTAAGGAATACAGGTGGCAACTCTGCTCCGTCCGTATCCCCCTGGGATCCACTTAAGCCTCCAGACTTTTCTGACAGGGACGTGAAGTGCAAAGTCAGATAATCGGGGACCGGTACCCCCTCTTGCGGCAGGGTCTCTCTGGCAGGGCCAGAAAAAGGGTTGCAGGTGGCAACTCCACTCCGTCCGCACCCCCCTGAGATCCTTTTGCCTGTGGAGCTTTTCTCCTCTGCTCCCCTCCTGGGCCTTCTTGGTTGGACTCTGACCGGGGACAGAGCCGGCTATAACTCAACTCTGCCCCAATCCCCCGTCTCGAGGCCTGAGACCGGGAACCGCAGACCCCTGAGCCGGCCGCAGCCTTGTGCTGTCAGACCGTCTCAAAGACTCACGACTAAAGACACGGTTATAAAAATGGCCTCTGATTATTTATGATTCTATTAAGTGCTACAGTAAAGTGCTTCCTCCACGCTCACTCACTACATGGTTCCCCCTGACTATTGGTTCCCCCCAACTCCTCTATTCGAGGTCGGGGCAGCACTATGGTGCTTTAGACCTCCCTGCAGAATGGGAGTGGTGTAGTGCTGAGTGTGTGGTTGGGGTCCTGTGTGGTGCTCCATCCTTACCTCGGAGAGGAGATACCACACCTCGTTCTGAGGTGCTGTACCCCTGTGGAGACTGAACCCTCAGGTTCGCGGGCTGCAATAGAGTAAAAGATTGGTACATTTCAGACATTCAAAAAATTTTAAATGCCTTGTAAACAATAAACAATCTTCCCTTTATGGGAGACTCAGATACTTTAACGTTACAGGATATATGGTATAAACATATTCAACATTAAAGAGACATTATGCATGTAGAAAAATATTAATGAAAAAGTGTTAGCTCAGCAGCATGAGGGACCTGTCCAAAACCCTCAATGTAAGCCCTGGGGTGGCTGCAGGGCATAAAGATCCCGAGTTGGACCTCCAGTAGAGCCACAACCAGACAGGTTTTGCTTCTGAGGTCAGAGGTAGAGATGATTTTGCATACAACCAATAGGGGGCACCTAAATAGGTGCAAACTATGTACAATGTTAGTCTGTCTACTGCTCAATGTCCGCAGGGACAAATGTTTGTTTCAGATAAACCGGGTGTAAAAAGGAACATGAAAACAAATAAAAGTTCACACAACAGGGAGGTGCATCCTCCGGGGCTGCTCAACAGTGGTATCCCCACTGGGGAAAAAGCTCGTGCTTGCCGACGGAGCCTGACCGGTCCTCTGCGACCAGGTGTGTGGATGCATCTTCTTTAAACACCCTGTGGACATCCAGGGCGTACCACCCACGCTCCCCGTGGTGGCGGGAGTAGGACACCAGACCACCCGGGTAGAGGTTCCGGCCAGGGTGGCCCTGCTGCAGCCGCGGCTCGACGTCCCGCCGGTTGACGAAGACGTCCCGGTTAAACTGTGGGCTACGGATGAAGCCCGATCCTGCCTCCTGGTGGAAGCGCTCGATAAGGCCTTCCTCCCGGGGGCTTGGACGGGTGGCCTCCGCCTGACGGGCCTTTGTTGTAGCAGCTTTGGCGCGCACCTCCAGGCGCTCACAGCGGATCCTCCTCTCTCGCCGCTCCTTCTCGAGCTGGAGGAGCTCCTTATGGCAGAACTCCTCCCACCTCCGCGCTTCAGACAGGGTCTCCCGGAGGAAGCCCATCAGGTCCCCCCCCTGGTTGTTCTAGGCAAACTCTTCTGCCGCCGGGCAGTTGACTGGAGGTGTGGGCAGCGACAATAACAGGGGGCATTGCGGGCCCTCTATTGGTGCGGACCGGTCCGGGTTGGGGCAGGTGTGCACCCAGGAGAGTGCAGGGTTCCCCGGATTGGGAGTCGGGAGGCATAGTAGGCCTCTCGAAGTGGCGGTGGCTTGGGCCTCGACCTCCAGAGCCATGAGTTGCACCCAAACGATGGCGCCCGGGGACAGGGGTGACGGCAGGAGATCTAGGAGGGCTTCGGTGCATCCCGCGCCCGGGATAGGGGTTTCGGCCTTACCCGCTCTTGGGCTGCACAGGGCCTCCTGGGCTTCCTCCGCCTGGGCTGGGGCCTCAGTAGTCAGGCGCGACGAGCTATGGCGGCGGGCCCTGATCTTGCGCAGTACCTCTTCTCTACATTCGGCAGCGGTCAGTTGTTGGGCCTCTTCGACCCTCCGGGTCAGATCCTGTGTTTCACCGCGGAGGAACTCGGCCTCCTCCACGGTCAGGTGTATTCCCTCCATAGTGAGGGAGGTGGCAGCTGGTGGGCCAGCGACGGAGGGCATCTCCTTCGCGGCGTCCATCTCTGCTGCAGGGTGCGGTCTCTCTAGACTTGTTGTGGATACACCCTGTCTCCTCCTCCTTTTGGGGCGGCTCCGGGGCGGCTGGCTGACGGGCACTCCTTGGGACGTCCCATCCATCTTGACGGACACTACTATGCGGACAAACTCTGATGCAAGGGGCGGTCTGTATTTTTGGCGCCATTGGAGAGCCAGGCCCACGATAGGAGGTCTTAGGTGGCTGTCGTTTTTGCACATAATGGCGTCCGTTGTTCTTGGGCGGACGCCACATTGTGTGTATAAAGACAGTCTTTTGTGAAACGAGCACAGTACCCAGCGGCAATGGGGATTAACTTCTTCCGTTGCTGCGGGCACGCAATCCTGTCGACTACGCCAAGTTTGTGATGCCCTCCCTGAGCCGTTTGGGGGGTGTACTCGGACGGCGGGCCGGTGGTATGGTGTGGCGGGATGTCGTCGTGGCCGTGGCCCAGTCCGTACCCAGGGCTGTCACAATAAAAAGATGGGCTATTGGATGAGTGGTTGTTCGACTACGCCACCTGTGGTTTCTGGTGAAGGCCACCAGCACTGCAACAGTCCTCTGAGGCTGATGTTCTGGCAGCTTGGTTGGTACTACTCCCCACAGGTGGAGCGGCGCCTCAGGGCAGCGGAAGAAGAGAGAGGGGGTATACAGAGTAGAGCGCTGGCGGGTGCAGAGCCGCGGAGGAAAGAACAGTCAGAGGCAGTAATTGAAGTCATCCAAATCTTTACTCACAGTTGTGCTTTCTCAGCTCAGAGCTTCTCTCTGCTGTCACACGGCGAGCTGCGGCCGCCAGGGTGGGGTTCAGCACACTCCGGGTAGTTCAGGTGCACTTGACAGGACCCTCGCTCTAGTGTGTTCCTCTCTCTGGTGGTACTTTTACCGCCTTGTGTCCCCCACTGAGTCCCGTACGGGTACTGTGATGTCCTATATGGGTAACTTGTAGCTCCCGGACCGACTGGGTGCCCTTTTTGGTGACTGTGGTGTGAACGTGGCGTTAGGCCGGGTCCCTCTGGATAAACGCAGATTAAGGAATACAGGTGGCGAATCTGCTCCGTCCGTATCCCCCTGGGATCCACTTAAGCCTCCAGACTTTTATGACAGGGACGTGAAGTGCAAAGTCAGATAATCGGGGACCGGTACCCCCTCTTGCGGCAGGGTCTCTCTGGCAGGGCCAGAATAAGGGTTGCAGGTGGCGACTCCGCTCCGTCCGCTCCCCCCAGAGATCCTTTTGCCTGTGGAGCTTTTCTCCTCTGCTCCCCTCCTGGGCCTTCTTGGTTGGACTCTGACCGAGGACAGAGCCGGCTATAACTCAACTCTGCCCCAATCCCCCGTCTCGAGGCCTGAGACCGGGAACCGCAGACCCCTGAGCCGGCCGCAGCCTTGTGCTGTCAGACCGTGTCAAAGACTCACGACTAAAGACACGGTTATAAAAATGGCCTCTGATTATTTATGATTCTATTAAGTGCTACAGTAAAGTGCTTCCTCCACGCTCACTCACTACATGGTTCCCCCTGACTATTGGTTCCCCCCAACTCCTCTATTCGAGGTCGGGGCAGCACTATGGTGCTTTAGACCTCCCTGCAGAATGGGAGTGGTGTAGTGCTGAGTGTGTGGTTGGGGTCCTGTGTGGTGCTCCATCCTTACCTCGGAGAGGAGATACCACACCTCGTTCTGAGGTGCTGTACCTCTGTGGCGACTGAACCCTCAGGTTCGCGGGCTGCAATAGAGTAAAAGATTGGTACATTTCAGACATTCAAAAAATTTTAAATGCTTTGTAAACAATAAACAATCTTCCCTTTATGGGAGGCTCAGATACTTTAACGTTACAGGATATATGGTATAAACATATTCAACATTAAAGAGACATTATGCATGTAGAAAAATATTAATGAAAAAGTGTTAGCTCAGCAGCATGAGGGACCTGTCCAAAACCCTCAATGTAAGCCCTGGGGTGGCTGCAGGGCATAAAGATCCCGAGTTGGACCTCCAGTAGAGCCACAACCAGACAGGTTTTGCTTCTGAGGTCAGAGGTAGAGATGATTTTGCATACAACCAATAGGGGGCACCTAAATAGGTGCAAACTATGTACAATGTTAGTCTGTCTACTGCTCAATGTCCGCAGGGACAAATGTTTGTTTCAGATAAACCGGGTGTAAAAAGGAACATGAAAACAAATAAAAGTTCACACAACAGGGAGGTGCATCCTCCGGGGCTGCTCAACAGTGGTATCCCCACTGGGGAAAAAGCTCGTGCTTGCCGACGGAGCCTGACCGGTCCTCTGCGACCAGGTGTGTGGATGCATCTTCTTTAAACACCCTGTGGACATCCAGGGCATACCACCCACGCTCCCCGTGGTGGCGGGAGTAGGACACCAGACCACCCGGGTAGAGGTACCGGCCAGGGTGGCCCTGCTGCAGCCGCGGCTCGACGTCCCGCCGGTTGACGAAGACGTCCCGGTTAAACTGTGGGCTACGGATGAAGCCCGATCCTGCCTCCTGGTGGAAGCGCACGATAAGGCCTTCCTCCCGGGGGCTTGGACGGGTGGCCTCCGCCTGACGGGCCTTTGTTGTAGCAGCTTTGGCGCGCACCTCCAGGCGCTCACAGCGGATCCTCCTCTCTCGCCGCTCCTTCTCGACCTGGAGGAGCTCCTTATGGCAGAACTCCTCCCACCTCCGCGCTTCAGACAGGGTCTCCCGGAGGAAGCCCATCAGGTCCCCCCCCTGGTTGTTCTAGGGAAACTCTTCTGCCGCCGGGCAGGCGACTGGAGGTGTGGGCAGCGACAATAACAGGGGGCATTGCGGGCCCTCTATTGGTGCGGACCGGTCCGGGTTGGGGCAGGTGTGCACCCAGGAGAGTGCAGGGTTCCCCGGATTGGGAGTCGGGAGGCATAGTAGGCCTCTGGAAGTGGCGGTGGCTTGGGCCTCGACCTCCAGAGCCATGAGTTGCACCCAAACGATGGCGCCCGGGGACAGGGGTGACGGCAGGAGATCTAGGAGGGCTTCGGTGCATCCCGCGCCCGGGATAGGGGTTTCGGCCTTACCCGCTCTTGGGCTGCACAGGGCCTCCTGGGCTTCCTCCGCCTGGGCTGGGGCCTCAGTAGTCAGGCGCGACGAGCTATGGCGGCGGGCCCTGATCTTGCGCAGTACCTCTTCTCTACATTCGGCAGCGGCCAGTTGTTGGGCCTCTTCGACCCTCCGGGTCAGATCCTGTGTTTCACCGCGGAGGAACTCGGCCTCCTCCACGGTCAGGTGTATTCCCTCCATAGTGAGGGAGGTGGCAGCTGGTGGGCCAGCGACGGAGGGCATCTCCTTCGCGGCGTCCATCTCTGCTGCAGGGTGCGGTCTCTCTAGACTTGTTGTGGATACACCCTGTCTCCTCCTCCTTTTGGGGCGGCTCCGGGGCGGCTGGCTGACGGGCACTCCTTGGGACGACCCATCCATCTTGACGGACACTACTATGCGGACAAACTCTGATGCAAGGGGCGGTCTGTATTTTTGGCGCCATTGGAGAGCCAGGCCCACGATAGGAGGTCTTAGGTGGCTGTCGTTTTTGCACATAATGGCGTCCGTTGTTCTTGGGCGGACGCCACATTGTGTGTATAAAGACAGTCTTTTGTGAAATGAGCACAGTACCCAGCGGCAATGGGGATTAACTTCTTCCGTTGCTGCGGGCACGCAATCCTGCCGACTACGCCAAGTTTGTGATGCCCTCCCTGAGCCGTTTGGGGGGTGTACTCGGACGGCGGGCCGGTGGTATGGTGTGGCGGGATGTCGTCGTGGCCGTGGCCCAGTCCGTACCCAGGGCTGTCACAATAAAAAGATGGGCTATTGGATGAGTGGTTGTTCGACTACGCCACCTGTGGTTTCTGGTGAAGGCCACCAGCACTGCAACAGTCCTCTGAGGCTGATGTTCTGGCAGCTTGGTTGGTACTACTCCCCACAGGTGGAGCGGCGCCTCAGGGCAGCGGAAGAAGAGAGAGGGGGTATACAGAGTAGAGCGCTGGCGGGTGCAGAGCCGCGGAGGAAAGAACAGTCAGAGGCAGTAATTGAAGTCATCCAAATCTTTACTCACAGTTGTGCTTTCTCAGCTCAGAGCTTCTCTCTGCTGTCACACGGCGAGCTGCGGCCGCCAGGGTGGGGTTCAGCACACTCCGGGTAGTTCAGGTGCACTTGACAGGACCCTCGCTCTAGTGTGTTCCTCTCTCTGGTGGTACTTTTACCGCCTTGTGTCCCCCACTGAGTCCCGTACGGGTACTGTGATGTCCTATATGGGTAACTTGTAGCTCCCGGACCGACTGGGTGCCCTTTTTGGTGACTGTGGTGTGAACGTGGCGTTAGGCCGGGTCCCTCTGGATAAACGCAGATTAAGGAATACAGGTGGCGAATCTGCTCCGTCCGTATCCCCCTGGGATCCACTTAAGCCTCCAGACTTTTATGACAGGGACGTGAAGTGCAAAGTCAGATAATCGGGGACCGGTACCCCCTCTTGCGGCAGGGTCTCTCTGGCAGGGCCAGAATAAGGGTTGCAGGTGGCGACTCCGCTCCATCCGCTCCCCCCAGAGATCCTTTTGCCTGTGGAGCTTTTCTCCTCTGCTCCCCTCCTGGGCCTTCTTGGTTGGACTCTGACCGAGGACAGAGCCGGCTATAACTCAACTCTGCCCCAATCCCCCGTCTCGAGGCCTGAGATCAGGAACCGCAGACCCCTGAGCCGGCCGCAGCCTTGTGCTGTCAGACCGTCCCAAAGACCCACGACTAAACACACAGTTATAAAAATGGCCTCTGATTATATATGATTCTATTAAGTGCTACAGTAAAGTGCTTCCTCCACGCTCACTCACTACATGGTTCCCCCTGACTTTTGGTTCCCCCCAACTCCTCTATTCCAGGTCGGGGCAGCACTACGGTGCTTTAGACACCCCTGCAGCACGGGAGTGGTGTAGTGTTGAGTGTGTGGTTGGGGTCCTGTGTGGTGCTCCATCCTTACCTCGGAGAGGAGATACCACACCTCGTTCTGAGGTGCTGTACCCCTGTGGCGACTGAACCCTCAGGGGCGCCACATTCCCCCCTGGTGAAACACAGCACGTCCGCGGGCTGCAATAGAGTAAAAGATTGGTACATTTCAAACATTCAAAAATTTTTAAATGCTTTGTAAACAATAAACAATCTTCCCTTTATGGGAGGCTCAGATACTTTAACGTTACAGGATATATGGTATAAACATATTCAACATTAAAGAGACATTATGCATGCAGAAAAATATTATAGAAAAAGTGTTAGCTCACCAGCATGAGGGACCTGTCCAAAACCCTCAACGTAAGCCCTGGGGTGGCTGCAGGGCATGAAGATCCCGAGTTGGACCTCCAGTAGAGCCACAACCAGACAGGTTTTGCTTCTGAGGTCAGAGGTAGAGATGATTTCGCATAAAACCAATAGGGGGCACCTAAATAGGTGCAAACTATGTACAATGTAAGTCTGTCTACTGCTCAATGTCCGCAGGGACAAATGTTTGTTTCAGATAAACCGGGTGTAAAGACGAGCATGAAAACAAATAAAAGTTCACACAACAGGGAGGTGTATCCTCCGGGGCTGCTCAACAGTGGGATCCCCACTGGGGAAAAGGCTCATGCTTGCCAACGGAGCCTGACCGGTCCTCTGTGACCAGGTGCGTGGGGGCATCTTCTTTAAACACCCTGTGGACATCCAGGGCATACCACCCACGCTCCCCGTGGTGGCGGGTGAAGGACACCATATCACCCGGGTAGAGATTCCGGCCAGGGTGGCCCTGCTCCAGATGCAGCTCGACGTCCCGCCGGTTGACGAAGACGTCCCAGTTAAACTGTGGGCTACGGATGAAGCCCAATCCTGCCTCCTGGTGGAAGCGCACGATAAGGCCTTCCTCCCGGCGGCTTGGACGGATGGCCTCCGCCTGATGGGCCTTTGTTTTAGCAGCTTTGGCTTGCACCTCCAGGCGCTCACAGCGGATCCTCCTCTCTCGCCGCTCCTTCTCGAGCTGGAGGAGCTCCTTACGGCAGAACTGCTCCCACCTCCTCGCTTCAGACAGGGTCTCCCGGCGGAAGCCCATCAGGTACCCCCCCCGGTTGTCCCAGGAAACTCTTCTGCCGCCAGGCAGGCGACCGGAGGTGCGGGCAGCGGCAATAACAGGGGGCGTTGCTGGCCCTCAATTGGTGCGGACCCGTCCGGGTTGGGGCAGGTGTGTACCCAGGAGAGTGCAGGGTTCTCCGGATTGGGAGTCGGGAGGCATAGTAGGCCTCCGGGAGAGGCGGTGGCTTCGGCCTCGACCTCCAGAGCCATGAGTTGCACCCAAACGATGGCGCCCGGGGACAGGGGTGACGGCAGGAGATCTAGGAGGGCTTCGGTGCATCCCGCGCCCGGGATAGGGGTTTCGGCCTTACCCGCTCTTGGGCTGCACAGGGCCTCCTGGGCTTCCTCCGCCTGGGCTGGGGCCTCAGTAGTCAGGCGCGACGAGCTTTGGTGGCGGGCCTTGATCTTGCGCAGCACCTCTTCCCTCCATTTGGCAGCGGCCAGTTGTTGGGTCTCTTCGACCCTCCGGGTCAGATCCTGCGTTTCACCGCGGAGGAACTCGGCCTCTTTCACGGTCAGGTGTATTCCCTCCATAGTGAGGGAGGTGGCAGCTGGTGGGCCAGCGACGGAGGGCATCTCCTTCGCGGCGTCCATCTCTGCTGCAGGGTGTGGTCTCTCTGGACTTGTTGTGGCTACACTCTGTCTCCTCCTCCTTTTGGGGCGGCTCCAGGGCGGCTGGCTGACGGGCACACCTTGGGACGTCCCATCCATCTTGACGGACACTACTATGCGGACAGTCTCTGATGCAAGGGGCGGTCTGTATTTTTGGCGCCATTGGGGAGCCAGGCCCACGATAGGAGGTCTTAGGTGGCTGTCGTTTTTGCACATAATGGCGTCCGTTGTTCTTGGGCGGACGCCACATTGAGTGTATAAAGACAGTCTTTTGTGAAACGCGCACAGTACCCGGCAGCAATGGGGATTAACTTCTTCCGTTGCTGCGGGCACGCAATCCTGCCGACTACGCCATGTTTGTGATGCCCTCCCTGAGCCGTTTGGGGGGTGTACTCGGATGGCGGGCCGGTGGTATGTTGTGGCGGGATGTCGTCGTGGCCGTGGCCCGGTCCGTGCCCAGGGCTGTCACAATAAAAAGATGGGCTTTTGGATGAGTGGTTGTTCGACTACGCCACCTGTGGTTTCTGGTGAAGGCCACCAGCACTGCAACAGTCCTCTGAGGCTGATGTTCTGGCAGCCTGGTTGGTACTACTCCCCACAGGTGGAGCGGCGCCTCAGGGCAGCGTAAGAAGAGAGAGGGGGTATACAGAGTAGAGCGCTGGCGGGTGCAGAGCCGCGGAGGAATGAACAGTCAGAGGCAGTAATTGAAGTCATCCAAGTCTTTACTCACAGTTCTGCTTTCTCAGCTCAGAGCTTCTCTCTGCTGTCACACGGCGAGCTGCGGCCGCCAGGGTGGGGTTCAGCACACTCCGGGTAGTTCAGGTGCACTTGACAGGACCCACGCTCTAGTGTGTTCCTCTCTTTGGTTGTACTTGTACAGCCTTGTGTCCCCCACTGAGTCCCGTACAGGTACTGCGATGTCCTATATGGGTAACTTGTAGATCCAGGACCGACTGGGTGCCCTTTTTGGTGACTGTGGTGTGAACGTGGCGTTAGGCCGGGTCCCTCTGGATAAACGCAGATTAAGGAATACAGGTGGCGACTCCGCTCTGTCCGTATCCCCCTGGGATCCACTTAAGCCTCCAGACTTTTCTGACAGGAACATGAAGTGCAAAGTCAGATAATCGGGGACCGGTACCCCCTCTTGCGGCAGGGTCTCTCTGGCAGGGCCAGAATAAGGGTTGCAGGTGGCGACTCCGCTCCATCCGCACCCCACTCAGATCCTTTTGCCTGTGGAGCTTTTCTCCTCTGCTCCCCTCCTGGGCCTTCTTGGTTGGACTCTGACCGGCGATAGAGCCGGCTATAACTCAACTCTGACCCAATCCCCCGTCTCGAGGCCTGAGACCGGGAACCGCAGACCCCTGAGCCGGCCGCAGCCTTGTGCTGTCAGACCGTCCCAAAGACCCAAGACTAAAGACACGGTTATAAAAATGGCCTCTGATTATATATGATTCTATTAAGTGCTAAAGTAAAGTGCTTCCTCCACCCTCACTCACTACATGGTTCCCCCTGACTTTTGGTTACCCCCAACTCCTCTATTCTGGGTCGAGGCAGCACTATGGTGCTTTAGACCCCCCTGCAGAACAAGATTGGTGTAGTGTTGAGTGTGTGGTTGGGGTCCTGGGTGGTGCTCCATCCTTACCTCGGAGAGGAGATACCACACCTCGTTCTGAGATGCAGTACCCCTGTGGCGACTGAACCCTCAGGGGCGCCACAAATGTAACACCAAATGTGTAAAGAGGGTCCAATGCCCCTGCAATATCCAAGTCCAGTTCAATCTATTTTAGCTAGCACATATAAAGAACATCTATGCATAGGTATAAATAGCAATTGAAAAAAAGTGCATGTGACAGGGGGCAATGTAGAAAATTAATAATGCCAGCAAATCCAAAGTTCATATAAAAGCACAGGTCTAGTAGTTCAAAGCTCAAATAGTCTATAGTAGAAAAAGACCTGTACTGAAACACAGTCTACCTGTTAGTAGACAGTACAGAACCCACGTATACAATACAAGCAGAATGGTTGCTGATAGACCTGTGCATCATCAGTGGCTTCTGGTAGACCTGTACATGATAAAATGGATGAGGGAAGAGCCTGTTCTCCTGTTATGTATATGCTCCTGCCCCAGCATCAGCACATCAAACTCCATAAAACAGACACATTACCTTTGCAGATGATTTTTTTGTGTTTACCAGTGTAATCAGACCCAAATTTAAAATAATGCTTTGTAAAAATAATATCAAGAAGTCACATCAAAACTCCAATCTTCATATCAGATCCAGTGTTATCTTGGTATAATTTATTACGTATAACAGTAAATCCTTTATCATTTTGAACACAAGTATATCAACTTTTTAAATCTAAAGAACAAATCAAAGTGACTTCTGAGATATCCAGAGTATTAATACACTGCAAAAATCATTTGTAGCTAATGATAGGTGCATTTGTATCCTTATATCAAGATAAGTCTTTGTCTAATGCCAAGATGTCTCATGTTCTATGGACTTTGATTAAAATTTGGGCAAACAAGTCCTTGTGAACTTAGGGTTAAAATATTGATTCTTCAGTCTATATTTAATGCTATCGCCATTATTTTTTACTAGATGGATGGCATTGAATTGAAGTAAAAAGAATATTGCATAATTATTAATTCTGATAATTCTATCATTAGAACGAGGGACTGGAGATTTCCATTCCCAATCACAATCCACTGCTCTTCTTGGCACAATATATGCATCTGCATCATGTGCACATAAGTATTGGAAGATGACCACTATACCAACTACCACTGCATAAACTAAACTACTATCAGTTCCCAGTGGAGACGTGGCTGTGCTAATTTCATCTTATAATTTATTTATGTTAGTGAACAAACCTTGATTGTGAGAAAAGTAAAATGCGATTCCGCAGCTGCCAATTCAGAGATGGAGACTGGGCCAGCAATATCCAATCACTCCACTGGCAGAACAGGCTACAATATATCAACATAATTCATTTCTGGCATTCAGAAAATATTTGGGAGCAGAATTGTAAAGATTAATGTAGGATTTAGTTTGGAGTGGATATTTATTGTAAGAAACAAACATGATGTGAGTCATGTCTTAAAATCATTTCACTTTAAAGTAATTTTTCTTAAATGGTCACTGTGCTTTCAGACCACTAGATCTCATTTGATGTATTATGGGCAAAAACCCAAAGAGATGAACTTTAATATAAGTTGGTGTGCATGCAGCATGTAAGCGTGTGTTCACACTGGCCACCAAACAGACAAAACCCAAGATAAAAACATAATAAGCAAATACCCCGCAGTAAATAGATAAATATCAATAGTGCATGAAAATAATATAGGATGCTTAATTAACATAATTTTGATTTAAAAAAAAAGTAAAAGCCACCCCACACGTCAAGGTGACCCTATTCGGGACAGTCCTAACCTCTATTATTAAAAGCTTACCATTTGTCAAGTGACGTACATTTGAATAAGTCCAATATGACTAACCAGATTAATTACAGGTTTTGGTATAAATTATATTACCACATGTCAAACAATTTACCAGTTGGTGCAGTAGATTCTAAGAAAACCAACAGATGCAACATTGATGATCTGCATATTTTGAGTCTGTGTATTTGAATAATTAATTGAAAGGCGGTGTGTTCAAAATAATAGCAGTGCGGAGTTCAATTAGTGAGGTCAATCATTCTGTGAAGAAACAGCTGTGAATCAGGTCGCCCTTATTTAAGGATGAAGTAAGTATTTGTGTACATTTCTCCTTGAAAGCCTGATAAATATGGTTCGTTCGAGACAGTGTTCAGAAGAAATGCGTACTTTGATTAAAAAGTTGATTGGAGAGGGTAAAAGTTATAAAGAAGTGCAGACAATGATAGGCTGTTCAGCTAAAATGATCTGCAATGCTTTAAAATGGAAGACTACCATTCGAATGAGAAAAAAGGAAAGGATGATCCAGCATATCAGGCTAGTTTCTTAAAATAAAACATAGCTTTTATTGTGCTCATTAAAACATTGCTACACATCAATTGTCCATGTGGTGCACTACAAGGATCAGGACCCAAGCGTTTCAACGTTTAAGTCTTAATCAGTTGTGCATTTACCATTCGAATGGGTCGAATGATAGTCAGAATGGCAAAGGCTCAACTAATGATCAGCTCCAGGAGATCAAAGACAGTCTTAAGTTACCTGTGAGTACTGTGACAGTTAGAAGACGCTAGTGTTGAGCCACCCCCGTAGTGTTCGGGTTCGGTTCGGTTCGTCGAACACCGGGATGTTCGAGGAACTGTTCGTCGAACTGTTCGTCGAACACCTTAGAACACCGTCGAACACCGTTAAAACCAATGGCAGGCAAACAAAAACACATAGAAACACATAGAAAACACCTGCAAAGGTGTCCAAAAGCTGACAAACTGCTCAGAAGACACTCTCTTTAAAAAAGCCGGCCGGCAAATTCAGCAGCGGCATACACCGGTACCCGACAATTTAGACAAGAAGGAATAGAGCATCACACATAGATTAGATAGATAGAAACATGTCAGTCACACATATAAGAAGCACAGTGACAGTGTTGGTTACTGCACTTGTCATTTAGTGTAAAGGATTTATTAAAAAAAATATTAGTGTTTTCATGCACCGTCTCTTTAAAAAAGCTGGCCGGCAATTCAGCATCTGTACCCGACAATTTAGAACAGAAAGAATAGAGCTTCACACATAGATTAGATAGATAGAAACATGTCAGTCACATATATAATAAGTACAGTGATAGTGTTGCTTACTGTACTTGTCATTTAGTGTAAAGGATTTATTTAAAAAAATAATAGTGTTTTCATGCACTGTCTCTTTAAAAAAGCCGGCCGGCAATTCAGCAGCGGTACCCGACAATTTAGAACAGAAAGATAGAGCATCACACATAGATTAGATAGATAGAAACATGTCAGTCACATATATATGAAGTACAGTGATAGTGTTGGTTACTGTACTTGTCATTTAGTATTAAAATAAAGGATTTATTATTAAAAAAATTGGCGTGGGGTTCCCCTTAATTTTAGGCTCTAGCGGAGGTTAAGCAGACGGCTGGGGCAGATGTTTGAAGCCTGGGAAGGGGGTAATACCCACGGAGCTTCCCAGGCTACTAATATCAGCCCCCAGCTGAATACATAGCCTTTACTAGCTATTAAAATGGGGGACCCCCCAAAAAAAATGACGTGGGGTCCCCCCTAATTTAATAGCTAGCAAAGGCTAGGCAGACAGCTGGGGGCTGATATTAATAGCCCAGGAAGGGAGCCATGAATATTGGCCCCCTCCCAGGCTAGAAACACCAGCCGTCAGCCGCCCCAGAAATGGCGCATTCATAGGATGCGCCAATTCTGGCACTTAGCCTCGCTCTTCCACGCTGCCCTGGTGCGGTGGCAGGGGGTAATAGGGTTGGGGTTGATGTCAGCTTATAATGCCAGGTGACATCAAGCCCAGGTTAGTAATGGAGAGGCGTCTATAAGACACCCCCATTACTAACCCCATAGTCAAAGTTAAAAAAAACACAAACACCCAGAATAAAGTCCTTTAATTGAAATAAAGACACAATCCTTTATTGTTCTAAATTAAACCATACTTACCATCACGCCCATTCCAGCTGAAGCCAACGATCTCCTGCAATAAAAGAAAAATAATAAAGCAACCTCATCCTTACCTTTCCATGGTTCCCACGACAGCTTCAGCTCTGCTACATCGAGATGACAGGCTGGACCGCAGCAGAACGCTGCCATCCAGCCTGTCATCCCGCAGACACTGAGAAGCGCAGGCTTGCTTGCGCTGCTCAGCGTCTCTCTGTGACGACATCCAGATGAGCCGAGTTCATGTCCAATGAACTCGGCTCACCTCATGCACGTCACTGACAGCGTGGGAAAATTCTCACGCTGAAGCGCTGATTGCAGGAGAATTTTCCCACGCTGTCAGTGACGTGCAGGAGGTGAGCTGAGTTCATTGGACATGAGCTCATCTCATGCACCTCACTGACAGCGTGGGAGAATTCTCCTGCACTCAGCACTTCAGCGTGAGAATTTTCCCACGCTGTCAGTGACGTGCATGAGGTGAGCCGAGTTCATTGGACATGACCTCGGCTCATCTGGATGCCGTCACAGCGAGACAGTGAGGAGCGCAAGCATGCCTGCGCTTCTCAGTGTCTGCGGGATGACAGACTGGATGGCAGCGTTCTGCTGCGGTCCAGCCAGTCATCTCGATGTAGCAGAGCTGAAGCTGTCGTGGGAACCATGGAAAGGTAAGGATGAGGTTGGTTTATTATTTTTCTTTTATTGCAGGAGATCGTTGGCTTCAGCTGGAATGGGTGTGATGGTAAGTATGGTTTAATTTAGAACAATAAAGAATTGTGTCTTTATTTCAATTAAAGGACTTTATTCTGGGTGTTGTGTTTTTTTTAAATACTTTACTAGAAATTCATGGCGGTCATGTCTAATACTGGCGTGACCCCATGAATTTTGGGCTTGGGGCCAGCTGATAATACCAAGCTGGCCCTAACCCCTTTATTACCCAGTGAGCCACCGCACCAGGGCCCTGGATGAGTTGGGTACAGCGCCAGAAGATGGCGCTTCTATGAACGCGCCATTTTCCGGGGTGGCTGCGGACTGCAATTTGTAGCGGGGGGGGGCCCAGAAAGCTTGGGCCTCCTTGCGCTGCAGATTCCAGCCCCCAGCTGCCTAGTTGTACCTGGCTGGACACAAAAATAGGGCGAAGCCCCACGTACTTTTTTTTTAATTATTTCATGAAATTCATGAAATAATTAAGAAAAAAAGGCCTTCCCTATATTGTTGTGTCCGGCCAGGTACAAATAGGCAGCTGGTGGTTGGGGGCAGCCCGTTCCTGCCTGCTGTACCTGGCTGGACACAAATATAGTGCGAAGCCCCACTTCAATTTTTTTTAATTTTTTCATGAAATTCATGAAATAATTAAGAAAAAAAGGGCTTCCCTATATTGTTGTGTCCGGCCAGGTACAAATAGGCAGCTGGTGGATGGGGGCAGCCCGTTCCTGCCTGCTGTACCTGGCTGGACACAAATATAGTGCGAAGCCCCACTTCAATTTTTTTAAATTATTTCAGGAAATTCATGAAATAATTTAAAAAAAATTGACGTGGGGCTTCGCACTATATTTGTGTCCAGCCAGGTACAGCAGGCAGGAACGGGCTGCCCCCAACCACCAGCTGCCTATTTGTACCTGGCCGGACACAACAATATAGGGAAGCCCTTTTTTTCTTAATTATTTCATGAAATAATTTAAAGAAAATTGACGTGGGGCTTCGCCCTGTTTTTGTGTCCAGCCAGGTACAACTAGGCAGCTGGGGGCTGGAATCCGCAGCGCAGGGAGGCCCAAGCTTTCTGGGCCACCCCCGCTGCAAATTGCAGTCCGCAGCCACCCCGGAAAATGGCGCGTTCATAGAAGCGCCATCTTCTGGCGCTGTACCCAACTCATCCAGGGCCCTGATGCGGTGGCTCACTGGGTAATAAAGGGGTTAGGGCCAGCTTGGCATTATCAGCTGGCCCTAAGCCCGAAATTCATGGGGTCACGCCAATATTAGACATGACCACCATGAATTTCTAGTAAAGTATTTAAAAAAAACACAACACCCAGAAAAAAGTCCTTTAATTGAAATAAACACACAATTCTTTATTGTTCTAAATTAAACCATACTTACCATCACGCCCATTCCAGCTGAAGCCAACGATCTCCTGCAATAAAAGTAAAATAATAAAGCAACATCATCCTTACCTTTCCATGGCTCCCACGACAGCTTCAGCTCTGCTACATCGAGATGACAGGCTGGACCGCAGCAGAACGCTGCCATCCAGCCTGTCATCCCGCAGACACTGAGAAGCGCAGGCTTGCTTGCGCTCCACAGTGTCTCTCTGTGAGGGCATCCAGATGAGCCGAGTTAATGTCCAATGAACTCGGCTCACCTCATGCACGTCACTGACAGCGTGGGAAAATTCTCCTGCACTCAGCGCTTCAGCGTGGGAGAATTCTCACACTGAAGCGCTGAGTGCAGGAGAATTCTCCCACGCTGTCAGTGACGTGCAGGAGGTGAGCTGAGTTCATTGGACATGAGCTCACCTTATGCACGTCACTGACAGCGTGGGAAAATTCTCCTGCACTCAGCGCTTCAGCGTGGGAGAATTCTCACGCTGAAGCGCTGAGTGCAGGAGAATTCTCCCACGCTGTCAGTGACGTGCAGGAGGTGAGCTGAGTTCATTGGACATGAGCTCACCTTATGCACGTCACTGACAGCGTGGGAGAATTCTCCTGCACTCACCGCTTCAGCGTGAGAATTTTCCCACGCTGTCAGTGACGTGCATGAGGTGAGCCGAGTTCATTGGACATGAACTCGGCTCATCTGGATGTCGTCACAGAGAGACGCTGAGCAGCGCAAGCAAGCCTGCGCTTCTCATTGTCTGCGGGATGAGAGGCTGGATGGCAGCGTTCTGCTGCGGTCCAGCCTGTCATCTCGATGTAGCAGAGCTGAAGCTGTCGTGGGAACCATGGAAAGGTAAGGATGAGGTTGCTTTATTATTTTTCTTTTATTGCAGGAGATCGTTGGCTTCAGCTGGAATGGGCGTGACGGTAAGTATGGTTTAATTTAGAACAATAAAGGATTGTGTCTTTATTTCAATTAAAGGACTTTATTCTGGGTGTTTGTGTTTTTTTTAACTTTGACTATGGGGTTAGTAATGGGGGTGTCTTATAGACGCCTCTCCATTACTAACCTGGGCTTGATGTCAGCTGGCATTATAAGCTGACATCAACCCCAACCCTATTACCCCCTGCCACCGCACCAGGGCAGCGTGGAAGAGCGAGGCTAAGTGCCAGAATTGGCGCATCCTATGAATGCGCCATTTCTGGGGCGACTGACGGCTGGTGTTTCTAGTCTGGGAGGGGGCCAATATTCATGGCTCCCTTCCTGGGCTATTAATATCAGCGCCCAGCTGTCTGCCTAGCCTTTGCTAGCTATTAAATTAGGGGGGACCCCACGTCATTTTTTTGGGGGGGGTCCCCCATTTTAATAGCTAGTAAAGGCTATGTATTCAGCTGGGGGCTGATATTAGTAGCCTGGGAAGCTCCGTGGGTATTACCCCCTTCCCAGGCTTCAAACATCTGCCCCAGCCGTCTGCTTAACCTCCGCTAGAGCCTAAAATTAAGGGGAACCCCACGTCAATTTTTTTAATAATAAATCCTTTATTTTAATACTAAATGACAAGTACAGTAACCAACACTATCACTGTACTTCATATATATGTGACTGACATGTTTCTATCTATCTAATCTATGTGTGAAGCTCTATTCTGTCTGTTATAAATTGTCGGGTACAGATGCTGAATTGCCGGCCGGCTTTTTTAAAGAGACAGTGCATGAAAACACTATTATTTTTTTTGATAAATCCTTTACGCTAAATGACAAGTACAGTAAGCAACACTGTCACTGTACTTCGTATATATGTGGCTGACATGTTTCTATCTATCTAATCTATGTGTGAAGCTCTATTCTGTCTGTTATAAATTGTCGGGTACCGCTGCTGAATTGCCGGCCGGCTTTTTTAAAGAGACGGTGCATGAAAACACTATTATTTTTTTTGATAAATCCTTTACGCTAAATGACAAGTACAGTAAGCAGCACTTTCACTGTACTTCGTATATATGTGGCTGACATGTTTATATCTATCTAATCTATGTGTGAAGCTCTATTCTTTCGGTTCTAAATTGTCGGGTACCGGTGTATGCCGCTGCTGAATTGCCGGCTTTTCATGTTTCACTGTTGGCACTGTTCCCATCGATTTGGGCAATCACTGTAATGCCACAACCACCATGGCTGTGGCATTACAGTGAGTGGCAGACAATCCCTGCATGATTGGTGCTCTAAATAGCGCCAGACATGCAGGACACGCTTTTGGTGCACGAACAGTTATCGAACATAACCTCGAACAGCCGAATTTTTTGCAAATCGTTCGGGTTCGTCGAACAACTCGAACACCGCCCAAAACAGCTCGAATTTGAGATTGGCGAACAGTTCTAGTCGAACACCGCTCATCTCTAGAAGACGCCTGTGTGAAGCTAATTTCTTACCAAGAAGTCCCTGCAAAAAGTACGAAAAGTGGACAGTAGAAGATTGGAAATGGGTGATTTGGAGTAATGAGACGAAAGTCAATAGACTAGGCTCTGATGAGTGCAAATAGGTCTGGAAAAAACAAGGTAAAAAGGGGCTAACGGATTGAGAAATTGAAGGAACTGTCAAGTTCAGTGGAAGAAGCCTGATGATATGGGGTTGTTTCACAGCCAAAGCCATTGGATATTTCACCATGATCAATGGTGGTCTCAGTGCTGAAAAATATATATATACTCAAGGAGATGCAACAAAAATTTGAGGAAACGGGCTATCCTCTTGACTTGTTACAACAATCCATGCAATCTCCAATTTGTACACGCACCCCAACATCTAACCGGATCCCGTTTGTACATAAATACCATCCGGCAGCATTCATACTCCATAAAAAAATCTGACAACACTGGAACATTCTTAAAAGCGCCTATCCATCTGTACCTGAATTAAATTATCCTTCCCTCCCATGTTTCAAAAGAGACCCTAATATTAAAGATCGTCTCATCCATGCCGATTTTGGCATGGCAAAAAGCTCGCCATGCCAGGGGTTTCTGGAGACACCAAAGACTGGTACGTTCCTTTGTCATCAGTGCTACCAATGTGGCAACATTCTCCGTGGGAACACCATATATCATCCTCACTTGGGTAAACAATATCCCATCAAAGATTATCACATGATTAATTCCACTTTTGAAGTATGCCTCATCAAGTGCCCCTGTGGCCTTATTTATATAGGTAAAATGACCCAGCCCATTAGGGATCGTATTTCTAAGCACAAGTCCACCATACGCTAAAAGAATTTGCTGCTCCCATTACCATACCATTTTGCATCGGCCAATCATTCAGTGTTTCAATTGAAATTTCAGGTGATTGAGCATGTCCCTCCACCACGACGTGGAGGGGACTGCATTCGCATGCTCAAATACAGGGAGGCCTACTGGATACACAAATTGCAATCTTTAAGTCCTAGAGGTCTTAACAGGGAATTTGACCTCCTCTTGTACACTTGAACGGTTCATAGTTGTGATTACTACGACATTGTTCTACTTAAAGCCCCCTACATGTTTTGTAATAATCTCTTTGAGACTTGTTCCTGTGCCATCACTGTCTCAGCAATGTATATGACCCAATTATGCTAGTTTTTGACTCTGACCATAAGAATTTCCAGTGAATATGTTCGATTCCATTATGATGGTTCTCCCTGAAGATAACTTGATATAAGGTATAGTATTTGCATAAGTACTAATTGATCTATTCATATGTCTAACAAATACCTTGTTATTTTCTAGAATCTGCCTTAACATCCACATTTCCCCTCCTGATTCCCATCCTACACCTCCGGACCATCCCTTACAACCTTGGTTCCACCCATTCTTGTCATCCCCAGTAATGGACGCTATCTGTAGCACTGTGGAACGCATAATATCGGTGGTGGAATGCACTCGGTGCGTCACCTCCGCCCATGTGATCCACCGACATCCAATAAGACCTGTCGATGTCATCGTGGCGTCATTTCCGGTCTCGCAGGTTAGGACCTGCAGGACCGGAAATGACACCACGATGACTGGAGCACATCCACGGCGTATACATCACACTGACACCAATCCTGGGCTCCTAATTGCCTCTAGATTCTGCCCAATCTCTATTTAAATGCCCTTCTAGCATTTCTCTCCTGGCGCCAAAAGGAACAAACGGTGGATACCGTGCTCCCACTGCCAGGACTTCCTCCTCCACTTTCAGTTTGCACTAGGGGTATTTTTCCCCTGCTTCTACCATTCCTGCTATTAGACTGGTACTTCCATTAAATCTATATACTCACCTTCTTTATGTATCCAGAGCTACCGCTCCTTTGGACACCTGTCCATTACAGGCTCACCGGTTACAATTTACTGGTACGCTTTTCATCCTTTTTTCTTTTTCCTTCCCCTTTTTCCCTGTCCCCATCCCTTTGTACCCATTGACATGTGTTGATTCCTGTCGTTTACTGATATTGTCATTGTTATATTCACTTTGATACATGACTATTTTTACTGTGACCTCACACTTGTACCACCATTTATTTCTGTTTTGTTATTTTATTTTGGTACACTGATGAAGGTTAACTGTGACCGAAACATTTACTTTTATTTTTTGTACTTCATTTCCCCTATTAAAATTTGATAAAGAATCTATTTGAGTCATATGAGTGCCAAGTTTTTCAATATAGACTATTGGCTTTGGACCTTACTTGTGCACCAACCCACTCCAGGAGTGCGGTAGTTTTTTGTATACTCAGTGCTGAGCTATGTGTGAGTATCCAACAAGACAAGTTACTTTGCACACTCCAGTACTATGGGTATGAATAGGATGACATAGTGTTCCAGCAGGACAAAGACCAGAAGCATACATCGAGATTGGCGAAAAAATGGTTCAATGACAATGAAGTAGAGGTGCTGGATTAGCCTCCACAGTCCCCAGACCTCAACCCAATTGAACCCTTATGGATAGAGTTGAAGAAAAAACTGTATACATACCCAAGTGAGTCGACCAGTATGCACCAACTTTGGGAATGTGTAGAAGAGACCTGGGATCAGATTTTGGTCAAGACATAATTGAATCTGATCAAGAGCATGCCCAGAAGGATTCAGGTAGTGTTGAAAGACAAAAATGGATTTATAAAATATTTAAACAATAATAAAAATTTTAATTTAGATTTCTGGAGCAAAACAGTAACAATGCAGTGACATGACAAGAATCTGCATAACTAATCATAGGCAAAATAGTCGCAAGTCAAATTTATGTATGAGATAGCCAAGATGATTGTCTATAAAATAATGGTAGTCTCATGTTCTAAGTAGTAGTGGATAGTGAGATATAGAGCTTGAAAGTCAAAAGTTCAAAACATTGTTACCCTTTTGCTCATCACTGTATATATAGCGCTGTCCTCAGTAGTGTAGCTACCAGGAGGGCAGAGGGTGAGGTCACCCCAGACCCCTGAATCATAGAGGCCCACCCGAATCTTACACCACTCCAAACTGTATCTCTGTGGGCAGCACACCAATACAGTTCATCTTTACATTCTGAATGGCCTCACTATCTTTGCACCCCATATACTATACAATACCATCAATTTTTGTGTTCGAACAGTCTTAGAGGGATCTATCCACTGTGGGTTAGTGTCAGACCAATAGCGGTGGTTTTGTTTGTTAACTTCACCATTCACAAAAAAGTTTGCCTCATCACTGAACATAATGTTCTGTGTAAACTGAGGGTCCTGTTCCAATTTTTGTTTTGCCCATTCTGCAAATTCAGTGCGCCGATCTGGGTCATCCTAATATCCGCCGAAGGGATGTTTGACTGATGCCACTCTCAAGTGACATGCGGCGAGTTCTACGCTGTGGGCTCTTGCTGAATGAAGCTAGGACAGCCACTGATGTTTCTTCATTAATGACAGTTTTCTTGAGTCCACATTTTGGCAAATCCAACACTGAACCTGTTTCACGAAATTTGGCAAGCAGTTTGCTAACTGTAGCATGGGAGATGGGTGGTCTCGTAGGGTGTCTTGCATTGAAATCTGCTGAAATGACCTGGGTACTGCGTTCATCAAACATCAACACAATTTCTATCCGCTCCTCATGTGTTAACCTCTGCAACATGTCAATGGCTGTAAACAAAGAGAAACTTGTAAGTAACTCATGAAAGAATAAAGTTACGTTAAAACCAAGCACACCATTGTTTTTCTTATGAAATTCTCAATAAGTCTGATGTGTCACATGACCCTTTTCCCAATGAAAAAAATAAAGTTGGATCCAAAATGGCTGACTTCAAAATGGCCACCATGGTCACCACCCATCTGGAAAAGTTTTCCCCCTCCGATATACTAATATGCCACAAACAGGAAGTTGATATCACCAACCATTCCCATTTAATTTAGGTGTATCCATATAAATGGCCCACCCTGTAGTGTCCTCTCCAATTTACTGCCCATTTATCATACAACAGTATATCCACCTCCCAATCCAACCATAGATATCATCTAATCCTTTGTATTACTTGGATATTTGGGTTATTGTTGTGGATTTATCACTGCTAAAATCAGTAGAAATTACACCTGAATTACATTGTATGGCAGTAATGACATTGTGTCACCTTGTAAAAGGTTTCAGAGGTCAAGGTAGATAATTAAAGTCCATTTCATCTATATGCTAATGAATTGGCTGCGTGACCTGGTCTGGTCCCTTTAAATAACATCTGCTGCTCCTGTTGATGACACCACGGAATGTTGTGGTTTCTGGCTCCGCCCCTTTGCATTATGACATCACACACATTATATAAGGAGCTGCAGAGACAACATTCCATCTGAAAGTTGCAGTTATTGGAGAGAGAGGTAAGTCGGCTCTATGTCACCTCTTGTTGTGTCCTTCATTCTCTTCTTTCATCTATTTCTCATTTATTTTTTATTCATTAAGGATTCTTTATTCTATATAATACAACAGGTCCAAAATAAATACTGAACCCCTCAGATTAGGTGACGTACATGTTTTACAGCATTTCTTCCAATAGTAAAGACAGATACATCCCGTCACATCCTATATATCCAAGTGCAGAAATGACAGTGATTTACCGATTCTCCATCACATCTTATTGGTTTCTGACTTACTTGCTCATCACATCCATAGAATAGTTATAGAATAATTATAATTGAAAGAATCCCCTCAGCCATAACTGGAACACAACAACTTCTCAATTTTTGGGCCATGTATTGTTTTACAATCATTCAAATCTTGGAGATGAACGTTATATCCTGTAAAGCGAACACATGTAACCTGAAGATGCAGTAATTATGTAATTGTCTGGTGTTATTGAGACATATAGTGATATACAATCCAGATCAAAAACTTAAATCCAACCAATATTGGGAAATACCTGTACAACACCAATGTATATACATATTAGCTCCATATATAGTGAAACTATTTAAATAGTTCCCCATATTGGTAGGATTCCTATTGTTTGATCTCTAGTGTATTGAGCAATGCACTTCAATGGAAGCTGGCAGTAACAGCCACCACTTGGAAGATCACGGAATGTTGGGGTTGTTGATTCCGCCCCCATTAGATACTTCATGTGATGTCACTGAATGTTATGGTTGTTAGCTCTGCCCACATTAGCTCTTATTTTTCATGTCATGGAATGTTCTCGTTGCTGGTTTTGCCCCCATCATCTACTATTTGTAATGTTTTGGTTGTTGGTCCCTGATTTGGCACCCAGATAAGCCAAGCTGAAGGATGATGATAATGGACTTTATCTTGTTACCTCATGAACATTCTTGGTGTTGCCCCTCAGGAGGTGGCCAGTTGACATTTACTTGTGTTCAACTATATAAAGTGTGCTGCTTATCTGATGGTTAGTGCTGCGCTCACTCATTACTAGTGATGGGCGAGCACTAAAATGCTCGGGTGCTCATTGCTTGAGCCAAGCACATTCGAATACTCGGTTGCTCGACTCGAGCAATGAGCCCAATGTAAGTCTATGGGAAATTCAAGCATTTTTCAGGCGGGTCTTCTATACTGTTATTGCATATGCAGTGAGTGGCAGGTCTGCCCAAAATTTGGAAACACCCCAATACCCCTTTGAAAATTTGGATGCACCCCAATACCCCTTTGAAAATTTGGACGCACCCCAAAACCCCTTTGAAGAGACTTAGAGGATGTTCCCATAATTAGGAAGTGGGTCTCCCATACTGTTTGCCTATGCAGTGAATGCAAGGGTTGCCAAAAATTTGGAGGCACTCCAATGCCCCTTGGAAGAGACGTGGAGGTCGGAGGGCCTCCTGAAAACAATGTTCCCATTATTAGGAAGTGGGTCTCCCATTGTGTTTGTCTATGCAGTGAATTCAAGGGTTGCCAAAAATGGGCACTCGGCATGATGGGAGGAAGGAGGTTCAGGGTGAAGAATATGTGGTCCACACTCACGGCTACTGAGAATTGACCGTGTGGAAGACAGGGTGGTGGTGGTGGTGGCTAAGTGACTGGAAGCATTATCTGCTATCCAACCAATAACCTTTTCACACTGCTCTGTATTCAATAGTGGTGTTCTGCGGTCCCCTATTAATTGGGACAGGAAGGTCGAGCGAGAAGATGTGGGTGTTTGTTGTGGCACAATTTCAGATTGCCCACGACCTTGGCCTCTGCATGCACCATCACATCAACTTCCCCGTCCCTTGCCACGTGCCTTGCCCATCTTAAATGAAGGACAATATCTTCCACGCTCACTACAAATGGCTGAATTTGGAGCGAACTTATATGTGATCCGTGTGACGGACAAACCACAGTTTTAAATAGCTGGCCTGTAGGTGACTATTTTGAACAGCAAACTTGTGTCAATAGCTTCACTGACACACTGAAATTTTTTTAATGGAGGCCAGAAATGGCAGTATTTTCAGTGCAAATATATGTGATCTGTGCGACGGACAAATCACAGTTTTAAATAGCTGGACCTGGCTGTATTCTGCAATGCCAACAAGCAAATAGCGCAGAAAAACGGTGTTCTCTGGTTTGCATTTTAAGCAAATAATGAGGATTAAGATCCAAAATAAAATTATTCCTGGCCACTGAGACCTGGGCCTATTTCTAGAAATATTTAACAGCAGCAGCAGCAGCAGACAAAACTGGAATAGAGCCTCTTGTGCTATATGCACTGCAGTCTGCTATATACACTGCCTGCCTGATATCTCTGCAGATGGATTAGTCCTCAGAAGGACTGTTTGTTGAGATGGATATGTGACTCTAATATCGTTTTGTATACCTACACTAACTAGAAACAAGAAAATCTCTCCCTAGCTCAGCAGCACCTCTCCCTACACTGTCTGATTCTGGAGTGACTGTGACAAGCACGGCGGTGTCAGTTCTGATATAGACCTGATGACGCTGTGCAGCCATCCAATCACTATAATGCCACAACCACCATGGCTGCAGCATTACAATGAGTGGCAGGCAATCCCTGCATGTTGATTGGCGCTCTAAAGAGCACCATATATGCAGGGAGGGGACCCGAGCGCCCGCCGAGCAACCTGGAAATACTCGTCGAGTGCCGAGCATCTCGAGTAGTGAGATGCTCGAGCGAGCACCGAGCAGTAGCGAGCATGCTCGCTCATCACTACTCATTACATGTAAGTGCATTACTCTGTCTGGGTCTCCTACCACATCCAAAATATATTGAACCCCATATTAGAGCCACCACTCCTGAATTTGTCTCTTCCTATCCTACCCCTGGTATATGGGGAGAGATATCTACTCCTGTGGGAGGGATAGTTTATAGTGGCGTGGATGGAGCACACTTGATCACTCCAAAAAATAAACCAGGAGGAGATAGACAGGATGACTGAGGCACAATTGTCACCTCAGGCCTCCACCTATCCTGGACAGGTTGGGAGTTAAACTAGCAAATAAACTAAATAAATATGCTAATATAATGAATGGAATAGTGAAACAATAAGTTCTATTCATACTCTTAATGAGGAGGCTGCTCAGGTTAGGAAGGTAGCCCTTCACAGAATTACCCTTAACTACCTGTTAGCAATTGAAGGTGGAACTTGTGCTGTTATAGCTGAGGAATTCTGCTTCTGGATTGAAGATGCACATGATTAAAATGAGAGAAACATGGACATGGTAAAAGAGCTGCAACAAAAAGCTAGAGACATACATCCAAGGAGGGATGGAATTCCTTCTTCTGGATGGAGTCTATCAGAGTTTGGTTAAACAATATACTCTTAACTTTGCTAAAGCCAATAGTGGTAGTGATAGGATTGATTGTATTCATCTTGATTGCCTGGAAATTATTAATGTGATGTGTTTCTCATTGCAGGAAATGAATTATACTTTGGAATCACTGTCGACACAGACAGAAGAGGACCAATAATATGTCCGCCCCTGATTTTAACCATAGGAAGGATGACACTACAGCTACAGAGGTGACCGTCTGATAGCCTAGCTCGACTACCCACCTCTCCTGAAGACCCTTTCAGCCTTTTGAGACTTGGGTGGAGGACATCATCTCTGAAAATAGGGTCCCAGAGCTGCACCCCAACAGTTTGAGCAGCACTCTCACTCTCCGGAGTGTTTCTTGTGGTGGGATGCAGGTCTGGACAACAGTCGTCTGTCGTCCTTCTATTAGATAGATAGGAATGAATGTATGTGTGTGTATGCTTTAATAAAGATTGAGGAATGCTTAGATGAAATGACAACTATAAGGCAGCCAGGAATGGATGTCAGACATCCCATCATCTATGCAGACTAGCTGTATACTTTGTGTAGTACGGGCTGTCAAAGGGGTCATTTCACAATAGGCAGGAACATAGTTAGCTAGGTTACATAATGTGTAATAATGAAACTATCAAAGGGTGAGGTACTGTGGAAGAAATGACAATTCCATTGTCCTCCCTTTGATCTTAATATCTCTACATTTTGTATAATAATTAGAAAATGTTCAATAAAAACAATTTGAACAAGAAATAGAATATCTTTTCGTGACTCCTTCATGAACATTGTGTATACTAAATACTAAAATACTGTAAGAGCCGCCCCCGGCTGAGCCAAGCTGAAGGGGGAGAATGGACTTTATCTGGTCACTTCATGAACATTCTTGATGTTGTCCCTCAGGAGGGGCCAGTTGGCATTGTAGATGTGTATAACCTTATAAAATGTGCTGCTTATCTGATGGTTAGTGCTGCGCTCACTCATTACATGTAAGTGCATTACTCAGTCACTAAGCGCTCGCTCACACAGTCATCGATTCTCTCATGCGAGAGAATAGGGCCGATTATGCTGATGTCACTTGGAGCAAACTCTGTCAGAGTTTGAGCCAAGTGTAATCTTAGGCCACGTTCACACATACAGTATTTGGTCAGTATTTTACATTAGTATTTATAAGCCAAAACCAGGAGTGGAACAATCAGAGGAAAAGTATCATAGACACATGTGCACCACATCTGCATTTTTCACCCACTCCTGGTTTTGGCTTACAAATGCTGATATAAAATACTGACCAAATACTGAACATGTGAACGTTGCCTTAGTGTGATCTAACTCTGTTGCATAAGAGAATCGTATCATAGGTGCGGAAAAGACAGAGAACTTTTTAGTTCTCCAGCTTCTCTATTCTCTGTGTCCACGGTAATGGGACTGCACTTGGATGACATCCGAGTGCAGTCTGATATTTTACAAGCATGCTACAATTTTTTTTATCATGCCGTATCTACATGAGAAAAAAATTGCAGATCTGCACTGCCCCGTATTATAACATTGGGCCTACTGCTACCTGATAAAACATCAGATAGCACTCAGCTATGTTATATTGTCCTGTGAGTGGGCCCTTATTGTAATAAACTAACTTTCTTTTCCCTTGCAACAGCTGTCATAACATTGGTTTATTACCCAAACATGACCCTCGTCTATTACTGAGAGCTGTAGAAGACCATGTACACTCCAGCAGTAATCACTTACATTTCCTTTGTGTAATATGATTATAGTTGAGCCACCCCCCTGTAGTGTTCAGGTTCGGTTCGGTTCGTAGAACACCGGTATGTTCGCCGAACTGTTCGTCGAACACCGTTAAAACCAATGGCAGGCAAACAAAAACACATAGAAACACATAGAAAACACCTTCAAAGGTGTCCAAAAGCTGACAAACTGCTCAGAAGACACAACTAACACATGGAAAAGTGACAAGTACATATAGTCATGCGAAAAGAAAAGAGGTGGAGGAGTAAAAGGAGGGGGAGACACAGATATAGGCATGTCATGCCCTTCTAAAATCAAGAAAGGCTGGAGTAAAAATCTAAAATCAGCCTACCAACACCCAGACGTCGTGACAAGAAAATTAAAAAAAGAAATATCTTTAGGTAGAATGGCGGTTCCATTCAGAACACTTTCCTTACAAGACGTAGTGGTATCCCCGTTGGGAGTCGTGCCAAAAACGGAACCCAATACATTCGGACTAATCCACCATTTGTCATATCCAAGGGGCAGGTCAGTAAACGACAACATCAACGTGGAACCAGGAACAGTAGTATATACTGTACATCCTTTGACAAGGCAATCAGGCGGGTCAAGAAGTTGGGAAGGGCCACCCTAATGGCCAAAACAGACATTGAGGGGGCGCCTATTGGGCTGCTTCTGGGAAGGAGCATACTATATAGATCGCTGTTTGCCCATGGGGTTCTCCAGATCCTGCTCACTATTTGAGGCGTTTAGTTGCTTCCTCGAATGGGTTGTCATGGACGTTTCTAAGGGGGCACATATTATCCATTACCTCGACAACTTCTTATGCCTGGGCCCAAAAGATTCACCACAGTGTGAATACACGCGGCAGTCCACCTGTGAGAAGGAGAGAGCTGGAGGGAGAGCGGACACCACAGAGCCGAGGAGTTACATTGATGACATCTTAATAATCTGGACTGAGTCTGAACGAGAACTTCTAAATTTCCATGACGAATTCAATACATTTCATCCCACCATAAACTTGACATTGGACTACTCAAAAACGGAAATCAACTTCCTGGATATCACCATAAAAATTCAAAATGGTTCAATCCAGACCTCGGTGTATTGGAAACCTATTGACCATCCCACACACCTCAGACGGGGACAGCTGTCACCCAAAATACATTAAAAAGTCCATCGTCTACAGTCAGGCCCTTAGATATAATTGTATCTGTTCCAGCCCAAAGGACAGGGATAAACACTTAAACCATCTTAAAAAAGACAATTTTAAATCAAGGCTACCACCCCACCTCCTTTGATGATCAGATCATTAGGGCCACAAGGATCCCTAGAAGTCAATTACTTCAATACGGAGAAAAAGAGGAAAATAATTGTCTTCCTCTGGTGGTGACCTACAACCCACAGCTTGAGGTACTAAGAAAAACTGCTAAAAAACATCATATCCTAGGGTTTGGAGCGGATGGATTCTGTTTCAGGACTCACCTGATTTTCATGACCTATTCTAATAGTTTCAACAGATGCTTGCGATTGGGTTCATAATTAGTCACAACGGCATAAGGACCCCCCCTCCCACTCTCCCTTGACCCTCTGTCTTTTCTTCTCTCTTTTCTCCCTCCTTTTCTTTTTTCTTTTTATATGGGCTTTTCAGATACAATATAGAAATTGCCTCAACATATGATCCTCTTATAGGCGGATATCTTATAAACATTATATTGTTCAATACACTATCATTTGAATTGTTATTTGAAAAAAGTGACACCATTTGAACTTTGGACATTTTTTATATGTCTATTTTGTTATATTTTCTTCAAAGTCGAATACAAAACAATACATTTTTTCTTGATCTGCAAACTGTAAAATGATTCATAATTAATTGATGTTTAATTGATATTTAATAAAACAGATTGAATATAAAAACTTCATATCCTATACAAAAGTGATTGGCATAATTATAAAAGGAGAAGAAAAGAAAAAATGTGTTTGAAAGCACTCAGGATCACCAAAAATACAAATAAATAATAATATTGAAGTTTATTAAACAAAGAAAAAAACAAAACAATTAAAAACACTTAAAGGGAATCTGTCACCCCCTGGGACCTATCAGACCACTAATATGGGGATACAGGTGATAGAAATGTGAATCTATACTTACCTGTATGGCCCATATTGGCGGTCTTGTGGCTGTGAAATTGCTTTTTATTACTTGTGGGTTATGCTGTGTTTCTGTCCGGGGGACGGGAAGAAATCCCACCTACTTTTTTAATTAAAATATTTCTCCCCTCCCCTGCACGTCACAGAGCCCTGTGACGTGCAGTACCCATGGCCGGATCCTGCGCCTGCTCACTTGACCTGTTATTTCCCTGCCGTCTGTGTACAAGTGTAGAGCAGGGATCTAGTGCGCAGGCGCCGGGAAGTCAGAGTGACTCGCCTGCGCACAAGTTCCCTGCTCTACACTTGTAGATCTGGCCATGGGAACTGTGACGGGCAGGGGAGGTGAGAAATATCTTAATTAAACTGTGACGGGCAGGGGAGGTGAGAAATATTTTAATTAAACAAGTAGGTGGGATTTCTTCCCGTCCCCCGGACGGGAGCACAGCGTAACCAACAAGTAATAAAAAGCAATTTCACAGCCGCAAGACTGCTAATATGGGACATACAGGTAAGTATAATACCTCATCTAATTGATACATATAAATATCAAACAATCTCCTCCTATGTATCAGGTGCCAAAATATCTAAAGCTACTCTGGACAAGCAGTTTGTGACGCCCTCCCTGAGCCGTTTGGGGGGTGTACTCAGACGGAGGGCCGGTGGTATGGTGTGGTGGGATGTCGTCGTGGCCGTGGCCCGATCCGTGCCCAGGGCTGTCACAATAAAAAGATGGGCTTTTGGATGAGTGGTTGTTCGACTACGCCACCTGTGGTTTCTGGTGAAGGCCACCAGCACTGCAACAGTCCTCTGAGGCTGATGTTCTGGCAGCTTGGTTGGTACTACTCCCCACAGGTGGAGCGGCGCCTCAGGGCAGCGTAAGAAGAGAGAGGGGGTATACAGAGTAGAGCGCTGGCGGGTGCAGAGCCGCGGAGGAATGAACAGTCAGAGGCAGTAATTGAAGTCATCCAAGTCTTTACTCACAGTTGTGCTTTCTCAGCTCAGAGCTTCTCTCTGCTGTCACACGGCGAGCTGTGGCCGCCAGGGTGGGGTTTAGCACACTCCGGGTACTTCAGGTGCACTTGACAGGACCCCCGCTCTAGCGTGTTCCTCTCTCTGGTTGTACTTGTACTGCCTTGTGTCCCCCACTGAGTCCCGTACAGGTACTGCGATGTCCTATATGGGTAACTTGTAGCTCCCGGACAGACTGGGTGCCCTTTTTGGTGACTGTGGTGTGAACGTGGCGTTAGGCAGGGTCCCTCTGGATAAACGCAGATTAAGGAATACAGGTGGCAACTCTGCTCCGTCCGTATCCCCTGGGATCCATTTAAGCCTCCAGACTTTTCTGACAGGGACGTGAAGTGCAAAGTCAGATAATCGGGGACCGGTACCCCCTCTTGCGGCAGGGTCTCTCTGGAAGGGCCAGAATAAAGGTTGCAGGTGGCAACTCCACTCCGTCCGCACCCCCCTGAGATCCTTTTGCCTGTGGAGCTTTTCTCCTCTGCTCCCCTCCTGGGCCTTCTTGGTTGGACTCTGACCGGGGACAGAGCCGGCTATAACTCAACTCTGCCCCAATCCCCCGTCTCGAGGCCTGAGACCGGGAACCGCAGACCCCTGAGCCGGCCGCAGCCTTGTGCTGTCAGACCGTCTCAAAGACTCACGACTAAAGACACGGTTATAAAATTGGCCTCTGATTATTTATGATTCTATTAAGTGCTACAGTAAAGTGCTTCCTCCACGCTCACTAACTACATGGTTCCCCCTGACTATTGGTTCCCCCCAACTCCTCTATTCGAGGTCGGGGCAGCACTATGGTGCTTTAGACCTCCCTGCAGCACGGGAGTGGTGTAGTGTTGAGTGTGTGGTTGGGGTCCTGTGTGGTGCTCCATCCTTACCTCGGAGAGGAGATACCACACCTCGTTCTGAGGTGCTGTACCCCTGTGGCGACTGAACCCTCAGGGGCGCCACATTCCCCCCTGGTGAAACACAGCACGTCCGCGGGCTGCAATAGAGTAAAAGATTGGTACATTTCAAACATTCAAAAAATTTTAAATGCTTTGTAAACAATAAACAATCTTCCCTTTATGGGAGGCTCAGATACTTTAACGTTACAGGATATATGGTATAAACATATTCAACATTAAAGAGACATTATGCATGTAGAAAAATATTATAGAAAAAGTGTTAGCTCAGCAGCATGAGGGACCTGTCCAAAACCCTCAACGTAAGCCCTGGGGTGGCTGCAGGGCATGAAGATCCCGAGTTGGACCTCCAGTAGAGCCACAACCAGACAGGTTTTGCTTCTGAGGTCAGAGGTAGAGATGATTTCGCATAAAACCAATAGGGGGCACCTAAATAGGTGCAAACTATGTACAATGTTAGTCTGTCTGCTGCTCAATGTCCGCAGGGACAAATGTTTGTTTCAGATAAACCGGGTGTAAAGACGAGCATGAAAACAAATAAAAGTTCACACAACAGGGAGGTGTATCCGCCGGGGCTGCTCAACAGTGGGATCCCCACCGGGGAAAAGGCTCGTGCTTGCCGACGGAGCCTGACCGGTCCTCTGTGACCAGGTGCGTGGGAGCATCTTCTTTAAACACCCTGTGGACATCCAGGGCATACCACCCACGCTCCCCGTGGTGGCGGGTGAAGGACACCAGATCACCCGGGTAGAGATTCCGGCCAGGGTGGCCCTGCTCCAGCTACAGCTCGACGTCCCGCCGGTTGACGAAGACGTCCCAGTTAAACTGTGGGCTACGGATGAAGCCCCATCCTGCCTCCTGGTGGAAGCGCACGATAAGGCCTTCCTCCCGGGGGCTTGGACGGATGGCCTCCTCCTGATGGTCCTTTGTTTTAGCAGCTTTGGCGTGCACCTCCAGGCGCTCACAGCGGATCCTCCTCTCTCGCCGCTCCTTCTCGAGCTGGAGGAGCTCCTTACGGCAGAACTGCTCCCACCTCCGCGCTTCAGACAGGGTCTCCCGGAGGAAGGCCATCAGGTCCCCCCCCCCCTGGTTGTTCCAGGAAACTCTTCTGCCGCCAGGCAGGCGACCGGAGGTGCAGGCAGCGGCAATAACAGGGGGCGTTGCTGGCCCTCAATTGGTGCGGACCGGTCCGGGTTGGGGCAGGTGTGCACCCAGGAGAGTGCAGGATTCTCCGGATTGGGAGTCGGGAGGCATAGTAGGCCTCCGGGAGTGGCAGTGGCTTGGGCCTCGACCTCCAGAGCCATGAGTTGCACCCAAACGATGGCGCCCGGGGACAGGGGTGACGGCAGGAGATCTAGGAGGGCTTCGGTGCATCCCGCGCCCGGGATAGGGGTTTCGGCCTTACCCGCTCTTGGGCTGCACAGGGCCTCCTGGGCTTCCTCCGCCTGGGCTGGGGCCTCAGTAGTCAGGCGCGACGAGCTTTGGTGGCGGGCCTTGATCTTGCGCAGCACCTCTTCCCTCCATTCGGCAGCGGCCAGTTGTTGGGTCTCTTCGACCCTCCGGGTCAGATCCTGCGTTTCACCGCGGAGGAACTCGGCCTCCTCCACGGTCAGGTGTATTCTCTCCATAGTGAGGGAGGTGGCAGCTGGTGGGCCAGCGACGGAGGGCATCTCCTTCGCGGCGTCCATCTCTGCTGCAGGGTGCGGTCTCTCTGGACTTGTTGTGGCTACACCCTGTCTCCTCCTCCTTTTGGGGCGGCTCCAGGGCGGCTGGCTGACGGGCACTCCTTGGGACGTCCCATCCATCTTGACGGACACTACTATGCGGACAGTCTCTGATGCAAGGGGCGGTCTGTATTTTTGGCGCCATTGGGGAGCCAGGCCCACGATAGGAGGTCTTAGGTGGCTGTCGTTTTTGCACATAATGGCGTCCGTTGTTCTTGGGCGGACGCCACATTGAGTGTATAAAGACAGTCTTTTGTGAAACGCGCACAGTACCCGGCGGCAATGGGGATTAACTTCTTCCGTTGCTGCGGGCACGCAATCCTGCCGACTACGCCATGTTTGTGATGCCCTCCCTGAGCCGTTTGGGGGGTGTACTCGGATGGCGGGCCGGTGGTATGTTGTGGCGGGATGTTGTCGTGGCCGTGGCCCGGTCCGTGCCCAGGGCTGTCACAATAAAAAGATGGGCTTTTGGATGAGTGGTTGTTCGACTACGCCACCTGTGGTTTCTGGTGAAGGCCACCAGCACTGCAACAGTCCTCTGAGGCTGATGTTCTGGCAGCCTGGTTGGTACTACTCCCCACAGGTGGAGCGGAGCCTCAGGGCGGCGTAAGAAGAGAGAGGGGGTATACAGAGTAGAGCGCTGGCGGGTGCAGAGCCGCGGAGGAATGAACAGTCAGAGGCAGTAATTGAAGTCATCCAAGTCTTTACTCACAGTTGTGCTTTCTCAGCTCAGAGCTTCTCTCTGCTGTCACATGGCGAGCTGCGGCCGCCAGGGTGGGGTTCAGCACACTCCGGGTAGTTCAGGTGCACTTGACAGGACCCACGCTCTAGTGTGTTCCTCTCTCTGGTTGTACTTGTACCGCCTTGTGTCCACCACTGAGTCCCGTACAGGTACTGCGATGTCCTATATGGGTAACTTGTAGCTCCAGGACCGACTGGGTGCCCTTTTTGGTGACTGTGGTGTGAACGTGGCGTTAGGCCGGGTCCCTCTGGATAAACGCAGATTAAGGAATACAGGTGGCGACTCCGCTCTGTCCGTATCCCCTGGGATCCACTTAAGCCTCCAGACTTTTCTGACAGGAACGTGAAGTGCAAAGTCAGATAATCGGGGACCGGTACCCCTTCTTGCGGCAGGGTCTCTCTGGCAGGGCCAGAATAAGGGTTGCAGGTGGCGACTCCGCTCCGTCCGCACCCCCCTGAGATCCTTTTGCCTGTGGAGCTTTTCTCCTCTGCTCCCCTCCTGGGCCTTCTTGGTTGGACTCTGACCGGGGACAGAGCCGGCTATAACTCAACTCTGACCCAATCCCCCGTCTCGAGGCCTGAGACCGGGAACCGCAGACCCCTGAGCCGGCCGCAGCCTTGTGCTGTCAGACCGTCCCAAAGACCCAAGACTAAAGACACGGTTATAAAAATGGCCTCTGATTATATATGATTCTATTAAGTGCTAAAGTAAAGTGCTTCCTCCACCCTCACTCACTACATGGTTCCCCCTGACTTTTGGTTACCCCCAACTCCTCTATTCTGGGTCGAGGCAGCACTATGGTGCTTTAGACCCCCCTGCAGAACAAGATTGGTGTAGTGTTGAGTGTGTGGTTGGGGTCCTGTGTGGTGCTCCATCCTTACCTCGGAGAGGAGATACCACACCTCGTTCTGAGATGCAGTACCCCTGTGGCGACTGAACCCTCAGGGGCGCCACAAATGTAACACCAAATGTGTAAAGAGGGTCCAATGCCCCTGCAATATCCAAGTCCAGTTCAATCTATTTTAGCTAGCACATATAAAGAACATCTATGCATAGGTATAAATAGCAATTGAAAAAAAGTGCATGTGACAGGGGGCAATGTACAAAATTAATAATGCCAGCAAATCCAAAGTTCATATAAAAGCACAGGTCTAGTAGTTCAAAGCTCAAATAGTCTATAGTAGAAAAAGACCTGTACTGAAACACAGTCTACCTGTTAGTAGACAGCACAGAACCCACTTATACAATACAAGCAGAATGGTTGCTGATAGACCTGTGCATCATCAGTGGCTTCTGGTAGACCTGTACATGATCAAATGGATGAGGGAAGAGCCTGTTCTCCTGTTATGTATATGCTCCTGCCCCAGCATCAGCACATCAAACTCCATAAAACAGACACATTACCTTTGCAGATGATTTTTTTGTGTTTACCAGTGTAATCAGACCCAAATTTAAAATAATGCTTTGTAAAAATAATATCAAGAAGTCACATCAAAACTCCAATCTTCATATCAGATCCAGTGTTATCTTGATATAATTTATTACGTATAATAGTAAATCCTTTATCATTTTGAACACAAGTATATCAACTTTATAAATCTAAAGAACAAATCAAAGTGACTTCTGAGATATCCAGAGTATTAATACACTGCAAAAATCATTTGTAGCTAATGATAGGTGCATTTGTATCCTTATATCAAGATAAGTCTTTGTCTAATGCCAAGATGTCTCATGTTCTATGGACTTTGATTAAAATTTGGGCAAACAAGTCCTTGTGAACTTAGGGTTAAAATATTGATTCTTCAGTCTATATTTAATGCTATCGCCATTATTTTTTACTAGATGGATGGCATTGAATTGAAGTAAAAAGAATATTGCATAATTATTTACCTATCATTAGAACGAGCGACTGGAGATTTCCATTCCCAATCACAATCCACTGCTCTTCTTGGCACAATATATGCATCTGCATCATGTGCACATAAGTATTGGAAGACGACCACCATACCAACTACCACTGCATAAACTAAACTACTATCAGTTCCCAGTGGAGACGTGGCTGTGCTAATTTCATCTTATAATTTATTTATGTTAGTGAACAAACCTTGATTGTGAGAAAAGTAAAATGCGATTCCGCAGCTGCCAATTCAGAGATGGAGACTAGGCCAGCAATATCCAATCACTCCACTGGCAGAACAGGCTACAATATATCAACATAATTCATTTCTGGCATTCAGAAAATATTTGGGAGCAGAATTGTAAAGATTAATGTAGGATTTAGTTTGGAGTGGATATTTATTGTAAGAAACAAACATGATGTGAGTCATGTCTTAAAATCATTTCACTTTAAAGTAATTTTTCTTAAATGGTCACTGTGCTTTCAGACCACTAGATCTCATTTGATGTATTATGGGCAAAAACCCAAAGAGATGAACTTTAATATAAGTTGGTGTGCATGCAGCATGTAAGCGTGTGTTCACACTGGCCACCAAACAGACAAAACCCAAGATAAAAACATAATAAGCAAATACCCCGCAGTAAATAGATAAATATCAATAGTGCATGAAAATAATATAGGATGCTTAATTAACATAATTTTGATTTAAAAAAAAAAGTAAAAGCCACCCCACACGTCAAGGTGACCCTATTCGGGACAGTCCTAACCTCTATTATTAAAAGCTTACCATTTGTCAAGTGACGTACATTTGAATAAGTCCAATATGACTAACCAGATTAATTACAGGTTTTGGTATAAATTATATTACCACATGTCAAACAATTTACCAGTTGGTGCAGTAGATTCTAAGAAAACCAACAGATGCAGCATTGGTGATCTGCATGTTTTGAGTCTGTGTATTTGAATAATTAATTGAAAGGCGGTGTGTTCAAAATAATAGCAGTGTGGAGTTCAATTAGTGAGGTCAATCATTCTGTGAAAAAACAGCTGTGAATCAGGTGGCCCTTATTTAAGGGTGAAGCAAGTATTTGTGTACATTTCTCCTTGAAAGCCTGATAAATATGGTTCGTTCGAGACATTGTTCAGAAGAAATGCGTACTTTGATTAAAAAGTTGATTGGAGAGGGTAAAAGTTATAAAGAAGTGCAGACAATGATAGTCTGTTCAGCTAAAATGATCTGCAATGCTTTAAAATGGAAGACTACCATTCGAATGAGAAAAAAGGAAAGGATGATCCAGCATATCAGGCTAGTTTCTTAAAATAAAACATAGCTTTTATTGTGCTCATTAAAACATTGCTACACATCAATTGTCCATGTGGTGCACTACAAGGATCAGGACCTACGCGTTTCAACGTTTAAGTCTTAATCAGTTGTGTATTTACCATTCGAATGGATCGAATGATAGTCAGAATGGCAAAGGCTCAGCTAATGATCAGCTCCAGGAGATCAAAGACAGTCTTAAGTTACCTGTGAGTACTGTGACAGTTAGAAGACGTCTGTGTGAAGCAAATTTCTTAGCAAGAAGTCCCTGCAAAAAGTACGAAAAGTGGACAGTAGAAGATTGGAAATGGGTGATTTGGAGTAATGAGACGAAAGTCAATAGACTAGGCTCTGATGAGTGCAAATAGGTCTGGAAAAGTTGTGATGTATATACCACCATGTGCGAACCCAGAGGCTGCTGGGGATGTGTTGTCAGGGGTGATGGCCCGGCTTCAGACTAAACACCCAAACTCTCTAACTGTAATTTCTGGGGATTTCAATCGAGTGAAGATCTCATCTGCAATACCAAAGTTCTATCAATATGTCAAATGTCCTACACGGGACAACAACACACTGGATCTCCTCTTTGCTAATGTTAAGAATGCTTATTCATCGGCTGCATTACCCCCCCTGGGGAAATCTGACCACAACCTCATACTATTGTCTCCTGCTTACCAACCAGATGTCCGCAAACAACCAGTGACAATTAAAAAGATAAGGAAGTGGTGTCCAGCAGCAGAGGAGGCGTTACAAGACTGCTTTGATTGTACAGACTGGGAGGTGTTGTGTACCATGAAAGAGAATTGTGATGTTAATGAGATTACTGGCAGAGTTACTGATTACATCAACTTCTGTATGGACATTGTAGTACCTGTTCAAGAGATTCGGTGTATGCAAACAATAAGCCATGGATTACAAAAGAGTTGAAACATTTACTAAACATGAAAAAACTGGCTTTTAAAAGGAGGGACAAGGAGGCGTTGAAAATTATACAGCGAGACCTAAAGGGGAAAATTAAGATTGCCCGTGAGGCATTCAGAGTTAAATTAGAAAATCAATTTGCACAAAAAAGCTCCAGAGAGGTGTGGGCTGGAATGAAGCTAGTGACTGGGTTTAAGGCAAGGTCGGAGCAGGGCGGTGGTGGACTTAGAATGGCTAATGAAATGAATGAGTTCTTCAATATATTCAGCAATAAAGGTGCGGTAGCAGCAGGGAAGGGGGAGGAGGCCGGGGAACAACTAGCTAAATTAACAGGGGGTGAAATAGATCATTTCTCGGTCTCCAAAAATGACGTGAGGGACCAGTTTAGTAAGCTGGCCATTGGCAAAGCAGCAGGGCCTGACGGTCTCAGTCCACGTGTCCTCAGAGTGTGTGCAAATGAGTTGTGTACTGTCTTCCAGCATCTCTTTAACCAGAGCTTACAATCAAAGAGAGTACCAGTGCTATGGAAGACTTCCTGCCTGGTGCCGGTTCCCAAGACTACCTTCCCGGCTTCCCCGGGGGACTATAGACCGGTGGCCTTAACATCGCATGCGATGAAGTCCTTGGAGAGAATAGTACTTGCTCACTTGTGTCCGAGGGTGATGGCGCATACTGATGCTCTTCAGTTTGCGTACCGGCAGGGACTGGGGGTGGACGATGCTGTAGCGTCTCTGCTACAAACAGTACATTCCTTTTTGGACAATGATGGAACCACAGTGCGTGCTTTGTTCTTTGATTTCTCTAGTGCGTTCAACACATTACAGCCACTCTTACTGCGTGGAAAGTTGATTAAAATGGTGGTGGATGAGGGACTTGTGAATTGGATAATTGACTACCTGTCGGATAGGCCACAGTTTGTTAGGTGGGGGACGGCTACATCAGATAGTGTACTGAGCAGTGTCGGAGCCCCGCAGGGAACAGTGCTGTCGCCATTCCTCTTTACATTGTACACAGCTGACTTTCAGTATAAATCAGACCGTTGTCACCTCCAGAAGTACTTGGATGACTCTGTGATAGTTGGCGGTATTCGGAAGGACCAAGATGAAGAGGAATATAGAAGGGTGGTTGCAGACTTTGTAGTATGGTGCCAGGCTAACCATCTAGAACTAAATGTTAAGAAAACCAGGGAGTTGGTGATGAGCTATGGAAGGTGCAAGAAGGTATGCCTACCTGTTACCAATGACGGTCAGGATGTGGAGATGGTGGACAGTTTCAAATATTTGGGGGTTTACCTGGATAGCAAGCTAGACTGGAAGTGCCACATGGAGAAGGTCTACAAGAAGGGGATGAGTAGATTGTACTTCCTAAGGAAGTTAAGGTCTTTTAATGTGTGTGGCAAAATGCTTGAGGTGTTCTACCAATCCATTGTGGCTAGTGCCACCTTTGCGGCAATAATTTGCTGGGGTAACAGTGTGCGTGTTGCTGACGCCAACAAGCTCAACAAACTTATAAAGAAAAAAAAACCAGGCAATGTGAACTGAGGTCTAAGATGGTAGACATGCAAGAAATAGGAGCATGTTCACACTAGCAAAAAAGAAACAAAACCTACAAAAGACAAAAGACAAAAATATATCTCATACCCTACCATCATTATATATAAATGTAAAGCAAAGTTGCATAATAAATATAGGGTGCTTAGTGAACTATTTTTGATCAAAAAAAGTATACAAGCCGTCCCACCAGCGGCAAGGTGACCCTAAATTGGGACGGTACCTATACTGGCATCCCCTTTGTTGAGCTGACTGGTATATATGTAGCTTACCACGGGCCTGGGTGGTCTGGAGTTGGGACCCGGTCCTATTTGTCTACCCTTTTATATGCATTGCTTCAACTTTGATATACAGTAAGGTTTTTAATATAGGCAGTATAGGTACCGTCCCAATTTAGGGTCACCTTGCCGCTGGTGGGACGGCTTGTATACTTTTTTTGATCAAAAATAGTTCACTAAGTACCCTATATTTATTATGCAACTTTGCTTTACATTTATATATAATGATGGTAGGGTATGAGATATATTTTTGTCTTTTGTCTTTTGTAGGTTTTGTTTCTTTTTTGCTAGTGTGAACATGCTCCTATTTCTTGCATGTCTACCATCTTAGACCTCAGTTCACATTGCCTGGTTTTTTGTCTTGTTTGCATTCTGTGCAATTTAAGGGTGTGGCATCCCCTTTGTTGAGCTGACTGGTATATATGTAGCTTACCACGGGCCTGGGTGGTCTGGAGTTGGGACCCGGTCCTATTTGTCTACCCTTTTATATGCATTGCTTCAACTTTGATATACAGTAAGGTTTTTAATATAGGCAGTATAGGTACCGTCCCAATTTAGGGTCACCTTGCCGCTGGTGGGACGGCTTGTATACTTTTTTTGATCAAAAATAGTTCACTAAGTACCCTATATTTATTATGCAACTTTGCTTTACATTTATATATAATGATGGTAGGGTATGAGATATATTTTTGTCTTTTGTCTTTTGTAGGTTTTGTTTCTTTTTTGCTAGTGTGAACATGCTCCTATTTCTTGCATGTCTACCATCTTAGACCTCAGTTCACATTGCCTGGTTTTTTGTCTAGTTTGCATTCTGTGCAATTTAAGGGTGTGGCATCCCCTTTGTTGAGCTGACTGGTATATATGTAGCTTACCACGGGCCTGGGTGGTCTGGAGTTGGGACCCGGTCCTATTTGTCTACCCTTTTATATGCATTGCTTCAACTTTGATATACAGTAAGGTTTTTAATATAGGCAGTATAGGTACCGTCCCAATTTAGGGTCACCTTGCCGCTGGTGGGGCGGCTTGTATACTTTTTTTGATCAAAAATAGTTCACTAAGTACCCTATATTTATTATGCAACTTTGCTTTACATTTATATATAATGATGGTAGGGTATGAGATATATTTTTGTCTTTTGTCTTTTGTAGGTTTTGTTTCTTTTTTGCTAGTGTGAACATGCTCCTATTTCTTGCATGTCTACCATCTTAGACCTCAGTTCACATTGCCTGGTTTTTTGTCTTGTTTGCATTCTGTGCAATTTAAGGGTGTGGCATCCCCTTTGTTGAGCTGACTGGTATATATGTAGCTTACCACGGGCCTGGGTGGTCTGGAGTTGGGACCCGGTCCTATTTGTCTACCCTTTTATATGCATTGCTTCAACTTTGATATACAGTAAGGTTTTTAATATAGGCATTATAGGTACCGTCCCAATTTAGGGTCACCTTGCCGCTGGTGGGACGGCTTGTATACTTTTTTTGATCAAAAATAGTTCACTAAGCACCCTATATTTATTATGCAACTTTGCTTTACATTTATATATAATGATGGTAGGGTATGAGATATATTTTTGTCTTTTGTCTTTTGTAGGTTTTGTTTCTTTTTTGCTAGTGTGAACATGCTCCTATTTCTTGCATGTCTACCATCTTAGACCTCAGTTCACATTGCCTGGTTTTTTGTCTTGTTTGCATTCTGTGCAATTTAAGGGTGTGGCATCCCCTTTGTTGAGCTGACTGGTATATATGTAGCTTACCACGGGCCTGGGTGGTCTGGAGTTGGGACCCGGTCCTATTTGTCTACCCTTTTATATGCATTGCTTCAACTTTGATATACAGTAAGGTTTTTAATATAGGCAGTATAGGTACCGTCCCAATTTAGGGTCACCTTGCCGCTGGTGGGACGGCTTGTATACTTTTTTTGATCAAAAATAGTTCACTAAGTACCCTATATTTATTATGCAACTTTGCTTTACATTTATATATAATGATGGTAGGGTATGAGATATATTTTTGTCTTTAAACTTATAAAGAAGGCTAGCGCGACGGTGGGCCTACAGCTTGGGACTTTTGAAGAGGTGGTAGAGGATAGGATTAAGAAGAAGTGCAGAGCTATAATGGGCAACAACACACACCCGCTTTATGAACTGTTTGCGAAACAGAAGAGCACATTCAGCAATTGCCTAATACAACTAAGGTGTAAAAAGGAAAAATACAGGAGATCGTTTGTTCCAACAGCTATGGGGGTGTTTAACAAATGTCTGAAAAGCAATGTCTAAAGCATTCCAAATGTTATGTTATCATATGTGTCATGTTCGAGATCTGTGTTCTGCTGCTGTGATACCGCAATTTCCTCCGGGATAAATAAAGTATATCTTATCTTATCTTATCTTATCTTATCTTAAAAAACAAGGTAAAAAGGGGCTAACGGATTGAGAAATTGAAGGAACTGTCAAGTTCAGTGGAAGAAGCCTGATGATATGGGGTTGTTTCACAGCCAAAGCCATTGGATATTTCACCATGATCAATGGTGGTCTCAGTGCTGAGCTATATATTGAAAAACTTGGCATTCATATGACTCAAATAGATTCTTTATCAAATTTTAATAGGGGAAATGAAGTACAAAAAAAAAGTAAAAACGTTTCGGTCACAGTTGACGTTCATTAGTGTACTAAAATAAAATACAAGTGTGAGGTCACAGTAAAAATAGTCATGTATCAAAGGGAAAATAACAATGACAATATCAGTAAACAACAGGAATCAACACATGTCAATGGGTACAAAGGGATGGGGACAAACATTGGCCCTCAACATGCTAACTGTTATATGTCCACATTTGAGGACAGGGTTGTCTACCCCAACCCTTTGTACAAATCACAATCCATTTTATGGAAACGTTATATAGATGATATATTCTGCATATGGGGGGGCACGCCCAAGACCCTTAATGAATTTTTTGCTACAATCAATGCCGCCTGGGATGGACTGCGAGTCACCATTTTCTTGAGCACAGACTCAATTCATTTCTAGACACCATGAGCCTTAAAGATAAAGATGGCCAACTTTCCTCTGATCTTTATATTAAACCTACTGACCGAAACGGACTATTGCACTACAACAGCCTACATCCTAAATCAACTATCACCTCAGTCCCCAAGTCCCAATTCCATCGTGTCAGAGGCACTGGCAGTAATCCCTCCACCTGTGACATTAGACTCAAGGAGATGCAACAAAAATTTGAGGAAACGGGCTATCCTCTTGACTTGTTACAACAATCCATGCAATCTCCAATTTGTACACGCACCCCAACATCTAACCGGATCCCGTTTGTACATAAATACCATCCGGCAGCATTCATACCCTAAATCCACTATCACCTCAGTCCCCAAGTCCCAATTCCATCGTGTCAGAGGCACTGGCAGTAATCCCTCCACCTGTGACATTAGACTCAAGGAGATGCAACAAAAATTTGAGGAAACGGGCTATCCTCTTGACTTGTTACAACAATCCATGCAATCTCCAATTTGTACACGCACCCCAACATCTAACCGGATCCCGTTTGTACATAAATACCATCCGGCAGCATTCATACTCCATAAAAAAATCTGACAACACTGGAACATTCTTAAAAGCGCGTATCCATCTGTACCTGAATTAAATTATCCTTCCCTCCCATGTTTCAAAAGAGACCCTAATATTAAAGATCGTTTCATCCATGCCGATTTTGGCATGGCAAAAAGCTCGCCATGCCAGGGGTTTCTGGAGACACCAAAGACTGGTACGTTCCCTTGTCATCAGTGCTACCAATGTGGCAACATTCTCCGTGGGAGCACCATATATCATCCTCACTTGGGTAAACAATATCCCATCAAAGATTATCACATGATTAATTCCACTTTTGAAGTATGCCTCATCAAGTGCCCTTGTGGCCTTATTTATATAGGTAAAATGACCCAGCTCATTAGGGATCGTATTTCTAAGCACAAGTCCACCATACGCTAAAAGAATTTGCTGCTCCCATTACTATACCATTTTGCATCGGCCAATCATTCAGTGTTTCAATTGAAATTTCAGGTGATTGAGCATGTCCCTCCACCACGACGTGGAGGGGACTGTATTCGCATGCTCAAATACAGGGAGGTCTACTGGATACACAAATTGCAATCTTTAAGTCCTAGAGGTCTTAACATGGAATTTGACCTCCTCTTGTACACTTGAACGGTTCATAGTTGTGATTACTACGACATTGTTCTGCTTAAAGCCCCCTACATGTTTTGTAATAATCTCTTTGAGACTTGTTCCTGTGCCATCACTGTCTCAGCAATGTATATGACCCAATTATGCTAGTTTTTGACTCTGACCATAAGAATTTCCAGTGAATATGTTCGATTCCATTATGATGGTTCTCCCTGAAGATAACTTGATATAAGGAATAGTATTTGCATAAGTACTGATTGATCTATTCATATGTCTAACATATACCTTGTTATTTTCTAGAATCTGCCTTAACATCCACATTTCCTCTCCTGATTCCCATCCTACACCTCCGGACCATCCCTTACAACCTTGGTTCCACCCATTCTTGTCATCCCCAGTAATGGACGCTATCTGTAGCACTGTTGAACGCATAATATCGGTGGTGGAATGCACTCGGTGCGTCACCTCCGCCCATGTGATCCACCGACATCCAATAAGACCTGTCGACGTCATCGAGGCGTCATTTCCGGTCCCGCAGGTTAGGACCTGCAGGACCGGAAATGACACCACGATGACTGGAGCACATCCACGGCGTATGCATCACACTGACACCAATCCTGGGCTCCTAATTGCCTCTAGATTCTGCCCAATCTCTATTTAAATGCCCTTCTAGCATTTCTCTCCTGGCGCCAAAAGGAACAAACGGTGGATACCGTGCTCCCACTGCCAGGACTTCCTCCTCCACTTTCAGTTTGCACTAGAGGTATTTTTCCCCTGCTTCTACCATTCCTGCTATTAGACTGGTACTTCCATTAAATCTATATACTCACCTTCTTTATATATCCAGAGCTAACGCTCCTTTGGACACCTGTCCATTACAGGCTCACCGGTTACAATTAACTGGTACGTTTTTCATCCTTTTTTCTTTTTCCCTTTTTCCCTGTCCCCATCCCTTTGTACCCATTGACATGTGTTGATTCCTGTCGTTTACTGATATTGTCATTGTTATATTCCCTTTGATACATGACTATTTTTACTGTGACCTCACACTTGTACCACCATTTATTTCTGTTTTGTTATTTTATTTTGGTACACTGATGAAGGTCAACTGTGACCGAAACATTTACTTTTATTTTTTGTACTTCATTTCCCCTATTAAAATTTGATAAAGAATCTATTTGAGTCATATGAGTGCCAAGTTTTTCAATATAGACTATTGGCTTTGGACCTTACTTGTGCACCAACCCACTCCAGGAGTGCGGTAGTTTTTTGTATACTCAGTGCTGAGCTATGTGTGAGTATCCAACAAGACAAGTTACTTTGTACACTCCAGTACTATGGGTATGAATAGGATGACATAGTGTTCCAGCAGGACAAAGACCAGAAGCATACATCGAGATTGGCGAAAAAATGGTTCAATGACAATGAAGTAGAGGTGCTGGATTAGCCTCCACAGTCCCCAGACCTCAGCCCAATTGAACCCTTATGGGTAGAGTTGAGTTGAAGAAAGAACTGTATACATACCCAAGTGAGTAGACCAGTATGCACCAACTTTGGGAATGTGTAGAAGAGACCTGGGATCAGATTTTGGTCAAGACATAATTGAATCTGATCAAGAGCATGCCCAGAAGGATTCAGGTAGTGTTGAAAGACAAAAATGGATTTATAAAATATTTAAACAATAATAAAAATTTAAATTTAGATTTTTAGGAGCAAAACAGTAACAATGCAGTGACATGACAAGAATCTGCATAACTAATCATAGGCAAAATAGTCGCAAGTCAAATTTATGTATGAGATAGCCAAGATGATTGTCTATAAAATAATGGTAGTCTCATGTTCGAAGTAGTAGTGGATAGTGAGATATAGAGCTTGAAAGTCAAAAGTTCAAAACATTGTTACCCTTTTGCTCATCACTGTATATATAGCGCTGTCCTCAGTAGTGTAGCTACCAGGAGGGCAGAGGGTGAGGTCGCCCCAGACCCCTGACTCAGAGAGGCCCACCCGAATCTTACACCACTCCAAACTGTATCGGTGTGGGCAGCACACCAATACAGTTAATCTTTACATTCTGAATGGCCCCACTATCTTTGCACCCCATTAACTATACAATACCATCAATTTTTGTGTTCCAACAGTCTTAGAGGGATCTATCCACTGTGGGTTAGTGTCAGACCAATAGCGGTGGTTTTGTTTGTTAACTTCACCATTCACAAAAAAGTTTGCCTCATCACTGAACATAATGTTCTGTGTAAACTGAGGGTCCTGTTCCAATTTTTGTTTTGCCCATTCTGCAAATTCAGTGCGCCGATCTGGGTCATCCTAATATCCGCCGAAGGGATGTTTGACTGATGCCACTCTCCAGTGACATGCGGCGAGTTCTACGCTGTGGGCTCTTGCTGAATGAAGCTAGGACAGCCACTGATGTTTCTTCATTATTGACAGTTTTCTTGAGTCCACATTTTGGCAAATCCAACACTGAACCTGTTTCACGAAATTTGGCAAGAGGTTTGCTAAATGTAGCATGGGAGATGGGTGGTCTCGTAGGGTGTCTTGCATTGAAATCTGCTGAAATGACCCGGGTACTGCGTTCATCAAACATCAACACAATTTCTATCCGCTCCTCACGTGTTAACCTCTGCGACATGTGAATGGCTGTAAACAAAGAGAAACTGGTAAGTAACTCATGAAAGAATAAAGTTACGTTAAAACCAAGCACACCATTGTTTTTCTTATGAAATTCTCAATAAGTCTGATGTGTCACATGACCCTTTTCCCATTGAAAAAAATAAAGTTGGATCCAAAATGGCTGACTTCAAAATGGCCACCATGGTCACCACCCATCTGGAAAAGTTTTCCCCCTCCGATATACTAATATGCCACAAACAGGAAGTTGATATCACCAACCATTCCCATTTAATTTAGGTGTATCCATATAAATGGCCCACCCTGTAGTGTCCTCTCCAATTTACTGCCCATTTATCATACAACAGTATATCCACCTCCCAATCCAATCATAGATATCATCTAATCCTTTGTATTACTTGGATATTTGGGTTATTGTTGTGGATTTATCACTGCTAAAATCAGTAGAAATTACACCTGAATTACATTGTATGGCAGTAATGACATTGTGTCACCTTGTAAAAGGTTTCAGAGGTCAAGGTAGATAATTAAAGTCCATTTCATCTATATGCTAATGAATTGGCTGCGTGGCCTGGTCTGGTCCCTTTAAATAACATCTGCTGCTCCTGTTGATGACACCACGGAATGTTGTGGTTTCTGGCTCCGCCCCCTTGCATTATGACATCACACACATTATATAAGGAGCTGCAGAGACAACATTCCATCTGAAAGTTGCAGTTATTGGAGAGAGAGGTAAGTCGGCTCTATGTCACCTCTTGTTGTGTCCTTCATTCTCTTCTTTCATCTATTTCTCATTTATTTTTTATTCATTAAGGATTCTTTATTCTATATAATACAACAGGTCCAAAATAAATACTGAACCCCTCAGATTAGGTGACGTCCATGTTTTACAGCATTTCTTCCAATAGTAAAGACAGATACATCCCGTCATATCCTATATATCCAAGTGCAGAAATGACAGTGATTTACCGATTCTCCATCACATCTTATTGGTTTCTGACTTACTTGCTCATCACATCCATAGAATAGTTATAGAATAATTATAATTGAAAGAATCCCCTCAGCCATAACTGGAACACAACAACTTCTCAATTTTTGGGCCATGTATTGTTTTACAATCATTCAAATCTGGGAGATGAACGTTATATCCTGTAAAGCGAACACATGTAACCTGAAGATGCAGTAATTATGTAATTGTCTGGTGTTATTGAGACATATAGTGATATACAATCCAGATCAAAAATTTAAATCCAACCAATATTGGGAAATACCTGTACAACACCAATGTATATACATATTAGCTCCATATATAGTGAAACTATTTAAATAGTTCCCCATATTGGTAGGATTCCTATTGTTTGATCTCTAGTGTATTGAGCAATGCACTTCAATGGAAGCTGGCAGTAACAGCCACCACTTGGAAGATCACGGAATGTTGGGGTTGTTGATTCCGCCCCCATTAGATACTTCATGTGATGTCACTGAATGTTATGGTTATTAGCTCTGCCCACATTAGCTCTTATTTTTCATGTCATGGAATGTTCTCGTTGCTGGTTTGGCCCCCATCATCTACTATTTGTAATGTTTTGGTTGTTGGTCCCTGATTTGGCACCCAGATAAGCCAAGCTGAAGGATGATGATAATGGACTTTATCTTGTTACCTCATGAACATTCTTGGCGTTGCCCCTCAGGAGGTGGCCAGTTGACATTTAGTTGTGTTCAACTATATAAAGTGTGCAGCTTATCTGATGGTTAGTGCTGCGCTCACTCATTACTAGTGATGGGCGAGCACTAAAATGCTCGGGTGCTCATTGCTTGAGCCAAGCACATTCGAATACTCGGTTGCTCGACTCGAGCAATGAGCCCAATGTAAGTCTATGGGAAATTCAAACATTTTTCAGGCGGTTCCCTCCGGCGATCTGCAGAGGGCCTAAAAATTGCCCAAATCGAAGGGAACAGTGCTTAAATTGCATGGGAACAGCATGGGGAAGACCCCTGGAAGCATTTCTGACTCCCAAGTCACTGCTGCCAACAATGTTGTCAGAGGTATTACGCCACTTTTACGGACACACAATAAAACACAAAAACGAAACCAAAATGGATTTTCCTGGGAAATATGTTAAGGAACATCCTTTCCATGGTAATGACTTGTATATAAGGCAAAATAAATAACCAAAAACAAAAATACTCCTCCACATCTTGGTCTATGTTCACAAGTAGCGTTTTTGATGCGTTTTTGCACTTTTGCATTGCTTTCAACCGTGACAAATGCATTCACCGGGAAATGTCATTTTGACATTTTACAACCTTATCTGGCCATGTGGTGTGTGAGACATGATCAGACATATCCTGTTTCATTTATGAAGGAGGGACTCTGAAAGTCACAAAGCCTATTTTTATAGGGCCATCAGGCAGCCTTTACTACTTTTAAAGGGTCAGCAGTCGGCCCTCGCTATTCTTAAAGAGCCATCAGCCGGCTATGCTTTGTCATTCCCATTACTAAAGATTGGGTCTTCTATACTGTTATTGCATATGCAGTGAGTGGCAGGTCTGCCCAAAATTTGGATACACCCCAATACCCCTTTGAAAATTTGGATGCACCCCAATACCCCTTTGAAAATTTGGACGCACCCCAAAACCCCTTTGAAGAGACTTAGAGGATGTTCCCAAAATTAGGAAGTGGGTCTCCCATACTGTTTGCCTATGCAGTGAATGCAAGGGTTGCCAAAAATTTGGAGGCACTCCAATGCCCCTTGGAAGAGACGTGGAGGTCAGAGGGCCTCCTGAAAACAATGTTCCCATTATTAGGAAGTGGGTCTCCCATTGTGTTTGTCTATGCAGTGAATTCAAGGGTTGCCAAAAATGGGCACGCGGCATGATGGGAGGAAGGAGGTTCAGGGTGAAGAATATGTGGTCCAGACTCATGGCTACTGAGAATTGACCGTGTGGAAGACAGGGTGGTGGTGGTGGTGGCTAAGTGACTGGAAGCATTATCTGCTATCCAACCAATAACCTTTTCACACTGCTCTGTATTCAATAGTGGTGTTCTGCGGTCCCCTATTAATTGGGACAGGAAGGTCGAGCGAGAAGATGTGGGTGTTTGTTGTGGCACAATTTCAGATTGCCCACGACCTTGGCCTCTGCATGCACCATCACATCAACTTCCCCGTCCCTTGCCACGTGCCTTGCCCATCTTAAATGAAGGACAATATCTTCCACGCTCACCACAAATGGCTGAATTTGGAGCGAACTTATATGTGATCCGTGTGACGGACAAACCACAGTTTTAAATAGCTGGCCTGTAGGTGACTATTTTGAACAGCAAACTTGTGTCAATAGCTTCACTGACACACTGAAATTTTTTTAATGGAGGCCAGAAATGGCAGTATTTTCAGTGCAAATATATGTGATCTGTGCGACGGACAAATCACAGTTTTAAATAGCTGGACCTGGCTGTATTCTGCAATGCCAACAAGCAAATAGCGCAGAAAAACGGTGTTCTCTGGTTTGCATTTTAAGCAAATAATGAGGATTAAGATCCAAAATAAAATTATTCCTGGCCACTGAGACCTGGGCCTATTTCTAGAAATATTTAACAGCAGCAGCAGACAAAACTGGAATGGAGCCTCTGTGCTATATGCACTGCAGTCTGCTATATACACTGCCTGCCTGATATCTCTGCAGATGGATTAGTCCTCAGAAGGACTGTTTGTTGAGATGGATATGTGTCTCTAATATCGTTTTGTATACCTACACTGTAACGGGTCTGGGAGGCGGAACCTCTGAGCTACTATACAAGGGGGCGGTCCTTGTAAGGGAGCGGGTGGCGACCAGGCAGGCAGTCACAGCAGGTGACCGGGACAGTCTCTAGAAGAACGGGCAGGAGGTCACGGCAAGTGACCGGGGCAGTCTCTGGATGTACGGGCAGATGGTCACGGCAAGTGACCGGGGCAGTCTCTGGATGTACGGGCAGATGGTCACGGCAAGTGACCGGGGCAGTCTCTGGGTGAACGGACAGATGGTCACGGCAAGTGACCGGGGCAGTCTCTGGGTGAACGGGCAGATGGTCACGGCAAGTGACCGGGGCAGTCTCTGGGTAAAGGGTTGGTACGACCTGTGGCGGCTGATGGTAGACGTGAGCTCCCAGGTGAGTAGGCGAGAGTCTCTGGATAAACGGGTGGTCACAGCATGTGACGGCGGAGCCTCCAGGAAGACCAACAGACAGGCGGCAGATGAGCGCTCCCAGGTGAGCGGGCAGAAGTCTCTGGACAGGCGGGTGGTCACAGCACGTGACGGCAGAGCCTCCAGGTAGGCTAGCAGACAGGCAGCAGGTGAGCGCTCCCAGGTGAGCGGGCAGGAGTCACTGGACAGGCAGGTGGTCAGAGCACGTGACGGCAGAGCCTCCAGGTAGGCTAGCAGGCAGGTAGCAGGAGTGCGCTCCCAGGTGAGCGGGCAAGCTGGTCCATAGACAGACTGACAGGAGTAGTAAGGCAGACCGTCGGACCTCAGGCTAGCAGGCAGGTAGCAGGATATCAGGCAGGAATTAGACAGCAGACTGGCAGGAATCAGGCAGGTATCTGGCAGGTAACTGGCAACGGGACCTGAGGGCTGAAGCAGAGTAGTGAACAGTGCTACAACATTGCTCGGGCACCTCCATTTTGGAGGAGGTGCCTTTTATATGGGAGGTCCTCCGGCAATTGGCCGGGGACTCCTTAGGACGGCGCGCGCGGTCCCTTTAAGAGAGGGGGAGCGCGCGCGCGCGCGCCCTAAGCACACTGCCGGGGAAGGCGCGCGTGCCGGAAGCAGCGGGGAGAGCAGCGCTGGAGGACGCCGCGCCAGGAGCGGGGAGGTGAGAGGGACGGCGTCTCTGCCTAGAACGGGGCAGAGACGCCGATGCTACAGTACCCCCCCCTTTAGGCCCCCTCTTTTTTTGGCCAGAAAGAAATTTCTCAAGGAGAAGCGGGGCGTTGATGTTCTCCCTGGGTTCCCAAGTTCTCTCCTCAGGACCAAACCCCCTCCAATCTACCAGAAAAAAGGTCTTTCCTCTTACCCTCTTGGAGGCCAGAATACTCTCTACCTCAAAGACGTCATCAGTGGAAACCAGAGCAGGAGAAGCACCTGGATTATTGGAAAAAGAGTTAAAGACAACGGGTTTGAGGAGAGACACATGGAAGGAGTTAGGAATCCGTAAGGTGCCCGGGAGTTTCAGTTTGTAGGCCACCGGATTTATTTGCCTGAGGATTTCGAATGGGCCGATGAAGCGAGGACCTAACTTGTAGGAGGGTATCTTGAGCCGCACATGTTTGGAGGAGAGCCAAACCTTGTCTCCCGGACGGAATTGAGGCGGATCCAGACGTCTCTTATCAGCATATCTCTTCATCCGCTCGGAGGACAGAAGAAGTGCGGATCTAGTACTTTCCCAAATGGTAGAAAACTCGCTGACAAGAGACTGCGCGGCAGGGTTATCCACAGAGGCGGAGACGGGAAATGGAATTCGGGGGTGCTGGCCAAAGACAACAAAGAACGGGGATTTGGAAGAGGACTCGCTCTCATGGTTATTGTAAGAGAACTCGGCCCAAGGGAGGAGGTCCACCCAATCAGAATGGTGGGCATTAACAAAGTGCCGGAGATAGCTGGTAAGGGTCTGATTGATCCGCTCCACTTGACCATTGGACTGAGGGTGGTAAGCGGAGGAGAAGTCCAGGGTGACGTCCAGCAGTTTACATGTGGCTCTCCAGAAGCGCGAGGTGAACTGAACTCCTCGATCCGACACAATGTGGAGGGGTAGGCCATGAAGACGGAAGATATGGCGGATAAAGTCCTTAGCCAGCTCAGGTGCAGATGGAAGACCAGGCAGGGGAATGAAGTGGGCCATTTTAGAAAAGCGGTCAGCGACCACCCAAATGACAGTACACCCGGCAGAGACAGGAAGATCGGTAATGAAGTCCATAGCGATGTGTTGCCACGGGGCAACAGGTATGGGAAGCGGCAGGAGATGACCAGCTGGTAAGTGTCTGGGAACCTTGTTGCGGCCACAAGATGAACATGCAGAGACGAAGTCTACCACATCCTTACGCAGGGTAGACCACCAGTAATGCCGGGAAATGAGTAGGAAGGTCTTTATTTGGCCGGCATGGCCAGCAAGTTTAGAAGAATGACCCCAGTGAAGAACCTTCTCACGGTCAGGAGGCGCCACGAACGTCTTGCCGGGTGGAAGACGAGTCAAATCCAGGGGGGCCACATTCATCACCTTGGAGGGGTCGATAATGTGCATAGGCTCCTCCTCTTGGTCGGAGGACAGGAAGGATCGGGACAAGGCATCCGCTTTGACATTCTTGTCCGCCGGGCGGAAATGAAGGATGAAATCGAAGCGGGCAAAAAACAAAGACCACCGGGCCTGACGTGGATTAAGTCTCTGGGCATTTTGGAGATATGCCAGGTTTTTGTGATCCGTGTAGATGATCACCGGGTATAGAGCCCCTTCAAGCAGGTAACGCCACTCCTCCAGCGACAATTTAACGGCTAACAGTTCTCGGTCTCCAATGGAGTAATTGCGCTCAGAGGAGGAGAAGATTTTAGAGAAGAAGCCGCAGGTTACCATTCTCCCGGAAGAAGACTTTTGGGTGAGCACCGCTCCGGCTCCAGAGGAGGAAGCATCAACTTCCAGTTAGAACTGTTTGTTGCAGTCCGGACGGTGCAGCACAGGGGCAGAGGAGAAGGCTTGCTTCAGGGAAAGGAAGGCCTCCTCAGCTTCGGGTGGCCATACCTTGGGATTTGCTCCCTTACGGGTGAGCGCAGATATGGGCGCAGTCCGAGACGAGAAGTGAGGAATGAAGAGACGATAGTAATTAGCGAAGCCCAGGAATCGCTGTATCGCCTTCAAGCCCTCCGGCCGGGGCCACTTTAGGACAGCAGAGAGCTTCTCGGGATCCATTCGCAAACCCGTCTGGGAGATAACGTAGCCCAGAAATGGAAGAGAGGTCTGCTCAAAAAGGCACTTCTCGTATTTAGCATAGAGGTGGTTCTGCCTGAGCCTCAGCAGGACCTGACGAACATCCCTTCGGTGTGAGGGAAGATCCGGAGAGAAGACCAAGATATCGTCCAGGTATACCACCACGCAGGAGTAAAGAAGGTCACGGAAGATGTCGTTGACCAGTTCTTGGAAGACGGCGGGAGCATTGCAGAGACCGAAGGGCATCACTCGGTACTCATAGTGTCCGTCACGGGTATTAAATGCCGTTTTCCACTCGTCTCCCTGACGGATACGGACCAGGTTATACGCTCCACGTAGATCCAGCTTGGAAAAGATCCTGGTGCCTTTAAGGCGATCAAATAACTCGGAGATGAGCGGAAGGGGGTATTTATTTTTAACCGTGATCTGATTGAGTCCTCTATAGTCAATACAGGGGCGTAGCGAGCCATCTTTTTTTTTGACAAAGAAGAATCCGGCTCCAGCCGGGGAAGTAGACTTCCGGATGAATCTCCTGGCCAGATTCTCCTCTATGTACTCAGACATGGCCTGGGTTTCGGCCGTAGACAACGGATAAATACGCCCACGGGGTGGAGTGGCGCCAGGAACCAGGTCAATCGGGCAATCATATGGCCTATGAGGTGGCAATGTCTCTGCTTCCTTCTTACCAAAGACGTCAGCATAGGTCCAGTAAGGAGCCGGAAGACCGGGTAAGTTAGCTTGGGTAGGTGGAGGACGAACCGGACGAACCGGAACCAGGCAGGTCTTATGGCAGTCCGGCCCCCACCGGAGTACTTCACCGGAATGCCAGTTCAACACGGGTTCGTGTGTTTGAAGCCAAGGTAGACCTAGCAATAGGGAGTGGGAGTGTCCGGGCAACACATGGAAGGAGATTACCTCGGAGTGCAGCATTCCCACCTGCAGGATTATGGGTTCCGTGGCGAGCAGGATGGTCACCGGAAGGAGTCTTCCATCCACTGAGGCGACCGACAAGGGTTCAGCCAGAGACTTGGTGGGAATACGGTATTTCTCAACCAGGGACTGGGAGATGAGGTTTCCAGCGGATCCAGAATCCAGGTGGGTGAGTTCAAAGTGACGGGTCTCTCCCCAGGAGATAGATACAGACAAAGTCAGGGTTGGAGAGGATTTATTTTTGTCTAGGGCGACCTCTCCGAGCGGTCCTAGACACTGGAGTTTCCCGACCTCTCCGGGCAGGAACGAATCAAGTGCTCCTTACTGCCACAATAGAAGCAGCTCCCCTCGGCTCGGCGAGACTCCTGGCGAGATTTGACCATCTTGGTCTGGTCGACCTGCATGGGCTCGGGTGAGTGTGCCCGGGGAGTGACAGAAGAGGAGACAGGTTTCTGGAGAGTAGGAGCTAGGCGGGGAAACCTTCTCTCTCGGGTGGTCTCTTTGGTGCGTTCTTGAAACCGGATGTCAATCCGGGTAGCCAACGACACCAGGTCATCCAGGGTGGTAGGAATATCCCGACCGGCGAGCTCATCTTTAATCCGACCGGAAAGGCCCTCCCAGAAGACGGACACCAGGGCCTCATTATCCCAGGCAAGCTCAGAAGCGAGGGTGCGGAACCGTATGGCATATTGGCCCACGGTGAGACTCCCTTGACGGAGACGTAGCAAAGAGGAGGCAGATGAGGTTTTTTGTCCCGGTTCATCGAAGACTCTCCGGAAAGCAATGAGGAAAGACGACAGGTCGGACACCAGGGGATCCCCTCTCTCCCACAGGGGGTTAAGCCATGCCAGTGCCTCCCCAGTGAGATGGGACATGATGAATGCCACTTTGGCCCGGTCGGAGATAAACTGGTGAGTCAAGAGTTCAAAGTGCAGGGTGCACTGGTTTATGAAGCCCCGAGCTTGAGCGGGGTCCCCTCCGAAGCGAGGAGGTGCAGACAGCCGGGGTCCGAGACAGGATGCCATGATATTGGTGGGCAACGGTGCTGCCGGGGTGCGAGTCGTGACACTACCGGTGGTTGCTGGTGGAGCAGACAGTGTGTCCAGGCGGGAGTTGACATTCCGCAGGTGGTTCAGGATAGACTCCTGCTGGGATCTCTGACGGGAGAGTTCATGGTATAGGTCAGAGAGCGAGGGAGCTTGGGTGCCACCGGGTTCCATGGCCCGAGCAAACTGTAACGGTTCTGGGAGGCGGAACCTCTGAGCTACTATACAAGGGAGCGGTCCTTGTAAGGGAGCGGGTGGCGACCAGGCAGGCAGTCACAGCAGGTGACCGGGACAGTCTCTAGAAGAACGGGCAGGAGGTCACGGCAAGTGACCGGGGCAGTCTCTGGATGTACGGGCAGATGGTCACGGCAAGTGACCGGGGCAGTCTCTGGATGTACGGGCAGATGGTCACGGCAAGTGACTGGGGCAGTCTCTGGGTGAACGGACAGATGGTCACGGCAAGTGACCGGGGCAGTCTCTGGGTGAACGGGCAGATGGTCACGGCAAGTGACCGGGGCAGTCTCTGGGTAAAGGGTTGGTACGACCTGTGGCGGCTGATGGTAGACGTGAGCTCCCAGGTGAGCAGGCGAGAGTCTCTGGATAAACGGGTGGTCACAGCATGTGACGGCGGAGCCTCCAGGAAGACCAACAGACAGGCGGCAGATGAGCGCTCCCAGGTGAGCGGGCAGAAGTCTCTGGACAGGCGGGTGGTCACAGCACGTGACGGCAGAGCCTCCAGGTAGGCTAGCAGACAGGCAGCAGGTGAGCGCTCCCAGGTGAGCGGGCAGGAGTCACTGGACAGGCAGGTGGTCAAAGCACGTGACGGCAGAGCCTCCAGGTAGGCTAGCAGGCAGGTAGCAGGAGTGCGCTCCCAGGTGAGCGGGCAAGCTGGTCCATAGACAGACTGACAGGAGTAGTAAGGCAGACCGTCAGACCTCAGGCTAGCAGGCAGGTAGCAGGATATCAGGCAGGAATTAGACAGCAGACTGGCAGGAATCAGGCAGGTATCTGGCAGGTAACTGGCAACGGGACCTGAGGGCTGAAGCAGAGTAGTGAACAGTGCTACAACATTGCTCGGGCACCTCCATTTTGGAGGAGGTGCCTTTTATATGGGAGGTCCTCCAGCAATTGGCCGGGGACTCCTTAGGACGGCGCGCGCGGTCCCTTTAAGAGAGGGGGAGCGCGCGCGCGCGTGCCCTAAGCACACTGCCGGGGAAGGAGCGCGTGCCGGAAGCAGCGGGGAGAGCAGCGCTGGAGGAAGCCGCGCCAGGAGCGGGGAGGTGAGAGGGACGGTGTCTCTGCCTAGAACGGGGCAGAGACGCCGATGCTACAGTATCCCCCCCCTTTAGGCCCCCTCTTTTTTTGGCCAGAAAGAAATTTCTCAAGGAGAAGCGGGGCGTTGATGTTCTCCCTGGGTTCCCAAGTTCTCTCCTCAGGACCAAACCCCCTCCAATCTACCAGAAAAAAGGTCTTTCCTCTTACCCTCTTGGAGGCCAGAATACTCTCTACCTCAAAGACGTCATCAGCGGAAACCGGAGCAGGAGAAGCACCTGGATTATTGGAAAAAGAGTTAAAGACAACGGGTTTGAGGAGAGACACATGGAAGGAGTTAGGAATCCGTAAGGTGGCCGGGAGTTTCAGTTTGTAGGCCACCGGATTTATTTGCCTGAGGATTTCGAATGGGCCGATGAAGCGAGGACCTAACTTGTAGGAGGGTATCTTGAGCCGCACATGTTTGGAGGAGAGACAAACCTTGTCTCCCGGACGGAATTGAGGCGGATCCAGACGTCTCTTATCAGCATATCTCTTCATCCGCTCGGAGGACAGAAGAAGTGCGGATCTAGTACTTTCCCAAATGGTAGAAAACTCGCTGACAAGAGACTGCGCGGCAGGGTTATCCACAGAGGCGGAGACGGGAAACGGAATTCGGGGGTGCTGGCCAAAGACAACAAAGAACGGGGATTTGGAAGAGGACTCGCTCTCATGGTTATTGTAAGAGAACTCGGCCCAAGGGAGGAGGTCCACCCAATCAGAATGGTGGGCATTAACAAAGTGCCGGAGATAGCTGGTAAGGGTCTGATTGATCCGCTCCACTTGACCATTGGACTGAGGGTGGTAAGCGGAGGAGAAGTCCAGGGTGACGTCCAGCAGTTTACATGTGGCTCTCCAGAAGCGCGAGGTGAACTGAACTCCTCGATCCGACACGATGTGGAGGGGTAGGCCATGAAGACGGAAGATATGGCGGATAAAGTCCTTAGCCAGCTCAGGTGCAGATGGAAGACCAGGCAGGGGAATGAAGTGGGCCATTTTAGAAAAGCGGTCAGCGACCACCCAAATGACAGTACACCCGGCAGAGACAGGAAGATCGGTAATGAAGTCCATAGCGATGTGTTGCCACGGGGCAACAGGTATGGGAAGCGGCAGGAGATGACCAGCTGGTAAGTGTCTGGGAACCTTGTTGCGGCCACAAGATGAACATGCAGAGACGAAGTCTACCACATCCTTACGCAGGATAGACCACCAGTAATGCCGGGAAATGAGTAGGAAGGTCTTTTTTTGGCCGGCATGGCCAGCAAGTTTAGAAGAATGACCCCAGTGAAGAACCTTCTCACAGTCAGGAGGCGCCACGAACGTCTTGCCGGGTGGAAGACGAGTCAAATCCAGGGGGGCCACATTCATCACCTTGGAGGGGTCGATAATGTGCATAGGCTCCTCCTCTTGGTCGGAGGACAGGAAGGATCGGGACAAGGCATCCGCTTTGACATTCTTGTCCGCCGGGTGGAAATGAAGGATGAAATCGAAGCGGGCAAAAAACAAAGACCACCGGGCCTGACGTGGATTAAGTCTCTGGGCATTTTGGAGATATGCCAGGTTTTTGTGATCCGTGTAGATGATCACCGGGTATAGAGCCCCTTCAAGCAGGTAACGCCACTCCTCCAGCGACAATTTAACGGCTAACAGTTCTCGGTCTCCAATGGAGTAATTGCGCTCAGAGGAGGAGAAGATTTTAGAGAAGAAGCCGCAGGTTACCATTCTCCCGGAAGAAGACTTTTGGGTGAGCACCGCTCCGGCTCCAGAGGAGGAAGCATCAACTTCCAGGTAGAACTGTTTGTTGCAGTCCGGACGGTGCAGCACAGGGGCAGAGGAGAAGGCTTGCTTCAGGGAAAGGAAGGCCTCCTCAGCTTCGGGTGGCCATACCTTGGGATTTGCTCCCTTACGGGTGAGCGCAGATATGGGCGCAGTCCGAGACGAGAAGTGAGGAATGAAGAGACGATAGTAATTAGCGAAGCCCAGGAATCGCTGTATCGCCTTCAAGCCCTCCGGCCGGGGCCACTTTAGGACAGCAGAGAGCTTCTCGGGATCCATTCGCAAACCCGTCTGGGAGATAACGTAGCCCAGAAATGGAAGAGAGGTCTGCTCAAAAAGGCACTTCTCGTATTTAGCATAGAGGTGGTTCTGCCTGAGCCTCAGCAGGACCTGACGAACATCCCTCCGGTGTGAGGAAAGATCCGGAGAGAAGACCAAGATATCGTCCAGGTATACCACCACGCAGGAGTAAAGAAGGTCACGGAAGATGTCGTTGACCAGTTCTTGGAAGACGGCGGGAGCATTGCAGAGACCGAAGGGCATCACTCGGTACTCATAGTGTCCGTCACGGGTATTAAATGCCGTTTTCCACTCGTCTCCCTGACGGATACGGACCAGGTTATACGCTCCACGTAGATCCAGCTTGGAAAAGATCCTGGCGCCTTTAAGGCGATCAAATAACTCGGAGATGAGCGGAAGGGGGTATTTATTTTTAACCGTGATCTGATTGAGTCCTCTATAGTCAATACAGGGGCGTAGCGAGCCATCTTTTTTTTTGACAAAGAAGAATCCGGCTCCAGCCGGGGAAGTAGACTTCCGGATGAATCCCCTGGCCAGATTCTCCTCTATGTACTCAGACATGGCCGGGGTTTCGGCCGCAGACAACGGATAAATACGCCCACGGGGTGGAGTGGCGCCAGGAACCAGGTCAATCGGGCAATCATATGGCCTATGAGGTGGCAATGTCTCTGCTTCCTTCTTACCAAAGACGTCAGCATAGGTCCAGTAAGGAGCCGGAAGACCGGGTAAGTTAGCTGGGGTAGGTGGAGGACGAACCGGACGAACCGGAACCAGGCAGGTCTTATGGCAGTCCGGCCCCCACCGGAGTACTTCACCGGAATGCCAGTTCAACACGGGTTCGTGTGTTTGGAGCCAAGGTAGACCTAGCAATAGGGAGTGGGAGAGTCCGGGCAACACATGGAAGGAGATTACCTCGGAGTGCAGCATTCCCACCTGCAGGATTATGGGTTCCGTGGCGAGCAGGATGGTCACCGGAAGGAGTCTTCCATCCACTGAGGCGACCGACAAGGGTTCAGCCAGAGACTTGGTGGGAATACGGTATTTCTCAACCAGGGACTGGGAGATGAGGTTTCCAGCGGATCCAGAATCCAGGTGGGCGAGTTCAAAGTGACGGGTCTCTCCCCAGGAGATAGATACAGACAAAGTCAGGGTTGGAGAGGATTTATTTTTGTCTAGGGCGACCTCTCCGAGCGGTCCTAGACACTGGAGTTTCCCGACCTCTCCGGGCAGGAACGAATCAAGTGCTCCTTACTGCCACAATAGAAGCAGCTCCCCTCGGCTCGGCGAGACTCCTGGCGAGATTTGACCATCTTGGTCTGGTCGACCTGCATGGGCTCGGGTGAGTGTGCCCGGGGAGTGACAGAAGAGGAGACAGGTTTCTGGAGAGTAGGAGCTAGGCGGGGAAACCTTCTCTCTCGGGTGGTCTCTTTGGTGCGTTCTTGAAACCGGATGTCAATCCGGGTAGCCAACGACACCAGGTCATCCAGGGTGGTAGGAATATCCCGACCGGCGAGCTCATCTTTAATCCGACCGGAAAGGCCCTCCCAGAAGACGGACACCAGGGCCTCATTATCCCAGGCAAGCTCAGAAGCGAGGGTGCGGAACCGTATGGCATATTGGCCCACGGTGAGACTCCCTTGACGGAGACGTAGCAAAGAGGAGGCAGATGAGGTTTTTCGTCCCGGTTCATCGAAGACTCTCCGGAAAGCAATGAGGAAAGACGACAGGTCGGACACCAGGGGATCCCCTCTCTCCCACAGGGGGTTAAGCCATGCCAGTGCCTCCCCAGTGAGATGGGACATGATGAATGCCACTTTGGCCCGGTCGGAGATAAACTGGTGAGTCAAGAGTTCAAAGTGCAGGGTGCACTGGTTTATAAAGCCCCGAGCTTGAGCGGGGTCCCCTCCGAAGCGAGGAGGTGCAGACAGCCGGGGTCCGAGACAGGATGCCATGATATTGGTGGGCAACGGTGCTGCCGGGGTGCGAGTCGTGACACTACCGGTGGTTGCTGGTGGAGCAGACAGTGTGTCCAGGCGGGAGTTGACATTCCGCAGGTGGTTCAGGATGGACTCCTGCTGGGATCTCTGACGGGAGAGTTCATGGTATAGGTCAGAGAGCGAGGGAGCTTGGGTGCCACCGGGTTCCATGGCCCGAGCAAACTGTAACGGGTCTGGGAGGCGGAACCTCTGAGCTACTATACAAGGGGGCGGTCCTTGTAAGGGAGCGGGTGGCGACCAGGCAGGCAGTCACAGCAGGTGACCGGGACAGTCTCTAGAAGAACGGGCAGGAGGTCACGGCAAGTGACCGGGGCAGTCTCTGGATGTACGGGCAGATGGTCACGGCAAGTGACCGGGGCAGTCTCTGGATGTACGGCCAGATGGTCACGGCAAGTGACCGGGGCAGTCTCTGGGTGAACGGACAGATGGTCACGGCAAGTGACCGGGGCAGTCTCTGGGTGAACGGGCAGATGGTCACGGCAAGTGACCGGGGCAGTCTCTGGGTAAAGGGTTGGTACGACCTGTGGCGGCTGATGGTAGACGTGAGCTCCCAGGTGAGCAGGCGAGAGTCTCTGGATAAACGGGTGGTCACAGCATGTGACGGCGGAGCCTCCAGGAAGACCAACAGACAGGCGGCAGATGAGCGCTCCCAGGTGAGCGGGCAGAAGTCTCTGGACAGGCGGGTGGTCACAGCACGTGACGGCAGAGCCTCCAGGTAGGCTAGCAGACAGGCAGCAGGTGAGCGCTCCCAGGTGAGCGGGCAGGAGTCACTGGACAGGCAGGTGGTCACAGCACGTGACGGCAGAGCCTCCAGGTAGGCTAGCAGGCAGGTAGCAGGAGTGCGCTCCCAGGTGAGCGGGCAAGCTGGTCCATAGACAGACTGACAGGAGTAGTAAGGCAGACCGTCGGACCTCAGGCTAGCAGGCAGGTAGCAGGATATCAGGCAGGAATTAGACAGCAGACTGGCAGGAATCAGGCAGGTATCTGGCAGGTAACTGGCAACGGGACCTGAGGGCTGAAGCAGAGTAGTGAACAGTGCTACAACATTGCTCGGGCACCTCCATTTTGGAGGAGGTGCCTTTTACATGGGAGGTCCTCCGGCAATTGGCCGGGGACTCCTTAGGACGGCGCGCGCGGTCCCTTTAAGAGAGGGGGAGCGCGCGCGCGCGCGCGCCCTAAGCACACTGCCGGGGAAGGAGCGCGTGCCGGAAGCAGCGGGGAGAGCAGCGCTGGAGGATGCCGCGCCAGGAGCGGGGAGGTGAGAGGGACGGCGTCTCTGCCTAGAACGGGGCAGAGACGCCGATGCTACATACACTAACTAGAAACAAGAAAATCTCTCCCTAGCTCAGCAGCACCTCTCCCTACACTGTCTGATTCTGGAGTGACTGTGACAAGCACGGCAGTGCCAGTTCTGATATAGACCTGATGACGCTGTGCAGCCATCCAATCACTATAATGCCACAACCACCATGGCTGCAGCATTACAATGAGTGGCAGGCAATCCCTGCATGTTGATTGGCGCTCTAAAGAGCACCATATATGCAGGGAGGGGACCCGAGCGCCCGCCGAGCAACCTGGAAATACTCGTCGAGCGCCGAGCATCTCGAGTAGTGAGATGCTCGAGCGAGCACCGAGCAGTAGCGAGCATGCTCGCTCATCACTACTCATTACATGTAAGTGCATTACTCTGTCTGGGTCTCCTACCACATCCAAAATATATTGAACCCCATATTAGAGCCACCACTCCTGAATTTGTCTCTTCCTATCCTACCCCTGGTATATGGGGAGAGATATCTACTCCTGTGGGAGGGATAGTTTATAGTGGCGTGGATGGAGCACACTTGATCACTCCAAAAAATAAACCAGGAGGAGATAGACAGGATGACTGAGGCACAATTGTCACCTCAGGCCTCCACCTATCCTGGACAGGTTGGGAGTTAAACTAGCAAATAAACTAAATAAATATGCTAATATAATGAATGGAATAGTGAAACAATAAGTTCTATTCATACTCTTAATGAGGAGGCTGCTCAGGTTAGGAAGGTAGCCCTTCACAGAATTACCCTTAACTACCTGTTAGCAATTGAAGGTGGAACTTGTGCTGTTATAGCTGAGGAATTCTGCTTCTGGATTGAAGATGCACATGATTAAAATGAGAGAAACATGGACATGGTAAAAGAGCTGCAACAAAAAGCTAGAGACATACATCCAAGGAGGGATGGAATTCCTTCTTCTGGATGGAGTCTATCAGAGTTTGGTTAAACAATATACTCTTAACTTTGCTAAAGCCAATAGTGGTAGTGATAGGATTGATTGTATTCATCTTGATTGCCTGGAAATTATTAATGTGATGTGTTTCTCATTGCAGGAAATGAATTATACTTTGGAATCACTGTCGACACAGACAGAAGAGGACCAATAATATGTCCGCCCCTGATTTTAACCATAGGAAGGATGACACTACAGCTACAGAGGTGACCGTCTGATAGCCTAGCTCGACTACCCACCTCTCCTGAAGACCCTTTCAGCCTTTTGAGACTTGGGTGGAGGACATCATCTCTGAAAATAGGGTCCCAGAGCTGCACCCCAACAGTTTGAGCAGCACTCTCACTCTCCGGAGTGTTTCTTGTGGTGGGATGCAGGTCTGGACAACAGTCGTCTGTCGTCCTTCTATTAGATAGATAGGAATGAATGTATGTGTGTGTATGCTTTAATAAAGATTGAGGAATGCTTAGATGAAATGACAACTATAAGGCAGCCAGGAATGGATGTCAGACATCCCATCATCTATGCAGGCTAGCTGCATACTTCGTGTAGTACGGGCTGTCAAAGGGGTCATTTCACAATAGGCAGGAACATAGGTAGCGCAGGTCTGGACCGCTGTCGTCATCCTATTAGGTAGATAGGAATGAATGTATGTGTGTCTATGCTTTAATACAGATTGAGTGAATGCTTAGATGAAATGGCAACTATAAGGCAGCCAGGAATGGATGTCAGACATCCCATCATCTATGCAGACTAGCTGTATACTTTGTGTAGTACGGGCTGTCAAAGGGGTCATTTCACAATAGGCAGGAACATAGGTAGCTAGGTTACATAATGTGTAATAATGAAACTATCAAAGGGTGAGGTACTGTGGAAGAAATGACAATTCCATTGTCCTCCCTTTGATCTTAATATCTCTACATTTTGTATAATAATTAGAAAATGTTCAATAAAAACAATTTGAACAAGAAATAGAATATCTTTTCGTGACTCCTTCATGAACATTGTGTATACTAAATACTAAAATACTGTAAGAGCCGCCCCCGGCTGAGCCAAGCTGAAGGGGGAGAATGGACTTTATCTGGTCACTTCATGAACATTCTTGATGTTGTCCCTCAGGAGGGGCCAGTTGGCATTGTAGATGTGTATAACCTTATAAAATGTGCTGCTTATCTGATGGTTAGTGCTGCGCTCACTCATTACATGTAAGTGCATTACTCAGTCACTAAGCGCTCGCTCACACAGTCATCGATTCTCTCATGCGAGAGAATAGGGCCGATTATGCTGATGTCACTTGGAGCAAACTCTGTCAGAGTTTGAGCCAAGTGTAATCTTAGGCCACGTTCACACATACAGTATTTGGTCAGTATTTTACATTAGTATTTATAAGCCAAAACCAGGAGTGCAACAATCAGAGGAAAAGTATCATAGACACATGTGCACCACTTCTGCATTTTTCACCCACTCCTGGTTTTGGCTTACAAATGCTGATATAAAATACTGACCAAATACTGAACATGTGAACGTTGCCTTAGTGTGATCTAACTCTGTTGCATAAGAGAATCGTATCATAGGTGCGGAAAAGACAGAGAACTTTTTAGTTCTCCATCTTCTCTATTCTCTGTGTCCACGGTAATGGGACTGCACTTGGATGACATCCGAGTGCAGTCTGATATTTTACAAGCATGCTACAATTTTTTTTCTCATGCCGTATCTACATGAGAAAAAAATTGCAGATCTGCACTGCCCCGTATTATAACATTGGGCCTACTGCTACCTGATAAAACATCGGATAGCACTCAGCTATGTTATATTGTCCTGTGAGCGGGCCCTTATTGTAAGAAACTAACTTTCTTTTCCCTTGCAACAGCTGTCATAACATTGGTTTATTATCTAAACATGACCCCCGTCTATTACTGAGAGCTGTAGAAGACCATGTACACTCCAGCAGTAATCCCTTACATTTCCTTTGTGTAATATGATTAGAGTTGAGCCACCCCCCCGTAGTGTTCAGGTTCGGTTCGGTTCGTCGAACACCGTTAAAACCAATGGCAGGCAAACAAAAACACATAGAAACACATAGAAAACACCTTCAAAGGTGTCCAAAAGCTGACAAACTGCTCAGAAGACACAACTAACACATGGAAAAGTGACAAGTACATATAGTCATGCGAAAAGAAAAGAGGTGGAGGAGTAAAAGGAGGGGGAGACACAGATATAGGCATGTCATGCCCTTCTAAAATCAAGAAAGGCTGGAGTAAAAATCTAAAATCAGCCTACCAACACCCAGACGTCGTGACAAGAAAATTAAAAAAAGAAATATCTTTAGGTAGAATGGCGGTTCCATTCAGAACACTTTCCTTACAAGACGTAGTGGTATCCCCGTTGGGAGTCGTGCCAAAAACGGAACCCAATACATTCGGACTAATCCACCATTTGTCATATCCAAGGGGCAGGTCAGTAAACGACAACATCAACGTGGAACCAGGTACAGTAGTATATACTGTACATCCTTTGACAAGGCAATCAGGCGGGTCAAGAAGTTGGGAAGGGCCACCCTAATGGCCAAAACAGACGTTGAGGGGGCGCCTATTGGGCTGCTTCTGGGAAGGAGCATACTATATAGATCGCTGTTTGCCCATGGGGTGCTCCAGATCCTGCTCACTATTTGAGGCGTTTAGTTGCTTCCTCGAATGGGTTGTCATGGACGTTTCTAAGGGGGCACATATTATCCATTACCTCGACAACTTCTTATGCCTGGGCCCAAAAGATTCACCACAGTGTGAATACACGCGGCAGTCCACCTGTGAGAAGGAGAGAGCTGGAGGGAGAGCGGACACCACAGAGCCGAGGAGTTACATTGATGACATCTTAATAATCTGGACTGAGTCTGAACGAGAACTTCTAAATTTCCATGACGAATTCAATACATTTCATCCCACCATAAACTTGACATTGGACTACTCAAAAACGGAAATCAACTTCCTGGATATCACCATAAAAATTCAAAATGGTTCAATCCAGACCTCGGTGTATTGGAAACCTATTGACCATCCCACACACCTCAGACGGGGACAGCTGTCACCCAAAATACATTAAAAAGTCCATCGTCTACAGTCAGGCCCTTAGATATAATTGTATCTGTTCCAACCCAAAGGACAGGGATGAACACTTAAACCATCTTAAAAAAGACAATTTTAAATCAAGGCTACCACCCCACCTCCTTTGATGATCAGATCATTAGGGCCACAAGGATCCCTAGAAGTCAATTACTTCAATACGGAGAAAAAGAGGAAAATAATTGTCTTCCTCTGGTGGTGACCCACAACCCACAGCTTGAGGTACTAAGAAAAACTGCTAAAAAACATCATATCCTAGGGTTTGGAGCGGATGGATTCTCTTTCAGGACTCACCTGATTTTCATGACCTATTCTAATAGTTTCAACAGATGCTTGCGATTGGGTTCATAATTAGTCACAACGGCATAAGGACCCCCCCTCCCACTCTCCCTTGACCCTCTGTCTTTTCTTCTCTCTTTTCTCCCTCCTTTTCTTTTTTCTTTTTATATGGGCTTTTCAGATACAATATAGAAATTGCCTCAACATATGATCCTCTTATAGGCGGATATCTTATAAACATTATATTGTTCAATACACTATCATTTGAATTGTTATTTGAAAAAAGTGACACCATTTGAACTTTGGACATTTTTTATATGTCTATTTTGTTATATTTTCTTCAAAGTCGAATACAAAACAATAAATTTTTTCTTGATCTGCAAACTGTAAAATGATTCATAATTAATTCTTAATTGATGTTTAATTGATATTTAATAAAACAGATTGAATATAAAAACTTCATATCCTATACAAAAGTGATTGGCTAAGTATAAAAGGAGAAGAAAAGGAAAAATGTGTTTGAAAGCACTCAGGATCACCAAAAATACAAATAAATAATAATATTGAAGTTTATTAAACAAAGAAAAAAACAAAACAATTAAAAACACTTAAAGGGAATCTGTCACCCCCTGGGACCTATCAGACCACTAATATGGGCATACAGGTGATAGAAATGTGAATCTATACATACCTGTATGGCCCATATTGGCGGTCTTGTGGCTGTGAAATTGCTTTTTATTACTTGTGGGTTATGCTGTGTTTCTGTCCGGGGGACGGGAAGAAATCCCACCTACTTTTTTAATTAAAATATTTCTCCCCTCCCCTGCACGTCACAGAGCCCTGTGACGTGCAGTACCCATGGCCGGATCCTGCGCCTGCGCACTTGACCTGTTATTTCCCTGCCGTCTGTGTACAAGTGTAGAGCAGGGATCTAGTGCGCAGGCGCCGGGATGTCAGAGTGACTCGCCTGCGCACAAGTTCCCTGCTCTACACTTGTAGATCCGGCCATGGGAACTGTGGCGGGCAGGGGAGGTGAGAAATATCTTAATTAAACTGTGACGGGCAGGGGAGGTGAGAAATATTTTAATTAAACAAGTAGGTGGGATTTCTTCCCGCCCCCCGGACGGGAGCACAGCGTAACCAACAAGTAATAAAAAGCAATTTCACAGCCGCAAGACGATAATATGGGACATACAGGTAAGTATAATACCTCATCTAATTGATACATATAAATATCAAACAACCTCCTCCTATGTATCAGGTGCCAAAATATCTAAAGCTACTCTGGACAAGCAGTTTGTGACGCCCTCCCTGAGCCGTTTACGGGGTGTACTCAGACGGCGGGCCGGTGGTATGGTGTGGTGGGATGTCGTCGTGGCCGTGGCCCGATCCGTGCCCATGGCTGTCACAATAAAAAGATGGGCTTTTGGATGAATGGTTGTTCGACTACGCCACCTGTGGTTTCTGGTGAAGGCCACCAGCACTGCAACAGTCCTTTGAGGCTGATGTTCTGGCAGCTTGGTTGGTACTACTCCCCACAGGTGGAGCGGCGCCTCAGGGCAGCGGAAGAAGAGAGAGGGGGTATACAGAGTAGAGCGCTGGCGGGTGCAGAGCCGCGGAGGAATGAACAGTCAGAGGCAGTAATTGAAGTCATCCAAGTCTTTACTCACAGTTGTGCTTTCTCAGCTCAGAGCTTCTCTCTGCTGTCACACGGCGAGCTGCGGCCGCCAGGGTGGGGTTCAGCACACTCCGGGTAGTTCAGGTGCACTTGACAGGACCCACGCTCTAGTGTGTTCCTCTCTCTGGTTGTACTTTTACCGCCTTGTGTCCCCCACTGAGTCCCGTACAGGTACTGCGATGTCCTATATGGGTAACTTGTAGTTCCCGGACCGACTGGGTGCCCTTTTTGGTGACTGTGGTGTGAACGTGGCGTTAGGCAGGGTCCCTCTGGATAAACGCAGATTAAGGAATACAGGTGGCAACTCTGCTGCATCCGTATCCCCCTGGGATCCAATTAAGCCTCCAGACTTTTCTGACAGGGACGTGAAGTGCAAAGTCAGATAATCGGGGACCGGTACCCCTTCTTGCGGCAGGGTCTCTCTGGCAGGGCCAGAATAAGGGTTGCAGGTGGCAACTCCACTCCGTCCACACCCCCCTGAGATCCTTTTGCCTGTGGAGCTTTTCTCCTCTGCTCCCCTCCTGGGCCTTCTTGGTTGGACTCTGACCGGGGACAGAGCCGGCTATAACTCAACTCTGCCCCAATCCCCCATCTCGAGGCCTGAGACCGGGAACCGCAGACCCCTGAGCTGGCCGCAGCCTTGTGCTGTCAGACCGTCTCAAAGACTCACGACTAAAGACACAGTTATAAAAATGGCCTCTGATTATTTATGATTCTATTAAGTGCTACAGTAAAGTGCTTCCTCCACGCTCACTCACTACATGGTTCCCCGACTATTGGTTCCCCCCAACTCCTCTATTCGAGGTCGGGGCAGCACTATGGTGCTTTAGACCTCCCTGCAGAACGGGAGTGGTGTAGTGCTGAGTGTGTGGTTGGGGTCCTGTGTGGTGCTCCATCCTTACCTCGGAGAGGAGATACCACACCTCGTTCTGAGGTGCTGTACCCCTGTGGCGACTGAACCCTCAGGTTCGCGGGCTGCAATAGAGTAAAAGATTGGTACATTTCAGACATTCAAAAAATTTTAAATGCTTTGTAAACAATAAACAATCTTCCCTTTATGGGAGGCTCAGATAATTTAACGTTACAGGATATATGGTATAAACATATTCAACATTAAAGAGACATTATGCATGTAGAAAAATATTATAGAAAAAGTGTTAGCTCAGCAGCATGAGGGACCTGTCCAAAACCCTCAACGTAAGCTCTGGGGTGGCTGCAGGGCATAAAGATCCCGAGTTGGACCTCCAGTAGAGCCACAACCAGACAGGTTTTGCTTCTGAGGTCAGAGGTAGAGATGATTTTGCATACAACCAATAGGGGGCACCTAAATAGGTGCAAACTATGTACAATGTTAGACTGTCTACTGCTCAATGTCCGCTGGGACAAATGTTTGTTTCAGATAAACCGGGTGTAAAAAGGAACATGAAAACAAATAAAAGTTCACACAACAGGGAGGTGCATCCTCCGGGGCTGCTCAACAGTGGTATCCCCACTGGGGAAAAGGCTCGTGCTTGCCGACGGAGCCTGACCGGTCCTCTGCGACCAGGTGTGTGGATGCATCTTCTTTAAACACCCTGTGGACATCCAGGGCATACCACCCACGCTCCCCGTGGTGGCGGGAGTAGGACACCAAATCACCCGGGTAGAGGTTCCGGCCAGGGTGGCCCTGCTGCAGCCGCGACTCGACGTCCCGCCGGTTGACGAAGACGTCCCGGTTAAACTGTGGGCTACGGATGAAGCCCCATCCTGCCTCCTGGTGGAAGCGCACGATAAGGCCTTCCTCCCGGGGGCTTGGACAGATGGCCTCCGCCTGACGGGCCTTTGTTGTAGCAGCTTTGGCGCGCACCTCCAGGCGCTCACAGCGGATCCTCCTCTCTCGCCGCTCCTTCTCGAGCTGGAGGAGCTCCTTATGGCAGAACTCCTCCCACCTCCGCGCTTCAGACAGGGTCTCCCGGAGGAAGCCCATCAGGTCCCCCCCCTGGTTGTTCCAGGCAAACTCTTCTGCCGCCGGGCAGGCGACTGGAGGTGTGGGCAGCGGCAATAACAGGGGGCGTTGCGGGCCCTCTATTGGTGTGGACCGGTCCGGGTTGGGGCAGGTGTGCACCCAGGAGAGTGCAGGGTTCTCCGGATTGGGAGTCGGGAGGCATAGTAGGCCTCTGGGAGTGGGGGTGGCTTGGGCCTCGACCTCCAGAGCCATGAGTTGCACCCAAACGATGGCGCCCAGGGACAGGGGTGACGGCAGGAGATCTAGGAGGACTTCGGTGCATCCCGCGCCCGGGATAGGGGTTTCGGCCTTACCCGCTCTTGGGCTGCACAGGGCCTCCTGGGCTTCCTCCGCCTGGGCTGGGGCCTCAGTAGTCAGGCACGACGAGCTCTGGCGGCGGGCCATGATCTTGCGCAGCACCTCTTCTCTATATTCGGCAGCGGCCAGTTGTTGGGCCTCTTCGACCCTCTGGGTCAGATCCTGCGTTTCACCGCGGAGGAACTCGGCCTCCTCCACGGTCAGGTGTATTCCCTCCATAGTGAGGGAGGTGGCAGCTGGTGGGCCAGCGACGGAGGGCATCTTCTTCGCGGCGTCCATCTCTGCTGCAGGGTGCGGTCTCTCTAGACTTGTTGTGGCTACACCCTGTCTCCTCCTCCTTTTGGGGCGGCTCCGGGGCGGCTGGCTGATGGGCACTCCTTGGGACGTCCCATCCATCTTGACGGACACTACTATGCGGACAGTCTCTGATGCAAGGGGCGGTCTGTATTTTTGGCACCATTGGAGAGCCAGGCCCACGATAGGAGGTCTTAGGTGGCTGTCGTTTTTGCACATAATGGCGTCCGTTGTTCTTGGGCGGACGCCACATTGTGTGTATAAAGACAGTCTTTTGTGAAACGAGCACAGTACCCAGCGGCAATGGGGATTAACTTCTTCCGTTGCTGCGGGCACGCAATCCTGCCGACTACGCCAAGTTTGTGATGCCCTCCCTGAGCCGTTTGGGGGGTGTATTCGGACGGCGGGCCGGTGGTATGGTGTGGCGGGATGTCGTCGTGGCCGTGGCCCAGTCCGTACCCAGGGCTGTCACAATAAAAAGATGGGCTATTGGATGAGTGGTTGTTCGACTACGCCACCTGTGGTTTCTGGTGAAGGCCACCAGCACTGCAACAGTCCTCTGAGGCTGATGTTCTGGCAGCTTGGTTGATACTACTCCCCACAGGTGGAGCGGCGCCTCAGGGCAGCGGAAGAAGAGAGAGGGGGTATACAGAGTAGAGCGCTGGCGGGTGCAGAGCCGCGGAGGAAAGAACAGTCAGAGGCAGTAATTGAAGTCATCCAAGTCTTTACTCACAGTTGTGCTTTCTCAGCTCAGAGCTTCTCTCTGCTGTCACACGGCGAGCTGCGGCCGCCAGGGTGGGGTTCAGCACACTCCGGGTAGTTCAGGTGCACTTGACAGGACCCACGCTCTAGTGTGTTCCTCTCTCTGGTTGTACTTGTACCGCCTTGTGTCCCCCACTGAGTCCCGTACAGGTACTGCAATGTCCTATATGGGTAACTTGTAGCTCCAGGACCGACTGGGTGCCCTTTTTGGTGACTGTGGTGGGAACGTGGCGTTAGGCCGGGTCCCTCTGGATAAACGCAGATTAAGGAATACAGGTGGCGACTCCGCTCTGTCCGTATCCCCCTGGGATCCACTTAAGCCTCCAGACTTTTCTGACAGGAACGTGAAGTGCAAAGTCAGATAATCGGGGACCGGTACCCCCTCTTGCGGCAGGGTCTCTCTGGCAGGGCCAGAATAAGGGTTGCAGGTGGCGACTCCGCTCCGTCCGCACCCCCCTGAGATCCTTTTGCCTGTGGAGCTTTTCTCCTCTGCTCCCCTCCTGTGCCTTCTTGGTTGGACTCTGACCGGGGACAGAGCCGGCTATAACTCAACTCTGACCCAATCCCCCGTCTCGAGGCCTGAGACCGGGAACCGCAGACCCCTGAGCCGGCCGCAGCCTTGTGCTGTCAGACCGTCCCAAAGACCCAAGACTAAAGACACGGTTATAAAAATGGCCTCTGATTATATATGATTCTATTAAGTGCTAATGTAAAGTGCTTCCTCCACCCTCACTCACTACATGGTTCCCCCTGACTTTTGGTTACCCCCAACTCCTCTATTCTGGGTCGAGGCAGCACTATGGTGCTTTAGACCCCCCTGCAGAACAAGATTGGTGTAGTGTTGAGTGTGTGGTTGGGGTCCTGTGTGGTGCTCCATCCTTACCTCGGAGAGGAGATACCACACCTCGTTCTGAGATGCAGTACCCCTGTGGCGACTGAACCCTCAGGGGCGCCACAAATGTAACACCAAACGTGTAAAGAGGGTCCAATGCCCCTGCAATATCCAAGTCCAGTTCAATCTATTTTAGCTAGCACATATAAAGTACATCTATGCATAGGTATAAATAGCAATTGAAAAAAAGTGCATGTGACAGGGGGCAATGTAGAAAATTAATAATGCCAGCAAATCCAAAGTTCATATAAAAGCACAGGTCTAGTAGTTCAAAGCTCAAATAGTCTATAGTAGAAAAAGACCTGTACTGAAACACAGTCTACCTGTTAGTAGACAGCACAGAACCCACTTATACAATACAAGCAGAATGGTTGCTGATAGACCTGTGCATCATCAGTGGCTTCTGGTAGACCTGTACATGATCAAATGGATGAGGGAAGAGCCTGTTCTCCTGTTATGTATATGCTCCTGCCCCAGCATCAGCACATCAAACTCCATAAAACAGACACATTACCTTTGCAGATGATTTTTTTGTGTTTACCAGTGTAATCAGACCCAAATTTAAAATAATGCTTTGTAAAAATAATATCAAGAAGTCACATCAAAACTCCAATCTTCATATCAGATCCAGTGTTATCTTGGTATAATTTATTACGTATAACAGTAAATCCTTTATCATTTTGAACACAAGTATATCAACTTTTTAAATCTAAAGAACAAATCAAAGTGACTTCTGAGATATCCAGAGTATTAATACACTGCAAAAATCATTTGTAGCTAATGATAGGTGCATTTGTATCCTTATATCAAGATAAGTCTTTGTCTAATGCCAAGATGTCTCATGTTCTATGGACTTTGATTAAAATTTGGGCAAACAAGTCCTTGTGAACTTAGGGTTAAAATATTGATTCTTCAGTCTATATTTAATGCTATCGCCATTATTTTTTACTAGATGGATGGCATTGAATTGAAGTAAAAAGAATATTGCATAATTATTAATTATGATAATTCTATCATTAGAACGAGGGACTGGAGATTTCCATTCCCAATCACAATCCACTGCTCTTCTTGGCACAATATATGCATCTGCATCATGTGCACATAAGTATTGGAAGACGACCACCATACCAACTACCACTGCATAAACTAAACTACTATCAGTTCCCAGTGGAGACGTGGCTGTGCTAATTTCATCTTATAATTTATTTATGTTAGTGAACAAACCTTGATTGTGAGAAAAGTAAAATGCGATTCCGCAGCTGCCAATTCAGAGATGGAGACTGGGCCAGCAATATCCAATCACTCCACTGGCAGAACAGGCTACAATATATCAACATAATTCATTTCTGGCATTCAGAAAATATTTGGGAGCAGAATTGTAAAGATTAATGTAGGATTTAGTTTGGAGTGGATATTTATTGTAAGAAACAAACATGATGTGAGTCATGTCTTAAAATCATTTCACTTTAAAGTAATTTTTCTTAAATGGTCACTGTGCTTTCAGACCACTAGATCTCATTTGATGTATTATGGGCAAAAACCCAAAGAGATGAACTTTAATATAAGTTGGTGTGCATGCAGCATGTAAGCGTGTGTTCACACTGGCCACCAAACAGACAAAACCCAAGATAAAAACATAATAAGCAAATACCCCGCAGTAAATAGATAAATATCAATAGTGCATGAAAATAATATAGGATGCTTAATTAACATAATTTTGATTTAAAAAAAAAGTAAAAGCCACCCCACACGTCAAGGTGACCCTATTCGGGACAGTCCTAACCTCTATTATTAAAAGCTTACCATTTGTCAAGTGACGTACATTTGAATAAGTCCAATATGACTAACCAGATTAATTACAGGTTTTGGTATAAATTATATTACCACATGTCAAACAATTTACCAGTTGGTGCAGTAGATTCTAAGAAAACCAACAGATGCAGCATTGATGATCTGCATGTTTTGAGTCTGTGTATTTGAATAATTAATTGAAAGGCGGTGTGTTCAAAATAATAGCAGTGTGGGGTTCAATTAGTGAGGTCAATCATTCTGTGAAGAAACAGCTGTGAATCAGGTGGCCCTTATTTAAGGGTGAAGCAAGTATTTGTGTACATTTGTCCTTGAAAGCCTGATAAATATGGTTCGTTCGAGACATTGTTCAGAAGAAATGCGTACTTTGATTAAAAAGTTGATTGGAGAGGGTAAAAGTTATAAAGAAGTGCAGACAATTATAGGCTGTTCAGCTAAAATGATCTGCAATGCTTTAAAATGGAAGACTACCATTCGAATGAGAAAAAAGGAAAGGATGATCCAGCATATCAGGCTAGTTTCTTAAAATAAAACATAGCTTTTATTGTGCTCATTAAAACATTGCTACACATCAATTGTCCATGTGGTGCACTACAAGGATCAGGACCCAAGCGTTTCAACGTTTAAGTCTTAATCAGTTGTGCATTTACCATTCGAATGGGTCGAATGATAGTCAGAATGGCAAAGGCTCAGCTAATGATCAGCTCCAGGAGATCAAAGACAGTCTTAAGTTACCTGTGAGTACTGTGACAGTTAGAAGACGCCTGTGTGAAGCTAATTTCTTAGCAAGAAGTCCCTGCAAAAAGTACGAAAAGTGGACAGTAGAAGATTGGAAATGGGTGATTTGGAGTAATGAGACGAAAGTCAATAGACTAGGCTCTGATGAGTGCAAATAGGTCTGGAAAAAACAAGGTAAAAAGGGGCTAACAAATTGAGAAATTGAAGGAACTGTCAAGTTCAGTGGAAGAAGCCTGATGATATGGGGTTGTTTCACAGCCAAAGTCATTGGATATTTCACCATGATCAATGGTGGTCTCAGTGCTGAGCTATATATTGAAAAACTTGGCATTCATATGACTCAAATAGATTCTTTATCAAATTTTAATAGGGGAAATGAAGTACAAAAAAAAAAGTAAAAACGTTTCGGTCACAGTTGACGTTCATTAGTGTACTAAAATAAAATACAAGTGTGAGGTCACAGTAAAAATAGTCATGTATCAAAGGGAAAATAACAATGACAATATCAGTAAACAACAGGAATCAACACATGTCAATGGGTACAAAGGGATGGGGACAAACATTGCCCCTCCACATGCTAACTGTTATATGTCCACATTTGAGGACAGGGTTGTCTACCCCAACCCTTTGTACAAATCACAATCCATTTTATGGAAACGTTATATAGATGATATATTCTGCATATGGCGGGGCACGCCCAAGACCCTTAATGAATTTTTTGCTACAATCAATGCCGCCTGGGATGGACTGCGAGTCACCATTTTCTTGAGCACAGACTCAATTCATTTCCTAGACACCATGAGCCTTAAAGATAAAGATGGTCAACTTTCCTCTGATCTTTATATTAAACCTACTGACCGAAACGGACTATTGCACTACAACAGCCTACATCCTAAATCCACTATCACCTCAGTCCCCAAGTCCCAATTCCATCGTGTCAGAGGCACTGGCAGTAATCCCTCCACCTGTGACATTAGACTCAAGGAGATGCAACAAAAATTTGAGGAAACGGACTATCCTCTTGACTTGTTACAACAATCCATGCAATCTCCAATTTGCACATGCACCCCAACATCTAACCGGATCCCGTTTGTACATAAATACCATCCGGCAGCATTCATACTCCATAAAAAAATCTGACAACACTGGAACATTCTTAAAAGCGCCTATCCATCTGTACCTGAATTAAATTATCCTTCCCTCCCATGTTTCAAAAGAGACCCTAATATTAAAGATCGTCTCATCCATGCCGATTTTGGCATGGCAAAAAGCTCGCCATGCCAGGGGTTTCTGGAGACACCAAAGACTGGTACGTTCCCTTGTCATCAGTGCTACCAATGTGGCAACATTCTCCGTGGGAGCACCATATATCATCCTCACTTGGGTAAACAATATCCCATCAAAGATTATCACATGATTAATTCCACTTTTGAAGTATGCCTCATCAAGTGCCCCTGTGGCCTTATTTATATAGGTAAAATGACCCAGCCCATTAGGGATCGTATTTCTAAGCACAAGTCCACCATACACTAAAAGAATTTGCTGCTCCCATTACCATACCATTTTGCATCGGCCAATCATTCAGTGTTTCAATTGAAATTTCAAGTGATTGAGCATGTCCCTCCACCACGACGTGGAGCGGACTGCATTCGCATGCTCAAATACAGGGAGGCCTACTGGATACACAAATTGCAATCTTTAAGTCCTAGAGGTCTTAACAGGGAATTTGACCTCCTCTTGTACACTTGAACGGTTCATAGTTGTGATTACTACGACATTGTTCTACTTAAAGCCCCCTACATGTTTTGTAATAATCTCTTTGAGACTTGTTCCTGTGCCATCACTGTCTCAGCAATGTATATGACCCAATTATGCTAGTTTTTGACTCTGACCATAAGAATTTCCAGTGAATATGTTCGATTCCATTATGATGGTTCTCCCTGAAGATAACTTGATATAAGGAATAGTATTTGCATAAGTACTGATTGATCTATTCATATGTCTAACATATACCTTGTTATTTTCTAGAATCTGCCTTAACATCCACATTTCCCCTCCTGATTCCCATCCTACACCTCCGGACCATCCCTTACAACCTTGGTTCCACCCATTCTTGTCATCCCCAGTAATGGACGCTATCTGTAGCACTGTGGAACGCATAATATCGGTGGTGGAATGCACTCGGTGCGTCACCTCCGCCCATGTGATCCACCGACATCCAATAAGACCTGTCGACGTCATCGTGGCGTCATTTCCGGTCCTAGGACCTGCAGGACCGGAAATGACACCACGATGACTGGAGCACATCCACGGCGTATGCATCACACTGACACCAATCCTGGGCTCCTAATTGCCTCTAGATTCTGCCCAGTCTCTATTTAAATGCCCTTCTAGCATTTCTCTCCTGACGCCAAAAGGAACAAACGGTGGATACCGTGCTCCCACTGCCAGGACTTCCTCCTCCACTTTCAGTTTGCACTAGGGGTATTTTTCCCCTGCTTCTACCATTCCTGCTATTAGACTGGTACTTCCATTAAATCTATATACTCACCTTCTTTATGTATCCAGAGCTACCGCTCCTTTGGACACCTGTCCATTACAGGCTCACCGGTTACAATTTACTGGTACGCTTTTCATCCTTTTTTCTTTTTCCTTCCCCTTTTTCCCTGTCCCCATCCCTTTGTACCCATTGACATGTGTTGATTCCTGTCGTTTACTGATATTGTCATTGTTATATTCACTTTGATACATGACTATTTTTACTGTGACCTCACACTTGTACCACCATTTATTTCTGTTTTGTTATTTTATTTTGGTACACTGATGAAGGTTAACTGTGACCGAAACATTTACTTTTATTTTTTGTACTTCATTTCCCCTATTAAAATTTGATAAAGAATCTATTTGAGTCATATGAGTGCCAAGTTTTTCAATATAGACTATTGGCTTTGGACCTTAATTGTGCACCAACCCACTCCAGGAGTGCGGTAGTTTTTTGTATACTCAGTGCTGAGCTATGTGTGAGTATCCAACAAGACAAGTTACTTTGCACACTCCAGTACTATGGGTATGAATAGGATGACATAGTGTTCCAGCAGGACAAAGACCAGAAGCATACATCGAGATTGGCGAAAAAATGGTTCAATGACAATGAAGTAGAGGTGCTGGATTAGCCTCCACAGTCCCCAGACCTCAACCCAATTGAACCCTTATGGGTAGAGTTGAAGAAAAAGCTGTATACATACCCAAGTGAGTTGACCAGTATGCACCAACTTTGGGAATGTGTAGAAGAGACCTGGGATCAGATTTTGGTCAAGACATAATTGAATCTGATCAAGAGCATGCCCAGAAGGATTCAGGTAGTGTTGAAAGACAAAAATAGATTTATAAAATATTTAAACAATAATAAAAATTTAAATTTAGATTTTTAGGAGCAAAACAGTAACAATGCAGTGACATGACAAGAATCTGCATAACTAATCATAGGCAAAATAGTAGCAAGTCAAATTTATGTATGAGATAGCCAAGATGATTGTCTATAAAATAATGGTAGTCTCATGTTCGAAGTAGTAGTGGATAGTGAGATATAGAGCTTGAAAATCAAAAGTTCAAAACATTGTTACCCTTTTGCTCATCACTGTATATATAGCGCTGTCCTCAGTAGTGTAGCTACCAGGAGGGCAGAGGGTGAGGTCACCCCAGACCCCTGAATCAGAGAGGCCCACCCGAATCTTACACCACTCCAAACTGTATCTGTGTGGGCAGCACACCAATACAGTTAATCTTTACATTCTGAATGGCCCCACTATCTTTGCACCCCATATACTATACAATACCATCAATTTTTGTGTTCCAACAGTCTTAGAGGGATCTATCCACTGTGGGTTAGTGTCAGACCAATAGCGGTGGTTTTGTTTGCTAACTTCACCATTCACAGAAAAGTTTGCCTCATCACTGAACATAATGTTCTGTGTAAACTGAGGGTCCTGTTCCAATTTTTGTTTTGCCCATTCTGCAAATTCAGTGCGCCGATCTGGGTCATCCTAATATCCGCCGAAGGGATGTTTGACTGATGCCACTCTCAAGTGACATGCGGCGAGTTCTACGCTGTGGGCTCTTGCTGAATGAAGCTAGGACAGCCACTGATGTTTCTTCATTAATGACAGTTTTCTTGAGTCCACATTTTGGCAAATCCAACACTGAACCTGTTTCACGAAATTTGGCAAGCAGTTTGCTAACTGTAGCATGGGAGATGGGTGGTCTCGTAGGGTGTCTTGCATTGAAATCTGCTGAAATGACCCGGGTACTGCGTTCATCAAACATCAACACAATTTCTATCCGCTCCTCATGTGTTAACCTCTGCGACATGTCAATGGCTGTAAACAAAGAGAAACTTGTAAGTAACTCATGAAAGAATAAAGTTACGTTAAAACCAAGCACACCATTGTTTTTCTTATGAAATTCTCAATAAGTCTGATGTGTCACATGACCCTTTTCCCATTGAAAAAAATAAAGTTGGATCCAAAATGGCTGACTTCAAAATGACCACCATGGTCACCACCCATCTGGAAAAGTTTTCCCCCTCCGATATACTAATATGCCACAAACAGGAAGTTGATATCACCAACCATTCCCATTTAATTTAGGTGTATCCATATAAATGGCCCACCATGTAGTGTCCTCTCCAATTTACTGCCCATTTATCATACAACAGTATATCCACCTCCCAATCCAACCATAGATATCATCTAATCCTTTGTATTACTTGGATATTTGGGTTATTGTTGTGGATTTATCACTGCTAAAATCAGTAGAAATTACACTTGAATTACATTGTATGGCAGTAATGACATTGTGTCACCTTGTAAAAGGTTTCAGAGGTCAAGGTAGATAATTAAAGTCCATTTCATCTATATGCTAATGAATTGGCTGCATGGCCTGGTCTGGTCCCTTTAAATAACATCTGCTGCTCCTGTTGATGACACCACGGAATGTTGTGGTTTCTGGCTCCGCCCCCTTGCATTATGACATCACACACATTATATAAGGAGCTGCAGAGACAACATTCCATCTGAAAGTTGCAGTTATTGGAGAGAGAGGTAAGTCGGCTCTATGTCACCTCTTGTTGTGTCCTTCATTCTCTTCTTTCATCTATTTCTCATTTATTTTTTATTCATTAAGGATTCTTTATTCTATATAATACAACAGGTCCAAAATGAATACTGAACCCCTCAGATTAGGTGACGTCCATGTTTTACAGCATTTCTTCCAATAGTAAAGACAGATACATCCCGTCACATCCTATATATCCAAGTGCAGAAATGACAGTGATTTACCGATTCTCCATCACATCTTATTGGTTTCTGACTTACTTGCTCATCACATCCATAGAATAGTTATAGAATAATTATAATTGAAAGAATCCCCTCAGCCATAACTGGAACACAACAACTTCTCAATTTTTGGGCCATGTATTGTTTTACAATCATTCAAATCTGGGAGATGAACGTTATATCCTGTAAAGCGAACACATGTAACCTGAAGATGCAGTAATTATGTAATTGTCTGGTGTTATTGAGACATATAGTGATATACAATCCAGATCAAAAATTTAAATCCAACCAATATTGGGAAATACCTGTACAACACCAATGTATATACATATTAACTCCATATATAGTGAAACTATTTAAATAGTTCCCCATATTGGTAGGATTCCTATTGTTTGATCTCTAGTGTATTGAGCAATGCACTTCAATGGAAGCTGGCAGTAACAGCCACCACTTGGAAGATCACAGAATGTTGGGGTTGTTGATTCCGCCCCCATTAGATACTTCATGTGATGTCACTGAATGTTATGGTTATTAGCTCTGCCCACATTAGCTCTTATTTTTCATGTCATGGAATGTTCTCGTTGCTGGTTTTGCCCCCATCATCTACTATTTGTAATGTTTTGGTTGTTGGTCCCTGATTTGGCACCCAGATAAGCCAAGCTGAAGGATGATGATAATGGACTTTATCTTGTTACCTCATGAACATTCTTGGCGTTGCCCCTCAGGAGGTGGCCAGTTGACATTTAGTTGTGTTCAACTATATAAAGTGTGCTGCTTATCTGATGGTTAGTGCTGCGCTCACTCATTACTAGTGATGGGCGAGCACTAAAATGCTCGGGTGCTCATTGCTTGAGCCAAGCACATTCGAATACTCGGTTGCTCGACTCGAGCAATGAGCCCAATGTAAGTCTATGGGAAATTCAAGCATTTTTCAGGCGGTTCCCTCCAGCGATCTGCAGAGGGCCTAAAAATTGCCCAAATCGAAGGGAACAGTGCTTAAATGGCATGGGAACAGCATGGGGAAGACCCCTGGAAGCATTTCTGACTCCCAAGTCACTGCTGCCAACAATGTTGTCAGAGGTACTACGCCACTTTTACGGACACACAATAAAACACAAAAACGAAACCAAAATGGATTTTCCTGGGAAATATGTTAAGGAACATCCTTTCCATGGTAATGACTTGTATATAAGGCAAAATAAATAACCAAAAACAAAAATACTCCTCCACATCTTGGTCTATGTTCACAAGTAGCGTTTTTGATGCGTTTTTGCACTTTTGCATTGCTTTCAACCGTGACAAATGCATTCACCGGGAAATGTCATTTTGACATTTTACAACCTTATCTGGCCATGTGGTGTGTGAGACATGATCAGACATATCCTGTTTCATTTATGAAGGAGGGACTCTGAAAGTCACAAAGCCTATTTTTATAGGGCCATCAGGCAGCCTTTACTACTTTTAAAGGGTCAGCAGTCGGCCCTCGCTATTCTTAAAGAGCCATCAGCCGGCTATGCTTTGTCATTCCCATTACTAAAGATTGGGTCTTCTATACTGTTATTGCATATGCAGTGAGTGGCAGGTCTGCCCAAAATTTGGATACACCCCAATACCCCTTTGAAAATTTGGATGCACCCCAATACCCCTTTGAAAATTTGGACGCACCCCAAAACCCCTTTGAAGTGACTTAGAGGATGTTCCCATAATTAGGAAGTGGGTCTCCCATACTGTTTGCCTATGCAGTGAATGCAAGGGTTGCCAAAAATTTGGAGGCACTCCAATGCCCCTTGGAAGAGACGTGGAGGTCAGAGGGCCTCCTGAAAACAATGTTCCCATTATTAGGAAGTGGGTCTCCCATTGTGTTTGTCTATGCAGTGAATTCAAGGGTTGCCAAAAATGGGCACTCGGCATGATGGGAGGAAGGAGGTTCAGGGTGAAGAATATGTGATCCAGACTGACGGCTACTGAGAATTGACCGTGTGGAAGACAGGGTGGTGGTGGTGGTGGCTAAGTGACTGGAAGCATTATCTGCTATCCAACCAATAACCTTTTCACACTGCTCTGTATTCAATAGTGGTGTTCTGCGGTCCCCTATTAATTGGGACAGGAAGGTCGAGCGAGAAGATGTGGGTGTTTGTTGTGGCACAATTTCAGATTGCCCACGACCTTGGCCTCTGCATGCACCATCATATCAACTTCCCCGTCCCTTGCCACGTGCCTTGCCCATATTAAATAAAGGACAATATCTTCCACGCTCACCACAAATGGCTGAATTTGGAGCGAACTTATATGTGATCCGTGTGACGGACAAACCACAGTTTTAAATAGCTGGCCTGTAGGTGACTATTTTGAACAGCAAACTTGTGTCAATAGCTTCACTGACACACTGAAATTTTTTTAATGGAGGCCAGAAATGGCAGTATTTTCAGTGCAAATATATGTGATCTGTGCGACGGACAAATCACAGTTTTAAATAGCTGGACCTGGCTGTATTCTGCAATGCCAACAAGCAAATAGCGCAGAAAAACGGTGTTCTCTGGTTTGCATTTTAAGCAAATAATGAGGATTAAGATCCAAAATAAAATTATTCCTGGCCACTGAGACCTGGGCCTATTTCTAGAAATATTTAACAGCAGCAGCAGACAAAACTGGAATGGAGCCTCTGTGCTATATGCACTGCAGTCTGCTATATACACTGCCTGCCTGATATCTCTGCAGATGGATTAGTCCTCAGAAGGACTGTTTGTTGAGATGGATATGTGTCTCTAATATCGTTTTGTATACCTACACTAACTAGAAACAAGAAAATCTCTCCCTAGCTCAGCAGCACCTCTCCCTACACTGTCTGATTCTGGAGTGACTGTGACAAGCACGGCGGTGCCAGTTCTGATATAGACCTGATGACGCTGTGCAGCCATCCAATCACTATAATGCCACAACCACCATGGCTGCAGCATTACAATGAGTGGCAGGCAATCCCTGCATGTTGATTGGCGCTCTAAAGAGCACCATATATGCAGGGAGGGGACCCGAGCGCCCGCCGAGCAACCTGGAAATACTCGTCGAGTGCCGAGCATCTCGAGTAGTGAGATGCTCGAGCGAGCACCGAGCAGTAGCGAGCATGCTCGCTCATCACTACTCATTACATGTAAGTGCATTACTCTGTCTGGGTCTCCTACCACATCCAAAATATATTGAACCCCATATTAGAGCCACCACTCCTGAATTTGTCTCTTCCTATCCTACCCCTGATATATGGGGAGAGATATCTACTCCTGTGGGAGGGATAGTTTATAGTGGCGTGGATGGAGCACACTTGATCACTCCAAAAAATAAACCAGGAGGAGATAGACAGGATGACTGAGGCACAATTGTCACCTCAGGCCTCCACCTATCCTGGACAGGTTGGGAGTTAAACTAGCAAATAAACTAAATAAATATGCTAATATAATGAATGGAATAGTGAAACAATAAGTTCTATTCATACTCTTAATGAGGAGGCTGCTCAGGTTAGGAAGGTAGCCCTTCACAGAATTACCCTTAACTACCTGTTAGCAATTGAAGGTGGAACTTGTGCTGTTATAGCTGAGGAATTCTGCTTCTGGATTGAAGATGCACATGATTAAAATGAGAGAAACATGGACATGGTAAAAGAGCTGCAACAAAAAGCTAGAGACATACATCCAAGGAGGGATGGAATTCCTTCTCCTGGATGGAGTCTATCAGAGTTTGGTTAAACAATATACTCTTAACTTTGCTAAAGCCAATAGTGGTAGTGATAAGATTGATTGTATTCATCTTGATTGCCTGGAAATTATTAATGTGATGTGTTTCTCATTGCAGGAAATGAATTATACTTTGGAATCACTGTCGACACAGACAGAAGAGGACCAATAATATGTCTGCCCCTGATTTTAACCATAGGAAGGATGACACTACAGCTACAGAGGTGACCGTCTGATAGCCTAGCTCGACTACCCACCTCTCCTGAAGACCCTTTCAGCCTTTTGAGACTTGGGTGGAGGACATCATCTCTGAAAATAGGGTCCCAGAGCTGCACCCCAACAGTTTGAGCAGCACTCTCACTCTCCGGAGTGTTTCTTGTGGTGGGATGCAGGTCTGGACAACAGTCGTCTGTCGTCCTTCTATTAGATAGATAGGAATGAATGTATGTGTGTGTATGCTTTAATAAAGATTGAGGAATGCTTAGATGAAATGACAACTATAAGGCAGCCAGGAATGGATGTCAGACATCCCATCATCTATGCAGACTAGCTGTATACTTCGTGTAGTACGGGCTGTCAAAGGGGTCATTTCACAATAGGCAGGAACATAGGTAGCGCAGGTCTGGACCGCTGTCGTCATCCTATTAGGTAGATAGGAATGAATGTATGTGTGTCTATGCTTTAATACAGATTGAGTGAATGCTTAGATGAAATGGCAACTATAAGGCAGCCAGGAATGGATGTCAGACATCCCATCATCTATGCAGACTAGCTGTATACTTTGTGTAGTACGGGCTGTCAAAGGGGTCATTTCACAATAGGCAGGAACATAGTTAGCTAGGTTACATAATGTGTAATAATGAAACTATCAAAGGGTGAGGTACTGTGGAAGAAATGACAATTCCATTGTCCTCCCTTTGATCTTAATATCTCTACATTTTGTATAATAATTAGAAAATGTTCAATAAAAACAATTTGAACAAGAAATAGAATATCTTTTCGTGACTCCTTCATGAACATTGTGTATACTAAATACTAAAATACTGTAAGAGCCGCCCCCGGCTGAGCCAAGCTGAAGGGGGAGAATGGACTTTATCTGGTCACTTCATGAACATTCTTGATGTTGTCCCTCAGGAGGGGCCAGTTGGCATTGTAGATGTGTATAACCTTATAAAATGTGCTGCTTATCTGATGGTTAGTGCTGCGCTCACTCATTACATGTAAGTGCATTACTCAGTCACTAAGCGCTCGCTCACACAGTCATCGATTCTCTCATGCGAGAGAATAGGGCCGATTATGCTGATGTCACTTGGAGCAAACTCTGTCAGAGTTTGAGCCAAGTGTAATCTTAGGCCACGTTCACACATACAGTATTTGGTCAGTATTTTACATTAGTATTTATAAGCCAAAACCAGGAGTGGAACAATCAGAGGAAAAGTATCATAGACACATGTGCACCACTTCTGCATTTTTCACCCACTCCTGGTTTTGGCTTACAAATGCTGATATAAAATACTGACCAAATACTGAACATGTGAACGTTGCCTTAGTGTGATCTAACTCTGTTGCATAAGAGAATCGTATCATAGGTGCGGAAAAGACAGAGAACTTTTTAGTTCTCCATCTTCTCTATTCTCTGTGTCCACGGTAATGGGACTGCACTTGGATGACATCCGAGTGCAGTCTGATATTTTACAAGCATGCTACAATTTTTTTTCTCATGCCGTATCTACATGAGAAAAAAATTGCAGATCTGCACTGCCCCGTATTATAACATTGGGCCTACTGCTACCTGATAAAACATCGGATAGCACTCAGCTATGTTATATTGTCCTGTGAGCGGGCCCTTATTGTAATAAACTAACTTTCTTTTCCCTTGCAACAGCTGTCATAACATTGGTTTATTATCCAAACATGACCCCCGTCTATTACTGAGAGCTGTAGAAGACCATGTACACTCCAGCAGTAATCCCTTACATTTCCTTTGTGTAATATGATTAGAGTTGAGCCACCCCCCCCCCCGTAGTGTTCAGGTTCGGTTCGGTTCGTCGAACACCGTTAAAACCAATGGCAGGCAAACAAAAACACATAGAAACACATAGAAAACACCTTCAAAGGTGTCCAAAAGCTGACAAACTGCTCAGAAGACACAACTAACACATGGAAAAGTGACAAGTACATATAGTCATGCGAAAAGAAAAGAGGTGGAGGAGTAAAAGGAGGGGGAGACACAGATATAGGCATGTCATGCCCTTCTAAAATCAAGAAAGGCTGGAGTAAAAATCTAAAATCAGCCTACCAACACCCAGACGTCGTGACAAGAAAATTAAAAAAAGAAATATCTTTAGGTAGAATGGCGGTTCCATTCAGAACACTTTCCTTACAAGACGTAGTGGTATCCCCGTTGGGAGTCGTGCCAAAAACGGAACCCAATACATTCGGACTAATCCACCATTTGTCATATCCAAGGGGCAGGTCAGTAAACGACAACATCAACGTGGAACCAGGTACAGTAGTATATACTGTACATCCTTTGACAAGGCAATCAGGCGGGTCAAGAAGTTGGGAAGGGCCACCCTAATGTCCAAAACAGACGTTGAGGGGGCGCCTATTGGGCTGCTTCTGGGAAGGAGCATACTATATAGATCGCTGTTTGCCCATGGGGTGCTCCAGATCCTGCTCACTATTTGAGGCGTTTAGTTGCTTCCTCGCATGGGTTGTCATGGACGTTTCTAAGGGGGCACATATTATCCATTACCTCGACAACTTCTTATGCCTGGGCCCAAAAGATTCACCACAGTGTGAATACACGCGGCAGTCCACCTGTGAGAAGGAGAGAGCTGGAGGGAGAGCGGACACCACAGAGCCGAGGAGTTACATTGATGACATCTTAATAATCTGGACTGAGTCTGAACGAGAACTTCTAAATTTCCATGACGAATTCAATACATTTCATCCCACCATAAACTTGACATTGGACTACTCAAAAACGGAAATCAACTTCCTGGATATCACCATAAAAATTCAAAATGGTTCAATCCAGACCTCGGTGTATTGGAAACCTATTGACCATCCCACACACCTCAGACGGGGACAGCTGTCACCCAAAATACATTAAAAAGTCCATCGTCTACAGTCAGGCCCTTAGATATAATTGTATCTGTTCCAGCCCAAAGGACAGGGATGAACACTTAAACCATCTTAAAAAAGACAATTTTAAATCAAGGCTACCACCCCACCTCCTTTGATGATCAGATCATTAGGGCCACAAGGATCCCTAGAAGTCAATTACTTCAATACGGAGAAAAAGAGGAAAATAATTGTCTTCCTCTGGTGGTGACCTACAACCCACAGCTTGAGGTACTAAGAAAAACTGCTAAAAAACATCATATCCTAGGGTTTGGAGCGGATGGATTCTGTTTCAGGACTCACCTGATTTTCATGACCTATTCTAATAGTTTCAACAGATGCTTGCGATTGGGTTCATAATTAGTCACAACGGCATAAGGACCCCCCCTCCCACTCTCCCTTGACCCTCTGTCTTTTCTTCTCTCTTTTCTCCCTCCTTTTCTTTTTTCTTTTTATATGGGCTTTTCAGATACAATATAGAAATTGCCTCAACATATGATCCTCTTATAGGCGGATATCTTATAAACATTATATTGTTCAATACACTATCATTTGAATTGTTATTTGAAAAAAGTGACACCATTTGAACTTTGGACATATTTTATATGTCTATTTTGTTATATTTTCTTCAAAGTCGAATACAAAACAATACATTTTTTCTTGATCTGCAAACTGTAAAATGTAGCATCAGCGTCTCTGCCCCGTTCTAGGCAGAGACGCCGTCCCTCTCACCTCCCCGCTCCTGGCGCGGCGTCCTCCAGCGCTTCTCTCCCCGCTGCTTCCGGCACGCGCTCCTTCCCCGGCAGTGTGCTTAGGGCGCGCGCGCGCGCGCTCCCCCTCTCTTAAAGGGACCGCGCGCGCCGTCCTAAGGAGTTCCCGGCCAATTGCTGGAGGACCTCCCATATAAAAGGCACCTCCTCCAAAATGGAGGTGCCCGAGCAATGTTGTAGCACTGTTCACTACTCTGCTTCAGCCCTCAGGTCCCGTTGCCAGTTACCTGCCAGATACCTGCCAGATTCCTGCCAGTCTGCTGTCTTATTCCTGCCTGATATCCTACTACCTGCCTGCTAGCCTGAGGTCCGACGGTCTGCCTTCCAACTACTGTCAGTCTGTCTAAGGACCGGCTTGCCCGCTCACCTGGGAGCGCACATCTTCTACCTGCCTGCTTGCCTGAGGTCCGACGGTCTGCCTTCCAACTCCTGTCAGTCTGTCTAAGGACCAGCTTGCCCGCTCACCTGGGAGCGCTCATCTGCTGCCTGTCTGCTAGCCTACCTGGAGGCTCTGCCGTCACGTGCTGTGACCACCCGCCTGTCCAGAGACTCCTGCCCGCTCACCTGGGAGCGCTCATCTGCCGCCTGTCTGTTGGTCTTCCTGGAGGCTCCGCCGTCACATGCTGTGACCACCCGTTTGTCCAGAGACTCTCGCCTGCTCACCTGGGAGCTCACGTCTATCATCAGCCGCCACAGGTCGTACCAATCCTTTACCCAGAGACTGCCCCGGTCACTTGCCGTGACCTCCTGCCAGTTCATCCAGAGACTGCCCCGGTCACTTGCCGTGACCTCCTGCCCGTTCATCCAGAGACTGCTCCGGTCACTTGCCGTGACCTCCTGCCCGTTCATCCAGAGACTGCCCCGGTCACTTGCCGTGACCTCCTGTCCGTTCATTCAGAGACTGTCCCGGTCACCTGCTGTGACTGCCTGCCCGTCTACCCGGGTCGCCACCCGCTCCCTTACAAGGACCGCCCCCTTGTATAGTAGCTCAGAGGTTCCGCCTCCCAGACCCGTTACATAAAATGATTCCTAATTAATTCTTAATTGATGTTTAATTGATATTTAATAAAACAGATTGAATATAAAAACCTCATATCCTATACAAAAGTGATTGGCATAATTATAAAAGGAGAAGAAAAGGAAAAATGTGTTTGAAAGCACTCAGGATCACCAAAAATACAAATAAATAATAATATTGAAGTTTATTAAACAAAGAAAAAAACAAAACAATTAAAAACACTTAAAGGGAATCTGTCATCCCCTGGGACCTATCAGACCACTAATATGGGCATACAGGTGATAGAAATGTGAATCTATACTTACCTGTATGGCCCATATTGGCGGTCTTGTGGCTGTGAAATTGCTTTTTATTACTTGTGGGTTATGCTGTGTTTCTGTCCGGGGGACGGGAAGAAATCCCACCTACTTTTTTAATTAAAATATTTCTCCCCTCCCCTGCACGTCACAGAGCCCTGTGACGTGCAGTACCCATGGCCGGATCCTGCGCCTGCGCACTTGACCTGTTATTTCCCTGCCGTCTGTGTACAAGTGTAGAGCAGGGATCTAGTGCGCAGGCGCCGGGAAGTCAGAGTGACTCGCCTGCGCACAAGTTCCCTGCTCTACACTTGTAGATCCGGCCATGGGAACTGTGACGGGCAGGGGAGGTGAGAAATATCTTAATTAAACTGTGACGGGCAGGGGAGGTGAGAAATATTTTAATTAAACAAGTAGGTGGGATTTCTTCCCGTCCCCCGGACGGGAGCACAGCGTAACCAACAAGTAATAAAAAGCAATTTCACAGCCGCAAGACTGCTAATATGGGACATACAGGTAAGTATAATACCTCATCTAATTGATACATATAAATATCAAACAACCTCCTCCTATGTATCAGGTGCCAAAATATCTAAAGCTACTCTGGACAAGCAGTTTGTGACGCCCTCCCTGAGCCGTTTGGGGGGTGTACTCAGACGGCGGGCCGGTGGTATGGTGTGGTGGGATGTCGTCGTGGCCGTGGCCCGATCCGTGCCCAGGGCTGTCACAATAAAAAGATGGACTTTTGGATGAGTGGTTGTTCGACTACGCCACCTGTCGTTTCTGGTGAAGGCCACCAGCACTGCAACAGTCCTCTGAGGCTGATGTTCTGGCAGCTTGGTTGGTACTACTCCCCACAGGTGGAGCGGCGCCTCAGGGCGGCGTAAGAAGAGAGAGGGGGTATACAGAGTAGAGCGCTGGCGGGTGCAGAGCCGCAGAGGAATGAACAGTCAGAGGCAGTAATTGAAGTCATCCAAGTCTTTACTCACAGTTGTGCTTTCTCAGCTCAGAGCTTCTCTCTGCTGTCACACGGCGAGCTGCGGCCGCCAGGGTGGGGTTCAGCACACTCCGGGTAGTTCAGGTGCACTTGACAGGACCCCCGCTCTAGTGTGTTCCTCTCTCTGGTTGTACTTGTACCGCCTTGTGTCCCCCACTGAGACCCGTACAGGTACTGCGATGTCCTATATGGGTAACTTGTAGCTCCCGGACCGACTGGGTGCCCTTTTTGGTGACTGTGGTGTGAACGTGGCGTTAGGCAGGGTCCCTCTGGATAAACGCAGATTAAGGAATACAGGTGGCAACTCTGCTCCGTCCGTATCCCCCTGGGATCCACTTAAGCCTCCAGACTTTTCTGACAGGGACGTGAAGTGCAAAGTCAGATAATCGGGGACCGGTACCCCCTCTTGCGGCAGGGTCTCTCTGGCAGGGCCAGAATAAGGGTTGCAGGTGGCAACTCCACTCCGTCCGCACCCCCCTGAGATCCTTTTGCCTGTGGAGCTTTTCTCCTCTGCTCCCCTCCTGGGCCTTCTTGGTTGGAATCTGACCGGGGACAGAGCCGGCTATAACTCAACTCTGCCCCAATCCCCCGTCTCGAGGCCTGAGACCGGGAACCGCAGACCTCTGAGCCGGCCGCAGCCTTGTGCTGTCAGACCGTCTCAAAGACTCACGACTAAAGACACGGTTATAAAAATGGCCTCTGATTATTTATGATTCTATTAAGTGCTACAGTAAAGTGCTTCCTCCACGCTCACTCACTACATGGTTCCCCCTGACTATTGGTTCCCCCCAACTCCTCTATTCGAGGTCGGGGCAGCACTATGGTGCTTTAGACCTCCCTGCAGAATGGGAGTGGTGTAGTGCTGAGTGTGTGGTTGGGGTCCTGTGTGGTGCTCCATCCTTACCTCGGAGAGGAGATACCACACCTCGTTCTGAGGTGCTGTACCCCTGTGGCGACTGAACCCTCAGGTTCGCGGGCTGCAATAGAGTAAAAGATTGGTACATTTCAGACATTCAAAAAATTTTAAATGCTTTGTAAACAATAAACAATCTTCCCTTTATGGGAGGCTCAGATACTTTAACGTTACAGGATATATGGTATAAACATATTCAACATTAAAGAGACATTATGCATGTAGAAAAATATTAATGAAAAAGTGTTAGCTCAGCAGCATGAGGGACCTGTCCAAAACCCTCAATGTAAGCCCTGGGGTGGCTGCAGGGCATAAAGATCCCGAGTTGGACCTCCAGTAGAGCCACAACCAGACAGGTTTTTCTTCTGAGGTCAGAGGTAGAGATGATTTTGCATACAACCAATAGGGGGCACCTAAATAGGTGCAAACTATGTACAATGTTAGTCTGTCTACTGCTCAATGTCCGCAGGGACAAATGTTTGTTTCAGATAAACCGGGTGTAAAAAGGAACATGAAAACAAATAAAAGTTCACACAACAGGGAGGTGCATCCTCCGGGGCTGCTCAACAGTGGTATCCCCACTGGGGAAAAAGCTCGTGCTTGCCGACGGAGCCTGACCGGTCCTCTGCGACCAGGTGTGTGGATGCATCTTCTTTAAACACCCTGTGGACATCCAGGGCATACCACCCACGCTCCCCGTGGTGGCGGGAGTAGGACACCAGACCACCCGAGTAGAGGTTCCGGCCAGGGTGGCCCTGCTGCAGCCGCGGCTCGACGTCCCGTCGGTTGACGAAGACGTCCCGGTTAAACTGTGGGCTACGGATGAAGCCCGATCCTGCCTCCTGGTGGAAGCGCACGATAAGGCCTTCCTCCCGGGGGCTTGGACGGGTGGCCTCCGCCTGACGGGCCTTTGTTGTAGCAGCTTTGGCGCGCACCTCCAGGCGCTCACAGCGGATCCTCCTCTCTCGCCGCTCCTTCTCGAGCTGGAGGAGCTCCTTATGGCAGAACTCCTCCCACCTCCGCGCTTCAGACAGGGTCTCCCGGAGGAAGCCCATCAGGTCCCCCCCCTGGTTGTTCTAGGCAAACTCTTCTGCCGCCGGGCAGGCGACTGGAGGTGTGGGCAGCGACAATAACAGGGGGCGTTGCGGGCCCTCTATTGGTGCGGACCGGTCCGGGTTGGGGCAGGTGTGCACCCAGGAGAGTGCAGGGTTCTCCGGATTGGGAGTCGGGAGGCATAGTAGGCCTCTGGAAGTGGCGGTGGCTTGGGCCTCGACCTCCAGAGCCATGAGTTGCACCCAAACGATGGCGCCAGGGGACAGGGGTGACGGCAGGAGATCTAGGAGGGCTTCGGTGCATCCCGCGCCCGGGATAGGGGTTTCGGCCTTACCCGCTCTTGGGCTGCACAGGGCCTCCTGGGCTTCCTCCGCCTGGGCTGGGGCCTCAGTAGTCAGGCGCGACGAGCTATGGCGGCGGGCCCTGATCTTGCGCAGTACCTCTTCTCTACATTCGGCAGCGGCCAGTTGTTGGGCCTCTTCGACCCTCCGGGTCAGATCCTGTGTTTCACCGCGGAGGAACTCGGCCTCCTCCACGGTCAGGTGTATTCTCTCCATAGTGAGGGAGGTGGCAGCTGGTGGGCCAGCGACGGAGGGCATCTCCTTCGCGGCGTCCATCTCTGCTGCAGGGTGCGGTCTCTCTAGACTTGTTGTGGATACACCCTGTCTCCTCCTCCTTTTGGGGCGGCTCCGGGGCGGCTGGCTGACGGGCACTCCTTGGGACGTCCCATCCATCTTGACGGACACTACTATGCGGACAAACTCTGATGCAAGGGGCGGTCTGTATTTTTGGCGCCATTGGAGAGCCAGGCCAACGATAGGAGGTCTTAGGTGGCTGTCGTTTTTGCACATAATGGCGTCCGTTGTTCTTGGGCGGACGCCACATTGTGTGTATAAAGACAGTCTTTTGTGAAACGAGCACAGTACCCAGCGGCAATGGGGATTAACTTCTTCCGTTGCTGCGGGCACGCAATCCTGCCGACTATGCCAAGTTTGTGATGCCCTCCCTGAGCCGTTTGGGGGGTGTACTCGGACGGCGGGCCGGTGGTATGGTGTGGCGGGATGTCGTTGTGGCCGTGGCCCAGTCCGTACCCAGGGCTGTCACAATAAAAAGATGGGCTATTGGATGAGTGGTTGTTCGACTACGCCACCTGTGGTTTCTGGTGAAGGCCACCAGCACTGCAACAGTCCTCTGAGGCTGATGTTCTGGCAGCTTGGTTGGTACTACTCCCCACAGGTGGAGCGGCGCCTCAGGGCAGCGGAAGAAGAGAGAGGGGGTATACAGAGTAGAGCGCTGGCGGGTGCAGAGCCGCGGAGGAAAGAACAGTCAGAGGCAGTAATTGAAGTCATCCAAATCTTTACTCACAGTTGTGCTTTCTCAGCTCAGAGCTTCTCTCTGCTGTCACACGGCGAGCTGCGGCCGCCAGGGTGGGGTTCAGCACACTCCGGGTAGTTCAGGTGCACTTGACAGGACCCTCGCTCTAGTGTGTTCCTCTCTCTGGTGGTACTTTTACCGCCTTGTGTCCCCCACTGAGTCCCGTACGGGTACTGTGATGTCCTATATGGGTAACTTGTAGCTCCCGGACCGACTGGGTGCCCTTTTTGGTGACTGTGGTGTGAACGTGGCGTTAGGCCGGGTCCCTCTGGATAAACGCAGATTAAGGAATACAGGTGGCGACTCTGCTCCGTCTGTATCCCCCTGGGATCCACTTAAGCCTCCAGACTTTTATGACAGGGACGTGAAGTGCAAAGTCAGATAATCGGGGACCGGTACCCCCTCTTGCGGCAGGGTCTCTCTGGCAGGGCCAGAATAAGGGTTGCAGGTGGCGACTCCGCTCCGTCCGCTCCCCCCAGAGATCCTTTTGCCTGTGGAGCTTTTCTCCTCTGCTCCCCTCCTGGGCCTTCTTGGTTGGACTCTGACCGAGGACAGAGCCGGCTATAACTCAACTCTGCCCCAATCCCCCGTCTCGAGGCCTGAGATCAGGAACCGCAGACCCCTGAGCCGGCCGCAGCCTTGTGCTGTCAGACCGTCCCAAAGACCCACGACTAAAGACACAGTTATAAAAATGGCCTCTGATTATATATGATTCTATTAAGTGCTACAGTAAAGTGCTTCCTCCACGCTCACTCACTACATGGTTCCCCCTGACTTTTGGTTCCCCCCAACTCCTCTATTCCAGGTCGGGGCAGCACTATGGTGCTTTAGACACCCCTGCAGCACGGGAGTGGTGTAGTGTTGAGTGTGTGGTTGGGGTCCTGTGTGGTGCTCCATCCTTACCTCGGAGAGGAGATACCACACCTCGTTCTGAGGTGCTGTACCCCTGTGGCGATTGAACCCTCAGGGGCGCCACATTCCCCCCTGGTGATTCACAGCACGTCCGCGGGCTGCAATAGAGTAAAAGATTGGTACATTTCAAACATTCAAAAATGTTTAAATGCTTTGTAAACAATAAACAATCTTCCCTTTATGGGAGGCTCAGATACTTTAACGTTACAGGATATATGGTATAAACATATTCAACATTAAAGAGACATTATGCATGTAGAAAAATATTATAGAAAAAGTGTTAGCTCACCAGCATGAGGGACCTGTCCAAAACCCTCAACGTAAGCCCTGGGGTGGCTGCAGGGCATGAAGATCCCGAGTTGGACCTCCAGTAGAGCCACAACCAGACAGGTTTTGCTTCTGAGGTCAGAGGTAGAGATGATTTCGCATAAAACCAATAGGGGGCACCTAAATAGGTGCAAACTATGTACAATGTAAGTCTGTCTACTGCTCAATGTCCGCAGGGACAAATGTTTGTTTCAGATAAACCGGGTGTAAAGACGAGCATGAAAACAAATAAAAGTTCACACAACAGGGAGGTGTATCCTCCGGGGCTGCTCAACAGTGGGATCCCCACTGGGGAAAAGGCTCGTGCTTGCCGACGGAGCCTGACCGGTCCTCTGTGACCAGGTGCGTGGGGGCATCTTCTTTAAACACCCTGTGGACATCCAGGGCATACCACCCACGCTCCCCGTGGTGGCGGGTGAAGGACACCAGATCACCCGGGTAGAGATTCCGGCCAGGGTGGCCCTGCTTCAGATGCAGCTCGACGTCCCGCCGGTTGACGAAGACGTCCCAGTTAAACTGTGGGCTACGGATGAAGCCCAATCCTGCCTCCTGGTGGAAGCGCACGATAAGGCCTTCCTCCCGGCGGCTTGGACGGATGGCCTCCGCCTGATGGGCCTTTGTTTTAGCAGCTTTGGCGTGCACCTCCAGGCGCTCACAGCGGATCCTCCTCTCTCGCCGCTCCTTCTCGAGTTGGAGGAGCTCCTTACGGCAGAACTGCTCCCACCTCCGCGCTTCAGACAGGGTCTCCCGGAGGAAGCCCATCAGGTACCCCCCCCGGTTGTCCCAGGAAACTCTTCTGCCGCCAGGCAGGCGACCGGAGGTGCGGGCAGCGGCAATAACAGGGGGCGTTGCTGGCCCTCAATTGGTGCGGACCGGTCCGGGTTGGGGCAGGTGTGCACCCAGGAGAGTGCAGGGTTCTCCGGATTGGGAGTCGGGAGGCATAGTAGGCCTCCGGGAGAGGCGGTGGCTTCGGCCTCGACCTCCAGAGCCATGAGTTGCACCCAAACGATGGCGCCCGGGAACAGGGGTGACGGCAGGAGATCTAGGAGGGCTTCGGTGCATCCCGCGCCCGGGATAGCGGTTTCGGCCTTACCCGCTCTTGGGCTGCACAGGGCCTCCTGGGCTTCCTCCGCCTGGGCTGGGGCCTCAGTAGTCAGGCGCGACGAGTTTTGGTGGCGGGCCTTGATCTTGCGCAGCACCTCTTCCATCCATTCAGCAGCGGCCAGTTGTTCGGTCTCTTCGACCCTCCGGGTCAGATCCTGCGTTTCACCGCGGAGGAACTCGGCCTCCTCCACGGTCAGGTGTATTCCCTCCATAGTGAGGGAGGTGGCAGCTAGTGGGCCAGCGACGGAGGGCATCTCCTTCGCGGCGTCCATCTCTGCTGCAGGGTGCGGTCTCTCTGGACTTGTTGTGGCTACACTCTGTCTCCTCCTCCTTTTGGGCGGCTCCAGGGCGGCTGGCTGACGGGCACACCTTGGCACGTCCCATCCATCTTGACGAACACTACTATGCGGACAGACTCTGATGCAAGGGGCGGTCTGTATTTTTGGCGCCATTGGGGAGCCAGGCCCACGATAGGAGGTCTTAGGTGGCTGTTGTTTTTGCACATAATGGCGTCCGTTGTTCTTGGGCGGACGCCACATTGAGTGTATAAAGACAGTCTTTTGTGAAACGTGCACAGTACCCGGCGGCAATGGGGATTAACTTCTTCCGTTGCTGCGGGCACGCAATCCTGCCGACTACGCCATGTTTGTGATGCCCTCCCTGAGCCGTTTGGGGGGTGTACTCGGATGGCGGGCCGGTGGTATGTTGTGGCGGGATGTCGTCGTGGCCGTGGCCCGGTCCGTGCCCAGGGCTGTCACAATAAAAAGATGGGCTTTTGGATGAGTGGTTGTTCGACTACGCCACCTGTGGTTTCTGGTGAAGGCCACCAGCACTGCAACAGTCCTCTGAGGCTGATGTTCTGGCAGCCTGGTTGGTACTACTCCCCACAGGTGGAGCGGCGCCTCAGGGCAGCGTAAGAAGAGAGAGGGGGTATACAGAGTAGAGCGCTGGCGGGTGCAGAGCCGCGGAGGAATGAACAGTCAGAGGCAGTAATTGAAGTCATCCAAGTCTTTACTCACAGTTCTGCTTTCTCAGCTCAGAGCTTCTCTCTGCTGTCACACGGCGAGCTGCGGCCGCCAGGGTGGGGTTCAGCACACTCCGGGTAGTTCAGGTGCACTTGACAGGACCCACGCTCTAGTGTGTTCCTCTCTTTGGTTGTACTTGTACAGCCTTGTGTCCCCCACTGAGTCCCGTACAGGTACTGCGATGTCCTATATGGGTAACTTGTAGCTCCAGGACCGACTGGGTGCCCTTTTTGGTGACTGTGGTGTGAACGTGGCGTTAGGCCGGGTCCCTCTGGATAAACGCAGATTAAGGAATACAGGTGGCGACTCCGCTCTGTCCGTATCCCCCTGGGATCCACTTAAGCCTCCAGACTTTTCTGACAGGGACGTGAAGTGCAAAGTCAGATAATCGGGGACCGGTACCCCCTCTTGCGGCAGGGTCTCTCTGGCAGGGCCAGAATAAGGGTTGCAGGTGGCGACTCCGCTCCGTCCGCACCCCCCTCAGATCCTTTTGCCTGTGGAGCATTTCTCCTCTGCTCCCCTCCTGGGCCTTCTTGGTTGGACTCTGACCGGGGACAGAGCCGGCTATAACTCAACTCTGACCCAATCCCCCGTCTCGAGGCCTGAGACCGGGAACCGCAGACCCCTGAGCCGGCCGCAGCCTTGTGCTGTCAGACCGTCCCAAAGACCCAAGACTAAAGACACGGTTATAAAAATGGCCTCTGATTATATATGATTCTATTAAGTGCTAAAGTAAAGTGCTTCCTCCACCCTCACTCACTACATGGTTCCCCCTGACTTTTGGTTACCCCCAACTCCTCTATTCTGGGTCGAGGCAGCACTATGGTGCTTTAGACCCCCCTGCAGAACAAGATTGGTGTAGTGTTGAGTGTGTGGTTGGGGTCCTGGGTGGTGCTCCATCCTTACCTCGGAGAGGAAATACCACACCTTGTTCTGAGATGCAGTACCCCTGTGGCGACTGAACCCTCAGGGGCGCCACAAATGTAACACCAAATGTGTAAAGAGGGTCCAATGCCCCTGCAATATCCAAGTCCAGTTCAATCTATTTTAGCTAGCACATATAAAGAACATCTATGCATAGGTATAAATAGCAATTGAAAAAAAGTGCATGTGACAGGGGGCAATGTACAAAATTAATAATGCCAGCAAATCCAAAGTTCATATAAAAGCACAGGTCTAGTAGTTCAAAGCTCAAATAGTCTATAGTAGAAAAAGACCTGTACTGAAACACAGTCTACCTGTTAGTAGACAGCACAGAACCCACTTATACAATACAAGCAGAATAGTTGCTGATAGACCTGTGCATCATCAGTGGCTTCTGGTAGACCTGTACATGATCAAATGGATGAGGGAAGAGCCTGTTCTCCTGTTATGTATATGCTCCTGCCCCAGCATCAGCACATCAAACTCCATAAAACAGACACATTACCTTTGCAGATGATTTTTTTGTGTTTACCAGTGTAATCAGACCCAAATTTAAAATAATGCTTTGTAAAAATAATATCAAGAAGTCACATCAAAACTCCAATCTTCATATCAGATCCAGTGTTATCTTGGTATAATTTATTACGTATAACAGTAAATCCTTTATCATTTTGAACACAAGTATATCAACTTTTTAAATCTAAAGAACAAATCAAAGTGACTTCTGAGATATCCAGAGTATTAATACACTGCAAAAATCATTTGTAGCTAATGATAGGTGCATTTGTATCCTTATATCAAGATAAGTCTTTGTCTAATGCCAAGATGTCTCATGTTCTATGGACTTTGATTAAAATTTGGGCAAACAAGTCCTTGTGAACTTAGGGTTAAAATATTGATTCTTCAGTCTATATTTAATGCTATCGCCATTATTTTTTACTAGATGGATGGCATTGAATTGAAGTAAAAAGAATATTGCATAATTATTAATTCTGATAATTCTATCATTAGAACGAGGGACTGGAGATTTCCATTCCCAATCACAATCCACTGCTCTTCTTGGCACAATATATGCATCTGCATCATGTGCACATAAGTATTGGAAGACGACCACCATACCAACTACCACTGCATAAACTAAACTACTATCAGTTCCCAGTGGAGACGTGGCTGTGCTAATTTCATCTTATAATTTATTTATGTTAGTGAACAAACCTTGATTGTGAGAAAAGTAAAATGCGATTCCGCAGCTGCCAATTCAGAGATGGAGACTGGGCCAGCAATATCCAATCACTCCACTGGCAGAACAGGCTACAATATATCAACATAATTCATTTCTGGCATTCAGAAAATATTTGGGAGCAGAATTGTAAAGATTAATGTAGGATTTAGTTTGGAGTGGATATTTATTGTAAGAAACAAACATGATGTGAGTCATGTCTTAAAATCATTTCACTTTAAAGTAATTTTTCTTAAATGGTCACTGTGCTTTCAGACCACTAGATCTCATTTGATGTATTATGGGCAAAAACCCAAAGAGATGAACTTTAATATAAGTTGGTGTGCATGCAGCATGTAAGCGTGTGTTCACACTGGCCACCAAACAGACAAAACCCAAGATAAAAACATAATAAGCAAATACCCCGCAGTAAATAGATAAATATCAATAGTGCATGAAAATAATATAGGATGCTTAATTAACATAATTTTGATTTAAAAAAAAAGTAAAAGCCACCCCACACGTCAAGGTGACCCTATTCGGGACAGTCCTAACCTCTATTATTAAAAGCTTACCATTTGTCAAGTGACGTACATTTGAATAAGTCCAATATGACTAACCAGATTAATTACAGGTTTTGGTATAAATTATATTACCACATGTCAAACAATTTACCAGTTGGTGCAGTAGATTCTAAGAAAACCAACAGATGCAACATTGATGATCTGCATATTTTGAGTCTGTGTATTTGAATAATTAATTGAAAGGCGGTGTGTTCAAAATAATAGCAGTGCGGAGTTCAATTAGTGAGGTCAATCATTCTGTGAAGAAACAGCTGTGAATCAGGTGGCCCTTATTTAAGGGTGAAGCAAGTATTTGTGTACATTTCTCCTTGAAAGCCTGATAAATATGGTTCGTTCGAGACAGTGTTCAGAAGAAATGCGTACTTTGATTAAAAAGTTGATTGGAGAGGGTAAAAGTTATAAAGAAGTGCAGACAATGATAGGCTGTTCAGCTAAAATGATCTGCAATGCTTTAAAATGGAAGACTACCATTCGAATGAGAAAAAAGGAAAGGATGATCCAGCATATCAGGCTAGTTTCTTAAAATAAAACATAGCTTTTATTGTGCTCATTAAAACATTGCTACACATCAATTGTCCATGTGGTGCACTACAAGGATCAGGACCCAAGCGTTTCAACGTTTAAGTCTTAATCAGTTGTGCATTTACCATTCGAATGGGTCGAATGATAGTCAGAATGGCAAAGGCTCAGCTAATGATCAGCTCCAGGAGATCAAAGACAGTCTTAAGTTACCTGTGAGTACTGTGACAGTTAGAAGACGCCTGTGTGAAGCTAATTTCTTAGCAAGAAGTCCCTGCAAAAAGTACGAAAAGTGGACAGTAGAAGATTGGAAATGGGTGATTTGGAGTAATGAGACGAAAGTCAATAGACTAGGCTCTGATGAGTGCAAATAGGTCTGGAAAAAACAAGGTAAAAAGGGGCTAACGGATTGAGAAATTGAAGGAACTGTCAAGTTCAGTGGAAGAAGCCTGATGATATGGGGTTGTTTCACAGCCAAAGCCATTGGATATTTCACCATGATCAATGGTGGTCTCAGTGCTGAAAAATATATATATACTCAAGGAGATGCAACAAAAATTTGAGGAAACGGGCTATCCTCTTGACTTGTTACAACAATCCATGCAATCTCCAATTTGTACACGCACCCCAACATCTAACCGGATCCCGTTTGTACATAAATACCATCCGGCAGCATTCATACTCCATAAAAAAATCTGACAACACTGGAACATTCTTAAAAGCGCCTATCCATCTGTACCTGAATTAAATTATCCTTCCCTCCCATGTTTCAAAAGAGACCCTAATATTAAAGATCGTCTCATCCATGCCGATTTTGGCATGGCAAAAAGCTTGCCATACCAGGGGTTTCTGGAGACACCAAAGACTGGTACGTTCCTTTGTCATCAGTGCTACCAATGTGGCAACATTCTCCGTGGGAACACCATATATCATCCTCACTTGGGTAAACAATATCCCATCAAAGATTATCACATGATTAATTCCACTTTTGAAGTATGCCTCATCAAGTGCCCCTGTGGCCTTATTTATATAGGTAAAATGACCCAGCCCATTAGGGATCGTATTTCTAAGCACAAGTCCACCATACGCTAAAAGAATTTGCTGCTCCCATTACCATACCATTTTGCATCGGCCAATCATTCAGTGTTTCAATTGAAATTTCAGGTGATTGAGCATGTCCCTCCACCACGACGTGGAGGGGACTGCATTCGCATGCTCAAATACAGGGAGGCCTACTGGATACACAAATTGCAATCTTTAAGTCCTAGAGGTCTTAACAGGGAATTTGACCTCCTCTTGTACACTTGAACGGTTCATAGTTGTGATTACTACGACATTGTTCTACTTAAAGCCCCCTACATGTTTTGTAATAATCTCTTTGAGACTTGTTCCTGTGCCATCACTGTCTCAGCAATGTATATGACCCAATTATGCTAGTTTTTGACTCTGACCATAAGAATTTCCAGTGAATATGTTCGATTCCATTATGATGGTTCTCCCTGAAGATAACTTGATATAAGGTATAGTATTTGCATAAGTACTAATTGATCTATTCATATGTCTAACAAATACCTTGTTATTTTCTAGAATCTGCCTTAACATCCACATTTCCCCTCCCGATTCCCATCCTACACCTCCGGACCATCCCTTACAACCTTGGTTCCACCCATTCTTGTCATCCCCAGTAATGGACGCTATCTGTAGCACTGTGGAACGCATAATATCGGTGGTGGAATGCACTCGGTGCGTCACCTCCGCCCATGTGATCCACCGACATCCAATAAGACCTGTCGATGTCATCGTGGCGTCATTTCCGGTCTCGCAGGTTAGGACCTGCAGGACCGGAAATGACACCACGATGACTGGAGCACATCCACGGCGTATGCATCACACTGACACCAATCCTGGGCTCCTAATTGCCTCTAGATTCTGCCCAGTCTCTATTTAAATGCCCTTCTAGCATTTCTCTCCTGACGCCAAAAGGAACAAACGGTGGATACCGTGCTCCCACTGCCAGGACTTCCTCCTCCACTTTCAGTTTGCACTAGGGGTATTTTTCCCCTGCTTCTACCATTCCTGCTATTAGACTGGTACTTCCATTAAATCTATATACTCACCTTCTTTATGTATCCAGAGCTACCGCTCCTTTGGACACCTGTCCATTACAGGCTCACCGGTTACAATTTACTGGTACGCTTTTCATCCTTTTTTCTTTTTCCTTCCCCTTTTTCCCTGTCCCCATCCCTTTGTACCCATTGACATGTGTTGATTCCTGTCGTTTACTGATATTGTCATTGTTATATTCACTTTGATACATGACTATTTTTACTGTGACCTCACACTTGTACCACCATTTATTTCTGTTTTGTTATTTTATTTTGGTACACTGATGAAGGTTAACTGTGACCGCAACATTTACTTTTATTTTTTGTACTTCATTTCCCCTATTAAAATTTGATAAAGAATCTATTTGAGTCATATGAGTGCCAAGTTTTTCAATATAGACTATTGGCTTTGGACCTTAATTGTGCACCAACCCACTCCAGGAGTGCGGTAGTTTTTTGTATACTCAGTGCTGAGCTATGTGTGAGTATCCAACAAGACAAGTTACTTTGCACACTCCAGTACTATGGGTATGAATAGGATGACATAGTGTTCCAGCAGGACAAAGACCAGAAGCATACATCGAGATTGGCGAAAAAATGGTTCAATGACAATGAAGTAGAGGTGCTGGATTAGCCTCCACAGTCCCCAGACCTCAACCCAATTGAACCCTTATGGGTAGAGTTGAAGAAAAAGCTGTATACATACCCAAGTGAGTTGACCAGTATGCACCAACTTTGGGAATGTGTAGAAGAGACCTGGGATCAGATTTTGGTCAAGACATAATTGAATCTGATCAAGAGCATGCCCAGAAGGATTCAGGTAGTGTTGAAAGACAAAAATGGATTTATAAAATATTTAAACAATAATAAAAATTTAAATTTAGATTTTTAGGAGCAAAACAGTAACAATGCAGTGACATGACAAGAATCTGCATAACTAATCATAGGCAAAATAGTAGCAAGTCAAATTTATGTATGAGATAGCCAAGATGATTGTCTATAAAATAATGGTAGTCTCATGTTCGAAGTAGTAGTGGATAGTGAGATATAGAGCTTGAAAATCAAAAGTTCAAAACATTGTTACCCTTTTGCTCATCACTGTATATATAGCGCTGTCCTCAGTAGTGTAGCTACCAGGAGGGCAGAGGGTGACGTCACCCCAGACCCCTGAATCAGAGAGGCCCACCCGAATCTTACACCACTCCAAACTGTATCTCTGTGGGCAGCACACCAATACAGTTAATCTTTACATTCTGAATGGCCCCAATATCTTTGCACCCCATATACTATACAATACCATCAATTTTTGTGTTCCAACAGTCTTAGAGGGATCTATCCACTGTGGGTTAGTGTCAGACTAATAGCGGTGGTTTTGTTTGCTAACTTCACCATTCACAGAAAAGTTTGCCTCATCACTGAACATAATGTTCTGTGTAAACTGAGGGTCCTGTTCCAATTTTTGTTTTGCCCATTCTGCAAATTCAGTGCGCCGATCTGGGTCATCCTAATATCCGCCGAAGGGATGTTTGACTGATGCCACTCTCAAGTGACATGCGGCGAGTTCTACGCTGTGGGCTCTTGCTGAATGAAGCTAGGACAGCCACTGATGTTTCTTCATTAATTACAGTTTTCTTGAGTCCACATTTTGGCAAATCCAACACTGAACCTGTTTCACGAAATTTGGCAAGCAGTTTGCTAACTGTAGCATGGGAGATGGGTGGTCTCGTAGGGTGTCTTGCATTGAAATCTGCTGAAATGACCCGGGTACTGCGTTCATCAAACATCAACACAATTTCTATCCGCTCCTCATGTGTTAACCTCTGCGACATGTCAATGGCTGTAAACAAAGAGAAACTTGTAAGTAACTCATGAAAGAATAAAGTTACGTTAAAACCAAGCACACCATTGTTTTTCTTATGAAATTCTCAATAAGTCTGATGTGTCACATGACCCTTTTCCCATTGAAAAAAATAAAGTTGGATCCAAAATGGCTGACTTCAAAATGGCCACCATGGTCACCACCCATCTGGAAAAGTTTTCCCCCTCCGATATACTAATATGCCACAAACAGGAAGTTGATATCACCAACCATTCCCATTTAATTTAGGTGTATCCATATAAATGGCCCACCCTGTAGTGTCCTCTCCAATTTACTGCCCATTTATCATACAACAGTATATCCACCTCCCAATCCAACCATAGATATCATCTAATCCTTTGTATTACTTGGATATTTGGGTTATTGTTGTGGATTTATCACTGCTAAAATCAGTAGAAATTACACCTGAATTACATTGTATGGCAGTAATGACATTGTGTCACCTTGTAAAAGGTTTCAGAGGTCAAGGTAGATAATTAAAGTCCATTTCATCTATATGCTAATGAATTGGCTGCGTGGCCTGGTCTGGTCCCTTTAAATAACATCTGCTGCTCCTGTTGATGACACCACGGAATGTTGTGGTTTCTGGCTCCGCCCCCTTGCATTATGACATCACACACATTATATAAGGAGCTGCAGAGACAACATTCCATCTGAAAGTTGCAGTTATTGGAGAGAGAGGTAAGTCGGCTCTATGTCACCTCTTGTTGTGTCCTTCATTCTCTTCTTTCATCTATTTCTCATTTATTTTTTATTCATTAAGGATTCTTTATTCTATATAATACAACAGGTCCAAAATGAATACTGAACCCCTCAGATTAGGTGACGTCCATGTTTTACAGCATTTCTTCCAATAGTAAAGACAGATACATCCCGTCACATCCTATATATCCAAGTGCAGAAATGACAGTGATTTACCGATTCTCCATCACATCTTATTGGTTTCTGACTTACTTGCTCATCGCATCCATAGAATAGTTATAGAATAATTATAATTGAAAGAATCCCCTCAGCCATAACTGGAACACAACAACTTCTCAATTTTTGGGCCATGTATTGTTTTACAATCATTCAAATCTGGGAGATGAACGTTATATCCTGTAAAGCGAACACATGTAACCTGAAGATGCAGTAATTATGTAATTGTCTGGTGTTATTGAGACATATAGTGATATACAATCCAGATCAAAAATTTAAATCCAACCAATATTGGGAAATACCTGTACAACACCAATGTATATACATATTAACTCCATATATAGTGAAACTATTTAAATAGTTCCCCATATTGGTAGGATTCCTATTGTTTGATCTCTAGTGTATTGAGCAATGCACTTCAATGGAAGCTGGCAGTAACAGCCACCACTTGGAAGATCACGGAATGTTGGGGTTGTTGATTCCGCCCCCATTAGATACTTCATGTGATGTCACTGAATGTTATGGTTATTAGCTCTGCCCACATTAGCTCTTATTTTTCATGTCATGGAATGTTCTCGTTGCTGGTTTTGCCCCCATCATCTACTATTTGTAATGTTTTGGTTGTTGGTCCCTGATTTGGCACCCAGATAAGCCAAGCTGAAGGATGATGATAATGGACTTTATCTTGTTACCTCATGAACATTCTTGGCGTTGCCCCTCAGGAGGTGGCCAGTTGACATTTACTTGTGTTCAACTATATAAAGTGTGCTGCTTATCTGATGGTTAGTGCTGCGCTCACTCATTACTAGTGATGGGCGAGCACTAAAATGCTCGGGTGCTCATTGCTTGAGCCAAGCACATTCGAATACTCGGTTGCTCGACTCGAGCAATGAGCCCAATGTAAGTCTATGGGAAATTCAAGCATTTTTCAGGCGGTTCCCTCCAGCGATCTGCAGAGGGCCTAAGAATTGCCCAAATCGAAGGGAACAGTGCTTAAATGGCATGGGAACAGCATGGGGAAGACCCCTGGAAGCATTTCTGACTCCCAAGTCACTGCTGCCAACAATGTTGTCAGAGGTACTACGCCACTTTTACGGACACACAATAAAACACAAAAACGAAACCAAAATGGATTTTCCTGGGAAATATGTTAAGGAACATCCTTTCCATGGTAATGACTTGTATATAAGGCAAAATAAATAACCAAAAACAAAAATACTCCACATCTTGGTCTATGTTCACAAGTAGCGTTTTTGATGCGTTTTTGCACTTTTGCATTGCTTTCAACCGTGACAAATGCATTCACCGGGAAATGTCATTTTGACATTTTACAACCTTATCTGGCCATGTGGTGTGTGAGACATGATCAGACATATCCTGTTTCATTTATGAAGGAGGGACTCTGAAAGTCACAAAGCCTATTTTTATAGGGCCATCAGGCAGCCTTTACTACTTTTAAAGGGTCAGCAGTCGGCCCTCGCTATTCTTAAAGAGCCATCAGCCGGCTATGCTTTGTCATTCCCATTACTAAAGATTGGGTCTTCTATACTGTTATTGCATATGCAGTGAGTGGCAGGTCTGCCCCAATACCCCTTTGAAAATTTGGATGCACCCCAATACCCCTTTGAAAATTTGGACGCACCCCAAAACCCCTTTGAAGTGACTTAGAGGATGTTCCCATAATTAGGAAGTGGGTCTCCCATACTGTTTGCCTATGCAGTGAATGCAAGGGTTGCCAAAAATTTGGAGGCACTCCAATGCCCCTTGGAAGAGACGTGGAGGTCAGAGGGCCTCCTGAAAACAATGTTCCCATTATTAGGAAGTGGGTCTCCCATTGTGTTTGTCTATGCAGTGAATTCAAGGGTTGCCAAAAATGGGCACTCGGCATGATGGGAGGAAGGAGGTTCAGGGTGAAGAATATGTGATCCAGACTGACGGCTACTGAGAATTGACCGTGTGGAAGACAGGGTGGTGGTGGTGGTGGCTAAGTGACTGGAAGCATTATCTGCTATCCAACCAATAACCTTTTCACACTGCTCTGTATTCAATAGTGGTGTTCTGCGGTCCCCTATTAATTGGGACAGGAAGGTCGAGCGAGAAGATGTGGGTGTTTGTTGTGGCACAATTTCAGATTGCCCACGACCTTGGCCTCTGCATGCACCATCATATCAACTTCCCAGTCCCTTGCCACGTGCCTTGCCCATATTAAATAAAGGACAATATCTTCCACGCTCACCACAAATGGCTGAATTTGGAGCGAACTTATATGTGATCCGTGTGACGGACAAACCACAGTTTTAAATAGCTGGCCTGTAGGTGACTATTTTGAACAGCAAACTTGTGTCAATAGCTTCACTGACACACTGAAACTTTTTTAATGGAGGCCAGAAATGGCAGTATTTTCAGTGCAAATATATGTGATCTGTGCGACGGACAAATCACAGTTTTAAATAGCTGGACCTGGCTGTATTCTGCAATGCCAACAAGCAAATAGCGCAGAAAAACGGTGTTCTCTGGTTTGCATTTTAAGCAAATAATGAGGATTAAGATCCAAAATAAAATTATTCCTGGCCACTGAGACCTGGGCCTATTTCTAGAAATATTTAACAGCAGCAGCAGACAAAACTGGAATGGAGCCTCTGTGCTATATGCACTGCAGTCTGCTATATACACTGCCTGCCTGATATCTCTGCAGATGGATTAGTCCTCAGAAGGACTGTTTGTTGAGATGGATATGTGTCTCTAATATCGTTTTGTATACCTACACTAACTAGAAACAAGAAAATCTCTCCCTAGCTCAGCAGCACCTCTCCCTACACTGTCTGATTCTGGAGTGACTGTGACAAGCACGGCGGTGCCAGTTCTGATATAGACCTGATGACGCTGTGCAGCCATCCAATCACTATAATGCCACAACCACCATGGCTGCAGCATTACAATGAGTGGCAGGCAATCCCTGCATGTTGATTGGCGCTCTAAAGAGCACCATATATGCAGGGAGGGGACCCGAGCGCCCGCCGAGCAACCTGGAAATACTCGTCGAGTGCCGAGCATCTCGAGTAGTGAGATGCTCGAGCGAGCACCGAGCAGTAGCGAGCATGCTCGCTCATCACTACTCATTACATGTAAGTGCATTACTCTGTCTGGGTCTCCTACCACATCCAAAATATATTGAACCCCATATTAGAGCCACCACTCCTGAATTTGTCTCTTCCTATCCTACCCCTGATATATGGGGAGAGATATCTACTCCTGTGGGAGGGATAGTTTATAGTGGCGTGGATGGAGCACACTTGATCACTCCAAAAAATAAACCAGGAGGAGATAGACAGGATGACTGAGGCACAATTGTCACCTCAGGCCTCCACCTATCCTGGACAGGTTGGGAGTTAAACTAGCAAATAAACTAAATAAATATGCTAATATAATGAATGGAATAGTGAAACAATAAGTTCTATTCATACTCTTAATGAGGAGGCTGCTCAGGTTAGGAAGGTAGCCCTTCACAGAATTACCCTTAACTACCTGTTAGCAATTGAAGGTGGAACTTGTGCTGTTATAGCTGAGGAATTCTGCTTCTGGATTGAAGATGCACATGATTAAAATGAGAGAAACATGGACATGGTAAAAGAGCTGCAACAAAAAGCTAGAGACATACATCCAAGGAGGGATGGAATTCCTTCTCCTGGATGGAGTCTATCAGAGTTTGGTTAAACAATATACTCTTAACTTTGCTAAAGCCAATAGTGGTAGTGATAAGATTGATTGTATTCATCTTGATTGCCTGGAAATTATTAATGTGATGTGTTTCTCATTGCAGGAAATGAATTATACTTTGGAATCACTGTCGACACAGACAGAAGAGGACCAATAATATGTCTGCCCCTGATTTTAACCATAGGAAGGATGACACTACAGCTACAGAGGTGACCGTCTGATAGCCTAGCTCGACTACCCACCTCTCCTGAAGACCCTTTCAGCCTTTTGAGACTTGGGTGGAGGACATCATCTCTGAAAATAGGGTCCCAGAGCTGCACCCCAACAGTTTGAGCAGCACTCTCACTCTCCGGAGTGTTTCTTGTGGTGGGATGCAGGTCTGGACAACAGTCGTCTGTCGTCCTTCTATTAGATAGATAGGAATGAATGTATGTGTGTGTATGCTTTAATAAAGATTGAGGAATGCTTAGATGAAATGACAACTATAAGGCAGCCAGGAATGGATGTCAGACATCCCATCATCTATGCAGGCTAGCTGCATACTTCGTGTAGTACGGGCTGTCAAAGGGGTCATTTCACAATAGGCAGGAACATAGGTAGCGCAGGTCTGGACCGCTGTCGTCATCCTATTAGGTAGATAGGAATGAATGTATGTGTGTCTATGCTTTAATACAGATTGACTAAATGCTTAGATGAAATGACAACTATAAGGCAGCCAGGAATGGATGTCAGACATCCCATCATCTATGCAGACTAGCTGTATACTTTGTGTAGTACGGGCTGTCAAAGGGGTTATTTCACAATAGGCAGGAACATAGTTAGCTAGGCTACATAATGTGTAATAATGAAACTATCAAAGGGTGAGGTACTGTGGAAGAAATGACAATTCCATTGTCCTCCCTTTGATCTTAATATCTCTACATTTTGTATAATAATTAGAAAATGTTCAATAAAAACAATTTGAACAAGAAATAGAATATCTTTTCGTGACTCCTTCATGAACATTGTGTATACTAAATACTAAAATACTGTAAGAGCCGCCCCCGGCTGAGCCAAGCTGAAGGGGGAGAATGGACTTTATCTGGTCACTTCATGAACATTCTTGATGTTGTCCCTCAGGAGGGGCCAGTTGGCATTGTAGATGTGTATAACCTTATAAAATGTGCTGCTTATCTGATGGTTAGTGCTGCGCTCACTCATTACATGTAAGTGCATTACTCAGTCACTAAGCGCTCGCTCACACAGTCATCGATTCTCTCATGCGAGAGAATAGGGCCGATTATGCTGATGTCACTTGGAGCAAACTCTGTCAGAGTTTGAGCCAAGTGTAATCTTAGGCCACGTTCACACATACAGTATTTGGTCAGTATTTTACATTAGTATTTATAAGCCAAAACCAGGAGTGGAACAATCAGAGGAAAAGTATCATAGACACATGTGCACCACTTCTGCATTTTTCACCCACTCCTGGTTTTGGCTTACAAATGCTGATATAAAATACTGACCAAATACTGAACATGTGAACGTTGCCTTAGTGTGATCTAACTCTGTTGCATAAGAGAATCGTATCATAGGTGCGGAAAAGACAGAGAACTTTTTAGTTCTCCATCTTCTCTATTCTCTGTGTCCACGGTAATGGGACTGCACTTGGATGACATCCGAGTGCAGTCTGATATTTTACAAGCATGCTACAATTTTTTTTCTCATGCCGTATCTACATGAGAAAAAAATTGCAGATCTGCACTGCCCCGTATTATAACATTGGGCCTACTGCTACCTGATAAAACATCGGATAGCACTCAGCTATGTTATATTGTCCTGTGAGCGGGCCCTTATTGTAATAAACTAACTTTCTTTTCCCTTGCAACAGCTGTCATAACATTGGTTTATTATCCAAACATGACCCCCGTCTATTACTGAGAGCTGTAGAAGACCATGTACACTCCAGCAGTAATCACTTACATTTCCTTTGTGTAATATGATTAGAGTTGAGCCACCCCCCCATAGTGTTCAGGTTCGGTTCGGTTCGTAGAACACCGGTATGTTCGCCGAACTGTTCGTCGAACACCGTTAAAACCAATGGCAGGCAAACAAAAACACATAGAAACACATAGAAAACACCTTCAAAGGTGTCCAAAAGCTGACAAACTGCTCAGAAGACACAACTAACACATGGAAAAGTGACAAGTACATATAGTCATGTGAAAAGAAAAGAGGTGGAGGAGTTAAAGGAGGGGGAGACACAGATATAGGCATGTCATGCCCTTCTAAAATCAAGAAAGGCTGGAGTAAAAATCTAAAATCAGCCTACCAACACCCAGACGTCGTGACAAGAAAATTAAAAAAAGAAATATCTTTAGGTAGAATGGCGGTTCCATTCAGAACACTTTCCTTACAAGACGTAGTGGTATCCCCGTTGGGAGTCGTGCCAAAAACGGAACCCAATACATTCGGACTAATCCACCATTTGTCATATCCAAGGGGCAGGTCAGTAAACGACAACATCAACGTGGAACCAGGTACAGTAGTATATACTGTACATCCTTTGACAAGGCAATCAGGCGGGTCAAGAAGTTGGGAAGGGCCACCCTAATGTCCAAAACAGACGTTGAGGGGGCGCCTATTGGGCTGCTTCTGGGAAGGAGCATACTATATAGATCGCTGTTTGCCCATGGGGTGCTCCAGATCCTGCTCACTATTTGAGGCGTTTAGTTGCTTCCTCGAATGGGTTGTCATGGACGTTTCTAAGGGGGCACATATTATCCATTACCTCGACAACTTCTTATGCCTGGGCCCAAAAGATTCACCACAGTGTGAATACACGCGGCAGTCCACCTGTGAGAAGGAGAGAGCTGGAGGGAGAGCGGACACCACAGAGCCGAGGAGTTACATTGATGACATCTTAATAATCTGGACTGAGTCTGAACGAGAACTTCTAAATTTCCATGACGAATTCAATACATTTCATCCCACCATAAACTTGACATTGGACTACTCAAAAACGGAAATCAACTTCCTGGATATCACCATAAAAATTCAAAATGGTTCAATCCAGACCTCGGTGTATTAGAAACCTATTGACCATCCCACACACCTCAGACGGGGACAGCTGTCACCCAAAATACATTAAAAAGTCCATCGTCTACAGTCAGGCCCTTAGATATAATTGTATCTGTTCCAGCCCAAAGGACAGGGATGAACACTTAAACCATGTTAAAAAAGACAATTTTAAATCAAGGCTACCACCCCACCTCCTTTGATGATCAGATCATTAGGGCCACAAGGATCCCTAGAAGTCAATTACTTCAATACGGAGAAAAAGAGGAAAATAATTGTCTTCCTCTGGTGGTGACCTACAACCCACAGCTTGAGGTACTAAGAAAAACTGCTAAAAAACATCATATCCTAGGGTTTGGAGCGGATGGATTCTCTTTCAGGACTCACCTGATTTTCATGACCTATTCTAATAGTTTCAACAGATGCTTGCGATTGGGTTCATAATTAGTCACAACGGCATAAGGACCCCCCCTCCCACTCTCCCTTGACCCTCTGTCTTTTCTTCTCTCTTTTCTCCCTCCTTTTCTTTTTTCTTTTTATATGGGCTTTTCAGATACAATATAGAAATTGCCTCAACATATGATCCTCTTATAGGCGGATATCTTATAAACATTATATTGTTCAATACACTATCATTTGAATTATTATTTGAAAAAAGTGACACCATTTGAACTTTGGACATATTTTATATGTCTATTTTGTTATATTTTCTTCAAAGTCGAATACAAAACAATACATTTTTTCTTGATCTGCAAACTGTAAAATGTAGCATCGGCGTCTCTGCCCCGTTCTAGGCAGAGATGCCGTCCCTCTCACCTCCCCGCTCCTGGCGCGGCGTCCTCCAGCGCTTCTCTCCCCGCTGCTTCCGGCACGCGCTCCTTCCCCGGCAGTGTGCTTAGGGCGCGCGCGCGCGCGCTCCCCCTCTCTTAAAGGGACCGCGCGCGCCGTCCTAAGGAGTCCCCGGCCAATTGCCGGAGGACCTCCCATATAAAAGGCACCTCCTCCAAAATGGAGGTGCCCGAGCAATGTTGTAGCACTGTTCACTACTCTGCTTCAGCCCTCAGGTCCCGTTGCCAGTTACCTGCCAGATACCTGCCAGATTCCTGCCAGTCTGCTGTCTTATTCCTGCCTGATATCCTACTACTTGCCTGCTAGCCTGAGGTCCGACGGTCTGCCTTCCAACTCCTGTCAGTCTGTCTAAGGACCGGCTTGCCCGCTCACCTGGGAGCGCACATCTTCTACCTGCCTGCTTGCCTGAGGTCCGACGGTCTGCCTTCCAACTCCTGTCAGTCTGTCTAAGGACCAGCTTGCCCGCTCACCTGGGAGCGCTCATCTGCTGCCTGTCTGCTAGCCTACCTGGAGGCTCTGCCGTCACGTGCTGTGACCACCCACCTGTCCAGAGACTCCTGCCCGCTCACCTGGGAGCGCTCATCTGCTACCTGTCTGTTGGTCTTCCTGGAGGCTCCGCCGTCACATGCTGTGACCACCCGTTTGTCCAGAGACTCTCGCCTGCTCACCTGGGAGCTCACGTCTATCATCAGCCGCCACAGGTCGTACCAATCCTTTACCCAGAGACTGCCCCGGTCACTTGCCGTGACCTCCTGCCCGTTCATCCAGAGACTGCCCCGGTCACTTGCCGTGACCTCCTGCCCGTTCATCCAGAGACTGCTCCGGTCACTTGCCGTGACCTCCTGCCCGTTCATCCAGAGACTGCCCCGGTCACTTGCCGTGACCTCCTGTCCGTTCATTCAGAGACTGTCCCGGTCACCTGCTGTGACTGACTGCCCGTCTACCCGGGTCGCCACCCGCTCCCTTACAAGGACCGCCCCCTTGTATAGTAGCTCAGAGGTTCCGCCTCCCAGACCCGTTACATAAAATGATTCATAATTAATTCTTAATTGATGTTTAATTGATATTTAATAAAACAGATTGAATATAAAAACCTCATATCCTATACAAAAGTGATTGGCATAATTATAAAAGGAGAAGAAAAGGAAAAATGTGTTTGAAAGCACTCAGGATCACCAAAAATACAAATAAATAATAATATTGAAGTTTATTAAACAAAGAAAAAAACAAAACAATTAAAAACACTTAAAGGGAATCTGTCATCCCCTGGGACCTATCAGACCACTAATATGGGCATACAGGTGATAGAAATGTGAATCTATACTTACCTGTATGGCCCATATTGGCGGTCTTGTGGCTGTGAAATTGCTTTTTATTACTTGTGGGTTATGCTGTGTTTCTGTCCGGGGGACGGGAAGAAATCCCACCTACTTTTTTAATTAAAATATTTCTCCCCTCCCCTGCACGTCACAGAGCCCTGTGACGTGCAGTACCCATGGCCGGATCCTGCACCTGCGCACTTGACCTGTTATTTCCCTGCCGTCTGTGTACAAGTGTAGAGCAGGGATCTAGTGCGCAGGCGCCGGGAAGTCAGAGTGACTCGCCTGCGCACAAGTTCCCTGCTCTACACTTGTAGATCCGGCCATGGGAACTGTGACGGGCAGGGGAGGTGAGAAATATCTTAATTAAACTGTGACGGGCAGGGGAGGTGAGAAATATTTTAATTAAACAAGTAGGTGGGATTTCTTCCCGTCCCCCGGACGGGAGCACAGCGTAACCAACAAGTAATAAAAAGCAATTTCACAGCCGCAAGACTGCTAATATGGGACATACAGGTAAGTATAATACCTCATCTAATTGATACATATAAATATCAAACAACCTCCTCCTATGTATCAGGTGCCAAAATATCTAAAGCTACTCTGGACAAGCAGTTTGTGACGCCCTCCCTGAGCCGTTTGGGGGGTGTACTCAGACGGCGGGCCGGTGGTATGGTGTGGTGGGATGTCGTCGTGGCCGTGGCCCGATCCGTGCCCAGGGCTGTCACAATAAAAAGATGGGCTTTTGGATGAGTGGTTGTTCGACTACGCCACCTGTGGTTTCTGGTGAAGGCCACCAGCACTGCAACAGTCCTCTGAGGCTGATGTTCTGGCAGCTTGGTTGGTACTACTCCCCACAGGTGGAGCGGCGCCTCAGGGCAGCGTAAGAAGAGAGAGGGGGTATACAGAGTAGAGCGCTGGCGGGTGCAGAGCCGCGGAGGAATGAGCAGTCAGAGGCAGTAATTGAAGTCATCCAAGTCTTTACTCACAGTTGTGCTTTCTCAGCTCAGAGCTTCTCTCTGCTGTCACACGGCGAGCTGCGGCCGCCAGGGTGGGGTTCAGCACACTCCGGGTAGTTCAGGTGCACTTGACAGGACCCCCGCTCTAGTGTGTTCCTCTCTCTGGTTGTACTTGTACCGCCTTGTGTCCCCCACTGAGACCCGTACAGGTACTGCGATGTCCTATATGGGTAACTTGTAGCTCCCGGACCGACTGGGTGCCCTTTTTGGTGACTGTGGTGTGAACGTGGCGTTAGGCAGGGTCCCTCTGGATAAACGCAGATTAAGGAATACAGGTGGCAACTCTGCTCCGTCCGTATCCCCCTGGGATCCACTTAAGCCTCCAGACTTTTCTGACAGGGACGTGAAGTGCAAAGTCAGATAATCGGGGACCGGTACCCCCTCTTGCGGCAGGGTCTCTCTGGCAGGGCCAGAATAAGGGTTGCAGGTGGCAACTCCACTCCGTCCGCACCCCCCTGAGATCCTTTTGCCTGTGGAGCTTTTCTCCTCTGCTCCCCTCCTGGGCCTTCTTGGTTGGAATCTGACCGGGGACAGAGCCGGCTATAACTCAACTCTGCCCCAATCCCCCGTCTCGAGGCCTGAGACCGGGAACCGCAGACCTCTGAGCCGGCCGCAGCCTTGTGCTGTCAGACCGTCTCAAAGACTCACGACTAAAGACACGGTTATAAAAATGGCCTCTGATTATTTATGATTCTATTAAGTGCTACAGTAAAGTGCTTCCTCCACGCTCACTCACTACATGGTTCCCCCTGACTATTGGTTCCCCCCAACTCCTCTATTCGAGGTCGGGGCAGCACTATGGTGCTTTAGACCTCCCTGCAGAATGGGAGTGGTGTAGTGCTGAGTGTGTGGTTGGGGTCCTGTGTGGTGCTCCATCCTTACCTCGGAGAGGAGATACCACACCTCGTTCTGAGGTGCTGTACCCCTGTGGCGACTGAACCCTCAGGTTCGCGGGCTGCAATAGAGTAAAAGATTGGTACATTTCAGACATTCAAAAAATTTTAAATGCTTTGTAAACAATAAACAATCTTCCCTTTATGGGAGGCTCAGATACTTTAACGTTACAGGATATATGGTATAAACATATTCAACATTAAAGAGACATTATGCATGTAGAAAAATATTAATGAAAAAGTGTTAGCTCAGCAGCATGAGGGACCTGTCCAAAACCCTCAATGTAAGCCCTGGGGTGGCTGCAGGGCATAAAGATCCCGAGTTGGACCTCCAGTAGAGCCACAACCAGACAGGTTTTGCTTCTGAGGTCAGAGGTAGAGATGATTTTGCATACAACCAATAGGGGGCACCTAAATAGGTGCAAACTATGTACAATGTTAGTCTGTCTACTGCTCAATGTCCGCAGGGACAAATGTTTGTTTCAGATAAACCGGGTGTAAAAAGGAACATGAAAACAAATAAAAGTTCACACAACAGGGAGGTGCATCCTCCGGGGCTGCTCAACAGTGGTATCCCCACTGGGGAAAAAGCTCGTGCTTGCCGACGGAGCCTGACCGGTCCTCTGCGACCAGGTGTGTGGATGCATCTTCTTTAAACACCCTGTGGACATCCAGGGCATACCACCCACGCTCCCCGTGGTGGCGGGAGTAGGACACCAGACCACCCGGGTAGAGGTTCCGGCCAGGGTGGCCCTGCTGCAGCCGCGGCTCGACGTCCCGCCGGTTGACGAAGACGTCCCGGTTAAACTGTGGGCTACGGATGAAGCCCGATCCTGCCTCCTGGTGGAAGCGCACGATAAGGCCTTCCTCCCGGGGGCTTGGACGGGTGGCCTCCGCCTGACGGGCCTTTGTTGTAGCAGCTTTGGCGCGCACCTCCAGGCGCTCACAGCGGATCCTCCTCTCTCGCCGCTCCTTCTCGAGCTGGAGGAGCTCCTTATGGCAGAACTCCTCCCACCTCCGCGCTTCAGACAGGGTCTCCCGGAGGAAGCCCATCAGGTCCCCCCCCTGGTTGTTCTAGGCAAACTCTTCTGCCGCCGGGCAGGCGACTGGAGGTGTGCGCAGCGACAATAACAGGGGGCGTTGCGGCCCCTCTATTGGTGCGGACCGGTCCGGGTTGGGGCAGGTGTGCACCCAGGAGAGTGCAGGGTTCTCCGGATTGGGAGTCGGGAGGCATAGTAGGCCTCTGGAAGTGGCGGTGGCTTGGGCCTCGACCTCCAGAGCCATGAGTTGCACCCAAACGATGGCGCCCGGGGACAGGGGTGACGGCAGGAGATCTAGGAGGGCTTCGGTGCATCCCGCGCCCGGGATAGGGGTTTCGGCCTTACCCGCTCTTGGGCTGCACAGGGCCTCCTGGGCTTCCTCCGCCTGGGCTGGGGCCTCAGTAGTCAGGCGCGACGAGCTATGGCGGCGGGCCCTGATCTTGCGCAGTACCTCTTCTCTACATTCGGCAGCGGCCAGTTGTTGGGCCTCTTCGACCCTCCGGGTCAGATCCTGTGTTTCACCGCGGAGGAACTCGGCCTCCTCCACGGTCAGGTGTATTCCCTCCATAGTGAGGGAGGTGGCAGCTGGTGGGCCAGCGACGGAGGGCATCTCCTTCGCGGCGTCCATCTCTGCTGCAGGGTGCGGTCTCTCTAGACTTGTTGTGGATACACCCTGTCTCCTCCTCCTTTTGGGGCGGCTCCGGGGCGGCTGGCTGATGGGCACTCCTTGGGACGTCCCATCCATCTTGACGGACACTACTATGCGGACAAACTCTAATGCAAGGGGCGGTCTGTATTTTTGGCGCCATTGGAGAGCCAGGCCAACGATAGGAGGTCTTAGGTGGCTGTCGTTTTTGCACATAATGGCGTCCGTTGTTCTTGGGCGGACGCCACATTGTGTGTATAAAGACAGTCTTTTGTGAAACGAGCACAGTACCCAGCGGCAATGGGGATTAACTTCTTCCGTTGCTGCGGGCACGCAATCCTGCCGACTACGCCAAGTTTGTGATGCCCTCCCTGAGCCGTTTGGGGGGTGTACTCGGACGGCGGGCCGGTGGTATGGTGTGGCGGGATGTCGTCGTGGCCGTGGCCCAGTCCGTACCCAGGGCTGTCACAATAAAAAGATGGGCTATTGGATGAGTGGTTGTTCGACTACGCCACCTGTGGTTTCTGGTGAAGGCCACCAGCACTGCAACAGTCCTCTGAGGCTGATGTTCTGGCAGCTTGGTTGGTACTACTCCCCACAGGTGGAGCGGCGCCTCAGGGCAGCGGAAGAAGAGAGAGGGGGTATACAGAGTAGAGCGCTGGCGTGTGCAGAGCCGCGGAGGAAAGAACAGTCAGAGGCAGTAATTGAAGTCATCCAAATCTTTACTCACAGTTGTGCTTTCTCAGCTCAGAGCTTCTCTCTGCTGTTACACGGCGAGCTGCGGCCGCCAGGGTGGGGTTCAGCACACTCCGGGTAGTTCAGGTGCACTTGACAGGACCCTCGCTCTAGTGTGTTCCTCTCTCTGGTGGTACTTTTACCGCCTTGTGTCCCCCACTGAGTCCCGTACGGGTACTGTGATGTCCTATATGGGTAACTTGTAGCTCCCGGACCGACTGGGTGCCCTTTTTGGTGACTGTGGTGTGAACGTGGCGTTAGGCCGGGTCCCTCTGGATAAACGCAGATTAAGGAATACAGGTGGCGACTCTGCTCCGTCCGTATCCCCCTGGGATCCACTTAAGCCTCCAGACTTTTATGACAGGGACGTGAAGTGCAAAGTCAGATAATCGGGGACCGGTACCCCCTCTTGCGGCAGGGTCTCTCTGGCAGGGCCAGAATAAGGGTTGCAGGTGGCGACTGTTAGATCCTTGCTGTTAGGTTTTTTTTCCTTTGCTGGTCACATGACCTTGTTGGCCTATTTAGTCCTGCTCCGCCCTTCTGGCTTTGCTGGACTTCATTGTATATCTACTTTCTAGCTAGCCTGTGCTCTGTATCTAACTCTGTTAGTTTGCTTGGTCTACGGACCTCTATGTTCTATCTATTTTGTTTGTTCGTCTGTCTGCTACTATTTCTGTTAGGAGGTGTCCTATATTCCTCCCAGTCCTTAGTACTTGTAGGGATTCCCTCCCCACATCTATAGGTCTTCGTACAGACTAGATTAGGACTTTAGCAGGTCTGATCGCAGGATCAGGTTCCCTGTTACATCGTAGGGATTCAGCTGAGTCTCATAGTAGGGACAGATCTCCTCTCTTTCCTTAGCTTTGGTAGCAGAACATAACAGTAAGTCCAGCCAGCAAATTCTCTAAGGAAAGATTTTTCTGTTCCATCATGGTGTCGGTTCAGGATTTGGCTCATCGCCTGCAGGGACTCTCTCTGGAGGTGGCCGAGCTCCGTCAGCACGTGAGTAACTGTCCTGGAGCACATTTCTTGGAGCCTAAGGTATGTTTGCCGGATTTGTTTTTTGGTGAACACCGAGAATTTTTTTCATTTAAAAATGCTTGCTTATTGTATTTTCGTTTGAGACCTAAGTCCTCTGGGGATGAATCCCAGCGCGTAGGGTTCATAATGTCACTTTTGCGCAAAGAGCCTCAGGAGTGGGCCTTTTCTTTGCAACCTAGTGATTCATGCTTCAGATCAGTGGATAGTTTTTTTTCTGCTTTGGGACTATTAAATGATGATCCTGACCGTGTCGCATCAGCTGAGACTGAGTTGAGACGTCTAAAACCAGGATGTTGAGCAGTTCTTGCGTTGTTTTGTGGCAGACAATCAAGAGGGGTGGTCTGAGTTTCTGCCACTTGCCGAATTTGCTCTGAACAATCATACATCTTCTTCTGCTGGTTGTTCGCCTTTTTTTTGTTGTTCTGGGAGACATCCGTCGTTTGGGTCGTTCTCCAAGTTGGGATCTGCCGTGCCTGAGGAGGAGAATTTTTCCGGTGATTTGGAAAGAGTTTGGACGGATGTGAGTGGTAATCTTCAGGAGGCCAACAGAAAATCTAAAGACTACTTTGATAGGAAACGACAGGAGGTTTTGTTCGCTGTTGGTGACATGGTTTGGTTGTCCTCTAGGAATCTGCGGTTGAGGATTCCTTCTAAGAAATTGGGTCCCAAGTTTGTAGGGCCCTTTAAGGTGCTTCAGGTTGTCAACCAATCTGCTGTTAGGTTGGAGGTTCCTACCTCCTGGAGAATTAATCCGGTCTTTCATGTCTCTCTGTTAAAAAAAGCTGTTGTGTCGGATGGTGACGCCTCTGCCTCTGTTCCTCCGGTGGTGGAGGACGGGGAATATGAAATTTCTCGCATCCTTGACTCTAGACGGTATAGAGGTAGTTTGCAGTATCTTGTGGCCTGGAAAGGTTTCGGACCCGAGGATAACTCTTGGGTGAGGTCAGATGATGTTTCCGCGTCCAGACTTATCAGAGCGTTTCACAGGAGATTTCCTGATAAGCCTGGTCCTAGGGGATCCGGAGGATCCTCTTAGAAGGGGGGGTACTGTTAGAACCTTGCTGTTAGGTTTTTTTTCCTTTGCTGGTCACATGACCTTGTTGGCCTATTTAGTCCTGCTCCGCCCTTCTGGCTTTGCTGGACTTCATTGTATATCTACTTTCTAGCTAGCCTGTGCTCTGTATCTAACTCTGTTAGTTTGCTTGGTCTACGGACCTCTATGTTCTATCTATTTTGTTTGTTCGTCTGTCTGCTACTATTTCTGTTAGGAGGTGTCCCATATTCCTCCCAGTCCTTAGTACTTGTAGGGATTCCCTCCCCACATCTATAGGTCTTCGTACAGACTAGATTAGGACTTTAGCAGGTCTGATCGCAGGATCAGGTTTCCTGTTACATCGTAGGGATTCAGCTGAGTCTCATAGTAGGGACAGATCTCCTCTCTTTCCTTAGCTTTGGTAGCAGAACATAACAGCGACTCCGCTCCGTCCGCTCCCCCCAGAGATCCTTTTGCCTGTGGAGCTTTTCTCCTCTGCTCCCCTCCTGGGCCTTCTTGGTTGGACTCTGACCGAGGACAGAGCCGGCTATAACTCAACTCTGCCCCAATCCCCCGTCTCGAGGCCTGAGATCAGGAACCGCAGACCCCTGAGCCGGCCGCAGCCTTGTGCTGTCAGACCGTCCCAAAGACCCACGACTAAAGACACAGTTATAAAAATGGCCTCTGATTATATATGATTCTATTAAGTGCTATAGTAAAGTGCTTCCTCCACGCTCACTCACTACATGGTTCCCCCTGACTTTTGCTTCCCCCCAACTCCTCTATTCCAGGTCGGGGCAGCACTATGGTGCTTTAGACACCCCTGCAGCACGGGAGTGGTGTAGTGTTGAGTGTGTGGTTGGGGTCCTGTGTGGTGCTCCATCCTTACCTCGGAGAGGAGATACCACACCTCGTTCTGAGGTGCTGTACCCCTGTGGCGACTGAACCCTCAGGGGCGCCACATTCCCCCCTGGTGATTCACAGCACGTCCGCGGGCTGCAATAGAGTAAAAGATTGGTACATTTCAAACATTCAAAAATGTTTAAATGCTTTGTAAACAATAAACAATCTTCCCTTTATGGGAGGCTCAGATACTTTAACGTTACAGGATATATGGTATAAACATATTCAACATTAAAGAGACATTATGCATGTAGAAAAATATTATAGAAAAAGTGTTAGCTCACCAGCATGAGGGACCTGTCCAAAACCCTCAACGTAAGCCCTGGGGTGGCTGCAGGGCATGAAGATCCCGAGTTGGACCTCCAGTAGAGCCACAACCAGACAGGTTTTGCTTCTGAGGTCAGAGGTAGAGATGATTTCGCATAAAACCAATAGGGGGCACCTAAATAGGTGCAAACTATGTACAATGTAAGTCTGTCTACTGCTCAATGTCCGCAGGGACAAATGTTTGTTTCAGATAAACCGGGTGTAAAGACGAGCATGAAAACAAATAAAAGTTCACACAACAGGGAGGTGTATCCTCCGGGGCTGCTCAACAGTGGGATCCCCACTGGGAAAAAGGCTCGTGCTTGCCGACGGAGCCTGACCTGTCCTCTGTGACCAGGTGCGTGGGGGCATCTTCTTTAAACACCCTGTGGACATCCAGGGCATACCACCCACGCTCCCCGTGGTGGCGGGTGAAGGACACCAGATCACCCGGGTAGAGATTCCGGCCAGGGTGGCCCTGCTCCAGATGCAGCTCGACGTCCCGCCGGTTGACGAAGACGTCCCAGTTAAACTGTGGGCTACGGATGAAGCCCAATCCTGCCTCCTGGTGGAAGCGCACGATAAGGCCTTCCTCCCGGCGGCTTGGACGGATGGCCTCCGCCTGATGGGCCTTTGTTTTAGCAGCTTTGGCGTGCACCTCCAGGCGCTCACAGCGGATCCTCCTCTCTCGCCGCTCCTTCTCGAGCTGGAGGAGCTCCTTACGGCAGAACTGCTCCCACCTCCGCGCTTCAGACAGGGTCTCCCGGAGGAAGCCCATCAGGTACCCCCCCCGGTTGTCCCAGGAAACTCTTCTGCCGCCAGGCAGGCGACCGGAGGTGCGGGCAGCGGCAATAACAGGGGGCGTTGCTGGCCCTCAATTGGTGCGGACCGGTCCGGGTTGGGGCAGGTGTGCACCCAGGAGAGTGCAGGGTTCTCCGGATTGGGAGTCGGGAGGCATAGTAGGCCTCCGGGAGAGGCGGTGGCTTCGGCCTCGACCTCCAGAGCCATGAGTTGCACCCAAACGATGGCGCCCGGGAACAGGGGTGACGGCAGGAGATCTAGGAGGGCTTCGGTGCATCCCGCGCCCGGGATAGCGGTTTCGGCCTTACCCGCTCTTGGGCTGCACAGGGCCTCCTGGGCTTCCTCCGCCTGGGCTGGGGCCTCTGTAGTCAGGCGTGACGAGCTTTGGTGGCGGGCCTTGATCTTGCGCAGCACCTCTTCCCTCCATTCGGCAGCGGCCAGTTGTTGGGTCTCTTCGACCCTCCGGGTCAGATCCTGCGTTTCACCGCGGAGGAACTCGGCCTCCTCCAAGGTCAGGTGTATTCCCTTCATAGTGAGGGAGGTGGCAGCTAGTGGGCCAGCGACGGAGGGCATCTCCTTCGCGGCGTCCATCTCTGCTGCAGGGTGCGGTCTCTCTGGACTTGTTGTGGCTACACTCTGTCTCCTCCTCCTTTTGGGGCGGCTCCAGGGCGGCTGGCTGACGGGCACACCTTGGGACGTCCCATCCATCTTGACGGACACTACTATGCGGACAGTCTCTGATGCAAGGGGCGGTCTGTATTTTTGGCGCCATTGGGGAGCCAGGCCCACGATAGGAGGTCTTAGGTGGCTGTCGTTTTTGCACATAATGGCGTCCGTTGTTCTTGGGCGGACGCCACATTGAGTGTATAAAGACAGTCTTTTGTGAAATGCGCACAGTACCCGGCGGCAATGGGGATTAACTTCTTCCGTTGCTGCGGGCACGCAATCCTGCCGACTACGCCATGTTTGTGATGCCCTCCCTGAGCCGTTTGGGGGGTGTACTCGGATGGCGGGCCGGTGGTATGTTGTGGCGGGATGTTGTCGTGGCCGTGGCCCGGTCCGTGCCCAGGGCTGTCACAATAAAAAGATGGGCTTTTGGATGAGTGGTTGTTCGACTACGCCACCTGTGGTTTCTGGTGAAGGCCACCAGCACTGCAACAGTCCTCTGAGGCTGATGTTCTGGCAGCCTGGTTGGTACTACTCCCCACAGGTGGAGCGGCGCCTCAGGGCAGCGTAAGAAGAGAGAGGGGGTATACAGAGTAGAGCGCTGGCGGGTGCAGAGCCACGGAGGAATGAACAGTCAGAGGCAGTAATTGAAGTCATCCAAGTCTTTACTCACAGTTCTGCTTTCTCAGCTCAGAGCTTCTCTCTGCTGTCACACGGCGAGCTGCGGCCGCCAGGGTGGGGTTCAGCACACTCCGGGTAGTTCAGGTGCACTTGACAGGACCCACGCTCTAGTGTGTTCCTCTCTTTGGTTGTACTTGTACATCCTTGTGTCCCCCACTGAGTCCCGTACAGGTACTGCGATGTCCTATATGGGTAACTTGTAGCTCCAGGACCGACTGGGTGCCCTTTTTGGTGACTGTGGTGTGAACGTGGCGTTAGGCCGGGTCCCTCTGGATAAACGCAGATTAAGGAATACAGGTGGCGACTCCGCTCTGTCCGTATCCCCCTGGGATCCACTTAAGCCTCCAGAATTTTCTGACAGGGACGTGAAGTGCAAAGTCAGATAATCGGGGACCGGTACCCCCTCTTGCGGCAGGGTCTCTCTGGCAGGGCCAGAATAAGGGTTGCAGGTGGCGACTCCGCTCCGTCCGCACCCCCCTCAGATCCTTTTGCCTGTGGAGCTTTTCTCCTCTGCTCCCCTCCTGGGCCTTCTTGGTTGGACTCTGACCGGGGACAGAGCCGGCTATAACTCAACTCTGACCCAATCCCCCGTCTCGAGGCCTGAGACCGGGAACCGCAGACCCCTGAGCCGGCCGCAGCCTTGTGCTGTCAGACCGTCCCAAAGACCCAAGACTAAAGACACGGTTATAAAAATGGCCTCTGATTATATATGATTCTATTAAGTGCTAAAGTAAAGTGCTTCCTCCACCCTCACTCACTACATGGTTCCCCCTGACTTTTGGTTACCCCCAACTCCTCTATTCTGGGTCGAGGCAGCACTATGGTGCTTTAGACCCCCCTGCAGAACAAGATTGGTGTAGTGTTGAGTGTGTGGTTGGGGTCCTGGGTGGTGCTCCATCCTTACCTCGGAGAGGAGATACCACACCTCGTTCTGAGATGCAGTACCCCTGTGGCGACTGAACCCTCAGGGGCGCCACAAATGTAACACCAAATGTGTAAAGAGGGTCCAATGCCCCTGCAATATTCAAGTCCAGTTCAATCTATTTTAGCTAGCACATATAAAGAACATCTATGCATAGGTATAAATAGCAATTGAAAAAAAGTGCATGTGACAGGGGGCAATGTACAAAATTAATAATGCCAGCAAATCCAAAGTTCATATAAAAGCACAGGTCTAGTAGTTCAAAGCTCAAATAGTCTATAGTAGAAAAAGACCTGTACTGAAACACAGTCTACCTGTTAGTAGACAGCACAGAACCCACTTATACAATACAAGCAGAATGGTTGCTGATAGACCTGTGCATCATCAGTGGCTTCTGGTAGACCTGTACATGATCAAATGGATGAGGGAAGAGCCTGTTCTCCTGTTATGTATATGCTCCTGCCCCAGCATCAGCACATCAAACTCCATAAAACAGACACATTACCTTTGCAGATGATTTTTTTGTGTTTACCAGTGTAATCAGACCCAAATTTAAAATAATGCTTTGTAAAAATAATATCAAGAAGTCACATCAAAACTCCAATCTTCATATCAGATCCAGTGTTATCTTGGTATAATTTATTACGTATAACAGTAAATCCTTTATCATTTTGAACACAAGTATATCAACTTTTTAAATCTAAAGAACAAATCAAAGTGACTTCTGAGATATCCAGAGTATTAATACACTGCAAAAATCATTTGTAGCTAATGATAGGTGCATTTGTATCCTTATATCAAGATAAGTCTTTGTCTAATGCCAAGATGTCTCATGTTCTATGGACTTTGATTAAAATTTGGGCAAACAAGTCCTTGTGAATTAAAATATTGATTCTTCAGTCTATATTTAATGCTATCGCCATTATTTTTTACTGGATGGATGGCATTGAATTGAAGTAAAAAGAATATTGCATAATTATTAATTCTGATAATTCTATCATTAGAACGAGGGACTGGAGATTTCCATTCCCAATCACAATCCACTGCTCTTCTTGGCACAATATATGCATCTGCATCATGTGCACATAAGTATTGGAAGACGACCACCATACCAACTACCACTGCATAAACTAAACTACTATCAGTTCCCAGTGGAGACGTGGCTGTGCTAATTTCATCTTATAATTTATTTATGTTAGTGAGCAAACCTTGATTGTGAGAAAAGTAAAATGCGATTCCGCAGCTGCCAATTCAGAGATGGAGACTGGGCCAGCAATATCCAATCACTCCACTGGCAGAACAGGCTACAATATATCAACATAATTCATTTCTGGCATTCAGAAAATATTTGGGAGCAGAATTGTAAAGATTAATGTAGGATTTAGTTTGGAGTGGATATTTATTGTAAGAAACAAACATGATGTGAGTCATGTCTTAAAATCATTTCACTTTAAAGTAATTTTTCTTAAATGGTCACTGTGCTTTCAGACAACTAGATCTCATTTGATGTATTATGGGCAAAAACCCAAAGAGATGAACTTTAATATAAGTTGGTGTGCATGCAGCATGTAAGCGTGTGTTCACACTGGCCACCAAACAGACAAAACCCAAGATAAAAACATAATAAGCAAATACCCCGCAGTAAATAGATAAATATCAATAGTGCATGAAAATAATATAGGATGCTTAATTAACATAATTTTGATTTAAAAAAAAAGTAAAAGCCACCCCACACGTCAAGGTGACCCTATTCGGGACAGTCCTAACCTCTATTATTAAAAGCTTACCATTTGTCAAGTGACGTACATTTGAATAAGTCCAATATGACTAACCAGATTAATTACAGGTTTTGGTATAAATTATATTACCACATGTCAAACAATTTACCAGTTGGTGCAGTAGATTCTAAGAAAACCAACAGATGCAACATTGATGATCTGCATATTTTGAGTCTGTGTATTTGAATAATTAATTGAAAGGCGGTGTGTTCAAAATAATAGCAGTGCGGAGTTCAATTAGTGAGGTCAATCATTCTGTGAAGAAACAGCTGTGAATCAGGTGGCCCTTATTTAAGGATGAAGTAAGTATTTGTGTACATTTCTCCTTGAAAGCCTGATAAATATGGTTTGTTCGAGACAGTGTTCAGAAGAAATGCGTACTTTGATTAAAAAGTTGATTGGAGAGGGTAAAAGTTATAAAGAAGTGCAGACAATGATAGGCTGTTCAGCTAAAATGATCTGCAATGCTTTAAAATGGAAGACTACCATTCGAATGAGAAAAAAGGAAAGGATGATCCAGCATATCAGGCTAGTTTCTTAAAATAAAACATAGCTTTTATTGTGCTCATTAAAACATTGCTACACATCAATTGTCCATGTGGTGCACTACAAGGATCAGGACCCAAGCGTTTCAACGTTTAAGTCTTAATCAGTTGTGCATTTACCATTCGAATGGGTCGAATGATAGTCAGAATGGCAAAGGCTCAGCTAATGATCAGCTCCAGGAGATCAAAGACAGTCTTAAGTTACCTGTGAGTACTGTGACAGTTAGAAGACGCCTGTGTGAAGCTAATTTCTTAGCAAGAAGTCCCTGCAAAAAGTACGAAAAGTGGACAGTAGAAGATTGGAAATGGGTGATTTGGAGTAATGAGACGAAAGTCAATAGACTAGGCTCTGATGAGTGCAAATAGGTCTGGAAAAAACAAGGTAAAAAGGGGCTAACGGATTGAGAAATTGAAGGAACTGTCAAGTTCAGTGGAAGAAGCCTGATGATATGGGGTTGTTTCACAGCCAAAGCCATTGGATATTTCACTATGATCAATGGTGGTCTCAGTGCTGAAAAATATATATATACTCAAGGAGATGCAACAAAAATTTGAGGAAACGGGCTATCCTCTTGACTTGTTACAACAATCCATGCAATCTCCAATTTGTACACGCACCCCAACATCTAACCGGATCCCGTTTGTACATAAATACCATCTGGCAGCATTCATACTCCATAAAAAAATCTGACAACACTGGAACATTCTTAAAAGCGCCTATCCATCTGTACCTGAATTAAATTATCCTTCCCTCCCATGTTTCAAAAGAGACCCTAATATTAAAGATCGTCTCATCCATGCCGATTTTGGCATGGCAAAAAGCTCGCCATGCCAGGGGTTTCTGGAGACACCAAAGACTGGTACGTTCCTTTGTCATCAGTGCTACCAATGTGGCAACATTCTCCGTGGGAACACCATATATCATCCTCACTTGGGTAAACAATATCCCATCAAAGATTATCACATGATTAATTCCACTTTTGAAGTATGCCTCATCAAGTGCCCCTGTGGCCTTATTTATATAGGTAAAATGACCCAGCCCATTAGGGATCGTATTTCTAAGCACAAGTCCACCATACGCTAAAAGAATTTGCTGCTCCCATTATCATACCATTTTGCATCGGCCAATCATTCAGTGTTTCAATTGAAATTTCAGGTGATTGAGCATGTCCCTCCACCACGACGTGGAGGGGACTGCATTCGCATGCTCAAATACAGGGAGGCCTACTGGATACACAAATTGCAATCTTTAAGTCCTAGAGGTCTTAACAGGGAATTTGACCTCCTCTTGTACACTTGAACGGTTCATAGTTGTGATTACTACGACATTGTTCTACTTAAAGCCCCCTACATGTTTTGTAATAATCTCTTTGAGACTTGTTCCTGTGCCATCACTGTCTCAGCAATGTATATGACCCAATTATGCTAGTTTTTGACTCTGACCATAAGAATTTCCAGTGAATATGTTCGATTCCATTATGATGGTTCTCCCTGAAGATAACTTGATATAAGGAATAGTATTTGCATAAGTACTGATTGATCTATTCATATGTCTAACATATACTTTGTTATTTTCTAGAATCTGCCTTAACATCCACATTTCCCCTCCTGATTCCCATCCTACACCTCCGGACCATCCCTTACAACCTTGGTTCCACCCATTCTTGTCATCCCCAGTAATGGACGCTATCTGTAGCACTGTGGAACGCATAATATCGGTGGTGGAATGCACTCGGTGCGTCACCTCCGCCCATGTGATCCACCGACATCCAATAAGACCTGTCGATGTCATCGTGGCGTCATTTCCGGTCTCGCAGGTTAGGACCTGCAGGACCGGAACTGACACCACGATGACTGGAGCACATCCACGGCGTATGCATCACACTGACACCAATCCTGGGCTCCTAATTGCCTCTAGATTCTGCCCAATCTCAATTTAAATGCCCTTCTAGCATTTCTCTCCTGGCGCCAAAAGGAACAAACGGTGGATACCGTGCTCCCACTGCCAGGACTTCCTCCTCCACTTTCAGTTTGCACTAGGGGTATTTTTCCCCTGCTTCTACCATTCCTGCTATTAGACTGGTACTTCCATTAAATCTATATACTCACCTTCTTTATGTATCCAGAGCTACCGCTCCTTTGGACACCTGTCCATTACAGGCTCACCGGTTACAATTTACTGGTACGCTTTTCATCCTTTTTTCTTTTTCCTTCCCCTTTTTCCCTGTCCCCGTCCCTTTGTACCCATTGACATGTGTTGATTCCTGTCGTTTACTGATATTGTCATTGTTATATTCACTTTGATACATGACTATTTTTACTGTGACCTCACACTTGTACCACCATTTATTTTTGTTTTGTTATTTTATTTTGGTACACTGATGAAGGTTAACTGTGACCGAAACATTTACTTTTATTTTTTGTACTTCATTTCCCCTATTAAAATTTGATAAAGAATCTATTTGAGTCATATGAGTGCCAAGTTTTTCAATATAGACTATTGGCTTTGGACCTTACTTGTGCACCAACCCACTCCAGGAGTGCGGTAGTTTTTTGTATACTCAGTGCTGAGCTATGTGTGAGTATCCAACAAGACAAGTTACTTTGCACACTCCAGTACTATGGGTATGAATAGGATGACATAGTGTTCCAGCAGGACAAAGACCAGAAGCATACATCGAGATTGGCGAAAAAATGGTTCAATGACAATGAAGTAGAGGTGCTGGATTAGCCTCCACAGTCCCCAGACCTCAACCCAATTGAACCCTTATGGGTAGAGTTGAAGAAAAAACTGTATACATACCCAAGTGAGTCGACCAGTATGCACCAACTTTGGGAATGTGTAGAAGAGACCTGGGATCAGATTTTGGTCAAGACATAATTGAATCTGATCAAGAGCATGCCCAGAAGGATTCAGGTAGTGTTGAAAGACAAAAATGGATTTATAAAATATTTAAACAATAATAAAAATTTTAATTTAGATTTTTAGGAGCAAAACAGTAACAATGCAGTGACATGACAAGAATCTGCATAATTAATCATAGGCAAAATAGTCGCAAGTCAAATTTATGTATGAGATAGCCAAGATGATTGTCTATAAAATAATGGTAGTCTCATGTTCGAAGTAGTAGTGGATAGTGAGATATAGAGCTTGAAAGTCAAAAGTTCAAAACATTGTTACCCTTTTGCTCATCACTGTATATATAGCGCTGTCCTCAGTAGTGTAGCTACCAGGAGGGCAGAGGGTGAGGTCACCCCAGACCCCTGAATCATAGAGGCCCACCCGAATCTTACACCACTCCAAACTGTATCTCTGTGGGCAGCACACCAATACAGTTCATCTTTACATTCTGAATGGCCTCACTATCTTTGCACCCCATATACTATACAATACCATCAATTTTTGTGTTCCAACAGTCTTAGAGGGATCTATCCACTGTGGGTTAGTGTCAGACCAATAGCGGTGGTTTTGTTTGTTAACTTCACCATTCACAAAAAAGTTTGCCTCATCACTGAACATAATGTTCTGTGTAAACTGAGGGTCCTGTTCCAATTTTTGTTTTGCCCATTCTGCAAATTCAGTGCGCCGATCTGGGTCATCCTAATATCCGCCGAAGGGATGTTTGACTGATGCCACTCTCAAGTGACATGCGGCGAGTTCTACGCTGTGGGCTCTTGCTGAATGAAGCTAGGACAGCCACTGATGTTTCTTCATTAATGACAGTTTTCTTGAGTCCACATTTTGGCAAATCCAACACTGAACCTGTTTCACGAAATTTGGCAAGCAGTTTGCTAACTGTAGCATGGGAGATGGGTGGTCTCGTAGGGTGTCTTGCATTGAAATCTGCTGAAATGACCTGGGTACTGCGTTCATCAAACATCAACACAATTTCTATCCGCTCCTCATGTGTTAACCTCTGCGACATGTCAATGGCTGTAAACAAAGAGAAACTTGTAAGTAACTCATGAAAGAATAAAGTTACGTTAAAACCAAGCACACCATTGTTTTTCTTATGAAATTCTCAATAAGTCTGATGTGTCACATGACCCTTTTCCCATTGAAAAAAATAAAGTTGGATCCAAAATGGCTGACTTCAAAATGGCCACCATGGTCACCACCCATCTGGAAAAGTTTTCCCCCTCCGATATACTAATATGCCACAAACAGGAAGTTGATATCACCAACCATTCCCATTTAATTTAGGTGTATCCATATAAATGGCCCACCCTGTAGTGTCCTCTCCAATTTACTGCCCATTTATCATACAACAGTATATCCACCTCCCAATCCAACCATAGATATCATCTAATCCTTTGTATTACTTGGATATTTGGGTTATTGTTGTGGATTTATCACTGCTAAAATCAGTAGAAATTACACCTGAATTACATTGTATGGCAGTAATGACATTGTGTCACCTTGTAAAAGGTTTCAGAGGTCAAGGTAGATAATTAAAGTCCATTTCATCTATATGCTAATGAATTGGCTGCGTGACCTGGTCTGGTCCCTTTAAATAACATCTGCTGCTCCTGTTGATGACACCACGGAATGTTGTGGTTTCTGGCTCCGCCCCTTTGCATTATGACATCACACACATTATATAAGGAGCTGCAGAGACAACATTCCATCTGAAAGTTGCAGTTATTGGAGAGAGAGGTAAGTCGGCTCTATGTCACCTCTTGTTGTGTCCTTCATTCTCTTCTTTCATCTATTTCTCATTTATTTTTTATTCATTAAGGATTCTTTATTCTATATAATACAACAGGTCCAAAATAAATACTGAACCCCTCAGATTAGGTGACGTACATGTTTTACAGCATTTCTTCCAATAGTAAAGACAGATACATCCCGTCACATCCTATATATCCAAGTGCAGAAATGACAGTGATTTACCGATTCTCCATCACATCTTATTGGTTTCTGACTTACTTGCTCATCACATCCATAGAATAGTTATAGAATAATTATAATTGAAAGAATCCCCTCAGCCATAACTGGAACACAACAACTTCTCAATTTTTGGGCCATGTATTGTTTTACAATCATTCAAATCTGGGAGATGAACGTTATATCCTGTAAAGCGAACACATGTAACCTGAAGATGCAGTAATTATGTAATTGTCTGGTGTTATTGAGACATATAGTGATATACAATCCAGATCAAAAATTTAAATCCAACCAATATTGGGAAATACCTGTACAACACCAATGTATATACATATTGGCTCCATATATAGTGAAACTATTTAAATAGTTCCCCATATTGGTAGGATTCCTATTGTTTGATCTCTAGTGTATTGAGCAATGCACTTCAATGGAAGCTGGCAGTAATAGCCACCACTTGGAAGATCACGGAATGTTGGGGTTGTTGATTCCGCCCCCATTAGATACTTCATGTGATGTCACTGAATGTTATGGTTGTTAGCTCTGCCCACATTAGCTCTTATTTTTCATGTCATGGAATGTTCTCGTTGCTGGTTTTGCCCCCATCATCTACTATTTGTAATGTTTTGGTTGTTGGTCCCTGATTTGGCACCCAGATAAGCCAAGCTGAAGGATGATGATAATGGACTTTATCTTGTTACCTCATGAACATTCTTGGTGTTGCCCCTCAGGAGGTGGCCAGTTGACATTTACTTGTGTTCAACTATATAAAGTGTGCTGCTTATCTGATGGTTAGTGCTGCGCTCACTCATTACTAGTGATGGGCGAGCACTAAAATGCTCGGGTGCTCATTGCTTGAGCCAAGCACATTCGAATACTCGGTTGCTCGACTCGAGCAATGAGCCCAATGTAAGTCTATGGGAAATTCAAGCATTTTTCAGGCTGGTCTTCTATACTGTTATTGCATATGCAGTGAGTGGCAGGTCTGCCCAAAACTTGGAAACACCCCAATACCCCTTTGAAAATTTGGATGCACCCCAATACCCCTTTGAAAATTTGGACGCACCCCAAAACCCCTTTGAAGAGACTTAGAGGATGTTCCCATAATTAGGAAGTGGGTCTCCCATACTGTTTGCCTATGCAGTGAATGCAAGGGTTGCCAAAAATTTGGAGGCACTCCAATGCCCCTTGGAAGAGACGTGGAGGTCAGAGGGCCTCCTGAAAACAATGTTCCCATTATTAGGAAGTGGGTCTCCCATTGTGTTTGTCTATGCAGTGAATTCAAGGGTTGCCAAAAATGGGCACTCGGCATGATGGGAGGAAGGAGGTTCAGGGTGAAGAATATGTGGTCCAGACTCACGGCTACTGAGAATTGACCGTGTGGAAGACAGGGTGGTGGTGGTGGTGGCTAAGTGACTGGAAGCATTATCTGCTATCCAACCAATAACCTTTTCACACTGCTCTGTATTCAATAGTGGTGTTCTGCGGTCCCCTATTAATTGGGACAGGAAGGTCGAGCGAGAAGATGTGGGTGTTTGTTGTGGCACAATTTCAGATTGCCCACGACCTTGGCCTCTGCATGCACCATCACATCAACTTCCCCGTCCCTTGCCACGTGCCTTGCCCATCTCAAATGAAGGACAATATCTTCCACGCTCACTACAAATGGCTGAATTTGGAGCGAACTTATATGTGATCCGTGTGACGGACAAACCACAGTTTTAAATAGCTGGCCTGTAGGTGACTATTTTGAACAGCAAACTTGTGTCAATAGCTTCACTGACACACTGAAATTTTTTTAATGGAGGCCAGAAATGGCAGTATTTTCAGTGCAAATATATGTGATCTGTGCGACGGACAAATCACAGTTTTAAATAGCTGGACCTGGCTGTATTCTGCAATGCCAACAAGCAAATAGCGCAGAAAAACGGTGTTCTCTGGTTTGCATTTTAAGCAAATAATGAGGATTAAGATCCAAAATAAAATTATTCCTGGCCACTGAGACCTGGGCCTATTTCTAGAAATATTTAACAGCAGCAGCAGCAGCAGACAAAACTGGAATAGAGCCTCTTGTGCTATATGCACTGCAGTCTGCTATATACACTGCCTGCCTGATATCTCTGCAGATGGATTAGTCCTCAGAAGGACTGTTTGTTGAGATGGATATGTGTCTCTAATATCGTTTTGTATACCTACACTAACTAGAAACAAGAAAATCTCTTCCTAGCTCAGCAGCACCTCTCCCTACACTGTCTGATTCTGGAGTGACTGTGACAAGCACGGCGGTGCCAGTTCTGATATAGACCTTATGACGCTGTGCAGCCATCCAATCACTATAATGCCACAACCACCATGGCTGCAGCATTACAATGAGTGGCAGGCAATCCCTGCATGTTGATTGGCGCTCTAAAGAGCACCATATATGCAGGGAGGGGACCCGAGCGCCCGCCGAGCAACCTGGAAATACTCGTCGAGCGCCGAGCATCTCGAGTAGTGAGATGCTCAAGCGAGCACCGAGCAGTAGCGAGCATGCTCGCTCATCACTACTCATTACATGTAAGTGCATTACTCTGTCTGGGTCTCCTACCGCATCCAAAATATATTGAACCCCATATTAGAGCCACCACTCCTGAATTTGTCTCTTCCTATCCTACCCCTGGTATATGGGGAGAGATATCTACTCCTGTGGGAGGGATAGTTTATAGTGGCGTGGATGGAGCACACTTGATCACTCCAAAAAATAAACCAGGAGGAGATAGACAGGATGACTGAGGCACAATTGTCACCTCAGGCCTCCACCTATCCTGGACAGGTTGGGAGTTAAACTAGCAAATAAACTAAATAAATATGCTAATATAATGAATGGAATAGTGAAACAATAAGTTCTATTCATACTCTTAATGAGGAGGCTGCTCAGGTTAGGAAGGTAGCCCTTCACAGAATTACCCTTAACTACCTGTTAGCAATTGAAGGTGGAACTTGTGCTGTTATAGCTGAGGAATTCTGCTTCTGGATTGAAGATGCACATGATTAAAATGAGAGAAACATGGACATGGTAAAAGAGCTGCAACAAAAAGCTAGAGACATACATCCAAGGAGGGATGGAATTCCTTCTCCTGGATGGAGTCTATCAGAGTTTGGTTAAACAATATACTCTTAACTTTGCTAAAGCCAATAGTGGTAGTGATAGGATTGATTGTATTCATCTTGATTGCCTGGAAATTATTAATGTGATGTGTTTCTCATTGCAGGAAATGAATTATACTTTGGAATCACTGTCGACACAGACAGAAGAGGACCAATAATATGTCCGCCCCTGATTTTAACCATAGGAAGGATGACACTACAGCTACAGAGGTGACCGTCTGATAGCCTAGCTCGACTACCCACCTCTCCTGAAGACCCTTTCAGCCTTTTGAGACTTGGGTGGAGGACATCATCTCTGAAAATAGGGTCCCAGAGCTGCACCCCAACAGTTTGAGCAGCACTCTCACTCTCCGGAGTGTTTCTTGTGGTGGGATGCAGGTCTGGACAACAGTCGTCTGTCGTCCTTCTATTAGATAGATAGGAATGAATGTATGTGTGTGTATGCTTTAATAAAGATTGAGGAATGCTTAGATGAAATGACAACTATAAGGCAGCCAGGAATGGATGTCAGACATCCCATGATCTATGCAGGCTAGCTGCATACTTCGTGTAGTACGGGCTGTCAAAGGGGTCATTTCACAATAGGCAGGAACATAGGTAGCGCAGGTCTGGACCGCTGTCGTCATCCTATTAGGTAGATAGGAATGAATGTATGTGTGTCTATGCTTTAATACAGATTGAGTGAATGCTTAGATGAAATGACAACTATAAGGCAGCCAGGAATGGATGTCAGACATCCCATCATCTATGCAGACTAGCTGTATACTTTGTGTAGTACGGGCTGTCAAAGGGGTCATTTCACAATAGGCAGGAACATAGTTAGCTAGGTTACATAATGTGTAATAATGAAACTATCAAAGGGTGAGGTACTGTGGAAGAAATGACAATTCCATTGTCCTCCCTTTGATCTTAATATCTCTACATTTTGTATAATAATTAGAAAATGTTCAATAAAAACAATTTGAACAAGAAATAGAATATCTTTTCGTGACTCCTTCATGAACATTGTGTATACTAAATACTAAAATACTGTAAGAGCCGCCCCCGGCTGAGCCAAGCTGAAGGGGGAGAATGGACTTTATCTGGTCACTTCATGAACATTCTTGATGTTGTCCCTCAGGAGGGGCCAGTTGGCATTGTAGATGTGTATAACCTTATAAAATGTGCTGCTTATCTGATGGTTAGTGCTGCGCTCACTCATTACATGTAAGTGCATTACTCAGTCACTAAGCGCTCGCTCACACAGTCATCGATTCTCTCATGCGAGAGAATAGGGCCGATTATGCTGATGTCACTTGGAGCAAACTCTGTCAGAGTTTGAGCCAAGTGTAATCTTAGGCCACGTTCACACATACAGTATTTGGTCAGTATTTTACATTAGTATTTATAAGCCAAAACCAGGAGTGGAACAATCAGAGGAAAAGTATCATAGACACATGTGCACCACTTCTGCATTTTTCACCCACTCCTGGTTTTGGCTTACAAATGCTGATATAAAATACTGACCAAATACTGAACATGTGAACGTTGCCTTAGTGTGATCTAACTCTGTTGCATAAGAGAATCGTATCATAGGTGCGGAAAAGACAGAGAACTTTTTAGTTCTCCATCTTCTCTATTCTCTGTGTCCACGGTAATGGGACTGCACTTGGATGACATCCGAGTGCAGTCTGATATTTTACAAGCATGCTACAATTTTTTTTCTCATGCCGTATCTACATGAGAAAAAAATTGCAGATCTGCACTGCCCCGTATTATAACATTGGGCCTACTGCTACCCGATAAAACATCAGATAGCACTCAGCTATGTTATATTGTCCTGTGAGCGGGCCCTTATTGTAATAAACTAACTTTCTTTTCCCTTGCAACAGCTGTCATAACATTGGTTTATTATCCAATCATGACCCCCGTCTATTACTGAGAGCTGTAGAAGACCATGTACACTCCAGCAGTAATCACTTACATTTCCTTTGTGTAATATGATTAGAGTTGAGCCACCCCCCCGTAGTGTTCAGGTTCGGTTCGGTTCGTAGAACACCGGTATGTTCGCCGAACTGTTCGTCGAACACCGTTAAAACCAATGGCAGGCAAACAAAAACACATAGAAACACATAGAAAACACCTTCAAAGGTGTCCAAAAGCTGACAAACTGCTCAGAAGACACAACTAACACATGGAAAAGTGACAAGTACATATAGTCATGCGAAAAGAAAAGAGGTGGAGGAGTAAAAGGAGGGGGAGACACAGATATAGGCATGTCATGCCCTTCTAAAATCAAGAAAGGCTGGAGTAAAAATCTAAAATCAGCCTACCAACACCCAGACGTCGTGACAAGAAAATTAAAAAAAGAAATATCTTTAGGTAGAATGGCGGTTCCATTCAGAACACTTTCCTTACAAGACGTAGTGGTATCCCCGTTGGGAGTCGTGCCAAAAACGGAACCCAATACATTCGGACTAATCCACCATTTGTCATATCCAAGGGGCAGGTCAGTAAACGACAACATCAACGTGGAACCAGGTACAGTAGTATATACTGTACATCCTTTAACAAGGCAATCAGGCGGGTCAAGAAGTTGGGAAGGGCCACCCTAATGGCCAAAACAGACGTTGAGGGGGCGCCTATTGGGCTGCTTCTGGGAAGGAGCATACTATATAGATCGCTGTTTGCCCATGGGGTGCTCCAGATCCTGCTCACTATTTGAGGCGTTTAGTTGCTTCCTCGAATGGGTTGTCATGGACGTTTCTAAGGGGGCACATATTATCCATTACCTCGACAACTTCTTATGCCTGGGCCCAAAAGATTCACCACAGTGTGAATACACGCGGCAGTCCACCTGTGAGAAGGAGAGAGCTGGAGGGAGAGCGGACACCACAGAGCCGAGGAGTTACATTGATGACATCTTAATAATCTGGACTGAGTCTGAACGAGAACTTCTAAATTTCCATGACGAATTCAATACATTTCATCCCACCATAAACTTGACATTGGACTACTCAAAAACGGAAATCAACTTCCTGGATATCACCATAAAAATTCAAAATGGTTCAATCCAGACCTCGGTGTATTGGAAACCTATTGACCATCCCACACACCTCAGACGGGGACAGCTGTCACCCAAAATACATTAAAAAGTCCATCGTCTACAGTCAGGCCCTTAGATATAATTGTATCTGTTCCAGCCCAAAGGACAGGGATAACCACTTAAACCATGTTAAAAAAGACAATTTTAAATCAAGGCTACCACCCCACCTCCTTTGATGATCAGATCATTAGGGCCACAAGGATCCCTAGAAGTCAATTACTTCAATACGGAGAAAAAGAGGAAAATAATTGTCTTCCTCTGGTGGTGACCTACAACCCACAGCTTGAGGTACTAAGAAAAACTGCTAAAAAACATCATATCCTAGGGTTTGGAGCGGATGGATTCTGTTTCAGGACTCACCTGATTTTCATGACCTATTCTAATAGTTTCAACAGATGCTTGCGATTGGGTTCATAATTAGTCACAACGGCATAAGGACCCCCCCTCCCACTCTCCCTTGACCCTCTGTCTTTTCTTCTCTCTTTTCTCCCTCCTTTTCTTTTTTCTTTTTATATGGGCTTTTCAGATACAATATAGAAATTGCCTCAACATATGATCCTCTTATAGGCGGATATCTTATAAACATTATATTGTTCAATACACTATCATTTGAATTGTTATTTGAAAAAAGTGACACCATTTGAACTTTGGACATTTTTTATATGTCTATTTTGTTATATTTTCTTCAAAGTCGAATACAAAACAATAAATTTTTTCTTGATCTGCAAACTGTAAAATGATTCATAATTAATTCTTAATTGATGTTGAATTGATATTTAATAAAACAGATTGAATATAAAAACTTCATATCCTATACAAAAGTGATTGGCATAATTATAAAAGGAGAAGAAAAGGAAAAATGTGTTTGAAAGCACTCAGGATCACCAAAAATACAAATAAATAATAATATTGAAGTTTATTAAACAAAGAAAAAAACAAAACAATTAAAAACACTTAAAGGGAATCTGTCATCCCCTGGGACCTATCAGACCACTAATATGGGCATACAGGTGATAGAAATGTGAATCTATACTTACCTGTATGGCCCATATTGGCGGTCTTGTGCCTGTGAAATTGCTTTTTATTACTTTGTGGGTTATGCTGTGTTTCTGTCCGGGGGACGGGAAGAAATCCCACCTACTTTTTTAATTAAAATATTTCTCCCCTCCCCTGCACGTCACAGAGCCCTGTGACGTGCAGTACCCATGGCCGGATCCTGCGCCTGCGCACTTGACCTGTTATTTCCCTGCCGTCTGTGTACAAGTGTAGAGCAGGGATCTAGTGCGCAGGCGCCGGGAAGTCAGAGTGACTCGCCTGCGCACAAGTTCCCTGCTCTACACTTGTAGATCCGGCCATGGGAACTGTGACGGGCAGGGGAGGTGAGAAATATCTTAATTAAACTGTGACGGGCAGGGGAGGTGAGAAATATTTTAATTAAACAAGTAGGTGGGATTTCTTCCCGTCCCCCGGACGGGAGCACAGCGTAACCAACAAGTAATAAAAAGCAATTTCACAGCCGCAAGACTGCTAATATGGGACATACAGGTAAGTATAATACCTCATCTAATTGATACATATAAATATCAAACAACCTCCTCCTATGTATCAGGTGCCAAAATATCTAAAGCTACTCTGGACAAGCAGTTTGTGACGCCCTCCCTGAGCCGTTTGGGGGGTGTACTCAGACGGCGGGCCGGTGGTATGGTGTGGTGGGATGTCGTCGTGGCCGTGGCCCGATCCGTGCCCAGGGCTGTCACAATAAAAAGATGGGCTTTTGGATGAGTGGTTGTTCGACTACGCCACCTGTGGTTTCTGGTGAAGGCCACCAGCACTGCAACAGTCCTCTGAGGCTGATGTTCTGGCAGCTTGGTTGGTACTACTCCCCACAGGTGGAGCGGCGCCTCAGGGCAGCGTAAGAAGAGAGAGGGGGTATACAGAGTAGAGCGCTGGCGGGTGCAGAGCCGCGGAGGAATGAACAGTCAGAGGCAGTAATTGAAGTCATCCAAGTCTTTACTCACAGTTGTGCTTTCTCAGCTCAGAGCTTCTCTCTGCTGTCACACGGCGAGCTGCGGCCGCCAGGGTGGGGTTCAGCACACTCCGGGTAGTTCAGGTGCACTTGACAGGACCCCCGCTCTAGTGTGTTCCTCTCTCTGGTTGTACTTGTACCGCCTTGTGTCCCCCACTGAGACCCGTACAGGTACTGCGATGTCCTATATGGGTAACTTGTAGCTCCCGGACCGACTGGGTGCCCTTTTTGGTGACTGTGGTGTGAACGTGGCGTTAGGCAGGGTCCCTCTGGATAAACGCAGATTAAGGAATACAGGTGGCAACTCTGCTCCGTCCGTATCCCCCTGGGATCCACTTAAGCCTCCAGACTTTTCTGACAGGGACGTGAAGTGCAAAGTCAGATAATCGGGGACCGGTACCCCCTCTTGCGGCAGGGTCTCTCTGGCAGGGCCAGAATAAGGGTTGCAGGTGGCAACTCCACTCCGTCCGCACCCCCCTGAGATCCTTTTGCCTGTGGAGCTTTTCTCCTCTGCTCCCCTCCTGGGCCTTCTTGGTTGGACTCTGACCGGGGACAGAGCCGGCTATAACTCAACTCTGCCCCAATCCCCCGTCTCGAGGCCTGAGACCGGGAACCGCAGACCTCTGAGCCGGCCGCAGCCTTGTGCTGTCAGACCGTCTCAAAGACTCACGACTAAAGACACGGTTATAAAAATGGCCTCTGATTATTTATGATTCTATTAAGTGCTACAGTAAAGTGCTTCCTCCACCCTCACTCACTACATGGTTCCCCCTGACTTTTGGTTACCCCCAACTCCTCTATTCTGGGTCGAGGCAGCACTATGGTGCTTTAGACCCCCCTGCAGAACAAGATTGGTGTAGTGTTGAGTGTGTGGTTGGGGTCCTGGGTGGTGCTCCATCCTTACCTCGGAGAGGAGATACCACACCTCGTTCTGAGATGCAGTACCCCTGTGGCGACTGAACCCTCAGGGGCGCCACAAATGTAACACCAAATGTGTAAAGAGGGTCCAATGCCCCTGCAATATCCAAGTCCAGTTCAATCTATTTTAGCTAGCACATATAAAGAACATCTATGCATAGGTATAAATAGCAATTGAAAAAAAGTGCATGTGACAGGGGGCAATGTACAAAATTAATAATGCCAGCAAATCCAAAGTTCATATAAAAGCACAGGTCTAGTAGTTCAAAGCTCAAATAGTCTATAGTAGAAAAAGACCTGTACTGAAACACAGTCTACCTGTTAGTAGACAGCACAGAACCCACTTATACAATACAAGCAGAATGGTTGCTGATAGACCTGTGCATCATCAGTGGCTTCTGGTAGACCTGTACATGATCAAATGGATGAGGGAAGAGCCTGTTCTCCTGTTATGTATATGCTCCTGCCCCAGCATCAGCACATCAAACTCCATAAAACAGACACATTACCTTTGCAGATGATTTTTTTGTGTTTACCAGTGTAATCAGACCCAAATTTAAAATAATGCTTTGTAAAAATAATATCAAGAAGTCACATCAAAACTCCAATCTTCATATCAGATCCAGTGTTATCTTGGTATAATTTATTACGTATAACAGTAAATCCTTTATCATTTTGAACACAAGTATATCAACTTTTTAAATCTAAAGAACAAATCAAAGTGACTTCTGAGATATCCAGAGTATTAATACACTGCAAAAATCATTTGTAGCTAATGATAGGTGCATTTGTATCCTTATATCAAGATAAGTCTTTGTCTAATGCCAAGATGTCTCATGTTCTATGGACTTTGATTAAAATTTGGGCAAACAAGTCCTTGTGAACTTAGGGTTAAAATATTGATTCTTCAGTCTATATTTAATGCTATCGCCATTATTTTTTACTAGATGGATGGCATTGAATTGAAGTAAAAAGAATATTGCATAATTATTAATTCTGATAATTCTATCATTAGAACGAGGGACTGGAGATTTCCATTCCCAATCACAATCCACTGCTCTTCTTGGCACAATATATGCATCTGCATCATGTGCACATAAGTATTGGAAGACGACCACCATACCAACTACCACTGCATAAACTAAACTACTATCAGTTCCCAGTGGAGACGTGGCTGTGCTAATTTCATCTTATAATTTATTTATGTTAGTGAACAAACCTTGATTGTGAGAAAAGTAAAATGCGATTCCGCAGCTGCCAATTCAGAGATGGAGACAAGGCCAGCAATATCCAATCACTCCACTGGCAGAACAGGCTACAATATATCAACATAATTCATTTCTGGCATTCAGAAAATATTTGGGAGCAGAATTGTAAAGATTAATGTAGGATTTAGTTTGGAGTGGATATTTATTGTAAGAAACAAACATGATGTGAGTCATGTCTTAAAATCATTTCACTTTAAAGTAATTTTTCTTAAATGGTCACTGTGCTTTCAGACCACTAGATCTCATTTGATGTATTATGGGCAAAAACCCAAAGAGATGAACTTTAATATAAGTTGGTGTGCATGCAGCATGTAAGCGTGTGTTCACACTGGCCACCAAACAGACAAAACCCAAGATAAAAACATAATAAGCAAATACCCCGCAGTAAATAGATAAATATCAATAGTGCATGAAAATAATATAGGATGCTTAATTAACATAATTTTGATTTAAAAAAAAAGTAAAAGCCACCCCACACGTCAAGGTGACCCTATTCGGGACAGTCTTAACCTCTATTATTAAAAGCTTACCATTTGTCAAGTGACGTACATTTGAATAAGTCCAATATGACTAACCAGATTAATTACAGGTTTTGGTATAAATTATATTACCACATGTCAAACAATTTACCAGTTGGTGCAGTAGATTCTAAGAAAACCAACAGATGCAGCATTGATGATCTGCATATTTTGAGTCTGTGTATTTGAATATTTAATTGAAAGGCGGTGTGTTCAAAATAATAGCAGTGCGGAGTTCAATTAGTGAGGTCAATCATTCTGTGAAGAAACAGCTGTGAATCAGGTGGCCCTTATTTAAGGATGAAGTAAGTATTTGTGTACATTTCTCCTTGAAAGCCTGATAAATATGGTTCGTTCGAGACAGTGTTCAGAAGAAATGCGTACTTTGATTAAAAAGTTGATTGGAGAGGGTAAAAGTTATAAAGAAGTGCAGACAATGATAGGCTGTTCAGCTAAAATGATCTGCAATGCTTTAAAATGGAAGACTACCATTCGAATGAGAAAAAAGGAAAGGATGATCCAGCATATCAGGCTAGTTTCTTAAAATAAAACATAGCTTTTATTGTGCTCATTAAAACATTGCTACACATCAATTGTCCATGTGGTGCACTACAAGGATCAGGACCCAAGCGTTTCAACGTTTAAGTCTTAATCAGTTGTGCATTTACCATTCGAATGGGTCGAATGATAGTCAGAATGGCAAAGGCTCAGCTAATGATCAGCTCCAGGAGATCAAAGACAGTCTTAAGTTACCTGTGAGTACTGTGACAGTTAGAAGACGCCTGTGTGAAGCTAATTTCTTAGCAAGAAGTCCCTGCAAAAAGTACGAAAAGTGGACAGTAGAAGATTGGAAATGGGTGATTTGGAGTAATGAGACGAAAGTCAATAGACTAGGCTCTGATGAGTGCAAATAGGTCTGGAAAAAACAAGGTAAAAAGGGGCTAACGGATTGAGAAATTGAAGGAACTGTCAAGTTCAGTGGAAGAAGCCTGATGATATGGGGTTGTTTCACAGCCAAAGTCATTGGATCTTTCACCATGATCAATGGTGGTCTCAGTGCTGAAAAATATATATATACTCAAGGAGATGCAACAAAAATTTGAGGAAACGGGCTATCCTCTTGACTTGTTACAACAATCCATGCAATCTCCAATTTGTACACGCACCCCAACATCTAACCGGATCCCGTTTGTACATAAATACCATCCGGCAGCATTCATACTCCATAAAAAAATCTGACAACACTGGAACATTCTTAAAAGCGCCTATCCATCTGTACCTGAATTAAATTATCCTTCCCTCCCATGTTTCAAAAGAGACCCTAATATTAAAGATCGTCTCATCCATGCCGATTTTGGCATGGCAAAAAGCTCGCCATGCCAGGGGTTTCTGGAGACACCAAAGACTGGTACGTTCCTTTGTCATCAGTGCTACCAATGTGGCAACATTCTCCGTGGGAACACCATATATCATCCTCACTTGGGTAAACAATATCCCATCAAAGATTATCACATGATTAATTCCACTTTTGAAGTATGCCTCATCAAGTGCCCCTGTGGCCTTATTTATATAGGTAAAATGACCCAGCCCATTAGGGATCGTATTTCTAAGCACAAGTCCACCATACGCTAAAAGAATTTGCTGCTCCCATTACCATACCATTTTGCATCGGCCAATCATTCAGTGTTTCAATTGAAATTTCAGGTGATTGAGCATGTCCCTCCACCACGACGTGGAGGGGACTGCATTCGCATGCTCAAATACAGGGAGGCCTACTGGATACACAAATTGCAATCTTTAAGTCCTAGAGGTCTTAACAGGGAATTTGACCTCCTCTTGTACACTTGAACGGTTCATAGTTGTGATTACTACGACATTGTTCTACTTAAAGCCCCCTACATGTTTTGTAATAATCTCTTTGAGACTTGTTCCTGTGCCATCACTGTCTCAGCAATGTATATGACCCAATTATGCTAGCTTTTGACTCTGACCATAAGAATTTCCAGTGAATATGTTCGATTCCATTATGATGGTTCTCCCTGAAGATAACTTGATATAAGGTATAGTATTTGCATAAGTACTAATTGATCTATTCATATGTCTAACAAATACCTTGTTATTTTCTAGAATCTGCCTTAACATCCACATTTCCCCTCCTGATTCCCATCCTACACCTCCGGACCATCCCTTACAACCTTGGTTCCACCCATTCTTGTCATCCCCAGTAATGGACGCTATCTGTAGCACTGTGGAACGCATAATATCGGTGGTGGAATGCACTCGGTGCGTCACCTCCGCCCATGTGATCCACCGACATCCAATAAGACCTGTCGATGTCATCGTGGCGTCATTTCCGGTCTCGCAGGTTAGGACCTGCAGGACCGGAAATGACACCACGATGACTGGAGCACATCCACGGCGTATGCATCACACTGACACCAATCCTGGGCTCCTAATTGCCTCTAGATTCTGCCCAATCTCTATTTAAATGCCCTTCTAGCATTTCTCTCCTGGCGCCAAAAGGAACAAACGGTGGATACCGTGCTCCCACTGCCAGGACTTCCTCCTCCACTTTCAGTTTGCACTAGGGGTATTTTTCCCCTGCTTCTACCATTCCTGCTATTAGACTGGTACTTCCATTAAATCTATATACTCACCTTCTTTATGTATCCAGAGCTACCGCTCCTTTGGACACCTGTCCATTACAGGCTCACCGGTTACAATTTACTGGTACGCTTTTCATCCTTTTTTCTTTTTCCTTCCCCTTTTTCCCTGTCCCCATCCCTTTGTACCCATTGACATGTGTTGATTCCTGTCGTTTACTGATATTGTCATTGTTATATTCACTTTGATACATGACTATTTTTACTGTGACCTCACACTTGTACCACCATTTATTTTTGTTTTGTTATTTTATTTTGGTACACTGATGAAGGTTAACTGTGACCAAAACATTTACTTTTATTTTTTGTACTTCATTTCCCCTATTAAAATTTGATAAAGAATCTATTTGAGTCATATGAGTGCCAAGTTTTTCAATATAGACTATTGGCTTTGGACCTTACTTGTGCACCAACCCACTCCAGGAGTGCGGTAGTTTTTTGTATACTCAGTGCTGAGCTATGTGTGAGTATCCAACAAGACAAGTTACTTTGCACACTCCAGTACTATGGGTATGAATAGGATGACATAGTGTTCCAGCAGGACAAAGACCAGAAGCATACATCGAGATTGGCGAAAAAATGGTTCAATGACAATGAAGTAGAGGTGCTGGATTAGCCTCCACAGTCCCCAGACCTCAACCCAATTGAACCCTTATGGGTAGAGTTGAAGAAAAAACTGTATACATACCCAAGTGACTCGACCAGTATGCACCAACTTTGGGAATGTGTAGAAGAGACCTGGGATCAGATTTTGGTCAAGACATAATTGAATCTGATCAAGAGCATGCCCAGAAGGATTCAGGTAGTGTTGAAAGACAAAAATGGATTTATAAAATATTTAAACAATAATAAAAATTTTAATTTAGATTTTTAGGAGCAAAACAGTAACAATGCAGTGACATGACAAGAATCTGCATAACTAATCATAGGCAAAATAGTCGCAAGTCAAATTTATGTATGAGATAGCCAAGATGATTGTCTATAAAATAATGGTAGTCTCATGTTCGAAGTAGTAGTGGATAGTGAGATATAGAGCTTGAAAGTCAAAAGTTCAAAACATTGTTACCCTTTTGCTCATCACTGTATATATAGCGCTGTCCTCAGTAGTGTAGCTACCAGGAGGGCAGAGGGTGAGGTCACCCCAGACCCCTGAATCATAGAGGCCCACCCGAATCTTACACCACTCCAAACTGTATCTCTGTGGGCAGCACACCAATACAGTTCATCTTTACATTCTGAATGGCCTCACTATCTTTGCACCCCATATACTATACAATACCATCAATTTTTGTGTTCCAACAGTCTTAGAGGGATCTATCCACTGTGGGTTAGTGTCAGACCAATAGCGGTGGTTTTGTTTGTTAACTTCACCATTCACAAAAAAGTTTGCCTCATCACTGAACATAATGTTCTGTGTAAACTGAGGGTCCTGTTCCAATTTTTGTTTTGCCCATTCTGCAAATTCAGTGCGCCGATCTGGGTCATCCTAATATCCGCCGAAGGGATGTTTGACTGATGCCACTCTCAAGTGACATGCGGCGAGTTCTACGCTGTGGGCTCTTGCTGAATGAAGCTAGGACAGCCACTGATGTTTCTTCATTAATGACAGTTTTCTTGAGTCCACATTTTGGCAAATCCAACACTGAACCTGTTTCACGAAATTTGGCAAGCAGTTTGCTAACTGTAGCATGGGAGATGGGTGGTCTCGTAGGGTGTCTTGCATTGAAATCTGCTGAAATGACCTGGGTACTGCGTTCATCAAACATCAACACAATTTCTATCCGCTCCTCATGTGTTAACCTCTGCGACATGTCAATGGCTGTAAACAAAGAGAAACTTGTAAGTAACTCATGAAAGAATAAAGTTACGTTAAAACCAAGCACACCATTGTTTTTCTTATGAAATTCTCAATAAGTCTGATGTGTCACATGACCCTTTTCCCAATGAAAAAAATAAAGTTGGATCCAAAATGGCTGACTTCAAAATGGCCACCATGGTCACCACCCATCTGGAAAAGTTTTCCCCCTCCGATATACTAATATGCCACAAACAGGAAGTTGATATCACCAACCATTCCCATTTAATTTAGGTGTATCCATATAAATGGCCCACCCTGTAGTGTCCTCTCCAATTTACTGCCCATTTATCATACAACAGTATATCCACCTCCCAATCCAAAAATAGATATCATCTAATCCTTTGTATTACTTGGATATTTGGGTTATTGTTGTGGATTTATCACTGCTAAAATCAGTAGAAATTACACCTGAATTACATTGTATGGCAGTAATGACATTGTGTCACCTTGTAAAAGGTTTCAGAGGTCAAGGTAGATAATTAAAGTCCATTTCATCTATATGCTAATGAATTGGCTGCGTGACCTGGTCTGGTCCCTTTAAATAACATCTGCTGCTCCTGTTGATGACACCACGGAATGTTGTGGTTTCTGGCTCCGCCCCCTTGCATTATGACATCACACACATTATATAAGGAGCTGCAGAGACAACATTCCATCTGAAAGTTGCAGTTATTGGAGAGAGAGGTAAGTCGGCTCTATGTCACCTCTTGTTGTGTCCTTCATTCTCTTCTTTCATCTATTTCTCATTTATTTTTTATTCATTAAGGATTCTTTATTCTATATAATACAACAGGTCCAAAATAAATACTGAACCCCTCAGATTAGGTGACGTCCATGTTTTACAGCATTTCTTCCAATAGTAAAGACAGATACATCCCGTCACATCCTATATATCCAAGTGCAGAAATGACAGTGATTTACCGATTCTCCATCACATCTTATTGGTTTCTGACTTACTTGCTCATCACATCCATAGAATAGTTATAGAATAATTATAATTGAAAGAATCCCCTCAGCCATAACTGGAACACAACAACTTCTCAATTTTTGGGCCATGTATTGTTTTACAATCATTCAAATCTGGGAGATTAACGTTATATCCTGTAAAGCGAACACATGTAACCTGAAGATGCAGTAATTATGTAATTGTCTGGTGTTATTGAGACATATAGTGATATACAATCCAGATCAAAAATTTAAATCCAACCAATATTGGGAAATACCTGTACAACACCAATGTATATACATATTAGCTCCATATATAGTGAAACTATTTAAATAGTTCCCCATATTGGTAGGATTCCTATTGTTTGATCTCTAGTGTATTGAGCAATGCACTTCAATGGAAGCTGGCAGTAACAGCCACCACTTGGAAGATCACGGAATGTTGGGGTTGTTGATTCCGCCCCCATTAGATACTTCATGTGATGACACTGAATGTTATGGTTGTTAGCTCTGCCCACATTAGCTCTTATTTTTCATGTCATGGAATGTTCTCGTTGCTGGTTTTGCCCCCATCATCTACTATTTGTAATGTTTTGGTTGTTGGTCCCTGATTTGGCACCCAGATAAGCCAAGCTGAAGGATGATGATAATGGACTTTATCTTGTTACCTCATGAACATTCTTGGTGTTGCCCCTCAGGAGGTGGCCAGTTGACATTTACTTGTGTTCAACTATATAAAGTGTGCTGCTTATCTGATGGTTAGTGCTGCGCTCACTCATTACTAGTGATGGGCGAGCACTAAAATGCTCGGGTGCTCATTGCTTGAGCCAAGCACATTCGAATACTCGGTTGCTCGACTCGAGCAATGAGCCCAATGTAAGTCTATGGGAAATTCAAGCATTTTTCAGGCGGGTCTTCTATACTGTTATTGCATATGCAGTGAGTGGCAGGTCTGCCCAAAATTTGGAAACACCCCAATACCCCTTTGAAAATTTGGATGCACCCCAATACCCCTTTGAAAATTTGGACGCACCCCAAAACCCCTTTGAAGAGACTTAGAGGATGTTCCCATAATTAGGAAGTGGGTCTCCCATACTGTTTGCCTATGCAGTGAATGCAAGGGTTGCCAAAAATTTGGAGGCACTCCAATGCCCCTTGGAAGAGACGTGGAGGTCAGAGGGCCTCCTGAAAACAATGTTCCCATTATTAGGAAGTGGGTCTCCCATTGTGTTTGTCTATGCAGTGAATTCAAGGGTTGCCAAAAATGGGCACTCGGCATGATGGGAGGAAGGAGGTTCAGGGTGAAGAATATGTGGTCCAGACTCACGGCTACTGAGAATTGACCGTGTGGAAGACAGGGTGGTGGTGGTGGTGGCTAAGTGACTGGAAGCATTATCTGCTATCCAACCAATAACCTTTTCACACTGCTCTGTATTCAATAGTGGTGTTCTGCGGTCCCCTATTAATTGGGACAGGAAGGTCGAGCGAGAAGATGTGGGTGTTTGTTGTGGCACAATTTCAGATTGCCCACGACCTTGGCCTCTGCATGCACCATCACATCAACTTCCCCGTCCCTTGCCACGTGCCTTGCCCATCTTAAATGAAGGACAATATCTTCCACGCTCACTACAAATGGCTGAATTTGGAGCGAACTTATATGTGATCCGTGTGACGGACAAACCACAGTTTTAAATAGCTGGCCTGTAGGAGACTATTTTGAACAGCAAACTTGTGTCAATAGCTTCACTGACACACTGAAATTTTTTTAATGGAGGCCAGAAATGGCAGTATTTTCAGTGCAAATATATGTGATCTGTGCGACGGACAAATCACAGTTTTAAATAGCTGGACCTGGCTGTATTCTGCAATGCCAACAAGCAAATATCGCAGAAAAACGGTGTTCTCTGGTTTGCATTTTAAGCAAATAATGAGGATTAAGATCCAAAATAAAATTATTCCTGGCCACTGAGACCTGGGCCTATTTCTAGAAATATTTAACAGCAGCAGCAGCAGCAGACAAAACTGGAATAGAGCCTCTTGTGCTATATGCACTGCAGTCTGCTATATACACTGCCTGCCTGATATCTCTGCAGATGGATTAGTCCTCAGAAGGACTGTTTGTTGAGATGGATATGTGTCTCTAATATCGTTTTGTATACCTACACTAACTAGAAACAAGAAAATCTCTCCCTAGCTCAGCAGCACCTCTCCCTACACTGTCTGATTCTGGAGTGACTGTGACAAGCACGGCGGTGCCAGTTCTGATATAGACCTGATGACGCTGTGCAGCCATCCAATCACTATAATGCCACAACCACCATGGCTGCAGCATTACAATGAGTGGCAGGCAATCCCTGCATGTTGATTGGCGCTCTAAAGAGCACCATATATGCAGGGAGGGGACCCGAGCGCCCGCCGAGCAACCTGGAAATACTCGTCGAGCGCCGAGCATCTCGAGTAGTGAGATGCTCGAGCGAGCACCGAGCAGTAGCGAGCATGCTCGCTCATCACTACTCATTACATGTAAGTGCATTACTCTGTCTGGGTCTCCTACCACATCCAAAATATATTGAACCCCATATTAGAGCCACCACTCCTGAATTTGTCTCTTCCTATCCTACCCCTGGTATATGGGGAGAGATATCTACTCCTGTGGGAGGGATAGTTTATAGTGGCGTGGATGGAGCACACTTGATCACTCCAAAAAATAAACCAGGAGGAGATAGACAGGATGACTGAGGCACAATTGTCACCTCAGGCCTCCACCTATCCTGGACAGGTTGGGAGTTAAACTAGCAAATAAACTAAATAAATATGCTAATATAATGAATGGAATAGTGAAACAATAAGTTCTATTCATACTCTTAATGAGGAGGCTGCTCAGGTTAGGAAGGTAGCCCTTCACAGAATTACCCTTAACTACCTGTTAGCAATTGAAGGTGGAACTTGTGCTGTTATAGCTGAGGAATTCTGCTTCTGGATTGAAGATGCACATGATTAAAATGAGAGAAACATGGACATGGTAAAAGAGCTGCAACAAAAAGCTAGAGACATACATCCAAGGAGGGATGGAATTCCTTCTTCTGGATGGAGTCTATCAGAGTTTGGTTAAACAATATACTCTTAACTTTGCTAAAGCCAATAGTGGTAGTGATAGGATTGATTGTATTCATCTTGATTGCCTGGAAATTATTAATGTGATGTGTTTCTCATTGCAGGAAATGAATTATACTTTGGAATCACTGTCGACACAGACAGAAGAGGACCAATAATATGTCCGCCCCTGATTTTAACCATAGGAAGGATGACACTACAGCTACAGAGGTGACCGTCTGATAGCCTAGCTCGACTACCCACCTCTCCTGAAGACCCTTTCAGCCTTTTGAGACTTGGGTGGAGGACATCATCTCTGAAAATAGGGTCCCAGAGCTGCACCCCAACAGTTTGAGCAGCACTCTCACTCTCCGGAGTGTTTCTTGTGGTGGGATGCAGGTCTGGACAACAGTCGTCTGTCGTCCTTCTATTAGATAGATAGGAATGAATGTATGTGTGTGTATGCTTTAATAAAGATTGAGGAATGCTTAGATGAAATGACAACTATAAGGCAGCCAGGAATGGATGTCAGACATCCCATCATCTATGCAGGCTAGCTGCATACTTCGTGTAGTACGGGCTGTCAAAGGGGTCATTTCACAATAGGCAGGAACATAGGTAGCGCAGGTCTGGACCGCTGTCGTCATCCTATTAGGTAGATAGGAATGAATGTATGTGTGTCTATGCTTTAATACAGATTGAGTGAATGCTTAGATGAAATGGCAACTATAAGGCAGCCAGGAATGGATGTCAGACATCCCATCATCTATGCAGACTAGCTGTATACTTTGTGTAGTACGGGCTGTCAAAGGGGTCATTTCACAATAGGCAGGAACATAGTTTGCTAGGTTACATAATGTGTAATAATGAAACTATCAAAGGGTGAGGTACTGTGGAAGAAATGACAATTCCATTGTCCTCCCTTTGATCTTAATATCTCTACATTTTGTATAATAATTAGAAAATGTTCAATAAAAACAATTTGAACAAGAAATAGAATATCTTTTCGTGACTCCTTCATGAACATTGTGTATACTAAATACTAAAATACTGTAAGAGCCGCCCCCGGCTGAGCCAAGCTGAAGGGGGAGAATGGACTTTATCTGGTCACTTCATGAACATTCTTGATGTTGTCCCTCAGGAGGGGCCAGTTGGCATTGTAGATGTGTATAACCTTATAAAATGTGCTGCTTATCTGATGGTTAGTGCTGCGCTCACTCATTACATGTAAGTGCATTACTCAGTCACTAAGCGCTCGCTCACACAGTCATCGATTCTCTCATGCGAGAGAATAGGGCCGATTATGCTGATGTCACTTGGAGCAAACTCTGTCAGAGTTTGAGCCAAGTGTAATCTTAGGCCACGTTCACACATACAGTATTTGGTCAGTATTTTACATTAGTATTTATAAGCCAAAACCAGGAGTGGAACAATCAGAGGAAAAGTATCATAGACACATGTGCACCACTTCTGCATTTTTCACCCACTCCTGGTTTTGGCTTACAAATGCTGATATAAAATACTGACCAAATACTGAACATGTGAACGTTGCCTTAGTGTGATCTAACTCTGTTGCATAAGAGAATCGTATCATAGGTGCGGAAAAGACAGAGAACTTTTTAGTTCTCCATCTTCTCTATTCTCTGTGTCCACGGTAATGGGACTGCACTTGGATGACATCCGAGTGCAGTCTGATATTTTACAAGCATGCTACAATTTTTTTTCTCATGCCGTATCTACATGAGAAAAAAATTGCAGATCTGCACTGCCCCGTATTATAACATTGGGCCTACTGCTACCTGATAAAACATCGGATAGCACTCAGCTATGTTATATTGTCCTGTGAGCGGGCCCTTATTGTAATAAACTAACTTTCTTTTCCCTTGCAACAGCTGTCATAACATTGGTTTATTATCCAATCATGACCCCCGTCTATTACTGAGAGCTGTAGAAGACCATGTACACTCCAGCAGTAATCATTTACATTTCCTTTGTGTAATATGATTAGAGTTGAGCCACCCCCCCGTAGTGTTCAGGTTCGGTTCGGTTCGTAGAACACCGGTATGTTCGCCGAACTGTTCGTCGAACACCGTTAAAACCAATGGCAGGCAAACAAAAACACATAGAAACACATAGAAAACACCTTCAAAGGTGTCCAAAAGCTGACAAACTGCTCAGAAGACACAACTAACACATGGAAAAGTGACAAGTACATATAGTCATGCGAAAAGAAAAGAGGTGGAGGAGTAAAAGGAGGGGGAGACACAGATATAGGCATGTCATGCCCTTCTAAAATCAAGAAAGGCTGGAGTAAAAATCTAAAATCAGCCTACCAACACCCAGACGTCGTGACAAGAAAATTAAAAAAAGAAATATCTTTAGGTAGAATGGCGGTTCCATTCAGAACACTTTCCTTACAAGACGTAGTGGTATCCCCGTTGGGAGTCGTGCCAAAAACGGAACCCAATACATTCGGACTAATCCACCATTTGTCATATCCAAGGGGCAGGTCAGTAAACGACATCAACGTGGAACCAGGAACAGTAGTATATACTGTACATCCTTTGACAAGGCAATCAGGCGGGTCAAGAAGTTGGGAAGGGCCACCCTAATGGCCAAAACAGACGTTGAGGGGGCGCCTATTGGGCTGCTTCTGGGAAGGAGCATACTATATAGATCGCTGTTTGCCCATGGGGTTCTCCAGATCCTGCTCACTATTTGAGGCGTTTAGTTGCTTCCTCGAATGGGTTGTCATGGACGTTTCTAAGGGGGCACATATTATCCATTACCTCGACAACTTCTTATGCCTGGGCCCAAAAGATTCACCACAGTGTGAATACACGCGGCAGTCCACCTGTGAGAAGGAGAGAGCTGGAGGGAGAGCGGACACCACAGAGCCGAGGAGTTACATTGATGACATCTTAATAATCTGGACTGAGTCTGAACGAGAACTTCTAAATTTCCATGACGAATTCAATACATTTCATCCCACCATAAACTTGACATTGGACTACTCAAAAACGGAAATCAACTTCCTGGATATCACCATAAAAATTCAAAATGGTTCAATCCAGACCTCGGTGTATTGGAAACCTATTGACCATCCCACACACCTCAGACGGGGACAGCTGTCACCCAAAATACATTAAAAAGTCCATCGTCTACAGTCAGGCCCTTAGATATAATTGTATCTGTTCCAGCCCAAAGGACAGGGATAACCACTTAAACCATGTTAAAAAAGACAATTTTAAATCAAGGCTACCACCCCACCTCCTTTGATGATCAGATCATTAGGGCCACAAGGATCCCTAGAAGTCAATTACTTCAATACGGAGAAAAAGAGGAAAATAATTGTCTTCCTCTGGTGGTGACCTACAACCCACAGCTTGAGGTACTAAGAAAAACTGCTAAAAAACATCATATCCTAGGGTTTGGAGCGGATGGATTCTGTTTCAGGACTCACCTGATTTTCATGACCTATTCTAATAGTTTCAACAGATGCTTGCGATTGGGTTCATAATTAGTCACAACGGCATAAGGACCCCCCCTCCCACTCTCCCTTGACCCTCTGTCTTTTCTTCTCTCTTTTCTCCCTCCTTTTCTTTTTTCTTTTTATATGGGCTTTTCAGATACAATATAGAAATTGCCTCAACATATGATCCTCTTATAGGCGGATATCTTATAAACATTATATTGTTCAATACACTATCATTTGAATTGTTATTTGAAAAAAGTGACACCATTTGAACTTTGGACATATTTTATATGTCTATTTTGTTATATTTTCTTCAAAGTCGAATACAAAACAATAAATTTTTTCTTGATCTGCAAACTGTAAAATGATTCATAATTAATTCTTAATTGATGTTGAATTGATATTTAATAAAACAGATTGAATATAAAAACTTCATATCCTATACAAAAGTGATTGGCATAATTATAAAAGGAGAAGAAAAGAAAAAATGTGTTTGAAAGCACTCAGGATCACCAAAAATACAAATAAATAATAATATTGAAGTTTATTAAACAAAGAAAAAAACAAAACAATTAAAAACACTTAAAGGGAATCTGTCATCCCCTGGGACCTATCAGACCACTAATATGGGCATACAGGTGATAGAAATGTGAATCTATACTTACCTGTATGGCCCATATTGGCGGTCTTGTGGCTGTGAAATTGCTTTTTATTACTTGTGGGTTATGCTGTGTTTCTGTCCGGGGGACGTGAAGAAATCCCACCTACTTTTTTAATTAAAATATTTCTCCCCTCCCCTGCACGTCACAGAGCCCTGTGACGTGCAGTACCCATGGCCGGATCCTGCGCCTGCGCACTTGACCTGTTATTTCCCTGCCGTCTGTGTACAAGTGTAGAGCAGGGATCTAGTGCGCAGGCGCCGGGAAGTCAGAGTGACTCGCCTGCGCACAAGTTCCCTGCTCTACACTTGTAGATCCGGCCATGGGAACTGTGACGGGAAGGGGAGGAGAGAAATATCTTAATTAAACTGTGACGGGCAGGGGAGGTGAGAAATATTTTAATTAAACAAGTAGGTGGGATTTCTTCCCGTCCCCCGGACGGGAGCACAGCGTAACCAACAAGTAATAAAAAGCAATTTCACAGCCGCAAGACTGCTAATATGGGACATACAGGTAAGTATAATACCTCATCTAATTGATACATATAAATATCAAACAACCTCCTCCTATGTATCAGGTGCCAAAATATCTAAAGCTACTCTGGACAAGCAGTTTGTGACGCCCTCCCTGAGCCGTTTGGGGGGTGTACTCAGACGGCGGGCCGGTGGTATGGTGTGGTGGGATGTCGTCGTGGCCGTGGCCCGATCCGTGCCCAGGGCTGTCACAATAAAAAGATGGGCTTTTGGATGAGTGGTTGTTCGACTACGCCACCTGTGGTTTCTGGTGAAGGCCACCAGCACTGCAACAGTCCTCTGAGGCTGATGTTCTGACAGCTTGGTTGGTACTACTCCCCACAGGTGGAGCGGCGCCTCAGGGCAGCGTAAGAAGAGAGAGGGGGTATACAGAGTAGAGCGCTGGCGGGTGCAGAGCCGCGGAGGAATGAACAGTCAGAGGCAGTAATTGAAGTCATCCAAGTCTTTACTCACAGTTGTGCTTTCTCAGCTCAGAGCTTCTCTCTGCTGTCACACGGCGAGCTGTGGCCGCCAGGGTGGGGTTCAGCACACTACGGGTAGTTCAGGTGCACTTGACAGGACCCACGCTCTAGCGTGTTCCTCTCTCTGGTTGTACTTGTACCGCCTTGTGTCCCCCACTGAGTCCCGTACAGGTACTGCGATGTCCTATATGGGTAACTTGTAGCTCCCGGACAGACTGGGTGCCCTTTTTGGTGACTGTGGTGTGAACGTGGTGTTAGGCAGGGTCCCTCTGGATAAACGCAGATTAAGGAATACAGGTGGCAACTCTGCTCCGTCCGTATCCCCCTGGGATCCACTTAAGCTTCCAGACTTTTCTGACAGGGACGTGAAGTGCAAAGTCAGATAATCGGGGACCGGTACCCCCTCTTGCGGCAGGGTCTCTCTAGCAGGGCCAGAATAAGGGTTGCAGGTGGCAACTCCACTCCGTCCGCACCCCCCTGAGATCCTTTTGCCTGTGGAGCTTTTCTCCTCTGCTCCCCTCCTGGGCCTTCTTGGTTGGACTCTGACCGGGGACAGAGCCGGCTATAACTCAACTCTGCCCCAATCCCCCGTCTCGAGGCCTGAGACCGGGAACCGCAGACCCCTGAGCCGGCCGCAGCCTTGTGCTGTCAGACCGTCTCAAAGACTCACGACTAAAGACACGGTTATAAAATTGGCCTCTGATTATTTATGATTCTATTAAGTGCTACAGTAAAGTGCTTCCTCCACGCTCAATCACTACATGGTTCCCCCTGACTATTGGTTCCCCCCAACTCCTCTATTCGAGGTCGGGGCAGCACTATGGTGCTTTATACCTCCCTGCAGAACGGGAGTGGTGTAGTGCTGAGAGTGTGGTTGGGGTCCTGTGTGGTGCTCCATCCTTACCTCGGAGAGGAGATACCACACCTCGTTCTGAGGTGCTGTACCCCTGTGGCCACTGAACCCTCAGGGGCGCCACATTCCCCCCTGGTGAAACACAGCACGTCCGCGGGCTGCAATAGAGTAAAAGATTGGTACATTTCAAACATTCAAAAAATTTTAAATGCTTTGTAAACAATAAACAATCTTCCCTTTATGGGAGGCTCAGATACTTTAACGTTACAGGATATATGGTATCAACATATTCAACATTAAAGAGACATTATGCATGTAGAAAAATATTATAGAAAAAGTGTTAGCTCAGCAGCATGAGGGACCTGTCCAAAACCCTCAACGTAAGCCCTGGGGTGGCTGCAGGGCATGAAGATCCCGAGTTGGACCTCCAGTAGAGCCACAACCAGACAGGTTTTGCTTCTGAGGTCAGAGGTAGAGATGATTTCGCATAAAACCAATAGGGGGCACCTAAATAGGTGCAAACTATGTACAATGTTAGTATGTCTACTGCTCAATGTCCGCAGGGACAAATGTTTGTTTCAGATAAACCGGGTGTAAAGATGAGCATGAAAACAAATAAAAGTTCACACAACAGGGAGGTGTATCCGCCGGGGCTGCTCAACAGTGGGATCCCCACCGGGGAAAAGGCTCGTACTTGCCGACGGAGCCTGACCGGTCCTATGTGACCAGGTGCGTGGGGGCATCTTCTTTAAACACCCTGTGAACATCCAGGGCATACCACCCACGCTCCCCGTGGTGGCGGGTGAAGGACACCAGATCACCCGGGTAAAGATTCCGGCCAGGGTGGCCCTGCTCCAGCTGCAGCCCGACGTCCCTCCGGTTGACGAAGACGTCCCAGTTAAACTGTGGGCTACGGATGAAGCCCCATCCTGCCTCCTGGTGGAAGCGCACGATAAGGCCTTCCTCCCGGGGGCTTGGACGGAGGGCCTCCGCCTGATGGGCCTTTGTTTTAGCAGCTTTGGCGTGTCCAGGCGCTCACAGCGGATCCTCCTCTCTCGCCGCTCCTTCTCGAGCTGAAGGAGCTCCTTACGGCAGAACTGCTTCCACCTCCGCGCTTCAGACAGGGTCTTCCTGAGGAAGCCCATCAGGTCCCACCCCCTGGTTGTCCCAGGAAACTCTTCTGCTGCCAGGCAGGCGACCGGAGGTGCGGGCAGCGGCAATAACAGGGGGCGTTGCTGGCCCTCAATTGGTGCGGACCGGCCTGGGTTGGGGCAGGTGTGCACCCAGGAGAGTGCAGGGTTCTCCGGATTGGGAGTCGGGAGGCATAGTAGGCCTCCGGGAGTGGCGGTGGCTTGGGCCTCGACCTCCAGAGCCATGAGTTGCACCCAAACGATGGCGCCCGGGGACAGGGGTGACGGCAGGAGATCTAGGAGGGCTTCGGTGCATCCCGCGCCCGGGATAGGGGTTTCGGTCTTACCCGCTCTTGGGCTGCACAGGGCCTCCTGGGCTTCCTCCGCCTGGGCTGGGGCCTCAGTAGTCAGGCGCGACGAGCTTTGGTGGCGGGCCTTGATCTTGCGCAGCACCTCTTCCCTCCATTCGGCAGCGGCCAGTTGTTGGGTCTCTTCGACCCTCCGGGTCAGATCCTGCGTTTCACCGCGGAGGAACTCGGCCTCCTCCACGGTCAGGTGTATTCCCTCCATAGTGAGGGAGGTGGCAGCTGGTGGGCCAGCGACTGAGGGCATCTCCTTCGAGGCGTCCATCTCTGCTGCAGGGTGCGGTCTCTCTGGACTTGTTGTGGCTACACCCTGTCTCCTCCTCCTTTTGGGGCGGCTCCAGGGCGGCTGGCTGACGGGCACTCCTTGAGACGTCCCATCCATCTTGACGGACACTACTATGCGGACAGTCTCTGATGCAAGGGGCGGTCTGTATTTTTGGCGCCATTGGGGAGCCAGGCCCACGATAGGAGGTCTTAGGTGGCTGTCGTTTTTGCACATAATGGCGTCCGTTGTTCTTGGGCGGACGCCAAATTGAGTGTATAAAGACAGTCTTTTGTGAAACGCGCACAGTACCCGGCGGCAATGGGGATTAACTTCTTCCGCTGCTGCGGGCACGCAATCCTGCCGACTACGCCATGTTTGTGATGCCCTCCCTGAGCCGTTTGGGGGGTGTACTCAGACGGCGGGCCGGTGGTATGGTGTGGTGGGATGTCGTCGTGGCCGTGGCCCGATCCGTGCCCATGGCTGTCACAATAAAAAGATGGGCTTTTGGATGAATGGTTGTTCGACTACGCCACCTGTGGTTTCTGGTGAAGGCCACCAGCACTGCAACAGTCCTTTGAGGCTGATGTTCTGGCAGCTTGGTTGGTACTACTCCCCACAGGTGGAGCGGCGCCTCAGGGCAGCGGAAGAAGAGAGAGGGGGTATACAGAGTAGAGCGCTGGCGGGTGCAGAGCCGCGGAGGAATGAACAGTCAGAGGCAGTAATTGAAGTCATCCAAGTCTTTACTCACAGTTGTGCTTTCTCAGCTCAGAGCTTCTCTCTGCTGTCACACGGCGAGCTGCGGCCGCCAGGGTGGGGTTCAGCACACTCCGGGTAGTTCAGGTGCACTTGACAGGACCCACGCTCTAGTGTGTTCCTCTCTCTGGTTGTACTTTTACCGCCTTGTGTCCCCCACTGAGTCCCGTACAGGTACTGCGATGTCCTATATGGGTAACTTGTAGCTCCCGGACCGACTGGGTGCCCTTTTTGGTGACTGTGGTGTGAACGTGGCGTTAGGCAGGGTCCCTCTGGATAAACGCAGATTAAGGAATACAGGTGGCAACTCTGCTGCATCCGTATCCCCCTGGGATCCAATTAAGCCTCCAGACTTTTCTGACAGGGATGTGAAGTGCAAAGTCAGATAATCGGGGACCGGTACCCCCTCTTGCGGCAGGGTCTCTCTGGCAGGGCCAGAATAAGGGTTGCAGGTGGCAACTCCACTCCGTCCACACCCCCCTGAGATCCTTTTGCCTGTGGAGCTTTTCTCCTCTGCTCCCCTCCTGGGCCTTCTTGGTTGGACTCTGACCGGGGACAGAGCCGGCTATAACTCAACTCTGCCCCAATCCCCCGTCTCGAGGCCTGAGACCGGGAACCGCAGACCCCTGAGCTGGCCGCAGCCTTGTGCTGTCAGACCGTCTCAAAGACTCACGACTAAAGACACAGTTATAAAAATGGCCTCTGATTATTTATGATTCTATTAAGTGCTACAGTAAAGTGCTTCCTCCATGCTCACTCACTACATGGTTCCCCCTGACTATTGGTTCCCCCCAACTCCTCTATTCGAGGTCGGGGCAGCACTATGGTGCTTTAGACCTCCCTGCAGAACGGGAGTGGTGTAGTGCTGAGTGTGTGGTTGGGGTCCTGTGTGGTGCTCCATCCTTACCTCGGAGAGGAGATACCACACCTCGTTCTGAGGTGCTGTACCCCTGTGGCGACTGAACCCTCAGGTTCGCGGGCTGCAATAGAGTAAAAGATTGGTACATTTCAGACATTCAAAAAATTTTAAATGCTTTGTAAACAATAAACAATCTTCCCTTTATGGGAGGCTCAGATAATTTAACGTTACAGGATATATGGTATAAACATATTCAACATTAAAGAGACATTATGCATGTAGAAAAATATTATAGAAAAAGTGTTAGCTCAGCAGCATGAGGGACCTGTCCAAAACCCTCAACGTAAGCTCTGGGGTGGCTGCAGGGCATAAAGATCCCGAGTTGGACCTCCAGTAGAGCCACAACCAGACAGGTTTTGCTTCTGAGGTCAGAGGTAGAGATGATTTTGCATACAACCAATAGGGGGCACCTAAATAGGTGCAAACTATGTACAATGTTAGTCTGTCTACTGCTCAATGTCCGCTGGGACAAATGTTTGTTTCAGATAAACCGGGTGTAAAAAGGAACATGAAAACAAATAAAAGTTCACACAACAGGGAGGTGCATCCTCCGGGGCTGCTCAACAGTGGTATCCCCACTGGGGAAAAGGCTCGTGCTTGCCGACGGAGCCTGACCGGTCCTCTGCGACCAGGTGTGTGGATGCATCTTCTTTAAACACCCTGTGGACATCCAGGGCATACCACCCACGCTCCCCGTGGTGGCGGGAGTAGGACACCAAATCACCCGGGTAGAGGTTCCGGCCAGGGTGGCCCTGCTGCAGCCGCGACTCGACGTCCCGCCGGTTGACGAAGACGTCCCGGTTAAACTGTGGGCTACGGATGAAGCCCCATCCTGCCTCCTGGTGGAAGCGCACGATAAGGCCTTCCTCCCGGGGGCTTGGACAGATGGCCTCCGCCTGACGGGCCTTTGTTGTAGCAGCTTTGGCGCGCACCTCCAGGCGCTCACAGCGGATCCTCCTCTCTCGCCGCTCCTTCTCGAGCTGGAGGAGCTCCTTATGGCAGAACTCCTCCCACCTCCGCGCTTCAGACAGGGTCTCCCGGAGGAAGCCCATCAGGTCCCCCCCCTGGTTGTTCCAGGCAAACTCTTCTGCCGCCGGGCAGGCGACTGGAGGTGTGGGCAGCGGCAATAACAGGGGGCGTTGCGGGCCCTCTATTGGTGTGGACCGGTCCGGGTTGGGGCAGGTGTGCACCCAGGAGAGTGCAGGGTTCTCCGGATTGGGAGTCGGGAGGCATAGTAGGCCTCTGGGAGTGGCGGTGGCTTGGGCCTCGACCTTCAGAGCCATGAGTTGCACCCAAACGATGGCGCCCAGGGACAGGGGTGACGGCAGGAGATCTAGGAGGACTTCGGTGCATCCCGCGCCCGGGATAGGGGTTTCGGCCTTACCCGCTCTTGGGCTGCACAGGGCCTCCTGGGCTTCCTCTGCCTGGGCTGGGGCCTCAGTAGTCAGGCGCGACGAGCTCTGGCGGCGGGCCATGATCTTGCGCAGCACCTCTTCTCTATATTCGGCAGCGGCCAGTTGTTGGGCCTCTTCGACCCTCTGGGTCAGATCCTGCATTTCACCGCGGAGGAACTCGGCCTCCTCCACGGTCAGGTGTATTCCCTCCATAGTGAGGGAGGTGGCAGCTGGTGGGCCAGCGACGGAGGGCATCTTCTTCGCGGCGTCCATCTCTGCTGCAGGGTGCGGTCTCTCTAGACTTGTTGTGGCTACACCCTGTCTCCTCCTCCTTTTGGGGCGGCTCCGGGGCGGCTGGCTGATGGGCACTCCTTGGGACGTCCCATCCATCTTGACGGACACTACTATGCGGACAGTCTCTGATGCAAGGGGCGGTCTGTATTTTTGGCACCATTGGAGAGCCAGGCCCACGATAGGAGGTCTTAGGTGGCTGTCGTTTTTGCACATAATGGCGTCCGTTGTTCTTGGGCGGACGCCACATTGTGTGTATAAAGACAGTCTTTTGTGAAACGAGCACAGTACCCAGCGGCAATGGGGATTAACTTCTTCCGTTGCTGCGGGCACGCAATCCTGCCGACTACGCCAAGTTTGTGATGCCCTCCCTGAGCCGTTTGGGGGGTGTACTCGGACGGCGGGCCGGTGGTATGGTGTGGCGGGATGTCGTCGTGGCCGTGGCCCAGTCCGTACCCAGGGCTGTCACAATAAAAAGATGGGCTATTGGATGAGTGGTTGTTCGACTACGCCACCTGTGGTTTCTGGTGAAGGCCACCAGCACTGCAACAGTCCTCTGAGGCTGATGTTCTGGCAGCTTGGTTGGTACTACTCCCCACAGGTGGAGCGGCGCCTCAGGGCAGCGGAAGAAGAGAGAGGGGGTATACAGAGTAGAGCGCTGGCGGGTGCAGAGCCGCGGAGGAAAGAACAGTCAGAGGCAGTAATTGAAGTCATCCAAGTCTTTACTCACAGTTGTGCTTTCTCAGGTCAGAGCTTCTCTCTGCTGTCACACGGCGAGCTGCGGCCGCCAGGGTGGGGTTCAGCACACTCCGGGTAGTTCAGGTGCACTTGACAGGACCCACGCTCTAGTGTGTTCCTCTCTCTGGTTGTACTTGTACCGCCTTGTGTCCCCCACTGAGTCCCGTACAGGTACTGCAATGTCCTATATGGGTAACTTGTAGCTCCAGGACCGACTGGGTGCCCTTTTTGGTGACTGTGGTGGGAACGTGGCGTTAGGCCGGGTCGCTCTGGATAAACGCAGATTAAGGAATACAGGTGGCGACTCCGCTCTGTCCGTATCCCCCTGGGATCCACTTAAGCCTCCAGACTTTTCTGACAGGAACGTGAAGTGCAAAGTCAGATAATCGGGGACCGGTACCCCCTCTTGCGGCAGGGTCTCTCTGGCAGGGCCAGAATAAGGGTTGCAGGTGGCGACTCCGCTCCGTCCGCACCCCCCTGAGATCCTTTTGCCTGTGGAGCTTTTCTCCTCTGCTCCCCTCCTGTGCCTTCTTGGTTGGACTCTGACCGGGGACAGAGCCGGCTATAACTCAAGTCTGACCCAATCCCCCGTCTCGAGGCCTGAGACCGGGAACCGCAGACCCCTGAGCCGGCCGCAGCCTTGTGCTGTCAGACCGTCCCAAAGACCCAAGACTAAAGACACGGTTATAAAAATGGCCTCTGATTATATATGATTCTATTAAGTGCTAAAGTAAAGTGCTTCCTCCACCCTCACTCACTACATGGTTCCCCCTGACTTTTGGTTACCCCCAGCTCCTCTATTCTGGGTCGAGGCAGCACTATGGTGCTTTAGACCCCCCTGCAGAACAAGATTGGTGTAGTGTTGAGTGTGTGGTTGGGGTCCTGTGTGGTGCTCCATCCTTACCTCGGAGAGGAGATACCACACCTCGTTCTGAGATGCAGTACCCCTGTGGCGACTGAACCCTCAAGGGCGCCACAAATGTAACACCAAATGTGTAAAGAGGGTCCAATGCCCCTGCGATATCCAAGTCCAGTTCAATCTATTTTAGCTAGCACATATAAAGTACATCTATGCATAGGTATAAATAGCAATTGAAAAAAAGTGCATGTGACAGGGGGCAATGTAGAAAATTAATAATGCCAGCAAATCCAAAGTTCATATAAAAGCACAGGTCTAGTAGTTCAAAGCTCAAATAGTCTATAGTAGAAAAAGACCTGTACTGAAACACAGTCTACCTGTTAGTAGACAGCACAGAACCCACTTATACAATACAAGCAGAATGGTTGCTGATAGACCTGTGCATCATCAGTGGCTTCTGGTAGACCTGTACATGATCAAATGGATGAGGGAAGAGCCTGTTCTCCTGTTATGTATATGCTCCTGCCCCAGCATCAGCACATCAAACTCCATAAAACAGACACATTACCTTTGCAGATGATTTTTTTGTGTTTACCAGTGTAATCAGACCCAAATTTAAAATAATGCTTTGTAAAAATAATATCAAGAAGTCACATCAAAACTCCAATCTTCATATCAGATCCAGTGTTATCTTGGTATAATTTATTACGTATAACAGTAAATCCTTTATCATTTTGAACACAAGTATATCAACTTTTTAAATCTAAAGAACAAATCAAAGTGACTTCTGAGATATCCAGAGTATTAATACACTGCAAAAATCATTTGTAGCTAATGATAGGTGCATTTGTATCCTTATATCAATATAAGTCTTTGTCTAATGCCAAGATGTCTCATGTTCTATGGACTTTGATTAAAATTTGGGCAAACAAGTCCTTGTGAACTTAGGGTTAAAATATTGATTCTTCAGTCTATATTTAATGCTATCGCCATTATTTTTTACTAGATGGATGGCATTGAATTGAAGTAAAAAGAATATTGCATAATTATTTACCTATCATTAGAACGAGGGACTGGAGATTTCCATTCCCAATAAATCTCCAATCACAATCCACTGCTCTTCTTGGCACAATATATGCATCTGCATCATGTGCACATAAGTATTGGAAGACGACCACCATACCAACTACCACTGCATAAACTAAACTACTATCAGTTCCCAGTGGAGACGTGGCTGTGCTAATTTCATCTTATAATTTATTTATGTTAGTGAACAAACCTTGATTGTGAGAAAAGTAAAATGCGATTCCGCAGCTGCCAATTCAGAGATGGAGACTAGGCCAGCAATATCCAATCACTCCACTGGCAGAACAGGCTACAATATATCAACATAATTCATTTCTGGCATTCAGAAAATATTTGGGAGCAGAATTGTAAAGATTAATGTAGGATTTAGTTTGGAGTGGATATTTATTGTAAGAAACAAACATGATGTGAGTCATGTCTTAAAATCATTTCACTTTAAAGTAATTTTTCTTAAATGGTCACTGTGCTTTCAGACCACTAGATCTCATTTGATGTATTATGGGCAAAAACCCAAAGAGATGAACTTTAATATAAGTTGGTGTGCATGCAGCATGTAAGCGTGTGTTCACACTGGCCACCAAACAGACAAAACCCAAGATAAAAACATAATAAGCAAATACCCCGCAGTAAATAGATAAATATCAATAGTGCATGAAAATAATATAGGATGCTTAATTAACATAATTTTGATTTAAAAAAAAGTAAAAGCCACCCCACACGTCAAGGTGACCCTATTCGGGACAGTCCTAACCTCTATTATTAAAAGCTTACCATTTGTCAAGTGACGTACATTTGAATAAGTCCAATATGACTAACCAGATTAATTACAGGTTTTGGTATAAATTATATTACCACATGTCAAACAATTTACCAGTTGGTGCAGTAGATTCTAAGAAAACCAACAGATGCAGCATTGATGATCTACATGTTTTGAGTCTGTGTATTTGAATAATTAATTGAAAGGGGGTGTGTTCAAAATAATAGCAGTGCGGAGTTCAATTAGTGAGGTCAATCATTCTGTGAAGAAACAGCTGTGAATCAGGTGGCCCTTATTTAAGGGTGAAGCAAGTATTTGTGTACATTTCTCCTTGAAAGCCTGATAAATATGGTTCGTTCGAGACAGTGTTCAGAAGAAATGCGTACTTTGATTAAAAAGTTGATTGGAGAGGGTAAAAGTTATAAAGAAGTGCAGACAATGATAGGCTGTTCAGCTAAAATGATCTGCAATGCTTTAAAATGGAAGACTACCATTCGAATGAGAAAAAAGGAAAGGATGATCCAGCATATCAGGCTAGTTTCTTAAAATAAAACATAGCTTTTATTGTGCTCATTAAAACATTGCTACACATCAATTGTCCATGTGGTGCACTACAAGGATCAGGACCTACGCGTTTCAACGTTTAAGTCTTAACCACTTCGCACCAGAGCCTGTTTTTGCCTTCGTGACCGGGACAATTTTTTCAATTCTGACCACTGCCAGTTTATGAAGTAATTACCCTGGAACGCTTCAACGTATTCCCCTGATTCTGAGAATGTTTTTTCGTGACATATTGTACTTCATGATAGTGGTAAAATTTCTTCGATATCACTTGCGTTTATTTGTGAAAAAATCGGAAATTTGGCGAAAATTTTGAAAATTTTGCAATTTTCAAACTTTGAATTTTCATGCCCTTAAATCAGAGAGATATGTCACACAAAATAGTTAATAAATAACATTTCCCACATGTCTACTTTACATCAGCACAATTTTGGAACCCAAATTTTTTTTGTTAGGGAGCTATAAGGGTTAAAAGTTGACCAGCGATTTCTCATTTTTCCAACAAAATTTACAAAAACATTTTTTTAGGGACCACATCATATTTGAAGTCACTTTGAGGGGTCTTTATGACAGAAAATACCCAAAAGTTACACCATTCTAAAAACTGCACCCCTCAAGGTGCTCAAAACCACATTCAAGAACTTTATTAACCCTTCAGGTGCTTCACAGGAATTTTTGGAATGTGGAAGAAAAAAATTAACATTTAACTTTTTTCACAAAAATGTTACTTTAGACCCAATTTTTTTATTTTCACAGGGGTAACATGAAAAAATGGACCCCAAATTTTTTTGTGCAATTTCTCTTGAGCGTGCTGATACCCCATATGTGAGGGAAAACCACTGTTTGGGCGCACGGCAGGGTTCGGAAGGGAAGGAGCGCCATTTGACTTTTTGAATGTAAAATTTGTCTGAATAATTAGCGGACGCCATGTTGCGTTTGGAGAGCTCCTGATGTGCCTAAACAGTGGAAACCCCCCACAAGTGACACCATTTTGGAAACTAGACCCCTTAGGGAACTTATCTAGATGTGTGGTGAGCACCTTGAACCCCAAGGTGCTTCACAGAAGTTTATAATATTGAGCTGTAAAAATAAAATTTTCACATTTTTCCCACAAAACCGTTTTTCATCCCTTAATTTTGCATTATCATAAGGGTAATAGGATAAATTGCACCATGAAATTTGTTATGCAATTTCTCCTGAACACGCTGATACCCCATATGTGGAGGCAAATTACTGTTTGGGCACATGGCAGGGTTTGAAAGGGAAGGAGCGCCATTTGACTTTTTGAATGTAAAATTTGTTTGAATAATTAGCGGACGCCATGTCACATTTGGGGAGCCCCTAATGTGCCTAAACAGTGGAAACCCCCCACAAGTGCCACCATTTTGGAAACTAGACCCCTTAGGGAACTTATCTAGATGTGTGGTGAGCACCTTGCACCCCCAGCTGCTTCACAGAAGTTTATAATATTGAGCCGTAAAAATAAAATTTTCACATTTTTCCCTCAAAAAATGTTTTTCATTCCCTAATTTTGTATTATCATAAGGGTAACAGGATAAATTGCACCACGAAATTTGTTGTGCAATTTCTCCTGAACACGCCGATACCCCATATGTGGAGGCAAATTACTGTTTGGGCACATGGCAAGGTTTGAAAGGGAAGGAGCGCCATTTGACTTTTTGAATGTAAAATTTGTTTGAATAATTAGCGGACGCCATGTCACATTTGGGGAGCCCCTAATGTGCCTAAACAGCGGAAACCCCCCACAAGTGCCACCATTTTGGAAACTAGACCCCTTAGGGAACTTATCTAGATGTGTGGTGAGCACCTTGCACCCCCAGCTGTTTCACAGAAGTTTATAATATTGAGCCGTAAAAATAAAATTTTCACATTTTTCCCATAAAAAATGTTTTTCATTCCCTAATTTTGCATTATCATAAGGGTAACAGGATAAATTGCACCATGAAATTTGTTGTACAATTTCTCCTGAGTACGCCGATACCCCATATGTGGGGGAAAACCACTGCTTTGGTGTACGGCAGGGTTCGGAAGAGAAAGAAGCGCTATGTTGGCTGGGATAGGCAGCAGACACCATGTCACATTTGAGAGCCCCTGACATGCCAAAACAGCAGAAACCCCCACAAGTGACCCCATTTTGTAAACTACACCTCTCAAGGAATTCATCTAGGGAAGTAGTGAGCATTTTTTAATTTTTAAATTTATACCATTGGGCAGTGAAAAAAGCATAATTATATTTTTACCACAAAAAAATGTTTTACCCTCAGATTTTACATTTTCACACAGGGCAATGGGTAAAAATGGTGCCGAAATGTGTCACACAATTTCTTCTAAAAGTGTCAATACCCCATATGTGGCTGTATCGTACCATTTAGCCATACGGTGAGATTTGAGGGGGAAGGAGCGCTATTTGACAATTGGAGAACAAATTATTGTAGAATAGGCATTTGGATTTGGGAGCACAAAATTTTCTGAATTTCTTTTGGGGGGCAAGGACCATTTTGCTTTTCCAGAGCCTTTCTGCTACCAGTAACTTGGAAGTCCCTTATATTTTTAACAGATGATGGACCTGAGTGGGGACTAGCTTTTTTTGAGGACTGAGTTGAAGCTTTTATTGGGAACATTTTACGTAACATTTATCCGGCGCTCTAGGCTGAGCACTTACATCGGGGTTTCCATCTAATTTTCCAAGTGATGTAATTCAGATGAAACCCCTGCGGGATCCATTCACTGTAATGAGGCAGCAGAGTTACTCTGGACTCCGTCTGGCCTCTGTTTAGTGGTGTCCTTTTTTTCAGAAGTGCACAAAACTGTGGCCAACCGCACTTTTATGCACGCCTAAAACAAATGACACCATGGGATCCCAGGCTAGACGGCATCCACAGTGGCCTATATCTGCCTCATTACAGGGAATCTTCCATCATGGGTTCTGGCTGAATCACGTATTTCAGAGATTTACACGGAAACTCTGGTGTAAGTGCTCAGCGCAGAGCACAGGATAAATGTGAGCAGAGCCTTACTGGGATCTTTGGGAGCCATAATAAACAAATCAGTAGCAGGTGAATAATATTTGTTTTATTTATTTTTTATGCCGTTCCTCGTGTGATATAACTGATTAGATTACTTTATTCTTTGGGTCGGTGCGATTACAGAGATACCAGATTTATATCGGGTTTTTATGATTGACAGCTGTCACACACTAAAATACGCTTTTTTGCAAAATCTAGTTTTTGCATCACCATATTTTGAGAGCTATAATTTTTCCATATTTCGGCCGATAGAGTCATGTTACGGCTTGTTTTTTGCGGGACGAGTTGACAATTTTATTGGAATCATTTTTGGGCACGTGACATTTTTTGATCGCTTTCTATTCCGTTTTTTGGGAGGTAAAGTTAACAAAAACAAACACTTCAGGAATTGTTTTTTGAGGTTTTTTTTATGCCGTTCTGCGTGTGGTAAAAGTGATCAGGCAGCGTTATTCTTCGGGTCAGTACGTTTACAGCGATACTACACTTACTGTATTTTTTTATGTTTTGGCGCTTTTACACAATAAAACAATTTTATAGAAAAAAAAATATTTTTTTTGCATTGCTTTATTCTGAGCGCTATAACTTTTTTATTTTTCGGCTGATGGAGCTGTATGGCGACTTTTTTTTTGCGGAACAAGATGACGTTTTCAGCGGTACCATTTTTATTTCTATTCTGCTTTTTGATCGCATTTTTTTCCACTTTTTGTTTGGCGATATGATGAAAAAGCATATTTTTTTGCTCCGTTTTTTATTTATTTTTATTACGGTGTGCGCAGAAGGAGTTAATTAGTGTGACAGTTTTATAGCTCGGGTTGTTTCGGACGCGGCGATACCAAATATGTGTACTTTTTTTGGTTTTGTAATAATTTACGGATTTATTGGTTTAATATTTTATTTATTTATTTTTATTTATTTTGTGATTTTTTTTTTTAATAGTTTAAAAACTTTTTTTTTACTTTTTTTTACATTTTTACTTAGTCCCTGTATGGGACATTAATTTTTATTTTTCTGATCACTAATCTCATGTAATGTAATAGACATATATTACATTACATGAGATCTTCCCTGACTGTTTCAGTCAGAGTCTCCTGTCTGGTATCAGCTACATACAGGCTGAAGCCAGACAGGAAGGACACCATATATGGCAGAGCTGGAGGCGGTCATGTGACCTCCAGCTGCCATAGCAACCCCAGGTCCTCAAACGAAACGGAGGTCTTCGGAGGTAAGTAAGACGACCCCCTCTCTTCCTGCTGTCTCCTATATGCCGCGATCACTATAGATCACAGCATATAGAAGACAGCAAAGGGTTAACATCACTGGGACCTGATCTAATCAGGTCCCGATGATGTACCCTGTCAGAGCTAACGCTCTGCACCGGAATCGCAGTGCTTGCAGGACCCTGGGGGTCCTGAGCACTGCGAGACCACCCACCGTTTTTAAACGTCGGCGCTGCACAGAGCCCGGCAAGCGCCGACGTTTATCTACAGTGGGCGGTCGGGAACCGGTTAATCAGTTGTGTATTTACCATTCGAATGGATCGAATGATAGTCAGAATGGCAAAGGCTCAGCTAATGATCAGCTCCAGGAGATCAAAGACAGTCTTAAGTTACCTGTGAGTACTGTGACAGTTAGAAGACGTCTGTGTGAAGCTAATTTCTTAGCAAGAAGTCCCTGCAAAAAGTACGAAAAGTGGACAGTAGAAGATTGGAAATGGGTGATTTGGAGTAATGAGACGAAAGTCAATAGACTAGGCTCTGATGAGTGCAAATAGGTCTGGAAAAAACAAGGTAAAAAGGGGCTAACGGATTGAGAAATTGAAGGAACTGTCAAGTTCAGTGGAAGAAGCCTGATGATATGGGGTTGTTTCACAGCCAAAGCCATTGGATATTTCACCATGATCAATTGTGGTATCAGTGCTGAGCTATATATTGAAAAACTTGGCATTCATATGACTCAAATAGATTCTTTATCAAATTTTAATAGGGGAAATGAAGTACAAAAAAAAAAGTAAAAACGTTTCGGTCACAGTTGACGTTCATTAGTGTACTAAAATAAAATACAAGTGTGAGGTCACAGTAAAAATAGTCATGAATCAAAGGGAAAATAACAATGACAATATCAGTAAACAACAGGAATCAACACATGTCAATGGGTACAAAGGGATGGGGACAAACATTGCCCCTCAACATGCTAACTGTTATATGTCCACATTTGAGGACAGGGTTGTCTACCCCAACCCTTTGTACAAATCACAATCCATTTTATGGAAACGTTATATAGATGATATATTCTGCATATGGGGGGGCACGCCCAAGACCCTTAATGAATTTTTTGCTACAATCAATGCCGCCTGGGATGGACTGCGAGTCACCATTTTCTTGAGCACAGACTCAATTCATTTCCTAGACACCATGAGCCTTAAAGATAAAGATGGCCAACTTTCCTCTGATCTTTATATTAAACCTACTGACCGAAACGGACTATTGCACTACAACAGCCTACATCCTAAATCCACTATCACCTCAGTCCCCAAGTCCCAATTCCATCGTGTCAGAGGCACTGGCAGTAATCCCTCCACCTGTGACATTAGACTCAAGGAGATGCAACAAAAATTTGAGGAAACGGGCTATCCTCTTGACTTGTTACACCAATCCATGCAATCTCCAATTTGTACACGCACCCCAACATCTAACCGGATACCGTTTGTACATAAATACCATCCGGCAGCATTCCTACTCCATAAAAAAATCTGACAACACTGAAACATTCTTAAAAGCGCCTATCCATCTGTACCTGAATTAAATTATCCTTCCCTCCCATGTTTCAAAAGAGACCCTAATATTAAAGATCGTCTCATCCATGCCGATTTTGGCATGGCAAAAAGCTCGCCATGCCAGGGGTTTCTGGAGACACCAAAGACTGGTACGTTCCCTTGTCATCAGTGCTACCAATGTGGCAACATTCTCGGTGGGAGCACCATATATCATCCTCACTTGGGTAAACAATATCCCATCAAAGAGTATCACATGATTAATTCCACTTTTGAAGTATGCCTCATCAAGTGCCCCTGTGGCCTTATTTATATAGGTAAAATGACCCAGCCCATTAGGGATCGTATTTCTAAGCACAAGTCCACCATACGCTAAAAGAATTTGCTGCTCCCATTACCATACCATTTTGCATCGGCCAATCATTCAGTGTTTCAATTGAAATTTCAGGTGATTGAGCATGTCCCTCCACCACGACGTGGAGGGGACTGCATTCGCATGCTCAAATACAGGGAGGCCTACTGGATACACAAATTGCAATCTTTAAGTCCTAGAGGTCTTAACAGGGAATTTGACCTCCTCTTGTACACTTGAACGGTTCATAGTTGTGATTACTACGACATTGTTCTACTTAAAGCCCCCTACATGTTTTGTAATAATCTCTTTGAGACTTGTTCCTGTGCCATCACTGTCTCAGCAATGTATATGACCCAATTATGCTAGTTTTTGACTCTGACCATAAGAATTTCCAGTGAATATGTTCGATTCCATTATGATGGTTCTCCCTGAAGATAACTTGATATAAGGAATAGTATTTGTATAAGTACTGATTGATCTATTCATATGTCTAACATATACCTTGTTATTTTCTAGAATCTGCCTTAACATCCACATTTCCCCTCCTGATTCCCATCCTACACCTCCGGACCATCCCTTACAACCTTGGTTCCACCCATTCTTGTCATCCCCAGTAATGGACGCTATCTGTAGCACTGTGGAACGCATAATATCGGTGGTGGAATGCACTCGGTGCGTCACCTCCGCCCATGTGATCCACCGACATCCAATAAGACCTGTCGACGTCATCGTGGCGTCATTTCCGGTCTCGCAGGTTAGGACCTGCAGGACCGGAAATGACACCACGATGACTGGAGCACATCCACGGCGTATGCATCACACTGACACCAATCCTGGGCTCCTAATTGCCTCTAGATTCTGCCCAATCTCTATTTAAATGCCCTTCTAGCATTTCTCTCCTGGCGCCAAAAGGAACAAACGGTGGATACCGTGCTCCCACTGCCAGGACTTCCTCCTCCACTTTCAGTTTGCACTAGGGGTATTTTTCCCCTGCTTCTACCATTCCTGCTATTAGACTGGTACTTCCATTAAATCTATATACTCACCTTCTTTATGTATCCAGAGCTACCGCTCCTTTGGACACCTGTCCATTACAGGCTCACCGGTTACAATTTACTGGTACGCTTTTCATCCTTTTTTCTTTTTCCTTCCCCTTTTTCCCTGTCCCCATCCCTTTGTACCCATTGACATGTGTTGATTCCTGTCGTTTACTGATATTGTCATTGTTATATTCACTTTGGTACATGACTATTTTTACTGTGACCTCACACTTGTACCACCATTTATTTCTGTTTTGTTATTTTAATTTGGTACACTGATGAAGGTTAACTGTGACCGCAACATTTACTTTTATTTTTTGTACTTCATTTCCCCTATTAAAATTTGATAAAGAATCTATTTGAGTCATATGAGTGCCAAGTTTTTCAATATAGACTATTGGCTTTGGACCTTAATTGTGCACCAACCCACTCCAGGAGTGCGGTAGTTTTTTGTATACTCAGTGCTGAGCTATGTGTGAGTATCCAACAAGACAAGTTACTTTGCACACTCCAGTACTATGGGTATGAATAGGATGACATAGTGTTCCAGCAGGACAAAGACCAGAAGCATACATCGAGATTGGCGAAAAAATGGTTCAATGACAATGAAGTAGAGGTGCTGGATTAGCCTCCACAGTCCCCAGACCTCAACCCAATTGAACCCTTATGGGTAGAGTTGAAGAAAAAACTGTATACATACCCAAGTGAGTCGACCAGTATGCACCAACTTTGGGAATGTGTAGAAGAGACCTGGGATCAGATTTTGGTCAAGACATAATTGAATCTGATCAAGAGCATGCCCAGAAGGATTCAGGTAGTGTTGAAAGACAAAAATGGATTTATAAAATATTTAAACAATAATAAAAATTTTAATTTAGATTTTTAGGAGCAAAACAGTAACAATGCAGTGACATGACAAGAATCTGCATAACTAATCATAGGCAAAATAGTAGCAAGTCAAATTTATGTATGAGATAGCCAAGATGATTGTCTATAAAATAATGGTAGTCTCATGTTCGAAGTAGTAGTGGATAGTGAGATATAGAGCTTGAAAGTCAAAAGTTCAAAACATTGTTACCCTTTTGCTCATCACTGTATATATAGCACTGTCCTCAGTAGTGTAGCTACCAGGAGGGCAGAGGGTGAGGTCACCCCAGACCCCTGAATCAGAGAGGCCCACCCGAATCTTACACCACTCCAAACTGTATCTGTGTGGGCAGCACACCAATACAGTTAATCTTTACATTCTGAATGGCCCCACTATCTTTGCACCCCATATACTATACAATAATATCAATTTTTGTGCTCCAACAGTCTTAGAGGGATCTATCCACTGTGGGTTAGTGTCAGACCAATAGCGGTGGTTTTGTTTGTTAACTTCACCATTCACAAAAAAGTTTGCCTCATCACTGAACATAATGTTCTGTGTAAACTGAGGGTCCTGTTCCAATTTTTGTTTTGCCCATTCTGCAAATTCAGTGCGCCGATCTGGGTCATCCTAATATCCGCCGAAGGGATGTTTGACTGATGCCACTCTCAAGTGACATGCGGCGAGTTCTACGCTGTGGGCTCTTGCTGAATGAAGCTAGGACAGCCACTGATGTTTCTTCATTAATGACAGTTTTCTTGAGTCCACATTTTGGCAAATCCAACACTGAACCTGTTTCACGAAATTTGGCAAGCAGTTTGCTAACTGTAGCATGGGAGATGGGTGGTCTCGTAGGGTGTCTTGCATTGAAATCTGCTGAAATGACCCGGGTACTGCGTTCATCAAACATCAACACAATTTCTATCCGCTCCTCACGTGTTAACCTCTGCGACATGTCAATGGCTGTAAACAAAGAGAAACTTGTAAGTAACTCATGAAAGAATAAAGTTACGTTAAAACCAAGCACACCATTGTTTTTCTTATGAAATTCTCAATAAGTCTGATGTGTCACATGACCCTTTTCCCATTGAAAAAAATAAAGTTGGATCCAAAATGGCTGACTTCAAAATGGCCACCATGGTCACCACCCATCTGGAAAAGTTTTCCCCCTCCGATATACTAATATGCCACAAACAGGAAGTTGATATCACCAACCATTCCCATTTAATTTAGGTGTATCCATATAAATGGCCCACCCTGTAGTGTCCTCTCCAATTTACTGCCCATTTATCATACAACAGTATATCCACCTCCCAATCCAACCATAGATATCATCTAATTCTTTGTATTACTTGGATATTTGGGTTATTGTTGTGGATTTATCACTGCTAAAATCAGTAGAAATTACACCTGAATTACATTGTATGGCAGTAATGACATTGTGTCACCTTGTAAAAGGTTTCAGAGGTCAAGGTAGATAATTAAAGTCCATTTCATCTATATGCTAATGAATTGGCTGCGTGGCCTGGTCTGGTCCCTTTAAATAACATCTGCTGCTACTGTTGATGACACCACGGAATGTTGTGGTTTCTGGCTCCGCCTCCTTGCATTATGACATCACACACATTATATAAGGAGCTGCAGAGACAACATTCCATCTGAAAGTTGCAGTTATTGGAGAGAGAGGTAAGTCGGCTCTATGTCACCTCTTGTTGTGTCCTTCATTCTCTTCTTTCATCTATTTCTCATTTATTTTTTATTCATTAAGGATTCTTTATTCTATATAATACAACAGGTCGAAAATGAATACTGAACCCCTCAGATTAGGTGATGTTTTACAGCATTTCTTCCAATAGTAAAGACAGATACATCCCGTCACATCCTATATATCCAAGTGCAGAAATGACAGTGATTTACCGATTCTCCATCACATCTTATTGGTTTCTGACTTACTTGCTCATCACATCCATAGAATAGTTATAGAATAATTATAATTGAAAGAATCCCCTCAGCCATAACTGGAACACAACAACTTCTCAATTTTTGGGCCATGTATTGTTTTACAATCATTCAAATCTGGGAGATGAACGTTATATCCTGTAAAGCGAACACATGTAACCTGAAGATGCAGTAATTATGTAATTGTCTGGTGTTATTGAGACATATAGTGATATACAATCCAGATCAAAAATTTAAATCCAACCAATATTGGGAAATACCTGTACAACACCAATGTATATACATATTAGCTCCATATATAGTGAAACTATTTAAATAGTTCCCCATATTGGTAGGATTCCTATTGTTTGATCTCTAGTGTATTGAGCAATGCACTTCAATGGAAGCTGGCAGTAACAGCCACCACTTGGAAGATCACGGAATGTTGGGGTTGTTGATTCCGCCCCCATTAGATACTTCATGTGATGTCACTGAATGTTATGGTTGTTAGCTCTGCCCACATTAGCTCTTATTTTTCATGTCATGGAATGTTCTCGTTGCTGGTTTTGCCCCCATCATCTACTATTTGTAATGTTTTGGTTGTTGGTCCCTGATTTGGCACCCAGATAAGCCAAGCTGAAGGATGATGATAATGGACTTTATCTTGTTACCTCATGAACATTCTTGGCGTTGCCCCTCAGGAGGTGGCCAGTTGACATTTAGTTGTGTTCAACTATATAAAGTGTGCTGCTTATCTGATGGTTAGTGCTGCGCTCACTCATTACTAGTGATGGGCGAGCACTAAAATGCTCGGGTGCTCATTGCTTGAGCCAAGCACATTCGAATACTCGGTTGCTCGACTCGAGCAATGAGCCCAATGTAAGTCTATGCGAAATTCAAGCATTTTTCAAGCGGTTCCCTCCGGCGATCTGCAGAGGGCCTAAAAATTGCCCAAAACGAAGGGAACAGTGCTTAAATGGCATGGGAACAGCATGGGGAAGACCCCTGGAAGCATTTCTGACTCTCAAGTCACTGCTGCCAACAATGTTGTCAGAGGTATTACGCCACTTTTACGGACACACAATAAAACACAAAAACGAAACCAAAATGGATTTTCCTGGGAAATATGTTAAGGAACATCCTTTCCATGGTAATGACTTGTATATAAGGCAAAATAAATAACCAAAAACAAAAATACTCCTCCACATCTTGGTCTATGTTCACAAGTAGCGTTTTTGATGCGTTTTTGCACTTTTGCATTGCTTTCAACCGTGACAAATGCATTCACCGGGAAATGTCATTTTGACATTTTACAACCTTATCTGGCCATGTGGTGTGTGAGACATGATCAGACATATCCTGTTTCATTTATGAAGGAGGGACTCTGAAAGTCACAAAGCCTATTTTTATAGGGCCATCAGGCAGCCTTTACTACTTTTAAAGGGTCAGCAGTCGGCCCTCGCTATTCTTAAAGAGCCATCAGCCGGCTATGCTTTGTCATTCCCATTACTCAAGATTGGTTCTTCTATACTGTTATTGCATATGCAGTGAGTGGCAGGTCTGCCCAAAATTTGGATACACCCCAATACCCCTTTGAAAATTTGGATGCACCCCAATACCCCTTTGAAAATTTGGACGCACCCCAAAACCCCTTTGAAGAGACTTAGAGGATGTTCCCATAATTAGGAAGTGGGTCTCCCATACTGTTTGCCTATGCAGAGAATGCAAGGGTTGCCAAAAATTTGGAGGCACTCCAATGCCCCTTGGAAGAGACGTGGAGGTCAGAGGGCCTCCTGAAAACAATGTTCCCACTATTAGGAAGTGGGTCTCCCATTGTGTTTGTCTATGCAGTGAATTCAAGGGTTGCCAAAAATGGTCACTCGCCATGATGGGAGGAAGGAGGTTCAGGGTGAAGAATATGTGGTCCAGACTCACGGCTACTGAGAATTGACCGTGTGGAAGACAGGGTGGTGGTGGTGGTGGCTAAGTGACTGGAAGCATTATCTGCTATCCAACCAATAACCTTGTCACACTGCTCTGTATTCAATAGTGGTGTTCTGCGGTCCCCTATTAATTGGGACAGGAAGGTCGAGCGAGAAGATGTGGGTGTTTGTTGTGGCACAATTTCAGATTGCCCACGACCTTGGCCTCTGCATGCACCATCACATCAACTTCCCCGTCCCTTGCCACGTGCCTTGCCCATCTTAAATGAAGGACAATATCTTCCACGCTCACCACAAATGGCTGAATTTGGAGCGAACTTATATGTGATCCGTGTGACGGACAAACCACAGTTTTAAATAGCTGGCCTGTAGGTGACTATTTTGAACAGCAAACTTGTGTCAATAGCTTCACTGACACACTGAAATTTTTTTAATGGAGGCCAGAAATGGCAGTATTTTCAGTGCAAATATATGTGATCTGTGCGACGGACAAATCACAGTTTTAAATAGCTGGACCTGGCTGTATTCTGCAATGCCAACAAGCAAATAGCACAGAAAAACGGTGTTCTCTGGTTTGCATTTTAAGCAAATAATGAGGATTAAGATCCAAAATAAAATTATTCCTGGCCACTGAGACCTGGGCCTATTTCTCGAAATATTTAACAGCAGCAGCAGCAGCAGACAAAACTGGAATGGAGCCTCTGTGCTATATGCACTGCAGACTGCTATATACACTGCCTGCCTGATATCTCTGCAGATGGATTAGTCCTCAGAAGGACTGTTTGTTGAGATGGATATGTGTCTCTAATATCGTTTTGTATACCTACACTAACTAGAAACAAGAAAATCTCTCCCTAGCTCAGCAGCACCTCTCCCTACACTGTCTGATTCTGGAGTGACTGTGACAAGCACGGCGGTGCCAGTTCTGATATAGACCTGATGACGCTGTGCAGCCATCCAATCACTATAATGCCACAACCACCATGGCTGCAGCATTACAATGAGTGGCAGGCAATCCCTGCATGTTGATTGGCGCTCTAAAGAGCACCATATATGCAGGGAGGGGACCCGAGCGCCCGCCGAGCAACCTGGAAATACTCGTCGAGCGCCGAGCATCTCGAGTAGTGAGATGCTCGAGCGAGCACCGAGCAGTAGCGAGCATGCTTGCTCATCACTACTCATTACATGTAAGTGCATTACTCTGTCTGGGTCTCCTACCACATCCAAAATATATTGAACCCCATATTAGAGCCACCACTCCTGAATTTGTCTCTTCCTATCCTACCCCTGGTATATGGGGAGAGATATCTACTCCTGTGGGAGGGATAGTTTATAGTGGCGTGGATGGAGCACACTTGATCACTCCAAAAAATAAACCAGGAGGAGATAGACAGGATGACTGAGGCACAATTGTCACCTCAGGCCTCCACCTATCCTGGACAGGTTGGGAGTTAAACTAGCAAATAAACTAAATAAATATGCTAATATAATGAATGGAATAGTGAAACAATAAGTTCTATTCATACTCTTAATGAGGAGGCTGCTCAGGTTAGGAAGGTAGCCCTTCACAGAATTACCCTTAACTACCTGTTAGCAATTGAAGGTGGAACTTGTGCTGTTATAGCTGAGGAATTCTGCTTCTGGATTGAAGATGCACATGATTAAAATGAGAGAAACATGGACATGGTAAAAGAGCTGCAACAAAAAGCTAGAGACATACATCCAAGGAGGGATGGAATTCCTTCTCCTGGATGGAGTCTATCAGAGTTTGGTTAAACAATATACTCTTAACTTTGCTAAAGCCAATAGTGGTAGTGATAAGATTGATTGTATTCATCTTGATTGCCTGGAAATTATTAATGTGATGTGTTTCTCATTGCAGGAAATGAATTATACTTTGGAATCACTGTCGACACAGACAGAAGAGGACCAATAATATGTCCGCCCCTGATTTTAACCATAGGAAGGATGACACTACAGCTACAGAGGTGACCGTCTGATAGCCTAGCTCGACTACCCACCTCTCCTGAAGACCCTTTCAGCCTTTTGAGACTTGGGTGGAGGACATCATCTCTGAAAATAGGGTCCCAGAGCTGCACCCCAACAGTTTGAGCAGCACTCTCACTCTCCGGAGTGTTTCTTGTGGTGGGATGCAGGTCTGGACAACAGTCGTCTGTCGTCCTTCTATTAGATAGATAGGAATGAATGTATGTGTGTATGCTTTAATAAAGATTGAGGAATGCTTAGATGAAATGACAACTATAAGGCAGCCAGGAATGGATGTCAGACATCCCATCATCTATGCAGACTAGCTGTATACTTCGTGTAGTACGGGCTGTCAAAGGGGTCATTTCACAATAGGCAGGAACATAGGTAGCGCAGGTCTGGACCGCTGTCGTCATCCTATTAGGTAGATAGGAATGAATGTATGTGTGTCTATGCTTTAATACAGATTGAGTGAATGCTTAGATGAAATGGCAACTATAAGGCAGCCAGGAATGGATGTCAGACATCCCATCATCTATGCAGACTAGCTGTATACTTTGTGTAGTACGGGCTGTCAAAGGGGTCATTTCACAATAGGCAGGAACATAGTTAGCTAGGTTACATAATGTGTAATAATGAAACTATCAAAGGGTGAGGTACTGTGGAAGAAATGACAATTCCATTGTCCTCCCTTTGATCTTAATATCTCTACATTTTGTATAATAATTAGAAAATGTTCAATAAAAACAATTTGAACAAGAAATAGAATATCTTTTCGTGACTCCTTCATGAACATTGTGTATACTAAATACTAAAATACTGTAAGAGCCGCCCCCGGCTGAGCCAAGCTGAAGGGGGAGAATGGACTTTATCTGGTCACTTCATGAACATTCTTGATGTTGTCCCTCAGGAGGGGCCAGTTGGCATTGTAGATGTGTATAACCTTATAAAATGTGCTGCTTATCTGATGGTTAGTGCTGCGCTCACTCATTACATGTAAGTGCATTACTCAGTCACTAAGCGCTCGCTCACACAGTCATCGATTCTCTCATGCGAGAGAATAGGGCCGATTATGCTGATGTCACTTGGAGCAAACTCTGTCAGAGTTTGAGCCAAGTGTAATCTTAGGCCACATTCACACATACAGTATTTGGTCAGTATTTTACATCAGTATTTATAAGCCAAAACCAGGAGTGGAACAATCAGAGGAAAAGTATCATAGACACATGTGCACCACTTCTGCATTTTTCACCCACTCCTGGTTTTGGCTTACAAATGCTGATATAAAATACTGACCAAATACTGAACATGTGAACGTTGCCTTAGTGTGATCTAACTCTGTTGCATAAGAGAATCGTATCATAGGTGCGGAAAAGACAGAGAACTTTTTAGTTCTCCATCTTCTCTATTCTCTGTGTCCACGGTAATGGGACTGCACTTGGATGACATCCGAGTGCAGTCTGATATTTTACAAGCATGCTACAATTTTTTTTCGCATGCCGTATCTACATGAGAAAAAAATTGCAGATCTGCACTGCCCCGTATTATAACATTGGGCCTACTGCTACCTGATAAAACATCGGATAGCACTCAGCTATGTTATATTGTCCTGTGAGCGAGCCCTTATTGTAATAAACTAACTTTCTTTTCCCTTGCAACAGCTGTCATAACATTGGTTTATTATCCAAACATGACCCCCGTCTATTACTGAGAGCTGTAGAAGACCATGTACACTCCAGCAGTAATCACTTACATTTCCTTTGTGTAATATGATTAGAGTTGAGCCACCCCCCCGTAGTGTTCAGGTTCGGTTCGGTTCGTAGAACACCGGTATGTTCGCCGAACTGTTCGTCGAACACCGTTAAAACCAATGGCAGGCAAACAAAAACACATAGAAACACATAGAAAACACCTTCAAAGGTGTCCAAAAGCTGACAAACTGCTCAGAAGACACAACTAACACATGGAAAAGTGAAAAGTACATATAGTCATGCGAAAAGAAAAGAGGTGGAGGAGTAAAAGGAGGGGGAGACACAGATATAGGCATGTCATGCCCTTCTAAAATCAAGAAAGGCTGGAGTAAAAATCTAAAATCAGCCTACCAACACCCAGACGTCGTGACAAGAAAATTAAAAAAAGAAATATCTTTAGGTAGAATGGCGGTTCCATTCAGAACACTTTCCTTACAAGACGTAGTGGTATCCCCGTTGGGAGTCGTGCCAAAAACGGAACCCAATACATTCGGACTAATCCACCATTTGTCATATCCAAGGGGCAGGTCAGTAAACGACAACATCAACGTGGAACCAGGTACAGTAGTATATACTGTACATCCTTTGACAAGGCAATCAGGCGGGTCAAGAAGTTGGGAAGGGCCACCCTAATGGCCAAAACAGACATTGAGGGGGCGCCTATTGGGCTGCTTCTGGGAAGGAGCATACTATATAGAACGCTGTTTGCCCATGGGGTGCTCCAGATCCTGCTCACTATTTGAGGCGTTTAGTTGCTTCCTCGAATGGGTTGTCATGGACGTTTCTAAGGGGGCACATATTATCCATTACCTCGACAACTTCTTATGCCTGGGCCCAAAAGATTCACCACAGTGTGAATACACGCGGCAGTCCACCTGTGAGAAGGAGAGAGCTGGAGGGAGAGCGGACACCACAGAGCCGAGGAGTTACATTGATGACATCTTAATAATCTGGACTGAGTCTGAACGAGAACTTCTAAATTTCCATGACGAATTCAATACATTTCATCCCACCATAAACTTGACATTGGACTACTCAAAAACGGAAATCAACTTCCTGGATATCACCATAAAAATTCAAAATGGTTCAATCCAGACCTCGGTGTATTGGAAACCTATTGACCATCCCACACACCTCAGACGGGGACAGCTGTCACCCAAAATACATTAAAAAGTCCATCGTCTACAGTCAGGCCCTTAGATATAATTGTATCTGTTCCAGCCCAAAGGACAGGGATGAACACTTAAACCATCTTAAAAAAGACAATTTTAAATCAAGGCTACCACCCCACCTCCTTTGATGATCAGATCATTAGGGCCACAAGGATCCCTAGAAGTCAATTACTTCAATACGGAGAAAAAGAGGAAAATAATTGTCTTCCTCTGGTGGTGACCTACAACCCACAGCTTGAGGTACTAAGAAAAACTGCTAAAAAACATCATATCCTAGGGTTTGGAGCGGATGGATTCTGTTTCAGGACTCACCTGATTTTCATGACCTATTCTAATAGTTTCAACAGATGCTTGCGATTGGGTTCATAATTAGTCACAACGGCATAAGGACCCCCCCTCCCACTCTCCCTTGACCCTCTGTCTTTTCTTCTCTCTTTTCTCCCTCCTTTTCTTTTTTCTTTTTATATGGGCTTTTCAGATACAATATAGAAATTGCCTCAACATATGATCCTCTTATAGGCGGATATCTTATAAACATTATATTGTTCAATACACTATCATTTGAATTGCTATTTGAAAAAAGTGACACCATTTGAACTTTGGACATTTTTTATATGTCTATTTTGTTATATTTTCTTCAAAGTCGAATACAAAACAATAAATTTTTTCTTGATCTGCAAACTGTAAAATGATTCATAATTAATTCTTAATATATGTTTAATTGATATTTAATAAAACAGATTGAATATAAAAACTTCATATCCTATACAAAAGTGATCGGCTAAGTATAAAAGGATAAGAAAAGGAAAAATGTGTTTGAAAGCACTCAGGATCACCAAAAATACAAATAAATAATAATATTGAAGTTTATTAATATGGGCATACAGGTGATAGAAATGTGAATCTATACTTACCTGTATGGCCCATATTGGCGGTCTTGTGGCTGTGAAATTGCTTTTTATTACTTGTGGGTTATGCTGTGTTTCTGTCCGGGGGACGGGAAGAAATCCCACCTACTTTTTTAATTAAAATATTTCTCCCCTCCCCTGCACGTCACAGAGCCCTGTGACGTGCAGTACCCATGGCCGGATCCTGCGCCTGCGCACTTGACCTGTTATTTCCCTGCCGTCTGTGTACAAGTGTAGAGCAGGGATCTAGTGCGCAGGCGCCGGGAAGTCAGAGTGACTCGCCTGCGCACAAGTTCCCTGCTCTACACTTGTAGATCCGGCCATGGGAACTGTGACGGGCAGGGGAGGTGAGAAATATCTTAATTAAACTGTGACGGGCAGGGGAGGTGAGAAAAATTTTAATTAAACAAGTAGGTGGGATTTCTTCCCGTCCCCCGGACGGGAGCACAGCCTAACCAACAAGTAATAAAAAGCAATTTCACAGCCGCAAGACTGCTAATATGGGACATACAGGTAAGTATAATACCTCATCTAATTGATACATATAAATATCAAACAACCTCCTCCTATGTATCAGGTGCCAAAATATCTAAAGCTACTCTGGACAAGCAGTTTGTGACGCCCTCCCTGAGTTGTTTGAGGGGTGTACTCAGACGGCGGGCCGGTGGTATGGTGTGGTGGGATGTCGTCGTGGCCGTGGCCCGATCCGTGCCCAGGGCTGTCACAATAAAAAGATGGGCTTTTGGATGAGTGGTTGTTCGACTACGCCACCTGTGGTTTCTGGTGAAGGCCACCAGCACTGCAACAGTCCTCTGAGGCTGATGTTCTGGCAGCTTGGTTGGTACTACTCCCCACAGGTGGAGCGGCGCCTCAGGGCAGCGTAAGAAGGGAGAGGGGGTATACAGAGTAGAGCGCTGGCGGGTGCAGAGCCGCGGAGGAATGAACACTCAGAGGCAGTAATTGAAGTCATCCAAGTCTTTACTCACAGTTGTGCTTTCTCAGCTCAGAGCTTCTCTCTGCTGTCACACGGCGAGCTGCGGCCGCCAGGGTGGGGTTCAGCACACTCCGGGTAGTTCAGTTGCACTTGACAGGACCCCCGCTCTAGTGTGTTCCTCTCTCTGGTTGTACTTGTACCGCCTTGTGTCCCCCACTGAGTCCCGTACAGGTACTGCGATGTCCTATATGGGTAACTTGTAGCTCCCGGACCGACTGGGTGCCCTTTTTGGTGACTGTGGTGTGAACGTGGCGCTAGGCAGGGTCCCTCTGGATAAACGCAGATTAAGGAATACAGGTGGCAACTCTGCTCCGTCCGTATCCCCCTGGGATCCACTTAAGCCTCCAGACTTTTATGACAGGGACGTGAAGTGCAAAGTCAGATAATCGGGGACCGGTACCCCCTCTTGCGGCAGGGTCTCTCTGGCAGGGCCAGAATAAGGGTTGCAGGTGGCAACTCCACTCCGTCCACACCCCCCTGAGATCCTTTTGCCTGTGGAGCTTTTCTCCTCTGCTCCCCTCCTGGGCCTTCTTGGTTGGACTTTGACCGGGGACAGAGCCGGCTATAACTCAACTCTGCCCTAATCCCCTGTCTCGAGGCCTGAGACCGGGAACCGCAGACCCCTGAGCCGGCCGCAGCCTTGTGCTGTCAGACCGTCTCAAAGACTCACGACTAAAGACACGGTTATAAAAATGGCCTCAGATTATTTATGATTCTATTAAGTGCTACAGTAAAGTGCTTCCTCCACGCTCACTCACTACATGGTTCCCCCTGACTATTGGTTCCCCCCAACTCCTCTATTCGAGGTCGGGGCAGCACTATGGTGCTTTAGACCTCCCTGCAGAACGGGAGTGGTGTAGTGCTGAGTGTGTGGTTGGGGTCCTGTGTGGTGCTCCATCCTTACCTCGGAGAGGAGATACCACACCTCGTTCTGAGGTGCTGTACCCCTGTGGCGACTGAACCCTCAGGTTCGCGGGCTGCAATAGAGTAAAAGATTGGTACATTTCAGACATTCAAAAAATTTTAAATGCTTTGTAAACAATAAACAATCTTCCCTTTATGGGAGGCTCAGATACTTTAACATTACAGGATATATGGTATAAACATATTCAACATTAAAGAGACACTATGCATGTAGAAAAATATTATAGAAAAAGTGTTAGCTCAGCAGCATGAGGGACCTGTCCAAAACCCTCAACGTAAGCCCTGGGGTGGCTGCAGGGCATAAAGATCCCGAGTTGGACCTCCAGTAGAGCCACAACCAGACAGGTTTTGCTTCTGAGGTCAGAGGTAGAGATGATTTTGCATACAACCAATAGGGGGCACCTAAATAGGTGCAAACTATGTACAATGTTAGTCTGTCTACTGCTCAATGTCCGCAGGGACAAATGTTTGTTTCAGATAAACCGGGTGTAAAAAGGAACATGAAAACAAATAAAAGTTCACACAACAGGGAGGTGCATCCTCCGGGGCTGCTCAACAGTGGTATCCCCACTGGGGAAAAGGCTCGTGCTTGCCGACGGAGCCTGACCGGTCCTCTGCGACCAGGTGTGTGGATGCATCTTCTTTAAACACCCTGTGGACATCCAGGGCATACCACCCACGCTCCCCGTGGTGGCGGGAGTAGGACACCAGATCACCCGGGTAGAGGCTCCGGCCAGGGTGGCACTGCTGCAGCCGCGGCTCGACGTCCCGCCGGTTGACGAAGACGTCCCGGTTAAACTGTGGGCTACGGATGAAGCCCCATCCTGCCTCCTGGTGGAAGCGCACGATAAGGCCTTCCTCCCGGGGGCTTGGACGGGTGGCCTCCGCCTGACGGGCCTTTGTTGTAGCAGCTTTGGCGCGCACCTCCAGGCGCTCACAGCGGATCCTCCTCTCTCGCCGCTCCTTCTCGAGCTGGAGGAGCTCCTTATGGCAGAACTCCTCCCACCTCCGCGCTTCAGACAGGGTCTCCCGGAGGAAGCCCATCAGGTCCCCCCCCTGGTTGTTCCAGGCAAACTCTTCTGCCGCCGGGCAGGCGACTGGAGGTGTGGGCAGCGGCAATAACAGGGGGCGTTGCGGGCCCTCTATTGGTGCGGACCGGTCCGGGTTGGGGCAGGTGTGCACCCAGGAGAGTGCAGGGTTCTCCGGATTGGGAGTCGGGAGGCATAGTAGGCCTCTGGGAGTGGCGGTGGCTTGGGCCTCGACCTCCAGAGCCATGAGTTGCACCCAAACGATGGCACCCGGGGACAGGGGTGACGGCAGGAGATCTAGGAGGGCTTCGGTGCATCCCGCGCCCGGGATAGAGGTTTCGGCCTTACCCGCTCTTGGGCTGCACAGGACCTCCTGGGCTTCCTCCGCCTGGGCTGGGGCCTCAGTAGTCAGGCGCGACGAGCTCTGGTGGCGGGCCCTGATCTAGCGCAGCACCTCTTCTCTACATTCGGCAGCGGCCAGTTGTTGGGCCTCTTCGACCCTCCGGGTCAGATCCTGCGTTTCACCGCGGAGGAACTCGGCCTCCTCCATGGTCAGGTGTATTCCCTCCATAGTGAGGGAGGTGGCAGCTGGTGGGCCAGCGACGGAGGGCATCTCCTTCGCGGCGTCCATCTCTGCTGCAGGGTGCGGTCTCTCTAGACTTGTTGTGGCTACACCCTGTCTCCTCCTCCTTTTGGGGCGGCTCCGGGGCGGCTAGCTGACGGGCACTCCTTGGGACGTCCCATCCATCTTGACGGACACTACTATGCGGACAGTCTCTGATGCAAGGGGCGGTCTGTATTTTTGGCGCCATTGGAGAGCCAGGCCCACGATAGGAGGTCTTAGGTGGCTGTCGTTTTTGCACATAATGGCGTCCGTTGTTCTTGGGCGGACGCCACATTGTGTGTATAAAGACAGTCTTTTGTGAAACGAGCACAGTACCCAGCGGCAATGGGGATTAACTTCTTCCGTTGCTGCGGGCACGCAATCCTGCCGACTACGCCAAGTTTGTGATGCCCTCCCTGAGCCGTTTGGGGGGTGTACTCGGACGGCGTGCCGGTGGTATGGTGTGGCGGGATGTCGTCGTGGCCGTGGCCCAGTCCGTACCCAGGGCTGTCACAATAAATAGATGGGCTATTGGATGAGTGGTTGTTCGACTACGCCACCTGTGGTTTCTGGTGAAGGCCACCAGCACTGCAACAGTCCTCTGAGGCTGATGTTCTGGCAGCCTGGTTGGTACTACTCCCCACAGGTGGAGCGGCGCCTCAGGGCAGCGTAAGAAGAGAGAGGGGGTATACAGAGTAGAGCGCTGGCGGGTGCAGAGCCGCGGAGGAATGAACAGTCAGAGGCAGTAATTGAAGTCATCCAAGTCTTTACTCACAGTTGTGCTTTCTCAGCTCAGAGCTTCTCTCTGCTGTCACACGGCGAGCTGCGGCCGCCAGGGTGGGTTTCAGCACACTCCGGGTAGTTCAGGTGCACTTGACAGGACCCACGCTCTGGTGTGTTCCTCTCTCTGGTTGTACTTGTACCGCCTTGTGTCCCCCACTGAGGCCCGTACAGGTACTGCGATGTCCTATATGGGTAACTTGTAGCTCCAGTACCGACTGGGTGCCCTTTTTGGTGACTGTGGTGTGAACGTGGCGTTAGGCCAGGTCCCTCTGGATAAACGCAGATTAAGGAATACAGGTGGCGACTCCGCTCTGTCCGTATCCCCCTGGGATCCACTTAAGCCTCCAGACTTTTCTGACAGGAACGTGAAGTGCAAAGTCAGATAATCGGGGACCGGTACCCCCTCTTGCGGCAGGGTCTCTCTGGCAGGGCCAGAATAAGGGTTGCAGGTGGCGACTCCGCTCCGTCCGCACCCCCCTGAGATCCTTTTGCCTGTGGAGCTTTTCTCCTCTGCTCCCCTCCTGGGCCTTCTTGGTTGGACTCTGACCGGGGACAGAGCCGGCTATAACTCAACTCTGACCCAATCCCCCGTCTCGAGGCCTGAGACCGGGAACCGCAGACCCCTGAGCCGGCCGCAGCCTTGTGCTGTCACACCGTCCCAAAGACCCAAGACTAAAGACACGGTTATAAAAATGGCCTCTGATTATATATGATTCTATTAAGTGCTAAAGTAAAGTGCTTCCTCCACCCTCACTCACTACATGGTTCCCCCTGACTTTTGGTTACCCCCAACTCCTCTATTCTGGGTCGAGGCAGCACTATGGTGCTTTAGACCCCCCTGCAGAACAAGATTGGTGTAGTGTTGAGTGTGTGGTTGGGGTCCTGTGTGGTGCTCCATCCTTACCTCGGAGAGGAGATACCACACCTCGTTCTGAGATGCAGTACCCCTGTGGCGACTGAACCCTCAGGGGCGCCACAAATGTAACACCAAATGTGTAAAGAGGGTCCAATGCCCCTGCAATATCCAAGTCCAGTTCAATCTATTTTAGCTAGCACATATAAAGAACATCTATGCATAGGTATAAATAGCAATTGAAAAAAAGTGCATGTGACAGGGGGCAATGTAGAAAATTAATAATGCCAGCAAATCCAAAGTTCATATAAAAGCACAGGTCTAGTAGTTCAAAGCTCAAATAGTCTATAGTAGAAAAAGACCTGTACTGAAACACAGTCTACCTGTTAGTAGACAGCACAGAACCCACTTATACAATACAAGCAGAATGGTTGCTGATAGACCTGTGCATCATCAGTGGCTTCTGGTAGACCTGTACATGATCAAATGGATGAGGGAAGAGCCTGTTCTCCTGTTATGTATATGCTCCTGCCCCAGCATCAGCACATCAAACTCCATAAAACAGACACATTACCTTTGCAGATGATTTTTTTGTGTTTACCAGTGTAATCAGACCCAAATTTAAAATAATGCTTTGTAAAAATAATATCAAGAAGTCACATCAAAACTCCAATCTTCATATCAGATCCAGTGTTATCTTGGTATAATTTATTACGTATAACAGTAAATCCTTTATCATTTTGAACACAAGTATATCAACTTTTTAAATCTAAAGAACAAATCAAAGTGACTTCTGAGATATCCAGAGTATTAATACACTGCAAAAATCATTTGTAGCTAATGATAGGTGCATTTGTATCCTTATATCAATATAAGTCTTTGTCTAATGCCAAGATGTCTCATGTTCTATGGACTTTGATTAAAATTTGGGCAAACAAGTCCTTGTGAACTTAGGGTTAAAATATTGTTTCTTCAGTCTATATTTAATGCTATCGCCATTATTTTTTACTAGATGGATGGCATTGAATTGAAGTAAAAAGAATATTGCATAATTATTTACCTATCATTAGAATGAGGGACTGGAGATTTCCATTCCCAATCACAATCCACTGCTCTTCTTGGCACAATATATGCATCTGCATCATGTGCACATAAGTATTGGAAGACGACCACCATACCAACTACCACTGCATAAACTAAACTACTATCAGTTCCCAGTGGAGACGTGGCTGTGCTAATTTCATCTTATAATTTATTTATGTTAGTGAGCAAACCTTGATTGTGAGAAAAGTAAAATGCGATTCCGCAGCTGCCAATTCAGAGATGGAGACAAGGCCAGCAATATCCAACCACTCCACTGGCAGAACAGGCTACAATATATCAACATAATTCATTTCTGGCATTCAGAAAATATTTGGGAGCAGAGTTGTAAAGATTAATGTAGGATTTAGTTTGGAGTGGATATTTATTGTAAGAAACAAACATGATGTGAGTCATGTCTTAAAATCATTTCACTTTAAAGTAATTTTTCTTAAATGGTCACTGTGCTTTCAGACCACTAGATCTCATTTGATGTATTATGAGATGAACTTTAATATAAGTTGGTGTGCATGCAGCATGTAAGCGTGTGTTCACACTGGCCCCCAAACAGACAAAACCCAAGATAAAAACATAATAAGCAAATACCCCGCAGTAAATAGATAAATATCAATAGTGCATGAAAATAATATAGGATGCTTAATTAACATAATTTTGATTTTAAAAAAAAGTAAAAGCCACCCCACACGTCAAGGTGACCCTATTCGGGACAGTCCTAACCTCTATTATTAAAAGCTTACCATTTGTCAAGTGACGTACATTTGAATAAGTCCAATATGACTAACCAGATTAATTACAGGTTTTGGTATAAATTATATTACCACATGTCAAACAATTTACCAGTTGGTGCAGTAGATTCTAAGAAAACCAACAGATGCAACATTGATGATCTACATGTTTTGAGTCTGTGTATTTGAATAATTAATTGAAAGGGGGTGTGTTCAAAATAATAGCAGTGCGGAGTTCAATTAGTGAGGTCAATCATTCTGTGAAGAAACAGCTGTGAATCAGGTGGCCCTTATTTAAGGATGAAGTAAGTATTTGTGTACATTTCTCCTTGAAAGCCTGATAAATATGGTTCGTTCGAGACATTGTTCAGAAGAAATGCGTACTTTGATTAAAAAGTTGATTGGAGAGGGTAAAAGTTATAAAGAAGTGCAATGATAGGCTGTTCAGCTAAAATGATCTGCAATGCTTTAAAATGGAAGACTACCATTCGAATGAGAAAAAAGGAAAGTATGATCCAGCATATCAGGCTAGTTTCTTAAAATAAAACATAGCTTTTATTGTGCTCATTAAAACATTGCTACACATCAATTGTCCATGTGGTGCACTACAAGGATCAGGACCTACGCGTTTCAACGTTTAAGTCTTAATCAGTTGTGTATTTACCATTCGAATGGATCGAATGATAGTCAGAATGGCAAAGGCTCAGCTAATGATCAGCTCCAGGAGATCAAAGACAGTCTTAAGTTACCTGTGAGTACTGTGACAGTTAGAAGACGTCTGTGTGAAGCAAATTTCTTAGCAAGAAGTGCCTGCAAAAAGTACGAAAAGTGGACAGTAGAAGATTGGAAATGGGTGATTTGGAGTAATGAGACGAAAGTCAATAGACTAGGCTCTGATGAGTGCAAATAGGTCTGGAAAAAACAAGGTAAAAAGGGGCTAACGGATTGAGAAATTGAAGGAACTGTCAAGTTCAGTGGAAGAAGCCTGATGATATGGGGTTGTTTCACAGCCAAAGCCATTGGATATTTCACCATGATCAATGGTGGTCTCAGTGCTGAGCTATATATTGAAAATCTTGGCATTCATATGACTCAAATAGATTCTTTATCAAATTTTAATAGGGGAAATGAAGTACAAAAAAAAAAGTAAAAACGTTTCGGTCACAGTTGACGTTCATTAGTGTACTAAAATAAAATACAAGTGTGAGGTCACAGTAAAAATAGTCATGTATCAAAGGGAAAATAACAATGACAATATCAGTAAACAACAGGAATCAACACATGTCAATGGGTACAAAGGGATGGGGACAAACATTGCCCCTCAACATGCTAACTGTTATATGTCCACATTTGAGGACAGGGTTGTCTACCCCAACCCTTTGTACAAATCACAATCCATTTTATGGAAACGTTATATAGATGATATATTCTGCATATGGGGGGGCACGCCCAAGACCCTTAATGAATTTTTTGCTACAATCAATGCCGCCTGGGATGGACTGCGAGTCACCATTTTCTTGAGCACAGACTCAATTCATTTCCTAGACACCATGAGCCTTAAAGATAAAGATGGCCAACTTTCCTCTGATCTTTATATTAAACCTACTGACCGAAACGGACTATTGCACTACAACAGCCTACATCCTAAATCCACTATCACCTCAGTCCCCAAGTCCCAATTCCATCGTGTCAGAGGCACTGGCAGTAATCCCTCCACCTGTGACATTAGACTCAAGGAGATGCAACAAAAATTTGAGGAAACGGGCTATCCTCTTGACTTGTTACAACAATCCATGCAATCTCCAATTTGTACATGCACCCCAACATCTAACCGGATCCCGTTTGTACATAAATACCATCCGACAGCATTCATACTCCATAAAAAAATCTGACAACACTGGAACATTCTTAAAAGCGCCTATCCATCTGTACCTGAATTAAATTATCCTTCCCTCCCATGTTTCAAAAGAGACCCTAATATTAAAGATCGTCTCATCCATGCCGATTTTGGCATGGCAAAAAGCTCGCCATGCCAGGGGTTTCTGGAGACACCAAAGACTGGTACGTTCCCTTGTCATCAGTGCTACCAATGTGGCAACATTCTCGGTGGGAGCACCATATATCATCCTCACTTGGGTAAACAATATCCCATCAAAGATTATCACATGATTAATTCCACTTTTGAAGTATGCCTCATCAAGTGCCCCTGTGGCCTTATTTATATAGGTAAAATGACCCAGCCCATTAGGGATCGTATTTCTAAGCACAAGTCCACCATACGCTAAAAGAATTTGCTGCTCCCATTACCATACCATTTTGCATCGGCCAATCATTCAGTGTTTCAATTGAAATTTCAGGTGATTGAGCATGTCCCTCCACCACGACGTGGAGCGGACTGCATTCGCATGCTCAAATACAGGGAGGCCTACTGGATACACAAATTGCAATCTTTAAGTCCTAGAGGTCTTAACAGGGAATTTGACCTCCTCTTGTACACTTGAACGGTTCATAGTTGTGATTACTACGACATTGTTCTACTTAAAGCCCCCTACATGTTTTGTAATAATCTCTTTGAGACTTGTTCCTGTGCCATCACTGTCTCAGCAATGTATATGACCCAATTATGCTAGTTTTTGACTCTGACCATAAGAATTTCCAGTGAATATGTTCGATTCCATTATGATGGTTCTCCCTGAAGATAACTTGATATAAGGAATAGTATTTGCATAAGTACTGATTGATCTATTCATATGTCTAACATATACCTTGTTATTTTCTAGAATCTGCCTTAACATCCACATTTCCCCTCCTGATTCCCATCCTACACCTCCGGACCATCCCTTACAACCTTGGTTCCACCCATTCTTGTCATCCCCAGTAATGGACGCTATCTGTAGCACTGTGGAACGCATAATATCGGTGGTGGAATGCACTCGGTGCGTCACCTCCGCCCATGTGATCCACCGACATCCAATAAGACCTGTCGACGTCATCGTGGCGTCATTTCCGGTCTTGCAGGTTAGGACCTGCAGGACCGGAAATGACACCACGATGACTGGAGCACATCCACGGCGTATGCATCACACTGACACCAATCCTGGGCTCCTAATTGCCTCTAGATTCTGCCCAGTCTCTATTTAAATGCCCTTCTAGCATTTCTCTCCTGACGCCAAAAGGAACAAACGGTGGATACCGTGCTCCCACTGCCAGGACTTCCTCCTCCACTTTCAGTTTGCACTAGGGGTATTTTTCCCCTGCTTCTACCATTCCTGCTATTAGACTGGTACTTCCATTAAATCTATATACTCACCTTCTTTATGTATCCAGAGCTACCGCTCCTTTGGACACCTGTCCATTACAGGCTCACCGGTTACAATTTACTGGTACGCTTTTCATCCTTTTTTCTTTTTCCTTCCCCTTTTTCCCTGTCCCCATCCCTTTGTACCCATTGACATGTGTTGATTCCTGTCGTTTACTGATATTGTCATTGTTATATTCACTTTGATACATGACTATTTTTACTGTGACCTCACACTTGTACCACCATTTATTTCTGTTTTGTTATTTTATTTTGGTACACTGATGAAGGTTAACTGTGACCGCAACATTTACTTTTATTTTTTGTACTTCATTTCCCCTATTAAAATTTGATAAAGAATCTATTTGAGTCATATGAGTGCCAAGTTTTTCAATATAGACTATTGGCTTTGGACCTTAATTGTGCACCAACCCACTCCAGGAGTGCGGTAGTTTTTTGTATACTCAGTGCTGAGCTATGTGTGAGTATCCAACAAGACAAGTTACTTTGCACACTCCAGTACTATGGGTATGAATAGGATGACATAGTGTTCCAGCAGGACAAAGACCAGAAGCATACATCGAGATTGGCGAAAAAATGGTTCAATGACAATGAAGTAGAGGTGCTGGATTAGCCTCCACAGTCCCCAGACCTCAACCCAATTGAACCCTTATGGGTAGAGTTGAAGAAAAAGCTGTATACATACCCAAGTGAGTCGACCAGTATGCACCAACTTTGGGAATGTGTAGAAGAGACCTGGGATCAGATTTTGGTCAAGACATAATTGAATCTGATCAAGAGCATGCCCAGAAGGATTCAGGTAGTGTTGAAAGACAAAAATGGATTTATAAAATATTTAAACAATAATAAAAATTTAAATTTAGATTTTTAGGAGCAAAACAGTAACAATGCAGTGACATGACAAGAATCTGCATAACTAATCATAGGCAAAATAGTAGCAAGTCAAATTTATGTATGAGATAGCCAAGATGATTGTCTATAAAATAATGGTAGTCTCATGTTCGAAGTAGTAGTGGATAGTGAGATATAGAGCTTGAAAGTCAAAAGTTCAAAACATTGTTACCCTTTTGCTCATCACTGTATATATAGCGCTGTCCTCAGTAGTGTAGCTACCAGGAGGGCAGAGGGTGAGGTCACCCCAGACCCCTGAATCAGAGAGGCCCACCCGAATCTTACACCACTCCAAACTGTATCTGTGTGGGCAGCACACCAATACAGTTAATCTTTACATTCTGAATGGCCCCACTATCTTTGCAACCCATATACTATACAATACCATCAATTTTTGTGTTCCAACAGTCTTAGAGGGATCTATCCACTGTGGGTTAGTGTCAGACCAATAGCGGTGGTTTTGTTTGCTAACTTCACCATTCACAGAAAAGTTTGCCTCATCACTGAACATAATGTTCTGTGTAAACTGAGGGTCCTGTTCCAATTTTTGTTTTGCCCATTCTGCAAATTCAGTGCGCCGATCTGGGTCATCCTAATATCCGCCGAAGGGATGTTTGACTGATGCCACTCTCCAGTGACATGCGGCGAGTTCTACGCTGTGGGCTCTTGCTGAATGAAGCTAGGACAGCCACTGATGTTTCTTCATTAATGACAGTTTTCTTGAGTCCACATTTTGGCAAATCCAACACTGAACCTGTTTCATGAAATTTGGCAAGCAGTTTGCTAACTGTAGCATGGGAGATGGGTGGTCTCGTAGGGTGTCTTGCATTGAAATCTGCTGAAATGACCCGGGTACTGCGTTCATCAAACATCAACACAATTTCTATCCGCTCCTCATGTGTTAACCTCTGCGACATGTCAATGGCTGTAAACAAAGAGAAACTTGTAAGTAACTCATGAAAGAATAAAGTTACGTTAAAACCAAGCACACCATTGTTTTTCTTATGAAATTCTCAATAAGTCTGATGTGTCACATGACCCTTTTCCCATTGAAAAAAATAAAGTTGGATCCAAAATGGCTGACTTCAAAATGGCCACCATGGTCACCACCCATCTGGAAAAGTTTTCCCCCGCCGATATACTAATATGCCACAAACAGGAAGTTGATATCACCAACCATTCCCATTTAATTTAGGTGTATCCATATAAATGGCCCACCCTGTAGTGTCCTCTCCAATTTACTGCCCATTTATCATACAACAGTATATCCACCTCCCAATCCAACCATAGATATCATCTAATCCTTTGTATTACTTGGATATTTGGGTTATTGTTGTGGATTTATCACTGCTAAAATCAGTAGAAATTACACCTGAATTACATTGTATGGCAGTAATGACATTGTGTCACCTTGTAAAAGGTTTCAGAGGTCAAGGTAGATAATTAAAGTCCATTTCATCTATATGCTAATGAATTGGCTGCGTGGCCTGGTCTGGTCCCTTTAAATAACATCTGCTGCTCCTGTTGATGACACCACGGAATGTTGTGGTTTCTGGCTCCGCCCCCTTGCATTATGACATCACACACATTATATAAGGAGCTGCAGAGACAACATTCCATCTGAAAGTTGCAGTTATTGGAGAGAGAGGTAAGTCGGCTCTATGTCACCTCTTGTTGTGTCCTTCATTCTCTTCTTTCATCTATTTCTCATTTATTTTTTATTCATTAAGGATTCTTTATTCTATATAATACAACAGGTCCAAAATGAATACTGAGCCCCTCAGATTAGGTGACGTCCATGTTTTACAGCATTTCTTCCAATAGTAAAGACAGATACATCCCGTCACATCCTATATATCCAAGTGCAGAAATGACAGTGATTTACCGATTCTCCATCACATCTTATTGGTTTCTGACTTACTTGCTCATCACATCCATAGAATAGTTATAGAATAATTATAATTGAAAGAATCCCCTCAGCCATAACTGGAACACAACAACTTCTCAATTTTTGGGCCATGTATTGTTTTACAATCATTCAAATCTGGGAGATGAACGTTATATCCTGTAAAGCGAACACATGTAACCTGAAGATGCAGTAATTATGTAATTGTCTGGTGTTATTGAGACATATAGTGATATACAATCCAGATCAAAAATTTAAATCCAACCAATATTGGGAAATACCTGTACAACACCAATGTATATACATATTAACTCCATATATAGTGAAACTATTTAAATAGTTCCCCATATTGGTAGGATTCCTATTGTTTGATCTCTAGTGTATTGAGCAATGCACTTCAATGGAAGCTGGCAGTAACAGCCACCACTTGGAAGATCACAGAATGTTGGGGTTGTTGATTCCGCCCCCATTAGATACTTCATGTGATGTCACTGAATGTTATGGTTATTAGCTCTGCCCACATTAGCTCTTATTTTTCATGTCATGGAATGTTCTCGTTGCTGGTTTTGCCCCAATCATCTACTATTTGTAATGTTTTGGTTGTTGGTCCCTGATTTGGCACCCAGATAAGCCAAGCTGAAGGATGATGATAATGGACTTTATCTTGTTACCTCATGAACATTCTTGGCGTTGCCCCTCAGGAGGTGGCCAGTTGACATTTAGTTGTGTTCAACTATATAAAGTGTGCTGCTTATCTGATGGTTAGTGCTGCGCTCACTCATTACTAGTGATGGGCGAGCACTAAAATGCTCGGGTGCTCATTGCTTGAGCCAAGCACATTCGAATACTCGGTTGCTCGACTCGAGCAATGAGCCCAATGTAAGTCTATGGGAAATTCAAGCATTTTTCAGGCGGTTCCCTCCAGCGATCTGCAGAGGGCCTAAAAATTGCCCAAATCGAAGGGAACAGTGCTTAAATGGCATGGGAACAGCATGGGGAAGACCCCTGGAAGCATTTCTGACTCCCAAGTCACTGCTGCCAACAATGTTGTCAGAGGTACTACGCCACTTTTACGGACACACAATAAAACACAAAAACGAAACCAAAATGGATTTTCCTGGGAAATATGTTAAGGAACATCCTTTCCATGGTAATGACTTGTATATAAGGCAAAATAAATAACCAAAAACAAAAATACTCCTCCACATCTTGGTCTATGTTCACAAGTAGCGTTTTTGATGCGTTTTTGCACTTTTGCATTGCTTTCAACCGTGACAAATGCATTCACCGGGAAATGTCATTTTGACATTTTACAACCTTATCTGGCCATGTGGTGTGTGAGACATGATCAGACATATCCTGTTTCATTTATGAAGGAGGGACTCTGAAAGTCACAAAGCCTATTTTTATAGGGCCATCAGGCAGCCTTTACTACTTTTAAAGGGTCAGCAGTCGGCCCTCGCTATTCTTAAAGAGCCATCAGCCGGCTATGCTTTGTCATTCCCATTACTAAAGATTGGGTCTTCTATACTGTTATTGCATATGCAGTGAGTGGCAGGTCTGCCCAAAATTTGGATACACCCCAATACCCCTTTGAAAATTTGGATGCATCCCAATACCCCTTTGAAAATTTGGACGCACCCCAAAACCCCTTTGAAGTGACTTAGAGGATGTTCCCATAATTAGGAAGTGGGTCTCCCATACTGTTTGCCTATGCAGTGAATGCAAGGGTTGCCAAAAATTTGGAGGCACTCCAATGCCCCTTGGAAGAGACGTGGAGGTCAGAGGGCCTCCTGAAAACAATGTTCCCATTATTAGGAAGTGGGTCTCCCATTGTGTTTGTCTATGCAGTGAATTCAAGGGTTGCCAAAAATGGGCACTCGGCATGATGGGAGGAAGGAGGTTCAGGGTGAAGAATATGTGATCCAGACTGACGGCTACTGAGAATTGACTGTGTGGAAGACAGGGTGGTGGTGGTGGTGGCTAAGTGACTGGAAGCATTATCTGCTATCCAACCAATAACCTTTTCACACTGCTCTGTATTCAATAGTGGTGTTCTGCGGTCCCCTATTAATTGGGACAGGAAGGTCGAGCGAGAAGATGTGGGTGTTTGTTGTGGCACAATTTCAGATTGCCCACGACCTTGGCCTCTGCATGCACCATCACATCAACTTCCCCGTCCCTTGCCACGTGCCTTGCCCATCTTAAATAAAGGACAATATCTTCCACGCTCACCACAAATGGCTGAATTTGGAGCGAACTTATATGTGATCCGTGTGACGGACAAACCACAGTTTTAAATAGCTGGCCTGTAGGTGACTATTTTGAACAGCAAACTTGTGTCAATAGCTTCACTGACACACTGAAATTTTTTTAATGGAGGCCAGAAATGGCAGTATTTTCAGTGCAAATATATGTGATCTGTGCGACGGACAAATCACAGTTTTAAATAGCTGGACCTGGCTGTATTCTGCAATGCCAACAAGCAAATAGCGCAGAAAAACGGTGTTCTCTGGTTTGCATTTTAAGCAAATAATGAGGATTAAGATCCAAAATAAAATTATTCCTGGCCACTGAGACCTGGGCCTATTTCTAGAAATATTTAACAGCAGCAGCAGACAAAACTGGAATGGAGCCTCTGTGCTATATGCACTGCAGTCTGCTATATACACTGCCTGCCTGATATCTCTGCAGATGGATTAGTCCTCAGAAGGACTGTTTGTTGAGATGGATATGTGTCTCTAATATCGTTTTGTATACCTACACTAACTAGAAACAAGAAAATCTCTCCCTAGCTCAGCAGCACCTCTCCCTACACTGTCTGATTCTGGAGTGACTGTGACAAGCACGGCGGTGCCAGTTCTGATATAGACCTGATGACGCTGTGCAGCCATCCAATCACTATAATGCCACAACCACCATGGCTGCAGCATTACAATGAGTGGCAGGCAATCCCTGCATGTTGATTGGCGCTCTAAAGAGCACCATATATGCAGGGAGGGGACCCGAGCGCCCGCCGAGCAACCTGGAAATACTCGTCGAGTGCCGAGCATCTCGAGTAGTGAGATGCTCGAGCGAGCACCGAGCAGTAGCGAGCATGCTCGCTCATCACTACTCATTACATGTAAGTGCATTACTCTGTCTGGGTCTCCTACCACATCCAAAATATATTGAACCCCATATTAGAGCCACCACTCCTGAATTTGTCTCTTCCTATCCTACCCCTGGTATATGGGGAGAGATATCTACTCCTGTGGGAGGGATAGTTTATAGTGGCGTGGATGGAGCACACTTGATCACTCCAAAAAATAAACCAGGAGGAGATAGACAGGATGACTGAGGCACAATTGTCACCTCAGGCCTCCACCTATCCTGGACAGGTTGGGAGTTAAACTAGCAAATAAACTAAATAAATATGCTAATATAATGAATGGAATAGTGAAACAATAAGTTCTATTCATACTCTTAATGAGGAGGCTGCTCAGGTTAGGAAGGTGGCCCTTCACAGAATTACCCTTAACTACCTGTTAGCAATTGAAGGTGGAACTTGTGCTGTTATAGCTGAGGAATTCTGCTTCTGGATTGAAGATGCACATGATTAAAATGAGAGAAACATGGACATGGTAAAAGAGCTGCAACAAAAAGCTAGAGACATACATCCAAGGAGGGATGGAATTCCATCTCCTGGATGGAGTCTATCAGAGTTTGGTTAAACAATATACTCTTAACTTTGCTAAAGCCAATAGTGGTAGTGATAAGATTGATTGTATTCATCTTGATTGCCTGGAAATTATTAATGTGATGTGTTTCTCATTGCAGAAAATGAATTATACTTTGGAATCACTGTCGACACAGACAGAAGAGGACCAATAATATGTCCGCCCCTGATTTTAACCATAGGAAGGATGACACTACAGCTACAGAGGTGACCGTCTGATAGCCTAGCTCGACTACCCACCTCTCCTGAAGACCCTTTCAGCCTTTTGAGACTTGGGTGGAGGACATCATCTCTGAAAATAGGGTCCCAGAGCTGCACCCCAACAGTTTGAGCAGCACTCTCACTCTCCGGAGTGTTTCTTGTGGTGGGATGCAGGTCTGGACAACAGTCGTCTGTCGTCCTTCTATTAGATAGATAGGAATGAATGTATGTGTGTGTATGCTTTAATAAAGATTGAGGAATGCTTAGATGAAATGACAACTATAAGGCAGCCAGGAATGGATGTCAGACATCCCATCATCTATGCAGGCTAGCTGCATACTTTGTGTAGTACGGGCTGTCAAAGGGGTCATTTCACAATAGGCAGGAACATAGGTAGCGCAGGTCTGGACCGCTGTCGTCATCCTATTAGGTAGATAGGAATGAATGTATGTGTGTCTATGCTTTAATACAGATTGAGTGAATGCTTAGATGAAATGGCAACTATAAGGCAGCCAGGAATGGATGTCAGACATCCCATCATCTATGCAGACTAGCTGTATACTTTGTGTAGTACGGGCTGTCAAAGGGGTCATTTCACAATAGGCAGGAACATAGGTAGCTAGGTTACATAATGTGTAATAATGAAACTATCAAAGGGTGAGGTACTGTGGAAGAAATGACAATTCCATTGTCCTCCCTTTGATCTTAATATCTCTACATTTTGTATAATAATTAGAAAATGTTCAATAAAAACAATTTGAACAAGAAATAGAATATCTTTTCGTGACTCCTTCATGAACATTGTGTATACTAAATACTAAAATACTGTAAGAGCCGCCCCCGGCTGAGCCAAGCTGAAGGGGGAGAATGGACTTTATCTGGTCACTTCATGAACATTCTTGATGTTGTCCCTCAGGAGGGGCCAGTTGGCATTGTAGATGTGTATAACCTTATAAAATGTGCTGCTTATCTGATGGTTAGTGCTGCGCTCACTCATTACATGTAAGTGCATTACTCAGTCACTAAGCGCTCGCTCACACAGTTATCGATTCTCTCATGCGAGAGAATAGGGCCGATTATGCTGATGTCACTTGGAGCAAACTCTGTCAGAGTTTGAGCCAAGTGTAATCTTAGGCCACGTTCACACATACAGTATTTGGTCAGTATTTTACATTAGTATTTATAAGCCAAAACCAGGAGTGGAACAATCAGAGGAAAAGTATCATAGACACATGTGCACCACTTCTGCATTTTTCACCCACTCCTGGTTTTGGCTTACAAATGCTAATATAAAATACTGACCAAATACTGAACATGTGAACGTTGCCTTAGTGTGATCTAACTCTGTTGCATAAGAGAATCGTATCATAGGTGCGGAAAAGACAGAGAACTTTTTAGTTCTCCATCTTCTCTATTCTCTGTGTCCACGGTAATGGGACTGCACTTGGATGACATCCGAGTGCAGTCTGATATTTTACAAGCATGCTACAATTTTTTTTCTCATGCCGTATCTACATGAGAAAAAAATTGCAGATCTGCACTGCCCCGTATTATAACATTGGGCCTACTGCTACCTGATAAAACATCGGATAGCACTCAGCTATGTTATATTGTCCTGTGAGCGGGCCCTTATTGTAATAAACTAACTTTCTTTTCCCTTGCAACAGCTGTCATAACATTGGTTTATTATCCAAACATGACCCCCGTCTATTACTGAGAGCTGTAGAAGACCATGTACACTCCAGCAGTAATCACTTACATTTCCTTTGTGTAATATGATTAGAGTTGAGCCACCCCCCCGTAGTGTTCAGGTTCGGTTCGGTTCGTAGAACACCGGTATGTTCGCCGAACTGTTCGTCGAACACCGTTAAAACCAATGGCAGGCAAACAAAAACACATAGAAACACATAGAAAACACCTTCAAAGGTGTCCAAAAGCTGACAAACTGCTCAGAAGACACAACTAACACATGGAAAAGTGACAAGTACATATAGTCATGCGAAAAGAAAAAAGGTGGAGGAGTAAAAGGAGGGGGAGATACAGATATAGGCATGTCATGCCCTTCTAAAATCAAGAAAGGCTGGAGTAAAAATCTAAAATCAGCCTACCAACACCCAGACGTCGTGACAAGAAAATTAAAAAAAGAAATATCTTTAGGTAGAATGGCGGTTCCATGCAGAACACTTTCCTTACAAGACGTAGTGGTATCCCCGTTGGGAGTCGTGCCAAAAACGGAACCCAATTCATTCGGACTAATCCACCATTTGTCATATCCAAGGGGCAGGTCAGTAAACGACAACATCAACGTGGAACCTGGTACAGTAGTATATACTGTACATCCTTTGACAAGGCAATCAGGCGGGTCAAGAAGTTGGGAAGGGCCACCCTAATGGCCAAAACAGACGTTGAGGGGGCGCCTATTGGGCTGCTTCTGGGAAGGAGCATACTATATAGATCGCTGTTTGCCCATGGGGTGCTCCAGATCCTGCTCACTATTTGAGGCGTTTAGTTGCTTCCTCGAATGGGTTGTCATGGACGTTTCTAAGGGGGCACATATTATCCATTACCTCGACAACTTCTTATGCCTGGGCCCAAAAGATTCACCACAGTGTGAATACACGCGGCAGTCCACCTGTGAGAAGGAGAGAGCTGGAGGGAGAGCGGACACCACAGAGCCGAGGAGTTACATTGATGACATCTTAATAATCTGGACTGAGTCTGAACGAGAACTTCTAAATTTCCATGACGAATTCAATACATTTCATCCCACCATAAACTTGACATTGGACTACTCAAAAACGGAAATCAACTTCCTGGATATCACCATAAAAATTCAAAATGGTTCAATCCAGACCTCGGTGTATTGGAAACCTATTGACCATCCCACACACCTCAGACGGGGACAGCTGTCACCCAAAATACATTAAAAAGTCCATCGTCTACAGTCAGGCCCTTAGATATAATTGTATCTGTTCCAGCCCAAAGGACAGGGATAACCACTTAAACCATGTTAAAAAAGACAATTTTAAATCAAGGCTACCACCCCACCTCCTTTGATGATCAGATCATTAGGGCCACAAGGATCCCTAGAAGTCAATTACTTCAATACGGAGAAAAAGAGGAAAATAATTGTCTTCCTCTGGTGGTGACCTACAACCCACAGCTTGAGGTACTAAGAAAAACTGCTAAAAAACATCATATCCTAGGGTTTGGAGCGGATGGATTCTGTTTCAGGACTCACCTGATTTTCATGACCTATTCTAATAGTTTCAACAGATGCTTGCGATTGGGTTCATAATTAGTCACAACGGCATAAGGACCCCCCCTCCCACTCTCCCTTGACCCTCTGTCTTTTCTTCTCTCTTTTCTCCCTCCTTTTCTTTTTTCTTTTTATATGGGCTTTTCAGATACAATATAGAAATTGCCTCAACATATGATCCTCTTATAGGCGGATATCTTATAAACATTATATTGTTCAATACACTATCATTTGAATTGTTATTTGAAAAAAGTGACACCATTTGAACTTTGGACATATTTTATATGTCTATTTTGTTATATTTTCTTCAAAGTCGAATACAAAACAATAAATTTTTTCTTGATCTGCAAACTGTAAAATGTAGCATCGGCGTCTCTGCCCCGTTCTAGGCAGAGACGCCGTCCCTCTCACCTCCCCGCTCCTGGCGCGGCGTCCTCCAGCGCTTCTCTCCCCGCTGCTTCCGGCACGCGCTCCTTCCCCGGTAGTGTGCTTAGGGCGCGCGCGCGCGCGCTCCCCCTCTCTTAAAGGGACCGCGCGCGCCGTCCTAAGGAGTCCCCGGCCAATTGCCGGAGGACCTCCCATATAAAAGGCACCTCCTCCAAAATGGAGGTGCCCGAGCAATGTTGTAGCACTGTTCACTACTCTGCTTCAGCCCTCAGGTCCCGTTGTCAGTTACCTGCCAGATACCTGCCAGATTCCTGCCAGTCTGCTGTCTTATTCCTGCCTGATATCCTACTACCTGCCTGCTAGCCTGAGGTCCGACGGTCTGCCTTCCAACTCCTGTCAGTCTGTCTAAGGACCGGCTTGCCCGCTCACCTGGGAGCGCACATCTTCTACCTGCCTGCTTGCCTGAGGTCCGACGGTCTGCCTTCCAACTCCTGTCAGTCTGTCTAAGGACCAGTTTGCCCGCTCACCTGGGAGCGCTCATCTGCTGCCTGTCTGCTAGCCTACCTGGAGGCTCTGCCGTCACGTGCTGTGACCACCCGCCTGTCCAGAGACTCCTGCCCGCTCACCTGGGAGCGCTCATCTGCTACCTGTCTGTTGGTCTTCCTGGAGGCTCCGCCGTCACATGCTGTGACCACCCGTTTGTCCAGAGACTCTCGCCTGCTCATCTGGGAGCTCACGTCTATCATCAGCCGCCACAGGTCGTACCAATCCTTTACCCAGAGACTGCCCCGGTCACTTGCCGTGACCTCCTGCCCGTTCATCCAGAGACTGCCCCGGTCACTTGCCGTGACCTCCTGCCCGTTCATCCAGAGACTGCTCCGGTCACTTGCCGTGACCTCCTGCCCGTTCATCCAGAGACTGCCCCGGTCACTTGCCGTGACCTCCTGTCCGTTCATTCAGAGACTGTCCCGGTCACCTGCTGTGACTGCCTGCCCGTCTACCCGGGTCGCCACCCGCTCCCTTACAAGGACCGCCCCCTTGTATAGTAGCTCAGAGGTTCCGCCTCCCAGACCCGTTACATAAAATGATTCATAATTAATTCTTAATTGATGTTTAATTGATATTTAATAAAACAGATTGAATATAAAAACTTCATATCCTATACAAAAGTGATTGGCATAATTATAAAAGGAGAAGAAAAGGAAAAATGTGTTTGAAAGCACTCAGGATCACCAAAAATACAAATAAATAATAATATTGAAGTTTATTAAACAAAGAAAAAAACAAAACAATTAAAAACACTTAAAGGGAATCTGTCATCCCCTGGGACCTATCAGACCACTAATATGGGCATACAGGTGATAGAAATGTGAATCTATACTTACCTGTATGGCCCATATTGGCGGTCTTGTGGCTGTGAAATTGCTTTTTATTACTTGTGGGTTATGCTGTGTTTCTGTCCGGGGGACGGGAAGAAATCCCACCTACTTTTTTAATTAAAATATTTCTCCCCTCCCCTGCACGTCACAGAGCCCTGTGACGTGCAGTACCCATGGCCGGATCCTGCGCCTGCGCTCTTGACCTGTTATTTCCCTGCCGTCTGTGTACAAGTGTAGAGCAGGGATCTAGTGCGCAGGCGCCGGGAAGTCAGAGTGACTCGCCTGCGCACAAGTTCCCTGCTCTACACTTGTAGATCCGGCCATGGGAACTGTGACGGGCAGGGGAGGTGAGAAATATCTTAATTAAACTGTGACGGGCAGGGGAGGTGAGAAATATTTTAATTAAACAAGTAGGTGGGATTTCTTCCCGTCCCCCGGACGGGAGCACAGCGTAACCAACAAGTAATAAAAAGCAATTTCACAGCCGCAAGACTGCTAATATGGGACATACAGGTAAGTATAATACCTCATCTAATTGATACATATAAATATCAAACAACCTCCTCCTATGTATCAGGTGCCAAAATATCTAAAGCTACTCTGGACAAGCAGTTTGTGACGCCCTCCCTGAGCCGTTTGGGGGGTGTACTCAGACGGCGGGCCGGTTGTATGGTGTGGTGGGATGTCGTCGTGGCCGTGGCCCGATCCGTGCCCAGGGCTGTCACAATAAAAAGATGGGCTTTTGGATGAGTGGTTGTTCGACTACGCCACCTGTGGTTTCTGGTGAAGGCCACCAGCACTGCAACAGTCCTCTGAGGCTGATGTTCTGGCAGCTTGGTTGGTACTACTCCCCACAGGTGGAGCGGCGCCTCAGGGCAGCGTAAGAAGAGAGAGGGGGTATACAGAGTAGAGCGCTGGCGGGTGCAGAGCCGCGGAGGAATGAACAGTCAGAGGCAGTAATTGAAGTCATCCAAGTCTTTACTCACAGTTGTGCTTTCTCAGCTCAGAGCTTCTCTCTGCTGTCACACGGCGAGCTGCGGCCGCCAGGGTGGGGTTCAGCACACTCCGGGTAGTTCAGTTGCACTTGACAGGACCCCCGCTCTAGTGTGTTCCTCTCTCTGGTTGTACTTGTACCGCCTTGTGTCCCCCACTGAGACCCGTACAGGTACTGCGATGTCCTATATGGGTAACTTGTAGCTCCCGGACCGACTGGGTGCCCTTTTTGGTGACTGTGGTGTGAACGTGGCGTTAGGCAGGGTCCCTCTGGATAAACGCAGATTAAGGAATACAGGTGGCAACTCTGCTCCGTCCGTATCCCCCTGGGATCCACTTAAGCCTCCAGACTTTTCTGACAGGGACGTGAATTGCAAAGTCAGATAATCGGGGACCGGTACCCCCTCTTGCGGCAGGGTCTCTCTGGCAGGGCCAGAATAAGGGTTGCAGGTGGCAACTCCACTCCGTCCGCACCCCCCTGAGATCCTTTTGCCTGTGGAGCTTTTCTCCTCTGCTCCCCTCCTGGGCCTTCTTGGTTGGACTCTGACCGGGGACAGAGCCGGCTATAACTCAACTCTGCCCCAATCCCCCGTCTCGAGGCCTGAGACCGGGAACCGCAGACCCCTGAGCCGGCCGCAGCCTTGTGCTGTCAGACCGTCTCAAAGACTCACGACTAAAGACACGGTTATAAAAATGGCCTCTGATTATTTATGATTCTATTAAGTGCTACAGTAAAGTGGTTCCTCCACGCTCACTCACTACATGGTTCCCCCTGACTATTGGTTCCCCCCAACTCCTCTATTCGAGGTCGGGGCAGCACTATGGTGCTTTAGACCTCCCTGCAGAATGGGAGTGGTGTAGTGCTGAGTGTGTGGTTGGGGTCCTGTGTGGTGCTCCATCCTTACCTCGGAGAGGAGATACCACACCTCGTTCTGAGGTGCTGTACCCCTGTGGAGACTGAACCCTCAGGTTCGCGGGCTGCAATAGAGTAAAAGATTGGTACATTTCAGACATTCAAAAAATTTTAAATGCCTTGTAAACAATAAACAATCTTCCCTTTATGGGAGGCTCAGATACTTTAACGTTACAGGATATATGGTATAAACATATTCAACATTAAAGAGACATTATGCATGTAGAAAAATATTAATGAAAAAGTGTTAGCTTAGCAGCATGAGGGACCTGTCCAAAACCCTCAATGTAAGCCCTGGGGTGGCTGCAGGGCATAAAGATCCCGAGTTGGACCTCCAGTAGAGCCACAACCAGACAGGTTTTGCTTCTGAGGTCAGAGGTAGAGATGATTTTGCATACAACCAATAGGGGGCACCTAAATAGGTGCAAACTATGTACAATGTTAGTCTGTCTACTGCTCAATGTCCGCAGGGACAAATGTTTGTTTCAGATAAACCGGGTGTAAAAAGGAACATGAAAACAAATAAAAGTTCACACAACAGGGAGGTGCATCCTCCGGGGCTGCTCAACAGTGGTATCCCCACTGGGGAAAAAGCTCGTGCTTGCCGACGGAGCCTGACCGGTCCTCTGCGACCAGGTGTGTGGATGCATCTTCTTTAAACACCCTGTGGACATCCAGGGCATACCACCCACGCTCCCCGTGGTGGCGGGAGTAGGACACCAGACCACCCGGGTAGAGGTACCGGCCAGGGTGGCCCTGCTGCAGCCGCGGCTCGACGTCCCGCCGGTTGACGAAGACGTCCCGGTTAAACTGTGGGCTACGGATGAAGCCCGATCCTGCCTCCTGGTGGAAGCGCACGATAAGGCCTTCCTCCCGGGGGCTTGGACGGGTGGCCTCCGCCTGACGGGCCTTTGTTGTAGCAGCTTTGGCGCGCACCTCCAGGCGCTCACAGCGGATCCTCCTCTCTCGCCGCTCCTTCTCGACCTGGAGGAGCTCCTTATGGCAGAACTCCTCCCACCTCCGCGCTTCAGACAGGGTCTCCCGGAGGAAGCCCATCAGGTCCCCCCCCTGGTTGTTCTAGGCAAATTCTTCTGCCGCCGGGCAGGCGACTGGAGGTGTGGGCAGCGACAATAACAGGGGGCATTGCGGGCCCTCTATTGGTGCGGACCGGTCCGGGTTGGGGCAGGTGTGCACCCAGGAGAGTGCAGGGTTCCCCGGATTGGGAGTCGGGAGGCATAGTAGGCCTCTGGAAGTGGCGGTGGCTTGGGCCTCGACCTCCAGAGCCATGAGTTGCACCCAAACGATGGCGCCCGGGGACAGGGGTGACGGCAGGAGATCTAGGAGGGCTTCGGTGCATCCCGCGCCCGGGATAGGGGTTTCGGCCTTACCCGCTCTTGGGCTGCACAGGGCCTCCTGGGCTTCCTCCGCCTGGGCTGGGGCCTCAGTAGTCAGGCGCGACGAGCTATGGCGGCGGGCCCTGATCTTGCGCAGTACCTCTTCTCTACATTCGGCAGCGGCCAGTTGTTGGGCCTCTTCGACCCTCCGGGTCAGATCCTGTGTTTCACCGCGGAGGAACTCGGCCTCCTCCACGGTCAGGTGTATTCCCTCCATAGTGAGGGAGTTGGCAGCTGGTGGGCCAGCGACGGAGGGCATCTCCTTCGCGGCGTCCATCTCTGCTGCAGGGTGCGGTCTCTCTAGACTTGTTGTGGATACACCCTGTCTCCTCCTCCTTTTGGGGCGGCTCCGGGGCGGCTGGCTGACGGGCACTCCTTGGGACGACCCATCCATCTTGACGGACACTACTATGCGGACAAACTCTGATGCAAGGGGCGGTCTGTATTTTTGGCGCCATTGGAGAGCCAGGCCCACGATAGGAGGTCTTAGGTGGCTGTCGTTTTTGCACATAATGGCGTCCGTTGTTCTTGGGCGGACGCCACATTGTGTGTATAAAGACAGTCTTTTGTGAAACGAGCACAGTACCCAGCGGCAATGGGGATTAACTTCTTCCGTTGCTGCGGGCACGCAATCCTGCCGACTACGCCAAGTTTGTGATGCCCTCCCTGAGCCGTTTGGGGGGTGTACTCGGACGGCGGGCCGGTGGTATGGTGTGGCGGGATGTCGTCGTGGCCGTGGCCCAGTCCGTACCCAGGGCTGTCACAATAAAAAGATGGGCTATTGGATGAGTGGTTGTTCGACTACGCCACCTGTGGTTTCTGGTGAAGGCCACCAGCACTGCAACAGTCCTCTGAGGCTGATGTTCTGGCAGCTTGGTTGGTACTACTCCCCACAGGTGGAGCGGCGCCTCAGGGCAGCGGAAGAAGAGAGAGGGGGTATACAGAGTAGAGCGCTGGCGGGTGCAGAGCCGCGGAGGAAAGAACAGTCAGAGGCAGTAATTGAAGTCATCCAAATCTTTACTCACAGTTGTGCTTTCTCAGCTCAGAGCTTCTCTCTGCTGTCACACGGCGAGCTGCGGCCGCCAGGGTGGGGTTCAGCACACTCCGGGTAGTTCAGGTGCACTTGACAGGACCCTCGCTCTAGTGTGTTCCTCTCTCTGGTGGTACTTTTACCGCCTTGTGTCCCCCACTGAGTCCCGTACGGGTACTGTGATGTCCTATATGGGTAACTTGTAGCTCCCGGACCGACTGGGTGCCCTTTTTGGTGACTGTGGTGTGAACGTGGCGTTAGGCCGGGTCCCTCTGGATAAACGCAGATTAAGGAATACAGGTGGCGAATCTGCTCCGTCCGTATCCCCCTGGGATCCACTTAAGCCTCCAGACTTTTATGACAGGGACGTGAAGTGCAAAGTCAGATAATCGGGGACCGGTACCCCCTCTTGCGGCAGGGTCTCTCTGGCAGGGCCAGAATAAGGGTTGCAGGTGGCGACTCCGCTCCGTCCGCTCCCCCCAGAGATCCTTTTGCCTGTGGAGCTTTTCTCCTCTGCTCCCCTCCTGGGCCTTCTTGGTTGGACTCTGACCGAGGACAGAGCCGGCTATAACTCAACTCTGCCCCAATCCCCCGTCTCGAGGCCTGAGATCAGGAACCGCAGACCCCTGAGCCGGCCGCAGCCTTGTGCTGTCAGACCGTCCCAAAGACCCACGACTAAAGACACAGTTATAAAAATGGCCTCTGATTATATATGATTCTATTAAGTGCTACAGTAAAGTGCTTCCTCCACGCTCACTCACTACATGGTTCCCCCTGACTTTTGGTTCCCCCCAACTCCTCTATTCCAGGTCGGGGCAGCACTACGGTGCTTTAGACACCCCTGCAGCACGGGAGTGGTGTAGTGTTGAGTGTGTGGTTGGGGTCCTGTGTGGTGCTCCATCCTTACCTCGGAGAGGAGATACCACACCTCGTTCTGAGGTGCTGTACCCCTGTGGCGACTGAACCCTCAGGGGCGCCACATTCCCCCCTGGTGAAACACAGCACGTCCGCGGGCTGCAATAGAGTAAAAGATTGGTACATTTCAAACATTCAAAAATTTTTAAATGCTTTGTAAACAATAAACAATCTTCCCTTTATGGGAGGCTCAGATACTTTAACGTTACAGGATATATGGTATAAACATATTCAACATTAAAGAGACATTATGCATGTAGAAAAATATTATAGAAAAAGTGTTAGCTCACCAGCATGAGGGACCTGTCCAAAACCCTCAACGTAAGCCCTGGGGTGGCTGCAGGGCATGAAGATCCCGAGTTGGACCTCCAGTAGAGCCACAACCAGACAGGTTTTGCTTCTGAGGTCAGAGGTAGAGATGATTTCGCATAAAACCAATAGGGGGCACCTAAATAGGTGCAAACTATGTACAATGTAAGTCTGTCTACTGCTCAATGTCCGCAGGGACAAATGTTTGTTTCAGATAAACCGGGTGTAAAGACGAGCATGAAAACAAATAAAAGTTCACACAACAGGGAGGTGTATCCTCCGGGGCTGCTCAACAGTGGGATCCCCACTGGGGAAAAGGCTCATGCTTGCCAACGGAGCCTGACCGGTCCTCTGTGACCAGGTGCGTGGGGGCATCTTCTTTAAACACCCTGTGGACATCCAGGGCATACCACCCACGCTCCCCGTGGTGGCGGGTGAAGGACACCAGATCACCCGGGTAGAGATTCCGGCCAGGGTGGCCCTGCTCCAGATGCAGCTCGACGTCCCGCCGGTTGACGAAGACGTCCCAGTTAAACTGTGGGCTACGGATGAAGCCCAATCCTGCCTCCTGGTGGAAGCGCACGATAAGGCCTTCCTCCCGGCGGCTTGGACGGATGGCCTCCGCCTGATGGGCCTTTGTTTTAGCAGCTTTGGCTTGCACCTCCAGGCGCTCACAGCGGATCCTCCTCTCTCGCCGCTCCTTCTCGAGCTGGAGGAGCTCCTTACGGCAGAACTGCTCCCACCTCCTCGCTTCAGACAGGGTCTCCCGGCGGAAGCCCATCAGGTACCCCCCCCGGTTGTCCCAGGAAACTCTTCTGCCGCCAGGCAGGCGACCGGAGGTGCGGGCAGCGGCAATAACAGGGGGCGTTGCTGGCCCTCAATTGGTGCGGACCCTTCCGGGTTGGGGCAGGTGTGTACCCAGGAGAGTGCAGGGTTCTCCGGATTGGGAGTCGGGAGGCATAGTAGGCCTCCGGGAGAGGCGGTGGCTTCGGCCTCGACCTCCAGAGCCATGAGTTGCACCCAAACGATGGCGCCCGGGGACAGGGGTGACGGCAGGAGATCTAGGAGGGCTTCGGTGCATCCCGCGCCCGGGATAGGGGTTTCGGCCTTACCCGCTCTTGGGCTGCACAGGGCCTCCTGGGCTTCCTCCGCCTGGGCTGGGGCCTCAGTAGTCAGGCGCGACGAGCTTTGGTGGCGGGCCTTGATCTTGCGCAGCACCTCTTCCCTCCATTCGGCAGCGGCCAGTTGTTGGGTCTCTTCGACCCTCCGGGTCAGATCCTGCGTTTCACCGCGGAGGAACTCGGCCTCTTTCACGGTCAGGTGTATTCCCTCCATAGTGAGGGAGGTGGCAGCTGGTGGGCCAGCGACGGAGGGCATCTCCTTCGCGGCGTCCATCTCTGCTGCAGGGTGTGGTCTCTCTGGACTTGTTGTGGCTACACTCTGTCTCCTCCTCCTTTTGGGGCGGCTCCAGGGCGGCTGGCTGACGGGCACACCTTGGGACGTCCCATCCATCTTGACGGACACTACTATGCGGACAGTCTCTGATGCAAGGGGCGGTCTGTATTTTTGGCGCCATTGGGGAGCCAGGCCCACGATAGGAGGTCTTAGGTGGCTGTCGTTTTTGCACATAATGGCGTCCGTTGTTCTTGGGCGGACGCCACATTGAGTGTATAAAGACAGTCTTTTGTGAAACGCGCACAGTACCCGGCAGCAATGGGGATTAACTTCTTCCGTTGCTGCGGGCACGCAATCCTGCCGACTACGCCATGTTTGTGATGCCCTCCCTGAGCCGTTTGGGGGGTGTACTCGGATGGCGGGCCAGTGGTATGTTGTGGCGGGATGTCGTCGTGGCCGTGCCCGGTCCGTGCCCAGGGCTGTCACAATAAAAAGATGGGCTTTTGGATGAGTGGTTGTTCGACTACGCCACCTGTGGTTTCTGGTGAAGGCCACCAGCACTGCAACAGTCCTCTGAGGCTGATGTTCTGGCAGCCTGGTTGGTACTACTCCCCACAGGTGGAGCGGCGCCTCAGGGCAGCGTAAGAAGAGAGAGGGGGTATACAGAGTAGAGCGCTGGCGGGTGCAGAGCCGCGGAGGAATGAACAGTCAGAGGCAGTAATTGAAGTCATCCAAGTCTTTACTCACAGTTCTGCTTTCTCAGCTCAGAGCTTCTCTCTGCTGTCACACGGCGAGCTGCGGCCGCCAGGGTGGGGTTCAGCACACTCCGGGTAGTTCAGGTGCACTTGACAGGACCCACGCTCTAGTGTGTTCCTCTCTTTGGTTGTACTTGTACAGCCTTGTGTCCCCCACTGAGTCCCGTACAGGTACTGCGATGTCCTATATGGGTAACTTGTAGATCCAGGACCGACTGGGTGCCCTTTTTGGTGACTGTGGTGTGAACGTGGCGTTAGGCCGGGTCCCTCTGGATAAACGCAGATTAAGGAATACAGGTGGCGACTCCGCTCTGTCCGTATCCCCCTGGGATCCACTTAAGCCTCCAGACTTTTCTGACAGGAACATGAAGTGCAAAGTCAGATAATCGGGGACCGGTACCCCCTCTTGCGGCAGGGTCTCTCTGGCAGGGCCAGAATAAGGGTTGCAGGTGGCGACTCCGCTCCATCCGCACCCCCCTCAGATCCTTTTGCCTGTGGAGCTTTTCTCCTCTGCTCCCCTCCTGGGCCTTCTTGGTTGGACTCTGACCGGCGATAGAGCCGGCTATAACTCAACTCTGACCCAATCCCCCGTCTCGAGGCCTGAGACCGGGAACCGCAGACCCCTGAGCCGGCCGCAGCCTTGTGCTGTCAGACCGTCCCAAAGACCCAAGACTAAAGACACGGTTATAAAAATGGCCTCTGATTATATATGATTCTATTAAGTGCTAAAGTAAAGTGCTTCCTCCACCCTCACTCACTACATGGTTCCCCCTGACTTTTGGTTACCCCCAACTCCTCTATTCTGGGTCGAGGCAGCACTATGGTGCTTTAGACCCCCCTGCAGAACAAGATTGGTGTAGTGTTGAGTGTGTGGTTGGGGTCCTGGGTGGTGCTCCATCCTTACCTCGGAGAGGAGATACCACACCTCGTTCTGAGATGCAGTACCCCTGTGGCGACTGAACCCTCAGGGGCGCCACAAATGTAACACCAAATGTGTAAAGAGGGTCCAATGCCCCTGCAATATCCAAGTCCAGTTCAATCTATTTTAGCTAGCACATATAAAGAACATCTATGCATAGGTATAAATAGCAATTGAAAAAAAGTGCATGTGACAGGGGGCAATGTAGAAAATTAATAATGCCAGCAAATCCAAAGTTCATATAAAAGTACAGGTCTAGTAGTTCAAAGCTCAAATAGTCTATAGTAGAAAAAGACCTGTACTGAAACACAGTCTACCTGTTAGTAGACAGCACAGAACCCACGTATACAATACAAGCAGAATGGTTGCTGATAGACCTGTGCATCATCAGTGGCTTCTGGTAGACCTGTACATGATAAAATGGATGAGGGAAGAGCCTGTTCTCCTGTTATGTATATGCTCCTGCCCCAGCATCAGCACATCAAACTCCATAAAACAGACACATTACCTTTGCAGATGATTTTTTTGTGTTTACCAGTGTAATCAGACCCAAATTTAAAATAATGCTTTGTAAAAATAATATCAAGAAGTCACATCAAAACTCCAATCTTCATATCAGATCCAGTGTTATCTTGGTATAATTTATTACGTATAACAGTAAATCCTTTATCATTTTGAACACAAGTATATCAACTTTTTAAATCTAAAGAACAAATCAAAGTGACTTCTGAGATATCCAGAGTATTAATACACTGCAAAAATCATTTGTAGCTAATGATAGGTGCATTTGTATCCTTATATCAAGATAAGTCTTTGTCTAATGCCAAGATGTCTCATGTTCTATGGACTTTGATTAAAATTTGGGCAAACAAGTCCTTGTGAACTTAGGGTTAAAATATTGATTCTTCAGTCTATATTTAATGCTATCGCCATTATTTTTTACTAGATGGATGGCATTGAATTGAAGTAAAAAGAATATTGCATAATTATTAATTCTGATAATTCTATCATTAGAACGAGGGACTGGAGATTTACATTCCCAATCACAATCCACTGCTCTTCTTGGCACAATATATGCATCTGCATCATGTGCACATAAGTATTGGAAGACGACCACCATACCAACTACCACTGCATAAACTAAACTACTATCAGTTCCCAGTGGAGACGTGGCTGTGCTAATTTCATCTTATAATTTATTTATGTTAGTGAACAAACCTTGATTGTGAGAAAAGTAAAATGCGATTCCGCAGCTGCCAATTCAGAGATGGAGACTGGGCCAGCAATATCCAATCACTCCACTGGCAGAACAGGCTACAATATATCAACATAATTCATTTCTGGCATTCAGAAAATATTTGGGAGCAGAATTGTAAAGATTAATGTAGGATTTAGTTTGGAGTGGATATTTATTGTAAGAAACAAACATGATGTGAGTCATGTCTTAAAATCATTTCACTTTAAAGTAATTTTTCTTAAATGGTCACTGTGCTTTCAGACCACTAGATCTCATTTGATGTATTATGGGCAAAAACCCAAAGAGATGAACTTTAATATAAGTTGGTGTGCATGCAGCATGTAAGCGTGTGTTCACACTGGCCACCAAACAGACAAAACCCAAGATAAAAACATAATAAGCAAATACCCCGCAGTAAATAGATAAATATCAATAGTGCATGAAAATAATATAGGATGCTTAATTAACATAATTTTGATTTAAAAAAAAAGTAAAAGCCACCCCACACGTCAAGGTGACCCTATTCGGGACAGTCCTAACCTCTATTATTAAAAGCTTACCATTTGTCAAGTGACGTACATTTGAATAAGTCCAATATGACTAACCAGATTAATTACAGGTTTTGGTATAAATTATATTACCACATGTCAAACAATTTACCAGTTGGTGCAGTAGATTCTAAGAAAACCAACAGATGCAACATTGATGATCTGCATATTTTGAGTCTGTGTATTTGAATAATTAATTGAAAGGCGGTGTGTTCAAAATAATAGCAGTGCGGAGTTCAATTAGTGAGGTCAATCATTCTGTGAAGAAACAGCTGTGAATCAGGTCGCCCTTATTTAAGGATGAAGTAAGTATTTGTGTACATTTCTCCTTGAAAGCCTGATAAATATGGTTCGTTCGAGACAGTGTTCAGAAGAAATGCGTACTTTGATTAAAAAGTTGATTGGAGAGGGTAAAAGTTATAAAGAAGTGCAGACAATGATAGGCTGTTCAGCTAAAATGATCTGCAATGCTTTAAAATGGAAGACTACCATTCGAATGAGAAAAAAGGAAAGGATGATCCAGCATATCAGGCTAGTTTCTTAAAATAAAACATAGCTTTTATTGTGCTCATTAAAACATTGCTACACATCAATTGTCCATGTGGTGCACTACAAGGATCAGGACCCAAGCGTTTCAACGTTTAAGTCTTAATCAGTTGTGCATTTACCATTCGAATGGGTCGAATGATAGTCAGAATGGCAAAGGCTCAGCTAATGATCAGCTCCAGGAGATCAAAGACAGTCTTAAGTTACCTGTGAGTACTGTGACAGTTAGAAGACGCTAGTGTTGAGCCACCCCCGTAGTGTTCGGGTTCGGTTCGGTTCGTCGAACACCGGGATGTTCGAGGAACTGTTCGTCGAACTGTTCGTCGAACACCTTAGAACACCGTCGAACACCGTTAAAACCAATGGCAGGCAAACAAAAACACATAGAAACACATAGAAAACACCTGCAAAGGTGTCCAAAAGCTGACAAACTGCTCAGAAGACACTCTCTTTAAAAAAGCCGGCCGGCAAATTCAGCAGCGGCATACACCGGTACCCGACAATTTAGACAAGAAGGAATAGAGCATCACACATAGATTAGATAGATAGAAACATGTCAGTCACACATATAAGAAGCACAGTGACAGTGTTGGTTACTGCACTTGTCATTTAGTGTAAAGGATTTATTAAAAAAAATATTAGTGTTTTCATGCACCGTCTCTTTAAAAAAGCCGGCCGGCAATTCAGCATCTGTACCCGACAATTTAGAACAGAAAGAATAGAGCTTCACACATAGATTAGATAGATAGAAACATGTCAGTCACATATATAATAAGTACAGTGATAGTGTTGCTTACTGTACTTGTCATTTAGTGTAAAGGATTTATTTAAAAAAATAATAGTGTTTTCATGCACTGTCTCTTTAAAAAAGCCGGCCGGCAATTCAGCAGCGGTACCCGACAATTTAGAACAGAAAGATAGAGCATCACACATAGATTAGATAGATAGAAACATGTCAGTCACATATATATGAAGTACAGTGATAGTGTTGGTTACTGTACTTGTCATTTAGTATTAAAATAAAGGATTTATTATTAAAAAAATTGGCGTGGGGTTCCCCTTAATTTTAGGCTCTAGCGGAGGTTAAGCAGACGGCTGGGGCAGATGTTTGAAGCCTGGGAAGGGGGTAATACCCACGGAGCTTCCCAGGCTACTAATATCAGCCCCCAGCTGAATACATAGCCTTTACTAGCTATTAAAATGGGGGACCCCCCAAAAAAAATGACGTGGGGTCCCCCCTAATTTAATAGCTAGCAAAGGCTAGGCAGACAGCTGGGGGCTGATATTAATAGCCCAGGAAGGGAGCCATGAATATTGGCCCCCTCCCAGGCTAGAAACACCAGCCGTCAGCCGCCCCAGAAATGGCGCATTCATAGGATGCGCCAATTCTGGCACTTAGCCTCGCTCTTCCACGCTGCCCTGGTGCGGTGGCAGGGGGTAATAGGGTTGGGGTTGATGTCAGCTTATAATGCCAGGTGACATCAAGCCCAGGTTAGTAATGGAGAGGCGTCTATAAGACACCCCCATTACTAACCCCATAGTCAAAGTTAAAAAAAACACAAACACCCAGAATAAAGTCCTTTAATTGAAATAAAGACACAATCCTTTATTGTTCTAAATTAAACCATACTTACCATCACGCCCATTCCAGCTGAAGCCAACGATCTCCTGCAATAAAAGAAAAATAATAAAGCAACCTCATCCTTACCTTTCCATGGTTCCCACGACAGCTTCAGCTCTGCTACATCGAGATGACAGGCTGGACCGCAGCAGAACGCTGCCATCCAGCCTGTCATCCCGCAGACACTGAGAAGCGCAGGCTTGCTTGCGCTGCTCAGCGTCTCTCTGTGACGACATCCAGATGAGCCGAGTTCATGTCCAATGAACTCGGCTCACCTCATGCACGTCACTGACAGCGTGGGAAAATTCTCACGCTGAAGCGCTGATTGCAGGAGAATTTTCCCACGCTGTCAGTGACGTGCAGGAGGTGAGCTGAGTTCATTGGACATGAGCTCACCTCATGCACCTCACTGACAGCGTGGGAGAATTCTCCTGCACTCAGCACTTCAGCGTGAGAATTTTCCCACGCTGTCAGTGACGTGCATGAGGTGAGCCGAGTTCATTGGACATGACCTCGGCTCATCTGGATGCCGTCACAGCGAGACAGTGAGGAGCGCAAGCATGCCTGCGCTTCTCAGTGTCTGCGGGATGACAGACTGGATGGCAGCGTTCTGCTGCGGTCCAGCCAGTCATCTCGATGTAGCAGAGCTGAAGCTGTCGTGGGAACCATGGAAAGGTAAGGATGAGGTTGGTTTATTATTTTTCTTTTATTGCAGGAGATCGTTGGCTTCAGCTGGAATGGGTGTGATGGTAAGTATGGTTTAATTTAGAACAATAAAGAATTGTGTCTTTATTTCAATTAAAGGACTTTATTCTGGGTGTTGTGTTTTTTTTAAATACTTTACTAGAAATTCATGGCGGTCATGTCTAATACTGGCGTGACCCCATGAATTTTGGGCTTGGGGCCAGCTGATAATACCAAGCTGGCCCTAACCCCTTTATTACCCAGTGAGCCACCGCACCAGGGCCCTGGATGAGTTGGGTACAGCGCCAGAAGATGGCGCTTCTATGAACGCGCCATTTTCCGGGGTGGCTGCGGACTGCAATTTGTAGCGGGGGGGGGCCCAGAAAGCTTGGGCCTCCCTGCGCTGCAGATTCCAGCCCCCAGCTGCCTAGTTGTACCTGGCTGGACACAAAAATAGGGCGAAGCCCCACGTACTTTTTTTTTAATTATTTCATGAAATTCATGAAATAATTAAGAAAAAAAGGCCTTCCCTATATTGTTGTGTCCGGCCAGGTACAAATAGGCAGCTGGTGGTTGGGGGCAGCCCGTTCCTGCCTGCTGTACCTGGCTGGACACAAATATAGTGCGAAGCCCCACTTCAATTTTTTTTAATTTTTTCATGAAATTCATGAAATAATTAAGAAAAAAAGGGCTTCCCTATATTGTTGTGTCCGGCCAGGTACAAATAGGCAGCTGGTGGATGGGGGCAGCCCGTTCCTGCCTGCTGTACCTGGCTGGACACAAATATAGTGCGAAGCCCCACTTCAATTTTTTTAAATTATTTCAGGAAATTCATGAAATAATTTAAAAAAAATTGACGTGGGGCTTCGCACTATATTTGTGTCCAGCCAGGTACAGCAGGCAGGAACGGGCTGCCCCCAACCACCAGCTGCCTATTTGTACCTGGCCGGACACAACAATATAGGGAAGCCCTTTTTTTCTTAATTATTTCATGAAATAATTTAAAGAAAATTGACGTGGGGCTTCGCCCTGTTTTTGTGTCCAGCCAGGTACAACTAGGCAGCTGGGGGCTGGAATCCGCAGCGCAGGGAGGCCCAAGCTTTCTGGGCCACCCCCGCTGCAAATTGCAGTCCGCAGCCACCCCGGAAAATGGCGCGTTCATAGAAGCGCCATCTTCTGGCGCTGTACCCAACTCATCCAGGGCCCTGATGCGGTGGCTCACTGGGTAATAAAGGGGTTAGGGCCAGCTTGGCATTATCAGCTGGCCCTAAGCCCGAAATTCATGGGGTCACGCCAATATTAGACATGACCACCATGAATTTCTAGTAAAGTATTTAAAAAAAACACAACACCCAGAAAAAAGTCCTTTAATTGAAATAAACACACAATTCTTTATTGTTCTAAATTAAACCATACTTACCATCACGCCCATTCCAGCTGAAGCCAACGATCTCCTGCAATAAAAGTAAAATAATAAAGCAACATCATCCTTACCTTTCCATGGCTCCCACGACAGCTTCAGCTCTGCTACATCGAGATGACAGGCTGGACCGCAGCAGAACGCTGCCATCCAGCCTGTCATCCCGCAGACACTGAGAAGCGCAGGCTTGCTTGCGCTCCACAGTGTCTCTCTGTGAGGGCATCCAGATGAGCCGAGTTAATGTCCAATGAACTCGGCTCACCTCATGCACGTCACTGACAGCGTGGGAAAATTCTCCTGCACTCAGCGCTTCAGCGTGGGAGAATTCTCACACTGAAGCGCTGAGTGCAGGAGAATTCTCCCACGCTGTCAGTGACGTGCAGGAGGTGAGCTGAGTTCATTGGACATGAGCTCACCTTATGCACGTCACTGACAGCGTGGGAAAATTCTCCTGCACTCAGCGCTTCAGCGTGGGAGAATTCTCACGCTGAAGCGCTGAGTGCAGGAGAATTCTCCCACGCTGTCAGTGACGTGCAGGAGGTGAGCTGAGTTCATTGGACATGAGCTCACCTTATGCACGTCACTGACAGCGTGGGAGAATTCTCCTGCACTCACCGCTTCAGCGTGAGAATTTTCCCACGCTGTCAGTGACGTGCATGAGGTGAGCCGAGTTCATTGGACATGAACTCGGCTCATCTGGATGTCGTCACAGAGAGACGCTGAGCAGCGCAAGCAAGCCTGCGCTTCTCATTGTCTGCGGGATGAGAGGCTGGATGGCAGCGTTCTGCTGCGGTCCAGCCTGTCATCTCGATGTAGCAGAGCTGAAGCTGTCGTGGGAACCATGGAAAGGTAAGGATGAGGTTGCTTTATTATTTTTCTTTTATTGCAGGAGATCGTTGGCTTCAGCTGGAATGGGCGTGACGGTAAGTATGGTTTAATTTAGAACAATAAAGGATTGTGTCTTTATTTCAATTAAAGGACTTTATTCTGGGTGTTTGTGTTTTTTTTAACTTTGACTATGGGGTTAGTAATGGGGGTGTCTTATAGACGCCTCTCCATTACTAACCTGGGCTTGATGTCAGCTGGCATTATAAGCTGACATCAACCCCAACCCTATTACCCCCTGCCACCGCACCAGGGCAGCGTGGAAGAGCGAGGCTAAGTGCCAGAATTGGCGCATCCTATGAATGCGCCATTTCTGGGGCGGCTGACGGCTGGTGTTTCTAGCCTGGGAGGGGGCCAATATTCATGGCTCCCTTCCTGGGCTATTAATATCAGCGCCCAGCTGTCTGCCTAGCCTTTGCTAGCTATTAAATTAGGGGGGACCCCACGTCATTTTTTTGGGGGGGGTCCCCCATTTTAATAGCTAGTAAAGGCTATGTATTCAGCTGGGGGCTGATATTAGTAGCCTGGGAAGCTCCGTGGGTATTACCCCCTTCCCAGGCTTCAAACATCTGCCCCAGCAGTCTGCTTAACCTCCGCTAGAGCCTAAAATTAAGGGGAACCCCACGTCAATTTTTTTAATAATAAATCCTTTATTTTAATATTAAATGACAAGTACAGTAACCAACACTGTCACTGTACTTCGTATATATGTGGCTGACATGTTTCTATCTATCTAATCTATGTGTGAAGCTCTATTCTGTCTGTTATAAATTGTCGGGTACCGCTGCTGAATTGCCGGCCGGCTTTTTTAAAGAGACGGTGCATGAAAACACTATTATTTTTTTTGATAAATCCTTTACGCTAAATGACAAGTACAGTAAGCAGCACTTTCACTGTACTTCGTATATATGTGGCTGACATGTTTATATCTATCTAATCTATGTGTGAAGCTCTATTCTTTCGGTTCTAAATTGTCGGGTACCGGTGTATGCCGCTGCTGAATTGCCGGCTTTTCATGTTTCACTGTTGGCACTGTTCCCATCGATTTGGGCAATCACTGTAATGCCACAACCACCATGGCTGTGGCATTACAGTGAGTGGCAGACAATCCCTGCATGATTGGTGCTCTAAATAGCGCCAGACATGCAGGACACGCTTTTGGTGCATGAACAGTTATCGAACATAACCTCGAACAGCCGAATTTTTTGCAAATCGTTCGGGTTCGTCGAACAACTCGAACACCGCCCAAAACAGCTCGAATTTGAGATTGGCGAACAGTTCTAGTCGAACACCGCTCATCTCTAGAAGACGCCTGTGTGAAGCTAATTTCTTACCAAGAAGTCCCTGCAAAAAGTACGAAAAGTGGACAGTAGAAGATTGGAAATGGGTGATTTGGAGTAATGAGACGAAAGTCAATAGACTAGGCTCTGATGAGTGCAAATAGGTCTGGAAAAAACAAGGTAAAAAGGGGCTAACGGATTGAGAAATTGAAGGAACTGTCAAGTTCAGTGGAAGAAGCCTGATGATATGGGGTTGTTTCACAGCCAAAGCCATTGGATATTTCACCATGATCAATGGTGGTCTCAGTGCTGAAAAATATATATATACTCAAGGAGATGCAACAAAAATTTGAGGAAACGGGCTATCCTCTTGACTTGTTACAACAATCCATGCAATCTCCAATTTGTACACGCACCCCAACATCTAACCGGATCCCGTTTGTACATAAATACCATCCGGCAGCATTCATACTCCATAAAAAAATCTGACAACACTGGAACATTCTTAAAAGCGCCTATCCATCTGTACCTGAATTAAATTATCCTTCCCTCCCATGTTTCAAAAGAGACCCTAATATTAAAGATCGTCTCATCCATGCCGATTTTGGCATGGCAAAAAGCTCGCCATGCCAGGGGTTTCTGGAGACACCAAAGACTGGTACGTTCCTTTGTCATCAGTGCTACCAATGTGGCAACATTCTCCGTGGGAACACCATATATCATCCTCACTTGGGTAAACAATATCCCATCAAAGATTATCACATGATTAATTCCACTTTTGAAGTATGCCTCATCAAGTGCCCCTGTGGCCTTATTTATATAGGTAAAATGACCCAGCCCATTAGGGATCGTATTTCTAAGCACAAGTCCACCATACGCTAAAAGAATTTGCTGCTCCCATTACCATACCATTTTGCATCGGCCAATCATTCAGTGTTTCAATTGAAATTTCAGGTGATTGAGCATGTCCCTCCACCACGACGTGGAGGGGACTGCATTCGCATGCTCAAATACAGGGAGGCCTACTGGATACACAAATTGCAATCTTTAAGTCCTAGAGGTCTTAACAGGGAATTTGACCTCCTCTTGTACACTTGAACGGTTCATAGTTGTGATTACTACGACATTGTTCTACTTAAAGCCCCCTACATGTTTTGTAATAATCTCTTTGAGACTTGTTCCTGTGCCATCACTGTCTCAGCAATGTATATGACCCAATTATGCTAGTTTTTGACTCTGACCATAAGAATTTCCAGTGAATATGTTCGATTCCATTATGATGGTTCTCCCTGAAGATAACTTGATATAAGGTATAGTATTTGCATAAGTACTAATTGATCTATTCATATGTCTAACAAATACCTTGTTATTTTCTAGAATCTGCCTTAACATCCACATTTCCCCTCCTGATTCCCATCCTACACCTCCGGACCATCCCTTACAACCTTGGTTCCACCCATTCTTGTCATCCCCAGTAATGGACGCTATCTGTAGCACTGTGGAACGCATAATATCGGTGGTGGAATGCACTCGGTGCGTCACCTCCGCCCATGTGATCCACCGACATCCAATAAGACCTGTCGATGTCATCGTGGCGTCATTTCCGGTCTCGCAGGTTAGGACCTGCAGGACCGGAAATGACACCACGATGACTGGAGCACATCCACGGCGTATACATCACACTGACACCAATCCTGGGCTCCTAATTGCCTCTAGATTCTGCCCAATCTCTATTTAAATGCCCTTCTAGCATTTCTCTCCTGGCGCCAAAAGGAACAAACGGTGGATACCGTGCTCCCACTGCCAGGACTTCCTCCTCCACTTTCAGTTTGCACTAGGGGTATTTTTCCCCTGCTTCTACCATTCCTGCTATTAGACTGGTACTTCCATTAAATCTATATACTCACCTTCTTTATGTATCCAGAGCTACCGCTCCTTTGGACACCTGTCCATTACAGGCTCACCGGTTACAATTTACTGGTACGCTTTTCATCCTTTTTTCTTTTTCCTTCCCCTTTTTCCCTGTCCCCATCCCTTTGTACCCATTGACATGTGTTGATTCCTGTCGTTTACTGATATTGTCATTGTTATATTCACTTTGATACATGACTATTTTTACTGTGACCTCACACTTGTACCACCATTTATTTCTGTTTTGTTATTTTATTTTGGTACACTGATGAAGGTTAACTGTGACCGAAACATTTACTTTTATTTTTTGTACTTCATTTCCCCTATTAAAATTTGATAAAGAATCTATTTGAGTCATATGAGTGCCAAGTTTTTCAATATAGACTATTGGCTTTGGACCTTACTTGTGCACCAACCCACTCCAGGAGTGCGGTAGTTTTTTGTATACTCAGTGCTGAGCTATGTGTGAGTATCCAACAAGACAAGTTACTTTGCACACTCCAGTACTATGGGTATGAATAGGATGACATAGTGTTCCAGCAGGACAAAGACCAGAAGCATACATCGAGATTGGCGAAAAAATGGTTCAATGACAATGAAGTAGAGGTGCTGGATTAGCCTCCACAGTCCCCAGACCTCAACCCAATTGAACCCTTATGGATAGAGTTGAAGAAAAAACTGTATACATACCCAAGTGAGTCGACCAGTATGCACCAACTTTGGGAATGTGTAGAAGAGACCTGGGATCAGATTTTGGTCAAGACATAATTGAATCTGATCAAGAGCATGCCCAGAAGGATTCAGGTAGTGTTGAAAGACAAAAATGGATTTATAAAATATTTAAACAATAATAAAAATTTTAATTTAGATTTCTGGAGCAAAACAGTAACAATGCAGTGACATGACAAGAATCTGCATAACTAATCATAGGCAAAATAGTCGCAAGTCAAATTTATGTATGAGATAGCCAAGATGATTGTCTATAAAATAATGGTAGTCTCATGTTCTAAGTAGTAGTGGATAGTGAGATATAGAGCTTGAAAGTCAAAAGTTCAAAACATTGTTACCCTTTTGCTCATCACTGTATATATAGCGCTGTCCTCAGTAGTGTAGCTACCAGGAGGGCAGAGGGTGAGGTCACCCCAGACCCCTGAATCATAGAGGCCCACCCGAATCTTACACCACTCCAAACTGTATCTCTGTGGGCAGCACACCAATACAGTTCATCTTTACATTCTGAATGGCCTCACTATCTTTGCACCCCATATACTATACAATACCATCAATTTTTGTGTTCGAACAGTCTTAGAGGGATCTATCCACTGTGGGTTAGTGTCAGACCAATAGCGGTGGTTTTGTTTGTTAACTTCACCATTCACAAAAAAGTTTGCCTCATCACTGAACATAATGTTCTGTGTAAACTGAGGGTCCTGTTCCAATTTTTGTTTTGCCCATTCTGCAAATTCAGTGCGCCGATCTGGGTCATCCTAATATCCGCCGAAGGGATGTTTGACTGATGCCACTCTCAAGTGACATGCGGCGAGTTCTACGCTGTGGGCTCTTGCTGAATGAAGCTAGGACAGCCACTGATGTTTCTTCATTAATGACAGTTTTCTTGAGTCCACATTTTGGCAAATCCAACACTGAACCTGTTTCACGAAATTTGGCAAGCAGTTTGCTAACTGTAGCATGGGAGATGGGTGGTCTCGTAGGGTGTCTTGCATTGAAATCTGCTGAAATGACCTGGGTACTGCGTTCATCAAACATCAACACAATTTCTATCCGCTCCTCATGTGTTAACCTCTGCAACATGTCAATGGCTGTAAACAAAGAGAAACTTGTAAGTAACTCATGAAAGAATAAAGTTACGTTAAAACCAAGCACACCATTGTTTTTCTTATGAAATTCTCAATAAGTCTGATGTGTCACATGACCCTTTTCCCAATGAAAAAAATAAAGTTGGATCCAAAATGGCTGACTTCAAAATGGCCACCATGGTCACCACCCATCTGGAAAAGTTTTCCCCCTCCGATATACTAATATGCCACAAACAGGAAGTTGATATCACCAACCATTCCCATTTAATTTAGGTGTATCCATATAAATGGCCCACCCTGTAGTGTCCTCTCCAATTTACTGCCCATTTATCATACAACAGTATATCCACCTCCCAATCCAACCATAGATATCATCTAATCCTTTGTATTACTTGGATATTTGGGTTATTGTTGTGGATTTATCACTGCTAAAATCAGTAGAAATTACACCTGAATTACATTGTATGGCAGTAATGACATTGTGTCACCTTGTAAAAGGTTTCAGAGGTCAAGGTAGATAATTAAAGTCCATTTCATCTATATGCTAATGAATTGGCTGCGTGACCTGGTCTGGTCCCTTTAAATAACATCTGCTGCTCCTGTTGATGACACCACGGAATGTTGTGGTTTCTGGCTCCGCCCCTTTGCATTATGACATCACACACATTATATAAGGAGCTGCAGAGACAACATTCCATCTGAAAGTTGCAGTTATTGGAGAGAGAGGTAAGTCGGCTCTATGTCACCTCTTGTTGTGTCCTTCATTCTCTTCTTTCATCTATTTCTCATTTATTTTTTATTCATTAAGGATTCTTTATTCTATATAATACAACAGGTCCAAAATAAATACTGAACCCCTCAGATTAGGTGACGTACATGTTTTACAGCATTTCTTCCAATAGTAAAGACAGATACATCCCGTCACATCCTATATATCCAAGTGCAGAAATGACAGTGATTTACCGATTCTCCATCACATCTTATTGGTTTCTGACTTACTTGCTCATCACATCCATAGAATAGTTATAGAATAATTATAATTGAAAGAATCCCCTCAGCCATAACTGGAACACAACAACTTCTCAATTTTTGGGCCATGTATTGTTTTACAATCATTCAAATCTTGGAGATGAACGTTATATCCTGTAAAGCGAACACATGTAACCTGAAGATGCAGTAATTATGTAATTGTCTGGTGTTATTGAGACATATAGTGATATACAATCCAGATCAAAAACTTAAATCCAACCAATATTGGGAAATACCTGTACAACACCAATGTATATACATATTAGCTCCATATATAGTGAAACTATTTAAATAGTTCCCCATATTGGTAGGATTCCTATTGTTTGATCTCTAGTGTATTGAGCAATGCACTTCAATGGAAGCTGGCAGTAACAGCCACCACTTGGAAGATCACGGAATGTTGGGGTTGTTGATTCCGCCCCCATTAGATACTTCATGTGATGTCACTGAATGTTATGGTTGTTAGCTCTGCCCACATTAGCTCTTATTTTTCATGTCATGGAATGTTCTCGTTGCTGGTTTTGCCCCCATCATCTACTATTTGTAATGTTTTGGTTGTTGGTCCCTGATTTGGCACCCAGATAAGCCAAGCTGAAGGATGATGATAATGGACTTTATCTTGTTACCTCATGAACATTCTTGGTGTTGCCCCTCAGGAGGTGGCCAGTTGACATTTACTTGTGTTCAACTATATAAAGTGTGCTGCTTATCTGATGGTTAGTGCTGCGCTCACTCATTACTAGTGATGGGCGAGCACTAAAATGCTCGGGTGCTCATTGCTTGAGCCAAGCACATTCGAATACTCGGTTGCTCGACTCGAGCAATGAGCCCAATGTAAGTCTATGGGAAATTCAAGCATTTTTCAGGCGGGTCTTCTATACTGTTATTGCATATGCAGTGAGTGGCAGGTCTGCCCAAAATTTGGAAACACCCCAATACCCCTTTGAAAATTTGGATGCACCCCAATACCCCTTTGAAAATTTGGACGCACCCCAAAACCCCTTTGAAGAGACTTAGAGGATGTTCCCATAATTAGGAAGTGGGTCTCCCATACTGTTTGCCTATGCAGTGAATGCAAGGGTTGCCAAAAATTTGGAGGCACTCCAATGCCCCTTGGAAGAGACGTGGAGGTCGGAGGGCCTCCTGAAAACAATGTTCCCATTATTAGGAAGTGGGTCTCCCATTGTGTTTGTCTATGCAGTGAATTCAAGGGTTGCCAAAAATGGGCACTCGGCATGATGGGAGGAAGGAGGTTCAGGGTGAAGAATATGTGGTCCAGACTCACGGCTACTGAGAATTGACCGTGTGGAAGACAGGGTGGTGGTGGTGGTGGCTAAGTGACTGGAAGCATTATCTGCTATCCAACCAATAACCTTTTCACACTGCTCTGTATTCAATAGTGGTGTTCTGCGGTCCCCTATTAATTGGGACAGGAAGGTCGAGCGAGAAGATGTGGGTGTTTGTTGTGGCACAATTTCAGATTGCCCACGACCTTGGCCTCTGCATGCACCATCACATCAACTTCCCCGTCCCTTGCCACGTGCCTTGCCCATCTTAAATGAAGGACAATATCTTCCACGCTCACTACAAATGGCTGAATTTGGAGCGAACTTATATGTGATCCGTGTGACGGACAAACCACAGTTTTAAATAGCTGGCCTGTAGGTGACTATTTTGAACAGCAAACTTGTGTCAATAGCTTCACTGACACACTGAAATTTTTTTAATGGAGGCCAGAAATGGCAGTATTTTCAGTGCAAATATATGTGATCTGTGCGACGGACAAATCACAGTTTTAAATAGCTGGACCTGGCTGTATTCTGCAATGCCAACAAGCAAATAGCGCAGAAAAACGGTGTTCTCTGGTTTGCATTTTAAGCAAATAATGAGGATTAAGATCCAAAATAAAATTATTCCTGGCCACTGAGACCTGGGCCTATTTCTAGAAATATTTAACAGCAGCAGCAGCAGCAGACAAAACTGGAATAGAGCCTCTTGTGCTATATGCACTGCAGTCTGCTATATACACTGCCTGCCTGATATCTCTGCAGATGGATTAGTCCTCAGAAGGACTGTTTGTTGAGATGGATATGTGACTCTAATATCGTTTTGTATACCTACACTAACTAGAAACAAGAAAATCTCTCCCTAGCTCAGCAGCACCTCTCCCTACACTGTCTGATTCTGGAGTGACTGTGACAAGCACGGCGGTGTCAGTTCTGATATAGACCTGATGACGCTGTGCAGCCATCCAATCACTATAATGCCACAACCACCATGGCTGCAGCATTACAATGAGTGGCAGGCAATCCCTGCATGTTGATTGGCGCTCTAAAGAGCACCATATATGCAGGGAGGGGACCCGAGCGCCCGCCGAGCAACCTGGAAATACTCGTCGAGTGCCGAGCATCTCGAGTAGTGAGATGCTCGAGCGAGCACCGAGCAGTAGCGAGCATGCTCGCTCATCACTACTCATTACATGTAAGTGCATTACTCTGTCTGGGTCTCCTACCACATCCAAAATATATTGAACCCCATATTAGAGCCACCACTCCTGAATTTGTCTCTTCCTATCCTACCCCTGGTATATGGGGAGAGATATCTACTCCTGTGGGAGGGATAGTTTATAGTGGCGTGGATGGAGCACACTTGATCACTCCAAAAAATAAACCAGGAGGAGATAGACAGGATGACTGAGGCACAATTGTCACCTCAGGCCTCCACCTATCCTGGACAGGTTGGGAGTTAAACTAGCAAATAAACTAAATAAATATGCTAATATAATGAATGGAATAGTGAAACAATAAGTTCTATTCATACTCTTAATGAGGAGGCTGCTCAGGTTAGGAAGGTAGCCCTTCACAGAATTACCCTTAACTACCTGTTAGCAATTGAAGGTGGAACTTGTGCTGTTATAGCTGAGGAATTCTGCTTCTGGATTGAAGATGCACATGATTAAAATGAGAGAAACATGGACATGGTAAAAGAGCTGCAACAAAAAGCTAGAGACATACATCCAAGGAGGGATGGAATTCCTTCTTCTGGATGGAGTCTATCAGAGTTTGGTTAAACAATATACTCTTAACTTTGCTAAAGCCAATAGTGGTAGTGATAGGATTGATTGTATTCATCTTGATTGCCTGGAAATTATTAATGTGATGTGTTTCTCATTGCAGGAAATGAATTATACTTTGGAATCACTGTCGACACAGACAGAAGAGGACCAATAATATGTCCGCCCCTGATTTTAACCATAGGAAGGATGACACTACAGCTACAGAGGTGACCGTCTGATAGCCTAGCTCGACTACCCACCTCTCCTGAAGACCCTTTCAGCCTTTTGAGACTTGGGTGGAGGACATCATCTCTGAAAATAGGGTCCCAGAGCTGCACCCCAACAGTTTGAGCAGCACTCTCACTCTCCGGAGTGTTTCTTGTGGTGGGATGCAGGTCTGGACAACAGTCGTCTGTCGTCCTTCTATTAGATAGATAGGAATGAATGTATGTGTGTGTATGCTTTAATAAAGATTGAGGAATGCTTAGATGAAATGACAACTATAAGGCAGCCAGGAATGGATGTCAGACATCCCATGATCTATGCAGGCTAGCTGCATACTTCGTGTAGTACGGGCTGTCAAAGGGGTCATTTCACAATAGGCAGGAACATAGTTAGCTAGGTTACATAATGTGTAATAATGAAACTATCAAAGGGTGAGGTACTGTGGAAGAAATGACAATTCCATTGTCCTCCCTTTGATCTTAATATCTCTACATTTTGTATAATAATTAGAAAATGTTCAATAAAAACAATTTGAACAAGAAATAGAATATCTTTTCGTGACTCCTTCATGAACATTGTGTATACTAAATACTAAAATACTGTAAGAGCCGCCCCCGGCTGAGCCAAGCTGAAGGGGGAGAATGGACTTTATCTGGTCACTTCATGAACATTCTTGATGTTGTCCCTCAGGAGGGGCCAGTTGGCATTGTAGATGTGTATAACCTTATAAAATGTGCTGCTTATCTGATGGTTAGTGCTGCGCTCACTCATTACATGTAAGTGCATTACTCAGTCACTAAGCGCTCGCTCACACAGTCATCGATTCTCTCATGCGAGAGAATAGGGCCGATTATGCTGATGTCACTTGGAGCAAACTCTGTCAGAGTTTGAGCCAAGTGTAATCTTAGGCCACGTTCACACATACAGTATTTGGTCAGTATTTTACATTAGTATTTATAAGCCAAAACCAGGAGTGGAACAATCAGAGGAAAAGTATCATAGACACATGTGCACCACATCTGCATTTTTCACCCACTCCTGGTTTTGGCTTACAAATGCTGATATAAAATACTGACCAAATACTGAACATGTGAACGTTGCCTTAGTGTGATCTAACTCTGTTGCATAAGAGAATCGTATCATAGGTGCGGAAAAGACAGAGAACTTTTTAGTTCTCCAGCTTCTCTATTCTCTGTGTCCACGGTAATGGGACTGCACTTGGATGACATCCGAGTGCAGTCTGATATTTTACAAGCATGCTACAATTTTTTTTATCATGCCGTATCTACATGAGAAAAAAATTGCAGATCTGCACTGCCCCGTATTATAACATTGGGCCTACTGCTACCTGATAAAACATCAGATAGCACTCAGCTATGTTATATTGTCCTGTGAGTGGGCCCTTATTGTAATAAACTAACTTTCTTTTCCCTTGCAACAGCTGTCATAACATTGGTTTATTACCCAAACATGACCCTCGTCTATTACTGAGAGCTGTAGAAGACCATGTACACTCCAGCAGTAATCACTTACATTTCCTTTGTGTAATATGATTAGAGTTGAGCCACCCCCCTGTAGTGTTCAGGTTCGGTTCGGTTCGTAGAACACCGGTATGTTCGCCGAACTGTTCGTCGAACACCGTTAAAACCAATGGCAGGCAAACAAAAACACATAGAAACACATAGAAAACACCTTCAAAGGTGTCCAAAAGCTGACAAACTGCTCAGAAGACACAACTAACACATGGAAAAGTGACAAGTACATATAGTCATGCGAAAAGAAAAGAGGTGGAGGAGTAAAAGGAGGGGGAGACACAGATATAGGCATGTCATGCCCTTCTAAAATCAAGAAAGGCTGGAGTAAAAATCTAAAATCAGCCTACCAACACCCAGACGTCGTGACAAGAAAATTAAAAAAAGAAATATCTTTAGGTAGAATGGCGGTTCCATTCAGAACACTTTCCTTACAAGACGTAGTGGTATCCCCGTTGGGAGTCGTGCCAAAAACGGAACCCAATACATTCGGACTAATCCACCATTTGTCATATCCAAGGGGCAGGTCAGTAAACGACAACATCAACGTGGAACCAGGAACAGTAGTATATACTGTACATCCTTTGACAAGGCAATCAGGCGGGTCAAGAAGTTGGGAAGGGCCACCCTAATGGCCAAAACAGACATTGAGGGGGCGCCTATTGGGCTGCTTCTGGGAAGGAGCATACTATATAGATCGCTGTTTGCCCATGGGGTTCTCCAGATCCTGCTCACTATTTGAGGCGTTTAGTTGCTTCCTCGAATGGGTTGTCATGGACGTTTCTAAGGGGGCACATATTATCCATTACCTCGACAACTTCTTATGCCTGGGCCCAAAAGATTCACCACAGTGTGAATACACGCGGCAGTCCACCTGTGAGAAGGAGAGAGCTGGAGGGAGAGCGGACACCACAGAGCCGAGGAGTTACATTGATGACATCTTAATAATCTGGACTGAGTCTGAACGAGAACTTCTAAATTTCCATGACGAATTCAATACATTTCATCCCACCATAAACTTGACATTGGACTACTCAAAAACGGAAATCAACTTCCTGGATATCACCATAAAAATTCAAAATGGTTCAATCCAGACCTCGGTGTATTGGAAACCTATTGACCATCCCACACACCTCAGACGGGGACAGCTGTCACCCAAAATACATTAAAAAGTCCATCGTCTACAGTCAGGCCCTTAGATATAATTGTATCTGTTCCAGCCCAAAGGACAGGGATAAACACTTAAACCATCTTAAAAAAGACAATTTTAAATCAAGGCTACCACCCCACCTCCTTTGATGATCAGATCATTAGGGCCACAAGGATCCCTAGAAGTCAATTACTTCAATACGGAGAAAAAGAGGAAAATAATTGTCTTCCTCTGGTGGTGACCTACAACCCACAGCTTGAGGTACTAAGAAAAACTGCTAAAAAACATCATATCCTAGGGTTTGGAGCGGATGGATTCTGTTTCAGGACTCACCTGATTTTCATGACCTATTCTAATAGTTTCAACAGATGCTTGCGATTGGGTTCATAATTAGTCACAACGGCATAAGGACCCCCCCTCCCACTCTCCCTTGACCCTCTGTCTTTTCTTCTCTCTTTTCTCCCTCCTTTTCTTTTTTCTTTTTATATGGGCTTTTCAGATACAATATAGAAATTGCCTCAACATATGATCCTCTTATAGGCGGATATCTTATAAACATTATATTGTTCAATACACTATCATTTGAATTGTTATTTGAAAAAAGTGACACCATTTGAACTTTGGACATTTTTTATATGTCTATTTTGTTATATTTTCTTCAAAGTCGAATACAAAACAATACATTTTTTCTTGATCTGCAAACTGTAAAATGATTCATAATTAATTGATGTTTAATTGATATTTAATAAAACAGATTGAATATAAAAACTTCATATCCTATACAAAAGTGATTGGCATAATTATAAAAGGAGAAGAAAAGAAAAAATGTGTTTGAAAGCACTCAGGATCACCAAAAATACAAATAAATAATAATATTGAAGTTTATTAAACAAAGAAAAAAACAAAACAATTAAAAACACTTAAAGGGAATCTGTCACCCCCTGGGACCTATCAGACCACTAATATGGGGATACAGGTGATAGAAATGTGAATCTATACTTACCTGTATGGCCCGTATTGGCGGTCTTGTGGCTGTGAAATTGCTTTTTATTACTTGTGGGTTATGCTGTGTTTCTGTCCGGGGGACGGGAAGAAATCCCACCTACTTTTTTAATTAAAATATTTCTCCCCTCCCCTGCACGTCACAGAGCCCTGTGACGTGCAGTACCCATGGCCGGATCCTGCGCCTGCTCACTTGACCTGTTATTTCCCTGCCGTCTGTGTACAAGTGTAGAGCAGGGATCTAGTGCGCAGGCGCCGGGAAGTCAGAGTGACTCGCCTGCGCACAAGTTCCCTGCTCTACACTTGTAGATCTGGCCATGGGAACTGTGACGGGCAGGGGAGGTGAGAAATATCTTAATTAAACTGTGACGGGCAGGGGAGGTGAGAAATATTTTAATTAAACAAGTAGGTGGGATTTCTTCCCGTCCCCCGGACGGGAGCACAGCGTAACCAACAAGTAATAAAAAGCAATTTCACAGCCGCAAGACTGCTAATATGGGACATACAGGTAAGTATAATACCTCATCTAATTGATACATATAAATATCAAACAATCTCCTCCTATGTATCAGGTGCCAAAATATCTAAAGCTACTCTGGACAAGCAGTTTGTGACGCCCTCCCTGAGCCGTTTGGGGGGTGTACTCAGACGGAGGGCCGGTGGTATGGTGTGGTGGGATGTCGTCGTGGCCGTGGCCCGATCCGTGCCCAGGGCTGTCACAATAAAAAGATGGGCTTTTGGATGAGTGGTTGTTCGACTACGCCACCTGTGGTTTCTGGTGAAGGCCACCAGCACTGCAACAGTCCTCTGAGGCTGATGTTCTGGCAGCTTGGTTGGTACTACTCCCCACAGGTGGAGCGGCGCCTCAGGGCAGCGTAAGAAGAGAGAGGGGGTATACAGAGTAGAGCGCTGGCGGGTGCAGAGCCGCGGAGGAATGAACAGTCAGAGGCAGTAATTGAAGTCATCCAAGTCTTTACTCACAGTTGTGCTTTCTCAGCTCAGAGCTTCTCTCTGCTGTCACACGGCGAGCTGTGGCCGCCAGGGTGGGGTTTAGCACACTCCGGGTACTTCAGGTGCACTTGACAGGACCCCCGCTCTAGCGTGTTCCTCTCTCTGGTTGTACTTGTACTGCCTTGTGTCCCCCACTGAGTCCCGTACAGGTACTGCGATGTCCTATATGGGTAACTTGTAGCTCCCGGACAGACTGGGTGCCCTTTTTGGTGACTGTGGTGTGAACGTGGCGTTAGGCAGGGTCCCTCTGGATAAACGCAGATTAAGGAATACAGGTGGCAACTCTGCTCCGTCCGTATCCCCTGGGATCCATTTAAGCCTCCAGACTTTTCTGACAGGGACGTGAAGTGCAAAGTCAGATAATCGGGGACCGGTACCCCCTCTTGCGGCAGGGTCTCTCTGGAAGGGCCAGAATAAAGGTTGCAGGTGGCAACTCCACTCCGTCCGCACCCCCCTGAGATCCTTTTGCCTGTGGAGCTTTTCTCCTCTGCTCCCCTCCTGGGCCTTCTTGGTTGGACTCTGACCGGGGACAGAGCCGGCTATAACTCAACTCTGCCCCAATCCCCCGTCTCGAGGCCTGAGACCGGGAACCGCAGACCCCTGAGCCGGCCGCAGCCTTGTGCTGTCAGACCGTCTCAAAGACTCACGACTAAAGACACGGTTATAAAATTGGCCTCTGATTATTTATGATTCTATTAAGTGCTACAGTAAAGTGCTTCCTCCACGCTCACTAACTACATGGTTCCCCCTGACTATTGGTTCCCCCCAACTCCTCTATTCGAGGTCGGGGCAGCACTATGGTGCTTTAGACCTCCCTGCAGCACGGGAGTGGTGTAGTGTTGAGTGTGTGGTTGGGGTCCTGTGTGGTGCTCCATCCTTACCTCGGAGAGGAGATACCACACCTCGTTCTGAGGTGCTGTACCCCTGTGGCGACTGAACCCTCAGGGGCGCCACATTCCCCCCTGGTGAAACACAGCACGTCCGCGGGCTGCAATAGAGTAAAAGATTGGTACATTTCAAACATTCAAAAAATTTTAAATGCTTTGTAAACAATAAACAATCTTCCCTTTATGGGAGGCTCAGATACTTTAACGTTACAGGATATATGGTATAAACATATTCAACATTAAAGAGACATTATGCATGTAGAAAAATATTATAGAAAAAGTGTTAGCTCAGCAGCATGAGGGACCTGTCCAAAACCCTCAACGTAAGCCCTGGGGTGGCTGCAGGGCATGAAGATCCCGAGTTGGACCTCCAGTAGAGCCACAACCAGACAGGTTTTGCTTCTGAGGTCAGAGGTAGAGATGATTTCGCATAAAACCAATAGGGGGCACCTAAATAGGTGCAAACTATGTACAATGTTAGTCTGTCTGCTGCTCAATGTCCGCAGGGACAAATGTTTGTTTCAGATAAACCGGGTGTAAAGACGAGCATGAAAACAAATAAAAGTTCACACAACAGGGAGGTGTATCCGCCGGGGCTGCTCAACAGTGGGATCCCCACCGGGGAAAAGGCTCGTGCTTGCCGACGGAGCCTGACCGGTCCTCTGTGACCAGGTGCGTGGGAGCATCTTCTTTAAACACCCTGTGGACATCCAGGGCATACCACCCACGCTCCCCGTGGTGGCGGGTGAAGGACACCAGATCACCCGGGTAGAGATTCCGGCCAGGGTGGCCCTGCTCCAGCTACAGCTCGACGTCCCGCCGGTTGACGAAGACGTCCCAGTTAAACTGTGGGCTACGGATGAAGCCCCATCCTGCCTCCTGGTGGAAGCGCACGATAAGGCCTTCCTCCCGGGGGCTTGGACGGATGGCCTCCTCCTGATGGTCCTTTGTTTTAGCAGCTTTGGCGTGCACCTCCAGGCGCTCACAGCGGATCCTCCTCTCTCGCCGCTCCTTCTCGAGCTGGAGGAGCTCCTTACGGCAGAACTGCTCCCACCTCCGCGCTTCAGACAGGGTCTCCCGGAGGAAGGCCATCAGGTCCCCCCTCCCCTGGTTGTTCCAGGAAACTCTTCTGCCGCCAGGCAGGCGACCGGAGGTGCAGGCAGCGGCAATAACAGGGGGCGTTGCTGGCCCTCAATTGGTGCGGACCGGTCCGGGTTGGGGCAGGTGTGCACCCAGGAGAGTGCAGGGTTCTCCGGATTGGGAGTCGGGAGGCATAGTAGGCCTCCGGGAGTGGCAGTGGCTTGGGCCTCGACCTCCAGAGCCATGAGTTGCACCCAAACGATGGCGCCCGGGGACAGGGGTGACGGCAGGAGATCTAGGAGGGCTTCGGTGCATCCCGCGCCCGGGATAGGGGTTTCGGCCTTACCCGCTCTTGGGCTGCACAGGGCCTCCTGGGCTTCCTCCGCCTGGGCTGGGGCCTCAGTAGTCAGGCGCGACGAGCTTTGGTGGCGGGCCTTGATCTTGCGCAGCACCTCTTCCCTCCATTCGGCAGCGGCCAGTTGTTGGGTCTCTTCGACCCTCCGGGTCAGATCCTGCGTTTCACCGCGGAGGAACTCGGCCTCCTCCACGGTCAGGTGTATTCCCTCCATAGTGAGGGAGGTGGCAGCTGGTGGGCCAGCGACGGAGGGCATCTCCTTCGCGGCGTCCATCTCTGCTGCAGGGTGCGGTCTCTCTGGACTTGTTGTGGCTACACCCTGTCTCCTCCTCCTTTTGGGGCGGCTCCAGGGCGGCTGGCTGACGGGCACTCCTTGGGACGTCCCATCCATCTTGACGGACACTACTATGCGGACAGTCTCTGATGCAAGGGGCGGTCTGTATTTTTGGCGCCATTGGGGAGCCAGGCCCACGATAGGAGGTCTTAGGTGGCTGTCGTTTTTGCACATAATGGCGTCCGTTGTTCTTGGGCGGACGCCACATTGAGTGTATAAAGACAGTCTTTTGTGAAACGCGCACAGTACCCGGCGGCAATGGGGATTAACTTCTTCCGTTGCTGCGGGCACGCAATCCTGCCGACTACGCCATGTTTGTGATGCCCTCCCTGAGCCGTTTGGGGGGTGTACTCGGATGGCGGGCCGGTGGTATGTTGTGGCGGGATGTTGTCGTGGCCGTGGCCCGGTCCGTGCCCAGGGCTGTCACAATAAAAAGATGGGCTTTTGGATGAGTGGTTGTTCGACTACGCCACCTGTGGTTTCTGGTGAAGGCCACCAGCACTGCAACAGTCCTCTGAGGCTGATGTTCTGGCAGCCTGGTTGGTACTACTCCCCACAGGTGGAGCGGAGCCTCAGGGCGGCGTAAGAAGAGAGAGGGGGTATACAGAGTAGAGCGCTGGCGGGTGCAGAGCCGCGGAGGAATGAACAGTCAGAGGCAGTAATTGAAGTCATCCAAGTCTTTACTCACAGTTGTGCTTTCTCAGCTCAGAGCTTCTCTCTGCTGTCACACGGCGAGCTGCGGCCGCCAGGGTGGGGTTCAGCACACTCCGGGTAGTTCAGGTGCACTTGACAGGACCCACGCTCTAGTGTGTTCCTCTCTCTGGTTGTACTTGTACCGCCTTGTGTCCACCACTGAGTCCCGTACAGGTACTGCGATGTCCTATATGGGTAACTTGTAGCTCCAGGACCGACTGGGTGCCCTTTTTGGTGACTGTGGTGTGAACGTGGCGTTAGGCCGGGTCCCTCTGGATAAACGCAGATTAAGGAATACAGGTGGCGACTCCGCTCTGTCCGTATCCCCTGGGATCCACTTAAGCCTCCAGACTTTTCTGACAGGAACGTGAAGTGCAAAGTCAGATAATCGGGGACCGGTACCCCTTCTTGCGGCAGGGTCTCTCTGGCAGGGCCAGAATAAGGGTTGCAGGTGGCGACTCCGCTCCGTCCGCACCCCCCTGAGATCCTTTTGCCTGTGGAGCTTTTCTCCTCTGCTCCCCTCCTGGGCCTTCTTGGTTGGACTCTGACCGGGGACAGAGCCGGCTATAACTCAACTCTGACCCAATCCCCCGTCTCGAGGCCTGAGACCGGGAACCGCAGACCCCTGAGCCGGCCGCAGCCTTGTGCTGTCAGACCGTCCCAAAGACCCAAGACTAAAGACACGGTTATAAAAATGGCCTCTGATTATATATGATTCTATTAAGTGCTAAAGTAAAGTGCTTCCTCCACCCTCACTCACTACATGGTTCCCCCTGACTTTTGGTTACCCCCAACTCCTCTATTCTGGGTCGAGGCAGCACTATGGTGCTTTAGACCCCCCTGCAGAACAAGATTGGTGTAGTGTTGAGTGTGTGGTTGGGGTCCTGTGTGGTGCTCCATCCTTACCTCGGAGAGGAGATACCACACCTCGTTCTGAGATGCAGTACCCCTGTGGCGACTGAACCCTCAGGGGCGCCACAAATGTAACACCAAATGTGTAAAGAGGGTCCAATGCCCCTGCAATATCCAAGTCCAGTTCAATCTATTTTAGCTAGCACATATAAAGAACATCTATGCATAGGTATAAATAGCAATTGAAAAAAAGTGCATGTGACAGGGGGCAATGTACAAAATTAATAATGCCAGCAAATCCAAAGTTCATATAAAAGCACAGGTCTAGTAGTTCAAAGCTCAAATAGTCTATAGTAGAAAAAGACCTGTACTGAAACACAGTCTACCTGTTAGTAGACAGCACAGAACCCACTTATACAATACAAGCAGAATGGTTGCTGATAGACCTGTGCATCATCAGTGGCTTCTGGTAGACCTGTACATGATCAAATGGATGAGGGAAGAGCCTGTTCTCCTGTTATGTATATGCTCCTGCCCCAGCATCAGCACATCAAACTCCATAAAACAGACACATTACCTTTGCAGATGATTTTTTTGTGTTTACCAGTGTAATCAGACCCAAATTTAAAATAATGCTTTGTAAAAATAATATCAAGAAGTCACATCAAAACTCCAATCTTCATATCAGATCCAGTGTTATCTTGATATAATTTATTACGTATAATAGTAAATCCTTTATCATTTTGAACACAAGTATATCAACTTTATAAATCTAAAGAACAAATCAAAGTGACTTCTGAGATATCCAGAGTATTAATACACTGCAAAAATCATTTGTAGCTAATGATAGGTGCATTTGTATCCTTATATCAAGATAAGTCTTTGTCTAATGCCAAGATGTCTCATGTTCTATGGACTTTGATTAAAATTTGGGCAAACAAGTCCTTGTGAACTTAGGGTTAAAATATTGATTCTTCAGTCTATATTTAATGCTATCGCCATTATTTTTTACTAGATGGATGGCATTGAATTGAAGTAAAAAGAATATTGCATAATTATTTACCTATCATTAGAACGAGCGACTGGAGATTTCCATTCCCAATCACAATCCACTGCTCTTCTTGGCACAATATATGCATCTGCATCATGTGCACATAAGTATTGGAAGACGACCACCATACCAACTACCACTGCATAAACTAAACTACTATCAGTTCCCAGTGGAGACGTGGCTGTGCTAATTTCATCTTATAATTTATTTATGTTAGTGAACAAACCTTGATTGTGAGAAAAGTAAAATGCGATTCCGCAGCTGCCAATTCAGAGATGGAGACTAGGCCAGCAATATCCAATCACTCCACTGGCAGAACAGGCTACAATATATCAACATAATTCATTTCTGGCATTCAGAAAATATTTGGGAGCAGAATTGTAAAGATTAATGTAGGATTTAGTTTGGAGTGGATATTTATTGTAAGAAACAAACATGATGTGAGTCATGTCTTAAAATCATTTCACTTTAAAGTAATTTTTCTTAAATGGTCACTGTGCTTTCAGACCACTAGATCTCATTTGATGTATTATGGGCAAAAACCCAAAGAGATGAACTTTAATATAAGTTGGTGTGCATGCAGCATGTAAGCGTGTGTTCACACTGGCCACCAAACAGACAAAACCCAAGATAAAAACATAATAAGCAAATACCCCGCAGTAAATAGATAAATATCAATAGTGCATGAAAATAATATAGGATGCTTAATTAACATAATTTTGATTTAAAAAAAAAAGTAAAAGCCACCCCACACGTCAAGGTGACCCTATTCGGGACAGTCCTAACCTCTATTATTAAAAGCTTACCATTTGTCAAGTGACGTACATTTGAATAAGTCCAATATGACTAACCAGATTAATTACAGGTTTTGGTATAAATTATATTACCACATGTCAAACAATTTACCAGTTGGTGCAGTAGATTCTAAGAAAACCAACAGATGCAGCATTGGTGATCTGCATGTTTTGAGTCTGTGTATTTGAATAATTAATTGAAAGGCGGTGTGTTCAAAATAATAGCAGTGTGGAGTTCAATTAGTGAGGTCAATCATTCTGTGAAAAAACAGCTGTGAATCAGGTGGCCCTTATTTAAGGGTGAAGCAAGTATTTGTGTACATTTCTCCTTGAAAGCCTGATAAATATGGTTCGTTCGAGACATTGTTCAGAAGAAATGCGTACTTTGATTAAAAAGTTGATTGGAGAGGGTAAAAGTTATAAAGAAGTGCAGACAATGATAGTCTGTTCAGCTAAAATGATCTGCAATGCTTTAAAATGGAAGACTACCATTCGAATGAGAAAAAAGGAAAGGATGATCCAGCATATCAGGCTAGTTTCTTAAAATAAAACATAGCTTTTATTGTGCTCATTAAAACATTGCTACACATCAATTGTCCATGTGGTGCACTACAAGGATCAGGACCTACGCGTTTCAACGTTTAAGTCTTAATCAGTTGTGTATTTACCATTCGAATGGATCGAATGATAGTCAGAATGGCAAAGGCTCAGCTAATGATCAGCTCCAGGAGATCAAAGACAGTCTTAAGTTACCTGTGAGTACTGTGACAGTTAGAAGACGTCTGTGTGAAGCAAATTTCTTAGCAAGAAGTCCCTGCAAAAAGTACGAAAAGTGGACAGTAGAAGATTGGAAATGGGTGATTTGGAGTAATGAGACGAAAGTCAATAGACTAGGCTCTGATGAGTGCAAATAGGTCTGGAAAAGTTGTGATGTATATACCACCATGTGCGAACCCAGAGGCTGCTGGGGATGTGTTGTCAGGGGTGATGGCCCGGCTTCAGACTAAACACCCAAACTCTCTAACTGTAATTTCTGGGGATTTCAATCGAGTGAAGATCTCATCTGCAATACCAAAGTTCTATCAATATGTCAAATGTCCTACACGGGACAACAACACACTGGATCTCCTCTTTGCTAATGTTAAGAATGCTTATTCATCGGCTGCATTACCCCCCCTGGGGAAATCTGACCACAACCTCATACTATTGTCTCCTGCTTACCAACCAGATGTCCGCAAACAACCAGTGACAATTAAAAAGATAAGGAAGTGGTGTCCAGCAGCAGAGGAGGCGTTACAAGACTGCTTTGATTGTACAGACTGGGAGGTGTTGTGTACCATGAAAGAGAATTGTGATGTTAATGAGATTACTGGCAGAGTTACTGATTACATCAACTTCTGTATGGACATTGTAGTACCTGTTCAAGAGATTCGGTGTATGCAAACAATAAGCCATGGATTACAAAAGAGTTGAAACATTTACTAAACATGAAAAAACTGGCTTTTAAAAGGAGGGACAAGGAGGCGTTGAAAATTATACAGCGAGACCTAAAGGGGAAAATTAAGATTGCCCGTGAGGCATTCAGAGTTAAATTAGAAAATCAATTTGCACAAAAAAGCTCCAGAGAGGTGTGGGCTGGAATGAAGCTAGTGACTGGGTTTAAGGCAAGGTCGGAGCAGGGGGGTGGTGGACTTAGAATGGCTAATGAAATGAATGAGTTCTTCAATATATTCAGCAATAAAGGTGCGGTAGCAGCAGGGAAGGGGGAGGAGGCCGGGGAACAACTAGCTAAATTAACAGGGGGTGAAATAGATCATTTCTCGGTCTCCAAAAATGACGTGAGGGACCAGTTTAGTAAGCTGGCCATTGGCAAAGCAGCAGGGCCTGACGGTCTCAGTCCACGTGTCCTCAGAGTGTGTGCAAATGAGTTGTGTACTGTCTTCCAGCATCTCTTTAACCAGAGCTTACAATCAAAGAGAGTACCAGTGCTATGGAAGACTTCCTGCCTGGTGCCGGTTCCCAAGACTACCTTCCCGGCTTCCCCGGGGGACTATAGACCGGTGGCCTTAACATCGCATGCGATGAAGTCCTTGGAGAGAATAGTACTTGCTCACTTGTGTCCGAGGGTGATGGCGCATACTGATGCTCTTCAGTTTGCGTACCGGCAGGGACTGGGGGTGGACGATGCTGTAGCGTCTCTGCTACAAACAGTACATTCCTTTTTGGACAATGATGGAACCACAGTGCGTGCTTTGTTCTTTGATTTCTCTAGTGCGTTCAACACATTACAGCCACTCTTACTGCGTGGAAAGTTGATTAAAATGGTGGTGGATGAGGGACTTGTGAATTGGATAATTGACTACCTGTCGGATAGGCCACAGTTTGTTAGGTGGGGGACGGCTACATCAGATAGTGTACTGAGCAGTGTCGGAGCCCCGCAGGGAACAGTGCTGTCGCCATTCCTCTTTACATTGTACACAGCTGACTTTCAGTATAAATCAGACCGTTGTCACCTCCAGAAGTACTTGGATGACTCTGTGATAGTTGGCGGTATTCGGAAGGACCAAGATGAAGAGGAATATAGAAGGGTGGTTGCAGACTTTGTAGTATGGTGCCAGGCTAACCATCTAGAACTAAATGTTAAGAAAACCAGGGAGTTGGTGATGAGCTATGGAAGGTGCAAGAAGGTATGCCTACCTGTTACCAATGACGGTCAGGATGTGGAGATGGTGGACAGTTTCAAATATTTGGGGGTTTACCTGGATAGCAAGCTAGACTGGAAGTGCCACATGGAGAAGGTCTACAAGAAGGGGATGAGTAGATTGTACTTCCTAAGGAAGTTAAGGTCTTTTAATGTGTGTGGCAAAATGCTTGAGGTGTTCTACCAATCCATTGTGGCTAGTGCCACCTTTGCGGCAATAATTTGCTGGGGTAACAGTGTGCGTGTTGCTGACGCCAACAAGCTCAACAAACTTATAAAGAAAAAAAAAACAGGCAATGTGAACTGAGGTCTAAGATGGTAGACATGCAAGAAATAGGAGCATGTTCACACTAGCAAAAAAGAAACAAAACCTACAAAAGACAAAAGACAAAAATATATCTCATACCCTACCATCATTATATATAAATGTAAAGCAAAGTTGCATAATAAATATAGGGTGCTTAGTGAACTATTTTTGATCAAAAAAAGTATACAAGCCGTCCCACCAGCGGCAAGGTGACCCTAAATTGGGACGGTACCTATACTGGCATCCCCTTTGTTGAGCTGACTGGTATATATGTAGCTTACCACGGGCCTGGGTGGTCTGGAGTTGGGACCCGGTCCTATTTGTCTACCCTTTTATATGCATTGCTTCAACTTTGATATACAGTAAGGTTTTTAATATAGGCAGTATAGGTACCGTCCCAATTTAGGGTCACCTTGCCGCTGGTGGGACGGCTTGTATACTTTTTTTGATCAAAAATAGTTCACTAAGTACCCTATATTTATTATGCAACTTTGCTTTACATTTATATATAATGATGGTAGGGTATGAGATATATTTTTGTCTTTTGTCTTTTGTAGGTTTTGTTTCTTTTTTGCTAGTGTGAACATGCTCCTATTTCTTGCATGTCTACCATCTTAGACCTCAGTTCACATTGCCTGGTTTTTTGTCTTGTTTGCATTCTGTGCAATTTAAGGGTGTGGCATCCCCTTTGTTGAGCTGACTGGTATATATGTAGCTTACCACGGGCCTGGGTGGTCTGGAGTTGGGACCCGGTCCTATTTGTCTACCCTTTTATATGCATTGCTTCAACTTTGATATACAGTAAGGTTTTTAATATAGGCAGTATAGGTACCGTCCCAATTTAGGGTCACCTTGCCGCTGGTGGGACGGCTTGTATACTTTTTTTGATCAAAAATAGTTCACTAAGTACCCTATATTTATTATGCAACTTTGCTTTACATTTATATATAATGATGGTAGGGTATGAGATATATTTTTGTCTTTTGTCTTTTGTAGGTTTTGTTTCTTTTTTGCTAGTGTGAACATGCTCCTATTTCTTGCATGTCTACCATCTTAGACCTCAGTTCACATTGCCTGGTTTTTTGTCTAGTTTGCATTCTGTGCAATTTAAGGGTGTGGCATCCCCTTTGTTGAGCTGACTGGTATATATGTAGCTTACCACGGGCCTGGGTGGTCTGGAGTTGGGACCCGGTCCTATTTGTCTACCCTTTTATATGCATTGCTTCAACTTTGATATACAGTAAGGTTTTTAATATAGGCAGTATAGGTACCGTCCCAATTTAGGGTCACCTTGCCGCTGGTGGGGCGGCTTGTATACTTTTTTTGATCAAAAATAGTTCACTAAGTACCCTATATTTATTATGCAACTTTGCTTTACATTTATATATAATGATGGTAGGGTATGAGATATATTTTTGTCTTTTGTCTTTTGTAGGTTTTGTTTCTTTTTTGCTAGTGTGAACATGCTCCTATTTCTTGCATGTCTACCATCTTAGACCTCAGTTCACATTGCCTGGTTTTTTGTCTTGTTTGCATTCTGTGCAATTTAAGGGTGTGGCATCCCCTTTGTTGAGCTGACTGGTATATATGTAGCTTACCACGGGCCTGGGTGGTCTGGAGTTGGGACCCGGTCCTATTTGTCTACCCTTTTATATGCATTGCTTCAACTTTGATATACAGTAAGGTTTTTAATATAGGCATTATAGGTACCGTCCCAATTTAGGGTCACCTTGCCGCTGGTGGGACGGCTTGTATACTTTTTTTGATCAAAAATAGTTCACTAAGCACCCTATATTTATTATGCAACTTTGCTTTACATTTATATATAATGATGGTAGGGTATGAGATATATTTTTGTCTTTTGTCTTTTGTAGGTTTTGTTTCTTTTTTGCTAGTGTGAACATGCTCCTATTTCTTGCATGTCTACCATCTTAGACCTCAGTTCACATTGCCTGGTTTTTTGTCTTGTTTGCATTCTGTGCAATTTAAGGGTGTGGCATCCCCTTTGTTGAGCTGACTGGTATATATGTAGCTTACCACGGGCCTGGGTGGTCTGGAGTTGGGACCCGGTCCTATTTGTCTACCCTTTTATATGCATTGCTTCAACTTTGATATACAGTAAGGTTTTTAATATAGGCAGTATAGGTACCGTCCCAATTTAGGGTCACCTTGCCGCTGGTGGGACGGCTTGTATACTTTTTTTGATCAAAAATAGTTCACTAAGTACCCTATATTTATTATGCAACTTTGCTTTACATTTATATATAATGATGGTAGGGTATGAGATATATTTTTGTCTTTAAACTTATAAAGAAGGCTAGCGCGACGGTGGGCCTACAGCTTGGGACTTTTGAAGAGGTGGTAGAGGATAGGATTAAGAAGAAGTGCAGAGCTATAATGGGCAACAACACACACCCGCTTTATGAACTGTTTGCGAAACAGAAGAGCACATTCAGCAATTGCCTAATACAACTAAGGTGTAAAAAGGAAAAATACAGGAGATCGTTTGTTCCAACAGCTATGGGGGTGTTTAACAAATGTCTGAAAAGCAATGTCTAAAGCATTCCAAATGTTATGTTATCATATGTGTCATGTTCGAGATCTGTGTTCTGCTGCTGTGATACCGCAATTTCCTCCGGGATAAATAAAGTATATCTTATCTTATCTTATCTTATCTTATCTTATCTTAAAAAACAAGGTAAAAAGGGGCTAACGGATTGAGAAATTGAAGGAACTGTCAAGTTCAGTGGAAGAAGCCTGATGATATGGGGTTGTTTCACAGCCAAAGCCATTGGATATTTCACCATGATCAATGGTGGTCTCAGTGCTGAGCTATATATTGAAAAACTTGGCATTCATATGACTCAAATAGATTCTTTATCAAATTTTAATAGGGGAAATGAAGTACAAAAAAAAAGTAAAAACGTTTCGGTCACAGTTGACGTTCATTAGTGTACTAAAATAAAATACAAGTGTGAGGTCACAGTAAAAATAGTCATGTATCAAAGGGAAAATAACAATGACAATATCAGTAAACAACAGGAATCAACACATGTCAATGGGTACAAAGGGATGGGGACAAACATTGGCCCTCAACATGCTAACTGTTATATGTCCACATTTGAGGACAGGGTTGTCTACCCCAACCCTTTGTACAAATCACAATCCATTTTATGGAAACGTTATATAGATGATATATTCTGCATATGGGGGGGCACGCCCAAGACCCTTAATGAATTTTTTGCTACAATCAATGCCGCCTGGGATGGACTGCGAGTCACCATTTTCTTGAGCACAGACTCAATTCATTTCTAGACACCATGAGCCTTAAAGATAAAGATGGCCAACTTTCCTCTGATCTTTATATTAAACCTACTGACCGAAACGGACTATTGCACTACAACAGCCTACATCCTAAATCAACTATCACCTCAGTCCCCAAGTCCCAATTCCATCGTGTCAGAGGCACTGGCAGTAATCCCTCCACCTGTGACATTAGACTCAAGGAGATGCAACAAAAATTTGAGGAAACGGGCTATCCTCTTGACTTGTTACAACAATCCATGCAATCTCCAATTTGTACACGCACCCCAACATCTAACCGGATCCCGTTTGTACATAAATACCATCCGGCAGCATTCATACCCTAAATCCACTATCACCTCAGTCCCCAAGTCCCAATTCCATCGTGTCAGAGGCACTGGCAGTAATCCCTCCACCTGTGACATTAGACTCAAGGAGATGCAACAAAAATTTGAGGAAACGGGCTATCCTCTTGACTTGTTACAACAATCCATGCAATCTCCAATTTGTACACGCACCCCAACATCTAACCGGATCCCGTTTGTACATAAATACCATCCGGCAGCATTCATACTCCATAAAAAAATCTGACAACACTGTAACATTCTTAAAAGCGCGTATCCATCTGTACCTGAATTAAATTATCCTTCCCTCCCATGTTTCAAAAGAGACCCTAATATTAAAGATCGTTTCATCCATGCCGATTTTGGCATGGCAAAAAGCTCGCCATGCCAGGGGTTTCTGGAGACACCAAAGACTGGTACGTTCCCTTGTCATCAGTGCTACCAATGTGGCAACATTCTCCGTGGGAGCACCATATATCATCCTCACTTGGGTAAACAATATCCCATCAAAGATTATCACATGATTAATTCCACTTTTGAAGTATGCCTCATCAAGTGCCCTTGTGGCCTTATTTATATAGGTAAAATGACCCAGCTCATTAGGGATCGTATTTCTAAGCACAAGTCCACCATACGCTAAAAGAATTTGCTGCTCCCATTACTATACCATTTTGCATCGGCCAATCATTCAGTGTTTCAATTGAAATTTCAGGTGATTGAGCATGTCCCTCCACCACGACGTGGAGGGGACTGTATTCGCATGCTCAAATACAGGGAGGTCTACTGGATACACAAATTGCAATCTTTAAGTCCTAGAGGTCTTAACATGGAATTTGACCTCCTCTTGTACACTTGAACGGTTCATAGTTGTGATTACTACGACATTGTTCTGCTTAAAGCCCCCTACATGTTTTGTAATAATCTCTTTGAGACTTGTTCCTGTGCCATCACTGTCTCAGCAATGTATATGACCCAATTATGCTAGTTTTTGACTCTGACCATAAGAATTTCCAGTGAATATGTTCGATTCCATTATGATGGTTCTCCCTGAAGATAACTTGATATAAGGAATAGTATTTGCATAAGTACTGATTGATCTATTCATATGTCTAACATATACCTTGTTATTTTCTAGAATCTGCCTTAACATCCACATTTCCTCTCCTGATTCCCATCCTACACCTCCGGACCATCCCTTACAACCTTGGTTCCACCCATTCTTGTCATCCCCAGTAATGGACGCTATCTGTAGCACTGTGGAACGCATAATATCGGTGGTGGAATGCACTCGGTGCGTCACCTCCGCCCATGTGATCCACCGACATCCAATAAGACCTGTCGACGTCATCGAGGCGTCATTTCCGGTCCCGCAGGTTAGGACCTGCAGGACCGGAAATGACACCACGATGACTGGAGCACATCCACGGCGTATGCATCACACTGACACCAATCCTGGGCTCCTAATTGCCTCTAGATTCTGCCCAATCTCTATTTAAATGCCCTTCTAGCATTTCTCTCCTGGCGCCAAAAGGAACAAACGGTGGATACCGTGCTCCCACTGCCAGGACTTCCTCCTCCACTTTCAGTTTGCACTAGAGGTATTTTTCCCCTGCTTCTACCATTCCTGCTATTAGACTGGTACTTCCATTAAATCTATATACTCACCTTCTTTATATATCCAGAGCTACCGCTCCTTTGGACACCTGTCCATTACAGGCTCACCGGTTACAATTAACTGGTACGTTTTTCATCCTTTTTTCTTTTTCCCTTTTTCCCTGTCCCCATCCCTTTGTACCCATTGACATGTGTTGATTCCTGTCGTTTACTGATATTGTCATTGTTATATTCCCTTTGATACATGACTATTTTTACTGTGACCTCACACTTGTACCACCATTTATTTCTGTTTTGTTATTTTATTTTGGTACACTGATGAAGGTCAACTGTGACCGAAACATTTACTTTTATTTTTTGTACTTCATTTCCCCTATTAAAATTTGATAAAGAATCTATTTGAGTCATATGAGTGCCAAGTTTTTCAATATAGACTATTGGCTTTGGACCTTACTTGTGCACCAACCCACTCCAGGAGTGCGGTAGTTTTTTGTATACTCAGTGCTGAGCTATGTGTGAGTATCCAACAAGACAAGTTACTTTGTACACTCCAGTACTATGGGTATGAATAGGATGACATAGTGTTCCAGCAGGACAAAGACCAGAAGCATACATCGAGATTGGCGAAAAAATGGTTCAATGACAATGAAGTAGAGGTGCTGGATTAGCCTCCACAGTCCCCAGACCTCAGCCCAATTGAACCCTTATGGGTAGAGTTGAGTTGAAGAAAGAACTGTATACATACCCAAGTGAGTAGACCAGTATGCACCAACTTTGGGAATGTGTAGAAGAGACCTGGGATCAGATTTTGGTCAAGACATAATTGAATCTGATCAAGAGCATGCCCAGAAGGATTCAGGTAGTGTTGAAAGACAAAAATGGATTTATAAAATATTTAAACAATAATAAAAATTTAAATTTAGATTTTTAGGAGCAAAACAGTAACAATGCAGTGACATGACAAGAATCTGCATAACTAATCATAGGCAAAATAGTCGCAAGTCAAATTTATGTATGAGATAGCCAAGATGATTGTCTATAAAATAATGGTAGTCTCATGTTCGAAGTAGTAGTGGATAGTGAGATATAGAGCTTGAAAGTCAAAAGTTCAAAACATTGTTACCCTTTTGCTCATCACTGTATATATAGCGCTGTCCTCAGTAGTGTAGCTACCAGGAGGGCAGAGGGTGAGGTCGCCCCAGACCCCTGACTCAGAGAGGCCCACCCGAATCTTACACCACTCCAAACTGTATCGGTGTGGGCAGCACACCAATACAGTTAATCTTTACATTCTGAATGGCCCCACTATCTTTGCACCCCATTAACTATACAATACCATCAATTTTTGTGTTCCAACAGTCTTAGAGGGATCTATCCACTGTGGGTTAGTGTCAGACCAATAGCGGTGGTTTTGTTTGTTAACTTCACCATTCACAAAAAAGTTTGCCTCATCACTGAACATAATGTTCTGTGTAAACTGAGGGTCCTGTTCCAATTTTTGTTTTGCCCATTCTGCAAATTCAGTGCGCCGATCTGGGTCATCCTAATATCCGCCGAAGGGATGTTTGACTGATGCCACTCTCCAGTGACATGCGGCGAGTTCTACGCTGTGGGCTCTTGCTGAATGAAGCTAGGACAGCCACTGATGTTTCTTCATTATTGACAGTTTTCTTGAGTCCACATTTTGGCAAATCCAACACTGAACCTGTTTCACGAAATTTGGCAAGAGGTTTGCTAAATGTAGCATGGGAGATGGGTGGTCTCGTAGGGTGTCTTGCATTGAAATCTGCTGAAATGACCCGGGTACTGCGTTCATCAAACATCAACACAATTTCTATCCGCTCCTCACGTGTTAACCTCTGCGACATGTGAATGGCTGTAAACAAAGAGAAACTGGTAAGTAACTCATGAAAGAATAAAGTTACGTTAAAACCAAGCACACCATTGTTTTTCTTATGAAATTCTCAATAAGTCTGATGTGTCACATGACCCTTTTCCCATTGAAAAAAATAAAGTTGGATCCAAAATGGCTGACTTCAAAATGGCCACCATGGTCACCACCCATCTGGAAAAGTTTTCCCCCTCCGATATACTAATATGCCACAAACAGGAAGTTGATATCACCAACCATTCCCATTTAATTTAGGTGTATCCATATAAATGGCCCACCCTGTAGTGTCCTCTCCAATTTACTGCCCATTTATCATACAACAGTATATCCACCTCCCAATCCAATCATAGATATCATCTAATCCTTTGTATTACTTGGATATTTGGGTTATTGTTGTGGATTTATCACTGCTAAAATCAGTAGAAATTACACCTGAATTACATTGTATGGCAGTAATGACATTGTGTCACCTTGTAAAAGGTTTCAGAGGTCAAGGTAGATAATTAAAGTCCATTTCATCTATATGCTAATGAATTGGCTGCGTGGCCTGGTCTGGTCCCTTTAAATAACATCTGCTGCTCCTGTTGATGACACCACGGAATGTTGTGGTTTCTGGCTCCGCCCCCTTGCATTATGACATCACACACATTATATAAGGAGCTGCAGAGACAACATTCCATCTGAAAGTTGCAGTTATTGGAGAGAGAGGTAAGTCGGCTCTATGTCACCTCTTGTTGTGTCCTTCATTCTCTTCTTTCATCTATTTCTCATTTATTTTTTATTCATTAAGGATTCTTTATTCTATATAATACAACAGGTCCAAAATAAATACTGAACCCCTCAGATTAGGTGACGTCCATGTTTTACAGCATTTCTTCCAATAGTAAAGACAGATACATCCCGTCACATCCTATATATCCAAGTGCAGAAATGACAGTGATTTACCGATTCTCCATCACATCTTATTGGTTTCTGACTTACTTGCTCATCACATCCATAGAATAGTTATAGAATAATTATAATTGAAAGAATCCCCTCAGCCATAACTGGAACACAACAACTTCTCAATTTTTGGGCCATGTATTGTTTTACAATCATTCAAATCTGGGAGATGAACGTTATATCCTGTAAAGCGAACACATGTAACCTGAAGATGCAGTAATTATGTAATTGTCTGGTGTTATTGAGACATATAGTGATATACAATCCAGATCAAAAATTTAAATCCAACCAATATTGGGAAATACCTGTACAACACCAATGTATATACATATTAGCTCCATATATAGTGAAACTATTTAAATAGTTCCCCATATTGGTAGGATTCCTATTGTTTGATCTCTAGTGTATTGAGCAATGCACTTCAATGGAAGCTGGCAGTAACAGCCACCACTTGGAAGATCACGGAATGTTGGGGTTGTTGATTCCGCCCCCATTAGATACTTCATGTGATGTCACTGAATGTTATGGTTATTAGCTCTGCCCACATTAGCTCTTATTTTTCATGTCATGGAATGTTCTCGTTGCTGGTTTGGCCCCCATCATCTACTATTTGTAATGTTTTGGTTGTTGGTCCCTGATTTGGCACCCAGATAAGCCAAGCTGAAGGATGATGATAATGGACTTTATCTTGTTACCTCATGAACATTCTTGGCGTTGCCCCTCAGGAGGTGGCCAGTTGACATTTAGTTGTGTTCAACTATATAAAGTGTGCAGCTTATCTGATGGTTAGTGCTGCGCTCACTCATTACTAGTGATGGGCGAGCACTAAAATGCTCGGGTGCTCATTGCTTGAGCCAAGCACATTCGAATACTCGGTTGCTCGACTCGAGCAATGAGCCCAATGTAAGTCTATGGGAAATTCAAACATTTTTCAGGCGGTTCCCTCCGGCGATCTGCAGAGGGCCTAAAAATTGCCCAAATCGATGGGAACAGTGCTTAAATTGCATGGGAACAGCATGGGGAAGACCCCTGGAAGCATTTCTGACTCCCAAGTCACTGCTGCCAACAATGTTGTCAGAGGTATTACGCCACTTTTACGGACACACAATAAAACACAAAAACGAAACCAAAATGGATTTTCCTGGGAAATATGTTAAGGAACATCCTTTCCATGGTAATGACTTGTATATAAGGCAAAATAAATAACCAAAAACAAAAATACTCCTCCACATCTTGGTCTATGTTCACAAGTAGCGTTTTTGATGCGTTTTTGCACTTTTGCATTGCTTTCAACCGTGACAAATGCATTCACCGGGAAATGTCATTTTGACATTTTACAACCTTATCTGGCCATGTGGTGTGTGAGACATGATCAGACATATCCTGTTTCATTTATGAAGGAGGGACTCTGAAAGTCACAAAGCCTATTTTTATAGGGCCATCAGGCAGCCTTTACTACTTTTAAAGGGTCAGCAGTCGGCCCTCGCTATTCTTAAAGAGCCATCAGCCGGCTATGCTTTGTCATTCCCATTACTAAAGATTGGGTCTTCTATACTGTTATTGCATATGCAGTGAGTGGCAGGTCTGCCCAAAATTTGGATACACCCCAATACCCCTTTGAAAATTTGGATGCACCCCAATACCCCTTTGAAAATTTGGACGCACCCCAAAACCCCTTTGAAGAGACTTAGAGGATGTTCCCAAAATTAGGAAGTGGGTCTCCCATACTGTTTGCCTATGCAGTGAATGCAAGGGTTGCCAAAAATTTGGAGGCACTCCAATGCCCCTTGGAAGAGACGTGGAGGTCAGAGGGCCTCCTGAAAACAATGTTCCCATTATTAGGAAGTGGGTCTCCCATTGTGTTTGTCTATGCAGTGAATTCAAGGGTTGCCAAAAATGGGCACGCGGCATGATGGGAGGAAGGAGGTTCAGGGTGAAGAATATGTGGTCCAGACTCATGGCTACTGAGAATTGACCGTGTGGAAGACAGGGTGGTGGTGGTGGTGGCTAAGTGACTGGAAGCATTATCTTCTATCCAACCAATAACCTTTTCACACTGCTCTGTATTCAATAGTGGTGTTCTGCGGTCCCCTATTAATTGGGACAGGAAGGTCGAGCGAGAAGATGTGGGTGTTTGTTGTGGCACAATTTCAGATTGCCCACGACCTTGGCCTCTGCATGCACCATCACATCAACTTCCCCGTCCCTTGCCACGTGCCTTGCCCATCTTAAATGAAGGACAATATCTTCCACGCTCACCACAAATGGCTGAATTTGGAGCGAACTTATATGTGATCCGTGTGACGGACAAACCACAGTTTTAAATAGCTGGCCTGTAGGTGACTATTTTGAACAGCAAACTTGTGTCAATAGCTTCACTGACACACTGAAATTTTTTTAATGGAGGCCAGAAATGGCAGTATTTTCAGTGCAAATATATGTGATCTGTGCGACGGACAAATCACAGTTTTAAATAGCTGGACCTGGCTGTATTCTGCAATGCCAACAAGCAAATAGCGCAGAAAAACGGTGTTCTCTGGTTTGCATTTTAAGCAAATAATGAGGATTAAGATCCAAAATAAAATTATTCCTGGCCACTGAGACCTGGGCCTATTTCTAGAAATATTTAACAGCAGCAGCAGACAAAACTGGAATGGAGCCTCTGTGCTATATGCACTGCAGTCTGCTATATACACTGCCTGCCTGATATCTCTGCAGATGGATTAGTCCTCAGAAGGACTGTTTGTTGAGATGGATATGTGTCTCTAATATCGTTTTGTATACCTACACTGTAACGGGTCTGGGAGGCGGAACCTCTGAGCTACTATACAAGGGGGCGGTCCTTGTAAGGGAGCGGGTGGCGACCAGGCAGGCAGTCACAGCAGGTGACCGGGACAGTCTCTAGAAGAACGGGCAGGAGGTCACGGCAAGTGACCGGGGCAGTCTCTGGATGTACGGGCAGATGGTCACGGCAAGTGACCGGGGCAGTCTCTGGATGTACGGGCAGATGGTCACGGCAAGTGACCGGGGCAGTCTCTGGGTGAACGGACAGATGGTCACGGCAAGTGACCGGGGCAGTCTCTGGGTGAACGGGCAGATGGTCACGGCAAGTGACCGGGGCAGTCTCTGGGTAAAGGGTTGGTACGACCTGTGGCGGCTGATGGTAGACGTGAGCTCCCAGGTGAGTAGGCGAGAGTCTCTGGATAAACGGGTGGTCACAGCATGTGACGGCGGAGCCTCCAGGAAGACCAACAGACAGGCGGCAGATGAGCGCTCCCAGGTGAGCGGGCAGAAGTCTCTGGACAGGCGGGTGGTCACAGCACGTGACGGCAGAGCCTCCAGGTAGGCTAGCAGACAGGCAGCAGGTGAGCGCTCCCAGGTGAGCGGGCAGGAGTCACTGGACAGGCAGGTGGTCACAGCACGTGACGGCAGAGCCTCCAGGTAGGCTAGCAGGCAGGTAGCAGGAGTGCGCTCCCAGGTGAGCGGGCAAGCTGGTCCATAGACAGACTGACAGGAGTAGTAAGGCAGACCGTCGGACCTCAGGCTAGCAGGCAGGTAGCAGGATATCAGGCAGGAATTAGACAGCAGACTGGCAGGAATCAGGCAGGTATCTGGCAGGTAACTGGCAACGGGACCTGAGGGCTGAAGCAGAGTAGTGAACAGTGCTACAACATTGCTCGGGCACCTCCATTTTGGAGGAGGTGCCTTTTATATGGGAGGTCCTCCGGCAATTGGCCGGGGACTCCTTAGGACGGCGCGCGCGGTCCCTTTAAGAGAGGGGGAGCGCGCGCGCGCGCGCCCTAAGCACACTGCCGGGGAAGGCGCGCGTGCCGGAAGCAGCGGGGAGAGCAGCGCTGGAGGACGCCGCGCCAGGAGCGGGGAGGTGAGAGGGACGGCGTCTCTGCCTAGAACGGGGCAGAGACGCCGATGCTACAGTACCCCCCCCTTTAGGCCCCCTCTTTTTTTGGCCAGAAAGAAATTTCTCAAGGAGAAGCGGGGCGTTGATGTTCTCCCTGGGTTCCCAAGTTCTCTCCTCAGGACCAAACCCCCTCCAATCTACCAGAAAAAAGGTCTTTCCTCTTACCCTCTTGGAGGCCAGAATACTCTCTACCTCAAAGACATCATCAGTGGAAACCGGAGCAGGAGAAGCACCTGGATTATTGGAAAAAGAGTTAAAGACAACGGGTTTGAGGAGAGACACATGGAAGGAGTTAGGAATCCGTAAGGTGGCCGGGAGTTTCAGTTTGTAGGCCACCGGATTTATTTGCCTGAGGATTTCGAATGGGCCGATGAAGCGAGGACCTAACTTGTAGGAGGGTATCTTGAGCCGCACATGTTTGGAGGAGAGCCAAACCTTGTCTCCCGGACGGAATTGAGGCGGATCCAGACGTCTCTTATCAGCATATCTCTTCATCCGCTCGGAGGACAGAAGAAGTGCGGATCTAGTACTTTCCCAAATGGTAGAAAACTCGCTGACAAGAGACTGCGCGGCAGGGTTATCCACAGAGGCGGAGACGGGAAATGGAAATCGGGGGTGCTGGCCAAAGACAACAAAGAACGGGGATTTGGAAGAGGACTCGCTCTCATGGTTATTGTAAGAGAACTCGGCCCAAGGGAGGAGGTCCACCCAATCAGAATGGTGGGCATTAACAAAGTGCCGGAGATAGCTGGTAAGGGTCTGATTGATCCGCTCCACTTGACCATTGGACTGAGGGTGGTAAGCGGAGGAGAAGTCCAGGGTGACGTCCAGCAGTTTACATGTGGCTCTCCAGAAGCGCGAGGTGAACTGAACTCCTCGATCCGACACAATGTGGAGGGGTAGGCCATGAAGACGGAAGATATGGTGGATAAAGTCCTTAGCCAGCTCAGGTGCAGATGGAAGACCAGGCAGGGGAATGAAGTGGGCCATTTTAGAAAAGCGGTCAGCGACCACCCAAATGACAGTACACCCGGCAGAGACAGGAAGATCGGTAATGAAGTCCATAGCGATGTGTTGCCACGGGGCAACAGGTATGGGAAGCGGCAGGAGATGACCAGCTGGTAAGTGTCTGGGAACCTTGTTGCGGCCACAAGATGAACATGCAGAGACGAAGTCTACCACATCCTTACGCAGGGTAGACCACCAGTAATGCCGGGAAATGAGTAGGAAGGTCTTTATTTGGCCGGCATGGCCAGCAAGTTTAGAAGAATGACCCCAGTGAAGAACCTTCTCACGGTCAGGAGGCGCCACGAACGTCTTGCCGGGTGGAAGACGAGTCAAATCCAGGGGGGCCACATTCATCACCTTGGAGGGGTCGATAATGTGCATAGGCTCCTCCTCTTGGTCGGAGGACAGGAAGGATCGGGACAAGGCATCCGCTTTGACATTCTTGTCCGCCGGGCGGAAATGAAGGATGAAATCGAAGCGGGCAAAAAACAAAGACCACCGGGCCTGACGTGGATTAAGTCTCTGGGCATTTTGGAGATATGCCAGGTTTTTGTGATCCGTGTAGATGATCACCGGGTATAGAGCCCCTTCAAGCAGGTAACGCCACTCCTCCAGCGACAATTTAACGGCTAACAGTTCTCGGTCTCCAATGGAGTAATTGCGCTCAGAGGAGGAGAAGATTTTAGAGAAGAAGCCGCAGGTTACCATTCTCCCGGAAGAAGACTTTTGGGTGAGCACCGCTCCGGCTCCAGAGGAGGAAGCATCAACTTCCAGTTAGAACTGTTTGTTGCAGTCCGGACGGTGCAGCACAGGGGCAGAGGAGAAGGCTTGCTTCAGGGAAAGGAAGGCCTCCTCAGCTTCGGGTGGCCATACCTTGGGATTTGCTCCCTTACGGGTGAGCGCAGATATGGGCGCAGTCCGAGACGAGAAGTGAGGAATGAAGAGACGATAGTAATTAGCGAAGCCCAGGAATCGCTGTATCGCCTTCAAGCCCTCCGGCCGGGGCCACTTTAGGACAGCAGAGAGCTTCTCGGGATCCATTCGCAAACCCGTCTGGGAGATAACGTAGCCCAGAAATGGAAGAGAGGTCTGCTCAAAAAGGCACTTCTCGTATTTAGCATAGAGGTGGTTCTGCCTGAGCCTCAGCAGGACCTGACGAACATCCCTTCGGTGTGAGGGAAGATCCGGAGAGAAGACCAAGATATCGTCCAGGTATACCACCACGCAGGAGTAAAGAAGGTCACGGAAGATGTCGTTGACCAGTTCTTGGAAGACGGCGGGAGCATTGCAGAGACCGAAGGGCATCACTCGGTACTCATAGTGTCCGTCACGGGTATTAAATGCCGTTTTCCACTCGTCTCCCTGACGGATACGGACCAGGTTATACGCTCCACGTAGATCCAGCTTGGAAAAGATCCTGGTGCCTTTAAGGCGATCAAATAACTCGGAGATGAGCGGAAGGGGGTATTTATTTTTAACCGTGATCTGATTGAGTCCTCTATAGTCAATACAGGGGCGTAGCGAGCCATCTTTTTTTTTGACAAAGAAGAATCCGGCTCCAGCCGGGGAAGTAGACTTCCGGATGAATCTCCTGGCCAGATTCTCCTCTATGTACTCAGACATGGCCTGGGTTTCGGCCGTAGACAACGGATAAATACGCCCACGGGGTGGAGTGGCGCCAGGAACCAGGTCAATCGGGCAATCATATGGCCTATGAGGTGGCAATGTCTCTGCTTCCTTCTTACCAAAGACGTCAGCATAGGTCCAGTAAGGAGCCGGAAGACCGGGTAAGTTAGCTTGGGTAGGTGGAGGACGAACCGGACGAACCGGAACCAGGCAGGTCTTATGGCAGTCCGGCCCCCACCGGAGTACTTCACCGGAATGCCAGTTCAACACGGGTTCGTGTGTTTGAAGCCAAGGTAGACCTAGCAATAGGGAGTGGGAGTGTCCGGGCAACACATGGAAGGAGATTACCTCGGAGTGCAGCATTCCCACCTGCAGGATTATGGGTTCCGTGGCGAGCAGGATGGTCACCGGAAGGAGTCTTCCATCCACTGAGGCGACCGACAAGGGTTCAGCCAGAGACTTGGTGGGAATACGGTATTTCTCAACCAGGGACTGGGAGATGAGGTTTCCAGCGGATCCAGAATCCAGGTGGGCGAGTTCAAAGTGACGGGTCTCTCCCCAGGAGATAGATACAGACAAAGTCAGGGTTGGAGAGGATTTATTTTTGTCTAGGGCGACCTCTCCGAGCGGTCCTAGACACTGGAGTTTCCCGACCTCTCCGGGCAGGAACGAATCAAGTGCTCCTTACTGCCACAATAGAAGCAGCTCCCCTCGGCTCGGCGAGACTCCTGGCGAGATTTGACCATCTTGGTCTGGTCGACCTGCATGGGCTCGGGTGAGTGTGCCCGGGGAGTGACAGAAGAGGAGACAGGTTTCTGGAGAGTAGGAGCTAGGCGGGGAAACCTTCTCTCTCGGGTGGTCTCTTTGGTGCGTTCTTGAAACCGGATGTCAATCCGGGTAGCCAACGACACCAGGTCATCCAGGGTGGTAGGAATATCCCGACCGGCGAGCTCATCTTTAATCCGACCGGAAAGGCCCTCCCAGAAGACGGACACCAGGGCCTCATTATCCCAGGCAAGCTCAGAAGCGAGGGTGCGGAACCGTATGGCATATTGGCCCACGGTGAGACTCCCTTGACGGAGACGTAGCAAAGAGGAGGCAGATGAGGTTTTTTGTCCCGGTTCATCGAAGACTCTCCGGAAAGCAATGAGGAAAGACGACAGGTCGGACACCAGGGGATCCCCTCTCTCCCACAGGGGGTTAAGCCATGCCAGTGCCTCCCCAGTGAGATGGGACATGATGAATGCCACTTTGGCCCGGTCGGAGATAAACTGGTGAGTCAAGAGTTCAAAGTGCAGGGTGCACTGGTTTATGAAGCCCCGAGCTTGAGCGGGGTCCCCTCCGAAGCGAGGAGGTGCAGACAGCCGGGGTCCGAGACAGGATGCCATGATATTGGTGGGCAACGGTGCTGCCGGGGTGCGAGTCGTGACACTACCGGTGGTTGCTGGTGGAGCAGACAGTGTGTCCAGGCGGGAGTTGACATTCCGCAGGTGGTTCAGGATAGACTCCTGCTGGGATCTCTGACGGGAGAGTTCATGGTATAGGTCAGAGAGCGAGGGAGCTTGGGTGCCACCGGGTTCCATGGCCCGAGCAAACTGTAACGGTTCTGGGAGGCGGAACCTCTGAGCTACTATACAAGGGAGCGGTCCTTGTAAGGGAGCGGGTGGCGACCAGGCAGGCAGTCACAGCAGGTGACCGGGACAGTCTCTAGAAGAACGGGCAGGAGGTCACGGCAAGTGACCGGGGCAGTCTCTGGATGTACGGGCAGATGGTCACGGCAAGTGACCGGGGCAGTCTCTGGATGTACGGGCAGATGGTCACGGCAAGTGACCGGGGCAGTCTCTGGGTGAACGGACAGATGGTCACGGCAAGTGACCGGGGCAGTCTCTGGGTGAACGGGCAGATGGTCACGGCAAGTGACCGGGGCAGTCTCTGGGTAAAGGGTTGGTACGACCTGTGGCGGCTGATGGTAGACGTGAGCTCCCAGGTGAGCAGGCGAGAGTCTCTGGATAAACGGGTGGTCACAGCATGTGACGGCGGAGCCTCCAGGAAGACCAACAGACAGGCGGCAGATGAGCGCTCCCAGGTGAGCGGGCAGAAGTCTCTGGACAGGCGGGTGGTCACAGCACGTGACGGCAGAGCCTCCAGGTAGGCTAGCAGACAGGCAGCAGGTGAGCGCTCCCAGGTGAGCGGGCAGGAGTCACTGGACAGGCAGGTGGTCAAAGCACGTGACAGCAGAGCCTCCAGGTAGGCTAGCAGGCAGGTAGCAGGAGTGCGCTCCCAGGTGAGCGGGCAAGCTGGTCCATAGACAGACTGACAGGAGTAGTAAGGCAGACCGTCAGACCTCAGGCTAGCAGGCAGGTAGCAGGATATCAGGCAGGAATTAGACAGCAGACTGGCAGGAATCAGGCAGGTATCTGGCAGGTAACTGGCAACGGGACCTGAGGGCTGAAGCAGAGTAGTGAACAGTGCTACAACATTGCTCGGGCACCTCCATTTTGGAGGAGGTGCCTTTTATATGGGAGGTCCTCCGGCAATTGGCCGGGGACTCCTTAGGACGGCGCGCGCGGTCCCTTTAAGAGAGGGGGAGCGCGCGCGCGCGTGCCCTAAGCACACTGCCGGGGAAGGAGCGCGTGCCGGAAGCAGCGGGGAGAGCAGCGCTGGAGGAAGCCGCGCCAGGAGCGGGGAGGTGAGAGGGACGGCGTCTCTGCCTAGAACGGGGCAGAGACGCCGATGCTACAGTATCCCCCCCCTTTAGGCCCCCTCTTTTTTTGGCCAGAAAGAAATTTCTCAAGGAGAAGCGGGGCGTTGATGTTCTCCCTGGGTTCCCAAGTTCTCTCCTCAGGACCAAACCCCCTCCAATCTACCAGAAAAAAGGTCTTTCCTCTTACCCTCTTGGAGGCCAGAATACTCTCTACCTCAAAGACGTCATCAGCGGAAACCGGAGCAGGAGAAGCACCTGGATTATTGGAAAAAGAGTTAAAGACAACGGGTTTGAGGAGAGACACATGGAAGGAGTTAGGAATCCGTAAGGTGGCCGGGAGTTTCAGTTTGTAGGCCACCGGATTTATTTGCCTGAGGATTTCGAATGGGCCGATGAAGCGAGGACCTAACTTGTAGGAGGGTATCTTGAGCCGCACATGTTTGGAGGAGAGACAAACCTTGTCTCCCGGACGGAATTGAGGCGGATCCAGACGTCTCTTATCAGCATATCTCTTCATCCGCTCGGAGGACAGAAGAAGTGCGGATCTAGTACTTTCCCAAATGGTAGAAAACTCGCTGACAAGAGACTGCGCGGCAGGGTTATCCACAGAGGCGGAGACGGGAAACGGAATTCGGGGGTGCTGGCCAAAGACAACAAAGAACGGGGATTTGGAAGAGGACTCGCTCTCATGGTTATTGTAAGAGAACTCGGCCCAAGGGAGGAGGTCCACCCAATCAGAATGGTGGGCATTAACAAAGTGCCGGAGATAGCTGGTAAGGGTCTGATTGATCCGCTCCACTTGACCATTGGACTGAGGGTGGTAAGCGGAGGAGAAGTCCAGGGTGACGTCCAGCAGTTTACATGTGGCTCTCCAGAAGCGCGAGGTGAACTGAACTCCTCGATCCGACACGATGTGGAGGGGTAGGCCATGAAGACGGAAGATATGGCGGATAAAGTCCTTAGCCAGCTCAGGTGCAGATGGAAGACCAGGCAGGGGAATGAAGTGGGCCATTTTAGAAAAGCGGTCAGCGACCACCCAAATGACAGTACACCCGGCAGAGACAGGAAGATCGGTAATGAAGTCCATAGCGATGTGTTGCCACGGGGCAACAGGTATGGGAAGCGGCAGGAGATGACCAGCTGGTAAGTGTCTGGGAACCTTGTTGCGGCCACAAGATGAACATGCAGAGACGAAGTCTACCACATCCTTACGCAGGATAGACCACCAGTAATGCCGGGAAATGAGTAGGAAGGTCTTTTTTTGGCCGGCATGGCCAGCAAGTTTAGAAGAATGACCCCAGTGAAGAACCTTCTCACGGTCAGGAGGCGCCACGAACGTCTTGCCGGGTGGAAGACGAGTCAAATCCAGGGGGGCCACATTCATCACCTTGGAGGGGTCGATAATGTGCATAGGCTCCTCCTCTTGGTCGGAGGACAGGAAGGATCGGGACAAGGCATCCGCTTTGACATTCTTGTCCGCCGGGTGGAAATGAAGGATGAAATCGAAGCGGGCAAAAAACAAAGACCACCGGGCCTGACGTGGATTAAGTCTCTGGGCATTTTGGAGATATGCCAGGTTTTTGTGATCCGTGTAGATGATCACCGGGTATAGAGCCCCTTCAAGCAGGTAACGCCACTCCTCCAGCGACAATTTAACGGCTAACAGTTCTCGGTCTCCAATGGAGTAATTGCGCTCAGAGGAGGAGAAGATTTTAGAGAAGAAGCCGCAGGTTACCATTCTCCCGGAAGAAGACTTTTGGGTGAGCACCGCTCCGGCTCCAGAGGAGGAAGCATCAACTTCCAGGTAGAACTGTTTGTTGCAGTCCGGACGGTGCAGCACAGGGGCAGAGGAGAAGGCTTGCTTCAGGGAAAGGAAGGCCTCCTCAGCTTCGGGTGGCCATACCTTGGGATTTGCTCCCTTACGGGTGAGCGCAGATATGGGCGCAGTCCGAGACGAGAAGTGAGGAATGAAGAGACGATAGTAATTAGCGAAGCCCAGGAATCGCTGTATCGCCTTCAAGCCCTCCGGCCGGGGCCACTTTAGGACAGCAGAGAGCTTCTCGGGATCCATTCGCAAACCCGTCTGGGAGATAACGTAGCCCAGAAATGGAAGAGAGGTCTGCTCAAAAAGGCACTTCTCGTATTTAGCATAGAGGTGGTTCTGCCTGAGCCTCAGCAGGACCTGACGAACATCCCTCCGGTGTGAGGAAAGATCCGGAGAGAAGACCAAGATATCGTCCAGGTATACCACCACGCAGGAGTAAAGAAGGTCACGGAAGATGTCGTTGACCAGTTCTTGGAAGACGGCGGGAGCATTGCAGAGACCGAAGGGCATCACTCGGTACTCATAGTGTCCGTCACGGGTATTAAATGCCGTTTTCCACTCGTCTCCCTGACGGATACGGACCAGGTTATACGCTCCACGTAGATCCAGCTTGGAAAAGATCCTGGCGCCTTTAAGGCGATCAAATAACTCGGAGATGAGCGGAAGGGGGTATTTATTTTTAACCGTGATCTGATTGAGTCCTCTATAGTCAATACAGGGGCGTAGCGAGCCATCTTTTTTTTTGACAAAGAAGAATCCGGCTCCAGCCGGGGAAGTAGACTTCCGGATGAATCCCCTGGCCAGATTCTCCTCTATGTACTCAGACATGGCCGGGGTTTCGGCCGCAGACAACGGATAAATACGCCCACGGGGTGGAGTGGCGCCAGGAACCAGGTCAATCGGGCAATCATATGGCCTATGAGGTGGCAATGTCTCTGCTTCCTTCTTACCAAAGACGTCAGCATAGGTCCAGTAAGGAGCCGGAAGACCGGGTAAGTTAGCTGGGGTAGGTGGAGGACGAACCGGACGAACCGGAACCAGGCAGGTCTTATGGCAGTCCGGCCCCCACCGGAGTACTTCACCGGAATGCCAGTTCAACACGGGTTCGTGTGTTTGGAGCCAAGGTAGACCTAGCAATAGGGAGTGGGAGAGTCCGGGCAACACATGGAAGGAGATTACCTCGGAGTGCAGCATTCCCACCTGCAGGATTATGGGTTCCGTGGCGAGCAGGATGGTCACCGGAAGGAGTCTTCCATCCACTGAGGCGACCGACAAGGGTTCAGCCAGAGACTTGGTGGGAATACGGTATTTCTCAACCAGGGACTGGGAGATGAGGTTTCCAGCGGATCCAGAATCCAGGTGGGCGAGTTCAAAGTGACGGGTCTCTCCCCAGGAGATAGATACAGACAAAGTCAGGGTTGGAGAGGATTTATTTTTGTCTAGGGCGACCTCTCCGAGCGGTCCTAGACACTGGAGTTTCCCGACCTCTCCGGGCAGGAACGAATCAAGTGCTCCTTACTGCCACAATAGAAGCAGCTCCCCTCGGCTCGGCGAGACTCCTGGCGAGATTTGACCATCTTGGTCTGGTCGACCTGCATGGGCTCGGGTGAGTGTGCCCGGGGAGTGACAGAAGAGGAGACAGGTTTCTGGAGAGTAGGAGCTAGGCGGGGAAACCTTCTCTCTCGGGTGGTCTCTTTGGTGCGTTCTTGAAACCGGATGTCAATCCGGGTAGCCAACGACACCAGGTCATCCAGGGTGGTAGGAATATCCCGACCGGCGAGCTCATCTTTAATCCGACCGGAAAGGCCCTCCCAGAAGACGGACACCAGGGCCTCATTATCCCAGGCAAGCTCAGAAGCGAGGGTGCGGAACCGTATGGCATATTGGCCCACGGTGAGACTCCCTTGACGGAGACGTAGCAAAGAGGAGGCAGATGAGGTTTTTCGTCCCGGTTCATCGAAGACTCTCCGGAAAGCAATGAGGAAAGACGACAGGTCGGACACCAGGGGATCCCCTCTCTCCCACAGGGGGTTAAGCCATGCCAGTGCCTCCCCAGTGAGATGGGACATGATGAATGCCACTTTGGCCCGGTCGGAGATAAACTGGTGAGTCAAGAGTTCAAAGTGCAGGGTGCACTGGTTTATAAAGCCCCGAGCTTGAGCGGGGTCCCCTCCGAAGCGAGGAGGTGCAGACAGCCGGGGTCCGAGACAGGATGCCATGATATTGGTGGGCAACGGTGCTGCCGGGGTGCGAGTCGTGACACTACCGGTGGTTGCTGGTGGAGCAGACAGTGTGTCCAGGCGGGAGTTGACATTCCGCAGGTGGTTCAGGATGGACTCCTGCTGGGATCTCTGACGGGAGAGTTCATGGTATAGGTCAGAGAGCGAGGGAGCTTGGGTGCCACCGGGTTCCATGGCCCGAGCAAACTGTAACGGGTCTGGGAGGCGGAACCTCTGAGCTACTATACAAGGGGGCGGTCCTTGTAAGGGAGCGGGTGGCGACCAGGCAGGCAGTCACAGCAGGTGACCGGGACAGTCTCTAGAAGAACGGGCAGGAGGTCACGGCAAGTGACCGGGGCAGTCTCTGGATGTACGGGCAGATGGTCACGGCAAGTGACCGGGGCAGTCTCTGGATGTACGGCCAGATGGTCACGGCAAGTGACCGGGGCAGTCTCTGGGTGAACGGACAGATGGTCACGGCAAGTGACCGGGGCAGTCTCTGGGTGAACGGGCAGATGGTCACGGCAAGTGACCGGGGCAGTCTCTGGGTAAAGGGTTGGTACGACCTGTGGCGGCTGATGGTAGACGTGAGCTCCCAGGTGAGCAGGCGAGAGTCTCTGGATAAACGGGTGGTCACAGCATGTGACGGCGGAGCCTCCAGGAAGACCAACAGACAGGCGGCAGATGAGCGCTCCCAGGTGAGCGGGCAGAAGTCTCTGGACAGGCGGGTGGTCACAGCACGTGACGGCAGAGCCTCCAGGTAGGCTAGCAGACAGGCAGCAGGTGAGCGCTCCCAGGTGAGCGGGCAGGAGTCACTGGACAGGCAGGTGGTCACAGCACGTGACGGCAGAGCCTCCAGGTAGGCTAGCAGGCAGGTAGCAGGAGTGCGCTCCCAGGTGAGCGGGCAAGCTGGTCCATAGACAGACTGACAGGAGTAGTAAGGCAGACCGTCGGACCTCAGGCTAGCAGGCAGGTAGCAGGATATCAGGCAGGAATTAGACAGCAGACTGGCAGGAATCAGGCAGGTATCTGGCAGGTAACTGGCAACGGGACCTGAGGGCTGAAGCAGAGTAGTGAACAGTGCTACAACATTGCTCGGGCACCTCCATTTTGGAGGAGGTGCCTTTTACATGGGAGGTCCTCCGGCAATTGGCCGGGGACTCCTTAGGACGGCGCGCGCGGTCCCTTTAAGAGAGGGGGAGCGCGCGCGCGCGCGCGCCCTAAGCACACTGCCGGGGAAGGAGCGCGTGCCGGAAGCAGCGGGGAGAGCAGCGCTGGAGGATGCCGCGCCAGGAGCGGGGAGGTGAGAGGGACGGCGTCTCTGCCTAGAACGGGGCAGAGACGCCGATGCTACATACACTAACTAGAAACAAGAAAATCTCTCCCTAGCTCAGCAGCACCTCTCCCTACACTGTCTGATTCTGGAGTGACTGTGACAAGCACGGCAGTGCCAGTTCTGATATAGACCTGATGACGCTGTGCAGCCATCCAATCACTATAATGCCACAACCACCATGGCTGCAGCATTACAATGAGTGGCAGGCAATCCCTGCATGTTGATTGGCGCTCTAAAGAGCACCATATATGCAGGGAGGGGACCCGAGCGCCCGCCGAGCAACCTGGAAATACTCGTCGAGCGCCGAGCATCTCGAGTAGTGAGATGCTCGAGCGAGCACCGAGCAGTAGCGAGCATGCTCGCTCATCACTACTCATTACATGTAAGTGCATTACTCTGTCTGGGTCTCCTACCACATCCAAAATATATTGAACCCCATATTAGAGCCACCACTCCTGAATTTGTCTCTTCCTATCCTACCCCTGGTATATGGGGAGAGATATCTACTCCTGTGGGAGGGATAGTTTATAGTGGCGTGGATGGAGCACACTTGATCACTCCAAAAAATAAACCAGGAGGAGATAGACAGGATGACTGAGGCACAATTGTCACCTCAGGCCTCCACCTATCCTGGACAGGTTGGGAGTTAAACTAGCAAATAAACTAAATAAATATGCTAATATAATGAATGGAATAGTGAAACAATAAGTTCTATTCATACTCTTAATGAGGAGGCTGCTCAGGTTAGGAAGGTAGCCCTTCACAGAATTACCCTTAACTACCTGTTAGCAATTGAAGGTGGAACTTGTGCTGTTATAGCTGAGGAATTCTGCTTCTGGATTGAAGATGCACATGATTAAAATGAGAGAAACATGGACATGGTAAAAGAGCTGCAACAAAAAGCTAGAGACATACATCCAAGGAGGGATGGAATTCCTTCTTCTGGATGGAGTCTATCAGAGTTTGGTTAAACAATATACTCTTAACTTTGCTAAAGCCAATAGTGGTAGTGATAGGATTGATTGTATTCATCTTGATTGCCTGGAAATTATTAATGTGATGTGTTTCTCATTGCAGGAAATGAATTATACTTTGGAATCACTGTCGACACAGACAGAAGAGGACCAATAATATGTCCGCCCCTGATTTTAACCATAGGAAGGATGACACTACAGCTACAGAGGTGACCGTCTGATAGCCTAGCTCGACTACCCACCTCTCCTGAAGACCCTTTCAGCCTTTTGAGACTTGGGTGGAGGACATCATCTCTGAAAATAGGGTCCCAGAGCTGCACCCCAACAGTTTGAGCAGCACTCTCACTCTCCGGAGTGTTTCTTGTGGTGGGATGCAGGTCTGGACAACAGTCGTCTGTCGTCCTTCTATTAGATAGATAGGAATGAATGTATGTGTGTGTATGCTTTAATAAAGATTGAGGAATGCTTAGATGAAATGACAACTATAAGGCAGCCAGGAATGGATGTCAGACATCCCATCATCTATGCAGGCTAGCTGCATACTTCGTGTAGTACGGGCTGTCAAAGGGGTCATTTCACAATAGGCAGGAACATAGGTAGCGCAGGTCTGGACCGCTGTCGTCATCCTATTAGGTAGATAGGAATGAATGTATGTGTGTCTATGCTTTAATACAGATTGAGTGAATGCTTAGATGAAATGGCAACTATAAGGCAGCCAGGAATGGATGTCAGACATCCCATCATCTATGCAGACTAGCTGTATACTTTGTGTAGTACGGGCTGTCAAAGGGGTCATTTCACAATAGGCAGGAACATAGTTAGCTAGGTTACATAATGTGTAATAATGAAACTATCAAAGGGTGAGGTACTGTGGAAGAAATGACAATTCCATTGTCCTCCCTTTGATCTTAATATCTCTACATTTTGTATAATAATTAGAAAATGTTCAATAAAAACAATTTGAACAAGAAATAGAATATCTTTTCGTGACTCCTTCATGAACATTGTGTATACTAAATACTAAAATACTGTAAGAGCCGCCCCCGGCTGAGCCAAGCTGAAGGGGGAGAATGGACTTTATCTGGTCACTTCATGAACATTCTTGATGTTGTCCCTCAGGAGGGGCCAGTTGGCATTGTAGATGTGTATAACCTTATAAAATGTGCTGCTTATCTGATGGTTAGTGCTGCGCTCACTCATTACATGTAAGTGCATTACTCAGTCACTAAGCGCTCGCTCACACAGTCATCGATTCTCTCATGCGAGAGAATAGGGCCGATTATGCTGATGTCACTTGGAGCAAACTCTGTCAGAGTTTGAGCCAAGTGTAATCTTAGGCCACGTTCACACATACAGTATTTGGTCAGTATTTTACATTAGTATTTATAAGCCAAAACCAGGAGTGCAACAATCAGAGGAAAAGTATCATAGACACATGTGCACCACTTCTGCATTTTTCACCCACTCCTGGTTTTGGCTTACAAATGCTGATATAAAATACTGACCAAATACTGAACATGTGAACGTTGCCTTAGTGTGATCTAACTCTGTTGCATAAGAGAATCGTATCATAGGTGCGGAAAAGACAGAGAACTTTTTAGTTCTCCATCTTCTCTATTCTCTGTGTCCACGGTAATGGGACTGCACTTGGATGACATCCGAGTGCAGTCTGATATTTTACAAGCATGCTACAATTTTTTTTCTCATGCCGTATCTACATGAGAAAAAAATTGCAGATCTGCACTGCCCCGTATTATAACATTGGGCCTACTGCTACCTGATAAAACATCGGATAGCACTCAGCTATGTTATATTGTCCTGTGAGCGGGCCCTTATTGTAAGAAACTAACTTTCTTTTCCCTTGCAACAGCTGTCATAACATTGGTTTATTATCTAAACATGACCCCCGTCTATTACTGAGAGCTGTAGAAGACCATGTACACTCCAGCAGTAATCCCTTACATTTCCTTTGTGTAATATGATTAGAGTTGAGCCACCCCCCCGTAGTGTTCAGGTTCGGTTCGGTTCGTCGAACACCGTTAAAACCAATGGCAGGCAAACAAAAACACATAGAAACACATAGAAAACACCTTCAAAGGTGTCCAAAAGCTGACAAACTGCTCAGAAGACACAACTAACACATGGAAAAGTGACAAGTACATATAGTCATGCGAAAAGAAAAGAGGTGGAGGAGTAAAAGGAGGGGGAGACACAGATATAGGCATGTCATGCCCTTCTAAAATCAAGAAAGGCTGGAGTAAAAATCTAAAATCAGCCTACCAACACCCAGACGTCGTGACAAGAAAATTAAAAAAAGAAATATCTTTAGGTAGAATGGCGGTTCCATTCAGAACACTTTCCTTACAAGACGTAGTGGTATCCCCGTTGGGAGTCGTGCCAAAAACGGAACCCAATACATTCGGACTAATCCACCATTTGTCATATCCAAGGGGCAGGTCAGTAAACGACAACATCAACGTGGAACCAGGTACAGTAGTATATACTGTACATCCTTTGACAAGGCAATCAGGCGGGTCAAGAAGTTGGGAAGGGCCACCCTAATGGCCAAAACAGACGTTGAGGGGGCGCCTATTGGGCTGCTTCTGGGAAGGAGCATACTATATAGATCGCTGTTTGCCCATGGGGTGCTCCAGATCCTGCTCACTATTTGAGGCGTTTAGTTGCTTCCTCGAATGGGTTGTCATGGACGTTTCTAAGGGGGCACATATTATCCATTACCTCGACAACTTCTTATGCCTGGGCCCAAAAGATTCACCACAGTGTGAATACACGCGGCAGTCCACCTGTGAGAAGGAGAGAGCTGGAGGGAGAGCGGACACCACAGAGCCGAGGAGTTACATTGATGACATCTTAATAATCTGGACTGAGTCTGAACGAGAACTTCTAAATTTCCATGACGAATTCAATACATTTCATCCCACCATAAACTTGACATTGGACTACTCAAAAACGGAAATCAACTTCCTGGATATCACCATAAAAATTCAAAATGGTTCAATCCAGACCTCGGTGTATTGGAAACCTATTGACCATCCCACACACCTCAGACGGGGACAGCTGTCACCCAAAATACATTAAAAAGTCCATCGTCTACAGTCAGGCCCTTAGATATAATTGTATCTGTTCCAACCCAAAGGACAGGGATGAACACTTAAACCATCTTAAAAAAGACAATTTTAAATCAAGGCTACCACCCCACCTCCTTTGATGATCAGATCATTAGGGCCACAAGGATCCCTAGAAGTCAATTACTTCAATACGGAGAAAAAGAGGAAAATAATTGTCTTCCTCTGGTGGTGACCCACAACCCACAGCTTGAGGTACTAAGAAAAACTGCTAAAAAACATCATATCCTAGGGTTTGGAGCGGATGGATTCTCTTTCAGGACTCACCTGATTTTCATGACCTATTCTAATAGTTTCAACAGATGCTTGCGATTGGGTTCATAATTAGTCACAACGGCATAAGGACCCCCCCTCCCACTCTCCCTTGACCCTCTGTCTTTTCTTCTCTCTTTTCTCCCTCCTTTTCTTTTTTCTTTTTATATGGGCTTTTCAGATACAATATAGAAATTGCCTCAACATATGATCCTCTTATAGGCGGATATCTTATAAACATTATATTGTTCAATACACTATCATTTGAATTGTTATTTGAAAAAAGTGACACCATTTGAACTTTGGACATTTTTTATATGTCTATTTTGTTATATTTTCTTCAAAGTCGAATACAAAACAATAAATTTTTTCTTGATCTGCAAACTGTAAAATGATTCATAATTAATTCTTAATTGATGTTTAATTGATATTTAATAAAACAGATTGAATATAAAAACTTCATATCCTATACAAAAGTGATTGGCTAAGTATAAAAGGAGAAGAAAAGGAAAAATGTGTTTGAAAGCACTCAGGATCACCAAAAATACAAATAAATAATAATATTGAAGTTTATTAAACAAAGAAAAAAACAAAACAATTAAAAACACTTAAAGGGAATCTGTCACCCCCTGGGACCTATCAGACCACTAATATGGGCATACAGGTGATAGAAATGTGAATCTATACATACCTGTATGGCCCATATTGGCGGTCTTGTGGCTGTGAAATTGCTTTTTATTACTTGTGGGTTATGCTGTGTTTCTGTCCGGGGGACGGGAAGAAATCCCACCTACTTTTTTAATTAAAATATTTCTCCCCTCCCCTGCACGTCACAGAGCCCTGTGACGTGCAGTACCCATGGCCGGATCCTGCGCCTGCGCACTTGACCTGTTATTTCCCTGCCGTCTGTGTACAAGTGTAGAGCAGGGATCTAGTGCGCAGGCGCCGGGATGTCAGAGTGACTCGCCTGCGCACAAGTTCCCTGCTCTACACTTGTAGATCCGGCCATGGGAACTGTGGCGGGCAGGGGAGGTGAGAAATATCTTAATTAAACTGTGACGGGCAGGGGAGGTGAGAAATATTTTAATTAAACAAGTAGGTGGGATTTCTTCCCGCCCCCCGGACGGGAGCACAGCGTAACCAACAAGTAATAAAAAGCAATTTCACAGCCGCAAGACGATAATATGGGACATACAGGTAAGTATAATACCTCATCTAATTGATACATATAAATATCAAACAACCTCCTCCTATGTATCAGGTGCCAAAATATCTAAAGCTACTCTGGACAAGCAGTTTGTGACGCCCTCCCTGAGCCGTTTACGGGGTGTACTCAGACGGCGGGCCGGTGGTATGGTGTGGTGGGATGTCGTCGTGGCCGTGGCCCGATCCGTGCCCATGGCTGTCACAATAAAAAGATGGGCTTTTGGATGAATGGTTGTTCGACTACGCCACCTGTGGTTTCTGGTGAAGGCCACCAGCACTGCAACAGTCCTTTGAGGCTGATGTTCTGGCAGCTTGGTTGGTACTACTCCCCACAGGTGGAGCGGCGCCTCAGGGCAGCGGAAGAAGAGAGAGGGGGTATACAGAGTAGAGCGCTGGCGGGTGCAGAGCCGCGGAGGAATGAACAGTCAGAGGCAGTAATTGAAGTCATCCAAGTCTTTACTCACAGTTGTGCTTTCTCAGCTCAGAGCTTCTCTCTGCTGTCACACGGCGAGCTGCGGCCGCCAGGGTGGGGTTCAGCACACTCCGGGTAGTTCAGGTGCACTTGACAGGACCCACGCTCTAGTGTGTTCCTCTCTCTGGTTGTACTTTTACCGCCTTGTGTCCCCCACTGAGTCCCGTACAGGTACTGCGATGTCCTATATGGGTAACTTGTAGTTCCCGGACCGACTGGGTGCCCTTTTTGGTGACTGTGGTGTGAACGTGGCGTTAGGCAGGGTCCCTCTGGATAAACGCAGATTAAGGAATACAGGTGGCAACTCTGCTGCATCCGTATCCCCCTGGGATCCAATTAAGCCTCCAGACTTTTCTGACAGGGACGTGAAGTGCAAAGTCAGATAATCGGGGACCGGTACCCCTTCTTGCGGCAGGGTCTCTCTGGCAGGGCCAGAATAAGGGTTGCAGGTGGCAACTCCACTCCGTCCACACCCCCCTGAGATCCTTTTGCCTGTGGAGCTTTTCTCCTCTGCTCCCCTCCTGGGCCTTCTTGGTTGGACTCTGACCGGGGACAGAGCCGGCTATAACTCAACTCTGCCCCAATCCCCCATCTCGAGGCCTGAGACCGGGAACCGCAGACCCCTGAGCTGGCCGCAGCCTTGTGCTGTCAGACCGTCTCAAAGACTCACGACTAAAGACACAGTTATAAAAATGGCCTCTGATTATTTATGATTCTATTAAGTGCTACAGTAAAGTGCTTCCTCCACGCTCACTCACTACATGGTTCCCCGACTATTGGTTCCCCCCAACTCCTCTATTCGAGGTCGGGGCAGCACTATGGTGCTTTAGACCTCCCTGCAGAACGGGAGTGGTGTAGTGCTGAGTGTGTGGTTGGGGTCCTGTGTGGTGCTCCATCCTTACCTCGGAGAGGAGATACCACACCTCGTTCTGAGGTGCTGTACCCCTGTGGCGACTGAACCCTCAGGTTCGCGGGCTGCAATAGAGTAAAAGATTGGTACATTTCAGACATTCAAAAAATTTTAAATGCTTTGTAAACAATAAACAATCTTCCCTTTATGGGAGGCTCAGATAATTTAACGTTACAGGATATATGGTATAAACATATTCAACATTAAAGAGACATTATGCATGTAGAAAAATATTATAGAAAAAGTGTTAGCTCAGCAGCATGAGGGACCTGTCCAAAACCCTCAACGTAAGCTCTGGGGTGGCTGCAGGGCATAAAGATCCCGAGTTGGACCTCCAGTAGAGCCACAACCAGACAGGTTTTGCTTCTGAGGTCAGAGGTAGAGATGATTTTGCATACAACCAATAGGGGGCACCTAAATAGGTGCAAACTATGTACAATGTTAGACTGTCTACTGCTCAATGTCCGCTGGGACAAATGTTTGTTTCAGATAAACCGGGTGTAAAAAGGAACATGAAAACAAATAAAAGTTCACACAACAGGGAGGTGCATCCTCCGGGGCTGCTCAACAGTGGTATCCCCACTGGGGAAAAGGCTCGTGCTTGCCGACGGAGCCTGACCGGTCCTCTGCGACCAGGTGTGTGGATGCATCTTCTTTAAACACCCTGTGGACATCCAGGGCATACCACCCACGCTCCCCGTGGTGGCGGGAGTAGGACACCAAATCACCCGGGTAGAGGTTCCGGCCAGGGTGGCCCTGCTGCAGCCGCGACTCGACGTCCCGCCGGTTGACGAAGACGTCCCGGTTAAACTGTGGGCTACGGATGAAGCCCCATCCTGCCTCCTGGTGGAAGCGCACGATAAGGCCTTCCTCCCGGGGGCTTGGACAGATGGCCTCCGCCTGATGGGCCTTTGTTGTAGCAGCTTTGGCGCGCACCTCCAGGCGCTCACAGCGGATCCTCCTCTCTCGCCGCTCCTTCTCGAGCTGGAGGAGCTCCTTATGGCAGAACTCCTCCCACCTCCGCGCTTCAGACAGGGTCTCCCGGAGGAAGCCCATCAGGTCCCCCCCCTGGTTGTTCCAGGCAAACTCTTCTGCCGCCGGGCAGGCGACTGGAGGTGTGGGCAGCGGCAATAACAGGGGGCGTTGCGGGCCCTCTATTGGTGTGGACCGGTCCGGGTTGGGGCAGGTGTGCACCCAGGAGAGTGCAGGGTTCTCCGGATTGGGAGTCGGGAGGCATAGTAGGCCTCTGGGAGTGGGGGTGGCTTGGGCCTCGACCTCCAGAGCCATGAGTTGCACCCAAACGATGGCGCCCAGGGACAGGGGTGACGGCAGGAGATCTAGGAGGACTTCGGTGCATCCCGCGCCCGGGATAGGGGTTTCGGCCTTACCCGCTCTTGGGCTGCACAGGGCCTCCTGGGCTTCCTCCGCCTGGGCTGGGGCCTCAGTAGTCAGGCGCGACGAGCTCTGGCGGCGGGCCATGATCTTGCGCAGCACCTCTTCTCTATATTCGGCAGCGGCCAGTTGTTGGGCCTCTTCGACCCTCTGGGTCAGATCCTGCGTTTCACCGCGGAGGAACTCGGCCTCCTCCACGGTCAGGTGTATTCCCTCCATAGTGAGGGAGGTGGCAGCTGGTGGGCCAGCGACGGAGGGCATCTTCTTCGCGGCGTCCATCTCTGCTGCAGGGTGCGGTCTCTCTAGACTTGTTGTGGCTACACCCTGTCTCCTCCTCCTTTTGGGGCGGCTCCGGGGCGGCTGGCTGATGGGCACTCCTTGGGACGTCCCATCCATCTTGACGGACACTACTATGCGGACAGTCTCTGATGCAAGGGGCGGTCTGTATTTTTGGCACCATTGGAGAGCCAGGCCCACGATAGGAGGTCTTAGGTGGCTGTCGTTTTTGCACATAATGGCGTCCGTTGTTCTTGGGCGGACGCCACATTGTGTGTATAAAGACAGTCTTTTGTGAAACGAGCACAGTACCCAGCGGCAATGGGGATTAACTTCTTCCGTTGCTGCGGGCACGCAATCCTGCCGACTACGCCAAGTTTGTGATGCCCTCCCTGAGCCGTTTGGGGGGTGTATTCGGACGGCGGGCCGGTGGTATGGTGTGGCGGGATGTCGTCGTGGCCGTGGCCCAGTCCGTACCCAGGGCTGTCACAATAAAAAGATGGGCTATTGGATGAGTGGTTGTTCGACTACGCCACCTGTGGTTTCTGGTGAAGGCCACCAGCACTGCAACAGTCCTCTGAGGCTGATGTTCTGGCAGCTTGGTTGATACTACTCCCCACAGGTGGAGCGGCGCCTCAGGGCAGCGGAAGAAGAGAGAGGGGGTATACAGAGTAGAGCGCTGGCGGGTGCAGAGCCGCGGAGGAAAGAACAGTCAGAGGCAGTAATTGAAGTCATCCAAGTCTTTACTCACAGTTGTGCTTTCTCAGCTCAGAGCTTCTCTCTGCTGTCACACGGCGAGCTGCGGCCGCCAGGGTGGGGTTCAGCACACTCCGGGTAGTTCAGGTGCACTTGACAGGACCCACGCTCTAGTGTGTTCCTCTCTCTGGTTGTACTTGTACCGCCTTGTGTCCCCCACTGAGTCCCGTACAGGTACTGCAATGTCCTATATGGGTAACTTGTAGCTCCAGGACCGACTGGGTGCCCTTTTTGGTGACTGTGGTGGGAACGTGGCGTTAGGCCGGGTCCCTCTGGATAAACGCAGATTAAGGAATACAGGTGGCGACTCCGCTCTGTCCGTATCCCCCTGGGATCCACTTAAGCCTCCAGACTTTTCTGACAGGAACGTGAAGTGCAAAGTCAGATAATCGGGGACCGGTACCCCCTCTTGCGGCAGGGTCTCTCTGGCAGGGCCAGAATAAGGGTTGCAGGTGGCGACTCCGCTCCGTCCGCACCCCCCTGAGATCCTTTTGCCTGTGGAGCTTTTCTCCTCTGCTCCCCTCCTGTGCCTTCTTGGTTGGACTCTGACCGGGGACAGAGCCGGCTATAACTCAACTCTGACCCAATCCCCCGTCTCGAGGCCTGAGACCGGGAACCGCAGACCCCTGAGCCGGCCGCAGCCTTGTGCTGTCAGACCGTCCCAAAGACCCAAGACTAAAGACACGGTTATAAAAATGGCCTCTGATTATATATGATTCTATTAAGTGCTAATGTAAAGTGCTTCCTCCACCCTCACTCACTACATGGTTCCCCCTGACTTTTGGTTACCCCCAACTCCTCTATTCTGGGTCGAGGCAGCACTATGGTGCTTTAGACCCCCCTGCAGAACAAGATTGGTGTAGTGTTGAGTGTGTGGTTGGGGTCCTGTGTGGTGCTCCATCCTTACCTCGGAGAGGAGATACCACACCTCGTTCTGAGATGCAGTACCCCTGTGGCGACTGAACCCTCAGGGGCGCCACAAATGTAACACCAAACGTGTAAAGAGGGTCCAATGCCCCTGCAATATCCAAGTCCAGTTCAATCTATTTTAGCTAGCACATATAAAGTACATCTATGCATAGGTATAAATAGCAATTGAAAAAAAGTGCATGTGACAGGGGGCAATGTAGAAAATTAATAATGCCAGCAAATCCAAAGTTCATATAAAAGCACAGGTCTAGTAGTTCAAAGCTCAAATAGTCTATAGTAGAAAAAGACCTGTACTGAAACACAGTCTACCTGTTAGTAGACAGCACAGAACCCACTTATACAATACAAGCAGAATGGTTGCTGATAGACCTGTGCATCATCAGTGGCTTCTGGTAGACCTGTACATGATCAAATGGATGAGGGAAGAGCCTGTTCTCCTGTTATGTATATGCTCCTGCCCCAGCATCAGCACATCAAACTCCATAAAACAGACACATTACCTTTGCAGATGATTTTTTTGTGTTTACCAGTGTAATCAGACCCAAATTTAAAATAATGCTTTGTAAAAATAATATCAAGAAGTCACATCAAAACTCCAATCTTCATATCAGATCCAGTGTTATCTTGGTATAATTTATTACGTATAACAGTAAATCCTTTATCATTTTGAACACAAGTATATCAACTTTTTAAATCTAAAGAACAAATCAAAGTGACTTCTGAGATATCCAGAGTATTAATACACTGCAAAAATCATTTGTAGCTAATGATAGGTGCATTTGTATCCTTATATCAAGATAAGTCTTTGTCTAATGCCAAGATGTCTCATGTTCTATGGACTTTGATTAAAATTTGGGCAAACAAGTCCTTGTGAACTTAGGGTTAAAATATTGATTCTTCAGTCTATATTTAATGCTATCGCCATTATTTTTTACTAGATGGATGGCATTGAATTGAAGTAAAAAGAATATTGCATAATTATTAATTATGATAATTCTATCATTAGAACGAGGGACTGGAGATTTCCATTCCCAATCACAATCCACTGCTCTTCTTGGCACAATATATGCATCTGCATCATGTGCACATAAGTATTGGAAGACGACCACCATACCAACTACCACTGCATAAACTAAACTACTATCAGTTCCCAGTGGAGACGTGGCTGTGCTAATTTCATCTTATAATTTATTTATGTTAGTGAACAAACCTTGATTGTGAGAAAAGTAAAATGCGATTCCGCAGCTGCCAATTCAGAGATGGAGACTGGGCCAGCAATATCCAATCACTCCACTGGCAGAACAGGCTACAATATATCAACATAATTCATTTCTGGCATTCAGAAAATATTTGGGAGCAGAATTGTAAAGATTAATGTAGGATTTAGTTTGGAGTGGATATTTATTGTAAGAAACAAACATGATGTGAGTCATGTCTTAAAATCATTTCACTTTAAAGTAATTTTTCTTAAATGGTCACTGTGCTTTCAGACCACTAGATCTCATTTGATGTATTATGGGCAAAAACCCAAAGAGATGAACTTTAATATAAGTTGGTGTGCATGCAGCATGTAAGCGTGTGTTCACACTGGCCACCAAACAGACAAAACCCAAGATAAAAACATAATAAGCAAATACCCCGCAGTAAATAGATAAATATCAATAGTGCATGAAAATAATATAGGATGCTTAATTAACATAATTTTGATTTAAAAAAAAAGTAAAAGCCACCCCACACGTCAAGGTGACCCTATTCGGGACAGTCCTAACCTCTATTATTAAAAGCTTACCATTTGTCAAGTGACGTACATTTGAATAAGTCCAATATGACTAACCAGATTAATTACAGGTTTTGGTATAAATTATATTACCACATGTCAAACAATTTACCAGTTGGTGCAGTAGATTCTAAGAAAACCAACAGATGCAGCATTGATGATCTGCATGTTTTGAGTCTGTGTATTTGAATAATTAATTGAAAGGCGGTGTGTTCAAAATAATAGCAGTGTGGGGTTCAATTAGTGAGGTCAATCATTCTGTGAAGAAACAGCTGTGAATCAGGTGGCCCTTATTTAAGGGTGAAGCAAGTATTTGTGTACATTTGTCCTTGAAAGCCTGATAAATATGGTTCGTTCGAGACAGTGTTCAGAAGAAATGCGTACTTTGATTAAAAAGTTGATTGGAGAGGGTAAAAGTTATAAAGAAGTGCAGACAATTATAGGCTGTTCAGCTAAAATGATCTGCAATGCTTTAAAATGGAAGACTACCATTCGAATGAGAAAAAAGGAAAGGATGATCCAGCATATCAGGCTAGTTTCTTAAAATAAAACATAGCTTTTATTGTGCTCATTAAAACATTGCTACACATCAATTGTCCATGTGGTGCACTACAAGGATCAGGACCCAAGCGTTTCAACGTTTAAGTCTTAATCAGTTGTGCATTTACCATTCGAATGGGTCGAATGATAGTCAGAATGGCAAAGGCTCAGCTAATGATCAGCTCCAGGAGATCAAAGACAGTCTTAAGTTACCTGTGAGTACTGTGACAGTTAGAAGACGCCTGTGTGAAGCTAATTTCTTAGCAAGAAGTCCCTGCAAAAAGTACGAAAAGTGGACAGTAGAAGATTGGAAATGGGTGATTTGGAGTAATGAGACGAAAGTCAATAGACTAGGCTCTGATGAGTGCAAATAGGTCTGGAAAAAACAAGGTAAAAAGGGGCTAACAAATTGAGAAATTGAAGGAACTGTCAAGTTCAGTGGAAGAAGCCTGATGATATGGGGTTGTTTCACAGCCAAAGTCATTGGATATTTCACCATGATCAATGGTGGTCTCAGTGCTGAGCTATATATTGAAAAACTTGGCATTCATATGACTCAAATAGATTCTTTATCAAATTTTAATAGGGGAAATGAAGTACAAAAAAAAAAGTAAAAACGTTTCGGTCACAGTTGACGTTCATTAGTGTACTAAAATAAAATACAAGTGTGAGGTCACAGTAAAAATAGTCATGTATCAAAGGGAAAATAACAATGACAATATCAGTAAACAACAGGAATCAACACATGTCAATGGGTACAAAGGGATGGGGACAAACATTGCCCCTCCACATGCTAACTGTTATATGTCCACATTTGAGGACAGGGTTGTCTACCCCAACCCTTTGTACAAATCACAATCCATTTTATGGAAACGTTATATAGATGATATATTCTGCATATGGCGGGGCACGCCCAAGACCCTTAATGAATTTTTTGCTACAATCAATGCCGCCTGGGATGGACTGCGAGTCACCATTTTCTTGAGCACAGACTCAATTCATTTCCTAGACACCATGAGCCTTAAAGATAAAGATGGTCAACTTTCCTCTGATCTTTATATTAAACCTACTGACCGAAACGGACTATTGCACTACAACAGCCTACATCCTAAATCCACTATCACCTCAGTCCCCAAGTCCCAATTCCATCGTGTCAGAGGCACTGGCAGTAATCCCTCCACCTGTGACATTAGACTCAAGGAGATGCAACAAAAATTTGAGGAAACGGACTATCCTCTTGACTTGTTACAACAATCCATGCAATCTCCAATTTGCACATGCACCCCAACATCTAACCGGATCCCGTTTGTACATAAATACCATCCGGCAGCATTCATACTCCATAAAAAAATCTGACAACACTGGAACATTCTTAAAAGCGCCTATCCATCTGTACCTGAATTAAATTATCCTTCCCTCCCATGTTTCAAAAGAGACCCTAATATTAAAGATCGTCTCATCCATGCCGATTTTGGCATGGCAAAAAGCTCGCCATGCCAGGGGTTTCTGGAGACACCAAAGACTGGTACGTTCCCTTGTCATCAGTGCTACCAATGTGGCAACATTCTCCGTGGGAGCACCATATATCATCCTCACTTGGGTAAACAATATCCCATCAAAGATTATCACATGATTAATTCCACTTTTGAAGTATGCCTCATCAAGTGCCCCTGTGGCCTTATTTATATAGGTAAAATGACCCAGCCCATTAGGGATCGTATTTCTAAGCACAAGTCCACCATACACTAAAAGAATTTGCTGCTCCCATTACCATACCATTTTGCATCGGCCAATCATTCAGTGTTTCAATTGAAATTTCAAGTGATTGAGCATGTCCCTCCACCACGACGTGGAGCGGACTGCATTCGCATGCTCAAATACAGGGAGGCCTACTGGATACACAAATTGCAATCTTTAAGTCCTAGAGGTCTTAACAGGGAATTTGACCTCCTCTTGTACACTTGAACGGTTCATAGTTGTGATTACTACGACATTGTTCTACTTAAAGCCCCCTACATGTTTTGTAATAATCTCTTTGAGACTTGTTCCTGTGCCATCACTGTCTCAGCAATGTATATGACCCAATTATGCTAGTTTTTGACTCTGACCATAAGAATTTCCAGTGAATATGTTCGATTCCATTATGATGGTTCTCCCTGAAGATAACTTGATATAAGGAATAGTATTTGCATAAGTACTGATTGATCTATTCATATGTCTAACATATACCTTGTTATTTTCTAGAATCTGCCTTAACATCCACATTTCCCCTCCTGATTCCCATCCTACACCTCCGGACCATCCCTTACAACCTTGGTTCCACCCATTCTTGTCATCCCCAGTAATGGACGCTATCTGTAGCACTGTGGAACGCATAATATCGGTGGTGGAATGCACTCGGTGCGTCACCTCCGCCCATGTGATCCACCGACATCCAATAAGACCTGTCGACGTCATCGTGGCGTCATTTCCGGTCCTAGGACCTGCAGGACCGGAAATGACACCACGATGACTGGAGCACATCCACGGCGTATGCATCACACTGACACCAATCCTGGGCTCCTAATTGCCTCTAGATTCTGCCCAGTCTCTATTTAAATGCCCTTCTAGCATTTCTCTCCTGACGCCAAAAGGAACAAACGGTGGATACCGTGCTCCCACTGCCAGGACTTCCTCCTCCACTTTCAGTTTGCACTAGGGGTATTTTTCCCCTGCTTCTACCATTCCTGCTATTAGACTGGTACTTCCATTAAATCTATATACTCACCTTCTTTATGTATCCAGAGCTACCGCTCCTTTGGACACCTGTCCATTACAGGCTCACCGGTTACAATTTACTGGTACGCTTTTCATCCTTTTTTCTTTTTCCTTCCCCTTTTTCCCTGTCCCCATCCCTTTGTACCCATTGACATGTGTTGATTCCTGTCGTTTACTGATATTGTCATTGTTATATTCACTTTGATACATGACTATTTTTACTGTGACCTCACACTTGTACCACCATTTATTTCTGTTTTGTTATTTTATTTTGGTACACTGATGAAGGTTAACTGTGACCGAAACATTTACTTTTATTTTTTGTACTTCATTTCCCCTATTAAAATTTGATAAAGAATCTATTTGAGTCATATGAGTGCCAAGTTTTTCAATATAGACTATTGGCTTTGGACCTTAATTGTGCACCAACCCACTCCAGGAGTGCGGTAGTTTTTTGTATACTCAGTGCTGAGCTATGTGTGAGTATCCAACAAGACAAGTTACTTTGCACACTCCAGTACTATGGGTATGAATAGGATGACATAGTGTTCCAGCAGGACAAAGACCAGAAGCATACATCGAGATTGGCGAAAAAATGGTTCAATGACAATGAAGTAGAGGTGCTGGATTAGCCTCCACAGTCCCCAGACCTCAACCCAATTGAACCCTTATGGGTAGAGTTGAAGAAAAAGCTGTATACATACCCAAGTGAGTTGACCAGTATGCACCAACTTTGGGAATGTGTAGAAGAGACCTGGGATCAGATTTTGGTCAAGACATAATTGAATCTGATCAAGAGCATGCCCAGAAGGATTCAGGTAGTGTTGAAAGACAAAAATAGATTTATAAAATATTTAAACAATAATAAAAATTTAAATTTAGATTTTTAGGAGCAAAACAGTAACAATGCAGTGACATGACAAGAATCTGCATAACTAATCATAGGCAAAATAGTAGCAAGTCAAATTTATGTATGAGATAGCCAAGATGATTGTCTATAAAATAATGGTAGTCTCATGTTCGAAGTAGTAGTGGATAGTGAGATATAGAGCTTGAAAATCAAAAGTTCAAAACATTGTTACCCTTTTGCTCATCACTGTATATATAGCGCTGTCCTCAGTAGTGTAGCTACCAGGAGGGCAGAGGGTGAGGTCACCCCAGACCCCTGAATCAGAGAGGCCCACCCGAATCTTACACCACTCCAAACTGTATCTGTGTGGGCAGCACACCAATACAGTTAATCTTTACATTCTGAATGGCCCCACTATCTTTGCACCCCATATACTATACAATACCATCAATTTTTGTGTTCCAACAGTCTTAGAGGGATCTATCCACTGTGGGTTAGTGTCAGACCAATAGCGGTGGTTTTGTTTGCTAACTTCACCATTCACAGAAAAGTTTGCCTCATCACTGAACATAATGTTCTGTGTAAACTGAGGGTCCTGTTCCAATTTTTGTTTTGCCCATTCTGCAAATTCAGTGCGCCGATCTGGGTCATCCTAATATCCGCCGAAGGGATGTTTGACTGATGCCACTCTCAAGTGACATGCGGCGAGTTCTACGCTGTGGGCTCTTGCTGAATGAAGCTAGGACAGCCACTGATGTTTCTTCATTAATGACAGTTTTCTTGAGTCCACATTTTGGCAAATCCAACACTGAACCTGTTTCACGAAATTTGGCAAGCAGTTTGCTAACTGTAGCATGGGAGATGGGTGGTCTCGTAGGGTGTCTTGCATTGAAATCTGCTGAAATGACCCGGGTACTGCGTTCATCAAACATCAACACAATTTCTATCCGCTCCTCATGTGTTAACCTCTGCGACATGTCAATGGCTGTAAACAAAGAGAAACTTGTAAGTAACTCATGAAAGAATAAAGTTACGTTAAAACCAAGCACACCATTGTTTTTCTTATGAAATTCTCAATAAGTCTGATGTGTCACATGACCCTTTTCCCATTGAAAAAAATAAAGTTGGATCCAAAATGGCTGACTTCAAAATGACCACCATGGTCACCACCCATCTGGAAAAGTTTTCCCCCTCCGATATACTAATATGCCACAAACAGGAAGTTGATATCACCAACCATTCCCATTTAATTTAGGTGTATCCATATAAATGGCCCACCCTGTAGTGTCCTCTCCAATTTACTGCCCATTTATCATACAACAGTATATCCACCTCCCAATCCAACCATAGATATCATCTAATCCTTTGTATTACTTGGATATTTGGGTTATTGTTGTGGATTTATCACTGCTAAAATCAGTAGAAATTACACTTGAATTACATTGTATGGCAGTAATGACATTGTGTCACCTTGTAAAAGGTTTCAGAGGTCAAGGTAGATAATTAAAGTCCATTTCATCTATATGCTAATGAATTGGCTGCGTGGCCTGGTCTGGTCCCTTTAAATAACATCTGCTGCTCCTGTTGATGACACCACGGAATGTTGTGGTTTCTGGCTCCGCCCCCTTGCATTATGACATCACACACATTATATAAGGAGCTGCAGAGACAACATTCCATCTGAAAGTTGCAGTTATTGGAGAGAGAGGTAAGTCGGCTCTATGTCACCTCTTGTTGTGTCCTTCATTCTCTTCTTTCATCTATTTCTCATTTATTTTTTATTCATTAAGGATTCTTTATTCTATATAATACAACAGGTCCAAAATGAATACTGAACCCCTCAGATTAGGTGACGTCCATGTTTTACAGCATTTCTTCCAATAGTAAAGACAGATACATCCCGTCACATCCTATATATCCAAGTGCAGAAATGACAGTGATTTACCGATTCTCCATCACATCTTATTGGTTTCTGACTTACTTGCTCATCACATCCATAGAATAGTTATAGAATAATTATAATTGAAAGAATCCCCTCAGCCATAACTGGAACACAACAACTTCTCAATTTTTGGGCCATGTATTGTTTTACAATCATTCAAATCTGGGAGATGAACGTTATATCCTGTAAAGCGAACACATGTAACCTGAAGATGCAGTAATTATGTAATTGTCTGGTGTTATTGAGACATATAGTGATATACAATCCAGATCAAAAATTTAAATCCAACCAATATTGGGAAATACCTGTACAACACCAATGTATATACATATTAACTCCATATATAGTGAAACTATTTAAATAGTTCCCCATATTGGTAGGATTCCTATTGTTTGATCTCTAGTGTATTGAGCAATGCACTTCAATGGAAGCTGGCAGTAACAGCCACCACTTGGAAGATCACAGAATGTTGGGGTTGTTGATTCCGCCCCCATTAGATACTTCATGTGATGTCACTGAATGTTATGGTTGTTAGCTCTGCCCACATTAGCTCTTATTTTTCATGTCATGGAATGTTCTCGTTGCTGGTTTTGCCCCCATCATCTACTATTTGTAATGTTTTGGTTGTTGGTCCCTGATTTGGCACCCAGATAAGCCAAGCTGAAGGATGATGATAATGGACTTTATCTTGTTACCTCATGAACATTCTTGGCGTTGCCCCTCAGGAGGTGGCCAGTTGACATTTAGTTGTGTTCAACTATATAAAGTGTGCTGCTTATCTGATGGTTAGTGCTGCGCTCACTCATTACTAGTGATGGGCGAGCACTAAAATGCTCGGGTGCTCATTGCTTGAGCCAAGCACATTCGAATACTCGGTTGCTCGACTCGAGCAATGAGCCCAATGTAAGTCTATGGGAAATTCAAGCATTTTTCAGGCGGTTCCCTCCAGCGATCTGCAGAGGGCCTAAAAATTGCCCAAATCGAAGGGAACAGTGCTTAAATGGCATGGGAACAGCATGGGGAAGACCCCTGGAAGCATTTCTGACTCCCAAGTCACTGCTGCCAACAATGTTGTCAGAGGTACTACGCCACTTTTACGGACACACAATAAAACACAAAAACGAAACCAAAATGGATTTTCCTGGGAAATATGTTAAGGAACATCCTTTCCATGGTAATGACTTGTATATAAGGCAAAATAAATAACCAAAAACAAAAATACTCCTCCACATCTTGGTCTATGTTCACAAGTAGCGTTTTTGATGCGTTTTTGCACTTTTGCATTGCTTTCAACCGTGACAAATGCATTCACCGGGAAATGTCATTTTGACATTTTACAACCTTATCTGGCCATGTGGTGTGTGAGACATGATCAGACATATCCTGTTTCATTTATGAAGGAGGGACTCTGAAAGTCACAAAGCCTATTTTTATAGGGCCATCAGGCAGCCTTTACTACTTTTAAAGGGTCAGCAGTCGGCCCTCGCTATTCTTAAAGAGCCATCAGCCGGCTATGCTTTGTCATTCCCATTACTAAAGATTGGGTCTTCTATACTGTTATTGCATATGCAGTGAGTGGCAGGTCTGCCCAAAATTTGGATACACCCCAATACCCCTTTGAAAATTTGGATGCACCCCAATACCCCTTTGAAAATTTGGACGCACCCCAAAACCCCTTTGAAGTGACTTAGAGGATGTTCCCATAATTAGGAAGTGGGTCTCCCATACTGTTTGCCTATGCAGTGAATGCAAGGGTTGCCAAAAATTTGGAGGCACTCCAATGCCCCTTGGAAGAGACGTGGAGGTCAGAGGGCCTCCTGAAAACAATGTTCCCATTATTAGGAAGTGGGTCTCCCATTGTGTTTGTCTATGCAGTGAATTCAAGGGTTGCCAAAAATGGGCACTCGGCATGATGGGAGGAAGGAGGTTCAGGGTGAAGAATATGTGATCCAGACTGACGGCTACTGAGAATTGACCGTGTGGAAGACAGGGTGGTGGTGGTGGTGGCTAAGTGACTGGAAGCATTATCTGCTATCCAACCAATAACCTTTTCACACTGCTCTGTATTCAATAGTGGTGTTCTGCGGTCCCCTATTAATTGGGACAGGAAGGTCGAGCGAGAAGATGTGGGTGTTTGTTGTGGCACAATTTCAGATTGCCCACGACCTTGGCCTCTGCATGCACCATCATATCAACTTCCCCGTCCCTTGCCACGTGCCTTGCCCATATTAAATAAAGGACAATATCTTCCACGCTCACCACAAATGGCTGAATTTGGAGCGAACTTATATGTGATCCGTGTGACGGACAAACCACAGTTTTAAATAGCTGGCCTGTAGGTGACTATTTTGAACAGCAAACTTGTGTCAATAGCTTCACTGACACACTGAAATTTTTTTAATGGAGGCCAGAAATGGCAGTATTTTCAGTGCAAATATATGTGATCTGTGCGACGGACAAATCACAGTTTTAAATAGCTGGACCTGGCTGTATTCTGCAATGCCAACAAGCAAATAGCGCAGAAAAACGGTGTTCTCTGGTTTGCATTTTAAGCAAATAATGAGGATTAAGATCCAAAATAAAATTATTCCTGGCCACTGAGACCTGGGCCTATTTCTAGAAATATTTAACAGCAGCAGCAGACAAAACTGGAATGGAGCCTCTGTGCTATATGCACTGCAGTCTGCTATATACACTGCCTGCCTGATATCTCTGCAGATGGATTAGTCCTCAGAAGGACTGTTTGTTGAGATGGATATGTGTCTCTAATATCGTTTTGTATACCTACACTAACTAGAAACAAGAAAATCTCTCCCTAGCTCAGCAGCACCTCTCCCTACACTGTCTGATTCTGGAGTGACTGTGACAAGCACGGCGGTGCCAGTTCTGATATAGACCTGATGACGCTGTGCAGCCATCCAATCACTATAATGCCACAACCACCATGGCTGCAGCATTACAATGAGTGGCAGGCAATCCCTGCATGTTGATTGGCGCTCTAAAGAGCACCATATATGCAGGGAGGGGACCCGAGCGCCCGCCGAGCAACCTGGAAATACTCGTCGAGTGCCGAGCATCTCGAGTAGTGAGATGCTCGAGCGAGCACCGAGCAGTAGCGAGCATGCTCGCTCATCACTACTCATTACATGTAAGTGCATTACTCTGTCTGGGTCTCCTACCACATCCAAAATATATTGAACCCCATATTAGAGCCACCACTCCTGAATTTGTCTCTTCCTATCCTACCCCTGATATATGGGGAGAGATATCTACTCCTGTGGGAGGGATAGTTTATAGTGGCGTGGATGGAGCACACTTGATCACTCCAAAAAATAAACCAGGAGGAGATAGACAGGATGACTGAGGCACAATTGTCACCTCAGGCCTCCACCTATCCTGGACAGGTTGGGAGTTAAACTAGCAAATAAACTAAATAAATATGCTAATATAATGAATGGAATAGTGAAACAATAAGTTCTATTCATACTCTTAATGAGGAGGCTGCTCAGGTTAGGAAGGTAGCCCTTCACAGAATTACCCTTAACTACCTGTTAGCAATTGAAGGTGGAACTTGTGCTGTTATAGCTGAGGAATTCTGCTTCTGGATTGAAGATGCACATGATTAAAATGAGAGAAACATGGACATGGTAAAAGAGCTGCAACAAAAAGCTAGAGACATACATCCAAGGAGGGATGGAATTCCTTCTCCTGGATGGAGTCTATCAGAGTTTGGTTAAACAATATACTCTTAACTTTGCTAAAGCCAATAGTGGTAGTGATAGGATTGATTGTATTCATCTTGATTGCCTGGAAATTATTAATGTGATGTGTTTCTCATTGCAGGAAATGAATTATACTTTGGAATCACTGTCGACACAGACAGAAGAGGACCAATAATATGTCCGCCCCTGATTTTAACCATAGGAAGGATGACACTACAGCTACAGAGGTGACCGTCTGATAGCCTAGCTCGACTACCCACCTCTCCTGAAGACCCTTTCAGCCTTTTGAGACTTGGGTGGAGGACATCATCTCTGAAAATAGGGTCCCAGAGCTGCACCCCAACAGTTTGAGCAGCACTCTCACTCTCCGGAGTGTTTCTTGTGGTGGGATGCAGGTCTGGACAACAGTCGTCTGTCGTCCTTCTATTAGATAGATAGGAATGAATGTATGTGTGTGTATGCTTTAATAAAGATTGAGGAATGCTTAGATGAAATGACAACTATAAGGCAGCCAGGAATGGATGTCAGACATCCCATCATCTATGCAGACTAGCTGTATACTTCGTGTAGTACGGGCTGTCAAAGGGGTCATTTCACAATAGGCAGGAACATAGGTAGCGCAGGTCTGGACCGCTGTCGTCATCCTATTAGGTAGATAGGAATGAATGTATGTGTGTCTATGCTTTAATACAGATTGAGTGAATGCTTAGATGAAATGGCAACTATAAGGCAGCCAGGAATGGATGTCAGACATCCCATCATCTATGCAGACTAGCTGTATACTTTGTGTAGTACGGGCTGTCAAAGGGGTCATTTCACAATAGGCAGGAACATAGTTAGCTAGGTTACATAATGTGTAATAATGAAACTATCAAAGGGTGAGGTACTGTGGAAGAAATGACAATTCCATTGTCCTCCCTTTGATCTTAATATCTCTACATTTTGTATAATAATTAGAAAATGTTCAATAAAAACAATTTGAACAAGAAATAGAATATCTTTTCGTGACTCCTTCATGAACATTGTGTATACTAAATACTAAAATACTGTAAGAGCCGCCCCCGGCTGAGCCAAGCTGAAGGGGGAGAATGGACTTTATCTGGTCACTTCATGAACATTCTTGATGTTGTCCCTCAGGAGGGGCCAGTTGGCATTGTAGATGTGTATAACCTTATAAAATGTGCTGCTTATCTGATGGTTAGTGCTGCGCTCACTCATTACATGTAAGTGCATTACTCAGTCACTAAGCGCTCGCTCACACAGTCATCGATTCTCTCATGCGAGAGAATAGGGCCGATTATGCTGATGTCACTTGGAGCAAACTCTGTCAGAGTTTGAGCCAAGTGTAATCTTAGGCCACGTTCACACATACAGTATTTGGTCAGTATTTTACATTAGTATTTATAAGCCAAAACCAGGAGTGGAACAATCAGAGGAAAAGTATCATAGACACATGTGCACCACTTCTGCATTTTTCACCCACTCCTGGTTTTGGCTTACAAATGCTGATATAAAATACTGACCAAATACTGAACATGTGAACGTTGCCTTAGTGTGATCTAACTCTGTTGCATAAGAGAATCGTATCATAGGTGCGGAAAAGACAGAGAACTTTTTAGTTCTCCATCTTCTCTATTCTCTGTGTCCACGGTAATGGGACTGCACTTGGATGACATCCGAGTGCAGTCTGATATTTTACAAGCATGCTACAATTTTTTTTCTCATGCCGTATCTACATGAGAAAAAAATTGCAGATCTGCACTGCCCCGTATTATAACATTGGGCCTACTGCTACCTGATAAAACATCGGATAGCACTCAGCTATGTTATATTGTCCTGTGAGCGGGCCCTTATTGTAATAAACTAACTTTCTTTTCCCTTGCAACAGCTGTCATAACATTGGTTTATTATCCAAACATGACCCCCGTCTATTACTGAGAGCTGTAGAAGACCATGTACACTCCAGCAGTAATCCCTTACATTTCCTTTGTGTAATATGATTAGAGTTGAGCCACCCCCCCGTAGTGTTCAGGTTCGGTTCGGTTCGTCGAACACCGTTAAAACCAATGGCAGGCAAACAAAAACACATAGAAACACATAGAAAACACCTTCAAAGGTGTCCAAAAGCTGACAAACTGCTCAGAAGACACAACTAACACATGGAAAAGTGACAAGTACATATAGTCATGCGAAAAGAAAAGAGGTGGAGGAGTAAAAGGAGGGGGAGACACAGATATAGGCATGTCATGCCCTTCTAAAATCAAGAAAGGCTGGAGTAAAAATCTAAAATCAGCCTACCAACACCCAGACGTCGTGACAAGAAAATTAAAAAAAGAAATATCTTTAGGTAGAATGGCGGTTCCATTCAGAACACTTTCCTTACAAGACGTAGTGGTATCCCCGTTGGGAGTCGTGCCAAAAACGGAACCCAATACATTCGGACTAATCCACCATTTGTCATATCCAAGGGGCAGGTCAGTAAACGACAACATCAACGTGGAACCAGGTACAGTAGTATATACTGTACATCCTTTGACAAGGCAATCAGGCGGGTCAAGAAGTTGGGAAGGGCCACCCTAATGTCCAAAACAGACGTTGAGGGGGCGCCTATTGGGCTGCTTCTGGGAAGGAGCATACTATATAGATCGCTGTTTGCCCATGGGGTGCTCCAGATCCTGCTCACTATTTGAGGCGTTTAGTTGCTTCCTCGCATGGGTTGTCATGGACGTTTCTAAGGGGGCACATATTATCCATTACCTCGACAACTTCTTATGCCTGGGCCCAAAAGATTCACCACAGTGTGAATACACGCGGCAGTCCACCTGTGAGAAGGAGAGAGCTGGAGGGAGAGCGGACACCACAGAGCCGAGGAGTTACATTGATGACATCTTAATAATCTGGACTGAGTCTGAACGAGAACTTCTAAATTTCCATGACGAATTCAATACATTTCATCCCACCATAAACTTGACATTGGACTACTCAAAAACGGAAATCAACTTCCTGGATATCACCATAAAAATTCAAAATGGTTCAATCCAGACCTCGGTGTATTGGAAACCTATTGACCATCCCACACACCTCAGACGGGGACAGCTGTCACCCAAAATACATTAAAAAGTCCATCGTCTACAGTCAGGCCCTTAGATATAATTGTATCTGTTCCAGCCCAAAGGACAGGGATGAACACTTAAACCATCTTAAAAAAGACAATTTTAAATCAAGGCTACCACCCCACCTCCTTTGATGATCAGATCATTAGGGCCACAAGGATCCCTAGAAGTCAATTACTTCAATACGGAGAAAAAGAGGAAAATAATTGTCTTCCTCTGGTGGTGACCTACAACCCACAGCTTGAGGTACTAAGAAAAACTGCTAAAAAACATCATATCCTAGGGTTTGGAGCGGATGGATTCTGTTTCAGGACTCACCTGATTTTCATGACCTATTCTAATAGTTTCAACAGATGCTTGCGATTGGGTTCATAATTAGTCACAACGGCATAAGGACCCCCCCTCCCACTCTCCCTTGACCCTCTGTCTTTTCTTCTCTCTTTTCTCCCTCCTTTTCTTTTTTCTTTTTATATGGGCTTTTCAGATACAATATAGAAATTGCCTCAACATATGATCCTCTTATAGGCGGATATCTTATAAACATTATATTGTTCAATACACTATCATTTGAATTGTTATTTGAAAAAAGTGACACCATTTGAACTTTGGACATATTTTATATGTCTATTTTGTTATATTTTCTTCAAAGTCGAATACAAAACAATACATTTTTTCTTGATCTGCAAACTGTAAAATGTAGCATCAGCGTCTCTGCCCCGTTCTAGGCAGAGACGCCGTCCCTCTCACCTCCCCGCTCCTGGCGCGGCGTCCTCCAGCGCTTCTCTCCCCGCTGCTTCCGGCACGCGCTCCTTCCCCGGCAGTGTGCTTAGGGCGCGCGCGCGCGCGCTCCCCCTCTCTTAAAGGGACCGCGCGCGCCGTCCTAAGGAGTTCCCGGCCAATTGCTGGAGGACCTCCCATATAAAAGGCACCTCCTCCAAAATGGAGGTGCCCGAGCAATGTTGTAGCACTGTTCACTACTCTGCTTCAGCCCTCAGGTCCCGTTGCCAGTTACCTGCCAGATACCTGCCAGATTCCTGCCAGTCTGCTGTCTTATTCCTGCCTGATATCCTACTACCTGCCTGCTAGCCTGAGGTCCGACGGTCTGCCTTCCAACTCCTGTCAGTCTGTCTAAGGACCGGCTTGCCCGCTCACCTGGGAGCGCACATCTTCTACCTGCCTGCTTGCCTGAGGTCCGACGGTCTGCCTTCCAACTCCTGTCAGTCTGTCTAAGGACCAGCTTGCCCGCTCACCTGGGAGCGCTCATCTGCTGCCTGTCTGCTAGCCTACCTGGAGGCTCTGCCGTCACGTGCTGTGACCACCCGCCTGTCCAGAGACTCCTGCCCGCTCACCTGGGAGCGCTCATCTGCCGCCTGTCTGTTGGTCTTCCTGGAGGCTCCGCCGTCACATGCTGTGACCACCCGTTTGTCCAGAGACTCTCGCCTGCTCACCTGGGAGCTCACGTCTATCATCAGCCGCCACAGGTCGTACCAATCCTTTACCCAGAGACTGCCCCGGTCACTTGCCGTGACCTCCTGCCAGTTCATCCAGAGACTGCCCCGGTCACTTGCCGTGACCTCCTGCCCGTTCATCCAGAGACTGCTCCGGTCACTTGCCGTGACCTCCTGCCCGTTCATCCAGAGACTGCCCCGGTCACTTGCCGTGACCTCCTGTCCGTTCATTCAGAGACTGTCCCGGTCACCTGCTGTGACTGCCTGCCCGTCTACCCGGGTCGCCACCCGCTCCCTTACAAGGACCGCCCCCTTGTATAGTAGCTCAGAGGTTCCGCCTCCCAGACCCGTTACATAAAATGATTCCTAATTAATTCTTAATTGATGTTTAATTGATATTTAATAAAACAGATTGAATATAAAAACCTCATATCCTATACAAAAGTGATTGGCATAATTATAAAAGGAGAAGAAAAGGAAAAATGTGTTTGAAAGCACTCAGGATCACCAAAAATACAAATAAATAATAATATTGAAGTTTATTAAACAAAGAAAAAAACAAAACAATTAAAAACACTTAAAGGGAATCTGTCATCCCCTGGGACCTATCAGACCACTAATATGGGCATACAGGTGATAGAAATGTGAATCTATACTTACCTGTATGGCCCATATTGGCGGTCTTGTGGCTGTGAAATTGCTTTTTATTACTTGTGGGTTATGCTGTGTTTCTGTCCGGGGGACGGGAAGAAATCCCACCTACTTTTTTAATTAAAATATTTCTCCCCTCCCCTGCACGTCACAGAGCCCTGTGACGTGCAGTACCCATGGCCGGATCCTGCGCCTGCGCACTTGACCTGTTATTTCCCTGCCGTCTGTGTACAAGTGTAGAGCAGGGATCTAGTGCGCAGGCGCCGGGAAGTCAGAGTGACTCGCCTGCGCACAAGTTCCCTGCTCTACACTTGTAGATCCGGCCATGGGAACTGTGACGGGCAGGGGAGGTGAGAAATATCTTAATTAAACTGTGACGGGCAGGGGAGGTGAGAAATATTTTAATTAAACAAGTAGGTGGGATTTCTTCCCGTCCCCCGGACGGGAGCACAGCGTAACCAACAAGTAATAAAAAGCAATTTCACAGCCGCAAGACTGCTAATATGGGACATACAGGTAAGTATAATACCTCATCTAATTGATACATATAAATATCAAACAACCTCCTCCTATGTATCAGGTGCCAAAATATCTAAAGCTACTCTGGACAAGCAGTTTGTGACGCCCTCCCTGAGCCGTTTGGGGGGTGTACTCAGACGGCGGGCCGGTGGTATGGTGTGGTGGGATGTCGTCGTGGCCGTGGCCCGATCCGTGCCCAGGGCTGTCACAATAAAAAGATGGACTTTTGGATGAGTGGTTGTTCGACTACGCCACCTGTCGTTTCTGGTGAAGGCCACCAGCACTGCAACAGTCCTCTGAGGCTGATGTTCTGGCAGCTTGGTTGGTACTACTCCCCACAGGTGGAGCGGCGCCTCAGGGCGGCGTAAGAAGAGAGAGGGGGTATACAGAGTAGAGCGCTGGCGGGTGCAGAGCCGCAGAGGAATGAACAGTCAGAGGCAGTAATTGAAGTCATCCAAGTCTTTACTCACAGTTGTGCTTTCTCAGCTCAGAGCTTCTCTCTGCTGTCACACGGCGAGCTGCGGCCGCCAGGGTGGGGTTCAGCACACTCCGGGTAGTTCAGGTGCACTTGACAGGACCCCCGCTCTAGTGTGTTCCTCTCTCTGGTTGTACTTGTACCGCCTTGTGTCCCCCACTGAGACCCGTACAGGTACTGCGATGTCCTATATGGGTAACTTGTAGCTCCCGGACCGACTGGGTGCCCTTTTTGGTGACTGTGGTGTGAACGTGGCGTTAGGCAGGGTCCCTCTGGATAAACGCAGATTAAGGAATACAGGTGGCAACTCTGCTCCGTCCGTATCCCCCTGGGATCCACTTAAGCCTCCAGACTTTTCTGACAGGGACGTGAAGTGCAAAGTCAGATAATCGGGGACCGGTACCCCCTCTTGCGGCAGGGTCTCTCTGGCAGGGCCAGAATAAGGGTTGCAGGTGGCAACTCCACTCCGTCCGCACCCCCCTGAGATCCTTTTGCCTGTGGAGCTTTTCTCCTCTGCTCCCCTCCTGGGCCTTCTTGGTTGGACTCTGACCGGGGACAGAGCCGGCTATAACTCAACTCTGCCCCAATCCCCCGTCTCGAGGCCTGAGACCGGGAACCGCAGACCTCTGAGCCGGCCGCAGCCTTGTGCTGTCAGACCGTCTCAAAGACTCACGACTAAAGACACGGTTATAAAAATGGCCTCTGATTATTTATGATTCTATTAAGTGCTACAGTAAAGTGCTTCCTCCACGCTCACTCACTACATGGTTCCCCCTGACTATTGGTTCCCCCCAACTCCTCTATTCGAGGTCGGGGCAGCACAATGGTGCTTTAGACCTCCCTGCAGAATGGGAGTGGTGTAGTGCTGAGTGTGTGGTTGGGGTCCTGTGTGGTGCTCCATCCTTACCTCGGAGAGGAGATACCACACCTCGTTCTGAGGTGCTGTACCCCTGTGGCGACTGAACCCTCAGGTTCGCGGGCTGCAATAGAGTAAAAGATTGGTACATTTCAGACATTCAAAAAATTTTAAATGCTTTGTAAACAATAAACAATCTTCCCTTTATGGGAGGCTCAGATACTTTAACGTTACAGGATATATGGTATAAACATATTCAACATTAAAGAGACATTATGCATGTAGAAAAATATTAATGAAAAAGTGTTAGCTCAGCAGCATGAGGGACCTGTCCAAAACCCTCAATGTAAGCCCTGGGGTGGCTGCAGGGCATAAAGATCCCGAGTTGGACCTCCAGTAGAGCCACAACCAGACAGGTTTTTCTTCTGAGGTCAGAGGTAGAGATGATTTTGCATACAACCAATAGGGGGCACCTAAATAGGTGCAAACTATGTACAATGTTAGTCTGTCTACTGCTCAATGTCCGCAGGGACAAATGTTTGTTTCAGATAAACCGGGTGTAAAAAGGAACATGAAAACAAATAAAAGTTCACACAACAGGGAGGTGCATCCTCCGGGGCTGCTCAACAGTGGTATCCCCACTGGGGAAAAAGCTCGTGCTTGCCGACGGAGCCTGACCGGTCCTCTGCGACCAGGTGTGTGGATGCATCTTCTTTAAACACCCTGTGGACATCCAGGGCATACCACCCACGCTCCCCGTGGTGGCGGGAGTAGGACACCAGACCACCCGAGTAGAGGTTCCGGCCAGGGTGGCCCTGCTGCAGCCGCGGCTCGACGTCCCGTCGGTTGACGAAGACGTCCCGGTTAAACTGTGGGCTACGGATGAAGCCCGATCCTGCCTCCTGGTGGAAGCGCACGATAAGGCCTTCCTCCCGGGGGCTTGGACGGGTGGCCTCCGCCTGACGGGCCTTTGTTGTAGCAGCTTTGGCGCGCACCTCCAGGCGCTCACAGCGGATCCTCCTCTCTCGCCGCTCCTTCTCGAGCTGGAGGAGCTCCTTATGGCAGAACTCCTCCCACCTCCGCGCTTCAGACAGGGTCTCCCGGAGGAAGCCCATCAGGTCCCCCCCCTGGTTGTTCTAGGCAAACTCTTCTGCCGCCGGGCAGGCGACTGGAGGTGTGGGCAGCGACAATAACAGGGGGCGTTGCGGGCCCTCTATTGGTGCGGACCGGTCCGGGTTGGGGCAGGTGTGCACCCAGGAGAGTGCAGGGTTCTCCGGATTGGGAGTCGGGAGGCATAGTAGGCCTCTGGAAGTGGCGGTGGCTTGGGCCTCGACCTCCAGAGCCATGAGTTGCACCCAAACGATGGCGCCAGGGGACAGGGGTGACGGCAGGAGATCTAGGAGGGCTTCGGTGCATCCCGCGCCCGGGATAGGGGTTTCGGCCTTACCCGCTCTTGGGCTGCACAGGGCCTCCTGGGCTTCCTCCGCCTGGGCTGGGGCCTCAGTAGTCAGGCGCGACGAGCTATGGCGGCGGGCCCTGATCTTGCGCAGTACCTCTTCTCTACATTCGGCAGCGGCCAGTTGTTGGGCCTCTTCGACCCTCCGGGTCAGATCCTGTGTTTCACCGCGGAGGAACTCGGCCTCCTCCACGGTCAGGTGTATTCTCTCCATAGTGAGGGAGGTGGCAGCTGGTGGGCCAGCGACGGAGGGCATCTCCTTCGCGGCGTCCATCTCTGCTGCAGGGTGCGGTCTCTCTAGACTTGTTGTGGATACACCCTGTCTCCTCCTCCTTTTGGGGCGGCTCCGGGGCGGCTGGCTGACGGGCACTCCTTGGGACGTCCCATCCATCTTGACGGACACTACTATGCGGACAAACTCTGATGCAAGGGGCGGTCTGTATTTTTGGCGCCATTGGAGAGCCAGGCCAACGATAGGAGGTCTTAGGTGGCTGTCGTTTTTGCACATAATGGCGTCCGTTGTTCTTGGGCGGACGCCACATTGTGTGTATAAAGACAGTCTTTTGTGAAACGAGCACAGTACCCAGCGGCAATGGGGATTAACTTCTTCCGTTGCTGCGGGCACGCAATCCTGCCGACTATGCCAAGTTTGTGATGCCCTCCCTGAGCCGTTTGGGGGGTGTACTCGGACGGCGGGCCGGTGGTATGGTGTGGCGGGATGTCGTTGTGGCCGTGGCCCAGTCCGTACCCAGGGCTGTCACAATAAAAAGATGGGCTATTGGATGAGTGGTTGTTCGACTACGCCACCTGTGGTTTCTGGTGAAGGCCACCAGCACTGCAACAGTCCTCTGAGGCTGATGTTCTGGCAGCTTGGTTGGTACTACTCCCCACAGGTGGAGCGGCGCCTCAGGGCAGCGGAAGAAGAGAGAGGGGGTATACAGAGTAGAGCGCTGGCGGGTGCAGAGCCGCGGAGGAAAGAACAGTCAGAGGCAGTAATTGAAGTCATCCAAATCTTTACTCACAGTTGTGCTTTCTCAGCTCAGAGCTTCTCTCTGCTGTCACACGGCGAGCTGCGGCCGCCAGGGTGGGGTTCAGCACACTCCGGGTAGTTCAGGTGCACTTGACAGGACCCTCGCTCTAGTGTGTTCCTCTCTCTGGTGGTACTTTTACCGCCTTGTGTCCCCCACTGAGTCCCGTACGGGTACTGTGATGTCCTATATGGGTAACTTGTAGCTCCCGGACCGACTGGGTGCCCTTTTTGGTGACTGTGGTGTGAACGTGGCGTTAGGCCGGGTCCCTCTGGATAAACGCAGATTAAGGAATACAGGTGGCGACTCTGCTCCGTCTGTATCCCCCTGGGATCCACTTAAGCCTCCAGACTTTTATGACAGGGACGTGAAGTGCAAAGTCAGATAATCGGGGACCGGTACCCCCTCTTGCGGCAGGGTCTCTCTGGCAGGGCCAGAATAAGGGTTGCAGGTGGCGACTCCGCTCCGTCCGCTCCCCCCAGAGATCCTTTTGCCTGTGGAGCTTTTCTCCTCTGCTCCCCTCCTGGGCCTTCTTGGTTGGACTCTGACCGAGGACAGAGCCGGCTATAACTCAACTCTGCCCCAATCCCCCGTCTCGAGGCCTGAGATCAGGAACCGCAGACCCCTGAGCCGGCCGCAGCCTTGTGCTGTCAGACCGTCCCAAAGACCCACGACTAAAGACACAGTTATAAAAATGGCCTCTGATTATATATGATTCTATTAAGTGCTACAGTAAAGTGCTTCCTCCACGCTCACTCACTACATGGTTCCCCCTGACCTTTGGTTCCCCCCAACTCCTCTATTCCAGGTCGGGGCAGCACTATGGTGCTTTGGACACCCCTGCAGCACGGGAGTGGTGTAGTGTTGAGTGTGTGGTTGGGGTCCTGTGTGGTGCTCCATCCTTACCTCAGAGAGGAGATACCACACCTCGTTCTGAGGTGCTGTACCCCTGTGGCGATTGAACCCTCAGGGGCGCCACATTCCCCCCTGGTGATTCACAGCACGTCCGCGGGCTGCAATAGAGTAAAAGATTGGTACATTTCAAACATTCAAAAATGTTTAAATGCTTTGTAAACAATAAACAATCTTCCCTTTATGGGAGGCTCAGATACTTTAACGTTACAGGATATATGGTATAAACATATTCAACATTAAAGAGACATTATGCATGTAGAAAAATATTATAGAAAAAGTGTTAGCTCACCAGCATGAGGGACCTGTCCAAAACCCTCAACGTAAGCCCTGGGGTGGCTGCAGGGCATGAAGATCCCGAGTTGGACCTCCAGTAGAGCCACAACCAGACAGGTTTTGCTTCTGAGGTCAGAGGTAGAGATGATTTCGCATAAAACCAATAGGGGGCACCTAAATAGGTGCAAACTATGTACAATGTAAGTCTGTCTACTGCTCAATGTCCGCAGGGACAAATGTTTGTTTCAGATAAACCGGGTGTAAAGACGAGCATGAAAACAAATAAAAGTTCACACAACAGGGAGGTGTATCCTCCGGGGCTGCTCAACAGTGGGATCCCCACTGGGGAAAAGGCTCGTGCTTGCCGACGGAGCCTGACCGGTCCTCTGTGACCAGGTGCGTGGGGGCATCTTCTTTAAACACCCTGTGGACATCCAGGGCATACCACCCACGCTCCCCGTGGTGGCGGGTGAAGGACACCAGATCACCCGGGTAGAGATTCCGGCCAGGGTGGCCCTGCTTCAGATGCAGCTCGACGTCCCGCCGGTTGACGAAGACGTCCCAGTTAAACTGTGGGCTACGGATGAAGCCCAATCCTGCCTCCTGGTGGAAGCGCACGATAAGGCCTTCCTCCCGGCGGCTTGGACGGATGGCCTCCGCCTGATGGGCCTTTGTTTTAGCAGCTTTGGCGTGCACCTCCAGGCGCTCACAGCGGATCCTCCTCTCTCGCCGCTCCTTCTCGAGTTGGAGGAGCTCCTTACGGCAGAACTGCTCCCACCTCCGCGCTTCAGACAGGGTCTCCCGGAGGAAGCCCATCAGGTACCCCCCCCGGTTGTCCCAGGAAACTCTTCTGCCGCCAGGCAGGCGACCGGAGGTGCGGGCAGCGGCAATAACAGGGGGCGTTGCTGGCCCTCAATTGGTGCGGACCGGTCCGGGTTGGGGCAGGTGTGCACCCAGGAGAGTGCAGGGTTCTCCGGATTGGGAGTCGGGAGGCATAGTAGGCCTCCGGGAGAGGCGGTGGCTTCGGCCTCGACCTCCAGAGCCATGAGTTGCACCCAAACGATGGCGCCCGGGAACAGGGGTGACGGCAGGAGATCTAGGAGGGCTTCGGTGCATCCCGCGCCCGGGATAGCGGTTTCGGCCTTACCCGCTCTTGGGCTGCACAGGGCCTCCTGGGCTTCCTCCGCCTGGGCTGGGGCCTCAGTAGTCAGGCGCGACGAGTTTTGGTGGCGGGCCTTGATCTTGCGCAGCACCTCTTCCATCCATTCGGCAGCGGCCAGTTGTTCGGTCTCTTCGACCCTCCGGGTCAGATCCTGCGTTTCACCGCGGAGGAACTCGGCCTCCTCCACGGTCAGGTGTATTCCCTCCATAGTGAGGGAGGTGGCAGCTAGTGGGCCAGCGACGGAGGGCATCTCCTTCGCGGCGTCCATCTCTGCTGCAGGGTGCGGTCTCTCTGGACTTGTTGTGGCTACACTCTGTCTCCTCCTCCTTTTGGGCGGCTCCAGGGCGGCTGGCTGACGGGCACACCTTGGCACGTCCCATCCATCTTGACGAACACTACTATGCGGACAGACTCTGATGCAAGGGGCGGTCTGTATTTTTGGCGCCATTGGGGAGCCAGGCCCACGATAGGAGGTCTTAGGTGGCTGTTGTTTTTGCACATAATGGCGTCCGTTGTTCTTGGGCGGACGCCACATTGAGTGTATAAAGACAGTCTTTTGTGAAACGTGCACAGTACCCGGCGGCAATGGGGATTAACTTCTTCCGTTGCTGCGGGCACGCAATCCTGCCGACTACGCCATGTTTGTGATGCCCTCCCTGAGCCGTTTGGGGGGTGTACTCGGATGGCGGGCCGGTGGTATGTTGTGGCGGGATGTCGTCGTGGCCGTGGCCCGGTCCGTGCCCAGGGCTGTCACAATAAAAAGATGGGCTTTTGGATGAGTGGTTGTTCGACTACGCCACCTGTGGTTTCTGGTGAAGGCCACCAGCACTGCAACAGTCCTCTGAGGCTGATGTTCTGGCAGCCTGGTTGGTACTACTCCCCACAGGTGGAGCGGCGCCTCAGGGCAGCGTAAGAAGAGAGAGGGGGTATACAGAGTAGAGCGCTGGCGGGTGCAGAGCCGCGGAGGAATGAACAGTCAGAGGCAGTAATTGAAGTCATCCAAGTCTTTACTCACAGTTCTGCTTTCTCAGCTCAGAGCTTCTCTCTGCTGTCACACGGCGAGCTGCGGCCGCCAGGGTGGGGTTCAGCACACTCCGGGTAGTTCAGGTGCACTTGACAGGACCCACGCTCTAGTGTGTTCCTCTCTTTGGTTGTACTTGTACAGCCTTGTGTCCCCCACTGAGTCCCGTACAGGTACTGCGATGTCCTATATGGGTAACTTGTAGCTCCAGGACCGACTGGGTGCCCTTTTTGGTGACTGTGGTGTGAACGTGGCGTTAGGCCGGGTCCCTCTGGATAAACGCAGATTAAGGAATACAGGTGGCGACTCCGCTCTGTCCGTATCCCCCTGGGATCCACTTAAGCCTCCAGACTTTTCTGACAGGGACGTGAAGTGCAAAGTCAGATAATCGGGGACCGGTACCCCCTCTTGCGGCAGGGTCTCTCTGGCAGGGCCAGAATAAGGGTTGCAGGTGGCGACTCCGCTCCGTCCGCACCCCCCTCAGATCCTTTTGCCTGTGGAGCTTTTCTCCTCTGCTCCCCTCCTGGGCCTTCTTGGTTGGACTCTGACCGGGGACAGAGCCGGCTATAACTCAACTCTGACCCAATCCCCCGTCTCGAGGCCTGAGACCGGGAACCGCAGACCCCTGAGCCGGCCGCAGCCTTGTGCTGTCAGACCGTCCCAAAGACCCAAGACTAAAGACACGGTTATAAAAATGGCCTCTGATTATATATGATTCTATTAAGTGCTAAAGTAAAGTGCTTCCTCCACCCTCACTCACTACATGGTTCCCCCTGACTTTTGGTTACCCCCAACTCCTCTATTCTGGGTCGAGGCAGCACTATGGTGCTTTAGACCCCCCTGCAGAACAAGATTGGTGTAGTGTTGAGTGTGTGGTTGGGGTCCTGGGTGGTGCTCCATCCTTACCTCGGAGAGGAGATACCACACCTTGTTCTGAGATGCAGTACCCCTGTGGCGACTGAACCCTCAGGGGCGCCACAAATGTAACACCAAATGTGTAAAGAGGGTCCAATGCCCCTGCAATATCCAAGTCCAGTTCAATCTATTTTAGCTAGCACATATAAAGAACATCTATGCATAGGTATAAATAGCAATTGAAAAAAAGTGCATGTGACAGGGGGCAATGTAGAAAATTAATAATGCCAGCAAATCCAAAGTTCATATAAAAGCACAGGTCTAGTAGTTCAAAGCTCAAATAGTCTATAGTAGAAAAAGACCTGTACTGAAACACAGTCTACCTGTTAGTAGACAGCACAGAACCCACTTATACAATACAAGCAGAATGGTTGCTGATAGACCTGTGCATCATCAGTGGCTTCTGGTAGACCTGTACATGATCAAATGGATGAGGGAAGAGCCTGTTCTCCTGTTATGTATATGCTCCTGCCCCAGCATCAGCACATCAAACTCCATAAAACAGACACATTACCTTTGCAGATGATTTTTTTGTGTTTACCAGTGTAATCAGACCCAAATTTAAAATAATGCTTTGTAAAAATAATATCAAGAAGTCACATCAAAACTCCAATCTTCATATCAGATCCAGTGTTATCTTGGTATAATTTATTACGTATAACAGTAAATCCTTTATCATTTTGAACACAAGTATATCAACTTTTTAAATCTAAAGAACAAATCAAAGTGACTTCTGAGATATCCAGAGTATTAATACACTGCAAAAATCATTTGTAGCTAATGATAGGTGCATTTGTATCCTTATATCAAGATAAGTCTTTGTCTAATGCCAAGATGTCTCATGTTCTATGGACTTTGATTAAAATTTGGGCAAACAAGTCCTTGTGAACTTAGGGTTAAAATATTGATTCTTCAGTCTATATTTAATGCTATCGCCATTATTTTTTACTAGATGGATGGCATTGAATTGAAGTAAAAAGAATATTGCATAATTATTAATTCTGATAATTCTATCATTAGAACGAGGGACTGGAGATTTCCATTCCCAATCACAATCCACTGCTCTTCTTGGCACAATATATGCATCTGCATCATGTGCACATAAGTATTGGAAGACGACCACCATACCAACTACCACTGCATAAACTAAACTACTATCAGTTCCCAGTGGAGACGTGGCTGTGCTAATTTCATCTTATAATTTATTTATGTTAGTGAACAAACCTTGATTGTGAGAAAAGTAAAATGCGATTCCGCAGCTGCCAATTCAGAGATGGAGACTGGGCCAGCAATATCCAATCACTCCACTGGCAGAACAGGCTACAATATATCAACATAATTCATTTCTGGCATTCAGAAAATATTTGGGAGCAGAATTGTAAAGATTAATGTAGGATTTAGTTTGGAGTGGATATTTATTGTAAGAAACAAACATGATGTGAGTCATGTCTTAAAATCATTTCACTTTAAAGTAATTTTTCTTAAATGGTCACTGTGCTTTCAGACCACTAGATCTCATTTGATGTATTATGGGCAAAAACCCAAAGAGATGAACTTTAATATAAGTTGGTGTGCATGCAGCATGTAAGCGTGTGTTCACACTGGCCACCAAACAGACAAAACCCAAGATAAAAACATAATAAGCAAATACCCCGCAGTAAATAGATAAATATCAATAGTGCATGAAAATAATATAGGATGCTTAATTAACATAATTTTGATTTAAAAAAAAAGTAAAAGCCACCCCACACGTCAAGGTGACCCTATTCGGGACAGTCCTAACCTCTATTATTAAAAGCTTACCATTTGTCAAGTGACGTACATTTGAATAAGTCCAATATGACTAACCAGATTAATTACAGGTTTTGGTATAAATTATATTACCACATGTCAAACAATTTACCAGTTGGTGCAGTAGATTCTAAGAAAACCAACAGATGCAACATTGATGATCTGCATATTTTGAGTCTGTGTATTTGAATAATTAATTGAAAGGCGGTGTGTTCAAAATAATAGCAGTGCGGAGTTCAATTAGTGAGGTCAATCATTCTGTGAAGAAACAGCTGTGAATCAGGTGGCCCTTATTTAAGGATGAAGTAAGTATTTGTGTACATTTCTCCTTGAAAGCCTGATAAATATGGTTCGTTCGAGACAGTGTTCAGAAGAAATGCGTACTTTGATTAAAAAGTTGATTGGAGAGGGTAAAAGTTATAAAGAAGTGCAGACAATGATAGGCTGTTCAGCTAAAATGATCTGCAATGCTTTAAAATGGAAGACTACCATTCGAATGAGAAAAAAGGAAAGGATGATCCAGCATATCAGGCTAGTTTCTTAAAATAAAACATAGCTTTTATTGTGCTCATTAAAACATTGCTACACATCAATTGTCCATGTGGTGCACTACAAGGATCAGGACCCAAGCGTTTCAACGTTTAAGTCTTAATCAGTTGTGCATTTACCATTCGAATGGGTCGAATGATAGTCAGAATGGCAAAGGCTCAGCTAATGATCAGCTCCAGGAGATCAAAGACAGTCTTAAGTTACCTGTGAGTACTGTGACAGTTAGAAGACGCCTGTGTGAAGCTAATTTCTTAGCAAGAAGTCCCTGCAAAAAGTACGAAAAGTGGACAGTAGAAGATTGGAAATGGGTGATTTGGAGTAATGAGACGAAAGTCAATAGACTAGGCTCTGATGAGTGCAAATAGGTCTGGAAAAAACAAGGTAAAAAGGGGCTAACGGATTGAGAAATTGAAGGAACTGTCAAGTTCAGTGGAAGAAGCCTGATGATATGGGGTTGTTTCACAGCCAAAGCCATTGGATATTTCACCATGATCAATGGTGGTCTCAGTGCTGAAAAATATATATATACTCAAGGAGATGCAACAAAAATTTGAGGAAACGGGCTATCCTCTTGACTTGTTACAACAATCCATGCAATCTCCAATTTGTACACGCACCCCAACATCTAACCGGATCCCGTTTGTACATAAATACCATCCGGCAGCATTCATACTCCATAAAAAAATCTGACAACACTGGAACATTCTTAAAAGCGCCTATCCATCTGTACCTGAATTAAATTATCCTTCCCTCCCATGTTTCAAAAGAGACCCTAATATTAAAGATCGTCTCATCCATGCCGATTTTGGCATGGCAAAAAGCTTGCCATACCAGGGGTTTCTGGAGACACCAAAGACTGGTACGTTCCTTTGTCATCAGTGCTACCAATGTGGCAACATTCTCCGTGGGAACACCATATATCATCCTCACTTGGGTAAACAATATCCCATCAAAGATTATCACATGATTAATTCCACTTTTGAAGTATGCCTCATCAAGTGCCCCTGTGGCCTTATTTATATAGGTAAAATGACCCAGCCCATTAGGGATCGTATTTCTAAGCACAAGTCCACCATACGCTAAAAGAATTTGCTGCTCCCATTACCATACCATTTTGCATCGGCCAATCATTCAGTGTTTCAATTGAAATTTCAGGTGATTGAGCATGTCCCTCCACCACGACGTGGAGGGGACTGCATTCGCATGCTCAAATACAGGGAGGCCTACTGGATACACAAATTGCAATCTTTAAGTCCTAGAGGTCTTAACAGGGAATTTGACCTCCTCTTGTACACTTGAACGGTTCATAGTTGTGATTACTACGACATTGTTCTACTTAAAGCCCCCTACATGTTTTGTAATAATCTCTTTGAGACTTGTTCCTGTGCCATCACTGTCTCAGCAATGTATATGACCCAATTATGCTAGTTTTTGACTCTGACCATAAGAATTTCCAGTGAATATGTTCGATTCCATTATGATGGTTCTCCCTGAAGATAACTTGATATAAGGTATAGTATTTGCATAAGTACTAATTGATCTATTCATATGTCTAACAAATACCTTGTTATTTTCTAGAATCTGCCTTAACATCCACATTTCCCCTCCCGATTCCCATCCTACACCTCCGGACCATCCCTTACAACCTTGGTTCCACCCATTCTTGTCATCCCCAGTAATGGACGCTATCTGTAGCACTGTGGAACGCATAATATCGGTGGTGGAATGCACTCGGTGCGTCACCTCCGCCCATGTGATCCACCGACATCCAATAAGACCTGTCGATGTCATCGTGGCGTCATTTCCGGTCTCGCAGGTTAGGACCTGCAGGACCGGAAATGACACCACGATGACTGGAGCACATCCACGGCGTATGCATCACACTGACACCAATCCTGGGCTCCTAATTGCCTCTAGATTCTGCCCAGTCTCTATTTAAATGCCCTTCTAGCATTTCTCTCCTGACGCCAAAAGGAACAAACGGTGGATACCGTGCTCTCACTGCCAGGACTTCCTCCTCCACTTTCAGTTTGCACTAGGGGTATTTTTCCCCTGCTTCTACCATTCCTGCTATTAGACTGGTACTTCCATTAAATCTATATACTCACCTTCTTTATGTATCCAGAGCTACCGCTCCTTTGGACACCTGTCCATTACAGGCTCACCGGTTACAATTTACTGGTACGCTTTTCATCCTTTTTTCTTTTTCCTTCCCCTTTTTCCCTGTCCCCATCCCTTTGTACCCATTGACATGTGTTGATTCCTGTCGTTTACTGATATTGTCATTGTTATATTCACTTTGATACATGACTATTTTTACTGTGACCTCACACTTGTACCACCATTTATTTCTGTTTTGTTATTTTATTTTGGTACACTGATGAAGGTTAACTGTGACCGAAACATTTACTTTTATTTTTTGTACTTCATTTCCCCTATTAAAATTTGATAAAGAATCTATTTGAGTCATATGAGTGCCAAGTTTTTCAATATAGACTATTGGCTTTGGACCTTAATTGTGCACCAACCCACTCCAGGAGTGCGGTAGTTTTTTGTATACTCAGTGCTGAGCTATGTGTGAGTATCCAACAAGACAAGTTACTTTGCACACTCCAGTACTATGGGTATGAATAGGATGACATAGTGTTCCAGCAGGACAAAGACCAGAAGCATACATCGAGATTGGCGAAAAAATGGTTCAATGACAATGAAGTAGAGGTGCTGGATTAGCCTCCACAGTCCCCAGACCTCAACCCAATTGAACCCTTATGGGTAGAGTTGAAGAAAAAGCTGTATACATACCCAAGTGAGTTGACCAGTATGCACCAACTTTGGGAATGTGTAGAAGAGACCTGGGATCAGATTTTGGTCAAGACATAATTGAATCTGATCAAGAGCATGCCCAGAAGGATTCAGGTAGTGTTGAAAGACAAAAATGGATTTATAAAATATTTAAACAATAATAAAAATTTAAATTTAGATTTTTAGGAGCAAAACAGTAACAATGCAGTGACATGACAAGAATCTGCATAACTAATCATAGGCAAAATAGTAGCAAGTCAAATTTATGTATGAGATAGCCAAGATGATTGTCTATAAAATAATGGTAGTCTCATGTTCGAAGTAGTAGTGGATAGTGAGATATAGAGCTTGAAAATCAAAAGTTCAAAACATTGTTACCCTTTTGCTCATCACTGTATATATAGCGCTGTCCTCAGTAGTGTAGCTACCAGGAGGGCAGAGGGTGACGTCACCCCAGACCCCTGAATCAGAGAGGCCCACCCGAATCTTACACCACTCCAAACTGTATCTCTGTGGGCAGCACACCAATACAGTTAATCTTTACATTCTGAATGGCCCCAATATCTTTGCACCCCATATACTATACAATACCATCAATTTTTGTGTTCCAACAGTCTTAGAGGGATCTATCCACTGTGGGTTAGTGTCAGACTAATAGCGGTGGTTTTGTTTGCTAACTTCACCATTCACAGAAAAGTTTGCCTCATCACTGAACATAATGTTCTGTGTAAACTGAGGGTCCTGTTCCAATTTTTGTTTTGCCCATTCTGCAAATTCAGTGCGCCGATCTGGGTCATCCTAATATCCGCCGAAGGGATGTTTGACTGATGCCACTCTCAAGTGACATGCGGCGAGTTCTACGCTGTGGGCTCTTGCTGAATGAAGCTAGGACAGCCACTGATGTTTCTTCATTAATTACAGTTTTCTTGAGTCCACATTTTGGCAAATCCAACACTGAACCTGTTTCACGAAATTTGGCAAGCAGTTTGCTAACTGTAGCATGGGAGATGGGTGGTCTCGTAGGGTGTCTTGCATTGAAATCTGCTGAAATGACCCGGGTACTGCGTTCATCAAACATCAACACAATTTCTATCCGCTCCTCATGTGTTAACCTCTGCGACATGTCAATGGCTGTAAACAAAGAGAAACTTGTAAGTAACTCATGAAAGAATAAAGTTACGTTAAAACCAAGCACACCATTGTTTTTCTTATGAAATTCTCAATAAGTCTGATGTGTCACATGACCCTTTTCCCATTGAAAAAAATAAAGTTGGATCCAAAATGGCTGACTTCAAAATGGCCACCATGGTCACCACCCATCTGGAAAAGTTTTCCCCCTCCGATATACTAATATGCCACAAACAGGAAGTTGATATCACCAACCATTCCCATTTAATTTAGGTGTATCCATATAAATGGCCCACCCTGTAGTGTCCTCTCCAATTTACTGCCCATTTATCATACAACAGTATATCCACCTCCCAATCCAACCATAGATATCATCTAATCCTTTGTATTACTTGGATATTTGGGTTATTGTTGTGGATTTATCACTGCTAAAATCAGTAGAAATTACACCTGAATTACATTGTATGGCAGTAATGACATTGTGTCACCTTGTAAAAGGTTTCAGAGGTCAAGGTAGATAATTAAAGTCCATTTCATCTATATGCTAATGAATTGGCTGCGTGGCCTGGTCTGGTCCCTTTAAATAACATCTGCTGCTCCTGTTGATGACACCACGGAATGTTGTGGTTTCTGGCTCCGCCCCCTTGCATTATGACATCACACACATTATATAAGGAGCTGCAGAGACAACATTCCATCTGAAAGTTGCAGTTATTGGAGAGAGAGGTAAGTCGGCTCTATGTCACCTCTTGTTGTGTCCTTCATTCTCTTCTTTCATCTATTTCTCATTTATTTTTTATTCATTAAGGATTCTTTATTCTATATAATACAACAGGTCCAAAATGAATACTGAACCCCTCAGATTAGGTGACGTCCATGTTTTACAGCATTTCTTCCAATAGTAAAGACAGATACATCCCGTCACATCCTATATATCCAAGTGCAGAAATGACAGTGATTTACCGATTCTCCATCACATCTTATTGGTTTCTGACTTACTTGCTCATCACATCCATAGAATAGTTATAGAATAATTATAATTGAAAGAATCCCCTCAGCCATAACTGGAACACAACAACTTCTCAATTTTTGGGCCATGTATTGTTTTACAATCATTCAAATCTGGGAGATGAACGTTATATCCTGTAAAGCGAACACATGTAACCTGAAGATGCAGTAATTATGTAATTGTCTGGTGTTATTGAGACATATAGTGATATACAATCCAGATCAAAAATTTAAATCCAACCAATATTGGGAAATACCTGTACAACACCAATGTATATACATATTAACTCCATATATAGTGAAACTATTTAAATAGTTCCCCATATTGGTAGGATTCCTATTGTTTGATCTCTAGTGTATTGAGCAATGCACTTCAATGGAAGCTGGCAGTAACAGCCACCACTTGGAAGATCACGGAATGTTGGGGTTGTTGATTCCGCCCCCATTAGATACTTCATGTGATGTCACTGAATGTTATGGTTATTAGCTCTGCCCACATTAGCTCTTATTTTTCATGTCATGGAATGTTCTCGTTGCTGGTTTTGCCCCCATCATCTACTATTTGTAATGTTTTGGTTGTTGGTCCCTGATTTGGCACCCAGATAAGCCAAGCTGAAGGATGATGATAATGGACTTTATCTTGTTACCTCATGAACATTCTTGGCGTTGCCCCTCAGGAGGTGGCCAGTTGACATTTACTTGTGTTCAACTATATAAAGTGTGCTGCTTATCTGATGGTTAGTGCTGCGCTCACTCATTACTAGTGATGGGCGAGCACTAAAATGCTCGGGTGCTCATTGCTTGAGCCAAGCACATTCGAATACTCGGTTGCTCGACTCGAGCAATGAGCCCAATGTAAGTCTATGGGAAATTCAAGCATTTTTCAGGCGGTTCCCTCCAGCGATCTGCAGAGGGCCTAAGAATTGCCCAAATCGAAGGGAACAGTGCTTAAATGGCATGGGAACAGCATGGGGAAGACCCCTGGAAGCATTTCTGACTCCCAAGTCACTGCTGCCAACAATGTTGTCAGAGGTACTACGCCACTTTTACGGACACACAATAAAACACAAAAACGAAACCAAAATGGATTTTCCTGGGAAATATGTTAAGGAACATCCTTTCCATGGTAATGACTTGTATATAAGGCAAAATAAATAACCAAAAACAAAAATACTCCTCCACATCTTGGTCTATGTTCACAAGTAGCGTTTTTGATGCGTTTTTGCACTTTTGCATTGCTTTCAACCGTGACAAATGCATTCACCGGGAAATGTCATTTTGACATTTTACAACCTTATCTGGCCATGTGGTGTGTGAGACATGATCAGACATATCCTGTTTCATTTATGAAGGAGGGACTCTGAAAGTCACAAAGCCTATTTTTATAGGGCCATCAGGCAGCCTTTACTACTTTTAAAGGGTCAGCAGTCGGCCCTCGCTATTCTTAAAGAGCCATCAGCCGGCTATGCTTTGTCATTCCCATTACTAAAGATTGGGTCTTCTATACTGTTATTGCATATGCAGTGAGTGGCAGGTCTGCCCAAAATTTGGATACACCCCAATACCCCTTTGAAAATTTGGATGCACCCCAATACCCCTTTGAAAATTTGGACGCACCCCAAAACCCCTTTGAAGTGACTTAGAGGATGTTCCCATAATTAGGAAGTGGGTCTCCCATACTGTTTGCCTATGCAGTGAATGCAAGGGTTGCCAAAAATTTGGAGGCACTCCAATGCCCCTTGGAAGAGACGTGGAGGTCAGAGGGCCTCCTGAAAACAATGTTCCCATTATTAGGAAGTGGGTCTCCCATTGTGTTTGTCTATGCAGTGAATTCAAGGGTTGCCAAAAATGGGCACTCGGCATGATGGGAGGAAGGAGGTTCAGGGTGAAGAATATGTGATCCAGACTGACGGCTACTGAGAATTGACCGTGTGGAAGACAGGGTGGTGGTGGTGGTGGCTAAGTGACTGGAAGCATTATCTGCTATCCAACCAATAACCTTTTCACACTGCTCTGTATTCAATAGTGGTGTTCTGCGGTCCCCTATTAATTGGGACAGGAAGGTCGAGCGAGAAGATGTGGGTGTTTGTTGTGGCACAATTTCAGATTGCCCACGACCTTGGCCTCTGCATGCACCATCATATCAACTTCCCAGTCCCTTGCCACGTGCCTTGCCCATATTAAATAAAGGACAATATCTTCCACGCTCACCACAAATGGCTGAATTTGGAGCGAACTTATATGTGATCCGTGTGACGGACAAACCACAGTTTTAAATAGCTGGCCTGTAGGTGACTATTTTGAACAGCAAACTTGTGTCAATAGCTTCACTGACACACTGAAACTTTTTTAATGGAGGCCAGAAATGGCAGTATTTTCAGTGCAAATATATGTGATCTGTGCGACGGACAAATCACAGTTTTAAATAGCTGGACCTGGCTGTATTCTGCAATGCCAACAAGCAAATAGCGCAGAAAAACGGTGTTCTCTGGTTTGCATTTTAAGCAAATAATGAGGATTAAGATCCAAAATAAAATTATTCCTGGCCACTGAGACCTGGGCCTATTTCTAGAAATATTTAACAGCAGCAGCAGACAAAACTGGAATGGAGCCTCTGTGCTATATGCACTGCAGTCTGCTATATACACTGCCTGCCTGATATCTCTGCAGATGGATTAGTCCTCAGAAGGACTGTTTGTTGAGATGGATATGTGTCTCTAATATCGTTTTGTATACCTACACTAACTAGAAACAAGAAAATCTCTCCCTAGCTCAGCAGCACCTCTCCCTACACTGTCTGATTCTGGAGTGACTGTGACAAGCACGGCGGTGCCAGTTCTGATATAGACCTGATGACGCTGTGCAGCCATCCAATCACTATAATGCCACAACCACCATGGCTGCAGCATTACAATGAGTGGCAGGCAATCCCTGCATGTTGATTGGCGCTCTAAAGAGCACCATATATGCAGGGAGGGGACCCGAGCGCCCGCCGAGCAACCTGGAAATACTCGTCGAGTGCCGAGCATCTCGAGTAGTGAGATGCTCGAGCGAGCACCGAGCAGTAGCGAGCATGCTCGCTCATCACTACTCATTACATGTAAGTGCATTACTCTGTCTGGGTCTCCTACCACATCCAAAATATATTGAACCCCATATTAGAGCCACCACTCCTGAATTTGTCTCTTCCTATCCTACCCCTGATATATGGGGAGAGATATCTACTCCTGTGGGAGGGATAGTTTATAGTGGCGTGGATGGAGCACACTTGATCACTCCAAAAAATAAACCAGGAGGAGATAGACAGGATGACTGAGGCACAATTGTCACCTCAGGCCTCCACCTATCCTGGACAGGTTGGGAGTTAAACTAGCAAATAAACTAAATAAATATGCTAATATAATGAATGGAATAGTGAAACAATAAGTTCTATTCATACTCTTAATGAGGAGGCTGCTCAGGTTAGGAAGGTAGCCCTTCACAGAATTACCCTTAACTACCTGTTAGCAATTGAAGGTGGAACTTGTGCTGTTATAGCTGAGGAATTCTGCTTCTGGATTGAAGATGCACATGATTAAAATGAGAGAAACATGGACATGGTAAAAGAGCTGCAACAAAAAGCTAGAGACATACATCCAAGGAGGGATGGAATTCCTTCTCCTGGATGGAGTCTATCAGAGTTTGGTTAAACAATATACTCTTAACTTTGCTAAAGCCAATAGTGGTAGTGATAAGATTGATTGTATTCATCTTGATTGCCTGGAAATTATTAATGTGATGTGTTTCTCATTGCAGGAAATGAATTATACTTTGGAATCACTGTCGACACAGACAGAAGAGGACCAATAATATGTCTGCCCCTGATTTTAACCATAGGAAGGATGACACTACAGCTACAGAGGTGACCGTCTGATAGCCTAGCTCGACTACCCACCTCTCCTGAAGACCCTTTCAGCCTTTTGAGACTTGGGTGGAGGACATCATCTCTGAAAATAGGGTCCCAGAGCTGCACCCCAACAGTTTGAGCAGCACTCTCACTCTCCGGAGTGTTTCTTGTGGTGGGATGCAGGTCTGGACAACAGTCGTCTGTCGTCCTTCTATTAGATAGATAGGAATGAATGTATGTGTGTATGCTTTAATAAAGATTGAGGAATGCTTAGATGAAATGACAACTATAAGGCAGCCAGGAATGGATGTCAGACATCCCATCATCTATGCAGGCTAGCTGCATACTTCGTGTAGTACGGGCTGTCAAAGGGGTCATTTCACAATAGGCAGGAACATAGGTAGCGCAGGTCTGGACCGCTGTCGTCATCCTATTAGGTAGATAGGAATGAATGTATGTGTGTCTATGCTTTAATACAGATTGACTAAATGCTTAGATGAAATGACAACTATAAGGCAGCCAGGAATGGATGTCAGACATCCCATCATCTATGCAGACTAGCTGTATACTTTGTGTAGTACGGGCTGTCAAAGGGGTCATTTCACAATAGGCAGGAACATAGTTAGCTAGGCTACATAATGTGTAATAATGAAACTATCAAAGGGTGAGGTACTGTGGAAGAAATGACAATTCCATTGTCCTCCCTTTGATCTTAATATCTCTACATTTTGTATAATAATTAGAAAATGTTCAATAAAAACAATTTGAACAAGAAATAGAATATCTTTTCGTGACTCCTTCATGAACATTGTGTATACTAAATACTAAAATACTGTAAGAGCCGCCCCCGGCTGAGCCAAGCTGAAGGGGGAGAATGGACTTTATCTGGTCACTTCATGAACATTCTTGATGTTGTCCCTCAGGAGGGGCCAGTTGGCATTGTAGATGTGTATAACCTTATAAAATGTGCTGCTTATCTGATGGTTAGTGCTGCGCTCACTCATTACATGTAAGTGCATTACTCAGTCACTAAGCGCTCGCTCACACAGTCATCGATTCTCTCATGCGAGAGAATAGGGCCGATTATGCTGATGTCACTTGGAGCAAACTCTGTCAGAGTTTGAGCCAAGTGTAATCTTAGGCCACGTTCACACATACAGTATTTGGTCAGTATTTTACATTAGTATTTATAAGCCAAAACCAGGAGTGGAACAATCAGAGGAAAAGTATCATAGACACATGTGCACCACTTCTGCATTTTTCACCCACTCCTGGTTTTGGCTTACAAATGCTGATATAAAATACTGACCAAATACTGAACATGTGAACGTTGCCTTAGTGTGATCTAACTCTGTTGCATAAGAGAATCGTATCATAGGTGCGGAAAAGACAGAGAACTTTTTAGTTCTCCATCTTCTCTATTCTCTGTGTCCACGGTAATGGGACTGCACTTGGATGACATCCGAGTGCAGTCTGATATTTTACAAGCATGCTACAATTTTTTTTCTCATGCCGTATCTACATGAGAAAAAAATTGCAGATCTGCACTGCCCCGTATTATAACATTGGGCCTACTGCTACCTGATAAAACATCGGATAGCACTCAGCTATGTTATATTGTCCTGTGAGCGGGCCCTTATTGTAATAAACTAACTTTCTTTTCCCTTGCAACAGCTGTCATAACATTGGTTTATTATCCAAACATGACCCCCGTCTATTACTGAGAGCTGTAGAAGACCATGTACACTCCAGCAGTAATCACTTACATTTCCTTTGTGTAATATGATTAGAGTTGAGCCACCCCCCCGTAGTGTTCAGGTTCGGTTCGGTTCGTAGAACACCGGTATGTTCGCCGAACTGTTCGTCGAACACCGTTAAAACCAATGGCAGGCAAACAAAAACACATAGAAACACATAGAAAACACCTTCAAAGGTGTCCAAAAGCTGACAAACTGCTCAGAAGACACAACTAACACATGGAAAAGTGACAAGTACATATAGTCATGCGAAAAGAAAAGAGGTGGAGGAGTTAAAGGAGGGGGAGACACAGATATAGGCATGTCATGCCCTTCTAAAATCAAGAAAGGCTGGAGTAAAAATCTAAAATCAGCCTACCAACACCCAGACGTCGTGACAAGAAAATTAAAAAAAGAAATATCTTTAGGTAGAATGGCGGTTCCATTCAGAACACTTTCCTTACAAGACGTAGTGGTATCCCCGTTGGGAGTCGTGCCAAAAACGGAACCCAATACATTCGGACTAATCCACCATTTGTCATATCCAAGGGGCAGGTCAGTAAACGACAACATCAACGTGGAACCAGGTACAGTAGTATATACTGTACATCCTTTGACAAGGCAATCAGGCGGGTCAAGAAGTTGGGAAGGGCCACCCTAATGTCCAAAACAGACGTTGAGGGGGCGCCTATTGGGCTGCTTCTGGGAAGGAGCATACTATATAGATCGCTGTTTGCCCATGGGGTGCTCCAGATCCTGCTCACTATTTGAGGCGTTTAGTTGCTTCCTCGCATGGGTTGTCATGGACGTTTCTAAGGGGGCACATATTATCCATTACCTCGACAACTTCTTATGCCTGGGCCCAAAAGATTCACCACAGTGTGAATACACGCGGCAGTCCACCTGTGAGAAGGAGAGAGCTGGAGGGAGAGCGGACACCACAGAGCCGAGGAGTTACATTGATGACATCTTAATAATCTGGACTGAGTCTGAACGAGAACTTCTAAATTTCCATGACGAATTCAATACATTTCATCCCACCATAAACTTGACATTGGACTACTCAAAAACGGAAATCAACTTCCTGGATATCACCATAAAAATTCAAAATGGTTCAATCCAGACCTCGGTGTATTAGAAACCTATTGACCATCCCACACACCTCAGACGGGGACAGCTGTCACCCAAAATACATTAAAAAGTCCATCGTCTACAGTCAGGCCCTTAGATATAATTGTATCTGTTCCAGCCCAAAGGACAGGGATGAACACTTAAACCATGTTAAAAAAGACAATTTTAAATCAAGGCTACCACCCCACCTCCTTTGATGATCAGATCATTAGGGCCACAAGGATCCCTAGAAGTCAATTACTTCAATACGGAGAAAAAGAGGAAAATAATTGTCTTCCTCTGGTGGTGACCTACAACCCACAGCTTGAGGTACTAAGAAAAACTGCTAAAAAACATCATATCCTAGGGTTTGGAGCGGATGGATTCTCTTTCAGGACTCACCTGATTTTCATGACCTATTCTAATAGTTTCAACAGATGCTTGCGATTGGGTTCATAATTAGTCACAACGGCATAAGGACCCCCCCTCCCACTCTCCCTTGACCCTCTGTCTTTTCTTCTCTCTTTTCTCCCTCCTTTTCTTTTTTCTTTTTATATGGGCTTTTCAGATACAATATAGAAATTGCCTCAACATATGATCCTCTTATAGGCGGATATCTTATAAACATTATATTGTTCAATACACTATCATTTGAATTATTATTTGAAAAAAGTGACACCATTTGAACTTTGGACATATTTTATATGTCTATTTTGTTATATTTTCTTCAAAGTCGAATACAAAACAATACATTTTTTCTTGATCTGCAAACTGTAAAATGTAGCATCGGCGTCTCTGCCCCGTTCTAGGCAGAGATGCCGTCCCTCTCACCTCCCCGCTCCTGGCGCGGCGTCCTCCAGCGCTTCTCTCCCCGCTGCTTCCGGCACGCGCTCCTTCCCCGGCAGTGTGCTTAGGGCGCGCGCGCGCGCGCTCCCCCTCTCTTAAAGGGACCGCGCGCGCCGTCCTAAGGAGTCCCCGGCCAATTGCCGGAGGACCTCCCATATAAAAGGCACCTCCTCCAAAATGGAGGTGCCCGAGCAATGTTGTAGCACTGTTCACTACTCTGCTTCAGCCCTCAGGTCCCGTTGCCAGTTACCTGCCAGATACCTGCCAGATTCCTGCCAGTCTGCTGTCTTATTCCTGCCTGATATCCTACTACTTGCCTGCTAGCCTGAGGTCCGACGGTCTGCCTTCCAACTCCTGTCAGTCTGTCTAAGGACCGGCTTGCCCGCTCACCTGGGAGCGCACATCTTCTACCTGCCTGCTTGCCTGAGGTCCGACGGTCTGCCTTCCAACTCCTGTCAGTCTGTCTAAGGACCAGCTTGCCCGCTCACCTGGGAGCGCTCATCTGCTGCCTGTCTGCTAGCCTACCTGGAGGCTCTGCCGTCACGTGCTGTGACCACCCGCCTGTCCAGAGACTCCTGCCCGCTCACCTGGGAGCGCTCATCTGCTACCTGTCTGTTGGTCTTCCTGGAGGCTCCGCCGTCACATGCTGTGACCACCCGTTTGTCCAGAGACTCTCGCCTGCTCACCTGGGAGCTCACGTCTATCATCAGCCGCCACAGGTCGTACCAATCCTTTACCCAGAGACTGCCCCGGTCACTTGCCGTGACCTCCTGCCCGTTCATCCAGAGACTGCCCCGGTCACTTGCCGTGACCTCCTGCCCGTTCATCCAGAGACTGCTCCGGTCACTTGCCGTGACCTCCTGCCCGTTCATCCAGAGACTGCCCCGGTCACTTGCCGTGACCTCCTGTCCGTTCATTCAGAGACTGTCCCGGTCACCTGCTGTGACTGACTGCCCGTCTACCCGGGTCGCCACCCGCTCCCTTACAAGGACCGCCCCCTTGTATAGTAGCTCAGAGGTTCCGCCTCCCAGACCCGTTACATAAAATGATTCATAATTAATTCTTAATTGATGTTTAATTGATATTTAATAAAACAGATTGAATATAAAAACCTCATATCCTATACAAAAGTGATTGGCATAATTATAAAAGGAGAAGAAAAGGAAAAATGTGTTTGAAAGCACTCAGGATCACCAAAAATACAAATAAATAATAATATTGAAGTTTATTAAACAAAGAAAAAAACAAAACAATTAAAAACACTTAAAGGGAATCTGTCATCCCCTGGGACCTATCAGACCACTAATATGGGCATACAGGTGATAGAAATGTGAATCTATACTTACCTGTATGGCCCATATTGGCGGTCTTGTGGCTGTGAAATTGCTTTTTATTACTTGTGGGTTATGCTGTGTTTCTGTCCGGGGGACGGGAAGAAATCCCACCTACTTTTTTAATTAAAATATTTCTCCCCTCCCCTGCACGTCACAGAGCCCTGTGACGTGCAGTACCCATGGCCGGATCCTGCGCCTGCGCACTTGACCTGTTATTTCCCTGCCGTCTGTGTACAAGTGTAGAGCAGGGATCTAGTGCGCAGGCGCCGGGAAGTCAGAGTGACTCGCCTGCGCACAAGTTCCCTGCTCTACACTTGTAGATCCGGCCATGGGAACTGTGACGGGCAGGGGAGGTGAGAAATATCTTAATTAAACTGTGACGGGCAGGGGAGGTGAGAAATATTTTAATTAAACAAGTAGGTGGGATTTCTTCCCGTCCCCCGGACGGGAGCACAGCGTAACCAACAAGTAATAAAAAGCAATTTCACAGCCGCAAGACTGCTAATATGGGACATACAGGTAAGTATAATACCTCATCTAATTGATACATATAAATATCAAACAACCTCCTCCTATGTATCAGGTGCCAAAATATCTAAAGCTACTCTGGACAAGCAGTTTGTGACGCCCTCCCTGAGCCGTTTGGGGGGTGTACTCAGACGGCGGGCCGGTGGTATGGTGTGGTGGGATGTCGTCGTGGCCGTGGCCCGATCCGTGCCCAGGGCTGTCACAATAAAAAGATGGGCTTTTGGATGAGTGGTTGTTCGACTACGCCACCTGTGGTTTCTGGTGAAGGCCACCAGCACTGCAACAGTCCTCTGAGGCTGATGTTCTGGCAGCTTGGTTGGTACTACTCCCCACAGGTGGAGCGGCGCCTCAGGGCAGCGTAAGAAGAGAGAGGGGGTATACAGAGTAGAGCGCTGGCGGGTGCAGAGCCGCGGAGGAATGAGCAGTCAGAGGCAGTAATTGAAGTCATCCAAGTCTTTACTCACAGTTGTGCTTTCTCAGCTCAGAGCTTCTCTCTGCTGTCACACGGCGAGCTGCGGCCGCCAGGGTGGGGTTCAGCACACTCCGGGTAGTTCAGGTGCACTTGACAGGACCCCCGCTCTAGTGTGTTCCTCTCTCTGGTTGTACTTGTACCGCCTTGTGTCCCCCACTGAGACCCGTACAGGTACTGCGATGTCCTATATGGGTAACTTGTAGCTCCCGGACCGACTGGGTGCCCTTTTTGGTGACTGTGGTGTGAACGTGGCGTTAGGCAGGGTCCCTCTGGATAAACGCAGATTAAGGAATACAGGTGGCAACTCTGCTCCGTCCGTATCCCCCTGGGATCCACTTAAGCCTCCAGACTTTTCTGACAGGGACGTGAAGTGCAAAGTCAGATAATCGGGGACCGGTACCCCCTCTTGCGGCAGGGTCTCTCTGGCAGGGCCAGAATAAGGGTTGCAGGTGGCAACTCCACTCCGTCCGCACCCCCCTGAGATCCTTTTGCCTGTGGAGCTTTTCTCCTCTGCTCCCCTCCTGGGCCTTCTTGGTTGGAATCTGACCGGGGACAGAGCCGGCTATAACTCAACTCTGCCCCAATCCCCCGTCTCGAGGCCTGAGACCGGGAACCGCAGACCTCTGAGCCGGCCGCAGCCTTGTGCTGTCAGACCGTCTCAAAGACTCACGACTAAAGACACGGTTATAAAAATGGCCTCTGATTATTTATGATTCTATTAAGTGCTACAGTAAAGTGCTTCCTCCACGCTCACTCACTACATGGTTCCCCCTGACTATTGGTTCTCCCCAACTCCTCTATTCGAGGTCGGGGCAGCACTATGGTGCTTTAGACCTCCCTGCAGAATGGGAGTGGTGTAGTGCTGAGTGTGTGGTTGGGGTCCTGTGTGGTGCTCCATCCTTACCTCGGAGAGGAGATACCACACCTCGTTCTGAGGTGCTGTACCCCTGTGGCGACTGAACCCTCAGGTTCGCGGGCTGCAATAGAGTAAAAGATTGGTACATTTCAGACATTCAAAAAATTTTAAATGCTTTGTAAACAATAAACAATCTTCCCTTTATGGGAGGCTCAGATACTTTAACGTTACAGGATATATGGTATAAACATATTCAACATTAAAGAGACATTATGCATGTAGAAAAATATTAATGAAAAAGTGTTAGCTCAGCAGCATGAGGGACCTGTCCAAAACCCTCAATGTAAGCCCTGGGGTGGCTGCAGGGCATAAAGATCCCGAGTTGGACCTCCAGTAGAGCCACAACCAGACAGGTTTTGCTTCTGAGGTCAGAGGTAGAGATGATTTTGCATACAACCAATAGGGGGCACCTAAATAGGTGCAAACTATGTACAATGTTAGTCTGTCTACTGCTCAATGTCCGCAGGGACAAATGTTTGTTTCAGATAAACCGGGTGTAAAAAGGAACATGAAAACAAATAAAAGTTCACACAACAGGGAGGTGCATCCTCCGGGGCTGCTCAACAGTGGTATCCCCACTGGGGAAAAAGCTCGTGCTTGCCGACGGAGCCTGACCGGTCCTCTGCGACCAGGTGTGTGGATGCATCTTCTTTAAACACCCTGTGGACATCCAGGGCATACCACCCACGCTCCCCGTGGTGGCGGGAGTAGGACACCAGACCACCCGGGTAGAGGTTCCGGCCAGGGTGGCCCTGCTGCAGCCGCGGCTCGACGTCCCGCCGGTTGACGAAGACGTCCCGGTTAAACTGTGGGCTACGGATGAAGCCCGATCCTGCCTCCTGGTGGAAGCGCACGATAAGGCCTTCCTCCCGGGGGCTTGGACGGGTGGCCTCCGCCTGACGGGCCTTTGTTGTAGCAGCTTTGGCGCGCACCTCCAGGCGCTCACAGCGGATCCTCCTCTCTCGCCACTCCTTCTCGAGCTGGAGGAGCTCCTTATGGCAGAACTCCTCCCACCTCCGCGCTTCAGACAGGGTCTCCCGGAGGAAGCCCATCAGGTCCCCCCCCTGGTTGTTCTAGGCAAACTCTTCTGCCGCCGGGCAGGCGACTGGAGGTGTGCGCAGCGACAATAACAGGGGGCGTTGCGGCCCCTCTATTGGTGCGGACCGGTCCGGGTTGGGGCAGGTGTGCACCCAGGAGAGTGCAGGGTTCTCCGGATTGGGAGTCGGGAGGCATAGTAGGCCTCTGGAAGTGGCGGTGGCTTGGGCCTCGACCTCCAGAGCCATGAGTTGCACCCAAACGATGGCGCCCGGGGACAGGGGTGACGGCAGGAGATCTAGGAGGGCTTCGGTGCATCCCGCGCCCGGGATAGGGGTTTCGGCCTTACCCGCTCTTGGGCTGCACAGGGCCTCCTGGGCTTCCTCCGCCTGGGCTGGGGCCTCAGTAGTCAGGCGCGACGAGCTATGGCGGCGGGCCCTGATCTTGCGCAGTACCTCTTCTCTACATTCGGCAGCGGCCAGTTGTTGGGCCTCTTCGACCCTCCGGGTCAGATCCTGTGTTTCACCGCGGAGGAACTCGGCCTCCTCCACGGTCAGGTGTATTCCCTCCATAGTGAGGGAGGTGGCAGCTGGTGGGCCAGCGACGGAGGGCATCTCCTTCGCGGCGTCCATCTCTGCTGCAGGGTGCGGTCTCTCTAGACTTGTTGTGGATACACCCTGTCTCCTCCTCCTTTTGGGGCGGCTCCGGGGCGGCTGGCTGATGGGCACTCCTTGGGACGTCCCATCCATCTTGACGGACACTACTATGCGGACAAACTCTAATGCAAGGGGCGGTCTGTATTTTTGGCGCCATTGGAGAGCCAGGCCAACGATAGGAGGTCTTAGGTGGCTGTTGTTTTTGCACATAATGGCGTCCGTTGTTCTTGGGCGGACGCCACATTGTGTGTATAAAGACAGTCTTTTGTGAAACGAGCACAGTACCCAGCGGCAATGGGGATTAACTTCTTCCGTTGCTGCGGGCACGCAATCCTGCCGACTACGCCAAGTTTGTGATGCCCTCCCTGAGCCGTTTGGGGGGTGTACTCGGACGGCGGGCCGGTGGTATGGTGTGGCGGGATGTCGTCGTGGCCGTGGCCCAGTCCGTACCCAGGGCTGTCACAATAAAAAGATGGGCTATTGGATGAGTGGTTGTTCGACTACGCCACCTGTGGTTTCTGGTGAAGGCCACCAGCACTGCAACAGTCCTCTGAGGCTGATGTTCTGGCAGCTTGGTTGGTACTACTCCCCACAGGTGGAGCGGCGCCTCAGGGCAGCGGAAGAAGAGAGAGGGGGTATACAGAGTAGAGCGCTGGCGTGTGCAGAGCCGCGGAGGAAAGAACAGTCAGAGGCAGTAATTGAAGTCATCCAAATCTTTACTCACAGTTGTGCTTTCTCAGCTCAGAGCTTCTCTCTGCTGTCACACGGCGAGCTGCGGCCGCCAGGGTGGGGTTCAGCACACTCCGGGTAGTTCAGGTGCACTTGACAGGACCCTCGCTCTAGTGTGTTCCTCTCTCTGGTGGTACTTTTACCGCCTTGTGTCCCCCACTGAGTCCCGTACGGGTACTGTGATGTCCTATATGGGTAACTTGTAGCTCCCGGACCGACTGGGTGCCCTTTTTGGTGACTGTGGTGTGAACGTGGCGTTAGGCCGGGTCCCTCTGGATAAACGCAGATTAAGGAATACAGGTGGCGACTCTGCTCCGTCCGTATCCCCCTGGGATCCACTTAAGCCTCCAGACTTTTATGACAGGGACGTGAAGTGCAAAGTCAGATAATCGGGGACCGGTACCCCCTCTTGCGGCAGGGTCTCTCTGGCAGGGCCAGAATAAGGGTTGCAGGTGGCGACTGTTAGATCCTTGCTGTTAGGTTTTTTTTCCTTTGCTGGTCACATGACCTTGTTGGCCTATTTAGTCCTGCTCCGCCCTTCTGGCTTTGCTGGACTTCATTGTATATCTACTTTCTAGCTAGCCTGTGCTCTGTATCTAACTCTGTTAGTTTGCTTGGTCTACGGACCTCTATGTTCTATCTATTTTGTTTGTTCGTCTGTCTGCTACTATTTCTGTTAGGAGGTGTCCTATATTCCTCCCAGTCCTTAGTACTTGTAGGGATTCCCTCCCCACATCTATAGGTCTTCGTACAGACTAGATTAGGACTTTAGCAGGTCTGATCGCAGGATCAGGTTCCCTGTTACATCGTAGGGATTCAGCTGAGTCTCATAGTAGGGACAGATCTCCTCTCTTTCCTTAGCTTTGGTAGCAGAACATAACAGTAAGTCCAGCCAGCAAATTCTCTAAGGAAAGATTTTTCTGTTCCATCATGGTGTCGGTTCAGGATTTGGCTCATCGCCTGCAGGGACTCTCTCTGGAGGTGGCCGAGCTCCGTCAGCACGTGAGTAACTGTCCTGGAGCACATTTCTTGGAGCCTAAGGTATGTTTGCCGGATTTGTTTTTTGGTGAACACCGAGAATTTTTTTCATTTAAAAATGCTTGCTTATTGTATTTTCGTTTGAGACCTAAGTCCTCTGGGGATGAATCCCAGCGCGTAGGGTTCATAATGTCACTTTTGCGCAAAGAGCCTCAGGAGTGGGCCTTTTCTTTGCAACCTAGTGATTCATGCTTCAGATCAGTGGATAGTTTTTTTTCTGCTTTGGGACTATTAAATGATGATCCTGACCGTGTCGCATCAGCTGAGACTGAGTTGAGACGTCTAAAACCAGGATGTTGAGCAGTTCTTGCGTTGTTTTGTGGCAGACAATCAAGAGGGGTGGTCTGAGTTTCTGCCACTTGCCGAATTTGCTCTGAACAATCATACATCTTCTTCTGCTGGTTGTTCGCCTTTTTTTTGTTGTTCTGGGAGACATCCGTCGTTTGGGTCGTTCTCCAAGTTGGGATCTGCCGTGCCTGAGGAGGAGAATTTTTCCGGTGATTTGGAAAGAGTTTGGACGGATGTGAGTGGTAATCTTCAGGAGGCCAACAGAAAATCTAAAGACTACTTTGATAGGAAACGACAGGAGGTTTTGTTCGCTGTTGGTGACATGGTTTGGTTGTCCTCTAGGAATCTGCGGTTGAGGATTCCTTCTAAGAAATTGGGTCCCAAGTTTGTAGGGCCCTTTAAGGTGCTTCAGGTTGTCAACCAATCTGCTGTTAGGTTGGAGGTTCCTACCTCCTGGAGAATTAATCCGGTCTTTCATGTCTCTCTGTTAAAAAAAGCTGTTGTGTCGGATGGTGACGCCTCTGCCTCTGTTCCTCCGGTGGTGGAGGACGGGGAATATGAAATTTCTCGCATCCTTGACTCTAGACGGTATAGAGGTAGTTTGCAGTATCTTGTGGCCTGGAAAGGTTTCGGACCCGAGGATAACTCTTGGGTGAGGTCAGATGATGTTTCCGCGTCCAGACTTATCAGAGCGTTTCACAGGAGATTTCCTGATAAGCCTGGTCCTAGGGGATCCGGAGGATCCTCTTAGAAGGGGGGGTACTGTTAGAACCTTGCTGTTAGGTTTTTTTTCCTTTGCTGGTCACATGACCTTGTTGGCCTATTTAGTCCTGCTCCGCCCTTCTGGCTTTGCTGGACTTCATTGTATATCTACTTTCTAGCTAGCCTGTGCTCTGTATCTAACTCTGTTAGTTTGCTTGGTCTACGGACCTCTATGTTCTATCTATTTTGTTTGTTCGTCTGTCTGCTACTATTTCTGTTAGGAGGTGTCCCATATTCCTCCCAGTCCTTAGTACTTGTAGGGATTCCCTCCCCACATCTATAGGTCTTCGTACAGACTAGATTAGGACTTTAGCAGGTCTGATCGCAGGATCAGGTTTCCTGTTACATCGTAGGGATTCAGCTGAGTCTCATAGTAGGGACAGATCTCCTCTCTTTCCTTAGCTTTGGTAGCAGAACATAACAGCGACTCCGCTCCGTCCGCTCCCCCCAGAGATCCTTTTGCCTGTGGAGCTTTTCTCCTCTGCTCCCCTCCTGGGCCTTCTTGGTTGGACTCTGACCGAGGACAGAGCCGGCTATAACTCAACTCTGCCCCAATCCCCCGTCTCGAGGCCTGAGATCAGGAACCGCAGACCCCTGAGCCGGCCGCAGCCTTGTGCTGTCAGACCGTCCCAAAGACCCACGACTAAAGACACAGTTATAAAAATGGCCTCTGATTATATATGATTCTATTAAGTGCTACAGTAAAGTGCTTCCTCCACGCTCACTCACTACATGGTTCCCCCTGACTTTTGCTTCCCCCCAACTCCTCTATTCCAGGTCGGGGCAGCACTATGGTGCTTTAGACACCCCTGCAGCACGGGAGTGGTGTAGTGTTGAGTGTGTGGTTGGGGTCCTGTGTGGTGCTCCATCCTTACCTCGGAGAGGAGATACCACACCTCGTTCTGAGGTGCTGTACCCCTGTGGCGACTGAACCCTCAGGGGCGCCACATTCCCCCCTGGTGATTCACAGCACGTCCGCGGGCTGCAATAGAGTAAAAGATTGGTACATTTCAAACATTCAAAAATGTTTAAATGCTTTGTAAACAATAAACAATCTTCCCTTTATGGGAGGCTCAGATACTTTAACGTTACAGGATATATGGTATAAACATATTCAACATTAAAGAGACATTATGCATGTAGAAAAATATTATAGAAAAAGTGTTAGCTCACCAGCATGAGGGACCTGTCCAAAACCCTCAACGTAAGCCCTGGGGTGGCTGCAGGGCATGAAGATCCCGAGTTGGACCTCCAGTAGAGCCACAACCAGACAGGTTTTGCTTCTGAGGTCAGAGGTAGAGATGATTTCGCATAAAACCAATAGGGGGCACCTAAATAGGTGCAAACTATGTACAATGTAAGTCTGTCTACTGCTCAATGTCCGCAGGGACAAATGTTTGTTTCAGATAAACCGGGTGTAAAGACGAGCATGAAAACAAATAAAAGTTCACACAACAGGGAGGTGTATCCTCCGGGGCTGCTCAACAGTGGGATCCCCACTGGGAAAAAGGCTCGTGCTTGCCGACGGAGCCTGACCTGTCCTCTGTGACCAGGTGCGTGGGGGCATCTTCTTTAAACACCCTGTGGACATCCAGGGCATACCACCCACGCTCCCCGTGGTGGCGGGTGAAGGACACCAGATCACCCGGGTAGAGATTCCGGCCAGGGTGGCCCTGCTCCAGATGCAGCTCGACGTCCCGCCGGTTGACGAAGACGTCCCAGTTAAACTGTGGGCTACGGATGAAGCCCAATCCTGCCTCCTGGTGGAAGCGCACGATAAGGCCTTCCTCCCGGCGGCTTGGACGGATGGCCTCCGCCTGATGGGCCTTTGTTTTAGCAGCTTTGGCGTGCACCTCCAGGCGCTCACAGCGGATCCTCCTCTCTCGCCGCTCCTTCTCGAGCTGGAGGAGCTCCTTACGGCAGAACTGCTCCCACCTCCGCGCTTCAGACAGGGTCTCCCGGAGGAAGCCCATCAGGTACCCCCCCCGGTTGTCCCAGGAAACTCTTCTGCCACCAGGCAGGCGACCGGAGGTGCGGGCAGCGGCAATAACAGGGGGCGTTGCTGGCCCTCAATTGGTGCGGACCGGTCCGGGTTGGGGCAGGTGTGCACCCAGGAGAGTGCAGGGTTCTCCGGATTGGGAGTCGGGAGGCATAGTAGGCCTCCGGGAGAGGCGGTGGCTTCGGCCTCGACCTCCAGAGCCATGAGTTGCACCCAAACGATGGCGCCCGGGAACAGGGGTGACGGCAGGAGATCTAGGAGGGCTTCGGTGCATCCCGCGCCCGGGATAGCGGTTTCGGCCTTACCCGCTCTTGGGCTGCACAGGGCCTCCTGGGCTTCCTCCGCCTGGGCTGGGGCCTCTGTAGTCAGGCGTGACGAGCTTTGGTGGCGGGCCTTGATCTTGCGCAGCACCTCTTCCCTCCATTCGGCAGCGGCCAGTTGTTGGGTCTCTTCGACCCTCCGGGTCAGATCCTGCGTTTCACCGCGGAGGAACTCGGCCTCCTCCAAGGTCAGGTGTATTCCCTTCATAGTGAGGGAGGTGGCAGCTAGTGGGCCAGCGACGGAGGGCATCTCCTTCGCGGCGTCCATCTCTGCTGCAGGGTGCGGTCTCTCTGGACTTGTTGTGGCTACACTCTGTCTCCTCCTCCTTTTGGGGCGGCTCCAGGGCGGCTGGCTGACGGGCACACCTTGGGACGTCCCATCCATCTTGACGGACACTACTATGCGGACAGTCTCTGATGCAAGGGGCGGTCTGTATTTTTGGCGCCATTGGGGAGCCAGGCCCACGATAGGAGGTCTTAGGTGGCTGTCGTTTTTGCACATAATGGCGTCCGTTGTTCTTGGGCGGACGCCACATTGAGTGTATAAAGACAGTCTTTTGTGAAATGCGCACAGTACCCGGCGGCAATGGGGATTAACTTCTTCCGTTGCTGCGGGCACGCAATCCTGCCGACTACGCCATGTTTGTGATGCCCTCCCTGAGCCGTTTGGGGGGTGTACTCGGATGGCGGGCCGGTGGTATGTTGTGGCGGGATGTTGTCGTGGCCGTGGCCCGGTCCGTGCCCAGGGCTGTCACAATAAAAAGATGGGCTTTTGGATGAGTGGTTGTTCGACTACGCCACCTGTGGTTTCTGGTGAAGGCCACCAGCACTGCAACAGTCCTCTGAGGCTGATGTTCTGGCAGCCTGGTTGGTACTACTCCCCACAGGTGGAGCGGCGCCTCAGGGCAGCGTAAGAAGAGAGAGGGGGTATACAGAGTAGAGCGCTGGCGGGTGCAGAGCCACGGAGGAATGAACAGTCAGAGGCAGTAATTGAAGTCATCCAAGTCTTTACTCACAGTTCTGCTTTCTCAGCTCAGAGCTTCTCTCTGCTGTCACACGGCGAGCTGCGGCCGCCAGGGTGGGGTTCAGCACACTCCGGGTAGTTCAGGTGCACTTGACAGGACCCACGCTCTAGTGTGTTCCTCTCTTTGGTTGTACTTGTACATCCTTGTGTCCCCCACTGAGTCCCGTACAGGTACTGCGATGTCCTATATGGGTAACTTGTAGCTCCAGGACCGACTGGGTGCCCTTTTTGGTGACTGTGGTGTGAACGTGGCGTTAGGCCGGGTCCCTCTGGATAAACGCAGATTAAGGAATACAGGTGGCGACTCCGCTCTGTCCGTATCCCCCTGGGATCCACTTAAGCCTCCAGAATTTTCTGACAGGGACGTGAAGTGCAAAGTCAGATAATCGGGGACCGGTACCCCCTCTTGCGGCAGGGTCTCTCTGGCAGGGCCAGAATAAGGGTTGCAGGTGGCGACTCCGCTCCGTCCGCACCCCCCTCAGATCCTTTTGCCTGTGGAGCTTTTCTCCTCTGCTCCCCTCCTGGGCCTTCTTGGTTGGACTCTGACCGGGGACAGAGCCGGCTATAACTCAACTCTGACCCAATCCCCCGTCTCGAGGCCTGAGACCGGGAACCGCAGACCCCTGAGCCGGCCGCAGCCTTGTGCTGTCAGACCGTCCCAAAGACCCAAGACTAAAGACACGGTTATAAAAATGGCCTCTGATTATATATGATTCTATTAAGTGCTAAAGTAAAGTGCTTCCTCCACCCTCACTCACTACATGGTTCCCCCTGACTTTTGGTTACCCCCAACTCCTCTATTCTGGGTCGAGGCAGCACTATGGTGCTTTAGACCCCCCTGCAGAACAAGATTGGTGTAGTGTTGAGTGTGTGGTTGGGGTCCTGGGTGGTGCTCCATCCTTACCTCGGAGAGGAGATACCACACCTCGTTCTGAGATGCAGTACCCCTGTGGCGACTGAACCCTCAGGGGCGCCACAAATGTAACACCAAATGTGTAAAGAGGGTCCAATGCCCCTGCAATATTCAAGTCCAGTTCAATCTATTTTAGCTAGCACATATAAAGAACATCTATGCATAGGTATAAATAGCAATTGAAAAAAAGTGCATGTGACAGGGGGCAATGTACAAAATTAATAATGCCAGCAAATCCAAAGTTCATATAAAAGCACAGGTCTAGTAGTTCAAAGCTCAAATAGTCTATAGTAGAAAAAGACCTGTACTGAAACACAGTCTACCTGTTAGTAGACAGCACAGAACCCACTTATACAATACAAGCAGAATGGTTGCTGATAGACCTGTGCATCATCAGTGGCTTCTGGTAGACCTGTACATGATCAAATGGATGAGGGAAGAGCCTGTTCTCCTGTTATGTATATGCTCCTGCCCCAGCATCAGCACATCAAACTCCATAAAACAGACACATTACCTTTGCAGATGATTTTTTTGTGTTTACCAGTGTAATCAGACCCAAATTTAAAATAATGCTTTGTAAAAATAATATCAAGAAGTCACATCAAAACTCCAATCTTCATATCAGATCCAGTGTTATCTTGGTATAATTTATTACGTATAACAGTAAATCCTTTATCATTTTGAACACAAGTATATCAACTTTTTAAATCTAAAGAACAAATCAAAGTGACTTCTGAGATATCCAGAGTATTAATACACTGCAAAAATCATTTGTAGCTAATGATAGGTGCATTTGTATCCTTATATCAAGATAAGTCTTTGTCTAATGCCAAGATGTCTCATGTTCTATGGACTTTGATTAAAATTTGGGCAAACAAGTCCTTGTGAACTTAGGGTTAAAATATTGATTCTTCAGTCTATATTTAATGCTATCGCCATTATTTTTTACTGGATGGATGGCATTGAATTGAAGTAAAAAGAATATTGCATAATTATTAATTCTGATAATTCTATCATTAGAACGAGGGACTGGAGATTTCCATTCCCAATCACAATCCACTGCTCTTCTTGGCACAATATATGCATCTGCATCATGTGCACATAAGTATTGGAAGACGACCACCATACCAACTACCACTGCATAAACTAAACTACTATCAGTTCCCAGTGGAGACGTGGCTGTGCTAATTTCATCTTATAATTTATTTATGTTAGTGAGCAAACCTTGATTGTGAGAAAAGTAAAATGCGATTCCGCAGCTGCCAATTCAGAGATGGAGACTGGGCCAGCAATATCCAATCACTCCACTGGCAGAACAGGCTACAATATATCAACATAATTCATTTCTGGCATTCAGAAAATATTTGGGAGCAGAATTGTAAAGATTAATGTAGGATTTAGTTTGGAGTGGATATTTATTGTAAGAAGCAAACATGATGTGAGTCATGTCTTAAAATCATTTCACTTTAAAGTAATTTTTCTTAAATGGTCACTGTGCTTTCAGACAACTAGATCTCATTTGATGTATTATGGGCAAAAACCCAAAGAGATGAACTTTAATATAAGTTGGTGTGCATGCAGCATGTAAGCGTGTGTTCACACTGGCCACCAAACAGACAAAACCCAAGATAAAAACATAATAAGCAAATACCCCGCAGTAAATAGATAAATATCAATAGTGCATGAAAATAATATAGGATGCTTAATTAACATAATTTTGATTTAAAAAAAAAGTAAAAGCCACCCCACACGTCAAGGTGACCCTATTCGGGACAGTCCTAACCTCTATTATTAAAAGCTTACCATTTGTCAAGTGACGTACATTTGAATAAGTCCAATATGACTAACCAGATTAATTACAGGTTTTGGTATAAATTATATTACCACATGTCAAACAATTTACCAGTTGGTGCAGTAGATTCTAAGAAAACCAACAGATGCAACATTGATGATCTGCATATTTTGAGTCTGTGTATTGAATAATTAATTGAAAGGCGGTGTGTTCAAAATAATAGCAGTGCGGAGTTCAATTAGTGAGGTCAATCATTCTGTGAAGAAACAGCTGTGAATCAGGTGGCCCTTATTTAAGGATGAAGTAAGTATTTGTGTACATTTCTCCTTGAAAGCCTGATAAATATGGTTTGTTCGAGACAGTGTTCAGAAGAAATGCGTACTTTGATTAAAAAGTTGATTGGAGAGGGTAAAAGTTATAAAGAAGTGCAGACAATGATAGGCTGTTCAGCTAAAATGATCTGCAATGCTTTAAAATGGAAGACTACCATTCGAATGAGAAAAAAGGAAAGGATGATCCAGCATATCAGGCTAGTTTCTTAAAATAAAACATAGCTTTTATTGTGCTCATTAAAACATTGCTACACATCAATTGTCCATGTGGTGCACTACAAGGATCAGGACCCAAGCGTTTCAACGTTTAAGTCTTAATCAGTTGTGCATTTACCATTCGAATGGGTCGAATGATAGTCAGAATGGCAAAGGCTCAGCTAATGATCAGCTCCAGGAGATCAAAGACAGTCTTAAGTTACCTGTGAGTACTGTGACAGTTAGAAGACGCCTGTGTGAAGCTAATTTCTTAGCAAGAAGTCCCTGCAAAAAGTACGAAAAGTGGACAGTAGAAGATTGGAAATGGGTGATTTGGAGTAATGAGACGAAAGTCAATAGACTAGGCTCTGATGAGTGCAAATAGGTCTGGAAAAAACAAGGTAAAAAGGGGCTAACGGATTGAGAAATTGAAGGAACTGTCAAGTTCAGTGGAAGAAGCCTGATGATATGGGGTTGTTTCACAGCCAAAGCCATTGGATATTTCACCATGATCAATGGTGGTCTCAGTGCTGAAAAATATATATATACTCAAGGAGATGCAACAAAAATTTGAGGAAACGGGCTATCCTCTTGACTTGTTACAACAATCCATGCAATCTCCAATTTGTACACGCACCCCAACATCTAACCGGATCCCGTTTGTACATAAATACCATCCGGCAGCATTCATACTCCATAAAAAAATCTGACAACACTGGAACATTCTTAAAAGCGCCTATCCATCTGTACCTGAATTAAATTATCCTTCCCTCCCATGTTTCAAAAGAGACCCTAATATTAAAGATCGTCTCATTCATGCCGATTTTGGCATGGCAAAAAGCTCGCCATGCCAGGGGTTTCTGGAGACACCAAAGACTGGTACGTTCCTTTGTCATCAGTGCTACCAATGTGGCAACATTCTCCGTGGGAACACCATATATCATCCTCACTTGGGTAAACAATATCCCATCAAAGATTATCACATGATTAATTCCACTTTTGAAGTATGCCTCATCAAGTGCCCCTGTGGCCTTATTTATATAGGTAAAATGACCCAGCCCATTAGGGATCGTATTTCTAAGCACAAGTCCACCATACGCTAAAAGAATTTGCTGCTCCCATTACCATACCATTTTGCATCGGCCAATCATTCAGTGTTTCAATTGAAATTTCAGGTGATTGAGCATGTCCCTCCACCACGACGTGGAGGGGACTGCATTCGCATGCTCAAATACAGGGAGGCCTACTGGATACACAAATTGCAATCTTTAAGTCCTAGAGGTCTTAACAGGGAATTTGACCTCCTCTTGTACACTTGAACGGTTCATAGTTGTGATTACTACGACATTGTTCTACTTAAAGCCCCCTACATGTTTTGTAATAATCTCTTTGAGACTTGTTCCTGTGCCATCACTGTCTCAGCAATGTATATGACCCAATTATGCTAGTTTTTGACTCTGACCATAAGAATTTCCAGTGAATATGTTCGATTCCATTATGATGGTTCTCCCTGAAGATAACTTGATATAAGGTATAGTATTTGCATAAGTAATAATTGATCTATTCATATGTCTAACAAATACCTTGTTATTTTCTAGAATCTGCCTTAACATCCACATTTCCCCTCCTGATTCCCATCCTACACCTCCGGACCATCCCTTACAACCTTGGTTCCACCCATTCTTGTCATCCCCAGTAATGGACGCTATCTGTAGCACTGTGGAACGCATAATATCGGTGGTGGAATGCACTCGGTGCGTCACCTCCGCCCATGTGATCCACCGACATCCAATAAGACCTGTCGATGTCATCGTGGCGTCATTTCCGGTCTCGCAGGTTAGGACCTGCAGGACCGGAAATGACACCACGATGACTGGAGCACATCCACGGCGTATGCATCACACTGACACCAATCCTGGGCTCCTAATTGCCTCTAGATTCTGCCCAATCTCTATTTAAATGCCCTTCTAGCATTTCTCTCCTGGCGCCAAAAGGAACAAACGGTGGATACCGTGCTCCCACTGCCAGGACTTCCTCCTCCACTTTCAGTTTGCACTAGGGGTATTTTTCCCCTGCTTCTACCATTCCTGCTATTAGACTGGTACTTCCATTAAATCTATATACTCACCTTCTTTATGTATCCAGAGCTACCGCTCCTTTGGACACCTGTCCATTACAGGCTCACCGGTTACAATTTACTGGTACGCTTTTCATCCTTTTTTCTTTTTCCTTCCCCTTTTTCCCTGTCCCCATCCCTTTGTACCCATTGACATGTGTTGATTCCTGTCGTTTACTGATATTGTCATTGTTATATTCACTTTGATACATGACTATTTTTACTGTGACCTCACACTTGTACCACCATTTATTTTTGTTTTGTTATTTTATTTTGGTACACTGATGAAGGTTAACTGTGACCGAAACATTTACTTTTATTTTTTGTACTTCATTTCCCCTATTAAAATTTGATAAAGAATCTATTTGAGTCATATGAGTGCCAAGTTTTTCAATATAGACTATTGGCTTTGGACCTTACTTGTGCACCAACCCACTCCAGGAGTGCGGTAGTTTTTTGTATACTCAGTGCTGAGCTATGTGTGAGTATCCAACAAGACAAGTTACTTTGCACACTCCAGTACTATGGGTATGAATAGGATGACATAGTGTTCCAGCAGGACAAAGACCAGAAGCATACATCGAGATTGGCGAAAAAATGGTTCAATGACAATGAAGTAGAGGTGCTGGATTAGCCTCCACAGTCCCCAGACCTCAACCCAATTGAACCCTTATGGGTAGAGTTGAAGAAAAAACTGTATACATACCCAAGTGACTCGACCAGTATGCACCAACTTTGGGAATGTGTAGAAGAGACCTGGGATCAGATTTTGGTCAAGACATAATTGAATCTGATCAAGAGCATGCCCAGAAGGATTCAGGTAGTGTTGAAAGACAAAAATGGATTTATAAAATATTTAAACAATAATAAAAATTTTAATTTAGATTTTTAGGAGCAAAACAGTAACAATGCAGTGACATGACAAGAATCTGCATAACTAATCATAGGCAAAATAGTCGCAAGTCAAATTTATGTATGAGATAGCCAAGATGATTGTCTATAAAATAATGGTAGTCTCATGTTCGAAGTAGTAGTGGATAGTGAGATATAGAGCTTGAAAGTCAAAAGTTCAAAACATTGTTACCCTTTTGCTCATCACTGTATATATAGCGCTGTCCTCAGTAGTGTAGCTACCAGGAGGGCAGAGGGTGAGGTCACCCCAGACCCCTGAATCATAGAGGCCCACCCGAATCTTACACCACTCCAAACTGTATCTCTGTGGGCAGCACACCAATACAGTTCATCTTTACATTCTGAATGGCCTCACTATCTTTGCACCCCATATACTATACAATACCATCAATTTTTGTGTTCCAACAGTCTTAGAGGGATCTATCCACTGTGGGTTAGTGTCAGACCAATAGCGGTGGTTTTGTTTGTTAACTTCACCATTCACAAAAAAGTTTGCCTCATCACTGAACATAATGTTCTGTGTAAACTGAGGGTCCTGTTCCAATTTTTGTTTTGCCCATTCTGCAAATTCAGTGCGCCGATCTGGGTCATCCTAATATCCGCCGAAGGGATGTTTGACTGATGCCACTCTCAAGTGACATGCGGCGAGTTCTACGCTGTGGGCTCTTGCTGAATGAAGCTAGGACAGCCACTGATGTTTCTTCATTAATGACAGTTTTCTTGAGTCCACATTTTGGCAAATCCAACACTGAACCTGTTTCACGAAATTTGGCAAGCAGTTTGCTAACTGTAGCATGGGAGATGGGTGGTCTCGTAGGGTGTCTTGCATTGAAATCTGCTGAAATGACCTGGGTACTGCGTTCATCAAACATCAACACAATTTCTATCCGCTCCTCATGTGTTAACCTCTGCGACATGTCAATGGCTGTAAACAAAGAGAAACTTGTAAGTAACTCATGAAAGAATAAAGTTACGTTAAAACCAAGCACACCATTGTTTTTCTTATGAAATTCTCAATAAGTCTGATGTGTCACATGACCCTTTTCCCAATGAAAAAAATAAAGTTGGATCCAAAATGGCTGACTTCAAAATGGCCACCATGGTCACCACCCATCTGGAAAAGTTTTCCCCCTCCGATATACTAATATGCCACAAACAGGAAGTTGATATCACCAACCATTCCCATTTAATTTAGGTGTATCCATATAAATGGCCCACCCTGTAGTGTCCTCTCCAATTTACTGCCCATTTATCATACAACAGTATATCCACCTCCCAATCCAACCATAGATATCATCTAATCCTTTGTATTACTTGGATATTTGGGTTATTGTTGTGGATTTATCACTGCTAAAATCAGTAGAAATTACACCTGAATTACATTGTATGGCAGTAATGACATTGTGTCACCTTGTAAAAGGTTTCAGAGGTCAAGGTAGATAATTAAAGTCCATTTCATCTATATGCTAATGAATTGGCTGCGTGACCTGGTCTGGTCCCTTTAAATAACATCTGCTGCTCCTGTTGATGACACCACGGAATGTTGTGGTTTCTGGCTCCGCCCCTTTGCATTATGACATCACACACATTATATAAGGAGCTGCAGAGACAACATTCCATCTGAAAGTTGCAGTTATTGGAGAGAGAGGTAAGTCGGCTCTATGTCACCTCTTGTTGTGTCCTTCATTCTCTTCTTTCATCTATTTCTCATTTATTTTTTATTCATTAAGGATTCTTTATTCTATATAATACAACAGGTCCAAAATAAATACTGAACCCCTCAGATTAGGTGACGTCCATGTTTTACAGCATTTCTTCCAATAGTAAAGACAGATACATCCCGTCACATCCTATATATCCAAGTGCAGAAATGACAGTGATTTACCGATTCTCCATCACATCTTATTGGTTTCTGACTTACTTGCTCATCACATCCATAGAATAGTTATAGAATAATTATAATTGAAAGAATCCCCTCAGCCATAACTGGAACACAACAACTTCTCAATTTTTGGGCCATGTATTGTTTTACAATCATTCAAATCTGGGAGATTAACGTTATATCCTGTAAAGCGAACACATGTAACCTGAAGATGCAGTAATTATGTAATTGTCTGGTGTTATTGAGACATATAGTGATATACAATCCAGATCAAAAATTTAAATCCAACCAATATTGGGAAATACCTGTACAACACCAATGTATATACATATTAGCTCCATATATAGTGAAACTATTTAAATAGTTCCCCATATTGGTAGGATTCCTATTGTTTGATCTCTAGTGTATTGAGCAATGCACTTCAATGGAAGCTGGCAGTAACAGCCACCACTTGGAAGATCACGGAATGTTGGGGTTGTTGATTCCGCCCCCATTAGATACTTCATGTGATGTCACTGAATGTTATGGTTGTTAGCTCTGCCCACATTAGCTCTTATTTTTCATGTCATGGAATGTTCTCGTTGCTGGTTTTGCCCCCATCATCTACTATTTGTAATGTTTTGGTTGTTGGTCCCTGATTTGGCACCCAGATAAGCCAAGCTGAAGGATGATGATAATGGACTTTATCTTGTTACCTCATGAACATTCTTGGTGTTGCCCCTCAGGAGGTGGCCAGTTGACATTTACTTGTGTTCAACTATATAAAGTGTGCTGCTTATCTGATGGTTAGTGCTGCGCTCACTCATTACTAGTGATGGGCGAGCACTAAAATGCTCGGGTGCTCATTGCTTGAGCCAAGCACATTCGAATACTCGGTTGCTCGACTCGAGCAATGAGCCCAATGTAAGTCTATGGGAAATTCAAGCATTTTTCAGGCGGGTCTTCTATACTGTTATTGCATATGCAGTGAGTGGCAGGTCTGCCCAAAATTTGGAAACACCCCAATACCCCTTTGAAAATTTGGATGCACCCCAATACCCCTTTGAAAATTTGGACGCACCCCAAAACCCCTTTGAAGAGACTTAGAGGATGTTCCCATAATTAGGAAGTGGGTCTCCCATACTGTTTGCCTATGCAGTGAATGCAAGGGTTGCCAAAAATTTGGAGGCACTCCAATGCCCCTTGGAAGAGACGTGGAGGTCAGAGGGCCTCCTGAAAACAATGTTCCCATTATTAGGAAGTGGGTCTCCCATTGTGTTTGTCTATGCAGTGAATTCAAGGGTTGCCAAAAATGGGCACTCGGCATGATGGGAGGAAGGAGGTTCAGGGTGAAGAATATGTGGTCCAGACTCACGGCTACTGAGAATTGACCGTGTGGAAGACAGGGTGGTGGTGGTGGTGGCTAAGTGACTGGAAGCATTATCTGCTATCCAACCAATAACCTTTTCACACTGCTCTGTATTCAATAGTGGTGTTCTGCGGTCCCCTATTAATTGGGACAGGAAGGTCGAGCGAGAAGATGTGGGTGTTTGTTGTGGCACAATTTCAGATTGCCCACGACCTTGGCCTCTGCATGCACCATCACATCAACTTCCCCGTCCCTTGCCACGTGCCTTGCCCATCTTAAATGAAGGACAATATCTTCCACGCTCACTACAAATGGCTGAATTTGGAGCGAACTTATATGTGATCCGTGTGACGGACAAACCACAGTTTTAAATAGCTGGCCTGTAGGTGACTATTTTGAACAGCAAACTTGTGTCAATAGCTTCACTGACACACTGAAATTTTTTTAATGGAGGCCAGAAATGGCAGTATTTTCAGTGCAAATATATGTGATCTGTGCGACGGACAAATCACAGTTTTAAATAGCTGGACCTGGCTGTATTCTGCAATGCCAACAAGCAAATAGCGCAGAAAAACGGTGTTCTCTGGTTTGCATTTTAAGCAAATAATGAGGATTAAGATCCAAAATAAAATTATTCCTGGCCACTGAGACCTGGGCCTATTTCTAGAAATATTTAACAGCAGCAGCAGCAGCAGACAAAACTGGAATAGAGCCTCTTGTGCTATATGCACTGCAGTCTGCTATATACACTGCCTGCCTGATATCTCTGCAGATGGATTAGTCCTCAGAAGGACTGTTTGTTGAGATGGATATGTGTCTCTAATATCGTTTTGTATACCTACACTAACTAGAAACAAGAAAATCTCTTCCTAGCTCAGCAGCACCTCTCCCTACACTGTCTGATTCTGGAGTGACTGTGACAAGCACGGCGGTGCCAGTTCTGATATAGACCTTATGACGCTGTGCAGCCATCCAATCACTATAATGCCACAACCACCATGGCTGCAGCATTACAATGAGTGGCAGGCAATCCCTGCATGTTGATTGGCGCTCTAAAGAGCACCATATATGCAGGGAGGGGACCCGAGCGCCCGCCGAGCAACCTGGAAATACTCGTCGAGCGCCGAGCATCTCGAGTAGTGAGATGCTCAAGCGAGCACCGAGCAGTAGCGAGCATGCTCGCTCATCACTACTCATTACATGTAAGTGCATTACTCTGTCTGGGTCTCCTACCGCATCCAAAATATATTGAACCCCATATTAGAGCCACCACTCCTGAATTTGTCTCTTCCTATCCTACCCCTGGTATATGGGGAGAGATATCTACTCCTGTGGGAGGGATAGTTTATAGTGGCGTGGATGGAGCACACTTGATCACTCCAAAAAATAAACCAGGAGGAGATAGACAGGATGACTGAGGCACAATTGTCACCTCAGGCCTCCACCTATCCTGGACAGGTTGGGAGTTAAACTAGCAAATAAACTAAATAAATATGCTAATATAATGAATGGAATAGTGAAACAATAAGTTCTATTCATACTCTTAATGAGGAGGCTGCTCAGGTTAGGAAGGTAGCCCTTCACAGAATTACCCTTAACTACCTGTTAGCAATTGAAGGTGGAACTTGTGCTGTTATAGCTGAGGAATTCTGCTTCTGGATTGAAGATGCACATGATTAAAATGAGAGAAACATGGACATGGTAAAAGAGCTGCAACAAAAAGCTAGAGACATACATCCAAGGAGGGATGGAATTCCTTCTCCTGGATGGAGTCTATCAGAGTTTGGTTAAACAATATACTCTTAACTTTGCTAAAGCCAATAGTGGTAGTGATAGGATTGATTGTATTCATCTTGATTGCCTGGAAATTATTAATGTGATGTGTTTCTCATTGCAGGAAATGAATTATACTTTGGAATCACTGTCGACACAGACAGAAGAGGACCAATAATATGTCCGCCCCTGATTTTAACCATAGGAAGGATGACACTACAGCTACAGAGGTGACCGTCTGATAGCCTAGCTCGACTACCCACCTCTCCTGAAGACCCTTTCAGCCTTTTGAGACTTGGGTGGAGGACATCATCTCTGAAAATAGGGTCCCAGAGCTGCACCCCAACAGTTTGAGCAGCACTCTCACTCTCCGGAGTGTTTCTTGTGGTGGGATGCAGGTCTGGACAACAGTCGTCTGTCGTCCTTCTATTAGATAGATAGGAATGAATGTATGTGTGTGTATGCTTTAATAAAGATTGAGGAATGCTTAGATGAAATGACAACTATAAGGCAGCCAGGAATGGATGTCAGACATCCCATCATCTATGCAGACTAGCTGTATACTTTGTGTAGTACGGGCTGTCAAAGGGGTCATTTCACAATAGGCAGGAACATAGTTAGCTAGGTTACATAATGTGTAATAATGAAACTATCAAAGGGTGAGGTACTGTGGAAGAAATGACAATTCCATTGTCCTCCCTTTGATCTTAATATCTCTACATTTTGTATAATAATTAGAAAATGTTCAATAAAAACAATTTGAACAAGAAATAGAATATCTTTTCGTGACTCCTTCATGAACATTGTGTATACTAAATACTAAAATACTGTAAGAGCCGCCCCCGGCTGAGCCAAGCTGAAGGGGGAGAATGGACTTTATCTGGTCACTTCATGAACATTCTTGATGTTGTCCCTCAGGAGGGGCCAGTTGGCATTGTAGATGTGTATAACCTTATAAAATGTGCTGCTTATCTGATGGTTAGTGCTGCGCTCACTCATTACATGTAAGTGCATTACTCAGTCACTAAGCGCTCGCTCACACAGTCATCGATTCTCTCATGCGAGAGAATAGGGCCGATTATGCTGATGTCACTTGGAGCAAACTCTGTCAGAGTTTGAGCCAAGTGTAATCTTAGGCCACGTTCACACATACAGTATTTGGTCAGTATTTTACATTAGTATTTATAAGCCAAAACCAGGAGTGGAACAATCAGAGGAAAAGTATCATAGACACATGTGCACCACTTCTGCATTTTTCACCCACTCCTGGTTTTGGCTTACAAATGCTGATATAAAATACTGACCAAATACTGAACATGTGAACGTTGCCTTAGTGTGATCTAACTCTGTTGCATAAGAGAATCGTATCATAGGTGCGGAAAAGACAGAGAACTTTTTAGTTCTCCATCTTCTCTATTCTCTGTGTCCACGGTAATGGGACTGCACTTGGATGACATCCGAGTGCAGTCTGATATTTTACAAGCATGCTACAATTTTTTTTCTCATGCCGTATCTACATGAGAAAAAAATTGCAGATCTGCACTGCCCCGTATTATAACATTGGGCCTACTGCTACCCGATAAAACATCAGATAGCACTCAGCTATGTTATATTGTCCTGTGAGCGGGCCCTTATTGTAATAAACTAACTTTCTTTTCCCTTGCAACAGCTGTCATAACATTGGTTTATTATCCAAACATGACCCCCGTCTATTACTGAGAGCTGTAGAAGACCATGTACACTCCAGCAGTAATCACTTACATTTCCTTTGTGTAATATGATTAGAGTTGAGCCACCCCCCCGTAGTGTTCAGGTTCGGTTCGGTTCGTAGAACACCGGTATGTTCGCCGAACTGTTCGTCGAACACCGTTAAAACCAATGGCAGGCAAACAAAAACACATAGAAACACATAGAAAACACCTTCAAAGGTGTCCAAAAGCTGACAAACTGCTCAGAAGACACAACTAACACATGGAAAAGTGACAAGTACATATAGTCATGTGAAAAGAAAAGAGGTGGAGGAGTTAAAGGAGGGGGAGACACAGATATAGGCATGTCATGCCCTTCTAAAATCAAGAAAGGCTGGAGTAAAAATCTAAAATCAGCCTACCAACACCCAGACGTCGTGACAAGAAAATTAAAAAAAGAAATATCTTTAGGTAGAATGGCGGTTCCATTCAGAACACTTTCCTTACAAGACGTAGTGGTATCCCCGTTGGGAGTCGTGCCAAAAACGGAACCCAATACATTCGGACTAATCCACCATTTGTCATATCCAAGGGGCAGGTCAGTAAACGACAACATCAACGTGGAACCAGGTACAGTAGTATATACTGTACATCCTTTGACAAGGCAATCAGGCGGGTCAAGAAGTTGGGAAGGGCCACCCTAATGGCCAAAACAGACGTTGAGGGGGCGCCTATTGGGCTGCTTCTGGGAAGGAGCATACTATATAGATCGCTGTTTGCCCATGGGGTGCTCCAGATCCTGCTCACTATTTGAGGCGTTTAGTTGCTTCCTCGAATGGGTTGTCATGGACGTTTCTAAGGGGGCACATATTATCCATTACCTCGACAACTTCTTATGCCTGGGCCCAAAAGATTCACCACAGTGTGAATACACGCGGCAGTCCACCTGTGAGAAGGAGAGAGCTGGAGGGAGAGCGGACACCACAGAGCCGAGGAGTTACATTGATGACATCTTAATAATCTGGACTGAGTCTGAACGAGAACTTCTAAATTTCCATGACGAATTCAATACATTTCATCCCACCATAAACTTGACATTGGACTACTCAAAAACGGAAATCAACTTCCTGGATATCACCATAAAAATTCAAAATGGTTCAATCCAGACCTCGGTGTATTGGAAACCTATTGACCATCCCACACACCTCAGACGGGGACAGCTGTCACCCAAAATACATTAAAAAGTCCATCGTCTACAGTCAGGCCCTTAGATATAATTGTATCTGTTCCAGCCCAAAGGACAGGTATAACCACTTAAACCATGTTAAAAAAGACAATTTTAAATCAAGGCTACCACCCCACCTCCTTTGATGATCAGATCATTAGGGCCACAAGGATCCCTAGAAGTCAATTACTTCAATACGGAGAAAAAGAGGAAAATAATTGTCTTCCTCTGGTGGTGACCTACAACCCACAGCTTGAGGTACTAAGAAAAACTGCTAAAAAACATCATATCCTAGGGTTTGGAGCGGATGGATTCTCTTTCAGGACTCACCTGATTTTCATGACCTATTCTAATAGTTTCAACAGATGCTTGCGATTGGGTTCATAATTAGTCACAACGGCATAAGGACCCCCCCTCCCACTCTCCCTTGACCCTCTGTCTTTTCTTCTCTCTTTTCTCCCTCCTTTTCTTTTTTCTTTTTATATGGGCTTTTCAGATACAATATAGAAATTGCCTCAACATATGATCCTCTTATAGGCGGATATCTTATAAACATTATATTGTTCAATACACTATCATTTGAATTGTTATTTGAAAAAAGTGACACCATTTGAACTTTGGACATTTTTTATATGTCTATTTTGTTATATTTTCTTCAAAGTCGAATACAAAACAATAAATTTTTTCTTGATCTGCAAACTGTAAAATGATTCATAATTAATTCTTAATTGATGTTGAATTGATATTTAATAAAACAGATTGAATATAAAAACTTCATATCCTATACAAAAGTGATCGGCTAAGTATAAAAGGAGAAGAAAAGAAAAAATGTGTTTGAAAGCACTCAGGATCACCAAAAATACAAATAAATAATAATATTGAAGTTTATTAAACAAAGAAAAAAACAAAACAATTAAAAACACTTAAAGGGAATCTGTCATCCCCTGGGACCTATCAGACCACTAATATGGGCATACAGGTGATAGAAATGTGAATCTATACTTACCTGTATGGCCCATATTGGCGGTCTTGTGGCTGTGAAATTGCTTTTTATTACTTGTGGGTTATGCTGTGTTTCTGTCCGGGGGACGGGAAGAAATCCCACCTACTTTTTTAATTAAAATATTTCTCCCCTCCCCTGCACGTCACAGAGCCCTGTGACGTGCAGTACCCATGGCCGGATCCTGCGCCTGCGCACTTGACCTGTTATTTCCCTGCCGTCTGTGTACAAGTGTAGAGCAGGGATCTAGTGCGCAGGCGCCGGGAAGTCAGAGTGACTCGCCTGCGCACAAGTTCCCTGCTCTACACTTGTAGATCCGGCCATGGGAACTGTGACGGGCAGGGGAGGTGAGAAATATCTTAATTAAACTGTGACGGGCAGGGGAGGTGAGAAATATTTTAATTAAACAAGTAGGTGGGATTTCTTCCCGTCCCCCGGACGGGAGCACAGCGTAACCAACAAGTAATAAAAAGCAATTTCACAGCCGCAAGACTGCTAATATGGGACATACAGGTAAGTATAATACCTCATCTAATTGATACATATAAATATCAAACAACCTCCTCCTATGTATCAGGTGCCAAAATATCTAAAGCTACTCTGGACAAGCAGTTTGTGACGCCCTCCCTGAGCCGTTTGGGGGGTGTACTCAGACGGCGGGCCGGTGGTATGGTGTGGTGGGATGTCGTCGTGGCCGTGGCCCGATCCGTGCCCAGGGCTGTCACAATAAAAAGATGGGCTTTTGGATGAGTGGTTGTTCGACTACGCCACCTGTGGTTTCTGGTGAAGGCCACCAGCACTGCAACAGTCCTCTGAGGCTGATGTTCTGGCAGCTTGGTTGGTACTACTCCCCACAGGTGGAGCGGCGCCTCAGGGCAGCGTAAGAAGAGAGAGGGGGTATACAGAGTAGAGCGCTGGCGGGTGCAGAGCCGCGGAGGAATTAACAGTCAGAGGCAGTAATTGAAGTCATCCAAGTCTTTACTCACAGTTGTGCTTTCTCAGCTCAGAGCTTCTCTCTGCTGTCACACGGCGAGCTGCGGCCGCCAGGGTGGGGTTCAGCACACTCCGGGTAGTTCAGGTGCACTTGACAGGACCCCCGCTCTAGTGTGTTCCTCTCTCTGGTTGTACTTGTACCGCCTTGTGTCCCCCACTGAGACCCGTACAGGTACTGCGATGTCCTATATGGGTAACTTGTAGCTCCCGGACCGACTGGGTGCCCTTTTTGGTGACTGTGGTGTGAACGTGGCGTTAGGCAGGGTCCCTCTGGATAAACGCAGATTAAGGAATACAGGTGGCAACTCTGCTCCGTCCGTATCCCCCTGGGATCCACTTAAGCCTCCAGACTTTTCTGACAGGGATGTGAAGTGCAAAGTCAGATAATCGGAGACCGGTACCCCCTCTTGCGGCAGGGTCTCTCTGGCAGGGCCAGAATAAGGGTTGCAGGTGGCAACTCCACTCCGTCCGCACCCCCCTGAGATCCTTTTGCCTGTGGAGCTTTTCTCCTCTGCTCCCCTCCTGGGCCTTCTTGGTTGGACTCTGACCGAGGACAGAGCCGGCTATAACTCAACTCTGCCCCAATCCCCCGTCTCGAGGCCTGAGATCAGGAACCGCAGACCCCTGAGCCGGCCGCAGCCTTGTGCTGTCAGACCGTCCCAAAGACCCACGACTAAAGACACAGTTATAAAAATGGCCTCTGATTATATATGATTCTATTAAGTGCTACAGTAAAGTGCTTCCTCCACGCTCACTCACTACATGGTTCCCCCTGACTTTTGCTTCCCCCCAACTCCTCTATTCCAGGTCGGGGCAGCACTATGGTGCTTTAGACACCCCTGCAGCACGGGAGTGGTGTAGTGTTGAGTGTGTGGTTGGGGTCCTGTATGGTGCTCCATCCTTACCTCGGAGAGGAGATACCACACCTCGTTCTGAGGTGCTGTACCCCTGTGGCGACTGAACCCTCAGGGGCGCCACATTCCCCCCTGGTGATTCACAGCACGTCCGCGGGCTGCAATAGAGTAAAAGATTGGTACATTTCAAACATTCAAAAATGTTTAAATGCTTTGTAAACAATAAACAATCTTCCCTTTATGGGAGGCTCAGATACTTTAACGTTACAGGATATATGGTATAAACATATTCAACATTAAAGAGACATTATGCATGTAGAAAAATATTATAGAAAAAGTGTTAGCTCACCAGCATGAGGGACCTGTCCAAAACCCTCAACGTAAGCCCTGGGGTGGCTGCAGGGCATGAAGATCCCGAGTTGGACCTCCAGTAGAGCCACAACCAGACAGGTTTTGCTTCTGAGGTCAGAGGTAGAGATGATTTCGCATAAAACCAATAGGGGGCACCTAAATAGGTGCAAACTATGTACAATGTAAGTCTGTCTGCTGCTCAATGTCCGCAGGGACAAATGTTTGTTTCAGATAAACCGGGTGTAAAGACGAGCATGAAAACAAATAAAAGTTCACACAACAGGGAGGTGTATCCTCCGGGGCTACTCAACAGTGGGATCCCCACTGGGGAAAAGGCTCGTGCTTGCCGACGGAGCCTGACCTGTCCTCTGTGACCAGGTGCGTGGGGGCATCTTCTTTAAACACCCTGTGGACATCCAGGGCATACCACCCACGCTCCCCGTGGTGGCGGGTGAAGGACACCAGATCACCCGGGTAGAGATTCCGGCCAGGGTGGCCCTGCTCCAGATGCAGCTCGACGTCCCGCCGGTTGACGAAGACGTCCCAGTTAAACTGTGGGCTACGGATGAAGCCCAATCCTGCCTCCTGGTGGAAGCGCACGATAAGGCCTTCCTCCCGGCGGCTTGGACGGATGGCCTCCGCCTGATGGGCCTTTGTTTTAGCAGCTTTGGCGTGCACCTCCAGGCGCTCACAGCGGATCCTCCTCTCTCGCCGCTCCTTCTCGAGCTGGAGGAGCTCCTTACGGCAGAACTGCTCCCACCTCCGCGCTTCAGACAGGGTCTCCCGGAGGAAGCCCATCAGGTACCCCCCCCGGTTGTCCCAGGAAACTCTTCTGCCGCCAGGCAGGCGACCGGAGGTGCGGGCAGCGGCAATAACAGGGGGCGTTGCTGGCCCTCAATTGGTGCGGACCGGTCCGGGTTGGGGCAGGTGTGCACCCAGGAGAGTGCAGGGTTCTCCGGATTGGGAGTCGGGAGGCATAGTAGGCCTCCGGGAGAGGCGGTGGCTTCGGCCTCGACCTCCAGAGCCATGAGTTGCACCCAAACGATGGCGCCCGGGAACAGGGGTGACGGCAGGAGATCTAGGAGGGCTTCGGTGCATCCCGCGCCCGGGATAGCGGTTTCGGACTTACCCGCTCTTGGGCTGCACAGGGCCTCCTGGGCTTCCTCCGCCTGGGCTGGGGCCTCAGTAGTCAGGCGTGACGAGCTTTGGTGGCGGGCCTTGATCTTGCGCAGCACCTCTTCCCTCCATTCGGCAGCGGCCAGTTGTTGGGTCTCTTCGACCCTCCGGGTCAGATCCTGCGTTTCACCGCGGAGGAACTCGGCCTCCTCCACGGTCAGGTGTATTCCCTTCATAGTGAGGGAGGTGGCAGCTAGTGGGCCAGCGACGGAGGGCATCTCCTTCGCGGCGTCCATCTCTGCTGCAGGGTGCGGTCTCTCTGGACTTGTTGTGGCTACACTCTGTCTCCTCCTCCTTTTGGGGCGGCACCAGGGCGGCTGGCTGACGGGCACACCTTGGGACGTCCCATCCATCTTGACGGACACTACTATGCGGACAGTCTCTGATGCAAGGGGCGGTCTGTATTTTTGGCGCCATTGGGGAGCCAGGCCCACGATAGGAGGTCTTAGGTGGCTGTCGTTTTTGCACATAATGGCGTCCGTTGTTCTTGGGCGGACGCCACATTGAGTGTATAAAGACAGTCTTTTGTGAAATGCGCACAGTACCCGGCGGCAATGGGGATTAACTTCTTCCATTGCTGCGGGCACGCAATCCTGCCGACTACGCCATGTTTGTGATGCCCTCCCTGAGCCGTTTGGGGGGTGTACTCGGATGGCGGGCCGGTGGTATGTTGTGGCGGGATGTTGTCGTGGCCGTGGCCCGGTCCGTGCCCAGGGCTGTCACAATAAAAAGATGGGCTTTTGGATGAGTGGTTGTTCGACTACGCCACCTGTGGTTTCTGGTGAAGGCCACCAGCACTGCAACAGTCCTCTGAGGCTGATGTTCTGGCAGCCTGGTTGGTACTACTCCCCACAGGTGGAGCGGCGCCTCAGGGCAGCGTAAGAAGAGAGAGGGGGTATACAGAGTAGAGCGCTGGCGGGTGCAGAGCCACGGAGGAATGAACAGTCAGAGGCAGTAATTGAAGTCATCCAAGTCTTTACTCACAGTTCTGCTTTCTCAGCTCAGAGCTTCTCTCTGCTGTCACACGGCGAGCTGCGGCCGCCAGGGTGGGGTTCAGCACACTCCGGGTAGTTCAGGTGCACTTGACAGGACCCACGCTCTAGTGTGTTCCTCTCTTTGGTTGTACTTGTACAGCCTTGTGTCCCCCACTGAGTCCCGTACAGGTACTGCGATGTCCTATATGGGTAACTTGTAGCTCCAGGACCGACTGGGTGCCCTTTTTGGTGACTGTTGTGTGAACGTGGCGTTAGGCCGGGTCCCTCTGGATAAACGCAGATTAAGGAATACAGGTGGCGACTCCGCTCTGTCCGTATCCCCCTGGGATCCACTTAAGCCTCCAGAATTTTCTGACAGGGACGTGAAGTGCAAAGTCAGATAATCGGGGACCGGTACCCCCTCTTGCGGCAGGGTCTCTCTGGCAGGGCCAGAATAAGGGTTGCAGGTGGCGACTCCGCTCCGTCCGCACCCCCCTCAGATCCTTTTGCCTGTGGAGCTTTTCTCCTCTGCTCCCCTCCTGGGCCTTCTTGGTTGGACTCTGACCGGGGACAGAGCCGGCTATAACTCAACTCTGACCCAATCCCCCGTCTCGAGGCCTGAGACCGGGAACCGCAGACCCCTGAGCCGGCCGCAGCCTTGTGCTGTCAGACCGTCCCAAAGACCCAAGACTAAAGACACGGTTATAAAAATGGCCTCTGATTATATATGATTCTATTAAGTGCTAAAGTAAAGTGCTTCCTCCACCCTCACTCACTACATGGTTCCCCCTGACTTTTGGTTACCCCCAACTCCTCTATTCTGGGTCGAGGCAGCACTATGGTGCTTTAGACCCCCCTGCAGAACAAGATTGGTGTAGTGTTGAGTGTGTGGTTGGGGTCCTGGGTGGTGCTCCATCCTTACCTCGGAGAGGAGATACCACACCTCGTTCTGAGATGCAGTACCCCTGTGGCGACTGAACCCTCAGGGGCGCCACAAATGTAACACCAAATGTGTAAAGAGGGTCCAATGCCCCTGCAATATTCAAGTCCAGTTCAATCTATTTTAGCTAGCACATATAAAGAACATCTATGCATAGGTATAAATAGCAATTGAAAAAAAGTGCATGTGACAGGGGGCAATGTACAAAATTAATAATGCCAGCAAATCCAAAGTTCATATAAAAGCACAGGTCTAGTAGTTCAAAGCTCAAATAGTCTATAGTAGAAAAAGACCTGTACTGAAACACAGTCTACCTGTTAGTAGACAGCACAGAACCCACTTATACAATACAAGCAGAATGGTTGCTGATAGACCTGTGCATCATCAGTGGCTTCTGGTAGACCTGTACATGATCAAATGGATGAGGGAAGAGCCTGTTCTCCTGTTATGTATATGCTCCTGCCCCAGCATCAGCACATCAAACTCCATAAAACAGACACATTACCTTTGCAGATGATTTTTTTGTGTTTACCAGTGTAATCAGACCCAAATTTAAAATAATGCTTTGTAAAAATAATATCAAGAAGTCACATCAAAACTCCAATCTTCATATCAGATCCAGTGTTATCTTGGTATAATTTATTACGTATAACAGTAAATCCTTTATCATTTTGAACACAAGTATATCAACTTTTTAAATCTAAAGAACAAATCAAAGTGACTTCTGAGATATCCAGAGTATTAATACACTGCAAAAATCATTTGTAGCTAATGATAGGTGCATTTGTATCCTTATATCAAGATAAGTCTTTGTCTAATGCCAAGATGTCTCATGTTCTATGGACTTTGATTAAAATTTGGGCAAACAAGTCCTTGTGAACTTAGGGTTAAAATATTGATTCTTCAGTCTATATTTAATGCTATCGCCATTATTTTTTACTGGATGGATGGCATTGAATTGAAGTAAAAAGAATATTGCATAATTATTAATTCTGATAATTCTATCATTAGAACGAGGGACTGGAGATTTCCATTCCCAATCACAATCCACTGCTCTTCTTGGCACAATATATGCATCTGCATCATGTGCACATAAGTATTGGAAGACGACCACCATACCAACTACCACTGCATAAACTAAACTACTATCAGTTCCCAGTGGAGACGTGGCTGTGCTAATTTCATCTTATAATTTATTTATGTTAGTGAGCAAACCTTGATTGTGAGAAAAGTAAAATGCGATTCCGCAGCTGCCAATTCAGAGATGGAGACTGGGCCAGCAATATCCAATCACTCCACTGGCAGAACAGGCTACAATATATCAACATAATTCATTTCTGGCATTCAGAAAATATTTGGGAGCAGAATTGTAAAGATTAATGTAGGATTTAGTTTGGAGTGGATATTTATTGTAAGAAACAAACATGATGTGAGTCATGTCTTAAAATCATTTCACTTTAAAGTAATTTTTCTTAAATGGTCACTGTGCTTTCAGACAACTAGATCTCATTTGATGTATTATGGGCAAAAACCCAAAGAGATGAACTTTAATATAAGTTGGTGTGCATGCAGCATGTAAGCGTGTGTTCACACTGGCCACCAAACAGACAAAACCCAAGATAAAAACATAATAAGCAAATACCCCGCAGTAAATAGATAAATATCAATAGTGCATGAAAATAATATAGGATGCTTAATTAACATAATTTTGATTTAAAAAAAAAGTAAAAGCCACCCCACACGTCAAGGTGACCCTATTCGGGACAGTCCTAACCTCTATTATTAAAAGCTTACCATTTGTCAAGTGACGTACATTTGAATAAGTCCAATATGACTAACCAGATTAATTACAGGTTTTGGTATAAATTATATTACCACATGTCAAACAATTTACCAGTTGGTGCAGTAGATTCTAAGAAAACCAACAGATGCAACATTGATGATCTGCATATTTTGAGTCTGTGTATTTGAATAATTAATTGAAAGGCGGTGTGTTCAAAATAATAGCAGTGCGGAGTTCAATTAGTGAGGTCAATCATTCTGTGAAGAAACAGCTGTGAATCAGGTGGCCCTTATTTAAGGATGAAGTAAGTATTTGTGTACATTTCTCCTTGAAAGCCTGATAAATATGGTTTGTTCGAGACAGTGTTCAGAAGAAATGCGTACTTTGATTAAAAAGTTGATTGGAGAGGGTAAAAGTTATAAAGAAGTGCAGACAATGATAGGCTGTTCAGCTAAAATGATCTGCAATGCTTTAAAATGGAAGACTACCATTCGAATGAGAAAAAAGGAAAGGATGATCCAGCATATCAGGCTAGTTTCTTAAAATAAAACATAGCTTTTATTGTGCTCATTAAAACATTGCTACACATCAATTGTCCATGTGGTGCACTACAAGGATCAGGACCCAAGCGTTTCAACGTTTAAGTCTTAATCAGTTGTGCATTTACCATTCGAATGGGTCGAATGATAGTCAGAATGGCAAAGGCTCAGCTAATGATCAGCTCCAGGAGATCAAAGACAGTCTTAAGTTACCTGTGAGTACTGTGACAGTTAGAAGACGCCTGTGTGAAGCTAATTTCTTAGCAAGAAGTCCCTGCAAAAAGTACGAAAAGTGGACAGTAGAAGATTGGAAATGGGTGATTTGGAGTAATGAGACGAAAGTCAATAGACTAGGCTCTGATGAGTGCAAATAGGTCTGGAAAAAACAAGGTAAAAAGGGGCTAACGGATTGAGAAATTGAAGGAACTGTCAAGTTCAGTGGAAGAAGCCTGATGATATGGGGTTGTTTCACAGCCAAAGCCATTGGATATTTCACTATGATCAATGGTGGTCTCAGTGCTGAAAAATATATATATACTCAAGGAGATGCAACAAAAATTTGAGGAAACGGGCTATCCTCTTGACTTGTTACAACAATCCATGCAATCTCCAATTTGTACACGCACCCCAACATCTAACCGGATCCCGTTTGTACATAAATACCATCCGGCAGCATTCATACTCCATAAAAAAATCTGACAACACTGGAACATTCTTAAAAGCGCCTATCCATCTGTACCTGAATTAAATTATCCTTCCCTCCCATGTTTCAAAAGAGACCCTAATATTAAAGATCGTCTCATCCATGCCGATTTTGGCATGGCAAAAAGCTCGCCATGCCAGGGGTTTCTGGAGACACCAAAGACTGGTACGTTCCTTTGTCATCAGTGCTACCAATGTGGCAACATTCTCCGTGGGAACACCATATATCATCCTCACTTGGGTAAACAATATCCCATCAAAGATTATCACATGATTAATTCCACTTTTGAAGTATGCCTCATCAAGTGCCCCTGTGGCCTTATTTATATAGGTAAAATGACCCAGCCCATTAGGGATCGTATTTCTAAGCACAAGTCCACCATACGCTAAAAGAATTTGCTGCTCCCATTACCATACCATTTTGCATCGGCCAATCATTCAGTGTTTCAATTGAAATTTCAGGTGATTGAGCATGTCCCTCCACCACGACGTGGAGGGGACTGCATTCGCATGCTCAAATACAGGGAGGCCTACTGGATACACAAATTGCAATCTTTAAGTCCTAGAGGTCTTAACAGGGAATTTGACCTCCTCTTGTACACTTGAACGGTTCATAGTTGTGATTACTACGACATTGTTCTACTTAAAGCCCCCTACATGTTTTGTAATAATCTCTTTGAGACTTGTTCCTGTGCCATCACTGTCTCAGCAATGTATATGACCCAATTATGCTAGTTTTTGACTCTGACCATAAGAATTTCCAGTGAATATGTTCGATTCCATTATGATGGTTCTCCCTGAAGATAACTTGATATAAGGAATAGTATTTGCATAAGTACTGATTGATCTATTCATATGTCTAACATATACTTTGTTATTTTCTAGAATCTGCCTTAACATCCACATTTCCCCTCCTGATTCCCATCCTACACCTCCGGACCATCCCTTACAACCTTGGTTCCACCCATTCTTGTCATCCCCAGTAATGGACGCTATCTGTAGCACTGTGGAACGCATAATATCGGTGGTGGAATGCACTCGGTGCGTCACCTCCGCCCATGTGATCCACCGACATCCAATAAGACCTGTCGATGTCATCGTGGCGTCATTTCCGGTCTCGCAGGTTAGGACCTGCAGGACCGGAACTGACACCACGATGACTGGAGCACATCCACGGCGTATGCATCACACTGACACCAATCCTGGGCTCCTAATTGCCTCTAGATTCTGCCCAATCTCAATTTAAATGCCCTTCTAGCATTTCTCTCCTGGCGCCAAAAGGAACAAACGGTGGATACCGTGCTCCCACTGCCAGGACTTCCTCCTCCACTTTCAGTTTGCACTAGGGGTATTTTTCCCCTGCTTCTACCATTCCTGCTATTAGACTGGTACTTCCATTAAATCTATATACTCACCTTCTTTATGTATCCAGAGCTACCGCTCCTTTGGACACCTGTCCATTACAGGCTCACCGGTTACAATTTACTGGTACGCTTTTCATCCTTTTTTCTTTTTCCTTCCCCTTTTTCCCTGTCCCCGTCCCTTTGTACCCATTGACATGTGTTGATTCCTGTCGTTTACTGATATTGTCATTGTTATATTCACTTTGATACATGACTATTTTTACTGTGACCTCACACTTGTACCACCATTTATTTTTGTTTTGTTATTTTATTTTGGTACACTGATGAAGGTTAACTGTGACCGAAACATTTACTTTTATTTTTTGTACTTCATTTCCCCTATTAAAATTTGATAAAGAATCTATTTGAGTCATATGAGTGCCAAGTTTTTCAATATAGACTATTGGCTTTGGACCTTACTTGTGCACCAACCCACTCCAGGAGTGCGGTAGTTTTTTGTATACTCAGTGCTGAGCTATGTGTGAGTATCCAACAAGACAAGTTACTTTGCACACTCCAGTACTATGGGTATGAATAGGATGACATAGTGTTCCAGCAGGACAAAGACCAGAAGCATACATCGAGATTGGCGAAAAAATGGTTCAATGACAATGAAGTAGAGGTGCTGGATTAGCCTCCACAGTCCCCAGACCTCAACCCAATTGAACCCTTATGGGTAGAGTTGAAGAAAAAACTGTATACATACCCAAGTGAGTCGACCAGTATGCACCAACTTTGGGAATGTGTAGAAGAGACCTGGGATCAGATTTTGGTCAAGACATAATTGAATCTGATCAAGAGCATGCCCAGAAGGATTCAGGTAGTGTTGAAAGACAAAAATGGATTTATAAAATATTTAAACAATAATAAAAATTTTAATTTAGATTTTTAGGAGCAAAACAGTAACAATGCAGTGACATGACAAGAATCTGCATAACTAATCATAGGCAAAATAGTCGCAAGTCAAATTTATGTATGAGATAGCCAAGATGATTGTCTATAAAATAATGGTAGTCTCATGTTCGAAGTAGTAGTGGATAGTGAGATATAGAGCTTGAAAGTCAAAAGTTCAAAACATTGTTACCCTTTTGCTCATCACTGTATATATAGCGCTGTCCTCAGTAGTGTAGCTACCAGGAGGGCAGAGGGTGAGGTCACCCCAGACCCCTGAATCATAGAGGCCCACCCGAATCTTACACCACTCCAAACTGTATCTCTGTGGGCAGCACACCAATACAGTTCATCTTTACATTCTGAATGGCCTCACTATCTTTGCACCCCATATACTATACAATACCATCAATTTTTGTGTTCCAACAGTCTTAGAGGGATCTATCCACTGTGGGTTAGTGTCAGACCAATAGCGGTGGTTTTGTTTGTTAACTTCACCATTCACAAAAAAGTTTGCCTCATCACTGAACATAATGTTCTGTGTAAACTGAGGGTCCTGTTCCAATTTTTGTTTTGCCCATTCTGCAAATTCAGTGCGCCGATCTGGGTCATCCTAATATCCGCCGAAGGGATGTTTGACTGATGCCACTCTCAAGTGACATGCGGCGAGTTCTACGCTGTGGGCTCTTGCTGAATGAAGCTAGGACAGCCACTGATGTTTCTTCATTAATGACAGTTTTCTTGAGTCCACATTTTGGCAAATCCAACACTGAACCTGTTTCACGAAATTTGGCAAGCAGTTTGCTAACTGTAGCATGGGAGATGGGTGGTCTCGTAGGGTGTCTTGCATTGAAATCTGCTGAAATGACCTGGGTACTGCGTTCATCAAACATCAACACAATTTCTATCCGCTCCTCATGTGTTAACCTCTGCGACATGTCAATGGCTGTAAACAAAGAGAAACTTGTAAGTAACTCATGAAAGAATAAAGTTACGTTAAAACCAAGCACACCATTGTTTTTCTTATGAAATTCTCAATAAGTCTGATGTGTCACATGACCCTTTTCCCATTGAAAAAAATAAAGTTGGATCCAAAATGGCTGACTTCAAAATGGCCACCATGGTCACCACCCATCTGGAAAAGTTTTCCCCCTCCGATATACTAATATGCCACAAACAGGAAGTTGATATCACCAACCATTCCCATTTAATTTAGGTGTATCCATATAAATGGCCCACCCTGTAGTGTCCTCTCCAATTTACTGCCCATTTATCATACAACAGTATATCCACCTCCCAATCCAACCATAGATATCATCTAATCCTTTGTATTACTTGGATATTTGGGTTATTGTTGTGGATTTATCACTGCTAAAATCAGTAGAAATTACACCTGAATTACATTGTATGGCAGTAATGACATTGTGTCACCTTGTAAAAGGTTTCAGAGGTCAAGGTAGATAATTAAAGTCCATTTCATCTATATGCTAATGAATTGGCTGCGTGACCTGGTCTGGTCCCTTTAAATAACATCTGCTGCTCCTGTTGATGACACCACGGAATGTTGTGGTTTCTGGCTCCGCCCCTTTGCATTATGACATCACACACATTATATAAGGAGCTGCAGAGACAACATTCCATCTGAAAGTTGCAGTTATTGGAGAGAGAGGTAAGTCGGCTCTATGTCACCTCTTGTTGTGTCCTTCATTCTCTTCTTTCATCTATTTCTCATTTATTTTTTATTCATTAAGGATTCTTTATTCTATATAATACAACAGGTCCAAAATAAATACTGAACCCCTCAGATTAGGTGACGTACATGTTTTACAGCATTTCTTCCAATAGTAAAGACAGATACATCCCGTCACATCCTATATATCCAAGTGCAGAAATGACAGTGATTTACCGATTCTCCATCACATCTTATTGGTTTCTGACTTACTTGCTCATCACATCCATAGAATAGTTATAGAATAATTATAATTGAAAGAATCCCCTCAGCCATAACTGGAACACAACAACTTCTCAATTTTTGGGCCATGTATTGTTTTACAATCATTCAAATCTGGGAGATGAACGTTATATCCTGTAAAGCGAACACATGTAACCTGAAGATGCAGTAATTATGTAATTGTCTGGTGTTATTGAGACATATAGTGATATACAATCCAGATCAAAAATTTAAATCCAACCAATATTGGGAAATACCTGTACAACACCAATGTATATACATATTAGCTCCATATATAGTGAAACTATTTAAATAGTTCCCCATATTGGTAGGATTCCTATTGTTTGATCTCTAGTGTATTGAGCAATGCACTTCAATGGAAGCTGGCAGTAATAGCCACCACTTGGAAGATCACGGAATGTTGGGGTTGTTGATTCCGCCCCCATTAGATACTTCATGTGATGTCACTGAATGTTATGGTTGTTAGCTCTGCCCACATTAGCTCTTATTTTTCATGTCATGGAATGTTCTCGTTGCTGGTTTTGCCCCCATCATCTACTATTTGTAATGTTTTGGTTGTTGGTCCCTGATTTGGCACCCAGATAAGCCAAGCTGAAGGATGATGATAATGGACTTTATCTTGTTACCTCATGAACATTCTTGGTGTTGCCCCTCAGGAGGTGGCCAGTTGACATTTACTTGTGTTCAACTATATAAAGTGTGCTGCTTATCTGATGGTTAGTGCTGCGCTCACTCATTACTAGTGATGGGCGAGCACTAAAATGCTCGGGTGCTCATTGCTTGAGCCAAGCACATTCGAATACTCGGTTGCTCGACTCGAGCAATGAGCCCAATGTAAGTCTATGGGAAATTCAAGCATTTTTCAGGCTGGTCTTCTATACTGTTATTGCATATGCAGTGAGTGGCAGGTCTGCCCAAAACTTGGAAACACCCCAATACCCCTTTGAAAATTTGGATGCACCCCAATACCCCTTTGAAAATTTGGACGCACCCCAAAACCCCTTTGAAGAGACTTAGAGGATGTTCCCATAATTAGGAAGTGGGTCTCCCATACTGTTTGCCTATGCAGTGAATGCAAGGGTTGCCAAAAATTTGGAGGCACTCCAATGCCCCTTGGAAGAGACGTGGAGGTCAGAGGGCCTCCTGAAAACAATGTTCCCATTATTAGGAAGTGGGTCTCCCATTGTGTTTGTCTATGCAGTGAATTCAAGGGTTGCCAAAAATGGGCACTCGGCATGATGGGAGGAAGGAGGTTCATGGTGAAGAATATGTGGTCCAGACTCACGGCTACTGAGAATTGACCGTGTGGAAGACAGGGTGGTGGTGGTGGTGGCTAAGTGACTGGAAGCATTATCTGCTATCCAACCAATAACCTTTTCACACTGCTCTGTATTCAATAGTGGTGTTCTGCGGTCCCCTATTAATTGGGACAGGAAGGTCGAGCGAGAAGATGTGGGTGTTTGTTGTGGCACAATTTCAGATTGCCCACGACCTTGGCCTCTGCATGCACCATCACATCAACTTCCCCGTCCCTTGCCACGTGCCTTGCCCATCTTAAATGAAGGACAATATCTTCCACGCTCACTACAAATGGCTGAATTTGGAGCGAACTTATATGTGATCCGTGTGACGGACAAACCACAGTTTTAAATAGCTGGCCTGTAGGTGACTATTTTGAACAGCAAACTTGTGTCAATAGCTTCACTGACACACTGAAATTTTTTTAATGGAGGCCAGAAATGGCAGTATTTTCAGTGCAAATATATGTGATCTGTGCGACGGACAAATCACAGTTTTAAATAGCTGGACCTGGCTGTATTCTGCAATGCCAACAAGCAAATAGCGCAGAAAAACGGTGTTCTCTGGTTTGCATTTTAAGCAAATAATGAGGATTAAGATCCAAAATAAAATTATTCCTGGCCACTGAGACCTGGGCCTATTTCTAGAAATATTTAACAGCAGCAGCAGCAGCAGACAAAACTGGAATAGAGCCTCTTGTGCTATATGCACTGCAGTCTGCTATATACACTGCCTGCCTGATATCTCTGCAGATGGATTAGTCCTCAGAAGGACTGTTTGTTGAGATGGATATGTGTCTCTAATATCGTTTTGTATACCTACACTAACTAGAAACAAGAAAATCTCTTCCTAGCTCAGCAGCACCTCTCCCTACACTGTCTGATTCTGGAGTGACTGTGACAAGCACGGCGGTGCCAGTTCTGATATAGACCTTATGACGCTGTGCAGCCATCCAATCACTATAATGCCACAACCACCATGGCTGCAGCATTACAATGAGTGGCAGGCAATCCCTGCATGTTGATTGGCGCTCTAAAGAGCACCATATATGCAGGGAGGGGACCCGAGCGCCCGCCGAGCAACCTGGAAATACTCGTCGAGCGCCGAGCATCTCGAGTAGTGAGATGCTCAAGCGAGCACCGAGCAGTAGCGAGCATGCTCGCTCATCACTACTCATTACATGTAAGTGCATTACTCTGTCTGGGTCTCCTACCGCATCCAAAATATATTGAACCCCATATTAGAGCCACCACTCCTGAATTTGTCTCTTCCTATCCTACCCCTGGTATATGGGGAGAGATATCTACTCCTGTGGGAGGGATAGTTTATAGTGGCGTGGATGGAGCACACTTGATCACTCCAAAAAATAAACCAGGAGGAGATAGACAGGATGACTGAGGCACAATTGTCACCTCAGGCCTCCACCTATCCTGGACAGGTTGGGAGTTAAACTAGCAAATAAACTAAATAAATATGCTAATATAATGAATGGAATAGTGAAACAATAAGTTCTATTCATACTCTTAATGAGGAGGCTGCTCAGGTTAGGAAGGTAGCCCTTCACAGAATTACCCTTAACTACCTGTTAGCAATTGAAGGTGGAACTTGTGCTGTTATAGCTGAGGAATTCTGCTTCTGGATTGAAGATGCACATGATTAAAATGAGAGAAACATGGACATGGTAAAAGAGCTGCAACAAAAAGCTAGAGACATACATCCAAGGAGGGATGGAATTCCTTCTCCTGGATGGAGTCTATCAGAGTTTGGTTAAACAATATACTCTTAACTTTGCTAAAGCCAATAGTGGTAGTGATAGGATTGATTGTATTCATCTTGATTGCCTGGAAATTATTAATGTGATGTGTTTCTCATTGCAGGAAATGAATTATACTTTGGAATCACTGTCGACACAGACAGAAGAGGACCAATAATATGTCCGCCCCTGATTTTAACCATAGGAAGGATGACACTACAGCTACAGAGGTGACCGTCTGATAGCCTAGCTCGACTACCCACCTCTCCTGAAGACCCTTTCAGCCTTTTGAGACTTGGGTGGAGGACATCATCTCTGAAAATAGGGTCCCAGAGCTGCACCCCAACAGTTTGAGCAGCACTCTCACTCTCCGGAGTGTTTCTTGTGGTGGGATGCAGGTCTGGACAACAGTCGTCTGTCGTCCTTCTATTAGATAGATAGGAATGAATGTATGTGTGTGTATGCTTTAATAAAGATTGAGGAATGCTTAGATGAAATGACAACTATAAGGCAGCCAGGAATGGATGTCAGACATCCCATGATCTATGCAGGCTAGCTGCATACTTCGTGTAGTACGGGCTGTCAAAGGGGTCATTTCACAATAGGCAGGAACATAGGTAGCGCAGGTCTGGACCGCTGTCGTCATCCTATTAGGTAGATAGGAATGAATGTATGTGTGTCTATGCTTTAATACAGATTGAGTGAATGCTTAGATGAAATGGCAACTATAAGGCAGCCAGGAATGGATGTCAGACATCCCATCATCTATGCAGACTAGCTGTATACTTTGTGTAGTACGGGCTGTCAAAGGGGTCATTTCACAATAGGCAGGAACATAGTTAGCTAGGTTACATAATGTGTAATAATGAAACTATCAAAGGGTGAGGTACTGTGGAAGAAATGACAATTCCATTGTCCTCCCTTTGATCTTAATATCTCTACATTTTGTATAATAATTAGAAAATGTTCAATAAAAACAATTTGAACAAGAAATAGAATATCTTTTCGTGACTCCTTCATGAACATTGTGTATACTAAATACTAAAATACTGTAAGAGCCGCCCCCGGCTGAGCCAAGCTGAAGGGGGAGAATGGACTTTATCTGGTCACTTCATGAACATTCTTGATGTTGTCCCTCAGGAGGGGCCAGTTGGCATTGTAGATGTGTATAACCTTATAAAATGTGCTGCTTATCTGATGGTTAGTGCTGCGCTCACTCATTACATGTAAGTGCATTACTCAGTCACTAAGCGCTCGCTCACACAGTCATCGATTCTCTCATGCGAGAGAATAGGGCCGATTATGCTGATGTCACTTGGAGCAAACTCTGTCAGAGTTTGAGCCAAGTGTAATCTTAGGCCACGTTCACACATACAGTATTTGGTCAGTATTTTACATTAGTATTTATAAGCCAAAACCAGGAGTGGAACAATCAGAGGAAAAGTATCATAGACACATGTGCACCACTTCTGCATTTTTCACCCACTCCTGGTTTTGGCTTACAAATGCTGATATAAAATACTGACCAAATACTGAACATGTGAACGTTGCCTTAGTGTGATCTAACTCTGTTGCATAAGAGAATCGTATCATAGGTGCGGAAAAGACAGAGAACTTTTTAGTTCTCCATCTTCTCTATTCTCTGTGTCCACGGTAATGGGACTGCACTTGGATGACATCCGAGTGCAGTCTGATATTTTACAAGCATGCTACAATTTTTTTTCTCATGCCGTATCTACATGAGAAAAAAATTGCAGATCTGCACTGCCCCGTATTATAACATTGGGCCTACTGCTACCCGATAAAACATCAGATAGCACTCAGCTATGTTATATTGTCCTGTGAGCGGGCCCTTATTGTAATAAACTAACTTTCTTTTCCCTTGCAACAGCTGTCATAACATTGGTTTATTATCCAATCATGACCCCCGTCTATTACTGAGAGCTGTAGAAGACCATGTACACTCCAGCAGTAATCACTTACATTTCCTTTGTGTAATATGATTAGAGTTGAGCCACCCCCCCGTAGTGTTCAGGTTCGGTTCGGTTCGTAGAACACCGGTATGTTCGCCGAACTGTTCGTCGAACACCGTTAAAACCAATGGCAGGCAAACAAAAACACATAGAAACACATAGAAAACACCTTCAAAGGTGTCCAAAAGCTGACAAACTGCTCAGAAGACACAACTAACACATGGAAAAGTGACAAGTACATATAGTCATGCGAAAAGAAAAGAGGTGGAGGAGTAAAAGGAGGGGGAGACACAGATATAGGCATGTCATGCCCTTCTAAAATCAAGAAAGGCTGGAGTAAAAATCTAAAATCAGCCTACCAACACCCAGACGTCGTGACAAGAAAATTAAAAAAAGAAATATCTTTAGGTAGAATGGCGGTTCCATGCAGAACACTTTCCTTACAAGACGTAGTGGTATCCCCGTTGGGAGTCGTGCCAAAAACGGAACCCAATACATTCGGACTAATCCACCATTTGTCATATCCAAGGGGCAGGTCAGTAAACGACAACATCAACGTGGAACCAGGTACAGTAGTATATACTGTACATCCTTTAACAAGGCAATCAGGCGGGTCAAGAAGTTGGGAAGGGCCACCCTAATGGCCAAAACAGACGTTGAGGGGGCGCCTATTGGGCTGCTTCTGGGAAGGAGCATACTATATAGATCGCTGTTTGCCCATGGGGTGCTCCAGATCCTGCTCACTATTTGAGGCGTTTAGTTGCTTCCTCGAATGGGTTGTCATGGACGTTTCTAAGGGGGCACATATTATCCATTACCTCGACAACTTCTTATGCCTGGGCCCAAAAGATTCACCACAGTGTGAATACACGCGGCAGTCCACCTGTGAGAAGGAGAGAGCTGGAGGGAGAGCGGACACCACAGAGCCGAGGAGTTACATTGATGACATCTTAATAATCTGGACTGAGTCTGAACGAGAACTTCTAAATTTCCATGACGAATTCAATACATTTCATCCCACCATAAACTTGACATTGGACTACTCAAAAACGGAAATCAACTTCCTGGATATCACCATAAAAATTCAAAATGGTTCAATCCAGACCTCGGTGTATTGGAAACCTATTGACCATCCCACACACCTCAGACGGGGACAGCTGTCACCCAAAATACATTAAAAAGTCCATCGTCTACAGTCAGGCCCTTAGATATAATTGTATCTGTTCCAGCCCAAAGGACAGGGATAACCACTTAAACCATGTTAAAAAAGACAATTTTAAATCAAGGCTACCACCCCACCTCCTTTGATGATCAGATCATTAGGGCCACAAGGATCCCTAGAAGTCAATTACTTCAATACGGAGAAAAAGAGGAAAATAATTGTCTTCCTCTGGTGGTGACCTACAACCCACAGCTTGAGGTACTAAGAAAAACTGCTAAAAAACATCATATCCTAGGGTTTGGAGCGGATGGATTCTGTTTCAGGACTCACCTGATTTTCATGACCTATTCTAATAGTTTCAACAGATGCTTGCGATTGGGTTCATAATTAGTCACAACGGCATAAGGACCCCCCCTCCCACTCTCCCTTGACCCTCTGTCTTTTCTTCTCTCTTTTCTCCCTCCTTTTCTTTTTTCTTTTTATATGGGCTTTTCAGATACAATATAGAAATTGCCTCAACATATGATCCTCTTATAGGCGGATATCTTATAAACATTATATTGTTCAATACACTATCATTTGAATTGTTATTTGAAAAAAGTGACACCATTTGAACTTTGGACATTTTTTATATGTCTATTTTGTTATATTTTCTTCAAAGTCGAATACAAAACAATAAATTTTTTCTTGATCTGCAAACTGTAAAATGATTCATAATTAATTCTTAATTGATGTTGAATTGATATTTAATAAAACAGATTGAATATAAAAACTTCATATCCTATACAAAAGTGATTGGCATAATTATAAAAGGAGAAGAAAAGAAAAAATGTGTTTGAAAGCACTCAGGATCACCAAAAATACAAATAAATAATAATATTGAAGTTTATTAAACAAAGAAAAAAACAAAACAATTAAAAACACTTAAAGGGAATCTGTCATCCCCTGGGACCTATCAGACCACTAATATGGGCATACAGGTGATAGAAATGTGAATCTATACTTACCTGTATGGCCCATATTGGCGGTCTTGTGCCTGTGAAATTGCTTTTTATTACTTTGTGGGTTATGCTGTGTTTCTGTCCGGGGGACGGGAAGAAATCCCACCTACTTTTTTAATTAAAATATTTCTCCCCTCCCCTGCACGTCACAGAGCCCTGTGACGTGCAGTACCCATGGCCGGATCCTGCGCCTGCGCACTTGACCTGTTATTTCCCTGCCGTCTGTGTACAAGTGTAGAGCAGGGATCTAGTGCGCAGGCGCCGGGAAGTCAGAGTGACTCGCCTGCGCACAAGTTCCCTGCTCTACACTTGTAGATCCGGCCATGGGAACTGTGACGGGCAGGGGAGGTGAGAAATATCTTAATTAAACTGTGACGGGCAGGGGAGGTGAGAAATATTTTAATTAAACAAGTAGGTGGGATTTCTTCCCGTCCCCCGGACGGGAGCACAGCGTAACCAACAAGTAATAAAAAGCAATTTCACAGCCGCAAGACTGCTAATATGGGACATACAGGTAAGTATAATACCTCATCTAATTGATACATATAAATATCAAACAACCTCCTCCTATGTATCAGGTGCCAAAATATCTAAAGCTACTCTGGACAAGCAGTTTGTGACGCCCTCCCTGAGCCGTTTGGGGGGTGTACTCAGACGGCGGGCCGGTGGTATGGTGTGGTGGGATGTCGTCGTGGCCGTGGCCCGATCCGTGCCCAGGGCTGTCACAATAAAAAGATGGGCTTTTGGATGAGTGGTTGTTCGACTACGCCACCTGTGGTTTCTGGTGAAGGCCACCAGCACTGCAACAGTCCTCTGAGGCTGATGTTCTGGCAGCTTGGTTGGTACTACTCCCCACAGGTGGAGCGGCGCCTCAGGGCAGCGTAAGAAGAGAGAGGGGGTATACAGAGTAGAGCGCTGGCGGGTGCAGAGCCGCGGAGGAATGAACAGTCAGAGGCAGTAATTGAAGTCATCCAAGTCTTTACTCACAGTTGTGCTTTCTCAGCTCAGAGCTTCTCTCTGCTGTCACACGGCGAGCTGCGGCCGCCAGGGTGGGGTTCAGCACACTCCGGGTAGTTCAGGTGCACTTGACAGGACCCCCGCTCTAGTGTGTTCCTCTCTCTGGTTGTACTTGTACCGCCTTGTGTCCCCCACTGAGACCCGTACAGGTACTGCGATGTCCTATATGGGTAACTTGTAGCTCCCGGACCGACTGGGTGCCCTTTTTGGTGACTGTGGTGTGAACGTGGCGTTAGGCAGGGTCCCTCTGGATAAACGCAGATTAATGAATACAGGTGGCAACTCTGCTCCGTCCGTATCCCCCTGGGATCCACTTAAGCCTCCAGACTTTTCTGACAGGGACGTGAAGTGCAAAGTCAGATAATCGGGGACCGGTACCCCCTCTTGCGGCAGGGTCTCTCTGGCAGGGCCAGAATAAGGGTTGCAGGTGGCAACTCCACTCCGTCCGCACCCCCCTGAGATCCTTTTGCCTGTGGAGCTTTTCTCCTCTGCTCCCCTCCTGGGCCTTCTTGGTTGGACTCTGACCGGGGACAGAGCCGGCTATAACTCAACTCTGCCCCAATCCCCCGTCTCGAGGCCTGAGACCGGGAACCGCAGACCTCTGAGCCGGCCGCAGCCTTGTGCTGTCAGACCGTCTCAAAGACTCACGACTAAAGACACGGTTATAAAAATGGCCTCTGATTATTTATGATTCTATTAAGTGCTACAGTAAAGTGCTTCCTCCACCCTCACTCACTACATGGTTCCCCCTGACTTTTGGTTACCCCCAACTCCTCTATTCTGGGTCGAGGCAGCACTATGGTGCTTTAGACCCCCCTGCAGAACAAGATTGGTGTAGTGTTGAGTGTGTGGTTGGGGTCCTGGGTGGTGCTCCATCCTTACCTCGGAGAGGAGATACCACACCTCGTTCTGAGATGCAGTACCCCTGTGGCGACTGAACCCTCAGGGGCGCCACAAATGTAACACCAAATGTGTAAAGAGGGTCCAATGCCCCTGCAATATCCAAGTCCAGTTCAATCTATTTTAGCTAGCACATATAAAGAACATCTATGCATAGGTATAAATAGCAATTGAAAAAAAGTGCATGTGACAGGGGGCAATGTACAAAATTAATAATGCCAGCAAATCCAAAGTTCATATAAAAGCACAGGTCTAGTAGTTCAAAGCTCAAATAGTCTATAGTAGAAAAAGACCTGTACTGAAACACAGTCTACCTGTTAGTAGACAGCACAGAACCCACTTATACAATACAAGCAGAATGGTTGCTGATAGACCTGTGCATCATCAGTGGCTTCTGGTAGACCTGTACATGATCAAATGGATGAGGGAAGAGCCTGTTCTCCTGTTATGTATATGCTCCTGCCCCAGCATCAGCACATCAAACTCCATAAAACAGACACATTACCTTTGCAGATGATTTTTTTGTGTTTACCAGTGTAATCAGACCCAAATTTAAAATAATGCTTTGTAAAAATAATATCAAGAAGTCACATCAAAACTCCAATCTTCATATCAGATCCAGTGTTATCTTGGTATAATTTATTACGTATAACAGTAAATCCTTTATCATTTTGAACACAAGTATATCAACTTTTTAAATCTAAAGAACAAATCAAAGTGACTTCTGAGATATCCAGAGTATTAATACACTGCAAAAATCATTTGTAGCTAATGATAGGTGCATTTGTATCCTTATATCAAGATAAGTCTTTGTCTAATGCCAAGATGTCTCATGTTCTATGGACTTTGATTAAAATTTGGGCAAACAAGTCCTTGTGAACTTAGGGTTAAAATATTGATTCTTCAGTCTATATTTAATGCTATCGCCATTATTTTTTACTAGATGGATGGCATTGAATTGAAGTAAAAAGAATATTGCATAATTATTAATTCTGATAATTCTATCATTAGAACGAGGGACTGGAGATTTCCATTCCCAATCACAATCCACTGCTCTTCTTGGCACAATATATGCATCTGCATCATGTGCACATAAGTATTGGAAGACGACCACCATACCAACTACCACTGCATAAACTAAACTACTATCAGTTCCCAGTGGAGACGTGGCTGTGCTAATTTCATCTTATAATTTATTTATGTTAGTGAACAAACCTTGATTGTGAGAAAAGTAAAATGCGATTCCGCAGCTGCCAATTCAGAGATGGAGACAAGGCCAGCAATATCCAATCACTCCACTGGCAGAACAGGCTACAATATATCAACATAATTCATTTCTGGCATTCAGAAAATATTTGGGAGCAGAATTGTAAAGATTAATGTAGGATTTAGTTTGGAGTGGATATTTATTGTAAGAAACAAACATGATGTGAGTCATGTCTTAAAATCATTTCACTTTAAAGTAATTTTTCTTAAATGGTCACTGTGCTTTCAGACCACTAGATCTCATTTGATGTATTATGGGCAAAAACCCAAAGAGATGAACTTTAATATAAGTTGGTGTGCATGCAGCATGTAAGCGTGTGTTCACACTGGCCACCAAACAGACAAAACCCAAGATAAAAACATAATAAGCAAATACCCCGCAGTAAATAGATAAATATCAATAGTGCATGAAAATAATATAGGATGCTTAATTAACATAATTTTGATTTAAAAAAAAAGTAAAAGCCACCCCACACGTCAAGGTGACCCTATTCGGGACAGTCTTAACCTCTATTATTAAAAGCTTACCATTTGTCAAGTGACGTACATTTGAATAAGTCCAATATGACTAACCAGATTAATTACAGGTTTTGGTATAAATTATATTACCACATGTCAAACAATTTACCAGTTGGTGCAGTAGATTCTAAGAAAACCAACAGATGCAGCATTGATGATCTGCATATTTTGAGTCTGTGTATTTGAATATTTAATTGAAAGGCGGTGTGTTCAAAATAATAGCAGTGCGGAGTTCAATTAGTGAGGTCAATCATTCTGTGAAGAAACAGCTGTGAATCAGGTAGCCCTTATTTAAGGATGAAGTAAGTATTTGTGTACATTTCTCCTTGAAAGCCTGATAAATATGGTTCGTTCGAGACAGTGTTCAGAAGAAATGCGTACTTTGATTAAAAAGTTGATTGGAGAGGGTAAAAGTTATAAAGAAGTGCAGACAATGATAGGCTGTTCAGCTAAAATGATCTGCAATGCTTTAAAATGGAAGACTACCATTCGAATGAGAAAAAAGGAAAGGATGATCCAGCATATCAGGCTAGTTTCTTAAAATAAAACATAGCTTTTATTGTGCTCATTAAAACATTGCTACACATCAATTGTCCATGTGGTGCACTACAAGGATCAGGACCCAAGCGTTTCAACGTTTAAGTCTTAATCAGTTGTGCATTTACCATTCGAATGGGTCGAATGATAGTCAGAATGGCAAAGGCTCAGCTAATGATCAGCTCCAGGAGATCAAAGACAGTCTTAAGTTACCTGTGAGTACTGTGACAGTTAGAAGACGCCTGTGTGAAGCTAATTTCTTAGCAAGAAGTCCCTGCAAAAAGTACGAAAAGTGGACAGTAGAAGATTGGAAATGGGTGATTTGGAGTAATGAGTCGAAAGTCAATAGACTAGGCTCTGATGAGTGCAAATAGGTCTGGAAAAAACAAGGTAAAAAGGGGCTAACGGATTGAGAAATTGAAGGAACTGTCAAGTTCAGTGGAAGAAGCCTGATGATATGGGGTTGTTTCACAGCCAAAGTCATTGGATCTTTCACCATGATCAATGGTGGTCTCAGTGCTGAAAAATATATATATACTCAAGGAGATGCAACAAAAATTTGAGGAAACGGGCTATCCTCTTGACTTGTTACAACAATCCATGCAATCTCCAATTTGTACACGCACCCCAACATCTAACCGGATCCCGTTTGTACATAAATACCATCCGGCAGCATTCATACTCCATAAAAAAATCTGACAACACTGGAACATTCTTAAAAGCGCCTATCCATCTGTACCTGAATTAAATTATCCTTCCCTCCCATGTTTCAAAAGAGACCCTAATATTAAAGATCGTCTCATCCATGCCGATTTTGGCATGGCAAAAAGCTCGCCATGCCAGGGGTTTCTGGAGACACCAAAGACTGGTACGTTCCTTTGTCATCAGTGCTACCAATGTGGCAACATTCTCCGTGGGAACACCATATATCATCCTCACTTGGGTAAACAATATCCCATCAAAGATTATCACATGATTAATTCCACTTTTGAAGTATGCCTCATCAAGTGCCCCTGTGGCCTTATTTATATAGGTAAAATGACCCAGCCCATTAGGGATCGTATTTCTAAGCACAAGTCCACCATACGCTAAAAGAATTTGCTGCTCCCATTACCATACCATTTTGCATCGGCCAATCATTCAGTGTTTCAATTGAAATTTCAGGTGATTGAGCATGTCCCTCCACCACGACGTGGAGGGGACTGCATTCGCATGCTCAAATACAGGGAGGCCTACTGGATACACAAATTGCAATCTTTAAGTCCTAGAGGTCTTAACAGGGAATTTGACCTCCTCTTGTACACTTGAACGGTTCATAGTTGTGATTACTACGACATTGTTCTACTTAAAGCCCCCTACATGTTTTGTAATAATCTCTTTGAGACTTGTTCCTGTGCCATCACTGTCTCAGCAATGTATATGACCCAATTATGCTAGCTTTTGACTCTGACCATAAGAATTTCCAGTGAATATGTTCGATTCCATTATGATGGTTCTCCCTGAAGATAACTTGATATAAGGTATAGTATTTGCATAAGTACTAATTGATCTATTCATATGTCTAACAAATACCTTGTTATTTTCTAGAATCTGCCTTAACATCCACATTTCCCCTCCTGATTCCCATCCTACACCTCCGGACCATCCCTTACAACCTTGGTTCCACCCATTCTTGTCATCCCCAGTAATGGACGCTATCTGTAGCACTGTGGAACGCATAATATCGGTGGTGGAATGCACTCGGTGCGTCACCTCCGCCCATGTGATCCACCGACATCCAATAAGACCTGTCGATGTCATCGTGGCGTCATTTCCGGTCTCGCAGGTTAGGACCTGCAGGACCGGAAATGACACCACGATGACTGGAGCACATCCACGGCGTATGCATCACACTGACACCAATCCTGGGCTCCTAATTGCCTCTAGATTCTGCCCAATCTCTATTTAAATGCCCTTCTAGCATTTCTCTCCTGGCGCCAAAAGGAACAAACGGTGGATACCGTGCTCCCACTGCCAGGACTTCCTCCTCCACTTTCAGTTTGCACTAGGGGTATTTTTCCCCTGCTTCTACCATTCCTGCTATTAGACTGGTACTTCCATTAAATCTATATACTCACCTTCTTTATGTATCCAGAGCTACCGCTCCTTTGGACACCTGTCCATTACAGGCTCACCGGTTACAATTTACTGGTACGCTTTTCATCCTTTTTTCTTTTTCCTTCCCCTTTTTCCCTGTCCCCATCCCTTTGTACCCATTGACATGTGTTGATTCCTGTCGTTTACTGATATTGTCATTGTTATATTCACTTTGATACATGACTATTTTTACTGTGACCTCACACTTGTACCACCATTTATTTTTGTTTTGTTATTTTATTTTGGTACACTGATGAAGGTTAACTGTGACCAAAACATTTACTTTTATTTTTTGTACTTCATTTCCCCTATTAAAATTTGATAAAGAATCTATTTGAGTCATATGAGTGCCAAGTTTTTCAATATAGACTATTGGCTTTGGACCTTACTTGTGCACCAACCCACTCCAGGAGTGCGGTAGTTTTTTGTATACTCAGTGCTGAGCTATGTGTGAGTATCCAACAAGACAAGTTACTTTGCACACTCCAGTACTATGGGTATGAATAGGATGACATAGTGTTCCAGCAGGACAAAGACCAGAAGCATACATCGAGATTGGCGAAAAAATGGTTCAATGACAATGAAGTAGAGGTGCTGGATTAGCCTCCACAGTCCCCAGACCTCAACCCAATTGAACCCTTATGGGTAGAGTTGAAGAAAAAACTGTATACATACCCAAGTGACTCGACCAGTATGCACCAACTTTGGGAATGTGTAGAAGAGACCTGGGATCAGATTTTGGTCAAGACATAATTGAATCTGATCAAGAGCATGCCCAGAAGGATTCAGGTAGTGTTGAAAGACAAAAATGGATTTATAAAATATTTAAACAATAATAAAAATTTTAATTTAGATTTTTAGGAGCAAAACAGTAACAATGCAGTGACATGACAAGAATCTGCATAACTAATCATAGGCAAAATAGTCGCAAGTCAAATTTATGTATGAGATAGCCAAGATGATTGTCTATAAAATAATGGTAGTCTCATGTTCGAAGTAGTAGTGGATAGTGAGATATAGAGCTTGAAAGTCAAAAGTTCAAAACATTGTTACCCTTTTGCTCATCACTGTATATATAGCGCTGTCCTCAGTAGTGTAGCTACCAGGAGGGCAGAGGGTGAGGTCACCCCAGACCCCTGAATCATAGAGGCCCACCCGAATCTTACACCACTCCAAACTGTATCTCTGTGGGCAGCACACCAATACAGTTCATCTTTACATTCTGAATGGCCTCACTATCTTTGCACCCCATATACTATACAATACCATCAATTTTTGTGTTCCAACAGTCTTAGAGGGATCTATCCACTGTGGGTTAGTGTCAGACCAATAGCGGTGGTTTTGTTTGTTAACTTCACCATTCACAAAAAAGTTTGCCTCATCACTGAACATAATGTTCTGTGTAAACTGAGGGTCCTGTTCCAATTTTTGTTTTGCCCATTCTGCAAATTCAGTGCGCCGATCTGGGTCATCCTAATATCCGCCGAAGGGATGTTTGACTGATGCCACTCTCAAGTGACATGCGGCGAGTTCTACGCTGTGGGCTCTTGCTGAATGAAGCTAGGACAGCCACTGATGTTTCTTCATTAATGACAGTTTTCTTGAGTCCACATTTTGGCAAATCCAACACTGAACCTGTTTCACGAAATTTGGCAAGCAGTTTGCTAACTGTAGCATGGGAGATGGGTGGTCTCGTAGGGTGTCTTGCATTGAAATCTGCTGAAATGACCTGGGTACTGCGTTCATCAAACATCAACACAATTTCTATCCGCTCCTCATGTGTTAACCTCTGCGACATGTCAATGGCTGTAAACAAAGAGAAACTTGTAAGTAACTCATGAAAGAATAAAGTTACGTTAAAACCAAGCACACCATTGTTTTTCTTATGAAATTCTCAATAAGTCTGATGTGTCACATGACCCTTTTCCCAATGAAAAAAATAAAGTTGGATCCAAAATGGCTGACTTCAAAATGGCCACCATGGTCACCACCCATCTGGAAAAGTTTTCCCCCTCCGATATACTAATATGCCACAAACAGGAAGTTGATATCACCAACCATTCCCATTTAATTTAGGTGTATCCATATAAATGGCCCACCCTGTAGTGTCCTCTCCAATTTACTGCCCATTTATCATACAACAGTATATCCACCTCCCAATCCAAAAATAGATATCATCTAATCCTTTGTATTACTTGGATATTTGGGTTATTGTTGTGGATTTATCACTGCTAAAATCAGTAGAAATTACACCTGAATTACATTGTATGGCAGTAATGACATTGTGTCACCTTGTAAAAGGTTTCAGAGGTCAAGGTAGATAATTAAAGTCCATTTCATCTATATGCTAATGAATTGGCTGCGTGACCTGGTCTGGTCCCTTTAAATAACATCTGCTGCTCCTGTTGATGACACCACGGAATGTTGTGGTTTCTGGCTCCGCCCCCTTGCATTATGACATCACACACATTATATAAGGAGCTGCAGAGACAACATTCCATCTGAAAGTTGCAGTTATTGGAGAGAGAGGTAAGTCGGCTCTATGTCACCTCTTGTTGTGTCCTTCATTCTCTTCTTTCATCTATTTCTCATTTATTTTTTATTCATTAAGGATTCTTTATTCTATATAATACAACAGGTCCAAAATAAATACTGAACCCCTCAGATTAGGTGACGTCCATGTTTTACAGCATTTCTTCCAATAGTAAAGACAGATACATCCCGTCACATCCTATATATCCAAGTGCAGAAATGACAGTGATTTACCGATTCTCCATCACATCTTATTGGTTTCTGACTTACTTGCTCATCACATCCATAGAATAGTTATAGAATAATTATAATTGAAAGAATCCCCTCAGCCATAACTGGAACACAACAACTTCTCAATTTTTGGGCCATGTATTGTTTTACAATCATTCAAATCTGGGAGATTAACGTTATATCCTGTAAAGCGAACACATGTAACCTGAAGATGCAGTAATTATGTAATTGTCTGGTGTTATTGAGACATATAGTGATATACAATCCAGATCAAAAATTTAAATCCAACCAATATTGGGAAATACCTGTACAACACCAATGTATATACATATTAGCTCCATATATAGTGAAACTATTTAAATAGTTCCCCATATTGGTAGGATTCCTATTGTTTGATCTCTAGTGTATTGAGCAATGCACTTCAATGGAAGCTGGCAGTAACAGCCACCACTTGGAAGATCACGGAATGTTGGGGTTGTTGATTCCGCCCCCATTAGATACTTCATGTGATGTCACTGAATGTTATGGTTGTTAGCTCTGCCCACATTAGCTCTTATTTTTCATGTCATGGAATGTTCTCGTTGCTGGTTTTGCCCCCATCATCTACTATTTGTAATGTTTTGGTTGTTGGTCCCTGATTTGGCACCCAGATAAGCCAAGCTGAAGGATGATGATAATGGACTTTATCTTGTTACCTCATGAACATTCTTGGTGTTGCCCCTCAGGAGGTGGCCAGTTGACATTTACTTGTGTTCAACTATATAAAGTGTGCTGCTTATCTGATGGTTAGTGCTGCGCTCACTCATTACTAGTGATGGGCGAGCACTAAAATGCTCGGGTGCTCATTGCTTGAGCCAAGCACATTCGAATACTCGGTTGCTCGACTCGAGCAATGAGCCCAATGTAAGTCTATGGGAAATTCAAGCATTTTTCAGGCGGGTCTTCTATACTGTTATTGCATATGCAGTGAGTGGCAGGTCTGCCCAAAATTTGGAAACACCCCAATACCCCTTTGAAAATTTGGATGCACCCCAATACCCCTTTGAAAATTTGGACGCACCCCAAAACCCCTTTGAAGAGACTTAGAGGATGTTCCCATAATTAGGAAGTGGGTCTCCCATACTGTTTGCCTATGCAGTGAATGCAAGGGTTGCCAAAAATTTGGAGGCACTCCAATGCCCCTTGGAAGAGACGTGGAGGTCAGAGGGCCTCCTGAAAACAATGTTCCCATTATTAGGAAGTGGGTCTCCCATTGTGTTTGTCTATGCAGTGAATTCAAGGGTTGCCAAAAATGGGCACTCGGCATGATGGGAGGAAGGAGGTTCAGGGTGAAGAATATGTGGTCCAGACTCACGGCTACTGAGAATTGACCGTGTGGAAGACAGGGTGGTGGTGGTGGTGGCTAAGTGACTGGAAGCATTATCTGCTATCCAACCAATAACCTTTTCACACTGCTCTGTATTCAATAGTGGTGTTCTGCGGTCCCCTATTAATTGGGACAGGAAGGTCGAGCGAGAAGATGTGGGTGTTTGTTGTGGCACAATTTCAGATTGCCCACGACCTTGGCCTCTGCATGCACCATCACATCAACTTCCCCGTCCCTTGCCACGTGCCTTGCCCATCTTAAATGAAGGACAATATCTTCCACGCTCACTACAAATGGCTGAATTTGGAGCGAACTTATATGTGATCCGTGTGACGGACAAACCACAGTTTTAAATAGCTGGCCTGTAGGAGACTATTTTGAACAGCAAACTTGTGTCAATAGCTTCACTGACACACTGAAATTTTTTTAATGGAGGCCAGAAATGGCAGTATTTTCAGTGCAAATATATGTGATCTGTGCGACGGACAAATCACAGTTTTAAATAGCTGGACCTGGCTGTATTCTGCAATGCCAACAAGCAAATATCGCAGAAAAACGGTGTTCTCTGGTTTGCATTTTAAGCAAATAATGAGGATTAAGATCCAAAATAAAATTATTCCTGGCCACTGAGACCTGGGCCTATTTCTAGAAATATTTAACAGCAGCAGCAGCAGCAGACAAAACTGGAATAGAGCCTCTTGTGCTATATGCACTGCAGTCTGCTATATACACTGCCTGCCTGATATCTCTGCAGATGGATTAGTCCTCAGAAGGACTGTTTGTTGAGATGGATATGTGTCTCTAATATCGTTTTGTATACCTACACTAACTAGAAACAAGAAAATCTCTCCCTAGCTCAGCAGCACCTCTCCCTACACTGTCTGATTCTGGAGTGACTGTGACAAGCACGGCGGTGCCAGTTCTGATATAGACCTGATGACGCTGTGCAGCCATCCAATCACTATAATGCCACAACCACCATGGCTGCAGCATTACAATGAGTGGCAGGCAATCCCTGCATGTTGATTGGCGCTCTAAAGAGCACCATATATGCAGGGAGGGGACCCGAGCGCCCGCCGAGCAACCTGGAAATACTCGTCGAGCGCCGAGCATCTCGAGTAGTGAGATGCTCGAGCGAGCACCGAGCAGTAGCGAGCATGCTCGCTCATCACTACTCATTACATGTAAGTGCATTACTCTGTCTGGGTCTCCTACCACATCCAAAATATATTGAACCCCATATTAGAGCCACCACTCCTGAATTTGTCTCTTCCTATCCTACCCCTGGTATATGGGGAGAGATATCTACTCCTGTGGGAGGGATAGTTTATAGTGGCGTGGATGGAGCACACTTGATCACTCCAAAAAATAAACCAGGAGGAGATAGACAGGATGACTGAGGCACAATTGTCACCTCAGGCCTCCACCTATCCTGGACAGGTTGGGAGTTAAACTAGCAAATAAACTAAATAAATATGCTAATATAATGAATGGAATAGTGAAACAATAAGTTCTATTCATACTCTTAATGAGGAGGCTGCTCAGGTTAGGAAGGTAGCCCTTCACAGAATTACCCTTAACTACCTGTTAGCAATTGAAGGTGGAACTTGTGCTGTTATAGCTGAGGAATTCTGCTTCTGGATTGAAGATGCACATGATTAAAATGAGAGAAACATGGACATGGTAAAAGAGCTGCAACAAAAAGCTAGAGACATACATCCAAGGAGGGATGGAATTCCTTCTCCTGGATGGAGTCTATCAGAGTTTGGTTAAACAATATACTCTTAACTTTGCTAAAGCCAATAGTGGTAGTGATAGGATTGATTGTATTCATCTTGATTGCCTGGAAATTATTAATGTGATGTGTTTCTCATTGCAGGAAATGAATTATACTTTGGAATCACTGTCGACACAGACAGAAGAGGACCAATAATATGTCCGCCCCTGATTTTAACCATAGGAAGGATGACACTACAGCTACAGAGGTGACCGTCTGATAGCCTAGCTCGACTACCCACCTCTCCTGAAGACCCTTTCAGCCTTTTGAGACTTGGGTGGAGGACATCATCTCTGAAAATAGGGTCCCAGAGCTGCACCCCAACAGTTTGAGCAGCACTCTCACTCTCCGGAGTGTTTCTTGTGGTGGGATGCAGGTCTGGACAACAGTCGTCTGTCGTCCTTCTATTAGATAGATAGGAATGAATGTATGTGTGTGTATGCTTTAATAAAGATTGAGGAATGCTTAGATGAAATGACAACTATAAGGCAGCCAGGAATGGATGTCAGACATCCCATCATCTATGCAGGCTAGCTGCATACTTCGTGTAGTACGGGCTGTCAAAGGGGTCATTTCACAATAGGCAGGAACATAGGTAGCGCAGGTCTGGACCGCTGTCGTCATCCTATTAGGTAGATAGGAATGAATGTATGTGTGTCTATGCTTTAATACAGATTGAGTGAATGCTTAGATGAAATGACAACTATAAGGCAGCCAGGAATGGATGTCAGACATCCCATCATCTATGCAGACTAGCTGTATACTTTGTGTAGTACGGGCTGTCAAAGGGGTCATTTCACAATAGGCAGGAACATAGTTTGCTAGGTTACATAATGTGTAATAATGAAACTATCAAAGGGTGAGGTACTGTGGAAGAAATGACAATTCCATTGTCCTCCCTTTGATCTTAATATCTCTACATTTTGTATAATAATTAGAAAATGTTCAATAAAAACAATTTGAACAAGAAATAGAATATCTTTTCGTGACTCCTTCATGAACATTGTGTATACTAAATACTAAAATACTGTAAGAGCCGCCCCCGGCTGAGCCAAGCTGAAGGGGGAGAATGGACTTTATCTGGTCACTTCATGAACATTCTTGATGTTGTCCCTCAGGAGGGGCCAGTTGGCATTGTAGATGTGTATAACCTTATAAAATGTGCTGCTTATCTGATGGTTAGTGCTGCGCTCACTCATTACATGTAAGTGCATTACTCAGTCACTAAGCGCTCGCTCACACAGTCATCGATTCTCTCATGCGAGAGAATAGGGCCGATTATGCTGATGTCACTTGGAGCAAACTCTGTCAGAGTTTGAGCCAAGTGTAATCTTAGGCCACGTTCACACATACAGTATTTGGTCAGTATTTTACATTAGTATTTATAAGCCAAAACCAGGAGTGGAACAATCAGAGGAAAAGTATCATAGACACATGTGCACCACTTCTGCATTTTTCACCCACTCCTGGTTTTGGCTTACAAATGCTGATATAAAATACTGACCAAATACTGAACATGTGAACGTTGCCTTAGTGTGATCTAACTCTGTTGCATAAGAGAATCGTATCATAGGTGCGGAAAAGACAGAGAACTTTTTAGTTCTCCATCTTCTCTATTCTCTGTGTCCACGGTAATGGGACTGCACTTGGATGACATCCGAGTGCAGTCTGATATTTTACAAGCATGCTACAATTTTTTTTCTCATGCCGTATCTACATGAGAAAAAAATTGCAGATCTGCACTGCCCCGTATTATAACATTGGGCCTACTGCTACCTGATAAAACATCGGATAGCACTCAGCTATGTTATATTGTCCTGTGAGCGGGCCCTTATTGTAATAAACTAACTTTCTTTTCCCTTGCAACAGCTGTCATAACATTGGTTTATTATCCAATCATGACCCCCGTCTATTACTGAGAGCTGTAGAAGACCATGTACACTCCAGCAGTAATCATTTACATTTCCTTTGTGTAATATGATTAGAGTTGAGCCACCCCCCCGTAGTGTTCAGGTTCGGTTCGGTTCGTAGAACACCGGTATGTTCGCCGAACTGTTCGTCGAACACCGTTAAAACCAATGGCAGGCAAACAAAAACACATAGAAACACATAGAAAACACCTTCAAAGGTGTCCAAAAGCTGACAAACTGCTCAGAAGACACAACTAACACATGGAAAAGTGACAAGTACATATAGTCATGCGAAAAGAAAAGAGGTGGAGGAGTAAAAGGAGGGGGAGACACAGATATAGGCATGTCATGCCCTTCTAAAATCAAGAAAGGCTGGAGTAAAAATCTAAAATCAGCCTACCAACACCCAGACGTCGTGACAAGAAAATTAAAAAAAGAAATATCTTTAGGTAGAATGGCGGTTCCATTCAGAACACTTTCCTTACAAGACGTAGTGGTATCCCCGTTGGGAGTCGTGCCAAAAACGGAACCCAATACATTCGGACTAATCCACCATTTGTCATATCCAAGGGGCAGGTCAGTAAACGACATCAACGTGGAACCAGGAACAGTAGTATATACTGTACATCCTTTGACAAGGCAATCAGGCGGGTCAAGAAGTTGGGAAGGGCCACCCTAATGGCCAAAACAGACGTTGAGGGGGCGCCTATTGGGCTGCTTCTGGGAAGGAGCATACTATATAGATCGCTGTTTGCCCATGGGGTTCTCCAGATCCTGCTCACTATTTGAGGCGTTTAGTTGCTTCCTCGAATGGGTTGTCATGGACGTTTCTAAGGGGGCACATATTATCCATTACCTCGACAACTTCTTATGCCTGGGCCCAAAAGATTCACCACAGTGTGAATACACGCGGCAGTCCACCTGTGAGAAGGAGAGAGCTGGAGGGAGAGCGGACACCACAGAGCCGAGGAGTTACATTGATGACATCTTAATAATCTGGACTGAGTCTGAACGAGAACTTCTAAATTTCCATGACGAATTCAATACATTTCATCCCACCATAAACTTGACATTGGACTACTCAAAAACGGAAATCAACTTCCTGGATATCACCATAAAAATTCAAAATGGTTCAATCCAGACCTCGGTGTATTGGAAACCTATTGACCATCCCACACACCTCAGACGGGGACAGCTGTCACCCAAAATACATTAAAAAGTCCATCGTCTACAGTCAGGCCCTTAGATATAATTGTATCTGTTCCAGCCCAAAGGACAGGGATAACCACTTAAACCATGTTAAAAAAGACAATTTTAAATCAAGGCTACCACCCCACCTCCTTTGATGATCAGATCATTAGGGCCACAAGGATCCCTAGAAGTCAATTACTTCAATACGGAGAAAAAGAGGAAAATAATTGTCTTCCTCTGGTGGTGACCTACAACCCACAGCTTGAGGTACTAAGAAAAACTGCTAAAAAACATCATATCCTAGGGTTTGGAGCGGATGGATTCTGTTTCAGGACTCACCTGATTTTCATGACCTATTCTAATAGTTTCAACAGATGCTTGCGATTGGGTTCATAATTAGTCACAACGGCATAAGGACCCCCCCTCCCACTCTCCCTTGACCCTCTGTCTTTTCTTCTCTCTTTTCTCCCTCCTTTTCTTTTTTCTTTTTATATGGGCTTTTCAGATACAATATAGAAATTGCCTCAACATATGATCCTCTTATAGGCGGATATCTTATAAACATTATATTGTTCAATACACTATCATTTGAATTGTTATTTGAAAAAAGTGACACCATTTGAACTTTGGACATATTTTATATGTCTATTTTGTTATATTTTCTTCAAAGTCGAATACAAAACAATAAATTTTTTCTTGATCTGCAAACTGTAAAATGATTCATAATTAATTCTTAATTGATGTTGAATTGATATTTAATAAAACAGATTGAATATAAAAACTTCATATCCTATACAAAAGTGATTGGCATAATTATAAAAGGAGAAGAAAAGAAAAAATGTGTTTGAAAGCACTCAGGATCACCAAAAATACAAATAAATAATAATATTGAAGTTTATTAAACAAAGAAAAAAACAAAACAATTAAAAACACTTAAAGGGAATCTGTCATCCCCTGGGACCTATCAGACCACTAATATGGGCATACAGGTGATAGAAATGTGAATCTATACTTACCTGTATGGCCCATATTGGCGGTCTTGTGGCTGTGAAATTGCTTTTTATTACTTGTGGGTTATGCTGTGTTTCTGTCCGGGGGACGTGAAGAAATCCCACCTACTTTTTTAATTAAAATATTTCTCCCCTCCCCTGCACGTCACAGAGCCCTGTGACGTGCAGTACCCATGGCCGGATCCTGCGCCTGCGCACTTGACCTGTTATTTCCCTGCCGTCTGTGTACAAGTGTAGAGCAGGGATCTAGTGCGCAGGCGCCGGGAAGTCAGAGTGACTCGCCTGCGCACAAGTTCCCTGCTCTACACTTGTAGATCCGGCCATGGGAACTGTGACGGGAAGGGGAGGAGAGAAATATCTTAATTAAACTGTGACGGGCAGGGGAGGTGAGAAATATTTTAATTAAACAAGTAGGTGGGATTTCTTCCCGTCCCCCGGACGGGAGCACAGCGTAACCAACAAGTAATAAAAAGCAATTTCACAGCCGCAAGACTGCTAATATGGGACATACAGGTAAGTATAATACCTCATCTAATTGATACATATAAATATCAAACAACCTCCTCCTATGTATCAGGTGCCAAAATATCTAAAGCTACTCTGGACAAGCAGTTTGTGACGCCCTCCCTGAGCCGTTTGGGGGGTGTACTCAGACGGCGGGCCGGTGGTATGGTGTGGTGGGATGTCGTCGTGGCCGTGGCCCGATCCGTGCCCAGGGCTGTCACAATAAAAAGATGGGCTTTTGGATGAGTGGTTGTTCGACTACGCCACCTGTGGTTTCTGGTGAAGGCCACCAGCACTGCAACAGTCCTCTGAGGCTGATGTTCTGACAGCTTGGTTGGTACTACTCCCCACAGGTGGAGCGGCGCCTCAGGGCAGCGTAAGAAGAGAGAGGGGGTATACAGAGTAGAGCGCTGGCGGGTGCAGAGCCGCGGAGGAATGAACAGTCAGAGGCAGTAATTGAAGTCATCCAAGTCTTTACTCACAGTTGTGCTTTCTCAGCTCAGAGCTTCTCTCTGCTGTCACACGGCGAGCTGTGGCCGCCAGGGTGGGGTTCAGCACACTACGGGTAGTTCAGGTGCACTTGACAGGACCCACGCTCTAGCGTGTTCCTCTCTCTGGTTGTACTTGTACCGCCTTGTGTCCCCCACTGAGTCCCGTACAGGTACTGCGATGTCCTATATGGGTAACTTGTAGCTCCCGGACAGACTGGGTGCCCTTTTTGGTGACTGTGGTGTGAACGTGGTGTTAGGCAGGGTCCCTCTGGATAAACGCAGATTAAGGAATACAGGTGGCAACTCTGCTCCGTCCGTATCCCCCTGGGATCCACTTAAGCTTCCAGACTTTTCTGACAGGGACGTGAAGTGCAAAGTCAGATAATCGGGGACCGGTACCCCCTCTTGCGGCAGGGTCTCTCTAGCAGGGCCAGAATAAGGGTTGCAGGTGGCAACTCCACTCCGTCCGCACCCCCCTGAGATCCTTTTGCCTGTGGAGCTTTTCTCCTCTGCTCCCCTCCTGGGCCTTCTTGGTTGGACTCTGACCGGGGACAGAGCCGGCTATAACTCAACTCTGCCCCAATCCCCCGTCTCGAGGCCTGAGACCGGGAACCGCAGACCCCTGAGCCGGCCGCAGCCTTGTGCTGTCAGACCGTCTCAAAGACTCACGACTAAAGACACGGTTATAAAATTGGCCTCTGATTATTTATGATTCTATTAAGTGCTACAGTAAAGTGCTTCCTCCACGCTCAATCACTACATGGTTCCCCCTGACTATTGGTTCCCCCCAACTCCTCTATTCGAGGTCGGGGCAGCACTATGGTGCTTTATACCTCCCTGCAGAACGGGAGTGGTGTAGTGCTGAGAGTGTGGTTGGGGTCCTGTGTGGTGCTCCATCCTTACCTCGGAGAGGAGATACCACACCTCGTTCTGAGGTGCTGTACCCCTGTGGCCACTGAACCCTCAGGGGCGCCACATTCCCCCCTGGTGAAACACAGCACGTCCGCGGGCTGCAATAGAGTAAAAGATTGGTACATTTCAAACATTCAAAAAATTTTAAATGCTTTGTAAACAATAAACAATCTTCCCTTTATGGGAGGCTCAGATACTTTAACGTTACAGGATATATGGTATCAACATATTCAACATTAAAGAGACATTATGCATGTAGAAAAATATTATAGAAAAAGTGTTAGCTCAGCAGCATGAGGGACCTGTCCAAAACCCTCAACGTAAGCCCTGGGGTGGCTGCAGGGCATGAAGATCCCGAGTTGGACCTCCAGTAGAGCCACAACCAGACAGGTTTTGCTTCTGAGGTCAGAGGTAGAGATGATTTCGCATAAAACCAATAGGGGGCACCTAAATAGGTGCAAACTATGTACAATGTTAGTATGTCTACTGCTCAATGTCCGCAGGGACAAATGTTTGTTTCAGATAAACCGGGTGTAAAGATGAGCATGAAAACAAATAAAAGTTCACACAACAGGGAGGTGTATCCGCCGGGGCTGCTCAACAGTGGGATCCCCACCGGGGAAAAGGCTCGTACTTGCCGACGGAGCCTGACCGGTCCTATGTGACCAGGTGCGTGGGGGCATCTTCTTTAAACACCCTGTGAACATCCAGGGCATACCACCCACGCTCCCCGTGGTGGCGGGTGAAGGACACCAGATCACCCGGGTAAAGATTCCGGCCAGGGTGGCCCTGCTCCAGCTGCAGCCCGACGTCCCTCCGGTTGACGAAGACGTCCCAGTTAAACTGTGGGCTACGGATGAAGCCCCATCCTGCCTCCTGGTGGAAGCGCACGATAAGGCCTTCCTCCCGGGGGCTTGGACGGAGGGCCTCCGCCTGATGGGCCTTTGTTTTAGCAGCTTTGGCGTGTCCAGGCGCTCACAGCGGATCCTCCTCTCTCGCCGCTCCTTCTCGAGCTGAAGGAGCTCCTTACGGCAGAACTGCTTCCACCTCCGCGCTTCAGACAGGGTCTTCCTGAGGAAGCCCATCAGGTCCCACCCCCTGGTTGTCCCAGGAAACTCTTCTGCTGCCAGGCAGGCGACCGGAGGTGCGGGCAGCGGCAATAACAGGGGGCGTTGCTGGCCCTCAATTGGTGCGGACCGGCCTGGGTTGGGGCAGGTGTGCACCCAGGAGAGTGCAGGGTTCTCCGGATTGGGAGTCGGGAGGCATAGTAGGCCTCCGGGAGTGGCGGTGGCTTGGGCCTCGACCTCCAGAGCCATGAGTTGCACCCAAACGATGGCGCCCGGGGACAGGGGTGACGGCAGGAGATCTAGGAGGGCTTCGGTGCATCCCGCGCCCGGGATAGGGGTTTCGGTCTTACCCGCTCTTGGGCTGCACAGGGCCTCCTGGGCTTCCTCCGCCTGGGCTGGGGCCTCAGTAGTCAGGCGCGACGAGCTTTGGTGGCGGGCCTTGATCTTGCGCAGCACCTCTTCCCTCCATTCGGCAGCGGCCAGTTGTTGGGTCTCTTCGACCCTCCGGGTCAGATCCTGCGTTTCACCGCGGAGGAACTCGGCCTCCTCCACGGTCAGGTGTATTCCCTCCATAGTGAGGGAGGTGGCAGCTGGTGGGCCAGCGACTGAGGGCATCTCCTTCGAGGCGTCCATCTCTGCTGCAGGGTGCGGTCTCTCTGGACTTGTTGTGGCTACACCCTGTCTCCTCCTCCTTTTGGGGCGGCTCCAGGGCGGCTGGCTGACGGGCACTCCTTGGGACGTCCCATCCATCTTGACGGACACTACTATGCGGACAGTCTCTGATGCAAGGGGCGGTCTGTATTTTTGGCGCCATTGGGGAGCCAGGCCCACGATAGGAGGTCTTAGGTGGCTGTCGTTTTTGCACATAATGGCGTCCGTTGTTCTTGGGCGGACGCCAAATTGAGTGTATAAAGACAGTCTTTTGTGAAACGCGCACAGTACCCGGCGGCAATGGGGATTAACTTCTTCCGCTGCTGCGGGCACGCAATCCTGCCGACTACGCCATGTTTGTGATGCCCTCCCTGAGCCGTTTGGGGGGTGTACTCAGACGGCGGGCCGGTGGTATGGTGTGGTGGGATGTCGTCGTGGCCGTGGCCCGATCCGTGCCCATGGCTGTCACAATAAAAAGATGGGCTTTTGGATGAATGGTTGTTCGACTACGCCACCTGTGGTTTCTGGTGAAGGCCACCAGCACTGCAACAGTCCTTTGAGGCTGATGTTCTGGCAGCTTGGTTGGTACTACTCCCCACAGGTGGAGCGGCGCCTCAGGGCAGCGGAAGAAGAGAGAGGGGGTATACAGAGTAGAGCGCTGGCGGGTGCAGAGCCGCGGAGGAATGAACAGTCAGAGGCAGTAATTGAAGTCATCCAAGTCTTTACTCACAGTTGTGCTTTCTCAGCTCAGAGCTTCTCTCTGCTGTCACACGGCGAGCTGCGGCCGCCAGGGTGGGGTTCAGCACACTCCGGGTAGTTCAGGTGCACTTGACAGGACCCACGCTCTAGTGTGTTCCTCTCTCTGGTTGTACTTTTACCGCCTTGTGTCCCCCACTGAGTCCCGTACAGGTACTGCGATGTCCTATATGGGTAACTTGTAGCTCCCGGACCGACTGGGTGCCCTTTTTGGTGACTGTGGTGTGAACGTGGCGTTAGGCAGGGTCCCTCTGGATAAACGCAGATTAAGGAATACAGGTGGCAACTCTGCTGCATCCGTATCCCCCTGGGATCCAATTAAGCCTCCAGACTTTTCTGACAGGGATGTGAAGTGCAAAGTCAGATAATCGGGGACCGGTACCCCCTCTTGCGGCAGGGTCTCTCTGGCAGGGCCAGAATAAGGGTTGCAGGTGGCAACTCCACTCCGTCCACACCCCCCTGAGATCCTTTTGCCTGTGGAGCTTTTCTCCTCTGCTCCCCTCCTGGGCCTTCTTGGTTGGACTCTGACCGGGGACAGAGCCGGCTATAACTCAACTCTGCCCCAATCCCCCGTCTCGAGGCCTGAGACCGGGAACCGCAGACCCCTGAGCTGGCCGCAGCCTTGTGCTGTCAGACCGTCTCAAAGACTCACGACTAAAGACACAGTTATAAAAATGGCCTCTGATTATTTATGATTCTATTAAGTGCTACAGTAAAGTGCTTCCTCCATGCTCACTCACTACATGGTTCCCCCTGACTATTGGTTCCCCCCAACTCCTCTATTCGAGGTCGGGGCAGCACTATGGTGCTTTAGACCTCCCTGCAGAACGGGAGTGGTGTAGTGCTGAGTGTGTGGTTGGGGTCCTGTGTGGTGCTCCATCCTTACCTCGGAGAGGAGATACCACACCTCGTTCTGAGGTGCTGTACCCCTGTGGCGACTGAACCCTCAGGTTCGCGGGCTGCAATAGAGTAAAAGATTGGTACATTTCAGACATTCAAAAAATTTTAAATGCTTTGTAAACAATAAACAATCTTCCCTTTATGGGAGGCTCAGATAATTTAACGTTACAGGATATATGGTATAAACATATTCAACATTAAAGAGACATTATGCATGTAGAAAAATATTATAGAAAAAGTGTTAGCTCAGCAGCATGAGGGACCTGTCCAAAACCCTCAACGTAAGCTCTGGGGTGGCTGCAGGGCATAAAGATCCCAAGTTGGACCTCCAGTAGAGCCACAACCAGACAGGTTTTGCTTCTGAGGTCAGAGGTAGAGATGATTTTGCATACAACCAATAGGGGGCACCTAAATAGGTGCAAACTATGTACAATGTTAGTCTGTCTACTGCTCAATGTCCGCTGGGACAAATGTTTGTTTCAGATAAACCGGGTGTAAAAAGGAACATGAAAACAAATAAAAGTTCACACAACAGGGAGGTGCATCCTCCGGGGCTGCTCAACAGTGGTATCCCCACTGGGGAAAAGGCTCGTGCTTGCCGACGGAGCCTGACCGGTCCTCTGCGACCAGGTGTGTGGATGCATCTTCTTTAAACACCCTGTGGACATCCAGGGCATACCACCCACGCTCCCCGTGGTGGCGGGAGTAGGACACCAAATCACCCGGGTAGAGGTTCCGGCCAGGGTGGCCCTGCTGCAGCCGCGACTCGACGTCCCGCCGGTTGACGAAGACGTCCCGGTTAAACTGTGGGCTACGGATGAAGCCCCATCCTGCCTCCTGGTGGAAGCGCACGATAAGGCCTTCCTCCCGGGGGCTTGGACAGATGGCCTCCGCCTGACGGGCCTTTGTTGTAGCAGCTTTGGCGCGCACCTCCAGGCGCTCACAGCGGATCCTCCTCTCTCGCCGCTCCTTCTCGAGCTGGAGGAGCTCCTTATGGCAGAACTCCTCCCACCTCCGCGCTTCAGACAGGGTCTCCCGGAGGAAGCCCATCAGGTCCCCCCCCTGGTTGTTCCAGGCAAACTCTTCTGCCGCCGGGCAGGCGACTGGAGGTGTGGGCAGCGGCAATAACAGGGGGCGTTGCGGGCCCTCTATTGGTGTGGACCGGTCCGGGTTGGGGCAGGTGTGCACCCAGGAGAGTGCAGGGTTCTCCGGATTGGGAGTCGGGAGGCATAGTAGGCCTCTGGGAGTGGCGGTGGCTTGGGCCTCGACCTTCAGAGCCATGAGTTGCACCCAAACGATGGCGCCCAGGGACAGGGGTGACGGCAGGAGATCTAGGAGGACTTCGGTGCATCCCGCGCCCGGGATAGGGGTTTCGGCCTTACCCGCTCTTGGGCTGCACAGGGCCTCCTGGGCTTCCTCTGCCTGGGCTGGGGCCTCAGTAGTCAGGCGCGACGAGCTCTGGCGGCGGGCCATGATCTTGCGCAGCACCTCTTCTCTATATTCGGCAGCGGCCAGTTGTTGGGCCTCTTCGACCCTCTGGGTCAGATCCTGCATTTCACCGCGGAGGAACTCGGCCTCCTCCACGGTCAGGTGTATTCCCTCCATAGTGAGGGAGGTGGCAGCTGGTGGGCCAGCGACGGAGGGCATCTTCTTCGCGGCGTCCATCTCTGCTGCAGGGTGCGGTCTCTCTAGACTTGTTGTGGCTACACCCTGTCTCCTCCTCCTTTTGGGGCGGCTCCGGGGCGGCTGGCTGATGGGCACTCCTTGGGACGTCCCATCCATCTTGACGGACACTACTATGCGGACAGTCTCTGATGCAAGGGGCGGTCTGTATTTTTGGCACCATTGGAGAGCCAGGCCCACGATAGGAGGTCTTAGGTGGCTGTCGTTTTTGCACATAATGGCGTCCGTTGTTCTTGGGCGGACGCCACATTGTGTGTATAAAGACAGTCTTTTGTGAAACGAGCACAGTACCCAGCGGCAATGGGGATTAACTTCTTCCGTTGCTGCGGGCACGCAATCCTGCCGACTACGCCAAGTTTGTGATGCCCTCCCTGAGCCGTTTGGGGGGTGTACTCGGACGGCGGGCCGGTGGTATGGTGTGGCGGGATGTCGTCGTGGCCGTGGCCCAGTCCGTACCCAGGGCTGTCACAATAAAAAGATGGGCTATTGGATGAGTGGTTGTTCGACTACGCCACCTGTGGTTTCTGGTGAAGGCCACCAGCACTGCAACAGTCCTCTGAGGCTGATGTTCTGGCAGCTTGGTTGGTACTACTCCCCACAGGTGGAGCGGCGCCTCAGGGCAGCGGAAGAAGAGAGAGGGGGTATACAGAGTAGAGCGCTGGCGGGTGCAGAGCCGCGGAGGAAAGAACAGTCAGAGGCAGTAATTGAAGTCATCCAAGTCTTTACTCACAGTTGTGCTTTCTCAGGTCAGAGCTTCTCTCTGCTGTCACACGGCGAGCTGCGGCCGCCAGGGTGGGGTTCAGCACACTCCGGGTAGTTCAGGTGCACTTGACAGGACCCACGCTCTAGTGTGTTCCTCTCTCTGGTTGTACTTGTACCGCCTTGTGTCCCCCACTGAGTCCCGTACAGGTACTGCAATGTCCTATATGGGTAACTTGTAGCTCCAGGACCGACTGGGTGCCCTTTTTGGTGACTGTGGTGGGAACGTGGCGTTAGGCCGGGTCGCTCTGGATAAACGCAGATTAAGGAATACAGGTGGCGACTCCGCTCTGTCCGTATCCCCCTGGGATCCACTTAAGCCTCCAGACTTTTCTGACAGGAACGTGAAGTGCAAAGTCAGATAATCGGGGACCGGTACCCCCTCTTGCGGCAGGGTCTCTCTGGCAGGGCCAGAATAAGGGTTGCAGGTGGCGACTCCGCTCCGTCCGCACCCCCCTGAGATCCTTTTGCCTGTGGAGCTTTTCTCCTCTGCTCCCCTCCTGTGCCTTCTTGGTTGGACTCTGACCGGGGACAGAGCCGGCTATAACTCAAGTCTGACCCAATCCCCCGTCTCGAGGCCTGAGACCGGGAACCGCAGACCCCTGAGCCGGCCGCAGCCTTGTGCTGTCAGACCGTCCCAAAGACCCAAGACTAAAGACACGGTTATAAAAATGGCCTCTGATTATATATGATTCTATTAAGTGCTAAAGTAAAGTGCTTCCTCCACCCTCACTCACTACATGGTTCCCCCTGACTTTTGGTTACCCCCAGCTCCTCTATTCTGGGTCGAGGCAGCACTATGGTGCTTTAGACCCCCCTGCAGAACAAGATTGGTGTAGTGTTGAGTGTGTGGTTGGGGTCCTGTGTGGTGCTCCATCCTTACCTCGGAGAGGAGATACCACACCTCGTTCTGAGATGCAGTACCCCTGTGGCGACTGAACCCTCAAGGGCGCCACAAATGTAACACCAAATGTGTAAAGAGGGTCCAATGCCCCTGCGATATCCAAGTCCAGTTCAATCTATTTTAGCTAGCACATATAAAGTACATCTATGCATAGGTATAAATAGCAATTGAAAAAAAGTGCATGTGACAGGGGGCAATGTAGAAAATTAATAATGCCAGCAAATCCAAAGTTCATATAAAAGCACAGGTCTAGTAGTTCAAAGCTCAAATAGTCTATAGTAGAAAAAGACCTGTACTGAAACACAGTCTACCTGTTAGTAGACAGCACAGAACCCACTTATACAATACAAGCAGAATGGTTGCTGATAGACCTGTGCATCATCAGTGGCTTCTGGTAGACCTGTACATGATCAAATGGATGAGGGAAGAGCCTGTTCTCCTGTTATGTATATGCTCCTGCCCCAGCATCAGCACATCAAACTCCATAAAACAGACACATTACCTTTGCAGATGATTTTTTTGTGTTTACCAGTGTAATCAGACCCAAATTTAAAATAATGCTTTGTAAAAATAATATCAAGAAGTCACATCAAAACTCCAATCTTCATATCAGATCCAGTGTTATCTTGGTATAATTTATTACGTATAACAGTAAATCCTTTATCATTTTGAACACAAGTATATCAACTTTTTAAATCTAAAGAACAAATCAAAGTGACTTCTGAGATATCCAGAGTATTAATACACTGCAAAAATCATTTGTAGCTAATGATAGGTGCATTTGTATCCTTATATCAAGATAAGTCTTTGTCTAATGCCAAGATGTCTCATGTTCTATGGACTTTGATTAAAATTTGGGCAAACAAGTCCTTGTGAACTTAGGGTTAAAATATTGATTCTTCAGTCTATATTTAATGCTATCGCCATTATTTTTTACTAGATGGATGGCATTGAATTGAAGTAAAAAGAATATTGCATAATTATTTACCTATCATTAGAACGAGGGACTGGAGATTTCCATTCCCAATAAATCTCCAATCACAATCCACTGCTCTTCTTGGCACAATATATGCATCTGCATCATGTGCACATAAGTATTGGAAGACGACCACCATACCAACTACCACTGCATAAACTAAACTACTATCAGTTCCCAGTGGAGACGTGGCTGTGCTAATTTCATCTTATAATTTATTTATGTTAGTGAACAAACCTTGATTGTGAGAAAAGTAAAATGCGATTCCGCAGCTGCCAATTCAGAGATGGAGACTAGGCCAGCAATATCCAATCACTCCACTGGCAGAACAGGCTACAATATATCAACATAATTCATTTCTGGCATTCAGAAAATATTTGGGAGCAGAATTGTAAAGATTAATGTAGGATTTAGTTTGGAGTGGATATTTATTGTAAGAAACAAACATGATGTGAGTCATGTCTTAAAATCATTTCACTTTAAAGTAATTTTTCTTAAATGGTCACTGTGCTTTCAGACCACTAGATCTCATTTGATGTATTATGGGCAAAAACCCAAAGAGATGAACTTTAATATAAGTTGGTGTGCATGCAGCATGTAAGCGTGTGTTCACACTGGCCACCAAACAGACAAAACCCAAGATAAAAACATAATAAGCAAATACCCCGCAGTAAATAGATAAATATCAATAGTGCATGAAAATAATATAGGATGCTTAATTAACATAATTTTGATTTAAAAAAAAGTAAAAGCCACCCCACACGTCAAGGTGACCCTATTCGGGACAGTCCTAACCTCTATTATTAAAAGCTTACCATTTGTCAAGTGACGTACATTTGAATAAGTCCAATATGACTAACCAGATTAATTACAGGTTTTGGTATAAATTATATTACCACATGTCAAACAATTTACCAGTTGGTGCAGTAGATTCTAAGAAAACCAACAGATGCAGCATTGATGATCTACATGTTTTGAGTCTGTGTATTTGAATAATTAATTGAAAGGGGGTGTGTTCAAAATAATAGCAGTGCGGAGTTCAATTAGTGAGGTCAATCATTCTGTGAAGAAACAGCTGTGAATCAGGTGGCCCTTATTTAAGGGTGAAGCAAGTATTTGTGTACATTTCTCCTTGAAAGCCTGATAAATATGGTTCGTTCGAGACAGTGTTCAGAAGAAATGCGTACTTTGATTAAAAAGTTGATTGGAGAGGGTAAAAGTTATAAAGAAGTGCAGACAATGATAGGCTGTTCAGCTAAAATGATCTGCAATGCTTTAAAATGGAAGACTACCATTCGAATGAGAAAAAAGGAAAGGATGATCCAGCATATCAGGCTAGTTTCTTAAAATAAAACATAGCTTTTATTGTGCTCATTAAAACATTGCTACACATCAATTGTCCATGTGGTGCACTACAAGGATCAGGACCTACGCGTTTCAACGTTTAAGTCTTAACCACTTCGCACCAGAGCCTGTTTTTGCCTTCGTGACCGGGACAATTTTTTCAATTCTGACCACTGCCAGTTTATGAAGTAATTACCCTGGAACGCTTCAACGTATTCCCCTGATTCTGAGAATGTTTTTTCGTGACATATTGTACTTCATGATAGTGGTAAAATTTCTTCGATATCACTTGCGTTTATTTGTGAAAAAATCGGAAATTTGGCGAAAATTTTGAAAATTTTGCAATTTTCAAACTTTGAATTTTCATGCCCTTAAATCAGAGAGATATGTCACACAAAATAGTTAATAAATAACATTTCCCACATGTCTACTTTACATCAGCACAATTTTGGAACCCAAATTTTTTTTGTTAGGGAGCTATAAGGGTTAAAAGTTGACCAGCGATTTCTCATTTTTCCAACAAAATTTACAAAAACATTTTTTTAGGGACCACATCATATTTGAAGTCACTTTGAGGGGTCTTTATGACAGAAAATACCCAAAAGTTACACCATTCTAAAAACTGCACCCCTCAAGGTGCTCAAAACCACATTCAAGAACTTTATTAACCCTTCAGGTGCTTCACAGGAATTTTTGGAATGTGGAAGAAAAAAATTAACATTTAACTTTTTTCACAAAAATGTTACTTTAGACCCAATTTTTTTATTTTCACAGGGGTAACATGAAAAAATGGACCCCAAATTTTTTTGTGCAATTTCTCTTGAGCGTGCTGATACCCCATATGTGAGGGAAAACCACTGTTTGGGCGCACGGCAGGGTTCGGAAGGGAAGGAGCGCCATTTGACTTTTTGAATGTAAAATTTGTCTGAATAATTAGCGGACGCCATGTTGCGTTTGGAGAGCTCCTGATGTGCCTAAACAGTGGAAACCCCCCACAAGTGACACCATTTTGGAAACTAGACCCCTTAGGGAACTTATCTAGATGTGTGGTGAGCACCTTGAACCCCAAGGTGCTTCACAGAAGTTTATAATATTGAGCTGTAAAAATAAAATTTTCACATTTTTCCCACAAAACCGTTTTTCATCCCTTAATTTTGCATTATCATAAGGGTAATAGGATAAATTGCACCATGAAATTTGTTATGCAATTTCTCCTGAACACGCTGATACCCCATATGTGGAGGCAAATTACTGTTTGGGCACATGGCAGGGTTTGAAAGGGAAGGAGCGCCATTTGACTTTTTGAATGTAAAATTTGTTTGAATAATTAGCGGACGCCATGTCACATTTGGGGAGCCCCTAATGTGCCTAAACAGTGGAAACCCCCCACAAGTGCCACCATTTTGGAAACTAGACCCCTTAGGGAACTTATCTAGATGTGTGGTGAGCACCTTGCACCCCCAGCTGCTTCACAGAAGTTTATAATATTGAGCCGTAAAAATAAAATTTTCACATTTTTCCCTCAAAAAATGTTTTTCATTCCCTAATTTTGTATTATCATAAGGGTAACAGGATAAATTGCACCACGAAATTTGTTGTGCAATTTCTCCTGAACACGCCGATACCCCATATGTGGAGGCAAATTACTGTTTGGGCACATGGCAAGGTTTGAAAGGGAAGGAGCGCCATTTGACTTTTTGAATGTAAAATTTGTTTGAATAATTAGCGGACGCCATGTCACATTTGGGGAGCCCCTAATGTGCCTAAACAGCGGAAACCCCCCACAAGTGCCACGATTTTGGAAACTAGACCCCTTAGGGAACTTATCTAGATGTGTGGTGAGCACCTTGCACCCCCAGCTGTTTCACAGAAGTTTATAATATTGAGCCGTAAAAATAAAATTTTCACATTTTTCCCATAAAAAATGTTTTTCATTCCCTAATTTTGCATTATCATAAGGGTAACAGGATAAATTGCACCATGAAATTTGTTGTACAATTTCTCCTGAGTACGCCGATACCCCATATGTGGGGGAAAACCACTGCTTTGGTGTACGGCAGGGTTCGGAAGAGAAAGAAGCGCTATGTTGGCTGGGATAGGCAGCAGACACCATGTCACATTTGAGAGCCCCTGACATGCCAAAACAGCAGAAACCCCCACAAGTGACCCCATTTTGTAAACTACACCTCTCAAGGAATTCATCTAGGGAAGTAGTGAGCATTTTTTAATTTTTAAATTTATACCATTGGGCAGTGAAAAAAGCATAATTATATTTTTACCACAAAAAAATGTTTTACCCTCAGATTTTACATTTTCACACAGGGCAATGGGTAAAAATGGTGCCGAAATGTGTCACACAATTTCTTCTAAAAGTGTCAATACCCCATATGTGGCTGTATCGTACCATTTAGCCATACGGTGAGATTTGAGGGGGAAGGAGCGCTATTTGACAATTGGAGAACAAATTATTGTAGAATAGGCATTTGGATTTGGGAGCACAAAATTTTCTGAATTTCTTTTGGGGGGCAAGGACCATTTTGCTTTTCCAGAGCCTTTCTGCTACCAGTAACTTGGAAGTCCCTTATATTTTTAACAGATGATGGACCTGAGTGGGGACTAGCTTTTTTTGAGGACTGAGTTGAAGCTTTTATTGGGAACATTTTACGTAACATTTATCCGGCGCTCTAGGCTGAGCACTTACATCGGGGTTTCCATCTAATTTTCCAAGTGATGTAATTCAGATGAAACCCCTGCGGGATCCATTCACTGTAATGAGGCAGCAGAGTTACTCTGGACTCCGTCTGGCCTCTGTTTAGTGGTGTCCTTTTTTTCAGAAGTGCACAAAACTGTGGCCAACCGCACTTTTATGCACGCCTAAAACAAATGACACCATGGGATCCCAGGCTAGACGGCATCCACAGTGGCCTATATCTGCCTCATTACAGGGAATCTTCCATCATGGGTTCTGGCTGAATCACGTATTTCAGAGATTTACACGGAAACTCTGGTGTAAGTGCTCAGCGCAGAGCACAGGATAAATGTGAGCAGAGCCTTACTGGGATCTTTGGGAGCCATAATAAACAAATCAGTAGCAGGTGAATAATATTTGTTTTATTTATTTTTTATGCCGTTCCTCGTGTGATATAACTGATTAGATTACTTTATTCTTTGGGTCGGTGCGATTACAGAGATACCAGATTTATATCGGGTTTTTATGATTGACAGCTGTCACACACTAAAATACGCTTTTTTGCAAAATCTAGTTTTTGCATCACCATATTTTGAGAGCTATAATTTTTCCATATTTCGGCCGATAGAGTCATGTTACGGCTTGTTTTTTGCGGGACGAGTTGACAATTTTATTGGAATCATTTTTGGGCACGTGACATTTTTTGATCGCTTTCTATTCCGTTTTTTGGGAGGTAAAGTTAACAAAAACAAACACTTCAGGAATTGTTTTTTGAGGTTTTTTTTATGCCGTTCTGCGTGTGGTAAAAGTGATCAGGCAGCGTTATTCTTCGGGTCAGTACGTTTACAGCGATACTACACTTACTGTATTTTTTTATGTTTTGGCGCTTTTACACAATAAAACAATTTTATAGAAAAAAAAATATTTTTTTTGCATTGCTTTATTCTGAGCGCTATAACTTTTTTATTTTTCGGCTGATGGAGCTATATGGCGACTTTTTTTTTGCGGAACAAGATGACGTTTTCAGCGGTACCATTTTTATTTCTATTCTGCTTTTTGATCGCATTTTTTTCCACTTTTTGTTTGGCGATATGATGAAAAAGCATATTTTTTTGCTCCGTTTTTTATTTATTTTTATTACGGTGTGCGCAGAAGGAGTTAATTAGTGTGACAGTTTTATAGCTCGGGTTGTTTCGGACGCGGCGATACCAAATATGTGTACTTTTTTTGGTTTTGTAATAATTTACGGATTTATTGGTTTAATATTTTATTTATTTATTTTTATTTATTTTGTGATTTTTTTTTTTAATAGTTTAAAAACTTTTTTTTTACTTTTTTTTACATTTTTACTTAGTCCCTGTATGGGACATTAATTTTTATTTTTCTGATCACTAATCTCATGTAATGTAATAGACATATATTACATTACATGAGATCTTCCCTGACTGTTTCAGTCAGAGTCTCCTGTCTGGTATCAGCTACATACAGGCTGAAGCCAGACAGGAAGGACACCATATATGGCAGAGCTGGAGGCGGTCATGTGACCTCCAGCTGCCATAGCAACCCCAGGTCCTCAAACGAAACGGAGGTCTTCGGAGGTAAGTAAGACGACCCCCTCTCTTCCTGCTGTCTCCTATATGCCGCGATCACTATAGATCACAGCATATAGAAGACAGCAAAGGGTTAACATCACTGGGACCTGATCTAATCAGGTCCCGATGATGTACCCTGTCAGAGCTAACGCTCTGCACCGGAATCGCAGTGCTTGCAGGACCCTGGGGGTCCTGAGCACTGCGAGACCACCCACCGTTTTTAAACGTCGGCGCTGCACAGAGCCCGGCAAGCGCCGACGTTTATCTACAGTGGGCGGTCGGGAACCGGTTAATCAGTTGTGTATTTACCATTCGAATGGATCGAATGATAGTCAGAATGGCAAAGGCTCAGCTAATGATCAGCTCCAGGAGATCAAAGACAGTCTTAAGTTACCTGTGAGTACTGTGACAGTTAGAAGACGTCTGTGTGAAGCTAATTTCTTAGCAAGAAGTCCCTGCAAAAAGTACGAAAAGTGGACAGTAGAAGATTGGAAATGGGTGATTTGGAGTAATGAGACGAAAGTCAATAGACTAGGCTCTGATGAGTGCAAATAGGTCTGGAAAAAACAAGGTAAAAAGGGGCTAACGGATTGAGAAATTGAAGGAACTGTCAAGTTCAGTGGAAGAAGCCTGATGATATGGGGTTGTTTCACAGCCAAAGCCATTGGATATTTCACCATGATCAATTGTGGTATCAGTGCTGAGCTATATATTGAAAAACTTGGCATTCATATGACTCAAATAGATTCTTTATCAAATTTTAATAGGGGAAATGAAGTACAAAAAAAAAAGTAAAAACGTTTCGGTCACAGTTGACGTTCATTAGTGTACTAAAATAAAATACAAGTGTGAGGTCACAGTAAAAATAGTCATGAATCAAAGGGAAAATAACAATGACAATATCAGTAAACAACAGGAATCAACACATGTCAATGGGTACAAAGGGATGGGGACAAACATTGCCCCTCAACATGCTAACTGTTATATGTCCACATTTGAGGACAGGGTTGTCTACCCCAACCCTTTGTACAAATCACAATCCATTTTATGGAAACGTTATATAGATGATATATTCTGCATATGGGGGGGCACGCCCAAGACCCTTAATGAATTTTTTGCTACAATCAATGCCGCCTGGGATGGACTGCGAGTCACCATTTTCTTGAGCACAGACTCAATTCATTTCCTAGACACCATGAGCCTTAAAGATAAAGATGGCCAACTTTCCTCTGATCTTTATATTAAACCTACTGACCGAAACGGACTATTGCACTACAACAGCCTACATCCTAAATCCACTATCACCTCAGTCCCCAAGTCCCAATTCCATCGTGTCAGAGGCACTGGCAGTAATCCCTCCACCTGTGACATTAGACTCAAGGAGATGCAACAAAAATTTGAGGAAACGGGCTATCCTCTTGACTTGTTACACCAATCCATGCAATCTCCAATTTGTACACGCACCCCAACATCTAACCGGATACCGTTTGTACATAAATACCATCCGGCAGCATTCCTACTCCATAAAAAAATCTGACAACACTGAAACATTCTTAAAAGCGCCTATCCATCTGTACCTGAATTAAATTATCCTTCCCTCCCATGTTTCAAAAGAGACCCTAATATTAAAGATCGTCTCATCCATGCCGATTTTGGCATGGCAAAAAGCTCGCCATGCCAGGGGTTTCTGGAGACACCAAAGACTGGTACGTTCCCTTGTCATCAGTGCTACCAATGTGGCAACATTCTCGGTGGGAGCACCATATATCATCCTCACTTGGGTAAACAATATCCCATCAAAGAGTATCACATGATTAATTCCACTTTTGAAGTATGCCTCATCAAGTGCCCCTGTGGCCTTATTTATATAGGTAAAATGACCCAGCCCATTAGGGATCGTATTTCTAAGCACAAGTCCACCATACGCTAAAAGAATTTGCTGCTCCCATTACCATACCATTTTGCATCGGCCAATCATTCAGTGTTTCAATTGAAATTTCAGGTGATTGAGCATGTCCCTCCACCACGACGTGGAGGGGACTGCATTCGCATGCTCAAATACAGGGAGGCCTACTGGATACACAAATTGCAATCTTTAAGTCCTAGAGGTCTTAACAGGGAATTTGACCTCCTCTTGTACACTTGAACGGTTCATAGTTGTGATTACTACGACATTGTTCTACTTAAAGCCCCCTACATGTTTTGTAATAATCTCTTTGAGACTTGTTCCTGTGCCATCACTGTCTCAGCAATGTATATGACCCAATTATGCTAGTTTTTGACTCTGACCATAAGAATTTCCAGTGAATATGTTCGATTCCATTATGATGGTTCTCCCTGAAGATAACTTGATATAAGGAATAGTATTTGTATAAGTACTGATTGATCTATTCATATGTCTAACATATACCTTGTTATTTTCTAGAATCTGCCTTAACATCCACATTTCCCCTCCTGATTCCCATCCTACACCTCCGGACCATCCCTTACAACCTTGGTTCCACCCATTCTTGTCATCCCCAGTAATGGACGCTATCTGTAGCACTGTGGAACGCATAATATCGGTGGTGGAATGCACTCGGTGCGTCACCTCCGCCCATGTGATCCACCGACATCCAATAAGACCTGTCGACGTCATCGTGGCGTCATTTCCGGTCTCGCAGGTTAGGACCTGCAGGACCGGAAATGACACCACGATGACTGGAGCACATCCACGGCGTATGCATCACACTGACACCAATCCTGGGCTCCTAATTGCCTCTAGATTCTGCCCAATCTCTATTTAAATGCCCTTCTAGCATTTCTCTCCTGGCGCCAAAAGGAACAAACGGTGGATACCGTGCTCCCACTGCCAGGACTTCCTCCTCCACTTTCAGTTTGCACTAGGGGTATTTTTCCCCTGCTTCTACCATTCCTGCTATTAGACTGGTACTTCCATTAAATCTATATACTCACCTTCTTTATGTATCCAGAGCTACCGCTCCTTTGGACACCTGTCCATTACAGGCTCACCGGTTACAATTTACTGGTACGCTTTTCATCCTTTTTTCTTTTTCCTTCCCCTTTTTCCCTGTCCCCATCCCTTTGTACCCATTGACATGTGTTGATTCCTGTCGTTTACTGATATTGTCATTGTTATATTCACTTTGGTACATGACTATTTTTACTGTGACCTCACACTTGTACCACCATTTATTTCTGTTTTGTTATTTTAATTTGGTACACTGATGAAGGTTAACTGTGACCGCAACATTTACTTTTATTTTTTGTACTTCATTTCCCCTATTAAAATTTGATAAAGAATCTATTTGAGTCATATGAGTGCCAAGTTTTTCAATATAGACTATTGGCTTTGGACCTTAATTGTGCACCAACCCACTCCAGGAGTGCGGTAGTTTTTTGTATACTCAGTGCTGAGCTATGTGTGAGTATCCAACAAGACAAGTTACTTTGCACACTCCAGTACTATGGGTATGAATAGGATGACATAGTGTTCCAGCAGGACAAAGACCAGAAGCATACATCGAGATTGGCGAAAAAATGGTTCAATGACAATGAAGTAGAGGTGCTGGATTAGCCTCCACAGTCCCCAGACCTCAACCCAATTGAACCCTTATGGGTAGAGTTGAAGAAAAAACTGTATACATACCCAAGTGAGTCGACCAGTATGCACCAACTTTGGGAATGTGTAGAAGAGACCTGGGATCAGATTTTGGTCAAGACATAATTGAATCTGATCAAGAGCATGCCCAGAAGGATTCAGGTAGTGTTGAAAGACAAAAATGGATTTATAAAATATTTAAACAATAATAAAAATTTTAATTTAGATTTTTAGGAGCAAAACAGTAACAATGCAGTGACATGACAAGAATCTGCATAACTAATCATAGGCAAAATAGTAGCAAGTCAAATTTATGTATGAGATAGCCAAGATGATTGTCTATAAAATAATGGTAGTCTCATGTTCGAAGTAGTAGTGGATAGTGAGATATAGAGCTTGAAAGTCAAAAGTTCAAAACATTGTTACCCTTTTGCTCATCACTGTATATATAGCACTGTCCTCAGTAGTGTAGCTACCAGGAGGGCAGAGGGTGAGGTCACCCCAGACCCCTGAATCAGAGAGGCCCACCCGAATCTTACACCACTCCAAACTGTATCTGTGTGGGCAGCACACCAATACAGTTAATCTTTACATTCTGAATGGCCCCACTATCTTTGCACCCCATATACTATACAATAATATCAATTTTTGTGCTCCAACAGTCTTAGAGGGATCTATCCACTGTGGGTTAGTGTCAGACCAATAGCGGTGGTTTTGTTTGTTAACTTCACCATTCACAAAAAAGTTTGCCTCATCACTGAACATAATGTTCTGTGTAAACTGAGGGTCCTGTTCCAATTTTTGTTTTGCCCATTCTGCAAATTCAGTGCGCCGATCTGGGTCATCCTAATATCCGCCGAAGGGATGTTTGACTGATGCCACTCTCAAGTGACATGCGGCGAGTTCTACGCTGTGGGCTCTTGCTGAATGAAGCTAGGACAGCCACTGATGTTTCTTCATTAATGACAGTTTTCTTGAGTCCACATTTTGGCAAATCCAACACTGAACCTGTTTCACGAAATTTGGCAAGCAGTTTGCTAACTGTAGCATGGGAGATGGGTGGTCTCGTAGGGTGTCTTGCATTGAAATCTGCTGAAATGACCCGGGTACTGCGTTCATCAAACATCAACACAATTTCTATCCGCTCCTCACGTGTTAACCTCTGCGACATGTCAATGGCTGTAAACAAAGAGAAACTTGTAAGTAACTCATGAAAGAATAAAGTTACGTTAAAACCAAGCACACCATTGTTTTTCTTATGAAATTCTCAATAAGTCTGATGTGTCACATGACCCTTTTCCCATTGAAAAAAATAAAGTTGGATCCAAAATGGCTGACTTCAAAATGGCCACCATGGTCACCACCCATCTGGAAAAGTTTTCCCCCTCCGATATACTAATATGCCACAAACAGGAAGTTGATATCACCAACCATTCCCATTTAATTTAGGTGTATCCATATAAATGGCCCACCCTGTAGTGTCCTCTCCAATTTACTGCCCATTTATCATACAACAGTATATCCACCTCCCAATCCAACCATAGATATCATCTAATTCTTTGTATTACTTGGATATTTGGGTTATTGTTGTGGATTTATCACTGCTAAAATCAGTAGAAATTACACCTGAATTACATTGTATGGCAGTAATGACATTGTGTCACCTTGTAAAAGGTTTCAGAGGTCAAGGTAGATAATTAAAGTCCATTTCATCTATATGCTAATGAATTGGCTGCGTGGCCTGGTCTGGTCCCTTTAAATAACATCTGCTGCTCCTGTTGATGACACCACGGAATGTTGTGGTTTCTGGCTCCGCCTCCTTGCATTATGACATCACACACATTATATAAGGAGCTGCAGAGACAACATTCCATCTGAAAGTTGCAGTTATTGGAGAGAGAGGTAAGTCGGCTCTATGTCACCTCTTGTTGTGTCCTTCATTCTCTTCTTTCATCTATTTCTCATTTATTTTTTATTCATTAAGGATTCTTTATTCTATATAATACAACAGGTCGAAAATGAATACTGAACCCCTCAGATTAGGTGATGTTTTACAGCATTTCTTCCAATAGTAAAGACAGATACATCCCGTCACATCCTATATATCCAAGTGCAGAAATGACAGTGATTTACCGATTCTCCATCACATCTTATTGGTTTCTGACTTACTTGCTCATCACATCCATAGAATAGTTATAGAATAATTATAATTGAAAGAATCCCCTCAGCCATAACTGGAACACAACAACTTCTCAATTTTTGGGCCATGTATTGTTTTACAATCATTCAAATCTGGGAGATGAACGTTATATCCTGTAAAGCGAACACATGTAACCTGAAGATGCAGTAATTATGTAATTGTCTGGTGTTATTGAGACATATAGTGATATACAATCCAGATCAAAAATTTAAATCCAACCAATATTGGGAAATACCTGTACAACACCAATGTATATACATATTAGCTCCATATATAGTGAAACTATTTAAATAGTTCCCCATATTGGTAGGATTCCTATTGTTTGATCTCTAGTGTATTGAGCAATGCACTTCAATGGAAGCTGGCAGTAACAGCCACCACTTGGAAGATCACGGAATGTTGGGGTTGTTGATTCCGCCCCCATTAGATACTTCATGTGATGTCACTGAATGTTATGGTTGTTAGCTCTGCCCACATTAGCTCTTATTTTTCATGTCATGGAATGTTCTCGTTGCTGGTTTTGCCCCCATCATCTACTATTTGTAATGTTTTGGTTGTTGGTCCCTGATTTGGCACCCAGATAAGCCAAGCTGAAGGATGATGATAATGGACTTTATCTTGTTACCTCATGAACATTCTTGGCGTTGCCCCTCAGGAGGTGGCCAGTTGACATTTAGTTGTGTTCAACTATATAAAGTGTGCTGCTTATCTGATGGTTAGTGCTGCGCTCACTCATTACTAGTGATGGGCGAGCACTAAAATGCTCGGGTGCTCATTGCTTGAGCCAAGCACATTCGAATACTCGGTTGCTCGACTCGAGCAATGAGCCCAATGTAAGTCTATGCGAAATTCAAGCATTTTTCAAGCGGTTCCCTCCGGCGATCTGCAGAGGGCCTAAAAATTGCCCAAAACGAAGGGAACAGTGCTTAAATGGCATGGGAACAGCATGGGGAAGACCCCTGGAAGCATTTCTGACTCTCAAGTCACTGCTGCCAACAATGTTGTCAGAGGTATTACGCCACTTTTACGGACACACAATAAAACACAAAAACGAAACCAAAATGGATTTTCCTGGGAAATATGTTAAGGAACATCCTTTCCATGGTAATGACTTGTATATAAGGCAAAATAAATAACCAAAAACAAAAATACTCCTCCACATCTTGGTCTATGTTCACAAGTAGCGTTTTTGATGCGTTTTTGCACTTTTGCATTGCTTTCAACCGTGACAAATGCATTCACCGGGAAATGTCATTTTGACATTTTACAACCTTATCTGGCCATGTGGTGTGTGAGACATGATCAGACATATCCTGTTTCATTTATGAAGGAGGGACTCTGAAAGTCACAAAGCCTATTTTTATAGGGCCATCAGGCAGCCTTTACTACTTTTAAAGGGTCAGCAGTCGGCCCTCGCTATTCTTAAAGAGCCATCAGCCGGCTATGCTTTGTCATTCCCATTACTCAAGATTGGTTCTTCTATACTGTTATTGCATATGCAGTGAGTGGCAGGTCTGCCCAAAATTTGGATACACCCCAATACCCCTTTGAAAATTTGGATGCACCCCAATACCCCTTTGAAAATTTGGACGCACCCCAAAACCCCTTTGAAGAGACTTAGAGGATGTTCCCATAATTAGGAAGTGGGTCTCCCATACTGTTTGCCTATGCAGAGAATGCAAGGGTTGCCAAAAATTTGGAGGCACTCCAATGCCCCTTGGAAGAGACGTGGAGGTCAGAGGGCCTCCTGAAAACAATGTTCCCACTATTAGGAAGTGGGTCTCCCATTGTGTTTGTCCATGCAGTGAATTCAAGGGTTGCCAAAAATGGTCACTCGCCATGATGGGAGGAAGGAGGTTCAGGGTGAAGAATATGTGGTCCAGACTCACGGCTACTGAGAATTGACCGTGTGGAAGACAGGGTGGTGGTGGTGGTGGCTAAGTGACTGGAAGCATTATCTGCTATCCAACCAATAACCTTGTCACACTGCTCTGTATTCAATAGTGGTGTTCTGCGGTCCCCTATTAATTGGGACAGGAAGGTCGAGCGAGAAGATGTGGGTGTTTGTTGTGGCACAATTTCAGATTGCCCACGACCTTGGCCTCTGCATGCACCATCACATCAACTTCCCCGTCCCTTGCCACGTGCCTTGCCCATCTTAAATGAAGGACAATATCTTCCACGCTCACCACAAATGGCTGAATTTGGAGCGAACTTATATGTGATCCGTGTGACGGACAAACCACAGTTTTAAATAGCTGGCCTGTAGGTGACTATTTTGAACAGCAAACTTGTGTCAATAGCTTCACTGACACACTGAAATTTTTTTAATGGAGGCCAGAAATGGCAGTATTTTCAGTGCAAATATATGTGATCTGTGCGACGGACAAATCACAGTTTTAAATAGCTGGACCTGGCTGTATTCTGCAATGCCAACAAGCAAATAGCACAGAAAAACGGTGTTCTCTGGTTTGCATTTTAAGCAAATAATGAGGATTAAGATCCAAAATAAAATTATTCCTGGCCACTGAGACCTGGGCCTATTTCTCGAAATATTTAACAGCAGCAGCAGCAGCAGACAAAACTGGAATGGAGCCTCTGTGCTATATGCACTGCAGACTGCTATATACACTGCCTGCCTGATATCTCTGCAGATGGATTAGTCCTCAGAAGGACTGTTTGTTGAGATGGATATGTGTCTCTAATATCGTTTTGTATACCTACACTAACTAGAAACAAGAAAATCTCTCCCTAGCTCAGCAGCACCTCTCCCTACACTGTCTGATTCTGGAGTGACTGTGACAAGCACGGCGGTGCCAGTTCTGATATAGACCTGATGACGCTGTGCAGCCATCCAATCACTATAATGCCACAACCACCATGGCTGCAGCATTACAATGAGTGGCAGGCAATCCCTGCATGTTGATTGGCGCTCTAAAGAGCACCATATATGCAGGGAGGGGACCCGAGCGCCCGCCGAGCAACCTGGAAATACTCGTCGAGCGCCGAGCATCTCGAGTAGTGAGATGCTCGAGCGAGCACCGAGCAGTAGCGAGCATGCTCGCTCATCACTACTCATTACATGTAAGTGCATTACTCTGTCTGGGTCTCCTACCACATCCAAAATATATTGAACCCCATATTAGAGCCACCACTCCTGAATTTGTCTCTTCCTATCCTACCCCTGGTATATGGGGAGAGATATCTACTCCTGTGGGAGGGATAGTTTATAGTGGCGTGGATGGAGCACACTTGATCACTCCAAAAAATAAACCAGGAGGAGATAGACAGGATGACTGAGGCACAATTGTCACCTCAGGCCTCCACCTATCCTGGACAGGTTGGGAGTTAAACTAGCAAATAAACTAAATAAATATGCTAATATAATGAATGGAATAGTGAAACAATAAGTTCTATTCATACTCTTAATGAGGAGGCTGCTCAGGTTAGGAAGGTAGCCCTTCACAGAATTACCCTTAACTACCTGTTAGCAATTGAAGGTGGAACTTGTGCTGTTATAGCTGAGGAATTCTGCTTCTGGATTGAAGATGCACATGATTAAAATGAGAGAAACATGGACATGGTAAAAGAGCTGCAACAAAAAGCTAGAGACATACATCCAAGGAGGGATGGAATTCCTTCTCCTGGATGGAGTCTATCAGAGTTTGGTTAAACAATATACTCTTAACTTTGCTAAAGCCAATAGTGGTAGTGATAAGATTGATTGTATTCATCTTGATTGCCTGGAAATTATTAATGTGATGTGTTTCTCATTGCAGGAAATGAATTATACTTTGGAATCACTGTCGACACAGACAGAAGAGGACCAATAATATGTCCGCCCCTGATTTTAACCATAGGAAGGATGACACTACAGCTACAGAGGTGACCGTCTGATAGCCTAGCTCGACTACCCACCTCTCCTGAAGACCCTTTCAGCCTTTTGAGACTTGGGTGGAGGACATCATCTCTGAAAATAGGGTCCCAGAGCTGCACCCCAACAGTTTGAGCAGCACTCTCACTCTCCGGAGTGTTTCTTGTGGTGGGATGCAGGTCTGGACAACAGTCGTCTGTCGTCCTTCTATTAGATAGATAGGAATGAATGTATGTGTGTGTATGCTTTAATAAAGATTGAGGAATGCTTAGATGAAATGACAACTATAAGGCAGCCAGGAATGGATGTCAGACATCCCATCATCTATGCAGACTAGCTGTATACTTCGTGTAGTACGGGCTGTCAAAGGGGTCATTTCACAATAGGCAGGAACATAGGTAGCGCAGGTCTGGACCGCTGTCGTCATCCTATTAGGTAGATAGGAATGAATGTATGTGTGTCTATGCTTTAATACAGATTGAGTGAATGCTTAGATGAAATGGCAACTATAAGGCAGCCAGGAATGGATGTCAGACATCCCATCATCTATGCAGACTAGCTGTATACTTTGTGTAGTACGGGCTGTCAAAGGGGTCATTTCACAATAGGCAGGAACATAGTTAGCTAGGTTACATAATGTGTAATAATGAAACTATCAAAGGGTGAGGTACTGTGGAAGAAATGACAATTCCATTGTCCTCCCTTTGATCTTAATATCTCTACATTTTGTATAATAATTAGAAAATGTTCAATAAAAACAATTTGAACAAGAAATAGAATATCTTTTCGTGACTCCTTCATGAACATTGTGTATACTAAATACTAAAATACTGTAAGAGCCGCCCCCGGCTGAGCCAAGCTGAAGGGGGAGAATGGACTTTATCTGGTCACTTCATGAACATTCTTGATGTTGTCCCTCAGGAGGGGCCAGTTGGCATTGTAGATGTGTATAACCTTATAAAATGTGCTGCTTATCTGATGGTTAGTGCTGCGCTCACTCATTACATGTAAGTGCATTACTCAGTCACTAAGCGCTCGCTCACACAGTCATCGATTCTCTCATGCGAGAGAATAGGGCCGATTATGCTGATGTCACTTGGAGCAAACTCTGTCAGAGTTTGAGCCAAGTGTAATCTTAGGCCACGTTCACACATACAGTATTTGGTCAGTATTTTACATCAGTATTTATAAGCCAAAACCAGGAGTGGAACAATCAGAGGAAAAGTATCATAGACACATGTGCACCACTTCTGCATTTTTCACCCACTCCTGGTTTTGGCTTACAAATGCTGATATAAAATACTGACCAAATACTGAACATGTGAACGTTGCCTTAGTGTGATCTAACTCTGTTGCATAAGAGAATCGTATCATAGGTGCGGAAAAGACAGAGAACTTTTTAGTTCTCCATCTTCTCTATTCTCTGTGTCCACGGTAATGGGACTGCACTTGGATGACATCCGAGTGCAGTCTGATATTTTACAAGCATGCTACAATTTTTTTTCGCATGCCGTATCTACATGAGAAAAAAATTGCAGATCTGCACTGCCCCGTATTATAACATTGGGCCTACTGCTACCTGATAAAACATCGGATAGCACTCAGCTATGTTATATTGTCCTGTGAGCGAGCCCTTATTGTAATAAACTAACTTTCTTTTCCCTTGCAACAGCTGTCATAACATTGGTTTATTATCCAAACATGACCCCCGTCTATTACTGAGAGCTGTAGAAGACCATGTACACTCCAGCAGTAATCACTTACATTTCCTTTGTGTAATATGATTAGAGTTGAGCCACCCCCCCGTAGTGTTCAGGTTCGGTTCGGTTCGTAGAACACCGGTATGTTCGCCGAACTGTTCGTCGAACACCGTTAAAACCAATGGCAGGCAAACAAAAACACATAGAAACACATAGAAAACACCTTCAAAGGTGTCCAAAAGCTGACAAACTGCTCAGAAGACACAACTAACACATGGAAAAGTGACAAGTACATATAGTCATGCGAAAAGAAAAGAGGTGGAGGAGTAAAAGGAGGGGGAGACACAGATATAGGCATGTCATGCCCTTCTAAAATCAAGAAAGGCTGGAGTAAAAATCTAAAATCAGCCTACCAACACCCAGACGTCGTGACAAGAAAATTAAAAAAAGAAATATCTTTAGGTAGAATGGCGGTTCCATTCAGAACACTTTCCTTACAAGACGTAGTGGTATCCCCGTTGGGAGTCGTGCCAAAAACGGAACCCAATACATTCGGACTAATCCACCATTTGTCATATCCAAGGGGCAGGTCAGTAAACGACAACATCAACGTGGAACCAGGTACAGTAGTATATACTGTACATCCTTTGACAAGGCAATCAGGCGGGTCAAGAAGTTGGGAAGGGCCACCCTAATGGCCAAAACAGACATTGAGGGGGCGCCTATTGGGCTGCTTCTGGGAAGGAGCATACTATATAGAACGCTGTTTGCCCATGGGGTGCTCCAGATCCTGCTCACTATTTGAGGCGTTTAGTTGCTTCCTCGAATGGGTTGTCATGGACGTTTCTAAGGGGGCACATATTATCCATTACCTCGACAACTTCTTATGCCTGGGCCCAAAAGATTCACCACAGTGTGAATACACGCGGCAGTCCACCTGTGAGAAGGAGAGAGCTGGAGGGAGAGCGGACACCACAGAGCCGAGGAGTTACATTGATGACATCTTAATAATCTGGACTGAGTCTGAACGAGAACTTCTAAATTTCCATGACGAATTCAATACATTTCATCCCACCATAAACTTGACATTGGACTACTCAAAAACGGAAATCAACTTCCTGGATATCACCATAAAAATTCAAAATGGTTCAATCCAGACCTCGGTGTATTGGAAACCTATTGACCATCCCACACACCTCAGACGGGGACAGCTGTCACCCAAAATACATTAAAAAGTCCATCGTCTACAGTCAGGCCCTTAGATATAATTGTATCTGTTCCAGCCCAAAGGACAGGGATGAACACTTAAACCATCTTAAAAAAGACAATTTTAAATCAAGGCTACCACCCCACCTCCTTTGATGATCAGATCATTAGGGCCACAAGGATCCCTAGAAGTCAATTACTTCAATACGGAGAAAAAGAGGAAAATAATTGTCTTCCTCTGGTGGTGACCTACAACCCACAGCTTGAGGTACTAAGAAAAACTGCTAAAAAACATCATATCCTAGGGTTTGGAGCGGATGGATTCTGTTTCAGGACTCACCTGATTTTCATGACCTATTCTAATAGTTTCAACAGATGCTTGCGATTGGGTTCATAATTAGTCACAACGGCATAAGGACCCCCCCCCCCCCCACTCTCCCTTGACCCTCTGTCTTTTCTTCTCTCTTTTCTCCCTCCTTTTCTTTTTTCTTTTTATATGGGCTTTTCAGATACAATATAGAAATTGCCTCAACATATGATCCTCTTATAGGCGGATATCTTATAAACATTATATTGTTCAATACACTATCATTTGAATTGCTATTTGAAAAAAGTGACACCATTTGAACTTTGGACATTTTTTATATGTCTATTTTGTTATATTTTCTTCAAAGTCGAATACAAAACAATAAATTTTTTCTTGATCTGCAAACTGTAAAATGATTCATAATTAATTCTTAATATATGTTTAATTGATATTTAATAAAACAGATTGAATATAAAAACTTCATATCCTATACAAAAGTGATCGGCTAAGTATAAAAGGATAAGAAAAGGAAAAATGTGTTTGAAAGCACTCAGGATCACCAAAAATACAAATAAATAATAATATTGAAGTTTATTAATATGGGCATACAGGTGATAGAAATGTGAATCTATACTTACCTGTATGGCCCATATTGGCGGTCTTGTGGCTGTGAAATTGCTTTTTATTACTTGTGGGTTATGCTGTGTTTCTGTCCGGGGGACGGGAAGAAATCCCACCTACTTTTTTAATTAAAATATTTCTCCCCTCCCCTGCACGTCACAGAGCCCTGTGACGTGCAGTACCCATGGCCGGATCCTGCGCCTGCGCACTTGACCTGTTATTTCCCTGCCGTCTGTGTACAAGTGTAGAGCAGGGATCTAGTGCGCAGGCGCCGGGAAGTCAGAGTGACTCGCCTGCGCACAAGTTCCCTGCTCTACACTTGTAGATCCGGCCATGGGAACTGTGACGGGCAGGGGAGGTTAGAAATATCTTAATTAAACTGTGACGGGCAGGGGAGGTGAGAAAAATTTTAATTAAACAAGTAGGTGGGATTTCTTCCCGTCCCCCGGACGGGAGCACAGCCTAACCAACAAGTAATAAAAAGCAATTTCACAGCCGCAAGACTGCTAATATGGGACATACAGGTAAGTATAATACCTCATCTAATTGATACATATAAATATCAAACAACCTCCTCCTATGTATCAGGTGCCAAAATATCTAAAGCTACTCTGGACAAGCAGTTTGTGACGCCCTCCCTGAGTTGTTTGAGGGGTGTACTCAGACGGCGGGCCGGTGGTATGGTGTGGTGGGATGTCGTCGTGGCCGTGGCCCGATCCGTGCCCAGGGCTGTCACAATAAAAAGATGGGCTTTTGGATGAGTGGTTGTTCGACTACGCCACCTGTGGTTTCTGGTGAAGGCCACCAGCACTGCAACAGTCCTCTGAGGCTGATGTTCTGGCAGCTTGGTTGGTACTACTCCCCACAGGTGGAGCGGCGCCTCAGGGCAGCGTAAGAAGGGAGAGGGGGTATACAGAGTAGAGCGCTGGCGGGTGCAGAGCCGCGGAGGAATGAACACTCAGAGGCAGTAATTGAAGTCATCCAAGTCTTTACTCACAGTTGTGCTTTCTCAGCTCAGAGCTTCTCTCTGCTGTCACACGGCGAGCTGCGGCCGCCAGGGTGGGGTTCAGCACACTCCGGGTAGTTCAGTTGCACTTGACAGGACCCCCGCTCTAGTGTGTTCCTCTCTCTGGTTGTACTTGTACCGCCTTGTGTCCCCCACTGAGTCCCGTACAGGTACTGCGATGTCCTATATGGGTAACTTGTAGCTCCCGGACCGACTGGGTGCCCTTTTTGGTGACTGTGGTGTGAACGTGGCGCTAGGCAGGGTCCCTCTGGATAAACGCAGATTAAGGAATACAGGTGGCAACTCTGCTCCGTCCGTATCCCCCTGGGATCCACTTAAGCCTCCAGACTTTTATGACAGGGACGTGAAGTGCAAAGTCAGATAATCGGGGACCGGTACCCCCTCTTGCGGCAGGGTCTCTCTGGCAGGGCCAGAATAAGGGTTGCAGGTGGCAACTCCACTCCGTCCACACCCCCCTGAGATCCTTTTGCCTGTGGAGCTTTTCTCCTCTGCTCCCCTCCTGGGCCTTCTTGGTTGGACTCTGACCGGGGACAGAGCCGGCTATAACTCAACTCTGCCCTAATCCCCTGTCTCGAGGCCTGAGACCGGGAACCGCAGACCCCTGAGCCGGCCGCAGCCTTGTGCTGTCAGACCGTCTCAAAGACTCACGACTAAAGACACGGTTATAAAAATGGCCTCAGATTATTTATGATTCTATTAAGTGCTACAGTAAAGTGCTTCCTCCACGCTCACTCACTACATGGTTCCCCCTGACTATTGGTTCCCCCCAACTCCTCTATTCGAGGTCGGGGCAGCACTATGGTGCTTTAGACCTCCCTGCAGAATGGGAGTGGTGTAGTGCTGAGTGTGTGGTTGGGGTCCTGTGTGGTGCTCCATCCTTACCTCGGAGAGGAGATACCACACCTCGTTCTGAGGTGCTGTACCCCTGTGGCGACTGAACCCTCAGGTTCGCGGGCTGCAATAGAGTAAAAGATTGGTACATTTCAGACATTCAAAAAATTTTAAATGCTTTGTAAACAATAAACAATCTTCCCTTTATGGGAGGCTCAGATACTTTAACATTACAGGATATATGGTATAAACATATTCAACATTAAAGAGACATTATGCATGTAGAAAAATATTATAGAAAAAGTGTTAGCTCAGCAGCATGAGGGACCTGTCCAAAACCCTCAACGTAAGCCCTGGGGTGGCTGCAGGGCATAAAGATCCCGAGTTGGACCTCCAGTAGAGCCACAACCAGACAGGTTTTGCTTCTGAGGTCAGAGGTAGAGATGATTTTGCATACAACCAATAGGGGGCACCTAAATAGGTGCAAACTATGTACAATGTTAGTCTGTCTACTGCTCAATGTCCGCAGGGACAAATGTTTGTTTCAGATAAACCGGGTGTAAAAAGGAACATGAAAACAAATAAAAGTTCACACAACAGGGAGGTGCATCCTCCGGGGCTGCTCAACAGTGGTATCCCCACTGGGGAAAAGGCTCGTGCTTGCCGACGGAGCCTGACCGGTCCTCTGCGACCAGGTGTGTGGATGCATCTTCTTTAAACACCCTGTGGACATCCAGGGCATACCACCCACGCTCCCCGTGGTGGCGGGAGTAGGACACCAGATCACCCGGGTAGAGGCTCCGGCCAGGGTGGCACTGCTGCAGCCGCGGCTCGACGTCCCGCCGGTTGACGAAGACGTCCCGGTTAAACTGTGGGCTACGGATGAAGCCCCATCCTGCCTCCTGGTGGAAGCGCACGATAAGGCCTTCCTCCCGGGGGCTTGGACGGGTGGCCTCCGCCTGACGGGCCTTTGTTGTAGCAGCTTTGGCGCGCACCTCCAGGCGCTCACAGCGGATCCTCCTCTCTCGCCGCTCCTTCTCGAGCTGGAGGAGCTCCTTATGGCAGAACTCCTCCCACCTCCGCGCTTCAGACAGGGTCTCCCGGAGGAAGCCCATCAGGTCCCCCCCCTGGTTGTTCCAGGCAAACTCTTCTGCCGCCGGGCAGGCGACTGGAGGTGTGGGCAGCGGCAATAACAGGGGGCGTTGCGGGCCCTCTATTGGTGCGGACCGGTCCGGGTTGGGGCAGGTGTGCACCCAGGAGAGTGCAGGGTTCTCCGGATTGGGAGTCGGGAGGCATAGTAGGCCTCTGGGAGTGGCGGTGGCTTGGGCCTCGACCTCCAGAGCCATGAGTTGCACCCAAACGATGGCACCTGGGGACAGGGGTGACGGCAGGAGATCTAGGAGGGCTTCGGTGCATCCCGCGCCCGGGATAGAGGTTTCGGCCTTACCCGCTCTTGGGCTGCACAGGACCTCCTGGGCTTCCTCCGCCTGGGCTGGGGCCTCAGTAGTCAGGCGCGACGAGCTCTGGTGGCGGGCCCTGATCTAGCGCAGCACCTCTTCTCTACATTCGGCAGCGGCCAGTTGTTGGGCCTCTTCGACCCTCCGGGTCAGATCCTGCGTTTCACCGCGGAGGAACTCGGCCTCCTCCATGGTCAGGTGTATTCCCTCCATAGTGAGGGAGGTGGCAGCTGGTGGGCCAGCGACGGAGGGCATCTCCTTCGCGGCGTCCATCTCTGCTGCAGGGTGCGGTCTCTCTAGACTTGTTGTGGCTACACCCTGTCTCCTCCTCCTTTTGGGGCGGCTCCGGGGCGGCTAGCTGACGGGCACTCCTTGGGACGTCCCATCCATCTTGACGGACACTACTATGCGGACAGTCTCTGATGCAAGGGGCGGTCTGTATTTTTGGCGCCATTGGAGAGCCAGGCCCACGATAGGAGGTCTTAGGTGGCTGTCGTTTTTGCACATAATGGCGTCCGTTGTTCTTGGGCGGACGCCACATTGTGTGTATAAAGACAGTCTTTTGTGAAACGAGCACAGTACCCAGCGGCAATGGGGATTAACTTCTTCCGTTGCTGCGGGCACGCAATCCTGCCGACTACGCCAAGTTTGTGATGCCCTCCCTGAGCCGTTTGGGGGGTGTACTCGGACGGCGTGCCGGTGGTATGGTGTGGCGGGATGTCGTCGTGGCCGTGGCCCAGTCCGTACCCAGGGCTGTCACAATAAATAGATGGGCTATTGGATGAGTGGTTGTTCGACTACGCCACCTGTGGTTTCTGGTGAAGGCCACCAGCACTGCAACAGTCCTCTGAGGCTGATGTTCTGGCAGCCTGGTTGGTACTACTCCCCACAGGTGGAGCGGCGCCTCAGGGCAGCGTAAGAAGAGAGAGGGGGTATACAGAGTAGAGCGCTGGCGGGTGCAGAGCCGCGGAGGAATGAACAGTCAGAGGCAGTAATTGAAGTCATCCAAGTCTTTACTCACAGTTGTGCTTTCTCAGCTCAGAGCTTCTCTCTGCTGTCACACGGCGAGCTGCGGCCGCCAGGGTGGGGTTCAGCACACTCCGGGTAGTTCAGGTGCACTTGACAGGACCCACGCTCTGGTGTGTTCCTCTCTCTGGTTGTACTTGTACCGCCTTGTGTCCCCCACTGAGGCCCGTACAGGTACTGCGATGTCCTATATGGGTAACTTGTAGCTCCAGTACCGACTGGGTGCCCTTTTTGGTGACTGTGGTGTGAACGTGGCGTTAGGCCAGGTCCCTCTGGATAAACGCAGATTAAGGAATACAGGTGGCGACTCCGCTCTGTCCGTATCCCCCTGGGATCCACTTAAGCCTCCAGACTTTTCTGACAGGAACGTGAAGTGCAAAGTCAGATAATCGGGGACCGGTACCCCCTCTTGCGGCAGGGTCTCTCTGGCAGGGCCAGAATAAGGGTTGCAGGTGGCGACTCCGCTCCGTCCGCACCCCCCTGAGATCCTTTTGCCTGTGGAGCTTTTCTCCTCTGCTCCCCTCCTGGGCCTTCTTGGTTGGACTCTGACCGGGGACAGAGCCGGCTATAACTCAACTCTGACCCAATCCCCCGTCTCGAGGCCTGAGACCGGGAACCGCAGACCCCTGAGCCGGCCGCAGCCTTGTGCTGTCACACCGTCCCAAAGACCCAAGACTAAAGACACGGTTATAAAAATGGCCTCTGATTATATATGATTCTATTAAGTGCTAAAGTAAAGTGCTTCCTCCACCCTCACTCACTACATGGTTCCCCCTGACTTTTGGTTACCCCCAACTCCTCTATTCTGGGTCGAGGCAGCACTATGGTGCTTTAGACCCCCCTGCAGAACAAGATTGGTGTAGTGTTGAGTGTGTGGTTGGGGTCCTGTGTGGTGCTCCATCCTTACCTCGGAGAGGAGATACCACACCTCGTTCTGAGATGCAGTACCCCTGTGGCGACTGAACCCTCAGGGGCGCCACAAATGTAACACCAAATGTGTAAAGAGGGTCCAATGCCCCTGCAATATCCAAGTCCAGTTCAATCTATTTTAGCTAGCACATATAAAGAACATCTATGCATAGGTATAAATAGCAATTGAAAAAAAGTGCATGTGACAGGGGGCAATGTAGAAAATTAATAATTCCAGCAAATCCAAAGTTCATATAAAAGCACAGGTCTAGTAGTTCAAAGCTCAAATAGTCTATAGTAGAAAAAGACCTGTACTGAAACACAGTCTACCTGTTAGTAGACAGCACAGAACCCACTTATACAATACAAGCAGAATGGTTGCTGATAGACCTGTGCATCATCAGTGGCTTCTGGTAGACCTGTACATGATCAAATGGATGAGGGAAGAGCCTGTTCTCCTGTTATGTATATGCTCCTGCCCCAGCATCAGCACATCAAACTCCATAAAACAGACACATTACCTTTGCAGATGATTTTTTTGTGTTTACCAGTGTAATCAGACCCAAATTTAAAATAATGCTTTGTAAAAATAATATCAAGAAGTCACATCAAAACTCCAATCTTCATATCAGATCCAGTGTTATCTTGGTATAATTTATTACGTATAACAGTAAATCCTTTATCATTTTGAACACAAGTATATCAACTTTTTAAATCTAAAGAACAAATCAAAGTGACTTCTGAGATATCCAGAGTATTAATACACTGCAAAAATCATTTGTAGCTAATGATAGGTGCATTTGTATCCTTATATCAATATAAGTCTTTGTCTAATGCCAAGATGTCTCATGTTCTATGGACTTTGATTAAAATTTGGGCAAACAAGTCCTTGTGAACTTAGGGTTAAAATATTGTTTCTTCAGTCTATATTTAATGCTATCGCCATTATTTTTTACTAGATGGATGGCATTGAATTGAAGTAAAAAGAATATTGCATAATTATTTACCTATCATTAGAATGAGGGACTGGAGATTTCCATTCCCAATCACAATCCACTGCTCTTCTTGGCACAATATATGCATCTGCATCATGTGCACATAAGTATTGGAAGACGACCACCATACCAACTACCACTGCATAAACTAAACTACTATCAGTTCCCAGTGGAGACGTGGCTGTGCTAATTTCATCTTATAATTTATTTATGTTAGTGAGCAAACCTTGATTGTGAGAAAAGTAAAATGCGATTCCGCAGCTGCCAATTCAGAGATGGAGACAAGGCCAGCAATATCCAACCACTCCACTGGCAGAACAGGCTACAATATATCAACATAATTCATTTCTGGCATTCAGAAAATATTTGGGAGCAGAGTTGTAAAGATTAATGTAGGATTTAGTTTGGAGTGGATATTTATTGTAAGAAACAAACATGATGTGAGTCATGTCTTAAAATCATTTCACTTTAAAGTAATTTTTCTTAAATGGTCACTGTGCTTTCAGACCACTAGATCTCATTTGATGTATTATGAGATGAACTTTAATATAAGTTGGTGTGCATGCAGCATGTAAGCGTGTGTTCACACTGGCCCCCAAACAGACAAAACCCAAGATAAAAACATAATAAGCAAATACCCTGCAGTAAATAGATAAATATCAATAGTGCATGAAAATAATATAGGATGCTTAATTAACATAATTTTGATTTTAAAAAAAAGTAAAAGCCACCCCACACGTCAAGGTGACCCTATTCGGGACAGTCCTAACCTCTATTATTAAAAGCTTACCATTTGTCAAGTGACGTACATTTGAATAAGTCCAATATGACTAACCAGATTAATTACAGGTTTTGGTATAAATTATATTACCACATGTCAAACAATTTACCAGTTGGTGCAGTAGATTCTAAGAAAACCAACAGATGCAACATTGATGATCTACATGTTTTGAGTCTGTGTATTTGAATAATTAATTGAAAGGGGGTGTGTTCAAAATAATAGCAGTGCGGAGTTCAATTAGTGAGGTCAATCATTCTGTGAAGAAACAGCTGTGAATCAGGTGGCCCTTATTTAAGGATGAAGTAAGTATTTGTGTACATTTCTCCTTGAAAGCCTGATAAATATGGTTCGTTCGAGACATTGTTCAGAAGAAATGCGTACTTTGATTAAAAAGTTGATTGGAGAGGGTAAAAGTTATAAAGAAGTGCAATGATAGGCTGTTCAGCTAAAATGATCTGCAATGCTTTAAAATGGAAGACTACCATTCGAATGAGAAAAAAGGAAAGTATGATCCAGCATATCAGGCTAGTTTCTTAAAATAAAACATAGCTTTTATTGTGCTCATTAAAACATTGCTACACATCAATTGTCCATGTGGTGCACTACAAGGATCAGGACCTACGCGTTTCAACGTTTAAGTCTTAATCAGTTGTGTATTTACCATTCGAATGGATCGAATGATAGTCAGAATGGCAAAGGCTCAGCTAATGATCAGCTCCAGGAGATCAAAGACAGTCTTAAGTTACCTGTGAGTACTGTGACAGTTAGAAGACGTCTGTGTGAAGCAAATTTCTTAGCAAGAAGTGCCTGCAAAAAGTACGAAAAGTGGACAGTAGAAGATTGGAAATGGGTGATTTGGAGTAATGAGACGAAAGTCAATAGACTAGGCTCTGATGAGTGCAAATAGGTCTGGAAAAAACAAGGTAAAAAGGGGCTAACGGATTGAGAAATTGAAGGAACTGTCAAGTTCAGTGGAAGAAGCCTGATGATATGGGGTTGTTTCACAGCCAAAGCCATTGGATATTTCACCATGATCAATGGTGGTCTCAGTGCTGAGCTATATATTGAAAATCTTGGCATTCATATGACTCAAATAGATTCTTTATCAAATTTTAATAGGGGAAATGAAGTACAAAAAAAAAAGTAAAAACGTTTCGGTCACAGTTGACGTTCATTAGTGTACTAAAATAAAATACAAGTGTGAGGTCACAGTAAAAATAGTCATGTATCAAAGGGAAAATAACAATATCAGTAAACAACAGGAATCAACACATGTCAATGGGTACAAAGGGATGGGGACAAACATTGCCCCTCAACATGCTAACTGTTATATGTCCACATTTGAGGACAGGGTTGTCTACCCCAACCCTTTGTACAAATCACAATCCATTTTATGGAAACGTTATATAGATGATATATTCTGCATATGGGGGGGCACGCCCAAGACCCTTAATGAATTTTTTGCTACAATCAATGCCGCCTGGGATGGACTGCGAGTCACCATTTTCTTGAGCACAGACTCAATTCATTTCCTAGACACCATGAGCCTTAAAGATAAAGATGGCCAACTTTCCTCTGATCTTTATATTAAACCTACTGACCGAAACGGACTATTGCACTACAACAGCCTACATCCTAAATCCACTATCACCTCAGTCCCCAAGTCCCAATTCCATCGTGTCAGAGGCACTGGCAGTAATCCCTCCACCTGTGACATTAGACTCAAGGAGATGCAACAAAAATTTGAGGAAACGGGCTATCCTCTTGACTTGTTACAACAATCCATGCAATCTCCAATTTGTACATGCACCCCAACATCTAACCGGATCCCGTTTGTACATAAATACCATCCGACAGCATTCATACTCCATAAAAAAATCTGACAACACTGGAACATTCTTAAAAGCGCCTATCCATCTGTACCTGAATTAAATTATCCTTCCCTCCCATGTTTCAAAAGAGACCCTAATATTAAAGATCGTCTCATCCATGCCGATTTTGGCATGGCAAAAAGCTCGCCATGCCAGGGGTTTCTGGAGACACCAAAGACTGGCACGTTCCCTTGTCATCAGTGCTACCAATGTGGCAACATTCTCGGTGGGAGCACCATATATCATCCTCACTTGGGTAAACAATATCCCATCAAAGATTATCACATGATTAATTCCACTTTTGAAGTATGCCTCATCAAGTGCCCCTGTGGCCTTATTTATATAGGTAAAATGACCCAGCCCATTAGGGATCGTATTTCTAAGCACAAGTCCACCATACGCTAAAAGAATTTGCTGCTCCCATTACCATACCATTTTGCATCGGCCAATCATTCAGTGTTTCAATTGAAATTTCAGGTGATTGAGCATGTCCCTCCACCACGACGTGGAGCGGACTGCATTCGCATGCTCAAATACAGGGAGGCCTACTGGATACACAAATTGCAATCTTTAAGTCCTAGAGGTCTTAACAGGGAATTTGACCTCCTCTTGTACACTTGAACGGTTCATAGTTGTGATTACTACGACATTGTTCTACTTAAAGCCCCCTACATGTTTTGTAATAATCTCTTTGAGACTTGTTCCTGTGCCATCACTGTCTCAGCAATGTATATGACCCAATTATGCTAGTTTTTGACTCTGACCATAAGAATTTCCAGTGAATATGTTCGATTCCATTATGATGGTTCTCCCTGAAGATAACTTGATATAAGGAATAGTATTTGCATAAGTACTGATTGATCTATTCATATGTCTAACATATACCTTGTTATTTTCTAGAATCTGCCTTAACATCCACATTTCCCCTCCTGATTCCCATCCTACACCTCCGGACCATCCCTTACAACCTTGGTTCCACCCATTCTTGTCATCCCCAGTAATGGACGCTATCTGTAGCACTGTGGAACGCATAATATCGGTGGTGGAATGCACTCGGTGCGTCACCTCCGCCCATGTGATCCACCGACATCCAATAAGACCTGTCGACGTCATCGTGGCGTCATTTCCGGTCTTGCAGGTTAGGACCTGCAGGACCGGAAATGACACCACGATGACTGGAGCACATCCACGGCGTATGCATCACACTGACACCAATCCTGGGCTCCTAATTGCCTCTAGATTCTGCCCAGTCTCTATTTAAATGCCCTTCTAGCATTTCTCTCCTGACGCCAAAAGGAACAAACGGTGGATACCGTGCTCCCACTGCCAGGACTTCCTCCTCCACTTTCAGTTTGCACTAGGGGTATTTTTCCCCTGCTTCTACCATTCCTGCTATTAGACTGGTACTTCCATTAAATCTATATACTCACCTTCTTTATGTATCCAGAGCTACCGCTCCTTTGGACACCTGTCCATTACAGGCTCACCGGTTACAATTTACTGGTACGCTTTTCATCCTTTTTTCTTTTTCCTTCCCCTTTTTCCCTGTCCCCATCCCTTTGTACCCATTGACATGTGTTGATTCCTGTCGTTTACTGATATTGTCATTGTTATATTCACTTTGATACATGACTATTTTTACTGTGACCTCACACTTGTACCACCATTTATTTCTGTTTTGTTATTTTATTTTGGTACACTGATGAAGGTTAACTGTGACCGCAACATTTACTTTTATTTTTTGTACTTCATTTCCCCTATTAAAATTTGATAAAGAATCTATTTGAGTCATATGAGTGCCAAGTTTTTCAATATAGACTATTGGCTTTGGACCTTAATTGTGCACCAACCCACTTCAGGAGTGCGGTAGTTTTTTGTATACTCAGTGCTGAGCTATGTGTGAGTATCCAACAAGACAAGTTACTTTGCACACTCCAGTACTATGGGTATGAATAGGATGACATAGTGTTCCAGCAGGACAAAGACCAGAAGCATACATCGAGATTGGCGAAAAAATGGTTCAATGACAATGAAGTAGAGGTGCTGGATTAGCCTCCACAGTCCCCAGACCTCAACCCAATTGAACCCTTATGGGTAGAGTTGAAGAAAAAGCTGTATACATACCCAAGTGAGTCGACCAGTATGCACCAACTTTGGGAATGTGTAGAAGAGACCTGGGATCAGATTTTGGTCAAGACATAATTGAATCTGATCAAGAGCATGCCCAGAAGGATTCAGGTAGTGTTGAAAGACAAAAATGGATTTATAAAATATTTAAACAATAATAAAAATTTAAATTTAGATTTTTAGGAGCAAAACAGTAACAATGCAGTGACATGACAAGAATCTGCATAACTAATCATAGGCAAAATAGTAGCAAGTCAAATTTATGTATGAGATAGCCAAGATGATTGTCTATAAAATAATGGTAGTCTCATGTTCGAAGTAGTAGTGGATAGTGAGATATAGAGCTTGAAAGTCAAAAGTTCAAAACATTGTTACCCTTTTGCTCATCACTGTATATATAGCGCTGTCCTCAGTAGTGTAGCTACCAGGAGGGCAGAGGGTGAGGTCACCCCAGACCCCTGAATCAGAGAGGCCCACCCGAATCTTACACCACTCCAAACTGTATCTGTGTGGGCAGCACACCAATACAGTTAATCTTTACATTCTGAATGGCCCCACTATCTTTGCAACCCATATACTATACAATACCATCAATTTTTGTGTTCCAACAGTCTTAGAGGGATCTATCCACTGTGGGTTAGTGTCAGACCAATAGCGGTGGTTTTGTTTGCTAACTTCACCATTCACAGAAAAGTTTGCCTCATCACTGAACATAATGTTCTGTGTAAACTGAGGGTCCTGTTCCAATTTTTGTTTTGCCCATTCTGCAAATTCAGTGCGCCGATCTGGGTCATCCTAATATCCGCCGAAGGGATGTTTGACTGATGCCACTCTCCAGTGACATGCGGCGAGTTCTACGCTGTGGGCTCTTGCTGAATGAAGCTAGGACAGCCACTGATGTTTCTTCATTAATGACAGTTTTCTTGAGTCCACATTTTGGCAAATCCAACACTGAACCTGTTTCATGAAATTTGGCAAGCAGTTTGCTAACTGTAGCATGGGAGATGGGTGGTCTCGTAGGGTGTCTTGCATTGAAATCTGCTGAAATGACCCGGGTACTGCGTTCATCAAACATCAACACAATTTCTATCCGCTCCTCATGTGTTAACCTCTGCGACATGTCAATGGCTGTAAACAAAGAGAAACTTGTAAGTAACTCATGAAAGAATAAAGTTACGTTAAAACCAAGCACACCATTGTTTTTCTTATGAAATTCTCAATAAGTCTGATGTGTCACATGACCCTTTTCCCATTGAAAAAAATAAAGTTGGATCCAAAATGGCTGACTTCAAAATGGCCACCATGGTCACCACCCATCTGGAAAAGTTTTCCCCCGCCGATATACTAATATGCCACAAACAGGAAGTTGATATCACCAACCATTCCCATTTAATTTAGGTGTATCCATATAAATGGCCCACCCTGTAGTGTCCTCTCCAATTTACTGCCCATTTATCATACAACAGTATATCCACCTCCCAATCCAACCATAGATATCATCTAATCCTTTGTATTACTTGGATATTTGGGTTATTGTTGTGGATTTATCACTGCTAAAATCAGTAGAAATTACACCTGAATTACATTGTATGGCAGTAATGACATTGTGTCACCTTGTAAAAGGTTTCAGAGGTCAAGGTAGATAATTAAAGTCCATTTCATCTATATGCTAATGAATTGGCTGCGTGGCCTGGTCTGGTCCCTTTAAATAACATCTGCTGCTCCTGTTGATGACACCACGGAATGTTGTGGTTTCTGGCTCCGCCCCCTTGCATTATGACATCACACACATTATATAAGGAGCTGCAGAGACAACATTCCATCTGAAAGTTGCAGTTATTGGAGAGAGAGGTAAGTCGGCTCTATGTCACCTCTTGTTGTGTCCTTCATTCTCTTCTTTCATCTATTTCTCATTTATTTTTTATTCATTAAGGATTCTTTATTCTATATAATACAACAGGTCCAAAATGAATACTGAGCCCCTCAGATTAGGTGACGTCCATGTTTTACAGCATTTCTTCCAATAGTAAAGACAGATACATCCCGTCACATCCTATATATCCAAGTGCAGAAATGACAGTGATTTACCGATTCTCCATCACATCTTATTGGTTTCTGACTTACTTGCTCATCACATCCATAGAATAGTTATAGAATAATTATAATTGAAAGAATCCCCTCAGCCATAACTGGAACACAACAACTTCTCAATTTTTGGGCCATGTATTGTTTTACAATCATTCAAATCTGGGAGATGAACGTTATATCCTGTAAAGCGAACACATGTAACCTGAAGATGCAGTAATTATGTAATTGTCTGGTGTTATTGAGACATATAGTGATATACAATCCAGATCAAAAATTTAAATCCAACCAATATTGGGAAATACCTGTACAACACCAATGTATATACATATTAACTCCATATATAGTGAAACTATTTAAATAGTTCCCCATATTGGTAGGATTCCTATTGTTTGATCTCTAGTGTATTGAGCAATGCACTTCAATGGAAGCTGGCAGTAACAGCCACCACTTGGAAGATCACAGAATGTTGGGGTTGTTGATTCCGCCCCCATTAGATACTTCATGTGATGTCACTGAATGTTATGGTTATTAGCTCTGCCCACATTAGCTCTTATTTTTCATGTCATGGAATGTTCTCGTTGCTGGTTTTGCCCCCATCATCTACTATTTGTAATGTTTTGGTTGTTGGTCCCTGATTTGGCACCCAGATAAGCCAAGCTGAAGGATGATGATAATGGACTTTATCTTGTTACCTCATGAACATTCTTGGCGTTGCCCCTCAGGAGGTGGCCAGTTGACATTTAGTTGTGTTCAACTATATAAAGTGTGCTGCTTATCTGATGGTTAGTGCTGCGCTCACTCATTACTAGTGATGGGCGAGCACTAAAATGCTCGGGTGCTCATTGCTTGAGCCAAGCACATTCGAATACTCGGTTGCTCGACTCGAGCAATGAGCCCAATGTAAGTCTATGGGAAATTCAAGCATTTTTCAGGCGGTTCCCTCCAGCGATCTGCAGAGGGCCTAAAAATTGCCCAAATCGAAGGGAACAGTGCTTAAATGGCATGGGAACAGCATGGGGAAGACCCCTGGAAGCATTTCTGACTCCCAAGTCACTGCTGCCAACAATGTTGTCAGAGGTACTACGCCACTTTTACGGACACACAATAAAACACAAAAACGAAACCAAAATGGATTTTCCTGGGAAATATGTTAAGGAACATCCTTTCCATGGTAATGACTTGTATATAAGGCAAAATAAATAACCAAAAACAAAAATACTCCTCCACATCTTGGTCTATGTTCACAAGTAGCGTTTTTGATGCGTTTTTGCACTTTTGCATTGCTTTCAACCGTGACAAATGCATTCACCGGGAAATGTCATTTTGACATTTTACAACCTTATCTGGCCATGTGGTGTGTGAGACATGATCAGACATATCCTGTTTCATTTATGAAGGAGGGACTCTGAAAGTCACAAAGCCTATTTTTATAGGGCCATCAGGCAGCCTTTACTACTTTTAAAGGGTCAGCAGTCGGCCCTCGCTATTCTTAAAGAGCCATCAGCCGGCTATGCTTTGTCATTCCCATTACTAAAGATTGGGTCTTCTATACTGTTATTGCATATGCAGTGAGTGGCAGGTCTGCCCAAAATTTGGATACACCCCAATACCCCTTTGAAAATTTGGATGCATCCCAATACCCCTTTGAAAATTTGGACGCACCCCAAAACCCCTTTGAAGTGACTTAGAGGATGTTCCCATAATTAGGAAGTGGGTCTCCCATACTGTTTGCCTATGCAGTGAATGCAAGGGTTGCCAAAAATTTGGAGGCACTCCAATGCCCCTTGGAAGAGACGTGGAGGTCAGAGGGCCTCCTGAAAACAATGTTCCCATTATTAGGAAGTGGGTCTCCCATTGTGTTTGTCTATGCAGTGAATTCAAGGGTTGCCAAAAATGGGCACTCGGCATGATGGGAGGAAGGAGGTTCAGGGTGAAGAATATGTGATCCAGACTGACGGCTACTGAGAATTGACTGTGTGGAAGACAGGGTGGTGGTGGTGGTGGCTAAGTGACTGGAAGCATTATCTGCTATCCAACCAATAACCTTTTCACACTGCTCTGTATTCAATAGTGGTGTTCTGCGGTCCCCTATTAATTGGGACAGGAAGGTCGAGCGAGAAGATGTGGGTGTTTGTTGTGGCACAATTTCAGATTGCCCACGACCTTGGCCTCTGCATGCACCATCACATCAACTTCCCCGTCCCTTGCCACGTGCCTTGCCCATCTTAAATAAAGGACAATATCTTCCACGCTCACCACAAATGGCTGAATTTGGAGCGAACTTATATGTGATCCGTGTGACGGACAAACCACAGTTTTAAATAGCTGGCCTGTAGGTGACTATTTTGAACAGCAAACTTGTGTCAATAGCTTCACTGACACACTGAAATTTTTTTAATGGAGGCCAGAAATGGCAGTATTTTCAGTGCAAATATATGTGATCTGTGCGACGGACAAATCACAGTTTTAAATAGCTGGACCTGGCTGTATTCTGCAATGCCAACAAGCAAATAGCGCAGAAAAACGGTGTTCTCTGGTTTGCATTTTAAGCAAATAATGAGGATTAAGATCCAAAATAAAATTATTCCTGGCCACTGAGACCTGGGCCTATTTCTAGAAATATTTAACAGCAGCAGCAGACAAAACTGGAATGGAGCCTCTGTGCTATATGCACTGCAGTCTGCTATATACACTGCCTGCCTGATATCTCTGCAGATGGATTAGTCCTCAGAAGGACTGTTTGTTGAGATGGATATGTGTCTCTAATATCGTTTTGTATACCTACACTAACTAGAAACAAGAAAATCTCTCCCTAGCTCAGCAGCACCTCTCCCTACACTGTCTGATTCTGGAGTGACTGTGACAAGCACGGCGGTGCCAGTTCTGATATAGACCTGATGACGCTGTGCAGCCATCCAATCACTATAATGCCACAACCACCATGGCTGCAGCATTACAATGAGTGGCAGGCAATCCCTGCATGTTGATTGGCGCTCTAAAGAGCACCATATATGCAGGGAGGGGACCCGAGCGCCCGCCGAGCAACCTGGAAATACTCGTCGAGTGCCGAGCATCTCGAGTAGTGAGATGCTCGAGCGAGCACCGAGCAGTAGCGAGCATGCTCGCTCATCACTACTCATTACATGTAAGTGCATTACTCTGTCTGGGTCTCCTACCACATCCAAAATATATTGAACCCCATATTAGAGCCACCACTCCTGAATTTGTCTCTTCCTATCCTACCCCTGGTATATGGGGAGAGATATCTACTCCTGTGGGAGGGATAGTTTATAGTGGCGTGGATGGAGCACACTTGATCACTCCAAAAAATAAACCAGGAGGAGATAGACAGGATGACTGAGGCACAATTGTCACCTCAGGCCTCCACCTATCCTGGACAGGTTGGGAGTTAAACTAGCAAATAAACTAAATAAATATGCTAATATAATGAATGGAATAGTGAAACAATAAGTTCTATTCATACTCTTAATGAGGAGGCTGCTCAGGTTAGGAAGGTGGCCCTTCACAGAATTACCCTTAACTACCTGTTAGCAATTGAAGGTGGAACTTGTGCTGTTATAGCTGAGGAATTCTGCTTCTGGATTGAAGATGCACATGATTAAAATGAGAGAAACATGGACATGGTAAAAGAGCTGCAACAAAAAGCTAGAGACATACATCCAAGGAGGGATGGAATTCCATCTCCTGGATGGAGTCTATCAGAGTTTGGTTAAACAATATACTCTTAACTTTGCTAAAGCCAATAGTGGTAGTGATAAGATTGATTGTATTCATCTTGATTGCCTGGAAATTATTAATGTGATGTGTTTCTCATTGCAGAAAATGAATTATACTTTGGAATCACTGTCGACACAGACAGAAGAGGACCAATAATATGTCCGCCCCTGATTTTAACCATAGGAAGGATGACACTACAGCTACAGAGGTGACCGTCTGATAGCCTAGCTCGACTACCCACCTCTCCTGAAGACCCTTTCAGCCTTTTGAGACTTGGGTGGAGGACATCATCTCTGAAAATAGGGTCCCAGAGCTGCACCCCAACAGTTTGAGCAGCACTCTCACTCTCCGGAGTGTTTCTTGTGGTGGGATGCAGGTCTGGACAACAGTCGTCTGTCGTCCTTCTATTAGATAGATAGGAATGAATGTATGTGTGTGTATGCTTTAATAAAGATTGAGGAATGCTTAGATGAAATGACAACTATAAGGCAGCCAGGAATGGATGTCAGACATCCCATCATCTATGCAGGCTAGCTGCATACTTTGTGTAGTACGGGCTGTCAAAGGGGTCATTTCACAATAGGCAGGAACATAGGTAGCGCAGGTCTGGACCGCTGTCGTCATCCTATTAGGTAGATAGGAATGAATGTATGTGTGTCTATGCTTTAATACAGATTGAGTGAATGCTTAGATGAAATGGCAACTATAAGGCAGCCAGGAATGGATGTCAGACATCCCATCATCTATGCAGACTAGCTGTATACTTTGTGTAGTACGGGCTGTCAAAGGGGTCATTTCACAATAGGCAGGAACATAGTTAGCTAGGCTACATAATGTGTAATAATGAAACTATCAAAGGGTGAGGTACTGTGGAAGAAATGACAATTCCATTGTCCTCCCTTTGATCTTAATATCTCTACATTTTGTATAATAATTAGAAAATGTTCAATAAAAACAATTTGAACAAGAAATAGAATATCTTTTCGTGACTCCTTCATGAACATTGTGTATACTAAATACTAAAATACTGTAAGAGCCGCCCCCGGCTGAGCCAAGCTGAAGGGGGAGAATGGACTTTATCTGGTCACTTCATGAACATTCTTGATGTTGTCCCTCAGGAGGGGCCAGTTGGCATTGTAGATGTGTATAACCTTATAAAATGTGCTGCTTATCTGATGGTTAGTGCTGCGCTCACTCATTACATGTAAGTGCATTACTCAGTCACTAAGCGCTCGCTCACACAGTCATCGATTCTCTCATGCGAGAGAATAGGGCCGATTATGCTGATGTCACTTGGAGCAAACTCTGTCAGAGTTTGAGCCAAGTGTAATCTTAGGCCACGTTCACACATACAGTATTTGGTCAGTATTTTACATTAGTATTTATAAGCCAAAACCAGGAGTGGAACAATCAGAGGAAAAGTATCATAGACACATGTGCACCACTTCTGCATTTTTCACCCACTCCTGGTTTTGGCTTACAAATGCTGATATAAAATACTGACCAAATACTGAACATGTGAACGTTGCCTTAGTGTGATCTAACTCTGTTGCATAAGAGAATCGTATCATAGGTGCGGAAAAGACAGAGAACTTTTTAGTTCTCCATCTTCTCTATTCTCTGTGTCCACGGTAATGGGACTGCACTTGGATGACATCCGAGTGCAGTCTGATATTTTACAAGCATGCTACAATTTTTTTTCTCATGCCGTATCTACATGAGAAAAAAATTGCAGATCTGCACTGCCCCGTATTATAACATTGGGCCTACTGCTACCTGATAAAACATCGGATAGCACTCAGCTATGTTATATTGTCCTGTGAGCGGGCCCTTATTGTAATAAACTAACTTTCTTTTCCCTTGCAACAGCTGTCATAACATTGGTTTATTATCCAAACATGACCCCCGTCTATTACTGAGAGCTGTAGAAGACCATGTACACTCCAGCAGTAATCACTTACATTTCCTTTGTGTAATATGATTAGAGTTGAGCCACCCCCCCGTAGTGTTCAGGTTCGGTTCGGTTCGTAGAACACCGGTATGTTCGCCGAACTGTTCGTCGAACACCGTTAAAACCAATGGCAGGCAAACAAAAACACATAGAAACACATAGAAAACACCTTCAAAGGTGTCCAAAAGCTGACAAACTGCTCAGAAGACACAACTAACACATGGAAAAGTGACAAGTACATATAGTCATGCGAAAAGAAAAAAGGTGGAGGAGTAAAAGGAGGGGGAGATACAGATATAGGCATGTCATGCCCTTCTAAAATCAAGAAAGGCTGGAGTAAAAATCTAAAATCAGCCTACCAACACCCAGACGTCGTGACAAGAAAATTAAAAAAAGAAATATCTTTAGGTAGAATGGCGGTTCCATGCAGAACACTTTCCTTACAAGACGTAGTGGTATCCCCGTTGGGAGTCGTGCCAAAAACGGAACCCAATTCATTCGGACTAATCCACCATTTGTCATATCCAAGGGGCAGGTCAGTAAACGACAACATCAACGTGGAACCTGGTACAGTAGTATATACTGTACATCCTTTGACAAGGCAATCAGGCGGGTCAAGAAGTTGGGAAGGGCCACCCTAATGGCCAAAACAGATGTTGAGGGGGCGCCTATTGGGCTGCTTCTGGGAAGGAGCATACTATATAGATCGCTGTTTGCCCATGGGGTGCTCCAGATCCTGCTCACTATTTGAGGCGTTTAGTTGCTTCCTCGAATGGGTTGTCATGGACGTTTCTAAGGGGGCACATATTATCCATTACCTCGACAACTTCTTATGCCTGGGCCCAAAAGATTCACCACAGTGTGAATACACGCGGCAGTCCACCTGTGAGAAGGAGAGAGCTGGAGGGAGAGCGGACACCACAGAGCCGAGGAGTTACATTGATGACATCTTAATAATCTGGACTGAGTCTGAACAAGAACTTCTAAATTTCCATGACGAATTCAATACATTTCATCCCACCATAAACTTGACATTGGACTACTCAAAAACGGAAATCAACTTCCTGGATATCACCATAAAAATTCAAAATGGTTCAATCCAGACCTCGGTGTATTGGAAACCTATTGACCATCCCACACACCTCAGACGGGGACAGCTGTCACCCAAAATACATTAAAAAGTCCATCGTCTACAGTCAGGCCCTTAGATATAATTGTATCTGTTCCAGCCCAAAGGACAGGGATAACCACTTAAACCATGTTAAAAAAGACAATTTTAAATCAAGGCTACCACCCCACCTCCTTTGATGATCAGATCATTAGGGCCACAAGGATCCCTAGAAGTCAATTACTTCAATACGGAGAAAAAGAGGAAAATAATTGTCTTCCTCTGGTGGTGACCTACAACCCACAGCTTGAGGTACTAAGAAAAACTGCTAAAAAACATCATATCCTAGGGTTTGGAGCGGATGGATTCTGTTTCAGGACTCACCTGATTTTCATGACCTATTCTAATAGTTTCAACAGATGCTTGCGATTGGGTTCATAATTAGTCACAACGGCATAAGGACCCCCCCTCCCACTCTCCCTTGACCCTCTGTCTTTTCTTCTCTCTTTTCTCCCTCCTTTTCTTTTTTCTTTTTATATGGGCTTTTCAGATACAATATAGAAATTGCCTCAACATATGATCCTCTTATAGGCGGATATCTTATAAACATTATATTGTTCAATACACTATCATTTGAATTGTTATTTGAAAAAAGTGACACCATTTGAACTTTGGACATATTTTATATGTCTATTTTGTTATATTTTCTTCAAAGTCGAATACAAAACAATAAATTTTTTCTTGATCTGCAAACTGTAAAATGTAGCATCGGCGTCTCTGCCCCGTTCTAGGCAGAGACGCCGTCCCTCTCACCTCCCCGCTCCTGGCGCGGCGTCCTCCAGCGCTTCTCTCCCCGCTGCTTCCGGCACGCGCTCCTTCCCCGGCAGTGTGCTTAGGGCGCGCGCGCGCGCGCTCCCCCTCTCTTAAAGGGACCGCGCGCGCCGTCCTAAGGAGTCCCCGGCCAATTGCCGGAGGACCTCCCATATAAAAGGCACCTCCTCCAAAATGGAGGTGCCCGAGCAATGTTGTAGCACTGTTCACTACTCTGCTTCAGCCCTCAGGTCCCGTTGTCAGTTACCTGCCAGATACCTGCCAGATTCCTGCCAGTCTGCTGTCTTATTCCTGCCTGATATCCTACTACCTGCCTGCTAGCCTGAGGTCCGACGGTCTGCCTTCCAACTCCTGTCAGTCTGTCTAAGGACCGGCTTGCCCGCTCACCTGGGAGCGCACATCTTCTACCTGCCTGCTTGCCTGAGGTCCGACGGTCTGCCTTCCAACTCCTGTCAGTCTGTCTAAGGACCAGTTTGCCCGCTCACCTGGGAGCGCTCATCTGCTGCCTGTCTGCTAGCCTACCTGGAGGCTCTGCCGTCACGTGCTGTGACCACCCGCCTGTCCAGAGACTCCTGCCCGCTCACCTGGGAGCGCTCATCTGCTACCTGTCTGTTGGTCTTCCTGGAGGCTCCGCCGTCACATGCTGTGACCACCCGTTTGTCCAGAGACTCTCGCCTGCTCATCTGGGAGCTCACGTCTATCATCAGCCGCCACAGGTCGTACCAATCCTTTACCCAGAGACTGCCCCGGTCACTTGCCGTGACCTCCTGCCCGTTCATCCAGAGACTGCCCCGGTCACTTGCCGTGACCTCCTGCCCGTTCATCCAGAGACTGCTCCGGTCACTTGCCGTGACCTCCTGCCCGTTCATCCAGAGACTGCCCCGGTCACTTGCCGTGACCTCCTGTCCGTTCATTCAGAGACTGTCCCGGTCACCTGCTGTGACTGCCTGCCCGTCTACCCGGGTCGCCACCCGCTCCCTTACAAGGACCGCCCCCTTGTATAGTAGCTCAGAGGTTCCGCCTCCCAGACCCGTTACATAAAATGATTCATAATTAATTCTTAATTGATGTTTAATTGATATTTAATAAAACAGATTGAATATAAAAACTTCATATCCTATACAAAAGTGATTGGCATAATTATAAAAGGAGAAGAAAAGGAAAAATGTGTTTGAAAGCACTCAGGATCACCAAAAATACAAATAAATAATAATATTGAAGTTTATTAAACAAAGAAAAAAACAAAACAATTAAAAACACTTAAAGGGAATCTGTCATCCCCTGGGACCTATCAGACCACTAATATGGGCATACAGGTGATAGAAATGTGAATCTATACTTACCTGTATGGCCCATATTGGCGGTCTTGTGGCTGTGAAATTGCTTTTTATTACTTGTGGGTTATGCTGTGTTTCTGTCCGGGGGACGGGAAGAAATCCCACCTACTTTTTTAATTAAAATATTTCTCCCCTCCCCTGCACGTCACAGAGCCCTGTGACGTGCAGTACCCATGGCCGGATCCTGCGCCTGCGCTCTTGACCTGTTATTTCCCTGCCGTCTGTGTACAAGTGTAGAGCAGGGATCTAGTGCGCAGGCGCCGGGAAGTCAGAGTGACTCGCCTGCGCACAAGTTCCCTGCTCTACACTTGTAGATCCGGCCATGGGAACTGTGACGGGCAGGGGAGGTGAGAAATATCTTAATTAAACTGTGACGGGCAGGGGAGGTGAGAAATATTTTAATTAAACAAGTAGGTGGGATTTCTTCCCGTCCCCCGGACGGGAGCACAGCGTAACCAACAAGTAATAAAAAGCAATTTCACAGCCGCAAGACTGCTAATATGGGACATACAGGTAAGTATAATACCTCATCTAATTGATACATATAAATATCAAACAACCTCCTCCTATGTATCAGGTGCCAAAATATCTAAAGCTACTCTGGACAAGCAGTTTGTGACGCCCTCCCTGAGCCGTTTGGGGGGTGTACTCAGACGGCGGGCCGGTTGTATGGTGTGGTGGGATGTCGTCGTGGCCGTGGCCCGATCCGTGCCCAGGGCTGTCACAATAAAAAGATGGGCTTTTGGATGAGTGGTTGTTCGACTACGCCACCTGTGGTTTCTGGTGAAGGCCACCAGCACTGCAACAGTCCTCTGAGGCTGATGTTCTGGCAGCTTGGTTGGTACTACTCCCCACAGGTGGAGCGGCGCCTCAGGGCAGCGTAAGAAGAGAGAGGGGGTATACAGAGTAGAGCGCTGGCGGGTGCAGAGCCGCGGAGGAATGAACAGTCAGAGGCAGTAATTGAAGTCATCCAAGTCTTTACTCACAGTTGTGCTTTCTCAGCTCAGAGCTTCTCTCTGCTGTCACACGGCGAGCTGCGGCCGCCAGGGTGGGGTTCAGCACACTCCGGGTAGTTCAGGTGCACTTGACAGGACCCCCGCTCTAGTGTGTTCCTCTCTCTGGTTGTACTTGTACCGCCTTGTGTCCCCCACTGAGACCCGTACAGGTACTGCGATGTCCTATATGGGTAACTTGTAGCTCCCGGACCGACTGGGTGCCCTTTTTGGTGACTGTGGTGTGAACGTGGCGTTAGGCAGGGTCCCTCTGGATAAACGCAGATTAAGGAATACAGGTGGCAACTCTGCTCCGTCCGTATCCCCCTGGGATCCACTTAAGCCTCCAGACTTTTCTGACAGGGACGTGAAGTGCAAAGTCAGATAATCGGGGACCGGTACCCCCTCTTGCGGCAGGGTCTCTCTGGCAGGGCCAGAATAAGGGTTGCAGGTGGCAACTCCACTCCGTCCGCACCCCCCTGAGATCCTTTTGCCTGTGGAGCTTTTCTCCTCTGCTCCCCTCCTGGGCCTTCTTGGTTGGACTCTGACCGGGGACAGAGCCGGCTATAACTCAACTCTGCCCCAATCCCCCGTCTCGAGGCCTGAGACCGGGAACCGCAGACCCCTGAGCCGGCCGCAGCCTTGTGCTGTCAGACCGTCTCAAAGACTCACGACTAAAGACACGGTTATAAAAATGGCCTCTGATTATTTATGATTCTATTAAGTGCTACAGTAAAGTGCTTCCTCCACGCTCACTCACTACATGGTTCCCCCTGACTATTGGTTCCCCCCAACTCCTCTATTCGAGGTCGGGGCAGCACTATGGTGCTTTAGACCTCCCTGCAGAATGGGAGTGGTGTAGTGCTGAGTGTGTGGTTGGGGTCCTGTGTGGTGCTCCATCCTTACCTCGGAGAGGAGATACCACACCTCGTTCTGAGGTGCTGTACCCCTGTGGAGACTGAACCCTCAGGTTCGCGGGCTGCAATAGAGTAAAAGATTGGTACATTTCAGACATTCAAAAAATTTTAAATGCCTTGTAAACAATAAACAATCTTCCCTTTATGGGAGGCTCAGATACTTTAACGTTACAGGATATATGGTATAAACATATTCAACATTAAAGAGACATTATGCATGTAGAAAAATATTAATGAAAAAGTGTTAGCTTAGCAGCATGAGGGACCTGTCCAAAACCCTCAATGTAAGCCCTGGGGTGGCTGCAGGGCATAAAGATCCCGAGTTGGACCTCCAGTAGAGCCACAACCAGACAGGTTTTGCTTCTGAGGTCAGAGGTAGAGATGATTTTGCATACAACCAATAGGGGGCACCTAAATAGGTGCAAACTATGTACAATGTTAGTCTGTCTACTGCTCAATGTCCGCAGGGACAAATGTTTGTTTCAGATAAACCGGGTGTAAAAAGGAACATGAAAACAAATAAAAGTTCACACAACAGGGAGGTGCATCCTCCGGGGCTGCTCAACAGTGGTATCCCCACTGGGGAAAAAGCTCGTGCTTGCTGACGGAGCCTGACCGGTCCTCTGCGACCAGGTGTGTGGATGCATCTTCTTTAAACACCCTGTGGACATCCAGGGCGTACCACCCACGCTCCCCGTGGTGGCGGGAGTAGGACACCAGACCACCCGGGTAGAGGTTCCGGCCAGGGTGGCCCTGCTGCAGCCGCGGCTCGACGTCCCGCCGGTTGACGAAGACGTCCCGGTTAAACTGTGGGCTACGGATGAAGCCCGATCCTGCCTCCTGGTGGAAGCGCACGATAAGGCCTTCCTCCCGGGGGCTTGGACGGGTGGCCTCCGCCTGACGGGCCTTTGTTGTAGCAGCTTTGGCGCGCACCTCCAGGCGCTCACAGCGGATCCTCCTCTCTCGCCGCTCCTTCTCGAGCTGGAGGAGCTCCTTATGGCAGAACTCCTCCCACCTCCGCGCTTCAGACAGGGTCTCCCGGAGGAAGCCCATCAGGTCCCCCCCCTGGTTGTTCTAGGCAAACTCTTCTGCCGCCGGGCAGTTGACTGGAGGTGTGGGCAGCGACAATAACAGGAGGCATTGCGGGCCCTCTATTGGTGCGGACCGGTCCGGGTTGGGGCAGGTGTGCACCCAGGAGAGTGCAGGGTTCCCCGGATTGGGAGTCGGGAGGCATAGTAGGCCTCTCGAAGTGGCGGTGGCTTGGGCCTCGACCTCCAGAGCCATGAGTTGCACCCAAACGATGGCGCCCGGGGACAGGGGTGACGGCAGGAGATCTAGGAGGGCTTCGGTGCATCCCGCGCCCGGGATAGGGGTTTCGGCCTTACCCGCTCTTGGGCTGCACAGGGCCTCCTGGGCTTCCTCCGCCTGGGCTGGGGCCTCAGTAGTCAGGCGCGACGAGCTATGGCGGCGGGCCCTGATCTTGCGCAGTACCTCTTCTCTACATTCGGCAGCGGCCAGTTGTTGGGCCTCTTCGACCCTCCGGGTCAGATCCTGTGTTTCACCGCGGAGGAACTCGGCCTCCTCCATGGTCAGGTGTATTCCCTCCATAGTGAGGGAGGTGGCAGCTGGTGGGCCAGCGACGGAGGGCATCTCCTTCGCGGCGTCCATCTCTGCTGCAGGGTGCGGTCTCTCTAGACTTGTTGTGGATACACCCTGTCTCCTCCTCCTTTTGGGGCGGCTCCGGGGCGGCTGGCTGACGGGCACTCCTTGGGACGTCCCATCCATCTTGACGGACACTACTATGCGGACAAACTCTGATGCAAGGGGCGGTCTGTATTTTTGGCGCCATTGGAGAGCCAGGCCCACGATAGGAGGTCTTAGGTGGCTGTCGTTTTTGCACATAATGGCGTCCGTTGTTCTTGGGCGGACGCCACATTGTGTGTATAAAGACAGTCTTTTGTGAAACGAGCACAGTACCCAGCGGCAATGGGGATTAACTTCTTCCGTTGCTGCGGGCACGCAATCCTGTCGACTACGCCAAGTTTGTGATGCCCTCCCTGAGCCGTTTGGGGGGTGTACTCGGACGGCGGGCCGGTGGTATGGTGTGGCGGGATGTCGTCGTGGCCGTGGCCCAGTCCGTACCCAGGGCTGTCACAATAAAAAGATGGGCTATTGGATGAGTGGTTGTTCGACTACGCCACCTGTGGTTTCTGGTGAAGGCCACCAGCACTGCAACAGTCCTCTGAGGCTGATGTTCTGGCAGCTTGGTTGGTACTACTCCCCACAGGTGGAGCGGCGCCTCAGGGCAGCGGAAGAAGAGAGAGGGGGTATACAGAGTAGAGCGCTGGCGGGTGCAGAGCCGCGGAGGAAAGAACAGTCAGAGGCAGTAATTGAAGTCATCCAAATCTTTACTCACAGTTGTGCTTTCTCAGCTCAGAGCTTCTCTCTGCTGTCACACGGCGAGCTGCGGCCGCCAGGGTGGGGTTCAGCACACTCCGGGTAGTTCAGGTGCACTTGACAGGACCCTCGCTCTAGTGTGTTCCTCTCTCTGGTGGTACTTTTACCGCCTTGTGTCCCCCACTGAGTCCCGTACGGGTACTGTGATGTCCTATATGGGTAACTTGTAGCTCCCGGACCGACTGGGTGCCCTTTTTGGTGACTGTGGTGTGAACGTGGCGTTAGGCCGGGTCCCTCTGGATAAACGCAGATTAAGGAATACAGGTGGCGAATCTGCTCCGTCCGTATCCCCCTGGGATCCACTTAAGCCTCCAGACTTTTATGACAGGGACGTGAAGTGCAAAGTCAGATAATCGGGGACCGGTACCCCCTCTTGCGGCAGGGTCTCTCTGGCAGGGCCAGAATAAGGGTTGCAGGTGGCGACTCCGCTCCGTCCGCTCCCCCCAGAGATCCTTTTGCCTGTGGAGCTTTTCTCCTCTGCTACCCTCCTGGGCCTTCTTGGTTGGACTCTGACCGAGGACAGAGCCGGCTATAACTCAACTCTGCCCCAATCCCCCGTCTCGAGGCCTGAGACCGGGAACCGCAGACCCCTGAGCCGGCCGCAGCCTTGTGCTGTCAGACCGTGTCAAAGACTCACGACTAAAGACACGGTTATAAAAATGGCCTCTGATTATTTATGATTCTATTAAGTGCTACAGTAAAGTGCTTCCTCCACGCTCACTCACTACATGGTTCCCCCTGACTATTGGTTCCCCCCAACTCCTCTATTCGAGGTCGGGGCAGCACTATGGTGCTTTAGACCTCCCTGCAGAATGGGAGTGGTGTAGTGCTGAGTGTGTGGTTGGGGTCCTGTGTGGTGCTCCATCCTTACCTCGGAGAGGAGATACCACACCTCGTTCTGAGGTGCTGTACCTCTGTAGCGACTGAACCCTCAGGTTCGCGGGCTGCAATAGAGTAAAAGATTGGTACATTTCAGACATTCAAAAAATTTTAAATGCTTTGTAAACAATAAACAATCTTCCCTTTATGGGAGGCTCAGATACTTTAACGTTACAGGATATATGGTATAAACATATTCAACATTAAAGAGACATTATGCATGTAGAAAAATATTAATGAAAAAGTGTTAGCTCAGCAGCATGAGGGACCTGTCCAAAACCCTCAATGTAAGCCCTGGGGTGGCTGCAGGGCATAAAGATCCCGAGTTGGACCTCCAGTAGAGCCACAACCAGACAGGTTTTGCTTCTGAGGTCAGAGGTAGAGATGATTTTGCATACAACCAATAGGGGGCACCTAAATAGGTGCAAACTATGTACAATGTTAGTCTGTCTACTGCTCAATGTCCGCAGGGACAAATGTTTGTTTCAGATAAACCGGGTGTAAAAAGGAACATGAAAACAAATAAAAGTTCACACAACAGGGAGGTGCATCCTCCGGGGCTGCTCAACAGTGGTATCCCCACTGGGGAAAAAGCTCGTGCTTGCCGACGGAGCCTGACCGGTCCTCTGCGACCAGGTGTGTGGATGCATCTTCTTTAAACACCCTGTGGACATCCAGGGCATACCACCCACGCTCCCCGTGGTGGCGGGAGTAGGACACCAGACCACCCGGGTAGAGGTACCGGCCAGGGTGGCCCTGCTGCAGCCGCGGCTCGACGTCCCGCCGGTTGACGAAGACGTCCCGGTTAAACTGTGGGCTACGGATGAAGCCCGATCCTGCCTCCTGGTGGAAGCGCACGATAAGGCCTTCCTCCCGGGGGCTTGGACGGGTGGCCTCCGCCTGACGGGCCTTTGTTGTAGCAGCTTTGGCGCGCACCTCCAGGCGCTCACAGCGGATCCTCCTCTCTCGCCGCTCCTTCTCGACCTGGAGGAGCTCCTTATGGCAGAACTCCTCCCACCTCCGCGCTTCAGACAGGGTCTCCCGGAGGAAGCCCATCAGGTCCCCCCCCTGGTTGTTCTAGGCAAACTCTTCTGCCGCCGGGCAGGCGACTGGAGGTGTGGGCAGCGACAATAACAGGGGGCATTGCGGGCCCTCTATTGGTGCGGACCGGTCCGGGTTGGGGCAGGTGTGCACCCAGGAGAGTGCAGGGTTCCCCGGATTGGGAGTCGGGAGGCATAGTAGGCCTCTGGAAGTGGCGGTGGCTTGGGCCTCGACCTCCAGAGCCATGAGTTGCACCCAAACGATGGCGCCCGGGGACAGGGGTGACGGCAGGAGATCTAGGAGGGCTTCGGTGCATCCCGCGCCCGGGATAGGGGTTTCGGCCTTACCCGCTCTTGGGCTGCACAGGGCCTCCTGGGCTTCCTCCGCCTGGGCTGGGGCCTCAGTAGTCAGGCGCGACGAGCTATGGCGGCGGGCCCTGATCTTGCGCAGTACCTCTTCTCTACATTCGGCAGCGGCCAGTTGTTGGGCCTCTTCGACCCTCCGGGTCAGATCCTGTGTTTCACCGCGGAGGAACTCGGCCTCCTCCACGGTCAGGTGTATTCCCTCCATAGTGAGGGAGGTGGCAGCTGGTGGGCCAGCGACGGAGGGCATCTCCTTCGCGGCGTCCATCTCTGCTGCAGGGTGCGGTCTCTCTAGACTTGTTGTGGATACACCCTGTCTCCTCCTCCTTTTGGGGCGGCTCCGGGGCGGCTGGCTGACGGGCACTCCTTGGGACGACCCATCCATCTTGACGGACACTACTATGCGGACAAACTCTGATGCAAGGGGCGGTCTGTATTTTTGGCGCCATTGGAGAGCCAGGCCCACGATAGGAGGTCTTAGGTGGCTGTCGTTTTTGCACATAATGGCGTCCGTTGTTCTTGGGCGGACGCCACATTGTGTGTATAAAGACAGTCTTTTGTGAAACGAGCACAGTACCCAGCGGCAATGGGGATTAACTTCTTCCGTTGCTGCGGGCACGCAATCCTGCCGACTACGCCAAGTTTGTGATGCCCTCCCTGAGCCGTTTGGGGGGTGTACTCGGACGGCGGGCCGGTGGTATGGTGTGGCGGGATGTCGTCGTGGCCGTGGCCCAGTCCGTACCCAGGGCTGTCACAATAAAAAGATGGGCTATTGGATGAGTGGTTGTTCGACTACGCCACCTGTGGTTTCTGGTGAAGGCCACCAGCACTGCAACAGTCCTCTGAGGCTGATGTTCTGGCAGCTTGGTTGGTACTACTCCCCACAGGTGGAGCGGCGCCTCAGGGCAGCGGAAGAAGAGAGAGGGGGTATACAGAGTAGAGCGCTGGCGGGTGCAGAGCCGCGGAGGAAAGAACAGTCAGAGGCAGTAATTGAAGTCATCCAAATCTTTACTCACAGTTGTGCTTTCTCAGCTCAGAGCTTCTCTCTGCTGTCACACGGCGAGCTGCGGCCGCCAGGGTGGGGTTCAGCACACTCCGGGTAGTTCAGGTGCACTTGACAGGACCCTCGCTCTAGTGTGTTCCTCTCTCTGGTGGTACTTTTACCGCCTTGTGTCCCCCACTGAGTCCCGTACGGGTACTGTGATGTCCTATATGGGTAACTTGTAGCTCCCGGACCGACTGGGTGCCCTTTTTGGTGACTGTGGTGTGAACGTGGCGTTAGGCCGGGTCCCTCTGGATAAACGCAGATTAAGGAATACAGGTGGCGAATCTGCTCCGTCCGTATCCCCCTGGGATCCACTTAAGCCTCCAGACTTTTATGACAGGGACGTGAAGTGCAAAGTCAGATAATCGGGGACCGGTACCCCCTCTTGCGGCAGGGTCTCTCTGGCAGGGCCAGAATAAGGGTTGCAGGTGGCGACTCCGCTCCGTCCGCTCCCCCCAGAGATCCTTTTGCCTGTGGAGCTTTTCTCCTCTGCTCCCCTCCTGGGCCTTCTTGGTTGGACTCTGACCGAGGACAGAGCCGGCTATAACTCAACTCTGCCCCAATCCCCCGTCTCGAGGCCTGAGATCAGGAACCGCAGACCCCTGAGCCGGCCGCAGCCTTGTGCTGTCAGACCGTCCCAAAGACCCACGACTAAAGACACAGTTATAAAAATGGCCTCTGATTATATATGATTCTATTAAGTGCTACAGTAAAGTGCTTCCTCCACGCTCACTCACTACATGGTTCCCCCTGACTTTTGGTTCCCCCCAACTCCTCTATTCCAGGTCGGGGCAGCACTACGGTGCTTTAGACACCCCTGCAGCACGGGAGTGGTGTAGTGTTGAGTGTGTGGTTGGGGTCCTGTGTGGTGCTCCATCCTTACCTCGGAGAGGAGATACCACACCTCGTTCTGAGGTGCTGTACCCCTGTGGCGACTGAACCCTCAGGGGCGCCACATTCCCCCCTGGTGAAACACAGCACGTCCGCGGGCTGCAATAGAGTAAAAGATTGGTACATTTCAAACATTCAAAAATTTTTAAATGCTTTGTAAACAATAAACAATCTTCCCTTTATGGGAGGCTCAGATACTTTAACGTTACAGGATATATGGTATAAACATATTCAACATTAAAGAGACATTATGCATGTAGAAAAATATTATAGAAAAAGTGTTAGCTCACCAGCATGAGGGACCTGTCCAAAACCCTCAACGTAAGCCCTGGGGTGGCTGCAGGGCATGAAGATCCCGAGTTGGACCTCCAGTAGAGCCACAACCAGACAGGTTTTGCTTCTGAGGTCAGAGGTAGAGATGATTTCGCATAAAACCAATAGGGGGCACCTAAATAGGTGCAAACTATGTACAATGTAAGTCTGTCTACTGCTCAATGTCCGCAGGGACAAATGTTTGTTTCAGATAAACCGGGTGTAAAGACGAGCATGAAAACAAATAAAAGTTCACACAACAGGGAGGTGTATCCTCCGGGGCTGCTCAACAGTGGGATCCCCACTGGGGAAAAGGCTCATGCTTGCCAACGGAGCCTGACCGGTCCTCTGTGACCAGGTGCGTGGGGGCATCTTCTTTAAACACCCTGTGGACATCCAGGGCATACCACCCACGCTCCCCGTGGTGGCGGGTGAAGGACACCAGATCACCCGGGTAGAGATTCCGGCCAGGGTGGCCCTGCTCCAGATGCAGCTCGACGTCCCGCCGGTTGACGAAGACGTCCCAGTTAAACTGTGGGCTACGGATGAAGCCCAATCCTGCCTCCTGGTGGAAGCGCACGATAAGGCCTTCCTCCCGGCGGCTTGGACGGATGGCCTCCGCCTGATGGGCCTTTGTTTTAGCAGCTTTGGCTTGCACCTCCAGGCGCTCACAGCGGATCCTCCTCTCTCGCCGCTCCTTCTCGAGCTGGAGGAGCTCCTTACGGCAGAACTGCTCCCACCTCCTCGCTTCAGACAGGGTCTCCCGGCGGAAGCCCATCAGGTACCCCCCCCGGTTGTCCCAGGAAACTCTTCTGCCGCCAGGCAGGCGACCGGAGGTGCGGGCAGCGGCAATAACAGGGGGCGTTGCTGGCCCTCAATTGGTGCGGACCCTTCCGGGTTGGGGCAGGTGTGTACCCAGGAGAGTGCAGGGTTCTCCGGATTGGGAGTCGGGAGGCATAGTAGGCCTCCGGGAGAGGCGGTGGCTTCGGCCTCGACCTCCAGAGCCATGAGTTGCACCCAAACGATGGCGCCCGGGGACAGGGGTGACGGCAGGAGATCTAGGAGGGCTTCGGTGCATCCCGCGCCCGGGATAGGGGTTTCGGCCTTACCCGCTCTTGGGCTGCACAGGGCCTCCTGGGCTTCCTCCGCCTGGGCTGGGGCCTCAGTAGTCAGGCGCGACGAGCTTTGGTGGCGGGCCTTGATCTTGCGCAGCACCTCTTCCCTCCATTCGGCAGCGGCCAGTTGTTGGGTCTCTTCGACCCTCCGGGTCAGATCCTGCGTTTCACCGCGGAGGAACTCGGCCTCTTTCACGGTCAGGTGTATTCCCTCCATAGTGAGGGAGGTGGCAGCTGGTGGGCCAGCGACGGAGGGCATCTCCTTCGCGGCGTCCATCTCTGCTGCAGGGTGTGGTCTCTCTGGACTTGTTGTGGCTACACTCTGTCTCCTCCTCCTTTTGGGGCGGCTCCAGGGCGGCTGGCTGACGGGCACACCTTGGGACGTCCCATCCATCTTGACGGACACTACTATGCGGACAGTCTCTGATGCAAGGGGCGGTCTGTATTTTTGGCGCCATTGGGGAGCCAGGCCCACGATAGGAGGTCTTAGGTGGCTGTCGTTTTTGCACATAATGGCGTCCGTTGTTCTTGGGCGGACGCCACATTGAGTGTATAAAGACAGTCTTTTGTGAAACGCGCACAGTACCCGGCAGCAATGGGGATTAACTTCTTCCGTTGCTGCGGGCACGCAATCCTGCCGACTACGCCATGTTTGTGATGCCCTCCCTGAGCCGTTTGGGGGGTGTACTCGGATGGCGGGCCGGTGGTATGTTGTGGCGGGATGTCGTCGTGGCCGTGCCCGGTCCGTGCCCAGGGCTGTCACAATAAAAAGATGGGCTTTTGGATGAGTGGTTGTTCGACTACGCCACCTGTGGTTTCTGGTGAAGGCCACCAGCACTGCAACAGTCCTCTGAGGCTGATGTTCTGGCAGCCTGGTTGGTACTACTCCCCACAGGTGGAGCGGCGCCTCAGGGCAGCGTAAGAAGAGAGAGGGGGTATACAGAGTAGAGCGCTGGCGGGTGCAGAGCCGCGGAGGAATGAACAGTCAGAGGCAGTAATTGAAGTCATCCAAGTCTTTACTCACAGTTCTGCTTTCTCAGCTCAGAGCTTCTCTCTGCTGTCACACGGCGAGCTGCGGCCGCCAGGGTGGGGTTCAGCACACTCCGGGTAGTTCAGGTGCACTTGACAGGACCCACGCTCTAGTGTGTTCCTCTCTTTGGTTGTACTTGTACAGCCTTGTGTCCCCCACTGAGTCCCGTACAGGTACTGCGATGTCCTATATGGGTAACTTGTAGATCCAGGACCGACTGGGTGCCCTTTTTGGTGACTGTGGTGTGAACGTGGCGTTAGGCCGGGTCCCTATGGATAAACGCAGATTAAGGAATACAGGTGGCGACTCCGCTCTGTCCGTATCCCCCTGGGATCCACTTAAGCCTCCAGACTTTTCTGACAGGAACATGAAGTGCAAAGTCAGATAATCGGGGACCGGTACCCCCTCTTGCGGCAGGGTCTCTCTGGCAGGGCCAGAATAAGGGTTGCAGGTGGCGACTCCGCTCCATCCGCACCCCCCTCAGATCCTTTTGCCTGTGGAGCTTTTCTCCTCTGCTCCCCTCCTGGGCCTTCTTGGTTGGACTCTGACCGGCGATAGAGCCGGCTATAACTCAACTCTGACCCAATCCCCCGTCTCGAGGCCTGAGACCGGGAACCGCAGACCCCTGAGCCGGCCGCAGCCTTGTGCTGTCAGACCGTCCCAAAGACCCAAGACTAAAGACACGGTTATAAAAATGGCCTCTGATTATATATGATTCTATTAAGTGCTAAAGTAAAGTGCTTCCTCCACCCTCACTCACTACATGGTTCCCCCTGACTTTTGGTTACCCCCAACTCCTCTATTCTGGGTCGAGGCAGCACTATGGTGCTTTAGACCCCCCTGCAGAACAAGATTGGTGTAGTGTTGAGTGTGTGGTTGGGGTCCTGGGTGGTGCTCCATCCTTACCTCGGAGAGGAGATACCACACCTCGTTCTGAGATGCAGTACCCCTGTGGCGACTGAACCCTCAGGGGCGCCACAAATGTAACACCAAATGTGTAAAGAGGGTCCAATGCCCCTGCAATATCCAAGTCCAGTTCAATCTATTTTAGCTAGCACATATAAAGAACATCTATGCATAGGTATAAATAGCAATTGAAAAAAAGTGCATGTGACAGGGGGCAATGTAGAAAATTAATAATGCCAGCAAATCCAAAGTTCATATAAAAGTACAGGTCTAGTAGTTCAAAGCTCAAATAGTCTATAGTAGAAAAAGACCTGTACTGAAACACAGTCTACCTGTTAGTAGACAGCACAGAACCCACGTATACAATACAAGCAGAATGGTTGCTGATAGACCTGTGCATCATCAGTGGCTTCTGGTAGACCTGTACATGATAAAATGGATGAGGGAAGAGCCTGTTCTCCTGTTATGTATATGCTCCTGCCCCAGCATCAGCACATCAAACTCCATAAAACAGACACATTACCTTTGCAGATGATTTTTTTGTGTTTACCAGTGTAATCAGACCCAAATTTAAAATAATGCTTTGTAAAAATAATATCAAGAAGTCACATCAAAACTCCAATCTTCATATCAGATCCAGTGTTATCTTGGTATAATTTATTACGTATAACAGTAAATCCTTTATCATTTTGAACACAAGTATATCAACTTTTTAAATCTAAAGAACAAATCAAAGTGACTTCTGAGATATCCAGAGTATTAATACACTGCAAAAATCATTTGTAGCTAATGATAGGTGCATTTGTATCCTTATATCAAGATAAGTCTTTGTCTAATGCCAAGATGTCTCATGTTCTATGGACTTTGATTAAAATTTGGGCAAACAAGTCCTTGTGAACTTAGGGTTAAAATATTGATTCTTCAGTCTATATTTAATGCTATCGCCATTATTTTTTACTAGATGGATGGCATTGAATTGAAGTAAAAAGAATATTGCATAATTATTAATTCTGATAATTCTATCATTAGAACGAGGGACTGGAGATTTACATTCCCAATCACAATCCACTGCTCTTCTTGGCACAATATATGCATCTGCATCATGTGCACATAAGTATTGGAAGACGACCACCATACCAACTACCACTGCATAAACTAAACTACTATCAGTTCCCAGTGGAGACGTGGCTGTGCTAATTTCATCTTATAATTTATTTATGTTAGTGAACAAACCTTGATTGTGAGAAAAGTAAAATGCGATTCCGCAGCTGCCAATTCAGAGATGGAGACTGGGCCAGCAATATCCAATCACTCCACTGGCAGAACAGGCTACAATATATCAACATAATTCATTTCTGGCATTCAGAAAATATTTGGGAGCAGAATTGTAAAGATTAATGTAGGATTTAGTTTGGAGTGGATATTTATTGTAAGAAACAAACATGATGTGAGTCATGTCTTAAAATCATTTCACTTTAAAGTAATTTTTCTTAAATGGTCACTGTGCTTTCAGACCACTAGATCTCATTTGATGTATTATGGGCAAAAACCCAAAGAGATGAACTTTAATATAAGTTGGTGTGCATGCAGCATGTAAGCGTGTGTTCACACTGGCCACCAAACAGACAAAACCCAAGATAAAAACATAATAAGCAAATACCCCGCAGTAAATAGATAAATATCAATAGTGCATGAAAATAATATAGGATGCTTAATTAACATAATTTTGATTTAAAAAAAAAGTAAAAGCCACCCCACACGTCAAGGTGACCCTATTCGGGACAGTCCTAACCTCTATTATTAAAAGCTTACCATTTGTCAAGTGACGTACATTTGAATAAGTCCAATATGACTAACCAGATTAATTACAGGTTTTGGTATAAATTATATTACCACATGTCAAACAATTTACCAGTTGGTGCAGTAGATTCTAAGAAAACCAACAGATGCAACATTGATGATCTGCATATTTTGAGTCTGTGTATTTGAATAATTAATTGAAAGGCGGTGTGTTCAAAATAATAGCAGTGCGGAGTTCAATTAGTGAGGTCAATCATTCTGTGAAGAAACAGCTGTGAATCAGGTCGCCCTTATTTAAGGATGAAGTAAGTATTTGTGTACATTTCTCCTTGAAAGCCTGATAAATATGGTTCGTTCGAGACAGTGTTCAGAAGAAATGCGTACTTTGATTAAAAAGTTGATTGGAGAGGGTAAAAGTTATAAAGAAGTGCAGACAATGATAGGCTGTTCAGCTAAAATGATCTGCAATGCTTTAAAATGGAAGACTACCATTCGAATGAGAAAAAAGGAAAGGATGATCCAGCATATCAGGCTAGTTTCTTAAAATAAAACATAGCTTTTATTGTGCTCATTAAAACATTGCTACACATCAATTGTCCATGTGGTGCACTACAAGGATCAGGACCCAAGCGTTTCAACGTTTAAGTCTTAATCAGTTGTGCATTTACCATTCGAATGGGTCGAATGATAGTCAGAATGGCAAAGGCTCAGCTAATGATCAGCTCCAGGAGATCAAAGACAGTCTTAAGTTACCTGTGAGTACTGTGACAGTTAGAAGACGCTAGTGTTGAGCCACCCCCGTAGTGTTCGGGTTCGGTTCGGTTCGTCGAACACCGGGATGTTCGAGGAACTGTTCGTCGAACTGTTCGTCGAACACCTTAGAACACCGTCGAACACCGTTAAAACCAATGGCAGGCAAACAAAAACACATAGAAACACATAGAAAACACCTGCAAAGGTGTCCAAAAGCTGACAAACTGCTCAGAAGACACTCTCTTTAAAAAAGCCGGCCGGCAAATTCAGCAGCGGCATACACCGGTACCCGACAATTTAGACAAGAAGGAATAGAGCATCACACATAGATTAGATAGATAGAAACATGTCAGTCACACATATAAGAAGCACAGTGACAGTGTTGGTTACTGCACTTGTCATTTAGTGTAAAGGATTTATTAAAAAAAATATTAGTGTTTTCATGCACCGTCTCTTTAAAAAAGCCGGCCGGCAATTCAGCATCTGTACCCGACAATTTAGAACAGAAAGAATAGAGCTTCACACATAGATTAGATAGATAGAAACATGTCAGTCACATATATAATAAGTACAGTGATAGTGTTGCTTACTGTACTTGTCATTTAGTGTAAAGGATTTATTTAAAAAAATAATAGTGTTTTCATGCACTGTCTCTTTAAAAAAGCCGGCCGGCAATTCAGCAGCGGTACCCGACAATTTAGAACAGAAAGATAGAGCATCACACATAGATTAGATAGATAGAAACATGTCAGTCACATATATATGAAGTACAGTGATAGTGTTGGTTACTGTACTTGTCATTTAGTATTAAAATAAAGGATTTATTATTAAAAAAATTGGCGTGGGGTTCCCCTTAATTTTAGGCTCTAGCGGAGGTTAAGCAGACGGCTGGGGCAGATGTTTGAAGCCTGGGAAGGGGGTAATACCCACGGAGCTTCCCAGGCTACTAATATCAGCCCCCAGCTGAATACATAGCCTTTACTAGCTATTAAAATGGGGGACCCCCCAAAAAAAATGACGTGGGGTCCCCCCTAATTTAATAGCTAGCAAAGGCTAGGCAGACAGCTGGGGGCTGATATTAATAGCCCAGGAAGGGAGCCATGAATATTGGCCCCCTCCCAGGCTAGAAACACCAGCCGTCAGCCGCCCCAGAAATGGCGCATTCATAGGATGCGCCAATTCTGGCACTTAGCCTCGCTCTTCCACGCTGCCCTGGTGCGGTGGCAGGGGGTAATAGGGTTGGGGTTGATGTCAGCTTATAATGCCAGGTGACATCAAGCCCAGGTTAGTAATGGAGAGGCGTCTATAAGACACCCCCATTACTAACCCCATAGTCAAAGTTAAAAAAAACACAAACACCCAGAATAAAGTCCTTTAATTGAAATAAAGACACAATCCTTTATTGTTCTAAATTAAACCATACTTACCATCACGCCCATTCCAGCTGAAGCCAACGATCTCCTGCAATAAAAGAAAAATAATAAAGCAACCTCATCCTTACCTTTCCATGGTTCCCACGACAGCTTCAGCTCTGCTACATCGAGATGACAGGCTGGACCGCAGCAGAACGCTGCCATCCAGCCTGTCATCCCGCAGACACTGAGAAGCGCAGGCTTGCTTGCGCTGCTCAGCGTCTCTCTGTGACGACATCCAGATGAGCCGAGTTCATGTCCAATGAACTCGGCTCACCTCATGCACGTCACTGACAGCGTGGGAAAATTCTCACGCTGAAGCGCTGATTGCAGGAGAATTTTCCCACGCTGTCAGTGACGTGCAGGAGGTGAGCTGAGTTCATTGGACATGAGCTCACCTCATGCACCTCACTGACAGCGTGGGAGAATTCTCCTGCACTCAGCACTTCAGCGTGAGAATTTTCCCACGCTGTCAGTGACGTGCATGAGGTGAGCCGAGTTCATTGGACATGACCTCGGCTCATCTGGATGCCGTCACAGCGAGACAGTGAGGAGCGCAAGCATGCCTGCGCTTCTCAGTGTCTGCGGGATGACAGACTGGATGGCAGCGTTCTGCTGCGGTCCAGCCAGTCATCTCGATGTAGCAGAGCTGAAGCTGTCGTGGGAACCATGGAAAGGTAAGGATGAGGTTGGTTTATTATTTTTCTTTTATTGCAGGAGATCGTTGGCTTCAGCTGGAATGGGTGTGATGGTAAGTATGGTTTAATTTAGAACAATAAAGAATTGTGTCTTTATTTCAATTAAAGGACTTTATTCTGGGTGTTGTGTTTTTTTTAAATACTTTACTAGAAATTCATGGCGGTCATGTCTAATACTGGCGTGACCCCATGAATTTTGGGCTTGGGGCCAGCTGATAATACCAAGCTGGCCCTAACCCCTTTATTACCCAGTGAGCCACCGCACCAGGGCCCTGGATGAGTTGGGTACAGCGCCAGAAGATGGCGCTTCTATGAACGCGCCATTTTCCGGGGTGGCTGCGGACTGCAATTTGTAGCGGGGGGGGGCCCAGAAAGCTTGGGCCTCCCTGCGCTGCAGATTCCAGCCCCCAGCTGCCTAGTTGTACCTGGCTGGACACAAAAATAGGGCGAAGCCCCACGTACTTTTTTTTTAATTATTTCATGAAATTCATGAAATAATTAAGAAAAAAAGGCCTTCCCTATATTGTTGTGTCCGGCCAGGTACAAATAGGCAGCTGGTGGTTGGGGGCAGCCCGTTCCTGCCTGCTGTACCTGGCTGGACACAAATATAGTGCGAAGCCCCACTTCAATTTTTTTTAATTTTTTCATGAAATTCATGAAATAATTAAGAAAAAAAGGGCTTCCCTATATTGTTGTGTCCGGCCAGGTACAAATAGGCAGCTGGTGGATGGGGGCAGCCCGTTCCTGCCTGCTGTACCTGGCTGGACACAAATATAGTGCGAAGCCCCACTTCAATTTTTTTAAATTATTTCAGGAAATTCATGAAATAATTTAAAAAAAATTGACGTGGGGCTTCGCACTATATTTGTGTCCAGCCAGGTACAGCAGGCAGGAACGGGCTGCCCCCAACCACCAGCTGCCTATTTGTACCTGGCCGGACACAACAATATAGGGAAGCCCTTTTTTTCTTAATTATTTCATGAAATAATTTAAAGAAAATTGACGTGGGGCTTCGCCCTGTTTTTGTGTCCAGCCAGGTACAACTAGGCAGCTGGGGGCTGGAATCCGCAGCGCAGGGAGGCCCAAGCTTTCTGGGCCACCCCCGCTGCAAATTGCAGTCCGCAGCCACCCCGGAAAATGGCGCGTTCATAGAAGCGCCATCTTCTGGCGCTGTACCCAACTCATCCAGGGCCCTGATGCGGTGGCTCACTGGGTAATAAAGGGGTTAGGGCCAGCTTGGCATTATCAGCTGGCCCTAAGCCCGAAATTCATGGGGTCACGCCAATATTAGACATGACCACCATGAATTTCTAGTAAAGTATTTAAAAAAAACACAACACCCAGAAAAAAGTCCTTTAATTGAAATAAACACACAATTCTTTATTGTTCTAAATTAAACCATACTTACCATCACGCCCATTCCAGCTGAAGCCAACGATCTCCTGCAATAAAAGTAAAATAATAAAGCAACATCATCCTTACCTTTCCATGGCTCCCACGACAGCTTCAGCTCTGCTACATCGAGATGACAGGCTGGACCGCAGCAGAACGCTGCCATCCAGCCTGTCATCCCGCAGACACTGAGAAGCGCAGGCTTGCTTGCGCTCCACAGTGTCTCTCTGTGAGGGCATCCAGATGAGCCGAGTTAATGTCCAATGAACTCGGCTCACCTCATGCACGTCACTGACAGCGTGGGAAAATTCTCCTGCACTCAGCGCTTCAGCGTGGGAGAATTCTCACACTGAAGCGCTGAGTGCAGGAGAATTCTCCCACGCTGTCAGTGACGTGCAGGAGGTGAGCTGAGTTCATTGGACATGAGCTCACCTTATGCACGTCACTGACAGCGTGGGAAAATTCTCCTGCACTCAGCGCTTCAGCGTGGGAGAATTCTCACGCTGAAGCGCTGAGTGCAGGAGAATTCTCCCACGCTGTCAGTGACGTGCAGGAGGTGAGCTGAGTTCATTGGACATGAGCTCACCTTATGCACGTCACTGACAGCGTGGGAGAATTCTCCTGCACTCACCGCTTCAGCGTGAGAATTTTCCCACGCTGTCAGTGACGTGCATGAGGTGAGCCGAGTTCATTGGACATGAACTCGGCTCATCTGGATGTCGTCACAGAGAGACGCTGAGCAGCGCAAGCAAGCCTGCGCTTCTCATTGTCTGCGGGATGAGAGGCTGGATGGCAGCGTTCTGCTGCGGTCCAGCCTGTCATCTCGATGTAGCAGAGCTGAAGCTGTCGTGGGAACCATGGAAAGGTAAGGATGAGGTTGCTTTATTATTTTTCTTTTATTGCAGGAGATCGTTGGCTTCAGCTGGAATGGGCGTGACGGTAAGTATGGTTTAATTTAGAACAATAAAGGATTGTGTCTTTATTTCAATTAAAGGACTTTATTCTGGGTGTTTGTGTTTTTTTTAACTTTGACTATGGGGTTAGTAATGGGGGTGTCTTATAGACGCCTCTCCATTACTAACCTGGGCTTGATGTCAGCTGGCATTATAAGCTGACATCAACCCCAACCCTATTACCCCCTGCCACCGCACCAGGGCAGCGTGGAAGAGCGAGGCTAAGTGCCAGAATTGGCGCATCCTATGAATGCGCCATTTCTGGGGCGGCTGACGGCTGGTGTTTCTAGCCTGGGAGGGGGCCAATATTCATGGCTCCCTTCCTGGGCTATTAATATCAGCGCCCAGCTGTCTGCCTAGCCTTTGCTAGCTATTAAATTAGGGGGGACCCCACGTCATTTTTTTGGGGGGGGTCCCCCATTTTAATAGCTAGTAAAGGCTATGTATTCAGCTGGGGGCTGATATTAGTAGCCTGGGAAGCTCCGTGGGTATTACCCCCTTCCCAGGCTTCAAACATCTGCCCCAGCAGTCTGCTTAACCTCCGCTAGAGCCTAAAATTAAGGGGAACCCCACGTCAATTTTTTTAATAATAAATCCTTTATTTTAATATTAAATGACAAGTACAGTAACCAACACTGTCACTGTACTTCATATATATGTGGCTGACATGTTTCTATCTATCTAATCTATGTGTGAAGCTCTATTCTGTCTGTTATAAATTGTCGGGTACCGCTGCTGAATTGCCGGCCGGCTTTTTTAAAGAGACGGTGCATGAAAACACTATTATTTTTTTTGATAAATCCTTTACGCTAAATGACAAGTACAGTAAGCAGCACTTTCACTGTACTTCGTATATATGTGGCTGACATGTTTATATCTATCTAATCTATGTGTGAAGCTCTATTCTTTCGGTTCTAAATTGTCGGGTACCGGTGTATGCCGCTGCTGAATTGCCGGCTTTTCATGTTTCACTGTTGGCACTGTTCCCATCGATTTGGGCAATCACTGTAATGCCACAACCACCATGGCTGTGGCATTACAGTGAGTGGCAGACAATCCCTGCATGATTGGTGCTCTAAATAGCGCCAGACATGCAGGACACGCTTTTGGTGCACGAACAGTTATCGAACATAACCTCGAACAGCCGAATTTTTTGCAAATCGTTCGGGTTCGTCGAACAACTCGAACACCGCCCAAAACAGCTCGAATTTGAGATTGGCGAACAGTTCTAGTCGAACACCGCTCATCTCTAGAAGACGCCTGTGTGAAGCTAATTTCTTACCAAGAAGTCCCTGCAAAAAGTACGAAAAGTGGACAGTAGAAGATTGGAAATGGGTGATTTGGAGTAATGAGACGAAAGTCAATAGACTAGGCTCTGATGAGTGCAAATAGGTCTGGAAAAAACAAGGTAAAAAGGGGCTAACGGATTGAGAAATTGAAGGAACTGTCAAGTTCAGTGGAAGAAGCCTGATGATATGGGGTTGTTTCACAGCCAAAGCCATTGGATATTTCACCATGATCAATGGTGGTCTCAGTGCTGAAAAATATATATATACTCAAGGAGATGCAACAAAAATTTGAGGAAACGGGCTATCCTCTTGACTTGTTACAACAATCCATGCAATCTCCAATTTGTACACGCACCCCAACATCTAACCGGATCCCGTTTGTACATAAATACCATCCGGCAGCATTCATACTCCATAAAAAAATCTGACAACACTGGAACATTCTTAAAAGCGCCTATCCATCTGTACCTGAATTAAATTATCCTTCCCTCCCATGTTTCAAAAGAGACCCTAATATTAAAGATCGTCTCATCCATGCCGATTTTGGCATGGCAAAAAGCTCGCCATGCCAGGGGTTTCTGGAGACACCAAAGACTGGTACGTTCCTTTGTCATCAGTGCTACCAATGTGGCAACATTCTCCGTGGGAACACCATATATCATCCTCACTTGGGTAAACAATATCCCATCAAAGATTATCACATGATTAATTCCACTTTTGAAGTATGCCTCATCAAGTGCCCCTGTGGCCTTATTTATATAGGTAAAATGACCCAGCCCATTAGGGATCGTATTTCTAAGCACAAGTCCACCATACGCTAAAAGAATTTGCTGCTCCCATTACCATACCATTTTGCATCGGCCAATCATTCAGTGTTTCAATTGAAATTTCAGGTGATTGAGCATGTCCCTCCACCACGACGTGGAGGGGACTGCATTCGCATGCTCAAATACAGGGAGGCCTACTGGATACACAAATTGCAATCTTTAAGTCCTAGAGGTCTTAACAGGGAATTTGACCTCCTCTTGTACACTTGAACGGTTCATAGTTGTGATTACTACGACATTGTTCTACTTAAAGCCCCCTACATGTTTTGTAATAATCTCTTTGAGACTTGTTCCTGTGCCATCACTGTCTCAGCAATGTATATGACCCAATTATGCTAGTTTTTGACTCTGACCATAAGAATTTCCAGTGAATATGTTCGATTCCATTATGATGGTTCTCCCTGAAGATAACTTGATATAAGGTATAGTATTTGCATAAGTACTAATTGATCTATTCATATGTCTAACAAATACCTTGTTATTTTCTAGAATCTGCCTTAACATCCACATTTCCCCTCCTGATTCCCATCCTACACCTCCGGACCATCCCTTACAACCTTGGTTCCACCCATTCTTGTCATCCCCAGTAATGGACGCTATCTGTAGCACTGTGGAACGCATAATATCGGTGGTGGAATGCACTCGGTGCGTCACCTCCGCCCATGTGATCCACCGACATCCAATAAGACCTGTCGATGTCATCGTGGCGTCATTTCCGGTCTCGCAGGTTAGGACCTGCAGGACCGGAAATGACACCACGATGACTGGAGCACATCCACGGCGTATACATCACACTGACACCAATCCTGGGCTCCTAATTGCCTCTAGATTCTGCCCAATCTCTATTTAAATGCCCTTCTAGCATTTCTCTCCTGGCGCCAAAAGGAACAAACGGTGGATACCGTGCTCCCACTGCCAGGACTTCCTCCTCCACTTTCAGTTTGCACTAGGGGTATTTTTCCCCTGCTTCTACCATTCCTGCTATTAGACTGGTACTTCCATTAAATCTATATACTCACCTTCTTTATGTATCCAGAGCTACCGCTCCTTTGGACACCTGTCCATTACAGGCTCACCGGTTACAATTTACTGGTACGCTTTTCATCCTTTTTTCTTTTTCCTTCCCCTTTTTCCCTGTCCCCATCCCTTTGTACCCATTGACATGTGTTGATTCCTGTCGTTTACTGATATTGTCATTGTTATATTCACTTTGATACATGACTATTTTTACTGTGACCTCACACTTGTACCACCATTTATTTCTGTTTTGTTATTTTATTTTGGTACACTGATGAAGGTTAACTGTGACCGAAACATTTACTTTTATTTTTTGTACTTCATTTCCCCTATTAAAATTTGATAAAGAATCTATTTGAGTCATATGAGTGCCAAGTTTTTCAATATAGACTATTGGCTTTGGACCTTACTTGTGCACCAACCCACTCCAGGAGTGCGGTAGTTTTTTGTATACTCAGTGCTGAGCTATGTGTGAGTATCCAACAAGACAAGTTACTTTGCACACTCCAGTACTATGGGTATGAATAGGATGACATAGTGTTCCAGCAGGACAAAGACCAGAAGCATACATCGAGATTGGCGAAAAAATGGTTCAATGACAATGAAGTAGAGGTGCTGGATTAGCCTCCACAGTCCCCAGACCTCAACCCAATTGAACCCTTATGGATAGAGTTGAAGAAAAAACTGTATACATACCCAAGTGAGTCGACCAGTATGCACCAACTTTGGGAATGTGTAGAAGAGACCTGGGATCAGATTTTGGTCAAGACATAATTGAATCTGATCAAGAGCATGCCCAGAAGGATTCAGGTAGTGTTGAAAGACAAAAATGGATTTATAAAATATTTAAACAATAATAAAAATTTTAATTTAGATTTCTGGAGCAAAACAGTAACAATGCAGTGACATGACAAGAATCTGCATAACTAATCATAGGCAAAATAGTCGCAAGTCAAATTTATGTATGAGATAGCCAAGATGATTGTCTATAAAATAATGGTAGTCTCATGTTCTAAGTAGTAGTGGATAGTGAGATATAGAGCTTGAAAGTCAAAAGTTCAAAACATTGTTACCCTTTTGCTCATCACTGTATATATAGCGCTGTCCTCAGTAGTGTAGCTACCAGGAGGGCAGAGGGTGAGGTCACCCCAGACCCCTGAATCATAGAGGCCCACCCGAATCTTACACCACTCCAAACTGTATCTCTGTGGGCAGCACACCAATACAGTTCATCTTTACATTCTGAATGGCCTCACTATCTTTGCACCCCATATACTATACAATACCATCAATTTTTGTGTTCGAACAGTCTTAGAGGGATCTATCCACTGTGGGTTAGTGTCAGACCAATAGCGGTGGTTTTGTTTGTTAACTTCACCATTCACAAAAAAGTTTGCCTCATCACTGAACATAATGTTCTGTGTAAACTGAGGGTCCTGTTCCAATTTTTGTTTTGCCCATTCTGCAAATTCAGTGCGCCGATCTGGGTCATCCTAATATCCGCCGAAGGGATGTTTGACTGATGCCACTCTCAAGTGACATGCGGCGAGTTCTACGCTGTGGGCTCTTGCTGAATGAAGCTAGGACAGCCACTGATGTTTCTTCATTAATGACAGTTTTCTTGAGTCCACATTTTGGCAAATCCAACACTGAACCTGTTTCACGAAATTTGGCAAGCAGTTTGCTAACTGTAGCATGGGAGATGGGTGGTCTCGTAGGGTGTCTTGCATTGAAATCTGCTGAAATGACCTGGGTACTGCGTTCATCAAACATCAACACAATTTCTATCCGCTCCTCATGTGTTAACCTCTGCAACATGTCAATGGCTGTAAACAAAGAGAAACTTGTAAGTAACTCATGAAAGAATAAAGTTACGTTAAAACCAAGCACACCATTGTTTTTCTTATGAAATTCTCAATAAGTCTGATGTGTCACATGACCCTTTTCCCAATGAAAAAAATAAAGTTGGATCCAAAATGGCTGACTTCAAAATGGCCACCATGGTCACCACCCATCTGGAAAAGTTTTCCCCCTCCGATATACTAATATGCCACAAACAGGAAGTTGATATCACCAACCATTCCCATTTAATTTAGGTGTATCCATATAAATGGCCCACCCTGTAGTGTCCTCTCCAATTTACTGCCCATTTATCATACAACAGTATATCCACCTCCCAATCCAACCATAGATATCATCTAATCCTTTGTATTACTTGGATATTTGGGTTATTGTTGTGGATTTATCACTGCTAAAATCAGTAGAAATTACACCTGAATTACATTGTATGGCAGTAATGACATTGTGTCACCTTGTAAAAGGTTTCAGAGGTCAAGGTAGATAATTAAAGTCCATTTCATCTATATGCTAATGAATTGGCTGCGTGACCTGGTCTGGTCCCTTTAAATAACATCTGCTGCTCCTGTTGATGACACCACGGAATGTTGTGGTTTCTGGCTCCGCCCCTTTGCATTATGACATCACACACATTATATAAGGAGCTGCAGAGACAACATTCCATCTGAAAGTTGCAGTTATTGGAGAGAGAGGTAAGTCGGCTCTATGTCACCTCTTGTTGTGTCCTTCATTCTCTTCTTTCATCTATTTCTCATTTATTTTTTATTCATTAAGGATTCTTTATTCTATATAATACAACAGGTCCAAAATAAATACTGAACCCCTCAGATTAGGTGACGTACATGTTTTACAGCATTTCTTCCAATAGTAAAGACAGATACATCCCGTCACATCCTATATATCCAAGTGCAGAAATGACAGTGATTTACCGATTCTCCATCACATCTTATTGGTTTCTGACTTACTTGCTCATCACATCCATAGAATAGTTATAGAATAATTATAATTGAAAGAATCCCCTCAGCCATAACTGGAACACAACAACTTCTCAATTTTTGGGCCATGTATTGTTTTACAATCATTCAAATCTTGGAGATGAACGTTATATCCTGTAAAGCGAACACATGTAACCTGAAGATGCAGTAATTATGTAATTGTCTGGTGTTATTGAGACATATAGTGATATACAATCCAGATCAAAAACTTAAATCCAACCAATATTGGGAAATACCTGTACAACACCAATGTATATACATATTAGCTCCATATATAGTGAAACTATTTAAATAGTTCCCCATATTGGTAGGATTCCTATTGTTTGATCTCTAGTGTATTGAGCAATGCACTTCAATGGAAGCTGGCAGTAACAGCCACCACTTGGAAGATCACGGAATGTTGGGGTTGTTGATTCCGCCCCCATTAGATACTTCATGTGATGTCACTGAATGTTATGGTTGTTAGCTCTGCCCACATTAGCTCTTATTTTTCATGTCATGGAATGTTCTCGTTGCTGGTTTTGCCCCCATCATCTACTATTTGTAATGTTTTGGTTGTTGGTCCCTGATTTGGCACCCAGATAAGCCAAGCTGAAGGATGATGATAATGGACTTTATCTTGTTACCTCATGAACATTCTTGGTGTTGCCCCTCAGGAGGTGGCCAGTTGACATTTACTTGTGTTCAACTATATAAAGTGTGCTGCTTATCTGATGGTTAGTGCTGCGCTCACTCATTACTAGTGATGGGCGAGCACTAAAATGCTCGGGTGCTCATTGCTTGAGCCAAGCACATTCGAATACTCGGTTGCTCGACTCGAGCAATGAGCCCAATGTAAGTCTATGGGAAATTCAAGCATTTTTCAGGCGGGTCTTCTATACTGTTATTGCATATGCAGTGAGTGGCAGGTCTGCCCAAAATTTGGAAACACCCCAATACCCCTTTGAAAATTTGGATGCACCCCAATACCCCTTTGAAAATTTGGACGCACCCCAAAACCCCTTTGAAGAGACTTAGAGGATGTTCCCATAATTAGGAAGTGGGTCTCCCATACTGTTTGCCTATGCAGTGAATGCAAGGGTTGCCAAAAATTTGGAGGCACTCCAATGCCCCTTGGAAGAGACGTGGAGGTCGGAGGGCCTCCTGAAAACAATGTTCCCATTATTAGGAAGTGGGTCTCCCATTGTGTTTGTCTATGCAGTGAATTCAAGGGTTGCCAAAAATGGGCACTCGGCATGATGGGAGGAAGGAGGTTCAGGGTGAAGAATATGTGGTCCAGACTCACGGCTACTGAGAATTGACCGTGTGGAAGACAGGGTGGTGGTGGTGGTGGCTAAGTGACTGGAAGCATTATCTGCTATCCAACCAATAACCTTTTCACACTGCTCTGTATTCAATAGTGGTGTTCTGCGGTCCCCTATTAATTGGGACAGGAAGGTCGAGCGAGAAGATGTGGGTGTTTGTTGTGGCACAATTTCAGATTGCCCACGACCTTGGCCTCTGCATGCACCATCACATCAACTTCCCCGTCCCTTGCCACGTGCCTTGCCCATCTTAAATGAAGGACAATATCTTCCACGCTCACTACAAATGGCTGAATTTGGAGCGAACTTATATGTGATCCGTGTGACGGACAAACCACAGTTTTAAATAGCTGGCCTGTAGGTGACTATTTTGAACAGCAAACTTGTGTCAATAGCTTCACTGACACACTGAAATTTTTTTAATGGAGGCCAGAAATGGCAGTATTTTCAGTGCAAATATATGTGATCTGTGCGACGGACAAATCACAGTTTTAAATAGCTGGACCTGGCTGTATTCTGCAATGCCAACAAGCAAATAGCGCAGAAAAACGGTGTTCTCTGGTTTGCATTTTAAGCAAATAATGAGGATTAAGATCCAAAATAAAATTATTCCTGGCCACTGAGACCTGGGCCTATTTCTAGAAATATTTAACAGCAGCAGCAGCAGCAGACAAAACTGGAATAGAGCCTCTTGTGCTATATGCACTGCAGTCTGCTATATACACTGCCTGCCTGATATCTCTGCAGATGGATTAGTCCTCAGAAGGACTGTTTGTTGAGATGGATATGTGACTCTAATATCGTTTTGTATACCTACACTAACTAGAAACAAGAAAATCTCTCCCTAGCTCAGCAGCACCTCTCCCTACACTGTCTGATTCTGGAGTGACTGTGACAAGCACGGCGGTGTCAGTTCTGATATAGACCTGATGACGCTGTGCAGCCATCCAATCACTATAATGCCACAACCACCATGGCTGCAGCATTACAATGAGTGGCAGGCAATCCCTGCATGTTGATTGGCGCTCTAAAGAGCACCATATATGCAGGGAGGGGACCCGAGCGCCCGCCGAGCAACCTGGAAATACTCGTCGAGTGCCGAGCATCTCGAGTAGTGAGATGCTCGAGCGAGCACCGAGCAGTAGCGAGCATGCTCGCTCATCACTACTCATTACATGTAAGTGCATTACTCTGTCTGGGTCTCCTACCACATCCAAAATATATTGAACCCCATATTAGAGCCACCACTCCTGAATTTGTCTCTTCCTATCCTACCCCTGGTATATGGGGAGAGATATCTACTCCTGTGGGAGGGATAGTTTATAGTGGCGTGGATGGAGCACACTTGATCACTCCAAAAAATAAACCAGGAGGAGATAGACAGGATGACTGAGGCACAATTGTCACCTCAGGCCTCCACCTATCCTGGACAGGTTGGGAGTTAAACTAGCAAATAAACTAAATAAATATGCTAATATAATGAATGGAATAGTGAAACAATAAGTTCTATTCATACTCTTAATGAGGAGGCTGCTCAGGTTAGGAAGGTAGCCCTTCACAGAATTACCCTTAACTACCTGTTAGCAATTGAAGGTGGAACTTGTGCTGTTATAGCTGAGGAATTCTGCTTCTGGATTGAAGATGCACATGATTAAAATGAGAGAAACATGGACATGGTAAAAGAGCTGCAACAAAAAGCTAGAGACATACATCCAAGGAGGGATGGAATTCCTTCTTCTGGATGGAGTCTATCAGAGTTTGGTTAAACAATATACTCTTAACTTTGCTAAAGCCAATAGTGGTAGTGATAGGATTGATTGTATTCATCTTGATTGCCTGGAAATTATTAATGTGATGTGTTTCTCATTGCAGGAAATGAATTATACTTTGGAATCACTGTCGACACAGACAGAAGAGGACCAATAATATGTCCGCCCCTGATTTTAACCATAGGAAGGATGACACTACAGCTACAGAGGTGACCGTCTGATAGCCTAGCTCGACTACCCACCTCTCCTGAAGACCCTTTCAGCCTTTTGAGACTTGGGTGGAGGACATCATCTCTGAAAATAGGGTCCCAGAGCTGCACCCCAACAGTTTGAGCAGCACTCTCACTCTCCGGAGTGTTTCTTGTGGTGGGATGCAGGTCTGGACAACAGTCGTCTGTCGTCCTTCTATTAGATAGATAGGAATGAATGTATGTGTGTGTATGCTTTAATAAAGATTGAGGAATGCTTAGATGAAATGACAACTATAAGGCAGCCAGGAATGGATGTCAGACATCCCATGATCTATGCAGGCTAGCTGCATACTTCGTGTAGTACGGGCTGTCAAAGGGGTCATTTCACAATAGGCAGGAACATAGGTAGCGCAGGTCTGGACCGCTGTCGTCATCCTATTAGGTAGATAGGAATGAATGTATGTGTGTCTATGCTTTAATACAGATTGAGTGAATGCTTAGATGAAATGGCAACTATAAGGCAGCCAGGAATGGATGTCAGACATCCCATGATCTATGCAGACTAGCTGCATACTTCGTGCAGTACGGGCTGTCAAAGGGGTCATTTCACAATAGGCAGGAACATAGGTAGCGCAGGTCTGGACCGCTGTCGTCATCCTATTAGGTAGATAGGAATGAATGTATGTGTGTCTATGCTTTAATACAGATTGAGTGAATGCTTAGATGAAATGGCAACTATAAGGCAGCCAGGAATGGATGTCAGACATCCCATCATCTATGCAGACTAGCTGTATACTTTGTGTAGTACGGGCTGTCAAAGGGGTCATTTCACAATAGGCAGGAACATAGTTAGCTAGGTTACATAATGTGTAATAATGAAACTATCAAAGGGTGAGGTACTGTGGAAGAAATGACAATTCCATTGTCCTCCCTTTGATCTTAATATCTCTACATTTTGTATAATAATTAGAAAATGTTCAATAAAAACAATTTGAACAAGAAATAGAATATCTTTTCGTGACTCCTTCATGAACATTGTGTATACTAAATACTAAAATACTGTAAGAGCCGCCCCCGGCTGAGCCAAGCTGAAGGGGGAGAATGGACTTTATCTGGTCACTTCATGAACATTCTTGATGTTGTCCCTCAGGAGGGGCCAGTTGGCATTGTAGATGTGTATAACCTTATAAAATGTGCTGCTTATCTGATGGTTAGTGCTGCGCTCACTCATTACATGTAAGTGCATTACTCAGTCACTAAGCGCTCGCTCACACAGTCATCGATTCTCTCATGCGAGAGAATAGGGCCGATTATGCTGATGTCACTTGGAGCAAACTCTGTCAGAGTTTGAGCCAAGTGTAATCTTAGGCCACGTTCACACATACAGTATTTGGTCAGTATTTTACATTAGTATTTATAAGCCAAAACCAGGAGTGGAACAATCAGAGGAAAAGTATGATAGACACATGTGCACCACATCTGCATTTTTCACCCACTCCTGGTTTTGGCTTACAAATGCTGATATAAAATACTGACCAAATACTGAACATGTGAACGTTGCCTTAGTGTGATCTAACTCTGTTGCATAAGAGAATCGTATCATAGGTGCGGAAAAGACAGAGAACTTTTTAGTTCTCCAGCTTCTCTATTCTCTGTGTCCACGGTAATGGGACTGCACTTGGATGACATCCGAGTGCAGTCTGATATTTTACAAGCATGCTACAATTTTTTTTATCATGCCGTATCTACATGAGAAAAAAATTGCAGATCTGCACTGCCCCGTATTATAACATTGGGCCTACTGCTACCTGATAAAACATCAGATAGCACTCAGCTATGTTATATTGTCCTGTGAGTGGGCCCTTATTGTAATAAACTAACTTTCTTTTCCCTTGCAACAGCTGTCATAACATTGGTTTATTACCCAAACATGACCCTCGTCTATTACTGAGAGCTGTAGAAGACCATGTACACTCCAGCAGTAATCACTTACATTTCCTTTGTGTAATATGATTAGAGTTGAGCCACCCCCCTGTAGTGTTCAGGTTCGGTTCGGTTCGTAGAACACCGGTATGTTCGCCGAACTGTTCGTCGAACACCGTTAAAACCAATGGCAGGCAAACAAAAACACATAGAAACACATAGAAAACACCTTCAAAGGTGTCCAAAAGCTGACAAACTGCTCAGAAGACACAACTAACACATGGAAAAGTGACAAGTACATATAGTCATGCGAAAAGAAAAGAGGTGGAGGAGTAAAAGGAGGGGGAGACACAGATATAGGCATGTCATGCCCTTCTAAAATCAAGAAAGGCTGGAGTAAAAATCTAAAATCAGCCTACCAACACCCAGACGTCGTGACAAGAAAATTAAAAAAAGAAATATCTTTAGGTAGAATGGCGGTTCCATTCAGAACACTTTCCTTACAAGACGTAGTGGTATCCCCGTTGGGAGTCGTGCCAAAAACGGAACCCAATACATTCGGACTAATCCACCATTTGTCATATCCAAGGGGCAGGTCAGTAAACGACAACATCAACGTGGAACCAGGAACAGTAGTATATACTGTACATCCTTTGACAAGGCAATCAGGCGGGTCAAGAAGTTGGGAAGGGCCACCCTAATGGCCAAAACAGACATTGAGGGGGCGCCTATTGGGCTGCTTCTGGGAAGGAGCATACTATATAGATCGCTGTTTGCCCATGGGGTTCTCCAGATCCTGCTCACTATTTGAGGCGTTTAGTTGCTTCCTCGAATGGGTTGTCATGGACGTTTCTAAGGGGGCACATATTATCCATTACCTCGACAACTTCTTATGCCTGGGCCCAAAAGATTCACCACAGTGTGAATACACGCGGCAGTCCACCTGTGAGAAGGAGAGAGCTGGAGGGAGAGCGGACACCACAGAGCCGAGGAGTTACATTGATGACATCTTAATAATCTGGACTGAGTCTGAACGAGAACTTCTAAATTTCCATGACGAATTCAATACATTTCATCCCACCATAAACTTGACATTGGACTACTCAAAAACGGAAATCAACTTCCTGGATATCACCATAAAAATTCAAAATGGTTCAATCCAGACCTCGGTGTATTGGAAACCTATTGACCATCCCACACACCTCAGACGGGGACAGCTGTCACCCAAAATACATTAAAAAGTCCATCGTCTACAGTCAGGCCCTTAGATATAATTGTATCTGTTCCAGCCCAAAGGACAGGGATAAACACTTAAACCATCTTAAAAAAGACAATTTTAAATCAAGGCTACCACCCCACCTCCTTTGATGATCAGATCATTAGGGCCACAAGGATCCCTAGAAGTCAATTACTTCAATACGGAGAAAAAGAGGAAAATAATTGTCTTCCTCTGGTGGTGACCTACAACCCACAGCTTGAGGTACTAAGAAAAACTGCTAAAAAACATCATATCCTAGGGTTTGGAGCGGATGGATTCTGTTTCAGGACTCACCTGATTTTCATGACCTATTCTAATAGTTTCAACAGATGCTTGCGATTGGGTTCATAATTAGTCACAACGGCATAAGGACCCCCCCTCCCACTCTCCCTTGACCCTCTGTCTTTTCTTCTCTCTTTTCTCCCTCCTTTTCTTTTTTCTTTTTATATGGGCTTTTCAGATACAATATAGAAATTGCCTCAACATATGATCCTCTTATAGGCGGATATCTTATAAACATTATATTGTTCAATACACTATCATTTGAATTGTTATTTGAAAAAAGTGACACCATTTGAACTTTGGACATTTTTTATATGTCTATTTTGTTATATTTTCTTCAAAGTCGAATACAAAACAATACATTTTTTCTTGATCTGCAAACTGTAAAATGATTCATAATTAATTGATGTTTAATTGATATTTAATAAAACAGATTGAATATAAAAACTTCATATCCTATACAAAAGTGATTGGCATAATTATAAAAGGAGAAGAAAAGAAAAAATGTGTTTGAAAGCACTCAGGATCACCAAAAATACAAATAAATAATAATATTGAAGTTTATTAAACAAAGAAAAAAACAAAACAATTAAAAACACTTAAAGGGAATCTGTCACCCCCTGGGACCTATCAGACCACTAATATGGGGATACAGGTGATAGAAATGTGAATCTATACTTACCTGTATGGCCCGTATTGGCGGTCTTGTGGCTGTGAAATTGCTTTTTATTACTTGTGGGTTATGCTGTGTTTCTGTCCGGGGGACGGGAAGAAATCCCACCTACTTTTTTAATTAAAATATTTCTCCCCTCCCCTGCACGTCACAGAGCCCTGTGACGTGCAGTACCCATGGCCGGATCCTGCGCCTGCTCACTTGACCTGTTATTTCCCTGCCGTCTGTGTACAAGTGTAGAGCAGGGATCTAGTGCGCAGGCGCCGGGAAGTCAGAGTGACTCGCCTGCGCACAAGTTCCCTGCTCTACACTTGTAGATCTGGCCATGGGAACTGTGACGGGCAGGGGAGGTGAGAAATATCTTAATTAAACTGTGACGGGCAGGGGAGGTGAGAAATATTTTAATTAAACAAGTAGGTGGGATTTCTTCCCGTCCCCCGGACGGGAGCACAGCGTAACCAACAAGTAATAAAAAGCAATTTCACAGCCGCAAGACTGCTAATATGGGACATACAGGTAAGTATAATACCTCATCTAATTGATACATATAAATATCAAACAATCTCCTCCTATGTATCAGGTGCCAAAATATCTAAAGCTACTCTGGACAAGCAGTTTGTGACGCCCTCCCTGAGCCGTTTGGGGGGTGTACTCAGACGGAGGGCCAGTGGTATGGTGTGGTGGGATGTCGTCGTGGCCGTGGCCCGATCCGTGCCCAGGGCTGTCACAATAAAAAGATGGGCTTTTGGATGAGTGGTTGTTCGACTACGCCACCTGTGGTTTCTGGTGAAGGCCACCAGCACTGCAACAGTCCTCTGAGGCTGATGTTCTGGCAGCTTGGTTGGTACTACTCCCCACAGGTGGAGCGGCGCCTCAGGGCAGCGTAAGAAGAGAGAGGGGGTATACAGAGTAGAGCGCTGGCGGGTGCAGAGCCGCGGAGGAATGAACAGTCAGAGGCAGTAATTGAAGTCATCCAAGTCTTTACTCACAGTTGTGCTTTCTCAGCTCAGAGCTTCTCTCTGCTGTCACACGGCGAGCTGTGGCCGCCAGGGTGGGGTTTAGCACACTCCGGGTACTTCAGGTGCACTTGACAGGACCCCCGCTCTAGCGTGTTCCTCTCTCTGGTTGTACTTGTACTGCCTTGTGTCCCCCACTGAGTCCCGTACAGGTACTGCGATGTCCTATATGGGTAACTTGTAGCTCCCGGACAGACTGGGTGCCCTTTTTGGTGACTGTGGTGTGAACGTGGCGTTAGGCAGGGTCCCTCTGGATAAACGCAGATTAAGGAATACAGGTGGCAACTCTGCTCCGTCCGTATCCCCTGGGATCCATTTAAGCCTCCAGACTTTTCTGACAGGGACGTGAAGTGCAAAGTCAGATAATCGGGGACCGGTACCCCCTCTTGCGGCAGGGTCTCTCTGGAAGGGCCAGAATAAAGGTTGCAGGTGGCAACTCCACTCCGTCCGCACCCCCCTGAGATCCTTTTGCCTGTGGAGCTTTTCTCCTCTGCTCCCCTCCTGGGCCTTCTTGGTTGGACTCTGACCGGGGACAGAGCCGGCTATAACTCAACTCTGCCCCAATCCCCCGTCTCGAGGCCTGAGACCGGGAACCGCAGACCCCTGAGCCGGCCGCAGCCTTGTGCTGTCAGACCGTCTCAAAGACTCACGACTAAAGACACGGTTATAAAATTGGCCTCTGATTATTTATGATTCTATTAAGTGCTACAGTAAAGTGCTTCCTCCACGCTCACTAACTACATGGTTCCCCCTGACTATTGGTTCCCCCCAACTCCTCTATTCGAGGTCGGGGCAGCACTATGGTGCTTTAGACCTCCCTGCAGCACGGGAGTGGTGTAGTGTTGAGTGTGTGGTTGGGGTCCTGTGTGGTGCTCCATCCTTACCTCGGAGAGGAGATACCACACCTCGTTCTGAGGTGCTGTACCCCTGTGGCGACTGAACCCTCAGGGGCGCCACATTCCCCCCTGGTGAAACACAGCACGTCCGCGGGCTGCAATAGAGTAAAAGATTGGTACATTTCAAACATTCAAAAAATTTTAAATGCTTTGTAAACAATAAACAATCTTCCCTTTATGGGAGGCTCAGATACTTTAACGTTACAGGATATATGGTATAAACATATTCAACATTAAAGAGACATTATGCATGTAGAAAAATATTATAGAAAAAGTGTTAGCTCAGCAGCATGAGGGACCTGTCCAAAACCCTCAACGTAAGCCCTGGGGTGGCTGCAGGGCATGAAGATCCCGAGTTGGACCTCCAGTAGAGCCACAACCAGACAGGTTTTGCTTCTGAGGTCAGAGGTAGAGATGATTTCGCATAAAACCAATAGGGGGCACCTAAATAGGTGCAAACTATGTACAATGTTAGTCTGTCTGCTGCTCAATGTCCGCAGGGACAAATGTTTGTTTCAGATAAACCGGGTGTAAAGACGAGCATGAAAACAAATAAAAGTTCACACAACAGGGAGGTGTATCCGCCGGGGCTGCTCAACAGTGGGATCCCCACCGGGGAAAAGGCTCGTGCTTGCCGACGGAGCCTGACCGGTCCTCTGTGACCAGGTGCGTGGGAGCATCTTCTTTAAACACCCTGTGGACATCCAGGGCATACCACCCACGCTCCCCGTGGTGGCGGGTGAAGGACACCAGATCACCCGGGTAGAGATTCCGGCCAGGGTGGCCCTGCTCCAGCTACAGCTCGACGTCCCGCCGGTTGACGAAGACGTCCCAGTTAAACTGTGGGCTACGGATGAAGCCCCATCCTGCCTCCTGGTGGAAGCGCACGATAAGGCCTTCCTCCCGGGGGCTTGGACGGATGGCCTCCTCCTGATGGTCCTTTGTTTTAGCAGCTTTGGCGTGCACCTCCAGGCGCTCACAGCGGATCCTCCTCTCTCGCCGCTCCTTCTCGAGCTGGAGGAGCTCCTTACGGCAGAACTGCTCCCACCTCCGCGCTTCAGACAGGGTCTCCCGGAGGAAGGCCATCAGGTCCCCCCCCCCCTGGTTGTTCCAGGAAACTCTTCTGCCGCCAGGCAGGCGACCGGAGGTGCAGGCAGCGGCAATAACAGGGGGCGTTGCTGGCCCTCAATTGGTGCGGACCGGTCCGGGTTGGGGCAGGTGTGCACCCAGGAGAGTGCAGGGTTCTCCGGATTGGGAGTCGGGAGGCATAGTAGGCCTCCGGGAGTGGCAGTGGCTTGGGCCTCGACCTCCAGAGCCATGAGTTGCACCCAAACGATGGCGCCCGGGGACAGGGGTGACGGCAGGAGATCTAGGAGGGCTTCGGTGCATCCCGCGCCCGGGATAGGGGTTTCGGCCTTACCCGCTCTTGGGCTGCACAGGGCCTCCTGGGCTTCCTCCGCCTGGGCTGGGGCCTCAGTAGTCAGGCGCGACGAGCTTTGGTGGCGGGCCTTGATCTTGCGCAGCACCTCTTCCCTCCATTCGGCAGCGGCCAGTTGTTGGGTCTCTTCGACCCTCCGGGTCAGATCCTGCGTTTCACCGCGGAGGAACTCGGCCTCCTCCACGGTCAGGTGTATTCCCTCCATAGTGAGGGAGGTGGCAGCTGGTGGGCCAGCGACGGAGGGCATCTCCTTCGCGGCGTCCATCTCTGCTGCAGGGTGCGGTCTCTCTGGACTTGTTGTGGCTACACCCTGTCTCCTCCTCCTTTTGGGGCGGCTCCAGGGCGGCTGGCTGACGGGCACTCCTTGGGACGTCCCATCCATCTTGACGGACACTACTATGCGGACAGTCTCTGATGCAAGGGGCGGTCTGTATTTTTGGCGCCATTGGGGAGCCAGGCCCACGATAGGAGGTCTTAGGTGGCTGTCGTTTTTGCACATAATGGCGTCCGTTGTTCTTGGGCGGACGCCACATTGAGTGTATAAAGACAGTCTTTTGTGAAACGCGCACAGTACCCGGCGGCAATGGGGATTAACTTCTTCCGTTGCTGCGGGCACGCAATCCTGCCGACTACGCCATGTTTGTGATGCCCTCCCTGAGCCGTTTGGGGGGTGTACTCGGATGGCGGGCCGGTGGTATGTTGTGGCGGGATGTTGTCGTGGCCGTGGCCCGGTCCGTGCCCAGGGCTGTCACAATAAAAAGATGGGCTTTTGGATGAGTGGTTGTTCGACTACGCCACCTGTGGTTTCTGGTGAAGGCCACCAGCACTGCAACAGTCCTCTGAGGCTGATGTTCTGGCAGCCTGGTTGGTACTACTCCCCACAGGTGGAGCGGAGCCTCAGGGCGGCGTAAGAAGAGAGAGGGGGTATACAGAGTAGAGCGCTGGCGGGTGCAGAGCCGCGGAGGAATGAACAGTCAGAGGCAGTAATTGAAGTCATCCAAGTCTTTACTCACAGTTGTGCTTTCTCAGCTCAGAGCTTCTCTCTGCTGTCACACGGCGAGCTGCGGCCGCCAGGGTGGGGTTCAGCACACTCCGGGTAGTTCAGGTGCACTTGACAGGACCCACGCTCTAGTGTGTTCCTCTCTCTGGTTGTACTTGTACCGCCTTGTGTCCACCACTGAGTCCCGTACAGGTACTGCGATGTCCTATATGGGTAACTTGTAGCTCCAGGACCGACTGGGTGCCCTTTTTGGTGACTGTGGTGTGAACGTGGCGTTAGGCCGGGTCCCTCTGGATAAACGCAGATTAAGGAATACAGGTGGCGACTCCGCTCTGTCCGTATCCCCTGGGATCCACTTAAGCCTCCAGACTTTTCTGACAGGAACGTGAAGTGCAAAGTCAGATAATCGGGGACCGGTACCCCTTCTTGCGGCAGGGTCTCTCTGGCAGGGCCAGAATAAGGGTTGCAGGTGGCGACTCCGCTCCGTCCGCACCCCCCTGAGATCCTTTTGCCTGTGGAGCTTTTCTCCTCTGCTCCCCTCCTGGGCCTTCTTGGTTGGACTCTGACCGGGGACAGAGCCGGCTATAACTCAACTCTGACCCAATCCCCCGTCTCGAGGCCTGAGACCGGGAACCGCAGACCCCTGAGCCGGCCGCAGCCTTGTGCTGTCAGACCGTCCCAAAGACCCAAGACTAAAGACACGGTTATAAAAATGGCCTCTGATTATATATGATTCTATTAAGTGCTAAAGTAAAGTGCTTCCTCCACCCTCACTCACTACATGGTTCCCCCTGACTTTTGGTTACCCCCAACTCCTCTATTCTGGGTCGAGGCAGCACTATGGTGCTTTAGACCCCCCTGCAGAACAAGATTGGTGTAGTGTTGAGTGTGTGGTTGGGGTCCTGTGTGGTGCTCCATCCTTACCTCGGAGAGGAGATACCACACCTCGTTCTGAGATGCAGTACCCCTGTGGCGACTGAACCCTCAGGGGCGCCACAAATGTAACACCAAATGTGTAAAGAGGGTCCAATGCCCCTGCAATATCCAAGTCCAGTTCAATCTATTTTAGCTAGCACATATAAAGAACATCTATGCATAGGTATAAATAGCAATTGAAAAAAAGTGCATGTGACAGGGGGCAATGTACAAAATTAATAATGCCAGCAAATCCAAAGTTCATATAAAAGCACAGGTCTAGTAGTTCAAAGCTCAAATAGTCTATAGTAGAAAAAGACCTGTACTGAAACACAGTCTACCTGTTAGTAGACAGCACAGAACCCACTTATACAATACAAGCAGAATGGTTGCTGATAGACCTGTGCATCATCAGTGGCTTCTGGTAGACCTGTACATGATCAAATGGATGAGGGAAGAGCCTGTTCTCCTGTTATGTATATGCTCCTGCCCCAGCATCAGCACATCAAACTCCATAAAACAGACACATTACCTTTGCAGATGATTTTTTTGTGTTTACCAGTGTAATCAGACCCAAATTTAAAATAATGCTTTGTAAAAATAATATCAAGAAGTCACATCAAAACTCCAATCTTCATATCAGATCCAGTGTTATCTTGATATAATTTATTACGTATAATAGTAAATCCTTTATCATTTTGAACACAAGTATATCAACTTTTTAAATCTAAAGAACAAATCAAAGTGACTTCTGAGATATCCAGAGTATTAATACACTGCAAAAATCATTTGTAGCTAATGATAGGTGCATTTGTATCCTTATATCAAGATAAGTCTTTGTCTAATGCCAAGATGTCTCATGTTCTATGGACTTTGATTAAAATTTGGGCAAACAAGTCCTTGTGAACTTAGGGTTAAAATATTGATTCTTCAGTCTATATTTAATGCTATCGCCATTATTTTTTACTAGATGGATGGCATTGAATTGAAGTAAAAAGAATATTGCATAATTATTTACCTATCATTAGAACGAGCGACTGGAGATTTCCATTCCCAATCACAATCCACTGCTCTTCTTGGCACAATATATGCATCTGCATCATGTGCACATAAGTATTGGAAGACGACCACCATACCAACTACCACTGCATAAACTAAACTACTATCAGTTCCCAGTGGAGACGTGGCTGTGCTAATTTCATCTTATAATTTATTTATGTTAGTGAACAAACCTTGATTGTGAGAAAAGTAAAATGCGATTCCGCAGCTGCCAATTCAGAGATGGAGACTAGGCCAGCAATATCCAATCACTCCACTGGCAGAACAGGCTACAATATATCAACATAATTCATTTCTGGCATTCAGAAAATATTTGGGAGCAGAATTGTAAAGATTAATGTAGGATTTAGTTTGGAGTGGATATTTATTGTAAGAAACAAACATGATGTGAGTCATGTCTTAAAATCATTTCACTTTAAAGTAATTTTTCTTAAATGGTCACTGTGCTTTCAGACCACTAGATCTCATTTGATGTATTATGGGCAAAAACCCAAAGAGATGAACTTTAATATAAGTTGGTGTGCATGCAGCATGTAAGCGTGTGTTCACACTGGCCACCAAACAGACAAAACCCAAGATAAAAACATAATAAGCAAATACCCCGCAGTAAATAGATAAATATCAATAGTGCATGAAAATAATATAGGATGCTTAATTAACATAATTTTGATTTAAAAAAAAAAGTAAAAGCCACCCCACACGTCAAGGTGACCCTATTCGGGACAGTCCTAACCTCTATTATTAAAAGCTTACCATTTGTCAAGTGACGTACATTTGAATAAGTCCAATATGACTAACCAGATTAATTACAGGTTTTGGTATAAATTATATTACCACATGTCAAACAATTTACCAGTTGGTGCAGTAGATTCTAAGAAAACCAACAGATGCAGCATTGGTGATCTGCATGTTTTGAGTCTGTGTATTTGAATAATTAATTGAAAGGCGGTGTGTTCAAAATAATAGCAGTGTGGAGTTCAATTAGTGAGGTCAATCATTCTGTGAAAAAACAGCTGTGAATCAGGTGGCCCTTATTTAAGGGTGAAGCAAGTATTTGTGTACATTTCTCCTTGAAAGCCTGATAAATATGGTTCGTTCGAGACATTGTTCAGAAGAAATGCGTACTTTGATTAAAAAGTTGATTGGAGAGGGTAAAAGTTATAAAGAAGTGCAGACAATGATAGTCTGTTCAGCTAAAATGATCTGCAATGCTTTAAAATGGAAGACTACCATTCGAATGAGAAAAAAGGAAAGGATGATCCAGCATATCAGGCTAGTTTCTTAAAATAAAACATAGCTTTTATTGTGCTCATTAAAACATTGCTACACATCAATTGTCCATGTGGTGCACTACAAGGATCAGGACCTACGCGTTTCAACGTTTAAGTCTTAATCAGTTGTGTATTTACCATTCGAATGGATCGAATGATAGTCAGAATGGCAAAGGCTCAGCTAATGATCAGCTCCAGGAGATCAAAGACAGTCTTAAGTTACCTGTGAGTACTGTGACAGTTAGAAGACGTCTGTGTGAAGCAAATTTCTTAGCAAGAAGTCCCTGCAAAAAGTACGAAAAGTGGACAGTAGAAGATTGGAAATGGGTGATTTGGAGTAATGAGACGAAAGTCAATAGACTAGGCTCTGATGAGTGCAAATAGGTCTGGAAAAGTTGTGATGTATATACCACCATGTGCGAACCCAGAGGCTGCTGGGGATGTGTTGTCAGGGGTGATGGCCCGGCTTCAGACTAAACACCCAAACTCTCTAACTGTAATTTCTGGGGATTTCAATCGAGTGAAGATCTCATCTGCAATACCAAAGTTCTATCAATATGTCAAATGTCCTACACGGGACAACAACACACTGGATCTCCTCTTTGCTAATGTTAAGAATGCTTATTCATCGGCTGCATTACCCCCCCTGGGGAAATCTGACCACAACCTCATACTATTGTCTCCTGCTTACCAACCAGATGTCCGCAAACAACCAGTGACAATTAAAAAGATAAGGAAGTGGTGTCCAGCAGCAGAGGAGGCGTTACAAGACTGCTTTGATTGTACAGACTGGGAGGTGTTGTGTACCATGAAAGAGAATTGTGATGTTAATGAGATTACTGGCAGAGTTACTGATTACATCAACTTCTGTATGGACATTGTAGTACCTGTTCAAGAGATTCGGTGTATGCAAACAATAAGCCATGGATTACAAAAGAGTTGAAACATTTACTAAACATGAAAAAACTGGCTTTTAAAAGGAGGGACAAGGAGGCGTTGAAAATTATACAGCGAGACCTAAAGGGGAAAATTAAGATTGCCCGTGAGGCATTCAGAGTTAAATTAGAAAATCAATTTGCACAAAAAAGCTCCAGAGAGGTGTGGGCTGGAATGAAGCTAGTGACTGGGTTTAAGGCAAGGTCGGAGCAGGGGGGTGGTGGACTTAGAATGGCTAATGAAATGAATGAGTTCTTCAATATATTCAGCAATAAAGGTGCGGTAGCAGCAGGGAAGGGGGAGGAGGCCGGGGAACAACTAGCTAAATTAACAGGGGGTGAAATAGATCATTTCTCGGTCTCCAAAAATGACGTGAGGGACCAGTTTAGTAAGCTGGCCATTGGCAAAGCAGCAGGGCCTGACGGTCTCAGTCCACGTGTCCTCAGAGTGTGTGCAAATGAGTTGTGTACTGTCTTCCAGCATCTCTTTAACCAGAGCTTACAATCAAAGAGAGTACCAGTGCTATGGAAGACTTCCTGCCTGGTGCCGGTTCCCAAGACTACCTTCCCGGCTTCCCCGGGGGACTATAGACCGGTGGCCTTAACATCGCATGCGATGAAGTCCTTGGAGAGAATAGTACTTGCTCACTTGTGTCCGAGGGTGATGGCGCATACTGATGCTCTTCAGTTTGCGTACCGGCAGGGACTGGGGGTGGACGATGCTGTAGCGTCTCTGCTACAAACAGTACATTCCTTTTTGGACAATGATGGAACCACAGTGCGTGCTTTGTTCTTTGATTTCTCTAGTGCGTTCAACACATTACAGCCACTCTTACTGCGTGGAAAGTTGATTAAAATGGTGGTGGATGAGGGACTTGTGAATTGGATAATTGACTACCTGTCGGATAGGCCACAGTTTGTTAGGTGGGGGACGGCTACATCAGATAGTGTACTGAGCAGTGTCGGAGCCCCGCAGGGAACAGTGCTGTCGCCATTCCTCTTTACATTGTACACAGCTGACTTTCAGTATAAATCAGACCGTTGTCACCTCCAGAAGTACTTGGATGACTCTGTGATAGTTGGCGGTATTCGGAAGGACCAAGATGAAGAGGAATATAGAAGGGTGGTTGCAGACTTTGTAGTATGGTGCCAGGCTAACCATCTAGAACTAAATGTTAAGAAAACCAGGGAGTTGGTGATGAGCTATGGAAGGTGCAAGAAGGTATGCCTACCTGTTACCAATGACGGTCAGGATGTGGAGATGGTGGACAGTTTCAAATATTTGGGGGTTTACCTGGATAGCAAGCTAGACTGGAAGTGCCACATGGAGAAGGTCTACAAGAAGGGGATGAGTAGATTGTACTTCCTAAGGAAGTTAAGGTCTTTTAATGTGTGTGGCAAAATGCTTGAGGTGTTCTACCAATCCATTGTGGCTAGTGCCACCTTTGCGGCAATAATTTGCTGGGGTAACAGTGTGCGTGTTGCTGACGCCAACAAGCTCAACAAACTTATAAAGAAAAAAAAACCAGGCAATGTGAACTGAGGTCTAAGATGGTAGACATGCAAGAAATAGGAGCATGTTCACACTAGCAAAAAAGAAACAAAACCTACAAAAGACAAAAGACAAAAATATATCTCATACCCTACCATCATTATATATAAATGTAAAGCAAAGTTGCATAATAAATATAGGGTGCTTAGTGAACTATTTTTGATCAAAAAAAGTATACAAGCCGTCCCACCAGCGGCAAGGTGACCCTAAATTGGGACGGTACCTATACTGGCATCCCCTTTGTTGAGCTGACTGGTATATATGTAGCTTACCACGGGCCTGGGTGGTCTGGAGTTGGGACCCGGTCCTATTTGTCTACCCTTTTATATGCATTGCTTCAACTTTGATATACAGTAAGGTTTTTAATATAGGCAGTATAGGTACCGTCCCAATTTAGGGTCACCTTGCCGCTGGTGGGACGGCTTGTATACTTTTTTTGATCAAAAATAGTTCACTAAGTACCCTATATTTATTATGCAACTTTGCTTTACATTTATATATAATGATGGTAGGGTATGAGATATATTTTTGTCTTTTGTCTTTTGTAGGTTTTGTTTCTTTTTTGCTAGTGTGAACATGCTCCTATTTCTTGCATGTCTACCATCTTAGACCTCAGTTCACATTGCCTGGTTTTTTGTCTTGTTTGCATTCTGTGCAATTTAAGGGTGTGGCATCCCCTTTGTTGAGCTGACTGGTATATATGTAGCTTACCACGGGCCTGGGTGGTCTGGAGTTGGGACCCGGTCCTATTTGTCTACCCTTTTATATGCATTGCTTCAACTTTGATATACAGTAAGGTTTTTAATATAGGCAGTATAGGTACCGTCCCAATTTAGGGTCACCTTGCCGCTGGTGGGACGGCTTGTATACTTTTTTTGATCAAAAATAGTTCACTAAGTACCCTATATTTATTATGCAACTTTGCTTTACATTTATATATAATGATGGTAGGGTATGAGATATATTTTTGTCTTTTGTCTTTTGTAGGTTTTGTTTCTTTTTTGCTAGTGTGAACATGCTCCTATTTCTTGCATGTCTACCATCTTAGACCTCAGTTCACATTGCCTGGTTTTTTGTCTAGTTTGCATTCTGTGCAATTTAAGGGTGTGGCATCCCCTTTGTTGAGCTGACTGGTATATATGTAGCTTACCACGGGCCTGGGTGGTCTGGAGTTGGGACCCGGTCCTATTTGTCTACCCTTTTATATGCATTGCTTCAACTTTGATATACAGTAAGGTTTTTAATATAGGCAGTATAGGTACCGTCCCAATTTAGGGTCACCTTGCCGCTGGTGGGGCGGCTTGTATACTTTTTTTGATCAAAAATAGTTCACTAAGTACCCTATATTTATTATGCAACTTTGCTTTACATTTATATATAATGATGGTAGGGTATGAGATATATTTTTGTCTTTTGTCTTTTGTAGGTTTTGTTTCTTTTTTGCTAGTGTGAACATGCTCCTATTTCTTGCATGTCTACCATCTTAGACCTCAGTTCACATTGCCTGGTTTTTTGTCTTGTTTGCATTCTGTGCAATTTAAGGGTGTGGCATCCCCTTTGTTGAGCTGACTGGTATATATGTAGCTTACCACGGGCCTGGGTGGTCTGGAGTTGGGACCCGGTCCTATTTGTCTACCCTTTTATATGCATTGCTTCAACTTTGATATACAGTAAGGTTTTTAATATAGGCATTATAGGTACCGTCCCAATTTAGGGTCACCTTGCCGCTGGTGGGACGGCTTGTATACTTTTTTTGATCAAAAATAGTTCACTAAGCACCCTATATTTATTATGCAACTTTGCTTTACATTTATATATAATGATGGTAGGGTATGAGATATATTTTTGTCTTTTGTCTTTTGTAGGTTTTGTTTCTTTTTTGCTAGTGTGAACATGCTCCTATTTCTTGCATGTCTACCATCTTAGACCTCAGTTCACATTGCCTGGTTTTTTGTCTTGTTTGCATTCTGTGCAATTTAAGGGTGTGGCATCCCCTTTGTTGAGCTGACTGGTATATATGTAGCTTACCACGGGCCTGGGTGGTCTGGAGTTGGGACCCGGTCCTATTTGTCTACCCTTTTATATGCATTGCTTCAACTTTGATATACAGTAAGGTTTTTAATATAGGCAGTATAGGTACCGTCCCAATTTAGGGTCACCTTGCCGCTGGTGGGACGGCTTGTATACTTTTTTTGATCAAAAATAGTTCACTAAGTACCCTATATTTATTATGCAACTTTGCTTTACATTTATATATAATGATGGTAGGGTATGAGATATATTTTTGTCTTTTGTCTTTTGTAGGTTTTGTTTCTTTTTTGCTAGTGTGAACATGCTCCTATTTCTTGCATGTCTACCATCTTAGACCTCAGTTCACATTGCCTGGTTTTTTGTCTAGTTTGCATTCTGTGCAATTTAAGGGTGTGGCATCCCCTTTGTTGAGCTGACTGGTATATATGTAGCTTACCACGGGCCTGGGTGGTCTGGAGTTGGGACCCGGTCCTATTTGTCTACCCTTTTATATGCATTGCTTCAACTTTGATATACAGTAAGGTTTTTAATATAGGCAGTATAGGTACCGTCCCAATTTAGGGTCACCTTGCCGCTGGTGGGGCGGCTTGTATACTTTTTTTGATCAAAAATAGTTCACTAAGTACCCTATATTTATTATGCAACTTTGCTTTACATTTATATATAATGATGGTAGGGTATGAGATATATTTTTGTCTTTTGTCTTTTGTAGGTTTTGTTTCTTTTTTGCTAGTGTGAACATGCTCCTATTTCTTGCATGTCTACCATCTTAGACCTCAGTTCACATTGCCTGGTTTTTTGTCTTGTTTGCATTCTGTGCAATTTAAGGGTGTGGCATCCCCTTTGTTGAGCTGACTGGTATATATGTAGCTTACCACGGGCCTGGGTGGTCTGGAGTTGGGACCCGGTCCTATTTGTCTACCCTTTTATATGCATTGCTTCAACTTTGATATACAGTAAGGTTTTTAATATAGGCATTATAGGTACCGTCCCAATTTAGGGTCACCTTGCCGCTGGTGGGACGGCTTGTATACTTTTTTTGATCAAAAATAGTTCACTAAGCACCCTATATTTATTATGCAACTTTGCTTTACATTTATATATAATGATGGTAGGGTATGAGATATATTTTTGTCTTTTGTCTTTTGTAGGTTTTGTTTCTTTTTTGCTAGTGTGAACATGCTCCTATTTCTTGCATGTCTACCATCTTAGACCTCAGTTCACATTGCCTGGTTTTTTGTCTTGTTTGCATTCTGTGCAATTTAAGGGTGTGGCATCCCCTTTGTTGAGCTGACTGGTATATATGTAGCTTACCACGGGCCTGGGTGGTCTGGAGTTGGGACCCGGTCCTATTTGTCTACCCTTTTATATGCATTGCTTCAACTTTGATATACAGTAAGGTTTTTAATATAGGCAGTATAGGTACCGTCCCAATTTAGGGTCACCTTGCCGCTGGTGGGACGGCTTGTATACTTTTTTTGATCAAAAATAGTTCACTAAGTACCCTATATTTATTATGCAACTTTGCTTTACATTTATATATAATGATGGTAGGGTATGAGATATATTTTTGTCTTTAAACTTATAAAGAAGGCTAGCGCGACGGTGGGCCTACAGCTTGGGACTTTTGAAGAGGTGGTAGAGGATAGGATTAAGAAGAAGTGCAGAGCTATAATGGGCAACAACACACACCCGCTTTATGAACTGTTTGCGAAACAGAAGAGCACATTCAGCAATTGCCTAATACAACTAAGGTGTAAAAAGGAAAAATACAGGAGATCGTTTGTTCCAACAGCTATGGGGGTGTTTAACAAATGTCTGAAAAGCAATGTCTAAAGCATTCCAAATGTTATGTTATCATATGTGTCATGTTCGAGATCTGTGTTCTGCTGCTGTGATACCGCAATTTCCTCCGGGATAAATAAAGTATATCTTATCTTATCTTATCTTATCTTATCTTAAAAAACAAGGTAAAAAGGGGCTAACGGATTGAGAAATTGAAGGAACTGTCAAGTTCAGTGGAAGAAGCCTGATGATATGGGGTTGTTTCACAGCCAAAGCCATTGGATATTTCACCATGATCAATGGTGGTCTCAGTGCTGAGCTATATATTGAAAAACTTGGCATTCATATGACTCAAATTTATCAAATTTTAATAGGGGAAATGAAGTACAAAAAAAAAGTAAAAACGTTTCGGTCACAGTTGACGTTCATTAGTGTACTAAAATAAAATACAAGTGTGAGGTCACAGTAAAAATAGTCATGTATCAAAGGGAAAATAACAATGACAATATCAGTAAACAACAGGAATCAACACATGTCAATGGGTACAAAGGGATGGGGACAAACATTGGCCCTCAACATGCTAACTGTTATATGTCCACATTTGAGGACAGGGTTGTCTACCCCAACCCTTTGTACAAATCACAATCCATTTTATGGAAACGTTATATAGATGATATATTCTGCATATGGGGGGGCACGCCCAAGACCCTTAATGAATTTTTTGCTACAATCAATGCCGCCTGGGATGGACTGCGAGTCACCATTTTCTTGAGCACAGACTCAATTCATTTCTAGACACCATGAGCCTTAAAGATAAAGATGGCCAACTTTCCTCTGATCTTTATATTAAACCTACTGACCGAAACGGACTATTGCACTACAACAGCCTACATCCTAAATCAACTATCACCTCAGTCCCCAAGTCCCAATTCCATCGTGTCAGAGGCACTGGCAGTAATCCCTCCACCTGTGACATTAGACTCAAGGAGATGCAACAAAAATTTGAGGAAACGGGCTATCCTCTTGACTTGTTACAACAATCCATGCAATCTCCAATTTGTACACGCACCCCAACATCTAACCGGATCCCGTTTGTACATAAATACCATCCGGCAGCATTCATACCCTAAATCCACTATCACCTCAGTCCCCAAGTCCCAATTCCATCGTGTCAGAGGCACTGGCAGTAATCCCTCCACCTGTGACATTAGACTCAAGGAGATGCAACAAAAATTTGAGGAAACGGGCTATCCTCTTGACTTGTTACAACAATCCATGCAATCTCCAATTTGTACACGCACCCCAACATCTAACCGGATCCCGTTTGTACATAAATACCATCCGGCAGCATTCATACTCCATAAAAAAATCTGACAACACTGGAACATTCTTAAAAGCGCGTATCCATCTGTACCTGAATTAAATTATCCTTCCCTCCCATGTTTCAAAAGAGACCCTAATATTAAAGATCGTTTCATCCATGCCGATTTTGGCATGGCAAAAAGCTCGCCATGCCAGGGGTTTCTGGAGACACCAAAGACTGGTACGTTCCCTTGTCATCAGTGCTACCAATGTGGCAACATTCTCCGTGGGAGCACCATATATCATCCTCACTTGGGTAAACAATATCCCATCAAAGATTATCACATGATTAATTCCACTTTTGAAGTATGCCTCATCAAGTGCCCTTGTGGCCTTATTTATATAGGTAAAATGACCCAGCTCATTAGGGATCGTATTTCTAAGCACAAGTCCACCATACGCTAAAAGAATTTGCTGCTCCCATTACTATACCATTTTGCATCGGCCAATCATTCAGTGTTTCAATTGAAATTTCAGGTGATTGAGCATGTCCCTCCACCACGACGTGGAGGGGACTGTATTCGCATGCTCAAATACAGGGAGGTCTACTGGATACAAAAATTGCAATCTTTAAGTCCTAGAGGTCTTAACATGGAATTTGACCTCCTCTTGTACACTTGAACGGTTCATAGTTGTGATTACTACGACATTGTTCTGCTTAAAGCCCCCTACATGTTTTGTAATAATCTCTTTGAGACTTGTTCCTGTGCCATCACTGTCTCAGCAATGTATATGACCCAATTATGCTAGTTTTTGACTCTGACCATAAGAATTTCCAGTGAATATGTTCGATTCCATTATGATGGTTCTCCCTGAAGATAACTTGATATAAGGAATAGTATTTGCATAAGTACTGATTGATCTATTCATATGTCTAACATATACCTTGTTATTTTCTAGAATCTGCCTTAACATCCACATTTCCCCTCCTGATTCCCATCCTACACCTCCGGACCATCCCTTACAACCTTGGTTCCACCCATTCTTGTCATCCCCAGTAATGGACGCTATCTGTAGCACTGTGGAACGCATAATATCGGTGGTGGAATGCACTCGGTGCGTCACCTCCGCCCATGTGATCCACCGACATCCAATAAGACCTGTCGACGTCATCGAGGCGTCATTTCCGGTCCCGCAGGTTAGGACCTGCAGGACCGGAAATGACACCACGATGACTGGAGCACATCCACGGCGTATGCATCACACTGACACCAATCCTGGGCTCCTAATTGCCTCTAGATTCTGCCCAATCTCTATTTAAATGCCCTTCTAGCATTTCTCTCCTGGCGCCAAAAGGAACAAACGGTGGATACCGTGCTCCCACTGCCAGGACTTACTCCTCCACTTTCAGTTTGCACTAGAGGTATTTTTCCCCTGCTTCTACCATTCCTGCTATTAGACTGGTACTTCCATTAAATCTATATACTCACCTTCTTTATATATCCAGAGCTAACGCTCCTTTGGACACCTGTCCATTACAGGCTCACCGGTTACAATTAACTGGTACGTTTTTCATCCTTTTTTCTTTTTCCCTTTTTCCCTGTCCCCATCCCTTTGTACCCATTGACATGTGTTGATTCCTGTCGTTTACTGATATTGTCATTGTTATATTCCCTTTGATACATGACTATTTTTACTGTGACCTCACACTTGTACCACCATTTATTTCTGTTTTGTTATTTTATTTTGGTACACTGATGAAGGTCAACTGTGACCGAAACATTTACTTTTATTTTTTGTACTTCATTTCCCCTATTAAAATTTGATAAAGAATCTATTTGAGTCATATGAGTGCCAAGTTTTTCAATATAGACTATTGGCTTTGGACCTTACTTGTGCACCAACCCACTCCAGGAGTGCGGTAGTTTTTTGTATACTCAGTGCTGAGCTATGTGTGAGTATCCAACAAGACAAGTTACTTTGTACACTCCAGTACTATGGGTATGAATAGGATGACATAGTGTTCCAGCAGGACAAAGACCAGAAGCATACATCGAGATTGACGAAAAAATGGTTCAATGACAATGAAGTAGAGGTGCTGGATTAGCCTCCACAGTCCCCAGACCTCAGCCCAATTGAACCCTTATGGGTAGAGTTGAGTTGAAGAAAGAACTGTATACATACCCAAGTGAGTAGACCAGTATGCACCAACTTTGGGAATGTGTAGAAGAGACCTGGGATCAGATTTTGGTCAAGACATAATTGAATCTGATCAAGAGCATGCCCAGAAGGATTCAGGTAGTGTTGAAAGACAAAAATGGATTTATAAAATATTTAAACAATAATAAAAATTTAAATTTAGATTTTTAGGAGCAAAACAGTAACAATGCAGTGACATGACAAGAATCTGCATAACTAATCATAGGCAAAATAGTCGCAAGTCAAATTTATGTATGAGATAGCCAAGATGATTGTCTATAAAATAATGGTAGTCTCATGTTCGAAGTAGTAGTGGATAGTGAGATATAGAGCTTGAAAGTCAAAAGTTCAAAACATTGTTACCCTTTTGCTCATCACTGTATATATAGCGCTGTCCTCAGTAGTGTAGCTACCAGGAGGGCAGAGGGTGAGGTCGCCCCAGACCCCTGACTCAGAGAGGCCCACCCGAATCTTACACCACTCCAAACTGTATCGGTGTGGGCAGCACACCAATACAGTTAATCTTTACATTCTGAATGGCCCCACTATCTTTGCACCCCATTAACTATACAATACCATCAATTTTTGTGTTCCAACAGTCTTAGAGGGATCTATCCACTGTGGGTTAGTGTCAGACCAATAGCGGTGGTTTTGTTTGTTAACTTCACCATTCACAAAAAAGTTTGCCTCATCACTGAACATAATGTTCTGTGTAAACTGAGGGTCCTGTTCCAATTTTTGTTTTGCCCATTCTGCAAATTCAGTGCGCCGATCTGGGTCATCCTAATATCCGCCGAAGGGATGTTTGACTGATGCCACTCTCCAGTGACATGCGGCGAGTTCTACGCTGTGGGCTCTTGCTGAATGAAGCTAGGACAGCCACTGATGTTTCTTCATTATTGACAGTTTTCTTGAGTCCACATTTTGGCAAATCCAACACTGAACCTGTTTCACGAAATTTGGCAAGAGGTTTGCTAAATGTAGCATGGGAGATGGGTGGTCTCGTAGGGTGTCTTGCATTGAAATCTGCTGAAATGACCCGGGTACTGCGTTCATCAAACATCAACACAATTTCTATCCGCTCCTCACGTGTTAACCTCTGCGACATGTGAATGGCTGTAAACAAAGAGAAACTGGTAAGTAACTCATGAAAGAATAAAGTTACGTTAAAACCAAGCACACCATTGTTTTTCTTATGAAATTCTCAATAAGTCTGATGTGTCACATGACCCTTTTCCCATTGAAAAAAATAAAGTTGGATCCAAAATGGCTGACTTCAAAATGGCCACCATGGTCACCACCCATCTGGAAAAGTTTTCCCCCTCCGATATACTAATATGCCACAAACAGGAAGTTGATATCACCAACCATTCCCATTTAATTTAGGTGTATCCATATAAATGGCCCACCCTGTAGTGTCCTCTCCAATTTACTGCCCATTTATCATACAACAGTATATCCACCTCCCAATCCAATCATAGATATCATCTAATCCTTTGTATTACTTGGATATTTGGGTTATTGTTGTGGATTTATCACTGCTAAAATCAGTAGAAATTACACCTGAATTACATTGTATGGCAGTAATGACATTGTGTCACCTTGTAAAAGGTTTCAGAGGTCAAGGTAGATAATTAAAGTCCATTTCATCTATATGCTAATGAATTGGCTGCGTGGCCTGGTCTGGTCCCTTTAAATAACATCTGCTGCTCCTGTTGATGACACCACGGAATGTTGTGGTTTCTGGCTCCGCCCCCTTGCATTATGACATCACACACATTATATAAGGAGCTGCAGAGACAACATTCCATCTGAAAGTTGCAGTTATTGGAGAGAGAGGTAAGTCGGCTCTATGTCACCTCTTGTTGTGTCCTTCATTCTCTTCTTTCATCTATTTCTCATTTATTTTTTATTCATTAAGGATTCTTTATTCTATATAATACAACAGGTCCAAAATAAATACTGAACCCCTCAGATTAGGTGACGTCCATGTTTTACAGCATTTCTTCCAATAGTAAAGACAGATACATCCCGTCATATCCTATATATCCAAGTGCAGAAATGACAGTGATTTACCGATTCTCCATCACATCTTATTGGTTTCTGACTTACTTGCTCATCACATCCATAGAATAGTTATAGAATAATTATAATTGAAAGAATCCCCTCAGCCATAACTGGAACACAACAACTTCTCAATTTTTGGGCCATGTATTGTTTTACAATCATTCAAATCTGGGAGATGAACGTTATATCCTGTAAAGCGAACACATGTAACCTGAAGATGCAGTAATTATGTAATTGTCTGGTGTTATTGAGACATATAGTGATATACAATCCAGATCAAAAATTTAAATCCAACCAATATTGGGAAATACCTGTACAACACCAATGTATATACATATTAGCTCCATATATAGTGAAACTATTTAAATAGTTCCCCATATTGGTAGGATTCCTATTGTTTGATCTCTAGTGTATTGAGCAATGCACTTCAATGGAAGCTGGCAGTAACAGCCACCACTTGGAAGATCACGGAATGTTGGGGTTGTTGATTCCGCCCCCATTAGATACTTCATGTGATGTCACTGAATGTTATGGTTATTAGCTCTGCCCACATTAGCTCTTATTTTTCATGTCATGGAATGTTCTCGTTGCTGGTTTGGCCCCCATCATCTACTATTTGTAATGTTTTGGTTGTTGGTCCCTGATTTGGCACCCAGATAAGCCAAGCTGAAGGATGATGATAATGGACTTTATCTTGTTACCTCATGAACATTCTTGGCGTTGCCCCTCAGGAGGTGGCCAGTTGACATTTAGTTGTGTTCAACTATATAAAGTGTGCAGCTTATCTGATGGTTAGTGCTGCGCTCACTCATTACTAGTGATGGGCGAGCACTAAAATGCTCGGGTGCTCATTGCTTGAGCCAAGCACATTCGAATACTCGGTTGCTCGACTCGAGCAATGAGCCCAATGTAAGTCTATGGGAAATTCAAACATTTTTCAGGCGGTTCCCTCCGGCGATCTGCAGAGGGCCTAAAAATTGCCCAAATCGAAGGGAACAGTGCTTAAATTGCATGGGAACAGCATGGGGAAGACCCCTGGAAGCATTTCTGACTCCCAAGTCACTGCTGCCAACAATGTTGTCAGAGGTATTACGCCACTTTTACGGACACACAATAAAACACAAAAACGAAACCAAAATGGATTTTCCTGGGAAATATGTTAAGGAACATCCTTTCCATGGTAATGACTTGTATATAAGGCAAAATAAATAACCAAAAACAAAAATACTCCTCCACATCTTGGTCTATGTTCACAAGTAGCGTTTTTGATGCGTTTTTGCACTTTTGCATTGCTTTCAACCGTGACAAATGCATTCACCGGGAAATGTCATTTTGACATTTTACAACCTTATCTGGCCATGTGGTGTGTGAGACATGATCAGACATATCCTGTTTCATTTATGAAGGAGGGACTCTGAAAGTCACAAAGCCTATTTTTATAGGGCCATCAGGCAGCCTTTACTACTTTTAAAGGGTCAGCAGTCGGCCCTCGCTATTCTTAAAGAGCCATCAGCCGGCTATGCTTTGTCATTCCCATTACTAAAGATTGGGTCTTCTATACTGTTATTGCATATGCAGTGAGTGGCAGGTCTGCCCAAAATTTGGATACACCCCAATACCCCTTTGAAAATTTGGATGCACCCCAATACCCCTTTGAAAATTTGGACGCACCCCAAAACCCCTTTGAAGAGACTTAGAGGATGTTCCCAAAATTAGGAAGTGGGTCTCCCATACTGTTTGCCTATGCAGTGAATGCAAGGGTTGCCAAAAATTTGGAGGCACTCCAATGCCCCTTGGAAGAGACGTGGAGGTCAGAGGGCCTCCTGAAAACAATGTTCCCATTATTAGGAAGTGGGTCTCCCATTGTGTTTGTCTATGCAGTGAATTCAAGGGTTGCCAAAAATGGGCACGCGGCATGATGGGAGGAAGGAGGTTCAGGGTGAAGAATATGTGGTCCAGACTCATGGCTACTGAGAATTGACCGTGTGGAAGACAGGGTGGTGGTGGTGGTGGCTAAGTGACTGGAAGCATTATCTGCTATCCAACCAATAACCTTTTCACACTGCTCTGTATTCAATAGTGGTGTTCTGCGGTCCCCTATTAATTGGGACAGGAAGGTCGAGCGAGAAGATGTGGGTGTTTGTTGTGGCACAATTTCAGATTGCCCACGACCTTGGCCTCTGCATGCACCATCACATCAACTTCCCCGTCCCTTGCCACGTGCCTTGCCCATCTTAAATGAAGGACAATATCTTCCACGCTCACCACAAATGGCTGAATTTGGAGCGAACTTATATGTGATCCGTGTGACGGACAAACCACAGTTTTAAATAGCTGGCCTGTAGGTGACTATTTTGAACAGCAAACTTGTGTCAATAGCTTCACTGACACACTGAAATTTTTTTAATGGAGGCCAGAAATGGCAGTATTTTCAGTGCAAATATATGTGATCTGTGCGACGGACAAATCACAGTTTTAAATAGCTGGACCTGGCTGTATTCTGCAATGCCAACAAGCAAATAGCGCAGAAAAACGGTGTTCTCTGGTTTGCATTTTAAGCAAATAATGAGGATTAAGATCCAAAATAAAATTATTCCTGGCCACTGAGACCTGGGCCTATTTCTAGAAATATTTAACAGCAGCAGCAGACAAAACTGGAATGGAGCCTCTGTGCTATATGCACTGCAGTCTGCTATATACACTGCCTGCCTGATATCTCTGCAGATGGATTAGTCCTCAGAAGGACTGTTTGTTGAGATGGATATGTGTCTCTAATATCGTTTTGTATACCTACACTGTAACGGGTCTGGGAGGCGGAACCTCTGAGCTACTATACAAGGGGGCGGTCCTTGTAAGGGAGCGGGTGGCGACCAGGCAGGCAGTCACAGCAGGTGACCGGGACAGTCTCTAGAAGAACGGGCAGGAGGTCACGGCAAGTGACCGGGGCAGTCTCTGGATGTACGGGCAGATGGTCACGGCAAGTGACCGGGGCAGTCTCTGGATGTACGGGCAGATGGTCACGGCAAGTGACCGGGGCAGTCTCTGGGTGAACGGACAGATGGTCACGGCAAGTGACCGGGGCAGTCTCTGGGTGAACGGGCAGATGGTCACGGCAAGTGACCGGGGCAGTCTCTGGGTAAAGGGTTGGTACGACCTGTGGCGGCTGATGGTAGACGTGAGCTCCCAGGTGAGTAGGCGAGAGTCTCTGGATAAACGGGTGGTCACAGCATGTGACGGCGGAGCCTCCAGGAAGACCAACAGACAGGCGGCAGATGAGCGCTTCCAGGTGAGCGGGCAGAAGTCTCTGGACAGGCGGGTGGTCACAGCACGTGACGGCAGAGCCTCCAGGTAGGCTAGCAGACAGGCAGCAGGTGAGCGCTCCCAGGTGAGCGGGCAGGAGTCACTGGACAGGCAGGTGGTCACAGCACGTGACGGCAGAGCCTCCAGGTAGGCTAGCAGGCAGGTAGCAGGAGTGCGCTCCCAGGTGAGCGGGCAAGCTGGTCCATAGACAGACTGACAGGAGTAGTAAGGCAGACCGTCGGACCTCAGGCTAGCAGGCAGGTAGCAGGATATCAGGCAGGAATTAGACAGCAGACTGGCAGGAATCAGGCAGGTATCTGGCAGGTAACTGGCAACGGGACCTGAGGGCTGAAGCAGAGTAGTGAACAGTGCTACAACATTGCTCGGGCACCTCCATTTTGGAGGAGGTGCCTTTTATATGGGAGGTCCTCCGGCAATTGGCCGGGGACTCCTTAGGACGGCGCGCGCGGTCCCTTTAAGAGAGGGGGAGCGCGCGCGCGCGCGCCCTAAGCACACTGCCGGGGAAGGAGCGCGTGCCGGAAGCAGCGGGGAGAGCAGCGCTGGAGGACGCCGCGCCAGGAGCAGGGAGGTGAGAGGGACGGCGTCTCTGCCTAGAACGGGGCAGAGACGCCGATGCTACAGTACCCCCCCCTTTAGGCCCCCTCTTTTTTTGGCCAGAAAGAAATTTCTCAAGGAGAAGCGGGGCGTTGATGTTCTCCCTGGGTTCCCAAGTTCTCTCCTCAGGACCAAACCCCCTCCAATCTACCAGAAAAAAGGTCTTTCCTCTTACCCTCTTGGAGGCCAGAATACTCTCTACCTCAAAGACGTCATCAGTGGAAACCGGAGCAGGAGAAGCACCTGGATTATTGGAAAAAGAGTTAAAGACAACGGGTTTGAGGAGAGACACATGGAAGGAGTTAGGAATCCGTAAGGTGGCCGGGAGTTTCAGTTTGTAGGCCACCGGATTTATTTGCCTGAGGATTTCGAATGGGCCGATGAAGCGAGGACCTAACTTGTAGGAGGGTATCTTGAGCCGCACATGTTTGGAGGAGAGCCAAACCTTGTCTCCCGGACGGAATTGAGGCGGATCCAGACGTCTCTTATCAGCATATCTCTTCATCCGCTCGGAGGACAGAAGAAGTGCGGATCTAGTACTTTCCCAAATGGTAGAAAACTCGCTGACAAGAGACTGCGCGGCAGGGTTATCCACAGAGGCGGAGACGGGAAATGGAATTCGGGGGTGCTGGCCAAAGACAACAAAGAATGGGGATTTGGAAGAGGACTCGCTCTCATGGTTATTGTAAGAGAACTCGGCCCAAGGGAGGAGGTCCACCCAATCAGAATGGTGGGCATTAACAAAGTGCCGGAGATAGCTGGTAAGGGTCTGATTGATCCGCTCCACTTGACCATTGGACTGAGGGTGGTAAGCGGAGGAGAAGTCCAGGGTGACGTCCAGCAGTGTACATGTGGCTCTCCAGAAGCGCGAGGTGAACTGAACTCCTCGATCCGACACAATGTGGAGGGGTAGGCCATGAAGACGGAAGATATGGCGGATAAAGTCCTTAGCCAGCTCAGGTGCAGATGGAAGACCAGGCAGGGGAATGAAGTGGGCCATTTTAGAAAAGCGGTCAGCGACCACCCAAATGACAGTACACCCGGCAGAGACAGGAAGATCGGTAATGAAGTCCATAGCGATGTGTTGCCACGGGGCAACAGGTATGGGAAGCGGCAGGAGATGACCAGCTGGTAAGTGTCTGGGAACCTTGTTGCGGCCACAAGATGAACATGCAGAGACGAAGTCTACCACATCCTTACGCAGGGTAGACCACCAGTAATGCCGGGAAATGAGTAGGAAGGTCTTTATTTGGCCGGCATGGCCAGCAAGTTTAGAAGAATGACCCCAGTGAAGAACCTTCTCACGGTCAGGAGGCGCCACGAACGTCTTGCCGGGTGGAAGACGAGTCAAATCCAGGGGGGCCACATTCATCACCTTGGAGGGGTCGATAATGTGCATAGGCTCCTCCTCTTGGTCGGAGGACAGGAAGGATCGGGACAAGGCATCCGCTTTGACATTCTTGTCCGCCGGGCGGAAATGAAGGATGAAATCGAAGCGGGCAAAAAACAAAGACCACCGGGCCTGACGTGGATTAAGTCTCTGGGCATTTTGGAGATATGCCAGGTTTTTGTGATCCGTGTAGATGATCACCGGGTATAGAGCCCCTTCAAGCAGGTAACGCCACTCCTCCAGCGACAATTTAACGGCTAACAGTTCTCGGTCTCCAATGGAGTAATTGCGCTCAGAGGAGGAGAAGATTTTAGAGAAGAAGCCGCAGGTTACCATTCTCCCGGAAGAAGACTTTTGGGTGAGCACCGCTCCGGCTCCAGAGGAGGAAGCATCAACTTCCAGTTAGAACTGTTTGTTGCAGTCCGGACGGTGCAGCACAGGGGCAGAGGAGAAGGCTTGCTTCAGGGAAAGGAAGGCCTCCTCAGCTTCGGGTGGCCATACCTTGGGATTTGCTCCCTTACGGGTGAGCGCAGATATGGGCGCAGTCCGAGACGAGAAGTGAGGAATGAAGAGACGATAGTAATTAGCGAAGCCCAGGAATCGCTGTATCGCCTTCAAGCCCTCCGGCCGGGGCCACTTTAGGACAGCAGAGAGCTTCTCGGGATCCATTCGCAAACCCGTCTGGGAGATAACGTAGCCCAGAAATGGAAGAGAGGTCTGCTCAAAAAGGCACTTCTCGTATTTAGCATAGAAGTGGTTCTGCCTGAGCCTCAGCAGGACCTGACGAACATCCCTCCGGTGTGAGGGAAGATCCGGAGAGAAGACCAAGATATCGTCCAGGTATACCACCACGCAGGAGTAAAGAAGGTCACGGAAGATGTCGTTGACCAGTTCTTGGAAGACGGCGGGAGCATTGCAGAGACCGAAGGGCATCACTCGGTACTCATAGTGTCCGTCACGGGTATTAAATGCCGTTTTCCACTCGTCTCCCTGACGGATACGGACCAGGTTATACGCTCCACGTAGATCCAGCTTGGAAAAGATCCTGGTGCCTTTAAGGCGATCAAATAACTCGGAGATGAGCGGAAGGGGGTATTTATTTTTAACCGTGATCTGATTGAGTCCTCTATAGTCAATACAGGGGCGTAGCGAGCCATCTTTTTTTTTGACAAAGAAGAATCCGGCTCCAGCCGGGGAAGTAGACTTCCGGATGAATCTCCTGGCCAGATTCTCCTCTATGTACTCAGACATGGCCTGGGTTTCGGCCGTAGACAACGGATAAATACGCCCACGGGGTGGAGTGGCGCCAGGAACCAGGTCAATCGGGCAATCATATGGCCTATGAGGTGGCAATGTCTCTGCTTCCTTCTTACCAAAGACGTCAGCATAGGTCCAGTAAGGAGCCGGAAGACCGGGTAAGTTAGCTTGGGTAGGTGGAGGACGAACCGGACGAACCGGAACCAGGCAGGTCTTATGGCAGTCCGGCCCCCACCGGAGTACTTCACCGGAATGCCAGTTCAACACGGGTTCGTGTGTTTGAAGCCAAGGTAGACCTAGCAATAGGGAGTGGGAGTGTCCGGGCAACACATGGAAGGAGATTACCTCGGAGTGCAGCATTCCCACCTGCAGGATTATGGGTTCCGTGGCGAGCAGGATGGTCACCGGAAGGAGTCTTCCATCCACTGAGGCGACCGACAAGGGTTCAGCCAGAGACTTGGTGGGAATACGGTATTTCTCAACCAGGGACTGGGAGATGAGGTTTCCAGCGGATCCAGAATCCAGGTGGGCGAGTTCAAAGTGACGGGTCTCTCCCCAGGAGATAGATACAGACAAAGTCAGGGTTGGAGAGGATTTATTTTTGTCTAGGGCGACCTCTCCGAGCGGTCCTAGACACTGGAGTTTCCCGACCTCTCCGGGCAGGAACGAATCAAGTGCTCCTTACTGCCACAATAGAAGCAGCTCCCCTCGGCTCGGCGAGACTCCTGGCGAGATTTGACCATCTTGGTCTGGTCGACCTGCATGGGCTCGGGTGAGTGTGCCCGGGGAGTGACAGAAGAGGAGACAGGTTTCTGGAGAGTAGGAGCTAGGCGGGGAAACCTTCTCTCTCGGGTGGTCTCTTTGGTGCGTTCTTGAAACCGGATGTCAATCCGGGTAGCCAACGACACCAGGTCATCCAGGGTGGTAGGAATATCCCGACCGGCGAGCTCATCTTTAATCCGACCGGAAAGGCCCTCCCAGAAGACGGACACCAGGGCCTCATTATCCCAGGCAAGCTCAGAAGCGAGGGTGCGGAACCGTATGGCATATTGGCCCACGGTGAGACTCCCTTGACGGAGACGTAGCAAAGAGGAGGCAGATGAGGTTTTTAGCCCCGGTTCATCGAAGACTCTCCGGAAAGCAATGAGGAAAGACGACAGGTCGGACACCAGGGGATCCCCTCTCTCCCACAGGGGGTTAAGCCATGCCAGTGCCTCCCCAGTGAGATGGGACATGATGAATGCCACTTTGGCCCGGTCGGAGATAAACTGGTGAGTCAAGAGTTCAAAGTGCAGGGTGCACTGGTTTATGAAGCCCCGAGCTTGAGCGGGGTCCCCTCCGAAGCGAGGAGGTGCAGACAGCCGGGGTCCGAGACAGGATGCCATGATATTGGTGGGCAACGGTGCTGCCGGGGTGCGAGTCGTGACACTACCGGTGGTTGCTGGTGGAGCAGACAGTGTGTCCAGGCGGGAGTTGACATTCCGCAGGTGGTTCAGGATAGACTCCTGCTGGGATCTCTGACGGGAGAGTTCATGGTATAGGTCAGAGAGCGAGGGAGCTTGGGTGCCACCGGGTTCCATGGCCCGAGCAAACTGTAACGGTTCTGGGAGGCGGAACCTCTGAGCTACTATACAAGGGAGCGGTCCTTGTAAGGGAGCGGGTGGCGACCAGGCAGGCAGTCACAGCAGGTGACCGGGACAGTCTCTAGAAGAACGGGCAGGAGGTCACGGCAAGTGACCGGGGCAGTCTCTGGATGTACGGGCAGATGGTCACGGCAAGTGACCGGGGCAGTCTCTGGATGTACGGGCAGATGGTCACGGCAAGTGACCGGGGCAGTCTCTGGGTGAACGGACAGATGGTCACGGCAAGTGACCGGGGCAGTCTCTGGGTGAACGGGCAGATGGTCACGGCAAGTGACCGGGGCAGTCTCTGGGTAAAGGGTTGGTACGACCTGTGGCGGCTGATGGTAGACGTGAGCTCCCAGGTGAGTAGGCGAGAGTCTCTGGATAAACGGGTGGTCACAGCATGTGACGGCGGAGCCTCCAGGAAGACCAACAGACAGGCGGCAGATGAGCGCTCCCAGGTGAGCGGGCAGAAGTCTCTGGACAGGCGGGTGGTCACAGCACGTGACGGCAGAGCCTCCAGGTAGGCTAGCAGACAGGCAGCAGGTGAGCGCTCCCAGGTGAGCGGGCAGGAGTCACTGGACAGGCAGGTGGTCAAAGCACGTGACGGCAGAGCCTCCAGGTAGGCTAGCAGGCAGGTAGCAGGAGTGCGCTCCCAGGTGAGCGGGCAAGCTGGTCCATAGACAGACTGACAGGAGTAGTAAGGCAGACCGTCAGACCTCAGGCTAGCAGGCAGGTAGCAGGATATCAGGCAGGAATTAGACAGCAGACTGGCAGGAATCAGGCAGGTATCTGGCAGGTAACTGGCAACGGGACCTGAGGGCTGAAGCAGAGTAGTGAACAGTGCTACAACATTGCTCGGGCACCTCCATTTTGGAGGAGGTGCCTTTTATATGGGAGGTCCTCCGGCAATTGGCCGGGGACTCCTTAGGACGGCGCGCGCGGTCCCTTTAAGAGAGGGGGAGCGCGCGCGCGCGTGCCCTAAGCACACTGCCGGGGAAGGAGCGCGTGCCGGAAGCAGCGGGGAGAGCAGCGCTGGAGGAAGCCGCGCCAGGAGCGGGGAGGTGAGAGGGACGGCGTCTCTGCCTAGAACGGGGCAGAGACGCCGATGCTACAGTACCCCCCCCCTTTAGGCCCCCTCTTTTTTTGGCCAGAAAGAAATTTCTCAAGGAGAAGCGGGGCGTTGATGTTCTCCCTGGGTTCCAAGTTCTCTCCTCAGGACCAAACCCCCTCCAATCTACCAGAAAAAAGGTCTTTCCTCTTACCCTCTTGGAGGCCAGAATACTCTCTACCTCAAAGACGTCATCAGCGGAAACCGGAGCAGGAGAAGCACCTGGATTATTGGAAAAAGAGTTAAAGACAACGGGTTTGAGGAGAGACACATGGAAGGAGTTAGGAATCCGTAAGGTGGCCGGGAGTTTCAGTTTGTAGGCCACCGGATTTATTTGCCTGAGGATTTCGAATGGGCCGATGAAGCGAGGACCTAACTTGTAGGAGGGTATCTTGAGCCGCACATGTTTGGAGGAGAGACAAACCTTGTCTCCCGGACGGAATTGAGGCGGATCCAGACGTCTCTTATCAGCATATCTCTTCATCCGCTCGGAGGACAGAAGAAGTGCGGATCTAGTACTTTCCCAAATGGTAGAAAACTCGCTGACAAGAGACTGCGCGGCAGGGTTATCCACAGAGGCGGAGACGGGAAACGGAATTCGGGGGTGCTGGCCAAAGACAACAAAGAACGGGGATTTGGAAGAGGACTCGCTCTCATGGTTATTGTAAGAGAACTCGGCCCAAGGGAGGAGGTCCACCCAATCAGAATGGTGGGCATTAACAAAGTGCCGGAGATAGCTGGTAAGGGTCTGATTGATCCGCTCCACTTGACCATTGGACTGAGGGTGGTAAGCGGAGGAGAAGTCCAGGGTGACGTCCAGCAGTTTACATGTGGCTCTCCAGAAGCGCGAGGTGAACTGAACTCCTCGATCCGACACGATGTGGAGGGGTAGGCCATGAAGACGGAAGATATGGCGGATAAAGTCCTTAGCCAGCTCAGGTGCAGATGGAAGACCAGGCAGGGGAATGAAGTGGGCCATTTTAGAAAAGCGGTCAGCGACCACCCAAATGACAGTACACCCGGCAGAGACAGGAAGATCGGTAATGAAGTCCATAGCGATGTGTTGCCACGGGGCAACAGGTATGGGAAGCGGCAGGAGATGACCAGCTGGTAAGTGTCTGGGAACCTTGTTGCGGCCACAAGATGAACATGCAGAGACGAAGTCTACCACATCCTTACGCAGGATAGACCACCAGTAATGCCGGGAAATGAGTAGGAAGGTCTTTTTTTGGCCGGCATGGCCAGCAAGTTTAGAAGAATGACCCCAGTGAAGAACCTTCTCACGGTCAGGAGGCGCCACGAACGTCTTGCCGGGTGGAAGACGAGTCAAATCCAGGGGGGCCACATTCATCACCTTGGAGGGGTCGATAATGTGCATAGGCTCCTCCTCTTGGTCGGAGGACAGGAAGGATCGGGACAAGGCATCCGCTTTGACATTCTTGTCCGCCGGGTGGAAATGAAGGATGAAATCGAAGCGGGCAAAAAACAAAGACCACCGGGCCTGACGTGGATTAAGTCTCTGGGCATTTTGGAGATATGCCAGGTTTTTGTGATCCGTGTAGATGATCACCGGGTATAGAGCCCCTTCAAGCAGGTAACGCCACTCCTCCAGCGACAATTTAACGGCTAACAGTTCTCGGTCTCCAATGGAGTAATTGCGCTCAGAGGAGGAGAAGATTTTAGAGAAGAAGCCGCAGGTTACCATTCTCCCGGAAGAAGACTTTTGGGTGAGCACCGCTCCGGCTCCAGAGGAGGAAGCATCAACTTCCAGGTAGAACTGTTTGTTGCAGTCCGGACGGTGCAGCACAGGGGCAGAGGAGAAGGCTTGCTTCAGGGAAAGGAAGGCCTCCTCAGCTTCGGGTGGCCATACCTTGGGATTTGTTCCCTTACGGGTGAGCGCAGATATGGGCGCAGTCCGAGACGAGAAGTGAGGAATGAAGAGACGATAGTAATTAGCGAAGCCCAGGAATCGCTGTATCGCCTTCAAGCCCTCCGGCCGGGGCCACTTTAGGACAGCAGAGAGCTTCTCGGGATCCATTCGCAAACCCGTCTGGGAGATAACGTAGCCCAGAAATGGAAGAGAGGTCTGCTCAAAAAGGCACTTCTCGTATTTAGCATAGAGGTGGTTCTGCCTGAGCCTCAGCAGGACCTGACGAACATCCCTCCGGTGTGAGGAAAGATCCGGAGAGAAGACCAAGATATCGTCCAGGTATACCACCACGCAGGAGTAAAGAAGGTCACGGAAGATGTCGTTGACCAGTTCTTGGAAGACGGCGGGAGCATTGCAGAGACCGAAGGGCATCACTCGGTACTCATAGTGTCCGTCACGGGTATTAAATGCCGTTTTCCACTCGTCTCCCTGACGGATACGGACCAGGTTATACGCTCCACGTAGATCCAGCTTGGAAAAGATCCTGGCGCCTTTAAGGCGATCAAATAACTCGGAGATGAGCGGAAGGGGGTATTTATTTTTAACCGTGATCTGATTGAGTCCTCTATAGTCAATACAGGGGCGTAGCGAGCCATCTTTTTTTTTGACAAAGAAGAATCCGGCTCCAGCCGGGGAAGTAGACTTCCGGATGAATCCCCTGGCCAGATTCTCCTCTATGTACTCAGACATGGCCGGGGTTTCGGCCGCAGACAACGGATAAATACGCCCACGGGGTGGAGTGGCGCCAGGAACCAGGTCAATCGGGCAATCATATGGCCTATGAGGTGGCAATGTCTCTGCTTCCTTCTTACCAAAGACGTCAGCATAGGTCCAGTAAGGAGCCGGAAGACCGGGTAAGTTAGCTGGGGTAGGTGGAGGACGAACCGGACGAACCGGAACCAGGCAGGTCTTATGGCAGTCCGGCCCCCACCGGAGTACTTCACCGGAATGCCAGTTCAACACGGGTTCGTGTGTTTGGAGCCAAGGTAGACCTAGCAATAGGGAGTGGGAGAGTCCGGGCAACACATGGAAGGAGATTACCTCGGAGTGCAGCATTCCCACCTGCAGGATTATGGGTTCCGTGGCGAGCAGGATGGTCACCGGAAGGAGTCTTCCATCCACTGAGGCGACCGACAAGGGTTCAGCCAGAGACTTGGTGGGAATACGGTATTTCTCAACCAGGGACTGGGAGATGAGGTTTCCAGCGGATCCAGAATCCAGGTGGGCGAGTTCAAAGTGACGGGTCTCTCCCCAGGAGATAGATACAGACAAAGTCAGGGTTGGAGAGGATTTATTTTTGTCTAGGGCGACCTCTCCGAGCGGTCCTAGACACTGGAGTTTCCCGACCTCTCCGGGCAGGAACGAATCAAGTGCTCCTTACTGCCACAATAGAAGCAGCTCCCCTCGGCTCGGCGAGACTCCTGGCGAGATTTGACCATCTTGGTCTGGTCGACCTGCATGGGCTCGGGTGAGTGTGCCCGGGGAGTGACAGAAGAGGAGACAGGTTTCTGGAGAGTAGGAGCTAGGCGGGGAAACCTTCTCTCTCGGGTGGTCTCTTTGGTGCGTTCTTGAAACCGGATGTCAATCCGGGTAGCCAACGACACCAGGTCATCCAGGGTGGTAGGAATATCCCGACCGGCGAGCTCATCTTTAATCCGACCGGAAAGGCCCTCCCAGAAGACGGACACCAGGGCCTCATTATCCCAGGCAAGCTCAGAAGCGAGGGTGCGGAACCGTATGGCATATTGGCCCACGGTGAGACTCCCTTGACGGAGACGTAGCAAAGAGGAGGCAGATGAGGTTTTTCGTCCCGGTTCATCGAAGACTCTCCGGAAAGCAATGAGGAAAGACGACAGGTCGGACACCAGGGGATCCCCTCTCTCCCACAGGGGGTTAAGCCATGCCAGTGCCTCCCCAGTGAGATGGGACATGATGAATGCCACTTTGGCCCGGTCGGAGATAAACTGGTGAGTCAAGAGTTCAAAGTGCAGGGTGCACTGGTTTATAAAGCCCCGAGCTTGAGCGGGGTCCCCTCCGAAGCGAGGAGGTGCAGACAGCCGGGGTCCGAGACAGGATGCCATGATATTGGTGGGCAACGGTGCTGCCGGGGTGCGAGTCGTGACACTACCGGTGGTTGCTGGTGGAGCAGACAGTGTGTCCAGGCGGGAGTTGACATTCCGCAGGTGGTTCAGGATGGACTCCTGCTGGGATCTCTGACGGGAGAGTTCATGGTATAGGTCAGAGAGCGAGGGAGCTTGGGTGCCACCGGGTTCCATGGCCCGAGCAAACTGTAACGGGTCTGGGAGGCGGAACCTCTGAGCTACTATACAAGGGGGCGGTCCTTGTAAGGGAGCGGGTGGCGACCAGGCAGGCAGTCACAGCAGGTGACCGGGACAGTCTCTAGAAGAACGGGCAGGAGGTCACGGCAAGTGACCGGGGCAGTCTCTGGATGTACGGGCAGATGGTCACGGCAAGTGACCGGGGCAGTCTCTGGATGTACGGCCAGATGGTCACGGCAAGTGACCGGGGCAGTCTCTGGGTGAACGGACAGATGGTCACGGCAAGTGACCGGGGCAGTCTCTGGGTGAACGGGCAGATGGTCACGGCAAGTGACCGGGGCAGTCTCTGGGTAAAGGGTTGGTACGACCTGTGGCGGCTGATGGTAGACGTGAGCTCCCAGGTGAGCAGGCGAGAGTCTCTGGATAAACGGGTGGTCACAGCATGTGACGGCGGAGCCTCCAGGAAGACCAACAGACAGGCGGCAGATGAGCGCTCCCAGGTGAGCGGGCAGAAGTCTCTGGACAGGCGGGTGGTCACAGCACGTGACGGCAGAGCCTCCAGGTAGGCTAGCAGACAGGCAGCAGGTGAGCGCTCCCAGGTGAGCGCGCAGGAGTCACTGGACAGGCAGGTGGTCACAGCACGTGACGGCAGAGCCTCCAGGTAGGCTAGCAGGCAGGTAGCAGGAGTGCGCTCCCAGGTGAGCGGGCAAGCTGGTCCATAGACAGACTGACAGGAGTAGTAAGGCAGACCGTCGGACCTCAGGCTAGCAGGCAGGTAGCAGGATATCAGGCAGGAATTAGACAGCAGACTGGCAGGAATCAGGCAGGTATCTGGCAGGTAACTGGCAACGGGACCTGAGGGCTGAAGCAGAGTAGTGAACAGTGCTACAACATTGCTCGGGCACCTCCATTTTGGAGGAGGTGCCTTTTACATGGGAGGTCCTCCGGCAATTGGCCGGGGACTCCTTAGGACGGCGCGCGCGGTCCCTTTAAGAGAGGGGGAGCGCGCGCGCGCGCGCCCTAAGCACACTGCCGGGGAAGGAGCGCGTGCCGGAAGCAGCGGGGAGAGCAGCGCTGGAGGATGCCGCGCCAGGAGCGGGGAGGTGAGAGGGACGGCGTCTCTGCCTAGAACGGGGCAGAGACGCCGATGCTACATACACTAACTAGAAACAAGAAAATCTCTCCCTAGCTCAGCAGCACCTCTCCCTACACTGTCTGATTCTGGAGTGACTGTGACAAGCACGGCAGTGCCAGTTCTGATATAGACCTGATGACGCTGTGCAGCCATCCAATCACTATAATGCCACAACCACCATGGCTGCAGCATTACAATGAGTGGCAGGCAATCCCTGCATGTTGATTGGCGCTCTAAAGAGCACCATATATGCAGGGAGGGGACCCGAGCGCCCGCCGAGCAACCTGGAAATACTCGTCGAGCGCCGAGCATCTCGAGTAGTGAGATGCTCGAGCGAGCACCGAGCAGTAGCGAGCATGCTCGCTCATCACTACTCATTACATGTAAGTGCATTACTCTGTCTGGGTCTCCTACCACATCCAAAATATATTGAACCCCATATTAGAGCCACCACTCCTGAATTTGTCTCTTCCTATCCTACCCCTGGTATATGGGGAGAGATATCTACTCCTGTGGGAGGGATAGTTTATAGTGGCGTGGATGGAGCACACTTGATCACTCCAAAAAATAAACCAGGAGGAGATAGACAGGATGACTGAGGCACAATTGTCACCTCAGGCCTCCACCTATCCTGGACAGGTTGGGAGTTAAACTAGCAAATAAACTAAATAAATATGCTAATATAATGAATGGAATAGTGAAACAATAAGTTCTATTCATACTCTTAATGAGGAGGCTGCTCAGGTTAGGAAGGTAGCCCTTCACAGAATTACCCTTAACTACCTGTTAGCAATTGAAGGTGGAACTTGTGCTGTTATAGCTGAGGAATTCTGCTTCTGGATTGAAGATGCACATGATTAAAATGAGAGAAACATGGACATGGTAAAAGAGCTGCAACAAAAAGCTAGAGACATACATCCAAGGAGGGATGGAATTCCTTCTTCTGGATGGAGTCTATCAGAGTTTGGTTAAACAATATACTCTTAACTTTGCTAAAGCCAATAGTGGTAGTGATAGGATTGATTGTATTCATCTTGATTGCCTGGAAATTATTAATGTGATGTGTTTCTCATTGCAGGAAATGAATTATACTTTGGAATCACTGTCGACACAGACAGAAGAGGACCAATAATATGTCCGCCCCTGATTTTAACCATAGGAAGGATGACACTACAGCTACAGAGGTGACCGTCTGATAGCCTAGCTCGACTACCCACCTCTCCTGAAGACCCTTTCAGCCTTTTGAGACTTGGGTGGAGGACATCATCTCTGAAAATAGGGTCCCAGAGCTGCACCCCAACAGTTTGAGCAGCACTCTCACTCTCCGGAGTGTTTCTTGTGGTGGGATGCAGGTCTGGACAACAGTCGTCTGTCATCCTTCTATTAGATAGATAGGAATGAATGTATGTGTGTGTATGCTTTAATAAAGATTGAGGAATGCTTAGATGAAATGACAACTATAAGGCAGCCAGGAATGGATGTCAGACATCCCATCATCTATGCAGACTAGCTGTATACTTTGTGTAGTACGGGCTGTCAAAGGGGTTATTTCACAATAGGCAGGAACATAGTTAGCTAGGTTACATAATGTGTAATAATGAAACTATCAAAGGGTGAGGTACTGTGGAAGAAATGACAATTCCATTGTCCTCCCTTTGATCTTAATATCTCTACATTTTGTATAATAATTAGAAAATGTTCAATAAAAACAATTTGAACAAGAAATAGAATATCTTTTCGTGACTCCTTCATGAACATTGTGTATACTAAATACTAAAATACTGTAAGAGCCGCCCCCGGCTGAGCCAAGCTGAAGGGGGAGAATGGACTTTATCTGGTCACTTCATGAACATTCTTGATGTTGTCCCTCAGGAGGGCCAAGTTGGCATTGTAGATGTGTATAACCTTATAAAATGTGCTGCTTATCTGATGGTTAGTGCTGCGCTCACTCATTACATGTAAGTGCATTACTCAGTCACTAAGCGCTCGCTCACACAGTCATCGATTCTCTCATGCGAGAGAATAGGGCCGATTATGCTGATGTCACTTGGAGCAAACTCTGTCAGAGTTTTGAGCCAAGTGTAATCTTAGGCCACGTTCACACATACAGTATTTGGTCAGTATTTTACATTAGTATTTATAAGCCAAAACCAGGAGTGCAACAATCAGAGGAAAAGTATCATAGACACATGTGCACCACTTCTGCATTTTTCACCCACTCCTGGTTTTGGCTTACAAATGCTGATATAAAATACTGACCAAATACTGAACATGTGAACGTTGCCTTAGTGTGATCTAACTCTGTTGCATAAGAGAATCGTATCATAGGTGCGGAAAAGACAGAGAACTTTTTAGTTCTCCATCTTCTCTATTCTCTGTGTCCACGGTAATGGGACTGCACTTGGATGACATCCGAGTGCAGTCTGATATTTTACAAGCATGCTACAATTTTTTTTCTCATGCCGTATCTACATGAGAAAAAAATTGCAGATCTGCACTGCCCCGTATTATAACATTGGGCCTACTGCTACCTGATAAAACATCGGATAGCACTCAGCTATGTTATATTGTCCTGTGAGCGGGCCCTTATTGTAATAAACTAACTTTCTTTTCCCTTGCAACAGCTGTCATAACATTGGTTTATTATCCAAAAATGACCCCCGTCTATTACTGAGAGCTGTAGAAGACCATGTACACTCCAGCAGTAATCACTTACATTTCCTTTGTGTAATATGATTAGAGTTGAGCCACCCCCCCGTAGTGTTCAGGTTCGATTCGGTTCGTAGAACACCGGTATGTTCGCCGAACTGTTCGTCGAACATCGTTAAAACCAATGGCAGGCAAACAAAAACACATAGAAACACATAGAAAACACCTTCAAAGGTGTCCAAAAGCTGACAAACTGCTCAGAAGACACAACTAACACATGGAAAAGTGACAAGTACATATAGTCATGCGAAAAGAAAAGAGGTGGAGGAGTAAAAGGAGGGGGAGACACAGATATAGGCATGTCATGCCCTTCTAAAATCAAGAAAGGCTGGAGTAAAAATCTAAAATCAGCCTACCAACACCCAGACGTCGTGACAAGAAAATTAAAAAAAGAAATATCTTTAGGTAGAATGGCGGTTCCATTCAGAACACTTTCCTTACAAGACGTAGTGGTATCCCCGTTGGGAGTCGTGCCAAAAACGGAACCCAATACATTCGGACTAATACACCATTTGTCATATCCAAGGGGCAGGTCAGTAAACGACAACATCAACGTGGAACCAGGTACAGTAGTATATACTGTACATCCTTTGACAAGGCAATCAGGCGGGTCAAGAATTTGGGAAGGGCCACCCTAATGGCCAAAACAGACGTTGAGGGGGCGCCTATTGGGCTGCTTCTGGGAAGGAGCATACTATATAGATCGCTGTTTGCCCATGGGGTGCTCCAGATCCTGCTCGCTATTTGAGGCGTTTAGTTGCTTCCTCGAATGGGTTGTCATGGACGTTTCTAAGGGGGCACATATTATCCATTACCTCGACAACTTCTTATGCCTGGGCCCAAAAGATTCACCACAGTGTGAATACACGCGGCAGTCCACCTGTGAGAAGGAGAGAGCTGGAGGGAGAGCGGACACCACAGAGCCGAGGAGTTACATTGATGACATCTTAATAATCTGGACTGAGTCTGAACAAGAACTTCTAAATTTCCATGACGAATTCAATACATTTCATCCCACCATAAACTTGACATTGGACTACTCAAAAACGGAAATCAACTTCCTGGATACCATAAAAATTCAAAATGGTTCAATCCAGACCTTGGTGTATTGGAAACCTATTGACCATCCCACACACCTCAGACGGGGACATCTGTCACCCAAAACACATTAAAAAGTCCATCGTCTACAGTCAGGCCCTTAGATATAATTGTATCTGTTCCAGCCCAAAGGACAGGGATAAACACTTAAACCATCTTAAAAAAGACAATTTTAAATCAAGGCTACCACCCCACCTCCTTTGATGATCATATCATTAGGGCCACAAGGATTCCTAGAAGTCAATTACTTCAATACGGAGAAAAAGAGGAAAATAATTGTCTTCCTCTGGTGGTGACCTACAACCCACAGCTTGAGGTACTAAGAAAAACTGCTAAAAAACATCATATCCTAGGGTTTGGAGCGGATGGATTCTGTTTCAGGACTCACCTGATTTTCATGACCTATTCTAATAGTTTCAACAGATGCTTGTGACTCGCCCCCTGGGCCGTGGGGCACTCGGATCCGGGCAATTAGGGAAACGATGGGAGTAGTAGTGGCAACCCGGTTCCATGGCTCAGGGTGGTCAGGCCAGTGGTAGTCCGTTATATTGATTATGTCCGACTACGCCACCCGTGGATTTGCGGTTATTAGGAACCGCCGCTGCATGCAGACCACTGGGGCTGATGAGATGTGCAGCTATGGTAGTGTGACTCCCCACGGGAAGAGTGCGGCCCCAGTGCAGTATAGTGGATGGTGGGAGTGATGGTAGTGCTGGAGGAGCAAGGAGCACACAGACAACAGGTTGCAGTCCAGGGTCTTTACTAAACAGGTAAACTGACCCACAAACAGTCCCAGCTAGGAGGGGACCTGGATGTCTGAGAGCAACGGGGAAATTGGCCCTGGTCAGGGTGAGGGTGTAGGCCTACCGTGCTTTCTTCGCTCCTTCTGACTATCTCCTCCTGATAGGATAACAGCCCACGTTTATGAGCTTCCGTGCTTTCTCGCCTGTATGGCCTGCGACGTGGGTTCCTTTCTGCTCCCAGCCTTGTACGGCTTTACTGGTCCCTTCGGTTGTGGCAGGGCCTCCAGGCTTCTTAGGCCAAGGAATGTACAGTCCCTTGCGGACTGGTTCTCTGCTGGGGGATGTGGAATCCCTCCAGCCTCAGACACCAAAGTCTGGTAAAGTTAAGTCTTTTCTCTGCCAAGACAGGCTCTCTTCGCCTCTTGTCTCTGGCTTGTGGCTCTATCCTACTGCCACACTTCCTCTTAGGTTACAATGCAACTTTCTGTCCCTGCTCCACTCTGGGACACGTCTCAAAGCTGAGACAGGCAATCCAGTTCTCTCTAACCCTGTCCCCAGTACCAGCTTTTATAGGGGCAGCCAGCTCCCCCTACTGGCCTGAGACAGGAGTCATTGCATGCTAATGTTCCCCTAACCAGAGAACCTCCCCCTTGCTCTCAGACACAGCTTTAATTACACTTGTGGCATCCAAGTAGGGTGACACATTCCCCCCTAGTGAAATTTAGTACTCCGGGACTAAACAATAAACAAAGACAATATGCATAACCATAAAACATTAATAGACAGACGACGCACAAATTGAGTTCTTTAGGTCACCGTGTGGCCTGTGACCGGGTGTCCATATCACCAAAACAACGGGGAGCCTTAACCAGGTGGGGGTCTGTCCTACCCCAAGTCCTTTACAGTCTTAGTTCATTCCTGGGTTAAGCTCCGAACGCAGTCCATACAAGGTCCCGGTTATAAAAAGTCCATAACCTGTGAATCCTTACGGTAGCTGCAAGAAACTTAAACACAGAATTACCAAACAAGCAAGTAACTTGGCAAACAATTCAACATTTGGCAACAGGGTTATTTACAATTTTAGTACATCCTATATTCTCCAGCGAGCGGGTATCTGTCCCTTTGTGCTCCTGGTTGACCTACGTAGCCCACTGTCTGGTGGTGGACCAACCTGGCTTTCCCCACTAGCGTTAGGGGTACAGCTACCAGCTGGGTGTACAGGTAGGGCAGGCAGCTGTCTGCGGGTTCTTTGGCTTACCGCAGGCATGGCAGGCTCACTGTCAGCAGAGGGTTGACTCTCCTGGGCTGCTGGAACAGGCTCTTCTGCCTCTGGAACCGCTTGCTCCTCTTCACCTTCCGGCTCTGGTGTTGGTTGTTGCTGTGCCGGTTGCAGGAAATGCAGGACGGGTACCACTATGGCATCATTTATGCGAGTCCAGTACTGAGGGAACTCTCCGAGAAAGGTGCTGATCATTTCTTCCTTGTCCTCTGCGGGTTCAAGGTCACTCTGATCCTCTTCTGCACTACGGAGTTGCTCGGGGCATCTTTTGAGGTGGTCCCTGGAGACGACACTAGTGGTTTCTCCTCCGTCCTTGGTGATCACGCACACCTTTGGGTTGTCGTGGTCAGACTGCAGTACGGTGTAGGGTTCCCTTTCCCACTGGTCGTCCAACTTATGTAGCCTTCTCTTCCGCTTTAGGACTTGCTCACCAGGTTCTAGGGGACTAGCAGGGGCGTGTTGATTGAAGAGTCTTTCTTGCTTCTCTCTCACCTGGGCCAGGCTCTTCTCCACACTCTCCTGTACCTTCTTGTACTGCAGTTGCCTTTCCGCATCCCAGTCCGCATCCGGGGAGGTGTCCTCAGGTATTAGGACTCCCATCTCCAGGTCTACGGGCAGCTTTCCTGGTCTCGCTCGCATCAGGTAAGCTGGGGTGCAGTTTGTAGCGTTCACTGGGATGTTGTTGTACATGTCTACCAGGTCCGGCAATTTTTCTGGCCACAGGCTGCGTTCCTCCAGGGGCAACGTCTTCAGGAGATCAATGACTATATTGTTCATCTTCTCACACATCCCGTTGGTTTGGGGGTGGTAAGGCGTTGTCCGAATCTTCTTACAGCCATAGAGGTTGCAGAACTCCTGGAAGATTTCAGCTTCAAATGCTGGACCCTGGTCTGTCAGGACCTGTTCCGGATACCCGTGTGGACGGCAGAAGTATTGTTGGAAGGCTCGGGCCGCTGTTTGGGCTGTCAAGTCCTTTACCGGGACCACCACTAGAAAACGGGAATAGTGGTCCACGATTGTCAGGGCATAGATGTATCCTGACCGGCTGGGAGCCAATTTGACATGGTCCAGAGCTACCAGCTCAAGAGGCTGCGTGGTGACGATGGGCTTCAAGGGTGTCTTCTGGCTGGTACGGTCCTCCCTCCTTAGGTGACAAGGGCCACAGTCTCTGCACCACTTTTCTACAGCTCCTCTCATGCCGACCCAAAAGAACCTTCCTCTTAGCAGGAACTCCAGTTTCTTCCAACCGAAGTGTCCCGCTCTGTCATGGTAAGCTCCCAGGACCATAGCTGCATCCCGCCTTGGAACCACGACTTGCCAGGTCAGCTCGTGCGTCCGGTGGTTGACAATCCTTCTGCACAACTTGCCTTCGTAGAGGAACAGCTTGCTCTTCTCCTTCCATAGCTGCTTGGCTTCCTCTGGGGCATCTGGATCTAGGCGGGCGTCTTCCCGGGTCAGCAGATCTTTCACCAGGCGGACTGCAGGGTCACTATCTTGGGTCTCGGCCCAGCTGTGGTGAGGTAGGGGATTCATCATCACAGTTGTTAGATCCTCCTCCTTCACGCGGTGAGAGTGTTGAGCGGCTCCATACCGGTGAAACGCAGGGAGTTCTACCTCTTCCAGCTCTTCTGGGTCTTCGTCACCTTCAGGTAAGTGAGGCATTCTTGATAGGGCGTCCGCGTTGGCATTGGTTTTGCCTGCCCGGTACTTGATCACGAAGTCATAGTTGGAGAGACGGGCCATCCACCGCTGTTCCAGGGCACCCAGTCTTGCATTGTCCAGGTGTGTCAACGGGTTGTTGTCCGTGTACACGGTGAACTTTGCAGAGGCCAGGTAATGCTTGAAGCGTTCCGTCATGGCCCACACCACCGCCAAGAATTCTAGCTTGAAGGAGCTGTAATTCTCCGGGTTCCTCTCAGTGGGCCTCAGCTTCCGGCTGGCGTATGCGATCACCCGTTCTCTGCCCTGTTGGTTTTGGGACAGTACGGCTCCCAGTCCCACATTACTGGCATCTGTGTGGAGAATGAAAGGCTGGCCATAATCAGGGTAGGCCAGGATCTCATCCCCAGTGAGGGCCAACTTTAGCTGGCGGAAGGACTCCTCTTCCAGTTTATCCCACTTGAAGGGTGGCTTTTGACTTCTGGACTTGGACTGTCCGATCAGGAGGTCCTGCATAGGAGCTGCCATCTTAGTGAACCCGGGGATGAACCTTCGGTAGTAGCCTACCAACCCGAGAAACTGTCTCACCTCTTTGATGTTCGAGGGGCTTGGCCAGCTCTTGATTGCCGTGACCTTGTCAGGGTCGGGGGCCACTCCTTCCGCGCTTACCACGTGCCCTAGGTACTGGACCTTTGGTTTCAGCAGGTGACACTTCGATGGTTTTACCTTCAGGCCATAGCCTGCCAGGGCTTCGAACACCTCAGCCAGGTGCTTGAGATGGTCCTCGTAGGTCTTCGAATAGACGATCACGTCGTCCAGGTAAAGGAGGACCGTCTCGAAGTTTCGGTGCCCTAGACAGCATTCCATCAGCCGCTGGATGGTCCCTGGTGCGTTGCAGAGCCCGAAAGGCATACAGTTGAATTCGCTCAGTCCCATCGGGGTGGTGAAGGCGGTCTTCTCCTTGTCAGCCTCTGCCACAGGAACCTGCCAGTACCCGCTAGTAAGGTCCAAAGTAGAAAAGAAGTTAGCAGATTTTAGTGCGGCTAAAGACTCTTCTATTCTAGGCAGTGGATATGCATCTTTGTGGGTGATACGGTTGATTTGTCTATAGTCCACGCACATTCTCATGGTGCCGTCTTTCTTTTTCACCAGAACCAAGGGGGCTGCCCAGGGGCTACAGCTATCTCTAATGACCCCAGCTTCTTTCATTTCCCGCAGCATACCCTTGGCGTTCTGATAATGTGCAGGGGGTACAGGTCTGTGCCTCTCTTTTATTGGTGGGTGGCTCCCTGTGGGGATGTGGTGTTCTATCCCTTTCACTCTGCCGAAGTCTAGCGGGTGCTTACTAAAGACTCTCTCGTACTCCTGTACCACCCGGTAGACTCCTTGTTTTTGGTGCAGGGGAGTGGAGTCAGCACCCACGTGGAGTTTCTGGCACCAGTCCTCCTTTTGTTTCTGGGAGCCATTACCCTCCGCCTGAGGAGATGGAGGCAAGGGTTCCACGGCCCTGATAGCTTGGTGTTCGACGACAAACAGTTTGGCGAGTGTAGCGTACCTGGGTAAGTGTACTTCCCTCTCCCCAATGTTGAGGATGCGGACGGGCACCCTCCCATGACGGACATCAACCACCCCCCGGGCTGTCAAAATGGTGGGCCTGCTGTCTGAGTACACGGGTTCTACCATGGCTTGGTAGTCTCTACCTCTCAACCCGATTGCAGTCCGACACCAGATCATCATTTCACTTTTGGGAGGCATGGAAATGGGCAATGGATCACTGAGTCTTACGCTACCGATCTCACCACCAGACAGTTCTACCTGCTGCCGTCTCATCAGGGCTTTTATCTCCTTGTTGAGGACTCTCTTTTGGCTGGAACTAGCATTCACCGCCACCTGTTGTAGAATTACAATTACTTCTGAAAGACAATTTTCAATTATGTTAGTACCCACAGTTATTTTAGGGTGACTTTCATGACGGTCAATGTCCACAATAATCACTCCCTGTGCCGGCAGTTCAACTTTACCAATTTTAATGGTCATCTCCTTGAACCCCATCTGCGGCACGGGTAAGCCATTACTGGCGATGATGCTCAAGTTACTGTCTGGATACCGTGTGATATCAGCATCAGTCCAATACTGCTTAAAAAGTACATAAGGGATTGTGGTTACTTGCGACCCAGTATCCAGCAAGGCGCTCATGGGGATACCGTCCAGCACCACGGGTAAAACCGGGCGCCCCCCAACGTACTTATCACGCCAATTATAAGGGCCTGGTGATCTTATGCCTGGGGGTCGGCCCTCTGCCCCAGGTTGGACCCGTTTAAATTACAGTACCTGGAAATGTGTCCGGGCTGGTTGCATCGACGGCAAATGGGCTGTCCATCCTCTGCGTAGCGGTCTGTGGGCCTCCCTCGGAACGACGGGATCCTCCTCTGTCGACGCCACGGGACATCCTCCGGACTTGAAGCCAGCTTGATGGGTCTCGACGGGTCCACTTGCAACGCCTGGACGGTCCTGGTCAACGCCGCGACGCTCCTGGTCAGCTCCTGGACTTGGTGGTGCAGGCCTTTCGACGGGGCTTGGTTCAGGGCCTGTGCATCAGCCTCCACGGAGTCCATAGAGGAGGGCGCCGCCTCCTGGTGGTAGGTGATAGCAGGGCGCCGGGGGTTTACAGCGCCACTGGTTGCAGATTCACGGAGCACCCTTATGGCCCTGTCCTTAAATTGGGCAAAGGTCAGGTCGGGGTTCTGGAAGAACATGAGGCGCAGCTGGGCCCTGTGGGCGCTGGACAGCAGACCCTCTATGAATTGTTCTGTTAGCAGCTTATCGGTTTCCTGCACACTGCCAGGGTCAGTTTGTTGAATAGCCCTCAAGGCTTCCTGCAGATTTAGGGCATAGTCTCTGATGCTGTCCTGTGCCCGCTGCTTACATCCAAAGAACCTCATTTTAATTTCAGCGGAGGTACGTGTATCAAAGGTACCCCGCAGCCGGACCAGAATACCCTTCACAGTCCTTTTCTCCTCAGTGGGCCATGACTTTACCTCCCTTTGGGCTGCGCCAGTTAACTGCCCTGTTAATATGCTGACCTTCTGTTCCTCTGTCAGGGTGTAAACGTGGAACAAACTGCATAGCCTTTCCTTGAAGTCAGTTAGGGCATGGGGCTCCCCTGAGTATTTGGGCAGCCAGGCCGCTCCAGGGATGTAAGGCAGGGAAAAGGGCATCACCGCTGCTGCAGCTGCGTTGGTGGTAGTGGGCGCCTCTGTGTCCGACATCTTCCTCCCCCCCTAGTGAAGTGTGGCCTACCTTCCGACGATCCTCTTCTGTAGGCCGCGGCTCCGCTGCTGCTCTGGACGAGGACCTGGCGTCGCACTCCGATGACGTCAGCGTCGCTCTCTCTCCCTTCCAGGACCTTGCGCAGCGTCGGTGCGTGGGGCGGAGCTTCGGATCTCGCGCGGTTTTGACGTTCACGCCCCTCTTCTTCCCGCGCGGCGTCCTGAAGATGGCGTCCGATGGCGGGAAGACGGCAGAAGACGGCGGGAAACGGTCCAAGATGGCGTCTGATGGCGGGAATCGGCTCCGGACGGCGGGAAACGACTCCGGACGGCGGGAAACTTCTCCACAGGTAAGTTTACAACAGTCTTTTTCAGGCACGCAGTACCCGGTGGTTGCGGGCACGAAATCCTGCCGACTACGCCAAAGCTGACTCGCCCCCTGGGCCGTGGGGCACTCGGATCCGGGCAATTAGGGAAACGATGGGAGTAGTAGTGGCAACCCGGTTCCGTGGCTCAGGGTGGTCAGGCCAGTGGTAGTCCGTTATATTGATTATGTCCGACTACGCCACCCGTGGATTTGCGGTTATTAGGAACCGCCGCTGCATGCAGACCACTGGGGCTGATGAGATGTGCAGCTATGGTAGTGTGACTCCCCACGGGAAGAGTGCGGCCCCAGGGCAGTATAGTGGATGGTGGGAGTGATGGTAGTGCTGGAGGAGCAAGGAGCACACAGACAAGAGGTTGCAGTCCAGGGTCTTTACTAAACAGGTAAACTGACCCACAAACAGTCCCAGCTAGGAGGGGACCTGGATGTCTGAGAGCAACAGGGAAATTGGCCCTGGTCAGGGTGAGGGTGTAGGCCTACCATGCTTTCTGCGCTCCTTCTGACTATCTCCTCCTGATAGGATAACAGCCCACATTTCCGAGCTTCCGTGCTTTCTCGCCTGTATGGCCTGCGACGTGGGTTCCTTTCTGCTCCCAGCCTTGTACGGCTTTACTGGTCCCTTCGGTTGTGGCAGGGCCTCCAGGCTTCTTAGGCCAAGGAATGTACAGTCCCTTGCGGACTGGTTCTCTGCTGGGGGATGTGGAATCCCTCCAGCCTCAGACACCAAAGTCTGGTAAAGTTAAGTCTTTTCTCTGCCAAGACAGGCTCTCTTCGCCTCTTGTCTCTGGCTTGTGGCTCTCTCCTACTGCCACACTTCCTCTTAGGTTACAATGCAACTTTCTGTCCCTGCTCCACTCTGGGACACGTCTCAAAGCTGAGACAGGCAATCCAGTTCTCTCTAACCCTGTCCCCAGTACCAGCTTTTATAGGGGCAGCCAGCTCCCCCTACTGGCCTGAGACAGGAGTCATTGCATGCTAATGTTCCCCTAACCAGAGAACCTCCCCCTTGCTCTCAGACACAGCTTTAATTACACTTGTGGCATCCAGGTAGGGTGACACACTTGCGATTGGGTTCATAATTAGTCACAACGGCATAAGGACCCCCCCTCCCACTCTCCCTTGACCCTCTGTCTTTTCTTCTCTCTTTTCTCCCTCCTTTTCTTTTTTCTTTTTATATGGGCTTTTCAGATACAATATAGAAATTGCCTCAACATATGATCCTCTTATAGGCGGATATCTTATAAACATTATATTGTTCAATACACTATCATTTGAATTGTTATTTGAAAAAAGTGACACCATTTGAACTTTGGACATTTTTTATATGTCTATTTTGTTATATTTTCTTCAAAGTCGAATACAAAACAATACATTTTTTCTTGATCTGCAAACTGTAAAATGATTCATAATTAATTCTTAATTGATGTTTAATTGATATTTAATAAAACAGATTGAATATAAAAACTTCATATCCTATACAAAAGTGTTCAGCTAAGTATAAAAGGAGAAGAAAAGGAAAAATGTGTTTGAAAGCACTCAGGATCACCAAAAATACAAATAAATAATAATATTGAAGTTTATTAAACAAAGAAAAAAACAAAACAATTAAAAACACTTAAAGGGAATCTGTCATCCCCTGGGACCTATCAGACCACTAATATGGGCATACAGGTGATAGAAATGTGAATCTATACTTACCTGTATGGCCCATATTGGCGGTCTTGTGGCTGTGAAATTGCTTTTTATTACTTGTGGGTTATGCTGTGTTTCTGTCCGGGGGACGGGAAGAAATCCCACCTACTTTTTTAATTAAAATATTTCTCCCCTCCCCTGCACGTCACAGAGCCCTGTGACGTGCAGTACCCATGGCCGGATCCTGCGCCTGCGCACTTGACCTGTTATTTCCCTGCCGTCTGTGTACAAGTGTAGAGCAGGGATCTAGTGCGCAGGCGCCGGGAAGTCAGAGTGACTCGCCTGCGCACAAGTTCCCTGCTCTACACTTGTAGATCCGGCCATGGGAACTGTGACGGGCAGGGGAGGTGAGAAATATCTTAATTAAACTGTGACGGGCAGGGGAGGTGAGAAATATTTTAATTAAACAAGTAGGTGGGATTTCTTCCCGTCCCCCGGACGGGAGCACAGCGTAACCAACAAGTAATAAAAAGCAATTTCACAGCCGCAAGACTGCTAATATGGGACATACAGGTAAGTATAATACCTCATCTAATTGATACATATAAATATCAAACAACCTCCTCCTATGTATCAGGTGCCAAAATATCTAAAGCTACTCTGGACAAGCAGATTGTGACGCCCTCCCTGAGCCGTTTGGGGGGTGTACTCAGACGGCGGGCCGGTTGTATGGTGTGGTGGGATGTCGTCGTGGCCGTGGCCCGATCCGTACCCAGGGCTGTCACAATAAAAAGATGGACTTTTGGATGAGTGGTTGTTCGACTACGCCACCTGTGGTTTCTGGTGAAGGCCACCAGCACTGCAACAGTCCTCTGAGGCTGATGTTCTGGCAGCTTGGTTGGTACTACTCCCCACAGGTGGAGCGGCGCCTCAGGGCAGCGTAAGAAGAGAGAGGGGGTATACAGAGTAGAGCGCTGGCGGGTGCAGAGCAGCGGAGGAATGAACAGTCAGAGGCAGTAATTGAAGTCATCCAAATCTTTACTCACAGTTGTGCTTTCTCAGCTCAGAGCTTCTCTCTGCTGTCACACGGCGAGCTGCGACCACCAGGGTGGGGTTCAGCACACTCCGGGTAGTTCAGGTGCACTTGACAGGACCCCCGCTCTAGTGTGTTCCTCTCTCTGTTTGTACTTGTACCGCCTTGTGTCCCCCACTGAGACCCGTACAGGTACTGCGATGTCCTATATGGGTAACTTGTAGCTCCCGGACCGACTGGGTGCCATTTTTGGTGACTGTGGTGTGAACGTGGCGTTAGGCAGGGTCCCTCTGGATAAACGCAGATTAAGGAATACAGGTGGCAACTCTGCTCCGTCCGTATCCCCCTGGGATCCACTTAAGCCTCCAGACTTTTCTGACAGGGACGTGAAGTGCAAAGTCAGAAAATCGGGGACCGGTACCCCCTCTTGCGGCAGGGTCTCTCTGGCAGGGCCAGAATAAGGGTTGCAGGTGGCAACTCCACTCCGTCCGCACCCCCCTGAGATCCTTTTGCCTGTGGAGCTTTTCTCCTCTGCTCCCCTCCTGGGCCTTCTTGGTTGGACTCTGACCGGGGACAGAGCCGGCTATAACTCAACTCTGCCCCAATCCCCCGTCTCGAGGCCTGAGACCGGGAACCGCAGACCCCTGAGCCGGCCGCAGCCTTGTGCTGTCAGACCGTCTCAAAGACTCACGACTAAAGACACGGTTATAAAAATAGCCTCTGATTATTTATGATTCTATTAAGTGCTACAGTAAAGTGCTTCCTCCACGCTCACTCACTACATGGTTCCCCCTGACTATTGGTTCCCCCCAACTCCTCTATTCGAGGTCGGGGCAGCACTATGGTGCTTTAGACCTCCCTGCAGAACGTGAGTGGTGTAGTGCTGAGTGTGTGGTTGGGGTCCTGTGTGGTGCTCCATCCTTACCTCGGAGAGGAGATACCACACCTCGTTCTGAGGTGCTGTACCCCTGTGGCGACTGAACCCTCAGGTTCGCGGGCTGCAATAGAGTAAAAGATTGGTACATTTCAGACATTCAAAAAATTTTAAATGCTTTGTAAACAATAAACAATCTTCCCTTTATGGGAGGCTCAGATACTTTAACGTTACAGGATATATGGTATAAACATATTCAACATTAAAGAGACATTATGCATGTAGAAAAATATTATAGAAAAAGTGTTAGCTCAGCAGCATGAGGGACCTGTCCAAAACCCTCAACGTAAGCCCTGGGGTGGCTGCAGGGCATAAAGATCCCGAGTTGGACCTCCAGTAGAGCCACAACCAGACAGGTTTTGCTTCTGAGGTCAGAGGTAGAGATGATTTTGCATACAACCAATAGGGGGCACCTAAATAGGTGCAAACTATGTACAATGTTAGTCTGTCTACTGCTCAATGTCCGCAGGGACAAATGTTTGTTTCAGATAAACCGGGTGTAAAAAGGAACATGAAAACAAATAAAAGTTCACACAACAGGGAGGTGCATCCTCCGGGGCTGCTCAACAGTGGTATCCCCACTGGGGAAAAGGCTCGTGCTTGCCGACGGAGCCTGACCGGTCCTCTGCGACCAGGTGTGTGGATACATCTTCTTTAAACACCCTGTGGACATCCAGGGCATACCACCCACGCTCCCCGTGGTGGCGGGAGTAGGACACCAGATCACCCGGGTAGAGGTTCCGGCCAGGGTGGCCCTGCTGCAGCCGCGGCTCGATGTCCCGCCGGTTGACGAAGACGTCCCGGTTAAACTGTGGGCTACCGATGAAGCCCCATCCTGCCTCCTGGTGGAAGCGCACGATAAGGCCTTCCTCCCGGGGGCTTGGACGGGTGGCCTCCGCCTGACGGGCCTTTGTTGTAGCAGCTTTGGTGCGCACCTCCAGGCGCTCACAGCGGATCCTCCTCTCTCGCCGCTCCTTCTCGAGCTGGAGGAGCTCCTTATGGCAGAACTCCTCCCACCTCCGCGCTTCAGACAGGGTCTCCCGGAGGAAGCCCATCAGGTCCCCCCCCTGGTTGTTCCAGGCAAACTCTTCTGCCGCCGGGCAGGCGACTGGAGGTGTGGGCAGCGGCAATAACAGGGGGCGTTGCGGGCCCTCTATTGGTGCGGACCGGTCCGGGTTGGGGCAGGTGTGCACCCAGGAGAGTGCAGGGTTCTCCGGATTGGGAGTCGGGAGGCATAGTAGGCCTCTGGAAGTGGCGGTGGCTTGGGCCTCGACCTCCAGAGCCATGAGTTGCACCCAAACGATGGCGCCCGGGGACAGGGGTGACGGCAGGAGATCTAGGAGGGCTTCGGTGCATCCCGCGCCCGGGATAGGGGTTTCGGCCTTAACCGCTCTTGGGCTGGGGCTTCAGTAGTCAGGCGCGACGAGCTCTGGCGGCGGGCCCTGATCTTGCGCAGCACCTCTTCTCTACATTCGGCAGCGGCCAGTTGTTGGGCCTCTTCGACCCTCCGGGTCAGATCCTGCGTTTCACCGCGGAGGAACTCGGCCTCCTCCACGGTCAGGTGTATTCCCTCCATAGTGAGGGAGGTGGCAGCTGGTGGGCCAGCGACGGAGGGCATTTCCTTCGCGGCGTCCATCTCTGCTGCAGGGTGCGGTCTCTCTAGACTTGTTGTGGCTACACCCTGTCTCCTCCTCCTTTTGGGGCGGCTCCGGGGCGGCTGGCTGACGGGCACTCCTTGGGACGTTCCATCCATCTTGACGGACACTACTATGCGGACAATCTCTGATGCAAGGGGCGGTCTGTATTTTTGGCGCCATTGGAGAGCCAGGCCCACGATAGGAGGTCTTAGGTGGCTGTCGTTTTTGCACATAATGGCGTCCGTTGTTCTTGGGCGGACGCCACATTGTGTGTATAAACACAGTCTTTTGTGAAACGAGCACAGTACCCAGCGGCAATGGGGATTAACCTCTTCCGTTGCTGCGGGCACGCAATCCTGCCGACTACGCCAAGTTTGTGATGCCCTCCAGGAGCCGTTTGGGGGTGTACTCGGACGGCGGGCCGGTGGTATGGTGTGGCGGGATGTCGTCGTGGCCGTGGCCCAGTCCGTACCCAGGGCTGTCACAATAAAAAGATGGGCTTTTGGATGAGTGGTTGTTCGACTACGCCACCTGTGGTTTCTGGTGAAGGCCACCAGCACTGCAACAGTCCTCTGAGGCTGATGTTCTGGCAGCTTGGTTGGTACTACTCCCCACAGGTGGAGCGGCGCCTCAGGGCAGCGGAAGAAGAGAGAGGGGGTATACAGAGTAGAGCGCTGGCGGGTGCAGAGCCGCGGAGGAAAGAACAGTCAGAGGCAGTAATTGAAGTCATCCAAGTCTTTACTCACAGTTGTGCTTTCTCAGCTCAGAGCTTCTCTCTGCTGTCACACGGCGAGCTGCGGCCGCCAGGGTGGGGTTCAGCACACTCCGGGTAGTTCAGGTGCACTTGACAGGACCCTCGCTCTAGTGTGTTCCTCTCTCTGGTGGTACTTTTACCGCCTTGTGTCCCCCACTGAGTCCCGTACGGGTACTGCGATGTCCTATATGGGTAACTTGTAGCTCCCGGACCGACTGGGTGCCCTTTTTGGTGACTGTGGTGTGAACGTGGCGTTAGGCCGGGTCCCTCTGGATAAACGCAGATTAAGGAATACAGGTGGCGACTCTGCTCCATCCGTATCCCCCTGGGATCCACTTAAGCCTCCAGACTTTTATGACAGGAACGTGAAGTGCAAAGTCAGATAATCGGGGACCGGTACCCCCTCTTGCGGCAGGGTCTCTCTGGCAGGGCCAGAATAAGGGTTGCAGGTGGCGACTCCGCTCCGTCCGCTCCCTCCAGAGATCCTTTTGCCTGTGGAGCTTTTCTCCTCTGCTCCCCTCCTGGGCCTTCTTGGTTGGACTCTGACTGAGGACAGAGCCGGCTATAACTCAACTCTGCCCCAGTCCCCCGTCTCGAGGCCTGAGACCAGGAACCGCAGACCCCTGAGCCGGCCGCAGCCTTGTGCTGTCAGACCGTCCCAAAGACCCACGACTAAAGACACAGTTATAAAAATGGCCTCTGATTATATATGATTCTATTAAGTGCTACAGTAAAGTGCTTCCTCCACGCTCACTCACTACATGGTTCCCCCTGACTTTTGGTTACCCCCAACTCCTCTATTCTGGGTCGAGGCAGCACTATGGTGCTTTAGACCTCCCTGCAGAACAAGATTGGTGTAGTGTTGAGTGTGTGGTTGGGGTCCTGTGTGGTGCTCCATCCTTACCTCGGAGAGGAGATACCACACCTCGTTCTGAGATGCAGTACCCCTGTGGCGACTGAACCCTCAGGGGCGCCACAAATGTAACACCAAACGTGTAAAGAGGGTCCAATGCCCCTGCAATATCCAAGTCCAGTTCAATCTATTTTAGCTAGCACATATAAAGTACATCTATGCATAGGTATAAATAGCAATTGAAAAAAAGTGCATGTGACAGGGGGCAATGTAGAAAATTAATAATGCCAGCAAATCCAAAGTTCATATAAAAGCACAGGTCTAGTAGTTCAAAGCTCAAATAGTCTATAGTAGAAAAAGACCTGTACTGAAACACAGTCTACCTGTTAGTAGACAGCACAGAACCCACTTATACAATACAAGCAGAATGGTTGCTGATAGACCTGTGCATCATCAGTGGCTTCTGGTAGACCTGTACATGATCAAATGGATGAGGGAAGAACCTGTTCTCCTGTTATGTATATGCTCCTGCCCCAGCATCAGCACATCAAACTCCATAAAACAGACACATTACCTTTGCAGATGATTTTTTTGTGTTTACCAGTGTAATCAGACCCAAATTTAAAATAATGCTTTGTAAAAATAATATCAAGAAGTCACATCAAAACTCCAATCTTCATATCAGATCCAGTGTTATCTTGGTATAATTTATTACGTATAACAGTAAATCCTTTATCATTTTGAACACAAGTATATCAACTTTTTAAATCTAAAGAACAAATCAAAGTGACTTCTGAGATATCCAGAGTATTAATACACTGCAAAAATCATTTGTAGCTAATGATAGGTGCATTTGTATCCTTATATCAAGATAAGTCTTTGTCTAATGCCAAGATGTCTCATGTTCTATGGACTTTGATTAAAATTTGGGCAAACAAGTCCTTGTGAACTTAGGGTTAAAATATTGATTCTTCAGTCTATATTTAATGCTATCGCCATTATTTTTTACTAGATGGATGGCATTGAATTGAAGTAAAAAGAATATTGCATAATTATTTACCTATCATTAGAACGAGGGACTGGAGATTTCCATTCCCAATCACAATCCACTGCTCTTCTTGGCACAATATATGCATCTGCATCATGTGCACATAAGTATTGGAAGACGACCACCATACCAACTACCACTGCATAAACTAAACTACTATCAGTTCCCAGTGGAGACGTGGCTGTGCTAATTTCATCTTATAATTTATTTATGTTAGTGAACAAACCTTGATTGTGAGAAAAGTAAAATGCGATTCCGCAGCTGCCAATTCAGAGATGGAGACTAGGCCAGCAATATCCAATCACTCCACTGGCAGAACAGGCTACAATATATCAACATAATTCATTTCTGGCATTCAGAAAATATTTGGGAGCAGAATTGTAAAGATTAATGTAGGATTTAGTTTGGAGTGGATATTTATTGTAAGAAACAAACATGATGTGAGTCATGTCTTAAAATCATTTCACTTTAAAGTAATTTTTCTTAAATGGTCACTGTGCTTTCAGACCACTAGATCTCATTTGATGTATTATGGGCAAAAACCCAAAGAGATGAACTTTAATATAAGTTGGTGTGCATGCAGCATGTAAGCGTGTGTTCACACTGGCCACCAAACAGACAAAACCCAAGATAAAAACATAATAAGCAAATACCCCGCAGTAAATAGATAAATATCAATAGTGCATGAAAATAATATAGGATGCTTAATTAACATAATTTTGATTTAAAAAAAAGTAAAAGCCACCCCACACGTCAAGGTGACCCTATTCGGGACAGTCCTAACCTCTATTATTAAAAGCTTACCATTTGTCAAGTGACGTACATTTGAATAAGTCCAATATGACTAACCAGATTAATTACAGGTTTTGGTATAAATTATATTACCACATGTCAAACAATTTACCAGTTGGTGCAGTAGATTCTAAGAAAACCAACAGATGCAGCATTGATGATCTACATGTTTTGAGTCTGTGTATTTGAATAATTAATTGAAAGGCGGTGTGTTCAAAATAATAGCAGTGCGGAGTTCAATTAGTGAGGTCAATCATTCTGTGAAGAAACAGCTGTGAATCAGGTGGCCCTTATTTAAGGGTGAAGCAAGTATTTGTGTACATTTCTCCTTGAAAGCCTGATAAATATGGTTCGTTCGAGACATTGTTCAGAAGAAATGCGTACTTTGATTAAAAAGTTGATTGGAGAGGGTAAAAGTTATAAAGAAGTGCAGACAATGATAGGCTGTTCAGCTAAAATGATCTGCAATGCTTTAAAATGGAAGACTACCATTCGAATGAGAAAAAAGGAAAGGATGATCCAGCATATCAGGCTAGTTTCTTAAAATAAAACATAGCTTTTATTGTGCTCATTAAAACATTGCTACACATCAATTGTCCATGTGGTGCACTACAAGGATCAGGACCTACGCGTTTCAACGTTTAAGTCTTAACCACTTCGCGCCAGAGCCTGTTTTTGCCTTCGTGACCGGGACAATTTTTTCAATTCTGACCACTGCCAGTTTATGAAGTAATTACCCTGGAACGCTTCAGCGTATTCCCCTGATTCTGAGAATGTTTTTTCGTGACATATTGTACTTCATGATAGTGGTAAAATTTCTTCGATATCACTTGCGTTTATTTGTGAAAAAATCGGAAATTTGGCGAAAATTTTGAAAATTTTGCAATTTTCAAACTTTGAATTTTCATGCCCTTAAATCAGAGAGATATGTCACACAAAATAGTTAATAAATAACATTTCCCACATGTCTACTTTACATCAGCACAATTTTGGAACCCAAATTTTTTTTGTTAGGGAGCTATAAGGGTTAAAAGTTGACCAGCGATTTCTCATTTTTCCAACAAAATTTACAAAAACATTTTTTTAGGGACCACATCATATTTGAAGTCACTTTGAGGGGTCTTTATGACAGAAAATACCCAAAAGTGACACCATTCTAAAAACTGCACCCCTCAAGGTGCTCAAAACCACATTCAAGAACTTTATTAACCCTTCAGGTGCTTCACAGGAATTTTTGGAATGTGGAAGAAAAAAATTTACATTTAACTTTTTTCACAAAAATGTTACTTTAGACCCAATTTTTTTATTTTCACAGGGGTAACATGAAAAAATGGACCCCAAATTTTTTTGTGCAATTTCTCTTGAGCGTGCTGATACCCCATATGTGAGGGAAAACCACTGTTTGGGCGCACGGCAGGGTTCGGAAGGGAAGGAGCGCCATTTGACTTTTTGAATGTAAAATTTGTCTGAATAATTAGCAGACGCCATGTTGCGTTTGGAGAGCTCCTGATGTGCCTAAACAGTGGAAACCCCCCACAAGTGACACCATTTTGGAAACTAGACCCCTTAGGGAACTTATCTAGATGTGTGGTGAGCACCTTGAACCCCAAGGTGCTTCACAGAAGTTTATAATATTGAGCTGTAAAAATAAAATTTTCACATTTTTCCCACAAAACCGTTTTTCATCCCTTAATTTTGCATTATCATAAGGGTAATAGGATAAATTGCACCATGAAATTTGTTATGCAATTTCTCCTGAACACGCTGATACCCCATATGTGGAGGCAAATTACTGTTTGGGCACATGGCAGGGTTTGAAAGGGAAGGAGCGCCATTTGACTTTTTGAATGTAAAATTTGTTTGAATAATTAGCGGACGCCATGTCACATTTGGGGAGCCCCTAATGTGCCTAAACAGTGGAAACCCCCCACAAGTGCCACCATTTTGGAAACTAGACCCCTTAGGGAACTTATCTAGATGTGTGGTGAGCACCTTGCACCCCCAGCTGCTTCACAGAAGTTTATAATATTGAGCCGTAAAAATAAAATTTTCACATTTTTCCCTCAAAAAATGTTTTTCATTCCCTAATTTTGTATTATCATAAGGGTAACAGGATAAATTGCACCACGAAATTTGTTGTGCAATTTCTCCTGAACACGCCGATACCCCATATGTGGAGGCAAATTACTGTTTGGGCACATGGCAAGGTTTGAAAGGGAAGGAGCGCCATTTGACTTTTTGAATGTAAAATTTGTTTGAATAATTAGCGGACGCCATGTCACATTTGGGGAGCCCCTAATGTGCCTAAACAGCGGAAACCCCCCACAAGTGCCACGATTTTGGAAACTAGACCCCTTAGGGAACTTATCTAGATGTGTGGTGAGCACCTTGCACCCCCAGCTGTTTCACAGAAGTTTATAATATTGAGCCGTAAAAATAAAATTTTCACATTTTTCACATAAAAAATGTTTTTCATTCCCTAATTTTGCATTATCATAAGGGTAACAGGATAAATTGCACCATGAAATTTGTTGTACAATTTCTCCTGAGTACGCCGATACCCCATATGTGGGGGAAAACCACTGCTTTGGTGTACGGCAGGGTTCGGAAGAGAAAGAAGCGCTATGTTGGCTGGGATAGGCAGCAGACACCATGTCACATTTGAGAGCCCCTGACATGCCAAAACAGCAGAAACCCCCACAAGTGACCCCATTTTGTAAACTACACCTCTCAAGGAATTCATCTAGGGAAGTAGTGAGCATTTTTTAATTTTTAAATTTATACCATTGGGCAGTGAAAAAAGCATAATTATATTTTTACCACAAAAAAATGTTTTACCCTCAGATTTTACATTTTCACACAGGGCAATGGGTAAAAATGGTGCCGAAATGTGTCACACAATTTCTTCTAAAAGTGTCAATACCCCATATGTGGCTGTATCGTACCACTTAGCCATACGGTGAGATTTGAGGGGGAAGGAGCGCTATTTGACAATTGGAGAACAAATTATTGTAGAATAGGCATTTGGATTTGGGAGCACAAAATTTTCTGAATTTCTTTTGGGGGGCAAGGACCATTTTGCTTTTCCAGAGCCTTTCTGCTACCAGTAACTTGGAAGTCCCTTATATTTTTAACAGATGATGGACCTGAGTGGGGACTAGCTTTTTTTGAGGACTGAGTTGAAGCTTTTATTGGGAACATTTTACGTAACATTTATCCGGCGCTCTAGGCTGAGCACTTACATCGGGGTTTCCATCTAATTTTCCAAGTGATGTAATTCAGATGAAACCCCTGCGGGATCCATTCACTGTAATGAGGCAGCAGAGTTACTCTGGACTCCGTCTGGCCTCTGTTTAGTGGTGTCCTTTTTTTCAGAAGTGCACAAAACTGTGGCCAACCGCACTTTTATGCACGCCTAAAACAAATGACACCGTGGGATCCCAGGCTAGACGGCATCCACAGTGGCCTATATCTGCCTCATTACAGGGAATCTTCCATCATGGGTTCTGGCTGAATCACGTATTTCAGAGATTTACACGGAAACTCTGGTGTAAGTGCTCAGCGCAGAGCACAGGATAAATGTGAGCAGAGCCTTACTGGGATCTTTGGGAGACATAATAAACAAATCAGTAGCAGGTGAATAAAATTTGTTTTATTTATTTTTTATGCCGTTCCTCGTGTGATATAACTGATTAGATTACTTTATTCTTCGGGTCGGTGCGATTACAGAGATACCAGATTTATATCGGGTTTTTATGACTGACAGCTGTCACACACTAAAATACGCTTTTTTGCAAAATCTAGTTTTTGCATCACCATATTTTGAGAGCTATAATTTTTCCATATTTCGGCCGATAGAGTCATGTTACGGCTTGTTTTTTGCGGGACGAGTTGACAATTTTATTGGAATCATTTTTGGGCACGTGACATTTTTTGATCGCTTTCTATTCCGTTTTTTGGGAGGTAAAGTTAACAAAAACAAACACTTCAGGAATTGTTTTTTGAGGTTTTTTTTATGCCGTTCTGCGTGTGGTAAAAGTGATCAGGCAGCGTTATTCTTCGGGTCAGTACGTTTACAGCGATACTACACTTACTGTATTTTTTTATGTTTTGGCGCTTTTACACAATAAAACAATTTTATAGAAAAAAAAATATTTTTTTTGCATTGCTTTATTCTGAGCGCTATAACTTTTTTATTTTTCGGCTGATGGAGCTGTATGGCGACTTTTTTTTTTGCGGAACAAGATGACGTTTTCAGCGGTACCATTTTTATTTCTATTCTGCTTTTTGATCGCATTTTTTTCCACTTTTTGTTTGGCGATATGATGAAAAAGCATATTTTTTTGCTCCGTTTTTTATTTATTTTTATTACGGTGTGCACAGAAGGAGTTAATTAGTGTGACAGTTTTATAGCTCGGGTTGTTTCGGACGCGGCGATACCAAATATGTGTACTTTTTTTGGTTTTGTAATAATTTACGGATTTATTGGTTTAATATTTTATTTATTTATTTTTATTTATTTTGTGATTTTTTTTTTAATAGTTTAAAAACTTTTTTTTTACTTTTTTTTACATTTTTACTTAGTCCCTGTATGGGACATTAATTTTTATTTTTCTGATCACTGATCTCATGTAATGTAATAGACATATATTACATTACATGAGATCTTCCCTGACTGTTTCAGTCAGAGTCTCCTGTCTGGTATCAGCTACATACAGGCTGAAGCCAGACAGGAAGGACACCATATATGGCAGAGCTGGAGGCGGTCATGTGACCTCCAGCTGCCATAGCAACCCCAGGTCCTCAAACGAAACGGAGGTCTTCGGAGGTAAGTAAGACGACCCCCTCTCTTCCTGCTGTCTCCTATATGCCGCGATCACTATAGATCACAGCATATAGAAGACAGCAAAGGGTTAACATCACTGGGACCTGATCTAATCAGGTCCCGATGATGTACCCTGTCAGAGCTAACGCTCTGCACCGGAATCGCAGTGCTTGCAGGACCCTGGGGGTCCTGAGCACTGCGAGACCACCCACCGTTTTTAAACGTCGGCGCTGCACAGAGCCCGGCAAGCGCCGACGTTTATCTACAGTGGGCGGTCGGGAACCGGTTAATCAGTTGTGTATTTACCATTCGAATGGATCGAATGATAGTCAGAATGGCAAAGGCTCAGCTAATGATCAGCTCCAGGAGATCAAAGACAGTCTTAAGTTAGCTGTGAGTACTGTGACAGTTAGAAGACGTCTGTGTGAAGCTAATTTCTTAGCAAGAAGTCCCTGCAAAAAGTACGAAAAGTGGACAGTAGAAGATTGGAAATGGGTGATTTGGAGTAATGAGACGAAAGTCAATAGACTAGGCTCTGATGAGTGCAAATAGGTCTGGAAAAAACAAGGTAAAAAGGGGCTAACGGATTGAGAAATTCAAGGAACTGTCAAGTTCAGTGGAAGAAGCCTGATGATATGGGGTTGTTTCACAGCCAAAGCCATTGGATATTTCACCATGATCAATTGTGGTATCAGTGCTGAGCTATATATTGAAAAACTTGGCATTCATATGACTCAAATAGATTCTTTATCAAATTTTAATAGGGGAAATGAAGTACAAAAAAAAAAGTAAAAACGTTTCGGTCACAGTTGACGTTCATTAGTGTACTAAAATAAAATACAAGTGTGAGGTCACAGTAAAAATAGTCATGAATCAAAGGGAAAATAACAATGACAATATCAGTAAACAACAGGAATCAACACATGTCAATGGGTACAAAGGGATGGGGACAAACATTGCCCCTTAACATGCTAACTGTTATATGTCCACATTTGAGGACAGGGTTGTCTACCCCAACCCTTTGTACAAATCACAATCCATTTTATGGAAACGTTATATAGATGATATATTCTGCATATGGGGGGGCACGCCCAAGACCCTTAATGAATTTTTTGCTACAATCAATGCCGCCTGGGATGGACTGCGAGTCACCATTTTCTTGAGCACAGACTCAATTCATTTCCTAGACACCATGAGCCTTAAAGATAAAGATGGCCAACTTTCCTCTGATCTTTATATTAAACCTACTGACCGAAACGGACTATTGCACTACAACAGCCTACATCCTAAATCCACTATCACCTCAGTCCCCAAGTCCCAATTCCATCGTGTCAGAGGCACTGGCAGTAATCCCTCCACCTGTGACATTAGACTCAAGGAGATGCAACAAAAATTTGAGGAAACGGGCTATCCTCTTGACTTGTTACACCAATCCATGCAATCTCCAATTTGTACACGCACCCCAACATCTAACCGGATACCGTTTGTACATAAATACCATCCGGCAGCATTCCTACTCCATAAAAAAATCTGACAACACTGGAACATTCTTAAAAGCGCCTATCCATCTGTACCTGAATTAAATTATCCTTCCCTCCCATGTTTCAAAAGAGACCCTAATATTAAAGATCGTCTCATCCATGCCGATTTTGGCATGGCAAAAAGCTCGCCATGCCAGGGGTTTCTGGAGACACCAAAGACTGGTACGTTCCCTTGTCATCAGTGCTACCAATGTGGCAACATTCTCCGTGGGAGCACCATATATCATCCTCACTTGGGTAAACAATATCCCATCAAAGATTATCACATGATGAATTCCACTTTTGAAGTATGCCTCATCAAGTGCCCCTGTGGCCTTATTTATATAGGTAAAATGACCCAGCCCATTAGGGATCGTATTTCTAAGCACAAGTCCACCATACGCTAAAAGAATTTGCTGCTCCCATTACCATACCATTTTGCATCGGCCAATCATTCAGTGTTTCAATTGAAATTTCAGGTGATTGAGCATGTCCCTCCACCACGACGTGGAGGGGACTGCATTCGCATGCTCAAATACAGGGAGGCCTACTGGATACACAAATTGCAATCTTTAAGTCCTAGAGGTCTTAACAGGGAATTTGACCTCCTCTTGTACACTTGAACGGTTCATAGTTGTGATTACTACGACATTGTTCTACTTAAAGCCCCCTACATGTTTTGTAATAATCTCTTTGAGACTTGTTCCTGTGCCATCACTGTCTCAGCAATGTATATGACCCAATTATGCTAGTTTTTGACTCTGACCATAAGAATTTCCAGTGAATATGTTCGATTCCATTATGATGGTTCTCCCTGAAGATAACTTGATATAAGGAATAGTATTTGTATAAGTACTGATTGATCTATTCATATGTCTAACATATACCTTGTTATTTTCTAGAATCTGCCTTAACATCCACATTTCCCCTCCTGATTCCCATCCTACACCTCCGGACCATCCCTTACAACCTTGGTTCCACCCATTCTTGTCATCCCCAGTAATGGACGCTATCTGTAGCACTGTGGAACGCATAATATCGGTGGTGGAATGCACTCGGTGCGTCACCTCCGCCCATGTGATCCACCGACATCCAATAAGACCTGTCGACGTCATCGTGGCGTCATTTCCGGTCTCGCAGGTTAGGACCTGCAGGACCGGAAATGACACCACGATGACTGGAGCACATCCACGGCGTATGCATCACACTGACACCAATCCTTGGCTCCTAATTGCCTCTAGATTCTGCCCAATCTCTATTTAAATGCCCTTCTAGCATTTCTCTCCTGGCGCCAAAAGGAACAAACGGTGGATACCGTGCTCCCACTGCCAGGACTTCCTCCTCCACTTTCAGTTTGCACTAGGGGTATTTTTCCCCTGCTTCTACCATTCCTGCTATTAGACTGGTACTTCCATTAAATCTATATACTCACCTTCTTTATGTATCCAGAGCTACCGCTCCTTTGGACACCTGTCCATTACAGGCTCACCGGTTACAATTTACTGGTACGCTTTTCATCCTTTTTTCTTTTTCCTTCCCCCTTTTCCCTGTCCCCATCCCTTTGTACCCATTGACATGTGTTGATTCCTGTCGTTTACTGATATTGTCATTGTTATATTCACTTTGGTACATGACTATTTTTACTGTGACCTCACACTTGTACCACCATTTATTTCTGTTTTGTTATTTTAATTTGGTACACTGATGAAGGTTAACTGTGACCGAAACATTTACTTTTATTTTTTGTACTTCATTTCCCCTATTAAAATTTGATAAAGAATCTATTTGAGTCATATGAGTGCCAAGTTTTTCAATATAGACTATTGGCTTTGGACCTTACTTGTGCACCAACCCACTCCAGGAGTGCGGTAGTTTTTTGTATACTCAGTGCTGAGCTATGTGTGAGTATCCAACAAGACAAGTTACTTTGCACACTCCAGTACTATGGGTATGAATAGGATGACATAGTGTTCCAGCAGGACAAAGACCAGAAGCATACATCGAGATTGGCGAAAAAATGGTTCAATGACAATGAAGTAGAGGTGCTGGATTAGCCTCCACAGTCCCCAGACCTCAACCCAATTGAACCCTTATGGGTAGAGTTGAAGAAAAAACTGTATACATACCCAAGTGAGTCGACCAGTATGCACCAACTTTGGGAATGTGTAGAAGAGACCTGGGATCAGATTTTGGTCAAGACATAATTGAATCTGATCAAGAGCATGCCCAGAAGGATTCAGGTAGTGTTGAAAGACAAAAATGGATTTATAAAATATTTAAACAATAATAAAAATTTAAATTTACATTTTTAGGAGCAAAACAGTAACAATGCAGTGACATGACAAGAATCTGCATAACTAATCATAGGCAAAATAGTAGCAAGTCAAATTTATGTATGAGATAGCCAAGATGATTGTCTATAAAATAATGGTAGTCTCATGTTCGAAGTAGTAGTGGATAGTGAGATATAGAGCTTGAAAGTCAAAAGTTCAAAACATTGTTACCCTTTTGCTCATCACTGTATATATAGCGCTGTCCTCAGTAGTGTAGCTACCAGGAGGGCAGAGGGTGAGGTCACCCCAGACCCCTGAATCAGAGAGGCCCACCCGAATCTTACACCACTCCAAACTGTATCTGTGTGGGCAGCACACCAATACAGTTAATCTTTACATTCTGAATGGCCCCACTATCTTTGCACCCCATATACTATACAATACCATCAATTTTTGTGCTCCAACAGTCTTAGAGGGATCTATCCACTGTGGGTTAGTGTCAGACCAATAGCGGTGGTTTTGTTTGTTAACTTCACCATTCACAAAAAAGTTTGCCTCATCACTGAACATAATGTTCTGTGTAAACTGAGGGTCCTGTTCCAATTTTTGTTTTGCCCATTCTGCAAATTCAGTGCGCCGATCTGGGTCATCCTAATATCCGCCGAAGGGATGTTTGACTGATGCCACTCTCAAGTGACATGCGGCGAGTTCTACGCTGTGGGCTCTTGCTGAATGAAGCTAGGACAGCCACTGATGTTTCTTCATTAATGACAGTTTTCTTGAGTCCACATTTTGGCAAATCCAACACTGAACCTGTTTCACGAAATTTGGCAAGCAGTTTGCTAACTGTAGCATGGGAGATGGGTGGTCTCGTAGGGTGTCTTGCATTGAAATCTGCTGAAATGACCCGGGTACTGCGTTCATCAAACATCAACACAATTTCTATCCGCTCCTCATGTGTTAACCTCTGCGACATGTCAATGGCTGTAAACAAAGAGAAACTTGTAAGTAACTCATGAAAGAATAAAGTTACGTTAAAACCAAGCACACCATTGTTTTTCTTATGAAATTCTCAATAAGTCTGATGTGTCACATGACCCTTTTCCCATTGAAAAAAATAAAGTTGGATCCAAAATGGCTGACTTCAAAATGGCCACCATGGTCACCACCCATCTGGAAAAGTTTTCCCCCTCCGATATACTAATATGCCACAAACAGGAAGTTGATATCACCAACCATTCCCATTTAATTTAGGTGTATCCATATAAATGGCCCACCCTGTAGTGTCCTCTCCAATTTACTGCCCATTTATCATACAACAGTATATCCACCTCCCAATCCAACCATAGATATCATCTAATTCTTTGTATTACTTGGATATTTGGGTTATTGTTGTGGATTTATCACTGCTAAAATCAGTAGAAATTACACCTGAATTACATTGTATGGCAGTAATGACATTGTGTCACCTTGTAAAAGGTTTCAGAGGTCAAGGTAGATAATTGAAGTCCATTTCATCTATATGCTAATGAATTGGCTGCGTGACCTGGTCTGGTCCCTTTAAATAACATCTGCTGCTCCTGTTGATGACACCACGGAATGTTGTGGTTTCTGGCTCCGCCTCCTTGCATTATGACATCACACACATTATATAAGGAGCTGCAGAGACAACATTCCATCTGAAAGTTGCAGTTATTGGAGAGAGAGGTAAGTCGGCTCTATGTCACCTCTTGTTGTGTCCTTCATTCTCTTCTTTCATCTATTTCTCATTTATTTTTTATTCATTAAGGATTCTTTATTCTATATAATACAACAGGTCCAAAATGAATACTGAACCCCTCAGATTAGGTGACGTCCATGTTTTACAGCATTTCTTCCAATAGTAAAGACAGATACATCCCGTCACATCCTATATATCCAAGTGCAGAAATGACAGTGATTTACCGATTCTCCATCACATCTTATTGGTTTCTGACTTACTTGCTTAGATACTTCATGTGATGTCACTGAATGTTATGGTTATTAGCTCTGCCCACATTAGCTCTTATTTTTCATGTCATGGAATGTTCTCGTTGCTGGTTTTGCCCCCATCATCTACTATTTGTAATGTTTTGGTTGTTGGTCCCTGATTTGGCACCCAGATAAGCCAAGCTGAAGGATGATGATAATGGACTTTATCTTGTTACCTCATGAACATTCTTGGTGTTGCCCCTCAGGAGGTGGCCAGTTGACATTTACTTGTGTTCAACTATATAAAGTGTGCTGCTTATCTGATGGTTAGTGCTGCGCTCACTCATTACTAGTGATGGGCGAGCACTAAAATGCTCGGGTGCTCATTGCTTGAGCCAAGCACATTCGAATACTCGGTTGCTCGACTCGAGCAATGAGCCCAATGTAAGTCTATGGGAAATTCAAGCATTTTTCAGGCGGTTCCCTCCGGCGATCTGCAGAGGGCCTAAAAATTGCCCAAATCGAAGGGAACAGTGCTTAAATTGCATGGGAACAGCATGGGGAAGACCCCTGGAAGCATTTCTGACTCCCAAGTCACTGCTGCCAACAATGTTGTCAGAGGTATTACGCCACTTTTACGGACACACAATAAAACACAAAAACGAAACCAAAATGGATTTTCCTGGGAAATATGTTAAGGAACATCCTTTCCATGGTAGTGACTTGTATATAAGGCAAAATAAATAACCAAAAACAAAAATACTCCACATCTTGGTCTATGTTCACAAGTAGCGTTTTTGATGCGTTTTTGCACTTTTGCATTGCTTTCAACCGTGACAAATGCATTCACCAGGAAATGTCATTTTGACATTTTACAACCTTATCTGGCCATGTGCTGTGTGAGACATGATCAGACATATCCTGTTTCATTTATGAAGGAGGGACTCTGAAAGTCACAAAGCCTATTTTTATAGGGCCATCAGGCAGCCTTTACTACTTTTAAAGGGTCAGCAGTCGGCCCTCGCTATTCTTAAAGAGCCATCAGCCGGCTATGCTTTGTCATTCCCATTACTAAAGATTGGGTCTTCTATACTGTTATTGCATATGCAGTGAGTGGCAGGTCTGCCCAAAATTTGGATACACCCCAATACCCCTTTGAAAATTTGGATGCACCCCAATACCCCTTTGAAAATTTGGACGCACCCCAAAACCCCTTTGAAGAGACTTAGAGGATGTTCCCATAATTAGGAAGTGGGTCTCCCATACTGTTTGCCTATGCAGTGAATGCAAGGGTTGCCAAAAATTTGGAGGCACTCCAATGCCCCTTGGAAGAGATGTGGAGGTCAGAGGGCCTCCTGAAAACAATGTTCCCACTATTAGGAAGTGGGTCTCCCATTGTGTTTGTCTATGCAGTGAATTCAAGGGTTGCCAAAAATGGGCACTCGGCATGATGGGAGGAAGGAGGTTCAGGGTGAAGAATATGTGGTCCAGACTCACGGCTACTGAGAATTGACCATGTGGAAGACAGGGTGGTGGTGGTGGTGGCTAAGTGACTGGAAGCATTATCTGCTATCCAACCAATAACCTTTTCACACTGCTCTGTATTCAATAGTGGTGTTCTGCGGTCCCCTATTAATTGGGACAGGAAGGTCGAGCGAGAAGATGTGGGTGTTTGTTGTGGCACAATTTCAGATTGCCCACGACCTTGGCCTCTGCATGCACCATCACATCAACTTCCCCGTCCCTTGCCACGTGCCTTGCCCATCTTAAATGAAGGACAATATCTTCCACGCTCACCACAAATGGCTGAATTTGGAGCGAACTTATATGTGATCCGTGTGACGGACAAACCACAGTTTTAAATATCTGGCCTGTAGGTGACTATTTTGAACAGCAAACTTGTGTCAATAGCTTCACTGACACACTGAAATTTTTTTAACGGAGGCCAGAAATGGCAGTATTTTCAGTGCAAATATATGTGATCTGTGCGACGGACAAATCACAGTTTTAAATAGCTGGACCTGGCTGTATTCTGCAATGCCAACAAGCAAATAACGCAGAAAAATGGTGTTCTCTAGTTTGCATTTTAAGCAAATAATGAGGATTAAGATCCAAAATAAAATTATTCCTGGCCACTGAGACCTGGGCCTATTTCTAGAAATATTTAACAGCAGCAGCAGCAGCAGACAAAACTGGAATAGAGCCTCTTGTGCTATATGCACTGCAGTCTGCTATATACACTGCCTGCCTGATATCTCTGCAGATGGATTAGTCCTCAGAAGGACTGTTTGTTGAGATGGATATGTGTCTCTAATATCGTTTTGTATACCTACACTAACTATAAACAAGAAAATCTCTCCCTAGCTCAGCAGCACCTCTCCCTACACTGTCTGATTCTGGAGTGACTGTGACAAGCACGGCGGTGCCAGTTCTGATATAGACCTGATGACGCTGTGCAGCCATCCAATCACTATAATGCCACAACCACCATGGCTGCAGCATTACAATGAGTGGCAGGCAATCCCTGCATGTTGATTGGCGCTCTAAAGAGCACCATATATGCAGGGAGGGGACCCGAGCGCCCGCCGAGCAACCTGGAAATACTCGTCGAGCGCCGAGCATCTCGAGTAGTGAGATGCTCGAGCGAGCACCGAGCAGTAGCGAGCATGCTCGCTCATCACTACTCATTACATGTAAGTGCATTACTCTGTCTGGGTCTCCTACCACATCCAAAATATATTGAACCCCATATTAGAGCCACCACTCCTGAATTTGTCTCTTCCTATCCTACCCCTGGTATATGGGGAGAGATATCTACTCCTGTGGGAGGGATAGTTTATAGTGGCGTGGATGGAGCACACTTGATCACTCCAAAAAATAAACCAGGAGGAGATAGACAGGATGACTGAGGCACAATTGTCACCTCAGGCCTCCACCTATCCTGGACAGGTTGGGAGTTAAACTAGCAAATAAACTAAATAAATATGCTAATATAATGAATGGAATAGTGAAACAATAAGTTCTATTCATACTCTTAATGAGGAGGCTGCTCAGGTTAGGAAGGTAGCCCTTCACAGAATTACCCTTAACTACCTGTTAGCAATTGAAGGTGGAACTTGTGCTGTTATAGCTGAGGAATTCTGCTTCTGGATTGAAGATGCACATGATTAAAATGAGAGAAACATGGACATGGTAAAAGAGCTGCAACAAAAAGCTAGAGACATACATCCAAGGAGGGATGGAATTCCTTCTTCTGGATGGAGTCTATCAGAGTTTGGTTAAACAATATACTCTTAACTTTGCTAAAGCCAATAGTGGTAGTGATAGGATTGATTGTATTCATCTTGATTGCCTGGAAATTATTAATGTGATGTGTTTCTCATTGCAGGAAATGAATTATACTTTGGAATCACTGTCGACACAGACAGAAGAGGACCAATAATATGTCCGCCCCTGATTTTAACCATAGGAAGGATGACACTACAGCTACAGAGGTGACCGTCTGATAGCCTAGCTCGACTACCCACCTCTCCTGAAGACCCTTTCAGCCTTTTGAGACTTGGGTGGAGGACATCATCTCTGAAAATAGGGTCCCAGAGCTGCACCCCAACAGTTTGAGCAGCACTCTCACTCTCCGGAGTGTTTCTTGTGGTGGGATGCAGGTCTGGACAACAGTCGTCTGTCGTCCTTCTATTAGATAGATAGGAATGAATGTATGTGTGTGTATGCTTTAATAAAGATTGAGGAATGCTTAGATGAAATGACAACTATAAGGCAGCCAGGAATGGATGTCAGACATCCCATCATCTATGCAGGCTAGCTGCATACTTCGTGTAGTACGGGCTGTCAAAGGGGTCATTTCACAATAGGCAGGAACATAGGTAGCGCAGGTCTGGACCGCTGTCGTCATCCTATTAGGTAGATAGGAATGAATGTATGTGTGTCTATGCTTTAATACAGATTGAGTGAATGCTTAGATGAAATGGCAACTATAAGGCAGCCAGGAATGGATGTCAGACATCCCATCATCTATGCAGACTAGCTGTATACTTTGTGTAGTACGGGCTGTCAAAGGGGTCATTTCACAATAGGCAGGAACATAGGTAGCTAGGTTACATAATGTGTAATAATGAAACTATCAAAGGGTGAGGTACTGTGGAAGAAATGACAATTCCATTGTCCTCCCTTTGATCTTAATATCTCTACATTTTGTATAATAATTAGAAAATGTTCAATAAAAACAATTTGAACAAGAAATAGAATATCTTTTCGTGACTCCTTCATGAACATTGTGTATACTAAATACTAAAATACTGTAAGAGCCGCCCCCGGCTGAGCCAAGCTGAAGGGGGAGAATGGACTTTATCTGGTCACTTCATGAACATTCTTGATGTTGTCCCTCAGGAGGGGCCAGTTGGCATTGTAGATGTGTATAACCTTATAAAATGTGCTGCTTATCTGATGGTTAGTGCTGCGCTCACTCATTACATGTAAGTGCATTACTCAGTCACTAAGCGCTCGCTCACACAGTCATCGATTCTCTCATGCGAGAGAATAGGGCCGATTATGCTGATGTCACTTGGAGCAAACTCTGTCAGAGTTTGAGCCAAGTGTAATCTTAGGCCACGTTCACACATACAGTATTTGGTCAGTATTTTACATTAGTATTTATAAGCCAAAACCAGGAGTGCAACAATCAGAGGAAAAGTATCATAGACACATGTGCACCACTTCTGCATTTTTCACCCACTCCTGGTTTTGGCTTACAAATGCTGATATAAAATACTGACCAAATACTGAACATGTGAACGTTGCCTTAGTGTGATCTAACTCTGTTGCATAAGAGAATCGTATCATAGGTGCGGAAAAGACAGAGAACTTTTTAGTTCTCCATCTTCTCTATTCTCTGTGTCCACGGTAATGGGACTGCACTTGGATGACATCCGAGTGCAGTCTGATATTTTACAAGCATGCTACAATTTTTTTTCTCATGCCGTATCTACATGAGAAAAAAATTGCAGATCTGCACTGCCCCGTATTATAACATTGGGCCTACTGCTACCTGATAAAACATCGGATAGCACTCAGCTATGTTATATTGTCCTGTGAGCGGGCCCTTATTGTAAGAAACTAACTTTCTTTTCCCTTGCAACAGCTGTCATAACATTGGTTTATTATCCAAACATGACCCCCGTCTATTACTGAGAGCTGTAGAAGACCATGTACACTCCAGCAGTAATCCCTTACATTTCCTTTGTGTAATATGATTAGAGTTGAGCCACCCCCCCGTAGTGTTCAGGTTCGGTTCGGTTCGTCGAACACCGTTAAAACCAATGGCAGGCAAACAAAAACACATAGAAACACATAGAAAACACCTTCAAAGGTATCCAAAAGCTGACAAACTGCTCAGAAGACACAACTAACACATGGAAAAGTGACAAGTACATATAGTCATGCGAAAAGAAAAGAGGTGGAGGAGTAAAAGGAGGGGGAGACACAGATATAGGCATGTCATGCCCTTCTAAAATCAAGAAAGGCTGGAGTAAAAATCTAAAATCAGCCTACCAACACCCAGACGTCGTGACAAGAAAATTAAAAAAAGAAATATCTTTAGGTAGAATGGCGGTTCCATTCAGAACACTTTCCTTACAAGACGTAGTGGTATCCCCGTTGGGAGTCGTGCCAAAAACGGAACCCAATACATTCGGACTAATCCACCATTTGTCATATCCAAGGGGCAGGTCAGTAAACGACAACATCAACGTGGAACCAGGTACAGTAGTATATACTGTACATCCTTTGACAAGGCAATCAGGCGGGTCAAGAAGTTGGGAAGGGCCACCCTAATGGCCAAAACAGACGTTGAGGGGGCGCCTATTGGGCTGCTTCTGGGAAGGAGCATACTATATAGATCGCTGTTTGCCCATGGGGTGCTCCAGATCCTGCTCACTATTTGAGGCGTTTAGTTGCTTCCTCGAATGGGTTGTCATGGACGTTTCTAAGGGGGCACATATTATCCATTACCTCGACAACTTCTTATGCCTGGGCCCAAAAGATTCACCACAGTGTGAATACACGCGGCAGTCCACCTGTGAGAAGGAGAGAGCTGGAGGGAGAGCGGACACCACAGAGCCGAGGAGTTACATTGATGACATCTTAATAATCTGGACTGAGTCTGAACGAGAACTTCTAAATTTCCATGACGAATTCAATACATTTCATCCCACCATAAACTTGACATTGGACTACTCAAAAACGGAAATCAACTTCCTGGATATCACCATAAAAATTCAAAATGGTTCAATCCAGACCTCGGTGTATTGGAAACCTATTGACCATCCCACACACCTCAGACGGGGACAGCTGTCACCCAAAATACATTAAAAAGTCCATCGTCTACAGTCAGGCCCTTAGATATAATTGTATCTGTTCCAGCCCAAAGGACAGGGATGAACACTTAAACCATCTTAAAAAAGACAATTTTAAATCAAGGCTACCACCCCACCTCCTTTGATGATCAGATCATTAGGGCCACAAGGATCCCTAGAAGTCAATTACTTCAATACGGAGAAAAAGAGGAAAATAATTGTCTTCCTCTGGTGGTGACCCACAACCCACAGCTTGAGGTACTAAGAAAAACTGCTAAAAAACATCATATCCTAGGGTTTGGAGCGGATGGATTCTCTTTCAGGACTCACCTGATTTTCATGACCTATTCTAATAGTTTCAACAGATGCTTGCGATTGGGTTCATAATTAGTCACAACGGCATAAGGACCCCCCCTCCCACTCTCCCTTGACCCTCTGTCTTTTCTTCTCTCTTTTCTCCCTCCTTTTCTTTTTTCTTTTTATATGGGCTTTTCAGATACAATATAGAAATTGCCTCAACATATGATCCTCTTATAGGCGGATATCTTATAAACATTATATTGTTCAATACACTATCATTTGAATTGTTATTTGAAAAAAGTGACACCATTTGAACTTTGGACATTTTTTATATGTCTATTTTGTTATATTTTCTTCAAAGTCGAATACAAAACAATACATTTTTTCTTGATCTGCAAACTGTAAAATGATTCATAATTAATTCTTAATTGATGTTTAATTGATATTTAATAAAACAGATTGAATATAAAAACTTCATATCCTATACAAAAGTGATTGGCTAAGTATAAAAGGAGAAGAAAAGGAAAAATGTGTTTGAAAGCACTCAGGATCACCAAAAATACAAATAAATAATAATATTGAAGTTTATTAAACAAAGAAAAAAACAAAACAATTAAAAACACTTAAAGGGAATCTGTCATCCCCTGGGACCTATCAGACCACTAATATGGGCATACAGGTGATAGAAATGTGAATCTATACTTACCTGTATGGCCCATATTGGCGGTCTTGTGGCTGTGAAATTGCTTTTTATTACTTGTGGGTTATGCTGTGTTTCTGTCCGGGGGACGGGAAGAAATCCCACCTACTTTATTAATTGAAATATTTCTCCCCTCCCCTGCACGTCACAGAGCCCTGTGACGTGCAGTACCCATGGCCGGATCCTGCGCCTGCGCACTTGACCTGTTATTTCCCTGCCGTCTGTGTACAAGTGTAGAGCAGGGATCTAGTGCGCAGGCGCCGGGATGTCAGAGTGACTCGCCTGCGCACAAGTTCCCTGCTCTACACTTGTAGATCCGGCCATGGGAACTGTGACGGGCAGGGGAGGTGAGAAATATCTTAATTAAACTGTGACGGGCAGGGGAGGTGAGAAATATTTTAATTAAACAAGTAGGTGGGATTTCTTCCCGCCCCCCGGACGGGAGCACAGCGTAACCAACAAGTAATAAAAAGCAATTTCACAGCCGCAAGACGATAATATGGGACATACAGGTAAGTATAATACCTCATCTAATTGATACATATAAATATCAAACAACCTCCTCCTATGTATCAGGTGCCAAAATATCTAAAGCTACTCTGGACAAGCAGTTTGTGACGCCCTCCCTGAGCCGTTTGGGGGGTGTACTCAGACGGCGGGCCGGTGGTATGGTGTGGTGGGATGTCGTCGTGGCCGTGGCCCGATCCGTGCCCATGGCTGTCACAATAAAAAGATGGGCTTTTGGATGAATGGTTGTTCGACTACGCCACCTGTGGTTTCTGGTGAAGGCCACCAGCACTGCAACAGTCCTTTGAGGCTGATGTTCTGGCAGCTTGGTTGGTACTACTCCCCACAGGTGGAGCGGCGCCTCAGGGCAGCGGAAGAAGAGAGAGGGGGTATACAGAGTAGAGCGCTGGCGGGTGCAGAGCCGCGGAGGAATGAACAGTCAGAGGCAGTAATTGAAGTCATCCAAGTCTTTACTCACAGTTGTGCTTTCTCAGCTCAGAGCTTCTCTCTGCTGTCACACGGCGAGCTGCGGCCGCCAGGGTGGGGTTCAGCACACTCCGGGTAGTTCAGGTGCACTTGACAGGACCCACGCTCTAGTGTGTTCCTCTCTCTGGTTGTACTTTTACCGCCTTGTGTCCCCCACTGAGTCCCGTACAGGTACTGCGATGTCCTATATGGGTAACTTGTAGCTCCCGGACCGACTGGGTGCCCTTTTTGGTGACTGTGGTGTGAACGTGGCGTTAGGCAGGGTCCCTCTGGATAAACGCAGATTAAGGAATACAGGTGGCAACTCTGCTGCATCCGTATCCCCCTGGGATCCAATTAAGCCTCCAGACTTTTCTGACAGGGACGTGAAGTGCAAAGTCAGATAATCGGGGACCGGTACCCCTTCTTGCGGCAGGGTCTCTCTGGCAGGGCCAGAATAAGGGTTGCAGGTGGCAACTCCACTCCGTCCACACCCCCCTGAGATCCTTTTGCCTGTGGAGCTTTTCTCCTCTGCTCCCCTCCTGGGCCTTCTTGGTTGGACTCTGACCGGGGACAGAGCCGGCTATAACTCAACTCTGCCCCAATCCCCCATCTCGAGGCCTGAGACCGGGAACCGCAGACCCCTGAGCTGGCCGCAGCCTTGTGCTGTCAGACCGTCTCAAAGACTCACGACTAAAGACACAGTTATAAAAATGGCCTCTGATTATTTATGATTCTATTAAGTGCTACAGTAAAGTGCTTCCTCCACGCTCACTCACTACATGGTTCCCCCTGACTATTGGTTCCCCCCAACTCCTCTATTCGAGGTCGGGGCAGCACTATGGTGCTTTAGACCTCCCTGCAGAACGGGAGTGGTGTAGTGCTGAGTGTGTGGTTGGGGTCCTGTGTGGTGCTCCATCCTTACCTCGGAGAGGAGATACCACACCTCGTTCTGAGGTGCTGTACCCCTGTGGCGACTGAACCCTCAGGTTCGCGGGCTGCAATAGAGTAAAAGATTGGTACATTTCAGACATTCAAAAAATTTTAAATGCTTTGTAAACAATAAACAATCTTCCCTTTATGGGAGGCTCAGATAATTTAACGTTACAGGATATATGGTATAAACATATTCAACATTAAAGAGACATTATGCATGTAGAAAAATATTATAGAAAAAGTGTTAGCTCAGCAGCATGAGGGACCTGTCCAAAACCCTCAACGTAAGCTCTGGGGTGGCTGCAGGGCATAAAGATCCCGAGTTGGACCTCCAGTAGAGCCACAACCAGACAGGTTTTGCTTCTGAGGTCAGAGGTAGAGATGATTTTGCATACAACCAATAGGGGGCACCTAAATAGGTGCAAACTATGTACAATGTTAGACTGTCTACTGCTCAATGTCCGCTGGGACAAATGTTTGTTTCAGATAAACCGGGTGTAAAAAGGAACATGAAAACAAATAAAAGTTCACACAACAGGGAGGTGCATCCTCCGGGGCTGCTCAACAGTGGTATCCCCACTGGGGAAAAGGCTCGTGCTTGCCGACGGAGCCTGACCGGTCCTCTGCGACCAGGTGTGTGGATGCATCTTCTTTAAACACCCTGTGGACATCCAGGGCATACCACCCACGCTCCCCGTGGTGGCGGGAGTAGGACACCAAATCACCCGGGTAGAGGTTCCGGCCAGGGTGGCCCTGCTGCAGCCGCGACTCGACGTCCCGCCGGTTGACGAAGACGTCCCGGTTAAACTGTGGGCTACGGATGAAGCCCCATCCTGCCTCCTGGTGGAAGCGCACGATAAGGCCTTCCTCCCGGGGGCTTGGACAGATGGCCTCCGCCTGACGGGCCTTTGTTGTAGCAGCTTTGGCGCGCACCTCCAGGCGCTCACAGCGGATCCTCCTCTCTCGCCGCTCCTTCTCGAGCTGGAGGAGCTCCTTATGGCAGAACTCCTCCCACCTCCGCGCTTCAGACAGGGTCTCCCGGAGGAAGCCCATCAGGTCCCCCCCCTGGTTGTTCCAGGCAAACTCTTCTGCCGCCGGGCAGGCGACTGGAGGTGTGGGCAGCGGCAATAACAGGGGGCGTTGCGGGCCCTCTATTGGTGTGGACCGGTCCGGGTTGGGGCAGGTGTGCACCCAGGAGAGTGCAGGGTTCTCCGGATTGGGAGTCGGGAGGCATAGTAGGCCTCTGGGAGTGGCGGTGGCTTGGGCCTCGACCTCCAGAGCCATGAGTTGCACCCAAACGATGGCGCCCAGGGACAGGGGTGACGGCAGGAGATCTAGGAGGACTTCGGTGCATCCCGCGCCCGGGATAGGGGTTTCGGCCTTACCCGCTCTTGGGCTGCACAGGGCCTCCTGGGCTTCCTCCGCCTGGGCTGGGGCCTCAGTAGTCAGGCGCGACGAGCTCTGGCGGCGGGCCATGATCTTGCGCAGCACCTCTTCTCTATATTCGGCAGCGGCCAGTTGTTGGGCCTCTTCGACCCTCTGGGTCAGATCCTGCGTTTCACCGCGGAGGAACTCGGCCTCCTCCACGGTCAGGTGTATTCCCTCCATAGTGAGGGAGGTGGCAGCTGGTGGGCCAGCGACGGAGGGCATCTTCTTCGCGGCGTCCATCTCTGCTGCAGGGTGCGGTCTCTCTAGACTTGTTGTGGCTACACCCTGTCTCCTCCTCCTTTTGGGGCGGCTCCGGGGCGGCTGGCTGATGGGCACTCCTTGGGACGTCCCATCCATCTTGACGGACACTACTATGCGGACAGTCTCTGATGCAAGGGGCGGTCTGTATTTTTGGCACCATTGGAGAGCCAGGCCCACGATAGGAGGTCTTAGGTGGCTGTCGTTTTTGCACATAATGGCGTCCGTTGTTCTTGGGCGGACGCCACATTGTGTGTATAAAGACAGTCTTTTGTGAAACGAGCACAGTACCCAGCGGCAATGGGGATTAACTTCTTCCGTTGCTGCGGGCACGCAATCCTGCCGACTACGCCAAGTTTGTGATGCCCTCCCTGAGCCGTTTGGGGGGTGTACTCGGACGGCGGGCCGGTGGTATGGTGTGGCGGGATGTCGTCGTGGCCGTGGCCCAGTCCGTACCCAGGGCTGTCACAATAAAAAGATGGGCTATTGGATGAGTGGTTGTTCGACTACGCCACCTGTGGTTTCTGGTGAAGGCCACCAGCACTGCAACAGTCCTCTGAGGCTGATGTTCTGGCAGCTTGGTTGGTACTACTCCCCACAGGTGGAGCGGCGCCTCAGGGCAGCGGAAGAAGAGAGAGGGGGTATACAGAGTAGAGCGCTGGCGGGTGCAGAGCCGCGGAGGAAAGAACAGTCAGAGGCAGTAATTGAAGTCATCCAAGTCTTTACTCACAGTTGTGCTTTCTCAGCTCAGAGCTTCTCTCTGCTGTCACACGGCGAGCTGCGGCCGCCAGGGTGGGGTTCAGCACACTCCGGGTAGTTCAGGTGCACTTGACAGGACCCACGCTCTAGTGTGTTCCTCTCTCTGGTTGTACTTGTACCGCCTTGTGTCCCCCACTGAGTCCCGTACAGGTACTGCAATGTCCTATATGGGTAACTTGTAGCTCCAGGACCGACTGGGTGCCCTTTTTGGTGACTGTGGTGGGAACGTGGCGTTAGGCCGGGTCCCTCTGGATAAACGCAGATTAAGGAATACAGGTGGCGACTCCGCTCTGTCCGTATCCCCCTGGGATCCACTTAAGCCTCCAGACTTTTCTGACAGGAACGTGAAGTGCAAAGTCAGATAATCGGGGACCGGTACCCCCTCTTGCGGCAGGGTCTCTCTGGCAGGGCCAGAATAAGGGTTGCAGGTGGCGACTCCGCTCCGTCCGCACCCCCCTGAGATCCTTTTGCCTGTGGAGCTTTTCTCCTCTGCTCCCCTCCTGTGCCTTCTTGGTTGGACTCTGACCGGGGACAGAGCCGGCTATAACTCAACTCTGACCCAATCCCCCGTCTCGAGGCCTGAGACCGGGAACCGCAGACCCCTGAGCCGGCCGCAGCCTTGTGCTGTCAGACCGTCCCAAAGACCCAAGACTAAAGACACGGTTATAAAAATGGCCTCTGATTATATATGATTCTATTAAGTGCTAAAGTAAAGTGCTTCCTCCACCCTCACTCACTACATGGTTCCCCCTGACTTTTGGTTACCCCCAACTCCTCTATTCTGGGTCGAGGCAGCACTATGGTGCTTTAGACCCCCCTGCAGAACAAGATTGGTGTAGTGTTGAGTGTGTGGTTGGGGTCCTGTGTGGTGCTCCATCCTTACCTCGGAGAGGAGATACCACACCTCGTTCTGAGATGCAGTACCCCTGTGGCGACTGAACCCTCAGGGGCGCCACAAATGTAACACCAAACGTGTAAAGAGGGTCCAATGCCCCTGCAATATCCAAGTCCAGTTCAATCTATTTTAGCTAGCACATATAAAGTACATCTATGCATAGGTATAAATAGCAATTGAAAAAAAGTGCATGTGACAGGGGGCAATGTAGAAAATTAATAATGCCAGCAAATCCAAAGTTCATATAAAAGCACAGGTCTAGTAGTTCAAAGCTCAAATAGTCTATAGTAGAAAAAGACCTGTACTGAAACACAGTCTACCTGTTAGTAGACAGCACAGAACCCACTTATACAATACAAGCAGAATGGTTGCTGATAGACCTGTGCATCATCAGTGGCTTCTGGTAGACCTGTACATGATCAAATGGATGAGGGAAGAGCCTGTTCTCCTGTTATGTATATGCTCCTGCCCCAGCATCAGCACATCAAACTCCATAAAACAGACACATTACCTTTGCAGATGATTTTTTTGTGTTTACCAGTGTAATCAGACCCAAATTTAAAATAATGCTTTGTAAAAATAATATCAAGAAGTCACATCAAAACTCCAATCTTCATATCAGATCCAGTGTTATCTTGGTATAATTTATTACGTATAACAGTAAATCCTTTATCATTTTGAACACAAGTATATCAACTTTTTAAATCTAAAGAACAAATCAAAGTGACTTCTGAGATATCCAGAGTATTAATACACTGCAAAAATCATTTGTAGCTAATGATAGGTGCATTTGTATCCTTATATCAAGATAAGTCTTTGTCTAATGCCAAGATGTCTCATGTTCTATGGACTTTGATTAAAATTTGGGCAAACAAGTCCTTGTGAACTTAGGGTTAAAATATTGATTCTTCAGTCTATATTTAATGCTATCGCCATTATTTTTTACTAGATGGATGGCATTGAATTGAAGTAAAAAGAATATTGCATAATTATTAATTATGATAATTCTATCATTAGAACGAGGGACTGGAGATTTCCATTCCCAATCACAATCCACTGCTCTTCTTGGCACAATATATGCATCTGCATCATGTGCACATAAGTATTGGAAGACGACCACCATACCAACTACCACTGCATAAACTAAACTACTATCAGTTCCCAGTGGAGACGTGGCTGTGCTAATTTCATCTTATAATTTATTTATGTTAGTGAACAAACCTTGATTGTGAGAAAAGTAAAATGCGATTCCGCAGCTGCCAATTCAGAGATGGAGACTGGGCCAGCAATATCCAATCACTCCACTGGCAGAACAGGCTACAATATATCAACATAATTCATTTCTGGCATTCAGAAAATATTTGGGAGCAGAATTGTAAAGATTAATGTAGGATTTAGTTTGGAGTGGATATTTATTGTAAGAAACAAACATGATGTGAGTCATGTCTTAAAATCATTTCACTTTAAAGTAATTTTTCTTAAATGGTCACTGTGCTTTCAGACCACTAGATCTCATTTGATGTATTATGGGCAAAAACCCAAAGAGATGAACTTTAATATAAGTTGGTGTGCATGCAGCATGTAAGCGTGTGTTCACACTGGCCACCAAACAGACAAAACCCAAGATAAAAACATAATAAGCAAATACCCCGCAGTAAATAGATAAATATCAATAGTGCATGAAAATAATATAGGATGCTTAATTAACATAATTTTGATTTAAAAAAAAAGTAAAAGCCACCCCACACGTCAAGGTGACCCTATTCGGGACAGTCCTAACCTCTATTATTAAAAGCTTACCATTTGTCAAGTGACGTACATTTGAATAAGTCCAATATGACTAACCAGATTAATTACAGGTTTTGGTATAAATTATATTACCACATGTCAAACAATTTACCAGTTGGTGCAGTAGATTCTAAGAAAACCAACAGATGCAGCATTGATGATCTGCATGTTTTGAGTCTGTGTATTTGAATAATTAATTGAAAGGCGGTGTGTTCAAAATAATAGCAGTGTGGAGTTCAATTAGTGAGGTCAATCATTCTGTGAAGAAACAGCTGTGAATCAGGTGGCCCTTATTTAAGGGTGAAGCAAGTATTTGTGTACATTTGTCCTTGAAAGCCTGATAAATATGGTTTGTTCGAGACATTGTTCAGAAGAAATGCGTACTTTGATTAAAAAGTTGATTGGAGAGGGTAAAAGTTATAAAGAAGTGCAGACAATTATAGGCTGTTCAGCTAAAATGATCTGCAATGCTTTAAAATGGAAGACTACCATTCGAATGAGAAAAAAGGAAAGGATGATCCAGCATATCAGGCTAGTTTCTTAAAATAAAACATAGCTTTTATTGTGCTCATTAAAACATTGCTACACATCAATTGTCCATGTGGTGCACTACAAGGATCAGGACCCAAGCGTTTCAACGTTTAAGTCTTAATCAGTTGTGCATTTACCATTCGAATGGGTCGAATGATAGTCAGAATGGCAAAGGCTCAGCTAATGATCAGCTCCAGGAGATCAAAGACAGTCTTAAGTTACCTGTGAGTACTGTGACAGTTAGAAGACGCCTGTGTGAAGCTAATTTCTTAGCAAGAAGTCCCTGCAAAAAGTACGAAAAGTGGACAGTAGAAGATTGGAAATGGGTGATTTGGAGTAATGAGACGAAAGTCAATAGACTAGGCTCTGATGAGTGCAAATAGGTCTGGAAAAAACAAGGTAAAAAGGGGCTAACAAATTGAGAAATTGAAGGAACTGTCAAGTTCAGTGGAAGAAGCCTGATGATATGGGGTTGTTTCACAGCCAAAGTCATTGGATATTTCACCATGATCAATGGTGGTCTCAGTGCTGAGCTATATATTGAAAAACTTGGCATTCATATGACTCAAATAGATTCTTTATCAAATTTTAATAGGGGAAATGAAGTACAAAAAAAAAAGTAAAAACGTTTCGGTCACAGTTGACGTTCATTAGTGTACTAAAATAAAATACAAGTGTGAGGTCACAGTAAAAATAGTCATGTATCAAAGGGAAAATAACAATGACAATATCAGTAAACAACAGGAATCAACACATGTCAATGGGTACAAAGGGATGGGGACAAACATTGCCCCTCCACATGCTAACTGTTATATGTCCACATTTGAGGACAGGGTTGTCTACCCCAACCCTTTGTACAAATCACAATCCATTTTATGGAAACGTTATATAGATGATATATTCTGCATATGGCGGGGCACGCCCAAGACCCTTAATGAATTTTTTGCTACAATCAATGCCGCCTGGGATGGACTGCGAGTCACCATTTTCTTGAGCACAGACTCAATTCATTTCCTAGACACCATGAGCCTTAAAGATAAAGATGGTCAACTTTCCTCTGATCTTTATATTAAACCTACTGACCGAAACGGACTATTGCACTACAACAGCCTACATCCTAAATCCACTATCACCTCAGTCCCCAAGTCCCAATTCCATCGTGTCAGAGGCACTGGCAGTAATCCCTCCACCTGTGACATTAGACTCAAGGAGATGCAACAAAAATTTGAGGAAACGGACTATCCTCTTGACTTGTTACAACAATCCATGCAATCTCCAATTTGCACATGCACCCCAACATCTAACCGGATCCCGTTTGTACATAAATACCATCCGGCAGCATTCATACTCCATAAAAAAATCTGACAACACTGGAACATTCTTAAAAGCGCCTATCCATCTGTACCTGAATTAAATTATCCTTTCCTCCCATGTTTCAAAAGAGACCCTAATATTAAAGATCGTCTCATCCATGCCGATTTTGGCATGGCAAAAAGCTCGCCATGCCAGGGGTTTCTGGAGACACCAAAGACTGGTACGTTCCCTTGTCATCAGTGCTACCAATGTGGCAACATTCTCCGTGGGAGCACCATATATCATCCTCACTTGGGTAAACAATATCCCATCAAAGATTATCACATGATTAATTCCACTTTTGAAGTATGCCTCATCAAGTGCCCCTGTGGCCTTATTTATATAGGTAAAATGACCCAGCCCATTAGGGATCGTATTTCTAAGCACAAGTCCACCATACACTAAAAGAATTTGCTGCTCCCATTACCATACCATTTTGCATCGGCCAATCATTCAGTGTTTCAATTGAAATTTCAAGTGATTGAGCATGTCCCTCCACCACGACGTGGAGCGGACTGCATTCGCATGCTCAAATACAGGGAGGCCTACTGGATACACAAATTGCAATCTTTAAGTCCTAGAGGTCTTAACAGGGAATTTGACCTCCTCTTGTACACTTGAACGGTTCATAGTTGTGATTACTACGACATTGTTCTACTTAAAGCCCCCTACATGTTTTGTAATAATCTCTTTGAGACTTGTTCCTGTGCCATCACTGTCTCAGCAATGTATATGACCCAATTATGCTAGTTTTTGACTCTGACCATAAGAATTTCCAGTGAATATGTTCGATTCCATTATGATGGTTCTCCCTGAAGATAACTTGATATAAGGAATAGTATTTGCATAAGTACTGATTGATCTATTCATATGTCTAACATATACCTTGTTATTTTCTAGAATCTGCCTTAACATCCACATTTCCCCTCCTGATTCCCATCCTACACCTCCGGACCATCCCTTACAACCTTGGTTCCACCCATTCTTGTCATCCCCAGTAATGGACGCTATCTGTAGCACTGTGGAACGCATAATATCGGTGGTGGAATGCACTCGGTGCGTCACCTCCGCCCATGTGATCCACCGACATCCAATAAGACCTGTCGACGTCATCGTGGCGTCATTTCCGGTCCTAGGACCTGCAGGACCGGAAATGACACCACGATGACTGGAGCACATCCACGGCGTATGCATCACACTGACACCAATCCTGGGCTCCTAATTGCCTCTAGATTCTGCCCAGTCTCTATTTAAATGCCCTTCTAGCATTTCTCTCCTGACGCCAAAAGGAACAAACGGTGGATACCGTGCTCCCACTGCCAGGACTTCCTCCTCCACTTTCAGTTTGCACTGGGGGTATTTTTCCCCTGCTTCTACCATTCCTGCTATTAGACTGGTACTTCCATTAAATCTATATACTCACCTTCTTTATGTATCCAGAGCTACCGCTCCTTTGGACACCTGTCCATTACAGGCTCACCGGTTACAATTTACTGGTACGCTTTTCATCCTTTTTTCTTTTTCCTTCCCCTTTTTCCCTGTCCCCATCCCTTTGTACCCATTGACATGTGTTGATTCCTGTCGTTTACTGATATTGTCATTGTTATATTCACTTTGATACATGACTATTTTTACTGTGACCTCACACTTGTACCACCATTTATTTCTGTTTTGTTATTTTATTTTGGTACACTGATGAAGGTTAACTGTGACCGAAACATTTACTTTTATTTTTTGTACTTCATTTCCCCTATTAAAATTTGATAAAGAATCTATTTGAGTCATATGAGTGCCAAGTTTTTCAATATAGACTATTGGCTTTGGACCTTAATTGTGCACCAACCCACTCCAGGAGTGCGGTAGTTTTTTGTATACTCAGTGCTGAGCTATGTGTGAGTATCCAACAAGACAAGTTACTTTGCACACTCCAGTACTATGGGTATGAATAGGATGACATAGTGTTCCAGCAGGACAAAGACCAGAAGCATACATCGAGATTGGCGAAAAAATGGTTCAATGACAATGAAGTAGAGGTGCTGGATTAGCCTCCACAGTCCCCAGACCTCAACCCAATTGAACCCTTATGGGTAGAGTTGAAGAAAAAGCTGTATACATACCCAAGTGAGTTGACCAGTATGCACCAACTTTGGGAATGTGTAGAAGAGACCTGGGATCAGATTTTGGTCAAGACATAATTGAATCTGATCAAGAGCATGCCCAGAAGGATTCAGGTAGTGTTGAAAGACAAAAATGGATTTATAAAATATTTAAACAATAATAAAAATTTAAATTTAGATTTTTAGGAGCAAAACAGTAACAATGCAGTGACATGACAAGAATCTGCATAACTAATCATAGGCAAAATAGTAGCAAGTCAAATTTATGTATGAGATAGCCAAGATGATTGTCTATAAAATAATGGTAGTCTCATGTTCGAAGTAGTAGTGGATAGTGAGATATAGAGCTTGAAAATCAAAAGTTCAAAACATTGTTACCCTTTTGCTCATCACTGTATATATAGCGCTGTCCTCAGTAGTGTAGCTACCAGGAGGGCAGAGGGTGAGGTCACCCCAGACCCCTGAATCAGAGAGGCCCACCCGAATCTTACACCACTCCAAACTGTATCTGTGTGGGCAGCACACCAATACAGTTAATCTTTACATTCTGAATGGCCCCACTATCTTTGCACCCCATATACTATACAATACCATCAATTTTTGTGTTCCAACAGTCTTAGAGGGATCTATCCACTGTGGGTTAGTGTCAGACCAATAGCGGTGGTTTTGTTTGCTAACTTCACCATTCACAGAAAAGTTTGCCTCATCACTGAACATAATGTTCTGTGTAAACTGAGGGTCCTGTTCCAATTTTTGTTTTGCCCATTCTGCAAATTCAGTGCGCCGATCTGGGTCATCCTAATATCCGCCGAAGGGATGTTTGACTGATGCCACTCTCAAGTGACATGCGGCGAGTTCTACGCTGTGGGCTCTTGCTGAATGAAGCTAGGACAGCCACTGATGTTTCTTCATTAATGACAGTTTTCTTGAGTCCACATTTTGGCAAATCCAACACTGAACCTGTTTCACGAAATTTGGCAAGCAGTTTGCTAACTGTAGCATGGGAGATGGGTGGTCTCGTAGGGTGTCTTGCATTGAAATCTGCTGAAATGACCCGGGTACTGCGTTCATCAAACATCAACACAATTTCTATCCGCTCCTCATGTGTTAACCTCTGCGACATGTCAATGGCTGTAAACAAAGAGAAACTTGTAAGTAACTCATGAAAGAATAAAGTTACGTTAAAACCAAGCACACCATTGTTTTTCTTATGAAATTCTCAATAAGTCTGATGTGTCACATGACCCTTTTCCCATTGAAAAAAATAAAGTTGGATCCAAAATGGCTGACTTCAAAATGGCCACCATGGTCACCACCCATCTGGAAAAGTTTTCCCCCTCCGATATACTAATATGCCACAAACAGGAAGTTGATATCACCAACCATTCCCATTTAATTTAGGTGTATCCATATAAATGGCCCACCCTGTAGTGTCCTCTCCAATTTACTGCCCATTTATCATACAACAGTATATCCACCTCCCAATCTAACCATAGATATCATCTAATCCTTTGTATTACTTGGATATTTGGGTTATTGTTGTGGATTTATCACTGCTAAAATCAGTAGAAATTACACCTGAATTACATTGTATGGCAGTAATGACATTGTGTCACCTTGTAAAAGGTTTCAGAGGTCAAGGTAGATAATTAAAGTCCATTTCATCTATATGCTAATGAATTGGCTGCGTGGCCTGGTCTGGTCCCTTTAAATAACATCTGCTGCTCCTGTTGATGACACCACGGAATGTTGTGGTTTCTGGCTCCGCCCCCTTGCATTATGACATCACACACATTATATAAGGAGCTGCAGAGACAACATTCCATCTGAAAGTTGCAGTTATTGGAGAGAGAGGTAAGTCGGCTCTATGTCACCTCTTGTTGTGTCCTTCATTCTCTTCTTTCATCTATTTCTCATTTATTTTTTATTCATTAAGGATTCTTTATTCTATATAATACAACAGGTCCAAAATGAATACTGAACCCCTCAGATTAGGTGACGTCCATGTTTTACAGCATTTCTTCCAATAGTAAAGACAGATACATCCCGTCACATCCTATATATCCAAGTGCAGAAATGACAGTGATTTACCGATTCTCCATCACATCTTATTGGTTTCTGACTTACTTGCTCATCACATCCATAGAATAGTTATAGAATAATTATAATTGAAAGAATCCCCTCAGCCATAACTGGAACACAACAACTTCTCAATTTTTGGGCCATGTATTGTTTTACAATCATTCAAATCTGGGAGATGAACGTTATATCCTGTAAAGCGAACACATGTAACCTGAAGATGCAGTAATTATGTAATTGTCTGGTGTTATTGAGACATATAGTGATATACAATCCAGATCAAAAATTTAAATCCAACCAATATTGGGAAATACCTGTACAACACCAATGTATATACATATTAACTCCATATATAGTGAAACTATTTAAATAGTTCCCCATATTGGTAGGATTCCTATTGTTTGATCTCTAGTGTATTGAGCAATGCACTTCAATGGAAGCTGGCAGTAACAGCCACCACTTGGAAGATCACAGAATGTTGGGGTTGTTGATTCCGCCCCCATTAGATACTTCATGTGATGTCACTGAATGTTATGGTTATTAGCTCTGCCCACATTAGCTCTTATTTTTCATGTCATGGAATGTTCTCGTTGCTGGTTTTGCCCCCATCATCTACTATTTGTAATGTTTTGGTTGTTGGTCCCTGATTTGGCACCCAGATAAGCCAAGCTGAAGGATGATGATAATGGACTTTATCTTGTTACCTCATGAACATTCTTGGCGTTGCCCCTCAGGAGGTGGCCAGTTGACATTTAGTTGTGTTCAACTATATAAAGTGTGCTGCTTATCTGATGGTTAGTGCTGCGCTCACTCATTACTAGTGATGGGCGAGCACTAAAATGCTCGGGTGCTCATTGCTTGAGCCAAGCACATTCGAATACTCGGTTGCTCGACTCGAGCAATGAGCCCAATGTAAGTCTATGGGAAATTCAAGCATTTTTCAGGCGGTTCCCTCCAGCGATCTGCAGAGGGCCTAAAAATTGCCCAAATCGAAGGGAACAGTGCTTAAATGGCATGGGAACAGCATGGGGAAGACCCCTGGAAGCATTTCTGACTCCCAAGTCACTGCTGCCAACAATGTTGTCAGAGGTACTACGCCACTTTTACGGACACACAATAAAACACAAAAACGAAACCAAAATGGATTTTCCTGGGAAATATGTTAAGGAACATCCTTTCCATGGTAATGACTTGTATATAAGGCAAAATAAATAACCAAAAACAAAAATACTCCTCCACATCTTGGTCTATGTTCACAAGTAGCGTTTTTGATGTGTTTTTGCACTTTTGCATTGCTTTCAACCGTGACAAATGCATTCACCGGGAAATGTCATTTTGACATTTTACAACCTTATCTGGCCATGTGGTGTGTGAGACATGATCAGACATATCCTGTTTCATTTATGAAGGAGGGACTCTGAAAGTCACAAAGCCTATTTTTATAGGGCCATCAGGCAGCCTTTACTACTTTTAAAGGGTCAGCAGTCGGCCCTCGCTATTCTTAAAGAGCCATCAGCCGGCTATGCTTTGTCATTCCCATTACTAAAGATTGGGTCTTCTATACTGTTATTGCATATGCAGTGAGTGGCAGGTCTGCCCAAAATTTGGATACACCCCAATACCCCTTTGAAAATTTGGATGCACCCCAATACCCCTTTGAAAATTTGGACGCACCCCAAAACCCCTTTGAAGTGACTTAGAGGATGTTCCCATAATTAGGAAGTGGGTCTCCCATACTGTTTGCCTATGCAGTGAATGCAAGGGTTGCCAAAAATTTGGAGGCACTCCAATGCCCCTTGGAAGAGACGTGGAGGTCAGAGGGCCTCCTGAAAACAATGTTCCCATTATTAGGAAGTGGGTCTCCCATTGTGTTTGTCTATGCAGTGAATTCAAGGGTTGCCAAAAATGGGCACTCGGCATGATGGGAGGAAGGAGGTTCAGGGTGAAGAATATGTGATCCAGACTGACGGCTACTGAGAATTGACCGTGTGGAAGACAGGGTGGTGGTGGTGGTGGCTAAGTGACTGGAAGCATTATCTGCTATCCAACCAATAACCTTTTCACACTGCTCTGTATTCAATAGTGGTGTTCTGCGGTCCCCTATTAATTGGGACAGGAAGGTCGAGCGAGAAGATGTGGGTGTTTGTTGTGGCACAATTTCAGATTGCCCACGACCTTGGCCTCTGCATGCACCATCATATCAACTTCCCCGTCCCTTGCCACGTGCCTTGCCCATATTAAATAAAGGACAATATCTTCCACGCTCACCACAAATGGCTGAATTTGGAGCGAACTTATATGTGATCCGTGTGACGGACAAACCACAGTTTTAAATAGCTGGCCTGTAGGTGACTATTTTGAACAGCAAACTTGTGTCAATAGCTTCACTGACACACTGAAATTTTTTTAATGGAGGCCAGAAATGGCAGTATTTTCAGTGCAAATATATGTGATCTGTGCGACGGACAAATCACAGTTTTAAATAGCTGGACCTGGCTGTATTCTGCAATGCCAACAAGCAAATAGCGCAGAAAAACCGTGTTCTCTGGTTTGCATTTTAAGCAAATAATGAGGATTAAGATCCAAAATAAAATTATTCCTGGCCACTGAGACCTGGGCCTATTTCTAGAAATATTTAACAGCAGCAGCAGACAAAACTGGAATGGAGCCTCTGTGCTATATGCACTGCAGTCTGCTATATACACTGCCTGCCTGATATCTCTGCAGATGGATTAGTCCTCAGAAGGACTGTTTGTTGAGATGGATATGTGTCTCTAATATCGTTTTGTATACCTACACTAACTAGAAACAAGAAAATCTCTCCCTAGCTCAGCAGCACCTCTCCCTACACTGTCTGATTCTGGAGTGACTGTGACAAGCACGGCGGTGCCAGTTCTGATATAGACCTGATGACGCTGTGCAGCCATCCAATCACTATAATGCCACAACCACCATGGCTGCAGCATTACAATGAGTGGCAGGCAATCCCTGCATGTTGATTGGCGCTCTAAAGAGCACCATATATGCAGGGAGGGGACCCGAGCGCCCGCCGAGCAACCTGGAAATACTCGTCGAGTGCCGAGCATCTCGAGTAGTGAGATGCTCGAGCGAGCACCGAGCAGTAGCGAGCATGCTCGCTCATCACTACTCATTACATGTAAGTGCATTACTCTGTCTGGGTCTCCTACCACATCCAAAATATATTGAACCCCATATTAGAGCCACCACTCCTGAATTTGTCTCTTCCTATCCTACCCCTGATATATGGGGAGAGATATCTACTCCTGTGGGAGGGATAGTTTATAGTGGCGTGGATGGAGCACACTTGATCACTCCAAAAAATAAACCAGGAGGAGATAGACAGGATGACTGAGGCACAATTGTCACCTCAGGCCTCCACCTATCCTGGACAGGTTGGGAGTTAAACTAGCAAATAAACTAAATAAATATGCTAATATAATGAATGGAATAGTGAAACAATAAGTTCTATTCATACTCTTAATGAGGAGGCTGCTCAGGTTAGGAAGGTAGCCCTTCACAGAATTACCCTTAACTACCTGTTAGCAATTGAAGGTGGAACTTGTGCTGTTATAGCTGAGGAATTCTGCTTCTGGATTGAAGATGCACATGATTAAAATGAGAGAAACATGGACATGGTAAAAGAGCTGCAACAAAAAGCTAGAGACATACATCCAAGGAGGGATGGAATTCCTTCTCCTGGATGGAGTCTATCAGAGTTTGGTTAAACAATATACTCTTAACTTTGCTAAAGCCAATAGTGGTAGTGATAGGATTGATTGTATTCATCTTGATTGCCTGGAAATTATTAATGTGATGTGTTTCTCATTGCAGGAAATGAATTATACTTTGGAATCACTGTCGACACAGACAGAAGAGGACCAATAATATGTCCGCCCCTGATTTTAACCATAGGAAGGATGACACTACAGCTACAGAGGTGACCGTCTGATAGCCTAGCTCGACTACCCACCTCTCCTGAAGACCCTTTCAGCCTTTTGAGACTTGGGTGGAGGACATCATCTCTGAAAATAGGGTCCCAGAGCTGCACCCCAACAGTTTGAGCAGCACTCTCACTCTCCGGAGTGTTTCTTGTGGTGGGATGCAGGTCTGGACAACAGTCGTCTGTCGTCCTTCTATTAGATAGATAGGAATGAATGTATGTGTGTCTATGCTTTAATAAAGATTGAGGAATGCTTAGATGAAATGAGAACTATAAGGCAGCCAGGAATGGATGTCAGACATCCCATCATCTATGCAGGCTAGCTGCATACTTCGTGTAGTACGGGCTGTCAAAGGGGTCATTTCACAATAGGCAGGAACATAGGTAGCGCAGGTCTGGACCGCTGTCGTCATCCTATTAGGTAGATAGGAATGAATGTATGTGTGTCTATGCTTTAATACAGATTGAGTAAATGCTTAGATGAAATGACAACTATAAGGCAGCCAGGAATGGATGTCAGACATCCCATCATCTATGCAGACTAGCTGTATACTTTGTGTAGTACGGGCTGTCAAAGGGGTCATTTCACAATAGGCAGGAACATAGTTAGCTAGGCTACATAATGTGTAATAATGAAACTATCAAAGGGTGAGGTACTGTGGAAGAAATGACAATTCCATTGTCCTCCCTTTGATCTTAATATCTCTACATTTTGTATAATAATTAGAAAATGTTCAATAAAAACAATTTGAACAAGAAATAGAATATCTTTTCGTGACTCCTTCATGAACATTGTGTATACTAAATACTAAAATACTGTAAGAGCCGCCCCCGGCTGAGCCAAGCTGAAGGGGGAGAATGGACTTTATCTGGTCACTTCATGAACATTCTTGATGTTGTCCCTCAGGAGGGGCCAGTTGGCATTGTAGATGTGTATAACCTTATAAAATGTGCTGCTTATCTGATGGTTAGTGCTGCGCTCACTCATTACATGTAAGTGCATTACTCAGTCACTAAGCGCTCGCTCACACAGTCATCGATTCTCTCATGCGAGAGAATAGGGCCGATTATGCTGATGTCACTTGGAGCAAACTCTGTCAGAGTTTGAGCCAAGTGTAATCTTAGGCCACGTTCACACATACAGTATTTGGTCAGTATTTTACATTAGTATTTATAAGCCAAAACCAGGAGTGGAACAATCAGAGGAAAAGTATCATAGACACATGTGCACCACTTCTGCATTTTTCACCCACTCCTGGTTTTGGCTTACAAATGCTGATATAAAATACTGACCAAATACTGAACATGTGAACGTTGCCTTAGTGTGATCTAACTCTGTTGCATAAGAGAATCGTATCATAGGTGCGGAAAAGACAGAGAACTTTTTAGTTCTCCATCTTCTCTATTCTCTGTGTCCACGGTAATGGGACTGCACTTGGATGACATCCGAGTGCAGTCTGATATTTTACAAGCATGCTACAATTTTTTTTCTCATGCCGTATCTACATGAGAAAAAAATTGCAGATCTGCACTGCCCCGTATTATAACATTGGGCCTACTGCTACCTGATAAAACATCGGATAGCACTCAGCTATGTTATATTGTCCTGTGAGCGGGCCCTTATTGTAATAAACTAACTTTCTTTTCCCTTGCAACAGCTGTCATAACATTGGTTTATTATCCAAACATGACCCCCGTCTATTACTGAGAGCTGTAGAAGACCATGTACACTCCAGCAGTAATCACTTACATTTCCTTTGTGTAATATGATTAGAGTTGAGCCACCCCCCCGTAGTGTTCAGGTTCGGTTCGGTTCGTAGAACACCGGTATGTTCGCCGAACTGTTCGTCGAACACCGTTAAAACCAATGGCAGGCAAACAAAAACACATAGAAACACATAGAAAACACCTTCAAAGGTGTCCAAAAGCTGACAAACTGCTCAGAAGACACAACTAACACATGGAAAAGTGACAAGTACATATAGTCATGCGAAAAGAAAAGAGGTGGAGGAGTAAAAGGAGGGGGAGACACAGATATAGGCATGTCATGCCCTTCTAAAATCAAGAAAGGCTGGAGTAAAAATCTAAAATCAGCCTACCAACACCCAGACGTCGTGACAAGAAAATTAAAAAAAGAAATATCTTTAGGTAGAATGGCGGTTCCATTCAGAACACTTTCCTTACAAGACGTAGTGGTATCCCCGTTGGGAGTCGTGCCAAAAACGGAACCCAATACATTCGGACTAATCCACCATTTGTCATATCCAAGGGGCAGGTCAGTAAACGACAACATCAACGTGGAACCAGGTACAGTAGTATATACTGTACATCCTTTGACAAGGCAATCAGGCGGGTCAAGAAGTTGGGAAGGGCCACCCTAATGGCCAAAACAGACGTTGAGGGGGCGCCTATTGGGCTGCTTCTGGGAAGGAGCATACTATATAGATCGCTGTTTGCCCATGGGGTGCTCCAGATCCTGCTCACTATTTGAGGCGTTTAGTTGCTTCCTCGAATGGGTTGTCATGGACGTTTCTAAGGGGGCACATATTATCCATTACCTCGACAACTTCTTATGCCTGGGCCCAAAAGATTCACCACAGTGTGAATACACGCGGCAGTCCACCTGTGAGAAGGAGAGAGCTGGAGGGAGAGCGGACACCACAGAGCCGAGGAGTTACATTGATGACATCTTAATAATCTGGACTGAGTCTGAACGAGAACTTCTAAATTTCCATGACGAATTCAATACATTTCATCCCACCATAAACTTGACATTGGACTACTCAAAAACGGAAATCAACTTCCTGGATATCACCATAAAAATTCAAAATGGTTCAATCCAGACCTCGGTGTATTGGAAACCTATTGACCATCCCACACACCTCAGACGGGGACAGCTGTCACCCAAAATACATTAAAAAGTCCATCGTCTACAGTCAGGCCCTTAGATATAATTGTATCTGTTCCAGCCCAAAGGACAGGGATGAACACTTAAACCATGTTAAAAAAGACAATTTTAAATCAAGGCTACCACCCCACCTCCTTTGATGATCAGATCATTAGGGCCACAAGGATCCCTAGAAGTCAATTACTTCAATACGGAGAAAAAGAGGAAAATAATTGTCTTCCTCTGGTGGTGACCTACAACCCACAGCTTGAGGTACTAAGAAAAACTGCTAAAAAACATCATATCCTAGGGTTTGGAGCGGATGGATTCTGTTTCAGGACTCACCTGATTTTCATGACCTATTCTAATAGTTTCAACAGATGCTTGCGATTGGGTTCATAATTAGTCACAACGGCATAAGGACCCCCCCTCCCACTCTCCCTTGACCCTCTGTCTTTTCTTCTCTCTTTTCTCCCTCCTTTTCTTTTTTCTTTTTATATGGGCTTTTCAGATACAATATAGAAATTGCCTCAACATATGATCCTCTTATAGGCGGATATCTTATAAACATTATATTGTTCAATACACTATCATTTGAATTGTTATTTGAAAAAAGTGACACCATTTGAACTTTGGACATATTTTATATGTCTATTTTGTTATATTTTCTTCAAAGTTGAATACAAAACAATACATTTTTTCTTGATCTGCAAACTGTAAAATGTAGCATCAGCGTCTCTGCCCCGTTCTAGGCAGAGACGCCGTCCCTCTCACCTCCCCGCTCCTGGCGCGGCGTCCTCCAGCGCTTCTCTCCCCGCTGCTTCCGGCACGCGCTCCTTCCCCGGCAGTGTGCTTAGGGCGCGCGCGCGCGCGCTCCCCCTCTCTTAAAGGGACCGCGCGCGCCGTCCTAAGGAGTCCCCGGCCAATTGCTGGAGGACCTCCCATATAAAAGGCACCTCCTCCAAAATGGAGGTGCCCGAGCAATGTTGTAGCACTGTTCACTACTCTGCTTCAGCCCTCAGGTCCCGTTGCCAGTTACCTGCCAGATACCTGCCAGATTCCTGCCAGTCTGCTGTCTTATTCCTGCCTGATATCCTACTACCTGCCTGCTAGCCTGAGGTCCGACGGTCTGCCTTCCAACTCCTGTCAGTCTGTCTAAGGACCGGCTTGCCCGCTCACCTGGGAGCGCACATCTTCTACCTGCCTGCTTGCCTGAGGTCCGACGGTCTGCCTTCCAACTCCTGTCAGTCTGTCTAAGGACCAGCTTGCCCGCTCACCTGGGAGCGCTCATCTGCTGCCTGTCTGCTAGCCTACCTGGAGGCTCTGCCGTCACGTGCTGTGACCACCCGCCTGTCCAGAGACTCCTGCCCGCTCACCTGGGAGCGCTCATCTGCCGCCTGTCTGTTGGTCTTCCTGGAGGCTCCGCCGTCACATGCTGTGACCACCCGTTTGTCCAGAGACTCTCGCCTGCTCACCTGGGAGCTCACGTCTATCATCAGCCGCCACAGGTCGTACCAATCCTTTACCCAGAGACTGCCCCGGTCACTTGCCGTGACCTCCTGCCAGTTCATCCAGAGACTGCCCCGGTCACTTGCCGTGACCTCCTGCCCGTTCATCCAGAGACTGCTCCGGTCACTTGCCGTGACCTCCTGCCCGTTCATCCAGAGACTGCCCCGGTCACTTGCCGTGACCTCCTGTCCGTTCATTCAGAGACTGTCCCTGTCACCTGCTGTGACTGACTGCCCGTCTACCCGGGTCGCCACCCGCTCCCTTACAAGGACCGCCCCCTTGTATAGTAGCTCAGAGGTTCCGCCTCCCAGACCCGTTACATAAAATGATTCATAATTAATTCTTAATTGATGTTTAATTGATATTTAATAAAACAGATTGAATATAAAAACCTCATATCCTATACAAAAGTGATTGGCATAATTATAAAAGGAGAAGAAAAGGAAAAATGTGTTTGAAAGCACTCAGGATCACCAAAAATACAAATAAATAATAATATTGAAGTTTATTAAACAAAGAAAAAAACAAAACAATTAAAAACACTTAAAGGGAATCTGTCATCCCCTGGGACCTATCAGACCACTAATATGGGCATACAGGTGATAGAAATGTGAATCTATACTTACCTGTATGGCCCATATTGGCGGTCTTGTGGCTGTGAAATTGCTTTTTATTACTTGTGGGTTATGCTGTGTTTCTGTCCGGGGGACGGGAAGAAATCCCACCTACTTTTTTAATTAAAATATTTCTCCCCTCCCCTGCACGTCACAGAGCCCTGTGACGTGCAGTACCCATGGCCGGATCCTGCGCCTGCGCACTTGACCTGTTATTTCCCTGCCGTCTGTGTACAAGTGTAGAGCAGGGATCTAGTGCGCAGGCGCCGGGAAGTCAGAGTGACTCGCCTGCGCACAAGTTCCCTGCTCTACACTTGTAGATCCGGCCATGGGAACTGTGACGGGCAGGGGAGGTGAGAAATATCTTAATTAAACTGTGACGGGCAGGGGAGGTGAGAAATATTTTAATTAAACAAGTAGGTGGGATTTCTTCCCGTCCCCCGGACGGGAGCACAGCGTAACCAACAAGTAATAAAAAGCAATTTCACAGCCGCAAGACTGCTAATATGGGACATACAGGTAAGTATAATACCTCATCTAATTGATACATATAAATATCAAACAACCTCCTCCTATGTATCAGGTGCCAAAATATCTAAAGCTACTCTGGACAAGCAGTTTGTGACGCCCTCCCTGAGCCGTTTGGGGGGTGTACTCAGACGGCGGGCCGGTGGTATGGTGTGGTGGGATGTCGTCGTGGCCGTGGCCCGATCCGTGCCCAGGGCTGTCACAATAAAAAGATGGGCTTTTGGATGAGTGGTTGTTCGACTACGCCACCTGTGGTTTCTGGTGAAGGCCACCAGCACTGCAACAGTCCTCTGAGGCTGATGTTCTGGCAGCTTGGTTGGTACTACTCCCCACAGGTGGAGCGGCGCCTCAGGGCAGCGTAAGAAGAGAGAGGGGGTATACAGAGTAGAGCGCTGGCGGGTGCAGAGCCGCGGAGGAATGAACAGTCAGAGGCAGTAATTGAAGTCATCCAAGTCTTTACTCACAGTTGTGCTTTCTCAGCTCAGAGCTTCTCTCTGCTGTCACACGGCGAGCTGCGGCCGCCAGGGTGGGGTTCAGCACACTCCGGGTAGTTCAGGTGCACTTGACAGGACCCCCGCTCTAGTGTGTTCCTCTCTCTGGTTGTACTTGTACCGCCTTGTGTCCCCCACTGAGACCCGTACAGGTACTGCGATGTCCTATATGGGTAACTTGTAGCTCCCGGACCGACTGGGTGCCCTTTTTGGTGACTGTGGTGTGAACGTGGCGTTAGGCAGGGTCCCTCTGGATAAACGCAGATTAAGGAATACAGGTGGCAACTCTGCTCCGTCCGTATCCCCCTGGGATCCACTTAAGCCTCCAGACTTTTCTGACAGGGACGTGAAGTGCAAAGTCAGATAATCGGGGACCGGTACCCCCTCTTGCGGCAGGGTCTCTCTGGCAGGGCCAGAATAAGGGTTGCAGGTGGCAACTCCACTCCGTCCGCACCCCCCTGAGATCCTTTTGCCTGTGGAGCTTTTCTCCTCTGCTCCCCTCCTGGGCCTTCTTGGTTGGAATCTGACCGGGGACAGAGCCGGCTATAACTCAACTCTGCCCCAATCCCCCGTCTCGAGGCCTGAGACCGGGAACAGCAGACCTCTGAGCCGGCCGCAGCCTTGTGCTGTCAGACCGTCTCAAAGACTCACGACTAAAGACACGGTTATAAAAATGGCCTCTGATTATTTATGATTCTATTAAGTGCTACAGTAAAGTGCTTCCTCCACACTCACTCACTACATGGTTCCCCCTGACTATTGGTTCCCCCCAACTCCTCTATTCGAGGTCGGGGCAGCACTATGGTGCTTTAGACCTCCCTGCAGAATGGGAGTGGTGTAGTGCTGAGTGTGTGGTTGGGGTCCTGTGTGGTGCTCCATCCTTACCTCGGAGAGGAGATACCACACCTCGTTCTGAGGTGCTGTACCCCTGTGGCGACTGAACCCTCAGGTTCGCGGGCTGCAATAGAGTAAAAGATTGGTACATTTCAGACATTCAAAAAATTTTAAATGCTTTGTAAACAATAAACAATCTTCCCTTTATGGGAGGCTCAGATACTTTAACGTTACAGGATATATGGTATAAACATATTCAACATTAAAGAGACATTATGCATGTAGAAAAATATTAATGAAAAAGTGTTAGCTCAGCAGCATGAGGGACCTGTCCAAAACCCTCAATGTAAGCCCTGGGGTGGCTGCAGGGCATAAAGATCCCGAGTTGGACCTCCAGTAGAGCCACAACCAGACAGGTTTTGCTTCTGAGGTCAGAGGTAGAGATGATTTTGCATACAACCAATAGGGGGCACCTAAATAGGTGCAAACTATGTACAATGTTAGTCTGTCTACTGCTCAATGTCCGCAGGGACAAATGTTTGTTTCAGATAAACCGGGTGTAAAAAGGAACATGAAAACAAATAAAAGTTCACACAACAGGGAGGTGCATCCTCCGGGGCTGCTCAACAGTGGTATCCCCACTGGGGAAAAAGCTCGTGCTTGCCGACGGAGCCTGACCGGTCCTCTGCGACCAGGTGTGTGGATGCATCTTCTTTAAACACCCTGTGGACATCCAGGGCATACCACCCACGCTCCCCGTGGTGGCGGGAGTAGGACACCAGACCACCCGGGTAGAGGTTCCGGCCAGGGTGGCCCTGCTGCAGCCGCGGCTCGACGTCCCGCCGGTTGACGAAGACGTCCCGGTTAAACTGTGGGCTACGGATGAAGCCCGATCCTGCCTCCTGGTGGAAGCGCACGATAAGGCCTTCCTCCCGGGGGCTTGGACGGGTGGCCTCCGCCTGACGGGCCTTTGTTGTAGCAGCTTTGGCGCGCACCTCCAGGCGCTCACAGCGGATCCTCCTCTCTCGCCGCTCCTTCTCGAGCTGGAGGAGCTCCTTATGGCAGAACTCCTCCCACCTCCGCGCTTCAGACAGGGTCTCCCGGAGGAAGCCCATCAGGTCCCCCCCCTGGTTGTTCTAGGCAAACTCTTCTGCCGCCGGGCAGGCGACTGGAGGTGTGCGCAGCGACAATAACAGGGGGCGTTGCGGGCCCTCTATTGGTGCGGACCGGTCCGGGTTGGGGCAGGTGTGCACCCAGGAGAGTGCAGGGTTCTCCGGATTGGGAGTCGGGAGGCATAGTAGGCCTCTGGAAGTGGCGGTGGCTTGGGCCTCGACCTCCAGAGCCATGAGTTGCACCCAAACGATGGCGCCCGGGGACAGGGGTGACGGCAGGAGATCTAGGAGGGCTTCGGTGCATCCCGCGCCCGGGATAGGGGTTTCGGCCTTACCCGCTCTTGGGCTGCACAGGGCCTCCTGGGCTTCCTCCGCCTGGGCTGGGGCCTCAGTAGTCAGGCGCGACGAGCTATGGCGGCGGGCCCTGATCTTGCGCAGTACCTCTTCTCTACATTCGGCAGCGGCCAGTTGTTGGGCCTCTTCGACCCTCCGGGTCAGATCCTGTGTTTCACCGCGGAGGAACTCGGCCTCCTCCACGGTCAGGTGTATTCCCTCCATAGTGAGGGAGGTGGCAGCTGGTGGGCCAGCGACGGAGGGCATCTCCTTCGCGGCGTCCATCTCTGCTGCAGGGTGCGGTCTCTCTAGACTTGTTGTGGATACACCCTGTCTCCTCCTCCTTTTGGGGCGGCTCCGGGGCGGCTGGCTGATGGGCACTCCTTGGGACGTCCCATCCATCTTGACGGACACTACTATGCGGACAAACTCTGATGCAAGGGGCGGTCTGTATTTTTGGCGCCATTGGAGAGCCAGGCCAACGATAGGAGGTCTTAGGTGGCTGTCGTTTTTGCACATAATGGCGTCCGTTGTTCTTGGGCGGATGCCACATTGTGTGTATAAAGACAGTCTTTTGTGAAACGAGCACAGTACCCAGCGGCAATGGGGATTAACTTCTTCCGTTGCTGCGGGCACGCAATCCTGCCGACTACGCCAAGTTTGTGATGCCCTCCCTGAGCCGTTTGGGGGGTGTACTCGGACGGCGGGCCGGTGGTATGGTGTGGCGGGATGTCGTCGTGGCCGTGGCCCAGTCCGTACCCAGGGCTGTCACAATAAAAAGATGGGCTATTGGATGAGTGGTTGTTCGACTACGCCACCTGTGGTTTCTGGTGAAGGCCACCAGCACTGCAACAGTCCTCTGAGGCTGATGTTCTGGCAGCTTGGTTGGTACTACTCCCCACAGGTGGAGCGGCGCCTCAGGGCAGCGGAAGAAGAGAGAGGGGGTATACAGAGTAGAGCGCTGGCGTGTGCAGAGCCGCGGAGGAAAGAACAGTCAGAGGCAGTAATTGAAGTCATCCAAATCTTTACTCACAGTTGTGCTTTCTCAGCTCAGAGCTTCTCTCTGCTGTCACACGGCGAGCTGCGGCCGCCAGGGTGGGGTTCAGCACACTCCGGGTAGTTCAGGTGCACTTGACAGGACCCTCGCTCTAGTGTGTTCCTCTCTCTGGTGGTACTTTTACCGCCTTGTGTCCCCCACTGAGTCCCGTACGGGTACTGTGATGTCCTATATGGGTAACTTGTAGCTCCCGGACCGACTGGGTGCCCTTTTTGGTGACTGTGGTGTGAACGTGGCGTTAGGCCGGGTCCCTCTGGATAAACGCAGATTAAGGAATACAGGTGGCGACTCTGCTCCGTCCGTATCCCCCTGGGATCCACTTAAGCCTCCAGACTTTTATGACAGGGACGTGAAGTGCAAAGTCAGATAATCGGGGACCGGTACCCCCTCTTGCGGCAGGGTCTCTCTGGCAGGGCCAGAATAAGGGTTGCAGGTGGCGACTGTTAGAACCTTGCTGTTAGGTTTTTTTTCCTTTGCTGGTCACATGACCTTGTTGGCCTATTTAGTCCTGCTCCGCCCTTCTGGCTTTGCTGGACTTCATTGTATATCTACTTTCTAGCTAGCCTGTGCTCTGTATCTAACTCTGTTAGTTTGCTTGGTCTACGGACCTCTATGTTCTATCTATTTTGTTTGTTCGTCTGTCTGCTACTATTTCTGTTAGGAGGTGTCCTATATTCCTCCCAGTCCTTAGTACTTGTAGGGATTCCCTCCCCACATCTATAGGTCTTCGTACAGACTAGATTAGGACTTTAGCAGGTCTGATCGCAGGATCAGGTTCCCTGTTACATCGTAGGGATTCAGCTGAGTCTCATAGTAGGGACAGATCTCCTCTCTTTCCTTAGCTTTGGTAGCAGAACATAACAGTAAGTCCAGCCAGCAAATTCTCTAAGGAAAGATTTTTCTGTTCCATCATGGTGTCGGTTCAGGATTTGGCTCATCGCCTGCAGGGACTCTCTCTGGAGGTGGCCGAGCTCCGTCAGCACGTGAGTAACTGTCCTGGAGCACATTTCTTGGAGCCTAAGGTATGTTTGCCGGATTTGTTTTTTGGTGAACACCGAGAATTTTTTTCATTTAAAAATGCTTGCTTATTGTATTTTCGTTTGAGACCTAAGTCCTCTGGGGATGAATCCCAGCGCGTAGGGTTCATAATGTCACTTTTGCGCAAAGAGCCTCAGGAGTGGGCCTTTTCTTTGCAACCTAGTGATTCATGCTTCAGATCAGTGGATAGTTTTTTTTCTGCTTTGGGACTATTATATGATGATCCTGACCGTGTCGCATCAGCTGAGACTGAGTTGAGACGTCTAAAACCAGGATGTTGAGCAGTTCTTGCGTTGTTTTGTGGCAGACAATCAAGAGGGGTGGTCTGAGTTTCTGCCACTTGCCGAATTTGCTCTGAACAATCATACATCTTCTTCTGCTGGTTGTTCGCCTTTTTTTTGTTGTTCTGGGAGACATCCGTCGTTTGGGTCGTTCTCCAAGTTGGGATCTGCCGTGCCTGAGGAGGAGAATTTTTCCGGTGATTTGGAAAGAGTTTGGACGGATGTGCGTGGTAATCTTCAGGAGGCCAACAGAAAATCTAAAGACTACTTTGATAGGAAACGACAGGAGGTTTTGTTCGCTGTTGGTGACATGGTTTGGTTGTCCTCTAGGAATCTGCGGTTGAGGATTCCTTCTAAGAAATTGGGTCCCAAGTTTGTAGGGCCCTTTAAGGTGCTTCAGGTTGTCAACCAATCTGCTGTTAGGTTGGAGGTTCCTACCTCCTGGAGAATTAATCCGGTCTTTCATGTCTCTCTGTTAAAAAAAGCTGTTGTGTCGGATGGTGACGCCTCTGCCTCTGTTCCTCCGGTGGTGGAGGACGGGGAATATGAAATTTCTCGCATCCTTGACTCTAGACGGTATAGAGGTAGTTTGCAGTATCTTGTGGCCTGGAAAGGTTTCGGACCCGAGGATAACTCTTGGGTGAGGTCAGATGATGTTTCCGCGTCCAGACTTATCAGAGCGTTTCACAGGAGATTTCCTGATAAGCCTGGTCCTAGGGGATCCGGAGGATCCTCTTAGAAGGGGGGGTACTTTTAGAACCTTGCTGTTAGGTTTTTTTTCCTTTGCTGGTCACATGACCTTGTTGGCCTATTTAGTCCTGCTCCGCCCTTCTGGCTTTGCTGGACTTCATTGTATATCTACTTTCTAGCTAGCCTGTGCTCTGTATCTAACTCTGTTAGTTTGCTTGGTCTACGGACCTCTATGTTCTATCTATTTTGTTTGTTCGTCTGTCTGCTACTATTTCTGTTAGGAGGTGTCCCATATTCCTCCCAGTCCTTAGTACTTGTAGGGATTCCCTCCCCACATCTATAGGTCTTCGTACAGACTAGATTAGGACTTTAGCAGGTCTGATCGCAGGATCACGTTCCCTGTTACATCGTAGGGATTCAGCTGAGTCTCATAGTAGGGACAGATCTCCTCTCTTTCCTTAGCTTTGGTAGCAGAACATAACAGCGACTCCGCTCCGTCCGCTCCCCCCAGAGATCCTTTTGCCTGTGGAGCTTTTCTCCTCTGCTCCCCTCCTGGGCCTTCTTGGTTGGACTCTGACCGAGGACAGAGCCGGCTATAACTCAACTCTGCCCCAATCCCCCGTCTCGAGGCCTGAGATCAGGAACCGCAGACCCCTGAGCCGGCCGCAGCCTTGTGCTGTCAGACCGTCCCAAAGACCCACGACTAAAGACACAGTTATTAAAATGGCCTCTGATTATATATGATTCTATTAAGTGCTACAGTAAAGTGCTTCCTCCACGCTCACTCACTACATGGTTCCCCCTGACTTTTGGTTCCCCCCAACTCCTCTATTCCAGGTCGGGGCAGCACTATGGTGCTTTAGACACCCCTGCAGCACGGGAGTGGTGTAGTGTTGAGTGTGTGGTTGGGGTCCTGTGTGGTGCTCCATCCTTACCTCGGAGAGGAGATACCACACCTCGTTCTGAGGTGCTGTACCCCTGTGGCGACTGAACCCTCAGGGGCGCCACATTCCCCCCTGGTGATTCACAGCACGTCCGCGGGCTGCAATAGAGTAAAAGATTGGTATATTTCAAACATTCAAAAATGTTTAAATGCTTTGTAAACAATAAACAATCTTCCCTTTATGGGAGGCTCAGATACTTTAACGTTACAGGATATATGGTATAAACATATTCAACATTAAAGAGACATTATGCATGTAGAAAAATATTATAGAAAAAGTGTTAGCTCACCAGCATGAGGGACCTGTCCAAAACCCTCAACGTAAGCCCTGGGGTGGCTGCAGGGCATGAAGATCCCGAGTTGGACCTCCAGTAGAGCCACAACCAGACAGGTTTTGCTTCTGAGGTCAGAGGTAGAGATGATTTCGCATAAAACCAATAGGGGGCACCTAAATAGGTGCAAACTATGTACAATGTAAGTCTGTCTACTGCTCAATGTCCGCAGGGACAAATGTTTGTTTCAGATAAACCGGGTGTAAAGACGAGCATGAAAACAAATAAAAGTTCACACAACAGGGAGGTGTATCCTCCGGGGCTGCTCAACAGTGGGATCCCCACTGGGGAAAAGGCTCGTGCTTGCCGACGGAGCCTGACCGGTCCTCTGTGACCAGGTGCGTGGGGGCATCTTCTTTAAACACCCTGTGGACATCCAGGGCATACCACCCACGCTCCCCGTGGTGGCGGGTGAAGGACACCAGATCACCCGGGTAGAGATTCCGGCCAGGGTGGCCTTGCTCCAGATGCAGCTCGACGTCCCGCCGGTTGACGAAGACGTCCCAGTTAAACTGTGGGCTACGGATGAAGCCCAATCCTGCCTCCTGGTGGAAGCGCACGATAAGGCCTTCCTCCCGGCGGCTTGGACGGATGGCCTCCGCCTGATGGGCCTTTGTTTTAGCAGCTTTGGCGTGCACCTCCAGGCGCTCACAGCGGATCCTCCTCTCTCGCCGCTCCTTCTCGAGCTGGAGGAGCTCCTTACGGCAGAACTGCTCCCACCTCCGCGCTTCAGACAGGGTCTCCCGGAGGAAGCCCATCAGGTACCCCCCCCGGTTGTCCCAGGAAACTCTTCTGCCGCCAGGCAGGCGACCGGAGGTGCGGGCAGCGGCAATAACAGGGGGCGTTGCTGGCCCTCAATTGGTGCGGACCGGTCCGGGTTGGGGCAGGTGTGCACCCAGGAGAGTGCAGGGTTCTCCGGATTGGGAGTCGGGAGGCATAGTAGGCCTCCGGGAGAGGCGGTGGCTTCGGCCTCGACCTCCAGAGCCATGAGTTGCACCCAAACGATGGCGCCCGGGAACAGGGGTGACGGCAGGAGATCTAGGAGGGCTTCGGTGCATCCCGCGCCCGGGATAGCGGTTTCGGCCTTACCCGCTCTTGGGCTGCACAGGGCCTCCTGGGCTTCCTCCGCCTGGGCTGGGGCCTCAGTAGTCAGGCGCGACGAGCTTTGGTGGCGGGCCTTGATCTTGCGCAGCACCTCTTCCCTCCATTCGGCAGCGGCCAGTTGTTGGGTCTCTTCGACCCTCCGGGTCAGATCCTGCGTTTCACCGCGGAGGAACTCGGCCTCCTCCACGGTCAGGTGTATTCCCTCCATAGTGAGGGAGGTGGCAGCTAGTGGGCCAGCGACGGAGGGCATCTCCTTCGCGGCGTCCATCTCTGCTGCAGGGTGCGGTCTCTCTGGACTTGTTGTGGCTACACTCTGTCTCCTCCTCCTTTTGGGGCGGCTCCAGGGCGGCTGGCTGACGGGCACACCTTGGGACGTCCCATCCATCTTGACGGACACTACTATGCGGACAGTCTCTGATGCAAGGGGCGGTCTGTATTTTTGGCGCCATTGGGGAGCCAGGCCCACGATAGGAGGTCTTAGGTGGCTGTCGTTTTTGCACATAATGGCGTCCGTTGTTCTTGGGCGGACGCCACATTGAGTGTATAAAGACAGTCTTTTGTGAAATGCGCACAGTACCCGGCGGCAATGGGGATTAACTTCTTCCGTTGCTGCGGGCACGCAATCCTGCCGACTACGCCATGTTTGTGATGCCCTCCCTGAGCCGTTTGGGGGGTGTACTCGGATGGCGGGCCGGTGGTATGTTGTGGCGGGATGTTGTCGTGGCCGTGGCCCGGTCCGTGCCCAGGGCTGTCACAATAAAAAGATGGGCTTTTGGATGAGTGGTTGTTCGACTACGCCACCTGTGGTTTCTGGTGAAGGCCACCAGCACTGCAACAGTCCTCTGAGGCTGATGTTCTGGCAGCCTGGTTGGTACTACTCCCCACAGGTGGAGCGGCGCCTCAGGGCAGCGTAAGAAGAGAGAGGGGGTATACAGAGTAGAGCGCTGGCGGGTGCAGAGCCGCGGAGGAATGAACAGTCAGAGGCAGTAATTGAAGTCATCCAAGTCTTTACTCACAGTTCTGCTTTCTCAGCTCAGAGCTTCTCTCTGCTGTCACACGGCGAGCTGCGGCCGCCAGGGTGGGGTTCAGCACACTCCGGGTAGTTCAGGTGCACTTGACAGGACCCACGCTCTAGTGTGTTCCTCTCTTTGGTTGTACTTGTACAGCCTTGTGTCCCCCACTGAGTCCCGTACAGGTACTGCGATGTCCTATATGGGTAACTTGTAGCTCCAGGACCGACTGGGTGCCCTTTTTGGTGACTGTGGTGTGAACGTGGCGTTAGGCCGGGTCCCTCTGGATAAACGCAGATTAAGGAATACAGGTGGCGACTCCGCTCTGTCCGTATCCCCCTGGGATCCACTTAAGCCTCCAGAATTTTCTGACAGGGACGTGAAGTGCAAAGTCAGATAATCGGGGACCGGTACCCCCTCTTGCGGCAGGGTCTCTCTGGCAGGGCCAGAATAAGGGTTGCAGGTGGCGACTCCGCTCCGTCCGCACCCCCCTCAGATCCTTTTGCCTGTGGAGCTTTTCTCCTCTGCTCCCCTCCTGGGCCTTCTTGGTTGGACTCTGACCGGGGACAGAGCCGGCTATAACTCAACTCTGACCCAATCCCCCGTCTCGAGGCCTGAGACCGGGAACCGCAGACCCCTGAGCCGGCCGCAGCCTTGTGCTGTCAGACCGTCCCAAAGACCCAAGACTAAAGACACGGTTATAAAAATGGCCTCTGATTATATATGATTCTATTAAGTGCTAAAGTAAAGTGCTTCCTCCACCCTCACTCACTACATGGTTCCCCCTGACTTTTGGTTACCCCCAACTCCTCTATTCTGGGTCGAGGCAGCACTATGGTGCTTTAGACCCCCCTGCAGAACAAGATTGGTGTAGTGTTGAGTGTGTGGTTGGGGTCCTGGGTGGTGCTCCATCCTTACCTCGGAGAGGAGATACCACACCTCGTTCTGAGATGCAGTACCCCTGTGGCGACTGAACCCTCAGGGGCGCCACAAATGTAACACCAAATGTGTAAAGAGGGTCCAATGCCCCTGCAATATCCAAGTCCAGTTCAATCTATTTTAGCTAGCACATATAAAGAACATCTATGCATAGGTATAAATAGCAATTGAAAAAAAGTGCATGTGACAGGGGGCAATGTACAAAATTAATAATGCCAGCAAATCCAAAGTTCATATAAAAGCACAGGTCTAGTAGTTCAAAGCTCAAATAGTCTATAGTAGAAAAAGACCTGTACTGAAACACAGTCTACCTGTTAGTAGACAGCACAGAACCCACTTATACAATACAAGCAGAATGGTTGCTGATAGACCTGTGCATCATCAGTGGCTTCTGGTAGACCTGTACATGATCAAATGGATGAGGGAAGAGCCTGTTCTCCTGTTATGTATATGCTCCTGCCCCAGCATCAGCACATCAAACTCCATAAAACAGACACATTACCTTTGCAGATGATTTTTTTGTGTTTACCAGTGTAATCAGACCCAAATTTAAAATAATGCTTTGTAAAAATAATATCAAGAAGTCACATCAAAACTCCAATCTTCATATCAGATCCAGTGTTATCTTGGTATAATTTATTACGTATAACAGTAAATCCTTTATCATTTTGAACACAAGTATATCAACTTTTTAAATCTAAAGAACAAATCAAAGTGACTTCTGAGATATCCAGAGTATTAATACACTGCAAAAATCATTTGTAGCTAATGATAGGTGCATTTGTATCCTTATATCAAGATAAGTCTTTGTCTAATGCCAAGATGTCTCATGTTCTATGGACTTTGATTAAAATTTGGGCAAACAAGTCCTTGTGAACTTAGGGTTAAAATATTGATTCTTCAGTCTATATTTAATGCTATCGCCATTATTTTTTACTGGATGGATGGCATTGAATTGAAGTAAAAAGAATATTGCATAATTATTAATTCTGATAATTCTATCATTAGAACGAGGGACTGGAGATTTCCATTCCCAATCACAATCCACTGCTCTTCTTGGCACAATATATGCATCTGCATCATGTGCACATAAGTATTGGAAGACGACCACCATACCAACTACCACTGCATAAACTAAACTACTATCAGTTCCCAGTGGAGACGTGGCTGTGCTAATTTCATCTTATAATTTATTTATGTTAGTGAACAAACCTTGATTGTGAGAAAAGTAAAATGCGATTCCGCAGCTGCCAATTCAGAGATGGAGACTGGGCCAGCAATATCCAATCACTCCACTGGCAGAACAGGCTACAATATATCAACATAATTCATTTCTGGCATTCAGAAAATATTTGGGAGCAGAATTGTAAAGATTAATGTAGGATTTAGTTTGGAGTGGATATTTATTGTAAGAAACAAACATGATGTGAGTCATGTCTTAAAATCATTTCACTTTAAAGTAATTTTTCTTAAATGGTCACTGTGGTTTCAGACAACTAGATCTCATTTGATGTATTATGGGCAAAAACCCAAAGAGATGAACTTTAATATAAGTTGGTGTGCATGCAGCATGTAAGCGTGTGTTCACACTGGCCACCAAACAGACAAAACCCAAGATAAAAACATAATAAGCAAATACCCCGCAGTAAATAGATAAATATCAATAGTGCATGAAAATAATATAGGATGCTTAATTAACATAATTTTGATTTAAAAAAAAAGTAAAAGCCACCCCACACGTCAAGGTGACCCTATTCGGGACAGTCCTAACCTCTATTATTAAAAGCTTACCATTTGTCAAGTGACGTACATTTGAATAAGTCCAATATGACTAACCAGATTAATTACAGGTTTTGGTATAAATTATATTACCACATGTCAAACAATTTACCAGTTGGTGCAGTAGATTCTAAGAAAACCAACAGATGCAACATTGATGATCTGCATATTTTGAGTCTGTGTATTTGAATAATTAATTGAAAGGCGGTGTGTTCAAAATAATAGCAGTGCGGAGTTCAATTAGTGAGGTCAATCATTCTGTGAAGAAACAGCTGTGAATCAGGTGGCCCTTATTTAAGGATGAAGTAAGTATTTGTGTACATTTCTCCTTGAAAGCCTGATAAATATGGTTTGTTCGAGACAGTGTTCAGAAGAAATGCGTACTTTGATTAAAAAGTTGATTGGAGAGGGTAAAAGTTATAAAGAAGTGCAGACAATGATAGGCTGTTCAGCTAAAATGATCTGCAATGCTTTAAAATGGAAGACTACCATTCGAATGAGAAAAAAGGAAAGGATGATCCAGCATATCAGGCTAGTTTCTTAAAATAAAACATAGCTTTTATTGTGCTCATTAAAACATTGCTACACATCAATTGTCCATGTGGTGCACTACAAGGATCAGGACCCAAGCGTTTCAACGTTTAAGTCTTAATCAGTTGTGCATTTACCATTCGAATGGGTCGAATGATAGTCAGAATGGCAAAGGCTCAGCTAATGATCAGCTCCAGGAGATCAAAGACAGTCTTAAGTTACCTGTGAGTACTGTGACAGTTAGAAGACGCCTGTGTGAAGCTAATTTCTTAGCAAGAAGTCCCTGCAAAAAGTACGAAAAGTGGACAGTAGAAGATTGGAAATGGGTGATTTGGAGTAATGAGACGAAAGTCAATAGACTAGGCTCTGATGAGTGCAAATAGGTCTGGAAAAAACAAGGTAAAAAGGGGCTAACGGATTGAGAAATTGAAGGAACTGTCAAGTTCAGTGGAAGAAGCCTGATGATATGGGGTTGTTTCACAGCCAAAGCCATTGGATATTTCACTATGATCAATGGTGGTCTCAGTGCTGAAAAATATATATATACTCAAGGAGATGCAACAAAAATTTGAGGAAACGGGCTATCCTCTTGACTTGTTACAACAATCCATGCAATCTCCAATTTGTACACGCACCCCAACATCTAACCGGATCCCGTTTGTACATAAATACCATCCGGCAGCATTCATACTCCATAAAAAAATCTGCCAACACTGGAACATTCTTAAAAGCGCCTATCCATCTGTACCTGAATTAAATTATCCTTCCCTCCCATGTTTCAAAAGAGACCCTAATATTAAAGATCGTCTCATCCATGCCGATTTTGGCATGGCAAAAAGCTCGCCATGCCAGGGGTTTCTGGAGACACCAAAGACTGGTACGTTCCTTTGTCATCAGTGCTACCAATGTGGCAACATTCTCCGTGTGAACACCATATATCATCCTCACTTGGGTAAACAATATCCCATCAAAGATTATCACATGATTAATTCCACTTTTGAAGTATGCCTCATCAAGTGCCCCTGTGGCCTTATTTATATAGGTAAAATGACCCAGCCCATTAGGGATCGTATTTCTAAGCACAAGTCCACCATACGCTAAAAGAATTTGCTGCTCCCATTACCATACCATTTTGCATCGGCCAATCATTCAGTGTTTCAATTGAAATTTCAGGTGATTGAGCATGTCCCTCCACCACGACGTGGAGGGGACTGCATTCGCATGCTCAAATACAGGGAGGCCTACTGGATACACAAATTGCAATCTTTAAGTCCTAGAGGTCTTAACAGGGAATTTGACCTCCTCTTGTACACTTGAACGGTTCATAGTTGTGATTACTACGACATTGTTCTACTTAAAGCCCCCTACATGTTTTGTAATAATCTCTTTGAGACTTGTTCCTGTGCCATCACTGTCTCAGCAATGTATATGACCCAATTATGCTAGTTTTTGACTCTGACCATAAGAATTTCCAGTGAATATGTTCGATTCCATTATGATGGTTCTCCCTGAAGATAACTTGATATAAGGAATAGTATTTGCATAAGTACTGATTGATCTATTCATATGTCTAACATATACTTTGTTATTTTCTAGAATCTGCCTTAACATCCACATTTCCCCTCCTGATTCCCATCCTACACCTCCGGACCATCCCTTACAACCTTGGTTCCACCCATTCTTGTCATCCCCAGTAATGGACGCTATCTGTAGCACTGTGGAACGCATAATATCGGTGGTGGAATGCACTCGGTGCGTCACCTCCGCCCATGTGATCCACCGACATCCAATAAGACCTGTCGATGTCATCGTGGCGTCATTTCCGGTCTCGCAGGTTAGGACCTGCAGGACCGGAACTGACACCACGATGACTGGAGCACATCCACGGCGTATGCATCACACTGACACCAATCCTGGGCTCCTAATTGCCTCTAGATTCTGCCCAATCTCAATTTAAATGCCCTTCTAGCATTTCTCTCCTGGCGCCAAAAGGAACAAACGGTGGATACCGTGCTCCCACTGCCAGGACTTCCTCCTCCACTTTCAGTTTGCACTAGGGGTATTTTTCCCCTGCTTCTACCATTCCTGCTATTAGACTGGTACTTCCATTAAATCTATATACTCACCTTCTTTATGTATCCAGAGCTACCGCTCCTTTGGACACCTGTCCATTACAGGCTCACCGGTTACAATTTACTGGTACGCTTTTCATCCTTTTTTCTTTTTCCTTCCCCTTTTTCCCTGTCCCCGTCCCTTTGTACCCATTGACATGTGTTGATTCCTGTCGTTTACTGATATTGTCATTGTTATATTCACTTTGATACATGACTATTTTTACTGTGACCTCACACTTGTACCACCATTTATTTTTGTTTTGTTATTTTATTTTGGTACACTGATGAAGGTTAACTGTGACCGAAACATTTACTTTTATTTTTTGTACTTCATTTCCCCTATTAAAATTTGATAAAGAATCTATTTGAGTCATATGAGTGCCAAGTTTTTCAATATAGACTATTGGCTTTGGACCTTACTTGTGCACCAACCCACTCCAGGAGTGCGGTAGTTTTTTGTATACTCAGTGCTGAGCTATGTGTGAGTATCCAACAAGACAAGTTACTTTGCACACTCCAGTACTATGGGTATGAATAGGATGACATAGTGTTCCAGCAGGACAAAGACCAGAAGCATACATCGAGATTGGCGAAAAAATGGTTCAATGACAATGAAGTAGAGGTGCTGGATTAGCCTCCACAGTCCCCAGACCTCAACCCAATTGAACCCTTATGGGTAGAGTTGAAGAAAAAACTGTATACATACCCAAGTGACTCGACCAGTATGCACCAACTTTGGGAATGTGTAGAAGAGACCTGGGATCAGATTTTGGTCAAGACATAATTGAATCTGATCAAGAGCATGCCCAGAAGGATTCAGGTAGTGTTGAAAGACAAAAATGGATTTATAAAATATTTAAACAATAATAAAAATTTTAATTTAGATTTTTAGGAGCAAAACAGTAACAATGCAGTGACATGACAAGAATCTGCATAACTAATCATAGGCAAAATAGTCGCAAGTCAAATTTATGTATGAGATAGCCAAGATGATTGTCTATAAAATAATGGTAGTCTCATGTTCGAAGTAGTAGTGGATAGTGAGATATAGAGCTTGAAAGTCAAAAGTTCAAAACATTGTTACCCTTTTGCTCATCACTGTATATATAGCGCTGTCCTCAGTAGTGTAGCTACCAGGAGGGCAGAGGGTGAGGTCACCCCAGACCCCTGAATCATAGAGGCCCACCCGAATCTTACACCACTCCAAACTGTATCTCTGTGGGCAGCACACCAATACAGTTCATCTTTACATTCTGAATGGCCTCACTATCTTTGCACCCCATATACTATACAATACCATCAATTTTTGTGTTCCAACAGTCTTAGAGGGATCTATCCACTGTGGGTTAGTGTCAGACCAATAGCGGTGGTTTTGTTTGTTAACTTCACCATTCACAAAAAAGTTTGCCTCATCACTGAACATAATGTTCTGTGTAAACTGAGGGTCCTGTTCCAATTTTTGTTTTGCCCATTCTGCAAATTCAGTGCGCCGATCTGGGTCATCCTAATATCCGCCGAAGGGATGTTTGACTGATGCCACTCTCAAGTGACATGCGGCGAGTTCTACGCTGTGGGCTCTTGCTGAATGAAGCTAGGACAGCCACTGATGTTTCTTCATTAATGACAGTTTTCTTGAGTCCACATTTTGGCAAATCCAACACTGAACCTGTTTCACGAAATTTGGCAAGCAGTTTGCTAACTGTAGCATGGGAGATGGGTGGTCTCGTAGGGTGTCTTGCATTGAAATCTGCTGAAATGACCTGGGTACTGCGTTCATCAAACATCAACACAATTTCTATCCGCTCCTCATGTGTTAACCTCTGCGACATGTCAATGGCTGTAAACAAAGAGAAACTTGTAAGTAACTCATGAAAGAATAAAGTTACGTTAAAACCAAGCACACCATTGTTTTTCTTATGAAATTCTCAATAAGTCTGATGTGTCACATGACCCTTTTCCCAATGAAAAAAATAAAGTTGGATCCAAAATGGCTGACTTCAAAATGGCCACCATGGTCACCACCCATCTGGAAAAGTTTTCCCCCTCCGATATACTAATATGCCACAAACAGGAAGTTGATATCACCAACCATTCCCATTTAATTTAGGTGTATCCATATAAATGGCCCACCCTGTAGTGTCCTCTCCAATTTACTGCCCATTTATCATACAACAGTATATCCACCTCCCAATCCAACCATAGATATCATCTAATCCTTTGTATTACTTGGATATTTGGGTTATTGTTGTGGATTTATCACTGCTAAAATCAGTAGAAATTACACCTGAATTACATTGTATGGCAGTAATGACATTGTGTCACCTTGTAAAAGGTTTCAGAGGTCAAGGTAGATAATTAAAGTCCATTTCATCTATATGCTAATGAATTGGCTGCGTGACCTGGTCTGGTCCCTTTAAATAACATCTGCTGCTCCTGTTGATGACACCACGGAATGTTGTGGTTTCTGGCTCCGCCCCTTTGCATTATGACATCACACACATTATATAAGGAGCTGCAGAGACAACATTCCATCTGAAAGTTGCAGTTATTGGAGAGAGAGGTAAGTCGGCTCTATGTCACCTCTTGTTGTGTCCTTCATTCTCTTCTTTCATCTATTTCTCATTTATTTTTTATTCATTAAGGATTCTTTATTCTATATAATACAACAGGTCCAAAATAAATACTGAACCCCTCAGATTAGGTGACGTCCATGTTTTACAGCATTTCTTCCAATAGTAAAGACAGATACATCCCGTCACATCCTATATATCCAAGTGCAGAAATGACAGTGATTTACCGATTCTCCATCACATCTTATTGGTTTCTGACTTACTTGCTCATCACATCCATAGAATAGTTATAGAATAATTATAATTGAAAGAATCCCCTCAGCCATAACTGGAACACAACAACTTCTCAATTTTTGGGCCATGTATTGTTTTACAATCATTCAAATCTGGGAGATTAACGTTATATCCTGTAAAGCGAACACATGTAACCTGAAGATGCAGTAATTATGTAATTGTCTGGTGTTATTGAGACATATAGTGATATACAATCCAGATCAAAAATTTAAATCCAACCAATATTGGGAAATACCTGTACAACACCAATGTATATACATATTAGCTCCATATATAGTGAAACTATTTAAATAGTTCCCCATATTGGTAGGATTCCTATTGTTTGATCTCTAGTGTATTGAGCAATGCACTTCAATGGAAGCTGGCAGTAACAGCCACCACTTGGAAGATCACGGAATGTTGGGGTTGTTGATTCCGCCCCCATTAGATACTTCATGTGATGTCACTGAATGTTATGGTTGTTAGCTCTGCCCACATTAGCTCTTATTTTTCATGTCATGGAATGTTCTCGTTGCTGGTTTTGCCCCCATCATCTACTATTTGTAATGTTTTGGTTGTTGGTCCCTGATTTGGCACCCAGATAAGCCAAGCTGAAGGATGATGATAATGGACTTTATCTTGTTACCTCATGAACATTCTTGGTGTTGCCCCTCAGGAGGTGGCCAGTTGACATTTACTTGTGTTCAACTATATAAAGTGTGCTGCTTATCTGATGGTTAGTGCTGCGCTCACTCATTACTAGTGATGGGCGAGCACTAAAATGCTCGGGTGCTCATTGCTTGAGCCAAGCACATTCGAATACTCGGTTGCTCAACTCGAGCAATGAGCCCAATGTAAGTCTATGGGAAATTCAAGCATTTTTCAGGCGGGTCTTCTATACTGTTATTGCATATGCAGTGAGTGGCAGGTCTGCCCAAAATTTGGAAACACCCCAATACCCCTTTGAAAATTTGGATGCACCCCAATACCCCTTTGAAAATTTGGACGCACCCCAAAACCCCTTTGAAGAGACTTAGAGGATGTTCCCATAATTAGGAAGTGGGTCTCCCATACTGTTTGCCTATGCAGTGAATGCAAGGGTTGCCAAAAATTTGGAGGCACTCCAATGCCCCTTGGAAGAGACGTGGAGGTCAGAGGGCCTCCTGAAAACAATGTTCCCATTATTAGGAAGTGGGTCTCCCATTGTGTTTGTCTATGCAGTGAATTCAAGGGTTGCCAAAAATGGGCACTCGGCATGATGGGAGGAAGGAGGTTCAGGGTGAAGAATATGTGGTCCAGACTCACGGCTACTGAGAATTGACCGTGTGGAAGACAGGGTGGTGGTGGTGGTGGCTAAGTGACTGGAAGCATTATCTGCTATCCAACCAATAACCTTTTCACACTGCTCTGTATTCAATAGTGGTGTTCTGCGGTCCCCTATTAATTGGGACAGGAAGGTCGAGCGAGAAGATGTGGGTGTTTGTTGTGGCACAATTTCAGATTGCCCACGACCTTGGCCTCTGCATGCACCATCACATCAACTTCCCCGTCCCTTGCCACGTGCCTTGCCCATCTTAAATGAAGGACAATATCTTCCACGCTCACTACAAATGGCTGAATTTGGAGCGAACTTATATGTGATCCGTGTGACGGACAAACCACAGTTTTAAATAGCTGGCCTGTAGGTGACTATTTTGAACAGCAAACTTGTGTCAATAGCTTCACTGACACACTGAAATTTTTTTAATGGAGGCCAGAAATGGCCGTATTTTCAGTGCAAATATATGTGATCTGTGCGACGGACAAATCACAGTTTTAAATAGCTGGACCTGGCTGTATTCTGCAATGCCAACAAGCAAATAGCGCAGAAAAACGGTGTTCTCTGGTTTGCATTTTAAGCAAATAATGAGGATTAAGATCCAAAATAAAATTATTCCTGGCCACTGAGACCTGGGCCTATTTCTAGAAATATTTAACAGCAGCAGCAGCAGACAAAACTGGAATAGAGCCTCTTGTGCTATATGCACTGCAGTCTGCTATATACACTGCCTGCCTGATATCTCTGCAGATGGATTAGTCCTCAGAAGGACTGTTTGTTGAGATGGATATGTGTCTCTAATATCGTTTTGTATACCTACACTAACTAGAAACAAGAAAATCTCTCCCTAGCTCAGCAGCACCTCTCCCTACACTGTCTGATTCTGGAGTGACTGTGACAAGCACGGCGGTGCCAGTTCTGATATAGACCTGATGACGCTGTGCAGCCATCCAATCACTATAATGCCACAACCACCATGGCTGCAGCATTACAATGAGTGGCAGGCAATCCCTGCATGTTGATTGGCGCTGTAAAGAGCACCATATATGCAGGGAGGGGACCCGAGCGCCCGCCGAGCAACCTGGAAATACTCGTCGAGCGCCGAGCATCTAGAGTAGTGAGATGCTCGAGCGAGCACCGAGCAGTAGCGAGCATGCTCGCTCATCACTACTCATTACATGTAAGTGCATTACTCTGTCTGGGTCTCCTACCGCATCCAAAATATATTGAACCCCATATTAGAGCCACCACTCCTGAATTTGTCTCTTCCTATCCTACCCCTGGTATATGGGGAGAGATATCTACTCCTGTGGGAGGGATAGTTTATAGTGGCGTGGATGGAGCACACTTGATCACTCCAAAAAATAAACCAGGAGGAGATAGACAGGATGACTGAGGCACAATTGTCACCTCAGGCCTCCACCTATCCTGGACAGGTTGGGAGTTAAACTAGCAAATAAACTAAATAAATATGCTAATATAATGAATGGAATAGTGAAACAATAAGTTCTATTCATACTCTTAATGAGGAGGCTGCTCAGGTTAGGAAGGTAGCCCTTCACAGAATTACCCTTAACTACCTGTTAGCAATTGAAGGTGGAACTTGTGCTGTTATAGCTGAGGAATTCTGCTTCTGGATTGAAGATGCACATGATTAAAATGAGAGAAACATGGACATGGTAAAAGAGCTGCAACAAAAAGCTAGAGACATACATCCAAGGAGGGATGGAATTCCTTCTCCTGGATGGAGTCTATCAGAGTTTGGTTAAACAATATACTCTTAACTTTGCTAAAGCCAATAGTGGTAGTGATAGGATTGATTGTATTCATCTTGATTGCCTGGAAATTATTAATGTGATGTGTTTCTCATTGCAGGAAATGAATTATACTTTGGAATCACTGTCGACACAGACAGAAGAGGACCAATAATATGTCCGCCCCTGATTTTAACCATAGGAAGGATGACACTACAGCTACAGAGGTGACCGTCTGATAGCCTAGCTCGACTACCCACCTCTCCTGAAGACCCTTTCAGCCTTTTGAGACTTGGGTGGAGGACATCATCTCTGAAAATAGGGTCCCAGAGCTGCACCCCAACAGTTTGAGCAGCACTCTTACTCTCCGGAGTGTTTCTTGTGGTGGGATGCAGGTCTGGACAACAGTCGTCTGTCGTCCTTCTATTAGATAGATAGGAATGAATGTATGTGTGTCTATGCTTTAATAAAGATTGAGGAATGCTTAGATGAAATGACAACTATAAGGCAGCCAGGAATGGATGTCAGACATCCCATGATCTATGCAGGCTAGCTGCATACTTCGTGTAGTACGGGCTGTCAAAGGGGTCATTTCACAATAGGCAGGAACATAGGTAGCGCAGGTCTGGACCGCTGTCGTCATCCTATTAGGTAGATAGGAATGAATGTATGTGTGTCTATGCTTTAATACAGATTGAGTGAATGCTTAGATGAAATGGCAACTATAAGGCAGCCAGGAATGGATGTCAGACATCCCATCATCTATGCAGACTAGCTGTATACTTTGTGTAGTACGGGCTGTCAAAGGGGTCATTTCACAATAGGCAGGAACATAGTTAGCTAGGTTACATAATGTGTAATAATGAAACTATCAAAGGGTGAGGTACTGTGGAAGAAATGACAATTCCATTGTCCTCCCTTTGATCTTAATATCTCTACATTTTGTATAATAATTAGAAAATGTTCAATAAAAACAATTTGAACAAGAAATAGAATATCTTTTCGTGACTCCTTCATGAACATTGTGTATACTAAATACTAAAATACTGTAAGAGCCGCCCCCGGCTGAGCCAAGCTGAAGGGGGAGAATGGACTTTATCTGGTCACTTCATGAACATTCTTGATGTTGTCCCTCAGGAGGGGCCAGTTGGCATTGTAGATGTGTATAACCTTATAAAATGTGCTGCTTATCTGATGGTTAGTGCTGCGCTCACTCATTACATGTAAGTGCATTACTCAGTCACTAAGCGCTCGCTCACACAGTCATCGATTCTCTCATGCGAGAGAATAGGGCCGATTATGCTGATGTCACTTGGAGCAAACTCTGTCAGAGTTTGAGCCAAGTGTAATCTTAGGCCACGTTCACACATACAGTATTTGGTCAGTATTTTACATTAGTATTTATAAGCCAAAACCAGGAGTGGAACAATCAGAGGAAAAGTATCATAGACACATGTGCACCACTTCTGCATTTTTCACCCACTCCTGGTTTTGGCTTACAAATGCTGATATAAAATACTGACCAAATACTGAACATGTGAACGTTGCCTTAGTGTGATCTAACTCTGTTGCATAAGAGAATCGTATCATAGGTGCGGAAAAGACAGAGAACTTTTTAGTTCTCCATCTTCTCTATTCTCTGTGTCCACGGTAATGGGACTGCACTTGGATGACATCCGAGTGCAGTCTGATATTTTACAAGCATGCTACAATTTTTTTTCTCATGCCGTATCTACATGAGAAAAAAATTGCAGATCTGCACTGCCCCGTATTATAACATTGGGCCTACTGCTACCCGATAAAACATCAGATAGCACTCAGCTATGTTATATTGTCCTGTGAGCGGGCCCTTATTGTAATAAACTAACTTTCTTTTCCCTTGCAACAGCTGTCATAACATTGGTTTATTATCCAATCATGACCCCCGTCTATTACTGAGAGCTGTAGAAGACCATGTACACTCCAGCAGTAATCACTTACATTTCCTTTGTGTAATATGATTAGAGTTGAGCCACCCCCCCGTAGTGTTCAGGTTCGGTTCGGTTCGTAGAACACCGGTATGTTCGCCGAACTGTTCGTCGAACACCGTTAAAACCAATGGCAGGCAAACAAAAACACATAGAAACACATAGAAAACACCTTCAAAGGTGTCCAAAAGCTGACAAACTGCTCAGAAGACACAACTAACACATGGAAAAGTGACAAGTACATATAGTCATGCGAAAAGAAAAGAGGTGGAGGAGTAAAAGGAGGGGGAGACACAGATATAGGCATGTCATGCCCTTCTAAAATCAAGAAAGGCTGGAGTAAAAATCTAAAATCAGCCTACCAACACCCAGACGTCGTGACAAGAAAATTAAAAAAAGAAATATCTTTAGGTAGAATGGCGGTTCCATTCAGAACACTTTCCTTACAAGACGTAGTGGTATCCCCGTTGGGAGTCGTGCCAAAAACGGAACCCAATACATTCGGACTAATCCACCATTTGTCATATCCAAGGGGCAGGTCAGTAAACGACAACATCAACGTGGAACCAGGTACAGTAGTATATACTGTACATCCTTTAACAAGGCAATCAGGCGGGTCAAGAAGTTGGGAAGGGCCACCCTAATGGCCAAAACAGACATTGAGGGGGCGCCTATTGGGCTGCTTCTGGGAAGGAGCATACTATATAGATCGCTGTTTGCCCATGGGGTGCTCCAGATCCTGCTCACTATTTGAGGCGTTTAGTTGCTTCCTCGAATGGGTTGTCATGGACGTTTCTAAGGGGGCACATATTATCCATTACCTCGACAACTTCTTATGCCTGGGCCCAAAAGATTCACCACAGTGTGAATACACGCGGCAGTCCACCTGTGAGAAGGAGAGAGCTGGAGGGAGAGCGGACACCACAGAGCCGAGGAGTTACATTGATGACATCTTAATAATCTGGACTGAGTCTGAACGAGAACTTCTAAATTTCCATGACGAATTCAATACATTTCATCCCACCATAAACTTGACATTGGACTACTCAAAAACGGAAATCAACTTCCTGGATATCACCATAAAAATTCAAAATGGTTCAATCCAGACCTCGGTGTATTGGAAACCTATTGACCATCCCACACACCTCAGACGGGGACAGCTGTCACCCAAAATACATTAAAAAGTCCATCGTCTACAGTCAGGCCCTTAGATATAATTGTATCTGTTCCAGCCCAAAGGACAGGGATAACCACTTAAACCATGTTAAAAAAGACAATTTTAAATCAAGGCTACCACCCCACCTCCTTTGATGATCAGATCATTAAGGCCACAAGGATCCCTAGAAGTCAATTACTTCAATACGGAGAAAAAGAGGAAAATAATTGTCTTCCTCTGGTGGTGACCTACAACCCACAGCTTGAGGTACTAAGAAAAACTGCTAAAAAACATCATATCCTAGGGTTTGGAGCGGATGGATTCTGTTTCAGGACTCACCTGATTTTCATGACCTATTCTAATAGTTTCAACAGATGCTTGCGATTGGGTTCATAATTAGTCACAACGGCATAAGGACCCCCCCTCCCACTCTCCCTTGACCCTCTGTCTTTTCTTCTCTCTTTTCTCCCTCCTTTTCTTTTTTCTTTTTATATGGGCTTTTCAGATACAATATAGAAATTGCCTCAACATATGATCCTCTTATAGGCGGATATCTTATAAACATTATATTGTTCAATACACTATCATTTGAATTGTTATTTGAAAAAAGTGACACCATTTGAACTTTGGACATTTTTTATATGTCTATTTTGTTATATTTTCTTCAAAGTCGAATACAAAACAATAAATTTTTTCTTGATCTGCAAACTGTAAAATGATTCATAATTAATTCTTAATTGATGTTGAATTGATATTTAATAAAACAGATTGAATATAAAAACTTCATATCCTATACAAAAGTGATTGGCATAATTATAAAAGGAGAAGAAAAGAAAAAATGTGTTTGAAAGCACTCAGGATCACCAAAAATACAAATAAATAATAATATTGAAGTTTATTAAACAAAGAAAAAAACAAAACAATTAAAAACACTTAAAGGGAATCTGTCATCCCCTGGGACCTATCAGACCACTAATATGGGCATACAGGTGATAGAAATGTGAATCTATACTTACCTGTATGGCCCATATTGGCGGTCTTGTGGCTGTGAAATTGCTTTTTATTACTTGTGGGTTATGCTGTGTTTCTGTCCGGGGGACGGGAAGAAATCCCACCTACTTTTTTAATTAAAATATTTCTCCCCTCCCCTGCACGTCACAGAGCCCTGTGACGTGCAGTACCCATGGCCGGATCCTGCGCCTGCGCACTTGACCTGTTATTTCCCTGCCGTCTGTGTACAAGTGTAGAGCAGGGATCTAGTGCGCAGGCGCCGGGAAGTCAGAGTGACTCGCCTGCGCACAAGTTCCCTGCTCTACACTTGTAGATCCGGCCATGGGAACTGTGACGGGCAGGGGAGGTGAGAAATATCTTAATTAAACTGTGACGGGCAGGGGAGGTGAGAAATATTTTAATTAAACAAGTAGGTGGGATTTCTTCCCGTCCCCCGGACGGGAGCACAGCGTAACCAACAAGTAATAAAAAGCAATTTCACAGCCGCAAGACTGCTAATATGGGACATACAGGTAAGTATAATACCTCATCTAATTGATACATATAAATATCAAACAACCTCCTCCTATGTATCAGGTGCCAAAATATCTAAAGCTACTCTGGACAAGCAGTTTGTGACGCCCTCCCTGAGCCGTTTGGGGGGTGTACTCAGACGGCGGGCCGGTGGTATGGTGTGGTGGGATGTCGTCGTGGCCGTGGCCCGATCCGTGCCCAGGGCTGTCACAATAAAAAGATGGGCTTTTGGATGAGTGGTTGTTCGACTACGCCACCTGTGGTTTCTGGTGAAGGCCACCAGCACTGCAACAGTCCTCTGAGGCTGATGTTCTGGCAGCTTGGTTGGTACTACTCCCCACAGGTGGAGCGGCGCCTCAGGGCAGCGTAAGAAGAGAGAGGGGGTATACAGAGTAGAGCGCTGGCGGGTGCAGAGCCGCGGAGGAATGAACAGTCAGAGGCAGTAATTGAAGTCATCCAAGTCTTTACTCACAGTTGTGCTTTCTCAGCTCAGAGCTTCTCTCTGCTGTCACACGGCGAGCTGCGGCCGCCAGGGTGGGGTTCAGCACACTCCGGGTAGTTCAGGTGCACTTGACAGGACCCCCGCTCTAGTGTGTTCCTCTCTCTGGTTGTACTTGTACCGCCTTGTGTCCCCCACTGAGACCCGTACAGGTACTGCGATGTCCTATATGGGTAACTTGTAGCTCCCGGACCGACTGGGTGCCCTTTTTGGTGACTGTGGTGTGAACGTGGCGTTAGGCAGGGTCCCTCTGGATAAACGCAGATTAAGGAATACAGGTGGCAACTCTGCTCCGTCCGTATCCCCCTGGGATCCACTTAAGCCTCCAGACTTTTCTGACAGGGACGTGAAGTGCAAAGTCAGATAATCGGGGACCGGTACCCCCTCTTGCGGCAGGGTCTCTCTGGCAGGGCCAGAATAAGGGTTGCAGGTGGCAACTCCACTCCGTCCGCACCCCCCTGAGATCCTTTTGCCTGTGGAGCTTTTCTCCTCTGCTCCCCTCCTGGGCCTTCTTGGTTGGACTCTGACCGGGGACAGAGCCGGCTATAACTCAACTCTGCCCCAATCCCCCGTCTCGAGGCCTGAGACCGGGAACCGCAGACCTCTGAGCCGGCCGCAGCCTTGTGCTGTCAGACCGTCTCAAAGACTCACGACTAAAGACACGGTTATAAAAATGGCCTCTGATTATTTATGATTCTATTAAGTGCTACAGTAAAGTGCTTCCTCCACCCTCACTCACTACATGGTTCCCCCTGACTTTTGGTTACCCCCAACTCCTCTATTCTGGGTCGAGGCAGCACTATGGTGCTTTAGACCCCCCTGCAGAACAAGATTGGTGTAGTGTTGAGTGTGTGGTTGGGGTCCTGGGTGGTGCTCCATCCTTACCTCGGAGAGGAGATACCACACCTCGTTCTGAGATGCAGTACCCCTGTGGCGACTGAACCCTCAGGGGCGCCACAAATGTAACACCAAATGTGTAAAGAGGGTCCAATGCCCCTGCAATATCCAAGTCCAGTTCAATCTATTTTAGCTAGCACATATAAAGAACATCTATGCATAGGTATAAATAGCAATTGAAAAAAAGTGCATGTGACAGGGGGCAATGTACAAAATTAATAATGCCAGCAAATCCAAAGTTCATATAAAAGCACAGGTCTAGTAGTTCAAAGCTCAAATAGTCTATAGTAGAAAAAGACCTGTACTGAAACACAGTCTACCTGTTAGTAGACAGCACAGAACCCACTTATACAATACAAGCAGAATGGTTGCTGATAGACCTGTGCATCATCAGTGGCTTCTGGTAGACCTGTACATGATCAAATGGATGAGGGAAGAGCCTGTTCTCCTGTTATGTATATGCTCCTGCCCCAGCATCAGCACATCAAACTCCATAAAACAGACACATTACCTTTGCAGATGATTTTTTTGTGTTTACCAGTGTAATCAGACCCAAATTTAAAATAATGCTTTGTAAAAATAATATCAAGAAGTCACATCAAAACTCCAATCTTCATATCAGATCCAGTGTTATCTTGGTATAATTTATTACGTATAACAGTAAATCCTTTATCATTTTGAACACAAGTATATCAACTTTTTAAATCTAAAGAACAAATCAAAGTGACTTCTGAGATATCCAGAGTATTAATACACTGCAAAAATCATTTGTAGCTAATGATAGGTGCATTTGTATCCTTATATCAAGATAAGTCTTTGTCTAATGCCAAGATGTCTCATGTTCTATGGACTTTGATTAAAATTTGGGCAAACAAGTCCTTGTGAACTTAGGGTTAAAATATTGATTCTTCAGTCTATATTTAATGCTATCGCCATTATTTTTTACTAGATGGATGGCATTGAATTGAAGTAAAAAGAATATTGCATAATTATTAATTCTGATAATTCTATCATTAGAACGAGGGACTGGAGATTTCCATTCCCAATCACAATCCACTGCTCTTCTTGGCACAATATATGCATCTGCATCATGTGCACATAAGTATTGGAAGACGACCACCATACCAACTACCACTGCATAAACTAAACTACTATCAGTTCCCAGTGGAGACGTGGCTGTGCTAATTTCATCTTATAATTTATTTATGTTAGTGAACAAACCTTGATTGTGAGAAAAGTAAAATGCGATTCCTCAGCTGCCAATTCAGAGATGGAGACTGGGCCAGCAATATCCAATCACTCCACTGGCAGAACAGGCTACAATATATCAACATAATTCATTTCTGGCATTCAGAAAATATTTGGGAGCAGAATTGTAAAGATTAATGTAGGATTTAGTTTGGAGTGGATATTTATTGTAAGAAACAAACATGATGTGAGTCATGTCTTAAAATCATTTCACTTTAAAGTAATTTTTCTTAAATGGTCACTGTGCTTTCAGACCACTAGATCTCATTTGATGTATTATGGGCAAAAACCCAAAGAGATGAACTTTAATATAAGTTGGTGTGCATGCAGCATGTAAGCGTGTGTTCACACTGGCCACCAAACAGACAAAACCCAAGATAAAAACATAATAAGCAAATACCCCGCAGTAAATAGATAAATATCAATAGTGCATGAAAATAATATAGGATGCTTAATTAACATAATTTTGATTTAAAAAAAAAGTAAAAGCCACCCCACACGTCAAGGTGACCCTATTCGGGACAGTCTTAACCTCTATTATTAAAAGCTTACCATTTGTCAAGTGACGTACATTTGAATAAGTCCAATATGACTAACCAGATTAATTACAGGTTTTGGTATAAATTATATTACCACATGTCAAACAATTTACCAGTTGGTGCAGTAGATTCTAAGAAAACCAACAGATGCAGCATTGATGATCTGCATATTTTGAGTCTGTGTATTTGAATATTTAATTGAAAGGCGGTGTGTTCAAAATAATAGCAGTGCGGAGTTCAATTAGTGAGGTCAATCATTCTGTGAAGAAACAGCTGTGAATCAGGTGGCCCTTATTTAAGGATGAAGTAAGTATTTGTGTACATTTCTCCTTGAAAGCCTGATAAATATGGTTCGTTCGAGACAGTGTTCAGAAGAAATGCGTACTTTGATTAAAAAGTTGATTGGAGAGGGTAAAAGTTATAAAGAAGTGCAGACAATGATAGGCTGTTCAGCTAAAATGATCTGCAATGCTTTAAAATGGAAGACTACCATTCGAATGAGAAAAAAGGAAAGGATGATCCAGCATATCAGGCTAGTTTCTTAAAATAAAACATAGCTTTTATTGTGCTCATTAAAACATTGCTACACATCAATTGTCCATGTGGTGCACTACAAGGATCAGGACCCAAGCGTTTCAACGTTTAAGTCTTAATCAGTTGTGCATTTACCATTCGAATGGGTCGAATGATAGTCAGAATGGCAAAGGCTCAGCTAATGATCAGCTCCAGGAGATCAAAGACAGTCTTAAGTTACCTGTGAGTACTGTGACAGTTAGAAGACGCCTGTGTGAAGCTAATTTCTTAGCAAGAAGTCCCTGCAAAAAGTACGAAAAGTGGACAGTAGAAGATTGGAAATGGGTGATTTGGAGTAATGAGACGAAAGTCAATAGACTAGGCTCTGATGAGTGCAAATAGGTCTGGAAAAAACAAGGTAAAAAGGGGCTAACGGATTGAGAAATTGAAGGAACTGTCAAGTTCAGTGGAAGAAGCCTGATGATATGGGGTTGTTTCACAGCCAAAGTCATTGGATCTTTCACCATGATCAATGGTGGTCTCAGTGCTGAAAAATATATATATACTCAAGGAGATGCAACAAAAATTTGAGGAAACGGGCTATCCTCTTGACTTGTTACAACAATCCATGCAATCTCCAATTTGTACACGCACCCCAACATCTAACCGGATCCCGTTTGTACATAAATACCATCCGGCAGCATTCATACTCCATAAAAAAATCTGCCAACACTGGAACATTCTTAAAAGCGCCTATCCATCTGTACCTGAATTAAATTATCCTTCCCTCCCATGTTTCAAAAGAGACCCTAATATTAAAGATCGTCTCATCCATGCCGATTTTGGCATGGCAAAAAGCTCGCCATGCCAGGGGTTTCTGGAGACACCAAAGACTGGTACGTTCCTTTGTCATCAGTGCTACCAATGTGGCAACATTCTCCGTGGGAACACCATATATCATCCTCACTTGGGTAAACAATATCCCATCAAAGATTATCACATGATTAATTCCACTTTTGAAGTATGCCTCATCAAGTGCCCCTGTGGCCTTATTTATATAGGTAAAATGACCCAGCCCATTAGGGATCGTATTTCTAAGCACAAGTCCACCATACGCTAAAAGAATTTGCTGCTCCCATTACCATACCATTTTGCATCGGCCAATCATTCAGTGTTTCAATTGAAATTTCAGGTGATTGAGCATGTCCCTCCACCACGACGTGGAGGGGACTGCATTCGCATGCTCAAATACAGGGAGGCCTACTGGATACACAAATTGCAATCTTTAAGTCCTAGAGGTCTTAACAGGGAATTTGACCTCCTCTTGTACACTTGAACGGTTCATAGTTGTGATTACTACGACATTGTTCTACTTAAAGCCCCCTACATGTTTTGTAATAATCTCTTTGAGACTTGTTCCTGTGCCATCACTGTCTCAGCAATGTATATGACCCAATTATGCTAGCTTTTGACTCTGACCATAAGAATTTCCAGTGAATATGTTCGATTCCATTATGATGGTTCTCCCTGAAGATAACTTGATATAAGGTATAGTATTTGCATAAGTACTAATTGATCTATTCATATGTCTAACAAATACCTTGTTATTTTCTAGAATCTGCCTTAACATCCACATTTCCCCTCCTGATTCCCATCCTACACCTCCGGACCATCCCTTACAACCTTGGTTCCACCCATTCTTGTCATCCCCAGTAATGGACGCTATCTGTAGCACTGTGGAACGCATAATATCGGTGGTGGAATGCACTCGGTGCGTCACCTCCGCCCATGTGATCCACCGACATCCAATAAGACCTGTCGATGTCATCATGGCGTCATTTCCGGTCTCGCAGGTTAGGACCTGCAGGACCGGAAATGACACCACGATGACTGGAGCACATCCACGGCGTATGCATCACACTGACACCAATCCTGGGCTCCTAATTGCCTCTAGATTCTGCCCAATCTCTATTTAAATGCCCTTCTAGCATTTCTCTCCTGGCGCCAAAAGGAACAAACGGTGGATACCGTGCTCCCACTGCCAGGACTTCCTCCTCCACTTTCAGTTTGCACTAGGGGTATTTTTCCCCTGCTTCTACCATTCCTGCTATTAGACTGGTACTTCCATTAAATCTATATACTCACCTTCTTTATGTATCCAGAGCTACCGCTCCTTTGGACACCTGTCCATTACAGGCTCACCGGTTACAATTTACTGGTACGCTTTTCATCCTTTTTTCTTTTTCCTTCCCCTTTTTCCCTGTCCCCATCCCTTTGTACCCATTGACATGTGTTGATTCCTGTCGTTTACTGATATTGTCATTGTTATATTCACTTTGATACATGACTATTTTTACTGTGACCTCACACTTGTACCACCATTTATTTTTGTTTTGTTATTTTATTTTGGTACACTGATGAAGGTTAACTGTGACCAAAACATTTACTTTTATTTTTTGTACTTCATTTCCCCTATTAAAATTTGATAAAGAATCTATTTGAGTCATATGAGTGCCAAGTTTTTCAATATAGACTATTGGCTTTGGACCTTACTTGTGCACCAACCCACTCCAGGAGTGCGGTAGTTTTTTGTATACTCAGTGCTGAGCTATGTGTGAGTATCCAACAAGACAAGTTACTTTGCACACTCCAGTACTATGGGTATGAATAGGATGACATAGTGTTCCAGCAGGACAAAGACCAGAAGCATACATCGAGATTGGCGAAAAAATGGTTCAATGACAATGAAGTAGAGGTGCTGGATTAGCCTCCACAGTCCCCAGACCTCAACCCAATTGAACCCTTATGGGTAGAGTTGAAGAAAAAACTGTATACATACCCAAGTGACTCGACCAGTATGCACCAACTTTGGGAATGTGTAGAAGAGACCTGGGATCAGATTTTGGTCAAGACATAATTGAATCTGATCAAGAGCATGCCCAGAAGGATTCAGGTAGTGTTGAAAGACAAAAATGGATTTATAAAATATTTAAACAATAATAAAAATTTTAATTTAGATTTTTAGGAGCAAAACAGTAACAATGCAGTGACATGACAAGAATCTGCATAACTAATCATAGGCAAAATAGTCGCAAGTCAAATTTATGTATGAGATAGCCAAGATGATTGTCTATAAAATAATGGTAGTCTCATGTTCGAAGTAGTAGTGGATAGTGAGATATAGAGCTTGAAAGTCAAAAGTTCAAAACATTGTTACCCTTTTGCTCATCACTGTATATATAGCGCTGTCCTCAGTAGTGTAGCTACCAGGAGGGCAGAGGGTGAGGTCACCCCAGACCCCTGAATCATAGAGGCCCACCCGAATCTTACACCACTCCAAACTGTATCTCTGTGGGCAGCACACCAATACAGTTCATCTTTACATTCTGAATGGCCTCACTATCTTTGCACCCCATATACTATACAATACCATCAATTTTTGTGTTCCAACAGTCTTAGAGGGATCTATCCACTGTGGGTTAGTGTCAGACCAATAGCGGTGGTTTTGTTTGTTAACTTCACCATTCACAAAAAAGTTTGCCTCATCACTGAACATAATGTTCTGTGTAAACTGAGGGTCCTGTTCCAATTTTTGTTTTGCCCATTCTGCAAATTCAGTGCGCCGATCTGGGTCATCCTAATATCCGCCGAAGGGATGTTTGACTGATGCCACTCTCAAGTGACATGCGGCGAGTTCTACGCTGTGGGCTCTTGCTGAATGAAGCTAGGACAGCCACTGATGTTTCTTCATTAATGACAGTTTTCTTGAGTCCACATTTTGGCAAATCCAACACTGAACCTGTTTCACGAAATTTGGCAAGCAGTTTGCTAACTGTAGCATGGGAGATGGGTGGTCTCGTAGGGTGTCTTGCATTGAAATCTGCTGAAATGACCTGGGTACTGCGTTCATCAAACATCAACACAATTTCTATCCGCTCCTCATGTGTTAACCTCTGCGACATGTCAATGGCTGTAAACAAAGAGAAACTTGTAAGTAACTCATGAAAGAATAAAGTTACGTTAAAACCAAGCACACCATTGTTTTTCTTATGAAATTCTCAATAAGTCTGATGTGTCACATGACCCTTTTCCCAATGAAAAAAATAAAGTTGGATCCAAAATGGCTGACTTCAAAATGGCCACCATGGTCACCACCCATCTGGAAAAGTTTTCCCCCTCCAATATACTAATATGCCACAAACAGGAAGTTGATATCACCAACCATTCCCATTTAATTTAGGTGTATCCATATAAATGGCCCACCCTGTAGTGTCCTCTCCAATTTACTGCCCATTTATCATACAACAGTATATCCACCTCCCAATCCAAAAATAGATATCATCTAATCCTTTGTATTACTTGGATATTTGGGTTATTGTTGTGGATTTATCACTGCTAAAATCAGTAGAAATTACACCTGAATTACATTGTATGGCAGTAATGACATTGTGTCACCTTGTAAAAGGTTTCAGAGGTCAAGGTAGATAATTAAAGTCCATTTCATCTATATGCTAATGAATTGGCTGCGTGACCTGGTCTGGTCCCTTTAAATAACATCTGCTGCTCCTGTTGATGACACCACGGAATGTTGTGGTTTCTGGCTCCGCCCCCTTGCATTATGACATCACACACATTATATAAGGAGCTGCAGAGACAACATTCCATCTGAAAGTTGCAGTTATTGGAGAGAGAGGTAAGTCGGCTCTATGTCACCTCTTGTTGTGTCCTTCATTCTCTTCTTTCATCTATTTCTCATTTATTTTTTATTCATTAAGGATTCTTTATTCTATATAATACAACAGGTCCAAAATAAATACTGAACCCCTCAGATTAGGTGACGTCCATGTTTTACAGCATTTCTTCCAATAGTAAAGACAGATACATCCCGTCACATCCTATATATCCAAGTGCAGAAATGACAGTGATTTACCGATTCTCCATCACATCTTATTGGTTTCTGACTTACTTGCTCATCACATCCATAGAATAGTTATAGAATAATTATAATTGAAAGAATCCCCTCAGCCATAACTGGAACACAACAACTTCTCAATTTTTGGGCCATGTATTGTTTTACAATCATTCAAATCTGGGAGATTAACGTTATATCCTGTAAAGCGAACACATGTAACCTGAAGATGCAGTAATTATGTAATTGTCTGGTGTTATTGAGACATATAGTGATATACAATCCAGATCAAAAATTTAAATCCAACCAATATTGGGAAATACCTGTACAACACCAATGTATATACATATTAGCTCCATATATAGTGAAACTATTTAAATAGTTCCCCATATTGGTAGGATTCCTATTGTTTGATCTCTAGTGTATTGAGCAATGCACTTCAATGGAAGCTGGCAGTAACAGCCACCACTTGGAAGATCACGGAATGTTGGGGTTGTTGATTCCGCCCCCATTAGATACTTCATGTGATGACACTGAATGTTATGGTTGTTAGCTCTGCCCACATTAGCTCTTATTTTTCATGTCATGGAATGTTCTCGTTGCTGGTTTTGCCCCCATCATCTACTATTTGTAATGTTTTGGTTGTTGGTCCCTGATTTGGCACCCAGATAAGCCAAGCTGAAGGATGATGATAATGGACTTTATCTTGTTACCTCATGAACATTCTTGGTGTTGCCCCTCAGGAGGTGGCCAGTTGACATTTACTTGTGTTCAACTATATAAAGTGTGCTGCTTATCTGATGGTTAGTGCTGCGCTCACTCATTACTAGTGATGGGCGAGCACTAAAATGCTCGGGTGCTCATTGCTTGAGCCAAGCACATTCGAATACTCGGTTGCTCGACTCGAGCAATGAGCCCAATGTAAGTCTATGGGAAATTCAAGCATTTTTCAGGCGGGTCTTCTATACTGTTATTGCATATGCAGTGAGTGGCAGGTCTGCCCAAAATTTGGAAACACCCCAATACCCCTTTGAAAATTTGGATGCACCCCAATACCCCTTTGAAAATTTGGACGCACCCCAAAACCCCTTTGAAGAGACTTAGAGGATGTTCCCATAATTAGGAAGTGGGTCTCCCATACTGTTTGCCTATGCAGTGAATGCAAGGGTTGCCAAAAATTTGGAGGCACTCCAATGCCCCTTGGAAGAGACGTGGAGGTCAGAGGGCCTCCTGAAAACAATGTTCCCATTATTAGGAAGTGGGTCTCCCATTGTGTTTGTCTATGCAGTGAATTCAAGGGTTGCCAAAAATGGGCACTCGGCATGATGGGAGGAAGGAGGTTCAGGGTGAAGAATATGTGGTCCAGACTCACGGCTACTGAGAATTGACCGTGTGGAAGACAGGGTGGTGGTGGTGGTGGCTAAGTGACTGGAAGCATTATCTGCTATCCAACCAATAACCTTTTCACACTGCTCTGTATTCAATAGTGGTGTTCTGCGGTCCCCTATTAATTGGGACAGGAAGGTCGAGCGAGAAGATGTGGGTGTTTGTTGTGGCACAATTTCAGATTGCCCACGACCTTGGCCTCTGCATGCACCATCACATCAACTTCCCCGTCCCTTGCCACGTGCCTTGCCCATCTTAAATGAAGGACAATATCTTCCACGCTCACTACAAATGGCTGAATTTGGAGCGAACTTATATGTGATCCGTGTGACGGACAAACCACAGTTTTAAATAGCTGGCCTGTAGGTGACTATTTTGAACAGCAAACTTGTGTCAATAGCTTCACTGACACACTGAAATTTTTTTAATGGAGGCCAGAAATGGCAGTATTTTCAGTGCAAATATATATGATCTGTGCGACGGACAAATCACAGTTTTAAATAGCTGGACCTGGCTGTATTCTGCAATGCCAACAAGCAAATATCGCAGAAAAACGGTGTTCTCTGGTTTGCATTTTAAGCAAATAATGAGGATTAAGATCCAAAATAAAATTATTCCTGGCCACTGAGACCTGGGCCTATTTCTAGAAATATTTAACAGCAGCAGCAGCAGCAGACAAAACTGGAATAGAGCCTCTTGTGCTATATGCACTGCAGTCTGCTATATACACTGCCTGCCTGATATCTCTGCAGATGGATTAGTCCTCAGAAGGAATGTTTGTTGAGATGGATATGTGTCTCTAATATCGTTTTGTATACCTACACTAACTAGAAACAAGAAAATCTCTCCCTAGCTCAGCAGCACCTCTCCCTACACTGTCTGATTCTGGAGTGACTGTGACAAGCACGGCGGTGCCAGTTCTGATATAGACCTGATGACGCTGTGCAGCCATCCAATCACTATAATGCCACAACCACCATGGCTGCAGCATTACAATGAGTGGCAGGCAATCCCTGCATGTTGATTGGCGCTCTAAAGAGCACCATATATGCAGGGAGGGGACCCGAGCGCCCGCCGAGCAACCTGGAAATACTCGTCGAGCGCCGAGCATCTCGAGTAGTGAGATGCTCGAGCGAGCACCGAGCAGTAGCGAGCATGCTCGCTCATCACTACTCATTACATGTAAGTGCATTACTCTGTCTGGGTCTCCTACCACATCCAAAATATATTGAACCCCATATTAGAGCCACCACTCCTGAATTTGTCTCTTCCTATCCTACCCCTGGTATATGGGGAGAGATATCTACTCCTGTGGGAGGGATAGTTTATAGTGGCGTGGATGGAGCACACTTGATCACTCCAAAAAATAAACCAGGAGGAGATAGACAGGATGACTGAGGCACAATTGTCACCTCAGGCCTCCACCTATCCTGGACAGGTTGGGAGTTAAACTAGCAAATAAACTAAATAAATATGCTAATATAATGAATGGAATAGTGAAACAATAAGTTCTATTCATACTCTTAATGAGGAGGCTGCTCAGGTTAGGAAGGTAGCCCTTCACAGAATTACCCTTAACTACCTGTTAGCAATTGAAGGTGGAACTTGTGCTGTTATAGCTGAGGAATTCTGCTTCTGGATTGAAGATGCACATGATTAAAATGAGAGAAACATGGACATGGTAAAAGAGCTGCAACAAAAAGCTAGAGACATACATCCAAGGAGGGATGGAATTCCTTCTCCTGGATGGAGTCTATCAGAGTTTGGTTAAACAATATACTCTTAACTTTGCTAAAGCCAATAGTGGTAGTGATAGGATTGATTGTATTCATCTTGATTGCCTGGAAATTATTAATGTGATGTGTTTCTCATTGCAGGAAATGAATTATACTTTGGAATCACTGTCGACACAGACAGAAGAGGACCAATAATATGTCCGCCCCTGATTTTAACCATAGGAAGGATGACACTACAGCTACAGAGGTGACCGTCTGATAGCCTAGCTCGACTACCCACCTCTCCTGAAGACCCTTTCAGCCTTTTGAGACTTGGGTGGAGGACATCATCTCTGAAAATAGGGTCCCAGAGCTGCACCCCAACAGTTTGAGCAGCACTCTCACTCTCCGGAGTGTTTCTTGTGGTGGGATGCAGGTCTGGACAACAGTCGTCTGTCGTCCTTCTATTAGATAGATAGGAATGAATGTATGTGTGTGTATGCTTTAATAAAGATTGAGGAATGCTTAGATGAAATGACAACTATAAGGCAGCCAGGAATGGATGTCAGACATCCCATCATCTATGCAGGCTAGCTGCATACTTCGTGTAGTACGGGCTGTCAAAGGGGTCATTTCACAATAGGCAGGAACATAGGTAGCGCAGGTCTGGACCGCTGTCGTCATCCTATTAGGTAGATAGGAATGAATGTATGTGTGTCTATGCTTTAATACAGATTGAGTGAATGCTTAGATGAAATGGCAACTATAAGGCAGCCAGGAATGGATGTCAGACATCCCATCATCTATGCAGGCTAGCTGTATACTTTGTGTAGTACGGGCTGTCAAAGGGGTCATTTCACAATAGGCAGGAACATAGTTAGCTAGGTTACATAATGTGTAATAATGAAACTATCAAAGGGTGAGGTACTGTGGAAGAAATGACAATTCCATTGTCCTCCCTTTGATCTTAATATCTCTACATTTTGTATAATAATTAGAAAATGTTCAATAAAAACAATTTGAACAAGAAATAGAATATCTTTTCGTGACTCCTTCATGAACATTGTGTATACTAAATACTAAAATACTGTAAGAGCCGCCCCCGGCTGAGCCAAGCTGAAGGGGGAGAATGGACTTTATCTGGTCACTTCATGAACATTCTTGATGTTGTCCCTCAGGAGGGGCCAGTTGGCATTGTAGATGTGTATAACCTTATAAAATGTGCTGCTTATCTGATGGTTAGTGCTGCGCTCACTCATTACATGTAAGTGCATTACTCAGTCACTAAGCGCTCGCTCACACAGTCATCGATTCTCTCATGCGAGAGAATAGGGCCGATTATGCTGATGTCACTTGGAGCAAACTCTGTCAGAGTTTGAGCCAAGTGTAATCTTAGGCCACGTTCACACATACAGTATTTGGTCAGTATTTTACATTAGTATTTATAAGCCAAAACCAGGAGTGGAACAATCAGAGGAAAAGTATCATAGACACATGTGCACCACTTCTGCATTTTTCACCCACTCCTGGTTTTGGCTTACAAATGCTGATATAAAATACTGACCAAATACTGAACATGTGAACGTTGCCTTAGTGTGATCTAACTCTGTTGCATAAGAGAATCGTATCATAGGTGCGGAAAAGACAGAGAACTTTTTAGTTCTCCATCTTCTCTATTCTCTGTGTCCACGGTAATGGGACTGCACTTGGATGACATCCGAGTGCAGTCTGATATTTTACAAGCATGCTACAATTTTTTTTCTCATGCCGTATCTACATGAGAAAAAAATTGCAGATCTGCACTGCCCCGTATTATAACATTGGGCCTACTGCTACCTGATAAAACATCGGATAGCACTCAGCTATGTTATATTGTCCTGTGAGCGGGCCCTTATTGTAATAAACTAACTTTCTTTTCCCTTGCAACAGCTGTCATAACATTGGTTTATTATCCAAACATGACCCCCGTCTATTACTGAGAGCTGTAGAAGACCATGTACACTCCAGCAGTAATCACTTACATTTCCTTTGTGTAATATGATTAGAGTTGAGCCACCCCCCCGTAGTGTTCAGGTTCGGTTCGGTTCGTAGAACACCGGTATGTTCGCCGAACTGTTCGTCGAACACCGTTAAAACCAATGGCAGGCAAACAAAAACACATAGAAACACATAGAAAACACCTTCAAAGGTGTCCAAAAGCTGACAAACTGCTCAGAAGACACAACTAACACATGGAAAAGTGACAAGTACATATAGTCATGCGAAAAGAAAAGAGGTGGAGGAGTTAAAGGAGGGGGAGACACAGATATAGGCATGTCATGCCCTTCTAAAATCAAGAAAGGCTGGAGTAAAAATCTAAAATCAGCCTACCAACACCCAGACGTCGTGACAAGAAAATTAAAAAAAGAAATATCTTTAGGTAGAATGGCGGTTCCATGCAGAACACTTTCCTTACAAGACGTAGTGGTATCCCCGTTGGGAGTCGTGCCAAAAACGGAACCCAATACATTCGGACTAATCCACCATTTGTCATATCCAAGGGGCAGGTCAGTAAACGACAACATCAACGTGGAACCAGGTACAGTAGTATATACTGTACATCCTTTGACAAGGCAATCAGGCGGGTCAAGAAGTTGGGAAGGGCCACCCTAATGTCCAAAACAGACGTTGAGGGGTCGCCTATTGGGCTGCTTCTGGGAAGGAGTATACTATATAGATCGCTGTTTGCCCATGGGGTGCTCCAGATCCTGCTCGCTATTTGAGGCGTTTAGTTGCTTCCTCGAATGGGTTGTCATGGACGTTTCTAAGGGGGCACATATTATCCATTACCTCGACAACTTCTTATGCCTGGGCCCAAAAGATTCACCACAGTGTGAATACACGCGGCAGTCCACCTGTGAGAAGGAGAGAGCTGGAGGGAGAGCGGACACCACAGAGCCGAGGAGTTACATTGATGACATCTTAATAATCTGGACTGAGTCTGAACGAGAACTTCTAAATTTCCATGACGAATTCAATACATTTCATCCCACCATAAACTTGACATTGGACTACTCAAAAACGGAAATCAACTTCCTGGATATCACCATAAAAATTCAAAATGGTTCAATCCAGACCTCGGTGTATTGGAAACCTATTGACCATCCCACACACCTCAGACGGGGACAGCTGTCACCCAAAATACATTAAAAAGTCCATCGTCTACAGTCAGGCCCTTAGATATAATTGTATCTGTTCCAGCCCAAAGGACAGGGATAACCACTTAAACCATGTTAAAAAAGACAATTTTAAATCAAGGCTACCACCCCACCTCCTTTGATGATCAGATCATTAGGGCCACAAGGATCCCTAGAAGTCAATTACTTCAATACGGAGAAAAAGAGGAAAATAATTGTCTTCCTCTGGTGGTGACCTACAACCCACAGCTTGAGGTACTAAGAAAAACTGCTAAAAAACATCATATCCTAGGGTTTGGAGCGGATGGATTCTCTTTCAGGACTCACCTGATTTTCATGACCTATTCTAATAGTTTCAACAGATGCTTGCGATTGGGTTCATAATTAGTCACAACGGCATAAGGACCCCCCCTCCCACTCTCCCTTGACCCTCTGTCTTTTCTTCTCTCTTTTCTCCCTCCTTTTCTTTTTTCGTTTTATATGGGCTTTTCAGATACAATATAGAAATTGCCTCAACATATGATCCTCTTATAGGCGGATATCTTATAAACATTATATTGTTCAATACACTATCATTTGAATTGTTATTTGAAAAAAGTGACACCATTTGAACTTTGGACATATTTTATATGTCTATTTTGTTATATTTTCTTCAAAGTCGAATACAAAACAATACATTTTTTCTTGATCTGCAAACTGTAAAATGTAGCATCGGCGTCTCTGCCCCGTTCTAGGCAGAGACGCCGTCCCTCTCACCTCCCCGCTTCTGGCGCGGCGTCCTCCAGCGCTTCTCTCCCCGCTGCTTCCGGCACGCGCTCCTTCCCCGGCAGTGTGCTTAGGGCGCGCGCGCGCGCGCTCCCCCTCTCTTAAAGGGACCGCGCGCGCCGTCCTAAGGAGTCCCCGGCCAATTGCCGGAGGACCTCCCATATAAAAGGCACCTCCTCCAAAATGGAGGTGCCCGAGCAATGTTGTAGCACTGTTCACTACTCTGCTTCAGCCCTCAGGTCCCGTTGCCAGTTACCTGCCAGATACCTGCCAGATTCCTGCCAGTCTGCTGTCTTATTCCTGCCTGATATCCTACTACCTGCCTGCTAGCCTGAGGTCCGACGGTCTGCCTTCCAACTCCTGTCAGTCTGTCTAAGGACCGGCTTGCCCGCTCACCTGGGAGCGCACATCTTCTACCTGCCTGCTTGCCTGAGGTCCGACGGTCTGCCTTCCAACTCCTGTCAGTCTGTCTAAGGACCAGCTTGCCCGCTCACCTGGGAGCGCTCATCTGCTGCCTGTCTGCTAGCCTACCTGGAGGCTCTGCCGTCACGTGCTGTGACCACCCGCCTGTCCAGAGACTCCTGCCCGCTCACCTGGGAGCGCTCATCTGCTACCTGTCTGTTGGTCTTCCTGGAGGCTCCGCCGTCACATGCTGTGACCACCCGTTTGTCCAGAGACTCTCGCCTGCTCACCTGGGAGCTCACGTCTATCATCAGCCGCCACAGGTCGTACCAATCCTTTACCCAGAGACTGCCCCGGTCACTTGCCGTGACCTCCTGCCCGTTCATCCAGAGACTGCCCCGGTCACTTGCCGTGACCTCCTGCCCGTTCATCCAGAGACTGCTCCGGTCACTTGCCGTGACCTCCTGCCCGTTCATCCAGAGACTGCCCCGGTCACTTGCCGTGACCTCCTGTCCGTTCATTCAGAGACTGTCCCGGTCACCTGCTGTGACTGCCTGCCCGTCTACCCGGGTCGCCACCCGCTCCCTTACAAGGACCGCCCCCTTGTATAGTAGCTCAGAGGTTCCGCCTCCCAGACCCGTTACATAAAATGATTCATAATTAATTCTTAATTGATGTTTAATTGATATTTAATAAAACAGATTGAATATAAAAACCTCATATCCTATACAAAAGTGATTGGCATAATTATAAAAGGAGAAGAAAAGGAAAAATGTGTTTGAAAGCACTCAGGATCACCAAAAATACAAATAAATAATAATATTGAAGTTTATTAAACAAAGAAAAAAACAAAACAATTAAAAACACTTAAAGGGAATCTGTCATTCCCTGGGACCTATCAGACCACTAATATGGGCATACAGGTGATAGAAATGTGAATCTATACTTACCTGTATGGCCCATATTGGCGGTCTTGTGGCTGTGAAATTGCTTTTTATTACTTGTGGGTTATGCTGTGTTTCTGTCCGGGGGACGGGAAGAAATCCCACCTACTTTTTTAATTAAAATATTTCTCCCCTCCCCTGCACGTCACAGAGCCCTGTGACGTGCAGTACCCATGGCCGGATCCTGCGCCTGCTCACTTGACCTGTTATTTCCCTGCCGTCTGTGTACAAGTGTAGAGCAGGGATCTAGTGCGCAGGCGCCGGGAAGTCAGAGTGACTCACCTGCGCACAAGTTCCCTGCTCTACACTTGTAGATCCGGCCATGGGAACTGTGACGGGCAGGGGAGGTGAGAAATATCTTAATTAAACTGTGACGGGCAGGGGAGGTGAGAAATATTTTAATTAAACAAGTAGGTGGGATTTCTTCCCGTCCCCCGGACGGGAGCACAGCGTAACCAACAAGTAATAAAAAGCAATTTCACAGCCGCAAGACTGCTAATATGGGACATACAGGTAAGTATAATACCTCATCTAATTGATACATATAAATATCAAACAACCTCCTCCTATGTATCAGGTGCCAAAATATCTAAAGCTACTCTGGACAAGCAGTTTGTGACGCCCTCCCTGAGCCGTTTGGGGGGTGTACTCAGACGGAGGGCCGGTGGTATGGTGTGGTGGGATGTCGTCGTGGCCGTGGCCCGATCCGTGCCCAGGGCTGTCACAATAAAAAGATGGGCTTTTGGATGAGTGGTTGTTCGACTACGCCACCTGTGGTTTCTGGTGAAGGCCACCAGCACTGCAACAGTCCTCTGAGGCTGATGTTCTGGCAGCTTGGTTGGTACTACTCCCCACAGGTGGAGCGGCGCCTCAGGGCAGCGTAAGAAGAGAGAGGGGGTATACAGAGTAGAGCGCTGGCGGGTGCAGAGCCGCGGAGGAATGAACAGTCAGAGGCAGTAATTGAAGTCATCCAAGTCTTTACTCACAGTTGTGCTTTCTCAGCTCAGAGCTTCTCTCTGCTGTCACACGGCGAGCTGTGGCCGCCAGGGTGGGGTTTAGCACACTCCGGGTACTTCAGGTGCACTTGACAGGACCCCCGCTCTAGCGTGTTCCTCTCTCTGGTTGTACTTGTACTGCCTTGTGTCCCCCACTGAGTCCCGTACAGGTACTGCGATGTCCTATATGGGTAACTTGTAGCTCCCGGACAGACTGGGTGCCCTTTTTGGTGACTGTGGTGTGAACGTGGCGTTAGGCAGGGTCCCTCTGGATAAACGCAGATTAAGGAATACAGGTGGCAACTCTGCTCCGTCCGTATCCCCCTGGGATCCATTTAAGCCTCCAGACTTTTCTGACAGGGACGTGAAGTGCAAAGTCAGATAATCGGGGACCGGTACCCCCTCTTGCGGCAGGGTCTCTCTGGAAGGGCCAGAATAAAGGTTGCAGGTGGCAACTCCACTCCGTCCGCACCCCCCTGAGATCCTTTTGCCTGTGGAGCTTTTCTCCTCTGCTCCCCTCCTGGGCCTTCTTGGTTGGACTCTGACTGGGGACAGAGCCGGCTATAACTCAACTCTGCCCCAATCCCCCGTCTCGAGGCCTGAGACCGGGAACCGCAGGCCCCTGAGCCGGCCGCAGCCTTGTGCTGTCAGACCGTCTCAAAGACTCACGACTAAAGACACGGTTATAAAATTGGCCTCTGATTATTTATGATTCTATTAAGTGCTACAGTAAAGTGCTTCCTCCACGCTCACTCACTACATGGTTCCCCCTGACTATTGGTTCCCCCCAACTCCTCTATTCGAGGTCGGGGCAGCACTATGGTGCTTTAGACCTCCCTGCAGCACGGGAGTGGTGTAGTGTTGAGTGTGTGGTTGGGGTCCTGTGTGGTGCTCCATCCTTACCTCGGAGAGGAGATACCACACCTCGTTCTGAGGTGCTGTACCCCTGTGGCGACTGAACCCTCAGGGGCGCCACATTCCCCCCTGGTGAAACACAGCACGTCCGCGGGCTGCAATAGAGTAAAAGATTGGTACATTTCAAACATTCAAAAAATTTTAAATGCTTTGTAAACAATAAACAATCTTCCCTTTATGGGAGGCTCAGATACTTTAACGTTACAGGATATATGGTATAAACATATTCAACATTAAAGAGACATTATGCATGTAGAAAAATATTATAGAAAAAGTGTTAGCTCAGCAGCATGAGGGACCTGTCCAAAACCCTCAACGTAAGCCCTGGGGTGGCTGCAGGGCATGAAGATCCCGAGTTGGACCTCCAGTAGAGCCACAACCAGACAGGTTTTGCTTCTGAGGTCAGAGGTAGAGATGATTTCGCATAAAACCAATAGGGGGCACCTAAATAGGTGCAAACTATGTACAATGTTAGTCTGTCTGCTGCTCAATGTCCGCAGGGACAAATGTTTGTTTCAGATAAACCGGGTGTAAAGACGAGCATGAAAACAAATAAAAGTTCACACAACAGGGAGGTGTATCCGCCGGGGCTGCTCAACAGTGGGATCCCCACCGGGGAAAAGGCTCGTGCTTGCCGACGGAGCCTGACCGGTCCTCTGTGACCAGGTGCGTGGGAGCATCTTCTTTAAACACCCTGTGGACATCCAGGGCATACCACCCACGCTCCCCGTGGTGGCGGGTGAAGGACACCAGATCACCCGGGTAGAGATTCCGGCCAGGGTGGCCCTGCTCCAGCTACAGCTCGACGTCCCGCCGGTTGACGAAGACGTCCCAGTTAAACTGTGGGCTACGGATGAAGCCCCATCCTGCCTCCTGGTGGAAGCGCACGATAAGGCCTTCCTCCCGGGGGCTTGGACGGATGGCCTCCTCCTGATGGTCCTTTGTTTTAGCAGCTTTGGCGTGCACCTCCAGGCGCTCACAGCGGATCCTCCTCTCTCGCCGCTCCTTCTCGAGCTGGAGGAGCTCCTTACGGCAGAACTGCTCCCACCTCCGCGCTTCAGACAGGGTCTCCCGGAGGAAGCCCATCAGGTCCCCCCCCCTGGTTGTCCCAGGAAACTCTTCTGCCGCCAGGCAGGCGACCGGAGGTGCAGGCAGCGGCAATAACAGGGGGCGTTGCTGGCCCTCAATTGGTGTGGACCGGTCCGGGTTGGGGAAGGTGTGCACCCAGGAGAGTGCAGGGTTCTCCGGATTGGGAGTCGGGAGGCATAGTAGGCCTCCGGGAGTGGCGGTGGCTTGGGCCTCGACCTCCAGAGCCATGAGTTGCACCCAAACGATGGCGCCCGGGGACAGGGGTGACGGCAGGAGATCTAGGAGGGCTTCGGTGCATCCCGCGCCCGGGATAGGGGTTTCGGCCTTACCCGCTCTTGGGCTGCACAGGGCCTCCTGGGCTTCCTCCGCCTGGGCTGGGGCCTCAGTAGTCAGGCGCGACGAGCTTTGGTGGCAGGCCTTGATCTTGCGCAGCACCTCTTCCCTCCATTCGGCAGCGGCCAGTTGTTGGGTCTCTTCGACCCTCCGGGTCAGATCCTGCGTTTCACCGCGGAGGAACTCGGCCTCCTCCACGGTCAGGTGTATTCCCTCCATAGTGAGGGAGGTGGCAGCTGGTGGGCCAGCGACGGAGGGCATCTCCTTCGCGGCGTCCATCTCTGCTGCAGGGTGCGGTCTCTCTGGACTTGTTGTGGCTACACCCTGTCTCCTCCTCCTTTTGGGGCGGCTCCAGGGCGGCTGGCTGACGGGCACTCCTTGGGACGTCCCATCCATCTTGACGGACACTAATATGCGGACAGTCTCTGATGCAAGGGGCGGTCTGTATTTTTGGCGCCATTGGGGAGCCAGGCCCACGATAGGAGGTCTTAGGTGGCTGTCGTTTTTGCACATAATGGCGTCCGTTGTTCTTGGGCGGACGCCACATTGAGTGTATAAAGACAGTCTTTTGTGAAACGCGCACAGTACCCGGCGGCAATGGGGATTAACTTCTTCCGTTGCTGCGGGCACGCAATCCTGCCGACTACGCCATGTTTGTGATGCCCTCCCTGAGCCGTTTGGGGGGTGTACTCGGATGGCGGGCCGGTGGTATGTTGTGGCGGGATGTTGTCGTGGCCGTGGCCCGGTCCGTGCCCAGCGCTGTCACAATAAAAAGATGGGCTTTTGGATGAGTGGTTGTTCGACTACGCCACCTGTGGTTTCTGGTGAAGGCCACCAGCACTGCAACAGTCCTCTGAGGCTGATGTTCTGGCAGCCTGGTTGGTACTACTCCCCACAGGTGGAGCGGCGCATCAGGGCAGCGTAAGAAGAGAGAGGGGGTATACAGAGTAGAGCGTTGGCGGGTGCAGAGCCGCGGAGGAATGAACAGTCAGAGGCAGTAATTGAAGTCATCCAAGTCTTTACTCACAGTTCTGCTTTCTCAGCTCAGAGCTTCTCTCTGCTGTCACACGGCGAGCTGCGGCCGCCAGGGTGGGGTTCAGCACACTCCGGGTAGTTCAGGTGCACTTGACAGGACGCACGCTCTAGTGTGTTCCTCTCTCTGGTTGTACTTGTACCGCCTTGTGTCCCCCACTGAGTCCCGTACAGGTACTGCGATGTCCTATATGGGTAACTTGTAGCTCCAGGACCGACTGGGTGCCCTTTTTGGTGACTGTGGTGTGAACGTGGCGTTAGGCCGGGTCCCTCTGGATAAACGCAGATTAAGGAATACAGGTGGCGACTCCGCTCTGTCCGTATCCCCCTGGGATCCACTTAAGCCTCCAGACTTTTCTGACAGGAACGTGAAGTGCAAAGTCAGATAATCGGGGACCGGTAGCCCTTCTTGCGGCAGGGTCTCTCTGGCAGGGCCAGAATAAGGGTTGCAGGTGGCGACTCCGCTCCGTCCGCACCCCCCTCAGATCCTTTTGCCTGTGGAGCTTTTCTCCTCTGCTCCCCTCCTGGGCCTTCTTGGTTGGACTCTGACCGGGGACAGAGCCGGCTATAACTCAACTCTGACCCAATCCCCCGTCTCGAGGCCTGAGACCGGGAACCGCAGACCCCTGAGCCGGCCGCAGCCTTGTGCTGTCAGACCGTCCCAAAGACCCAAGACTAAAGACACGGTTATAAAAATGGCCTCTGATTATATATGATTCTATTAAGTGCTAAAGTAAAGTGCTTCCTCCACCCTCACTCACTATATGGTTCCCCCTGACTTTTGGTTACCCCCAACTCCTCTATTCTGGGTCGAGGCAGCACTATGGTGCTTTAGACCCCCCTGCAGAACAAGATTGGTGTAGTGTTGAGTGTGTGGTTGGGGTCCTGTGTGGTGCTCCATCCTTACCTCGGAGAGGAGATACCACACCTCGTTCTGAGATGCAGTACCCCTGTGGCGACTGAACCCTCAAGGGCGCCACAAATGTAACACCAAATGTGTAAAGAGGGTCCAATGCCCCTGCAATATCCAAGTCCAGTTCAATCTATTTTAGCTAGCACATATAAAGAACATCTATGCATAGGTATAAATAGCAATTGAAAAAAAGTGCATGTGACAGGGGGCAATGTAGAAAATTAATAATGCCAGCAAATCCAAAGTTCATATAAAAGCACAGGTCTAGTAGTTCAAAGCTCAAATAGTCTATAGTAGAAAAAGACCTGTACTGAAACACAGTCTACCTGTTAGTAGACAGCACAGAACCCACTTATACAATACAAGCAGAATGGTTGCTGATAGACCTGTGCATCATCAGTGGCTTCTGGTAGACCTGTACATGATCAAATGGATGAGGGAAGAGCCTGTTCTCCTGTTATGTATATGCTCCTGCCCCAGCATCAGCACATCAAACTCCATAAAACAGACACATTACCTTTGCAGATGATTTTTTTGTGTTTACCAGTGTAATCAGACCCAAATTTAAAATAATGCTTTGTAAAAATAATATCAAGAAGTCACATCAAAACTCCAATCTTCATATCAGATCCAGTGTTATCTTGATATAATTTATTACGTATAATAGTAAATCCTTTATCATCTTGAACACAAGTATATCAACTTTTTAAATCTAAAGAACAAATCAAAGTGACTTCTGAGATATCCAGAGTATTAATACACTGCAAAAATCATTTGTAGCTAATGATAGGTGCATTTGTATCCTTATATCAAGATAAGTCTTTGTCTAATGCCAAGATGTCTCATGTTCTATGGACTTTGATTAAAATTTGGGCAAACAAGTCCTTGTGAACTTAGGGTTAAAATATTGATTCTTCAGTCTATATTTAATGCTATCGCCATTATTTTTTACTAGGTGGATGGCATTGAATTGAAGTAAAAAGAATATTGCATAATTATTTACCTATCATTAGAACGAGGGACTGGAGATTTCCATTCCTAATCACAATCCACTGCTCTTCTTGGCACAATATATGCATCTGCATCATGTGCACATAAGTATTGGAAGACGACCACCATACCAACTACCACTGCATAAACTAAACTACTATCAGTTCCCAGTGGAGACGTGGCTGTGCTAATTTCATCTTATAATTTATTTATGTTAGTGAACAAACCTTGATTGTGAGAAAAGTAAAATGCGATTCCGCAGCTGCCAATTCAGAGATGGAGACTAGGCCAGCAATATCCAATCACTCCACTGGCAGAACAGGCTACAATATATCAACATAATTCATTTCTGGCATTCAGAAAATATTTGGGAGCAGAATTGTAAAGATTAATGTAGGATTTAGTTTGGAGTGGATATTTATTGTAAGAAACAAACATGATGTGAGTCATGTCTTAAAATCATTTCACTTTAAAGTAATTTTTCTTAAATGGTCACTGTGCTTTCAGACCACTAGATCTCATTTGATGTATTATGGGCAAAAACCCAAAGAGATGAACTTTAATATAAGTTGGTGTGCATGCAGCATGTAAGCGTGTGTTCACACTGGCCACCAAACAGACAAAACCCAAGATAAAAACATAATAAGCAAATACCCCGCAGTAAATAGATAAATATCAATAGTGCATGAAAATAATATAGGATGCTTAATTAACATAATTTTGATTTAAAAAAAAAGTAAAAGCCACCCCACACGTCAAGGTGACCCTATTCGGGACAGTCCTAACCTCTATTATTAAAAGCTTACCATTTGTCAAGTGACGTACATTTGAATAAGTCCAATATGACTAACCAGATTAATTACAGGTTTTGGTATAAATTATATTACCACATGTTAAACAATTTACCAGTTGGTGCAGTAGATTCTAAGAAAACCAACAGATGCAGCATTGATGATCTGCATGTTTTGAGTCTGTGTATTTGAATAATTAATTGAAAGGCGGTGTGTTCAAAATAATAGCAGTGTGGAGTTCAATTAGTGAGGTCAATCATTCTGTGAAAAAACAGCTGTGAATCAGGTGGCCCTTATTTAAGGGTGAAGCAAGTATTTGTGTACATTTCTCCTTGAAAGCCTGATAAATATGGTTCGTTCGAGACATTGTTCAGAAGAAATGCGTACTTTGATTAAAAAGTTGATTGGAGAGGGTAAAAGTTATAAAGAAGTGCAGACAATGATAGGCTGTTCAGCTAAAATGATCTGCAATGCTTTAAATGGAAGACTACCATTCGAATGAGAAAAAAGGAAAGGATGATCCAGCATATCAGGCTAGTTTCTTAAAATAAAACATAGCTTTTATTGTGCTCATTAAAACATTGCTACACATCAATTGTCCATGTGGTGCACTACAAGGATCAGGACCTACGCGTTTCAACGTTTAAGTCTTAATCAGTTGTGTATTTACCATTCGAATGGATCGAATGATAGTCAGAATGGCAAAGGCTCAGCTAATGATCAGCTCCAGGAGATCAAAGACAGTCTTAAGTTACCTGTGAGTACTGTGACAGTTAGAAGACGTCTGTGTGAAGCAAATTTCTTAGCAAGAAGTCCCTGCAAAAAGTACGAAAAGTGGACAGTAGAAGATTGGAAATGGGTGATTTGGAGTAATGAGACGAAAGTCAATAGACTAGGCTCTGATGAGTGCAAATAGGTCTGGAAAAGTTGTGATGTATATACCACCATGTGCGAACCCAGAGGCTGCTGGGGATGTGTTGTCAGGGGTGATGGCCCGGCTTCAGACTAAACACCCAAACTCTCTAACTGTAATTTCTGGGGATTTCAATCGAGTGAAGATCTCATCTGCAATACCAAAGTTCTATCAATATGTCAAATGTCCTACACGGGACAACAACACACTGGATCTCCTCTTTGCTAATGTTAAGAATGCTTATTCATCGGCTGCATTACCCCCCCTGGGGAAATCTGACCACAACCTCATACTATTGTCTCCTGCTTACCAACCAGATGTCCGCAAACAACCAGTGACAATTAAAAAGATAAGGAAGTGGTGTCCAGCAGCAGAGGAGGCGTTACAAGACTGCTTTGATTGTACAGACTGGGAGGTGTTGTGTACCATGAAAGAGAATTGTGATGTTAATGAGATTACTGGCAGAGTTACTGATTACATCAACTTCTGTATGGACATTGTAGTACCTGTTCAAGAGATTCGGTGTATGCAAACAATAAGCCTTGGATTACAAAAGAGTTGAAACATTTACTAAACATGAAAAAACTGGCTTTTAAAAGGAGGGACAAGGAGGCGTTGAAAATTATACAGCGAGACCTAAAGGGGAAAATTAAGATTGCCCGTGAGGCATTCAGAGTTAAATTAGAAAATCAATTTGCACAAAAAAGCTCCAGAGAGGTGTGGGCTGGAATGAAGCTAGTGGACTGGGTTTAAGGCAAGGTCGGAGCAGGGGGGTGGTGGACTTAGAATGGCTAATGAAATGAATGAGTTCTTCAATATATTCAGCAATAAAGGTGCGGTAGCAGCAGGGAAGGGGGAGGAGGCCGGGGAACAACTAGCTAAATTAACAGGGGGTGAAATAGATCATTTCTCGGTCTCCAAAAATGACGTGAGGGACCAGTTTAGTAAGCTGGCCATTGGCAAAGCAGCAGGGCCTGACGGTCTCAGTCCACGTGTCCTCAGAGTGTGTGCAAATGAGTTGTGTACTGTCTTCCAGCATCTCTTTAACCAGAGCTTACAATCAAAGAGAGTACCAGTGCTATGGAAGACTTCCTGCCTGGTGCCGGTTCCCAAGACTACCTTCCCGGCTTCCCCGGGGGACTATAGACCGGTGGCCTTAACATCGCATGCGATGAAGTCCTTGGAGAGAATAGTACTTGCTCACTTGTGTCCGAGGGTGATGGCGCATACTGATGCTCTTCAGTTTGCGTACCGGCAGGGACTGGGGGTGGACGATGCTGTAGCGTCTCTGCTACAAACAGTACATTCCTTTTTGGACAATGATGGAACCACAGTGCGTGCTTTGTTCTTTGATTTCTCTAGTGCGTTCAACACATTACAGCCACTCTTACTGCGTGGAAAGTTGATTAAAATGGTGGTGGATGAGGGACTTGTGAATTGGATAATTGACTACCTGTCGGATAGGCCACAGTTTGTTAGGTGGGGGACGGCTACATCAGATAGTGTACTGAGCAGTGTCGGAGCCCCGCAGGGAACAGTGCTGTCGCCATTCCTCTTTACATTGTACACAGCTGACTTTCAGTATAAATCAGACCGTTGTCACCTCCAGAAGTACTCGGATGACTCTGTGATAGTTGGCGGTATTGGGAAGGACCAAGATGAAGAGGAATATAGAAGGGTGGTTGCGGACTTTGTAGTATGGTGCCAGGCTAACCATCTAGAACTAAATGTTAAGAAAACCAGGGAGTTGGTGATGAGCTATGGAAGGTGCAAGAAGGTATGCCTACCTGTTACCAATGACGGTCAGGATGTGGAGATGGTGGACAGTTTCAAATATTTGGGGGTTTACCTGGATAGCAAGCTAGACTGGAAGTGCCACATGGAGAAGGTCTACAAGAAGGGGATGAGTAGATTGTACTTCCTAAGGAAGTTAAGGTCTTTTAATGTGTGTGGCAAAATGCTTGAGGTGTTCTACCAATCCATTGTGGCTAGTGCCACCTTTGCGGCAATAATTTGCTGGGGTAACAGTGTGCGTGTTGCTGACGCCAACAAGCTCAACAAACTTATAAAGAAAAAAAAACCAGGCAATGTGAACTGAGGTCTAAGATGGTAGACATGCAAGAAATAGGAGCATGTTCACACTAGCAAAAAAGAAACAAAACCTACAAAAGACAAAAGACAAAAATATATCTCATACCCTACCATCATTATATATAAATGTAAAGCAAAGTTGCATAATAAATATAGGGTACTTAGTGAACTATTTTTGATCAAAAAAAGTATACAAGCCGTCCCACCAACGGCAAGGTGACCCTAAATTGGGACGGTACCTATACTGCCTATATTAAAAACCTTACTGTATATCAAAGTTGAAGCAATGCATATAAAAGGGTAGACAAATAGGACCGGGTCCCAACTCCAGACCACCCAGGCCCGTGGTAAGCTACATATATACCAGTCAGCTCAACAAAGGGGATGCCACACCCTTAAATTGCACAGAATGCAAACAAGACAAAAAAACAGGCAATGTGAACTGAGGTCTAAGATGGTAGACATGCAAGAAATAGGAGCATGTTCACACTAGCAAAAAAGAAACAAAACCTACAAAAGACAAAAGATAAAAATATATCTCATACCCTACCATCATTATATATAAATGTAAAGCAAAGTTGCATAATAAATATAGGGTACTTAGTGAACTATTTTTGATCAAAAAAAGTATACAAGCCGTCTCACCAGCGGCAAGGTGACCCTAAATTGGGACGGTACCTATACTGCCTATATTAAAAACCTTACTGTATATCAAAGTTGAAGCAATGCATATAAAAGGGTAGACAAATAGGACCGGGTCCCAACTCCAGACCACCCAGGCCCGTGGTAAGCTACATATATACCAGTCAGCTCAACAAAGGGGATGCCACACCCTTAAATTGCACAGAATGCAAACAAGACAAAAAAACAGGCAATGTGAACTGAGGTCTAAGATGGTAGACATGCAAGAAATAGGAGCATGTTCACACTAGCAAAAAAGAAACAAAACCTACAAAAGACAAAAGACAAAAATATATCTCATACCCTACCATCATTATATATAAATGTAAAGCAAAGTTGCATAATAAATATAGGGTACTTAGTGAACTATTTTTGATCAAAAAAAGTATACAAGCCGTCCCACCAGCGGCAAGGTGACCCTAAATTGGGACGGTACCTATACTGCCTATATTAAAAACCTTACTGTATATCAAAGTTGAAGCAATGCATATAAAAGGGTAGACAAATAGGACCGGGTCCCAACTCCAGACCACCCAGGCCCGTGGTAAGCTACATATATACCAGTCAGCTCAACAAAGGGGATGCCACACCCTTAAATTGCACAGAATGCAAACAAGACAAAAAAACAGGCAATGTGAACTGAGGTCTAAGATGGTAGACATGCAAGAAATAGGAGCATGTTCACACTAGCAAAAAAGAAACAAAACCTACAAAAGACAAAAGACAAAAATATATCTCATACCCTACCATCATTATATATAAATGTAAAGCAAAGTTGCATAATAAATATAGGGTACTTAGTGAACTATTTTTGATCAAAAAAAGTATACAAGCCGTCCCACCAGCGGCAAGGTGACCCTAAATTGGGACGGTACCTATACTGCCTATATTAAAAACCTTACTGTATATCAAAGTTGAAGCAATGCATATAAAAGGGTAGACAAATAGGACCGGGTCCCAACTCCAGACCACCCAGGCCCGTGGTAAGCTACATATATACCAGTCAGCTCAACAAAGGGGATGCCACACCCTTAAATTGCACAGAATGCAAACAAGACAAAAAACCAGGCAATGTGAACTGAGGTCTAAGATGGTAGACTGAGGTCTAAGATGACTGGTATATATGTAGCTTACCACGGGCCTGGGTGGTCTGGAGTTGGGACCCGGTCCTATTTGTCTACCCTTTTATATGCATTGCTTCAACTTTGATATACAGTAAGGTTTTTAATATAGGCAGTATAGGTACCGTCCCAATTTAGGGTCACCTTGCCGCTGGTGGGACGGCTTGTATACTTTTTTTGATCAAAAATAGTTCACTAAGTACCCTATATTTATTATGCAACTTTGCTTTACATTTATATATAATGATGGTAGGGTATGAGATATATTTTTGTCTTTTGTCTTTTGTAGGTTTTGTTTCTTTTTTGCTAGTGTGAACATGCTCCTATTTCTTGCATGTCTACCATCTTAGACCTCAGTTCACATTGCCTGGTTTTTTGTCTTGTTTGCATTCTGTGCAATTTAAGGGTGTGGCATCCCCTTTGTTGAGCTGACTGGTATATATGTAGCTTACCACGGGCCTGGGTGGTCTGGAGTTGGGACCCGGTCCTATTTGTCTACCCTTTTATATGCATTGCTTCAACTTTGATATACAGTAAGGTTTTTAATATAGGCAGTATAGGTACCGTCCCAATTTAGGGTCACCTTGCCGCTGGTGGGACGGCTTGTATACTTTTTTTGATCAAAAATAGTTCACTAAGTACCCTATATTTATTATGCAACTTTGCTTTACATTTATATATAATGATGGTAGGGTATGAGATATATTTTTGTCTTTTGTCTTTTGTAGGTTTTGTTTCTTTTTTGCTAGTGTGAACATGCTCCTATTTCTTGCATGTCTACCATCTTAGACCTCAGTTCACATTGCCTGTTTTTTTGTCTTGTTTGCATTCTGTGCAATTTAAGGGTGTGGCATCCCCTTTGTTGAGCTGACTGGTATATATGTAGCTTACCACGGGCCTGGGTGGTCTGGAGTTGGGACCCGGTCCTATTTGTCTACCCTTTTATATGCATTGCTTCAACTTTGATATACAGTAAGGTTTTTAATATAGGCAGTATAGGTACCGTCCCAATTTAGGGTCACCTTGACGCTGGTGGGACGGCTTGTATACTTTTTTTGATCAAAAATAGTTCACTAAGTACCCTATATTTATTATGCAACTTTGCTTTACATTTATATATAATGATGGTAGGGTATGAGATATATTTTTGTCTTTTGTCTTTTGTAGGTTTTGTTTCTTTTTTGCTAGTGTGAACATGCTCCTATTTCTTGCATGTCTACCATCTTAGACCTCAGTTCACATTGCCTGTTTTTTTGTCTTGTTTGCATTCTGTGCAATTTAAGGGTGTGGCATCCCCTTTGTTGAGCTGACTGGTATATATGTAGCTTACCACGGGCCTGGGTGGTCTGGAGTTGGGACCCGGTCCTATTTGTCTACCCTTTTATATGCATTGCTTCAACTTTGATATACAGTAAGGTTTTTAATATAGGCAGTATAGGTACCGTCCCAATTTAGGGTCACCTTGCCGCTGGTGGGACGGCTTGTATACTTTTTTTGATCAAAAATAGTTCACTAAGCACCCTATATTTATTATGCAACTTTGCTTTACATTTATATATAATGATGGTAGGGTATGAGATATATTTTTGTCTTTTGTCTTTTGTAGGTTTTGTTTCTTTTTTGCTAGTGTGAACATGCTCCTATTTCTTGCATGTCTACCATCTTAGACCTCAGTTCACATTGCCTGTTTTTTTGTCTTGTTTGCATTCTGTGCAATTTAAGGGTGTGGCATCCCCTTTGTTGAGCTGACTGGTATATATGTAGCTTACCACGGGCCTGGGTGGTCTGGAGTTGGGACCCGGTCCTATTTGTCTACCCTTTTATATGCATTGCTTCAACTTTGATATACAGTAAGGTTTTTAATATAGGCAGTATAGGTACCGTCCCAATTTAGGGTCACCTTGCCGCTGGTGGGACGGCTTGTATACTTTTTTTGATCAAAAATAGTTCACTAAGTACCCTATATTTATTATGCAACTTTGCTTTACATTTATATATAATGATGGTAGGGTATGAGATATATTTTTGTCTTTAAACTTATAAAGAAGGCTAGCGCGACGGTGGGCCTACAGCTTGGGACTTTTGAAGAGGTGGTAGAGGATAGGATTAAGAAGAAGTGCAGAGCTATAATGGGCAACAACACACACCCGCTTTATGAACTGTTTGCGAAACAGAAGAGCACATTCAGCAATTGCCTAATACAACTAAGGTGTAAAAAGGAAAAATACAGGAGATCGTTTGTTCCAACAGCTATGGGGGTGTTTAACAAATGTCTGAAAAGCAATGTCTAAAGCATTCCAAATGTTATGTTATCATATGTGTCATGTTCGAGATCTGTGTTCTGCTGCTGTGATACCGCAATTTCCTCCGGGATAAATAAAGTATATCTTATCTTATCTTATCTTATCTTATCTTATCTTAAAAAACAAGGTAAAAAGGGGCTAACGGATTGAGAAATTGAAGGAACTGTCAAGTTCAGTGGAAGAAGCCTGATGATATGGGGTTGTTTCACAGCCAAAGCCATTGGATATTTCACCATGATCAATGGTGGTCTCAGTGCTGAGCTATATATTGAAAAACTTGGCATTCATATGACTCAAATAGATTCTTTATCAAATTTTAATAGGGGAAATGAAGTACAAAAAAAAAGTAAAAACGTTTCGGTCACAGTTGACGTTCATTAGTGTACTAAAATAAAATACAAGTGTGAGGTCACAGTAAAAATAGTCATGTATCAAAGGGAAAATAACAATGACAATATCAGTAAACAACAGGAATCAACACATGTCAATGGGTACAAAGGGATGGGGACAAACATTGGCCCTCAACATGCTAACTGTTATATGTCCACATTTGAGGACAGGGTTGTCTACCCCAACCCTTTGTACAAATCACAATCCATTTTATGGAAACGTTATATAGATGATATATTCTGCATATGGGGGGGCACGCCCAAGACCCTTAATGAATTTTTTGCTACAATCAATGCCGCCTGGGATGGACTGCGAGTCACCATTTTCTTGAGCACAGACTCAATTCATTTCTAGACACCATGAGCCTTAAAGATAAAGATGGCCAACTTTCCTCTGATCTTTATATTAAACCTACTGACCGAAACGGACTATTGCACTACAACAGCCTACATCCTAAATCAACTATCACCTCAGTCCCCAAGTCCCAATTCCATCGTGTCAGAGGCACTGGCAGTAATCCCTCCACCTGTGACATTAGACTCAAGGAGATGCAACAAAAATTTGAGGAAACGGGCTATCCTCTTGACTTGTTACAACAATCCATGCAATCTCCAATTTGTACACGCACCCCAACATCTAACCGGATCCCGTTTGTACATAAATACCATCCGGCAGCATTCATACTCCATAAAAAAATCTGACAACACTGGAACATTCTTAAAAGCGCCTATCCATCTGTACCTGAATTAAATTATCCTTCCCTCCCATGTTTCAAAAGAGACCCTAATATTAAAGATCGTCTCATCCATGCCGATTTTGGCATGGCAAAAAGCTCGCCATGCCAGGGGTTTCTGGAGACACCAAAGACTGGTACGTTCCCTTGTCATCAGTGCTACCAATGTGGCAACATTCTCCGTGGGAGCACCATATATCATCCTCACTTGGGTAAACAATATCCCATCAAAGATTATCACATGATTAATTCCACTTTTGAAGTATGCCTCATCAAGTGCCCCTGTGGCCTTATTTATATAGGTAAAATGACCCAGCCCATTAGGGATCGTATTTCTAAGCACAAGTCCACCATACGCTAAAAGAATTTGCTGCTCCCATTACCATACCATTTTGCATCGGCCAATCATTCAGTGTTTCAATTGAAATTTCAGGTGATTGAGCATGTCCCTCCACCACGACGTGGAGGGGACTGCATTCGCATGCTCAAATACAGGGAGGCCTACTGGATACACAAATTGCAATCTTTAAGTCCTAGAGGTCTTAACAGGGAATTTGACCTCCTCTTGTACACTTGAACGGTTCATAGTTGTGATTACTCCGACATTGTTCTACTTAAAGCCCCCTACATGTTTTGTAATAATCTCTTTGAGACTTGTTCCTGTGCCATCACTGTCTCAGCAATGTATATGACCCAATTATGCTAGTTTTTGACTCTGACCATAAGAATTTCCAGTGAATATGTTCGATTCCATTATGATGGTTCTCCCTGAAGATAACTTGATATAAGGAATAGTATTTGCATAAGTACTGATTGATCTATTCATATGTCTAACATATACCTTGTTATTTTCTAGAATCTGCCTTAACATCCACATTTCCCCTCCTGATTCCCATCCTACACCTCCGGACCATCCCTTACAACCTTGGTTCCACCCATTCTTGTCATCTCCAGTAATGGACGCTATCTGTAGCACTGTGGAACGCATAATATCGGTGGTGGAATGCACTCGGTGCGTCACCTCCGCCCATGTGATCCACCGACATCCAATAAGACCTGTCGACGTCATCGTGGCGTCATTTCCGGTCTCGCAGGTTAGGACCTGCAGGACCGGAAATGACACCACGATGACTGGAGCACATCCACGGCGTATGCATCACACTGACACCAATCCTGGGCTCCTAATTGCCTCTAGATTCTGCCCAATCTCTATTTAAATGCCCTTCTAGCATTTCTCTCCTGGCGCCAAAAGGAGCAAACGGTGGATACCGTGCTCCCACTGCCAGGACTTCCTCTTCCACTTTCAGTTTGCACTAGGGGTATTTTTTTCCCCTGCTTCTACCATTCCTGCTATTAGACTGGTACTTCCATTAAATCTATATACTCACCTTCTTTATGTATCCAGAGCTACCGCTCCTTTGGACACCTGTCCATTACAGGCTCACCGGTTACAATTTACTGGTATGCTTTTCATCCTTTTTTCTTTTTCCTTCCCCTTTTTCCCTGTCCCCATCCCTTTGTACCCATTGACATGTGTTGATTCCTGTCGTTTACTGATATTGTCATTGTTATATTCACTTTGATACATGACTATTTTTACTGTGACCTCACACTTGTACCACCATTTATTTCTGTTTTGTTATTTTATTTTGGTACACTGATGAAGGTTAACTGTGACCGAAACATTTACTTTTATTTTTTGTACTTCATTTCCCCTATTAAAATTTGATAAAGAATCTATTTGAGTCATATGAGTGCCAAGTTTTTCAATATAGACTATTGGCTTTGGACCTTACTTGTGCACCAACCCACTCCAGGAGTGCGGTAGTTTTTTGTATACTCAGTGCTGAGTTATGTGTGAGTATCCAACAAGACAAGTTACTTTGCACACTCCAGTACTATGGGTATGAATAGGATGACATAGTGTTCCAGCAGGACAAAGACCAGAAGCATACATCGAGATTGGCGAAAAAATGGTTCAATGACAATGAAGTAGAGGTGCTGGATTAGCCTCCACAGTCCCCAGACCTCAACCCAATTGAACCCTTATGGGTAGAGTTGAAGAAAAAACTGTATACATACCCAAGTGAGTCGACCAGTATGCACCAACTTTGGGAATGTGTAGAAGAGACCTGGGATCAGATTTTGGTCAAGACATAATTGAATCTGATCAAGAGCATGCCCAGAAGGATTCAGGTAGTGTTGAAAGACAAAAATGGATTTATAAAATATTTAAACAATAATAAAAATTTTAATTTAGATTTTTAGGAGCAAAACAGTAACAATGCAGTGACATGACAAGAATCTGCATAACTAATCATAGGCAAAATAGTCGCAAGTCAAATTTATGTATGAGATAGCCAAGATGATTGTCTATAAAATAATGGTAGTCTCATGTTCGAAATATTAGTGGATAGTGAGATATAGAGCATGAAAGTCAAAAGTTCAAAACATTGTTACCCTTTTGCTCATCACTGTATATATAGCGCTGTCCTCAGTAGTGTAGCTACCAGGAGGGCAGAGGGTGAGGTCACCCCAGACCCCTGAATCAGAGAGGCCCACCCGAATCTTACACCACTCCAAACTGTATCTGTGTGGGCAGCACACCAATACAGTTCATCTTTACATTCTGAATGGCCTCACTATCTTTGCACCCCATATACTATACAATACCATCAATTTTTGTGTTCCAACAGTCTTAGAGGGATCTATCCACTGTGGGTTAGTGTCAGACCAATAGCGGTGGTTTTGTTTGTTAACTTCACCATTCACAAAAAAGTTTGCCTCATCACTGAACATAATGTTCTGTTTAAACTGAGGGTCCTGTTCCAATTTTTGTTTTGCCCATTCTGCAAATTCAGTGCGCCGATCTGGGTCATCCTAATATCCGCCGAAGGGATGTTTGACTGATGCCACTCTCCAGTGACATGCGGCGAGTTCTACGCTGTGGGCTCTTGCTGAATGAAGCTAGGACAGCCACTGATGTTTCTTCATTAATGACAGTTTTCTTGAGTCCACATTTTGGCAAATCCAACACTGAACCTGTTTCACGAAATTTGGCAAGCAGTTTGCTAACTGTAGCATGGGAGATGGGTGGTCTCGTAGGGTGTCTTGCATTGAAATCTGCTGAAATGACCCGGGTACTGCGTTCAACAAACATCAACACAATTTCTATCCGCTCCTCATGTGTTAACCTCTGCGACATGGCTGTAAACAAAGAGAAACTTGTAAGTAACTCATGAAAGAATAAAGTTACGCTAAAATCAAGCACACCATTGTTTTTCTTATGAAATTCTCAATAAGTCTGATGTGTCACATGACCCTTTTCCCATTGAAAAAATAAAGTTGGATCCAAAATGGCTGACTTCAAAATGGCCACCATGGTCACCACCCATCTGGAAAAGTTTTCCCCCTCCGATATACTAATATGCCACAAACAGGAAGTTGATATCACCAACCATTCCCATTTAATTTAGGTGTATCCATATAAATGGCCCACCCTGTAGTGTCCTCTCCAATTTACTGCCCATTTATCATACAACAGTATATCCACCTCCCAATCCAACCATAGATATCATCTAATCCTTTGTATTACTTGGATATTTGGGTTATTGTTGTGGATTTATCACTGCTAAAATCAGTAGAAATTACACCTGAATTACATTGTATGGCAGTAATGACATTGTGTCACCTTGTAAAAGGTTTCAGAGGTCAAGGTAGATAATTAAAGTCCATTTCATCTATATGCTAATGAATTGGCTGCGTGGCCTGGTCTGGTCCCTTTAAATAACATCTGCTGCTCCTGTTGATGACACCACGGAATGTTGTGGTTTCTGGCTCCGCCCCCTTGCATTATGACATCACACACATTATATAAGGAGCTGCAGAGACAACATTCCATCTGAAAGTTGCAGTTATTGGAGAGAGAGGTAAGTCGGCTCTATGTCACCTCTTGTTGTGTCCTTCATTCTCTTCTTTCATTTATTTCTCATTTATTTTTTATTCATTAAGGATTCTTTATTCTATATAATACAACAGGTCCAAAATGAATACTGAACCCCTCAGATTAGGTGACGTCCATGTTTTACAGCATTTCTTCCAATAGTAAAGACAGATACATCCCGTCACATCCTATATATCCAAGTGCAGAAATGACAGTGATTTACCGATTCTCCATCACATCTTATTGGTTTCTGACTTACTTGCTCATCGCATCCATAGAATAGTTATAGAATAATTATAATTGAAAGAATCCCCTCAGCCATAACTGGAACACAACAACTTCTCAATTTTTGGGCCATGTATTGTTTTACAATCATTCAAATCTGGGAGATGAACGTTATATCCTGTAAAGCGAACACATGTAACCTGAAGATGCAGTAATTATGTAATTGTCTGGTGTTATTGAGACATATAGTGATATACAATCCAGATCAAAAATTTAAATCCAACCAATATTGGGAAATACCTGTACAACACCAATGTATATACATATTAGCTCCATATATAGTGAAACTATTTAAATAGTTCCCCATATTGGTAGGATTCCTATTGTTTGATCTCTAGTGTATTGAGCAATGCACTTCAATGGAAGCTGGCAGTAACAGCCACCACTTGGAAGATCACGGAATGTTGGGGTTGTTGATTCCGCCCCCATTAGATACTTCATGTGATGTCACTGAATGTTATGGTTGTTAGCTCTGCCCACATTAGCTCTTATTTTTCATGTCATGGAATGTTCTCGTTGCTGGTTTTGCCCCCATCATCTACTATTTGTAATGTTTTGGTGGTTGGTCCCTGATTTGGCACCCAAATAAGCCAAGCTGAAGGATGATGATAATGGACTTTATCTTGTTACCTCATGAACATTCTTGGTGTTGCCCCTCAGGAGGTGGCCAGTTGACATTTACTTGTGTTCAACTATATAAAGTGTGCTGCTTATCTGATGGTTAGTGCTGCGCTCACTCATTACTAGTGATGGGCGAGCACTAAAATGCTCGGGTGCTCATTGCTTGAGCCAAGCACATTCGAATACTCGGTTGCTCGACTCGAGCAATGAGCCCAATGTAAGTCTATGGGAAATTCAAGCATTTTTCAGGCGGTTCCCTCCGGCGATCTGCAGAGGGCCTAAAAATTGCCCAAATCGAAGGGAACAGTGCTTAAATGGCATGGGAACAGCATGGGGAAGACCCCTGGAAGCATTTCTGACTCCCAAGTCACTGCTGCCAACAATGTTGTCAGAGGTATTACGCCACTTTTGCGGATACACAATAAAACACAAAAACGAAACCAAAATGGATTTTCCTGGGAAATATGTTAAGGAACATCCTTTCCATGGTAATGACTTGTATATAAGGCACAATAAATAACCAAAAAACAAAAATACTCCTCCACATCTTGGTTTATGTTCACAAGTAGCGTTTTTGATGCGTTTTTGCACTTTTGCATTGCTTTCAACCGTGACAAATGCATTCACCGGGAAATGTCATTTTGACATTTTACAACCTTATCTGGCCATGTGGTGTGTGAGACATGATCAGACATATCCTGTTTCATTTATGAAGGAGGGACTCTGAAAGTCACAAAGCCTATTTTTATAGGGCCATCAGGCAGCCTTTACTACTTTTAAAGGGTCAGCAGTCGGCCCTCGCTATTCTTAAAGAGCCATCAGCCGGCTATGCTTTGTCATTCCCATTACTAAAGATTGGGTCTTCTATACTGTTATTGCATATGCAGTGAGTGGCAGGTCTGCCCAAAATTTGGATACACCCCAATACCCCTTTGAAAATTTGGATGCACCCCAATACCCCTTTGAAAATTTGGACGCACCCCAAAACCCCTTTGAAGAGACTTAGAGGATGTTCCCATAATTAGGAAGTGGGTCTCCCATACTGTTTGCCTATGCAGTGAATGCAAGGGTTGCCAAAAATTTGGAGGCACTCCAATGCCCCTTGGAAGAGACGTGGAGGTCAGAGGGCCTCCTGAAAACAATGTTCCCATTATTAGGAAGTGGGTCTCCCATTGTGTTTGTCTATGCAGTGAATTCAAGGGTTGCCAAAAATGGGCACTCGGCATGATGGGAGGAAGGAGGTTCAGGGTGAAGAATATGTGGTCCAGACTCACGGCTACTGAGAATTGACCGTGTGGAAGACAGGGTGGTGGTGGTGGTGGCTAAGTGACTGGAAGCATTATCTGCTATCCAACCAATAACCTTTTCACACTGCTCTGTATTCAATAGTGGTGTTCTGCGGTCCCCTATTAATTGGGACAGGAAGGTCGAGCGAGAAGATGTGGGTGTTTGTTGTGGCACAATTTCAGATTGCCCACGACCTTGGCCTCTGCATGCACCATCACATCAACTTCCCCGTCCCTTGCCACGTGCCTTGCCCATCTTAAATGAAGGACAATATCTTCCACGCTCACCACAAATGGCTGAATTTGGAGCGAACTTATATGTGATCCGTGTGACGGACAAACCACAGTTTTAAATAGCTGGCCTGTAGGTGACTATTTTGAACAGCAAACTTGTGTCAATAGCTTCACTGACACACTGAAATTTTTTTAATGGAGGCCAGAAATGGCAGTATTTTCAGTGCAAATATATGTGATCTGTGCGACGGACAAATCACAGTTTTAAATAGCTGGACCTGGCTGTATTCTGCAATGCCAACAAGCAAATAGCGCAGAATAACGGTGTTCTCTGGTTTGCATTTTAAGCAAATAATGAGGATTAAGATCCAAAATAAAATTATTCCTGGCCACTGAGACCTGGGCCTATTTCTAGAAATATTTAACAGCAGCAGCAGCAGACAAAACTGGAATGGTGCCTCTTGTGCTATATGCACTGCAGTCTGCTATATACACTGCCTGCCTGATATCTCTGCAGATGGATTAGTCCTCAGAAGGACTGTTTGTTGAGATGGATATGTGTCTCTAATATCGTTTTGTATACCTACACTAACTAGAAACAAGAAAATCTCTCCCTAGCTCAGCAGCACCTCTCCCTACACTGTCTGATTCTGGAGTGACTGTGACAAGCACGGCGGTGCCAGTTCTGATATAGACCTGATGACGCTGTGCAGCCATCCAATCACTATAATGCCACAACCACCATGGCTGCAGCATTACAATGAGTGGCAGGCAATCCCTGCATGTTGATTGGCGCTCTAAAGAGCACCATATATGCAGGGAGGGGACCCGAGCGCCCGCCGAGCAACCTGGAAATACTCGTCGAGCGCCGAGCATCTCGAGTAGTGAGATGCTCGAGCGAGCACCGAGCAGTAGCGAGCATGCTCGCTCATCACTACTCGTTACATGTAAGTGCATTACTCTGTCTGGGTCTCCTACCACATCCAAAATATATTGAACCCCATATTAGAGCCACCACTCCTGAATTTGTCTCTTCCTATCCTACCCCTGGTATATGGGGAGAGATATCTACTCCTGTGGGAGGGATAGTTTATAGTGGCGTGGATGGAGCACACTTGATCACTCCAAAAAATAAACCAGGAGGAGATAGACAGGATGACTGAGGCACAATTGTCACCTCAGGCCTCCACCTATCCTGGATAGGTTGGGAGTTAAACTAGCAAATAAACTAAATAAATATGCTAATATAATGAATGGAATACTGAAACAATAAGTTCTATTCATACTCTTAATGAGGAGGCTGCTCAGGTTAGGAAGGTAGCCCTTCACAGAATTACCCTTAACTACCTGTTAGCAATTGAAGGTGGAACTTGTGCTGTTATAGCTGAGGAATTCTGCTTCTGGATTGAAGATGCACATGATTAAAATGAGAGAAACATGGACATGGTAAAAGAGCTGCAACAAAAAGCTAGAGACATACATCCAAGGAGGGATGGAATTCCTTCTCCTGGATGGAGTCTATCAGAGTTTGGTTAAACAATATACTCTTAACTTTGCTAAAGCCAATAGTGGTAGTGATAGGATTGATTGTATTCATCTTGATTGCCTGGAAATTATTAATGTGATGTGTTTCTCATTGCAGGAAATGAATTATACTTTGGAATCACTGTCGACACAGACAGAAGAGGACCAATAATATGTCCGCCCCTGATTTTAACCATAGGAAGGATGACACTACAGCTACAGAGGTGACCGTCTGATAGCCTAGCTCGACTACCCACCTCTCCTGAAGACCCTTTCAGCCTTTTGAGACTTGGGTGGAGGACATCATCTCTGAAAATAGGGTCCCAGAGCTGCACCCCAACAGTTTGAGCAGCACTCTCACTCTCCGGAGTGTTTCTTGTGGTGGGATGCAGGTCTGGACAACAGTCGTCTGTCGTCCTTCTATTAGGTAGATAGGAATGAATGTATGTGTGTGTATGCTTTAATAAAGATTGAGGAATGCTTAGATGAAATGAGAACTATAAGGCAGCCAGGAATGGATGTCAGACATCCCATCATCTATGCAGGCTAGCTGTATACTTTGTGTAGTACGGGCTGTCAAAGGGGTCATTTCACAATAGGCAGGAACATAGGTAGCGCAGGTCTGGACCGCTGTCGTCATCCTATTAGGTAGATAGGAATGAATGTATGTGTGTCTATGCTTTAATACAGATTGAGTGAATGCTTAGATGAAATGGCAACTATAAGGCAGCCAGGAATGGATGTCAGACATCCCATCATCTATGCAGACTAGCTGTATACTTTGTGTAGTACGGGCTGTCAAAGGGGTCATTTCACAATAGGCAGGAACATAGGTAGCTAGGCTACATAATGTGTAATAATGAAACTATCAAAGGGTGAGGTACTGTGGAAGAAATGACAATTCCATTGTCCTCCCTTTGATCTTAATATCTCTACATTTTGTATAATAATTAGAAAATGTTCAATAAAAACAATTTGAACAAGAAATAGAATATCTTTTCGTGACTCCTTCATGAACATTGTGTATACTAAATACTAAAATACTGTAAGAGCCGCCCCCGGCTGAGCCAAGCTGAAGGGGGAGAATGGACTTTATCTGGTCACTTCATGAACATTCTTGATGTTGTCCCTCAGGAGGGGCCAGTTGGCATTGTAGATGTGTATAACCTTATAAAATGTGCTGCTTATCTGATGGTTAGTGCTGCGCTCACTCATTACATGTAAGTGCATTACTCAGTCACTAAGCGCTCGCTCACACAGTCATCGATTCTCTCATGCGAGAGAATAGGGCCGATTATGCTGATGTCACTTGGAGCAAACTCTGTCAGAGTTTGAGCCAAGTGTAATCTTAGGCCACGTTCACACATACAGTATTTGGTCAGTATTTTACATTAGTATTTATAAGCCAAAACCAGGAGTGCAACAATCAGAGGAAAAGTATCATAGACACATGTGCACCACTTCTGCATTTTTCACCCACTCCTGGTTTTGGCTTACAAATGCTGATATAAAATACTGACCAAATACTGAACATGTGAACGTTGCCTTAGTGTGATCTAACTCTGTTGCATAAGAGAATCGTATCATAGGTGCGGAAAAGACAGAGAACTTTTTAGTTCTCCATCTTCTCTATTCTCTGTGTCCACGGTAATGGGACTGCACTTGGATGACATCCGAGTGCAGTCTGATATTTTACAAGCATGCTACAATTTTTTTTCTCATGCCGTATCTACATGAGAAAAAAATTGCAGATCTGCACTGCCCCGTATTATAACATTGGGCCTACTGCTACCTGATAAAACATCGGATAGCACTCAGCTATGTTATATTGTCCTGTGAGCAGGCCCTTATTGTAATAAACTAACTTTCTTTTCCCTTGCAACAGCTGTCATAACATTGGTTTATTATCCAAACATGACCCCCGTCTATTACTGAGAGCTGTAGAAGACCATGTACACTCCAGCAGTAATCACTTACATTTCCTTTGTGTAATATGATTAGAGTTGAGCCACCCCCCCGTAGTGTTCAGGTTCGGTTCGGTTCGTAGAACACCGGTATGTTCGCCGAACTGTTCGTCGAACACCGTTAAAACCAATGGCAGGCAAACAAAAACACATAGAAACACATAGAAAACACCTTCAAAGGTGTCCAAAAGCTGACAAACTGCTCAGAAGACACAACTAACACATGGAAAAGTGACAAGTACATATAGTCATGCGAAAAGAAAAGAGGTGGAGGAGTAAAAGGAGGGGGAGACACAGATATAGGCATGTCATGCCCTTCTAAAATCAAGAAAGGCTGGAGTAAAAATCTAAAATCAGCCTACCAACACCCAGACGTCGTGACAAGAAAATTAAAAAAAGAAATATCTTTAGGTAGAATGGCGGTTCCATTCAGAACACTTTCCTTACAAGACGTAGTGGTATCCCCGTTGGGAGTCGTGCCAAAAACGGAACCCAATACATTCGGACTAATCCACCATTTGTCATATCCAAGGGGCAGGTCAGTAAACGACATCAACGTGGAACCAGGAACAGTAGTATATACTGTACATCCTTTGACAAGGCAATCAGGCGGGTCAAGAAGTTGGGAAGGGCCACCCTAATGGCCAAAACAGACGTTGAGGGGGCGCCTATTGGGCTGCTTCTGGGAAGGAGCATACTATATAGATCGCTGTTTGCCCATGGGGTGCTCCAGATCCTGCTCACTATTTGAGGCGTTTAGTTGCTTCCTCGAATGGGTTGTCATGGACGTTTCTAAGGGGGCACATATTATCCATTACCTCGACAACTTCTTATGCCTGGGCCCAAAAGATTCACCACAGTGTGAATACACGCGGCAGTCCACCTGTGAGAAGGAGAGAGCTGGAGGGAGAGCGGACACCACAGAGCCGAGGAGTTACATTGATGACATCTTAATAATCTGGACTGAGTCTGAACGAGAACTTCTAAATTTCCATGACGAATTCAATACATTTCATCCCACCATAAACTTGACATTGGACTAGTCAAAAACGGAAATCAACTTCCTGGATATCACCATAAAAATTCAAAATGGTTCAATCCAGACCTCGGTGTATTGGAAACCTATTGACCATCCCACACACCTCAGACGGGGACAGCTGTCACCCAAAATACATTAAAAAGTCCATCGTCTACAGTCAGGCCCATAGATATAATTGTATCTGTTCCAGCCCAAAGGACAGGGATGAACACTTAAACCATCTTAAAAAAGACAATTTTAAATCAAGGCTACCACCCCACCTCCTTTGATGATCAGATCATTAGGGCCACAAGGATCCCTAGAAGTCAATTACTTCAATACGGAGAAAAAGAGGAAAATAATTGTCTTCCTCTGGTGGTGACCTACAACCCACAGCTTGAGGTACTAAGAAAAACTGCTAAAAAACATCATATCCTAGGGTTTGGAGCGGATGGATTCTGTTTCAGGACTCACCTGATTTTCATGACCTATTCTAATAGTTTCAACAGATGCTTGCGATTGGGTTCATAATTAGTCACAACGGCATAAGGACCCCCCCCTCCCACTCTCCCTTGACCCTCTGTCTTTTCTTCTCTCTTTTCTCCCTCCTTTTCTTTTTTCTTTTTATATGGGCTTTTCAGATACAATATAGAAATTGCCTCAACATATGATCCTCTTATAGGCGGATATCTTATAAACATTATATTGTTCAATACACTATCATTTGAATTGTTATTTGAAAAAAGTGACACCATTTGAACTTTGGACATTTTTTATATGTCTATTTTGTTATATTTTCTTCAAAGTCGAATACAAAACAATACATTTTTTCTTGATCTGCAAACTGTAAAATGATTCATAATTAATTCTTAATTGATGTTTAATTGATATTTAATAAAACAGATTGAATATAAAAACTTCATATCCTATACAAAAGTGATTGGCATAATTATAAAAGGAGAAGAAAAGAAAAAATGTGTTTGAAAGCACTCAGGATCACCAAAAATACAAATAAATAATAATATTGAAGTTTATTAAACAAAGAAAAAAACAAAACAATTAAAAACACTTAAAGGGAATCTGTCATCCCCTGGGACCTATCAGACCACTAATATGGGCATACAGGTGATAGAAATGTGAATCTATACTTACCTGTATGGCCCATATTGGCGGTCTTGTGCCTGTGAAATTGCTTTTTATTACTTGTGGGTTATGCTGTGTTTCTGTCCGGGGGACGGGAAGAAATCCCACCTACTTTTTTAATTAAAATATTTCTCCCCTCCCCTGCACGTCACAGAGCCCTGTGACGTGCAGTACCCATGGCCGGATCCTGCGCCTGCGCACTTGACCTGTTATTTCCCTGCCGTCTGTGTACAAGTGTAGAGCAGGGATCTAGTGCGCAGGCGCCGGGAAGTCAGAGTGACTCGCCTGCGCACAAGTTCCCTGCTCTACACTTGTAGATCCGGCCATGGGAACTGTGACGGGCAGGGGAGGTGAGAAATATCTTAATTAAACTGTGACGGGCAGGGGAGGTGAGAAATATCTTAATTAAACTGTGACGGGCAGGGGAGGTGAGAAATATTTTAATTAAACAAGTAGGTGGGATTTCTTCCCGCCCCCCGGACGGGAGCACAGCGTAACCAACAAGTAATAAAAAGCAATTTCACAGCCGCAAGACGATAATATGGGACATACAGGTAAGTATAATACCTCATCTAATTGATACATATAAATATCAAACAACCTCCTCCTATGTATCAGGTGCCAAAATATCTAAAGCTACTCTGGACAAGCAGTTTGTGACGCCCTCCCTGAGCCGTTTGGGGGGTGTACTCAGACGGCGGGCCGGTGGTATGGTGTGGTGGGATGTCGTTGTGGCCGTGGCCCGATCCGTGCCCAGGGCTGTCACAATAAAAAGATGGGCTTTTGGATGAATGGTTGTTCGACTACGCCACCTGTGGTTTCTGGTGAAGGCCACCAGCACTGCAACAGTCCTCTGAGGCTGATGTTCTGGCAGCTTGGTTGGTACTACTCCCCACAGATGGAGCGGCGCCTCAGGGCAGCGGAAGAAGAGAGAGGGGGTATACAGAGTAGAGCGCTGGCGGGTGCAGAGCCGCGGAGGAATGAACAGTCAGAGGCAGTAATTGAAGTCATCCAAGTCTTTACTCACAGTTGTGCTTTCTCAGCTCAGAGCTTCTCTCTGCTGTCACACGGCGAGCTGCGGCCGCCAGGGTGGGGTTCAGCACACTCCGGGTAGTTCAGGTGCACTTGACAGGACCCTCGCTCTAGTGTGTTCCTCTCTCTGGTGGTACTTTTACCGCCTTGTGTCCCCCACTGAGTCCCGTACGGGTACTGCGATGTCCTATATGGGTAACTTGTAGCTCCCGGACCGACTGGGTGCCCTTTTTGGTGACTGTGGTGTGAACGTGGCGTTAGGCCGGGTCCCTCTGGATAAACGCAGATTAAGGAATACAGGTGGCGACTCTGCTCCGTCCGTATCCACCTGGGATCCACTTAAGCCTCCAGACTTTTATGACAGAGACGTGAAGTGCAAAGTCAGAAAATCGGGGACCGGTACCCCCTCTTGCGGCAGGGTCTCTCTGGCAGGGCCAGAATAAGGGTTGCAGGTGGCGACTCCGCTCCGTCCGCTCCCCCCAGAGATCCTTTTGCCTGTGGAGCTTTTCTCTTCTGCTCTCCTCCTGGGCCTTCTTGGTTGGACTCTGACCGAGGACAGAGCCGGATATAACTCAACTCTGCCCCAATCCCCCGTCTCGAGGCTATTGGATGAGTGGTTGTTCGACTACGCCACCTGTGGTTTCTGGTGAAGGCCACCAGCACTGCAACAGTCCTCTGAGGCTGATGTTCTGGCAGCTTGGTTGGTACTACTCCCCACAGGTGGAGCGGCGCCTCAGTGCAGCGTAAGAAGAGAGAGGGGGTATACAGAGTAGAGCGCTGGGGGGTGCAGAGCCGCGGAGGAAAGAACAGTCAGAGGCAGTAATTGAAGTCATCCAAGTCTTTACTCACAGTTGTGCTTTCTCAGCTCAGAGCTTCTCTCTGCTGTCACCCGGCGAGCTGCGGCCGCCAGGGTGGGGTTCAGCACACTCCGGGTAGTTCAGGTGCACTTGACAGGACCCACGCTCTAGTGTGTTCCTCTCTCTGGTTGTACTTGTACTGCCTTGTGTCCCCCACTGAGTCCCGTACAGGTACTGCGATGTCCTATATGGGTAACTTGTAGCTCCAGGACCGACTGGGTGCCCTTTTTGGTGACTGTGGTGTGAACGTGGCATTAGGCCGGGTCCCTCTGGATAAACGCAGATTAAGGAATACAGGTGGCGACTCCGCTCTGTCCGTATCCCCCTGGGATCCACTTAAGCCTCCAGACTTTTCTGACAGGAACGTGAAGTGCAAAGTCAGATAATCGGGGACCGGTACCCCTTCTTGCGGCAGAGTCTCTCTGGCAGGGCCAGAATAAGGGTTGCAGGTGGCGACTCCGCTCCGTCCGCACCCCCCTGAGATCCTTTTGCCTGTGGAGCTTTTCTCCTCTGCTCCCCTCCTGGGCCTTCTTGGTTGGACTCTGACCGGGGACAGAGCCGGCTATAACTCAACTCTGACCCAATCCCCCGTCTCGAGGCCTGAGACCGGGAACCGCAGACCCCTGAGCCGGCCGCAGCCTTGTGCTGTCAGACCGTCCCAAAGACCCAAGACTAAAGACACGGTTATAAAAATGGCCTCTGATTATATATGATTCTATTAAGTGCTAAAGTAAAGTGCTTCCTCCACCCTCACTCACTACATGGTTCCCCCTGACTTTTGGTTACCCCCAACTCCTCTATTCTGGGTCGAGGCAGCACTATGGTGCTTTAGACCCCCCTGCAGAACAAGATTGGTGTAGTTTTGAGTGTGTGGTTGGGGTCCTGTGTGGTGCTCCATCCTTACCTCGGAGAGGAGATACCACACCTCGTTCTGAGATGCAGTACCCCTGTGGCGACTGAACCCTCAGGGGCGCCACAAATGTAACACCAAATGTGTAAAGAGGGTCCAATGCCCCTGCAATATCCAAGTCCAGTTCAATCTATTTTAGCTAGCACATATAAAGAACATCTATGCATAGGTATAAATAGCAATTGAAAAAAAGTGCATGTGACAGGGGGCAATGTAGAAAATTAATAATGCCAGCAAATCCAAAGTTCATATAAAAGCACAGGTCTAGTAGTTCAAAGCTCAAATAGTCTATAGTAGAAAAAGACCTGTACTGAAACACAGTCTACCTGTTAGTAGACAGCACAGAACCCACTTATACAATACAAGCAGAATGGTTGCTGATAGACCTGTGCATCATCAGTGGCTTCTGGTAGACCTGTACATGATCAAATGGATGAGGGAAGAGCCTGTTCTCCTGTTATGTATATGCTCCTGCCCCAGCATCAGCACATCAAACTCCATAAAACAGACACATTACCTTTGCAGATGATTTTTTTGTGTTTACCAGTGTAATCAGACCCAAATTTAAAATAATGCTTTGTAAAAATAATATCAAGAAGTCACATCAAAACTCCAATCTTCATATCAGATCCAGTGTTATCTTGATATAATTTATTACGTATAACAGTAAATCCTTTATCATTTTGAACACAAGTATATCAACTTTTTAAATCTAAAGAACAGATCAAAGTGACTTCTGAGATATCCAGAGTATTAATACACTGCAAAAATCATTTGTAGCTAATGATAGGTGCATTTGTATCCTTATATCAAGATAAGTCTTTGTCTAATGCCAAGATGTCTCATGTTCTATGGACTTTGATTAAAATTTGGGCAAACAAGTCCTTGTGAACATAGGGTTAAAATATTGATTCTTCAGTCTATATTTAATGCTATCGCCATTATTTTTTACTAGATGGATGGCATTGAATTGAAGTAAAAAGAATATTGCATAATTATTTACCTATCATTAGAACGAGGGACTGGAGATTTCCATTCCCAATCACAATCCACTGCTCTTCTTGGCACAATATATGCATCTGCATCATGTGCACATAAGTATTGGAAGACGACCACCATACCAACTACCACTGCATAAACTAAACTACTATCAGTTCCCAGTGGAGACGTGGCTGTGCTAATTTCATCTTATAATTTATTTATGTTAGTGAACAAACCTTGATTGTGAGAAAAGTAAAATGCGATTCCGCAGCTGCCAATTCAGAGATGGAGACAAGGCCAGCAATATCCAATCACTCCACTGGCAGAACAGGCTACAATATATCAACATAATTCATTTCTGGCATTCAGAAAATATTTGGGAGCAGAATTGTAAAGATTAATGTAGGATTTAGTTTGGAGTGGATATTTATTGTAAGAAACAAACATGATGTGAGTCATGTCTTAAAATCATTTCACTTTAAAGTAATTTTTCTTAAATGGTCACTGTGCTTTCAGACCACTAGATCTCATTTGATGTATTATGGGCAAAAACCCAAAGAGATGAACTTTAATATAAGATGGTGTGCATGCAGCATGTAAGCGTGTGTTCACACTGGCCACCAAACAGACAAAACCCAAGATAAAAACATAATAAGCAAATACCCCGCAGTAAATAGATAAATATCAATAGTGCATGAAAATAATATAGAATGCTTAATTAACATAATTTTGATTTAAAAAAAAAGTAAAAGCCACCCCACACGTCAAGGTGTCCCTATTCGGGACAGTCCTAACCTCTATTATTAAAAGCTTACCATTTGTCAAGTGACGTACATTTGAATAAGTCCAATATGACTAACCAGATTAATTACAGGTTTTGGTATAAATTATATTACCACATGTCAAACAATTTACCAGTTGGTGCAGTAGATTCTAAGAAAACCAACAGATGCAGCATTGATGATCTACATGTTTTGAGTCTGTGTATTTGAATAATTAATTGAAAGGCGGTGTGTTCAAAATAATAGCAGTGCGGAGTTCAATTAGTGAGGTCAATCATTCTGTGAAGAAACAGCTGTGAATCAGGTGGCCCCTATTTAAGGGTGAAGCAAGTATTTGTGTACATTTCTCCTTGAAAGCCTGATAAATATGGTTCGTTCGAGACATTGTTCAGAAGAAATGCGTACTTTGATTAAAAAGTTGATTGGAGAGGGTAAAAGTTATAAAGAAGTGCAGACAATGATAGGCTGTTCAGCTAAAATGATCTGCAATGCTTTAAAATGGAAGACTACCATTCGAATGAGAAAAAAGGAAAGGATGATCCAGCATATCAGGCTAGTTTCTTAAAATAAAACATAGCTTTTATTGTGCTCATTAAAACATTGCTACACATCAATTGTCCATGTGGTGCACTACAAGGATCAGGACCTACGCGTTTCAACGTTTAAGTCTTAATCAGTTGTGTATTTACCATTCGAATGGATCGAATGATAGTCAGAATGGCAAAGGCTCAGCTAATGATCAGCTCCAGGAGATCAAAGACAGTCTTAAGTTACCTGTGAGTACTGTGACAGTTAGAAGACGCCTGTGTGAAGCTAATTTCTTAGCAAGAAGTCCCTGCAAAAAGTACGAAAAGTGGACAGTAGAAGATTGGAAATGGGTGATTTGGAGTAATGAGACGAAAGTCAATAGACTAGGCTCTGATGAGTGCAAATAGGTCTGGAAAAAACAAGGTAAAAAGGGGCTAACGGATTGAGAAATTGAAGGAACTGTCAAGTTCAGTGGAAGAAGCCTGATGATATGGGGTTGTTTCACAGCCAAAGCCATTGGATATTTCACCATGATCAATGGTGGTCTCAGTGCTGAGCTATATATTGAAAAACTTGGCATTCATATGACTCAAATAGATTCTTTATCAAATTTTAATAGGGGAAATGAAGTACAAAAAAAAAATAAAAACGTTTCGGTCACAGTTGACGTTCATTAGTGTACTAAAATAAAATACAAGTGTGAGGTCACAGTAAAAATAGTCATGTATCAAAGGGAAAATAACAATGACAATATCAGTAAACAACAGGAATCAACACATGTCAATGGGTACAAAGGGATGGGGACAAACATTGCCCCTCCACATGCTAACTGTTATATGTCCACATTTGAGGACAGGGTTGTCTACCCCAACCCTTTGTACAAATCACAATCCATTTTATGGAAACGTTATATAGATGATATATTCTGCATATAGGGGGGCACGCCCAAGACCCTTAATGAATTTTTTGCTACAATCAATGCCGCCTGGGATGGACTGCGAGTCACCATTTTCTTGAGCACAGACTCAATTCATTTCCTAGACACCATGAGCCTTAAAGATAAAGATGGCCAACTTTCCTCTGATCTTTATATTAAACCTACTGACCGAAACGGACTATTGCACTACAACAGCCTACATCCTAAATCCACTATCACCTCAGTCCCCAAGTCCCAATTCCATCGTGTCAGAGGCACTGGCAGTAATCCCTCCACCTGTGACATTAGACTCAAGGAGATCCAACAAAAATTTGAGGAAACGGGCTATCCTCTTGACTTGTTACAACAATCCATGCAATCTCCAATTTGTACACGCACCCCAACATCTAACCGGATCCCGTTTGTACATAAATACCATCCGGCAGCATTCATACCCTAAATCCACTATCACCTCAGTCCCCAAGTCCCAATTCCATCGTGTCAGACGCACTGGCAGTAATCCCTCCACCTGTGACATTAGACTCAAGGAGATGCAACAAAAATTTGAGGAAACGGGCTATCCTCTTGACTTGTTACAACAATCCATGCAATCTCCAATTTGTACACGCACCCCAACATCTAACCGGATCCCGTTTGTACATAAATACCATCCGGCAGCATTCATACTCCATAAAAAAATCTGACAACACTGGAACATTCTTAAAAGCGCCTATCCATCTGTACCTGAATTAAATTATCCTTCCCTCCCATGTTTCAAAAGAGACCCTAATATTAAAGATCGTTTCATCCATGCCGATTTTGGCATGGCAAAAAGCTCGCCATGCCAGGGGTTTCTGGAGACACCAAAGACTGGTACGTTCCCTTGTCATCAGTGCTACCAATGTGGCAACATTCTCCGTGGGAGCACCATATATCATCCTCACTTGGGTAAACAATATCCCATCAAAGATTATCACATGATTAATTCCACTTTTGAAGTATGCCTCATCAAGTGCCCTTGTGGCCTTATTTATATAGGTAAAATGACCCAGCCCATTAGGGATCGTATTTCTAAGCACAAGTCCACCATACGCTAAAAGAATTTGCTGCTCCCATTACTATACCATTTTGCATCGGCCAATCATTCAGTGTTTCAATTGAAATTTCAGGTGATTGAGCATGTCCCTCCACCACGACGTGGAGGGGACTGTTAGAACCTTGCTGTTAGGTTTTTTTTCCTTTGCTGGTCACATGACCTTGTTGGCCTATTTAATCCTGCTCCGCCCTTCTGGCTTTGCTGGACTTCATTGTATATCTACTTTCTAGCTAGCCTGTGCTCTGTATCTAACTCTGTTAGTTTGCTTGGTCTACGGACCTCTAGGTTCTATCTATTTTGTTTGTTCGTCTGTCTGCTACTATTTCTGTTAGGAGGTGTCCCATATTCCTCCCAGTCCTTAGTACTTCTAGGGATTCCCTCCCCAAATCTATAGGTCTCCGTACAGACTAGATTAGGACTTTAGCAGGTCTGATCGCAGGATCAGGTTCCCTGTTACATCGTAGGGATTCAGCTGAGTCTTATAGTAGGGACAGATCTCCTCTCTTTCCTTAGCTTTGGTAGCAGAACATAACAGTAAGTCCAGCCTGTAAATTCTCTAAGGAAAGATTTTTTTTTTGTTCCATCATGGTGTCGGTTCAGGATTTGGCTAAACACCTGCAGGGACTCTCTCTGGAAGTGGCCGAGCTCCGTCAGCACGTGAGTAACTGTCCTGGAGCATATTTCTTGGAACCTAAGGTATGTTTGCCGGATTTATTTTTTGGTGAACATCGAGAATTTTTTTCATTTAAAAATGCTTGCTTATTGTATTTTCGTTTGAGACCCAAGTCCTCTGGGGATGAATCCCAGCGCGTAGGGTTCATAATGTCACTTTTGCGCAAAGAGCCTCAGGAGTGGGCCTTTTCTTTGCAACCTAGTGATACATGCTTCAGATCAGTGGATAGTTTTTTTTCTGCTTTAGGACTATTATATGATGATCCTGACCGTGTGGCATCAGCTGAGACTGAGTTGAGACGTTTAAAACAAGGATCAGGTAATATGGAAAAATATTGTACACATTTTCGTCGTTGGTCCACTCAAACAGGGTGGAACGATTCTGCTCTGAAAAGTCTATTTCTTGCTGGGCTCAGTGAAAAGGTTAAAGACCTGCTAATTGCTTATCCTACACCTGAGGATTTGCAACAGGCTATGCAATTAGCTATACGGGTGGACAGAAGACTGCGTGCTAGGGTTAATGAGAGCAAATCCTCTGCTATGTCAGTTTCTGGTTATGATAATGTGTGTACTAACAGTGGTGAACCGATGGAGATTGGATCGGTGGCACCTCGCTCTCAAGAAAAACACCGTCGTTTTTCAGAAGGCTTGTGTTTCTATTGCGGGAAATCTGGTCATTTGATTAAAGGCTGTGAGCTTCGTATGAAGAAAGAAAAAAAAATGGTCAGTCACGCCCGTATTGCCTGTTTAAATTCCAAGGGTATATTTTTAGCTGCTTCCACGATTGCTCAGGAAAAATTAATGGAATTTCGGGTGTTTGTTGATTGCGGGTCTACACTGAATGTTATTGATGGGGGATTCGTGGAAAAACTCAATTTAAAACCTGAACCTTTATCATCCCCCATTGCTGTGGTTTCTGTGGATGGCTCCCCTTTGAAGAATATTACTCTCAAGGTCAGTGAATTTCCTCTCACTATTAATGGTGTTCACCATGAGAAATTGGATTTGGTAGTGTTGAATAACTTGCCTTCTCCAGTAATATTGGGTTTGCCCTGGTTAAAATTTCACAATCCTGTACTGGATTGGTCTACCAGTGAAATTAAATCCTGGAGCCATAAATGTTATGACAAGTGTTGTAACGGGCGTATTGCAGCTTTGGATAGGGGAGAATTGCCTGTTCCTATTCAGGATTTTTGGAGAGTTTTTTCTGAGAAAGAATCGCAGGTTTTGCCTCCCCATAGAGACTATGATTGTTCTATTGAATTTGTCCCTGGAGCGACTCTTCCTAAAAGTCGTTTATTTAACCTTACTATTCCTGAGAGGAAGGCTTTGGAGGAATACATACAGACAAGTTTGGCCGCCGGTCACATTAGGCCCTCTAAGTCTCCTGTGGCGGTTGGATTTTTTTTTGTAAAAAAAAAGGACGGCGGTTTACGTCCTTGTCTGGATTTTCGTGAGATTAACAAAATTACGGTACGCAATCCTTACCCACTGCCATTGATTCCTGATCTGTTTAACCAGTTATTGGGGGCCAAGTGGTTCTCTAAAATTGACCTTAAGGGGGCATACAATCTGTTGCGCATGAAGGAGGGTGATGAATGGAAGACTGCTTTTAACACTCCTGTGGGTCATTTTGAGAATCTGGTTATGCCTTTTGGTCTTACTAATGCTCCTGCATTTTTTCAGAATCTGATTAATGACATCCTTAGACCTTTGATCGGTAAAAATGTGGTTGTGTATTTGGATGACATTTTGATTTATTCGCCAGATCTGGAGTCTCATTGGCGGAGCGTGCGTGAGGTATTACAGTTATTAATGGACAATTCGCTTTTTGCTAAGCTGGAGAAATGTGAGTTCGCTGTACAGAGAATTAGTTTTTTGGGCTACATTATCTCCAGCAAAGGTTTTGAGATGGATCCGGTTAAGGTTCAGGCTGTGCAGGAATGGCCTAGGCCTATTGGTTTGAAATCAATACAGAGGTTTTTGGGTTTCGCCAATTACTATAGAAAATTCATAAAAAATTTTTCTAGTATTGTCAAACCTCTGACTGATCTCACCAGGAAAGGTGCTGATGCGGTTCAGTGGTCTTCTGAGGCCATTGAAGCTTTTGTGTATCTCAAGGAGAGGTTCACCTCTGCTCCCATCCTTATGCAGCCTGATGTTACTAGGCCGTTTTTGGTTGAGGTTGATGCATCCTCTGTGGGGGTTGGCGCAGTATTGTCTCAGGATAACGGGGATGGATTACATCCCTGTGCATTTTTTTCAAAAAAATTTTCGGAGACTGAATTGAATTACGATATTGGTAATCGGGAATTATTGGCTATTAAACTCGCATTTGAACACTGGCGCCACTTCTTGGAAGGTGCGGAATTTCCCGTTCAGGTTCTTACGGATCATAAAAATCTGATATATCTTGACGCTGCCAAGCGCCTGAATGCCCGTCAGGCTAGGTGGGCACTGTTTTTCTCGCGGTTTAATTTCTCCGTTACTTACATCCCTGGTACTAAGAATGTTAAGGCGGATGCCTTGTCTCGCAGTTTTTCTCCCATAGTCGGTGCTGAGAAAGAGGAAAACATTTTACAAGAAGGTGTTGTGATAGCTGCTTTAGACTCCGTTTTGGAAGATGAGATTCTTAAAGCTCAGGAGAATGCCCCATCTAACACTCCTCATGGGAGGTTGTTTGTGCCTGGGACCTTTAGGAGAGATTTGTTTGTTGAGTGTCACGAATCTCGGTTGGCAGGTCATCCCGGAATCTCTGAGACCAAGAGACTGGTGGGTCGCAGTTTTTGGTGGCCTGGATGGCAGAAGGAAGTCATTAAGTGGGTGCGCCAATGTACTATATGTGCTAGATCTAAGTCCTCACATACTCCTGCTGCGGGGTTGCTTTGTCCTTTGGAGGTCCCCAGTGCTCCTTGGACACATTTGGCTATGGACTTTATAACTGACCTTCCCCCCTCTGAGGGTTTTACTGTCATCTGGGTGGTCGTGGACCGTTTTAGCAAGATGTGTCACTTGGTTCCCTTCGTCAAACTGCCCTGCGCTAAAACTCTCGCTAAGGCCTTTGTCAAGGAAATTGTCAGACTTCATGGCGTTCCTACTGACATTGTTTCTGATAGGGGTCCTCAGTTCGTGGCTCGTTTTTGGCGTGCCTTTTGTGACAGGTTGGGAATTCATTTGTCGTTTTCGTCCGGATATCATCCTGAATCTAATGGCCAGACAGAAAGGAAAAACCAGGATGTTGAGCAGTTCTTGCGTTGTTTTGTGGCAGACAATCAAGAGGGGTGGTCTGAGTTTCTGCCACTTGCCGATTTTGCTCTGAACAATCATACATCTTCTTCTGCTGGTTGTTCGCCTTTTTTTTGTTGTTCTGGGAGACATCCGTCGTTTGGGTCGTTCTCCAAGTTGGGATCTGCCGTGCCTGAGGAGGAGAATTTTTCCGGTGATTTGGAAAGAGTTTGGACGGATGTGCGTGGTAATCTTCAGGAGGCCAACAGAAAATCTAAAGACTACTTTGATAGGAAACGACAGGAGGTTTTGTTCGCTGTTGGTGACATGGTTTGGTTGTCCTCTAGGAATCTGCGGTTGAGGATTCCTTCTAAGAAATTGGGTCCCAAGTTTGTAGGGCCCTTTAAGGTGCTTCAGGTTGTCAACCAATCTGCTGTTAGGTTGGAGGTTCCTACCTCCTGGAGAATTAATCCGGTCTTTCATGTCTCTCTGTTAAAAAAAGCTGTTGTGTCGGATGGTGACGCCTCTGCCTCTGTTCCTCCGGTGGTGGAGGACGGGGAATATGAAATTTCTCGCATCCTTGACTCTAGACGGTATAGAGGTAGTTTGCAGTATCTTGTGGCCTGGAAAGGTTTCGGACCCGAGGATAACTCTTGGGTGAGGTCAGATGATGTTTCCGCGTCCAGACTTATCAGAGCGTTTCACAGGAGATTTCCTGATAAGCCTGGTCCTAGGGGATCCGGAGGATCCTCTTAGAAGGGGGGGTACTGTTAGAACCTTGCTGTTAGGTTTTTTTTCCTTTGCTGGTCACATGACCTTGTTGGCCTATTTAATCCTGCTCCGCCCTTCTGGCTTTGCTGGACTTCATTGTATATCTACTTTCTAGCTAGCCTGTGCTCTGTATCTAACTCTGTTAGTTTGCTTGGTCTACGGACCTCTAGGTTCTATCTATTTTGTTTGTTCGTCTGTCTGCTACTATTTCTGTTAGGAGGTGTCCCATATTCCTCCCAGTCCTTAGTACTTCTAGGGATTCCCTCCCCAAATCTATAGGTCTCCGTACAGACTAGATTAGGACTTTAGCAGGTCTGATCGCAGGATCAGGTTCCCTGTTACATCGTAGGGATTCAGCTGAGTCTTATAGTAGGGACAGATCTCCTCTCTTTCCTTAGCTTTGGTAGCAGAACATAACAGGGACTGTATTCGCATGCTCAAATACAGGGAGGTCTACTGGATACACAAATTGCAATCTTTAAGTCCTAGAGGTCTTAACAGGGAATTTGACCTCCTCTTGTACACTTGAACGGTTCATAGTTGTGATTACTACGACATTGTTCTGCTTAAAGCCCCCTACATGTTTTGTAATAATCTCTTTGAGACTTGTTCCTGTGCCATCACTGTCTCAGCAATGTATATGACCCAATTATGCTAGTTTTTGACTCTGACCATAAGAATTTCCAGTGAATATGTTCGATTCCATTATGATGGTTCTCCCTGAAGATAACTTGATATAAGGAATAGTATTTGCATAAGTACTGATTGATCTATTCATATGTCTAACATATACCTTGTTATTTTCTAGAATCTGCCTTAACATCCACATTTCCTCTCCTGATTCCCATCCTACACCTCCGGACCATCCCTTACAACCTTGGTTCCACCCATTCTTGTCATCCCCAGTAATGGACGCTATCTGTAGCACTGTGGAACGCATAATATCGGTGGTGGAATGCACTCGGTGCGTCACCTCCGCCCATGTGATCCACCGACATCCAATAAGACCTGTCGACGTCATCGAGGCGTCATTTCCGGTCCCGCAGGTTAGGACCTGCAGGACCGGAAATGACACCACGATGACTGGAGCACATCCACGGCGTATGCATCACACTGACACCAATCCTGGGCTCCTAATTGCCTCTAGATTCTGCCCAATCTCTATTTAAATGCCCTTCTAGCATTTCTCTCCTGGCGCCAAAAGGAACAAACGGTGGATACCGTGCTCCCACTGCCAGGACTTCCTCCTCCACTTTCAGTTTGCACTAGAGGTATTTTTTCCCCTGCTTCTACCATTCCTGCTATTAGACTGGTACTTCCATTAAATCTATATACTCACCTTCTTTATATATCCAGAGCTAACGCTCCTTTGGACACCTGTCCATTACAGGCTCACCGGTTACAATTAACTGGTACGTTTTTCATCCTTTTTTCTTTTTCCCTTTTTCCCTGTCCCCATCCCTTTGTACCCATTGACATGTGTTGATTCCTGTCGTTTACTGATATTGTCATTGTTATATTCCCTTTGATACATGACTATTTTTACTGTGACCTCACACTTGTACCACCATTTATTTCTGTTTTGTTATTTTATTTTGGTACACTGATGAAGGTCAACTGTGACCGAAACATTTACTTTTATTTTTTGTACTTCATTTCCCCTATTAAAATTTGATAAAGAATCTATTTGAGTCATATGAGTGCCAAGTTTTTCAATATAGACTATTGGCTTTGGACCTTACTTGTGCACCAACCCACTCCAGGAGTGCGGTAGTTTTTTGTATACTCAGTGCTGAGCTATGTGTGAGTATCCAACAAGACAAGTTACTTTGTACACTCCAGTACTATGGGTATGAATAGGATGACATAGTGTTCCAGCAGGACAAAGACCAGAAGCATACATCGAGATTGGCGAAAAAATGGTTCAATGACAATGAAGTAGAGGTGCTGGATTAGCCTCCACAGTCCCCAGACCTCAGCCCAATTGAACCCTTATGGGTAGAGTTGAGTTGAAGAAAGAACTGTATACATACCCAAGTGAGTAGACCAGTATGCACCAACTTTGGGAATGTGTAGAAGAGACCTGGGATCAGATTTTGGTCAAGACATAATTGAATCTGATCAAGAGCATGCCCAGAAGGATTCAGGTAGTGTTGAAAGACAAAAATGGATTTATAAAATATTTAAACAATAATAAAAATTTAAATTTAGATTTTTAGGAGCAAAACAGTAACAATGCAGTGACATGACAAGAATCTGCATAACTAATCATAGGCAAAATAGTCGCAAGTCAAATTTATGTATGAGATAGCCAAGATGATTGTCTATAAAATAATGGTAGTCTCATGTTCGAAGTAGTAGTGGATAGTGAGATATAGAGCTTGAAAGTCAAAAGTTCAAAACATTGTTACCTTTTGCTCATCACTGTATATATAGCGCTGTCCTCAGTAGTGTAGCTACCAGGAGGGCAGAGGGTGAGGTCGCCCCAGACCCCTGACTCAGAGAGGCCCACCCGAATCTTACACCACTCCAAACTGTATCGGTGTGGGCAGCACACCAATACAGTTAATCTTTACATTCTGAATGGCCCCACTATCTTTGCACCCCATTAACTATACAATACCATCAATTTTTGTGTTCCAACAGTCTTAGAGGGATCTATCCACTGTGGGTTAGTGTCAGACCAATAGCGGTGGTTTTGTTTGTTAACTTCACCATTCACAAAAAAGTTTGCCTCATCACTGAACATAATGTTCTGTGTAAACTGAGGGTCCTGTTCCAATTTTTGTTTTGCCCATTCTGCAAATTCAGTGCGCCGATCTGGGTCATCCTAATATCCGCCGAAGGGATGTTTGATTGATGCCACTCTCCAGTGACATGCGGCGAGTTCTACGCTGTGGGCTCTTGCTGAATGAAGCTAGGACAGCCACTGATGTTTCTTCATTATTGACAGTTTTCTTGAGTCCACATTTTGGCAAATCCAACACTGAACCTGTTTCACGAAATTTGGCAAGAGGTTTGCTAAATGTAGCATGGGAGATGGGTGGTCTCGTAGGGTGTCTTGCATTGAAATCTGCTGAAATGACCCGGGTACTGCGTTCATCAAACATCAACACAATTTCTATCCGCTCCTCACGTGTTAACCTCTGCGACATGTGAATGGCTGTAAACAAAGAGAAACTGGTAAGTAACTCATGAAAGAATAAAGTTACGTTAAAACCAAGCACACCATTGTTTTTCTTATGAAATTCTCAATAAGTCTGATGTGTCACATGACCCTTTTCCCACTGAAAAAAATAAAGTTGGATCCAAAATGGCTGACTTCAAAATGGCCACCATGGTCACCACCCATCTGGAAAAGTTTTCCCCCTCCGATATACTAATATGCCACAAACAGGAAGTTGATATCACCAACCATTCCCATTTAATTTAGGTGTATCCATATAAATGGCCCACCCTGTAGTATCCTCTCCAATTTACTGCCCATTTATCATACAACAGTATATCCACCTCCCAATCCAACCATAGATATCATCTAATCCTTTGTATTACTTGGATATTTGGGTTATTGTTGTGGATTTATCACTGCTAAAATCAGTAGAAATTACACCTGAATTACATTGTATGGCAGTAATGACATTGTGTCACCTTGTAAAAGGTTTCAGAGGTCAAGGTAGATAATTAAAGTCCATTTCATCTATATGCTAATGAATTGGCTGCGTGGCCTGGTCTGGTCCCTTTAAATAACATCTGCTGCTCCTGTTGATGACACCACGGAATGTTGTGGTTTCTGGCTCCGCCTCCTTGCATTATGACATCACACACATTATATAAGGAGCTGTAGAGACAACATTCCATCTGAAAGTTGCAGTTATTGGAGAGAGAGGTAAGTCGGCTCTATGTCACCTCTTGTTGTGTCCTTCATTCTCTTCTTTCATCTATTTCTCATTTATTTTTTATTCATTAAGGATTCTTTATTCTATATAATACAACAGGTCCAAAATAAATACTGAACCCCTCAGATTAGGTGACGTCCATGTTTTACAGCATTTCTTCCAATAGTAAAGACAGATACATCCCGTCATATCCTATATATCCAAGTGCAGAAATGACAGTGATTTACCGATTCTCCATCACATCTTATTGGTTTCTGACTTACTTGCTCATCACATCCATAGAATAGTTATAGAATAATTATAATTGAAAGAATCCCCTCAGCCATAACTGGAACACAACAACTTCTCAATTTTTGGGCCATGTATTGTTTTACAATCATTCAAATCTGGGAGATGAACGTTATATCCTGTAAAGCGAACACATGTAACCTGAAGATGCAGTAATTATGTAATTGTCTGGTGTTATTGAGACATATAGTGATATACAATCCAGATCAACCAATATTGGGAAATACCTGTACAACACCAATGTATATACATATTGGCTCCATATATAGTGAAACTATTTAAATAGTTCCCCATATTGGTAGGATTCCTATTGTTTGATCTCTAGTGTATTGAGCAATGCACTTCAATGGAAGCTGGCAGTAACAGCCACCACTTGGAAGATCACGGAATGTTGGGGTTGTTGATTCCGCCCCCATTAGTTACTTCATGTGATGTCACTGAATGTTATGGTTATTAGCTCTGCCCACATTAGCTCTTATTTTTCATGTCATGGAATGTTCTCGTTGCTGGTTTTGCCCCCATCATCTACTATTTGTAATGTTTTGGTTGTTGGTCCCTGATTTGGCACCCAGATAAGCCAAGCTGAAGGATGATGATAATGGACTTTATCTTGTTACCTCATGAACATTCTTGGCGTTGCCCCTCAGGAGGTGGCCAGTTGACATTTAGTTGTGTTCAACTATATAAAGTGTGCAGCTTATCTGATGGTTAGTGCTGCGCTCACTCATTACTAGTGATGGGCGAGCACTAAAATGCTCGGGTGCTCATTGCTTGAGCCAAGCACATTCGAATACTCGGTTGCTCGACTCGAGCAATGAGCCCAATGTAAGTCTATGGGAAATTCAAACATTTTTCAGGCGGTTCCCTCCGGCGATCTGCAGAGGGCCTAAAAATTGCCCAAATCGAAGGGAACAGTGCTTAAATTGCATGGGAACAGCATGGGGAAGACCCCTGAAAGCATTTCTGACTCCCAAGTCACTGCTGCCAACAATGTTGTCAGAGGTATTACGCCACTTTTACGGACACACAATAAAACACAAAAACAAAACCAAAATGGATTTTCCTGGGAAATATGTTAAGGAACATCCTTTCCATGGTAATGACTTGTATATAAGGCAAAATAAATAACCAAAAACAAAAATACTCCTCCACATCTTGGTCTATGTTCACAAGTAGCGTTTTTGATGCGTTTTTGCACTTTTGCATTGCTTTCAACCGTGACAAATGCATTCACCGGGAAATGTCATTTTGACATTTTACAACCTTATCTGGCCATGTGGTGTGTGAGACATGATCAGACATATCCTGTTTCATTTATGAAGGAGGGACTCTGAAAGTCACAAAGCCTATTTTTATAGGGCCATCAGGCAGCCTTTACTACTTTTAAAGGGTCAGCAGTCGGCCCTCGCTATTCTTAAAGAGCCATCAGCCGGCTATGCTTTGTCATTCCCATTACTAAAGATTGGGTCTTCTATACTGTTATTGCATATGCAGTGAGTGGCAGGTCTGCCCAAAATTTGGATACACCCCAATACCCCTTTGAAAATTTGGATGCACCCCAATACCCCTTTGAAAATTTGGACGCACCCCAAAACCCCTTTGAAGAGACTTAGAGGATGTTCCCAAAATTAGGAAGTGGGTCTCCCATACTGTTTGCCTATGCAGTGAATGCAAGGGTTGCCAAAAATTTGGAGGCACTCCAATGCCCCTTGGAAGAGACGTGGAGGTCAGAGGACCTCCTGAAAACAATGTTCCCATTATTAGGAAGTGGGTCTCCCATTGTGTTTGTCTATGCAGTGAATTCAAGGGTTGCCAAAAATGGGCACGCGGCATGATGGGAGGAAGGAGGTTCAGGGTGAAGAATATGTGGTCCAGACTCACGGCTACTGAGAATTGACCGTGTGGAAGACAGGGTGGTGGTGGTGGTGGCTAAGTGACTGGAAGCATTATCTGCTATCCAACCAATAACCTTTTCACACTGCTCTGTATTCAATAGTGGTGTTCTGCGGTCCCCTATTAATTGGGACAGGAAGGTCGAGCGAGAAGATGTGGGTGTTTGTTGTGGCACAATTTCAGATTGCCCACGACCTTGGCCTCTGCATGCACCATCACATCAACTTCCCCGTCCCTTGCCACGTGCCTTGCCCATCTTAAATGAAGGACAATATCTTCCACGCTCACCACAAATGGCTGAATTTGGAGCGAACTTATATGTGATCCGTGTGACGGACAAACCACAGTTTTAAATAGCTGGCCTGTAGGTGACTATTTTGAACAGCAAACTTGTGTCAATAGCTTCACTGACACACTGAAATTTTTTTAATGGAGGCCAGAAATGGCAGTATTTTCAGTGCAAATATATGTGATCTGTGCGACGGACAAATCACAGTTTTAAATAGCTGGACCTGGCTGTATTCTGCAATGCCAACAAGCAAATAGCGCAGAAAAACGGTGTTCTCTGGTTTGCATTTTAAGCAAATAATGAGGATTAAGATCCAAAATAAAATTATTCCTGGCCACTGAGACCTGGGCCTATTTCTAGAAATATTTAACAGCAGCAGCAGACAAAACTGGAATGGAGCCTCTGTGCTATATGCACTGCAGTCTGCTATATACACTGCCTGCCTGATATCTCTGCAGATGGATTAGTCCTCAGAAGGACTGTTTGTTGAGATGGATATGTGTCTCTAATATCGTTTTGTATACCTACACTGTAACGGGTCTGGGAGGCGGAACCTCTGAGCTACTATACAAGGGGGCGGTCCTTGTAAGGGAGCGGGTGGCGACCAGGCAGGCAGTCACAGCAGGTGACCGGGACAGTCTCTAGAAGAACGGGCAGGAGGTCACGGCAAGTGACCGGGGCAGTCTCTGGATGTACGGGCAGATGGTCACGGCAAGTGACCGGGGCAGTCTCTGGATGTACGGGCAGATGGTCACGGCAAGTGACCGGGGCAGTCTCTGGGTGAACGGACAGATGGTCACTGCAAGTGACCGGGGCAGTCTCTGGGTGAACGGGCAGATGGTCACGGCAAGTGACCGGGGCAGTCTCTGGGTAAAGGGTTGGTACGACCTGTGGCGGCTGATGGTAGACGTGAGCTCCCAGGTGAGCAGGCGAGAGTCTCTGGATAAACGGGTGGTCACAGCATGTGACGGCGGAGCCTCCAGGAAGACCAACAGACAGGCGGCAGATGAGCGCTCCCAGGTGAGCGGGCAGAAGTCTCTGGACAGGCGGGTGGTCACAGCACGTGACGGCAGAGCCTCCAGGTAGGCTAGCAGACAGGCAGCAGGTGAGCGCTCCCAGGTGAGCGGGCAGGAGTCACTCGACAGGCAGGTGGTCACAGCACGTGACGGCAGAGCCTCCAGGTAGGCTAGCAGGCAGGTAGCAGGAGTGCGCTCCCAGGTGAGCGGGCAAGCTGGTCCATAGACAGACTGACAGGAGTAGTAAGGCAGACCGTCGGACCTCAGGCTAGCAGGCAAGTAGCAGGATATCAGGCAGGAATTAGACAGCAGACTGGCAGGAATCAGGCAGGTATCTGGCAGGTAACTGGCAACGGGACCTGAGGGCTGAAGCAGAGTAGTGAACAGTGCTACAACATTGCTCGGGCACCTCCATTTTGGAGGAGGTGCCTTTTATATGGGAGGTCCTCCGGCAATTGGCCGGGGACTCCTTAGGACGGCGCGCGCGGTCCCTTTAAGAGAGGGGGAGCGCGCGCGCGCCCTAAGCACACTGCCGGGGAAGGAGCGCGTGCCGGAAGCAGCGGGGAGAGCAGCGCTGGAGGATGCCGCGCCAGGAGCGGGGAGGTGAGAGGGACGGCGTCTCTGCCTAGAACGGGGCAGAGACGCCGATGCTACAGTACCCCCCCCTTTAGGCCCCCTCTTTTTTTGGCCAGAAAGAAATTTCTCAAGGAGAAGCGGGGCGTTGATGTTCTCCCTGGGTTCCCAAGTTCTCTCCTCAGGACCAAACCCCCTCCAATCTACCAGAAAAAAGGTCTTTCCTCTTACCCTCTTGGAGGCCAGAATACTCTCTACCTCAAAGACGTCATCAGTGGAAACCGGAGCAGGAGAAGCACCTGGATTATTGGAAAAAGAGTTAAAGACAACGGGTTTGAGGAGAGACACATGGAAGGAGTTAGGAATCCGTAAGGTGGCCGGGAGTTTCAGTTTGTAGGCCACCGGATTTATTTGCCTGAGGATTTCGAATGGGCCGATGAAGCGAGGACCTAACTTGTAGGAGGGTATCTTGAGCCGCACATGTTTGGAGGAGAGCCAAACCTTGTCTCCCGGACGGAATTGAGGCGGATCCAGACGTCTCTTATCAGCATATCTCTTCATCCGCTCGGAGGACAGAAGAAGTGCGGATCTAGTACTTTCCCAAATGGTAGAAAACTCGCTGACAAGAGACTGCGCGGCAGGGTTATCCACAGAGGCGGAGACGGGAAACGGAATTCGGGGGTGCTGGCCAAAGACAACAAAGAACGGGGATTTGGAAGAGGACTCGCTCTCATGGTTATTGTAAGAGAACTCGGCCCAAGGGAGGAGGTCCACCCAATCAGAATGGTGGGCATTAACAAAGTGCCGGAGATAGCTGGTAAGGGTCTGATTGATCCGCTCCACTTGACCATTGGACTGAGGGTGGTAAGCGGAGGAGAAGTCCAGGGTGACGTCCAGCAGTTTACATGTGGCTCTCCAGAAGCGCGAGGTGAACTGAACTCCTCGATCCGACACGATGTGGAGGGGTAGGCCATGAAGACGGAAGATATGGCGGATAAAGTCCTTAGCCAGCTCAGGTGCAGATGGAAGACCAGGCAGGGGAATGAAGTGGGCCATTTTAGAAAAGCGGTCAGCGACCACCCAAATGACAGTACACCCGGCAGAGACAGGAAGATCGGTAATGAAGTCCATAGCGATGTGTTGCCACGGGGCAACAGGTATGGGAAGCGGCAGGAGATGACCAGCTGGTAAGTGTCTGGGAACCTTGTTGCGGCCACAAGATGAACATGCAGAGACGAAGTCTACCACATCCTTACGCAGGGTAGACCACCAGTAATGCCGGGAAATGAGTAGGAAGGTCTTGTTTTGGCCGGCATGGCCAGCAAGTTTAGAAGAATGACCCCAGTGAAGAACCTTCTCACGGTCAGGAGGCGCCACGAACGTCTTGCCGGGTGGAAGACGAGTCAAATCCAGGGGGGCCACATTCATCACCTTGGAGGGGTCGATAATGTGCATAGGCTCCTCCTCTTGGTCGGAGGACAGGAAGGATCGGGACAAGGCATCCGCTTTGACATTCTTGTCCGCCGGGCGGAAATGAAGGATGAAATCGAAGCGGGCAAAAAACAAAGACCACCGGGCCTGACGTGGATTAAGTCTCTGGGCATTTTGGAGATATGCCAGGTTTTTGTGATCCGTGTAGATGATCACCGGGTATAGAGCCCCTTCAAGCAGGTAACGCCACTCCTCCAGCGACAATTTAACGGCTAACAGTTCTCGGTCTCCAATGGAGTAATTGCGCTCAGAGGAGGAGAAGATTTTAGAGAAGAAGCCGCAGGTTATCATTCTCCTGGAAGAAGACTTTTGGGTGAGCACCGCTCCGGCTCCAGAGGAGGAAGCATCAACTTCCAGGTAGAACTGTTTGTTGCAGTCCGGACGGTGCAGCACAGGGGCAGAGGAGAAGGCTTGCTTCAGGGAAAGGAAGGCCTCCTCAGCTTCGGGTGGCCATACCTTGGGATTTGCTCCCTTATGGGTGAGCGCAGATATGGGCGCAGTCCGAGACGAGAAGTGAGGAATGAAGAGACGATAGTAATTAGCGAAGCCCAGGAATCGCTGTATCGCCTTCAAGCCCTCCGGCCGGGGCCACTTTAGGACAGCAGAGAGCTTCTCGGGATCCATTCGCAAACCCGTCTGGGAGATAACGTAGCCCAGAAATGGAAGAGAGGTCTGCTCAAAAAGGCACTTCTCGTATTTAGCATAGAGGTGGTTCTGCCTGAGCCTCAGCAGGACCTGACGAACATCCCTCCGGTGTGAGGGAAGATCCGGAGAGAAGACCAAGATATCGTCCAGGTATACCACCACGCAGGAGTAAAGAAGGTCACGGAAGATGTCGTTGACCAGTTCTTGGAAGACGGCGGGAGCATTGCAGAGACCGAAGGGCATCACTCGGTACTCATAGTGTCCGTCACGGGTATTAAATGCCGTTTTCCACTCGTCTCCCTGACGGATACGGACCAGGTTATACGCTCCACGTAGATCCAGCTTGGAAAAGATCCTGGCGCCTTTAAGGCGATCAAATAACTCAGAGATGAGCTGAAGGGGGTATTTATTTTTAACCGTGATCTGATTGAGTCCTCTATAGTCAATACAGGGGCGTAGCGAGCCATCTTTTTTTTTGACAAAGAAGAATCCGGCTCCAGCCGGGGAAGTAGACTTCCGGATGAATCCCCTGGCCAGATTCTCCTCTATGTACTTAGACATGGCCCGGGTTTCGGCCGCAGACAACGGATAAATACGCCCACGGGGTGGAGTGGCGCCAGGAACCAGGTCAATCGGGCAATCATATGGCCTATGAGGTGGCAATGTCTCTGCTTCCTTCTTACCAAAGACGTCAGCATAGGTCCAGTAAGGAGCCGGAAGACCGGGTAAGTTAGCTGGGGTAGGTGGAGGACGAACCGGACGAACCGGAACCAGGCAGGTCTTATGGCAGTCCGGCCCCCACCGGAGTACTTCACCGGAATGCCAGTTCAACACGGGTTCGTGTGTTTGGAGCCAAGGTAGACCTAGCAATAGGGAGTGGGAGAGTACGGGCAACACATGGAAGGAGCTTACCTCGGAGTGCAGCATTCCCACCTGCAGGATTATGGGTTCCGTGGCGAGCAGGATGGTCACCGGAAGGAGTCTTCCATCAACTGAGGCGACCGACAAGGGTTCAGCCAGAGACTTGGTGGGAATACGGTATTTCTCAACCAGGGACTGGGAGATGAGGTTTCCAGCGGATCCAGAATCCAGGTGGGCGAGTTCAAAGTGACGGGTCTCTCCCCAGGAGATAGATACAGACAAAGTCAGGGTTGGAGAGGATTTATTTTTGTCTAGGGCGACCTCTCCGAGCGGTCCTAGACACTGGAGTTTCCCGACCTCTCCGGGCAGGAACGAATCAAGTGCTCCTTACTGCCACAATAGAAGCAGCTCCCCTCGGCTCGGCGAGACTCCTGGCGAGATTTGACCATCTTGGTCTGGTCGACCTGCATGGGCTCGGGTGAGTGTGCCCGGGGAGTGACAGAAGAGGAGACAGGTTTCTGGAGAGTAGGAGCTAGGCGGGGAAACCTTCTCTCTCGGGTGGTCTCTTTGGTGCGTTCTTGAAACCGGATGTCAATCCGGGTAGCCAACGACACCAGGTCATCCAGGGTGGTAGGAATATCCCGACCGGCGAGCTCATCTTTAATCCGACCGGAAAGGCCCTCCCAGAAGACGGACACCAGGGCCTCATTATCCCAGGCAAGCTCAGAAGCGAGGGTGCGGAACCGTATGGCATATTGGCCCACGGTGAGACTCCCTTGACGGAGACGTAGCAAAGAGGAGGCAGATGAGGTTTTTCGTCCCGGTTCATCGAAGACTCTCCGGAAAGCAATGAGGAAAGACGACAGGTCGGACACCAGGGGATCCCCTCTCTCCCACAGGGGGTTAAGCCATGCCAGTGCCTCCCCAGTGAGATGGGACATGATGAATGCCACTTTGGCCCGGTCGGAGATAAACTGGTGAGTCAAGAGTTCAAAGTGCAGGGTGCACTGGTTTATGAAGCCCCGAGCTTGAGCGGGGTCCCCTCCGAAGCGAGGAGGTGCAGACAGCCGGGGTCCGAGACAGGATGCCATGATATTGGTGGGCAACGGTGCTGCCGGGGTGCGAGTCGTGACACTAGCGGTGGTTGCTGGTGGAGCAGACAGTGTGTCCAGGCGGGAGTTGACATTCCGCAGGTGGTTCAGGATGGACTCCTGCTGGGATCTCTGACGGGAGAGTTCATGGTATAGGTCAGAGAGCGAGGGAGCTTGGGTGCCACCGGGTTCCATGGCCCGAGCAAACTGTAACGGGTCTGGGAGGCGGAACCTCTGAGCTACTATACAAGGGGGCGGTCCTTGTAAGGGAGCAGGTGGCGACCAGGCAGGCAGTCACAGCAGGTGACCGGGACAGTCTCTAGAAGAACGGGCAGGAGGTCACGGCAAGTGACCGGGGCAGTCTCTGGATGTACGGGCAGATGGTCACGGCAAGTGACCGGGGCAGTCTCTGGATGTACGGGCAGATGGTCACGGCAAGTGACCGGGGCAGTCTCTGGGTGAACGGACAGATGGTCACGGCAAGTAACCGGGGCAGTCTCTGGGTGAACGGGCAGATGGTCACGGCAAGTGACCGGGGCAGTCTCTGGGTAAAGGGTTGGTACGACCTGTGGCGGCTGATGGTAGACGTGAGCTCCCAGGTGAGCAGGCGAGAGTCTCTGGATAAACGGGTGGTCACAGCATGTGACGGCGGAGCCTCCAGGAAGACCAACAGACAGGCGGCAGAAGAGCGCTCCCAGGTGAGCGGGCAGAAGTCTCTGGACAGGCGGGTGGTCACAGCACGTGACGGCAGAGCCTCCAGGTAGGCTAGCAGACAGGCAGCAGGTGAGCGCTCCCAGGTGAGCGGGCAGGAGTCACTGGACAGGCAGGTGGTCACAGCACGTGACGGCAGAGCCTCCAGGTAGGCTAGCAGGCAGGTAGCAGGAGTGCGCTCCCAGGTGAGCGGGCAAGCTGGTCCATAGACAGACTGACAGGAGTAGTAAGGCAGACCGTCGGACCTCAGGCTAGCAGGCAGGTAGCAGGATATCAGGCAGGAATTAGACAGCAGACTGGCAGGAATCAGGCAGGTATCTGGCAGGTAACTGGCAACGGGACCTGAGGGCTGAAGCAGAGTAGTGAACAGTGCTACAACATTGCTCGGGCACCTCCATTTTGGAGGAGGTGCCTTTTATATGGGAGGTCCTCCGGCAATTGGCCGGGGACTCCTTAGGACGGCGCGCGCGGTCCCTTTAAGAGAGGGGGAGCGCGCGCACGCCCTAAGCACACTGCCGGGGAAGGAGCGCGTGCCGGAAGCAGCGGGGAGAGCAGCGCTGGAGGACGCCGCGCCAGGAGCGGGGAGGTGAGAGGGACGGCGTCTCTGCCTAGAACGGGGCAGAGACGCCGATGCTACATACACTAACTAGAAACAAGAAAATCTCTTCCTAGCTCAGCAGCACCTCTCCCTACACTGTCTGATTCTGGAGTGACTGTGACAAGCACGGCGGTGCCAGTTCTGATATAGACCTGATGACGCTGTGCAGCCATCCAATCACTATAATGCCACAACCACCATGGCTGCAGCATTACAATGAGTGGCAGGCAATCCCTGCATGTTGATTGGCGCTCTAAAGAGCACCATATATGCAGGGAGGGGACCCGAGCGCCCGCCGAGCAACCTGGAAATACTCGTCGAGCGCCGAGCATCTCGAGTAGTGAGATGCTCGAGCGAGCACCGAGCAGTAGCGAGCATGCTCGCTCATCACTACTCATTACATGTAAGTGCATTACTCTGTCTGGGTCTCCTACCACATCCAAAATATATTGAACCCCATATTAGAGCCACCACTCCTGAATTTGTCTCTTCCTATCCTACCCCTGGTATATGGGGAGAGATATGTACTCCTGTGGGAGGGATAGTTTATAGTGGCGTGGATGGAGCACACTTGATCACTCCAAAAAATAAACCAGGAGGAGATAGACAGGATGACTGAGGCACAATTGTCACCTCAGGCCTCCACCTATCCTGGACAGGTTGGGAGTTAAACTAGCAAATAAACTAAATAAATATGCTAATATAATGAATGGTATAGTGAAACAATAAGTTCTATTCATACTCTTAATGAGGAGGCTGCTCAGGTTAGGAAGGTAGCCCTTCACAGAATTACCCTTAACTACCTGTTAGCAATTGAAGGTGGAACTTGTGCTGTTATAGCTGAGGAATTCTGCTTCTGGATTGAAGATGCACATGATTAAAATGAGAGAAACATGGACATGGTAAAAGAGCTGCAACAAAAAGCTAGAGACATACATCCAAGGAGGGATGGAATTCCTTCTCCTGGATGGAGTCTATCAGAGTTTGGTTAAACAATATACTCTTAACTTTGCTAAAGCCAATAGTGGTAGTGATAGGATTGATTGTATTCATCTTGATTGCCTGGAAATTATTAATGTGATGTGTTTCTCATTGCAGGAAATGAATTATACTTTGGAATCACTGTCGACACAGACAGAAGAGGACCAATAATATGTCCGCCCCTGATTTTAACCATAGGAAGGATGACACTACAGCTACAGAGGTGACCGTCTGATAGCCTAGCTCGACTACCCACCTCTCCTGAAGACCCTTTCAGCCTTTTGAGACTTGGGTGGAGGACATCATCTCTGAAAATAGGGTCCCAGCGCTGCACCCCAACAGTTTGAGCAGCACTCTCACTCTCCGGAGTGTTTCTTGTGGTGGGATGCAGGTCTGGACAACAGTCGTCTGTCGTCCTTCTATTAGATAGATAGGAATGAATGTATGTGTGTGTATGCTTTAATAAAGATTGAGGAATGCTTAGATGAAATGACAACTATAAGGCAGCCAGGAATGGATGTCAGACATCCCATGATCTATGCAGGATAGCTGCATACTTCGTGTAGTACGGGCTGTCAAAGGGGTCATTTCACAATAGGCAGGAACATAGGTAGCGCAAGTCTGGACCGCTGTCGTCATCCTATTAGGTAGATAGGAATGAATGTATGTGTGTCTATGCTTTAATACAGATTGAGTGAATGCTTAGATGAAATGGCAACTATAAGGCAGCCAGGAATGGATGTCAGACATCCCATCATCTATGCAGGCTAGCTGCATACTTCCTGTAGTACGGGCTGTCAAAGGGGTCATTTCACAATAGGCAGGAACATAGGTAGCGCAGGTCTGGACCGCTGTCGTCATCCTATTAGGTAGATAGGAATGAATGTATGTGTGTCTATGCTTTAATACAGATTGAGTGAATTCTTAGATGAAATGGCAACTATAAGGCAGCCAGGAATGGATGTCAGAGATCCCATGATCTATGCAGGCTAGCTGTATACTTTGTGTAGTACGGGCTGTCAAAGGGGTCATTTCACAATAGGCAGGAACATAGTTAGCTAGGTTACATAATGTGTAATAATGAAACTATCAAAGGGTGAGGTACTGTGGAAGAAATGACAATTCCATTGTCCTCCCTTTGATCTTAATATCTCTACATTTTGTATAATAATTAGAAAATGTTCAATAAAAACAATTTGAACAAGAAATAGAATATCTTTTCGTGACTCCTTCATGAACATTGTGTATACTAAATACTAAAATACTGTAAGAGCCGCCCCCGGATGAGCCAAGCTGAAGGGGGAGAATGGACTTTATCTGGTCACTTCATGAACATTCTTGATGTTGTCCCTCAGGAGGGGCCAGTTGGCATTGTAGATGTGTTGCATGTTCCAAATTATTATGCACAGCAGAGTTTTCAACCTTTTCATTTTAATAAAGAACAAAAAAATGGTCATTTTTGAAATTATAAGCATTAGCAGGTTATTACAAACTGAAATCAAACAGTTTTCACCTCAAAACTTTATTCTAGGTGATGTTACATTTGCACATAGGACCGCTTGTTCGAAAGGAGCTTCTGAACTCTCTCGTCCATTGAATTTGTCAGGTTTTGGATGGTTTCTGCTTCCAATTGTTTTGCATGAGGACAGAATACCCTCCCAGAGCTGTTGCTTAGATGTGAACTGCCTCCCGCCATCATAGACACTCCTTTTGATGATGCTTCAGAGGTTCTCAATGGGGTTGAGGTCAGGGGAGCATGGGTGCCACACCATAAGTTTGTCCCCTTTTATGCCCATAGCAGCCAGAGATGCAGATGTGTTATGTGCAGCATGAGACAGGGCATTATCATGCATGAAAATGATCTTGCTATATTTAATAAATGCCTAACATCGGCAGGGAACCACCCCCAAAGATTATGGGACACACTCATTCCGCATAGGTGCTGCCACGGAAACAGCAAGAGCAGGACTGTCAGAAACGGAAGTTCAGAGGATAGGGAGATGGCGATCCACGTGTTTGGCGAGATACATAAGACTGGACTTGTAATCCTAACGTGGTTTGTTTCTTTTACAGGTGACGCTAAGCCAACAGTGTGGGTGATAGGCCACTCGTATATATATTGTGCAGAAAAAAGGGCGAAAGTCCGCCCAGGCGGGAGTAAATTTGAGTTTCATAACACATATTTCAACTGGAGAGGTATTAGAGGCCTGCAATGGCCACAGGTACTAATGGAGGTAATCAAGGTAGGGAGAGAGGCAAGAGGTCCTGTGATCTTAGTTATACAGGCCGGGGGAAACGACATAGGTTATCACAAGAGTGCATAACTAATGGCAATAATGAAACTAGACACTGAGCGCTTCAGAGAATTTTTCACAAAAATAACTATAGTATGATCAGAGATTGTGCCGAGAGCGGTATGGCAAGGTGCTCGAGACATCACGGCCATTGAACGGACAAGGCGGCTAATAAATATTTGGATGGCAAAATCTATAAGAGACAGAGGCGGCGTAGTGATACGACACCGACAACTGGAAGGAGATAAAGCAGGCCTCATACGGCACGAAGGTGTTCACTTAATGGATTTTGGACTGGACATATTCCTGTCAGGATTCCAGGACGGAGTGGAACAAGCGTTAAGAGTGATGGATGGGGGTCAGAGTCCTGCATACGAGTATGCAGGATCCTCCGTGGCCTGGAAATAGAAAGGATATGTTGGAGAGTTACACTTGTTGGCCAACTTGCCAGTGTGGAGACACAGGGCACGCTGCAACAAGCTGAATTATTTTAGAAATAAAATGCCTTTCTAATGTAATGAGTATAAACAGTTAATAAAGCTGTGACCGATCCTCACCCATCCAGTTGCAAGAGTTACATGATTGTATTGTCAATGAAAGGGGGGCTGTAGGGGGGCTGAGCGTCTAGGTTTGGCTGGGGGTCCCCACAGTCTGCCTAGGCTAGATGCAGTTAAAAATTCTTATTAGATACACAGGCGGTGTAGCTTGCTTCAGAGCTGGGCTGCTACACTGACTAGCAGACACTGAAACTTTGGAGCAGACCTCTGAGTAAACAGCTCTTCAGACTCAAACATCTGTGTTACCCCAAGCCATAGTGTATGTAGTTTCTTACGGTTAAAAGGGGGGGGGGGGAGACCCAACCCACCTGTAATTGACGATGCCAACGTCACGTAAAACACAGCAAGGGGACTCCAAAAAGAGTCTCCATTTTTTCCAAAAATTTGTGGCACAGACACCACTTAAGTGGCATCATTTGCCCCAGAGTTGCTTAAAACGGTTGGTGAGGTGATTTTACCAAATCCTCAAGCTCTTACTCTCCCCAGGATTACACAGGGGTAGAAAAGTCCTTGTGGATCCATGATTTGTTCATCTTTATGAACGTGAGTCTGTCTACATTCTCAGTGGACAGCCGCGTGCGCTTATCTGTCAGCACACCACCAGCAGCGCTGAACACACGTTCAGAGAGAACGCTGGCTGCGGGGCATGACAAGATCTCCAAGGCGTGAGTGGCAAGCTCCGGCCATTTATCCAGATTGGAAGCCCAAAATGAGCAAGGGTCCAGTGACACAGTCATGGCTTCGATGTTCACTTGGAGATACTCCTGTACCATCCTCTCTAGGTGTTGACTATGTGTCAGACTTCTTGTCTCCTGTGGCCTTGCAAAGGATGGGCTAAAAAAGTGGTGAAATGATTCTACAAAATTGCTGTTACCAGCAGATACTGTGTTTCTGTTACGGTTTGAGTGAAGACTCGACAGTCCCACGGTTGGCAAGTTAGAACTGTGAGATTCACTACGTGCACCACTGGTGTTTTGTGGAAAAGCAGATGTAAGATTCTGCAACAGTCTCTGCTAATACTCCTGCATGCGTGAATCCCTTTCTATGGCACAAATTATTTCGGCAAATTTACTTTTGTACCAGGGATCTAAGAGTGTGGCAACCCAGTAGTCAGGATTATTTCGAATTCTCACAATCCGAGGGTCATGTTGCAGGTAGTGCAGCAAGAAGGCACTCATGTGTCTTGCGCATCCAGGAGCACCAAGTCCCTGTTGTGTTGGTGGCGAGGTAAGAATCATGCTTCCTTCCTCTGCCCTCTCCCCCCAACCTCGCACAACAGAAATGTGATCAAGGTCTCCCTCATCTGATGAGTCTTCCATGCCCATCGCCAGTTCATCCTCCACTTCTTCCTGGCCTCCTGCAACTTCTTCAACAGTTTGGCTGCTACCATGCGCCCTGGTTAATCCCTCTCCCCCACACTCCCATGCTTGCCGCCTTGTTGCTGCCGACCGTCTGGACCTTGCAGATGTTAGCCCTTCCGCATACAACTCCTCCTCCTCTACTTCCTCCACCTCCTCTTGTCCCACCACCTGACTCCGAATTCGGTTTAACATGTGCTCCAGCATGTAAATCACCGGAATAGTCATGCTGATAATGGCATCGTTAGCACTAAACATCTTCGTCGCCATTTCAAAACTGTACAGAAGGGTGCATAGGTCCCTGATCTGACACCATTCCTCCAGCGTGATTTGCCCCACCTTTGGATCTCGTTGGCCCAGGCTATACGTCAGATCGTATTGCACCAGGGCTTGTCGGTGCTGCCACAGTCGCTGCAACATGTGCAGAGTTGAATTCCACCGTGTCGGCACATCGCATTTCAGTCGGTGAACTGGCAGGCCCAACGACTTCTGTACAGATGTAAGTCGCTGAGCTGCGGGATGCGAACGGCAGAAGTGAGCACACAGTGACCGTGCCCTCCGCAGAAGGTCATCTAGTCCAGGATAGTGGGCTAAAAATTGCTGGACAACCAGGTTCAACATGTGAGCCATACAAGGCACGTGTGTGACATTGCCCCAGCGAAGGGCCGCACCCTGGTTTGCAGCATTGTCGCACACGGCCTTCCCTGGTTGCAGGTCCAGTGGAGACAACCATTCATGAAACTGGTTCTCCAGAGCTGACCACAACTCCTCAGCTGTGTGACTCACATTTCCCAGACATTTCAAAGCAAACACCGCCTGATGACGTTGAGCCCTGCTGCCAGCATAGTAAGGAGGTATGCAGGATTCCTTCTCCGCAGTTAGAAAGTGGGTGGCATTACCAGACAGGCTTTGGGTGCACGTGGAGGACCGAGAGGAGGTTGAGGAGGCAGAAGCAGTGGAGGAACTTCGAGATAAAGAGGATTGACGCCCAACTCGTGGGGACGGCAAGACTTGGACAGCAGCCCCTTGTCCTGCTGTCACCATAGTTACCCAGTGCCCAGTCAGCGACATGTAACGCCCCTGTCCATGCCTACTTGTCCAAGTGTCTGTGGTGAAATGCACCCTGTCACACACAGAGTTTCTCAAAGAAGCGGTGATGTTGTGTGCGACATGCTGGTGTAGCACAGGCATACCTTTCTTTGAGAAGAAGTGCCGACTGGGCATCTGGTACTGGGGCACTGCGACGGACATAAGGTCTCGAAAATCCTCTGTGTCCACCAGGCGGAAAGGCAGCATTTCTGTAGCCAAGAGCTTGCAGACGGTGAAATTCAACCTCTTAGCTTTCTCATGGCTAGGAGGAAATGGTCTTTTACTTGTCCACATCTGAGGGACCGAGGGCTGGCTGTTGTGCTTAGATGGGGTTGAGTAGGGTGTCCCCGGAAAACTGCCGGTCTGTGAGGAAGATGCAGGTGGACCTGTTAGGTTGCCTTGATCCAAAGGTGGTGCTCTCGATGTCAGCTGGTGTTTCCACTTCCAAATGAAATGATGACCTGCCAATCACACTGGCTGTTGCAGGTAAAGAGGTGGCAGGTCTGCATCCCAAAACATGTGTGACTGCTGATGAAGAGGCCGCGGATGCCCAAGATGGAGCTTCCCACTGCAACTTATGCTTCATATCCATGTGACGGTTCATGCATGAAGTACTCAAACTATGGATTTTTTGGCCTCTACTTAGCTTTTGGTGACAAATGTTACAGATAACACGAGTTGGGTCATCCTTATCGATCTGAAAAAATGCCCAGACTATGCAAGGCTTAGAGCCCATGCGACCTGAAGAGCCACCACGACTTGTGGTCAGAGGCAGAGTTGTGGTTGAGGATGCAGTTGTTGACATGCTTCCAGTACTACATCTCTGTCCAGGAAGGCGCAACCTAACCTCGTCGTCACTAGCATCCTCCTCCACCCCCTCAGCTGAACTCATCGACTGGCTGACTGTGGGTTGACAGTAAGTGGGATCTCCAACCTCGTCATCATCACCCGGTGTGTTCTCACACCCGTCGTCCTCAGAGCCAACCTCTTCCTGCCCTGACCGAAAACTCAAGTTGTCGCTCCAATCAGGTATTTGAGTCTCATCATCATCTTCACCATTGTCTCCACCAACAGGAGTTACAGTTTGGGAACGAGGGTCTACATTATGCTCAGAACCTTCTTCATCAGGTCCTGGATCCGACTCATAAAGATTCTGGGCATCAGTGCAGATCATTTCCTCATCTGGATTCACAGAAGCTCTGGAGCAGACCTCTGATTCCCAGGCTATAGAATGAGTAAACAGCTCTGCAGACTCAACCATCTGTGCTACCCCATACTCAGACGGGCAGCTGGAGACTTGGGAGCTGTGAGGAAGCAAGTGCGATTGGGGTGACATCTCTGAGGACTGGAGTATTTGTGATGCTGAAGTTGAGGTGGAGGAGAGCCCACTTAAAGGAGCACTTGATATCCGTTGAAGCACCTGCTGTTTTTGTGCCTCATCTGGAATTTGTAGCAATGGGCGTGTCCGTAAGAAAGGGATCGTATCACATTGTCCACGAAAAGAAGTAGACATCTTAGTTTGGCTGGAAGATAGTCTTTCTTCTGCAGATGTTACTGTTGCTTTAACACCTACCCCATGGACACAACCTTTTTTCCCTTCCCAACACGCCTATTCCCCTTTCCACCAGCAGCTGGCCTTTTGCCACTCATTTTGGTGGTTAACTAATTGACAACTCTGTAGTTGTTTGCACAAAAACGATGGATGGAAAACGAGCACAGCTGAGTGGCCAAACTGTGGTACTAGCCCAAAAGGATTGGCTGGGTTAGAAGCAGTAAAACAATTTTATTACATACACAGGGGGTGGAGCTTGGTATAGATGGCCTAATAGAATGAGTAATATACACTGCTACAGGCCCAAAATTATTTTCCAGGCTAGATGCAGCAAAAAATTATTATTAATTTCAAAGCTGGTGGAGGTTGGTATAGATGGCCTAATAGAATGAGTGATAGACACTGCTACAGGCCCAAAATTATTTTACGGGCTAGATGCCGCAAAAAATTAGTATAAATTTCAAAGCTGGTGGAGCTTGGTATAGATGGCCTAATAGAATGAGTACCACACACTGCTACAGGCCCAAAATTATTTTCTGGGCTAGATGCAGCAAAAAATTGTTATTAATTTCAAAGCTGGTGGAGGTTGGCATAGATGGCCTAATAGAATGAGTAATAGACACTGCTACAGGCCCAAAATTATTTTATGGGCTAGATGCAGCAAAATATTATTATTAATTTCAAAGCTGGTGGAGGTTGGTATAGATGGCCTAATACAATGAGTAACACACACTGATACTATGCCCAAAAGGTTTTACTTGGCTAGGTGCAGTAAAAAATTTCTATTAGATACACAGGTGGTGTAGCTTGCAACACAGATAGGCTACTCCACTGACTAACACACACTGCAAGATGCCCAAAAGGATTTGCTTAGCTAGATTTAGCCAAATGCTGTGAAAAACACTTGCACAGCGCTAAAACAGACCTGCCTGGCAAAAAGTGCTAGGAAATGCTGTAACCTAGCCCTCAAAAGGGCTGCAATTACAACTAGTCCCTACTCCCAACCTATCTATTTAAGAGCACAGACCTGCCTGGCAAAAAGTGTTAGGGAATGCTGTAACCTAGCCCTCAAAAGGGCTGCAATTACAACTAGTCCCTACTCCCTAAACCTTTCTGTGTATTTAAGAGAAAATTCGCTTGCAATTCACAGTTACACAATATAGCGCTAACAGCAGCAGTGGTGCCGTCTAACACTCAGCTGCAGCAGTGAGAAAATGGTGGCGACGTGGAAAATGGCCGGGTCTTACAGGGCAAGCACATGTGACATACACAGCCAATGACACATGCCCTTGCTTGTGTGAAAAAAAGCACTTCGCTGCGTGTGTGCGCTGCTGATAGGCTGTCAGACTGCACCTCCCCACTGTAAATGCGGGAAAGAAAAAAAAAATGGAGATCGTCATTATTTCTGCAGAGATCCATCCCCTGCCCCTCCCCCCGCCCGCTGTACACTGAAACTGTGTATTAACATTGATTAACAGCATTACTGTGAAAAAATCCACTTACGATTTTGGTGCACGAACAGTTATCGAACATAACCTCGAACAGCCAGATTTTTTTCAAATCGTTCAGGTTCGGCGAACGGCTCGAACAACGCCCAAAACAGCTTGAATTTGAGATTGGCGAACAGTTCGAGTCGAACACCGCTCATCTCTAAATATGATTGTGGTAGGAACTAGTGTGCAGGACTCAACAAAATCATCTGTCCCTCCAGCTCCAGGACCTAGTGAAAGAATGGGACCCAAATTAACACACATTCAGCCTATCTTCCTTATATACACTGTAACATACCTGGCGGCGTCCTTGCATGGTGGTCCATCTCCCACTGTGCAAAAGCGCGCACTTGATCTCCAGTCCAGAATGTCTCTCTGGCTTCCCTCCATGCTGTCTGTTTGTGTCTGTTTCTGCTGCTTAAGGGCGGCGCCCGATCACTTCCTGCTTTTTGTACCTGCTGTGGGTCACACCCCTTGTGCGTCCTCAGCCTATTGCTGTCTGTCACCTGGTATATAGCTCAGCTGCTGCAATCAATCCCTGCCTGAGCATAGTGTTTCATTCAGTGTGTGCTTGCACTCTGAAGGTGCCAGGTCCCGTTCTTTGTTCTCTTGTCTGCCTTTCCTGGAGGCTGTATTTCCAGGCCTGTCTGAACACGCTCCTAGCCTGTTCCTCCCGCCTTCTAGGGGCCGATTACCTAGATCCGTTCCTGTATCTTGTCTGTCCTGTCTGAACACGCTCCTAGCCTGTTCCTCCCGCCTTCTAGGGGCCGATTACCTAGACCCGCTCCTGTATCTTGTCTGTCCTGTCTGAACACGCTCCTTGCCTGTTCGTCCCGCCTCTCTGGGGGCCGTATTCCCAGACCCGCTCCTGTATCCCGCTGCAGTGTCGGTCTCCTCCGTACACTCAGTTCCAGTCTGAACTCTCTCCTATCCTTTACCTATTTTGCCTCTATGTCCGTTCCCTTCCGTTTTCTGCAGAGTCTGAACTCGTACCTAACTCCTGCTTGTTGTCTCTGTACTCTCGTTTGTGAGTTTGTGGTCCACTCGCTACTTCACTGTAAGTACCCGGTGGGTATCTGGCTCTGCCTTTCTCTTCCTGTCTGTTCCGTGTGAACAGAGCCCTGTCCCCCCTGCTCTGCCTTGCTCACCGCTCCGGCGGTTCTAGCCTGCTCTGACTCCTTTTGCTCGCTGCTCCGGCAGCCTTGCTCCGCTCTTATCCTTTTACTCCCTGCTCCGGCAGTCTTGCTCCACTCTTGCTCACCGCTCCAGGCGGCCTCGTCCTGCTTTACTCTTGCTCACTGCTGCGGCAGTCTCGCTCAGCTCTGACCCTTTGCTCACCGCTTCTGGCGGCCTTGTCCTGCTCTACTCTTGCTCACCGCTCCAGGCGGCCTCGTCCTGCTTTACTCTTGCTCACTGCTCCGGCAGTCTCGCTCAGCTCTGACCCCTTGCTCACCGCTCCTGGCGGCCTTGTCCTGCTCTACTCTTGCTCACCGCTCCAGGCGGCCTTGTCCTGCCCTGTTCTCGCTCACCTCTCTGGGCGGCCTCACTCTGCTGTGTTTGTCCGCCACATCTGTGGTTCTGTTCCTGAGTCCCAGTGTGTACTGGGTCCTATCCCGCCAGTGTCCCTACCTGCTAGTGCCTTCCTGTCTGCACTCTAGCTGTGCTTGCCTGTACCCCTCTGCCTGTATTGTTCCTGAGTCCCAGTGTGTACTGGGTCCTATCCCGCCAGTGTTCCTACATGCTAGTGCCTCCCTGTCTGCATACCCGCCTGCCTGCATACCCGCGTGCCTGCCTACCAGTCGTGCCTGCCTATTCCCACCAGTCTGTGTGCCAGCCTACCAGTCTGTTCCTATATTCCCCTGTGTGGGTCAACAGCCGTGTCCGGGGTCTGTCCTGGAGTAGCACCTGGTCCCTCCGCTCGGTTCCTCCTTGGTGCACTGGCGTCGTATGCCGTCGTGCGACCCTGGTCGGATTGGGTGAATACCTAGTTACGCCCCTCCAGGCATTCACTCTCCGGCACGGTCCAGTGGAATCACTACAATCACACGCACACGCCGCTCAGCCCGGGCGTGTGCATTACATACACTTTTATACACCCTAGAAGACACGTAGAGGAGGGCCTCAGAAAACATTTTTTTCCCATTTTTAAGGAGAAGGACTCCTAGACTTGTTAAGCCTATGTGCTAAGTGCAAGGGCTGAAAAACATTTACCCCTGGGCCGATGAGGCAGCATTCCCTAAGTCCAACATCCCTGAACTGGAGGTGTCAGGTGGAAACTTTGGTACAGCCCAACTCAGGGACTTAACCCTAAAAGGGCCGTTTGATAATGTGTCTGTACAAAATGGTGCTGCTCAAGAGTCCGTGGGCTGACACCCGATACCCGTACTTGGCCGTAAATGGAGAGTTACTATAATGGGTCACCAAACTGAGAGGGGAGGTAATCAAGCAGTTATTGGTGCCAGGGCCATACAGACGCAAGGTGTTAGACATGGCCCATCCACATGTGTAAGGTGGTCATCTGGGTGTAGAAAAACCCCAGGAACGGATCCTCTAGAGGTTCTATTGGCCCAGTTGTCACTGAGAAACTGTAAATTATTGTAGGTCATGTTCCACCTGCTAGCTGACCTTTCCGATGGCTCACTTCTGTAGCCCCTTAATGCCGTTGCCGATCACTGAGGTGCCATTTGATCGCATAGCCATGGACATAGTGGGACCCTTGGTCAAGTCCATACAAGGGCACCAGTATATCCTGGTAGTACTAGACTATTCTACACGGTACCCGGAGGCCGTACCACTATGAAACTCCTCCGCTAAGTGAATAGCCAGGGAGTTGGTCCACATCTTTTCTAGAACGAGGTTGCCTAAGGAGATCCTAACAGATCAAGGGACCCCATTTATGTCAAGGGTGATGAGGGACTTGTGCAAAACCCTGCAAATCACACAACTCCAGACCTCAGTCTACCATCCCCAGATGGATGGCTTGGTGGAGAGGTTTAATTAAACCTTAAAGGCCATGTTGAAGAAGTTCGTAGAGAAGGATGACCGAGACTGGGAATGTCATACCTTCTGTTCTCCATCAGAGAAGTCCCGCATGCCTCTACTGTATTCTCCCCTTTTCAGCTGTTGTATAGACGACACCCCTGCGAACTCCTGGACATAGCAAAGGAGACCTGGGAGGCGGAGTCTAAACCCTACAGGAGTGTCATCGAACATGTGGCTCAGATGCAAGAGAGGATTGCCAAGGTGATGCCCATTGTGAAAGAACACCTCAAATCACAAGATGCACAGTCGAGGGTGTACAATAGATCGGCGAGGTTGAGACACTTCAACCCTGGGGATTGGGTACTGGTGCTGATACCTATGATACAGAGCAAATTCCTGGCCCAATGGCAAGGTCCCAATGAAGTAGTTGAAAAGGTTGACGACGTCAACTATAAAGTTCACCAACCACGGAGAAGGAAGTGCTACCAGGTGTACCACTTCAACTTGATTAATCCATGGCGAGATAGGGAGCCTGTGGAAACTCCGTGTTTGGTGGTGAAGTCTGAAGCCAACGTGGAAGAGGTCAAGGTGGCAGAGTTGCTGTCATTTGCCCAAAAGCAACAGTGCCGAGAGTTGCTACATCGGAATAGAGACCTGTTTTCGGAACTACCGGTGTGTACTCAGATCATAGAACATGAGGTTCTTACAGAGCATCATGTCTGGGTAAACTTGAAGCGGCATCGGATTCTCGAAACCCGCCGAGAGGTGATCTCGAAAGAGGTGAAGCAGATGCTGAGCCTGGGAGTAATTGAAGAGTCCAAGAGAGGCTTGTCCAGTCCCATAGTTATAGTGCTGAAACCCGATAAGACAATGGCGGTTTTGCAATGACTGTAGGAAGCTAAATGAGGTCTCTAAGTTCGATACGTACCCAATGCCCCGTGTCGATGAATTGATTGAAAGTGTAACATACCTGGTGGCGTCCTTGCATAGTGGTCCATCTCCCACTGTGCAAGAGCGCGCACTTGATCTCCAGTCCAGAATGTCTCTCTGGCTTCCCTCCATGCTGTTTGTTTGTGTCTGTTTCTGCTGCTTAAGGGCGGCTCCCGATCACTTCCTGCTTTTTGTACCTGCTGTGGGTCACACCCCTTGTGCGTCCTCAGCCTATTGCTGTCTGTCACCTGGTATATAACTCAGCTGCTCCAATCAATCCCTGCCTGAGCATTGTGTTTCATTCAGTGTGTGCTTGCACTCTGAAGGTGCCAGGTCCCGTTCTGTGTTCTCTTGTCTGCCTTTCCTGGAGGCTGTATTTCCAGGCCTGTCTGAACACGCTCCTAGCCTGTTCCTCTCGCCTTCTAGGGGCCGATTACCTAGACCCGCTCCTGTATCTTGTCTGTCCTGTCTGAACACGCTCCTAGCCTGTTCCTCCCGCCTTCTAGGGGCCGATTACCTAGACCCGCTCCTGTATCTTGTCTGTCCTGTCTGAACACGCTCCTTGCCTGTTCGTCCCGCCTCTCTGGGGGCCGTATTCCCAGACCCGCTCCTGTATCCCGCTGCAGTGTCGGTCTCCTCCGTACACTCAGTTCCAGTCTGAACTTTCTCCTATCTTTACCTGTTTTTTCTCTATGTCCATTCCTTTCCTTTTTCTGCAGAGTCTGAACTCGTACCTAACTCCTGCTTGTTGTCTCTGTACTCCCGTTTGTGAGTTTGTGGTCCACTCGCTACTTCACTGCAAGTACCCTGTGGGTATCTGGCTCTGCCTTTCCCTTCCTGTCTGTTCCGTGTGAACAGAGCCCTGTCCCCCCTGCTCAGCCTTGCCTGCTCTGACTCCTTTGCTCACTGCTCCGGCAGTCTCGCTCTGCTCTGACTCCTTTGCTCACCGCTCCGGCGGTTCTAGCCTGCTCTGACTCCTTTGCTCACCGCTCCGGCGGTTCTAGCCTGCTCTGACTCCTTTGCTCACCGCTCCGGCGGTTCTAGCCTGCTCTGACTCCTTTTGCTCACCGCTCCGGCGGTTCTAGCCTGCTCTGACTCCTTTGCTCACCGCTCCGGCATTTCTAGCCTGCTCTGACTCCTTTGCTCACCGCTCCGGTGGTTCTAGCCTGCTCTGACTCCTTTGCTCACTGCTCCGGCGGTTCTAGCCTGCTCTGACTCCTTTGCTCACCGCTCTGGCGGTTCTAGCCCGCTCTGACTCCTTTGCTCACCGCTCCAGGCGGCCTCGTCCTGCTCTACTCTTGCTCACCGCTCCAGGCGGCCTCATCCTGCTCTACTCTTGCTCACTGCTCCAGACGGCCTCGTCCTGCTCTACTCTTGCTCACCGCTTCAGGCGGCCTCGTCCTGCTCTGACTCCTTGCTCACTGCTCCGGCAGTCTCGCTCAGCTCTGACCCTTTGCTCACCGCTCCAGGCGGCCTTGTCCTGCCCTGCTCTCACTCACCTCTCTGGGCGGCCTCACTCTGCTGTGTTTGTCCGCCACATCTGTGGTTCTGTTCCTGAGTCCCAGTGTGTACTGGGTCCTATCCCCCCTGTGTTCCTACCTGCTAGTGCCTCCCTGTCTGCACTCTAGCCGTGCTTGCCTATACCCCCCTGCCTGCATACCCGCCTGCCTGCATACCAGTCGTGCCTGCCTATTCCCACCAGTCTGTGTGCCAGCCTACCAGTCTGTTCCTGTATTCCTCTGTGTGGGTCAACAGCCGTGTCCGGGGTCAGTCCTGGAGTAGCACCTGGTCCCTCTGCTCGGTTCCTCCTTGGTGCACTGGCGTCGTATGCCGTCGTGCGACCCTGGTCGGATCGGGTGAATACCTAGTTACGCCCCTCCAGGCATTCACTCTCCGGCACGGTCCAGTGGAATCACTACAATCACACGCACACGCCGCTCAGCCCGGGTGTGTGCATTACATACACTTTTATACACCCTAGAAGACACGTAGAGGAGGGCCTCAGAAAACATTTTTTTCCCATTTTTAAGGAGAAGGACTCCTAGACTTGTTAAGCCTATGTGCTAAGTGCAAGGGCTGAAAAACATTTACCCCTGGGCCGATGAGGCAGCATTCCCTAAGTCCAACATCCCTGAACTACAGAAAGGCTATGGATGGCCCAGTGCATTACCACCCTTGACCACCCCAAAGGTGTATTGGCAAATTCCCATGTCCCAAGATGCCAAGGAGAAGACTGCTTTCTCAACGCTAGAAAGATGCTTCTAGTACACAAGGATGCCGTTTGGGTTACAAGGAGCACCAGCCACCTTCCAGAGAGCCATGGACCGGATCCTAAACCCCCACAAGAGGTATGTAGTTGCTTAACTGGATGACACTGTGATCTTCAGCCAGGATTGGGGAAGCCATCTGAGCAAAGTACTGGCAATACTTGATGCTCTACGACAGGCAGGGTTTTCCATAAACCCGAAGAAATGTGCCATGGGAATGGAGGAAGCTAAATACTTGGGCTATGCCGTAGGCAGGGGCGAAATAAAGTCCCAAATAAATAAAGTTGATGCGATCCAGAGTTGGCCACAACCCCTCTCAAAGAAACAGATCAGTGTTCCTGGGCTATTACCGCCGGTTTATCCCTAACTTCGCAATAATAGCCACCCCTTTGACAGACCTCCTTAAAGGGACAAAGTCGGCTATGGCTAAGTGGTCTCCAGAAGCTGAGACAGCCTTCCTTGAACTAAAGCTAGCCCGGTGTAAACAGCCAGTGTTGGTGGCATTGGATTTCTCTAGGGAGTTTGTGGTCCAGACAGACTTGTCAGATGTTGGGCTGGGGGCTGTTTTATCACAAGAGGTGAACGGGGAAGAGCACCCAATATTGTACTTCAGTCAGAAGCTGATATCCTGTGAGAAGAATTACTCCACAGTGGAGAAGGAATGTTTGGCCATCAAGTGGGCGTTGGATACTCTAAGGTACTACTTTTTAGGCAGGAAATTCAGGCTGGTGTTTTAGGGAGAAGAAGGGGAACAATGCCCAAGTGATCAGATGGTTTCTAGCCCTTCGGATTTTAGCTTCCATATAGAGCATAGGCCCGGGAAACTGCATGGCAATGCTGATGCTCAGTCGACAGTCCACTGTTTGATGGCAGAAGGCGCCAAGCCCCCCGGCTCTGGGCAGAAGGGGGGTCTGTAAGATGGCCGCTGGACAGGTCCTTGAGGGGAGATATGTATCATCGAGGTAGGTAGCTTCGGTGATGTAAGCTTGGGAAAGCATGCTCCAGCATGTATAGTGCTGAGAGAGTTAATAGGGCATATCATGGCCGGGTTTTACAAGCAGTCAAAGAGATGGGTGGGAGTGGCTGCTCACATATCCCCACCCCGGGGGCATAGTTTAGCAGATAAAATGGAGACCAAGTGTAACATTCAGGGTCTGTGTCTGAAGATGTGAAGATCTCCAGTGTGTTGGTCTGTGCTAAGGACTTAAGAAGTGGACACTAAACCGAGCGGGCGAACCCGCAACATTCTATGGACATTTTACTTTGTGTTTTCAATTTGTGCCGGGAAAGGATGTCTTTTTGTTTTGTTTTCCTGAGCGGTTTATGCAGTCTTAATAAACCAGCCTGGACACTGTAATGAAATCGCTTCCTGTGCCTACCTCAACCGCAGCTGAGTGAGTACCAAACTCTACAAAAGGTTAACAGTTTAGCAGCAATATTTCATTTTTTCAATGAAATTTACATCTATAATGTAGGGACCGTTATATTTTAGGGACCACCGATACGTCATGAAAACCTGCAAACAAGACCCCATTTTAAAATCCGCACCCCTCAATGTATTCAAAACCGCATTCAGTAAGTTTGTTAACTAGTGATGGTCGAGCACTAAAATGCACGGGTGCTCAATGCTCGGGTCGAGCAAATTGGAATGCTCGGGTCGAGCAACGAGCCCAATATAAGTCTATGGAAGCTCCCCCCGGCGGTCTGCAGAGGGCCTAAAAATTGCCCAAATCGATGGGAACAGTGCTCAAATGACATGGGAACAGCATGGGGAAGACCCCTGGAAGCATTCCTGACTCCCAGGTCACTGCTGTCAACAATGTTGTCAGAGGTATTACGCCACTTTTACGGACTCACAATAAAACATACAAAAACGAAACCAAAATGGATTTTCCTGGGAAATATGTTAAGGAACATCCTTTCCAGGGTAATGACTTGTATATAAGGCAAAATAAATATACAAAAACAAAAATGCTCCTCCACACCTTGGGCTATGTTCACACGTAGCGTTTTTGATGCGTTTTTGCACTTTTGCATTGCTTTCATCCAAGACAAATGCATTCACCAGGAAATGTCATTTTAACATTTTACAACCTTATCTGGCCATGTGGTGTGTGACACATCAGACACATCCTGTTTCATTTATGAAAGAGGGACTCTTAAAGTCACAAAGCCTATTTTCATAGGGCCATCAGGTGGCCCTTACAATTCTTAAAGGGCCAGCAGTCGGCCCTCGCTATTGTTAGAGAGCCATCAGCCGGCTATGCTTTGTTGTTCCCATTATTAATGAGTGGGTCTCCTATACTGTTATTGTGCATGCAGTGACTGCAATGGCTGCCAAAAAATTGGAGGCACTCCAATGCCCCTTGGAAGAGACGTAGAGGTCGGAGAGCCTCCTAAAACAATGTTCCCATTATTAGGAAGTGGGTCTACAATAGCGTTTGCCTATGCAATGAATGCAAAAGCTGGCAAAAATTTGGAGGCACTCCAATGCCCCTTGGAAGAGATGTAGAGGTTGGAGAGCCTCCTAAAAACAATGTTCCCATTATTAGGAAGTGGGTCTCCCATAGTGTTTGCCTATGCAGTGAATGCAAAAGCTGCCAAAAATTTGGAGGCACTCCAATGCCCATTGGAAGGGATGTAAAGGTCAGAGAGCCTCCTAAAAACAATGTTCCCATTATTAGGAAGTGGGTTTCCCATAGTGTTTGCCTATGCAGTGAATGCAAAAGCTGGCAAAAATTTGTACGCACTTCAATGCCCCTTGGAAGAAACGTAGAGGTCGGAGAGCCTCCTAAAAATAATGTTCCCATTATTAGGAAGTGGGTCTCCTATAGTGTTTGCCTATGCAGTGAATGCAAACGCTGGCAAAAACTTGGATGCACTCCAATGCCCCTTGGAAGAGACGTAGAGGTCGGAGAGCCTCCTAAAAACAATGTTCCCATTATTAGGAAGTGGGTCTCCAATAGTGTTTGCCTATGCAGTGAATGTAAAAGCTGCCAAAAATTTGGAGGAACTTCAATGCCCCTTGCAAGACACGTAGAGGAGGTGACATGGTAGATATGGTGGGGAATGATATGGGGATGGAGGATGAGAGGAAGGAGGAGGACAAGAGCAAATAGACAAAATCAGAAAGCGTATAACCATGTCTGGGTGTGAAGACAGAGGTACATGGGAATAGAATTAGACCTCCCAAAAAAAGACACTGTTTTTGAGTTTAGGTTACCCTGCTATCATTCGGTGGTGTTGAGAAGTCTGGCCCAATCCAGCCCATTTTTATGAGTCAGCCTGTCTGCATTTTCAGTTGACAGGCGGATGCGCCTATCGGTTATAATTCCATCAGCGGCACTAAATACCAGCTCTGATAAAACGCTAGAGGCAGGACAGACCAGGACCTCCAAGGCATAGAGAGCCAGTTCATTCCACGTGTCCAGCTTGGATACCAGCAATTATAAGGCACAGAGGAATCACGGAGGACGTTGGTACAGTCGGCAAGGTACTCCCTCAGCATCTTCCCAAACTTTGCACCCCTTGTGAGAGTACCCCACGCCTCAGGGCCTGTAAGATGGGAGGGTCTGAGAAAACTGTCCCAGAACCTTGACAGTGTTCCCCTGCCTCTGCTGGATTGGAGTTGTGTCTCTCTCGCCTGTACTCCTTGGTTGTCCAACGAACTGTGACCTCTGCTGCCAGCGTTTTCAGATGGGAATTTTTTTAGTAGTTCCGCAAAAAGGGCATCCTGGTAATGCCCCATTTTAGTAGACCTGTCCGTCTCGGGATAAGAGATAGAAAGTTCTCCTTGTAGTGTGGGTCTAGAAGTGTCACCAACCAGTAATGACTGTCGCCCAAAATTTGGAGAACACGAGGGTCACGGGAAAGGCAGCGTAACATAAACTCAGCCATGCCTGCCAGACTGCTAACAGGCAAGACTTCCGTGTCCTCACCAAGAGGACGACTGACCATGCTCTCCTCCTCCTCCCTGTCCTCAGGCCATCCACGCTGAACATACGGTATGACAGTTGTGCAGGTAGTACTGTCTATAGCGCATGAAACTAGCTCCTCCTCCTCCTTCTCCTCATTGTCACCCAATCCACGTTGGGATGAGATGAGGCTGGGCTATGTATAATCACCCTGTATGGTTCCTTGCTCCATCTCATCGTGCTCCACCTGCAATGCATCCTCTTTGATTGTGAGCAGAGAGCGTTTCAGAAGACAGAGAAGCGGGATGGTAATGCTAATTAGGGCGTCATCGCCGCTCACCATCTTGGTGGAGTCCTCAAAGTTTTGGAGGATGGTACATCTGTCTGACATCCATGTCCACTCCTGAGATCTTATGTGTGGAGTCTGAACTGAATACTGATGGCCTTGTTGATGCTGGCAGTCAACAACTGCCCTCTTCTGCTCACAAATCCTTCCTAACATCTGCAATGTAGCGTTCCAACATGTGGGGACATCACACACCAGTCGGTGAGTCGAAAGTCTGTAGGTTACTATTTTTCACAGCGACCTTGTGTCAATAACTTCACTGACACACTGCAACAAAATTTAAATGGAGTCCAGAAATGGCAGAATTTTCAGCGGACTTATATGTGATCCGTGTGACGGACAAACCACAGTTTTAAATAGATGGATTTTTAGGGCTGTAATATGGAAAGGATCTGGCTGTATTCTGCAGTGCCAACAAGCAAATGGAGCAGAAAAACGGTTTTCTCTGGATTGCTTTTTAAGCAAATAATCAGGATTAAGATCCCAAAAAAATTATTCCTGGCCCCTGATACCTGGGGCTATTTCTAGAAATATCTGTAAAAGCACCAGCAGACAGAACTTGAACTCTTTTTTATTATAAAAGTACAAAACAAACACAAACATCATACAAAAAAACAAAACGAACCTCAGCAAAAACACAACCCATAAAACCCCAAAAGTCCAAGTCCAAAATGCAATATTATGCATAACAAAAAATGTACCCTTTTTTTTCCAAAGCCCCCCAACTAGGGAAGAAACCTTAACCTACGCCATATTGTAATGTTTCAATATGCCAAAGAACCTTTAACCAACATCCACACACACCCATGCCCACACATTCACACCTAAACCCCCTGTAAGGTAGCGCTATTCATCACGCTGGGGGACACTCACTTCACCGGATCAATTAAAGCACACCTGCAACGTCTTTCCGGTATTTCACAGTCCAGCAGTTTATTACACTTCATAAACTGCACATAACATAGTCCATCTCAGTGGCTCACCGACATATTACACATATAATGTCCAAGAGGCTTTCCAGTGACAGATATGTCTACTTGGCTCCAGACACAGCCTTCAGCAAGGTAACAATATAAATGTCCACATCAAGCAGTGTTTTTACCTTTGCCGGGTTACAGCTGCTTCAGTCAGTTTGGTTCTGCCACCGCTGTGGCTTTAAGGCTTCACCAGGCCTCTCTTTTCCAGGCTCTCCAGGCGAATGGTGTCCCACACACAGGGATCAGGCCTCACGCCTCTCACACCTGTTTCAAAACTACCAGGGTTTATATATCTTTCAGTGCACATAGGACCTGAGCTGATGTCACAGTCATGTGATCAGTCATCTGAGGGGGAGGTACATGGTCAGCCAAAACACACCCTGGACCATTACAGTAATGCCGCTGCATTACATATCCCCCCTCTGTTCAAACTTGTGGGGTTGAACACATAATATACACAATCACATTATAACCCACAGTTCACACCGAGACCATGTACTTGACAATTGCGCTGCTCAGCCCCTGGAACATTAGTCATCGACATTAGCCCATTCCTTAGGGACCTACCATTTGTCAATGTCACTGACTTCGTCAAGTCACATTTCCGAGTCGTAACCTTGTCAGACCTCCCCCGCTCCAAGTGGTCAGTCGTAACCTTGTCAGACCTCCCCCGCTCCCAGCGGTCAATACAGCAGTGTGACTCACATGCCCTGGTATCTAAGGTCCGGTTAGACTCCGTAATGTCCCGTACTCTATTGGGTCGTTTGTATGGGCCTCTCAAACCTGAGTTACTGAAGGTCTCACTACCTCTAAACCCACACCCACTACTCTCAGGACATCTTGAAAGGTCCCTAACTTCAGCTGTTCTGTTATTTAGGGGGCCCTTTCTCTGTCTGGTCTCACAATTTCTAGACGGCTGCCACCTTCTGCCGCTCAGGCGATTCTGTCTTTCCACTCGTAGTCTAGCGAGATTCAACTGTCCTACCTCTCGCAGGTAGGTCACTCGGTATTCCATCAGCATGCGTATATATGCAAGACTTTCTTCCGTTCCTACATCGGAGAATAACACCATGCTGTCTTCATCTGGTATCCAGTCCTGTCGATCACGTGGACAGCTTACTCTCATCACACCAGACTTCTATTCCATCATCTGCATGGCTCGGCCATTTCTCCCAATGAGCTTTCTTACCAGAGCCTGAGGCACTCGGATGACCTCTTCATGCAGACTTTGAGCTTTTCTCATAAGCTCCAGTTGTCTAATGGCTTGCTCCGTCTTCAACCGGAGAAACAGCATTGTGCGAATACATCGTCAGTGCATGTCACTTAGGATAGCCACCCTCTTTACTGTGACTTCGGTTGTGGACAGGACCACCAGTTGTTTAGCTTCTGAGGTCGAGTACACGTTACAGGCTCCCACGGCCTTCTTAAACTCTTCATGCACGGACTCACTGGTGCATTCTTCTCTCAAATCCTCGGGTACATCTATGAGGCACTTGTACCGAGAGGTTTCTGTCTCACCAGTGGTCTCCAAACGATCATCTGGCTCAGGTTTCAGGGGCAACTGACTTTCAGCTTCTTCACCCTGTATGCTTCCCCTGAGCTGACTCACAGCTACAAATTCAAGAATTTTCATCTTGACCACTTCCATTTCATACTTATCTTCTGTTAACACTCTGTTAGCTTTCCTCAGGTCCACCTCCTCATGGTATAAAGGAGTAAGTGCAACTTGTTTGCCCTTTTCCTTCTCCAAGGAGGCCTCGTTCACTGAGTGATACTTTGCCAGGCGACCTTTGAGCTCGAAAACTTCTTCCTCTAGCTCAGTTACTCGCCTCTCAGCAGCCCATCTCTGAAGCTCTTCCTGCTTCAACTGCTCCTTTAACAGTAGAGTTCTCTCAGACCTCTCTGTCTCCAATGCGCCCATTCGGCTCTCAACAGCCAGTCTCTCAAACTCCTCTTGCTTCAAATGGGCTTGTAGCGTCTCCTTGAGATCCTTGATCTCGGCTCTTACATCCACCGAATCATCCGAGCTCGCCTTATACGAGGAGGTATTTGCTTCATACCTCCCATCTCCAGTGGCCAACTCCTGGCCCTGGTCTGTGGCTTCTCCGATAGACTCCTTCATCTTTTTCCACTCAGCTTCCATCTTGCTGATTCTTTCCTTAAGGCACGACTCTGCCCTCTGGAAATTATCACAGAACGTCTGCAGCTTCTTCACCTGAGCTTCCAGACTTAGGGTCCTTCTGCGGAGATCATCATTTACATCACGGGTGTCCTGCAGAGTGGTCTTAATCACTTGGCGCATGTGCTCTGCATCCGCCTTATCATCCTCTAGTTTTTCCTTAACCTTGAGGAGATCCTCATAGTCTCTCTTAGTTTGTTGCAGATCCCTATTGAACTTTTCATGCCTCTTTTCTGCCTCTTTCAGGGCGGATAGCTCCCGGTCTTACTGGTACAGAGAGTCCACCAGCCGCTCCTTCTCCTGCATTAGAGGATTTACTTGGTCCTGGAATTGCTGCAGCTCCCTCATGAGTTCACCATGCTCCTTCTTGGAATCACACAGCTCCCGGTTGAACTGTTCGCGCAGTCGTTCTAGGTCTTGATCACGTCCAGAAACTTCATCCTGCAGCGCCCCTTTTAAGGCAGATAGCTCCCTATCCCTCTGGTGTAGACCCTCATCCAGCCTTTGCTTCTCCTGTATCAGCTCTAACTGTACCAGGGAGAAATTATATTTCATCTCGCATAGCTCATCTTCAGACATCGCTTTGTCAAAACTGCAACCGAACAACCTCCTCTTGGGTTCTGGGGAGGTCCTTTTTAATTTTCTGCAACATCTCTTTCCATTTGTTGATTTCCTTGCTGCTTTCCTCCAGTTTTTGCTGCCCATCACTCTGACACTGCTGCCTGATGGGCTCCAGCTCTTGGTCATGACTGGCCACCTCCTCTTTCAGGGCTGTCAGATCCTGATCCTTCTGTCTCAGTACTGTACCAGAGGTTGCTACTGGCAACGTCACCTCCTCTTCTGCCTCTAAAGGAGGATCCACACTTGGAACAAAGGCACACAGCATTACATTTTCTTTATTTTCACTTTCAGCAAAGACTACAGGAGCAACCTTTTTGTGGCCCTTGCGCCGTTGACAACGAGAGGGGGACTTTCTCCCCTCGTCTAGCCCCTCCTGACTGAACTCTCTTTCTACTTTCATAGCGTCACCATCAGTTGTGGGGTCTGTGTCACTCCCCATGGTTTTGTGGACTAACAGGTCCCCTCCCACCTTGACGTCAACCCCTTCCACTGGAGTCACCCCGTTATCAACGGTCAACTTGTCATTTTTAGGGGGTACCAACCCACAAACAGTAACAAATTTTGGTTTTCTATACTCCACGCTCTTGTGAAAATCCGCCCCTTTTTTAGACTTCGCACCCTTTTGGACACCCACACCTGTAGGGGAATTTTTTTTTAAAAAATCAGCGATAGTCTTAGTACTCAGTTCACAAGATCTCTTACCACCTCCCCGGGCACTCTGGGACAATACTGGCACCCCCGGAGAGTTCACAGAATGGTCCACTGCCGCCATTCTATACGGTGCCAACAGCTCCTGCCGTTCCTGCACCATGTCCTGTAGAAGTTTCTCAAACACCTGCTGCGATTCTAACCGGTACTTTAATCGCTCAATAGCTTCAGTCTCATTTGCTGCTCCGTTCACAGCCATCGCGGTACGCTGTTCACACTAGATACCTCACACTGCACTCCCTGGAAAAATTTTCGTGGCCCCGCCGAGCCACAGCAAAACCAGGTTTGGGTGCGACGAAAATTTTCGTAACCCCGCCGAGTTACAGCAAGATGCTTTAATCTTCGTGGCCCTGCCGAGCCACAGCAAACCAGGTTTGGGTGCGACGACAATTTTCGTAACCCCGCCGAGTTACAGCAAGATGCTTTAATCTTCGTGACTCCGCCGAGCCACAGCAAGATGCTTGTATCCACACTCGTCGCCCTGTGCCGTTGTCCCTAGCAACCGGGCTGCAGTTGCCCGCATTCTCGAACCACATCTAAGGTAGCGCTATTCATCACGCTGGGGGACACTCACTTCACCGGATCAATTGAAGCACACCTGCAACGTCTTTCCGGTATTTCACAGTCCAGCAGTTTATTACACTTCATAAACTGCACATAACATAGTCCATCTCAGTGGCTCACCGACATATTACACATATAATGTCCAAGAGGCTTTCCAGTGACAGATATGTCCACTTGGCTTCAGACACAGCCTTCAGCAAGGTAACAATATAAATGTCCGCATCAAGCAGTGTTTTTACCTTTGCCGGGTTACAGCTGCTTCAGTCAGTTTGGTTCTGCCACCGCTGTGGCTTTAAGGCTTCACCAGGCCTCTCTCTTCCAGCCTCTCCAGGCGAATGGTGTCCCACACACAGGGATTAGGCCTCACGCTTCTCACACCTGTTTCAAAACTACCAGGGTTTATATATCTTTCAGTGCACATAGGACCTGAGCTGATGTCACAGTCATGTGATCAGTCACCTGAGGGGGAGGTACATGGTCAGCCAAAACACACCCTGGACCATTACAGTAATGCCGCTGCATTACACCCCCAATAAAAGGAAAAACTAAACTCTGGCCCACTGCCCAAAGGGAAAAATTTAGGCCACCTGGTCAAAGCTTAACATTACACACACATATATTTTTAATTTTATTTTTTATTTATGCCTAAACTAAAACCCTCCACCAATCCCCAAAGGTCCCACGAAAGTTTGTGACCTATCTCACACCAAGGTCCATGAAAGTTTATGGCCTTTCACACCAAAAAGGTCCTCTTTCGCATTCTTGGCATCCCGCAGGACGTCCATTTCTCCGAAACCTTTCTGCTGGGTGGACACTAAACATCGTGCGTTCCACGTGTAGAACCTAGTCACTAACCTAACAAAGAAAATAGTGCCACGATCTCAACCACCAAGGGACCTGAATGCTCCATAGGCCCACTCTGCATAGGAAAGGCCTGCCAGCCTGGGCCAGCCAATGGAAGTACCCACCCTGCTGTAGACCTCTGTATAAAAAGGACACCGAAGCAGGAAGTGCTCCATGCTTTCAAGCATGCCGCCACACTCCTCGCGGGGATAATCCCGGTCATCAGGGTTCCTTTACTTCAGGTTGTCCCTCACATACAGTCATCCATGGATGCAGCGCCAAGCCAAGTCCCAAAACTTCAAGGGGATCCATTTAGAGTTTAATAACCCGAGCCCAACCTCCAGATCCAGGCTTGGGCATTCCTTGAGCACCAGGGGCTTCTGAAAGTGGGTCAACAGGACCCTATTGTCAAGAAACCTCCTTGACATGGTCCTGATCTCCCACACTCCCAGATCCCACCGGCGGATCACCTTCAAAACCGGGGTAGCATAAGCCAGAAGACGCCCATGTGGCGTTCGAAGGTCCTTCACCTGCCCTCCTGTCTACCATTCCTGGAAGAAAGGCCGAAACCACCCCCTACAGGAGAATACCCATGGAGGAGCCCTCTCTAACCAGAGGTTGGCGATGTTTGCCTTAAGAAAGGTGTTTACTAAAAACACCACTGGGTTGACCATACCCAACCCTACTAGTCTCCTCGTGCGGTACGTGACCTCTCTCTTGATTAGGTTCAGCCTATTCCCCCACAATAATTGGAAAAACAGGCTGTAGACCCGTGTCCAAAGAGGTTCTGGCAAGATGCAGATGCTGCCCAAGTATATTAATAAAGGGACCAAATACCCCGTGGCCAGGCTAACCCTTTCCCTCAGGGTCAAGGACCAACCCTTCCACTGATCCACCTCCTGGCTGGCGATCTTAACTCTGCCCTCCCAGTTTTGCTGGGGATAGTCCGCCGGGCCGAAAATGATGCCTAATATTTTTGCTGTGGCCTGAGGCCCTGGGAGGGTGTCCGGGAGATCAAAACTTGGATCTCCCCCTCCCATCCAGAGACTCTTACACTTGTCCCGGTTGATCATGGGTCGATCGCGAACACGTATAATAGTGGGCTCAGACGACAGCCCTGGCGGACACCAGACCTCACCTCAAAAGGGTGTCCGACCCAACCGTTCATGAGCGGAAAACTCTCTGCCCCATTGTATAAAACTCTCAACCAACCAACAAACCTCCCAGGCAGACCGTACCTCAGAAGGATGGACCAGAGGTACTCATGGTTAACCCGGTCTAAGGCCTTCGTCTGGTCTAAGGACAGCAAGTACCCCTTCCAGTGACCTGCCCTGCTCTGCTCCACTGCCTCCCGGACATCGAGCACAGCACTAAATGTACTGCGGCCTGGAACAAAGCAGTGCTGAGCCCCCGAAAGGAGCCGGGGCGCAAACTGCACCAACCGATTAAAAAGCAACTTTGTCAGAACCTTTCGGTCCGTACTGAGAAAGGCTATGGGACGCCAATTCTCAATACGGGATGAGTCTTTACCCTTAGACAGGATAATCAGGGCTGACGTCCTCATTGAACTGGGCAGAGTGTCCGAGGAGAGACACTCATTAAATACCTCGGTCAAGAGGGGGACCAAAGAGTCGCTAAAAGTCTTGTAACACTCGGATGTTAAGCCATCCGGACCAGGCGACTTTTTAGGCCGGAGCCCATCAATCGCCCGTCTCACTTTCTCTTCCCTGATTGCTTCTGCCAAAACATGAAGAGAGTGGTCATCCCCTGGCTCAGGGATGGTTTCAGCCAGGAAAGCCGACATCTCATCCCAATCAGGATCCCTCCTCCCCAAGAGGTGCGAGTAGAAGGATCTGACCACCTCAGGATCCCTGATTTGGATCTGTTCAGGGGCCCCATACTGTCGATCAGTCCTGTTGCCACCTTACAATTCACTGACATCCTGCAGTTCCTGTAAGAGTTGAGCGAGCGGTACCTCCCGAAATCCCTCTCAAAAACTAAGGATGTGTGCCTATCATACCAGCACCCCTTGAGCAAAGTCTTCACCCTGGAGATTTCCTCACGGTCCCCTCCAGTCAAGACGAGCTGCTCAAGTTTCCTCCCCAGATCCCGATACATGAGGTACCTGTTCAGGCCTCTGAGGCTCGAGAGCTGATGGAAGAACCTTGCAACCCTTCTTTTGAAGATCTCCCACCACTCAGACTTATTGCTACAAAGACCCAAGAGAGGTACCTGGCTCTAAAGAAATTCCTCAAAGGACTGTCTTACTTCCGTTTCTTCCAGAAGGGACAAATTCAGCTTCCATAGACCTCTCCCCATCCGGGGAGTCTCTGCAACATTTAAGGTAAAGAAAATAAAACAGTGATCGGAGAACTCCACTTCAACAACGGACACTGCAGAAGAGAAGGCTTCCTCCTTTAAAAAATCTATCTATCTTAGACCTACAGCTACTCCTATGAAAGGTGAAAGCCCCGTGACCAGGGGTGTGCCGGATGTGGACATCCACCAGTCGAGCTTCGCTTACTATACTTTTCAAGGCTACGCTATCATAAGCCTGCCGGTCTACGGGGCCTCCCCTATCACGGGATCTAGTTATAGTATTAAAATCCCCGCCGAAGACCACCTGCCGACTTGTAAAAAGATAGGGCTTGATCTTCAGGAAGAGACATTTATGGTCCCACTTAGATTGCGGGCCATAGATATTAATCCCCTCTTGTTCCCTCATGAAGATGACAAGGACCAAGCACCTCCCCATTTCCATCTCAATCACCCATCTGCATTCCACCGAAGCGGCCTTAAAAGGGACCGCTACCCTGCTATACGGCTCGGCTGCAAGAGACCAGTATGAGGGTCCACACCTCCACTCCCTCTTTGCTTGGTAAATGGACCCCATGTCCGTTAGTCTGGTCTCCTGCAAAAATAAAATATCAGCCTCAACTCGGGTGAAAAAGTCAAAGGTCGTAAATCTGGCCGCATCTGACTTAATGCTGGCGACATTATCGACGCCAGAGTCAACAGGGTAGGTTCCGCCATCATGGGTGATTGAGTTAGACGGCCTTCTTTTTAACAGTACCCCCTGATTTTCTTTCCCCCTCTGAGGAGGAGCCCGATCCACCACTCCTCTTTAGAGATATTGAGATGTCCATACCCTCACTCACAGCACCGGACACCTCCTTCCCAGTACTAGATTCCTCGCCTCTGGATCCCGAGGTAGTCCCCTCCCCAGAGGAATGTGAATCCCCCGGAGGACAAACCTCGCCACTCCCTGAAGGCACCCCAGATGTTACCTCCGGCCCCTCACCCCGACCTCCGACATAGTAGTGTCATCGAGGGCTTGGAACCGATTGGAGAGGGGGATCAGAGGGGAGCCAGTGAGCCCTTCTGTAGGCACCTTTGCGGCCAGAGGGGGGGCTTTAGATTTTTTTATCCCTGTTCTTCTTCTTCTTCCGACTCTTACCGGTACTATTGTCACCCATTTTTTTAGGCTGCTCCACCATCTCCTCATCTAGACTTTCATACTGGGAGGAGTCATCGGAAGCAGCCAACTCCTCCCTCTCCATCCTACTGATCTCCTCGCTCACCGTCTTCTCCCCAGGGCCTCAGAGGCTCCGGCTGCTGCCTCCGGGGAGGGGACAGTCATCACCCCAGTCACCTGAGGCTTATCCTGCTACCTGTCCCTACGGCGCCTCACCAGTTGCCACTGGTGGTCAGATGTACCAACCTCGCCTTTCCTCACTGACCGCTCAGTTCCCCTCCCGCCCCCACCTCCACCTCCAGCAGAGGATGCACCACTGGGGACCCCCCCACGGCTCTCCCTTGCCTGACCAGAGATGGTGCTGGAAAAGGAATGGGGCAGCGGCTATACGGGTGAACTAGATATCCACACAGGTGACACCTAATGTCACCACAGGCCGCGGCAAGATGTCCAGCCCCCTGACCAGATGCCAAACTCGTCCCTGTTCTTTTTAGGGAGCTCAGTGACTTCCCCATAACGGGAAAGCCACGTCATGATGTCGACCCCAGAGAGTGACTCGTTACTTGTCAGAACGGTCACCCTCTTTATTCAACGCCAGTATGGCAGTCTCGCCAGCCAGGCTCCCCCTTCACGAGTTCAAAATTAGACCAGAAGAGCTCTAAGCCCTCCGGCCGAACAAACCTGATGTTGAAGATGGAGGTACCAAAAGGATTGATCAGGGCAAAGATGTCCGTTGCCCTAAAATCCATCTTCAGGAGGAGCTCCACAACCCTCGCTCTTGGTGGGTACGCTTCACTGCCCCTCCACTGAAGATGGACCACATTCCTCCTGGCCATCCCCTGCCCAGCTGTCAGGAGGGACCATACCGTTTCCCCCTCCCTTTTATCTTGGAAGGTGGCCAGGCCATGTCTATCCAGCCAAAAGACCAGGTCCACCTCTCTTCCCTCTACCTCGATCGTCCGCTCTCCCTTTTTGAGGGCCTCCAGGAAATGGAGCCACAACACACCGTCCCTTAGGTCCAGAGGCGAGGAAACCCCCTGAGAAGACCCCGAGGCCCCGGCCACTACCACCGAAAAACGGGGACTCGCGGCCGGGGGGCAGATGGACCAGCCCCCTCCCCACGCCCCCAGCTACCACCAGACACTCCATTCACGCTCCCTGCCACAGACACACCACCACACGTATCCTCAACCACAGACACATCCATACCCACACCATCCCCATCATCAGTCACCCCACTCAATCCACCTTCATGCACGCTGGGGTCAAAGTTATTTTGTTGTTGGATGCACTTTTTATTTCCCGCTTTATTACCAGCATTACTGACATCACTTTAGTTGCTACTGCCACCTACTGGTGGCATCTTCCCTGCTGGGGGTGTTTCGTGTACTGAGTGCCGCTGCCCCTTTAAGGACCACTCTGCAGGGCTTAAGCAGTGTGGCCTCACTCATTAGGGGCACAGCGCTCACAGCATGCACAGAGCTTCCTGTGCTTCTCTCACAGGCAGGGAGGGAGCCAGGAGTAGTCCTACCCCCAGCTCCATCCTGCCCTGCTGCTGGATCCCTAGATGCCCGCGCTGCTGGGGCCCCTGCCACAGGTAAGCTTCCGGACTCAGGGGACTCCAACAGGCAAGCACTCCCTCTGTTCTCAGCTGCGGCCTCCACCCCCATCCTGACCGCCGTTGTAGTCTCTGCTGCATTCTGTGCAGCTGGGACAGCGGCCGTCAACGCTAAGCCCTGCCCCTCGGGCTGGCCCCGCCTACACGGGCAGGGATCACCAGGGAAGCCATGCCCCCAGCACATCGCCGCACAGTAAGGTCTTCTGAGGCCAAAGCCATATGGGAAGGGGAAGCCCGGGAGGCCACGCCCCCCAAAACCATCTGCGCCGGGACCCCCAAATCTGACCCGGAGCTGGGTCTACTCTCAGGGGCCCCTGGACCGGCGGCACCGGCTCCCAGAGGCACAGCACCCCCTACCACAACACCTTTGGCCACAAAAAGACCAGACGTAGCAACTCCGGCGGCCAGCCCCAGGCTATGCCACTCCCCATCGGCGTCCACCGGCGGTAGTGCCCTCAGCACCAACCCATTACTGGATCTTTGCGCAGGGGGCCCCGTCCTCGCCGTGTACCCCGCCAGTGGAGCAGGCACCACCATTATCTTTTTTGGAGCCGGATTTGCCGGAGCCGCAGAGTTTGCTCCTTTCACGTTACCAGGTGCCTGGGTCCCCGAAAGCGATCCAGCCTTAGTAGATCCGTGAGTGGGGGACACCCCAGCACACGCCACCAGAGATGCGGCCCCGACTGTTGGTGCTCCGCCGGCAGCGCAGGAGGCAGCGGCAGTTACGCTCGCGACCCCTGCACGCCAGCGGGCGAACCAGGTGCCAGGCCTGCCGCCCCCTCTCATAGAGGACCCAACCTGAGCACCGCCATAGTTCTTGCTCGCCGCCGGGCCGCCCTCTGCGTCATGCTCCATATCAGACACCTCCGCTGCACTACCCCCTCCGTTACCACAAACAGAGGTGGCGCTCTGCATGTCATGGCCTATAGTCTCCCCGCTCCGGACCTACAACAGAGCCCGAGCCAGGGTGGGTAGCGTGTGCCGCACAGCGAGGGGGACATACAAAAATGTATGCATAACAGATGTTTTCCTTTTTTCTTACCCTTGTTTTTCCTCTTCATCCCCCTCCCGGTTGCCTCGTCCTCGTAGATCTCATACCCGAATGTTAGCTGATTAAAACGTGACGGGGACTCGATCTGCCAGATCTGCTGCATAACGAGGCAGCCCCCCTCACTGCTACTATTACCACCATCCTCATCCTCCCCCTCACTCCAGCTGCCCTCTGAAGGGCCAGAATCTGACGGGAGAGCCACCTACTCAGGGGCTATCCCGCTGTGCTACGCCTGAAGATCTCTTACCAGGCCACCAGGCGGTGGGTAGGACACAACCTCCTCCTCGCATTCCTCTTCCTCATCCTCCTCCTCCACCACCTGGCCGGAGCTCCGTGACCCCTCCAGAGCCCCACCGGTCATGGCTCTGAACTGGTCATCGTTCTCCAGCTTTTCGTGGAAGGACCCGCTGCGTGCCAGGATCTCACATTGCTGGCTTTCCAGGTCTTGAATGGACTTCCTTATCTTCCTGACAGCGGCGGATAGCTCAGCCTTCTTATTTCTGGAGGCCCTTTCGGACCTCTCCTGAGCTACCCTCAACTCCCCCCAGAGGGATCTTAGCTTCCTTGAGGCGTCCTCATCCTCGCAGAGGTGCGCATGAATGCGGGAGCCGTAGCTGACGGTGGACTCCTTCGCCTGCTCTCACTCAGCCTACCTCTGGGGGGAGGAGCAGCCACGGCCCTGGCCTTGGGAGTCCTACGGGTCCTCACGCTGGATCCAATGCTTGATCTTTGGCCAGATCTTGTGACCCTAGCCGGATTGGGAGTCCTCCCACCCCCCACCGGCTTGGACCGGGGGGTGGGAGCCGGGGATCCAGCCCCAGAGGCCAGTCTCAAAATGAGCCATCTTCCCTTCACCCCTATGACTGAAAACGAGCAGGTAGGACAAAGTATATAAAATGTTATAAAATCATTATACTATCACCAATTTTCATGAATACAGCTTGTTAGTGCTGCACATTGCATCACTAACAAACCAATGGGGGCAGTGATGATACAACCCCAGGCAAAAATTATGGAATCACCGGGCTCGGAGGATGTTCATTCAGTTGTTTAATGTTGTTGCAAAAAAGCCGATCACAGACATAGCACAAAACTAAAGTCATTTCAAATGGCAACTTTGGGGCTTTAAGAAAGACTAAAAGAAATTAAGATTAAAAATGTGGTACTCAGTAAGGGTAATTTTGATCACTCAATTCTGAGGAAAAAATTATGGAATCATGAAAAACAAACACACAAAAGAACACTCCAATACATCACTAGTATTTTGTTGCACCACCTCTGGCTATAATAACAGCTTGCAGACTCTGAAGCATGGACTTAATGAGTGACAAACAGTACTCTTCATCAATCTTGCTCCAACTTTCTCTGATTGCTGTTGCCAGATCAGCTTGGCTAGCGATACCACGTATGTGGTTGGAATCTGCTGTTTGACATACGACAGGACTCGGAAGGGAATGAGTGCTGTTTGATTTTTGGAGTGCAAATTTGGCTGGGATAAATTGAAGACGTCATGTCACATTTGCAGAGTCCACGAGGTGTCAAAACAGCAGAACTCCCCCAAAAGTGACCTCATTTTGGAAACTAAACACCTCAAAGAATTCATCTACAGGTGTGATGAGTGTCTTCAACCCATTGGTGCTTCAAAGAATTTTATAATATTGTGTTGTGAAAATGAAAAATATGTTGTGCATTTTCTCCTGCCCTCCATGTATCGTTCAGGGTCTGTCACTCTCTACCTACCCTCCATGTTTAGTTCAGGGTCTGTCGCTCTCTAACTGCCCTCCATGTGTAGTACAGGGTCTGTCACTCTCTACCTGCTCTCCATGTGTAGTACAGGGTCTGTCGTTCTCTACTTACCCTCCATGTGTAGTACAGGGTCTGTCATTCTCTACTTGCCCTCCATGTGTAGTACGGGATCTGTCATTCTCTACCTACCCTCCATGTGTAGTACAGGGTCTGTTACTCTCTACCTGCCCTCCATGTGTAGTACGGGATCTGTCACTCTCTACCTGTCCTCCATGTGTAGTACAGGGTCTGTTGCTCTCTACCTGTCCTCCATGTGTAGTGCGGGAACTGTCACTCTCTACCTACCCTCCATGTGTAGTACAGGGTCTGTCGCTCTCTACCTGCCCTCTATGTGTAGTACGGGATCTGTCACTCTCTATCTACCCTCCATGTGTAGTACAGGGTCTGTCGCTCTCTACCTACACTCCATGTGTATTGTGGGTTCTGTCACTCTCTACCTGCCCTCCATGTAGCCCAATAATTAGAAAAATAGAAAACCTTTATTGAATATCAGACAACAGAAAGTCTGGGGAGACAATAGATACACATACATACACATATGACAACAAAAATCGATACACAATAGCGTAAAAACATTAAAAAACAAGCAAAACATCACACGGAGTGTGACTATAACATGGAGAGTGTCCGTTATTTGAAACTAAGGTAAGGTGGACAAGATGCTGCGCTATATAAATCAAGTGTGCATATAAACAATGTTTAATCAAAAAGAGCAGCATAATCACCATGAGCAAATAGTCACATGTCCTCTCCCTACAATATATAGATATGGATGTAAGTCAAAGGACATTTTTACCTCTGTAAGGGGGATAGAAGAGAGCAGAGCACACTCCGTGTGTGTATCTCCGACGAGCGTTTCGGCGCTGCGTGCCTTCCTCAAGGGGACTGCTCAGGTATCACAACTGGTCATTTAAATAGTATATTATGTGAATCACGAGACATGGGGGGCGGATACTACCAGTCACCTGACTGGTCACCATGTGAACCAAAACGCTACCCAGAAAACCTCACAGTTCCAGTCACGTGAACGGTCACCATATTAACCACACCGCTACCCAGAGGTGCCTCGCGACGGATCGGAAGTGACGCAGAGAGCGTCGCCGTTACCCAGACACCGGACTCCGACGGCATCGCGGCTGATAGCCCATGGAAGCCGAGGGGAATACAGCGTGTGAGGACAACGACGCCCCCACGTACATGGTCCAGGTATATATAACACAAAAAATGTGTGTGCAATGTCACCCATCTGAGGGAGAGGCAAGACCATCCCCATGTAACCCGGGACTAAGACAATACATATAGACACACACTGCCTATGATTATAAAAATCAATACACTTAAAGTGAAAGACATAAAGATGATGGAAAACAAGGGGAATATGCAATAAAACAATGCATGTACATATATCAAGGACGAATGTGCACTACAACAATGCATGTACATAGATCAAGGACGACATTGTCACATATATCCCCTAGACTACATGCACACCCATCAACATTATCCATCATGCATATATATATACACCATGGTTCAAACAAGAAAATCTACCTTTCGGTTAGTTTGTCCTCCGGATAAGTTACCTACCTTTGATTCAAAATTAGAAAAAATGTTGGACGGCATTGTGAAAAAAATACAAGAGTCTCAGGTCAGCAAACTCAATCGTGATACACGTGATTATCAGTCTAAAACTGTATATCGGTGGTGCCAAGCACCTACTCATCAATCTCGCATGTCCCGTTCATCGTCAATTACATCTGGATCCTCTCTCAGTGAGGCTGGCGATGGTGGCACGACATCTATTACAACTAGGTCGTGTACCTATACCAGAAAACAACGCGATTTTGGTTTTCATCCATACAAACGTCAGGATTTTCGGTCTCCCGAAAAAAAGAAAAGGGATAACAAGGTAATAAATCTTAGTAACCACCCCCTCATAGATGCTGATCTCTCCCTCCTCGGCAGGGGTCTTTCTTTCTCTCCCTCTTTGGGCTTTGATGAGTTTACACTCATCAAAGATCTACATATCTTTGCGAGGTCTCTTATTTTTAAAAGACATTTCCATGATGATAATATATTGAAATTATTTCCCTCAGAAGAGGAGCAACTGGCACTAAGGACTTTGGAGGAATTAGCAGCGGAGCATAATACTCACGACTGTGGTAAGATACCTTCATCTATTGTTAAGCGGTCCAAGCGTTTTCCCCCTCTTTCCAGTAACACAAATGTGGAGATGTTTGTCCAAATTATGTCTAATAAAGTCAGTAAAATATCCAGACATATTGTATGTGACTATCTAAGTGGGAAGGAGCGCCAAAGGCTTAAAATTTTGAAGAACTTACCTGGGGTGGTTATTAAGCCAGCGGACAAGGGGGGGAATTTGGTGGTTTGGCCAAAGTCAATGTATGAATTTGAAGCTTTTCACCAGCTAAGGGATAAAACGTGTTATAAAAAATTTACATTTAATCCCCTTTCCGCATTTGTCAAACAACTGCAGACCATTTTGACTATGGCAACTGACAATGGGATTATCCCACGTGATCTGGCATCTGCATTGACTGTGTCCGAACCAACAATCCCCACCTTGTACCTCCTCCCTAAATTACATAAGAATATGGACAAACCCCCTGGACGGCCCATTATATCGGGTAGGGGTAACTACTTGGAACCTATTAACAAATGGATTGACTCCAAATTAAGTCCTTTGGTGGAAAATCTTCCTTCCTTCTTGAGAGATACAGGGGACCTGCTGAAGAGGGTAGATGGTCTATACCTCGAACCCGATTCCATCATGGTGACGGCTGATATCGAATCATTATATACCAGCATCAGACATGAGGATGGCCTGAGGGCGATTAAATATTTTTTGGCGGGATCCAATTTGTCTTTGGACATTCAAAATTTGATTTTGGAACTACTTCAATTTACGTTAACCCATAACTTTTTTGTGTTTAAGGGGTCCTTCTACCTACAGCTCCAGGGGACAGCTATGGGGGCGGCTTTTACCCCCTCCTATGCTAATCTCATTCTGGGGCTGTGGGAGAGGGACCTCTCCCTGCCCGATCAGGGGTCATCGATGGGTCGTGTCCTTTCTTGGACGCGCTACATCGATGACATTTTCCTGATCTGGCAGGGACCACATAATGTTCTTGACGAATTTATGCAAGGTTTGAACATTAATCCCTTGAATATAAGGGTGACCTATGTATGTGATCCAGATAAAATCGATTTTCTTGATGTATGTCTTACTAGGGATATACACAGTGCCGTCCAAACCAACATTTTCAGGAAGCCGACATCCACCAATACTGTTCTACATGCTTCCTCGGCCCATCCACAGCACGTGGTACAGTCTGTTCCGGTGGCGCAGAATCTGCTCCATGGATCATGATTTTGAATTACAATCGCTAGACCTAAAAGAGCGGTTCTATCAACGTGGATATAGCCATAGAATGGTTAAAAGGGCCTATAATCGTGCTAAACACTCTCAGCATCATGATTTACTGTATAAAACACATGAGAAGCAACAAAGTGATATGGTGCGGTTCATCACCACCTTTCACACACGTATACCTGCAGTCAGACATGCTCTGGCCAAAGCATGGCCTATCCTGCGAGCCGATCCAATACTTGCTAAATATATTTCAGTTAAGCCCACCATTGTATTTCGCCGTGCAAGAAATCTCAGGGACCATTTGGTTCGGAGCCATTATGTGGATGGAGGAACACACACATTTCTCGATCAAGTTACCACTCGGGTTGGCTGTGTTCCCTGTGGTAGGTGTGTTGCCTGTCCGAATGTGGTCAGAAGCAATACATTCACTGACTCCACGGGCACACAGTCCTTTGAGATAAAAAACCACATCACATGTACATCACGGAATGTGATTTATCATGCCACATGCCCCTGTGGCCTTATCTACGTGGGGATGACCACACGGTGTCTAAAGACACGGTTGCGCGAACATGTCCTTGGAATTATAGCCGCAGCAGAGCATAATGATGTCACACTGTTAAAAACTCTTCCGAGACATTTTAAATTACATCACCACTGTGACGCTAAATTGCTGAAAGTAAAAGGAATCGATATAGTAACTGCAGGTATACGTGGTGGTCCAGTCTCTCAAAGGCTGGTCCAAACCGAGACAAGGTGGATCTGGACCTTAAAAACGTTATATCCGGATGGGTTGAATGAGGGCAATAGCTTTGCACCCTTTTTGTAAAGTTCCACCTGCTGCCATATGTATTGTGCAGTTATTTATTCGACATGCACAGTTGCGTATTATTTTTAAGGTGTATTTTTATGTATTGATTTTTAACGGTCTATATTTCTTAGCAGGCAATCATCGTTTCTGCTCAGGTCGAGCATATGGTCTTATAGATACTCTATGTGCGACGTCACCCTTGCCGAGGGGAAATCAACAAGAAATCATCCATCTCATGAAACACATACTGCTCCCTTTCGTTTTGCATAAATGTATTTTCTTATTATGTTTAAAAGTGTTTTACCTTTGTAATTGGTTACATGAGTAGCAATATACATGCATACTAGATGGTGGCCCGATTCTAATGCATCGGGTAATCTAGAATATGCCTGCGGCTGACTGGACGCCACTAAGCACCGAATCAGTGTTTAAATGGGTTGTGCACTACTTTTAATTAACTTCACAATGTATCCCCTCGGTGCCCCTAATGAATTTTGTCATTACGTCATGCTGTCAATCCTGTTTGTGACAACATCGCTGACGACGCTCAGCCAGCACGTAATTCTCCCGCCTGCAGCCGGATCTTGCTTCCGTTTACATCACGACTATTTGCGGCTGCAGCCGGGGGTCTGCTGTTCAGCGGACCACAGTGAATGACGGGATGTGGGCGGGGTTATCTCCCATCGTGTCACATCCAGCATCCACAGCACGGTCTGTCAATGTGGTTTGTATGGCTGCGTCATTCGTCTAATCCTGCTTTGTATGGCTGACTTATTTTGGATTGTACGCCTTCCTCATCTTAGCTTGTATGGCCTGCTTATCCTGGTTTGGTATGACCTTCTCATTCCCCCATCTCTACAGCACAGTTCAAAAAATAAACCTTAATCCTCCCCTTGTTTCCTTTCTCTGCTCTAGCGCTGTCTGTCCTGTTTTCAGCAGCTCCTCGCAGGATGTGAGGCGCAGCACGCGCTCTCAGATACTGCTGTGATTAGCTGCTGTCTGTAGATTGGCTGATTTCCACACCGGGACTAAGTGCGTGGAGAGGCACAAATCTGCATTCACTTTAGTAGCAGATGCTGCAGATGTCGCTATGAAGATTTAACAATAATACAATGAATACACAAAATAATACTTTATTAACTATTATTGGTTATAGAACTTAATACAACTGAACAAATTTATTAAACAGATAATCAAAATATATAAACTATTCCATGAATATGTAACAATATTTTACAATAAATCATCGGACAAAAGAAGTACGATTTTAGAATATATTTCTTAACAATATCAACCTAAAATATTTTTGTACACGACATTTTTGGTGAATACTTTTGGACTATCTGTAAGCAACTTTCCTTGTAAATGGGTATCCAAAACTTGCACCTTGACATTGGATCTCATTTTAACTCTTGAAAATGCAACATACAGTTGTCCATGTCCAAAAACGGGCTCCGGTAAATATATGCCAACACGTTGTAGAGTTTGACCTTGTGACTTGTTTATTGTCATGGCAAACGCTGGTTTTACTGGAAACTGTCGACGTCGAAGCCTAAATGGAAGATCGGTGTCTGAAGGACATAAATCAATGCGTGGAATGAACACTTCGTCTCCTTTTGCAGATCCAGTGATCACTGTTGCTTGAATTATGTGGGAATGGAGTCCAGTAACAATAAGGCGAGTTCCATTACATAGACCATTTCTTGTATTTAGATTCCGCAGCAACATGACGATTGCTCCAACTTTAAGTTGTAGTCTGTGGGATGGCATTCCTGATGGCGTAACACTATTTAAAAATTCAACTGGATAATGCTCTCGTTCATCTTCATTGTCGACATCCACCGAATCATCACTTTTGTATAATTTATACTCTCCAGGCATTCTATCCATCACACGGGAATTTAGCAGAGCTACGTCATCATTCTTGGGACAGAGAATTGCATAGGAAGAGGCTCTCTCAACACTGCTTTGGTCGTTCACATCTATTTCAACGCGTTGTCCAAAAACATCACTTACGATGCAGTCAGTGCACAACATGTCTTCTGGTATTTCAATAATGTCTTCTCCAAGGTTATATTCATTGCTAAGTTCACCATTCCCAAGTTTAAGAAGCCAGTTGCTGTACTCTGGGTCAGAAGATCGCATGTTGTTAATTAGTTGTAGTTTATTAAACTCTTTCCAAAGGTCTGACATTTTTAGGGTTGACTCGATAATATTTGTTCTTGTTCCATTCGGTACAACTGGAAGGCATTGCCTAAAATCTCCGCCAAGGACAAAAACTTTACCTCCAAAAGGAATTTCATTTTTTTCAGCAATATTTGTAGTCATAACTTCACGCAGAAGTCTGTCAACTAAGCTCAAAGCATATTTAGGCGCCATGGTGCACTCATCAAGTATCAAAAGATTTGCACTGTTCAACTGTTGTCCTGCAAATGTGTCTTGTTTGATTCTGGAAACGGAGATTTCATTGACCGGAACTGGTATCCCAAAGAGTGAATGCATAGTGCGACCGCCTCTTAAAAGGTTTGCTGCAATACCTGTTGTAGCCGATGGCAATACGACTTTTCCTAACCCTCTAACGTGATGCATTAAAACTTCATAGAGGTATGTTTTACCGCTGCCTCCAGGACCATCAATAAAGAAACATTTTGCCGTTGGATCGGTTTTGTTTTCTACAGCGCTCACAATAGTGTTATATGCAATTCGTTGTTCTTGATTTAAGGAGTTTTTCTTCTCTGTTGCCAACAATAATTCATAAGCTTCGTCATACTCTTGAATTTGTGCAACTTGACTTGTAGGCTGTGGCAAATTAAAGTCTGAAAATGTTTTTCCATGCAGTAGTAGGATATTTTGGACATCTTGCATGGCATAAGATTCGCAATTGTGACAATTTCCACTTTTGTTGTGAAGACGTAAGCAGTAATCTTCAATTATATGTTCTTTGAAATTTGTCCAAAGTTGATCCGGATTTGTAGGCGGTCCAAAGACACAAATGTAGACAAACAATTCACGAAGTTTCTTAGGCATATGTAGGGTAACTGCGTCTTCTAAAGTAAGTGTCCACATAGTATCATCCAATAGAAGTCCTAAAGCCAAACTTGCAGCTTTAAATGTATCGTGCAATACTCAATTAACTGTTTTCAAATCTTCGTAACTTCTAGCTCCTTTGACATGCAGTAGTAACAGCCGAAGGCAATATCTTTCTTGATCCTTGACACTAACAGTATACATGCGTCCAATTATTCTGCTAAGTCCTCGTTGTCTTGGCTTCCAAGTTTTATTCCAAACGTAATGCTCTGGAATCTCGCGATGCAAATACTGCCTTGCGTTTTCGTCACGTTGGTTCAGCAAAAACCATTCCATTAATGTTGACGTTGTGCTTAAATTTTTGGAGACATCTTCGACTTGAGCATTTTCAAAGAAATAAAGCTGTTGTTGATTTGGTAAATGAATAGCTAAACGTATAATGGCATGGGACTGTGAATGCATTGGAAATGCAAATATTCTCCAAGCAGCTTCTGGAGCACTGACATATCTTGAGTCAACAAACCGTGATGATTCATCGTGATTGACTGTTTTTTGTTGGATTTCGACGTTAGCTTTGTCATGTCCCTTGTAGATGTACTTGAAAAGATATTTAACACTTTTTATTGAAGCGCAGATTTCAACGTTGATGTGACAGTTGTAGCGTTTTAATAAGTACGGGTTGTATGGAACTATCCATGAGTTATTTATAATCTTTTTGTTGTGTACAATGTTATCAATCAGTTGTCTTCGGTAGGATGGGTAGCCGTCCAAATCTTTAACAGTGTGCTGTCTCAACTGCTTTGGAAACCCATTTGTACACTTTCCGTTTTCCATGCATGGACTTTTTGGATTTGCTACAACGCATGGGCCATGAACCATATTACAGATTACAATATTATACAATTCAGGATACTTTTCTTGGTTAGGAATTTCAGCCCACACTATGTTGTCAATTTCGTCTTCCGTGCGAAACTTGGAATACGCGTCTAAAATAATTAGTATATGCGCATGTGGGAGACCTCGTTTCTGAAACTCTATGACGTGTACCATTGCTACGACTGTTCCAAAAAGGCCTTTTTTGATGTCTTCAAAAAGGCTGCTGAGTTTTAGTCGAAATACGCGTGCAACTAAGTCCGGCCTGTGTTCAACTTGCTGCCAGGGTTGTAGATTTTCTGTAATTTCCGGCCATTTAGGATTACAGGTCATTGTTAAAAAAATGTCAGGTCTTCCATACTTTGTTACTATTGCCATTGCATCTTGATAACGCTGTTGCATGTTGCGGGGGCTACCTTCAAAGGACGACGGGAGAATTACTGTTTTTCCTATTGGAATTCCTTTTTGAATGGATTGTTTTTGCAAATGTTCTTGAAGAACGCAGTAGTCTTCAACTTTAAGTTGTTTTTGGTTCCTTCATATGAAATTGAGCCGATTTGCTTCAATTTTTACGTATGCGTCTACTAAGTACTGTTGTGTCAGTTTCCCACCGTTTAAAATAGGATTGAAGTAATTTCGCACAGACAGAAGAAAACTGTAGTACTGTAGTTGTGTAATTCTTCTTGAAGTTCCTTGCTGGTGTAGGTTTTCATGCCACCCTTGATCACCGCTTGGAAAGAATAGCGGATACAGAAGAGCATCAAGGTTGCTGTGCAAAATGCTAATCCGTTGTGTTTTAGGAACGAAAGGGTTGTTTTTGTCTGGCTTAAGATGGACTAATATATCTCTTTGAAAAGGAGGCTCTCCATCATCGTTTTGAAAAACAACTGCGACCTCACTTACACGTGGTTTTTTGTAACATCGGGGATCTTGTTGACGTTCTTGTTTAATGGCCATGATAATAGAAGGCATTTCCGTCCCATTTTGTATAGCTCTCTGTTCCTCTTCAGCTTCAACGTCTTTTAGCATGCGATATGCGGCAGCAAATGGGCTGATTGTTTGTAAATGTACGGCAATTAGGTTCATCAGTTCTGCATTACACTTTTCATTTTCTTTTCGGTTCATCCTTTGTTCTGTAGCCTCATTTGGATCAAAGATGTATAATTGTGCAAATGTTGGTGGTTGTCCTAGTTCTGGGTGAAGCGTTCCAGTACGGTGGTAGATCTGGCCATGAATTTTAAAACAATACGGTCCGAATCCAGGGGGCGGTACAATATTGGCACTAAATGAAGCAAAAGCATGAGAACTGTTGATACTTCTGATATTTTCCATAAAATTTCTACTGTGTTCATGCGTTCCTTTCATCAACTGCTCAAACAGATCTGAGTAGTGACATCTTGGTAGCATTACTTTTCCTTTTTGGCAGCATTGAGTAAACTGTTTGTCAGATGGTTTTTCCTCGATAAAATTCATAGATTCGCATTTTGAACAAACTACATTCATCTTCCCACAGTAGTGTTGAATAATGTTAGTTTCATTGTCTGTTACGTAACGTGCAAGTTGTTGAATGTTCTGCTGGGTTTGCCTTAGTTGGTAGAGCATTCGTTTTTGATAAATTTGTCGATCGTGTTGCTCTCTGTTTGTCCTGGATTCTAGAGATTCATTGAGACGACATTGTCTATGGGATTCCGCATCGTGTTCCTGTCTAGCCGCAGAGTGTTGCAGTGTTTCCCGCTCCCGACGTTGTCTGTGAGATTCTGCATCCTGTGCTTGTCTGGCGGCAGTGTCTTGTGGTGTCTCTTGTTTCCGACGTTGTCTGTGAGATTCTGCATCCTGGGCTTGTCTGGCGACAGTGTGTTGTGGTGTGTCTTGTTCCCGGCGTTTTTGGTGAGATTCCGCATCCTGGGCTTGTCTGGCGGCAGTGTGTTGTGGTGTCTCTTGGTCCCGACGTTGTCTGTGACATTCGGCATCCTGGGTTTGTCTGCTGGCAGTGTGTTGTGGTGTCTCCTGTTCCCGGCGTTTTTGGTGAGCTTCCGCATCCTGGGCTTGTCTGGCAGCAGTGTGTTGTGGTGTCTCCTGTTCCCGGCGTTTTTGGTGAGCTTCCGCATTGTAGTGCCGGCGTCCCTGCCCTCTGCTAGGCAGGGACGCTGCTCCCCTCACCGCTCTGCTCCGTGCCCGGCTTCCTCCCCCCACTCTGCTGTCAGCGCGCGCTCCGTCCCGGCGTCCTCCTCCTGCTCTGCTCTCAGCGCGCGCTCCTTCCCGGCCCCTGTGCTTAGGGCGCGCGCGCGCGCGCTCCCCTCCTCTTAAAGGGGCCGCGCGCGCCGCCCTAAAGAGTCCCCGGCCAATGGCCGGAGGACTTCATCATATATAAGGCACCTCCTCCAAAATAGAGGTGCCCGAGCAATGTTGTTTGCACCTGTGTCTCACCTGTGCTTCAGCCCTCAGGTCCCGTTGCCAGTTTCCTGCCAGTTTCCTGCCAGTTTCCTGCTAGTTACCTGCCAGTTACCTGCCTGATTCCTGCCTGAATACTTGTTACCTGTCTGCCAGTCTGAGGTCCGACGGTCTACCTTACTACTCCTGTCAGTCTGTCTAAAGGACCAGCCTGCCCGCTCACCTGGGAGCGCATATCAGCTACCTGCCTGCTTGCCTGAGGTCCGACGGTCTGCCTTACTACTCCGGTCAGTCTGTCTATGGACCAGCTTGCCCGCTCACCTGGGAGCGCTTCTCCGTTATCTGCCTGCTTGCCAGCCCGGAGGCTCCGTTGTCACGTGCTGTGACCACCAGCTATCTCAGAGACTCTTGCCCGCTCACCTGGGAGCGCATCTCCGTTACCTGCCTGCTTGCCAGCCCGGAGGTCCCGTTGTCACGTGCGGTGACCACCAGCTATTCCAGAGACTCTTGCCCGCTCACCTGGGAGCGCTTCTCCGTTACCTACCTGCCTGCCAGCCCGGAGGTTCCGCCGTCACGTGCCGTGACCACCTGCTATTCCAGAGACTCTCGCTTGCTCACCTGGGAGCACACATCTACCATCTGCCTGCTAGCCTACCCGGAGGCTCTGCCATCACAGGTCGTACCTACCCCTTACCCAGAGACTGCCCTGATCACTTGCCGTAACTCCCTGTCCGTTCACCCAGAGACTGCCACCCGCTCCCTTACAAGGGCCGCCCCCTTGTATAGTAGCTCAGAGGTTCCGCCTCCCGGACCCGTTACAGTTTGCTCGGGCCATGGAACCCGGTGGCACCCAAGCTCCCTCGCTCTCGGACCTCTGTCTTGAACTGTCCCGTCAGAGGTCCCAACAGGAGGCCATCCTGGGTCACCTGCGGAATGTTAATACTCGCCTGAACACTCTGTCTGATCCACCAACAACCTCCGCCAGTGCCATATCTTGCAATCCGGCAGCTCCGCTGCCCACTAATACTATGGTATCCTACCCCGGACCCCGGCTTTCTGCACCTCCTCGCTTCGGAGGCGACCCCGTCCAGGCTCGGGGCTTCTTAAATCAGTGCACCCTGCATTTTGAACTTTTGTCCTACCAGTTTAACTCCGACCGGGCCAAAATTGCCTTCATCATGTCCCATCTCACCGGGGAGGCCCTGGCCTGGCTGAATCCTCTATGGGAGAGAGGAGACCCCCTGGTGTCCAACTTGCCTGCTTTTCTCACGGCTTTCCGGAAAGTCTTCGACGAACCCGGACGGAAGACCTCATCTGCATCATCGTTGCTACGCCTCCGTCAGGGGAGTCTCACCGTGGGCCAATATGCCATACGGTTCCGTACCCTTGCCTCGGAGCTGGCCTGGGATAACGACGCTCTGGTTTCCGTCTTCTGGGAGGGTCTGTCCGGCCGTATTAAAGATGAACTTGCTGGTCGGGACATTCCTACCACTCTCGATGACTTAATAACTCTTGCCACCCGGATTGACCTACGGTTCCAGGAGCGTGCCAAAGAGGTCACCCGTGAGAGAAGGATTCCACGTTTAGCTCCTACTTTCCAGAAACCCGTCATTCCCTCCATCTCTCCCCAGGTACACTCTCCTGAGCCTATGCAGGTCGACCAGACCAAGATGGTCAAAACCCGTCAGGACTCACGCCGTGCCGAGGGGAGCTGCTTCTACTGTGGCAGTAAGGAGCACCGGATCCGTGCCTGCCCGGAGAGGTCGGGAAACGCCTGTGTCTAGGTTCGCTCAGAGAGGTCCACCTAGACAAGAATAAATCCTCTCCATCCCTGCTGTTGTCAGTTTCGATCATCTACGGGGAGAACCGTTATTTCGAACTAGCCCAACTTGACTCTGGAGCAGCCGGGAACCTTATTGCACAGTCCCTGGTTGAGAAATACCGCATCCCCACCAAACCTCTGGCTGTACCCTTGTCTGTCGCTGCCGTGGATGGGGGCCTCTTACCTCGCCCCATTCAACTCATCACCGAATCCATTACCCTGCAGGTGGGAATGCTGCATTCTGAAAGTATCTCCTTTCATGTTCTGCCTGGACTCTCTCACGCCCTCTTGCTAGGTCTGCCCTGGCTCCAGAGACATGCACCCGTGCTAGACTGGCAAACCGGAGAGGTCCTTCGCTGGGGACAAGACTGTCATAAAACCTGCCTGGTTCCCGTCCATCCCGTCCGTCCCTCTCCTACCCCAGCTAATCTACCTGGACTTCCGATTCCTTATTGGTCTTATGCAGATGTCTTTAATAAAAAGGAGGCAGAGACATTACCACCACATAGACCATACGACTGTCCCATCGATCTGCTACCCGGTACTACTCCTCCCCGTGGGCGTATCTATCCTTTATCCGCTGCTGAGACCCGGTCAATGTCCGAATATATTGAGGAGAATCTGGCCAGAGGATTCATCCGGAAATCTACCTCCCCGGCGGGAGCAGGCTTCTTTTTCGTCAAAAAGAAGGACGGCTCTCTCCGTCCCTGTATAGACTATAGAGGCCTAAACCTGATCACGGTGAAGAATAAGTACCCCCTTCCGCTCATTCCAGAATTATTTGATCGTCTGAGGGGGGCTAGGATCTTCACCAAACTGGACCTTCGTGGGGCGTACAACCTGGTTCGTATTCGTCAGGGGGATGAATGGAAGACGGCATTCAACACCCGGGACGGCCACTATGAATACCTGGTAATGCCCTTTGGTCTCTGTAACGCTCCTGCCGTCTTTCAAGAGTTGGTCAATGACATCTTCCGGGACCTTCTCTACTCCTGCGTAGTGGTGTACCTGGACGACATCTTGGTCTTCTCTCCGGATCTCCAGACTCACCGGAGGGACGTTCGTCAGGTCCTGCTCAGGCTAAGGCAGAACCATCTCTACGCTAAATTTGAGAAGTGCCTCTTTGAGCAGACCTCGCTTCCGTTTCTGGGCTACATTATCTCTCAGACCGGCCTACAAATGGATCCTGAGAAACTGTCTGCCATCGAGAAATGGCCCCGACCGGAGGGGTTGAAGGCCATTCAGCGATTCCTGGGCTTCGCCAACTACTACCGCCTCTTCATACCACACTTCTCTTCCCGGACGGCCCCAATTTCTGCGCTCACCCGTAAAGGTACTAATCCCAAAGAGTGGCCACCCGAAGCAGAGGAGGCCTTTCTTTCCCTTAAACAGGCCTTCTCTTCCGCCCCGGTGCTGCATCGCCCAGATGGCAACAAGCAGTTCTTCCTGGAAGTTGACGCCTCCTCCTCTGGAGCCGGAGCGGTACTTACTCAAAAATCATCTTCCGGGAGGATGGTAACTTGTGGCTTCTTCTCTAAACTCTTCTCCTCCTCTGAGCGCAACTATTCCATAGGAGACCGAGAGTTATTGGCCATCAAACTGGCATTGGAGGAGTGGCGTTACCTGCTCGAGGGGGCTCTTCACCCGGTAATAATTTACACTGACCACAAGAACTTGGCTTACCTCCAGCATGCCCAGAGACTTAACCCGCGCCAAGCCCGGTGGTCCTTGTTTTTTGCTCGTTTTGATTTTGTCCTTCATTTTCGCCCGGCTGACAAAAACGTCAAGGCGGACGCCTTGTCTCGATCCTTTCTGGTGTCTGATCTCGAGGAGGATCCGAAACATATCATCGATCCCGCCAGAGTAATGCAGGTGGCTCCCGTGAGTCTAAATCGTCTTCCTCCTGGTAAGACGTTCGTACCAGTACCTGATCGGGAGAAGATCCTACACTGGGGTCATTCGTCTAAACTAGCTGGCCACGCCGGTCAGAAAAAGACCCTCCAGCTTATTACCCGGCACTACTGGTGGCCTAACCTGCACAAGGATGTAATAGACTTTGTTTCTGCCTGTGTGTCCTGCGCTCGCAACAAAGTTCCGAGACACCTGCCGGCCGGCCGCCTCCTACCTCTGCCAGTACCTGCTGCCCCCTGGCAGCATATAGCGATGGACTTCATTACTGATCTGCCCGTCTCTGCCGGTTGTACGGTCATTTGGGTGGTCGCTGACCGCTTCTCCAAGATGGCTCACTTCATTCCACTGCCAGGTCTTCCGTCTGCACCCGAGCTGGCTAAAGACTTTATCCGCCACATCTTCCGTCTTCATGGCCTGCCCCGTCACATCGTGTCGGATCGTGGGGTACAGTTCACTTCCCGTTTCTGGAGAGCCACTTGTAAATTGCTGGACGTCACCCTGGACTTCTCCTCCGCTTACCACCCACAGTCTAATGGTCAAGTGGAGCGGATCAATCAGAACCTGACCAGTTACCTTCGGCACTTCGTTAATGCCCACCATTCTGACTGGGTGGATCTCCTGCCATGGGCCGAATTCTCGTACAACAATCACGAGAGCGAGTCTTCCTCCAAATCCCCGTTTTTTGTAGTCTACGGTCAGCATCCTCGGATCCCGTTTCCCATCTCCACCTCGGCGGACAATCCGGCTGCGGAATCTCTTGTTAACAAATTTTCCTCCATATGGGAGAGTACCCGGTCCGCACTCCTTCTGTCATCCGAGCGTATGAAAAGACACGCTGACAAAAAACGTCTGGACCCTCCTCAATTCCGCCCTGGGGATAAAGTCTGGCTCTCGTCCAAATATGTCCGGCTCAAGATCCCTTCCTATAAGTTAGGGCCTCGGTTCATCGGCCCACTGGAGGTCATCAGTCAGATCAACCCGGTGGCCTATAAATTGAAACTCCCGGCCAACTTACGGATCCCTAACTCCTTCCATGTGTCTCTCCTCAAACCTGTGGTGCTTAACTCTTTTTCCAAGTCTACAGGTACGCCTCCTGCTCCGGTTTCTGCTGAGGACGAGTTTGAGGTAGAGAACATTCTTGCCACCAAAAGGGTAAGAGGAAAGACCTTTTTCCTGGTAGATTAGAAGGGGTTTGGTCCTGAGGAGAGAACGTGGGAGCCCCGGGAGAACATCCATGCCCCTCTCATCCTAGCTAAATTTCTGTCTGGCCTAAAAAAGGGGGGGCCTAAAGGGGGGGGTACTGTAGTGCCGGCGTCCCTGCCCTCTGCTAGGCAGGGACGCTGCTCCCCTCACCGCTCTGCTCCGTGCCCGGCTTCCTCCCCCCGCTCTGCTGTCAGCGCGCGCTCCGTCCCGGCGTCCTCCTCCTGCTCTGCTCTCAGCGCGCGCTCCTTCCCGGCCCCTGTGCTTAGGGCGCGCGCGCGCGCCGCCCTAAAGAGTCCCCGGCCAATGGCCGGAGGACTTCATCATATATAAGGCACCTCCTCCAAAATGGAGGTGCCCGAGCAATGTTGTTTGCACCTGTGTCTCACCTGTGCTTCAGCCCTCAGGTCCCGTTGCCAGTTTCCTGCCAGTTTCCTGCCAGTTTCCTGCTAGTTACCTGCCAGTTACCTGCCTGATTCCTGCCTGAATACTTGTTACCTGTCTGCCAGTCTGAGGTCCGACGGTCTACCTTACTACTCCTGTCAGTCTGTCTAAAGGACCAGCCTGCCCGCTCACCTGGGAGCGCATATCAGCTACCTGCCTGCTTGCCTGAGGTCCGACGGTCTGCCTTACTACTCCGGTCAGTCTGTCTATGGACCAGCTTGCCCGCTCACCTGGGAGCGCTTCTCCGTTATCTGCCTGCTTGCCAGCCCGGAGGCTCCGTTGTCACGTGCTGTGACCACCAGCTATCTCAGAGACTCTTGCCCGCTCACCTGGGAGCGCATCTCCGTTACCTGCCTGCTTGCCAGCCCGGAGGTCCCATTGTCACGTGCGGTGACCACCAGCTATTCCAGAGACTCTTGCCCGCTCACCTGGGAGCGCTTCTCCGTTACCTACCTGCCTGCCAGCCCGGAGGTTCCGCCGTCACGTGCCGTGACCACCTGCTATTCCAGAGACTCTCGCTTGCTCACCTGGGAGCACACATCTACCATCTGCCTGCTAGCCTACCCGGAGGCTCTGCCATCACAGGTCGTACCTACCCCTTTCCCAGAGACTGCCCTGATCACTTGCCGTAACTCCCTGTCCGTTCACCCAGAGACTGCCACCCGCTCCCTTACAAGGGCCGCCCCCTTGTATAGTAGCTCAGAGGTTCCGCCTCCCGGACCCGTTACACGCATCCTGAGCTTGTCTTGCAGCAGTGTGTTGTGGTGTCTCCTGTTCCCGGCGTTTTTGTTGAGCTTCCGCATCCTGGGCTTGTCTTGCGGCAGTTAGTTGCGGTGTCTCCTGCTCCTGTCGTTTCTTGTGATATTCTGCATCCTGGGCTTGTCTGGCAGCAGTGTGTTGCGGTGTCTCCTGTTCCCGGCGTTTTTTTTGAGCTTCTGCATTGTGGACTTGTCTGGCGGCAGTGTGTTGCGGTGTCTCCTGTTCCCGGCGTTTTTGTTGAGCTTTGGCATCCTGGACTTGTCTGGCGGCAGTGTGTTGCGGTGTCTCCTGTTCCCGGCGTTTTTTGTGAGCTTCTGCATCCTGGGCTTGTCTGATGGCAGTGTGTTGCGGTTTCTCCTGTTCCCGGCGTTTTTTGTGAGCTTCTGAATCCTGGGCTTGTCTGGCGGCAGTGTGTTGTGGTGTCTGTTGCTCTCGACGTTGTCGTTTTCTTGCTGCTTCTGCTGCTTTTCTGTCTTCCTCCGTGGCGTATTTTCGTTTACGACCCATTATAATACAGGAAACGTAAAGAAGTATCTGTTCAGCGCGCTGTCACTGGCAGAACGTGTTCAGTAAACCTGACAGAAGTCCCTCGCACAGTGTGACAGAAGTCCCTCGCACAGTGTGACAGAAGTCCCTCGCACAGTGTGACAAAAGTACCTCGCACAGTGTGACAAAAGTCCCTCGCACAGTGTGACTGAAGTTCCTCGCACAGTGTGACTAAAGTCCCTCGCACAGTGTGACAGAAGTCCCTCGCACAGTGTGACTGAAGTCCCTCGCACAGTGTGACTGAAGTCCCTCGCACAGTGTGACAGAAGTCCCTCGCACAGTCTGACTGAAGTCCCTCGCACAGTGTGACAAAGAAAACCTGCTCAGTACGTTATGAGCATTTTGTGAGTCACATGACCACATGGGCGGAGTTAGCCGTGCTATCTCCCGAAGGTGGCGTAGATATTTCAAATGTTGCGGTAATTGGCCGGAGAGCGTGTTTAAATTTAGAGCGGAAATCTGTGATTGGTCGCAAAAAGTTAAATACCGCTGTGCTGATTGGTCACGGACGCTGCCCGCGACCAATCACCGTTTTGGGCGCCAAATTTAAATATCGGCCGCGACCAATCACCGATCTTGGCTCCACATTTAAACACCGCTGTCCTGATAGGTCGCGGCCGATATTTAAATTTGGCGCCGAAATTTTAACACAGGTCCGATCAGTACAACGGTGTTTAAATGTGGCACCAAGATCGGTGATTGGTCGAGGCCGATATTTAAATTTGGCGCCGAAATCGGTGATTGGTTGCGGGCAGCGCCAGCGACCAATCAGCGATTTTTAACACAAATGTCCGGACCTTTGTAACACCATGCGGATACTGTGGGGACATCAGCGGCTAGGGTGTGAAGGGAGGACCGGGGAGAGGCGCTGCGGGTCGGGATACTTCTGCTCCGAGTGCCCGCTCATGTCCCGGTTTCTCGGAGCGGAAGCATCCGCACAGGCAGAGCCGCTGACATCCATGCGGCTAGGGTGTGAAGGGAGGAACGGGGAGCGGCGCTGACATCCAATTGGTCGCGGCCGCTATTTAAATCTGCCGCTCAAATCGGTGATTGGTCGCTGTCTTGGCCCGTGACCAATCACTGATCTTGGCGCCAAAGTTAAACACTATTGTGCTGATTGGTCGCGGACGCTGCCCGCGACCAATCACCGATTTGGGCGCCAAATTTAAATATCGTCCGCGACCAATCAGCACAGCGGTGTTTAAATGTGGAGCCAAGATCGGTGATTGGTCGCGGACGATATTTAAATTTGGCGCCCAAAACGGTGATTGGTCGCGGGCAGCGTCCGCGACCAATCAGCACAGCGGTATTTAACTTTTGCGGTAAGATGAGTGATTGGTCGGGTCCGAAGACCGCGACCAATCATCGAATCATCTTGGTGAGGACCGGGGAGCGGCGCTGCCTGTGCGGGTACTTCCGCTGCGAGAACCCGGGACATGAGTGGGCGCTGGCAGCAGAAGTATCCCAACCCGCAGCGCCGCTCCCCAGTCCTCCCTTCCGCATGGAGGTCAGCGGCGCCGGCGGTCCTCATCTCCCGGCTGCATTTCCGTCCCGCAGATGGGTCCGGCGGTCGGGGTCCTTCTGCCGTTACCGGACGGGAGATGAGCGCCTCGCGCCGGTCATCTCCCGGCTGCATCGCCGCTGAGCTCCGTCCCGCAGATGAGCCGCTAACGGCCGCCATGTTTTTTCAGAAATCCCGCGGCGCTGATTGGCCGCTGGTGGACCAATGAGCAACGCGGGATTTCCTGGACAGACAGACACACAGACAGACAGACGGGATAAGACAATTATATATATAGATATACCAACATCAGGTACATGTATACGTAGTCACTTATGTTGTGACATTATTGATGGTGTTTTCCCGTATTTTTATCTATACCCTCTTTTTCTTCTCTATTATATGATTTTATGTACGTGCACCTTTTTGCATGACATACATGCATGTATATACACATATTGAGTTCAGGAAGATATATTAGGACATTTTCTTGTTTGAACCATGATGTATATATATATGCATGATGGTTAATGTTGATGGGTGCGCATGTAGTCTAGGGGATATATGTGACAATGTCGTCCTTGATCTATGTACATGCATTGTTGTAGTGCACATTCGTCCTTGATATATGTACATGCATTGTTTTATTGCATATTCCCCTTGTTTTCCATCATCTTTATGTCTTTCACTTTAAGTGTATTGATTTTTATAATCATAGGCAGTATGTGTCTATATGTATTGTCTTAGTCCCGGGTTACATGGGGATGTATAGAAAAAGTAAAATCCGGTGCCACAAGAAATAAATCCTTTATTCCAAATATTAAAAATCACATGTCCGGATGGGGATGGTCTTGCCTCTCCCTCAGATGGGTGACATTGCACACACATTTTTTGTGTTATATATACCTGGACCATTTTCCCCGGGGCGTCGTTGTCCTCACACGCTGTATTCCCCTTGGCATCCATGGGCTATCAGCCGCGATGCCGTCGGAGTCCGGTGTCTGGGTAACGGCGACGCTCTCTGCGTCACTTCCGATCCGTCGCGAGGCACCTCTGGGTAGCGGTGTGGTTCATATGGTGACCGGTCACGTGACTGGAACTGTGAGGTATTCTGGGTAGCGTTTTGGTTCACATGGTGACCAGTCAGGTGACTGGTAGCATCCGCCCCCCATGTCTCGTGATTCACATAATATACTATTTAAATGACCAGTAGTGATACCTGAGCAGTCCCCTTGAGGAAGGCACGCAGCGCTGAAACGCTCGTCGGGGATACACACACGGAGTGTGCTCTGCTCTCTTCTCTCCCCCTTACAGAGGTAAAAATGTCCTTTGACTTACATCCATATCTATATATTGTAGGGAGAGGACATGTGACTATTTGCTCATGGTGATTATGCTGCTCTTATTGATTAAACATTGTTTATATGCACACTTGATTTATATAGCGCAGCATCTTGTCCACCTTACCTTAGTTTCAAATAACGGACACTCTCCATGTTATAGTCACACTCCGTGTGATGTTTTGCTTGTTTTTTAATGTTTTTACGCTATTGTGTATCGATTTTTGTTGTCATATGTGTATGTATGTGTATCTATCCCCAGACTTTCTGTTGTCTGATATTCAATAAAGGTTTTCTATTTTTCTAATTATTGGGCTATTATCGTTGTTTTGTGCTTTTGCACTCCTTCCTTTTGCTTTATGCTAACGATGGCCCCTATACAATCCGACTAGTAGAATGCGATAACATTGTTATATCATATACTACTTAGTGGCATTCCTAAGTCTGATTCTAATTCTTTTCTTTCTGCCCTCCATGTGTAGTACGGGATCTGTCACTGTCTACCTACCCTCCATGTGTAGTACAGGGTCTGTTACGCTCTACCAGCCCTCCATGTGTAGTACGGGATCTGTCACTCTCTACCTGTCCTCCATGTATAGTACAGGGTCTGTTGCTCTCTACCTGCCCTCCATGTGTAGTGCGGGATCTGTTACTCTCTACCTACCCTCAATGTGTAGTACAGGGTCTTTTACGCTCTACCAGCCCTCCATGTGTAGTACGGGATCTGTCACTCTCTACCTGTCCTCCATGTATAGTACAGGGTCTGTTGCTCTCTACCTGCCCTCCATGTGTAGTGCGGGATCTGTCACTCTCTACCTACCCTCAATGTGTAGTACAGGGTCTGTTGCTCTCTACCTGCCCTCCATGTTTGGTGCAGGGTCTGTCATTCTCTACCTGCCCTACATGTGTAGTGTAGGGTTTGTCACTCTCTACCTGCCCTCTATGTGTAGTACAGGGTCTGTCGCTCTCTACCTGCCCTCCATGTGTAGTATGGGTTCTGTCACTCTCTACCTGCCCTCCATGTGTAGTGCAGGGTCTGTCATTCTCTACCTACCCTCCATGTATTGTGCAGGGTCTGTCGCTCTCTACCTGCCCTCCATGTGTACTACAGGGTCTGTCATTCTCTACCTACCCTCCATGTATTGTGCAGGGTCTGTCGCTCTCTACCTGCCCTCCATGTGTACTACAGGGTCTGTCATTCTCTACCTACCCTCCATGTATTGTGCAAGGTCTGTCGCTCTCTACCTGCCCTCCATGTGTAGTACGGGATCTGTCACTCTCTACCTACCCTCCATGTTTGGTGCAGGGTCTGTCGCTCTTTACCTGCCCTCCATGTGTAGTGTGGGGGTCTGTCACTCTCTATTTGACCTCCCTATGTGTCATACACAGTCTGTCACTCTCTACCTGCCCCCTATGTGTAGTACATGATCTGTCACTCACTACCTGCCCTCCATGTTTGGTGTGGGGTCTATCACTCCCTACCTGCCCCCTCTGTGTAGTGAGGGGCCTGTCACTAGCTACCTATGCTCCATGTTGGGTGTGGTGGGGTCTATCACTACCTTCTATACTGAGCAACAAACTGTAATGTTCTGCAGTTATGAAGGTTCCTTCACACACTTTCCTTTTCTTTCATGTTATTTGTATATTTGGGACCAAAACCAAGGTGACAGCTGCCTGACAGTCACTGGATGTCTCCCTGTACAATGGCTTAGCTGACCTATTTGCTCAGCGACCGTCATTCCCACATAGGATAGGCTGGTGGCAATCCCCCCTCCCCAAAACCGGATGGTTTGAGGTCACGTGACATTAATCATCGTCTCTGTAAACTTCACCTCCCTGTCAGAATAGACCGACTATCGCCATTTTTATGTTGGGCAGGATTCGAACGGGGCGCCTGAAGGGTCTAAACAGCTCAGAATGCAAAGGAGCAGTAACAGCATGTGCAGTGTTTCCAACGCGACCTACAATCCCCCAGCAGAGGCGCTCTCTCCCCGCCCCTCCGAGCCCCCTCACTAGAGGGATTGTAAGGACGGAAGTTTGTGGCTGGTGCATCAATGAGGGAAGCCTGTGCATGCTGCGGGGTGTGGAGAGGAGACGCGGCCGGAGAGGAGGTGAGGCTGGCGGGGCACGGGCGGAGTGTGATGGGGGAGCTGCCGGAGGCTCCGCAGTGTCAGCTGCATTAGGGGGATTACACCGGCTCACAGTCACCATGTTTCCTCTGCAGCCTGTGTGATGTGCACGGTGCTGTACAAGTGCATGGCTAGTGATGGCCAGATAACGCGACTGCGGGAGTGACCCGGTAATCACCATCGGCAGCAGGTACAGATGTGTGCGGAGCTGCACCATAGGCCCGGGCTGCAGGAGCCTCCCGGTAATGTCCGGGGATTGTTAGCCCACAATTCCCTAGTGAGATGGAGATTATGGCCATGGCCCCACTATCAGTATTTGCTCAGTATTTTTTCTCAGGAGTGGGTGATAAATGCAGAATTGGTGACTTGTTTCTATTATACCTTCTCTCTTATTGTTCCTCACCTGGTTTTGGCTCCAACTCCTGAGAAAAAATACTGATCGAGGCCTAATATATTGGAAGCTGTAGCTAACTAGAAGAGTGCTGCCCCGACGGCCTCTGGTGCCCGCCCCGACGGCCTCTGGTGCCCGCAGGGCAGTCACACTCAAAAGACTGACAGACATGAATATTGGTGCAAAATCCCCTTCAATCCTGATTAGTCTGAACCCCGTTCATCTGAAGGGGATTTCTGCATCATGGAAAATTTTCGGAATGGAGTTTGCTCCGCAGCGGCTGGAATAGTGTGATTATTGTGGGAAACGTCAGGGATGAACCCCTCATTGTCACATCAGAATTACAGATCAGATATTATTCTGACGTGTGAGATATTAACATGTCTGATATCTGTTCACATACAGCTGCTTCTTGTTCAGCAGTTTACATCATTCAGCAATTATTTATGTATCTACATGTGAATGTATAATAAAAAAAAATATATATATTATATTTCCCTCAACATTTCTACAACACCAAGAAGGAAAAGTTGTGAAGTTATGGGAATCGCGGGATGAATAGACAGGTTACTGATATGTAAATGATGAAGAGATCAAACAAAATATTCAAAACATGTGGATTTATTCATTGTGGAGTATGAGCGCCTGAAGCTGAAATCCCTGTACTTACACATCTTAGCATGTCAGTGAGGTTATTAATGGTTGTCTGAGAAATGCTCCTCCATGCCGAATGTACTTTGGCAAATCATCAAGACCCGCTGCTGGCAGCTCCTTTGTAATTGCCGACCAATGACGATTCAAATGTGCTCGATGAGAGACGGGTCGGGAGGCGCTGCAGGCCATGGTAGCACATTTAGATCGCATAGGCTGTTCACAGTAGCACAGATCACATACGGCCTGACATTGTCGTGTTGAAAACATCTCCTGGGACACGTTTAGAGAAATGGCCGTATCACTGGTTCCACCACTAGAAGTAATGCTGAGCTGTTACTGTACCTGAAATGAAGGCTAGAGGGATCTGGCTACTGTACATTATGCCACCAAACGCTATAATCCCGGGAACAGGACCGGTGTGACGTTACTCATGAAGCAGTCTTCATGGCATTGTCCATATGACCTCAGATTAGAAGAATGATGTGTAGTGATTTGTGTACTGAATGTGAAATCAAACATCACATATCAAGTCTATGGCGCTAATTAGTGATGAGTGAACGTGCTCGCCACTGCTCGGTACTCTCTCTATCATCACTGTGCTCGACGAGCTCTGCACTTACCGAGTATTTACGGGTTGCTCGGGTCCCCTCCCTGCATGTTTAGCGCTCTTTAGAGAGCCAATGAACATGCAGGGATTGCCTGCCATGCAATGTAATGCCGTAGCCTTGTTGGTTGTGGGCATTACAGTGATTGGATGGCCGCACAGCGTCATCAGGTCTATATCAGACCTGGCGCCGCCATGCTCTTCACAGTCACTCCGGAATCAGACAGTGTAGGGAGAGGTGCTGCTGCTGTGTCAGGGAGAGATTTGATCGTGTATTAGGTAGTGTAGGGAGAAAAACCGTACATTACACACATCCATCTTAACAAACAGTCCTTCTGGGGACTAATCCATCTGCAGAGATATCAGGCAGGCAGTGTATATAGCAGACTGCAGTGCATATAGCACAAGAGGCTCCATTCCAATTCTGCCTTCTGCTGCTGTTAGATATTTCTATACAAAGGCTCAGGTCTCAGGGGCCAGGAATACTTTTTGTTGGATCTTAATCCTCATTTGCTTAAAAACCAATCCAGAGAACACCATTTTTTTTCCCCTTCTCCCATGACAGCACCACCTGAGAGAGGGTATCCGCCCACCAAGGACAGGAACCTACTGAATAAAAAGGCGGTACCTCTCTTCCGCATCAGTTTTTGGTTCCTGTCCTTGATGGGAGCCTCGCCAGGTGGTACCTCACGTACCTGGACCGTGGATTCCGGGGTCGGTGCGGCCTGGAGGCCGTGGAAGCAGCAGGTGGCCCCTGTTCTCAGCCCATCTGGCTGCTGCCCGGGTCTGCATGTGGGGGGGCTGCCTTCCGGAGTCCTCCCCGAGTGCGCCGGGTCCTCCGGCCGGGTCTGCGCCTCACAATGGACTAAACTGAGCGCGCGCCGGCCGGCAGGACTTCCGGGTCTGCGCACGTGGGGGTCGTGTCGCACCCTGTGACGGAGTGCTCCGGAAGCCGGGTCTGCGCATGCGCGGGTGGGAAGCCGACATCCCGCTGCAAGCGCATCGGGTGCCGCTGGGCTGCTCACGCGCAGAAGGAGGAGGATCTGCGGTGTAGCGCGCCAGCTGGCCAAATTTGAAAAAAAAAAAGTGAGCACGCTGCCGGAAGGGGAGGAGCCTAAAGGAGGTGGAGCCCTACTGCTTTTTAAAAGATGGTGAGGAATCAAGATGGCGGCGTCTGCATCCCCAACATAATGAGTGAGGAGCCGCAGTCACCTGGGCAGCAGCTGTCACCACCGCAGGAGGTACAGCAGCAGCCACAGCCGCCAAAGCTGTGCAAGCAGCTTAAGAAACTGATTCAAGAATCTTCCCATCACCAAAGCCACAGCAGTGGAGGGCGTACGAGTTCCGGCAGAACCGGTCAGAAAAGACCTCGTCAGTCCACCTCCGCCAGATGGGAGCCCTCATGTGAACGGCAACCACCGCCTCCGGTACCCTAGTCTGAACGGCAGTGTGGTGAGTGATCTTCGTGAAAGTCTCACCTTGAGTAATGTGCTCTTCTCTGTTTTCCTCTCTTTTTCTCCTTTCAATTCTTTGGGTGTTAGGAGCCAAAGAAGTTTAGCTCTAAGAGTAAAAACAAGGAGTGTGCTTTATGTAAAATCAGTCTTCCCACCTCCTATGTCAAAAACCTGTGTGCGGACTGTATTCAGAAAACCATAGCGGAAGAGTCCCCCAGGTTTTCTATGGAATTAAAGAATCTGATCCAGACAGAAGTCAGGGATTCTTTAAAAAGCTTAACCTCACGCAGGAAGAAGAAGCAGAAGCTAGTTTCCTCAGAATCAGAGGAATCTGTAGAGTCCCGGTTTACAAGAGAACTGCCTTCCTCCTCTAATCCCTCCTCATCATCATCGGAATCTTCGGATGATGATGGGGGGGGGGGGTAGGCCTTGTTTTTCGGTAGATAATACTGAGAGACTAGTTAGAGCCGTCAGAGTGACTATGGGTATTACTGATACCAAAGTTCCCAGAACAGTCCAGGATGTTATGTTCGGGGGCTTGGACCAGAGGAAGAGACGCACATTCCCGGTTAATGAGAGGATCAAATCGCTTATAGAAAGGGAATGGAAAAAAACGGAGAAGAAGGGTCTGCTGCCTTCCTCCTCTAAGCGGAGATACCCCTTTGAGGAAGAGGATGCGGCTAAATGGGACAAAACCCCTAAGATTGATGTGGCCATTGCAAAGTCCTCAAAAAGATCCACTCTGCCCTTTGAGGATTTAGGGGCCTTGAAAGACCCGCTTGATAAAAAAGCGGAGTCTTTCCTTAAACAAGCCTGGGAGTCGTCAGCAGGGGCCCTTAAACCGGCGGTGGCAGCCACCTGCACCGCTATGTCTATGATGATCTGGCTTCAACAATTGGAAGACCAGATTAGGGGGAATGTCTCGAGGGAGAAGATTTTGTCGGACCTTCCTCTTGTGCAGGGGGCGGCTGCATTCCTGGCAGACGCATCGGCAGATTCAGTGAGGCTGGCTGCCCGGTCTGCAAATCTCTCTAATACAGCTCGTAGGGCATTATGGCTCAAGAGCTGGCCAGGGGATGTGCAATCAAAGACTAAGCTATGCTCAATCCCTTGTGAGGGGGACTTTCTGTTCGGCAAAGGTCTAGATGACATCCTGGATAAGGCTGCAGACAAAAAACATGGGTTTCCCACTGTGTCTGGTTCCCAGTTTAAAGGCTCCTTTCGGAAGAGGAAGTACAGTCGCAGTAAAGCTCCTAGAGACCAAGGTACCTGGAAAGACAGGAAGCCGTATAACAGAGGCTTCATGTTCGGGGGTCCCTCCTCCCGAGAATAAGAAGGCCCGTAAGTGACAGTCCCCCCCCCCAGGTGGGAGGAAGGTTGTCCCACTTCCTGCCCGCCTGGGAGAAAATTTCATCCAATTCTTGGATTTTAGGGATAATCAGGAGGGGGCTCACATTGGAGTTCAAGAGCAGGCCCAGGAACACCGTCAAAATTTCAGCCCCCAGGGGTCTAGCGGAGCAGATAGCCTTGCAGCAGGAAGTTCTCTCTCTGCTTGTGAAGGGGGTTCTGGTGGAAACGCCTGCACCCAAGCAAGGAAGGGGATTCTATTCAACTCTCTTCCTAATAAAGAAGCCAGACGGCTCCTTCAGGACCATTGCCAACTTGAAGAAGCTGAACAACCATTTAATCTACAGGCCGTTCAAAATGGAAACAATAAAGTCAGCCATAAGAATGCTATTTCCGGACTGTTATGTGCGTCCTCGATCTGAAGGACGCCTACTACCACGTCCTGATCTTGGCAGATCATCAACAGTTTCTGAGGGTGGCTGTATAGTTCGGCAAGCACGTAAGGCATTTTCAGTTCGCAGGTCTTCCCTTTGGCATTTCCATGGCGCCGAGAGTCTTCACAAAAATTATCCTGGAGGTCACAGCACATTTAAGGGAAAGAGATATTCTGGTCATCCCTTATCTGGACGACTTCCTAGTAGTGGGCAGATCAAGACAACTCTGTGCTCTAGCCCTGGAGGACGTCATGGCCAGTCTAAAACGCCTGGGTTGGCTGTTAAATTTAGAGAAGTCAAGGCTGGAACCAAAGCGGGTCCAGTCTTTTCTGGGTCTCATTCTGAACTCAGAAAACCAAACCTGTCTTCTACCAGAGGAAAAGAAGCTGAAGATCGGATCCCTAATATCTCGGGTTATCAGCAATCCGACCATGACCCTGAGGAAGGCAATGTCTCTGTTGGGTACAATGACATCTTGCATCCCGGCGGTTCAGTGGGCCCAGTACCATTCCAGATGTCTTCAGCAGGAGATCCTGGCAGCGGGCAGGCGGCTCAAAGGTCGCCTGAATGGCAAAATAGTAATCAACTCCCTGGACTGGTGGAGATCTCCAGTCAATCTATCTTTGGGGGTTCCTTTGGACCTTCCAGGTGTCGGATACAATTACAGCGGACGCAAGTGCAGAAGGCTGGGGAGCTCACCTAAGAGATCATTCTGTACAAGGCCTCTGGTCGGACAGCGACTCAAGTCTCTCTTCCAACATGAGGGAGCTGTTGGCAGCCAAAAATGCTCTAATAAAGTTCAGTCCTGTTCTTCGGGGTCATCACATCCGGATAATGTCAGACAACAGATCGACAGTCGCCTACATCAATCATCAGGGGGGTACCAGGTCTCTCCCTCTGATGTTAGTAGCGGATCAGATCTTCAGGTTTGCCGAGAGTCAGCTGCTCACGCTCTCGGCGCTTCATGTAAAAGGGGAAGAGAACGTAAAGGCCGATTTCCTGAGTCGTCACATCTTAAAACAAGGAGAGTGGAATTGAATCCAGCCGTATTTCAGCAGATTGTGGGCCGATGGGGACAGCCCCAAATAGATCTGTTTGCAAACAGACTCAATCGAAAGACCGAAATCTTTTGCTCTCTGAATCCGAAAGAGGGGGCATTTGTGGTGGATGCGCTGCAGATTCCTGGAATTTTACTCTAGCCCATGCCTTTCCCCCTTTAATACTGATCCCTACTATCCTGAGGAAGATCCGAGAGAAAAGGGCGAGGGTTATATTGATCGCCCCTTTCTGGCCCAAGAGACCATGGTTCACTTGGATGAAGAGAATGTCCCAAGCAGATCCATGGGTTCTTCCGGACATCTCAGATCTCCTCAGGCAGGGCCCAGTCTGTCATCCCCAAAGATCGGGCCTGCATTTGACGGCCTGGATTTTGAAAGGTCGCTATTGACACAAAGGGGGTTTTCCCCGGGAACTGGTTACTACCCTACTGACAAGTAGAAAGCCGGTAACAACTAGGATCTATGGTAGAACCTGGGCTAAGTTCCTGTCTACCTCTGGTCAGTCCGCCAAAGGGAGGGTTCCTATTGGGGCCATACTGGAATTCCTCCAGAAGGGGTTAAGCATGGGTCTAGCCACCAGTACTCTTAAGGTACAAGTATCAGCTCTGGGGGCATTATATAATTATGACTTGGCGGCGAATAGGTGGATCATTAGGTTTATTAAAGCTTGTGTGATAGGTCCAGGCCTATTTCTACTCCAAGGATGCCTCCTTGGGACCTTAATTTGGTTCTGGAGGCACTAACCAAACCTCCCTTCGAGCCCTTAGAGAAAGTTTCAGAAAAAATCCTAACTTTAAAGACTGCCCTACTGGTAGCCCTGACATCAGCTCGTAGAGTCAGTGACTTACACGCACTATCTGTTAACCATCCATTCACTCAAGTATGTACGGATAGAGTAATCTTAAGACCAGACCCAGCCTATCTTCCGAAGGTAGCCTCCAAATTCCATAGGACGCAAGTAATCACTCTCCCTTCCTTCTATCCTAATCCTAGGGATTCTGAGGAACATAAGCTTCACACCTTAGATGTTAGGAGGGTGTTAGTCCAGTATTTGGAGGTGACAAAAGCCTGGAGGAAGAGTGACGCCTTATTTATATCCTTTCAGGGGGCTAGGAAAGGACTTAAGGTTACAAGAGGGACCATAGCTAGATGGGTCAGGGATACTATTACCTTAGCCTACTCTTCTAGCAATCTGCCGGTTCCAGAGAACCTGAAGGCCCACTCCACCAGAGCGGTAGCTGCTTCCTGGGTGGAAAAGGCGGATGTGCCCATCGACATCATATGTAAGGCGGCAACTTGGTCATCCCCCGCTACATTTTACAAACATTACCGTCTTGACCTTTCCTCTTCTACTGATCTGTCCTTTGGTAGGAAGGTGTTGCAAGCGGTGATCCCTCCCTCTGGTGTCTGATCTCTATAAATCTCTCATGTGGTGCTGTCATGGGAGAAGGGGAAAAGATCCTAGTTACTTACCGGTAACGGGATTTTACAGAGCCCATGACAGCACCCTATTAATTCCCTCCCCTTTATCACTATGGTGTGCACTTTTTAAGGTGTTTATTACAAATGTTAAGGTGGCGGTTATGTATTAACCTGTTTTCGGAGGCCCTCTCATGCTCTGAAACAAAAACTGATGCGGAAGAGAGGTACCGCCTTTTTATTCAGTAGGTTCCTGTCCTTGGTGGGCGGATACCCTCTCTCAGGTGGTGCTGTCATGGGCTCTGTAAAATCCCGTTACCGGTAAGTAACTAGGATCTTTCTGTGCCCTTTGCTTGGCACTGCAGAATACAGCCAGGTCCTTTCCATATTACAGCGCTAGAAATCCAGCTATTTAAAACTGTTTTCCAGTACGTCCCCCTGACAGCACCATAGGAGGAGTAATCCCATATCCTGTGTAGGGACAGGAAGCACAAGAGGTTAAAAGCCCTCCCACCCCCAACCTCCTCAGTGTTTTTCCTGTCCCTACACAGGACAGGGAGTGCAGGAGGAGCGCCGGTGCAGGAGCACTGGTGTGAAGATGGATACCTCAGGGGGGATTGGGGGGGCCACAGCGCTCTCCTTCCCGCCGTCAATCGGGTCCTGGGCCGATACTCCCTGCCGGGAGTCCCTCAGCCCTCCAGTGTGCTGGAGCCTCCGGGTGCCGCTTCCCCATCGCCGGGGCTCTCAGCGTCCTGCTCTGGGCGGGTCTGGCTTCTCCCGGCTCCAGGACCGCCCGGAGTCGAAACCGGAAGTCCGGAGATGGCGACTTCGGTGGCGGTCGCGCGGGAAATTCAAACCGCGGTTAGACCAGACGCTAGGGAGCAGGAGAAAATGACTGGACGACCAGGCAAGGTATAAGAAGGGGGGCTGGGGAGCAGCATAGGCAGGCTTACAGCTTTGGCATCCCTGGCAGTACAATGGCTAACGTGTCACACCCGGATACCCACCCTGGATTGCCACACAGTCATGTAAGTGTACCATTACCCCTTTTTTATATGGCTAATGGGGCTTACGCTTACCAGGCCCTCCATATTTTTTATAGGATGTCTCTGGGCAGCTACCACCTCCTTCTGAAAAAAGGATACGGGAAAAAAGGCCACAGTAAAATCCAAGAGGTGCCTGGATTGTAACATCAAACTTCCCGACTCGTATACAAAGCGTCTATGTGCTGAATGTAGAGCCTCCATGCTAAAGGAGGAGCACGGGGCTTTATTAAATGAGATGCGTAGTATAATTAAAGAAGTAGTTCAGGCTTCTATCACGTCTCTACAGCCCCCAGGTTCAGGAGTCCAGGATGTCCCGGGACCCAAAAGATCCAGAGAAGATATAGCACCATCTTCTGAGGGTGAAATCGACCCATCTGGCGACTCTGACAGTGAGACCATTAGTCTACCTCAGGGCGGGGAACGTAAAAGATATATGTTCCACTCAGATGGTATGGATATTTTTCTACGAGCCGTCAGAAACACGATGCAAGTAGAGGAAACGGAGAAGAGCAGTAACATTCCGGATGAGATGTTTGGTGGTCTTAAAACCCAGAGATCCATGGTTTTTCCTGTTAATGCTCATGTGAAGGACATGATACTGGAGGAATGGGAAGATGCGGAGAAGAGACTCCTCTATACCTCGAGACTTCCGCGCCCGACTATCTTTTGACCCAGAGGACACCAACGTGTGGGACACTGTTCCTAAAATTGACGTCCCAGTGGCTAAAGTGGTCAAGAAAACCTCTATCCCCTTTGAGGACTCGTCAGGACTTAAAGATCCTATGGATAGGAAAGCGGACGGACTTTTGAAAAAAGCCTGGGAATCTTCGGTGGCAATCATTAAATCTAATATCGCTGCTACATCCATTGCCAGATCAATGAGAATCTGGCTAGAAGAGTTAGAGAGTCACCTACGGGATGGCACCCCGAGGGAACCTCTCCTTCAATCATTGCCCCTGTTAAAGATGACAACAAATTTTTTGGCCGACGCTTCGGCGGAATCGGTCAGATTTGCGGCCAGAAATAATGCACTTTCCAACTCAGCCCGTAGAGCTGTTTGGTTAAAAACATGGTCTGGAGATACAGCTTCTAAGAACAAGCTGTGCTCTATTCCATTTTCATGGCTCAGAGTATTCGGACCTGTACTAGATGACATTCTAGAAAAAGCGTCCGAAGGGCTTCCCCGAGGAGAAAAAGAAGGAGCAGCCCTTTCGTAAACCCTTCCCCTCCCGTAAATATAACACTCAGAAAAAAGGGGGGTCAACAAGCTGGAGTTTTAATAAGGGGAACAAAGATGGGAAATACCAGGCCAGTACTAGCTCCCGTCCAAAACGACAATGACTATGTCAGAGTGGGGGGGTGATTAAAGTTTTTCAAAAACAGTTTGCATCGGGTCACTCAAAATCCCTGGATACTAAGAACTATAGCACAGGGTTACAGTATAGAATTTTCTCACTATCCCCCTCAAAAATTCCGCCTGACAAAGGGTTCCCCTACCTCTCTTTCACGTCTACGGGCAGACATAGAGAAGCTGCTACATCAGAGGGTTATTGTGCCAGTTCCGGAACACGAACAACATCAGGGCCATTACTCCTCTCTGTTTTCAATAAAGAAACCGTCAGGGGAGTTACGTACAATAATCAACTTGAAACCACTAAACCGATTGGTCCGTTACAAAAAATTCCTCATGGAATCAGTAAGATCAGCCATAACTCTAATAGATGCAGATGTGGTAATGTGCACCCTGCACCTCAGAGATGCATACTACCACCTGCCAATACATTCCTCAAGTCAGCAATATCTGAGGTTTGCACAACCATCAGGCAGTCAGATTCTACATTACCAGTTCAGATGTCTTCCCTTTGGCCTGTCATCTGCTCCCAGAATCTTTACGAAGATCATGGCAGAGGTGGTGGCCTATATCCGACTCGGGGATATTACCATCATTCCGTATGACGCAACATCTGGAAGTTGTCCTACAGACATTTACCAACCTGGGTTTGACTTTGAACAAAGAAAAATCCAATCTTATCCCCAGTACTTCACACATCTTCCTGGGAGTCCAGCTCGACTCCTGAAGGCAAATGTCTTATCTCCCGGAAGAGAAAATGCTCTCAATTCCACAAACGATTCGTTCTTTTTCAAGAGAGAAGAAACCTTCAATCCGAAAGGCAATGAGTATTTTGGGAATTATGACGTCATGCATCACCTGCGTCAGATGGAGCCAGTTCCATTCCAGGCCTCTACAGAAATGCATCCTGGAAGTGACAGACGGACATCAGAATTACCTAGACAAGAGGATGTCTTTGTCCAGAGACGCCCAGGACTCTCTACACTGGTGGCTCGACCAGAAGAATCTACAGACGGGAGTGCAGTGGATTCTGGAACCTTGTCTTTTAGTGACCACGGACGCAAATCTCTCAGGATGGGGAGCTCGAGTGGGAGATTCTTATCTCCAAGGAACATGGTCCACAGAAATTCAGACCCGATTATCAAATTTTCGGGAACTACAGGCGATCTGGGAAGCCCTACAGAGAAGCCTGGGAGGTCTTAAGAGACAGACATGTAAAAATCCTGTCGGACAACATCACGGCAGTCTCCTTCATCAGACATCAGGGCGGACCAAGACATCCACTTCTCCAGTCCCTGACCAAAAGGATATTCTTAGTGATAGAGAAAATAGTGAGCTCCATTTCAGCAGTTCACCTTCGGGGATCCGACAATCAGGAGGCAGATTATCTCAGCAGGCGTCAGATGAAGGCTTCAGAATGGGAACTGAACGAAGAGGTGTTCCAGCAACTAACTCGCAGATGGGGTCAGCCACACCTAGACCTTTTTGCATCCAGAACGAATGCAAAGACAACCTCTTTCTTCTCTCTCAACCCAGGAGATCATCCTCTGGCAGTGGATGCTCTCTCACAATATTGGGGAGAAGGCCTAACATATGCCTTCCCACCTGCCCCTCTAATTCCGAGAATGCTGCGGAATATTCAGGAAGATCGGGCGACAGTCATAGCAATTGTCCCGTTCTGGCCAAGGAGGAGTTGGTTCTCCCTTCTACGTCATCTAGCGTTGGAAGACCCAATCATTTACCATTTCAGGAGGATCTTCTGACGCAAGGTCCACTGTGGCATCGGAATCTTCAACAACTCCTAGCTCTCAGCCTGGCTTCTGAAGGGGAGATCCTGAAGAATAAGGGCTTATACGCCAGAGTGATCCAGACTATGCAGGCTAGTAGAAAACCTGTAACTCAGACCATATATAAAAAAGTCTGGAAGACCTTTTGTCAGTTCCACAGGACGGTAGACACCTCTCAGCCAGACATCCCTGCGATCCTTGATTTCTTGCAGGCAGGATTTGACGCATGTCTTAGACCAAGTACCTTGAAGGTGCAGATTGCGGCACTATGTGCTTTCTTTGACACATCATTGTCCTCGCATCCCTGGATAATCAGGTTTGTCAAGGCAATCCAGAGACTTAGGCCTACCCAGAGAATTTCTTCCCCTCTGTGGGATCTGAATCTTGTCCTGAGTCCTTTTTTAAGCCTGCCTTTGGCCCAGTTAATGAATTGGGAATAAAGAACTTGACTCTGAAAACAGTCTTCTTGGTGGCAATCACCATAGCTAAACGGTTGGGTGAAATCCAGGCTCTATCTATTGTCGAGCCTTGTATGCAGATTCGGGATGATTGCATCATTCTGAAGCTGGATCCAAGTTTCTCCCCGAAGGTGGTGTCTTCAATGACCTTAAACCAAGAAGTGGTTCTTCCATCATTCTGCGAAAACCCTAGGAATCAGAGGGAGGAAGAGTTCCACCATCTCGATGTCCGCAGAGCAGTGTTGGCCTATTTGGAAGCCACTCGGAACTGGAGATTAGACTCTAATCTTTTTATACAGTTTGGGAGAAAAAAATAGAGGCAGGAAGGCTTCAAAACCAGCCTTAGCTAGATGGGTTACATCCATGATTAATCTAGCATATCTTTAAGAAGGACAGCCTCCCCCTGATACTATCAAAGCCCATTCCACCAGAGCAATTTCCACCTCTTAGGCAACTAGAGCCGGGGGTACCATTGAACAGATATGTACCACAGCCACATGGTCAGGACATACTACTTTCTGCAAACACTACAAGCTAGATGTTCTCTCACAGCAGAGATCTGCGTTTGGTAGGAAGGTACTTCATGCAGTTATCCCACCCTAAGCTATGAATTCTTGGGTATACTCCTATGGTGCTGTCATGGGGACGTACTGTAAAACCGGAAGTCTTACCGGTAATGCTGTTTCCAGGAGTCCACATGACAGCAGCCTTATTTCCCTCCCTATATTGCTACTGTATGTGATTCTAACATATGTCTAAGCAAGTCTAAAAATAACATTTTGTTGTACCCAGCCAATGTGGTTCTTGGAAAATCACTGAGGAGGTTGGGGGTGGGAGTGCTTTTAACCTCTTGTGCTTCCTGTCCCTACACAGGATATGGGATTGCTCCTCCTATGGTGCTGTCATGTTGACTCCTGGAAACATCATTACCGGTAAGACTAATTCCGGTTTTCTGCGTCAAACGGATCACATATACGTTGTCAGTAAATACTGCCATATCTGGCCTCCCTTAAAAATTTCCTTTAGTGTGTCATTGAAGCAATTCACCGCAGTTTGCTGTTCAAACTACTTACCTACAGGCCAGGTATTTAAAACTCTGTTTTCACTATCACACGGATCACATATAAATTCGCTCCAAACTCAGTCATTTGTAGTGAGCGTGGAAGATACTGTCCTCCATTTAAAATGGGCAAGGCACGTGGCAGGGGACAAGGAACTGGACGTGATGGTAATGGTGCATGGAGAGGCCGAGGACAAGGCCGTGGGCAAGCTGAAATTGTGCAACAACAAACACCAACATCTTCTCGCCTGACCTTCCTGTCCCAATTTCTAGGGGATCGCAGCACACCACTATTGAACCCAGAGCAGTGTCAAAAGGTTGTTGGTTGGATAGCGGATAATGCTTCCAGTCACTTAGCCACCACCACCACCCTGTCTTCCACACGGTTAAGTCTCAGTAGCCGTGAGTCTGGACCGCATATTCCTCACCCTGATCCTCCTTCCTCCCACCATGCCGAGTACCCAGAGACAACTGATCCCACACTTGGACACTCTGAAGAGCTGTTCACTTTTCCATTTATAGATTTGGGCCTCTCGCCCAGTCCACTTGAAGCGGGGCAAGAGGAGATTGCGTGTAGCGATGCCCAAATACTTGAGCAGCCACGGTCACATGAAGGCGACGGTTGGAAAGTGTCACAAGAGGTGGACGATGATGAGACACAATTGCCAGAAAGTCAGGAGGACAAGGGTGCAGAAGTGGAAGACGAGGTGGTGGATGATATAGTAACTGACCCAACGTGGCAGTTGGACATGCAGATCGAGGACAGCAGCACACAGGGGGAGGGAGGCAGAGTACCCCAACAGGCTGGAAGAAGCAGTGTGGTGGCCACAGCCAGAAGACAGGCAACCGTTCCCCATAACACCAACACAAAGGAAGTTGCCAGTACAGCTGTTAGGTCTTCCCGAGTCTGGTTGTTTTTTTAAAGACTCTGCCGATAACCCAGCAGGGGTGGCAAAACAACCAGCCTGACCACCACCAGCATGATCAGGCACATGGCAGCAAAGCACCTGACTTTCTGGGCCGAACCCAGGGTCCAGGAACAGTGTCTGCGGGTGGCACCATTGCTTCTTCCGCTGTTGTGCATGCAAGCCAATCCCCTGTCCATGGTGCATGCGAAGACGCCTCCTGCCCTGCACCTGTCGTTGCACACTCTCAAGTAGCAGCATCAGGAAGCACGTCCATGTCCTTGTCCCAGCACAGTGTTCAGTTGTCCATACCCCAGTCCTTAGAACGCAAGCGCAAATATGCAGCCAACGCCCCACTGGCCACACTACTAAATTCTCACATTTCACGACTGCTTGTGCTCGAAATGTTGCCTTTTAGGCTCGTGGAGATGGAAGCATTCCGCAACCTGATGGCGGCGGCCGTCCTTCGGTACTCTGTCCCCAGCCGCCACTATTTCTCCCGGTGTGCCGTCCCCGCATTACACAAGCATGTGTCCCGAAACATTAGCCGTTCTCTCAACAACGCAGTTACCGGGAAAGTCCACCTAACCACGGACACGTGGACAAGTGCTTGTGGGCAGGGACGGTACATCTCGCTGACGGCACACTGGGTTAACATAGTGGAAGCCGGGACCCAGTCGGACCTTGGGATGGAACACGTCCTCCCGATGCCAAGGATTGCGGGCCCTAGGTCAATCAGGGTTGCCCCCCACGGTTTACAGCTCATGCACCTCCTCCTCTTCAGCCTCCATCTCCGAAATGACCACATCAGTCGCAAGCTGGAAGATCTGCAGCACTGTCTCGGCCAAGTGGCAACAGGCTGTGCTGAAGCTAATAAGCTTAGGTGAAAAACCGCACAATGCTGAAGAGTTGTGGACAGCTCTGAAAGAGCAGGCAGATCTGTGGCTCACACCGCTGAACCTACAGCCAGGCATGGTCGTGTGTGACAATGGCCGGAACCTGGTGGCGGCTCTGAGGCTAGGCGAGCTCACGCATGTACCATGCCTGGCCCATGTGCTTAACCTCGTGGTTCAGCGTATTCTCAAATCCTACCCGGAGCTGCCGGATCTGCTTGTTAAAGTACGCCGCCTGTGTGCCCATTTTACAAAGTCAGCTACAGCTTCCGCCGCCCTTGCAGTGTTTCATCAGTGTTTGCAGCTTCCGGCTCACAGACTGGTGTGTGATGTCCCCACGCGTTGGAACTCTACACTGCAGATGTTGGGAAGGATTTGTGAGCAGAAGAGGGCAGTTGTTGACTACCAGCATCAACAAGGCTGTCAGTATTCAGGTCAGACTCCACACATAAGACCTCAGGAGTGGACATGGATGTCAGACATGTGTACCATCCTCCAAAACTTTGAGGACTCCTCCAAGATGGTGAGCGGCAATGACTCCATAATTAGCATCACCATCCCGCTTCTCTGTCTTCTGAAACGCTCTCTGCTCACAATCAAAGAGGATGCATTGCAGGCAGAGCATGATGAGATGGAGCAAGGAACCATACAGGGTGATTACACACAGCCAAGCCTCATCTCATCCCAACGTGGATTGGGTGACAATGAGGAATAGGAGGAGAAGGAGGAAGGACAGGAGCTAGTTTCAAGCACTATAGACGGTACTACCTGCACAGTTGTCATACTGTCTGTCCAGCGTGGATGGCCAGAGTACAGCGAGGAGGAGGAGAGCATGGTCAGTCATCCTCTTGGTGAGGACACGGAAGTCTTGCCTGTTAGTAGTCTGGCACGCATGGCTGAATTTATGTTACGCTGCCTTTCCCATGACCCTTGCGTTCTCAAAATTTTGGGTGACAGTCATTACTGGTTGGTGACACTTCTGGATCCACACTACAAGGAGAACTTTATATCTCTTATTCCTGAGGCTCACAGGTCTACAAAAATGGGGCAGTACCAGAAGGCCCTTGTTGCGGAACTATTAAAAAAAAAAAAATTCCCATCTAAAAATGCTGGCGGCAGAGGGCACACTTTGTTGGACAACCAAGGAATACAGGCGAGAGAGACACAACTTCAGTTCAGCAGAGGCACGGGAACACTGTCAAAGTTCTGGGAGCATTTTCTCAGACCCTCCCATCGCACAGGCCCTGAGGCGCGTGGTACTCTCACAAGGAGTGCAAAGATTGGGAAGATGCTGAGGGAGTACCTTGCTGACTGTACCAACGTCCTCCGTGATTCCTCTGTGCCTGTGATTATTGGGTATCCAAGCTGGATAGGTGGAATGAACTGGCTCTATGCCTTGGAGGTCCTGGCCTGCCCTGCCGCTAGCATTTTATCAAAGCGGGTTTTTAGTGCCGCTGGTGGAATTGTAACTGATAATCGCATCTGCCTGTCAACTGAAAATGCTGACAGGCTGACTCTTATAAAAATGAACAAGGGCTGGATTGGGCCAGACTTCTCAACACCACCGAATGATAGCAGCGTAACATAAACTCAAATCCAGTGTCTTTTCTTGGGAGGTGTATTCCCATGCACCTTTTCACACCCACACATGGGTATGCGCTTCCTGATTTTGTCTATTTGCTCTTGTCCTCCTCCTTCTCCTCATCCTCCACCACCATATCACAAGGGTGATCCTGTTACGTGATGCAACACCCACATAATTTTTTTAGAGGGTGTTTATGATGCCCGTAAAAAATTTTCTTATACAGTATGTTCATGTATACCACCCATGGGTAAATGTTTGTCAGCCCATACACTTAGTGCATGGGCATTACAAGTAAAGGAGGTCCGCTCCTTTCTAATGGGAACATTTTTTATGAGGCCCTCCTCCACTTCTTTTCCAAGGGGCATTGAAGTGCCTCCAAATTTTTGGCAGCCCTTGCATTCACTGCATATGCCAAAACTATGGGAGACTCTCTCCTTTCTAATGGGAATGTGTCGTTACTGTGGCCCTGCTCTATGTGTCTTTAAATTCTTCGTGGGGTTTTTCCCAAAATTGGTCAGCCGTTGGACTGACTGCATACCCTATAACTGTATAGCAGACCCTCTCCTTTCTAATGGGAACATGTCGCACCTTGTTACTGTTGCACTGCTCCATGTGTCTTTAAATTCTTAGTGGTGTTTTTCCCAAATGTTTCAGCCCTTGCAGTCACAGCATGGGCATTACCACTATAGGAGACCCGCTCCTTTATAATGGGAACATTTTTTTTACTGAGACCCTCCTCTATGTCTCTTCAAAGGGGTATTGGGTTGCGTCCAAATTTTTGGCAGCCCTTGCAGTCACTGGATACGCAATAACAATATAGGAGACCCACTTGTTAATGGGAACAACAAAACCTAGCCGGCTGATGGCTCTCTAACAATAGCTAGGGCCGTCTGCTGGCCTTTTAAGAATAGTAAGGGCCGTCTGATGTCCCTGTAAAAATAGGCTTTATGACTTTCAGAGTCCTTCCATCATAAACTAAAAAAGGATGTCTGATGTGTCACACACCACATTGCCAGATAAGGTTGTAAAATGTTAAAATGACATTTCCTGGTGAATGCATTTGTCTTAGAAAATAACGTAAAAAACCCCAAAACAATATGATCTTTCTTTAGTATAAAAAAACAGCGTCACCAATTTAACCTCAATGTAATCACATTGTTCAGCTCATGCACCTCCTCCTCCATCTCCGAAATGACCACATCAGTCACAAGCTGACAGCACTGCAGCACAGCGGCAACAGGCTGTGCTGAAGATAAAGGCTTAATTGACAAACCGCCCAGCACTGCAGAGTTGTTGAAAGCTGTAACACAGCAGCCTGATCTATGTCTCTCACCGCTGAACATACAGCCAGGCATGGTCATGTGTGACAATGGGCAGAACCTGGTGACGGAGAAATGACAGCCGGAGTATATATGGTTTCTCTCTATGTCGGTACTTTCACCGAGCTAAAGAATATGGCTGTGGTGAAATACAACTCCCACTGAGAAGCTGTTTCAGATTGAAAAACATTGTGCCCACCAGAGGATTTCATTCTGAGGGCTAACCTTTCTCACCCGCTCAAGAGCCCCATAGCAGCTGCAAAGTTAGCGCTATCATGAACTCTCCTGAGGTAGAAGCCAAGGCAACCCTGCCGAGAAGCCGTCCTGGCTAAGAAAAGTGTGTGGGAAGGTTCCCGGACACTCTATGGCTGCTTTTTTTACTGAGGAGGAAACACACTCAAACACGGGGAGAACATACTAAATCCTTGCAGATGTTGTCCTTGCTGGGATTTGAACCCAGGATCATAGCGCTACAAGTCTTCAGTGCTAACCACTGATCCAATATGCTGCCTGTAACGGGTCCGGGAGGCGGACTGTAACGGGTCCGGGAGGCGGAACCTCTGAGCTACTATACAAGGGGGCGGCCCTTGTAAGGGAGCGGGTGGCAGTCTCTGGGTGAACGGACAGGGAGTTACGGCAAGTGATCAGGGCAGTCTCTGGGTAAGGGGTAGGTACGACCTGTGATGGCAGAGCCTCCGGGTAGGCTAGCAGGCAGGTGGTAGATGTGTGCTCCCAGGTGAGCAAGCGAGAGTCTCTGGAATAGCTGATGGTCACCGCACGTGACAACGGAGACCTCCGGGCTGGCAAGCAGGCAGGTAACGGAGATGCGCTCCCAGGTGAGCGGGCAAGAGTCTCTGGAATAGCTGATGGTCACCGCACGTGACAACGGGACCTCCGGGCTGGCAAGCAGGCAGGTAACGGAGATGCGCTCCCAGGTGAGCGGGCAAGAGTCTCTGAGATAGCTGGTGGTCACAGCACGTGACAACGGAGCCTCCGGGCTGGCAAGCAGGCAGATAACGGAGAAGCGCTCCCAGGTGAGCGGGCAAGCTGGTCCATAGACAGACTGACCGGAGTAGTAAGGCAGACCGTCGGACCTCAGGCAAGCAGGCAGGTAGCTGACATGCGCTCCCAGGTGAGCGGGCAGGCTGGTCCTTAGACAGACTGACAGGAGAAGTAAGGCAGACCGTCGGACCTCAGACTGGCAGACAGGTAACAAGTATTCAGGCAGGAATCAGGCAGGTAACTAGCAGGAAACTGGCAGGTAACTGGCAGGTAACTGGCAACGGGACCTGAGGGCTGAAGCACAGGTGAGACACAGGTGCAAACAACATTGCTCGGGCACCTCCATTTTGGAGGAGGTGCCTTTTATATGATGAAGTCCTCCGGCCATTGGCCGGGGACTCTTTAGGGCGGCGCGCGCGGCCCCTTTAAGAGGAGGGGAGCGCGCGCGCGCGCGCGCGCCCTAAGCACAGGGGCCGGGAAGGAGCGCGCGCCGAGAGCAGAGCAGGAGGAGGACGCCGGGACGGAGCGCGCGCTGACAGCAGAGCGGGGAGAGGACGCCGGGCAGGAGCGCGCGCTGACAGCAGAGCGGGGAGAGGACGCCGGGCACGGAGCAGAGCGGTGAGGGGAGCAGCGTCCCTGCCTAGCAGAGGGCAGGGACGCCAGCGCTACACTGCCGTTCACCCTCTAATATCTAACAGGCTGGAGAAACTTGCACCTGCTGCCACTCTATCTTCAGCTCCTTTGTGAGAAAATGTATTTGGGCAGCCACTCAGTCTACCAAATAAAATTCCTGAGAAGGAAATTGGGGATGGCTTCACTACTGGTACTGGGGGCAGTGCTAATACCATGGCGTTGTACCATAGTTTGCTGGAAATATTCCAGGCTGGTATAAGGCAAGCAAATTCCCACAGAAAAGTACCAGCAGTAATGTTCAGGCCACATTTCAAGTGCAAGTAGCTTTAGAGGACTTCCTGAGAGAAATGACATGCAGGGTAGACACGGTTTCCCTCTATGCCAGTCCTTTCACCGAGCTAAATACAACTCTCAGCAAAAAAGTTTTATGGACTGGCTCCGTACCGTCCCTGGCCACATTCACTTGTCCACGTGTTTGTGGTTAGGCAGTCCTTCCCAGTAAGTGCACTGGGGAGGGCACGGGTAATGGTGTGGGACTCGTGCTTGTGGAAGGCGGAGGAGATACCGGGAAATATAGTGGTGGCTGGGGACCGAGTATGGACACCCGGCCGCCGCCGTCATGAGGTTGTGAAAAGCTTCCGCCTCCACGAGCTTAAAAGGCCATTTTTCAAGTGCAAAGAGCTGCCCTGAAATCTGTCAGTTTAGTGTTGTTGCTGGTGGGTGGGTGGCTGGCTGGCTGCATACTTGCACTTGCATTCCAAGTAACAGAAAACTAAGCAGATGGTGGCCTCTATCATCATCATGGCCTCACTTCGGCACTATGAACTCTCCTGAAGGACAAGCCAGGGCACGTCGTTAGAGTCTCCAGTTCTCTGGTGAGCCCGTTCAACCCTGCCGAAAAGCAGCCCTGGCTAAGAAAAGTGTTGTTGAAGGTTCCTGGACACTCTATGGCTGCTTTTTTAATATGGATCGGCCATGCTTATGCATGTTATTTCTCAAAACGCATTACATATCAGGCCATTGTCCAATTCTGTATTCAAGAAATTAAATGCGCAAAGAAAGGTGTGTGTGTGTGTGTGTGTGTGTCAAAGCACCACAGACAAGTGCGAGTTGATGTTGGACTGGCTTCCATTGCTTCTGCAGCATAGACTTCCTGGGAGAAATGACACGCAGGTTAGATACGGCAAAAAAAGTTGTGGACTGGCTCTGTACCGTCCCTGGCCACATTCACCTGTCCACGTGTTTGTGGTTGGGCGGTCCTTCCCAGTAAGTGCACTGGGTAGGGCACGGGTAATGTTGTGGGACCCGTGCTTATGGAAGGCGGAGGCGATACTGGGAAATATAGTGGCGGGTGGGGACCGAGTATGGATACCCGGCCACCGCCGGCATGAGGTTGTGAAAAGCTTCCGCCTCCACGAGCCTAAAAGGCCACATTTCAAGTGCAAGCAGCTGTCAAAAATTTGGCAGTATAGTATTGCAGCCTGTGGGTGGCTGCCTGCATACTTGCACTTGCATTCCAAGGAATGGGGAAGGGACAACTGAACGCTGCACTGGGACAAGGACGTGGATGGTGATTGTTGCAAGTCTGCAACGACAGGTGCATTGCGGGAGGCATCTTCGCATGTGCCAAGGATCACTTATGATGGGCACACTTTTAGGCAGTGACCTGAGTGTCAGAGATGCTTCCAGAGGTCATCCCCCATGCTGTTCCCATGTCTTTTCAGCACGGTATACATGTGTCTGATGATGTGTCACACACCACATGGCCAGATAAGGTTGTAAAATGTTAAAATGACATTTCCTGGTGAATGCATTGGTCTTGGTTGAAAGCAGTGCAAAAACGCTGCAAAAACACTGCGTGTGAACATAGCTCAGGTTGTGGAGGAGTATTTTTGTTTTTGGTAATTTTATTTTGCCTTCTATGCAAGTCATTACCCTGGGAAGGGTCCCAGGAAAATCCATTTTGGTTTCGTTTTTGTATGTTTTATTGTGAGCCTTTAAAAGTGGCGTAATACTCTGACCACGTTGCTGACAGCAGTGATCTGGGAGCCAGAGATGCTTCCAGGGGTCTTCCCCATGCTGTTCCCATCGATTTGGGCAATTTTTAGGCCCTCTGCAGATCGCCGGGGGGAGCCGCCTGAAAAATGCTCGAGTTTCCCATAGACTTACATTAGGATCTTTGCTCGGGTCGAGCACCCTAGTTTTCCAATTTGCTCAACCCGAGCAACGAGTACCTGAGCATTTTAGTGCTCGCTGATCACTAGCACTAATCAGTGTCCACACAAACCATCAGAAGACGTTTGCACAACATTGGGCTACGAGCCAGACGGCCGGCTACAGGTGTGCCATACACCATCACTCTCAAAGGCTCTCATGGTGCAGTTCAAGAAAGCAATGGAAGATGTGATGGAGATCTATACTCTTCAGGGATGAGTCCTGCTTTTGTCTTTGACATAATGATAGCTGGAGATTGGTCTGAAGACCACATGGGCAACCCCATGAAGAGGCCTTCACAAGGGAATATGAGTGTGTCGCATGAGTTATACCAGGCCCCATGTTCCTCGTGCTACAGTGAGCATCCTGCATGGCTTAAACTTAATACCATGGCCGGCAGCGTCTCCAGACTTGTCTCCTATCAAGCACATCTGTAACCTCATTGGTCGGCAGTAACAAACGGAGCTGCTAGCACTGGATCTTAGTACTTTCATGCCAAAATACTTTCGTCGTGGCAGAATATACATCGGACAACTATTAATAACCTCACTGATGGCAGACAAGGTGTGTACGTGCGTGCGGGGATTTCTGCACTTGGCACTCATACTTGATAAATAAATTAAGATGTTTAGTAAATGTTTCATTTTTCATTATTTGTGTATGATTAACATGTCTATCCACCTTTTGAATTCCATGACTTTTTCTTGATGCTGCAATTTCAAAGTTGAGGAGTGCATGTGTAATATATTAATATAATTATATTTGACAATAAACAGATGGCTTCCAGTTCCAATCTCTCCTAATATTAAAGGGGTATTCCTATCTCCAATATCTTATCCCAATATGTAGTAGGTGTAATAATAATATTAGCAAACACCTCCAGTTAGAAATGTATAGTTTTTCTGATTCACTATGCCTCCTCCTGCATGTGCAGGGCATTGCAGGACCTTAGATATCTATGGTTAAGACCACTAGCAACTAGCTGTCACTATATCAGTGGTCGTAACCATGGATATCTAAAGGTCCTGCAATGTCCTGCACATGCAGAAGGAGGAATAGTGAATCAGAAAAACTATACTACATTTCTAACTGGAGGTATTTGCTAATATTATTATTATTATTATTATTATTATTATTACACCTACATATTGGGATAGGATCTTGGAGATGGGATTACCCCTTTAACCCCTTAACAACATCTGACGTACTAATACGCGTCTGTGCCCTGGGACTTAAGAGCCAGACCCGTATTAGTACGTCATGGCGATCGCGCGCACACAGGCTGTGCGGGTGCGATCGCCGCCGGGTGTCAGCTGATAGTACCGGGTGTCAGCTGTGACAATGTGCAGGGAGCGGTCCTGCACCGCTCCCAGCACATTAACCCCCGCTATGCTGCGATCGAAGTCGATTGAAATCGATCGCGGCATTGCGGGGGCAAGGGGAGGTGATAGGCGATACTCACCTCCTCTTCCGGCTTCCAGTGCAGTCTGCAAAGGCTTCCCGGGTGTTGCCATGACGACCCGATGTCGTCATGACAACATCCGTGTCACCAGAGAGCAGGAAGATTGCTTGGACATGCGCAGTGCATCTCCAAGCAATCTTCACATTGTGCACCGCTGACAGCCTACATGGCATAGGGATGGTGCTGCATTCCTGTGCCATGCAGGCGATCAGAAAAAAAAAAGTGAAAGTCCCAGAGTGGGACAAAGTAATAAAGTGTATAAACTGTGTGAAAGTGGGAAAAAAAAAAAAAAAAACATTTGCAAAAATATATATAAAAAAAAAAAAAAAAAAAAAAAAAAAAAAAAAAAAAAATAATCCACCAAAAATAAAAATTTAATGTACCCATCAATAAATATTATTATAAAAAAAAACAAAACAATAAAAGTACACATAGTTGGTATCGCCGCGTCCGGAACAACCTGACCTATAAAACTGTCCCACTAGTTAACCCCTTCAGTGAACACGGTAAAAAAAAAAAAAACGAAGCAAAAAACAATGCTTTATCACCATACTGCCAAACAAAAAGTGGAATAACACGCGATCAAAAAGACGCATATAAATAAAAATGGTACCGCTGAAAACGTCATCTCGTCCCGCAAAAAACAAGCCGCCATACAGCTCCATCAGCCGAAAAATAAAAAAGTTATAGCTCTCAGAATAAAGCGATGCTAAAAAATATTTTTTTCTATAAAATAGCTTTTATTGTGTATAAGCGCCAAAACATAGAAAAATTATACAAATGTGGTACCGCTGTAAACGTACTGACCCGAAGAATAAAGCTGCCTTATCAATTTTACCACACGCGGAACAGAATAAAAAAAAAAAAAAAAATTCCTGAATTATTGGTTTTTGTTTATTCTGTCTCCCAAAAATCGGAATAGAAAGCGATCAAAAAATGTCATTTGCCTGAAAATGGTACCAATAACAACGTCAAGTCATCCCGCGAAAAATGAGCCGTCACATGACTGTCTGCCAAAATCTGGAAAAATTATAGCTCTCAAAATATGGCGATGCAAAAACTAGATTTTACAAAAAATGCGTCTTTTAGTGTGTGACAGCTGTCAGTCATAAAAATCCCATATGATTATGGCATTGCTGTAATCACACCGACCCGAAGAATAAAGTCGTCTAATCACTTATACCGCACAAGGAACGGCGCCAAAAATAAACTCTTGGGTTGGGTTGGGTTTGGGGCTAGGGTTGTGCTGGGGCTAGGGTTGTGCTGGGGCTAGGGTTGTGCTGGGGCTAGGGTTGTGCTGGGGCTAGGGTTGTGCTGGGGCTAGGGTTGTGCTGGGGCTAGGGTCGTGCTGGGGCTAGGGTCGTGCTGGGGCTAGGGTCGTGCTGGGGCTAGGGTCGTGCTGGGGCTAGGGTCGTGCTGGGGCTAGGGTCGTGCTGGGGCTAGGGTCGTGCTGGGGCTAGGGTCGTGCTGGGGCTAGGGTCGTGCTGGGGCTAGGGTCGTGCTGGGGCTAGGGTCGTGCTGGGGCTAGGGTCGCGCTGGGGCTAGGGTCGCGCTATGGTTAGGGCTGGGGTTGGGATTTTTTTTAAAAGTAAGAAAAAAAGATGACGATATGGCGACTAGTGTTGAGAGCAAGTGCTCGCTACTTGAGTTTGCATCGGGTGCTCTGGTATGCATTGAGTATCGTGGGTATTTGAGTGACATGCTCGAGTCTCTGCCCCATATGCTTCGCGGCCAAAAAACTTTACGGGGATTGCCTGCCATGCACGAGCGATCCCCGCATGTTTTTTTTTGGGTGTCTAATAACCGTGAAACATGCGGAGCAGGGACTCGAGCATGTCACTCGAGCACACGCTGTACATGGTGCATACCTGAGTACCCGATGCAAACTCAAGTAGCGAGCACTTGCGCTCAAGAATAATGACAACTTATTCAATTTGATGACCTAATGTAAACAAATTCTGTGCCGTACCTCTGGGTTCAAAATGTTCACTATACACCTTAATAAAATCCTTGAGGGGTATAGTTTCCAAAATTGGGACACTTGTGGGGGAGCTCCACTGTTTAGGCACATCACGGGCTCTCCAAACGCGACATGGTGTCCGCTAACAAATTGAAAGGAAAATCGGCTCAAATTGTTAGCGGATGCCATGTTGCGTTTGGCGAGCCCCTGTGTGCCCAAACTTTGGAGCTCCCCCACAAGTGACCCCATTTTGGAAACTAGACCCCCCAAGGCACCTATCTAGATGCATAGTGAGCACTTGGAACCCAGAGGTGCTTCACAAATTGATTCATAAAAATGAAAAAGTGTTTTTTTTTTCACTTTTTCATTTTTACGAATCAATTTGTGAAGCACCTGGGGGTTCCAAGTGCTCACTATGCATCTAGAAAGGTGCCTTGGGGGGTCTAGTTTCCAAAATGGGGTCACTTATGGGGGAGCTCCAAAGTTTGGGCACACATGGGCTCTCCAAACACAACATGGCGTCCGCTAATTATTCAAGCAAATTTTACAATCAAAAAGTCAAATGGCGCTCCTTCCCTTCCGAGCCCTGCCGTGCGCCCAAACAGTGTTTTTTCCCCAAATATTGGGTATCTGCGTGCCCAGGGGAAATTGCACAACAAATTTTGGAGTCCATTTTTTCTTGTTACCCCTGTGAAAATAAAAATAATTGGGTCTAAAGTAACATTTTTGTGAAAAAAGTTAAATGTTCATTTTTTTTCTTCCACATTCAAAAAATTCCTGTGAAGCACCTGAAGGGTTAATAAAGTTCTTGAATGTGGTTTCGAGCACCTTGAGGAGTGCAGTTTTTAGAATGGTGTCACTTTTGGGTATTTTCTGTCATAAAGACCTCTCAAAGTGACTTCAAATGTGATGTGGTCCCTAAAAAAAAATGGTTTTGTCAATTTTGTTGGAAAAATGAGAAATCGCTGGTCAACTTTTAACCCTTATAGCTCCCTAACAACAAAAAAAAATTTTGGTTCCAAAATTGTGCTGATGTAAAGTAGACATGTGGGAAATGTTATTTATTAACTCTTTTGTGTGACATATCGCTCTGATTTCAGGGCTTAAAAATTTAAATTTTGAAAATTGCAAAATTTTCAAAATTTTTGCCAAATTTCCGTTTTTTTCACAAATAAACGCAAGTGATATCGAAGAAATTTTTCCACAATCATGAAGTACAATATGTCACGAAAAAACAATCTCAGAATCAGGGGGATCCGTTGAAGCGTTCCAGAGTAATTACCTCATAAAGTGACAGTGGTCAGAATTGTAAAAATTGGCCTGGTCATTAACGTGCAAACCACCCGCGGGGCTTAAGGGGTTAAGTAGTGTTAGGTTAGCGACTAGCCTTTTTTCAGGGCCGATCCAGGCTGTTAGACTACTATATAGCCAAATGGCGGCTGTTTATCGGAGGTTACTGGTCCTGCTTACACAGGCTGTAGGACGCACATGTCATACTCTGACCAGTGGGCCAAATCTGGCCCGCATGATGGTTTTATTTCTCCTGCGACACCAGAACCACCACTCCATGTGAGGCCATTATTCTGTACATGGAGGACTATGTGGAGCCATTATGCTGTATGGAGGACTATGTGGAGCCATTATTCTGTATGGAGGACTATGTGGGGGCCCGTTATGCTGTATGGAGGACTATGAATGGTTTTTAACAGGGAAAAATGCAAAGTACTACATCTGGGCAATAAAAATGAAAAAAGCATATACAGAATGGGAGGAATAGAGCTAAGCAACAGTACATGTGAAAAAGACTTAGGTATACTAATAGATCATAGACTGAACATGAGTCAACAGTGTGATGCAGCAGCAAAAAAGGCAAATACAATTCTGGGATGTATTAACAGAAGCATACAGTCTAGATCACGTGAAGTCATTATCGGTCTTTACTCCTCTTTGGTCAGACCTCATCTGGAATACTGTGTACAGTTTTGGGCACCACATTTTAAAAAAGACATCGACAAACTGGAGCAAGTTCAGAGAAGAGCGACCAGAATGGTGACTGGTCTGCAAACCATGTCCTATGAGGAACGGTTGCAGGATTTGGGAATGTTTAGCTTGCAAAAAAGAAGACTGAGAGGAGACTTAATAGCTGTCTACAAATATGTCAAGGGCTGTCATATTGTAGAAGGATCATCTTTATTCTCATTTGCACAAGGAAAGACTAGAAGCAATGGGATGAAACTAAATGGGAGGAGACACAGATTAGATATTAGAAAAAACTTTTTGACAGTTAGGGTGATTAATGAGTGGAACAGGCTGCCACGAGAGGTGGTGAGTTCCCCTTCAATGGACGTCTTCAGAGGCTGGACAGACATCTGTCTGAGATGATCTAGTGAATCCTGCTTTGAGCAGGGGGTTGGACCAGATGACCCAGGAGGTCCCTTCCAACTCTACCATTCTATGATTCTATGATTCTATGTGGGGGCCCGTTATGCTGTATACTGGTTGGCCCACGACTTTGTCCAAGTGTTTCATATTGGCCCTCTGTGTGTTTGCGTTTGACATCCCTGCTGTAGGACATGCTGTGCACACAGAGCAATTGTAAATATGACTATAGGAAATCATTGCACCCGACCTGTTTACACGGACTGATGGACAAGAGCAAGCTTTCCTGCGCATGTTCATTCACTGATATTTGGCTCTTCCAAGTGGGCCATTATTGACAGATGCCCCTGATCTCTGGGGGAGGCAGTAGAAACAATCCCGACCTATGTTTTATGCAGCAGACATTGAGCTGTATAGGTCTTGTGCGCTGCTCTGGCCTCAGTGCTCTGCTATAATCGGTCTCTGTGTGTACAGTAATTATTCTAGGGGAACACTCTGAATCTGTTGGTGACTTCTGCAGTATAATTTCATCTGCTTCTGAAAAAAACCCTCTTTCCAGATACCGCTGCAAACTTGAGGCATACACCTTGATGGAAGCCCTGTTATGATACTTGGGGTGTTGACTGTACTTGTATATACCTCCAATTTTATACAAAGAAATTTTAGATTTTGTACTCCTTTAGAAAGATCACGGCTCGCTCCGTTAGATGCTGTATGTAAGTTTTTATCTTGCTGAAGTCTTGCTTCTCTGAGGAGCAAAAAAGATCATGAAGCAGAAGGTGTAATTATACATTACGTGGAAGCTGGGTCAGGAGTTAGAGGGGAATGATAAATGCAGGGACGAGACTTCCTGTTTCTACATAGAGCAGAAAAAAGAGAATTAGTTGGGTAGAAGGGCAAAATGAGCAATTGTAAGTACACAGTGCTAGATAATATGATGACTGCAGTATATTAAGGGGATAAACACTTTGATGGGCGGAGGAGCGCTTCTTTAACACCTTTAGGCTATGTGTACACGAAGCGTTTTTCATTTTCACGGTGGTTTTCCCGCCACGAAAACGCTTGTTAATAGGTTTGCCCGCTGTAGTAATCCTAATCCAGATGTGCTGTGCACATGGTGTGGAAATTTCCTCTCCATATACGAATTGCGTTAAAAACGCATCATGACCATTTTGCGGGTGTGTCCGCCGCAAATTTGCGCCCATTGACTTGCATTGAACCGCAGCAAACTCGCAGGTATATGTGGATTTGCTGCGTTTCAATTAAAGTCAGTGGCCACGAATTCGCTGCAGAAATGCGGTGCAGGTGGTATTTGGGTTGGAGAGGAGGACTACAACTCTCATCCGACCGCTGCTCCCACTGTTATCAGTCTTCCCGGCTACCACACGGTGTAAAAAAAAATAAAAATTAAATTAAAAAAACCCTTTATACTCGCTTGTCCGGCGCCCCTAAGTGTCCTCCTGGTCCTCGGAGGCTTTCCTCTACTCCCGGCGATATACTGCAGGGAGCTGGCTTGCTCCCCGCAGTGTACTGAGCTGCCAGGACCTGCGGTGACGTCAGCGATCAGCTGATTGCTCACGTGACCTTACCGTGGGAACCTCAGAAGAAAGTTCCCAGGGTGATGGCTGTGAGAGCTTACTTGGGCTTAGGGCTCATGCAAACGTTTGTAGATCTCAGTCTGATGACGGCTGGAGTGCATGATTGGCCAGGAGACCGGAGCATGACTGCTTCATATATTTCTATGAGACTATCACGCTCGGGTTGGGAGACCCATGGCCACAGATGTCAGCTTAAGTCCTTACATCTTCAATTTGTTGCTGCATTTCTGAGTAATGCTTTCACTCGTATGCAAATTAGGCGTTAAGTGCTTTGGGTGTGATAGAGCACTTGCTTGTGTCTTGTCTCTTTCACTTGGCGATAGCTCACTGTCTGTATAATATCAGGAACCAGGCAAGGAAATCAGATAGTGAGCTGTCAACCAAGCTAAAGAGACTGGCATCGGGGAAACAAGCTGTGGAGGCAAAAGCTCGGGAAGTGCTCTGTCACCTAAGAGCACTTAATGCCTCATTTGCATATGCTTGGAAACTAATTACTCAGGCATGCAGCCACAGATAAAAGAGGTAATGATGTATTTAGATTTCAAAGCCCTGCATGCCCATGTATGAGGAGGGTGGGGGTTGTGATCTTACTCACAGATTCCCTTTAAGCTGATGAGGCCCATCACTCATCTGACAGCTCGGATGCCTTTCTTCCCTTGACAAGAAGTTTCTCGTGTTCACATTAGATTGTGATTTTGGTTATGTATAGATCAAAGGGCTGTTTTAAAAGAAACAAAGCGGAACATATAATAGACACATCACTAGCCTCTTGCGTTCCCTGCTGCTCCGGCTGTGTTCCCAGTCTTTGTATGGCTGCAGTTGCTGGCCAGGTGTATGGCTACTGCAGCCAATCAGAGCTGTATTTCCAAGTTTGCTGATTGTTATCGGAGACAGTCAGCAAGCTTGTAGTCAGACAGTTTTTATCTGAGCTCTTATAATGATGCAGGAGTTTGTTCTACCCCACATTTTTGCAAGGTGTAAGGACGAATTTGCACTTGCTGTTAAAAAATGGCACCCCATCCGCCCGAGTAATTCTTCGGCATAAAAGTCAAGATGAACTTTTGTGTTGCAGGTTTTGTGCTGCAGATTCGCTGAATTCATATAGCAATGTGTCATACATATTCTATGATAAAACGCATCAATAAAAATCTAAAGGATAGAAAAAAGTAACGCTCTATGCATATAATGAAATGTGTAGTAGATTTTTAGTTGTTTTTTTCCCCTTATCACTACGTGGCTTAAATTGCTGAAGTAGTTATTTCTGAGAAGTACGCCACGCCTGCCTTTCCAATATAGAGGACACTCACTAGAATGCAAGGCACCAGGCCAGGGATTGAACAGCAATGAAGGCTGTTTTGATTTAAGCTCTGAAGCCTGCAGAATTGTGAAATCTGCTCTTGACTGACAATGCAAGTTGTAATGCATGAACAATATGAATGTTTTTACTCCACTTTTTATGTAGAATAATACAAATAAAATAATTTATATGTGAACTGTGAAGTGACGTGAACGTTCGCTTTGACTTGAAGCTTTTCTGCTTGAGATAAAAGCTAATATGTGTAGTTGTGAGTGTAATGAAACAACCAGATATTACTCACTTCCTGAGCTCCGATCGCACAGCTTGTATGTGAAACGTTTTAGGACGGGTTTAATAAGTCATTGCACAAGTTGATGCAGGTTAAAGGGCGCCTATTACTTCCAAGCAATTGGTGGAAAATTCTTTTATAAATGTTGTTAAATTCATCTTTATCGGCCACATTGGAGGTTAATCTCTGGACGGCAGCTGCTCTGCTCCCACCAGGCAGCGAGGCTCCAGTGAGACTTCTTAGTACGCTGCGGGACATTTATCAATATAGCGGAAAGGAGAAGCTGAAGGAACTGAACTTTTTTTTTTTCAGGCTATTTGATACATAAAATACCATTTTCACATTTCACAAGATTTTTTTATCTTTGATAGTGATCGGCAGACGTGTGAAATCGGATCATGTCTGGACCGGTCGCGGGTCTCTTGGCCCAAACTCGTGGGCATATATACAAGGTTATTGCGTTTGGGCCAGCAGACCTTCCTCTATGAATACATCTATAACCAAAATGAATGCTATTCTCTGTTTTGCTGCACCATCCAATATATATCTATTTTTAGTGGGATTGTCTTCACGTGATGAGTAGATCTTGGAAGTGTTCACTGGTGAATTTCAGAAATGTCCAGCCAATGGGGACTCAAACAGTGAGAGATCTCTTGATAGATCATTCAGTTTACCTCTGGTTATTCATTAGAAAGGAACAAGATGGAGGTTGTTCTTCAGAACTGGACATAAACGATGGTGCAGCGTGCAAGCGGCATTGGTCTCGCCCTCCGGTGCAGCGTGTATTGCTTTTATATACAGGATATCTGACAATGTTTTCCTTTACAAAACTAAAATAAGGATGGTCAGAAAATGGTAATGGAGTTGTCTACTTCTTGGACATGTAAGTTGGGGTTGTCCAAGTTACCCAAGTAAAACAAACTCTTATAAGAGAGTGCATGTGCACACTGTCCGGAGCGGTTTGCGGCCCTGACACAGCGGAATAGCCGGCAGCAGATTCAGCTCATTTTATGCAAATGAGTGACGCCATTTTTTTTTTCCACCTGCGGACTTTCCTCATAGAGGTTAGGTCTATGCGGAACCGCAGAAATTGACATGCTCCTCTCTGGAAAGATGCGCCACATGTCAGTTTCCGCGAGTGATCTGCTGGTGCATAGTGGACATGGGATTTCTAGAAATCCCATCCAATATGCTGTAACATCTGTCTGCTATGGGTTTGACGCTGCATAAACATACAGCTTCAAACCCGCAGCGGTTCCTGACCGTGGGAACATACCCTTACTTTATAGACAGGGTAGTTCCATGCTGGTATGTAGTTTTGGTTTGAGAAAGGGTTCAGTACTGATCAAAAATGCTTAAATAAAGACCACTAGAATAACACAACTAGCAATGTGGAACTAACCTGTCTACACCATGTGACACATTTTTATGCATATTGGATTTAAGTGTCATAAAGATTTGTTTCTTTTTCAAATAAACTCCTAGATGGCTTTGTGTTAACTGTTAAGGCTCTTTGGATCAGTGAAATCAATCTCAAACACCTGTGATAATTAGTTTGCCAGGTGAGCCCAATTGAAGGATGTTCCACATTATTAAATGGGTTGTCCACTACTTTTATATGATCCTCCAGGGCCCATAAGTATTTCTCTAAATACCTTGTGGTGCCTTTTCTGCCTGTGAGCGGCGCTATCACTGGCCGCCTCCTCCATTCTCCCCAAACCCCATTACTGTGCGAAAGAAGAAACCACCTCTTTCAACTCTTTCATGTTTGCGCTTGGAGGATTCTCTGGTGTCAGCGCTGGGATCTCAGCTGTCACGTGACCACAAATGAGATATGGATATTCCCAGCTAGAATCTGACTGTACTGATTCGGAGCACTCAATGCAAGTGTAATACGTGAGACTTCTTGTCTCTGCTCTTTTTGTGTATATATTTGTCCTTCTTCAGATACTTTGTTATACCGTGCCTGATGAAGAGACCCAAGAAGTCTCAAAACTTGCTTTGTAATATCACTTATTTTATTTTTGTTATCCATTAAAAGGTATCATAACTACAAGATTTTGTTTCTCCCACTGAGAACCATCAACATTGAAAATGCTACAGTTCAAAATTAATGCTCCCTTCTCACATATACCGTAGTGCACTCAGTGTGTGGTTACATTTGTTTGTTTCTTTTGATATTGTGACTTCTAAAGGGAACCTGTCACCAGTACACTGTCCATGTGACTTTGACAAGTGTAGGAATAATAAAAAGTCACTGTTCGCTGATGGGACTTGAACCCAAAATTCTTTGTCCAGAAGCCAGTGCACTAACCACTGAGCTATAAACTCAGTTGAAGAAACCAAGGAGTTGTATTTGGTTATATGATTTTCAATGCAAACCTGTCTGAAACTCATTGGTACTTATGCACAGACTGCAAGCAAGCCAAATTCAAATGATGTTTGATTTTGATGTGTCACTTTCTTCAAACATCAGACTCACAATGACTTTTAGTCACCCTGAGTATTTGCATGGTTGATCTCATAAGACAAGAAAAGCTGCCAGCTGCTATCACTTGACTGAATAGCTCAATGGTAAGGCATCAGCCTCTGAAACTAATGTCAGAGTTCAAATCCCAATAGAAATAGGAATATTATTTTTTTTAATTATGCCAATTTAGCACACAAACTACAGGGGTGTTTTACTTTTAACCCCTTAAGCCCCGAGGGTGGTTTGCACGTTAATGACCAGGCCAATTTTTACAATTCTGACCACTGTCACTTTATGAGGTAATTACTCTGGAACGCTTCAACGGATCCCCCTGATTCTGAGATTGTTTTTTCGTGACATATTGTACTTCATGATTGTGGAAAAATTTCTTCGATATCACTTGCGTTTATTTGTGAAAAAGGGAGCTATAAGGGTTAAAAGTTGACCAGCGATTTCTCATTTTTCCAACAAAATTTACAAAACCATTTTTTTAGGGACCACATCACATTTGAAGTCACTTTGAGAGGTCTTTATGACAGAAAATACCCAAAAGTGACACCATTCTAAAAACTGCACTCCTCAAGGTGCTCAAAACCACATTCAAGAACTTTATTAACCCTTCAGGTGCTTCACAGGAATTTTTTGAATGTGGAAGAAAAAAATGAACATTTAACTTTTTTCACAAAAATGTTACTTTAGACCCAATTTTTTTTATTTTCACAGGGGTAACAAGAAAAAATGGACCCCAAAATTTGTTGTGCAATTTCCCCTGGGCACGCAAATTCCCAATATTTGGGGAAAAAACACTGTTTGGGCGCACGGCAGGGCTCTGAAGGGAAGGAGCGCCATTTGACTTTTTGATTGTAAAATTTGCTTGAATAATTAGCGGACGCCATGTTGTGTTTGGAGAGCCCCTGTGTGCCCAAACTTTGGAGCTCCCCCACAAGTGACCCCATTTTGGAAACTAGACCCCCCAAGGCACCTATCTAGATGCATAGTGAGCACTTGGAACCCCCAGGTGCTTCACAAATTGATTCGTAAAAATGAAAAAGTGAAAAAAAATCCACTTTTTCATTTTTATCAATCAATTTGTGAAGCACCTGGGGGTTCCAAGTGCTCACTATGCATCTAGATAGGTGCCTTGGGGGGTCTAGTTTCCAAAATGGGGTCACTTGTGGGGGAGCTCCAATGTTTGGGCACACAGGGGCTCTCCAAACGCAACATGGTGTCCGCTAACAATTTGAGCCGATTTTCCATTCAATTTGTTAGCGGACACCATGTCGCGTTTGGAGAGCCCGTGATGTGCCTAAACAGTGGAGCTCCCCCACAAGTGTCCCCATTTTGGAAACTATACCCCTCAAGGATTTTATTAAGGTGTATAATGAACATTTTGAACCCAGAGGTACTGCACAGAATTTGTTTACATTAGGTCATCAAATTGAATAAGTTGTCATTATTCTTGAGCGCAAGTGCTCGCTACTTGAGTTTGCATCGGGTACTCAGGTATGCACCATGTACAGCGTGTGCTCGAGTGACATGCTCGAGTCCCTGCTCCACATGTTTCACGATTATTAGACACCCAAAAAAAAACATGCGGGGATCGCTCGTGCATGGCAGGCAATCCCCGTAAAGTTTTTTTGGCCGCGAAGCATATGGGGCAGACTCGAGCATGTCACTCAAATACCCACGATACTCAATGCATACCAGAGCACCCGATGCAAACTCAAGTAGCGAGCACTTGCTCTCAACACTAGTCGCCATATCGTCATCTTTTTTTCTTACTTTTGAAAAAAATCCTAACCCTAGCTCAACCCTAGCCCCAGCACAACCCTAGCCCCAGCACAACCCTAGCCCCAAACCTAGCCCTAACCCTAGCCCAATCCTAACCCAAGAGTTTATTTTTGACGCCGTTCCTTGTGCGGTATAAGTGATTAGACGACTTTATTCTTCAGGTCGGTGTGATTACAGCAATGCCAGAATCATATGGTGTTTTTATGACTGACAGCTGTCACACACTAAAAGACGCATTTTTTGTAAAATCTAGTTTTTGCATCACCATATTTTGAGAGCTATAATTTTTCCAGATTTTGGCAGACAGTCATGTGACGGCTCGTTTTTTGCGGGATGACTTGACGTTGTTATTGGTGCCATTTTCAGGCACGTGACATTTTTTGATCGCTTTCTATTCCGATTTTTGGGAGGCAGAATAAACAAAAACCAACAATTCAGGAATTGTTTTTTTTTTTTTTTTTTTTTTTTTTTTAATTCTGTTCCGCGTGTGGTAAAATTGATGAGGTAGCTTTATTCTTCGGGTCAGTACGTTTACAGCGGTAACACATTTGTATAATTTTTCTATGTTTTGGCGCTTATACACAATAAAAGCTATTTTATAGAAAAAATATTTTTTAGCATCGCTTTATTCTGAGAGCTATAACTTTTTTATTTTTCGGCTGATGGAGCTGTATGGCGGCTTGTTTTTTGCGGGACGAGATGACGTTTTCAGCGGTACCATTTTTATTTATATGCGTCTTTTTGATCGCGTGTTATTCCACTTTTTGTTTGGCGGTATGGCGATAAAGCATTGTTTTTTGCTTCGTTTTTTTTTTTTTTTTTACAGTGTTCACTGAAGGGGTTAACTAGTGGGACAGTTTTATAGGTCAGGTTGTTCCGGACGCGGCAATACCAAATATGTGTACTTGTATTGTTGTTTTTTTATAATAATATTTATTGATGGGTACATTATATTTTTATTTTTGGTGGATTATTTTTTTTATTTTTTTTAATATTTTTGCAATTTTTTTTTCCACTTTCAGACAGTTTATACACTTTATTACTTTGTCCCACTCTGGGACTTTCACTTTTTTTTCTCTGATCGCCTGCATGGCACAGGAATGGAGCACCATCCCTATGTCATGCAGGCTATGAGCGGTGCACAGTGTGAAGATTGTTTGGAGATGCACTGCGCGTGTTCAAACAATCTTCCTGCTGTCTGGTGACCCGGATGTTGTCATGACGAAATCGGGTCGTCATGGCAACACCCGGGAAGCCTTTGCAGACTGCGCTGGAAGCCGGAAGAGGAGGTGAGTATCGGCGATCACCTCCCCTTGCCCCCGCAATGCCGCGATCGGCTGCGATCGACTTCGATCGCAGCACCGCGGGGTTAATGTGCTGGGAGCGGTGCAGGACCGCTCCCTGCACATAGTACCAGGTGTCAGCTGTGACAATCAGCTGACACCCGGCGGCGATCGCGCCCGCACAGCCTGTGTGCGGGCGCGATCGCCATGACGTACTAATACGGGTCTGGCTCTTAAGTCCCAGGGCACAGACGCGTATTAGTACGTCAGATGTTGTTAAGGGGTTAATATCTGATTGTCATCCAGCCATGTTAAGAGTTTGACACGCTGTTTATTTGCTTGGTAAATTACATAGCCAAAGTAAATTTGGATGCACTAATTTACTACTTATATATTTCCAAGTGACTGTACATTTGCATAATTTCTTAAAAGGGGTCTAATGATAACATTTCTTTATTGTAAATCTTTCCATCCATCCAAGAACTGGCTGCAAACTCCCAATTTACTTTTGCTATGTAATTAATATTACATATCGCTACCTAAATAATCAAATAATGAAGCTTTAGTTTAATGGTAAGGCATCTGCGTCACAGTTTTGGTTTGAAAGGATAATAACAGTAATAATAATACATTAGTAATAATAATAAAAAGTTGAGTGTCCCTACTGGGACTTCAACCCAACAGCATATGTTTCACAGTCAGCACACTTACCATTGAGCTATACACTCATTAAACAAAAGTAGACACTCTACTTGGTTATGTTATTTCCAGTGCAATCAGGACTTTCACACAGACATTGAGTTTCAGACAGGTTTACACTGAAAATGCTATAACCAAATAGAACACCTAGATTTCTTCAACGGAGTATATAGCTTAGTGGTTATTAGTGCACTGGTTTCTTGACACCGAATTTTGGGTTCAAGTCCCATCAGCGAACTGTGATTTTTAGTATTTTTATTACATTTGTAAAAGTCACTTGTCAGGATCGCTTGTCAGACAGGACATTTAGCCTCAAACTGACATCATTCTGATGTTTTGATTTTTATATCTGATCATGTTCCAAAATGGACACTGTACACCAGGTTTTTGTAATCCTCCTTATTCATGAGTTCGGAATAATCTGGCCCCCACCTCTGATTGGCAGCGTTCTGTCTACTCTGTATATAAGCAGAAAACTGCCAGTCAGTGAGGTAGGCAATTCAGAGAACTGCAGAAGATAAAACAATGATTTTATCAAGACTGTAGCAAGCAACACAGTAAATGCTGCTCTCAAAGCAAAAACTTGATGACCTGTTCCCTTTAAATGGGCAGTGGTAGGTAAAGTAGATCCTCATGAGATGGGGGGGGGGGGGGGGACAGTTGTGTCCTGTGTGCCTAGGAATAGTAAGATATAAAAAGCACCTCTGTCTGAGAAGTTACACATCCACCTTCTCCTCTGGATTATTGATTTACTGCTGCTGTCTGTACTTTCTTATTCAGTTCACAATCTGTTAAAGGGAACCCTTCACCAGGTTTTTTCACATATAAAGTAGGGCCACCAGCTGTACGTTCTTACTTATTATTAGATGCTGTATATATGTTCCGAATACGCTCTGCATAACACAAAAAATAACTTTTATTATACTCTCCTATGGTGCGGTGCGGTCCGATGGGTTTCACTGGTCTTGATCCGGCGCCTCTTCTTCTTGCGATCGCCATCCTCCTATTTCATCCAGTGTCCTCCATCCTAGTCCTACACAGGTGCACTTCTTTCTGTCCTGCCAAAGGAAGAGCAAAGTGCTGTAACACGCATGCACTGGGAAAGGCCAAAGAGCGCCAGCATGTTATGTAGAGCTTATAGGGGACATATACACTGCTCAAAAAAATAAAGGGAACACTTAAACAGAATATAACTCCAAGTAAATCAAACTTCTGTGAAATCAAACTGTCCACTTAGGAAGCAACACTGATTGACAATCAATTTCACATGCTGCTGTGCTAATGGAATAGAAAATAGATGGAAATTATTGGCAATTATCAAGACACCATCAATAAAGGAGTGGTTCTGCAGGTGGGGACCACAGACCACATCTCAGTACCAATGCTTTCTGGCTGATGTTTTGGTCACTTTTGAATGTTGGTTGTGCTTTCACACTCGTGGTAGCATGAGTCGGACTCTACATCCCACAGAAGTTGCTTAGGTGGTGCAGCTCATCCAGGATGGCACATTAATGCGAGTTGTGGCAAGAATGTTTGCTGTATCTGTCAGCGTAGTGTCCACCGCTACCTTCGCCTTTGTGCAAGGAGGAACAGGAGAAGCACTGCCAGAGCCCTGCAAAATGACCTCCAGCCGGCCACAAATGTGCGTGTGTCTGCACAAACGGTTAGAAACCGACTCCATGAGGGTGGTATGAGGGCCTGACGTCCACAGATGGGGGTTGTGCTCACAGTCCAACCACGTGCAGGACGCTTGGCATTTGCCACAGAACACCAGGATTGGCAAAGTTGCCACTGGCGCCCTGTGCTCTTCACAGATGAAAGCAGGTTTACACTGAGCACACGTGACAGAGTCTGGAGACGCTGTGGAGAGCGGTCTGCTGCCTGCAACATCCTTCAGCATGACCGGTTTGGCAGTGGGTCAGTAATGGTGTGGGGTGGCATTTCTTTGGAGGGCCGCACAGCCCTCCTATGTTCTCGCCAGAGGTAGCCTGACTGCCATTAGGTACCGAGATGAGATCCTCAGACCCCTTGTGAGACCCTATGCTGGTGTGGTTGGCCCTGGGTTCCTCCTAATGCAGGACAATGCCAGACCTCATGTGGCTGGAGTGTGTCAGCAGTTCCTGCAAGATGAAGGCATTGAAGCTATGGACTGGCCTACCCGTTCCCCAGACCTGAATCCGATTGAGCACATCTGGGACATGATGTCTCGCTCCATCCATCGTCACGTTGCACCACAGACTGTCCAGGAGTTGGCGGATGCTTTAGTCCAAGTCTGGGAGGAGATTGTGTCTGTTCAAGAAAAAAAATCACTGCATGCCAGCATTTGATCCGATATTTGGATTGTAATCTGCCATGCGAGTCAGTGAGTGCATGGAAAACACCGGACTTTTCTCAGATGACATCGGAGTGCAGTCCGATTTTCAGGGACTGATGCAATGGAGTAGATTTTTTTTTTCCATGTTCTCATTGCAGAGACTCTGATCAGTGTTTGATCGGAGTATTGTTTATATAATTGGCTCGTGGTTTTTTTTTGGGGGGGGGATTTGCGCGTCCGAGGAGCTGCTACAAACAACTAATTCCAGAAAGTTCATCAGAAATTAATCGCACATGCTTTACTTATAGTTAATGGTTGCAAAATCATGTTGCTGTTAACAGACAATTTGCACTTTATGATTAGAAATTAAGTGATAAGATGCTGCAATTTAACTTGCTTACACACTTAAAATAACAATCCCCCATAATTATTACTATGAAGCAGGTTATTATTAATTATTACTTTGTTAATCTAAATGGCGGGTTTCCTTTCTGAACCGATCAATACTAATTAGTGGCTGGCAGAGGCTAACAGTGTTTTTTTCAGAGTTAAACATTGATGCTACTAATAGTGGAGTGGGACCCCAAATTTAAAAACTATATTTAATGACCTATATGGCTCTTATAAGGAAAATTAAAAATCGTGGTGGACAGTTTAATCCTTGGACAATTATATTTAAACAAGGTATCATAGAAAAAGGACTCTGAATTACTATACCTCCAGCACTTACAGTGGGTACGGAAACTATTCAGACTCCTTTAAATTTTTCACTGTTTCATTGCAGCCATTTGGTAAATTCTAAAAAGTTCATTTTTTTTCTAATTAAAGTACATTCTGAACCCCATCTTGACTGAAAAAAAACAGAAATGTAGAAATTTTTGCAAATTTATTAAAGAAAAAAACTCTAATCACATGGTCATAAGTATTCAGACCCTTTGCTCAGACACTCATATTAAAGTTACATGCTGTCCATTTCATTGTGATCCTCCTTGAGATAGTTCTACTCCTTTATTGGAGTCTAGCTGTATTTAATTAAACTGATAAGACTTGATTTGGAAAGGCACACACCTGTCTATATAAGACCTCACAGCTCACAGTGCGTGTCAAACCAAATGAGAATCATGAACTCAAAAGGAACTGTCTGTTACGGGTACGGCTGGTGGAACCTCTGTGCTGCGGTGCAAGGAGGGACCAGAGAGGCATGACTAAGTGCCTACTCGGCATGACCAAGGTCGCACGGCCGCTCAATCGACTCCGTGAACCAGGGAGGGACCGAGCAGGGGGACCAGGTGCCACTCTGGGACCGACCTTGTGTGAGAGCAGGTGACTCCCAATGGTCAGATAGCAGTAACTGACCGGTACAGCGGATGAGCACGGCAGGAAGACTGACTAGTGGTCTGGGTAGACAAGCAGGCTGGTTTGGCAGATAGTCAGACGGGTGCTCCGGGTAGGCGAGCTGGCAGGCACGACAGGTAACTTGCAGGTGCTCCAGGTAGGCTGGCTGGCGGGCACGACAGGAAACTGGCAGGTGCTTTCAGGTAAGCAGGCTGGCGGGCAGAACTGTAGACAGACTGGCAATCGGGACTGACAGGCAGCGGGACCTGAGGGCTGAAGCAAGTGTTAGCACACAGAACAACAACCTTGCACAGGCACCTCCATTTTGGAGGAGGTGCCTTATATAGGGGCAGTCCTCCGGCCATTGGCCGGGGACTCTGTAGGACGACGCACGTGGCCCCTTTAAGAGGGAGGGAGCGCGCGCACGCCCTAAGCACAGAGCCCGGGAAGCTGCAGGCAGTGCGCGCCACAGATGCAGGGGAGCTGGAGGACGCCGGACCTGGACCGCGGTGGTGAGGGGAACGGCGTCTCTGCCCAGCAGGAGGCAGAGACACCGATGCTACTGTACCCCCCTTTACGCCCCCTCTTATTAAGGCCTGCAAGAAATTTTTTAAGAAGATGAGGGGCATGAATATTCTCCCTGGGTTCCCAACACCTCTCCTCAGGGCCAAACTCCTTCCAGTCCACAAGAAAAAGTTTTTCCTCTTACCTTCTTGGTGGCCAAAATGTTTTTTACCTCAAAGACATCCTCAGCAGAGGCTGGAGCGGTACCTGGATTGTCAGAGAAAGAATTAAGGACAACAGGTTTGAGGAGGGATGTAGCATCGGCGTCTCTGCCCCCTGCCAGGCAGAGACGCCGTACCCCTTACCGCCGCTCTCCTGGTCCGGCGTCTTCCGGCCTCCCTGCTGCTGCACGCAGCTTCCCTGGCACTGTACTTAGGGCGCGCTCACTCGCTCCCTCTTAAAGGGGCCACGTGCCCCTCTTAAAGGGGCCGCGTGCGCCGTCCTAAAAAGTCCCCGGCCAATGGCCGGAGGACTTTCCCTATTTAAAGCACCTCCTCCAATATGGAGGCGCCCGTGCAAGGTTGTTGCTCTGTGATTCTTACTGTTGCTTCAGCCCTCAGGTCCCTCTACAAGTCAGTCCTGTCCGCCAGTCTGTTCTTCAGTCCAGTCCACCAGTCTGACTATTATCCAACCCGACAGTCTGTCTACAGTCCAGTCCGCCAGTCTGTCTATGGGTTTTGCCAGCCTGCTTACCTGGAAGCACCTGCCGAGCCCGCCAGCCTGCTTACTTGGAAGCACCTGCCTGTTACCCGTTGTGTCCGCCAGCCTGCCTACCCAGAGCACCCGTCTGGCTATCAGCTGACTCAGCCTGCTTGTCTACCCGGACCACCCGTCAGCCTGCCTGCCGTGCTCATCCGCTGTACCGGTCAGTTCCTGCCATCACACCCGTGGGAGTCACATGATCTCGCACAAAGTTGGTCCCAGAGTGGCACCTGGTCCCCCTGCTCGGTCCCTCCCTGGTTCACGGAGACGATTTGAGCCGCCATGCGACCTTGGTCAGGCCGAGTAAGTACTTAGTCATTCCCCTCTAGTCCCTCCTTGCACCGCAACACAGAGGTTCCACCACCCGGATCCGTAACAAGGGATACACGAAAGGAGTTGAGAATCCGTAAGGTGACTGGGAGTTTCAGCTTCTTAGCCATGGGATTGATTTGGTTAAGAATCTCGAATGGACCGATGAACCGCGGACCCAACTTATAGGAAGGTATCTTGAGACTAACATATTTGGAGGAAAGCCTGACCTTGTCTCCCAGACGGAATTGAGGCGGTTCCAGACGTCTTTTATCAGCATATTTCTTCATCCGCTCATTGGACTGATGAAGTGCAGATCTAGTGTCCTCCCAAATAGCTGAAAATTCGCTGACCAGAGATTCCGCAGCAGGATTGCTCACAGAAGAGGAGACGGGAAACGGAATCCGGGGGTGTTGACCGTAGACCACAAAGAATTTAGAATTTAGAAGTGGACTCGCTCTCATGGTTATTATAGGAGAACTCTGCCCAGGGCAGGAGCTCAACCCCATCGTTATGGTGAGCGTTGACAAAGTGCCGAAGAAAACTGGTAAGGACCTGGGTGATACGTTCCACTTGACCCACTATCGGACACAATGTGGAAGGGAAGGCCGTGGAGACGAAAATTGTGATGGATAAAGTCCTTAGCCAGCACTGATGCAGACGGGAGACCAAGCCGAGGGATGAAGTGGGCCATTTTAGAAAAGCGGTCAGCGACCACCCAAATAACAGTACAACCAGCAGAAACAGGGAGATCCATAATAAAGTCCATTGCAATGTGTTGCCACGGAGCGGAAGGCACGGGAAGAGGAAGAAGACAGCTGGATGGAAGGTGCTTGGGAACTTTGTTACGGGCACAGGAGGAACAATCCGCGACGAAGTCCGCAACTTCCTTGCGTAGGGAAGGCCACCAGTAATGTCGGGCGATTTGAGCAGAAAGGTCTTCCTCTGGCCAGTATGACCGGCTAGTTTGGATGAATGACCTCAGAGGAACCTTCTTACGATCCGGAACCGCTACAAAGGTCTTACGGGGTGGAAGATGAGACAGGTCAAACGGAGCCACAGTCATTACTTTGGAGGGGTCGATTATATGTAGAGGCTCCTCCTCTTGGTTGGAAGACAGGAATGAGCGGGATAGAGCATCGGCTTGAATGTTCTTGTCCGCTGGGCAGTAATGCAGGGTGAAGCAAAATCGGGCAAAGAATAGCGACCACCTGGCCTGACGCGGTTTTAATCTTTGGGCGTTCTGCAAATAAGCCAGGTTTTTGTGGTCAGTGTAGATGACCACCGGGTGCACAGCCCCCTCCAGCTAGTAGCGCCATTCCTTCAGCGCTAATTTGGTGGCCAGCTGCTCACGATTTCCTATGGAGTAATTGCGCTCGGATGAGGAGAAGAGCTTGGAGAAGAAGCCTCCGGTTACCATTCTCCCCGACGGGGATTTCTGGGTGAGCACCGCTCCGGAGGAGGATGCATTAACCTTCAGGAAGAACTGCCTGTTGCAATCCGGGCCGTCTAGCACAGGAGCAGAGGAGAAGGCTTGTTTTAGGGAGACGAAGGCCTCCTCTGCTTCGGCAGTCCATTCCCTGGAATTTGCTACTTTAGGCTATGTGCCCACGATGCAGAAATGAAACAAAGTTTCTGCAGCATTTCTGCATCTCCCTGGCAGAAAAAACACATGCAGATTGTGCATGCGTTTTTCCTGCCAAATACATGCGGATTTGAAGCGTTATTCACATGCGTTTCCGCATGTGGTTTGACAAGCGCTTTCCAGGCGATTTTAGCATAACTTGGAAAGTGCTTCACAACTAGGTCACACTATATAAATACATGCAAACAGCATGGATTTATATAGTGTGACCGTAAGAGAATGTTTAAAAATAAAAAAAATAAACCTATACTTACCTTCCGATTGCCCGGGATGTGCTGCTGCGCTCGTTCCTGGCTGCCGGGACATCGTGGGACACTGCACTGAAGAGCCTGCGGTCACATGACTGTGACGTCACCGCAGGTCCTTCAGTCCTGCCCGCAAGCACAGGGAAGGAGACCGGGGGCCGTCGGAAGGTGAATATAATCTTTATTTTTTATTTTATTCTTTTTTTTACAGGTACAATGGTATCCAGGTCTGGATGAGTCTCCTCTCCTCCAGAACTGGGTACCATCCACACATTGAAACGCATATAATCCGTGAGTACAAATGTACTGACACGGATTATATGCGTCTCAATGCAAGTCAATGGCGGCGATTACGCCGCGCTTCCGCAAAATTAATGGACATGCTGCAGATTTTTGAGCGCAGCATAAACGCTGTGGAAAAATCCACAGCATGGGCATTGACAGTGCGGCTTGTCATTGGGGACCATGGGGGGCGGATTACCAAGCGTTTTTGAAGCGTTTATGCTGCGGAAATTCCGCAGCATAAACGCTTGAAAAACACATCGTGGGCACACAGCCTTACGGGTGAGCGCGGAGATGGGAGCAGTCCGGGAGGAGAAATAAGGAATGAAGAGGTGGTAATAATTTGCGTAGCACAGGAAACTCTGAATCGCCTTCATCCCCTCCAGTCGGGTCCACTTTTTAAGACGGCAGAGACCTTCTCGGGATCCATCCGCAAACCAGTCTCGGAGATGATATAGCCCAGGAACGGTAGAGAGGTCTGCTCAAAGAGGCATTTCTTGAATTTAGTGTATAGGCGATTTTGCCGGAGCCTTAGCAGAACCTGACGAACATCCCTCCAGTGTGAGGGTAGATCCAAAGAGAAGACCAAGATATTGTTCAGGTACACCACCATGCAAGAATACAGGAGATCACAGAAGATGTCGTTAACCAGCTCCTGGAAGACGGCTGGAGCATTACAGAGACCAAAGGGCACCACACGGTATTCGTAGTGACCGTCCCGGGTGTTGAATGGCGTTTTCCACTCCTCTCCCTGGTGGATCCGGACCAAATTGTACGCCCCATGAAATCGAGCTTGGTGAAGTTCTTCGCGCCTTTGAGGCTGTCGAACAGCTCTGAGATGAGAGGCAGAGGGTATTTATTTTTTATGGTAATCTGGTTAAGACCCCTGTAATCGATACAGGGACGTAGGGAGCCGTCTTTCTTATTGACTAAGAAGAATCCTGCTCCAGCCGGAGAGGTGGATTTCTGGATAAATCCCCTAGTGAGATTCTCTTCTATGTACTTAGACATGGCCCGGGTCTCAGCCAGCCACAAGGGGTAGATATGCCTGCGGGCAGGAGAAGCACCAGGTACCAGGTCGATGGGGCAATCATACAGCCTATGAGGTGGTAGTGTCTCTGCTTCCTTCTTGTAGAAGACGTCCGCATAGGACCAGTAGGGTGTCGGTAGACTAGGTAGATTAGCCGGAGTAGACTGGGGTCGGGCAGGACGAACCGGAACCAGACAGGACTCATGGCATTCCTGACCCCAACGGAGGACTTCACCAGATCTCCAATTCAGGACCGACTCATGTCTTTGTAACCAGGGTAGACCAAGCAAGAGGGGGTGAGAGAGACCGGACAGCACATGAAAGGAGATTTTCTCAGAGTGCAGCATTCCCACCTGAAGGGTTACAGGCTCTTTGACGAGTAAGGTGGTTTCAGGAAGAAGCCTCCCATCTACGGAGGCAACCGCTAACGGTTCAGCCAGACGTACGGTAGGAAGCTGTTGAATGAGATTCCCAGCGCCTCCGGAATCCAGATGGGCAATCTCAAAGCAAGTCTCACCACTGGAAATAGAAACAGACAGAGTCAAGGACGGAGTGGATTTACTCTTGCTTAGGACAACCTCTCCGAGCGGTCTTAGACACTGGAGTTTCCCAGCTTCACTGGGCAGGAACGGATAACATTCTCTTTACTGTCACAATAGAAGCAACTCCCCTCAGCTCGGCGCGTCTCCTGGCGAGACTTGACCATCTTGGTTTGGTCAATTTGCATGGGCTCAGGCGAGTATGCCCGGGGAATTGCTGGTTGAGAGGCAGGCTTTTGGAATACAGGAGCGAGATGCAGAAATCTTCTCTCCCGGGTAGTCTCCTTAGCACGTTCCAGGAAACGGATGTCAATCCGGGTAGCTAATGACACCAGGTCGTCCAGGGTGGAAGGGTTGTCACGACCGGGTAGTTCATCCATGATCCGACCGGAAAAACACTCCCAGAAGGCGGATAACCAGGGCCTCGTTGTTCCAGGCAAACTCAGATGCGAGGGTTCGGAAACGTATGGCGTTACTAGCCCACGGAGAGACTCCCTTGGCGGAGACGGAGAAGTGCGGAGGCAGTAGAAGATTTTCGTCCGGGCTCATCGAAGACCTTCCGGAAGGCAGCGAAGAAAGCCAAAAGATCGGACACCAGGGGATCCCCTCTCTCCCACAGAGGGTTTAGCCATGCCAATGCCTCCCCGGTGAGGTGGGACATGATGAACGCCTTGGCCCGGTCGGAGGGGAATTAATGTGCCAGGAGTTCAAAGTGCAGGGTGCAATGATTTAAGAAGCCCCGACATAAGACTGGGTCACCACCAAAACGTGGAGGTGCAGAGAGCCGGGGTCCAGAGCCGGGTGCCTTAGTGCCAGTAGGTTAAGGTGCCGCTTGGCTAGAGACTGACACAGACGTGGAGGACAGCGTGTCTAGGCGGAAATTGACAGTCCGCAGATAGGACAGGATAGTCTCCTGTTGGGATCTCTGACGTGAGACCTCCTGGTACAGGTCAGAGAGTGAAGGAGCTTGGGGGCCACCGGGTTCCATGGCCTGTGCAAACTGTTACGGGTCCGGTTAATGGAACCTCTGTGCTGCTTTGCAAGGAGGGACCAGAGGGGCGTGACTAAGTGCCTACTCGGCCTAACCAAGGTCGCACGGCGGCTCAATCGACTCCGTGAACCAGGGAGGGACCGAGCAGGAGGACCAGGTGCCACTCTGGGACCGACCTTGTGTGAGAGCAGGTGACTCCCACGGGTCAGATGGCAGTAACTGACCGGTACAGCGGATGAGCACGGCAGGAAGGCTGACTGGTGGTCTGGGTAGACAGGCAGGCTGGTTTGGCAGATAGTCAGACGGGTGCTCCGGGTAGGCGAGCTGGCAGGCACGACAGGTAACTGCCAGGTGCTCCAGGTAGGCGAGCTGGCGGGCACGACGGGTAACTGACAGGTGCTTCAGGTAGGCGAGCTGGCGGGCACGACAGATAACTGGCAGGTGCTTCCAGGTTAATCAGGCTGGCGGGCACGGCAGGAAACTGGCAGGTGCTTCCAGGTAAGCAGACTGGCGGGCAGAACTATAGACAGGCTGGCGGGCTGGACTGTAGACAGACTGGCAAGCAGGACTGACAGGCAGCGGGACCTGAAGGCTGAAGCAAGTCTTAGCACACAGAACAACAACCTTGCACAGGCACCTCCATTTTGGAGGAGGTGCCTTAATATAGGGGCAGTCCTCCGGCCATTTGCCGGGGACTCTGTAGGACGACATACGCGGCCCATTAAAGAGGGAGGGAGTGCGTGCCCTAAGCACAGAGCCCGGGAAGCTGCGCGCAGTGCGCGCCACAGCAGCTGGGGAGCGGGTGGACGCCGGACCTGGACCGCAGCGGTAAGGGGAACGGCGTCTCTGCCCGGCAGGAGGCAGAGACGCTGATGCTACATTATCCAAGGAGCTCAGACAGAATTGTGGCAAGGCACTGATCTGGCCAGGGTTACAAAAGAACTTCTGCATTACTCAAGGTTCCTAAGAGCACAGTGGCCTCCATAATCCTTAAATGGAAGAAGTTTGGGACCACCAGAATTCTTCCTAGACCTGGCCGGCCGTCGAGCCAATCTGAGCAATCGTGGGAGATGTGCCTTGGTGAGAGAGGTAAAGAAGAACCCTAAGATCACTGTGGTTGAGCTCCAGAGATGCAGTAGGGAGATGGGAGAAAGTTCCACAAAGTCAACTATCACTGCAGCCCTCCACAAGTCGGGCCTTTATGGCAGAGTGGCCCAACGGAAGCCTCTCCTCAGTCATATGAAAGCCCACATAGAGTTTGATCAAAAACACATGAAGGACTCCCAGACTATGTGAAATAAGATTCTCTGGTCTGATGAGACGAAGATAGAACTTTTTGGTGATGATTGTAAGCGGTATGTGTAGAGAAAACCAGGCACTGCTCATCACCTGCCCAATATTATCCCAACAGTGCAATATGGTGGTGGCAGCATCATGCTATGGGGGTGTTTTTTTTCACCTGCAGGGACAGGATGACTGGTTGCTGTTGAAGGAAACATGAATGCGGCCCAGTACAGAGATATCCTGGCTGAAAACCTCTTTCAGAGTGCTCTGGACCTCAGAATTGGCTGAAGGTTCACCTTCCAACAAGACATTGACCCTAAGCACACAGCTAAAATAACAAAGGAGTGTCTTCAGAACAACTCTGTGACCATTCTTGACTGGCCCAGCCAGAGCCCTGACCTAAACCCAATTGAGCATCTCTGGAGAGACCTGAAAATTGCTGTTCACCATCCAACCTGATGGAACTGGAGAGGATCTCCTTAGAAGAATGGCAGAGGATCCCCAAATCCAGGTGTGAAAAACCTGTTGAATCAATCGAAAGAAGGCTCATGGCTGTACTAGCTGAAAGGGGTGCTTCTACTCAATACTGAGCAAAGGGCCTGAATACTTGGAGGTGCAGAGGGTACATTAATGAGAAAAAAAATGAACTTTTTAGAATTTACCAAATGGCTGCAATGAAACAAAGAGTGAAAAATTTAAAGGGGTCTGAATACTTATCGTACCCACTGTAGGTCTAGTACTGGAACAGTGGGAAAAGGAATCCAAAGCAAAATTTTGAACTTTAAACTTTTCAGGCTCAATATCTCGCCATCCACTACTGCCTCAAACGTGAGACTACGATAATTTTATTTTCAATCATCTTGGCTTTCTCATACATAAATTTGACTTGCAAGTATTTAGCACATGATTACTTATGCAGATTCTTGTCCTGTCACTGCATTGTTACTGTTTTGCTCCTGGTGGTGGAAAAATCCTTTTCTTCTGCATCATGTGAGTGCAATTACAGTTGGAAGAATACGAAATGAAGTCCGTCCATCCATTCAAAAGCCAAGAGGTGGAATTTCAGGCAAAATATCGTAATCAATTAGTCGGCTCATCACAAGGTCTATCAGTTCTGGAGCGACAAACATGGCAGTGGAGATGACTTGTATGCTTCGTAATAGTGAGATCACAGACGTCCATGCAAGCTCTGTGTGACGCACGTTACACAAGTCTGGAATGGTGGGTCAAGAAAAGGTAACAAAGCCTCAACTTCAATATTGTCATAAGAAGCGTCGGCTAGAGTTTGCAAAGAAGTATGAAAAGTGGACAGTAAAAGATTGGAAACGGGTGATTTGGAGCGATGACACGAAAGTCAATAGACTAGACTCTGATGGGTGCAAATGGGTCTGGAAGAAACAGGAAAAAGGGGTAAGGGATCGAGAATTGAAGGAACTGTCACATTCGGTGGAGGGAGCCTGATATGGGGTTGTTTCACAGCCAAAGGCGTTGGATACTTGGCCAGGATCAATGGTGCTTTCAGTGCTGAGTTATATGTGAGTATCCTAGAAGACTAATTACTTCCTACACTTGAGTACTATGAGTATGAAAAGGATGAGTGTTCCAGCAGGACAATGGCGCAAAGCATACATGGAGACTGGGGAAGAAATGGTACAATGATGTAGAGGTGCTTTATTTGCCCCCACAGTCCCCAGACCTCAACCCAATTGAACACTTATGGGTAGAGTTGAAGAAAAAGCTGTATACATAGCCAAGTGAGTCGACCAGTATGCACCAACTTTGGGAACATGTAGAAGAGACCCGGGATAAGATTTCGGTCGAAACGTGCTTGAATCTGATCGAGAGTGTGATGAGCTGCCCATTTACTAAAGATTTTTCCAGCACAGAGGACCAATTTTTTTTGTCTGTCTTATTGTGTTTTTAGTGATTTCTTGCTGTGTTTTATTTTTCTGCTTGCTCGTCAGTATGTGCACTAATTTCACTTGTAAAGTATCCAGCATTCCAGTAATTTCATTAGTATCTCAGGAGCCTCTGTTTGTTCAAAGAGCGACTAGGCCCATTGTGTGAGTGTTTGAAAGTAGACCCGTCAGAGCTGTCACCACATGGAGTCTCTCACATGAGAAAAGTACCTCTATTAATGCACACTTGGCTTTGGGGGGGGGAGTGAGAGCAGTTCTGCTTATTGAGGGGGCTGAGCCCAATGAAGGAGAAAAGAAGTCACATGTTTAGTGGCGAGTTGGTGGAATGTCGTCAAAGGGAGAGGATCTAATCTGAGGACCTGAACCATGGATGGATCAATGGCATATGGAGATCAGTACCAACTGGGCCTGATAAATTTGCTACAGTTGAGGGATGTGTCTTGAGATTTAAACCTTTTTAAAGGACTGTTGCTGCTGGATACCTGTGCTTCTATCGTTTTATCTGTCATATGACGGATTGTGGACTGAGACAATTGTATTTTGGACATTTACCTGGAATTGCTGTATTACCATGGATGTTAGGAATAAAATATTGTTGCTTTGTTAACCTGCCTAGGTGATTATTAAAACGCACAATCTCAGATCTTCACAGAGCGCATGCCCAGAAGGATTTGGGCAGTGTTGAAAGCTAAAGGTGGATTTACAAAATACTAACAAAATAATAATTAAAATTTTAGATTTTTAGGAGACAAACAGTAGCAATGCAGTGACATGACAATAATATGCATAACTAATCATATGCTAAATAGTAGCAAGTCAAATGTATGTATGAGATAGCCAAGATGATTGTCTATAAAATGATGGCAGTCTCACGTTTGAAACACTAGTGGATGGTGCGATATGGAGCCTGAAAGTCAAAAGTTCAAAACATTGTCACCCTTTTACTCGTCAGTGTATTCTTGAAAGTAGTTATGGCTGAACTATCTAATATACCAACATTTAATCCTGATATACAGCAGAACTTTACTCCTGAGGACATGTAGTCTCTACCAACATTATCATCTAACAGACATATCGTCTGTAAGCCCTCAGATAAAGGGAGCAATATTGTACTGATTGGCTACAATAAATAGAAGTCTGTGTTATAACATACTACACAATAAAGAGAATTATCTTATTTTACCTCAGGACCCTACCCCACTTTTCCTTGAGACCCTGAGGCTGCGTTCCCACTATGCAATTCCGCTGCGGAAACGCTTAAACGCTTGGTACAAGGTCTCCCTTGGTCTCCAATGATAATCCGCATGTGCTGTGCACATGCTGCGGAAATTTCTGCTGCGGATTATCATTGCGGAAAAATCCACAGCATGTCCATTAATTTTGCGGAAACGCGGCATAATTGCCTCCATTGACTTGCATTGAATCGTATAATATCCGTATGAGTACATGTACACATGCGGATATTAAGCGATTCAATACGCGGATGGTACAACTACAGTATTACCCGTTCTTATATTAATACATAATTTGGCCATGAATTAATGCCGGCGTTATAGTTGGAAAGCATAAGTGTTACGTATCAATTCCGGATCTATGGAGCCATTCACATGCATTACTTAGATGGCTGCATGTCTTTCGCTAGATAGCCAGTACGGTAACTTATCCATATTGGTTTCTGTGCAGGTGGGATCCTAATTGTGTGTCTAAGTCATCTGCTGCTCTTTATTTTTTTGGCTGCTAGATGAACCTGCTGTGGCATGTACCAGCCACTGTCTATTGCCAGGTATTGTCTCTGAACACCTTTGGCAGCTGCTTGCTAATAAGTAACATATGAAAGGCTCCTTCATGATTAATTATAGTGGGCAGCCCCATTCAGATACAGGATTCTCTGCCACAGAAATGTCTGGTGCGGGCATGCCTTCATATAGGGAAATGGCTGCCCTGGATTTAGCGTCCCTGTAAATAATGCTTCGAGTACAGGTCCGTGATCTTGACTACTTTATACACTGCTCAGAAAAATAAAGGGAACACTCAAATAACACATCCTAGATCTGAATGAATGAAATATTCTCTAATTTTGGGGGTGACTCCAAATCCAGGCCTCCATTGGTTAATAAATTTGATTTCCATTGATGATTTTTGTGTGATTTTGCGGTCAGCACATTAAACTTTGTACAGAACAAAGTATTCAATGAGAAAATTTCATTCATTCAGATCTAGGATGTGTTATTTGAGTGTTCCCTTTATTTTTTTGAGCATTGTATATCGAGCACTTTGGCAATGGAAACACGTTGATCATACAAGGGAAGGTCTTCTAGGATCTGCTGACTTGCATGCACTAAAGGGGACCTGACATCAACAAATCTGCAATTACAGGGGTTTTCCCTTCCCCTCTTCCCCAGAAAATCCCTTTTTTCCAAACTGTACCTTACTCGTCCTCCCCGGGTTCAGCGTTGAGTCTCCGCTGCTGCTCTTGGTGTCTGTCTGTAGTGCTGATGACATGTTATCAATGCTGCCGCCATTCACTGAGCTCAGTGGCTCGTGGTGTCAATTCGGGAAGAGCTGCTGAGCTCTATTATTGGACTGCAGCACTGTCTATTTGACGTCAGTGCTGTAAGATTCGAGGCTTTGGCGGAGACGCGACACTGGACCTGGAGAGGATGAGTAACACATTTTTTTTTTTTTTAAATACTGCAGCCAGGGGGAGTTAGGTTCTGAAACTAGGAACCCCCTTTAATCTGACCCATGCTCCTGAAGGCGATTACATTCTAAGAACAATGGTTTGTAGCTGTGTGATTTGTCCTTTTGCCATAGTTATAAATAAATAAATTTCCTCCTTGTGTGTAAAACGGTTATTCGAGTCATCGGGGCGGTACAGTATCCTGGCCGGGTCACTGAGTCATCCTTGGAAATACGCCCATTCTATTTTGATTTTTTTTACTCCACAGTTTTGTGACGTCAACGCAGACGTCTTTAAAATACTGCACATTCTTCTTTAAGGTCCAGGCTCTGTGCACTGTCATATGCGGTACGCCAAGGTGTGTGCATGCCTCAGCCTTACCAGGCTTACTAAGGGCGCATACAATCCAGTCCAGAGGTGTTCTGAACCTGGACTGTAAGGCTACGTTCCCACAATGAGCTTTTGGTGAATTTTTCATGTTAGATTTTCTGCACCTGCTAAATAAAATGGGTCACTTGCATTTTTTTTTTTAAAATACGCAGCGTAAAAAACTCACTAAAAACTCATGGTGGGAATGTAGTCTAAAAGAGCAATTCGAGCAGAGGAGGAGTATGTTTCTCCAAGGATGACTCGGTGACTAGGCCAGGATGCTGGACCTCCTGATGACTCAGGGTCACTGTTTTAAATGCAGACAAATTTTTAGTTAATAACTCTTGACAAAATGACAAATCGTTTAGTTTGGCTACAAACACCATTGTTATTTATCATGTAATTTCCTGCAGGAGCATAGGGACCGCTTAATTGTCAATTTACTCATGTCGGGTTCCCTTAAAAACTACTGACGTAGAGATGAGTTGAGGTGAATAAGGGGCAGCTGGCAAGGAATGATGCCAGTGAAAGCCTGTAACGTACGCATCTATTGCGTGCGGTTGTGTAATAACGCAGGGTGGGTTCTGTCATTGGGGAACATGGTGACAAAGCACCCAATTACCCCGAGAGCTGATCTGCTGCTTTCTCCTCTTAGCTGCAGAGAAAAGGACCAGTCTCTTGTGCATTTCTATCTGGACATGAGATGGTTAAAGGAGTAGTTGGTATGCAGACATATAGGAATTGTTCTTGTATTTTGGGAATGTAAAATGTCAGTTACATAGTGCGTAATCGCCACATTTCTCACTACAACGCATTGAAATAAACTGTCAAATCTGCTTGGGAAAACGCAACAAAAATGCAATAAACGGAGTAGATTGCTATTGTATATTTTAGTGCAGACACCTGCGGAAAACATGTAAGAAAGTGAAATGAAAACGCAGCATTAGGCTATGTGCCCACGATGCAGAAATGCTCCGGATTTTTCCTGAGCGTTTCTGCATCTCCCTGGCAGAAAAAACGCATGCGGACTGTACATGCGGATTGTACATTCCTGTTTTTCCAATGCAAGTCAATGGCGGCGAAAACGCAGCTCTTCCGCAAAATAATTGGTAGTGCTGTGTTTTTTTCCGCTATGATCCGCAGCATGTACACAACACATGCGGATTATCATTGGGGACCATGGCAGGCCTTCTACCATGTGTTTTTTAAGCATTTCTGCAGTGTTTTTGCCGCTGCGGAAACACTTAAAAAACGCATCGTGGTTACACAGCCTTAAGTGGGAACGTAGCCTTCAGGTTATATGGACACGGTGCGGCTGTGTAAACAGAGGATCTGCAGCGTATTAAGGTGCCTGCTAAGAAAGAGATGTTAAACATTTCCTTTCCATGTTTTGGATATTTTTTGTGCAAATGTATCTCCATTGCGGGTTTTGAAATCTGTAGCATCCAATTCTTTGTGAATTTCACTCTTACAATGCAGAAAGTTAAACCCTGTGCAAACCTGCAAATAAATATGCATGTGACATATAGATTTTGCTGTGGATAAAAACCACCTTAGGCTATGTGCCCACGATGCAGAAATGCTCCGGATTTTTCATGATCGTTTCTGCATCTCCCTGGCAGAAAAAACGCATGCGGATTGTAGATGCGGATTGTAGATGCGGATTGTAGATGCGTTTTGCCTGCCAGGGACAAGTGGAAGTGAAGCGTTCTTCACTTGCATTTCTGCATGCGGGTTGACAAGCGCTTTCCAAGCGATTTTAGCATCACTTGGAAAGTGCTTGTCAACTTGGTCACACTATATAAATCCATACAAATGGCATGGATTTATATAGTGTGACCAAAAGAATGGTTAAAAATAAAAAAATAAATATATACTTACCTTTTGATGGCCCTCGCATTCTTGCTTCGTTCCGTCCTGGCTGCTGGCAGATCGCGGTACACTGCACTGAAGGACCTGCCGTGGTCCTCCAGTCCACCGCGATCTGCCGGCATGGGAGGACGAGTGCAGTGGGGGCCATCAGAAGGTAAATATAACATTTATTTTTTATTTTATCTTTTTTTCACAGTTTCTATGGTACCTGGGTCCGGAGGAGAGTCTCCTGTCCTCCATACTCGGGTACCATCCGCACATTGAAACTCGTGGAATGCGCATCTACAGATGCAGTGATGCGGAATCCATGTGTTTCAGTGCAAGTCAATGGCGGGTAGCAGCATTTCCGCAAAATAATTGGTAGTGCTGCGTTTTTTTCCGCAATGATAATCCGCAGCGGAAATTTCCGCAGCATGTGCACAGCACATGCGGATTATCATTGGGGAACATGGCAGGCCTTCTACCACACGTCTTTTAAGCGTTTCTGCAGCGTTTTTCCGCTGCGGAAACGCTTAAACGCATAGTGGGCACACAACCTGAGGGCTTGCTCATATTCACGTATAGAAAATCGCTCCGATGTCGCTCCTTAAAAGTAGGACAAGCCTCATGCGAGTTCAATGCAATTTTTCTCAACTAGCATCCGTAAGCAATGTGTTTTTAACATAATCTTTTACATACTCGCTCATCACTAATAATTACAGTATGTTCGGTTAACCCTTTCGCCGAGTATACTCGGCCGAGCACTGAGTATTTATAGCGTGCTCGGGCTTTAAGTTTTCGTTGCTCTGTGAGCATGATTTGCAACTGTTTGACAGATTTAATACATGTGAGGAATGCTGGAAAAACAGGCATTCCTCACACCGCTCCCGGCACATTAACCCCCGCAATGCTGCGATCTAAGTCGATCGCAGCATTGCGGTGGCAAGGGGAGGTGATCTCAATACTCACCTCCTCTTCCGGCCTCCTGCGCTTTCTGCCGCTGCTTCCCGGATGTTGCCATGACGACCTGATGTCGTCATGACAACATCCGGGTCACCAGACAGTAGGAAGATATTTTTGTCATGCGCAGTGCATGACAAAAATATCTTCTTCCTGTGCAGAGCTGACAGCCGGTGCACCATCCCTCTGCTATGCAGGCGATCAGAATAAAAAAAGTGCAAGTTCCATAGTGGGACTAAGTATAAAAGTAAAAAAAAAAAAAAAAGTGTAAGAAAGTAAAATAAAAAAAATAATCCACCCCCCCCCCAAAAAAAAATATGTACCCATCGATAAATATTATGAAAAAAATAATGTATGCATGTACACACATTTGGTATCGCCGCGTCCGGAACGACCTGACCTATAAAACTGTCCCACTAGTTAACCCCTTCAGTGAACACTGTAAAAATAAAAAATAAAAAACGAAGCAAAAAACAATGCTTTATCATCATACAGCCAAACAAAAAATGGAATAACACGCAATCAAAATGACGAATATAAATAAAGATGGTACCACTGAAAACGTCATCTTGTCCCGCAAAAAACAAGCCGCCATAAAGCTCCATCAGCCGAAAAATAAAAAAGTTATAGCTCTCAGAATAAAGCGATGCAAAAAAATTATTTTTTCTATAAAATAGCTTTTATGTAAAAGCACCAAAACATAGAAAAACTATATAAATGTGGTACCGCTGTAAACGTACTGACACGAAGAATAAAGCTACCTTATCAATTTTACCACACGCGGAACATAATAAAAAAAAAATCAAAAAAAAAAAAAACAATTCCTGAATTGTTGTTTTTTGTTTATTCTGCCTCCCAAAAATCGGAATAGAAAGCGATCAAAAAAGTCACGTGCCTGAAAATGACACCAATAAAAATGTCAACTCATCCCACAGAAAACAAGCCATCACATGACTCTGTCAGCCAAAATATGGAAAAATTATAGCTCTCAAAATATGGCGATGCAAAAACTAGATTTTACAAAAAAATGCATCTTTTAGTGTGTGACAGCTGTCGATCATAAAAACCCGATATGATTCTGGTATCTCTGTAGACCCACCGACCCGAAGAATAAAGTCACTAGTCACTTATACCTCACGAGGAATGGTGTAAAAAAAACTCTCGGGTTAGGGTTGTGCTAAAGTTGGGGTTGGGGTTGGGGTTGTGCTAGAGTTGGGGTTGGGGTTGGCTTAGGGCTAGGGGTTGGGCTAGAGGTTAGGGTTGGGATTTTTTTCAAAAGTAAAAAAAAAAATGACTATGGCAACTAGTGTTGAGCGCAAGTGCTCGCTACTTGAGTTTGCATCGGGAGCTTGGGTATGCATTGAATATCGCGGGTGCTCGAGTCTCTGCCCCATGTGCTTCGCGGCCAAAAAAAAACCTCGCAGGGATTGCCTGGCATGCACGAGTGATCCCCACATAGTTTTTTTGGGTGTCTAATAACCGTGAAACATGCGGGCAGGGACTCGAGCATGTCACTCAAGCACCTGTGATACATAGTGCATACCTGAGTACCCGATGCAAACTCAAGTAGCGAGCACTTGCACTCAAGACTAATGACAAATTATTAAATATGATAACCTAATGTCATCAAATTCTGTGTCGTACCTCTGGGTTCAAAATGTTCCCTATACCCCTTGATAAAATCCTTGAGGGGTCTAGTTTCCAAAATGAGGTCACTTGTGGGGGGTTTCCACTATTCAGGCACATCAGGGGCTCTCCAAACGCGACATGGCATCCCCTCTCGATTCCAGCCAATTTTGCGTTCAAAAAGTCACACAGTGCTCCTACCCTTCTGAACACTGCCGTGCGCCCAAACACTGTATTTTCCCCACATATGGGGTATTGGCGTACTCGGGAAAAATTGCACAAAAGTTTTTGGGGTCCATTTTCTCCTCTTACCCTTGTGAAAATAAAAAAATTGGGGCTAAAACATCATTTTTGTGGAAAAAGTTTGATTTTTTGATTTATTTTTTTTATTTTCACGGCTCCATGTTATAAACTTCTGTAAAGGACTTGGGGGTTCAGGGTGCTCACCACACATCTAGATAAGTTCCCTAAGGGGTCTAGTTTCCAAAATGGTGTCACTTGTGGGTGGTTTCCACTGTTTAGGAACATCAGGGGCTCTCCAAACGCAACATGGCGTCCGCTAATTATTCAAGCAAATTTTACAATCAAAGAGTCAAAAGGCTCCTTCCCTTCCGAACCCTGCAGTGCCCCCAAGCAGTTGTTTTCCCCCACATATGGGGTATCTGCTTACTCAGGCGAAATTGCACAACAAACTGCATGGTGCCATTTCTCCTGTTACCCTTATGAAAATGCAAAATTGGGGGCTGAAAGACCTTTTTGTGGGAAAAATGTGAAAATTTTATTTTTACGGCTCAATGTTATAAACTTCTGTGAAGCCCCTGGGGGTTCAAGGTGCTCACCACACATCTAGATAAATTCTAGAAAAGTCAAATGGCGCTCCTTCCCTTCCGAACCCTGCCGTGCGCCCAAACAGTGTTTTTTTTCCCCACATATGGGGTATCTGCGTGCCCAGGGGAAATTGCACAACAAATTTTGGGGTCCATTTTTTCCTGTTACTCCTGCGAAAATAAAAAAATTTGGGTCTAAAGTAACATTTTTGTGAAAAAAGTTTAAATGTTCATTTTTTTTCTTCCACATTCAAAAAATTCCTGTGAAGCACCTGAAGGGTTAATAAAGTTCTTGAATGTGGTTTTGAGCACCTTGAAGGGTGCAGTTTTTAGAATGGTGTCACTTTTGGGTATTTTCTGTCATAAAGACCCCTCAAAGTGACTTCAAATGTGATGTGGTCCCTAAAAAACAAATGGTTTTGTAAATTTTGTTGGAAAATTGAGAAATCACCGGTCAACTTTTAACCCTTATAGCTCCCTAATAATAAAAAAAAAATAAAATAAAGTGACCGTGGTCAGAACTGTAAAAATTGGCCTGGTCATTAACGTGCAAACTACCTTGGGTTGTAAAGGGGTTAAGCAACTGTAAACACCTCGCTTGTAGAAGTCTACAGGTTGCTCCAAAAGCCACATTGTGACTTCAGAATCCAGAGTCTCATCAACTGGAAAATGCTTGCCCTTCAAAAATAACTTAATTTTTGGAAAGAGGTTGAAGTCTGATGCGGTAGAATTTCAAAGCCACAGGAGCATGCTTCCATTTGGGCAACATGTGAGTTGTGAACTAGTGCATTGTCTTGCAGAAGGCGGACACCTTTTGGTGAGCATGCCACGTCTCTTGGTTTTGATGGCCTCCTGCAATTTCCACAGCAGTGAAGCATAGTATGCCCCAGTGATCATGGTACCCTTTGCTAGAAAATTCTTCAATACTACTCCATGCTGGTCCCAAAATACTGTGAGCAAAACCTTGTCTGTCGAGGGTTGGGCATGTGCCTTCCTTGGATGCGGCGAGTCATGATGCTTTTATTGCATCAACTGGACTTTAGTCTCAGGATGATAGTGATGGACCCAGCTTTCATCCTGTGTGATCATTCTGTTGAAAAAATCCTCCTGGTTTCCATGGCAAATAGTCAATAGAGCCTGAGAGCATTCGACTCGTTCCTGCTTCAGGAAAGGTGTGAGCAGCCGGGGAACCCAGCGAGCGGATCCCTTATGCATGTGAAAATGGTCTTGTATGATTTTTTACACGAACTCCACACTAATCTTGACATTTTGGGCTAGGTGGCGAATGGTTATGTGGCGATTTTCCAAAATGGCGACCTTCACTTGCTGGATGGTGTGTTCATCAATAGCAGAGTGGGGTCGCCCTTGAATTGGAGCTGTTTGCATCGAAGTTCGACCACATTTCAATTGACGATGCCAGTTCATTACTACATCACATAATGGGGAATCATTACCATAAACCTTTCATCTCATCAAATGTCTCCTTTGGTGTGCTTCCTTTCAAGTAAAGGAACTTGATGACTGCTCTGTATTCCACTGAGTCCATTATCAAACCTCACAACACTTCAGCACCTGTAAAATCAAGACCGTTATCAGTTCTGAGTTGCAAATTGACACAACCTATAGAGACTTATATCATTACACATGTGACGTTTCAGCTTCCTGTGATAAATAGAAGTGGGTCAGGGGAAATCTTTAATGAACGCCCCTCATACCTTGCGGTTTGTTGCTGTGCTCAGTCTTGCCATGGTGTATGACCTGTGGCATTAAACTGTTTTCTACATCCGCACCTTTTTGTAGCAGAGTTTGGCTGTTCCTCACCCAGTTTTAAAGGGATGGTCAGCACAGAACAGAATGACTGTTCAAATCAAATACAGCCACTCAGTGCATCTCAGCGTGGTGAAACATTAAAGTGCATCTTTCCACCTACCTGATATCGCTCGATCTATGCCCTTCTCTTGCTCTGACGCCAGAGCTGTCAATGAAAGAATGGGGGTGATGGAGATAGATGGGAAGGTGTATTTAAATGATTGACGCCTCCATGAAGCACCGAGCACCTGTACTTGGATTGAACAGCCATTCTGTGCTGACAGTCCCTTTAACCCTTCTACACAACTGTTCAGTTTCAGATAATGACTGTTTCAGCCTACATCTGAAGATGATCAATATCACGTTTCATATATTTGGTTACTCATACACCTCACTAGGACTTTGTTCAACAACTAATGCTGTTTTTAAAGCAAAGGTCGGTCACTCCAAATATTGATTACATTTAGATTTCTCTTTTGCTCACTTACTTTGGATTTTGTTAATTGATGATAAAAATAAACTTTTAACACCAGAATTGTTTTTTTTTCAGTCGCCAGAATTCCAACAAACCTGCAATAAGCAACGATCAAAACAAATGTAGCCTAAATAGGACCAATAAAAATGTCAGCTTGTTCTGCAAAAAAAAAAAAAACAAGTTCCCCTACGGCTCCATCGATTGGAAAAATAAAAACATTACGGGTCTTAGAAAATAGTGACACAAACCAATTAATTTTTATTTACACCACTTTGAAAAAAAATGTAAGTATTGCTATAACCGTACTACCCTGAATAATCTGATTTCGTCCCACGAAAAAAAAAAAAGTTCTTGTACAGCTGTGACAACAGAAATAAATCAAGTTATAGCTCCTGGAAGAAGGGAAGAAAAATAGTAATGCGCTAAAAAGAAACCCTACAGAATGGTGAACATGCTGTTTTTTTCCCCCAAGTCTGTACCGTTCCCATAAATAAAATACAGAAAGCTATGATACTTAGGTTTGATTTCTATCAATATATCCCCATTGTTACTAGTAAGATAAAAGTAGAATTCTTGCTTAGTATGAGTGGTAAGGCTCATTATATAGTCCTATGGCTTTCAGCTGCGATGAAGCTATGTAGACTTGTAAAGAAACGAGAAATGCTGATAAGTGATACCCCAAAATGCTTGTTAATAATTACTGTATAGTTAATTGTGTATTAATGGAGCATTTGACTGTAGGAATTACTGTGCACAAATCCCATCATGTATGATTTAGGTCACATTAAAAAGATGAACGAGCTTTAGTCTGGGAAGCGAGCCACATGTGGCCTGTTAAGAGGGGGATATAATAATCTTTGTGAAGAGAGAGTTTTTATTGGTGAAATTACCTCTTATTATATTGATTCCCCTCCTTTCTGAATAAGGCCTCTCTCAGACATCCGTGATACTTCTAGTATGTAAAAGATATGGACCGTTGTTCATCAGTGTTTTGGATCCGACTTCCATCAGTGTTTGGTCAGTATTTAACATCAGTCTTTCATCAGTGATTTTCATGTATGTAAAAATAATAAATTGCAAATTATCTCCTATCCTTTACAACATTAGGGCTCATTCAGACTTCAGTTTTTTTCACATATGAGAAAACACTTTTAACGATGATTTTCATCAGTGTCATCTGAGTTTCATCAGTTTTTCTCAGATGAGAAAAAAAAGTTTCTCTACCATCCAGATGTCCCTGAAAAATTTGACAGAACTGGGATGGCACCCGAGTGCTGTTCGATTCCCCCACACTGTCTCATAGTCTTGCATTGCCAATTTTGATCAGACATGTCTCTGCAACTTTGCAAGGACAAAAAAAAAATCTGATCTGTGGACAGCCCTATAGACTATATACTAGGTACGAGTTCTATCTGCGAAAAACACAGATGGAACTCGTACATGAGAACTGATGTCTAAATGAGTCCATAGTGATGAGCGCTAATGCTCGTTACTCGAGTTTGCCTAGGGTGCTCAGGTATGCACTGAGTATTGCGGGTGCTCGGGTCACATGTTCGAGTCGACGCGCCTGCATGTTTTGCAGCTGTTATAGTCACAAAACATGCGGGGATTGCCCGTTTATGTCAAGCAGTCCCTGCATGTTTTGTGGCTGTCTTACAGCTGCAAAACATGCGGTCGTGGGGACTTGCCCGAGCACCCGCAATACTCTGTGCATACCTGAGCACCCTCGGGAAGCTTGAGTAACGAGCACTTGCGCTCATCACTACTCCTTGGTTGAATTCAGATGTCCAAGTACAGACCTTGATGCTCAGACCATCCGTGGGTCTCCTTACCTGAACCTGACGGCTTCAGAGAATGGGGAACGGCGGTGGGGCAAGTGCTGTGTACTGCCAGACATCAGTGCTGACTGTCTCCGTTGACCATTTACAAACTGTAACTGACACTTATATTGTGCCAGGAGAGCTGTGAAGGTATTATTTTTGTTATACGTTCTCCCCTTTTAGCTGAAACATGGCTAATCCTTAGGGCTGCAATGTGAGCCGTACCCCCTGTTTTAGGTAGTGTTTATTGTACTGTATGAAGCGTAGAAATGAACATATATTCACTTACTGGTGGGTCAGTTGTTGATTATCTTTTTTCTCCCTGTTAGCATTATCGTGCCCTGTGCTGAGGGGCCAGGTCACCTATGTGCTTACAAATTTACTGCAGTCACTTAAAGGCAACCAGTCCGCAGATTCATTCTGCCTGAACTGTGGGTTGTGGGCAACATGAAGACCAGCTCTATTATTGTCGATGCAACACGTCAGAGAAAACATATTTTAGAAACTGTGGCCGGGGATGATGCGACTACGATGACTATTCCTTCTCCCTGCGTCTCTGCCCTAGACTGACAGGACGGGAACTATGTGTGAGGACAGAGAGACATCGGTCAGAGCGCCTGTCTTTTCCTTTCCTGGTTGACAGCCGTTCACACACAAAAAGTGGGGGGATAAGCTGGAGGGAATGGCACTTCTCGATGTGCTTTTAAAATTGTGGCAGATTAAAAACGAAAAACAAACCATACATTTTTTTTGTAGCTAATAAGGGAAAGCCTAGTAGGGGACAAACCCTTTAATGCAGCCGCCTCCCTTGATTGTTGTACTCTGTAGTTGGCTGATTTGCCACCAATTAGTTGTGAATTCTTTTAGTTTTTAAATTTTTTTTCTTCCCCTTTATTTTCTGAATGGCATCGTTGAGATAATTTGTTGCGTATTGGCAGACATTTGTATAGTTGCTAAGAAACACAGCCGGGTGACGCAAGCCGGTGTGCTGCCATAAGTGTTCCTCCAAATAAGTCATAAATCATTAGTATGATGCTGTTATATATTAAAAATGTCTCTCAGTTTTTCTTGGCTTTTAACTTTTGTTTATCACCCTTGAAAAGAAAAGTGTCTAAAGACAGTCTGGCTTCTGTCAGCTAGTGCAGCACAGCGTGGCGGGAAGAAGTCAGGCTTTCTTTCCTTCAGTAAGGTTACATGTAGTATTTTATTAATGGGAATCTGACATTAGACTATGGTGTCCTATTTTGGGAAATGTTAGCTAAAGTGACACAAAGATTGGCCTATAGGAGCATTTTTGAGAATACACGGGACACATAATATGAGTCCAGTGTATAGATGATGAGCGTGTTCCTGTAGCCTCTCCCCACACTGCTCACAGCGGATGACAGACGTCCGTGTCAGCCATAAATCACTGCTGAGCGGCTAGGGTTCAGGTGAATTCTTGAGAAGTCTCTACCTTATCTGTTTGGTGTGTTTTGATTGCACCTATTAGTGTGTTTTAAAAAGAAAAAAAGAGGCACAAACATGCCTCAAAAACAATCCTAGTTGTGGTTTGGGTGCTTTAGCATGTGCAGAGTGGCCAATTACATTGTAGCAAAACGATGTATGTCTTGCTGCGAATTGCCATTTGTGCACAATATATTTTTTAGCTGCATAATGCAACATTCACACCTACTGTGTGTCACGGTCCTGAACCGAACTTGACCGCCTCGTATGTGCCTATAGGGATGTCACGTTTGGCTCAGGAGACTCACACATTGTGACACACAAATGTGTGAATGCAAAATTACACAATAAGAATTTGCAGCCACTTTTGAAAACTTCTTAAAGACAAATTGTATTTCTACTTATCGTAAAAATACCAGAAGGCTATGTGCAGACAGACTCTCTTAGACGCCGGTGCACCTGCCGAGCCTTCCCGCTTTAGGATACCCTCAGCGGTCATGTTCCTGAAGTGGCATCACTGGTGGTTCTGCCATTGTTCTTTTGGTTGTGTCCGAGCAGGAACTGGCATGAAGAATGAGCATATCACTTCTTTTAAGCACTTTAAGGTTTCCGAACCCTGAAGTGGTTAAAATAAATGACATAAGATGGTGTCCAACATTTTGGCGTTGTTGGGCCTCATTGGAAAAAGACGAGTTGTCTCGGGCCACACATGGACCTTTGGTTACATGACTGTGATGTCACCAAAGTTGGTTTTTCCCTTGAAAACTACACTGATTATGCAGAACTGCAGTTTGTTTTATTAAGATAAGTGGACCAGCACGTAACCATATAACCACATTTGTCACTGTGTAGGGTCGCACAAGGGGCCCCTGAAGACCAGTACAGACCCAGCCTGGGTCCAAGAAAGAAACCTCCAGTGAGCCTGTCTAACATGGAGTGGCTAGGGTAGCTTAGACAATACAGACATTACAGCTGGGGATCGCAGAGGATTCATTTTGTGAGGTAAAACATTTCACTGCCTGTTTTTAAGCAATATTTTACCTCACAAAATAAATCCTCTGTGATCCTCTGCTGTGTTGTCTGTATTGTCGTTTGCTTCCTCCCCTGCTCAGGAGCCGTGGTATGTTCTGTGCACTGTCAGACACAGACAATTTTTAAAATGAACTTTTGTTCGTGGGAAAACCCCTTTAATTTTGTTTTCAGTCTGTCTTTCAGTCTGTGCTTCATGCTCCACTTCCTCCTTATTGCCCCACCTTTGTTCATTCCTCTGGTTCCTGGTCTTTGGGCATTGACTGACAGAAAACAATTTTGTTCTACGTCTCCACTCACTGCCGTCTAGGTGCTCCTGTCGTCTCCCCTGGTTCTTCCCAAAACGGCCAGCCCCCCGGGATGTAATTTGGGACGGAGAACTGGGAGGAGTACTGCATAGCCTTCCTGGGCCACATGTGGCCTGTGGGCTGCAGATTGGACATCCCTGCTATAAAGCATATCTCTGAATGCTGATATCAACTGCTCAGACAAGATGGCCGTACCAATAATCAGAAAAAAAAAGTATCTGGTTCTAATTGGCTAATTGGCTAAAAAAAATCTAGGTGACATTCCCTGTAACACAGTCATGCCAAAGCTGGAGAAGAATGCCAGCAATTATTCAGAGATATATTTCTATAGAAAATATTTCTATTATTACTCTTGTCCACTTTGGCCACCTACACGTGGTGGTGTAATATATTCCTGATGAAGCGGATGATTGTTGATGTGATGACGTACAAGGTTATGTAAAACCTAAGATAAAAACCGAATGAGCAAATACCTTTCAATAAATAAATGGCAATAGTGCATGAAAATAAGATAGGTAACATAATTTTGATCAAAAAAATGTAAGCCATCCCACCACGTAAAGGTGACCCTATTTGGGACGGTCCTAACCTCTACTAATAAAACCGTACCATATGTCAAATGATGTAAATGTGAATAAAGGCAGAGCAGGACCGGAGCCCCGAAAAGCCATCTGGGAACTATAGGGAGAGACCTGACTAGTCTAGCGCGGTCCCCGGCCGCCTTCCTCTAGTCCCTCTCCAGTTGATGGGACAGACCTGCCAATGTGTGCACATAGGAAGAGACACTGCAACCTGGAGCGCAGAAGGAGAAGACGGGTGGGGATCCGCAGTGTTTCATAGTAGCAGATCTGCCCACAATTGCACAGCCACGCTCGGATTCAGGCAGCGTGAGTCTAGTGGCGGGTTCATTTTAATATCTATGCGCTTCCTATGTGGCCGCAGCCCGATGCTAAGCATCTGTCAGTGCTTTGTACTTGGTAACATTCCCTCCTGTTTCTTTGAACAAATTTGGTGCCTTGGTACTCTGGTCCTTCTGGGTTTAGGTTAAATTTATCTATTATATGCTTATTACTTTATACCGGCTAGCTGTTTATTTGATGCAGTTTCTATCCTCGTTTTCCCATGTATTTGATCCAAATGCACTTAATATGTATATGTATTTAAGTATGCTTATATCTCATAGTATTAATAAACTTGGATTCATATTATTCAATGGTTTAATGAAGGGCCTATAATCTATGTATGAAGTATGTATTGCAGAATGTCTTTAAAGAGCAGAACACACAGAATGAATAACAATATATAGTTCTGCTGACCCCAGGGACCACTGTAGCAGCAGGGGATTTTAGTTGTAAGTAATTATTTCATTTTTTTTCATCAATTTCCCTACCTTTTGTGTCAGTTTTGTATAATTCTATGAGACCCCTTTGACTCTGGTTTCTAGATAAAAGCACACCCCCCTGTGAGGCTGGATAATGCGGGATGAAGAGAGAAGTGCTTATCGGCAGCCTGTCTTGTACTTTATAGTGTTGAACTGCTCAGAAATTCTCTTAAATGTGCACGTTCCGGCAGGATAAAGAAATCTTTTGTTAAAATGCCCAATAAAGGTTCCTTTGTTCCGTGGAAAAGACAATCTTCCGCTCAGCATTTCTCTGTATATAGACGTTTGGAAACCATCATTAAATACCCTTTAAAGCTAGATTCCTATTTATGGCAAATGAAACAATGGCGACTTCTTACCCACTAATGTCCCACCTAAGCTCACTATCCTCAAATTACAAGTTCCTTCCTGAAATGGCAGAAACATGGTGTCTGGTCGGTGGGAGGTGAAGGTCTAGGTTACCGAATGGCTAGGTTAGACTACACTTCTATGCCAGCCTTCGCTGTAGACCAGGGGACAGTCTATGGTCGCATTTCATCCTTCTTTCTTTTCTGCTCAGGAGTGGCACACAGTCAGCGGCCTCAAGAGGAAACCTGCTGCCTGTGATGATTGTACGAGAAGACGTGATACCATTCAGAGACTGAAGAGATGGTGATTGCACGATCTGCTGGATTAAAAAGCTGAATTATCCTCCCCATTGTTAAGCAGCGCTAGACAAATTACACAATCAGTCATCTGTGTACTCGGGCACATGCAGATCCCTACAGAAAGTTACCAATATGTCTGTTAGCGCTACGGAGGGCGACATCCCAAGGTTCTTTGTGGGTTGTGAAGAATCTGACGAGACTTTGGATCAAGGCAAAGCTGAGAATGTGGACAATCTCTTTGCAAACATTGAAGATGATGAAGATGATGACGACGAAGAGTATGACTCTGTACGTATTGTGTCATGTTCTATTTTTCTCTGTCTTAGTCTGAGGCTTCTTTGGCCGTAGTTATGCTGTACCATTTATGTAGCCAGGGTGTGAATGTTTAGGAAGGGTCATTATCACACGCTAGAAGTCAGAAGTAACGGTCACAAGCTCTCTATGTAAGTCTGTGACAGCCTCGTACTGGCTCTCATAGACTTGCGTTAAAAAGTGACCTCCAGCTCGCTGCAGCTGGTCACAGGCTGCAGACGACAGACCGAAGCATTGCCAGTAACGTAAGACAGTGGCTGGTAAGTGCAGGGAGCTCCGATTAGTGGCACCACTCCAGCAGTAAAATTAAAAAAAATAGCTGAAGTGGTGCTTTTAGAAGGACTATTCTGTCTAGGTTCTACTCATTCAGACTAGTCCTGGCCTTAGTAATTGCAATCACATCCCATTGGGCATTATTGATGCGCTCTGCACTGCCCAGTGCATCACCTCAGTTCAGTGATTCTCGTGCATCTTCTCTACCTGGGCATGCACAGTGAAGCTGTGACTACTCACCGAGCTTCATAACCCATGCCCAGGCAACAACTATTCTGAGGGTAGAATATTCACTACTTAAAGGGAACCTGTCACCAGAAAAAATGCTATTAACCTACAGATATGAGGTTAATTTGTGGTTAATAGCGTTATTAACCTGCCCGCACATAGCCAAATGCTGCGGACAGAAAATTAACTTTATTCTCCATGGCACCGTTCTGGCTTCCGCCATGGGGGTGGTGCCAGCACGGGTTCAGTCACCTCTGAGTATACAGAGGCGGCTGTAACAGTGCCCCTGGCCTTGACTGGCACTCTGCTCTGCATTGGGGCCTACTGTCAGTCAGTGCCGGAGGCGCAGTTACAGCGGTCTCTGTATACTCAGAGCAGTGACTGATCCCGCACCGGGGGCCGCTCACGTGACTGAAACCAGAACGCTGCTGTGAGGAATAAAGTTAATTTTCACCCCGCAGCAGTCGGCTAAATGCAGGCACCGGGCAGATTAATAACGCTATTAACCTGCAGTTTAACCCCATATCTGCAGGTTACTAGCATTTTTTCTGGTGACTGGTTCCTTTTTAAAATGAAAAATGTAATTCACTTCATTCATTATGTTTGTCTGCTTTGGGGAGGCAAGAAGAACAGTATTTTTCATTTGTGTTTTATTTTTTAACGGTTTACTGTTTTTGGGGTAAGTTAAAGTTTTGAAGTGGCCCTTTCACCAAATTTTTCACGTTGAACTGCACACATGATGTAACCGTTGCTGCAGAGCAGGATAAACCTTTTTTTATTTATTTTTTTCCCTTAATTTTGCATCTCCATTTTGGAGATATCAACAAAGTATTTGGCACCTAATGAGTTAATATCCACATGTACTTATCAAAAATTATCACTGGGGGTGTGTACTTCTTCCTGTGTGAGTTGCCCAATAATAAGCAAGCAGCAAACTCAAATAAAAGATAAACATGCTGCCACCATAGCTTAGAGCATGTTTCTCAGTGTGTGAGATGTAAGGGTTTTAATCTCCTGGTCTAACCACCTGCATGACTAGAAAGTGCAGCTGAGTTTAGCTGTGTCACATTATGAACCCATCAGCTCTCCTCCTCTCACAGTGCTGTCAGTTCTGCCCCCCCCCGCCCCCCCACACACGGTCTGCTCTGGGATCAGTAACACTTTTATGTCTGCTGTGCTTAGGGCAACTTGTAATTCCGCTCTGCAGTGTGATCGGAGCAGGCTACCCTCATGTCAGACATATAATGACAGCCTGTTCTGAAGGGTTTTAGTCATCTGTGCTTTATAATTATGTAGGAGCTTAGACCAGGGGATCAGGGCTGTATCATTACATCTCACACTGAGAAATCTGCTGTAAACTAATGTGGGGGGGGGTGTTTTTCTTTCTGCAGTGTGTTGCTGCATGTTTGATTGGGCAACTGATACAGGGAGATAAAGTAGATCTCCCCCAGTGAAAACTGTCTGATAGCACCCACTTAACTTTTGTTAAGTCTAACTCATTAGGTGCCAAATACTGATTGCTAATATCTCCACAACAGAGGAGCGAAATTTAAAGGGGTTTTCCCACGAACGAAAGTTGATTTTAATCAATAGATCTTGGAATAATAAAAACTTCCACAATTGGATGTGCTTAAATAAAATGTTCCTGTGCTGAGATAATCTTATAAATGTGCCCCTGGGTAATGGCTGTGTCTGACTGTGTATGTAACACAGTCTGATTATACCACATCTCCTGGGCAGGGGAGGAAGCAAAGGAGAATACAGACATTTCAGCACGGGATCACAGCAGATTCTTTTTGTGGGGTAAAACATTTCCCTGTCTGTTTTTAAACAATGTTTTACTTCAAAGAAAGAATAAGCTGCAATCCCCTGCAAAAATGTTTGTATACTCTTTTGTTCCGTACATGGTCAGACACAGCCATTACACAGTACACAGCAGGGGCACATTTATAACATTATCTCAGCATAGGAACATTTTATTTAAACACATCCAATTATGAAACTTATTATTATTCAAAGATCTCTTGATTAAAATGAACTTTTGTTCATGGGAAAAGCCATTTAAGAGAAAAAACAAACATTTATTCCTCTTGGCAGCCACATCATGTGTCCAGTGCAAAATGAAAAATTTGGTCCTCTTTAAGGTTATAATACAGATTTTTACTGATGTGGAGATACCAATTATGTATAGTTTTTGTTTTCTTTTTTATTCTTAATGTGGTTGTCCGGTCAATTTGATAAGTCTGCAGTCATTCTGTGTGACTGCAGACTCGTATTTTCCCCAGCGCGCGCACTGTGCACTGCCAGGATTTGCCGCTTTCTGAGCTGGGAACGGTGGGGATATATGCGTTATGCATACTCCTGGCCAGAGTCCGACTAGTGGGAGCAGCCTTGCTCCATACACTTCTATTAAGCAAGACCATGTCTAGTGACATGGCCATCCAGTGGGCACGGCCTCGCTCCACACAAATGTATGAAGCCCACTAGACGGGCTCTGGCCAGCAGTATGCATATTGCATACAGCACCACAGTTCCCGGCTCAGTATATGGCAAATCCTCGCAGTGCGTGCGCTGGGGCGATTCATGATTTTGCAGTGACAGAGTGACTGCAGACGTTTCATTTTTTAGATTAAACAACCCCTTTTAAAGGGGTTTTCCAGTGTCGACAAACTCCTATTCCGCAGTTGCAGTTTGTTCTTTACTCGCCCTCCCGAGGTCCAACTCCATCATTGCTCCCTGTCACAGTTAACTGTCTGCAGCGCTGACATCGCATTGCTAGCACTGCAGCCAATCAGTGAGCTCAGCTGTGCTGAGTGGCTTATGTCATCAACCCTGGCAGAGCTGCTTAGCTCACTGGCTGCAGCACTATCAATGTGACGTCAGCACTGCAGACAATACCATTCACCTGGAGCAGCATCTAAGACCCCACACTTGACCTGAGCAGGGTGAGTAAAGCACAGTTTGTTGTTTTATTTTTTTTTTAAACTGCTGCTGTGCGACAGGGATTTTCAATAACCGGGAAACCCCTTTCATAAAAGATTCTATATATTTTTTTATTTACATGTTGACCTTCAGCTTCATTCACACTTGTGTTTTACATCAGTAATTGTAAGCAAAACTAAATCTGTGTTTTAATCTAAATCTGTAGCACCCACAAAGCGAATAAAGCCGCCATTCAGAGCTATATAATATGCTTTTTCTGATGAGGCTTGTTAAGACACTAAATCAATAAGTAGCTATAAGTGGATTCTTTCTGTTGCAGCCGCCGGAACGGCAAATTGTGGTGGGGATCTGTGCAATGGCCAAAAAGTCCAAGTCAAAACCTATGAAGGAAATCTTGGAGCGTCTGTCACTATTCAAGTACATCACAGTGGTTATTTTTGAAGAAGACGTCATACTGAATGAATCGGTGGAAAACTGGCCTTTGTGTGACTGCCTCATTTCCTTTCACTCCAAAGGTAATGTATTAAGCCAGATCGGATTATCAAGTTGAGCTGATAGGGATTGCAGCAATTTCCAGCTGCACTGCCCAGGTGGGGTCCCTCAGGTCCATTTGACTTAAGGTGGGGTCCCTCAGGTCCCTTTGACTTAAGGTGGGGTCCCTCAGGTCCCTTTGACTTAAGGTGGGGTCCCTCAGGTCCCTTTGACTTAAGATGGGGTCCCTCAGGTCCCTTTGACTTAAGGTGGGGTCCCTCAGGTCCCTTTGACTTAAGGTGGGGTGGTCCCTCAGGTCCCTTTGACTTAAGGTGGGGTGGTCCCTCAGGTCCCTTTGACTTAAGGTGGGGTGGTCCCTCAGGTCCCTTTGACTTAAGGTGGGGTGGTCCCTCGGGTCCCATTGAGTTTTCCTTTGTTTTTGTATGGCTACAAAGACTGATTTCAACTGAATTTGTGTTTTTTTTTTTTACATTGAAGTCTATGTAAAATGGATCGGTTAATTAGCCATCCGTTTTTCATCAATTTGACATGATCCAGTTTTGCTTGCTGGACCAGTTTCAGATGAAGTTCGCGTGTCCAGTAGTACATGTTAAATATTTTTTTGTTTTTGTTTTTTTTTTTGAGCCGAGTTTTTTCCAAAATCGGATAACCCCTTCAATGAGATGCATAACAGCCAGTAATGAGTCAAATCTACACTTTTAGGCTATGTTCATACTGCGTTTTTCTGCTACAGTTAGTGCATATGTCGGTGAAGCTCTCAAGGTACATGCTGGATGTCTCAGTAGGAGGCCCAATAAGTTAGATGGAGGGCAATGTAGTAGACCGCATTATATACATGGATTAATATGTATAGAGCGGATACTAGCCCATTCTATATGCATCCCCCTCTGACATCACAGGAATTCATTTATTGTATCCAACATCTGTCACCTGTAGTCTGTTATGGCATCTGTTAAATGGATGCACAATGTATCTGTTATACAGATCCCTTAATACATTTTTGGATGATAGATGCCTCTGCTGCAGTATGATCACATGTTGTGGTTTTGTCGCAAAGAAAACGCCGCGTTTTACTGTCCCAGTGAATATGATTTCTGAAATCTCATGCACCTGTTGCTTATTTTTTCCTTGCCGATCTGAAGCAGATTCACATCACCTGCATGCCTAATCGTTCAGCGTTTTTTTTGCACCATTGTTCACACATTTTTAAATGAAATGGAAAAAAATGTGCTTCAGAAATGCATGCATTTACGCTGTATTTTTCCTGCCAGCACTCCAGTATTTGCAGCATATGTTGCAGCTTTTTCATTCATATGTTGGAAAGCTTTTCACTGGCATTTTTTTTTTTAACATGAAGATGCAATGTATACAGGATGCTTTTCATCAAACTTTGGGGACAGACTTTGTGTAACCGTCGTCTTAATTTCTTTTTTTATAACTCAGTAGTACACATGAAAACAAACTTTGTAATGAATCTTATTAGAGAAATTTGCTTCTTTCTCCTCCAGGACTGATCGTTCATTCTCAAAATTGTCAACTCCCGGGTAAAATCTATCTGCAGTGAATATAGACACCGCAGAACGTCTGTGACTGCCTCTAGCTGGAGACCCCCGTCTCTCCGTAGGAGGTGGCAGTTGGCCCTTTTAAAGTTCTATAGAGAGAGGGGAGTTAGCGGCAGACACAATTACAGTTCTCCATAGAACTTTATGAGCACCAACTGCCATCTCCTATCTCCGTAATGGGGAAACTGTCTACACTGAATACAGATTTTTACCCATGAATTGAGACTTTTGAGAATGAATGATTAATCCTGGGGGAGAAGGAGAAAGATTTCTTTTAGATATATTACAAAGTTGCTTATTTTCAAGTGAATTATTGATTTATGAAATTAAAATTAAAATGACTGTTACATTTTAAGTAAAATGAATTCCACAATAGTTTTTGGTAGATGCTAGTAATTTGAACCAATGCTGCAAGCATGCTGAACATGTTGCATTTCATGTTGCCTGATGTCCCTGGGGAGATAAGTGAGATACGAGGTATGGCCAGAAGAGCCGCGTCTCCCCCTCTCCTTACTGCAGCAATCAGTCTTGGCTGTCTGGCCTCCGCACCAGATTAGGGGAGTGCGAATAGATGGCCCTCATCAGAACAAGTGCACAGCTCATGGCAAGCTATATGATCAGCCTCTGTACATCCTCCCATAGTGTCTCTTGGTAATGTTGGCATTTGAGATTTCATGCCACAGACCTCACCATTTAGATCTAGTGGCCCATATTTGCTAGATTTAGTACTACATGTACCAGCAAGTCGTGTAATTTTACGGCTATACCTTGAGCTCTTCCCTTTGACGACTTTGTAGTAAAAGCCGGTCAGTATATTTCATTCTGATTCACTGTCCGCATAGCGCAAAAGTGTAGCAAATTCTCAATTTTATTAATTGGTATAATTTATCAGTCTTCAAGGATGCCAAGATATTTTAATTCTATAGGTTTTACTGCTCATTGCCTAGATAACCAGCCACCTCTGCAGGGTCTCCTGTGCAAGCAGAGCAATGCTAACAAGCTTTTTGCTATAGAGTTTGTAAGCGCTGCCAGGACGCTTTCTGGATCCGACCAGCATTAGTGTCCGTCTTCTCTTCCTGTACTACTGAATGAAGTAAAGCTGTCTTAGCTTACAGCCCTGGAGAGCAATGACGCCACCAATTTGGACCGTCCCCAGCAAGCAAGCTCAGGTGCTCCTGACCACCAGTGATGACCCTATGGCCCTTCTGTCCGGTTGTGGTTCTTACTTTTTTTGTTTTTTATTTCCCTTTCATAAAATAGAGACAGACAGAAGATGAATGGCCGCAGTCATTTCCTTCCAGTGTGCACTTATTCACATGAGCAGCTTTCAGGTCATCATATATCTTAAATTCTGTGTCTATTGATCAGTCTCCTAGTGCTAGTAATATCCTGGCGGCCTGGAGACTTTGTGGTTGATTGCTGGTTATTGCTTTTCAAACGGCATAAAATGATCCACAAGATATAGGTTGTAATGTTTATCTAGTGCTGTTATGGGGGGTGTTTCATCTCAAAGACCCCTCTAAAAATGTGACTGATGGGGTGATGGCCCAGAGATCAGCTTTGAGTAGCCCCATCAAACAGTGGATATTGGCAGTTTAAGCTACATGTACTATTACACAAGAGCCATTTTGATGAGTGTTCCCCCGAAGCTGCAGTTGCTCACCGAGGCGGCTCTGAATTGGGGACCCTACTATGTCTATATAGAGCAGACATTTAGTGCTTATCCTCCTTTTATTTTTATTCTCAATACATTGATTGGAATGCCTGCTTATTATGTAATGTATGTTTGACAACACTTTTCTTTTGTTCTTTAGGATTTCCGCTGGATAAAGCAGTAGCTTATGCAAAGCTGAGGAATCCATTTGTTATCAATGACCTCAATTTACAATATCACATACAAGACAGGTGAGGAGTCTGTAACCATTAGGCCATGTTCACACATTCAGTATTTTACCTCAGTATTTGTAATCCGAAACCCGGAGTGGAACAATCAGAGGAAAACTATAATAGAAACGCGTCACCACTTTCTCACCCACTCCTGGTTTTGGTTTAGAAATACTGAGGTAAAAAACTCACCAAATACACAACGTGCGAACGTGGACTTAATGTTCTTCCACTGAGGATTGTGCGACATACTATTTTTTGGGGGGGGATACTTTTATTTAATTGTGAAATCCAATCAAAATCGTCTCCTAAGATCACATTAGTGAAGTCATAGGCGACCAAAACAGGTTCTCAAAGATGCTTCAACCTCTTAGAGATACGTTTCCAGAAATATGACAAAATCTAAGCAAAAAGCAGTTTTCTTATTTGCTTAGGATGTGTTTTTTTCTTTTTTCCCCTCTTTCTGTTATTAGCAGAGGGGTCTTGGTGATCTGATAGTGGTGGTCTGAGATCCTCTTCAGGATGTCCCCTCAATGCCTGTACTTGCTGCCTTTTAGATCGGTGTTTGTCGCTATGCTAAGACTAGTAAGGTGTATTATAAGCGGAATTTACACACTCCTGGGAATCCAGTTTTAGTCCTTTGTATGATATTAAAGAGCTGCTGTATTAATGACATCACTAATTCATGTCCCAGGTACAATGTGATTAGCGAGGCCAAGGAATAGCACAAGTGATTTTTCTGAGGTCGTTCTTCAGCTAATCTCGGGGGAAGCTTTTTATCAGAATCTGACCTTGACTTTACATCTGTGTGTTTTGCTAACAGGAGGGAAGTTTACAGGATCCTTAAAGATGAAGGGATTTTGCTTCCACGATATGCTGTCCTTAATCGTGATCCAAATAAACCAGATGGTATGTAATGATCGAATGATTCTGTTTTATTTATATATTATTTTTTTGCATCTGGTATAATTGTTTATTGGCTATCTAGTACATTCATTTACTGCTAGGTTAGAGATGTGGTAGCTTCTTCCTTTTTGCATAAAAAGTGGCTTTCAAAGGTAAATTGGAAAGTGATTTACCCCATGCCATGTATTTGTGGGGCAGGAATCCACTCCACATCTCTATGGAAGAACAAGTATTCAGATCTCTCATTAAAGGGACTCTGTCAGCTCAGAATGACTGTACAAACCAAGTGCATAGAATCATAGAATGTTAGAGTGGATCTCCAGGGTCATCGTGTCCAATCCTCTGCTGAATACAGGATTCAATAAACCATCTCAGACAGATGTCTGTCCAGCCTCTATTTGAAGACTTCCATTGAAGGAGAACTCACCACCTCTCGTGGCCGCCTGTTCCACTCATTGATAACCCTCACTGTCAAAAAGTTTTTTCTAATCTGTATCTTCTCACATTCAGTTTCATCCCATTGCTTCTAGTCTTTCTTTGTGCAAATGAGAATAAAGCTGATCCCTCTACAGTGTGACAGCCCTTGAGATAATTGTGTTACGTCTCCTCTCAGTCTTCTCTTTTGCAAGCTAAACATTCCAAAATCCTCTAATCGTTCCTCATAGGACATTGTTTGCAGACCGGTCACCAACCTGGTATCTCTTCTCTGAACCTGCTCCAGTTTTTGTATGTCTTTTTTTAAAATGTGGCACCCAGAAGATGCAGGTGCTCTGTGCATCATGGCGTGGCCAAACATATAAGTGCGCCTTCCCACCTGCTTGTTTTCCCTCTGTCTCCACTCTTCTGGCTCTATAAGTCTAGAGCTGTCAATCGAAGAAGTGGGGGTGGACATAAAAAATTCCTTTTTGCATGTCCATTATTTTTTTTCAGCCACTGTACTTTAATGGCTCTATATGACTGCAGACTTCTGAATCCTTTCAGTGTGTGCACTGTTTTCCAGTGTTGCCAGTGATAGCAGGCAGTCATGTGACCATAGGTAAGCAGTTTGAATACTTCCAGGTCACATTTCGACTAGACGTGCTTGGTCTCACCCAATTCACTTGTATTGAGCGAGGCCGAGCACGTCTAGTTGAGCGCATGTATGAAAACTGTATACTATCAGTCGTGTGACCGCCTGCTCTCGCTGGCAACACTGGAAATTCCTAACAGCGTGCGGTGCGCATGCAATAAGTATTCAGAAGTCTGTAGTCCCTAGAGAGACTGCACACTTTCACCACAAGACCAGACAACCCCTTTAAATATAGAAAGTGTTGCTTTTTTCCTTTCCAGACTTTGAGTGAACAAAACTGTTTTTGATAAAATATTTCCAGCTAAAAATAACCTCAGAAAATTATGACAGAGCACAAGAGATGTTGGCAGTTATGCAGTGGGGCAGTGTTCACATTTACCTTTTTGGAGCTGATCATACGAGATGGCTGTCAGTAGGCGGCTAATTGTCCTGATTCCACCATTATCATGTGCCCTCATCTCTGAGCAAGGGGAGACAGAGATGCTGATGTCAGACAACTTTGACATTTGCATCTCTCACAGCAATATAGCATGAGGAATGCTGAGATCTGGCATGCCCAGTCCCTCTTTGGCTGGTCATGCTGAAATCAAAGCATTCAGTTAACATTCATGTTATATGTGTGGGCATCTTTATGAACCATGTGCATTATAGGAGCTCGGATAAGATGTTAGCGATGTCTGTTGACAAGTGTATGGTTAGTTTCCAATAAGAATTGCAGAAACTCTGTTAGCACAAACGGACTGTTCAAACCCATCTGCTTCATTCCATCCATCTCCTCCCCCCTCTCTCCCCATCCTCTCGATCCTCTAAAGCCAGAGCCATGAATCAGAGTAGAGCGGAGATGAATGAAAATAAGCAGATGGGAAAGTGCTCTGACCTGTTTGGCTGTGTCGGGTGTGCGTGAAGCGCCTGTGCTATGTTTGAACAGTTATTTTGTACTGACAGACTCCCTTTAGTGTAGAATCTGATTCGGGTTCAGCCTGAGATGCGTATGTGGATGTTATACTTACAGTGGCATGTAAAAGTTTGGGCACCCCTGGTCAAAATTACTGTTAGGCTGCGTGCCCACGATGTGGATTTAATGCGTTTCCACGGCACCATTTCCACCGCGAAAACGCATTAAAAACACATGTTAAGTTGTCTGCCATGTTTCCCAATGATAATCCGCATGTGCTGTGCACATGCTGCGGAAATTTTATCATTGCGGAAAAATCTGCAGCACAACCATTAATTTTGCGGAATCGCAGCGTTTTAGCTGTCATTGGCTTGCACTGGACCGCATAATATCCGCATGGCTACACATGCACATGCGGATATTATGCAATTCAATGCGCGGATGGTACCCGGGTCTGGAGAAGAGGAGACTCCCCTCCAGACCCGAGTACCATAGTACCTGTAGTTTAAAAAAATAATTAAAATAAAAAATGTACTCACCTTTTGATGGCAACCTGTCTGCTCCCGGCGGTGCTGCTGGCTCTTCGGCTGCTCGTGGTGGTAAAAGGACCTTCCATGACATCATTTAGTCATGTGACAGGTCACGCTGACATCGGCGGTCGCGTGACCTGTCACCTGACTAAATTACGTCATGGAAGGTCCTTTTACGCCGCCGAAGACACCGAACGCACCGGAGAAGGAGACCGGGGGCCATCGGAAGATATGTATAATGTTTATTTTTTTTTCACCATTTTTATTCTTTTTTTTTTTTTAATTTATTTATTTATTTATTTTTTTTACTGTTGATGCTGGATTTGCAGCATCGGAACTTGGTCACACTATATAAATCCATGCCGGTTGCATGGATTTATTTAGTGTGACCAAGTTGTCAAGCACTTTTCCAAGTGTTGCTAAAATCGATTTGGAAAAGCGCTTGAGAAAACGCATGCAAAATCGCATGTAAAAACGCTTCACAAACGCTTCTACCTGGCAGAAAAAAAAACGCATGCGGATTTTACACCAGGGAGATGCAGAAACGCTCCGCAGCATTTCTGCATCGTGGGAACTTATTGTGTAACAGTTAAGCAAGTTGAAGATAAAATGATCTCTAAAAGGCCTAAAGTTAGATGACAAATTTCCTTGGTATTTTAGGGGAAAAAAATAGCCATTTTTTACATTTTAAAAATTACATAAAGGAAAATGGGCCGATGCAAAAGTTTGGGCACCGTTGGAGATTTGTGACGCAGATAACTTTGACAAAGGTGTCAGATCTTAATTAGCCTGTTAGGGTTATGGCTTGTTCACTGTCATCATTAGGAAAGGCCAGATGTTAATTTCCCAGCTTTATAAAAACCCAGCTTCCTCTAACCTTGTGCCAAACACAGCAGCCATGGGTTCATCTAAGCAGCTGCCTAGCACTCTGAAAATGAAAATGGTGGAGGCCCACAAAGCAGGAGAAGGCTATAAGAAGATAGCAAAGTGCTTTCAGTTTGCCCTTTCCTCAGTTTGAAATGTAATTAAGAAATGGCAGTTAACAGGAACAGTGGAGGTGAAGATAAGGTCTGGAAGACAAAACAAATTTCAGTGAGTGCTGTTCGTAGGATTGCTAGAGAGGAAAATCAGAAACCTCCCCTTGACTGCGAAAGACCTACCAAAAGATTTAGCAGACTCTGGAGTTGTGGTACATTGGTAACACCTGTACAAATATGGCCTTCATGGAAGAGTCATGAGAAGAAAACCTCTCCTGCTTCCTCACCATAAAATTCAGCGTCATAAATATTCAAAAGAACATCTAAACAAGCCTGATGCATTTTGGAAACAAGTCCTGTGGACTGATGATGTTAAAAATAGAACTCATTGGCCACAATGATCAAAGGTATGTGTGGAGATAAAAGGGCACAGAATTTCAGGAAAAGAACATCTCGCCAACCATTAAGGGGGTGGATCAATCATGTTTTGAGGTTATGTTGCATCCAATAGCAGGGGGAACATTTCACAGGTAGAGGGAAGAATGGATTCAATGAGATTTCAACAAATTCTTGATGCAAACATAACATCATCGGTAAAAAAGCTGAAGTTAAAAAGATGATGGCTTCTGCAAATGAATAAGGATCCTAAACGCATCAAAATCCACAACAGACTACCACAAAAGACACAAGCTGAAGGTTTTACATTGGCCCTCACAGTCCCCTGATCTGAACATCTTCAACTTTGGAAATCTGTGGCTAGACCTCAAAATGGCAGTGACCCAAGAATCTCACAGAACTAGAAGAATTTTCCAAGGAAGAATGGATGAAAATCCCTCCAAGAAGAATTGAAAAAAACGTTTGCAAGCTGTGATACTTTCAAAAGTGGGTGCGACTAGGTACTAACCATGCAGGGTGCCCAAACATTTGCATCGGCCCATTTTTTTCAATACGCCTTCCACGACAGCATTGGAGGATGTTGTCCACGCCCTATTGGGGGACAGGAACACAGAGAGATTAAAAGCCCCTCCCCACCGTCAATCCCCAGTGTTTTCCTGTCCCCCTTGGGGCATTGAGAGATCCCGCAGTGCTGTCAGGCCGGCAGGGCAGCGCTGTTTGTTCCTACCTGTGTGCCGGGCAGTGGTCGGTCGGGGTGCTCCCTCCTCCCTCCTTGCTGCTCCCCCTTGGGGGACCACCCTGCGCCCCACTGAGGGTAAAGCAAGCCGGGGGATCATTCATGCTGGAGTGCGGTTGCCGCGCGCGCCGGATGTGACGTCGCCACATTAATACACACACAACGCGTTTCGGTGGACACAGCCACCATCACCTGATGAAGGTGGCTGTGTCCACCGAAACGCGTTGTGTGTGTATTAATCAGTCCTTTTAATATTTTTGCCCTGTTATTGGCACTCTGGTACCGCTGTTCATATTCACTGATTGTCCTTTTCCCCCTGTTGGGGTACGGTAGAGCTGCCTTTAATCTATTGTTTTTTCACCTGTGGGAGCAATTTAATTAAAATTACTACCCTGGTTTTCCAAGCTGCGCTGCCTTAACCCCTCCGGAACGCTGCCGGGGGTGTTGGTGAAGCTGGGCGTCTATCTCGGCATTACATGCTACTAACCTGACCACGTGATATACCACCAAGAGATAAGGATCTGTGAACGCCGCTGGAAATAGATGACAGCCACCAACAGAGCGGAGCTTGTGGAGCTTTACACTGGGGTTGTGCAGAGGTGCACAACTTCATAAGGTTAGTAGCCATCCCCACACCCCTCTACAAATTGCAATACTGAGTCACCCATTGCGCCTTGTTCTCTCCTCTCTTTACATCTATGGACGCTAGTGGCTCAGCCTCTGATGATTTTGAGGAATTGGCGTCTGTGGGGCCTGCCAAAGCAATCGAAACCGGTAGATATTATTTTTCCTCGGACAACTTAGAGGAACTACTGGACGCTGTTAGAGGCACTATGGGGCTGGAAGAAGTGGAGGTTCCCTGTTCTGTTCAGGACGAGATGTTTAGGGGTCTTAAAACCAAAAAACAGACTGGTTTTCCAGTCCATGAGGTAATTAGGGATCTCATCCAACAGGAATGGGAGTCCCCGGAAAATCGCCTCTCCACCCCTTCGGAATTAAAACATAGGTTTCCGTTAGAGGGTGATGGTTCTGAATGGGAAATCCCCAAAGTAGACATCCAGGTGGCTAGGGTAGTGAAAAAAACCTCACTTCCCTTTGAGGACTTGTCCCAATTTAAAGGATCCTTTGGACCGCAAAATGGAAAGCGTTCTTAAAAAATCATGGGAAACCTCCTCTGCCTCTCTTAAAGTCAATATTTCCTCGACTTGTGTGGTCAGATCCCTCTTCAAATGGCTGACCCAACTGGAGGAACATCTGTCTCAGGGCACGTCCAGGGCAGACCTACTTGACTCCATCCCTCTCCTTAAAAAAGCCACAGGGTTCTTAGCGGACGCCTCGGCTGAGTCAGTCCGTATCGCGGCTAGGGCAGCTGTCCTGTCCAATACTGCCCGCCGTGCACTATGACTCAAAACATGGAGTGGGGACGTCGCCTCTAAAGTCAAGCTCTGTTCCATTCCATTCCAAGGAAAATATGTATTTGGCCCAGCCCTGGATGAAATCCTGGAAAAGGCCTCGGACAGGAAGAAAACACTTCCTGAACAGAAACAGGCTAAGAAGCGTTCCTTTTGGCCTTCCCAAAGTCACCCCTCACAGTACAGAGGAAAGGGAAAATCTGGGCGCTGGAGCTATCCCAAAGGCGGCAAGGGTCGCAACATCCTTGTACCCCAGCAACAACACCAGCAACAGGACCGACAATGACTTGGTCCGTGTAGGGGGGCGACTTTCGAATTTCTTTCCCCAGTGGCAGGCAATATCTTCCTGCCAGTGGATCCTCAATACCATCAAGGAGGGTCTTTTATTGGAATTCGAGAGTCGCCCCCCTCAGATCCTGAGGGTCACGTCCCTTCCCTCTCGGGGGGGTTCAGGATCTCCTATCAGTCGCCCTAAAAAACCTTCTGGATTCGGGAGTGGTGTCTCTAGTTCCCCCTGGTCAGGAGGGGACCGGTCACTACTCAAAAATATTCCTAATACGGAAGCCATCAGGGACCCCACGCATCATAATCAATCTGAAGTCCCTAAACCATCACATCAAATATCGACGTTTCAAGATGGAGTCTATAAAATCAACTATTCCCCTAATAGGGAAAGACTTTGTCATGGCAACTATAGATTTAAAGGATGCGTACTACCATGTGCCGATTCATCAGTCCCACAGAAAGTTCCTGCGGTTTGCAGTCCTCAGGGACAATAGAACAGTCCACTACCAGTACAACGTACTGCCTTTCGGCATCTCTTCAGCACTCTTTCGGGTGTTTACGAAGATCATGGCAGAAGTCATCGCACTCATCCAGAAACAGGGCGTGTGCATAATTCCATACTTGGACGACATGTTGATTGTCGCTCCCTCAGTAGCGGCTCTCAATCTTCACGTCTCTATAACCTTAAGAACCCTACGGTCTCTGGGTTGGATTCCAAACCTAAAAAAATCGGAACTCCTCCCTTCACCAAAGAGAAAATTCCTAGGTGTATCTCTGGACTCCAACAAACAGATGTCCTTTCTACCATTGGAGCATCAGACAGCTCTCAGATCCAAAATCTTAAATTTCAGACACCAAGAGAATCCCACGTTGAGAGCGACAATGTCTGTATTGGGGGTCTATGACAGCCTGTATCCAATCGGTGTTGTGGGCCCAGGCCCACTCAAGGCCTCTCCAGGATCATATCTTAAGATCCTGGAACAGACAAAGGGACTCACTAAACAAACGGTGCAGGACCCCCGGTCGGATAAAAACTTCTCTTTTTTGGTGGCTAAGCTCCCGAAATCTTCAGAGGGGGGTTTCTTGGACCCAGGACCCTCTGATTACAATAACTACTGACGCCAGTCTACGAGGCTGGGGAGCTATGGTGGCCCAGATTCCCTTTCAAGGCAGATGGAGTCCCGAGATCAGTGCCAGATCTTCCAATTTCAGGGAGCTAATGGCGGTAGAAAAAACGCTCAGAGCGGCAGTCGGCTTAATCCAGGGTTCTCGCATCAAGATTCTCTCGGACAACATGACCACAGTTGCCTTCCCTCGTCATCAAGGAGGTACGAAGGTACACAGCCTAAAACAGATTGCAGGCCGAATATTTTTTGGGGCAGAACGTCATCTATCACTCTCAGCAATCCACCTGAAAGGCTCAAACAACGTCCAAGCAGACTTTCTAAGCAGGGAAGATATCTAAGCAGGGAAGATATCCAGCCAGGAGAATGGAGCCTGAATCCTCAGATCTTCCAGTCGCTGGTAGCCAAATTGGGTCTCCCTGAGGTAGTTCTCTTTGCCAGTCGGTCAAACACAAAACTTCCCTTCTTCTTTTCCTTGGACAGACGAGACAAGGCCATGAGTTTGGATGCATTAGCCCATCCTTGGCATTTCAGGCTGGTCTATGCGTTTCCTCCGATACCGCTGATAGCAAGAACCATCCAGAAAGTCAGGATAGAGAGAGTGGCGACAATTCTGGTGGCCCCTCTATGGCCCAAAAGGCCTTGGTTCGGGGCTATCAACGAACTTTGCCTAGAGGGTCCGGTAATACTACCACAAGTCAGCAATCTTCTCTCTCAAGGGCCCCTGTTCCATCCCAATCCTCAGTGGCTAAACCTGGTAGCATGGTTACTGAAGCCAAGGTCTTAAGATCCAAAGGTCTCTCGGAAGAAGTTATAAAAACTCTTCAACAGAGTAGGAAACCAGTAACCAACGCGATATATGGCAAAATATGGAAAAAATTCCTATCATGATACGCTCTGGATATTCCTGACACCTCACACCCCAACATTGCTCGGATCCTTGATTTTCTGCAGAGTGGATTGGAATTGGGTCTCATACCTAGCACTCTTAAGGTGCAGATTTCAGCCCTAAGTTCCATATTCGACCAAGATTTAGCCTCTCATAGGTGGATCAAGAGATTCATAACTTAAGCACTCAGGCTTCACCCAAAAATTCAGTCTCCGGTCCCATCCTGGGATCTAAATGTGGTGCTCAAGGGTTTAACCCTCTCTCCCTTCTTGACCCTATCCTCTAGCTCAATACAGACTCTCTCTCATAAGACTGCCTTCTTAGCAGCCATCACTTCAGCCCGGAGAGTAGGAGAACTTCAGGCCCTTTCTATCAGGGAACCTTACATGAACGTGACCGAAGATGGTATTACGCTTCGCCTGGACCCTTCCTTTCTCCCAAAGGTAGTTTCGGACTTCCATCGTTCCCAGGAAATCATCCTTCTCTCCTTCTGCCAGAATCCTTCCAATCCAAAGGAAGCAGAGTTCCACCTCCTAGATGTCCGAAGAGTTGTTCTCTATTATCTTCAACAAACTGAGTCTTGGAGATTGGATGGAAATCTATTTATACAACACTCAGGGCAGAACAGAGGAAGGAAGGCGGCCAAGTCCACTATAGCAAACTGGATCAAAAAGGCAATTGGGGAAGCTTATAGCAATCAACAAATGAATCCACCGATTACATTAAAAGCTCATGCTACCAGATCCACATCAACTTCATGGGCCGAAAGAGCGGGCGCTTCTACTGAGCAGATTTGCAGGACAGCTACATGGTCTTCCCTTCATACGTTCTCTAAACATTATAGATTAGACTTATCATCCACTAGGGATTTAGCCTTTGGTAGGAAAGTCCTACAAGTTGTTGTCCCTTCCTAATGAAATATCGTTGGTATTCCTCCAATGCTGTCGTGGAAGGCGTATTGAGAAAATAGAATTGGTCCTTACCGGTAATTCGGTTTCTAGAAGCCTTCCACGACAGCACGAATTTCCCTCCCTATGGATTCCATATAACTGTCAGGTAACCATTTTTCCAGGTGATCTTGGTAAACACTGGGGATTGACGGTGGGGAGGGGCTTTTAATCTCTGTGTTCCTGTCCCCCAATAGGGCGTGGACAACATCCTCCAATGCTGTCGCGGAAGGCTTCTAGAAACCGAATTACCGGTAAGGACGAATTCTATTTTTCCTTTGCCATTTTTAAAATTTAAAAGATATATATATATATATATATATAGGCTAATATACAAAGGAAATGTGTCATTTTAAACTTCAGACCTTTTAGAGACCATTTCATCTTCAACTTGCTTAACTGTTCACAATAACATTAATTTTGACCAGAGGTGCCCACACTTTTACATGCCACTGTATGTATAGCAATATAGGATGTGTATATATTTATTACCTGTAAGAAAGTGACTATTTGCTTGTGTATTGCTGTATAACTTGTTGAACACCTGACACATTATAGCTGCCCTTTCCGCATTCTGCGCATTTCCAGCCTGCATGTTACCTTTTGTTGTTACGTGCTGTTCCTGATGTTTCTCTGCTTTCGTTCACTGCAGGGATGCTGGGTAATGAATGTATGTTGACTGTAACAAGGGAATTACTCCATAAAGTCAATCTCTTCACAAAGCGACTGTGACTAGTTATTGTATAAACACAGATTACTTTCTTTTTTTTTTTTTACTTTAATCTCTTCTTGTTTGGCGATGATGCCTGACTTTTCTTTGGTACCAATCTCCATTGACATCAGCCAATTTCCATATTCATAAGTGTTCACAACACGTCCATAAAGACTCAGTTTTATTAGGAAAACATTAAAAAATTTGTCCACATGCCAATTCACTGGTTGCTATGCAACACACAAGCGTTCCTGCATCACTGGGGAGAAGCCATCATACTTCATAACAGAATGCATACAACAGGTAATAGAAGGATGGGCCTAAAAATGGTAAAAAGATTAGGACTAACCTATATTGGGTTATTGTCCTTGGATCTCCATCTTCCAATGGATAGAGAACTTCTGTTGGGGTGATTTGCTAGGTTCCCTCACAATTTGCAGACCTTCACGGTTGACCTTCATAGACCCGCACATGGGTATGGCTGTACCTGGTACCATGGCGTGAATGAATAGGACGGAGCTGCAGTACCAAATTCTGCTGCCCCAATGGACCATCCACTGCACCTGCTGCTAACCCCTCATTCTGTTAATCAGCTGGGATTGTGCTCCCACCAATTGGTGTTTTTTTTTTTTATCCTTACATCAGGCAATCAGTAGATAAGATGGGGGACACTGTTAATACTGATATTGGGGTATCTTATGTAGGTTATTCCGGGAGATCGGACAAACGGAACAGAATATCTGCTATAATATAAAGCTGAACTTATACATGAAGTATATTGATTGTCAAACTGTTATTTTTTTTATCATTTACATGCCAGGCCTTTATTTTTTAAAATGACCTTTTAGTTGATTGGTTAATGACTGAATTAATTTTGACCTTAATGACCAGGCCAAATTTTTTAAGTCTCACCAGTGTCACTTCATATGGTAAGAACTCTGGAACGCCTCAACGTATCTCAGTGATTCTGAGATTTTTTTCATGACACATTGTACTTTGTTGTAAATTTAGGTCGATATGTTTTGCGTTTGTGAAAATATCGGAATTTTGGTGGAAAATTTTGAAAAATTCACAATTTAAAAAAATTAAATTTTTATATCCTTAACCAAGTTAGTCATGTTATACAAAATAATTAGAATTAGATAATTAGAAAACCTGTTTCTTTAGGGACCTATATTCAGATTTAAATGGACTTTGAGGAGCCTATATATTGGAAACTCCCCAAAAGTGATACCATTTTAAAAACCACACCCCTCAACTACTTCAAAATTTCTGGCAGGAAATGTTTTATCCATTTCTCCTAAATTCAAGGATACCCCATATGTGGTCAAAAAACTGCTGTTTGTCACATGGCAGGGCTCGAAAAGGAAAGAGCGCTATTTGATTTTTGGCACATAAATTTGTCTGGTCTTTTCTGTGGTAACATATGGATGCAAAACCTGTAAATTAAGTGTGCTCTCCCTGATACAATAATGCCAAACATGTGGCCACTTACTTTGGTTTAGGCACAGTGGGGCTCAGAAGGAGGGGAGCATTTGGATTTGGGAGTGCAGATGTCAATGGATTTTGAGGGGGTGGGAGCTATGTCACTTATCCAGAGTCTTTATTCTACCAGTAACTTGGGAACCCCTGTATTTTCAGTGACCGATAATAGATCTGATTTGGGGCTGGTTTTGTGCGGGATAAGTTAAGGTTTTTATTGGTAACATTTTGGAGCACATAACATTTTTTATGATGGCTTTCAGTATAAGGCTGGGATCACAGTCTTGTGTTCTATGCTTAGCACGTACGTCGTCGTTTCCTGGTAAATCCCACAAAAATGTGATTCGGACAAAACCCTTATGACCGAACCACACTCCATAATGGGGCAGATGGAGACAATTTGGACTCCTTTTGATGTTTGTTCTAGTTGTATCCATCTTTGTAGGCACACTTGTGCGCTTAAAAGACGCCTACAATAATGGGACACTGCCAGAACACAGACCAGTCCAAAGTGTCTCCATCTTCCTCATAGGTGAGTGGTTCCATCGGAGCTTTCATCTGAATTTACTCAGAAACCCTAACGTAAGCGCTCAGCGGGAGAGCACATGATAAATGTGAGCCGAGCCTTGTTCTGTTTTTTGGGAGGCGGAATGAACTAATAGACAACAGTACAAGAATAGTTCTTATTTGTATTATTGTGCAGTTCATCATGAGGTATAAGTGATCAGATGTCCTTATTCTTTGAGTCAGTGCGATTACAGAGATACCAGATTTATACTGTATATATAAATAGTTATATGAAAAAGTTTGGACACCCCTATTAATCTTATTGTTTTATAAAAATTGGTGTTTTTGCAACAGCTATTTCAGTTTGATATATGTAATAACTGTTGTACACAGTAATGTTTCTGCCTTGAAATGAGGTTTATTGTACTAACAGAAAATGTGCAATCTGCATTCAAACAAAATTTGACAGGTGCATAAGTATGGGCACCTCACCAGAAAAGTGACATTAATATTTAATAGATCCCCCTTTTGCAAAAATAACAGCCTCTAGTCTCTTCCTGTAGCTTTTAATGAGTTCCTGGATGAAGGTATTTTTGACCATTCCTCTTTACAAAACAATTCCAGTTCAGTAAAGTTTGATGGTCGCCGAGCATGGACAGCCTTCTTCAAATGATCCCACAGATGTTCAATGATATTCAGGTCTGGGGACTGGGATGGCCATTCCAGAACATTGTAATTGTTCCTCTGCATGAATGCCTGAGTAGATTTGGAGCGGTGTTTTGGATCATTGTCTTGCTGAAAGATCCATCCCCTGCGTAACTTCAACTTTATCACTGATTCTTGAACATTATTGTCAAGAATCTGCTGATACTGAGTGGAATCCATGCATCCCTCAACTTTAACAAGATTCCCGGTGCCGGCGTTGGCCACACAGCCCCAAAGCATGATGGAACCTCCACCAAATTTTACTGTGGGTAGCAAGTGTTTTTGTTGGAATGCTGTGTTTTTTTGCCGCCATGCATAACGCTTTTTTGTATGACCAAACAACTCAATCTTGGTTTCATCAGTCCACAGGACCTTCTTCCAAAAAGAAATTGGCTTCTCCAAATGTGCTTTTGCATACCTCAGCCGAATCTGTTTGTGGTGTGCTTGCAGAAACGGCTTCTTTCGCATTACTCTCCCATACAGCTTCTCCTTGTGCAAAGTGCGTTGTATAGTTGACCGATGCACAGTGACACCATCTGCAGCAAGTTGATGCTGCAGCTCTCTGGAGGTGGTCTGAGGATTGTCCTTGATTGATCTCACCATTCTTCTTCTCTGCCTTTCTGATGTTTTTCTTGGCCTGCCACTTCTGGCCTTAACAAGAATTGTCCCTGTGTTCTTCCATTTCCTTACTATGTTCCTCACCGTGGAAACTGACAGGTTAAATCTCTGCGACAGCTTTTTGTATCCTTCCCCTGAACAACTATGTTGAATAATCTTTGTTTTCAGCTCATTTGACAGTTGTTTTGAGGAGCCCATGATGCCACTCTTCAGAGGAGATTCAAACAAGAGAACAACTTGCAAGTGGCTACTTTAAGTAGCTTTTCTCATGATTGCATACACCTGGCTCTGAAGTTCAAAGCTCAATGAGGTTACAAAACCAAAAAAAGTGCTTTAGTAAGTCAGTAAAAAGTAGGTAGGAGTATTTAAAACAAGAAAATGATAAGGGTGCCCATACTTATGCACCTGTCAAATTTTGTTTGAATGCAGATTGCACATTTTCTGTTAGTACAATAAACCTAATTTCAAGGCAGAAACATTACTGTGTCCAACAGTTATTACATATATCAAACTGAAATAGCTGTTGCAAAAACACCAATTTTTATAAAACATTAAGCTTAAGATTAATATGGGTGCCCAAACTTTTTCATATAACTGTATATAAATAAATATATACTGTACATTTTTTCTGTTTTCTTTTTTATATATATAAAAAAAAAGAAAAAAAATTGTCTCTATGCTGAGAGCTATAACTGTTTAACTTTTTTTGGTAAGCAGATACACACATGGTCAAAATTGTTGGTACCCCTTGTTTAATGAAAGAGAAACCCACATTGGTCACAGAAATAACTTGAATCTGACAAAAGTAATAAATTAAAAATCTATGAAAATGAACAAATGAAAGTCACATTGCTTTTCAACCCTGCTTCCACAAAATGTAAAAAAAAAAATTCAACTCATGAAATAGGCCTGGACAGAAATGATGGTACCCCTGAAAATAATGTGACAAAAGGGACATGTTAAATCAAGTTGTGTCCACTAATTAGCATCACAGGTGTCTACAGTTTTGTATTCAGTCAGTGGGTCTGTATATAGGGCTACATATACTCACTGTGCTGTTTGGTGAGATGGTGTGTACCACACTCAACATAGGCCAGAGGAAGCAAAGGAAAGAGTTGTCTCAGGAGAATAGAAAGAAAATTATAGACAAGCATGTTAAAGGTTATAAGACCATCTCCAAGCAGCTTGATGTTCCTGTGGATACAGTTGCACATGTTATTCAGAAATTTAAGATGCATGGGACTGTATCCAACCTCCCTGGACATGGCCGCTGGAAAATTGATGACAAATCAAAAAGACGGCTAACACCAATATTAACAACAGAGGCAAGGATAACTTCTAAAGAGATTAAAGGTGAACTTCAAGCTCAAGGAACATCAGTGTCAGATCACACCATCCGTTGTTGTTTGATCCAAAGTGTACTTCATGGGAGATAACCAAGGAGAACACTATTGTTGAAAAAAACATAAAGCCAGACTGGAATTTGCCAAACTACATGTTGACAAGCCACAAAGCTTCTGGGAGAATGTTCTATGGACAGATGAGACAAAAATGGAAGTTTTTGGCAAGGCACATCAGCTCTATGTTCACAGACGGAAAAATAAAGCATATCAAGCAGGGCTGTGGAGTCGGAGTTGGTTTTGGTTGGAGTCTGAGTCAGTAGAAATGTACCGACTAGTGTTGAGCGATACCTTCCGATATCGGGAAATATCGGATCGGATTGGATCGGACCGATACCCCAAAAGTATCGGATATCGCCGATTCCGATACCGGAAACCAATGCAAGTCAATGGGACAGAAATATCGGAATGAAAATAAACCCTTTCTTTCCTTGTAGGTTAATTCTACATGAAGGAAAGCAACTAAGAATAATGTAGAATGTATTGGGGGAGGTGGGGGAGACAATAAAGGCATAGAGGTTTAGCCCAATCAAATGGAATTGCAGGAATTAATATTTTTTTTTAAGACATTCTGAGTTACGGAAATATTGACTATGTTAAGTATTTTTATGTTTTGTCAGATATTTATGTTTCACTACTTCCATGCTCTTCACCTTCTTTTTTACTTCTCTCACACTTTCTCCTTCATCATCCTCAGCATCGGCATCTTTTTCATCAACTTCTTCTTCACCTTCTTCATCTTCTTCTTCACCTTCTTCGTATTATTCTTTTTTTTTACATTCTTCATATTCTTCTTATTCAACTATTATTATTCTTTTTCATATTCTTCTTCTTCATCATATTCTTATTTGTGACAGGCATTCCTGTAGTTGTTATCTATAAAAGTTTGAAGATTACACCTTTCGTTCTGCCTGTCACAAAAGATTTACAACAGGATTTGTCCGCGTTCAGTTTGGCCTGCAGCAGCAGGTCTTTTCCAGGGGCATCACGAGGAGGAACGGACTCACCCCCATACACTGCTTAGTCCTCTTCTGCTTATAATTTAGATATTATCTTTTGCTCAGATTTTTAGTCTTATGCTTAATGTTCTTCCGCTTTTTGTTCTGCAGCTTCTTGTACTTCTGCTTCTTGGTTTTCTGTCTCTTGTTCTTCTGTATCTTGGTGGTTGTCTTCTCTTCTTTGTCCTCTTGGTCAACTTCTTCAGGGTCATCTTCTTGGTCTTCTTCGGGGTCCTCGTCTTCGGGGTCCTCGTCTTCGGGGTCCTCGTCAGGGAGATCCAGAGTGATTACCCAGAACCATTTCAAAAAGCTTGAACTTGGAAATGTAGCAGAAGGTAAAAGAAGGCTGAGGAACTACTGAGGACCAGCTGACAGTACTGGAACCCGGATGGGTAGTAGAAGGTACAAGAGCAAATGGAACTAACTAGGACCAGCTGACGGTACTGGAACCCGGATGGGTAGCAGAAGGTACAAGAGCCAATGGAACTACCGAAGACCAGCTGACGGTACTGGAACTCGGTTACTAAGCAGGAGGTACCTGTGCCAGAAAGCACTACCAAGGACCAGCAGACGTTGGTGGAACTTGGATACCGAGAAGGAGGCACCTAAGCCAAAGGCACTGCCGACAACCAGCTGATGGTACTGGAACCCGGATGGGTAGCAGAAGGTACCCATGTAAAAAAAAGTTTCAAGGCCGTGAGCCGGCCGCAGTTACCAAAACCCACAGTCCTACAGGGGGTGCTTGTCCTATCGGCACTATGGAACCAGCCTTCATTGCCAGATCCCGCAGCCCACATAGGAGTCACCTAAACTGCAGGCACCATAGACTCTGCTAACCCGACCGCAACACGACAGGACAATGCATTGGAGGCAAAGTGACGTTGACACTACCCGGAAACAGCTGGTGTGCTGGAACCAGGCTGGGCAGGAGGGAGTACTCGTGCCAAAGACACTGCTGGGAAACAGCTGGCGGTGCTGAAACCCAGGGTAAATACTAAAAACAGAGTGGAGCCAGAGGCGTAATTGGAGCAACTTTAAAATCTGTAGTAGTGTGAATGTGGACAGAGCCGGAGAATTTGCCAGACACACAGCTGGGGATCAGCTGACGTTACTGAACCCCAATAACACTGGAGCAAGCGTTGACTGTGCAGACGGCACTTCTGAGCAGCAACTAGCGGTATTGGAGCCCAGGGTAAATTCTAAAAACAGAGGAGCCAGAGGTGTAATTGGAGCAAGTTTTAAATCAGTAGTACAGTGGATGTGGACAAAGCAGGAGAATTTGCCGGACACACAGCTGGGGATCAGCTGACGTTACTGAACCCCAATAACACGGCAGCAAGTGTTGACTGTGCAGACGGCACTTCTGAGCGCCAACTGGCGGTGTTGGAGCTCAGGGATTACAGTTCAGGTGGTAGAAACATGAACACAACAGGAGACCTGGATACTGTTGCCAACCAATTATTTATTCTGGAAGAGGACTGGCAAATTCATGAGAGATCCAGGCCTTGTTCATTTTGAGAAAAGTAAGCCGGTCAACGTTATCGGAGGATAGTCGCATGCGACGGTCTGTTAGTACACCACCTGCGGCACTAAAGATGCGTTCCGATAATACACTAGCAGAAGGGCAAGCTAGCACCTCCAATGCATACTGACTAAGCTCTGGCCATGTATCCAGCTTACAGACCCAAAACTTGAAGGGAGAAGAGCCATCTGGGAGTACACTGAGAGGGCAAGACATGTAGTCTGTCACCATCTGACGGAAACGTTGCCTCCTGCTGACTGGAGCCGTCTGTGATGGTGTAGACATTTGTGGCGGCGGAGACACAAAACTTTGCCACATTTGGGCCATACTGGTCTTGCCTTGTGCTGAGGCGCTGCTTCTACTCCCTCTTTGTGCGGAGCTTCCTCCACTGCCTCGACGCACTGAGCTGCTTTGTAAAGCACTAGCAGCACTGCTCTCGGTTGGAATGGAGAACATGATGGAATGCACCAGTGCATCTTGGTACTCCCACATTTTACGCTCCCGGTTCAACGGTGTTATGAGGCTTTGTAAGTTGTCCCGGTAGCGAGGATCTAGGAGGGTGGACACCCAATAATCAGCCGTGTTGAGAATGTGGGCGATGCGGCGGTCGTTTCTCAGGCACTGCAGCATGAAATCAACCATGTGCTGCAGACTGCCAACTGGCCAAGAAACGCTGTCCCCTGCTTGAGGCGTGATCTCTGCCTACTCTGCATCACCCCACCCTCGCTCTAGATACTGACTACTAGAGCATTGTGTACCTCCCTCCTCTGGACAGATGTCTTCCTCATCCATTGACTCATCCTCATCCTCCTCACAAAGTGTCCCCTGCCTAGGCCTTTGTGAGGAACCACGTTGCGCAGACTGTAGAGAAGCAGATGGCATTTGTGACTCCTCATCCTCCACCTCTTCCAAAACCTCGTACCTTAGTGCTTGCAGTGTTTTTTCAAGCAGGCAGATAAGGGGGATAGTCATGCTGACTAGTGCATCATCTGCACTCGCCATCCGCGTGGAATAAACGAAGGCACGCAAAACGTGGCAAATGTCCTTCATGGAGGCCCACTCAGTGGTGGTGAAGTGTGAACGGCGCACACTGCGACTTGTTTGCGCCTGCTGCAGCTGGTACTCCATTACTGCTGCCTGCTGCTCACACAACCTCTCCAACATATGTAACGTTGAATTCCACCTGGTGGGTAGGTCACATATGATGCGATGTTCCGGAAGACGTAATCGGTGCTGCAGAGCTGCAATGCATGATCTTGCGTTGCTGGAACGCCGCAAGTGAGCGCCCTTTATGCGGACCTTGTGAAGCAGTGCATCAAGATCCGGATAGTCCCTCAAAAAACTCTGCACGACCAAGTTGAGCACATGTGCCAGACATGGGATGTGAGTGAGGTTGCCTAGGCCCAGAGCTGCCACCAGATTTCGGCCATTGTCACACACTACCATGCCTGGCTGGAGATTCGCTGGCACAAACCACACGTCGCTCTGCTGCTTGATGGCATTCCAGAGCTCCTGCGCTGTGTGGCTTCGATTCCCCAAAGAAATTAATTTTAATACGGCCTGTTGACGTTTGGCCACGGCTGTGCTCATATCGGTCATCATAACAGGTAACCGTCGATGTGGAGGTAGACCGTGACGGCTCCTGCAGCGCTGATTCAGAGGAACTGGAGTATGAGCAGGAGTCAATGTGTACAGACGGGATTCCTGCAATCCTTGGAGTTGGCAGAACACGTACAGCGCCACTCTCAAGATCTGTACCCGGCTCCACAACATTTACTCAATGGGCAGTGAGGGAAAGGTATCGTCCCTGTCCATGCTTACTGGTCCACGCATCGGTGGTCAGGTGGACCTTGCTACTGACGGCGTTTTGTAGTGGATGTTTAATTTTTCCCTCCACATGATGTTGCAGGGCAGGGACTGCTTGCCTGCTGAAATAAAAGCGGCTGGGCACGTTGTATTGTGGGACTGCCAATGCCATAAAGTTACGGAAGGTGTCAGTCTCCACCAGCCTGAATGATAGCATTTCAAGGGCCAGTAGTTTAGCAATGCCAGCATTCAGAGCCTGTGCTCGGGGGTGGTTTGCCGAGTATGGGCGCCTTTTCTCCCATGCCTGTGCTAACGATGGCTGTAGACTGGCCTGGGAGTGTGAGGATGACTGGGAAAGTGGTGCTGTGGGTGGAATTACACTGTGTCTCTGTACAACAGTGCCAGAGATTCTTCCATGGCGATCCTGTGAGGAAGCCAAACCAGCTGTGTGTGAGCTGGAGGAAGAGGCTACAACACGAGCTGAAGAGGTGGTAGGTGGCGCTGTAGGTTGGCCTAGGTCTTCAGTGTGTTTTTGTAACTCCACCAAGTGCTTGGTCCGCACATGTTCCACATATTTGTGGTATTGAGGTTGCTGACACTTTTCCCTCTTTTCACCTTCTGATTACACAGCTTGCATTTGACAAAGCAAATGTCATCTGCAACTGTGTCAAAAAAGGACCAGGCACTGCAAGTCTTGGGAGCGCCCGCTTTGGATTTTGGAAGAGCCATGCTCCTAATGGGTGCCGAAGTGGAGGCTACAGGCAACCAAGTCTACCCCCTCCCTCTCCCTCCTTTTTGGGCTGTTCGGGGAATCTCTTCCTCAGAGCTGCTCCCACCACCTTCCTGTCCCTCACGCCATGATGGGTCAAGGACCTCATCATCTACACCACCCTCTTCAAACAACTGCTTCTCCTGGGTAGTCTCGACAGCACAGTACGCACCAGAAAGTGGCACCTGAGTCTCATCATCAGATGCGTACTGAGGTGTGCTGCTGACCATAGGCACTGGCCCACCCGCCTCTTCAGATTCAGAGAGAGAAAACGGTTGCGCATCACTGCATACTACCTCTTCTTCTAATTCTCGAATTCTGCTTGGCTGGCCCCCTCTTTCCAAGCCAAGAGATTCAGAGAACAGAAGTAGAGATGGCTCCTGTCCAGGGCTCTCTGACTGCCTGGGCAATTTGGCAGGTGGTGAAGAGACAGATGGGTGCTCTTCAGTGCTCAGGACCTGAGAGGATCTGGAACTAATTGAAGTCGATGCGTTAGCAGCCATCCATCCGACAACGGCTTCAATTTGGTCCTCCCGCAGCAGTGGGGTACGGCTAGCTCCTACAAAGCTGCACATAAAGGACTGTTCCCTGGTAAAACTGGGGGATGCTGAGTCACTGGTGCCCGCAGCAGGCACAGAATCCCCACGTCCTCTCCCTGCAGGCACAGAATCCTCACGTCCTCTCCCTGCAGAAACTCCACGCCCACGACCACGACCACATGCCTTACTCCCTGCCTTCTTCATCTTGGTAGACTGATAAAGATAGGCAGAAAAGTACTAAGGGCTTAGTGTGCTTATTCCTGAACAGCTGCTAACAGGTATAAGAAACACTAATTTTATAAAGTGTGGACTAGACTTTAATATGAGCTAATGTGGCCTACACAACTGTAAAGTGGAGTGTTTGGTGAACTTTATTTAGGTTTTTTTTGTCACAAAAAGGCACTGGATGTGCCCAAAGATGTAATACTGATAGTATCACAAACTTTTTGTAGCTATTACAATGTAGGAAGGTGACCTACAATGCAATAGATGAGGCTACAAAAAATAGGCTAATACTAATCTGGCTGGGGCTGCAGGGCACAATGCTGCAGAAAGGCTCCTCTAACTACTCCTATATAGTGTGTTTGGAACCAATGTAGCTGAATACAGATGGAACCACCACACTAATAGGAGAAATCAGGAAAAATTATGAATTGGCAAAAAAGGACAATGTATGAGGCAGTGACACACACTGAGTGCACTACAACCAGACGTGGTTGAAGCACACACTACAGGGTGAGCTGCACTTACACACAGAGACCTTGCAGACAGCGGTGAACAGCACAGAGAACTGTGCACTAGCGCTGCAAGGCACAGCGATTTATAAAGTAGCTTGGGTAAAGCAGAATAGACCAAATAGGTAGCTAAAACTGTCCCTCAGAACAACAGCGTCCTATCCCTTACTGAATACATAGCAGAGTGAGCTGAAAATGGCGGCGGTGGCTTTTATAGTGCATCATGACATCATTTCAGCAGCCAATCACAGCCATGCCATTAGTTAAGATGCCTACATGCCTAACATGATGTGCCCACACTTCTTAGGATCCTCATTGGCTGAATAAAATGAAACTGGCTCATTGCATTATGGGAACTTCCGATTCCGGTATACGATATTGCAAAAGTATCGGAATTCCGATACCGCGAATATCGGCCGTTACCCGATATTTCAGTATCGGAATGCTCAACACTAGTACCGACTCCAGCTTTAAAAAAAATGTATTAATATTTCATAATTGAACTTTCATATGAATTTTATAAATGTTACTCAAATATATATGTTCTATCAAACTATGAACAACAGTGATAAGCAGTTCTGCTGGAGATAGACATTTCTTACTTCTTGTGTATCACTGTTCTCCACTGCCCTTATCTAATCTTATACTTGGTTAACCTCATGCTGCCCCAACCCCCCCTACTTACAATGTATGAAACTGAAAGTGAAAATGTGTTGCAAATTCTTAGTAGTAAAGCTCCTCCTCTAGACTAGATGTTTACTAGGTGTGCGTCTTCCAAGCATCTCACAGCTGCTACTGAGAAGAGGAAGACTGTAAGAAGTATTATCCTTTCAACAAGCTTTGCATCAGTTAACTGTGAGTACATGAGGAATAACAGTATTACTGACCACTGTATCAGTTGTACGACCTGACAATAATTTTGTACAATTGTTTTTAGGAAAAACAATTGTCATTTGGATTGTGAATGCAGAATTAAAAACCTGAGAATGTCAAAGAAGCGTCACATTAAATCAGCTGTATTTGAACATTTCACCATCACTCAAGATAGAAAACATTGTCTGTCAGTGTATGACAAATGATCCAGACGAAAACAAATGCTGTGAAGCCAAGATCAGTGCATATTCAGGCAAAGATAAAAATGCTCCTACCAGAGCTTCTAATCTAAAGAGACATTTACTGCGCTTTCATCCAGAAGTACTGAAAGCAGTGGATGAGAAAGACTGCATCCAAACCAATGAACCAGTGCCCAGCTCTTCCAGCCAAACAAAGGAGCAGAGAACTTTGCAGCCATCATTTGCAAGATATTTTGTCAGTAACAAAGTTACTGTGACAATGACAGTAGATACATTTAAAAAGCAGATCATAGAGCTTGTTGTAAAGGATAGTGTGCCTATTTCATTATTTTCACGACCAGCTTTTATGTGTCTGAATGGGGAAATGGCCCGCAAGCTTGGTGTTTCTCTGGAGAGAGTATTAGAAAATTAGTAATCAAAGAAGCTTTTAAACAAAAGGAAGAACTTAAAAAAAAACTCTCAAGGGATTCTTTCTGTTTCTTAAAATGGATGCCTGCACACGTCACAGAGTGAACTATTTTGCCATCAATGTCCGATTTGTTTGTGACAAAAATGAAATAGTTACCAAGACCTACATTGGCAGTAAAAGACACCAAAGCTCATCACACCAGTGAGTTTCTCCAGGTCTTGGTGGAAAAGGTTCTGCAAAAAGAGCAAGTTCTTTCTGTCGTAACTGACAATGCTTCAAATATGATAAGTACTATTAAGCTAATGAATGAGAGTAATGATGGTGACCAGCAGCTAGAAGAACATTCTGGGTCCACAGACACAGAAATGTTTGAAATAGAGGAACACAGTATTGTAACGGAGGAGCCAACTGAAGTTGCTTCAGACGAACAGCAACATGATAGTTTAGATGATCTTGTTGAAACTGTGTCAATACGTTCTTTCATTCATCACATGCGCTGTGTTGTGCATACACTACAGCTGGCTATAAGAGACAGTCTGCAAGAAGGACATGCTGCTGCACTGATTGGCAAGGTGAGAAAATTGGCTACTGTTGCCAGAACCCCTAAAGTTGACTCAATTTTGAAGAGACGTGCTGGAAAAGGGGCAATTATTGATCCAGCCACACGATGGGGCAGTACTTACTTAATGATTCAGTGGTTGGTTGAACTGAAAACCTTTCTTGTAGACATGGCTAACCCTCAACTGACGCTAAATGAAAGTCAGTGGAATCATGTGACTGAGCTGGAAAAATTGCTAGAGCACCCATTTACAGTGACTAAAAGATTACAAGCTGAGGACTTAACTCCAGGTATTTTCTTAAAGGAGTGGAAGAACCTGATGTGTCGCCTGTCCCAAAGAGGAGGGTTAATTGCAAGTGGCATTGCTACATCAATGAAACGGAGAGAGGAGCTACTATTACAAAATAACATTCTTTTGGCAGCTGTTTATGTAGACCCAATGCATCGGATTCTTTTAGATGATCAACAGCTAACTAAAGGAAAAGAAGCTCTGTTTGAAATAGCAGTAAGGATGAAAGGGTTGCAGAACAGTCAGGAGGAACAAGAAGAATTTGGTCGTCCTGCCACATCTTCACCCTCATCATCAACTGATGAAGAATTTAATTTCGAAAAATATTTGGATCACAAGGACCGTGCAAAGCGTTCCCGCATAGAAGAAGAGTCATCCCCATCAAAGAACACAGCCAGTACATTTCAGCAGAATTTTTCATGTGCACTAAAAGAAATTGAGAAATTTGACCGTTCATCAAAAATAACAGTGCAACAAGCGATTCCTCTGTATCCTGACATTGTCAGAGATGTTGCCCGAGTGGTTACTGCTTTGTCACCAACCCAAGTTAGTGTAGAGAGGTTGTTCTCTGCTCTCAAAATAATTAGATCAGTTTTGAGGGCATCCATGAAGGAGGATCTGACAGAGGCAATACTTTTTCTGAGGACAAATTTATAGATTTCTTCTTATTAACTGCATAACAGTGTTTATTGCATATTTACTTACAAGAGTTTAGAAAAGTTTATAAAAGTTATTTGCTATATTCTAATTGTATTCTAATAAATATAGTTTTTGCTCTAAGTGGTCTGATTACTTATATGATGGTGAGAAACTGAATAAGCACGATGTTAATATTTTACAACAGTAAATTTATTGTTACGAATTGGCCATTTATGAAGGAGTCGGAGTCGGACTCGGAACCTGATAAAATCCAGGAGTCGGAGTCGCAACTGTGGCTTACCGTCTCCACAGCCCTGATATCAAGAAAAGAACACTGTCCCTACTGTTAAACATGGAAGAGGCTCTATTTATGTTCTGGGGCTGCTTTGCTGCATCTGGCACAGGGTGTCTTTAATCTGTGCAGGGTACAATGAAATCTCAAGATTATGAAGGGATTCTAGAGAGAAATGTGCAGCCCAGTGTCAGAAAGCTTGGTCTCAGTCGCAGGTCATGGGTCTTGCAACAGGATAATGACCCAAAACGCACAGATAAAAACACCCAAGAATGGCTAAGAGGAAAACATTGGACTATTCTGAAGTGGCCTTCTATGAGCCCTGACCTAAATCCTTTTGAGCATCTTTGGAAAGAGCTGAAACATGCTGTCTGGAAAAGGCAACCTTCACACATGAGACAACTGGAGCAGTTTGCTCATGAGGAGTGGGCCAAAATACCTGTCGAGAAGTGCAGAAGTCTCATTGACAGTTACAGGAATCGTTTGATTGCAGTGATTGCCTCAGAAGGTTGTTCAACAAAATATTAAGTTAAGAGTACCATCATTTCTGTCCAGGCCTATTTCAGGAGTTTAATTTTTAATTTTAAATTTTCTGTTGAAGCAGGGTTGAAAAGCAATGACTGACTTCCATTTGTTCATTTTCAAAGATTTTTAATTTATTACTTTTGTTACCTTCAAGTTTATTTCTGTGACCATTGTGGTTTTTTTTTTCATTAAATGAGGGGTACCAACAATTTTGACCAGGTGTGTATATAGTAGGACTTATTATGCTTGATGGGTTGGAGATTTTTTGGGTTGATCGCTTTTTGATCAGATTTTTCATACACAGGATGAACAAAAACTAGCAATTTTAGGCATTTAGTTTTTATTTTTTTTGCACAGTTCAGTGTGCGGTAAAATCGATGAGACCTATTTGCTCTTGGGTTCTTTGGTTTACTGCAATACCAGATTTATATAGATTTTTTTTTTTTTTCTTTTCTACTTTTACACACTAAATCAATATTTTACAAAAATGAATTTGTTTTTGCATCGCCATATTCTGAGATGTAACCTTTTTTATTTTTTTGCCAAATGAGCCATATTAGGGCTTGTTTTCATGGGATGGTTTAGCGTTATCATTTACACCATTCTTTCTACCTGTGACTTTTTACCAATTATGTTTCCGGGTTTTTTTTTTGTGTGTTTTTTTTACGCAAACTCTTTATTTTTAGTGGTGAAATGGCTTTTATGATTTGTGTGTTTTTTTTTTTATCTTTTTTATTTTTTTACATATTTTACTTTACATTTTTCATTTAGTCCCACTGTGGGACATGCATAATTTTTACTTGATCGCGGGTCTCATGTATTGCAGTACTCGTGTACTTCAGTGACTAAGACAATGTCTCACTGACAGAGCCTGTTAGACTAGAATTTTAGCATGATCTTCCAGGCCACCGTACCCTGGGATCATCAGATAAACTCAGAGTACCATGGTAACGATCGGCCGATATTAAGAGTCAGTTACCAGTCGGATGGAAGGCTTGCGGGGGGAGGGGCTGCCACATGGGAGGCTTGTGGGTCCCTCTCTTTTGGGTGCCTTCACTCACACGATGTGTCATCACGACCTCCCAGAGAAAAATCACTGGGCTAGTGCTGCAGGAGCTTTTAATCTCTCTGGGTCACTCCCCCTCCATCCCTTGCATCCCTCAGCTATAAACTCCAAAAACTAAAATGGGTTATACAACCCCTGGCAAAAATTATGGAATCACCGAGCTCTGAGGATGTTCATTCAGTTGTTTTTAATGTCTGTGATCTGCTTTTTTCTCAACAACATGGCACAAAACTAAAGTCATTTCAAATGGCAACTTTAGGGCTTTAAGAAACACTAAAAGAAATCAAGATTAAAAATGTGGTACTTTTTTTCAGACCAAGCAGAGGGAAAATATTATGGAATCGCTCAATTCTGAGGAAAAAATTATGGAATCATGAAAAACAAACACACAAAAAAACACTCCAATACATCACTAGTATTTTGTTGCACCACTTCTGGCTGTAATAACAGCTGGCAGTCTCTGCGGCATGGACTTGGTGAGTGACAAACAGTACTCTTCATCAATCTGGCTCTAACTTTCTCTGATTGCTGTTGCCAGATCAGCTTTGCAGGTTGGAGCCTAGTCATGGACCATTTTCTTCAACTTCCACCAAAGATTTTCAATTGGATTGAGATCTGGACTATTGCAGGCCATGACATTGACCTTATGTGTCTTCTTTCAAGGAATATTTTCACAGTTTTTGCTCTATGGCAGGATGCATTATCATCTTGAAAAAATGATCTAATCAACCCCAAACATCCTTTCAATTGATGGGATAAGAAAACTGTCCAAAATATCAATGTAAACTTGGGCATTTATTGAAGATGTAATGACAGCCATCTCCCCAGTGCCTTTACCTGACATGCAGCCCCATATCATCAATGACTGTGGAAATTTGCATGTTCTCTTCATGCAGTCTTCTTTATAAATCTCATTGGAACGGCACCAAACAAAAGTTCCAGCATCATCACCTTGCCCAATGCAGATTCGCGATTCATCACTGAATATGACTTTCATACACAGTCCACGATTGCTTTTCCTTAGCCCATTGTAACCTTGTTTTTTTCTGTTTAGGTGATAATGATGGCTTATGTTTAGCTTTTCTGTATGCCAATCCCATTTCCTTTAGGCGGTTTCTTACAGTTCGGTCACAGACATTGACTCCAGTTTCCTCCCATTTGTTCCTCATTTGTTTTGTTGTGCATTTCCTGTTTTGGAAACATATTGCTTTAAGTTTCCGGTCTTGATTCTTTGATGTCTTCTTTGGTCTACCAGTATGTCTGCCTTTAACAACCTTCCCATGTTTGTATTTGGTCCAGATTTTAGACACAGCTGACTGTGAACAACCAACATCTTTTGCAACATTGCGTGATGATTTACCTTCTTTTAAGAGTTTGATAATCCTCTCCTTTGTTTCAATTGACATCTCTCATGTTAGAGCAATGATTCATGTCAGTCCACTTGGTGCAACAGCTATCCAAGGTGTGATCACTCCTTTTTAGATGCAGAATAACGAGCAGATCTAATTTTGATTCAGGTGTTAGTTTTGGAGATGAAAATTTACAAGGTGATTCCATAATTTTTTCCCTCTGCTTGGTCTGAAAAAAATTACCCTTACTGAGTACCACATTTTTAATCTTGATTTCTTTTAGTGTTTCTTAAAGCCCTAAAGTTGCAATTTGAAATGACGTTAGTTTTGTGCCATGTCTGTGATCTGCTTTTTTTCAACAACATTAAACAACTGAATGAACATCCTCCGAGCCCGGTGATTCCATAATTTTTGCCAGGGGTTGTACTTCCTTAATGAACGGTCCTAGGGAGCCGATTCTGGTGTCATCGGATCCAGCCAGGCCCCTGCAACGCATGGAGACCAAACAGTGGCCCTAGGGGCTTCCGAAAGGCTGTGCTGTGTATCTTCGCATCCTTACTCGCTAGACTGGGCTCGAAGCCAGCGTGACATTCCTCATGTTTATGGGATTTCAAAAATCAATTTGATGTATCGCTGAGATGTATAGTATTTTCATAACTCTGTATTGAATTATAATTGGTGATGATAAACACTTCGGCCAGCATAATGAAAATCACGAGGATGGAGTGCGGAAGAGCCACAACTCGCACCCCATAGTCGCACAAAAGATTGCTAACTCAAGATAGGTGTAAAAACACAAGAAAAAACTGAGTGTACAGCATATAGAAAAGACTTTATTAGTAGAAGTATAAATACATCATATTACATATATAGTGAATAAATACAGATAGGGAGACGATACAGAACCACGGAAGTACGTAGCAGCTACCCACAGCTAACCAATGTAGCAGGATAGTGTAGAAAAAGGGGGGGGGGGGAGAGGGAAGAGCGACCCTAAATAGCATGTGCTAATAAATGACAGGATAAGGGAGGTATATGCAAAAGGATATCAGTACTTCAAGTAATGGTGGATGCATATCCCATTAATCCCCCTCATGGGGCCAGAGTGGATATAATCCATAATGTCAGATACACTCACCAATGAAGTCACCAAGGGATGCTCAAGGAGGGGGCCAGGGGACAAGGCAGGAGCAGACCAGTGTGGGACCTGCGGGCCTCGACGCGCGTTTCGCAAATTCGCTTTATCAAGAGGCGTCACAGTAAGAGGCGCCGGCGTCTTTTTAAATATCCCCCCACACAAGGTCACATGTGCACGTTTGTGACCGGAAGGAAATGGCCGCCAATCGGAAGGCGTGAGCGGCGCATGCGCGGGGATCCTCAAACCGTCCCGCCCCCAGAACGCCCGTCATGACATCGGCGCAAACCCGGAAGTGCAGGGGAGCAGAATCCGGGGTAGCGCCGACACCACGGAGACAGACGCCTGGGAATCCAGGAGGGCGAGTAGCCCCGCGCATGCGCACTGCCAAAGAGAGAGGCCAGGTATACATACCAAAGTACTCATGTACACATATACATAATATCCCCCAAATCACATGCGATAAGTATCACATACAACATATATAAGTGAAAACAACTACACAAATTGAAGTACATAGAAGCAAAAGATGCAAATGTAGAGAAGGGGGAGGTAGCTGTGTCCATGATATAACGGCAATCTGGGGGCAGTGTCCGAAGATGTCAGTGATCAATCCATTTCCTTATCTCCGATCATGTCAGCGGGGGGGAGGATAACACTGGAAGCAGGCGTCACGATAGATATAAGGTCCACAGAGAGGAGAACTACATATACATGTGAAAAGGAAAAAAATTAGAGTAGAAAGAAAAATAGAAAAAAATAAAAAATAATAAATACCAAATAAAAAATAATAAATAAAAAGTCAAAAATAATGAATCTGAACTAATAAATTTTAAAAACAACCTGAGCCAATAGGGCTCACTGCCATAAGAGAATATGTACAGAGGGGCCACAGGAGAGCATGCAAAAAAAGGAGCATAAGCTGCATAAGAATTGATATCCAAAGAGGATAATCATATAATCATGATGACAAAAATAATAATTCCTCCATAGTACCCAAAAGGGGGACCATAGAGGCTGTCATTCCAATAGAGGCGCAGGACTGGAAAGCACAAATATGTGTCACAAAAAAGGTGAGAAGCCCAAACTTTCATTCAAACCCCGCGGCGCCAGAGTGTTGAGGGCAGTGCCAATGTCCCGGACGTGTTCCTGAACTCTGATTCTGAGCTCCCTGCTAGTTAATCCTATGTAGATTAAATGGCACTCACATGTGGCAGAATAGACCACATGTGTAGTGCCACATGATATGTAGTGACGAATGTCAAATTGGCGGGAGCCGTCAGAGTTGGGGAACGACGTACAACGTAGGACATTGGCGCATGCAACGCAATGACCACAAGGGAATGAACCCACCGTGGGACCGCGGGATCCAAAGAAATTGGGGCGCGAGGGGACGTAGTGGCTGGAAACCAGAACGTCCCCTAGCATCCTGGATCGTCGTGGCGTCATATGAGGGAAATCGCCTAGGCAATCACGAAGGGAGGGCTCCGTGTGAAGAATACTCCAATGTCGAGAGAGGATCCGCCGCATAGATCCCCACTCATGATTGAATGTGGATATGTAGCGGATACTCTCAGGTGTCCCATGCCTAGGCACCGGGGGGGGATGGATAAGATGGTCCCTGGGCGTACTGCGAGCTCTCTTATAACCACGGCCGATACATCGATTGCTGTAGCCACGTTGTTTGAAGCGATCAGCAAGATCTGAAGCCTGTTTCTCGAAACCAGAATTAGTTGAGCAGATACGCCTCATCCTGAGGAACTGTCCAACTGGAACAGCTCTGATAGTAGAATAGTCATGAGCCGAAGAGGCATGTATCAGGGAATTAACTGCAGTAGGCTTCCTATACACATCTGTCTGGATTTGACCATCCGGATCCACCTCAAGGGTGATATCCAGGAAGTCAATCCTCGTAGGATGATGGGTATAGGTAAGTCTAATTGCATAGGTGTTAGAATTCAGTCTTAACATAAAATCGTCGAGCTCCTCCACCGTCCCCAGCCAGAAAAAAAGAATGTCATCTATATATCTAATCCATGACACGACCCGGTCCGCGCCCTGCACTCCCTCGTCGCCAAAAATCTCTCTCTCCCAAGCGCCCAAGAAGAGATTGGCGTACAAGGGAGCACAGGCCGCACCCATGGCCGTGCCGAGTCTCTGGAGATATACCGTATCATTGAAAAGAAAATAATTATGGCTGAGGACGAACTGGAGGAGCTCAAGGATGAATTCCCTGGAAGGACCGTCCAGGTCCGATCCCCCCAGGAAGAGGCGCACCGCAGACAGGCCCAGATCATGACTGATGCATGTGTACAGACTCTCGACGTCGGCCGTGACCATAAGGGTACCATCAGTCACAAGGGCGCCGTCAACCCGTGTGAGGACGTCCGTCGTGTCCTTGACGTAAGAAGGAAGAGTGCTTACAAGAGGGCGAAGATGATAGTCTATATATTGACAAATGGGGCCACATAGCCCCTCAATTCCTGACACGATCGGACGTCCCGGTGGGTTGAGGGCGTCCTTGTGAATTTTGGGCAAAAGATAAAAGGTCGCCGTCCTAGGAAAGCGGACCGTTAATGCCTCCACAGTGCGTTGGTCGATGATACCCAAATTGCAGGCCCGCCCAAGGATACCCTGGAGTGTGGCAGAGAAGGAGGCCGTAGGGTTGTATGACAGCTTGGTATAAGTATGAGTATCTCTTAATTGGCGCAATGCCTCTTTCTCATTGAATTATAATTGTCTGACACAAAGGGAGCTGCATGGCTTGGAACTCCAGGGGGTCTTCCTGATGAAGCCCACCAGCTAGCTGGTGGGAGTGTAACTCCTTGGCTTGGAGCTGCTAAGTTAGATATTTGTCACTCACTGTCTCTCAGCCCCCTCCCTCCTTAGCTGCAGAAGTGTCCAGTTACAACTGTATGCTGTAGATCTCTATAATCCCCTGCCAAATAGGATACAATGATTGACATGAGATTATATCTCCAATATTCTTCACAGTTACACATTCCTCAAAACTTGCGCCAAAATGCAGGCGCACTCAAATATACACAAGAGAGACTGGAGTGGAGTTGGTCCAAATTTTGGGATTTTTTATTTTTTTTTATTTTATAATACGAAGTGGCAATTTGAATCAGGTGAAAACATCTGGAATTGCTAATCTCTGCCCACAAAACAGAAGACAAATATATCAAGTGAGCACATGAAAAATGGTCATAAAAAAGGAGAAAATGGAATAAGTAATTGGATACAAAAAAAAGGCACAAAACTAGACCAAAGAAATAGTCACAAAGGCAGTGATGAATCAGAGCTATAGGTTTAACTATTCTTTGCAATTCTGCGTATGGTAATGAGGCTCCTGAAAAGTCCTCTGCTTCGAGCAGGAAGTGTGAGTCTTGTATTAGGCTGGTTCCAGTTTTTGCATACGTGAAAAGCCGACTAATTTTCATCAGTATTCTGGATCAGATTTTCAACAGTGGTTGGTAAACGTGTTGGTTTTTACTATTAGTGTTTTATCAGTTTTTCTCACATGCTAAAAAAACTGATGGAGAGGTCTCTAGCGTCTCCTGTCAGTCAGAAAAATGGACCGTACTGGAATGCTGTTCCAAGTTGTTGTTTTTTTTTCCCTGACTCAAGACTTGCATGGGTGAGTTTGAGCTGTGACTGGGATCAAATCGGACGAAATACTATATAATATCGGATGTATGAAAGAGGCCTTTATGTGAAAATAATAAAAATGTACAGTATATCTATCAGACATCTTTCAAATGTATAGAATGGGATATGAAAAATGAAGGATAGAAAAAGCAGATTATCAATTTTTTAATGTAGAAACATGATTTAAATAATAGGCCATTGTCTTCTGATACATTGCTTTTAAAGAAGCCATAGAATATCTCCGGCATAGACGTGTTCTGCTGGGGGGGCATGCTGCTAACATCACATGAGCGCTGTGCCAGCTGCTTCACATTCTTCACTAGTAGTGTCGGCCATTGCAGTCATCACAATATGATGCAGGGGACATTCAGGTCATTTAGTCCTATAGTGTGACTCTAAATAAGCCAGTAGAGATCTGTCATCGCTTGTTACCGACCAGTGAGACCAGTCATGAGATCACAAGAGAGGATGATAAGACCAGAAACAAAGCTGACTTCATTATGCTGCCGTGTTCCAGTAGATACCAAAATACCAGCTCTCTGAGTGATGGCTCGTTTTTGTCTACATTGCTTCTGAAATAATTGCTGTGCAGAGCATTTTGTACAAAAATTGATTTCCAATGTACAAGTAATGAGCAAGGTCCTGTAATGGTGAACCACATTTGAAGGGGTGTCCTGGTCTTCAGCAGGTGGAGACTATAAACTGTATAATGAAAAATGATCTAATGTTCATCAATTACTTCCCTCACAGTTCTACGATCTACTTGCTGTCATTAAATGACAGCTTCCATTTTTTTTACTTTCCAGGGAAAGAAATCCTGCCCTTGTCATGTGTTGTCCATACAAGTGTAGACTCCTTATAATGCGGTTATCAGAACCCTCTATTCTGACGAAACATGATGAAATGCGACCGGGACAAATCTTGAGCCGGTCAGGAGCAAACAATGAAAGTTTCCCATTCTATGACTACAAGCAGAGACCTTGAAGATTGTGAGGAATTGATGCACACAGGCTCCAATTCATCATTTGGTCTTTTAGACATTTTTTCTTTTGTGTCAAATTGATTAAGGCTTTTGCGTTTTTTTTTTTTTTTACACTAGGTTTTTTTTTCCAATCCTGATTTTTTTTTTGAATTTGTTGAACCCTGCAGGCATGGTTTTCATTGTCCAAATGTTTTCAAAATTTTGTAAAATTATTTCATAGTTCTACATCCGTATCCTGGTGGAGTACAAAATCCATTTTACCCCAAGGTGTTAATAAGACCCAGCAAAAGAAGCATCTTTTGTGCCAAATTCATAACTCATCGTCGCTAGTGATTTCCGGGGTTGCTCGGCGGGACCTCGGGTCCCCTCCCATGTTTGGCACTCTTTAGAGTGCCAATCAGCATGCAGGGACTGCCTGCCACTCATTGTAGTGCCGCAGCCATGGTGGTTGTGGCATTATAGTGATTGGATGGCTGCACAGCGTCATCAGGTCTATATCAGAACTGGCACCGCTGTGCTAGTCTCCGGAATCAGACAGTGTACGGAGAGGTGCTGCTGCGTCAGGGAGAGAATTGCTTGTGTATTAGGTAGTGTAGGGAGAAAAACCGTACATTACACATATCCATTTTAACAAACAGTCCTTCTGAGGACTAATCCATCTGCAGAGATATCAGGCAGGCAGTGTATATAGCAGACTGCAGTGCATATAGCGCAAGAGGCTCCATTCCAATTCAGCCTTCTGCTGCTGTTAGATATTTCTATACAAAGGCCCAGGTCTCAGGGGCCAGGAATACTTTTTTTTGGATCTTAATCCTCATTATTTGCTTAAAAAGCAATACAGAGAGCACTGTTTTTCTGCGCCATTTGCTTGTTGGCACTGCAGAATACAGGCAGGTCATTTCCATATTACAGCACTAGAAATCCAGCTATTTAAAACCGTGTTTTCTCTGTCACACGGATCACATATACGTTCTCAGAAAATACTGCCATTTCTGGCCTCCATTAAAAATTTCCTTTAGTGTCAGTGAAGCAATTCCCACCAGTTTGCTGTTCAAACTACTTGCCTACAGGACAGGTATTTAAAACTCTGTTTTCTCCATCACACGGATCACATATAAGTTAGCTCCAAACTCAGTCATGTGTAGTGAGCGTGGAAGATACTGTCCTCCATTTAAAATGGGCAAGGGACGGGGAACTGGACGTGATGGTGCATGCAGAGGCCGAGGACAAGGCCGTGGGCAAGCTGAAATTGTGCCACAACAAACACCCACATCTTCTCGCCTGACCTTCTTGTCCCAATTCCTAGGGGACCGCAGCACAGCAGTATTGAACCCAGAGCAGTGTCAAAAGGTTGTTGGTTGGATAGCGGATAATGCTTCCAGTCACTTAGCCACCACCACCACCCTGTCTTCCACACGGTCAAGTCTCAGTAGCAGTGAGTCTGGACAGCATATTCCTCAAAAGAATAGTCTATTCTCATCAGATCCATATCCACAGGTGTACACCACCAAAGTAGTCATATGAGATAGGGAAAGGGGAAAGTTGGAAAAGTGTGGATATAAGAAAATTAAAATACATAAACTTTATTGATTAGTTAAAATCCTATAAATGTGAAATTACTCATGCATCTATAGATGCATATAAGGTAACCACTTACTAGTTGAAAAAGTGGTACCCACTAATAGATCTGGCTGGATGTAGTGTAGGGCAAATTATGGGACACCTCAGTCAAGTCCCTCTAATGTAGGACCGAGGTTATATATATATGTTAACCCCATATATTGGAATAGCCTGAATATGAATGTCAGGTGGAACAACTAAAGACACATATAGTTGCTATGATAGCAAAATGTACATGTATCAGTCTGCCATAGGGCATTACTATTCACCACCTGACAGACATATATATGTATATATGTATAGGCTCGCTTAAATCCAATTGTTTTAAATATTAACAGTGGGAGATGTCAGAAATCAGCACTCGCCTTCTGTTCAATCACACAATTGCACAGTACGTGTATTTAGGCTGCTATTAATGAGCCGGCACTGTTCAAAATCATTAGCAGGAGGAGATCACACTGACAAGCGATTGTCTCCTCTGTTACACTGAGGGGCCGTCCGCTGCACCGAGCGGCTCCTCACATGTCAGAGGTTAACGATCACACTGTGATTCAGCCTGTCCAGCTGTACAATTGATCGCCCGAGTGAGGAATAATATATTGTCCCCTGTCTCATTCCCTGCACGCACGTGCCGGCATGCCCAGCACAAACAGCTGATCGCTGCAGTGTTGAGCAGTCCGCTGTCTCGTAGCTGCACACGTGTTTGATGTGTCCGACTCAAACAGCCGAACACTGCGGCTATACTCTATATGATCCGCTACAGCTAAGGGTGCTGACACAGTTCTCCCTTATTATAATGCTGCCATATTATGCATATTCCTAGGGTAGATTCTCATTCCCCCCTACACTATCATGCAGCTCAGATAAATGACATATTTATCTGAGCTGCATGATAGTGTAGGGGGGAATGAGAATCTACCCTAGGAATATGCATAATATGGCAGCATTATAATAAGGGAGAACTGTGTCAGCACCCTTAGCTGTAGCGGATCATATAGAGTATAGCCGCAGTGTTCGGCTGTTTGAGTCGGACACATCAAACACGTGTGCAGCTACGAGACAGCGGACTGCTCAACACTGCAGCGATCAGCTGTTTGTGCTGGGCATGCCGGCACGTGCGTGCAGGGAATGAGACAGGGGACAATATATTATTCCTCACTCGGGCGATCAATTGTACAGCTGGACAGGCTGAATCACAGTGTGATCGTTAACCTCGGACATGTGAGGAGCCGCTCGGTGCAGCGGACGGCCCCTCAGTGTAACAGAGGAGACAATCGCTTGTCAGTGTGATCTCCTCCTGCTAATGATTTTGAACAGTGCCGGCTCATTAATAGCAGCCTAAATACACGTACTGTGCAATTGTGTGATTGAACAGAAGGCGAGTGCTGATTTCTGACATCTCCCACTGTTAATATTTAAAACAATTGGATTTAAGCGAGCCTATACATATATACATATATATGTCTGTCAGGTGGTGAATAGTAATGCCCTATGGCAGATTGATACATGTACATTTTGCTATCATAGCAACTATATGTGTCTTTAGTTGTTCCACCTGACATTCATATTCAGGCTATTCCAATATATGGGGTTAACATATATATATAACCTCGGTCCTACATTAGAGGGACTTGACTGAGGTGTCCCATAATTTGCCCTACACTACATCCAGCCAGATCTATTAGTGGGTACCACTTTTTTAACTAGTAAGTGGTTACCTTATTTCACATTTATAGGATTTTAACTAATCAATAAAGTTTATGTATTTTAATTTTCTTATATCCACACTTTTCCAACTTTCCCCTTTCCCTGCATATTCCTCACCCTGATCCTCCTTCCTCCCACCATGCCGGGTGCCCGGAGAGAACTGATCCCACACTTGGACACTCTGAAGAGCTGTTCACTTTTCCATTTATAGATGCGGGCCTCTTGCTCGGTCCACTTGAAGCGGGGAAAAAAGGAGATCGCGTGTAGCGATACCCAAATATTTCAGCAGCCACGGTCACACGAAGGCGACTGTGGGAAAGTGTCACAAGAGGTGGACGATGATGAGACACAGTTGCCAGAAAGTCAGGAGGAGGACCAGGGTGCGGAAGTGGAAGACTAGGTGGTGGATGTATAGTAACTGACCCAACCTGGCAGGAGGACATGCAGAGCAAGGACTGCAGCACACAGAGGGAGGGAGGCAGAGCACCCCAACAGGCAGGAAGAAGCAGTGTAGTGGCCGCAGACAGAAGGCAGGCAACCGTTCCCTGTAACACCAACACGAAGGAAGTTGCCAGTACAACTGTTAGGTCTTCCCGAGTCTGGTTGTTTTTTAAAGACTCTGCCGATAACCCCAAAAAGGCCATTTGCACCACCTGCCAGGCCAGCATCAGCAGGGGTGGCAAAACGACCAGCCTGACCACCACCAGCATGATCAGGCACATGGCAGCAAAGCATCTGACTTTGTGGGCCGAACCCCAGGGTCCAGGAACAGTGTCTGCAGGTGGCACCATTGCTTCTTCCGCTGTTGCAAGCCAATCCCCTGTCCATGGTGCATGCGAAGATGCCTCCTGCCCTGCACCTGTCGTTGCGCACTCTCAAGTAGCAGCATCAGGAAGCACGTCCATGTCCTTGTCCCAGCGCAGCGTTCAGTTGTCCATACCCCAGTCCTTGGAACGCAAGCGCAAATATACAGCCAACGCCCCACAGGCCACAGTACTAAATTCTCACATTTCATGACTGCTTGCGCTCGAAATGTTACCTTTTAGGCTCGTTGAGATGGATGCATTTCGCAACCTGATGGCGGCAGCCGTCCCTCGGTACTCTGTCCCCAGCCGCCACTATTTCTCCTGCTGTGCCGTCCCCACATTACACAAGCACGTGTCCCAAAACATTAGCTGTACCCTCATCAACGCAGTTATCGGGAAAGTCCACCTAACCACAGACACGTGGATAAGTGCTTGTGGGCAGGGATGGTACATCTCGCTGACGGCACACTGGGTTAACATAGTGGAAGTAGGGACCCAGTCGGACCTTGGGACGGAACACGTCCTCCCGACGCCAAGCATTGCGGGCCCTAGGCCAATCAGGGTTGCCCCCATGGTCTACAACTCCTGCACCTCATCCTCCTCAGCCTCCTCCTCTTCAGCCTCCATCTCTGAAATGACCACATCAGTCACAATCTGGAAGCACTGCCTCGGCCAAGCGGCAACAGGTTGTGCTGAAGCTAATATGCTTGGGTGACAGCTCTGAAAGAGCAGGCAGATCTGTGGCTCACACCGCTGAACCTACAGCCAGGCATGGTCGTGTGTGACACTGGCCGGAACCTGGTGGCGGCTCTGAGGCGAGGCGAGCTCACGCACGTACCATGCCTGGCCTATGTGCTTAACCTCGTAGTTCAGCGTATTCTCAAATCCTATCCGGATCTGCTTGTTAAAGTATGCCGCCTGTGTGACCATTTTAGAAAGTCAGCTACAGCTTCCGTCACCCTTGCCGTGTTTCAGCACCGTTTGCAGCTTCCGGCTCACAGACTGGTGTGTGATGTCCCCACTCGTTGGAACTCTACACTGCAGATGTTGGGAAGGATTTGTGAGCAGAAGAGGGCAGTTATTGACTACCAGCTTCAACAAGGCCGTCTGTATACAGTTCAGACTCCACACATAAGACCTCAGGAGTGGACATGGATGTCCGACATATGTACCATCCTCCAAAACTTTGACGACTCCACCAAGATGGTGAGCCACGATGATGCCATAATTAGCATCACCATCCCGCTTCTCTGTCTTCTGAAACGCTCTCTGCTCACACAAAGGATGCATTGCAGGCAGAGCACGATGAGATGGAGCAAGGAACCATACAGGGTGATTACACACAGCCAAGCCTCATCTCATCCCAACGTGGATTGGGTGACAATGAGGAAGAGGAGGAGGAGGAAGGACAGGAGCTAGTTTCATGCACTATAGATGGTACTACCTGCACAGCTGTCATACCGTCTGTTCAGCGTGGATGGCCAGAGGACAGAGAGGAGGAGGAGAGCATGGTCAGTCATCCTCTTTGTGAGGACATGGAAGTCTTGCCTGTTAGTAGTCTGGCACGCATGGCTGAGTTTGTTACGCTGCCTTTCCTATGACCCTCGCGTTCTCAAAATTTTTGGTGACAGTCATTACTGTTTGGTGACACTTCTGGATCCACACTACAAGGAGAACTTTATATCTCTTATTCCTGAGGCAGACAGGTCTACAAAAATGGGGCTGTACCAGAAGGCCCTTGTTGCGGGACTATTAAAAAAAAATTCCCATCTGAAAACGCTGGCGGCAGAGGGCACACTTCTTTGGACAACCAAGGAGTACAGGCGAGAGAGACGCAACTTCAATCCAGCAGAGGCAGGTGAACACTGTCAAAGTTCTGGGAGAGTATTCACAGGCCCTGAGGCGCAGGGTACTCTCACAAGGAGTGCAAAGTTTGGGAAGATGCTGAGGGAGTACCTTGCCGACCGTACCAACATCCTCCGTTATTCCTCTGTGCCTTGTAATTATTGGGTATCCAAGCTGGATAAGTGGAATGAACTGGCTCTCTATGCCTTGGAGGTCCTTGCCTTTCCTGCCGCGAGCTTTTTATCAGAGCGGGTTTTTAGTGCTGCTGGTGGAATTATAACTGATAAGTGCTTCCGCCTGTCAACTGAAAATGCTGACAGGCTGACTCTTATAAAAATGAACAAGGGATGGATTGGGCCAGACTTCTCAACACCACCGAATGATAGCAGCGTAACATAAACTCAAATCCAGTGTCTTTTCTTGGGAAGTGTATTCCCATGCACCTTTTCACACCCACACATGGGTATGCGCTTCCTGATTTTGGCTATTTGTTCTTGTCCTTCTCCTCCTCATCCTCCACCACCATATCACCAGGGAGACCGTGGTCTGTGATACAACACCCACAAAAATTTTTTAAAGGGTGTTTATGATGCCCGTAAATTTTTTTTTTTTTTTTTTTATAGAGTATGTTCATGTATACCCCCCATGGGTAAATGTTTGTCAGCCCATACACTTAGTGCATGGGCATTACAAGTATAGGAGGCCCACTCCTTTCTAATGGGAACATTTTTTTTGAGGCCCTCCTCCACGTCTCTTCCAAGGGGCATTGAAGTGCCTCAAATTTTTGGCAGCCCTTGCATTCACTGCATAGGCCAACACTATGGGAAACTCTCTCCTTTCTAATGGGAATTTGTCGTTACTGTGGCCCTGCACTATGTGTCTTTAATTTCTTAGTGGAGTTTTTCCTAAATTTGGTCAGCCGTTGGACTCACTGCATACCCTATAACTGTATAGTAGACTCCCTCCTTTCTAATGGGAACATGTCGTACTTGTTACTGTGGCCCTGCTCCTTGTGTCCTTAAATTCTTAGTGTGGTTTTTCCCAAATTTTGGCAGCCCTTTTAGTCACAGCATGGGCATTACCACTATGTGTCTATCAGAGACCCTCCATCATCAATGAAGCAAGATGTGTCTGATGATGTGTCACACACCACATTGCCAGATAAGGTTGTAAAATGTTAAAATGACATTTCCCGGTGAATGCATTTGCCTTAAAAAATAACGTAAAAAAAAACAGTAGGATCTTTCTTTAGTATAAAAACAGAGTCGCCAATGTAACCTCAATGTAATCACATTGTTCATCTGATGCACCACCTCCTCCTCCATCTCCGAAATGACCACATCAGTCACAAGCTGAAAGCACTGCAGCACTGCCTTGGCCAAGCGGCAACAGGCTGTGCTGAAGATAACATGCTTAGGTGACAAACCGCCCAGTGCTGCAGAGTTGTTGAAAGCTGTAACACAGCAGCCTGATCTGTGGCTCTCACCGCTGAACATACAGCCAGGCATGGTCATGTGTGACAATGAGCGGAACCTGGTGATGGAGAAATGACAGCCGGAGTAGATACGGTTTCCCTCTTTGCCAGTCCTTTCACCGAGCTAAAGAATATGGCTGTGGTGAAATACAACTTCCACTGAGAAACTGTTTCAGATTGAAAAACATTGGGCCCACCAGAGGATTTGATTCTGAGCGCTCACCTTTCTCCCCCGCTCAAGAGCCCCATAGCAGCTACAAAGTTAGTGCTATCATGAATTCTCCTGATGTAGAAGCCAGGGCACACCAGAGGATCCTCTGGTGGGACCGTTCAACCCTGCCGAAAAGCTGTCCTGGCTAAGAAAAGTGTGTGGGAAGGTTCCCGGACACTCTATGGCTGCTTTTTTACTGAGGTGGAAACACACGCAAACATGGGGAGAACATACAAAATGCTTGCAGATGTTGTCCTTGCTGGGATTTGAACCCAGGATCACAGCGCTGCAAGGCTTCAGTGCTAACCACTGATCCAATGTGCTGCCGTTCACCCTCTGATATCTAACAGGCTGGAGAAACTTGCACCTACTGCCACTCTATCTTCAGCTCATTTGTGAGAAACTAATGTATTTGGGCAGCCACTCAGTCTACCAAATAAAATTTCTGAGAGGGAAATTTGGGAAGGCTTCGCTGTAACGGGTCTGGGAGGCGGAACCTCTGAGCTACTATACAAGGGGGCGGTCCTTGTAAGGGAGCGGGTGGCGACCAGGGAAGACGGGCAGGCAGTCACAGCAGGTGACCGGGACAGTCTCTGGGTGAACGGGCTGGAGGTCACGGCAAGTGACAGGGGCAGTCTCTGGATGAACGGGCAGGAGGTCACGGCAAGTGACCGGGGCAGTCTCTGGATGAACGGGCAGGAGGTCACGGCAAGTGACCGGGGCAGTCTCTGGATGAACGGGCAGGAGGTCACGGCAAGTGACCGGGGCAGTCTCTGGGTAAAGGGTAGGTACGACCTGTGATGGCAGAGCCTCCAGGTAGGCTAGCAGGCAGATGGTTGATGTGTGCTCCCAGGTGAGCAAGCGAGAGTCTCTGGAATGGCAGCTGGTCACAGCACGTGACGGCGGAGCCTCCAGGTAGGCTAGCAGGCAGGTAACAGGTGTGCGCTCCCAGGTGAGCGGGCAGGAGTCTCTGGAATGGCAGGTGGTCACAGCACGTGACGGCGGGGCCTCCAGGTAGGCTAGCAGGCAGGTAACAGGTGTGCGCTCCCAGGTGAGCGGGCAGGAGTCTCTGGAATGGCAGGTGGTCACAGCACGTGACGGCGGAGCCTCCAGGTAGGCTAGCAGGCAGGTAGCTGATGTGCGCTCCCAGGTGAGCGGGCAAGCTGGTCCATAGACAGACTGACAGGAGTTGGAGGGCAGACCGTCGGACCTCAGGCTAGCAGGCAGGTAGCAGAGGAGCGCTCCCAGGTGAGCGGGCAAGCTGGTCCTTAGACAGACTGACAGGAGTCGGTAGGCAGACCGTCGGACCTCAGGCTAGCAGGCAGGTAAGTAGAATATCAGGCAGGAATCAGACAGCAAACTGGCAGGAATCTGGCAGGTAACTGGCAACGGGACCTGAGGGCTGAAGCAGAGTAGTGAACAGTGCAACAACATTGCTCGGGCACCTCCATTTTGGAGGAGGTGCCTTATATATGGTGAAGTCCTCCGGCCATTGGCCGGGGACTCCTTAGGACGGCGCGCGCGGCCCCTTTAAGAGGGAGGGAGCGCGCGCGCCCTAAGCACAGTGGCCGGGAAGGAGCGCGCGCTGCCAGCAGAGCGGGAGGAGGACGCCGGGCTCGGAGCAGAGGGGTGAGGGGAACAGCGTCCCTGCCTAGCAGAGGGCAGGGACGCCGGCGCTACTGTACCCCTCCCCCCCTTTAGACCCCCACTTTTTTAGGCCAGAGAGAAATTTAGCTAGGATGAGAGGGGCATGGATGTTCTCCCGGGGCTCCCACGTTCTCTCTTCAGGACCAAACCCCTTCCAATCTACTAGAAAAAAGGTCTTCCCTCTTACCCTTTTGGTGGCCAGAATGTTCTCTACCTCAAATTCGTTTTCAGCGGAAACCGGAGCAGGAGGCGTACCTGTAGACTTGGAAAAAGAGTTAAGTACCACAGGTTTGAGGAGAGATACATGGAAGGAGTTAGGGATCCGCAAGTTGGCCGGGAGTTTCAATTTATAGGCCACCGGGTTGATCTGACTGATGACCTCCAGAGGACCGATGAACCGAGGCCCTAACTTATAGGAAGGAATCTTGAGCCGGACATACTTGGACGAGAGCCAGACCTTATCTCCTGGACGGAATTGAGGAGGATCCAGACGTTTTTTGTCAGCATGTCTTTTCATACGCTCGGATGACAGAAGGAGTGCGGATCGGGTACTCTCCCATATGGAGGAAAATTTGTTAACAAGAGATTCCGCAGCCGGATTGTCCACCGAGGTGGAGACGGGAAATGGGATCCGAGGATGCTGACCGAAGACAACAAAAAACGGGGATTTGGAGAAAGATTCGCTCTCGTGATTGTTGTAAGAAAATTCGGCCCATGGCAGGAGATCCACCCAGTCTGAATGGTGGGCATTAACGAAGTGCCGGAGGTAACTGATCAGGTTCTGATTGATCCGCTCCACTTGACCATTAGACTGTGGGTGGTAAGCGGAGGAGAAGTCCAGGGTGACGTCTAGCAGTTTACAAGTGGCTCTCCAGAAGCGTGAGGTGAACTGTACCCCACGATCCGACACGATGTGGAGGGGCAGGCCATGAAGACGGAAGATGTGGCGGATAAAGTCTTTAGCCAGCTCGGGTGCAGACGGGAGGCCTGGCAGGGGAACGAAATGAGCCATCTTGGAAAAGCGGTCAGCGACCACCCAAATGACCGTACAACCGGCAGAGACGGGGAGATCAGTTATAAAGTCCATTGCTATATGCTGCCAGGGGGCAGCAGGTACTGGGAGCGGAAGGAGGCGACCGGCTGGCAGATGTCTCGGAACCTTGTTGCGGGCGCAGGACACACAGGCAGAAACAAAGTCTATTACGTCCTTGTGCAGGGTAGGCCACCAGTAGTGCCGGGTAATAAGCTGGAGGGTCTTTTTCTGACTGGCGTGGCCAGCTAGTTTAGACGAGTGACCCCAGTGTAGGATCTTCTCCCGATCAGGTACTGATACGAACGTCTTACCGGGAGGGAGACGATTTAGACTCACGGGAGCCACCTGCATTACTCTGGCGGGATCGATGATGTGTTTCGGTTCCTCCTCGAGATCAGACACCAGAAAGGATCAGGACAAGGCGTCCGCCTTGATGTTTTTGTCAGCCGGGCGAAAATGAAGAATAAAATCAAAGCGAGCAAAAAACAAGGACCACCGAGCTTGGCGCGGGTTAAGTCTCTGGGCATGCTGGAGGTAAGCCAAGTTCTTGTGATCAGTGTAAATTATTACCGGATGAAGAGCCCCTTCGAGCAGGTAACGCCACTCCTCCAATGCCAGCTTGATGGCCAATAACTCTCGATCTCCTATGGAATAGTTGCGCTCAGAAGAGGAGAAGAGTTTGGAGAAGAAGCCACAAGTTACCATTCTCCCGGAAGATGATTTTTGGGTAAGTACCGCTCCGGCTCCAGAGGAGGAGGAGTCAACCTCCAGGAAGAACTGCTTGTTGCCATCTGGGCGATGCAGCACCGGGGCGGAAGAGAAGGCCTGTTTTAAGGAAAGAAAGGCCTCCTCTGCTTCGGGCGGCCACTCTCTGGGATTAGTGCCCTTACGGGTGAGCGCGGAAATTGGGGCAGTCTGGGAAGAGAAGTGCGGAATGAAGAGGCGGTAGTAGTTGGCGAAGCCCAGGAACCGCTGAATGGCCTTCAACCCCTCCGGTCGGGGCCATTTCTCGATGGCAGACAGTTTCTCTGGATCCATTCGAAGGCCGGTCTGAGAAATAATGTAGCCCAAAAACGGAAGCGAGGTCTGCTCAAAGAGGCACTTCTCATATTTAGCGAAGAGGTGATTCTGCCTGAGCCTGAGCAGGACCTGACGAACGTCTCTCTGGTGAGTCTGGAGATCCGGAGAGAAGACCAAGATGTCGTCCAGGTACACCACTACGCAGGAGTAGAGAAGGTCCCGGAAGATGTTATTGACCAACTCTTGAAAGACGGCAGGAGCGTTACAGAGACCAAAGGGCATTACCAGATATTCATAGTGGCCGTCCCGGGTGTTGAATGCAGTCTTCCATTCATCCCCTTGACGGATACGGACCAGGTTGTACGCCCCACGGAGGTCCAGTTTGGTGAAGATTCTAGCCCCCCTCAGACGATCAAATAATTCTGGAATGAGCGGAAGGGGGTACTTATTCTTCACCGTGATCTGGTTAAGGCCTCTATAGTCTATACAGGGACGGAGAGAGCCGTCCTTCTTTTTTACGAAAAAGAAGCCTGCTCCCGCCGGGGAGGTAGATTTCCGGATGAATCCCCTGGCCAAATTCTCCTCAATATATTCGGACATCGACCGGGTCTCAGCAGCGGACAATGGGTAAATACGCCCACGGGGAGGCGTAGTACCGGGTAACAGGTCGATAGGACAGTCGTATGGTCTGAGGGGGTAATGTCTCTGCCTCCTTTTTATTAAATACATCAGCAAATGACCAATAGGGAATCGGAAGTCCAGGTAGATTAGTTGGGGTAGGAGAAGGACGGGCGGGATGAACAGGAACTAAACAAGTCTTATGACAGTCCTGTCCCCAGCGAAGGACTTCTCCGGTCTGCCAGTCAAGCACGGGTGCATGTCTCTGGAGCCAAGGTAGACCTAGTAAGAGGGCGTGAGAGAGTCCAGGCAGAGCATGAAAAGAGATGCTCTCAGAATGCAGCATTCCCACCTGCAGAGTTACGGAATCGGTGATGAGTTGGATGGGACGTGGTAAGAGGCCCCCATCCACAGCAGCGACAGATAATGGTATAGCCAGAGGTTTGGTGGGAATGCGGTATTTTTCTACCAGGGCCTGTGAAATAAGATTCCCGGCCGCTCCAGAGTCAAGTTGGGCTAGTTCGAAATAACGATTCTCCCCGCAGATAATTGAGACTGACAGCAGCAGAGATGGAGAGGATTTATTCTTGTCTAGGTCGACCTCTCTGAGCGAACCTAGACACAGGCGTTTCCCTTCCTCTCCGGGCAGGTACGGATCCGGTGCTCCTTACTGCCACAGTAGAAGCAGCTCCCCTCGGCACGGCGTAAGTCCTGACTGGTTTTGACCATCTTGGTCTAGTCGACCTGCATGGGCTCAGGAGAGTGTACTTGGGGAGAAACGGAGGGAGTGACTGATTTCTGAAAAGTAGGAGCTAGACGTGGAAACCTCCTCTCACGGGTGACTTCTTTGGCACGCTCCTGGAACCATAGGTCAATCCGGGTGGCAAGAGTTATTAGGTCATCGAGAGTGGTAGGAATGTCTCGACCGGCAAGTTCATCTTTAATACGGCCGGACAGACCCTCCCAGAAGACAGATACCAGAGCGTCGTTATCCCAGGCCAGCTCCGAGGCAAGGGTATGGAACCGTATGGCATATTGGCTCACGGTGAGACTTCCCTGACGGAGGCGAAGCAGAGATGACGCGGATGAGGTCTTCCGTCCAGGTTCGTCGAAGACTTTCCGGAAAGCCGTGAGAAAGGCAGGCAAGTCGGACACCAGGGGGTCTCCTCTCTCCCATAGAGGATTTAGCCAGGCCAGGGCCTCCCCGGTGAGATGGGACATGAAGGCAATTTTGGCCCGGTCGGAGTTAAACTAGTGGGACAGGAGCTCAAAGTGCAGGGTGCACTGATTTATAAAGCCCCGAGCCTGAGCGGAGTCGCCTCCGAAGCGAGGAGGTGCGGAAAGCCGGGGTCCGGGGTAGGATACCATAGTATTGGTGGGCAGCGGAGCTGCCGGATTGCGAGTCATGGCTCTAGCGGTGGTTGCTGGTGGAGCAGTCAGAGTGTCCAGGCGAGTATTGACATTCCGCAGGTGACCCAGGATGGACTCCTGTTGGGACCTCTGACGGGACAGTTCATGACACAGGTCCGAGAGTGAGGGAGCTTGGGTGCCACCGGGTTCCATGGCCCGAGCAAACTGTAACGGGTCTGGGAGGCGGAACCTCTGAGCTACTATACAAGGGGGCGGTCCTTGTAAGGGAACGGGTGGCGACCAGGGAAGACGGGCAGGCAGTCACAGCAGGTGACCGGGACAGTCTCTGGATGAACGGGCTGGAGGTCACGGCAAGTGACCGGGGCAGTCTCTGGATGAACGGGCAGGAGGTCACGGCAAGTGACCGGGGCAGTCTCTGGATGAACGGGCAGGAGGTCACGGCAAGTGACCGGGGCAGTCTCTGGATGAACGGGCAGGAGGTCACGGCAAGTGACCGGGGCAGTCTCTGGGTAAAGGGTAGGTACGACCTGTGATGGCAGAGCCTCCAGGTAGGCTAGCAGGCAGATGGTTGATGTGTGCTCCCAGGTGAGCAAGCGAGAGTCTCTGGAATGGCAGGTGGTCACAGCACGTGATGGCGGTGCCTCCAGGTAGGCTAGCAGGCAGGTAACAGGTGTGCGCTCCCAGGTGAGCGGGCAGGAGTCTCTGGAATGGCAGGTGGTCACAGCATGTGACGGCGGAGCCTCCAGGTAGGCTAGCAGGCAGGTAGCTGATGTGCGCTCCCAGGTGAGCGGGCAAGCTGGTCCATAGACAGACTGACAGGAGTTGGAGGGCAGACCGTCGGACCTCAGGCTAGCAGGCAGGTAGCAGAGGAGCGCTCCCAGGTGAGCGGGCAAGCTGGTCCTTAGACAGACTGACAGGAGTTGGTAGGCAGACCGTCGGACCTCAGGCTAGCAGGCAGGTAAGTAGAATATCAGGCAGGAATCAGACAGCAAACTGGCAGGAATCTGGCAGGTAACTGGCAACGGGACCTGAGGGCTGAAGCAGAGTAGTGAACAGTGTAACAACATTGCTCGGGCACCTCCATTTTGGAGGAGGTGCCTTATATATGGTGAAGTCCTCCGGCCATTGGCCGGGGACTCCTTAGGACGGCGCGCGCGGCCCCTTTAAGAGGGAGGGAGCGCGCGCGCGCCCGCCCTAAGCACAGTGGCCGGGAAGGAGCGCGCGCTGCCAGCAGAGCGGGAGGAGGACGCCGGGCTCGGAGCAGAGGGGTGAGGGGAACAGCGTCCCTGCCTAGCAGAGGGCAGGGACGCCGGCGCTACATTCGCTACTGGTACTTGGGGCAGTGCTAATACCATGGCGTTGTACCATAGTTTACTGGAAATATTCCAGACTGGTAGGAGGCAAGCAGATTCCCACAGAAAAGTACCAGCAGTAATGTTCAGGGACCCGTGCTTATAGAAGGCGGAGACAACACCGGGAGAAATAGTGGCGGCTGGGGACCGAGTATGGACACGAGGCATGAGGTTGTGAAAAGCTTCCGCCTCCACGAGCCTAAAAGGCCACATTTCAAGTGAAAGCTGCTTTAGAGGACTTCCTGGGAGAAATCACAGCTGGAGTAGATATGGTTTCCCAAGTCCTTTCACTAAGCTAAAGAATATGGCTGTGGTGAAATACTACTCGGCAAAAAAAAGCTGTGGACTGGCTCCGTACCGTCCCTGGCCACATTCACTTGACCACGTGTTTGTGGGTACGCGGTCCTTCCCAGTAAGTACACTGGAGAGGGCACGGGTAATGTTGTGGGACCCGTGCTTGTGGAAGGCGGAGACGACACCGGGAGAAACAGTGGCGGCTGGGGACAGAGTATAGACACCCAGCCGCCGCCGGCATGAGGTTATGAAAAGCTTCTGCCTCCAGGAGCCTTAAAGGCCACATTTCAAGTGCAAGCAGCTTTACAAAAACTTGGCAGTATAGTATTGCAGCCTGTGGGTTGGTGGGTGGCTGGCTGCATACTTGAGCTTGCATTCCAAGTAATGGGGTAGGGACAATTGAACGCTGCACTGGGACAAGGACGTGGACGGTGATTGTTGCAAGTCTGCAACGACAGGTGCATGGCGGGAGGCATCTTCGCATGTGCTACGGATCACTTATGATGGGCACACTTTTAGGCAGTGACCTGGGAGTCCGAGATGCTTCCAGAGGTCTTCCCCATGCTGTTTCCTTGTATTTTCAGCACTGTATACATGTGTCTGATGATGTGTCACACACCACATGGCCAGATAAGGTTGTAAAATGTTAAAATGGCATTTCCTGTTGAATGCATTTGTCTTTGTTGAAAGCAATGCAAAAGTGCAAAAAACGCATCAAAAACGCTACATGTGAACATAGCCCAAAGTGTGGAGGAGTATTTTTGTTTTTGGTTATTTATTTTGCTTTATATACAAGTCATTACCCTGGAAAGGATGTTCCTTAACATATTTCCCAGGAAAATCCATTTTGGCTTAGTTTTTTTATGTTTTATTGTGAGTCCGTAAAAGTGGCGTAATACTCTGACAACGTTGTTGACAGCAGTGATCTGGGAGTCAGAGATGCTTCCAGGAGTCTTCCCCATGCTGTTCCCATGTCATTTGAGCACTGTTCCCATCGATTTGGGCAATTGTTCGGCCCTCTGCAGACCAACGGGGGGAGCCGTCTGAAAAATGCTCGAGTTTCCCATAGACTTACATTGGGCTCGTTGCTCGGGTCGAGCACTCGTGCATTCCAATTTGCTCAACCCGAGCAACGCTCGCTCATCACTAATCGTTGCCATTGTTCATTATTTAGCACAAAGTCCCCTAAAACAAAGACAAAAAAATAACCTAAAGGGAGTCTGTCACCCCAAAATCACTACTTAAACTAAGCCAATAGTCATGTAGGGGGTCTTGGCTCTATAAAAACCAAACCTTTGTTGTAATATAATATATATGCAACAAATCTCTTGGCCACGCCAAACGTGCACCAAGCACCCCAATTTGTATGTAAATAGATAAATAGGAGATGTATCTTTTCAATTCAGTGTTCTTGGTGCATCATTCACCCCCCTTCCCCATCCCAGTTGGTATGAACCACCATCTCCTGTGTTAATTATCGGACAAAGATGAACACAAAGGAAGGCGGCGATTCAGGCTAATTGAGGGGGCAGAACGCTGCACCGCATCTCATGACCATGGCAAGGGTACATGACCGCCTTAATTTCACATTTCAAACAAAATGCTTTTTATGCGCAACAAAGGTGTGGGTTTATATGTGCTAAGACTACTATGTGATTATGGGCTTAGTTTAAATGGTGATTTTGGCGTGATAAACTCCCTTTGGCCCTGATAAATCATTTGCGTACCCCCCTTTCCCAAAGTGTTTTAGTAAAGTGTGGACTTTTTAATTATGGAATTAATGTTTTATTAAGGTAGTAGATGACTGACAGCACGATGTGGAGATTTCAGTCGCTCCCTGAGCATGGTCAGGCTGATGAGTGCTCTGTGCGCACAGGATTTTCAGCAGGTGCAGTGAAGCGTCAGTGGGGCATTTCCACATAACGCAGATCTGGTGGTCCGAACCATCAATCCTGAGACTGCAGCAGATAACGTGGCGGAGTCATGATTTATAAGGCGGTCACACGCCGCTGACCTTTAGGTTATTGGCTTGTATTACAATCTGAAAGCTTTTTTTTTTTTTTTTTCAGAATGTAATTTAATAGAAGGTGAGGATCATGTGGAGGTGAATGGGGAAATCTTCCAGAAACCTTTCGTAGAGAAGCCGGTCAGTGCGGAGGATCATAATGTTTACATCTACTATCCAACATCTGCCGGGGGCGGGAGCCAAAGGCTTTTCCGAAAGGTGAGGATAACCCTCTGTTTCTGTACTGTCATGCCAGCTTGTCTGACATCAGACTTTGCTTACAGTCCTTCACTTACTTCATGTCTGCAGTTTCCATGTGTGTCAGAGTTTGGGGTCTGTGTGAATCTATTGGAGGTTAAACAGAATATGTATTCTAGCAGATCCCCACTCTTTCCCACTTCTGCACTGACCCCATTCCTGTGGTACTTTTGTTTCTTAGATTGGCAGTCGTAGCAGCGTATATTCACCTGAAAGCAGCGTGAGGAAGACTGGTGCTTATATTTATGAGGAGTTTATGCCCACGGATGGCACTGATGTCAAGGTATTGTATTAGTCTTCTGGGCTACGTTCACACCACACATTTCCTTATGGTTAGTGTGTGCAGGGAAAGCTCCCGATGTGCAATCCAGCACGTCCATAGGGCCCTATTGGCAGACAGGTAAAAAAAGCAAAAAACTTTTTGGCTTTCATCTGGCCAGCGTGTGTTGGGTGGGAAATGCTACTGAAATCGGTTAGTCTCCCCTCAACACGTTAGGAGCTTTTCCCGGATATATACGTCAAACAGGTCTTAAAATATGGTGTGAACATAGCTTTATCTGGGATAAAACTGAGCATTCCCCAGCTTATATGTAATGACAATTCCCGGGTTATTATATCACTCAGAATGGTGGCCCTGTGATGGGGGCAGCTGGTATGCCGCTGTGACTGCCACTCACTGTTTGCTCTTCTTCCTATGCAGGTGTATACTGTGGGGCCAGACTATGCCCACGCTGAGGCTCGAAAGTCTCCCGCATTGGATGGCAAAGTAGAAAGGGACAGTGAAGGCAAAGAAGTTCGATATCCTGTTATCTTAAACGCCCGGGAGAAACTAATAGCCTGGAAAGTGTGCCTGGCCTTCAAGGTGATTGGTCATTGTGTGGAGATGAGCCTGGTGCAGAATGTCTTATCTGCTGGTCAGGGTATCACATTATATCACATAGTGTCAGAGTGCACCCTCCACTCTAGTACATGGCTGCTGATTGCCGCTAGAGAGGACAATGAGAACAGCATCTCCGCTAGATAACTATAATGACATGGAGATGGGATTGAGAAACACACTCAGATCTCCAACTGTGATCTCCCTTATATCTAGTAAAAGCAATTATTACAAAGACGTGACTGACTGGTGGGGTTACATATTTACATAGGTTGAAAAAAGACCTCGGTCCATCAAGTTCCACCTTTCTCCACCAATTATACATTTTGTCACTAATTTAACTATAACCCACAATGTTATGTACTGGGAAAATCATCCAGCCCTTGTATAAAAACTGTTATAGTGTCGGCCATTACTGCCTCTTGTGGTCGGCATTCCACAGTCTGACTGCTCCTAATAAGTGCCCCCTGGTCCTTAGTGTGCCAGTCCTTTGTATTGAAAACCAAAAAGTAACCAACAATTACGCATTAACGGTCTTTCAGTAGGTCAGCAATGGAGATTACCACAAAGCTTTGTTGTGCGGGGTAGATGAAAATGTCTTGCACTGTCCGCACAGAATTCAGTCACACTTCTTCACATCTGAAGAATTCTATTTATATATTCTAGTAATACATTTTGGAATAAATGCCCCTGTCTTATATCAGTAGGTGAAGTAGCAGCCAGCAGCAGAGGTGTACTTTAAAGGGATTGTCCACTACAAGACATTCCCTTAATAATGAGCCCAATAAGGTGAGAAAATAATTGGTATTCACCTCCTTGGCCAGCACCGCTCATCCGTAGTCAGCGCTGCATTCCTCTGCATTTGGCCTGGTCAACTGCACTTCTTTAGGCTCGGCTGGGACAAAATGTGAACGCTGCTGCTGATCAGTGGCCACACATTGGCTGCAGCACTCACTTAAAGCCCCCCAGATATTCATCCCAGCAGACGGCAGGGAAATGCATTGCTGGCTACTGAGGAGTGGCACCAGTCTAAGGGATGAAGGGTTTCTTTTTTTCCTTACCTCCCTGGACACACGGCTAGACATCCCTTTTAATTGTTAAAAAAGCCCCCTTTTTCCCAAAACACTACTTTACGCCATTCCTCTGTTTTTTGTTCATGAAATGATTTGATAACTTGGCGATACCAGGTAGGAGGGCGTCCCTACCAATTTTTGACGGTGTCCAGTCATTGTTGACCTCTGTAAGACGTTGTAAGGACGCAACCCTGTAACAAGGCCACTGGTAACGCTCGTCACATATATTTGGGCATTTCTAGGAGGAACAACACAATGCAGAGGTGAGAAGATGATCCATAGTTAAATGATGGCGACAGGTCCTCCTTCAACGTGTAAGAATTAATGGAGGACCTGATGCCTGTCTGCCAGCATATCTCGTTAATCAATCCCAGCCTTAGGCCACGTGCACACGTTGCATTTTTACGTTTTTTTTTCTGGTCAGCTTGGTCACAAAACCTAAAGGGTTTCCTTATGTCAGCAAAGTGACTGAGAATCTTGAGGTCTCATACACATGTTGCTTATTTTTGACTTGCAGATTAAAATTTGCAGCATGTAAATTCTTCCAGCGTTTTTGCTGCAGATTTCACCCATACTAGTGAGCGGGGAAAATCTGCATATAAAGATTAGATTATTACATGTCCCTTCTCTTTATTGACTCTTGACAGCAAACTGTATGCGGCTTTGATTTGCTTCGTGCAAGTGGTCAGTCTTATGTCTGTGATGTAAATGGGTTCAGCTTTGTGAAGAACTCCATGAAGTATTATGATGACTGTGCCAAGATTCTGGGGTAAGATTGTGAATCATTTTTGTTTACCATTATATTTAATATTATTTTATCTTAAAATGGTCTTAAAGGGAATCTGTCACCAGGTTTTTGCCACCTAAACTGAGAGTATCATTACGTAGAGACAGAGACCCTGATTCCAGCGATGTGTTACTCACTGGGCTGTTTAGTGTAGTTTGGATAATCTCCTCCTAATAAGTGATTTTATTGCTAGAGGACTGCTAAATCTGTATAACCCTGCCCCCACCACTCATTGGCAGCTTTCTGATACTTCTTCTATTTCTTCATTATACAGAGCTCAGCATTCAGAGCACTGCTAGATCTGCAGCAGATAAAATAGGGAAAATGACAGTAAGCAGCCCAGTAAGTAACACATCGCTGGAATCGGGGTCTCGCTGATCAGCTCACATTTAGCCTTTATTACTGAGAGAGACACTCCCACAAGACAAAAAAATGGGAAACTTGGATCAGGCTGCAAACTGCATGTCAGGAGGTCTGAAAATGACAATCTCTTGTTTCCATGCACCTTCCTAATGTTGGCAATCTGACTCGCCTGGTGTTGGATCTTTTTAAATGTTGACCTGATGCAGAAATGAAATGGTATTTGAGTAGAACCCTATACAGTGACCGTGACATGGGTGCTTTGTTGTAATGAAATGAACTCAAAAGTAAAAAAAATATATATATAGATGGGTAAATCTATCTGTATTTAATCATTCCTTATCATCTTCTTTCTTTCAGAAACATCGTCATGCGTGAGCTAGCTCCTCAGTTTCAGATTCCCTGGTCAATACCACTGGAAGCAGAGGATATACCCATAGTCCCTACAACCTCTGGGACAATGTAAGCAGATACTGTGTTCAGCCCGTTTGTGTGTCTTGCTCACCAGGATTCAGCATTATATTGTCATCTCATCTCTAATATCAGATTAATATAAGCAGATGGAGAGTGGGATGATTAGTAGTGTCATTGTCCTATATACTTGTAGGACAATTGTGAAAAAAAAAATCCCTTCTCTATATAAATGTAAATAGGAGTATATTTGTTCTTCATAACATAAATATATTTATATTTAATATTTTTAAAATTAATTATCTATTGTTTCAGTATTTTTCAGGGGCCATCAGGAGGTAAGTATAATATTTATTTTTTATTTTATTCTTTTTTTTTACAGGTACTATGGTACCCGGGTCCGGAGGAGAGTCTCCTCTTCTCCAAACCTGGGTACCATCCACACATTGAAACCCATGGATTCTGCATCTACATATACAGTGATGCATATTCCATGCGTTCCAATGCAAGTCAATGGCGGCGAAAACGCAGCGCTTCCGCAAAATAATTGGTAGTGCTGCGTTTTTTTCCGCAATGATAACCCGCAGCGGAAATTTCCGCAGCATGTGCACAACACATGCGGATTATCACTGGGGAACATTGCAGACCTTCTACCAAGCGTTTTTTAAGCGTTTCTGCAGCGGAATTGCTTATGCAGAATGACAAAACTTCTTCATCTACTGATGTATGAAAACCTTGGAAAAGTTTCTCTCCAACTGCACTAACGGAGCTGCTGAATCTGCAGAACTTTCGCCATTGACTTCTTCAAAATGAGTAATGATCCTGATTTGTGCCAGAGATTTCGCAGTTGATACCAAGCACTGGCCTTGTACATTTCACATGTCAACTCTTTCCTGCACAGACACTTTTTTTTTTTCTCCCGCACCATTGAAGCTTGGCTGCTGAGACAGTTAAGCATACCTGGAATTCTAATCATTACATTTATTTTTCTTTAAACTAATAAAATATTGTGGTTTTCTTTTTTCCTTACTAGATTGTATTTTCCAATAATTGGAAATCTTAAAGGGAATTTGCTAGTGGGATCAACCCTGTTGTATGGGCATTCAAAGGAAGCTCAGATCATTGCCTGCCACATAGATCTTACCAGCTCATTTACATATAAGAAAAATATGGATTTCTCTGGAATAAGATATCGGATCACAGATATCTAGGTATCATTTTATTCTACTTTATATGACCTGCATCCCCATATGCAGTGCCGTGAAAAAGTATTCATACCCTGTGAACTTTTCTATATTTTTTTTTTGCATTCCACACACACTTACATTTTTTTTATTTGGATTTTATGTGACATAGTAACACAAAGTAGCAACAATTTGTGAAGTGTAAAAGAAATAATGCATGGTTTTCTAAATATTTTAAAAATATAAATCTGAAAGTTTTGATGTGCATTTGTATTCAGCCCCCTGAGACAATACTTTGTAGGACCACCTTTCGCTGCAATTTTTGCTCCAAATGTTTTGGGGTATGTATCTACCAGCTTTGCACATCTAGAGGCTAAAATGTTTGCCCATTCTTCTTTGCAAACTACCTCTAGCTCCTTAAGATTGGGTGGAGGCGTCTGTGAACAGAAATTTTCAAGTCTTGCTACAGATTCTCAATGGGATTTAGGTCTAAACTTTGAGCCATTCATACACATGAATATGCTTTGATCTAAACCATTCCATTGTAGCTCCTGCAGTATTTTAGGGTCACTGTCCTATAGGAAGGTTAGCCTACGATCCAGTCTCACGTTTTTTTGCAGCGCCTAACAGGTTTTCCTCCAGGTTGCCCTGTATTTAGCTCCATGTAACTTCCCATCAACTCTGACCAGCTTCCCTGTCCCCACAGTATGATGCTGCCACCACTATGTTTGATGATGGGGATGGTGTTTTCAAGGTGGTGGGCAGACTTATTTTTCTGCCACACATAGTATTTTGCATGTAGCCAAAAAATCTTCTACTTTGGTCTCATCTGACAAGAGCACCTTCTTCTACATGCTAGCTGTGTGCCCTACTTGGCTTTTTGCAAATTGTAAACAGACTTCTTATGGCTTGCTTTCAAAAATGGCTTTCTTCTTGCCACTCTTCTATAAATGCCATATTTGTGGAGTATACCACTAACAGTTGTCCTGTGGACAGATTCTCCCACCTGAGCTGTGTATCTCTGCAGTTCCTCCAGAATGACCATGAGCCTCTTGGGTACTTCTCTAATTAGTGCTCTTGTTGCTTGGGATGTCAGGTTAGGTGGCCGACCATGCCTTCATAGGTTTGCAGTTGTGCTATACTCATTCACGTTTTTTGATGATGAATTGAACACTGCTCTGTGAGCTGTTCAGACCTTGGGCTATTCGTTTATAACCTAACCCTGCTTTACTCTTCTTCACTTTATCCCTGACCTTTTTGGTGTGTTCGTTGGTTTTTATGATGCTGTTTGATCCTTAACATTCTAAAAACAAACACCGAGGCCTTCACAGAACAGCTGTAGTTATACTGAGAATAAATTACACACAGGTGGACAGTTTGCATATATATGACTTTTGGAGGCAATTGGTCACTCCGGATTTTATTTAAGAGTATTGGACTACGGGGGGCTGAATACAAATGCACGTCACAATTTTCAGATTTATATTTTAGTAAAGTGATTACTAAACCATGTATCGTTTTCTGGGTGTAAAATGAAAAAATGTGAAAGTTTGCGAGTTATGAATACTTTCAAGGCAGTGTAGACTGCTTAGGAGGGTTGATCCTACTGACAAATTCCCTTTAAAGCTGAAAGAATAATGCTTAAAATAATTATGGTAATGTTTCATTTTTAAGGATGGAGCTCCGTTGTGTAATTGCTGTAATAAGACATGGCGATCGGACACCAAAACAAAAGATGAAAATGGAAGTTAGACATCAAAGGTAAGCAGTTTATGGTGATTTACTTGGGTTAATCAGAGGCTATATATGTCTTTATAGACATTATCGTCACTGTCCCCGTTGGGGATCGCAATCTAAATTTTCTTATCAGTATGTCTTTGTATTGTGGGAGGAAAACGCAGTACCCAGAGGAAGCTATGCAAACACTGGGAGAGCATACATATGCCTTGCAGATGTTGTCTTGCTTGGGATTTAAGCCCAGGGCTGCAAGGCTACAGTGCAAAACACTGAGCCACCATGCAGGTTAATATGTAATGGCAAACAAAAGTAAAATGGAAAAAAAAGAATTGCTGTTTTTTGTTAATTCTGCTCCCAAGAAAGCAACGTTTTTCCTGCAGTTTTAGGTGTGGTACAAGGAACAATGCTTAACCCCTTCACTCACGGTCATTTTCTGTTCTTTCCTACTGTTTTTCCAAGAGCTATAACTTTGTTTTTTTATTGTTTTGTCAATATAGCCGTATGAGGGTTTGTTTTTTTGTGGGATGAGTTGTATGTTTGAATGGTAATAATAATAATAATTTTGATTTATATAGCGCCAACATATTCCGCAGCACTTTACAATTAAGTAGGGACATATACAGAAAATATAAACAATACAATATAACACATTTCAACAGATACAGGAGGGTTGAGTTCCCTGCTCGCAAGTTTACAATCTATATGGAAAAGGGGGACACAATAGGTAGAACATGGTCATCAGCCAGTATCTGTCTAAGGGCAGTTACCATGTGGTATTTGGTGCATAGAGGCTGTGGAGACAGATGAATACGCAGGAGCAGATTAACATTTAGGAGAGAACAGGGGAGAGTTAGGTTGGTGAGTTGAGGTGATGGGCTTGTCTAAACTAATGTGTTTTTAAAGCACGTTTGAAACATGGGGGCTAGATATTAGTCGGATCGTTTGGGGCAGTGCATTCCAGAAAACTGGCACAGCACGAGAGAAGTCTCGGAGGTGTGAGGTTCTGTTTAAGGAGGATGTTAGTTTTAGATCAGTTGCAGAATGGAGAGCACGGGAGGGTCGATGGATGGAAATGATGGATGAGATATAGGGCGATGCAGAACTATGGATAGCTTTGTGGGTGTGAGAGATTTGTTTGTATTGTATTCTGTGGTGAATGGGTAACCAGTGCAATGACTGGCATATGGTAGAGGCATCCGTGAAGCGGCCTGATAGAAATACGACCCTGGCTGCCACATTCAGAATGGATTGGAGAGGAGAAAGTTTGTTTAGAGGGAGACCGATTAGAAGAGAGTTAAGCCCCCATCACACTAAGCGAGATCGCTAGCAAGATCGCTGCTGAGTCACAAGTTTTGTGATGCAACTGCAACCTCAGTAGAGATCTCGCTACGTTTGACACTTAGCAGCTACCAGGCCCCTGCTGTGAGATCGCTGGTCGTGTCGGAATGGTCTGGACATTTCTTTGATCGTTGAGGCCCCACTGGGTAGCATGCGTCGGTGTGTTTGACACCTTACCAATGACCTTGTTGACGACTCAGACACAAACACATAGGCGTGCATCGTTATACAGATCGTTACGGGTCGCCGCATCGTTGCTGCGTCGTTGGGAAGATCTGACTGTTTGACATCTCACCAGCGACCACATAGCGACGCAGCAACGATCCCTGACAGGTCATATCGTTGGGATCGCTGTAGCGTCGCTTAGTGTGACGGGGCCTTTACAGTAGTCCAGACAAGAGTGAATGAGAGCGACAGTAAGAATTTTTGCATTGATTTCACCATATAGTGTACTGGAAAATGGGGAAAAAAATTCCATGTGCAATTCCACAATTGCAAAAAAAAGTGCAATTCCACAATTGTTTTTTTTTTTAATTTACCATGTTCCCTATATGGTAAAACTGACCGGGCAATATGATTTCCCAGGCCAGTATGAGTACGCAGATATCAAACATGTATAGTTTTATTTTTTATTTAAGTGATGGCAAAAAGATCCGAAATTTGTTGAAAAAAAGTTTTTGCTTTTGTCGCCATTTTTTGGGATCTGGGGCTGGGTGAGGACTTATTTTTTGCGCCCTGATCTGATGTTTTTATTGATGTCATCTTGGGGTAGATACGAAGTTTTGATCGCCTGTTATTGGATTTAAAAAAAAACAAAACTCAATTCTGACTTTTCTTTTTTTTTGTTTTGCTGTTTACAGCTCTGATTACTTTATATTTTCATAGATTGGACATTTCTGAACACAGCGATACCAAATATGTGTATTTTTTAATTGTTTGCTTTATTTTCAATGGGAAAATGGGGGTGATTTGAACTTTTTTTTTTCATATTTTTAAAAACTTTTTTTTTTTTCACTTTTTAATTTATTTAATAGTCCCTTTAGGAGATTTGAAGTTGAAATAGTCCGATCATTTGTGCTATACATAGCAGGGCTTCAACACTGCTTTGTATAGCAGAAATGTCAATCTCCTATGAACGCCGGCCACGAGCTATCCGTTCACAGGAGTATTGTATTGACCGGCCCAGGGGGGTGTTCAGCTGACCCTCGGCTATCATGACAATCCATCGGTGCCCCACGATCACGTCACGGGCATGCCGATGGGAGCTTTAAATTTAACAGGTACATGACAGCCTTTTTAAATCCGCTGTCCTGTGCAGTGAAAGATGCGGGCTCAGTCCGCATCAAAGTCAGGGACACAACATATGACGTAAATATACGTTGTTGTGAAGGGGTTAAAAAGTCATTATCAAAATTCTCAATTCTGGGGTAAAATCTGTATTCAGTGAAGACACTTTCCCATTACTGAGATAGGAGATGGCAGAATTTTGATAATGACTGATCAATTCTAGCAAAGAAAGAAGCAGATTTCTCTGATAAGATATATTACAAAGTTTCTTATTTTCACTTGTACTATTGATTTATGAAATAAAAATTAAAATGACTGTTCCTCTTTAGATGTGTCTACCAGCAAATGTCACCAGCAATATCACCTATTACTGGTTATGACTTGTATCTGGATGTTTTTGTAGATCCCCCTTCCCGTACTTCTGTACTGAACCGTCACTAGCTGCAGTATGAAGGACATTGTACAGCAGTGCAGAGTAGTCTCTGTATCTACTGCAGCTCCTCCTTCCTCTGCCCCTTCCATAGAGGGCTGCAGCATATAATCTCCTCTTTCTTTAAACATATTGGACGGATTGCATTTCTTTTTGAATTTCAGGAATTGCCTAATCTGTGCAGGGGATGGTGCATAGAAGCGCGGCAGTGGACAAAAGCTTTTTTGTATAACAGATTACATAGTTTCATATCTTTGCTTATACTGTTGATTGTGCAGAAAAAGCTGCTTCAAGAATAAATAAATCTCAGATATCCCCTTTACAGAATGCATACAGGGATGCATGGGGGTAGGAAGCTTACATACACTATGCGGGTGTATGTGATCATGTTTCATATTTTTTCTGGGTTCTCCTCATTTTCACAAAATGTAAATCTTTTTTTTTTTTTTTTTTTTTATATTTAAGGTTTTTTGATCTTTTTGAGAAATGCTATGGCTACAAGACTGGAAAATTAAAACTAAAGAAACCAAAGCAGTTACAGGCAAGTGATTTTGCTTTTAGTTTACTGGCCATATGTTGTGTATTTTTCTGTAAAGCTCTGTTCAACCTGCTATATTGATACGGATTTATTACAGGGGACCTTTCACTTGCTTGAAAAAATTGAATACTTTGTAAAAATCCCTGAGCTTTTCTCATCCTGCCGCTCTTTTCCTTTGTGTTGCTCCTCTTGAGTATAGAGATATTTTCATTTGTTTCTTCTGGATGTGAAATCTCTGCTTTGAAGTCCAACTGCTCAGTAGCATCTTGGATTGGTAAACTGCTTGACCAGCTGCTGAGCTGTGATTGTCAGCATCTGGGAGGGAAGGGTGTAAAAGACTACGCTCACAGGGGACTATGAAAAAAAAACACCCAGGTGGCCTGCAAAGTTGAGACTTCGCATACTGCACTCCAGAAGATACAAATGTGTATATCTGCTATGGAGTGATGCAACAGATTCAAGGAAACTGAGGGATTTTTACAAGGTATCTAACGCGGATTTTTTTTTTCTTTTATGAAGCGTCAGGTCCTCTTAAATGGAACCTGTCATGTCCTAACTACTATCTACACTGCCCCCATTGCTTTGTTAGTGATGCAATATGCTGCCGGCATCGCCCATGTATTTGAATATTGCTCCCGGGAAGCGCTATTATTGTGGGGCGCATGTGCATTTCGACATGTCTGGCCACTGGTCCCGCGCCTGTTCCATGAGACTGTGTGGTTTCCAACTTCACTGTGCACGTGCAGTGAAGCTGGTAACTAGGACATGACAGGTTCCCTTTAAAGTTGGGTTTGTGCCTGATGGGCAGAATGATGTGATCTGCTGGGAGTGATGGTCCATTTCCAAATAAACAGAGCCCATGGTACCATTGCAAACAAAGCCTAAAATATATACATACAGTATATTTCCTACAAACCCTTGTTAACATGTTTGCATATATTTACCAGGAGGTACTGGACATTGCAAGACAACTTCTTGTTGAACTTGGCCAAAATAACGATTCTGAAATTGAAGAAAGTAAAGCAAAGCTTGAGCAGCTGAAGACGGTGTTAGAAATGTAAGTAATGGTATAACCTCAAATGATAAAATTACATCTGTAACCTCTGGATTTCCGCAATACTTAATCTTGTCAGTTATGTGACACTTCGTTCCCCCAGGGATAACATCCTAGAGCAGTGATGGCGAACCTTTTACCAGACCGAATGCCCAAACTGCAACCCAAAACCCACTTATTTATCGCCAAGTGCCAACACAGCAAATTAACCTGAATACTGAGGTTTTAGTTTAGGAAAAACTACTCATACAGAGAAGATGAGGGCAACATAGAGCAGCCACAGAAAGGTGCAAGGGTATGAGACTGCAGAAATAAAGAATGTGCTCACCCCCATCTTGGTATATGCCCCAATCCATGTATACATGCTGCCTCCCTCCACCAATCCATGTATATATGCTGCCTCCCCCCATCCATGTATGTATGCTGCCCCCCCAATCCATGTATATATGCTGCCTCCCCCCCATCCATGTATATATGCTGCCCCCCCAATCCATGTATATATGCTGCCTCCCCCCCCCCTTCAATCCATGTATATATGCTGCCTCCACCCCCCCAACCCATGTATATATGCTGCCCCCCCCAACCCATGTATATATGCTGCCCCCCAATCCATGTATATATGCTGCCCCCCCATCCATGTATATATGCTGCCTCTCTCTCCCCCCCCAATCCATGTATATATGCTGCCTCCCCCCCCAATCCATGTATATATGCTGCCTCCCCCCCAATCCATGTATATATGCTGCCTCCCCCCCCAATCCATATATATATGCTGCCTCTCTCTTCCCCCCCCCAATCCATGTATATATGCTGCCTTCCGCCCCCCCCTCCCCAATCCATGTATATATGCCGCCCCCCCCCCACCCCCAATCCATGTACACTGCTCAAAAAAATAAAGGGAACACTCAAATAACACATCCTAGATCTGAATGAATGAAATATTCTCATTGAATACTTTGTTCTCCATCCACCACAGACTGTCCAGGAGTTGGTGGATGCTTTAGTCGAGGTCTGGGAGGAGATCCCACAGGAGACCATCCGCAACCTCATCAGGATCATGCCCAGGCGTTGTAGGGAGGTCATACAGACATGTGGAGGCCACACACAATAATGAGCCTCATTTTGACTTGTTTTAAGGACATTACATCAAAGTTGGATCAGCCTGTAGTGTGTTTTTCCACTTTAATTTTGGGGGTGACTCCAAATCCAGGCCTCAATTGGTTAATAAATTTGATTTCCATTGATGATTTTTGTGTGATTTTGTTGTCAGCACATTCAACTGTGTACAGAACAAAGTATTCAATGAGCATATTTCATTCATTCAGATCTAGGATGTGTTATTTGAGTGTTCCCTTTATTTTTTTTGAGCAGTGTATATATGCTGGCTCCGCTGTTCATCGCATACAAAAAAAGCAAAAAAAAAAAAAAATAATAAACTCCTACTCCTACTCACCTTCCTTTCTCTCCCGCTCCCGCGCTGCGTCCTCTCCTGTGGCCGGCAGGTGACTTCAGCGTCCTAGCGACCGGGGTGCATGATGTCACTGCCATGCGCCCAGTTGTGTGTACGCTGACGCCGGCTGCTGGCAGCATGTATTGCGGCAGGCGCATGGGCCTGGCATGTTCGTGCGCTACAATACACTTCAGCTAGATGTGTGTCAGAGAACGCACATCTAGCTGAAGTAGGAGCTGGCGTTGGCGAGCTCGGAGTCCTCACCCGCCGGGCCAGGTCCAGGAGCGCTAGTGCTGTGGCGATGGCGCGCGTGCCCTTACGGAGGGCTCTGCGTGCCATGGGTTTGCCAGCACTGTCCTAGAGGGTCCCCCGATGCAGGACCTTGCATTTTCACATTATTTAAGAAAAGTGTATGTCCAATAGGAGTTGTTCATTGAACATCCTCTGTAAAAGGCCATGAGATAAGATGGCCAATGACAGACGGCAGGCAGTGCTGCTACTTTCTAGTCGATCTAGTGGTTATTCTACATATGACAGAATCAGAACACAACGTGCCAGTTGCAAAAGATCCAAATCTGTCAGATCTTTAATGGCAGATCACAAATGGCAAGCAATATTTCCAGTATAGCTTTCAATGCAAGTTGCAAGTGACTGTCTGTCTTTCAGGGTTGTCTGCTTGATTGTTGTTTTGTTTTTTTTTGTTTTTTTTTTTAACAGCATGCACAAATCACAGACACCCAATTTTTATTTATTATTTTTGTACATATTGGAAAACCATAATACATCTTTAAGCTATACAGTGGGTGAAATAAGTGTTGAACACATCACCAATTCTCTAAGTCAATATATTTCTAAAGGTTCTCTTGAATTCTCACCAGATGTCAATAACAACACATCCGATCCACACAGGCAAAGAAATCAAACCATAGATGTCCATAGATTAGGTTATGTGTAGTAATGAGAAATGACACAGGGAAAAAGTATTAAACAGCATTACTAAAATGTATTTAACACTTCGTACACAACCTTTGTTGGTGATGACAGCTTCAAGATGCCTCCTGTATGGATAAACTAGTCGCATGCATTGCTCAGGTATGATTTTGGCCCATTCTTCCACACAAACACTCTTTAAATCCTGAAGGTTCCGTGTGTGCCTTCTATGAACTTTTGTTGGGTGAAGAGAATGGGGCATCAGACTGCGCTGCTCGCCTGTCAGAATTATGTACCAGAGGAATCCAAGTCGATGTAATGATGAAATAGACTTTATTTATCTATGATAGACTGTCCTGAGGAAGTGGTGTGATCACCACTAAACACGTAGAAATAGTTTTTATTTTATAATTACATTGACTTGGATTCCTCTGGTACATAATTCTGACAGGCGAGCAGTGCAGTCTGATGCCCCATTCTCTTCACCCAACAAAGGATCATTGCTTCGGGGTTTGCAGCTGCCGCCAATACTAAGTACAGTTGTTGTGTCTTACACAATCCTAATAAGTGAGTGAATTTGAATTATCTCTCACGAATATTCCTTTTATCTCGTATAAGACCCTATGTGCGCTATATTCCTTCTAGTTAACTTCTATGAACTCTGAGCTTTAGTTCCTTCCATAAATTTTCTATTGGATTCAGGTCAGATGATTGGCTGGGCCATTCTAGTAACTTTATTTTCTTTCTCTGAAACCAATTGAGAGTTTCCTTGGCTGTCTGTTTGGCATCATTGTCTTGGTGAAATGTCCACTCTTGTTTCATCTTCATCATCCTGGTAGCAGCAGATTTTTATCAATAATGTCTTGGTACATTTATCCATTCATTCTTACTTCAATTACATGAAAATAGCCAGTGCCGTATACTGAAAAACAGCCCCACACCATGATGTTCCCACCTCCAAACTTCACTGTTGTTATGGTGTTTTAACAAGGTGTGTATTATGGCTTCCAAAGAGTTCAATTTTTGTCTCACCTGACCAGACTATATTCTCCCAGTATTTCACAGGCTTGTATAAATGTTGTTGAGCAAACTTTAAATGCGCTTGAACATGCATTTTGTTCAGGAATGGAGTCGTGCATGCAAGCCATGGAGGTTGAGTGCATTGCTTTGTTTTCTTTGAAACCATTGTATCTGCTGATTCCAGGTCCTTTTGTAGCTCTCCACAGGTGGCCCTTGGACCACGCTTCTGATAATTATTTTCTCTCCTCTGTCTGAAATCTTGCGGGGAGCACCTGGTCACGGCTGGTTTATAGTGAAATGATGTTTTTCCACTTCTGGATTATGGCCCCAACAGTGCTCATTGGAACCTTCAGTACTTTAGAAATTCTTCTGTAACCAATACGATCAGTATGTTTTGCAACAATAAGGTTGTGAAGGTATTGAGGCAGCTCACTAGTTTTTACCCATCATGAGATGTTTCTTGTGTGCCACCTTGGTAGTAAGACCCCTTTTTATAGACCTTCAGTTTAACCAGCTGATATTATTTTTTGCGAAGTGGCAGGATTGTTTTTAATTATTGATAGATTTCAGCTGGTGTCATGACTTTCCATGGCTTTTTGCACCTCTTGCTTCATGTGTTCAATACTTTTTCCCTGTGTCATTTCTCATTATTACAAATAACTTAATTTATAGATCTCTGTGGTGTGATTTCTTTGCCTGTGTGGATTGGATGGGTTGTTACCGACATCTGGTGAGAATTTCATGTTAATAGCAACTTTAAAAATATATTTACTTAGAAAACTGGTGACTTGTTTAATACTTACCGTATTTTGCGGACTATAAGACGCACGGAACCATAAGACGCACTCCAAACTTTGACGATGTAAATAGGAAACATTTTTTTTTTAACCCCTTAATTACCGGGGACGTATTAGTATGCATATTTGCGTACTGCCCGTTCAGTGAGGGCTGCTGCGCTGAGCCCTCACTGAACGGAGCACATGTCAGCTGATTCTTACAGCTGACATGTGCCCGCAACAGCCGCGGGTGGAATCGCGATCCACCCGCGGCTGTTAACATGTTAAATGCCGCTGTCAATCTCTGACAGCAGCATTTAACGCGCGCTTCCGGGTAGCGCGTCATAAGCCCCGCCCACCGGCGACCCCGTCACGTGATCGCGGGTCGCCGATGGGTGGGCATGACAACCCAGGGTCTGCAGCAGACGCCTGTGGTTGTCATGATCTTGTCGCTATGAGCGCCACCTAGTGGTCGGCGCTCATAGCACAGGACCATTTCTGCTGCATGCATGGGACCTGCTCGTCCCCTGTATGTAGCAGAGGCGATCGGACAGTTGCTGCTTCTAGTCTCCCATGGAGACTATAGAAGCAAGCAAAAAGTAAAAAAAAAATTTTTTTATAAAAATATAAAAAAAATATATATATATAAAAGTTTAAATCACCCCCCTTTTGCCCCATTCAAAATAAAATAAAAAATAAACCCCACATATTTGGTATCGCCGCGTTCAGAATCGCCCGATCTATCAATATAAAAAAAGAATTAATCCGATCGGTAAACGGCGTAACGAGAAAAAAATTCTAAACGCCAGAATTACGTTTTTTGGTCGCCTCAAAATTGCAATAAAATGCAATAACGGGCGATCAAAACATCAGATCTACCCCAAATGTTATCAATAAAAATGTCAGCCCGGTGCGCAAAAAATAAGCCATCAACCAGCCCCAGATCACGAAAAATGGAGACGCTACGGGTCTTAGAAAATGGCGCTATTTTTTTATTTTTTTTTTTACCAAATTTTGGATTTTTTTTTCACCACTTAAATATAAAAGAACCTATACATGTTTGGTGTCTATGGACTCGTAATGACCTGTAGAATAAGAAGGGCAGGTCAGTTTTAGCATTCAGTGAACGTGGTAAAAAAAATAAATAAAAAACAACTGTGGTATTGCACTTTTTTTGCAATTTTACCGCACTTGGAATTTTTTTCCCGTACAGGATATGGTAAAACTAGCAATGGCGTTGAAAAGTACAACTCGTCCCGCAAAAAATAAGCCCTCACACGGCCATATTGACCAAAAAATAAAAACGCTATGGCTCTGGGAACAAGGGGAGCAAAAACGAAAATGCAAAAACGGAAAATGCTCCGGGGCTTAAGGGGTTAAATAAAATGGGGTTCTGTCTTGCGTAGGGTCCAAATTTACTGACTGTAGCTTACCGGTGAGGGTGGAGCAGGGTCACTCTTGCAGGAAGCTGGCGATGGCAGGAGAGGGGCGATGCGGCGGACCACGGGCAGGGAAGAGGGGGGATGTCCGGCGGTGCGAGGCTGCGGGTCCTTGGCTTCAAGAAAATGTCCTAGGCAGCAGCGGAGTCAATTGATTTCCCGGTGGTGGACTTAAGGAAAATGGTCGATGGAGTCGGCGCATGAGCAGATTGAGATCTCAAACCCTTCAGTCACTTTGTGACCGTGGGCTTCCTATTCATGACAGTGCAGTGTGTACACTGTGACGAGTGAGTGGTCATATGACGACATGTATGCCGTCACGTGTTGTATAAGCGAGTTCAGTAACTGCTATTGAGAGAAGCGGATGAAACTAGGTGCCACGTGACTACATACATGCAAATCACATAAATACGGCCATGTGACTGGTGGCGTGCATCGGCAATACTGGGGAATCCTGACAGTGACTGCAGACTTTGCTCTCAAACCTCAAATCCTTTCTAATGGATTCCGAATACAGTGAGCATGAAGTGGTCATTATAGAGATACTTGAGCCACGACTGGACTTAAATTGGATTTTTTTTATAAAAAGATTAGCACGTTAGTTTGCTTTGCACTCTTTTGCAGCATATATCAGTAACAAAAGAGCAAAAGCAGTTTGTTGATCAATGGCTTCTATGTCTGAATATGAATTGTAAGCCTGAGGTCCGCTCACCCAAAGTGTCATAATCGGGGAGAATTACTTCTTACAAGTTTTCTTTTATATGGAGTAATTTTTTTCCTTATTCACCAGGTATGGCCACTTTTCTGGAATAAATCGTAAGGTTCAACTAACATATCTGCCACATGGCTGCCCTAAGACGTCCAGTGAAGAGGAAGGTATGTTTTAGTTGAGTAATAATGGAGTAATATCATACTTGTAACATTGTGTAACCTATTTTTTTCATTATGGCTATATTCTTCAGACTGTCGAAGAGATGAACCATCTTTGCTTTTAGTCCTAAAGTGGGGTGGGGAACTGACCCCTGCAGGCCGAATTCAAGCGGAGGAGCTTGGCAGGGCATTTCGGTGCATGTATCCTGGAGGACAAGGTAATTGTACACATTACCCTCGTATACTGATAAGAGATGTTCTCATCTGTAAAGTTAAAAATGCTTAGAGGCAATAGATGCATTAGTGTGAACTGTGCTTTGTGCAACCGACCAAACAATCTGCCATTCCTTAAAGGGAATCTGTCAGCAGATTTTTGCTATGTATTCTGTAGACAGCAAGAAAAAGAGGCTGAGACACAGAATTCAGGGATGTCACTTGTCAAAGTGCTTGCTGTAGTTCACGAACTGTGAAGGATATATCACTAAGAGATTAACATTGATGGACTACATCAGCCTGGAAATTACCCCTCTCCCTGTAAAAAGCAGGGACATTGTATAAACAGAGCCTGGTGTGGGTGGGATTAGCTGTGGTGTGGGCGGGGTTAGCTTTCTCAGCTCTGCTTCCTACTAAATCTAAAAGCTCTGATTGTGTCAGAATGGCTGCACCCAGTAATCTAAGTGATTCAAAGTTGAGATTCAGTTTCTCTTTGTCTACATCATGCTGTTCTCAGATGAGGTAGAAAAAATCTGGCGGCAATCCCTTTTAAGTGTTCTGCTTCAAGCACAGCTGTATGATGAAGGATGATGACCTGCTAACACCCTCAAAAATAAAGGGATCATACATATTCTTTGTAATGGATATTCTGTGACCATTAGTTTTGGGCCATGTAAGTGGATAATTTGTACGATAGAATGGAAGTAACTGAAGAGAAGCAGACGAGTTTAGGGTGTCTGGACTTGCATATCTTATTTGTGTACACGGGTTTAAAATCACATAACCCTTGTTTAACCAACCAGATCCCAACTTTCCATATGCTAAAATATGATCTCAATCCACAGTAGTCCACCTATTTAAATACCCTTTTTTGAGGAAATTGCTAAAGTAGGAATACTGCAGTCAGTGACTTTTTAATTTTAACTACAACTACAACTTTTACCTAAAGTTTCCTTCAGTGTTGCTGCTCCTTAAAGGGGTTGTTCGGTCTAAACCGATAAGTCTGTGGTCACTCTGTGTGACTGCAGACTTGTATATCCCCCCAGCGCACGTATTCGCTGGTTTCTGAGCCGGGACCGGAGGGTATGTATGAGTTAGACATAACCCTAGCAAGTGGGTGTGGCCTCACTCCATACACTTGTATTGAGCCGAGGCCATGCTCCATCTAGTGACGTGGGCATGGCCGACTAGAGGGTGCGGCCTCACTCCATACAAGTGTATGGAGAGCGAGGCCATGCCTACTGCAAGGGGGTGTGTATAACTCATACATACCCTCCCGGTTCTGAAACCAGTGAATCCCCGCAGCGCAGTGTGTGCGCTGGGGGGGAATTCAGAAGTCTGTAGTTATACAGAGTGTCTGTGGACCTATTGGTTTGGACTAGACAGCGCCTTTAAAGAGGACCTGTCATTTACTTTAAAAAATAATTGAATAACTTGTAAAAATCCTCGAGCTCTTTTGATTCTGCCACCTTTTTTTCCGTTTATTGCTGTGTTGCTTCATTGCAGAGTTATTCACATTTTTGTCTTTTAGAGCACAGTATGTGAAATCTTTGCTTGTAATGCATCTGGGTGTTCAGAATCTTCTTTGGGGGCGTGCGCTTTTACCCATCCCTCCCAAATGCTCCCAATCACACCACGGCAGTGTCTAAGACTACTAGACCTGCTGCCGAGCTGTGCTTGACAGCGTGTGGGAGGAAGGGGTGAAGACGCACGATCCTAGAGGAGATTGAGGAAACGCCTAGTTGTACAACAAGCTGAGATTTCACATATTACACACCAAACGCAATAATTATGAATATCTCCACAATGGAACAACTCACGGCAAAGCAGAAAAAAAGTTTCAGAATCGGGATCACAGTGATTTTTTCAAGGTATTGAACTCACTTTTTTTTTTTTTAAGTGACAAGGTCAAGTCTTTCCTGCCGATCTCTTCCTGATCCCTTTGCTTTTGGTTACCTAAGAACAAAAAGGAAGGGGTTTGGTTGGGCTTATTGTTTCTTGTCTCCCATTGCAGACAGATTAGAGGGGGGAAGCCCCTGCTGCAGCCAGTTGCCTTACAGCCAGACACAGGATGGTGAGAAGGAGGGAGAATTCCTTACATCCTATGACACACGGTAGAATTCTATATGTATCTCTCATAGTTTTGTTTCTATAGCGATAACCGGATCAGAATAGAGAAGGTTATTAAGGGAGGAACTGATGGGATTTTTTTTTCTATCATAATTGTTCTTTTACGATGAATATAATGACTTATGCTGTTTCCTAGGAGACTATGCTGGATTTCCTGGCTGTGGCCTTTTGCGGTTACACAGTACTTATCGTCATGATCTAAAAATCTATGCATCTGATGAAGGAAGAGTCCAGATGACGGCTGCAGCATTTGCAAAAGTATGTTGTTTTGGGTTTTTTTTTCATTTTTTTTTTTACTTTATTCACAACCAGTAAAATTATTTTATGGCCTTAATTGGCCATTACATATCATTGTTTTAAGCATCACTCCAGCAATGCTTTTTTATTGTCATTCCATTAGCCATCAACAATGTGTGTGCATTAAAGGGAACCTGTGATGTGATTCGTGTTGCCTAAACCAGGGGCAGCATGAATCAGAGCCTGGTTCCATTATTGCAGTCAGACACGTTTTTCTGTAAAACGATCTGGCGTTTCAGAGAAAACGTAGTTTGCATATCTACAAGATGAGATTAGTCCAGTGCGGCCTTGGCCGGCTTTTCCCTGCACTGCTCCAGATGACTTACAGGTCTGTCCCTACAAACATGACAGAGACCTGTCAATCAATTAGCGCGATGCAGGGAATAGCCGGCTTGATCTTCCAACTACACATTCTCTGAAATGGCGGAGCATTTCAGAGAATAACATACCTAGTTGCCATCGTGCAGCCAGGCTCTGATTCTTGCTGCCGGTGGTTTGCGCAGCATGAATCGTGTGACTGGTTCCCTTTCATATACTTACCATCATGGTCTTTTGCCGTTTCCAGCTCTGCTTTGGTCCTTACTGGCTTGCCAGCTCACACAGCCGACCACTAGTTCATCCCTTAATGCTAGTTTGAGAGTGTCATTCTGAGTCACGTAGACTTATATTAAGAAAGTGACTTACACACAGAAGATGTGTGAGCCGGCTAGTCTCAAGTGCAGTAGTTCCATGAGATAGAAGACTACCAGGACAGAAAGGAAGACCGTAATGGGTACATATTCTAATACACACACTGTTATTAGATACTATTTAATATAATATTAGGTTTGTATGCCCAGAGGGGATAATAAAACCTATAGAAATAACATGCAACCCAAAAGTAGCTAAAACCATTTCATAAATGTATTAATACATCAAATCAAGACTTGACATGATATAAAGTCCAAGGATAAACACTGCACAAGAGTGTTATACATAAAAACACGTGTGGTTGGGGTAAAGCAAATCATAAACTGCAACATTTCATAAAGTGATGTAAAGAAATACTCAAATATATTACACAACTGACTAGTGTTAGGGTCAAAAGTGACTAGTGCCAAAGAGTATGCAAGCTGAATAACAGATCAGCAAGATGATCCACCTGATGTTTAAATATATATACAATGAGGTAGTGTTGAATAAAGTGACATGTGGTCCTCAAGTAATAATAAATAAAAAGGAGGCAAATAATAGTGAAAAAGTCCAAGGGATATATATGAGGATAGCCAAAATAACCCCCAATGAAATGTCCAAACCAAGAGACCCATGAAGGTCAATGAAACATAAGGAGATACTAGTAAAGGATTACAATGAAAATTAACAGAGCATATTAAGTAAATACAGATCTCACAGCATGAAGGACCCGACGCGCGTTTCGCTGGTGGCTTTGACGAGGGAATGGAGAAAGGTGTGTATCATGGGTATTTAAACCTGAACGGACCAATCAAATGAGCCCAATTGATATTGGCAGCAGCGTGACAAACCCATGCATGGGATAGCGACACTCCTCAGAGCTCACTATCTAGGGGGGAGGCAGTGACAGTCTGCGCTCCATAGTGGAATGCACGCTTCCCTCCCAGATAGCTGCTTTAATGCTGAGCTGGCTGTCAGTCAGTGAAGGGGGCTCAGTTACAGCTGCCACTCTCTATATACACTGAGCAGTGACTGAAACCATGCTGGCGCCGGCCCTGTGACTGAAAGAGCGATGCTGCAGGGGGCTCTAAGTACGGGCGCCACATAATGTCACAATGCTATTAACCCCATATCTGCAGGTTAATAGTGTTATTTTACGTGACAAATTCCCTTTTAAACCCAATATTTATGATTGTAATTTCTATTCTAATATATGTGTTTTTGTGTAATGTGTATGGTTTTATTTCTAGGGTTTGTTGGCACTGGAAGGAGAACTGACCCCAATACTGGTTCAGATGGTGAAGAGTGCAAATATGAATGGCTTGTTGGACAGTGACAGCGACTCATTAAGTAGCTGTCAGCATCGAGTGAAAGCAAGACTGCATGAGATTCTTCAGAGGGATCGTGATTTTAGTGTTGAGGACTATGAGAAGGTAACATCAAAATGGGAGGCTTCGTTCACAGACATATTACCACTTTGTGAAAGTTGTGTATTTAGGGCAAATGTCAGGACATGAACGGTCCTGGAAAAGCAGGAAAATGTTTCCTAAATAGTTCTACCTGCTTTGCCATGACATGATCTGGGTGAACTACATGATTATTGGTAAAACTTAAAGGGATTGACCGGGTTCAAAAGAAATGTTTGCTGTTGCTCTATGTGACTGCAGACTGTCATATGATCCAATGCACACACTGTCACGATTCCCCTGTGTTCTCCCATAGTTGTGGTCATGTGCCGAATGGATTCGCTCTGCTTCTCTCTAGAATAGACGTGAGAGAAGCGAGATGGGACTAGTCATCGTATTTTACACGATATGTACAATTGCATACATACAGTTGCATCACCACCCACCGGCATGGGAACCCAGGGAATCGTGACAATGTGCACATCACACACACTCACAATTTGGCAGTCTGTAGACTTTTTCATTTTAGGGTGGACAACCCCTTTAATAAACAGTGTCCTTTTGTTCCTATACTCTGTTACATGTTGTCAACAGTCTTATTATAGCCGTGAAAATAAGTGAGTTAACTTTTATCTTAATTTTTTCCACTCAGCTAACTCCAACTGGGAGTATCTCACAGGTTAAATCAATGCAGATTATAAAGAATCCAGTTAAGACTTGTGACAAAGTTTACTCCCTAATTCAAAGCCTGACGTCACAAATTCGGCAGAAAATGGAGGATCCAAAATACTCAGGTATGGAAGTTTCCAATCTGTCTCTTTCAGAATGATGGGCTTCAAAAATCCCATATTTCTTTGCCTTGGGGTTTTGTGTTGAGAGTGGAAGCAGCTATTAAACACCCATCTGTTTGGTTGGATCACAATGCATCAGTCTTGTTATTAGCTCATGCACAAGCGTTCCTACACTTGTACTCACCGCCTTTTGACAAAAATATATTTGTGACATAAGGAGCACTTGAGCAATTTCTCCTTTTCAATGGAAGAACTCATTTGTCTATTGCTCGTTCAGATATTCAGCTGTATCACAGCGAGACCCTTGAATTGATGCTGCGCAGATGGTGCAAATTAGAAAAGGATTTCAAGACCAAAAATGGAAGATATGATATCAGCAAAATACCCGATATTTATGACTGCATAAAGTACGATGTGCAGCATAACTGCTCACTGAAACTGGAGAACACGATGGAACTGTACAGGGTTTCTAAGGCACTAGCTGATATAGTTATTCCTCAGGTGAGTTTCATTCAGCCACACATACAAATTTGTATGTAAATGACTTAACCCCTCACCAACTTGTCGCACAGGTACAGTGGGGAAAAAAAGTATTTAGTCAGCCACCAATTGTGCAAGTTCTCCCACTTAAAAAGATGAGAGAGGCCTGTAATTGACACCATAGGTAGACCTCAACTATGAGAGACAAAATGAGAAAACAAATCCTGAAAATCATTGTCTGATTTGGAAAGAAATTGTTTTCAAATTTTGGTGGAAAATAAGTATTTGGTCAATTGCAAAAGCTCATCTCAATACTTTGTTATATATCCATTGGCAATGACAGAGGTCAAACGTTTTCTGTAAGTCTTCACAAGGTTGACACACACTGTTGCTGGTATGTTGGCCCATTCCTCCATGCAGATCTCCTCTAGATCAGTGATGTTTTGGGGCTGTTGCTGAGCAACACAGACTTTCAACTCCCTCCAAAGGTTTTCTATAGGGTTTAGATCTGGAGACTGTCTAGGCCACTCCAGGACCTTGAAATGCTTCTTACAAAGCCACTCCTTCGTTGCCCTGGCGGTGTTGTTGGGATCATTGTCATGCTGAAAGACCCAGCCACGTTTCATGTTCAATGCCCTTGCTGATGGAAGGAGGTTTGCACTCAAAATCTCACGATACATGGCCCCATTCATTCTTTCATGTACACGGATCAGCCGTCCTGGTCCCTTGGCAGAGAATCAGCCACAAAGCATGATGTTGCCACCCCCATGCTTCACGGTAGGTATCATGTTCTTTGGATGCAACTCAGCATTCTTTCTCCTCCAAACACGCCGAGTAATGTTTCTACCAAACAGTTCTACTTTGGTTTCATCTGACCATATGACATTCTCCCAATACTCCTTCTAGATCATCCAAATGCTCTCTAGCAAGCTTCAGATGGGCCCAGACATGTAATGGCTTAAGCAGGAGGACACGTCTGGCACTGCAGGATCTGAGTCCCTGGCGGCGTAGTGTGTTGCTGATGGTAGCCTGTGTAATGTTAGCCCCAGCTCTCTGCAGGTCATTCACTAGGTTCCCCCGTGTGGTTATGGGATTTTTGCTCATCATTCTTGAGATCCTTTTGACTCCACGGGATGAGATCTTGTGTGGAGCCCCAGATCGAGGGAGATTATCAGTGGTCTTGTATGTCTTCCATTTTCTAATTATTGCTCCCACAGTTGATTTCTTCACACCAAGCTGCTTGCCTATTGCAGATTCAGTCTTCCCAGCCTGGTGCAGGGATACAATTTTGTTTCTGGTGTCCTTCGACAGCTCTTTGGTCTTCACCATAGTGGAGTTTGGAGTGTGACTGTTTGAGGTTGCGGACAGGTGTCTTTTATACTGATAACAAGTTCAAACAGGTGCCAGTACTACAGGTAATGAGTGGAGGACAGAGGAGCCTCTTTAAGAAGAAGTTACAGGTCTGTGTGAGACAGAAATCTTGCTTGTTTGTAATTGACCAAATACTTATTTTCCACCAAAATTCGAAAAAAAAATTCTTTTCAAATCAGACAATGTGAGTTTCAGGATTTGTTTTCTCATTTTGTCTCTCATAGTTGAGGTCTACCTATGATGTCAATAACAGGCCTCTCTCATCTTTTTAAGTGGGAGAACTTGCACAATTGGTGGCTGACTAAATACTTTTTTTCCCCTCTGTATGTCATATGCTGGCTCCATGACTTTGATGCGGGCTCGCATGCCAAGTACGCTTCTTTTACTGCATATGATGACTAATTTACTCGGCAGGCGCAGGTGGAGCGAAGCGAAGCCCACAGCTGTTGACTTGTTAAATCCCGCTGTCAATCTCTGACAGAGGCATTTAACGCTGGCCGGCAGGGGGTGCGTCATTCCTCCTGCCTATCGACGCCTGTGATGTGATCGCGGGGTGCCGATGGGTTGGCCGTCCAACTGCGACCAATAAAGTGTCATCTTAACCTTTGTCTGTCCAGTAAAAATCAAGACTGTGCTTCTTATACTGTGCCCACCATGAAAAAATGATATCTTATGTATGACGTAAGACACTGGCTATACAATGCATGTGCAGGCCATCTACTGTAAGTCTGGTAATATATTTATATATATCTATAACACACAGCCTAAATTTACTCTTATTGAAAATAGCCCTGATTATCCAGTCACAAGTCGCCAAAGTTTCTTGTCTCCTTAAGGCTTCTCAAACCTAACTTAAAGTAAAAAGCATTTAAAGAGACTTCTTGGAGAAGTAAAACCTGTCTATTTTGTTCCAGAATACACGTGCCCATGGATCTTCTGGAATTGCAGCTCTGCTCTGTTGATGTGAATAGGCCTGAGCCACAATACCACACAATCTGTGGAAGAAAGCAGCGATGTTGTTTAATTAAAGAAATGTCAGCTATATAATTTCTAAAGCAGTCAGGCACCCTTTAGAAGTCTCGGACAGGACCATTACCCCATATGTTCATTTCATACAAAAAATATGGTTACTGTTCTTTTTTTGGATGAAATGCAGGTGGTAGTAGCGACGGCTCTGACCACTAAAAACTACCTTTAGGGTATGTGCACACGATGCAGAAATGCTCAGGATTTTTTCCTGAGCGTTTCTGCATCTCTCTGGCAGGAAAAAACGCATGCGGATTGTATATGCGGTTTCCTGCCAGGGACATGCGGAAATGAAGCGGTCTTCACTTTCATTTCCGCATGCGGGTTGACAAGCGCTTCCCAAGCGATTTTAGCATCACTTGGAAAGTGCTTGTCAACTTCACACTATATAAATCCATGCAACCGGCATGGATTTATATAGTGTGTGAATGTCAAAAAATAAAAAATAAATATATACTTTACCCTCTGATGGCCCCCGGTGTCCTGCTTCGCTCGGTCCGGGCTGCCGGCAGTGAAGACTTTAGGACCTTCCGACGTCAGCGTCACGTGACCCGTCACATGACTCTGACGTCAGCGAAGGTCCTTCTTCATTCAACCGCGAAGTGCGGGGAATCAAGCCGGAGCGCTGCGCGGGCCGTCAGAAGGTGAGAATATATATATTTTTTATTTTATTCTTTTTTTTTTTTTTAATAGTACCTGGGTCTGGATGAGAGTCCTCTCCTCCACACCCGGGTACCATCCGCACATTAGACCGCATGAAAAGCGCATCAACATATACAGTGATGCGGATTCCATGCGGTCTAATGCAAGTCAATGGCGGCAAAAGAGCAGCGTTTCCGCAAAATTAATTGACATGCTGCGGATTTTTGACCGCAGCGTTTACGCTGCGGAAAAATCCGCATCATGGGCACAGCACATGCGGATTTCAATTGGGGAACATTGGTGCCCTTCTACCATGCGTTTTTCATGCGTTTCCGCGGCGTTTTGCGCAACTGCAAAAACGCCGCGGAAACGCATGAAAAACGCATCGTGTGAACTCAGCCTTAAAATTGCGAGTAAAGAGCTCAAAATATATCCAAAAGCTGAATATTATTTTTCTTTTCTACATTAAGCTTTTTATTTTTTTACATACCCTATAAATGGATGTACTAGTTTTAACATGAGAATTGATCTGCACCAATTCTTGTAAGTTCACATTATGATGCTATTTTTCCATCACTCATTGCAATGTAGGAATATGGAATATCCAAAGCCGAAAAGCTGGAGATTGCCAAAGGTTATTGCACCCCTCTGGTCCGGAAGATCCGCTCCGATCTGCAGAGAACTCAGGATGATGACACCGTAAATAAACTTCATCCATTGTAAGGAGCCATATGACTTATGTAATATGATTTAAAAAAAAAATAAAATTATATTTTCTTATTCAAAATTTTCAATTTAAGGGCAATTACAGACTAAAATATAATGAACCCTAACCCCTCCCCCCAGCACTGTATTATAAGTCATATCAAAGTGCAATAGAAGAACTACTGTTCACTAAAGGAGAAAATGTCTTAGTTGGTTACCATTAACTTGTTATAATAGAGATTTAATACAGATGAATAAGAGTATGTTGGAAAAAGTGTCACCAAGAAATGTAATGCATCTGGAAATGATATACTACATAAGTCTAGTAATCAAAGAAGACCCATACGGTATCTCTAACTCTTGATGCCAACCCTGATTCATCAATCCATGGGGCCCAGAGCTTTTCACATTTTGGTAAGAACATTCATTTTTAAATGTCCCTTTCTAAATTCAATAACCAGTTTATTTTATTTATAAACTCCGGGATTGTAGGGACCTGATCCATTATCCAATACTGAGCTTATTAATTTCCTGGCCGTGCACAACATACGGGACACAGCCATCTTACCATTTTCATCAGTAGTCAAGTCCTCAATGTACCGCAGTATGCATACAAAAGGAGTAGGGGCTATGTAAATTGAATAAACCCCATTTATAATTTCCAGAAAGGTTCTAGATTGTGACAGGACCACAACATTTGTAGGAAGTTTGCTGAGTTTATTTCACATCTAGTGCAAGTAGGATTTTGCCAGAGTCCTATGTCAGATAGGAATTGAGGCGTTCTGTATACTTGATTATACTTGATGTAATACATATAGCCGGGATAATCTGAGATTCACTCAGGGACAGTTGCGGGGTCCTTTCCAAAATTTCTTGCCATTGACCTTCTATAGGGAACATTACACTTTCCCATTTTATTTTGGAATGTGTTGGATACTTTGCCAACCCCAGATCTAATAAGGTACTGTGTAATACTGAGATCAGACCACCAGAGTTATGTGAAGAAGCGATTCTGTGTATTATCGTATTCTTGTCTATATGGCCCTCCAGGATAAGTCCCTCTGCCTGATATGTATGTCTCAGCTGAAGGTACTTATAACATTCGGGAGTAGGTATCCCAAACTCTGTTTGTAGTTGAGAAAATTCCTTAATCTGGTCACCTACCAAAACATGGCAGTCTGTGAAACCCCCTCGTATTCCATTTCCTAAACACTTCTAATTGATAAAGATAGGAAAGCCAAAGGGTTTCCCAAAGTGAGGTAAACTGAGTGATCCCTTGTAGACCCTGCAGTTCTCTGATTTACGTAACATCCCATAAAGGGAGGGGGAGCACTAAGGAGCAGCTCCAGTGTCACAGAATTACAGCTACTGTGAGGATGGAAAACAGCACTATTCATGTTATCCGAATAGTCTATGAAGGTATGAGTACCCCTTTAATGAGAACTGGACATGGAGGGGCCCCTGGCAGTAGTGGCCTGGTAGGTTCCCTTTGTGCTCTTTCCATAGCGTAAAATGGGGACAAGGATTCGGCGCCAAATGCTGAGCAGAGCCACTTTTCATGGTGCTCTGTGGGGTTGTTTCCTTCAGTTTTCTCAGGAATGCCCACTACCCTTATATTGTTTCTCCTGAGCATGTTCTCCAATTCCTCCTTTATGGACCATAAGACTGAGATTTGTTGATCATGTCTGCGTGAGTCCCTTTCTGTTTGGGGTATTTTATCCTCTAGGTCACTGATTCTCCCCTCCGTTGCTGTAGTACTTTCAGAAACTTTTTTGCAGACCTTGCTGCTTATAGGAAAACTCATCCTTCAGCAGAGCCATCTGGGTTTCAATTGAGAACATTGCAAAGCTTTCAATGTAGCCTCATTCTCCTGCCGTTTTGGGCTGTTGGCAAAAGGGGCATCTCCTGCTTGGGGCTGTACGGCAGGGAGAACCTCAGGATCGTGTTCATCAAGATTACAATTTCCCTTCTTGGCATTGCGGGCCGCCTATTGCCCCCATCAAGTGATAAATGTGCCTTTACAGGGAACCCCTTTGCCTGGAGTCCTAGCGAAGCTGGGTAACTTTGCCGCCTCAGGAGCTGCCACTGATTTTCCCGCCCCGGGACTTGCCGAAGGTGCGCCATCTTGGATTTCTCCACCCGCTGTCAGCCACTTCCCGGAGCTTTTTACCAGCGTCTCCTGCCATAATCGTGCTGCCAACAGGTGTCAGGGGATACAGGGAATATTCAGCGGCTCTTATAAGCAAGGTACAGGATCGCAGGGGCCCAGTGGAGTCCATGCTGGCCTTTGTTCCCAGAACTCTCCTGCTGCACGACCGCTCACACGCCCGGCCAAGCCTCGGCACCCAATTATATATACACTGCTCAAAAAAATACAGGGAACGCTCAAATAACACATCCTAGATCTGAATGAATGAAATATTCTCATTGAATACTTTGTTCTGTACAAGGTTGAATGTGCTGACAACAAAATCACACAAAAATCATCAATGAAAATAAAATTTATTAACCAATGGAGGCCTGGATTTGGAGTTACCTCCAAAATTAAAGTGGAAAAAGACACTACAGGCTGATCCAACTTTGATGTAATGTCCTTAAAACAAGTCAAAATGAGGCTCAGTATTGTGTGTGCCCTCCACATGGCTGTATGACCTCCCTACAACGCCTGGGCATGCTCTTGATGAGGTTGCGGATGATCCCCTGTGGGATCTCCTCCCAGACCTGGACTAAAGCATCCGCCAACTCCTGGACAGCCTGTGGTGCAATGTTGGTGGATGGAGGGAGACATGATGTCCCAGATGTGCTCAATCGGATTCAGGTCTGGGTAACGGGCGGGCCAGTCCATAGCTTCAATGCCTTCATCTTGCAGGAACTGCTGACACACTCCAGCCACATGAGGTCTGGCATTGTCCTGCATTAGGAGGAACCCAGGGCCAACCGCACCAGCATATGGTCTCAGGCTACCTCTGGCGAGCACATGGAGGGCTGTGCGGCCCTCCAAAGAAATGCCACCCCACACCATTACTGACCCACTGCCAAATCGGTCATGCTGAAGGATGTTGCAGGCAGCAGATCGCTCTCCACTTCGCCTCCAAAAAATCTCTAACTAATCTCCCTTTTCAAGGCTCCATACTGTTTGGGTCTAAGTTAGACCAAATAATTTTGGATGCCACAGGGGGCTAGAGCACCTCCCTTCCCCAGCCCAGGCCCAAACGTCCCTTTCCTAGGAGACGTTCCCTTCAGTTCCGGTCCTTTCGTCAGTTCACCCAACTGGGCTTCTCCTCTCAACAGGACCGTACCACAACGTAGAGGGCCAGACTTAAGCCATCCTTTAGGCCCACCCCCAACTGGCACGCAAAGGGTCGCTCCACCAAGCCCTCGGGATCCAGATCACGATCCAATAGATTTTCTACGGCATGATGGGTCACCCCACCTGGGACTTCTCCCAGGGTCGGCGGCCGTCTACTTCTGTTCCAAGATGCTTGGGTCTCGGCGATAGAAGACGCCTGGGTCAGGGAGATTGTGACCTCCGGCTACAAAATCTAATTCAACACCATGCCAGGAACACGATTTCTCAGATCCTGCCCCCCGCAACCACCATCTCTGCTTCCAAGCTTCCTTCAGGCCATTGCCTCCCTTCGGCGCTCGGGAGTCAAAGTACCCGTCCTCTTTCAGGAAAGGTTTTCCCTTTTTTACTCCAATTTTTTCGTTATTCCAAAAAAGGACGGCTCACTGCGTCCAATCCTGGACCTCAAACAGCTAAACCGACGAGTACGCATCTGTCACTTCAGAATGGGGTCCCTCAGGTCGGTAATCGCCTCGATGGAAGCCGAGGAATATCTATGTTCAGTGGATATTCAGGACGCGTATCTCCACATCCCTATCTGTGCATCACACCAGAAGTTCCTTTGTTTTGCCTTCCAGAACGCACATTACCAATTCACTTCCCTTCCCTTCAGGCTTGCCTCCGCCCCAAGGGTTTTCACGAAGGTAATGGCGACAGTCATGGCCATTCTAAGAGCCCGAGGGATTGTAGTTATCCCCTACCTCGACGACCTGTTGATCAAAGGCCCCTCGTTCAAGGACTGTCTCCACAGCCTCCAGATCACCTTAAACACGCTCTCTCGGTTAGGCTGGCTGATCAACACAGACAAATCCTCCTTCGTCCCATCTCAACGTGTGACCTTTCTGGGAATGTTGTTCGACACAACCCTTGCCCGGGTCCTTCTTCCAAGAGAAAAGATAAACTCTCTCTGTGTGGGGATCCACCTTCTCTCCAACCCAAGTCTACACTCTCTTCGGCTATGCATGAGTGTCCTGGGGAAGATGGTGGCTGCTATGGAAGCAGTACCGTTTGCCCAATTCCATACCCGGCTTCTTCAACTAGCCCTTCTGTCAGCATGGGACAAGAACCCATAGTCTCTGGATCGACGTATCACGTTACCTCTTCAAGTGAGAAGGTCCTTGACATGGTGGACTCTCCTCTCTTCCTTCAGACCCGGAAGATCATTCCTACTGCTTCACTGGCAGGTGGTCATGACCGATGCCAGCCTCATCGGTTGGGGGGGGCCGTCTTTCTTTCTTCACCACACTGTACAGGGCCGGTGGACTCCCCACGAGGTCTCCCTACCGATCAATATCTTGGAGATGAGGGCAATTTACCTGGCATTTCGTCACTGGCAGGATCTTCTAGCAGGGTTCCCAGTCCGGGTACAATCGGACAACACCACAGCTGTGGCTTACTTAAACCATCAAGGAGGAACGCGCAGCAAGTCCGTCTTAAGAAGTGGCAAGAGTTCTTGTTTGGGCTGAAAAGACGGTTCCGGCAATTTCAGCAGTCTACATTCCGGGGGTCGACAATTGGGCGGCTGACTTCCTCAGTCGACAGGGCCTTGCCTCAGGAGAATGGTCTCTCCATCCCGAGGTGTTTCAGCAGATTTGCTTACGGTGGGGCACGCCGGACGTCGACCTCATGGCGTCTTGGTTAAACCACAAAGTGCCATCCTTTTGTAGCCCGGTCCCGCGATCCTCTAGCGATCGCTCAAGACACGTTAGTAATACCATGGTCTCAGTTCCAGCTGCCCTATCTCTTTCCCCATCTACCATTGATCCCTGAGTCGTCAAGAAGATCAAGACAGAGGGAGTACCGGTAATCCTAATAGCACCAGACTGGCCCAGACGGGTCTGGTACGCGGAGCTAGTAAACCTGCTCGTCGACTCACCCTGGAGACTACCAGACCGTCCAGATTTCCTCTCTTAGGGTCCTATCCTTTATCAGAGTTCTTCTTCTCTGAATTTAATGGCATGGACGTTGAGCTGCAGTGTTGAGGAAGGCGGGTTTTGCTGACCATGTCATTCAGACCTTAATTAGCGCCAGAAAACCCGCAACCTCGCGCATATATCACAGAACCTGGAGAGCCTTCTTTCGTCACTGTGAGGGAGATCAGCCAGCTCCCATGTCTTTTTCGTTACCGGTCATCCTGGCCTTTCTTCAGTCTGGCCTAGAGGCGGGTCTCTCCTTGAGCACCCTCAAAGGTAAAGTGTCGGCCTTGTCCATCCTCTTCCAACGTAACTTGGCTGCCCGGCCTCAGGTCAAGACTTTTCTTATTGCCCCCCAGTGAATCCATGGGACCTTTAATATGGTCCTAACCGTCCTCCAACAGCCTCCGTTCAAACCCATTCAGGACATCTCAGCCTATCTTCTCTCCTGGAAGGTGGCTTTTCTGGTGGCTGTTACCTCGATTAGGAGGGTTGCGGAGCTCGCAGCCCTCTCATATCGGTCGCCCTTTCTGGTCTTTCATCAAGATAAAGTAGTGCTCAGGCCGGGCCCTTCCTTTTTGACGAAGGGAGTTTCCTCCTTCCACATCAATGAGGACATTGTTTTGCCTTCTTTCTGCCCGGCTCCGTGGCATCCATTGGAAAAATCTCTGCATAAACTGGATCTGGTCAGAGCTCTGCGCGTGTACCTTTCTAGACCGGCTTCCTTTCGGCGTTCGGACGCCCTATTTGTCATTCCTGAGGGGTGTCGCAAGGGTCTTCCTGCTTCCAAGTCAACCATTGCCCTTTGGATACGTTCAACCATTTTGGAGGCATATCGCGTCTCAGGCAAACCTCCCCCTCCGGTGGTAAGGGCTCACTCCACCCGGGCGGTGGGGGCCTCTTGGGCGGTTCGCCATCAGGCTTCGGCTTCACAAATCTGTAAGGCCGCAACCTGGTCTTCTCTACATACCTTTTCAAGGTTTTACAAGGTCCACACTTACTCCTCGGCTGATGCCAGTCTTGGACGGAAGGTTCTGCAGGCTGCAGTTGCCCGCAGTCTGACTTAGTTTGTGGCTATCTTGGTTCTCCCACCCTAGGGACTGCTTTAGGACGTCCCATGGTCCTGTGTCCCCCAATAAAGTGGGATTTTTGGTACTCACCGTAAAATCTTTCTTGGAGCCTTCATTGGGGAACACCGCACCCTCCCTGAGTTTAGGCATATGTTCTTCCAGTTGGCCCCGTTGGGCATCCAGTTTGTTTTTCTCTGAGGTGCTTTACTCACTAACTGATGAGGTTACTGCCTGTAGGTGGGTGTACACTACAGAGGAGGAGCTATTTTCTTTTTTTTGCCTAGTGTCAACCTCCTAGCGACAGCAGCATACACCATGGTCCTGTGTCCCCCAATGAAGGCTCCAAGAAAGATTTTATGGTGAGTACCAAAAATCCCTCTTTCATCTGTGAAGAGCACAGAGCGCCAGTGGTGACTTTGCCAATCCTGGTGTTCTGTGGCAAATGCAAAGCGTTCTTTACGGTGTTGGGCTGTGAGCACAAGCCCCATCTGTGGACGTCGGGCCCTCATACCACCCGCATGGTGTCGGTTTCTAACAGTTTGTGCAGACACATGCACATTTGTGGCCTGCTGGAGGTCATTTTGCAGGGCTCTGGCAGTGCTCCTCCTGTTCCTCCTTGCACAGAGGAGGAGGTAGCGGTCCTGCTGCTGAGTTGTTGCCCTCCTATGGCTCCCTCCACATCTCCTGGTATCTGCTCCATGCTCTGGACACTACGCTGACAGACACAGCTACCCTTCTTGCCACAGCTCGCACTGATGTGCCATCCTGAATGAACTGAGCAACTTCTGTGGGTTGTACTGTAGACACCGCCTCATGCTACTGTACCTCTAGGGGTGCGAGCAATGGCAAAATGAAAAAGTGACCAAAACAACAGCCAAAAAGGATGAGAACAGAGAAATGGTCTGTGGTCACCACCAGCAGAACCACTCCTTTATAAGGGGGTATCTTGCTAATTGCCGATCATTTTTACCAGTTGTCTGTTCCATTTGCACAACAGCAGGAGAAATTGATTCCCAATCAGTGTTTCTTCATAACTGGACGGGTAGATTTCACAGAAGTGTTGTTGACTTTGAGTTACATTGTGTTGTTTAAGTGTTCCCTTTATTTTTTTGAGCAGTGTAGTTCTAGCTTCATTTTGAAAAAGACTGCATGTAATTGTCCCCCAGAAATGTATCCTATATTAATAGTAGCTTCATGGAATAAGACTGAACCCCCCTCAGCTCAACCGTGTACAGAGATCGTATCCTCATACATGCAATGTATCAGAACTAATCTCCCCATAGTCCTCCTTTGCACACTGCATTTTAGACCACATGTTGTCAGATTATAGGGAATCTCATTCACCCTTTGCTCTTGAAAGCTGCTTGATTTCTCAAGTGGGCGGATTTTTTTTTAAACCCCCACATGTCCTCTGCATTACATTTCCATAAGGTTTGTTTTAGTTTTTTTCCCCTTCAGTTTTAGTGTGAAAAAATCGGCACTAAAAGGACAAATGACAATATGATGAATTCCTCTAAAATCAGTATCTGCCATCATAGTTGTGGCACTTGGTCACTTTCCCTAGCAGTGACATGGTACTGACATGTTTCAATGTCCAGATAATAAAGTGCAAAAAAAACTGTATTATGTGCACACGACGTCTTTCTCAGGCGGATTCTGCAAGGAAATGCCTGAAAAGGTGCCCCATGAAATGGACAGAATGCCCAGCAGCATTAAAAAGAGAATGCTGTGCACATGTTCTGTCTCATGGCACGTCCTGTAACTGCTTCAGGATTCAAAACCTGAAAGTGGATAAAAGACGTGCTCATGTTTCATCAACCTTTCCATTTTGACGTCACCTTTTTAGGCCACCCTTAAGCACAGTGGCCAAGTGAGGTGACATTATCATGGACGACACGTCTGCACTGAGCCAAATATCTTGAATGTGCTCTGTCCTGTTGCATAGGCTACTCACCCTAACACCCTGAATGTCTTTTGTGGGTCCGCACCTTTCATCACCCCCGTTTTTGTTGTTAGATATTCCCGAGGAGTGATGTCTCCAGAACGCCACGTGCGCACACGACTGTATTTTACCAGTGAAAGTCACGTGCACTCGCTGCTCTCCATCCTTCGTTTTGGCTCTCTCTGTGACGTAAGTAGCATTACTATCTGTGGGACTGATCTGCGGCCCACCCAAGGGGGCTTTGCTTGCAGAATATTCTCGATCATTGATAAATTGGAAATGTAAAACCGAATGCCTTACTTTGTCATTCATAAGTAAATCACATAGTAGTATTCATTATTGTTATATATAGTTTAACCCCTGCCATAAATGTACGGTGGGTATGTGCATTCTATGTATAGAGCTTGTCCACCCCCCTACAAAAAAAAAATTACATTGCCAATCTAAAAGACAAAAAAAAATGTAGTACCGTCGCATATGTAGTTGTTGAAGAGTAAAAAAAATATCAAAATGGCTATAATTCATACTGAATGAGGAGTCAGGTGGGGGAAGAAGTGTAAATGGTAGAATCCCTGTTTTTTGTGCTTGCTTAACAGAAAAAAAAACCTAGTTTACCCCCAAAAAATAATAAAAAAAAAATAGTTTAGAAAGCATTGTGTACCCCAAAATGGTACCAATAAAATCTTCCGCTCACTATGCAAAAAAAACCAATTGCCTGAAAAATACAGTTATGGCTCTAAAAATATAGCGACTGAAGCCACATTTTTCTTTTGCAGTTTTTTTTTTCTTTTAAGTTGTAAAACCAAAAAACTCTTTCTATTTGATATCACCATAATAGTACTGGACCATATAACAAATGAATGCTGTGAAAAGCTGCAGTTTTTTTTTTTTCCACGTGTTTCAGTACTTTATATGATAAACTGACTGGCCTCATTCAGAACTATAACTCATCCCACAAAAACAATCACTCAGATGCTTCTATGGAAAAGTAAAAAGTTATGACTCTTCATTGGGTAGGAGGAAAAAATTAAATAATTTTCACTAACAGCCTTTTTTTTTTTTTATCGGAATACCGGTATTGCGATTTTCTCACCTCTGATAGTTTGCACCAATGTTTCCTGTATTTATTATGCAGCATGAGCCATTGAAAGCAGCATTACACAGTGTATTTCTCATTAATGCTGTATGTAATTACCGCAGTAGAATACACAGCCACATGAGGCCCGTGGATCCTGTGGTGAGGAGATGCCATCTAGTGGTGAAAAGTGAAAATTACTTCTCAATGAAAAGAGTAGTACATTGTATATACATTACAGATCTATATGACTAGGAGATCTCTGGATTGTTATGTATAGGGTTAAAAGTGAACCTTGTTCAGTCATTTACCCCAAATGGTAGCTGTAGCCAGATGTTCATCATGTATTTGTATGGCTGTGTGAAGGGACGCAGGGAGTGGTAACCTCGGCCTGTGTGCCTGCTAGGCAAAGTCAATGATGGGCCATCAGGAAGTCTCTGTAGTTTTAATGTTTTCATATATGCAAGAATATTCCTATCTTAAAAGGAGCATTTGTTTGCAGAAGTTACTATCCTAATGTCATGCTGTGTTCTAGGAATCGAAGGATGAGCAGTGGAAAAGGGCGATGGACTACTTGAACTTTGTAAATGAACTGAACTACATGACGCAGATTGTGATTATGCTGTATGAAGACCCAAACAAGGTGACTCGAAATGTCTAGAATCCATTTTACTGCAGTCAATGTGGATAGATAAAATGTCAATGGCTAAGTTTCAATATTTAAAGCCAGTAAACCACAAGATCCGTAAAGGGGATAACCTCTTTTTCCCAGTTGCAGTTTGTTTTTAATAATAAAAAAAAAAAGCTTTACTCACCTTCCTCAGGTCCAATGTGAAGTCTTTGCTGCTGATCTCTCAGGGTCTGTTGTCTGCAGCACTGATGTCACATAGAAAGCACTGCAGCTAATAAACTAGACTCTGGGTTAGACCAAGGTAGGGTGAGTAGAGTCCTTTCTTTTTTTTTTTTTTTTTTTTTTTTTTAAAACATTCTGTTGCAGGGGGAATAGTGATCTTCCAAAACTAGGGAAGATTTTTAATAACAGATTTCACTGATGTCAAATTCCCGTGTGTGTGTGTGTGTGTGTGTGTGTTAGTTAAAAAAAATAAAAATAAAATAAAGCTGGCACATGATTTATTCACCATGCAGTTGACTGATGTGATGTAAAATTCAGAAAATGCAACAAGAGCTGATGATTTCTACTCAGCAAAAACTGCAGCACGGCCCTATAAAGTGACCTGTCATCAGGATTCCCAGTTCTAAGCAGCGGCCGCCTTATGTGTCACTTAATTAGGATCCTAACGATCCCTGCATTAATGATTTTTATACATCGGTCTTCCTATATGGTAATGAGAGCCAGGTGGCCCAATGGTACGGTACAGATTGACCCGGCACCTGATATCCCATCCTCTCTGCCTCAGATGAAGGAGTCATCCTGTCAATCATAGGCATAATCCCTGGGTTAACCGGCTTACAGCAGGAGCTGAGGTTGATCCCTAGCTGCCCATCGGACGCCTCGACTCTCATTACCATATAACATGAGAGATGTACAATGATCATTTATGTAGGGCTAGACAAAATGAAGGAGCAGCAGCCAAGTGAATGTGTATCGTTAAGTAGTGTGAAAACTGCACTTACTTGTTATGGGGGGAAACCTATCCACGCTACCCCCCCACCTCCTGGACCGATATCCTAGATCTCTGGATCCCTGGTAGTGATGAACAGAGGAAAATACGGTCTACTGATCTCCAGTGTGCTGAAACTATTTATTCACTTCTATGGGAAAAAAAAGCGAACAGAACAAAATGGCCTACACATTTCGGGTTTTCCCTTCATGAGAAAATGATCTTCATAGAGGTTGCACTTGCTTATACTCTTCATTTCTCTCTGATGGGGACGCCAAAAGAGTTTGTCCCTAAAATCCAGCAGGACCTAACTACTCTGGATCCTGGAAGTGACATTTTGCATTTTATTATAAATCCTATATTATACCATAGAGAGAATAAGAGCTGGAAAGCTGGCATCACACCAACGCCTGCTACACAATACAGACATATCCTACATATTCTTCTTATATAAGACGGAGAACTGAATTATAGTATGTCCTTATCTAAATGGAAAACTTTCTAATATTGAAACCAATCCTAATGAGCTGATGAAATATCCCCTTTAGAATACCATTCAGTGTACTCCTTCTGAAGACAAATGTAACTCCTCCAGCACCATCCAATCTAAAGAAGAAGTCCAGAATAGTTAACTCCTACAAAGTTCCCTAAATCTGGAAAGCGAGTGCCCTATCCGTTAAGTAAGGGTCCCGCTAATCCTGCTGGGGTCTCCCTGTTCTGAGATAAAATTGTGTGTCACACAGATTCCGAATTCCATGCCTAATATTACGTATGTTTATTCAAGCGCCCTCTCAACGTGAGTCTTGTTTCTCCGCATTAGAGGTCCAGCAAATATATTACAAGATCACTACCGCTAGTCAAGAACCATTTCATCACAAAACTCTCGCCAGATATATTGCTCATAAGTGTTTTTTTATTTGTGCGATTACCCTCGTCAGACGATTGAAGGGGCAAATCATGGTGTGTTTTCTTGGACTATCAGGGTGATCCTAGCCCAGGGATGTCTAACTCAAACATACCGAGGGCCAAAATGAAAAACTTGGACAAAGTCACAGGCCAAACAGTATACAGTATAATGGGCCTCACATTGCCTTCTATACAGTATAATGGGCCTCACACAGTCCTCCTTATAGTATTATGGGCCCCACATAGTCCTCCATACAGAATAATGGAGCGCCACATAGTCCTCCATGCAGAATAATGAGCCCCACATAGTCCTCCATACAGTATAATAGGGCCCCACATAGTCCTCCATACAGAATAATGGGGCCCCACATAGTCCTCCATACAGAATAATGGGGCCCCACATAGTCCTCCATACAGAATAATGGGGCCCAACATAGTCCTCCATGCAGAATAATGGGCCCCACATAGTCCTCCATACAGAATAATGGGCCCCACATAGTCCTCCATACAGAATAATGGGCCCCACATAGTCCTCCATACAGAATAATGGGACGCCACATAGAAGTGGTGGTTCTGGTGTCGCGGGCCAAATATAATCACCCTGCGGGCCCACGGGCCTGAGTTTGATATGTATGCCCTAGCAGGATTGTGGGGTGTGGCACGCTTTCTCACTTCCTAATGTGATACCCATTCAGTTGGTGGTGCTCTGTAGGTTTTCTTCATTTTAATCTAGCTGTATACACACTGCCTGCATTTTTTGAAAAAAGTTTATATATACAGGGCTGTAGGGAACGGATCATGTAGTGGTACCAGCAGTTTAGAACCGGGAATGAGCTTTTGGTACATTTTTGACGCTGTGTATTTTTGCTACATTAAAAACGCAGCGTCTTACAGGTCTAGGAAAGTGGATGGGATTTATAGAGATCTCATGCCCACTGTGCTTCTTTTTAGCGCAGCATAAACTGATCTGCGCTCGTGTTTCATATCCGCAGCATGGCAATATCTCTTGCGGGTGTACTGAGTTTTCTGGGCGAATTTTCCCCATAGGCTTGCATTAGGTGCAGAAAATCCACAGGTAAAAACGCATCAAAAACACATGTAATCCGCACCCAAGTATGTCAAGTAAAGTTTTGTCAAAGCCAAATACCAGGAAGTATCAAAAACAGAATAGATTTATTTAAAGCATGACACACCAAAAAGAGACAAAACAACAGCGTCAAAAACGTGATAAAAACGCATGTTAAAAAAAGCACACAAAAACACAAGTAACCTAATTTAAATAAGTGCAGAAATTCTGCAGTGTCAAAAACTAGCGATAAGATCTAGCATTTGCGTTTTTGCTGTATTGTATCACGGACTGAATGTTGTGCTGCAGAGACATTCATGGCACACAGTTGCACATTACTAGGGGTCACGTTTAATGACACTTTCAAATTTGCCCACAGTATATAACTAAAAAAAAAAAGGGACGACACTAGAGATGCTATTCAGAGATGGAGCAGACTGGTAGAGTAACTGCCCTGTAACGTTTTATTCTGCACTTCCTAACCAGGACTTGTCATCGGAGGACAGGTTTCATGTGGAGCTTCATTTCAGTCCAGGTGCTAAAGGTTGTGAAGAAGATAAAAATTTGCCTTCTGGATTTGGGTACAGGCCGGCTTCACGAGAGGTTTGTTGCCTTTTATTTTAACAGGTTTTAGAAATTCTATCTTTTTATTCATACGTTATCACACGTTACAGAGTAAGGCCAGCGTCAGAAGAGCGGATCATTGGCGCAGTCTATGCCCTTCATTTGGATGCAAGTCCCATGCTGAGAATCTATGAAGTCATCGGTTCGGGTCATTGTATCCATGGTCCAGCCAGGACTTCTCATTAACATAGGCTCAGAAATGCACACATATTACACTTGTATGAAAACTACCTGAGGATGCCATTATCAATATATCAAGCATTTGGCATTATAAAGACCACACACTCTGCAAATTCAGTGTGACACCACAATTTAGTTTTTTTCTTATTACAGAATAACAGTCGGCCAGCACTCTTATAACCTTGTGATATCATCGATACTAGAAGTTACAAAATTTACTGCTTGCAACTCCTCCTCTTCAGTGTCCTTAGATATTTCCTTCTGTAGGTTCTGGGAGTTCACTTTTATTGTGGAGACATGCTTGGACCCCCAAACACCATCCACATAAATATACACATTCATGTTGGACCCATTATGCAGAGTTCTATAGACATTGATTTTGAGGAAGACTTCTATCCAAGCAATGTCTTTAATAGAATAGTGCTGCAATGTGCATTGAAAACTAAGCAAAGTAATGAGCTATTAAACGGTTTGTACCAAGTGTGGAATTTACTGATCGCTGGAGGTCAGAATACTTTAACTCTCAACTTTCCGAGAACGGGGCTCTGCAGAACTCATTCTGAATAGAGCTGATGTTGAGCACAAGCACCTCCGCTCCATTCATTGTCCATGGGACTACCAAAGATAGCTGAGTGCTCTATTCACCTATCTTCAGCATTCTCATAGACACTAAATGGAGTGATGATGCTCAGCAGAGGAGCTGTATTGTGAGCACAAATGAGTCCTCTGTTCTCAGTCAGCTGAGAAGATTTATTTCTACTCCTATCATGTGCTCACCATACAGCTCCTCTGTCAGTTGAGATACCGGTCTCGGGAGCTCCGCTTCTTTAGACTGCAGCCCGTTTTGTCACGTGACAAGTTTGAATTCCATGACTGGGGTGATTTTATTACATTATTGTTTTAAATAACAATTACTACTTTTACAAATTCCATCAGTCATTTTTTTCCACTTTTTTTGCAGGAGTAAAGCATTTATACTTGCAATCACTGACATACACATAGTAGATGATGGCTACGCTTTTTTGTTTTTTTATTTCGGTAATGTTTTCTTTACATATGTTAGATTTACTTACATTTTTTTTTCTTCCACAAAAAAAATTGGTAAGTACATATGGCATTTTTTTGGGCTGTTTTAATTTAGAGTGAAAGTTCGAAGAAGCAGGTTCATGGCAATGACAGCGATGAAGAGTCTGGTCTGTGCAAAAGGGATGAGCCTGATAGAGCCTTGGTGATGTTTAAACCTATGGTGTCTGATCCTATTCACATTCACAGAAAGTCTCCTTTACCCCGGTCCAGAAAGATAGGATCTGTAGAGGTAAGAGATTTCACCTGCTAGATTACCTGCATACTTTACTATGGTGTAAGATTTAATTCCCTTTTTTATAAAGTTTCCTGAAACATTACTTTGGGTATTGCTGCCTTTAATGTGGCTTGCTTTCAACAAAATCTCAGTCTGTATTGGACAAAATCTGCTTCCTGATAATTTATATGGAATAGTATTAGAAGCTGTACAGCAGAATCACACTTTTAGAAAAAGATGGCTTTCCTCTTGTTCACCTGTTTATTCTCGTAAAAGGGTTATCCACCTTTGGGGACAATTTTTCTTCTTTTTTTTCTTAGATGCATGTATTTGGAGCTAAAAAATAATTTTTGAAGATGGGTTTTATTAATAATTTGCCATAATTTGCCTCTTATAACCTCTGTGTTGCATTGTTTATGGCTGCACAATGAGTTAACTGAGAATCCATCAGTGAGTTTGTACTGATGTTCTGACTGGAGAGTTTGTAATGTGCTTATCTATTTTTCTGAGCTATTTGCAGCTGATTTATGACCACAAACCACATAAAGGTTGAATGTAAAGGGAATCAAAGGGCCAGTAAAAGTCAAATCATGCAAATTTTTTAATGCCACCCAAGTGCAAAAATGATTTTAGCCTGAAATTCATTTTTGTACTCTATAGAATGTGTGTGTGTGTGTGTGTGTGTGTGTGTGTATATGTCTGTATAGAAGTCCTTTCACTTGTGATAATTAAAGGTAAACTTAGTTTCCCTTGCAGTTGTCCCTTATATCCCTCTTTCCGATGTAATTCAGATCTTATTTTTGTGCATCATCCTGATTCATGTGGTTAAGACTAGAGAGAAAAAAAAAAGTTTACAAGCTAAAGGGGTTAACCACTACTGGGACAACCCCTTCGCAATCCATAGGTCTCCCCAGTAAAATAATAACTCACCTCCGGCGGCGTTCCAGCGGTGTCGGCACTGGCTCTCCTGGGGGAAGCTCTCACTACCTTCGGATGTATGTGATTTGTCTGAAGGCGGGAAGAGTGAAGCCAGCACTGATGAGCTGTAGGGATCACATGACATAACAATGTCACGCCATCCCCGGGAGAGCAAGTGCTGACGCCACTGAAACTGCATCGGAGGTGATTTAAGGTGTTATTATTTTTACCGGGAGCAAACAGGGATTGACAAGGAGTTGTCAGAGTAGTGGAAAGCCCCTTTAAATACTTTAATAAAGTGTGCGAATGAATGTATAAAATATCATAAAAGGTACTGTGCAAAAGTTTTAAGGAAACCATGCTGCAAGGTAAGAATGCATTAAATAAATGTTACTAGTTTATTTTTGGTAATTAACAAAATGCGAACATGTATAAAAAGGAAATCTAAATCGAATCCAAACGTTGCTTGTCCACCTTTTGTCTTTGCGCTTTAATTAATAAAAAAGAAAGTAGTAACACAGATTTTTTAAAGCCTTCTTTTTTTCTTTTTTAAAACACCTGCCTAGAACTTTTATACAGTACTGTCTGTATATATGACACTGCATATGTATATAATGTATGTATGTGTGTGTGTATATGTATAATATATATATACCCTATGAAACTGTATAAAAAAAACAGGTGCATCTCACTAAATTAGAATATTATCAAAAAGTTAATTTATTTTAGTTCTTCAATACAAAAAGTGAAACTCATATATTATATGGAGTCATTACAAACAGAGTGATCTATTTCAAGTGTTTATTTCTATTAATGTTGATGATTATGGCTTACAGCCAATGAAAACACAAAAGTCATTATCTCAGTAAATTTGAATAATTAGCAAAAAACACCTGCAAAGGCTTCCTAAGCATTTAAAAAGGTCTCTTAATCTGTTTCAGTAGGCTCCATAATCATTTGGAAGACTGCTGACTTGACAGATGTCCAGAAGGCAGTCATTGACACACTAAGAAATGCAAAGTAAATTTTGCATTTCATTTGGAAATCAAGGTCCCAGAGTCTGGAGGAAGAGTGGAGAAGCCACAATCCAAGCTGCTTGAGGTCTAGTGTGAAGATTCCACAATCAGTGATGGTTTGGGGAGCCATGTCATCTGCTGGTGAAGGTCCACTGTGTTTTATCAACACCAAAGTCAGTGCAGCTGTCTACCAGGAAATTATATAGCACTTCATGCTTCCCTCTGCCGACAAGCTTTTTGGAAATTTCCTTCTCCAGCAGGACTTGGCCCCTGTCCACACTGCCAAAAGTACCAATACCTGGTTTATACACAACAGTATCACTGTGCTTGATTGGCCAGCAAACTCCCCTGACCTTAACCCTGTAGAGAATCTATGGGGTATTGTCAAGAGGAAGATGAGACACCAGACCCAACAATGCAGACGAGCTTAAGGCTGCTATTAAAACAACCTGGGCTTCCATAACACCTCAGCAGTGCCACAGGCTGATCACCTCCATGCCACACCGCATTGATGCAGTAATTGATGCAAAAGGAGCCCCGACCAAGTATTGAGTGCATTTACTGAACATACATTTCAGTAGGCCAACATTTCGGATTTTAAAAACACTTTTCAAGCTGTTATAAAGTATTCTAATTTACTGAGATAATGACTTTTGTGTTTTCATTGGCTGTAAGCCATAATCATCAACATTAACAGAAATAAACACTTGAAATAGATCACTCTGTTTGTAATGACTCTGTATAATATGAGTTTCACTTTTTGTATTGAAGAACTGAAATAAATTAACTTTTTGATATTCTAATTTTGTGAGATGCACCTGTATGTAGAAATTGCACTTTTAAAATACACTTAATAATTCTCTATAAATGCTATATATTATGCATATTTTACTTATATAATTTGTGTATATTTATTGTCCAATTGCTTGTGGCGCAGTGTTCTCAGAGTGTGGCCCATGAACGCCCCTTCAACACATGTTCATTAATCTCGACTTCCTGATTGTGTGACTTGGGGGATGTGGAATATCTCGGTGTAATTGGGTTGGGCCTGAATTGCAGAACACTTCTGTAACAAACAGCTGTGCTTTCATAATCCGTTCTATTCACATGGCTGTTTATCTGTTTGGAAGCAGTAAATCCAATGCTGCCTCCTTATAAAGCTCTGAAGCCTTGTGGTCCTAGACCCTGAAATGTGCGTCTAGTGACTTTGATTCATTCCATAATCCCATTGACACTGCTAACTCTTCGTGTGCTGGAAGCTTGGATGCTCTAGCCATAACAGATCATTCAGTCATGTAGATTTACTCTTCGCCATCTTCTTTTTCTACTTATATCTTCTCTTGTGATTTATTACAATTAAACCCATGCTAACGGCTTCTAATGCAGACAGGAAGCAACATCTAAAAATCCAATCCTAGCTGTTTGCTGCCATCATGCCACACATTAAAGGTTATGTACAGTTCTCCTTCTGTGGACTACAAATAAGGCTAAATTCAGACGTGCGGGATTCAGTTCCTTACACGAACCACCGTTCCCAGACCAACCGCGGTTCTCCTGACCTGAGCTCATCAGCCTGACATGTATATAGCGGGCTGTTGAGTTGGGGTCAGGAGACCCGCTGTTGGTCAGGGAAGTCAGTGTGTAGTCTGTGATACTTGGATGTCTGAATTCAACCTAAGAGTATTTGTTTTTTATTTATTTTTATCTGTTCATTTTGCTTTGTTCTAACTTTGCATGCTTTGCTTTGTTTTTGCCCCCTTTCTCACTTCTAGGAAGAGAGCCCCCTGAGTGTGTCTAGCCCAGAGTGTATCGGTACCTGGATGCATTACACCAGTGCTGTGGGTTCTGGGCGCCGAAGACGCAGATCAGGGGATCAAATCACTTCTTCCCCTGTGTCCCCTAAATCATTGGCTTTCACATCCAGTATTTTTGGCTCATGGCAACAGGTTTTTAAACTTTACTTCAATAAAACTTTTTGTTTAAACATAAAGACCAACCAGAAATAGTATTAAAGGACATCTAATCCCCCTTTTTTCCCACTTATGTAGTTTTTGACGCCTGCTATGGCAGTATAATGAATAAGCGCCATGTTGGTCAATATACCGCTGGCACATGCTATGTTTAGCTATGGAAATATTATGTTATATACAAAGCTACCACAATCCTTCATAGTCATGTTTGCGGTCCTTTATTTTAGGGTATGTGCAGTTGACAGACACGCTTCAGGAAAAGTCAGCTTATTTTTTTTTCCGGGGAGGGGGGGTAAATGGGAGAAGAGCGGGTCCCTCATCCTTTTGGTTGTCCAAAAAAAGTTTTTTTTTTATATACAGTTTTTCTAGCGTTTTTGTGACATTTTTTTGGACTTGCTTTTCCCAGAGGTTTTTTTTTCACTACACTCAACAATGAAAAAAAAAGCCTTTTTTCAAGCAGAAACACTTGAAAAATGCTCAAAATACGCCTGAGCATTTTCCGTGGGGGTCTTTGACTCTTCCCATGGACTTGTATTGTAAAATGTTGAGTGTTTTCAGAGTGGAAAACGCCTGAAGATTTACTACTTTTAACTTTTTGATATATTCAGAAACTTTAAGCGTTTTAAAGACACTAAAAAGACTGAACATGTAAACAGCAAGCCTATTTTATATAGAAATGTTCATTCTTTTGAGCATTTTATGGGCGTTTTCAGATGGGTTTCGGAGTGGACCCACCTGAAAAAAAGAGTCTTGTGCACATGCACTTAGATGGAAAGATATATATTTCCAGGTCTCTACATTGGGGGACACAGGAACCATTGGTATTGACTGCTGCCACCAGGAGGCTGACTTAAAGATTGCAGAAACATCTGCGCCTCTTCTGCAAGCTACACCCATCTACTAAAACCAAACTAACACCAATTTAGTTTAGTATCATGTGGGACAAAGATCAGAGATCCCTGTTCTGTGTCTATCTAGTTTAGTTTATTCTAACACTTTTATTTCGGCTGGATCATCAATAGACCAAAGTCCTCCCTGATCCCGTCTCAGTGCCTGCTCTTCCTAGAGATGTTATTTGACACCATCGCGTCCGGGGTATTCCTTCTGGAAGACAAGAAGATGTTTCTCCAGTCCAGCGTCCAGTCACTGAGGCGCCTTTCTCCACTCCCTCTCCATTCCTGCATGAGCGTCTTCGGTAAGATGGTAGCCTCCACAGAGTCCATTTCCTTTACCTAGTTTCATACAAGCTCACTTAAGGGACAAGTTTCTGCCATGTCCATTCTTATATAGAACAACCTGGCCTCTAAACCTATTGAGACTTTCCTCCAGTGGGTCGCACTTTCAGTTCCGTGGTAGCGGACTCCCTGTGCTCTTGTGGGATCTCAACCTGGTGCTGGAGGTTCTGCAATCTCTCCTTTTGAGCCTTTCAAAGAGGAACTCTTGGAAAGTAGCCTTCCTTATTGCCACACCTATATGAAGGGTTTCATAACTGGCTAGTGTCTTTTGTGTCTATCGCTCTTGTGCCTCTATATAACTCAGCGAGTTTTTCTCCTCAGGAGACATCCTGGACCCTTATTTTCACAATCCCACTTTTCTCTCACACCCGTGGTACATCTGCTTCCCAGTCCATTTCTCCCGTTTTCAGTACGTTGCCTCCCTTTCAGCATGACTACGGTTCCCTGGGTGTTCCCAAGGGTACCCTATTCATTATCACAGCCCATACCATGTGGTTGTTGTGGGCTTCCTGATTGGTAAGCCGTCAGCTGTCCATGCTACAAGTGTGCAAAGTCAACACACATGATCTTTTATTCACACCTTCTACCACAGCCTTTGCGGATGCGAGTCTTTCCAGAACGATGCTACAGGCGGTAGTTGCTCTTAATTTTTTTTTCTGTTCTCACCTAAGTGGATTTCTTTAAGATGTCCTATGGTTTCTGTGTTCCCCAATGAAGAGCTTGAAAAAAGGAGACTTCGCACCTACTGAAAAATCTTTCTCAAAGCCTTCATTGAGGGGACACTGCTCCCTCCCTAGTTGCCTGGACAGGCAAGTATCCGTGTGTTATTTTTCTGGAGTTTCCTGTAGTTTTCTTTCTTCCCTCAGCCTTATGTCTTAGACTTCTCTAAGCTTTTTTACTAGCTGGTGTTAACTGGGTACCAGTAAATGGATGTAGCCTGCCGAGGAAGAGCCGACATTGTTGTGTTTTTAAGTATCAGCCCCTGGTGGCAGCAGCCAACACTCATGCTTTTTGTGTATATAAATGATGATCACGAGAAAGTGATTTCATGGAGGGTATTAAATTTGATTTTCAATAAAAAAACAGAAACAAAACCGGATTGGCTTAGCTGTCCTTTAAGACTATAATATAGCATCAGGTAAAATTTAATTGGTAACTATGATGCTATTAAACCAGTGGGGTCAAAAAAATTTTAAGTGTTCGCAGTTAATACTTTATTTGCTTGATGTCAACTAAGAGTTTAATTTCAATACTAATCCCTTTTTGTTCAATAGTACCTAATGTACAGCATTTCTTCCATTAAAATGCACCCCAAAAATCTACAACAGGTCAGATGGGACAGCTGCCTCATCAGGACGTCGGCTGTATATTTTTAAGTAGTGCCAGTATATAGGCAGTAAAATTTGAATAGTGCATTTCCATTCCGCTGACCCCTTTCATTGTACCTCTGTTATTACACATTCGCATTATTTAAAATTTTATTTTTGCCTTTATTTGGGCAACACTCCTATCACCGATGTAAGAAAGTAACTGCCCCCTTTATTCTTAAGATCTGGATGTAGCTCCTTTTGTGGCAATTAATTCCCACATTTAATTTTAGCCCACTTTTCCCGTGAAGAGCATTTATTACTTATCCACAGAATAGATGACAAATAATTGATGCCTAACACCCCAATCATTCACTAGTACAGAGTTTCCTGAGTATCCTGTTTGAAAAGAGTGAGGCGTCGAGCACGTGGACGTCATGGAAAGCTTTTAGCTAAGGCACCACTGACATGCCTGTACATCACCATGATCACACGGGCTCAGAAGCTGATCTAATGTCGCTAGACAAAAATTTACGAAACTGAATATGGTTTTTAGTTTAACATTCTGATCAGATTGTACGATGCCCACTGCCACGTCACGGCAAACCCCTCAGTGGGCCCCTAACTTGTTATAACCTACACTAGGCAATTTATTCAAAATTGTATGTTCAAGTCACCTTGTGGGACTAATAAATGTAAAAAAAAACTAATTTTATTTTAAAGTATATAAAAACTGAAAAAAAAATTTCATAAAAAAAATGGTAAAAAATCTAAATTGATTTATAAACAGAGACAAAAAATATGAAAACGGGTTAAAATGTATGTGCCCCACAGAAGGTGCACTAGACTAAGCTGAAGGTGACAGGACAATGTAAGTGTAATATAAATATGTATAGAAATGTATACGATTACACTAACCTGCTACAAAAGTAAGTAAGTCATTGAAACTTAGCCCACATAAAATAGAAGAAATAGTAACCTAGAGGTTACATTGGCCATAAATTATGTGCAGTATCGCATAGCAATAAACAGAAGTTAAAAAGAAAAAACTTCAGAAAAACAAAAATCGCTGTGTCCTTGAGGCCCAGTATTGCCAATTGTTGTCCCATCCAGCCTTCATTCACCCATGGATACAACCAGCATCGGTGGAGTCCTCATTTCTGTGTCCATTGTCTAACAGTCTGGAACTTATTTTTTTGGTCAGTGTTGATGTCTATTTCACCTGGAAAGAGGAGGTGTTTGTGTCTGATCAAGGAGAACGAAGGCGCTGATTTGTGGGGCTGGGGAAGGGGCTGCTGGTGTAATGTCCATTACTGGGTTGCCTTGTGCTGCAGTTAGTGCATGATGGTTGTGCAATGTGAGTGAGTGAGCCGTTCACATCACTGTAAATTGCCATTTCAAATGGAAGAGGTTCTGTGAAACGTGGCCGATCCCTTTGTTTCAGGATCCGGGTATATGCTTTACATTGGGTACAGCCTGTAACCTATTCCTCCTTCTATAGGCCTCATGCATGGATTCTCTTGGCTTGTGTTTTGGCATCGCTGAGCTGCTTGCTTCCAGCTTTTCTTTTTATTTCTTTCCGTACAGGATATGTTCTTGTTTGCAATGTGATGTCTTTCCAGTTATTTGCTTTATTTCCCTTCATCTGTATGTAATTTTTGTCTGATAATATTTTGATGGCTTGCTACGCATCACTCCATGACCACAGGTCCTGTGTGAAGTGGACTTTTCTCAGAAGGGAATTGAGTTGCATGACGATGTTCTGTTCCACTAACGTGCATCATGCATCAAGTTGTGTTATTAACATTACCTGTCTGAGACGGGTCTCCTTACGTCGGCAGTCTGATCAGATGTCTAACCAAAGACCAAATCTCTTTCCAGGTACTGTCAGATAATAACAGCCACCTGCGAGCAGCCAGACTGCTGGAGCAGAAGCACAGCGGTTTAGGTAAGTATACTTTCATTCTGTTGGGTTGGATCACGTTGGGACAATGCTAACAGGCTGAGCTGCCGGTAACTTTTGGTTTTTAACCTCCTGCTTAATTTAAAAGTGCATCCAAGCATGGCAGCGGTAGGCGATACTTATTACATGGCTGTGCTTTTTGACAACCAAATGATGATGCTATTCATTTTTTTAAAAAAAATATTCTTCAACATCACAAAATGCAACTAATATATTTTTTTTTATGGAAAAAAAGCCCCACAGACGAGGATCACCATTTGAATCTCTTGTGCTGCTATACAGCCATGTGAGACAACCAGGATGGCATTGTGTATAACCCTATAGTCTGTGCCCTGAATATTACAAGGTGCTAAAACAACTTGCTTATTTGTGTCACCTTCTGAAGCATTGTCCTCGTTTCTGTCTCTCATCCACATATTGGTGTGTTCGTTCCTGTTCATTGAAAGGTGTTGTATATTTTAATTGCCGATCCTTTAGAAATTATCACTTGGTAATAACCACAGAAATGAAATATTCATAAACTTCTCGCATGTTCTGAATGGGCACTGCACCTCATGCTTGCGAAAAGAACTCACATATGGGGGTGCAGTAGGTTAACATGGGTATTGTAGAAATATGTCCAGTTCTCTGGTGATACTCCATCAAATGGGGGCGTAGGTTGGAAGAAGCTGAGCTCAGTTATATGTAGTTTTCTATTTCTACTGATAGAAGCTAGTTGACATGCTGCGAGGATGGAGAAAGCCTGGGAGTCCTGCTGTACCTGCAGACATTGTGATTGACAAGTCTTCCTGCGTACACACTGTTAATCACTCTGCGTAGGTGGTAGAAGGAAGACACTTCTGCGTCTTCTATCTATGAATTCATAGAAAACTCTGTAGAGCTGAGCTCCACATTTCTCCCTCTGTGCAGATATTAGACAGAAAAGCTTAGAACTGATTGGTTCGCTTGGAGAGAACCCATCACCAGTCCTTTTTGTAAATGTGTATTCCCTGTGAGAGCCATGGTGGAGCAGTCTGATTTGTGCCGTTCATCTGTTCTTCATACTGGAAATGTACAGATTGAGAACTTATTTCCATTATTACCACTGATTGGTCAGCATCAGAGTGTGCAGGGACACGCCCCCCAACTGGTAACACCCAGTTGTCAATTAATTCATACATTTCTATGAGGCGTAACAGCGGTACTATGCAGAGTCCTGCAATCCTGGGGTGTACTATAACGGAAAGCAGTCAGGTCCTATTTAAATCTACTACATATGGCCTTACACTTTTCTGGCATCCCCTCCTCGTCACTTTTGGTCCCTATTATATGTTGGGCGGAAAAAGATCCCAGCATCCAGGTCTTCATAAAAAAACACTTTATTGTAAGTAAAAAAATCAATTTACAAGCAATGACTAAGGAAGGCAGTCTGAAACGCGTTTGCTCGTAAATTGTTGGATTTTGAACTTGACTTTTTTAATTTTACTTACAATAAAGTGTTTTTTTTTTATGAAGACCTGGTAGCTGGAATCTTTATCCTCCCTCCTTTCAAGGTTTGTGACTGCAAGTTTCCTCTACATTAGATCTTGATTGATGGGTGACTTGACCTTTCCTCTTCTTTGTACCTATTAACCCATCTGGTGACCCTTGTTTCATGTTTGATGTTTGATTGTTCACATCATCGACCTCCTGTAATCTATTTTAGACGTGTCAGGTCCAGAATTGTGTGTTTATAGGGTGTTTTGATTCTTCCCCTCTTCTATGTCCCTTTTCTTCTTCCCTCTTTCCATGCATGCTTTTAAGTGAGACTGAAATCAGACATTTACAGAAGGGCAGATAGGCATCAGGTTAAATGGATTCACAGAAATTCTCACAGCATAATAGGATATGATATATTCTAAGAGTGTGTTCACACTGAGCTTTTAAATTCCTCTTGGTTTTGGGGAGTTTCTACTCCAAACACTCAGGGGAAAAAAATCAGATGAACATACCCTAAGGTTTGTGCACATGGCATCTTTTTCAGACAGGTTCCGCCTTGGCCTGCCCAAAAAGTGCTAAAAAATGACAAAGAATTAATATTTATAGCAATGTAGAAATGACTTGCTGTACTTAAGTTCAGTCTATTTCAACTTCATTTACCGCTTCCAAGGCGGTTATAAGACATGACCTGACCTTTCTTATGGCTGCTGTCGCTTGGAAGCCATTTGCTATTAATACATATATGAAAACAACAAAATGGTGATAGCAAAGCCGCCGCAAAAGACGTCAGAAAAGACTTAAAAAAAAAAAAAAAAAAAAAAAAGATGCTTCACCCAAAACACCACTGGCGTATTCCTGAAGAGTAATTACCAGGAAAAACTCATCCCATACACCTACATCTAAAAGATGCCATGTGCATGTACGTGAAGTCAAAAGCGACCCTATACAATGTGGTAAAGTGGCTTCTATGACGTGAATGATGTAGGGTAGCATTGCCTGCATGGCCACCTCTCCAATGTGAACAGGGATCTGAATCTTGTATGTTTTTTGGCCCACTGAGCATAGAAAACATGTGATTTCCTGGGTAACATGCAGTAAGACCATAACCCGAGTTGGTAGACATGCCCGGGCTTATTAGGGAGTTCCATATATTATATATAATAGACATATACTAAAGAATTATATTCTCTTTGTGTTATGGTGACCCCTATTAGGTTAGGGTAGTCTCATCCCTCCTTCTTCCATCTCCCTACCATTTCCATCATCTTTCTGTTTGGAGTGTCTTTTAATTTTTGGGCACATTTAGCCCTTGTCACAGACTTTGGTTCTGTGTGATTCTGTGCCACCTTCTGTATCTCTATATAGTGGTCTCTGGACTTTTCACCATTTCTGTTATCTTTCTATATTTCGGTTTTATTTCACTTGTAAAGACTAAAACCCAGTCATTCATTGGAGCAGTGCAGCCAACACACATCTATCGATCTGTTGATGGGTCTTGATACCAGTGTTGCCAAGACTGTGGTGGTCTTTGCTCTCACACACCCTAACTATGGGCTTTGTTAGGTTTCCCAGATTATATTGTTTTGTTACGTTTTATTTTGAAGTTACCAACAAACTTATCCATGTATCCTTTCTATATATCTTACTTAAATGCCATTCAGTTATTACTTGTGTGTGGTATGTAGAGCGCTTTCCTGCTCTTGAGATTACATATTTTGTAAGCCTCCTGTAGGTATTGGTTGCGGACTTAAAGCTAAGGGTCCGTTTACAAGGACCTAAACGACCGCCGATGGTCAGGCAGAACGCAGTAAGCAATGCACACCGGTTGATCTGTATTGGATTGTTCTGTGCACATAGGCTGCCATTGTTCTCCGCAGTGTGAGTCCTGTATACAGGACTATGCAACGCCGAGAACTATGATATTTTGCTCTGCACATTTCACCTGATGAGAGAGCATTTTATTAGATCATTGGATGATGAACAGCCTGAGAACACTAAAAGATTATTGTGAAATAAGCTTTATTAAAGGGAATCTGTCACTAGGTTTTTGCTACTTCATCTGACCATTATGATGTAGGGGCAGAGAACTTGATTCCAGCTATCTATCACTTGCTTTACTTGATGCTGCAGTTTTTATTTAAAAACCGTTTTCTCTCCTGCAGATCTAGCTGTTCTCTGAATGCTGAGCTCTGTATAACCCCACCCACACCACTGAGGGCGGATCTTTCTGTGTACACTGTGCATAGGCAAAAAGCTGCCAATCGGTGGGGGCATAATTATACAGAGCTCATGAATATAGAGGACTACATGGCAGCAGGGTTACTAGTCCTCTAGTGATGATCTCCTGCTGGTAAAAGTGATTTTAGAAAAACTGCAGCAAGCAGCCCAGTAAGTGATACATCTCTGGAATCAGGGTCACAATACTGTTTCTCTAATAACCCCCCACGACAGCACACCGGAGGATGTAACTCCACCCTAATAGGGACAGGAAATATCAAGAGGTTTAAATAGCCCCTCCCACATCCTCCCTCCAGTGTTATTTCCTGTCCCTATCCGGGATGAAGAGGTCATCCCCGGTGTGCTGAGCTGACGGCAGGCACTGGGGAGAAAACTACAAGCCGAGCAGCGGAGGATCGAGCGGTTTACCTCTCCTCCTCACATGCGCTACTCCCATCTCCTCTGGATTCGGGACCCCCTCCTCCAGTCCATCCCTTCCGGCAAAGTCTGCAGGATGTTCTGGCCAGAGGCCTCTGAGCTCTCCGGCCCATCTCCTCCCCCTCTCTCCCCCGCTGGATGCGCGGGCGATGCCCGTCTCCCGGATGTGGACCACACGCCACTGCACCGGAAGTGACGTTGGACGCCAGGCGGTGGATGATGACGTCACTTCCGGTTATGCGTTCCACTGTGAAACGCAGCAGGCGCAATGGGGGGAAAAGCGGCGATGCCGCCGGTGATCACACCTGTCTTCACCTGGACACCGGGGGAGGAGCCCTCTAATCAGAGGGAGGCACTGGTCCAGTCGCCCATAAAGGAGCCCTGGACAGGAAGACATCTGCAGGTAGGACAAAACCATGTCTGTTGAAGCGTCTTTTTGCTCTGCATCTGTAGAGCCCAGCGCCGGTCCGGTCCCAGTAAGTATGGCACTGGTAGTCCATCTCCCAGATGCAGGTAATAGTGATTATAGCACCCTTTCCCTTCTCCCCTCTTATAGGGGGACAAGGAACCTGTATCTGGAGACAAAGCTAAACCGTCACGCAGATGTCCCATCTGTACAAAAAAAAGCTATCGTCCTCCCATAGAAAGCCCTTATGCAAGGACTGTACGGAGAAAATTATAAGGCAGGAACAGCCTTCCTTAATGGAAGAGATAAAGGGGATTGTACGTCAAGAAATCAAATCCTTCTTAGCCTCAGTCGCTCTCCCTACACCCTCACCTAGTCAGAATACTACATCTACTTCACCAGCAGCCAAAAAGAGAAAGCTCAGCCCACCAGAGGGAAGGAAGGAAGACTCTCAAGATGAGATACATCTCGGAAGATCTTCCAGAGGAAGGTGAACTTAGTCCAACTCCTGATAACTCTCAGTGAGAAAGATATTACTTTCCATTAGATAGCTTGGAACAACTCCTTACGGCAGTAAGGAGCAATATGGAGGTTGAGGAAGAAAAGGTTCCCCAGACAATACAAGATCAGATGTTTGGGGGGCTGCATTCCAGGAAGAAACTGGTGTTTCCTATACACCAGAGTATTAGGGACTTAGTCCTAGAGGAATGGGAGTCTCCAGAAAAGAGGTTGAATACCCCTACGGAGTTAAAGCATAGGTTTCCTGTAGACAACGAGACAGCAGAATGCTGGTCCGAAGTCCCAAGAGTGGATATCCAGATTGCACGAGTGGCAAAGAAGATCACATTGCCCTTTGAAGATTCCTCTCAGATAAAGGACCCCTTGGAACGCAAGATGGAGGGACTACCCAGGAAGTCCTGGGAGACCTCGGCCGCGCTATTAAGCACCAACGTAGTCTCTACTGTCTTAGCTCGATCAATGGCTCATTGGCTAGATCAACTGGAGGAACACCTAGTCTCGGACACCCCCAGAGAAGACATCTTAGCATCCCTACCGCTTCTCTAGAAGGCTATGGGGTTTTTAGCAGATGCTTCTGCAGAATCGGTGAGAGTGGCGGTAAGAGCATCTGGGTTATCAAACTGCGTGAGACGAGCCCTATGGTTAAAATCCTGGAGCGGTGATGTGGCATCAAAGATGAAATTGTGTTCCATCCCCTTTAAAGTGAAATACATGTTTGGGCCAGCCCTAGATGATCTTCTCGAGAAATCTTCAAACAAGAAGAAGGCCCTCCCAGAACCTAGAAATGTAAGGAAAATGCCCTTTCGTCCTTCCCAGGAGCAGACCACTCAATATTGGGGTAAGGGGAAGACAGGTCGGTGGAGCTACCCAAAAGGAAGAGGCAGCAAAAATCTTTTTCTCTCCCAAAATCAACATCAGAACAAACTTATGACGTCAGGACAGTCGGGGGCCGCATCTCAAACTTTCTCCCTCAGTGGAGAGAAATCTGCTCAGACCCATGGGTCTTTAAGGCAGTCGAGTTTGGAGTAAAAATAAAATTCTCCTCCTATCCTCCACAGAGAGTAAAGTTAACGCGGTTCTCTTCTCAAAGTCTGCAGGCCACCCTGATATCCGGTCCAACAGACCTATTATCCTCAGGGTTGATATCCCTGGTTCCTACAGGAGAGACAAGCAGAGGACATTATTCCAATCTCTTCCTAATAAACAAAACAAATGGCTCGCACCGGACTATAATCAATCTAAAACCACTGAATCAGTATATCCACTACTAGAGATTCAAAATGGAGTCCATTAGATCGACGGTCCCTCTGCACAATTGATCTCCAGGATGCATACTACCACATCCCCATTCATCCACTTTACAGGAAGTTCTTAAGATTCGCAGTGGCTCAGGGGGAACAGATAGTCCACTACCAGTTCAATGTTCTCCCATTCGGGAGATCATCAGCCCCACGAATATTTACAAAGATCATGGCAGAAGTCATGACTTACATCAGGGGTCAGAATGTTTCAATAGCGCCATATCTCGACAACCTGTTATTAATGGGCCCCTCAGTACCATTGCTCCAAGAGCATATACAGTTGACCACTCAGATCCTATCTTCTCTGGGCTGGTTAGTGAATCGCAAAAAATCGGATATGGTTCCCTCCATGACAAAAACCGTTTCTAGGAGTATTATTGGATTCTCACAGCCAGATGTCGTTTCTACCCAAACAAAAACATGTCCTGCTAAAAGCAAAGATCAATGTCCTAAGAAACAGGAGATGGGTATCATTGAGAAATGCCATGTCAGTCCTCGGATCTATGACATCCTGTATCCAGATGGTGGCCTGGGCTCAGGCACTTACCCGAACATTACAGACACACAACCTTATGAATTGGGACGGATCTCCACGGTCTCTGAACAGGAGAATCCCTATACCACCACGAGTAAATACCTCTCTATTCTGGTTGCTGAGCATGAAGAAACAGAGGAGTACCATGGATCCTGAATCCACTAGTAACCATAAGAGTGGATGCCAGTGGGAAGGGATGGGGAGCCATAGTCTCCCAGGAGCTATTCCAGGGTCTATGCTCCAAGGAGGTGAGCCAGCGCTCATCAAATTTCAGAAAATTAAAGGCCGTAGAGGAAGTCCTCAGAGCAGCAGAGCCTCTGGTCCAGAAAACCCACATACAGATATTTTCAGACAATATCACCACAGTAGCCCACCTTCGCACAATACAAAAAATATTCTCGCAGAGAACATCTTCTATCCCTGTCTGCTCTTCATATCAAAGGTTCAGTCAACATCCAGACCGATTTCTTAAGCAGAACAAAGATTCATCCAGGAGAGTGGAGTCTAAACCCAGATGTCTTCCAGATGTTAATCGAAAGATGAGACTATCCAGAGGTAGATCTCTTCGCCGAACACCAGAACGTGAAGGTACCTTAATATTTCTCCCTGGATCCGAACGACCCTTGCATTGGTGTCGACGCATTCACTCACCAATGGAAATTCAAACTAGCGTATGCCCCCCCCCCGCTACCTACCCTTTCTAAAACCTTGCAAAAGATAAGGACCGAAGGGACCAGAGTAATCCTAGTGGCTCCTCTCTGGCCAAAAAGAAGTTGGTTCGGTACGTTAACCAGTCTGAGTGTGGAGGGCCCTCTAATCTTTCCTCCCATCAGAGATCTTCTTCTTCAGGGACCAATTCACCATCCGGACCCTGAGAGACTACACCTGGCTGCCTGGCTTCTTAATTCCTGATATTCAAGACAAGAGGCCTCTCAGACAAAGTCACCAAAACTCTCCAGAAGAGCAGGAAACCTGTAACGAACACCATTTACCATATGATCTCACCCAGACCAGACCCTCATAGAGCTGATGTCGTACAAATTCTGGATTTCCTACAAGAAGGGCTGGACAAAGGCCTCAGACCTAGTACCCTTAAGGTCCAGGTAGCAGCACTAAGCTCGTACTTTGATCAAAGCCTAGCTGAACATCAGTGGGTGAAGAGATTTATGACAGCAGCCACCCGCATCCGTCCTAGACTTGATTCCCCCCTGGGACCTTAACATTGTCCTGAAGGGGTTAACTCTTCCACCGTTTGAGCCCTTATCAGCCATAAGACTTGACAGGCTGGCCTGCAAAACAGCTTTCCTGGTGGCAATAACTACAGCAAGGAGAGTGTGTGAACTACAGGTCCTTTCGGTCAACGAACCCTACCTGAGAATCCTGGAAGATCGTCTAATTTTCCGACTTGACCCTTCATTTTTACCTAAAGTGGTCTGAAATTTCCACAGATCTCAGGAAATCATTCTTCCATCGTTTTGTGACAACCCAAAAAACTAGAAAGAAATGGAGTTCCACACTTTGGATGTTCGGAGAATAGTACTGCACTATCTTCAGGAAACAGAAGAAGGAAGGAAAGACCAGAACCTATTTGTCCATACACAAGGTCCAAACAGAGGAAAGAAAGCAGCAAAATCCACAGTAGCCAACTGGATTAAGAGGGCAGTTACGGAGGCTTACCAAATCCATGATCTGCCTCCTCCGGAAAAGCTCAAGGCCCATTCTACAAGGGCAATATCTGTCTTCTGGGCTGAGAAAGCCAGTGCATCCATCGAACAGATTTGCAGAGCTGCTACGTGGTCCTCGATTCATACTTTCTCCAAACAGTACAGACTAGATCTAATGTCCGTTGGAGATTTAGCCTTCGTAAGGAAGATCCTTCAGGCTGTTGTCCCTCCTTTGTATATCTATGGTATACCTCCGGTGTGCTGTCGTGGGGGGTTATTAGAGAAAATAGAATTAGACTTACCAGTAATTCGGTTTCTAATAACCCATCACGACGGCACGGGTAATTCCCTCCCCTTTGCTTATTGTTTCTACAACAGTCGGATCGGTAGAAATAAAAATTAATTTGAAGCATCTATACTCTTGTGGTCCTTTGTAATAACACTGGAGGGAGGATGTGGGAGGGGCTATTTAAACCTCTTGATATTTCCTGTCTCTATTAGGGTGGTGGTACATCCTCCGGTGTGCTGTTGTGGTGGGTTATAAGAAACCGAATTACCGGTAAGTCTAATTCTATTTTTTCATTTAGATTATGTAGAAAAAACCTGGTGACAGAATTCCTTTCAAGAATGGACTTGTGAGGCTGTGTACACATCTTTACCTTGAGTTCTGTTTCTTTGTTGCATTTTTAGTAACAGAGAATTGTAATTCATGTGGAAAAGTGATGCAAACTGAAGCATAAAATCCCCATGGACTATAATGGGGTCCTGTTATTGTAAGTTTGTATTTATTTTTAATCGAATAAAAATTCTACATACTGCACTTTTTTTCCCCTTTTTTAAAAAGAGACAAAATGGCAACCAGACTGACCCCATTATAGTCAGTGGGGCCTTTCTGCTTCAGTTTGCATTAGTTTTGTAACAGATCACTTCCATACCAAATTCTGTTTCTCCGGTTCTAAAACAAAACAGAGAAGGAAGTCAAAGGGCCAGAAAATCATGTACCACAGGTAAAATATACACCCACTACTCGTTGAGCTTCTTCAGTCAGGAGGAAGCACTAGTAGATCACTAGTTTTCTGCTCCTTTTAGTAGCCGCTGTTGCATTTACTCTAACTATGCAAAAGTGCAATTCTGGTTGCTTCACCTTACGAAAAGACTGACAATAATATTTTAACCGCTTCCCGACCGCCCACTGTAGATAAACGTCCGCGGTGCCTGGGCTCTGTGCAGCGCGGACGTTTAAAAACGGTGGGTGGTCCCGCAGCGCTCAGGACCCCCAGGGTCTTGCAAGCGCTGCAGGAGCGGTGCAGAGCGATAGCTCTGACAGGGAACATCATCGGGACCTGATTGGATCAGGTCCCAGTGATGTTAACCCTTTGCTGTCTTCTATATGCCGCGATCTATAGTGATCGCGGCATATAGAAGACAGCAGGAGGAGAGGGGTTCGTCCACTTACCTCTCCGACGACCCCTGATACCTTCCAGGACCTTGGGTTGCTATGGCAGCTGGAGGTCACATGACCGCCTCCAGCTCTGCCATATATGGTGTCCTGCCTGGCTCAGCCTGCAGCTGAAGCCAGGCAGGAGACTCTGACTGTGAAACAGTCAGTGAAGATCTCATGTAATATATGTCTATTACATTACATGAGATCAGGGATCAGAAAAATAAAAATTAATGTCCCATACAGGGACTAAGTAAAAATGTTAAAAAAAGTAAAAAAAAAATGTTTTGAAACTGTTAAAAAAAAATACAAAATAAATTAAAATAAATAAATAAAATATTAAACCGATAAATCCGTATATTTATGCAAAAATAAAAAAAGTACACATTTGGTATTGCCGCGTCCGAAACAACCAGAGCTATAAAACTGTCACACTAATTAACTCCTTCTGTGCACACCGTAATAAAAATAAATAAAAAACGGAGCAAAAAACTATGCTTTTTCCTCATATCGCCAAACAAAAAGTGGAAAAAAATGCGATCAAAAAGCAAAATGGAAATAAAAATGGTACCGCTGAAAATGTCATCTTGTTCCGCAAAAAAAAAGCCGCCATACCGCTCCATCAGCCGAAAAATAAAAAAGTTATAGCGCTTAGAATAAAGCAATGCAAAAAAAATATTTTTTTCTATAAAATTGTTTTATTGTGTAAAAGCGCCAAAACATAAAAAAAATATACAGTAAGTGTAGTATCGCTGTAAACGTACTGACCCGAAGAATAACGCTGCCTGATCACTTTTACCACACGCAGAACGGCATAAAAAAAAACCCTCAAAAAACATTTCCTGAATTGTTGGTTTTTGTTAATTTTACCTCCCATAAAACGGAATAGAAAGTGATCAAAAAATGTCCCGTACCCAAAAATGGTACCAATAAAAATGTCAACTCGTCCCGCAAAAAACAAGCAATCACATGACTCTGTCGGCCGAAATATGGAAAAATTATAGCTCTCAAAATATGGCGATGCAAAAACTAGATTTTGCAAAAAAAAAGCGTCTTAGTGTGTGACAGCTGTCAGTCATAAAAACCTGATATAAATCTGGTATCTCTGTAATCGCACCGACCCGAAGAATAAAGTAATCTAATCAGTTATATCACACTAGGAACGGCGTAAAAAAATAAATAAAACCAATTCTTCACGTGCTACTGATTTGTTTATTATGTCTCCCAAAGATCGCAGTATGGCTCGGCACACATTTATCCTGCGCTCTGCGCTGAGCACTTACGCCAGAGTTTCCGTGTAAATCTCTGAAATATGTGATTCAGCCGGAACCCATGACGGAAGATTCCCTGTAATGAGGCAGATATAGGCCATCTGGCCTGTGATCCCACGGTGTCATTTGTTTTAGGCGTGCATAAAAGTGCGGTTGGCCACAGTTTTGTGTACTTCTGAAAAAAAGGACACCACTAAACAGAGGCCAGACGGAGTCCAGAGTAACTCTGCTGCCTCATTACAGTGAATGGATCCCGCAGGGGTTTCATCTGAATTACATCACTTGGAAATTTAGATGGAAACCCCGATGTAAGTGCTCAGCCTAGAGCGCCGGATAAATGTTACGTAAAATGTTCCCAATAAAAGCTTCAACTCAGTCCTCAAAAAAAGCTAGTCCCCACTCAGGTCCGTCATCTGTTAAAAATATAAGGGACTTCCAAGCTACTGGTAGCAGAAAGGCTCTAGAAAAGCAAAATGGCCCTTGCCCCCCAAAATAAATTCAGAAAATTTTGTGCTCCCAAATCCAAATGCCTATTCTACAATAATTTGTTCTCCAATTGTCAAATAGCGCTCCGTCCCCCCCAGATCTCGCAGTATGGCTGAGCGGTATGATACAGCCACATATGGGGTATTGCCACTTTTAGAAGAAATTGTGTGACACATTTCGGCACCATTTTTACCCATTGCCATGTGTGAAAATGTAAAATCTGAGGGTAAAACATTTTTTTGTGGTAAAAATATAATTATGCTTTTATCACTGCCCAATGGTATAAATTTAAAAATTAAAAAATACTCACTACTTCCCTAGATTAATTCCTTGAGAGGTGCAGTTTACAAAATGGGGTCACTTGTGGGGGTTTCTGCTGTTTCGGCATGTCAGCGATTCTTCAAATGTGACATGGTGTCTGCTGCCTATCCCAGCCAACATAGCGCTCCTTTCTGTTCCGAACCCTGCCGTACACCAAAGCAGTGGTTTTCCCCCACATATGGGGTATCAGCGTACTCAGGAGAAATTGTACAACAAATTTCATGGTGCAATTTATCCTGTTACCCTTATGATAATGCAAAATTAGGGAATGAAAAACATTTTTTTGTGGGAAAAATGTGAAAATTTTATTTTTATGGCTCAATATTATAAATTTCTGTGAAGCAGCTGGGGGTGCAAGGTGCTCACCACACATCTAGATAAGTTCCCTAAGGGGTCTAGTTTCCAAAATGGTGTCACTTGTGGGGGGTTTCCACTGTTTAGGAACATCAGGGGCTCCTAAAATGCAACATGGCGTCCGCTAATTATTCAAACAAATTTTACATTCAAAAAGTCAAATGGCGCTCCTTCCCTTTCAAACCCTGCCGTGCGCCCAAACAGTGGTTTTACCTCACATATGGGGTATCAGCGCGCTCAAGAGAAATTGCACAAAAAAATTTGGGGTCCATTTTTTCCTGTTACCCCTGTGAAAATAAAAAAAAATTGGGTCTAAAGTAACATTTTTGTGAAAAAAAGTTAAATGTTAATTTTTTTCTTCCACATGCCAAAAATTCCTGTGAAGCACCTGAAGGGTTAATAAAGTTCTTGAATGTGGTTTTGAGCACCTTGAGGGGTGCAGTTTTTAGAATGGTGTCACTTTTGGGTATTTTCTGTCATAAAGACCTCTCAAAGTGACTTCAAATATGATGTGGTCCCTAAAAAAATGTTTTTGTAAATTTTGTTGGAAAAATGAGAAATCGCTGGTCAATTTTTAACCCTTATAGCTCCCTAACAAAAAAAAATTTGGGTTCCAAAATTGTGCTGATGTAAAGTAGACATGTGGGAAATGTGATTTATTAACTATTTTGTGTGACATATCTCTCTGATTTAAGGGCATGAAAATTCAAAGTTTGAAAATTGCAAAATTTTCGCCAAATTTCCGATTTTTTTTTCACAAATAAACGCAAGTGATATCGAAGAAATTTTACCACTATCATGAAGTACAATATGTCACGAAAAAACAATCTCAGAATCAGGGGGGTCCGTTGAAGCGTTCCAGGGTAATTACCTCATAAAGTGACAGTGGTCAGAATTGAAAAAATTGGCCCGGTCACGAAGGCAAAAACAGGCTCTGGTGCGAAGTGGTTAATATTCTGATAAAATACAATTATCGGAGAAAAACTTGACCTTCATATTTGAGAGTAGTAAGGTGTAGAAAGGAATGAAGAGCTGCTAAGAACTGAGAGCAACGTGACCAATTCTTGCTCTATTATGTAGAAAACTAGATGGTGGCCTGATTCTAACGCATCGGGTATTCTACAATATGTATACGGCCGACCGGGAGCGACTAATCAGCGAAGCAGTGTTTAAATGGGTTGTGCACTACTTTAAATTAACCCCCCAATGTATTGTAATTACGTCATGTTGTCAATACTGCTTGTGACAGCATCGCTGACCACGCACAGCCAGCACGTAATTCCCCCGGCTGCAGCCGGCTCTTGCTTCCGATTACATCACGACTATTTGCGGCTGCAGCCAGCGGTCTCCTGTTCCACGTACCACGGTGAATGAAACGTGACAGAAGTACATCACACACTGTGACTGACAAAACATGTTCAGTACGTCATGGGCAGTTGGTGAGTCACATGACCACATGGGCGGAGTCAGCCCTGCTATCTCCCGACTTGTTCTGAAATCCCGCATCGCTGATTGGCCGTGGCCGGACCAATCAGCGACGCGGGATTTCCTGGACGGACAGACAGACGGGATAAGCCCATTAAATAGTAGAAATAAATAATTTCTAGAAGCAACACATACAGCTAATTTTTACATAAAATCTTTATTTCTCTAATGTTTCCTTTTTCTTTTTGAATGATGCTGCTGTGTGCCATAACTGTAATACTGACATGCTGCCACTAGAAAATATCCCATCCATCTGTAGTGATTGTTATTCCTTAATGTTGGGTTGGGATGCATCTTCTCACAGTAGGCAGTGCGTGGTCTCGTACTACCACTGTTGCATTGTTGAATAGCTGCCTCGTGGGATGCAGGAAGCTTATGGCTCTCCCTTTTTTACCTGCCATTGGTCTCCAGTCTCTGGAGGGATTGAGCACTATATAAATGGAAGCATTGCATTTCTGAAATGTATTACATTTTATATAGAAGCGGGCAGAAGTGTGTCCTTCACATAGCTGCCACTTAATGTACCATTTGGTGAGAGCTTAGATTTTGCCTAACTTTACTGGAAAGGGCTTGTTCACATATTGCATTTATTCTCCCCCCACATTTTTCAAGACTGAAAAATGCTGCAGTTTACCAGCAAAATGAATTCGATTTCTGAAATCTAATGCACATGCTGCTTATTTTTTCCTGGCGGATTTTAACTATCAATGTGTTTTTGTTATTTTCAAATCTGCAGCGTGTCTATTTTTCCAGTATTTTTATATATTCGAATGATTGGAAAAAATACAAGTAAAAGCTGATCAAAAAGGGGTGTCATATCATTTTTCCTGCCAATGCTCTTGTTCTTGATTTAGAAAAATCGGCTGCAAATACTCATCTTGTGCACATACCCTGACATCTACTTTTAGAATTTATAAGAATACACTTGAAGGAGGAGTTCAGGCCTTTACTGCATTCACCATTAAATACTTCTGTAGATCAGTATATATATATATATACCCATACTGTTCTGTTATTTCTTCTCTGTTGGTTAGGGCATTTGCTTCCAATCTCATACAATGGCCACCACCTTCCTGCTTGGTGGACTCAGTTTGCTTACTATTCCACTGATTTTGGCAGTCTACCTTTATGACATACTTTTTTTCCCAGCTAAAAATATCTCCTTAAGTGCCAAATCCGCCACTTTTTTTTGACTGCCCTCTCCACACTTGCAACTTTCCTGGTAGCTGGTCACACTGGAATATGTTTCCCTGCAGACCCTCATTCACAGAAAAAAGAATCGAGGAAACATTCTCATTCTGGCAAGTGTAAAACCAGAAGTCCCCATGGGAACGCTCTCCTACGAGGTAAGGAACCTAGTGGTATTCCATCCTCCTGGCACAGTAGAGTAGCGGTGCCCCCACAACTGGCCTTGCTTCAGAGTGCGCACGTGCTGGATCCTCCTTAGTATTTAGCCGGCTCTAACTACTGCTACCTGCTGCAGTAGGTTTGGGTTTTAGATTATAACTTGCATCAGAGCAATTTTTAATTCTTTCTCCATTAATTTGGTAATTTGCAGATCCATAGTTGCCAGCAAAGATCTAGAAATGCTTTAGATTTAGCTCATGCACTTTTATGTTAGCAGAAATTTTCTAATATTTGTAAAATATAGATTTACGTCTGGGTACCTATATGTATATATTATGCAATATTCACTCTTTTATATGAACCATTTTTAAAGAAGCACTCCCAGCAAAAATGTTATCACTTAATCCCGTGTTTCCCAAACTCCAGTCCTCGCGGCCCGCAACAGATGATTTTTTGGGATTTCCCTAGTATTGTGGAGGCAAGAACCTGTGGAAATTTCTGTCTTGATGATAATTCCATCTCCTGTGGCATACTAAGGAAGTCCTGAAAACATGGTCTGGAGGGGAGCGCACGAGTGTGAGAACTGGAGTTTGGGAAACATCGGTCTCAAATCTTTCAAATATGTGATGTAGTGCATTGAAATATTTACCAACTTTCCTGGTTTCTACTACCTTTATGGCGGTCTTCTGAGTCACACGAGCGCTCCTGGCGTTTGTCGGCTCACATAGGGACTTCAGGTAAACGCTGGAAGCCTACATTACAGACATAATTAGAAAGGATTAGGGGATACTTTTTCCTCCGGCAGTGCTTCTTTAAAGGGAATCTGTTATCAAGTTTTTGATACCCCATTTGACAGCAATGTGGTGTAGCGGCAAATGCCCTGATTATGGTAATGTATCACTTACTGGGCTGCTTGCTTCAATTTTGATAACATCCCTGTTTTATCTGCTGCGAAACTACCAGTTCTCTGAATGCTGAGCTCATAAACCCTGCCCACACAAATGATTTGACAGCTTTGTTCTACACTGTGCATAGGCAGAAAGATACCTATTAGTGGTGGGGGTGGTGTATGGTGCTTATGAATATGGAGGAATCTATGGCAGCAAGTTTACTAGTCATCTAGTGGTCTCTTGCTGATAAAACTGTGATTTCATCAAAACTACAGGAAGCTGCCCAGCAAGTGATAGATAGCTGCAATCCGGGTCTCTGCCACTACATTATGCTGCTGATTAGGTGGCGAAAACCTGGTGACAGATTCCTTATAACTAGTGCTGCTGCTTGGTTACTGGATAAGACATGGATTTTTGTACTTGAAACATTCACTTAGTACTTCTTTTGCAATACAGAGTAGGCAAACTTCATTTTACCTATCCAATTTCCTGTAGTTTTGATTTCATTGGAGCAAAGGGGAGTTGTCATGTCCCCAAATGTTTTAACCTACAGATATGGGGTTAATCTACAGGTTAATAGTGTTTTAAAGCTTATGGCAGCTGCACTGAAACTCAGAGGTGCGGCCAACGTGGCTTTAGTCACCGCTCAGTTCACATTCCACAGCAGCTGTAACTTCAATGTGTTCGACCCCAAGGCTGTAGGTCTGGTGGGGGGAGAAACAAAAAACAGGTGCAGATCTAAGTGTAGATGTATATATATATATATATATATATATATATATAGAAACAGAAGAAAAATGAACTGCTCACCTTTAGCAGATCTTGTACCAAGGCTTATCGACCAATTCTGGTCTAATGTGGGTAGCTGGTCCACTGGTATGCAGCTTCTATCTGGATTAAACGGATCTCCCAGCTGGAGTCCGTAAGAATAGGGTTCAGAGTATGTATCCAGCCAATTGAGCGCTCCCAGGGTCACAAGGAATGATTATCCAAAAAAAGGATTTACTTCTTCAGAAGATTTATTCAAGTTAGTAAATAGATAAAACTTATAAATAAAACAACGCGTTTCGGCTATTAAAATTAAAGATATATAGCCTTCCTCAGGTCTAATGTAAGAGAGTCAATAGTGGTGGTTATATAGTCACTATAAAAACCTACCTAGTGAAATAATTATCCTAATCACATGTAAATTGGTTTGAGTTGGAACGCCCAAATCCCATTCTATAGAGACTCAGCTTTCTCAGAGTTAGGATTTTCCAGCTTTTTCCTCTGATTATAAAATAAACAAATTATAGAGCAGCTAAACTTGTCATAATAAAATTTGTCATAATAAAATTTTCCATAATAAAATTTTGGTAATGAAGATATTATACTTTCTCCTTCTCTTTCTTTCCTTTCTTTTTCTATCCCTTTAAGAGGGGAAAATAAGTGCATTAGTAGAAAAATCTATACCATGAACCTGAATTTAAGAAGATTTTCATTCAATAGGTATATATCAATGAAATTCAGATAAGGGGAGTTTAATTCACATGGATGTATATGCCAAAGGTAGTAAAACCTTACTGATCAGTGGCTCTCTAGTGATGCACTGCTGAGCTGGCTGTCAGTCATTGCCGCGCTGTGGTATGTTCAGACCATGCTCCTGCACAGTCAGACACAGCCATTACACAGTACATAGCAGGGGCACATTTATAAGATTATCTCAGCACAGGAACATTTTTTTTTTTTTTTAAACACCTCTGATTGTAGAACTTATTTTTATTCCAAGATCTACTGATTAAAATGCAATTGATCAGCTGTTTTCTGCTCCCACGGCCACTGGATGTAAATGGAGCACAGCTCAATGTAGTGGCCTTTCTCTGGTACTGCATCTCAACTTCCTGGTATCTGCAGTATTAGAACAGTAAGACAGGGTGGGCAGCAATGTGAGCAGCCTCTTCTCAGAAACACAGTGAACAACAGTGTGAGCAGCCTCTTCTCAGATTCGGCACCCCTGGTATCTTCAGTATTAGATAAGATATACATGGTGGACAGCAGTGTGAGCAGCCTCTTCTTACCTAAGCACTCCTGGTATCTTCACAATCAGATCAGAAACACAGTGGAGAGCTGTGTTGAGCAGTATCTTCTCAGCTTCAGCATGCCTGGTATCTTTAGGATTAGATCAGATAGACAGGGTGGACATCAGTGTGAGCAGCCTCTTCTTACCTCAGCACCCCTGTTATCTTCAGTATAAATCCGATAGGGTGGACAAGCAGAGTGAGCAGCCTCTTCTTACTTCAGCACCCCTGGTATCTTCAGTATTAGATCAGATAGACAGGTTGGACAGCAGTGTGAGCAGCCTCTTCTTAGCTAAACACTCCTGGTATCGTCACGATCAGATCAGAAACAGTGGACACCAGTGTGAGAAGCCTCTTCTCAGCTTCAACACACCTGATATCTAGAGTATTGGGTCAGAATAATCTAAGAACCCCTTGTCCTACACATGATGGGAGGTGTTAGAGATTTCTACTGTACATGCTCACAGGCACCTAATTATATTCTAGGACAGTAACTGTGTAACATGACGTTCATTTTTATGTACTATATTTATTAGCTCTGTAGACAAAATAAATGTGGTTTGCTAATTTAAGGCATTCAGGAATTTATTTACAATGACACTTCGATTTCTTTTTTCTATTCCTAGAAAACCTCTTTAACTACAGCCAAAGCAGTAAATAATTTGACCATTTTAAAAATGTAATGAGGCCTCCAATCCCTGCACTACTTTATTTTTTATCCTTAATTATATTGCCCCCTGATTCATCATTTGCATTTTTATTTTTTAAGTCGCTTATCTTTTTTTTGTCTTGTGTTCGCTGACAGCTATTGGGCCAAATTCATCAAAATGGCACATGCGGTTCGTGAATTTTGCCCAAAGTCAAAAATAGCCTCTTTTCTTGTCACTTATCCTTTTTGTGACCTTTTTAGCAAAAATTCTTCAAACCTTTTTAAAATGTCGCAAAAGATGTGACTTGTTGAATTAGGTGCAGAAAATCACTAGGGGGGTGGGGGGACTTAAGCCAAATTTAGTGATTTAGAAAAAAAAAGTCGCAATTGAATAGGTGAGCACATACGAAATGGACTTCAAAAAAATCACGAATAGAATAATGGATTAAGTTAAAAAAAAGTACAAAACTAGACAAAAAACAGGTGCAAAGATAATGATGAATCGGGGCCAATGTGTCTTCAATTATAAAGAAAAACAAAATTACCAAAAAAAAATAGTAAAAACTTTTGGTGAGCAGAAGATGGCACAGGATACTTTATGGAGGATGCATAGACTATCTGTAACAATGCCAGTTCTTGTGTTGAGTATGGTGCCAGATGAGAACTATATTGCATGTTGCATGCATCACTTATGAATGGAGGTACACTAGGTTGCTGTATTTTCTCTAACTCTCACTAGGGTCTCACTGCGCGGGTCTCTTTAGTACTACTGTGCTGGGGGCCTCTTCAAGTGCACCTAACCTACTGGATTATGCCCGTGCTCATCGTAAAAAGCTGACTACTTCTGGCTGCATAGATGGTATGTGCAAATACACACACACTTGTTTTGTGCAAAGGCTGCGCCTCTGAATGGAGGACATCGCATATTTTTTTTATTTGTTCTTTTATTTTATATTTTTTTATTAATTCCCCCCCATTAGGGAAAGAGTGAAAAACTAATAAAATCTTTTATAACCGTTTCCATCATCAATTTTGTAAGCTTTCTATTAGGTTTCTAGTTTTCATCTTTTTTATATTTACAAAACCTGTAAAGAATTGATTTAATTTTTGTTCCGACTCCAATTTAAATGGCTAAAACCGAAGTAGCCAGCTTTCCTGTGGGATTCTGAGGATTTCTCAAAACGCATCCTAAAAGGTTTCCTCTAATAAACCAAGTGTCTTTGCTGTGGTGGCACTGCATGCTGCTGGATTTTAACAAGTTACAACTCACGGGGGAGTCTCTTCTTCTCTCCTTCCTATTTCTTTCTTTCTCTTATTTTTCTTTTTATATGGTAGCTTTTATGAATTTCAGGTACTCTTTTTCTCTTTCTTAGACGCCACACGCAGCTCTGCTGTTAAAAGGTTTTCTATCTCATTTGCTCGACACCCAACTAATGGTATGTTTTGTTAATTTAAATGATACCCCCATGCTTCATTTTTTCTTTTCTTACATTTGGTTTCCAAACATAGGATGCGAGTTCCACTTTTCTTCTTTGTTCATCAGCGCATTGGCTTTAACATTTCACAAAAATTTTGTCTCAAGCAGCAAGCTTCTTTTTGTCATTTTTCTATATGGCTAAATATAATTTTTCAGCTGCCAAAAATACATTAAACATTGGCATCAATACAATGATTGACTGTCATATTTTTTTCCCTTTTACACTGTGTAATGTGTTATTTTACACACTTTTTTGTGCTGCTATTATATTTGTTTGGACTCTTGAATCCACATTTAGGTTAGTCCTCTTTCTCATATGTAAAAAAGGGCTTTTTTTAAATTTTACAAAAAAAAAAAAGCTATTTTTTTGTTACATCTTTAAAGGCTACTTTTAAACACTTAGAAAATGATTGTCATATTCAGTAGGTAGATCCCCAATAAAATGGAGATACTCCATGAGAAATCTATAAATTTATTGTGGTTCCTCCACATGCTATTATTATTTATTATTTTTATTCTTTATGTGAATGTATTTTCTTGTGGTTTTGATGCAATTTTAGTATTTGCAGATGCACAGGTAAGTATCTTGCTATAGTTAGTATAGGATATGACTTGTACGTAAGTGTTGTACACTGTTGTCTTTACTAGATGGTACTGTGGTGTGTTAGCAGCAAAAGCTTTTTATTTTATTTTTAATGGTTCGATGTTTTTTTTTTGTTTTATACCTGTACAGACGTTGATGTAACTTTTTAGACATATTTCTATGTTTGTCTTACAGGATTTGAGCTGTACTCCATGGTGCCTTCCATATGCCCCTTAGAGACTCTTCACAACTCCTTGTCTTTAAAGCAGGTGGATGAATTCCTTGCTGCCATTGCAGCACCTTCAAGTGAATGTTTCTTGGATACCCCAACATCTCCTTGTAGGGTTTTTTTTCGTATATATTTTTACTTGTTATATGAGTTGTTAGTTGTTGTTGTGCATCTGTGTGTATAATATAGATGGGATGTACCCACAAAATTGGCGGGATGTTCTAAAGGCAGAAAAAAAAAACTACTCGCAGGGACGGACTGGGTATCTGGGTCCAGGAGGCTCCTGCGCATCTACTGTACACAAACCATAACTGGGATTTACAATTACAGTAGTTTGCATTAAAGGGTTTATTTGATGAAAACAAGTTATCAGTCCCTGATCCACAGGTTAGGTAGATGATTAACTTATTGATTGGTGGAATCCGACCATTGGAAACCACACTAAATGGAAGAATGGGGAACTTTTATCCTTGACAAGATACTTTTTATCCCCATTTTAAAAATGATTGGCAGGTCAGATGTTTGACCACAGCTCCATTCATTCTCTTTGGGACTTCCAGAAAAAGCCAAGTGCAGCATGCAGCCACTTAGGGAATCAATGGTTCAGTGGTCGAGTCGACCATGCCAATTCATAATAAAAATCATTACCAATAAATACACGAGTCAAATAAGGAGGAAATGAGGTTGGGAGCATCAAAAAAATCCAATGCATCAGACAACACTCAGCACACAGTATACCTATTCAACAGGTCACAATGTACCACATATTATTGAAGAGGCCAGGTGGTCATAGACAATAGGTGAAACAGGTGCACAAGTTAAAAGTAGTGTTGCTTACCTATGAGGGAGGATTAGATGAGCCCACCATGCAGCCCTGACTCCATTTTGGGTATAGCTTTTTCATGGGGAGGATACCCCAAATCGACATGTATATGATGTATGTATAGATCTCTTCACAGGTCTTACCCGGGTAGTGATCAGGCTTGTGGAGAATCGAAGTGGGCAATTTGGTAACTAGGCTCTCGAGGTGTTGCCAGAGGTACAAGTATACCAGCCACTGTCTACAGTCCTAAATTATCCTAATTTTCAAGGCAATCAATGCCGGCCCTTAAATCCATATAACACCACCCTTTTCAATAGCGGTTCCAGAATGGGACTCTAAATGGCAATAACCTTGTTGACCATGTCTAGCTTCTCATGCAGATGTGCCCTATGTAAACCAGGGTTTATTATTGGGCATAATCTGGGGTAATCAATTATGCGCCATCAGATGGCTTTGTGAGTAACTTAATAAACGCTCTTAAGGTGTTGTAGCGTCTGTTAAGCATCAGATTCACCAAGTGCTATGAATTCTTAATGTTTGGCCGTAGCCCCGTGTCGGGTGTTTGAGATCACGTGGCAGAGAACAACCCTACTGAGGCATCATAACATTATTGTGATATCTGGGAGATTGGCTAAAGTAGAAGTGTAGTGTCAGAGGCAGTGATTGTAACACCGATGTAGTTGATTGCTCACAGTTTGACGCTTAATCCTGTCCTGGATTACACAAGACCAAATGGGGTTTATATTTGAGACTAGACAGGTAACCCTTTTTAAGGTCAGTTCCAGGATTGCACCCTTATGGGCTGAAGTAAATACAGGACTGCACCTGGATGGGCCTAAGTAAATGGTCACAGGGGTATATACTAGTCCCTGAAAAAAAATGAGTTCATATTGGGGACAGCAGCTAGCAAACATGGACTGTAGGCGATCTGTTAGAGGCCAGACACCTGACTTTGATGCTCTACACGCCCTATTCACACCACATACCTGGTAAGACTTACTCTGTTTTGTCTCTACCTATACAAACCCTATACGTATGTCTGTTTATTGATAGCGACATTACATTACAGGCTGAACCCTGCTCAATGGCCATCACAGCTATCTGGGTGAAAATAGTTTGTGAGGTTTTAAATGCTTTTGCTTACATGCTTTTTCTATACTTATGGCATATTATGTGTGTTTTTGCACATTTCTTGGGTTTTAATTTATAGTTTTTATCCGGCTGCAGAGTAAGCGGAGTTTAAGCTAGCAGACATGACTATTTAGTCACAACATGCACATATATAAATATATATAAAATGTCATGTGTTTTACAAGGAAGACCATTACATGGCCTGTGGGACTGTATTCATTTCATCTTGCACATTACCAGTTGTTGCCAAGTTACTTTTTTTGAAAAATAATTTACCTTTAAAATATCTCTTACTAAATGTTCAGGATATTCTTATTACATGTAGGTACTCCTGGATTTCACAGTCATGCTGGTGGCAGGAAAACCTCTTTGAATACATATACTCCTACTAAAATACTTCCAACGCCATTGCTTCTCGGGACTGATGGTGCCGTATCAGACCCTGTTGCTACACGTGAGTAGAATGACAGAAGGCGACATGTAAATGAGCAGAAACTAGGGTATTTGTGACCTGATAAGTTGGACTTTAGGACCACAGCTCTATAGCTCGGCTGAAACTTAGATCAAGTGACATACTGTACTATTGCTAAAGCTTGGAGGACTTGTCACCAGTTGAAAAGTGTCCAGTTTTTGCTCCTGTTTTAATCCTGCTTCTCCCCATAGCATTCTGCTTTTTGTTTGATTTTTTTATCAATCAACCATAGATATGGGCCTTTTTATTTAGCGCTGCTTTTTATGGTCTTTTCCAAGGGGGATGATACTCATAGGATCCTCTGGGGATGTGTCTTTAGGCTATTTGGAGCCACAGACCATAAAAATTAGCAAAATATCTCTGGAACCATAGGGTGAATTTAACACAAAGCGGAATACTTATTAGAGCTCTGGGAATAAAATATGAGCAAAAACGGACTACTTTTTACCTGGTTACAGGTCCTCTTTAAACTACTTTATGAAATGTATGGTGGTTGCAGAATATGGAAGGAGCCTTATATACGGTCTTTGTACTCCCCCCCCCCCCCCCCCCCCCCCCCCCAATATTTTGTGTTGAAATAGTTCTTGTCTTACAGGTGGCAGTGCAGCATCAAACACCATTCCTACAGCTTGTGATCTACCATCAGAAAGCTGCAAACTGCAGGATGATAAGACTCCTCCACAGCAAAATGTCTGCGTACAAGAGAAACCAAATCTACATTCCTGAATAGTTGTAGAAATGCAGCGTTAGGATTGAGGAGGACAATGTATCTATATCTGAGATATTTAAATATTTTTTTACGTTATATCGGGTTGTATATACTGACAGCACACATGAATTGTACATTTATTGCTATGTGTTGTATCCTGTATGTAACTAGCAGGCTGTACATCCATCATTGAAAGGAATAATGGGCAGCATTGCTACAACTTTCCAGGTCTACCACTGGCCGAGAGCAAAAAACATGAACACCAAAGAATGCCCATCCGTAGGAATACGTCTTATAATCAATGTGCAGAAAATGGCCAGGAACACAGACCTGTGTGTGAAGAATAGTGCATAGCTAATGTTGGCGATCCATAGAACCAGACGTTGGCACTCATTTTCTGAACTTTACGCACCCTGGGTAATCCTGTTGGTTGCCAATTTTAAGCACTTTTTGTTTACTTTAATGTTTTTATTTTTTTCCCATTTCCATAGCGTGTAACTTTGTCATGTAAACCTGGCCGTTGTGCCTCGGATGCAGCTAGACGTGTAAGCCATGGATGTTTTATCCTGGTGGTCATGGCTGTGTCCGGTGATGCATTTATGACGGCAATAATGTATTGTCATTTATAAAAACTGTCATATACCAATATAGAAAATAATTGATATGCAACTCTGACAATAACTTCTTTAAAGTTTATATTGCAAAGTTTCCTTTTTATATATCTACACAGTGTAACAAGAAATGCTTTACTGCTGGATCACCAACAAAATGTATGGAAACTGAGCAGAGAACTGCGCATGTAGCTATCTGTATGTTCACAGCGGCACAAGATGAGCCTCATTCTTAAGATAGATGTAGGTCCTATAGGTGGGACCTGCGTCTAACATTCATGGCATATCCTGTGGATAGGGTACAAATGTCTGAAATTGGTCTCAACAATGAGACACTTTCTCAGTTTACTGCTATTTCTGCTGATGCAAGCTTATATTTACTGTAGAAATGCTTTTTATCAAAGGGGAAGGGATATAAAGGTTGGTTTACACCATCTGACTAGCGACATTAAACCACCCCTGATCGGCGGTCATATAATAGCCTGTCTACACAGGTAGACCACTGTTTCAGATATGCACTGAACAATCCGTAATGGATCATTCAGTGCGCATAAGCTGTCATTGTTCTCGGCAGCGTGATTCCTGTGTACACTGGACAACATGCTGCCGAGAACGATGATCTGTTGGTCAAATCAAAAGATCTTTTCACCCATTTTGCTCGTTCGTTGGGTGACCGACAGCCTGTATACAATGCAGTATATTATCATGAAGCGAGCTTTACTACGAGGCTCATTAATTATAACAATAATCGTTCAGTGTAATGCACCTTAAGACGCTGCGAGATCCTTTTTATCTCCTGTAGGAACAAAGGATCGGCATTAATATCCTACTTGACTGATCCCTTTTTCAGCATCTGCTGTTGGGGAGCGATCCGTTGTATGGCCAACTGTAGTCTGCAGCTCGCGGAAACGGCGTTGCGTCATGTTTTATTTCTAAAAGCACAGCAAAATGGTTTTGTTGTTTTTTGGGGGGTTTTTTACATTCTCTTCATATATTGAATATCCTACATTTGTTTGTTAAAAAAAAAACATATAATTTAAAGGGTAATCAAAACCAAACTACTGTTACTTCTACTTTTTGTGTTCTTCCATCTGTTACATTATTCCCATGTTTTTTTCAAAGCCAAATACTTCAGTTGCTTGTAGTGTATGTCTTTGTTCAGAGTTCAATGCTTTTTATGTCTTTTACACTTGCTAAAAGAAATGTTTTGAGGACATTGTTCTGATGCATTTATGTACTGCAGGCTATACACCATTTTATTAGGATATGTTATGTAAATACATTGATCTTGATTTTCATTTTTAGCTTATGTTATACTGCAACATTCTTTATTTTCTTCTACTTGTAACATTCAAAATATAAATTATTTTGTTATCCATAGTCTGTATTTTGTCTTGAAATGTTTATAAAGTAATCCATGTTATGGCAGCAGCACCCAGACCCTGCAAAATTTATGGATATGGTATTCTCAATTAGTATAAGACCTATGTCCAGAAGGGGCAACTAGTGATGAGCGCAAGTGCTCGTTACTCGATTTTGCCTAGGGTGCTCTGGTATGACGGGTGCTCAAGTTACATGTTTGTGTTCACGCAGCCGCATGTTTTGTGGCCGTTAGACAGCCCCAAATGCGGGGATTGCCTAAAAAACACAGACAATCACCGCATGTTTTGTGGCTCTCTAACAGCCGTGAAACATGCGGCCGTGGGGTCTCGAACATCTCACTTGAGCACCTGTGATACTCGGTGCTAACTCGAGTAACGAGCATCCAGGCAGAGAACAATGGAGGGATGGCCACTCATGTAAGTGGCTCTATCCACTCACTTCCATGCTCTGTTGTTTAGGTGACTCCCATAGACCTTAATTGACAAAGCCCCACATGTGCACCTACATTTCTGCCCATTCTCTGACTTTATACCAGAGTAGGATCCTCATCTATATGAATGGTTGAATAATGTCATACCTTTTAAATAACCATAAAGTTCTGTGTAGGACAAGGAGGTTGATCGCCAACGAGCACCATACTTATCCGGCTTGTGCAAGATATTTTAGTTCTATCTTTTTTTTACTCCCGTGGCCCCTCCTGATGTGGAAGTGAGCAGAGCCGAAATACCCTTTGAGTAAATGCTGTGGGTACAAGGGGCAGTTCTCCTTGTAGAAAATTGGTTAATGAAGCCCCAGTTATAACCTACACACATCCTTCTACTCTGGTCCGTGCAGAAAAACGTGTGTCTCACATTATATAGGTTTGTATGCTTGCAGGGATGAAACTTATTGCTGCACAGAAGGAAAGGAAGAAGGTTATTTCAAAGTTACTGATCAAGTTAGAAAGTAGGGAACATCTAGATGATAGACTGTTTTGTTTTTTTTTGCACTTTGTCAGCATGAAAGCTGACGAACAGTTACTTGTCTGCACAAAAACTAAAGGAAAGAGGAAGAACCGCTGAGGTCACAGAAGAAAGATTGCAGTGTTTTTATTGCAAGCCCAAGATTGTCCTCCCAGCCAAGTGCCAAGGTGCACAAAGTCTCAAAAAGGATCAGGGAACAAAATTAAATTCCTAATAAATATCCATATCGAAACTTCGGTACTCCTCCATATTACCAAGCTTAGCTTTGCTGCAGAGGGATTCGGTGACCAGATCAAATTTGGGGACAAAAGTCACATATAAAAAAGTGACTGAGGATATGGACCACCACTATGGTGAAGACAAACGCGAGCTCTCTGACTATTGTGTACCTAGTCATGCACTCTTCTGGATTGTATAGGATGAGCTAATCTGCTTAATAGGTCTACGGCTATTGTTTTCTGCAAGCAAAAAAAAAATGTTATGACATAGAGTACGTTATTCCGCATTGCAAGCATTCACTGTATCCCATTACAAACAAGCTCCTGAGCTCGATTACATTTCCATAGAATCGAATAGAATATTTATGAGGTGCGGCTGCATCTGCAAAGTGATCATCAGGCACTCAAGACACATGCCACAAGAAGATATCTCTGGAGATTTGAGGGGCTAACTTTGCTTTTTAAAATTGAGCTGTACAGTAATATCAATTTAAAGGGGTTGTCCACTATTGGTCAATGCCTCAATAATTCCACTGCCCATCATAAAATAAAAACGCTACATATCTCCTGAACTAGAGTCGTTTCTCCAATTGCAGTGCTGTATTCCCGGCTGTCATGTGACATAGCATAGCTGATCTAATACAGCCTTCAGTTCTGACAGAACACTGAAGGCTGCAGGTGATTAGATTGGCTGCAGGGGTCACTGTCAGAGGACAGAACAGGGATATCGGAGGAACAGTGCCAGTCCGTGGAGTTATTTATTTTTTAATGGGCAGTGAAGCTATTAGGCCACAGCCCCACTATCAGTATTTGGTCAGTATTTTTTTCTCAGGAGTGGGTGATAAATGCAGAATTGGTGACTTGTTTCTCTTATACCTTTTCTCTGATTGTTCCTCACCTGGTTTTGGCTCCCGCTACTGAAAAAAAATACTGATCGAATACTGATAGTGGGGCCGTGGCCTTAAGAAGGGGTTGTTCAGTAGATGACAACCCCTTTAACATTTCAGTTATTCGCAAGAAAGACTATGAATTTATGATAGCTCGAGCCCATACCAATCACAAGAATTGGGTTGGTGGTCCGGTGTAAACGGAGTGGTAACGTACATGCATGACCACTGCTCCATTCATGACCACTGCTCCATTCACCAGATGACCCAGGAGGTCCCTTCCAACTTTACCATTCTATGATTTCTATGTGACTCATGAAAATGGCCGAGCAGCCGTCAATTCCACAGTAGTAAATGAAAGACCAGAGCAATACTGGGAACGAGGGTCTCCCAATGACCTTACTTCATCGTGCTGATATGGTGAAGGAGGGGGGAAAAGGAGCAGCGCATCATCGCTCGTCGTAGGGGTGTGGTGAGGTAAGCTTTACATATATATTCTGCACAGGCTAGTCTGAACTGTACAGGAGCGGAGAAGCGCAGGGGCGCACTACAGCAGGCACTAGACCGGGCCAGACCAAGCAATCCAGCCAGCTTCAGTGAAGTGGTTGTAAGCTCTGTGCCTTAAAGCTTGCAAGTACATGTTCCTTGCTTAGGAAACCAAAAGCCTCTAATAGGCTGCAGAGGTGGCTGGTAACCTTGGCAACAAGCAGTAAACAAGTTATTAAATATCCTCTCCATTTTCAAGAACGGAGGGATTACTGTTTATACAAGCGCTTTGCAATTTCACCCATTTTTGTGATCAGTATGGTGGTATGCAGTCACTCACTGCTGTATATGCTGGTAATACTTGGTTATGGCTTGTCTGTATTTGTCTCTTATATTGTAGCATTGATGATAATATTGGTCTTGATACAGTTGTTTAAGGATCAGTATGGCAGTTGTAATTATTTTTCCTTGTATAGTGGTATTTTTGGTAATATCGGTCTTGGTAGACTGAATTTTGTTCAATAACAGTATGGTGATAGCCTAAAATGATATGCACTTCCTCTAACCAGAATAATGTGCAAATAAAACAGGCAGCTGGAATAACTGTGCAAGAATGGATCTGTTGTATAACTGATGCAAATGGAAGTTGAGGGGCCCTGTTGATTATTATGGGGTCCATTGGGGTCATTTAAAAAAAAGAAAAAGCGTTCTAAAAACTGACTCCTAACGGACCCCATAATAATCAGTGGGGCCCTCTATTCCTATTTGCATCAGTTATCCAACAGATCCATATTGTGCGTGAATTCTGTATCTTCATCGAAATCAAACTAATAGTATGTTATAGCTGTGTTGTGTTAGATATATCTATCCATAAGACAACAAATCAATATTTAGTGTGACCGCCCTTTGCCTTCAAAACTGCATCAAAGCTTCAATTCTTCTAGGTACACTTTCACATCAAACACCAGATTATATACATAGCCATCAGCTTTTGTTTTGGCCAAAAGAGATTTTTTTTTTTAAGCTGCCACCCAACAAGGTAGACTATTTTGGCAGGGTCCTACTCTACTCTAATAATTTGTTAAAACAGCCGATACTCTTTTTAGGTATATTTTTATTTATTTTTCTTTAAGGGAATGTGTCATATACATTTTTTAAAATGACCAATAATACCACATCCAAGGGACAAATACAGTCACACCATGGCTGAACCATATATTACCACACATAGTGACCGAATAACACCACATAACAGGAACAAATACCATCACATCATGACCAGATCACATATTACCACCACTTAGTGACTGAATAATACCACATACAAGGGACAAATACCGTCACACCATGACTGGACCACATATTACTACCACGTAGTGCCTGAATAATATTACATACAAGGAACAAATACCGTCACATCATGACCAGACCACATATTACTACCACATAGTGACTAAATAATATGACATACAAGGAACAAATACTGTCACACCGTGACCAGACCACATATTGCCACCACATAGTGACTGAATACTACAATACTAATTATTAATATAAAACACAATATTATTTTTATCTAAAGTGCCATAATACACAGGAGCTCTGTACGTAGTAAACAGTATATAGTGTCAGTGTACAGGTAATACAGTGATCACCAGTGACATTATACACAGGAGTTCTGTATATAGTGTACAGATAATAGTGACTCACCAGAAGCTCTGTATACAGTCCTGCTTATTTTTTATTGGCACCAATGATATTTAAGTACATAATGTGGATTACCTCCTGAAAAAAATGAATCAAGTGAAACAGTTTTCTGCACAGAGCACTCATGTTAAATACAAGAGAGCAAATGATAAACAATTATTTAATACAAAAAAACAATGGGAGGGAAAAATAGAAAAACCTAAAGCTTGCTGTGTCACTGGTATTGGCACCCTTTACATTAATTTAGCATGGAAACACATTTTGACTCGCCTGTGGTAAATCACAAGAGATTCTCCTGTGATTGTCGGTGCCCATGTGACTTGAATTAGCCAATCATTGCTGAATTCAGTGTTTTAAAAAAACAGGTATATGGTTCAGATCCTTACATTACTCCTCCCTTAAAAGATGTCCTCCGGACTACCTCAGAGACTGTTTATTGGGGTATCTGCTGTGGAACTGTTCGATCAGGCGGGTAGCGTGAATATTCTTCTGGGGTTCCCAGGAATTCTCCTCCCGTGGGTACCTTTGCCATTTTACCAAATACTGAAGCCGTCTCCTATGGATCTGAGAATCGATGATCCTCTCCAAGACAAATTCTTCTTGCCCGTCAATAAGAACCGGATCAGATGGAACAGGTGTACGTCCGGGAAAGGGATTTGGTACTACCAGTTTAAACAGACATGAAAAACAGGGTGTATTTTCAGAGATTTTCCCAACTTGAGTTGGCAGGCTACAGAGCTTACTATACTGCTGATTTTGTATGGCCCAACATACTTCTGCCCCAGCTTAGACGTTGAAACCCTTAGTCTTAAGTTCTTTATTGAAAGCCAAACCATGTCTCCTACCTTGTAGGTCTGTGCTGGCTTACGGAACCTGTCTGCCGTCCTCTTGTATCTCTCTTGGGCTGTAGCCAGCGTTTGTTTCAAAACCGCCAAATTCTGTTGAAGCGTAATCCGAGCGGCTACTGCAGGTACGGACGTGTCTATCGGGAATCGAGGGAGAATGCTGGGATGGTATCCCTTGTTAGCAAAGAACGGGGACTGTTTGGTGGACGCACTCCGTGAATTGTTATACGTAAATTTGGCCAACGGGAGTAAGTCCACCCAATCATCTTGTAAGTGGCATACGTAACAATGCAGGTACTTTTCCAAGGTCTGATTCGTCTGTTCAGTTTGGCTGTTAGACTGCGGATGGAAAGCAGATGACAACTTTACCTTGATGTCCAGAGCAGCACAAAAGCTTCGCCAAAATCATGAGGTAAATTGGACCCCTCGATCCGATACCACTTCATCTGGAACTCCATGTAGCCGAAAAACATTTTGTACGATAAGATCCGGTCTGTTTGGCTGTTGGTAAACCGGTACAGGGAATGAAATGAGCAGCTTTGGTTAACCGGTCGACTACTACTAGAATAGTGTTCTTTCCTTTTGACGTAGGCAACTCTATGATAAAATCCATTGAAATAGACCCCCAGGGACGAGATGGAATAGAAAGGGGTTGTAACAGTCCAGAAGGTGAGGAGCGGGGAACTTTTGATCTTGCACATACCTCACATGATGAAACGAAATGCTGAACGTCTTTCCGATAGGAATTTGTGTCTCGCTTCTGTTGGTGGCCAACCTGAGTCTTCTGGACACCTCTATGGTCAGCAATCTTAGAGTCATGCATTAATTTTAGCACACTTAATCTAACCGTTTCCGGGATATACAGGCGCTGTCCCTGGAACCAAAGTCTATTTTTCAAGATTAGATTTACCTGACAGGGTGGTTGAATCAGAAACGGATCTGCGGCGTATGCCTCCTTAATATTCGTTAGTAGATCTTGATTGTGTAACACGCCTATAAAGTTACTTTCCGAGAGTATGGTTCTCGGAGATGAAACCGGAGTTACGTCAACCGAGTGAATTCTAGACAATGCATCGGCTTTCCCATTGCGAGAGCCCGGCCTATAGGAAATAATAAAATTAAACTAATTGAGAAAAAGATTCCACCGGGCCTGTCTGGGTTTTATACATCTTGCCGACCTCATGAATTCAAGATTACGGTGGTCTGTAAGTATGACAATCTGCTGGGATGCCCCCTGTAGTAGGTGTCTCCATTCTTTGAATGCAGTTATAATGGCCAACAGCTTTGTTTCCAACGTCATAATTCCTCTCCGCAGGTGACAATTTCTGTGAAAGAAAAGCACAAGGATGTAAAAGCTCTTTCTCACATGTTCTTTGCGAGAGTAAGGCCCCTGTAGCACAATCTGAGGCGTCCACTTCCACTATGAAGGTCCGGTCCGGGTGTATGAGAATAGGAGCTGACGTAAATTTAGACTTCAACCTGGAAAATGCTGTCTGCGCTTATGGCGACCAGACAAACTGCGTCTTCTTCCAAGTCAGTTGAGTAATAGGTGCAATGATCTCCGAAAAATTTTTAATGAACCGTCTGTAAAAATTGGCGAATCCATTAAATCGTTGCACCTCCTTCACTGTCTTGGGAATTGGCCACTCCTGAATGGCTTGAGTCTTGCTTGCATCCATGCTGAGACCCTGGGGAGAGATGATATACCCCAAAAATTGGATTTCCGTCTTGTGGAACTCGCATTTCTCCAACTTGATGTACAACTGATTTTGCTGTAAATGATCCAAGACCGTTCTCACATGCTGCTGATGGTCCTCGATGTTGCTGGAAAAAATTAAAATGTCATCCAAATAAACCACAACAAAAATATTGAGTATGTCTCTGAAAATATCGCTCACCAAGTGTTGAAACGTAGCCGGTGCATTACGAAGCCCGAAAGGCATAACAAGATACTCAAAATGTCCATAGCGTGACCGAAAGGCTGTTTTCCATCCGTCACCAGGGCGAATCCGTACTAGATTGTATGCTCCACGGAGGTCTAACTTGGTGAAAATCTTAGCGTGTCGTACCCTCTCAAGTAATTCGGGAATTAGTGGAAGCGGATAAGAGTTTCTAACCGTAATTTTGTTGAGCTCTCGGTAATCAATACATGGTCGGAGTGAACCGTCCTTCTTTTTCACAAAAGATTGGGGCACCTGCTGGGGAGGAAGATGGGCGTATAAATCCTTTGGCTAAGTTCTCATCGATATACTCCTTGAGGGCTTTTAATTCTGGTTCGGCCAAAGGATAAATGTTACCGAACAGGATCGCGGTGCCAGGTAGCAGTTCCACGGGACAGTCGTACGGCCGATGTGATGGCAGCTTGTCCGCGTTTTTCTTGCTACATACATCTACGAAATCTCGGTATTCTACTGGTAGATTTAAATCAACTGTGCGTGCTGACCTGATTAAAGCTAGTTCTCCGAGTGGTATCTGTCTTCCTGGAAACTTTAATTCCTTTGTCTCCCAGTTGATAGTAGGGTTTTGCAGTTGTAGCCACAGTAACCCTGTGGGAAAGTGAGAAGAAATCAACAAAAACGACAGTCTTTCTGAATGATCCGCCCCCATAAGGACCTTCAATGATGTTGTTTCAAGATCTACCGGCCCGGATGCTAACGGGGACCCATCCACGGTCTCCATTAATACCGGTGAGATTCTCTTCTGTGAACATATACCGTTTTTTAGCGAATGTAATGTCCATGAAATTGCCGCTGGCTCCAGAGTCAACCATAGCAGAACTACTAACCCAGCAGGATTGAATCCATATCTTGATGGGGATATAACAGTGTGAATCCTTCTTTGACCCATCCGAGGCCGAAATAGTGTAACTTACTGAAAAAACGGCTGCATTCACAGGTAAGGATGCTTCTGAAGTACAATCGGAGAAGTCATGATTCGTGTCGGTTACTTTATTCCTAGGAGAAATTGGGTGAGAACTTACTGAAGATACATCTGAAAAGTCGCATTCGATTACCGCAGCCGTAGTCCTACGATTCTTACTGGAACAATTATAGATATAGTGACCCGATTTTTCGCAGTAGAAACATAGATTTTCTCTGAAACGATGTTCCTTGCTTGCGTCTGGGGGAGTTCTCCGAATTGCATCAACCTGCATAGGTTCCGACTCTGCCTGGAGAAAGGACTGATTTTGAGCTTCCCTGGAGGGAGAAGGAAGGGATAACAAGTTGTTCGGTTAGAATCTGCCCATCTCTCTTGCCGACATTCTGTGAGACGAATATCCAGATACAATGATTTATGAAGTCACCCAGGCAACTGGTGACTCTCCTCGAGCCAGTTCGTCCTTAATTGCTGCAGATAAACCCCTCCTAAACACTGCGTATCTTGCTGAGTCGCACCATGTAGTGTGCAGCACCCACCTCCGAAATTCCATTGCATATTCCACGACAGGACGCTTTCCCTGCTGGAGTGCCAGTAATGCGGTTTCTGCCATGATATTTTGATTGGGATCATCGAACATCTGACCTATTGCAGCAATAAAGTCTTTTAGAGAATTTAAACATGCATCATTGGTTTCAATCAAAGGGTTTGCCCAGGCAAGAGCCTTGTTGGTTAACAGCATAGTTAAGACCTTGTCTCGTTCTGTTAGAAACTGAGCCGCATGCGCTGTAAAATATAGCTGACACTGATTTAGGAACCCTCAGAATTTTTCTCGTTTGCCACCAAACCTGAATGGCAGGAGCTTAGGGAAAGCCAGAACCGACATTGGAACCGGGACCGGGGACAATAATGATGATGAGCAGCACTGTATAGTGTCAGTGTACAGGGATCACCAGTGACATTATACACAGGAGCTCTGTATATACTATATAGTGTAAGTGTACAACCCACTGACTCACCGGTGACGTCTCTAACTGAAGATACTCATCTTCGCTTTGCTTATTTATGGAGTGCAGACCGCCATCACTTCTTCCAGCCAGGACTCATCTCTGTAGAAAATAAGTTATCTAGAGCACATTCCCCAATTTTTATCCAACTTCTACAGTAAGGTTAATTGCACACAGTGCGTTTTTGTGCAATTTTTCAGCGCGGAAATAGGCGAAAAACGCATTGCATACCTTATCCCATGACTTCCTATGACATTTTGCAAGTTCTGTGCACATGATCAGGAATTTTCCTGACCGGATTTCAAAACGCAGCATGTCCATTCTTTGTGCGTTTCCGCATACTTTTTTGCCTATACAATGCATTGGAAAAAACGTATGGCGAATCCACAGACAAAACGCATATAAACACTGCGGTTTTGCTGCCAAGAGGTGCAGAAATGCTGCAGAAATTTCCTGAACGTGCGCACATAGCCTAAGCCAGATGAAGAAAGAGTATTTCCATGCGGAAGTAACAAGACCCCCCCCCCCCACCCCACAGAAAACAGTATCCTCAAAAATAAAATACATCACAGCACTAATAATATCCCTTAATTATACACTACAGTAATAATGTCCTACATCCTGGCACCTTCCTGTAATAGCATCCCCCATGTATCTCATTCCTGGCCCCATGGGTCTCCATCCTGCTCCCCCCCACATGTCCTCTCATCCTGGCCCCACGTCTCCATCCAGCCTCCATATATGTCCTCTCATCCTGGCCCCACATGTCTCCATCCAGCCACCATATATGTCCTCTCATCCTGGCCCCACATGTCTCCATCCAGCCCCCATATATGTCCTCTCATCCTGGCCCCACATGTCTCCATCCAGCCTCCATATATGTCCTCTCATCCTGGCCCCACACGGTTCCATCCAGCCCCCTTATATGTCCTCTCATCCTGGCCCCACATGTCTCCATCCAGCCCCCATATATGTCCTCTCATCCTGGCCCCACACGGTTCCATCCAGCCCCCATATATGTCCTCTCATCCTGGCCCCACACGCTTCCATAATGCTCCCATATATGTCCTCTCATCCTGGCCCCACACGGTTCCATCATGCCCCCTCATATGTCTTCTCATTCTGGCCCCACGTCTCCATCAAGCCCCCACATACAAATGCATTTCACTAAATTAGAATATCATCAAAAGTTAATTTATTTCAGTTCTTCATTACAAAAAGTGAAACTCGTATATTATATAGTGATTACAAAAAGAGTTATCTATTTGAAGTGTTTATTTATGTTAATGTTGATGATTATGGCTTACAGCCAATGAAAACACAAAAGTCATTATCTCAGTAAATTAGAATACTTTATAACAACAGCTTGAAAAATGTTTTTAAAATCCGAAATGTTGGCCTACTGAAATGTATGTTCAGTAAATGCACTCAATACTTGAAATAGATCACTGTTTGTAATGACTCTATATAATGAGTTTCACTGTTTGTATTGAACTGAAATAAATTAACTTTTTGATGATATTCTAATTTAGTGAGATGCACCTTTATGTCCTCTCATCATGTCCTCATATATGTTTTCTCATCCTAGCCCCACGTTTCCATAATGTCCCCATATGTCCTCTCATCCTGGCCCCCCACATGTCCTCTCATTCTGGCCCCATGTTTCCATCATGCTCCCATATATCTCCTTTCATCATACCCCCATATATGTCCTCTCATCTTGCCCCCCCCCCACGTCTCCATCATGCCCCCCCATATGTCCTCTCATTCTGGCCCCACATCTCCATTATGCCCCCATGTATGTCCTCACATCATGCTCCCCCATATGTCCTCTCATCCTGCCGCCACGTTTCCATCATGCCCCATATGTCCTCTCATCATGAAACCCCCTCCCTCCCCCACGTCTCTATGCTGCTTCTCCGTCACCTGGATTTCAGTACCAAAAAAAGTTTCTACTTACCTGGCCACAGTCCAGCGGCATCCTCTTCATAAACCATTTGAGGCATGATCTCGCCAGTGCATAACGGTGATGTCATATGCCGGCAACGTGTCCGCTGACAGCCTCTGACCGGCTGGCGCCTCCTATTGCTATACAGGAAGCGGGTCCTGCATGGCACCAGAGATCAACTGCACGTGTGTCGGAGGAGACACGTTCATTTAGTGAGCGAGCGGCTGACTCCTGCCCCTGGGATCCAGTGAGGAGGGGGCCCTGGTCCAGGCTCCCTCCTCATCTCGCCCCATACACCAATAAGGACAGTAATGCCCTTATGGCGGCCCTGACCATGAATACTGTGGTCGACAAAGGAAACTTACCTCTATAGCTGAAAGCTGTTGTGATCTGCAACATAAACTAAGGAAAGAATGGGAAAAGCTGTCCCTACAGTAAGACTAAGCTAAATCCCTACGATGTAGCGGGCAGCCTGTTCCTTGTGAACAGACCCGCCTTCGTCCTCGGCTAGTCTGAACAGAGACCTATAGAATAAAGGGAGGGGTCCCTAAAAGAACTAAGGACTGGGACAAAAATGGGACACCTCCTAACAGAAGTTGTTGCAGAGCAAAAAGACAAACTGACAAAAAGTACTAGAGGTCCCAGAGGATCAAGCAAACTAGACAGAGATAGGCACCGAAGCACCTGGCTAGAGATACAGGCAAAAAACACTGAAGCCCAGCAAAGCCAGAAGGGCGGAGCTGGAATATATAGGCAGCTGGTCACGTGACCGCAAAACACAAGATAGCAAAAACTAACAGGAGGGTTCTAACAGTACCCCCTCTTCTATGAGGATCCTCCAGGCCTATCAGGAAACCTCCTGTGGAAAGCTTTAACAAGCCTAGGAGCAGAGACATCATCCGTCCTTACCCAGGAGTTGTCTTCGGGACCGAAACCCTTCCAGGAGACAAGATACTGTAATATCCCTCTATGTCATCTTGAATTCAAAATACGAGAAATTTCATAGTCACCGTCTTCCACCACAGGAGGAACTGTGACAGTGGCGTCCCTATTAGAAACGTCAGCCTTTTTCAACAAGAAAACATGAAACACAGGATTAATCTTCCAGGAAGTAGGGACATCCAACCTGACAACAGATGGGTTAACAACCTGAAGCACTTTAAATGGACCCACAAACTTAGGACCCAGCTTTTTAGAGGGAAACCTCAACCGCAAGTTCTTCGGCACCACCGACCCCAATTTGGAGAACGAACCAAAAGACGGATGTCTCCCAGTGCAACAAAAAAAAGGAGAACACCCAGCAGAGGAGGATGTATGATTGTTAAGAGCAAATTCTGCGAGAGGCAGAAACTCAGACCACACCTCTTGATTGTCCGCCACAAAACAAGGCAAAAACTGTTCAACATCCTGGTTCTTTCTTTCAGTCTGTCCATTAGACTCAGGTTGATAACCAGACGAAAATGACAAATGAACTCCCAACCTGTCACAAAAAGCACGCCAAAAGCGAGCCACAAACTGAGGTCCTCTATCAGAAACAATATCCGTGGGAACGCCATGGAGCTTGACAATCTCCTTAACAAACGCCTTAGCGAGTGTCTTGGCGCAGGGCAACTTAATGAATGGAACCAAATGACACATCTTACTAAAACGGTCTACGACTACCCAGATGACAGTAAAACCCTCAGACACAGGAAGATCAGTAATAAAATCCATAGAGAGATGCGTCCAAGGCGCACTAGGAACCTCCAGAGGGTAAAGCAACCCCACAGCAGGAGTATGTGAAGCCTTTGACCTAGCACACACAGTACACTGACACCCCCACTTGATGACTTCCTTCTGCCATCCAGGCCACCAAAAACTGCGACTGATAAGTCTCTTAGTCTCCGAAACTCCTGGATGACCTGCCAACCGAGACTCATGACACTCCACAAACAAATCTCTCCTAAAGGCTCTAGGCATGAACAACCTCCCATGGGGAGTGTTAGATGGAGCATCATCTTGAGCATTCAGAATCCCATTCTTCAAATCGGAGTCCAACGCCGCCACCACAACTCCTTTCTGCAAAATGCTCTCCTCCTCCTCTGTACTGACCGTAGGAGAGAAGCTGCGAGATAAAGCATTGGCTTTAACATTCTTAGTACCAGGGAAATAGGTAACAGAAAAATGAAACCGAGAAAAAAAAAGTGGCCACCTAGCTTGACGGGCATTCAAGCGCTTGTCAGCATCCAGATAGATCAAATTCTTATGATCTGTGAAAACCTGAATAGGAAATCTAGCGCCTTCCAAAAAATGACGCCAGTGTTCAAATGCAAGTTTAATAGCCAGCAACTCCCGATTTCCAACAACATAATTCAGTTCGGTTTCCGAAAATTTTTTAGAAAAGACACAAGGATGTACTCCACCCTTGTTCTCCTGAGACAAAACTGCTCCGACCCCCACCGATGAAGCATCGACCTCGACCAAAAAAGGTTTGATCTCATCAGGCGGTATAAGGATAGGGGCAGAACTGAACCTCTCTTTGAGATAGTCAAATGCTTTAATGGCTTCAGTAGTCCACTGGGTAGTATTCGCACCTTTCCTGGTGAGATCGGTTAGAGGTTTAACAATTACAGAAAAATTCTTAATGAATTTCCTGTAATAATTGGCAAAACCCAAAAACCTCTGTATAGATTTCAAACCAATAGGCCTAGGCCATTCCTGCACAGCCTGAACCTTCACAGGGTCCATCTCAAAGCCCTCGCTGGAGACAATGTAGCCCAAAAAACTAATTTTCTGCACAGCGAACTCACATTTCTCCAGCTTAGCAAAGAGTGAATTATCACTCAATAACTGCAAAACTTCACGTACACTCAGCCAATGGGACTCTAAATCTGGTGAATAAATCAAAATGTCATCCAAATACACAACCACATTCTTACCAATCAAAGGTCTCAGGATGTCATTAATAAGGTTCTGAAAAAATGCAGGTGCATTGGTAAGACCGAAGGGCATCACCAGATTCTCAAAATGACCTACCGGAGTGTTAAAAGCAGTTTTCCATTCATCACCCTCCTTCACACGTAACAAATTGTATGCCCCTCGGAGATCAATTTTTGAGAACCACTTGGCTCCCACTAACTGGTTAAACAAGTCAGGAATTAACGTCAATGGGTAGGAATTGCGTACAGTAATCTTATTAATTTCACGAAAATCCAGACATGGACGTAAACCGCCGTCCTTTTTTTTAACAAAGAAGAATCCGACTGCCACAGGCGACTTAGAAGGTCTAATGTGACCAGCAGCCAGGCTAGTCTCTATGTACTCCTCCAAGGCCTTTCTTTCAGGGATAGTAAGATTAACCAAGCGACTTTTGGGAAGAGTAGCAGCTGGAACAAACTTAATGGCGCAATCATAATCCCTATGAGGAGGTAAAACTTGCGACGACTCCTCCGAAAAAACCCTCCAAAAATCTTGAATAGGTACTGGTAATTCCCCTTTTTCCACAGCCGCAATGCGACCATTACAACATTTATCATAGTACTTTGGACTCCAAGACTTAATCACATTAGTAGACCAGTCTAACAAAGGATTGTGCAGTTTTAACCAAGGCAATCCTAGAACAACTGGAGAGGGCAAATTATCCAAAACAACCAAGTCCAAAATTTCTTGGTGAACACCATTGATAGTGAGAAGAAATGCAGCAGTCTTGTGAGTAATACATTTCAAAGGAGTGTTATCAATTGCAACTACAGAAATAGGAGATGACAAAGGTTTTGATTTCAATTTAAGTTTTTCCAAAAACCCTTTATCAATCACATTATGTGTTGAACCACAATCCACAAATACCTGAAATTCAATCAAATCTCCCTGCAGAGCAGTACACCCAGAAAGGAACACTCCTGCAGAGCGTAAACAAGCTATACGGGCGTACCTGACCTTTTTTTTTCTTTACTTAAACGATGCTCACAATACTTAATCAAATGATCATCTTTGCCACAATAAAGACACAAACCTTCGGCGAATCTCCGATCTCTTTCTTGAGAGCGGAGTGACATTGGCCCAACCTCCATTGGTTCTCCGCTGTCAGAGCAGATTTTCTGGAAACTAGGACCTGAAGTTACAGGAGTTTTTACATAATTGACCCTGGACCTTATTCTCCTGTCCACACGAACAGCTAACTGCATAGCTTCCCGCAGAGTCTCAGGTGCAGGGAATGCAATTAGCAAATCCTTAACCCTTTCACTCAGACCAGCAAGAAATAAACTTCTCAGCGCCGAATCATTCCACTTAACTTCTGAAGCCCATCTCCTGAAGTGTGTGTAATAAATTTCAACATCATCTGACCCGATTCAAATGTCTAAGTTCTGATTCAGCAGATGAGATTCGATCAGGATCGTCATATAATAGCCCCATAGCAGAAAAAAATTCCTCAACAGAACTTAAACACGGATCATTAGGTTGGAGAGAAAAGTGACATAATAAAACCAATGCGCTGTGATTCATTCCTAGAGGACCTCGGTCTCAAACGAAAATATTACAAACAAGCATTTTTAAAGGAAAAAAAATCTTGCTGTTTACCATAAAAAAATATCAGGCAGTCCTACCTTCGGTTCCACAAAATGCGCTCCAGGACAGCTACTCACGTGTTGCTGAAGCTCGACCAGCTCCAGAGACAATCCCTGCAGGCGTTGAGCCAACTCCTGGACGGAAACCATACTGATCCCCGAATTTCTTTCCTTTTAGTTTTTTTTTTGGGCTGGACTTACTGTTGTGATCAGCAACATAAACTAAGGAAAGAATGGGAAAAGCTGTCCCTACAGTAAGACTAAGCTGAATCCCTACGCTGTAGCAGGCAGCCTGTTCCTTGTGAACAGACCCGCCTTCGTCCTCGGCTAGTCTGAACGGAGACCTATAGAATAAAGGGAGGGGTCCCTAAAAGAACTAAGGACTGGGACAAAAATGGGACACCTCCTAACAGAAGTTGTTGCAGAGCAAAAAGACAAACTGACAAAAAGTACTAGAGGTCCCAGAGGATCAAGCTAACTAGACAGAGATAGGCACCGAAGCACCTGGCTAGAGAGACAGGCAAAAAACACTGAAGTCCAGCAAAGCCAGAAGGGCGGAGCTGGAATATATAGACAGCTGGTCATGTGACCGCAAAACACAAGGTAGCAAAAACTAACAGGAGGGTTCTAACAAAAGCCACATCAGACTTATGTTCCTTCAAAATCAGAAAATGTCCAGCAGTGCCATGAGTTCAGAACCTTCAACAACCAGTGGGACCGTGCTACACCCATCAACTATTTGGAAAAGTCTGGCAAGACGTTTTCTTCATGTGAGAGTGGAGGCCAAAAAACATACCTTCAACATGGAAACCAGGCCAAGCAACTCGACGATGCACGAAAATATAGGAACTGGGGAGCAGAAAAATGTCAGCAGGTGCTCTGTATAATAAGTAAATATGTGAAATGTCTGGCTGTAACAGAAGGCAGTTTGTTCGCCTAAGGGCTGGAGGATAGTACAGTAATGAGTGTCTGCAGGCAACAGTGAAGCATGGTGCAACGTCCTTGCACCTGTGGGGCTGCATGTCAGGATTTAATGGTGTCAAAGCTGAGAAATACAGCCAGATACTTATCCACCATGCATCTGATTGGCTCCAAATTTATTCTCCAGCAGGACAATAACCTCAAACATACAGCCATTGTCATCAACAACTATCTTCAGAGTAAGAAGAACAAGGAGCCCTAGAAGTGATGATATGGCCCCCACAGAGCCCTGATCTCAACATCCAACCTGTCTGGGATTACATAAAGAGAAAGAAGGACTTGCACAAGCCACATCCACAGAAGATCTGTGGTTCTCCAAGATGTTTGGAACAACCTCCGTCGAGTTCCTTCAAAAACTGTCAACAAGTACCTACAAGAATTGACAGCAAAGAGCAGTCACACCAAATATTGATTTATCTTTTGTTACTTGATAAAAAAAAATTAAGTGATGTAACAAAATACAATTAGTGTCACGTCTATTTTTGAAGTGTTCTTACTTTGCACTGTTTCCACAGTACTTGTGTTTTTTTGCTTATTTTTTAAAGCCCGGGAGATTAATTCTCAGAGCAATTTTGGTGGTTATTGTAATGATCTTTCGCACAAAGCCCATGTGGGTTGAGCGGTTTGGTGCCATCCATCCCCCATGCCATGGGCACCAGCCTGGAAGCCCTACAAGGCTCCGTGCACTGCACCCTACACAGATGGCGCAGGTACCATGACAGGAGCCAGATGCTTTGCCCACCATAATTCTGGCCCTGACATCCCCATGTTCTCTGGCCGGCTTCCCATCTGCACATGGCCGCTCACACAGTGTATCTAACCCTGCAGTATGGCAGTGGTACCATGGCATTGTGCTGATAACATGGCGCAGGTCGCCTCCCTCCTCACAGCCTACACCCCTGGGTGCCCATTCCCTTGTCACTGGGAGCTGCTCACCCTGGAAACGGCGCGAGGCGGGGGATGTGGGTGAAGCTGTGGGTGAAGCTGTGGGCGGCTTCCTATGGGCGCACTCCTCCTCTTCCCTCCCTGATCACACGGACACAGTCCTGCCTCGCCCGGCTCCTGTGCAGCAGCGGCAGCAGGAAGTGGCGGCGCCGGGTGTTCAGGTAATGCACCGGGAGGCGGGCAGCCTGGCACTGCAGCTCTGCCATCTTATGCGGTGGGCACGGAGCTGGCAGCGGGGTGTGTGGGGCGATGGCTGCTCCTATTGTGTGAGGGATGGGGCTGCACAGATGTGTATACAGACGGGGCCACAATGCAGCTCTGCCCTCAGGACGCGGAGCCACAGATGGCGCAGCTGGAGGTCGCCCTTGGGATGTGCTCCGGGGTGGCTGTGCCCCTCTGCCTCCACAGCACAGGGATGCGGGGAGAATGGGGGCAGCATTATGGGCAGTGCACAGGGCATGATGCTGCAGAAAGGGATGCTGCACTGTGTGACCACAGCCTGAGGGGTCACACATGGTATTTGGGGGTATATATGGAATATGGAGGTGTAAATGGGGGTTTATATGAAGCTATATATAGTATATCTGTGCGTATGCTAGATCATATATAATATATACAGTCTGCATATGTATAAATGTACAACATTGTATCCTGAAGAACATATTCGTACAAACATATTTAGTAATAAGTAATGTGCCTATATATTTGCAGTAAATTAGAATATCATCAAAAAGTTAATTTATTTCAGTTCTTCAATACAAAAAGTGAAACTTCTATATTATATAGAGTCATTACAAACATAGTGATCTATTTCAAGTGTTTATTTCTGTTAATGTTGATGATTATGGCTTACAGCCATGAAAACACATTCATTATCTCAGTAAATTAGAATAATTAACAAAACCACCTGCAAAGGCTTCCTAAGCGTTTAAAAAGGCCCCTTAGTCTGTTTCAGTAGGCTCCACAATCATGGGGAAGACTGCTGACTTGACAGATGTCCAGAAGGCAGTCATTGACACACTCCACAAGGTCCCAGAGTCTGGAGGAAGAGTGGAGAGGCCACAATCCAAGCTGCTTGAGGTCTAGTGTGAAGTTTCCACAATCAGTGATGGTTTGGGGAGCCATGTCATCTGCTGGTGTAGGTCCACTGTGTTTTATCAAGACCAAAGTCAGCGCAGCCGTTTACCAGGAAATTTTAGAGCACTTCATGCTTCCCTCTGCCGACAAGCTTTTTGGAGATATAAATTTCCTTCTCCAGCAGGACTTGGCACCTGTCCACACTGCCAAAAGTACCAATACCTGGTTTACAAACAACAGTATCACTGTGTTTGATTGGCCAGCAAACTCACCTGACCTTAACCCCATAGAGAATCTATGGGGTATTGTCAAGAGGAAGATGAGAGACACCAGACCCAACAATGCAGACGAGCTGAAGGCTGCTATCAAAGCAACCTGGTCTCCATAACACCTCAGCAGTGCCACAGGCTGATCACCTCCATGCCATGCGGCATTGATGTAGTAATTGATGCAAAAGGAGCCCCGACCAAGTATTGAGTGCATTTACTGAACATACATTTCAATAGGCCAACATTTCGAATTTTAGAATAATTTTTCAAGCTGTTGTTATAAAGTATTCTAATTTACTGAGATAATGACTTTTGTGTTTTCATTGGCTGTAAGCCATAATCATTAACATTAACAGAAATAAACACTTAAAATAGATCACTCTGTTTGTAATGACTCTGTATAATATGAGTTTGTTTTTGTATTGAAGAACTGAAATAAATTAACTTTTTGATGATATTCTAATTTAGTGAGATGCACGTGTGTGTATAAATCTATGTGTATATATATATGTGTGTGCGTGTATATATGTGTGTGTGTGTATTTATATGTGTGTGTGTGTGTATGTATATGTGTGTGTGTGTATATATATATATATATATATATATATATATATATATATATATATATATATATATAAAATGGGGACGGACATATCGCTGGTACAGCCTGTACAGCCATACAGGGGTCCAAAAGGTAAGGGGGCGCATTTCCATCTCCAAAACGGATGGAGTTCTGCATTATGATGAGATATTGGATTGCAGAGGGCCCATACACTTATTGCACAGGGGCCCTCTTTGGTCTATGTCCGCCAGTGATATATAGAATATACTGACGTCCGTATGACCTTTGGGCAGGGTTGTGGATCCAGTTTGCACGGTCAGGTACTTGTTCTCCTTCTTCCCCATTTCCAGTCATTATCTTGTCATTGTCACTATTACTTCCCGTCCTGCAGGTACAGCGCGAACTGTAACCTGTAGGGAAATTATTTGCAGGTTTATAAGGTACGTTCACATTTTACATGTCAGAAATCTCAACTATGGGACTGCACCACTATAGTATAATGTGCCCTGGGGCAAGGCTTTTTTTTCTTTTTAAATCTCAAAGTTTTACAACTTTTGAACCGATAGGACATGACAGGTTCCCTTTAAGGTCCCAATCTACTATCTACACTGCCCCCATATCGTTGTTAGTGATGCTATGTGCATCACTAACAAGCTTTTTTTTATTAAAATTGGTGGTACTATAATGAGTATATAATATTTTATATACTTTGCTCCCAGCTAACGCTGATGTAAAACTGCCCCACTTATATCGCCAGCTGCGGCTCCCCGCGCATGCACAATGAGGCTGTGTAGGTCCGAGCTTCACTGTGTGCAGCCGAAGCCGCTCGTCACAGTGCATGCGCAGTGAAGCTCGGATCTACACAGCCTCACTGTGCCTGCGCGGGGAGCCGCAGCTGGCGATGTAAAACTACGCATGCGCCCCACTTATATTAGCGCTAGCTGGGAGCAAAATTCAAATACGTGGACGGCGCCAGCCCTGACTGAATGCTGCGCTGCCCCTGACTGACTACCAGGATCGCACCCCTATGACTGAAACGAGCAGGTAGGATATAAGTATATAAAATGTTATAGACTCATTATGTTACCACCAATTTTAATGAAATAAGCATGTTAGTGATGCACATTGCATCACTAACAATGCTATGGGGGCAGTATACATAGCAACTAGGACGTGACAGGTTCCCTTTATGCCCTAGACATCTTATAGTGGAACCAGTGGTGCCAGGAGGGGCTGTCTGCTGAACGCACATTTCTAGCCAATGGCAGATTCCATGATTTGGGACGTGCTCTATATGTGTAGTATTTAAAGGAGTTGTCTGTGTTTAGGAAAATGAAACTGCAATTTAGGACTTTTTAATGTAAATTTATGCTGTCTGTATATTAGAAAGGATTCCCCTAAAATTTACTGATGCCCGCGTCATGTTTTGACTGCAAGCTCAGAAAAGCCGTGTATTGGCACCAGCGAACTAAACCGGGAATGAGCTCATATCCAAACCTGAATGCTCTGCAATTGGCGTCTGCTAATCCTGACTGTGTAGACATGGCTTTATGGCAGAAGAAGCTGCAGCCACTAATAATGTTCCTAAGAAGTCAAAATACCGAGCCCATATATTCTGGCAATGACCTGGACGACCTGACGCTCTGTATTGTGTCTTATCAAGTGAGAAAATTCTTCCTCACATTTCTGCCTCGCTATTCCTTGGAGGCAGCAGATTGCAGTATGGTGTGATCAGTCAGGGCCTTTGTGTCAGGTGCTGCGGAAATAAAAATAAAACCGCACTCCCAATCATTTGTACTATTGACACCTCTTATATTAAAAAATAACACTGCATAGATGAGTCTCTTCAGTAAGCACGGATCTGCCATCTACATTCCTACCACGGAGAAAGAAATTCAGGAAAAGCGTTGTGGCTTCTGCTGCTGGTATCATCACCAGTACGGTCAGTGGGCAGAGCAGAGTATACATTGTATCTGTGTTATACCCATGCCGCTAGGTTCAGATAGGGCGAGACTGGTTTCATGAATTCTTTGGAATCCTGGGGGAACCATTACTCAGGAGGACCATAGGCTGCAGCCTCTCTCAGGCACACAATAGATTCAATTGCTGACCAGACACATCTGACAAGAGTCTTTTTCAACAGTTTAACAGTGGAATTTAATCTGAAGTACAGCCAGTGCAATTCAGGAATATTACAGCAACAATCTTCAGCAACCGGCTCCAGTAACAATACAGTAGTTTCTTCACAAGGCACAGTATTACAGTCTCTTCAGTAGCATAATTCAGCATGGATTAGATATCTTAGCAGCACACTTCTATGCATACACAACCACAGGCTTTTCCTGCACAAGGACAGAATAGTACACAGCATTGTTTATCCTGCATGGAGATGGAGGGTGGGGAGGGTTTGATGAGGGAGATGATCCCTGTGACACAATTCCTTCCAGTCCTTATCTTCCTGCCCGATAATACTCTGCATTGTTAGTTCAGGGAGTTTATCTGACCTGTGTTTAGTTTCTCTCCTGATCTGAATCCTGATCAGTTGCCTTCTGTGAGATACAGATAACACACTACCTTTCTCTTTGGTTTCAGCCAGACTACAATAACATGTTCCCCACAATCCCCCTGGGGCTCTGCTAAAACACTCCCTGTCTCCTGTGACTGTGTTAACCCCTCTAGTTGCTGGATGCTTCTGAAGCACAACACTTCCTGTCTCCTGTGCTTGTGTTATTTGTAACAGTTGCTGGATGATTTTGAAGCAACAGCACTACTTCTGCATGTCACATATGCATTACAGTATATTGAAATAATAACATACAGTACAGACTGTGAAAATTGCAAAGCAGTCATCAAAGCAAAAGGTGGCTACTTTGAAGAACCTAGAATATAAGACATATTTTCAGTTGTTTCACACTTTTTTGTTAAGTATATAATTCCACATGTGTTAATTCATAGTTTTGATGCCTTCCGTGTGAATGTACAATTTTCATAGTCATGAAAATACAGAAAAATCTTTAAATGAGAAGGTGTGTCCAAACTTTTGGTCTGTACTGTATATATATAGGAGATGAGTCATAATTTAATGGGGTATTCTGGTGACCCCTCACTTCCACATCAGAGGTGGGCAGTACAAGTGATGTTATGACCCCAAACACCTGTCAAGGTGAGGCTATGTACATGGACCGGTTGACCGTATGAAGATAATTGCAGCATGCACTAGTCTCTTCCGTATTTGTCCTATTGGTGCTCAAAAATAATCGGATCTCGCAAGGATCATCCGTATTGTATCTGATATTTACGAATACATTTTAAATTATTAACATAGGAAAGTGTATATGTCTTGTAAATGTTAACTGCTGATAAAAATAGATGCCATACACAGTGGTGTAACTGCAACCTCTTGGGCCCCAATGCAAAATCCCCAACATGGCCCCCATACGTAATGATGGGTCTTTAATAGTATTGGTCTTTTCATATGGGCCAAAGGGAATTTTGGGGACCCTTAGGCTCAAGAGCCCGGGTTTGATTGCAATCCCTGTACCTATTAAAGTTATGTCCCTGACAATACAGATGAAAAATCATTTATCAGATTTTTATCAAGAAAACTTTTTTTTATATACACTCTTGTGAGCTTAGCCTTACTGACATTTTAAAACTGGTGATTTTAGGAGGGGGTGGGGGGTGGGGCTAAGTTACTACACAGCAGAAAATCTGAGTACACATTAATGGTAATGTAAAGTAGGGGGGAATAGCCTTCATCAGAAAGTGGATTTTAGCTTGCCTCTAACTGGAGAGTACATCTAAACCTACAGCAACTGATGAGCACTAGGCCATAGATGATGGCCAACACAGGTGGAAAGAAGTAACAGGTAGATCTGCCCCATTCTCTTATAAAGTATACTTGTTACATAGGTTGAAAAAATGCCTAAGTCCATCAAGTTCAACCTTTCTCCACCAATTACACATTTTGTCACTAAATTAACTATAGCCCACAATGTTATGTGTATCGAGGAAATCATCCAGTCCTTTTTTAAAAGCTGTTAGTGTTGGCCATTACTACCTCTTGTGGTCTGCATTCCACAGTCTGACTGCTCTGTCAAGAACCCTTTCCTGTTTAGCTGCCAGAATTGTCTTTCTTCCACCTGTAATAAGTGCCCCCTGGTCCTTAGTGTGTTCTTTGGAAGGATTAAGTTATGTGCCAGTACTTTGCACCTACCACACATATACAGTGGGGAAAAATGAATTTGATACACTGCTGATTTTGCAAGATTTCCCACCTACAATGAATGGAGAGGTCTGGAATTTTTATCATAGGTTCACTTCAACTGTGAGAGACAGAATCTTAAAAGAAATCCAGAAAATCATATTGTATGATTTTTACATAATTAATTAGCATTTGATAAAATAGAAAAACAGAGCTTAATATTTGGTACCGAATCTTTTGTTTGCAATTACAGAGGTCAGAAATTTCCTGTAGTTCTTGACCAAGTTTGCACACTCTGCAGCAGTGATTTTGGCACACTCTTCCATACAGATCTTCTCCGGATCTTTCAGGTTTCGGGGCTGTCGCTGGGCAACATAAGAGTTTCAGCTCCCGCCAAAGATTTTCTATTGGGTTCAGGTCTGGAGACTGGCTAGGCCACTCCACAACCTTGAAATGCTTCTTACACAGCGACTCCTTATTGTCATACTGGAAGACCTAGTTACGACCCATCTTCATTACTCTTACTGAGGGAAGGAGGTTGTATCTTGCGATACATGACCCCATCCTTGCTCCCTTCAATACAGTTCAGTCGTACTCTCCTCTTTGAAGAAAAACACCCCCAAAGTATGATGTTTCCCCCACCATGCTTCACTGTAGGGATGGTGTTCTTGGGGTTGTACTCATCCTTCTTCTTCCTCCAAACACGGCGAGTGGAGTTGATACCAAAAAATTTTATTTTAGTCTCATCAGACCACATGACATTCTCCCATGCCTCCTCTGGATCGTCCAGGCGGTCATTGGTGAATTGCAAATGGGCCTGGACTTGTGCTGGCGTGATTAGGGAGTGCCCTGCAGGATTTTAATCCATGACGGCGTAGAGTGAGTGAGTCTGTGGTCCCAGCTCTCTTCAGGTCATTGACGAGGTCCTCTCGTGTAGTTCTGGGCTGATTCTTGAACTTTCTCAGAATCCTCTTTACCCCACAAGGCGAGATCTTGCATGGAGCCCCAGATTGAGAAAGATTGACAGTCATCTTATGTTTCTTCCATTTTCTAATAATTGTGCCAACAGCTGTTGCCTTCTCACCAAGCTGCTTGCTTATTGTCCTGTAGCCCATCCCTGCCTTGTGCAGGTGTACAATTTTGTCTCTGGTGTCCTTATATTAATAATAATCTTTTTATTTATATAGTGCCAACATATTCTGCAGCACTTTACAATTCAAAGTATGTCTTTGGAGTGTGGGAGGAAACCGGAGAACCCGGAGGAAACCCACACAAACACAGGGAGAACATACAAACTCCTTGCAGATGTTGTCCTTGGTAGGATTTGAACCCAGGACCCCAGTGCTGCAAGGCTGCAATGCTAACCATTGAGCCACTGTGCTTAGACAGCTCTTTGGTCTTGGCCATGGTGGAGAGATTGGAGTGTGATTGAGTGTGTGGACAGGTGTCTTTTATACAGGTAACAAGTTCAAACAGGTACAATTAATACAGGTAATGAGTGGAGATTAGGAGGGCTATTAAAGGAAAACCAACAGGTCTGTGAGAACCAGAATTCTTGCTGCTTGGTAGGTGATCAAATACTTTGCAATTTAATTATTTAAAAATCATACAATGTGATTTTCTGTTTTTCCTTTTTAGATTCTGTCTCTCACAGTTGAAGTGTACCTACGATACAAATTACAGACCTCTCCATTCTTTGTTGGTGGGAAAACTTGCAAAATTGTCAGTGTATCAAATTCTTATTTTGCACACTGTATTTATACAAGTAAAGAAGATCTCCTCTTAGGCTATGTGCGCATGTTCAGAATTTGAAGCAGAAATTTCCTGAGCGTTTCTGCATCTCCTTGGCAGGAAAATCCGCGCGATTTTGACTAGTTCTTTGATGCGGTTTTTGAAGCTTTTTTGCATATCAATGAATGCTTTTTGGAGCTAAATAAAGTTATTTGGTGGGACATTGCTTAAACCCTTGGATTACCATCAGAACTGGGGTGAGTATATTGGTTAATTTAAATGATTAAAGAATGTGTCCGTTGTATTTCAAATAAAGTGTTTGCTCTGTGTGTTTATTTAACTATTTATTTAATTAGGTTTAGTGATGAAAGGGTCTGATTGACACCTTGTCTTCACCAATCAAAAGGAGCTATGTGTCAGCTAATCCCGTTCGCCCAATCTCATTAGCATTTCCATTCATGTATTTTATGCGGCAGCTGTGAACTGCTATTTTTAGCCTAGGAAGGTGTCGTTTGCAAACATGGTCCCTGGCCAGTATTAACAGCTCACAGCTGTTTGGTTAGCCGTTACGTCCCCCTGATTAGCACTCAGTAGCGCTTTGGACGTGGCGTATTTTCGCAGGGTTCAAAACGTGGTGTTCTAATGCCGCACTTCTGTTGTCGCTACATGTGAATCCACCACATATAATGACACTTCAATCGGTCAAAATCTGCAGTGGAGACTAGCGTGTCCGCCACAGAAATTGACATGCTGCGGGTGAGTTTGGGTAAGTCACCACAATCAGGAGCAGCTGCAGGTTTGACGCTGCTTGTTTATACAGCGTCAAACCCGCAGTGTCCAGGTGTTACAGCATAGTGGATGGTCTCTAAAAATTCCATGTCCACTATGTGTGCATCTGAGGCTGCTCATCGCCCATGGGCACAGACATGCGGCTCGTCTTTCAGGACTGCAGCATGTCAAATTCTCTTGCGGAGTTGCAAGTCTCCGCAGCATAAATTTGACCACTAGAATGTATTGAATGCGGTAAATACACATGGTTCAGTGAACACATGTGGATTTACCTGGGTTCAATAGAATGCAACGTTTTGGACGCAGCAAAAAATATGCGTCCAAAGCGCTGCTACGTCCTGATTGTGGGCACCTAAAATGAAAAAAAAAAACTAAAATTAAAAAAGAAATGGCGTGGGCTCCCGTGTCATTTTTATATCCAGCAGACGGAAAGCCGACCACTGGGGGCTGATATTAGTAGCTGGGGAAGGGGCCATCAGCCAACAATGTTCTCTGGCTATTAATATCAGCCCACAGCTGTTTGTTTAGCCTTTACTGACTAGATTACAGGGGGACCCCAGAAAAAAATTTACGTGGGGTCCCCCTATAAAATCTAACCAGAAAGGGCTAAACAGACGGGCTGATATTAATAGCCAGGGAAGGGGCCATGAATACTAGCCCCCTCCGCGGCTATTAATAGCAGTCCCAGAAATGGCGCATCCATAAGATGTGCCAAATCTGGCGCTTAGCTTCCGCTCTTCCCACTGCCCTATAGCGCCGGACAGTTGAGTATAGTGTTTGGTTTTTCTTTTTTTACACCGTGTGGTAGCCGGCTTGGCAGAGGAGACTACTGCTCCCCCCCCAGCCGCGCCGCTCTCGCTGTTATCAGCGGGAGCGGCAGTCGGATGAGAGGAGTAGTAGTCCTCCTCTCCCAACCTGGGTACCACCCGCACCGTGTTTCCACCGCAAATTTGCGCCTGTTGACTTTAATTGAAGCGCAGCAAATCCGCAGGTATAAATATTATACCTGCATATTTGCTGTGGTTCAGTTTAAGTGAATGGGCGCGAATTCGCAGCGGAAACTCCCACCCAGGGGTCATGCTGCGGTTTATACCGCAATGGTAATCCTGAGAGGAAATTTCCCCATTATGTGCACAGCACATCAGTATTACTATTGTTATAGCTGGCAGACCTATTAACAAGCGTTTTCGCAGTGGAAAAACCGCAGCGGAAACGCAGTAAAAACGTTTCGTGTGCACATAGCCTGAGATGTCTTTTTTCTAAGCTAAACAAGCGCAACTTTTCCAACCTCTCCTCATATGAGAGGCCTTCCATCCCTTGTAATAATCTAGTTGCCCACTTTTGAACTGACTCTAGCTTCTGAATATCCTTTTTAAAATGTGGAGCCCAAAACTGGATCCTATATTCTAGATGTGGCTTTACAAGTGATTTATAGAGGGGTAACTATGTTGGAATCACGGGATTTTATCTCTTTTTATACATGCTAACATCTTGTTTGCTTTTGCGGCCGCTGCTTGACATTGAGTACTGCTGCTCAGCTTACTTGTAACCAGAATACCCAAGACCTTCTCCTGTTCTGTAGTCCTGAGTATACTCCCATTTAATGTATACTGCTCAAAAAAATAAAAGGAACACTCAAATAACACATCCTAGATCTGAATGAATGAAATATTCTCATTGAATACTTTGTTCTGTACAAAGTTGAATGTGCTGACAATAAAATCACACAAAAATCATCAATTGAAATCAAATTTATTAACCAATGGAGGCCTGGATTTGGAATCACCCCAAAATTAAAGTGGAAAAACACACTACAGGCTGATTCAACTTTGATGTAATGTCCTTAAACAAGTCAAAATGAGGCTCAGTATTGTGTGTGGCCTCCAAGTGCCTGTATGACCTCCCTACAATGCCTGGGCATGCTCCTGATGAGGTTGCGGATGGTCTCCTGTGGGATCTCCTCCCAGACCTGGACTAAAGCACCTGCCAACTCCTGGACAGTCTGTGGTGCAACGTGACGTTGGTGGATGGGGCGAGACATGATGTCCCAGATGTGCTCAATCGGATTCAGGTCTGGGGAACGGGCGGGCCACTCCATAGCTTCAATGCCTTCATCTTGCAGGAACTGCTGACACACTCCAGCCACATGAGGTCTGGCATTGTCCTGGATTAGGAGGAACCCAGGGCCAACCGCACCAGCATATGGTCTCACAAGGAGTCTGAGGATCTCATCTCGGTACCTAATGGCAGTCAGGCTACCTCTGGTGAGCACATGGAGGGCTGTGCGGCCCTCCAAAGAAATGCTACCCCACACCATTACTGACCCACTGCCAAACAGGTCATGCTGAAGGATGTTGCAGGCAGCAGATCACTCTCCGCGGCGTCTCCAGACTCTGTCACGTCTGTCACATGTGCTCAGTGTGAACCTGCTTTCATCTGTGAAGAGCACAGGGCGCCAGTGGCGACTTTGCCAATCCTGGTGTTCTGTGGCAAATGCCAAGCGTCCTGCACGGTGTTGGGCTGTGAGCATGTGAAGGTTTCACCAATTTAAGATACACTAGGTAACTGCTCTCCTCCAAATTAAAGATGTCCGAGTGCATGCAGAGAAGCTAATTAACCATTTGCATACATACATACACATAGATTATTTCATCATCTCTATATTGATTCACACTGATTAGGTAATCTATTAAAAGAAACTAATTGATTTTCTATAATATATTTTACCTTGACAAGCACAACCCCCATCTGTGGACGTCAGGCCCTCATATCACCCTCATGGAGTCGGTTTCTAACCGTTTGTGCAGACACATGCACATTTGTGCCCTGCTGAAGGTCATTTTGCAGGGCTGTGGCAGTGCTGCTCCTGTTCCTCCTTGCACAAAGGCGGAGGTAGCGGTCCTGCTGCTGGGTTGTTGTCCTCCTATGGCCCCCTCCACGTCTCCTGGTGTACTGGCCTGTCTACTGGTAGCGCCTCCAGCCTCTGGACACTACACTGACAGACACAGCAAACCTTATTGCCACAGCTGGAATTGATTTGCCATCCTGGATGAGATGCACTACCTGAGCAACTTCTGTGGGTTGTAGAGTCTGTCTCATGCTACCACGAGTGTGAAAGCACAACCAACATTCAAAAGTGACCAAAACATCAGCCAGAAAGCATTGGTACTGAGATGTGGTCTGTGGTCCCCACCTGCAGAACCACTCCTTTATTGAGGGTGTCTTGATAATTGCCAATAATTTCCATCTATTGTCTATTCCATTTGCACAACAGCATGTGAAATTGATTGTCAATCAGTGTTGATTCCTAAGTGGACAGTTTGATTTCACAGAAGTTTGATGTACTTGGAGTTATATTCTGTTGTTTAAGTGTTCCCTTTATTTTTTTGAGCAGTGTATATGAAGCAATAGGATTATTATGTCCTAGGTGCATTACTCTACATTGTTCTTACATATATTTTGTTTTTTTATGACTCTGCAGTACATGACATGATGTAAGTGTTTGTTCTACACACCAGTTTTAACGAATGGGCTCGCTGGAATAGTAATAAATAAATTGGGCACATCTATTAACTGGTGTTCGCCTCTGCCAGAAATGTAAACCAGTCAGGAACTAGGGTACTCTAAAGTAGTGTAACTTTTCATGAATTTGACGGACAGGCGAAGCCACACCTTGTCCCTCCAATGCTGCACCCATATTGGTGCAGCTGGTCGATACTGGCGTGTAAATGGCAAAAGTCTTTATAATTCTGTGCAACTTCCAAGATGTCCAAAAATATTGTGATTTTTTTTTTTTTAAGGTTTTTTATGTCAGAATTCTATTATAAGCACCTTAATAAATTGGCCCCTTTATTTTTTTTTATGAGCAGATCATTTATGTTGATGTAAAAATAATTATTCACAGCAGCGCAACACCCGGTGTAAACAAGGAATGTGCTGCCGACAACACAATGCTGGGAACAGAACAATTGTAGTAATGATCGTTCTGTTCCTATCTGTTTTTGCTGGCCCATGTAAACAGGGCCGTAAAGAAGCAGGGAACAAATTGTATATAGTTGATTGGTGACCGTTATTTAGGCAAAGATCAGCCGTTCTAAATGGGCCTCAACAAGCAATGTTCAATCCATTCTTCCACTCTGCATGCTCGACCCACACCTCATTTAAGCTCATCTTTTTGTACATGCTTGCAGCTCGGGGCAAGCCACCAGGGTTTTCAATTCTGAGTCTGTGTGAATAGGTTATACATGTTTTTTCTACTAATACAACCCCACCAATATGTGAATCTAGCCTATAGAATTAAAAAAAAGTGTGTGTGTATATGTATGTATATATATGTTTGTATGTACGGTATATACATATGCAGACAAGTATATCTGTGGAATTCATTATTTTGTGATGCCAATGCAATTTTTTGGTTTTCTATATTTTCCTAAAGCTGACAGTGGTCTCACACCTAAGATCTTTTTTCTTGTTGTTGATTGATTTATTTCACTTCTTTTCGATAAAAAATTGTGGGTAGTGTGTCGGGCATGGCAAGTTCTTGTTCTCCATGGTGTCTCCGGTGCTCTGCAATTGTCCAAGTTTTGTGGAGAAGAACGTGTATGGTACTTTATCTGGTGGTTGGGGTGCTTGATGCTTACTAGCTGAAGTCTTTAGCTTGTTTGTAGAGAAGAACATTATGAAAAGATCTGGGACACCACATGCTAAATTTAGAAAGCCATCATTTACAAACCATGAGAGGCCAAAAGAGGCAAAACACTGAATAAATGGCAGAAAGAAGAGCAAGACCCAATCCTTTGTACACACATTGATCTGTGACTGGAATAACCGAGGTACCATTATGGAGGACCATTTTACATTTTGAGTATAATAATACATTTAGAGGTGATATATATAGATAACAATGCAGGTGATAAGTCTCATGTTCAGAAATAAATAGGGAGACAGGAAGAAATCTCAAGATCTCTTCAACAAGAAACCTCAGATCAGTTTTGAAGGAGCCAGAAGCCATGATATTCCGTAAAGGCGAATCATGGGTTCATGTCAGTGAAATGTGCGGCATTGTCCCATTCAGTGTACTGTATGTTCCCACTCATATTATATATGAGATATACAGTACAGACCAAAAGTTTGGACACACCTTCTCATTTAAAGATTTTTCTGTATTTTCGTAACTTTGAAAATTGTACATTCACAGTGAAGGCATCAAAACTATGAATTAACACATGTGGAATTATATACTTAACAAAAAAGTGTGAAGCAACTGAAAATATGTCTTATATTCTAGGTTCTTCAAATTAGCCACATTTTACTTTGATGACTGCTTTGCACACTCTTGGCATTCTCTTGATGAGCTTCAAGAGGTAGTCACCGGAAATGGTTTTCACTTCACAGGTGTGCCCTGTCAGGTTTAATAAGTGGGATTTCTTGCCTTATAAATGGGGTTGGGACCATCCGTTGTGTTGTGCAGAAGTCTGGTGGATACACAGCTGATAGTCCTACTGAATAGACTGTTAGCTGCTTTTTTCTTGCCATAACACAAATTCTAAGTAAAGAAAAACGAGTGTCCATCATTACTTTAAGAAATGAAGGTCAGTCAGTCCGAAAAATTGGGAAACTTTGAAAGTGTCCCCAAGTGCAGTTGCAAAAACCATCAAGCGCTACAAAGAAACTGGCTCACATGAGGACCGTCCCAGGAAAGGAAGACCAAGAGTCACCTCTGCTTCTGAGGATAAGTTTATCCGAGTCACCAGCCTCAGAAATCGCATGTTAACAGCAGCTCAGATTAGGGACCCGGTCAATGCCACACAGAGTTCTAGCAGCAGACATCTCTACAACAACTGTTAAGAGGAGACTTTGTGCAGCAGGCCTTCATGGTAAAATAGCTGCTAGGAAACCACTGCTAAGGACAGGCAACAAGCAGAAGAGACTTGTTTCGGCTAAAGAACACAAGGAATGGACATTAGATCAGTGGAAATCTGTGCTTTGGTCTGATGAGTCCAAATTTGAGATCTTTGGTTCCAACCACCGTGTCTTTGTGCGATGCAGAAAAGGTGAACGGATGGACTCTACATGCCTGGTTCCCATCGTGAAGTATGGAGGAGGAGGTGTGATGGTGTGGGGGTGCTTTGCTGGTGACACTGTTGGGGATTTATTCAAAATTGAAGGTATACTAAACCAGTATAACTACCACAGCATCTGGCTGCGGCATGCTATTCCATCCGGTTTGCGTTTAGTTGGACCATCATTTATTTTTCAACAGGACAGTGACCCCAAAAACACCTCCAGGCTGTGTAAGGGCTATTTGACCAAGAGGGAGAGTGATGGGGTGCTACTCCAGATGACCTGGCCTCCACAGTCACTAGACCTGAACCCAATCGAGATGCTTTGGGGTGAGTTGGACCGCAGAGTGAAGGCAAAAGGGCCAACAAGTGCTAAGCATCTCTGGGAACTCCTTCAAGATTGTTGGAAGACCATTTCCGGTGACTACCTCTTGAAGCTCATCAAGAGAATGCCAAGAGTGTGCAAAGCAGTCATCAAAGCAAAAGGTGGCTACTTTGAAGAACCTAGAATATAAGACATATTTTCTGTTGTTTCACACTTTTTTGTTAAGTATATAATTCCACATGTGTTAATTCATAGTTTTGATGCCTTCAGTGTGAATGTACAATTTTCATAGTCATGAAAATACAGAAAAATCTGTAGATATATGATATCTATCATCTATCTATCTCAGGGTGGTAATCCTGGATATGCCTGTCTTCATTCATAATGGATATAAATGGGAGTCTCACTTAGCTTCTGTAGCCCCTTAACGACCGGCGATAAGCATTAAAACGGCAGCCGCGAAGGGGCCTTATTCCCTCATTACTGTTTTAAAGCAAATATTGGGAATAAGCGTATAGTGCCGCCCCGTGGCTGAAATTCTCACAGGTGACAGCTGTACATGCAAGCTGACACCCTGCGGTATCGGCCCTGGATGTTTTTGAACCCAATCTGGGCTGATGAACCCCCTAAATACTGTCAATCGCGACAGTGGTATCTAAGTGGCTAAAAAGAGGTTAAAAGACCCCCTATGGCAGGATCAACCCCCCCCCCGTGAATCGCGAATGCCGATCCTTGCCATAGTACCCTGAGGTGATTTGATGACCCCGGGGTACGGTGGCCTGCTACAAGCCACGTGTCACAGGCTCTGTCAGAGAGACAATGACAGGTCTCAGGCTTTGCAGTACACGAGTACTACAATGCATGAGACCCTCTATCAAGGTAAAAAATATTCATGTCCCACAGTGGAACTAAGTGAAAAAAGTTAAATAAAATAAGCAGAAAAGCCACTAAAATGCAGTGTTTGCATGAAAGCAAAAATAGACCCAAAAAAGTACACATAATTGTTATCACAGAGTCCGGAACGACCCAATGTATAAAACTCTTGTTTTCTTATTATCCAATAAAAATATGGAGGCTGCACACAGATAGTGACGTGAAGTACTTTAATAGCCCATGTGGCAACTTTTCGGTCCAATGTTGTGGACCTTTCACAGCCCCTGGGGGACTTTTTGCACCTAAACTGCTTTTTTGTGCTGTTTCCTGTTTTTTTGTTTTTTATTAGGTACGGTGAACACCGTAAAAAATTTTGCTTTTTCATCATAGTGACACACCAAAAAATTGAATAGATAGCAATCAAAAAGTCATATGTAAAAAAAAAAATGATATAAATGCAAACGCCAAACCGTCCCGCAAAAAAAAAGCCCCTATTATGACTCATTCGGGAAAAAGATAAAAAAGTTCTCAGCGTATGGCGACAAAATATATATATTTTTTTAAAGAAAAAAGCATTTTTACTGCATGATAAGTAAAACATAAAAAAACATATAAATCTGGTATCGCTGGAATTGTACCGACCCGAAAAATAAAACTGACTTATTATTTATACCACATAAGGAACGGCGCAAAAATAAAAATAAGAACTATTCTTGTACTGTTGTCTATTTATTCATTCTGCCTCCCAAAAGTTGGAACAAGGCTTGGCTCACAGTTATCCTGAGCTCTCCACTGAGCACTTACGTTGGTGTTTCTGTGTAAATCCCCAAAACCGCGATTCAGACAAAACCCTCAACGGAACCACTCTCATATGAGGCAGATCGAGTCACTTTGGACTCAGTCTGATCTGCGTTCCAGTGGTGTTCCATCATATTAGATGTCTTCTTAGCGCACAAGTGTGGGCGACCACAGTTCCATAAAGGCCTAAAAGGTTGGATATCATCGGAACAAACGGAGTCCAGATTGTCTTCATCTGCCTCATCATGGTGGGTGGTTCTGTTGGGGGGACTGAATTGCATTTTTGTGGAATTTAAATGGAAACCTCGACGTAAGCACTCAGCGTAGAACACAAGAATGTGATCCCAGCCGTATACTGGAAGCGACCAAAAAATGTTACACACGTGGTCAAAATTGTTGGTACCCCTCGTTTAATGAAAGAAAAACCCACAATGGTCACAGAAATAACTTGAATCTGACATAAGTAATACTAAATTAAAAATCTATGAAAATGAACAAATAAAACTCAGACATTGCTTTTCAGCCCTGCTTCCACAGAATTTTTAAAAAATTAAACTCATGAAATAGGCCTGGACAGAAATGATGGTACTCTTAACTTAATATTTTCTTGAACAACCTTTTGAGGCAATCACTGCAATCAAACGATTCCTGTGACTCAGACCAAGCTTTCTGACACTAGGCAGCACATTTCTCTCTAGAATCCCTTGATAGTCTTGAGATTTCATTGTACCCTGCACAGATTAAAGACACCAGGGGCGGACACAGACTGTAGTGGGCCCCTGTGCAAGAAATTTTTGGGGGCCCCCCCCTGCGCTTCATAAGGCAACAAAGTTATGTAAACATAACCCCCCCATGTGCATCTCTCGCCCCCCCATGTGCAGCTCTCATCCCCCCATGTGCAGCTCTCATCCCCCCCATGTGCAGCTCACCCCCCCGTGCATCTCTCATCCCCCCCATGTGCATCTCTCATCCCCCCCATGTGCATCTCTCACCCCCCCCATGTGCATCTCTCATCCCCCCCACTCCTAGTTAATTAATTGTATTATTGTATTTAAAACAAATAAAACTTGTTATACTTACCCCCATGCGATCCCTGCAGAATCCTGGCGCTCGTCCACGTCGCTGCCACCAGGCTCTCCTGACGTTCGGCCATGTGACGGTGCCACATGCATAGCCATCAGCTTTTGTTTTGGCCAAAAGATTTTTAAAGCCGCCACCACGATAAGGTAGACTCTTCTGGCCGGGCCCTACTCTAACCTATTAAAATTTTCTTAAAATATCCAATACTCTTTTTAGATATATTTTTATTTAGTTTTCTCTAAGGGAATGTGTCATATACATTTTTTTTTTAAAATGACCAATAATACCACATACAGGGAATACCGCCACACCATGACCAGACCACATATTACCACAACATAGTGACCGAATAATACCACACAGAAGGGGGAAAAACTGCCACACCATGACCAGACCACATATTACCACCATATTACTAATATTACCACCACATTACTAATATTACCATAAGTGTCATTATACACGGGAGCTCTATACATGGTATGTATAATGTAAGTGTCCAGGTAATCTAGTGATCACCAGTGACATTATACACAGGAGCTCTGTATATAGTGTCAGTGTACAGGTAATACAGTGATCACCAGTGACATTATACACAGGAGCTCTGTATATAGTGTCAGTGTACAGGTAATACAGTGATCACCAGTGACATTATACACAGGAGCCCGGTACATAGTATATAGTGTAAGTGTACATGTAATGCACTGACTCACTGGTGACGTCTCTAGGTGAAGTCCTTCAGCTACGCTTTTCTCCTTCATCCAGCACAGACCGCCATCACGTCTTCCAGCCAGGTCTCATCTCTGCATAAAATAACACAGTTATCTAGAGCACATTCCCCAACTTCTACATTACGCAGCTGAATACAGACGTGCATCCACCAGCAATATATGGTTAGTTATTATGCAACCTACCATTCCAAATATAAATTGTAATCCACCACGGTGCCCCCATTAACTGTAAATAGGCACTTAATATATAATTTAATTAGAACCTCTACTATTTCCGCCAATTTGTTACCAGTTACACTCCTGCATCCGCAATGCCACCTACTCTATACTTCCTGCTCCCCGCATTCATTATTTACATGCACCCCCTGCCCCAATTCATTATATCATGTCCGTGCTCTCCCCACCCCATCATCATTTATCATTTACTGTCCCCCACCCCACATTCATTATGTGCAGCTCATTATCCCCCTACTCCCAATTCCCCCATGTGCAGCTCATTTTCTCCCAATTCCCCCATGTGCAGCTCTCATCTCCCCCATGTGCAGCTCTCACCCCTCCATGTGCACATCTCTCATCCCCCTCCCCCACATGTGCCCCTCTCTCATCCCCCCCATGTGCACATCTCTCATCCCACTCCCCCACATGTCCACATCTCTCATCCCCCTCCCCCACATGTGCACATCTCTCATCCCCCTCCCCCACATGTGCACCTCTCTCATCCCCCTCCCCCACATGTGCACCTCTCTCATTCCCCTCTCCCACATGTGCACCTCTCTCATCCCCCTCCCCCACATGTGCACCTCTCTCATCCCCCTCCCCCACATGTGCACCTCTCTCATTCCCCTCCCCCACATGTGCACCTCTCTCATCCCCCTCCACCACATGTGCATCTCCCATTCCCCCCACTCCTAGTAAATTGTATTTAAAAAAAAAAAAACTTGTTATACTTACCCCCATGCGATCCCTGCAGAATCCTGGCGCTCGTCCAAATCGCTGACACCAGGTTCTCCTGTCTTCCGGTCATGTGACGGCGCCGTCACATGACCGGAAGTCAGGGGAATCATGAAAGCGCTGCCGCAGCAGCGCAGCGCTGAGATGTCCCGGACCCGGCGCTTAGCATGGGGCCGGGGGCCCCATGAGGAGAGAGACGCACAAGAGGGGGGCCCCCAAGGGGGCCCCTACCGGCTGGGCCCCATACTGGAGTCAGGGCAGTCATGCCCTGATGGCGGCCCTACTGGAGGCTAGAGGGGCCCCCTCTCCCTCGGGGCCCCCGTTCAATGAACCGGCTGCACGGGCGGTAGTTCCGCCCCTGAAAGACACCCTGTGCCAGATGCAGCAAAGCAGCCCCAGAACATAATGTATGGGGGCGCTACAATATATGGAAGCACTATACTGTATAGGCACTAAGCTGGCAGATTTACAATTCTCCAGAATCAAGCCAGGGTTGGTTACAAAATAGTCACTGCAGCCGTAGATGAATTCATTGAGAGGTACAATATCTACAATGGGGTAAATTTGGGGTTTTACCTGCTGTTCTGGCACCTTACGGGCTCCTCAAATGTCATGGGCAAACTATTCTAGCAAAATCTGTGCTCCAAAAACCAAATAGTGCTTCTTCCTTAATTTGAATAGGAGGCGGCTGTGTAGTACCCTGCGCCGGCCACTATCAGAAGACGGAGCAGCTCTGCAATGGAGCATTTCTGTCCTCTGACACAGAGAACAGCTGATTGGCAGGGGTGGCAGGTGTCAAACCCCGACTGATCAGACATTGATGTCCTATCCTAAGGATAGGTCATCAGTTTTTAAGTAGTGGACAACCTCTTTAACCCTATCACGACATATGACGTATATATGCGTCATATGTCGCCTCCCTCCCTTTCATGCGGGCTCCAGTGCTGAGCCCGCATCATTTCAGGCACATGACAGGTGATCTGATCATCTGTCATGTGCCCTGAACAGCGGCGGGGTGGAATCGCGATCCACCCGCGGTTGTTAACATGCTAAATGTCCCTGTCAATCTCCGACAGCAGCATTTAACATGGCTGTGCCAGAAGCGAGTCATAAGGCCCATCGGGGCGTCCGTCACATGATCGTTGGCCGCGGATGGGTTGGTATGACAACCCGGGGTCTGCAGGAGACCCCTGTGGCTGTCATAGCAGATGAGCATTTTTGTTACACGTACAGTAGCTACAGTATGTGTAGCACAGGTGATCAGAAGATCGCTGCTTCAGGTCGCCTATGGAGACTATTAAAGCAAATAAAAAGTGTAAAAAAATGTTTTTTAAAAAAATGTTGAAATCTAAAAGTTCAAATCACCCCTCTTTTGCCCTATTCAAAATAAAACCAAAAAAAATCAAAATACACGTTTGGTATTGCTGCATTCAGAATCGCCCGATCTATCAAAATATAAAAAGAATTAATCCGACCGGTAAACGGCGTAACGAGAAAACAAATCAAAATGCCAGAATTATGTTTTTTTGGTCGCTGCAACATTGCAATAACAGGCGATCAACGTATCTACCCCAAAATGGAATCAATAAAAACGTCAGTTCGGCGCGCAAAAAATAAACCCTCATCAAGCCCCAGATTCCGAATAATGGAGTCGCTGCGTGTCTCGGGAAATGGCACTTTTTTTTATTTTTTTTCATTTTTTTTTTACAAACTTTGGATTTTTTTTTCACTACTGAAATAAAAAAATAACAAACCTATGCATGTTTGGTATCTGCGAACTCGTAATGACCCGGAGAATCATAATTGCAGGTCAGTTTTAGCATTTAGTTAACATGTTAAAAAAACAGCAAAAAAACAACTCTGGAATTGCACTTTTTTTTGCAATTTCACTGCACTTGGATTTTTTTTCCCATTTTCCAGTAAACTATATGGTAAAATCAATGGTGTGGTTCAAAAGTACAACTCATCCCTCGCATGGCCATATTGACAGAAAAATAAAGTTATGGTTCTGGGAAGAAGGGGAGCAAAAAACAAAAGCTCAAAAATGGAAAATAGCCCAGGGGCGAAGGGGTTAAGGTTAAAATTGGCTTGGTCACTAAGTGGTTAAGTATCATTCTTGCTGTGTAGATTCCAGTGTTTTAGTGGCCGTGAAAGAGTGTTTTATTTCATATATAAAAAGGGGGCTTCAGTGTACCCTTGTGTGGTCAAGGCCTCAGTGAGTTACTCTCTAGCCGGACCGAGCACTGCCTGAGCCCTGTACTTAGTCCGTGGAGTTCGCACTTGCACTGTGTACACAGATAGGGTCCTGTAGTGTCAGTGTGTAAACTTTGGGCCGTGGATTGAATAAATGCAGCAACAGCGCTTACTCTGTGCAAGCGAGTGCTGTCAATCAGGATAAGGAAAATGGCAGAATGCAAATTGAGAGGGCTTAACAGTGCGCTAAAGGCTTTTATTTGCTTTTCCACAGCCTCTTAATCAGTGAAATTTATACTGCAAGTATAACTGTATAAGTAGTTTTATTTGCCTTTTCTTGGTTGATAGACCTGCTTTAAATATTCTTCATTTTCATCATTTATTTGATCTTTCTGAAAAGCACGGTAAATGGACCCGGTTTGCATGCCCATGTTCATGTTCTGATCACACAGCATGTTGCAGCCATAGAAACCGCCCACGGCTGCCACCTCCACATTGTTTATCTGCACACCTACCGGTGGAGTTTATCTACCGTGACACTATTGTCTCTTCTGAAAATGGACAGTGCTTTTGTTTTTCAGGAAAAAAAATGTATTTCTTTAGATTTATTGCTGTGTCATAATGTCTTGAAGATTCAGACTAAGCTTGATGATGCATAATAGTGATTATAATTGTATCATAGTAACGTAGGTTGAATAAAGACCTAGGCCCATCAAGTTTAGCCTTTCTCCCCCAATTGTACTCCCTACACTAACACTACACCAACTTACTAACTTACTGGGACATTACTGGTATCATTAAAGGGACTCTGTCACCCCCCTGGGAGATATCAGACCACTACTATGGGCAATCAGGTTATAGAAAAGTAAATCTACACTTACCTGTATGGCTCATAGTAGAGGTCTGATTGCAGAGAAAAGTAGTTTTATCCTTTTGGTTTTCAACAGGCTTGGCGTCCAATTCTCGCCTATCTGATTATTATTCCCCTAAATCCGCCGCCTATCAGCTTAGTTACCATTTTCGCACCCTCCCCTGCACGTCACAGGGCGCTGTGATGTGTGCTTTCCTTCCTCGCATCCCGGGTGAATGTGCTGCGCTTTCCTTCCTCACCTCCCGGCGCATGCGCAAAGCGTGGCTCTTATAGACTGCGCTTTGTTTTCTCCCGGTCGGGTTTGTATGAGCACAGTGCCGCAGAAAACCTTCCTGTTATGCGCCGGGAGTCACTGGAGCGGAAGTCACAGTGACTCCTCGGCGCCTGCACAATAGAGCACTGCGGCACTGTGCTCCTACAAACCCAGCCGTGAGGAAACAAAGCGCGGTCTATAAGATTTGCGCATGCGCCAGGAGGTGAGTAAGGAAAGCACACGTCACAGCTCCCTGTGACGTGCAGGGGAGGGTGGGAAAATGCTAACTAGGCTGATAGGCGGCGATTTAGGGGAATAATATCAGATATGCGGGCATTGCTTGGCGTCCCCCGGACGCCAAGTCTGTTGAAAACCAAAAAGATAAAACTACTTTTCTCTGCAATCAAACCTCTACTATGGGCCATACAGGTATGTATAGATTTACTTTTCTATCACCTGTATGCCCATAGTAGCGGTCTGATATCTCCCTTTAAGAATTTCTATTAAAAACATACTTCCGTATTTTATTTTATGTCACAAAAAAATCTATGGGGCAGTGTCCTTCATTTGTTGTTAAAGCATGCCCACCATTATTCTAAAGACTGTGGTTATAGGCTGCAGTTTGGAGGGTCCTACCTCTGACCTGTGCAATAGATGAATGAGCAGAATCTGACACAACAGAGGTGAATTATAGAATGTGAACTTACAAGGTTGAAAGTCAAACCTCTACCTATTATTTGTTAATGGAATATCAGTTTTAAACCGTCAGTTTTAAAGGTGGTGGCATATAGCTATGGGGGGCTTTGGTGGCTTAGGGTGAACCCTTCTGATCTCTAAAACAAAGTAGCCAGAGGAATTTGAACCATCATACTACTTTATCTCTTGATTGGGCTTTTCTGGACACTGGCTAAACGGCCCGGAAATGAAGGTGAACTACTATCAGGAAATTTATGATTCCGGAGGTCCAACTTCTGTGACCCTCTCTGAACGCTAGAGCAAAGTGGTGGGAGCACTCTGAAAGCATGGTACTACATTGTCTCCTGTTGTCTATGCGTGGCATTTTCCAGGACCCTGCATGGACAACCAGGAGATGACCCTGATCCACCACTGGGGGGGGGGGGGGACATCAGGAATTGATCGACTATACTAGCAATAGGCTATCACTTCTTTTGTGGTAAATACAGATAAATCATAAATTTAGTGAATTTAAGATTGTATAACCTATGTATTCTTCTGTATTTTTAGGATCAATTGGAACCACCAAAATGGAAGTAGATATTAAAGGAGATAAGAGGACTAGCATTTCTTCTATACCTCTCTCTAGCTCTATAGAACGGAATTCTCCATTAAAAGTAGAACCTGAGAAACCCCGCTGTTCTAGTACACCATGCTCCCCAATTCGTAGGACAGTGTCAGGGTATCAGATACTTCACATGGATTCCAATTATTTAGTTGGGTTTACCACTGGAGAAGAGCTTCTGAAGCTAGCACACAAGTGTGCAGCAACCGAAGAGACTTCTACTGAAGCCATACCATCTTTTCGCTCCAAGCAGCATGATTCTGGACTTTCCCGCTCTTCACGAATATACAAAGCTAAAGGGCGTCATTATCAACCATATGAAATTCCTGCCATAAATGGAAGGCGACGAAGGCGAATGCCAAGCTCAGGAGATAAGTGCAATAAAGTTATTCCATACGAGTCTTACAAGGCTGTCCATGGTCCTTTACCACTTTGTCTTCTTAAGGGCAAGAGGATACATTCAAAGTCCCTGGACTACCTCAACCTAGATAAGATGAACATCAAGGAGTCCCCAGACACAGAAGTGTTGCAGTACCAACTCCAGCATCTTACTCTGAGGGGCGATCGCGTTTTTGCAAGAAATAATACTTGAAGAGGAAAAATTCTGATTTAATTTGCACCTTTCTTGTAGCACATCTGAAAATCACCTCGAGGAACATCTGTGCTACACAATTTAGTGGATGTGTTGTCTAGGTAGCGTCTGCAGATAGGTTGTCAAGTCCTACCATATGACATCAAGCGTCTTACTGAAGCCCTTGGTTTGGCAGTTTGTTGAGGTGCATCGGTTTTAAAGCCATTTCTTTCTTCAAGGAGCAAGACTTTGAGTGTGGAATTACCATGGATTAGGATTAGGTAGCGGAATCATTTTTGATTGAAGAACTTTTTGAAAAGTTTTAACTGAATTAAGATGAAGGATTTTGCTGATTTTTCACTAAAATATGTTGTGGTTAATAGGGTTTAGATTAAGCAATGACTTAACTTAAAATATATGTGCGTAAATAAGTTATGATTTAGATGCTGAAAATACCCTTGAGTACTCGTTTTGTTGTTTACTTGCTGAATGTTTTAAGATTAATATATACTGTAGTAGTTTTAATATATGAGTGATTATATAGACAGAAATCGTGCCCTTTCTTACCATTCATTCTTCAGAAACTTAAATCTACCGTCTGTGGATTGCTTTCCTAAGAAGCCGACATTTCCAGGTTTTTCATGAATTTTGAATCTACTTTCCTCTTGTGTTTACTTTGTAGGATTAAGCAATATATATATATTTTAATTATAAACTTGACAGTGCTTGGGAATACTACTGAAATGTGAAGTGTGCTGGCTGTTATGAGGGAAATATCTGTACAGATGGATAGCGTTGAGGCAAGATAAACAACGTGGTGTGTAATGTCATACGATACACCATATTGTCTATGCCTACGCGTGTGTGAGATTGTCACACAGCTGAACCCAGAACATCTAGTCTCATATTGGGCCCATTAACTGGAAAATGGTATATATAAAAAAAATAATAATAATTATATTTATATTTCCAGCCTTTAACAATTCACCTATGTAAACTTGTTCGGAGATGATGCCAATTAAAACCTTGTTGGGGGTCTTCACGTAAGTGGGTATGCCACCCTCTTGTTTGCAACTGGTTCCCACTCTCAAACCCTTATGTAGATATATGTCTTTGTTTTAGATGTGACCATCGTCAATTCTTTTGATATGGTATTTTATTTGACTCTGTAAGTGCTAGATATACAGTAATAGCACATGATTACAGGAAGGATTTAGTCACATATTGGACTATGGAAATTATTTCAAAATCTCCCTAGGTTGACTGTTTACATGCACCAGTTTATGATAATAATGCTAAATACGTTATTATCAGGGCTGTGGAGTCGGTGTCCATTTTGGTGGAATCTGAGTCGGTAGAAAATGGACTGACTGCAACTTCTAAAATATATAATAAATTGGGCACAGTAGTTCAATGCAGGATGAGGGGAATATTTTTTCATAAGAATTTGGGAAAGTTATGAAATGTCCTATAAATGTCTGTTCTATTCCTGATCTAAGGGTCTGGACTTTTAGCTGAGATGAATCTGTGCTACAATAAATGTATCACTTAAACATGAGCCATGTATGAGGGAGTCGGAGTCGGTGTCATGGAAATTGAGGAGTCGGAGGTTTGGCTTACCGACTCCACAGCCCTGCTTATTACGGTATACCGTTTTGCTTTTCATATCTTTTTTTTCTTGCTTTATGTACTCCATAAAGGGCAGGTCCATGTATGCAGATTTCCCACATACAGTACAGACCAAAAGTTTGGACACACCTTCCCATTTAAAGATTTTTCTGTATTTTCATGACTTTGAAAATTGTACATTCACACTGAATGCATCAAAACTATGAATTAACACATGTGGAATTATATACTTAACAAAAAAGTGTGAAACAACTGAAAATTTGTCTTATATTCTAAGTTCTTCAACAGAACAATGACCCCAAACACACCTCCAGGCTGTGTAAGGGCTATTTGACCAAGAAGGAGAGTGATGGGGTGCTACGCCAGATGACCTGGCCTCCACAGTCACCAGACCTGAACACAATCGAGATGGTTTGGGGTGAGCTGGACCGCAGAGTGTAGGCAAAAGGGCCAACAAGTGCTAAGCATCTCTGGGAACTCCTTCAAAATTGTTGGAAGACCATTTCCGATGACTACCTCTTGAAGCTCATCAAGAAAATGCCAAGAGTGGGCAAAGCAGTCATCAAAGCAAAAGGTGGCTACTTTGAAGAACCTAGAATATACGACATATTTTCAGTTTTTCACACTTTTTTGTTAAGTATATAATTCCACATGTGTTAATTCATAGTTTTGATGCCTTCAGTGTGAATGTACAATTTTCAAAGTCATGAAAATACAGAAAAATCTTTAAATGAGAAGGTGTGTCCAAACTTTTGGTCTGTACTGTATGTAGTCACAATTCTTCAATGTCCTCTGTAGCCACAGACTACAAACTGCAGCTTTGTTATGGACACTGCAACTAAAGAAAAGGCAGTTTGTATCTTGAGTGGAGGAGCGACTGAAATCAATTTAGGCAGTGGATGTGAGTGTTTGCTGTGGAGCAACTGACACAAGCTCAGATGATGGTGATCAACAGCTTTGTAGTACTCCTTAAAGGGGTCACCCCATGATAAGTTTGATATAAAATTACAATTTGTGCGATTATATTTGCACGTCCCATTCCATCAGCCACAAGAATTATCTGTTGTCGCTGGAATAGGAGAGGGAGGAACGCCTCTTACTTGCTGATGTATGTGGATCCTCTTTTGATTAGCTCACCTTAACGAAAGTCATTGTTGTGGTGTGACACACATGCGACGATGTGCCAGGCCAGCTAATTAAAGGAAGAGCCGTATACAACATTTGGTAAGAGGTTGCACTCCCTCTCCCATTCCAACAGCCACAGAACACTGTCGTTGCCCCATGGAATGGGACGTGTGAATTGATTCGCACCAACTCTTAATTAGAATCTAACTGAACGTTTGAAAACAATTGGTTTTTCAAAATCAATTTTAAATTCTCCTGGGCTGAAATAATTCCCATTGGTGTCATTGGTAATACCTCCTAATGTTTCTGCTTCTTCCGATGAGTCCACCATCTCCATCAGACAACAGTGGACAATCTCTCATCTCCAGACTCAGCGCTGCACATTGATCTATCTTCATTCTACCTATGTTTTTTTCTTCTTGTCATAGGAAAAATGGAACTTGTCCCATTCCATTCTCCGCCTCTGAGATTGTCTAAATGTTGCCTAAAGAGTTAACAGAGGATCCCATGGTGTGGTGTGGTGCTGTTATCCTGCCCTCAAAACAGTTACAATTGCAGGAGCGAGTAGTTTACTCGTCATAAATAGATTGACATTTTTGAAAAGCAGTTTTGGTCTCATTTACTTTATGATGTTAAGTTGTTTTATTGACTATAGATTTATTTTTTACATTTTTCGAGGGATCGGCAGGCAGGATATTATAGAGCAGGAGGAGCTGATCAGATTGATGTATATTTTGTAGGAAAAGGTTCAGTTATACTGCATCTTTTCCAACAAACCTAAATATCATTCTGCTCAGCTTCTCCTTCTCTATACCGTGCTGTCCACAGATTGGACTACTTGTACAACATGACTGGTTCCCTTTAAGTAATTTTTCAGCAGCTTATTTACTACATTGGCTGGTAGTATAATTTTTTTAGACCTGCGTTTTAATCCTCTTTTTAGAGGCGTGAAGGAATTACTGCAGCAGAATGCCGTTGGCATCTAAAAATGTTTTCCTAATATTCTGATAAACTCTTTAGACACGATCCAAGGTTACTCATGGTTGGGAATGCTTTGATTGCATTTACTTGTTAACTGTACATGTATTATCTTATACACTACATCTGCATAATAGACAGTAAGTAGACTTTGGCACAGTGAAATCATGGGTAATGGCATTGAAGGGGTTGGGCACTATATCTTTGTGTATTGGGGGACATGATTGTGTGGCACTTACTAATATATATCTATAACAGGTTCTCCTCATTGTTAGTGCCACTTTCCTCACAGACTGCACAGTTCTTCTGTCTATAAAATGGCTGCACATGGGAAACTTGTTTTTCAACTGGAGGATGTAGTCGGACAGGTCTGGTCACACGTTCCTCCACCAGCGGCCAATTTATGGGCAGTAGAGCTGTGAAATCTGAGGAAGGCGGCACTAACAAGGAGGAGAACCTGTAATAAATATGTATTAGTAATACCACAAAATCGCGTTCTCAGGGCAATAAAGATAAAGTGGACAATCTCCTCAATTTTATACCATTTTTAACAGTGAACCCACCATATTGAACATGGCTGTATGTTTTAAAGCCCAACGAGCGGAGTAGATTGATACATAGTTTTGATGAATCGGGGCCATAGTACATAGCAGGACTTGTTACCGGACAAAGATCTAACTGGCCTCCTGTGGTTCAGATATGGTGGGGTTTTAGTGGCACTCTAGTTAGGCTAATCACTCATAATGAACTGCTACAGTCTGTGGTTTTCTAGATCCTGCCAGGTTGCATTTTTTTTAAGACTATAGGTGAAATATTACCTTAAAGGGGTATTCCCATCTCCAAGATCCTATCCCAATATGTAGTAGGTGTAATAATAATAATATTAGCAAATACCTCCAATTAGAAATGTAGTATAGTATTTTTGATTCGCTATGTCACTTACCCTATGTTCAGGCAATACAGGACCTTAGGTGTCCACGGTTACGACCACTAGCAGCTAGCTAACTAACTGTCACTTTATCAGTGGACGTAACCATGGATACCCTAAGGTCCTGCAATGCCTGCACATAAGGAAAGAGACATAGCGAATCAGAAAAACTATACTACATTTCTAATTGTAGGTATTTACTAATATTATTATTATTATTATTATTACACCTACTACATATTGGGATAGGATCTTGGAGATGAGAATACCCCTTTAAACTTATCTTTATTGATCATCAGTAGTACTAATAGTTACCAGAACCTCCTATAGTAACTGATGTGCAGTTGTCTTTAAAAAAAAAAAAAAAGAGGTTCTTCAGCAACTTCAGTATGTACATTACAGATCTGTGCCCTAGTTGTTAAAGAAAATCATATACAAACCTCAGGTGCTTCAGAACATTTTTTTAAGAAAGACTGCATTAATCAATCAGTGGATGATAGTCTTGAACTTCAAAAAGAGGTTCTTCAGCTTTTAAGGTGTCTTAAAAGAATAATGTACCACCTACTCTAAGTCTATGAAAAGCTATCTGAGAGTGCCATGACATGTAAAACCAGTAGAAACGTAGCAGGCAATCCAAGATCTGGTGCATCTGTTTCTGGTGCATCCGGTATTACTTTGCATTTTGGGCATTGCTGTTTAACAAAAAGATAACGTCTAGTATGGGTGCATTGTTAAAGGTCTTAAATTGATTCATGGCTGAGAAATATCTTGTACTCTTCAAAAAAAAGTCTTTAAAGGTAATGCTTAATTAGAAAATAACATGAATCAGGGCTTAAGATATTTATATATACCGTATATATTTAGACTGATATTTTCTGTTTTCTTCAAGTCACTTAAGCTTTGCTGTGTAGACTGGGACAGAGTCAGCAAAGGGAGGTAGCTTAATAGCTGATTAATGTTTTTCTCTACTGGTGGAGACTTTCAACATACGTTCTTCCCTTTAACGTTTCCTAGATTTTCAGCATTGTGTGAAGGTTATACTTTTTTCCTGGTGTCTGAGGTTAAGTGCTCATGGGAATTATTTTTTCTTTAAATCTACAAGAGGTCACTGCTGAATTTTCTACTAGTAAATGCTCCAATGCTGGAGCACTATACAGTTTGAGATTGTTTCGCATTGCAGTCCCAGCGTACAGATTTCTCCTCCTGCCACTCGGCCTGATAAGTGCTGACATGCTGGTATATTTGTAGTTCTGCAGAGGAACTTGTAAATGATCCAAGTGTTGGTGCAATATATTATTCATTGACTGTGGCTATTTCAGGAAATCCAAAGGCATTGTTATACACATTTGGGTTTGGTTACTTGTGACATTGGACATCATTAAAGCTCATGTATGATTTAAAACACAATGCATCTTTAATATTTTATTGTATTGGTGAATGATTCACATTGATTTGTGTTCATTAAGGCTGATAACAAGCAAAAGCCAAATGTAAAAGAAAATAAATAATACAAGAATAAAAGTTTTTCTATTCTCTGGAGTTGTGTGCCTCTTGTATTCATTTGCCGGAATACTTTGAAGGTGTTAGTTTTGTGTGTCACAGAATACTTCTCACTACTTTTGCCCTTTCCAGTCCTGTTGTGTTTATCGTGGTCATATCCGCTGATTGCTCTGTTAGAAGTAGCCGGCTTTTGCTTTGTTCGTGAGGTTAAAGCCAGCCATTGATGTAACAATAATCACTGATGATCCACCAGTAATTGACGTTCATAATGATGGTTTTCATGTCTATGAATCAGATGATTGTTTCAGAATGCTTTAAATTTTCTCTGTCGCATATTATAAGAGTAGGATTTACTCTAATATCTGAAATTTGACAGGACAGGAGGAAAAATTCACATGGATATAATAAAGTAATGCTACAGTCCACCCAAATAATAAGGACCCGATTCACTATTGCATTCATGCCTGTTTGGGGGGGTTTTTGTCGAGTTTTTGAAACTTTTTTTTTCTCAGTTTACACCAAATTAATTTCTCTTTGTGCCTTTTTTTAAAGCCTATTTTATGTATTCACCCATTTTTTTTTGTTCTATTAGTTCGTCACTATGGTCGGTGTTTAGGGTTTCCTGACAATTTCACCTCCTTCATCATTTGCGACTGTTCAAAAGTACACCAGAAATTTGTATGCGCTTTTTGCGACATTTACCAAAATGAGGCAAAAAAGTTCCAAACACTGAAAAAACGACAATTTTTTTACTTTACGAAAAATTCATGATCCACGGACGCCATGTTGACTATTTTTTATAGGCATTCCCCAGCTCACTCCGAAATCTTTCCTTCTTTGCATGCTGCTGGAGCACAGGACATAGCCCGAGTATGTGAAACAAATTTACCAATTACACAAATCCATCTTCACATCTCAAATAAGATAAAATCCAAACGTTTATTGACATGTATACATGAAAACTTCACGACGTGCACAAGATGCAGAAACCACTAAAGATCCATCCTGGTTGTGATGCTGGATTTGTGCAACTGATGTTGATGAATTTGGTGCAAAAAAGTCAATGAATAATACAAGATAAAATAAGAAAAGTGACTTAAAAAAAAAAAACGCCAATGATGTATAGGGCCCTATGGCCCTATGTTCACAAGGTCTATTGATATTTATAGGATAATCCATAGGAGAAAATGGTGCAGCCATAAACCCTGTTTTTGCCAAGAATATGGCTCTTACTTGACTGTTTCTAGAATGACCAAATACTTTATTGATAAGAATATTGTAGAGACTTCTCACTTTTTCGGCTGCCCCTCACACATTTATGATGTATCCGACAGCAGTAATTTAAATGTGATGTATATATTATAAGTAGTGTTGAGCCACCCCCATAGTGTTCGGGTTCGGTTCAGTTCGTCGAACACCGGGATGTTCGAGGAACTGTTCGTCGAACTGTTCGTCGAACACCTTAGAACACCGTCGAACACCGTTAAAACCAATGGCAGGCAAACAAAAACACATAGAAACACATAGAAAACACCTGCAAAGGTGTCCAAAAGCTGACAAACTGCTCAGAAGACACTCTCTTTAAAAAAGCCGGCCGGCAAATTCAGCAGCGGCATACACCGGTACCCGACAATTTAGACAAGAAGGAATAGAGCATCACACATAGATTAGATAGATAGAAACATGTCAGTCACACATATAAGAAGCACAGTGACAGTGTTGGTTACTGCACTTGTCATTTAGTGTAAAGGATTTATTAAAAAAAATATTAGTGTTTTCATGCACCGTCTCTTTAAAAAAGCCGGCCGGCAATTCAGCAGCTGTACCCGACAATTTATAACAGAAAGAATAGAGCTTCACACATAGATTAGATAGATAGAAACATGTCAGTCACATATATAATAAGTACAGTGATAGTGTTGCTTACTGTACTTGTCATTTAGTGTAAAGGATTTATTTAAAAAAATAATTGTGTTTTCATGCACTGTCTCTTTAAAAAAGCCGGCCGGCAATTCAGCAGCGGTACCCGACAATTTAGAACAGAAAGATAGAGCATCACACATAGATTAGATAGATAGAAACATGTCAGTCACATATATATGAAGTACAGTGATAGTGTTGGTTACTGTACTTGTCATTTAGTATTAAAATAAAGGATTTATTATTAAAAAAATTGGCGTAGGGTTCCCCTTAATTTTAGGCTCTAGCGGAGGTTAAGCAGACGGCTGGGGCAGATGTTTGAAGCCTGGGAAGGGGGTAATACCCACGGAGCTTCCCAGGCTACTAATATCAGCCCCCAGCTGAATACATAGCCTTTACTAGCTATTAAAATGGGGGACCCCCCCAAAAAAATGACGTGGGGTCCCCCCTAATTTAATAGCTAGCAAAGGCTAGGCAGACAGCTGGGGGCTGATATTAATAGCCCAGGAAGGGAGCCATGAATATTGGCCCCCTCCCAGGCTAGAAACACCAGCCGTCAGCCGCCCCAGAAATGGCGCATTCATAGGATGCGCCAATTCTGGCACTTAGCCTCGCTCTTCCACGCTGCCCTGGTGCGGTGGCAGGGGGTAATAGGGTTGGGGTTGATGTCAGCTTATAATGCCAGCTGACATCAAGCCCAGGTTAGTAATGGAGAGGCGTCTATAAGACACCCCCATTACTAACCCCATAGTCAAAGTTAAAAAAAACACAAACACCCAGAATAAAGTCCTTTAATTGAAATAAAGACACAATCCTTTATTGTTCTAAATTAAACCATACTTACCATCACGCCCATTCCAGCTGAAGCCAACGATCTCCTGCAATAAAAGAAAAATAATAAAGCAACCTCATCCTTACCTTTCCATGGTTCCCACGACAGCTTCAGCTCTGCTACATCGAGATGACAGGCTGGACCGCAGCAGAACGCTGCCATCCAGCCTGTCATCCCGCAGACACTGAGAAGCGCAGGCTTGCTTGCGCTGCTCAGCGTCTCTCTGTGACGACATCCAGATGAGCCGAGTTCATGTCCAATGAACTCGGCTCACCTCATGCACGTCACTGACAGCGTGGGAAAATTCTCACGCTGAAGCGCTGATTGCAGGAGAATTTTCCCACGCTGTCAGTGACGTGCAGGAGATGAGCTGAGTTCATTGGACATGAGCTCACCTCATGCACATCACTGACAGCGTGGGAGAATTCTCCTGCACTCAGCACTTCAGCGTGAGAATTTTCCCACGCTGTCAGTGACGTGCATGAGGTGAGCCGAGTTCATTGGACATGACCTCGGCTCATCTGGATGCCGTCACAGCGAGACAGTGAGGAGCGCAAGCATGCCTGCGCTTCTCAGTGTCTGCGGGATGACAGGCTGGATGGCAGCGTTCTGCTGCGGTCCAGCCAGTCATCTCGATGTAGCAGAGCTGAAGCTGTCGTGGGAACCATGGAAAGGTAAGGATGAGGTTGGTTTATTATTTTTCTTTTATTGCAGGAGATCGTTGGCTTCAGCTGGAATGGGTGTGATGGTAAGTATGGTTTAATTTAGAACAATAAAGAATTGTGTCTTTATTTCAATTAAAGGACTTTATTCTGGGTGTTGTGTTTTTTTTAAATACTTTACTAGAAATTCATGGCGGTCATGTCTAATACTGGCGTGACCCCATGAATTTTGGGCTTGGGGCCAGCTGATAATACCAAGCTGGCCCTAACCCCTTTATTACCCAGTGAGCCACCGCACCAGGGCCCTGGATGAGTTGGGTACAGCGCCAGAAGATGGCGCTTCTATGAACGCGCCATTTTCCGGGGTGGCTGCGGACTGCAATTTGTAGCGGGGGGGGGGCCCAGAAAGCTTGGGCCTCCCTGCGCTGCAGATTCCAGCCCCCAGCTGCCTAGTTGTACCTGGCTGGACACAAAAATAGGGCGAAGCCCCACGTACTTTTTTTTTAATTATTTCATGAAATTCATGAAATAATTAAGAAAAAAAGGCCTTCCCTATATTGTTGTGTCCGGCCAGGTACAAATAGGCAGCTGGTGGTTGGGGGCAGCCCGTTCCTGCCTGCTGTACCTGGCTGGACACAAATATAGTGCGAAGCCCCACTTCAATTTTTTTTAATTATTTCATGAAATTCATGAAATAATTAAGAAAAAAAGGGCTTCCCTATATTGTTGTGTCCGGCCAGGTACAAATAGGCAGCTGGTGGATGGGGGAAGCCCGTTCCTGCCTGCTGTACCTGGCTGGACACAAATATAGTGCGAAGCCCCACTTCAATTTTTTTAAATTATTTCAGGAAATTCATGAAATAATTTAAAAAAAATTGACGTGGGGCTTCGCACTATATTTGTGTCCAGCCAGGTACAGCAGGCAGGAACGGGCTGCCCCCAACCACCAGCTGCCTATTTGTACCTGGCCGGACACAACAATATAGGGAAGCCCTTTTTTTCTTAATTATTTCATGAAATAATTTAAAGAAAATTGACGTGGGGCTTCGCCCTGTTTTTGTGTCCAGCCAGATACAACTAGGCAGCTGGGGGCTGGAATCCGCAGCGCAGGGAGGCCCAAGCTTTCTGGGCCACCCCCGCTGCAAATTGCAGTCCGCAGCCACCCCGGAAAATGGCGCGTTCATAGAAGCGCCATCTTCTGGCGCTGTACCCAACTCATCCAGGGCCCTGATGCGGTGGCTCACTGGGTAATAAAGGGGTTAGGGCCAGCTTGGCATTATCAGCTGGCCCTAAGCCCGAAATTCATGGGGTCACGCCAATATTAGACATGACCACCATGAATTTCTAGTAAAGTATTTAAAAAAAACACAACACCCAGAAAAAAAGTCCTTTAATTGAAATAAACACACAATTCTTTATTGTTCTAAATTAAACCATACTTACCATCACGCCCATTCCAGCTGAAGCCAACGATCTCCTGAAATAAAAGAAAAATAATAAACCAACATCATCCTTACCTTTCCATGGTTCCCATGACAGCTTCAGCTCTGCTACATCGAGATGACAGGCTGGACCGCAGCAGAACGCTGCCATCCAGCCTGTCATCCCGCAGACACTGAGAAGCGCAGGCTTGCTTGCGCTCCACAGTGTCTCTCTGTGAGGGCATCCAGATGAGCCGAGTTAATGTCCAATGAACTCGGCTCACCTCATGCACGTCACTGACAGCGTGGGAAAATTCTCCTGCACTCAGCGCTTCAGCGTGGGAGAATTCTCACACTGAAGCGCTGAGTGCAGGAGAATTCTCCCACGCTGTCAGTGACGTGCAGGAGGTGAGCTGAGTTCATTGGACATGAGCTCACCTTATGCACGTCACTGACAGCGTGGGAAAATTCTCCTGCACTCAGCGCTTCAGCGTGGGAGAATTCTCACGCTGAAGCGCTGAGTGCAGGAGAATTCTCCCACGCTGTCAGTGACGTGCAGGAGGTGAGCTGAGTTCATTCGACATGAGCTCACCTTATGCACGTCACTGACAGCGTGGGAGAATTCTCCTGCACTCACCGCTTCAGCGTGAGAATTTTCCCACGCTGTCAGTGACGTGCATGAGGTGAGCCGAGTTCATTGGACATGAACTCGGCTCATCTGGATGTCGTCACAGAGAGACGCTGAGCAGCGCAAGCAAGCCTGCGCTTCTCAGTGTCTGCGGGATGAGAGGCTGGATGGCAGCGTTCTGCTGCGGTCCAGCCTGTCATCTCGATGTAGCAGAGCTGAAGCTGTCGTGGGAACCATGGAAAGGTAAGGATGAGGTTGCTTTATTATTTTTCTTTTATTGCAGGAGATCGTTGGCTTCAGCTGGAATGGGCGTGACGGTAAGTATGGTTTAATTTAGAATAATAAAGGATTGTGTCTTTATTTCAATTAAAGGACTTTATTCTGGGTGTTTGTGTTTTTTTAAACTTTGACTATGGGGTTAGTAATGGGGGTGTCTTATAGACGCCTCTCCATTACTAACCTGGGCTTGATGTCAGCTGGCATTATAAGCTGACATCAACCCCAACCCTATTACCCCCTGCCACCGCACCAGGGCAGCGTGGAAGAGCGAGGCTAAGTGCCAGAATTGGCGCATCCTATGAATGCGCCATTTCTGGGGCGGCTGACGGCTGGTGTTTCTAGCCTGGGAGGGGGCCAATATTCATGGCTCCCTTCCTGGGCTATTAATATCAGCCCCCAGCTGTCTGCCTAGCCTTTGCTAGCTATTAAATTAGGGGGGACCCCACGTCATTTTTTTGGGGGGGTCCCCCATTTTAATAGCTAGTAAAGTCTATGTATTCAGCTGGGGGCTGATATTAGTAGCCTGGGAAGCTCCGTGGGTATTACCCCCTTCCCAGGCTTCAAACATCTGCCCCAGCCGTCTGCTTAACCTCCACTAGAGCCTAAAATTAAGGGGAACCCCACGCCAATTTTTTTAATAATAAATCCTTTATTTTAATACTAAATGACAAGTACAGTAACCAACACTATCACTGTACTTCATATATATGTGACTGACATGTTTCTATCTATCTAATCTATGTGTGAAGCTCTATTCTGTCTGTTATAAATTGTCGGGTACAGATGCTGAATTGCCGGCCGGCTTTTTTAAAGAGACGGTGCATGAAAACACTATTATTTTTTTTGATAAATCCTTTACGCTAAATGACAAGTACAGTAAGCAGCACTGTCACTGTACTTCGTATATATGTGGCTGACATGTTTATATCTATCTAATCTATGTGTGAAGCTCTATTCTTTCGGTTCTAAATTGTCGGGTACCGGTGTATGCCGCTGCTGAATTGCCGGCTTTTCATGTTTCACTGTTGGCACTGTTCCCATCGATTTGGGCAATCACTGTAATGCCACAACCACCATGGCTGTGGCATTACAGTGAGTGGCAGACAATCCCTGCATGATTGGTGCTCTAAATAGCGCCAGACATGCAGGACACGCTTTTGGTGCACGAACAGTTATCGAACATAACCTCGAACAGCCGAATTTTTTGCAAATCGTTCGGGTTCGTCGAACAACTCGAACACCGCCCAAAACAGCTCGAATTTGAGATTGGCGAACAGTTCTAGTCGAACACCGCTCATCTCTAATTATAAGTAGCCATTCATTTTTATTCAGTTTATCTTGTGAACTGCTTCTTTATTATTGTATTATTTGATAATCCATTGCACAAGTCAAGATTTTCTCATTTTATCCACTAAGCGTGAATATTGCATCTGCCAAGAACTATCCAGAGACAAAGCAGTTATGTAACATAATAGTGTAAAACCCAATCTTCTCTGTTTTATGACACTCCTCGTCTTCATTCAAATTATGGTGCCTGAGCGAACTCAAAAGTCCCTCAGTATTATAAATAGCATATGGTTAATGGGGGGGTACAGATTTTGTATTAAGAGTTCATGCAGTTAAATACTGTGGATTTCCTTAAGGTGGGTTTGGACCATATACTTTAAAAAATACATACGCCACAATTCATTAAGACTGGCTACTTATTACGCCAGTCTTAATGAATGTGAAGGAATAAGATGCGCCAAATTCATTAAAGGGAACTTGACAGCTGATGCATGCTGCCTGAACCACAGGTAGCTTGCAGAGGACACTGCCTGCATGATTTCAGTCGGGTATGTTTCACTGTGAAACACTGGAGCAGCATTTATAAAGAGAGCCTGTCTGACTAGTTAACCTTGTGGCTCAGTTCCCAGCGGCTTTTAAGGTATGTTTTTCTCTGAAAAACTGCAGCGTCAAACCTACCTGGCTGAAACCATGCAGCCAGTGTCATATATGGTGGCCGTGGTTCAGGCAGCAAGTATCAGCTGTCAGGTTCCTCGCTAGAAATGTTACACCAGCTCAGGACTGGAGTAAGATTTCTGGCGTAATGTACACCGCAACTTCTAATGAATTTATCAGGTGGGCATTGCCACTTCTCTTCCCGCCAAAGCTCCTCCCAACTCCGCCAACTCTGGTGGAGCTGGACAAAAGTGTTGTGAAAACGACAAAATTTTGCAACTTTTCAATGCGGTTTACTCCAGAATTCTGGCATTAACACTTTGATGAATTGGGCCCACAATGTCCAGTTCATTACTTTTCCAAAAATATATTAATGCATAAGTTCCAATTCTGGCGTTCCCCAGAGCAGAAAGCACCAACTAAACGTCAATTGTTATGTAGATAGTGCTGTCTCCAATTTTTGCAAGGACTTCAGCCAGGGTGGGTCTAAAACGTAAAAGTATTTGCTTTATTTTGGTAACAAAAACTGCAAGAAAATATTTTCCAAATGTTGTGGACTATGCAGGACCCATTTACAGTATCTACAAAGATAGGCAAAAATAAAATCCATTAGCGTAATAGAGCCGCTAGGTCAATTTATAAAGTTTATTTTAATTCATTACAATATACTAAAAGTTAATTTCCAATTGATGGCATAATCCTCCATGACATATAATGGGAAGCCAGGGGTATATGTTTAGCTGTGAAATACCAGTTGATTAAATCCATAAAAAGTGTGCTCTGTGTTATTTCAGGAAGCTTCTCTTTCAAGTGAGACCTTGAAGCAAGACGCTCCTTAATTAATAACATTATGTATGGTGTCGAGGACTGCTGAGGAATGAGAACACAGAAATTAGAATAAGACCGCTGCTGCCTTAGTAAAATGCCATGTCATTTCTCAAATGTGAATGATATTCAGGCCAAGTGTTTTAAGCGGTGGGTATTCATTTTATCAGGAAAGAGCTGGAAAGTAGGTCACAGTGTGCTGAGATTTCTCTTAAAACACTGGTATAATTTGCTGCACTGCGCTTTGTCACTGTCCTTCAGATCCGCACCAGGGACAAGAGAATATTTTATACACCGCATAAACAGAATCTTAAATGTCCCACTTTGTGATGATGTAAATATGGCAGTGGCACAAAAGTGATTAAAATCTTCAAAATGCAATTTAAAGTTTTCAATACTTTGGTGGGATTCTGTTCTTTAGACTCCCACCAATTGCTCAAATCACTGCGCAGAAGCGCTCAACAGTGCCCCTATAACCTATTGAGCCTCTATACCGATGTACGTGCAGGTGCTGAGCATTTCTTCAAACCTTTACCCCACCGATCCTTAAATGGTTTAAAGGGGTTGTACCAAGTTTGGAAGTTATCCTTACCAATCACTGGAGTCCAATGAGTGGGACACTCATTGATCCTGAAAACCGAGGCTATAAAGAGTCACATGAGAATGAAGTGGTGGTCAACTAAGATGAGTGGATCAATCTGCAGAGGATCGACATGAAGTAGAATTTCCTTAATCCCCGCGAATTCGAACACTTTTCGATTCGTCTCTCAGGGATCAACAGGGAAAAAAAATGTTTGGCGCCATTTCACACACAGCTGAAGATTATATTAACACACTTATACTATACTACATATACATTTACACGGGTAAAAACTTTCATGGGAGTGGATCTTTTACAAGCGTATTTGCCACAAAATGCTGTTGTCATTGTCGTTGCCGCGAGTTCCTTTCCTTGCGTGTACCTACCAACTAATGTAGGATTCTCGTTTACATTTTTGTGTCAGGGAGGATAATAAAGTTTTAAAAATAAAATAAAAATTGTAAAACATTATACATGTTTTACTTTTTTGCATACTTATTTTAATATTACAACTATACACTCCATGGCTATCTTTGACAGCACTTTCAGGCCGTGCTTCTATATTCTGGCATTTGTTATATCTTCCTTTTTGGTCAGGGGGAATTAATCTGCTTTAACCAAAAATCTGCAAACAGTAAATGGAGAAATTTAACTGTGTTTGGCTATTTAGCAAAGCTGTTTAACTTGTCAAATTGGAGACATATATACACCACGCCGTTTTTACAGACAGGCTGTTGTTTCATTTTCCTTTTTGTCAATCATATGAACTCTGTCTAATATTTCTGGTTGTTTTCGTATTTTTCTAATGTTGGCTAAGTGTGGTAAAAAAAATTAACAAATTAAACGTTAAACTTGTGTCCAAAATGTATGTAAAACCAAAATGTGGCTGTCACAGGTTTACCGCGACAGAGAGGGGCCAGCAGACCATGCTGTCTGATTTCACATACTCCTGCACTGATTAGAAGCACTCCACCATTATATTAAACAGTGCAGGTTTCTGCTAGCAGAGCAGGGGTTAATCAGGGGTTTCATTTATCCCTGAACGTCTTCCATTGTTAGTCTGGTTTGTGTTTTCTTATAAACTTCAACTCTCCATTTCCCTGGGTGCGGGAGGGGACAGATAAGGGCTGTTATAGGAGCTTATCAAGGCACATGGCCTGTCGTCTTCACCATTAGAAGTAATCCCGGGAGCAAGGATAACTATAGTGCCCCTAGCTTTAGGGATAGGGAAGGAGCCCCTAGCCCCAGTATAGCCGTAAAAAGTGCCGTGACATTAACGCCTTCACGCTTCTGCCCTTTTCTGTTTCGGTGAAATTGCAAAAAAAGTGCAATTTCACAATGTTTTTTTTTTCCCACGTTCACTATACGGTAAAACTGACCTTCCATTATGATTCTCCAGGTCATTTCGAGTTCGTAGATACCAAACACGTATAGGTTCTTTTTTAATTAAGTGGTGAAAAAAAATCCAAAGTTTTCCAAGACCCGTAACGTCTCCATTTTTCAGGATCTGGGGCCCTGTAAGGGCTTATTTTTTGCACACCGAGCTGACGTTTTTATTGATACCATTTTGGGGTAGATACGATGTTTTTATCGTCCGTTATTGCATTTTATTGCAGTGTTGCGGCGACCAAAGAAAACTATTCTGGCATTTTGATTTTTTTTCTCGTTACGCCATTTACCAATCGGATTAATTATTTTATATATTGGGCGATTCTAAATGCAGCGTTACCAAATATGTGTACATTTGATTTTTTTATTATTTTATTTTGAAAGGCGTTAACAATGGCCCATACCATTTTTTGATCATGGATCCAATTACTGCACTGGGTAGGCAACTACAGCAACTTAGGTTCCCTGGGGGGCGAGATAAGTTTGTTGTTTTCAGGGAGGCCTGTAAGCTTTACTTTAAATTACGTCCTTACTCAGGAACCGAGGAGCAGCAGATGAGGATCGTAATTTCACTCCTTCAGGGTGACCCTCAAGCCTGGGCATTTTGTCTCCCGGCAGATTCTCAGTCGCTTCGGACGGCTGAGGATTTTTTTCAGGCTCTGGGTCACATATATGATGACCCTGACTGTGTCTCCCTGGCCGAGTCTACGCAATGTCCGCTTCAGCAGGGAGACCGGCCAGCGGAAGAGTATTGCTCCGAGTTTCGGAGGTGGTCCACAGATACTAAATGGAATGATTCCTCGCTCCAGAGCCAGTTCAGTCAAGGGCTATCTATAAGGGTAAAGGATGCCTTGGCGCTGTATGATACTCCGGATTCTCTTTAGGCAGCCATATCTCTCGCTATCCGTGTGGACCACCATCTCGTTCTGTAGGTTTAACTGTAGTTCGGCATAAAGGGGGTGTGTGTTTCTTTTGTGGTGGAAAGGGTCATTTTGTGGGTGCTTGTCCTTCCATATCACACCTTAAACAGCCGCCAGAAAACTAAGGAGCCCGGGTTGCGGGGAGGTTGGCAACCCAGGTATACATATTTCCTCTGTGAGTAGGTCAAAATTTTTTTACTGGCCAAGATCCATCTTTGCAAAAATAAAATGGTTATTTCTGCCTTTCTCGACAGTGGGGCGGGTTGAATTTGATCGAAGCTAGGTTCGTCCAGGGCCCCAAACCATATAAATTGTCTATATCAATACCCGTAATCGCCACTGACTCTGCACCCTTGAGCCAGGGGTATTTTACTCAGGTCTTTCTTGTGTTACATCTACAAGTAGGGGCCATGCACTCAAAATTTATTGACTGTTATGTGCTAGAGGGCTTTCCCTCTACTTTTTGGACTACCTTGGCTTACACTGCACAATAGTGTGGTAGTCTGGCAGACTTGGGAGGTGGTAAAATGGAGTATTGCCAAGGACACAGCTTGGGCACCTGGCTAGCTAGAGTGGGTATCCAATCTCTGCCTGAATACCTGTCTGACTTTGGGGATGCATTTACAGAACAGGGATGTCAAGAACTTCCTCCCCATCGTCCTTATGATTGCGCCGTTAATCTTATTCCTGGTGCCAAGCCAAAAAGCAGGTTATATAATATCTCTGGTCCAGAGAGGCAGACCATGAAGGACTATATTGCTGAAAGTCTGACAAAGGGCCATATCAGACCTTCTTCATCTCCCATTGCAGCGGGGGGGTTTTCTTTGTAAAGAAAAAAAGATGAGGGGGGGGGGTTATGCCCCTGCCTAGATTTTCACAAACTTAATTGACTCACCGTTCGGGATCCATATCCTGTCCCTCTAATCCTGGAGCTCTTTAATCAGATCATAGGAGCCAAATGGTTTTCTAAACTGGACCTCAGGGGGGGCATATAATTTCATTCATATTAAGGAGGGGGGGTGAGTGGAAAACAGCCTTCAATACTCCTGAGTGTCACTATGAAAATCTCGTGATGCCATTTGGGTTGACTAATGCTCCCACCATCTTTCAACATTTTGTAAATTACATTTTTAGTCACCTGGCAGGTAGGTTTGTTGTGATCTATCTTGATGACATATTAATTCATTCGCCTGACATTGAGTAACATCAGGTACATGTCAGGCAGGTCTTACTGATAGACAATAAATTATTTGTCAAACCAGAGAAATGTATGTTCTCAGTTCAGTAGATCCCTTTTCTGGGTTATTTATCATCCACTGGTTTTCGCGCATGGATCTGCCAAAAATCCGAGTGGTACTGGATTGGGATTGTCCTGAGGATTTCAAGGCGTCACAAAGGTTTTTGGGTTTCGCCAACTACTACCGTAAGTTCATCAAAAACTTTTCGGTAGTGACCAAACCTCTGACGGATATGACCAGAAAAAGGACAGACTTTTCCAAATGGTCTAGTCTGGCCAGGGAGGCTTTTGATACCTTGAAGAAATGTTTTGCATCTGCACCGATTCTTATACAGCCTGACGTCACACAGCCATTTATTGTAGAAGTTGATGCATCTGAAGTGGGGGTTGGAGCTGTATTGTTGCAGGGTGCATCTCCTAATAAATGGCGTCCATGTGCATATTTTTCTAAGAAATTGTCATCCGCTGAGAAAAACTATGACATTGGTAATTGGGAACTCTTGGCATACGTGTGCATATTGGCATCCGGATGGACAGTGGCACTGTTAAGGGACATATCACCATGAGAGAAAAAAAAACATGCCACAGAAAAAAGTGTGGGAGCCATTAGAACCACCACTGACGCTGCTGGCAGCAACCGCTCAGTAGTAGTACCAAACGCAGGTCATACTTGGTCTCCTTTCCCTTTGGTAAACATATTAATTAAGAGAAAATGGAGGGCGTAATGGGATATATGTTATATCACTCGTCTCAATCACAGAAGAATGCTGAAGTCTGACAGCAAAACATTCAGCTTGCATCAGTGTTCTCCACCTCCCCTGACGCCATTACACTTATTGTTGTACATAACAGAGTTTCCATTCTGCAATGACACCTGTGTCTGTTCTCCTTCTTAGTCTCCTAACCCACAGCTCCCCCAGGGAGTAAAGAATATACTACACCAGAACAACTTCTTCCAGGTAATTTATTGAAAGAAATGAACAGCCAGCTTTTGTACTCAGATTCCATGGAGCAGGAGCAGATGGAGGACATGACTAACGCTAAGCTTGTTTTATGAGCAGTGGTGGTAGGAGGAATGGTAGTTGCAATGGTAGTAGCATCCTTAGCCAGGGCAAGTCTTTTGGTGGGATTTAGGCAGGTCGACAAGGAGCTTTGGTATTTTCCACATAGAGGCAACTATTAACTGAGTCATGGATAATGCTGATGATGATTGAGGATCAAATCGGGGTGCCAAGGAGGTGATGTCATCAGAGGGAACGTGTATTGGAGTTTGCATAAAAGAGTAGAATTGATGTCTAGCCAAAAGATTTTTTGGGTGTAGATCTGCTTGGTTTGTGCTAAACTCGGGAGTATGTCACATCGCATCTGTTGGTGTAAGAGGTTCAGGTTGTAACAGTGATTGAAAACTTTGGTGCTGGTCGTGACGATTCCTATATGTGGGCATCTCATGTGTGGGAATAAATTTCTGCATTGCAAGAGGACCAATTTATTGCAGTGTGCAGGATGTGCTGATGGAAATAAGCCATGTACTTGGCACACATTAACTAGGAACTACATCGCTCTGTCAGCGTATGAAAAGGGATGGGGAAAGCAAACTGACCATCAAGATAAGCAAGGCGAAAACTGTTATCCTCTTCCTAATGATCATCTTTTTGGTAACCTGTCTGCACTCGCAAGTAGTACCTTGTTGTTGTAATCAACTCCATTATCATGATCATCTACTGCTTTCCGTACTGTTCCACCAGTGCGTTGTTAGCCTTTTCTATGCCCAAGAAACATGCCTCCAGTTGTCCGCTTGGGTGGAAACTGAACTCCCACATGTCCAAGTTAGACAATCGATGCCAAACCAGCTGGACTGTCTGCCTTTTGCAAAAGAATACCATGTTCCCAGCTTTAATGGAAGATACCTAGCCACCATTATGTATAAATTTGAATAAAGATGTTTTGCCAGGTTTTTGACAGAAAATGCTAAACTTTTCACAGAACAAAACTTATCTTGTTCCGTGCATCAAATTTTCAATAGTCTCATGACTCTCACTTTCTTTGTAATTTTTGGTGAAATTAAAATTTATTGTACATCGAGCTGGGGTGACTAACTCCAGTAGCACGCTGCGTAGGGCTAGCACAAAGGGAAAATTTGTTCTAATTTATCACACAAAAATTCTTGGAATTCCGTAAATTAAGTTCATTATTAAAATTCTTAATTGTTGGTGAAATTGTTAATACGTTTTTGAGGCGGATGATGAGCTGTGTTTCCTGCTCAGTAAAGCTTTTACATAGACCGCTGTTGACCGCATACAGACTGTATGTAATGTGTATGGTACACTTAAAGGGGTATTCCCATCTCCAAGATCCTATTCCTATATGTAGTAGGTGTAATAATAATAATATTAGCAAATATCTCCAATTAGAAATGTAGTAGATTTTTTATGATTCACTATCTCTCTAACCTCATGTGCAGTCATCGCAGGACCTTAGGTATCCACGGTTACGACCACTAGCAACTAGCTTACTAACTGTGACTTTATCAGTGGACGTAACCATGGATACCTAAGGTCCTGTGCTGTGCACATGCTGCAGAAATTTCTGCTGCGGATTATCATTGCGGAAAAATCCGCAGCACAACCATTTCTTGTGCGTAATCGCCGTCATTGACTTGCATTGAACAGCATAACATCCGCATGCATACGTGTATGCATGCGGATGTTATGCGGTTCAATGCACGAATGGTGCCCGGGTCTGGAGAAGAGGAGACTCTCCTCCGGACCCGGGTAACTCTCCACCAGACCCGGGTACCATTAGTAAAAAATAAAAAAAAACATTATACTTACCTCTCCGGTGGCCCCCGGTCTCCTCTCCGATGGCTTTCTCTGTCATCGGTGACGTCATTTAGTCATGTGACGGTCAGGCGACCGCTGACGTCGGCGGTTGTGTGACCTGTCTGCTGACTAAATGACGTCAGCGCAGGTCCTTTCTGAACACCGCGGAACGCCGAGGACAGAGCATGCCACCGGAGAAGGAGATCGGGGGCCACCGGAGAGGTAAGTATAATGTTTTTTTTTTATTTTTTACGTTTTAATTCTTCTTTTTTTACTATTGATGCTGCATTTAAAGCACCAAAAGTTGGTCACACACTATAAATCAAAGCCAGTTGCATGGATTTATATTGTGTGACCAACTTGTCAAGCACTTTTCCAAGTGATGCTCAAAATCGCTTGGAAAAGCGCTTGAAAAAACGCATGCAGAAATGCATGCAAAAACGCTTGAAAAACTTATCCCTGGTAGAAAAACCGCATGTAAAATCCGCATGTGTTTTTTCTGCCAAGGAGATGAAGAAATGCTCAGGAAATTTCTGCTTCATTTCTGCATCGTGGGCACATAGCCTAACCTGTGTGCCTCTTAAATGCTATTTTCTCCTTCCCCCCATGACGGCACCACGAACAAGGACAGGAAACCTACAGATAAAAAGGGCGGTACCTCTCTCCCGCATCAGTTGGTTTCCTGTCATTGACGTGGAACTACAGAAAGAATGAAAGAAAGAAAAATAAAAGAATCAGAAAGAAGAATATAGACTTACCAGGCCCGGCCAGACCAGTTCAGAGAGCGGGGGTTCCCTTCCTCGGCTGGTGCTGTGCCCTGTAGCGCCACCGCTGAGGTCAGTGGGCCTCCAGGGTGGCAGGGAGATGCAGCGCAGGAGAAGACCGGAGCCGCTGCGTTCTCCAGTGGTGTCGGGGGCCCAGGTCGGTGAGTATGCCTGGGCTTCCGGGGGCCCATTGCAGAAGCGCACACGCTGAACGCCTTCCTGTGTGTCTGACGCGAGCCGCAGTGCACCACTGGGTGTCGGCGGTGCCCTCTGGAAGCGGCGCGTTTGAACGCGTGCGCGCGCGGGAACCCGGAGCACGTTATGCCCAGCAAGAGGAAGCGTTGGGGGGAGGGATGGACTCCCCTGTGGGGAGGGCGTCTCCCATGCTGGAGGTGCACAGCCAAGTAAACAAGTCAGGTGAGGGGGGGCGGAGCCCTACAGGGGTTAAAATGCTGGGAATGCACCAGGGAAGTGCTTCCTGGCACTCTGGCACCAGCTATGAGCGAGCAGGAGCTACAGGAGGTGCAGTCCCTGCACCCCCACTCACCACCACCTCCGCAACATGGGAAGCATGCGAAAGGACCCCCCCAGTGACCCTTCACGCCAGCACAGCCAAGGTGACGGTGGAAGCGGGCGGTCCTGCAGGTCTTCGCAACGCGGGAAGGACTCCAGCGTGGCGTCAACCTCGATGAAAGGCCCATCTACTGGAACGGGTTCCTCTTCAAATCCGGTATTCCCTCTTACAACGGGACGGTAAGTGATCTTCGTGAAAGCTCACTTGTAACTTGGGACCCCCCTCTCTCTTTTCTTTTCTCATCAGGGAAGGAAGAGTATGGGCAAGTCCAAACACAGGACCTACGCGTTTTGCGCAGAGGATCTGCCCACCACATGGGAAAAAAGACTATGCAACTCGTGTATTGAACAAACAATTTGCGAGGAGACCCATAAGTTCGCCTCAGAGCTCAGATCCCTGATTAAATCCCAGGTTGAGGATACCTTCAAGTCCCTGCAGAAGGGGGGGAAGAAACGAGAAAAAAACAGGAACCTATCCCCTGTATTGGGATCTAGCAGTTCGGACGGGGAGGTGGTAGACTCAGATTCGTCCTGCTTATCTTCGTCCTCGTCATCTTCTGAGGTTCGGGGTCGTAGCTGTTTCCCTATAGAGGGTACGGATAATTTAATTAAGGCAGTTAGGTCCACTATGGGGTTGGTAGATCCTCGCCCCAAGAAATCAGTCCTGGATATGATGTTCAGTGGCCTGGAACAAAAGAAAAGAAGATCTTTCCCTCTCAATGATAAAGTCCACTCCCTGATTAAGAGGGAATGGAAAAAGCCGGAAAGGAAGGGCTTGTTGTCACCTAAGAGAAAATACCCCTTTGAGGACCCGGTATGCTCCTTCTGGGAAAAGACACCAAAGTTAGACGTAGCCATAGCTAAAGCCTCTAAAAAAATTTCCCTGCCATTTGAAGACATGGGGGTGCTAAAGGACCCAATGGACAAAAAAGCGGACACCTTCCTAAAAGGAGCCTGGGAGGCTGCAGGGGGAGGGTTAAAACCCACAGTGGCAGCCACATGTACAGCCAGATCTTTAATGGTCTGGCTTGATCAACTAGAGGTGCAACTTAAGAACAAAACGTCAAGGGATAACATACTAGGCTCCATCCCAGTAATGAAGGGCGCAGCAGCTGTTTTGGCTGACGCATCAGCCAATTCCGTTAGGCTGGCAGCCAGGGCTGCGAGCTTCTCTAACGCGGCCAGGCGGGCCCTCTGGCTTAAATGCTGGCCGGGTGACCACCAAACAAAATCTAGGCTGTGTTCCATTCCTTGCAAGGGTGAGTTCCTATTCGGATCTACTCTGGATGATATCCTTGACAAGGCTGGGGATAACAAGAAACGCTTCCCGGTCCTCTCCGGTACTTCATACAGGAAGTCCTTTCGGAGCAGAAAATTTATGCTTAGAAAACCCCCCAAAGACCAGGATAGGTGGGAGGATAGGAAGAAAAAGGCCAAAGGGTTTATGTTTAACAGGCCCCCCAGCGACAACAGGAAACCCGCCCCATGAGAGTCAGCCCCAGGTGGGGGGGAAACTTCTTCATTTCCTCCCAGCCTGGGAAAAAATATCGAACAGCTCTTGGATTTTAGACCTGATAAAAACAGGGCTAAAATTCCATTTTCACTCCATTCCCTGTCCGAACTTCGTTGTAACCCCCATGAGGTCATCAGGGTTAGAACAACTAGCACTAGAACAAGAAATTCTAGGCCTATTAGGGAAAGCAGTCCTTCAAGAAGTCCCTGCACAGGATGAAGGCAAAGGATTCTAGTTCCCTCTGTTCCTCAGGAAAAAACAGACAGGACATTCAGGACAATTGTAAACCTAAACAAATTGAACAAATTTCTAAGGGTGCAAACCTTCAAGATGGAGTCAATAAAATCGTCAGTGAAATTGTTGTTCCCAGACTGTTTTATGGCTGTCCTGGATCTCAAGGACGCCTATTATCACGTCCCTATACACAGAGACTACCAGAAATTCCTGAGAGTAGCAATATCGCTAAAAGGAACAGTCAAACACTACCAATATACGGCCCTCCCCTTCGGTCTAGCGATAGCCCCAAGGGTTTTCACAAAAATAGTGGCAGAGGTAATGGCCCATCTGAGGGAGCAAAACATCCTTATCACCCCGTACCTGGACGATCTGCTAATAATAGGCAACTCTTTCAACCATTGCAAGGACCATCTAGCAAGGGTCATGGATTCCTTGACGAATTTAGGCTGGCTTCTGAACCTAAAAAAGTCCAGGTTGGAGCCCGAGCAAGTACAAGAGTATCTAGGCATCTTATTAGATTAGAGGAATCAGGAATGCCGTCTCCCGGCAGGGAAAATCCAGAATATGATAGCCCGGATATCTCGTGTGAAAGACCATCCCTCTATGAGTCTGCGGGGAGCAATGTCCCTTCTAGGTTCCATGACTGCTTGTATCCCGCGGGTCCATTGGGCTCAGTTGCATACCAGGGACTTGAAATGGGAAATCTTGGGGGCAGAAAAGTCACTAAAAGGGCGCTTAGAAGGTCGGCTAATTTTGTCATCAAAAACCTTGCTTTCCCTAACATGGTGGACGGAGGTGGACAGTTTAACCAGAGGCGTTCCATGGGCAATCTCAGTGTCGCAGGTAATAATTACAGATGCAAGCCCCAGGGGGTGGGGGGCTCACCTAAACGACCAAATAGCTCAGGGGGTCAGGTCAGAGGATTTGGAAGGGGTATCTTCCAACATGAAGGAACTTCTGGCAGTAAAATTCTCTCTCTCAAAATTCCTAAACATCCTACGGGGATACCATGTAAGAGTTTTTTCAGACAACAGGGTAGTAGTGGCATACTTAAATCGCCAGGAGGGGACCCGGTCCCATTCTCTACTACAGGTGTCAAAATCCATCCTCCAGTTAGCAGAGAACAATTTGGAGTCCCTGTCTGCACTCCACATAAAAGGGACAGAAAATATCACAGCAGACCTTCTGAGCAGGACCCAGCTGAGACAGGGCGAATGGGAGCTGAATCAGTTGGTGTTCAACCAACTCACAATATTATGGGGGAACCCTTCCATAGACCTATTCGCCAACTGGCAGAACAAAAAAGTGGACATATTCTACACAATCAACCCCAAGGGGAACCCAGCAGCATTAGATGCTTTCTCAATCCCATGGAACCACCAGCTAGCCTATGCCTTTCCTCCGATCGCTTTGATTCCGGCGGTTCTGAGGAAAGTCAGGGAAGACAAGTCAAGCATAATTCTGAATAATTCTGATAGCCCCCTTCTAGCCAAAGAGGCCCTGGTTTTCCTGGCTGAGGATAATGTCCACCTCCGACCCCTGGGTTCTTCCGGAAATTCCGGATCTCCTTTTCCAGGGACCGGTCCTCCACCCTCAGGTAGCAAATCTACACTTAACAGCCTGGATTTTGAGAGGGCGCTCTGAAGGGATAGAGGGTTTTCCCCGAATTTAATCTCCACTCTACTACAAAGTAGGAAACCCGTAACCACGAGACTTTACGGTAAAACCTGGAAAAAATTCCTCTCATTTGTGGGTTCGAAGGTACAAGGGGAGGCCCCCATTGCTTCCATCTTAGAGTTCCTTCAAAAGGGGTTGGAGCAGGGTCTGGCCACAAGCACTCTAAAGGTTCAGGTTGCGGCACTAGGAGCCCTATACAACTGCGACCTGGCCAGAAATAGGTGGATTTCTAGGTTCATCAAGGCATCACACAGGTCTAGGCCCATCCCCTCCCGGAATACTCCTCCTTGGGACTTAAATTTAGTTCTTTCAGCCCTAACCAAACATCCCTTGGAACCTTTAGCGGATGCATCTCTAAGAGTCCTATCTCTTAAGACGTCACTCTTAGTAGCCCTCACATCGGCACATAGAGTTAGCGACATACAAGCCTTATCAGCAGGGCCCCCCTTTACGCAATTTCTAGATGACAGGGTGACTCTTAGGTCTGACCCAGCATACCTTCCTAGGGTTTGATCACACTTCCATAGATCGCAGGAGGTCACCCTCCCTTCCTTTTGCCCAAATCCTAAAAACAGGGGGGAACAAGACCTACACACCTTAGATGTCAGAAGATGCATTATCCAGTACTTAGAGGCCACACGGGAGTATAGGAAGGACAGGTCTCTCTTTGTGTGCTTCCAGGGTCCTCGGAAGGGACAGAAAGCTTCCAAGGGCACACTGGCAAGGTGGATAAGAGACGCCATCTCCTTGGCATACTCAGCAAGCGGGGAGACCGCCCCGGAGGATTTAAAGGCTCACTCGACTAGGGCAGTGGCAGCCTCCTGGGCGGATGAAGCCTGCGCTTCAATTGAACAGATATGTAGAGCTGCAACCTGGTCTTCCCCTTCTACATTCTTTAAGCACTACCGGCTGGATCTAACCTCTTCTTCGGACCTTACCTTTGGTAGAAGGGTTCTGGAAGCGGTGGTCCCTCCCTAAACGACACTTCTCTGCAATTCTCTCTGTGGTGCTGTCATGGGGGAAGGAGAAAGACGTAGTTACTTACCGGTAACGGGATTTCTCAGAGCCCATGACGGCACCCGTACATTCCCTCCCGTCACGCATGGGTGTGCACATTTATTTGATACCTATATTTAGTCACGAGGTGTGTCTGATAAACTCCTTAAAAATGTTAAAATTTGTGTTACTAACCTGGGGGTCCTCTCTGTGCTCTGTAAACAACTGATGCGGGAGAGAGGTACCGCCCTTTTTATCTGTAGGTTTCCTGTCCTTGAAGGGCGGATCCCCTCTCTCCGTGGTGCCGCCATGGGCTCTGAGAAATCCCGTTACCGGTAAGTAACTACGTCTTTTTTTTTTTTAATAAACGAATGTTTCTACATTCGATAGTGAAAAGTGGAAGCAGAATACTACTAGGAAGTACATGCAGTACAACCTGGGGTAATTCCAAAAGGAGTGTCTATTGGTTCTTTTAATAATGGTGCTATTTTATTTGTGTAACTTTTCATTTGCTGCAAGATTATAGTTAATGTCAAAGGAGTTGTTCCTTCAGTACAACCCTTGGGCCTATACCCTCTTACATGGACATCATAGAGGGATGATCCCGTACTATGAGCTGGGACAGAGAGCCACTAAACAGCCAACCATGTAATTCTGCTTAGAGCAGTTGCCTCCTCAGATGCTTGCCAGGGCTGGAGCTGGATTATCTGATTAAAAGGTTTGTCTTTGATGAGACATTCCTTTGAAGAGATTTTTTTGCTCAACTTTAAACACAGGATTTGTCTTTTTGTAATACTGGATATATCAGTATAAGGTGCACGATAGACTAGAACCTTTTTCTGATGTAATTGTATTACAAAGCCTAAAAACAAATTGAGCATTGCACCTATACCAACATATGCTCTGGATCAATTTTTTTAGGTTTTTGTTTAGTTTTTTGTACTTGGTACAAAAAGGGATGTAGCTCCCCTTTTTGGGCTGTTCATTTTATTTATTTACCTTTCCAATGGTAGGTGTCTAAACAGTCGGGACCCAGGCCCTACTCTGCCATTTTCTATTTTTACGACTGCTGACATGTAGTGAGGTGAACTACAAGAGTTAGGTATCGTCCTGATTGGGTTATACACTTTGTCATGGTAGGATGGCTTTTACATTTTTTTGATCAAAACAATGTTAATTAAGTACCCCAAGTTATTTTCATGCACTATTACTATTTATTTACTTACTACAGGGCATTTGCTCATTTTGTTTTTATCTTAGGTTCTAATTGAATTACAAAGACCTGACCTGGGAGCCCTCCACCAGCAAACACTATTTATTTATTTTACTCACTTATATAGCGCCATTAATTCCACAGCGCTTTACAGACATTATTGGCACTGTCCCCATTGGGGCTCACAATCTATATTCCCTATGAATATGTCTTTGGAGTGTGGGAGGAAACTGGAGAACCCGGAGGAAACCCACACAAACACAGGGAGAACACACAAACTCCTTGCAGATCTTGTCCTTGGTGGGATTTGAACCCAGGACTCCAGTGCTGCAAGGCTGCAGTGCTAACCACTGAGCCCACCGTGCTCTATCTCTCACTTCCTCCTTCGGCTTCTCTCAGTGGTCTTCCGCACCCTCTCACAAAGATGGCCGCACACTGGACCTCATCTTCACCCACCTCTGTTCCCTATCTAACCTCTCTAACTCACCTCTCCCTTTTTCTGACCACAGCCTACTCACATTCTCTGCCCTCTCCTCTCCAGGTCCACAATCCCCACTCCACAAACTTGCATACCCTTGCAGAAATCTTAAACACCTCGACCTACACTCACTCTCTGAATCCCTCCTCCCTCTTACAGACATTAGTTCCTTACATGATGCAGATGCTGCTTCCGCTTTATAGAATACCAGAACAGCTGCAGCTCTCAATTTGGTCGCCCCCCCTCACACTAGAGGCAGTTACGGAGTTAAAAGTACCCCCTTGTGCCCTCACACCTTAGACAGTCTGTATTTTATGTAATTAAAGAGAACCTGCCACCTTGAGAAACACTATTTCTCTGCAGATATAGGGGTAAACTGCAGGTAAATGGCATTTAATCCCTGTGCAGCTGGCTTACTGGAGCAGCAGCTACAGGAAAGGAAAAAATTAAGTTATATTCTCCTTGTGGCCATTTGCTTGCAATTCGGGTCGTGCAGGGAGCAGTTGCAGTCAACGCTCATTATACAGCCTACTTATCACACACACACTGCACACACATACAGCCGAGTAGCTGTCAATCAAAGTGCAGAGGCGTGATTGTAGCACGCTTACTATAGTGAATGTTGACAGTAGCGGCTCCCCGCACTGCCCCAATAACTAGAAGCGAGCAGCTGCAGGGAGAATGTAACTTTGTCTTCTCCCTGTAGCTGCTGCTCCAGTAAGCCGGTTACGCAAGGTTTAAATGCTATGTACATGCAGAATACCATTATATCTGCAGGTGAATAGTGTATCTCGAAGTGACAGGTTCCCTTTATTGTTGTCTATTATTTGCTGATGAAAGTAGAAATGAGAAGTTCACCTTTCATCAACCGATAATAGATAACCTTGTAAAAAGTATTCCAGCCAGAGAGCTGCAGGTAGTGAGAGAGATTCCCAGCCTCAGCCTAATTGCTGCTATTTAAACCTTGTGTTTTAGTAACTGTGTAAGAAAGTCATCAGTGAAGTTGTATGTCAGACGTTTCTATATAGCGGTCCAAGATGGGACCACAATGCACTGACTGGCCGGCGCGTACATGACCACTTTATAGAAGTATATGAAGCTGTAACGCTCAGATCAGGAGACCCACCGACCAGTCAGTGCATTGCGGCCCGATCTCGGACCGATTTATACAGACGACTGAATGCACCCTAAATATTTATATGTCACAGTGTGTATATGTGTCTATAACTGTGTCCAATTATGTGTACCACACTGTGTATATACAATGTTTAGTTAGATGATATATTCTAAAGTACTATCCAAATAAATGCCAGGACTTGGAGCATCATCAGATTCCTTTCCCTATCATAATAGGTAGATTTGTGAGTACAATTTTTCCTCCAGGGTACTATATATAAATCACAAAATTACGCTATAATAACATTTATATTATTTATTTAACAACCAATCATTATATTTATTTTATTTTATAAAAACAGATTCAGAACCCATTAAAATAAATAGTTGGTTGCATAATTTGATTTAGACTTAAATAACAGAAAACAACTACTTTTATTATTCACCAACATGCCATTTACAAAAGAAGAAAATAAATATTCATATGTTTGCTATACAGATTCATCCCATTAATCTTGTCATCAGGCCAGCACATCGATGTGTTCTGAGTGATCTAGTCCAGCTTAAAACTCATCTTGTGTCATGTAGCAAAAGAAAGACGTTTCCTGCGTAATTTCGTCCATTATTTCAGTTCTGCAGTGAGAAGAAATAGTAACCAAGTTCCTTTACATTCTGGTCTCTTCTAATGGCCGACTCATGAAATCCTGAATTGCTTGATGCAAGGGTAGCCACTTGTTTATTGATATCTTCAGAGCTGTAATCCAGCTGGTAAAATAATAATTTACATTATTGCTATAGAAGAAGACAAGATGACATGTAACAGTTTATGAATTAAACTACAGGTTGGCTGTCTTTTCGATACATACATTTTCAGACAAGAGTAAACATAAATAAAAGGAGGCACTAAAGCAAGTTCTCTTACACCACATCACTCGAGGGTCTGGAACACGTTGCCTCCTGTTCCTCCCATGCCTTGCTAGTTTTCACATCTATCGTTTGATTCTGCTGTGGTATCTGTCTATTGGAGGGACCTTGTGCAGGTTCACCATGCTGACTTAGAGACCTGAATGATCGAACCTCAGCTGTGCCTACAGACATGGCCAAAAATTCTGAAACAGACACAAATTTTGGTTTTCACAAACTTTGCAGCTTCATTTAGATTTTTAGTGGAATATTTCAATGGTCACTGAAGTAAAATTATAAACATTTTATAAGTTTTTACATTTTTATTGACAAATGCATCAAGTTTATGCAAAGACTCAATATTTACACTGTTGACCCTTATTTTTCAAAACTTTTGCAATGCGCCATGGCTGCTGGATCAGCTTGTGGACCATGTACTGGCTGATTGCAACCCATTCTTGCATAATTAGTGCAGAATAATTACAGATGTCCCAAACAGTCTGAAGGGGACTTCATCAAAGAAAATAACTTTACTGAAAACAAGGATTATCTGAAACAAGGATTATCCAGAGATCCAGAGAAGAAAAGGTCAGCACTACCATGAATCTTATGTCATGCCAACAGTACAGCATCCTGAGAACATTCATGTGTGGGGTTATGTTTCTTCCAAGGAAGTGGGATCACTCACAATTTTGCCTAAGAACACTGCGATGAATAATGAATGGTATCTAAACATCCTCTAAGAGCAACTTCTTCCAATGATCCAGAAGCAATTTGGTGATGAACAATGTTTTCTGCAGCATGATGAAGACCATCTCATAAGGTAAAAGTGACAACTAAGTGGCTCGGTGAGGAAAATATTGACATTTTGGCTCCATGGTCCGGAAACTCCCCAGACCTAAACCCCATTGAGAACCTGTGATCAATCCTCAAAACAAAAACAAAGAAATTGTGATAAACTCTGTGAGGAGCTGCCCACTTAAAGACTAAGAGACTTTTCCAGCACGGAGCACCGTTTCCGTCGATATTATTATTTTGTTTCATTACAGATTTGCTGGCTGTGTTTTATTAATGTTCTGGTTGCTCTCCAGTTTAGGTACACTAATTTTACTTGTAAAGTGTCCAGCATTCCAGTAATCTCATCAGTATCTCAGGAGCCTTAAACCATTGTGTAAACAGTGAATAAGCCCATTGTGAGAGTGTTGATTTTAGACACAGTGGAGCTGTCACCACAGGGAGTCTTACATGCAGTCTCAGGTGAAGGCCCCTGGAACATTCTTCATTGTTTGAGGTGAAAAGTAAATGCTTAAGGCGGAGGGTGTCATCACTCTGACCTATGAGGGGGCTTAGCCCAGAGAGGGAGAATGACATGTCTTAGTGACGAGTTGGTGGAAGGACGCCGAAGGGAGAGGATCTATAGCTGTGGACATGGAGCTGATGGGTGGCTTATGGATTGTGGGAGATCAGTTACCGACTAAGCTGGATAAACGTGCTACAGTTGTGGATATGTCGTTTGGATTTAAACTTTCTTAAAGGACTGTTGCTACTGGATACCTGTGCTTCAATCGTTTTGTCTGTCGTCTGGAGGATCGTGGACTGTGGCTACAGACTATACTGGCTGGAGATACGAAATCTGTGGACCAACCAAAAGTTGGTAGACAGTGAGTATGGCCTGATACAAAGTCAGTGGAACTACTGATCCCAGTACTTGGGAACTTGAGGACTGAGAGAACTGTATTTTGGCCATTTACCTGGAATTGCTGTATTACCATGGATGTGATTAATAAAATATTGTTGCATCGGTAACCTCCCTAGGTGATTACTTACAACCCACAACCTCAGATCTTCACCAACTCCAAGCGATGGTTAGGCAAGAATGGTTTGCCATCAGTCAAGATTTTTTTTCAAGAAACGGATATCCAGCTGCCAGGGCGAATTGCAGTAGACTTTAAAAATAAGGGTTAACACTGTAAATATTGAGTCTTTGTATAAACTTGACGTATTTGTCAATAAAAGTTGAAATACTTATGAAATGTTTAAGTAACCATAGAAACATCTGATTAAAAGATCTAAAAACACTGAAGCAGCAAACATTATGAAAAACAAAATTTGTGTCAGTCTCAAAACTTTTTGGCACGTCCATGAACCCCGAACACTGCTGCGTGGGACTTCTTCTATGCTATGTACATCCTTGATTGGAAGTGAATATCTAACTTTAGATTACCAATTTTTAGGTACAAAATTTTGTGCTGCTTAATTTCTTGCTTCTAATTTCAGTAGCTGTTTATTTCTTGATAGCAATAGAATTTAGTTTTTTTTCTGACACAAAGCTCCAAGTCCCAAATTTAGTTAGCCCCTAAACTTCTTCTACTAATAATATTCAAAGATGGAAATAAAGTGCTTTTCTGGAGATGCCTACAAAATGTGTGATTCCATTATGTATTCCAGCTTAATTGGCGTATTAATTATTTTGGGCTGCTGTGAGAAACTGTTAAAGCAGATGTTTAATATTTTGGAGTCAGATTTGCTCTACTATGAATCCAAACAGCAAGAATATTAGGACTTTTGGCTAATGGTATGTTCACACTGGATTTTCTGTTGCATTCTTCTGGATATACCATCCACAGTGTATTACAGTATATTTTACCAAATCACATTCACGCAATTACTAAGAAAAAACAGCACAGAAATTGACCAGTGGTGCAGATTTTAAAGGGTTATTGCCTTTCAGAAAGTTCGGATCTTTGGGTAGTTTGTTATTAAAAAAAATAAAAAAAAACACTTTACTCACCCTCTCTGGATCTGCTACTCCCAGTATCGGATATTGGCTGCAACTGTGACAGCCAATCAGGGAGGTCTGCGGCTGTGAGTGGGGCGTTCTGTCTACACGGGAAAGACGCTAAGCTCAATGATTGGCTGCCGCACTGTCAAGGTGACATCAGCGCGGCAGCTGTGGAAAGTCAGTGCTTGACCTGCGGAGGGTTAGTAAAACAAAATTTGTTTCTTCAGAGAAAACTGCCCCTGACAACCTGAATTTTCTAAAAGCGGACAACTCCTTTAAATCTTCAGGCTGTCAATAGTAGCTGAGAATTTTCAGAGTGGATTTCATCCATTGCAAAGCATATCTGCATCAAAATCCATGTAAAATCTCCTAGAACTTATTTCAAAATCTGTAATTTTTTCTTCCACTGGGACTACATCACGTAGGTATTAATGAATACAGTGAGCTCAAATTATGAGCTTGCTGTATTCATAATGGGAGCACTTTCTTTGCCTTTCCCCACCTTTCGTCATTGATTGACATGCTGCGGTGTATACTTTGACGTATTCCTGCCCATGATGCCCATGAATCAACATTGAAGTTAGACAAGACAATCCTCTTAAATCGGGTCTTGTCCAATGTAGACTGATAAATCCACTGTATTCTGTGATAGGAGCGGACCTGTCTCCAAACCACAATGCGCCCACAATCAAAACCGTGTAATTTGGTGACAGATTTGCTTTAATGGCTGCAGCTGGTGTATGCCACTCACCGTTTGTTCTCCGCTGCGTTTCCTGCGCTGAGATAAAATGTCTTAAACTCTTCAGACGGGGGTCTTAGTTCTATAATGCAGCGACGGGAGTTCAATGATTGCTCGCTGACCGTATATCCTTGCAGATAGATGCCACCTTTAAATTAGAAGGGGAGAATCAACGACAAGAATTAAATGATGCCTATGGAATAGATGGCGTAGAGAAATCCTGTGCCACTACCTGTGAGCTATTGTATAAAGACTAATAACAATATACAGTCAAGGCTGAAAGTGTTGGCACCCTTGTAATTGTTCCAGAAAATGAAGTATTTCTCCCAGAAAATTATTTAATTGTTTGAGTGTAATACAAAGTGAGTATCTGGCGATACCTCTAAATTACGCAGGTTCGGTGTGTGGATGATGAATCCTGGGATCCTAGTAAAAGGCTGGGGGCAGAAGAGAAAGAATCTGTAGATCGGCAAGAGTAAGAAGGGAGCTTTTGTGTAAGAATCAGGCTGTAGAGGGTCATCTGAGGCTGGCACACAGAGCTCTCTAGGGTTTTAAGGACATTAATGAGGAAAAGCAGACAACTTTCTATGCAAAATAAAATGCCCTATCACCTGGCTCCAAAGTGTAAAAAGTAGCTTGCATACCAGTATCATCTTCCCACCCTGCTCAACATCTTATGCACAACAGCTAGAACATCTTGGGTCGTACAGCCAACACTTCATGTCTTTTCTTGCTACAACATTCATTAAAAGATAAGCATTACCAAGAGCGCTTTTTGAGCGAATGCTGGAGTAGAAATACAAGCAGCCATCCTTCAGGATACAGTAATGCTCTATCCAAGTGTCCTTGTTTCTGTCCATCTGATGCAGGAGACCTAAACATTCTGGGTTCTTGATTGCGAGAGGAGGAAGGGAAATATTGTGCATGGTGACGTCAACCCACACGTGGTTCTGTAAAAGTGATGAAAGGAAACAGTGACAACATGTTGAATAAAATATTATTTTCTTGCCCTCTCTATAGACCATTAGGTTGTTTCTTTGTGTGTTTATTTTTTTACAAAATCTTAAATAGAATCTACACCTCTGAAAGTCTGATATCCATGGGTGTAACTAGTGACTCGTTATGAATAACTCCAATATTCTAACCTTCCCACTTAACATAAATCGATGTAAAACTTAAAGGGTCCTGCTTTCTTTGGGACAGATTTTTTAATGTTATTGTTGTCACAATCTAACACGACAAACCAAACAGCTGATTGAGGAGGCCATGACATTTGGCAAAATCTGCGCCTTTTATTGTATACCAGTGATAGCTCCATACGTGTTGAAGTGGCTGTCCCTGGAATTGCAACTCAGTCCCATTAATTTGAGAGGTACTGAGCTTCAGAGGGCTACAGTAGTAGACATAGTCACTACAACATATATGGAGTTGTTCTTGGCTGGAGTGCCACAGGTCCTTCAATCAATTGACTGGTGTGGTGCCAGGAGTTGGTCCCCAAGAGATCCTAAAAATAGGTCATCAACCTGAACCCCAGTAAGCATGAAATAGAGTGTCATGGGTGTGTCAGAAGTGACAGACAGTCGCCCAGCAGTTGGTTGCAGGAGATCTCTTCGTTTGGCATTACAGACACCTTCTTAGAAGCTGTCTCTCTAGGACCCAGCAGCTACCTTCCTCTTGCTAATTAACATCCTGGCCTGGGTGTATAAATATCTGCTGTTTGCTAGAGGGAGGTGCCGGTGATACTCATATGACCCCTGGTGAAGGCTTGGAGAACGTGCATTACTTCTTCCTCTCTGGTGCTAAGAGGACGTGTGTTCATCTCTTTGAAGTCGACTAAAGCTAAGCTATCTTCCCTTGTTTGTTCCCCCTTGTCGTCTTTAGTTGTCAGTGGGGATTGACTAGCGCTCATCCCCTCCCTTCCCTAGCCAGGGCCAATCGCCAGGGAAAGACAGGGCGAGGTTCCTGTGCAGCGATTGGTGTGGAACCAATATTGGGACGTTAGGGGAGACAGGGTGATTATAAGGTCAGCCTAGGAGGTCTCCACTACCACCTTTCTCTAGAGTCTGGGCCCCCTTTTCCCCCTTCCCTTCGTGTTGCACTTAGTCTTTCCTACACCTTGCGTGACATAGAGATGGTTTCCCTCATTACAAACAGATGTTGTATTGTTTTATTCTGAAATGCTGTGGTATTTCAGAATAAAACATAGTTTAAAGCGTAAGCATAATTTTAAATTTTATTTTATAATCAATAGTACACATGAAATTTGCTGCTTTCTCCTCCTGGACTGATCTTTCATTATAAATTCAGGGGTAAAGGCTAAAAAATCTGTATTTAGTGAAGACAGATTTTTCCATTACTGAGATAGAGGATGACTACAGATGAACGGATCAGGAAAGATTTGTCGGTTCACGCAAATTTTCCTGGGAAATTTGATTAACAGAGAAGTTATTCTCTGCAAATGTAATGTCCCTGATTATACTCTGGGGTCTTTGCAAACCCCAGAGCTTAATAAACATAAGATTTAAATAATAAATACAATCCTTATACTCACCTTACCACTCAGCTCTCCAGCCCCTTCATTGCTCTCAGTCAGCCGTCTGGTCCTCACCGCATCTTCTGATCTTCACCACAAGTGCTGAAATCCCCAGGTCTCTCACGTTAGGCTGGGGCTTCCGGCTCTGATAAGGGTTCTGTGCAAGCATGCTAAATGTCAACAAACATCATGACGTCACAACATGTCGTGATCTTGCATGTGCATACGCAGAACCCTCCCATAAGAGCCGGAAGTCCAGGCTCAGTGTGTGAGGCCTGGGGATAACAGCGCTCGCTGCGAAGATCAGCAGATGCGACGAGGACTGGATAGGTGATTGTGAGGAACAGAGGGGCTGGAGAGATGAGCGATAAGGTGAGTTTAAAAAAAATATTTTTTTTACTTTTTAACCTTTTGATGTCCCTTTTCGATTCAGAAAAATGACGGCCAACAGCCACTGTTCTGGCAGTGCAAATATATGTAGAGTTCAAGTAGAATTCAATTTCAACATATTTGCTCATCTCTAGACATAACAGTTAGTATTTTTATAATTCTATGGAGAGGGGAGAAATGAGGAGCTAGAGACAAACGCATACATTTTGCTGCAAGTTCTCTTGCCATCTTCTAGCTCAATATTGGAAAAATCTATATTCATTACAGACAGATTTTTGAGAATGAATGAAACAGATTTCTTTAATAAGATATGTTACAAATTTTCTTATTTTCATGTGCACTATTGATCTCTGAAAAAAAATAAAGAAACTAAAGAAAGAAATAAAGAAATAAAACGATGGTTAAGATTTAAATATGAGCCAGGATCAAGGAGAAGAGTCGTTTGGCAGCCTCCTCTGGCTTCTCCCAGGCTTGCACAGCTTGATTGTCAGGTCTCTTGCTATTTGTATATGGAGACACCTTGACTTAAATATCAAGTTTTAGACCGTCCCTCTACAGTTTCCTCATTTAACAACAGTGGGTATTGTTTTGTAGTTTGCAAGGTGAAACACATATTTGGTCATGGTATGGTAGCTATGTTTAATAGAAAAACATAGGGAGCGGTCACCACCCACACAGTATGTAAAAATAGGTGATACAACCCCATATAGCAAACTAAGCACTTATAACACAGAAAAAATAAGAGGCAGCTATATAGAATGGGTCCAGCACATTGACTAAAAATGTATTTAGTTTATTAAGTAAACCAAATAATTCACTAAACACAGAAAATACCATTAAAATATTGAATACTTAATACAAGACCCAAAAAATCCCACAAAAATACCACGTAAGGTGGCAAACCCCCTAGCATAGAAAATATAATGTATTACATATCATATAAAGTGCCAAAGTGCAAAAAAGAATCTGTGCAATGCATGATAATCCAAAGTAGTAAAGTAACCAAAGTATATCAATAAATAATACAGCAATAGATTACAAAATATTTGAATAAATAAAAATATTACCAAATGAATACTACAAAAACAAGGAGGGATGCCAAAGGAGAATAAGGGGGTATTGTGACAATATTTTGTCCTGGTATGAAGGTATTAGTCATGATATGATAGTGATGTTTGATCATCGCATAACACTTTTCAGTCACTGTATGAAAGTAATATTTGGTCATGGTGTGGAAATATTTTTCAGTCACTGTATGATGAGAGGATTATGGAATGACATTAATTCAGTCATGTTATAACTGTGTGACAAGGTAGTGGTATTCACCAAGATATCATTGAAGGTATAATAATAAGGCTTTAACATACAGTAGTATAGCACTATTATTTATTTGTGGTATGGTGGTAGTATTTAATCATACAACAGAAGTATTATTGAGTTACTGTTGTAAAGTATTATTTGGCCATATGAGTATGATATAGAATAGAATATTTGATCATGATATATCATGATGGGAAAACTATTTGGTGACAGAGCTAACATGGGACACATGGGGTGAAATATTGGGCTGCCATGTGAATTGTTACATTTTAGCTCACTGGGAGACCACAAATACCCTTGCACAACACTGCCCTTTTCCCCAAGGTTTCATAACTTTTAATAGTCTGGTATTGCCCTGATTTTAAGTCTTATAAACCCAATAAAATAACAGTATGGCGTTTCAATAAAGCATTTATGTTTTTGGTGGTCTTTTTCTGTAATAAATCCAAGCACTACCTGTTATATCCCTTGGAAAAATTGGGGGTCACTGCTGTAAATCAGACTTGTTTCAAAGGAAAACATAGATCCTCTCATTCATATGACCGGCAGCTTGATTTCCCCATCGGATCATACATTTAGGCCCTGGTCCCACTATCAGTATTTGGTCAGTATTTGGTCAGTATTTTTTCTCAGGAGTAGGAGACAAAACCAGGAGTGGGTGATAAATGCAGAATTGGTGACTTGTTTCTATTATACCTTTTCTCTGATTGTTCCTCACCTGTTTTTGGCTCCCACTCCTGAGAAAAAATACTGACCAAATACTGATAGTGGGGCCGTGGCCTTATAGTATTTCTCTGGATCATTTTGTTTCTTACCTGATTAAGGGGATGTATTGCTTTATCCATAGCTTCCAGCCACCTAGAACATGAGATACATGATGAGACCTCTCATTAGATGCATCTGCTGTATAGTGCCATAACATGATGTACAATATAAAGCTAAATGTGGATTCAATATAACTTTTGATTGGTTGAGTTTGAACTTTCTGTTACTTCTTAGCCAGTCTTGTAAATTATATTTCTATATACATCTCTAGAATAAAGTATGGGATTCTTGACATTGTTAGTACAAGTTGGGGAACCTGCAATAAATATCTACCTTTTCATCTCTTGGTTGGATGTGGCACAAAAATAGAATATCCGGTTTCCAGATTGTGGGACACATCTAAAGACAAATGGTTTCCCCAGCGTAGTATCAATGCCAATTTCAGAGCCTTCTAATTTGGTCACCTCAAGTGGACGGCATTTTCCTTCATCCTGCATTGGAATAAGAATTAATACGCTGTCATTTTGAAGTAAAATGACAAACATCATGTGGTATTTTAACACCTTTTTTTTCCGTTCCTCAGTGTATGTGCTGATGATCCAACCTATCTTTGTGTTGCGTGACATCAAATCTCAGAAAGGTCACGTGACAAAAACATTTGTGCGACCTGTCTGTGACTTGCTATCGGCAACTATTTTAGAGCTCTGATTTTGTCACTGACAGCTTGGGGCCCCTGTGCAAGAAATGTGTCTGTGCCCCCATCCCTGCCCGGCACACCGGTTATAATGAGGACAATCTGGCCACGGGACCCCCGGAGCCTCAGGCTTCGAGCAATAGGCTAGATTTTCCTCACTATTACTGCCCTGACAACTAGAGAGTCAGTTATGTTGGTGGATAGGACACTGCAAGACGTGGCTGACACTCTAGTTGGCACATGACAGCAAGTGTGCAAAGCGCATCCTCGTTCCTCGTGGTTATGTGATTACTGCTGGAACCAGCAGAGCCCAACCATGTAGATATCATATTAACTTGTATATCTGGTATCCATACCATCTGGTAGCATACAACAAATAAAAGTATGGAATAATGTAGTAGACTGCACGAGTCCATACAATGGTATCCTGTAAAAGACGTACTTAAAACATTTACTTTTTTTTTTATTGTGCAGGCAACTGTTTAACCTATGCATCATGGTGTACACGCTGAACAAAGGCCAAAAAAAATCAAGTTATGCCCAATCCCAATGATATGGATAACTTACTGATTGTTGGGGGACTGACCACTGGGCCCCCCAGCGATCCTAAGAGCAGGACTCTGCAGCTCAGCCATCAATGGATTGAAAGTGCGCAAGCTTGACTTCTGCTCTATTCATTGTCTATGGAACTGAAGGAAATAGCTGAGCACAGCACTCAGCAGCTCTATAGAATAGAGCAGAGGCCAAGCATGCACAACTCTGCTCCATTCAGGACAAGACTACAAAGTCCTGTTCTCGTAATATTTGGGGGACCCAGCAGTCGAATCCCCAGTAATCAGCAAGTTGTCCCCGATCCTATGGATCAGGATAACTTGATTATTTCATGGATAATCCTTTAAAGAGCCAGGTTGATTCTCCTATTCTTTAAAAATTACAGTATCATACATGAACCAAAAAAAAATATGTTCATACAGACACACACACAGTGGCTTGCGAAAGTATTCACCCCACTTGGCTTTTTACCTATTTTGTTACATTACAACCTGTGTTTAAATATTTTTGTAATCCGATTTATGTGTGATGCATCAGTACTAAATAGTCTAAGTTGGTGAAGTGAGAAAAATATAGGCATAAATTAAATGTATGGGATCAAATAACTAAGAATTGGCATGTGTATATGTATTCACCCCTTTTGAGATGAAGCCCCTAAAAATTTCTGGTGCAAGCAATTACCTTCATAAGTCACATGCTTAGGGAAAGGAAGTCCGCCTGTGTGCAATCTAAGTGTCACATGGTCTGTCAGTATATACACACCTTTTCTGGAAGGCCACACAGGCAGCAACACTGTTAAGCAAAAGGCACCACTAATCAAACAACACCATGAAGACCAAGGAGATCTCCAAACAAGTCAGGGACAAAGTTGTTGAGAAATACAAGTCAGGGTTGGGTTATAAAAAAATCTCCCAATTTCTGATGATCCCCCGGAGCACCATCAAATAGAAAGAACATGGTACCACAACAAACCTACCAAGAGAGGGCCGCCCACCAAAACTCTCAGCCCGGTAAGGAGGGCATTAATTAGAGAGGCAGCACAGATACCAAAGGTAACCCAGAAGGAGCTGTAGAGACTGGAGTATCTGTCCATATGACAACAATAAGCCTTACAGTTTGCCAAAAGGCAAGTGGGAAACTCCCCAAATATATGGAGGAAGGTGCTGTGGTCAGATGAGACCAAAATTTTACTTTTTGGCCACTAAGGTAAACTCTATGTCTGGCAACAAACCAACACAGCTCATCACCCCAAGAACACCATCCCCATGGTGAAACATGGTGGCAGCATCATTCTGTATGGATGTTTCTCTACAGCAAGGACAGGGAAAATGGTCCGATTCGCGGGTAAGATAGATGGTGCGAAACATAGGGATATTCTTGAGCAAAACCTGTTTCAGCCTGTCAGTGATTTTGGACTGGGACGGAGGTTCACCTTCCAACAAGACAATGACCCAAAGCATACTGCTAAAACAACACTCGAGAGGTTTAACTGGAAACGTCTAAATGTTTTGGAGTGGCCTAATCAAAGCCCAGACCTTAATCCAATTGAGAATCTGTGGTCAGACTTGAAGATTGCTGTTCATCAGAGGAAACCATCTAGCTTGAAGGAGCTGGAGTAGCCTTGAGGAATGGGGAAAAAGCCCAGTGGCAAGATGTGGAACGCTCATAGAGACTTATCCAAAGCGACATGCAGCTGTCATTGCCTCTAAATGAGGCTCTACAAAGTACTGACTTTATGGGGTGAATATTTATGCACACTAAAGTTTTCAATTATTTTGTCCCATTTGTTATTTGCTTCACAAAAAAAGAAAACCAAATGTTCACAGTTGTAGGCATGTTCCTTACATGAACTGATGCAAACCCTCAAAAAAACATTGAAATTCCAGGTTGTGGCAAAACATGAAAAATACCACTATGGGCAATATGCCCCTGCCTGCAAGGGCCCCCTCCATCTCCGGACGCCTCTGCAAGTGCACCGGTGGTATGTCCGCCCCTGGATTCTGCAGTAAATAAAACAGCCAAGTTGCAGACAAGTTACATGTCGAGTGCGATTGGCACTGAAGCTTATGGCAAGTGTGTCGCTTACAACTTGCAACCAGCGACAGAAAATTCAATTTAACACATTTAGATTTGTGTCGTAGTATATTGTAGGTTGCAGTAACACACCATAGGAAATCAATACATTTAATGTTGCAATGTGTTGCTGCGATTTCAGTGTCGCGCCACACGTCACCCTGTAACCTTAGCCTATATCTCACACAATGAGAAACCTGTTCTAAGCTATTGTGGGGCATGTTTTTCTTTCTCCAGTGTGTTGCCTGCTTATGATTGGTTAGCATCATACAGAAAGAAGAAGTTCATGTCCCAGTGAAAACTAACTGATAACACCCACTTTGACTTAATAAAAGTTAACTCATTAGGTGGCAAATACTTTGCTAATATCTTTGCAATGGAGAGGCGAAAAAAAATTATCCTGGTTTGTAGTCGCTATTACATTGTGTAGCCAGTTCAACATCAAAACTTGGTGAAAGGTTCTTTTTAAGTGACGGTGAATATGAATTGGCATGATTCACATACAGATGAGGCAATGCAAAGTTCAACTGTGTATGTGGTAGAGGCAAAAGAGAAAACTCAGGACATACTGTAGGCACTTTCAGAGATAGAACTTTACTGAAACATATGATGCGGCAGTAGTGGGAGAAATGATGGGAGCTGCCTCCAATCTTTTTGTGTCTTTGGATGAGGCAATTGCTGTTCTTCCTAGTGAACTCACTGCTCGGTGCCTGTAATTCTGGATGAATTAAAGAAAAATAGCATTTACAGCGCGCTGTTTCTCTGACATGTAATGAATGGTTCCTTTTAAAAATTGTACAGTTAGACATCTTCTTTTATTCGTAGATAAAAAGTAATGAACAATCACAGCAAACCAGGTTTCGAATAAAAGAAGAAGTCTAACTGCACAATTCTCAATAGGAACCATTCATTACCTGTCGAAGAGACAGTGAGCTCTAAATCCTAATATTTTTCTTTAACTCAATGCAAAGTTCAATGGTCTTATGGCACCATGATGTCTATCCACAGTTATTCTCTAATTTAAGGAAGCCTAGAGTCAGTGACTCCTTGATTGGCCCTCTCTGCAGTGTTAACGCTCCTCAGATGCCAGGAGCATGGACACTTTATGGACACTTTCTGTTGTGGGCAAATCTGCTCATCTTAGCTGGGACCCTTCTAGTAAAGCCCAATCACCTTTTTCTCTTACCACTAGCACACACTTCACTGGCCCTCGCCGTATAAGTCTGTAATGGCAATTGGGCATGCTCCTTTGCTTAAGATCGGTCCAATGGACTAACATATCTTCATCATTGTTGCTCTGGTAGATGAATCTATATCTCTCGTGAGCATCAATTACTTCACGTTTTAAACAAACAGCTTGGATACTCATCTCTGGCAGCTTGGATACCAACATTGCCTTGAGTACGGGTTTGCACTGTTCTGCCCTACCGAAGGGTTCTTCTCATTTAACAGTTGCTGTTCACTCACTCTCTGTAGTCCTTGGGGACCAGAAATTTCCTGACAAGATGTAGAACATGATCCAAGTTTGTCCAATGGTGGGCAATCATTACTCTTCTTTTAGGAAGCCCATAATATATTTGCAATTGTCCCAAGAAATACTCCCTGACTCTCACTGTTTTGACTATCTGACAAGCCTGGCTGTGGCTGTCACAAACTTCACCCAAGTACTTGCAACAAGGTTGTTGCTCCCTCATTATGAGTGTAACAGAATATAACTCAGACTGGCCAAATACTTTAGTTGTTCAACTCAGCAATATAGTTCAAATACTTCTCAGTTTAATCTTCTTATAGATATGCACACAGGACAAGACACCAATGGGATACCCAATAATTTACTGAAATCTTTTCAGGTGGAAAAAGAAAAATAAAGAACAAAAATATTGTGGTCACATAAATATGCATATCATTAAACTAATATTTTGTATGAAGTACCCTTTAAATTTATGACAGCATTCAGTCTTTTTGGGTAGGAGTATCAGCATGACACATCTAAAATTGGCAAACTTTGCCCATTCTTCATTGTAGTAGTGCTCAAAAGCTGTCAGATTGGAGGGCATTTCCTGTGTACAGTGCCCTCTTCAGGTCAACTCACAGACTTTCAATTAGGTTCAGCTCTGGGCTTTGAAAACTCCAAAACTTTGATCTTCTTTTGGAGATGACATTCTTTTGTTGATTTGGACTTATGCTTAGGTTCCTTGTACTGAAAGATGAAATTCCTCTTCATCTTCAGCTTTTTAGCAAAGACCTGAAGGTTTTGTTGCAAAATTTACTGATATTTGGAATTGTTCATAATTCCATCCACCTTGACTAAAGCCCCAGTTCCGAAAAAAAGCAGCCCCAAAGACTAATACTGCCTCCTCTATGATCCACTGTGGTTATGGTCTCATTAGACCATAACAGCTTTTCCCACATCCTTTTAGAAGACTTGATATAGGTTTTGTCAAAACATAGCCAGACTTGGATTTTCTTTGTAAGGAAGGCTTCCATAATGCCACCCTACCACACAGGCCAGACATGGAGTACACAACCAGTACTTGCCAGAAATTTCTGCCGCTCCTTTGACTTTGCTGTAGGCCTCTTGGAAGCCTCCTGGACCAATTTTCGTCTTGTCTTTTCAACAATTTTTAAGGGACGTCCAATTTTAGGTATTGTCACTGTTGTGCCAAATTGAAGCCACTTCTTGATAATAGTCTTCACAGTGTTCCATGATATATCCAATGCTTTTGAAATTATTTTTAACTTTTTTCTAACTGAAACTTTCAGCAATTAGATCCCTTTGCTTTGTTGCAAACTGTTTACAGACCATGGCTTTTGCTGTAAAATACAGCTAAGAAAATGTCAGAAAAATCTTACCAGAGCAGGTAAACTTCATATTGGGTTAATCAAAATCACTATAAATAATGATAGCTGTGTACTGACTACTATTTAACATAAGCTTAAACGTGATTGGCTAATCCTGAACACAACCACATCCCCAATTATAATTATCAAAGGGTGTTCACACTTAAGTAAACACATTATTTTAGTTTTGTGATTTATGTTTCCCCCCTCAAAATGATTTTAGTTCATTTTTTAATGGATCAGTACAGATTATGGGTGACATTAAAGGTGGAAAAGATTCTGCTATGATTCTTCTTGGTATGATTTCTTTTTACAGGACGAGCATTATAACAGGGGTATGTGGAGTTTTTTTTTCCACTGTATATAAACCCTTGATTGTATATTTACTTTTAAATAAAAGTGCTTTGTCGCCGGGTAGAGTACATAAATGAATGAGAACGACCTAAGCACTTTATATTTTTGCTCCAGTCCAAGGTTATATTTTTTCCCAGTATTGGTAGTGGCTTGATAACGCAGGCATTCGGCATGTACACTAGCAGAGGTTTAAACATAAGCCTATTGCATTGCTAAGCTGTTTACATAAAGTACTTAGGCTTACACCCAGGAAGATGGAAGCAGAACAAAGCATTTTATATACAGAATATACAATTATATGATAATGTCCTCGTTGTTGTGACCAATTTAGGGAAAGGCCTGTCTTGTTTTACTAAAAGAGTGAAATATATGGTACTGTGTGAAGATCAAGGACCACTTCTTTACCAGAGTAGTTATATACCTTCATTAATGAGATGTTTTTGTGTAGCTCATACAGTATATAGAAGCCTAATAGATTTCCTGGCCTGATGAAGATGGTGTACGTACTTTGCAAATCCATACCAGAATGTCTCTTTAATAATGCGTGTGCAGAAGTCACTTACTTAACGAAAGTCTATGAGACTCAAAAGGAGGCTGTTATAAACTTACATTAAGAAAAGAGCTTACAGTCTGTGGAGTGAGCCAGCAAGACGTAGCTATGGCCAGATGATGTAGGAGGGAGCTGAAGCTGTGCTGGAAACGTCAGAAGACGGCGATTTGTAAGTATTTTAATCCTTGCACTCTACATACATTAACATGGGACATTAACATGATTACATATTTGCCAGGAAAACGTGTTTTAAGGAAAAAAGTCTATGTGAGCAATGTTCAACCCCTTAATGACCTACAATGTACATTTGTCTCATAGTTCAATCAAGAATGTATGACGCTGGCTCAGAAGCTGAGCCGGCTTCATGCCAGGCAGACACCGGCTGTGTTACACAGCCAATATTCATTCTGTACCGGCAGTGGCCGGAGCTTGCTCAGATTGCTGCGGTCTACCCATTTAAATGTCGCTTTCAAACTCTGACAGTGGCATTTCAATTACATACTTTCCGATGCGATTGCTCATCACAATGGCCCCCACGACGCAATCACTCAGAATCTATGGGTTACCAGGTTGCCAGCGGCCTGATAAAAGGTCCCCAATAACTCCCATCTTAGTCCGCCTGTGAAGCGCATGAGAATAAAAAAAATAAAGTAAAAAGAGAAAAAAATATATAAAATTTAAACCATCTCATTCCCCCTTTAAATAAAAAAAAGTTATATTATATACAGTACAGACCAAAAGTTTGGACACACCTTCTCTTTTAAAGATTTTTCATGACTATGAAAATTGTACATTCACACTGAAGGCATCAAAACTATGAATTAACACATGTGGAATTATATACTTAACAAAAAAGTGTGAAACAACTGAAAATATGTCTTATATTTTAGGTTCTTCAAAGTAGCCACCTTTTGCTTTGATGACTGCTTTGCACACTCTTGGCATTCTCTTTATGAGCTTCAAGAGGTAGTCACTGGAAATGGTCTTCCAACAATCTTGAAGGAGTTCCCAGAGATGCTTAGCACTTGTTGGCCCTTTTGCCTTCACTCTGCGGTCCAGCTCACCCCAAACCATCTCGATTGGGTTCAGGTCTGGTGACTGTGGAGGCCAGGTCATCTGGCGTAGCACCCCATCACTCTCCCTCTTGGTCAAATAGCCCTTACACAGCCTGGAGGTGTGTTTGGGGTCATTGTCCTGTTGAAAAATAAATGATGGTCCAACTAAACGCAAACCGGATGGAATAGCATGCCGCTGCAAGATGCTGTGGTAGCCATGCTGATTCAGTATGCCTTCAATTTTGAATAAATCCCCAACAGTGTCACCAGCAAAGCACCCCCACACCATCACACCTCCTCCTCCATGCTTCACGGTGGGAACCAGGCATGTAGAGTCCATCCGTTCACCTTTTCTGCGTCGCACAAAGACACGGTGGTTGGAACCAAAGATCTCAAATTTAGACTCATCAGACCAAAGCACAGATTTCCACTGGTCTAATGTCCATTTCTTGTGTTCTTTAGCCCAAACAAGTCTCTTCTGCTTGTTGCCTGTCCTTAGCAGTGGTTTCCTAGCAGCTATTTTACCATGAAGGCCTGCTGCACAAAGTCTCCTCTTAACAGTTGTTGTAGAGATGTGTCTGCTGCTAGAACTCTGTGTGGCATTGACCTGGTCTCTAATCTGAGCTGCTGTTAACCTGCGATTTCTGAGGCTGGTGACTCGGAAAAACTTATCCTCAGAAGCAGAGGTGACTCTTGGTCTTCCTTTCCTGAGGCAGTCCTCATGTGAGCCTGTTTCTTTGTAGTGCTTGATGGTTTTTGCAACTGCACTTGGGGACACTTTCAAAGTTTTCCCAATTTTTCACACTGACTGACCTTCATTTCTTAAAGTAATGATGGCCACTCGTTTTCTTTACTTAGCTGCTTTTTTCTTGCCATAATACAAATTCTAACAGTCTATTCAGTAGGACTATCAGCTGTGTATCCACCAGAGTTCTGCTCAACACAACTGATGGTCCCAACCCCATTTATAAGGCAAGAAATCCCACTTATTAAACCTGACAGGGCACACCTGTGAAGTGAAAACCATTTCCGGTGACTACCTCTTGAAGCTCATCAAGAGAATGCCAAGAGTGTGCAAAGCAGTCATCAAAGCAAAAGGTGGCTAGAATATAAGACATATTTTCAGTTGTTTCACACTTTTTTGTTAAGTATATAATTCCACATGCGTTAATTCATAGTTTTGATGCCTTCAGTGTGAATGTACAATTTTCCTAGTCATGAAAATACAGAAAAATCTTTAAATGAGGAGGTGTGTCCAAACTTTTGGTCTGTACTGTAAATATGTGTAATTTTCTGGGAGAAATACTTCATTTTCTGAAACAATTTCAAGGATGTCAACGCTTTCGGACAGGACTGTATGTGTATGTAGTCTAGTGTGTGTGTTAATATACTCACCCACCGCCACCTTCTCCTATGTCCAGCGCCATTTTTCTTCTCTTCTCAGTGATGTCACTGCACTTCAGATTATCTGTCTCGCTCTATGCGTGAACAGGAAGTCTCTTTTACAATGTAAGTCTATGGAGCTTCGTTCTGACGGTTTATACACTTAAAAGCCACTTTTGGGTCATGCAGAACGCAGTGTGACCCAAAGAGTTTGGAGAGGGGCAACGTCACTGAGAAGAAGAGCAGAGCAGCGCTGCATAAAAAAAAATTTATTGGAAGACTCCTTTTTTAAAGAGCATGTAATAAGTTTGTGCAGCACCAAAAATGTTTAAGTATTTTTTTTTTTTACTAATTATGCACATTTCATGGGAATAAAACTATTTCTACGTTCTCCCCATTTCTACGTTTCTCAAGATATGTCATTTTTAAATAATGAGTACATATAAATTGATTAAAGGAGTTATCCAGGCTTAGGACAAAAGTGTTTCATTATTTTTTGTAGGAATGGTTACTATGTGTGGTGTATGACACTGCATTCTGTAAATTTTATAGCATTTTATATTATAATCCCTTTGTGAATTAGGACCCTTTAGCTAATATGAATGCTAGAAATATCGCTCTGCATTCATTTAGTCAACCTAATATTTGCTCAATTGAGTTAAAAAAAAATCCTAGTAAAGAATATGTTCTAAAATATTCACATTACACCAGCTGGGAAATGATAATTAACTGTTCACTACCTTGCCAGTAAATGTCAGTATTACTATCACACATGGAAATACAGTGCTGCTGAAATCTCCAGTGTCGGAACACACAGCAATAAACGCCACCGTGTGGATGCAAAGGGAACTGAGACAAAAAAAATCATGCAATTATTTCATTTTCAATGTAACAGTTTTACTATTGCACATATTTCCAAAGTAAATTGTGGCTTCAAATTGGCTGAAAATTTTTCTGTGAAAGTGGATAAACATTGCAATATTGCAAATGGCAATATACAGATGTAGCTATGTTTTGTATATCATGATGCAGAACAGTATCTTGATGCAGAATTTGACACTTAAAGGGGTTGTCCAATCATATGATACTGATGACCCATCATGAGAATAGGGCATCAATGGGCATCCATATCAGACTGTTGGGGGACTGACACCCGACACCCCCACCAATCAGCTGTTATTTGCTACGGCGGTGTCCTGATTTAAGCACAGCATAGAGCTGCACTGCACAACTCCATTCAATGTGTAGAGTCCGTTGCCAAGTGCTGCAGATTAGCTCCTATTCAAGAGATGGTTCAGTCTTCTGAATAAGAATATGTCATTAATTTTTTGGTAGTAGCTCTACTATTTGAGATAATGTATAATTGCCCACACATGAATTTGGGATTTTTTCCTCGCCAGTGGTATTAGTTATAGAATCAAGGATTGTCTGTAAGGTATGTGACGAATACTTATTAAATACAGTGTGCATTTAAATAAGTATTAAACTATTAGTCAAATACATAACTGACCATCTGTGATTGTATACCGACTCTGTTGGCAGCGTTTTCCACAGAAATGTGTGCAAAGCAACGCAGTAGAGCATTTGGCAACCTCGGTGACATCTTTTCACTTCAAGCTGAGTCAGTGTGCTACTGGCTTTGAGAATGAAAGGTTGGTATTAACTAGACATTGTATGTTTCTTCCTAGAATACTTAAGAATTCAAAGGTGCAGTGCTTACTGATTCAGAAGAAGACCAAGGTGCGATGCTTACTCATTCAGAAGACCAAGGTGCAGTGCTTACTGATTCACAAGACCAAGGTGCAGTGCTTACTGATTCATAAGACCAAGATGCAATGCTTACTGATTCAGAAGAGCAAGGTGCAGTGCTTACTGATTCAGAAGAGCAAGGTGCAGTGCTTACTGATTCAGAAGACCAAGGTGCGGTGCTTACTGATTCAGCAGAAGACCAAGGTGCTATTCTTACTGATTCAGCAGAAGACCAAGGTGCCATGCTTACTGATATAGAAGACCAAGGTGCTGTGCTTACTGATTCAGCAAAAGACCCAAGGTGTGGTGCTTACTGATTCAGCAGGAGACCAAGGTGCAGTGCTTACTGATTCATAAGACCAAGGTGCAGTGCTTACTGATTCATAAGACCAAGGTGCAGTGCTTACTGATTCATAAGACCAAGGTGCAGTGCTTACTGATTCATAAGACCAAGGTGCAGTGCTTACTGATTCAGAAGACCAAGGTGCAGTGCTTGCTGATTCAGAAGACCAAGGTGCGGTGCTTACTGATTCAGCAGAAGACCAAGGTGCCATGCTTACTGATATAGAAGACCAAGGTGCTGTGCTTACTGATTCAGCAAAAGACCCAAGGTGCGGTGCTTACTGATATAGAAGACCAAGGTGCAGTGCTTACTGATTCAGAAAACCAAGGTGCGGTGCTTACTGATTCAGCAAAAGACCCAAGGTGCAGTGCTTACTGATTCAGAAGACCAAGGTGCAGTGCTTACTGATTCAGAAGACCAAGGTGCTGTGCTTACTGATTCAGCAAAAGACCCAAGGTGCAGTGCTTACTGATTCAGAAGACCAAGGTGCGGTGCTTACTGATTCAGCAGAAGACCAAGGTGCGGTGCTTACTGATTCAGCAGAAGACCAAGGTGCCATGCTTACTGATTCAGCAGAAGACCAAGGTGCGGAGTGTACTGATTCATAAGACCAAGGTGCAGTGCTTACTGATTCATAAGACCAAGGTGAAGTGGTTACTGATTCAGAAGACCAAGGTGCAGTGCTTACTGATTCAGAAGACCAAGGTGTAGTGCTTACTGATTCAGTAGAAGACCAAGGTGTGGTGCTTACTGATTCAGCAGAAGACCAAGTTGCCATGCTTACTGATTCAGAAGACCAAGGTGCTTTGTTTACTTATTCAGCAGTAGACCAAGGTGCGGTGCTTACTGATTCATAAGACCAAGGTGCAGTGCTTACTGATTCAGAAGACCAAGGTGCAGTGCTTACTGATTCAGAAGACCAAGGTGCAGTGCTTACTGATTCAGAAGACCAAAGTGCAGTGCTTACTGATTCAGAAGACCAAGGTGCAGTGCTTACTGATTCAGAAGACCAAGGTGCAGTGCTTACTGATTCAGAAGACCAAGGTGCAGTGCTTACTGATTCAGAAGACCAAGGTGCTGTGCTTACTGATTCAGAAGACCAAGGTGCAGTGCTTATTGATTCAGAAGACCAAGGTGTAATGCTTACTGATTCAGCAGAAGACCAAGGTGCGGTGCTTACTGATTCAGCAGAAGACCAAGGTGCCATGCTTACTGATTCAGAAGACCAAGGTGCTTTGTTTACTTATTAAGCAGTAGACCAAGGTGCGGTGCTTACTGATTCAGAAGACGAAGGTGCAGTGCTTACTGATTCATAAGACCAAGGTGCAGTGCTTACTGATTCATAAGACCAAGGTGCAGTGCTTACTGATTCATAAGACCAAGGTGCAGTGCTTACTGATTCATAAGACCAAGGTGCAGTGCTTACTGATTCAGAAGACCAGGGTGCGGTGCTTACTGATTCAGCAGAAGACCAAGGTACGGTGCTTACTGATTCAGCAGAAGACCAAGGTGCCATGCTTACTGATTCAGCAGAAGACCAAGGTGCGGTGCTTACTGATTCAGCAGAAGACCAAGGTGCCATGCTTACTGATTCAGAAGACCAAGGTGCTTTGTTTACTTATTAAGCAGTAGACCAAGGTGCGGTGCTTACTGATTCAGAAGACGAAGGTGCAGTGCTTACTGATTCATAAGACCAAGGTGCAGTGCTTACTGATTCATAAGACCAAGGTGCAGTGCTTACTGATTCATAAGACCAAGGTGCAGTGCTTACTGATTCATAAGACCAAGGTGCAGTGCTTACTGATTCATAAGACCAAGGTGCAGTGCTTACTGATTCAGAAGACCAGGGTGCGGTGCTTACTGATTCAGCAGAAGACCAAGGTACGGTGCTTACTGATTCAGCAGAAGACCAAGGTGCGGAGCGTACTGATTCATAAGACCAAGGTGCAGTGCTTACTGATTCATAAGACCAAGGTGAAGTGGTTACTGATTCAGAAGACTGAGGTGTAGTGCTTACTGATTCAGCAGAAGACCAAGGTGTGGTGCTTACTGATTCAGCAGAAGACCAAGGTGCCATGCTTACTGATTCAGAAGACCAAGGTGCTTTGTTTACTTATTAAGCAGTAGACCAAGGTGTAGTGCTTACTGATTCAGAAGACCAAGGTGTAGTGCTTACTTATTCAGAAGAAGACCAAGGTGCGGTGCTTACTGATTCAGCAGAAGACCAAGGTGCCGTGCTTACTGATTCAGCTGAAGACCAAGGTGCCGTGCTTACTGATTCAGCTGAAGACCAAGGTGCCGTGCTTACTGATTCAGTGGAACATTGTTACTTTTTTATTTTATTTTGTCTATTCTTTATATTTTTCACTCTTGCAGGTGATAACATGGCCTCCTCACTAGGACAGTGTTTGAATCATTCCGATTGCTTTTGCTACATTTGTGGAGAGTATACATTGAGGGAACAAAGAAAATCCAAAGCAACCTAAGCTATTTCAAAATAAAACTAGAAGACCAAGATAAGACATAAGCTCCACACATTGTCTGTAAAATTTGTATTGGGCACCTTCGGCAGTGGACAAATGGTACAAGGAAATGTCTGAAATTTGGCATTCCTCTGGCCTGGAGAGAAAAGAGTAATCACAATGATGATTGTTACTTCTGTGTGGTTAACATAAAAGGCATGAATGGACGTAATTGGAGTAAATTATAATTACTGATCTGCCGCTACACATTGAATGCAGCTGATCAGTGCAGCTCTGCTCAGTGTTGACGTCCAGCCACCAATGGAGCTACCAACATCTGATTTGTCAGACTTCTAGGTGTTGGGTCTCACCAATCTTATACTTATGACCTATTCCAGAGATGGGTCTTCAATATTATTGGCTTAATATTTAAATTAAGTGTCGGATAATAGTTTTCTGCATTGTGACATGTGCGTCGTCAGAAAATGCTACATCTACAACACTGCATGCAATATCTGTTATTTACCTTTTTATGCTTGTAGTAGTGAAGACTCCCATCATGTTTGAGAACGAACCACCTCTTCCTCCATCCTTTCAATAATCCCGAATGAGTTCGCTTATGTAAATAACCCCGGCATGTGGGTCTGGGAGTATTAGGAAAGTGACTGATGTCTGATCCAACAACCAGGGTCAAAACATCAGGACCTGAAGAACAAATTAAATTAGATAAAATCCTAAACAAAAAAATATTCTGTACTTATCAAATACCCCCAGGAACAGGGAATCAAGTATTAAGGAATCAGGCGCAGGTTCGGACACAATAACAGGCACAATCTTCCAACAGGAGACTGATATGAAGATGGTTTAGGGCCAATCATTTGTGATTAATTCACAAGTAACATATTAGAATTTATTGATGATATCTCCTGTGTGCACAGGATAACAACATCATTCAGGATGTAATTAAAAAATGGACTTATGTTTTAAATACATCGCTAATTGGCCCTCAAAATAAAATGTCCTCTTGTTGTCACAGTTATGCTGGTCCGACTGCCATCAGGACATGGTTTCAGGATTTCCTTAATATTGCACAGGTAACAAAATAATTATCAGAGCATTGCAACAGCTATCCTCTCTATTGGCTATATAGATATTGCAACCTATTGGAAGAACTTGAAGACTGCTATTGAGAACTCCTGTGCTACATTGTGCAAGCTGAACCAAACCATAGCAGGGTAACTTAAAGAGAACCTGTGAGCACAATTTTGTAATGTAAAGTATAGACATGGCTGTAATGGGGCTGTAATACTGAATTGATACTTTTGTTGAAGAAATCCGCTTTATTATTTTTCTTTACTCACTGTTTGAATTTTTCTCCTAATTAGATTTCGGTGCATAGGGGCAGGACTGTACACTGGGTCTTCTCCTCCCTGTCTGTGATTCCCCGGCCCTTCTCCCTGCCTCTGGTCTATGATTGACAGGTCACTGCTAAGATTTCAAACTTCAAACAAAGGATGCAGGTGATTCACAGACTGGAGGCAGCAGAGGGGCCGGGGAATCACAGACAGGGAGGAGAAAACCCAGTGCACAGTCCGGCCCTATACACCGAAATCTAATAAGGAGAAAACTTCAAATGGCGATTAAAGAAGAACCACATAGCAGATTTCTTCACCCAAGATATCAACGTAATGAGTATTACAGCGCCATTACAGCCATGTCTTTACTGTACATTACACATTCGTGCTGACAGGTTCTCTTTCCACCATTACAATTAAGCTGCAGTTTGCAACTTATTATTTAAAGGCAATAAGCAATTCAAGCCAACCTTAGTTTGGTAATGAGCCATACAATAAAAGAAAACCTAAAGGCCAACATACACATTAGATGAAAATTGGGAAGACAAATTATTGTTCTTCAGTTAAAGCAATGATCGTTCGTCGAAAGCCACAAACTTACTACAGCCTACATCAGTCAATACTGGCCTTTTACCAGTCAATGCTTTTCATCGTCCGAAAAAATCCAACTGGTTATATTGATCGTTCTATTCCCAAAGTCAAAATAAACTGTATAATTCCAGTTGTATCTAATGTGTATGGGCTCCCTACGACTTGCAGAAAAAATGAAAGATAGCCTAGAGCATACATGTCAAACTCTGGTCCGTGGGACAATTCTGGCCCACAGGGTGATTATACAGTATTTGGTCCGCTAAACCAGAACCAACACCCCTATGTGGGGCCATTATTCTGTATGGAGGACTATGTGAGGCCATTATTCTGTATGGAGGACTATGTGGGGCCCATTATTCTATATGGAGGACTATGTGGGGCCCATTATTCTATATGGAGGACTATGTGGGGCCCATTATTCTGTATGGAGGACTATGGGGGCCCATTATTCTGTATGAAGGACTATGTGGGGCCCATTATTTTGTATGGAGGACTATGTGGGGCCCATTATACTCTATGGCGCACTATGTGGGGCCCATTATTCTGTATGGAGGACTATATGGGGCCCCATTATACTGTATACTGGTTGGCCCGCGACTTTGTCCAAGTTTTTCACTTTGACCCTCTGTGTGTTTGAGTTTGATATCCCTGCTCTAGAGGCACATGTACATGATATACTGAAGAAGCAGAATGATGCTAGAGTGAATATCGCACATATCCACATACATGTGGATAATACATCCTTAGAAGTTATAGGGTGGACAAAAAGAAAGAAAAGCCCCACTGCTCAGATAAATAATATCCATTTTTCAAAAGATGATTACCGTATGTAGTTTCTGCTGTCTACATTTTAATCCAATTAATGTGAAATACAATAATATAATACATTTTGCATCTGTAATTAGAGGTCAGCTTCAAGCTTTGCTTTGTTTGAGCAAATTTGTCACGTTTTAGATTCATTTTTGTTAGATTTAAAGGGGATTTACAAACTACCCAAGCCCCCTTTAAAAAAAAAAAGAAAACTGTCGTAAACATCAGTTTTCAGTGGGGAGCAGCTGGGTGGTACATTGCCTTTAGTGTCTGCTGAAGTGGATGAAAGTGAAGTACCTAGAAGAAGCCAAGAATCTCCATTGGTGATGTTGATATATTGAAATCTTGTTCAATTAAATGCAAAAAAGGGCTTTTCCGGGGCTGTAGTATGTCCGCAGTAGGACATAATACAGCCCCTAGGACAAAAAGCCCATCTGGACTAGCACCTAGGATAACATTGGTCCCTCTGCTGTCTGTTCTCCTTATGGACAGCACACGGACCAAATATATGTTCATCTGCACTTACCCTATGTACAGGTCATGAATATTACAGTCCAGCAAAACATAGATATTGCCCCAAATAGGCTTAACATTGATTTTTCATGTAACCCTTCTTTTTCCCTATCTCCAGTGGTTCTGCTGGTAGGGATAGGGTTAAACATCTGATTTCTCGTTATTGTGACTTTATTTGTCAGACTCAGCTGCGCGCTGTACAAAGGAAATGGGAAAATAGTAGATATTTTGTGCAATGATTGGCACATTTCATCTTTGATTTGACAGAAGAACAAAATGGTTGCAGTGAAACACGAACAATGATTCAATCTGTTTTGTTCTGGATTTACAAAATGCTCTAGAAATTAATAAAATCTTTTATACATTTACTGTATCCTACAGAGAACGCCTGAATATAGCATTACAGCAGAAAAGACTGCAAATTGGTGGCTGTGTTAATATTATTATCCAAAGCTATAAAAAACAAACAAAAAAAAACCATTTCTGCAGTAAGAAATGAAATAAAACGATATATTTTATTGGCAAAATATGAAAAATTGGACATTGGTCAATGATAAAGGTGATTTAATGACGCTGCCTAAGGAATCTGTCACCAGGTTTTTGCTACCCCACCTGAAAGCAGCCTGATGTAGGGGCAAAGACCCTGATTCCAGAGATGTGTCACTTACTGGGCTACTTGCTGCAGTTTTGATAAAGTCACTGTTTTCTCTGCTGCAGATCTACCAGTTCTGTGAATGCTGAGCTCTGTATAACTCTGCCCACATCACTGATTGGCAGCTTTCTGTGTGCACTGTGCATAGGCAAAAAGATGCCAATCAGTGGTGGGGGCGGGGTTATACAGAGCTCATGAATATGGAGGACTACATGGCAGGATTACTAGTCCACTAGTGATAATCTTTGGCTGATAAAATTGTGATTTTATTAAAACTGCAGCAAGCAGCCCAACAAGTGACACATCATTGGAGTCGGGGTCTATGTCTCTACATCATGTTGCTCTTAGATGGTGTTGTAAAAACCTGGTGATGGATTTCCTGTAAGTGAATTAAATAGAATCCCTTATTCATCACCTCTATCAATTAGCCTAAAAAAGAGCATCACCTTCTCTGGAAAACTCAGTATGTCCATGAATTACACAGATAGTCCCCTAGTACGATCCTTATGTGCATATATAATATAATTTTAGGGAAAATTAGCATCAAGGTGTTTATGGTGCCAGGTGCCGAATAAACATCACATAAACTGGTGGTAATACAAAGGAAGTGGCTTGCTTTGGCTTTTATATGGCTTGGGGATAATAAGGACCTTGCCCACACACAGGGCACTACCTCCCTTTAGGAAACCAAATTATCTTCTATGTAAAGCAATAGAAAAGTCACACTACTGTTAGATGGCAGTTCTAAGGTTTCATTGGGTTCTATGGAATGGATTACTAAGTGTCAGTCCAAACAATTGAATTACGTGCTGTATGAGAACAGTTAAAAAGGCTTCTTATAACCCAAAACGTGGCATCTTTTCTGTACTGTTTAGATTATTAAATAAATCTGGATTTTTGGATATGCTGATGTCATCCTGTGTTGATAGTACAGCAGGCGATAGTGTCAACTGCAGCATTTGTTAAAAATGGTACCGTATTTTTCGGACCATAATACGCACTTTCCCCCCAAATTTGGGAGGAAAATGGGGGGTGTCTTATGGTCTGAACGTAGCTTACCGGAGAGTTGCGGTGGTGGTGGAGCGGGATCGCAGGAAGGCCCACGGCTTCAGGAAGATGGCCGCCGAGATCCCAGTCTGCACATGCACCGGCTCAGATGACCATTTCCCTATGGATCATGGCTTCATGAAGAACTCCGCGGCCACCGGAAAAGTGATGCCCACCACTCTGCCTGACCACTGGAACCGGCCCTGCAGCATCTTACTGCTTCTGCTGCCACTGTCGGGTTCCTGAGGGAGGGACCCTGCTTCCTGCAATCCCGCTTGACCACCACCGTAACCCCCCACTGCTGATGCACCACCTTCTCCCACCCAGGGCCCATAGCATTGCTCCACTTCTGCCGGCTTCCTGAGGGACCCTGCCTCCTGTGACCCCCTCTCCACTGCCCACAGGTAAGATACCTATTCAGACTATAAGACGGACCCCCATCTTATAAAAAATATTTTTTTTCCTATTTTTCACCTGAAAATTTGGGGTGTGTCTTATGGTCCGATGTGTCTTATAGTACAAAAAATACGGTATTTGTGAGCTAAACAATCAATCTAATATCTCATTTATAATTTGGAAGTGACTCTAACTCTATATACCTATAGCATAGTTACATATTATTATGCCTAATATTATATGTATAGCGCCAACATATTCCGCAGCGCCATACTATTCAGGAAAGTGACAAATACACAGAATTACAATCAATATTTGATAAAACACCTACAAAGCAGTAATATAAGAAAGGATTCTTCCCAAGAGCTTACAATCTAAAGGATACTAAGGCAAGTTGTTACATGTTACAACAGATAAGCTGGATCTGGTTAAGAGACCAAGGAGCTTCAGATTTATTGGGAATTGCATAGGCCTTCATGAAGAGGTAGCTTTCAGGGGACTCAAAATATGAAATGAGGAAGTACATCTAATTATGTGAGATAGTGCAGTCTAGAGAGCAGGTGCAGCCCAGGGAAGTCTTGTATGGAAGACGAACAATAAAAAAGTAAGACTCCATTCAATAAGAAATCAAAGAGTGTGTGTAAAATGATAAAAGAAAAGATGTAGGATGGTGCATTGTGGTATCCTTTGTAGGTGAGGACCTGAAATTTAAATATTTCTTTGGGAAAGACAAGCAGCACATGCTGTGACAGGCAGGAGGTATAGACATTACAAAAACAGTTCACAGATTTCTATAGCCATAGGTACAGTTTTCTTTAAAGGGGTGGTCTGTTGTTTTGATAAAAGTCTGCAGTTACTCCATGTAACTGCAGACTTCTGAATCCTTTCAATGTGCAATGAGCATGCTGTCAGGATTCTCCGGTGTTACCGGCAAGAGCGGCCGATCAAGTAAACGCAAGTATGCAATTTGCATTCTTCAGGCCACATTCAGGGTTGCTAATGTGACTTTTTATGTTTTCTAGTCATCTCATCAAAAATCACGGGCAAACAATCTTTTTTACGGACACATTGGAAAACCATAATAAATCATTATAAGTGATACATTTCTACAGCCCATAATTCTGATATGAAGACATCAGCTGCATTCACTGTAAACTGTAATATAAGGGTGATAACTAAAGTAAAAATAATCTATAGAAAATCCTTCAGCTTCAAAAAAATCACGGACACCTTAAATTTTTTTTTACGGACAGGGCAAAAAAGTGCCCTATTTTTGTTCTGGATTTTCTGGACGGTTGGCAATCCTGAATACATAGATAATACAGAGCTTGAATTATCACTGCAGTTTCTTCTGAAAATGCTGGGTGCCCCTAAAAGGATGGGGCCCTGGGCAATTGCCCAGTATACCACCAAACACTTGTCCTGAGAATAACAACAGACTTTTATCAAAAGACCAGAAAACTCCTTTAAGGTTCAGTTCAGTGTCCTCCAACCATATTTATAGTAAATATCCTGTCTTTGCCCCAAAGCTACATCTCTGTAGCTTCTTCCACCAAAAATGGCCCAGCTCTTGACCACTTATATAGTGCAAAATTTGTCCTCAATGCCAGGGTTGCTATTGTCAGTCCCCAAATATTTTGACATTTGTGGAGACTACATCCTCCCACATCCCAAGAGATTTATATAATGATCTGGACTAAAAAATATCATTTTGCAATGCAGCGACTGGTTCTCAGGCAAAAATACTTAAAAGGTATTTTTGCTGTATGCATTTACTATAATTATCTACTGCATACCCAATGCGTGATTGTATACTGCATATACAGCACTCTAGCTAGACTGAGGAATAATTACAGGGTGCAAGCTAGCTAGTGATTTGGAGGAAGGGATTTCGTAGGGTAAGAATAAAAGCCAAAGTTGTCTCCAGTCTTACCATGATTAATGTCGAAAGTAAAGAATTGATGTATATTTCCTATTTTGGGGCCATACATAGGAGAAACGCGTTTTGTAAGCACAGCGAGCACAGTTCTGTAGCTGCAGTTTTTTTCTGATGGGAAAAAATGAATGCACAATTAATATTGCTGCTAGCCTGCATATGGTATCTGCTTTATATTCTACAGTGGATACGGAAAGTATTCCGACCCCTTTAATTTTTTCACTCTTTGTTTCATTGCAGCCACTTGGTAAATTCTAAAAAGTTCATTTTTTTCTCATTAAAGTACACTCTGCACCCCATCTTGACTGAAAAATCCCCAGAAAAGTAGAAATTTTTGCAAATTTAGTAAAAAAGAAAAACTGAAATATCACATGGTCATAAATATTCAGACCCTTTGCTCAGACACTCATATTTAAGTCGCATGCTGTCCATTTCCTTGTAATCCTCCTTGAGATGGTTATACTCCTTCATTGGAGTCCAGCTATGTTTAATTAAACTGATAGGACTTGATTTGGAAAGGCACACACCTGTCTATATAAGAAGTCACAGCTCACAGTGCATGTCAGACCAAATGAGAATCATGAGCTCAAAGGAACTGCCAAAGGAGCTCAGAGACAGAATTGTGGCAAGGCACAGATCTGGCCAAGGTTACAGAAGAATTTCAGCATTACTCAAGGTTCCTAAGAGCACAGTGGCCTCCATAATCCTTAAATGTAAGAAGTCTTCCTAGACCTGGCAGTATGAGATGCAGTAGGGAGATGGGAGAAAGTTCCACAAAGCCAACTATCACTGCAGCCCTCCACCAGTCGGGCTTTTATGGCAGAGTGGCCTGATGGAAGCCTCTCCTCAGTGCAAGACATATGAAAGCCCGCATAGAGTTTGCTCAAAAACACATGAAGGACTCCCAGACTATGAGAAATAAGATTCTCTGGCCTGATGAGATGAAGACAGAACTTTTTGGTGATAATTCTAAGCGGTATGTGTTGAGAAAACCAGGCACTGATCATCACCTGCCTAATACAATCCCTACAGTGAAACATGGTGGTGGCAGCATCATGCTATGGGGGTATTTTTCAGCTGCAGGGACAGGACGACTGGTTGCAATTAAAGGAAACATGAATGCGGCCAAGTACAGAGATATCCTGGATGAAAACCTCTTCCAGAGTTCTCTGGACCTCAGACTTGGCCGAAGGTTCACCTTCCAACAAGACAATGACCCTAAGCACACAGCTAAAATAACAAAGGAGTGGCTTCAGATCAACTCTGTGACCATTCTTGACTGGCCCAGCCAGATTCCTGACCTAAACCCAACTGAGCATCTCTGGAGAGACCTGAAAATGGATGTCCACCAACGTTCACCATCCAACCTGACGGAACCGGAGACTATCTGCAAGGAAGAATGGCAGAGGATCCCCAAATCCAGGTGTGAAAAACTTGTTGCATCATTCCCAAAAAGACTCATGGCTATACTAGATCAAAAGGGGGCTTATACTCAATACTGAGCAAAGGGTCTGAATGCTTATGACCATGTGATATTTCAGTTTTTCTTTTTTAATAACTTTGCAAAAATTTCTACATTTCTGTTTTTTTCAGTCAAGATGGGGTGCAGAGTGTACTTGAATGAGAAAAAAAATGAACTTTTTAGAATTTACCAAATGGCTGCAATGAAACAGAGTGAAAAATTTAAAGGGGTCTGAATACTTTCCGTACCCACTGTATGTTCAGCAACTGGAACAATGTCGCGGAATATGTTGGCGTTATATGTACAAAATGAGAATTAATGAAAAGTAAATAATAAGTATTTTGTGCTTATATATAAATATACATTTATTATTAGGTAGTATAATTATCCTAATTTGGAAAAAAATTGTATAATTATAATCATATACATAAACAATATATTTCTAAAAAAATCACAAAACAAAGAAGAACTAAACCTAAATAAAGTGCAAGCTTTCACCCCAAACATAAAATGCAAAAATAGGCAGAAATTATATTTGATCATGGTGAAAAGCTAATTATTTATTCCATACCTACAGTAAGTATACCATGCTTTGGATCTGAGACTGAGAAAGGCTATCTATCTATCTATCTATCTATCTAATCTCATATCTCCCAACCGTCCTCAATCCAGCAGGAAAGTCATGAAATTGGGGAGATGAAACTTTAACTGTATATGTGTCTTTCAACAATCAGGGTGGAGCAGGGAACCATCAGATCCCTGCACCACTACACTGTGTGCAGAATTATTAGGCAAATTGTATTTTAGAGGATTATTTTTATTATAGATCAACAACTATGTTCTCAATCAACCCAAAGGACTCATAAATATCCAAGCTTAATATTTTTGGAAGTTGGAGTGTTTTTTTTTAAGATTTGGCTATTTTAGGAGGATATCTGTTTGTGCAGGTAACTATTACTGTGCAGAATAATTAGGCAACTTAATCAAAACCAAATATAATCCCATCTCACTTGTTTATTTTCACCAGGTAAACCAATATCAGTGCACAAAATTTAGAAATAAACATTTCTGACATGCAAAAACAAAAACCAAAAAAATTAGTGATCAATATAGCCACCTTTCTTTATGATGACACTCAACAGCCTTCCATCCATAGATTCTGTAATTTGCCTGATCTGTTTTCGATCAACAATGCGTGCAGCAGCCAAAACAGCCTCCCAGACACTGTTCCGAGAGGTGTACTGTTTTCCCTCCCTGTAGATCTCACATTTTATGATGGACCACAGGTTCTCTATGGGGTTCAGATCAGGTGAACAAGGGGGCCATGTCATTATTTTTTCTTCTTTTAGACCTTAACTGGCCAGCCACGCTGTGGAGTAGTTGAATGCATGTGATGGAGCATTGTCCTGCATGAAAATCATGTTTTTCTTGAACGATACGGACTGTACCACTTCTTGAAGAAGTTGTCTTCCAGAAACTGGCAGTAGGCCTGGGAGTTGAGCTTCATTCCATCCTCAACCCGAAAAGGTTCCACAAGTTAATCTTTGATGATACCAGCCCATACCAGTACCCCACCTCCACCTTGCTAGCGTCTGAGTCGGAGTGGAGCTCTCTGCCCTTTACTGATCCAGCCTCTGGCCCATCCATCTGGCCCATCAAGAGTCACTCTCATTTCATCAGTCCATAAAACCTTTGAAAAATCAGTCTTAAGATATTTCTTGGTCCATTCTTGATGTTTTATCTTATGTTTCTTGTTCAAAGGTGGTCGTTTTTCAGCCTTCCTTACCTTGGCCATGTCCCTGAGTATCGCACACCTTGTGCTTTTTGATACTCCAGTAACGTTGCAGCTCTGAAATATGGCAAAACTGGTGGCGAATGGCATCTTGGCTGCTTCACGCTTGATTTTCCTCAATTCATGGGCAGTTATTTTGCGCCTTTTTTGGCCAACACGCTTCTTGTGACCCTGTTGGCTATTTGCCATGAAACACTTGATTGTTCAGTGATCACGCTTCAAAAGTTTGGAAATTTCAAGACTGCTGCATCCCTCTGCAAGACATCTCACAATTTTGGACTTTTCAGAGCCCGTCAAATCTCTCTCCTGACCCATTTTGCCAAAGGAAAAGAAGTTGCCTGATAATTAAGCACACCTTATATAGGGTGTTGATGTCATTAGTCAACACCCCTCCTCATTACAGAGATGGACATCACCAGATTTACTTAATTGGTAGTTGGCTCTCAAGCCTATGCAGCTTGGAGTAGGACAACATGTATAAAAAGTATCATGTGATCAAAATACTCATTTGCCTGATAATTCTTCACACAGTGTATGTCTGTGTAGAGGTTGAAGAACAAGCAAGGACATTCAGATCACTTATTATTCTCAACTCACAAAAATGGCAACAGAGAGCACCTTGTAGCCAAGGAGTAGGGATGTGAAAGGATACACAGGCAAATGGAATGCTTGCATGGGACATCATAGTTTCTGGGGTAGACACTAAATGCATCATAGTGTGTGAGGAGGACTGTGGGGGAATTATACTTTGTGTGGGCAGAATTTTATTGGAGGCAATGGGGAGGCATCATACTGTGAGGTGTGGGGCATTTGGGCATCATACAGTGTGTTAGGTACAATGTCATGGTATCATACTGTGTATTTTTACGGGCAATATGGGGCATTATACTGTGTGTAGGTGTAATGGGGTATCATAGTGTGTGTGTGTAGGACTGTGAGAACATCATACGGTATGGGATGACTGTGGGCATCATACTGTGAGTGATTGGCTCTGGAGACATCAAAGTATGTCTGGTGGGCACTGTGGGGGCTTCACAAAGTGTGGATGGACCACTAAGGGGGCATTATAATATTTGTGGGGAGCCAATGTGGGTGCATCTCACTAAATTAGAATATCATCAAAAAGTTAATTTATTTCAGTTTTTCAATACAAAAAGTGAAACTCATATATTATATAGAGTCAGTACAAACAGAGTGATCTATTTCAAGTGTTTATTTCTGTTAATGTTGATGATTATGGCTTACAGCCAATGAAAACACAAGAGTCATTATCTCAATAAATTAAAATAATTAACAAAAAACACCTGCAAAGGCATCCTAAGTGTTTAAAAAGGTCCCTTAGTCTGTTTCAGTAGGCTCCACAATAATGGAGAAGACTGCTGATTTGACAGATGTCCAGAAGGCAGTCATTGACGCACTCCACAGGGTCCCAGAGTTTCAATTTTCAATTGGAAATCAAGGTCCCAGAGTCTGGAGGAAGAGTGGAGAGGCCACAATCCAAGCTGCTTGAAGTCTACTGTGAAGTTTCCACAATCAGTGATGGTTTGGGGAGCCATGTCATCTGCTGGTGAAGGTCCACTGTGTTTTATCAAGACCAAAGTCAGCGCAGCCGTCTACCAGGAAATTTTAGAGCACTTCATGCTTCCCTCTGCTGACAAGCTTTTTGGAGATGGAAATTTCATTCTCCAGCAGGACTTGGCCCCTGTCCACACTGCCAAAAGTACCAATACCTGGTCTAAAAACAACAGTATCACTGTGCTTGATTGGCCAGCAAACTCCCCTGACCTTAACCACATAGAGAATCTATGGGGTTTTGTCAAGAGGAAGATGAGAGACACCAGACCCAACAATGCAGACGAGCTGAAGGCTGCTATCAAAGCAACCTGGGCTTCCATAACACCTCAGCAGTGCCACAGGCTGATCGCCTCCATGCCATGCGGCATTGATGCAGTAATTGATGCACAAGGAGCCCCGAACAAGTATTGAGTGCATTTACTGAACATACATTTCAGTAGACCAACATTTTGGATTTTAAATACATTTTTCAAGTTGTTGTTATAAAGTATTCTAATTTACTGAGATAATGAATTTCGTGTTTTCATTGGCTGTAAGCCATAATCATCAACATTAACAGAAATAAACACTTGAAATAGATCCTTCTGTTTGTAATGACGCTATATAATATATGAGTGTCACTTTTTGTATTGAAGAACTGAAATAAATTAACTTTTTGTTGATATTCTAATTTAGTGAGATGCACCTGTATGTATATGGTTGGCACTGGTGTATGGGTATTAGATTATGTGTGGAGAGCACTGTGGAAGCATTGCACTGTATGTAGTGGGCACTGTGGGAGCATTGCACTGTATGTAGTGGGCACTGTGGGAGCATCGCACTGTATGTAGTGGGCACTGTGGAAGCATTGCACTGTATGTAGTGGGCACTGTGGGAGCATTGCACTGTATGTAGTGGGCACTGTGGGAGCATTGCACTGTATGTAGTGGGCACTGTGGGAGCATTGCACTGTATGTAGTGGGCACTGTGGGAGCATCACACTGTATGTAGTGGGCACTGTGGAAGCATTGCACTGTATGTAGTGGGCACTGTGGGAGCATTGCACTGTATGTAGTGGGCACTGTGGGAGCATTGCACTGTATGTAGTGGGCACTGTGGGAGCATTGCACTGTATGTAGTGGGCACTGTGGAGGCTATTAAAAGGGTAATATACTGTGTGGGAATATTACAGTGGGCACACTCATGTGCTCATGTGTGGGAACATATAGCAGGCTGGGCGAGCTTAGGGAAATGGCTTAGTGTTAAATAAAAATTGACACAGTGAGCTATGTGCGGCACAATATGTATCCCTCTTCCTAACTTTCAAAGTTGGGAGGTATGCTAGTCTATGTATTTGTATGAATTGTTATTTAATGTTGTTCATACAATCTTGCATGAGAAACTCAATAAAAAACAGAACTATCCATTTTAGGACATATGGCAGTTTTTTGTTTTTTTTTTCAATCCAAATTTTAACTTAACTTAAACAACTGAGCTGCAATAATATGTACAGTCACCTTCATATATGCATTGTGGCTTTTCATTTCAAAGCATCAAGAGATTTCCCAAGGGTTGGATCCTTATTAATATAACGAAGATGGCCTACCCTAAGAATAAGCCATCAAGGATTGACTCCCCAAATCTCATTTAACTGTATCTTAATGAAGCTGCAGAGGTAGATGGGCTGAACTTCTGCAGACACTGTAGGACGAGAGGCTTCACTACGGCCCTTTCAGGACAGTTCACAAAATCCCATTCAGTGTTCTGGTTGAATTAACAGACTAAATATAGAATATACTTAGTATAGTGTCTAGTTAGTTATGGCTAAGAACCAGGGAGTTCAAAGGTTCAAAATGCGTAATAAGTCCCATGTCTAGTAGACCTTTTGCATAATCTTTTATAGAATATACACTGATTAAGATGTTTTTAACAATTTTGTTTTATCTACTCAGGTATCCCGGATCCCCTATATACAATGTATAAATTACATTATGGCATAAACACACTGAAATGGTTTTCTTCCCTTTCCCATGACTTGACACACATAGATGTACTTTGATTTGAATCAATGCATGTATATGCGTTACTATATCTTATAGTTAGATCTCAGTAATAATAATGTTTGAACAGACCCCTGTGTATCAGCATTATGTTTATGTAATATTATTACAATTTTTTTTTTGTAGAAATCACCACTGCACTTTTTTATAACAGCCTATGTGACAGCACAGTGGTCAGCTTCTCTATACTAATGTTTCAGGGTAATGTGGAGATCAGTATGATAGCTGGAAGAGTATGTGTCCTCTTCTCTCATTCATAAGGCGCTTAGCAATGAAAAAACTGAGAAATGAGAAAAAAGCAAAACTGTAGCCATCAGATACTGAAAGATGAATATTTTAAAAAGTTTACAAACAGGCAAATTGAGGATGATTTTGAATCCTTCATTGTTTAACATGAAGTCTTTAAAGGGTTATCCTCATCTATTGGAAAGTACTTCTAAAATAAGCATTTTTTAATTCACTAGTCATTACAATTCCCATACTTTCCCCTTTACTATACTTTAATTAGAATTTTATATTTTACTATTAACTGCTTATAGAAGTTATAAACACAACACCGAAATGAGTGCAGATTGATATACTATAATGTAAAGTACAAATTGCTATATATTACACCGTGGGCAATTCCCGATCAATGTTATGAGGACAAATGACAATACACTGTGATTGTCCGATTTGAGGAGGACGTACACAGGAGCAGCAGCTCGTTTGGAAAATTACGAATCCTCATCATTGAGTAGCTATTTATGGTTTTGTTCCTAGAAGACATGGAAAACTATAAATTGATTTATTTTTTCAGTTCCTTGTTTTAGGGAGCACCTCCCTCTCTCTTTCATTTGTTCATTGAAATTGGCCAGGATCTGTGGAGCACTGTTAGCTTCCGATCCCTGCCATCTTCAGCTCCATGATACTCCTCCGATGATGCAGTAACAAACCTGCTTCAAGCATCAACACTGGGAGGGCACAGTTTGGGCCAGTGCAGCAATGATGCTGGTGGCTTGAACTGTCAATCAAGAAGGAGCTCCCACCCCCTAGCAATCAAAAAGTCTACGGGTTGAGAAGCGGTTCCCTTCTGAACAGACAACAAGGGAGCAAACCTATTATGCCAAACACAACATACTTAGCGGATGCAATCACATGAGATCCCTAAATCTCTCCATATAGGTTCTCATGCTTACCTTGCCTTGCTAAACTTGCAGCTTCAGAGTGAGGAATACTAGTGACGTCAGTTCCATTTACAGCCATTACTATATCTCCAACCTGAAGTCCAGCTTCTTCTGCAGCACCATCTGTTTTATATACATGATTAGAATGAAGAAACAGATGGCATAAAATAAAAATCTAACAACCCCAAAAGTAAATATAAAAAGCCAGTCAAACATTGAAATATGCATTTGTCCAATCATGTAGTGAAGCCTTTGTTAGAAGCATTTTACACAGTAAATCCATATGTTTTCTGTAGCATACCAGGACTCACCATAAAGAACCAGCATGCAGCTGAAATAGACATCTAAGCATTTTGCCATTTCTAGGGAGTGGGATTTGGCCATTCTCCAAACCAGTTAGCTGATAGCCGGCTCGGAGAACCAGTACAACACCGGACCGCTGCGATCAATTGTACTTGTGCCTTTCAGATGCCAATACAATTGAAGCGCTAAGCGCCAGCACTTCCAGGCTGGAGACAACATGCAGCGGTGTGATGAGGTGAAGATTGTGGGAAGGAATCAAAGAAACAGTGTTCTTTTAGTGATGCACAGTGTGGGCTTTGCATCACACATACCTTTTGGAATTATGGCCAAAAAGTTCAACCTTGATCTCATTCAGACCATAATGCTTTCTCCCACGTGCTTTGGTAGACTTGATGTAGGTTTTGGTAAAACATAACCAAGCTTGGTGTTTTTCTTTGTAAAAAAAAGCCTTCCATCATATCAACCTACCCCACAGGCCAGATATATGAAAAATATGGGAGATTGTTGTCACATGACGTACACAACCAGTACCTCCAAGAAATTCCTACAGCTCCTTTAATGTTGCTGTCAGGAAAATCCTGCTAGAACAGCTTAACTTCATATGGGGTTAATCAGAATCCATGTAAATGATGTCAGCTGTGTAATGACTACTATTTAACATGGATTAAAAAGTGATTGGCTTATTGTAAACATAACCACATCTCCAATTATAAGAGGGTGTTCACACTTTTGTAGGCACATTATATTTGTTTTGTTATTTTTACCCCCCCCCCTCATATTGATTTCAGTTTGTTTCTCAAATTATTTGTATAGATTATGGGTGACATTAAAGGTGGAAAAACTTCTGAAATGTGTTTGTATATGTATCAGTGTTTGTGTGTGTTAGTGAGTGTATATATCAGTATTAGTGGGGGTGTGTGCATCAGTTTTTCTGTGTGATTTGGGTTGTTTATTGGTGAGTGTGTGTAAATATATTAATAAATCAATGTGTCTTTTCTGCATGTACTGCTCATTAGAAAGATCTTCCTTTTTTTCAGCTATTCCCACCCTTCCGAAGATCCAGAGCTAACTCTTCACTACTACTCTGTTTTTTGCTGACAAGCTGCAGTTGTAATATCACAGCTCACATGACTGCTGCAATAACTGGGCTCAGAGGTGATGCTGAGATAGTCAGCCCAAAAACGCTGAGCGTAGTGATTGGGTGCAGCGCTCATGTCAGCTGTAATCATGACGTCAACATAGCAGCCTATCAACAAAGACTGGACCAGCAATGGAGAGGCAGCACTAGACCTGCATAGGTGAATATAACAGAGTATGTTATTTTATGTGTCTGAAAGCCAATGGAATTAACAAAAAAATCTTGGAAAATCTTCTCATATGAATGTGACACCCCAGGGGTCTGGTTGCCACAGTGATAGAGATATTACGTCTGAGAGCAGGTGGGAGGTCTCTTGGTCAGGGATCCTATGCATGCCACACCTCCTGCCCAGTCCTGGGAGGGGAAGAACTTCCCCTATATAAACCTAGGGCTGAAGCAGGGTTAGTGAGTAGAGAAGAAGTAGAGACAGAGAGAAGAAGCAAATATAGGAACAGAACATCAGGAGCTCTGTGGGAGCAGTGTTACAAGGAGTCAGGGGCTGGCAGCTGCAGAGCTCGCCCTGACTGAGAAGATTTCTTACCGGACCCGGAGTCCGAGGCTGTGGGGACTAACTCCTACCCAGCAGCAGAAACCGACCGGCAGGGGATTGCAGGTCCTCTGGCCCAGAAACCCGAAGGCACGGTCACACGCGTGGGACCAGCACCGTCATCGTGGAGTGGAAGCCATTAGAAGGTCCCGAGTCACCGGCCATACGGGTGAGCACCACACGGTACACTCAGGGACGTGGGCTACTTTTACCCGCCTCTAGCAAGGTAGCCAGAAGAGTACAGTTAGTTGGGAAGGCCTACAACTCCGCCTGGCCAGGGGAGATCCCATCTGCTCAAGGACTGACCAGGCCCCGATTGCTAGCAAGTACTCCGGGAGGGTCTATCTTTGTCACCAGTAAAGACCCTGAACTACACCGCATCGTCTCTGAGTGGTTCCTGCTACCCCCATCATCCACGCCGGCTGCCCTGAGGCCATACCCCTCCCGTTGGGGGTTATACTACCACGCTGCACAATCCTACCACCGGCCTCAGCGGTCTGCCCTGCAGCAGCAGCCCTAAAGCTGCATTCAACGGGTGGCGTAGTCATCCACCATCTACTGCTAATAGACTGCCACTTAGTCTGACTCCCTGGGCACGGACCGGGTCACCGCCACGAGACTACTACCCCCATCTGATCCGGCTCCGGGTAGGCTCCCGCGTGCGCAACGCTGCGCGACTCAGGCCCAGGGGCGCGTCAACTTTTGGCGTAGTCGGCAGGATTTCGTGCCCGCAACCACCGGGTACTGCGTGCCTGAAAAAGAGACTTTTAAAACTTACCATCCGTGAAGTTTTCCCGCCATCCGGCGCCATCTTCAGCCTTCTTCCCGCCATCCGTGAAGATTCCCGCCATCCGGCGCCATCTTCAGCCTTCTTCCCGCCATCCGTGAGGTTTTCCCGCCATCCGGCGCCATCTTCAGCCTTCTTCCCGTCATCCGTGGAGTTTTCCCGCCGTTGGCCGCCATCTTGAAGACGCCGCGCGGGAAGAAGAGGGGCGTGGACTCCGAAAGCGCGCGAGAACTGAAGCCCCGCCTCACGTCCGGACGTTGCGTAAGGTCCTGGAAGGAGCCCAGCAGACGCCGACGTCACAGGAGCGCGACGGAAGGTCCTCAACCCTGACGATCCACTGCGGAGCCGCGGCCTACGGAAGAGGATCATCGCAAGGTAGGCCACGGTCCACTAGGGGGGAGAAGGATGTCGGATACGGAGGAGAGCTTCACCGCTCCAACCCCCGCCAGCGCCACCGCTGTGGCGGTCATGCCTTTTACCATGCCCTATATCCCGGGGGCAGCCTGGCTACCCCAGTACTCAGGGGAGTCACATACCCTGCAGGACTTTAGAGAAAAACTGGATAGCCTCTTCCAGGTGTACCCCCTCACAGAAGAGCAAAAAGTGAGCATCCTGGTGGCCCAATTAACCGGGGCAGCCCAAAGGGAGGTAAAGTCCTGGCCACCTGGGGGGAGGACTGTCGCAGGGATACTAACCCGGCTGAGGGACACCTTTGATACCCGCACCTCAGCCGAGATCAAGCTTAGATTCTACGGGTGCAAACAGCGGGCACATGAGAGTATAAGGGACTATGCCCTGAACCTACAAGAGGCCCTGAGGGCCATTAAGCAGACCGACCCTGACGGCGTGGGAGACGAGGACAGGCTGTTAACTGAACAATTTATAGAGGGTTTATATTGCAATGCCCACCGAACCCAGTTGCGGGCAATGGCCTTACAGGACCCTCATCTGGGATTTGCACAGTTCAAGGACAGAGCCATCCGGGTGCTCCGAGAACCGGCACCAGGTGGCGTTGTGACCCACAGACGCCCCACTACCACTTACCACCAGGAGGCGGCGCCCTTGTCGGCAGGGCCTGTGGGAGCTGATGCGCAGGCTTTGAACAATGACTCGGCTCCAGACCTGCACCATCAGGTCCAAGAGCTAGCTAAAAGCGTTGCCGCGCTAACCCGAACTGTGCAGTCTTTACAGGTTTCCACTCCAGGGAAGATCCAGCTGGCATCCGGACCGGAGGACATCCCGTGGCGTCGACCAAGGAGGACCCCACCGGCCAGAGGAAGACCCAGCGACCGATACAACGAGAACGGACAACCCATCTGCCGCCGCTGCAATCAACCCGGACATAAGGCAAGGTACTGTCCTTTAAACTGGCACAACCTAGGGTAGAGGGCCAACCCCTATGAAAAAGATCATCAGGCCCATCGAACTGGCGCGACAAATATGTGGGCGGACGTCCAGTCTTGCCTGTGGTACTGGATGGCATTCCTATGAGTGCCCTACTGGACACCGGATCACAGGTCACCACCATCCCGTACGTGCTCTTCAAGCAGTACTGGAATGACTCGGATATTACCCGCTACCCTGACGACGATTTGAGTATCATCGCCAGCAATGGTCAGCCCGTGCCACAGATCGGATTTAAAGAGGTGACCATTAAAATTGGTAGAGTTGAACTGGCAGCACAGGGACTGATCATTGTAGACATTGACAAACACGAGAGTCACCCAAAGATAACTCTAGGAACTAATGTAATTGAAAATTGTCTTGCAGAGGTGATTTTCCTTTTACAGCAGGTTGCCAAGAACGCCAGCTCCGGCGAGCAGCGAGTGCTCCAAAAAGAGATCCGGGCACTGATGCGACGGCAACAGGTGGAACTCTCCGGCGGTGAGATTGGTAGCGTGAGAATGTGTGACCCTTTCCCTATTGCCATGCCCCCAAAAAGTGAAATGATGATTTGGTGCCGGGCAGCTATTGGTCTGAGAGGTAGAGATTACCAGGCAATGGTAGAACCAGTTTACTCAGACAGTAGGCCCACCATCTTGACAGCACGGGGGGTGGTTAATGTACGCCATGGGAGGGTGCCCGTTCGCATAATCAATATCGGGAAGAGGGAAGTGTACCTGCCCCGGTATGCCATGCTAGCCAAATTATATACCATTAACCAAAATGCTATACAATCTGTGGAACCCTTGCCTCCATCTCACCCGGAGGAAGGTAACGGCTCTAAGAAAACAATGGAGGACTGGTGTCAGCAACTACATTTGGGTACTGACTCCACTCCCTCCCACCAGAAACAGGGAGTCTACCGGGTGGTTCAAGAGTATGAGAGAGTGTTTAGTAAACACCCCTTAGACTTCGGGCGAGTCAAGGGGGTAGAACACCACATCCCCACGGGAGATCATCCTCCCATAAAAGAGAGGTATCGACCCGTACCCCCTGCACATTACCAACACGCCAAGGGGATGCTTAGAGACATGAAGGAGGCTGGGGTAATCCGGGATAGCTGTAGCCCCTGGGCAGCCCCACTAGTTTTAGTCAAAAAGAAAGACAACACTATGAGGATGTGTGTAGATTACCGGAAAATCAACCGTATCACACACAAGGATGCGTACCCTTTACCAAGGATAGAGGAGTCTTTGGCTGCTTTAAGATCTGCTAACTTCTTCTCTACCTTGGATCTCACTAGCGGGTACTGGCAGGTTCCTGTAGCAGAGGCGGACCGGGAGAAGACCGCATTCACCACCCCGATGGGACTTAGCGAGTTTACCTGTATGCCGTTTGGACTTTGTAATGCACCAGGAACCTTCCAACGATTAATGGAGTGCTGTCTGGGACACAAAAACTTCGAGACGGTCTTGTTGTACCTGGACGATGTCATCGTATATTCCAAGACTTATGAGGACCACCTGAAACATCTGGCGGAAGTGTTCGAAGCCCTGGCAAGTTACGGCCTGAAGGTGAAACCCTCTAAGTGTCACCTCCTGAAGCCAAAGGTGCAGTACCTGGGACACGTGGTGAGCGCTGATGGAGTGGCTCCCGACCCTGATAAGATCACCGCAATTAAGGAATGGCCAAGTCCCTCCAGTGTAAAGGAAGTGCGGCAGTTCCTTGGGTTGGTAGGCTATTACCGCAGATTCATCCCCGGCTTCACCAAAAAGGCAGCTCCTATGCAGGACCTCCTGATAGGCCAGTCCCGGAAGGCCAAGAACCAGAAGCCGCCCTTCAGATGGGAGAAGTTGGAAGAAGAGTCCTTCCGCCAGCTGAAGATGGCCCTCATGGGGGATGAAATCCTGGCGTACCCGGATTACAGCCAGCCCTTTATCCTCTACACCGACGCAAGTAACATCGGGCTAGGAGCTGTGCTGTCCCAGATCCAGCAGGGGAAAGAACGAGTCATCGCTTATGCCAGCCGAAAACTGCGACCCACCGAGAGAAACCCTGAGAATTACAGCTCATTTAAGCTAGAGTTCCTGGCAGTGGTGTGGGCAGTCACCGAACGCTTTAAGCACTACCTCGCTTCTTCCCGGCTCATCGTGTACACGGATAACAACCCGTTGACACACCTGGACACAGCCAGACTCGGTGCCCTAGAGCAGAGATGGATGGCCCGTCTGTCCAACTACAAGTTCACAATCAAATACCGGGCAGGACGCTCCAATACCAACGCGGACGCCCTGTCCAGGATGCCAAATCTACCGGACGGAGGAGAAGATCCAGAGGGACTGGAAGAAGTCGAACTCCCCGCGTTTCACCGTCATGGGACTATCCAGTATTCCCATCAGGTAAGGAGTAAGCAAGGCGCTACGCTTAACCCCTTACCTCACTACAACTGGGCGGAAACGCAGGACAGTGACCCTGCTGTCCGGCTGGTGAAGGAGATGCTGACTCGGCCAGAGGCTCGCCTTGACCCAGACGCTCCGGAGGAAGCCAAGCAACTGTGGGCAGAAAAGAGTAGACTGTTCCTTTACAAGGGGAAGTTGTGCCGCAGAATGGTTAACTCCCGGACGCATGAACTAATCTGGCAAGTAGTGGTGCCACGAAGAGACGCAGCCATGGTGATGGAGGCATACCACGACGGGGCTGGAAACTTCGGATGGAAGAAGCTGGAGTTCCTGCTGCGCGAGCGGTTCCACTGGGTAGGCATGAGGGGAACCATCGAGAGGTGGTGCAGAGACTGTGGCCCGTGCAACCTAAGAAGGAAGGACCGTGCCAGCCAGAAGACTCCCCTGCAGTCCATCGTCACCCGGCAGCCGTTGGAACTGGTAGCCTTGGATCATGTAAAACTGACCCCAAGCAGAAGTGGCTACGTCTACGCACTAACCATCGTGGATCACTACTCCCGGTTCTTGGTTGTCGTCCCCGTCAAAGACTTAACAGCTCGAACAGCAGCTAGAGCCTTCCAGCAGCATTTCTGCCGTCCACACGGGTACCCGGACCAAGTGTTGACAGACCAGGGACCTGCCTTTGAAGCGGAGGTCTTCCAAGAATTCTGCACTCTGTATGGCTGCCGGAAGATAAGGACGACACCCTATCATCCGCAAACTAATGGACTTTGTGAGAAAATGAACCAGGTGGTAATGGATCTTCTGAAAACGTTGCCCCTGGAAGAACGCGGTCTGTGGCCTGAGAAGCTGCCCGATCTGGTGGACCTATACAACCACATCCCGGTAGGTTCCACCAACTGTACCCCGGCTTACCTAATGAGGGCGAGACCTGGTAAGTTACCTGTTGACCTGGAAATGGGAGTCCTGACACCCGAGGACACTTCACCAGAAGCAGACTGGGACACAGAGAGGCAGCAGCAGTACCGGAGAGTACAGGAGAGCGTGGAGCGAAGTCTCTGTCAGGCTAGGGAAAGACAAGAGAAAACTTACAACCAGTATGCTCCCGCTGTTCCCCTGGTACCCGGAGAGCAGGTCTTGAAGAGAAAAAGATGGCTCCACAAGTTGGACGACCAGTGGGAGAAGGACCCGTACACCGTACTGCCCTCAAGCCACGACAACCCAAAGGTCTGTACCATCAGTAAAGACGGAGGGGAAACCACAACCATTGTATCCCGGGATCACCTGAAGAAGTGTCCCGAACAGCTACGGAACCCTGAAGAGGAACAAGAAGACCCTCGACCCGTAGAGGAAAGGGAAGACATGGTTAGTACTGTGCTCGGAGACTTCCCTCGGTCTTGGACTCAAGTCAATGGCGCAGTTGTGGTACCCGTACTCACCTTCCTCCAACCAGCATCCCAAGCACCTACGGAGCAACAGGTAGAGCTGGAAGAACAGCCGGTCCAGGAGGCAGAAGACTCCACACAAGCAGAACAGGAGGATCAACCCTCTGCTTATAGTGAGCCTGCCGTACCCCTAGTGAGCCAAAGAGCCGGTAGACAGCTGCCCAGTTTACCCTTGACAGCTCCTACACCCTGTAGTTCAGGGCTAGACAGTCAGCTCCGTAGGTCCACTAGGGCCACTAGAGGCCAGTTACCCGCACGTTGGAGGATTTGAAATGTATAAATTGTTTTATTTGTGGTTACCTGTTTTTCTTGTTGCTTGTGTATAATTATGTGTTTCTAGTTGTTTATAGGAGTCTTTGGTGGATTTACCGGGAATCCTGTGTACATAGTTGGAGCGTAACCCAGGACGGACTAAAGACTGTTAAGGACTCGGGGCAGGACAGACCCCTACCTGGTTACGTCTCCCTGTTTTGGTGAAATGGACACCTTGCTTTCTTCAAAGACTGCACCCGGTTACGGACATGCCGTGACCACCTTTATGTGTTTCTTTATTGTATTGTTATTGTTATACCTTGTTATGTTTTTCCAAAAAAAAAAAAAATATGTTTAGTCCCGGAGTACTAAATTTCACTAGGGGGGAATGTGACACCCCAGGGGTCTGGTTGCCACAGTGATAAAGATATTACGTGTGAGAGCAGGTGGGAGGTCTCTTGGTCAGGGATCCTATGCATGCCACACCTCCTGCCCAGTCCTGGGAGGGGAAGAACTTCCCCTATATAAACCTAGGGCTGAAGCAGGGTTAGTGAGTAGAGAAGAAGTAGAGACAGAGAGAAGAAGCAAATATAGGAACAGAACATCAGGAGCTCTGTGGGAGCAGTGTTACAAGGAGTCAGGGGCTGGCAGCTGCAGAGCTCGCCCTGACTGAGAAGATTTCTTACCGGACCCGGAGTCCGAGGCTGTGGGGACTAACTCCTACCCAGCAGCAGAAACCGACCGGCAGGGGATTGCAGGTCCTCTGGCCCAGAAACCCGAAGGCACGGTCACACGCGTGGGACCAGCACCGTCATCGTCGAGCGGAAGCCATTAGAAGGTCCCGAGTCACCGGCCATACGGGTGAGCACCACACGGTACACTCAGGGACGTGGGCTACTTTTACCCGCCTCTAGCAAGGTAGCCAGAAGAGTACAGTTAGTTGGGAAGGCCTACAACTCCGCCTGGCCAGGGGAGATCCCATCTGCTCAAGGACTGACCAGGCCCCGATTGCTAGCAAGTACTCCGGGAGGGTCTATCTTTGTCACCAGTAAAGACCCTGAACTACACCGCATCGTCTCTGAGTGGTTCCTGCTACCCCCATCATCCACGTCGGCTGCCCTGAGGCCATACCCCTCCCGTTGGGGGTTATACTACCACGCTGCACAATCCTACCACCGGCCTCAGCGGTCTGCCCTGCAGCAGCAGCCCTAAAGCTGCATTCAACGGGTGGCATAGTCATCCACCATCTACTGCTAATAGACTGCCACTTAGTCTGACTCCCTGGGCACGGACCGGGTCACCGCCACGAGACTACTACCCCCATCTGATCCGGCTCCGGGTAGGCTCCCGCGTGCGCAACGCTGCGCGACTCAGGCCCAGGGGCGCGTCATGAAGTTTATGACCTCTGTTTAACATACAGTATATGCCTGGACGTATAGGTTAAAGGGGTATTCTGAGCCAGAGAAATTTTTGTCAAGCACTGTAGCTTGCAAAATCCTAATAGTGTGTCATATAGTCACTAACAGATTTTGTCTTTGCTTTCTGATTGCAGCAGTCATCACGTGACCACTCATATGCGAGTTTCATTCTTATGGTCATATGGCAACTAGCTTCTCTTCCTTCTTCTCTCAGTGTAGTAGGTGATGTAACTTTTCACTTACCATTGAGAGAATCAGGAGCAGAAACTATGTGGCACGTGACTGTAAGTATGCAAATTGTATATGAGTAATTACATGACGACCACTCAAACCACCTTAGCTGTGTATAGGAGGGGCCGCCACAGGGAAATTTTACCTTGGGTCCAGGAAAATCTAGAGTTACCTATGATAATATAACTAATAAGTTGCAACAATGTCTTACAATTTTTCACACTGCTTTATGGGGCTTGTCAAATTGGATGCCCCCTATATGAGCCAAAATAAAGAATTGTTCTCTTTGAGCGGCTACAGTTCTAAAAGGCTCAAGATGTCTTGGTATTACGTGGATGGCCATTTATTTTAATGGTAACCATGAAAAACTTCACCTTCCCTTGCTGACTGCAATAAAATAAAAGCTAACACTGGCCACTTTTGACCTGGTGACAGGTCCTCTTTAACTATTTAATTCACTAAAACCCGTTACTGAATTGGCATGCTATCAAATATCCGGATTTGCTGAATGTGCGTGTTATTTTAATAGGGAGATTTCTACAGAGCTCTTGTAAGATCTCTATTTTGCCCAGGAATTGAGAATTCTGACATAACAGCTAGATACTGCCATGTCTCTAATTATATCACACACATACATCTTGGTCATAAACTAAGCTATTCTTTTTGACAATAAATAATGCGCTTACTTGTATCAACTTCAGTAACCAGAATAGGCTTTGAAAATTGGATCCGAAATCCCCATGGGTAGTCGCCTGTACCTTTTGCGATTCTCACAGTACGCTCACGAACTGTTCAAAAGGGAATACATATTCAGAGTTTATTCATCTGCTGCTACAACTGGGAAAAGAAGCCAATTTGAATCCTAAGTATGTTTTCCCTACGTATGCAGGTCAACTGTCAAGGAATGGAAAATGGAATTAATTAAAATAATGGATTACAGTAATAGCAGCTGGCTATGCTCAAAGGATGACGAAGTCAGAAAAATTAGGACAACAGAAATCATCAAGATATCTACTTATCTTTAAAACTGATAAGAGAATTGTCTTATGGACTGTATGCAAATTACTGTTCAGATTATACCTGAGAAGAACAGCCTCCCATTATGAAAACCCAAACCTTGCACCTCTATTCTTAGAATTAGCAGAGGTTCTCCCAGTGGTCATGATCCCAATCATTGAGATCTGGTGATTACAGTAGGGGTACAACTGCTCAGATCTCAATGACTTAGATTTTTATGGCACAGCCAGATTTTGTGCAATATCTATATAAAGGGGCAGTCTTTTTAAAGGGGTTGTCCGGTACTTTTATATTGGTGGCCTATCCTTGTAATAGGTCATCAATTTGATGTCGATAGGAGTGCGAGGCCTGCCACCCCTCGCCAATTAGCTGATTTTGATGCCAGAAGGTGGCCAGTTGTCATCAGTTGCGGAGCGAAACAGCACAGCTCCATAAACTACAAGTTCTTCTCACTAAATTAAAATATCATCAAAAAGTTAATTTATTTCAGTTCTTCAATACAAAAAGTTAAACTCCTATATTATATAGAGTCATTACAAACAGAGTGATCTATTTCAAGTGTTTATTTCTGTTAATATTGATGATTACGGCTTACAGCCAATGAAAACACAAAAGTCATTATCTCAGTAAATTAGAATAATTAAAAAAAACACCTGCAAAGGCTTCCAATGCATTTAAAAAGGTCCCTTAGTCTGTTTCAGTAGGCTCCACAATCATGGGGAAGACTGCTGACTTGACAGATGTCCAGAAGGCAGTCATTGACATACTCCACAATCATTGAAAGGATTGTTATGAAAAGGCCATTCAAAAATGTGGGGAAGATTCACAAGGAGTGGACTGCTGCTGAAGTCATTGCTTCAAGAGCCACCACACACAGATGTATCCAGGACATGGGTTACAAGTGTCGCATTCCTTGTGTGAAGCCACTCATGACCAATAGACAACGCCAGAAGCGTCTTACCTGGGCCAAGGAGAAAAAGACCTGGACTGTTGCTCAGTGGTCCAAGGTGTTGTTTTCAGATTAAAGTAAATTTTGCATTTCATTTGGAAATCAAAGTCCCAGAGTCTGGAGGAAGAGTGGAGAGGCACACAATCCAAGCTGCTTGAGGTCTAGTGTGAAGTTTCCACAATCAGTGATGGTTTGGGGAGCCATGTCATCTGCTGGTGTAGGTTCACTGTGTTTTATCAAGACCAAAGTCAGCGCAGCCGTCTACCAGGAAATTTTAGAGCACTTCATGCTTCCCTCTGCCGACAAGCTTTTTGGATATGGAAATTTCATTCTGCAGCAGGACTGGGCACCTGTCCACACTGCCAAAAGTACCAATACCTGGTTTAAAAACAACAGTATCACTGTGCTTGATTGGCCAGAAAACTCACCTGACCTTAACCCCATAGAGAATCTATGGGGTATTGTCAAGAGGAAGATGAGAGACACCAGACCCAACAATGCAGACGAGCTGAAGGCTGCTATCAAAGCAACCTGGGCTTCCATAACACCTCAGCAGTGCCACAGGCTGATCGCCTCCATGCCACGCCGCATTGATGCAGTAATTGATGCCCCGACCAAATATTGAGTGTATTTACTGAACATACATTTCAGTAGGCCAAGATTTTAGATTTTAATAACATTTTTCAAGCTGTTGTTATAAAGTATTCTAATTTATTGAGATAATGACTTTTGTGTTTTCATTGGCTGTAAGCCATAATCATCAACATTAACAGAAATAAACACTTGAAATAGATCACTCTGTTTGTAATGACTCCATATAATATATGAGTTTCACTTTTTGTATTGAAGTAAATAAAATTATAAATAAATTAACTTTTTGATGATATTCTAATTTAGTGAGAAGCACTATTCATTCAAATAGGGTCTGATGTGCAGTACCAGGCCGCGGCCATTATGCAGTTGACGTAGCAGAACAGCAAATCTCTGTCATGGTTCTGCCAAAATCGAGAGGAGCTGATCAATGTATTATACATAATTACCTGCTACCGATCTAGGTCTTTTGCTGAGACATTGTGGACTGTTGTTAGGGCTGCAGTCATCACCTCGAAATATCCATGAGGCTGAGTGAAAACTTTCTGTATATAATCCTTTATCTTTATTTTCAGACCGTGAAGCAAGATCTACCGAACGAGTTTCTTCTGAGTTTCCTGAAAGACATAATGAAAAAAAAAAATGATGTTCAATAAGATGTTACTTTAAGGGTATGGTCACATTTACACAGTGCATTCCAATGGAAGTATATGCAAGAAAACTGTATTTAGATATAAATTGCAGCGGACCCATAGACTAAAATATTCATGACGGATTTAAAAAAAATGCTCTTTTGACTATGTTTTGTCCGATGCAGACAGCCATGGAGGAGGACAAGCTGGACCCTGGAGCAGGTAAGCACTCACAGAGCTGAAGATGCAGCCTGGGGGAGGGGCGGTAAGCTATATGGAGAACCTATATGGAGAACCTGGGGAGGGGGGAAGAAGATATATGTAGAACCTGGGGGGAAGCTATATGGAAACCTGGGGAGGTGGGGTGAAGCTATATGGAGAACCTGTGGAGTGGGGGAGAAGCTATACGGAGAACCTGGGTGGGGGGGAGAAACTACATGGAGAACCTGGGAAAAGGGAGAGAAGCTATATGGAGAACCTGGGAGGGGAAGCTATATGGAGAACTTGAGGAGGGGGGGAGAAGATATATGGAGAACCTGAGGAGGGTGAAGAAGCTATATGGAGAACATGCCGTGTGCACGCTGCTGATGTCATGGCAGCGCGATGAGGAGACCTCATCAAGCTGCCGACATGAATACAGAGGTCCACAGAGGAGGACAAGCTGGACCCTGGAGCAGGTAAGCTCTCACTGAGCCGAAGATGTAGCCTGGGGGGAGAAGTTATAAGGAGAATCTGGGGAGGGGGAGAAGCTATATAGAGAACCTGGGGCGTGGGGGGAGAAGCTATATGGAGAAGCTATATGGAGAATCTGCGGAGGGGGGAGAAGCTATATGGACAACCTGGGCAGGTGGAGAGAAGCTATATGGAGGTCCTGGGGAGGGGGGAAGAAGCTATGCAGAGAAGCCATATGGAGAACCTGGGAAGGGGGGAGAAGCAATATGGAGAACCTGGGGAGGGGAAGAGACGCTATATGGAGAACCTGGGACGAAGAAGTTATATAAGGAACCTGGGGAGGCGGGAGAAGCTATATGGAGTACCTGCAGAGGGTGAGAGAATCTATATGGAAAACCTGGGGGGGGGGAGCAATATGGAGAAGCTACATGGAAAACTTTGGGAGGCGGGAGAAGCTATATGGAGAACTTGAGGAGGGGGAGAAGCTATATAGAGAACCTGGGGAGTGGGGGGAGAAGCTATATGGAGAACCTGCAGAGGGGGGAGAAGCTATATGGACAACCTGGGGAGGGGGAGAGAAGCTATATGGAGATCCTAGGGAGGGGGAAGAAGCTATACAGAGAAGCCATATGGAGAACCTGGGAAGGGGGGAGAAGCAATATGGAGAACCTGGGGAGGGGAGAAGACACTATATGGAGAACCTGAGGAGGGGGGAGAAGCAATATGGAGAAGTTATATGGAGAACCTGGGGAGGGGTGGAGAAGCTATATGGAGAACCTGGGGGCATTATATGGAGAACCTGGCGGGGCATAACTATATGAAGAACCTAGGAAGGGGGAAAAGCTATATGGAGAACCTAGGGAGGGAGAAGCTATATGGAGAACCTGGGGAGAGGGGAAGCTATATGGAAAACCTGGGGAGTGGTGGAGAAGCTATATGGAGAACCTTGGGGGAGAAGCTATATGGAGAACCTGGGGCGGGGGGCTATATGTATAAGCTATATGGAGAACCTAGGAAGGGTGGAGCTATGTGGAGAACCTGGGGAGTGAGGAACTGTATTGAAAACTTGGGGGGAGAGATGCTATATAGAGGACCTGGGGAGGGTGGGAAAATCTATATGGAGAAGCTATATGGAGAACCTGGGGAGTGGAGGGAAAAACTATATGGAGAACCTGGGGAGGGGGGAGAAGCTATATGTAGAAGCTATATGGAAAACTTGGGGAGGGGTGAAGCTATATAGAGAACCTGGGGAGGGGGGGCTATATGGTGAACCTGGGGAGTGGGGGTGAAGCTATATGGAGAACCTGTGGGGGGAAAGAAGCTATATGGAGAACCTGGGGTGGGGGGGCTATATGTATAAGCTATATGGAGAACCTGGGGGGGAGAAGGTATATGGAGAACCTGGGGTGGGGGGGGCTATATGTATAAGCTATATGGAGAACCTGGGGAGGGGTGGAGAAGCTATATGGAGAACCTGGGGGGGTTATATGGAGAACCTGGCAGGGCATAACTATATGAAGAACCTGGGGAGGGGGAAAAGCTATATGGAGAACCTAGGGAGGGGGAAGCTATATGGAGAACCTGGGGAGTGGGGGAGAAGCTATATGGAGAACCTGGGCGGGGAGAAGCTATATGGAGAACCTGGGGTGGGGGGGGCTATATGTATAAGCTATATAGAGAACCTGGGGAGGGGTAGAGAAGCTATATGGAGAACCTGGGGGGGTTATATGTAGAACCTGGTGGGGCATAACTATATGAAGTACCTGGGGAGGGGGAAAAGCTATATGGAGAACCTAGGGAAGGGGGAGCTATGTGGAGAACCTGGGCAGGAGGGAACTGTATGGAAAACTTGGGGGGAGAGTAGCTATATAGAGAACCTGGGGAGGGTGGGATAATCTATATGGATAAGCTATATGGAGAACCTGGGGAGTGGAGGGAAAAGCTATATGGAGAACCTGGGGAGGGGGGGAAGCTATATGTAGAAGCTATATGGAAAACCTGGGGAGGGGTGAAGCTATATGGAGAACCTGGGGATGGGGGGCTATATGGTGAACCTGGGGAGTGGGGGAAAATCTATATGGAGAGCCTGAGGAGAGGAGGAAATCTGTATGGAGAACCTGGGGAGGGGAAGGAGAAGCTGTATGGAGAACCTGAGAAGAGGGGAGAAGCTATATGGAGAACTTGGAAGAAGAAGCTGTATGGAGAACCTGGGGAGGGGGGAGAATCTATATGGAGAACCTGGGGAGGGGGGAAGCTATATGGAGAACCTGGGAAAGGGGGGAGAAGTTATATGGAGAAGCTACATGGAGAACCTGGGGAAGGGGGGAGAAGTTATATGGAGAAGCAACATGGAGAACCTGAGGAGAGGGTGAAGCTATATGGAGAACCTGGGGAGTTGGGGGGGGGCTATATGGAGAACCTTGGGAGGAGAGAGAATCTATATGGAGAACCTGGGGAGAGAGGGAGAAGCTATATGGAGAACCAGGGGATGGGGGGAGAAACTATATGGAGAACCTGGGGAGGGGGGAGAAGTCATATGGAGTACCTGCAGAGGGGGAGAGAATCTATTTGGAAAACCTGGGGAGGGGCGGGGAAGCAATATGGAGAAGCTACATGGAGAACTTTGGGAGGCGGGAGAAGGTATATGGAGAACCTGAGGAGGGGGAGAAGCTATATAGAGAACCTGGCGAGTGGGGGGAGAAGCTATATGGAAAACCTGCGGAGGGGGGAGAAGCTATATGGACAACCTGGGGAGGGGGAGAGAAGCTATATGGAGATCCTGGGGAGGGAGAAGAAGCTATACAGAGAAGCCATATGGAGAACCTGGGAAGGGGGGAGAAGCTATATGTAGAAGCTATATGGAAAACCTGGGGAGGGGTGAAGCTATATGTAGAACCTGGGTAGAGGGCGCTATATGGTGAACCTGGGGAGTGGGGGAAAATCCATATGGAGAACCTGGGGAGAGGAGGAAATCTGTATAGAGAACCTGAGCTGCTGTTAACCTGCGATTTCTGAGGCTGGTGACTCGGATAAACTTATCCTCAGAAGCAGAGGTGACTCTTGGTCTTCCTTTCCTGGGGTGGTCCTCATGTGAGCCAGTTTCTTTGTAGCGCTTGATGGTTTTTGCAACTGCACTTGGGGACACTTTCAAAGTTTGCCCAATTTTTCGCACTGACTGACCTTCATTTCTTAAAGTCATGATGGCCACTCGTTTTTCTTTACTTAGCTGCTTTTTTCTTGCCATAATACAAGTTCTAACAGTCTATTCAGTAGGACTATCAGCTGTGTATCCACCTGACTTCTACACAACACAACTGATGGTCCCAACCCCATTTATAAGGCAAGAAATCCCACTTATTAAACCTGACAGGGCACACCTGTGAAGTGAAAACCATTTCCGGTGACTACCTCTTGAAGCTCATCAAGAGAATGCCAAGAGTGTGCAAAGCAGTCATCAAAGCAAAAGGTGGCTACTTTGAAGAACCTAGAATATGACATATTTTAAGTATATAATTCCACATGTGTTAATTCATAGTTTTGATGCCTTCAGTGTGAATGTACAATTTTCAGAGTCATGAAAATACAGAAAAATCTTTAAATGAGAAGGTGTGTCCAAACTTTTAGTCTGTACTGTACTTAGATCTAAGGTGCATGAACATTAGTCAGTTGCAGCCTTTAAATGACCGCTGATCTGCTATATGAAGCCAATCAGCAGCCGCTTAATATCCTGTTTACAGGATGTGGTCTCACTTTCATGTGCACAGAATGATCGTTAACATGATCGTTCTGTGCACATAGAAAAGCATTGTTCTCAGAAGCACATGTGTACACAGGACAATGTGTTGCTGAGAACGATGATATATAAAGAGTCTTTCACACACAAAATGGCAATTATTTTGCATACACATTTATATAGGGTACATAGTCCAGGCATATAAAGTTTTAATTTAACTTATTATTTTATTTTTTACTAGCTGTACCGGCCACGCGTTGCTGTAGCTCAGTCTGGTTAAATGGAAAAGAAAAAAGAAAAAGCGCACGTTTCTAAAATATTTAATTTCACAATACTTGAGGGCATAAAATATTTTTTGTTGTTCCATTGTCTGTGTAGATATAGAGATTGTCTGGTTTGCCGACTTTAGAACATGCAACATATAATTGTCCATGTGAGAAGCAATCCGTGTCTAGATTTAAACCGCACAATTCTAAAGATTGGCCCTGAGCTTTGTTGATGGTAATTGCAAACGCCAATCGAATTGGGAATTGCATTATATAGATATATATATCGGATGTGGCAATGCTGGTGCTGTTGATAGTTGTGGCCATCAGGCAGGCATGGTGGCAGCCTATACCCTGTGACCCCAGCAGGCCTGTACTCTGCACAGGTCACTAAAGAGGTCGGTACTTGCTGTCAGGTGTCACAATTGAGCCGGTCATGTCAGGGATTGCTAGAGATGCAGAGATGAAGGCAGGCGGCGGCAGAGGAGGAGGGGGTTATCCGCTTGACACGAAAGGAGCAGAGCACAGCCAGTGGCTGGGGCGAATGAAGGAGAGGGAGAAGGGTTTATGAATGAGATATCACTAAGGGGGAGAATGCTGAGCGGCCGGGGAGAGTCAGCCTGGGACTGAGCTAGCAACACCCCCCTCTCGTTGCTTTTACGTCCAACAGCTGGTATATAAAAACATAGTAGGTATATAAAAACATGTGTGTATCTGGATGCAACGTTGTGTCAAAATTTCAAAGTAATTGGTGAAGAACTTTCGGAGATTAAAGATTTTGAACAAACAAACATTTACATTTTTATTTATATAGATATGTAAATCAGGGCGTTTTTGTGCACCCTTGGTGTGGCCCATGCCTTGGTGCACCCTCCTATTTGCATATTAAAGCAATTGACTTGTTATAATTCACAGAGGTCCTTTGGTGAGAGTAAGTGCTAACTAATTTAACTAGCACTCCGAGTGTCAGTGTGAACACGCACAAAATGAGTCTGCAGGCATGTTCTGATGCCTGGTTGCTGCCTGCTTTTGGCTGAGGGTGAAAGGCGTTGAAGTGAGCATCACAACGCCTTGTCCCCCTCCTCACTGAAGTAGCTTGCTCACTGCTTCCAAGGGAATACCTTTCAAACTTGAGATATCTGCTTACAATTGTATTTGGGGCTGAACTGACACTACAATTGATTGCTGTACTAAACTTGGCAATGTATTCATGTACTGATGGAGGTTCTGATGTTTTACGGCACTGACGGAGGTTCTGGTGATGTATTACTGTACTGACTGGTTCTGGTGATGTATTACTGTATTGATGGAGGTTCTGGTGATGTATTACTGCACTGATGGAGGTTCTGGTAATGTTTTACTGCACTGATGGAGGATCTGGTGCTGTTTTACTGCACTGACGGAGGTTCTGGTGATGTTTTACTACTCTGATGGAGGTTCTGGTGATGTATTACTGTTCTGACTGGTTGTGGTGATGTATTACTATACTGACTCATTCTGGTGATGTATTACTCTACTGACTGTGGTTCTGGTGATGTAGTCATGTAAATGTTGTAATCATTCATTTATAAGACTTGATACTAAAACATTATAAGGTCAGTGCGTGTTGGACTAAAAATACAACTGTCTGAATGTCAGTCAGCTGAGCAAAAAATTGACTAAAGCCCCCATACACGACAGACAGGAGTCCGATCATTCAGCCGGCAGCTATCTTGCCCCACTCTCCCATATACAGGATTGCTCACTCTGCCGAATGTTCCTGTGTTCTCTATTAGAGCCACTGGTAGACATCTCTGGCAGCAGATTATCACTTAGAGAACAAAAGGTTTACAGAGTGGGTTACAGAGCGGATCTGCCAGAAAAAAATGCTGTGTGCACATACCCTTAAGGCCCCGTCACACTAAGCGACGCTACAGCGATCCCGACAACGATACGACCTGAGTCGTCAACAAGGTCGTTGGTAAGGTGTCAAACACACCGATACATGCTACCCAGTGGGGCCTTAACGATCAAAGAAATGCCCAAACCTTTCCGACATGACCAGCGATCTCACAGCAGGGGCCTGGTCGCTGCTAAGTGTCAAACGTAGCGAGATCGCTGCTGAGGTCGCTGTTGCGTCACAGAACTTGTGACTCAGCAGCGATCTCGCTAGCGATCTCGCTTAGTGTGACGGGGGCTTTAGTCTAACTGATCTGTAGGGCATGTACCCACTTAAAGTGCCTAGGGCAGCATGAATGTCAAATATGGCCCTGGTGTTAGGAATAGTATATGATATAGTTAATTGTTTGGGACCAGCCCAGGATGGAAGGAGAAGGTCAAGTAGAAAAGGGAACTACTTTCTGGTTGAATCAGTTAGTGAGAGTTAGTGAAAGTGTTCGTGAGAGACAAGGTCAAGTTCAAGTGACAGTGGGCTGGAGTCACGTGAAGTACATATTTCCTGCGGCCTTCCTGCAATGTCCGGGTCCTACAGCCTAACTAGGCACTGAGGGGACTGCCTTAATCACTTCCATATAGAGGAAACCAGACGGGGAACCGCGAGAGGGAAATGTAGAGAATCTCGGGTATACTGCGGTACCGGACGGGGAATCCCGATTTGTTAAAGTAGGGACAATCCGAGCTAAACGTAAGCAAATGCTTGAAATGTACTGTGCTGACAGAACCGGAGGGTATTGTGCACAACACTGTGTGTTAAAGACTGATGCACTTGAACTGGCCAGTAAAGTTGAACTTTAATCGAATTGTGTGCGCGACTCTTCCTGGAACCATGGACGTGGAAACAGCGGAGGCCTCCATGCTACAAATGAGTGTAACACACTTTACACAGGACAACACATATGGACTGAGACATGATTTGTTTGTAAAGTGCCAGGGCGCTATGGAGCAGCAGCTCACTCATGGCTACCATCTTGGGCACCTTACAACCACACACAGTATTAATGCTTCCACAGCCCCACATAGCAGGATGCCTCCACAGTCACCCTCACATAGTATGATGCCCCTAGTATCCACCCTAAACACTTTGATGCCCTACACAAATATCCCACTGTATGTCCTCCTTCTTTTCTGAGTTGGTCATGTGGCGAGAAAATACTTCCAGTTTCTTAAGTTTCTATCCAGACTGAACCGAGGTGGAGGGATCTGATGAGTGTTTCAGTCTTGAGGACACAGATACAATGGATGTTGGGATAGACACCCATCCTCCCAGAAAAGCGGAACATTTACCCAAATTCAGGACTGCAGCATTCTCATTAATTTGAAGATTTTACCTTATTCAGTGCCTAGTAAATGGAGTAGGGTGAAATCTGCAAACACAAATACCATGTCAGTAACTTATAGTTCTACAACTAGATCAGACCTTGGCTTTGTTTATTATGTTGCAGCACCATTCATTGGTTGTTTCTCTGTTAATCTTTAGTCTGGTTCCGCCATCCCATGTCCATGTGCCTATACTTCAGTTCAGTGCCCCTGGCTGTAGTCCTAGTCCTGCTTTCATCCAGTCCTGGATACACTCCTATCTTCAAATAGTGAATAGAGATGACCACAGCATCCAAGATAGAAAAAAGTCCCTCTTTATTATTTCATCATAAATGCAGGGAGACTGCAAAGTTTCATCCCTAACAAACAAAGGGGCTTTTTCAAGCCATGTCTTTGTCATGACCCATCTGTTTGTTGCGGTCAAAAAGTTGCTGTCTCCCTGTATTTATGATGAAATAATAGAGAGGAAATTGTTTTCTATCTTTCATGCTGTTACCATCTATATTTACCATTAGAATATTGTAGAGGACTGGGGATCGATCTCTTTTTGCTGTACCTGCATTTTTCAGCATCCCACGATTGAGACCGTTTTTTTTTTTTTGTACTATCCCAATACTTTTTGTCATTACATTCCTGTCTTCTGCAATCACTGCAGTATATGGCTGCCAGGTGATGACTACTACCATGACATGGGTATAGCCTGCAGCAAAGCCCAAACCAACAATGAAAACCAGGGATCCCTAAAGGTTAATGCACATAATGCATTTTTATGCACTTTTGCCCAAAAAATGTGTGCTAAAAAAAAATTCAGCTGAATACATTACCAACAAAGTAAATGAGTTTTTTTAAAAAAAATTCATATAGGGTATGTTCACACGTTCCATATGTTCTGATGATTTTCTACTCGGATTTGGTTGCAGACACTATTTAATGTTAAGAGTTGTTCACATGCAGCATTTTTGATGCATTTTTTCCTGTCCATTTTATTGGGTAGAAAATATGTCGCATTTTACAGTAATAGCAATATAAATGAGATTTCTAAAGTTTTATTCAAAAAATCTGCAAGAAATCAGCATCAAAATCCACAGCAAAATTTGCATGCATTGCATGCTAGTTTTGTTGCAGAAAAGCTGTAGTTATGCTGTGGAAACATCTGCCACCAGAACCAGAAATGATTGCAATAAATGCAGGAATAAATGCTGCGGGGGAAAAAATGCACTAAAATGCAACTGCAAATTTGCTTGCAGATTTTCATGCGGTTAAAAATGCACTAAAATGCATTAGATGAATTGACCCTCAGAATCTGCACTTCAATTTAGCTAGCAAATGGTTGAAGCACAAGGATCAGCACTCTAATGGTCTGTTTACACTGCAAGATGAACAGTGTTGGGTTTTGTCCTCTACTTAGACAACCTCTTCTTGATCTAAATGTTTGGTCCTGACAAAATAAAAAGGCCTTTACTCACGTCTGGTGCTGGCGCCGTTCCAGCGGTGTCAGCACTCGAGGTCCCAGGGCTCTCGTGCGGTTGTTTTGACACGTGACTCTGGCACCCAATCAGTGCTGGTGTCACTATCTCCGCTCTTCGGACAAATCAAACATGAAGAGGAAGTCAGCTGATCTCTGACTTCCTCTTCATGTTCAATTTGACAGGAGCGGGGACAGTGACGCCAGCGCTGGTTGGGCGCCAGGGTCACGTGTCACAACAACAGCATGGGAGCCCCCGGGAGAGCCAGTGCTGACACCGCGGGAATGATGCCAGCATAGGAGGGGAGTATAAGCTTTTTTATTTTATCGGGGCTAAGCATGGGGTATGAGAAGGGGTTGTCCAAGTAGTGCACAACTTCATTAATCAACCACCAACCACAACATGCTGGCCAGTCGGCAGTCTTTTAATAGCCTGTTTACAAAGTCTGGCCCGGCTTCAGATGCACACTGAAGGATCAAGAATAGATCATTCAATGCACATAGAACGATGATTTTTTGTGTGCAGCGCAAAAGATAATTTCACATGGCGATTGAGCGTTTTGCTCACTCTTCAGATGAGCGTCATCTTGCGTTGACTGTACAGTTATAGGGAAATGAGCATTTATAGGAATCAAATTACTTTTTACAAAGCACAATAAATGAATGCTTATTGTTAATATACAGACTATGCGCATCACAAAGCTTCTTTCTTGTACCTTTATGTCTTTTTTAAACCTCTATCTGAGCTTTAGATAGCAGAATAGGCAGTCCTATTCTTACGTGCTAAAACTACATTTCCTAGCAGCACTTGCTTCTCCTCAATGCTGCAGACCTCTACCATTTCTCCTGTGTACTTCTGACAAGACCCACCTTTCTAAATTATCGTGAAGCTAATCTAAGTGTATGATTCACATGTACAGTACCCTGTTTAACCGATTTTACCTTTAGCTAGTTCTAGCAGAACTCAACTCTCCTGCACTTCTCCACAACGGTAGTGCAGAGCTGGGTTTGTTGCTGGCTGCAGACAGATCAGTGATTTGAAACTGCAAATACTGCTCTGTTGATGTATACAACAGAAGATAGTACTTTGCATTGTGCATCAATAGAGCAGCATTTGCAGTTTCACATTACTGTCTGTCTGCAGCATCAACAAACACATCTCAAATCTCAACTTTTCTGAGCCCCTCTAAACAGAACCCCATACTGCAATAATTGTCTTATTTTTTTTACAGACCATTCTGTAGTACATCTCTCCTTTCTGTCCTCTCTGTATACAGCCCATCTTGTATTATATATCTCCTTTCTGTCCCCTTTATATACAGCCCTTCCTGTAGTATATTTCTTCTTACTGTCCCCTCTATATATAGTCCATCTTTTAGATTATCTCTCCTTTCTGTCCCCTCTATAACCATTCTTGCAGTATATATATATATATATATATATATATATATATACAGTACAGACCAAAAGTTTGGACACACCTTCTCATTTAAAGATTTTTCTATATTTTCATGACTTTGAAAATTGTACATTCACACTGAAGGCATCAAAACTATGAATTAACACATGTGGAATTATATACTTAACAAAAAAGTGTGAAACAACTGAAAATATGTCTTATATTCTAGGTTCTTCAAAGTAGCCACCTTTTGCTTTGATGACTGCTTTGCACACTCTTGGCATTCTCTTGATGAGCTTCAAGAGGTAGTTACCGGAAATGGTTTTCACTTCACAGGTGTGCCCCGTCAGGTTTAATAAGTGGGATTTCTTGCCTTATAAATGGGGTTAGGACCATCAGTTGTGTTGTGCAGAAGTCAGGTAGATACACAGCTGATAGTCCTACTGAATAGACTGTTAGAATTTGTATTATGGCAAGAAAAAAGCAGCTAAGTAAAGTAAAACGAGTGGCCATCATTTATTTAAGAAATGAAGGTCAGTCAGTCGGAAAAATTGGGCAAACTTTGAATGTGTCCACAAGTGCAGTTGCAAAAATCATCAAGCGCTACAAAGAAACTGTCTCACATGAGGACCGCCCCAGGAAAGGAAGACCAAGAGTCACCTCTGCTTCTGAGGATAAGTTTATCCGCGTCACCAGCCTCAGAAATCGCAGGTTAACAGCAGCTCAGATTAGAGACCAGGTCAATGCCACACAGAGTTCTAGCAGCAGACACATCTCTACAACAACTGTTAAGAGGAGACTTTGTGCAGCAGGCCTTCATTGTAAAATAGCTGCTAGGAAACCACTGCTAAGGACAGGCAACAAGCAGAAGAGACTTGTTTGGGCTAAAGAACACAAGGAATGGACATTAGACCAGTGGAAATCTGTGCTTTGGTCTGATGAGTCCAAATTTGAGATCTTTGGTTCCAACCACCGTGTCTTTGTGCGACACAGAAAAGGTGAACGGTTGGACTCTACATGCCTGGTTCCCACTGTGAAGCATGGAGGAGGAGGTGTGATGGTGTGGGGTGCTTTGCTGGTGACACTGTTGGGGAATTATTCAAAATTGAAGGTATACTGAACCAGCATGGCTACCACAGCATCTTTCAGCAGCATGCTATTCCATCCGGTTTGCGTTTAGTTGGACCATCATTTATTTTTTCAACAGGACAATGACCCCAAACACACCTCCAGGCTGTGTAAGGGCTACTTGACCAAGAAGGAGAGTGATGGGGTGCTACGCCAAATTACCTGGCCTCCACAGTCACCAGACCTGAACCCAATCGAGATGGCTTGGGGTGAGCTGGACCGCAGAGTGAAGGCAAAAGGGCCAACAAGTGCTAAGCATCTCTGGGAACTCCTTCAAGATTGTTGGAAGACCATTTCCAGTGACTACCTCTTGAAGCTCATTAAGAGAATGCCAAGAGTGTGCAAAGCAGTCATCAAAGCAAAAGGTGGCTACTTTGAAGAACCTAGAATATAAGACATATTTTCAGTTGTTTCACACTTTTTTGTCAAGTATATAATTCCACATGTGTTAATTCATAATTTTGATGCCTTCAGTGTGAATGTACAATTTTCAAAGTCATGAAAATGCAGAAAAATCTTTAAATGAGAAGGTGTGTCCAAACTTTTGGTCTGTACTGTATATATATATTTCATTCTGTTTCCTCTATATGCAGCTTATATTGTAGTATATCTTTGGTTTCTGCCCCCTCCATATTCAGCCAATCCTGCAATATATCTCTAATATCTCTACTATCAGCTCCCTATATACACAGCCCCATCCTGCAGTACATTGCTTCTTTTAGTTACCAGCACAAAGGCACATCGCTGCTTCAGGGAATAGAGGCTCTTACCCTTTCTGTGACTTTCATCCCTCACAGAAGAAGTTCTACTCTAGACATAGCACATCTCTCTTGGCAGGAAGTCAGCTGAGAAAGACTGCCCTGAGCAGGATCAACTAGGAAACCTGGAGCTACAGGACAGTTCCAATGGCAAGTGCAAGGTAAATGGAACTTGGAGGGGCATGATTAGTAGAGTGATATACGCAAAATAGGGTAATTTGACAAATGGGTTATAATGGCACAAATTAACAAGTACGGGTATATGTGTAGATTATTAGAAGACCACATTGTTTGTTTTTTTGGAAATAACCTTTTTAAGCCAAAAGCTGTTTGATAATAATAATGATTAATCATAACATCTTCTTATACAATTAGCTTATACAGTTATATGAAAAAGTTTGGGCACCCCTATTAATCTTAAGCTTAATGTTTTATAAAAATTGGTGTTTTTGCAACAGCTATTTCGGTTTGATATATGTAATAACTGTTGGACACAGTAATGTTTCTGCCTTGAAATGAGGTTTATTGTACTAACAGAAAATGTGCAATCTGCATTCAAACAAAATTTGACAGGTGCATAAGTATGGGCACCCTTATCATTTTCTTGTTTTAAATACTCCTACCTACTTTTTACTGACTTACTAAAGCACTTTTTTTGGTTTTGCAACCTCATTGAGCTTTGAACTTCATAGCCAGGTGTATGCAATCATGAGAAAAGCTACTTAAAGCGGCCACTTGCAAGTTGTTCTCCTGTTTGAATCTCCTCTGAAGAGTGGCATCATGGGCTCCTCAAAACAACTGTCAAACAATCTGAAAACAAAGATTATTCAACATAGTTGTTCAGGGGAAGGATACAAAAAGCTGTCTAAGAGATTTAACCTGTCAGTTTCCACTGTGAGGAACATAGTAAGGAAATGGAAGAACACAGGGACTGTTCTTGTTAAGGCCAGAAGTGGCAGGCCAAGAAAAACATCAGAAAGGCAGAGAAGAAGAATGGTGAGATCAGTCAAGGACAATCCTCAGACCACCTCCAGAGAGCTGCAGCATCAACTTGCTGGAGATGGTGTCACTGTGCATCGGTCAACTATACAACGCACTTTGCACAAGGAGAAGCTGTATGGGAGAGTGATGCGAAAGAAGCCGTTAATGCAAGCACGCCACAAACAGAGTCGGCTGAGGTATGCAAAAGCACATTTGGAGAAGCCAATTTCTTTTTGGAAGAAGGTCCTGTGGACTGATGAAACCAAGATTGAGTTGTTTGGTCATACAAAAAGGCGTTATGCATGGCGGCAAAAAAACACAGCATTCCAAGAAAAACACTTGCTACCCACAGTAAATTTTGGTGGAGGTTCCATCATGCTTTGGTGCTGTGTGGCCAATGCCGGCACCGGGAATCTTGTTAAAGTTGAGGGACGCATGGATTCCACTCAGTATCAGCAGATTCTTGACAATAATGTTCAAGAATCAGTGATAAAGTTGAAGTTACGCAGGGGATGGATCTTTCAGTAAGACAATGATCCAAAACACCACTCCAAATCTACTCAGGCATTCATGCAGAGGAACAATTACAATGTTCTGGAATGGCCATCCTAGTCCCCAGACCTGAATATCATTGAACATCTGTGGGATCATTTGAAGAGGGCTGTCCATGCTCGGCGACCATCAAACTTAACTGAACTGGAATTGTTTTGTAAAGAGGAATGGTCAAAAATACCTTCATCCAGGATCTAGGAACTCATTAAAAGCTACAGGAAGCGACTAGAGGCTGTTATTTTTGCAAAAGGAGGATCTACTAAATATTAATGTCACTTTTCTGGTGAGGTGCCCATACTTATGCACCTGTCAAATTTTGTTTGAATGCAGATTGCACATTTTCTGTTAGTACAATAAACCTCATTTCAAGGAAGAAACATTACTGTGTCCAACAGTTATTACATATATCAAACTGAAATAGCTGTTGCAAAAACACCAATTTTTACAAAACATTAAGCTTAAGATTAATAGGGGTGCCCAAACTTTTTCATATAACTGTATTAAACACAGTGAACTTAAACCTGACTGGTAAAACACACATAGACAATCAGCATATTGTCTACACGTAAAATAAAGGATATCAACGAAGTAATACACTAAGACATTAGAAACATCATTGCTATAATTATAAGCACAGAATGTCATTGCTTCCAGAGAGACCCACAATACATAACAATTTCTTAAACACAGGTATCTTAATCCTAATGATTAGTAGAACAACATGTCCTCCCGTTAAACATATCAGTCTATTAAAGTGTCTAGGATAAACACACATGCATTTACCTTCATGGTCATTCTGCAAGGTATAATTCTCCATTGAACATAATGACAGCGTGATGCCAAGGCCACATGCAGAGGAGTGGTACTTATAAAGCACAAGTACATGTATTTTTATCTGGTTGTACTCATTTGAACAGTACGCATGATGAATCATGCAGCGATCTAGTTAACAACACAATGCTAGAAAACAGATGGTTATATAAGCTGCAAAGTTGTGTAGCAGCTAATCCATTAGTAATAATAAGTGTCACATTCACCCCTGAAAATCTGTAATTTTCAGCAATTAGTTATGCCATGCTAGACCAAGGTGTAAGGTGGTGGACTGATGCTGTCGCGTTCATTTCCCTGAAGACACCAATCGCATTATCGTAATGTCATGTGAATTGTGTCCTGCATCTTTTTGTAAATACTGTTGTGTGATGTGATATCTCATGTCAGTAATGCTGGTAATATGTATTTTGACAATAGGGATAGTTAGAGTTAATGTTTGGGACTAGCTCAGAGTGTGAGGGTATGAGTCACAGGGAAAGTGATAATTTTCTGTCAGAGAGTCAGATAGGGCCTGGAGTGCTCCGTGAGTGGACCTGAAGGTCCAAGGTGAGCAGAGCCGCCTTCTGAGGTGACTCTAAGTGAGAGGAGACCAAAGACGAAGGGTAGCAAGATCCAAAGCATAAGCGACTAAGAGCCAGAGTGACCTTCTGGAAACAGGTCCTAGGAGTGTACGCCTAACTACGAGATCCCGAGCTTATAACACTGGAAAGTAATGGGCCTAAACAGCACTGAGTACATGGTATGAGTAGAGTGTCCTGGGTGGGAGTTCCAGAGCGACAGCATTACCGGCCATACTGGCAAGCTGGAGGGAAAGAGGACATGGAACCGCAGAACAAGTAAAGGACACTTGTAATCAGGACTGTAGTGTTAAAGCTGGGTTGTGGTGAAGTAGGGAAACAGTGGATGTAGTGAACCCTGGAGTAAACTACTAAGGAAGGAAACTGTGTGGAAAATGCTTAAAGTTGTAAAGGAAACGTTCATAAGACTGTGTACTCACAGTCTCTTGTATATAACTCTTATCAAGTTGTCATTCAGTAAAGAGTTTATTTTTGATTGGTGGTCTCCCTCATTGAACTGTTAAACATCTGGTCCTGGCAAATCCACAACAATTGTTACATGCGGCCTGCATGGGCGTAATGCCCTCACAGTCACCACCCGGCGAACCCCGGATGTGCGTAATTGTCGGGGAGTAATTTTTACAAATAAAGGACTTTTTTGTGTGTGTTTCTTTCTTTTGACTACGTGGTTAGAAATAGGGGTGTCTGATAGATGCCTCTGCATTACTAACCCCTGGGCTGACATCAAAGCTAACATCAACCCCAAAACCATTACTCCGATTGCCAACGCAACAGGGTAATCGGGAAGAGCCGAGGCTAAGTGCCAGAATTGGTACATCTAATAGACGTGTCATTTCTGGGGTGGCTGAGGGTTGGTCTTATTATGCTGGGATGGGGCCAATATCCACGTCATTTTTTTTAGGGTCCCCCCATTTTTATTAACCTGAAAAAGTGAAGCAGACTGCTGGAGACTGATATTAATGGGTTGGGAAGGTCAATGGATATTGGCCCCTTCCCAGCATAACAAGACCAGCTCAGAGCTGTCTGCTTTCCCTTGGCTGGTTATAAAAATAGGGGGAACCGCACATAGTTTTTTTTTAAATGATTTATTTATTTAACAAGCTGTCAGGCCGGGTCACATGGTGCGCCGGGCCAATCATAGCCATGCCATTACTTGGCATTGCTGTGATGGGACCGGAGGTGCCCAAAGCCTTAAAGCTTGTTGATTGGCTGTGCTGAAGCCTTTTTCATCAGGCCTTATTAGGCTGCCGAACCCGAACAGTAACACGGACGTACAGTAAGAAGTCCATGTTCGGGGTTTGGTTCTGGACACTAGGTGTCCGGTACGAACCCCGAACTTTACAGTTCGTGCTCGCTCATTCCTATTGTTGACAGGTTGTTTTTACCATGCAATGAACAAATCCCAAAATTCAATGGTGCAATTGTGTTTATTCACTGCAGGCTTATATTGCACTGTGCGGAAGAGAGCCATTTCAATTTTGCCTCAGGTTGGAAGAACTCTAGAATTGGTCCCTGGAATAAGTAGAAATGTGCATGTGTAAGAATCTCTCACACTCAACTTGCCTGTGTGCCATGTGAATGCGACTTTGGGAGGGAAGGGGAACAGTAGCTCCAGAATGTTCTAAATATTAGTCAGGTTTTATTCACATACAAAGTTGTAAGTGTACCAACATCAAACTCTCACCTGTCATCTGAGCAAGACTGCAACTTCATCAGAACATTCATTGGGCTCCTGGAGGTAATTTTTTTTAACTCAATGATATTCTACTGCTGGTCATTATATATGTGATAACCCTCAGAATATTGCATAATCATCAGGCATCAGTGCTCTGACCAACTATGAAAAACCGAAGAGCAGCTCTGTTTTGTCCTTCATTTTGCAGGCATCGTGTTATCTTTCATATCTAACAACATTGTGTTGTGTATGTTTAGGATTGCATGGGCTTATTTTTTATATCTCGGTGGTCTGTGTTCTATAGGCACATTTTTGCCAAACACAAAACTGTAACATTTTACAGTACCCATCCAGAGAAGTACCTGTCCTTTTGCTGTCTATGGTGTTCTTTTGTCCTTTTGGCCATTCACCAATAGTGCGATCTTCTTTACTACATTGATGAAAGTGTGAAATTGTGTGACATTTGAAACAATGAAATGAAAAAAATTCAATCTAATCTTTAATAGTTAAAGGGGCTTTCTTGTGCTAATTGTTTATTCAAGTGTGACTGGTATTGCATCAAAGTGGGATGCAGTACAAGATACAGATACAAGGTTAATTATAGTAAGATATTATTACACAACCAACACCCTCCCCCCAAATCCACGGGGGTAAATACTATTTTTGGCATGTATTGCATAATAAGCAGAATTATTGTTAAGCAAATATAAATCTTCCAAAATTTCAGACACAGCCTGCAAAACTGCATTTCTCAAAAATGAATGTCCTTGAAATATACGGTTGGGCCTGGTAAGGTTGTCTTCATTTGCACATTTTGACATTTGCTACTGTGTTTAATAAAATGAATACTTTTTCTTGTTCTTTATGAGTTATTTTTTTTCACCTGCAGATTTGTAAATTTCTGCATAAAGGAAATATGGCTAAAAAAGTTATCAGCCCCTTAAATAAAAGTATCTATATTTACCAGTACATGTTTTATAATATCCCCTTTCTAAATTTATTCAACAACTTTGGCTTGTACTTGGTATTCTAGCACACGGACACTGCACCCTGAGTGTGCCACTGTGGCTTATAGCTGTATTACATTTATCCAGCAGGTGGTACAAATCCTTATAATACAGAAAGGCTGTGTGGGCAATTATCAGTTTAGGTAAGTGAACCTTTTCCTGTTATCTGAAGTCTATTGTCATGTGGCAGTGTGACGTAAAGTAACTTAAGCTTGAATCGCACATGCTGGCCAAATCACTATCCACAATATACTGCAGACCACATCTTCAAAATGGGATTAAACAAACTAATTTTGCATTAGTAGCTGATTACAAAGAATTAGCAATGTGCACGAGACATAAAATAATCAGCTGTAACGTTAGAAAAAAAGGTTTGTTGCTTGGGGAATTAATGAAACCATCCTGTAAATGTACAATGTAAAAAGAGGCATTAGTTCCTTAACAAAACATAGTGAGTAGTGATGAGCGAGCACTAAAATGCTCGGGTACTCGTTGCTCAGGTCGAGCAAATTAGAATACTCGGGTGCTCGACCCAAGCAACGAGCCCAATGTAAGTCTATGGGAAACTCAAGCATTTTTCCAGCGCCCCCCTCCCCTCCTCACCCGGCCGTCAGCAGAGGGCCTAAAAATTGCCCAAATCGATGGGAACAGTGCTCAGATGATATCGGAACAGCATGGGGAAGACCCCTGGAAGCATCTCTGACTCCCAGGTCACTGCTGTCAACAATGTTGTCAGAGTATTAGGCCAATTTTATGGGCCTAAAAATTGCCCAAATCGATGGGAACAGTGCTCAGATGATGTGGGAACAGAATAGGGAAGACCCCTGGAAGCATTTCTGACTCCCAGGTCACTGCTGTCAACAATGTTGTCAGAGTATTAGGCCACTTTTATGGACTCACAATAAAACATCCAAAAACGAAACCAAAATGGATTTTCTTGGGAAAAATGTTAAGGAACATCCTTATCAGGGTAATGACTTGTATATAAGGCAAAATAAAGAATCAAAAACAAAAATGCTCCTCCACATCTTGCGTTTTTGATGCGGTTTTGCACTTTTGCATTGCATTCACCGGGAAATGTAATTTTAACATTTTACTACTTTATCTGGTCATGTGGTGTGTGAGACATGATCAGACACATCCTGTTTCATTTATGAAGGAGGGACTCTGAAAGTCACAAACACTGTTTTTATAGGGCCATCAGGCGGCCCTTATTATTCTTAAAGGGCCAGCAGTCGGCTATGCTTTCTTGTTCCCATTATTAAAGAGTGGGTCTCCTATATTGTTATTGCATATGCAGTGACTGCAAGGGCTGCCAAAAATTTGGACGCACCCTGATACCCCTTTGAAGAGACATAGAGGAGGACCTCAGTGAAAAAAATGTTCCCATTATAAAGGAGTGGGTCTCCTGTAGTGGTAATGCCTATGCAGTGACTGCAAGGGCTGCCAAAATTTGGGTAAACCCCCAATAACAATTTAAAGACACATAGAGGTGCGCCACAGTAACGACATGTACCCATTAGAAAAGAGCGGGTCTGCTATACAGTTATAGGGTATGCAGTGAGTCCAACGGCTGCCAAAATTTAGGAAAACCTGAATAACAATTTAGAGACACATAGAGGTGGGCCTCAGTAACAACATATTCCCATTAGAAAGGAGCGAGTCTGCTATCCAGTTATAGGATATGCAGTGAGTCCAACGGTTGCCAAAATTTAGGAAAAACCCCAATAACAATTTAAAGACACATAGAGGTGGGCCTCAGTAACAACATGTTCCCATTAGAAAGGAGCGGGTCTGCTATATAGTTATAGGGTATGCAGTGAGTACAGCGGCTGCCAAAATTTAGGAAAAACCCCAATAACAATTTAAAGACACATAGAGGTGGGCCACAGTAACGACATGTTCCCATTAGAAAGGAGCGGGTCCGCTATCCAGTTATAGGGTATGCAGTGAGTCCAATGGCTGCCAATATTTAGGAAAAACCCCAATAACAATTTAAAGACACATAGAGCTGGGCAACAGTAACGACATGTTCCCATTAGAAAGGAGTGGGTCTCCCATACTGTTCTTGTGTATGCAGTGACTGCAATGGCTGCCAAAACTTTGGAGGCACTCCAATACCCTTTGCAAGAGACACAGAGGTCAGAGAGCCTCCTGAAAACAATGTTACCATTATTAGGAAATGGGTCTCCCATACCGTTTGCCTATGCAGTGAATTCAACGGCTGACAAAAATTTGGAAGCACTCCAAAGCCCCTTGCAAGAGACGTAGAGGTCGGAAGGCCTCCTGAATACAATGTTCCCATTATTAGGAAGTGGGTCTCCCATACTGTTTGCCTTTGCAGTGAATGCAATGGCTGCCAAAAATTTGGAGGAACTCCAATGCACCTTGCAAGAGACGTAGATATGGTGATATGGTAGATATGGTGGTGGCGGATGAGGATGAAGAGAAGGAGGAGGACAAGAGCAAATAGACAAAATCAGGAAGTGTATACCCATGTCTGGGTGTGAAGACAGAGGTGCATGGGAATAGAGTTAGACCTCCCAAAAAAAAGACACTGGATTTGAGTTTATGTTACGCTGCTATCATTCGGTGGTGTTGAGAAGTCTGACTCAATCCAGCCCTTGTTCATTTTTATAAGAGTCAACCTGTCAGCATTTTCAGTTGACAGGCAGATGCGCCTACCGGTTATAATTCCACCAGTGGCACTAAAAACCCGCTCTGACAAAACTCTAGCGGCAGGGCAGGCCAGGACTTCCAAGGCGTAGAGAGCCAGTTCATGCCATGTGTCCAGCTTGGATAGCCAATAATTATAAGGCACAGAGGAATCATGGAGGACATTGGTACGGTCGGCAAGGTACTCCCTCAGCATCTTCCGAAACTTTTCCCTCCTTGTGAGAGCACCCCATGCCTCAGGGCCTGTGCGATGGGAGGGTCTGAGAAACTGTCTGAGAACTTTGACAGTGTTCCCCTGCCTCTGGATTGCATTTGTGTCTCTCTCGCCTGTACTCCTTGGTTGTCCAACGAACTGTGACCTCAACCTCCAGCATTTTCAGATGGGAATTTTTTTTAACAATTCCACAACAAGGATATTCTGGTACTGCCCCATTTTAATAGGACTGTCCGGCGCAGGAATAAGAAACAGAAAGTTCTCCTTGTAGCATGGGTCTAGAAGTGTCACCAACCAGTAATGAGTGTCACCCAAAATTTGGACAACGCAAGGGTCACGAGAATCACTGTGCAACATAAACTCAGCCATGTGTGCCAGACTGCTAACAGGCAATACTTCCATGTCCTCACCAAGAGGACGACTGACCATGCTCTCCTCCTCATCCTCCTCCTCCTCTCTGTCCTCAGGCCATCCACGCTGAACAGACGGTATGACAGTTGTGCAGGTAGTACCGTCTATAGCACAGGAAACTAGCTGTTCTTCTTCCTCCTCCTCCTCTTCCTCATTGTCACCCAATCCACGTTGGGATGAGATGAGGCTGGGCTATGTGGAATCACCCAGTATGGTTCCTTGCTCCATCTCATCGTGCTCCGCCTGCAATGCCTCCTCTTTAATTGTGAACACAGAGCATTTCAGAAGACAGAGAAGCGGGATGGTGATGCTAATTATGGTGTCATCGCCACTCACCATCTTGGTGGAGTCCTCAAAGTTTTGGAGGATGGTACATATGTCTGACATCCATGTCCACTCCTGAGGTCTTATGTGTGGAGTCTGAACTGAATACCGATGGCCTTGTTGATGCTGGTACTCAACAACTGCCCTCTTCTGCTCAAAAATCCTTTCCAACATCTGCAATGTAGAGTTCCAATGCGTGGGGACATCGCACACCATTCGGTGAGCTGGAAGCTGCAAACGCTGCTGAAGCACGGCAAGGGCGGCGGAAGCTGTTGCTGACTTTGTAAAATGGGCACACATGTGGCGTACTTTGACAAGCAGATCTGGGTAGGTTTTGAGAAACTGCTGAAACACGAGGTTAAGCACATGGGCCAGGCATGGTACATGTGTGAGATCGCCACGCCTCAGAGCCGCCACTAGGCTCCGGCCATTGTCACACATGACCATGCCTGGCTGTAAGGTCAGCGGTGTCAGCCACAGATCTGCCTGCTCTTTCAGAGCTGTCCACAACTCTTCAGCGTTGTGCGGTTTGTCACCTAAGCATATTAGCTTCAGCACAGCCAGTTGCCGCTTGGCCGAGGCAGTGCTGCAGTGCTTCCAGCTTCTGACAGATGCGGTCATTTCGGAGATGGAGGCTGAAGAGGAGGAGGATGAGGTGCAGGAGCTGTAGAATGTAGGGGCAACCCTGATTGACCCAGGGCCCGTAATCCTCGGCGTCGGGAGGACGTGTTCCGTCCCAAGGTCCAACTGGGTCCCGGCTTCCACTATATTAACCCAGTGTGCCGTCAGTGAGATGTACCATCCCTGACCACAAGCACTTGTCCACGGTTAGGTGAACTTTCCCAGTAACTGCATTGTTGAGGGCACGGCTAATGTTGTGGGACACGTGCTCGTGTAATGCGGGGACGGCAAACCAGGAGAAACAGTGGCGGCTGGGGACCGAGTACCAACGGACGGCTGCCGCCATCAGGTTGCGGAAAGCTTCTGTCTCCACGAGCCTAAAAGGCAACATTTCGAGTGCAATCATTTGCGAAATGTGTGAATTTAGTAGTGTGGCCTGGGGGGCGTTGACTTCGTATTTGCGCTTGCGTTCCAAGGGCTGGGGTAGGTACAACTGAAAGCTGCGCTGGGACAAGGACGTGGATGGTCTTGCTGATGGTGCTAGTTGAGAGTGTGCAACGACACATGCAGTGTGGGAGGCATCTTTGCATGCATCATGGACAGGGCATTGGCATGCACGCACAACAGTGGAAGAAGCAGTGGTGTCACCCACAGACACTGTTTCTGGACCCTGGGGTTCGGCCCACTTAGTCGGGTGCTTTGCTGCCATGTGCCTGATCATGCTGGTGGTGGTCAGGCTGCTAGTTTTGCTACCCCTGCTGATGCTGGCCTGGAAGGTGGTTCAAATGGCCTTTTTGGGGTTATCTGCAGAGCCTTTAAAAAGCAATCAGACTCGGGAAGATCTAACAGTTGTACTGGCAACTTCCGTCATGTTGGCTTTACGGGGAATGCTTTCCCGCCTTGTGTCTGCTTCTTCCTGCCTGATGTGGTGCTACGCCTCCCTCCCCCTGTGTGCTGCTGTCCTTGCTCTGCATGTCCCCCTGCCAGGTTGGGTCAGTTACTATATCATCCACCACCTCGTCTTCCACTTCCACACTCTGGTCCTCCTCCTGACTTTCTGACAATTGTGTCTCATCATCATCATCCATCTCTTGCGACAGTAATTGCACTTTCCCACCGTTGCCTTCTTTTGACTGTGCCTGCGCAAATATTTGTTCATCGCTACACGCGTTCTCCTCTTGACTCGCTTAAACCTGGCCGGGTGAGAGGCCGAATCTACAAATGGAAAAGTGAACAGCTCTTCTGAGTGTCCAAGTGTGGGATCAGTTGTCTCCGGGCACTCGGCATGGTGGGAGGAAGGACGATCAGGGTGAGGAATATGCGGTCCAAACTCATGACTACAGAGACTTGACCGTGTGGAAGACAGGGTGGTGGTGGTGGTGGTAAAGTGACTGGAAGCATTATCTGCTAGCCAACCAACAACCTTTTGACACTGCTCTGTGTTCAATAGTGGTGTCCTGCGGTCCCCTAGTAATTGGGTCAGGAAGGTCGAGCGACAAGATGCGGGTGTTTGTTGTGGCACAACTTCAGCTTGCCCACGGCCTCGGCATGTACTATCACCATCACGTCCACTTCCCCGTCCCTTGCCATGCACCTTGCCCATTTTAAATGGAGGACAATATTTTCCACTTTGACTAGAAATGGCTGATTTTGGAACGCAGTTATATGTGATACGTCTGACAGAGAACCACAGTTTTAATTAGCGGACCTGTAGTTTACTAATACTATTCTTCACAGAGACCTCATGTGAATAGCTTGACCGGCACACTACAACAAAATGGAAATGGAAGCCAGAAACGGCTGATTTTGGAACGCAGTTATATGTGAAACATCTGACTGAGAACCACGGTTTTAAATAGCAGGCCTGTAGTTTACTAATACTATTCTTCACAGAGACCTCATGTGAATAGCTTCACAGACACACTGCAACAAAAATGGAAATGGAAGCCAAAAATTGACGATTATGGAACGCAGTTATATGTGATACGTCTGACAGAGAACAACGGTTTTAGAAGGCAGGCCTGTAGTTTACTAATACTATTCTTCACAGAGACCTCATGTGAATAGCTTGACTGACACACTGCAACAAAATGGAAATGAAAGCCAGAAATGGATGATTTTGGAATGCTGTTATATGGGATACGTCTGACAGAGAACCACAGTTTTACATAGCAGGCCTGTAGTTTACTAATACTATTCTTCACAGAGACCTCATGTGAATAGCTTGACCGGCACACTACAACAAAATGGAAATGGAAGCCAGAAATGGCTGATTTTGGAACGCAGTTATTTGTGATACATCTGACTGAGAACCACGGTTTTAAATAGCAGGCCTGTAGTTTACTAATACTATTCTTCACAGAGACCTCATGTGAATAGCTTCACAGACACACTGCAACAAAATGGAAATGGAAGCCAGAAATTGACGATTATGGAACGCAGTTATATGTGATACGTCTGACAGAGAACAACGGTTTTAGATGGCAGGCCTGTAGTTTTCTAATACTATTCTTCACAGAGACCTCGTGTGAATAGCTTGACTGACACACTGCAACAAAATGGAAATGAAAGCCAGAAATGGCTGATTTTGGAACGCTGTTATGTGGGATACGTCTGACAGAGAACCACAGTTTTACATAGCAGGCCTGTAGTTTACTAATACTATTCTTCACAGAGACCTCATGTGAATAGCTTGACCGGCACACTACAACAAAATGGAAATGGAAGTCAGAAATGGCTGATTTTGGAACGCAGTTATATGTGATACAGCTGACTGAGAACCACGGTTTTAGATGGCAGGCCTGTAGTTTACTAATACTATTCTTCACAGCGACGTCGTGTGAAAAGCTTGACTGACACACTGCAACAAAATGGAAATGGAGGTCAATATTTTCCATGTTCAGTTCAAATTTCTGTATTTTTATCGCTGAAATATGGACAAGATCTGGCTGTATTCTGCAGTGCTAACAAGCAAATAGAACAGAAAAATGGTGTACTCTGGATTGCTTTTTAAGCAAATAATCAGGATTAAGATAAAAAAAATTTAATTAGCCCTGGCCCCTGATATCTGGGGCTATGTCTACAAATATTTGTCATAGCAGGATCAGTCAGAAGTTGAATGCGCCATGGACCCTCTTGTGCAGTATCATGCACTGCAGTCTGTCACATACTCTGCCTGCCTGCCTAACTCCTGCTATCACCTTCACCACTGAAAATATGCAGCTGGATTAGTCCTCAGAAGGACTGTTAATTCAGTTGGATATACACTGATCAAAAAAATAAAGGGAACACTTAAACAACAGAATATGACTCAAAATTAAATCAAACTTCTGTGAAATCAAACTGTCCACTTAGGCAGCAACACTGATTGACAATCAATTTCACATGTTGTTGTGCAAATGGAATAGACAATAGATAAAAATTATTGGCAATTATCAAGACACCCTCAATAAAGGAGTGGTTCTGCAGGTATGGACCACAGACCACATCTCAGTATCAATGCTTTCTGGCTGATGTTTTGGTCACTTTTGAATGTTGGTTGTGCTTTTACACTCGTAGTAGCATGAGATGGACTCTACAACCCACAGAAGTTGCTCAGATAGTGCAGCTCATCCAGGATGGCACATCAATGCGAGCTGTGGCAAGAAGGTTTGCTGTGTCTGTCAGCGTAGTGTTCAGAGGCTGGAGGCACTACCAGGAGACAGGCCACTATACCAGGAGACATGGAGGGGGCCATAGGAGGGCAACAGCCCAGCAGCAGGACCGCTACCTCCGCCTTTGTGCAAGGAGGAACAGGAGCAGCACTGCCAGAGCCCTGCAAAATGACCTCCAGCATGCCACAAATGTGCATGTGTCTGCACAAACTGTTAGAAACCAACTCCATGAGGGTGGTATGAGGGCCCGATGTCCATAGATGGGAGTTGTACTCACAGCCCAACACCGTGCAGGACGGTTGGCATTTGCCACAGAACACCAGGATTGGCAAAGTCACCACTGGCGCCCTGTGCTCTTCACAGATGAAAGCAGGTTCACACTGAGCACATGTGACAGATGTGACAGAGTCTGGAGATGACGTGGAGAGCGATCTGCTGCCTGAAACATCATTCAGCATGACCGGTTTGGCAGTGGGTCAGTAATGGTGTGGGGTAGCATTTCTTTGGAGGGCCGCACTGCCCTCCATGTACTCGCCAGAGGTAGCCTGACTGCCATTAAGTACCAAGATGAGATTCTCAGACCCCTTGTGAGACCATATGCTGGTGCGGTTGGCCCTGGACTCCTCCTAATGCAGGACAATGCCAGACCTCATGTGGCTGGAGTGTGTCAGCAGTTCCTGCAAGATGAAGTCATTGAAGCTATGGACTGGCCCGCCCGTTCCCCAGACCTGAATCCGATTGAGCACATCTGGGACATCATGTCTCGCTCCATCCACCAACATCACGTTGCACCACAGACTGTCCAGGAGTTGGCAGATGCTTTAGTCCAGGTCTGGGAGGAGATCCCACAGGAGACCATCCGCAACCTCATCAGAAGCATGCCCAGGCATTGTAGGGAGGTCATACAGGCACGTGGAGGCCACACACAATACGGAGCCTCATTTTGACTTGTTTTAAGGACATTACATCAAGTGTGTTTTTCCACTTTAATTTTGGGGGTGACTCCAAATCCAGGCCTCCATTGGTTAATAAATTAGATTTCCATTGATGATTTTTGTGTGATTTTGTTGTCAGCACATTCAACTTTGTACAGAACAAAGTATTCAATGAGAATATTTCATTCATTCAGATCTAGGATGTGTTATTTGAGTGTTCCCTTTATTTTTTTGAGCAGTGTATATATGTTGTGGAATACCTGTACTAACGATAAACAAGCAATCTCTCCCTGACTCAGCAGCAGCTCTCCCTTCTCTGCCTGTTTCCGGGGTAGACTGTGATGAGCATAGTGGTGCCGGTCTTATATAGACCTGATGATGCTGTGCGGCCAGAAAATCACTGTAATGCCCACAACCAACATGGCTACGGCATTACAGTGCGTGGCAAGTAGTGATGAGCGAGTGTGTTCTGTTAACCTTTTCGGCGAGCATGCTCGGGTGCTCACTGAGTATCTTCAGCGTGCTCGGGTGTTATGTTTTAGTCACTCCATGCCCATGATTTATGACTGTTTGACAGCTTTAATACATGTGAGGAATGCCTAAGAAATAGGCATTCCTCACATTTATTAAAGCAGTCAAACAGTCGCAAATCCTGAGCATGGAGTGACGAAAGCATAACACCCAAGTACGCTGACGATACTCAGAAAACACCCGAGCATGCTTGTAAATCTCGAGTAACGAGGATGCTCACTCATCACTAGTGGCAAGCAATCCCTGCATGTTCATTGGCTGTCTAAAGAGCGCCAAACATGCAGGGTGGGGACCCGAGCTCCTGCCCAAGTAACCCGGAAATACTCGCCGAGAGGCAAACTTGTCGAGCACCATGATGCTCGGGCGAGTACCGATTAGTGGCGAGCACGTTCTCTCGTCACTAATAGTGAGTATAAGTCAATGTAACACAACGTGACTCTAGGTAACTTGGAAACTATCTAAACTACTTATTATTGTTGTTATTATTTTTATCATCCCTATTGTTATTTTCATATTTTTCACATTTGCTCTACTTTTGTCCAGTACTATCTGAATGCCGTCTGACTCAGTAACCACATACGTAATATTGATATCTTATTAATACAGTGGAAGTAACAAATATCTCACCTGACTCTTCCGTGAAGGTGCTGGTGATTGAGCTGCCTCCAGCTGAGCTGCAGTTTCTTGTTTCCTTGAACTGTTTCCTTTTCTTAGCCCAGCGATCGGACCCTTCCTCCTGAGGACTATCACAGCTCCTCGATTCCTTCAATACCAAGTCTTTAGGTAGTTTTAAGTGTTTGTTAAAAGTTTCTTGTTTTGCATCTGGTTAGATATAAATGATGTTAGTATGTTGCTTTCCTTTGTATTGCAAACTGAGAAATCTATGGGTGAAATCATCACTCTCTTATATGCCTATATTTCTTTAGAGAGTTTGTTCACATGATGTTCTGCTCCCCACTCTGTCGGGGGCTTCCATCTAAATAGTCAAAAAGTGATATTCAGACATTCCCTCAGTTTAACCTTTCATCTGAATGAGACAAACTAAGTCTAAAATATGAAACTTTGGACTCCTCTTAGTCTTCCTTCCAGCAGTGTCAGTTTTTTTCCTAGACACAATAACTTGGTAGAACACTCTATTGTAAAAGGAATCCAAAGTTTTAAATTTTAGACTCTGCCTCAGTACAGAAAAGGGCTATGCTGGGGGAATGTCTAGAAAACCATGAAGTACTGAGCAGGGAGCAGAGCGTAATGTGATCACTATCTTAGATAGACTTCCAGGATTTACAACATTTCCAATTTCTTTTACAGAAACTACTAGTTTATGGCCCCTGATAAAGCTAATGCGTATGGCACACCTTGAGTCATCTGTAGACTTTTTTTGAACAAGGTAACCACATGGACTTTTCATTCCTGATAATGCTGTTTTTTATATTAGATGTTTGTGAGCATAATTACCCCAATAAATGTTTATAACAAACTATAGAAAACTATTGTAGCATCGGCGTCTCTGCCCCGTACTAGGCAGAGACGCCGTCCCTCTCACCTCCCCGCTCCTGGAGCGGCGTCCTCCAGCGCTTCTCTCCCCGCTGCTTCCGGCACGCGCTCCTTCCCCGGCAGTGTGCTTAGGGCGCGCGCGCGCTCCCCCTCTCTTAAAGGGACCGCGCGCGCCGTCCTAAGGAGTCCCCGGCCAATTGCCGGAGGACCTCCCATATATAAGGCACCTCCTCCAAAATGGAGGTGCCCGAGCAATGTTGTTGCAAAGCCTTTCAACACTGCTTCAGCCCACAGGTCCCGTTACCAGTTACCTGCCAGTCACCTGCCAGATTCCTGCCTGTTACTTATCTATCTGCGGTCCGACAGTCTGCCTACCAGCCCTACCAGTCTGTCTATGGATCAGTCTGCCCGCTCACCTGGGAGCGCTCACCTACTACCTGTCTGCTAGCCTACCTGGAGGCTCCGCCGTCACGTGCTGTGACCACCTGCCTGTCCAGAGACTCTTGCCCGCTCACCTGGGAGCGCTCACCTGCTACCTGCCTGCTAGCCTACCTGGAGGCTCCGCCGTCACGTGCTGTGACCACCTGCCTGTCCAGAGACTCTTGCCCGCTCACCTGGGAGCGCTCACCTGCTACCTGCCTGCTAGCCTACCTGGAGGCTCCGCCGTCACGTGCTGTGACCACCTGCCTGTCCAGAGACTCTTGCCCGCTCACCTGGGAGCGTCCACCTGCTACCTGCCTGCTAACCTACCTGGAGGCTCTACCGTCACTTGCCGTGACCACCCGCCTGTCAAGAGACTGTCCCCGTCACTTGCCGTGACCTCCTGCCCTTCTACCCAGAGACTGTCCCCGTCACTAGCCGTGACTACCTGCCCGCCTTCCCTGGGAGCCACCCGCTTCCTTACAAGGACTGCCCCCTTGTATAGTTGCTCAGAGGTTCCACCTCCCAGACCCGTTACAACTATATTGCACATTTGTGGCTTTATGCTTTTATGGCTGGATTTTCATTCATCAGTTGCATCATGATCATTTATTTTGTGCCTAAAGGCAAGTTTCTAATGCAGAAATATGAAGCCATCTAAAGCGAAGTGCATGTGGATTGTAGTCCCTACAACTTTTTTTTAAAATTGACATATGTTCCTGGATCATGGAAGAATGATAGGAAGATCAATACCCTTGCCTAATGTTGCCATGAAAATCTGCTGAGCACCCAATAAGATCTGCTTGTTACATGAGATTTAGACCACAATGTTAGAGGGGTTGCTTGCTTTGGGCAACTAATAAATCTTTGAACCCACCCCTGCCTTCCCTCTGGGAGTCCCAGTGATCGACTGTTACCTTAATAAAAACTAAAGATGGGTTCAATTTATATGCAGTACCATGAAGCATTATACAATGCCCATTGAAAGGTATGTACGTGTAATCCACAGATCTGCCACATCCTCCAAGTGGCTAATAAATCCCACACTAATAATTCAGAAATCTGTAATAGGTTTTTCCAAAATAGATTTTTTTTTTTACAAATTGCAGTTGGCAATTATATAATCAAGCTACATTATCTTGTGTAAATAATATTGGTAAGCCATTGTTTTGGTGCTTACACCCTCCTCAAAATTCAGCACTTAGACACATAATAGTAAATTATTAAAAGGGGTTAGCATGTTTTTATGTCTTGGAAAATCTTAACTAATTGAGAACTATGTGCTTTTTATTATACCATTTACTGCATAGGTGGATACTAATGGTCTCTTGGCGATATACATGTGAAAACACTCTGGACCCCATTATAAGTCAACAAGGACCATCCAGCACTAGTGGTATCTGATGTTCAACTGATCCAGCAGAGCGTTTTGACTTCAAAGGGTACTGTGAAGAGAGCATTATATAATTTTGAGCTTTTCTTGTATGTAGGTCATAATTTATCTATAGATAATAAAAGGAGTATATAGAAATAGTTGCAGCAAAGAGGGTGATTATATTTTATGTTCAGGAATAATGAGATCTAAGCGTAAGAATAACATGCAGTTTGACTTAGTGACTAATTATGGTGATTATAGAATCAGCTGATAGATTTCTCAATGTTGGAGTCAGATACGAGAGATTGATTTTCAAATACATATAAATAATGATCATTCTAATTGGAGTTAAAGTTATGGATCATCATGTAGAATAAACTGGTATAATTAAGAATTACCTTTTTTATTCCCTTTATTAATTGGACTTTCAATTTTTCCCATATAGTTTTCATCTTTTTCAAAAATTTTTGAATAATTGTCTTCAGAATCAGACTTTGGCAGGCTCGGAATCTGAAAAGTCATTGACTCGAAAGAAGTGCCCGGGATGGCACTATCAGAACTATTTCTTGGAGATGTGTTGTTACTTTCCTCCTGCTCTGTATCTGTGGTTCTGTTTTCTTCTCTGATACATGACTCATCATATATATTAATTCGGTGTTCCATTGATAAAAAAGGCTCAAATGGCTCAGCTGTTTGTGAAGAAATATCCTGGCCTACCAGGGCACTTTGTTCTTCAAATGAACTGTGTATTTTGTTATCTGAATCAGGTTCCTCAACATCAGAAACAGGCGTTAATACTGAGTCTTTTTGCAACAAGGGAAATTTTAACTCTTTGGAAAGTTCTCGTTGCGCTCGAGCAGCTGGTGCCTCAGTGTCACCTTGAATTAGCACTCTTTGGTCCAGGTCTCCTGTTACAACAGTAACAACTGAGCTTCTTCTTTTTCTATTTGTATTTTCCGATTCTGTAGTGTTAGACTGGCTTATTTCAGATGATTGGAGACATTCAGCAGGCACTCGACTGTTGCTGTTTTTCCCCAGAATATATTCTCTTGATGTGCTTCTAGAAGGAGGAGTAACCTGTATTAAAAGTCTATTGCTGTGTAACACTGAAATATCTTGTACTTCTGTATGATTATCACTATCTAACATCTCTTCATCAAACCCACTTTCGCTAAAATCGACATGTTCTTCAGCTTGCTTCATTATGTCATCATCGTCATCCACTTGATTATTCTCAATATCTAAAACATGCTCACCATTTTTACATGGACCCAAAACATTTGATTGAGTGCTTGCCAAATCTTCTTGGCCCCAACATGAAATTATCTTTGGAAGATCAGGTGGAATGATGTTATGATCCTTGTCTTCACTGAGTCTTCTGCTGCTTTGAATTGTTGAGGACACTAGTGTTCTTTTGAAGTCCAGAGAAGAAACATGAGCTCGAGTTTTTTGAGATGTTGGATTTGATGCAAACAACTGTTGTCCTGCTTCAAAAAAAGATTGCCTTGTGCTACTGCAAGTAACATATGGCTCATAATACAGTGGTGGAAATGTTTTACATCTCATTACTTTGGCATGAAAGGGACAATCACTCTTCCTTGAGTGACAGTACTTAACTGGTTTCTTTGCACGCTGCTTCGACTGTTTAAGGTACTGAATGTGGTGGTTTTGACTTCTTTCTTCAGGGCATATCTCATCCTTTGGGGGTCGTGGCTCAGTTTCCAACTCAGACCATGATGATGATGATGGAGATATGTAATATGGTTCTTTCATGAACTCTCCAAGAACTAAGGCTCCATCTTCTGTAGTTACAAATGTTTCTTTTTGATCTGCAAACTCTGCAGGAGGTGGAGGGACATCTACACACCACTCAGGATATCTGTAATCAAAGCAAAATTCTTTCCCATCATTAAGACTAAAATCAGACACGAGGTAAGAGCTGCAGGATCCTTCAGGTGAGCAGTAATCATTAGTTTGAGCAAAACCAATTCCAAAGACATCATTATTTTTTTGTTCGTCAGAGTCTATGTGAACGGTTACATTTTGTCTAGCTTTGACTTTATATTTTACTTCTATATCTTCCCCTATTATCTCTAATTTTATTAAAGGCTTATCACAACTCTTGTTTTCGAGTGCTGCCATGTCTGACAATTTTCCAGAATTCTCCAAAAAATCCCAATTGTGGTTGGCATTATGCTGACTTTGCTGGTGTTCTCTATCATGGTAACTTCTGCTCTTCTTGACACTTTTTCCATTGATAATTATAACATGAGTCCTGTAGTTTTTATCTATTGCCTTATTTATTTCTAAATTCAGATAAAATCCATCAGATGTGACCGTAAATTCCCCATTGTCCTCTGCTTCATCTGTATTGTGGTAGAGTTCCTCTTTATCACCTTGTGACATTGTATCTTGCCATGTAACTTTTACATAATTATCCATTTTGTCATGTATTGATGAACTTGTTTTACTTTCTGCTGGTCTGTGGTGATGGTCATAGTCTTTACTCTCACAGTGCTGAGGCTGTGTCTGTGCTTCAGTCTGTAAGGTACATGCGTGGGAATGACCATTCACTTCTTCCTTCTGACTGTCTTTAAATTCCTTATCTGTTTTCTGACTAAAGGATTTTCTACGACAACGGCAAACAAATGGCAAGCGCTGATCTAAAAAGAGACACAAATGTTAGAACCTTGGAACCATGAAAGGTAAAACTTGGTTCAATGCATTAGTGCAAAATAACCAAGGTGTAGCTTTGTAGTTTTCTAAATATTGTTGTGTTTAAAGGGTTGTCCAACCAGAAAAAAAATAATTTTTCAGTGATAAACACTTAAAAGTTTTTTCCACTTTTAGAAAAGTGGTCAACAAATGATCAGATACTGGTAAAAAAAACGAATATAGATGGTACTCAACCTCCTCAGATCTAGTGTCATCTCCCTGCTGCAGCTAATATCTTTGTTTTGGCTGAAATAGTGATGTCAAGTCGACAGAGCACGTCACTGCTGCAGTCTTGTATTGAGCTCAGTGGCTCTGCAGATGTGGACGGCATGAGCCTCTGAGCTAAGTGACTGACTGCAGCGGTCATGCTTTGTCGACATGATATCACCACTGCAGCCAAAACACAGAGACTGGAGCTAGTGCTAGACCCAGTGAGGTTAAGGACTATCTGTACCCTTTTTTTACTATTATCTGATAATTTAGGGACCACATTTATAGAAATGGAAAACCTAATTAAGAACATTGCAAATATGTTTCCATTTTTTTTCCGTGTTGCATGAGCTGTTTAATGTTTTATTCTATGTAGAAATAGGTTTTTTTGAGGGACGAGTTATATGTTTTGATGGTATCATTTTGTGTTGAATAACATTTATTGTTATTTTGGCAATCAGTGAGGATTCCTCACAGATTTATAACTATATGATTAGCAACTTTTCCTGTATAAGGTTGTTAAGATGTCAATCATTTCATCCATTTAAATCAAAAGCACATACAATAGTTAGCCAGGATTTAAATGAATATTATGCATGTTCAGAAAGTCAATGACGGATTCAATTCAGCATGAATGGAACGGTACTTAAATGTGATGCATTTAAAAAAAGTTTATCTGGTTAAAACTCAGGATTGTATTATTTTTAAATATCATGTATGAAAAATAGTGCAAACTCAAACTTGCAAACTGTCTTTAACAAACTGGAAACCAGTCAGATGATTAGTAGATACAATGCTTTTGCATAATGTCACGGCATGACTTACATTCATCACTGTCTGAATTGTTACGATTTTTGGGTTTTCTCCGTTTTCTGCTCATTATTTGCGATTGTTTTGAAACTTCTTGCTGAATGGCCAAAAAAACAAATGTTTTATATTAATAATGTGACAAAATGTTAGCAAGACACTGATAATCTGCATGGGACATTGGATTTTATTTAATTCTTTATAAATACCCAGCCTCCCATTACTAGCCTACCGACTGTCGAAAAACAGCATACTGCTGCGGATTGAGCTGTAGTAGAGATGGGCAGATCGATTTGCGGGACTCCGGTCCGCTGTACAGAGGGCTCGCGAATCTCTTACCTTCTGGGATCCCCGGCATGGCTTTAGATGACGTCCCAACATCCTGGTTAATCAATAGCCCCATGAATCAATCCACCTATCTCTAATCTACAGCGAATGTGAAATACTTTCCAGCCAATATACAGTACTCATGCACTGGCATTATCTATTGTATGTATTGCTGTCACTTAATGTCGTTTTTTTGCCTCTGAAGGCACTTGTGACTATTTTGCAATATATTGTTTAAACATCCATTTATCATTTCTGTAGCCTTTATATCAGCCTATTAAATACATTAATATTCATTTTAACTGTCCATACACTTGACATAGCTGCTGGCTCCACAGACACCTGTCTAATCCCTACTTCTCTATACTTGCGCCCTCGGCTCGGCTGAGTGTTTTAAACAAAAGAGAAGAGAAATTCACTGCAAGGCACATCGTCCCATTAAAATTGGCGGGTTCCGATTACGTTCATCTAACGTGTATGAAGCCTTTAGTAAAGTGGGTCAATATTCTCCAACCTATCATTGTCTAGAACCTACAGGCTGAAGACCACTATTCTAGACCATCAAGAGATTAAATGTTAGGGGATAAGATAACGCTTTAGTTTACAATTCATTGTACAATCCAGAAGATATATTGTGCATACAGAAGACAAACTATAATAAAACCAATTATTATAAGCTATATATAGCGTGCCCTCCAGTTACAATATGAAACTGTTAAAGGCGAACTTGAACCCCTTCATGTTATAGGACGTAAATTTACATCATATGTAGTGTCCTTGCTTTTGATGTGGGATTGCACGCCAAGCTCACATCTTTCCCCGCACATGACAGCTGATTTAATCAGTACAATAATTTCAGTACATTATGTGATAAAATGAATAGTGTCATTCAAAAGCACAACAACTCGTCCCGCAAAAAACAAGCCCTCATACGGCTATATTGGCGGAAAAATATAAAAGTTATAGCTCTTGGGAGAAGGGTAAGGAAAAAATGAGAATTAAAAACAGAAAATGGCCATGGCATAAAGGGGTTAAAGTATTGTACCTTGAAATACTAATTCTGTAGAAAACTAGTATTTCAACCTTTACCCTCAAAATAAGCATAAGTGAATAGTAAATTAAAAAATAAAATATTATAGAAAAATACAAAAATGTTAAAGCTCATGTACAGTAAATGCTTCTCAGAGAAGTGCCGGTAGATAGACAATCAGCACATTGGCTCAACTTGCCCCCACTGCTGTGCATTCATTCACAGGCGTTTTTCCAACGGTACTGTCCGTGGTATGATAAGTTGAAAATGGTTTTAAGCTGACCTAGAAAAGACTATTGTAGGTTGAGAACACACTGATTGCTGTATAAGACAATGTATTCTAATGAATTTATTAAAGTAGTGGTGCAGCACCATACCTGTTTATGGTCAATGTATAGAAATTAATGGGACAGAACTGCAATATCTGATCACCTGATGAAGGCGGATTTTTTCCGCCGAAATGCGTTGTGATTAATGAAAAAATTTTTTTTAATCCCACTTATTTGCCTCATCCCGGCTGTTTGGCGCTCCTTCCAAACCACTTTTTTTTTGTTTTTTTCTTTGTTAGAACTGCAATACCAGACACAAGCAGTAGATGTACTGTACGTTGACATTTTTCAGTGGGAAAAATGCAAATTGTCTCTTCAGAGAGAAAGAGAACTAGAACTCTAGTGCCACTTTTTGGAAGTAGCAATCCTAAAAGTCAATATCGACTCTCTAGCGAGCCTTGTCACATGACTTAGGATAAAACCCAGAACCAAAATCTCAGTGTGCAGACACTGTGTTTTTGAGTACTGCCCCTCATCAGTGCAAAGTGTGAGAGCTGGTTTGGCTTGGTGAGACGCATCTGATCAGGATCCAAGGGGTAACATTTCTCCTTGCGGAGACTGACATGTTAAGCATGTCAAGGTGAGGAGACTTTTAAGCTGCAATACTCCTCTAGGAAATATGCAAATTGTCTCTTCAGAGAGGAAGAGAACTAGAACTCTAGTGCCACCTATTGGAAATGTTTTCCCTTGGATCCCGATCAGATGCCTCTCACCAAACCAAACCAGATCTCACACTTCGCACTGATGAGGGGCAGTAACCCGAAATACAGGGTCTGCAAATTGGGATTCTGGTTCTGGCTTTTATCCTAAGTCATGTGACAAGGCTCGATAGAGAGTTGATATTGACTTTTAGGATTGCTACTTCCAATAGGTGGCACTAGAGTTCTAGTTCTCTTCCTCTCTGAAAAGACAATTTGCATATTTCCCAGAGGAGTATTGCGGCTTAAAAGTCTCCTCACCTTGACATGTTTAACATGTCACTCTCCGCAAGAAGAAACATTACTCCTTGGCAAAGAAATCACGGGACCCCATAGCAGAAGCTGTAATTGGGCCCCCCCCCCACAAAAAATAAATAAATATTTGTCTGTGTCACAGAAGAGCAGATCTCATAACTTTCCAGCCTTTACTTAGTCATTTTCCTCCTGCTGAAGTCCTATATCCCTCTTTCATTGCCCCCATAAACAAAAGGGGAGGGGAAGCGAACAGCCCCCAAACAGATAGACCAAGAGAACATGGTTATAAATATCCAAACATATTTTATTGTTTAAAAAGAACATACAAAATGAGGTGAAAGGATAGCATACAAGAGGATACACAAGTGGACATCCCTGGAGCACACGGCCAAAATATTATATATACGGTACAATATTGTGTATAACAGTATGTAGAGGAAATCAGGTATTAATTATAATAAGGACCTAATCCTGTCTAGAGTCCCCATATATACCAGCATCAAAAAATACAACTAGCGGTCACTAAATCTATGTATATACATTCCAGTGTCTACCCATATAGGGAATAAGTAAATTTCCTGAATAGGGTGGAGACACAGATGTCCCGCCGAGCTTTTCAAGGGGTGTGCCAAGGCTTCGCCGAAATGTGCGTCGGGGTTGGAGCACCGGTGTTTGTTCTTACACAGCGGTCCCCACACTATTCAGGTAATTTACTTATTCCCGATATGGATAGACACTGGAATGTATATACATAGGTTTAGTGACTGCTAATTGTATTTTTTGATGCTGGTATATATGAGGACTCTAGACAGGATTAGGTCCTTATTAGTGATGAGCGAGCATGTTCGCTACTGCTCGGTGCTCACCCGAGCATCTCACTGCTCGAGATGCTTGGCGCTCGCCGAGTATTTCTGGGGTTGCTCGGCGGGAGCTCGGGTCTCCTCCCTGCATGTTTGGCGCTCTTTACAGTGCCAATGAACATGCAGAGATTGCCTGCCACTCACTGTAATGCCGTAACCATGTTGGTTGCGGCATTACAGTGATTGGCTGGCCGCACAGCGTCATCTATATCAGACCTGGCGCCGCCATGCTCGTCACAGTCACTCCGGAATCAGACAGTGTAGGGAAAGCTGCTGCTAAGCTATGGAGAGATTTGCTTCTTTCTAGTTAGTGTAGGTGTACCAAACTATATTAGAGACACATATCCATCTCAACAAACAGTCCTTCTGAGGACTAATCCATCTGCAGAGATATCAGGCAGGCAGTGTATATAGGCAGGCAGTGTATATAGCAGACTCCAGTGCATATAGCACAAGAGGCACCATTCCAGTTCTGTCTGCTGCTGCTGTTAGATATTTCTAGAAATAGGCCCAGGTCTCAGGGGCCAGGAATAATTTTTTTTGGATCTTAATCCTCATTATTTGCTTAAAAATCAATCCAGAGAACACAGTTTTTCTGCGCCATTTGCTTGTTGGCACTGCAGAATACAGCCAGGTCCTTTCCATATTACAGCGCTAAAAATCCAGCTATTTAAAACTGTGGTTTGTCCGTCACATGGATCACATATAACATGCAGAGCGAGGACAGCAGCACACAGGGGGAGGGAGGCAGAGCACCCCAACAGGCAGGAAGAAGCAGTGTGGTGGCTGCAGAAAGAAGACAGGCAACCGTTCCCCGTATCAACACGAAGGAAGTTGCCAGTACAACTACTAGGTCTTCCCGAGTCTGGTTGCTTTTTAAAGACTCTGCCGATAACCCCAAAAAGGCCATTTGCACCACCTGCCAGGCCAGCATCAGCAGGGTGGCAAAACGACCAGCCTGACCACCACCAGCATGATCAGGCACATGGCAGCAAACCACCCGACTTTGTAGGCCGAACCCTAGGGTCCAGGAATAGTGTCTGAGGGTGCATGGGCGTACACAGGATCAAAAATAGGGGGGGGGCAAGCCATGGTCGTTCAAGTTGTAAAATTTTAAAACGAAAAAGGTGCAATGCTGGAAACAGATAAGACACCGGAGGGTGAGTATAAGATGGAGCAGGAGAATTACATTTAGAGCACCAATCCAGGTAATCACATATAGAGGCCTCCCCGTAGTGTAATTACATATAGCCTAGAATAATGATGCTGACACTCGGGGTACAGGATAATGACACCGACATTGGGGGTTCAGGATGACACCAACACTGGGGGTACAGGATAATGACACCAACACTCGGGGTACGGATTAATGGCGCTGACACTCGGGGTACGGATTAATGGCGCTGACACTCGGGGTACAGGATAATGGTGCTGATAATTGGGGTACGGATTAATGGCGCTGACACTCGGGGTACAGGATAATGACACCGACACTGGGGGTACAGGATGACACTGACACTGGGGGTACAGGATAATGACACCAACACTCAGGGTACGGATTAATGGCACTGACACTCGGGGTACGAATTAATGGCGCTGACACTTGGGGTACAGGATAATGAAACCGACACTGGGGGTACAGGATAATGGCACCATCATTGGGGGTACAGGATAAAGACGCCGACACTCGGGGTGCAGGATAATGGCGCCGACACTGGGGGTACAGGATAATGGCGCTGACACTCGGGGTACGGGATAATGGCGCTGACACTCGGGGTGTGGGATAATGATGCTGACACTCGGGGTGCGGGATAATGGTGCTGACACTCGGGGTACGGGATTTTATTTATATTTTATTTATTTATATATAATAGTGCTATTGCTATAATAATTAACGTCCCCCCCCAGCTGGCCCAGCATTAACCACCTGTCCTTTCTCCAGGACCAGTTCCTACTCCCAAGGCCCTTCCAAATTTCAATAATTACACAGTGAGTGAGTGTATTGAGTAATTTACACTGGCTGACTGCCACAGTCACTGGCAGCCGGCCCACAGTAACAGGACAAGCGCTCCCCTCCGGCGGGATTCTCAGAGACAGGAAACAGGATAGGCAGGCAGCGTGCTACGTCAGCATGCCTCAGGAGTCAGGACCCTGAACAGGTGACATGCGGCATTGCGGCGTGCTGTGTCACTCAGCGTGCGTTAAAGGTAATCCCGGCGGGACCCCATGCAGTGACACTGCGCAGTTCCGGCCGCCGGGTGCAGAGCAGAGCAGTCACCTGCGGTCGGCCGCAGAGGGAACTTTCGCTGGCCGCGACCGCCGGTGATCTAAGTGTGTGTGTGGCGTGCAGGGGTGGATTAAGAGTAGCAAGGGCCCTGGGCAGTTAAAAAGGTGCGCCCCCCCACACACACACCTGATGTATCACATGTCACATGATCCCCTGTGATAGATCATGTGATAGTTCACGTGAAATTAATTTGGCACAATATTAATTATAATAATTTTTTTTAGGCTGTGTGCCCACTATGCGTTTTTTAAGCGTTTCCGCAGAGGCAATTCCACTGCAGAAATGCTTAAAAAACGCTTGGTAGAAGGTCTGCCATGTTCCCCAATGATAATCCGCATGTGCTGTGCACATGCTGCAGAAATTTCCGCTGCGGATTATCATTGCGGAAAAATCCGCAGCACTACCAATTATTTTGCGGAAGCGCGGCGTTTTCGCCGCCATTGACTTGCATTGGAACGCATGGAATCCGCATCACTGCATCTGTACATGTGGATTCCATGTGTTTCAATGTGCGGATGGTAAACAGGTTTGGAGAAGAGGAGACTCTCCTCCGTACCCGGGTACCATAGAACCTGTAAAAAAAGAATAAAATAAAAAATAAATATTATACTTACCTTCTGATGGCCCCCGGTGTCTTTATCCGATGAGTCCTGGCTTGCCGGCAGCTCGCGATGGTCTGAAAAGGACCTGCCGTGACGTCATTTAGTCATGTGACGGGTCACGCGACCGCTGACGTCGGCAGGCTATCAGAAGGTAAGTATATATTTATTTTTTATTTTTTACCATTCTTTTACGGTCACACTATATAAATCCATGCTGGTTGCATGGATTTATATAGTGTGACCAAGTTGTCAAGCACTTTCCAAGTGATGCTAAAATCGCTAGGAAAGCGCTTGTCAACCCGCATGCAGAAATGCATGTGAAGAACGCTTCACTCCCGCTTGTCCCTGGCAGGAAAAACGCATGTAAAATCCTCATGCGTTTTTTCTGCCAGGGAGATGCAGAAACGCTCAGGAAAAATCCGAAGCATTTCCGCATCGTGGGCACATAGCCTTACATTAATTGTATGACTCAATATTGAGCACACATAGCCATCTATGCACAGCAGGAGGGCGCACGTAGCCATCTATACACAGCAGGAGGCCGCACGGTGCCATCTATACACAGTGGGAGGCTGCACGGCGCCATCTATACATATCGGGAGGCCGCACGTAGCCAACTATACACAGCGGGAGGCCGCATGGTGCCATCAATACACAGCAGGAGGCCGCACGTAGCCATCTATAGACAGCAGGAGGCCGCACGTAGCGATCTATACTAAGCAGGAGGCCACACGTAGCCATCTATACACAGCAGGAGGCTGCACGTAGCCATCTATACACAGCGGGAGGCCGCACGTAGCCATCTATACACAGCGGGAGGCCGCACATAGCCATCTATACACAGCGAAAGGCAGCACGACGCCCCCCCCAGAGACAGCGGGAGGCCGCACACAGTCACGCACACACAAACATATACAGACATATGCATACACGCATAAACACAAAAATACATATAAACAGACATCACACAATGATATCTGCCTGCACACACACACACTCACTCAATCACACACACACTCAGACACACACACACACTCTCACACACTCACCATCCCCCGGCTCCAGTCCTCCTGCTCCTTTCCGGTGCAGCAGTGCAGGCCGGGCGCACACTGCGTAACGTCACAGCTAGGAGACACAGCCGCGCATAGGGCCATGTCTCCTAGCTGTGACGCGGCCAGCACAGGGAAGTTAACAGCTGCAGTGCTGGCCCGGCCAAAGAAGAAGCAGCGGCCATGCGCCGCTGCTGGGGGAGCTGTCCGGGGGCCCCCCCCGCCACTGTCTGCCAGTATGTGCATATAATGAGGGCAATCTGGCTATAGACACCCCGGAGCCCCGGGCGGTAGCCCAGATTGCCCTCATTATAATCCGCCTATGGTGGCGTACGTCCCTGCTTCTAGGGGGGGGCAGCTGCCCCCCCCGCCCAACGGTGGGTACGCCTATGTGCGGGTGGCACCATTGCTTCTTCTGCTGTTGTGCATACAAGCCACTCCCCTGTCCATGGTGCATGCGAAAATGTCTCCTGCCTTGCACCTTTCGTTGCATACTCTCAAGTAGCAGCATCAGGAAGCACGTCCATGTCCTTCTCCCAGCGCAGCGTTCAGTTATCCATACCGCTGTCCTTTGAGCGCAAGTGCAAATACGCAGCCAACGCCCCACAGGCCACACTACTAAATTCTCACATTTCACGACTGCTTGCGCTCAAATTGTTGCCTTTTAGGCTCGTGGAGATGGAAGCATTCCGCAACCTGATGGCGGCGGCCATCCCTTGGTACTCAGTCCCCAGCCGCCACTATTTCTCCCGGTGTGCCGTCCCACCATTACACAAGCACGTGTCCCAAAACTTTAGCCGTGCCCTCAACAACGGAGTTACTGGGAAAGTCCACCTAACCACGGACACGTGGACAAGTGCTTGTGGGCAGGGATGGCACATCTCGCTGACAGCACACTGTGTTAACAAAGTGGAAGCCGGGACCCTGTCGGACCTTGGGACGGAATACGCCCTCCCGACGCCAAGGATTGCAGGCCCTAGGTCAATCAGGGTTGCCCCCACAGTCTACAGCTCCTGCACCTCATCCTGCTCAGCCTCCTTCTCCTCTTCAGCCTCCACCTCCGAAATGACCACATCAGTCAGAAGCTGGAAGCACTGCAGCACTGCCTCAGCCAAGCGGCAACAGGCTGTGCTGAAGCTAATATGCGTAGGTGACAAACCGAACAATGATGAAGAGTTGTGGACAACTCTGAAAGAGCAGGCAGATCTGTGGCTCATACTGCTGAACCTACAGCCAGGCATGGTCATGTCTGACAATGGCCAGAACCAGGTGGCGGCTCTGAGGCGAGGCGAGCTCACACACATACCATGCCTGGCCCATATGCTTTACCTCGTGGTTCAGCAGTTTCTCAAATCCTAACCGGAGCTGCCGGAGCTGCTTGTTAAAGTACGCCGCCTGTGTGCCCATTTTAAAAAGTCAGCTACAGCTTCTGCCGCCATTGCCGTGTTTCAGCAGCGTTTGCAGCTTCCGGCTCACAGACTGGTATGTGATGTCCCCACGCGTTTGAACTCTACACTGCAGATGTTTGGAAGGATTTGTGAGCAGAGGAGGGCAGTTGTTGAGTACAAGCATCAACAAGGCCATCTGTATTCAGTTCAGACTCCACACATAAGACCTCAGGAGTGGACATGGATGTCAGACATATGTACCATCCTCCAAAACTTTGAGGACTCCACCAAGATGGTGAGCTGCGATGACGCCATAATTAGCGTCACCATCCCGCTTCTCTGTCTTCTGAAACACTCTCTGCTCACAATCAAAGAGGATGCATTGCAGGCAGAGCACGATGAGATGGAGCAAGGAACCATACAGGATGATTACACACAGCCCAGCTTCATCTCATCCCAACGTGGATTGGGTAACCATGAGGAAGAGGAGGAGGAAGAACAGGAGCTAGTTTCATGCGCTATAGACGGTAATACCTGCACAACTGTCATACTGTCTGTTCAGCGTGGATGGCCAGAGGACAGAGAGGAGGAGGAGGAGAGCATGGTCAGTGATCCTTTTGGTGAGGACACGAAAGTCTTGCCTATTAGCAGTCTGGCACGCATGGCTGAGTTTATGTTATGCTGCCTTTAACATGACCCTCGCGTTCTCAAAATTTTGGGTGACTGTCATTACTGGTTGTTGACACTTCTAGACCCACGCTACAAGGAGAACTTTATATCTCTTATTCCTGAGGCGGACAGGTCTACAAAAATGGGGCAGTACCAGAACTGGCTCCCTACGCCTTGTAGGTCCTGGGCTGCCCTGCCGCTAGCGTTTTATCAGAGCGGGTTTTTAGTGCTGCTGGTGGAATTATAACTGATAAGCGCATCCGTCTGTCAACTGAAAATACTGACAGGCTGACTCTTATAAAAATGAATAAAGGCTGGATTGGGCCAGACTTCTCAACACCACCGAATTATAGCAGTGTAACATACACTCAAATCCAGTGTCTTTTCTTGAGAGGTGTATTCCCATGCACGTTTTCACACCCAAACATGGGTATACGCTTCCAGATTTTGGCTATTTGCTTTTGTCCTCCTCCTTCTCCTCCTCCTCATCCTCCACCACCATATCAACAGGGTGACCGTGGTCCGTGATGCAACACCCACATAATTTTTTTAAAGGGTGTTTATGATGCCCGTAAAAAAAAAAAATTATACATTATGTTCATGTATACCCACCAGGGGTAAATGTTTGTCAGCCCATACACTTAGTGCATGGGCATTACAAGTATAGGAGACCCGCTCCTTTCTAATGGGAACATTTTTATATGAGGTCCTCTAAGTCTCTTCCAAGGGGCATTGCAGTGCCTCCCAATTTTTGGCAGCTCTTGCATTCACTGCATAGGCCAACACTATGGGAGACCCTCTCCTTTCTAATGGGAATCTGTCATTACTGTGGCCCTGCTCTATGTGCCTTTAAATTCTTAGTGGGTTTTTTCCTAAATTTGGTCAGCCATTGGACTCACTGCATACCCTATAACTGTATAGCAGACTCTCTCCTTTCTAATGGGAATTTGTCGTTACTGTGGCCCTGCGCTATGTGTTTTTAAATTCTTAGTGGAGTTTTTCCTAAACTTGGTCAGCCGTTGGACTCACTGCATACCCTATAACTGTATAGCAGACTCTCTCCTTTCTAATGGGAATTTGTCATTACTGTGGCCCTGCTCTATGTGTCTTTAAATTCTTAGTGGGGTTTTTCTTAAATTTGGTCAGCCGTTGGACTCACTGCATACCCTATAACTGTATAGCAGACTCTCTCCTTTCTAATGGGAATTTGTCGTTACTGTGGCCCTGCTCTATGTGTTTTTAAATTCTTAGTGGAGTTTTTCCTAAATTTGGTCAGCCGTTGGACTCACTGCATACCCTATAACTGTATAGCAGACGCTCTCCTTTCTAATGGGAATTTGTCATTACTGTGGCCCTGCTCTATGTGTCTTTAAATTCTTAGTGGGGTTTTTCCTAACTCTGGTCAGCCGTTGGACTCACTGCATACCCTATAACTGTATAGCAGACCCTCTCTTTCTAATAGGAACATGTCATACTCGTTACTGTGGCCCTGCTCTATGTGTCTTTAAATTGTTAGTGGGGTTTTTCCCAAATTTTGGCAGCCCTTGCAGTCACAGCATGGGCATTACCATTATAGAAGACCCACTCCTTTATAATGGAAACATTTTTTTTACTGAAACCCTCCTCTATATCTCTTCAAAAAGGTATTGGGTTGCGTCCGAATTTTTGGCAGCCCTTGCAGTCACTGGATACACAATAACAGTATAGGAGACCCACTCGTTAATAATGGGAACAACAAAGCATAACCGGCTGATGACTCTAACAATAGTAAGGGCCGCATGATGGCCCTATAAAAATAGGCTTTGTGACTTTCAGAGTCCCTCCATCATAAATGAAACAGGATGTATCTGATGATGTGTCACATACCACATTGCCAGATAAGGTTGTAAAATGTTAAAATGACATTTCCCGGTAAATGCACTTGTCTTAAAAAATAACGTATTAAAAAAAAACAAAAAACAGTAGGTTCTTTCTTTAGTATAAAAAACAGAGTCGCCAATGTAACCTCAATGTAATCACATTGTTCAGCTCCTGCACCTCCTCCTCCATCTCTGAAATGACCACATCAGTCACAAGCTGAAAGCACTGCCGCACTGCCTTGGCCAAGCGGCAACAGGCTGTCCTGAAGATAACATGTTTAATGCTTATGTGACAAACCGCCCAGCGCTGCAGAGTTGTTGAAAGCTGTAACACAGCAGCCTGATCTGTGGCTCTCACCGCTGAACATACAGCCAGGCATGGTCGTGTGTGACAATAGGCGGAACCTGGTGACGGAGAAATGACAGCCGGAGTATATACGGTTACTCTCTATGCTAGTCTTTTCACCGAGCTAAAGAATATGCCTGTGGTGAAATACAACTCCCACTGAGAAGCTGTTTCAGATTGAAAAACATTGTGCCCACCAGAGAATTTGATTCTGAGGGCTCACCTTTCTCCCCCCCTCAAGAGCCCCATAGCAGCTGCAAAGTTAGCGCTATCATGAACTCTCCTGATGTAAAAGCCAGGGCACACCAGAGGATTCTCTGGTGGGACCGTCCAACCCTGCCGAAAAGCAGTCCTGGCTAAGAAAAGTGTGTGGGAAGGTTCCCGGACACTCTATGGCTGCTTTTTTACTGAGGTGGAAACCCACGCAAACATGGGGAGAACATACAAAGTCCTTGCAGATGTTGTCCTTGCTGGGATTTGAACCCAGGATCCCAGTGCTGCAAGGATTCAGTGCTAACCACTGATTCAATGTGCTGTCGTTCACCCTCCAATATCTAACAGACTGGAGAAACTTGCACATACTGCCACTCTATCTTCAGCTCCTTTGTGAGAAACTAATGTATTTGGGCAGCCACTCAGTCTACCAAATAAGATTCCTGAGAAGGAAATTGGGGATGGCTTCGCTACTGGTATGGGGGGCAGTGATAATACCCTGGCGTTGTACCATAGTTTACTGGAAATATTCCAGGGTGGTAGGAGGCAAGCAAATTCCCACAGAAAAGTACCAGCAGTAATGTTCAGGGACCCGCGCTTGTAGAAGGCAGAGACAACACCGGGAGAAATAGTGACGGCTGGGGACTGAGTATGGACACGAAGCATGAGGCATGAGGTTGTGAAAAGCTTCCTCCTCCATGAGCCTAAAAGGCCACATTTCAAGCGCAAGCAGCTGCCCAGAAATCTGGCAGTTTAGTATTGCGGCCTGTGTGTGGGTGGGTGGGTGAGTGGCTGGCTGCATACTTACGCTTGCATTCCAAGTAACAGAAAACTAAGCAGATGGTGGCCTCTATCATCATCATGGCCTCACCTCGGCACTATAAACTCTCCTGAAGGAGAAGCCAGGGCCCACCGTACGAGTCTCCGGTTTTCTGGTGGGTCCGTCCAACCCTGCCGAGAAGCAGCCCTGGAAAAGTGTGGGGGAAGGTTCCCGGACACTCTATGGCTGTTTTTTTTAATGTAGATCGGACATGCTTATGCATGTTATTTCTCAAACCGCATTGCAGATCAGGCCATTGCCCAACTCTATAGTCATGAAATTAAATGCGCAAAGAAAGATGTTTGTGTGTCAAAGCCCCACCGACAAGTGTGAGTTGATGTTGGATGGGCTGCCATTGCTTCTGCAACAAGCTGCATTAGAGGACTTCCTGGGAGAAATGACACCCAGAGTAGATACGGTTTTCCCTCTATGCCAGTCCTTTCACCGTGCTAAAGAATATGGCTGTGGTGAAATAAAACTCTCAGCAAAAAAAGCTGTGGACTGGCTCCGTACTGTCCCTGGCCACATTCACCTGTCCACGTGTTTATGGTTAGGCGGTCCTTTTCAGTAATTGCACTGGAGAGGGCACGGGTAATATTGTGGGACCCGTGCTTGTGGAAGGCGGAGGCGATACCAGGAGAAATAGTGTCGGCTGGGGACAGAGTATGGACACCCGGCCGCCGCTGGCATGAGGTTATGAAAAGCTTCAGCCTTCACGAGCCTAAAAGGCCACATTTCAAGTGAAAGCAGCTTTAGAGGACTTCCTGGGAGAAATGACTCATGTCCAATGAACTCAGCTCACTTCATGCACGTCACTGACAGCGTGGGAAAATTCTCCTGCACTCAGCGCTTCAGCGTGAGAATTTTTCCACGCTGTCAGTGACGTGCATGAGGAGAGTTCATGTCCAATGATCTCAGCTCACCTCATGCACGTCACTGACAGCGTGGGAGAATTCTCACGCTGACACGCTGAGCGCAGGAGAATTCTCCCACGCTGTCAGTGACGTGCATGAGGTGAGCCGAGTTCATTGGACATGACCTCGGCTCATCTTTATGCCGTCACAGCGAGACACTGAGGAGCGCAAGCATGCCTGCACTTCTCAGTGTGTGCGGCATGGCAAGCTGGATGGCAGCGTTCTGCTGCGATCCAGCCTTTTATGTGAATGTAGCAGAGCTGAAGCCGTCGTGGGAGCCATGGAAAGGTAAGGATGATGTTGCTTTATTATTTTATTTTTATTGCAGAAGACATTGGCTTCAGCTGGAATGGGCGTGATGGTAGGTATGGTTTAATTTAGAACAATAAAGAATTGTGTCTTTATTTCAATTAAAGGACTTTATTCTGGGTGTTTGTGTTTTTTTTTAACTTTGACTATGGGGTTAGTAATGGGGGTGTCTTATAGACGCCTCTCCATTACTAACCTGGGCTTGATGTCAGCTGGCATTATAAGATGACATCAATCCCAGCCCTATTACCCCACTGCCACCGCTACAGGGCAGTGGGAAGAGCGAGGCTAAGTGCCAGAATTGGTGCATCCTATGGATGCGCCATTTCTGGGGCAGCTGACGGCTGGTGTTTCTAGCCTGGCAGGGGGCCAATATTCATGGCACCCTTCCTGGGCTATTAATATCAGCCCCCAGCTGTCTGCCTAGCCTTTGCTAGCTATTAAAATAGGGGGGACCCCACGTCATTTTTTTGGTGGGGTCCCCCATTTTAATAGCTAGTAAAGGCTAGGTATTCAGCTGGGGGCTGATATTAGTAGCCTGGGAAGCTCCGTGGGTATTACCCCCTTCCCAGGCTTCAAACATCTGCCCCAGCCGTCTGCTTAACCTCCGCTAAAGCCTAAAATTATGGGGAACGCCATGCCAATTTTTTTTTAAATAAATCCTTTATTTTAACACTAAATGACAAGTACAGTAATCAACACTGTCACTGTACTTCTTATATATGTGACTGAAATATTTCTATCTATCTAATCTGTGTGTGATTCTCTATTCCTTCTATTCTAAATTGTCGGGTACCGATGCTGAATTGCCGGCCGGCTTTTTTAAAGAGACGGTGCATGAAAACACTATTATTTTTTTTAATAAATCCTTTACACTAAATGACAAGTACAGTAAGCAACACTGTCACTGTACTTCATATATATGTGACTGACATGTTTCTATCTATCTAATCTATGTGTGATTCTCTATTCTTTCTGTTCTAAATTGTCGGGTACCGGTGTATGCCGCTGCTGAATTGCCGGCTTTCCATGTTTCACTGTGAGCACTGTTCCCATCGATTTGGGCAATCACTGTAATGCCACAACCACCATGGCTGTGGCATTACAGTGAGTGGCAGACAATCCCTGCATGATTGGTGCTCTAAATAGGCCCAGACATGCAGGACACGCTTTTGGTGCACGAACAGTTATCGAGCATAACCTCGAACAGCCGAATTTTTTGCAAATCGTTCGGGTTCGTCGAACAACTCGAACACCGCCCAAAACAGCTCGAATTTGAGATTGGCAAACAGTTCTAGTCGAACACCGCTCATCTCTAATGGGCAGTACTTAATATGGACAATTTTGGTCAAATTCTTATACGGTATTTACTGCTTCTCTCTGTATATTTCCTCCCATTGCCCCCATAAAGTATGATGCCAATAAAAGTGCCCCCCAAACACAATATGATACCCCCATGGTGCATTCCTCCACATTAGCCTCCACATGCACAGTAAAATGACCCTATTGTACCCTACTTCAACTCTCAAGGCAAAGTATGGTGACCCTAACACAGTATGATCCCCCAACTGTGACTCGTAGACAGCCCTCCATATAGTATAATGGGCCTGCATGGCCACCTCAATCGCAATCCTGGTATGAATGGCCCCCTCATCCCCCAATCCTGGTATGTGTTGCCCCCTCATCCCCCAATCCTGGTATATGTGGCCCCCTCATCCCCCAATCCTGGTATGCATGGCCCCCTCATCCCCCAATCCTGGTATGCACAACCCCCTCATCCCCCAATCCTGGTATATGTGGCCCCCTCATCCCCTAATCCTGGTATGCATGGCCCCCTCATCCCCCAATCCTGGTATGCACAACCCCCTCATCCCCCAATCCTGGTATGTGTGGCTCCCCTCCTCCCTCAATCCTGGTATGCATGGCACCCCTCATCCCCAATCCAGGTATGCATAGCCCCCTCATCCCCCAATCCTGGTATGCATGGCCCCCCCTCATCCCAATCCTGGTATGTATGGCCTCCTCATCCCTCAATCATGATATGTATGGCCCCCCATCCCCAGTCCTGGTATGTATGGCCTCCTCATCCCCCAATCCTAGTATGCGTGGCCTCCTTCATCCCCCAATCCTGGTATGCATGGCCCTCTCATCCCCCAATCCTGGTATGTATGGCCTCCTCATCCCCCAATCCTGGTATCTGTGGCCTCCTCATCCCCAAATCCTGGTATGTGTGGCCCCATCATTCCCCAATCCTGGTATGCATTGCCTCCTCATCCCCCAATCCTGGTATGCATGGCACATCTCATCCCCAATCCTGGTATGCATGGCCCCCTCATCCCCTAATCCTGGTATGTGTGGCCTCCTCACCCCCCAATCCTGGTATGTGTGGCCTCCTCACCCCCAATCCTAGTATGTGTGGCCCCCTCATCCAGAAATCCTGGTATGTGTTGCCCCATCACTGCACACACAAAAAATAAACACTTATACTCACCCTCCTTCCTCACCTCTGCTCCAGCGCTGCTGTGTCCTGTCTGCCAGCAGCTCATGTCAGAGTCTGAGCAGCGTGCGCTCTCAGATGCCGAGGTGAGCTGCTGCTGCCGGCATGTTCACTCCTCTCCACGCTGGGACTATGGGTGTGGAGAATAGTGAATATGCATTCTCTTTAGTAACGGGCACTGTCAGCAGGAGCCGCGACTCAGCGCTCCTCCGTGCCCGCCACTAAAGAGAATGAATATTCCCTTTTCTCCACGCCCATGGCAGTGGAGAAGAGGGAATATTCATGTCCCTTTAGCAGCGGGCACACGTGGTAGCTGCAGCAGCGGCTATTGCGTGTGCGCCGCTCCTCCGCCACCGCAACCTCCCTTCCCCCCAATACTCACCTATCCTCATCATTCACCCGCTGCTTCGGGGCCCTCCAGGCTCACGGGCCCCATAGCAGTGGCGTGGCCTGCTGCCATTGCCGTACACCACTGCTCCTTGGATCTCAGTGGGAAAAAGAAACTGATCCTTTTCTAATATCACAAAAATTAAGATGACATACATCAATCTATAAAAAGTGGTTGCAGTAAGCACTTATTGACTAACATAACTTACTCAGTTACTAGCCAATATATATAGAACTTTTGATTGAAGATATGTCATCAACCTCACACTGGTTGAAATAAGAGAATAACGGTTTGCGCAACTCCAAAGGCATATTAATAACAATAAAAAAACAATCTCGGAACCTGTGAAATTCTTAACATTTAGTTGATATATCCCATTTCTATTGATTTTATTAGTTTATCTAGAAATGAACTGGGATTTAAGTTGGTATGCATGCAGTATGTAAGCGCATGTTCATACTGGCCACTAAACAGACAAAACCCAAGATAAAAACACAATAAGCAAATACCCTACATTAAATAAATTAACAGCAATAGTGCATGAAAATAATATAGGATGTGTAGTTAACATAATTTTGATCCAAAAAATTTAAAATCCATCACACCACATAACGGTGACCCTATTTGGGAAAGTCTTAACCTCCAATATTAAAATTTTACCATTTGTCAAGTGATATGCATGTGGAAAAGGGCTGAGAAGGCCTGAACCCGGCTAGTAGACACGCAGACATGGGGAATTATATGAATATAATGACCAGCTCAAAGAAAAGGCAGGCCTCACTTCTATATGTACTGAGTGCATATAGATTGCAGACAATCATTCTCTGTGAGGAACATGGAACATAATGATCATGGATTTTTAGCATACTAATGCTTAGCATTGTTATCGCAATTTGTGGCTAGCTTGTCGCCAGATTAAGAGCTTCATGGGTATAAAAGTACAAGATGGTTTTATATGTATATATATATATATATATATATATATATATATATATATATATATATATATATATAGAAAAAATATAAAGAGGCAGCACTCCAAGAAATTTTTGAAAAAAAAATGGACTTCAATGAACCCAAAGGCGACGTTTCGGTTCACAGAACCTTTCTCAAGGCTTGAGAAAGGTTCTGTGAACCGAAACGTCGCCTTTGGGCTCATTAAAGTCCATTTTTTTTCAAAAATTTCTTGGAGTGCTGCCTCTTTATATTTTTTCTATTGACATGCAGCAGTTTGGACAGACTGTTTGGAGGCTTGGCACCCACTAGTGAGTAATATGAAATGGTGCTGTCTTTAATTTATATAATTTTTTTATATATATGTATATATATATATATATATATATATATATATATATATATATATGTTGTTAGAAACATAGAGAATGGAAATGTCAAACAATTAACAATTGTAAACCTATTTTAGATGCAAAGCCTATATTTCATGTCTTAGCACCCGTGTCTATGTTTTTTTATAGCCTATGAGGATAGGTACATACAGTGTGTATCATGGTACATGTAACAAATCCTTACCCTTAATTTAGTGACCAATGGTTCTTTCTCAACCTTCTTATCATGAGGAAACCTCTCAAAAATATTTTTCCGTTGTTGCGAACTCCTACTATCATTCACGAATTGAACCTAATTGCATGGACAATACACATCTCTCAAACCTCTCATGTACTGCTGTATCATACCATTGGGCTTCATTTACCACAATTAGTCAAAAGCAATGTTGGGGTAAAGAATGCCTTAAATGACTCACTTGTAAAATGTTATGTTCACCAACTTCAATTGCTCATTAAATGAATCAGGAAATCAACTCTATTTTCTCTACATCCAATGTGGACTTCTTCCAGTGAATCCAAGATTTCTACAGAAGTTGTGGTTGTAAAATACTAAAAAAAATTAAGATTGTTAATGTTAGAATAAATAAAGAAGGGTTAACATTACTAAATCATTTAAAAAAAATAGATAATTTGTAGTTTACTAAAAAATACCATAATAAGATACTTGATCAAAAATGACAACTGATTCACAATGACAACTCACCTGTAAACTGAATTCCACTTTTAGAAAATTTCCAGTTCTTCTGTTACATGAAATTGTTCTGTAATCAAAAGAGGAACCTGTTCGACGTCTGGTGCCCAGCTTTGTACTGCTCCTTTCTAAGGCTATTTTTGTCATGTAAACTCACAATCTGATTAACACCTTTAATCCAGAGTAGAAGAACCATGGTGTCCTACCTTTAATCAGCCTAGCCATATCATGTTTCACTGATAGCTAGTTAAAGGAAATTTACAAGACACGTGTGTAGTTTACGAGTTGATTTTAACCTAACACAAAGGAATATTTTCATCTATTCTAGTTCTTTTATGGTACACAGATATGAAACCCAATCATTATTAAATTGATTCAAATACTAGATAAATCCAGTGGTTAATTCACTCTCATGAATATAGAGATATATAAAGATACAGATGTATAATTACAAAGGAATCCACCAGGAACAGTTTAAAATTCATAGAAGTAATACCATTGTCATGCATCAAATGAATAAATTCTGGGATGCCATTCGAAAATGAGGCACAAAATTGATGCAATATATAACTTTTACAATTTTTTTGTGAAAATATTGGTGTACTTGTATGACAGAGGAAGAATGCGATGTGTGTTTAAATGTACTGGAAATTGTCTTTCCTAGGACTATAATGATAAATTTCCCCCAATATGTTGACATACTGTGTTGTAATTCTATTATAGCTAATCCCAAATTCATAGATTTTAGAACCAATTCATGACTTTCTGACACCTGTTATAGATACTGTGTGTCTGTGATATGCACAGTGTACCTTCTTTTTTATCGGGTCCTCTATGTGAAAATGCCGGAAGCTGAAGATGACTTGAAGACTATCGATATATTCACAGTGCTGAATGCTCAGCACTTGTGAAATTACAGTCTATGATTACTGAGAACGTCAGAAATCCGTTAGCAGTGAAGATGCCGTTGAGGTGTATCAAGAAACATGATGTCTACCTCCCAGGGTACTTATACCACAGGTTGAGAATCTAGGTATGAATGATTAATGTTAGACTTGTGGAAGTCCTACTCCATAACCCTCACCAATCACTGGTACAAGGAATTCATTGTCCTAATGGCTAATTACTTGCATGAAGTGGGTTGGCCAGCATTTCATGTATGTCATGTCCCATTAGTTGCCAACCAAATTAGAAAGACAATACATTAGTTACAATGTTTATCAGCAATGTTTGGTACATGTGCCCTACAATGTGCCATCTATTATACTAGTATTTTTTCCTCCAGAATTCCCTTGGGCATGCTTGACACCAGGACCTGGAATGCTACTGCTATCTCTGGATGAAAAACCAAAGCAAAAATATCAAATGAGTAGTGTTGAGCGAGCATGCTCGACACTGCTCGGTACTCGCCCGAGCATCACGCTACTCGGGATGTTCGGCGAGCACCGAGCATTTCCGGGTTATTCGGGCGGGAGCTCGGGTCTCCGCCCTGCATGTTTGGCGCTCTTTACAGAGCCAATGAACATGCTGGGATTGCCAGCCAGTCACTGTAATGCCGCAGCCATGTTGTTTGTGGGCATTACAGTGATTGGCTGGCCATGTTGTTTGTGGGCATTACAGTGATTGGCTGGCCGCACAGCGTCACCTCGAGTATTTAAAACCGGGCGCCGCCATCTTGGACACAGACGCTCCGGATCAGACAGTGTAGGGACAGCGCTGCTGAGCTAGGGAGAGATTTTTGCTGCAAAATAGTTAGTGTAGGGTCTGTAAAGGCTGCCAGAACAAACAAACAGTCCTTCTCAGGACTAATATCCATCCCAGATATCAGGCAGGCAGGCAGGCTGTATAGGAGACGCAGTGGGGTTATACCAGCAAACGCTGCATTACAGTCCTGTGTGCTCCTGTTTCTGAAATTTCTGGACTTAGCTGCAGGTCTCGGGGGCCAGTAAAAATCCTTTTTTTTCATCTAAATCCTCTTTTCTTTTTCCTCCTACACACTGTACAAATACCCGTCTTACTAACCTATTGGTGCCCTCCCCCCCAAAAAAAAGTGTGTCTTTGATTTCTCAGACACAAATATATCTGTTGAAAAGAGTCTGGTATAGGCCACAGAAACAGAAGTGTGGTTTTGCAGTTCAATGGTAAAATCTGTGTAGTATCCAGTTTTGGGCCTTTGGTATCTAAAAAAAAAAACAGTTTGAGTGTGTCGCTCACTGTTCAGCCGCAAATCTATATATTTTAAAAAGTCTGGTATACACCAGTAAATTAAAGCTGTGGTTTTGCTGTTCCACGGTAAAAAATCTCTATTATCCTGCTTTTTGCATTTTTTGCAGTAAAAAAAAACAGTAGTGTCTCCTGAGTGTTCTGACACAAAAATATATCTGTTGAAAATAGTCTGGTGTATGCCTGACAAATCCCAGTGTGGTTTTGCAGTTCAACGGGTAAAATCTGTGTAGTATCCAGTTTTGGGCCTTTGGTATCTAAAAAAAAAAACAGTTTGAGTGTGTCGCTCACTGTTCAGCCGCAAATCTATATATGTTAAAAAGTCTGGTATACACCAGTAAATTTTAAACTGTGGTTTTGCTGTTCCCCGGTAAAAAATCTCTATTATCCTGCTTTTTGCATTTTTTGCAGTAAAAAAACAGTAGTGTCTCCTGAGTGTTCTGACACAAAAATATATCTGTTGAAAATAGTCTGGTGTATGCCTGACAAATCCCAGTGTGGTTTTGCAGTTCAACGGGTAAAATCTGTGTAGTATCCAGTTTTGGGCCTTTGGTATCTAAAAAAAAAAACAGTTTGAGTGTGTCGCTCACTGTTCAGCCGCAAATCTATATATGTTAAAAAGTCTGGTATACACCAGTAAATTTTAAACTGTGGTTTTGCTGTTCCCCGGTAAAAAATCTCTATTATCCTGCTTTTTGCATTTTTTGCAGTAAAAAAACAGTAGTGTCTCCTGAGTGTTCTGACACAAAAATATATCTGTTGAAAATAGTCTGGTGTATGCCTGACAAATCCCAGTGTGGTTTTGCAGTTCAACGGGTAAAATCTGTGTAGTATCCAGTTTTGGACCTTTGGTATCTAAAAAAAAAAACAGTTTGAGTGTGTCGCTCACTGTTCAGCGCAAATCTATATATCTTAAAAAGTCTGGTATACACCAGTAAATTAAAACTGTGGTTTTGCCATTCCACGGTTTTGGTATTTTTTCCGTAAGGAAAAACAGTAATAGTTTCTCCCTGATAGTTCTGATTGTTTAAAAGAGTCGGGTGTAGGCCAGAAAAATAGAACTGTGGTTTTCCTCTTCCACGGTTCTAATCTACTTTTTATTACCCTTTTTCCATTGATAGTGTGAGTGTAAGCTATTTTACTTCCTTTACAATGGGCAAGGCGCGTGGCAAGGGACGTGGAACTGGACGTTCTGGTGATGGTGCGTGCAGAGGACGGGGCCGTGGCCAAGGTGAAAATGTGCCACAACCAACAGCCACATCTTCTCGCTCCCACTTCTTGACTGAATTACTAGGAAGCACAGAACAACACCTGTATTGTGAACTGATCAGTGTGAACAGGTTATTAATTGGATAGCAGATAATACTTCCAGTTACCTGGGCACCACCACCTCCGGTCTGTCTTCCACACGGTCAACTCTTAGTAGCCGTGAATCTCAACCGCATACTCCTCCTCACCCTGTTGCTCCTTCCTCCCACCATGCCGAGTGTCGTCAGACAGCAATTGATCCCACACTTGGACACTCTGAAGAGCTGTTCACTGGTCCATTTCCATATTTGTGCCCCTCGCCTGCTACGCTTGAAGTGGTGGAAGAGGAGATCCCATGTAGCGATGCCCAAATATTTGAACAGCCACGGCCACAGGAAGTCGACACTGGAAATTTGTCACAAGAGGTGGACGATGACGAGACACAATTGCCAGGAAGCGAGGAGGAGCATCGTGGTGCACAAGTGGAAGTGGAGGAGGTGGTGGATGATCTAGTAACTGACCCAACGTGGCAGGAGGACATGCAGAGTGAGGCCAGCAGCACACAGGGGGAGGGAGGCAGAGTACCCCAACAGGCAGGAAGAAGCAGTGTGGTGGCCGCAGACAGAAGGCGGGCAACTGTTCCCTGTAACACCAACACGAGTGACATTGCCAGTACAAGCGGTAGGTCTTCCAGAGTCTGGAATTTTTTTAAAGACTCTGCTGATAACCCCAAAAAGGCCATTTGTACCACCTGCCATGCCAGCATCAGCAGGGGTGACAAAACTACCAGCCTGACCACCACCAGCATGATCAGGCACATGGCAGCAAAGCACCCGACTTTGTGGGGCGAACCCCAGGGTCCACGACCAGTGTCAGCGGGTGTCACCACTGCTTCTTGTGCATGCAATAGAACTGCCTGTTGTGTGTGCAAGGCAATCTTCTGTCCATACTGCATGTAAAGATGCCCCCTCCTCTCAGTCTTCACTTGTTATGGCAGTTTCTCAAGAAACAGCATCAACGTCCACGTCCACGTCTCACCGCAGCGTTCAATTGTCCATATCCCAGACCTTTGAACGAAAGCAGAAATTCGCAGCTAACACCCCACAGGCCACAGTACTAAATTCGCACATTTCACGACTGCTTGCGTTGGAAATGCTGCCTTTTAGGCTGGTGGAGACAGAATCCTTCCGCAACCTTATGGCGGTGGCCATCCCTCGGTACTCGGTCCTCAGCCGACACTATTTTGCCCGGTGTGCCATCCCCGCACTACACAAGCACGTGTCCCAAAACATCTGCCGTGCCCTCAACAACGCAGTTACCAGGAGAGTCCACCTGACAACGGACACGTGGACAAGTGCTTGTGGCCAGGGACGGCACATCTTCCTGATGGCACACTAGGTAAACATAGTGGAAGCCGGGACCCAATCGGACCTTGGGACGGAACACATCCTCCCGACACCGAGGATTGCGGGCCTTATGTCAGTCAGGGTTGCCCCCACAGTGTACAGCTCCTGTGCATCATCCTCCTCCTCCTCCTCCTCATGTTCAGCCACCATCTCAGATATCACCACATCAGTTACAAGCTGGATGCACTGCAGTACTGCCTGCGCCAAGTGGCAACAGGCTGTGCTGAAACTCATAAGCTTAGGTGATAAACCTCACACTGCTTGTGAGTTGTGGACAGCTGTGAAAGAGCAGGCAGATCTGTGGCTGAGACCGCTGAACCTACATCCAGGCATGGTCGTGTGTGACAATGGCCGTAACCTGGTGGCGGCTCTGAGGCGAGGCAAGATCACACACGTACCATGCCTGGCTCATGTGGTTAACCTCGTGGTTCAGCGGTTTCTTAAATCGTACCCCGAGTTGCCAGATCTGCTCGTGAAAGTACGCCGCCTGTCAGCTCATTTTCGCAAGTCGGCTACAGCTTCCGCCGCCCTTGCTGTGTTGCAGCAGCGTTTGCAGCTTCCGGCACACAGACTGGTGTGTTATGTCCCCACACGTTGGAACTCTACCCTCCACATGTTGCAAAGGATTTGTGAGCAGAAGAGAGCAGTTGTGGAGTACCAGCTGCAACAAGGCCGTCGATATTCAGGTCAGACTCCACACATAAGACCTCATGAGTGGACCTGGATGTCTGACATATGTACCATCCTGACAAACTTTGAGGAGGCCACCAAGATGGTGAGCGGCGATGACACCATCATTAGTGTCAGCAGCCCACTTGTATGTCTTTTGCAACGCTCTCTGCAGAGAATTAAAGAGGAGGCTTTGCAGTCAGAGTATGATGAGATGGATCAAGAAGCCGTAGTGGGCAATTATACACAGCCCAGCCTCATCTCATCCCAACGTGCATTGGGGGACAATGAGGGAGAGGAGGAGGAGGAGGAAGAACAGGAGCTGTTATCATGCGCTGTACACGGTAGTACCTGTACAACTGTCATACCGTCGGTTCAGCGTGGGTGGCCTGAGGACAGGGGGGGGGGGGAGGAGGAGAGCACAGTCAGTCGTCATCTTGGTGAGGAGACGGAAATCTTGCCCGTTACCAGTCTAGCACGCATGGCTGACTTTATGTTATGCTGCCTTAACCGTGACCCTCGCGTTGTCAAATGTTGGGTGACAGTCATTACTGGTTGGTGACACTTGTAGACCCCCGCTACAAGGAGAACTTTCACTCTCTTATTCCTGAGGTGGAGAGGTCTACAAAAATGGGCCAGTACCAGAAGGCCCTTGCTGCAGAACTGTTAAAAAATTCCCATCTGAACACGCTAGCGGCAGAGGTCACAGTTCGTTGACCAACCAAAGCATACAAGAAAGAGGGAGGCAACTCCAATCCAGCAGAGGCAGGGGAACACTGTCAACATTCTGGGACAGTTTTCTCAGACCCTCCCTTCGGACAGACCCTGAGACGCGGGGTACTCTCACAAGTAGTGGAAAGTTTCAAAAGATGGTGAGGGAGCACCTTGCCGACCGTACCAGCGTCCTCCGTGATTCCTCTGTGCCTTTTAATTATTGGGTATCCAAGCTGGACACTAGGAATGAACTCGCTCTGTACGCCTTGGAGGTCCTGGCCTGACCTGCCGCTAGCGTGTTATCGGAGCGTGGTTTTAGTGCCGCTGGGGGAATTATAACTGATAAGCGCACTCGCCTGTCAACTGACAATGCTGACAAGCTGACCCTTATCAAAATGAACAAGGGCTGGATTGGGCCAGACTTCTCATCACCACCAAATGACAGCAGAGTAACATAAAGTCAAATCCACTGTGTTATTTCGGGAGGTGTATTCCCATGCACCGCTTCACACCCACACATGGGTATACGCTTCCTCATTTCGGCTGTTTTATGCTCTTCTCATTATCCTCAGCCTCCACCACCACTATACCACCAGGGTGACCGTGGTCCGTGTTGCCATTATTGAAAGTTCCTCCATCCTTATTTTTGTCAGCTTTTGCTTGGAAAGCATAAGCAAAGACTGTGGGAGACCCACTCCCCAATAATGGGAATAATATTTTTAAGATGCTGTACTGTATGGCTCTTGTAAGGGGCATTAAAAGCGTCTTGTTATACCACTCTGACCTCCGCGTCTCTGGTAAGGGGCATTAAAAGCGTAATTTTATACCACTCTGACCTCCACGTCTCTTCTGAGAGGCATTAAATGCGTCTTGTTATACCACTCTGACCTCCACGTCTCTTCTGAGAGGCATTAAAAGCGTCTTGTTATACCACTCTGACCTCCACATCTCTTGTAAGGGGCATTAAAAGCGTCTTGTTATACCACGCAGACCTCCACGTCTCTTCTGAGGGGCATTAAAAGCATCTTGCTATACCTCTCTGACCTCCACGTCTCTTGTAAGGGGCATTAAAACCGTCATGTTAAGCTACTAGGACCTCCACGAGTTTTCGAACGGGCACTGCATTTCCTCTTAATTTTTTGAAGCTTTTGCTTGGAAGGCATAAGCAAAGACTGTGGAAGACCAACTTCCCAATAATGGGAATAATATTTTTAAGATGCTGTACTGTATGGCTCTTGTAAGGGGCATTAATTGCATCTTGTTATACCACTCTGACCTCCACGTCTCTTGTAAGGGGCATTAAAAGCGTCGCTATACCACTCTGACCTCCACGTCTCTTCTGAGGGGCATTAAAAGCATCTTGTTATACCACTCTGACCTCCACGTCTCTTGTAAGGGGCATTAAAAGCGTCTTGTTATACCAATCTGACCTCCACGTCTCTTCTGAGGGGCATTAAAAGCGTCTTGTTATACCACTCTGACCTCCACGTCTCTTCTGAGGGGCATTAAAAGCATCTTGTTATACCACTCTGACCTCCACGTCTCTTGTAAGGGGCATTAAAACCGTCTTGTTAAGCTACTGGGACCTCCACGAGTCTTCGAACGGGCACTGCATTTCCTCCTAATTTTTGAAGCTTTTGCTTGGAAGGCATAACAAAGACTGTCGGAGACCCACTCCCCAATAATGGGAAAAATATTTTAAGATGCTGTACTGTATGGCTTTTGTAAGGGGCATTAAAAGCGTCTTGTTATACCACTCTGACCTCCACGTCTCTTTTGAGGGGCATTAAAAGCGTCTTGTCATACCACTCTGACCTCCATGTCTCTTCTTAGGGGCATTAAAAGCATATTGTTATACCACTCTGACCTCCACGTCTCTTCTGAGGGGCATTAAAAGCGTCTTGCTATACCACTCTGACCTCCACGTCTCTTCTGAGGGGCATTAAAAGCATCTTGCTATACCACTCTGACCTCCACGTCTCTTGTAGGGGGCATTAAAAGCGTCTTGTTATACCACTCTGACCTCCACGTCTCTTCTGAGGGGGATTAAAAGAGTCTTGTTATACCACTTTGACCTCCACGTCTCTTCTGAGGGGCATTAAAACAGTCTTGTTATACCACTCTGACCTCCACGTCTCTTGTAAGGGGCATTAAAAGCATCTTGTTATACAACTCTGACCTCCATGTCTCTTCTGAGGCGCATTAAAAGCGTCTTGTTATACCACTCTGACCTCCACGTCTCTTCTGAGGGGCATTAAAAGTGTCTTGTTATACCACTCTGACCTCCACGTCTCTTGTAAGGGGCATTAAAACCGTCTTGTTAAGCTACTGGGACCTCCACGAGTCTTCGAATGGGCACTGCATTTCCTCCTAATTTTTGGAAGCTTTTGCTTGGCAGGCATAAGCAAATACTATGGGAGACCCACTCCTCAATAATGGGACTTATGTTTGTAATATGCTGTACTTCATGACTCTTGTAAGGGGCATTGCAAGTTGGTCCGTCCTAATTTTTGGAAGCTTTTGCTTGGAAGGCATAAGCAAATATTATGGGAGACCCACTCCCCAATAATGGGACTTATGTTTGTAATATGCTGCACTGCATGGCTCTTGTAAGGGGCATTGCAAGTTCCTCATAATTTTTGGAAAGCCTTCCATTCACTGCTTAGGCTAACAGTGTACAGGAGACCCAGTTGGTATAAATGGAAAAAACGGTTTAGTTAAGGCCCTCTGACCTCCATGTCATTTCCAACGGGCATTGGAGTGCCTCAAAATTTTTGGTAGGCATTGCACTCACTGTATGCCCTATAATTGTGTAGCTGAACCGCTCCTTTTGTTACAGAAACATATCCTACAAGACATATGTGGTTGACTGGCCTGATATTGATGTGAATGGTCCCTGTTCCTCCTGCTCTTTCTCCTTTGCCACTACATCCTCCATCATTTATCACCTGAAGCTTTGTTTTAATGGGAGTCATAGAACTGGGATAGTAGCAGGAAAACATCCAGCAATCCTCGGAGGAGGTAGGATATGCGGCAAAACGCTGACCACCTCAGGCCTAGCCGCTACTACATACATGTGCGTGCATTCCAAGAAAACAAAGCAGATGCTAACTTGTATCATCATCATCATGGTCCTCACCTTGGCACTCTCAACTCCCCTGATGGAGAAGCCAGGGCCTACCAGAGGAGTCTGGTTCTCTGGTGGTCTCATCCAATGCTGCCCTAAAGCAGGCCGGGCTAAGAAAAGTGTGTGGGGGGAACTTGACAGGAGAAATAGGGGCAGCTGGGGACCGTTTATGGACACCCGGCTGCCCCCAGGCGGCTGGGGATCGTGTGTGGACACCCGGCCGTGGGGCGGCTGGGGACCGAGTGTGGACACCCGGCCGCTGGGCGGCTGGAGACTGAGTATGGATTCCAGGCCGCCAACACAGCGATGACGTGGTGGCCAGATTCCGCCTCCAGATGCCTAAAATGCCCAATTTCAAGTGCAAGCAAGCAAGCAAGCAGTATGGTATTGCAGCCTGGGGGTGGGTGGGTGGCAGGCTGCATACTTGCGCTTGCATTGCAAGGAATGGGAGAGGTACAATTGAACACTGCCCTGGGACAAGGACTTGAACGGGGATACTTGCAAGTCTGCAACGACAGGTACAGGGTGGGAGGCATCTTCGCATGTACCATGAACAGGGGTTTGGCATGCACACAATACAGCGGAATAGTCTGTCCTTCCCACTAAATGCACTGGGGATGGCACAGGTAATGTTTTGGTATACGCGCTTAATCTTATGTATAAGGCACACCGGGACAAATAGGGGTGGCTGGGGACTGAGTATGGATACCTCGCTGACGAAGCAGCCATGAGGTAGTGGCCAGCTTCGGCCTCCTCCAAAGTAAAAGGCCCCATTTCAAGTGCAAGCTAGCAGTATGGCATTGCAGCCTGGGGGTGGGTGGGTGGCAGGCTGCACACTTATGCTTGCATTAAAAGAAAACAAAGCAGATGCTAACTTCTATCATCATCATCATGCTCCTCACCCTGGCACTCTCAACTCCCCTGATGGAGAAGCCAGGGCCCACCAGAGGAGTCTGGTTCTCTGGTGGTCTCGTCCAATGCTGCCCTAAAGCACGCCGGGCTAAGAAAAGTGTGTGGGGGGAAGTTGACAGGAGAAATAGGGGCGGCTGGGGACCGTTTATGAATACTCGGCTGCCCCCAGGCGGCTGGGGACCGTGTGTGGACACCCGGCCGCGATGCAGCTGGGGACCGAGTATGGACACCCGGCCGCCCCCTGGCGGCTGGGGCCCGAGTGTGGACACCCGGCCGCCAGGCGGCTGGGGACTGAGAATGGATTCCAGGCCGCCAAAACAGCCATGACGTGGTGGCCAGATTCCGCCTCCACATGCCTAAAAGGCCCAATTTCAAGTGCAAGCTAGCACACAGTATGGTATTGCAGCCTGGGGGTGGGTGGCAGGCTGCATACTTGCACTTGCATTGCAGGGAATGGGGGAGATACAATTGAACAGTTCCCTGGGACAAGAACTTGCATGGGGATAGTTGCAAGTCTGCATCTTCTGATGCGGCAAGGATCACTTCTGATGGGCACACTTTTAGGCAGTGACCTAGGAGTCAGAGATGCTTCCAGGGGTCTTCCCCATGCTGTCCCCATGTCTTTTCAGCACTGTATGCATGTGTCACACAGCACATGGCCAGATAAGGTTGTAAAATGTTAAAATGACATTGCCCGGTGAATGCATTTGTCACGGTTGAAAGCAATACAAAAGTGCAAAAACGCATAAAAAATGCTACTTGTTATCATAGCCCAAGGTGTGGAGGAGTATTTTTTGGGGGGGGTTATTTATTTTACCTTATACACAAGTCTTTACCCTGGAAAGGAAGTTCCTTAACATATTTCACAGGAAAGCAATTTCAGTTTCATTTTTGAACGTTTTATTGTGAGCCCTTAAAAGTGGCTTAATACCTCTGACCACGTTGTTGACAGCAGTGACCTGGGCGCCAGAAATGCTTCCTGGGGCGATCCCCATGCTGTCACCATGTCATTTGAGCACTGTCACTATCGTTTTGGGCACTTGTTAGGATTTTAAAAGACTGCCGGGGTGCCGCGCCAAAAATGCTCGGGTCTCCCATAGACTAACATTGGGCTCGTTGCTCGGGTCGAGCACCCGAGTTTCACGGCGAGCTCGGCCCGAGCTTCGAGCACCTGAGCATTTTAGTGCTCGATCAACACTACAAATGAGGCATCAATCTACTAAAGTACAACCGTAAAGAAAAAGAGAGACCCCTAAAATATAACTTTTAATGATTAAGTTAAAAACACTAAAGCTCCCCAAAACATACTACTCTACTAGGTATGTACCAAAATACACCTTGCAACTGATCATAATATCCAAAATTAATTCATATGTATTAGATCCAGGTACAAGAATTCACAAATACCTGATCATGATATCAAAAATTCATTCATATATGTATTATTAGATCCAGGTACAAGAATTTAGAAAAAGGAATTAGTAATTCACAAAAAAAATCAAAAAATATAAAAGATTGATCACCAAGGGAAACCAATAACTATGTTAAAGTATATTGGAACTGAATCACCCTAGTTTTCTCTAAAAAGTACCTTGCCTGTCAGCGGAGGCTTTAACACCCTAATGTGATCTGGTGCCCCCACCCCTCGGCGGCTATCCCTTGAAACCCTAATTCACCCCTAACATTAAGTGTAGTATGTAGCACAAGTGATATCAAATATATGCCTCCTGGTGCATGGAGCCTACATATATCATAAACAAATTAGCATATAGCTATACGCAATAAAGTCAAAGATCTAGAATTTATATTGAAAATCTCTCTCAAGAAATACGGGTGAAGGCAGTTCATGGACCATCAAACTTTACCAATGAATTTCAGAGAGTGTAGCACCCATAGTACAGGACTATTCTCAAGAGCCCCAATCAGCTCAAAAATATAAGCATATCCCACGTTGGTCCATATCAATCATTGACCATGGTAGTTGATAAAGTACAGCACAGGTAGTTAGTGATGAGCGAACATGCTCACCACTGCTCGGTACTCGCCCGAACATCACTGTGCTGGACAAGCTCGGCGAGTATTTCCGGGTTGCTCAGGCAGGAACTCAGGTCTCCTCCCTGCATGTTTGGTGCTCTTTAGAGAGCCAATGAACATGCAGGTAATGCCGTAGCCATGTTGGTTGTGGGCATTACAGTGATTGGCTGGCCGCACAGCATCATCGGGTCTATATAAGATGTGGCGCCACCATGCTCGTCACAGTCACTCTGGAATCAGGCAGAGTAGGAAGAGCTTTGCTTGTTTAGAGCTAGTATAGGTATTCCACAACATATATCTATATATCCATCTGAACTAACAGTCCTTCTGACGACTAATCAAGCAGCATATATTCAGTGGTGATAGCAGGAGTTAGGCAGGAAGTCCGGGTATGTGGCAGACTGCAGTGCATGATAAAGCATAAGAGGGTCCATAGAACAACCTGTTAGTATAGGTATTCTACAACATATAAATATATATCCATCTGAACTAACAGTCCTTCTGAGGACTAATCCAGCTGTATATCATCAGTGCTATGCAGGCAGGCAGGCAGTGTATGTGGCAGACTGCAGTGTATGATACAGCACAAGAGGGTCCATTGAACGTACTGTCTGCTGCTGTGATAATTACAGATATTTATAGACAAAGCGCCAGATATCAGGGGCCAGGACAATTTTTTTTATCTTAATCCTGGTTATTTGCTTAAAAAGCAATCCAGAGTACACAATTTTTCTGCACCATTTGCTCGTTTTCACTGCAGAATAAAGCCAGATCTGTTCCATATTGCAGCAAAAAAATTCAAAAATTTTAACTGAACGTGGAAAATATTGGCCTCCTTTTCCATTCTGTTACAGTGTGTCAGTCAAGCTATTCACACTAGGTCTCTGTGTAGAATAATATTAGTAAATTACAGGCCTGCTATTTAAAACCGTGGCTCTCTGTCAGACGTATCACATATAACTGTGGTTCAATTCCAGTCATTTGTAGTGAACGTGGAAAATATTGTCCTCCATTTATAGATTGTAGTAGTGTGTCAGTGTACACCATTTTACAGCTCCATTTGCTTGTTTGCAGAATACAGCCAGATTTTTTTAGTTTTATTCATATTACTGTATTGTGGAAGCAGAGGAACTTTTTTCAATGATCAGACGCATGTGATCCATATGACTGCCATAATAATACAGAAATTTTGTGGAGCGTGCCAAATATTCCACTCCTTTTAAAGTCAGCCACCTGTGTTCTGTTGAAGCAATTGACACTTGGTCGCTGACAAATACCATACTATTAGGTGACTGTCTGAAACCGTGGCCATCAGACGTTATCCCATATGACTGCCCTAATAATCCAGCAATTATTGTGAGCGTGTCAAATATTAAAGTATTGCAGTTGAGGGTTCAAACCTATTCTCAGTTGGCTGCTGACAAATAGCATATCTGTGAACTATGTTGTCAGAGTATTACGCCACTTTTGCGGACTGACTAAAAAAAAACATACAAAATACAAGCTAAAATGGAAAAAATGTTAAGAAACATTCTTTCCAGGGTAATGACTTGTATATAAGGCAAAAGAAATAAAAAAAAATAAAGTTATGGACTGTGGAAGACATTTATGTGACCAGAATGAACACTCATCTGTAGCTGGTGATGATACCACCTAGCAGCAGCACCTGTTCCTATTGCAAATGCATCTAACAGCATTTTCAATAGGGAATAGAATAGATTTTACTTTTTTTGGGCAGCACACAGTATAAGGCAATAATAATATCTGGCTGGATCGGTGTAATACGATATCCATACTGCAATACCTCACCCGTAAAATAATTTCAGATAAGACAGTTAATATTCTAGAATATAGAATCTATTTGAATTATCCTTTCCATTATTAAGGAGTGTGTCTCCTATACTGTTATTACATATGCAACAATTTCAAGGGCTGCCAAAAATTAGGACGCACTTCAATACACATTTGAGACATAAAAAAAATAATAAAAACACAGTAGAATCTTTCTTTAGTATAAAAACCAGACTCGCCAATGTAACCTCAATGTAATCACATTGTTCAGCTCCTGCACCTCCTCCTCCAGTTCAACCTCCATCTCCGAAATGACCACATCAGTCACAAGCTGAAAGCACTGCAGCACTGCCTTGGCCAAGCAGCAACAGGCTGTGCTGAAGATAGCATGTTTAATGCTTAGGTGACAAACTGCCCACCGCTGCAGAGTTGTTGAAAGCTGTAACACAGCAGCCTGATCTGTGGCTCTCACCGCTGAACATACAGCCAGGCATGGTCATGTGTGACAATGGGCGGAACCTGGCGGCGGAGGAATGACAGCCGGAGTAGATACGGTTTCCCTCTATGCCAGTCCTTTCACTGAGTTAAAGAATATGGCTGTGGTGAAATACAACTCCCACTGAGAAGCAGTGTCAGACTGAAAAACATTGGGCCCACCAGAGGATTTGATTCTAAGGGACCACCTTTCTTCCCCGCTCAAGAGCCCCATAGCAGCTGCAAAGTTAGCGCTATCATGAACTCTCCTGATGGAGAAGCCAGGTCCCACCCGTCCAACCCTGCCGAGAAGCATCCATTGCTAAGAAAAGTGTGTAGGAAGGTTCCCAGACACTCTATGGCTGTTTTTTTTTTTACTGTGGTCTGGCTTCGTACCTTCCCTGGCCATATTCACTTGTCCACGTGTTTGTGGTTAGGCGGTCCTTCCCAGTAAGTGCACTGGGGAGGGCACGGGTAATGTTCTGGGACCCGCGCTTGTGGAAGGCGGAGACGATAATGGGAGAAATAGTGGTGGCTGAGGACTGAGTATGGACACCCGGCTGCTGCTGGCATGAGGTTGTGAAAAGCTTTCACCTCCACAAGCCTAAAAGGCAACATTTCAAGTACAAGCAGTCCAGAAATGTGGCAGTTTAGTATTGCGGCCTGTGGAGGGGTGGGTGGCTGGCTGTATACTTGCGCTTGCATTCCAAGGACTGTGGTAGGACAACTAAACGCTACTAAGGGACAAGGACGTGGACCATGATGGTTGAAAGTCTGCAATGACATTGGCATGCACGCACAACAGTGGAAGAGGCAGTGAAGTCACCCGCAAACACTTTCTGGACCTTAGTGTTCGGCCCAGCTAGTCAGGTGCTTTGCTGTCATGTGCCTGAGCATGCTGGTGGTGGTCAGGCTGATAGTTTTGGTGCTCATGCTGATGCTGGCCTGGCGGATGTTGCAAATGGCTTTTTTGGGGTTATCTAAACAATCTTTAAAAAAGAACCAGACTCGGGAAGACCTAACAGTTGTACTGACAACTTCTGTTGTGTTGGTGTTCCGGGGAGCACTTGCCCGCCTTGTATCTGTGGCCACCACACTGCTTGTTCCTGCTTGTTGTGGTGCTATGCCTCCCTCCCCCTGTGTGCTGCTGTCCTTGCTCTACATTTCCCCTTGCCAGGTTAAGTTAGTGACTTCATCGTCCACCGCTTCGTTTTCCACCTCCGCACCCTGGTCCTCCTCCTGACTTTCTGTCCATTGTGTCTCATCATTATCTACCTCTTGTGACAGTATTTGCACTTTCCCACCGTCACCTTTGGATGACCATGGCTGCTCAAATCGCTACATGCGATTTTCTGCTGCCCTACTCGAAGCTGACCGTTTGAGAGGCCCAAATTTATCGATGGAAAAGTGAACAGCTCTTGGGGTAACCCTGGACTCTAATCTCTCCTTCAAACCAAATATCCAAGCTCTTTCCACTTCCTAGTGGACCGAGCAAGAGGCCAGAATCTATAAATGGAAAGATGAACAAAACAGCTCTTCGGATTGTCCAAGTGTGGGATCAGTCGTCTCAGGGCACTCGGAATGGTGTGTGTGGGGGGGGGGAGATCAGGGTGAGGAGGATGCCGATGGCAAGGAAAAAAAATCTCCCTGATCTGCACATTCCTCAACCATGAATCTACAAAAACACTAGTGCCCGCACTCATCATCTCCCTTCTCGATGACTGCAACCTCCGACTCTGTGGCCTCCCTTCTAACACTCTCGCATTCCTCCAATCTATCCTAAACTCTGTTGCCCGACTAATCCACCTGTCCCCTCGCTATTTCCTGGCCTCTCCTCTCTGTCAATCCCTTCACTGGCTCCAGTTCAAAACCCTAACCTTGACATGCAAAGCTATCCACAACCTATCTCCTCCATACATCTGTGACCTAGTCTCCCGGTACTTACCTGCACGCAACCTCCGATCCTCACAAGATCTCTTTCTCTACTCCCCTCTTATCTCCTCTTCCCACAATCGCATACAAGATTTCCCCCGTACATCCCCCCTTTTCTGGAACTCTCTACCCCACCATTTCTAACTCTCGCCTACTGTTGAAACCTTTAAAAGGAAGCGGAAGACCCACCTCTTGCGATGTGCATGCAACCTGCAGTAAACCCCGCTCCACCATACCACTGCAAGACCAGCTCTATCCTCACCTACTGTATCCTCACCCATGCCTTGTAGACTGTGAGCCCTCACGAGCAGGGTCCTCTCTTCTCCTGTACCAGTCGCTGTCAAATTTTTGTTCAAGATTATTGTATTTGTTTTTGCGATGTATACCCCTTTTTCACATGTAAAGTGCCATGGAATAAATGGTGATAAAGTAATAATAATAATCTGATCCAGACTCATATCTACGGAGACTGGACCATGTGGAAGACAGGGTGGTGGTGGTTGCAAACTGACTGGAAACTTTATCTGCTTTCCAACCAACCTTTTCACACTGCTCTGGCTTCAATAGTGGTGTTCCGTGGCCCCCTAGAAATTGGAACAGGAAGGTAGTTCGACATGATGTGCGTATTTGTTGTGCTCCCTCAGCAGGCACAGTTTCATCTTGCCAACAGCCTCTGTGTGCACTATCACCATCACCATAACGTCCAATTCCCCATCCCTTGATACACACCTTGCACATTTTAAATGGAGTTTAAGATTTGTCACGTTGCCAAAAATGTCTATTATTACGGCAGTAATATAGGATCACGTCTGATGAGATGACCACAGTTGTAGGCGGTGCCCTGGGAGTCAGAGATGCTTCCAGGGGTCTTTCCCATGCTGTTCCCATGTCACACACCACATAGCCAGATAAGGTTGTAAAGTGTTAAAATCACATTTCCCGGTGAATGAGTTTGTCTTGGTTGAAAGCAATGCAAAAGTGCAAAAAAGCATCAAAAACGTTACGTGTGAACATAGCCCAAGGTGTGGAGGAGCATTTTTGTTTTTGGTTATTTATTTTGCCTTATATAAAAGTCATTACCCTGGAAAGGATGTTAGAATCATAGAATCATAGAATGGTAGAGTTGGAAGGGACCTCCTGGGTCATCTGGTCCAACCCCCTGCTCAAAGCAGGATTCACTAGATCATCTCAGACAGATGTCTGTCCAGCCTCTGTTTGAAGACGTCCATTGAAGGGGAACTCACCACCTCTCGTGGCAGCCTGTTCCACTCATTAATCACCATAACTGTCAAAAAGTTTTTTCTAATATCTAATCTGTGTCTCCTCCCATTTAGTTTCATCCCATTGCTTCTAGTCTTTCCTTGTGCAAATGAGAATAAAGATGATCCTTCTACAATGTGACAGCCCTTGACATATTTGTAGACAGCTATTAAGTCTCCTCTCAGTCTTCTTTTTTGCAAGCTAAACATTCCCAAATCCTGTAACCGTTCCTCATAGGACATGGTTTGCAGACCAGTCACCATTCTGGTCGCTCTTCTCTGAACTTGCTCCAGTTTGTCTATGTCTTTTTTAAAATGTGGTGCCCAAAACTGTACACAGTATTCCAGATGAGGTCTGACCAAAGAGGAGTAAAGACCGATAATGACTTCACGTGATCTAGACTGTATGCTTCTGTTAATACATCCCAGAATTGTATTTGCCTTTTTTGCTGCTGCATCACACTGTTGACTCATGTTCAGTCTATGATCTATTAGTATACCTAAGTCTTTTTCACATGTACTGTTGCTTAGCTCTATTCCTCCCATTCTGTATATGCTTTTTTCATTTTTATTGCCCAGATGTAGTACTTTGCATTTTTCCCTGTTAAAAACCATTCTGTTGGTTGCTGCCCACTGCTCCAGTTTATTTAGGTCTTTTTGAATCCTCTCTCTCTCTTCTCTAGTATTAGCTATCCCTCCTAGCTTTATGTCATCAGCAAATTTAATCAGTTTACCCTCAATTCCTTCATCTAAATCATTGATAAAGATGTTGAACAATACAGGTCCCAGGACGGAGCCCTGTGGTACCCCACTTGAGACATTCATCCAGCTGGATGTGAAGCCATTTACAACCACCCTTTGAGTCCGATCACTAAGCCAGTTATGAATCCACCTAACAGTTGCCTGGTCCATTGCATACTTGGTCATTTTTTCAATAAGGATGGTGTGAGATACTTTGTCAAATGCTTTGCTGAAGTCAAGATATACTATATCTACAGCATTTCCCTGATCCACCCAGTCAGTGATTCTGTCATAGAAGGAAATTAAGTTAGTCTGACATGACTTGTTAGTTACAAACCCATGCTGACTCTGGTTAATCACTTCATTATTATCCATGTACTTACATACATGTTGTTTAATAATTTGTTCAAAGATCTTTCCTGGTATAGAAGTCAGACTCACCGGCCTATAGTTCCCTGGGTCCACCTTCTTCCCCTTTTTGAAGATAGGAACAACATTTGCTCTTCTCCAGTCTTCTGGGACTTCTCCTGTTCTCCAAGAATTTTCAAAGATTATGGTTCTAAAATTTCTTCTACGATCTCCTTCAGTACTCTGGGGTGTAATTCATCTGGACCTGTTTACAGATAACTTGGATTCCTCTATTCCTTTAAAAGGACAGTGAAGATCAGTTGATGTTACATTTTCTTTCTGAGAGAAAACAGATGCAAAATAGGAATTAAAAAGTTCGGCCTTCTCAACATCCTCTCTTACCATTTCTCCATTTTCATCCTGTAAAAATCCTATAGCATCTTTGACTTTTCTTTTACTTTTGACATACCCCCAAAATCCTTTTTTATTGCTTTTGACATCTCTTGCAAGCCTTAATTCATTGTCAGCTTTAGCTAACCTGATACGTGCCCTGCAGGATCTGCAGACTGCATTATAATCTTCTTTAGATATGCCTCCCTCTTTCCATTTAATAAACATTTCTTTCTTTCTTTTTAGCATGTGTTTAAGTTCTGTGTTCATCCATCCTGGTTTCCTTAAATGCTTCCCATTCTTCCTACTTTTCGGGATTGTTAACGATTGTGCTTTGAGAATCTCATTTTTAAAAATTTCCCATCCTTCCTGGACATTTTTGTCCTTAAGGACATCCAGCCATTGGATCCCTCCTATTCTCTTTCTGAGTCTCTTAAAATCTGCCTTTCTAAAATCTAACCTTGAAGTTTGAGTCTTCACATGTCTTCCTCCTCTAGTTATCCAAAATTCTATAATAGCATGATCTCTGCCTCCTAGGGTCCCAGCCACCTTTACCTCCTCAACCATTTCCTCCCTGTTTATAAGGATTAGATCCAAAGTAGCAGATCCCCTTGTTTTCTCCCCTACCGTTTGGAAGATAAAGTTGTCAGCAAGAGAGGATAAGAATTTGCTTGACCTGTTAGTTTTACTTGAGAGAGATTCCCAACAAATGTCTGGATAGTTGAAATCTCCCATGACCACTATGTCATATTTTTTGGAGAACTTGGTCATTTGATACATAAAGAGTTCATCCATATCTTCAGCTTGCCCAGGTGGCCTGTAATAAATGCCTACAATGGTGTCCTTTCCGTTGTTCTCTCCTTGTATTCTTACCCAAACAGTTTCCACAGAACTCCCAGTCTCTTAAGCTTCAATCTCTGTGCAGATATACGCTTTTCTAACATACAATGCAACACCTCCTCCTCGTTTATCAAGTCTGTTTCTTGCAAATAAGTTGTATCCTTTTAGCCTTTTATTCCAATCATGTGTATCGTCCCACCAAGTTTCAGTGATTCCAATGACATCATATTCCCTTTCCTGCATTAGTAGTTCCAATTCTCCTTGTTTGTTGCCCATGCTTTGTGCATTTGTATAAAAACATTTTAGTTTGTGATTGGTTTCTCTTCCTCCCATATTTTTATTATTTAGATTTTTTTGTCTTTGTTCTTCTTTTCCACTTCCAGTAGCAGAGATCTCAATAGTATTTGTCAGCTGTATGGCTTTTTCTGGCCTTTTGCTTCCCTTCCCACATTAGTTACATAGTTAGTAAAGCCGAATAAAGACTTGCGTCCATCAAGTTCGACCTGTTAGTTCTGTAATTGCTAAAGTTGATCCAGAGGAGGGCAAAAACCCCAAATGATTTGGCCAATCTTCACCTGAGGAAAAATTCCCTCCCGACTCTGAAACCAGCAGTCAGAATAAATCCCTGTATCAACCTACTATTTTATTTTATTTTTAAGTATACGCTGAAATCTGCCTGGTATCTAGAAATGCATCCAGTCCCTGCTTGAACTGGTGTAGTGAATCCGACATTACCGTCTCCTCACTCAGTGAATTCCATATTCTCACTGCTCTTACCGTAAAGAACCCCTTCCTATGCTGGTGCTGAAACCTTTTCTCTTCCAGTCTTAGTGAATGCCCTCTTGTTACCGTAATATCCCTCCTTTTGAACAAATCCCGGGCAAGGTCTCTATACTGTCCCCTAACATATTTGTACACATTTATTATGTCCCCCCTCAACCTTCTCTTTTCCAGGCTGAATAGTCCTAGTTTTGCCAACCTCTCTGGGTATTGCAGTCCCTCCATTCCCCTTATTAATTTTGTTGCCCTCCTTTGTACCTTTTCAAGCTCATTTATATCCTTTCTATATATTGGGGCCCATAACTGAGCACAGTATTCCAAGTGTGGTCTGACCAGAGCTTTGTACAGTGGAAGAACAATGTTCTCATCCTTTGCAGCTATACCTCTTCTGATACATCCCATTACCCTGTTGGCCCTTACAGCAGCCGTCTGACTTTGGGCACTCCAATTTTGTTTGCTATCAATCAAGATGCCCAAGTCCTTCTCCATCTCTGAATTCCCCAATGATTTCCCATTCAGTGAGTACTGGTGACTTCCATTTTTCCTTCCCATATGTATGACCTTACATTTCTCCTCGTTAAACCTCATTTGCCATTTAATGCTCCACCTACCCAGCTTATCCAAATCCCTCTGTAGGTCTTCACTGTCCTCTTTTGTATTAATTGTTTTACATAACTTTGTGTCATCTGCAAATATTGATATTTTACTATTTATCCCGTTGACTATGTCGTTAATAAAGATATTAAATAACATTGGGCCTAGTACAGACCCCTGTGGTACCCCACTAGTGACGCTTACCCAATCTGAGTATATTCCATTTATAACCACCCTCTGCCTTCTATCCTTTAGCCAGTTAGCTACCCACTTGCAAACATTTTCCCCCAGCCCCATCATTCTCATTTTGTATACCAACCTATTATGTGGCACGCTATCGAACGCTTTTGAGAAGTCGAGATACACGACATCCACTGGTTCCCCCTGATCTACTCGAGAGCTAACCTCCTCGTAGAAGTCAATCAGGTTAGTTTGGCAGGAGCGATTCCTCATGAATCCATGTTGGTTCGGGGTTAATAGATTATTAGCATCAAGATGCTCCATGATTGCCTCATTAATAAAGCCTTCAAAAATTTTGCCCACAACGGACGTCAGACTCACCGGCCGATAGTTTCCGGCGTCACTTTTTGCTCCCTTTTTGAATATTGGCACTACATTCGCCTGTCGCCAATCAAGTGGCACAGACCCAGTCTCAACAGAGTCCTTAAATATAAGATATAACGGTCTGTCTATTACATTACTTAGTTCCCTTAGTACCCGTGGGTGTATGCCATCAGGTCCTGGTGATTTGTTTATTTTAATGTTACTGAGGCGTTTCTGTACCCCAGCTTGGGTTAGATTAGTCATACTTAGTGGAGGATTAAGCTTGTCACTTCTCATTTCTCCTGTTAGTTCTATTTCCTTTGTGAAAGTTGACGATAAAAATGTATTTAATAGATTAGCTTTATCCTCATCTTTCTCTATGATTTTGCCTTCATCACTTTTTATCGGTCCAATATTATTCGATTTAATCCTTTTACTATTTATATACGTAAAGAACAGTTTGGGATTTGATCTACTTTCCCTAGCAATACGTCTCTCTGTTTCCTCCTTTGCTATTTTTATTTGTTTTTTGCAGGTTCTCGTTTTTTCCTTGTAACACATTAGTGCCTCCTTACTGTTTTCCTGTTTTAATCTCTTGAATGCCTCTTTTTTGCTATTTAACGCCCCTTTTAAGTTCTTATTCAACCATATTGGTTTCCTCTTATTTCTGGCCCTTTTATTCCCATACGGTATATACCTCTCGCACTGAGTATTCAGAATTCTTTTGAAGGTTTCCCATTTACTATTCGTATTTCCTTGATTAAGAACTTTGTCCCAGTCTATAAGTTGAAGGTTTTCTTTCAGCTGATCAAACTTCGCCCTCCTAAAGTTTAATGTTTTAGTTGTTCCCTTATTGATAACCCTACTGAAGGGCATTATGAAATTGATAATATTATGATCGCTATTACCTAGGTGCCCCCCTATCTGTACCTCAGTTATTCTATCAGGCCTATTAGTCAATATTAAGTCCAACACGGCCTTCCCTCTCGTTGGTTCCTGCACTAGTTGGGAGAGATAATTATCCTTGATATTTGTCAAGAACCTTTTTCCTTTCTGCGATCTACAGGTTTCTGTTTCCCAGTCAATATCCGGGTAGTTGAAGTTGTTCTAGTTTAAAGCTCTTCTGATGAGTGTAGCAAGGCGACTTCCAAATACATGTTTTCCAGTCTTCGTAAGGTGCACCCCATCTCTAGCAAGTAGTCCATCGTATAGGTAATTCATTCCGTGATCCAGAAATCCAAATCCTTGTTGACGGCACCATCGACGTAGCCAGTTGTTCACCTGTAGAATCTTATTCCACCTCATTGTTCCATGGCCATCCACTGGGAGGATGGATGAGAAGACCACCTGCGCTCCCAATTCTTTCACTTTCTTGCCTAAGTCTTTAAAGTCACTGCAGATGGTTTCCAGGTCCTTTCCTGCGGTGTCATTTGTCCCCACATGTATTAGCAGGAATGGGTAGTGATCTGTAGGTCTGAAGAGTCTTGATATCCTGTCAGACACATCTTTAATTTTTGCTCCTGGAAGACAGCACATTTCTCTTGAGGTTATGTCTGGTCTGCAGATAGCGGCCTCTGTTCCTCTTAACAGGGAATCCCCCATGACCACCACTCTCCGTTTTTTCTTCACAACATTCTTCTTTCTCCATCCAGGAGGATTCTGAGGGCTTACAAGGTTATTCATTGCTGGCAAAGTCTTATTTTGCTGTATTTCTTCATGGTTCTCCTGCGTGAGAGCCTGGTACTGGTTCCTGAGCAGTATGGGTGCGGACTGCCTCTCGATCCTCCTGCTTCTGTGGGTCACATGCTTCCATTCCTCTGTTTCGTCAGGTGCAGTTCGAATTTCTTCTCTTTCTGAATCATGAAGAGATAATTCTGCTCTGTCTAAGAACTCTTCACCTTCCTTAATGATTTTCAAGGTAGTTAACCTCTCTTCTAGATTTCGCAACTTTTCCTCCAACAGGGACACAAGCTTGCATTTCTGGCATGTGAAGTTTGGCTTTTCCACTGGCAAGTCTGTGAACATGTAGCAGGATATACAGCTCACCAAATGGCTCCTGGATAGAGATGAGCGTTGTTCTACTCGAACTGTTCGCCAATCTCAAATTCGAGCTGTTTTGGGCGGTGTTCGAGCCGTTCGGCGAACACGAACGATTTGGCTGTTCGAGGTTATGTTCGATAACTGTTCGTGCACCAAAATCATAACTGGATTTTTTTCTCAGTAACGATGAAAATTAATGTTAATACACAGTTTGAGTGTACAGCGGGGTGGGGGGAGGGGCAGGGGATGGATCTCTGCAGGAATAATGAAGATCTCCATTTTTTTTTCTCTTTCCCGCATTTACAGTGGGGAGGTGCAATCTGTCAGCCTATCAGCAGCGCACACACGGAGCGAAGTGCTTTTTTCACACAAGCAAGGGCATGTGTCATTGGCAGTGTATGTCACATGTCCTTGCCCTATAAGACCAAGCCATTTTCCCCGTCGCCACCATTTTCTCACTGCTGCAGCTGCGTGTTAGACGGCACCGCTGTTGTTGTGTGCGCTATACCTTGTTAATTTCAAGCCAATTTTCGCACAAATCTACAGATAGCTTGGGAGTAGGGAATAGTTGTGATTGCAGTCCTTTTAAGGACTAGGTTACAGCATTTCCTACGACTTTTATCAGGCAGGTCTGTGCTCTTAAATAGATAGATTGTGGGAGTAAAGACTAATTGTAATTGCAGTCCTTTTCAGGACTAGGTTACATCAGTTCCTATCAGTTTTTGCCAGGCAGGTCTGTGCCAGTGCTGTGCAAGTTTTTTTCACAGCATTTGGCTGAATCTAGCAAAGCTAATCCTTTTTGGCCTATTGCAGAGTGTGTTAGTCAGTGGAGTAGCCTATCTGTGTTGCAAGATATACCACCTGTGTATAGAATACCAATTTTTTTACTGCACCTAGTGAAGTAAAATCTTTTGGGCATAGCATCATTCTATTAGTCCATCTATACTGACCTCCATCAGGTTGCAAATTGAATATAATTTTTTTCTGCATCTAGCTCTGAAAAAATATTTGGGCTTCTAGCAGTGTGTGGGACTTATTCTATTAGTCCATCTATACTGACCTCCATCAGGTTGCAAACTGAATATAATTTTTTTCTGCATCTAGCTCTGAAAAAATATTTGGCCTTCTAGCAGTGTGTGGGACTTTCTCTATTAGTCCATCTATACTGACCTCCATCAGGTTGCAAACTGAATATATTTTTTTTCTGCATCTACCTCTGAAAAAATATTGGGCTTCTAGCTGTGTGTGGGACTTGTTCTATTAATCCATCTATACAGACCTCCATCAGGTTGCAAACTGAATATAATTTTTTTCTGCATCTACCTCTGAAAAAATATTTGGGCTTCTAGCAGTGTGTGGGACTTGTTCTATTAGTCCATCTATACTGACCTCCATCAGGTTGCAAACTGAATATAATTTTTTTCTGCATCTAGCTCTGAAAAAATATTTGGCCTTCTAGCAGTGTGTGGGACATTCTCTATTAGTCCATCTATACTGACCTCCATCAGGTTGCAAACTGAATATATTTTTTTTCTGCATCTACCTCTGAAAAAATATTGGGCTTCTAGCTGTGTGTGGGACTTGTTCTATTAATCCATCTATACAGACCTCCATCAGGTTGCAAACTGAATATAATTTTTTTCTGCATCTACCTCTGAAAAAATATTTGGGCTTCTAGCAGTGTGTGGGACTTGTTCTATTAGTCCATCTATACTGACCTCCATCAGGTTGCAAACTGAATATATTTTTTTTCTGCATCTAGCTCTGAAAAAATATTGGGCTTCTAGCTGTGTGTGGGACTTGTTCTATTAATCCATCTATACAGATCTCCATCAGGTTGCAAACTGAATATAATTTTTTTCTGCATCTACCTCTGAAAAAATATTTGGGCTTCTAGCTGTGTGTGGGACTTGTTCTATTAGTCCATCTATACTGACCTCCATCAGGTTGCAAACTGAAAATAATTTTTTGTCTGCATCTAGCTCTGAAAAAATATTTGGCCTTCTAGCAGTGTGTCGGACTTTCTCTATTAGTCCATCTATACTGACCTCCATCAGGTTGCAAATTAAAAATAATTTTTATCTGCATCTACCTCTGAAAAAATATTTGGGCTTCTAGCTGTGTGTGGGACTTGTTCTATTAGTCCATCTATACTGACCTCCATCAGGTTGCAAACTGAATATAATTTTTTTCTGCATCTAGCTCTGAAAAAATATTTGGCCTTCTAGCAGTGTGTGGGACTTTCTCTATTAGTCCATCTATACTGACCTCCATCAGGTTGCAAATTAAAAATAATTTTTTGTCTGCATCTAGCTCTGAAAAAATATTTGGCCTTCTAGCAGTGTGTGGGACTTTCTCTATTAGTCCATCTATACTGACCTCCATCAGGTTGCAAACTGAATATATTTTTTTTCTGCATCTACCTCTGAAAAATATTGGGCTTCTAGCTGTGTGTGGGACTTGTTCTATTAATCCATCTATACAGACCTCCATCAGGTTGCAAACTGAATATAATTTTTTTCTGCATCTACCTCTGAAAAAATATTTGGGCTTCTAGCTGTGTGTGGTACTTGTTCTATTAGTCCATCTATACTGACCTCCATCAGGTTGCAAACTGAAAATAATTTTTTGTCTGCATGTAGTTCTGAAAAAATATTTGGCATTCTAGCAGTGTGTGGGACTTTCTCTATTAGTCCATCTATACTGACCTCCATCAGGTTGCAAATTAAAAATAATTTTTATCTGCATCCAGCTCTGAAAAAATATTTGGCCTTCTAGCAGTGTGTGGGACTTTCTCTATTAGTCCATCTATACTGACCTCCATCAGGTTGCAAATTAAAAATAATTTTTATCTGCATCCAGCTCTGAAAAAATATTTGGCCTTCTAGCAGTGTGTGGGACTTTCTCTATTAGTCCATCTATACTGACCTCCATCTGTTAGAACCTTGCTCTTAGGTTTTTTCCTTTGCTGGTCACATGACCTCGTTGGCCTATTTAATCCTGCTCCGCCCTTCTGGCTTTGTTGGACTTCATTGTATAACTACTTTCTAGCTAGCCTGTGCTCTGTATCTAACTCTGTTAGTTTGCTTGGTCTACGGACCTCAGTGTTCTATATATTTTGTTTCTTTGTCTGTCTGCTACTATTTCTGTTAGGAGGTGTCCCATTTTCCTCCCAGTCCTTAGTACTTGTAGGGATTCCTTCCCCACATCTATAGGTCTCCGTACAGACTAGCTTAGGACTTTAGCAGGTCTGATCGCAGGATCAGGTTCCCTGTTACATCGTAGGGATTCAGCTGAGTTCTATCGTAGGGACAGATTTCCTCTCTTTCCTTAGCTCTGGTAGCAGAACATAACAGTAAGTCCAGCCTGCAAATTCTCTAAGGAAAGATTTTTCTGTTCCATCATGGTGTCGGTTCAGGATTTGGCTCATCGCCTGCAGGTACTCTCTCTGGAGGTGGCCGAGCTCCGTCAGCACGTGAGTAACTGTCCTGGAGCACATTTCTTGGAGCCTAAGGTATGTTTGCCGGATTTATTTTTTGGTGAACACCGAGAATTTTTTTCATTTAAAAATGCTTGCTTATTGTATTTTCGTTTGAGACCCAAGTCCTCTGGGGATGAATCCCAGCGCATAGGGTTCATAATGTCACTTTTGCGCAAAGAGCCTCAGGAGTGGACCTTTTCTTTGCAACCTAGTGATACATGCTTCAGATCAGTGGATAGTTTTTTTTTCTGCTTTGGGACTATTATATGATGATCCTGACCGTGTCGCATCAGCTGAGACTGAGTTAAGACGTTTGAGACAGGGATCAGGTAATGTGGAAAAATATTGTACTCATTTCCGTCGCTGGTCTACTCAAACAGGGTGGAACGATTCTGCTCTGAAAAGTCTATTTCTTGCTGGGCTCAATGAAAGGGTTAAAGACCTGCTAATTGCTTATCCTACACCTGAAGATTTGCAACAGGCTATGCAATTAGCTTTACGGGTGGATAGGAGACTGCGTGCAAGGGTTAATGAGAGCAAATCCTCTGCTATGTCAGTTTCTGGTTATGAGAATGTGTGTACTAACAGTGGTAAATCGATGGAGATTGGATCGGTGGCACCTCGCTCTCAAGAAAAAGACCGTCGATTTTCTGAAGGCTTGTGTTTCTATTGCGGAAAATCTGGTCATTTGATTAAAGGCTGTGAGCTTCGTATGAAGAAAGAAAAAAAAAAAGGTCAGTCATGCCCGTATTGCCTGTTTAAATTCCAAGGGTGTATTTTTAGCTGCTTCCACGATTGCTCAGGAAAAATTTATGGAATTTCGGGTGTTTGTTGATTGTGGATCTACTCTGAATGTAATTGATGGGGGATTCTTGGAAAGACTCAATTTAAAACCCGAACCTTTATCATCCCCCATTGCTGTGGTTTCTGTGGATGGTTCCCCTTTGAAGAATATTACTCTCAAGGTCTGTGAATTTCCTCTCACTATTAATGGTGTTCACCATGAGAAATTGGATTTGGTAGTTTTAAATAACTTGCCTTCTCCAGTAATATTGGGATTGCCCTGGTTAAAATTTCACAATCCTGTACTGGATTGGTCTACCAATGAAATTAAATCCTGGAGCCATAAATGTTATGACAAGTGTTGTAACGGGCGTATTGCAGCTTTGGATAGGGGAGAATTGCCTGTTCCTATTCAGGATTTTTGGAGAGTTTTTTCTGAGAAGGAATCGCAGGTTTTGCCTCCCCATAGAGACTATGATAGTTCTATTGAATTTGTCCCTGGAGCGACTCTTCCTAAAAGTCGTTTATTTAACCTTACTATTCCTGAGAGGAAGGCTTTGGATGAATATATACAGACAAGTTTGGCCGCCGGTCACATTAGGCCCTCTAAGTCTCCTGTGGCGGTTGGATTTTTTTTTGTAAAAAAAAAGGACGGCGGTTTACGTCCTTGTCTGGATTTTCGTGAGATTAACAAAATTACTGTACGCAATCCTTACCCACTGCCATTGATTCCTGATCTGTTTAACCAGTTAATGGGGGCCAAGTGGTTCTCTAAAATTGACCTTAAGGGGGCATACAATCTGTTGCGCATGAAGGAGGGTGACGAATGGAAGACTGCTTTTAACACTCCTGTGGGTCATTTTGAGAATCTGGTTATGCCTTTTGGTCTTACTAATGCTCCTGCATTTTTTCAGAATCTTATTAATGACATCCTTAGACCTTTGATCGGCAAAAATGTGGTTGTGTATTTGGATGACATTTTGATTTATTCGCCGGATCTGGAGTCTCATTGGCGGAGCGTACGTGAGGTATTACAATTGTTAATGGACAATTCGCATTTTGCTAAGCTGGAGAAATGTGAGTTCGCTGTACAGAGAATTAGTTTTTTGGGTTACATTATCTCCAGCGAAGGTTTTGAGATGGACCCGGTTAAAGTTCAAGCTGTACAGGAATGGCCTAGGCCTATTGGTTTGAAATCGATACAGAGGTTTTTAGGTTTCGCCAATTATTACAGAAAATTCATAAAAAAATTTTCTAGTATTGTCAAACCTCTTATCGATCTCACCAGGAAAGGTGCTGATGCGGTTCAGTGGTCTTCTGAGGCCATTGAAGCTTTTGTGTATCTCAAGGAGAGGTTCACCTCTGCTCCCATCCTTATGCAGCCTGATGTAACTAAGCCGTTTTTGGTTGAGGTTGATGCTTCCTCTGTGGGGGTTGGCGCAGTATTGTCTCAGGATAACGGGGATGGATTACATCCCTGTGCCTTTTTTTCAAAAAAATTTTCGGAGACTGAACTGAATTACGATATTGGTAATCGGGAATTATTGGCTATTAAACTCGCATTTGAACACTGGCGCCACTTCTTGGAAGGTGCGGAATTTCCCGTTCAGGTTCTTACGGATCATAAAAATCTGATATATCTTGATGCTGCCAAGCGCCTGAATGCCCGTCAGGCTAGGTGGGCACTGTTTTTCTCGCGGTTTAATTTCTCCGTTACTTACATCCCTGGTACTAAGAATGTTAAGGCGGATGCCTTGTCACGCAGTTTTTCTCCCATAGTCGGTGCTGAGAAAGAGGAGAACATTTTACAAGAAGGTGTTGTGATAGCTGCTTTGGACTCCGTTTTGGAAGATGAGATTCTTAAAGCACAGGAGAATGCCCCATCTAACACTCCTCATGGGAGGTTGTTTGTGCCTGGGACCTTTAGGAGAGATTTGTTTGTTGAGTGTCACGAGTCTCGGTTGGCAGGTCATCCCGGAATCTCTGAGACCAAGAGACTGGTGGGTCGCAGTTTTTGGTGGCCTGGATGGCAGAAGGAAGTCATTAAGTGGGTGCGTCAATGTACTATATGTGCTAGATCTAAGTCCTCACATACTCCTGCTGCGGGGTTGCTTTGTCCTTTGGAGGTTCCCAGTGCTCCTTGGACACATTTGGCTATGGACTTTATAACTGACCTTCCCCCCTCTGAGGGTTTTACTGTCATCTGGGTGGTCGTGGACCGTTTTAGCAAGATGTGTCACTTGGTTCCCTTCGTCAAACTGCCCTGCGCTAAAACTCTCGCTAAGGCCTTTGTCAAGGAAATTGTCAGACTTCATGGCGTTCCTACTGACATTGTTTCTGATAGGGGTCCTCAGTTCGTGGCTCGTTTTTGGCGTGCCTTTTGTGACAGGTTGGGAGTTCATCTGTCGTTCTCGTCCGGATATCATCCTGAATCTAATGGCCAGACAGAAAGGAAAAACCAGGATGTTGAGCAGTTCTTGCGTTGTTTTGTGGCAGACAATCAAGAGGGGTGGTCTGAGTTTCTGCCACTTGCTGAATTTGCTCTGAACAATCATACATCTTCTTCTGCTGGTTGTTCGCCTTTTTTTTGTTGTTCTGGGAGACATCCGTCGTTTGGGTCGTTCTCCAAGTTAGGATCTGCCATGCCTGAGGAGGAGAATTTTTCCGGTGATTTGGAGAGAGTTTGGACGGATGTGCGTGGTAATCTTCAGGAGGCCAACAGAAAATCTAAAGACTACTTTGATAGGAAACGACAGGAGGTTTTGTTCGCTGTTGGTGACATGGTTTGGTTGTCCTCTAGGAATCTGCGGTTGAGGATTCCTTCTAAGAAATTGGGTCCCAAGTTTGTAGGGCCCTTTAAGGTGCTTCAGGTTGTCAACCAATCTGCTGTTAGGTTGGAGGTTCCTACCTCCTGGAGAATTAATTATTTCATGTCTCTCTGTTAAAAAAAGCTGTTGTGTCGGATGGTGACGCCTCTGCCTCTGTTCCTCCGGTGGTGGAGGACGGGGAATATGAAATTTCTCGCATCCTTAACTCTAGACGGTATAGAGGTAGTTTGCAGTATCTGGTGGCCTGGAAAGGTTTCGGACCCGAGGATAACTCTTGGGTGAGGTCAGATGATGTTTCCGCGTCCAGACTTATCAGAGCGTTTCACAGGAGATTTCCTGATAAGCCTGGTCCTAGGGGATCCGGAGGATCCTCTTAGAAGGGGGGGTACTGTTAGAACCTTGCTCTTAGGTTTTTTCCTTTGCTGGTCACATGACCTTGTTGGCCTATTTAATCCTGCTCCGCCCTTCTGGCTTTGCTGGACTTCATTGTATAACTACTTTCTAGCTAGCCTGTGCTCTGTATCTAACTCTGTTAGTTTGCTTGGTCTACGGACCTCAGTGTTCTATATATTTTGTTTCTTTGTCTGTCTGCTACTATTTCTGTTAGGAGGTGTCCCATTTTCCTCCCAGTCCTTAGTACTTGTAGGGATTCCTTCCCCACATCTATAGGTCTCCGTACAGACTAGCTTAGGACTTTAGCAGGTCTGATCGCAGGATCAGGTTCCCTGTTACATCGTAGGGATTCAGCTGAGTTCTATCGTAGGGACAGATTTCCTCTCTTTCCTTAGCTCTGGTAGCAGAACATAACACCATCAGGTTGCAAATTAAAAATAATTTTTTGTCTGCATCTAGCTCTGAAAAAATATTTGGCCTTCTAGCAGTGTGTGGGACTTTCTCTATTAGTCCATCTATACTGACCTCCATCAGGTTGCAAACTGAATATATTTTTTTTCTGCATCTACCTCTGAAAAAATATTGGGCTTCTAGCTGTGTGTGGGACTTGTTCTATTAATCCATCTATACAGACCTCCATCAGGTTGCAAACTGAATATAATTTTTTTCTGCATCTACCTCTGAAAAAATATTTGGGCTTCTAGCTGTGTGTGGGACTTGTTCTATTAGTCCATATATACTGACCTCCATCAGGTTGCAAACTGAAAATAATTTTTTGTCTGCTTCTAGCTCTGAAAAAATATTTGGCCTTCTAGCAGTGTGTGGGACTTTCTCTATTAGTCCATCTATACTGACCTCCATCAGGTTGCAAATTAAAAATAATTTTTATCTGCATCTACCTCTGAAAAAATATTTGGGCTTCTAGCTGTGTGTGGGACTTGTTCTATTAGTCCATCTATACTGACCTCCATCAGGTTGCAAACTGAATATAATTTTTTTCTGCATCTAGCTCTGAAAAAATATTTGGCCTTCTAGCAGTGTGTGGGACTTTCTCTATTAGTCCATCTATACTGACCTCCATCAGGTTGCAAATTAAAAATAATTTTTATCTGCATCCAGCTCTGAAAAAATATTTGGCCTTCTAGCAGTGTGTGGGACTTTCTCTATTAGTCCATCTATACTGACCTCCATCAGGTTGCAAATTAAAAATAATTTTTTGTCTGCATCTAGCTCTGAAAAAATATTTGGCCTTCTAGCAGTGTGTGGGACTTTCTCTATTAGTCCATCTATACTGACCTCCATCAGGTTGCAAACTGAATATATTTTTTTTCTGCATCTACCTCTGAAAAAAAAATTTGGGCTTCTAGCTGTGTGTGGGACTTTCTCTATTAGTCCATCTATACTGACCTCCATCAGGTTGCAAATTGAATATAATTTTTTTCTGCATCTAACCCAGCCAATAGTTTTGGCCTAATACCACAGTTTGGCCACTCAGCTCTGCTCGGTTCCCATCCATTGTTTTTTTGTGCAAACAACTCCAGAGTTGTGAATTAGTTAACCACCAAAATGAGTGGAAAAAGGCCTGCTGCTGGTGGAAAGGGGAATAGGCGTGTTGGGAAGGGGAAAAAGATTGTGTCCGTGGGGTAGGTGTTAAAGCAACAGTAACATCTGCAGAAGAAAGACCATCTTCCAGCCAAACTAAAATGTCTACTTCTTTTAGCGGACAATGTGATAAGATCCCTTTCTTACGGCCACGCCAATCGCTACAAATTCCAGATGAGGCACAAAAACAGCAGGTGCTTCAACGGATATCAAGTGCTCCTTTAAGTGGGCTCTTCTCCACATCAACTTCAACATCACAAATACTCCAGTCCTCAAAGGTGTCACCCCAATCGCATTGCTTCCTCACAGCTCCCAAATCTCCAGCTGCCCGTCTGAGTATGAGGTAGAACAGATGGTTGAGTCTGCAGAGCTGTTTACTCATACTATAGCCTGGGAATCAGAGGTCGACTCCAGCGCTTCTGTGAATCCAGACGAGGAAATGATCTGCACTGATGCCCAGAATCTTTATGAATCGGATCCAGGACCAGACGCAGAAGGTTCTGACCATAATGTAGACCCTCATTCCCAAACTGTAACTCCTGTTGGTGGAGACAATGAGGAAGACGATGATGAGACTCAAATACCTGATTGGAGCGACAACTTTAGTTTTTTGTCAGGGCAGGAACAGGTTGGCTCTGAGGACGACGGGTGTGTTAACGCACAGGGTGATGATGATGAGGTTGGAGATCCCACTTACTGTCAACCCACAGTCAGCCAAGAGATGAGGTCAGCAGAGGAGGTGGAGGAAGATGCTAGTGACGACGAGGTCAGGTTGCGCCTTCCTGGACAGAGACGTAGTACTGGAAGCACGTCAACAACTGCATCCTCAAACACAACTCTGCCTCTCACCACAAGTCGTGGTGGCTCTTCAGGTCGCATGGGTGCTAAGCCTTGCATAGCCTGGGCATTTTTTCAGATCGATAAAGATGACCCAACTCGTGTTATCTGTAACATTTGTCAGCAAAAGCTAAGTAGAGGCCAAAAAATACATAGTTTGAGTACTTCATGCATGAACCGGCACATGGACATGAAGCATAAGTTGCAGTGGGAAGCTCAGTGTGCTACAATGCGGCCTAGCCGGCCGGGCCAACCACCGTCTGCCATATCTTGTGCATCCGCGGCCTCTTCATCCTCTGTGACTGGGGGGACAGCAGTCACACCTGTTTTGGGGCGCAGACCTGCCACCTCTTTACCCGCAACAGCCAGCGTGATTGGCAGGTCATCATTTTCTTTGGAGGTGGTAACACCAGCTGGTGTTGAGCGCTGTCCGACATCGATAGCACCACCTTTGGATCAAGGCAACCTAACATGTCCGCCTGCATCTTCCTCACAGACCGGCAGTTTGCCGGGGACACCCTTATCAACCCCGTCTAAGCACAATAGCCAGCCCTCGGTCCCTCAGATGTGGACAAGTAAAAGACCATTTCCTCCTAGCCATGAGAAAGCTAAGAGGTTGAATTTCACCATCTGCAAGCTCTTGGCTACAGAAATCCTGCCTTTCCGCCTGGTGGACACAGAGGATTTTCGAGACCTTATGTCCGTCGCAGTGCCCCAGTACCAGATGCCTAGTCGGCACTACTTCTCAAAGAAAGGTGTGCCTGCGCTCCACCAGCATGTCGCACACAACATCACCGCTTCTTTGAGAAACTCTGTGTGTGACAGGGTGCATTTCACCACAGACACTTGGACGAGTAGGCATGGACAGGGGCGTTACATGTCGCTGACTGGGCACTGGGTAACTATGGTGACAGCAGGACAAGGGGCTGCTGTCCAAGTCTTGCCGTCCCCACGAGTTGTGCGTCAATCCTCTTTATGTCAAAGTTCCTCCACTGCTTCTGCCTCCTCAACCTCCTCTCGGTCTTCCACCTGCACCCAAAGCCTGTCTGGTCATGCCACAAGCTTTCTAACTGCGCAGAAGGGATCCTGCACACCTCCTTACTATGCTGGCAGTAGGGCTCAACGTCATCAGGCGTTTTTTACTTTGAAATGTCTGGGAAATGTGAGTCACACAGCTGAGGAGTTGTGGTCAGCTCTGGAGAACCAATTTCATGAATGGTTGTCTCCACTGGACCTGAAACCAGGGAAGGCCGTGTGCGACAATGCTGCAAACCTGGGTGCGGCCCTTCGCCGGGGCAATGTCACACACGTGCCTTGTATGGCTCACGTGTTGAACCTGGTTGTCCAGCAATTTTTAGCCCACTATCCCAGACTAGATGGCCTTCTGCAGAGGGCACGGTCGCTGTGTGCTCACTTCCGCCGTTCGCATCCCGCAGCTCAGCGACTTACATCTCTACAGAAGTCGTTGGGCCTGCCACTTCACCGGCTAAAATGCGATGTGCCTACCCGGGGGAATTCAACTCTGCACATGTTGCAGCGACTGTGGCAGCACCGACAAGCCCTGGTGCAATACGTTCTGACGTATAGCCTGGGCCAACGAGATCCGGAGGTGGGGCAAATCACGCTGGAGGAGTGGTCTCAGATCAGGGACCTATGCACCCTTCTGCACAGTTTTGAAATGGCGACGAAGATGTTTAGTGCTGACGATGCCATTATCAGCATGACTATTCCGGTGATTTACATGCTGGAGCACATGTTAAACAGAATTCGGAGTCAGGTGGTGGCACAAGAGGAGGTGGAGGAAGTAGAGGAGGAGGAGTTGTATGCGGAAGGGCTAACATCTGCAAGGTCCAGACGGTCGGCAGCACCAAGGCGGCAGGCATGTGAGGGTGGGGGAGATGGTTTTACCAGGGCGCATGGTAGCAGCCAAACTAGTGAGGAAGGTGCAGGAGCCCAGGAAGAAGTGGAGGACGAACTGATGGAAGACTCATCAGATGAGGGAGACCTTGATCACATTTCTGTTGTGCGAGGTTGGGGGGAGAGGACAGAGGAAGGAAGCAAGATTGTTACCTCGCCACCAACACAACAGGGACTTGGTGCTCCTGGATGCGCAACACACGAGTGCCTTCTTGCTGCACTACCTGCAACATGACCCTCGAATTGTGAGAATTAGAAATAATCCTGACTACTGGGTTGCCACACTGTTAGATCCCCGGTACAAAAGTCAATTTGCAGAAATTATTCCTGCCATAGAAAGCGATGCATGCATGCAGGAGTATCAGCAGAGACTGTTGCAGAATCTTACATGTGCTTTTCCACAAAACACCAGTGGTGCACGTAGTGAATCTCACAGTTCCAACTTGCCAACCGTGGGACCGTCAAGTGTTCAGCACTCAAACCGTAACAGAACCACAGTATCTGCTGGTAACATCAATTTTGCGGAATCATTTCACCACTTTTTTAGCCCATCCTTTGCAAGGCCACAGGAGACAAGAAGTCTGACACATAGTCAACGCCTAGAGACGATGGTACAGGAGTATCTCCAAGTAAACATTGAAGCCATGACTGTGTCACTGGACCCTTGCTCTTTTTGGGCTTCCAATCTGGATAAATGGCCGGAGCTAGCCACTTACGCCTTGGAGATCTTGTCATGCCCCGCAGCCAGCGTTCTGTCTGAACGTGTGTTCAGCGCTGCTGGTGGTGTGCTGACAGATAAGCGCACGCGGCTCTCCACTGATAATGTAGACAGACTCACGTTCATAAAGATGAACAAATCATGGATCCGAAACGACTTTTCTACCCCTGTGTCATCCTGGGGAGAGTAAAAGCTTGATGATTGGTTAAAATCACCCTACCAACCGTTTTAAGCTTTCAAATTACTAATCATGTTTATCTGTATCTTGACTGGAAAATAATTTGTGCTTTGTAGCAGTGTGCAGCACTGATCCTATTAGCCCATCTATACTAAGCTCCACCAGATTTAAAATTAATAATAATTTTTAGCTGCATCTAGCCCGGAAAATAATTTTGGGGCTCCGAGATGCGCAAGACACATAAGTGCCTTCTTGCTGCACTACCTGCAACATGACCCTCATATTGTCAGAATTCGAAGTAATCATGACTACTGGGTTGCCACACTCTTAGATCCCCCAAACTATTCGATCAACCTTTTCATTTTAATAAAGACCAAAAAAATGGTCATTTTTGAAATTATAAGCATTAGCAGGTTATTAGAAACTGAAATCAAACAGTTTTCAACTCAAAACTTTATTCTAGGTGATGTTACATTTTCACATAGGACCCCTTGTTCGAAAGGAGCTTCTGAACTCTCTCGTCCATTGAATTTGTCAGGTTTTGGATGGTTTCTGCTTCAATTGTTTTGCATGAGGACAGAATACCCTCCCAGAGCTGTTGCTTAGATGTGAACTGCCTCCCGCCATCATAGACACTCCTTTTGATGATGCTCCAGAGGTTCTGAATGGGGTAGAGGTCAGGGGAGCATGGGGGTCACACCATAAGTTTGTCCCCTTTTATGCCCATATCAGCCAGAGATGCAGATGTTTTATGTGCAGCATGAGATGGTGCATTATCATGCAAAAAAATGATCTTGCTGTGAAATTCATGGTTCTTCTTCTTGAACCATGGCAGGAAGTGCTGTTTGAGAAAATCCACATACATTATGGAGTTCATCTTTAGCGCCTTCAGGGATCCTAAAGGGGCCGACAATCTCTCTCCCCATGATTCCAGCCCAAAACATTACTCCACCTCCTCCTTGTTGGCGCTGTAGCCGTGTTTGCGTGGGGTGTCCATCAACCAGCCATCCTCCACTCCATCCATCTTGACCATCGAGCGCTGCACGGCACTCATCCGTGAACAAAACAGTTTTGAAATCAGTCTTCATGTAATGTTTGGCCCACTGGAGCCGTTTCTGCTTGTGTGAAGTGGATAGAGGAGGTCGACAGGATGGCATATGCACAGCTGCAAACCTCTGAAGGACCCTGCATCTTGTTTTTCGGGGGACGTTGGAGGCACCAGCAGCTTCAAAAACTTGTCTGCTGCTATGACAAGGCTTTTTTGCCGCTGCTCTTTTAACCTGACGTAATTGCCTGTAGGAAAGAGTCCTCAATTTGCCCTTATCAGCACGCACACGTGTGTACTGTGAATCAGCTACATACTTCTTGATTGCCAAGACACTTCATCCTGATCATCGCACAATGTTGATTGTAGTCATGCCTTGACCTAAACACTCCACAATTTGTTGCTTCTCAGCAGCCGACACATCCTTTTTCTTTCCCATTTTGGCAGAAAATGTAGGCTGCTTAATAATGTGAGACAGCCTTCTTAAGTAGTCTTGCCTTTCATTGGACACACCTGCCAAACTAATTAGCACAGGTGTCTGCAATTGCTTACAGTGATATAAAGAGCCCTGACACACATCACCATCAATGAGTTTAACTGACAAACAAACAAATTCTTCCCTTATCACTCCTAAACACTTTTTGCATAATAATTTGGAACACAGTGTACATGTGCTTTTCCACAAAACACCAGTGGTTCACGTAGTGAATCTTACAGTTCTAACTTGCCAACCGTGGTCTGTATGGAGTTGTTCAATAAAGGGCCCAAAATTAAGATAGACATAAAACATAGATGGGAGAGGTCTCTATGAATAGGAATTCCTAAGTATTTGATACCCTGTGAGGGCCAGGCAAAGGGAAAGTTGGACTGGATGGAATCCTATATGGATTTGGGGAGGGAGACATCGAGGGCCTCAGACTTCGCTGCATTGATTTTAAAATTTGACCATGTAACAAAGTGATTTATTTCAGCCATAACAGCATGGATGGATATATGTGATTGAGTGATATATACTAGTACATCATCAGCAAAAAGAGAGCACTTGTACTCGGTGCCTCCCACCTCAATCCACCTAATATTGGGGTTATGGCGAATTGATGAGAGCAGGTGCTCCGTCACTAGGATGTATAAGAGAGGGGCCAGAGGACATCCCTGCCTTGTCCCATTGGTGATTGTGAAAGGTGATGAAAATGTTCTGATGCACCCCCTGGGCCTTGGGACACCCGGAGCCGGACCCTTTTTGGTGGATGCTGGTGGTTGTAGTCTTCGTGGCGGCGACCCGGTTCCGTGGCTCAGGGTGGTCAAACCAGTGGCGGAACTATTTATGTGGTTTTGATGTTTAAATGTCCGACTACGCCACCTGTGGATTGCGGTCAGAGTGAACCGCCGCTGCAGGGCAGACCGCTGAGGCTGGTGTTGTGGGTGCAGCAGAGCGTAGCATAACTCCCCACGGGAGGAGTATAGCCTCAGGGCAGTGTATGCGGAGGATGGGGGTGATGGTGCAGGGCAGCAGCAGTGACGACACGGAGTCAGTGATGCAGTCCAGGGCCTTTACTCACAGTTCTTATTATCCAGACCACGTCTGCAGGTAACGGCTGCCCACGTCGTACTGTGCTCACCAGGTGAGGGGCTCAGACAACTCCCAGATAACTTTGGAGCGCTTCACAGGACCCCCTTTGTGTGTCCTTTGTCTGGCCTTTCTTACCAACCCTTCTGTCCGGCTGCCTCGGGCCTCCTCTTGGTAAACTTGGCGCCAGTTTCCCTGACCCTATGTGCTGCCCTCCTAGCGGGTGTAGCGAGGGGCTGCGCCACATAAAATGTCACAACCTCCGGTTTCTAGCTGAGGGTCGTTTCCTGCCTCCACTAGTTTCGGGGACCGGTCTCCCCCTTTGGCCTGACCCCTCCATGCAGGTGGATTCGGGCGTGCGGTGGCGACTCGCCCGTCCGCACCCCTGGGATCACTTCGTTCCTCGTTCCTGGAGCCTTCTCCGCTCCTCTTCCTTCCTTCTCCCTCTTCCAGGCCTGGGCCTCTGTTACTAGGCCCGCCTCCGGAGCAGAGCTCATGCAGAGCCCCTGCTCCCTGCCACTTCTGCTCAGACTTCTCTGCACTGAACTAAGATGGTGCCCACCTTTTATACTCCCTTCTCAATGCACCCAGGAACTGCTTCCTCCCTGCTCCTGCACTACAGGGTTCCCCTTCCTCAGTGTTCCCTCCCCCCACTCCAGTCAGGGACAGGGACTGTCGTGCCCATCTCAGGGGCATATTGGTCGCCCTGCCCCACGGCAATGTGGTGTAATGCATGCAGGTGTCGGGTCCTGATCCACACTCCATCCTTACCTGAGAGTGAGATATCACACCTCTGGGTGAGGTGCAATACCTCTGTAGCAACCGAGCCCTCAGGGTGCTACAGTTCCATTTATCTTCAGCCTAGGTGACGTATTGCGATACAGGGCCGTGATTTTGGCTATAAAAGGGTCCCCTAGACCCCTACCCCAAGCTTTTTAAGAGAATCATATATGGCGTGCCAGGAGACTCTATGGAATGCTTTCTCAGCATCCAACGAGAGTATCTAATTACAAATTTTTAACTGCATCTAGCCCAGGAAATACTTTGTGCCTAGTAGCAGTGTCTGCTAGTCAGCGGATTATCCCGGCTGTTAAGCAAGCTACACCACCTGTAGTTTGGACACTTAATTTTTTCAAAGGAAATGCTTCGGGACCACGGGATACTCAGTGAAGAGCATCAGGAGGCACCCCAAGGCATAGGGGCTGGGACTGGCAGTAGGATGCCTTGCGGTGGACAGCCGAGCTCGATCCTTATAAAAGCTTTTTAACTGCAGCAGCTTTAGTGGACGCTACTGGAGCTGGAATTATGCGGCTGCTGGCATGAGACTTGCCCTCCAATAGATCCTTGTAAATGGATTTTAAGTGTATTCATTCAAATTAGAGAGACAATTTAAATTAAAAAGCTTAGAGCTGCCTCCACCACAGGGGGGCTCGCTCGACCCACCAGCGGACAGGCACCAGTATTGGGAGAGGGGGGCTGGCCGTCAGGGTTCACCGCGGCTCTGGCACAAACCCGGCGACACGGAGGTGGCACGGGCAGGAGCGGACTGAACATGTCGGCTTCTCACTTTTTGGATTTTAGAAGGGCATGACATGCCTATATCTGTGTCTCCCCCTCCTTTTACTCCTCCACCTCTTTTCTTTTCTCATGACTATATGTACTTGTCACTTTTCCATGTGTTAGTTGTGTCTTCTGAGCAGTTTGTCAGCTTTTGGACACCTTTGAAGGTGTTTTCTATGTGTTTTTGTTTGCCTGCCATTGGTTTTAACGGTGTTCGAAGGTGTTCGACGAACAGTTCGGCGAACACACGGGTGTTCGACGAACCGATCTGAACTCGAACACTACGGGGGTGGCTCAACACTACTCCTGGACTCTTCCATGTTCTTATTGTTAATGTTCTGAAAACAGTGAAAAAAGCTTAAAAAAAAAGCTTCAAAATGCGCACGCCGGTAGGCGCGCGGTTTACCGATGTCCTCTTTTCAGCTCCAACAGCCAAAATTCAGTGTTCTTTGAGCTCGCGGAGACTCTTCACTTACCCCAAAATGCAGTGGGAATATGCAAATTATCTCCTCAGGACTCCTCCCCTGGTTTACCGATGTCCTCTTTTCAGCTCCAACAGCCAAAATCCAGTGTTCTTTGAGCTCGCGGAGACTCTTCACTTACCCCAAAATGCAGTGGGAATATGCAAATTATCTCCTCAGGACTCCTCCCCTGGTTTACCGATGTCCTCTTTTCAGCTCCAACAGCCAAAATCCAGTGTTCTTTGAGCTCGCGGAGACTCTTCACTTACCCCAAAATGCAGTGGGAATATGCAAATTATCTCCTCAGGACTCCTCCCCTGGTTTACCGATGTCCTCTTTTCAGCTCCAACAGCCAAAATCCAGTGTTCTTTGAGCTCGCGGAGACTCTTCACTTACCCCAAAATGCAGTGGGAATATGCAAATTATCTCCTCAGGACTCCTCCCCTGGTTAACATTAGTGTTGAGCGAGCACTAAAATGCTCGGGTGCTCGAAGCTCGGGCCGAGCTCGCCGTGATACTCGGGTGCTCGACCCGATCAACGAGCCCAATGTTAGTCTATGGGAGACCCGAGCATTTTTGCAGCGGCAACCCTGGCAGTCTTTTAAAAGCCTAACAAATGCCCAAAACGATAGTGACAGTGCTCAAATGACATGGGGACAGCATGGGGATCGCCTCAGGAAGCATTTCTAACCCCCAGGTCACTGTTGTCAACAACGTGGTCAGAGGTATTAAGCCACTTTTACAGGCTCATAATAAAACGTTCAAAAACTAAAGTGAAACTTTTTTCCTGTAAAATATGTTAAGGAATTTCTTTTCCAGGGTAAAGACTTGTGTATAAGGTAAAATAAATAACCAAAAACAAAAATACTCCTCCACACCTTGGGCTATGTTCACTAGAAGCAATTTTTATGCGTTTTTGCACTTTTGTATTGCTTTCAACTGTGACAAATGCATTCACCGGGAAATGACATTTTAACATTTTACAACCTTATCTGGCCATGTGCTGTGTGACACATGCATACAGTGCTGAAAAGACATGGGAACAGCATGGGGAAGACCCCTGGAAGCATCTCTGACTCCCAGGTCACTGCCTAAAAGTGTGCCCATCAGAAGTGATCCTTGACGCATCAGAAGATGCAGACTTGCAACTATCCCTGTGCAAGTCCTTGCCCCAGGGCAGTGTTCAATTGTACCTCCCCCTTTCCTTGCAATGCAAGCGCAAATATGCAGCCAACCACCCACCCACCCGCAGGCTGCAATACCATACTGCTAGCTTCCACTTGAAATGGTGCCTTTTAGTTTTGAGGAGGCCGAAGCTGGCCACTACCTCATGGCTGCTTCAGCTGCGAGGTATCCTTACTCAGTCCCCAGCCGCCTGGCGGCCGGGTGTCCACGCTTGGTCCCCAGCCGCCCCGCGGCCGGGTGTCCACACACGGTCCCCAGCCGCCCCTATTTCTCCGCGGAACATCCCCACAGACTTTTCTTAGCCCGGCCTACTTTAGGGCAGCATTGGACGAGCCCACCAGAGAACCAGACACCTCCGGTGGGCCCTGGCTTCTCCATCAGGGCAGTTGAGAGTGCCAAAGTGAGGAGCATGATGATGATGATAGAAGTTAGCATCTGCTTTGCTTTGTTGGAATGCAAGCGTAAGTGTGCAACCTGCCACCCACCCACCCCCAGGCTGCAATACCATACTGCTAGCTTGCTTGCACTTGAAATTGGGCCTTTTAGGCATGTGGAGGCAGACGCCGGCCACCATGTCATGGCTGCCTTGGCGGCCCTTTTATCCATACTCAGTCCCAAGCCGCCCCGCGGCCGGGTGTCCACGCTCGGTCCCCAGCCGACAGGGGGCGGCCAGGTGTCCACACACGGTCCCCAGCCGCATGGGGACGGCCGGGTGTCCATAAACGGTCCCCAGCCGCCCCGATTTCTCCTGTTACCGACCCACACACTTTTCTTAGACTGGCCTGCTTTAGGGCAGCATTGGACGAGCCCACCAGAGAACCAGACTCCTCCAGTGGGCCCTGGCTTCTCCCTCAGGGGAGTTGAGAGTGCCAAGGTGAGGAGCATGATGATAATAGAAGTTAGCATCCGCTTTGTTTTCTTGGAATGCAAGCACATGTATGTAGTAGCGGCTAGGCCTTAGGTGGTCAGCGTTTTGGCACACATCCTACCTCCTCCGAGGATTGCTGGATGTTTTCCTGCTACTATCCCAGTTCTATGACTCCTGTTAAAACAAAGCTTCAGGTGATAAATGATGGATGAGGTGGTGGCAAAGGAGAAAGAGCAGGAGGAACAGGGACCATTCACATCAATATCAGGCCAGTCAACCACACATGTCTTGTAGGATATGTTTCTGTAACAAAAGGAGCATTCTGCTGCACAGTTATAGGGCATACAGTGAGTGCAATGCCTACCAAACATGGAAGTGACATGGAGGTCAGAGGGCCTTAACTAAACCGTTTTTTCCATTTATAGCAACTGGGTCCCCTGTACACTGTTGGCCTAAGCCGTGAATGGAAGGCTTTCCAAAAATTATGAGGAACTGCAATGCCCCTTGAAACAGAAGTGGATTACAGCGTACTAAAAACCTTCAACCCATTATTGGGGAGTGGGTCTCCGTTAGTTTTCACCTTTGCATTGAAAAGCAAAAGCTGACTAAAATTAGGAGGAAATGCAATGCCCGTTGGAAGAGTCGTGGAGGCTAGAGGTAATTAAAAACAACATTTTAATGCCCCTTGGGAAGAGACGTGGAGGTCACACTAGCTTAACAAGACGGTTTTAATGCCCCTTGGAAGAGACGTGGAGGTCAGAGTGGTATAACAACACGCTTTTAATGCCCCTCAGAAGAGACATGGAGGTTCCAGTAGCTTAACAAGACTCTTTTAATGGCCCTCAGAAGAGACGTGGAGGTCGCAGTAGCTTAACAAGACGGTTTTAATGCCCCTTACAAGAGCCATACAGTACAGCATATTACAAACATTATTCCCATTATTGGGGAGTGGGTCTCCCATAGTCTTTGCTTATGCCTTCCAAGCAAAAGCTGCCAAAAATTAGGATGGAGGAACTTGCAATGCCTCTTACAAGAGCCATGCAGTACAGCATATTACAAACATTATTCCCATTATTGGGGAGTGGGTCTCCCATAGTCTTTGCTTATGCCTTCCAAGCAAAAGCTGCCAAAAATTAGGATGGAGGAACTTGCAATGCCTCTTACAAGAGCCATGTAGTACAGCATATTACAAACATTATTCCCATGATTGGGGAGTGGGTCTCCCATAGTATTTGCTTATGCCTTCCAAGCAGAAGCTGCCAAAAATTATGAGTAAATGCAATGCCCGTTCGAAGAGTCGTGGAGGTCCCAGTAGCTTAACAAGACCGTTTTAATGCCCCTCGGAAGAGACATGGAGGTCGCAGTAGCTTAACAAGACGCTTTTAATGCCCCTCAGAAGAGACGTGGAGGTCAGAGTGGTATAACAACACGCTTTTAATGCCCCTTAGAAGAGACGTGGAGGTCAGAGTGGTATAACAGCATGCTTTTAATGCCCCTCAGAAGAGACGTGTAGGTCAGAGTGGTATATCAAGACGGTTTTAATGCCCCTCAGAAGAGACATGGAGGTTGCAGTAGCTTAACAAGACGCTTTTAATGCCCCTCAGAAGAGACGTGGATGTCAGAGTGGTATAACAAGACGGTTTTTATGCCCCTCAGAATAGACGTGGAGGTCACAGTAGCTTAACAAGACGCTTTTAATGCCCCTCAGAAGAGACGTGGAGGTCAGAGTGGTATAACAACACGGTTTTAATGCCCCTCAGAAGAGATGTGGAGGTCGCAGTAGCTTAACAAGACGCTTTTAATGCCCCTCAGAAGAGACGTGGAGGTCAGAGTGGTATAACAAGACTGTTTTAATGCCCCTTGGAAGAGACGTGGAGGTCAGAGAGGTATAACAACACGCTTTTAATGCCCCTCAGAAGAGACGTGGAGGTCCCATTAGCTTAACAAGACGCTTTTAATGCCCCTCGGAAAAATGGTGGAGGTCCCAGTAGCTTAACAAGATGCTTTTAATGCCCCTCGGAAGAGACTTGGAGGTCCCAGTAGCTTAACAAGATGCTTTTAATGCCCCTCGGAAAAGTGGTGGAGGTCGCAGTAGCTTAACAAGACCCTTTTAATGCCCCTTACAAGAGCCATACAGTACAGCATCTTAAAAACATTATTCCCATGATTGGGGAGTGGGTCTCCCATAGTATTTGCTTATGCCTTCCAAGCAAAAGCTGCCAAAAATTAGGACAGAGGAACTTGCAATGCCCCATACAAGAGCCAGGCAGTAAAGCATATTACAAACATTATTCCAATTATTGGGGAGTGGGTCTCCCATAGACTTTGCTTATGCCTTCCAAGCAAACGCTGCCAAAAATTGGGACAGAGGAACTTGCAATGCCCCATACAAGAGCCATGCAGTACAGCATATTACAAACATTATTACCATTATTGGGGAGTGGGTCTCCCACAGTCTTTGCTTATGCCTTCCAAGCAAAAGCTGACAAAAATAAGGACGGAGGAACTTTCAATAATGGCAACACGGACCACGGTCAACCTGGTGGTATAGTGATGGTGGAGGCTGAGGATAAGGAGAAGAACATAAAACAGCTGAAATGAGGAAGCGTATACCCATGTGTGGGTGTGAAGCGGTGCATGTGAATACACCTCCCGAAAAAACACAGTGGATTTGACTTTATGTTACTCTGCTGTCATTTTGGGGGTGATGAGAAGTCTGGCCCAATCCAGCCCTTGTTCATTTTGATAAGGGTCAGCTTGTCAGCATTGTCAGTTGACAGGCGAGTGCGCTTATCAGTTATAATTCCCCCAGCGGCACTAAAAACACGCTCCGATAATACGCTAGCGGCAGGGCAGGCCAAGACCTCCAAGTCGTACAGAGCGAGTTCATTCCAAGTGTCCAGCTTGGATACCCAATAATTAAAAGGTACAGAGGAATCACGGAGGACGCTGGTATGGTCGGCAAGGTACTCCCTCACCATCTTTTGAAACTTTCCACTCCATGTGAGAGTACCCCGCGCCTCAGGGCCTGTAAGCTGGGTGGGTCTCAGAAAACTGTCCCAGAATGTTGACAGTGTTCCCCTGCCTCTGCTGGATTGGAGCTGCCTCTCTCTCGCTTGTACGCCTTGGTTGGTCAACGAACTATGACCTCTGCCGCTAGCGTGTTCAGATGGGAACTTTTTTAACAGTTCTGCAGCAAGGGCCTTCTGGTACTGCCCCATTTTTTTAGACCTCTCCACCTCAGGAATAAGAGAGTGAAAGTTCTCCTTGTAGCGGGGGTCTAAAAGTGTCACCAACCAGTAATGACTGTCACCCAACATTTTGACAACGCGAGGGTCACGGTTAAGGCAGCGTAACATAAAGTCAGCCATGCATGCCAGACTGGTAACGGGCAAGACTTCCGTGTCCTCACCAAGATGACGACTGACCATGCTCTCCTCCTCCTCCTCCTCCCCCCTGTCCTCAGGCCACCCACGCTGAACTGACGGTATGACAGTTGTACAGGTACTACCTTCTACAGCGCATGACACAAGCTCCTGTTCTTCTTCCTCCTCCTCCTCTCCCTTATTGTCCCCCAATGCACGTTGGGATGAGATGAGGCTGGGCTGTGTGTAATCGACCGCTACGACATCTTGATCCATCTCATCATACTCTGGCTGCAATGCCTCCTCTTTAATTCTCTGCAGACAGCGTTGCAAAAGACAGACAAGTGGAATGCTGACGCTAATTATGGCATCATCGCCACTCACCGTCTGGGTGGACTCCTCAAAGTTTGTCAAGATGGTACAGATGTCAGACATCCAGGTCCACTCCTGAGGTCTTATGTGTGGAGTCTGACCTGAATATCGACGGTCTTGTTGCAGCTGGTACTCCACAACTGCTCTCTTCTGCTCACAAATCCTTTGCAACATGTGGAGGGTAGAGTTCCAACGTTTGGGGACATCACACACCAGTCGGTGTGACGGAAGCTGCAAATGCTGCTGCAACACAGCAAGGGCGGCGGAAGCTGTAGCCGACTTGCGAAAATGAGCTGACAGGTGGTGTACTTTGACGAGCAGATCTGGCAACTCGGGGTATGATTTAAGAAACCGCTGAACCACGAGGTTAAGCACATGAGCCAGGCATGGTACGTGTGTGATCTTGCCTCGCCTCAGAGCCGCCACCAGGTTACGGCCATTGTCACACACGACCATGCCTGGATGTAGGTTCAGCGGTCTCAGCCACAGATCTGCCTGCTCTTTCACAGCTGTCCACAACTCACAAGCAGTGTGAGGTTTCTCACCTAAGCTTATGAGTTTCAGCACAGCCTGTTGCCGCTTGGCTGAGGCAGTACTGCAGTGCTTTCAGCTTGTAACTGATGTGTTGATATCTGAGATGGAGGCTGAACATGAGGAGGAGGAGGATGATGCGCAGGAGCTGTACACTGTGGGGAAAACTCTGACTGACATAGGGCCCGCAATCCTCGGTGTGGGGAGGATGTGTTCCATCTCAAGGTCCGACTGGGTCCCGGCTTCCACTAAGTTTACCCAGTGTGCCGTCAGGGAGATGTACCGTCCCTGGCAACAAGCACTAGTCCACATGTCTGTTGTCAGGTGGACTCTCCCAGTAACTGCGTTGTTGAGGGCACGGCAGATGTTTTGGGACACGTGCTTGTGTAGTGTGGGGATGGCACACCGGGCAAAATAGTGTCGTCTGGGGATCGAGTACCGAGGGACGTCCACTGCCATAAGGTTGCAGAAGGATTCCGTCTCCACCAGCCTAAAAGGCAGCATTTCCAACGCAAGAAGTCGTGAAATGTGCGAATTTAGGACTGTGGCCTGTGGGGCGTTAGCTGCGAATTTCCGCTTTCGTTCAAAGGTCTGGGATATGGACAATTGAACACTGTGGTGGGACGTGGACATGGACATTGATGCTGTTTCTTGAGAAACTGCCATAACAAGTGAAGACTGAGAGGAGGGGGCATCTTTGCATGCAGTATGGACAGGGGATTGCCTTGCACACACAACAGAGGCTTCTATTGCATGCACAACAGCGGAAGAAGCAGTGGTGACACCCGCTGAAACTGGTCGTGGACCCTGGGGTTCGCCCCACAAAGTTGGGTGCTTTGCTGCCATGTGCCTGATCATGCTGGTGGTGGTCAGGCTGGTAGTTTTGTCACCCCTGCTGATGCTGGCATGGCAGGTGGTGCAAATGGCCTTTTTGGGGTTATCAGCAGAGTCTTTAAAAAAATTCCAGACTCTGGAAGACCTACCGCTTGTACTGGCAACGTCCCTCGTGTTGGTGTTACGGGGAACGGTTGCCTACCTTCTGTCTGCGGCCACCACACTGCTTCTTCCTGCCTGTTGGGGTACTCTGCCTCCCTCCCCCTGTGTGCTGCTGGCCTCACTCTGCATGTCCTCCTGCCACATTGGGTTAGTTAGATCATCCACCACCTCCTCCTCTTCCACTTGCGCACCATGATCCTCCGCCTCACTTCCTGGCAATTGTGTCTCGTCATCGTTCACCTCTTGTGACAAATTGCCAACGTCGACTTCCTGTGGCCGTGGCTATTCAAATATTTGTGCATCGCTACATGGGATCTCCTCTTCCACCACTTCAAGCGTAGCAGGCGAGGGGCACAAATCTGGAAATGAACCAGTGAACAGCTCTTCAGAGTGTCCAAGTGTGGGATCAGTTGCTGTCTGACGACACTCGGCATGGTGGGAGGAAGGAGCATCAGGGTGAGGAGGAGTATGCGGTCCAGACTCACGGCTACTAAGAGTCGACCTTGTGGAAGACAGGCCGGAGGTGGTGGTGCCCAGGTAACTGGAAGTATTATCTGCTATCCAATTAATAACCTGTTCACACTGATCAGTTCGCAATACTGGTGTTGTTCTGTGCTTCCCTAGTAATTCGGTCAAGAAGTGGGAGCGAGAAGATGTGGCTGTTGGTTGTGGCACATTTTCACCTTGGCCACGGCCCCATCCTCTGCACGCACCATCACCAGAACGTCCACTTCCACGTCCCTTGCCACGCGCCTTGCCCATTGTAAAGGAAGTAAAATAGCTTACACTCGCACTATCAATGGAAAAGGGGTAATAAAAAGTAGATTAGAACCGTGGAAGAGGAAAACCACAGTTCTATTTCTCTGGCCTACACCCGACTCTTTTAAACAATCTGAACAATCAGGGAGAAAATATTACTGTTTTTCTTTACGGAAAAAATACCACAAGCTGAATAATAGAGATTTTTTACCGTGGAACAGCAAAACCACAGTTATAATTTACTGGTGTATGTATACCAGACTTTTTTAAATATATAGATTTGCGGCTGAACAGTGAGCGACACACTCAAACTGTTTTTTTTTTAGATACAAATGGCCCAAAAGTGGATAATACAGGAGGTTTTAACCGTGGAACTGCAAAACCACACTTGTATTTCTCGGGCCTACACCAGACTATTTTGAACAGATATATTTGTGTTTGAACCATCAGGAGACCCTATCATTTATTTTTTACCGCCAAAAATTGCGAAAAGCAGGATAATACAGAGATTTGACCCGTGGAACTGCAAAACCACACTTGTATTTCTCGGGCCTACACCAGACTATTTTCAACAGATATGTTTGTGTCTGAACAATCAGGAGAGACTATTATTTATTTTTTACTGCAAAAAATGCCAAAAGCAGGATAATAGAGATTTTTTACCGTGGAACAGCAAAACCACAGTCATAATTTACTAGTGTATACCAGACTATTTTCAACAGATATATTTGTGTCTGAACAATCAGGAGACACTATTATTTATTTTTTACGGCCAAAAATTGCGAAAAGCAGGATAATACAGAGATTTGAGCCGTGGAACTGCAAAACCACACTTGTATTTCTCGGGCCTACACCAGATTATTTTCAACAGATATATTTGTGTCTGAACAATCAGGGAGACAGTATTAATTATTTTTACGGCAAATAATGCCAAATGCAGGATAATAGAGATTTTTTACCATGGAATAGCAAAACCACAGTTAAAATTTACTGGTGCATACCAGACTTTTTAAAATATATATATATATTTGCGGCTGAACAGTGAGCGACACACTCAAACTTTTTTTTTTTTTAGATACAAAAGGCACAGAACTGGATAATACAGAGATGTCACCCGTGGAACTGCAAAACCACACTTCTGTTTCTGTGGCCTATACCAGACTCTTTTCAACAGATATATTTGCGTCTGAAAAATCAGAGGCACAATTTTATTTTTTTTTTTTTTTTGGGGGGGGGGGGGACCAATAGGTTAATATGACGGGTATTTGTACAGTGTGAAGGGGGAAAAAAAGAGGATTTAGATGAAAGAAAAGGATTTTTCCTGGCCTCAGAGACCTGGAGCTATGTCCAACAATTTCAGAAACAGGAGCACACAGGACTGTAATGCCGCGTTTGCTGGTATAACCCCATTGCGTCTCCTATACAGCCCGCCTGTCTGCCTGATATCTGGGATGGATATTAGTCCTGAGAAGGACTGTTTGTTTGATCTGGCAGCCTTTACAGACCCTACACTAACTATTTCGCAGGATAAATCTCTCCCTAGCTCAGCAGCGCTGTCTCTACACTGTCTAATCCGGAGCGACTGTGTCCAAGATGGTGGCGCCCGGTTTTAAATACTCGAGGTGATGCTGTGCGGCCAGCCAATCACTGTAATGCCCACAAACAACATGGCTGCGGCATTACAGTGACTGGCTGGCAATCCCTGCATGTTCATTGGCTCTGTAAAGAGCGCCAAACATTCAGGGCGAAGACCCGAGCTCCCGCCCGAGTAACCCGGAAATGCTCGGTGCTCGCCGAACATCCCGAGTAGTGTGATGCTCGGGCGAGTACCGAGCAGTGTCGAGCATGCTCGCTCAACACTACTTAACATATTTCCCAGGAAAATCCATTTTGGTTTAGTTTTTGCATGTTTTATTGTGAGTCCGTAAAAGTGGCGTAATACCTCTGACAACATTGTTGACAGCAGTGACCTGGGAGTCAGAAATGCTTCCAGGGGTCTTCCCCATGCTGTCCCCATGTCATCTGAGCAGGTTCCCATTGATTTGGGCAAGTTTTAGGCCCTCTGCAGACCTCCGGGGGGGAAAAATGTTTGATTTTCCCATAGACTTACATTGGGCTCGTTACTCGGACCAAGCGCTCAAGCATTCCAATTTGCTCGACTCGAACAATGAGTACCCGAACCTTTTATTGCTCGCTCATCGCTATAGGTAATAAAAAGATATTCTAATGACTATCTCAAAAAGAATGCAGCCTAGATAATGTCAAAATGTTTTCTGAACCTCAATCAGCTCAAAAAAAGAAATAATCCATATAAGTCCATGTGAATGGCCATCCCAGTAGTTATCTCGATAAAGTGCTATACAGATAATTCGAAGGTATATTCAACCATAAACCAGCATCCCCATAAGAGAGTTCCCATACAATTTCTCAAAAAATAGAGATACATTTACATTAATAGGTGTCTTATAAATAATAGATCTATACAGACAACCATCATCAGGTATTGGCATTAATCAATTATCACTTATCTTAATTGTCAATAGAATCCCATATTATCCAGTCCCAGTGCGTTTCCCCCGGATATATTGGGGTTCATCAGGGGATCCAAAAATGTGCTAACAATAGTAACATAGGTTGAATAAAGACCTAGGTCTATCAAGTTCAACCTTCCTCCCCCAATTGTACTCCCTACACTAACACTACACTAACTTACTAACTAACTGGGATTAGGCCTCACCAATGTATTATTATTATTACCATTTTTATTATTGCTGCACTTTTTTAATTAAAAATGAACCCTTTTATAACTTTTTAATTAGTTTTATATTTTGTATTACTCTTGTGATTCTAATAAAGGTATTACTAAAATCCCTATGCCTAAATCTGTTGATCCAGAAGAAGGCAAAAACCCCAGGACACATTCAGCCAATTTGTGTCACAGGGAAAAAAATTCCTTCTTGATCCCGAGAAAAGGCGATCAGTCCTAGAACCCTGGATCAAACCTAATTATGATATTAGTTATATAATTACTATTATCATATTAAATGTACTACTGTAGGTGTAACATTTTGTCTAATTTAACTGTAACCCACAATCTTATGTGTATCGAGGAAATCATCCAGCCCTTTTTTGAAGGCTGTTATAGTGTCGGCCAATACTACCTCTTGTGGTAGGAAATTCCATAGTCTGACTGCTCTGACTGTAAAGAAACCTTTCCTATTTAGGTGCCGGAATCACCTTTCATACACCCGTAATGAGTGCCCCCTGGTCCTTAGTATAGTCTTTGGAAGGAATAAGTCATGTGCCCAGCCCTTTGTACCGACCACACATATATTTATACATGTAAATAAGATCCCATCAGAGGGTTCGTTTTTCTAAGCTAAACAAGCTCAACTTTTTCAACCTCTCATCATATGAGAGGCCTTCCATCCCTTGTAATAATCTAGTTGCCCGTCTTTGAACTGATTCTAACTTCTGAATATCCTTTTTAAAATGTGGAGCCCAAAACTGGATCCCATATTCCAGATGTGGTCTCACCAGTGATTTATAATGGGGTAACTATGTTGGAATCGTGGGATTTTATTTCTCTTTTTATATATCCTAAAATCTTGTTTGCTTTTGCGGCTGCTGCTTGACATTGAGTACTGCTGCTCAGCTTACTTGTAACCAGAATACCCAAATCCTTCTCCTGTTCTGTAGTCCCGAATATACTCCCATTTAATGTAAAAGCAGCAATAGGATTACTCCGTCCTAGGTGCATTACTCTACATTTATCTACATTAAACCTCATCTGCCAAGTGTTTGCCCATTCAGACATCTTATCCAGATCATTCTGCAATACTGTAACGGCAAGATCAGATTTTAATATCCTACATAGTTTGGTATCGTCAGCAAAGACTGACACTTTTTTCTGAATCCCATTCACAAGATAATTAATAAAGAGGTTAAAAAGAATCGGTTCTAGCACAGATCCCTGCGGCACCCCACTGCTGACTATATCCCATTTAGAGAACGTACCATTTATGACCACTCTTTGTTTCCTATCATTTAGCTAATTTCTTACCCATCTGCATATAGTTCCCTCAAGTCCTTGCTTCCGTAGCTTCAGTATAAGGCTGTAATGTGATACAGTATCAAATGCCTTTGCAAAGTCCACATAAATCACATCAGCCACATTATCAACATTCAGATTTGCACTTACCTCCTCATAGAAACCCAACATGTTGGTTAGACACGACTTATTTTTCATGAATCCATGCTGTTTATCATTTATTATATTATTCTCTGTGATATGCATTTTCTGTGGCCGCAGTAAGATGCTACATTATTTCCTTTTGAGCAGATCACTTATGCGTGTTATTAGATAACGTTGTTTATTTTTATGCGCTGTTGGTGTAATATGCGGTGAGCATTTGTGGATGTACAGGTACAGTATAAGCACAAGTTTTAGTTATGTTCGGATTTAACAGGTATCAATGACTCAGTGCTGAACTCACATTAAGTGATGTGTGGATTGAGAATGGTGCTAGTGTGGTTTTTGCAAATTAAAAAAATGCGATTACCATTGGTGCCAGTCTCTCTTGCAAAAGGGTCATCAGGAATAGTCTATTATCAACCCACTCGCATACAGTCTGTGTAGCCATGTGAGCTGCACAGGGGTCCATGAAGGAGAGGCACCTAGCCTGGAAGCTGATCTGTAGTTTCCTCTTGAGGATGCTACTGTGTTCTCTTACCTTGTCTCTGCCAGGACTCAGGTGAAAGTAAAAGTCAGAGATATTTTCTATAAAGATTCAGAAAACAATTACAATAAACTTTTTTTTGCAAAACACTTTTTAAAAAGGGCAGCACGGTGGCTCAGTGATTAGCACTGCAGCCTTGCAGCGCTGGGGTCCTGGGTTCAAATCCCACCAAGGAGAACATCTGCAAGGAGTTTGTATGTTCTCCCTGTGTTTGCGTGGGTTTCCTCAAGGTTCTCCAGTTTCCTCCCACACTCCAAAAGACATACTGATAGGGAACTTAGATTGTGAGCCCCAATGGGGACAGTGCCAATAATGTCTGTAAAGCGCTGTGGAATTAATGGCACTATATAAGTGAGTAAAATAAATAAATAAAAAGAAAACAGACTAGTAAATAGCACACACATGAAGTGAGAAAAATATAGGCATAAATTAAATTTATGGGATCAAATAACTAAAAATTGGCATGTGCATATGTATTCACCCCTTTGGCTATGAAGCCCCTAAAAATTTCTGGTGCAAGCAATTACCTTCATAAGTCACCTGTGTGCAATCTAAGCATCACATGGTCTTTCAGTATATACACACCTTTTCTGAAACGCCACAGAGGCTGCAACACCATTAAGCATTAACTTGTGAAGGTTACACTAATTTAAGATACACTAGGTAACTGCTCTCCTCCAAATTAAAGATGTCTGAGTGCATGCAGAGAAGCTAATTAACCAAATCTGCTAATCTGGTTGAAAAACTTCACTCAGAAACTGAACCACGCAAAATGGCATACTTTATTACGTAGACATGGGGTTAAATAGCATTGTCCTTCTAGGTGGGATTAGTAAAATTTATTGCTCTTTTCTGATAACTCGGCACGCTGTAATTTGTCCATCTATGTATCTCTTGGTTTGAGTAACGCCTTAGGAATTCCGATGGAGGGGGTGAGTTCGCCCCTCAGCGCCATCTTTGCCAACTCGACATGAATCTCTCCGTTATCAGCCGTGCACATGCATACGTCATTCCCAGGAAATCATTTAGTTGTTCGTGTCTACAAATTAGAACAGAAGCTGCTAGTTATATATATTCATTAACTATTAACATAATCCATGTGCATATACACATTTGCATACATACATACACATAGATTATTCCATCATCGCTATACTGATTCACACTGATTAGGTAATCAATTAAAAGACACTAATTGATTTTCTATAATATATATTCTACCTTGACAAACTAACTAAACAACATCATGAAGACCAAGGAGATCTCCAAACAAGTCAAGGACAAAGTTGTTGAGAAGTACAAGTCAGGGTTGGGTTATAAAAAAAATCCCAATCTATGATGATCCCCCGGAGCACCAACAAATCCATTATCATGAAATGGAAAGAACATGGTACCACAACAAACCTGCCAAGAGAGAGTCGCCCACCAAAACTCTCAGTCCAGGTAAGGAGGGCATTAATCAGAGAGGCAGCACAGAGACCCAAGGTTACCCTGAAGGAGCTGCAGAATTCCCAAGCAAAGACTGGAGTATCTGTCCATATGACCATAATAAGTCGTACACTCCATAGAGGTCGATTTTATGGAAGGGTGCTTTTACTTACACACAAAAATTGTAAGGCTTATTTTGAATTTGCCAAGACATGTGGGAGACTCCCCAAATGAATGGAGAAAAGGGCTGTGGTCAGATGAGACCAAAATTTAACTTTTTGGCCACCAAGGTAAACGCTATGTCTGGTACCAAACCAATCCAGCTCATCACTCCAAGAACACCATCACTACAGTGAAACATGGTGGTGGCAGCATTATGCTGTGGGGATGTTTTTCAGCAGGAGGCACAGGGAAAATGGTCTGAGTCAAGGAGAAGATGGATGGTGTGAAATACAGTGATATTCTTGCGCAAAACCTGTTTCAGTCTGTAGTTGATTTGAGACTTGGACGGAGGTTCACCTTCCAACAAGACAATGACCCAAAGCATAAGGCTAAAGCAACACTCGAGTGGTTTAAGGGGAAACATGTAAATGTTATAGATTGGCCTAGTCAAAGCTTAGACCTTAATCTAATTGAGAATCGGTGGTCAGTCTTCAAGATTGATGTTGACCAGAGAAAACCATCTAACTTGAAGGAGCTGGAGCAATTTTGCTTTGAGGAATGGGCAAAAATCCCAGTGGCAAGATGTGGAAAGCTCATAGAGAGATATCTAAAGCGACTTGCAGCTGTAATTGCCGCAAAAGGAGGCTCTACAAAGTACTGACTTTAAGGGAATGAATAGTTATGCACACTGAAGTTTTCAGTTTTGTCCCATTTTTTGTTTGCTTCACAATAAAAAGAAAACCAAATGTTCGCAGTTATAGGCATGTTCTTTACATGAACTGATGCAGACCCTCAAAACAACTGTGAAATTCCAGGTCGTGAGGTAGCAAAACACAAAAAATGCCAAGGGAGTTGAATATTTTTGCAAGCCACAGTACATGAGTATTTTGTGTGTATTTGTATGTCTCTGTATAATGTGTAGAAGTGTAATGTAAACGTGTATGTTCATATTTCATAAATGGAGAAGAGCCACTGACATGTCCTTCGGTCATTTTCTGTTAGTGTCCATTCTTAACTATGTCTTGATTAAATGCTAAGACAAAGTAATTGGAAATAATGCTAATGGGATAACAATTAAACTATTACCTGAGTATTTATATCTTAGATATTTATGGCATATCCACAGAAGGTCCAGGTGAGGTGGCTGGTAGAGACTGCATCCGGCTGTAGAGCAAAGGAAGAGATGGACCCCAAACTCGTTTCTCTTTCCACTATTTTGAAATTTTTTGACTGGGTTCTATCACCTTAGCTCCTTTTCAAGAAACCCATATGTGAAGACACGGGGTCTTCCGTGGGAGTAACGCTACTCAGACAGCTTAGGGTGAGGGTAAACCAGCGAGGCAATACTTAGTTGAACCACAAAGCAGACAAACACAGAACAGTCCCAGCAAATACCCAAGATGGTACAACATTACAAAGTCTCGCCCTTCCGCTGACCCGCCTGGGATAGAATAGCTGGAGACTTCCAGGGCCGACTACCTCAACCAGTAACATAGTAACATAGTTTTTAAGGTTGAAGGAAGACTAAGTCCATCTAGTTCAACCCATAGCCTAACATGTTGATCCAGAGGAAGGCAAAAAAAACCCATGTGGCAACACTAAGCTCCACATTGGGGAAAAAAATTCCTTCCCGACTCCATACGACAATCAGACTAGTTCCCTGGATCAACGCCCTATCAAGGAATCTATTATATATAACCTGTAATATTATACTTTTCAAGAAAGGCATCCAGGCCCTTCTTAAATTTTAATAGTGAATCACTCATTATAACATCATGCGGCAGAGAGTTCCATAGTCTCACTCCTCTTACAGTAAAGAATCCCCGTCTGTGATTACGATTAAACCTTCTTTCCTCCAGACGTAGAAGATGCCCCCTTGTCCCCGTCTCTGGCCTCAGAGTAAAAAGATCAGTAGACAGGTCTTTGTACTGTCCCCTCATATACTTGTACATAGTAATAAGATCACCCCTAAGCCTTCTTTTTTCCACAGTAAATAACCCCAAGTGTAATAACCTGTCTTGGTATTGCAGACCCCCCAGTCCTCTAATAACCTTGGTCGCTCTTCTCTGCACCCGCTCTAGTTCAGCTATGTCTTTCTTATACACCGGAGACCAAAACTGTACACAGTATTCTAAGTGTGGTCGCACTAATGACTTGCATAGAGGTAAAATTATGTTCTCCTCATGAGCATCTATGCCTCTTTTAATGCATCCCATTATTTTATTTGCCTTTGCAGCAGCTGCCTGACACTGGCCACTAAACGTGAGCTTGTCGTCCACGAATACACCCAGGTCTTTTTCAGTTACAGTTTTGCCCAGTGTTTTACAATTAAGCATATAATTATACATTTTATTTCCTCTGCCCAAGTGCATTACCTTAAATTTATCCCCATTAAAGCTCATTTGCCATTTATCAGCCCAAGCTTCTAGTTTACATAGATCCTCCTGTAATATAAAATTGTCCTCCTTTGTATTGATTACCCTGCAGAGTTTAGTGTCATCTGCAAATATTGAAATATTACTCTGTATGCCCCCTACAAGGTCATTAATAAATATGTTAAAAAGAAGGGGGCCCAATACTGACCCCTGTGGTACCCCACTGTTAACTGAGACCCAGTCTGAGTGCTTTCCATTAATAACCACCCTTTGTTTCCTATCACTGAGCCAATTCTTAACCCACATACATATATTTTCCCCTATCCCCATTTTATGTATCAACCTTTTGTGTGGAACCGTATCACAAGCTTTTGAAAAGTCCATATACACAACATCCACTGCATTTCCTTGGTCCAGTCCAGAACTTGCCTCCTCATAAAAACTGATCAGATTAGTTTGACAGGAACGGTCCCTCGTAAACCCATGTTGATATTGGGTCATGAGGTTATTCTTCTTCAGATACTCTAGCATAGCATCTCTTAGGAAACCCTCCAGGATTTTACCCACAGTAGAGGTTAAGCTTACTGGTCTATAATTGCCAAGTTCAGTTTTTGTCCCCTTTTTGAATATTGGCACCACATTTGCTATACGCCAGTCGTGTGGTATAGACCCTGTTATTATTGAATCTTTAAAGATTAAAAATAATGGTCTATCTATGACGTTACTTAATTCCTGCAGTACTCGCGGGTGTATCCCATCCGGGCTCGGGGATTTGTCAACTTTAGTGATTTTTAGACGCCGCCGTACTTCCTGCTGGGTTAAGCAAGTGACATTTAATGGAGAATTTTTGTTATCGCTGATCATGTTTTCTGTCATGCGATTTTCTTGTGTAAATACAGTTGAAAAAAAATCATTACGCATATTGGCTTTTTCCTCATCCTCATCCACCATTTCACCCAGACTATTTTTAAGGGGGCCAACACTATCATTTTTTTTGTTTTTTACTATTTATGTAGTTAAATAATATTTTGGGGTTATTTTTACTTTCTCTGGCAATGATTCTCTCTGCCTCAATCTTTGCTGCCTTGATTTGGTTTTTACAGAATTTAATTTTCTATATTTATTTAATGCCTCATCACTACCTACTTGCTTTAGTTCTCTAAATGCTTTCTTTTTGTAACTTATTGCATCCCTTACAGCTCTATTTAGCCATAGTGGTTTCCTCCTATTTCTAGCATGTTTATTCCCAAAGGGTATATATTGTGCACAGGTCCTATTCAGGATGCTAATAAATGTCTCCCATTTGCTTTGTGTAGCTTTATGTCTCAGGATATCGTCTCAGTTTATTGCACTAAGATCATCTCTCAACCGTTGGAAATTTGCCTTCCTGAAGTTTAGTGTCCTTGTAACCCCTCTACTACACATCTTATTAAAGGTTGCATGAAAACGTATTATTTTGTGATCACTATTACCCAAGTGACCCCCAACTCATATATTTGATATGCAGTCTGGCCTATTGGTTAATATTAGGTCTAGCAGTGCCCCCCTTCTTGTTAGGTCCTGAACCAGTTGTGAAAGGTAATTGTCTCTCATAGTTGTCAAAAACCTATTACCCTTGCTTGAACTACATGTTTCTGTCCCCCAATGTATTTCAGGGTAGTTGAAGTCTCCCATAATAATGACTTCTCCTTGAGTCGCTGCTTCATCTATTTGCTTTACGAGGATATTTTCCGCTACTTCCATTAGTTTTGGAGACTTATAACAAACCCCTATCAGTAATTTATTATTTTTTCCTCCTCCCCTTATCTCCACCCACAGGGACTCTACATTTTCATTATATTCACATATATCCTCCCGCAAGACGGGTTTTAAGGATGATTTTACATATAAACACACACCCCCCCTCGCTTGTTTGTATGGTCATTTCTGAACAGACTATAGCCCTGTAAATTAACTGCCCAGTCATGGCTCTCGTCCAGCCACGTCTCAGATATTCCTACCATGTCATAATTATTTTCCAACAAAATTAATTCTAACTCCTCCATTTTGTTGGTGAGGCTTCTGGCATTAGTGTACATGCATTTTATGTATCTCTCTGTACCTCTATTCCTTCTTACTTTATTGACTGTTCTAACCCCACCCCCCAATTTCTTTAATTGTGCCCAGGTCACTATCTGCACTATCTTCCCCACCTATAAAATGAATACCCTCCCCACCAATCCCTAGTTTAAACACTCCTCCAACCTTCTAGTTATTTTCTCCCCCAGCACAGCTGCACCCTCCCCATTGAGATGCAGCCGGTCCCTAGCGTAGAGTCTGTAGCCAACTGAGAAGTCGGCCCAGTTCTCCAGGAACCCAAATCCCTCCTTCCTACACCAGTTCTTGAGCCACTTATTTATCTCCCTAATCTCCCGTTGCCTCTCTGGCGTGGCACGTGGCACCGGTAGTATTTCAGAGAATACCACCTTGGAGGTCCTTGCTTTCAGCTTGCAGCCTAATTCCCTGAAATCATCTTTAAGGACCTTGCACCTACCTCTAACTTTGTCATTTGTGCCAATGTGCACCATGACCGCTGAGTCCTCACCAGCCCCTCCCAGTAATCTGTCAACCCGATCAGCGATGTGCCGGACTCGAGCGCCAGGTAGGCAGCACACTGTTCGACGATCCCTGTCTTTGTGACAGATTGCCCTATCTGTTCCCCTAATAATTGAGTCCCCCACTACCAGCACCTGCCTGGCCTGCCCTGCTCTCCCATTTCCCTCTTTACTGGAGCTGACACTCCTCCGGCTTTCAGGGGACATGCCTTGCTGCAGCAGTGCTACCCCTGTACCGTCACTCCCCTCATCTGCCAACTTTGCAAACTTATTGGGGTGTGCCAGATCAGGACTAGCCTCCCTGGCACTCTTCCCTCTACCCCCCCTTCTAACTGTCACCCAACTAGCAGCCTCACTGTCCTGCAGCTCCCTACTACCACCCTCCCCCACATCTACCCCAGTGAGCAGCTGCTCAGAGAGTAGCAGACTCCTTTCCATATTGTCAATGGATCTCAGTGTTGCCAGCTGCTCATTTAGATCCAATACCTGGGCTTCCAAACGCACAACGTGCACACATCTCGCGCAGCAGTAAGCAACCCCGACCGGCTGTTCAAGGAATGCATACATGTGGCAAGATGTACACTGGATAGCATTGTCAATAATGGAGCTCATTTCCTAATGGGGATTGCAGTAGACAGAATGTTAAGTAAAAAGAATAGTAAAGAATTAGACAGACAGCAATTCAGTCCAAATTCCTCCCTTCCAAACTCCCTGAAAAACAAGTCACACACTCACTTTTGTTCGCACTTACGCTCCGGTCACACTCCGCTTGTTCACACTCGCAAACTAAGATTTAAAGAGTTTTTTTTCCCCCCCTTTTGCAGCAATGCACCCTACAGCTCAATGCACTTCTGGTGGGCCCCCTCAGAGAGGAGGTAGCGGCAAGTTAGGAAGCTAGCAGTCCATCGAGGTACAAGACAGGGTGACCAGAGGGTCCAAATGTGGCCTCTCCAAGCGTTTCCATGGGGCCAGGTGACTGATGGGTCCCTCCTGGCAACTTCAAATGTCTCCATGGGTTCTAGGCGACCGGTGGGTCCCTCCAAGCAACCCTAAAACAACATATCCAAGGGTGACTTCTTCGTCCTCTCCTGGACTCCCTAAAATGTATCCATGTTTCTCTGGTAGCTAATGGAGCAGATCTGAATCTTTCCAGTCAGGGCTTGTACCCTTAGACTAGAATCATGTAGAATTAAAATTTGTGTCTCTTTAGATGCCATGCAATCCATCTACTTTCCTGAAGGGTGTCTCCCATTCTCCTTCCAAAGTCCTTCTGAATCTCTGCCCCAAGACTCTCTCTGCTTCTCTGGGCTCAGCCCCCTGAATGCCAGAACTGCTCTCACCCTCCTCTCCCAAAGCTTAGTGTGCATATCACATGTCAGAGGTAAAGGTGCAGGGCTCACCTATTATGGACCTAATTTATTTACATAGTTGGTATCACAGGGGCTGGTTTAAATATCTCACTTTTAGTACAATTAGCATATTAGCAAATTTGTCTGTAGTAGGATGAAGTAGGTGCCGGGAAAAAATCCGCGCTCCTCCGTAGTGAAGAAATTTGACGAGAGATTGTTTAATTAAACAATCTTGTAGTTTATTGTGAAAAGCTACGATTACTACGCGTTTCATGGACGTCCCGTCCACTTCCTCAGGTACAAAGCTAGTTTTAAGATTGTTTAATTATACAATCTCTCGTCAAATTTCTTCACTACGGAGGAGCGCGGGTTTTTTCCCGGCACCTACTTCATCCTACTACAGACAACCTTACAAGATCCCTAGGGATTCTGTGCTGGCTGCAGCCCTTCGTTACTAATTCTTACATGAGTTGTACATTACACAACTCATAAAGGTGAGCACATTTTCTTTTTACCTACTTGGTTGTTGTTGGATAACAGCGCTATTGCGCCCCTATCTTTCTACTTATTTTCATATTAGCAAATAACATTTTTTCCAATCCCAATAGGGTTAGACAAATACTAGTCTGACCTTTAGAAACACACAAACATGTACAAGATAATTTAAACACAATAGTGTAATTTAAACACAATAGTGTATTCTCTTGACTTAAATTTAAACGTCTGGCTTATTAAGATTTTACTGTGTATCGTCACGTTGCTCCCTCTATCTTAATAAGCCAGACATGACAGGATCCCAATCATCCTACTCCACTTATAGGAGACAGTCCATCAGCTTGTCTTTAAGCACAGACACAAATGTAAGAGGTCTCATCTTCATGAGAAAAAAAACCTTTGCATTATCCAGTTTCCGCAGAGAATATTCCATACCTTCCTTACAAATAAGCTCCACCTGTCATTGAAGGAAACAGACTGGTATCCATTGTGCCCACACATGGCGTCCTCTGCATCCTGTGGTTCCTGAATTAAATCCGATGAGTGTTGATGGCCTGGTATTCAGTCCGTTGAAGCTGGTACAGCTCCTGTAGTTGCAGTTTCTTGTTGCTGCTGTATATCCTCACCGGTCCTCCTCCCAAGGCTGGGCTGGTGGGGTTGGACACAGTAGCATCCAAAACCCGCTGTGTATGCCTCATCTATGGTCTGCTGGGTCTGTGTACATGCCTCCCTGGTTGTGAAGCCCTTTGAACGGTGTGTGCAAACACCAGTCCCCTGCAGCTCCCCCAGCTCTGCTGCGCTGAGTAGTATCCCACCGCTGCCACCAATATGTGAAGACACGAGGTCTTCCGTGGGCAGAACACTACTCAGACAACACAGGGTGCGGGTAAAACAGTGTGGCAATACTTTATTAAACCACAAAGCGGACAGAAACACATAGAACAGTCCCAGCAATTACCCAAGATGGAACATTACACAGTCCTTACTCTTCCGCTGGCCCGCCGAGAATAGAGTAGCTGCAATTTCAGGGCCTCCAGGGCTGACTACCCCACCAGTGGCACCCCGCTTTTGGCGGGCCCCCAAAGAGAGATGTTAACGACAAGCTTAGGAAACTAGCCGAGAGCAGTGAAGTCTGGGACCAGGTGGCCTGATTGTCCCAACCTGGATTCTTCAAGACGTCTCTGAGGGTTCAGCAATGGTCAATGAAGCCGATCTGTAGTCCTTCAGCTGGTGTCAAAGTCCCCTAAGCTAACATGCTGTAGAATGACCCCGAATAAAGGCAGAGACCCTTTTTTTATACATTACAGTTGACCTTGCAGCCATCATTGACAGGTCAAGGGTCAGGCATAAAGGTGGAAGGGGCCCCTGACTCATTGTTTAAGCATGGTATCAACTTGCATGGTTTGGTATAATACGTAATCAGCATATTATCACAGTATTGCTCCATGTCTCTATCTTGCAAGATTTGCAGAAAATAGGTTGCAGTACATCTCAACTCAAGTGTCAACATTCAGGATTATTCAAACAATAGCCTGTGTTAATCAACCAAAGTAGAACACCAATGCAAAAGTCAATATGAAGATAGAAGCATATGGCTCCTGGCTTACTGAATTTGTCTGGCGTAATTAAGAAGAGAAGCTGTGTCATCACACCATATTCACTATTCACCCAATAAGTGCAGGTTTTAGGGGTAAACCTTCCACTTTGTCAGTGAAGGCAGCGCTCTTACCTTTTCCAAATAGTCGCAAAAAAAGTCATTTTAGGAAAGTAACTTTTTCTAAATTGAAACGTGACTAATTCAGAACCAAAAGGAAAAAAATGTCACTAATGGACTGGGTAAACAGCTTCCTATATTTACCTCTATTCACCATGTCAGCCGTTGTTTTAGCTGCTCCAGTAAGTGCCAACTTCAATTGGCAGCAGAATTAATTAGTAAATGTGGAAGCAGCACTAATTACTCGTAAGATGCTATTGAGTTATCTGTTATAATGCATTACAGCCCCAAGCTCAAATATTCAGTGGCTTCAAGAGAATTAGTCTGGTTCATGAGCTATTAAGACAATGTCTGAATGCGAGTAAATGAAACTTGGAACATTATTATATATTTATACACTGGCATGCCAGCTTTTATCACCACTTACATTATTCACTAATTGGACTTATCGCAGTTATTTGCATTTGCAAGGCGTTTTACACGTTATCAATGCAGTGTGAAAATGAAACAAATGCTTGGTTGAAATGTACTAAATCTTTATTTTTAATTGGGAAAATGATGTACAATTTTAACACAGTGAAGCATTTACAGGCAATTAGAAAGAATAACTATAATAGATAAGCATGTCTTTTTTTTATCTGGAATTTGCACAGTCTAGGGCATGATTTTGCCAAGGTTTAGTGACCAATTAATTAACTTTATTGCACAAAAATCATTATAGGATGTTTGCAGCATGACATCTGTAGGCTGAGAACAAACAAGCAGTAGCTGAAGGATGTGCAGGGTTCTGCCTGGAAAACCTATGCCATCTGTTGTCAGCAGCTGGGTACTACAAGCTGTGCGGCTACATTTCTAGATTCCATTCGATACTGCTTTGCTCTGGCTTCACATTTACAATTCAATTGCTTAAGAGATCAAAGTGCATTGAACAACAGAGTAAGTATATTTCTAAAGCATCTAAAACATTTAAACTATAGAGATAAAAATTGATGATTACAAAAAAACACCAGAAAATACATAAAAGACTCTTTAAACCCATATGAACAAGCAATGTGAATTGTTTTTACATATATACTGGGTTCTGAAAGATTAGGCAGGCAGCAGACCATACACCTTCTGATGTCAAAACCATCAAAGAGTAAAAATTCTTGATAAAGTGGTGCACAATCTTTGCCTTATCTGTTCCAAAGTGTACAGGCGTTCTTGTGTCTAAATACCCTGGAAAATGTAGATCGGCTTTATGGTACACCCTGGCACCCAGTTCCCGATCATATCTACTTTTGAGCTGTACAATAGTCTCAAATACCGTAGTTGTTTCACTGCAAGTCACAGATAGATGGGACAAATATTTGGGTCACACAATTTTTTAAAACTTGATTTTGTGCGACTAAAGCCACCTGGTAGACATAGGAATACAGTAATATCAAGTAGGTGGACCCTGTACAGTCCATTTTTAGCTATTTCTTTTAATGCATTCTTTAATTTCCTGTTTTAATACAAATAAAGACTTTAAGTGAAAGGGATGGAAGAACTTCAGAGGCTGTAACTCTTTGGAGGATTTAAAATAGAAGATAAAAATGTGTTGGTATTTCAGTTTAGGAGAACCATTTTTATGTACCCTAGCAGGGTATTCTGTCTTGTAAAAAAGCACTATGTACTGAGCGGTGACTGATGCTGCATCGGTTGCACCTCTATGACTGAAAGCCTGAGCCGGTCGGAGTAATAAAGTTAATTTCCTCCAGGCAGAGGGGCTCTCAGTACTGCGGCTGGGCAGCGTCATAGCACTATAAATTCGCAGATTAATTCCATATCGGTAGGTTAATAGTGTTTTTTTCACATGGCAGGTTCCCTTTAATTTCACAGAGTTCTAGTTTATTCTCAGTTAGCCTCTTCTGAACAATTGCAGCAAAGTCTGTCTCATTTTCGCTTTAAAAAATGACAAAGTCGGAGGACAATAATAAAATTTATTAAAATTGACAGGCTTTCCAATTTATAGATTAGTTTTAGCAGGAACAATCACAGAGAACAATGCAGTATGTGCCATCAAAGTATCAGGAATGAAAACACAAGGCAATATACAATACAAAGAATTTTTATTTTTACTTTTGAAAACTTCAATAGTTGATTAATATGGTAGTTTGGGACTTTTAAGACCCCCCTCACTTGCTTGTCAGCAATCTTTCCAGTTTCCCCTCATTCACATGAGCAATTAGATGAGTAGTCATGTGTTTTCAAAGAGGAGAGAGGAGCAGGACACTTTTCTTCAGAAGAACAAAAAGTTTGTACTTTAAAATTCAAACTGCCAGAACCTCATCTACTCCACCATAATCTGTCAGGGAAGAGTCGGGAGGCTCCCACTGCACAATAGACTGTTGGCCAAACTTGCCGATTAAGTAGGTTGCCTCAAATTAGTAGGATATTGCTAGAATATGCCACCAGTATCTGCTGGTCTTAATTGGTAGAATAAAAGTGGAAGTGGAGTTAGGTTTGTGTAATGCCACTTCATCTCTTATCGATTTTACTTGATTTTTTTTTTTTTTTAAAGCTGCATTGTTGGCCATTGACTAAAAAAAACCAAAATCGGAGATAGGGAACAGATGAGGGTGCATGACAATTTCCTTCTTCACTACAGCAATAAGCGCCGTCACAATGGTCAGATTCCAGCGGTTTAGATTTTGGTTGTATTTTTAGCAAAATGCCACCTTCTCCCCCTAATTGTGCATAATACACATCCCATATCCTTCGTGCTAGCCAAGCTAAAATCCAACTTTTTCGTCTTCGATTCCACCTATTTCCCAAGACGACATTTTAGCAAGATTTAGTGGTCCTGCTCTAGTGTTAGAACCTTGCTGTTAGTTTTTTTTTCCTTTGCTGGTCACATGACCTTGTTGGCCTATTTAATCCTGCTCCGCCCTTCTGGCTTTGCTGGACTTCATTGTATATCTACTTTCTAGCTAGCCTGTGCTCTGTATCTAACTCTGTTAGTTTGCTTGGTCTACGGACCTCTATGTTCTATCTATTTTGTTTGTTCGTCTGTCTGCTACTATTTCTGTTAGGAGGTGTCCCATATTCCTCCCAGTCCTTAGTACTTGTAGGGATTCCCTCCCCACATCTATAGGTCTCCGTACAGACTAGATTAGGACTTTAGCAGGTCTGATCGCAGGATCAGGTTCCCTGTTACATCGTAGGGATTCAGCTGAGTCCTATAGTAGGGACAGATCTCCTCTCTTTCCTTAGCTTTGGTAGCAGAACATTACATCTAGTTCATCCTCATATATAAAAGACATATGCGACATACTTGTATGTAGTCATAACTTCCTGGACTCTCAAGATCGAAAGAAAACTCAAAACAGGGCTGGTTCTAGACAAAAATAAAGGTTGGGCCCAAGATGGCTAACATATTGAACCATCACACAGAAACATGTGGCATGTGTTTACCGGCCTATCTACACAGGCTGGCAAAAAATTACGGGGACTGAAAGATCACTCATAGATCACTCTGTCTTCATACAGTATCATGTTGTTGGCAGAATATCTCAAGATGACGTGCTGCCGAGAACAATGATTTTTGTTCCAACATAAATCAAATCACCCAATGAATGAGCGCTTTGCTCGTTCACTGGGTGATTGCCGACAGGTTTACACCCATGAAAACTCGTCTGCGCTGCTGGCATTTTTAAATGTGGATGCCATCCTCACCCCCTCAATTCTGGTCATAACTCCAAGCAAAATAGTTTCATTTTTTTGGTCTTGTACAATTCCGAATCGGGGTACTGTTTTGTAATCCTGAGTCTATACTGCCCCCAAAACTTTGCCCTAAGCACACAGTATGTATAGAAATTAAATAAACCATAAATGCAAAAAAAAAGGGTTGGGGACAGAAGGATTTGAAAAAAACCCTGTATTTGATTATAAAAGATACAGCAAAAATAGCGTGATTGTTAATTCTAAGCTAACATTTCCTTTAAAAGAGCTTTATATAAATAAATTCTATACTTCATGGCAGCTACTTATAGCATGATTGTCATAGAACTATGTGCAAGAAATGGTGTCGCCTTTTTAAGCTTTTCACGATTAAGAAAACTGGCAAAGACGGCCAAAGAGATTAACAAAGAGAGGGCTTTGGTTAACCATTCGTAGTCACTTTGCTTCTTCTTTTTTGTCAGCAGAAGCCTAAACTTTTTCACAGATGTTGGCGAGCACAAAAGACCCTTTAGAAGTAATCATTCAAAATGCTACATATTTTTTGTATGCAACAGATTTGGGGAAAAAGTCAGTGGAAAGATAACATTTCCTTTTGAGATATATTAGAGTCTTTGTCCCACTATATACAGAATTTCTGTACATACAAATTTGAGTAAGGCCACAGCCCCACCATCAGTATTTGGTCAGTATTCGGTCAGTATTTTTTCTCAGGAGTAGGAGCCAAAACCAGATGAGGAACAATTAGAGAGAGGGTATAATAAAAACAAGTGCACCAATTTGGCTTTTATCACCCACTCCTGGGAAAAAATACTGACCAAATACAGATAGTGGGGCGGTGGCCTAACTCTGTAAATATTTCACAGGACGCATCTTGCATTCATTCCCTTCTTGTTCAGTGTCTGCACAGATATCACTCTGGGGTTTGCAGCTTTGCAATAGTGTACAGACTTGACCAGGACCTGGCAAATTATTTAGACACAGATATATAAAGCAGCATTACCCAATGTAAAGTATTGAGGTTGAAAGGTAACTGTACTTTAAAGTAACCTTTTCAGAATAATTTGTTGCGTACGTAAGAAAAAACACTATTTCTGGTCATTCTATGTCTTATATCTTGTATTTTCATCTAGCATTCTCCTCTGCAGGCTCTGTCTCTTAATTTGTAATAGAATCTGAACAGGAAGGAGACTTGCTGATATGTTGTCTGTCAGAGAGGACAGCACACAAAGAGTGATTCCTGCTCCTCATCCCTTAGCACAGTGACCAAAGTAGCAGCTGCAAGGAGGAAATTAAAAATCAGTACTGAGCAGTGTAGACGTGAAACCAGCACTGAGGTGAGGAAAGCTTGGTAGAAAGCCAAGCTCAATCTTTCTGTGTCTCCTTCTCCATGTTTTCTCACTCTGTACCTCACTATACCCTCTTAATAGAAAATAATAGGTGTTGTAACCTGACACCTCACTGTGCACAAGATGGAATTAAGCTTTTTTTTCAGATTAGATGACGACTTCAGGAAGCAGTGAGGAGGTGGCTTGTATGTGGAGAAAGAAGCAGGTTTTCTGATACGCTACATCACAAAGTTTTCTATTGATTTATGCAAAGTTTGTGGAACGTACAATTCAAAATTATCATTGAAATATACAATTATATATAGATGTGGTATATATTTAAATATTAGAATGATCATATTTACCAATGACTTCGATTCTGAGCTTATCTGTTTTTATATGAAGCATCACACAATCAAAATCCCGGGAGAAATAGAAAAAAGTCCTATAGGTGATTTGCCAGGGCAGCTTAACGAGAAGGGGTAAAGCAGAGTATTTTATAGTATTTTTTAGAGTAGTTCACAAAATCAGACTGCACTATGTTAGTCTTGCATTTGGGATTTTGAGAAAGCACAACTTATGATTTCTCATTCCAAAGGTCTTATTCTTACACATCATCACTAAGGATGCCTGAGCTCAATTGAAACACGTTGATGTTTTATCTCAGCTGTTACTTAATGATGTGAAATAAAACAAGAAGATTTTATCACACACTCCGAGAGAAGGATCATCTACCTGAAACTTTGATCTGTTGGTATCTGGAAATAACGAGGTCCTGAGCCCCGAGTGAACTATGAACACTGCAGGAAGGGGGAGCTGACCACTGTTCATCTATTGTTCTTAATCTTACACACCTCATTTGGATAAAATCAGGAACTGCTTTTTTCAGCGTTATAAATTGACATGAATTATCATTACATTGTAATTTCTATGAAATAAGAAGCCCCCTTTTTTCAGAACACTACAGGTTAGCATTCATTCCAATCCAGTGCTTTATTAACTGGTGAGCGATGGCATGTCTTGGCGGCACTACTAGGAATTTCTGGTTTCCCTTAATTAAAGCTTCTACAACCTACATGAAAAAAAAAAGGAAAAGTTATAAAAGTTTCCACATATTTTTAATATCCCTTAGTTTATATGTCAAGGAGCGATTCATTGCATTATTATCTGAAAACAGGAGCAATTGTAAAAAGACAAGTTTTTCCCTAGAATCCCTGACAAGCCTGGCAATAAACACCTAAACAATAGCAATAAAAGGGGCTTGTCCAGGTTAGAAAACTCATTTCCTTACATAATATTAAAGGGGTTGAACAATACAGAAAAAAAATTAAGGAATGGATGCAATTAACATTAAAAGCAGTGGCATACTGATCTACAAGCAGCCCCGTGGATCCAGCGGCGGCCGCTCAGGAGGACTGAACCAGCTCCAGAAGCAATGCCTGCGCCATTCGGAAATCACAGCACTACTGAAGCCTGTGACTGGCTACAGTGTGCAGGTGAGTAGAAGAGCAAGTCATCAGAGAAACATCCGATGATGTGCTCTGTTAGCCACCTACCCGCTGCAGCCAATCACTGGATTCAGCACTCCTGTGACTCCTGAATGGAGCAGACATCACTTCTGCAGCTGGTACAGACCTCCAGAGCAGCCTGCACTGGATTCATACGGCTGCTGGTAGGTCTGCATGCCTCCGTTTTTAATTTTAACAGCAACCATGCCTTAAAAATGTTGTTTTTTTAGGATACTCGTCTTTTGGCCAGAATAAAGAGCGGTTAAGAAATAGCATCACTCACTCTGGAGGACATGTCTTGCATTAAACATACATCCCACTGATTTGATTAGGCACTGTATAATTAGTGATTAGCGCAAGTGCTCGTTACTTGAATTTGCTTAGGGTACTCGGCTGACATGTTCGAGTCCCAGCCACAAAACATGCGGGGATTGCCCATGTTTGTCAGGCAATCCTTGCATGTTTTGTGGCTGTATAACAGCAGTCAAACATGTGGCTGCGGGGACACAAACATGTCAGCTGAGTACCCTAAGCAAATTAGAGTAACGAGCTCTTGTGATCATCACTATGTGTAATATTTAGTTCCTCATGTGGTGACGAAGCCAAACAACACTTGCTTAGAGGTTTTCCCACAGATTACAGCTGATCATTGAGAGTCCCAGTAAAAGAACCCAATCTAATGAACTTATTTTTAATGGATCCTTCTAAGAAATAGGAATTGTCCAAAGCAGAGAATCATTTAATAGAACTTATGGGTTGTCCACTTTCTCTTGATCTTGCAGCTTTCCTCACAAACTGATCAGCACTCCTGTCCATAAAATGGCTGCTGGTGAGGAGCATGTGACCTGACCTGCCCACCAGACTCCTCCATTGTAAAACACGTCACATTGGAAAGCTGATTTTCTATTGAAGGAGGTTGATGGGCAGATATGATCACATGTTCCTCCACCAGCCGCCATTGTATGGGCAGAAATGCTGGTCAGTCTGTGAGGAAACTAAACTAACAAGAGGAAATCAACTCATTTAAGATCTCCAAAGATTGCAGAAAAAAAGGGGTGATATGCTATTAATTAATGAGATTGAAATACCCCTTTAAAGAGGACCTATCAATATCAAAATTGGCCAATTTTTACTTTTAATTTATTCTTGCTTCTCCCCTGAGTATTCTATTTTTTTTAAATTCCGCAATACAGCTTCAGAGATATGAGCCTACTTATTTAGTGCTAATTTTTATGGTCTTTTCCAAGGGGGGCGGTGCTCACAGGTTAATAATACAGAGCAGCCCAAAGAGATGTGCCACAGAGAATCCTATGAGTCACGCAACTTTGGTAAAGACCATAAAATTTAGCACTAAATACAAAGCCCCTTATCACTGTAACCGTATGGTGGATTTTGAAAAATAAAAACAATAAAAAAACGACAAAAAACGAATACCCAGGGTAGCTGCTGGAATAAAATAATGTCAATAGTGGCCTGTTTTTTACAGGTCCTCTTTAAGAGTATAATTGGTATCCTAGAACAATTTGGACATCCCACAGTTATACCACGTGTAATTTATTCTCTTGTGAACTCCCTAAAAGTGCATTTAGCTAAATGATGTGCAGTGTCAAAGGAAGAATGACAGCTAGCATGCTTACTGGTTGGCGGCCGTATAATAGCCGGATGACACTAGCCGACCCGGTTGTATAAGCACTGAACGATATGTAATCGATTGTTCAGTGTGCACAGGCTGCCACTGTTCTCAGAAGTGCGAGTCCTGTTTACACCTGACAAAGTGCCGCCGTGAGTGATGATCTTTAGTGCTGCACTCGGTGAACGAGCATTTTACACGATTATCTTGGAACGAGCGTTCCTAAGAGCTCCCATTCATGATTATTGTGTTTTCTACAGTAACTGCATACCGAGGGAGAGCAAAACTGGTGTACATTATACCCTGGGGAGTAGCACAGAAGAAACGTGGAATATATTGACATCCATAATCCAATACTTTGTTTTTAAGTGAGCTATTTATTTAGTAATTTATGAAATCATTGAGAGAATGCCTAAATTGGGAAACAGACCACAGAATACAAAGCTACACATTAGCACGCTTGGAAGAAGTCCCCATATGAACAAAACATTGCCTACAGCAAAGCTTTCATCTAACCACTATAACATCTGCGGCTTTCCAGCCCGGCTCTAATATTTCAGCTCACAAATAAAATAAAAAGGATTGTTTTACACACTCCATCAAGTCTCAGGAGCTTGCATAGGAATGAAAAGATCCTGATGGAATCTGCCTTCCTTTACATTCATACATTTTATCATTACAGTCAAGTCATAGAATCTAAACATTGCCCCTGTGCCTCAGAAACGCTACAATATGTCTTACAAAACCAGAGTAATCAAAAAAGAATCAATACCAGAAGGAAATGAAATTGAACTTTACCTGTTCTCTAGTGAACCAACGAGCTTCTTCTATTTCAGTCTTGTCAACTTTAATTTCTGTGGATAATGCAACACCTAAGCAGCCGATCATAAGTGAGGAGGGCATTGGCCAGGGCTGGCATGAAACATACTGAACATGGCCAACATTAATGCCACTCTCCTCTTTCACTTCTCTACGGACAGCGTCTTCTAACGTTTCCCCTTTGGAAGAGAGAGAATGACAAGGTAAGTAATGTGGCACCATATTATACTGTAAAAAGACAAAAAGCGCAATAAGGTCTCATCAGGGTGTTAAGGTTGGAGATTTGATTGAAAGCTGCTCACCTGTAGGGGCTGTGTGTGACACAACCACTATTATAGCCTAGTTGTCAGCCGCTGCAACGTCCACAGATTTGTACATAATAGAAAGCCAGAGTAGGTGGACTTCAAGTGCGCTGCGGATTCAAGAACGAATCATAGAACAAGTTAATCAAAGGTAGTTTGTCAACGCGTTTCAGTCAAATCCGACTCCTTCCTCAGGACAACCACATGTGACTTTCACATGTGGTTGTCCTGAGAAAGGAGTTGGATTTGACTCTGAAACGCGTTGACAAACTACCTTTGATTAACTTGTTCTATGATTCGTTCTTAAATCAGCAGCGCACTTGAAGTCCACCTACTCTGGCTTTCCATTGTGGCACCATGTTAGTTACAGCCTAGAGCAATGTAGTGAAAGTGACAGAGAACATGAAGGTTATTGTGGCTATTGTTCTTTGTAATCAGCTACTACCAGATGTAGGGAGGCACACTGTACTGTCAATAGGTCACAGACAGAAAGTCCTAAAAATATCTGCAGTTCTGAGATCCTCCAGAAAAATGTACAGAAAAATATGTGAATGATTGTATGAGGCCTTTCCTCAAGGCGGCAAATTCATCACCTTTGTACTGGGTTTAAGCTGGTGCCATCCTCTGGGATATTTATAACATATCTATATGATACCTTGAGGACATGTCATAAATATCTAATGGATGTGGGTCCTAATGGATCTTTATTTGTGGTGCCCCAGTGCGCTTGCTCAGAATTTTTTAATCTCCCATAGAAATCTAAGGAAAGAGGTCTGTATTCGCCTAACTGCTGTGTCAGTCCACAATTGGGAATCATGGAAACCCACGGATTGCATCCACTTGCTTAAAGACCCCGTCTCACATAGCGAGATCGCTAGCGAGATCGCTGCTGTGTCACGGTTTTGGTGACGCAACAGCGACCTCACCAGCGATGTCGCTATGTGTGACACTTTGCAGCGATCAGGCCCCTGCTGTGAGGTCGCTGATCGCTGCAAAGTGTCCTGGACCATTTTTTGGTCGTTGCCCTCCCGCTGGTCAGCACACATCGCTGTGTGTGACCAGCGGGAGCAGCGATCAGGCTGGTAACCATGATAAACATCGGGTTACTAGGGGCACACGCGCACCTAGTAACCTGTTGTTTATCATGGTTACGAGCCTGCTAAAGTGAGCGGTAACCTCCCGCTCACTGTAGCAGAGTGGTAACCATGATAAACAACGGGTTACTAGGTGCGCGTGTGCCCCTAGTAACCCGATGTTTATCATGGTTACCAGCCTGCTCCTGCTTCAACAGGCTGGTAACCAGGAGCAGGACATTGTGGAAAGATTCTTTCCACGATGTCGCTGCTCCCCTGATCGTTGGTGAGCCTGCCTGTTTGACAGCTCACCAGCGACCACATAGCGACGCAGCAACGATCCCTGACAGGTCGTATCGTTGTCGGGATCGTTGCAGCGTCGCTAAGTGTGACGGGGCCTTAAGACGATTTAGGAATCTCTTAGGTTTGCGGTAATAAAATGGTTCACCTGGTCACAGTATTTGTTAACATTTCTCTATATGGTTTAACTGGTGCAAAACCAGATTGTTCATGACCAGACATCATTTTGTTAATTTTTCCATACCTGGGGGTTTGAAGGTTATAAAGTCATTCCTCATTTAGTTAATAGTTTGTGCAATGTTTTTAATTTTGTGAGAGATGGGGCTTTATTTTGAAGCCATTTATATTAGTAATTTTTTTGTAGTAATAGGGAAAGATGTAAAAAAAGGGTCTGTTTTTAACATTTTGTTCTATTTTTTTTTTTAATGAAACAAAAATACTTTATTGAAATTGCATCCCCTTTCCATTATAATCATGTTAACTTAGGGGATATACATTGCTCAAAAAAAATAAAGGGAACACTTAAACAACAGAATATAACTCCAAGTAAATCAAACTTCTGTGAAATCAAACTGTCCACTTAGGAAGCAACACTGATTGACAATCAATTTCACATGCTGTTGTGCAAATGGAATAGACAATAGATGGAAATTATTGGCAATTATCAAGACACACTCAATAAAGGAGTGGTTCTGAAGGTGGGGACCACAGACCACATTTCAGTACCAATGCTTTCTGGCTGATATTTTGGTCACTTTTGAATGTTGGTTGTGCTTTCACACTCGCGGTAGCATGAGACGGACTCTACAACCCACAGAAGTTGCTCAGGTAGTGCAGCTCATCCAGGATGGCACATCAATGCGAGCTGTGGCAAGAAGGTTTGCTGTGTCGGTCAGCGTAGTGTCCAGAGGCTGGAGGCACTACCGGGGGACAGGCCAGTACACCAAGAGACGTGGAGGGGGCCGTAGGAGGGCAACAACCCAGCAGCAGGACCGCTACCTCCGCCTTTTTGCAAGGAGGAACAGGAGGAGCACTGCCAGAGCCCTGCAAAATGACCTCCAGCAGGCCACAAATATGCATGTGTCTGCACAAACGGTTAGAAACCGACTCCATGAGGGTGGTATGAGAGCCAGACGTCCACAGATGGGGGTTGTGCTCACAGCCCAACACCGTGCAGGACACTTGGCATTTGCCACAGAACACCAGGATTGGCAAAGTCGCCACTGGCGACCTGTACTCTTCACAGATGAAAGCAGGTTCACACTGAGCACATGTGACAGACGTGACAGAGTCTGGTGACGCCGTGGAGAGCGATCTGCTGCCTGCAACATCCTTCAGCATGACCGGTTTGGCAGTGGGTCAGTAATGGTGTGGGGTGGCATTTCTTTGGAGGGCCGCACAGCCCTCCTATGTGCTCTCCAGAGGTAGCCTGACTGCCATTAGGTACCGAGATGAGATCCTCAGACCCCTTGTGAGACCATATGTTGGTGTGCTTGGCCCTGGGTTCATCCTAAAGCAGGACAATGCCAGACCTCATGTGGCTGGAGTGTGTCAGCAGTTCCTGCAAGATGAAGGCATTGAAGCTATGGACTGGCCCGCCCGCTCCCCAGACCTGAATCCGATTGAGCACATTTGGGACATCATGTCCAGCTCCATCCACCAACATCACGTTGCACCACAGACTGTCCAGGAGTTGGCGGATGCTTTAGTCCAGGTCTGGGAGGAGATCCCACAGGAGACCATCCGCAACCTTATCCGGAGCATGCCCAGGCGTTGTAGGGAGGTCATACAGGCACGTGGAGGCCACACACAATACTGAGCCTCATTTTGACTTGTTTTAAGGACATTACATCCAAGTTGGATCAGCCTGTAGTGTGTTTTTCCACTTTAATTTTGGGGGTGACTCCAAATCCAGGCCTCCATTGGTTAATAAATTTGATTTCCATTGATGATTTTTGTGTGATTTTGTTGTCAGCACATTCAACTTTGTACAGAACAAAGTATTCAATGAGAATATTTCATTCATTCAGATCTAGGATGTGTTATTTAAGTGTTTCCCTTATTTTTTTGCGCAGTGTATATAGTTTTGCTTTCTTTATTTTGTTTTTACACTTAATATTCTTTATACTGTTATCGAACAACATTTTGTGGACAGGTTGAGAGAAATGTAACTTTTTTTTAAATTACTGATGTATCCTGTTACTTGGGCTGACATATTGGCTCCAGTTACAGTAGAAATGCAACCTCATAACATAAACTCAGCAGAGCTGATTAGCTGATTAGGACACAGCAGCTCCTGCAGCTATTTGCCTAGAACCTGACGATCATGTGATCGCAGGATCGGGAAGCGTTATGACTGCTTCTTGAACTGTATACAGCATTTATTCAGTGCTATGTATACAATGATAAGTAAGTCTGAGACAAGAAACCATCTCTGCCTTCCCTATGTAGAGACTGGTCCCATCTCCTGTAGCTGCATTATTATCAGACTCTGGAAAGATATTCAGAGACATCTTGGCAGAGTCATATGCAGATGTTTTAAGTGCTCTGTTCATCTGTGTGCAGTTAAATATAGGATGCAAAATAAAAACGCTAACAGAATATTTTCTGAAGTTGCATGGAGTACAATGACATCTGTTCCTCTCCCTAGTGGGGCTCATGGTCTAATTCACTTGTCTCCCTAGATATCAGTATGTTTTTGTGTGTGGGAGTAAATTGATGCTGCCAAAACGGTTTCCATGTATATATGTAACTATATATAACATTCACATGTTCACGATATATATTACCTGGTTCAATGAATCCTGCTAAACAAGAGAACATGCCAGGAGGAAATATGTTCTTTCTCCCCAGAAGACAGTGGTTTCCGTCAGGGTGAATGATGAGCATTATCACCACAGGATCTGGATGAGTAAAAGTAGATAAAGCAACAAGTATTTTATGTTCTATTTACTTACTGCAATAACCTCAGCTTTACTATTTATCTGTGCTGTTCACCAATTTTGCCCTTACAAGAACACAGTATAGAACAGTCATAGTCTTATAATACAGGTCTATAATTGTTCTGATATCAAACTAGACACCCTGTAATTGGTGTATGGGTAATGGCAGACAGTATTAAGTAGATGCTGCAGAACCTCATTCTGAAGATGACCTCCATGTTGACATGAAGATGTCTTATGAAATAGTCTCTGCAGCAGCTGTGCTTTGTGATAAAAGGATCCACTAACATGACAATTAAACTATGAAAGTGGCCATGCATGGCTTCTGTCTGGATGGAGGGTCAGCACTCAGCATCATGTCTTGAAAGAACCTCAGTCTGAAAATGGTCTTTGTTAGCTTTGCTGTCATATAAATGGGTCAACTTTGAAAAGTTTATTACCAAATAAAAGATACCAAAGTTTTTGATAGGTGTTCCAATGCTACTGTGGCACCCCTGCGGGGGATTACCACAGGATCCATAGATGCAGGGAGAGATGTATACTTGCGGATACACAACACCTTCCACGCCAGGTCTGAGGGGAGGAGTCAGTTTCCAGGGAGACAGCAAAGCGGCAGTTGGTCTACAGACGGGTGAAGGAAGAGAGAGACTGAGAGCTGTTGGCTGGGACCAGTTAAGCCCTGAACTAGGAAACTGGACTGAGTTGTGAAGCACCCTAGAGAGAGGGACAGAGGCTAGGAGGAGAAAGAAAGAGATAAAACTATTATCCCTTTAGCTCACCCGGACACCGGAGTCCGAGATTGCTATTAATTCAGGAATAGCATAGAAAACCCGGACAGATCAGGAAGATCTACTCCCCCTGAAGAAGAAGGGGAAAGAGTTGCCAAACTTGACCAAGTATAGGAACAGGGGCCCAGAAAGAGAATTGGTAGCCCCAAGGAAAGGTCCTCATTGTCAGTTGTGGAGAAGGACCCCAAAGAAAGTGAAGGTGGCACATTCAGCTTAAGGCAGGACTGATCCCAAACAACGCACACATTGTTAGAGGAGGCCTCACAAATCTCCAGAGTGAATATCTCTACCTGCACAGAAAACCTGGTTACCCTCCTGAACTGTACCTGTTACCGGACATCAGTAAAAGAAAGGTACTGAAACAAAGACTTAATGTGTGTGCCTATTTTGACATTACTGCCTATAGCGTTCGTACAAGCCGTATGCCGATCACCTCAGCAACCATACACAGCGCTGGTAACCGATTTTACCAGTTACCACAGGAGGCGTCAGGATACAATTCTCCCATCATCCTGACCCCCATCCCTTTACTTACGGTCCAGGGCACGGAACCGGGAACCGACCAACCGTGATCCCCACAGAAGTAACCCATCCATTCCGGTATCCGAGTACCCCTACCCCTGTCGACCGACTCAGTTTGGCGTCACGAACAGGATACCGGGCATGGTAGAACCGGGTACTGTGTGCTTAAATTGGACTTTATTGGAAGTTTGTGTACTGTAAAACGGGCCGTCATTACTGCGCCATAGAGAAATTAAACTGCGTCACAGAGCGGAGAGAGTCGCGGGGGCGCGGCTAAAAGAGAGAGAGGATAGCCCTGCCTTTTTTTTTTTTAGTCATCGATGACCAAAGGAGTTAATCGTAGCGGCTGGCAATGGTTAACTAGGGGGGCACCGTCATGAGTGAAGCAAACAATATCCGAGACCTTGAGGGAGGGGATGCCCAAGACGCAGCAGCAGCCGGTTCCTCAGCTGGTGAAGGAGCCGCAGCATCTGGAAAGATGGCCCCGATAATGCCAATTGCCTTGCCGTATGTACCGGGGGCCAAATGGTTACCGACGTATGAAGGTAAACCCGGTACCTTAGCAGTTTTCAAACGTAAAATGTGTGCGGTGCTGGACATGTATGCAATGACAGGAAAGCAGCGAGCCTCCGTTGTGCAGGGACAATTAATAGGTGCAGCGGAGCTAGAAGCTGAGACTTGGAGCGATGCTGATGGAGACTCTATAGAAAATGTGTTTGATAAGCTCAAAGCTGCTTTTGAAAAAGGCACACAGTCTGAACTAAGGATGCTATCCTACCAATGCAAGCAGAGACCGCAAGATACCATCAGAGACTTTGCCCTACGTTTACAAGCAGCACTCCGGTCCATAAAACAGGTAGATCCAGCAAGTGTGCAAGACGAAGATAAATTGCTTGCAGAACAGTTTATGAATGGCTTGAGGTCAGACTTTCACTGTCAGCAGGTGCACATGTGGGTCCTAGATCATCCAGATGTGGATTTTAATACCTTAAAGGACCGTGCTATAACTGTACTACGAGACCCATTACCTGCAAAACCTGCAATCCCATCCTGGCAGGTTAATACCTCTCATATGAACTTAGAGCCTACCCCTAAAAACTCTGTAGAAGCGGTAGGACAAGCTGTCGTACCCGAATCTGCTGATGACCTACGTAATCAGGTGTTACAATTGACCAAAAACATGGACTACGTGTTAAAACTCTTGCAAGCCAGACCGGAGGCACAACCACCAAGCAAAATCCAGTTAGCTGAATCCCCTGAGGATGTTCCGTGGATGAGAAGAAAGCTCATGTCGCCCGTGCAGGGGACCAACGCACCATTCCGACGCAGAGCCATGTCGCCCGTGGAGGAGATCAACAAGTCGCCCGTTCAGGGGACCAACGCACCATTCCGACGCAGAGCCACCGACCACACGGATTCTTCAGGACAACCTGTTTGCCTTCGTTGCAACAAACCGGTTCACTTTGCAAGAGGATGTCATTTAAACCCGAGATTCCTGGGTCCGCGGGCCAATCCCCAGGAATAAAACGGCAGGGCCCATATGACTGGCGTAGTCGGTATGTGGGAGGCCGCCCGTACCTCAACATTACGCTAGAAGGAATCCCCACATCGGCCCTATTGGACACTGGGTCACAAATCACCACCATCCCACATATCCTTTACAAGCAATTTTGGTCTGATGCTGATCTTAGCCCCCCAGACTCTAGTCTTGTCATTTTAGCAGCTAATGGTCAACCACTGAATCAGGTGGGGTTTAGAGAAGTGACAATAAAGCTGGGGAGGGTGGAGTTGAGAGGCCAAGGGTTATGTGTGGTAGAAGATGACCCCAATAACAAAAGTCCTTACATGGTGCTTGGTACTAATGTGATTGAAAACTGCCTTGAAGAAGTGATGTTTTAACTCCAACAGATTACAGAGACTGCTGGCATTGGGCGAGGAGAGTCCTTCAAAGAGAAATCCGTGCCTTAATTCACAAGCAACAGGTAAATCTGTCTGGGGGGGGAGATTGGCAGTGCTCGGGTAACGGACCCGTTTCCCATTGTATTACCACCAAACAGTGAAATGATGATATGGTGTCGAGCAGCTGTGGGTATCAGAAGAAAGGAATACCAGGCAGTTGTAGAACCGGTATATTCAGAGCATAGACCTACACTGCTGACAGCTAGAGGGGTGGTGGATGTACGCAGGGGAAGAGTACCAATCCGTGTGTTGAATTGTGGTGAGGAAGAAGTGAAACTACCCCGGTATGCTACTGTAGCAAAGCTGTACACTGTCAGTAATAACAACATACAGACACTAGAGCCCTTGCCCCCATCAAGTCAGGCAGAGGACAACAACCCCAAGGGACAGCTGGAGGAGTGGTGTCAGCAGTTGCACATAGGGACTGATGCCACTCCCGACCACCAGAAGCAAGGAGTTTACCGGGTAGTACAAGAGTTTAGCTAAGTATTCAGTAAGCATCCATTAGATTTTGGGAGGATAAAAGGGGTACGCCATCACATACCCACAGGAGATCATCCCCCGATTAAAGTGAGACATAGACCCATCCCACCAAACTACTACCAGTGTGCTAAAGAGATGCTGCAGGACATGAAGGAGGCCGGGGTTATGAGAGATAGCTGTAGTCCCTGGGCAGCCCCCTTAGTCTTAGTCAGAAAGAAGGATGGCACTATGAGGATGTGTGTGGATTACAGGGAGGTCAATAAGATTACTCATAAAGATGCTTACCCGTTACCCCGGATAGAGGAGTCTCTTGCTGCATTAAAGACTGCTAAGTATTTCTCCACATTAGATCTCACTAGTGGGTATTGGCAGGTCTCCGTTGCAGAAGAAGACCGGGAGAAAACAGCATTCACAACACTAATGGGCCTATGCGAATTCAATAGCATGCCATTTGGGCTATGCAATGCACCGGGGACGTTTCAGAGACTCATGGAGTGCTGCCTGGGACACCGGAATTTTGAGACGGTACTTTTATATCTGGATGACATCATAGTGTATTCCAAAACCTATGAAGAACATCTGAACACCTGGTGGAGGTATTTACAACTCTAACAAAGTATGGAATGAAACTCAAACCATCTAAATGTTACCTGCTGAAGCCAAAAGTCCAATACCTAGGGCATGTGGTCAGTGCGGATGGCGTAGCACCAGATCCGGATAAAGTGACCGCGATCCAGGACTGGCAGAGGCCAACCACCGTCAGAGAGGTACGTCAGTTCTTAGGTTTGGTTGGGTATTACAGAAGATTTATTAAGGGCTACATGAAGATGGCAGCGCCCCTACAAGATCTTCTAGTAGGCCAAGCTAAGAAGAGAAGGTCTGCAGAGCCGCCGTTGGAATGGGGAAAGAAACAAGAAGACTCCTTCCAACAAATGAAACAGGCCCTGACCGGTGAGGAAATCTTGGCGTACCCAGATTATAACCTACCATTTGTCCTCTACACGGATGCAAGTAATGTAGGCCTGGGAGCAGTACTGTCCCAAATACAAGAAGGCAAGGAAAGAGTAATTGCCTATGCCAGTAGAAGACTTTGACCTACCGAGAGGAACCCAGAAAATTACAGCTCTTTTAAGTTGGAGTTCCTGGCCTTGGTCTGGGCAGTCACGGAGAGGTTCAAGCATTACTTAGCAGCTTCAAAATTTACTATCTTTACGGACAATAATCCGCTAACACACTTGGACACTGCAAAGCTTGGTGCATTGGAGCAGCGCTGGATGGCCCGGCTATCGAACTACGACTTTACCATCAAGTACCGAACAGGCCGTGGAAATGCAAATGCTGATGCCCTCTCCAGAAACCCTCAAGTACATTTGCAAGGGCTTGAAGAAGAAACAGATGACTTGGAGGAAATAGAACTTCCAGCTTTCCATAAAAGTAGAAAATGGAAAATGACAGAAACCCATATCTACCAGAACCGTCAGGATGTTGCACTAAACCTGCTGCCTCATTATGGATGGAAAGAAACCCAAGACAGCGATCCGGCAGTGAGCCTAGTGAAGAGGCTGGTAACCCAACCGGATTCCAAAATTGAGAAGAATGCTCCCCCAGAGGCCCAATACCTGTGGAAAGAAAGAAGCAGGTTATTTATCTATAAAAACCAAATTGTGCAGACGGTATATCAATCCAAGGACACATGAAATGGTATGGCAAGTTGTGGTTCCAAAGAGAGACATCCAAATGGTATTGGAAGCGTACCATAATGGAGCAGGACACTTTGGATGGAGAAAACTGGAAATACTGTTACGTGAGAGGTTTTATTGTATTGGCATGAGGTCTTCCATAGAAAAATGGTGTAAAAATTGTGGCCCATGCTCATTAAGAAGAGGAGATCGTAGCAACCAGAAAGCACCACTCCAGCCTATCATAACCAAACAGCCCTTGGAACTAGTAGCCTTGGATCATGTCAAACTCACACCCAGTAGATCAGGCTATACTTATGCTCTTACCATGGTGGACCACTATTCCAGATTCCTAGTGGTAGCTCCTGTGAAGGATTTGACAGCTCAGACAGCAGCAAGAACCTTTCAAGCTTATTTCTGCAGGCCACATGGATATCCAGAACAGGTATTGACAGATCAGGGTCCTGCGTTTGAAGCGGAAATATTTCAAGAGTTCTGTAGCTTGTACGGATGCAAGAAAATTCGTACCACGCCTTACCATCCCCAAACTAACGGAATGTGCGAAAAAATGAATCACGTGGTAATAGAACTGCTGAAGACTCTACCCTTGGAAGACAGAAACAGATGGCCAGAGAAATTACCAGATCTTATTGACATCTATAACAACATCCCAGTAAGCTCAACTAATTGTACCCCGGCATACTTGATGAGAGCGAGACCAGGAAAATTGCCAGTGGACTTTGAAATGGGCATTGTAGTTCCTGAGGAAGACCACTCAAGTGCAGATTGGGATAGTAGAAGAACAGAACAATACAAGAAAATACAGGAGTGTGTTGAGAAACGTCTAGCAAAATCCAGAGAAAGACAAGAAACCAATTTCAATAAAAAAACACAAGGAATCCCGTTAACCCCCGGAGAATTGGTTTTGAAAAGGAAAAAGAGACTTCATAAGCTAGATAATCAATGGGAAGAAGAACCATACACTGTATTACCATCCAATTTTGACAACCAGAAAACCTGTCTAATCAGCAAGGATAACGGAAAAACAACAGCAACAGGGTCCCGAGACCACTTAAAGAAGTGTCCTCAACCCTTACAACAAAAAGAGTATATCCCTTGTCCCATACCAGAAGAAGAGACGCCAAGGAAAATTAAGACAATCTTAGGAGAGTTACCCGCAGATTGGCCCCAAATAGAAGGAGCATATTTAATTCCCATGTTGACATTCCCACAACCAGTAGAAGGATCAAGAGAAGAAGAACCACCCGCTGTAGCCAAGCCAGGGAATCCTGCAATAGGTGTACCTGCCATTCCCACTAGGGGAGTGGGAAGACACTCCGGCATACCTGTGCTATGTAGACCAACACATGAGTCAGTAAGTAGTGTTCGCTCCACACCAGGCTTACGCACCAGTGGGATACCAGTTTTACGGAGGTCATCACGTATTCATTTTGGACACCCACCACTCAGATACAGGGAGTATACCATAACAAGTGGGAAATGTAAATAGGTTAAAAAATGTAAATATGTAGTTAGTCAGTACATAGAAGGGTGACGAGTAGACCAAAATAGGTTACACAACATATAAAAAAAAAAGGGGGTGAGTAGAGTTGGCGTAAGAAGCTGTCTAGGGAGTGCAAAATCTTGGCCAATAGGTGACCCCAGGGCCAAAGGGCCTACAGTGCTTATGACCGGGAGAGGCCCCTGCAGTACCTAGGACCCTTGCGCCGAGGCCCACGTAGTAAATGTTTTGTTGTGTATTGTGAATTATTAAGTCTATTTGAATCTTTAAGCCTACAGAGACTTTACCTGTTTGGACATATGAAACTTTTTGCAAATTTTTAAAAATGGACCGAAGCCACAGGACTGGTGGTGGCAAAAACACTTTCCCTTTAACAGCCTGCAGCAGATTGACTAGCGTTGTATGGACTGGTTATCCATCTTTCTCATTATCCCTGGTTTTTGTAAATTTTATTTTTGAGACTCTGTTCAAATTACAAATATAAAAGTTAATGTTATGTTATCTTTGTTAAAAAAAAAAAAATGTTTCAGTCCCGGAGGACTGAAGTTAACTAGGGGGGAATGTGGCACCCCTGCGGGGGATTACCACAGGATCCATAGGTGCAGGGAGAGATGTACACTTGCGGACACACAACACCTTCCACCCCAGGTCTGAGGGGAGGAGTCAGTTTCCAGGGAAACAGCAAAGCGGCAGTTGGTCTAAAGACGGGTGAAGGAGGAGAGAGACACAGAGAGCTGTTGGCTGAGGACCAGTTAAGCCCTGAACTAGGAAACAGGTCTGTGTTGTGAAGCCCCCTTGAGAGAGGGACGGTGGCTAGAAGGAGAAAGAAAGAGATAAAACTATTATCCCTTTAGCTCACCCGGACACCGGAGTCCGAGATTGCTATTAATTCAGGAATAGCATAGAAAACCCGGACAGATCAGGAGGATCTACTCCTCCTGAAGAAGAAGGGGAAAGAGTTGCCAAACTTGACCAAGTATAGGACCAGGGGCCCAGAAAGAGAATTGGTAGCCCCAAGGAAAGGTCCTCATTGTCAGTTGTGGAGAAGGACCCCAAAGAAAGTGAAGGTGGCACGTTCAGCTTAAGGCAGGACTGATCCCAAACAACGCACACATTGTTAGAGGAGGCCTCACAAATCTCCAGAGTGAATATCTCTACCTGCACAGAAAACCTGGTTACCCTCCTGAACTGTACCTGTTACCGGACATCAGTAAAAGAAAGATACTGAAACAAAGACAATGTGTGTGTGTGTGTGTGCCTATTTTCACATTACTGCCTAAAGCATTAGTACAAGCCGTATGCCGATCACCTCAGCAACCATACACAGCGCTGGTAACCGATTTTACCAGTTACCACAGGAGGCGTCAGGATACAATTCTCCCATCATCCTGACCCCCATTCCTTTACTGACGGTCCAGTGCACGGAACCGGGAACCGACCAACCGTGATCCCCACAAAAGTAACCCATCCATCCCGGTATCCGAGTACCCCTACCACTGTCGACCGACTCACTACCAAAGGGTGGTCCGGGCATATGATATTGCTAAGCTATCTCTAGGATAGGTTAACAATATCAGATTTATGGAGGTCCAATACCTGGGATCCCTACCGATCAGCTGTAATCAGCTCAGGCGGCAGTCTTGATGTAAAGAATGGATGAAGCAGAACAGCACAGCTCTGTTCAATATGTAGTAGCCACTGAAGAGAACTGCAGATCTCTTTAAAAGAATATAAAACTGCTGCAAATAGAAGCTGATCTGCAATTCTCGGCAGCATCCATCACACATTGGACAGAGATGTGCTATTCTGCTCTGTCCATTATTTACATCTGGCTGCTGCTGGAGCTGATGACAGACGATCTATGGGTGTACTGGGTGTCGGACCATCACCAATTTGAATAGCAGCTAATCTGCAGTTCACGGCAGTGGCCACTACACATTGAACAGAGGTCAAAGCTAAGATCTTGAAGAGGAGCTGATCTGCAGTTCTCTGTCCTAGAGGCCATTACACATTAAACAGAGCCTCACTGGACATCAGGCCGCCACTGGAGCTGATGACAGGTACTGTAATCGGCGGGGCTTCGGGGTATTGGAACCTAACAATTCTCTTAAATATGAGCTAGTCTGCAGTACTCAATAGTTTCCACTACATATTATATTAATTGGAGGCTAAAACAAAGAGAAAGCCATGGAGGAAGGAATCACTATAATATTTACCATTGTCAAGGTATGGTTGAACTGAGCTCAGAATTCTACATTTATCACATCACATATGGTGTAATAGTCATCTTTTATTCAATATAAAAAATCAACTGCCTGACAAATACTAAGAATCTGCTTTGACAGCACAACTAAAGCTCAGCAAGCTTCTTGGTCTTACATACCAAGCTGTACAGCTGTATGTAGCAGATCTCACATCTGGGACTATTACATCATAATGAGAGAGACTATTTTGAATGCATGTAAAAGCGATCAAAAAGCACCAGTTTCTCTAGTTTAGAGACACTTTTCAGATCTGATCCAAGAACATATACAAGACTTCATTATGAAGCACTACTGTATATTCTTCTCCTGTTTAACCTTTTCCCGACCGCCAACGGTAAATAAATGTCTGCGCTTGCTGGGCTTTGTGCAAAGCCGACGTTTGATTACAGTCTGCGGTCTTGCAGTGATCGGGACCCCCACACAACTCCAGGAGCCGGTGCCGAATGCTAGCTCTGCACCGGTGACATCATCAGGGCCTGATTGGTTCAGGTCCTGATGATGTTAACCCTGTATTATCTTCTAGATGCCGCAATCAATAGCGATCACGGCATTTAGAAGATTGTGAGAGGGAGTGGGTTCCCTTCCTCACCCCCACGACGTGATCACGGGGAGCCGATGGTTGTCATGGCAGCCGGAGGTCAAATGATGACCTCCGGGTCTGCCAGCTACGGTGGCCTGTTAGACCCAGCCAGAAACAGGGTCTAACAGGCGATTTGCGAGTGTAAAGCTGACAGGTTTCATGCATTGCAGTACATGTGTATTTCAATGCATGAGACCAGTTATCAGAGAAATAAAAGTTGAAGTCCCATAGAGGGACAAAGTAAAAAGGTAAAAAAAAAGTTCGATTTTTAAAAAAAAAAAAAATAAAAAAAAGAATTCACTAAATAAAAAAATATGAAAAAATATTATACCAGTAAATATGTATATTTATGTAAAAACAAAACTAAACAAAAATAGTACACAGATTTAACCCCTTCCCGACCCGTGTCACACCGTTTGTGACACGGAAAACAGTTCGTTCCCGACCCACGTCACAGCGCGCGTGACATGGAGGGATCGCGCCCCTGCAGCGCCTGCGAGCGGGGTCACTCAGGTGTCACAGTTGCTGATGCAACTAGACAACCTGAAGTTGACCCCAGGGGGGGTGGATTAACCCCCCCGTGCCTGGGACCCCTCCGATTGGTAGTTTCACTTTGACTTTTAGTGAAACTGCCAATCGGAATGAATGAAACATTTCACCAATGAAAATTGGTGAAATATTTCAATCTGGGCATGGCCTGATGCTTATAGCATCAGCCATTGGCTGGGGGGGGGGTGGGGGAGTGTCACCTCTGCCCCCCCCAGATCTGATTGGGGCTAGTGTCCATGTGACGCTAGCCCTCCAATCAGATGTGGAGGAGGAAATTTAAATGGCTAACCAAATTCCTCGCCGACGTCGACCCCAGACCCGCCAGCGACCCCCGCCGCCTGCGATCCACCGCTGCCTGCGATCCGCTGCCGCCCCACATTGCTGCCGCCGGTAATTGTTTCTCCCCTTGTCTCACTCCAGCCCCCACTTAGCCCCCGACCCCCCCCTCCATCCCCTACCACCCCCCCTCATCCCCTACCACCCCCCCTCCACCCCAGCCCAATTTCCTACCGCTCCCTCCGCTCTCTCTCCCGCATCTTCATCCACCGGCTGCTGCTCTCCTTCTGACAGCCGGTGGACTGTGATCACAGGCAGCAGCAGGCTCAGTGTAAATCTCCTGCGCCTGTGATCACACCACCATCCCCCAGTCCCAGGGATCACACCACCATCCCCCAGTCCTTGTGATCTCACCCACCATCCCCCTGTCCTAGTGATCTCACCCCCCCAGTGATCACCCCCCCCCCCAGTGATCACCAGCCCCCCCCGTCCGAGTGATCACCCCCCCCCCCCTGCTGCTGCCAGCTACTGCCTGCCGGCTCCTACCCCCCTTGCTGCTGCCGGCTCCTGCCCCAGTGATCACCCCCCTGCTGCTGCTGCTTGCTCTTCCATCTCCTCAACCCCCTCCTGCACCCCGTGCGCCTGAGCGTGCCCCCTCCTGCGCCCTGTGCGCCTGAGCGTGCCCCCTCCTGCACCCCGTGCGCCTGACCGAGCCCCCTCCTGCGCCCCGTACGCCTGACCGTGCCCCCTCCTGCGCCCCGTACGCCTGACCGTGCCCCGGCGCCTGACCGTGCCCCCTCCTGCGCCCCGTATGCCTGACCGTGCCCCCTCCTGCGCCCCGTACGCCTGACCGTGCCCCCTCCTGTGCCCCGTACGCCTGACCGTGCCCCCTCCTGCGCCCCGTACGCCTGATCTTGCCCCCTCCTGCGCCCCGTACGCCTGACCGTGCCCCCTCCTGCGCCCCGTACGCCTGACCGCCCCCACACGTGATTTACACCAAGCACTCACACTAATAATAAAGTTTAGATTTTTTTTTTTTTACCCACAGCACACAAAATGTCCCGCCCGTCCCGCCCTAGGGCGTACTCAGCTGAGGAGGCATATTCATTTATTGCCTCCGAAGCTGATAGTGAGGGAGAGGACCCCACGTTCCTCTATTCCTCTCATTCTTCCTCCTCAAGTGACACCGAGCCGACACCAAGACGACGTCAGAGGTCAAGGCATCGTCCGGAGGCCGTGGAAGAAGACCCACAGCCATCTGTAAGTAACCCTCAACCTGGTGCTAGTCACGCCCAACCTAGCACCAGTTCCCCCGTGTGGACCCCCGTCCCTGAAAATTACGCTCCACGGATTCCTGATTTCCTTCCCCAATCAGGAATCCAGTTTGAGACAGCAAACCTCAGGGAAATAGACTTTTTCAAAGTCTATTTCTCTGAGGCCATTGTCAGTCTCATGGTGGAGCAGACTAACATTTACGCCCAACAATTTTTGTCTGCAAACCCAAATTCAATGTTTTCTACTTGGAGTCCCGTTGACTCAGTAGAAATGTTAAAATATTGGGGACTGGTACTTCACATGGGGATTGTGAAGAAACCAGAAATCCGTCAATACTGGAGTACCGATATTTTATATCAAACTCCAGTGTTCGGAATGGTGATGACCCGCAAAAGATTTGAGGTCATTCACAAATTTTTACATTTCAGGGATAACGTGGACAGCCTTCCCCGCGATGACCCGAATTTTGACAGACTGTTCAAAATTCGTCCGGTCATAGAACACTTCAGCAACAAGTTTGCTGAAGTGTACGTTCCCCAAAGGGAAATTTCTGTGGATGAATCCCTCATCCACTTCAAAGGGAGGCTTCAATTCCGACAATACCTGCCCAGTAAGAGGGCCAGGTACGGAATAAAGCTCTACAAGCTGTGCGAGAGTTCCTCAGGGTACACTCACAGCTTTAGAGTTTACGAAGGAAAGGATTCGAGGATTCAGCCGCCAGAATGTCCACCTGCTCTGAAGGTAAGTGGGAAAATAGTGTGGGATTTGATCCGCCCACTGCTTGATACAGGTTACCATCTATACGTTGATAACTTTTATACAAGCATTCCCCTATTTCAGTCCCTCTCTGCCAGAGCTACCGCCGCTTGCGGTACTGTGCGCAGAACCCAGAGGGGTCTCCCTTTGACGCTAATTGAGCAGGTTTTCCCAAAGGGTGAGAGCCGAGCTCAATGTAGCGGCAACATGGTTGTGGTGAAGTACAAAGACAAAAGGGACGTCTTTTTCTTGACCACAATCCATGGTCCCGGCACCACGGCCACCAACGTTAGAGGTACCCCAGCACCGGTCCGCAAACCGGACTGTGCCCTGGGGTACAACAAGCACATGGGGGGAGTTGATCTTTCTGATCAAGTCCTCCAGCCCTACAGTGCGATGAGGAAGGCGAAAGTCTGGTATAAAAAACTGGCCGTGCACATCGTTCAAATGGCACTGTATAACGCATACGTGCTGTCACGATGTGCAGGCCAGACCACCAACACCTTCCTCAACTTCCAGGAGGCGGTGATAAAGGCCCTGATTTTTAGAAGCGAAGAAGAAGCGGGCCTCAGCACCCCTGGAACTCGAGTCTCCCGTGTGGTACCAGGGCAACATTTTCCTGGTGAGGTCACGGTAAGAAAAAGGTGCCGGGTCTGCCATAAAAGGGGGATAAGAAAGGTCACCCGTTTCCAATGTGAAACGTGTCCTGATAAACCGGGACTGTGTTTGAATGAATGCTTCAAAATTCATCACATGTCCCCGGACTAAACACATCCTGACCTTCCCTACAGAACTCACCCACACTAGCATGACATACAAAACATCACACACACACACACACACACACAACAACCTCACGTACACTACAACACACACACCAACCTATGTCAGGTTGGTGTGTGTGTTGTAGTGTATGTGAGGTTGTTTGTGTGTGTGTGTGTGGTGTATACACCGCACCGCACACCAAACTCACATACACTACATCTAGATAAGTTCCCTGGGGGGTCTAGTTTCCAAAATGGGGTCACTTATGGGGGAGCTCCAATGTTTGGACACACAGGGGCTCACCAAACGCAACATGGTTCCAATTTGTTAGCCGACACCATGTCGTGTTTGGAGAGCCCCTGTGTGCCGAAACATTGGAGCTCCCCCACAAGTGACCCCATTTTGGAAACTAGACCCCCCAAGGCACCTATCTAGATGCATAGTGAGCACTTGGAACCCCCAAGTGCTTCACAAATTGATTCGTAAAATGAAAAAGTATTTTTTTTTCCTCTTTTTCATTTTTACGGATCAATTTGTGAAGCACTTGGGGGTTCCAAGTGCTCACTATGCATCTAGATAGGTGCCTTGGGGGGTCTAGTTTCCAAAATGGGGTCACTTATGGGGGAGCTCCAATGTTTAGGCACACAGGAGCTCTCCAAACGCAACATGGTGTCCGCTAACAATTTGAGCCGAAAAATACCAAAAAGTCAAATGTAAAAAAAAATTATAACTGAAAACTTCATTTTGTCCTGCAAAAATAAGTCGCCATACAGCTCCGTCATTGGAGAAATAAAAATGATATACCTGTCAGAATACAGTGATGCAAAACAATTCTTTTTTTCTATAAAATAGTTTTTATTGTGGGAAAAGTGGCAAAACATAAAAAAATGTTAGAAATGTGGTATTGCTGTAATTGTACTGAACTGAAGAATAAAGCTGCCTTTTCCTGAATTGTTTTTTCTTCATTCTGCCTCCCAAAAATCAGAATAGAAAGCAATCAAAAAATGTAATGTGACCGAAAATAGTACCAATAAAAACATCAACTCAAAAAACAAGCTCTCACATGACTCTGTTGACAGAAATTTAGAAAATTATAGCTCTCAAAATATGGCGATGCAAAAACTTTTTTATTTTGTATAAAAAGCGTTTTAGTGTGTGATAGCAGCCAAACATAAAAATCCGATCTAAATCTGGTATTGCTGAAATCATGCTGACCCGAAAAATAAAGCCGTCTAATCACTTATATCGCATGGTGAATGGCGTAAAAAAAAAAATAAAATTAATCCTTCACCTACTGTTGATTTGTTCATTTTGCCTCCCGAAGATCGCAGTAAGGCTCGGCGCATGTTTATCCTGCCTATAAGCTGCGCACTTACCCCGCACTTACCTTTAGTTGGCAACATCCATTGTTACTTGTTTCTGGAAAACACCTATGGAGTCAAAATCGTCACTACACCTGCAGATAAATTCCCAGAGGGATTTATCTAGATGTGTTGTTAGCACTTACAACCCTGCAGGTGCTTCACAGAATTTTATAACATTGAGCCGTGAAAATAAAAAAATCACATTTTTCCCACAAGTGAAACCATTTTGGAAACTATATCTCTCGAATTCATCTAGGTGAGTAGTGAGCATTTTTAACCCTCAGGCAATTCACAGAATCGTATAACATTGGGCTGAGTAAATGAAAAAATTATCATTTTTTCACTAAAATGTTGGTTTGGCCCTAAGTTTTTAATTTTCAAAAGGGGTAAGAGAATAAATTGCATAACATATTGTACACTTCATTTTCTCCCGAGTTCGCTAATACCCCATAAGTGGTTGAAAACTTTTGAGGCATAGTGCAAAACTCAGATGGGATGGAGCGCCATATTGGAGTGCAGATTTTGCTGTTATGGTTTGCGGGTCTCATGTCACACTGGCAAAGCCCCTGAGGTTCCAGAACAGCAGAAACTCACATGTGAGTGACCCCATTTTACAAACTACACCTCTCAATAAATTCATCTAAGGGTGCAGTGATCATAGGTGTGTCACAGAATTTTATTATTGGGCAGTGAAGAAAAAATAATTACACTTTCACCACAAAAAATTTGTTTTAGCCCCAGATTTTACACTTTTACAAGGGAAAATGGGTAAAAATGATGCCATAATTTGTCACACAATTTCTGCCGAACGTTGCAATACTCCATATGTGGCTGTGCAGTACTAATTAGCCACACGGCAAGACTCGGGAGGGTCGGAGAGCTATTTGACTCTTGGAGAGCAAATTTCGTAGAATAGTTTGAGGACTGCATATACAGAGCCCCTAAGTGCCAGAAGAGCAGAATTCTCCTTCCAGTAACCCCATTTTGGAAATTACACCCCTTGAGGGGTATAGTTTCCAAAATGGCGTCACTTGGGGGTTTCCACTGTTTAGGTACATCAAGGGCTCTGCAAACGCAATATGGCGTCCACTATCTATTCCAACCAATTTTACTTTCCAAAAGTCAAACGGTGCTCCTTCCCTTTTGAGCCCTGCCGTGATCCTAAACAGTAGTTTTCTACCACATATGGGGTATCGGCATACTCAGGAGAAATTGCACAACAATTATATGGTCCATTTTCTCCTGTTACTCTTGAGAAAATGTAAAATTTAAAGTAACATTTTTGTGGGAAAGTTAATTTATTTTTTTTTCCTTTCATCTTGCTTTAATTCCTGTGAAGCACATGAAGGGTTAATAAACCTCTTTAATGTGGTTTTGAGTACTTTGAGGGGTGCAGTTTTTAAAATGGTGTCACTTTTGGGTATTTTCTGACATATAGGCCCCTCAAAGTCACTTCAAATGTGATGTGGTCCCTAAAAAAATTGGTTTTGTAATTTTTGTTGGAAAAATGAGAAATTGCTGATAAACTTTTAACCCTCCTAACTTCCTAACAAAAAATATTGTGTTTCAAAAATGATGCTGAAGTAAATTAGACGTTTGGTAAATGTTATTTATTAACTATTTTGTGTGATATACAGTATCTTACAAAAGTGAGTACACTCCTCACATTTTTGTAAATATTTTATTATATCTGTTCATGGGACAACACTGAACATATGACACGTTGACACAATATTAAGTAGACAGTGTACAGCTTGTATAACAGTGTAAATTTGGTGTGCCCTCTAAATAACTAAACACACAGCCATTACTGTCTAAATCGCAGGCAACAAAAGTGAATACATCCCTATGTGAAAATGGCCAAATTGCGCCCAATTAGCCATTTTTCCTCTCTGGTGTCATGTGACTCATTAGTGTTACAAGGTCTGAGGTGTGAATGGGGAGCAGGTGTGTTACATTTGGTGTTATCGCTCTCACACTCTCTCAGGCACCACCTCATGGCAAAAAACTCTCTGAGGATCTGAAAAAAATATTTATTGGTTTACATAATGTTGGCTTAGGCTATAAGACGAGTGACAACACCCAGAAACTAAACTGCAGCACAGTGGGCAAGACCATACAGTGGTTTAACAAGACATGTTCCACTCAGAACTGGCCTCGTCATGGTCAACCAAAGGAGTTGAGTGCATGTGCTCAGCGTCATATCCAGAGTTTGTCTTTTCAAAGTAGACGAATGAGTGCTGCCAGCATTGCTGCAGAGGATAAAGAGGTGGGGAGGTCAGCATGTCAGTGCTCAGACTATACACCACATACTGCATCAAATTGGTCTGCATGGCTGTCGTCCCAGAAGGAAGCCTCTTATAAAGACAATGCAGAATGAAACTCGCAAACAGTTTGCTGTAGACAAGCAGACTAAGGACATGGATTACTGGAACCAAGTCCTGTGATCTAATGAGACCAAGATAAACTTATTTGTTTCAGATGGTGTCAAGCATGTGTGGCGGGAACCAGGTGAGAAGTACAAAGACAATTGTGTCTTGCCTACAGTCAAGCATGGTGGTGAGAGTGTCATAGTTTCGGGTTGCATGAGTGTTGCCGGCTGTGGGGAGCTACAGTTCATTGAGGGAACCTTGAATGCCAACATGTCATGTGACATACTGAAGCACAGCATGATCCCCTCCGTTCGGAAACTGGGCAACGGGGCAGTATTCCAACATGATAACGACCCCAAACACACCTCCAAGACGACCACGGACTTGCTAAAGAAACTGAGGGGTAAAGGTGCTGGACTGGCCAAGCATATCTTTAGAGCTAAACCCTACTGAGCATCTGTGAGGCATCCTCAAACAGAAGGTGGAGGAATGCAAGGTCTCTAATATCCTCCTGCTCCGTGATGTCGTCATGGAGGAGTGGAAGAGGATTCTAGTGGCAACCTGTAAAGATCTAGTGAACTCTATGCCCAAGAGACTTAAGGCAGTGCTTGAAAATAATGGTGGCCAAGTATTGTCACTTTGGGTACAATTTGGCCATTTTCACGTAGGGACATACTCACTTTTATTGACAGTGGTTTAGACATTAATGGCTGTGTGTTGAGTTATTTACAGGGCACACTAAATTTACACTGTTATACAAGCTGTACACTGACTACTTTACATTGTATCAAAGTGTCACATTTTCAATGTTGTCCCATGAAAAGATATACCGTATATTCCGGCGTATAAGACGACCTGGTGTATAAGACGACCCCCCTACTTTCCTGTTAAAATATAGAGTTTAGGATATATTCACCGTATAAGACTACCCCTTTTCCAACGCATACCAAACACCGGTAAAAATTAAAAAAAAACAGATTTGAATTTAACATGGTCCTTTTTTTAATTGAAATTCTTATGACATGCAGGTATATAGCAGGAAAACTGTCACTCATAAACATAAGGCATACAACAACAACATTACTATCATCCATTTTCATCAGCGGCATACACCGGTACCCGACAATTTACAACAGAAAGAATAGAGCTTCACACATAGATTAGATAGATAGAAATATGTCAGTCACATATATATGAAGTACAGTGACATTGTTGCTTACTGTACTTGTCATTTAGTGTAAAGGATTTATTAAAAAATATAATAGTGTTTTCGTGCACCGTCTCTTTAAAAAAGCCGGCCGGCAATTCAGCATCTGTACCCGACAATTTAGAATAGAAGGAATAGAGAATCATACATAGATTAGATAGATAGAAACATGTCAGTCACATATATATGAAGTACAGTGACAGTGTTGCTTACTGTACTTGTCATTTAGTGTAAAGGATTTATTTAAAAAAATAATAGTGTTTTCATGCACCGTCTCTTTAAAAAAGCCGGCCGGCAATTCAGCATCTGTACCCGACAATTTAGAATAGAAGGAATAGAGAATCATACATAGATTAGATAGATAGAAACATGTCAGTCACATATATATGAAGTACAGTGACAGTGTTGATTACTGTACTTGTCATTTAGTGTTAAAATAAAGGATTTATTTAAAAAAAAATTGGTGTTCCCCTTAATTTTAGTCTCTAGCGGAGGTTAAGCAGACAGCTGGGGCAGATGTTTGAAGCCTGGGAAGGGGGTAATACCCACGGAGCTTCCCAGACTACTAATATCAGCCCCCAGCTGAATACATAGCCTTTACTAGCTATTAAAATGGGGGACCCCCCCAAAAAAATGACGTGGGGTCCCCCCTATTTTAATAGCTAGCAAAGGCTAGGCAGACAGCTGGGGGCTGATATTAATAGCCCAGGAAGGGTGCCATGAATATTGGCCCCCTCCCAGGCTAGAAACACCAGCCATCAGCCGCCCCAGAAATGGCGCATCCATAGGATGCGCCAATTCTGGCACTTAGCCTCGCTCTTCCACGCTGCCCTGGTGCGGTGGCAGGGGGTAATAGGGCTGGGGTTCATGTCAGCGCCAGCTGCCATGAAGCCCAGGTTAGTAATGATGGGCGTCTATAAGACACCCCCATTACTAACCTACAAAGTGTTAAAAAGAAAAAACACACACTACACCAAGAAAAAAATAATTTATTTGAAATAAACCACACCATTTTATTTAATTCTTAGTTTACTAAAAAAAAATAGTTACCTGTCCACGTTCCTGCGCTGATCTCCCATGCACAGCTGTCACATCTGGAGATGGTGACAGCTGTGCATGGCTGCTGTAAGCTCACGCTGCCGGGAACACGTCCGCTCCCGGCAGCGGGAGCCACTGACTGAGGTCACCGGAGTGCATTCAGTCAGCGCAGCTCCGGAGACCTCCTTTACGGCACTGCTGTACCGTGGGAATTTCTCACGATACAGCAGGGCCGTAAAGCAGCTAACCGGAGCAGCGCTGCCTGAACTCCGGTGAACCCGCTTATGCAATGACGGGGCTGCTTTACGGCCCCATCATTCTAGCGGCGGCAGTGGTTCAGAGCGGTCACATTCTATGTGGCTGCTCTGAACTGGAGATCTTCGTGGGACACTCGTGGACTACTACGGAGGGGTAAGGATAAGGTTGTGGTTTATTATTTTATATTTTATTACAGGAGATCGATGGCTTCGGGGAATTAGGTGTCTAGGTGAGTATAGGTGTAGTTTTTTATTTTTACTTTATTTTAGGTGGCAATCGGCGGGGACAGGTAATGTATGAACTAATTTATTGTAGGTAACCACTGGCCACCAATGACATGTATTTAACATTTATTGGGGACACAGTAGGGCAATTTATATAGCAGGATCAGGCTGATGGGAACTACTGCTCCCATCGAGCTGATCCTGCTGGCAGGAGTGGACGGGGGACAGACATAGGCCGATGGGAGTGTAGTGTCACATCGGCCTATGTCTGCCTGCACGCACACACCCGCACACATCGCACAGACACCGCGCACACCCGCAGACATCGCACAGACACCGCACACACCCCCAGACATTGCACAGACACCGCGCACACCCGCACACACTCGCAGACATCGCACAGACACATCGCACAGACACCGCGCACACATCTCACAGACACCGCCCACACCCGCAGACATCGCACAGACACCCCACACACACTCGCAGACACACGCACAGACACCCGCACACACCAATCATGACGGGTCTGGGAGGTGAGGCTGACCTGTGAGACCGTGGGAAAGTTCATGTGAGTTCATGCAATGCAGTCAAGCATGAACTCACATGAACCCTCTGAGGGCACCGCGGCGACTTCAAATGAACAGCTGATCGGCATCACCTGATACCTCAGCTGTTCATTTGAAATAACCGGCGGGAAAGCGCAGCACAGAACGGGAAAGCCGGCGGTGAAGTCTTTTCACTGCCGGCTTCCCCGCCCGGGTCCTTCGCTCCCCGCTCCTTTGTGCTGCACTCCCCGCCCGGTCCTAATTTACGATCGGGATGGGAGGTGGCGAGGGGAGCGGAGGATCGGGGTGGGAGGCTGCGGGGAAGCAGTATGGGGCTGTATGATTGTTTAAAAGCCGGCGGCTTTTTACCGCCCGCCGGCTTTTAAACAATCAGGAGAATTCTCCCACGCTGGGATGGCATTCTGATGACAGGCTGGATCTCAGCTGAGCTCTGCCATCCAGCTTGTCATCCTTCAGAGACACTGCAGAGCGCAGGCATTATGGGAACTTCCGATTCCGGTATTCGATATTGTAAAAGTATCGGAATTAAGTATCGGAATTCCGATACCGCGAATATCGGCCGATACCCGATATTACAGTATCGGAATGCTCAACACTACTTGTCACAGAAGCGATGCGAACTTCCCAGCTCCGGACACAGCGCAGCGCTTCTGTGACAAGTGAAAGCTGTCGGCACAGAAGCCCTGCGCTGTGTCCGGAGCTGGGAAGACACTGCGATGTGTCAGAAAAGTTCGCTAGGTTCTGTCTGTCTCCGCTGCTGGGAATATGCTGCGCTGTGTCCCAGGCCTGAGAAGACACAGCGCAGCGATGTGTCAGTTTCAGCACAGAAGCGCTGACTGTCTGGACCTACCGCCGCCGTATTTTAACTCCCTCCACCTTATATTAACTCCCACATGGCAGGGATACGGCCACGGCAGCTTATTAACACCCCCAGAGTATCCCCGCATGTCAATTTCTGAAAGTTCAAAAACATTACCGGCGTATAAGACGACCCCAGACTAGACAGAAGATTTTTCAGTCTTCAAAAGTCGTCTTATACGCCGGAATATACGGTAATAAAATATTTACAAAGATATGAAGGGTGTGCTCACTTTTGTGAGATACTGTAGCTCTCTGGTTTAAGGGCATAAAAAATGTAAATTTTTTACAAATAAATGCAAAAATTATTGACCTAAATTTACCTCTATCATGAAGTACAATATGTCACGAAAAAACAATCTCAGAATCACAGGGATAGGTTGAAGCGTTCCAGAGTTATTACCTCATAAAATTACACTGGTCAGAATTGAAATAATTGGCCTGGTCGGGAGGTTGAAAACAGGCTCTGGCGCAAAAGGGTTAAGCACTCACCCACTCTTGGGTATGACGTATTGTGGATTCCTTTTAGACTGGGGCAACCTTTTGTTACACATGTCCGTTTATATCCGCCGTCCTCAATTATTGTCTTACCACCACAGGTCGGACAGAATTTGTATCGATTGTGCCAGGCAAGGACAGATCGAGCTTGTGCCAGAATCCCTAAAAAAAAAGAAAGCAGATAATGGGGAAACATTAAAGTACAACATTACACACTTCTATTAAAAATAATACATACCGTATGTTTTATTAACCAACAACACAAGACCTTTTATATGTCAAAATGTACTAATAACTGAGGGTCCCACCCAAACTTGCCTGGCAGCTGCCGTGGCCTCAGTACTCGGTAGGCATCAATGGAGAGTACTGCAGACATGGGCAATCAACTCCATTTAGTCTGTGTCCAGATTATTATTATTATTTATTTATATAGCGCCATCGATTCCATGGTGCTGTACATAAGAAGGGGCTACATACCAAATACATATATCACTTACAGTAAACAAACTAACAATGATAGACTGGTACAGAGGGAAGAGGATCCTGCCCTTGCGGGCTTACATTCTACAGGAATGGGGAAGGAGACAGTAGGTTGGGGGGGGGTTGCAGTAGCTCTGGTGTTGTTGAGGTGGCAGCAAGCAAGGTCATGGCAGGCTGTAAGCTTGTTTGAAGAGATGGGTTTTCAGGTTCGGTCTGAAGGATCCAAGTGTGGCAGATAATCAGACGTGTTGAGGCAGAGAATTCCATAAGATGGGGGATATTCGGGAGAAATCTTGGAGGCGATTGGGCGAAGAATGAATAAGTGTGGAGGAGAGAAGGAGGTCTTGGGAGGACCTGAGATTAAATAAGGGAATGTATCGGGAGATTAGTTCAGAGATGTACGGAGGAGAGAGGTTATGGATGGCTTTGCAGGTCAGTGTTAGTAGTTTGAACTGGATACGCTGGGCAAATGGGAGTCAATGAAGGGATTTGCAAAGCGGGGTAGCAGAGGAGTAGCGAGGCGACAGATGAACCAGTCGCACACCAAAGTTAAGGATGGACTGGAGCGGTGCGAGAGTGTTAGCAGGTAGGCCACAGAGGAGGGTGTTGCAGTAGTCGATGTGGGAGATGAGGGCATGCACAAGCAGTTTAGTAGATTGAGGGTTGAGGAAAGGATAGATTCTGGAAATATTTTTGGATGTGGGGTTTGAAGGACAGAGTAGAGTCAAGGGTTACTCCGAGGCAGTGGATTGCCGGTACAGGGGAAAGTGTGATATCAATTATTGTGATAGAAAGATCAGGTGGGGAAGATATGCGATCTGTAGTAGGAGGCAGTGGTCAACTGTATCGAAAGCAGAGCACAGGTCAAGAAGAAGGAGTACAGAGAATTGTCTGTTAGCTTTGGCTATAAGTAAGTCATTGGTGCTTTTGGTAAGGGCAGTTTCGGTGGAATGGTGGGAGTGGAAACCGGATTGTCGTTTGTCGAACAGAGAGTTAGATGAGAAGTGGGAGGAAAGTTCAGCGTGAACGTGTTGCTCAAGTAGTTTGGAGACAAATGGGAGCAGCGATATGGGGCGGTAGCTGGACAAGGTTGTTGGGTCTAGGGATGGTTTTTGAGAATGGGCGTGATTGTGGCATGTTTGAAGGCAGCGGGGAAGGTACCAGAAGTTAGTGATAGGTTGAAGAGATGGGTTAGGGATGGGATGGGGTCGAGTGCACAAGTGGTGAGGTGTGATTTGGAGAGGAGACGAGTAAGGTCGTGAAGTTAGGAAGGGAGGTTATGGGGAAGGGCAATAGTGGGGAAAACAAAGGGGTTGTGGTGGTCGGACAGTAAAGACTTGCCATTTTTTGTCAACCTTGTTTTTGAAGTGTGTGGCAAACTCCGCAGTAGAGATGATGGAGGTTGGATGGGGCAGTGGAGGGCAGAGACCCCAATTCTCCCACAGTATATATTTTTCTATATCACTTTCTGGCCCCATCCATATACCACTAGGGGAGCTTACTGTATAGTGCTATACATTGAACGCGATAACACACGTAGACAGAAATCATTTCTCTTTTTAAGTGAATGTGTAAATGAATTTCTCAATGCAAACTACATATTATTACCTTAGACATGATGAAAGGGCTCCCATTCATTCCCTTTAGCTCAGTATGGAAGTTATAGTTAAATCGCAGGCAAAGGTGGAGCAATTTTAGTAATGAACTGAAAGGACTACCATGAAAAGGTCTACTGACAAATGGCTAACTCCAACACATAATGGAACGTCCCACAAGACCCTACCCTTCATATTAGGAATAGAATTAATCACGTTCTGGAAACTCATGTGCACAAGGGTACCATCAATAAAGCACCCAAATATCTAACAAATCCACATTCTGTCACACCCATGTTTTACATGATCAGTTCCATAAATGTATTGATAAACCTCCTGAACTTCCTATTGTGGCACGCATTTCTTTATATAGACTGGATCTAAGACTCAATTAAATGTTTTGCTCGTTTTTTAAACACTAGACCTGAGCAATAGTCATGAGCGAACGTGCTTGGATAAGGGGAATTCGAGCACGCTCGGGTGCTAACAGACTATCTTCGGTGTGCTCGCAAAATAGGTTTGAGTTGTCGCGGCTGCATGTCTCACGGCTATTCGACAGCAGCAACTCATGCAGGGATTGCCTAACAAAGAGGCAATCTCTGTATGTGTTATGGCTGTCAAACAGCTGCGAGACATGCATCCAATACGGCTCAAGCCTATTTTTCGAGCATGCTGAAGATACTCTGTTAGCACCCAAGTGTGCTTGAATTCCTCTTATCCGAACACGTTCACGCATCACTACTGGGCAACAATCTAACTGAAAACATTACATGTTTCCTAGACACGCTGGTCACTAAGAAAGGACTGAGACAACTCAGCACTGTCCTGTAACCTGCACTCTAAACCCACAGATAGGAATAGTCTTCTACACCATTCAAGCTGCCACCCTAAATCCACTAAATACTCCCTGAAATGTTCCCAATTCCAACATATTTCAAGATAGTCTCAGATGAAACTCAAAAATCTTTAAGATTGAATTAGCTGACCACTGAATTCCTACAAAGCATATACCCAACACAACTTCTGAACAAAGACAAAGCTCAAATACTAATCATGACACCAGCACAATATCACACCATATCTTACTATACTCCAAAGCCACCCAGGGCTCCCTTCATTCAGACACCTGATCGTGCCAAGTATACAGAATGTTATACTCAAACATTGGCCACTACTTGGGAGCGCTTACCCCGCACCACAGATTACAAGAATTTTGCTACTATGTACCTGAAAAGACCACATAATATCAGGGATCATCTGGTGAGGGCTGACACTGGAAGCCTACATAAACCGAAACAACAGCTTTGAGGTAACAAATGGACTGCCACTTTATTTTTCAAGCCACAAATCAAACATCAGATTTGGAAAACCTGTCTCCCTATTCCCCATCACTTCCACAAGACAAACACTATGTTTAGCAACTAAAATACCAAGTGATCGAATGAGTCTCCAGACCAAGGACGGAGTGTAAAGGACCATATGACGCTACCCAAACAGAGAGAATAGAGAATCCTAATTGGATTTATTCATTACAAAACCTCACCCCTAAGAGTTTGATTTACCAATATGAATATGTTTTCATAACTCTATATATGCATTGTCATTTCCATTTTTTTCCTCAGATATGGTGAATTCTTCAAGAGAGGTTGAGGGGATAAGTACAGTAGCATATCTCATACACATTCCCACTAATAATGCAAATGCAGAAATGTGCCATCCCTTGACAGTTTCTCCACATTGTCTTACTTGTATCTCCCCCCCACATACTATCAGCATATAACATGCTACCCCTAGTCTGTGCCAGTCTCATTGATGCATTGCTACATGGCCAAGTCTGGTGAACTCCCTCCCACAGGTACTAACTGGACAGCTCCTCTTTGATACACCAGTGCCCCTCCTGCCGGCGTGAGTCGCCTGTAACTCATGTGATGTGTGGGGGTTCTACTTACTCAGGTGCATGTTCCCTTAAATGTCCATGTTGGTTTATTTAGTCATAAACCCGGCAAAAGCAAAAAGAAACACAAACAGCCTATAGTTCAGGCAAAGACAAAGTAAAGAGTCCTTAAGGCAAAGTCTCTGGTTAACCAGTCCTGTGGGCACACAGGCTGAGTAGCTTCCAGTCCACTGGCTCAGTCGGGAAACCACAACACATAGGAGGCCTTCTCCCTCCAAACACACAGGCCATGTGCCAAACAACGGCCTCCGTTTTATATACTAACCACACCAAATGGTGAGGTATGTGGGTAGCTAGACCCGCCCATCTCTCAAACTACCCGTAACCCGGTCCCAGGTGCACCAAACAGTCCTCTTAATGCTTATGTGCACTAGAGAAACACTCCGGGTTACATCACAGTGACCAGCCATCTCTGTGATACATACCTCCCATCAACTAGGTGTCCATTAGCCACCTTACAGATGATACACTTCAGTTTCAGTACACCTCACAGAACTCCCTTCCCCTATGTCATGCGCCACACTGGGCATCAAAAACAGCTCCATTCCGTAGTTCATCTCACTTTTGCCCCAAACTGGAGGAAAACCACATCTATTAGCATAACAAACACCACCCCCATACTTTTTATGCTGTCTTTTGCAGATTTACACTAACCTAGTATTATTTTACATGAAACTTATAGAACGGTCATAAAAAGTATACTTTTTTTCTGGGGTATTCATGTGTATTCCTTATTATAGTGGCAAAATTATACTTTAAATATCATCAAGCCTACTGGAGTAATTCTTCACCCATACCATGATATATATTTGATGGTTTATTGCTTAATATATTAAATATGATGCTGCTGTAAATAGAATTGTACAGTTATGCATACATTGTATTTATAGATTATATTTAATATTTCATGTCTCAATTTTCACACCATCATACTGTAATTCCTTTTTTTTATTATTTTAATTTTAGCTACATTGGGATAAAAACCTTGGGGGTGTTTTTTTTTATCAATTGTGGAGTGTGCAGCGTACTTCTATATACTGTTCCTGGATTAATTCTGACCTCTGCGGGCCAGAGGATTACACGGCTTCCTGCTCAACTATTGCCTCTGACTACATTTTCTTTTTTCCAGGTGTATAAATATGAATAAAAAAGTTGGTATAAGTAATAAATATCAAATTACACTTTTTTTTGGTCTATGGAGGTATTCATTGTAATACATCGAAATGGCTGCTGTCTAGTTACACTGACTGGAAACTGTCCTAAAATATTAATATTACAGGTGCCTGTGAGCATGTGCAGTAGGAAACTTTGCAGCTGTGACCTGGAGATAACCTGTTTCATGTACTTAAAGCTATTTCCAGGTCGACAGGGTGGACAGTAGTGTGAGCAGTCTCTTCTTACATCAGCACTCCGGATATCTCCAGTATTAGACCAGAAAGACATGTGTGACGCTGAATCACTTCTCCGGGGCAAGCCGTGAGCCAGGGAAGTCAAGGATTTTGAGGTCAAGAGCCAGAAGGGTATGTCATAAATAGAGGGAAGAGACAAAGGCGTAGTTAGGTCACAGTCCGGGGTCAGAATTTCAAGGCCAGAGTGCGTCAAGGCTTAATGGGTCAAACATACAGGTAGTCAAAAGGCAAATCCAAGGTCCGGCAACAAAGATCAGAATATCAGAGTTCAGAGCAAACACACCAATGAGCTGAAAGCTACGACTAGCAATAGTCCCAGCATAGCCAGCCAGCTAAATAGCCAAGCAATCACCCAGAAAGAGGGACACCTGGAGGATTTCCAGAAGGACCGGAGTAATTGGGCTGCAAGGTACACAAAACTGACAGCCCAGCACGCCTCCGCATACTATAGGATGGACGAGCTGTCACTCATAATGCTGACAGCCTGGCATGCCCCTGCAATCCATAGGACAGTTGAGCTGTCACTCACTGTATCCCTTGGACACAGTAAGCGGCGGGATTGTGCAACATGGAGGACAGAAGTGTGAGCCTCTTCTTTCCTATACACATCTGGTATCTTCATTATTAAATCAGATAGACAAGAGTTGACAGCGGTGTGAGCAGCTTCTTCTTACCTTAGTACTTTTGGTATCACCAATATTAGATCAAAATTTCCATTGCCTGCATATCGTCCTGCACATGAAGGGATGGGGTGAAGTTTCCTAACGCATATGATCACAGGTCCTATTACCACTCTAGGACAGGTTTCTATTAGTGTAACAAGGCAGTGGTCATTTTGTATTACTGTGATTACCTCTCTAGACAAAACTATGTATGGTAAAGATATTTAGGAATTTATTTACATGAACATTTTCTTTTTTTAAGTCTAGAATCTCTGATAATCCAACTCCCATTGATACCAGAATAATGAAATATCACAGCCCATACTGTTTTGCTATGTAGAAAATGTAAAATTTATAGTTATTAACCCCCTTATACCTGCTTCTGTGCTGATCAGCTGCAGCAGGGCCGGCATTGGCGGCTGAAGAAAATAGCAGCCTTCAAATTTTCTCTCAAAATGATCTGTAGATAAATTTTCCACATTGAGGGCAAACCAGGCCACCAGTCTGTCCTCCTGTTCTGCTGAAAATGGATTATTTAATTGGGTTTCCACTCCAAGAAATATTAATGAGACCTCATCGGGCCTTGACAAGAATTCCTTCACATCATCATGCTGAAGTCTGCAGAGCTTGATTTCTGGCTCTTGTGCACTATCTTTTGTACCAATTAGCGATACGAGAGGACATAGGTTGGAGAAAATGATGTACACTGAACTGGCATGTGTGTGCTTGGCTTTTAACCAGTTAGTGTCTGTCCGTTTATCACTGCTTCTGTCCAGAAATGTGTTGCTGAAATAATTCTCATGCTCCTCTTTAGCGTCTGACAAGAAATGAGGCTTCGCTCCACCTTTTGCATTCGAGAGCAAGTTGACAATGTGCTTGTGACCCCAAAACCTGGCTATATCTAAAGCAGTCTGTCGGGACTTGTTCACTAATGTCTTGTCACACCTAAAAATAAACAAATGATGAGATGCAGATACATTTTTAATAGCTTCTTATGATGAGGATAAGACAGTAAGACAGCAAACCTTAGCTAATATCACATATGTTAGCAGTGAAGAGCATCTGTCCCTGTTTTTCATAGGCAATCAATCATATATTATGATATAGTTTAATAAGAGATTTAAAAAGTGTCAGAAAGCCATTTTTCTGGAAAAGAAAAAGAAGCAAAACCTATAAAAGCTACAATCATACTGTCCCGCTGAATCCGGGACTAGTGCCCTAAACTCCAAATGTACTAATAGTGAGAATGTGCGACCACCGCTCCCATAGACAGTGAATAGGGCAGTGCTCACTACTGCTTCATTTACAGAGTGGACTTTAGAACCTTTATTCCAGTGATCCCAATGGTCAACCACCCAGCAATCGTACATTATCACCTATCCTGGGGGTATATATGTTATTTATAGAACAACCCCTTTTAGAGAAAAAAAGTTTTAAAGCTTTGACTTTTCTTGAATGAATGAATCAATAGCAGAGCTGGAGACAGGCAGCTGAGGCCATCTGAGCAAAAACTGTATATGTGACCCATGCATGAAATCTATTACACAATAGAAAACTGGTAACAGCTTGCCTACTAGTAGGAGAGCCTACAACTAAATGGTCTTTAATGTGCCTGGGACATAGCGAGGTGAAATACTAGAGTTAAGGACCATCCTGATTGGGTACACTTTGTCGTGGTGGGGTGGCTTTTACTCTTTTTGATCAAAATAGTGTCAACTAAGTACCCTATGTTATTTACACCTTCTATTACTATTTACTTACTGTTTGCTCAATGGTTTTATCCTAGTGTTAATGTGCACCTACACCAACATACCCATTGTTTGGTTTTGCTGTAGTTCCTTGTGCTTTGTACATATATCTGTAGAATGTAAGCTTGCCAGCAGGGACCTCACTCCTAATATAACTGTTTAAACTGTCTTACCATGTATTGAATTTATTGTCTGTACATGTCCCTGCTTAATTGTAAAGTGCAGAGGAATATGTTGGCACTATATAAATGAAAATTATTATTATTATAGTCCCCCCCCCTTTTTTTGGCAGGTGTCTGAACAGTCAGGTCTGGGTCTTGCTCTGCCCCTGTCCATTTTGAGGCCTGCTGGCACATAGCGAGTTGACATACTAGAGCTTAGGGACCATCCTGATTGGGTACACCTTGGTTTTTATGGTTTATTTTTATCAGAAAAATGTCAACAAAAGTATCTAATGTTATTTATATGTAATATTGCTATTTCTTTTATTTACGGTCAGGGAATTTTCTCATTGTTTTTATCCTTGGTTTTGTCAATTGAAGTCTTGCAGTTCCCTATACAGTGGGTGGCTGGAAGTGCTGCTGTGCCAAAAAATTCAAACCTCAAGCAATTAAGAATCGTGGTGGTGTATCCTAGCATTATGCCATCACTTTCGGAAATGAAAAACGTATGAATTGAATAGCATGTTCCAGGCTTACACGCCTATGAAGGGATTGTGGTACATAAAACACATATACAGTAATTCTATAGGATTTTAGAGACTTTACACTAGCCATATATAATTTCATGCAAGTAGGGGGCAAACTGGTGAAAAGTCATGCCTTCATACACCAACTAGGGGAGGGGGCAGGTCCGCGCTCTTCTGTGAGTGCTTCTAAGTTACTAAGGAAGGACAAGGGAATAAAGTGTAATTACTTGGAAATTGGGGTAACTCCCTGTCGAAGGAATGAGGTGCGCATGTACTGATTCTTGTAGAATGCTGAGGAAAAGCGAGTGGCAGGAGAATAAGCTACACAATTTTACAGTTACAGTGTATGTGTGTATAAATTATATATGATGTGTAATGTCAGGTTCACAGATCTCCATGTGCAGTGCATTGGCGGACAGCTCTGGCCTGATGGACAATGTATTGGGACTTTTATTAGAATGGACGGCTGCAACATTTCACTGTAAGACCAGATGTCTTTTTGTAGTGAACAGTATATTAAAAAAATCTTCACACAATATAACTGAATGCCCAGCCTCCGTTTTTTCTCTCCCTACGACACGCTTTACCCTCTTCTCTTCTCCATACTGGAGCATTCACGCTTTACACATGGTACCTCTGTGTACTTTCCTATAGCATCAGTTTAGAGAACATTTTCTCTAGAATCTTTACTTAATTTTCAATATTCGCTTTACTGTCTCTTCCATTACAGAGCGGCAGATAACAATTTCAACTACGTCTCAAGACTCTAAATTGCCTACATTTGTGTAAAGGACACAGATAAGTAAGGCTTAGTCATTTTAGCTGTGAAATTCAAACTCTGATATAATTGAAATATGTCACACTTGGTGTCCTGGAGCACCGATGCTGAGATCTTCTAATGTAAACTATTCAGTGTAAATTAAGGCTGTGGAGCTGCAAGTTGAAAAGTAGAATAGACTGATTTTCTTCTATAATTGTATTAAGAAGCCGGCATGAAGCAAATATAAAAGAAAGATATGTGTAATTACCCTTTCTCCAAAAGCATCTTCACTACATCAAAGTGGCCATTCCTGGCTGCGTACATAAGAGCACTCCATCCATTTTCAGTGGTTTCATTAATGATGGAGGATGAATGACTTAGAAGAGCAAACAGCTTAGTAGTATCGCCCAGAGCACAGAAGTTGTGCAGCTGAGAAACCATTTCTTTCCTGGGATTTTGCATTTCTGAAAGGCAGTGAAATAGAGGCATTAAAACGGAGCACAATTTATCCCTTAGGTTTACAGTACAGATCACCCTATACAATGTAAGAGAAGTCACATACGGTAATATTGTCAGATGGGATATCACAATTCAAGTGACAGCAATATGAATGAATAAGCAATATTAATTACTGTGTGACAAAACCTTCCTACTGTTGTACATGCGGCTCCTGTAAATTGCTGCTTCTGTATTTCTCATTCGGTGTGTGACTTCTTGATCTTGGAAAGAAGGGCAGCAAAAAGGAAAAACATCAAGGACATAGTGACATTCTGCTGGAAGTACAGGAATTGGACTGCAGGGGACCGGGGCAAAGTTATTGTCTCTGATGAAGCCCCCTTCTGATGGTTTGGAACATCTGTAAGTATGATTGACCAGAGAAGAAAAGGTGTGCCATGCCAACAGTATAGCATTATACCATTCACGTGTGGGAGCTTTTCATCCAACGGAATGGGCTCACTCAGAATTTTGCCTAAAAACACTGCCATGATCAAAAAATGGTATCAAAATATCCTCCAAGAGTAACATCTCCCAACAATCCAGGAGCAATTTGGTGATAAACAATGCTTTTTTCCAGCATGATAAAGCACCATGTCACTGGGCAAAACTGATAACTAAGTAGATCGGTGAACAAAATACTGAAATTTTGGGTCCAAGGCAAGGAAACTTCCCAGATCTCAATCCCATAGACAACCTGTGGTCAATCCTCAAAATGTGGGTGGCCAAATAAAAAGTCGAAAATTGTGATAAACTCCAAGTACTGAGTAGGTGAGAATGGATTACCGTCAGTCTGGATTTGTCCCATAGCCTACATCCCATATCAGTATTCGGTCAGTACTTTTTCTCAGGAGTGGGAGCCAAAACCAGATGAGGAACAAGAGGAAAGGTATAATAGAAACAAGTCACCAATTCTGCACTTATCTCCCACTCCTGGTTTTGGCTTACAAATACTGATGAAAAACACCGACCAAATATTGATAGTGGAGCTGTAGCCAGAAGCTTATATCCAGATGAAGAGGAAATTGCAGAAGTCTTGAAAAATAAGGGACAACGTTGTAAACATTGAGTATTTATATACATTTGTTGTATTTGTCCAAGAAAGTTTTATAATTGTATTTCTGTAACTATAGAAACATCTGACTAAAAGTAATCTACAAACACTGAAGTAGCAAACTTTGTGAAAACCAAAATTTGCGTTAATCTCTAAACGTTTGGCCAGGACTGTACATACAGTATTTGATGAGGCATGGAAGCCCTCCATGTGTTATGAGTACAGCCTTATCCACCGTTACGACCTCAGTGGATGCCATGTGCCTCAAAATAAATTATTGCTCTGCAGCTCATTGGGGAATTTTTATCAATGTATCACTTATCATACTTTTACGGTAAAATTACAGTGAAAAGGATTATTCAGGATAAATACGATATGTATCAAGGCTTTTATCATTTTTTTTCTGACACCTTTGATGTGTCAAAATAGAAAAGGCATGAAAGGCAGCACTTTTCCACATGGTAAAAGACATATGTACTCTATGGATGAAACTGCTGCAAGCCACATTAACAGACCTGAATAGGATTGATTATAGGGCCAATATAAACCCATGTTATAATCAGAATATTTCAAAAAGCAATTTCAAAAAGTTGATGAAATTCCAGCACCTGCAGTAAAAATGTCATTCTTCTTTATTCAATCATGGTTAAAAAGATACATGTACAGCGGTCACAAGCAACACCACAAAAGCACCGCAACTTCTATAGTGGGAGTGACCGGGTACTGGAAATCCACCCCCTATTCTAATATATAGGGGTGGAGCTGAAGTAACCGGTCACGGCCACTATGGATTTGACGGAGCTGCTGTTTTCGGCCACCACATAGCTGGTGCCACATTCCAACAAGGAGGTAATGATGGCCTATCCCGAGGATAGGCCATCAATGAAAAAGCACTGGCCAACATTTTTAAGGGTGGACACACCCGAAAAGCATAGGTTTTGCTTATGACCATGGCATATGGCTAAATGTGTTTTTAACCATGATTGAATAAACGAATGGCCAATGTGTTCCTTTTGTCACTTCATGCATTCATGCATAGTTGAATGGGAAGATAAGGTACATTTATGTGTATCTACAGCTTTTCTGCAGCAACGTCTGCATGTAACAAGCAGATTAAGCTGTGGATTGTGTTTCGTATTTGCCTCAGATTTTACCTTTTCCATTGTAAAGGGTGAAATCCATGCAGGATTCTGCAAAAGGAATTTACATGTTTTAAAATCCGCAATGCAGGTCAATTTCTGTGCAGATAATTTCAGCAAGGTATAGATGAGATTTGTTGAAATCTCATTTATTTAGCTAGTAGTGTATTGCTCTGGGGATTTTCTGCACCAGATAGGCAACATGTGAACTTACGTTAAAGTTCCCAATGACTTCTGCGTAGAACCACTTTGGTGCAATTTGATCAATCAGGCATGATGTCACCCAATTGTTTTTCAGATTTCAAGAACTTATGAGAAACATGAGGCGGTCAAACTAACAGTACAAGTGAGGACGTGATATCAATCTCCTTCTCCACCATTCATTTACCAATGATTATTCAATGACTTTGTATGAAGTATCCTGTTTACTAAGAATACCAGAATTAATGTATATTTAAAGGGAACCTGCATCAGGATTAACCCCTAGAAAGTAGTGACCCATCACATGACTCAATGACGTCACCGCAGGTCCTTCACAACAGCGCGAGCATTGCAAGAGAACGGAAGCAGCAGAGATGACACCGGGAAGACACCGGAAGGTGAGTATAATCTTTTTTTTTTATTTTTTACCATTCTTATTCTTTTTTTTTTAACTATTACTTGGTCACACTATATAAATCCCTGCCGGTTGCATGGATTTATATAGTGTGACCAAGTTGTCAAGCACTTTTCCAAGTGATGCTAAAATCGCTTGGAAAAGAACTTGATAACCCAGATGCAGAAATGCATGCAAAAACGCTTGACAAACGCTTCTACCTGGCGGGAAAAACGCATGTAAAATCCGCATGTGTTTTTCCTGCCAAGGAGAAGCGTAAAAAATATGCAGCATTTCTGCATCGTGGGCACTTAGCCTAAGGCAGTGTGCCCACGATGCGCTTTTGGTGCGTATTTGCAGCGCGTAAACGCTCCAGAAACGCATTGCATACCTTATCCCATGATTTCCTATTACATTCTGCAAGTTCTGTGCACATGGTCCGTATTTTTTCTGCGCAGATTTTACTCGCAGAAAAAATACGGACATGACCAATTCTTGTGCGTTTCTGCATGCGTATTTGCCTATACAATGCATTGGAAAAACGCATGGCAAATACGCGTCAAAAACGCATGTAAAAACAGCATGCGTTTTTCTGCCAAGGAGATGCAGAAATGCTCAGGAAAATTTCTGCTTCATTTCTGCATCGTGGGCACTAAGCCTTAGGCCACATTCACTATTTGGTCAGTATTTTACATCAGGAGTAGAACAATCAGAGGAAAAGTATAATAGAAACACGTCACCACTTCTGTATTTTTCACCCACTCCTGGTTTTGGCTTACATATACTGATGTAAAATACTCATCAAATTCTCAACATGTGTAAGTGGCCTAAACTGACATACCAGAGTGTGCGGAGAGAGCAGGGATGAGGTAAAGAGGGACGGTTTTGTCTCCTCCTCCATGCTATTCTCACACATGCCAGGATATGGGTTACACTGCTGTGAGCGTGCTCCCCACACACAGTGCAAATGATTGACAGTGGATTAGTCCGGTGATCGCAGGTTAGTCGTGCAGGAACAATTAAACAATTTTTTTACCCTTCTACGCTTCGGGCGAATACATGCATCATTAAGGACTATATTAGAAGGCTGGTAGAGAGCTCCTAACACCATCTAGTGGTGGAGCGCGGTCATGTAATTCATTCTTCCCAAACCCCGGGCATCATGGATCAGAGCCTGGCCGTATGATTGCAGCCAGATGTATTTTTCGCTGGGCATTTCAAAAACATAGGCAGACAATAGGAGACCCCAGAAATAGATGAGGCTAATCCGGCACGGCCCTAGGAAGCTTTCCCAGCACTGCTCCAGGTGACTGACAGATCTCTCCTGTGTGTGTACATCAGGAGAGAACTGGCAATCACTTAGAGGTGTGCTCGGAAAAGCTGGCTTGGGGGGGCACTTTACTAGTCTTGTCTGTGGCTATGGTCCTTGTTTACACAATGGGTCAATTCATGCAGGTGTCTATGACAGTTTTCTGGAGTGAAACACTTTCATTTGTCACAATTTTTTGTACTAAGTGACAGTTACGCAAAAATGTTGTGACGTTTTCAAGTCAGCCCCGGCCAGTTTCTCCAAAATGGGTGGAACATGGACACCTGAGTCATTCAAATTTAAGTTACTTTAGTGATATAAATTTCACCAGTCATGTACCCTAGTCCCTGATTAGACCACATTTTTGTCAGAGGTGCACGCCAGCTAAGAGATGCACCTCATTAAGAGGCGTGTGCCTCTTAATGAATTAGGTGCATTGTACTCCAGTGAGCCCGTTCCTTAGAATGGCATGCGAGACACTGGTCTTAATAAATCATCCCCTCAATGCCCTGGCGTTTCAGAAAAAAATGTACCTGGCTGCAGTTGTACAGTCAGGCCTATGGCTTGGGCAGCAAGAACAGGTTCCCTTTAATCCTTCAAAAACAAGATAATCACTTCAATAATTCAATCCAAATGTGTTACTATTAACATTAGAATTACTTTTCTACAATATGTAGGACTACAGAAAATGTCTCATCACTTTCCAGCAAACTGAATGCTCTCTACAGACACAGGCTGTTATCAAACTGTCTATATGTTCTGTCCTAAAAAATCCATGGGGTAAGTTAGGAAATGTTATGCAGCTACAGTGCCTTGAAAAAGTATTCATACCCCATGATTTTTTCCCACATTTTCTCATGTTACACCCATAAACGTAAATGTATTTTGTTGGGATTTTATGTGATCTTCCAACACAAAGTAGCAAATATTTGTGAAGTGTAAAGGAAATGATACATGGTTTTCTAAATATTTTAAGAATATAAATCGGAAAATTGTGATGTGCATTTGTATTCAGCCTCCTGTAAGTCTGATACTCTAAAATAAAATGCTGATAGACCAATTGCCTCCAGACATCATATAATTAGTAAATTGAGTTCACCTGTGTGTAAATTATTCTCAGTATAACTACAGCTGTTTTGTGAAGGCCTCAGAGGTTTGTTGGAGAACATTAGGCATCAAACAGCATCATGAAAACCAAGGAACACACCAGACAGGTCAGGGATAAAGTTGTAGAAAAAAGTAAAGCAGGGTTAGGTCATAAAAAAATAGCCCAAGCTCTGAATACCTCACAGAGCATTCTTCAATCCATCATTAGAAAATGGAAGGAGTATGGCGCAACTGCAAACCTACCAAGACATGGCCGTCCACCTAACCTGACATCCCAAGCAACGAGAGCACTAATTAGAGAAGCAGCAAAGAGGTCCACTGTCAACCCGGAGGAGCAGAGATCCACAGCTCAGGTGGGAGAATCTGTCTGCAAAACAACTATTTGTCTTATACTCCACAAATCTGGCCTCTATGGAAGAGTGGCAAGAAGAAAGACATTTTGAAAACAAGCCATAAGAAGTCCGATCTGCAGTTTGCAAAAGCCATGTAAGGGACACAGCTAGTGTATGGAAGAAGATGCTCTGATCAGATGAGACCAAAGTAGAACGTTTCGGGCTAAATGAAAAACTGTATGTGTGGTGGAAAGCTAACACTGCACATCACCCTGAAGAGACAAACCCCACTGTCAATCATGGTAGTGGCAGCATCATGCTGTTGGGATGCTTTTCTTCAGCAGGGACATGGATCCTGGTCAGATTTGATGGAAAGATGGATGGAGAAAAATAAAAGGCAATCCTGGAGGAAAATCTGTAACAGATTGCAAAAGACTGGAGCATAGGTTAAACTCGAGAGGACAATGACCCTAAACATACTGTCAGAGCTATAATGGAATGATTTAGAGCAAAGTATATTCATGTGTGTGAACAGCCCAGTCAAAGTCCAGACCTAAACCCCAATGAGAATCTGTGCTGAAACTTGAAAATTGCTGTTCAGACATTCACTGAGCTACAGCTAGTTTACAAAGAAGAACGGGCAGAAATTTTAGCCTCTAGATGTGCAAAGCTGGTAGAGACATACCCCAAAAGACCTGCAGCAGTAATTGCAGAGAAAGGTGGTCCTACGAAGCATTGACTCAGGGGGGCTATAATAATAATAATTTTTATTTCTATAGTACCAACATATTCCACAGCACTTTATAAATGCACGTCACAATTTTCAGATTTTTATTTTTAAATATTTTGAAAACCATGTATCATTTCCTTTACACTTCAAAAATATTTGCTACTTTGTGTTAGCTTATCACATAAAAGCCTAATAAAATACATTTAAAGGGCATGTCCACTACTATTGAAAATAGGCCAATGTATTTTTATGATGAAAATAAGTTTCTTTGTAAATACCTTGAGCTGGTGTTACTGCCTTTGCGCGGCAGCATCACTGGCCGCTCACAGGCATCACGTGACCCCCGTCTGCAGCCGGCTCTGACATCAGCTGATGTCACGACAAGTTCCAGATGCAGCCAGGGGTTTCTCTCTTCTGCGTTTCCCGCGGTGGCTGCTGGGCTGAGTAACCCCGCGTGTCAGACCCGGCATCCACCACGTCACTGATGTCACGCCTCAATTGAGGTGACATCAGAGGGGGGTCAAGTGATGCTTGTGAGCGGCCAGTGATAGCGCCGCCGCTCACAGGCAGTAACACCAGCGCCAGGTATTTACAAAGACACTTATTTTCATCATAAAAATGCATTGGCTTATTTCCAATAGTGGAGGACAACCCCTTTAAGTTTGTGGGGCAATGATGTGAAAACGTTCACAGGGTATGAATACAGTAAGGTGACCACTTGTGATAATAGCATTATATTAGTGAATTATAAGGGAATTCTTTAATATAGCTTTAAAGGGCATCTGTCAGGAGGATTAAGCTCTTAAGTTGTTTACATGGGCATGCAGGTCAGATACCTTGATATCAGCGATGCAATGTGTTGTTGTGAAGGAATCTATATATTTCTTATATGTAAATGAGCTGTTAAGATCTATGGGCCAGACACAGATCTCCCTGAGAATCTGCCTCCAGAGCTTAAGTTAAATCAAAGGGGAGCTACCAGGGAGACATGTAATGGCTGACAGTCTGCTCTCATAATCATGCACAGATCTACAGCTAGATCTAACACAGTTCCACAGAAGTGAACTTTGTCTCATTACAATTATATTTGCGGCTGCCGTCTTCTCAGAGTTTCAGCTTTCATATCACAGGCAGCCAGTGTGGGGGAGGGGCAGTCCAGCAGAGATGACAGCACTGGGAGAAGATAACTGCAAATGTACATGTGGTTGTAATAAGACAAACACATAAGAAGGTGCAACTCTGTTGTGCAGGTTATAATCAGGCACAGCTCTGCAGCACAGCTGACAGCCTTATGGGAGAACAGCTGCTACAAATGTTTGCAATGATGGAAACTTTAATTCTGCTGTACTGTGAGCTCTGTTCTCACTGCAGAGCTGTGTGTGATTATGAAAGCAAAGTGGCAGTCCTATATGTTTCACACTGGTGACACCCCCTTTTAGGCCAAGTGCCCAGGATGCAGAAATGCTGCAGATTTTTTCCGCATCTCCCTGGCAGGAAAAACTCACGAGGATTTTACATGTGTTTTTCCTGCCAGGTAGAAGCGTCTGTCAAGCGTTTTCGCATGCGGGTTGTAAAGCGCTTTTCCAAGCGATTTTAGCATCACTTGGAAAGTGCTTGACAACTTGGTCACACTATATAAATCCATGCAAGCAAGTAATAGTTAAAAAAAAGAATAAAAATGGTAAAAAATAAAAAAAACCCATTATATTCACCTTCCGATGTCCCACGGTCTTTTCTCCGATGCGTCTGGTCTCTTGTACGGCTCTTGGTGATGTAAAAGGACCTTTCATGACGTCATTTAGTCATGTGACAGGTCACGCGACCGCCAACATCAGCGGTCGCGTGACCTGTCACATGAGTAAATGACGTCATGAAAGGTCCTTTTACACCATCGCAAGCCGCCGGGGAGCCAGGACGCATCATACAGGAGACCAGGGAACATTGGAAGGTGAGTATAATGTTTATTTTTTATTTTAAATTCTTTTTTTTTTTTTACAGGTACTATGGTACCCGGGTCTGGAGGAGAGTCTCCTCTTCTCCAGACCCGGGTACCATCCGCACATTGAATTGCTTAATATCCACATGTGCACATGTAGTCATGCGAATATTAAGCGATTCAATGCAAGTCAATGGCGGCAATTACGCTGCGTGTCCGCAAAATTAATAGACATGCTGCGTATTTTTCTGCAATGATAATCCACAGCGGAAATTTCCGCAGCATGTGCACAGCATCTTGGGGCCCGTATTACCAAGTGTTTTTTAAGCGTTTTCGCTGCAGAAATTCCGCGGCAAAACCGCTTGAAAAACGCATAGTGGGCACGCAGCCTCATTCAACATAAGCTCTGGGAGCCGATTCTCATGCAGATCAGTGTATGGCCCATAGCACCAAACATTACATATAAAAAAAACGTGGATTTCTGTGGAATAAGATATCGGATCGCAGATATGAAGGTGTCATATTATTCAGCTTCCTATGAGCTACATGTCCATATAGATGACTTAGGAGGGTTGATCGTACTGACAGATTCCCTTTAAAGATTGCTTTATAGATAGGTTGCATGGCTTATTTCTAGCACAGGACTGATATTTACCTGTGCAGCAATGTATTACTGATTACATGCATCGCATGTGCTGCTTTGTATAACACAATCTATAATATAACGGGAGATGCGTGTCTCTGTCTGAAGCCTTTATAGACTGCACAAGAGCAACACGCCTGCACAGTCTGGCTCCAGACAGAAGCACGCATGGAGCCGTTACAGGTAAGAGGAGTGTATGGCGCCAGAGATCAAGGTATGCGTAGACACTGAACGCATACCACGATCTTCGGCGCTATACTTACATACTTACTTGACCGGGAGGAGCGTTGCCGCGGTGCGTCTCTTCTCGCCGGAGACCGGGGGCGGAGTGAAGGCGTCGAAATCGGCGCCACACTTCTCCGGCAGAACAGGACACAGCAGGGCTGGAGCACAGGGAAGAAAGGTGAGTATAAGTGTTTATTTTTTTTTGTATGTGTGCAGCGTGAAAGGGATGAGGGGCCCACACATACCAGGATTGGGGGATGAGGGGGCCACACATACCAGGATTAGGGGATGAGGGGGCCACACATACCAGGATTGCGGGATGAGGGGTACCACGCATACCAGGATTGGGGGATGAGGGGTACCACGCATACCAGGATTGGGGGATGAGGGGTACCACGCATACCAGGATTGGGGGATGAGGGGTACCACGCATACCAGGATTGGGGGATGAGGGGTACCACGCATACCAGGATTGGGGGATGAGGGGTACCACACATACAAGGATTGGCGGATGAGGGGTACCACGCATACCAGGACTGGGGGATGAGGGGTACCACGTATACCAGGATTGGGGGATGAGGGGTACCACGTATACAAGGATTGGGGGATGAGGGGTACCACGCATACAAGGATTGCGGGATGAGGGGTACCACGCATACCAAGATTGCGGGATGAGGGGGTACCACGCATACCAGGATTGCGGGATGAGGGGGTACCACGCATACCAGGATTGCGGGATGAGGGGGTACCACGCATACCAGGATAGGGATGAGGGCAGCACAAATACCAGGATGGGGGCAGCACAAATACCAGCATGGGAGACCATATACCAATAAAAATGCTCGCCACCCGGGCGTAGAACGGGCTCAATAGCTAGTACATATATATGCTACATTGCATTACATGTTTACATATCTATACTATAATCAGCCAAGCGTCCCTCTGTCTGAAGCCTCTATAGACTGGGCATGCGCGATGCGCAGTCTGGCTCCAGACAGAAGAACGCATGAAGCCGTTACAGGTAAGAGGAGTGTATGGCGCCGGAGATCGCGGTATGCGTAGACACTGAACGCCTACTGCGATCTCCGGCGCCATACTTACCTGACCGGGAGGAGCGTTGCCGCAACGCCTCTCTTCTGGTCGGAGACCGGGGGCGGAGTGAAGGCGTCGGAATCGGCGCTATCTGGCGCCATTTTACTCAAGACACATTTACATTGTGTCTTCACCAAATTGGCGCCTGACAGCGCGGTGCTCCGGCGCCGCACTCCTCCCCCGGCCTCCGGCAGAAGAGGACACAGCAGCACTGGAGCACAGGGAAGAAAGGTGAGTATAAGTGTTTATTTTTTTGTATGTGTGCAGCGTGAAAGGGATGAGGGGTGCCATACATACCAGGATTTGGGGGATGAGGGGGCCACACATACCAGGATTGGGGGATGAGGGGTACAATACATACCAGGATTGGGGGATGAGGGGTACCATACATACCAGGATTGGGGGATGAGGGGTACCATACATACCAGGATTAGTGGGTGAAGGGACCATGCATACCAGGATTGAGGGATGAGGGGGCCACGTATACCAGGATTGGTGGATGAGGGGTACCATACATACCAGGATTGGGGGATCAGGAGGGGCTATGCATACCAGCATTGGGGGTGAGGAGACCACACATATCAGGATTGGGGGATGAGGGGTGCCACGCATACCAGGATTGGGGGTGAGGAGACCACACATACCAGGATTGGGGGATGAGGGATGCCATGCATAGCTGGATTGAGGGAAAAGGGGTGCCATGCATACCAGGATTGAGGGAAGAGGGGTGCCATGCATACCAGGATTGAGGGGTAACATGCATACCAGGATTAGGGTTGGTGGGGTGCCATGCATACCAAGATTGGGGATGAGGGGTGCCATGCATACCAGGATTGGGGGAAGAGGGGTGCCATGCATACCAGGATTGGGGGATGAGGGGTACCACGCATACCAGGATTAGGGGGTGAGGGGTACCATGCATACCAGGATTGGGGGGTACCACGCATACCAGGATTGGGGGGTGGGGGGTACCACGCATACCAGGATTGGGGTATGAGGTGTGCCACGCATACCAGGATTGGGGGATGAGGGGTACCACGCATACCAGGATTGGGGGATGAGGGGTACCACACATACCAGGATTGGGGATGGGGGGTACCACGCATATGAGGATTGGGGATGGGGGGTACCACGCATACCAGGATTGGGGGTTGAGGGGTACCACGCATACCAGGATTGGGGGATGAGGGGTACCACGCATACCAGGATTGGGGGATGATGGGCTACCACGCATACGAGGATTGGGGATGGGGGGTACCACGCATACCAGGATTGGGGGATGAGGGGTACCACGCATACCAGGATTGGGGGATGAGGGGTACCACGCATACCAGGATTGGGGGATGAGGGGTACCACGCATACCAGGATTGGGGGATGATGGGCTACCACGCATACCAGGATTGGGGGATGAGGGGTACCACACATACCAGGATTGGGGGATGATGGGCTACCACGCATACCAGGACTGGGGGATGATGGGCTACCACGCATACCAGGATTGGGGGATGAGGGGTACCACGCATACCAGGATTGGGGGATGAGGGGTACCACGCATACCAGGATTGGGGGATGAGGGGTACCACGCATACCAGGATTGAGGGAAGAGGGGTTCCATGCATACCAGGATTGGGGTTGGTGGAGTGCCATGCATACCAAGATTGGGGATGAGGGGTGCCATGCATACCAGGATTGGGGGAAGAGGGGTGCCATGCATACCAGGATTGGGGGAAGAGGGGTGCCATGCATACCAGGATTGGGGGAAGAGGGGTACCATGCATACCAGGATTGAGGGGTGAGGGGTGCCATGCATACCAGGATTGAGGGGTGAGGGGTGCCATGCATACCAGGATTGAGGGGTGAGGGGTACCATGCATACCAGGATTGAGGGGTGAGGGGTACCATGCATACCAGGATAGGGATCTGGGGGGCCCATGCATACCAGGTTTTGGATGAGGGGCCATGCATACCAGGATGAGGGGTACCATGTATACCAGGATAGGGATGAGGGGTACCATGCACACCAGGATTGAGGGTGAGTGGTGCCATGCGTACCAGGACTGGGGGTGAGGGGTGCCATGCGTACCAGGATTAAGGGTGAGGGGGTGCTGCATTATGTTACATATAGCGCTGTATTGTACCACATGTACTATATGTTATTTGGGTTCTATTGCATTACTGTGTGTGTTACTTGTGCTATATTGTGCTCCATGCCCTACATGTTATACTGCTACAATGTAATCTGTTTACATTATCATGTTAGCCTACTGGGTAGAACCACAACTCCCAGAAAAGACTGAAAGGCTTGTCCGGCCTTCTCCCTTCCTGGGTCCGTACATATAGGCGGGCAGGCAGTGGTGCCAGGCTCCGGAGGCGGCAGATACCTGAGTGTTGGAGGCAGCGGGCACTGCAGGGCAGAGGGCACTCACAGGCTGCAGGAGGATCACTGGGAAATCCTTTACTTCCTGCTACCGTCCATCTCCTAATAGCAGCGCACTATGAGCAGAGCTGTGCTTACTGCCGTATGAGGACTCATTTGTAAGGTGGCCACTGTTATTTGTAAGGTTGTCACTGTTAGGGCCCTAGGACTTTTTTTCTGGCTCACTGGGTCACCTGAATCTTTCATTGTTCTGTCAATGTAATCAAGTTAAATAGAATTGGGAGAAGAGAATCTCAGGACCCTGTGGTTTAGCAGCCACGTCTTTGGCCCTAGCCCGTGGTTGCTGGACTAGAGAAGCCCCTTCTACCTGTGACATCCTCTCTTCTGATCAAGGCGACACCGACACCATAGGTACATATGATAACACGGGGGGCAGGACTTTTTAATATATAATTTAGCATATAATTTATCACAAGCGCATGTTGTAAGCGGACACTAACAGTTCTTTTTTACATTTTTGAACATATTAACTTATTTTTGTACACTGTTCTTTAATCCCGCTAGGAAATTTAATCACAACTGATAATATGCTGAATACTTCTGTAAAAAACCTGACAGGCGTCCTATTAGGCACCGCCCCAGGGGTACAAGATGGCAGCCATAGGGGCCTTTGTATAGCAAGCACCATACGATTGCATGGCAGCGGGTCTGATGGGTGGCAGTCTAATTTTGCCTGGAATCTTTCAAAAAAATTGGAACATTACTGGAGACAGTTTGCATATTTCCCAGAGGAGCATTGCGGTTTAAGTCTCCTCACCTTAGTATGTCAGGCGTGTCAAGTCACTCTCCACAAGGAGAAACGTTACCCCTTGGATCCCGGAACATTACTGGCAAACTTTTAGCAATAAAGCAACCAGACCTCACAAGGGATGCTGGCATTAAATGTTTCAGTACATGACACCACCAATGATTTTGGCATTGACCCCAATCACTCTGTAGAACTTCAGGCCTTCTGCTATTATCCTTCTCACCAGAGTAATTAAAATGAAAGGGTTTTCACAGCATTTAAAAATAATTTGACAGCAACATATGCAGTAAAATAACAAAAAACTATACTCACTTTAACAGTCAGAAGGTCCGTGTGAGAAAACTAGCCAGTTCATTCAGAAAACTAGCGCAGCTCCGGAGAATTCCTGGAGACGTGTTTTTAGGAAACACTTGAAACTGTGAATACCCCGGGATTAACTGGATTGTGAGGGATTGAGCATCCTAGAAAACAGCACAAGAAAAGTGTTACAGATGGGAGTGTGAGGTTCGGATTATAGGAGATGTCAGTATTAGGTCATTAGTAGAACGGAGAGCACGAGTAGAATTGCAAATCTGGAGATATCATTTTAGCATGGAAATACACCTTGACATCTAACGGCATGACACCATGTATTTCTATGCAGCTGTCATGCTCGGGTCAGGAGAGCTGTCGGCCAGTCCGAGCATTTCGATGCAATCGTCGCCCATGTTATATGGCCGTCTGACTGCTCCCTAAAAGGAGCCAAAGAATCTTTTTGTTCAGGAAGTGAGCTATGGAGACAATTGTTACAAACCTTTAGTGTGACTAGATGTTAGCTGTGGACGAACAACGTGTCACCTGGAGTCATTGTGTAAAGAAAGTGCACTAGATGTCCCAGCTTGAGGACAGTAATCTGCATCAAAAGACCAGGAGGAAAGCAAGGTTACGAAGCCCAGGAGTGACGAGGAAGATAGCAGTGCTGACCGTAGTAGTTAGTAACCGTGATGGCAGACATTTCACTGCATCAGTCTACATCCCTACTACTGCTACTGTAAGCCGTGGGCCCGGGTGGGCTCTCCAGAATACACTAAAGCCGTGGACTAGGAAAGCAGTAAACACTAAACTTGTCAAATGAACTTTTACTGTTAAACTCAGACTGAGTGCTCTTCCACCAACCAACAAAATGTAACAGGTAATTCACAAACACCCGGTCAGAACTGACCGAGACCACTGTGCTGCGTCACTCAGTAGGCATGGAAATGTTGACAATGTTACTGTAATTTACCTAGCTGTGCACCTGCTTAGTGTGGCTACCGGGAATTTACCTGGAAAACAGGAACAATCAAATGAATGCCAGGGGTGGCTTATTGGTGATGCAGCACTGAAGCTTCCAAACTTAACGAAATGACTCTAAACTAATTAGGTAGAACCCAGTTATTGAATTATACACCGTCGTGTTCACTTTAAGGACCATGTGAGTACAATTATTATTATTATTATTTATTATTATAGCGCCATTTATTCCATGGCACTTTACATGTGAAGAAGGGGTATACATACAAGAACAATTACAATAATCTTGAACACAATGTGACGGCGACTGGTACAGGAGGAGCGAGGACCCTGCCCGCGAGGGCTCACTGTCTACAAGGGGTGGGTGTGGATACAGTAGGTGAGGGTAGAGCTGGTCGTGCAGCATTATTTGTGGAGTGGTGGTTACTGCAGGTTGTAGGCTTGTCAGAAGAGGTGGGTCTTCAGGCTCTTTTTGAAGGTTTCCACGGTTGACGAGAGTCTGATGTGTTGGGGTAGAGAGTTCGAGAGTAGAGGGGAAGCACAGAAGAAATCTTGTATGCGATTGTGGGAGGAGGAGATTAGATGGGAGTAGAGAAGGAGATCTTGTGAGGATCGGAGGTTGCGTGCGGGTATGTAGCGGGAGACTAGGTCAGAGATATATGGAGGAGACAGGTTGTGAATGGCTTTGTATGTCATGGTTAGGGTTTTGAACTGGAGTCTCTGGGCAATGGGGAGCCAGTGAAGAGATTGACAGAGAGGAGAGGCCGGGGAATAGCGGGGGGACAGGTGGATTAGTCGGGCAGCAGAATTTAGGATGGATTGGAGGGGTGCAAGAGTGTTGGAAGGGAGGCCACAGAGCAGGAGGTTGCAGTAGTCAAGGCAGGAGATGATGAGGGCGTGCACTAGTGTTTTTGCAGATTCATGGTTGAGGAATGTGCGGATCCGGGAGATATTTTTGAGTTGGAGTCGGCAGGAAGTGGAAAGGGCTTGGATATGTGGTTTGAAGGAGAGTTCAGAGTCCAGGGTTACCCCAAGGCAGCAAGCTTGATGGACTGGGGAGAGTGGGCAGCCATTGACTATGATGGATAGATCAGTTGGGGGGGTTGAATGAGATGGCCGGAAAGATGATGAATTCTGTTTTGTCCATGTTAAGTTTTAGAAATCTAGCAGAGAAGAAGGATGAAATAGCAGACAGACATTGTGGGATTTTGGTTAGTAAGGAGGTGATATCAGGTCCAGAGAAGTAGATTTGTGTGTCGTCAGCATAGAGGTGATACTGAAAGCTGTGAGACTCTATGAGCTGTCCCAGGCCTAAGGTGTAGATGGAGAAGAGCAGGGGTCCTAGAACTGAACCTTGGGGGACACCGACAGATAGGGGGCGAGATGAGGAGGTGGTGTGTGAGTGGGAGACACTGAATGTCCGGTCTGTTAGGTATGAGGAGATCCAGGATAGGGCCAAGTCTGTGATGCCGAGAGATGAGAGAGTTTTTAGTAAGAGGGAATGGTCCACTGTGTTGAAGGCAGATGACAGGTCTAGGAGGAGGAGGACAGAATACTGTCGCTTAGATTTAGTGGTTGGTAGGTCATTGGTAACTTTGGTCAGTGCAGTTTCAGTAGAATGGTGCGGTCGGAAACCAGATTGTAGGCGGTCGAAGAGGGAGCAGGAGGAGAGGTGGGAGGACAGCTCAGAATGGACGTGTTGTTCCAGTAGTTTTGAGGCATAGGGGAGAAGTGATATGGGGCGATAGCTAGACAGAGAGGATGGGTCAAGGGAGGGCTTTTTGAGGATGGGTGTGGTTGAGGCATGTTTGAAGCATGAGGGGAAGACACCAGTTGTTAATGACAGGTTGAAGAGGTGGGCTAGGGCTGCGATGAAGATAGTGGTAAGGTTTGGGATGAGGTGGGACGGGATTGGGTCAAGTTTACAGGTGGTGAGGTGTGATTTGGAGAGTAAAGAGGAAAGTTGATCATCCGTAATGGTGGAGAATGTGGTTTTGGAGGAGGAGGGTTGAGTAGGTGTGGGGAGGGGCTGTGGGGGCTTTAGGTAAAAGCTTTGTCTGATGGTGTCAATCTTCTATTTGAAGAATGAGGCAAAGTCTTCCGTTGAAATAAGAGGAGAGAATTAAAGGTGTTGAATAGTTGTACAATGAATACAATAGTTGTACAATGAATCGCTCCTCGGAACACCGCTGTATACTTTGGTAGATTCCTTTTTAATGCTCTGTAAGTCACTTGTGGTTCAGCAAGCTGAGTCTGATGGGCACTGATGCATTCATGTGCCTGTATCTGCCTGTCAGAATTTGGTGCCAAACTAACTAACTTACGCTCCTACAGTAATCCTTGCAGTGGGCCTGAACTCAGAACTTACCGACCTGTGTCTGGTCGCTGTGTCGTTGCAGAGATGAGCCCGTCTGGACGATGGCTGTTTAACCAAAGGATGCTAAGTCTCTAACCGGTGCGTTGCACCACAGCTGACTTGCTGGAGGGCCCTCAGGATGCGTCACGGATGTTGGATCCTGGGTATTTCGGCTCCATTACTTCCTGTGGACGTCGTCACTCCAAACTTTTTCCCTGCCAGTGAAACTGGAACAGGACGGTATCCTCTGCTACCCGGTGCGGTCTTTAACCCCCCTGGAACACGGATGGCGCTCGATGGAGATGTCACTCGTCCTCCTCCTTCCAGCTCTCCCAAGATGGCCACCGAACCAACCCCTTCCTGTCACTTCCTCCAAATTTCACTCCCTCTCTGGCCTGGGGCTCCGTCTGGCTCTGTCTAAATTCCAGTTCAACCCAGCAGAACAAAGTCCATTTAACATAGCTATTCTGTTGCCAGAGACTTGTGTTGTTTCTATTAGTGATGTGTCGGTCGCGAACGATCAGATACAAAGAGCCGGCTCCCTGCTGTGACTGATGGGAACTGGCACCCCAGTGAGAAACACTAACTTCTCTAAATCGATCTCACTGGGCGTAAAATCACAATGTTCGGCAGTCGTAACTCCAATCCCCGCCCACTCTTTGATTTAATTGTCTAATTGTGAGTGGGCAGAGTTTCATCATCTTAAATATGTGTTCACCTATAGTGAACACATATTTAATAGGGATCCATTTAGGATCCAAAAGAGCTGGCTCTTTTTGGTGAGTGGAGCCAGATCACCAAAAAGAGCCGGACTGCCCTTCACTAGTTTTTATGTCTCTTCATAGAATCTGTCACCCCCTGGGACCTATCAGACCTCTAATATGGGCATACAGGTGATAGAAATGTAAATCTATACTTACCTGTATGGCCCATAGTAGAGGTTTGGTTGCTTTGAAATGACTTTTTGGTCGTGGCCCGGGGGACAGGAAGAAATCCCCACCTACTTAATGAATTTCAATATCCCCCCCCCCCGTGCATGTCACAGTGCCCTGTGGTGTGCAGTCTTCTCTTCCAGATCCCACACCTACGCAAAGCACCTATAACGCAAGGCGCGCTTTTTTTTCCTCACGGCTATATTTTTTCCAGTAGTGATCTTTTACACAGGCGCCGGGGAGTCACTGTGACTTCCGCTCTAGTGACCTCCAGCGTGCGCAACAATAAGGTGCTGTACCCACTTCCTCCCGGCATCGTGATAGTTAGGAACCATATTGTATATGTGTGCGTGTATATATATATATATATATATATATATATATACATATATATGTGTATGTAGTCTGAGTGCAATCAGTTTTTCTTGTATGTGGAAAAGCGGGTGCGGCCCGATTTTTTTTTTTAAGGGATCCGCAGACTTGCATTGCAGATTTTATCCAATTCTCAGATCAAAATCGGATATATTTTAGATATTCCATAGGATATCAAAAGGTACGAGTGCTATCTGTGAGAATTATACCAGAAAATTGGCCGATTGAACAAGCCCGAAGAGTAAGAAACAAATAATAAACAAAATAATCTATACTTAACTCCCTAACCGGTGATGTTCCTCTCTACTCTTCACTGTGTCGTTGCCGGTTTCCTGGAATCAATATGTGACTTCTGCGGACAATCAGTAGCAGCAGTTTGGAAATGGAAAGGCTGCAGCCGATCAGCAGCCATCCCCTTGTTGGATGCCAAGAGACTGGCAGGGCACACAGTACAGACAAGCAGCGCCAGTCCGAGAGTTGAGTATTGTTTTTTTTTTTTTTTAAATCTCCTTGGGTCCATTAAAATGATTTGTTTTTAATAGTGGAGATCCCTTTTAACATGCATATAACATGTCTCTCAATGGGACATCCAAGCACAAAGGGCATTGGTATTTGGTGATCCGCTTAGATCTCTTGCCATAAAGTCATATTAAACTGTGTATCATGGCCTAGAGGCTATCAGGAACACAAGCACATCGCATAAAACTCTGTGTCTCATAAAGATGTGACTTTTCCAAACAGTGTTGCTTCAGTGCTCAGTAATAAAAGTCTTTCTTTCAAGTGATTGATTCCTTGAGAACACAACTTTTGGACAAGTCTATATAACTTTTTAAACACTCCAATGGGAGATTGTTTATCTCTGGTTCTGATACAATATAATACAGTATAACGCTGACAGAGATAAATAGAAAGAGAAATGTTCTTTCTATCAGAGTATCACAGTGCATTGTTGAAGGGCATTTCTTGGGTCCCTGCTGTATAAATGACAGTTTTGTGTCAGCCCTTTATTCTTGTGTGCCCCCGAGGCAATGGCAATGACAGGCCCTGCTGTCTCCCCATATGTCCTGATACATAAATAATGGCACATATCTTTACATATTGCACACTTAGCATAATATATGCCCCAAAAGTGCTGTTTAGTAACAATTCCATTATTATCATTTCTGCACAAAAAAAACTATTCCCATTTAGTATATATATATATATATTTCCACCGCAGTGGGAGAGTGGTGAAGACCTTACTCTGTCGATTTCACACTTATGACTAGTGTTGAGCGATACCTTCCGATATCAGGAAATATCGTATCGGATTGGATCGGGCCGATACCCAAAAAGTATCGGATATCGCCGATTCCGATACCGGAAACCAATGCAAGTCAATGGGACACAAATATCGGAATGAAAATAAACCCTTTCTTTCCTTGTAGGTTAATTCTACATGAAGGAAAACAACTAAGAATAATGTAGAATGACATGAAAAGCCGGCAATTCATCAGCGGCATTCACCGGTACCCGACAATTTACAACAGAAAGAATAGAGCTTCACACATAGATTAGATAGATAGAAACATGTCAGTCACATATATATGAAGTACAGTGACAGTGTTGCTTACTGTACTTGTCATTTAGTGTAAAGGATTTATTAAAAAAAATATTAGTGTTTTCGTGCACCGTCTCTTTAAAAAAGCCGGCCGGCAATTCAGCATCTGTACCCGACAATTTATAACAGACAGAATAGAGCTTCACACATAGATTAGATAGATAGAAACATGTCAGTCACATATATAAGAAGTACAGTGACAGTGTTGCTTACAGAACTTGTCATTTAGTGTAAAGGATTTATTTAAAAAAATAATAGTGTTTTCATGCACCGTCTCTTTAAGAAAGCCGGCCGGCATTTCAGCATCTGTACCCGACAATTTAGAATAGAAGGAATAGAGAATCACACATAGATTAGATAGATAGAAACATGTCAGTCACATATATATGAAGTACAGTGACAGTGTTGATTACTGTACTTGTCATTTAGTGTTAAAATAAAGGATTTATTTAAAAAAAAATTGGCGTGGGGTTCCCCTTAATTTTAGGCTCTAGCGGAGGTTAAGCAGACAGCTGGGGCAAATGTTTGAAGCCTGGGAAGGGGGTAATACCCACGGAGCTTCCCAGGCTACTAATATCAGCCCCCAGCTGAATACCTAGCCTTTACTAGCTATTAAAATGGGGGACCCCCCCAAAAAAATGACGTGGGGTCCCCCCTAATTTAATAGCTAGCAAAGGCTAGGCAGACAGCTGGGGGCTGATATTAATAGCCCAGGAAGGGAGCCATGAATATTGGCCCCCTCCCAGGCTAGAAACACCAGCCGTCAGCCGCCCCAGAAATGGCGCATCCATAGGATGCGCCAATTCTGGCACTTAGCCTCGCTCTTCCACGCTGCCCTGGTGCGGTGGCAGGGGGTAATAGGGTTGGGGTTGATGTCAGCTTATAATGCCAGCTGACATCAAGCCCAGGTTAGTAATGGAGAGGCGTCTATAAGACACCCCCATTACTAACCCCATAGTCAAAGTTAAAAGAAAACACAAACACCCAGAATAAAGTCCTTTAATTGAAATAAAGACACAATTCTTTATTGTTCTAAATTAAACCATACTTACCATCACGCCCATTCCAGCTGAAGCCAACGATCTCCTGCAATAAAAGAAAAATAATAAAGCAACCTCATCCTTACCTTTCGATGGTTCCCAGGACAGCTCCAGCTCTGCTACATCGAGATGACAGGCTGGACCGCAGCAGAAAGCTGCCATCCAGCCTGTCATCCCGCAGACACTGAGAAGGCAGGCATGCTTGCGCTCCTCAGTGTCTCTCTGTGACGTCATCCAGATGAGCCGAGTTCATGTCCAATGAACTCAGCTCACCTCATGCACGTCACTGACAGCGTGGGAAAATTCTCACGCTGAAGTGCTGAGTGCAGGAGAATTTTCCCACGCTGTCAGTGACGTACATGAAGTGAGCGGAGTTCATTGGACATGACCTCGGCTCATCTGGATGCCGTCACAGCCAGACACTGAGGAGTGGAAGTATGCCTGCGCTTCTCAGTGTCTGCGGGATGACAGGATGGATGGCAGCGTTCTGCTGCGGTCCAGCCTGTCATCTCGATGTAGCAGAGCTGAAGCTGTCGTGGGAGCCATGGAAAGGTAAGGATGAGGTTGCTTTATTATTTTACTTTTATTGCAGGAGATCGTTGGCTTCAGCTGGAATGGGCGTGGTGGTAAGTATGGTTTAATTTAGAACAATAAAGAATTGTGTGTTTATTTCAATTAAAGGACTTTTTTCTGGGTGTTGTGTTTTTTTAAATACTTTACTAGAAATTCATGGTGGTCATGTCTAATATTGGCATGACCCCATGAATTTTGGGCTTAGGGCCAGCTGATAATGCCAAGCTGGCCTTAACCCCTTTATTACCCAGTGAGCCACCGCACCAGGGCCCTGGATGAGTTGGGTACAGCGCCAGAAGATGGCGCTTCTATGAACGCGCCATTTTCTGGGGCGGCTGCGGACTGCAATTTGCAGCGGGGGTGGCCCAGAAAGCTTGGGTCTCCCTGCGCTGCGGATTCCAGCCCCCAGCTGCCTAGTTGTATCTGGCTGGGCACAAAAATAGGGCGAAGCCCCACGCATTTTTTTTTAAAATTATTTCATGAAATTCATGGAATAATTAAGAAAAAAAGGGCTTCCCTATATTGTTGTGTCCAACCAGGTACAAATAGGCAGCTGGTGGTTGGGGGCAGCCCATTCCTGCCTGCTGTACCTGGCTGGACACAAATATAGTGCGAAGCCCCACGTCAATTTTTTTTTAATTATTTCATGAAATAATTTTTTTAAAAAAGGGCTTCCCTATATTGTTGTGTCCGGCCAGGTACAAATAGGCAGCTGGTGGTTGGGGGCAGCCTGTTCCTGCCTGCTGTACCTGGCTGGACACAAATATAGGGCGAAGCCCCACGTCAATTTTTTTTAAAATAAGTCCTTTATTTTAACACTAAATGACATTTGAGGAGTTAATAAAGATGCAGTCCCTAAATTATTATTTATTTTTTAATTAATTTTTCCCAAAACTTTTGACGTGGGCTTCGCCATATTTTTGTATGCCAGCCAGGTACAGCATCCAGCTTCTATGAACGCGCCATTTTCCGGGGTGGCTGCGCACTGCAATTTTCAGCGGGGGGAGGGGGGGGGGCAGAAAGCTTGGGCCTCCCTGCGCTGCAGATTCCATCCCCCAGCTGCCTAGTTGTACCTGGCTGGACACAAAAATAGGGAGAAGCTTCACGTATTTTTTTTTTTTAATTATTTCATGAAATTCATGAAATAATTAAGAAAAAAAGGGCTTCCCTATATTGTTGTGTCCAACCAGGTACAAATAGGCAGCTGGTGGTTGGGGGCAGCCCGTTCCTGCCTGCTGTACCTGGCTGGACACAAATATAGTGCGAAGCCCCACGTCAATTTTTTTTAAATCATTTCAGGAAATTCATGAAATAATTTAAAAAAATTGATGTGGGGCTTCGCCCTATATTTGTGTCCAGTCAGGTACAGCAGGCAGGAACGGGCTGCCCCCAACCACCAGCAGCCTATTTGTACCTAGCCGGACACAACAATATAGGGAAGCCCTTTTTTTCTGAATTATTCCATGAATTTCATGAATTTAAAAAAAAAAAAACGTGGAGCTTCGCCCTATTTTTGTGTCCAGCCAGGTACAACTAGGCAGCTGGGGGCTGGAATCTGCAGCGCAGGGAGGCCCAAGCTTTCTGGGCCCCACCCGCTGCAAATTGCAGTCCGCAGCCGCCCCGGAAAATGGCGCGTTCATAGAAGCGCCATCTTCTGGCGCTGTACCCAACTCATCCAGGGCCCTGATGCGGTGGCTCACTGGGTAATAAAGGGGTTAAGGCCAGCTTGGCATTATCAGCTGGCCCTAAGCCCGAAATTCATGGGGTCACGCCAATATTAGACATGACCACCATGAATTTCTAGTAAAGTATTTAAAAAAAACACAAACACCCAGAAAAAAGTCCTTTAATTGAAATAAACACACAATTCTTTATTGTTCTAAATTAAACCATACTTACCATCACGCCCATTCCAGCTGAAGCCAACGATCTCCTGCAATAAAAGAAAAATAATAAAGCAACCTCATCCTTACCTTTCCATGGCTCCCACGACGGCTCCAGCTCTGCTACATCGAGATGACAGGCTGGACCGCAGCAGAACGCTGCCATCCAGCCTGTCATCCCGCAGACACTGAGAAGCGCAGGCATACTTCCACTCCTCAGTGTCTGGCTGTGACGGCATCCAGATGAGCCGACAATGAACTCGGCTCACCTCATGTACGTCACTGACAGCGTGGGAGAATTCTCCTGCACTCAGCGCTTCAGCGTGAGAATTTTCCCACGCTGTCAGTGACGTGCATGAGGTGAGGTCATGTCCCATGAACTCGGCGCACCTCATGCACGTCACTGACAGCGTGGGAGAATTCTCACGCTGAAGCGCTGAGTGCAGGAGAATTTTCCCACGCTGTCAGTGACGTGCATGAGGTGAGCTGAGTTCATTGGACATGACCTCGGCTCATCTGGATGACGTCACAGAAAGACACTGAGGAGCGCAAGCATGCCTGCGCTTCTCAGTGTCCGCGGGATGACAGGCTGGATGGCAGCGTTCTGCTGCGGTCCAGCCTGTCATCTCGATGTAGCAGAGCTGAAGCTGTCCTGGGAACCATGGAAAGGTAAGGATGAGGTTGCTTTATTATTTTACTTTTATTGCAGGAGATCGTTGGCTTCAGCTGGAATGGGTGTGGCGGTAAGTATGGTTTAATTTAGAACAATAAAGAATTGTGTCTTTATTTCAATTAAAGGACTTTTTTCTGGGTGTTTGTGTTTTTTTTAAATACTTTACTAGAAATTCATGGCGGTCATGTCTAATATTGGCGTGACCCCATGAATTTCGGGCTTAGGGCCAGCTGATAATGCCAAGCTGGCCTTAACCCCTTTATTACCCAGTGAGCCACCGCACCAGGGCCCTGGATGAGTTGGGTACAGCGCCAGAAGATGGCGCTTCTATGAACGCGCCATTTTCCGGGGCGGCTGCGGACTGCAATTTGCAGCGGGTGGGACCCAGAAAGCTTGGGTCTCCCTGCGCTGCAGATTCCAGCCCCCAGCTGCCTAGTTGTACCTGGCTGGACACAAAAATAGGGCGAAGCGCCACACATTTTTTTTTTTAATTATTTCATGAAATTCATGGAATAATTAAGAAAAAAAGGGCTTCCCTATATTGTTGTGTCCGGCTAGGTACAAATAGGCAGCTGGTGGTTGGGGGCAGCCCGTTCCTGCCTGCTGTACCTGGCTGGACACAATTATAGGGCGAAGCCCCACATAATTTTTTTTTAATTATTTCATGAATTTCCTGAAATAATTAAAAAAAAATTGACGTGGGGCTTCACACTATATTTGTGTCCAGCCAGGTACAGCAGGCAGGAACGGGCTGCCCCCAACCACCAGCTGCCTATTTGTACCTAGCCGGACACAACAATATAGGGAAGCCCTTTTTTTCTTAATTATTCCATGAATTTCATGAAATAATTAAAAAAAAAAAAACGTGGAGCTTCTCCCTATTTTTGTGTCCAGCCAGGTACAACTAGGCAGCTGGGGGATGGAATCTGCAGCGCAGGGAGGCCCAAGCTTTTTGCCCTCCCCCCCCGCGCTGAAAATTGCAGTCCGCGGCCGCCCCGGAAAATGGCGCGTTCATAGAAGCTGGATGCTGTACCTGGCTGGCATACAAAAATATGGCGAAGCCCACGTCAAAAGTTTTGGGAAAAATTTATTAAAAAATAAATAATAATTTAGGGACTGCATCTTTATTAAGTCCTCAAATGTCATTTAGTGTTAAAATAAAGGATTTATTTAAAAAAAAAATGGCGTGGGATCCCCCATAATTTTAGTCTCTAGCGGAGGTTAAGCAGACGGCTGGGGCAGATGTTTGAAGCCTGGGAAGGGGGTAAAACCCACGGAGCTTCCCAGGCTACTAATATCAGCCCCCAGCTGAATACCTAGCCTTTACTAGCTATTAAAATGGGGGACCCCCCAAAAAAAAATGACGTGGGGTCCCCTCTATTTTAATAGCTAGCAAAGGCTAGGCAGACAGCTGGGGGCTGATATTAATAGCTCAGGAAGGGTGCCATGAATATTGGCCCCCTCCCAGGCTAGAAACACCAGCCGTCAGCCGCCCCAGAAATGGCGCATCCATAGGATGCGCCAATTCTGGCACTTAGCCTCGCTCTTCCACGCTGCCCTGGTGCGGTGGCAGGGGGTAATAGTGGTGGGGTTCATGTCAGCGCCAGCTGCCATGAAGCCCAGGTTAGTAATGATGGCCGTCTATATGACACCCCCATTACTAACCTACAAAGTGTTAAAAAGAAAAAACACACTACACCCAGAAAAAAATAATTTATTTGAAATAAAACACACCATTTTATTTAATTCTTAGTTTACTAAAAAAAAATAGTTACCTGTCCACGTTCCTGCGCTGATCTCCCATGCACAGCTGTCACATCTGGAGATGGTGACAGCTGTGCATGGCTGCTGTAAGCTCACGCTGCCGGGAACACGTCCGCTCCCGGCAGCGGGAGCCACTGACTGAGGTCACCGGAGTGCATTCAGGCAGCGCAGCTCCGGAGACCTCCTTTACGGCAGTGCTGTACCGTGGGAATTTCTCACGATACAGCAGTGCCGTAAAGGAGCTAACCGGAGCAGCGCTGCCTGAACTCCGGTGAACCCTTACGGCCCCGTCATTCTAGCGGCGGCAGCGGTTCAGAGCGGTCACATTCTATGTGGCTGCTCTGAACTGGAGATCTTCGTGGGACACTCGTGAACTACTACGGAGGGGTAAGGATAAGGTTGTGGTTTATTATTTTATATTTTATTACAGGAGATCGATGGCTTCGGGGAATTAGGTGTCTTGGTGAGTATAGGTGTAGTTTTTTATTTTTTACTTTATTTTAGGTGGCGATCGGCGGGGACAGGTAATGTATGAACTAATTTCTTTTAGGTAACCACTGGCCACCAATGACATGTATCTAACATTTATTGGGGCACAGTAGGGCAATTTATATAGCAGGATCAGGCTGATGGGAACTACTGCTCCCATCGAGCTGATCCTGCTGGCAGGAGTGGACGGGGGACAGACATAGGCCGATGGGAGTAGTAGTGTCACATCGGCCTATGTCTGCCTGCACGCACACACCCGCACACACACCCGCACACACACACCCCGCACACACACACACCCCGCGCACACACACACCCCGCACACACACACACACCCCGCACACACACACACACCCCGCACACACACACACCCCGCGCACACACACACCCCGCACACACACACACACCCCGCACACACACACACACCCCGCACACACACACACCCCGCACACACACACACACCCCGCGCACACACACACCCCGCACACACACACACACCCCGCACACACACACACCCCGCACACACTAATCATGACGGGTCGGGAGGTGAGGCTGACCTGTGCGGCCGTGGGAAAGTTGATGTGAGTTCATGCAGTCAAGCATGAACTCACATGAACCCTCTGAGGGCACCGCGGCTAATTCAAATGAACAGCTGATCGGCATCACCTGATACCTCAGCTGTTCATTTGAAATAACCGGCGGGAAAGCGCAGCACAGAACGGGAAAGCCGGCGGTGAAGTCTTTTCACTGCCGGCTTCCCCGCCCGGGTCCTTCGCTCCTTGGTGCTGCGCTCCCCGCCCGGTCCTAATTTACGATCGGGATGGGAGGTGGCGAGGGGAGCGGAGGATCGGGGAGGGAGGCTGCGGGGAAGCAGTATGGGGCTGCGTGATTGTTTAAAAGCCGGCGGCTTTTTACCGCGCGCCGGCTTTTAAACAATCAGGAGAATTCTCCCACGCTGGGATGGCATTCTGATGACAAGCTGGATCGCAGCTGAGCGCTGCCATCCAGCTTGTCATCCTTCAGAGACACTGCAGAGCGCAGGCATTATGGGAACTTCCGATTCCGGTATTCGATATTATAAAAGTATCGGAATTAAGTATCGGAATTCCGATACAGTGAATATCGGCCGATACCCGATATTTCAGTATCGGAATGCTCAACACTACTTATGACATTAAATGTCCGAGTATGGACCACGATGCTCAGATTGGTGGCGGATAACCTGACTTGAACTCAATAGCCTGAATTATGCCTATGAGGCTTGATGAGTTCGGTTCAGGACACCCCCGACCAGTCCAGACATTGCAGCTCATGCTCAGACAGTGCATGACAAGCTTGTGAAAATGGCCTAAACATCAAAGGACCAGCCTTAAGCTCTAGGCAATGTTCACTGAGTGGCTAGCAAGTTTTCTTCTAGGAGTGCACAGTGGTGAGAACCCAGCAAGCAGAAGTAGCAGCTGCTGGCGGCATTGCCTATGCAGAGCACAGAGCTGCAATCAAGATGACTTTTAGCATGATGCTGCGCTCTGCATAGGCAGCAACAACAAAAAAACAACACTCTCAGTGAGTGCTTTGTCATCTTAGTCGCTAAATATGTTTAACCTCTTTCTTCGATATGACTTGCATTTATTTGTAGAAAAAACCCTGAAATTTGGCAAAAATTTAGAAAATTTTGCAATTTTCAAACTTTGAATTGTTATGCCCAGAAATCATAGAGATATGTCACACAAAATAGTTAATAAATAACAACATTTCCCACATGTCTACTTTATATCAGAACAATTTTGGAAAAAAAAAATTGTTAGGAAGTTATAAGGGTTAAAAGTGTACCAACGATTTCTTTTTTCTCCAACAAAACATTTTTTTTAGGGACCACATCACATTTGAAGTGACTTTGAGGTGTCTATATGACAGAAAATACCCAAAAAGTGACACCATTCCAAAAACTGCACCCCTTAAGGTGCTCAAAACCACATTCAAGAAGTTTATTAACCCTTCAGGTGCTTCACAGGAACTGACGCAATGAGGAAGAAAAAAATTAACATTTAACTTTTTTCACAAAAAATTTAATTTAGACCCATTTTTTTTTATTTTCACAAGGTTAACAGATAAAAATGGACCCCAAAATATATTGTGCAATTTCTCCTGAGAATTCTGATACCCAGTATGTGGCGGAAAACCATTGTTTGGGCGCACGGCAGGCGTCGGAAGGGAAGGAGCGCCATTTGACTTTTTAAATTCAAAATTTGCTGGAATAATTAGCGAACGCCATGTCACATTTGGAGAGTTTCTGATCTGCCTAAACAGTGGAAACCCCCCACAAGTGACCCCATTTTGAAAACTAGACCCCTCAATGAACTTATCTAGATGTGTGGGGAGCACTTTGAACCCCCAAGTGCTTCACAGAAGTTTATAACATAGAGTCGTGAAAATAAAAAAATCTCAAAAATTTTCTTTTAGCCCCAAATTTTTTATTTTCACAAGGGTAACAGGAGAAAATGGACCTCTCATTTTGCTGTGCAATTTCTCCTGAGTACGACAATACCCTACATGTAATTGGGAACTACTTTTAGGCACAGTGCAAAGATCAGTAAGGAAGGAGCACCATATTATAGTGCAGATTTTACTATTGTGGTTTGAGGGTGCCATGACCCACAGGGAGAGCCCCTGAGGTGACAGAATAGTAGATTCCCCCCATAAATGACCCATTTTACAAACTACACCACTCAATGAGTTCATCTAGGGGTGCAGTGATCATATTGACACCACAGGTGGGTCACAGAATTTTAGACCATTGGGCAGTGAGGAAAAAATAATTTCATTTTTACTGCAAAAATTTTGTTTTAGCCCCAGATTTTACATTTTCACACTGGGATAATGGATAAAAATGGCACCAAAATTTGTCCCATAATTTCTACTGTACAGTAATGCTTGGCCACACGTCGACACTCGGGAGGGACGGAGCGCTATTTGCCTCATGGATCGAAGATTTTCCTAGAATATTTTGCGGACTCCATATATAAAGCCCCTAATTGCTAGAAGAGCAGAATCCCCCCTCATTGACCCCATTTTGGAAATTATACCCCTGACAAACATGTGGACTCTAAATGTGGTTTAGACACACTGCAGTGCTCAGAAGGGAGGGGGAATTTGGATTTGGGAGTACAGAATTTGCTGAATTTATTTTGGGGGGCGAGGAGCCATTTTGCTTTTCCAGAGCCTTTATACTACCAGTAACGTGGAAGCCCCCTATATTTCCATTAACACATGACAGACCAGAGTAGGGGGTTTTATGTGAAGCTTTTATTGGGAACATTTTACATAACATTTGATCACATTTATACGGCGCTCTACGCTGAGCACTTACTTTGGGGTTTCCATCTAAATCTCAGAATGACGTGATTCAGATGAAACCCCTGAGGGTCCATTCCATATAATGAGATGAGGCAGCAGAGTTACTCTGGACTCCGTCTGGCCTCTGTTCAGCGTTGTCCTTCTTTTCAGAGGTGCACAAAATTGTGGCTAACCGCGTTTTTATCTATGCCTAAAAAGATGGACACCTCCAAATCATAGGTCAGACGGCATCCACAGTGCCTCCATCTGCCTCATTACAGGGAATCTTCCGTCAGGGGTTCCTTCTGAATCACATATTTCAGAGATTTACACGGAAACCCCGGTGTAAGCGCTCAGCGTAGAGCGCAGGATAAATGTGCGCCGAGCCTTACTGAGATCTTTGGGAGGCAGAATAAACAAATCAGCAGCAGGTAAAGAATTGGTTTAATTTATCTTTTACGCTGTTCCTCGTGCAGTATAAAAGTGATTAGGCAACTTTATTGTTCGGGTTGGTGCGATTACAGCGATGCCAGATTCATATCGGGTTTTTATGATTGACAGCTGTCACTCACTAAAAGATGCTTTTTTTTGCAAAAACTAATGTTTGCATCGCCATATTTAGAGAGCTATAATTTTTCCATATTTTGGCCGACCGAGTCATGTAAGGGCTTGTTTTTTGCAGGACAAGTTGAAGTTTTTATTGGTACATTTTCGGGCAAATTTAATTTTTTGATTGCTTTCTATTCTGAATTTTGTGAGGCAGAATTAACAAAAACTAACAATTCAGTAATTATTTTTTTTTTGTGTGGCAAAATTGATAAGGCAGCTTTATTCTTCGGGTCAGTACGTTTACAGTGGTACCACATTCATGTAATTTTTTTTATGTTTTTGCGCTTTTACATAATAAAAACTTTTATAGAAAAAATAATTATATTTGCATCGCTTTATTCTGAGCTCTATAATTTTTAATTTTTCGGTTGATGGAGCTGTATGGCGGCTTGATTTTTTCCGGACAAGATGACGTTTTCATCGGTACCATTTTTATTTACATCTGTCTTTTTGATCGCGTTTTATCCCACTTTTTTCCAGCGGTATGATGAAAAGGCATAGTTTCCCATGTGTTTTTTTTTTACGCTGTTCACTGAAGGGGTTAACTAGTGTGAAAACATTTATAGCTCTGGTCATTACGGATGCGGCGATACCAAATATGTGTACTTTTTTTGTTTATTTTTATTTTTTTTTCATAAAAATCTGTCATTATTACTGTAATATATTTTATTATTTTTTAACATTTTTTTTAAGATTTTTACAATTTTTTTTTTACTTTTTTTAAACTTTTTTACTTAGTCTCACTATGGGACTTTTTTCACTTTTTTCACAGGTATAATGTATACCATGGCATTGGTCGGGCCCCATGGCAACAGTCACCATGGAAACGGTCGGTTCCCCGCGATGACGTTGCGGGGGCGCCGACCTGACGGGAGCTCCCTCTGCCTGTCTCCTGAACGCTGAAATCGCGCTCGAGCGCAGCATTCAGGGGGTTAAAAGCCAGAGGCGGGGCTGACACCGATCCTAGCTGTTTAGAGCCGGAGCTCAGCCACTGGCAGCGCTGAGCTCCGGCACTGATCGGGCAGGAGAGGATGAAATTTCAGCTTCTCCTGCGCGATCATGCTGTGATCGGTCAGTCAGACTGACTGACCGATCGCCGCTATCTGGGTGCAGGGACCGCCGGCATGGGTCCCTGCACTTCTTCTCGTGCCACTCAGCTGTCTGTGACAGCTGTCGGCACTGACCTGTCACTGCGTCTTTACACGCAGTGACAGTTTAAAGTCATGACTTGGATAACCTGTCATGGTGCTCGAACTTACATCAAGCCATGACGGGTTATCCCCGTCATCGGGCGTTAAGGGGTTAATGCAGCAGCCTATGACAAATTCATCTCAACTGCTGCATTCTGCATAGGCAGTAACTGAGACGACGAAGGCTGCACAGCTCCCTGCCTTTGCTATCACTTATATTTTTGTCAAAGTAAAGGCAGAAATCTGGCATAAACATTTTAAAAATAATAATCTTAAAAATAATTTTGCGTATTACTTTCCATTTTCGGTCAGCTACACCAATATGGGTGTGACAAGGGGTGGGGCTTGGTTGGGGTGGGGCATGGTCATGCCCATCTAGCAAATTCTTCATAAGTTATGCCACTAAAGTGTTGTAACTAAATTGGCGTAAATTTCTGGCGATAGCACACCCAGGTAGTATATGTGCCTGATTCATGAATTTGGTCAGTGTACTGCAGCAAGTGCTTCATTAAGACTGGCATACAATACTAATTTTCCCCTTCTCCCATGACAGCACCACCTGAGAGAAGGTATCCGCCCACCAAGGACAGGAACCTACTGAATAAAAAGGCGATACCTCTCTTTTGCATCAGTTTTGGTTCCTGTCCTTGATGGGAGCCTCTCTAGGTGGTGCCTCGCCTACCTGATCGTGGGGTCTGGAGCGTGGATCCCGGGATCGATGGAGGCCGTGAAGACGCAGCAGATGGGACCTCTGTTCTCAGCCCCATCTTGCTGGTGCCTGGGTCTGCGTGCGGGGGTGGGGCGCCTTCCGGGGTCCTCTCCGGCGTGCGCCGGTTCCTGCGGCCGGGGCTGTGCACGCACGGAGGTCCGTGGCTGGGCGCGCCGGCATACAGGCCTTCTGGGTCTGCGCACGCGCGGGGTAGCGTCGCGCCCTGGCACGAGTGCGCCGGAAGCCCGGGTCTGCGCATGCGCGGGGTGCGATCACCATAACGCATCCCCGTTCGCAAGCGCGCCGGGAGTCGCTGGGTCTGTGCACGCTGGCTAAGAGATAATGAGAAAAAAAAAGAGAGGGAGAGAGCACGCTGCCCCCGGAAGAGGAGGCAAGGGAGGTGGACCCCCCATATGCTTTAAAAAGATGGGAAGCAGTCAAAATGGCGGTGTCTGCATCCCCGTCATCATGAGTGAGGAGCCGCTGTCACCTGGGCAGCAGCTGTCACCGCCGCAGCAGGAGGAACAGCAGTAGCCACAGGCGCCTAAACAGCGCAAACAGCTCAAGCAAATTGTGAGACAACCAGAGCAACGGGAGTCTTCCCATTATCAGAGCCACAGCAGTGGGGGTTATACGAGTGCCGGTAGAACCGGTCAGAAGAAATCTCGACAGTCCACCTCCGCCAGATGGGAGCGGTCGTGTGAACGGCAACCACCGCCTCCGGTACCCTAGTCTGAATGGCAGTGTGGTGAGTGATCACCTTAGTAATGTGCTCTTCTCTGTTTTTTCTCTGTTTTCTCTTTTCGTTTCTTTCTGGTTGGTAGGAACCTAAAAAGAGTAGTTCTAAGAATAAGAATAAAGAGTGTGCGTTATGTAAATTTAGCCTTCCCAACTCCTACGCTAAGAACTTGTGCTCTGGATGTATTCAGAAAACTATAGCAGAGGAGTCCCCTAGCTTTTCTATGGATTTAAAAACCTTAATCCAGACGGAGGTCAGGGATTCCTTAAAAAACTTGACCTCACGTAAGAGGAGAAAGCAGAAACAGGTTACCTCAGACTCAGAAGAATCAGTAGAGTCCCGTATTGCGAGGGAATCTCATTCCCCCTCTGACCTCTCATCATCGTCTTCATCAGAGTCTTCGGATGATGATGGAGGGGGTAGGCCTTTCAGTATTGTCAAGGCTATTAGAGTAACCATGGGTATTGCCGATGCCAAGGCTGCCAGAACAGTTCAGGATGTCATGTTTTGGGGCTTAGATCAGAAGAAGAGACGCACATTCCCAGTTAACGAGAGGATCAAGACTCTTATAGATAGAGAGTGGAAAAAAACAGAGAGGAAGGGCCAGCTGCTTTCTTCTTCTAAACGGAGGTACCCTTTTGAAGAGGAGGACGCAGCTAAGTGGGACAAAACCCCTAAAATTGATGTGGCCATCTCAAAGTCCTAGAAAAGATCCACACTGCCTTTTGAGGATTTGGGGGCCCTTAAAGATCTGCCCAATAAAAAGACGGAATCTTTTCTAAAACAGGCCTGGGAGTCCTCAGCGGGGGTTCTGAAACCGGCACTGGTGGCAACCTGCACCGCCAGGTCTATGATGATCTGGCTACAGCAGTTAGAGGACCAGATCAAAGGGAATGTCGCTAGAGATAAAATTCTATCGGGTCTTCCTCTTATACAGGAGGCAGCTGCATTCCTTGCGGATGCATCGGCAGATTCAGTTAGGTTGGCTGCCAGGTCAGCAAACCTTTCCAATGCAGCCTGTAGGACATTATGGCTCAAGCGCTGGCCAGGGGATGTGCAGTCAAAATCAAAACTCTGCTCAATCCCATGTGAAGGAGACTTTCTTTTCGGAAAGGCCTTAGATGACATCCTGTATAAGGCCGCGGACAAGAAACACGGGTTTCCTACTGTATCTGTTCCCTGGTATAAGAGCTCCTTTCGGAAGAGGAAATATAATCGGAGCAAATTTTCCAGAGACCAAAGTAGTTGGAGAGACAGGAAGCCAAATAACAGAGGCTTCATGTTCGGGGGTGCATCCTCGGAGAATAAAAAAGTCCCTAAGTGACGGGCCTCCCCAGGTAGGAGGAAGGTTGTCCCACTTCCTTCCCGCCTTGGAAAAGATCTCGTCCAGCGCCTGGATTTTAGGGATAATCGGGAAGGGGCTGAAGTTGGAGTTCAAAACCATTCCCATAGACACCGTCAGGATTTCAGCCCCCAGAGGCCTAAGAGAACAGATGGCCCTGCAGCAGGAAGTACCCACTCTGGTTATGAAGGGGGTTCTAGTAGAAACACCAGAACCCAAGCAAGGGAGAGGGTTTTACTCAACTCTCTTCCTAATAAAGAAACCGGATGGCTCCTTCAGAACCATTGTCAACTTGAAGAAGCTGAACGACCATTTAATTTACAGGCCATTCAAGATGGAGTCAATAAGATCGGCCATAAAGATGTTGTTTCCAGAGTGTTACATGTGCGTCCTCGATCTTTCCTGCACACCAACAGTTTCTGAGGGTAGCTGTACAGTTCGACAAGCACATAAAGCATTTTCAGTTTGCAGCTCTTCCCTTTGGCATCTCCATGGCTCCAAGGGTTTTCACAAAAATTATCCTGGAAGCCACAGCACATCTAAGGGAGAAGGATATCCTAGTCATCCCTTACCTGGACGATTTTTTAGTGGTGGGCCGATCAAAACAACTCTGTGCACTGGCTCTGGCGGAAGTCATGGCCAGTCTAAATGGCCTGGGATGGATTTTAAATTTAGAAAAATCGAGACTAGAACCAAAAAAGGTTCAATCCTTTTTGGGTCTCATTTTAGACTCAGAAAACCAGACTTGTCTTCTGCCAGAGGACAAGAAATTGAAGATCAGTTCCCTCATCTCACGCGCAATCAGCAATCCATCCATGACCCTGAGAAGTGCAATGTCTCTATTGGGTACGATGATATCTTGTATCCCAGCAGTACAGTGGGCCCAGTTTCATTCCAGACGTCTACAGCAGGAGATCCTGACAGCAGACAGACGGCTCAGAGGTCACCTGGATGGAAGAATATCTCTTTCAAGTTCGGTAATCTATCTCTGGGGGTTACTTGGTCTTTCCAGGTGTCAGATACGATTATGACAGATGCAAGCACAAAAGGATGGGGAGCTCACCTGAGAGATCATTCAATACAGGGCCTCTGGTCAGACAGCGAGACGGGTCTCTCCTCCAACATGAGGGAGCTGTTGGCAGTCAGAAACGCGGTAGTAGAGTTCTGTTCTCTACTTCGGGGTCAACACATCCGGATAATGTCGGACAACCGAACAACAGTCGCCTATATCAATCGTCAGGGGGGAACAAGATCCCTTCCTCTGATGTTAGTGACAGATCAGATCCTTCATTTTGTGGAGAGTCATCTATTCACGCCCTCGGCTGCATATAAGAGGAGTAGAGAACGTAAGAGCCGATTTTCTAAGTCAGCACATCTTGAAACAAGGAGAATGAGAATTGAATCCAGCAATATTCTAGCAGATTGTCGGCCGATGGGGACAACCTCAGATAGATCTATTTGCAAACAAACGCAATCAGAAAACAAAAATCTTTTGCTCCCTGAATCCAAAGGAGAAGCCTTTTTTCGTGGACGCGCTGCAAATTCCCTGGAACTTTACCCTGGCCTATGCCTTTCCCCCTCTAATACTGATTCCTAATATCCTGAGGAAGATCTCAGAAGAACAGGCGTGGGTTATATTGATCGCCCCGTTTTGGCCCAAGAGACCATGGTTCACTTGGATGAAGAGAATGTTCCAAGCGGAACCATGGGTCCTTCCGGACACCCCAGATCTCCTCAGACAGGGCCCAGTCTTCCATCCCCAGAGATCGGGCCTGCATTTGATGGCCTGGATTTTGAAAGGTCACTACTAACACGGGAGGGGTTTTCTCCAGGTCTAGTTGCTACTCTACTGGCGAGTAGGAAGCCGGTGACTACTAGGATCTATGGCAGATCAGGGCTAAATTTCTGTCTACTTCGGGTCAGTCCGCCAAAGGGAGGGTTCCTATTGGGGCCATCCTTCAGAGGGGCTTAAGCATGGGGTTAGCCACCAGTACCCTTAAGGTACAAGTATCAGCTCAGTATAATTGCGACTTGGCAGCAAATAGGAGGATCATCAGATTCATTAAAGCTTGCAGTAGATCTAGACCCACTCCTACTCCAAGGTTGCCTCCTTGGGACCTTAATCTGGTTCTAGAGGCACTAACCAAGCCTCCCTTTGAGCCCTTAGAGAAGGTTTCGGAGAAAGTTCTCACCTTAAAATCAATCATGCTGGTAGCTCTAACGTCAGCTCGTAGGGTTAGTGATATGCACTCAAGTGTGTATGGATAGAGTAACCTTAAGACCAGACCTGGCCTATCTTCCAAAAGTAGCCTCCAAATTCCATAGGACACAAGTAATTACTCTCCCTTCCCTCTATCCTGATCCTAGAGATTCTGAGGAACAAAGGCTTCACACTTTAGATGTAAAGAGGGTATTAGTCGAGTATTTGGAGGTAACGAAGGCCTGGAGGAAAAGTGACGCCTTATTCATCTCATTTCAGGGGGCTAGGAAAGGGCTAAAGGTTAAAAGGGAGACCACAGCTAGGTGGGTCAGGGACACCATTGGTTTGGCGTACTCTTCTAGCAATCTGCCAGTTCCAGAGAACCTGAAGGCCCACTCCACCAGGGCTATAGCTGCTTCCTGGGCTGAGAAGGCGGATGTGCGCATCAACATCATATTTAAGGCGGCCACTTGGTCATCCCCCTCTACATTCTACAAGCATTACCATCTTGACCTTTCCTCTTCTACTGATCTGTCCTTTGGGAGGAAGGTGTTGCAAGCGGTGATCCCTCCCTCTGGTGTCTGAACTTTCTAAATCTCTCAGGTGCTGCTGTCATGGGAGAAGGGGATTTTACAGAGCCCATGACAGCACCCTATTAATTCCCTCCCCTCTATCACTTATGGTGTGCACTTCTAAAGGTGTTTTTATAAAGAAATGTTTTGGTGGTAGTTGTGTACTAAACTATTTTTCGGAGGCCCTCTCATACTCTGAAACAAAACTGATGCGGAAAAGAGGTACCGCCTTTGTATTCCTTGGTGGGCAGATACCCTCTGTCAGGTCGTGCTGTCATGGGCTCTGTAAAATCCCGTTACCAGTAAGTAACTAGGATCTTTCATCAGTATTTTCAAAAAATACAGTACATTTGCTTGTTTGGATAAGGGGTTCAAAACTGGACATGATGGAAAGGACTCAGTGAGTGCTAACAGTTCAATAGATAGGTAAGCCATGCTAAGTCATGGCTCAGGAACCAGTGCAATTGACCAGAGACCCAGAGATGTATTTTAAACAGTGATGCACTTGCTTTCTGAATAAGATTATTATAAAACATTATGGCTAGTTATGAACCTAATCTGCTGTGATTGAGTGAAAGTCCTCATATTTACTTTTACCTTGAAGCCCTAAACCAGGATATTTAAGCACTGTACTTAACAGTTGGGACTGTTGGCATGTAATGAGTCCTTTGCATGCCAACCATCTATTCTAGAAAATGACAAGTTCAAAATCTAATTGACCCCCAAGCTGTCTCTGGTGTTTAAAATTGTGTAAATTGAGCAGCAAATCGACTGCTGTAAGGCTTTTGGCTCTACATCTTGCATGAATGAAAAGAATGAGGTTGGTGTGTGCAGTCAATACTGTGTTGTTACTGTTGGGGATGGGGTGATGTCTTGTCAGTAAGATATGGAGGAGGTATAGAAGGAGACAAATAACTTTTGCCTGGCAGTGTAAACAGACTCGGCTCCCAGTCTTGGAGGCTTCACCACCTGTGTAGTGGTGAATTGGTGCTGAATAAAACCTTCACCCAGTGGGCCGTGAAGCTCATGTATTGTGCCTGCTCATAGTTACTGCTCACGGTGTCTACAGTATAGTGCACTTTGTAGCTGAAAGACAAGTTGAGAGCATGACCTACATTCTCCTGCGCATAAGAAGTGGGCACCTCTTTTTGTGAAAAATAATGCGGCATCTTTCAGCAAGGCTGAGCATTAGTAATGAGTGAGCACTAAAATTCTCGGTGCTTGTTGCTCGGGTCAAATCGAGCAAATCGTAATACTTGGGTGCTACGAGCACAATGTAAGTCAATGGTAAACTCGAGCATTTTTCCGGCGCCTTCGTCCCCGGAGGTCTGGAGGGGGCCTAAAAATTGGCCAAATCAATGGAAACAGTGCTAAAATGGTATGGGAACAGCATGGGGAAGACCCTTGGAAACATCTGTGACTCTGAGGTCACGGCTGTGAACAATGTTGTCAGAGGTATTACGCCACTTTTATGGGCTGACAATAAAACATACAAAAACAAAGCCAAAATGGATTTTCCTGGAAAAAATGTTAAGGAACATTCTTTCCAGAGTAGTAACTTGTATATAAGGCAAAATAAATAACCAAAAACAAAAATGTTCTTCCACACCTTGGGCTATGTTCACATGTAGCTTTTTGATGCGTTTTTGCACTTTTGCATTGCTTTCAACGGTGAAAAATACATTCACCGGTAAATGTAATTTTAACATTTTACTACCTTATCTGGCCATGTGGTGTGTGTGAGACATGATCAGACACATCCTGTTTCATTTATGAAGGTGGGACTGCAAAAGTCACAAAGCCTATTTTAACAGGGCCATCAGGCGGCCGTTACTATTGTTAGAGGGCCAGCAGTTGTCCCTCACTATTGTTAGAGGGCCATCAGCTGGCTATGCTTTGTTATTCCCATTATTGAGGAGTGGGTCTGCCTTGAAGTAATTGCAAGGGCTGCCAAAACATTGGATGCACTCCAACACCCCTTTGAAGAGACGTAGAGGAGGTCCTCATTAAAAAAATTGTTCCCATTTTTAAGGAGTGGGTCTCCTACAGTGCTAATGTCCATGCAGTGACTGCAAGGGCTGCCAAAAATTTGGATGCATTCCAATACCCCTTTGAAGAGACGTAGAGGAGGTCCTCATTAAAAAATTGTTCCTATTATTGAGGAGTGGGTCTACTATAGTGGTAATGCCCATGCAATGACTGCAAGGACTGCCAAAAAATTGGATGCACTCAAATACCCCTTTGAAGAGACATAGAGGAGGTCCTCATTAAAAAAATTGTTACCATTGTTAAGGAGTGGGTCTCCTATAGTGGTAATGCACATGCACTAAGTGCATAGGCTGAAAAACATTTATCCCTGGGGGGTATACATGAACATACTGTATAACATACAGAATGTTAGAGGTAGGCCTCTAAAAAAAATTCCTACGGGCATCATAAACACCCTTACAAAAAATTATGTGGGTGTTGCATCACGGTCACCCTGGTGATATGATGGTGGAGGATGAGGAGAAGGAGGAGGACAACAGAAAATAGACATAATCAGGAAGCATATACCCATGTCTTGGTGTGAAGAGATGCATGGGAATAGACCCCCCGAAAAAACCACTGGATTTGACTTTATGTTCCGCTGCTATCATCCGGTGGTGTTGAGAAGTCTGGCCCAATCCAGCCCTTGTTCATTTTGATAAGAGTCAGCCTGTCAGCATTTTCAGTTGGCAGGCGGATGCACCTATCTGTTATAATGCTCCCTGCGGCACTAAAAACCTGCTCTGACAAAATGCTAGCCGCAGGCCAGGAGAGCAAGTTCATGCCATGTGTCCAGCTTGGATACCCAATAATTATAAGTCACAGAGGAATCACGGAGGACGTTGGTACGGTCGGCAAGGTACACCTTCAGCATCTTCCAAAACTTTTCCCTCCTTGTGAGAGTACCTTGCGCATCAGGGCCTGTGCACTGGGAGGGTCTGAGAAAACTGTCTCACACTTTTGACAGTGTTCACCTGCTTCTGCTGCATCGTATTTGTGTCTCCCTCACCTGTGCTCCTTGGTTGTCCAACGAACTGTGATCTCTGCCGCTAGCGTTTTCAGATGGGAATTTTTTTAATAATTCCTCAATAAGGGTCTTCTGGTACTGCACCGTTTTATTAGACCTCTCCGACACGGAAAGGAGAGATACAAAGTTCTCCTTGTAGCACGGGTCTAGAAGTGTGACCACCAGTAATTACTGTCACCACAAATGTGTACAACGCAAGGGTCACGGGAAAGGCAGTGGAAAATAAAGTCAGCCATGTGTGCCAGTGTTATGCACATGCCCGGACTGACTGGCATGTGCGTGATTAGTGATCCCACTGTGCCATGAACCGGAGAATGCCTGGAGGGGCGTAACTAAGTATCAACCCGATCCGACCCAGGTCGCACGCCGGCTGCGACGCCGTGCTCCAGGGAGGAACCGAGCAGAGGGACCAGGTGCCACTCCAGGTCAGACCCCGGACACGGCTATTGACCTACACTGGGGAATACAGAAACAGGCAGGTTAGAGAACAGGCTGGGTAGGGTCCAGTACAGACTGGGAGACGGGTTCAGAGCCACAGATGTGGTAATCAAGCAGAGTAAAGCGAAACCGCAGGTGCGGTGGACAGGGCTGAGCAGAGCGAAACCGCAGGTGCGGTGGACAGGGCTGAGCAGAGCGAAACGGCAGGTGCGGTGGACAGGGCTGAGCAGAGCGAGACTGCAGATGCGGTGGACAAGGCTGAGCAGAATGAAACCGCAGATGCGGTGGACATGGCAGATCAGAGCGAAACCGCAGATGTGGTGGACAAGGCTGAGCAGAGCGAAACCGCAGATGCGGTGGACAAGGCTGAGCAGAGCGAAACCGCAGATGCGGTGGACAAGGCAGAGCAGAGCGAAACCGCAGATGCGGTGGACAAGGCTGAGCAGAGCGAAACCGCAGATGCGGTGGACAAGGCCGAGCAGAGCGAAACCGCAGATGCGGTGGACAAGGCTGAGCAGAGCGAAACCGCAGATGTGGTGGACAAGGCCGAGCAGAGCGAAACCGCAATTGCGGTGGACAAGGCTGAGCAGAGCGAAACCGCAGATGCGGTGGACAAGGCAGAGCGAAACCGCAGATGCGGTGGACAAAGCTGAGCAGAGCGAAACCGCAGATGCGGTGGACAAGGCAAAGCATAGCGAAACCGCAGGTGCGGTGGACAGGGCTCTGTTTACAGGGAACAGACTAAAAGGGAAAGGCAGAACCAGATACACACAAGGTACTTGCAAAGAAGTAGCGAGTGGACTCCAAACTCACAAACGGAAGTACAGCGACAACGAGTAGGAGTTAGGTGCAGGTTCAGAAACTGCAGCAAAAGGGAGGAAACGGACATAAAGACAAAACAGGTAAGAGGCTAAGAGACAGTTCAGACTGGAACTATTACTGCAACGAAATACAGGAACGAGCCTGGGTATAGCCAAGTGCTGGTTCAGAAACTGCAGCAAAAGGCAGGAAACGGACATAGAAACAAAACAGGTAAGAGGCTAGGAGACAGTTCAGACAGGAACTGTTACTGCAACGAAATACAGGAACGAGTCTGGGTATATGGCCCCCAGAGGCAGAAACGAACAGGCTAGGAGCGTGTTCAGACAGGCCTGGAATTACAGCCTCCAGGAAGGCGGACAGGCAAGAAAAAACAGAACAGGACCTGGCACCTCAGAGGCAAAAAGCCCTCTGATGATAAACGTTGCTCAGGCACCAGCTTCCAGGTGAAGCTGGTTTAAATATCCAGTGACAGACAGCAATAGGCTGAGGACGCATTAGGGGTGTGCCCACAGCAGCTACAAGAAACAGGAAGTTACCGGGCCGCCGCCCTAAACAGTCAGAACAGAGACAAACAGACAGCATGAATAGAAGCCAGGCTAGCAGACTGGACCGAAGATCAAGTTTGCGATCTTGCATAGTGAGAGATGGTGCACCATGCAAGCCCGCCACCAGGTATGTTACAGTCCCCCCCCCCTTACGCCCCCTCTTCTTCAAGCCTGCAAGAATGTTCCACAGAGAATTGGGAGGCCAATCCTTCTCTTCAAGAGGATTACCTCTTCTGTCCACTAGAGGAAACGAAACTGGTCTCATCATCTTGGTAACTAGGATGCTTCCTCCCATCAAACCATCCTCAGCAACGGATGAGGTGGGTGAAGTACCAGGTACAGGGTGTAAAAAAGTCTCTGTCCATTGGTTATCAGGTAGCACCCCGGAGGGTTCAAGAGACAACTGGAGGTCCTCTGCCTGGTTGGAGGGGTGCAGAGACTCGGGGGTAACCACTGCTTCGGGGTACACTTGGTGAAGCTCACCGGACGAAGTGAGCGAGGTATCAGGTACAGGGTGTAGGAAAGTCTCTCTCCATTTGTTATCAGGTAGCACCCCGGAGGATTCAGGAGGCAACTGGAGGTCCTCCGCCTGGTTGGAGGGGTGCAGAGACTTGGGGGTATCCACCGCCTTGATGGACACAAGGCCAGATTTATTAGAGATGGAGGGTCCATGCTTTGGGACCATCCTCAAACTGGTTTCAGAGATGACATGTCTGTGAGGCGGGACGGTACCTGAAGCCAGTTCATTGGTACAATCGTCGAGAGTGTGTGGGGACATTGCCTCCGCTTCTCTTCCTTCGGAGACTTCAGCGCACAGCGAGTCAGCGACTAGCAGATCTGGTGAAGAAGAAGAAGACATTGCTGACTGTCCTGAAGATATGGGGACTGGACACCCCTTGTACCTTAACAGTCCCCCAAGATACACCATACAAGGTCTCCAGACCTGAGCGGGCACTAGATCTCTCGGCTCTGGACGACTTGTGGGTAAACGAGTCAGCATCTGAAAGGAAAGCTTCTTCAAGTGTAATGCTCCAATCTGGAGCTTAATTTGTACAGACATCTTTTGACTGTTTCTGAGTAGGGCTCGTCCCTCTGCTGACAATTCCCAAACCGGCTTCTGGAGTTTTTGGACTGGAATCAGACACTGACTCTTCAAGGCTTTAAGCCCAAAACTTCTGATTAATCCGAGGCTTTTACTTGCCACGGATACAGTCATGGTCATCTGTGGAGAGGAAACACTAACGCCCAGAGCAGCCTCTCCTACAGGCCTAATGTCTTGGGATTCTCCATCCTTCACTGGACAAAGACCGTCAGGGGGTTCCAAACAACCGCAGTGGGACTGCAATCCGATTTTGTGACTGAGTTCCGGCCTCTGCTTTGCCTGCCGAGCATGGTCAACCTTCATGGATTCCGTGCGGGTAGCTGCTTCTACAGGCTGGGGAACAGGAGGTCTTTGGGGGGACAGAACCTGGCGTGATGGCTAGCCTCTACACTAGTGTTGAGCCACCCCCGTAGTGTTCGAGTTCGGTTCGGTTCGTCGAACACCCGTGTGTTCGCCGAACTGTTCGTCGAATTGTTCGTCGAACACCTTCGAACACCGTTAAAACCAATGGCAGGCAAACAAAAACACATAGAAACACATAGAAAACACCTTCAAAGGTGTCCAAAAGCTGACAAACTGCTCAGAAGACATAACTAACACATGGAAAAGTGACAAGTACATATAGTCATGCGAAAATAAAAGAGGTGGAGGAGTAAAAGGAGGGGGAGACACAGATATAGGCATGTCATGCCCTTCTAAAATCCAAAAAGTGAGAAGCCGACACGGCCAGTCCGCTCCTGCCCGTGCCACCTCCGTGTCGCCGGGTTTGTGCCAGAGCCGCGGTGAACCCTGATGGCCAGCCCCCCTCTCCCAATACTGGTGCCTGTCCGCTGGTTTGTCGAGCGAGCCCCCCTGTGGTGGAGGCAGCTCTAAGCTTTTTAATTTAAATTGTCTCTCTAATTTGAATGAATACACTTTAAATCCATTTACAAGGATCTATTGGAGGGCAAGTCTCATGCCAGCAGCCGCGTAATTCCAGCTCCAGTAGCGTCCACTAAAGCTGCTGCAGTTAAAAAGCTTTTATAAGGATCGAGCTCGGCTGTCCACCGCAAGGCATCCTACTGCCAGTCCCAGCCCCTATGCCTTGGGGTGCCTCCTGATGCTCTTCACTGAGTATCCCATGGTCCCGAAACATTTCCTTTGAAAAAATTAAGTGTCTAAACTACAGGTGGTGTAGCTTGCTTAACAGCTGGGATAATCCACTGACTAGCAGACACTGCTACTAGGCACAAAGTATTTCCTGGGCTAGATGCAGTTAAAAATTTGTAATTAGATACTCTCGTTGGATGCTGAGAAAGCATTCCATAGAGTCTCCTGGCACGCCATATATGATTCTCTTAAAAAGCTTGGGGTAGGGGTCTAGGGGACCCTTTTATAGCCAAAATCACGGCCCTGTATCACAATACGTCACCTAGGCTGAAGATAAATGGAACTGTAGCACCCTGAGGGCTCGGTTGCTACAGAGGTATTGCACCTCACCCAGAGGTGTGATATCTCACTCTCAGGTAAGGATGGAGTGTGGATCAGGACCCGACACCTGCATGCATTACACCACATTGCCGTGGGGCAGGGCGACCAATATGCCTCTGAGAAGGGCACGACAGTCCCTGTCCCTGGCTGGAGTGGGGGGAGGGAACACTGAGGAAGGGGAACCCTGTAGTGCAGGAGCAGGGAGGAAGCAGTTCCTGGGTGCATTGAGAAGGGAGTATAAAAGGTGGGCACCATCTTAGTTCAGTGCAGAGAAGTCTGAGCAGAAGTGGCAGGGAGCAGGGGCTCTGCATGAGCTCTGCTCCGGAGGCGGGCCTAGTAACAGAGGCCCAGGCCTGGAAGAGGGAGAAGGAAGGAAGAGGAGCGGAGAAGGCTCCAGGAACGAGGAATGAAGGGATCCCAGGGGTGCGGACGGGCGAGTCGCCACCGCACGCCCGAATCCACCTGCGTGGAGTGGTCAGGCCAAAGGGGGAGACCGGTCCCCGAAACTAGTGGAGGCAGGAAACGACCCTCAGCTAGAAACCGGAGGCTGTAACATTTTATGTGGCGCAGCCCCTCGCTACACCCGCTAGGAAGGCACCACATAGGGTCAGGGAAACTGGCGCCAAGTTTACCAAGAGGAGGCCCGAGGCAGCCTTACAGAAGGGTTGGTAAGAAAGGCCAGACAAAGGACACACAAAGGGGGTCCTGTGAAGCGCTCCAAAGTTATCTGGGAGTTGTCTGAGCCCCTCACCTGGTGAGCACAGTACGACGTGGGCAGCCGTTACCTGCAGACGTGGTCTGGATAATAAGAACTGTGAGTAAAGTCCCTGGACTGCATCACTGACTCCGTGTCGTTACTGCTGCTGCCCTGCACCATCACCCCCATCCTCCGCATACACTGCCCTGAGGCTATACTCCTCCCGTGGGGAGTTATGCTACGCTCTGCTGCACCCACAACACCAGCCTCAGCGGTCTGCCCTGCAGCGGCGGTTCACTCTGACCGCAATCCACGGGTGGGGTAGTCGGACATTTAAACATCAAAACCACATAAATAGTTCCGCCACTGGTTTGACCACCCTGAGCCACGGAACCGGGTCGCCGCCACGAAGACTACAACCACCAGCATCCACCAAAAAGGGTCCGGCTCCGGGTGTCCCAAGGCCCAGGGGGTGCATCAGAACATTTTCATCACCTTTCACAATCACCAATGGGACAAGGCAGGGATGTCCTCTGTCCCCTCTCTTATACATCCTAGTGACGGAGCACCTGCTCTCATCAATTCGCCATAACCCCATTATTAGGTGGATTGAGGTGGGAGGCACCGAGTACAAGTGCTCTCTATTTGCTGATGATGTCCTAGTATATATCACTCAATCACATATATCCATCCATGCTGTTATGGCTGAAATAGATCACTTTGTTACATGGTCAAATTTTAAAATCAATGCAGCGAAGTCTGAGGCCCTCGATGTCTCCCTCCCCAAATCCATATAGGATTCCATCCAGTCCAACTTTCCCTTTGCCTGGCCCTCACAGGGTATCAAATACTTAGGAATTCCTATTCATAGAGACCTCTCCCATCTATGTTATCTTAATTTTGGGCCCTTTATTGAACAACTCCATACAGACCACGGTTGGCAAGTTAGAACTGTAAGATTCACTACGTGAACCACTGGTGTTTTGTGGAAAAGCACATGTACACTGCGTTCCAAATTATTATGCAAAAAGTGTTTAGGAGTGATAAGGGAAGAATTTGTTTGTTTGTCAGTTAAACTCATTGATGGTGATGTGTTTCAGGGCTCTTTATATCACTGTAAGCAATTGCAGACACCTGTGCTAATTAGTTTGGCAGGTGTGTCCAATGAAAGGCAAGACTACTTAAGAAGGCTGTCTCACATTATTAAGCAGCCTACATTTTCTGCCAAAATGGGAAAGAAAAAGGATGTGTCGGCTGCTGAGAAGCAACAAATTGTGGAGTGTTTAGGTCAAGGCATGACTACAATCAACATTGTGCGATGATCAGGATGAAGTGTCTTGGCAATCAAGAAGTATGTAGCTGATTCACAGTACACACGTGTGCGTGCTGATAAGGGCAAATTGAGGACTCTTTCCTACAGGCAATTACGTCAGGTTGAAAGAGCAGCGGCAAAAAAGCCTTGTCATAGCAGCAGACAAGTTTTTGAAGCTGCTTGTGCCTCCAACGTCCCCCGAACAACAAGATGCAGGGTCCTTCAGAGGTTTGCAGCTGTGCATACGCCATCCTGTCGACCTCCTCTATCCACTTCACACAAGCAGAAACGGCTCCAGTGGGCCAAACATTACATGAAGACTGATTTCAAAACTGTTTTGTTCAAGGATGAGTGCCGTGCAGCGCTCGATGGTCCAGATGGATGGAGTGGAGGATGGCTGGTTGATGGACACCCCACGCAAACACGGCTACAGCGCCAACAAGGAGGAGGTGGAGTAATGTTTTGGGCTGGAATCATGGGGAGAGAGATTGTCGGCCCCTTTAGGATCCCTGAAGGCGCTAAAGATGAACTCCATAATGTATGTGGATTTTCTCAAACAGCACTTCCTGCCATGGTTCAAGAAGAAGAACCGTGTATTTCACAGCAAGATCATTTTTCTGCATGATAATGCACCATCTCATGCTGCACATAAAACATCTGCATCTCTGGCTGATATGGGCATAAAAGGGGACAAACTTATGGTGTGACCCCCATGCTCCCCTGACCTGTACCCCATTCAGAACCTTTGGAGCATCATTAAAAGGAGTGTCTATGAAGGCGGGAGGCAGTTCACATCTAAGCAACAGCTCTGGGAGGGTATTCTGTCCTCATGCAAAACAATTGAAGCAGAAACCATCCAAAACCTGACAAATTCAATGGACGAGAGAGTTCAGAAGCTCCTTTCGAACAAGGGGTCCTATGTGAAAATGTAACATCACCTAGAATAAAGTTTTGAGTTGAAAACTGTTTGATTTCAGTTTCTAACAACCTGCTAATGCTTATAATTTCAAAAATGACCATTTTTTTGGTCTTTATTAAAATGAAAAGGTTGATCGAAAAGTTTGGGGGATCTAAGAGTGTGGCAACCCAGTAGTCATGATTACTTCGAATTCTGATAATATGAGGGTCATGCTGCAGGTAGTGCAGCAAGAAGGCACTTATGTGTCTTGCGCATCTCGGAGCCCCAAAATTATTTTCCGGGCTAGATGCAGCTAAAAATTATTATTAATTTTAAATCTGGTGAAGCTTTAGTATAGATGGCCTAATAGGATCAGTGCTGCACACTGCTACAAAGCCCAAATTATTTTCCAGCCAAGATACAGATAAACATGATTAGTAATTTGAAAGCTTAAAACGGTTGGTAAGGTGATTTTAACCAATCATCAAGCTTTTACTCTCCCCAGGATGACACAGGGGTAGAAAAGTCGTTTCGGATCCATGATTTGTTCATCTTTATGAACGTGAGTCTGTCTACATTATCAGTGGAGAGCTGCGTGCGTTTATCTGTCAGCACACCACCAGCAGCGCTGAACACACGTTCAGACAGAACGCTGGCTGCGGGGCATGACAAGATCTCCAAGGCGTAAGTGGCTAGCTCCGGCCATTTATCCAGATTGGAAGCCCAAAAAGAGCAAGGGTCCAGTGACACAGTCGTGGCTTCAATGTTTACTTGAAGATACTCCTGTACCATCGTCTCTAGGCGTTGACTATGTGTCAGACTTCTTGTCTCCTGTGGCCTTGCAAAGGATGGGCTAAAAAAGTGGTGAAATGATTCCGCAAAATTGATGTTACCAGCAGATACTGTGGTTCTGTTACGGTTTGAGTGCTGAACACTTGACGGTCCCACGGTTGGCAAGTTGGAACTGTGAGATTCACTACGTGCACCACTGGTATTTTGTGGAAAAGCACATGTAAGATTCTGCAACAGTCTCTGCTGATACTCCTGCATGCGTGCATCCCTTTCTATGGCAGGAATAATTTCTGCAAATTTACTTTTGTACCGGGGATCTAACAGTGTGGCAACCCAGTAATCAGGATTATTTCTAATTCTCACAATTCGAGGGTCATGTTGCAGGTAGTGCAGCAAGAAGGCACTCATGTGTGTTGCGCATCCAGGAGCACCAAGTCCCTGTTGTGTTGGTGGCGAGGTAACAATCATGCTTCCTTCCTCTGTCCTCTCCCCCCAACCTCGCACAACAGAACTGTGATCAAGGTCTCCCTCATCTGATGAGTCTTCCATCAGTTCGTCCTCCACTTCTTCCTGGGCTCCTGCACCTTCCTCACTAGTTTGGCTGCTACCATGCGCCCTGGTAAAACCATCTCCCCCACCCTCACATGCCTGCCGCCTTGGTGCTGCCGACCGTCTGGACCTTGCAGATGTTAGCCCTTCCGCATACAACTCCTCCTCCTCTACTTCCTCCACCTCCTCTTGTGCCACCACCTGACTCCAAATTCTGTTTAACATGTGCTCCAGCATGTAAATCACCGAAATAGTCATGCTGATAATGGCATCGTCAGCACTAAACATCTTCGTCGCCATTTCAAAACTGTGCAGAAGGGTGCATAGGTCCCTGATCTGAGACCACTCCTCCAGCGTGATTTGCCCCACCTCTGGATCTCGTTGGCCCAGGCTATACGTCAGAACGTATTGCACCAGGGCTTGTCGGTGCTGCCACAGTCGCTGCAACATGTGCAGAGTTGAATTCCACCGGGTAGGCACATCGCATTTTAGCCGGTGAAGTGGCAGGCCCAACGACTTCTGTAGAGATGTAAGTCGCTGAGCTGCGGGATGCGAACGGCGGAAGTGAGCACACAGCGACCGTGCCCTCTGCAGAAGGCCATCTAGTCTGGGATAGTGGGCTAAAAATTGCTGGACAACACGTGAGCCATACAAGGCACATGTGTGACATTGCCCCGGCGAAGGGCCGCACCCAGGTTTGCAGCATTGTCGCACACGGCCTTCCCTGGTTTCAGGTCCAGTGGAGACAACCATTCATGAAATTGGTTCTCCAGAGCTGACCACAACTCCTCAGCTGTGTGACTCACATTTCCCAGACATTTCAATGTAAAAACCGCCTGATGACGTTGAGCCCTACTGTCAGCATAGTAAGGAGGTGTGCAGGATCCCTTCTGCGCAGTTAGAAAGCTTGTGGCATGACCAGACAGGCTTTGGGTGCAGATGGAAGACCGAGAGGAGGTTGAGGAGGCAGAAGCAGTGGAGGAACTTTGACATAAAGAGGATTGACGCACAACTCGTGGGGACGGCAAGACTTGGACAGCAGCCCCTTGTCCTGCTGTCACCATAGTTACCCAGTGCCCAGTCAGCGACATGTAATGCCCCTGTCCATGCCTACTCGTCCAAGTGTCTGTGGTGAAATGCACCCTGTCACACACAGAGTTTCTCAAAGAAGCGGTGATGTTGTGTGCGACATGCTGGTGGAGCGCAGGCACACCTTTCTTTGAGAAGTAGTGCCGACTGGGCATCTGGTACTGGGGCACTGCGACGGACATAAGGTCTCGAAAATCCTCTGTGTCCACCAGGCGGAAAGGCAGCATTTCTGTAGCCAAGAGCTTGCAGATGGTGAAATTCAACCTCTTAGCTTTCTCATGGCTAGGAGGAAATGGTCTTTTACTTGTCCACATCTGAGGGACCGAGGGCTGGCTATTGTGCTTAGACGGGGTTGATAAGGGTGTCCCCGGCAAACTGCTGGTCTGTGAGGAAGATGCAGGCGGACATGTTAGGTTGCCTTGATCCAAAGGTGGTGCTATCGATGTCGGACAGCGCTCAACACCAGCTGGTGTTACCACCTCCAAAGAAAATGATGACCTGCCAATCACGCTGGCTGTTGCGGGTAAAGAGGTGGCAGGTCTGCGCCCCAAAACAGGTGTGACTGCTGTCCCCCCAGTCACAGAGGATGAAGAGGCCGCGGATGCACAAGATATGGCAGACGGTGGTTGGCCCGGCCGGCTAGGCCGCATTGTAGCACACTGAGCTTCCCACTGCAACTTATGCTTCATGTCCATGTGCCGGTTCATGCATGAAGTACTCAAACTATGTATTTTTTGGCCTTTACTTAGCTTTTGCTGACAAATGTTACAGATAACACGAGTTGGGTCATCTTTATCGATCTGAAAAAATGCCCAGGCTATGCAAGGCTTAGCACCCATGCGACCTGAAGAGCCACCACGACTTGTGGTGAGAGGCAGAGTTGTGTTTGAGGATGCAGTTGTTGACGTGCTTCCAGTACTACGTCTCTGTCCAGGAAGGCGCAACCTGACCTCGTCGTCACTAGCATCTTCCTCCACCTCCTCTGCTGACCTCATCTCTTGGCTGACTGTGGGTTGACAGTAAGTGGGATCTCCAACCTCATCATCATCACCCTGTGCATTATCACACCCGTCGTCCTCAGAGCCAACCTGTTCCTGCCCAGACAAAAAACTAAAGTTGTCGCTCCAATCAGGTATTTGAGTCTTATCATCGTCTTCCTCATTGTCTCCACCAACAGGAGTTACAGTTTGGGAATGAGGGTCTACATTATGGTCAGAACCTTCTGCGTCTGGTCCTGGATCCGACTCATAAAGATTCTGGGCATCAGTGCAGATCATTTCCTCGTCTGGATTCACAGAAGCGCTGGAGTCGACCTCTGATTCCCAGGCTATAGTATGAGTAAACAGCTCTGCAGACTCAACCATCTGTTCTACCTCATACTCAGACGGGCAGCTGGAGATTTGGGAGCTGTGAGGAAGCAAGTGCGATTGGGGTGACACCTTTGAGGACTGGAGTATTTGTGATGTTGAAGTTGATGTGGAGGAGAGCCCACTTAAAGGAGCACTTGATATCCGTTGAAGCACCTGCTGTTTTTGTGCCTCATCTGGAATTTGTAGCGATTGGCGTGGCCGTAAGAAAGGGATCTTATCACATTGTCCGCTAAAAGAAGTAGACATTTTAGTTTGGCTGGAAGATGGTCTTTCTTCTGCAGATGTTACTGTTGCTTTAACACCTACCCCACGGACACAACCTTTTTTCCCCTTCCCAACACGCCTATTCCCCTTTCCACCAGCAGCAGGCCTTTTTCCACTCATTTTGGTGGTTAACTAATTCACAACTCTGGAGTTGTTTGCACAAAAAAACAATGGATGGGAACCGAGCAGAGCTGAGTGGCCAAACTGTGGTATTAGGCCAAAACTATTGGCTGGGTTAGATGCAGAAAAAAATTATATTCAATTTGCAACCTGATGGAGGTCTGTATAGATGGATTAATAGAACAAGTCCCACACACAGCTAGAAGCCCAATATTTTTTCAGAGGTAGATGCAGAAAAAAATATATTCAGTTTGCAACCTGATGGAGGTCTGTATAGATGGATTAATAGAACAAGTCCCACACACAGCTAGAAGCCCAATATTTTTTCAGAGCTAGATGCAGAAAAAAATATATTCAGTTTGCAACCTGATGGAGGTCTGTATAGATGGATTAATAGAACAAGTCCCACACACAGCTAGAAGCCCAATATTTTTTCAGAGGTAGATGCAGAAAAAAATATATTCAGTTTGCAACCTGATGGAGGTCAGTATAGATGGACTAATACAACAAGTCCCACACACAGCTAGAAGCCCAATATTTTTTCAGAGGTAGATGCAGAAAAAAATATATTCAGTTTGCAACCTGATGGAGGTCAGTATAGATGGACTACTACAACAAGTCCCACACACAGCTAGAAGCCCAATATTTTTTCAGAGGTAGATGCAGAAAAAAATATATTCAGTTTGCAACCTGATGGAGGTCTGTATAGATGGATTAATAGAACAAGTCCCACACACAGCTAGAAGCCCAATATTTTTTCAGAGGTAGATGCAGAAAAAAATATATTCAGTTTGCAACCTGATGGAGGTCTGTATAGATGGATTAATAGAACAAGTCCCACACACAGCTAGAAGCCCAATATTTTTTCAGAGGTAGATGCAGAAAAAAATATATTCAGTTTGCAACCTGATGGAGGTCAGTATAGATGGACTAATACAACAAGTCCCACACACAGCTAGAAGCCCAATATTTTTTCAGAGGTAGATGCAGAAAAAAATATATTCAGTTTGCAACCTGATGGAGGTCAGTATAGATGGACTAATACAACAAGTCCCACACACAGCTAGAAGCCCAATATTTTTTCAGAGGTAGATGCAGAAAAAAATATATTCAGTTTGCAACCTGATGGAGGTCTGTATAGATGGATTAATAGAACAAGTCCCACACACAGCTAGAAGCCCAATATTTTTTCAGAGGTAGATGCAGAAAAAAATATATTCAGTTTGCAACCTGATGGAGGTCTGTATAGATGGATTAATAGAACAAGTCCCACACACAGCTAGAAGCCCAATATTTTTTCAGAGCTAGATGCAGAAATAAAATTATATTCAATTTGCAACCTGATGGAGGTCAGTATAGATGGACTAATAGAATGATGCTATGCCCAAAAGATTTTACTTCACTAGGTGCAGTAAAAAAATTGGTATTCTATACACAGGTGGTATATCTTGCAACACAGATAGGCTACTCCACTGACTAACACACTCTGCAATAGGCCAAAAAGGATTAGGTTTGCTAGATTCAGTCAAATGCTGTGAAAAAAACTTGCACAGCACTGGCACAGACCTGCCTGGCAAAAAATGATAGGAACTGATGTAACCTAGTCCTGAAAAGGACTCCAATTACAATTAGTCTTTACTCCCACAATCTATCTATTTAAGAGCACAGACCTGCCTGATAAAAGTCGTAGGAAATGCTGTAACCTAGTCCTTAAAAGGACTGCAATCACAACTATTCCCTACTCCCAAGCTATCTGTAGATTTGTGCGAAAATTGGCTTGAAATTAACAAGGTATAGCGCACACAGCAACAGCGGTGCCGTCTAACATGCAGCTGCAGCAGTGAGAAAATGGTGGCGACGGGGAAAATGGCTTGGTCTTATAGGGCAAGGACATGTGACATACACTGCCAATGACACGTGCCCTTGCTTGTGTGAAAAAAAGCACTTCGCTCCGTGTGTGTGCTGCTGATAGGCTGACAGATTGCACCTCCCCACTGCAAATGTGGGAATGAGAAAAAAAAATGGAGATCTTCATTGTTCCTGCAGAGATCCATCCCCTGCCCCTCCCCCCACCCCGCTGTACACTCAAACTGCGTATTAACATTAATTTTCATCATTACTGAGAAAAAATCCAGTTATGATTTTGGTGCACGAACAGTTATCGAACATAACCTCGAACAGCCGAATTTTTCTCAAATTGTTTGTGTTCGCCGAACGGCTCGAACACCGCCCAAAACAGCTCGAATTTGAGATTGGCGAACAGTTCGAGTAGAACAACGCTCATCTCTACTCTACACCTAGCACGTATGGACTGCCTCTTGAGGTTGGGAAGAGAAGTATTCTGTGGAGCGTAGTCATCCTGTGAGGATTCTGGGTGGGCAGCAGTCTCTTCAGGCTGGAGAACTGGTGAGTTACCCACACACATTACCCATCGGGGCTGCTCCGGGATATTGGGAAGGGAAGCTTTAGCAGAGGCTTCAGGATTGGGGTCATCAAAGACCATTAGAAAGGCCACCAGGAAGGCCTGCAGGTCAAGGACGATAGGATCCCATGCTTCCCATAGGGGGGTGATCCATTTCAACGCATCACCCGCTAGGTAGGATAACATAAATGCCACTTTAGACCAATCGGTAGGAAAATAGAGAGGGTATAACTTGAAATGCAGCATGCATTGCTCCACAAACGCACGTCTTTGTTTAGGATCCCCATAATACCGTGGCGGATCCGATGGAACGGGTGCAGAAAGCTCCATTTGGGCTGGTGCATACATCGCCTGGACATCAGCTTGCGAAAATTTTTTTTCTTGGTGCACGTTTTTGCCAGAAAATGTCTCTGAGAGCGAAGGGCCGTGGGGCTCAACGGGAATCATGGCCTGAGCAAACTGTTATGCACACTGACTGGCATGTGCGTGATTAGTGATCCCACTGTGCCATGAACCGGAGAATGCCTGGAGGGGTGTAACTAAGTATCAGGCCATCCACACTGAACAGACGGTATGAATGTTGTGTGGGTAGTACCGTCAGTAGTGCAGGAAACCAGCTCCTGTTCCTCCTCCTCTTCCTCCTCATCACCCAATCTGCATTGAGATGAGATGAGGCTGGGCTGTGTAGCGTCACCCTGTATAGTTCCTTCCTCCATCTCATCGTGCTCCACCTGCAATGCCTTCTCTTTAATTGTCAGCAGCGAGCGTTTCAGTAGACAGGGAAGTGGGATGGTGACGCAAATAATGGCTTCATTGCCACTCACCATCTTGGTGGGGTCTTCAAAGTTTTGGAGGACAGCACAGATGTCAGACATCCATGCCCACTCAGCAGCTCTTATGTGTGGAGTCTGACCTGAATACTGATGGGCATGTTGAAGCTGGTACTCAACAACTGCCCTCTGCTGCTCATAAATCCTTCCCAACATATGCAAGGTTGAGTTCCAACACGTGGTGACATCGCACACCAGTCGGTGAGCTGGAAACTGCAAGCGCTGCTAAAGCACAGTGAGGAGGCACAAGCTGTAGGTGACTTTCTAAAATGGGCTGACATGCGGCGTACTTAGACAAGCAGCTCAGGCAGATCCGAGTAGGTTTTGAGAAACCACTAGGTTGAGCACATGGGCCAGGCATGGTACGTGTGTGAGCTTGCCTAGCTTCAGAGCCATCACCAGGTTCCGGCCATAGTCATATATGACCATGCCTGACTGTAGGTTCAGCGGTGGCAGCCACAGATCTTTCTGCTCTGTTAAAGCTGTCAACAACTCTGCAGTGGTGTGCGGTTTGTCCCCTAAGCATATTAGCTTCGCATAGCCTGTTGCCACTTTGCCGAGGTAGAGCTGCAGTGCTTCCAGCTTCCATCTGATGTGGCCATTTTGGAGATGGAGGCTGAAGAGGAGGAGGAAGAGGTGCAGGATCTGTAGAATATGGGGGCGACCCTGATTGACCCAGGGCCCACTATTGTCCCAGGGTCTGACTGGTTCCCAGCTTCCACTATATTAACCCAGTGTGCCGTCAGCGAGATGTACCTTCCTGGCCACAAGCACTTGTCCACGTGACCGTGGTTTGGTGGACCTTCCCAGTAACTTTGTTGTTGAGGGCACGGGTAATGTTCTGGGACACGTGCTTGTGTAAGGCAGGGATGGCACACTGGGAGAAATAGTGGCGGCTGGGGACCAAGTACCGAGGGACAGCCGCCGCAATGAGGTTTTGGAAAGATTCCATCTCCACGAGCCTAAGAGGCAACATTTCAAGTGCAAGCATTCTAGAAATGTGGCAGTTTAGCGATGTGGCCTGTGGGTGGTTGGCTGCATATTTGTGCTTGTGTTCAAAGGACTGGGGTAGGGACAACTGAACGCTGGGTCAAGGGCATGGACGTGGTTGCTGATGGTGGTGGTTGCGAGTGTGCAATGACAGGTGTAGAGCAGGAGACATCTTCGCCTGTGCCATGGACAGGGGATTGGTGTGCATGCACAACTGCGGTACAGGCAGTGGTGTCACCCGCAGACACTATTTCTGGACCTTGGCGTTCGGCCCAACTAGTCGAGTGCTTTGCTGTCATGTGCCAGAGCATGCTGGTGGTGGTCAGGCTGGTAGTTTTGCTGACCCTGCTGATGCTGTCATGGCAGATGTTGCAAATGGCCTTTTTGGGGTTATCTGGACAGTCTATAAAAAAGAGCCAGACTCTGGAAAAACTAACAGTTGGACTGGCAAATTCCGGGGAACAGTTGCCCACCTTGTGTCTGTGGCCACCCCACTACTTCTTCCTGCCTGTTGTGGTGCTACACCTCCCTCCACCTCTGTGCTGCTGTCCTTGTTATGCATGTCACCTTGCCAGGTTGGGTCAGTGACTTCATCGTCCACCACCTCATCTTCCACGTACGCACCCTGGGCCTCTTCTTGACTTGCTGGCAATTGTGTCTCATCATCATAATCCACCTCTTGTGACAGTAATTGCAGTTTCCCACTGTCACCTATGTGTGACCGTGGCTGCTCAATATTTGGGCATCGCTACATGCAATCTCCTCTTACCCTGCTTGAAGCGGGCCGGGCGAGAGCCCTGCATCTATAAATGGGAAAGTGAACAGCTCTTTGGAGTGTCCAAGTGTGGGATCACTTGTCTTATTGGGCACTCGACATGGTGGAAGGATGGAGGATCAGGGTGAGGAATATGTGGTCCAGACTCATGGGTACTGAGACTGGACCGTGTGGGTGGTGGTGGTAGCAAACTAACTGGAAGCATTATCTGCTATCCAACCAACAACTTTTTCACACTGCTCTGGCATCAAGAGTGTTGTTCGGCGGCCCACTAGAAATTGGGACAGGAAGGTAGTTTGAGACATGATGTGGGTGTTTGTTGTGCTCCCTCAAGAGGCACAGTTTAATTTTGCCCACGACCTCGGCCTCGGCGTTCACCATCAGCATCACGTCCACTTCCCCATCCCTTGCCACGTGCCTTGCCCATTTTAACTGGAGTGTAATATTTGGCATGCTCCAAAAAATGTGATTATTACCGCAGTGATATGGGATCACGTTTGATGACCATAGTTTTAGGCAGTGACATTAGAGATGTGGTATTGGTCAGCGACTAAGTGTGAATAGGTTGAACAACACTCAACTGGCAGACTTTAACTGGAATGTAATATTTGGCACGCTTCAAAAAATGTCACAATTATTACCGCAGTAATATGGGATCACGTCTGATGACCATGGTTTTAAGCAGTGGCGTTAGAGATGTGGTATTGGTCAGCGACCAAGTGTGAATAGGTTGAACAACACACCCAGCAGAGTTTAAATGGGGTGTAATATCTGGCACTCTCCAAAAAATTCTGGATTATTAGCGCAGTAATATCTGATCCCGTCTGATGACCATGGTTTTAGGTAGTGGCGTTAGAGATATGGTATTGGTCAGCGACCAAGTGTGGATAGGTTGAACAACACACAACTGGCAGATTTTAACTGGAGTTTAATATTTGGCACACTCCAAAAAATGTCACGATTATTACCGCAGTAATATCGGATCAATCTGAAAAAAAAAATCTGACCTGATGATGGACAAATTTCTCTGCTTCCACAATACAGCAATGCTAATAAAATAAGAAACAATGGCTGTATTCTGCTAACAAGCAAATGGAGCAGTAACATGGTGTACTGTATTGCTTTTTAAGCAAATAATCAGGATTAAGAGCAAAAAAAAATTAGCCCTGATATCTAGGGCTATGGATATCTGTAACAGCAGCAGACAGAACGTGCAATTGACTCTATTCCGCTGTATACAGTGGCCACAATCTCTGCCTGCCTAACTCCTGCTATCACCAGTAGTACATGCAGCTGGATTAGTCCTTAGAAAGACTGTTAGTTCAGATGTACAGTACAGACCAAAAGTTTGGACACACCTTCTCATTTAAAGATTTTTCTGTATTTTCATGACTTTTTTTCTTGCACTTATTAAACCTGACAGGGCACACCTGTGAAGTGAAAACCATTTCCGGTGACTACCTCTTGAAGCTCATCAAGAGAATGCCATGAGTGTGCAAAGCAGTCATCAAAGCAAAAGGTGGCTACTTTGAAGAACCTAGAATATAAGACATATTTTCAGTTGTTTCACTTTTTTGTTAATTATATAATTCCACATGTGTTAATTCATAGTTTTGATGCCTTCAGTGTGAATGTACAATTTTCAATGTCATGAAAATACAGAAAAATCTTTAAATGAGAAGGTGTGTCCAAACTTTTGGTCTGTACTGTATATTGCTCTGGAATACCTAACTAAATAAACCGCCAATTCTCTCCCTCACTCAGCTGCAGCTCTCCCTACTCTTCTTGTCTGAAGGGTAGATTGTGACGAGCATAGGGTCACCGGGTCTGATACAGACTTGGGGTGCCCAGGATGATCCCCAGAATGCCGATGAACTGATTGGACTGGTTGAGAGATACCAGGGGGTTGAGGGTTCTTTGAAAAGGCAGTCCACTCTATACTGGGGGTCCCTACAGGGGGTGGAGGCTCAAAAGGGGGTGGGGCGTCCAGGGTCCAAAGAGGCGGGGGAGGTAATACCCAAGGCCCCTACGGGTGATGTCATTAGCTGGAGATGCCACAGCCCATTGTCCCCTGACCCCCAAGCAGATGGACTGCAGCATAGGACGCCGCTATTCGTATTATGCGTATCCAGCCTGCAGTGTGAATTGTCCACCCAGCGAGGGGCCTCAGCATTTCCCGTAAAGGTGAATGGTTGGCAAGTAACGGCACTGCTAGACTCCGGGAATCTGGTGACCCTTTGGAGGGCCACACTTCCTCTCCAACTGATCCCGGGGAAAAAAGTCAGCTTACAGTGCATTCATGGTGATACTAAGGACTACCCCATGGCCAGAGTGGACATTGAAATGGCCCACAGTACTGAGTCTCACGAGGTAGGCATTGTTCAGGACTTGTTACACCCCATTAGTATAGGTCGGGACTTTTGTTAATTTTCAGGATCTGTGGGGGAAGGGTTCAGGGTTCGCTGGCTTGGATAAGAAACCAGTTAACCCAGAAGAGGTATCACCACACCCGGAGTCAGACAAATTTCCCTTTGTGTCCTTTTGGGGGAGGAGGAAGTAGTGTCCCCTGCGTCTGACATTCCGGAGTTAGCGGACCATCAGGTGACCAGCAGGAATTTTGAGTCTGCCCAACATAATGTCACGGTCATTAATGGGATCGCATAGGAGCCTGGGGCTGACACAAGATTTCCCTATTATATGTTGAGTGGGGACTTTTTGTACCGTGTTAGGAAAGTGAGGGAGGAGCTTGTGGAACAGTTGTTGGTGCCGGGGCCCTATAGACGGAGGGTGTTGAACATGGCTCATTCACACATCTTGGGGGGACATCTGGGAGTATAAAAAAAGCAGGAACGGATCGTGCAGAGGTTCTATTGGCTCAAATGTCACTGGGAAATATTAAAGTATTGCAGGTCCTGCCCTTCGTGTCAGTTAACCGCCCCCATCTCTCACTTTCGAAGTCCCCTCGTGCCATTGCCCATCATTGAGGTACCGTTCGAAAGAATTGCTATGGACTTGGTCGGTCCCTTAGTTAAGTCTGCTTGTGGTCATCTTGGACTATGCCACCCACTATCCTGAAGCGATCCCTTTGAGAAACTCCTTCGACAAGAGTATAGCACGCAAATTGGTCCATGTTTTTTCCCAGACAGGGTTGCCAAAGGAGGTCCTGACCAACTAGGGAACACGCTTTATGAGTAAAGTGATGAGGGAATTGTGCAAGGTCCTACAAATTTATCAACTGAGAACATCAGTATACCATCCTCAGACAGATGGCCTCGTGGAGAGGTTCAACAAAACTCTGAAGAGTATGCTGAGGAAGGCCATAGGAAAGGACAGGAGAGACTGGGACTGTCTCCTGCCGTATCCGTTGTTCTCTATCCGAGAGGTTCCACAGGCCTCTACTGGGTTAATGCCATTTGAACTCTGGCATGGCCAACATTCGCGGGGTCTCCTGGACGTGGCAAAGGAAACCTGGGAAGCCAAGGTCACGCCCCACAGGAGCGTCATCGAGCACGTTGCCCTGGTGCAGGAGAGGATTACGAAGGTGATGCTCATCGTAAAACAACATCTCCTCAAGGCGCAGGCCAGAGTCTTCAACTGGTCAGCCAGAATGCGGCAGTTTAATCCTGATGACAGAGTCCTCGTGTTAATTCCTACCGTGGAAAGTAAGTTCTTGGCCAAGTGGCAAGGGCCGTATGAAGTGGTAGAAAATGTTGGTGAAGGGAATTACAAGATTCATCAACCAGGATGACGCAAGCCATACCAGATATCCAGATATACCACGTCAACTTATCAAGCCGTGGCAAGACAGAGAGGCTGTTGAAGCTGCATACTTGCTTGTCAAACCAGAAATTGAGGTTGGAGGAGTCGCAATAGCAGAGATGCTAATGAAGGCCCAAAAACAGCAGTGTCGGGAGTTGCTGCAGAAGAACAGGGACCTGTTCTCGGAATAGCTGGGCTGCACAAGGGTCATAGAACACGATGTTCTGACAGAGCCACATGTCCGGGTGAACTTGAAACCCTATCAGATACCTGAGGTCCGACGAGAGTTGATCTCCAAAGAGGTGGCTCGTATGCTGAAACTTGGGGTCATTAAAGAATCTAAGAGCGGTTGGTCGAGCCCAATTGTCTTGGTCCCAAAGCCCAATGGTGAATGGAGATTCTGTAATGACTACCGGAAGTTGAATGAGGTCTCCAAATTTGACGCATATCCCATGCCATGTGTCGATGAGCTGATCGAGAGACTTGGGCCAGCAAGGTACATAACCACTTTGGATTTGACGAAGGGAGTTGGCAGATCACCATGGCACAGGGAGCCAAGGAGAAGACTGCGATTTCTACGCCGGACGGATGCTTCCAGTATGTCTAGATGCCGTTTGAACTGCAGGGGGCCCTTGCCACCTTCCAGAGAGCCATGGATCGAATCCTTGCACCCCATAAGAAATACGCCACGGCATACCTGGATGATATTGTTATCTTTAGCCCAGACTGGAAAGTTCCAGGCAGTGTTTGATGCTCTAAGGAAGGCGGGGTTTTCAATAAACCCGACGAAATGTGTCATGGGGAAAGAAGAAACCAAAAACCTGGGATATGTAGTGGGTAGAGGAAAGATCAAACCCCAAATCAGTTAAGTGGAGGCAATCCAAACCTGGTCGAGACCGCTGTCAAAGAAGCAAGTTAGAGCCTTCCTAGGGATCATGGGATACTACGGGAGGTTTATCCCAAACTTTGCCATGATGGCCACACCGACTGACCTTCTTAAGAGGACAAAATCAGCCAAGTGGACTGCAGAGGCGGAGATGGCCTTTCAAGAAATGAAAGTGGCTCTGTGTAGGCAACCGGTTCTGGTTGTCCCCGACTTTAAGAAAGAATTTATACTCCAAACGGACCCCTCAGATGTTGGTTTAGGGGCAGTCCTTTCCCAGGAGATACACGGGGAGGAGCACCCTGTTGTCTACCTGAGTAGGAAGCTGTCCTCATGCGAGAAGAATTATTCGGTCATAGAGAAGGAGTGCTTGGCCATAAAGTGGGCGGTGGACACGTTACGGTACTATCTGTTAGGACGGAAGTTTAGATTGGTATCTGACCATGCCCCTCTCAGGTCGTTGAGGGAAACAAAGGGGAGAAATACTAGGGTCACCTACTGGTTCATAGCCCTACAAGATTTCAACTTCCATGTAGAACATAGAGCAGGGAAGCTACATGGTAATGCCGATGCCCTCTCGAGAATCCAAAGTTTGCTAGTAGAAGGTGCCAAGCCCCATGGCTTTAGGCAGAGGGGGAGGTATGTAAGGTGGCTAACTGTCGCATAGTCAATCGGAGGTATGTATTACAGAGATGGCTGTCCTCTGTGATGTAACCCGGAGTGTTGCTCTAGTGCACGTAAGCACTAAGAGGACTTATTGGTGCCCCTGGGACTGGGTTATGGGTAGTTTGGAGAGTTGTGCGGGTCCAGCTACCCACATACCTCACCTCTGGGTGTGGTTAACAGCCTATAAAATGGAGGCCGTTTGTTTGGCACATGGTCTGTGTGTTTGGAGGAAGAAGGCCTCCTGTGTGTTGTGGTCTCCAGATCGAGCCAGGGTACTGGACGCTACCCCAGCCTGTGTGCCCACAGGACTGGTTAAGCAGAGACTTGCTTAAAGGACACTTTACTTTGTTTGCCTGAACTAAAGGCTGTTTGTATTCATTTTGCTTCTTTTGGTTTATGAAGTAATAAACCGACATAGACTTTTAAGGGAATATATTTTTATTGATAAAAAGTGGTAAATTTAATCTTTCTTACATGGTTTATTTTATTGTTGTTGTATTGGCCTGTAATGATTTGGGATGTGTTTCTTAGGGTTATAACTATTTGAGGGTGTGGCCTGGCTGACAGAAAGATGAGCATGAGGAGAAGGGAGAGGAGGACAACTTGAAGTTTGTTAGGATTGCTGGCCATTTTGTTTTTCCCAAATGAATAAGTGATGTCACTTTATGTGTTGATGGAGAGCCATAATTACTAGTCTATACGAGCCGGGAATTCACAGTTTCTTTTCTCCTTGAAGAGCCAGCAGACTGCCAAAGAATTAACTGGTGGCAAGGTTCAAAAGAACTCCCACACATAAGATGCATACATGTACAACTCGCCACCACAATAACCAGACCTTACAGGTGCAGTTGAGCCTCCTCTATCAATGGCAGGTGCGGTATCATTTGATCTAGAGCTGACCACAGAACAGGCAGATTTTACCCAAGAGTATCTTTTAGTTGCACTCTGCCTGCACTGTTTCTCGCTGAGGCCAACACCCTCCTCTGATAACATCACTGTCTGGTTCCCAGATCTTGCCAACTACAAAATCATCATCAATGTTATCCCTTACTTGGCTGGAAATGGCCTCTGTGTGGGAAATGGCCTGAGCTCCTTACCCCTCCATCTGATTCCCACCTTGAGATTTTTCCTGGCTTAGAGTGTTACTACCACCGCCAGTGGCCCTACCACTACGACTCGCAGAGCCAGCAACACAGCTTGGTGTTAGATAGAGTCCTCCATCTCTTCCTGCCCCATGTCATCCCAGTACAAAGGTTGACTGTTGATCTTTTCAATAAATCAACTAGAGGATATTGTTCTGGTATAGTATTTTTTTATCCCCTGGGCTCTGTGGGTTGGGAGATTAAGGTGCATATTAGAAACAGATATCATTGACTGAACTGAAATTCTGTTATGCACAACATTAAGTGTTATGGTGGTGGAGGAGTTGGACTGAGCAGAACACTGACTCAAGCTGCATCATTCTTCTATGGCAAGAGATGTAATATATATTCCATTACGTTCTCAACTTCCTCTCCACTGATATACTTGCCAGAGGAAAAGGAGACCAAGTTTGACTTGCGTTTGTTACTACTGCTACTGGGATTATTTCTGCCAGCAGCACTGATGGTGTTGCTCTAGTGTCTCACACATTTTTTCCCGTGGTATTTTTTTTCCTCTCACTCTAGTACACCTGTTGCCATTGTCACTTTTTATGTTTAACATACATTTTATACACAAGTATCATTTTTATGTCATTAAAAAATTTATTTTAGCACACTTAGCCAACCCTGACAAAAGATTGAATCAACACGAAATGCTAGGTGGGTATACATGATAACAAAAAGGCTAATGCAATACTAGACTGCCCATAATATAGGTGCTGTGTGTATGTGTCTCCAATTTGACAATTTAAACAGGAACAGTGTGCCAAAACAGATCTGTGCAATTATATGTCTCGATTTAGTGTAATAATTTGTTTGTAGATTTTTGCTTAAAGCGCACCTGTCAGCAGTACTGTGCTCTGTAAACTACATACACTGTCAGGTGGGCACCATTACACTGATTAATATGATACCTTGGTTGATGAAATCCGCCCTGTGGTTCTTGTGTATTCTTTACTTTCAGTTTGGAGATATTGATATGCTCGTGCTCGGGGGCGGCCTGTGGGGGGGACTCTATCTGGTGCTCTGCCTACATATTCATCTGTATGCTCTTATGGCAGCTCACTGTGCCTTCACTAACCTGCCTCCTATTTTACCTAGCCCCTCACTACTAGATGCATAATGTAAAATAGGAGGCAGGTCAGTGAAAGCACAGTGAGCTGTCATAAGAGCATATAGATGAATAAGTAAGCAGAGCACCAGATAGAGCCCACCCCACAGGCCACCCCGAAGCACGAGCATATCATTATCTCCAAACTTAAAGTAAATATTATACATGAACCACAGGATGGATTTCATCAACCAAGGTATCATTTTAATCAGTGTAATGTCGCCCACCTGACAGTGTACATGGTTTACTGAGCACAATCCTGCTGACAGGTGCGCTTTAAAAAAGACTAATTCCCTCTGCCCAAAAAAAAAATGACAATGTAATAACAAATGTCAGGAGGTAGGAATACAGCCTGAAAATGCTGTCATAGCCCACAGTATAATTGTGAGGTGTATGGTTGCCAAATTGGAATACTACAACAGGTATGCAAAGAGTAAATGTATGTATAATGTTTTCAAACTTGAAAGAAGTTGTATACTACTTGGGCAATTCCTTGTCATCCCCCACGTTTGGCCCCAATATAGTAAAAATGCTTACACTCACCGTGTTGGCGCCGTTCCCCAGCTGTCTTCACTCATTCTCCCCGGGGCTCCCATGCTGTTGTTGTGAAACGTGACGCCGGCGCCCAATCAGCGCTGGTGTCACTGTCCCCACCTCCTGTCGAATTTAACATGAAGAGGAAGTCAGAGAGCAGCCCAGCCCAGACTTCCTCTTCCTGTTCGTTTTGTCTGAAGGAGGAGACAGTGATGCCAGCGTTGATTGGGTGCCAGGGTCACATGTCACAGCAACCGCATGGCAGCCCTGGGACAGCGAGTGTTGATACCACTGGAATGGCACCAGCACGGGAGGTGAGTGTTATGCTCATAGTTGGCATACTCACTGTGCCACGGACTTACCCTGGAGGGGTATAACTAAGCAGCTACCCTGGTGTTTGCTAGAGCCTCTAGTGGCCACTGGGACAGGTTCAGACTGTGCAGACAGGACCGCCACTTTGGAAACAGTTCTGGTACCGCCAATGCAGCCAGAAGGAAACCGCGGATGCAGTTTCAGGGTAACGTATAACCTAGATATGAATACAGGGACAGTACAGAATAGGGAATCTCTATAATAGACTATGGGAACACATGATACAGAAAAGTACTACAGACTACGGAGTGGATTTGGAAGCGGACCTTAATTTTCTGAGTCTCAGTATGATAGGAATAGCTGTTGCCTTGGAAGAAACGAAGATGGACTTGAGCACCTCCTGGTCGGTAGAGAGTAGAGACTCGGAAGATCCCTCCACCTTAAAGTTGTCATCATGCGACCACCAGGAACTATAAGATACCTTCTCAGTGTCGATCTTCACATAGGTCTCACTCAGGATACGTCTTTGAGGTGGGTAGTTTTCAGGAATCAGGTCATTGGAACAATCGTCTGGCAGAGAAGATGGCAACGCTGGCAGCCTAACTGGAAGTACAGGAACAAAACACCACTTGTGACATGGCTCTCCCCATTGAAGCACCTCACCGGACTTCCAATCAAGCACAGGCTCATGAGTTCTCAACCATAGAAGACCTAAGAGATGGGGGTGAAAAATGTCAGCCAGCACAAAGAAAGCAATTTTCTCCGAATTACATGCTCCTGTCTTGAGCTCTACAGATTCAGTGACGACTTGAGCAAATTCAGATTGGTCCTTCCCTTCAACAGCTGACACTCTCAATGGATTCTGGAGGCATTGAATGGCCATATGATACCGATCCACCACGGCTTGCTGTAAGAAATTTTCCGCTGAACCAGAGTAAAGAAAGGCTGTTTCATTGAACCGGATTCCTCCACAGGTAACTTAAACTTTCAAAGTCAGTGATGAAGAGTCTCCTCTCTCACCTAGGGAAGCTTCACCCACAGGCCCTAGTTTAGGAGTTTAGACCTCTTAGGACAAATACAAATAAAGTGCTCTGTGCCAGCCTAACACGCTCGACCTGCATGGGTTCCGTGAGGACGGCTGTTTCTGGAGGCTGAAGAAAGAGTGGTCTTTGGAAAGATGGATCCAGAGGCGCCAATCTCCTTTCATGTGTCATCTCTTTGGTCCACTCTTGAAACCTGAGGTCGATTCTGATTGCCAGGGAGATTAATTAGTCTAGAGTGGTCGAGATGTCATGTCCAGCCAACTTCCTTGATCGTTACAGATAATCCTTCCCAGAAGGCGGCTACCAAAGCTTCGTCTTCCGTCCAAGTTTGGAAGACAAGTTGCGGTGCCGGATCTCATACTGGTTTACGGACAATTTTCCCTGACGCAGTCTGAGCAGGGAGTATGCAGTGGAGGAAGCACGACCAGGTTCATCAAAGACCTTTCGGAAGGCCACCAGGTCCGTGACCACAGGCTCCCCTCTCTCCCACAAGGGGGAGCATAGCATAGGTGGCAAGCAGGGTAGACTCGCCCATAGCTGCAGCAACTTTAGCTGGAGCAGAAGAAGCGGCCATGGTCAGAGCATCCAACCGGAAATTCACAGTCCTTAAATATGACAAAATTTTTTCTTATTTATCACCCTGATGGGAGATCTCTTGACACAGGTCTGGGGAATCTTGGGATCAGCGGGATCCATGGCCTGAGCAAACTGTTATGCTTGTAGGTGGTTCACGTACAGTACAGACAAAAAGTTTGGACACACCTTCTCATTTAAAGATTTTTCTGTATTTTCATGACTATGAAAATTGTACATTCACACTGAAGGCATCAAAACTATGAGTTAACACATGTGGAATTATATACCTAACAAAAAAGTGTGAAACAACTGAAAATATCTTATATTCTAGGTTCTTCAAGGTGGCTACTTTGAAGAACCTAGAATATAAGACATATTTTCAGTTGTTTCACACTTTTTTTAAGTATATAATTCCACGTGTTAATTCATAGTTTTGATGCCTTCAATGTGAATGTACAATTTTCATAGTCATGTACTGTACTGTAGTTCATGGACCCACTGTGCCACGGACCGGACTTATCGTGGAGGAGCATAACTAAGCAGCTACCTTGATGTTTGCTGGAGCCTCTAGTGGTGTGGTCAGGCTTGTGCGGCAGGTAGCTGCCAGGTACCACTCCAGGGTCCAGGTACCACTCCTGGCGTCCTGCAGTAGCAGCTGACCCCAAGGGTTAATGACGTTAATTCAGATTCCTAGACAGGTACAAATACTGCGGACGTGGTTTCAGGGTAACCTATAACCTAGATATAACTACAGGGACAGTACAGAATAGGGAATCACTATAATAGACTATGGGAACACAGGATACAGAAAAGTACTACATGCATGCCGCACTAGGTGTGCCGCTGGGAGCATGAATTGAGAAAGACAGGAAGCACGCCAGAGGGCTGGGGCGTTGAGTAAACTGGCGGCCTCGCATGGAGGGGGAAGGGGACACCATGCAGGGGCGCCGGCCACAGCACTACAGTGAGTATAAGATTTTTTATTTTATCGGGGCCAAACATTTAGTTCAAGAAGGGATTGTCTGTGGACAACCCCTTTAATTCATGTACACTCAAAGGCTGTAAATTGCAGCAGCAGACTGCACTATGTTTGTTGCACATATGCCGCTGTACTTGGGTGGTGTATATACATAGTAACATATAGTAACATAGTTTGTAAAGCCGAATAAAGACTTGCGTCCATCAAGTTCGACCTGTTAGTTCTGTAATTGCTAAAGTTGATCCAGAGGAGGGCAAAAACCCCAAATGATTTGGCCAATCTTCACCTGAGGAAAAATTCCCTCCCGACTCTGAAACCAGCAGTCAGAATAAATCCCTGTATCAACCTACTATTTTATTTTATTTTTAAGTATATGCTGAAATCTGCCTGGTATCTAGAAATGCATCCAGTCCCCGCTTGAACTGGTGTAGTGAATCCGACATTACCGTCTCCTCACTCAGTGAATTCCATATTCTCACTGCTCTTACCGTAAAGAACCCCTTCCTATGCTGGTGCTGAAACCAGTCTTAGTGAATGCCCTCTTGTTACCGTAATATCCCTCCTTTTGAACAAATCCCGGGCAAGATCTCTATACTGTCCCCTAACATATTTGTACACATTTATTATGTCCCCCCTCAACCTTCTCTTTTCCAGGCTGAATAGTCCTAGTTTTGCCAACCTCTCTGGGTATTGCAGTCCCTCCATTCCCTTTATTAATTTTGTTGCCCTCCTTTGTACCTTTTCAAGCTCATTTATATCCTTTCTATATATTGGGGCCCATAACTGAGCACAGTATTCCAAGTGTGGTCTGACCAGTGCTTTGTACAGTGGAAGAACAATGTTCTCATCCTTTGCAGCTATACCTCTTCTGATACATCCCATTACCCTGTTTGCCCTTACAGCAGCGGCCTGACTTTGGGCACTCCAATTTAGTTTGCTATCAATCAAGATGCCCAAGTCCTTCTCCATCTCTGAATTCCCCAATGATTTCCCATTCAGTGAGTACTGGTGACTTCCATTTTTCCTTCCCATATGTATGACCTTACATTTCTCCTCGTTAAACCTCATTTGCCATTTAATGCTCCACCTACCCAGCTTATCCAAATCCCTCTGTAGGTCTGCACTGTCCTCTTTTGTATTAATTGTTTTACATAACTTTGTGTCATCTGCAAATATTGATATTTTACTATTTATCCCGTTGACTATGTCGTTAATAAAGATATTAAATAACATTGGGCCTAGTACAGACCCCTGTGGTACCCCACTAGTGACGCTTACCCAATCTGAGTATATTCCATTTATAACCACCCTCTGCCTTCTATCCTTTAGCCAGTTAGCTACCCACTTGCAGACATTTTCCCCCAGCCCCATCATTCTCATTTTGTATACCAACCTATTATGTGGCACGCTATCGAACGCTTTTGAGAAGTCGAGATACACGACATCCACTGGTTCCCCCTGATCTACTCGAGAGCTAACCTCCTCGTAGAAGTCAATCAGGTTTGTTTGGCAGGAGCGATTCCTCATGAATCCATGTTGGTTCGGGATTAAAAGATTATTAGCATCAAGATGCTCCGTAATCGCCTCTTTAATGAAGCTTTCAAAAATTTTGCCTACAACGGACGTCAGACTCACCGGCCGATAGTTTCCGGCGTCACTTTTCGCTCCCTTTTTGAATATTGGCACTACATTCGCCTGTCGCCAATCAAGTGGCACAGACCCAGTCTCAACAGAGTCCTTAAATATAAGATATAACGGTCTGTCTATCACATTACTTAGTTCCCTTAGTACCCGTGGGTGTATGCCATCAGGTCCTGGTGATTTCTTTATTTTAATGTTACTGAGGCGTTCCTGTGCCCCAGCTTGGGTTAGATTAGTCATACTTAGTGGAGGATTAAGCTTGTCACTTCTCATTTCTCCTGTTAGTTCTCTTTCCTTTGTGAAAGTTGTCGAAAAAAAATGATTTAATAGATTAGCTTTATCCTCATCTTTCTCTATGATTTTGCCTTCCTCACTTTTTATCGGTCCAATATTATCCGATTTAATCCTTTTACTATTTATATACGTAAAGAACAGTTTGGGATTTGAGCTACTTTCCCTAGCAATACGTCTCTCTGTTTCCTCCTTCGCTATTTTTATTTGTTTTTTACAGGTTCTCGTTTTTTCCTTGTAACACATTAGTGCCTCCTTACTGTTTTCCTGTTTTAATCTCTTGAATGCCTCTTTTTTGCTATTTAACGCCCCTTTTACGTTCTTGTTCAACCATATTGGTTTCCTCTTATTTCTGGCCCTTTTATTCCCATACGGTATATATCTCTCGCACTGAGTATTCAGAATTCTTTTGAAGGTTTCCCATTTACTATTCGTATTCCTTTGATTAAGAACTTTGTCCCAGTCAATAAGTTGAAGGCTTTCTTTCAGCTGATCAAACTTCGCCCTCCTAAAGTTTAATGTTTTTGTTGTTCCCTTATTGATAACCCTACTGAAGGGCATTTTGAAGTCGATAATATTATGGTCGCTATTACCTAGGTGCCCCCCTATCTGTACCTCAGTTATTCTATCAGGCCTATTAGTCAATATTAAGTCCAACACAGCCTTCCCTCTCGTTGGTTCCTGCACTAGTTGGGAGAGATAATTATCCTTAATATTTGTCAAGAACCTTTTTCCTTTCTGAGATCTACAGGTTTCTGTTTCCCAGTCAATATCCGGGTAGTTGAAATCCCCCATTACAATCACTTCATTATGTTTTGCTACTTTGTCTATTTGTCCTAATAGCAGATTCTCATTCTCCTCTGTTATATTTGGTGGCTTATAGCAGACCCCCAGTAATATTTTATTATTATTTTTAGTTCCCTCTATCTCTACCCACATGGACTCGACCCCCTCTTCTCCCTCTCCTATATCTTCCCTTAGTCTGGGTTTTAGACATGACTTTACATATAAGCAGACTCCTCCGCCTTTCCCCTGTTTCCGGTCCCTTCTAAATAAACTATAATCTAATAAATTTACCGCCCAGTCGTAGCTATCGTCTAGCCAAGTCTCTGTTATACCTACGATGTCATACCTCTCCTCCGATATAAGCGCCTGCAGCTCATCCACCTTATTGGTCAGGCTTCTTGCGTTGGTCAGCATGCAAGATAAAACTTTGGGGTTATTTAGCATCCTATTCTTCTTTAACTATCTAACTGTACTATCCCCACCCCCCTCTCCACCCTCATTATATTCACTTCTCCCCTTCCCCCTTGCTTGCCTCACATCCCACCTATTTCCTTGGTTTCCCCCCCCCGTCTCTAGTTTAAAAACTCCTCCAACCTATTAGCCATCTTCTTCCCCAGCACCGCTGCACCCTCCCCATTGAGGTGCAGCCCGTCCCTACGGTAGAGCCTGTAGCCGACCGCGAAGTCGGCCCAGTTCTCCATGAACCCAAACCCTTCTGCCTTGCACCAACTCTTTAGCCACTTATTCACCTCCCTAACTTCCCGTTGGCGCTCCTGTGTGGCTCGCGGGATTGGTAGTATTTCTGAGAAAACTACCTTGGAGGTCCTTGCCCTAAGCTTCCTACCTAGGTCCCTGAAATCATTTTTAAGGACCCTCCATCTACCACTCACTTTGTCATTGGTGCCGATGTGGACCCTGACCGCTGGGTCTTCGCCAGCCCCACCCAGTAACCTGTCAACCCGATCCGCGATGTGCCGGACTCGAGCGCCAGGGAGGCAGCACACCGTTCGGCGATCCCGGTCTTTGTGACAGATTGCCCTGTCTGTCCCCCTAATAATAGAGTCAGCCACTACCAGAACCTGTCTTGCCTGCCCTACACTTCCCCCCTCCCCCTCATTACTGGAGCATACACTCCCCCGGCGGTCAGAGGATCTGTCGTGCTCCAATAATGCCGGTTCTGAACCAGCCTTCCTATACTTCTTCCCTCTATCCCTCCTAACTGTTATCCAGCTCCCTGCCTGTTCAGCCTGCACTTCCCCTCTATGCTCCACCCCCTGTATTGACCCATTGAGTGTCTGCTCGGTGAGCAGCAAACTCCGTTCCATGTTGTTGATGCTCCTCAGTACCGCTATCTGAGCACTTAGATCCAGAATTTGGGCTTCCAAGTGCACGATATGCTCACATCTCTCGCAGCAGTATGGATCCTCGAGCGGTTGCTCACGGAATGCATACATTGCGCAAGATGTACACTGCACGGCTCCGGCCAAAATGGACGTCATTCTAAATATGGGGATACAGTCAGTATATATATACAAGTACAAAACACAATTATTTATATATAGGTGTATGGACGGGGATCAATTAGGGATGTGCAAGTGTATCAATTAGATATCGGCGGGGGATCAGTTAAGTATCATGTATGGACGGGGGAATCAGATACGTAGGTCAGGTGGATTAATTAAGTAAAAAGTAAAGTAAAGAGAGAATGAAATACAGTCAGCAATTCAGTCCTAAGTCCTCCCTTCCAAACTCCCTGAATCCAAAGTCACTGAAAAACAAGTCACACACTTACTTTCGTTCGCACTTACGCTCCGGACACACTCGCAAACTAAGAGATTTAAAGAGTTGTTTTTTTTTTTTTTTTTTCTTCCTTTTCCAGCAATGTACCCTTCACCTCAATGCACTTCCAAAGGACTTGATGTCCAACCAGCTGCCCCTTATAAACCCTTAATTATGACCCCTTCCCCTTAATTAACCCCTTGTGAGTAAATCTACACCTCAGGATTTTAGTGCAATGTAGTTAACCCTTAAATACACAGGTAGTAAACTAAGAAACTAAAACTGTAGTGAGAAAATAGGTTTTAAAAAGCCCAATAAATCTAAACAGGTAGAAAAGCACTCAGCAGGTCACAATGCAGCACTCACCGCAATTCACACAGGTATTTTCTGCAGGATTCCCAAATACCTCTTCACTGAAAAACAAGTCACACACTTACTTTCGTTCGCACTTACGCTCCGGACACACGCAGCTCGTTCACACTCGCAAACTAAGAGATTTAAAGAGTTTTTTTTTTTTTCTTCCTTTTCCAGCAATGTACCCTTCACCTCAATGCACTTTTTTCAGTGCCTTGAAAAAATATTTTTACCCCGTGAACTGTTCCACATTTTTTCACGTTACACCCACAAACTTAGATTTATATTATTGAGATTTAATGTGATATACCAACAAAAAGTAGCAAGTATTTGTGAAGTGAAAGGGAAATGATACATGGGTTTCTAATTATTTAAAAAATATAAACCTGAAAATTGTGATGTGTATTTGTATTCAGCCACTTGTAGTATGATACCTCTAAAAAAATCCTAAGTGACCAATTGCCTCCAGAAGTCACTAAAACTTAATTAGTAAATTGAGTCCACCTGCGTGGAATTTATTCTCAGTATAACTACAGCTGTTCTGTGAAGGCCTCAGAGGTTTGTTTGAGAACATTACGTATCAATCAGCATTATGAAATTCAGGCAATACCCCCATGTTTTTTATGGCTGTCTAACAGCCGCAATACATACTGGGCGGGGACTCGAGCATATCACTGGAGCACCTGTGATACTCGGTACATTCCCGAGTACCTGATGCAAACTCGAGTAGAGACCGCTTGCGTTCAACACTATTCGTCACATCGTCATCATTTTTTTTTTAAGTTTTGAAATAAAAACAACCCTAAGCCCAATCCTAATGGCAAAGAATGAAAAAAATATAAATTATAAAACGTAAAAAAATCTGACTAAGGGGATGACACAGGGGGGTGATTTACTTATTATTGGCTTTTAATCACTGTGATAGGTTCTATCGCAGTGATTAAAAGGCACCCCTAGGAAAAATCCCTGCTGTTGCCAGGTGTCTGCACATGCGCCCACCATTTTTTTTCAGGAGGGAAAGCGGAGGGCCGGGGGACGGAGCAAGGAAGACCGGGGGATGGCGGAGGTACCGGGTGGGTTTGGAGACATAATATTTCTCTCCTCTGACATGTAACTCATGTCATAAGAGAGAGAAATGATTTTAACCCCTTTCTGACCTTGTCAGTAATAGTACGTAGCTGTGCCCTGGGACTTATGGACCAGCTACATATTATTACGCGCCAAAACCAGAGAAGAAAAGAGTATATATGGCATAAAAATAGAATTTTTTATTTGTAATTCAGTAAAATATATATTTCAACAATCAAAGTATTTGGTCACCAAATTTCATTCAAAATAGAAAAAAGTGCAAAGTGTTAAGAGGTCATTGCATCACCCTAGTATGGGTTCCCCAGTGGTATTCATAAGTCCTGCCCAAAGCTGAAATTTACAGCATAGAGTAGTGTGCATCAATGCTACTAGTTCTATAGATCAAATGGGTCTTACTTACCACTAGATGTAAAGGGGGAACATGTAGGGGACCGCAATGGATGGTATCCTGGCAGAGAAAAGAGCCCCGACGCGCGTTTCGCCGCTAAAGCTGCTGGCTTTATCAAGAGGCATATGTGTAGTTAACCAGCAGGACCTTATATGTACCTCCCCAAATAATCACATGACACAGTTGCGGTCATGTGATTGGGAGGTTTCCTAGCAGCAGGTGCTCAATGGTGCATGCGCCAGGTCCCGGGATCCCATGGCACGAGCGTCAGCCGTCACCCGGCAGCGCACATCCGGAAGCATGACCCGCACACACCGGAAGCGCGCGGCTGAGGGAGAAGACAGCCGAGCACGGGCCAGATAGCCAGGGAAACGCAGCGCATGCGCACCGCACTCTTGCTGCAGGGTAACTAAATGTGAAACAGGACCGAGAGAAATAGATGAGAAAAAATAAAAAAATAAACTCTAGGGTTAGGGTTGTCCTAGGGTTAGGGTTGGGCTTAGGGTTGGGCTAGGGTTAGGGTTGGGCTAGGGTTAGGGTTGGGGTTAGGGATAGGGTTGGGGTTAGGGTTGGGGTTAGGGTTGGGGCTAGGGTTGGGGTTGGGGTTGGGCTAGAACTAGTGTTGGGGTTGGGGTTAGGGTTGTATTAGAGTTGGGGTTGGGATTTTTTCAAAAGTAAAGAAAAAAAATGATGACCAGTGTTGAGCGCAAGAGCTCGCTACTTGAGTTTGCATCGGGTGCCCGGGTATGCACTGAGTATCGCGGGTGTTCGAGTGACATGCTCGAGTCTCTGCCCCATATGCTTCGCGGCCAAAAAAAGCATTGCTGGGATCGCCTGCCATGCAGGAGCGATCCCCGCATGTTTTTTTTTGGGTGTCTACTAGTGTTCAGCGAGCATGCTCGCCACTGCTCGGTACTCGCCCGAGCATCTCAGTACTCGAGATGCTCGGAGCTCGCTGAGTACTTTTGAGATGCTCGGGCGGGAGCTCGGGTCTCCGTCCTGCATGTTTGGCGCTATTTAGAGCACCAATCATGCAGGGATTGTCTACCACTCACTGTAATGTCACAGCCATGGTGGTTGTGGCATTACAGGCATTGCCCAAATCGATGGGAACAGTGCTCACAGTGAAACATGAAAAGCCGGCAATTCATCAGCGGCATACACCGGTACCCGACAATTTAGAACAGAAAGAATAGAGCATCACACATAGATTTGATAGATAGAAACATGTCAGTCACATATATAATAAGTACAGTGACAGTGTTGGTTACTGTACTTGTTATTTAGTGTTAACCCCTTTCCAACCCTTGCCGTATTAGTACGCACATTTGCGTACCCCCGGTTCAGTGAGGGCTCCGGCGCTGAGCCCGCATTGAACCGAGCACATGTCAGCTGATTCTTACAGCTGACATGTGCCCGCAACAGCCGCGGGTGGAATCGTGATCCGACAGCGACATTTAACGCGCGCTTCCGGGTTGCGCGTCATAAGCCCCGCCCACCGGCGACCCCGTCACGTGATCGCGGGTCACCGATGGGCGTGCATGACAATCCAGGGTCTGCAGCAGACGCCTGTGGTTGTCATGATCTCGTCGCTATGAGCGCTACCTAGTGGTCGGCGCTCATAGCACAGGACCATTTCTGCTATATGCAGGGGATCTGCTGGTCCCCTGTATGTAGCAGAGACGATCAGACAACTGCTGCTTCTAGTCTCCTATGGAGACTATTGAAGCATGCAGTAAGTGAAAAAAAAATGTTTTTTAAAATATAAAAAAAAATAAAAAAAATATAAAAAGTTTAAATCACCCCCCTTTCACCCCATTCAAAATAAAATATAAAAAAACAAACAAACACATACACATATTTGGTATCGCCGCGTTCAGAATCGCCCCATCAATATAAAAAAAGAATTAATCCGATCGGTAAACGGTGTAACGAGAAAAAAATTCTAAACGCCAGAATTACGTTTTTTGGTCGCCGCAAAATTGCAATAAAATGCAATAACGGGCGATCAAAACATCGGATCTACCCCAAAATGTTATCAATAAAAATGTCAGCCCGGCGTGCAAAAAATAAGCCCTCACCCAGCCCCAGATCCCGAAAAATGGAGACGCTACAGGTCTCGGAAAATGGCGCTATTTTTTTTCTATTTTTTTTACCAAATTTGGAATTTTTTTTCACCACTTAAATATAAAATAACCTATACATGTTTGATGTCTACGAACTTGTAATGACCTGGAGAATAAGAATGGCAAGTCAGTTTTAGCATTCAGTGAACGTGGTAAAAAAAAAATTAAAAACAACTGTGGTATTGCACTTTTTTTGCAATTTTACCGCACTTGGAATTTTTTTACCGTTTTCCCGTACACGATATGGTAAAACTAGTAATGGCATTGAAAAGTACAACTTGTCCCGCAAAAAATAAGCCCTCACACGGCCATATTGTCCAAAAATAAAGACGCTATGGCTCTGGGAACAAGGGGAGCAAAAAACGAAAAAGCAAAAACGACAAAACCCAAGGTTGTGAAGGGGTTAAAATAAAGGATTTATTAAAAAAACAATAATAGTGTTTTCATGCACCCGTCTCTTTAAAAAAGCCGGCCGGCAATTCATCAGCGGCATACACCGGTACCCGACAATTTAGAACAGAAAGAATAGAGCATCACACATAGATTAGATAGATAGAAACATGTCAGTCACATATATAATAAGTACAGTGACAGTGTTGGTTACTGTACTTGTCATTTAGTGTTAAAATAAAGGATTTATTTAAAAAAAAATTGGCGTGGGGTTCCCCGTAATTTTAGTCTCTAGCAGAGGTTAAGCAGACGGCTGGGGCAGATGTTTGAAGCCTGGGAAGGGGGTAATAACCACGGAGCTTCCCAGGCTACTAATATCAGCCCCCAGCTGAATACCTAGCCTTTACTAGCTATTAAAATGGGGGACCCAAAAAAAAAATGATGTGGGGTCCCCCCTATTTTAATGCTAGCAAAGGCTAGGCAGACAGCTGGGGGCTGATATTAATAGCCCAGGAAGGGTGCCATGAATATTGGCCCCCTCCCAGGCTAGAAACACCAGCCGTCAGCCGCCCCAGAAATGGCGCATCCATAGGATGTGCCAATTCTGGCACTTAGCCTCGCTCTTCCCACTGGCCTGTAGCGGTGGCAGTGGGGTAATAGGGTTGGGGTTGATGTCAGCTTATAATGCCAGCTGACATCAAGCCCAGGTTAGTAATGGAGAGGCATCTATAAGACACCCCCATTACTAACCCCATAGTGAAAGTTAAAAAAAAACACAAACACCCAGAATAAAGTCCTTTAATTGAAATAAAGACACAATTCTTTAATGTTCTAAATTAAACTCTACTTATCGTAACGCCCATTCCAGCTGAAGCCAACGATCTCCTGCAATAAAAGTAAAATAATAAACCAACCTCATCCTTACCTTTCCATGGTTCCCAGGACGGCTTCAGCTCTGCTACATTGACATGACAGGCTGGATCGCAAAAGAACGATGCCATCCAGCTTGCCATGCCGCAGACACTGAGAAGCTCCACAGTGAAGCTCCTCAGTGTTTGGCTGTGATGGCATCCAGATGAGCTGAGTTCATGTCCAATGAACTCAGCTCACCTCATGCATGTCACTGACAACGTGGGAGAATTCTCCTGCTCATGCGGTGCCGGCAAATGACGTCACCGCTTGAGCAGGAGAATTCTCCCGCGCTAGGACAGCATTGAGATGGCAGGCTGGATGGTAGCAGAACGCTGCCATCCAGCTTGTCATCCTTCAGAGACACTGCAGAGCGCAAGCATGCCTAGTGTGTTCCAAGTGCCCTGCTATGTTTTTCATGCACCCTCCTATATACCCTGCCTGCGTGTCTGCCTATATATTCTGCCTGCCTGATGTTTAATTGAGCACTGTTCCCATCGATTTGGGCAATTTTTGACCTTCTGCAGACCGCAGGGGGGGACCGCCAGAAAAATGCTCGAGTTTCCCATAGACTTACATTGGGCTTGTTGCTTGGGTCGAGCACCCGAGTATTCCAATGTGCTCGACCCGAGCTTCGAGCACCCGAGCATTTTAGTGTTCGCTCATCACTAGTGTCTACCAACCGTGAAACATGCGGGGCAGGGACTTGAGCCTGTCACTCGAGCACCCGCAATACTTTGTGCATACCCGAGTACCCGATGCAAACTCAAGTAGCGAGCACTTGTGCTCAAGACTAATGACAACATATTCAGTATGATGACCTAATGTTATCAAATTCTGTTGTACCTTTGGGTTCAAAATGTACACTATACCCCTTGATAAAATCATTTAGGGGTCTAGTTTCCAAAATGGAGTCAATTGTGGGCGGTTTCCACTATTTCGGCACATCAGGGGCTCCCGAAATGCGACATGGCGTTCGCTCTTGATTCCAGACAATTTTGCGTTCAAAAAGTCACACAGTGCTCCTTCCCTTCTGAACCCTGACGTGCTTCCAAACAGTGTATTTTCCCTACATATGGGGTATTGGCATACTCAAGAGAAATTGCACAACAGTTTTTAGGTTCCAATTTCTCCTCTTACCCTTGTGAAACAAAAAAATTTGGGGCAAAAATATAATTTTTGTGGGAAAAGTTTGATTTTTTTATTTTCACTGTTTCATGTTCTAAACTTCTGTGAAGCACTTGGGGGTTAAGGGTGCTCACTACACATCTAGATAAGTTCCCTCAGGGTCTAGTTTCCAAAATGTTGTCACTTGTGGGGGTCTTCCACTGTTTAGGCACATCAGGGGCACATCCGCTAATTATTCAAGCAAATTTTACATTCAAAAAGTCAAATGGCGCTCCTTCCCTTCCGAACCCTGCCGTACGCCCAAGCAGTGGTTTTCCCCCACATATGGGTTATCGGCTTACTCCGGAGAGATTGCACAACAAGTTGCATGGTGCAATTTCTCCTGTTACCCTTATGAAAATGCAAAACTGGGGGCTGAAAAACATTTTTGTGGTAAAAATGTGAAAATTTTATTTTCACGGCTCCATGTTATAAACTTCTGTGAAACACTAGAGGGTTCAAGGTGCTCACCATACATCTAGATAAGTTCCCTGAGGGGTCTTGATTTCAAAATGGTGTCACTTGTAGGGGGTTTCCACTGTTTAGGCACATCAGTGGCTCTCCAAACGCAACATGGCATCCGCTAATTATTCAAGCAAATTTTACATTCAAAAAGTTCACCCAAACAGTGGTTTTCCCCCACATATGGGGTATTGGCTTACTCAGGAGAGATTGCACAACAAATTGCATGGTGCAATTTCTCCTGTTACCCTTATGAAAATGCAAAACTGGGGGCTGAAAAACATTTTTGTTGGAAAAATGTGAAAATTTTATTTTCACGGCTCCATGTTATAAACTTCTGTGAAGCCCCTGGGGGTTCAAGGTGCTAACTATGCATCTAGATAAGTTCCCTGAGGGGTCTAGTTTCCAAAATGGTGTCACTTGTGGGGGGTTTCCACTGTTTAGGCACATCAGGGGCTCTCCAAACGCAACATGGCGTCCGCTAATTATTCAAGCAAATTTTCCTTCCCTTCTGAACCCTGCTGTGTGCCCAAACAGTGTTTTTTTCCCCACGTATGGGGTTTCTGTGTGCTCAGGGGAAATTGCACAACAAATTTTGGGGTCCATTTTTTCCTGTTAGCCCTGCAAAAATAAAAAAAATGGGGTCTAAAGTAACATTTTTGTGAAAAAAGTTAAATGTTCATTTTTTTTCCCCCCATTCCAAAAATTCCTGTGAAGCACGTGAATGTGATTTTGAGCACCTTGAGGGGTGCAGTGTTTAGAATGGTGTCACTCTTGGGTATTTTCTGTCATAAACGCTCCTCAAAGTCACTTCAAATGTGATGTGGTCCCTAAAAAAATGGTTTTGTAAATTTTGTTGGAAAAATGAGAAATCGCTGATCAACTTTTAACCCTTATAGCGCACTAATAAAAAAAATTTTTGGTTCCAAAATTGTGCTGATGTAAAGTAGACATGTGGGAAATGTTATTTATTAACTATTTTTTGTAACATATCTCTCTGATTTAACGGAATAAAAGATCAAATTTCCAATTTTTTCACAAATAAACGCAAGTGTTATCGAAGAAATTTTACCACTATCCTGAAGTACAATATGTCACGAAAAAACAATCTCAGAATCAGTGGGATCGGTTGAAGCGTTTCAGAGTAATTACCTCACAAAATGAGAGTGGTCAGAATTGTAAAAATTGGCCTGGTCATTAACGTGCAAACCACCCTGGGGGGTAAAGAGGGTAATAGCGGACACACTTTTTTTTTTTTCACTTGATCGCCGTTATCCATTGAATAACGGCAAGCACGGGATTGGGGACCGGAAAATCAGGCCCTGATCGTGTTCTCCGTGGTCTCAGCTACTCCCGGTAGCTGAGACCTCGGAGATTTTCGGATTTTGGGGGGGCGTTACACCCTTATTACCAATCGCCATTTTAAATCGGCAATGAGTGAATAAGGCCCCTTAGTGGGCACCGTTTTAATGCGTATCGGCAGTCGTTAAAGGGTTAAAGAATAAAGGCTCAATCTAGCAGTAAGAACATTCTCAAAATATTACAAGCATTGTGCAGTCTATGGCCAAATTTTTGTGACAGCAAACTGCTGAATCGATTCCCCGGTTTTGCTTGTGTTAGCGGGCAGTCATGTGAGCACATGTATGCGATTTGCAGGATCCAAATGAGACTAGTTGGCACATAATTGCAGTATGGAAATATCATAAATGCGGTTACATGATTGCCTGCATAATCCCCAACTTTTGGGGTATTACATAAATGGTGGCGATAAATTAAAAATCGGAAAAATAATCAAAAGTTGCTGGCTCATCATGTAGCAGAACAAGATGGTTCAAGGGCACAAGTGCAGGTGTAAATGGAAAGACAACCTTCCACATGAAGTAAATGCTCCTCAACACAAAGTTCTCCTCTAATCGCATGCAAGACGAGATGCTACCAGAGAGCAGCAGAACAAGACTTCAAGAAAGTGATCATTATGTCTGTATTCCAGATGGAAAAAGTCCAGTTGTTAAGGGCAACTGACTGGAGCCATATTGGGGATGTAAGAGAGGGTCTACTGAATGGATGTCCTGTTGAAAGGAGGCCATGAGTGTACCACAAGAATTGGTTGACAAGTAGCCAAGTTTGGAATTACAATGACATGGTGTTATATGGCAGAAATATCAGATGGGTGTGCACTAGTGTTGAGCATTCCGATACTGTAATATCGGGTATCGGCCGATATTCGCGGTATCGGAATTCCGATACTTAATTCCGATACTTTTACAATATCGGATACCGGAATCGGAAGTTCCCATAATGCCTGCGCTCTGCAGTGTCTGTGAAGGATGACAAGTTGGATGGCAGCGCGATCCAGCCTGTCATCAGAATGCCATCCCAGCGGGGGAGAATTCTCCTGATTGTTTAAAAGCCGGCGGGCGGTATAAAGCCGCCGGCTTTTAAACAATCACACAGCCCCATACTGCTTCCCCGCAGCCTCCCACCCCGATCCTCCGCTCCCCTCGCCACCTCCCATCCCGATCGTAAGTTAGGACCGGGCGGGGAGCGCAGCTCCAAGGAGCGGGGAGTGAAGGACCCGGGCGGTGAAGCCGGCAGTGAAAAGACTTCACCGCCGGCTTTCCCGTTCTGTGCTGCGCTTTCCCGCCGGTTATTTCAAATGAACAGCTGAGGTATCAGCTGATGCCGATCAGCTGTTCATTTGAAGTCGCCGCGTTGCCCTCAGAGGGTTCATGTGAGTTCATGCTTGACTGCATGAACTCACATGAACTTTCCCACGGCCGCACAGGTCAGCCACACCTCCCAGACGATCAGACCGTCATGATTAGTGTGTGTGCGGGGTGTGTGTGCGGGGTGTGTGCGCGATGTTTGTGCGGGTGTGCGCGGTGTCTGTGCGGTGTGTGTGCGGGTGTGTGCGTGCAGGCAGACATAGGCCGATGTGACACTACTACTCCCATCGGCCTATGTCTGTCCCCCGTCCACTCCTGCCAGCAGGATCAGCTCGATGGGAGCAGTAGTTCCCATCAGACTGATCCTGCTATTTAAATTGCCCTACTGTGTCCCCAATAAATGTTAAATACATGTCATTGGTGGCCAGTGGTTACCTACAGTAAATTAGTTCATACATTACCTGTCCCCGCCGATCGCCACCTAAAATAAAGTAAAAAATAAAAAACTACACCTATACTCACCAAGACACCTAATTCCCCGAAGCCATCGATCTCCTGTAATAAAATATAAAATAATAAACCACAACCTTATCCTTACCCCTCCGTAGCAGTCCACGAGTGTCCCACGAAGATCTCCAGTTCAGAGCAGCCACATAGAATGTGACCGCTCTGAACCGCTGCCGCCGCTAGAATAACGGGGCCGTAAGGGTTCACCGGAGTTCAGGCAGCGCTGCTCCGGTTAGCTCCTTTACGGCCCTGCTGTATCGTGAGAAATTCCCACGGTACAGCAGTGCCGTAAAGGAGGTCTCCGGAGCTGCGCTGCCTGAATGCACTCCGGTGACCTCAGTCAGTGGCTCCCGCTGCCGGGAGCGGACGTGTTCCCGGCAGTGTGAGCTTACAGCAGCCATGCACAGCTGTCACCATCTCCAGATGTGACAGCTGTGCATGGGAGATCAGCGCAGGAACGTGGACAGGTAACTATTATTTTTAGTAAACTAAGAATTAAATAAAATTGTGTGTTTTATTTCAAATAAATTATTTTTTTCTGGGTGTAGTGTGTTTTTCTTTTTAACACTTTGTAGGTTAGTAATGGGGGTGTCTTATAGACGCCCATCATTACTAACCTGGGCTTCATGGCAGCTGGCGCTGACATGAACCCCACCACTATTACCCCCTGCCACCGCACCAGGGCAGCGTGGAAGAGCGAGGCTAAGTGCCAGAGTTGGCGCATCCTATGGATGCGCCATTTCTGGGGCGGCTGACGACTGGTGTTTCTAGCCTGGGAGGGGGCCAATATTCATGGCACCCTTCCTGGGCTATTAATATCAGCCCCCAGCTGTCTGCCTAGCCTTTGCTAGCTATTAAAATAGGGGGGACCCCACGTCATTTTTTTTGGGGGGGTCCCCCATTTTAATAGCTAGTAAAGGCTAGGTATTCAGCTGGGGGCTGATATTAGTAGCCTGGGAAGCTCCGTGGGTTTTACCCCCTTCCCAGGCTTCAAACATCTGCCCCAGCAGTCTGCTTAACCTCCGCTAGAGACTAAAATTATGGGGGATCCCACGCCATTTTTTTTAAAAATAAATCCATTATTTTAACACTAAATGACATTTGAGGAGTTAATAAAGATGCAGTCCCTAAATTATTATTTATTTTTTAATTAATTTTTCCCAAAACTTTTGACGTGGGCTTCGCCATATTTTTGTATGCCAGCCAGGTACAGCATCCAGCTTCTATGAACGCGCCATTTTCCGGGGCGGCTGCGGACTGCAATTTTCAGCGGGGCGCAGAAAGCTTGGGCCTCCCTGCGCTGCAGATTCCATCCCCCAGCTGCCTAGTTGTACCTGGCTGGACACAAAAATAGGGAAAAGCTCCACGTTTTTTTTTTTTAATTATTTCATGAAATTCATGGAATAATTAAGAAAAAAAGGGCTTCCCTATATTGTTGTGTCCAACCAGGTACAAATAGGCAGCTGGTGGTTGGGGGCAGCCCGTTCCTGCCTGCTGTACCTGGCTGGACCCAAATATAGTGCAAAGCCCCACGTCAATTTTTTTTTAATTATTTCAGGAAATTCATGAAATAATTAAAAAAAAATTATGTGGGGCTTCGCCCTATATTTGTGTCCAGTCAGGTACAGCAGGCAGGAACGGGCTGCCCCCAACCACCAGCTGCCTATTTGTACCTAGCCGGACACAACAATATAGGGAAGCCCTTTTTTTCTTAATTATTCCATGAATTTCATGAAATAATTTAAAAAAAAAATACGTGGGGCTTCGCCCTATTTTTGTGTCCAGCCAGGTACAACAAGGCAGCTGGGGGCTGGAATCCGCAGCGCAGGGAGGCCCAAGCTTTCTGGGCCCCACCCGCTGCAAATTGCAGTCCGCAGCCGCCCCGGAAAATGGCGCGTTCATAGAAGCGCCATCTTCTGGCGCTGTACCCAACTCATCCAGGGCCCTGGTGCGGTGGCTCACTGGGTAATATAGGGGTTAAGGCCAGCTTGGCATTATCAGCTGGCCCTAAGCCCGAAATTCATGGGGTCACGCCAATATTAGACATGACAACCATGAATTTCTAGTAAAGTATTTAAAAAAAACACAAACACCCATAAAAAAGTCCTTTAATTGAAATAAAGACACAATTCTTTATTGTTCTAAATTAAACCATACTTACAGTCACGCCCATTCCAGCTGAAGCCAACGATCTCCTGCAATAAAAGTAAAATAATAAAGCAACCTCATCCTTACCTTTCCATGGTTCCCAGGACAGCTTCAGCTCTGCTACATCGAGATGACAGGCTGGACCGCAGCAGAACGCTGCCATCCAGCCTGTCATCCCGCAGACACTGAGAAGCGCAGGCATGCTTGCACTCCTCAGTGTCTCGCTGTGACGGCATCCAGATGAGCCGAGGTCATGTCCAATGAACTCAGCTCACCTCATGCACGTCACTGACAGCGTGGGAAAATTCTCCTGCACTCAGCGCTTCAGCGTGAGAATTTTCCCACGCTGTCAGTGACGTGCATGAGGTGCGCCGAGTTCATTGGACATGACCTCACCTCATGCACGTCACTGACAGCGTGGGAAAATTCTCACGCTGAAGCGCTGAGTGCAGGAGAATTCTCCCACGCTGTCAGTGACGTACATGAGGTGAGCCGAGTTCATTGTCGGCTCATCTGGATGCCGTCACAGCCAGACACTGAGGAGTGGAAGTATGCCTGCGCTTCTCAGTGTCTGCGGGATGACAGGCTGGATGGCAGCGTTCTGCTGCGGTCCAGCCTGTCATCTCGATGTAGCAGAGCTGGAGCCGTCGTGGGAGCCATGGAAAGGTAAGGATGAGGTTGCTTTATTATTTTTCTTTTATTGCAGGAGATCGTTGGCTTCAGCTGGAATGGGCGTGATGGTAAGTATGGTTTAATTTAGAACAATAAAGAATTGTGTGTTTATTTCAATTAAAGGACTTTTTTCTGGGTGTTTGTGTTTTTTTTAAATACTTTACTAGAAATTCATGGTGGTCATGTCTAATATTGGCGTGACCCCATGAATTTCGGGCTTAGGGCCAGCTGATAATGCCAAGCTGGCCTTAACCCCTTTATTACCCAGTGAGCCACCGCACCAGGGCCCTGGATGAGTTGGGTACAGCGCCAGAAGATGGCGCTTCTATGAACGCGCCATTTTCCGGGGCGGCTGCGGACTGCAATTTGCAGCGGGTGGGGCCCAGAAAGCTTGGGCCTCCCTGCGCTGCAGATTCCAGCCCCCAGCTGCCTAGTTGTACCTGGCTGGACACAAAAATAGGGCGAAGCTCCACGTTTTTTTTTTTTCAATTCATGAAATTCATGGAATAATTAAGAAAAAAAGGGCTTCCCTATATTGTTGTGTCCGGCTAGGTACAAATAGGCAGCTGGTGGTTGGGGGCAGCCCGTTCCTGCCTGCTGTACCTGACTGGACACAAATATAGGGCGAAGCTCCACATCAATTTTTTTTAATTATTTCATGAATTTCCTGAAATGATTTAAAAAAAATTGACGTGGGGCTTCGCACTATATTTGTGTCCAGCCAGGTACAGCAGGCAGGAACGGGCTGCCCCCAACCACCAGCTGCCTATTTGTACCTGGTTGGACACAACAATATAGGGAAGCCCTTTTTTTCTTAATTATTTCATGAATTTCATGAAATAATTAAAAAAAAAAAATACGTGAAGCTTCTCCCTATTTTTGTGTCCAGCCAGGTACAACTAGGCAGCTGGGGGATGGAATCTGCAGCGCAGGGAGGCCCAAGCTTTCTGCCCCCCCCCCGCTGAAAATTGCAGTCCGCAGCCACCCCGGAAAATGGCGCGTTCATAGAAGCTGGATGCTGTACCTGGCTGGCATACAAAAATATGGCGAAGCCCACGTCAAAAGTTTTGGGAAAAATTAATTAAAAAATAAATAATAATTTAGGGACTGCATCTTTATTAACTCCTCAAATGTCATTTAGTGTTAAAATAAAGGATTTATTTTAAAAAAAATTGACGTGGGGCTTCGCCCTATATTTGTGTCCAGCCAGGTACAGCAGGCAGGAACAGGCTGCCCCCAACCACCAGCTGCCTATTTGTACCTGGCCGGACACAACAATATAGGGAAGCCCTTTTTTAAAAAAATTATTTCATGAAATAATTAAAAAAAAATTGACGTGGGTCTTCGCACTATATTTGTGTCCAGCCAGGTACAGCAGGCAGGAATGGGCTGCCCCCAACCACCAGCTGCCTATTTGTACCTGGTTGGACACAACAATATAGGGAAGCCCTTTTTTTCTTAATTATTCCATGAATTTCAGGAAATAATTTAAAAAAAAAATGCGTGGGGCTTCGCTCTATTTTTGTGCCCAGCCAGATACAACTAGGCAGCTGGGGGCTGGAATCCGCAGCGCAGGGAGACCCAAGCTTTCTGGGCCACCCCCGCTGCAAATTGCAGTCCGCAGCCGCCCCAGAAAATGGCGCGTTCATAGAAGCGCCATCTTCTGGCGCTGTACCCAACTCATCCCGGGCCCTGGTGCGGTGGCTCACTGGGTAATAAAGGGGTTAAGGCCAGCTTGGCATTATCAGCTGGCCCTAAGCCCGAAATTCATGGGGTCACGCCAATATTAGACATGACCACCATGAATTTCTAGTAAAGTATTTAAAAAAACACAACACCCAGAAAAAAGTCCTTTAATTGAAATAAACACACAATTCTTTATTGTTCTAAATTAAACCATACTTACCATCACGCCCATTCCAGCTGAAGCCAACGATCTCCTGCAATAAAAGTAAAATAATAAAGCAACATCATCCTTACCTTTCCATGGCTCCCACGACAGCTTCAGCTCTGCTACATCGAGATGACAGGCTGGACCGCAGCAGAACGCTGCCATCCATCCTGTCATCCCGCAGACACTGAGAAGCGCAGGCATACTTCCACTTCTCAGTGTCTGGCTGTGACGGCATCCAGATGAGCCGAGGTCATGTCCAATGAACTCAGCTCACCTCATGTACGTCACTGACAGCGTGGGAAAATTCTCCTGCACTCAGCACTTCAGCGTGAGAATTTTCCCACGCTGTCAGTGACGTGCATGAGGTGAGCTGAGTTCATTGGACATGACCTCACCTCATGTATGTCACTGACAGCGTGGGAGAATTCTCACGCTGAAGCGCTGAGTGCAGGAGAATTTTCCCACGCTGTCAGTGACGTGCATGAGGTGAGCTGAGTTCATTGGACATGAACTCGGCTCATCTGGATGACGTCACAGAGAGACACTGAGGAGCGCAAGCATGCCTGCGCTTCTCAGTGTCTGTGGGATGACAGGCTGGATGGCAGCTTTCTGCTGCGGTCCAGCCTGTCATCTCGATGTAGCAGAGCTGAAGCTGTCGTGGGAACCATGGAAAGGTAAGGATGAGGTTGCTTTATTATTTTAATTTTATTGCAGGAGATCGTTGGCTTCAGCTGGAATGGGCGTGATGGTAAGTATGGTTTAATTTAGAACAATAAAGAATTGTGTCTTTATTTCAATTAAAGGACTTTATTCTGGGTGTTTGTGTTTTCTTTTAACTTTGACTATGGGGTTAGTAATGGGGGTGTCTTATAGACGCCTCTCCATTACTAACCTGGGCTTGATGTCAGCTGGCATTATAAGCTGACATCAACCCCAACCCTATTACCCCCTGCCACCGCACCAGGGCAGCGTGGAAGAGCGAGGCTAAGTGCCAGAATTGGCGCATCCTATGGATGCGCCATTTCTGGGTCGGCTGACGGCTGGTGTTTCTAGCCTGGGAGGGGGCCAATATTCATGGCACCCTTCCTGGGCTATTAATATCAGCCCCCAGCTGTCTGCCTAGCCTGTGCTAGCTATTAAATTAGGGGGGACCCCACGTTATTTTTTTTGGGGGGTTCCCCCATTTTAATAGCTAGTAAAGGCTAGGTATTCAGCTGGGGGCTGATATTAGTAGCCTGGGAAGCTCCGTGGGTATTAACCCCTTCCCAGGCTTCAAACATTTGCCCCAGCTGTCTGCTTAACCTCCGCTAGAGCCTAAAATTAAGGGGAACCCCACGCCAATTTTTTTTTCAATAAATCCTTTATTTTAACACTAAATGACAAGTACAGTAATCAACACTGTCACTGTACTTCATATATATGTGACTGACATGTTTCTATCTATCTAATCTATGTGTGATTCTCTATTCTTTCTATTCTAAATTGTCGGGTACAGATGCTGAATTGCCGGCCGGCTTTCTTAAAGAGACGGTGGATGAAAACACTATTATTTTTTTAAATAAATCCTTTACACTAAATGACAAGTACAGTAAGCAACACTGTCACTGTACTTCTTATATATGTGGCTGACATGTTTCTATCTATCTAATCTATGTGTGAAGCTCTATTCTGTCTGTTATAAATTGTCGGGTACCGCTGCTGAATTGCCGGCCGGCTTTTTTAAAGAGACGGTGCACGAAAACACTAATATTTTTTTTAATAAATCCTTTACACTAAATGACAAGTACAGTAAGCAACACTGTCACAGTACTTCATATATATGTGACTGACATATTTCTATCTATCTAATCTATGTGTGAAGCTCTATTCTTTCTGTTGTAAATTGTCGGGTACCGGTGTATGCCGCTGATGAATTGCCGGCTTTTCATGTCATTCTACATTATTCTTAGTTGTTTTACTTCATGTAGAATTAACCTACAAGGAAAGAAAGGGTTTATTTTCATTCCGATATTTGTGTCCCATTGACTTGCATTGGTTTCCGGTATCGGAATCGGCGATATCCGATACTTTTTGGGTATCGGCCCGATCCAATCCGATACGATATTTCCTGATATCGGAAGGTATCGCTCAACACTAGTGTGCACCTGATGTTCCTCTGGTGAGGAAGCCAGAGAAATAACAAAAAAATGCATGTGAAGTGAACCATGTGGAATTTAACCTCTACTTGTCCAGTATGACAATGCTTCACATAGCTTTTCCCCCAGTTTTCTATCATCAATAAGGTCCAATAAGTAATTTCTGTAACAATGTATAAGAAATAAACCCTAGTAGCAAGTGATTGACTCTAAAGTCAGCGACCAAGTGGGGTTATCTTCCCCTGAACATTTAGGGTCCGTCATTGTGTAAGGACCTCTAGTACTCTGGTGGTCCAGTCTGATGCCGATGGCTGGAAATAAACAGGTTTCTTGAAGTATGTGTCTAACCAGGTAACTGCAGGTACTGTGATCAGCCAGCAGATGGCAGCATTGGCAAATTAAATGCTAAATGTATACTATAAAGAAAATTCCCAAACTGCAGAAATCAACCATTTATCATGTGAAGTAAAAGCCTTACAAACATACCGCAACACTTACTACACTGCCTATTAAATAAGAGTAATACCTGATCACTGGGCCCTGTTTGATTTATGGTAAGCGGCACCGGTTCAATAGTCTATCATTGCTGAACCTCTGTTAATAATGAATTAAGTAGGAAACAGTTCTTTCAAATGACAAAGATAAAAAGGTTTTATAAATGTATCACTGGTCAGCAAAGTAAAACTATTGTAAATTTTACAGAAGAAATGCTAAAATATTATTACAGTGATAGCATCTGTGGATAGTGTGGGACAAATAAGACAATCATCCTACTGAAGAACACCAGTCCCCTCGTCATCCCTATTTGGAGAATAGATCCTTAACAAAATAATTAATTAATGCCAAGTGATTATATATTTCCTGGACACTTTTTTATTCATATTTAGCTGGGCATGATATCACAGAGTGCGGAAATTAGCTATATTAATAACAGTTTTGAGATACCTACAGGAGCCCTTCTGATATCCCATTCTAAATTCATGGGCATTAATATAGAGTTGGTCCCCTTTTGCAGTTTTAACAGCTTCAAATATACAATAAAGGCTTTGGACAAGATTTTGGAGTGTGTCTGTGGGGATTTTTGTCTGTTCATTCAGAAGAGTATTTGTGAAGTCCGACACTGATGTTGGACGAGAGGGCCTGTCCTGCAATCTCAGTTCTAGTTCATCTCAAAAGTGTTGGATGAGAATGAGTTTAAGGGTTCGCTCACACTAGCATATAAAAAAATGTATCCATTTTCATCTAGAGAAGTTGGACGGGTGGAATCCATATGGTTTACCTTTTGTAATGCGAGTGCAATGCAAGTGTGCAATTTTTTTCTCGGCTCGTATCCGTATGCAATCCATATGCAATGCGTTTTTAACATCATCTTTTACATGCTATAATATTACTCTATGCAAACTTAAAAGCTAGTTGACAAAAATAATAATGCAATCTTATATAAAGATATAGATGATAGAATGATATTAGATATATAATATATAGATACATACATACATACATACATATAGACATACACTCCATGATGCCCAGGTGAAATTTTTGCTGTATGCAGATGACCTACTGCTGCTGTCAACAACCGAGAAAGGCCTCCAAGACAACTTGAAAATCTTGGAGAAATTCAACTCCACATGGGCACTACCGATCAACCCAAAGAAAACCAACATCATGGTGTTCCAGAGGAGAAAGACAAGATCGGACCGGCACTATTCATTTGTGCTAAACAACTGCACTCTTACAAGAATGGACAAATACACCTACCCAAACCTGAAAATTCACCAGTTAGGGAGTTTAAAACAAGCCCTGAAAGACAATGCCTGCAAAACCTTCTATGCCATCCAAAGGAAACTCTACCATCTGAAGCAAGCTGCCAGATGGCTAAAAATCTTTGATGCCATCATTAGCTTCCTCTACGGCAGCAAAGCCTGGGGCCCTCACACATACCCAGACTGGTCAAGGAGGGATTCTAGCCCAACAGAAATATTCCACCTGGATTTCTGTAAGCACCTTCTCCAGGTCCATCGGAGCACCTCCAACAGTGCCTGTCGGGCTGAGCTGGGTAGATTCCCTCTACACCTAGTGGTTTTGAAGAGGGTGCTGTCATTCCGGGCTCACCTACATAGTAGCAGTCCGAGTCCATCATCCTAAAGCCCTGCTACATGTAGATGGTCCACAAGAACCAGGACCCCCGGAACATGTATCCAAGCCCAACTGGACCAAAACATCAATCACAACAGCATGACAAAAGCCAGAATAAGATGGTAAATGAGGACCAGGATAGGTACAGTGGCTTGCGAAAGTATTCACCACCTTGGCTTTTTACCTATTTTGTTACATTACAACCTGTGTTTAAATATTTTTGTAATCCGATTTGTGCATGATGCATCACCACCAAATAGTCTAGTGAAGTGAAGTGAGAAAAATATAGGCATAAATTAAATTTATGGGATCAAATAACTAAAAATTGCCATGGGCATATGTACAGTCCTGCTCATCGTTATTGGCACCTATGAAGTTTAAGTACATGGTATGGAATATGAATCAAAAAAATTAATCAAGTGAAACAGTTTTTTGTGTAGAGCACTCATGTTAAATACAAAAGAGCAAATGATAGACAATCATTTAAAACAAAAAACAATGGGAGGGAAAATTAGAGAAACCTAAAGCTTGCTGTGACACTGGTATTGCCACCCTTTACATTAATTTAGTATGCAAACACATTTCGACTCGCCTGTGGTAAATCACAAAGATATTCACCTGTGAATAATTGTCGGTGGCCATGTGACATGAATTAGCCAATGAATGGTGACTTCAGTGTTTTAAAAAGCCACATGGTAGGCCCTGTTACTTTGTCACAATGGTGAAGACAAAGGAGCTGTCTGAGGAAATCAGAATTGCTATTATTAGCAAACACAAGACTTCCAAAGGGTATAAGGCCATCTCCAAAGACCTTGGAATTCCAGTTTCAACAGTGCGCAATGTTATTAAGAAGTTTGCCAAGCATGGAACCATCAAGAACCTCTCTGGATGTGGGGGAAAGAGGAAAATTGCCAAGAGATGTCTTGGTTGGTGCGAATGGTGGAAAAAAACATCACATCAAACATCCAAAGACCTGAAGGCCAACCTGGAACAGTCTGGGGTCATGGTTTCCACAAGTACCATATGCTGCACACTAAGCCAAGCAGAGCTTTATGGGCAAAGGCCAAGGAACAAACCATTGCTGAAGAAAACACATAAAAGGAATGACTGATCTTTGCCAAAGAGTACCTTGGCAAACCACAATCCTTCTGGGAAAATAAAAGAAATGAATGATCTTTGCCAAAGAGTACCTTGACAAACCACAATCTGTCTGGGAAAATGTTCTGTAGACAGATGAAACAAAAATAGAGCTTTTTGGCAGTGCAAACAGTTTGTTTACAGACAGCGTAATAAAGCTTATAAGGAAAATAACACCTTACCAACAGTTAAGCATGGTGGAGGATCCATAATGCTGTGGGGTTGCTTTGCTGTGTCTGGTACTGGAGGCCTTGACTGTATCACAGGAACCATGAAAGAGAGCATTTTCAAGAGATTCTACAGCGAAATGTCCTACCCAGTGTAAGAAAACTTGGTTTTAGTCGAAGATCATGGGTCCTCAAGCAAGATAATGACCCAAAGCACACATCCAAAAATACACAGGAATGGTTGAAAAAGAAAAAAATGGACTGTTTTTTAAAATGGCTAGCAATGAGTCCTGACCTCAATCCAATTGAAAATCTTTGGGGTGAGCTGAATTCTGCAATTGGGAAAAAAGCCATGCAAACATTCAAGAGCTTGAATAAACTGCAAAGGAAGAGTGGGAGAAAATTACAGCTGAGAAGTGCAAGAAGCTTATAGATGGCTACAAGAAATGTTTGGAGGCTGTAAGCAATGACAAATGGTGTGCAACCAAGTATTAATTGGGGGTGCCGTTATTGCTGCTTATGCTGTTTTTTCTTTTTTTTCTTTGAAATTGCAACATTGAAGTTGAAAAACAATGTTTTATTGTTGGATTACTTTAGACCACTATTTAAAAAATCGTGAGGATATAACTTTGGTACATTTCCATTTATTTATGAAGATATTGTACAGTCTATGAAAAAAATGAAGGGGTACCAATAATGGTGAGCAGCCCTTTTAGGATGACGACCCTAAAAATTTCTGGTGCAAGCAATTACCTTCAGAAGTCACATTCTTAGTGGAAGGAAGTCCAACTGTGTGCAATCGAAGTGTCACATGATCTGTCAGTACATACACACTTTTTCTGAAAGGCCACAGAGGCTGCAACACCATTAAGCAAGAGGAACACAGGGCAGCCTCCGGGAATTTCAGGGCCCCATACTGGCAAATTTTTGGGCCCCCTTGAGACTCCACCCAGGCTCCTTCCCACCTCCCCCTCCACCCCTCAAACCTTTCACAGTCACACTGCCGACTCTTAGAAAACTTCAGTACTGCACCACATCCTCACCAATCACACAATAACAGTTCCCATGGAACACCATATCACATGCATAGCCATCAGCTTTTGTTTTGGCCAAAAGATTTTTTAATCTGCCACTGCGACAAGGTAGACTCTTTTGGCTGGGCCATACTTTACTGTAGCCTGTTAAAGTTTATTTCTAAAAAATATCCAATACTCTTTTTAGTTATATTTTTATTTAATTTTCTTTAAGGAAATGTGTCACATACATTTTTTAAAATGACCAATAATAGCACATACAAGGGACAAATACCATCACACTGTGACCAGACCACATATTATCACCACATAGTGATCGAACAATACCACATACAATGGACAAATACTGCCACACCATGACCAAACCACATATTGCCACCACATAGTGACCAAATAATACCACATACAGGGGACAAGTACCACCACACCATGGACGTACCATATATTACCACCACATAGTGACTGAATAATACCACATAGGGGACAAATACCGCCACACCATGACCAAACCACATATTACTACCACATAGTGACGGAATACTACAATACTGATCATTAATAAAAAAACTAAATACTAATATTACCATAAGTGGCATTATAGACAGGAGCTCTGTACATAGTATACAGTGTATAATGTCAGTGAACAGGTAATACAGGGATCACCAGTGACATTATACACAGAAAGTCTGTATATACTATATAGTGTCAGTGTACAGGTAATACAGGGATCACCAGTGACATTATACACAGGAGCTCTGTACTTAGTATATCATGTATAGTGTCAGTGTACAGGTAACACACTGACTCACTGGTAATGTCTCTAGTTGAAGTCCTTCATCTTCACTTTTCTTTCTCATCCAGCACAGACCGCCATCACGTCTTCCAGCCAGGAATCGTCCCTGCAGAAAATAACACAGTTATCTAGAGCACCGCTTACAAAGCAAATTCAACCTGCCCCCATGTGTCTCCATCCTGTCCCCATGTGTCTCCATTCTGCCCCATGTCATCTCCATCCTGCCCCCATGTCTCCATTCTGCCCTCATTTGTCTCCATTCTGCCCCATGTTTCTCCATTCTGTCCCCATGTCGTCTCTATTCTGCCCCATGTCTCCATTCTGCCCTCATCTGTCTCCATTCTGCCCTCATATCTCCATTCTGCCCTCATTTGTCTCCATTCTGCTCCCATGTCTCCATTCTGCCCTCGTTTGTCTCCATTCTGCCCCCATGTCGTCTCCATTCTGTCCTCATTTGTCTCCATTCTGCCCCCATGTCTCCATTCTGCCCCCAAGTCTCCATTCTGCCCTCAAGTCTCCATTCTGCCCTCATTTGTCTCCATTCTGCCTCCATGTCGTCTCCATGCTGCCCCAATAGTGCGGCTTTACAAAAAAAGTAAAAAAAAAAAAGTTTCTTCTTGCCTCGCTGCTGTCAAGAAGCGTCTTCTTCCCCCAACCATCTGAGACGCGGACGCACCACCGGCACATGACAGTGACATCATACTCCGGCAACATGTGTGTCCACATCAGCTGCTGGCCTGTGTTTGGCTGGCAGCCATTAACTATTGCCATTCAGGAAGCCACCGGCTTCCCGCATGATAATAGAGTTCCATGGGGCCCGGTGAGCAGAAAAAGAAAGAGAGGGGCCCACTTCTGGCCCCTCTGCTCACCAGTTCCCATATGCCAGTAAGGGCAGTAATGCCCTGATAGTAGCCCTGGAGGCACCAGTAACCAAACAACACCATGAAGACCAAGGAGATCTCCAAACAAGTAAGAGATAAAGTTGTTGAGAAGTACAAGTCAGGGCTGGGTTCTAAAAAAAAATATCTCAATCTCTGAAAACCAAAAACAGGCATATACCTCTGCACTATGTATACTCCCAAAGACAAATGTTTATCTTCAGACATGGGGCACTGCCATGGGAAGCAGGTTCGCCCCAGCTACTCCAATTTATACATGGGCAGATGAGAACATCTTACCATCTTCCCAAATGGCAGGCTGCGCCCGAACCTGGTCCTATGGTGGCATTTTATAGTTGATATAATTTTCATCTGGAAGGGTGGTGAAAAATCCCTCTTGTCTTTCATTAGCGAGATTAACTCTAATGAGTTTTTTCTCAAATTTACCCCCACATACAGTCATTTCACTATTAATTTTCTTGATCTGAGCATATTCATTCAGAATCAAGCTATTTTTACCAAATGTTACCACAAACCGGTGGATTCTAATAGCTACATTGCTACTACTTGTTGTCACCTCCCAATCTAGCTGGCCAATATCCCCAAAGGTCAATTTACCAGATTAAGTTGCAACTGTACTAAGTAACTGCCATTGCTGGCCCAAAATTGCAAAGCATCTCCTTGCTTGGCCTGTCATCTCGATCATGCTGCTCCTGCCACAGCCACTGCAAAGCCACGCCAGCCACATGTTTCCTGGCCAAAAACTATGTTTAAAAGTGTTAAACAGTACTACTGATGTTGGGAAATGGACTCTGTTAAGGGTACATAAATGTGAAACCCAGCTAATTTTTGGAACAGCTTGGTTCCAACAAGCCATAACTGTTTTGCTTTGAAAACAATACTCCTGTTTTGTCTCCCTAAAAAGGGGATCATTTTTGGATGGCTTAATTGACTTTGTAATTACCTAGTCATTTTATGATTAGCAAACCAATTGCAGAGCTCACAAAGGGATATTTTTTCAATTCTAGTTGAGAAACAACAACTTCTTCACATTCAAACCAGTACAACTGTTTTGCCTGCCTAATTAAAAGGATAATTTTTGCACCTAAATGTATAAAAATAGCAAGGCAGGTATCTGCCTCCAAACAGGGATATTTTTTGTTTCCATCCATTTTCACCTAACCAGATAAGATGAGGTCACATAGACATTAAGAGCTCAAAACTGTTATATGTTATGAACATATTCTGAATCAATGTATTGATAGATTTTTAGGATAAAGCACACAAATTCCCCCTGGCTAAAAAGAAGCATGTAAAAAATAATGTCAGGAAGTAGGAACACTGCCCAAAAAATTTCTGCAGCCAACTACAGTATAGTTATTTGGTATATTGTGCATAAAATGGAATATACTGGCACTTTTAGGACATGCCCCATCCTGGTGATGTCATGGTCACATGTACTATAATAATTTGTTGCGATAGACGGTGTGCGGTCATGTGACCGCCAATCATCAGGATACACTGAAGACGATGTAATCACGTGGGGGGTTGAATTTGTGACGTGGCATCATATGACTGTTTATCATATGATTGCCTTTGCTGTGTATATCGTGACGTCATCCGCTGTTCCTCCCCACTATTCTCCTGATATTGGGAATTAGTAACTTGGCGATCTGTTCTACCTGTATACAAAGTCTAAACTATTGGCATATAAACCATGTTAAGTATCATACACCTGACCCCAATGAACATAGACTATATTTGGGACTTATTGACAGGTCTGTTATAATGCGTATGCATATTTTTATATCTAATCATACTGGCATTTTTTTCTATACTATGTCCCTTTGTGCTTTCTTTGTGCTCTTTTTCTCCCCTTTCTCTTATACTGCAAGTGTATGTATATGTGTTTTTATAGGGATTTTAACACTATTGTTTATTGGATCCACACCAAAAGAAAAAAATTAACAAAAATGGTCATAAAAATAGAAGTACATAGACTCAAAGGATCAATAAAAAGCCTTTATTAGTGGTCAAATAGATAACTGTGGCACTGTGAACACGAGCTCTGACTAGTGACCTCACTGTTTTCCAGGACTTTTTTTGTCACTGTCCATTTTTTCTCCCCCCTCCCACTTTGCACCACCTCCGTGCATGCATCCAGCAGCCGCCAAACATTGATCGGTGACGCAAATCACCGATCAGCACTCACTTTTGCTACTTTGCACTTTTTTTTCCAGCTAACCTTTTTTCTTTTGTAGAGGGCGGTCGCGCTGTCCTATTGTGCTCCGTGCTGAACCTTGCGGTGCCACAGAAGCCTGTGACACCACAATCGCCGCTCCTGCTACCGAAGACATCTGACAGAAGACATCTGACAGAAGACAACTGTAAGTAGGATTTTTTGATCCGTCCTCATCCACCCCAATCACCCTCTCTCCCCTCTCCTCCTTCCCCCATTCTCATCTGCCTTTCTGCCACCAAGTGCTGATCATTACTTGATCAGTACTTGATTGCTCGACTTTTGTCCTTTTTTTTCATGCTTTCCACAGATCACTGATCCACACTCGTGCTCGCATTTTTACACTCCCTCTCATTTGCACCACATCTGCGCGCACATCCAGCAGCTGCCGAGAGTTGATTGGTGACATAGTTCACCGATCCGCACTCGTGCTCGCTGTTCGCACAACCTACGGTTGTTCCTTTTTTTTTCAGAAGAAAAAAGTTCACACGAAGCACACTGACACACACACACTCTAAATAAAATACTGACACACATGCACCACGTGCACAACAAAAAATGTCCCGCTCATCCCAAACTCGCTATTCAGCGGAGGAGTTATACTCTCTCCTTGCCTCCGACACTGACAGTGACGGCGAGGATCCCACCTTTCTTTATTTTTCTGATTCCTCATCGTACTCCTCTTCCTCCTCTTCTTCTTCCTCCTCCTCTTCCTGACCAGGTGTTTAGGGTTTACGAAGGGAAGGACTCCTGGATTGAACCCCCAGAATGCCCCCGTGTACTGGGAGTGAGTGGGAAAATTGTGTGGCATTTCGTGCTCCCACTGCTGGATAAAGGTTATCACCTCTACATGGATAACTTTTATACAAGCATCCCGCTCTTCAAGTCCCTCTCTGTGCGACGTAGCGCAGCCTGCGGTACTGTCCGCAAAAATCAGAGAGGCCTCTCAAAGACGCTAATTGGGCAGCTGCTCAGAAGGGGTGAGAGCAGAGCCCAATGTAGAGACCACCTGTTGGTGGTTAAGTACAAGAACAAGAGGGATGTCCTTCTCTTGACCACCATACATGATGATGGCAGCACCCTCAGCACTGTACGAGGTTTCACTACACAGGTCGTCAAACCAGACTGTGTAGTGGGGTACAACAAGTACATGGGGGGAGTTGATCTCTCAGATCAAGTCCTCCAGCTGTACAGTTCTTTGAGAAAGGCCAAGGTATGGTATAAGAAGCTGGCAGTGTACATCGTTCAGATGGCAATGCACAACGCTTTCCTTCTCTCAAATGTGCAGGCCAGACTTCTACATCGTACCTTCACTTCCAGGAGGTAGTTATCAGGGCCCTGATATTTGGCAGTGGTGACGGAGCGGTCCCCAGTACTTCCGGAACTGAAAGACCTGGAATTGTACCAGGCCAGCATTTCCCTGGAGAGGTCCCTCAAACAGAAAAAAAGGTAAGTCACAAAAGTGGTGCCAAATGTGTTCCGAAAGGGGAATACGCAAGGACACCACTTACCAATGCGACACCTGCCCTGACAAACCTGGCCTGTGCATGAAAAAATGCTTCAGAAGGTACCATACTTCCATGCACTACTAAATTAATTTCTGACATATGACAACCTGACAAACACTACACAACTGACTTAGTGTTCGTCAGGTTGTAATACGTCAGTTGTGTAGTGCTCGTCAAGTTGTCCTACACAACTGACATATGACACTACATTATAAGATTCACAAATCGGGTATCAGTTCCAAAAAGGGGGCACTTGTTGGGCATTTCCACTTTTTTACATTTTTGTGGAAAAAATGTGTTTTTTTATTTTCACAAGTCAACGTTATAATTTTCTTTGAAACACATGGGGGTTCAAGGTGCTCACAACACATCTAGATAAATTCAATGGGAGGTCTATTTTCCGAAATGGGGTCACTTGTGGGGGGTTTCCACTGTTTAGGCACATCAGGGGCTCTGAGAACGTGACATGACACCTGCAGATCATTCCATCAAAGTCTGCATTCCAAAGCGTCACTCCTTCCCTTCCGAGCCCTGCCGTGCACCCAAGCAATGGCTTTCCCCCATATATGGGTTTTCAGCGTACTCAGGAGAAATTGCACAACAACTTTTGGTTTCCAATTTCTCCTGGTACCCTCGTGAAAATAAAAAAGTTGTGGCTAAAAGATTGTTTATGTGGAAAAAAAATATTTTTTTTTCACGGCTCTACGTCATAAACTTTTGCGAAAAACATGGGTATTCAAAGTGCTCACCACACATCTATATAAGTTCCTTAAGGGGTCTAGTTTCCCAAATGGGGTCACTTGTGGGGGATTTCCACTGTTTAGGCACCTCAGGGCTCTCCAAACGCGACATGGGGTCCACTGTCAACTCCAGCGAGTTTTGCATTGAAAACTGCCGTGCGCCCACACAATGGCTTTCCCCCACATATGGGGTATCAGCGTACTTAGGAGAATTTGCACAACAACTTTTGGTTTCCAATTTTTCCTGGTACCCTCGTGAAAATAAAAAAATTGGGGTCTAAAGTAAAATTTTAGTGAAAAAAAGTTAAATGTTAATTATTTCCTTTCACGTTCAATGAATTGCTGTGAAGCACGTGAAGGGTTAATAAATGTCTTGAATGTGGTTTTGAGCACCTTGAGGGGTGCAGTTTTTAGAATGGTGTCACGTTTGGGTATTTTCTGTCATAAAGACCCCTCAAAGTGACTTCAATGACTTCAAAGTGACTTAAAATGATTTAGTAAATTTTGTTGTAAAAATGAGAAATCGCTGGTCAAATTTTAACCCTTATAAATTTTGTTTCCAAAGATATTACAGCACAGGATCTCAGCTGATTCTTTCTTTGAGGTAAAACTGTTTAAAAACAGGCAGGTTTTACCTCACAAAAAAGAATCAGCTGTGATCCCCGTAATGTAATGTCTGTATACTCTTTTCCTTCCTCCCCTGCCCAGGAGATGTAGTATGATCAGACTATGTTCCTGTACGGTCACACACAGCCATTACACAGTACACAGCAGGGGTACATTTATAAGATTATCTCAGCACAGGAACATTTTATTTAAACACCCAATTGTGGAAATTATTATAAGTCCAAGATCTGTTGATTAAAATGTACTTTTGTTCATGGGAAAACCCCTTTAAATTTGCATTGAACTATGAATTTCGGGAAATTTGACTCCAACTCCATCTTCTGCAGATCAATCCACTCATCTCTAGATCATATCACTCAAAAATGGACTATCAAGTTTTTTTTACTACATGTATTTTTAATTTTATTTACGACATTTATTAAAAAAATAAAATGAGTAATTTTATTCACACTGTCCATTTGTGCTTTTTTATGTCCATACTTTCTGTCCTTTCAGTAGTCTTCAGAAATGTTTATTTTCCACTATTTTGTCCAGTGACAGACATACTGCTGGTGCAGCACAGGAGTTCAGAGGTGGAGAGTGGCCCATGCCAGTGGTACTAAGGTGGGTTATGATTAGTGTTGAGCCACCCCCGTAGTGTTCGAGTTCGGTTCGGTTCGTCGAACACCCATGTGTTCGCCAAACTGTTCGTCGAACTGTTCGTCAAACACCTTCGAACACCGTTAAAACCAATGGCAGGCAAACAAAAACACATAGAAACACATAGAAAACACCTTCAAAGGTGTCCAAAAGCTGACAAACTGCTCAGAAGACATAACTAACACATGGAAAAGTGACAAGTACATATAGTCATGCGAAAATAAAAGAGGTGGAGGAGTAAAAGGAGGGGGAGACACAGATATAGGCATGTCATGCCCTTCTAAAATCCAAAAAGTGAGAAGCCGACACGGCCAGTCCGCTCCTGCCCGTGCCACCTCCGTGTCGCCGGGTTTGTGCCAGAGCCGCGGTGAACCCTGACGGCCAGCCCCCCTCTCCCAATACTGGTGCCTGTCCGCTGGTGGGTCAAGCGAGCCCCCCTGTGGTGGAGGCAGCTCTAAGCTTTTTAATTTAAATTGTCTCTCTAATTTGAATGAATACACTTTAAATCCATTTACAAGGATCTATTGGAGGGCAAGTCTCATGCCAGCAGCCGCGGTAATTCCAGCTCCAGTAGCGTCCACTAAAGCTGCTGCAGTTAAAAAGCTTTTATAAGGATCGAGCTCGGCTGTCCACCGCAAGGCATCCTACTGCCAGTCCCAGCCCCTATGCCTTGGGGTGCCTCCTGATGCTCTTCACTAAGTATCCCATGGTCCCGAAGCATTTCCTTTGAAAAAATTAAGTGTCTAAACTACAGGTGGTGTAGCTTGCTTAACAGCTGGGATAATCCGCTGACTAGCAGACACTGCTACTAGGCACAAAGTATTTCCTGGGCTAGATGCAGTTAAAAATTTGTAATTAGATACTCTCGTTGGATGCTGAGAAAGCATTCCATAGAGTCTCCTGGCACGCCATATATGATTCTCTTAAAAAGCTTGGGGTAGGGGTCTAGGGGACCCTTTTATAGCCAAAATCACGGCCCTGTATCGCAATACGTCACCTAGGCTGAAGATAAATGGAACTGTAGCACCCTGAGGGCTCGGTTGCTGCAGACGTATTGCACCTCACCCAGAGGTGTGATATCTCACTCTCAGGTAAGGATGGAGTGTGGATCAGGACCCGACACCTGCATGCATTACACCACATTGCCGTGGGGCAGGGCGACCAATATGCCCCTGAGATGGGCACGACAGTCCCTGTCCCTGGCTGGAGTGGGGGGAGGGAACACTGAGGAAGGGTAACCCTGTAGTGCAGGAGCAGGGAGGAAGCAGTTCCTGGGTGCATTGAGAAGGGAGTATAAAAGGTGGGCACCATCTTAGTTCAGTGCAGAGAAGTCTGAGCAGAAGTGGCAGGGAGCAGGGGCTCTGCATGAGCTCTGCTCCGGAGGCGGGCCTAGTAACAGAGGCCCAGGCCTGGAAGAGGGAGAAGGAAGGAAGAGGAGCGGAGAAGGCTCCAGGAATGAGGAATGAAGGGATCCCAGGGGTGCGGACGGGCGAGTCGCCACCGCACGCCCGAATCCACCTGCGTGGAGGGGTCAGGCCAAAGGGGGAGACCGGTCCCCGAACTAGTGGAGGCAGGAAACGACCCTCAGCTAGAAACCGGAGGCTCTGACATTTTATGTGGCGCAGCCCCTCGCTACACCCGCTAGGAAGGCACCACATAGGGTCAGGGAAACTGGCGCCAAGTTTACCAAGAGGAGGCCCGAGGCAGCCGGACAGAAGTGTTGGTAAGAAAGGCCAGACAAAGGACACACAAAGGGGGTCCTGTGAAGTGCTCCAAAGTTATCTGGGAGTTGTCTGAGCCCCTCACCTGGTGAGCACAGTACGACGTGGGCAGCCGTTACCTGCAGACGTGGTCTGGATAATAAGAACTGTGAGTAAAGGCCCTGGACTGCATCACTGACTCCGTGTCGTTACTGCTGCTGCCCTGCACCATCACCCCCATCCTCCGCATACACTGCCCTGAGGCTATACTCCTCCCGTGGGGAGTTATGCTACGCTCTGCTGCACCCACAACACCAGCCTCAGCGGTCTGCCCTGTAGCGGCGGTTCACTCTGACCGCAATCCACGGGTGGCGTAGTCGGACATTTAAACATCAAAACCACATAAATAGTTCCGCCACTGGTTTGACCGCCCTGAGCCACGGAACCGGGTCGCCGCCACGAAGACTACAACCACCAGCATCCACCAAAAAGGGTCCGGCTCCGGGTGTCCCAAGGCCAAGGGGGTGCGTCAGAACATTTTCATCACCTTTCACAATCACCAATGGGACAAGGCAGGGATGTCCTCTGTCCCCTCTCTTATACATCCTAGTGACGGAGCACCTGCTCTCATCAATTCGCCATAACCCCAATATTAGGTGGATTGAGGTGGGAGGCACCGAGTACAAGTGCTCTCTATTTGCTGATAATGTCCTAGTATATATCACTCAATCACATATATCCATCCCTGCTGTTATGGCTGAAATAGATCACTTTGTTACATGGTAAAATTTTAAAATCAATGCAGCGAAGTCTGAGGCCCTCGATGTCTCCCTCCCCAAATCCATATAGGATTCCATCCAGTCCAACTTTCCCTTTGCCTGGCCCTCACAGGGTATCAAATACTTAGGAATTCCTATTCATAGAGACCTCTCCCATCTATATTATCTTAATTTTGGGCCCTTTATTGAACAATTCCATACAGACCACGGTTGGCAAGTTAGAACTGTAAGATTCACTACGTGAACCACTGGTGTTTTGTGGAAAAGCACATGTACACTGCGTTCCAAATTATTATGCAAAAAGTGTTTAGGAGTGATAAGGGAAGAATTTGTTTGTTTGTCAGTTAAACTCATTGATGGTGATGTGTGTCAGGGCTCTTTATATCACTGTAAGCAATTGCAGACACCTGTGCTAATTAGTTTGGCAGGTGTGTCCAATGAAAGGCAAGACTACTTAAGAAGGCTCTCTCACATTATTAAGCAGCCTACATTTTCTGCCAAAATGGGAAAGAAAAAGGATGTGTCGGCTGCTGAGAAGCAACAAATTGTGGAGTGTTTAGGTCAAGGCATGACTACAATCAACATTGTGCGATGATCAGGATGAAGTGTCTTGGCAATCAAGAAGTATGTAGCTGATTCACAGTACACACGTGTGCGTGCTGATAAGGGCAAATTGAGGACTCTTTCCTACAGGCAATTACGTCAGGTTGAAAGAGCAGCGGCAAAAAAGCCTTGTCATAGCAGCAGACAAGTTTTTGAAGCTGCTTGTGCCTCCAACGTCCCCCGAACAACAAGATGCAGGGTCCTTCAGAGGTTTGCAGCTGTGCATACGCCATCCTGTCGACCTCCTCTATCCACTTCACACAAGCAGAAACGGCTCCAGTGGGCCAAACATTACATGAAGACTGATTTCAAAACTGTTTTGTTCACGGATGAGTGCTGTGCAGCGCTCGATGGTCCAGATGGATGGAGTGGAGGATGGCTGGTTGATGGACACCCCACGCAAACACGGCTACAGCGCCAACAAGGAGGAGGTGGAGTAATGTTTTGGGCTGGAATCATGGGGAGAGAGATTGTCGGCCCCTTTAGGATCCCTGAAGGCGCTAAAGATGAACTCCATAATGTATGTGGATTTTCTCAAACAGCACTTCCTGCCATGGTTCAAGAAGAAGAACCGTGTATTTCACAGCAAGATCATTTTTCTGCATGATAATGCACCATCTCATGCTGCACATAAAACATCTGCATCTCTGGCTGATATGGGCATAAAAGGGGACAAACTTATGGTGTGACCCCCATGCTCCCCTGACCTCTACCCCATTCAGAACCTTTGGAGCATCATTAAAAGGAGTGTCTATGATGGCGGGAGGCAGTTCACATCTAAGCAACAGCTCTGGGAGGGTATTCTGTCCTCATGCAAAACAATTGAAGCAGAAACCATCCAAAACCTGACAAATTCAATGGACGAGAGAGTTCAGAAGCTCCTTTCGAACAAGGGGTCCTATGTGAAAATGTAACATCACCTAGAATAAAGTTTTGAGTTGAAAACTGTTTGATTTCAGTTTCTAACAACCTGCTAATGCTTATAATTTCAAAAATGACCATTTTTTTGGTCTTTATTAAAATGAAAAGGTTGATCGAAAAGTTTGGGGGATCTAAGAGTGTGGCAACCCAGTAGTCATGATTACTTCGAATTCTGACAATATGAGGGTCATGCTGCAGGTAGTGCAGCAAGAAGGCACTTATGTGTCTTGCGCATCTCGGAGCCCCAAAATTATTTTCCGGGCTAGATGCAGCTAAAAATTATTTTTAATTTTAAATCTGGTGGAGCTTATTATAGATGGCCTAATAGGATCAGTGCTGCACACTGCTACAAAGCCCAAATTATTTTCCAGTCAAGATACAGATAAACATGATTAGTAATTTGAAAGCTTAAAACGGTTGGTAGGGTGATTTTAACCAATCATCAAGCTTTTACTCTCCCCAGGATGACACAGGGGTAGAAAAGTCGTTTCGGATCCATGATTTGTTCATCTTTATGAACGTGAGTCTGTCTACATTATCAGTGGAGAGCCGCGTGCGCTTATCTGTCAGCACACCACCAGCAGCGCTGAACACACGTTCAGACAGAACGCTGGCTGCGGGGCATGACAAGATCTCCAAGGCGTAAGTGGCTAGCTCCGGCCATTTATCCAGATTGGAAGCCCAAAAAGAGCAAGGGTCCAGTGACACAGTCGTGGCTTCAATGTTTACTTGGAGATACTCCTGTACCATCGTCTCTAGGCGTTGACTATGTGTCAGACTTCTTGTCTCCTGTGGCCTTGCAAAGGATGGGCTAAAAAAGTGGTGAAATGATTCTGCAAAATTGATGTTACCAGCAGATACTGTGGTTCTGTTACGGTTTGAGTGCTGAACACTTGACGGTCCCACGGTTGGCAAGTTGGAACTGTGAGATTCACTACGTGCACCACTGGTGTTTTGTGGAAAAGCACATGTAAGATTCTGCAACAGTCTCTGCTGATACTCCTGCATGCGTGCATCCCTTTCTATGGCAGGAATAATTTCGGCAAATTTACTTTTGTACCGGGGATCTAACAGTGTGGCAACCCAGTAGTCAGGATTATTTCTAATTCTCACAATTCGAGGGTCATGTTGCAGGTAGTGCAGCAAGAAGGCACTCATGTGTGTTGCGCATCCAGGAGCACCAAGTCCCTGTTGTGTTGGTGGCGAGGTAACAATCATGCTTCCTTCCTCTGTCCTCTCCCCCCAACCTCGCACAACAGAAATGTGATCAAGGTCTCCCTCATCTGATGAGTCTTCCATCAGTTCGTCCTCCACTTCTTCCTGGGCTCCTGCACCTTCCTCACTAGTTTGGCTGCTACCATGCGCCCTGGTAAAACCATCTCCCCCACCCTCACATGCCTGCCGCCTTGGTGCTGCCGACCGTCTGGACCTTGCAGATGTTAGCCCTTCCGCATACAACTCCTCCTCCTCTACTTCCTCCACCTCCTCTTGTGCCACCACCTGACTCCGAATTCTGTTTAACATGTGCTCCAGCATGTAAATCAGCGGAATAGTCATGCTGATAATGGCATCATCAGCACTAAACATCTTCGTCGCCATTTCAAAACTGTGCAGAAGGGTGCATAGGTCCCTGATCTGAGACCACTCCTCCAGCGTGATTTGCCCCACCTCTGGATCTCGTTGGCCCAGGCTATACGTCAGAATGTATTGCACCAGGGCTTGTCGGTGCTGCCACAGTCGCTGCAACATGTGCAGAGTTGAATTCCACCGGGTAGGCACATCGCATTTTAGCCGGTGAAGTGGCAGGCCCAACGACTTCTGTAGAGATGTAAGTCGCTGAGCTGCGGGATGCGAACGGCGGAAGTGAGCACACAGCGACCGTGCCCTCTGCAGAAGGCCATCTAGTCTGGGATAGTGGGCTAAAAATTGCTGGACAACCAGGTTCAACACGTGAGCCATACAAGGCACGTGTGTGACATTGCCCCGGCGAAGGGCCGCACCCAGGTTTGCAGCATTGTCGCACACGGCCTTCCCTGGTTTCAGGTCCAGTGGAGACAGCCATTCATGAAATTGGTTCTCCAGAGCTGACCACAACTCCTCAGCTGTGTGACTCACATTTCCCAGCCATTTCAAAGTAAAAACCGCCTGATGACGTTGAGCCCTACTGCCAGCATAGTAAGGAGGTGTGCAGGATCCCTTCTGCGCAGTTAGAAAGCTTGTGGCATGACCAGACAGGCTTTGGGTGCAGGTGGAAGACCGAGAGGAGGTTGAGGAGGCAGAAGCAGTGGAGGAACTTTGACATAAAGAGGATTGACGCACAACTCGTGGGGACGGCAAGACTTGGACAGCAGCCCCTTGTCCTGCTGTCACCATAGTTACCCAGTGCCCAGTCAGCGACATGTAACGCCCCTGTCCATGCCTACTCGTCCAAGTGTCTGTGGTGAAATGCACCCTGTCACACACAGAGTTTCTCAAAGAAGCGGTGATGTTGTGTGCGACATGCTCGTGGAGCGCAGGAACACCTTTCTTTGAGAAGTAGTGCCGACTGGGCATCTGGTACTGGGGCACTGCGACGGACATAAGGTCTCGAAAATCCTCTGTGTCCACCAGGCGGAAAGGCAGCATTTCTGTAGCCAAGTGCTTGCAGATGGTGAAATTCAACCTCTTAGCTTTCTCATGGCTAGGAGGAAATGGTCTTTTACTTGTCCACATCTGAGGGACCGAGGGCTGGCTATTGTGCTTAGACGGGGTTGATAAGGGTGTCCCCGGCAAACTGCCGGTCTGTGAGGAAGATGCAGGCGGACATGTTAGGTTGCCTTGATCCAAAGGTGGTGCTATCGATGTCGGACAGCGTTCAACACCAGCTGGTGTTACCACCTCCAAAGAAAATGATGACCTGCCAATCATGCTGGCTGTTGCGGGTAAAGAGGTGGCAGGTCTGCACCCCAAAACAGGTGTGACTGCTGTCCCCCCAGTCACAGAGGATGAAGAGGCCGCGGATGCACAAGATATGGCAGACGGTGGTTGGCCCGGCCGGCTAGGCCGCATTGTAGCACACTGAGCTTCCCACTGCAACTTATGCTTCATGTCCATGTGCCGGTTCATGCATGAAGTACTCAAACTATGTATTTTTTGGCCTCTACTTAGCTTTTGCTGACAAATGTTACAGATAACACGAGTTGGGTCATCTTTATCGATCTGAAAAAATGCCCAGGCTATGCAAGGCTTAGCACCCATGCGACCTGAAGAGCCACCACGACTTGTGGTGAGAGGCAGAGTTGTGTTTGAGGATGCAGTTGTTGACGTGCTTCCAGTACTACGTCTCTGTCCAGGAAGGCGCAACCTGACCTCGTCGTCACTAGCATCTTCCTCCACCTCCTCTGCTGACCTCATCTCTTGGCTGACTGTGGGTTGACAGTAAGTGGGATCTCCAACCTCATCATCATCACCCTGTGTGTTATCACACCCGTCGTCCTCAGAGCCAACCTGTTCCTGCCCTGACAAAAAACTAAAGTTGTCGCTCCAATCAGGTATTTGAGTCTTATCATCGTCTTCCTCATTGTCTCCACCAACAGGAGTTACAGTTTGGGAATGAGGGTCTACATTATGGTCAGAACCTTCTGCGTCTGGTCCTGGATCCGACTCATAAAGATTCTGGGCATCAGTGCAGATCATTTCCTCGTCTGGATTCACAGAAGCGCTGGAGTCGACCTCTGATTCCCAGGCTATAGCATGAGTAAACAGCTCTGCAGACTCAACCATCTGTTCTACCTCATACTCAGACGGGCAGCTGGAGATTTGGGAGCTGTGAGGAAGCAAGTGCGATTTGGGTGACACCTTTGAGGACTGGAGTATTTGTGATGTTGAAGTTGATGTGGAGGAGAGCCCACTTAAAGGAGCACTTGATATCCGTTGAAGCACCTGCTGTTTTTGTGCCTCATCTGGAATTTATAGCGATTGGCGTGGCCGTAAGAAAGGGATCTTATCACATTGTCCGCTAAAAGAAGTAGACATTTTAGTTTGGCTGGAAGATGGTCTTTCTTCTGCAGATGTTACTGTTGCTTTAACACCTACCCCACGGACACAACCTTTTTTCCCCTTCCCAACACGCCTATTCCCCTTTCCACCAGCAGCAGGCCTTTTTCCACTCATTTTGGTGGTTAACTAATTCACAACTCTGGAGTTGTTTGCACAAAAAAACAATGGATGGTAACCGAGCAGAGCTGAGTGGCCAAACTGTGGTATTAGGCCAAAACTATTGGCTGGGTTAGATGCAGAAAAAAATTATATTCAATTTGCAACCTGATGGAGGTCAGTATAGATGGACTAATACAACAAGTCCCACACACAGCTAGAAGCCCAATATTTTTTCAGAGGTAGATGCAGAAAAAAATATATTCAGTTTGCAACCTGATGGAGGTCAGTATAGATGGACTAATACAACAAGTCCCACACACAGCTAGAAGGCCAAATATTTTTTCAGAGGTACTGTAGATGCAGATAAAAATTATTTTTAATTTGCAACCTGATGGAGGTCAGTATAGATGGACTAATAGAGAAAGTCTGACACACTACTAGAAGGCCAAATATTTTTTCAGAGGTAGATGCAGAAAAAAATATATTCAGTTTGCAACCTGATGGAGGTCAGTATAGATGGACTAATACAACAAGTCCCACACACAGCTAGAAGCCCAAATATTTTTTCAGAGGTACTGTAGATGCAGATAAAAATTATTTTTAATTTGCAACCTGATGGAGGTCAGTATAGATGGACTAATAGAGAAAGTCCGACACACTACTAGAAGGCCAAATATTTTTTCAGAGCTAGATGCAGAAAAAAATTATATTCAGTTTGCAACCTGATGGAGGTCAGTATAGATGGATTAATAGAACAAGACCCACACACAGCTAGAAGCCCAATATTTTTTCAGAGGTAGATGCAGAAAAAAATATATTCAGTTTGCAACCTGATGGAGGTCAGTATAGATGGACTAACAGAGAAAGTCCCACACACTACTAGAAGGCCAAATATTTTTTCAGAGCTAGATGCAGAAAAAAATTATATTCAGTTTGCAACCTGATGGAGGTCTGTATAGATGGATTAATAGAACAAGACCCACACACAGCTAGAAGCCCAATATTTTTTCAGAGGTAGATGCAGAAAAAAATATATTCAGTTTGCAACCTGATGGAGGTCAGTATAGATGGACTAATACAACAAGTCCCACACACAGCTAGAAGCCCAATATTTTTTCAGAGGTAGATGCAGAAAAAAATATATTCAGTTTGCAACCTGATGGAGGTCAGTATAGATGGACTAATACAACAAGTCCCACACACAGCTAGAAGCCCAAATATTTTTTCAGAGGTACTGTAGATGCAGATAAAAATTATTTTTAATTTGCACCTGATGGAGGTCAGTATAGATGGACTAATAGAGAAAGTCCGACACACTACTAGAAGGCCAAATATTTTTTCAGAGGTAGATGTAGAAAAAAATATATTCAGTTTGCAACCTGATGGAGGTCAGTATAGATGGACTAATACAACAAGTCCCACACACAGCTAGAAGCCCAAATATTTTTTCAGAGGTATTGTAGATGCAGATAAAAATTATTTTTAATTTGCAACCTGATGGAGGTCAGTATAGATGGACTAATAGAGAAAGTCCGACACACTACTAGAAGGCCAAATATTTTTTCAGAGCTAGATGCAGAAAAAAATTATATTCAGTTTGCAACCTGATGGAGGTCAGTATAGATGGATTAATAGAACAAGACCCACACACAGCTAGAAGCCCAATATTTTTTCAGAGGTAGATGCAGAAAAAAATATATTCAGTTTGCAACCTGATTGAGGTCAGTATAGATGGACTAACAGAGAAAGTCCCACACACTACTAGAAGGCCAAATATTTTTTCAGAGCTAGATGTAGAAAAAAATTATATTCAGTTTGCAACCTGATGGAGGTCAGTATAGATGGATTAATAGAACAAGACCCACACACAGCTAGAAGCCCAATACTTTTTCAGAGGTAGATGCAGAAAAAAATATATTCAGTTTGCAACCTGATGGAGGTCAGTATAGATGGACTAACAGAGAAAGTCCCACACACTACTAGAAGGCCAAATATTTTTTCAGAGCTAGATGCAGAAAAAAATTATATTCAGTTTGCAACCTGATGGAGGTCAGTATAGATGGATTAATAGAACAAGACCCACACACAGCTAGAAGCCCAATATTTTTTCAGAGGTAGATGCAGAAAAAAATATATTCAGTTTGCAACCTGATGGAGGTCAGTATAGATGGACTAACAGAGAAAGTCCCACACACTACTAGAAGGCCAAATATTTTTTCAGAGCTAGATGCAGAAAAAAATTATATTCAGTTTGCAACCTGATGGAGGTCTGTATAGATGGATTAATAGAACAAGACCCACACACAGCTAGAAGCCCAATATTTTTTCAGAGGTAGATGCAGAAAAAAATATATTCAGTTTGCAACCTGATGGAGGTCAGTATAGATGGACTAATACAACAAGTCCCACACACAGCTAGAAGCCCAATATTTTTTCAGAGGTAGATGCAGAAAAAAATATATTCAGTTTGCAACCTGATGGAAGTCAGTATAGGTGGACTAATAGAACAAGTCCCACACACTGCTAGAAGGCCAAATATTTTTTCAGAGCTAGATGCAGAAAAAAATTATATTCAGTTTGCAACCTGATGGAGGTCAGTATAGATGGATTAATAGAACAAGACCCACACACAGCTAGAAGCCCAATATTTTTTCAGAGGTAGATGCAGAAAAAAATTATATTCAGTTTGCAACCTGATGGAGGTCAGTATAGATGGATTAATAGAACAAGACCCACACACAGCTAGAAGCCCAATATTTTTTCAGAGCTAGATGCAGAAAAAAATTATATTCAGTTTGCAACCTGATGGAGGTCAGTATAGATGGATTAATAGAACAAGACCCACACACAGCTAGAAGCCCAATATTTTTTCAGAGCTAGATGCAGAAAAAAATTAGATTCAGTTTGCAACCTGATGGAGGTCAGTATAGATGGACTAATAGAATGATGCTATGCCCAAAAGATTTTACTTCACTAGGTGCAGTAAAAAAATTGGTATTCTATACACAGGTGGTATATCTTGCAACACAGATAGGCTACTCCACTGACTAACACACTCTGCAATAGGCCAAAAAGGATTAGCTTTGCTAGATTCAGCCAAATGCTGTGAAAAAAACTTGCACAGCACTGGCAGAGACCTGCCTGGCAAAAACTGATAGGAACTGATGTAACCTAGTCCTGAAAAGGACTCCAATTACAATTAGTCTTTACTCCCACAACCTATCTATTTAAGAGCACAGACCTGCCTGATAAAAGTCGTAGGAAATGCTGTAACCTAGTCCTTAAAAGGACTGCAATCACAACTATTCCCTACTCCCAAGCTATCTGTATATTTGTGCGAAAATTGGCTTGAAATTAACAAGGTATAGCGCACACAGCAACAGCGGTGCCGTCTAACACGCAGCTGCAGCAGTGAGAAAATGGTGGCGACGGGGAAAATGGCTTGGTCTTATAGGGCAAGGACATGTGACATACACTGCCAATGACACATGCCCTTGCTTGTGTGAAAAAAAGCACTTCGCTCCGTGTGTGCGCTGCTGATAGGCTGACAGATTGCACCTCCCCACTGTAAATGCGGGAAAGAGAAAAAAAAATGGAGATCTTCATTGTTCCTGCAGAGATCCATCCCCTGCCCCTCCCCCCACCCCGCTGTACACTCAAACTGCGTATTAACATTAATTTTCATCATTACTGAGAAAAAATCCAGTTATGATTTTGGTGCACGAACAGTTATCGAACATAACCTCGAACAGCCGAATTTTTCTCAAATTGTTCGTGTTCGCCGAACGGCTCGAACACCGCCCAAAACAGCTCGAATTTGAGATTGGCGAACAGTTCGAGTAGAACAACGCTCATCTCTAGTTATAATGACTGCAATTTGGCATACTGGCAGGTCCCGAGGATCTGGGGAGCCCATAGCTAGATTGCCCTTATTAAGTTCTTTCTCATCATTGAGTGGTGCACCGAGCATTTATGTAGCTCCATTGCCTGCAATAAAGTGTAGCAGCAGAGTTGTAGGAAGCCACCCTTGGCTTCCTGACTGGCACTTCCCCTATGACTAATGTGGCGCAATAACATTACCAAGGGATCATCTGAGAAGGTAAGTGATTCTATATTATTTTTTTTGACGCAATGCGGGAGAGGACAATATGGGGGTGGGTAGCAGGTGGGAAAGAGGACATAATACAGAAACTCAAATTAATTAGGGAGGGGGAGGAAGAGATTACACAATTCATGGATTTATAATGAATTGGGGAGAGGGGGGGACACAATATAGTGACTCATGAATTGCAGAGACGAGAGGAAGAGAAGACATAATACAAGGACCTCTTATGAAATGGGGGGTAGGAGAGAGAACACAGGGCAGGGAATTATAATAAATAAGGGCTGGTAGAGAGGACACAGGCCAGGTATTTGTAATGAATTGGAGGAGAACCGCAATGGCTACTTAATTTACATTTATTGAGCAATAAGTGGCTAATTAAATACGGTTAATAAGGGGCACTGTGCTGGCTTATGAATATTTTGAATTATATATCAATGCTGTGGTACATATTTAGGGGTGCAGTGTTGGAGATTTTTTTTATTCAGGAGGTAGATTTATATATGCCAAATATGTGACCTTACTATTTTAGGGCTGTCAAGGTGGTAAGACGAGTTGTGGCTGAAAGATGTGAACATAAAGATCATATTAGATGAAGAAGAAACAACAGAAAATGACTCTAATCAGATGAGACATCAGCAGTGAATCACTGGATGTAAATATTAATTCTATATCTATACTGTATGCCTTTCAGAAAGATGATGAGAGTCATACTCTTGTTTGTAAAACAATCTTTCTTTTTATGCATAGTGATTTCCCTTATTACCTAGTGTACTTTATTATGTAAATCACCACCCCTTATTACATAGTACCTTCTCACAATATGTATAGCACCATCCCTTATTACATAGCGTCTTCTCTTATTATGTATAGAGCCATCTTTTATTACATAACCTCATCCCTTATTATGTCTAGGGTCATCCCTTATTACAGTGCGTCCTCCCTTATTATGTATATTGCCATTCCTTTTTGCATAGCTTCTTCATATTTTATGCATAGCACCATTTTTTTGTTATATAGCCTCCTCCCTAATTATGTAGAGTGCCGTCGCTTATTACATATCTTCTTTTCTTATTATTTCTAGCGCTGTTCTGTTATTACATAGCATCCTCTCTTGGCGTCTAAAGTGTTGTTCTTATTAAATAACAACCTTACTTGGTATATGTATAGCAATGTCCCTTATTATACAGTATCCTCTTTAGTTATGTATAGCGTCATCCCTTATTATGTAGCATCCTCTTTAGTTATGTATAGTACTGTCCGTTATTACATGACATCCTCACTTGTTATGTATAGCTCAGTCTCCTATTGCAGAGCATCCTCTCTTGTTATTTAGAGCGCTATCTCTTTATTATATATATATATATATATATATTTAAAGCGGGTAAAATAATTATTGAACACGTCACCAATTTTTTAAGTAAATACATTTCTATTGAAATGAAATTCTCACCATCCAGTCCACACAAAGAAATAAAACCAAAGGATATCCATAAATTAAGATATGTGTAACAATGAGAAATAACACAGGGAAAAATCATTGAACATACTTACTAAAATTTATGTAATACTTCATACAAAAGCCTTTGTTGGTGATGACAGCTTCAAGACGTCTTCTGTATTGAGAAACTAGTCACATGCATTGCTCAGGTGTGATTTTGTCCCATTCTTCAACACACTCTTCAAATCCTAAAGGTTCGGTGGGCTCCTTCTATGAACTTTAGTTCCTTCCATAAATTTTCTATTGGATTCAAGTCAGGTGACTGGCTGGGCCGTTCTAGCAACTTTATTTCCTTTCTCTGAAACCGATTGAGAGTTACCTTGGCTGTATGTTTGGAATCATTGTCTTGCTGAAATGTCCACCCTCATTTTATCTTCATTATCCCAGTAGATGGCAGCAGATCTTTATCAAGAATGTCTTGGTACATTTGTCCTTTCATCCTTCCTTCAACTACATGAAATTTACAAGTGCCATATTCTGAAAAACAGCCCCACACCATGATATTCCTACCTTCAATCTTCACTGTTGGCATGGTGTTTCCGGGGCGGTATGCAGTGCATTTGGCCTCCAAAAATTGTATGTATTATAACATCCAAAGAGTTCAATTTTGGTCACATCTGACCATACTATATTCTCCCTAAATTAGACATGCTTGTCTAATAGTTGTTGAGAAAACTTTAAACGTGCTTGAACATGCTTTTTGTTCAGCAATGGAGTCTTGCGTGGTGAGTGTGCATACAGGCCATGGAGGTTGAGTGCATTACTTATAGTTTTCTTTTAAACAATTGTACCTGCTTATTCCAAGTCTTTCTGTAGCTCTCCAAAGGTGGTCATTGGCTCTTGGACTACTCTTCTGATAATTATTTTCACTTATCAGCCTGAAATCTTGTGGGGAGCACCTGGTCGTGACCAGTTTATGGTGAAACTATGTTCTTTCCACTTCCAGATCATGGCCCCAACAGTGCTCACTGGATGCTTCAGTAGTTTAGAAATTCTTCTGTAACCAAAGCCATTAGTTTGTTTTTCAACAATAAGGTTACAAAAGGTATTGAGACAGCTCACTAGTTTTACCCATCATGAAATATTTTGTGCGTGGCATCTTGGTAATGAGACAGCTATTAATAGGCCATCAGTTGAACCAGCTGATATTATTTTTCATTAAGTGGCAGGATTGCTTTCTAATTACTGATAGATTTCAGCTGGTGTCGTGACTTTCCATGGCTTTTTGCTTCTCTCTTTTTACCGGTGTTCAATACTTTTTCTCTGTCATTTCTCATTATTACACATAACTTAATTTCTGGACATCTATGGTTTGATTTCTTTGCCTTTGTAGATTGGATGGGTTGTTACCGATATCTGATGAAATTTCATGTCAATAGCACCCTTAGATATGTACAGTGAGGAAAAAAAGTATTTAGTCAGCTACCAATTGTGCAAGTTCTCCCACTTAAAAAGATGAGAGAGGCCTGACATCATAGGTAGACCTCAACTATGAGAGACAAAATGAGAAAACAAATCCTGAAAATCACATTGTCTGATTTGGAAAAAATTTTTTTTTTCAAATTTTGGTAGAAAATAAGTAATTGGTTAATTACAAACAAGCAAGATTTCTGGCTCTTACAGACATGTAACTTCTTCTTTAAGAGGCTACTCTGTCCTCCACTCATTACCTGTAGTACAGGCACCTGTTTAAACTTGTTTTCAGTATAAAAGACACCTGTCTGCAACCTCAAACAGTCACACTCCAAACTCCACTATGTTGGAAGACCAAAGAGCTGTCGAAGGACACCAGAAACAAAACTGTAGCCCTGCACCAGGCTGGGAAGACTGAATCTGCAATAGGTAAGCAGCTTGGTGTGAAGAAATCAACTGTGGGAGCAATAATTAAAAAATGGAAGACATACAAGACCACTGATATTCTCCACTCAATCTGGGGCTCCACACAAGATCTCACCCTGTGGGTTCAAAATGATCTCAAGAATGGTGAGCAAAAATCCCAGAACTATACGGGGGAACCTAGTGAATGACCTGCAGAGAGCTGGGACCAAAGTTACACAGGCTACCATCAGTCACACACTACGCCGCCAGGGACTCAGATCCTGCAGTGCCAGACGTGTCTCCCTGCTTAAGCCATTACATGTCCGGGCCTGTCTAAAGTTTTCTAGAGAGCATTTGGATGATCCAGAAGAGTATTGGGAGAATGTCATATTGTCAGATGAAACCAAAGTAGAACTGTTTGGTAGAAATACAAGTCGGCGTGTTTGGAGGAGACAGAATGCTGAGTTGCATCCAAAGAACATAATACCTACTGTGAAGCATAGGGGTGGCAGCATCATGCTTTGGGGATGTTTCTCTGCCAAGGGACCAGGACGACTGATCCGTGTACATAAAAGAATGAATGGGGCCATGTATCGTGAGATTTTGAGTGCAAACCTCCTTCCATCAGCAAGGGCATTGAAGATTAAATGTGGCTGGGTCTTTCAGCATGACAATGATCCCAAGCACACCGCCAGGGCAACAAAGTAGTGGCTTCATAAGAAACATTTCAAGGTCCTGGAGTGGCCTAGCCTGTCTCCAGATCTAAACCCTATCAAAAACTTTGGGAGGGAGTTGAAAGTCCGTGTTGGCCAGCGACAGCCCCAAAACATCACTGGTCTAAAGGAGATCTGCATGGAGGAATGGGCCAGCATACCAGCAACAGTGTGTGCCAACCTTGTGAAGACTTACAGAAAACGTTTGACCTCTGTCATTGCCAACAAAGGATATATAACAAAGTATTGAGATGAACTTTTGTAATTGACCAAATACTTATTTTCCACCAAAATTGGAAAAAAATTTCTTTCCAAATCAGACAATGTGATTTTCAGGATTTGTTTTCTCATTTTGTATCTCATAGTTGAGGTCTACCTATGATGTCAATTACAGGCCTCTCTCATATTTTTAAGTGGAGAACTTGCACAATTGGTGGCTGACTAAATACTTTTTTCCCCACTGTATTTACTTTGAAAATTGGTGACGTGTCCAATACTCATTTTGCTCGATGTGTGTGTGTAATATATATATATACACTGTGTTCCAAATTATTATGCAAATAATATTTTCTCAGATTTTCCCAAATTACCTATATGAATTGCAGTCATTGTAATTTTCCAGTCAAATAACTATTAGAGTACAATTGAAAGGTTTTTGTACAAACTGCCTATGATAACAGTATATTTAAAAAAAAATAAAACACTCAAACTGCACTCAAAATGCATGTTCCAAATTATTATGCACAGCAGAGTTTTCAACCTTTTCATTTTAATAAAGAACAAAAAATGGTCATTTTTGAATTTATAAGCATTAGCAGGTTATTACAAACTGAAATCAAACAGTTTTCAACTCAAAACTTTATTCTAGGTGATGTAACATTTGCACATAGGACCCCTTGTTCGAAAGGAGCTTTTGAACTCTCTCATTCATTGAATTTGTCAGGTTTTGGATGGTTTCTGCTTCAATTGTTTTGCATGAGGACAGAATATACTCCCAGAGCTGTTGCTTAGATGTGAACTGCCTCCCGCCATCATAGACACTCCTTTTGATGATGCTCCAGAGGTTCTCAATGGGGTTGAGGTCAGGGGAGCATGAGGGCCACACCATAAGTTTGTTCCCTTTTATGCCCACAGCAGCCAGAGATGCAGATGTGTTATGTGCAGCATGAGACGTGGCATTATCATGCATGTAAATGATCTTGCTGCGGAATGCACGGTTCTTCTTCTTGAACCATGGCAGGAAGTGCTGTTTGAGAAACTCAACATACATTATGGAGTTCATCTTTATCCCTTCAGGGATCCTAAAAGGGCCGACAATCTCTCTCCCCATGATTCCAGCCCAAAACATTACTCCACCTCCTCCTTGTTGGCGCCGTAGCCGTGTTTGCATGGGGTGTCCATCAACCAGCCATCCTCCACTCCATCCATCTGGACCATCGAGATCATTTCATGCATGATAATGTCCCGTCTCATGCTGCACATAACACATCTGCATCTCTGACTGCTGTGGGCATAAAAGGGGACAAACTTATGGTGTGGCCCCCATGCTCCCCTGACCTCAACCCCATTGAGAACCTCTGGAGCATCATCAAAAGGAGTGTCTATGATGGCGGGAGGCAGTTTACATCTAAGCAACAGCTCTGAGAGGGTATTCTGTCCTCTTGCAAAACAATTGAAGCAGAAACCATCCAAAACCTGACAAATTCAATGAATGAGAGAGCTCAGAAGCTCCTTTCGAACAAGGGGTCCTATGTGCAAATGTTACATCACCTAGAATAAAGTTTTGAGTTGAAAACTGTTTGATTTCAGTTTGTAATAACCTGCTAATGCTTATAATTTCAAAAATGACCATTTTTTTGTTCTTTATTAAAATGAAAAGGTTGAAAACTCTGCTGTGCATAATAATTTGGAACATGCATTTTGAGTGCCGTTTGAGTGTTTAATTTTTTAAAAAATATACTGTTATCATAGGCAGCTTGTACAAAAACCTTTCAATTGTACTCTAATAGTTATTTAACTGGAAAATTACAATGACTGAAATTCATATAGGTAATTTGGGAAAATCTGAGAAAATATTATTTGCATAATAATTTGGAACACAGTGTATATATGTATATATATATGTGTGTATATAGATGTGCATCTCACTAAATTAGAATATCATCAAAAAGTTAATTTATTTCAGTTCTTCAATGCAAAAAGTGAAACTCATTTATTATATAGAGTCATTACAAACAGAGTGATCTATTTCAAGTGTGTATTTCTGTTAATGTTGATGATTATGGCTTACAGCCAATGAAAACACAAAAGTCATTATCTTAGCAAATTAAAATAATTAACAAAAAACACCTGCAAAGGCTTCCTAAGCATTTAAAAAGATCCCTTAGTCTGTTTCAGTAGGCTCCACAATCATGGGAAAGACTGCTGACTTGACAGATGTCCAGAAGACAGTCATTGACACACTCCACAAGGTCCCAGAGTTCCAATTTTCATTTGGAAATCAAGGTCCCAGAGTCTGGTGGAAGAGCGGAGAGGCCACAATCTAAGCTGCTTGAGGTCTAGTGTGAAGTTTCCACAAACAGTGATGGTTTGGGGAACCATGTCATCTGCTGGTGTAGGTCCACTGTATTTTATCAAGACCAAAGTCAGCGCAGTCGTCTACCAGGAAATTTTAGAGCACTTCATGCTTCCCTCTGCCGACAAGCTTTTTGAAGATGGAAATTTCCTTCTCCAGCAGGACTTGGCACCTGTCCACACTGCCAAAATTACCAATACCTGGTTTAAAAACAACAGTATCACTGTGCTTCATTGGCCAGCAAACTCACCTGACCTTAACTCCATAGAGAATCTATGGGGTATTGTCAAGAGGAAGATGAGAGACACCAGACCCAACAATGCAGACGAGCTGGAGGCTGCTATCAAAGCAACCTGGGCTTCCATAACACCTCAGCAGTGTCACAGGCGGATCGCCTCCATGCCACGCCGCATTGATGCAGTAATTGATGCAAAAGGAGCCCTGACCAAGTATTGAGTGCATTTACTGAACATACATTTCAGTAGGCCAACATTTCGGATTTTAAAAACATTTTTCAAGCTGTTGTTATAAAGTATTCTAATTTACTGAGATAGTGACTTTTGTGTTTTCATTGGCTGTAAGCAATAATCATCAACATTAACAGAAATAAACACTTGAAATAGATCACTCTGTTTGTAATGACTCTATATAATATATGAGTTCACTTTTTGTATTTAAGAACTGAAATAAATTAACTTGTTGATGATATTCTAATTTAGTGAGATGCATCTGTGTATACAGTGCATTGTGAAAGTATTTGGCCCCCTTGAACTTTTCTACCTTTTACCACATTTCTGTCTTCAAACATAAAGATATAAAATTCTAATTTTTTTGGGAAGAATCAACAACAAGTGGGACACAATCGTTAAGTGGAACGAAATTTATTGGATATTTTAAATTTTTTTAACAAATTAAAAACTGAAAAGTGGGGCGTGCAATATTATTCAGCCCCTTTGAGTTAATACTTTGTAGCGCCACCTTTTGCTGCGATTACAGCTGCAAGTTGCATGGGGTATGTCTCTATCAGTTTTGCACATCGAGAGGCTGAAATTCTTGCCCATTCTTCCTTGCAAAACAGCTCGAGCTCATTGAGGTTGGATGGAGGGCATTTGTGAACAGCAGTTTTCAGCTCTTTCCACAGATTCTCGATTGGATTCAGCGCTGGACTTTGACTTGGCCATTCTAACACCTGAATACATTTATTTTTGAACCATTCCTTTGTAGATTTTGCTTTATGTTTGGGATCATTGTCTTGTTGGAAGATAAATCTTCGTCCCAGTCTCAGTTCTTTTGCAGACTCCAACAGGTTTTCTTCCAGAATGGTCCTGTATTTGGCTCCGTCCATCTTCCCATCAATTTCAACCATCTTCCCTGTCAATGCTGAAGAAAAGCAGGCCCAAACCACGATGCTGCCACCACCATGTTTGACAGTGGGGATGGTGTTTTGAGGGTGATGAGCTATGTTGCTTTTATGCCAAACATATCGTTTTGCATTGTGGCCAAAAAGTTCGATTTTGGTTTCATCTGACCAGAGCACCTTATTCCACTTTTTTGGTGTGTCTCCCAGGTGGCTTGTGGCAAACTTCAAACGAGACTTTTTATGGATATCTTTGAGAAATGGCTTTCTTCTTGCCACTCTTCCAGATTTGTGCAGTGTACGACTGATTGTTGTCCTATGGACAGACTCTTCCACCTCAGCTGTAGATCTCTGCAGTTCATCCAGAGTGATCATGGGCCTTTTGGCTGCATCTCTGATCAGTCTTCTCCTTGTTCGAGATGAAAGTTTAGAGGGACGGCCGGGTCTTGGTAGATTTGCAGTGGTCTGATACTCCTTCCATTTAAATATGATCGCTTTGCTTGCACAGTGCTCCTTGAGATGTTCAAAACTTGGGAAATCTTTTTGTATCCAAATCCAGCTTTAAATTTTGCCACAACAGTATCTCGGACCTGCCTGGTGTGTTCCTTGGTCTTCATGATGCTCTCTGCACTTGAAACAGAACCCTGAGACTATCACAGAGCAGGTGCATTTATACGGAGACTTGATTACACACAGGTGGATTCTATTTATCATTACCAGTCATTTAGGACAACATTGGATCATTCAGAGATCCTCACTGAACTTCTGGAGTGAGTTTGCTGTACTGAAAGTAAAGGGGCCGAATAATATTGCACGTCCCACTTTTCAGTTTTGAATTTGTTAAAAAAGTTTAAAATATCCAATAAATTTCGTTCCATTTCACGATTGTGTCCCACTTGTTGTTGATTCTTCCCCAAAAAATTAGAATTTTATATCTTTATGTTTGAAGCCAGAAATGTAGCAAAAGGTCGAAAAGTTCAAGGGGGCCAAATACTTTCACAATGCACTCTATATAGTAGCTATTGAACCCGTTCTACACCCGGGTGGCGAGCATTTTTATTCGTATGTGCTGCCCCCATCCTGGTATTTGTGCTGTACCCATCCTGGTATATGTGCTGCCCCCATGCTGGTATTTGTGCTCCCCAATCTTGTTCCCCTATCCTGTTATGTGCTTCCCCCATCCTATCCTGGTATGCATGGCACCCCTCATCCCTATCCTGATATGCATGACACCCCTCATCCCCATCCTGGAATGCATGGAACCCCTCATCCCCATCCTGGTATGCATGGCACCCTTCATCCCAAATCCTGGTATGCATGGCACCCCTCACCCCCAATCCTGGTATGCATGGCACCCCTCACCCCCAATCCTGGTATGCATGGCACCCCTCACCCCCAATCCTGGTATGCATGCCACCCCTCACCCCCAATCCTGATATGCATGGCACCCCTCATCCCCAATCCTGGTATGCATGGCACCCCTCATCCCAATCCTTGCATGCATGGCGCCCCTCATCCTGGTATGCATGGCTCCCTCATACCCAATCCTTGTATGCATGCCCCCTTCAGCCTTATCCTGGTATGCATGGGCCCCTCACCCCAATCCTGGTATGCATGACACTCCTCATCCCTATCCTGGTATGCATGGTACCCCATCCCTCATCCCTATCCTGGTATGTATGGTACCCCTAATCCCTATCCTGGTATGCATGGCACCCCATCCCTCATCCATTCATGAATGGTACCCCTCATCCCTATCCTGGTATACATGGTACCCCTCATCCCTATCCTGGTATGCATGTCCCATCATCCTCATCCTGGTATGCATGGCACCCCATCCCTCATCCTGGTATGCATGGTACCCCTCATCCCTATCCTTGTATGCATGGCACCCCTCATCCCCCAATCCTGGTATGCATGGCACCCCTCATCCCCAATCCTGGTATGTATGGCATCCCTCATCCCTCAATCCTGGTATGCATGGCACCCCTCATACCCAATCGTGGTATGTATGGCATCCCTCATCCCCCAATCCTGGTATGCATGGTCCCCTCACCCCCCCCAATCCTGGTATGTATGGCACCCCTCATCCCTATCATGCTGCACACTTACAAAAAAATAAACACTTATACTCACCTTTCTTCCCTGTGCTTCAGCGCTGTGGCCCGTTCTGCCGGAGGCCGGGGGAGGAGTGCCTCGCCGGAGTACGCACGTGTCCATACCACTCTGTCCGGTGCCATTTTGCTGAAGACACACAGCAAATGTGTCTTCAGTAAAATGGAGCCGGATAGCGCTATGCGCCGATTCCGACGCCTCAGACCTGCCGGCGAGAAGAGAGTTGCCGCGGCAACGCTCCTCCCGGTCAGGTAAGTATGTAAGTATGGTGCCAGAGATTGCGGTATGCATTCAGTGTCTACGCATACCGCGATCTCCGGCGCCATACACACTCCTCTTACCTGTAATGGCTCCATGCGTTATTCTGTCTGGAGCCAGACTGCGTAGGCGTGTCGCTCTTTTACAGTCTATAAAGGCTTCAGACAGAGGGACGCATATCCAGGTTTATTATACATATATATATATATACATACTAACCATGCACATTGTCCCCTAATCTAATGCTTCTTTCATGAACTTTATGTTTTGTTTCACTCCCCCTATATTTGAATTATTTTGTTTTGAATATCATGTATCTAATAAAATTATATTTATATTCATTTTTGAGTGACAATTCATTTTTTTTAGGTTCTCATTGTTTGAAATACCTACTGAAACTCTATACTAGTAATTTACTGTTTTTTGTAGGTTCATAATAAATATGAGGTTAAATCTCTTTTCGGCCCATTTTTCCTGAGGAAAAAAAGCTGCCTAATAATTCTGCACATCTTGATAATGTGTTGTATCCTTAGGCCACCCTTTCCTTCATTACACAAATATACATCACCTGATATGCTTCATCTAATAAGAAATCAAGTTTATACAGCTTGAAGTTGGAAAATCTGCATAAAAATTATGATATGGTCAAAATTCTTACCCAATTGTGCACACCGGGTACGTTTCAAAATTTTACAATAAATAATTTTGATTTCAACAGTCCCTGTATGATTGCAGGATGCAGCCACTACATACAGTATGTGTAATATCTGTGTGTTACTGATCCCCCTGTTTCTTATTTAAAAAGCCCCTGGCAACAGCATGTTTTACTTTTGCTGCTTCTTTATTCCTACTCATGGGGTGCATTGTTTGTTTCCTTGAAGTTTTCCCCTTCAATCATGATTGAAATACCAGGAATTATAAAGTACTTCTGTGCTTCATATAACTCAGTTAGCAAATTGATCTGACATCAATACTTATATAAAAATCCATGTTAACTTTGTGACTCTTTTATTCTGTTCATTTCATCTCAAAGGTCATCTCTCCTTATTTATATGAAAAAATAAGGTTACAAGCTTATTTGAAAAGCGCTGTTATTCCTATGTAATCTGCACAGTTTACAGTCCGGAGTCCAGCAATTTTCCTGTGTGCATTTTATCTTACAATGGAACTTGTTAAATTAATAAAAACAATGCTTTTCTTAATCCTTCTTTCATATCTCCACTCAGCAGGTTACAGTTGTAGAACTGTGCAACCCAGTGCAATCCCAATTTTCCTTGCTGTGATAGAATGAGACTTAGGAATTTAAAACAAACATGCCTATTATTTTAGAAGTAAGTAGGGGCACTTTCTAAAACCTCCACTGTGAAGTAATATGCCTCCTCTGAGTTTTGCATATTTTTGCCTTTGATAAGGAAAGTTGGAGATAAGTTTAGCATGGTCATGCATATGGAATTTAGTCTTTGTTTTTAAAGTTTGTATCGCTTCAGGTATATGGCAGAGGCAATCTGTAAGTAAATGATCACAACTGAAATGTTTTCTTTCACTTTTATTTAGATGATAAATAATATAATCAATTGAAATAATATATCAATTGGGGTGTGTTAATCACCTGTACTGGCTGCAGCACTAGTCTTCTCATTTTCCTTCTTTGGCTGTTCTTTCTCTACTCTCATGTGCATTGGGTAACCCAGCCAGCAAACACCTCTGATGCCACTCTCCCTAGCCTTATAAAGTCAGCTCAGGTGGCTGCACACTGCCTGAGTATTCAGGTAGTAATCTCATGCTGCTTCTATCTCATAACAAACCCAGCTGTGCTTTCGCTAAGCTTTGTTACAGTCTCCATAAATTGTGCTTCCAGTTTAAATCTCTCCTTGTCTGTCTCTGCTATTTCAAGATATTTGTCTGAATGCTCGGCACTGTTATATTAAGGTGCTTGACTGCTGCTTAGGTCAGCTGTTCCAAAGTGCTGCCTGCACTCTCAGCTCTTCTGAATCAAGATGCTGTGCATTATATCTAGCTCTAGCGCTGTTCCACATTTCATCTAGTAGATCCAACTCCACTGGTCTGTGCTGTTCTCAGGGACTACAATACGTCTGTGGGAAAGTAAGTTTGTTTTCTTAAATAGATTGCACAAGATTAGAAAACAATAGCTCTTTTCTTCCGACAATGGTGCATTTTTTGACTGGATGAGTCAAATTATAATAGGCCAGTTTAATCAACTTGCAACACCTAAGATAATGATCCTGCTAAGCAACATGCAGCCAGAAAACACACTGTCGCAGCATGCTTGTTAACTACACACAGTTTTGACAGAATTTTGACCATATCAGGACAATGTCACAACAGTTCAGTCTGGCCTTACCGTTACTGTGAGAGTTGATCACATCAGCTCAAGAAAGGCTTCCGCAGTCATACTTGGTGCTACTTACTCTGCTTAGCTGGGGTTTAGGTGCGTCTTGGCTTTACTCTTTATTCCCTGTATAGGGTTCTCATCTTTACCACAGGGCCTCCTGGAATTTTTTTTGTAAAGTAGCTGCTGAATTGATCATAAATAGAAGGTGTTGTAGCGCCGGCGTCCCTGCCCTCTGCTAGGCAGGGACGCTGTTCCCCTCACCTCTCTGCTCCGTGCCCGGCGTCCTCCTCCCGCTCTGCTGGCAGCGCGCGCCCCTTCCTGGCCACTGTGCTTAGGGCGCGCGCGCGCGCTCTCCCTCCCTCTTAAAGGGGCCGCGCGCGCCGTCCTAAGGAGTCCCCGGCCAATGGCCGGAGGACTTCACCATATATAAGGCACCTCCTCCAAAATGGAGGTGCCCGAGCAATGTTGTTGCACTGTTCACTACTCTGCTTCAGCCCTCAGGTCCCGTTGCCAGTTACCTGCCAGATACCTGCCTGATTCCTGCCAGCCTGCTGACTTATTCCTGCCTGATTATCCGCTACCTGCCTGCTAGTCTGTGGTCCGACGGTCTGCCTTACTACTCCTGTCAGTCTGTCTAAGGACCAGCCTGCCCGCTCACCTGGGAGCGCACATCAGCCTCCTGTCTGCTTGCCTGAGGTCCGACGGTCTGCCTTCCAACTCCTGTCAGTCTGTCTATGGACCAGCTTGCCCGCTCACCTGGGAGCGCACATCTGCTACCTGCCTGCTAGCCTACCTGGAGGCTCCGCCGTCACGTGCTGTGACCACCTGCCTGTCCAGTGACTCCTGCCCGCTCACCTGGGAGCGCTCATCTGCTACCTGTCTGCTAGCCTACCCGGAGGCTCTGCCGTCACGTGCTGTGACCACCCGCCTGTCCAGAGACTTCTGCCCGCTCACCTGGGAGCGCTCATCTGCCGCCTGTCTGTTGGTCTTCCTGGAGGCTCCGCCGTCACATGCTGTGACCACCCGTTCATCCAGAGACTCTCGCCTGCTCACCTGGGAGCTTACGTCTATCATCAGCCGCCACAGGTCGTACCAACCCTTTACCCAGAGACTGCCCCGGTCACTTGCCGTGACCATCTGCCCGTTTACCCAGAGACTGCCCCGGTCACTTGCCGTGACCTCCAGCCCGTTCACTCAGAGACTGTCCCGGTCACCTGCTGAGACTTCCTGCCCGTCTTCCCTGGTCGCCACCCGCTCCCTTACAAGGACCGCCCCCTTGTATAGTAGCTCAGAGGTTCCGCCTCCCAGACCCGTTACAGGTGTGAATTATTAGATATTTGAATACACTTGAACAAAAGTATATTTTCCTCATTTGTTTCAAAACTCAGTTGTCCTTCCTTCTACACTCATACTACTGATTTGGTCAGATCTCTTTATACAGTTTCACATGATTTAACTCCTTCCTGATCAGACAATTTTCCATTTTTGCGCTTTCATTTTTTTCATTCATCCTCTACTTCCAAGTGACATAACAATCTTATCTCCAGCGGCCACAGATTACTGAAATAGAAGATGGACTAGGTCCAGTGAATTGAGTCATACCATTTTTTTTAACATTTAAAATACTGGGAAAAGTGGAAAAAAATCCAAGTGAGCTGCAATTGCAAAAAAACATGATTTCACCATAGGTTTTTGGGTTTTGTTTTAATGTTGTTCATTGTGCTGTGAAAATGACCTGCAATTGTATAGACCTAGTGAGGTTTTTTTTAAATTAAGTGGTAACAATATTGGGAAATTTGTAAAAAAGAAAAACTTTGTTTTTATCATCATTTTCCCCCTAACATTTTTGTCTTTCCATTGATAGCTGTGCAAATGTTTGTTTCTTGCGTGGTGAACTGATGTTTTATTGCTACCATTTTGTGGCACATACAATGTTTTGATCGCTTCTTATTGCATTTTTGGTGTTATGATGAACAAAATAAACACAATGCTGGTATTTTGATGTTTTTTCTCTTTATGACAATTATCAATTAAGTTAATTATTTTTAGATTTTGATAGATCAGACTTTAACGGACACAGCGATACCACATACAGTGCGTTTTACTTTTTCATTTTTTATTTTTAATGGGGGATAAGTTCATTGATTAGCATTTTTTTCATATTTTTAAAAAACGGTAAAATTTTTATTTTATTTTTTAGTCATCTTAGGGAAATTGATCCTGCGATTGTTGAAATGCTTTTATTTTATACTACAACATCATTGTGTTGCACTATATAGCAAAATTGTGGTTATTCTATACGGTTTTTCACAGGAGGACTAAGATTGCTGTTGCTAGGTCCATCAACAAGCCTGCGGCTGCCATGGTGTCCCTGTGATTTGGGTCTGTGGCAGCAATGTGAGCCAAAGAGATTGACAGCAGCATTTAAATAGTGATCAGTACTCACTACGGCCACTGCTGTTACAGGAAGATGTCAGATATTTTAAACACCTGTCATATTTTGGTACCGTGTGGGCTCAGCGTCTGAGCCTGTGCTATACATGGGGACCTGACCTGTGATGTAATATACACATGGACAACATTGTTGGTATCATACTGTTAAAGTAAGAAAAGCCTACAATGGTCACTGAAATATCTTGAAATTGTACTTTTCTATTTAAATTTATTGAATATCAAATCATGAAAATTGGACATTTGCCATAAGCCATTCTTGGATGTTTTTATCTTTGTCTTTTGGCTCATAATCCCATTGGAGGACCCATGATCTCCCACTCAGACCAAGCTTTCTGACATTGGGCAGCACATTTTGCTCCAGAATGCCTTCATAGTTTTGAGATTTCATTGCACCCTGCACAGATTCAAGACACCCTGTGCCAAAAGCAGCAAAGCAGCTCCAAAACATAACCAAGCCTCCTCCATGTTTCACAGTAGGTACAATGTTCTTTTCGTTGTATGCTTCATTTTTGTGTTTGTGAACATAGAGCTGATGTGACTTTCCAAAATGTTCAAGTTTTGTATCATCTGACCAAAGGACGTTCTGGCAAGTTTTGTGGATTGTCAATATGCATTTTGGCAAATTCCAGTCTCGCTTCTTTATAATTTGCTTTCAACAGTGGTTTCCTCCTTGATCTTCTATTAAGTCCACTTTGGATAAGATAGCAATGGATGGTAGGATCAAAAGCAATTTCTGATTTTTCTCTAGTTGATATTCAGTAAATTTAAATTGAAAATTACTTTTATCAGTTTCAAGTTATTTCAGTTACCATTGTGGGTTTTTCTTAATTTTACAGAAGGAAATTTACAATTTTGTCCATATGTATATTACTTCACATGTCTGGAAGAGGTAAAAGCAATGACTTGTATATTAAACCAGTAACCATTTGGGGTACCATAAGGGCAGTTAACATGAAACAAGAAAACTAATGATATCCAGCCATCTGCGTGGGAAATCTTGTATGGAACTTCCTTTCAAAAATAACCAACACTTACTTTTTAAGACGGGACTTCTATTCTATGCTTTTTGGGTCTTCTCCTTCATCAGATCCGTTGCCCAGTGTTCCTGGATTTAGGGGGGGATAGAGGTCCTTTCTTCCCGCCTACAAAAAAATAAGTGTTGGTTATTTTCTAATAGAAGTTCTTTACCAGATCTCCTAAACAGTTGGCTGGCGCTCTTTTGTTTTTTTTGTTTCATATTGCCTGTGCTTGCATGATATCTAGTTTCTGGAGTCTGTGAGTAGTAGCAGCAACCAACAAGGTATACTGGATCTAATTGTATTTCTGGAGCTAGTTGATTTATGTAAATTTAAATCCTGGTATTCACATAATGTAAACTTTGTTTTTTTTTATAATTTTTTGGAGTTGATCAATTTTTTTCTTGTGTTATCAAAAAGGCGCCGATATGGTGTTTTTGTTCATATTTATTTGCATAAGGGCAGTTTAGGGAAGTTCCAATGACAAAACTATTGATAGTGCTATGTGGGGGTCTGATGCCTGTCACCCCCACAATTGGCTGAATGGTGGTGCTGCATTGCTTCTTTTCACAGTTTACTACGGTGGACAATAATTGCTTTACGTACAAATAAAAATTAAGCTAAAGTAAAGTGGAAATGTGAGCTTGGGTATATTTCAGTTTGTTGTGCTTTGACAGAAAAACAGGATGTGCCAAATTTGAGGGATTGTCTTTCCGCCTTAGCTTAAAATGTTATCCTTTGTAATAAACCTCATTCTACAGTATAATGCCATATACACAACATGAAATAACAGTCAATTGGGAAAACCTGTTTTTTGTGCTATTTATTTAGAGATCTGTAAACTTGGAAGAAATCTCCTCTTAATAATTGAAGTTTTCTACTTTTAGAGACATGGCTATTGATGTACTGTATATGTGTAGCCATAAAAGTATGTTGAAATGTTAGATTTAAGTGAGAAAATGTGGATTATTCACGGTCTCTTACAGATATAATTCTTCTTTCTGAAGACTATTTAAGTAAAAGATAAATCTACCTGTAGAGTGTGCTCCTGCACAAAAAAAATGGAATATGTTTGCTTTACCATTAATGATGAATGTAGCAGGTCATTAACATTTTGGGTTTGTTCTTTACTTCCAAGCATACTTTTAGCCAGACGTCTTTGCGTGACATTTAAAATTGTTTCTCCTTAATGTCTAACCTTTATTGATCATTTTGATCTTCCTGCAAATAATCTATTTGTATATGTCACTGATTTGTATATAATAAAACTTCTACCTTATTTACATTAATCTTTGCACAGCGCCATCCAGACATCATTACTTAGCTATCCTGTACACTTATTTTTAGTCTATCCATTTGGCTGTCGGCTTCCTTCTTATATACCTATTTTTGTTGTTCTTATATCCCATTAGTTATATTTTTATGATTGTAATTTATCTTTAGGTGTCAGCTATTATTGTATTACATAACAAAATGCCACAGCAAAACTAGAGCTATTCATAGGAGGCCTCCTTAGATTGTAGTTAAAGATGCAGCACCGCTGCTAATAGACTCCTTTCTTTAAAGTCCAGATCCTTAATAGATATAACTTCAAGGCTTTATTAAGAACTTCTTTTAAGATCACTAATGAACAGAGAGTATAATTCAGCTGATAAGTTTTGGACAATAATATTATCCTTTCTATGACTAAAGACATCATCATTGTCTAAAACGCATCAGCGGAATTATACTGTCTGTTCATTATTGATCTTTAAAGAAGTCAATAAAGCCTGCAATTTTTATGTCTTCTGGTGCTGGACTTTCTTTTAAAGATTGGAGTCTATTGTTTGCCCTGACTTGTCCATGCCCCAACCTTTGTCTTATTTTATACTACTAATTTGTTTTATTGTATTCTGCTAATGATAATGTGACGCTGAGTCACTACTCAAGGGCAAGCCGTGAGAAAGGATAGTCAGAAGGTCCAAGGTCAGATACCAGGAGGACTCATAGTACAGAGGGGAGAGTCAAAGGAGTGCTCAGGAAACAAACCGGGGTTAAATGCCAAGAGGGTACATCAAAACTAGGAAATACAACAAACAGATAGTCAGGGGTCAACGCCGGGGTCAGATGCCATGAGGGTATGTCAAAACCAGAAGGGGAAATCCACAAGAGTAGTCACAACATATCCTAAGTTCAGCAACAGGGTCAAAGGACAGAGACACAGAGCTAAGCAACCACATCCAGCTAAGCACAGCTACAACTAACACAGACTCCTAGCAGGTAGCTAGTTAAACACCTTCCAAATGATTGAAGGATGGGGAGACACCTGGGGGAAACACCCATAGACTAAACCAGATAGGACAGCAATCAAAATGCTGACAACCCAGCACACTCCAGATTCCATAGGGCGGCTGAGCTGTCACCAGGGGCTTGCTGGCAAAATTTAGCCTGGAGGGCAAGCACACAGCAGTGGCCCAGGAGTAGCGGCCCATCCTTAACATGTTTATTACCAGCTGCATCATAAGCTGTATTCACACGATCGTATTGTCTAAGTGCTGCCCGTGGGAAAAACTGACAGCACTTGAGCCAGTTCAGATGAGTGTTTGTAGTGGTCAGACATAGTACAGATTATGCTTATGTAAGACAATTTTTAAAGCAGATATACCTTTTTAGAGATGTAGTAAAGCCAGGTACACTGTGCTTTTCTACACTCCTAAAAAAAGATGGTCACACATAAGCACAGGTCTGCCAGAGACATACTTATGAATTATTATTTTGTGTATTTTTTCAAACATAGTTGATCAATCAAATAATCATTGGGGGGACCCACACAGCCTCCTATATACAGTGTGGGGACCCATACAGCCTCCTCTATACAGTGTAGGGACTCACACAGCCTCCTATATACAGTGTGAGGACCCACACAGCCTCCTATATACAGTGTGGGAACCCACATAGCCTCCTATTTACAGTGTGGGGACCCACACAGCCTCCTATATACAGTGTGGGGACCCACACAGCCTCCTATATACAGTGTGGGGACCCACACAGCCTCCTATATACAGTGTGGGGACCCACACAGCCTCCTGTATACAGTGTGAGGACCCACACAGCCTCCTATATACAGTGTGGGGACCCACACATCCTCCTATATACAGTGTGAGGACCCACACAGCCTCCTATATACAGTGTGGGGACCCACACATCCTCCTATATACAGTGTGAGGACCCACACAGCCTCCTATATACAGTGTGGGGACCCACACAGCCTCCTATATACAGTGTGGGGACCCACACAGCCTCCTATATACAGTGTGAGTGCCGACACAGCCTGCTATATACAATGTGGGGACTCGCACAGCATCCTATATACAGGGTGGTGACCCACATAGCCTCCTATATACAGTATGAGTCCTCCCATAGTCCCCTATATGCAGGCACACATCCCATACACATATGAAAGAAAAACAACAACACATAATCAACTCACTCTCATTCCCACGGCGCTCTGCTCTTGTTTCAAGTGCACTGACAGTCCGCACAGCAGATGTGATGTAGTGACATCATCACGTTTGCTGTGTCAATCACGCTGATTGGTGGAAGTAGGAGCCGGCGGCCCCTTCCTCCAATGTATTCATCGCTGTCTGCATCTTGGGGAAGAAGATAGTGGTGATATCGGGATAGCGGAGGGTCTGGTGCGGCCCGTGCGCCACAGTTTTCAGCCCTTCAGCTGTCTCGGTCCATGAACTGGACTTTGTAGTTACAGTGTAATAATTACCAGACATGGGCAGAGATCAGATATTATACTATACACACTTTAACTTGTACATAACATCTGATGTCTGTTCACATACTGGATGAGCACACACATAACCTCACTATACACAGTACGAGCCCCACAGAGCCCCCTATATACAGTATAAACCCCCTATATACAGTGTGAGACCCCACATAGCCTCTTATATACAATATGAGCCCTCATATAGCCCTCTATATACAGTATGAACTCTCACATAGCCTCCTATATAGTGTGGGACCCACACAGCCTCCTACATACAGTATGAGCTCTCACATAGCCTCTTATATAAAGTGTGGGACCCACATAGCCTCCTATATAAAGTAGGAGCCCCCACACAGCCTCCTATACACAGTGTGAGAACCTACATAGCCTCCTATATACAGTGTGAGGACCCTCATAGCATCCTACATACAGTGTGAGCCCCCATAAAGCCTGCTATATGGAGTGTGAGGACCCACATAGCCAGCTATATGGAGTGTGAGGACCCACATAGCCTCCTATATACAGTGTGGGGACCCACATAGCCTCCTGTATACAGTGTTGAGACCCACATAGCCTCCTGTATACAGTGTGGGGACCCACATAGCCTCCTATATACAGTGTGGGGACCCACATAGCCTCCTATATACAGTATGGGGACCCTCATAGCCTTCTATGTACAGCGTGGGGACCCACATAGCCTCCTATATACAGCGTGAGGACCCATATAGCCTCCTATATACAGTGTGATCCCCACATAGCCTCCTGCATACAGCATTAGCCCCCATAGCCTTCTCCATACAGTGTGGTGACCCACATAGCCTCCTAGATACAGTGTGGGGACCCACATAGCCTCCTATATACAGTGTGGGGACCCACATAGCCTCCTATATACAGTGTGGGGACCCACATAGCCTCCTATATACAGTGTAGTGACCCACATAGCCTCCTATATACAGTGTGGGGACCCACATAGCCTTCTATAGACAGTATGGGGACCCACATAGCCTTCTATAGACAGTATGGGGACCCAAATAGCCTCCTATATACAGTGTGGGGACCCACATAGCCTTCTATAGACAGTATGGGGACCCACATAGCCTTCTATAGACAGTATGGGAGCCACATAGCCTTCTATAGACAGTATGGGAGCCACATAGCCTCCTTTATACAGTGTGGGGACCCACATAGCCTCCTATAAACAGTGTGGGTACCCACATAGCCTCCTATATACAGTATGGGGACCCACATAGCCTCCTATATACAGTGTGGGGACCCACACAGCCTCCTATATACAGTGTGGGGATCCACATAGCCTCCTATATACAGTGTGGGGACCCACATAGCCTCCTATATACAGTGTGGGGACCTACATAGCCTCCTATATACAGTGTGGGGACCCACACAGCCTCCTACATACAGTGTGAGCCCCCACACAGCCTCCTATATACAGTGTGAGCCCCTACACAGCCTGCTTATACAGTGTGAGGACCCACATAGCTTCCCATATACAGTGTGGAGACCCATATAGCCTCCCATATACAGTGTTGAGACCCACATAGCCTCCTATATACAGTGTGGGGACCCACACAGCCTCCTATATACAGTGTGGGGACCCACATAGCCACCTATATATAGCATGGGGACCCACATAGCCTCCTATATACAGCATTGGGACCCACATAGCCTCCTATATACACTGTGATCCCCATATAGTTTCCTGCATACAGTATGAGCCCCCACATAGCCTCTTGCATACAGTATGAGCGACAACATAGCCTCCATACAGTGTGGGGACTCACACAGCATCCTATATACAGTGTGGGGACCTATATACAATGTGGGGACCTATATAGCCTCCTATATATAGTATGGGGACCCACACAGCCTCCTACATACAGTGTGAACCCCCCCCCACAGCCTCCTATATACAGTGTGAGTTCCTAGATAGCCTCCTACATACAGTGTGAGCCCCTACACAGCCTGCTTATACAGTGTGAGCCCCTACACAGACTGCTTATACAGAGTGGAGACCCACACAGCCTCTTATATACAGTGTGGAGACCCACACAGTCTCCTATATACAGTGTGGTGACCCACACAGCCTTCTATATACAGTGTGGGGACTCACATAGCCTCCTATATACAGTGTGGGGATGTACATAGCCTCCTATATACAGTGTGGAGACCCACACAGCCTCCTATATACAGTGTGAGCCCCCACACAGCCTCCTATATACAGTGTGAGCACCTACATAGCCTCCTATATACAGTGTGAGGACCCTCATAGCCTCCTACATACAGTGTGAGCACCTACACAGCCTGCTATATACAGTGTGAGGACCCACATAGCCTCCTATATACAGTGTGGGGACCCACATAGCCTCCTAAATACAGTGTGGGGACCCACACAGCCTCCTATATACAGTGTGGGGACCTACACAGCCTCCTATATACAGTGTGAGCCCCCACATAGCCTCCTATATACAGTGTGAGCACCTACATAGCCTCCTATATACAGTGTGAGGACCCTCATAGCCTCCTCCATACAATGTGAGCCCCTACACAGCCTGCAATATACAGCGTGGGGACCCACATAGCCTCCTATATACAGTGTGGGGACCCACACAGACTCCTATATACAGTGTGGGGACCCACACAGCCTCCTATATACAGTGTGAGGACCCACACAGCCTCCTATATACAGTGTGGGGACCCACACAGCCTTTTATATACAGTGTGGGGACCCACACAGCCTCCTATATACAGCATAAGTCCTCCCATAGCCCCCTATATGCAGGCACATATACATATGAAAGAAAAAAACAACACATAATCACCTTGCTCTTGTTCCCAGAGCACTCTGCTCCGGTCTCCAATGCACTGACTCTCTGCACAGCAGATGTTATGTAGTGACATCATCACGTTTTCTGTGTCAGTCACACGCTGATTGGTGGAAGTAGGAGCCGGCGGCCCCTTCCTCCACCAAGGTATTCATCACTGTCTGCATCTTGGGGAAGAAGATAGCGGTGATATCGGGATAGTGGAGGGTCTGGTGCGGCCTGTGCGCCACAGTTTTCAGCCCTTCGGCCATGTGCTGGATTTTGTAGTTACAGTGTAATAATTACCAGACATGGGCAGAGATCAGATATTATACTATACACACTTTAACTTGTACATAACATCTGATGTCTATTCACACAGTATACCACATACATGCAGTATATATGGGAATACATAACTAGTTTACGATGTACAGTGACTACAGACATCTGATGTATAGTAATGTGTATTTTTTAATACATCTGATGTCTGTATCACAGTAGATCATAGGTTAATCTGTATACTAGATGTGGTATATTACGTGGTATATTATGTACACAGACATACACTGTATTGATCACACCTGAAGCTGCCTACAGGACCTCACATCTTATACATATAGAGCTGTATAGTATAATCTGTGATGTGCTGTAGGTTCCAGTGTGATCAGTCAGTGCAGGGTCCTGTATTGTGATGTCTGTGTCCTCTGCTGGGGCTCAGGGTGATTTATTGCACCAGACTGAAGTTTCTGCACTGACAGGACGACCCTAATCTGCAGTAAAGTTCAGAGTTTTGCAGTAACTCACATGGGGCCCCAGCAGAGCGGCCGCAGACCTGACAATATAGAATATAGAATCCTGGGTGAATACTGACCTCCTGACCTCATGCTCACTGATGTCTCAGATCCCACAGGCTCCTCTCTGGACTCTGGCAGACAGACTGAATCAGCTCCTGGGTGCTGTGTGTGTGAAGTCACCTCAGCAGACACAGCAGCCACACAGCGTACAGAGGGCATGTCTACATATCTGCAATGTGTGGCCATGACAGCAGCTAAGGAGATTCAGAGGACCATCTCCCAGCAGCCCTGAGCAGCTGCTTGGGAAGGGGCTGGGGGACATTTGCCACTCTGCCCCCCAGCCCATCCCTGGCTGTCACTCAGAGCATCCCAGGCCACAGTCAGTAATGGAACCGTGACAGTACACCCTCTTCTTGGGGGGCCCACTGGGCCCCCAGGCTTCCCAGGAAGCCTAGCATGAAAGGCCCTGACCAGATGATCGGCCCTCATTGATCAGGCTGGAACCCAGGATCTCTTCTCCGGTCCGTATCCCATCCAATGTATGAGGTGCTGAAGGGAATTTCGGACCCTCCAGGAATCCACAACCCTTTGTACCTCATACTCTATACTGTCATCATCAGCAACAGGAGGAGGCAGGGAGAAGGGTGGCACTACTGAGGGAACAAATTCCTTCAAAGGGGATCTATGGAAAACATTAGCTATGCGGAGAGATGGAGGGAGCTTCAATCTAAATGCCACCGGATTGACACCTTCCAGGATCTCATGAATTTTGAACCTAACTTCGCCGAAGGTACTTTAAGTTTAATGTTTTTGGATGATAGCCAGACCCTATCGCCCACCTTAAAAACAGGAACCGTAGAACGTCTTCTATCAGCCTTCCATTTTTGGCGAACTTGAGCAACCCCAATATTCCTTTCAACCTCCTTCCAAACATCCCCAGGCTTCTGTATAGCAACCTCTACCCCAGGGCACTCAGAACTTATCCTGGAAAACTCACCCAAATGGGAATGAAAATCATAATTGCAGAAAAATGGCGATGTTCCAGTGGATTGATTGACCCGACTATTAAAGGCGAACTCTGCAAGAGGTAGGAATGAAGACCAGTCCTCCTGCTGAGCCACAAAAAAAATACTTCAAAATCTGCTCCAAAGATTGATTTGTCCTCTCCGTCTGACCGTTGGTTTAAGGGTGGTAAGCAGAGGAAAAAGATAAGTCAATCCCCAGTTTCCTACAAAAAGCTCTCCAGAACTCCAGACAAATTGCACCCCCCTGTCAAACACAATTTTAACCACTTCGCACCAGAGCCTGTTTTTGCCTTCGTGACCAGGCCAATTATGAAGTAATTACTCTGAAACGCTTTAACGGATTCTCCTGATTCTGAGATTGTTTTTTCGTGACATATTGTACTTCATGATAGTGGTAAAATTTCTTCAATATCACTTGCGTTTATTTGTGAAAAAATTGGAAATTTGGCAAAAATTTTGAAAGTTTTGAAATTTTCAAACTTTGAATTTTCATGCCCTTAAATCAGAGAGATATGTCACACAAAATAGTTAATAAATAACATTTCCCACATGTCTACTTTACATCAGCACAATTTTGGAACCAAAATTTTTTTTTTTGTTAGGAAGCTATAAGGCTTAAAAGCTGACCAGCGATTTCTCATTTTTCTAACAAAATTTACAAAAACATTTTTTTAGGGACCACATCTTATTTGAAGTGACTTTGAGGGGCCTTTATGACAAAAAAATACCCAAAAGTGACACCATTCTAAAAACTGCACCCCTCAAGGTGCTCAAAACCACATTCAAGAAGTTTATTAACCCTTCAGGTGTGTCACGGGAATTTTTGGAATGTGGAAGAAAACAATGAACATTTAACTTTTTTTCACAAAAATGTTACTTTAGACCCAATTTTTTTATTTTCACGAGGGTAACAGAAAAAAATGGACTACACAATTTGTAGTGAAATTTCTCATGAGCGCACTGATACCCCATATGTGAGGGAAAACCACTGTTTGGGCGCACTGCAGGGTTCGGAAGGGAAGGAGCGCCATTAGACTTTTTGAATGTAAAATTTGTTTGAATAATTAGTGGACGCCATGTTGCGTTTGGAGAGCTCCTGATGTGCCTAAACAGTGGAAACCCCCCACAAGTGACACCATTTTTGAAACTAGACCCCTTAAGGGACTTATCTAGATGTGTGGTGAGCACCTTAAACCCCAAGGTGCTTCACAGAAGTTTATAATATTGAGCTGTAAAAATAAAATTTTCACATTTTTCCCACAAAAATGTTTTTCATCCCTTTATTTTGCATTATCATAAGGGTAATAGGAGAAATTGCACCATGCAATTTGTTGGGCAATTTCTCCTGAACACGCTGATACCCCATATATGGAGGAAAACCACTGTTTGGGCGCACGGCAGGGTTTGGAAGGGAAGGAGCGCCATTTGACTTTTTGAATGTAAAATTTGCTTGAATAATTAGCGGACGCCATGTTGCATTTGGGGAGCCCCTGATGTGCCTAAACAGTGAAAACCACCCAAAAATGACACCATTTTGGAAACTAGACCCCTTAGGGAACTTATCTAGATGTGTGGTGAGCACCTTGCACCCCCAGGTGCTTCACAGAAGTTTATAATACTGAGCCGTAAAAATAAAATTTTCACATTTTTCCCACAAAAAATGTTTTTCATCCCTAATTTTGCATTATCATAAGCATAACAGGAGAAATTGCACCATGAAATTTGTTGTGCAATTTCTCCTGAGTAAGCTGATACCCCATATGTGGGGGAAAACCACTGCTTTGGTGTACGGCAGGGTTCGGAAGAGAAAGGAGCGCTATGTTGGCTGGGATAGGTTGCAGACACCATGTCACATTTGAAGAGTCGCTGACATGCGAAACAGCAGAAACCCCCACAAGTGACCCCATTTTGTAAACTACACCTTTCAAGGAATTAATATAGGGAAGTAGTGAGTATTTTTACATTTTTACATTTATACCATTGGGCAGTGAAGAAAACATAATTATATTTTTACCACAAAAAAATGTTTTACCCTCAGATTTTACATTTTCACACAGGGAAATGGGTAAAAATGGTGCCGAAATGTGTCACACAATTTTTTCTAAAAGTGGCAATACCCCATATGTGGCTGTATCGTACCGCTTAGCCATACGGCGAGATCTGGGAGGGACAGAGCGCTATTTGACAATTGGAGAACAAATTATTGTAGAATAGGCATTTGGATTTGGGAGCACAAAATTTTCTGAATTTCTTTTGGGGGGCAAGGGCCATTTCGCTTTTCCAGAGCCTTTCTGCTACCAGTAACTTGGAAGTCCCTTATATTTTTAACAGATAACGGACCTGAGTGCGGACTAGCTTTTTTTGAGGACTGAGTTGAAGCTTTTATTGGGAACATTTTGCGCAACATTTATCTGGCGCTCTAGGCTGATCACTTACATCAGGGTTTCCATCTAAATTTCCAAGTGATGTAATTCAGATGAAACCCCTGCGGGACCCATTCACTGTAATGAGGCAGCAGAGTTACTCAGGACTCCGTCTGGCCTCTGTTTAGCGGTGTCCTTTTGTTCAGAAGTGCACAAAACTGTGGCCAACCGCACTTTAATGCACGCCTAAAAAAACTGACACTGTGGGATCACAGGCCAAACGGCATCCACAGTGGCCTATATCTGCCTCATTACAGGGAATCATCCGTCATGGGTTCCGTCTGAATCACGTATTTCAGAGATTTACACGGAAACTCTGGTGTAAGCGCTTAGTGCAGAGCGCAGGATAAATGTGAGCAGAGCCTTACTGCGATCTTTGGGAGACATAATAAACAAATCAGTAGCAGGTGAAGAATTGGTTTTATTTATTTTTTACGCCGTTCCTCGTGCGGTTTAAGTGATGAGATTACTTTATTCTTTGGGTCGGTGCGATTACAGAGATACCAGATTTATATCGGGTTTTTATGACTGACAGCTGTCACACACTAAAAGACGCTTTTTTTTGCAAAATCTAGTTTTTGCATCGCCATATTTTGAGAGCTATAATTATTCCATATTTCGGCCGACAGAGTCATGTGATGGCTTGTTTTTTGCAGGACGAGTTGACATTTTTATTGGTACCATTTTTGGGTACGTGACATTTTTTGATCGCTTTCTATTCTGTTTTTTGGGAGGTAAAATTAAGAAAAACCAACAATTCAGGAATTGTCTTTTGAGGTTTTTTTTTATGCAGTTCTGCGTGTGGTAAAAGTGATAAGGCAGCATTATTCTTCGGGTCAGCACATTTACAGCGATACTACACTTACTGTATATTTTTTTTATGTTTTGGCGCTTTTACACAATAAAACAATTTTATAGAAAAAATATTTTTTTGCATCGCTTTATTCTGAGAGCTATAACTTTTTTATTTTTTAGCTGATGGAGCTGTATGGCGGCTTTTTTTTTGCGGAACAAGATGACGTTTTCAGTGGTACCATTTTTATTTCCATTTTGCTTTTTGATCGCATTTTTTTCCACTTTTTGTTTGGCGATATGATGAAAAAGCATAGTTTTTTGCTCCGTTTTTTATTTATTTTTATTACGGTGTGCACAGAAGGAGTTAATTAGTGTGACAGTTTTATAGATCGGGTTGTTTCGGATGCGGCAATACCAAATATGTGTACTTTTTTTGTTTTTGCATAAATATACGGATTTATTGGTTTAATATTTTATTTATTTATTTTTATTTATTTTGTGATTTTTTTTAACAGTTTGAAAACATTTTTTAGACTTTTTTTTATATTTTTACTTAGTCCCTGTATGGGACATTAATTTTTATTTTTCTAATCACTGTTCTCATGCAATGCAATAGACATGTAAATAATCTACAACATTGAAAAATGAGGTATATAGTAGTTAGAATTAATGAAACCTCATAATATGACTTATTGATCCACATGATAGGGACTACTGAAGTAATGTAGAATAAGAGACCAAAAAAGCACAAAAGACTTTGAAAAACGTCCCAGATTATGAAAGTATAAACTCTTTATTGAAAGAAAATTAAATGGAAACAATACGGATCACTCAGAGATACAAGATTAAAAACAATGGAAGAGCAAGGAGACGAGGACCAAATGGAATATATTACCCCATAAAAATCAATTATGTATAAATACAATGGGGACACTCAAAAAACAAATCATGAGATATTGACTCACGTATCAGTCACATAAAGTAAGTCCCACAGTGGGAACAAATTATGTATGCTGCCCCATAAGTATCAGTTGTGTGGAAGTACAGTAAGGGTACTAACGAAGAACAGTCATAAGAAAGTGGCTAGCATATCTATCACATTAAATAGATCCCACAGTGGGAGACTGTGTTTAGTATGGGTTCCAGAAATGGAAGCGTATATCCAAAGTGATTGGTAAATGTAGGTAAATACTTTTATCACAGAATAAAAGCACTTGCTAGTGAGGACAATAGTCAAATCATTGACCCATCATGACGAGATCCCATACTTACAACTGCTTTAGCTTGCCTTCGTCAGGGGGTCGTGTGAAAGGAGGGTGAGAGGGTTTAAAAGGCCAAAACGGCCAATGAAGTGTGTGCCTCATCGGCCAATCTATGCGGGGAGGGCGTTGCATGACGCATGTCCGTCATCGCCCTCCTGCCGCATCCACGGTAACAGCGTCATGTGATCCCCGACATCGCGGTCACGTGGGTGCCACGTGACCGCGCGTCACAGACAACATAGAGATACGGCCAGCGAGGAAGCGACAGCAAGCAATGAGGACATGCGTACCGCCCACCCCACATCTATGGACACAAAAAGTAACCAATAGTAGTGAGGAAGAGGTGTTCCTGTCTGGTAACCTGAGATGGCTTTCTTGCCATACTATGTTATACAAGGCACAATAAAAAATTAAACATGCACTGTCATACACTAAAGAGAAATGGACCTTGCATAGCAATGTTAAGTCAATAGTAGAAACAAATAGTGTAATTGTAACTGAGAATTACATCATAGCCCCAAGGTGGATCACAAAAATAAATCAATCAATTGATATCCATCGGCTACATAAATAGCCCATGTGTGAAAGTTTAGACATCTACCTTATAGCCCCATTATTAACATTTATGTAGAATTTAACACATAAGGCAGCAAGTATAATATAAAGAAAAAAAGAAAAAATGTCCATTATGTCTGAAAAAGCTAAAAAATTAGCATATTAGATTATACTGCAACATCAGGATACTGATCGTTAGTATAGTAAAAAATAAATGGAACTGATGGATAAAGATAATAGAAATAGATCAAATGTGGATGTAATTAAAATCACATCCCAGGGGACAAGAAAGTCACATAATATCATATGGCAGAAAAGCCTGTACACATACTGTATTTGTAGAAAAAACAACCGCTCCAATATATATATATGTAACCATCAACATGCATGTATACCGAGATCCACACTCCACCATAGGTATATCTTCACATGGTGTCCAAGAAAAATGGGAAAAGGTTACTTCAGCAGAAGAAAATTGAAACGGAAAAACAAGTATTAAAACGAGAAACCCAGAACACCACTAAAATCGCATTTAAAATGGTAGAAAGGCGATCAGAGAAATGGCACATAGCTGATGTTCTCATTTAAGCCTGTTGGATGTAGGGTCTGAAGTACCCAGATCCATCGGCTCTCCTTTTGGGCAAACCTTTGACTCACATTACCCCCCCCAATGTTACTGGTAATCATATCTATGCCGCGAACCTTAAATTTTGATGTGTCTCATCCATGGTGTAGTTGAAAGTGTTTCGGTAATGTTTTTAGTAAAGAGATGTCAGTCTCTGCCGCCGCAGCTTCAATGCCCAGTACGTGCTCACGTACTCTTATTTTCAGTTGTCTAGTAGTAAGTCCAATATAAATTTTTGGACAAGGGCATGTTGCATAATACACTACTGCTTTGGAAGCACAGGTGATTGATTTAGTGATAGAGTAGATCTTACATCCTTTTGAGTCTACAAATGAATCAGTGTGTTCAACATTTAGACAGGCTAAACATTTACCACATGGTTAACAGCCATTGACTGGTGTAGGCCTGCTGAAAAAATTAGGGGGGATATTATATTGATAGTGGCTTCTTTTGAGATGATCTCAAAGGTTTTTGGCCTTCCTAAAGGTGATTTGTGGTTTAGGTGGTAAATAGTTGGACAAGACAGGGTCTAACAACAAAATTGGCCATGATTTAGTAAGGCTCTCACGGACTTTTGATGACCCCGAATTAAATGTAGTACTGAAACGTATAATGTTACTGTCCTTAACCGGTTTGACCGTATATAGAGAGTCATGGCGCTTAGTATGTTTGGCACGATGGAAGGCCCTCTTTAAAGTGCGATGACTATAGCCTCTTTCCCTGAATCTAGTCATAAGATTTTGTGACTGTGTCAGGAATTCAGTTTCAGATGAACATAATCGTCTTAATTGTAGGAATTGCCCTATGGGGACCGCATTTATCATATGTCTGCGATGTGCAGATGATGCATGTAGGAGAGAGTTCATCGCAGTTGGTTTGCGATAAACCGTACTCTGGAGTGTATCTCTCTCATCCCGTATGATTCTTACATTGAAGAACTCGATGCTTGAGGAATTGGCCTGATATGTCAAATGAATGTTGTAATTATTATCATTGAATTCCCCCATGAAGGATTTCAAAGTCTCTAGGGAACCCTGCCAGATCAAAAAGATGTCATCGATGTACCGCGTTGCATGAGAGCTTTGCTGACAGTTTCACAGTCAGTGTCTCCTGCTAGACTTCATGTGCAGGCTGAGTCTAGCAGGACACCATATATGGCAGATCCGGAGGCGGTCATGTGACCTCCGGCTGCCATGACAATTGCAGGTCCTGTCAGACATCAGGGGGCCATTGGAGAGGTAAGTGGACGACCCCCTCTCCTCTCACTATCTTCTAAATGCCGCGATCACTATAAATCGTGGCATATAGAAGATAGCAAAGGGTTAACATCATTGGGACCTGATCCAATCAGGTCCCGATGATGTCCTCTGTCAGAGCTGTCACTCTGCACCGCACCCACAGCGCTTGCAGGACCCTGGGGGTCCTGAGGGCTGCGGGACCACCGACCGTTCATAAACGTCGGCGCTGCACAGAGCCCAAGCAGCGCCGACATTTATGTACAGTGGGCGGTCGGGAAGCGGTTAAGAGGAATTCCATGCAACCTCACCACATGATGAATAAATAATCTGGAGAGTGTTTCTGCATTAGGTAACCCTGACAACGGAACAAAATTAGCTTGTCTACTGAAACGGTCAACTACAACCCAGATAACCATTTTCCCATCTGACAGAGGCAAATCAGTGATGAAATCCATGGACAGATGAGTCCATGGTCTTTCCGGAATTGGCAATGGAACCAATTTCCCAACCGTCCAATTATGACAAACTTTGGCACGTGCGTAGACTTCACAGGCGAATACAAAATCTTTAATATCATTACTCATAGACGGTCAACAAAAGAGTATGGAAATAACTTTCTGAGTAGCTGTGACCCCAGGGTGACCACTCAAGATGGAATCATGAAACTCCTGTAGCAGACATAATCTTATAATCTATAAGCACACGGGTACAAATAGCTTGGATCCTGGAATGGCGGACAAGAGAAATATGAACAATAATAGGAGCCTGGGGCCCGACTGGCCCATCATCAGTTGCCAGACTCTGGAAGACTGGAGCGGTCTCTTGACAATAAAAATGTGCATCGGCACAACTAGGTAGATTTCTTCTCCTCAGTTGCAGGTTTTGCCGGAGATAGATCCCCCTGCTCTATGTGACATAGACTTCTGAATCCTCACAGCAAACACATGCTGTGGCAGGTCATGTAACTGCAAGTATGCCAATTACACATGTGCTGCCTCCTTCAATTTGCTTGTATTGAGCAAGGACCAGCATGTCTAGTCGAAATGTGGTCGAAAGTATGCAAATGTACTTGTGGTCACATGACTGCGTACTCTCACTGCAAGCACAGGGGAATCATGATAACGTGCAGTGCGTGCGATGCGAGGATTCCGAAGTTTGCAGTTTCATAGAGTGCCTGCAGACTTTCATCACAAACCTGAACAAGCCCTTTAATTTTAATGTTTGGCTCTGCTTGCCAGATACAGTGGTCATTAAATGACCACTGATATGTCATTTTCATACTAGTTTCTCTTCCTGCTTCTCTCATTGAACCTGGGGCTGTACTATTTCACTGAAAATTGAGAGAATTATGAAGAGCAACTCGTTGGCACGTCACTGTATGTGTGCAAATCGCATGTAAGCCATCACATGATGACAACTCTAGCCGCTTAAGTGGGGCGAGGGTGGAGGGGGCGCTAAACTGAAATCTTGTCCCGGATTTTGCGTATATATTACCCTGTTTATATAGGGAAGTAGTAGTCTGTACACATTATCATAACTTTAAAAAAGTGCTAAGATTCCTGGGTAATTTGGGAGAAAAAATAGTCAGACATAGCTTACCTGTGTGGGTGTCAAATGATATATGTAAAGCACAGTCTATGGAATAAGAAGCCCAGACTGCTGACATAACTAACCAATGTCTGCTCACACATTCCCGCCAGTATTCGGTGGCACTATAAATATCTAAGATTTATTTATATACCCAATAATTTTATTTCCATATTTGGGGACACTTGAACACTAGGGAGCCTGCATAAGGTGTATAAAAAATAAATACATTTTTCTTAAGTGCAAAGCTATTTAACCTAATATATTTGACTGCATTTCTCTGTATTATTTTCTTAAGAACAAGATTGGAATAGATATATTCAAAATGGTTATTCATCCAGGAATAGAAAAGCATTGTGAATCTAATTATTCAGAAAAACCCACCAAGACAAGTATTTCAAATATAGAACAGCGGAATGTTACTTATTAATTAGAAATGGATTCTGAACGTCTTGTGAGATAATGACGCTGTGGAACTCTGAAGAAGAAATGGATATGAGTCATTTGTACTACAATAAACAATGGAAAAAAAAATTATCAAACCCCAATTAACCAATTTCCAAATGGGTTATGTAAGACCCCTTAGAAATCTAGTTATAGATACCAACTGCTATGTTCAACTTAAAATATTGTGATTCTTTATCATCTTTTGACACAATAATAATTGATATGTGATTGATACATGTTTGGTATTTTTTGAACCACACCACTGCAGCCTTTTTTGGGGTATATAATAGGGTTAATACAATTTTCATAGATGAGCGCTGTTGAATTTCACTTGTAAAAACAAGCAGCTAAATAGGAAAGGGTTCTTTACTGTCAGAGCAGTCAGACTGTGGAATGCCGACCAAAAGAGGTAGTAATGGCTGACACTATAACAGCTTTTATACGAGGGCTGGATGATTTCCCCAGTACACAACATTGTGGGTTATAGATAATTTAGTGACAAAATATATAATTGGTGGAGAAAGGTTGAACTTGATGGACCGAGGTCTTTTTTCAACCTGGTTACAGAGTTACAAATTATGTCATTTACTGTTTGTTAAATTTTTTAGATGTTCTTTTTATAGAATCCACTGTCCAACAGCATCTATCTTTGAAGATCAGAATAATCCTTTTTATGACAGCCCCATTGTTCAAATCTAGTGACACTTTAATACTTTTTTTTTTTTACAAGACTTTTGGATTATTTTGTGTGCCACACTGGACCAGATTCATGCCGGTGTCTTTGCTAGTTTTCTGGCATAAAGCACCTTTAAATGTTGCAAGTTTTTTTTTTGTGTGCAGTATTAAGTAGGTTTAAACACAGTCATTAACTGAAACAGAAAAATCTGCACCCAGCTCACCCTTCAACTGTTCATAGAAATCTGGCCACTGGTGGTCTTCGTGGAAGAATTGCATGCTAAAAGCATGCCTTCAACATGAAAACAAGGCCAAGTGACTCAACTATGCATGAAAGCATAAGAACTTGGCTGCAGAAAAATGGCAACAGGTGCTCTGGACTGATAAAACAAAATCTGAAATATTTGTTTATTGAATTTCTTCAAAAACTGTGTGCAAGTGTAACTAGAAGAATTGATGTGATTTTGAAGGCAAAGTGTTGTCAGACCAGATGTTGCTTTGATTTTGATTTTTCTTTTGTTCATTCGCTTTACATTTTATTAATTGATAAAAATAAACTATTATCAGTTCTACTTTTTAAAGCATTTTTTCACACCTTCCTACAACATTTGCACAGTCATGAATATCCACTATATTTTTTAGAATGATTGATAGATTAAAAGCAGATTTGAATCTTTTGAAATTCCAGTTCGCCAGATACAAATTTTTCCAAAAAGTACCATTTGCATCAAATTGATTTTCTGCAAATTGCAATACTGTAAAGCTTCCAATTGCCATGAAAAAGCGTAGGTAACACTCCTAGGTTGTAACCAACCACTTTCAAGTTCTTTAAAGGGAGCCTGTCACATCATTTGTCGATATTGAACTGTCTCCAATGTCTTATTAGTGATGCAATGTGCATCATATGGATGGCGCTTCCAATCATTCCAGTCACGGTCCTCTTCACAATATTCACGCCCGCGCACTGTGATTGATGTCCTGGACTGCCCCGACGTCACTGCAATCTCCGAGTAAATCCCGCGCCTGCGCACTGACAACCAGCTCATCGGGCATGCGCACTGAATCTGGCTGTATGTCCACAGCTTAATTTTCTATCTGCATATGCTCCGGCACAGCTATGAGTCAGTGGCTATGTGTTGCATATATTGTGAATGCGTACGCCATTCCCGCCACTCTGACGCCATAGTATGTGCAGATTGGAAATCAAGCTGGGGATGTACACCCCGATTGAGTGCGCATGCCCGGGGAGCTGGTTGTCAGTGCACAAGCACAGGATTTACTCGGTGATTGCAGTGACGTTGGGGCAGTCCAGGGCATCATTCACAGTGCGTAGATGTGAAGTTTGTGAAGAGGATCGTGACTGGAACGATCAGAAGCCCCACCCATATGACTGAAAGACAAGGTCTGTGATGCAATTGCCTAAGGACAAAAAATGTTCTTTGACATGAATACTTGGATGTTTTGCTTGAGAACACCATGTCAGTGATGCACAAGTTTTAGTTCAATATTTTTCATTTTGCAATGAGAGAGCCAAAATGGTAGCCTCAGAGGCCTTCAAAATACAATTAAATATTTAGTATGTAACATACACAAAATCCTAGACAAGACAAATAAAAACATTAAAAAATGTGCCATTGCACCAGAACCTGTTTCCTAATCCACAAGCTAGCACTATGATGCAACCAATATGACGGGCATGATAACCAAGAGAGCTATATAAGTATAATGAATATCTAAAATAGGTATGAATAGACACTTCCTCTAATGTGATGTCAAATAGTATTCAAAAAAGTAGCAGAAAGTAAAAAGGTGCATATATATATACAGATAAATCATATATAATGCAGTATCAAAAGAATATAAAGGAGGGCAGCGGTAACACTGTGCAATAAAGTGCTTTCTGCATAATCGCCCAGGTAAGATTGCTCCTTGGAAAAGTATTATATGTGAATTAGGCCCCTACGTGTATAGCCACAGGAGGTAGCTTCCTCAAGGGTTTTAAGCGATTAAGAGTCTTATGCTCTCACATTCTCCCTCTCCATACTGTCCCATCATACTGTCCCCTCCTTCAGCTATGCTTTCATATTTGAATTTTCTTGTGACATCACACGCCAACTTGCAGACTTGTATTTCCTGATTGCCAGGGACGCCACTTGCCAGGAGGCCCAGAGCTGTTCCGTGCATACCTTACATCTAATAGATTAGGAACAACAAACAACGTGGACAATATCCATCCCACTCTGTTGCGGAAAATTCAAATTGCTAATTTTATCCTTTATCATTTAGTAAAATTATACTGACCATTGGACAATCGGACTTGATACTTACCAGCAACTCTCAACGATGACTGAGGTATTTCCTCTCACAATTTATTTAAAATGAAACAACTGAGATGCAATTGAAATGTAGACATTCAGGTTTAATTAAAAGGGTTGGAAAAAAATATCCTGTGAAACATGGAAGAATTAAAACTATTTTTCTGCAAAGCCTCCTCATTTTAGGGGCTCAACAATAATTGGACAAATTAAATTTACCATAAATAAAATGTTAATTTTAAATACTTTGTAGAGAATCCTTAACAGGCAATGACTGCCTGAAGTATGGAAGCCATGAACATCACCAAATACTGGGTTTCCTACTTTGTGATGGTTTGCCAGGCCTTTAATGCAGCTGACAACAGTTGTTGCCTGCTTGTGGGTCTTTCTGCCTTTAGTTTTGTCATAAGCATGTGAAATGCATGCTCAATGGGGTTGATATCTGGTCATTGACTTGGCCATTGCAGGATATTCCACTTCTTTGCCTTAGAAAACTCCTGGGATTCTTTTGCAGTATGTTTAGGGTCATTGTCCATCTGTACAGTGAAGCACCGTCCAATCAAACTTGCTGCATTTGGTTGAATCTGAGCAGAAAGTAAAGTCCTGTACACTTCAGAATTAATCTGGTTGCTTCTCTCTTCAGTCACATCATCAATGAAGACTTGTGACTTAGTGCTATTGAAAGCCATGCATGTCCATATCATCACATTGCCTCCACCATGTTTTTACAGATGATGTGGTGTGCTTTGGATCATGAGAGGTTCCAAGCCTTCTCCATGCTTTCTTCTTCTCATTATTCTGGTACAGGTTGATCTTAGTTTCATTTGTCTAAAGAATGCTTTTTCAGAACTGGGCTGGCTTTTTTAGATGCTTTTATTGGCAAAGTCTAATCTGGCCTTTCAATTTTTAAGGGGGATTTATGGTTTGCACCTTGTGATGAAGCTTTTGTATTTGCTCTCATGAAGTCTTCTCTTTATGGTAGACTTAGATACTGAAACACCTACAAGTACTTTCTGGAGAATGTTCTCCCATTGCGTGGATGTTGTGAAGGGTTTTTTCTTCACCGTGGAAATGATTCTGTAATCATCCTCCACTGTTGTCTTCCGTCTCTCTGATGGAGTTCTTTCTTTTAGCCTAATGATGGTCTGTTTCTCCTCCTTAGAGAGCTCCTTTGACCAAATATTGTGGGTTCTCACAAACAGCTTCCAAATGCAAATGCCACACCTGGAATCAGTTTCAGACTTTTACATGCATTTTTACTTTACCAGCCTAAAACTTTTGCAAAGTAATCTCTTATCTATCTAAAAAAAAGAAAGAAAGCTTGCGATACTCAAAAATGGGAATCTATCAAAACTCCAGTAAAACTTTTAATAAGAAATATATGCAACAGGCAACATTTCTGCTCCACAAAGCCTTTCTCAAGTAAGTACTTTTTCTATCTATGTATCTCTATCTATGTATCTATCTATCTATGTATGTATCTATCTATCTATCTATCTATCCATCTATATCTAAATATATAGAAGTAAAATAATGTAATTCCATAAATATGCACATCCTTAAATTGATACTTTGTTGAAGTACCCTTTTGAATTTATGAGTAGTGTTGAGCCACCCCCGTAGTATTCGAGTTCGGTTCGTCGAACTGTTCGTCGAACACCTTCGAACACCGTTAAAACCAATGGCAGGCAAACAAAAACACATAGAAACACATAGAAAACACCTTCAAAGGTGTCCAAAAGCTGACAAACTGCTCAGAAGACATAACTAACACATGGAAAAGTGACAAGTACATATAGTCATGCGAAAAGAAAAGAGGTGGAGGAGTAAAAGGAGGGGGAGACACAGATATAGGCATGTCATGCCCTTCTAAAATCCAAAAAGTGAGAAGCCGACACGGCCAGTCCGTTCCTGCCCGTGCCACCTCCGTTTGTGCCAGAGCCGCGGTGGACCCTGACGGCCAGCCCCCCTCTCCCAATACTGGTGCCTGTCCGCTGGTGGGTCGAGCGAGCCCCCCTGTGGTGGAGGCAGCTCTAAGCTTTCTAATTTAAATTGTCTCTCTAATTTGAATGAATACACTTTAAATCCTTTTACAAGGATCTATTGAAGGGCAAGTCTCATGCCAGCAGCCGCGTAATTCCAGCTCCAGTAGCGTCCACTAAAGCTGCTGCAGTTAAAAAGCTTTTATAAGGATCGAGCTCGGCTATCCACCGCAAGGCGTCCTACCGCCAGTCCCAGCACCTATGCCTTGGGGTGCCTCCTGATGCTCTTCACTGAGTATCCCGTGGTCCCGAAGCATTTCCTTTGAAAAAATTAAGTGTTCAAACTACAGATGGTGTAGCTTGCTTAACAGCCGGGATAATCCGCTGACTAGCAGACACTGCTACTAGGCACAAAGTATTTCCTGGGCTAGATGCAGTTAAAAATTTGTAATTAGATACTCTCGTTGGATGCTGAGAAAGCATTCCATAGAGTCTCCTGGCACGCCATATATTATTCTCTTAAAAAGCTTGGGGTAGGGGTCTAGGGGACCCTTTTATAGCCAAAATCACGGCCCTGTATCGCAATACGTCACCTAGGCTGAAGATAAATGGAACTGTAGCACCCCGAGGGCTCGGTTGATGCAGAGGTATTGCACCTCACCCAGAGGTGTGATATCTCACTCTCAGGTAAGGATGGAGTGTGGATCAGGACCCCGACACCTGCATGCCTTACACCACATAGCCGTGGGGCAGGGCGACCAATATGCCCCTGAGATGGGCACGACAGTCCCTGTCCCTGGCTGGAGTGGGGGGAGGGAACACTGAGGAAGGGGTACCCTGTAGTGCAGGAGCAGGGAGGAAGCAGTTCCTGGGTGCATTGAGAAGGGAGTATAAAAGGTGGGCACCATCTTAGTTCAGTGCAGAGAAGTCTGAGCAGAAGTGACAGGGAGCAGGGGCTCTGCATGAGCTCTGCTCCAGAGGCGGGCCTAGTAACAGAGGCCCAGGCCTGGAAGAGGGAGAAGGAAGGAAGAGGAGTGGAGAAGGCTCCAGGAATGAGGAACGAAGGGATCCCAGGGGTGTGGACGGGCGAGTCGCCACCGCACGCCCGAATCCACCTGCGTGGAGGGGTCAGGCCAAAGGGGGAGACCGGTCCCCGAAACTAGTGGAGGCGGGAAACGACCCTCAGCTAGAAACCGGAGGCTGTGACATTTTATGTGGCGCAGCCCCTCGCTACACCCGCTAGGAGGGCAGCACATAGGGTCAGGGAAACTGGCGCCAAGTTTACCAAGAGGAGGCCCGAGGCAGCCGGACAGAAGGGTTGGTAAGAAAGGCCAGACAAAGGACACACAAAGGGGGTCCTGTGAAGCGCTCCAAAGTTATTTGGGAGTTGTCTGAGCCCCTCACCTGGTGAGCACAGTACGACGTGGGCAGCCGTTACCTGCAGAAGTGGTCTGGATAATAAGAACTGTGAGTAAAGGCCCTGGACTGCATCACTGACTCCGTGTCGTTACTGCTGCTGCCCTGCACCATCACCCCCATACTCCGCATACACTGCCCTGAGGCTATACTCCTCTCGTGCTGCACCCACAACACAAGCCTCAGCGGTCTGCCCTGCAGCGGCGGTTCACTCTGACCGCAATCCACGGGTGGTGTAGTCGGACATTTAAACATCAAAACCACATAAATAGTTCCGCCACTGGTTTGACCGCATTGAGCCACGGAACCGGGTTGCCACCACGGAGACTACAACCACCAGCATCCACCAAAAAGGGTCCGGCTCCGGATGTCCCAAGGCCCAGGGGGCGCGTCAGAACATTTTCATCACCTTTCATAATCACCAATGGGACAAGGCAGGGATGTCCTCTGTCCCCTCTCTTATACATCCTAGTGACGGAGCACCTGCTCTCATCAATTCGCCATAACCCCAATATTAGGTGGATTGAGGTGGGAGGCACCGAGTACAAGTGCTCTGCATTTGCTGATGATGTCAATCACATATATCCATCAGCAGGCTGTTATGGCTGAAATAGATCACTTTGTTACATGGTCAAATTTTAAAATCAATACAGCGAAGTCTGAGGCCCTCGGTGTCTCCCTCCCCAAATCCATACAGGATTCCATCCAGTCCAACTTTCCCTTTGCCTGGCCCTCACAGGGTATCAAATTCTTAGGAATTCCTATTCATAGAGACCTCTCCCGTCTATGTTATCTTAATTTTGGGCCCTTTTTTGAACAACTCCAAACAGACCACGGTTGGCAAGTTAGAACTGTAAGATTCACTACGTGAACCACTGGTGTTTTGTGGAAAAGCACATGTACACTGTGTTCCAAATTATTATGCAAAAAGTGTTTAGGAGTGATAAGGGAAGAATTTGTTTGTTTGTCAGTTAAACTCATTGATGGTGATGTGTGTCAGGGCTCTTTATATCACTGTAAGCAATTGCAGACACCTGTGCTAATTAGTTTGGCAGGTGTGTCCAATGAACGGCAAGACTACTTAAGAAGGCTGTCCCACATTATTAAGCAGCCTACATTTTCTGCCAAAATGGGAAAGAAAAAGGATGTGTTGGCTGCTGAGAAGCAACAAATTGTGGAGTGTTTAGGTCAAGGCATGACTACAATCAACATTGTGCGATGATCAGGATGAAGTGTCTTGGCAATCAAGAAGTATGTAGCTGATTCACAGTACACACGTGTGCGTGCTGATAAGGGCAAATTGAGGACTCTATCCTACAGGCAATTACGTCAGGTTAAAAGAGCAGCGGCAAAAAAGCCTTGTCATAGCAGCAGACAAGTTTTTGAAGCTGCTGGTGCCTCCAACGTCCCCCGAACAACAAGATGCAGGGTCCTTCAGAGGTTTGCAGCTGTGCGTACGCCATCCTGTCGACCTCCTCTATCCACTACACACAAGCAGAAATGGCTCCAGTGGGCAAAACATTACATGAAGACTGATTTCAAAACTGTTTTGTTCACGGATGAGTGCCGTGCAACGCTCGATGGTCCAGATGGATGGAGTGGAGGATGGCTGGTTGATGGACACTCCACACAAACACGGCTACAGCGCCAACAAGGAGGAGGTGGAGTAATGTTTTGGGCTGGAATCATGGGGAGAGAGATTGTCAGCCCCTTTAGGATCCCCAAAAGGGTAAAGATGAACTCCATAATGTATGTGGAGTTTCTCAAACAGCACTTCCTGCCATGGTTCAAGAAGAAGAACCGTGTATTCCACAGCAAGGTCATTTTCATGCATGATAATGCACCGTCTCATGCTGCACATAACACATCTGCATCTCTGGCTGATATGGGCATAAAAGGGGACAAACTTATGGTGTGACCCCCATGCTCCCCTGACCTCTACCCCATTCAGAACCTCTGGAGCATCATCAAAAGGAGTGTCTATGATGGCGGGAGGCAGTTCACATCTAAGCAACAGCTCTGGGAGGGTATTCTGTCCTCATGCAAAACAATTGAAGCAGAAACCATCCAAAACCTGACAAATTCAATGGACGAGAGAGTTCAGAAGCTCCTTTCGAACAAGGGGTCCTATGTGCAAATGTAACATCACCTAGAATAAAGTTTTGAGTTGAAAACTGTTTGATTTCAGTTTCTAATAACCTGCTAATGCTTACAATTTCAAAAATGACCATTTTTTTTGTCTTTATTAAAATGAAAAGGTTGATCGAAGAGTGTGGGGGATCTAAGAGTGTGGCAACCCAGTAGTCAGGATTACTTCGAATTCTGACAATCTGAGGGTCATGTTGCAGGTAGTGCAGCAAGAAGGCACTTATGTGTCTTGCGCATCTCGGAGCCCCAAAATTATTTTCCGGGCTAGATGCAGCTAAAAATTATTATTAATTTTAAATCTGGTGGAGCTTAGTATAGATGGCCTAATAGAATCAGTACTGCACACTGCTACAAAGCCCAAATTATTTTCCAGCCAAGATACAGATAAACATGATTAGTAATTTTAAATCTGGTGGAGCTTAGTATAGATGGCCTAATAGAATCATTACTGCACACTGCTACAAAGCCCAAATTATTTTCCAGCCAAGATACAGATAAACATGATTAGTAATTTGAAAGCTTAAAATGGTTGGTGAGGTGATTTTAACCAATCATCAAGCTTTTACTCTCCCCAGGATGACACAGGGGTAGAAAAGTCATTTCAGATCCATGATTTGTTCATCTTTATGAACGTGAGTCTGTCTACATTATCAGTGGAGAGCCGCGTGCGCTTATCTGTCAGCACACCACCAGCAGCGCTGAACACACGTTCAGACAGAACGCTGGCTGCGGGGCATGACAAGATCTCCAAGGCGTAAGTGGCGAGCTCCGGCCATTTATCCAGATTGGAAGCCCAAAAAGAGCAAGGGTCCAGTGACACAGTCATGGCTTCAATGTTTACTGGGAGATACTCCTGTACCATCGTCTCTAGGCGTTGACTATGTGTCAGACTTCTTGTCTCCTGTGGCCTTGCAAAGGATGAGCTAAAAAAGTGGTGAAATGATTCCGCAAAATTGATGTTACCAGCAGATACTGTGTTTCTGTTATGGTTTGAGTGCTGAACACTCGACGGTCCCACGGTTGGCAAGTTGGAACTGTGAGATTCACTACGTGCACCACTGGTGTTTTGTGGAAAAGCACATGTAATATTCTGCAACAGTCTCTGCTGATACTCCTGCATGCGTGCATCCCTTTCTATGGCAGGAATTAGTTCGGCAAATTTACTTTTGTACCGGGGATCTAACAGTGTGGCAACCCAGTAGTCAGGATTATTTCTAATTCTCCCAATTCAAGGGTCATGTTGCAGGTAGTACAGCAAGAAGGCACTCATGTGTCTTGCGCATCCTGGAGCACCAAGTCCCTGTTGTGTTGGTGGCGAGGTAACAATCATGCTTCCTTCCTCTGTCCTCTCCCCCCAACCTCGCACAACAGAAATGTGATCAAGTTCTCCCTCATCTGATGAGTCTTCCATCAGTTCGTCCTCCACTTCTTCCTGGGCTCCTGCACCTTCCTCACTAGTTTGGCTGCTACCATGCGCCCTGGTAAAACCATCTCCCCCACCCTCACATGCCTGCCGCCTTGGTGCTGCCGACCGTCTGGACCTTGCAGATGTTAGCCCTTCCGCATACAACTCCTCCTCCTCTACTTCCTCCACCTCCTCTTGTGCCACCACCTGACTCCGAATTCTGTTTAACATGTGCTCCAGCATGTAAATCACCGGAATAGTCATGCTGATAATGGCATCGTCAGCACTAAACATCTTTGTCGCAACATGTGCAGAGTTGAATTACACCGGGTAGGCACATCGCATTTTAGCCGGTGAAGTGGCAGGCTCAACGACTTCTGTAGAGATGTAAGTCGCTGAGCTGCGGGATGCGAACGGCGGAAGTGAGCACACAGCGACCGTGCCCTCTGCAGAAGGCCATCTAGTCCGGGTTAGTGGGCTAAAAATTGCTGGACAACCAGGTTCAACACGTGAGCCATACAAGTCACGTGTATGACATTGCCCCGGCTCAGGGTTTGCAGCATTGTCGCACACAGCCTTCCCTGGTTTCAGGTCCAGTGGAGACAACCATTCTTGAAATTGGTTCACCAGAGCTGACCACAACTCCTCAGCTGTGTGACTCACATTTCCCAGACATTTCAAAGTAAAAACCGCCTGATGACGTTGAGCCCTACTGCCAGCATAGTAAGGAGGTGTGCAGGATCCCTGCTGCGCAGTTAGAAAGCTTGTGGCATGACCAGACAGGCTTTGGGTGCAGGTGGAGGACCGAGAGGAGGTTGAGGAGGCAGAAGCAGTGGAGGAACTTTGAGATAAAGAGGATTGACGCACAACTCGTGGGGACGGCAAGACTTGGACAGCAGCCCCTAGTCCTGCTGTCACCATAGTTACCCAGTGCCCAGTCAGCGACATGTAACGCCCCTGTCCATGCCTACTGTTATGATCTGCTACAGGGACTAAGGAAAGACAGGAGAACTGTCCCTACAATAGAACTAAAGTAGATCCCTACGATGTAACGGGGAACCTGATCCTGCGATCAGACCCGCTAAAGTCCTCGGCTAGTCTGAACGAAGACCTATAGATGTGAGGGAGGGATCCCTACAAGAACTAGGGACTGGGATAAGTTGGACACCTCCTAGCAGAAATAGTAGCAGTCAAAGACAAACACACAACAAATAGCATAGAGGTCAGAAGACCTAGCAAAACTAACAGAGAACGGCAACAGAGCACCAAGCTAGCTCAAGAGTAGTAAATACAATGAAGTCCAGCAAGACCAGGAGGGCGGAGACGGATTAAATAGGCAAAAATGGTCATGTGACCAGCAAACTAAAAAAAACCTAACAGGAGAGTTCTAACAGTACCCGCTCTTCTAAGAGGATCCTCCGGATCCCCTAGGCCCAGGCTTACCAGGAAACCTCCTGTGAAACGCTCTGACAAGTCTGGAAGCAGAAACATCATCCGCCCTCACCCATGAGTTATCCTCAGGTCCGAAACCCTTCCAAGCAACGAGATACTGCAAACTCCCTCTATACCGTCTAGAATTTAGGATGCGGGAAATTTCATATTCCCCGTCCTCCACCACCGGAGGAACAGTGGCAGAGGCGTCACCATCAGACACATCAGCTTTTTTCAACAGAGAAACATGAAACACCGGGTTAATCTTCCAGGACGTAGGAACCTCCAACCTAACAGCAGATTGGTTAACTATCTGAAGCACCTTAAAGGGCCCTACGAACTTGGGACCCAATTTTTTAGAAGGAATCCTCAATCGCAGATTCTTAGAGGACAACCAAACCATGTCACCAACAGCAAACAAAACCTCTTGCCGTTTCCTATCAAAGTACCTCTTAGATTTTTTGTTAGCCTCCTGAAGATTACCACGCACATCCGTCCAAACTCTCTCCAAATCACCGGAAAAACTCTCCTCCTCAGGCACAGCCGAAACCAATTTGGAGAATGACCCAAAAGACGGATGTCTCCCAGAACAACAAAAAAAAGGCGAACACCCAGCAGAAGAGGATGTATGGTTGTTAAGAGCAAATTCAGCAAGTGGCAGAAACTCAGACCACCCCTCTTGATTGTCTGCCACAAAACAACGCAAGTACTGCTCAACATCCTGGTTCTTCCTTTCTGTCTGGCCATTAGACTCAGGATGATATCCAGATGAAAACGACAAATGAACTCCCAACCTGTCACAAAAGGCACGCCAAAAACGAGCCACGAACTGAGGTCCCCTATCAGAAACAATGTCAGTAGGAACACCATGTAGTCTGACAATTTCCTTGACAAAGGCCTTAGCGTGTGTCTTAGCGCAAGGCAGTTTGATGAAGGGAACCAAGTGACAAATCTTGCTAAAACGGTCCACGACCACCCAGATGACCATGAAACCTTCAGAGGGGGGAAGGTCAGTAATAAAGTCCATAGCCAGATGTGTCCAAGGTGCACTAGGAACCTCCAGAGGGCAAAGCAACCCCGCAGCAGGAGCATGCGAAGACTTGGATCTAGCACACACAGTACATTGGCGCACCCACGTAATGACTTCCTTCTGCCATTCAGGCCACCAAAAACTGCGACCCACAAGTCTCTTGGTCTCAGAAATTCCTGGATGACCTGCCAACCGAGACTCATGACACTCAACAAACAAATCTCTCCTAAAGGTCCTAGGCACAAACAACCTCCCATGGGGAGTGTTAGATGGGGCATTCTCCTGAGCTTTAGGAATCTCATCCTCCAAAACGGAGTCCAAAGCAGCAATCACAACACCTTCTTGTAAAATGCTCTCCTCTTCCACCTCAACACCGACCATGGGAGAAAAGCTGCGAGACAAAGCATCCGCTTTAACATTCTTGGTACCCGGGATGTAAGTAACGGAAAAATTTAACCGCGAGAAAAAAAGTGCCCACCTAGCCTGACGGGCATTCAAGCGCTTGGCAGCATCAAGATAGATCAGATTTTTATGATCAGTGAAAACCTGAATGGGAAATTCAGCACCTTCCAAGAGGTGACGCCAGTGTTCAAATGCGAGTTTAATCGCCAGCAATTCCCGATTACCAATATCGTAATTAAGTTCAGTCTCAGAAAATTTTTTTGAAAAAAAGGCACAGGGATGTACCCCATCCTTGTTTTCCTGAGACAACACCGCACCGACCCCCACCGAAGAAGCATCAACCTCAACCAAAAACGGCTTAGTCACATCAGGCTGCATAAGGATGGGAGCAGAGGTGAACCTCTCCTTTAGAAACACAAAAGCTTCAATGGCCTCAGAAGTCCACTGAACCGCATTAGCACCTTTCCTGGTGAGATCGGTCAGCGGTTTGACAATAATAGAAAAATTTTTTATGAATTTTCTGTAATAATTGGCGAAACCCAAAAACCTCTGTATCGATTTCAAACCAATAGGCCTAGGCCATTCCTGCACAGCTTGAACTTTAACCGGGTCCATCTCTAAACCTTCACTGGAGATAATGTAGCCCAAAAAACTAATTCTCTGTACAGCGAACTCACATTTCTCCAGCTTAGCAAAAAGCGAATTGTCCATTAATAACTGTAATACCTCACGTACGCTCCGCCAATGAGACTCCAGATCAGGCGAATAAATCAGAATGTTATCCAAATACACAACCACATTTTTGCCGATTAAAGGTCTAAGGATGTCATTAATAAGATTCTGAAAAAATGCTGGAGCATTGGTAAGACCAAAAGGCATAACCAGATTCTCAAAATGACCCACAGGAGTGTTAAAAGCAGTCTTCCATTCATCACCCTCCTTCATGCGCAACAAATTGTATGCCCCCCGGAGATCAATTTTAGAGAACCACTTGGCCCCCACTAACTGGTTAAATAAATCAGGAATCAATGGCAGTGGGTAAGGATTGCGTACAGTAATTTTATTAATCTCACGAAAGTCCAGACAAGGACGTAAACCGCCATCTTTTTTTTTTACAAAAAAAATTCCAACAGCCACAGGAGACTTGGAAGGCCTAATGTGACCGGCGGCCAAGCTTGTCTGTATGTATTCCTCCAAAGCCTTTCTTTCAGGAATAGTAAGATTAAATAAACGACTTTTAGGAAGAGTCGCTCCAGGGACAAATTCAATGGTACAATCATAGTCTCTATGGGGAGGCAAAATTTGTGACTCCTCCTCAGAAAAAACTCTCCAAAAATCCTGAATAGGTACAGGCAATTCCCCTTTATCCACAGCAGCAATACGTCCGTTACAACACTTGTCATAACACTTAGGGCTCCAGGACTTAATTTCATTGGTAGACCAATCCAGTACAGGATTGTGCAATTTTAACCAGGGTAACCCCAATATTACTGGAGAAGGCAAATTATCCAATACCACCAAATCCAAATTTTCTTGGTGAATACCATTAATAGTGAGGGGAAATTCACAGACCTTATCAGTAACACTCTTCAAGGGAGAGCCATCAACAGAAACCACAGCAATAGGGGATGACAAAGTTTTAGGTTCTAATCTAAGTTTTTCCAAGAATTCCCCATCAATCACATTCAGAGTAGAACCACAATCCACAAATACCCCAAATTCAATTAATTCATCCTGAGCAGCAGTAGTGGCAGATAGGAATACTTCCTTAGAATTTAAACAGGCAATACGGGCATAACTGACCATTTTTTTTTCTTTCTTCATACGAAGCACACAGTTCTTAATAAAATGACCAGAATTTCCGCAATAGAAGCACAAGCCTTCAGAAAGCCTGCGATCTTTTTCCTGAGAGCGGGGTGCCATCGCCCCAATCTCCATCGGCTCTCCATTGTCAGCACAGACCCTCTCAAGACTCGGAGCTGACATAGCAGAGGATTTGCTCTCATTAACCCTTGCACGCAGTCTCCTGTCCACCCGTATAGCTAATTGCATAGCCTCCTGCAAGTTTCCAGGTGTGGGATAAGCAATCAGTAAATCCTTAACCCTTTCACCTAGCCCTGCAAGAAACAAGCTTTTCAAAGCTGAATCGTTCCACCCCACCTGGGCAGACCACCGACGGAAGTGAGAACAATATTTTTCCACATTACCTGATCCCTGCCTCAAACGTCTCAATTCAGACTCAGCAGATGAGACACGATCAGGATCATCATACAACAAACCCAAAGCAGAAAAAAAACTATCCACTGATCTAAAGCACGGATCACTAGGTTGGAGAGAGAAGGCCCATCCCTGAGGATCTTTGCGCAAAAGTGACATTATGAACCCTATGTGCTGTGATTCATCACCAGAGGATCCGGGTCTCAAACGAAAATACAATAAACAAGCATTTTTAAAAGAAAAAAAATCTTGTTGTTCGCCAAAAAATAAATCAGGCAGACGTACCTTTGGTTCCACAAAATGTGCTCCAGAACAGCTACTCACGTGTTGTTGGAGCTTGGCCACCTCCAGAGAGAGTCCCTGCAAGCGTTGAGCCAAATCTTGAACCGAGACCATGATGGAAAACTGGAGGTCTTTCCTTAGAGAAAATTTATTTATTTTTTCTTTTAGGGCTGGACTTACTGTTATGATCTGCTACAGGGACTAAGGAAAGACAGGAGAACTGTCCCTACAATAGAACTAAACTAGATCCCTACGATGTAACGGGGAACCTGATCCTGCGATCAGACCCGCTAAAGTCCTCGGCTAGTCTGAACGAAGACCTATAGATGTGAGGGAGGGATCCCTACAAGAACTAGGGACTGGGATAAGTTGGACACCTCCTAGCAGAAATAGTAGCAGTCAAAGACAAACACACAACAAAAAGCATAGAGGTCAGAAGACCTAGCAAAACTAACAGAGAACGGCAACAGAGCACCAAGCTAGCTCAAGAGTAGTAAATACAATGAAGTCCAGCAAGACCAGGAGGGCGGAGCCGGATTAAATAGGCAAAAATGGTCATGTGACCAGCAAACTAAATAAAACCTAACAGGAGAGTTCTAACACCTACTCGTCCAAGTGTCTGTGGTGAAATGCACCCTGTCACACACAGAGTTTCTCAAAGAAGCGGTGATGTTGTGTGCGACATGCTGGTGGAGCGCAGGCACACCTTTCTTTGAGAAGTAGTGCCGACTGGGCATCTGGTACTGGGGCACTGCGACGGACATAAGGTCTCGAAAATTCTCTGTGTCCACCAGGCGGAAAGGCAGCATTTCTGTAGCCAAGAGCTTGCAGATGGTGAAATTCAACCTCTTAGCTTTCTCATGGCTAGGAGGAAATGGTCTTTTACTTGTCCACATCTGAGGGACTGAGGGCTGGCTATTGTGCTTAGACGGTGTTGATAAGGGTGTCCCAGGCAAACTGCCGGTCTGTGAGTAAGATGCAGGCGGACATGTTAGGTTGCCTTGATCCAAAGGTGGTGCTATTGATGTCGGACAGCGCTCAACACCAGCTGGTGTTACCACCTCCAAAGAAAATGATGACCTGCCAATCACGCTGGCTGTTGCGGGTAAAGAGGTGGCAGGTCTGCGTCCCAAAACAGGTGTGACTGCTGTCCCCCCAGTCACAGAGGATGAAGAGGCCGCGGATGCACAAGATGGGGCAGACAGTGGTTGGCCCGGCCCGCTAGGCCGCATTGTAGCACAGTGAGCTTCCCACTGCAACTTATGCTTCATGTCCGTGTGCCGGTTCATGCATTAAGTACTCAAACTATGTATTTTTTGGCCTCTACTTAGCTTTTGTTGACAAATGTTACAGATAACACGAGTTGGGTCATCTTTATCGATCTGAAAAAATGCCCAGGCTATGCAAGGCTTAGCACCCATGCGACCTGAAGAGCCACCACGACTTGTGGTCAGAGGCAGAGTTGTGTTTGAGGATGCAGTTGTTGACGTGCTTCCAGTACTACGTCTCTGTCCAGGAAGGCGCAACCTGACCTCGTCGTCACTAGCATCCTCCTCTACCTCCTCTGCTGACCTCATCTCTTGGCTGACTGTGGTTTGACAGTAAGTGGGATCTCCAACCTCATCATCATCACCCTGTGTGTTATCACACCCGTCGTCCTCAGAGCCAACCTGTTCCTGCCCTGACAAAAAACTAAAGTTGTCGCTTCAATCAGGTATTTGAGTCTCATCATCGTCTTCCTCATTGTCTCCACCAACAGGAGTAACAGTTTGGGAATGAGGGTCTACATTATGGTCAGAACCTTCTGCGTCTGGTCCTGGATCCGACTCATAAAGATTCTGGGCATCAGTGCAGATCATTTCCTCGTCTGGTTTCACAGAAGCGCTGGAGCCGACCTCTGATTCCCAGGCTATAGTATGAGTAAACAGCTCTGCAGACTCAACCATCTGTTCTACCTCATACTCAGACGGGCAGCTGGAGATTTGGGAGCTGTGAGGAAGCAAGTGCGATTGGGGTGACACCTCTGAGGACTGGAGTATTTGTGATGTTGAAGTTGATGTGGAGGAGAGCCCACTTAAAGGAGCACTTGATATCCGTTGAAGCACCTGCTGTTTTAGTGCCTCATCTGGAATTTGTAGCGATTTGCGTGGGCATAAGAAAGGGATCTTATCACATTGTCCGCTAAAAGAAGTAGACATTTTAGTTTGGCTGGAAGATGGTCTTTCTTCTGCAGATGTTACTGTTGCTTTAACACCTACTCCACGGACACAACCTTTTTTCCCCTTCCCAACACGCCTATTCCCCTTTCCACCAGCAGCAGGCCTTTTTCCACTCATTTTGGTGGTTAACTAATTCACAACTCTGGAGTTGTTTGCACAAAAAACAATGGATGGGAACCGAGCAGAGCTGAGTGGCCAAACTGTGGTATTAGGCCAAAACTATTGTCTGGGTTAGATGCAGAAAAAAATTATATTCAGTTTGCAACCTGATGGAGGTCAGTATAGATGGACTAATAGAACAAGTCCCACACACTGCTAGAAGCGGAAATATTTTTTCAGAGCTAGATGTAGAAAAATATTATATTCAATTTGCAACCTGACGGAGGTCAGTATAGATGGACTAATAGAACAAGTCCCACACACCGCCAGAAGGCCAAATATTTTTTCAGAGCTAGATGCAGAAAAAAATTATATTCAATTTGCAACCTGATGGAGGTCAGTATAGATGGACTACTAGAACAAGTCCCACACACAGCTAGAAGTCCAAATATTTTTTCAGAGGTAGATGCAGAAAAAAATTATATTCAGTTTGCAACCTGATGGAGGTCAGTATAGATGGACTAATAGAACAAGTCCCACACACAGCTAGAAGGCCAAATATTTTTTCAGAGCTAGATGCAGAAAAAAATTATATTGAATTTGCAACCTGATGGAGGTCAGTATAGATGGACTAATAGAACAAGTCCCACACACTGCTAGAAGGCCAAATATTTTTTCAGAGCTAGATGCAGAAAAAAATTATATTCAGTTTGCAACCTGATGGAGGTCAGTATAGATGGACTAATAGAACAAGTCCCACACACTGCTAGAAGCCCAAATATTTTTTCAGAGGTAGATGCAGAAAAAAATTATATTCAATTTGCAACCAAATGGAGGTCAGTATAGATGGACTAATAGAACAAGTCCCACATACTGCTAGAAGGCCAAATATTTTTTCAGAGCTAGATGCAGAAAAATATTATATTCAATTTGCAACCTGATGGAGGTCAGTATAGATGGACTAATAGAACAAGTCCCACACACAGCTAGAAGCCCAAATATTTTTTCAGAGGTAGATGCAGAAAAAAATTATATTCAGTTTGCAACCTGATGGAGGTCAGTATAGATGGACTAATAGAACAAGTCCCACACACTGCTAGAAGCCCAAATATTTTTTCAGAGGTAGATGCAGAAAAAAATTATATTCAGTTTGCAACCTAATGGAGGTAAGTATAGATGGACTAATAGAACAAGTCCCACACACTGCTAGAAGCCCAAATATTTTTTCAGCGCTAGATGCAGAAAAAAATTATATTCAATTTGCAACCTGATGGAGGTCAGTATAGATGGACTAATAGAACAAGTCCCACACACTGCTAGAAGCCCAAATATTTTTTCAGAGCTAGATGCAGAAAAAAATTATATTCAATTTGCAACGTGATGGAGGTCAGTATAGATGGACTAATAGAACAAGTCCCACACACTGCTAGAAGGCCAAATATTTTTTCAGAGCTAGATGCAGATAAAAATTATTTTGAATTTGCAACGTGATGGAGGTCAGTATAGATGGACTAATAGAACAAGTCCCACACACTGCTAGAAGGCCAAATATTTTTTCAGAGCTAGATGCAGAAAAAAATTATATTCAATTTGCAACCTGATGGAGGTCAGTATAGATGGACTAATAGAACAAGTCCCACACACTGCTAGAAGGCCAAATATTTTTTCAGAGCTAGATGCAGATAAAAATTATTTTGAATTTGCAACCTGATGGAGGTCAGTATAGATGGACTAATAGAACAAGTCCCACACACTGCTAGAAGGCCAAATATTTTTTCAGAGCTAGATGCAGATAAAAATTATTTTGAATTTGCAAGCTGATGGAGGTCAGTATAGATGGACTAATAGAACAAGTCCCACACACAGCTAGAAGCCCAAATATTTTTTCAGAGGTAGATGCAGAAAAAAATTACATTTAGTTTGCAACCTGATGGAGGTCAGTATAGATGGACTAATAGAACAAGTCCCACACACTGCTAGAAGCCCAAATATTTTTTCAGAGTTAGATGCAGAAAAAAATTATATTCAGTTTGCAACCTGATGGAGGTCAGTATAGATGGACTAATAGAACAAGTCCCACACACTGCTAGAAGCCCAAATATTTTTTCAGAGCTAGATGCAGAAAAAAATTATATTCAATTTGCAACCTGATGGAGGTCAGTATAGATGGACTAGTAGAGCAAGTCCCACACACTGCTAGAAGCCCAAATATTTTTTCAGAGCCAGATGCAGAAAAAAATTATACTCAATTTGCAACGTGATGGAGGTCAGTATAGATGGACTAATAGAACAAGTCCCACACACTGCTAGAAGCCCAAATATTTTTTCAGAGGTAGATGCAGAAAAAAATTATATTCAGTTTGCAACCTGATGGAGGTCAGTATAGATGGACTAATAGAACAAGTCCCACACACTGCTAGAAGCCCAAATATTTTTTCAGAGGTAGATGCAGAAAAAAATTATATTCAATTTGCAACCTGATGGAGGTCAGTATAGATGGACTAATAGAACAAGTCCCACACACTGCTAGAAGCCCAAATATTTTTTCAGAGGTAGATGCAGAAAAAAATTATATTCAGTTTGCAACCTGATGGAGGTCAGTATAGATGGACTAATAGAACAAGTCCCACACACTGCTAGAAGCCCAAATATTTTTTCAGAGCTAGATGCAGAAAAAAATTATATTCAATTTGCAACCTGATGGAGGTCAGTATAGATGGACTAATAGAACAAGTCCCACACACTGCTAGAAGCCCAAATATTTTTTCAGAGCTAGATGCAGAAAAAAATTATATTCAATTTGCAACGTGATGGAGGTCAGTATAGATGGACTAATAGAACAAGTCCCACACACTGCTAGAAGGCCAAATATTTTTTCAGAGCTAGATGCAGAAAAAAATTATATTCAATTTGCAACTTGATGGAGGTCAGTATAGATGGACTAATAGAACAAGTCCCACACACTGCTAGAAGGCCAAATATTTTTTCAGAGCTAGATGCAGATAAAAATTATTTTGAATTTGCAACGTGATGGAGGTCAGTATAGATGGACTAATAGAACAATTCCCACACACTGCTAGAAGGCCAAATATTTTTTCAGAGCTAGATGCAGAAAAAAATTATATTCAATTTGCAACCTGATGGAGGTCAGTATAGATGGACTAATAGAACATGTCCCACACACTGCTAGAAGGCCAAATATTTTTTCAGAGCTAGATGCAGATAAAAATTATTTTGAATTTGCAAGCTGATGGAGGTCAGTATAGATGTACTAATAGAACAAGTCCCACACACAGCTAGAAGCCCAAATATTTTTTCAGAGGTAGATGCAGAAAAAAATTACATTCAGTTTGCAACCTGATGGAGGTCAGTATAGATGGACTAATAGAACAAGTCCCACACACTGCTAGAAGCCCAAATATTTTTTCAGAGGTAGATGCAGAAAAAAATTATATTCAATTTGCAACCTGATGGAGGTCAGTATAGATGGACTAATACAACAAGTCCCACACACAGCTAGAAGCCCAAATATTTTTTCAGAGGTAGATGCAGAAAAAAATTATATTCAGTTTGCAACCTGATGGAGGTCAGTATAGATGGACTAATAGAACAAGTCCCACACACTGCTAGAAGCCCAAATATTTTTTCAGAGGTAGATGCAGAAAAAAATTATATTCAGTTTGCAACCTGATGGAGGTCAGTATAGATGGACTAATAGAACAAGTCCCACACACTGCTAGAAGCCCAAATATTTTTTCAGCGCTAGATGCAGAAAAAAATTATATTCAATTTGCAACCTGATGGAGGTCAGTATAGATGGACTAATAGAACAAGTCCCACACACTGCTAGAAGCCCAAATATTTTTTCAGAGCTAGATGCAGAAAAAAATTATATTCAATTTGCAACGTGATGGAGGTCAGTATAGATGGACTAATAGAACAAGTCCCACACACTGCTAGAAGGCCAAATATTTTTTCAGAGCTAGATGCAGAAAAAAATTATATTCAATTTGCAACCTGATGGAGGTCAGTATAGATGGACTAATAGAACAAGTCCCACACACTGCTAGAAGGCCAAATATTTTTTCAGAGCTAGATGCAGATAAAAATTATTTTGAATTTGCAACGTGATGGAGGTCAGTATAGATGGACTAATAGAACAAGTCCCACACACTGCTAGAAGGCCAAATATTTTTTCAGAGCTAGATGCAGATAAAAATTATTTTGAATTTGCAACCTGATGGAGGTCAGTATAGATGGACTAATAGAACAAGTCCCACACACTGCTAGAAGGCCAAATATTTTTTCAGAGCTAGATGCAGATAAAAATTATTTTGAATTTGCAAGCTGATGGAGGTCAGTATAGATGGACTAATAGAACAAGTCCCACACACAGCTAGAAGCCCAAATATTTTTTCAGAGGTAGATGCAGAAAAAAATTACATTTAGTTTGCAACCTGATGGAGGTCAGTACAGATGGACTAATAGAACAAGTCCCACACACTGCTAGAAGCCCAAATATTTTTTCAGAGTTAGATGCAGAAAAAAATTATATTCAGTTTGCAACCTGATGGAGGTCAGTATAGATGGACTAATAGAACAAGTCCCACACACTGCTAGAAGCCCAAATATTTTTTCAGAGCTAGATGCAGAAAAAAATTATATTCAATTTGCAACCTGATGGAGGTCAGTACAGATGGACTAGTAGAGCAAGTCCCACACACTGCTAGAAGCCCAAATATTTTTTCAGAGCTAGATGCAGAAAAAAATTATACTCAATTTGCAACGTGATGGAGGTCAGTATAGATGGACTAATAGAACAAGTCCCACACACTGCTAGAAGCCCAAATATTTTTTCAGAGGTAGATGCAGAAAAAAATTATATTCAGTTTGCAACCTGATGGAGGTCAGTATAGATGGACTAATAGAACAAGTCCCACACACTGCTAGAAGCCCAAATATTTTTTCAGAGGTAGATGCAGAAAAAAATTATATTCAATTTGCAACCTGATGGAGGTCAGTATAGATGGACTAATAGAACAAGTCCCACACACTGCTAGAAGCCCAAATATTTTTTCAGAGGTAGATGCAGAAAAAAATTATATTCAGTTTGCAACCTGATGGAGGTCAGTATAGATGGACTAATAGAACAAGTCCCACACACTGCTAGAAGCCCAAATATTTTTTCAGAGCTAGATGCAGAAAAAAATTATATTCAATTTGCAACCTGATGGAGGTCAGTATAGATGGACTAATAGAACAAGTCCCACACACTGCTAGAAGCCCAAATATTTTTTCAGAGCTAGATGCAGAAAAAAATTATATTCAATTTGCAACGTGATGGAGGTCAGTATAGATGGACTAATAGAACAAGTCCCACACACTGCTAGAAGGCCAAATATTTTTTCAGAGCTAGATGCAGAAAAAAATTATATTCAATTTGCAACTTGATGGACGTCAGTATAGATGGACTAATAGAACAAGTCCCACACACTGCTAGAAGGCCAAATATTTTTTCAGAGCTAGATGCAGATAAAAATTATTTTGAATTTGCAACGTGATGGAGGTCAGTATAGATGGACTAATAGAACAATTCCCACACACTGCTAGAAGGCCAAATATTTTTTCAGAGCTAGATGCAGAAAAAAATTATATTCAATTTGCAACCTGATGGAGGTCAGTATAGATGGACTAATAGAACATGTCCCACACACTGCTAGAAGGCCAAATATTTTTTCAGAGCTAGATGCAGATAAAAATTATTTTGAATTTGCAAGCTGATGGAGGTCAGTATAGATGGACTAATAGAACAAGTCCCACACACAGCTAGAAGCCCAAATATTTTTTCAGAGGTAGATGCAGAAAAAAATTACATTCAGTTTGCAACCTGATGGAGGTCAGTATAGATGGACTAATAGAACAAGTCCCACACACTGCTAGAAGCCCAAATATTTTTTCAGAGGTAGATGCAGAAAAAAATTATATTCAGTTTGCAACCTGATGGAGGTCAGTATAGATGGACTAATAGAACAAGTCCCACACACAGCTAGAAGCCCAAATATTTTTTCAGAGTTAGATGCAGAAAAAAATTATATTCAATTTGCAACCTGATGGAGGTTAATATAGATGGACTAATAGAACAAGTCCTACACACTGCTAGAAGCCCAAATATTTTTTCAGAGCTAGATGCAGAAAAAAATTATATTCAATTTGCAACGTGATGGAGGTCAGTATAGATGGACTAATAGAACAAGTCCCACACACTGCTAGAAGGCCAAATATTTTTTCAGAGCTAGATGCAGAAAAAAATTATATTCAATTTGCAACCTGATGGAGGTCAGTATAGATGGACTAATAGAACAAGTCCCACACACAGCTAGAAGGCCAAATATTTTTTCAGAGCTAGATGCAGATAAAAATTATTTTGAATTTGCAACGTGATGGAGGTCAGTATAGATGGACTAATAGAACAAGTCCCACACACTGCTAGAAGGCCAAATATTTTTTCAGAGCTAGATGCAGATAAAAATTATATTCAATTTGCAACCTGATGGAGGTCAGTATAGATGGACTAATAGAACAAGTCCCACACACTGCTAGAAGGCCAAATATTTTTTCAGAGCTAGATGCAGATAAAAATTATTTTGAATTTGCAACCTGATGGAGGTCAGTATACATGGACTAATAGAACAAGTCCCACACACTGCTAGAAGGCCAAATATTTTTTCAGAGCTAGATGCAGATAAAAATTATTTTGAATTTGCAAGCTGATGGAGGTCAGTATAGATGGACTAATAGAACAAGTCCCACACACAGCTGGAAGCCCAAATATTTTTTCAGAGGTAGATGCAGAAAAAAATTACATTCTGTTTGCAACGTGATGGAGGTCAGTATAGATGGACTAATAGAACAAGTCCCACACACAGCTAGAAGCCCAAATATTTTTTCAGAGGTAGATGGAGAAAAAAATTATATTCAGTTTGCAAGCTGATGGAGGTCAGTATAGATGGACTAATAGAATGATGCTATGCCCAAAAGGTTTTACTTCACTAGGTGCAGTAAAAAAATTGGTATTCTATACACAGGTGGTGTAGCTTGCAACACAGATAGGCTACTCCACTGACTAACACACTCTGCAATAGGCCAAAAAGGATTAGCTTTGCTAGATTTAGCCAAATGCTGTGAAAAAAACTTGCACAGCACTGGCACATACCTGCCTGGCAAAAACTGATAGGAACTGATGTAACTTAGTCCTGAAAAGGACTGCAATTACAATTAGTCTTTACTCCCACAACCTATCTATTTAAGAGCACAGACCTGCCTGATAAAAGTCGTAGGAAATTCTGTAACCTAGTCCTTAAAAGGACTGCAATCACAACTATTCCCTACTCCCAAGCTATCTGTAGATTTGTGCGAAAATTGGCTTGAAATTAACAAGGTATAGCGCACACAGCAACAGCAGTGCCGTCTAACACGCAGCTGCAGCAGTGAGAAAATGGTGGCGATGGGGAGAATGGCTTGGTCTTATAGGGCAAGGACATGTGACATACACTGCCAATGACACATGCCCTTGCTTGTGTGAAAAAAAGCACTTCGCTCCGTGTGTGAGCTGCTGATAGGCTGACAGATTGCACCTCCCCACTGTAAATGCGGGAAAGAGAAAAAAAAAATGGAGATCTTCATTATTCCTGCAGAGATCCATCCCCTGCCCCTCCCCCCGCCCCGCTGTACACTCAAACTGCGTATTAACATTAAGTTTCATCATTACTGAGAAAAAATCCAGTTATGATTTTGGTGCACGAACAGTTATCGAACATAACCTCGAACAGCCGAATTTTTCTCAAATCGTTCGTGTTCGCCGAACGGCTCGAACACCGCCCAAAACAGCTCGAATTTGAGATTGGCGAACAGTTCGAGTCGAACAATGCTCATCTCTATTTATGAGATCATTCATTCTTTTTGGGTAGAAATATATCAGCATGGCACATCTAGAATTGACAATCTTTTTTTTCTGTAAATCAGTTATTTTTTATTAAGTTTTTCAAAAATATACATCCATACAAAAACATAAAGAGAAAAAAAAACTCCCTTTTGTCCCTCCCACATCCCACTCTTATCCCATCAATTAAAGCACGACAAATCTCAATAACGAAGAAATATCATGGTATACAGTACAAGATGAAAATATCAATGTAAACATTTAAAGAAACGACCCTGTATCAAATATCCAATCCTGATACTCTGGAGATAGTGAGATATAAGAAATTATTTCTACTTCTCCAAACTTTTCAATTTCTTGTCTACCCGGAGACTCACATATTTCTCTGTGGGCAACCAAAAACGCTGCACACCAGAAGCGTCCTATTCATATATTTGGCGGAAAATAGAGCTGGAGTGACACAGGCTTTAGATCTACAAAGAATTCTTCAGCCTCATTTACATATCACTTCAAATGCTGATTTCTCAGTAACAGAGGAATGGACTGGCCATGCAAAGGTATTGTTGGACTTGACTTTGATAGAGCTATATGAATATGTAAATAGTTTGGGGGGTGAAATTCTGCTGACAGATTCACTTTAAGTGTCCTGAGACTGCTGAGTATTGATTTCAGATGTACCCAGTTAGCAGTACAAGACTTTCTAGTAAGGAGACAGTGTCAGCAGGCATGTGACCAGTGTAGGAGAAGAGTGTGGAAGTGTCAAGAGACAGGAGACCAGTCACAACAGCTGTGTTTGTGGAAATGTACCATACAGCATAGAACATATAAAGGAAAGTTAATTGACCATCCAAACCATTTTTTGTAAAGAATGATTTAAGCAATAGACAACAGGAAAAGATGTGAAAAAGTGGTGTAAATGACACCTTAACTAAATATATATATTTTTCTACCTATAAAAAAAATATATTTTGTTAAAAAAAAATAAAAATTCACTTTATTTAATAAAAGTTTTTGAAATATAACATCTGGGAAATGTATGTGGAAAACATATTTAATGTAAAATATCAAGAAATGTCCATGTTTCCTAGAAAAAAAAAATATTGTTGTGAAAAACTGTTAGTAAAACAATGGTTTAATAGAAAATTTCTCACATGTGTTTTATTATTAATGCCATGAAAATCTAAAATTTTGATATGCATTATCTAAATGTCAAAACCTAATTTATTTAGCTAAATTTGTAAATTCCAGCAATGTGTTGAAGCTAAATGAACCTATGCAGAAATACAATATATGCTTCCAATTAGAAGAAGATTATTTAAAGCTTTAAAAACAAATCTATTGCTGTACAACAGACTCTATGACTATTTTACTGCATATAGCACAGTATATATTAGATTAAAGGGAACTATTGCAGCCAAATATGTTTTCAAGGGAATCTGTCACCGAGATTTTGTCACCCAATCAGTATATTTTCAAGGGGATCTGTCACCAGATTTGTGTCACCTAATCTGAGAGCAGCATAGTATAGAGGCAGAGACCCTGATTCCAGCAATGTATCACTTATTGGGCTGCTTATTGTAGTTTTGATAAAATCAGGAGATTATCACTAGAGGACTAGTAGAATTGCTGCCAGGTAGTCAAGCATATTCATGATCTCTGTGTTACCCCGCCTTCACCACTAATTCACAGCTTTCTGTATAAACTGTAAATTATCAGAAAGCTGCCAATCAGTGGTGTGTGCGGGGTTATACGGAGCTCAGAATTCAGAGAACTGGTGGATCTGCAGAAGTGAAACAGTGATTTTATCAAAATGACAGCAAGTAGCCCAATATCATGTTGCTCTCAGGTTACATGGCAAAAACCTGGTGACAGATTCTCTTTGATCCGAAATGTTTCTGTGTTTCAGAATAAACATACTTTGAAAACCCTACTAGTCTGAGGCAAGTCTCCAGCTGGCTTCTTTCCACACCGAATGCCATGACTGACAGGTCTCTCTCTATGTACAAACATAGGGAGAAACCTGGCAGTCAACTAGAGCTGATGGGAGAAGTCAGTTGGGGACTGACTAGTCAACTGAGCCACATAGTTCCCTACTATATTGTTCAATGCCACAGCATTTCAGAATATAACATGAGCATAGGAGGCTGCAATCGTGTAGCCAGTGTGTGATTCATGCTGCCCAAGGTACTTTAATACTTTGCTATCTAGTAGTCAAGAAGTTTCTTTTTTAAATAATTTTGGATAATTTTGCTTTGTTTTGTTAGCTGAAATGCTTTATGAGAATTGTGTATACTATTATGCATTAACTACTTGAAGACCAAAAGCAAAAAAAACTTTTTTCTATATAGAAGTATGAGGCCTTGTGGGAATAGTTAAGCTTTTTTTTCCTGCCATTCCAGGTTCATTAAAAATGTATTTAAAATAATCACTATCAATATCTGTTTTTATGAAAATGTGGAAAAAGTAGTTTAGCGTACTTTTTAGTTTTGAATTGTTTCCTTTTTCCATCGCTATGGACACGTCTCTGTCCACTGCTGCACCTTGCTGTGCTGTGTATACAGCCAATAAAGATGACTTGCTTGTTTCTAAATAATAGTGTGAGTAAATGTATTATAACTAGAGATGAGCGGTGTTCGACTAGAACTGTTCGCCAATCTCAAATTCGAGCTGTTTTGGGCGGTGTTCGAGTTGTTCGACGAACCCGAACGATTTGCAAAAAATTCGGCTGTTCGAGGTTATGTTCGATAACTGTTCGTGCACCAAAAGCGTGTCCTGCATGTCTGGCGCTATTTAGAGCACCAATCATGCAGGGTTTGTCTGCCACTCACTGTAATGCCACAGCCATGGTGGTTGTGGCATTAGAGTGATTGCCCAAATCGATGGGAACTGTGCTCACAGTGAAACATGAAAAGCCGGCAATTCAGCAGCGGTACACCGGTACCCGACAATTTAGAACCGAAAGAATAGAGCATCACACATAGATTAGATAGATAGAAACATGTCAGTCACATATATAAGAAGTACAGTGACAGTGTTGATTACTGTACTTGTCATTTAGTGTAAAGGATTTATAAAAAAAAATATTAGTGTTTTCATGCACCGTCTCTTTAAAAAAGCCGGCCGGCAATTCAGCAGCGGTACCCGACAATTTAGAATGGAAGCAATAGAGCATCACACATAGATTAGATAGATAGAAACATGTCAGTCACATATATATGAAGTACAGTGACAGTGTTGATTACTGTACTTGTCATTTAGTGTTAAAATAAAGGATTTATTTAAAAAAAAATTGGCGTGGGATCCCCCATAATTTTAGTCTCTAGCGGAGGTTAAGCAGACGGCTGGGGCAGATGTTTGAAGCCTGGGAAGGGGTAATACCCACGGAGCTTCCCAGGCTACTAATATCAGCCCCCAGCTGAATGCCTAGCCTTTACTAGCTATTAAAATGGGGGACCCCCCAAAAAATTGATGTGGGGTCCCCCCTATTTTAATAGCTAGCAAAGGCTAGGCAGACAGCTGGGGGCTGATATTAATAGCCCAGGAAGGGAGCCATGAATATTGGCCCCCTCCCAGGCTAGAAACACCAGCCGTCAGCCGCCCCAGAAATGGCACATCCATAGGATGCGCCAATTCTGGCACTTAGCCTCGCTCGTCCCACTGCCCTGTAGCGGTGGCAGTGGGGTAATAGGGCTGGGGTTGATGTCAGCTTATAATGCCAGCTGACATCAAGCCCAGGTTAGTAATGGAGAGGCGTCTATAAGACACCCCCATTACTAACCCCATAGTCAAAGTTAAAAAAAAACACAAACACCCAGAATAAAGTCCTTTAATTGAAATAAAGACACAATTCTTTATTGTTCTAAATTAAACCATACTTACAATCACGCCCATTCCAGCTGAAGCCAACGATCCCCTGCAATAAAAGAAAAATAATAAAGCAACATAATCCTTACCTTCCCATGGTTCCCACGACAGCTTCAGCTCTGCTACATCGAGATGACAGGCTGGACCGCAGCAGAAAGCTGACATCCAGCCTGTCATCCCGCAGACACTGAGAAGCGCAGGCTTGCTTGCGCTGCTCAGCGTCTCTCTGTGACGGCATCCAGATGAGCCGAGTTCATGTCCAATGAACTCGGCTCACCTCATGCACGTCACTGACAGCGTGGGAAAATTCTCACGCTGAAGCGGTGAGTGCAGGAGAATTTTCCCACGCTGTCAGTGACGTGCATAAGGTGAGCTCATGTCCAATGAACTCAGCTCACCTCATGCACGTCACTGACAGTGTGGGAGAATTCTCCTGCACTCAGCGCTTCAGCGTGAGAATTCTCCCACGCTGAAGCGCTGAGTGCAGGAGAATTTTCCCACGCTGTCAGTGACGTGCATAAGGTGAGCTCATGTCCAATGAACTCAGCTCACCTCCTGCACGTCACTGACAGCGTGGGAGAATTCTCCTGCACTCAGCGCTTCAGTGTGAGCATTCTCCCACGCTGAAGCGCTGAGTGCAGGAGAATTTTCCCACGCTGTCAGTGACGTGCATGAGGTGAGCCGAGTTCATTGGACATTAACTCGGCTCATCTGGATGCCCTCACAGAGAGACACTGTGGAGCGCAAGCAAGCCTGCGCTTCTCAGTGTCTGCCGGATGACAGGCTGGATGGCAGCGTTCTGCTGCGGTCCAGCCTGTCATCTCGATGTAGCAGAGCTGAAGCTGTCATGGGAACCATGGAAAGGTAAGGATGATGTTGCTTTATTATTTTTCTTTTATTTCAGGAGATCGTTGGCTTCAGCTGGAATGGGCGTGATGGTAAGTATGGTTTAATTTAGAACAATAAAGAATTGTGTGTTTATTTCAATTAAAGGACTTTTTTCTGGGTGTTGTGTTTTTTTTAAATACTTTACTAGAAATTCATGGTGGTCATGTCTAATATTGGCGTGACCCCATGAATTTCGGGCTTAGGGCCAGCTGATAATGCCAAGCTGGCCCTAACCCCTTTATTACCCAGTGAGCCACCGCATCAGGGCCCTGGATGAGTTGGGTACAGCGCCAGAAGATGGCGCTTCTATGAACGCGCCATTTTCCGGGGTGGCTGCGGACTGCAATTTGCAGCGGGGTGGCCCAGAAAGCTTGGGCCTCCCTGCGCTGCGGATTCCAGCCCCCAGCTGCCTAGTTGTACCTGGCTGGACACAAAAACAGGGCGAAGCCCCACGTCAATTTTCTTTAAATTATTTCATGAAATAATTAAGAAAAAAAGGGCTTCCCTATATTGTTGTGTCCGGCCAGGTACAAATAGGCAGCTGGTGGTTGGGGGCAGCCCGTTCCTGCCTGCTGCACCTGACTGGACACAAATATAGTGCGAAGCCCCACGTCAATTTTTTTTTAATTATTTCATGAATTTCCTGAAATAATTTAAAAAAATTGAAGTGGGGCTTCGCACTATATTTGTGTCCAGCCAGGTACAGCAGGCAGGAACGGGCTGCCCCCAACCACCAGCTGCCTATTTGTACCTGGCCGGACACAACAATATAGAGAAGGCCTTTTTTTCTTAATTATTTCATGAATTTCATGAAATAATTAAAAAAAATTGAAGTGGGGCTTCACACTATATTTGTGTCCAGCCAGGTACAGCAGGCAGGAACGGGCTGCCCCCAACCACCAGCTGACTATTTGTACCTGGCCGGACACAACAATATAGGGAAGGCCTTTTTTTCTTAATTATTTCATGAATTTCATGAAATAATTAAAAAAAATTGAAGTGGGGCTTCGCACTATATTTGTGTCCAGCCAGGTACAGCAGGCAGGAACGGGCTGCCCCCAACCACCAGCTGACTATTTGTACCTGGCCGGACACAACAATATAGGGAAGGCCTTTTTTTCTTAATTATTTCATGAATTTCATGAAATAATTAAAAAAAATTGAAGTGGGGCTTCGCACTATTTTTGTGTCCAGCCAGGTACAACTAGGCAGCTGGGGGCTGGAATCTGCAGCGCAGGGAGGCCCAAGCTTTCTGGGCCCCCCCCGCTGCAAATTGCAGTCCGCAGCCACCCCGGAAAATGGCGCGTTCATAGAAGCGCCATCTTCTGGCGCTGTACCCAACTCATCCAGGGCCCTGGTGCGGTGGCTCACTGGGTAATAAAGGGGTTAGGGCCAGCTTGGTATTATCAGCTGGCCCCAAGCCCAAAATTCATGGGGTCACGCCAGTATTAGACATGACCGCCATGAATTTCTAGTAAAGTATTTAAAAAAAACACAACACCCAGAATAAAGTCCTTTAATTGAAATAAACACACAATTCTTTATTGTTCTAAATTAAACCATACTTACCATCACACCCATTCCAGCTGAAGCCAACGATCTCCTGCAATAAAAGAAAAATAATAAACCAACCTCATCCTTACCTTTCCATGGCTCCCACGACGGCTCCAGCTCTGCTACATCGAGATGACTGGCTGGACCGCAGCAGAACGCTGCCATCCAGCCTGTCATCCCGCAGACACTGAGAAGCGCAGGCATGCTTGCGCTCCACAGTGTCTCGCTGTGACGGCATCCAGATGAGCCGAGGTCATGTTCAATGAACTCAGCTCACCTCATGCACGTCACTGACAGCGTGGGAAAATTCTCACGCTGAAGTGCTGAGTGCAGGAGAATTCTCCCACGCTGTAAGTGACGTGCATGAGGTGAGCTCATGTCCAATGAACTCAGCTCACCTCATGCACCTCACTGACAGCGTGGGAAAATTCTCCTGCACTCAGCGCTTCAGCGTGAGAATTTTCCCACGCTGTCAGTGACGTGCATGAGGTGAGCCGAGTTCATTGGACATGACCTTGGCTCATCTGGATGCCGTCACAGCGAGACAGTGAGGAGCGCAAGCATGCCTGCGCTTCTCAGTGTCCGCGGGATGACAGGCTGGATGGCAGCGTTTTGCTGCGGTCCAGCCAGTCATCTCGATGTAGCAGAGCTGGAGCTGTCCTGGGAACCATGGAAAGGTAAGGATGATGTTGCTTTATTATTTTTCTTTTATTGCAGGAGATCGTTGGCTTCAGCTGGAATGGGCGTGATGGTAAGTATGGTTTAATTTAGAACAATAAAGAATTGTGTGTTTATTTCAATTAAAGGACTTTATTCTGGGTGTTTGTGTTTTTTTTAACTTTGACTATGGGGTTAGTAATGGGGGTGTCTTATAGACGCCTCTCCATTACTAACCTGGGCTTGATGTCAGCTGGCATTATAAGCTGACATCAACCCCAGCCCTATTACCCCACTGCCACCGCTACAGGGCAGTGGGAAGAGCGAGGCTAAGTGCCAGAATTGGCGCATCCTATGGATGCGCCATTTCTGGGGCGGCTGACGGCTGGTGTTTCTAGCCTGGGAGGGGGCCAATATTCATGGCACCCTTCCTGAGCTATTAATATCAGCCCCCAGCTGTCTGCCTAGCCTTTGCTAGCTATTAAAATAGGGGGGACCCCACGTCATTTTTTTGGGGGGGTCCCCCATTTTAATAGCTAGTAAAGGCTAAATATTCAGCTGGGGGCTGATATTAGTAGCCTGGTAAGCTCCGTGGGTATTACCCCCTTCCGAGGCTTCAAACATCTGCCCCAGCCGTCTGCTTAACCTCCGCTAGAGCCTAAAATTATGGGGGATCCCACGCCAATTTTTATTTTAATAAATCCTTTATTTTAACACTAAATGACAAGTACAGTAACCAACACTGTCACTGTACTTATTATAAATGTGACTGACATGTTTCTATCTATCTAATCTATGTGTGATGCTCTATCTTTCTGTTCTAAATTGTCGGGTACCGCTGCTGAATTGCCGGCCGGCTTTTTTAAAGAGACAGTGCATGAAAACACTATTATTTTTTTAAATAAATCCTTTACACTAAATGACAAGTACAGTAAGCAACACTGTCACTGTACTTATTATATATGTGACTGACATGTTTCTATCTATCTAATCTATGTGTGAAGCTCTATTCTTTCTGTTCTAAATTGTCGGGTACAGATGCTGAATTGCCGGCCGGCTTTTTTAAAGAGACGGTGCATGAAAACACTGATATTTTTTTTAATAAATCCTTTACACTAAATGACAAGTGCAGTAACCAACACTGTCACTGTGCTTCTTATATGTGTGACTGACATGTTTCTATCTATCTAATCTATGTGTGATGCTCTATTCCTTCTTGTCTAAATTGTCGGGTACCGGTGTATGCCGCTGCTGAATTTGCCGGCCGGCTTTTTTAAAGAGAGTGTCTTCTGAGCAGTTTGTCAGCTTTTGGACACCTTTGCAGGTGTTTTCTATGTGTTTCTATGTGTTTTTGTTTGCCTGCCATTGGTTTTAACGGTGTTCGACGGTGTTCTAACGTGTTCGACGAACAGTTCGACGAACAGTTCCTCGAACATCCCGGTGTTCGACGAACCGAACCGAACCCGAACACTACGGGGGTGGCTCAACACTAATTATAACTTATTAGAGAATTATGCTTTTTTTCTTCACTTATGAGACGTGACCTTGAACACTGAAAAACTGCTAAAATCATTCTTTTTCCAAGATAAAATAGACTGTCAGTTCACTGAAGAATGAGATTACAACTATCTGAAGTCTATGACAAATTGAGAGGAGTAGGGAAAGGAAGAAAGATGGTGCTGCACCTTTTTAGCTTTTTAGTAAGTGTTTTATTTCACCTCAGTGCTGGATTCACAGATACACTGCTGAGTGCTGCTGTATATTTACCTCCATGCTATTGCTTTTGAAAATGTGCTACATAGAAACAGGTGAGTGGGAATCCCTCAAGTGTCTGTGTGCTCTATATGTGGGCCTAATAGCTGTAGTTCAGAGACAACTGAAAAATGAAGATAGTGTATCATAAGGTGAACTCGTGAAAAATGCAGGGTACAAGACATATAGTGGCAAGAATGTTTTATTCCTAATGTGACAGTTCATTGAAAAAAGTTACCTGAAACAACAGGTACGCTTTAAACATTTGATCCCAGAAGCTTTAATATGATAGTATATTTTCTGATTGACATGTTTCCTTGAGATTTTATGTCAACTTACTTTTATGTGGTACTTGATGTTGATTTATTTTCTTAATTGCAGTATCATCTCCAGCTCAAAGTGTATTGTAAAGTCATTGTTTAAATCTGCAAATGTTTTACCAAAGCATATTAAGGATCTTTAGAAATGGCATTTTGGCTCTTAACATTCATAACAGGTCCTTTACTGTGTAGGCTTCCACTGTGACTGAATCATTTATTGCCAGCAGGCAGGGAGATAAAGTTGAAATGTGGTTTGCTAGGGTCTTAAACCCTTTAGTGTAAGTATTATGCCACACGCACATCTAATATTTGATTCCCTGCTGACTGGCTAGTGAAGTAGATAAGTAAGGCACTTTTACTCATGATAATTGCCAGTGTCACTTTGCTGGTGTAGTAAATTTATTGGTAATATTCAATCTTCAAAATATGATATACAAAGTATGATATACAAATTGGAATTATTGGATGTTTTAGAATAAATTGTATACATAGATCTCTTTTTTGTGGTAAAGATAGACCTTTCTTATTATATTAAATTGAAACCATTTGTCCGTAATGAAAAATATGCAGAAAAAGGGGTAGTGTTGTTTTGACTTTTAAATGCTATAGTGGTCGGTTTAACCAGTGATAAAAGGAACACTCCAGTAAACATTCATATATTTTGTTGTGCCCTAATGGGTGATATCTATCTGTGGTACTGTACACTTTTCATTTTTAACTTAAGTGATTTGGACTTGTCATAAAAGTAGTAAAGTCCAATAAAAACGTGGCCATAAAAGGTAGTACACATGACATAAAAAGGCAGACTTGATGAAATACTGGACATTTTCCAAAACAGTGAAAATGTGTTTTGTTGTTTTAGTGTTTAACCTCAGTATTTTCAGCCATATTTTATATCACAATAAATATACAAACAGAAATCAAATACTAACATAATATGCATGTACAAAATACAGATGTGCTTTATGGATCCACATTTTCATGGGTTCATTGTAGCACCACTCCAGCGTTTTTATTGTGACCTCCCGGATCTCTCCAGTGTTTGCTGTGCGAGTCGGAAGTCACTTCTCAATGACAGTCTATGAGATCCAGAATGAGGCAACAACGAGATTCTCATAGACTTACATTGAGAGCTTGTGACCTTTGCCTCTGACTTCTGGTTGTGATCGCAAGATGGCGGATCGGGACTGGAGCCTCGGCGGGAGCATCAGAAGACAGAGCCGGGTAAGTATATTATTAGGAGCAGGGAACCTACATTAGTGCCACCACTCCAGTGTTGAAATAAAAAAAAAACACTGTAATACTGCCTTAAGCTTTAGAGAGAGTAATACTCCACTAAAAGTTGTGTAGTTCCTTTAGACCCCATATTTTACTTCGAAAGAATCATCAAATGTCCATATTCCCAATTAGCTCAGTACATGCCTTAATGAAATTGAAGGAAAATCTACTGTCAGTGAAATGTCTGGCTGGCAAAAGTTTCCTGTGGCAAAATCAGATGTTCCAGGGGTGTTGGGCTTCCATTGTAATTTACAATGCACTGAGTGCAATCCCACTCCCTTTTACCTTTTCAATCAATAAGCCAAACTGTTGGACAGGAGATAACAGGTTATACATTCTCCTTTTCCATCTTCCACACAATACACCGGCTTCAATCCCAGAGTTACAGTTTGCATTTTGTTCCTCGCAACAGGTACCGAAGGGGTCATGGGGAGAAGTTGGAATTGCCTGCGCTTTCCTAGGGGTAGGGTTATACAGGTCCACGTATATTGCTATGACACTAGTACCAGGAGTCTTTGCCTATGTTTGTCCAAGGGGCCGCTCGTTGAGACAATGCTCCCTGTTTCAGTACTCTCAGCAGGGCATCACCTTTTCCTAAGGTCCCCCTTTTCCACTGGACCGTACTTTTCCCAGACTTATAAGCTTTCCTTTCTGCAGGGGTTCCCAATTGCCTGTGATGTCCTGGCGCCTCTGTAACTAGCTTATTTCCAGGCTGAGCCTTTTTGTTCCACAACCGATAAACCTGTCTTCTCCTTTTCACCTCCTCTCCGACACACAGCCTACTCAAAACTGACTAAGTACTTCCTATATCCCTATAACCTTCCAACTGGCTCACCTATATGGCTACCCTCCTACAATCTCTGGGGACAGACTTGTGGTTAACCCTAAATGAACCTGACACACATACCATGCATAGGGATAAAATACATTTTTATACAGTACAGACCAAAAGTTTGGACACACCTTCTCATTTAAAGATTTTTCTGTATTTTCATAACTATGAAATTTGTACATTCACACTGAAGGCATCAAAACTATGAATTAACACATGTGGAATTATATACTTAACAAAAAAGTGTGAAACAACTGAAAATATGTCTGATATTCTAGGTTCTTCAAAGTAGCCACCTTTTGCTTTGATGACTGCTTTGCCCACTCTTGGCATTCTCTTGATGAGCTTCAAGAGGTAGTCACCGGAAATGGTTTTCACTTCACAGGTGTGCCCTGTCAGGTTTAGTAAGTGGGATTTCTTGCCTTATAAATGGGGTTGGGACCATCAGTTGTGTTGTGCAGAAGTCTGGTGGATACACAGCTGATAGTCATACTGAATAGACTGTTAGAATTTGTATTATGGCAAGAAAAAAGCAGCTAAGCAAAGAAAAACGAGTGGCCTTCATTACTTTAAGAAATGAAGGTCAGTCAGTCCGAAAAATTGGGCAAACTTTGAAAGTGTCCCCAAGTGCAGTTGCAAAAACCATCAAGCGCTACAAAGAAACTGGCTCACATGAGGACCGCCCCAGGAAAGGAAGACCGAGAGTTACCTCTGCTTCTGAGGATAAGTTTATCCGAGTCACCAGCCTCAGAAATCGCAGGTTAACAGCAGCTCAGATTAGAGACTGGGTCAATGCCACACAGAGTTCTAGCAGCAGACACATCTCTTCAACAACTGTTAAGTGGAGACTTTGTGCAGCAGGCCTTCATGGTAAAATAGCTGCTAGGAAACGACTGCTAAGGACAGGCAACAAGCAGAAGAGACTTGTTTGGGCCAAACAACACAAGGGATGAACATTAGACCAGTGGAAATCTGTGCTTTGGTCTGATGAGTCCAAATTTGAGATCTTTGGTTCCAACCACCGTGTCTTTGTGCGACGCAGAAAAGGTGAACGGATGGACTCTACATGCCTGGTTCCCACCGTGAAGCATGGAAGAGGAGGTGTGATGGTGTGGGGGTGCTTTGCTGGTGACACTGTTGGGGATTTATTCAAAATTGAAGGCATACTGAACCAGCATGGCTACCACAGCATCTTGCAGCGGCATGCTATTCCATCCGGTTTGCGTTTAGTTGGACCATCATTTATTTTTCAACAGGACAATGACCCCAAACACACCTCCAGGCTGTGTAAGGGCTATTTGACCAAGTAGGAGAGTGATGGGGTGCTATGCCAGATGACCTGTCCTCCACAGTCACCAGACCTGAATCCAATCGAGATGGTTTGGGGTGAGCTGGACCACAGAGTGAAGGCAAAAGGGCCAACAAGTGCTAAGCATCTCTGGGAACTCTTTCAAGATTATTGGAAGACCATTTCCGGTGACTACCTCTTGAAGCTCATCAAGAGAATGCCAAGAGTGGGCAAAGCAGTCATCAAAGCAAAAGGTGGCTACTTTGAAGAACCTAGAATATCAGACATATTTTCAGTTGTTTCACACTTTTTTGTTAAGTATATAATTCCACATGTCTTAATTCATAGTTTTGATGCCTTCAGTGTGAATGTACAATTTTCATAGTCAAGAAAATACAGAAAAATCTTTAAATGAGGTGTGTCCAAACTTTTGGTTTGTACTGTATATTTTAAGCAGAAATATAATTTCACACAAAATGAACCTTCACCACACTGGTTACAACGTCTTCTTGAGGGGGGGGGCAGGACTCATGTCCACCCTCTTACAACCTCACTAACAATCCAAAATGACGCATTTCACTCCCTCATTAGTCGTCAATCATCAACCTCAGCTTTAACAGTCTAGCCACTTATTTCAAAGAAAAAATTTATAATATCTAACAGAAAATGATATCCCAAACATGTATTAGCATAGATTTTCTTCCCTCCTGCACTTTATCAACTTCACTTTCCATTTTTTAACCAATTACAGAATAAGTTACCAGGATCTTGCTTTTTCTCGCCCTACTGCCTGCACTAGTGACGCTTTGCCCGACATCTCCTCCAGTCTCCCTCCTCAGTTGTCACTACACATCTAACTAAAATATTTAACCTCTCTCTTTCTTATGGTACCTTTCCCCCCCTCTCTCAAGCAACTGCTCTGTTAATTACAGTCCTGTCTCTAGTTTTTGGAATGCTTGGTCTACTCAAAACAATATAATTGGAAAGCCTAGCACACTCCTTGTCAATAAATATATAAATCCATATAAATAAACAGCTAGTATAATATATAGCCAAAAAAACATAAATAGAGAACAAATAAGGAAATCCAAATGAAGAAAATACCCAAAAGAAAATAAAAAAATTAAATGATATATAAAAATGGCTCTAATAAGGCAAAGGGATCACTGGCAAATGGTACAAGAATGGCAAAAGAGCAGTAAAGATACCAGATCAAATATAGGCTTGTGACATTTGACACTATCCGGATATATATAATGAAAAAGGGGGTAGCTGTGAACCCCATGCATTACTCCAGCAACCTGTGGCTTCTTCAAGGGAATCTGGTTTCCGCTCTTTACACTATACAGAAACTACCATCATTAAAGGCTCTGATGATCTACATCTAATGGCCACTACCAAAGATGAGCGGATTTTTTGAAATTCGAATTTACTGGCTTCGCTGAATTTTTCCAACAAATTTGATTTGCAGCGAATACATTTGTACGAATCTCAATACACAAAAGCTTGTAAGCTTGTAATTGCTCAGAAAATACATGTGGGAAGAGGGAGAGTGAACCCTACTGGCCATAAGAGCTCATACTCTATAGGGGGATTAAAGAGGACCCTGTTGACCATTATAGCTTACACTCTACAGAAGAGAGAATGAGAGGACCTCACTAATCATAAGAGCATACACTCTACAGGAGAAAAAAGTGAGAGAAAGATATAGAGGACTCGGCTGGCCATAAAAACTTACACACTACAAAAGAGAGCAATACAAGCTGTGCTCCACTGCTAACTGCTAATAAATAATGGCCCAGGTACTGACCACCACTGTGCAAGGTTTGTTAATATGCTAAATGGCATGGAAAATTTTTGGCACCCCTGGTCAAAATTACTGTTATTGTGAACAGTTAAGCAAGTTGAAGATGAAATGATCTTTAAAAAGCTTAAAGTTAAAGATGACACATTTCCTTTGTATTTTAGGCAAAAAAAAAAATATCGCCATTTCTTCAATTATAAAGAAAGAAAAATGGGCCGATGCAAAAGTTTGGGTATCCTTGGTGATCTGCGTGCTCAGATAACTTTGACCAAGGTTTCAAACCTTAATTAGCCTTAATTAGCCTGTTAGGATTATGGCTTGTTCACTATCATCGTTAAGAAAGGCCAGCTGATGCAAATTTCCCAGCTTTATAAAAACCCAACCTCCTCTAACCTTGTGTCAAAAAACAGCATTCATAGGTTCTTCTAAGCAGCTGCCTAGCTCTCTGAAAATGAAAATGGTGGAGGCCCACAGAGAAGATAGCGAAGCGTTTTCAAGTTGCCCTTTTCTCAGTTCGAAATGTAATTAAGAAATGGCAGTTAACAGGAACAGTGGAGGTCAAGATAAGGTCTGGAAGACCAAGCAAAATTTCAGCGAGAGATTCTCGTAGGATTGCTAGAGAGGCAAATCAGAATCCCCGCTTGACTGCAAAAGACCTTCAGAAAGATTTATCAGACTCTGGGGTTGTGGTACATTGTTCTGCTGTTCAGAGACACCTGCACAAATATGGCCTTCAGAGTCATCAGAAGAAAACCTCTTCTGCTTCCTCATCATAAAATTCAGCATCAAAAGTATGCAAAATAACAGCTAAACAGCTTGATGCATTTTGGAAACAAGTCCTGTGGACCATTGAGGTTAAAACTCTTTGGCCACAATGATCAAAGGTATGTGTGGAGAAGAAAGGGCACAGAATTTCAGGAAAAGAACATCTCACCAACCATTAAGCATGGGGATGGATCAATCATGCTTTAGGGTTGTGTTGTAGCCAATGGCACGGGAAACATTTCAGGGATAAAGGGAAGAATGGATTTAATTAAATTTCAACAAACTCTTGATGTAAACATTACACCATCTGTAAAAAAGATATGGATAATGATCCCAAACATACGTCAAAATCCACAATAGACTACCTCAAAATCTCAAGCTGAAGATTTTACAATGGTTTTACAAAAAAGTGAAGCATATATTACTGATAAAGATTTAAGAGCAAATGAAGCAGCAAGAGTGGAGATCGTATCCACAGTGTGTTTAGTAGAACGAGAATATTGCAAAGGACTAGAGGCTAAAGCATGTATGGAAAAAGAGAAGGATACCTGTGAGACACTGTGTGTGCTAGGGCCAGGCCAAGAGCCATTCACTTTTTTGCTACCTTTTCCATGTTTACATTTGCCTTTTTGACCATACTTTTTCTGATAGCTACCTCCAGTGCTTTATACTATATATCCTTAGTATCACTATATATTTATATACTCTTTGAGTGTAATCAGACCTATTTATATTGATTGTAGCACTGCACTTTAGCTATCATTGTGACTGTGTATAAGCAGCAGCTAATTAAATGTAGCTTACTTCCATTTTACACCCTTCTCTCTCTAATCTTACATCTGCATTTTTGCTACAGTATCTAATAAGAGCAATCCCCATTGCTCTATATATTGTAATTATGAACTTTATCTTTTGTCTAGCTTGCGCATAGTATACCTTCAGCATCATACAATTTTGCCATTTACTTATTTGCCCACAAGATGGCTTTATAATATCACGGTAAATCTGATTTGAGAAATTTTTGCTGTATTTGGATTTTCCTATACTGAATAACAGTTTATGGTATACTGTGATTGTGCTCGGGTTTGGTATCACTCTGCCCCTGAATTCTCTCCCCCTCCCCACAATATAATATTTTATTGATTTTAATCATTGTTAAATAAAGATTGTTATATTTTATTACTTGGGTGTATTCACTTCCTTTCTCCCTTTTGTTGGCAGTTAAATCTCTACTAGTGATGAGCGAGCATGCTCGCTACTGCTCGGTGCTCCCCAGAGCATCTCACTGCTCGAGATGCTCGGCACTCACAGAGTATTTCCGGGGTTGTTTGGCGGGAGCTCGGGTCTCCTCCCTGCATGTTTGGCACTCTTTACAGAGCCAATTAACATGCAGGGATTGCCTGCCGCTCACATGCAGGGATTGCCTGCACGTAGCCATGTTGGTTGTGGCATTACAGTGATAGGCTGACCGCACAACGTCATCAGGTCTATATCAGACCTGGCGCCGCCATGCTCTTCACAGTCACTCTGGAATCAGACAGTGTAGGGAGAGGTGCTCCTGAGCTAGGGAGAGATTTGCTTGTTTCTAGTTAGTGTAGGTGTACCAACTATATTAGAGACACATATCCATCTCAACAAACAGTCCTTCTGAGGACTAATCCATCTGCAGAGATATCAGGCAGGCAGTGTATATAGGCAGGCAGGCAGGGTATATAGCAGACTGCAGTGCACATAGCACAAGAGGCTCCATTCCAGTTTTGTCTGCTGCTGCTGTTAGATATTTCTAGAAATAGGCCCAGGTCTCAGGGGCCAGGAATAATTTTTTTTGGATCTTAATCCTCATTATTTGCTTAAAATGCAATCCAGAGAACACCGTTGTTCTGCGCCATTTGCTTGTTGGCACTGCAGAATACAGCCAGGTCCTTTAAATATCACAGGACTAAAAGTCCAGCTATTTAAAACTGTGGTTTGTCCGTCACACGGATTGTGATGAAAGCCGGCCGGTGGGTGCAGCTCTCTGGCGCCCACTTACATCTCAGGTGAGTCAAGGTACTGCACCTAGAGTAAGTGGTGCCAGGAAGCTGCTACCAGCGGGGGAAAACACGGTGGTGTGTTGTCCCTTACACGTCACCAATCCGTGACGCCACGATACAGGCACAACTCTCTGGCGCCCCCTTGCCTCTCAGGTCAGGCAAGGTACTGCACCTAGAGTGAGTGGTCGCTGGAGAGGCCGTTCTGTAGCCCTCTGGGTATTTGAGGCCCTCTGCAGTGAGGGCGGTATATATATTCCCCTGGCTGCACCAGTAATATATATCCACACCTCTGACCGTCATTGCCAGCCTTCCTCAAATCCCCCAGATGGTATGCTGCCACCAGTTCTCGTTTGATACAAGCCCGGTCCGTTAATAGACTTGTATCGGGTCAGGAACCAACCCAGTAGCGTTTCAGCCAAGCATTTCCGGACCAATGGATTCGTATATGCAGAGTAAAGGATACAGCCCACGATTAATTTATGATTTAATCGATTATAAGAATACACTAGATTACAAGGATATACAATTAACTGTACAACGGTATTTGGCCAGAATAAGAAATATAACAATTAGACATACAAAACACAGGAATAACAATGATAAATCAGTTACCGTTCTTGTGGTGCAAGGGAGGATTGCGATCCCACAGGTTCAAGCTTAGTTGCAGTCGTCCAGGCCTCAGTAGCACATGACAAAGGTGCTCCTCCCACTCAGATACCTGGACCCGACGTTAGGAGTTGTTCACATCATCTCCTGGGTCAAACTGAGGGGGTTTTCTGGCTGTCAGCTATACTAAAGTCCTGTCACGCCCACTCTTGGTGATGTCAGTTTACTAAGCCCCCCCCCACCAATGCTCATTTTAGCGTCATTTTTAGAAAAGTACCCATAACTTTCCCTGGGGTGCTCATCGTATCACCAGAGGTCTCGTCATGATCCTCCTCTTGTGGGGAAGCCATTGACTCCAAACATGCCTCCCCTGGGACCTTGTATATGGTTATTCTAACTATCCATCTTTTCAGGCCACTCATGGATTTATAAGTCCCATCATTGTGTCCGCGGGCACCTTCCTCACATGATACATTTTATTTGGGTATCTTGTAGCTTTGGTGGCCATTTTCCACAAAGAAAGCTGTGGTTTTCAGGCTTGCACAAATGGTTTGCAGTGACATCAAGGTGTTAATTACCCCCCTGGGGCCTAGCTGATTCTGTCCTGTTTGGACACAACAAAAACTGGCCCATCTATTTACCATATCAAAGAAGTTTCTGGACACTGATCTCCAGAGGTGGGGGCGAATTGCTCTGTTTACCAGGGGCTGCAAAAATGTGACATGGTAGAAGCTGTGTGACAATAGGGAATATCTTCAGGTATGACGTATCATACCTAAGATGGCGGCTGACTTTCATGACAATGGATCACATATAATTGCGCTGAAAATACTGCCATTTCTGGCATCTATTAAAAGTTTTGTTTCAGTGTGTCAGTGAAGCAATTGACACCAGTTTACTGTTCAAAATAGTTACCTACAGGCCAGGTACTTAACACTGTGTTTTCTCCGTCACATGGAACACATATACGTTTTCAGAAAATACTGCCATTTCTGGCCTCCATTAAAAATTTGTTTCAGTGTGTCAGTGAAGCAATTGACACCAGTTTGCTGTTCAAAATAGTTAACTACAGGCCAGGTATTTAAATCTGTGGTTTGTCCGTCACACGGAACACATATACGTTTTCAGAAAATACTGTCATTTCTGGCCTCCATTAAAAAATGTTTCAGTGTGTCAGTGAAGCAATTGACACCAGTTTGCTGTTCAAAATAGTTACCTACAGGCCAGGTATTTAAAACTGTGGTTTCTCCGTCACACAGATTACATATAACTTCGCTCCAAATTCAGCCATTTGTAGTGAGCGTGGAAGATATTGTCCTCCATTTAAAATGGGCAAGGCGCATGGCAAGAGATGGGAACTGGACGTGATGGTGATGGTGCATGCAGAGGCCGAGCCATGGGCAAGCTGAAATTGTGCCACAACAAACACCCACATCTTCTCACCCGACCTTCCTGTCCCAATTCCTAGGGGATCGAAACACACCACTATTGAACCCAGAGCAGTGTCAAAAGGTTGTTGGTTGGATAGCGGATAATGCTTCCAGTCACTTTGCCACCACAACCACCCTGTCTTCCACACGGTCAAATTTCAGTAGCCATTAGTCAGGACTGCATATTCCTCACCCTGATCCTCTTTCCTCCCATCATGCCGAGTGCCTGGAGACAACTGATCCCTCACTTGGACACTCTGAAGAGTCGTTCACTTTTCCATTTATAGACTCGGGCCTCTTGCCCAGTCCACTTGAAGAGGGGCAAGAGGAGATCGCAAGTAGTAATGCCCAAGTATTTGAGCAGCCACAGTCACACGAAGGCGACGGTGGGAAAGTGTCACAAGAGGTGGACGATGATGAGACACAATTGCCAGAAAGTCAGGAGGAGGACCAGGGTGCGGAAGTGGAAGACGAGGTGGTGGATGATATAGTAACTGACCCAACCTGGCAGGAGAACATGCAGAGCGAGGACACACACTGGGGGAGGGAGGCAGAGCACCCCAACAGGCAGGAAGAAGCAGTGTGGTGGCCGCAGACAGAAGGCAGGCAACCGTTCCCCGTAACACCAACATGAAAGAAGTTGCCAGTACAACTGTTAGGTCTTCCTGAGTCTGGTGGTTTTTTAAAGACTCTGCTGATAACCCCAAAAAGGCCATTTGCACCACCTGCCAGGCCAGCATCAGCAGAGGTGGCAAAACGACCAGCCTGACCACTACCAGCATGATCAGGCACATGGCAGCAAAGCATCCGACTTTGTGGGCAGAACCCCAGGGTCCAGGAGCAGTGTCTGCAGGTGTCACCACTGCTTCTTCCGCTGTTGTGCATGCAAGCCAATCTCCTGCCCATGGTGCATGCGAAGATGCCTCTTGCCCTGCACCTGTCGTTGCACACTCTCAAGTAGCAGCATCATGAAGCACGTCCAGCGCAGTGTTCAGTTGTCTGTACCCCAGTCCTTGGAACGCAGGTGCAAATACACAGCCAACGCTCCACAGGCCGCATTACTAAATTCCCACATTTCACGACTGCTTGCGCTCGAAATGTTGCCTTTTAGGCTCGTGGAGACTGAAGCATTCCGCAACCTGATGGCGGTGGCCGTCCCTCGGTACTCGGCCCCCAGCCGCCACTATTTCTCCCGGTGTGCCGTCCCCGCATTACACAAGCACGTGTCCCAAAACATTAGCCGTTCCCTCAACAATGCAGTTACCGGGAAAGTCCACCTAACCACGGACACGTGGACAAGTGTTTGTAGCAGGGATGGTACATCTCACTGACCGCACACTAGGTTAACATAGTGGAAGCCGGGACCCAGTTGGACCTTGGGACGGAACACGTCCTATCGATGCCAAGGATCGTGGGCCCTAGGTCAATCAAGGTTGCCCCCACAGTCTACAGCTCCTGCACCTCATCCTCTTCAGCCTCCTCTTCAGCCTCCATCTCCGAAATGACCACATCAGTCACAAGCTGGAAGCATTGCAGCACTGCCTCGGCCAAGCGGCAGCAGGCTGTGCTGAAGCTAATATGCTTAGGTGTCAAACCGCACAATGCTTTAGAGTTGTGGACAGCTCTGAAAGAGCAGGCAGATCTGTGGCTCACACCGCTGAACCTACAGCCAGGCATGGTCATGTGTGGCAATGGCCCGAACCTGGTGGCGGCTCTGAGGCAAGGCGAGCTCACACACGTACCATGCCTGGCCCATGTGCTTAACCTCGTGGTTCAGCGGTTTCTCAAATCCTACCTGGAGCTGCCAGATCTGCTTGTTAAAGTACGCCGCCTGTGTGCCCATTTTAGAAAGTCACCTACAGCTTCCGCCGCCCTTGCAGTGTTTCAGCAGCGTTTGCAGCTTCCGGCTCACAGACTGGTGTGTGATGTCCCCACGCATTGGAATTCTACACTGCAGATGTTGGGACGGATTTCTGAGCAGAAGAGGGCAGTTGTTGAGTACCAGCATCAACAAGGCCGTCTTTATTCAGTTCAGACCCCACACATAAGACCTCAGGAGTGGACATGGATGTCAGGCATATGTAACATCCTCCAAAACTTTGAGGACTCCACCAAGATGGTGAGCGGCGATCACGCCATAATTAGTGTCACCATCCCGCTTCTCTGTCTTCTGAAATGCTCTCTGCTCACAAAGAGGGTGCATTGCAGGCAGAGCACGATATGATGGAGCAAGGAAGCATACAGGGTGATTACACACAGTCCAGCCTCATCTGATCCCAACGTGGATTGGGTGACAATGACTAAGAGGAGGAGGAGGAGGAAGAACAGGAGCTAGTTTCATGCGCTGTAGATGGTACTACCTGCACAACTGTCATACCGTCTGTAGAGCGTGGATGGCCAGAGGACAGAGAGGAGGAGGAGGAGGAGAGCATGGTCAGTCATCCTCTTGGTGAGGACACGGAAGTCTTGTCTGTTAGCAGTCTGGCACGCATGGCTGAGTTTATGTTACTCTGCCTTTCCCATGACCCTCGCGTTCTCAAAATTTTGGGTGACAGTCTTTACAGGTTGGTGACACTTCTAGACCCACGCTACAAGGGGAAATTTATATCTCTTATTCCTGAGGTGGACAGGTCTACAAAAATTGGGGCAGTACCAGAAGGCCCTTGTTGCGTAACTATTAAAAAAAAATTCCCATCTGATAACGCTGGCAGCAGAGGTCACAGTTCGTTGAACAACCAAGTCATGGTAGTGCATTACAAGTATAGGAGACCCTCTCCTTTCTAATTGGAACATTTTTTTATGAGGCCCTCCTCCACGTCTCTTCTGAGGGGCATTGGACTGCCTCCCAATTTTTGACAGCCCTTGCATTCGCTGCATAGGCAAACACAATGGGAGACCCACTTCCTAATAATGGGAACATTTTTTTTCAGGAGGCCCTCCTCTACGTCTCTTCCAAGGGACATTGAAGTGCCTCCAAATTTTTGGCAACCCTTGCATTCACTGCATAGGCAAACATAATGGGAGAACTACTTCCTAATAATGGGAACATTGTTTTCAGGAGGCCCTCCTCTAAGTCTCTTCAAAGGGGTATTGAGGTGTGTCCAAATTTTGGGCAGCCCTGCCACTCACTGCATACACAATAACAGTATAGGAGGCCTACTCTTTAGTAATGGGAACAATAAAACATAGCCGGCTGATGGCTCTCTAAGAATGGTGAGGGCTGACTGCTGGCCCTTTAAGAATAGTAAAGGCCGCCTGATGGCCCTATAAAAATAAGCTATGTGACTTTCAGAATCCCTCCTTCATAAATGAAACACGATGTGTCTGATGATATTTCACACACCAAATGGCCAGATAAGGTTGTAAAATGTTAAAATGACATTTCCTGGTGAATGCATTTGTCATGGTTGAAAACAATGCAAAAGTTCAAAAACGCATTAAAAAACACTTTATATATAAGTCATTACCCTGGAAAGGATGTTCCTTAACATATTTCCCAGGAAAATCCATTTTGGTTTCGTTTTTGTATGTTTTATTGTGAGTCCGTAAAAGTGGCATAATACCTCTGACAACATTGTTGACAGAAGTGACCTGGGAGTCAGAAATGCTTCCAGTGGTCTTCCCCATGCTGTTCCCATGTCATTTGAGCACTGTTCCCATCCATTTGGGCATTTTTTAGGCCCTTTGCAGACCGCCGGGGGGAGCCGCCTGAAAAATGCTCGAGTTTCCTGTAGACTTACATTGGGCTCGTTGCTCAGGTTGAGCACCCGAGTATTCCAATGTGCTCGATCCGAGCATCGAGCACCTGAGCATTTTAGTGCTCACCCATCACTAATCTCTACCAATAAAAACACGCCCTCAATCTGTGACACGGATGACGCAATGGCGCATTATGCGTCTGCTGCGCCTCACTAGCAATTGAACTTACCGGATGTGCTCCGTGACCCGCAAGCGTGGTACTAACCATGCAGCGTGCCCAAACTTTTGCATTGGGCCATTTTCCTTCTTTTAATTTTTAAAATGTAAAAGATGAAAATATATATATTTTTTGCCTAAAATATAAAGGAAATGTGTCATCTTTTACTTTAGGCCTTTAGAAATAATTTAATCTTCAACTTGCTTAACTGCCCACAATAACAGTAATTTTGACAAGGGGTGCCCAAACTTTTGCATGCCACTGTAGATGTCATAGATGAAGGGTATTATGGGAAAACTTGCATGGCCACGCAAAAAGTCATTAGTCCACTCTCCGATGATTCAGCAGTGTAGGAAGTGGTGTTGAGCAAACTTAAGAAAATTTGATCCTCCGCTCATCGATCCGCTCATCTCTAATCACTACTCTCTGTGGATTACCAATTCCTACTCACTATGCTCTCCTCTATTAATCTCAGGAATACTGCGCTCTCTTGGTTCTACTTCTATTTCTTTGCTCCTTCAATGTCTCTTTTACTGGCTCTTGTTCCTCTTCTCTTCCACTTACTGCTGGGGTTCTTCAGTATAAAGACCTAGTTTGCCTCCTCTTTTTTTCTATACTTCACCCCATTGGACAAACAATCATCAGTTTTGGTTTTCAATACCATCTTTATGCTGATTACACCTTATTATATCTTCTTCTGACATCACCCCCACACTTTTACAAAATGCCAGTGATTGTCTTTCTGCTGTCACTAATATCATGTCCTCCCTCTATCTAAATTACATTTTTCCAAATCTGAACTTCTTGTGTTTCATTCTTGTACTAACCTCCCTAATATTTTCATTTCCATGTGTTGCTCTACCATAACTTCCAATCAGATTGCCTTTTGTCTTGGGATTACATTTGGTTGAGATCTTTACTTCACTCCCAATCAGTTACTCACTCATGTCCCATGCACTTTAAAATTATCTCTAGAATAACACCTTTTAATACTTTTGAAATCTGTCTCCATCTCACTAAACGCTTCCCTCTCTAATCTATCCTGAATTCAGAGACCAGGCTCATATTTCTGACCAGTCGCTACACCGATGCCTCCATCTTGTGCTAGCCATTGTACTGGTTACATATCTGCTAGAGAATTCAACATAAACGTATCACTCTCACCCATAAAGTTCTCTACAGTGCTGTACTGCTCTCCATCTCTTTCCACAACTATGTTTATCACACTATCCATTCTCTCTATTCATCTATACCCCCACTTTCATCTTCAACACCTTTCTTGTGCTGCACCCGTTTTCTGGAATGCACAATGCCTCACCATCTGGTTAATTCCCAGTATCCACAGTTTAAATCGTTCCCTAAAGCCACATTTCTTTAGGCAGCATGGGCGTACCCACCGTGAGGCAGGGGGTGAATCTGCCCCCCCCTAAAAACAGGGACGCACGCCGCCATAGGCAGATTATAATGAGGGCAATCTGGGCTACCGCCCGGGGCTCCGAGGTGTCTATGGCCAGATTGCCCTCATTATATGTGCGGCGCCGCGGCACATACCGGCAGACAGTGGTGTAGGGGCCCCCAGACTGCTCCCCCAGCAGCGGCGCATGGCTGCTACTTCTTCTTCGGCCGGGCCAGCACTGCAGCTGTTAACTTCCCTGTGCTGGCCCGGCCGCGTCACAGCTAGGAGATACGGCCCTGTGCGCGGCCGTGTCTCCTAGCTGTGACGTCATGCAGTGCACGCCTGGCCTGCACTGCTGCACCGGAGAGGAGCAGGAGGATTGGAGCCGGGGGATGGTGAGTGTGTGTGAGTGTGTGTGTGAGTGTGTGTGTGATTGTGTGTGTGAGAGTGTGTGTGTGAGAGTGTGTGTGTGAGAGTGTGTGTGAGAGTGTGTGTGTGATTGTGTGAGTGTGTGTGTGTGCAGGCAGATATCATTGTGTGATGTCTGTTTATATGTATTTTTGTGTTTCAAATGTGTTTATGCGTGTATGTATATGTTTGTGTGTGCGTGACTGTGTGCGGCCTCCCGCTGTCTCTGGGGGGGCGCAGTGCATATAGATGGCTACATGCAGCCTCCTGCTGTCTATAGATGGCTACGTGCGGCCTCCTGCTGTGTATTGATGGCACCGTGCGGCCTCCCACTGTATATAGATGGCTACGTGCGGCCTCCCGCTGTGTATAGATGGCGCCGTGCAGCCTCTTGCTGTGTATAGATGGATACGTGTGCCCTACTGCTGTGTTTAGATGGCTATGTGTGCTCAATATTGAGTCATACAATTAATGTAAGGCTATGTGCCCACGATGTGGAAATGCTTCGGATTTTTACTGAGCGTTTCTGCATCTCCCTGGCAGAAAAAATGCATGCGGATTTTACATGCGTTTTTCCTGCCAGGGACAAGCGGATGTGAAGTGTTCTTCACATGCATTTCTGCATGCGGGTTGACAAGCGCTTTCCAAGCGATTTTAGCATCACTTGGAAAGTGCTTGACAACTTGGTCACACTATATAAATCCATGCAACCAGCATGGATTTATACAGTGTGACCGCAAAAGAATGGTAAAAAATAAATATATACTTACCTTCTGATGGCCTGCCGACTAGAGATGAGCGTTGTTCGACTCGAACTGTTCGCCAATCTCAAATTCGAGCTGTTTTGGGCGGTGTTCGAGCCGTTCGGCGAACACGAACGATTTGAGAAAAATTCGGCTGTTCGAGGTTATGTTCCATAACTGTTCATGCACCAAAATCATAACTGGATTTTTTCTCAGTAATGATGAAAATTAATGTTAATACGCAGTTTGAGTGTACAGCGGGGCGGGGGAGAGGGGCAGGGGATGGATCTCTGCAGGAATAATGAAGATCTCCATTTTTTTTTCTCTTCCCCGCATTTACAGTGGGGAGGTGCAATCTGTCAGCCTATCAGCAGCGCACACACGGAGCGAAGTGCTTTTTTTCACACAAGCAAGGGCATGTGTCATTGGCAGTGTATGTCACATGTCCTTGCCCTATAAGACCAAGCCATTTTCCCCGTCGCCACCATTTTCTCACTGCTGCAGCTGCGTGTTAGACGGCACCGCTGTTGCTGTGTGCGCTATACCTTGTTAATTTCAAGCCAGTTTTCGCACAAATCTACAGATAGCTTGGGAGTAGGGAATAGTTGTGATTGCAGTCCTTTTAAGGACTAGGTTACAGCATTTCCTACGACTTTTATCAGGCAGGTCTGTGCTCTTAAATAGATAGGTTGTGGGAGTAAAGACTAATTGTAATTGGAGTCCTTTTCAGGACTAGGTTACATCAGTTCCTATCAGTTTTTGCCAGGCAGGTCTGTGCCGGTGCTGTGCAAGTTTTTTTCACAGCATTTGGCTGAATCTAGCAAAGCTAATCCTTTTTGGCCTATTGCAGAGTGTGTTAGTCAGTGGAGTAGCCTATCTGTGTTGCAAGATATACCACCTGTGTATAGAATACCAATTTTTTTTCTGCACCTAGTGAAGTAAAATCTTTTGGGCATAGCATCATTCTATTAGTCCATCTATACTGACCTCCATCAGGTTGCAAATTAAAAATAATTTTTATCTGCATCTAGCTCTGAAAAAATATTTGGCCTTCTAGCAGTGTGTGGGACTTTCTCTATTAGTCCATCTATACTGACCTCCATCAGATTGCAAATTAATAATAATTTTTATCTGCATCTAGCTCTGAAAAAATATTTGGCCTTCTAGAAGTGTGTGGGACTTTCTCTATTAGTCCATCTATACTGACCTCCATCAGGTTGCAAATTAAAAATAATTTTTTGTCTGCATCTAGCTCTGAAAAAATATTTGGCCTTCTAGCAGTGTGTGGGACTTTCTCTATTAGTCCATCTATAATGACCTCCATCAGGTTGCAAACTGAATATATTTTTTTTCTGCATCTACCTCTGAAAAAATATTTGAGCTTCTAGCTGTGTGTGAGACTTGTTCTATTAGTCCATCTATACTGACCTCCATCAGGTTGCAAACTGAATATGATTTTTTTCTGCATTTAGCTCTGAAAAAATATTTGGCCTTCTAGCAGTGTGTGGGACTTGTTCTATTAGTCCATCTATACTGACCTCCATCAGGTTGCAAACTGAATATATATTTTTTCTGCATCTAGCTCTGAAAAAATATTTGGCCTTCTAGCTGTGTGTGGGACTTGTTCTATTAGTCCATCTATACTGACCTCCATCAGGTTGCAAACTGAATATAATTTTTTTCTGCATCTACCTCTGAAAAAATATTTGGGCTTCTAGCTGTGTGTGGGACTTGTTCTATTAGTCCATCTATACTGACCTCCATCAGGTTGCAAACTGAATACAATTTTTTTCTGCATCTACCTCTGAAAAAATATTTCCGCTTCTAGCAGTGTGTGGGACTTGTTCTATTAGTCCATCTATACTGACCTCCATCAGGTTGCAAACTGAATATAATTTTTTTCTGCATCTAACCCAGACAATAGTTTTGGCCTAATACCACAGTTTGGCCACTCAGCTCTGCTCGGTTCCCATCCATTGTTTTTTTGTGCAAACAACTCCAGAGTTGTGAATTAGTTAACCACCAAAATGAGTGGAAAAGGCCTGCTGCTGGTGGAAAGGGGAATAGGCGTGTTGGGAAGGGGAAAAAAGGTTGTGTCCATGGGGTAGGTGTTAAAGCAACAGTAACATCTGCAGAAGAAAGACCATCTTCCAGCCAAACTAAAATGTCTACTTCTTTTAGCGGACAATGTGATAAGATCCCTTTCTTACGGCCACGCCAATCGCTACAAATTCCAGATGAGGCACAAAAACAGCAGGTGCTTCAACGGATATCAAGTGTTCCTTTAAGTGGGCTCTCCTCCACATCAACTTCAACATCACAAATACTCCAGTCCTCAAAGGTGTCACCCCAATCGCACATGCTTCCTCACAGCTCCCAAATCTCCAGCTGCCCGTCTGAGTATGAGGTAGAACAGATGGTTGAGTCTGCAGAGCTGTTTAAACATACTATAGCCTGGGAATCAAAGGTCGACTCCAGCGCTTCTGTGAATCCAGACGAGGAAATGATCTGCACTGATGCCCAGAATCTTTATGAGTCGGATCCAGGACCAGACGCAGAAGGTTCTGACCATAATGTAGACCCTCATTCCCAAACTGTAACTCCTGTTGGTGGAGGCAATGAGGAAGACGATGATGATACCTGATTGGAGCGACCACTTTAGTTTTTTGTCAGGGCAGGAACAGGTTGGCTCTGAGGACGACGGGTGTGATAACGCACAGGGTGATGATGATGAGGTTGGAGATCCCATTTACTGTCAACCCACAGTCAGCCAAGAGATGAGGTCAGCAGAGGAGGTGGAGGAGGATGCTAGTGACGACGAGGTCAGGTTGCGCCTTCCTGGACAGAGACGTAGTACTGGAAGCACGTCAACAACTGCATCCTCAAACACAACTCCGCCTCTCACCACAAGTCGTGATGGCTCTTCAGGTCGCATCGGTGCTAAGCCTTGCTTAGCCTGGGCATTTTTTCAGATCGATAAGATGACCCAACTCGTGTTATCTGTAACATTTGTCAGCAAAAGCTAAGTAGAGGCCAAAAAATACATAGTTTGAGTACTTCATGCATGAACCGGCACATGGACATGAAGCATAAGTTGCAGTGGGAAGCTCACTGTGCTACAATGCGGCCTAGCCGGCTGGGCCAACCACCGTCTGCCATATCTTGTGCATCCTCGGCCTCTTCATCCTCTGTGACTGGGGGGACAGCAGTCACACCTGTTTTGGGGCGCAGACCTGCCACCTCTTTACCCGCAACAGCCAGCGTGATTGGCAGGTCATCATTTTCTTTGGACGTGGTAACACCAGCTGGTGTTGAGCGCTGTCCGACATCGATAGCACCACCTTTGGATCAAGGCAACCTAACATGTCCGCCTGCATCTTCCTCACAGACCGGCAGTTTGCCGGGGACACCCTTATCAACCCCGTCTAAGCAAAATAGCCAGCCCTCGGTCCCTCAGATGTGGACAAGTAAAAGACCATTTCCTCCTAGCCATGAGAAAGCTAAGAGGTTGAATTTCACCATCTGCAAGCTCTTGGCTACAGAAATGCTGCCTTTCCGCCTGGTGGACACAGAGGATTTTCGAGACCTTATGTCCGTCGCAGTGCCCCAGTACCAGATGCCCAGTCGGCACTACTTCTCAAAGAAAGGTGTGCCTGTGCTCCACCAGCATGTCGCACACAACATCACCGCTTCTTTGAGAAACTCTGTGTGTGACAGGGTGCATTTCACCACAGACACTTGGACGAGTAGGCATGGACAGGGGCGTTACATGTCGCTGACTGGGCACTGGGTAACTATGGTGACAGCAGGACAAGGGGCTGCTGTCCAAGTCTTGCCGTCCCCACGAGTTGTGCGTCAATCCTCTTTATCTCAAAGTTCCTCCACTGCTTCTGCCTCCTCAACCTCCTCTCGGTCCTCCATCTGCACCCAAAGCCTGTCTGGTCATGCCACAAGCTTTCTAACTGCGCAGAAGGGATCCTGCACACCTCCTTACTATGCTGGCAGTAGGGCTCAACGTCATCAGGCGGTTTTTACTTTGAAATGTCTGGGAAATGTGAGTCACACAGCTGAGGAGTTGTGGTCAGCTCTGGAGAACCAATTTCATGAATGGTTGTCTCCACTGGACCTGAAACCAGGGAAGGCCGTGTGCGACAATGCTGCAAACCTGGGTGCGGCCCTTCGCCGGGGCAATGTCACACACGTGCCTTGTATGGCTCACGTGTTGAACCTGGTTGTCCAGCAATTTTTAGCCCACTATCCCGGACTAGATGACCTTCTGCAGAGGGCACGGTTGCTTTGTGCTCACTTCCGCCGTTCGCATCCCGCAGCTCAGCGACTTACATCTCTACAGAAGTCGTTGGGCCTGCCACTTCACCGGCTAAAATGCGATGTGCCTACCCGGTGGAATTCAACTCTGCACATGTTGCAGCGACTGTGGCAGCACCGACAAGCCCTGGTGCAATACGTTCTGACGTATAGCCTGGGCCAACGAGATCCAGAGGTGGGGCTAATCACGCTGGAGGAGTGGTCTCAGATCAGGGACCTATGCACCCTTCTGCACAGTTTTGAAATGGCGACGAAGATGTTTAGTGCTGACGATGCCATTATCAGCATGACTATTCCGGTGATTTACATGTTAAACAGAATTCGGAGTCAGGTGGTGGCACAAGAGGAGGTGGAGGAAGTAGAGGAGGAGGAGTTGTATGCGGAAGGGCTAACATCTGCAAGGTCCAGACGGTCGGCAGCACCAAGGCGGCAGGCATGTGAGGGTGGGGGAGATGGTTTTACCAGGGCGCATGGTAGCAGCCAAGCTAGTGAGGAAGGTGCAGGAGCCCAGGAAGAAGAGGAGGACGAACTGATGGAAGACTCATCAGATGAGGGAGACCTTGATCACATTTCTGTTGTGCGAGGTTGGGGGGAGAGGACAGAGGAAGGAAGCATGATTGTTACCTCGCCACCAACACAACAGGGACTTGGTGCTCCTGGATGCGCAACACACATGAGTGCCTTCTTGCTGCACTACCTGCAACATGACCCTCGAATTGTGAGAATTAGAAATAATCCTGACTACTGGGTTGCCACACTGTTAGATCCCCGGTACAAAAGTGAATTTTCAGAAATTATTCCTAGAAAGGGATGCACTCATGCAGGATTATCAGCAGAGACTGTTGCAGAATCTTACATGTGCTTTTCCAAAAAACACCAGTGGTGCATGTAGTGAATCTCACAGTTCCAACTTGCCAACCGTGGGACTGTCGAGTGTTCAGCACTCAAACCGTAACAGAACCACAGTATCTGCTGGTAACATCAATTTTACGGAATCATTTCACCACTTTTTTAGCCCATCCTTTGCAAGGCCACAGGAGACAAGAAGTCTGACACATAGTCAACGCCTAGAGACGATGGTACAGGAGTATCTCCAAGTAAACATTGAAGCCATGACTGTGTCACTGGACTCTTGCTCTTTTTGGGCTTCCAATCTGGATAAATGGCCGGAGCTAGCCACTTACTCCTTGGAGATCGTGTCATGCCCCGCAGCCAGCGTTCTGTCTGAACGTGTGTTCAGCGCTGCTGGTGGTGTGCTGACAGATAAGCGCACATGGCTCTCCACTGATAATGTAGACAGACTCACGTTCATAAAGATGAACAAATCATGGATCCGAAACGACTTTTCTACCCCTGTGTCATCCTGGGGAGAGTAAAAGCTTGATGATTGGTTAAAATCACCTCACCAACCGTTTTAAGCTTTCAAATTACTAATCATATTTATCTGTATCTTGGCTGGAAAATAATTTGGGCTTTGTAGCAGTGTGCAGCACTGATTCTATTAGGCCATCTATAATAAGCTAAACCAGATTTAAAATACTAATCATGTTTATCTGTATCTTCGCTGGAAAATAATTTGGGCTTTGTAACAGTGTGCAGTACTGATTCTATTAGGCCATCTATACTAAGCTCCACCAGAATTAAAATTACTAATCATGTTTATCTGTACCTTGGCTGGAAAATAATTTGGGCTTTGTAGCAGTGTGCAGCACTGATTCTATTAGGCCATCTATACTAAGCTCCACCAGATTTAAAATTAATAATAATTTTTAGCTGCATCTAGCCCGGAAAATAATTTTGGGGCTCCGAGATGCGCAAGACACATAAGTGCCTTCTTGCTGCACTACCTGCAACATGACCCTCATATTGTCAGAATTCGAAGTAATCCTGACTACTGGGTTGCCACACTCTTAGATCCCCCAAACTTTTCGATCAACCTTTTCATTTTAATAAAGACTAAAAAAAAGGGTCATTTTTGAAATTATAAGCATTATCAGGTTATTAGAAACTGAAATCAAACAGTTTTCAACTCAAAACTTTATTCTAGGTGATGTTACATTTTCACATAGGACCCCTTGTTCGAAAGGAGCTTCTGAACTCTCTCGTCCATTGAATTTGTCAGGTTTTGGATGGTTTCTGCTTCAATTGTTTTGCATGAGGATAGAATACCCTCCCAGAGCTGTTGCTTAGATGTGAACTGCCTCCCGCCATCATAGACACTCCTTTTGATGATGCTCCAGAGGTTCTGAATGGGGTAGAGGTCAGGGGAGCATGGGGGTCACACCATAAGTTTGTCCCCTTTTATGCCCATATCAGCCAGAGATGCCGATGTTTTATGTGCAGCATGAGATGGTGCATTATCATGCATAAAAATGATCTTGCTGTGGAATACACGGTTCTTCTTCTTGAACCATGGCAGGAAGTGCTGTTTAAGAATCTCCACATACATTATGGAGTTCATCTTTACCCCTTCAGGGATCCTAAAGGGGCTGACAATCTCTCTCCCCATGATTTCAGCCCAAAACATTACTCCACCTCCTCCTTGTTGGCGCTGTAGCCGTGTTTGCGTGGGGTGTCCATCAACCAGCCTTCCTCCACTCCATCCATCTGGACCATCGAGCATTGCACGGCACTCTTCCGTGAACAAAACAGTTTTGAAATCAGTCTTTATGTATTGTTTGGCCCACTGGAGTCGTTTCTGCTTGTGTGCAGTGGATAGAGGAGGTCAACAGGATGGCGTACGCACAGCTGCAAACCTCTGAAGGACCCTGCATCTTGTTGTTCGGGGGACGTTGGAGGCACCAGCAGCTTCAAAAACTTGTCTGCTGCTATGTCAAGGCTTTTTTGCCGCTGCTCTTTTAACCTGACGTAATTGCCTGTAGGAAAGAGTCCTCAATTTTCCCTTATCAGCACGCACACGTGTGTACTGTGAATCAGCTACATACTTCTTGATTGCCAAGACACTTCATCCTGATCATCGCACAATGTAGATTGTAGTCATGCCTTGACCTAAACACTCCACAATTTGTTGCTTCTCAGCAGCCGACACATCCTTTTTCTTTCCCATTTTGGCAGAAAATGTAGGCTGCTTAATAATGTGGGACAGCCTTCTTAAGTAGTCTTGCCTTTCATTGGACACACCTGCCAAACTAATTAGCACAGGTGTCTGCAATTGCTTACAGTGATATAAAGAGCCCTGACACACATCACCATCAATGAGTTTAACTGACAAACAAACAAATTCTTCCCTTATCACTACTAAACACTTTTTGCATAATAATTTGGAACACAGTGTACATGTGCTTTTCCACAAAACACCAGTGGTTCACGTAGTAAATCTTACAGTTCTAACTTGCCAACCGTGGTCTGTATGGAGTTGTTCAATAAAGGGCCCAAAATTAAGATAATATAGATGGGAGAGTTCTCTATGAATAGGAATTCCTAAGTATTTGATACCCTGTGACGGCCAGGCAAAGGGAAAGTTGGACTGGATGGAATCCTGTATGGATTTGGGGAGGGAGACATCGAGGGCCTCAGACTTCGCTGCATTGATTTTAAAATTTTACCATGTAACAAAGTGATCTATTTCAGCCATAACAGCATGGATGGATATATGTGATTGAGTGATATATACTAGGACATCATCAGCAAATAGAGAGCACTTGTACTCGGTGCCTCCCACCTCAATCCACCTAATATTGAGGTTATGGCTAATTGATGAGAGCAGGTGCTCCGTCACTAGGATGTATAAGAGACGGGACAGAGGACATCCCTGCCTTGTCCCATTGGTGATTGTGAAAGGTGATGAAAATGTTCTGATGCACCCCCTGGGCCTTGGGACACCCGGAGCCGGACCCTTTTTGGTGGATGCTGGTGGTTGTAGTCTCCGTGGCGGCGACCCGGTTCCGTGGCTCAGTGCGGTCAAACCAGTGGCGGAACTATTTATGTGTTTTTGATGTTTAAATGTCCGACTACGCCACCCGTGGATTGCGGTCAGAGTGAACCGCCGCTGCAGGGCAGACCGCTGAGGCTGGTGTTGTGGGTGCAGCAGAGCGTAGCATAACTCCCCACGGGAGGAGTATAGCCTCAGGGCAGTGTATGCGGAGGATGGGGGTGATGGTGCAGGGCAGCAGCAGTAACGACACGGAGTCAGTGATGCAGTCCAGGGCCTTTACTCACAGTTCTTATTATCCAGACCACGTCTGCAGGTAACGGCTGCCCACGTCGTACTGTGCTCACCAGGTGAGGGGCTCAGACAACTCCCAGATAACTTTGGAGCGCTTCACAGGACCCCCTTTGTGTGTCCTTTGTCTGGCCTTTCTTACCAACCCTTCTGTCCGGCTGCCTCGGGCCTCCTCTTGGTAAACTTGGCGCCAGTTTCCCTGACCCTATGTGGTGGCTTCCTAGCGGGTGTAGCGAGGGGCTGCGCCACAAAAAATGTCACAGCCTCCGGTTTCTAGCTGAGGGTCGTTTCCTGCCTCCACTAGTTTCGGGGACCGGTCTCCCCCTTTGGCCTGACCCCTCCACGCAGGTGGATTCGGGCGTGCGGTGGCGACTCGCCCGTCCGCACCCCTGGGATCCCTTCATTCCTCGTTCTTGGAGCCTTCTCCGCTCCTCTTCCTTCCTTCTCCCTCTTCCAGGCCTGGGCCTCTGTTACTAGGCCCGCCTCCGGAGCAGAGCTCATGCAGAGCCCCTGCTCCCTGTCACTTCTGCTCAGACTTCTCTGCACTGAACTAAGATGGTGCCCACCTTTTATACTCCCTTCTCAATGCCCCCAGGAACTGCTTCCTCCCTGCTCCTGCACTACAGGGTTCCCCTTCCTCAGTGTTCCCTTCCCCCACTCCAGCCAGGGACAGGGACTGTCGTGCCCATCTCAGGGGCATATTGGTCGCCCTGCCCCACGGCAATGTGGTGTAATGCATGCATGTGTCAGGTCCTGATCCACACTCCATCCTTACCTGAGAGTGAGATATCACACCTCTGGGTGAGGTACAATACCTCTGTAGCAACCGAGCCCTCAGGGTGCTACAGTTCCATTTATCTTCAGCCTAGGTGATGTATTGCGATACAGGGCCGTGATTTTGGCTATAAAAGGGTCCCCTAGACCCCTACCCCAAGCTTTTTAAGAGAATCATATATGGCGTGCCAGGAGACTCTATGGATTGCTTTCTCAGCATCCAACGAGAGTATCTAATTACAAATTTTTAACTGCATCTAGCCCAGGAAATACTTTGTGCCTAGTAGCAGTGTCTGCTAGTCAGCGGATTATCCCGGCTGTTAAGCAAGCTACACCACCTGTAGTTTGGACACTTAATTTTTTCAAAGGAAATGCTTCGGGACCACGGGATACTCAGTGAAGAGCATCAGGAGGCACCCCAAGGCATAGGGGCTGGGACTGGCAGTAGGATGCCTTGTGGTGGACAGCCGAGCTCGATCCTTATAAAAGCTTTTTAACTGCAGCAGCTTTAGTGGACGCTACTGGAGCTGGAATTACGCGGCTGCTGGCATGAGACTTGCCCTCCAATAGATCCTTGTAAATGGATTTAAAGTGTATTCATTCAAATTAGAGAGACAATTTAAATTAAAAAGCTTAGAGCTGCCTCCACCACAGAGGGGCTCACTCGACCCACCAGCGGACAGGCACCAGTATTGGGAGAGGGGGGTTGGCCGTCAGGGTTCACCGCGGCTCTGGCACAAACCCGGCGACACGGAGGTGGCACGGGCAGGAGCGGACTGGCCCTGTCGGCTTCTCACTTTTTGGATTTTAGAAGGGCATGACATGCATATATCTGTGTCTCCCTCTCCTTTTACTCCTCCACCTCTTTTCTTTTCGCATGACTCTATGTACTTGTCACTTTTCCATGTGTTATTTGTCTCTTGTGAGCAGTTTGTCAGCTTTTGGACTCCTTTGAAGGTGTTTTCTATGTGTTTCTATGTGTTTTTGTTTGCCTGCCATTGGTTTTAACGGTGTTCGAAGGTGTTCGATGAACAGTTCGGCGAACACACGGGTGTTCGACGAACCGAACCGAACTCGAACACTACGGGGGTGGCTCAACACTACTGCCGATGTCAGCGGTCGCGTGACCCGTCACATGACTAAATGACGTCACGGCAGGTCCTTTTCAGACTATCGCGAGCTGCCGGCAAGCCAGGACGCATCGGATAAAGACACCGCAGGCCATCAGAAGGTAAATATAATATTTATTTTTTATTTTATTCTTTTTATACAGGTTCTATGGTACCTGGGTCCGGAGGAGAATCTCCTCTTCTCCAAACCCGGGTACCATCCGCACATTGAAACGCATGGAATCCGCATGTACAGATGCAGTGATGCGGATTCCATGCGTTCCAATGCAAGTCAATGGCAGTGAAAACGCCGTGCTTCCGCAAAATAATTGGTAATGCTGTGGATTTTTCCGCAATGATAATCCGCAGCGGAAATTTCCGCAGCATGTGCACAGCACATGCGGATTATCATTGGGGAGCATGGCAGACCTTTTACCAAGCGTTTTTTAAGCGTTTCTGCAGGGGAATTGCCGATGCGGAAATGCTTAAAAAATGCATAGTGGGCACACATCCTAAAAAAAATTATTATAATTAATATTGTGCCAAATTAATTTCTTGTGAACTATCACATGATCTATCACAGGGGATCATGTGACATGTGATACATCAGGTGTGTGTGTGTGTGTGTGTGTGTGTGTGGGGGGGGGCCCGCGCCTTCTATACTGCCCAGGGCCCTTGCTACTCTTAATCCACCCCTGCACGCCGCACACACACTTAGATCACTGGCGGTCGCGGCCAGCGAAAGTTCCCTCTGCGGCCGGCCGCAGGTGACTGCTCTGCTCTGCACCCGGCGGCCGGAACTGCGCAGTGTCACTGCATGGGGTCCGGCCAGGATTACCTTTAACGCATGCTGAGTGACACAGCACACCGCAATGCCGCATGTCACCTGACTCCTGAGGCGTGCTGAAGTAACACGCTGCCTGCCTCCCCTGTTTCCTGTCTCTGAGAATCCTGCATGAGCGGAGCGCTTGTCCTGTTACTGTGGGCCAGCTGTCAGTGACTGTGGCAGCCAGCCAGTGTAAATTACACAATACACTCGCTCACTGTGTAATTATTGAAATTTGGAAGGGCCTGGGTCCTGGGCCTTGGGAGTAGGAACCGGACTTGAAGAAAGGACAGGTGGTTAATGCTGGGCCAGCTGGGGGGACGTTAATTATTATAGCAATAGCACTATTATATATAAATAAAATATAAATAAAATCCCGTACCCCGAGTGTCAGCGTCATTATCCCACACCCCGAGTGTCAGCGCCATTATCCCGTACCCCGAGGGTCAGCGCCATTATCCTGTACCCCCAGTGTCGGCGCCATTATCCTGCACCCCGAGTGTCGGCATCTTTATCCTGCACCCCCAATGACGGCACCATTATCCTGTACCCCCAGTGTCGGTGTCATCCTGTACCCCCAGTGTCGGTGTCATTATCCTGTACCCCGAGTGTCAGTGCCATTAATCCATACACTGAGTGTCAGCGCCATTATCTTGTACCCCGAGTGTCAGCGCCATTAATCCATACCCCGAGTGTCAGCGCCATTAATCCGTACCCCGAGTGTTGGTGTCATTATCCTGTACCCCCAGTGTCGGTGTCATCCTGTACCCCCAGTGTCGGTGTCATTATCCTGTACCCCGAGTGTCAGCCCCATTAATCCATACCCCGAGTGTCAGCGCCATTATCCTGTACCCCGAGTGTCTGCGCCATTAATCCGTACCCCGAGTGTCAACGTCACTAATCCGTACTTCGAGTGTTGGTGTCATTATCCTGTACCCTCAGTTTGGTGTTATTATCCTGTACCCCCAGTGTCGGTGTCATTATCCTGTACTCCGAGTGTCAGCGCCATTAATCCGTACACCGAGTGTCAGCGCCATTAATTCGTAAACCGAGTGTCAGCGCCATTAATCCATACCCCGAGTGTCAGCGCCATTAATCTGTACCCCGAGTGTTGGTGTCATTAACCTGTACCCCCAGTGTCGGTGTCATTCTGTACCCCCAGTGTCGGTGTCATTATCCTGTACCCCGAGTGTTAGCGCCATTAATCCATACACCGAGTATCAGCGCCATTATCCTGTACCCCGAGTGTCAGCGCCATTAATCCGTACCCCGAGTGTCAGCGCCATTAATCTGTACCCCCAGTGTCGGTGTCATTATCCTGTACCCGAGTGTCAGCTCCATTAATCCGTACCCCGAATGTCAGCGCCATTATCCTGTACCCGGAGTGTCAGCGCCATTAATCCGTACCCCGAGTGTCAGCGCCATTAATCCGTACCCCGATTGTCAGCACCATTAATCCGTACCCCGAGTGTTGGTGTCATTATCCTGTACCCCGAGTGTCAGCGTCATTATTCTAGGCTATATGTAATTACACTACGGGGAGGCCTCTATATGTGATTACCTGGATTGGTGCTCTAAATGTAATTCTCCTGCTCCATCTTATACTCACCCTCCGGTGTCTTATCTGTTTCCAGCGTTGCACCTTTTTTGTTTTAAAATTTTACAACCTGAACGACCATGGCGCCCCCCCCCCTAGTTTTGATCCTGGGTACGCCCATGTTAGGCAGGCCTATCATATCACCTCTAACTGCTCTCTGTTCTCCCTTCCTAAATTTTTCTCAGAATGTGGTCCTTTCTGTCAACTGTTCCAACACCGTTCATGCAGTCAGTAAAACTTTGTATCTGGACATATACAAAAAACTGGCTGGTGACCGCTTCATGCAGCTTTACTTTAATATCCTTAATTATTATTGTGATGGCTTGACCATAAACTATAAGCATATTTTACCTTGTGTGTCTCCTCTATTTCCTTATAGATAGAAAAACAACTAATGATTGATTTGCCTCTGGAAATATTTACAATGGCTTCCTATTTTATATGAGAAATACAGTTTGACACATTCAATTTCTATGAATATACCCTTATTTTAAAAGCAATTGTCAAGCCGTTTGTCTAAATTTTAATGCATTGCAATGTATGTGTGGCTAAGAATTTTACTGGAAGTTTATATTGATTTTTTCCATTTTTACAGTCATGGAGTGGTCAATTTGTTTAAGAAACATTGCTTTTAGAAAAAGCCACGACGGGTGCTAAAGTCTAGAATAAATGAATAATTTGTTTTATATTCATGAAATATGCTCAATTTCTAAGTTTGTTTCTGTATTATTTCCGAGCTCCTCCCAATATAATAACAGCACAAAAAAGTTCATCCTGACCTTGAGATACATCACAGAACAAACCATTTCAACTTAGTTTCTTCTTATCGTTGGGTATTATGTGACCCTCCCTTTTAATATAATCTATATTCAAACAATAACCTCAGCAACGGCAAGTGTTTTTGCATCAGATTTTAAATCAATATTTTCAGAAAACTGTCTTTTTTGTTGTTTGGTATTTTTATGACTGCTTTGAGAATTCTCACATTAAATATGAAAAACTGATATTGAAGAGGTGAAAGTGTAAGTTGCTTGAGCATTTTGTTTGTTCAAGCTTGGTTTAGTTAATTTTTTTCTTCTATATTTTACTGTTCTACTGATTTTTTTTTAACAAATTATTATTATTATTACTATTATAGCGCCATTAATTCCATGTCGCTTCACATGTTTAAAAGGGGAATACATAGCAAACAACAAGTACAATAATTTGAATAAAAATGAGTCAGCGACTGGTACATTATAGTTTTCATTTTTTATTTGCATCAGAAACAAATAATAACATTTAATAAGTGACCTGGAATGGAATCTACATGAGGTTGAGTTCAGATGAATGTATGAAAAATCATCTTTTCATACAGTAAACTCAAAAATTTTTCATTCATATCGACATCTGCCTTCCATCCTTGTGTCATCTGAGAGTCCGTTTTTTTAAATCTGTATTTTTTACATATACATTTTAAAATGTACATGATAAAATACAGTTTCCTATGTTTATATGACAATGTATCCATAAAAAACCCGATGCAATATGGATGAGTCATACGAAATCCAGTATTTTTTTGCTTACCCATAGACTTGAATGGGTGAGTTTCATCCAAAATATAAAAGAGAATAGTATATGTTACGATTTTTTTCACACAGACATTCAGTCCATGTGTAATGTGAACAACCCTATTGAATTACATTGGTCAGTGTGCTGATTATTACATAGAAGGTAAACATCCCTATAATATGCTCATCTGTATGAGCACTGATAATGATGAATGTGGGAAATCGGCATCCATGACAAAGGAGGATGTATTCTCTGAAACTCGTTGAGTAATTTCATCTCTGGTATTAAATCATTCTTCTCAAAACATGTTTGCAGTTGATCCGAGAAATATTCCCTGCACCTTACATTCATCTACGTTAAACTTCAACTGACATTTCTTGGTCAAAGCCTTCAGCTTCCTTGGATCCTCCTTAGTATTCATTTATTATACTCAATGTTGATTACTTTACAGAGATTAGTATCATGAACAAATGTAGAAATGCTGGGGAGCAAAACAAGTGCAAATAGGGTCTTAACTGGTAAAAGGAGGTTGCACATTTGCAACCTTTCAAACGCATAACTCAGCTGCTGCAGGATGTGGGTCATCAGACCGAAGAAATTGTGGTTCCAGGCAAAATGTGTATAACCTGCACTGCTGATGAAGATTCCAGGACGCCGATGTGATCTTCTTAATAGATTTTATTTGTACAGGTTAAAAGTCAACGCGTTTCGAAGTCATACACAACTTCTTCCTCTGGACATAGCCTAATAGGGACCATGTGTACCTTCCTAAATGGGTTGCGAACTGATGCTCAATTAATTTATAGGAGCATGAATGAACTCTTAGGTGGCACACAGCACTTCTAAACCACATTCATGCTCCTATAAATTAATTGAGCTCCAGTTCACACCCCATTTAGGAATACACACATATAACAATTTTATTTTTTTTTCACACAAATGGTACGAACACCTCCTTTTTCTTTTTCAGTTGTTTCCATTAATATACGATATTATGTTTTAATGCAATTAATATATTCAATGTTTTTCTTTTAACACTTCAACCGACCTCTTTTTAATGGACTTACATATGAACTTTGACACATCTTGTGCCTCTATTTGGCGTTTTTTTTTCAAAAAGATCGCATATAAATCTGCTCAAGGTACACATGGTACCTATTAGGTTATGTCCGGAGGAAGAAGTTGTGTTTGACTTCGAAACGCGCTGACTTTTAACCTGTACAAATAAAATCTATTAAGATCACATTGGCGTCCTTGAATCTTCATCAGCAGCGCAGGTTATACACATTTTGCCAGGAACATCAACAAATGTTGAAATTCTACTCTATAACACCATAATGAGGTAATTAATGCACAAATTATAAAAAAGAGAGCTCAATACTGACCCCTGTGGTACACAGTGGTAACTGTGAGCCAATCAGAGTATGTTCCATTAAAGGAAAGAGCCTTAGGCTACAAGTCTGCAGTCACTCTACGTGACTGCAGACTTGTGAATCCTCACATCGTGTGTATTGTGCGCTGTGAGGATTCTCTGGCCATGCACACAACTGCAAGTATGTGATTTGCATACATGCTGTGACATGTCAACTAGATATACGAGGCCCTGCTCAATTCAATTGTATTGACCGAGAATGGACACGTCTAGTTGGAATGTGGCTAGATGTATGCAACTTGCATACTTGCTGTCACGTGGATGCCCACTCCCAGGGCTGGCACAAGAGAATCCTCACAGTTTGCACGATGTAAGGAATCACATAGAGTGACTGCAGACTTGTAGCCCAAGGCCAGACAACCCCTTTAATAGCCACTCTCATTTTCCTAACACTGACCCTGTTTGTAACCTATTTACACATATTTTCCCCTAATCTCACAGTCCTTATTTTATGTACAAAATGTTTTCGTGGTATCATATCAAACCTTTGAAAAGTCCAGATATTCAACATCTACAGCCTTACCTTGGCCCATTCTTGAATTCACTTTCTCATAGAAGCTGATCAGTTTAGTTTGATTTGACTGATCACTCATAAGCCCACATTGATTTGAGTTATGATTTTGTTTAGATACTCCAGTATAGCATTTCTTAGAAAACCTTCAAATATTTTGCCCACAATAAAGGATAAACTTAAAGACCGATAGTTCTATTTTCTATGCACCAATTATGTGGAATCGACCCTGTAAATATGGAATCCTTAAATATTGGAATTAATGGTCTGTAAATCACATTGCATCATTTCTGTAGAACTTGGTAGTGTATGTCATCCAGACCTGATCATTTGTCTTTCTCAGCACTTCTCGCTGAGTTAAGATAATGACATTAAAGAGAGAATTTATATTATTCCTAAACATGTCATCTGTCATTGTATTTTACTGTGTAAATACAGTGAAGAAGGGAATTAGTAGATTGCACGTTCCCTCATCCTCCTCCGCCATTACAGCAAGAATATTTTTGAGGGGACCAACACTATAAGTTTTGTGTCGCTCATCTTTTATGCAGTTGAAAAGTATTTTTGGATTATTTGTACTTTCTATAGCAATGGCTCTTTCTGTTTCAACTTTGCACTGTTTTTATTTTTTTCACTATTTATTTTCAGTCTATAATTGTTTATTACCTCATTATCTTGTTTCAGTACTCTAAATGCTTTCTTTTGCCACTTATTAAGCCTCTTATGGTATTATGGAACCAAAATGATTTTTTCCTAATTTTAACTTCTTTATTCCCGTAAGATATATGTTATGCATAAGACTTAGTTAAGATTCTTTTAAGAGCGTCAACTTTAGTTTGTGTACTTGTTTAATTAAAGCTATCAAATCTTTCAAAAGAATTTGGCAAGTTACCACGATACTGTTGAGTGAGGTAGGTGACAGAAATCTCTCATTGTCAATACTTTCTATTTCACAGATGAAGGGCTTTTCATTGCCAAATAAGGCATATTTTAATACCAAAAGGGATAATCCCCTACCTTGATCCCCTCATGCCTCCTGCTCTTTTATACAGAGATTGCTCACTATGACATCCACTATCTCACGCAATATATCCACCTCTCACACCACAGACTGCTTCTTATGCCCCATTTACTGATGTACACTGCTCCTTATACCAGCCCTATTTCTCACACAGACTTATGCCCATGCCCCTTTCTCTTATGTCACAGACTAGGCCCTATGCCATTTCCCTCTCACATACATTGCTTGCAATGCCACTCCTCCTTTTCACACATAGCTCGCTCCGCTCCCTTTGCTGTGCCCTATCTCTCACACACACTGCTCTCCATACTCTCATCATTCTCATTCAGCCCGTCATCCTCTTTCTGACAAACTACACCCCAATCCACCACTGTTTTTCTCTCAGACTGTGTAACATGTTAACCACCTTCTTACATAGACCACTACCCCCACTTTCTCACACAGGCTGCTCACACAAACTATTACCTATGACTCCTTATTCTCAGATAAACCGCTCTCCATGCCGCTGCTCTTTCTCAAATCCTGACTGTTTTCAATGCCACCATCCTTTGTCACATACAGATGCTGTCCTGCATCTTCTTTCATCTACATAGAGCCAAGCTTGTAGTAATCTCTACCCTTTTTTATCTAATTACATGTCCTCTCCTCTCTAGCATTCTACCACTTTAATGTCCTCTTTTTCTGACGTAAAGAGAGGAGGTGGTGTGCTCCCTAGTTTATTATTGTTGAGTAAAATGAACAAAGTTCAAATCCCACCATAAACAACATCTGCAAGGAGTTTATATGTTCTTCCTGCGTTTTCATGGGTTTCCCCTAGGTATTCCAGTTTCTTCCAACACTCCAAATTCATACTTATAGGAAATTTAGATTGTGAATCCCATTGGGAACAGCAATGCTGTTGTTTGTAAAGTGTTGTGGAATTAATAGCATTATATACAGTCATGGCCGAAAATGTGTACACCTTTGAAATTGTTCCAGAAAATGAAGTATTTCTCCCAGAAAATTATTGTAATTACTCATGTTTGGTCAAATACATGTTTATTTGCTTTGTGTATTGGAGCAGCACAAAAAAAACAGGGAAAAAAAGGCAAATTGGACATCTTTTCACTCAAAACCCCCATAGTTGGCACCCTCAAGTTAATAACTGCAATCAATTGCTTCCTATAACCGTCAGCAAGCTTCTTACATCTCTCAACTGGAATTTTGGACCACTCGTCTTATGAAAACTGCTCCAGATCTCTCATATTTGAAGGGTGCCTTCACCCAACAGTAATTTTAAGATCTCTCCACAGGTGTTCAATGGGATTTAGATCCGGAGGACTCATTGCTGGCCACTTCAGAACTCTTCAGCATTTTTTTTTCATCCATTTCTGGGTGCTTCTTGAAGTTTGTTTGGGGTCATTGTTCTGCTGGAAGACCCATGACCTAGGACACACACTCAGCTTTCTGACACTGGTCACTACATTGCGACCCAACATCCTTTGGTAATCTTCAGATTTCATGATGCCTTGCACACAGTCAACACATGACATGTATGCTGCACCTAATATTATATGGGCTTTCTTTCTCTCTTTTTCTCTCTATTGCTGAGCTGTGAGTTGTGGCATCCTTTTACTATCCAGATTCAATGCAAAATGGCAGCTGCATTGCCTACCTCTGTTTTTATACAAACTATGTTAGCCCTCCGAATTGGCTGTGCTATAATATGTGATGTGATTACTGTAAGGCAGTATGGGGAAGCCCGTCAAGAGCCACCTGAGTTTATGTGAGCCTTTTCTGGCTAATGAAATGTTCTGCAATGTGTAAAATGGTGACAGCCAGTTTAGACAATTCATGCAAATCAAATTGCATTTTTTTCTTATTTGTTGGGTGCAGCTAATTCCTAAAAATTCAACATGCATTGAATCGATTCAATAATATCTTGTTTATATTCATAAATAGTATAAAATTGTAGGACATAGATTGCCCACTATCATTGGACTACTCTCCGGAAGAAAATTGTTAAATTCCAAAGAATAAAAGGAAAATCCTGTAGAACCAATCAGAAACATGTACAGTATGCCACAAGTAACAGAGTAATGACTATATGCAATAATAAGTCAGATAGTATAAAAAAAATCATACATAAATCATAACAAAAGTAATTTACATATGTGTATTGTATTAGGAAACGCAATAATCTGAAAGAAACGCAGAATCATATAAGATGCAAGAAATATGTAATAAGCAAACAAACTGAATAGCTAAAAATCTATCCATAAAACAGAAAGGGGAAGAGGCTTTTAAGAGTTTAGGACTAGTGTTGAGCCACCCCCGTAGTGTTCGAGTTCGGTTCGGTTCGTCGAACACCCGTGTGTTCGCCGAACTGTTCGTCGAACTGTTCGTCGAACACCTTCGAACACCGTTAAAAACAATGGCAGGCAAACAAAAACACATAGAAACACATAGAAAACACCTTCAAAGGTGTCCAAAAGCTGACAAACTGCTCAGAAGACATAACTAACACATGGAAAAGTGACAAGTACATATAGTCATGCGAAAATAAAAGAGGTGGAGGAGTAAAAGGAGGGGGAGACACAGATATAGGCATGTCATGCCCTTCTAAAATCCAAAAAGTGAGAAGCCGACACGGCCAGTCCGCTCCTGCCCGTGCCACCTCCGTGTCGCCGGGTTTGTGCCAGAGCCGCGGTGAACCCTGACGGCCAGCCCCCCTCTCCCAATACTGGTGCCTGTCCGCTGGTGGGTCGAGCGAGCCCCCCTGTGGTGGAGGCAGCTCTAAGCTTTTTAATTTAAATTGTCTCTCTAATTTGAATGAATACACTTTAAATCCATTTACAAGGATCTATTGGAGGGCAAGTCTCATGCCAGCAGCCGCGTAATTCCAGCTCCAGTAGCGTCCACTAAAGCTGCTGCAGTTAAAAAGCTTTTATAAGGATCGAGCTCGGCTGTCCACCGCAAGGCATCCTAATGCCAGTCCCAGCCCCTATGCCTTGGGGTGCCTCCTGATGCTCTTCACTAAGTATCCCATGGTCCCGAATCATTTCTTTTGAAAAAATTAAGTGTCTAAACTACAGGTGGTGTAGCTTGCTTAACAGCCGGGATAATCCGCTGACTAGCAGACACTGCTACTAGGCACAAAGTATTTCCTGGGCTAGATGCAGTTAAAAATTTGTAATTAGATACTCTCGTTGGATGCTGAGAAAGCATTCCATAGAGTCTCCTGGCACGCCATATATGATTCTCTTAAAAAGCTTGGGGTAGGGGTCTAGGGGACCCTTTTATAGCCAAAATCACGGCCCTGTATCGCAATACGTCACCTAGGCTGAAGATAAATGGAACTGTAGCACCCTGAGGGCTCGGTTGCTACAGACGTATTGCACCTCACCAAGAGGTGTGATATCTCACTCTCAGGTAAGGATGGAGTGTGGATGAGGACCCGACACCTGCATGCATTACACCACATTGCCGTGGGGCAGGGCGACCAATATGCCCCTGAGATGGGCACGACAGTCCCTGTCCCTGGCTGGAGTGGGGGGAGGGAACACTGAGGAAGGGGAACCCTGTAGTGCAGGAGCAGGGAGGAAGCAGTTCCTGGGTGCATTGAGAAGGGAGTATAAAAGGTGGGCACCATCTTAGTTCAGTGCAGAGAAGTCTGAGCAGAAGTGGCAGGGAGCAGGGGCTCTGCATGAGCTCTGCTCCGGAGGCGGGCTTAGTAACAGAGGCCCAGGCCTGGAAGAGGGAGAAGGAAGGAAGAGGAGCGGAGAAGGCTCCAGGAACGAGGAATGAAGGGATCCCAGGGGTGCGGACGGGCGAGTCGCCACCGCACGCCCGAATCCACCTGCGTGGAGGGGTCAGGCCAAAGGGGGAGACCGGTCCCCGAACTAGTGGAGGCAGGAAACGACCCTCAGCTAGAAACCGGAGGCTCTGACATTTTATGTGGCGCAGCCCCTCGCTACACCCGCTAGGAAGGCACCACATAGGGTCAGGGAAACTGGCGCCAAGTTTACCAAGAGGAGGCCCGAGGCAGCCGGACAGAAGTGTTGGTAAGAAAGGCCAGACAAAGGACACACAAAGGGGGTCCTGTGAAGTGCTCCAAAGTTATCTGGGAGTTGTCTGAGCCCCTCACCTGGTGAGCACAGTACGACGTGGGCAGCCGTTACCTGCAGACGTGGTCTGGATAATAAGAACTGTGAGTAAAGGCCCTGGACTGCATCACTGACTCCGTGTCGTTACTGCTGCTGCCCTGCACCATCACCCCCATCCTCCGCATACACTGCCCTGAGGCTATACTCCTCCCGTGGGGAGTTATGCTACGCTCTGCTGCACCCACAACACCAGCCTCAGCGGTCTGCCCTGTAGCAGCGGTTCACTCTGACCGCAATCCACGGGTGGCGTAGTCGGACATTTAAACATCAAAACCACATAAATAGTTCCGCCACTGGTTTGACCGCCCTGAGCCACGGAACCGGGTCGCCGCCACGAAGACTACAACCACCAGCATCCACCAAAAAGGGTCCGGCTCCGGGTGTCCCAAGGCCCAGGGGGTGCGTCAGAACATTTTCATCACCTTTCACAATCACCAATGGGACAAGGCAGGGATGTCCTCTGTCCCCTCTCTTATACATCCTAGTGACGGAGCACCTGCTCTCATCAATTCGCCATAACCCCAATATTAGGTGGATTGAGGTGGGAGGCACCGAGTACAAGTGCTCTCTATTTGCTGATGATGTCCTAGTATATATCACTCAATCACATATATCCATCCCTGCTGTTATGGCTGAAATAGATCACTTTGTTACATGGTCAAATTTTAAAATCAATGCAGCGAAGTCTGAGGCCCTCGATGTCTCCCTCCCCAAATCCATATAGGATTCCATCCAGTCCAACTTTCCCTTTGCCTGGCCCTCACAGGGTATCAAATACTTAGGAATTCCTATTCATAGAGACCTCTCCCATCTATGTTATCTTAATTTTGGGCCCTTTATTGAACAACTCCATACAGACCACGGTTGGCAAGTTAGAACTGTAAGATTCACTACGTGAACCGCTGGTGTTTTGTGGAAAAGCACATGTACACTGCGTTCCAAATTATTATGCAAAAAGTGTTTAGGAGTGATAAGGGAAGAATTTGTTTGTTTGTCAGTTAAACTCATTGATGGTGATGTGTGTCAGGGCTCTTTATATCACTGTAAGCAATTGCAGACACCTGTGCTAATTAGTTTGGCAGGTGTGTCCAATGAAAGGCAAGACTACTTAAGAAGGCTCTCTCACATTATTAAGCAGCCTACATTTTCTGCCAAAATGGGAAAGAAAAAGGATGTGTCGGCTGCTGAGAAGCAACAACTTGTGGAGTGTTTAGGTCAAGGCATGACTACAATCAACATTGTGCGATGATCAGGATGAAGTGTCTTGGCAATCAAGAAGTATGTAGCTGATTCACAGTACACACGTGTGCGTGCTGATAAGGGCAAATTGAGGACTCTTTCCTACAGGCAATTATGTCAGGTTGAAAGAGCAGCGGCAAAAAAGCCTTGTCATAGCAGCAGACAAGTTTTTGAAGCTGCTTGTGCCTCCAACGTCCCCCGAACAACAAGATGCAGGGTCCTTCAGAGGTTTGCAGCTGTGCATACGCCATCCTGTCGACCTCCTCTATCCACTTCACACAAGCAGAAACGGCTCCAGTGGGCCAAACATTACATGAAGACTGATTTCAAAACAGTTTTGTTCACGGATGAGTGCCGTGCAGCGCTCGATGGTCCAGATGGATGGAGTGGAGGATGGCTGGTTGATGGACACCCCACGCAAACACGGCTACAGCGCCAACAAGGAGGAGGTGGAGTAATGTTTTGGGCTGGAATCATGGGGAGAGAGATTGTCGGCCCCTTTAGGATCCCTGAAGGCGCTAAAGATGAACTCCATAATGTATGTGGATTTTCTCAAACAGCACTTCCTGCCATGGTTCAAGAAGAAGAACCGTGTATTTCACAGCAAGATCATTTTTCTGCATGATAATGCACCATCTCATGCTGCACATAAAACATCTGCATCTCTGGCTGATATGGGCATAAAAGGGGACAAACTTATGGTGTGACCCCCATGCTCCCCTGACCTCTACCCCATTCAGAACTTTTGGAGCATCATTAAAAGGAGTGTCTATGATGGCGGGAGGCTGTTCACATCTAAGCAACAGCTCTGGGAGGGTATTCTGTCCTCATGCAAAACAATTGAAGCAGAAACCATCCAAAACCTGACAAATTCAATGGACGAGAGAGTTCAGAAACTCCTTTCGAACAAGGGGTCCTATGTGAAAATGTAACATCACCTAGAATAAAGTTTTGAGTTGAAAACTGTTTGATTTCAGTTTCTAACAACCTGCTAATGCTTATAATTTCAAAAATGACCATTTTTTTGGTCTTTATTAAAATGAAAAGGTTGATCGAAAAGTTTGGGGGATCTAAGAGTGTGGCAACCCAGTAGTCATGATTACTTCGAATTCTGACAATATGAGGGTCATGCTGCAGGTAGTGCAGCAAAAAGGCACTTATGTGTCTTGCGCATTTCGGAGCCCCAAAATTATTTTCCGGGCTAGATGCAGCTAAAAATTATTTTTAATTTTAAATCTGGTGAAGCTTTAGTATAGATGGCCTAATAGGATCAGTGCTGCACACTGCTACAAAGCCCAAATTATTTTCCAGTCAAGATACAGATAAACATGATTAGTAATTTGAAAGCTTAAAACGGTTGGTAGGGTGATTTTAACCAATCATCAAGCTTTTACTCTCCCCAGGATGACACAGGGGTAGAAAAGTCGTTTCGGATCCATGATTTGTTCATCTTTATGAACGTGAGTCTGTCTACATTATCAGTGGAGAGCCGCGTGCGCTTATCTGTCAGCACACCACCAGCAGCGCTGAACACACGTTCAGACAGAACGCTGGCTGCGGGGCATGACAAGATCTCCAAGGCGTAAGTGGCTAGCTCCGGCCATTTATCCAGATTGGAAGCCAAATAAGAGCAAGGGTCCAGTGACACAGTCGTGGCTTCAATGTTTACTTGGAGATACTCCTGTACCATCGTCTCTAGGCGTTGACTATGTGTCAGACTTCTTGTCTCCTGTGGCCTTGCAAAGGATGGGCTAAAAAAGTGGTGAAATGATTCCGCAAAATTGATGTTACCAGCAGATACTGTGGTTCTGTTACGGTTTGAGTGCTGAACACTTGACGGTCCCACGGTTGGCAAGTTGGAACTGTGAGATTCATTACGTGCACCACTGGTATTTTGTGGAAAAGCACATGTAAGATTCTGCAACAGTCTCTGCTGATACTCCTGCATGCGTGCATCCCTTTCTATGGCAGGAATAATTTCTGCAAATTTACTTTTGTACCGGGGATCTAACAGTGTGGCAACCCAGTAGTCAGGATTATTTCTAATTCTCACAATTCGAGGGTCATGTTGCAGGTAGTGCAGCAAGAAGGCACTCATGTGTGTTGCGCATCCAGGAGCACCAAGTCCCTGTTGTGTTGGTGGCGAGGTAACAATCATGCTTCCTTCCTCTGTCCTCTCCCCCCAACCTCGCACAACAGAAATGTAATCAAGGTCTCCCTCATCTGATGAGTCTTCCATCAGTTCGTCCTCCACTTCTTCCTGGGCTCCTGCACCTTCCTCACTAGTTTGGCTGCTACCATGCGCCCTGGTAAAACCATCTCCCCCACCCTCACATGCCTGCCGCCTTGGTGCTGCCGACCGTCTGGACCTTGCAGATGTTAGCCCTTCCGCATACAACTCCTCCTCCTCTACTTCCTCCACCTCCTCTTGTGCCACCACCTGACTCCGAAATCTGTTTAACATGTGATCCAGCATGTAAATCACCGGAATAGTCATGCTGATAATGGCATCATCAGCACTAAACATCTTCGTCGCCATTTCAAAACTGTGCAGAAGGGTGCATAGGTCCCTGATCTGAGACCACTCCTCCAGCGTGATTTGCCCACCTCTGAATCTCGTTGGCCCAGGCTATACGTCAGAACGTATTGCACCAGGGCTTGTCGGTGCTGCCACAGTCGCTGCAACATGTGCAGAGTTGAATTCCACCGGGTAGGCACATCGCATTTTAGCCGGTGAAGTGGCAGGCCCAACGATTTCTGTAGAGATGTAAGTCGCTGAGCTGCGGGATGCGAACGGCGGAAGTGAGCACACAGCGACCGTGCCCTCTGCAGAAGGCCATCTAGTCTGGGATAGTGGGCTAAACATTGCTGGACAACCAGGTTCAACACGTGAGCCATACAAGGCACGTGTGTGACATTGCCCCGGCGAAGGGCCGCACCCAGGTTTGCAGCATTGTCGCACACGGCCTTCCCTGGTTTCAGGTCCAGTGGAGACAACCATTCATGAAATTGGTTCTCCAGAGCTGACCACAACTCCTCAGCTGTGTGACTCACATTTCCCAGACATTTCAATGTAAAAACCGCCTGATGACGTTGAGCCCTACTGCCAGCATAGTAAGGAGGTGTGCAGGATCCCTTCTGCGCAGTTAGAAAGCTTGTGGCATGACCAGACAGGCTTTGGGTGCAGGTGGAAGACCGAGAGGAGGTTGAGGAGGCAGAAGCAGTGGAGGAACTTTGACATAAAGAGGATTGATGCACAACTCGTGGGGACGGCAAGACTTGGACAGCAGCCCCTTGTCCTGCTGTCACCATAGTTACCCAGTGCCCAGTCAGCGACATGTAACGCCCCTGTCCATGCCTACTCGTCCAAGTGTCTGTGGTGAAATGCACCCTGTCACACACAGAGTTTCTCAAAGAAGCGGTGATGTTGTGTGCGACATGCTGGTGGAGAGCAGGCACACCTTTCTTTGAGAAGTAGTGCCGACTGGGCATCTGGTACTGGGGCACTGCGACGGACATAAGGTCTCGAAAATCCTCTGTGTCCACCAGGCGGAAAGGCAGCATTTCTGTAGCCAAGAGCTTGCAGATGGTGAAATTCAACCTCTTAGCTTTCTCATGGCTAGGAGGAAATGGTCTTTTACTTGTCCACATCTGAGGGACCGAGGGCTGGCTATTGTGCTTAGACGGGGTTGATAAGGGTGTCCCCGGCAAACTGCCGGTCTGTGAGGAAGATGCAGGCGGACATGTTAGGTTGCCTTGATCCAAAGGTGGTGCTATCGATGTCGGACAGCGCTCAACACCAGCTGGTGTTCCCACCTCCAAAGAAAATGATGACCTGCCAATCACGCTGGCTGTTGCGGGTAAAGAGGTGGCAGGTCTGCGCCCCAAAACAGGTGTGACTGCTGTCCCCCCAGTCACAGAGGATGAAGAGGCCGCGGATGCACAAGATATGGCAGACGGTGGTTGGCCCGGCCGGCTAGGCCGCATTGTAGCACACTGAGCTTCCCACTGCAACTTATGCTTCATGTCCATGTGCCGGTTCATGCATGAAGTACTCAAACTATGTATTTTTTGGCCTCTACTTAGCTTTTGCTGACAAATGTTACAGATAACACGAGTTGGGTCATCTTTATCGATCTGAAAAAATGCCCAGGCTATGCAAGGCTTAGCACCCATGCGACCTGAAGAGCCACCACGACTTGTGGTGAGAGGCAGAGTTGTGTTTGAGGATGCAGTTGTTGACGTGCTTCCAGTACTACGTCTCTGTCCAGGAAGGCGCAACCTGACCTCGTCGTCACTAGCATCTTCCTCCACCTCCTCTGCTGACCTCATCTCTTGGCTGACTGTGGGTTGACAGTAAGTGGGATCTCCAACCTCATCATCATCACCCTGTGTGTTATCACACCCGTCGTCCTCAGAGCCAACCTGTTCCTGCCCTGACAAAAAACTAAAGTTGTCGCTCCAATCAGGTATTTGAGTCTTATCATCGTCTTCCTCATTGTCTCCACCAACAGGATTTACAGTTTGGGAATGAGGGTCTACATTATGGTCAGAACCTTCTGCGTCTGGTCCTGGATCCGACTCATAAAGATTCTGGGCATCAGTGCAGATCATTTCCTCGTCTGGATTCACAGAAGCGCTGGAGTCGACCTCTGATTCCCAGGCTATAGTATGAGTAAACAGCTCTGCAGACTCAACCATCTGTTCTACCTCATACTCAGACGGGCAGCTGGAGATTTGGGAGCTGTGAGGAAGCAAGTGCGATTTGGGTAACACCTTTGAGGACTGGAGTATTTGTGATGTTGAAGTTGATGTGGAGGAGAGCCCACTTAAAGGAGCACTTGATATCCGTTGAAGCACCTGCTGTTTTTGTGCCTCATCTGGAATTTGTAGCGATTGGCGTGGCCGTAAGAAAGGGATCTTATCACATTGTCCGCTAAAAGAAGTAGACATTTTAGTTTGGCTGGAAGATGGTCTTTCTTCTGCAGATGTTACTGTTGCTTTAACACCTACCCCACGGACACAACCTTTTTTCCCCTTCCCAACACGCCTATTCCCCTTTCCACCAGCAGCAGGCCTTTTTCCACTCATTTTGGTGGTTAACTAATTCACAACTCTGGAGTTGTTTGCACAAAAAAACAATGGATGGTAACCGAGCAGAGCTGAGTGGCCAAACTGTGGTATTAGGCCAAAACTATTGGCTGGGTTAGATGCAGAAAAAAATTATATTCAATTTGCAACCTGATGGAGGTCAGTATAGATGGACTAATACAACAAGTCCCACACACAGCTAGAAGCCCAATATTTTTTCAGAGGTAGATGCAGAAAAAATTATATTCAGTTTTCAACCTGATGGAGGTCAGTATAGATGGATTAATAGAACAAGACCCACACACAGCTAGAAGCCCAATATTTTTTCAGAGCTAGATGCAGAAAAAAATTATATTCAGTTTGCAACCTGATGGAGGTCAGTATAGATGGACTAATACAACAAGTCCCACACACAGCTAGAAGCCCAATATTTTTTCAGAGGTAGATGCAGAAAAAAATATATTCAGTTTGCAACCTGATGGAGGTCAGTATAGGTGGACTAATAGAACAAGTCCCACACACTGCTAGAAGGCCCAATATTTTTTCAGAGCTAGATGCAGAAAAAAATTATAATCAGTTTGCAACCTGATGGAGGTCAGTATAGATGGATTAATAGAACAAGACCCACACACAGCTAGAAGCCCAATATTTTTTCAGAGCTAGATGCAGAAAAAAATTATATTCAGTTTGCAACTTGATGGAGGTCAGTATAGATGGATTAATAGAACAAGACCCACACACAGCTAGAAGCCCAATATTTTTTCAGAGTTAGATGCAGAAAAAAATTATATTCAGTTTGCAACCTGATGGAGGTCAGTATAGATGGATTAATAGAACAAGACCCACACACAGCTAGAAGCCCAATATTTTTTCAGAGCTAGATGCAGAAAAAAATTATATTCAGTTTGCAACCTGATGGAGGTCAGTATAGATGGATTAATAGAACAAGACCCACACACAGCTAGAAGCCCAATATTTTTTCAGAGCTAGATGCAGAAAAAAATTATATTCAGTTTACAACCTGATGGAGGTCAGTATAGATGGACTAATACAACAAGTCCCACACACAGCTAGAAGCCCAATATTTTTTCAGAGGTAGATGCAGAAAAAAATATATTCAGTTTGCAACCTGATGGAGGTCAGTATAGGTGGACTAATAGAACAAGTCCCACACACTGCTAGAAGGCCAAATATTTTTTCAGAGCTAGATGCAGAAAAAAATAATATTCAGTTTGCAACCTGATGGAGGTCAGTATAGATGGATTAATAGAACAAGACCCACACACAGCTAGAAGCCCAATATTTTTTCAGAGCTAGATGCAGAAAAAAATTATATTCAGTTTGCAACCTGATGGAGGTCAGTATAGATGGATTAATAGAACAAGACCCACACACAGCTAGAAGCCCAATATTTTTTCAGAGCTAGATGCAGAAAAAAATTATATTCAGTTTGCAACCTGATGGAGGTCAGTATAGATGGATTAATAGAACAAGACCCACACACAGCTAGAAGCCCAATATTTTTTCAGAGCTAGATGCAGAAAAAAATTATATTCAGTTTGCAACCTGATGGAGGTCAGTATAGATGGATTAATAGAACAAGACCCACACACAGCTAGAAGCCCAATATTTTTTCAGAGCTAGATGCAGAAAAAAATTATATTCAGTTTGCAACCTGATGGAGGTCAATATAGATGGACTAATACAACAAGTCCCACACACAGCTAGAAGCCCAATATTTTTTCAGAGGTAGATGCAGAAAAAAATATATTCAGTTTGCAACCTGATGGAGGTCAGTATAGGTGGACTAATAGAACAAGTCCCACACACTGCTAGAAGGCCAAATATTTTTTCAGAGCTAGATGCAGAAAAAAATAATATTCAGTTTGCAACCTGATGGAGGTCAGTATAGATGGATTAATAGAACAAGACCCACACACAGCTAGAAGCCCAATATTTTTTCAGAGCTAGATGCAGAAAAAAATTATATTCAGTTTGCAACCTGATGGAGGTCAGTATAGATGGATTAATAGAACAAGACCCACACACAGCTAGAAGCCCAATATTTTTTCAGAGCTAGATGCAGAAAAAAATTATATTCAGTTTGCAACCTGATGGAGGTCAGTATAGATGGACTAATACAACAAGTCCCACACACAGCTAGAAGCCCAATATTTTTTCAGAGGTAGATGCAGAAAAAAATATATTCAGTTTGCAACCTGATGGAGGTCAGTATAGGTGGACTAATAGAACAAGTCCCACACTCTGCTAGAAGGCCAAATATTTTTTCAGAGCTAGATGCAGAAAAAAATTATATTCAGTTTGCAACCTGATGGAGGTCAGTATAGATGGATTAATAGAACAAGACCCACACACAGCTAGAAGCCCAATATTTTTTCAGAGCTAGATGCAGAAAAAAATTATATTCAGTTTGCAACCTGATGGAGGTCAGTATAGATGGATTAATAGAACAAGACCCACACACAGCTAGAAGCCCAATATTTTTTCAGAGCTAGATGCAGAAAAAAATTATATTCAGTTTGCAACCTGATGGAGGTCAGTATAGATGGATTAATAGAACAAGACCCACACACAGCTAGAAGCCCAATATTTTTTCAGAGCTAGATGCAGAAAAAAATTATATTCAGTTTGCAACCTGATGGAGGTCAGTATAGATGGACTAATACAACAAGTCCCACACACAGCTAGAAGCCCAATATTTTTTCAGAGGTAGATGCAGAAAAAAATATATTCAGTTTGCAACCTGATGGAGGTCAGTATAGGTGGACTAATAGAACAAGTCCCACACACTGCTAGAAGGCCAAATATTTTTTCAGAGCTAGATGCAGAAAAAAATTATATTCAGTTTGCAACCTGATGGAGGTCAGTATAGATGGATTAATAGAACAAGACCCACACACAGCTAGAAGCCCAATATTTTTTCAGAGCTAGATGCAGAAAAAAATTAGATTCAGTTTGCAACCTGATGGAGGTCAGTATAGATGGACTAATAGAATGATGCTATGCCCAAAAGATTTTACTTCACTAGGTGCAGTAAAAAAATTGGTATTCTATACACAGGTGGTATATCTTGCAACACAGATAGGCTACTCCACTGACTAACACACTCTGCAATAGGCCAAAAAGGATTAGCTTTGCTAGATTCAGCCAAATGCTGTGAAAAAAAACTTGCACATCACTGGCATAGACCTGCCTGGCAAAAACTGATAGGAACTGATGTAACCTAGTCCTGAAAAGGACTCCAATTACAATTAGTCTTTACTCCCACAACCTATCTATTTAAGAGCACAGACCTGCCTGATAAAAGTCGTAGGAAATGCTGTAACCTAGTCCTTAAAAGGACTGCAATCACAACTATTCCCTACTCCCAAGCTATCTGTATATTTGTGCGAAAATTGGCTTGAAATTAACAAGGTATAGCGCACACAGCAACAGCGGTGCCGTCTAACACGCAGCTGCAGCAGTGAGAAAATGGTGGCGACGGGGAAAATGGCTTGGTCTTATAGGGCAAGGACATGTGACATACACTGCCAATGACACATGCCCTTGCTTGTGTGAAAAATAGCACTTCGCTCCGTGTGTGCGCTGCTGATAGGCTGACAGATTGCACCTCCCCACTGTAAATGCGGGAAAGAGAAAAAAAAATGGAGATCTTCATTGTTCCTGCAGAGATCCATCCCCTGCCCCTCCCCCCACCCCTCTGTACACTCAAACTGCGTATTAACATTAATTTTCATCATTACTGAGAAAAAATCCAGTTATGATTTTGGTGCACGAACAGTTATCGAACATAACCTCGAACAGCCGAATTTTTCTCAAATTGTTCGTGTTCGCCGAACGGCTCGAACACCGCCCAAAACAGCTCGAATTTGAGATTGGCGAACAGTTCGAGTAGAACAACGCTCATCTCTATTTAGGACCCCGGCTCTCCTACACCTTTGTCACCATGTATGAACAGATGCTGTTTTAAAGTAATTTGTACTTAGAAGCTACTAAATAATGATAATACTAGTAATCATAAAAACAACAACAGTAGAAAGATAATATTGGCATAATAAATATTATCTTACCAATAAGTATGAAACACAATATCTATTGTATTATATTTTACTCCTTTTAGCCCTCATTGTTTTTATTACATTGCTAAACCGATAATATCCGTGTCTCAATCTTACGACATGAGGGTTGAAGTGCAGCTTTTTCTGTATTTCCTTGCCTGTGCTTTTTTTAAAATAATAAAATTACTTAAACCGCTCACAAATAATTTTTCCCAAATCATATTGATTCAGTTCAAGCACAGCTGACTGTTTTTAAGGGCAAGTCTCTGTATCATGGATTGAACTTGTTGACTTCACTCCAGCAGAATAACATGGAGAAACAGAACAAAAATATTTTGGCCCTATTCGTGCATGCAGGAAAATTCTAGAACTAATAGGAATTCAATTGATGTAAAAGGTTGTCCAGTACTGGATAACCCTTTCTGAATGTCCTAAATGTTCATCATAAAATATTTAAAGCATAATCACCACTTCGACAGGTTGTACTTTTTCGTGCTATAAACTGTGCTCCTGGCGGAATGCTCTGATGGATCTTTGGGGGCTGCAGCCGATCATGGCCACCTAAGACTCAGGGCAAAGACTGGATTTTATGATACACAAAAGGGATTGTCTAAAAGTGGGACAGCCCCTTTAAAATATAATGCATACATAGCCTTTGCACTTTGCAGAAAAGCACATAATTTTGCAGCTATTATCATTTGCTTCCATTTATACAAACTTAAAAATTGTAACTAACAAAAGAAAAAAAAATTCCAAAGCATTTATAAAGAACAAACAATTCATCCCCTGTATTATGTCTAGGGCAAGGACTAAAGGGGGCTATTCAAGAGTCAGAGGCTTGAGGCCATGTCCCCATGTAGCTGTGTTTTTTGTGCTGAAAATCTGCTGCTTTTCACAGTTCAAGCAAAATGGATGTACTTTTTTTAAAAAATAACTGCAGAACTGTGCATTTTTTACTAGATACTAGAGTCGAGCGTATCAGGTGAACCTCAAATTTGACTGTTCATGTGGATTTGCCAGGAAATTCTACTTGCAGAGAAGTTATTCTCTGTGCATTTAATATCCTTTGTACTGTTCTGGGATCTCTCCAGACCCGAGAGCATAATAAACACAAGATGTAAAAAAACAAAAAATACTTAAAGTATAGTCACCTAACCACTCACATCTCCTGCTCGTCACTGTCACCCATCTTGTACGGTCCACATCTTTTTAATACTGCAGTGAGCACTGAATCCCTAGAGTTCCAACTCTGATGAGGCCTGGGAGGGTTCTGTACAAGCACGTATAAGGCTGCAACATTATTATGTCATGCTGTAACGGAGTGACAGAGACTGTCTTTTCCTGCCCCTGGAGACAACAATAGTATCATACGTTTTATACATGTAATGTGAAATGTGAATAGTGCCGTGCGTTTTTTTAGTAGTGTAATATAAACAATGCATAGTGTTATAGGTACTGATGTTGTTGTGTGGGTACTGCAAAGGTGATGCCTAAGGTAACTCAGCTCAGGTATAGGGAAAGTATAGAAAGGGAATTAAGTTAGTATATAGGATAGGAAGTAGTTAATATTCGGGACTAGCCCACATTGGGGGGTAGTGGTGACAAAAAGGGGAATCACTTCCTGGTCAGGAGTGTAGTTAGTGTAAGACAGTTAGTGAAAGTATCCGTTGGAGGCAAGATCAAGTTCAAGGTACTGCTTGCTGGAAACACGGTGTGGATTAAATGTTCTGGCAGTATCTGGTCATACAAAACTCCCTGAAGACATTTCTGCAATGTCCGGAGCTCAAGGCTCGAGTTGGGGGCTATGGGGAGCACCAACAACCTGTCACGCCAGGCATAAATGCAATACAGGGGGGAAAGGTAAAGGGAACCCAGACACTAGGGAAAGGGGAAGTGGTGACCTCCTAAACTGGACTAGCGTCACCCTGTCTTCCCCTACCGTCCCTATACAGCTTCCGCAGCTGTCGCCGATCATGTGCCTTGCCCTACTATCCCTGGTGTAAGGCTACAACTGGGGGTGGAAGGAGATGAGCACTAGTCAACCTCCGCTAGCACTCTAAAGACAAAAGGAGAAGACAACACAGGGGAATTACAACTTAGCTTTAGAAGAAACTCTAACAGGGCACACGGCCTCAAGACTTCAAAGAGGACGTGATGCTACTTCAGCCAAGCTCCAAGAAGGAATGAGTATAACCGGCGACGCCCACCTAGAGAGACCAGGTATATATACACCCCGGCCAGAGGGAGGTAGTCGCTGGGTCCTAAAGACAACCTGCTATCTAGGAAGCTGTCTGCAATGCCAAACATGGAGATCTCCTACAGGCTACTGCAGGGCGACTGTCTGTCACGTCCGACACACCTGTGACATAACCCTTCCGTACAGAGGAAGATGGATGTGGAGCTGCGTAAGGGAAACATAGCGGATTTCAGGAATACTGCGGTGTCAGATGGGAAATCCCTAGGGTTAACAGGATCTGTTAAAGTAGGGATAGTCCGAGCTGAATGTAAGGAAAAGATGGAAGTGTACTGTGCTCATAGAACAAGTGACGGAGAGTGTTGTGCTCGATACTGGGTGTTAAAGACTGATGCACTTGAACTGTCCAGTAAAGTTGTACTTGTTAAAACTAACCGGGTGTCCCTTGATTTGTGTGTGTCTGTTTCTGGAATTGAGGTTGTGGAGACAGAGAAGGCCTCTGGTCTGTAAGTGTCACAGGTGTGTCAGAAGTGACAGACAGTTGCCCTGCAGTTGGTTGCAGGGGATCTCTATGTTTGGCATTGCAGACACCTTCTTAGAGGCTGTCTCTCTAGGACCCAGTGGCTACCTTCCACTGGCTAATTAACACCATGGGTGTATAAATACCTGCTGTCTGCTAGAGGGACGTGCTGGGGATACTCACATTACCCTTTGTGAAGGCTCGGAACAAGTGCATTACTTCATCCTCTCTGGAGCTATGAGGAAAGGTGTTCTCTCTGAAGTCGACTAAAAGCTAAGCTATCTTCCCTTGATTGTTCCCCCTTGTTGTCTTTAGTGGTCAGTGGGGATTGACCAGTGCTCATTCCCCTCCCTTCCCTAGCCAGGGCCCAACACCAGGGAAAGACAGGGCGAGGTTCGTGTGCGGCGATTGGTGAAGAGCCAATACAGCGACGTTACTGGAGACAGACTCCCTAGAGTCTGGGCTCCCTTTCCCTCTTCCTTTTGTGTTGCACTAAGTCTTTCCCACACCTTGCGTGACAGCAAGTGAGTGTAATGCACCATACACAGCACATATGGACTGGGGCACAATTTATTTGTCATGTGCCAGGGCGTCATGGAACAGCAGCTTGCACACGGCTACCGCCCTGGGCACCTTACAATGGCATGCGCCGTGAACTTACACACGCATGTACAGTCCCGGGCCTCACAAGGGCCGGAAGTCTTACCCTACTGCCTGGACTGGAAAGGCGACAGTAAGAAGCAAAGGGGACATAGAGGTGAGGAGTGAGAGGAGTTTAAGTATTTTTTTGTCCTTTAATGGTTCTTTACGGTCCTAAAAAATATCAGATTTTTGTAATATTCGAGTAGAATATTTGCTAATCTCTACTAGAAAACCCAGTAAAATGCATGTAAAATCGCAATTATGTTTGTAAGTGGATAATTGCAGCATCTCCACATTAAGAAAACATATATAAAAAAATACATTCTACATGTTTTGCAGGTATCTACACCAAAATATATAAAAACAATATGCTTTGATTACTGCATTTTGGATGCATTTTTTATGCGTTCCTTTTTATATGTTTTTGGTGTTGAAATAATGCAGCATTTTTTAGTGTTTCAAAAGGAGGATATAGAGTTTAACTGGCATAAAAATATTGTTTTATTGAAATATCAAATACCATAAGACATAATTACATTAAATGAAAACAACAGAATGGACAAATGACAAAATGTGATATACCAGGTAACAGCTGTAAAGCATCAAGAAAAGGGCGCCCTCCAGTTGCTGCCAAATAAAGTGCAGCGCAGGTAGGTCTGAGCTCCCAAAGTCCTCATATTACAATGACTAAATATAGCAGCCAAAATAGGCTGTACATGATTCAATCATGGGGAGTGGGGGCCCCCAGAACCTTACCAAAAGTCAGGCAGTACTGGTCATGAAGCAAAAGAGGCTCTTGAGAAATGTCAATCTAGGCATGGGGAGATATAATGACGATAAAAGTGGAGGGAGCCCTACAACTAGGGAAAGGGAGAGTGTAGACTCCTAAACAGATCTAACGACAAACCCTGACTCCCCTATAGACCCTAAATAGGTTCTGCATCTATCGCCAAGCCGGAAATCTGGCCCTAGCTGACCTTAAGGCTAGGCCCTAGGTAGGGAGTGGGAGGGGTGAGCACTAAGTCAGCCCCACTACAAAATAAAGAACACACAGGGAAAACAAACAGAGGAGTACACTTAGCTCCAAGATGACACAGGAGAAAGCACGGCAACAATCCACGAAGAAACTCCAAGGTAATTCTAGTCGACTACTAGAATCCCAGGTCTGTATAGGTATAACACGTTATCACCAGGAACTCTCTGAGGATCTGAGTGTTTTTAAAGACACAGCAGAAAGGTGAGGATACCTCAGGTTCCAAAAAGAAAAGGTGTAATCCCCAAGAAAGTTAAGGATCGCAGCTGGATCCTAACAAGAGAGGAATCATAAAAGGATCAGGGAAATGTTTGTAAGGCCAAACGCAGCAGCCTTCTACAGCCGGACACTGTATCACTGTCTGTCAACCCTGACACACCCATGACAGTTCCCCCCTTCTACGAGTGGTCTCCGGACACCCAGGACCAAGTTTATCTGGATGAGAGGCATGGAATGAACGAACCAACCTAGGGGAATTCACCTCTGATGGGCATTCACTTTCCTCTGGACCGTAACCCCTCCAGTGCACCAAGTACTGAAGGGAATGAGAATCCACAATCTTCTTGATGGCAATTTGGAACTCTAAATTGCCATCAACCATGATTGGGGGAGGACTCAAGAGGTACCACATACTTCTTGAGCAGAGACCTTTGAAACACATTGTGGATCCTAAGAGCCTGAGGTAACTCCAGATGAAATGCTGCTGGGTTAATGACACCATTTATTTTATAGGGACCAATAAACCTATGTCCCAGCTTTCAGGAAGGAATCTTCAACTTTATATTCTTGGTAGACAACCACACAAAGTCATTCACACTTAGATCCAAACCTGGCGAGGGTTTCCTATCAGCCATATGTTTGTATCTGTCTCCCATGAGTTTCAAATTATTCTGTACTCCCTGCCACACAGAAGAGAGCGATGAAGCAAAACGCTCCTCCTCAGGAACTCCTGAAGCCCCTCCACCACTAACAGTACCAAACTGCGGATGAAAACCATATGCACCAAAGAAATGTGACCTGCCAGTAGACTCCTGGTGACGATTGTTTATAGCAAACTCGGCCAACGTTAAGTAAGATGCCCAATTCTCCTGGTCCTCGGAGACAAAACACCTGAAGTAAGTCTCCAAGTTTTGATTTATGCGCTAAGTCTGTCCATTCCACTGAGGATGGAAGGCAGAAGAAAAAGATAACTGCACCCCTAGTTGAGTACAAAAAGCTTTCCAGAATTTAGAAGCAAACCAGGCCCCCCAATATAACACCATCTCGATGGTCCAGATGGATGGAGTGGAGGATGGCTGGTTGATGGACACCCCATGCAAACACGGCTACGGCGCTAGCAAGGAGGAGGTGCTTCCTTACATGGTTCAAGAAGAAGAACCGTGCATTCCGCAGCATCATCAAAAGGAGTGTCTATGATGGCGGGAGGCAGTTCACATCTAAGCAACAGCTCTGGGAGGGTATTCTGTCCTCATGCAAAACAATTGAAGCAGAAACCATCCAAAACCTGACAAATTCAATGGACGAGAGAGTTCAGAAGCTCCTTTCGAACAAGCGGTCCTATGTTCAAATGTAACATCACCTAGAATAAAGTTTTGAGTTGAAAACTGTTTGATTTCAGTTTGTAATAACCTGCTAATGCTTAGAATTTCAAAAATGACCATTTTTTTGTTCTTTATTAAAATGAAAAGGTTGAAAACTCTGCTGTGCATAATAATTTGTAACATGCATTTTGAGTGCAGTTTGAGTTTTTTATTTTTTTTTAAATATACTGTTATCATAGGAAGTTTGTACAAAAACCTTTCAGTTGTACTCTAATAGTTATTTGACTGGAAAATTACAATGACTGCAATTCATATAGGTAATTTGGGAAAATCTGAGAAAATATTATTTGCATAATAATTTGGAACACAGTGTAATGCGATGAAATGTACCATGTACTGAACCTATCCACAACAGCCAAAACCACAGTCTTGCCTGCAGAGACTGACTGGTAGGTCAGTAATAAAATCCATGGAAGAGTGTGTCCATAGTCTACTAGGAATAGGCAGCAGCAGAATAGAACCAGACGGACGAGTATGCGATACTTTAGAACGCGCGCAAACACTGCAAGCAGGCACATTGTCAACCACATCCTGATACAACCCCGGCCACCAAAAATGATGGGAAAGGAAGCCCACAGTTGCCTTACTACCTGGATGACCAGCAAGCACAGAGTTGTGATGTTCCCTAATTACTTTAGATTAGATGGCACAAACAACCTCCTCGAAGGACAGAAGACAGGGGCGTCCCCCTGAGCCTCTAATACCTCCCCTTCCAGGTCAGGGCACAAGTCCAGAATGACCACCCCCTTCTGCAAAATAGGGACAGGTTTCTCATGGTCACTACCACCAGGGAAGCTCCAGGACAACGAACGCATCAGCCTTGATATTTTTAACCCCTAGACAGAAAGTGACAACAAAATTGAACCTAGTAAAAAACAAAGACCATCTAGCCTGCCTAGGGTTGAGACGCTTAGCAGACTGGAGATATGACAGGTTTTTATGGTCCGTGATAACAGTAACAGGATGGACTGCCTCCTCCAACCAATGTTGCCATTCCTCGAAAGCCAATTTAATCGCCAAAAACTTCCTATTACCCACAACATAATTTCTCTTGGTCAAAGACCGCTTCTTAGAAAAGAAAGCACATGGACGCAATTTACAAGGGAACAGACTCTGGGACAACATAGCCCCAACCCCCACCTCTGATTCATCAACTCCAACAACGAAAGGTTGAGAAACATCGTGTTGAATGAACATAGGTGCCGTGGCAAAACATCTCTTTATAGAGGAAAAAGCCTGCTGGACGGAATTCGACCAATTAGAAAAATCTGACTCCTTTTTTGTCATGTCAGTGAGGGGTATCACTATTACCAAATTATTTTGGATAAATTTCCATAAAAAAAAATTAGTAAACCCCAGAAAGTGCTGCAATGCCTTCAAGTTCTCAGGACGATCCCAATCAAGTATAGCACGGATCTTCTCTGGATCCATCTGAAAACCGACGGGAACAATAGGTACCCCAAAAATTGCACCTCATGGACAGCAAAAACACATTTCTCCAGTTTGGCATAAAGTTTGTCATTACTTAGAATCCCTAGTACCTGTTTAACTTGACCCTGATGTGTCTCTAAATCAGGTGAGTAAATCAAAATACCATCCAAATAGACTACCACAAACCTGCCCACTAAATGGTGGAAAATATCGTTTATGAAATGCTGGAAAACCGCAGGTGCATTTGTGAGACCAAAAGGCATAACCAGACTTTTGAAATGCCCTTCAGGGGTATTGAAAGCCATTTTCCATTCATCCCCTTCTCTGATTCTAACCAGATTGTAGGCTCCCCTTAAATCCAACTAAGAGAACACTTTAACTGCCACAATCTGATTGAATAAATCCGGAATCAGAGGAAGATGACATGGATCTCGAACGGTAATTTGATTCAATTCCCAGAAATCTAAACAAGGATTGAGACCCCCATCTTTCTTCTTAATGAAGAAAAACCCTGTCGCCACGGGTGAAGAGGAGGGTGTGATATGTCCCTTGTCCAGACTCTCAGCAATGAAATCATTATTGGCTTGTCTCTCAGGACCAGAAAGATTATACAGTCTGGACTTGGGTAGTTTAGCTCCAAGAATCAGGTTAATGGGACAGTCATGCGCACGATGAGTAGGCAAATCCAGACACCCCTTCTCAGAAAATATGTCCTCAAAACCAGACAGAAATGCAGGTAAGGTCTCCGTAGAGACCGCAGAAAGAGAAGTGTTTAAGCAGTTTTCATGACAGTAATCTCCCCATTCCACAATTTGCCAATCCACTACCGGATTATGTTTCACCAACCAGGGTAGACCCAGTACAACAGGAGTGGTAAGGCCCTCCAGGACATAACAAGTAATTACTTCATAATGAAGGGGCCCCATCCTCAGTCTTATATCATGTACAATCTGTGTCAGACATCTATGAGAAAGTGGCGCTGAGTCGATGGCAAAAAAGGGGATGGGCTTAGTTAATGTGCTGCAAGTATAAGCCCATGAGTTCTCATAAACCCAGCATCATCATGCTGACTCCAGCTCCACTGTCCAAAAACACAGAAATTTTGTCAATCCTGTTCTCTACTACCACCTCTGCCATCAGGACAAACCGAGAGCTGCATGTAGAAGACAAATACACCCCCTGATTATCCAACCCCACACTACCAAGGGTCAATCGAGTTCCAGATGTTCCTTTTTGCTTAGGAACCGAGGGACAGACCCCAATAAATGTCCCTTTTTACCACAGAAAATTTCTCTTACGGATTTCAGGGGAAATATGCGACGAAATAGGATATTTCCTTAGCAATAATTTAATATATGCAGCATTTACAGCACTTCATCGGTTATGAGATTATCAATGCTCAACTACCAAAAACAACTGAAAGAGAAAACCTTCTATACATCAAATATCTTTGTCCTTGTTTGTTAGACATAATCCCCCACTATGTGTGGGAATAGCCCGAACAAAATTAGGTATATCAATAGGTTACCTGCTTGATTAGCAGTCCTGGCCACGTGAAAAAAGCCTGAGCAGTCTCCCCTCACCCTGATGCACGGTCCGCCCCCAAGGAAGAAGCAAGGAGAAACATGCGTCGGGGTGAGGGGAGACTGCCGAGGCTTATTCCACGTGGCCATGACTGCTAATCAAGCAGCTTTCCTATTGATATACAGTACAGACCAAAAGTTTGGACACACCTTCTCATTTTAAGATTTTTCTGGATTTCCATGACCATGAAAATTGTACATTCACACTGAAGGCATCAATAGTCTGAATTAACACATGTGGAATTATATACTTAACAAAAAAGTGTGAAACAACTGAAAATATGTCTTATATTCTAGGTTTTTCAAAGTAGCCACCTTTTGCTTTGATGACTGCTTTGCACACTCTTGGCATTCTCTTGATGAGCTTCAAGAGGTAGTCACAGGAAATGGTCTTCCAACAATCTTGAAGGAGTGTTAATTCATAGTTTTGATGCCTTCAGTGTGAATGTACAATTTTCAAAGTCATGAAAATACAGAAAAATCTTTAAATGAGAAGGTGTGTCCAAACTTTTGGTCTGTACTGTGCCTAATTTGGTTCTGGCTATTCCCACACATAGTAGGGGATATGTCTAACAAACAAGGACAAGGACATTTGATGCATAGAAGTCTCTCTCAGTTGTTTTTGGTAGTTGATCATTGATATTTTATGATAATCTCATAACCGATAGAGTGCTGTAAATAATGCATATATTAAATGATTGCTATGGAAATATCCTGTTAATTATTATATTGTATCAATTAGGAAATGTATAGCATGGTGACATTTCTTTCAGTTTGTTGCTCTATTATGATCAATGATAGTGGTAGTTATTTAGAGAAATCCGAATATTAATATATTTCTATACAAGATATTTTTTAACATAACCTTGAATTTCATCTACTATATGCTAATGCAATTTTCCATATGTGTGAGAATTAATTATTAATTAATTTCAAATCCTGAGCGAGCCCCTCACCTTTTTTGGTTGAAGGCACCTTTTTAGAATACATAATTGATTGTCTTTCCAGTACTTTTTTATGCTATCAATAAAGGAATAGTTTTTAAACTATCTGAATATAATACTTCTTTGATCCTTACGTGACCAATTGTCATCGGATAAGTGTGGTGTACCCTAAATAAACCTCTTATGGTATACAGCCTCCACAATGTCTACCATTATCAACTATAACCGCCACACCATCCGCCTTTATGAACCACTGCCTATACCATGGCTGTCCTCTCTAATTTTCCATGACACTTTTGTATATCTCTATACTGTTCCCCCGCCATGCTAAGCCCTCTCTATATTGTGCCCCCATTTATTATTATTATTTATATTATTATTATTATTTATTTATATAGCGCCATTGATTCCATGGTGCTGTACATAAGTATGCTATCCCCTCGCCATATCCATTCTGTGTCCCCTCTTCACACTATGCCCTCATATTGCCCACCACTCTGCCCTCTACAAACTGTAATCACTCCTCACACTGTCCCCCTACACAGTATTATGGTCATCACAGCCGCCGATATGGTATGATAGCCACAATAAGCCACCAATATATAGTATGTTCACCACCACAACCCCCATATATAGTATGATGTTCACCACAGCCCCCCATAAATAGTATGAAGTCCAAAACAGTTCCCCATGTATACTATGATGGCTTCCACAGCACCCCATACAGTATTATGGCCCACAAACAGCACCTCAAAAAGTATGATATTCACCAAACCCCCCTATTCTGTATGGTCACCACAGCACCCAGTATAATGTCCTCCACAGCCCCATATAGAGTATGGTCACCACAGCTCCTCATATACTTTGCTGTCCCTTGCACAGCCCCTCATTTGCTGCCCCCAGAACAGCCCCTCATTTGCTGTCCCATCCACAGTCCCTCATTTCATGGCCCCCTGCACAGTCCCTCATTTCATGTCCCCCTGCACAGCCTCTCATTTTATGCCCCTGCACAGCCCCTCATTTTATGCCTCCCCACACAGCCCCTCATTTTATGCCCCACCTGCACAACCTCTGATCTAATGGCCCATGCACAGCCCCTTATTTTATGACCCCCTGTACAGCCTCCCATTATAGGCCCCCCTGCACAGCCCCTGATTTTATGCCCCCCTGTACAGCCCCTCATCTTATGCCCCCCTGCACCGCATCTCTTTTTATGCCCTCTCCTGCACAGCCCCTCATTATATGCCCACTGAACAGCCCCTCAGATTATGCCCCCCTGCACAGACTCTCATTTCATGCCCCTCCTCATGTACAGCCCCTCATTTAATTGTCAAGTAATATAATAAAAAAGGGTTATACTCACCTAATCCAGATTCTCGTCCACCGTTTCTTCTGTGCAGCAGTGGGCGCTGGACGGTGCAATGATGACACTGCTTTATGCCATTCTATGTGCCCTGCATGCGCCTTCTCCAACAAGGAGCAGGCCAGAAGTAGCCTGCATCTTTCTGGAGATCCTGACGGAGCAAGGGAGATAACAGCTTCTCTGCTTTTGTGCTGGTCGCTGATCACAGCAATTGTATTCGCATCTGATAGACGTGGGTACAATTGAGTGTGGGTAAGGAGCGACGGACAGGGTGCAGGCAGAGAGAGGGGTGAGCTGTGTCAGTGACTGACACTGCTCCTCTGTGAGCCTGCGCCCCGGCCGTCACTGAGCTGAATGCCTGTGGCTGGAGGAAGGTGTCTGGCGGCCTCAGATATTCAGCAATTTTTATTTTCAAGGTGCACCCCAGTCGGGTAGGCAAGAGGTAGCGCCCCAGGCAAGTGCTTACCCTGCCTACCCCTTGTTCTGGCCCTGCCCTCTGGATTATCATACCCTGTACAGTGGTGGTCAGTACTTGGTCCATCACAGATTATGGTTCCCAGTAGAGCACAATTTGCACGGCTCAGTCGTTTTCCATTTCCAGAGTCACTGGATAAATCTCTCTATTCTGTAGAGTGTAATCTCTTTTGGTCAACATGGTTCTCTCAATCACTCTCTCCTCTCCCCATATTATCCAAGCAATTACAAGCTTTCCAGTATTGAGATTCGTACAAATTTATTTGTCACAATTTCAAATGTATTTTCAGGGGAAGGGGGTCAAATTGCGCGAAGTCGGTGAATTTGAGTTTCAAAAAAGATTGGCTCATCTCTAGTTGTAGGGCATATGCAGACATAAGTGTATATGTGGCGCCCTGCTGCGCATTGGTGCCACAGAACCCAGAAGGGTGCATGGATGGACTTCTCCACAAGAGGCCCTCACACATTCACACACTTCCACCCTACCACCTCAGACCAGCAGAGGGAGCCCGTTAGGGATATATATAGGGAGGGTAGAGCCAGGCAGCTCAGTTTAGAGATTAGTTCCTGCTTAGAGACAGAGAGGAACACAGCTTAGAGTTGAGCAGAGAGCGTGCTGATGCTCAGAGAGCAGTGAAGAGGCAGCAAGCTGGCTGCTGTGCTTAGGCGAGCCAAGGCCTACAGCATGTGTGAAGGCCTAGTGAGGGCCTTGAGTGGGCTGAAGGTGAAAGGAGAAGGAAGAAGTAGTGAGGGGGCAGAGGAGAATACCAGGCTCACCCCAATTTATATACGGGACACCGGGTCCGCGCCTACAGGGACCCTTTACACCCAGTAGGAACCACCGGAACCCCTGGAGGACTACAGGTCCCAGGTTCACCAAACGCTGACTACAGTACCAGGGCTAGGAATCACAGAGGTCCCAGCATCCAGGGAGAGTGATCTCCAAAGAGAAGGCCCTAACACCAGGTCAGCCGGTGCAAAGAGAGACAGTAACCAAGCTAGGCCTAGCTCCAGGCAGGTCAGAAGCTTAACAAGTAAAGCAAGGATCAGGAGGCCCTATACCTGCTCACTGGGGAGAGTCCAAAAGTGTGCCCTTCGCCTGGAGTACCCCGGACCGTGCCTGCAACATCACCAGTAAAGGTACTGAAGCTTACCCCTGTGTGAGTGTCCTTCTTTCCTCCGAGACCGTCCTGCCATCTCTCCCCTGCACCACCATCCATTACACCCCTACGCTGCCCTGAGGCCCGCTCCACCTGTGGGGAGCCGTTCTAACCAAGCTGCCCAAACACCAGCCTCAGAGGACTGCTCTACAGCGGCGGCCCCCTTTAGCCGCATTCCAATGGTGGCGTCACGAACACTTAAATCCCTTATAAATATTCTCCTTTTTACTGACCGCCCTGGGTCACGGACTGGGCCAGCTACCGTGATATCCCCCAGCAACCAGAGGCCCGGCTGCCGAGTACCCCATGGCCCAGGCGTCATATACATGGTTGCTAATTACAAACAAGCCAGCCTTGTATAATATAATGTTGTAGTCAGGGATGTACAGACCAAAAGTTTGGACACACCTTCTCATTTAAAGATTTTTCTGTATTTTCATGGCGATGAAAATTGTACATTCACATTGAAGGCATCAAAAGTCTGAATTAACACATGTGGAATTATATGCTTAACAAAAAAGTGTGAAACAACTGAAAATATGTCTTATATTCTAGGTTCTTCAGAGTAGCCACCTTTTGCTTTGATGACTGCGTTGAACACTCTTGGTTAAGTATATAATTCCACATCTGTTAATTCATAGTTTTGATGCCTTCAGTGTGAATGTACAATCTTTAAATGAGAAGGTGTGTCCAAACTTTTGGTCTGTACTGTACATAGAAATCATGGGGTCCCATAGCAGAAGCTTTAATTGGGGCCCTCCGCCACAAAAAATAAATAAATATTTGTCTGTGTCACAGAAGAGCAGATCTCACAACTTTCCAGCCTTTACATAGCAATTTTCCTCCTGCTGAAGTCCTAGATTCCTCTTTCATTGCCTCCATAAAGTATGATGCCAATAAAAGTGCCCCCAAGCACAGTATGAAACTCCCATGGTGCATTCCTCCACATTATCCTCCACATGCACTTTATAATGACCCTATTGTACCCCACTTCAACTCTCAAGGCAAAGTATGGTGACCCCAACACAGTATTATCCCCCAACTATGACTCCCACACGGCCCTGTATACAGCATAATGGGCTTACATACAGTATAATGGCACGCACTAGCCCTTCAAACAGTATAATGGCCCCTACACAGCCCTCCAAACAGTATGATGGACCCCACACAAACCTTCACACTGTATAATTGCTTTCATACAGTATAATGGCCCCCCACATAGCCCTCAAAATATTATAATGGCCCCCCATAATCCTCCATATAGTATAATGAACTTCCCATGGTCCTCCATAGAAAATAATCCACTCCCCATAGACCGCCATACAGTATAATGCACTGCCCATAGTCCTCCATATAGTATAATGGACCCCATAGTCCTCCATACAGTATAATCCTCTCCAAATAGTCCTCCATAGAATATAATTCACTCTCCATAGTCCTCTATACAGTATAATGCACTCCCCATAATCCTCCATACAGTATAATGCACTCCCAATATTCCTCCATAGAATATAATGCACTCCACATAGTCTAGCCTAGAATATAATGCACTCCCCCCTAGTCCACCATAGAATATAATGCACTCCCCATAGTCCTCCATAGGGTAAAATTCAGCCCCATATAGTATAATGCACCCACAGTGCTGCAGTATTATGGGCACCACGTTCTCACTGATTTTAAAATACCATATATTCTAAATAAGCTGACCCGAGTATAAGCCGAGGTACCTAATTTTACCACAAAAAACTGGGAAAACGTATTGACTCGAGTATAAGCCTAGGGTGGGAAATGCAGCAGCTATTGGTAAATTTCCCCATCCTGGTAAACATTGCTCCCTCATCTCCAATCCTGGTATGTATGGCCCTCTCATCCCCAATCCTGGTTTGTATTGCCCCCTCATCCCCAATCCTGGTATGCATGGCCCCCTCATCCCCAATCCTGGTTTGTATTGCCCCCTCATCCTCCAATCCTGGTATGCATGGCCTCCTCATCCCCAAATCCTGGTATGTATGGCCCCATCACTGCACACATAAAAAATAAACACTTATACTCACCTTCCTTCTTCATCTCGCTCCAGCGCTGTGTCCTGTTCTGCTCCAGCAGTTCATGTCAGAATCTGAGCAACACATGACATCACAGCCATGCGCTCTCAGACACTGATGTGAGCTGCCGGCATATTCAGGACTATGGGCGTGGAGAAGAGTTAATATGCATTCTCTTTAGTAGCAGGCATTGTCAGCAGGAGCCGCGGCTCAGCGCTCCTCTGTGTCCGCTACTAAAGAGAATTAATATTCATTCTTCTCCATGCCCATGGCAGTGGAGAAGAGGGAATATTCATTTCCCTTTAGCAGCGGGCACACGTGGAAGCTGCAGCAGCGGCTACTGCGTGTGCCCCGCTCCTCCGCCGTCGCAACCCCACCTCACTATCCACCACTGGAATATGTATATACTCGAGTATATACCCAAGTATAAGCCGAGGTGGGCTTTTTCAGCACAAAAAATGTGCTGAAAAACTCGGCTTATACTTGAGTATATACGGTAAATACAATACTCACCTATCGTTCCCCCGCTGCTTCTGGGCCGCCCCCCGGCTCATGTGCCCCATAGCAGCCGCGTGGCCTGCCGCCATTGGCGGTACGCCACTGGCTGTAGTTATTCCTCTTTCCACCTGCCCTCTAATTTAGCAAATGTATTCCAGCAACTATAAGGAGGCAAATGGGAAGAGGTATCATTGTTAAATCATAGTACACAAGGTTTGCCGTCTGCAGCCATACAGACACAATGCCCTGCCTTAGATTTGGAGACACAACGTGGTATGACATTTTTCAACTAAACTGTCTGTTAAATTGCACAATGTTGTACTTGAGATGCATTAAAGTAATAAATGGTTTTAAGGCTGAATGTAGAATTTAATTCTGTGAGAAAAACTAAGGTTGATATGCTCTGAAACTGAACAATGAATATTTCAGTAAGTGGATTTTACAATAAATAAGAACAGGGACTGTATATAAACTTGCAGTCTTTAGTTCACAACATATTACAAGACATTTTCTTTTGTTGGAATGTGTTGATGTTTCCAAACTATCATCAGAATCATAAACTAAGAAGAAAGGACAAATGGGGTTGTAAATCTTGGTGACATATAATATGCTTGGGTAATACTGCCTCAAAATTGGTGACATTGCCCAGATGTTAAAGGTAAAGGTTTCACAAGACGATAAGTCACTTTCCTATATCAAAACGTCCAAAATGTTAGATAATCCCTCTCCATGGGTGCATATATGGTGCATTGTGCATACATATAAAGCATTCTCCCAAATGCTTTTTTTTACTGTTCATCCAACTATAAGGATACTGAGGGAATAACACAAAGCTTTCCCTAAAGAAATACATCAGTCACATGTGTCACTCTGTGACACTACAAATCACCAAAGGCATTTGGTAAACTTTAACTGCTGTCACATCTGTAAAGGTTACATAGTCTGCTGAAATACAAATCGATTACTGTACAGAATTGTGCAATAAACCATCTCTTTTAACTCTTTATTTGCTGTACTTTGTTTTACTGTATTGCTTACACAAATGTTAGAAATTATGTACATCATGATTTTTATTCCAAAAAGATTTTTATTACATGACAGTTATTATATATATATATATAAATATATATATATAAATTTGTAGCAAATGTTACTAAATCCTTTTAACCTGGAGGATTGAAACAATTTGTGATTTGGATAGTGTGAATCACCCCAAAAAATGATCTTTGACATTTTATACATTTCAGAACATTACATCAGCCAAAGAAAGCTCACATGATCTCAGGCTGGGGCGTGTGGGTTTCTCCATAATACAGGTTGGGCCATTTATATGGATACACCTAAATTAAATGGGAATGGTTGGTGATATCAACTTCCTGTTTGTGGCACATTAGTATATGGGAGGAGGAAAATTTTTCCAGATGGGTGGTGACCTTGGCGGCCATTTTGAAGTTGGCCATTTTGGATCCAACTTTATTTTTTTCAATGGGATATGGGTCATGTGACACATCAAACTTATTGAGAATTTCATAAGAAAAACAATGGTGTGCTTGGTTTTAACGTAACTTTATTCTTTCGTGAGTTATTTACAAGTTTATGACAACGTATAAAATGTGTTCAAAGTGCTGCCCATTGTGTTGGATTGTCAATGCAACCCTCTTCTCCCACTCTTGACACACTGATAGCAACATCGCAGAAGAAATGCTAGCACAGGCTTCCAGTATCCGTTGTTTCATAAGTGATCCTTGGCGCATGCGAAGATGCCTCCCGCCATGCACCTGTCGTTGCAGACTCGCAACAATCACTGTCCACGTCCTGGTCCCAGTGCAGCGTTCAGTTGTCCCTACCCCATTCCTTGGAATGCAAGCGCAAGTATGAAGCCAGCCACCCACCCTCCCACAGGCTGCAATACTATACGGCCAAAGTTTTGACAGCTGTTTGCACTTGAAATTTGGCCTTTTAGGCTCAAGGAGACAGAAGCTGTCCACAATCTTATGGCAGCGGCGACCGGGTATCCATACGCGGTCCCCAGCCGCCACTATTTTTCCCGGTATCGTCTCCACCTTCCACAAGCACGGGTCCCACAACATTACCCGTGCCCTCCCCAGTGCACTCACTGGGAAGGACCACCTAACCAAAAACACGTGGACAGGTGAATGTGGCCAGGGACAGTACGGAGCCAGTCCACAGCTGTTTTTGCTGAGCTGTATTTCACCACAGCCATATTCTTTGCTTGGTGGAAGGACTTGGGAAAACATATCTACCCAGCTGTCATTTCTCCCAGGAAGTCCTCTAAAGCTGCTTTCACTTGAAATGTGGCCTTTTAGGCTCGGAGGCGGAAGCTTTTCATAACCTCATGCCAGCGGCGGCAGGGTGTCCATAATCGGTCCCCAGTCCCCACTATTTCTCCCAGTATCGTCTCTGCCTTCCACAAGCACGGGTCCCACAACATTACCAATGCCCTCCCCAGTGCACTTACTGGGAAGGACCCCCTAACCACAAACACGTGGACAGGTGAATGTGGCCAGGGAAAGTACGGAGCCAGTCCACAGCTTTTTTTGCTGAGCTGTATTTCACCACAGCCATATTCTTTGCTTGGCGAAAGGACTTGGGAAACCATATCTACCCAGCTGTCATTTCTCCCAGGAAGTCCTCTAAAGCTGCTTTCACTTGAAATGTGGCCTTTTAGGCTCGTGGAGGCGGAAGCTTTTCATAACCTCATGCCAGCGGCGGCCGAGTGTCTATACTCGGTCCCCAGCCGCCACTATTTCTCCCGGTATCATATCCGCCTTCCACAAGCACAGGTCCCATAACATTACCAGTGCCCTCCCCAGTGCACTTACTGGGAAGGACAGCCTAACCACAAACACGTGGACAGGTGAATGTGGCCAGGGAAAGTACGGAGCCAGCCCACAGCTTTTTATGCTGCGTTGTATTTAGCTCGGTGAAAGGACTGGCATAGAGGGAAACCATATTTACTCCGGCTGTCATTTCTCTGTCACCAGGTTCCGCCCATTGTCACACACGACCATGCCTGGCTGTATGTTCAGCGGTGAGAGCCACAGATCAGGCTGCTGTGTTACAGCTTTCAACAACTCTGCAGTGCTGGGCGGTTTGTCACCTAAGCATTAAGCATGTTATCTTCAGCACAGCCTGTTGCCCCTTGGCCAAAGCAGTGCTGCAGTGCTGTCAGCTTATGACTGATGTGGTCATTTCGGAGATGGAGGAGGAGGTGCAGGAGCTGAACAATGTGATTACATTGAGGTTAAATTGGTGACGCTGTTTTTTATACTAAAGAAAGATCTTATTGTTTTGTTTTTTTTTACATTATTTTTTAAGACAAATGCATTCACCGGGAAATGTCATTTTAACATTTTACAACCTTATCTGGCAATGTTGTGTGTGACACATCACCAGACACATCCTGTTTTATTTATGATGGAGGGACTCTGAAAGTCATAAAGCCTATTTTTATAGGGCCATCAAACGGCCCTTAATATTCTTAAAAGGCCAGCAGTCGGCCCTCGCTATTGTTAGAGAGCCATCAGCAAGCTATGCTTTGTTGTTCCCATTATTAACAAGTGGGTCTCCTATACTGTTATTGCGCATGTGACGTGCCCCCTGGGCCGTGGGGTACCCGGTGCCGGGCCGGTAGATGCCGGGGGATGTCACAGTGGTGGTGACCCGGTCCGTGACCCAGGGCGGTCAATAGAAAGGGGTTATTTACAGGGGATTTATAGTGATTGTATAAAGTTATTGATGCCACCTGTGGAATGTGGCCAGGGGAGCCGCTGCTGCGGAGCAGGTCCTCTGGAGCTGATGTTACTGCAGCAGGGATGGTGTGGCTCTCTACAGGTAGAGCTTAGCTCCAGGGCAGTGTAGATGTTATGGGTTATGCTGGGCGTTGTAGTGCAGGGGCTTATGGTGCACCAATAATCAGTCCACAACTCAATGGCAGTTTCCTCTTATCTTTACTGGTGGTGATTAGACGAGCCGGGACTAGGGTACTGGCTAGAAGTGGGAGTCCGGGCAGCCTAGAAGCAAGTAAAGAATCCTCCTTGCCAGGTGAAGTTGGAGGCCTTCCCTTTTCACAAAACTCTTTGACCCTGCTGCTTGTAGCTGTGCGGTGGCCCTCGTCCCTGAGTTCAACGTTTCTGTGCTCACCCGTATGGCAGGCAGCTCAGGCCTTGCTGGTGCGTCGCTCCCACATGGCAGTGCTGGACCCTGCGGTACTGCTGAGCCTCCGGGCGTCTGATGGGGCCAGGAGACCTGCAGTCTCCTGCCTTCTGGTTTCTACTGCTGGGCCTTCGGTGCCCCACAGCCTCGGACTCCCGTGTCCGGTTCTTCTGTGCTGGTTCTTCTGGGGTGAGCTGCCGCGCAGCTCCAGTCCCCAGCTCCTCTCTCCTCGACGTCCTGACTTCAACTCCTCACACACTAAGTCTAACTAACCCCACCCCCAGATCCCAGTTGCTAAGGGGAGGAACTCCCCTTGCTGGTCTGGAGCCAGGAAAGTGTTGCATGCTTAGTAAAACCTGATTAGGGGACCCCTGCTTGCTTCCAGGCATGGCATCACCTCTTGTGAGGGAGGCAATGCCACTCTGGCAACCGGACCCCTGGGGTGCCACATTTGCAGTGACTGCACCACTAAGAATTTAAAGAATTTAAAGACAGATAGAGCAGGGCCACAGTAACAAGTACGACATGTTCCCATTAGAAAGGAGAGGGTCTGCTATACAGTTATAGGGTATGCAGTGAGTCCAACGGCTGACCAATTTTAGGAAAAACCCCACTAAGAATTTAAAGACAAATAGAGCAGGGCCACAGTAATGACAAATTCCCATTAGAAAGGAGAGGGTCTGCTATACAGTTATAGGGTATGCAGTGAGTCCAACGACTGACCAAATTTTAGGAAAAACCCCACTAAGAATTTAAAGACACATAGAGCAGGGCCACAGTAACGACAAATTCTCATTAGAAAGGAGAGGGTCTCCCATCGTGTTGGCCTATGCAGTGAATGCAAGGGCTGCAAAAAATTGGGAGGCACTCCAATGCCCCTTGGAAGAGACTTAGAGGGCCTCATAAAAAATGTTCCCATTAGAAAGGAGCGGGTCTCCTATACTTGGAATGCCCAAGCACTAAGTGTATGGGCTGACAAACATTTAATCCTGGAGGGTATACATGAACATACTGTATAATTTTTTTTTATTTTTACGGGCATCATAAACATCCTTTAAAAAAATTATGTGGGTGTTGCATCACGGACCACTGTCACCCTGATGATATGGTGGTGGAGGATGAGGATGAGTAGAAGGAGGAGGACATGAGCAAATAGCCAAAATCAGGAAGCGTATACCCATGTGTGGTTGTGAAGACGTGCATGAGAATACACCTCCCAAAAAAAGACACTGGATTTGAGTTTATGTTACGCTGCTATCATTCGGTGGTGTTGAGAAGTCTGGCCCAATCCAGCCCTTGTTCATTTTTATAAGAGGCAGCCTGTCAGCATTTTTAGTTGACTTGCGGATGCGCTTATCAGTTATAATTCCACCAGCAGCACTAAAAACCCGCTCTGATAAAACGCTAGCGGCAGGGCAGCCCAGGATCTGCAAGGAGTAGAGAGCCAGTTCATTCCACATATCCAGCTTGGATACCCAATAATTAAAAGCCACAGAGGAATCACGGAGGATGTTGATACAGTCGGCAAGGTACTCTTTCAGCATCTTCCCAAACTTTGCACTCCTTGTGAGAGTACCCCGCACCTCAGGGCCTGTGCGATGGGAGGGTCTGAGAAAACTCTCCTAGATCTTTGACAGTGTTCCCCTGCCTCTGCTGGATTGCACTTGTGTCTCTCTCGCCTGTACTCCTTGGTTGTCCAATGAACTGTGAACTCTACCGCCAGCGTTTTCAGATGGGAATTTTTTTAATAATTCCGCAACAAGGGCCTTCTGGTACTGCCCCATTTTTGTAGACCTGTCTGCCTCAGGAATAAATATATATATATATATAAAGTTCTCCTTGTAGCATGGGTCTAGAAATGTCACCAACCAGTAATGACTGTCACTCAAAATTTTGAGAACGCGAGGGTCATGGGAAAGGCAGCGTAACATAAACTCAGCCATGCGTGCCAGACTGCTAACAGGCAAGACTTCCGTGTCCTCACCAAGAGGATGACTGACCATGCTCTCCTCCTCCACCTCCTCTCTGTCCTCTGGCCATCCACACTCAACAGACGGTATGACAGTTGTGCAGGTAGTACAATCTATAGCGCATGAAACTAGCTCCTGTTCTTCCTCCTCCTCCTCTTCCTCATTGTCACCCAATCCACGTTGGGATGAGATGAGGCTGGGCTGTGTGTAATCAACCTGTATGGTTCCTTGCTCCATCTCATCGTGCTCCGCCTGCAATGCATCCTCTTTGATTGTGAGCAGAGAGCGTTTCAGAAGACAGAGAAGCGGGATGGTGACGCTAATTTTGGCTTCATCGCCACTCACCATCTTGGTGGAGTCCTCAAAGTTTTGGAGGATGATACATATGTCTCACATCCATGTCCACTCCTGAGGTCTTATGTGTGGAGTCTGAACTGAATACTGACGGCCTTGTTGATGCTGGTACTCAACAACTGCCCTTGTCTGCTCTCAAATCCTTACCAACATCTGCTGTGTAGAGTTCCAACACGTGGGGACATCACATACCAGTCTGTGAGACGAAAGCTGCAAACACTGCTGAAACACGGCAAGGGGGCGGAAGCTGTAGGTGACTTTCTAAAATGGGCACACAGTATGCATACTTTAACAAGCAGATCCGGAAGCTCCGGGTAGGATTTGAGAAACCGCTGAACCATGAGGTTAAGCACATGGGCCAGGTATGGTACGTATGTGACGTCGCCCCACCTCAGAGCCGCCACCAGGTTCCGGCCATTGTCACACATGACCATGCCTGGCTGTAGATTCAGTGGTGTGAGCCACAGATCTGCCTGCTCTTTCAGAGCTGTCCACAACTCTTCAGCATTGTGCGGTTAGTCACCTAAGCATATTAGCTTCAGCACAGCCTGTTGACCCTTGGCCGAGGCAGTGCTGCAGTGCTTCCAGCTTCTGACTGATGTGGTAATTTCTCAGATGGAGGCTGAAGAGGAGGAGGAGGCTGAGGAGGATGAGGTGCAGGAGCTGTAGACTGTAGGGGCAACCCTGATTGACCTAGGGCCCGCAATCCTCGGCATCGGGAGGATGTGCTCCGTCCCAAGGTCCGACTGGGTCCCCGCTTCCACTATGTTAACCCAGTGTGCCGTCAACGAGATGTACTGTCCCTTCCCACAAGCACTTGTCCACGTGTCCGTGGTTAGGTGGGCTTTCCCGATAACTGCGTTGTTGAGGGCGCGGCTAATGTTTTGGGACACGTGCTTGTGTAATGCGAGGATGGCACACCGGGAGAAATAATGGCGGCTGGGGACCGAGTACCGAGGGACGGCCGCTGCCATCAGGTTGTGGAATGCTTTTGTCTCCACGAGCCTAAAAGGCAACATTTTGAGCGCAAGCAGTCGTGCAATGTGGGAATTTAGTACTGTGGCCTGTGGGGCGTTGGCTGCGTATTTGCGCTTGCTTTCCCAGGACTGGGGTATGGACAACTGAACGCTGCACTGTGACAAGGACGTGGACATGCTTCCTCATGCTGCTACTTGAGAGTGTGCAATGACAGGTGCAGGGCAGGAGGTATCTTCGCATGCACAATGGACAGGGGATTGGCTTGCATGCACAACACTGGAAGAAGTAATGTTGCCACCCGCAGACTCTGTTCCTGGACCCTGGGGTTTGGCCCACAAAGTCGGGTGCTTTGCTGCCATGTGCCTGATCATGCTTGTGGTGGTTAGACTGTTCGTTTTGCCACCCCTGCTGATGCTGGCCTTGCAGGTGGTGCAAATGGCCTTTTTGAGGTTATCGACAGAGTCTTTAAAAAACAACCAGACTCGGGAAGACCTAACTGTTGTTCTGGCAACTTCCTTCTTGCTGGTGTTATGGGGAACGGTTGCCTGCCTTCTTTCTGCGACCACCACACTGCTTCTTCCTGCCTGTTGGAATGCTCTGCCTCCCTCCCCCTGTGTGCTGCTGTCCTCGTTCTGCATGTCCTTCTGCCAGGTTGGGTCAGTTACTACATCATCCACCAACTCGTCTTCCACTTCCGCACTCTGGTCCTCCTCCTGACTTTCTGGCAATTGTGTCTCATCATCGTCCCCCGCTTGGGACACTTTCCCAACATCGCCTTCGTGTGATCGTGGCTGCTCAAATATTTTGGCATCGATACATGTGATCTCCTCTTGCCCCACTTCAAGTGGACCACGTGAGAGGCCCAAATTTATAAATGGGAAAGTGAACAGCTCAACAGAGTGTCCAAGTGTGGGATCAGTTGTCTCTGGGCACTCGGCATGGTGGGAGGAAGGAGGTTCAGGGTGAGAAATATGCGGTCCAGACTCACAGCTACTGAGACTTGACCGTGTGGAAGACAAGGTGGTGGTGGTGGTGGCTAAGTGACTGGAAGCATTATCTGCTATCCAACCAATAACCTTTTGACACTGCTCTGTTTTCAATAGTGGTGTTCTGCAGTCCCCTATTAATTGGGACAGGAAGGTTGAGCGAGAAGATTTGGGTGTTTGCTGTGGCACAATTTCAGCTTGCCCACAGCCTTGGCCTCTGCATGCACCGTCATCACCATCACGTCCAGTTCCCCGTCCCTTGCCATGTGCATTGCCCATTTTAAATGGAGGACAATATCTTCCACGCTCACAACAAATGACTGAATTTGGAGCGAACTTGTATGTGATCCGTGTGACGGACAAACCACAGTTTTAAATACCTGGCTTGTAGGTAACTATTTTGAACAGCAAACTGGTGTCAATTGCTTCACTGACACACTGAAACAAATTTTTAATGGAGGCCAGAAATGGCAGTATTTTCTGAAAACGTATATGTGATCCGTGTAACGGAGAAAACACAGTTTTAGATACCTGACCTGTAGTTAACTATTTTGAACAGCAAACCGGAGTCAAAAACTTTTCTGACACACTGAAAAAAAAATATAATGGAGGCCAGAAATGGCAGTATTTTCTGAAAACGTATATGTGATCCGTGTGACAGAGAAAACAGTTTTACATACCTGGCCTGTAGGTAACTATTTTGAACAGCAATTTGGTGTCAATTGCTTCACTGACACACTGAAACAAATTTTTAATGGAGGCCAGAAATGTCAGTATTTTCTGAAAACGTATATGTGATCCGTGTGACGGAAAAAAAAACAGTTTTAAATGCCTGGCCTGTAGGTAACTATTTTGAACAGCAAACCGGTGTCAAAAACTTTGCTGACACACTGAAATTTTTTTTTATTGGAGGCCAGAAATGGCAGTAATTTCTGAAAACATATATGTGATCCGTGTGACGGAGAAAACACAGTTTTAAATACCTGGCCTGTAGGTAACTATTTTGAACAGCAAACCGGTGTCAAAAACTTTGCTGACACAATGAAAATTTTTTTTTATGGATACCAGAAAAGGCAGTATTCTCTGAAAACGTATATGTGATCCGTGTGACAGAGAAAACACAGTTTTAAATGCCTGGCCTGTAGGTAACTATTTTGAACAGCAATCTGGTGTCAATTGTTTCACTGACACACTGCAACAAATTTTTCATGAAGATCTGATATGGCAGTATTTTCTGAAAACGTATATGTGATCTGTGTGACGGAGAAAACACAGTTTTAAATACCAGGCCTGTAGGTAGCTATTTTGAACAGCAATCTGGTGTCAATTGCTTCACTGACACACTGAAACTAATTTTTAATGGAGGTGAGAAATGGTAGTATTTTCTGAAAACGTATATGTGATCTGTGTGACGGAGAAAACACAGTTTTAAATGCCTGGCCTGTAGGTAACTATTTTGAACGGCAATCTGGTGTCATTTGCTTCACTGACACACTGCAACAAACTTTTGATGAATATCCGAAATGGCAGTATTTTCTGAAAAAGTATATGTGATCCGTGTGACGGAGAAAACACAGTTTTAGATACCTGGCCTGTAGGTAACTATTTTGAACAGCAAACCGGTGTCAAAAACTTTGCTGACACACTGAAAAAAAAAATTAATGGAGGCCAGAAATGGCAGTATTTTCTGAAAACGTCTATGTGAACCGTGTGACGGAGAAAACACAATTTTAAATATCTGGCCTGTAGATAACTATTTTGAACAGCAATCTGGTGTCAATTGCTTCACTGACACACTGCAACAAATTTTTAATGGAGGCCAGAAATGGCAGAATTTTCTGAAAACGTATATGGGATCCGTGTGACGGAGAAAACACAGTTTTAAATGCCTGGCCTGTAGGTAACTCTTTTGAACAGCACACCGGTGTCAAAAACTTCGCTGACACACTAAAAAAAAAAATTAATGGAGGCCAAAAATGGCAGTATTTTCTGAAAACGTCTATGTGAACCGTGTGATGGAGAAAACACAATTTTAAATATCTGGCCTGTAGATAACTATTTTGAACAGCAATCTGGTGTCAATTGCTTCACTGACACACTGCAACAAATTTTTAATGGAGGCCAGAAATGGCAGTATTTTCTGAAAACGTATATGTGATCCGTGTGACAGAGACAACACAGCTTTAAATACCTTGCCTGTAGGTAACTATTTTGAATAGCAATCTGGTGTCAATTGCTTCACTGACACACTGCAACAAATTTTTAATGAAGATCCAAAATGGCAGTATTTTCTGAAAACGCATATGTGATCCGTGTGACGGAGAAAACACAGTTTTAAATATCTGGCCTGTAGGTAACTATTTTGAACAGCAATCTGGTGTCATTTGCTTCACTGACACACTGCAACAAATTTTTAATGGAGGCCAGAAATGGCAGAATTTTCTGAAAACGTATATGGGATCCGTGTGACGGAGAAAACACAGTTTTAAATACCTGGCCCGTAGGTAACTATTTTGAACAGCAATCTGGTGTCATTTGCTTCACTGGCACACTGCAATAAATTTTTAATGGAGGCCAGAAATGGCAGTATATTCTGAAAACATATATGGGATCCGTGTGATGGAGAAAACACAGTTTTAAATACCTGGCCTGTAGGTAACTATTTAGAACAGCAATCTGGTGTCAATTGCTTCACTGACACACTGAAAAACTTTGCTTACACACTGAAAAAAAAATTTAATGGAGGCCAGAAATGGCAGAATTTTCTGAAAACGTATATGTGATCCATGTGAAAGAGAAAACATAGTTTTAAATAGCTGGATTTTTAGCGTTGCAATTTGGAAAGGACCTGGCTGTATTCTGCAGTGCCAACAAGCAAATGGCACAGAAAAACGGTGTTCTCTGGATTGCTTTTTAAGCAAATAATGAGGATTAAGATCCAAAAAAATTATTCCTGACCCCTGAGACCTGGGCCTTTGTCTAGACATATATAACAGCAGCAGAAGGCAAAACTGGAATGGAGCCTCTTGTGCCATATGCACTGCAGTCTGCTGTACACACTGCCTGCCTGCCTATATACACTGCCTGCCTGATATCTCTGCAGATGAATTAGTCCTCAGAATGACTGTTTGTTGAGATGGATATGTGTCTCCAATATGGTTTGGTACACCTACACTAACTAGAAACAAGCAAATCTCTCCCTAGCTCAGCAGCTGCTCTCCCTACACTGTCTGATTCCGGAGTGACTGTGACGAGCATGGCAGCGCCCAGTCTGATATAGACCTGATGACGCTGTGCAGCCAGCCAATCACTGTAATGCCACAACCATCATGGCTACGGCATTATAGTGAGTGACAGGCAATCCCTGCATGTTCATTGGCTATCTAAAGAGCGCCAAACATGCAGGGAAGAGACCTGAGCTCCCGCCGAGCAACCCCGGAAATACTCGGTGAGCGACGAGCATGTCAAGCAGTGAGATGCTTGGGCGAGCACCGAGCAGTAGTGAACATGCTCACTCATCACTAGTAGTCTCTCATGAGCTGGCGCCTGTGCTCAAAGTAAAAAAAAAAAAGTTAAAATGAATAAATAAATATTGAAATAAAAATAAAAAACACATTATCCTCACCTACACCTTATCCCCAATGCCCTTGTCCCCTGTAAGAAATAAAAAATAAAAAGCACCATACACTCACCTTAATGCCTAATCCCCGATGCCTATGTCACCTGTAAAAAAGAAAAAATAATAAATCACTATATCCCTCACCTGTCCGCCATAATCCTGGTAATCCAGATTGTCCCACGATGATCGGATCATTAATAGAACATTCACATCGGTAGACTGCTCTATCCTGCTGCCGGCTATACACTGACAGGAGCGTAATCGCTCCCTCAGTATATAGCTGTCACGGGTGTGTCAGAAGTGACAGTCAGTCGCCCTTCAGTTGGTTGCAGAAGATTTCTTCATTTGGCATTGCAGACACCTTCTTAGCTGTTTCACTCTAGGACCCAGTGGCTACCTCCCTCAGACTAATTGACACCCAGGCTGGGTGTTTAATTACTGGCTGTTGCTAGAGGGGGGTGCTGGTGATATTCACATGACCACTTGTGAAGGCTTGGAGTAAGTGCAGTTCTTACTTCCTCTCTGGTGCTAAGAGGACATATGTGCCATCTCTATGAAGTCAACTCAAGTTAAGCTACTTCCCCCATGTCTGTCTCCCCTTGTTGTCTTTAGTTGTCAGTGGGGATCAACTAGCGCTCATTCCCCCCTTCCCTATCCAGGGCCAAGTGCTAGGGAAATACAGGGATAGGTTCCTGTGCGGCGATTGGTGAGGAAACAATATAGGGATGGTAGGGGAGACAGGGTGATTGCAGGTCTCCATTTCCCCCTAGAAGGTCTCCATTTCCCCCTTTCCATAGTGTCTGGGCTCCCTTCCCCTCATCCCTTCATGTCGAACTTTGTGTTTCATACGCTGTGCGTGACAATAACACTGAGCTGCAGTGAGAGCGGTCACACGAGTTCATCAGCTGGTGAACTCCTGTGACCTTATTTACGACACCACCGCTGAATAAGAATTTTCTCACGCAGCGGCAGTGCAGTAAGTGAGATTACAGGAGCTGATCAGCTGATGAATTCCTGTGACCTCTCTCATGGCAGCTCTGCGCTATACACTGATGCAGGAGCGATTACACTGCTTTGTCAGTGTGTAGCCAGCTGTCGTGTAGAGCAGTCACATCTCCTGATGTGATTGTTCTACAAGTGAGATCTGTGTGGGACACTGTGGATTATTTCAACACGTCGGACAAGTGAGGGATATGGTTGTTTCTAATTTTTTACTTTTTACAGGAGACCAGGGCTTCAATGGAATGGGTGTTAAGTGAGTATAACTATCTATATATCCATCTATCCCTCTATCTATCAATATATCTATCCATATATCTATCTATCTATCTAGTTCTACCTATCTATATCTATCTATCTATCCATATATCTTTCTATCCATATCTATCTATCTATCTATCTATTCTTTCTGGCTGTGTCTTTATTTCATAAATTTTCTCATGGGGTTAGTAATAAGGGTGTCTTAAAGACGCCTCTCCATTACTAAAATGGGCTTCATGTCAGCTGCCAATACAAGGCTGACATGAACCCCAAACCTATTACCCCACTTGCCACTGCATCAGGACAAGTGGGAAGAGCGAGGCTAAGCATCAGAATTGGCGCATCTTATTGCAGGCAGTCTGTAAATGTGGCAAATTAGTATTGTGGCCTGTGGGTGGGTGGCTGCTTTTTTGTGCTTGCATTCCAAGGACTGGGGTAGTGACAACTGAAGACTTAACAGTTGGACTGGCAACTTCCCTTGTGTCGGTGTTTTGGGGAACAGTTGCCTGCCTTGTGTCTGTGGCCAACACACTGCTTCTTCCTGTCTGTTGTGGTGCTACAGATTCCTCCCCCTCTGCGCTGCTATCCTCGCTATGCATGTTACTTTCCCAGGTTGGGTCAGTGACTTCATCATCCACCACCTCGTCTTCCACGTACGCACCCTGGTCCTCCCCCTGACTTTCTGGCAATTGCGTCTCATCATCATCCACCTCTTGAGACAGTAATTGGAGTTTCCCACCGTAGCCTTCTTGTGATCGTGGCTGCTCAAATATTTGGGCATTGATACATGTGATCTCCTCATGTCCCGCTTGAAGCTGCCAGGGTGAGGGGCCAGAATCTAAAAATTGAAATGTGAACAGCTCTTCGGAGTGTCCAAGTGTGGGATCACTTGTCGCCGGGCACTTGGCATGGTGAGAGGAAGGAGGATCAGGGTGAGGAACTGACTGGAAGCATTATCTGCTGTCCACCAATAACCTTTTCATACTGGTCTGGCTTCAAGAGTGGTGTTCTGCGCCCCCCTAGAAAGTGGGACAGGAAGCTAGGTCGACATGATGTGGGTATTTGTTGTTCTCCCACAGCAGGCACAGTTTCACCTTGCCCACAGCCTCGGCCTCTGCGTGCAACATTAGCATCACATCCACTTCCCTGTCCCTTACCACACACCTTGTCCTTTTAAAAAAGAGTGTAATATTTGGCAGCTTCCCAAAAATGTCAGGATTATTACCTCAGTAATATTTGATGACCAAGTTTCTCTGCAGTAGCGGTATAGCGATGCTATTGGTCAGCGGCCAAGTCTGCATATGTTTTGAATGCACAACTGGCACACTTTAAATGGAGTATAATATTTGTCAGCTTCCAAAAAATTTCAGGATTATTACTGCAGTAATATATGATCACCTCTGATGAACAAGTTTGTCTGCAATAGCGATAGACCGATGCTATTGGTCAGCGGCCAAGTCTGGATATGTTTTGAATGCACAACTGGCACACTTTAAATGGAGTATAGTATTTGACAGCTACCAAAAAATTTCAGGATTATTACTGCAGTAATATTTGAGCACCTCTGATGATGGACAGGTTTCTTTGCTTGTACTATACAGCAATGCTATTCAAATCAACCAAATCTGGCTGTATGCTGTTAACAAGCAAATGGACCATTATAAATTATGTATTATATTGCTTTTCACAAAAATTATCAGGATTAAGAGCAAAAAGAACATTATTAGCCCTGATATCTAGGGCTATTGATATGAGTTCCAGCAGCAGAAAGAATGTGCAATGAACTCTATTCTGTACTATAATAGGTCTCCAGAAATGCTGTCTTACTATTGCTAACAGCAAAATAAATAATTCATCAGAATGAGCCCTTACAAGGACTGTTAGTGAAGATGAAATAAATAATAGTGATGTGGAAACCCTACCTAAAACAAGCGCCAATTCTCTCCCTCGCTCAGCAGCACTTCTCTCTACTCTGCCTGTTTGATGGGGTAGACTGTGACAAGCATAGTGTCCTGGGTCTTATATAGACCCTGTGATGCTATGTGGCCAGCCAATCACTGTAATGCTACAACCAACATGGCTATTGCATTACAGTGACTGTCAGGCAATCCCTGCATGTTAATTGGCTGCCTAAAAAGCTCCGAACATGGGGGGCGCCTGAGAATGCTCGCTCATTACTAGCGTTAAGGTGAGTATATGGTGTTTTTTTATTTTTTATTTTTTACAGGAGACAAGGGCATCAAGGATTAGGTGTAGGTGAGTATAATGTGTTTTTCATTTTTATTTCAATATTTATTTATTCATTTTCACTTTTTTTTACTTTGAGCACAGGCGCCATCTCATGAGAGAATACTTCTCACATCCAGAGGCGTCTGCTCTTGCTGTTAACAGTGACAGCAGGCATTGGCTGATGGGGGTAGTAGTCTCATCAGCCGGCGCCTGTGATCCGCATTAAGCTTTTTACCGTGGGTCACTGTGACAGCTGCGGGATTATGCTGACATCTGACAGTGTGATCCCTCAGTGCTCTGACCTGCGGTAAATATGTTACCTCCGATCAGAGTCCCTGTTTCCCTCGCTAACACGCAGATGACAGCGTGGGAAACCAGAGATGTTCAGGTCCCCCATTCATATGAATGAGGTCCGGGTTTGGTTACTGTTCTGGTACCTGAACCCGAACTTTTAATAGTTGTTCGACTGAACTCGCTGGACCCGAACATCCATGGGTTCACCCATCTCTAGTGCTGAGGAAGATGAGTGCAGTAGTCTGTGAATAATATAGAGATCGAAATGACAGTGGGAGAGATAGGAGAGATGCCAGCATCAGTATTGGTGTGTTTGAGCAGTGATATAGTGTAGCTGAGCTGGAAACTTGTCCTGCTGTATATAAATTACACATTTTGTTTTTAATTCTTCATGCACTAAAAAGAAGAAAGATAACACAATACTTTTCAAAAAAAAAATCTGAATTCAGTGTCAGTCAGAGAAAGTGTGCTTGTCTTAAGTGAACAAATGTATTAAGGATTGACATTTCTTGTGAAATACTCCTTGCACACATTAAATATTTGGTCAGTTTTTACCTCAGTATTTGTAAGCCAAAGCCAAGATTGGAACAGTCGGAGGAAAAGTATAATAGAAACTCGTGCACCGCTTCTTTCTGCGTTTTTCACCCACTCCTGGTTTTGACTTGCTGATCTAAAATACTGACCAAATACTGAACGTACTGTATGAACGTGGCCTAATTGTGTTTTAAAAATACCAAAGAAAATTAACCAAAATCTATACATTTAATTGCGACTGTGTATTTCACAAAGTGATGTGCGTGTCTCAAACTATTTTTTTGCATCTGTATCTGTTTTACAATTTCTTTTTGGAAAGAAAAGATAATTGTTTTAAAATACATTAGTTTTTTTTAATGCGGACCTTTAACTTTGCATATTTGTTTTTGAACACTTGTTTTTTCTCTTGTCCAATTTGACACTCACACACCACACCAATGCTGCAGTCTGTTACCGCATTTGGCTGTCTGAACGTGTATCTGCATACCTACCTACCTACCCAGCTTTTCTTGTTATGTCCTGTTAGTGAAGAAAAGAGTTGTTATAAAAAAAAATTAATTCCAGACATACTGTATAACTGTGATTGTATTTTTTTATACTTCTATTACTAGTCAAATTTGAGACCCATACATGCCACATGAATCCAGTCGCTAGTAGCCTGTTGCCTTTGCTGTTTTTTGGACATGTAACTGCATACCTAGCATTTATTGGTTTGTCCTTTTTGGGAAGGATTGAGAATTTTGTTAACATTTAGCCATACATGTGTGTTTTTGCACACTTGTTTTACTTATCCAATTTGACACCAGTATACACCACACCGATGCAAAAAACCTAGAGAGATGGAATATAAGTTGGTGTGCATACAGCGTGTAAGCGCATGTTCACACTAGCCAATAAACAAACAAAACCCAAGATAAAAACATAATACGCAAATAACCTGCAGCAAAAAAATAAATAGAAATAGTGCATGAAAATAATATAGGGTGCTTAGTTAGCATAATTTTGATAAAAAAAAAACGTAAAAGCCATTCCACCACGTCAAGGTGACCCTATTCGGGACGGTCCTAACCTCTAGTATTAAAACCTTAGCATTTTTCAAGTGATGTACATGTGAATAAGGGCTGAGAAGGACCAAGACCTGGGTAGTGGATTGCCAAGCATGGGACAATACCACACCAATGCAGCAGCCTGTAGCAGCTGATGGCTTTTTGGACGTGTACCTACATACCTAGTGTTTCTACATATTTCTTGGGAAAAAGATGGGAGGGGAGATAGAATTTTGTTAAAAATAGCAAAAAATATATTAAAATAAATCAAGACATTTAAATATGCACTGAACCTATAAAGAGAAGAACTCTGTTTCAAAGACAGAAACAAAATGATTCAGCTGCAGCTTTTACCTGATGAAGGAACTGTGGAGAAACCACCATGTAACAGATAAATAGATTAAAAATGAAAATAAAAAAGATGGTGATGTATGCTAAGTATGACAGGCAGTTAGCATATTTATAATAATTTATTAAATGAATACAGGGCTATATGTTTTAACATTGAACAAATGGTTCCCTAAAGCTAAGCATGTATCTTAACAGTACAACAGACAGAGTTTAAATAGACAAAAAAGGCTGAAAAAGGGTTACACACTTACATCAATGGGGTCAAAAGTCAGTGCAAATAAATAAAATAAAGATAAAAGTACATGTTGCTAACACATGGTGGTTAATTGGTCATCATGTAATAATGATGTATGGATGCGTACCTACTTACCTAGCATTTATTTTGTCTTTCTTGGGAAGGGGAGATAAATTATAATGTTGTAAAAAAATAACAAAAAGTAAAAAAAACTATGACAAAAAAATATGCCCAGCGCTGAGGGCAGACATAGACAGAATAAGGCCCCTGTGCTAAAACATTATTTTGGCTCTTTGCAGTCTAATACCTCATCATAATGCACAATTTCATCTGCTTTTGAGGTAGTAGTAGACTGGCCCCCTTAGCTCTTCGGCCACTGTGCGGCAGCACAAGTTGCACTAAGAGTATGTCTTCCCCCGCCCAGTGCCATTTCACACAGTGCTGAAGTGAGCATGCAAATAGCGTCAGGTGTCATAACATGGTTAATGCCCTGCAGCAATCAATTTACATGGTCTAAGCAGTCAATCAAGGCGATTATCATGTATAAAAACTAGGTAGTGGCTAAGAAGCACCATTTTATGTTTGTACTGTGTAGGGATACAGCGATGCAAAAATAATTATTTTTTCTATAAAATAGTTTTTATTATGTAAAAGCGACAAAACAAAAAAATTATATAAATGTGGTATTATTGTAATCGTACTGACCCGAAAAATAAAGCTGCCTTATCAATTTTACTACACACGGAATGGCATAAATCCCTCCTCCCAAACAAAAACAATTCATGAATTTCTGGTTTTTGTTCATTCTGCTTCCTAAAGATTGGAATAGAAAGCGATCAAAAAATATCTTGTGCCCAAAAATGGTACCAACAAAAACATCAACTCGTCCTGCAAAAAACAAGCTCTCACATGAGTCTGTCGGCATAAATTTGGAAAAATTATAGCTCTCAAAATATGGCTTTGCAAAAATTAGTTTCTGAAAAAAAAAGCGTCTTTTAGTATGTGACAGCAGCCAAACAGAAAAAAACAATAAAAATCTGGTATTGCTGTAATCGCACCGATCTAAAGAATAAAGTCGTCTAATCACTTATAACGCAAGAGGAACGGCATAAAAAATAAATAAAACCAATTCTTAAAATGCTATTGATTTGTTCATTCTGCCAAAGATAGCAATAAGACTCGGCTCACATTTATCTTGCGCTACTTGCTGAATGCATACACCTGCTTTTCCAAGTAAATCTCTGAAATATGTGATTCAGACGAAACCCCCAACGGAAGATTCCCTATAATGAGGAAGATGGAGGCACTGTTGATGACGTCTGGCCGGTGATGTCCAACTTTTTAGGCGTGCATAAAAATGCAGTTCGCCACAGTTTTGTGCACTTGGGGATACAGCTGAACAGAGGCCAGACGGAGTCCAGAGTAACTCTGCTGCCTCATTTTTGAGAATGGATCCCTCTGGGTTTCATCTGAATCACATCATTTGGATATTTACACTGTGTGCAGAATTATTAGGCAAATGAGTATTTTGATCACATGATACTTTTTATACATGTTGTCCTGCTCCAAGCTGCATAGGCTTGAGAGCCAACTACCAATTAAGTAAATCTGGTGATGTGCATCTCTATAATGAGGAGGGGTGTTGACTAATGACATCAACACCCTATATGTGTGCTTAATTATTAGGCAACTTCCTTTCCTTTGGCAAAATGGGTCAGAAGAGAGATTTGACGGGCTCTGAAAAGCCCAAAATTGTGAGATGTCCTGCAGAGGGATGCAGCAGTCTTGAAATCTCCAAAGTTTTAAAGCGTGATCACCGAACAATCAAGCGTTTCATGGCAAATAGCCAACAGGGTCGCAAGAAGCGTGTTGGCCAAAAAAGGCGCAAAATAACTGCCCATGAATTGCGGAAAATCAAGCCTGAAGCTGCCAAGATGCCAATCGCCACCAGTTTTGCCATATTTCAGAGCTGCAACGTTACTGGAGTATCAAAAAACACAAGGTGTGCGATACTCAGAGACATGGCCAAGGTAAGGAAGGCTGAAAAACGACCACCTTTGAACAAGAAACATAAGATAAAACGTCAAGAATGGGCCAAGAAATATCTTAGGACTGATTTTTCAAAGGTTTTATGGACTGATGAAATGAGAGTGACTCTTGATGGGCCAGATGGATGGGCCAGAGGCTGGATCAGTAAGGGGCAGAGAGCTCCACTCCGATTCAGACGCCAGCAAGGTGGAGGTGGGGTACTAGTATGGTCTGGTATCATCAAAGATGAACTTGTGGGACCTTTTCGGGTTGAGGATGGAGTGAAGCTCAACTCCCAGACCTACTGCCAGTTTCTGGAAGGCAACTTCTTCAAGCAGTGGTACAGGAAGAAGTCGGTATCATTCAAGAAAAACATGATTTTCATGCAGGACAATGCTCCATCACATGCATCCAACTACTCCACAGCGTGGCTGGCCAGTAAAGGTCTAAAAGAAGAAAAAATAATGAAATGGCCACCTTGTTCACCTGATCTGAACCCCATAGAGAACGTGTGGTCCATCATAAAATGTGGGATCTACAATGAGGGAAAACAGTACACCTCTCGGAACAGTGTCTGGGAGGCTGTGGTGGCTGCTGCATGCAATATTGATCGAAAACAGATTAAGCAACTGACAGAATCTATGGATGGAAGGCTGTTGAGTGTCATCATAAAGAAAGGTGGCTATATTGATCACTACGTTTTTTTGTTTTTGTTTTTGCATGTCAGAAATGTTTATTTCTAAATTTTGTGCACTGATATTGGTTTACCTGGTGAAAATAAACAAGTGAGATGGGATTATATTTGGTTTTTACTAAGTTACCTAATAATTCTGCACAGTAATAGTTACCTGCACAAACAGATATCCTCCTAAGATAGCCAAATCTATAAAAAACCCACTCCAACTTCCAAAAATATTAAGCTTGGATATTTATGAGTCTTTTGGGTTGATTGAGAACATAGTTGTTGATCAATAATAAAAATAATCCTCTAAAATACAACTTGCCTAATAATTCTGCACATAGTGTAGATGGAAACACTGATGTACAGTTGAAGCCAGAAGTTTACATACACTATGCAAAAAGACACACATGCATGTTTTTCTCAATATCGGACATGAAATCAGAATAATCTCTCCCATTTTAGGTCAATTAGGATTACCATAATTTTTAATATTTGCCAAAAGCCAGAATAATGAGAGAGAGAATGTTTTAAGGCATTTTTATTACTTACTGCAAAGTCAAAAGTTTACATACATTTCATTAGTATTTGGTACTATTGCCCTTAAACTGAATAACTTGGGTAAAATGTTTGGGATATCCTTCCACAAGCTTCTCACAATAGTTGGTCGGAATTTCGGCCCATTCCTCCTGACAACACTAGTGTAACTGATCCAGGTTTGTAGGTCGCCTTGCTCGCACCTGCCTTTTCAGCTTTGCTCATAAATTTTCAATAGGACTGAGATCAGGGCTTTGTGATGGCCACTCAAAACATTGACTTTGTTATCCTTAAGCCACTTTGTTACCATTTTGGCAGTATGCTTCGGGTCATTGTCCTTTTGAAAGACTCATTTCCGCCCAAGCTTTAACTTCCTGGCTGATGTCTTGAGATGTTGCTTCAGTATTGCCACATAATCTTCTTTTCTCATGATGTCATCTATTTTGTGAAGTGCACCAGTCCCTCCTGCAGCAAAACGACCCCACAACATAATGCTGCCACCCCCATGTTTCACAGTTGGGATGGTGTTCTTAGGCGTCCAAGCTACTCCCTTTTTCCTCCAAACGTAACTATGGTCATTATGCACAAAAAGTTAAATTTTAGTTTCATCAGACCACAGGGCACGTCTCCAAAAATTAAGGTCTTTGTTCCTGTGTGCATTTGCAAGCATTAATGTTTTTTTATGTTTCTTTTGGAGTATTTACTTCTTTCTAGCAGAGTGGCCTTTCAGCCCATGTTGAAACAGTACTCGTTTCACTGTAGATATTGACACAATCTTACAAGCTTCCACCATCATTTCCCCACAAGGTCTTTTGCTTTTGTCCTTGGGTTGATATGCACATGTCAAACCAAAGCACGTTCTTTTCTGAGACACAGAACCCATCTCCTTCTTGAGCGATATGATAGCTGGACATCCCCATCCTGTTTGTACTTGCGTTTAATTGTTTGTACAGATGAACGAGGCACCTTCAGGTATCTTGAAATTGTACCCAAGGATGAGCCAGACTTGTGCAAGTCCATAATTCTCTTCCTGAAATCTTTGCTGATTTCTTTAGACTTTCCCATGATGCTACACAAAGAAGCAGTGTGTTTCAGGTGTGAATAAAAATACATTCACAGTTGTGTCAGAAGCTTCCAAACACATGACATCATCATAAGTGCAGTGCAGAAGTGTTAAGGCATAGTAATCTTAGTGTATGTAAACTTTTGACTTTCCAGTAAGTAATAAAAATGCCTTAAACATTCTCTCTCTTATTATTCTGGCATTTGGCAAATATTAAAAACTATGGTAATCCTAACTGACCGATATTGAGAAAAACATGCATATGTGACTTTTTATATAGTGTATGTAAACTTCTGGTTTCAACTGTAAGTGCTCAGCATAGAGCATGGGATAAATGTGATCCAAAATGTTATATAAAATGTTCCCAATAAAAGCTACAACTCAATCCCCAAAAAAGCAAGTTCCCACTCAGGTCCGTCATCTGTAAATGGAAATATAGGGGGCTCCCACGTTACTGATAGTACAAAGGCTCTGGTAGAATACTATGGCTCCCCATCCCCCAAAATAAATTCAGAGAATTCTGCACTCCCAAATACAAATGCCCCTCTCCTTTCTGAGCACCACACTGCTGTACCTAAACCATAATTAGTGTCCACATATTTGGTATTTCTGTAGCGAAGAAAACCTGCCTAATTTATGGGTGCATGTCTTCAGAATCGTGAGCTAGGCATAATGTATTGGGCACTACAATGTATGGGCACTACAATGTACAGGCACTACAACAGCAGTTTTCCAATATTCACTGAGGAACATCCACTGCTGCTTGTTTCTGAAAAACACCCATGGAGTCAAATCATCAATATGCCTTTAGATAAATTCCCAAAATGGTATAGTTTCCAAAATGGGGTCACTTAAGGGGGTATTCTGTTCTTAAAGCACTTAGGAGCTCTGTATATGGAGTCTGCAAACTATTCTAGGAAAATCTGTGCTCCAAATAGCCATTCCCGCGTCTCGTTGTGTGGCTAAACGGTACTGTAATCATCTGGACGGGGTCTGAGCAACAGCTGAAGACGTTCCATGAACACTTTAATCGATTTCATCCCACGATCAACCTAACACTCAACTACTCCTGTACTGAAATTAACTTTTTGGACACCATCATTAAGCTACAGAACAATGAAATAGAGACATCCTTGTACCGGAAACCAATCGACCGTCCTACATACCTTAAATGGGACAGTTTCCATCCAAAACACATAAAAAACTCTATTGTTTACAGCCAAGCCATCAGATACAATCGGATATGTTCCAACCAGATGGATAGAGACAAACACCTTGATGGCCTCAGAAAGACCTTTTTGAAACAGGGCTACCATCCAAGAACAATTGAGAACCAGATTACAAGAGCCACCAGAATATCAAGGAATCATCTCCTACATTACAAAACCAAACAAGAAAACAACCGGGTGCCTCTAGTAGTCACCTACAATCCAAATCTGGAGGAGCTAAGAAGAGCTGCACGGAAACTACAACCATTACTACAAAAAGATGCCGATTACAATCCATATTTCCAGACCCCCCCACTTCTGTGTTTCAGGCCGCCCCCAAATCTAAGAAGCATCATTGTGAGAAGCTCCCTGTTATCTCCACCAGCTGCAGGTACCTTTCCTTGCAACCAGAAAAAATGTAAAACCTGTCCGTTTATAACGACCACAGACAAGATAAAGATTCCCAATTCACATCAGGACTATAAGATCCCAGGTACGTTCAGCTGTATCACATCTAATGTAGTGTACTTAATTATATGTACCAAATGTCCAGCTGGGAGTCTTTATGTAGGGGAGACAGGGCAAAAACTTAGAACAAGGATGAATCATCATCGCCACACAATAAAAGAAAAAAGAATAGATCTGCCTGTAGCCAAGCATTTTTGTTCCCTTGATCACAGCATATAAGATATGCAATTACTGGTATTAAAAGGTAACTTCAAATCTCAAACAGAAAGAAGAATTTCAGAATATAAACTGATGATGACCTTTAACACTTTCAGAGCAGGAATGAATGTGTCGCATGGATTTATGTCATTCTACATCAATTAAGGAATGTGCTCCTCAGAATTGTGAGGCCATCACAACACTGGACCAGGTCAAAGGACAATAAAACCTTCACACTCCTTATCTATTAACTGCTAAAATATTTATAGCCAGAACTGTTTATCTCTTCCATAATAACTCTGCTTTTCATCACCTGTCTTACCTATTGCATTTTTTTTCTTGTGTGTCTTATTGTGTATAAATATGTGACTCTTCAGATTTTGTGGTATACTATGCCTGATGAAGAGACCTGAGTAGTCTCGAAAGCTTGAAATTTGTTACCATCTTTTCAGTTAGCCATTAAAAGGTATCAACCACTGAGGACTCTCAAATCTAAATATTTTTCTACTTGGTTTTCTAAACTTTTTAAAACCTAAAATCTGAAAATTTGGACTTGCATTTGTTTTCAGCCCCCTGTAGTCTGATACTTTGTAGGACCATCTTTTGCTTTATTTCCTGGAGTAAGTCTTTTGAGGTATGCCTCTACCAGCTTTGCACATCTAGAGGATGACATTTTTGCCAATCCATTTTTGCACACTCACTCTAGCTCAGTGAGATTGTATGCAGAGTGTCTGTGAACAGCAATTTTCAAGTCTTTCCACAGATTCACAATGGGATTTAGGTCTGGACTGTGACTGGGCCATTCAAACACATGAATATACTTTGATCTAAACCATTCCATTGTTACTCTGGCAGGATGTTTTGGGTTGTTCTCCTGCTAGCAGATGAGCCTATGACCGAGTTCCTATATTTTTTGCAACCTCTAACAGGTTTTGGGCTGTGTCACATGACACCTCACTGTGCTAGCATACTGAGCAAGGCAGATCTGAGCTGTACAGTTCTATTATAAGTATGAGTGGGCCCCTGTCTGGCTTCAATTTGCACATATATTACAGTATGTCCTCCCTTGTTAAATATTGAATTGTACACTGATCACTTCAGATATTATTCCCTTGAAAAAAATAAAACTTTCAAAGTACCGAGCTTGGTCTTGTTTGGAATACTCTAAAGTTTGTAAACATTTTCAAACATTTTATTTCTTACTGTAATGCATCAAAGATAAAGTATGAAGACGCTTATACAGTCTTTATTAAAAATGCCCTTCTCCATTGTATTTATATCTCCTACAGTATGTATATTTCTCAATCATTACACTTACACATACCATTAGTCTCCTTCTGAGGTCATATATTACTCGTTGCTTAGGCTGTGTGCCCACGATGCGTTTTTAATGCGTTTCTGCAGCGTTTTTGCAGCTGCGGAAACGCATTAAAAACACATGGTAGAAGGGCAGCAATGTTCCCCAATGATAATCCGCATGTGCTGTGCACATGCTGCGGAAATTTCCGCTGCGGATTATCATTGCGGAAAAAACCGCAGCACTACCAATTATTTTGCGGAAATGCTGCATTTTCTCCCCCATTGACTTGCATTAGAACGCGCCAATACCGCAAGACTGCATCTGTACTTGCGTAATTGGCGCGTTCTAATGTGCGGATGGTACCCGGGTGTAGAGGAGAGGAGAGTCTCATCCACACCCAGGTACCATTAAAAAATCTGTAAAAAAGAATAAAATAAAAAATAAATGTATATTTACTTTCCGGCGGCCCGCGCTGCGCTCCTATTTGCTTCCCGGCACTTCACAGTGGATTGAAGGACCTGCGCTGATGTCAGAGTCATGTGACGGGTCACGCGACGCTGACGTTGGCAGGTCTTTCAATTCACCGCTGCCGGCAGCCGGGACCGAGCGAAACAAACCAGCGCGGGCCATCGGAGGGTAAGTATATATTTATTTTTTTATTTTTAACCACTCTCTCGGTCACAGTATATAAATCCATGCCACTTTCTGCAGGAAACGCGCGATTTCCCCATCCGAGAATACGCGAGAAGCGGAAGTCACCGGCCGGGACTCTTCTCTCGCTCCAGATAATAGCCACGGTACCTGCCGACAGGACACCACCTACCCTGGGATGACAGCCCTATTAAGACTAATGTAAGACCTCTCCAACTGTAAGTATCCGGGTGTTGTGCTGCTCCATCAGTACAACACAGCTCCGCTCTCCACTGACTATTCAGCCGGTTCCCTCCCAGAACCAGGTCCATATTAACACAGAGGTAACCACCCTCCCCCTGCACTCCACCATCGACCTCAATACCACCCCTTACCTGGCACCCACCGGTTCAAGGACCTAGTGAAGTACCACCGTGCCATAAACACCCTCCCTGACAAGTTAAACATATTAAGGAACCTCAAACCCTGACTTGGATTACGCCTTGCTCCACCTGACCTATTTAACTTACCTAATTACAGGCATATCTGTAACAACCCCCAGGACCTACAGGGCCACCACTGCGTGATATCAACCAGACCTCCCCTTCACTGCAAAAGGTTACCTACTGGACCATACCTGCACCTTCAGGTAACTATATAGTATAATTATATATTAACAGCCCCTACCAGGGCAAAACATCACTCTCCACCTACCCTCTACCTCCACACCATAGGTGGACTGGAGTGACAACCGAGGTCACAAGGTCAACGTGAAGCCTAGAGCCTCCGGACCTCTCCCTACTAGGAACTAGCATCCGCCCGGAAAACAGTAGGTACATACAACCTATTACTCTTGAAGTACCTCTCTATCTTAATACCTATTTCTCCAAACCTATCATCTTCCCCCGTAGGTCTCCTACCACGGAGCAAGATCACCCACCTAGCAGACCAAACCCCTGGCACCTGTCTACCAGTCCAGGAATAAGAACAAGGACCCTAAAATAGGTACATAAGTTACCATCTATCCCATCTATGCCTAACTAAGTAATCTCATCAGCCTAATCCCCTCTACCCTTCTCCATAGGTTTTATACCTCTGGACCACGTTAAGGATCCTCTTCTATCAAAACACATAACGCTACTTCTATCCTCTAAGATTCATTGGCCTATGTTACAGAGATTTCATCATCTTTTAACCGTTTTTAAATACCTTTTATCTATTTATTCTGAATAAAGCCTAATTTTTATCTAACCTAAGACTAGTTCTTAGTAACACCTTCACATTGGGATCTCCATATTTCCCTCCCCCACTACCCAAGCGCGAATTATACACTTACAATTAAAAAAATAGGTTGAGAAAGCAGCTTTTGAAATGTGTTTATCATTATTTAAAAAACAGCATAAATATAAATTTTTAATGCAATAACCATGGCTCTTATTTGTAGTTAAACTTTAACACAATAAGAAGACTCTTCTGCCTAAAGTTTTAGCACATCTTGGATATATTTTATATCTAGTTTAATGAGTACTGAATTCTATATTTTACATTTAAAATGAACAAGGCCATAAACATGTTTATGTCTGAGGAATTAAAGTGACACTTGTAAGTTTGGTAAAACTTAAAACCTGTTATTGATGCAGCTACTTCCGGTGGTAGATTTTCCCTACTTTGCTATTAATTCCAGTGCTTCAGAAAGACAGGAAAAAGAATTTTCCTTCTCAAAATGTAATCTCATAACCAATGCAATAACACATTCAGTAGTAATAACAATAAGATAAAGAACAAAAAAGTTCCATGAAACAGTTCTCACAGAATGAGATTAAGTCAGATATAAAATACCATGTTGGTAATTTCTCTGGATCTAAAGCTTCTGAGCACATTGGTCTGTGATTTATGACTACATATTGTCCCATTAATCTTAAGCTTGTGATCAGAAAAACACACTTTGCTGATTCTTATGATATCATCTAGGGTCTATATTCTTTTTTTTTTTAAAGTTATTGTAATGATGTCTGCATCTGATTTCATTGTGCTTGCATTTATTGTCCTAAAATGTTTCTGGAGAAACTTATATTTTACAAAACACATATTTTGCTCTGCTGAGTCCCATTAAATCAACCCTGAGCACCACATACGGTAAGCTTGCTGAATGATAATACATGCAAATAATAAAATACTTGTAATATTATCAGTGATAGATGCTAATTAGCTCATTTGTTTATGGCTGGAAATAACTGCAATTCTAGTAAAACTATGTTCCATTTACTTAAAAAAAAATCTTTAGAGATACTGAATAATTAGTGGCACCAAACAGTTATTACATTCACTCTGTGATGTTTTTTTAGATTTTTGGAAAGGTTCCAAATGTGTCCACCTGTTTCCAATCTTAAAGATTTCTGTCTTCATTAGTTTAATACACTATGGGCCCAATTCAATAAGACTTTTGTTGTGCATGGCAATTTTAATGAAGGATGTGCTGAAGTAAGATGAGCCTAATTCATTAAATCTTAATGAATTGTGTATCTTCCAACTACCATGCTCCTCTTCCAGGACTATTGTGCCAGCCTGGGGCTTGTGTAAATTTCTGGAAAATTTATGTCACCAAGATGGCTTAAATTTTGCTGAATTTGTCAGGTGGACTACACCATACCCTGTCCCGCCTCAGTTCCACCCAGTTAAGTGGAGTTGGCTGGGACTAGTGTAAAAGTACCGAATGCTGCAAAATTTTTGGACAACTTCAAGTTGACCAAAAATTTTGCAACATTTCAAGGTGTTTTACACCAGAAAACTAGAAAAAATAACTTGATGAATCATGTCCCATCCCTCTTAAAGGAGTTTGGGTGATTCTGTGAGTAAAATCTGCATACAATTTCAGAACTTGCTGTAATAAGGCAAGCAAAACTATAGGAAGCAGGAGAAGGATGTAGAGGTCAACAATCAAGGACCTGAAAACCTTCAGATGTGATGAGTTTTTTGGCATCGGTATTACAAATGTTCTATGTACACAGTGAGATATTGAACCAACATTGTTAAAGAGTTTGTCCACTACTAGACAGCCCTTGCTTTATTAATTCAGGACCCCAATTTATATAAAAGCAATGGATACTCACCTCCTGCAGCATCGTTGTTCCAGTGAAGTCAGCACTGCTATAGGCAATGAACAGCCACTATTTAATTGCAGCTCATCAATATTCGTTCAGGCCTGAAGTCAAGTTTGACAAAATCCTAAAGGCTACAGCTGAACAGGGGCCATTCATTGGCTGCTGCTCATCAATATTCTGTCTGATGAAATAGTACATGCTACATCACAACTATGTATTGTCACTCTCTTGATAGCTGCACCACCGACTTCGATAGAACGGCACTGCTGCAGGAAGTATGCATTATTTATATTTGAATTGGGTCCTCAACTGATTAAACAGGGGCTGTTCTTTTGTGGACAACCAAAATAAATCTTTTCTAATCAATTATTGTTTTTGTACTTGTTTTCCGCTACTTTTTCCAAGGTCGATAACATTTTTACTTTTTTGTCGACATAACCATAGGAACACTTATTTTTTTTCAATGCACTTTGTTTTGAACGACCCCATTTACTTTTACATACTAGACCCAAAAAATTTAAGTGGAGTGAATTTTTTTATTACACTTTATTGTTTTTCTTTAACTGAGAACTTCGGAAAAAATGTGGTTTGTGTCTACATATTATATTCTATCCCACAACTTTTTATTTTCAGTTGATGGAGCTGTATAAGGGCTTCATTTGTATGGAATGAGCACCATTTTGAGTTGCTACTGACTTTTGATACCTTTTTATTAATTTTTTGGGTTAAGCAAGAAAATGAATAACTGCAGTTCTGGCATTTTTTTGAGTGCCTTCTATTTAATTTAACTAATTTAATATTTTGAAAAATGTGACTTTTGTCGATGTGGCGATGCCAAATATTGCAAGTTTTCCGACCTACAAAAAATGGAGAGGTCTGTAATTTTTATCGTAGGTACACTTCACCTGTGAGAGACAGAATCTAGAAATAAAAACATTGTATGATTTTTACATAATTAATTAGCATTTTATTGCATGAAATAAGTATTTAACCTACCAATCAGCAAGAATTCTCAATCTCACAGAACTATTATTTTTTCTGAAAGAAGCCCTCCTACTCTGCACTCATTACCTGTGTTAATTGCACCTGTTTGAACTCAATACCTATATGAAAGACACCTGTTCACACGCTCAATCAATCGCATTCCAACCTCTCCACCACGGCCAAGACCAAAGAGTTGTCTAAGGACAGGCTGGGATGCGCTACAGGACAATAGGCAAGCAGCTTGGTGACAAGGCAACAACTGTTGGCACAATTAATAGAAAGTGGAAGAAACACAAGGTAACTGTCAATCTTCCTCGATTTGTGGCTCCATGCAAGATCTCACCTCGTAGGGTAAGGATGATTCTGAGAAAGGTCAGGAATGAGCCTAGAACTATGCAGGAGGACCTGGTCAATGCTGGGCTAGGACCACAGTCTCAAACATTACCATTAGTAACACACTACGCCACCATGGATTAAAATCCTGCAGGGCACACAAGGTCCCCCTACTCATGCCAGCTCATGTCCAGGCCCGTTTGAAGGTCACCAATGGCCATCTGGAGGATCCAGAGAAGACATGGGAAAAGCTCATGTGGTCAGATGAGACCAAAATAGAACTTTTTGGTATCAACTCCTCTCGCCGTGTTTGGAGGAAGAATAAGGATGAGTACAACCCCAAGGACAGCATCCCAACCATAAAGCATGGTGGGGGAAACATCATACTTTGGGGGTGCTTTTCTGCAAAGGGGACAGGACGATGGCATTGTATTAAAATGAGGATGGTTGGGGTCATGTATTGTGAGATTTAGGCCAACAACCTCCTTCCCTCTGTAAGAGCATTGAAGATGGGTCGAGGCTGGGTCTTCCAGCATGACAATGACACACAACCAGGTCAATTAAGGAGTGGCTCCATATGAAGCATTTCAAAATCCTGGAGTGGCCTAGCCAGTCTCCAGACCTGAACCCAATAGAAAATCTTTGGAGGGAGCTGAAACTCAATGATGCCAAGCAGCAGCCCCGAAACCTGAAAGATCTGGAGAAGATCTGTATGGAAGAGTGTGCCAAAATCCCTGCTGCAGTCTGTGCAAACTTTGTCAAGAACTACAGGAAACATCTGACCTCAGTAATTGCAAATAAAGATTCCTGTACCAAATATTAAGTTCTGTCTTTCTATTATAATGTTTATTGCAATAAAATGCAATTTACTTATTTAAAAATCATTCAATGTGATTTTCAAGATTCTTTTTTAGATTCTGTCTCTCACAGTTGACCTACGATTAAAATGACAAATCTCTCCATTCATTGTAGGAGGGAAAACTTGCAAAATCAGCAGTGTTTCAAATACTTATTTTCCCCACTGTATATTTGTATTTTTGTATTGGGAAAAGGAACGGGGTGGGATGATTTGGACTTTTATGATTCTTAAATTATTTAATAGTTGTTAAAAATGTTTAAAATATGTTTTCTATAATCTTTTAGCTTGAACCTTCAATCTTGTTCAACATATTGCAATCAGTATTGTCACGCATCGGCACCAGGTGATTTTGTTACTTGAATGGATAAGGGTTTGTATGGGAGAGGAATTGTGCACAGCTTGACAGACTTAAATAATTAAAGGTAATGTATCACAATTTTTCTTTTTTAATAATGATTGTTATTTATAAAAGCAAATATTTTTTAAAATGCTATAACATTAACTATAGTAAAATGTATTTATTTTTTATTTATCATTTGATGGGGTCTGCCATTTTTATTTGCTGGTGTGTAGGTTTCAGAGAGTACATTTTTATTTATGCCATTTTGTACTAAATATGACATTTTAACCTATTTTTATTGCATTCTTTGCGGGTAGTATAGCCACCAAAAAACCACTGTTCTTTTGTTTCAACTTTTTTATGTTCTTTTTGTTCTTTAATGTATGAATAAAATTAAAATAGCTTAGACTTTTACATATGCAGTGTAAATATATTTATTTTTATTTATTTTACTTTATTTGTAAATGGTAATAGAAAACTAAATAATAAAGTTAAAAAATTTAAAAAAATTAATTACCCTCTTTTTCCCTTGTTATAAATAAAGAAATAAACATAGTTGGTATCTCCAAATCCATAAAAATGCGGCCTATAATGAAATAAACAATATGGCAAATGCCATAAACAGAAAAATAATCAAAATTCAAAAAGTACATTTTTTTCTGTCACCCACAACTCCCTAAAAAATCTACTAATTCTAAACATTGAATGTACCCCACAATGGTATCAATTCCACTTAAAAAACAAGCCCTAACACATCTCCAGCAACAGAAAAATAAAAATGTTACAATTAGTGATGAGCGAGCATGCTCGCTACTGCTCGGTGCTTGCCCAAGCAGCTCACTGCTCGAGATGCTCGGCGCTCGCATAGTATTTCCGGGGTTGCTTGGCGGGAGCTCGGGTCCCGTCCCTGCATGTTTAACGCTCTTTACAAAGCCAATGAACATGCAGAGATTGCCTGCCACTCACTGTAATGCTTTAGCCATGGTTGTGGCATTATAGTGATTGGCTAACCGCACAGCGTCATCAGGTCTATATCAGACCAGGTGCTGCCATGCTCATCACAGTTACTACGGAATCAGACAGTATAGGGAGAGGTGCTGCTGAGCTAGAGAGAGATTTACCTTTTTCTAGTTAGTGTAGGTGTACCAAACTATATTGGAGACACATATCCATCTTAACAAACAGTCCTTCTGAGGACTAATCCATCTGCGGATATATCAGGCAGGCAGTGCATATAGGCAGGCAGGCAGGGTATATAGCAGACTGCAGTGCACATAGCGCAAGAGGCTCCATTCCAGTTTTGTCTGCTGCTGCTGTTAGATATTTCTAGGAATAGGCCCAGGTCTCAGGGGCCAGGAATAATTTTTTTTTGGATCTTAATCCTCATTATTTGCTTTAAAAAGCAATCCAGAGAACTCAGTTTTTCTGAGCCATTTGCTTGTTGGCACTGCAGAATACAGCCAGTTCCTTTCCATATTACTGCGCTAAACATCCAGCTATTTAAAACTGTGGTTTGTCCGTCACACTGATCACATATAATTGCGCTGAAAATACTGCCATTTCTGGCATCCATTAAAAATTTATTTCAGTGTTCTGAAGCAATTGATACCAGTTTTCTACACAAAATAGTTACCTACAGCCAGGTATTTAAAACCGTGTTTTCTCCGTCGCACAGATCACATACTGCCATTTCTGACCTCCATTAAAAATTTGAATCAGTGTGTCAGTGAAGCAATTGACACCAGTTTGCTGTTCAAAATAGTTACCTACAGACCATGTATTCAAAACTCTGTTTTCTCACTCACACGGATCACATACGTTTTCAGAAAATGCTGCCATTTCTGACCTCCATTAAAAATTTGTTTCAGTGAAGCAATTGACACCAGTTTGCTGTTCAAAACAGTTACCTACAGGCCGGATATTTAAAATTGTGTTTTCTCCGTCACACGGATCACATATACATTTTCAGAAAATACTGCCACTTCTGGCCTCCATTAAAAATTTGTTTCAGTGTGTCAGTGAAGCAATTGACACCCGTTTGCTGTTCAAAACAGTTACCTACAGACCAGGTATTTAAAATTGTGTTTTCTCCGTCACACGGATCACATATACGTTTTCAGAAAATACTGCCATTTCTGACCTCCATTAAAAATTTGTTTCAGTGTGTCAGTGAAGCAATTGACACCATATTGCTGTTTAAAATAGTTACCTACAGGCCAGGTATTTAAAACTGTGTGTTCTCACTCACACGGATCACATTTACATTTTCAGAAAATACTGCCATTTCTGGCCTCCATTAAAGATTTGTTTCAGTGTGTCAGTAAAGCAATTGACACCAGTTTGTTGTTCAAAATAGTTTCCTACAGGCCAGGTATTTAAAACTGTGCTTTCTCCGTCACATGGATCACATATACGTTTTCAGAAAATGCTGCCATTTCTGACCTCCATTAAAAATTTGTTTCAGTCTGTCAGTGAAGCAATTGACACCAGTTTGCTGTTCAAAATAATTACCTACAGGCCAGATATTTAAAACTGTGTTTTCTTCGTCACACGAATAACAGTTTGCTCCAAATTCAGTAATTTGTAGTGAGCATGGAAGATATTGTCCTCTATTTAAAATGGGCAAGGTATGTGGCAAGGACCAGGGAACTGGACGTGATGGTGATGGTGCATGGAGAGGCAGAGGCCGTGAGCAAACTGAAATTGTGCCACAACAAACATCCACATCTTCTCGCTCAACCTTCCTGTCCCAATTAATAGGGGACCGCAGAACACCACCATTGAACATACAGCAGTGTGAAAAGGTTATTGGTTGGATAGCTGATAATGCTTCCAGTCACTTAACCACCACCACCACCTTGTCTTCCACACGGTAAAATCTCAGTAGCTGTGAGTCTGGACTGCATATTCCTCACCCTGAACCTCCTCCCTCCCACCATGCCGAGTGCCCAGAGACAACTGATCCCACACTTGGACACTCCGAAGAGCTGTTCACTTTTCCATTTATAGATTTGGGCCTCTCGCCCGGTCCACTTGAAGAGGGGCAAAAGGAGATCGCATGTAGCGATGCCCAAATATTTGAGCAGCCACAGTCACACGAAGGTGATGGTGGGAAAGTGTCACAAGAGGTGGACGATGATAAGACACAATTGCCAGAAAGACAGGAGGAGGACCAGAGTGCGGAAGTGGAAGACGAGGTGGTGGATGATATAGTAGCCTGACCCAACCTGGCAGGAGGATATGCAGAGCGAGGAGAGCATCACACAGGGGGAGGGAGGCAGAGCACCCCAACAGGCAGGAAGAAGCAGTGTGATGCCCGCAGAAAGAAGGCAGGCAACCGTTCCCCGTAACACCAACACGAAGGAAATTGCCAGTACAACTGTTAGGTTTTACCGAGTCTGGTTGTTTTTTAAAGACTCTGTCGATAACGCCAAAAAGGCCATTTGCACCACCTGCCAGGTCAGCATCAGCAGGGGTGGCAAAACTAGCAGCCTGACCACCACTAGCATGATCAGGCAGACGGCAGCAAAGCGCACGACTTTGTGGGCCGAACTCGAGTGTCCAGGAACAGTGTCTGCGGGTGGCACCACTGCTTCTTCCGCTGTTGTGCATTCAAGTTCAAGCCAATCCCCTGTCCATGGTGCATGCGAAGATGTCTCCTGCCTTGCACCTGTTATTGCACACCCTCAAGTAGCCAACGCCCCACAGGCCACACTACTAAATTCCCACATTTCACGACTGCTTGCGCTAGAAATGTTGCCTTTTAGGCATGTGGAGATGGAAGCATTCCGCAACCTGATGGCGGCAGCCGTCATTCGGTACTCGGTCCCCATCCGCCACTATTTCTCCCGATGTGCCGTCCTGCATTACTCAAGCACGTGTCCCAAAACGTTAGCCGTGCCCTCAACAACGCAGTTACCGGGGAAGTCCACCTAACCACAGACACGTGGACAATTGCTTGTGGGCAGGGACAGTACATCTCACTGACGGCACACTGGGTTAACATAGTGGAGGCCAGGACCCAGTCGGACTTGCGATGGAACACGTCCTCCCGGCGCCAAGGATCGCAGGCCCTAGGTCAATCAGGGTTGCCCCCACAGTCTACAGCTCCTGCACCTCATCCTCCTCAGCCTCCTCCTCCTCTTCAGCCTCCAGCTCCAAAATTACCACATCAGTCACAAGTTGGAAGCACTGCAGCACTGCCTCGGCCAAGCGACAACAGTCTGTGCTGAAGCTAATATACTTAGGTGACAAACCGCACAATGTTGAAGAGTTGTGGACAACTCTGAAAGAGCAGGCAGATCTGTGGCTCTTACCACTGAACCTACAGCCAGGCATGGTCGTGTGTGACAATGGCAGGAACCAAGTGGCGGCTCTGAGGTGAGGTGAGCTCACACACGTACAATGCCTGACCTTTGTGCTTAACCTTGTGGTTCAGTGATTTCTCAAATCCTACCCAGAGCTGCCAGATCTGCTTGTCAAAGTACACCGCCCGTGTGCCTATATTAGTCAGTCAGCTACAGCTTCCGCCGCCCTTGCCGTGCTTCAGCAGCATTTGCAGCTTCCGGCTCACACACTGCTGTGTGATGTCCCCATGCATTGGAACTCTACACTGCAGATGTTGGGAAGAATTTGTGATCAGTAGAGGGCAGTTGTTGAGTAACAGTATCAACAAGGCGGTCAGTATTCAGTTTAGACTCCAGACATAAGACCTCAGGAGTGGACATGGATGTCAGACATATGTACCATCCTCCAAACTTTGAGGACGCTGCCAAGATGGTGAGCGGCGATGACTCCATAATTAGCGTCACCATCCCGCTTCTCTGTCTTCTGAAATGCTCTCTGCTCACAATCAAAGAGGATGCATTGTAGGTGGAGCACGATGAGATGGAGCAAGGAACCATACAGGGTGATTACACACAGCCCAGCCTCATCTCATCCCAACATGGATTGGGTGACAATGAGGAAGAGGAGAACAGGAGCTAGTTTCATGCGCTATAGACGGTACTACCTGCACAACTGTCATACCGTCTGTTCAGCGTGGATGGCCTGAGGACAGAGAGGAAGAGGAGGAGGAGGAGGAGACCATAGTCACTCGTCCTCTTGATGAGGACATGGAAGTCTTGTCTGTTAGCAGTCTGGCACGCATGGCTGAGTTTATGTTGCGCTGCCTTTCCCATGACCCCCGTGTTCTCAAAATTTTGGGTGACAGTCATTACTGGTTGGTGACACTTCTAAACCCACGCTACAAGGAGAACTTTATATCTCTTTTTCCTGAAGCGGACAGGTCTACAAAAATGGGGCAGTAGCAGAAGGCCCTTGTTGCGGAACTATTAAAAAAATTCCATCTGAAAACGCTTGCGGCAGAGGTCATAGTTCGTTGGACAACCAAGGACTAGAGGCGAGAGAGACACAACTCCAATCCAGCAGAGGCAGGGGAACACTGTCAAAGTTTTGGTAGAATTTTCTCAGCCCCTACCACCGCACAAGCCCTGAGGCTCGGAGTACTTTCACATCGAGTGCAAAGCTTGGGAATATGCTGAGGGAGTACCTTGCCAAACATACCAACATACTCTGTGATTCCTCTGTGCCTTGTAATTATTGGGTATCCAAGGTGGACACATGGAATGAACTGTCTCTCTATGCCTTGGAGGTCCTGCCCTGCCCTGCCGCTAGCGTTTTATCAGAGTAGGTTTTTAGTGCCGCTGGTGGAATTATAACTGATAAGTGCATCCGCCTGTCAACTGAAAATGCTGACAGGCTGACTCTTAGAAAAATGAACAAGGGCTGGATTGGGCCAGACTTCTCAACACCACCGAATGATAGCAGCGTAACATAAACTCAAATCCAGTGTCTTTTTTTGGGATGTGTATTCCCATGCACCTCTTCACACACACACATGAGTATACGCTTCCTGATTTTGGCTATTTGCTGTTATCCTTCTGCTTCTCCTCATCCTCATCCTCCACCACCATATCACCAGAGTGACCGTGGTCCGTGACGCCACACCCACATAATTTTTTTTAAAGGGTGTTTATGATGCCTGTAAATTTTTTTTTTATACAGTATGTTCATGTATACCCCCCAGGGATAAATGTTTGTCAGCCCATACACTTAGTGCATGGGCATTACAAGTATAGGAGGCCTGTTCCTTTCTAATGGGAACATTTTTTCATGAGGCCCTCTAAGTCTCTTCCAAGGGGCATTGGAGTGCCTCCCAATTTTTTGCAGCCCTTGCATTCACTTCATAGGCCAACACTATGGGAGACCCACTTCCTAATAATAGGAACATTTTTTCATGAGGCCTTGTATGTCTCTTCTAAGGGGCATTGGAGTGCCTCCCAATTTTTGGCAGCCCTTGCATTCACTGCATAAGCCAACACTATGGGAGGCCCTCTGATTTCTAATGGGAATTTGTCGTTATTGTGGCCCTGCTCTATGTGTCTTTAAATTTTTAGCGGGGTTTTTCTTAAATTTGGTCAGCCGTTGGGCTCTCTGCATACCCTATAACTGTATAGCAGACCCTCTCCTTTCTAATGGGAACATGTCATACTCGTTACTCTTGCCCTGCTCTATGTGCCTTTAAATTCTTAGTGGGGTTTTTCCTAAATTTGGTCAGCCGTTGGACTCACTGCATACCCTATAACTATATAGCAGACTCTCTCTTTTCTAATGGGAACATGTCGCACTCATTACTGTGGCCCTGCTCTATGTGTTTTTAAATTCTTAGTGGAGTTTTTCCCAAATTTTGGCAGCCCTTGCAGGCACGGCATGGGCATTACTACTATAGGAGACCCGCTCCTTTATAATGGGAACATTTTGTTTACTGAGACCCTCCTCTAGGTCTCTTCAAAGGGGTATTGGGTTGCATCCGAATTTTTGGGAGCCCTTGCAGTCACTGCATATGCTATAACAGTATAGGAGACCCACTCGTTAATAATGGGAACAACAAAGCATAGCCGGCTGATGGCTCTCTAACAATAGCGAGGGCCGACTGCTGGCCATTTAAGAATAGCAAGGGCCCCCTGATGGCCCTATAAAAATAGGCTTTGTGACTTTCAGAGTCCCTCCATAATAAATGAAACAGGATGTGTCTGATGATGTGTCACACACCACATTGCCAGATAAGGTTGTAAAATATTAAAATGCATTTCCCAGTGAATGCATTTGTCTTAAAAAATAACGTAAAAAAAAACAAAACAGTAGGATCTTTCTTTAGTATAAAAAACAGAGTCGCCAATGTAACCTCAATGTAATCACATTGTTCAGCTCCTGCACCTCCATCTCCATCTCCGAAATGACCACATCAGTCACAAGCTGACAGCACTGCAGCACTGCCTTGGCCAAGCGGCAACAGGCTGTACTGAAAATAACATGCTTAATGCTTAGGTGACAAACCGCCCAGCGCTGCAGAGTTGTTGAAAGCTGTAACACAGCAGTCTGATCTGTGGCTATCACCTCTGAACATACAGCCAGGCATGGTCGTGTGTGACAATGGGCGGAACCTGGTGACGGTGAAATGACAGCCGGAGTAGGTACGGTTTCCCTCTATGCCTGTCCTTTCACCAAGCTAAAGAATATGGCTGTGATGAAATACAACTCCCACTGAAAAGCTGTTTCAGATTGAAAAACATTGGGTCCACCCGAGGATTTGACCCTGAGGGCTCACCTTTCTCACCCACTCAAGAACCCCATAGCAGCTGCAAAGTTAGTGCTACCATGAACTCTCCTGATGTAAAAGCCAGGGCACACCAGATGATTTTCTGGTGGGACCGTCCAACCCTGCTGAGAAGCAGTCCTGGCTAAGAAAAGTGTGTGGGAAGGTTCCCGGACACTCTATGGCTGCTTTTTTATGAAGGTGGAAACCCACGCAAACACGGGGAGAACATACAAAATTCTTGCAGATGCTATCCTTGCTGGGATTTGAACCCAGGATCCCAGCGCTGCAAGACTTCATTGCTAACCACTTATCCAATGTTCTTCCGCTCACCCTCTGATATCTAACAGGCTGGAGAAACTTGCACCTACTGCCACTCTATCTTCTACTTCTTTGTGAGAAACTAATGTATTTGGGCAGCCACTAAGTCTACCAAATAAAATTCCTGCGAAGGAAATTGGGGATGGCTTTGTTACTGGTACTGGGGGCAGTACTAATACCATGGCGTCGTACCATAGCTTACTGGAAATATTCCAGGCTGGAAGGAGGCAAGCAAATTCCCAGAGAAAAGTACCAGCAGTAATGTTCAGGGACCCGCGCTTGTAGAAGGCGGGACAACAGCAGGAGAAATAGTGGCGGCTGGGGACCGAGTATAGACACGAGGCATGAGGTTGTGAAAAGCTTCCGCCTCCACGAGCCTAAAAGGCCACATTTCAAGTGAAAGCAGCTTTAGAGGACTTCCTGGGAGAAATGACAGCTAGAGTAGATATGGTTTCCCAAGTCCTTTCACCAAATTAAAGAATATGGCTGTGGTGAAATGCAAATCAGCAAGAAAAGCTGTGGACTGGCTCCGTACCATCCCTGGCCACATTCACTTGACCACGTGTTTGTGGGTAGGTGGTCCTTCCCAGTAAGTTCACTGGGGAGGGCACGGGTAATGTTGTGGGACCCGTGCTTGTGGAAGGCGGAGACGACACCGGGACAAATAGTGGCGGCTGGGGACCGCGTATGGATACCCGGTCACCGCCACCATTAGATTGTGTTAGAACCCTCCTGTTAGCTTTTCTATTTTGCTGGTCACATGACTTTTTGCCTATATAATCCAGCTCCACCCTCCTGGCCTTGCTGGACTTCAGTGTTACATTTACTCTTAAGCTAGCCAGGTGCCTTGTACCTTACTCTGTAGTTTGCTTGGTCTTTTGACTACTAGTACTTCTGTTTGTTTGTCTTTGCTCTGCTACAATTTCTGCTAGGAGGTGTCCAACTATATCCCAGTCCTTAGTTCTTGTAGGGACCCCACCCTTATATCTAGAGGTCTGTGTTCAGACTAGCCGAGGACTTAGGCGGGTCTGTTCACAAGGAACAGGTCCCCCGCTGCATTGTAGGGAATCAGCTTAGTCCTATTGTAGGGACAGTTTTCCTATCTTTCCTTAGTGTTTGTAGCAGTTCATAACAGTAAGTCCAGCCATAAAAATAAAACATTCTAAAGCAAGAAATCCTGATTTCAGCATGGTGTCGGTTCAGGAGTTGGCTCAACGCCTGCAGGGACTGTCTTTGGAGGTGGCCGAGCTCCAGCAACATGTGAGTAGCTGTCCTGGAGCGCATTTTGTCGAACTGAAGGTAGGACTGCCAGATTTTTTTTATGGTAAACGGCAAGATTTTTTTTCCTTTAAAAACGCTTGTTTATTATATTTTCGTTTAAGACCCAGATCCTCGGGGAATGAATCACAGCGCATTGGGTTTATAATGTCACTTTTGCACAAAGAACCACAGGGATGGGCCTTTTCTCTACAACCTAATGATCCGTGTTTTAGATCTGTGGAAGATTATTTTTCTGCTATGGGGTTGTTGTATGATGATCCTGATCTAGTCTCATCTGCTGAAACTGAATTAAGACGTTTGAAGCAGGGATCAGGTGATGTGGAAAATTATTGTACATTCTTCAGAAGATGGTCGGCAGAAGTGGAATGGAATGACTCAGCATTAAAATGTTTGTTTCTTGATGGTCTAGGTGAAAGGGTTAAGGATCTGCTGATTGCCTTCCAAAACCTGGAACCTTGCAGGAGGCAATGCAATTAGCCATACGTGTGGACAGGAGACTGGGTGCTAGGAGTAATGAAGAGAAATCTATTGCTATGGCAGCTCCTACACTACATGTGAAAAAGAATTAGGTATACTAATAGATCATAGACTGAACATGAGTCAACAGTGTGATGCAGCAGCAAAAAAGGCAAATACAATTCTGGGATGCATTAACAGAAGCATACAGTCTAGATCACGTGAAGTCATTATCGGTCTTTACTACTCTTTGGTCAGACCTCATCTGAAATACTGTGTACAGTTTTGGGCACCACATTTTAAAAAAGACATAGACAAACTGGAGCAAGTTAAGAGAAGAGCGACCAGAATGGTGACTGGTCTGCAAACCATGTCCTATGAGGAACGGTTGCAGGATTTGGGAATGTTTAGCTTGCAAAAAAGAAGACTGAGAGGAGACTTAATAGCTGTCTACAAATATGTCAAGGGCTGTCACATTGTAGAAGGATCATCTTTATTCTCATTTGCACAAGGAAAGACTAGAAGCAATGGGATGAAACTAAATGGAAGGAGACACAGATTAGATATTAGAAAAAACTTTTTGACAGTTAGGGTGATTAATGAGTGGAACAGGCTGCCACGAGAGGTGGTGAGTTCCCCTTCAATAGATGTCTTCAAACAGAGGCTGGACAGACATCTGTCTGAGATGATTTAGTGAATCCTGCTTTGAGCAGGGGGTTGGACCAGATGACCCAGGAGGTCCCTTCCAACTCTACCATTCTATGATTCTATGATTCTCCTAGTTTTCAGAGGGTCTGTTCGGAGGGTGGAGAACCGATGGAGATTGGAGCGATGTCACCCCACTTTCAGGAAAAAGACCGCAGGTTTGCTAAAGGATTGTGTTTTTATTGTGGTAAATATGACCACTTTATTAAGAACTGTGTGCTTCGTTTGAACAAAGAAAAATAAAAAGAGGTCAGTTACGCCCACATAGCTTGTTTAAACTCAAAAGGAGTATTTCTTTCTGGATGCACCTCATTGCAGGAGAAGTTGATTGAATTTCGGGTATTTGTGGATTGTGGTTCTACACTCAATGTGATTGATGAGGGTTTTTTGGAAAAAATTCAATTAGAATCCAAACTTTTGTCATCTACTATTTCTGTGGTTGCTGTTGTTGGCTCTCCCTTGAAAGGTATTACTCACAAGGTTTTTGAATTTCCCTTCATCATTAATGGTATCCACCAAGAGAATTTGGATTTGGCGGTATTAAATAATTTGCCTGCTCCAGTGGTTTTGGGGTTACCTTGGTTAAAATTGCACAATCCTGTACTGGACTGGTCTACCAATGAAATTAAGTCTTGGAGTCCTAAGTGTTATGATAGATGTTGCAATGGTCACATTGCTGCTGTGGAAAGAGGGAAATTACCTGTACCTTTTCAGGATTTTTGGAAGGTTTTTTTCTGAGGAGGAGTCGCAAGTTTTGCCTCCTCATAGGGACTATGATTGTACTATTGAGTTTGTCCCTGGAGCAACTCTTCCCAAGAGTCGCTTATTTAATCTTACTATCCCTGAGAGAAAGGCCTTGGAGGAATACATACAGACAAGCTTGGCCGCCGGTCACATTAGACCTTCTAAGTCACCTGTGGCTGTTGGATTCTTTTTTGTAAAAAAAAAGGACGGCGGTTTACGTCCATGTCTGGACTTTCGCGAGATTAATAAAATTACAGTACGCAATTCCTACCCACTGCCATTAATTCCTGACTTGTTCAACCAGTTAGTGGGGGCCAAGTGGTTCTCTAAGATTGATCTCCGGGGGGCATACAATTTGATACGTATGAAGGAAGGTGATGAGTGGAAAACTGCTTTTAACACTCCAGTGGGTCATTTTGAGAATGTGGTTATGCCCTTTGGTCTTACCAACGCACCAGCGTTTTTTCAGAACCTTATTAATGACATCCTAAGACCGTTGATCGGTAAGAATGTCGTGGTGTATTTGGATGACATTTAGATTTTTGCGCCGGATCTGGAGTCTCATTGGCAGAGCGTACGTGAGGTATTGCAGTTGTTAAGCGACAATTCACTTTTTGCTTAGCTGGAGAAATGTGAGTTCGCTGTGCAGAGAATTAGTTTTTTGGGCTACATTATCTCCAGCGAGGGCTTTGAGATGGACCCGGTGAAGGTTCAGGCGGTTCAGGAATGGCCTAGGCCTATTGCTGGAAACCAATACAGAGATTTTTGGGTTTCGCCAATTATTACAGAAAATTCATTAAGAATTTTTCTATAATTGTTAAGCCGCTGACCGATCTCACCAGGAAAGGTGCGAATACGGTCCAGTGGACTACTGAAGCCATTGAAGCTTTTGTGTATCTCAAGGAGAGGTTCAGTTCTGCCCCCATCCTTATGCAGCCTGATGAGACCAAGCCTTTTTTGGTCGAGGTTGATGCTTATTCGGTGGGGGTCGGTGCTGTTTTGTCTCAGGAAAACAAGGATGGAGTACATCCCTAATTTTCTGAGACCGAACTTAATTACGATGTCGGTAATCGGGAATTGCTGGCAATTAAACTTGCATTTGAACATTGGCATCATCTCTTGGAAGGTGCTAAATTTCCCATTCAGGTTTTTACTGATCATAAGAATCTGATCTATCTTGATGCTGCCAAGTGCTTGAATGCCCGTCAAGCTAGGTGGGCACTTTTTTTTTTGCAGTTTAATTTTTCTGTTACTTACATTCCGGGTACCAAGAATGTAAAAGCTGATGCTTTATCTCGCAGTTTTTCTCCCATGGTTGGTACCGAGGAGGAGGAGAGCATTTTACAGGAAGGTGTGATAGCAGCATTGGACTCCGTTTTGGAAGATGGGATTCTGAAAGCCCAGGAGGATGCCCCATCTAACACTCCTCATGGGAGGTTGTTTGTGCCTAGGAATTTTAGGAGAGATTTGTTTGTAGAGTGTCATGAGTCTCGGTTGGCAGGTCATCCAGGCATTTCGGAGACTAAGAGACTTGTAGGTCGCATTTTTTGGTGGCCTGGGTGGCAGAAGGAAGTCATTAAGTGGGTGTGTCAATGTACTGTGTGTGCTAGATCTAAGTCTTCACATACTCCTGCTGCGGGGTTGCTTTGCCCTCTGGAGGTTCCTAGTGCTCATTGGGCGCATCTTGCTATGGATTTTATTACTGATCTTCCTGCCTCTGAGGGTTTCACTGTTATCTGGGTGGTCGTGGACCGTTTTAGCAAGATGTGTCACTTGGTTCCCTTCATCAAACTGTCCTGCGCCAAGACACTCGCTAAGGCTTTTGTTAAAGAAATTGTCAGGCTCCATGGCGTTCCTACCGACATTGTTTCCGATAGGGGACCTCAGTTCGTGGCTCGTTTTTGGCGTGCCTTTTGTGACAGGTTGGGAGTCCATTTGTCATTTTCATCTGGTTATAATCCTGAGTCTAATGGACAGACAGAAAGAAAGAACCAGGATGTTGAACAGTTTTTGCGTTGTTTTGTGGCTGACAATCAAGAGGGGTGGTCTGAGTTTCTGCCACTGGCTGAATTTGCTCTTAACAGCCATACATCCTCTTCTGCTGGGTGTTCTCCTTTTTTTTGTTGTACTGGGAGACATCCATTGTTTGGGTCATTCTCCAAATTGATATCGGCTGTGCCGGAGGAGGAGAATTTTTCCGGTGATTTGGAGAGAGTTTGGACAGATGTACATCGTAATCTTCAAGAGGCTAACAAAAAATCCAAGAGGTACTTTGACAGGAAACATCAAGAGGTTTTGTTTACTGTTGGTGACATGGTTTGGTTGTCCTCTAGGAATCTGCGGTTGAGGATTCCTTCTAAGAAATTGGGCCCGAAGTTTGTGGGTCCATTTAAGGTGCTTCAGGTAGTTAACCAATCTGCTGTTAGGTTGGAGGTTCCTACCTCCTGGAAGATTAATCCGGTGTTTCATGTTTCCTTATTGAAAAAAGCTGATGTTTCTGATAGGGACGCCACGGTCTCTGTTCCTCCGGTGGAGGAAGACGGTGAATATGAAATTTCTCGCATTCTTAATTCTAGATGGCTTAGAGGGAGATTGCAGTATCTCGTCGCTTGGAAAGGTTTCGGTCCCGAGGATAACTCCTGGGTAAGGGCGGATGATGTCTCTGCTCCTAGACTTGTCGGAGCGTTTCACAGGAGGTTTCCTGATAGACCTGGGCCTGGAGGATCCGGAGGATCCTCATAGAAGAGGGGGTACTGTTAGAACCCTCCTGTTAGTTTTTTCTATTTTGCTGGTCACATGACTTTTTGCCTATATAATCCAGCTCCGCCCTCCTGGCCTTGCTGGACTTCAGTGTTACATTTACTCTTAAGCTAGCCAGGTGCCTTGTACCTTACTCTGTAGTTTGCTTGGTCTTTTGACTACTAGTACTTCTGTTTGTTTGTTTGTCTTTGCTCTGCTACAATTTCTGCTAGGAGGTGTCCAACTATATCCCAGTCCTTAGTTCTTGTAGGGACCCCTCCCTTATATCTATAGGTCTGCGTTCAGACTAGCCGAGGACTTAGGCGGTTCTGTTCACAAGGAACAGGTCCCCCGCTGCATCGTAGGGAATCAGCTTAGTCCTATTGTAGGGACAGTTTTCCTATCTTTCCTTAGTGTTTGTAGCAGTTCATAACAGATTGTGGACAGCTTCCGTCTACACGAGCCTAAAAGGCCACATTTCAAGTGCAAACAGCTGTCAAAAATTTGGCAGTATAGTATTGCAGCCTGTGGGTGGGTGGGTGGCTGGATGTATACTTGCGCTTGCATTCCAAGGAATGGGGTAGGGCCAACTGAATGCTGCACTGGGACAAGGATGTGGACGGTGATTGTTGCAAGTCTGCAACATCAGGTGTATGGCAAGAGGCATCGTCGCATGCACCAAGGATCACTTATGATGGGCACACTTTTAGGCAGTGACCTGGGAGTCAGAGATGCTTCCACGGGTCTTCCCCATGCTGTTCCCATGTCTTTTCAGCACTGTATGCATGTGTTTGATGATGTGTCACACACCACATGGCCAGATAAGGTTGTAAAATGTTAAAATTTCAGTTCCCAGTAAAAGCATTTGTCTTGATTGAAAGCAGTGCAAAAGTGCAAAAACGCATCCAAAATGCTACGTGTGAACATAGCCCAACGTGTGGAGGAGTATTTTTGTCTTTGGTTATTTATTTTGCCTTATATACAAGTCATTACCCTGGAATGGATGTTCCTTAACATACTTCCTAGGAAAATCCATTTTGGATTTGTTTTTGTATGTTTTATTGTGAGTCCGTAAAAGTTGCGCAATACCTCTGACAACGTTGTTGACAGCAGTGACCTGGGAGTCAGAAATGCTGTTCCCATGTCATTTGAGCACTGTTCCCATCGATTTGGGCAATTTGTAGGCTTACATTGGGCTCGTTGCTTGGGTCGAGCACCCGAGTATTCCAATTTGCTGGACCCGAGCATCGAGCACCCGAGCATTTTAGTGCTCGCCCATCACTAGTTACAAGCCTTGGAAAATTCTGACACAAAACATTATTTTTAGCATGTTGGTATTGTACTGCAGAGAGGAACGTCATTTAAATTTTTGCCTCAGTTAATGTTTGCAGTAAACCCAGAATCAACCCTGTTAGGAGTCCTTGGTGACATTGTTTTCAAGTCAGTATCACATTGCAGTCACCAAAAAAATGACTCCGCACTGTGATCCTAAACTTCATCCTCGCGTGCCCCTTTTGAAAACACCCAGAAAGGGAGGGGAAGAGTGAAGTCAGGCACATGTAAGCAGATCTTGCCCACATTTACTGCAGTCATAATACTACCTAGCATAAAACTTAGTTTTCATTTCAAATATAAGTAGCTGCTTACTTACATACTTCATCCAGGCTGTAAGCTGAGGGGTGGGTGCCACTGCTTTTTCTTTTTTTCCTATTATTAAAAAAGTTAAAATATTATTTAAAAAAAATAAAACATTGATGCTTTTTTAAAACATAGATATTAATTTTTTAAATTGTTTTACTTTTTTATGATAAGTTCCCTTTAAATGTTGATTTAACATTTAACATTGGAATTTAAGAGGCTAAATAGCAGCAAAAGGAGCTAGATGTGCAACATAGCTGCAGTATCTGGTGCGGGCTCAGCACCTGTGACTGCTCCATACATCTCCTGCAACTGTATGGTGAAAATGTATACAGTATATTTGCGAGGAAATTAAAAACTAGGAACTTGCTGTTTAAGATATCTTTATATTTGAATTTATAAAAGAGATAACTTAAAGGGGTTCAGGAAATCAATATATTATTCCTTCTCTTATATAATAGATAAAAATATAGTTTAACGGAGGAATTTCTTTTCAGTTATAACAGTTTTAGTGGATTTGTCTTTGTTTAGATCACAATGGCTTTATGGTGACAAACATGAAATTCAGTTTTTGATGTAATAAACTTTACCAAATGAAATATGTCGGTATGATGAGACCATACTTTGAAAATCGTTTCTACACTATGTTTGCTCACTGCTTGTCATTCAGAAATCTCTTTCTAGCAGATTATTTGAGAGCTACAATATTTATCTACAATAACATAGTTTCTTTCCCATTTCTTTAAAAAAATAGAAATCTATAAAATAGTAGTTTCAGTGTGTGTATTGGACAATTTTGTTTCATTCTGTCCGGTGTTTGATGTCAATTCTACTTTGGGATTGAAGATTGATTCCATTTCAAATGTATTCTCTTTTAAAGGCAAATCCATGCTTTTAGTAATAGAATCTAGGAGCCACAAGGTGATACAGACTTGTCAAAAACTTTCTCTGCTTACGCCTGTATGGAATAATTATTTCAGTGAGTTTCTTAAAAGACACATGTCCATTTTATTGTTTATTGCTTATGTCACAAGTTTCATTGCAAATAAAATTGCCACTAACAATTTCACTTGTGCATGTTACAATAATGTGAGAGCACAAAACCACAAAAAAAGAAAAATTGGTATCAAAAGTCATACAATAGCCATTCTCGTGGAGTATTGAAAGCTGCTGTATTGGGGTATGTCCCTCACTACATTTGTTTCCCTCTTACCCTATAGTAGGCCTTCTAAGGTAGCCCTGAAATCTGTGGAGACAATTCTTCTATAATGCCTTTCTAATTTTATTTTTTACTGATTCTAGTCAAGGGGACTGGCCAGCACAGTGATCTAGTAGAGGTGGACGTACATGTGCAGAGCTTACAATTTCTTTGGTGCTGAACTTGTAAGAACTCTACTAACACATGTGCACGATCACTAGAGTGAGCTCCTGGTCATGGCCAGCCTCATTCTAGTAGATCATATGATGCTGCATCAGTGAGCATACTGTTCAACCTAGCAAAACAAAGAAGCTGCTGGCCTGAACTGTCCATCAATCAGGAGCACCCACCTTCTCTAACAATCAGGAGTTTGCCTGTTGAGAGTTGAACACCTGTACAGACAATGTGGGACAAGACACTATGAGGTTGTCAGTAGATCTAGGGGATCATTTATTACAGTTACTTTACCAATTGCATTATGAAAGTGTGTTCATTTTTCAAATATTTCTGTTTTGCTTATTGATATAGTATTATTATTTACTAAGGAAAGGAATAAAAAGCAAAACCACTTCATTATTACATAGAATCCTACAGTATAAAGAAAACATTGCTAACAGTACCACTGTCCACTGATGCAACTCATCAGTCAGGAACACTTGAATCTTTTAATCATTGTGTTTATTGTTCCTTTTTATCAAGAAAACACACAAACCTAATATTACTACATGAACCTTCAGTGACTAAATAATAGACAACATTAAGTAAAACAATAAAGTCTATATTGCCATGCAGTAAGTGAATAATAACACCATGTACTAACTGAATGATACCTCCATACAGCATGGTGGCTCAGTGGTTAGCACTGCAGCCTTGCAGTGCTGGGGTCCTGGGTTCAAACCCCACCAAGGACAACATCTGGAGGAATTCTCTGTGTTTCCGTGGGTTTCCTCCAGGTTCTCCGGTTTCCTCCCACACTGTAAGACATACTGATAGGAAATCTAGATTGTGAGCCCCAATGGGGACAGTGCCACTGATATCTGTAAAGTGCTGTGGAATTAATGGTGCTATATAAGTGAGTAAAATAAATAATATTAAAAAAAATACTAATGACTAAATACCTTAACTCTGTAACAAAAAAAAGAAAAAATATCATACAGTGACTGAATGCCTCTAAAACAGTTCCATGATAACAATGTAAAGGACACCAACAACCAGAAGTAGAGATGAGCAGATCTTCTGAAATTCAAATTTGCCAACTTTGCTGTATTTTCCCCAAAAACTCACTTTTTGGTGAATAAATTTGCGAGAGAGAGTCCTGCTCACAATAAGAGCTTACACTCTACCTGTGAGCGAGAGGACACTGCTGACCATAAGAGCTTACACTCTTTGGTGACAGACTTACCCAATAACTTTGGAGATAGAAAACGACTCTGGCATACAAACTCTCTTTGCTGGAAACCACTGATGTGTGATGGCCCAGGTTCTGACCATCACTGTGCAAACTATGATAATCTGTTAGATGTCATAGCTGCAGGGTATTATGGGGAGGCCCACGGGTTAATGCAAAATTACAATAACCCATTCTCTGATGCTTCAGCAGTGTGTGAAATGAAGCTAGACACATTTTTTAGTATTATTATTATTAACAGAGAACCACAAATTGAATCTCAAAATGTTCAGATTCGTGTGAAAATACAAATATCAGTAAATTCGACTGAAACTCAATCCTCTGTGGATTGATTTGCACATCTTTACCCAGATGACAATATTTATAATGCAAAGTCTGAGGTAAAATAAACAAGTGCAAGTTGTCGCAATTTGCTTCAGACTATTTTTGTGTACAATTGTTTGGCTCCTTTTTTTTGACACACATTTCATCTTATTCAATAGTACAAAGCCACATGTGGTTACATATACACACATTTTCAAATTTCAGAATAGCCCTTTCAAACTTTAAAGCCCAATAGCAGTGTATATTCACAATCTGTCAGGAAGCATGCTCTTAAAGGGAACCTGTCACGTCCTTTTCTGACATTAAACTGCCCCAATGTCTTGCTAGTGATGCAATGTGCATCACTAGCATTGTCTTCTCAAGCAAAACTTCTCACTATTTATCTGAACCCCCTCCCCCAATTTTTATCCTTAGGTGATTGCATCACATGCCTTCTCTCTCAGTCATAGGAGTGGCACTTTCTATCCTTATAGTCACAGTCAGTCACGATCTTCTTCAAATTCACACCCATTGCAGCCTGATTGATTACCTGGACTGCCCCGACATCATGGCAATCGCCTAGTAAATCTCACATTTGCACACTGACTATCAGGTCCCCATGCATGTGCATTGAATCTGCGTGTACATCCCCAGCTTAATTTCATATCTGCGCATGCTCTGGAGCCACGGGAGGAGAATGCCGCACATAGTGTGTGCGCTGACAACGCATAGGTCATCTAGCCACTGACTAACTGCGGCTCCGGAACATGTGCAGATATGAAATGAAGCTGGGGTCGTACACCCAGATTCAGTGTGCATGCACGGGCACCTGATAGTCAGTGTATAAGTGTTGGATTTACTGGGCAATACCATAACATTGGGGCAGTCCAGGCAATCAGTCAGACTACAATGGGCGTGAATAATTTGAAGCGGACCGTGACTGTAAGGATAGAAAGCGCCACCCCTATGACATTAAGAAAAGTTATGTGATGCAATCACCTAAGGATAAAAAGTGTTTTTTAAGATAAATAGTGAGACGTTTTTCTTGAAAAGTCCATGTACATTGTATCACTAGCAAAACATTGGGGGCAGTTTAATATCAAAAAAGGACATGACAGGTTCCCTTTAAGGCTGAATTCATATGTTTGAGTGTCATGGTCAGAGTACAAACCATGATTTCCAAGACCAGCCATTGGTCTCCTGACCCAAACTCCGAAGGTTTATAGGCACCTATGATGTGGCTGAGTTTGGGTCAAGATAACCGCTGTCAAGGCAAAAAATATCATCTCTACTGAGACCTTAAAACATGAAAATCTGTATTTAGCCTAATACACAATTTGTCTGCACATCCTAGAAAACACCAAAGTGAGTGGTTTCTCTCATAATGCTGCATCCAGAGAGTGGCAGTGAGAGTGTAGTGTGGTCTTACATGAACCAATAGTGTGGCCCCAGCTACTCTGCTGCAACCCTAACCAATGGAGTCTTTGTCACAGTTCCCTCTTCTGGATTATAGATAGGTTAATATGAGGGAAATGTTTCACTTTTAAAGTTCAGATTCTCTTATAGGAAATATGAACAGTGCCTGCTCGGTGCAACTTAATGAAAATGAATGTATAGACATAAAAAACTATTATTTCTGCAATTTTGAATTGTAATTAGTTAATTTTATATAGTGTATGTTGAGTTCTGATACAAACACAAAATGCAGATGTAACATTGTTGACATTTCTGGATTCTGAGGAACAGAATTTTATTTTGTTTGTGTAATTTATTCCAAAAACAAAGTTATTGCTATGAATTGAAGAAAACTTTCTAACCATATCCTCTAATAATGTTCACAGTACTTTTCGAAAAACATTGCCCCCTTCAGAAGAACTTTTAAACACCTGACATTACGTGCAATATTTCTGAAAGAACCTAGGCAATTTAAGGGTTGGAATAACATGTAGCATTTCTACAGAACCCGACAACCTTTCTGTTTGCCCTGAGGCATGTCGTGCCAAATAACACTAAAAACACTGAAAATGATTGACACCCTATTACTTATCATTTTGTAAATAGTTCTCTAAGTGGCTTTTTAGAAGCCATGATTTGGCAACATTAAAGGTCTTAAAAAAGAATTGCACTTTTCAGCCATTATTTCCAGCTTGCCTCTGTTTACAAGAGCTTTATAGTAAGAACTAAGAATTTTCTCTATACAAAAACATGAAATAGTGGATATTACATAGTGGCTCCTTGTGTTATTCCAGCATTAGTTTTTACTTTTGAATTATTTGAAAGTTTTTATTGATGTTTATCTAAAGTATTTTGGTTATTTTTGTAGCCCAAGGTTCAAACATACTTGTCCTCAACATTGAAAGTTCAAAATGTATGTAGAACTTTTCGGGACTAGAATATTTTTTCTATTTTTGTATTATAGCTTTATATGGTAGATGTTTTGTGGGTTGAATATTTTGTGTAGGTCTCTTTTACCAAAAGCATAGGGCAAGTCTTTTATAGAAAAAAATCCATTGATTCCTCTATGTGGATTAATAACCCTATAATTGTAGAAAGAAAATAAAAATAAATTAACCGCTTCAAGATTTTCATCTTGACATTCTAGTTATTAATATTTTATTTTGTATTAATATAATATTATAGAGTATTAGCCATTGAAAATTACATTTTCTACCTACCATTCTAACATGTTAATTTATGTGCGTAGTAAACCGATCTACCATAGTCCAATAAGCAGACTGTTTCCTGAAGTCTATGCAGTTTACTGAATGTTAGTAAATGTATTCAGTGAAACTAGAAGCAGTTAATACAAAGATACATATGACAAATGGCTGAACAGTTTATAAACGATATGTATTAAACCAGCTTGCTATCCAGTCTTATAAATGCAGCTGACTAATGCAGGGGTATGCAAATTGCCTCTTCAGAGAGCAAGAGGACTTGACCTCTAGAGCGCCACCTGTTGGAAGCAGCAATCCTACAAGTCACTATCGACCCCCTAATGAGTTTTCCTATATGGCTTAGAATAAAAGCCAAATCGGAATCTCAATTTGCAGATACAGCGTTTCGGGGTATTGCCCCCTCGTCAGTGCAAAGTATGAGAACTGATTTGGCTAGGTGAGAGGCTCTGGACTGAGTTCTAAGGGATAATGTTTCTCCTTGTGGGAGTGGCAAGCAGGGTTGAGAGTATTAGGTATCTGATAGCTGCAAACTCCTGCAACATAGTCCTTTTTTACCAACGATGCTATCAGAATAAAATGGTGGATGTCCTCTGTATTCCAGTCTGTGAGGAAAATTATCTCCTTCTTCCCACAATACACCACTACAGGGAGAGAGGATGGTAACAACATAGGGACAAAAAGCTAGTGCTGATAAGCGAATTCAGCCTCTAAATGGAGCCTCTATACTGCAAACAAACTCAACAATGAAACTTAATGCTGAAGGTATGACAACAAGTATACAAATATCCATGTATGTCAGGGTTATATAACATAGGATTTATTAAATGTAATGTATTTATTTTTTGTGTCCTTGTACATTTCGTCTTTCTCTTTAAACTACAGGGTGGGCCATTTATATGGATACACCTAAATTAAATGGGAATGGTTGGTGATATCAACCATGAAGAATGGCCACACTATCTTCGTACCCCATATACCACACCATACCATCAAGATACGAGATGTGCAGCATCTGAAACAACGGATACTGGAAGCCTGTGCTAGTATTTCTTCTGCGGTGTTGCTAAGTGTGTCAAGAGAGGGAGAAGAGGGTTGCATTGACAATCCAAAGCAATGGGCAGCACTTTGAACACATTTTATAAGTGGTCATAAACTTGTAAAAAAGTCATGAAAGAATAAAGTTACGCTAAAACCAAGCACACCATTGTTTTTCTTCTGAAATTCTCAATAAGTTTGATGTGTCACATGACCCTCTTCCCATTGAAAAAAAAAAAGTTGGATCCAAAATGGCCAACTTCAAAATGGCCACCATGGTCACCACCCACCTGGAAAAGTTTTCCCCCTCCCATATACTAATATGCCACAAACAGGAAGTTGATATCACCAACCATTTCCATTGAATTTAGATGTATCCATATAAATGGCCCACCCTGTACACTCCTTTTTATTATATTTTCTTGATCCAATAAAAGGTCTTTACTGTTATAAAGAATTTTAATTACAATACATTGCCATACCTATGCATGTTAATGTATTGTACTTGTGCATAGAAAAATGTTCTTGTGCATAAAAACAAAAATTGACATTTGGTCTTTACAAAGATGGTACATTGTTTTCCTGGATGTCTATGGAAAGCCAGGGTTTTATACTGTAATCTTTTAGTACCAGCATAATAAGGTATTCAGGGCTGTATACTATAGGAAACTTAAAGGGAATCTGTCAATACAATCAACGTTCTTAAGTGTCTATATAAAAAAGGTTGGTCATAGGAAGCTGAATAAAATGATACCTTGATATTTTCGATCTGATGTCTTATTTCAGAGAAATCCATATTTTTCTTGCATGTAAATGACCTGTTCCAGGCTGTGGTCCGAACACTGATCTGCATGAGAATCTGCCTCCAGAGCTTATTATTAATGAAATGGCCATTACCTGTGTGATGTGTGATGGCCACTATCTGCTCTCCTGATCTCCTGCAGGTTTCTCTCAGTGCTTCAGCCTCTCTCTCACAGGCAGCCAGTGTTACAATACAGCAGAGCTGTGAGAGCTGCAGCAAATGTGTTTGTAAGGAGACAAAGTTGAGTTCTACTGTACTGTGTTAGTTACTTGTCTCACACTGTTAACTCCCCCTTGCATTTAAAATAAGATCTGGAGGCAGATTCTCATGAAGATCAGTGTCTGGCCCAGAGCTCTGAACAGCTCATTTACATATAAAAAAACATGAATTTTTCTGGAATGAGATATTGGATCGAAGATATCAAGGTACCATTTTATTCAGCTTCCTATGTCCTACATATAGATGGCTTAATAATAATAATAATAATAATAATAATAATAATAATAATCTTTATTTATATAGCACCAACATATTCCCCAGCACTTTACAATTCAGAGGTTCATATACAACAGTCATAAGTAACAGTTAAAGATAATATAATAATTAAAGCAAAAATAATGACGACCCTGCTCGTAAGAGCTTACAATCTACAATGAGGTGGGGGTGACAAAAAATTCAAGTGCTTATTTACAATGATGGTCCAACCATCTTGATGGAATGGGGGATAGATAAAGGCTGTATGAGCTAGTCACCAGCCAGTATCTGTAGTGCTTTTGGGTGCGGTGGAGTTTGGTGGAGAGTTATGTTTGGAAAAATAGTGAATGGGCTATAAATATGTAAAAGGACGTCGATTAGGGAACATGAGAGGCCGCCCTAAACAAACGTGTTTTTAGGGAGCGCCTAAAACTGTAAGTTGAGATTAGTCCTAATTTCTTTGGGAAGAGCATTCCAAAAATAGGTGAAGCTCGGGAGAAGTCTTGGAGCCGGGAGTGGGAGGTACGGGTTAGTGCGGATGTTAGTCGAAAATCGCTTGAGGAGCATAGAGAACTGGTAGGCCGATAAACAGAAATGAGGGAGGATATGTAGGGGGGTGCCGCACTGTAGAGAGCTTTGTGGCTGAGATTGTTCTCAGCCACAATGCTCCGCAGTTTAAATTGGATTGTACAATGTATGGGCAGCCAGTGCAATGACTGGCACAGAGTGGAATCATCTGAGTAACAATTAGCCAGATAGATGACCCTGACTGCTGCATTAAGGATGGACTGGAGTGGGGAAAGTTGAGTGGGGGGGGGCAATTAATAGAGAATTACAGTAGTAAAGTGATGAGTAGTCAAGTGGATGATTGCCACATTGAGGGTTTTAGAGGCTTAAAAGGGTTAATAATATTGACAGTTTCCCTTTAAGCGCCATCTTATGAGGAGTAGTATCTTAACAGTTCTGGTTTTCTGTTATCTTTGTCTAACTTTGTATTCCTAGTAAAACCACATAGATTTCTGTTTTGTCCATCAGTTACATAGTGATCATTACAGCATACCATATTGGCATCCATTTTTTGTTGTTTCACTTTTGTTGTTTCCTTCATGCACTTGGTATTTTTCCCAGAAAAATGGCAAAAAATACCAAGTGCATGCAGCTAAAGAAAAAACAGCAATTCTGTATTTGTGTTTTGGGTTTTGGTTTTACAACATGCATTGTGTGGGGAAAATGATACATTAGTTTTGTTCTACAGTTCAATATGACTTTGGTTATACCAAATTTTTATATAGCAGTTTTTTGTATTCTAGTTCTTGTTTTATTACCTTATGTCATCATGTTCTGAGAGGCGTAACTTTTTCATTTTTGATCAATAAAGTTGTATGAAGGCTTGTTTTTTTGTGAGATGAGCATACTTTACATTGGTATCGTTTTAGTTGAAATATTAATTTCTGATTTCTTTTTATTAGGAAGTGGTGTTCTACATATTACTCACCCTAGGTAACTTGAACTCACCGATGCTTAATTTCTTGCATAATTTAATTTAGAATTGCAGTCTTTGGTAAAATTGACAATCTTGAACATTGACAATGTTCAGTAGACCCCTGATTGCCATGATAATACTATCTCCCCCACCACAATCACGTTACGAGTGTGACGATGGGTCGTACAAAGGATGCCACCCAGTATCCAAATGTTTAAATGCAGCTTTCATGAATCACAGTGGCATCTAAGGGGTTTAACTGCTGCAATTTAAACAGGCTAGGAATGTATAAAGAAGGCTCAGCTTCTACATGTGATTGAATATTTTAATTCAATATGAATTTAGGAGTCAGTTGTCCTCATGTTACTGTGTATATTGAAAAAAAAACGTATCCTATTTCATATTGTCTTTCTCTCTTCTCTTTGTTTTTGGAGTAACTAGCTGTTGGAATTGACTTTCTCAATGTACAATGCTATACTTCAATGTTATACTTCAAAGCATTGCTAGCAAAGAGTCAATAATTGTGAAGTCATGGTCAAGTCATACAGTTCAAGTTAAAACTAGATTGTCACAGAGGCCAAACCTGGGTCATACCAACCCTGTGTATTTGATGCTTGATCAAAAATGTGTCTTGTTGTGCATAGAAGAAAAGAGTTTGTTTTGATTTCTGTATATGTGTGAGTTCGTTTTAAAAATGTACATATATAAATAAATATAGAATATATTTCATGCCCAGGGTACCTTTAGTATGTTTTGGAAAACACATGAGGCTTACAAACCTTTTCTATGTCTTCTAACAACCTAATTTCATTTGTTATTCACATCTTATTAGTTCAGATTGAAGAGTAGCAAAATATCATAGATATCTGTCAACTATTATGGGGACATTGTAACTGTCACTAAAGGGAAATAACAAAGCTGAATCAAATATACTTGCTATATTCAACAAGAATGGTAATAAAATAGAATGAAAAAATATTGCCTTTTGTTTTCCAGGTGACTCTTTATCTACATGAAATACTTCACTTCTTATTTAAAAGTGTTATCCTGGAATAGAAGAAAATAGCGTAAGAGCAGGACATGTGCAAAAATAAAAAAAAATGTACACTGTGCAAAAGTTTTAGGAAAGTCTGGAAAAAATGTTGCAAAGTAAGACTGTTTTAAAGAATAGAAATGTAACTAGTTTATTTTTTATCAATTAACAAAATGCAAAGTGAATTAACAATAGAGAAATCTAAATCAAATTTTGGCGCGGCCACTCTTTGCCTTCAAAACAGCATAAATTCTCCCACGCACAGTTACACACAGGTTTTGAAGCAATGTGGCAGAGATGTTGTGCCATACATGTTGGTGAACGTACCACAGATCGTCTGTGAATGTAGGCTTGTACAAATCCTTCTGTAATACCAAACAGACTTGATAATACTGAAATTAGGGCTTTGTGAGGACCATAACATCACTTTGAGAACTCCTTGATGTCCTTTACAATAGAGATATTTCCTTATGACACTGGCTGTATGTTTAAGCTCATTGTCCTGCTGCAGAAAAAGTTTGGAGCCAGTCAGCTGCCTCTGATGGTGTTGTCTGATGGATAAGGATCTGCCTGTAGGAAATGGGCAATGTTGAGAAGCGTTGATGCAGTGGTTGACCAAAGAAACTTAGTGCAGCAGATGAAATACATATCATGCTTACTTCCCTATGAAATTAGAAAATGTTCAGCAGTAGTATGAGTTCAGAACTGATAACAACCAGTGGGAACCAGCTATACCCAACTGCTATTTGGAGAAGCATGGCCAAAAGTGGCCTTCACAGAAGAATTGAGGCCAAAGGGCATACATTTAACCAGGAAACAAGGCCAAGTGACTCAACTATCTATGTATGAAAACGTAGCAACTGGGATACAGAAAACTGGCAGCGGGCCGGGCTGGACTGTTGAGACACAACTTGAAATACATGGATATAACAGAAGGTAGTTTGTTTGCCGAAGGGCTTTAGAGAAGTACAATATTGAATGCAGGCAAAAGTCAGGCTTGGTAGAGGTTCCTTGCAAGTTTTGAGTTGCATTTCATGAAATGGGCAGTGGGATTTGGTCAAAATTAATGGTGTCCTCAATGCTATAAATTACAAGCAGATACTTATCTGTCATATAATACCATCAGGGAGGGATGTGATTGGGTACAAATTTATTCTGAACCAGGACAACAACCCCAAACGTAGAGCGAATGTCATTAAGAACTATCTGCAGCATAAAGAACAAGGAGTCTTGAAAGTGATAATATTGCCCCCCACAGAGCCCGGATCTCAACATCATCTGTCTGAGATGATCTAGTGAATCCTGCTTTGAGCAGGGGGTTGGACCAGATGACCCAGGAGGTCCCTTCCAACTCTACCATTCTATGATTCTATGATCATCGAGTCTCTCTGGGATCACATGAAGAGACAAAAGGACTTGCAGAAACCTACATCCATAGAGGTTCTGTGGTTACTTCTACAAGTTCCTTTAAAAACTGTGTGAAAGCACCTAAAAGAATTGATTCTGTTTTGAAGGCAAAGAGCGGTTACAGCAAATATTGATTTTATTTAATTTCTCTTTTGTTCGTTTACTTAGCATTTTGTTAATAAAAATAAACTACTACTTCTATTTTTAAAAGCATTCTTACGCTGCAGTATTTTTGCACCCCTGCTTAAAATATTTTCACATTACTGTATATCAATAATTTACCTACTATTGTTCCCCCGTTGTTTCAGATCAGATGCTCCTGTAATCTCCGTCAGTGATTGGTCATTTTGCTCTTGCTGCAATGACTGCTGCAGCCAATCACTGGTCTCATTGGTGACAGGGTTGCCAACTTAATTTTTTTTATTTTTTCTGAAGTGTGTTAAAAAAATTTGCACAGCAAACATGTTTTAAAAACACATTTTAAAACCATAGTCATAAAGATTTCATGCAATTTATATGTACAACTCATAATTCTGATATGAAGACACTAGTTGTATATAGTGTTGAGCCACCCCCGTAGTGTTCGAGTTCGGTTCGGTTCGTCGAACACCCGTGTGTTCGCCGAACTGTTCGTCGAACTGTTCGTCGAACACCTTCGAACACCGTTACAACCAATGGCAGGCAAACAAAAACACATAGAAACACATAGAAAACACCTTCAAAGGTGTCCAAAAGCTGACAAACTGCTCAGAAGTCACAACTAACACATTGAAAAGTGACAAGTACATATAGTCATGCGAAAAGAAAAGAGGTGGAGGAGTAAAAGGAGGGGGAGACACAGATATAGGCATGTCATGCCCTTCTAAAATCCAAAAAGTGAGAAGCCGACACGGCCAGTCTGTTCCTGCCCGTGCCACCTCCGTGTCGCCGGGTTTGTGCCAGAGCCGTGGTGAACCCTGACGGCCAGCCCCCCTCTCCCAATACTGGTGCCTGTCCGCTGGTGGGTCGAGCGAGCCCCCCTGTGGTGGAGGCAGCTCTAAGCTTTTTAATTTAAATTGTCTCTCTAATTTGAATGAATACACTTTAAATCCATTTACAAGGATCTATTGGAGGGCAAGTCTCATGCCAGCAGCCGCGTAATTCCAGCTCCAGTAGCGTCCACTAAAGCTGCTGCAGTTAAAAAGCTTTTATAAGGATCGAGCTCGGCTGTCCACCGCAAGGCATCCTACTGCCAGTCCCAGCCCCTATGCCTTGGGGTGCCTCCTGATGCTCTTCACTGAGTATCCCGTGGTCCCGAAGCATTTCCTTTGAAAAAATTAAGTGTCCAAACTACAGGTGGTGTAGCTTGCTTAACAGCCGGGATAATCCGCTGACTAGCAGACACTGCTACTAGGCACAAAGTATTTCCTGGGCTAGATGCAGTTAAAAATTTGTAATTAGATACTCTCGTTGGATGCTGAGAAAGCATTCCATAGAGTCTCCTGGCACGCCATATATTATTCTCTTAAAAAGCTTGAGGTAGGGGTCTAGGCGACCCTTTTATAGCCAAAATCACGGCCCTGTATCGCAATACGTCACCTAGGCTGAAGATAAATGGAACTGTAGCACCCTGAGGGCTCGGTTGCTACAGACGTATTGCACCTCACCCAGAGGTGTGATATCTCACTCTCAGGTAAGGATGGAGTGTGGATCAGGACCCGACACCTGCATGCATTACACCACATTGCCGTGGGTCAGGGCGACCAATATGCCACTGAGAAGGGCACGACAGTCCCTGTCCCTGGCTGGAGTGGGGGGAGGGAACACTGAGGAAGGGGAACCCTGTAGTGCAGGAGCAGGGAGGAAGCAGTTCCTGGGTGCATTGAGAAGGGAGTATAAAAGGTGGGCACCATCTTAGTTCAGTGCAGAGAAGTCTGAGCAGAAGTGGCAGGGAGCAGGGGCTCTGCATGAGCTCTGCTCCGGAGGCGGGCCTAGTAACAGAGGCCCAGGCCTGGAAGAGGGAGAAGGAAGGAAGAGGAGCGGAGAAGGCTCCAGGAACGAGGAATGAAGGGATCCCAGGGGTGCGGACGGGCGAGTCGCCACCGCACGCCCGAATCCACCTGCGTGGAGGGGTCAGGCCAAAGGGGGAGACCGGTCCCCGAACTAGTGGAGGCAGGAAACGACCCTCAGCTAGAAACCGGAGGCTCTGACATTTTATGTGGCGCAGCCCCTCGCTACACCCGCTAGGAAGGCACCACATAGGGTCAGGGAAACTGGCGCCAAGTTTACCAAGAGGAGGCCCGAGGCAGCCGGACAGAAGTGTTGGTAAGAAAGGCCAGACAAAGGACACACAAAGGGGGTCCTGTGAAGTGCTCCAAAGTTATCTGGGAGTTGTCTGAGCCCCTCACCTGGTGAGCACAGTACGACGTGGGCAGCCATTACCTGCAGACGTGGTCTGGATAATAAGAACTGTGAGTAAAGGCCCTGGACTGCATCACTGACTCCGTGTCGTTACTGCTGCTGCCCTGCACCATCACCCCCATCCTCCGCATACACTGCCCTGAGGCTACGCTCTGCTGCACCCACAACACCAGCCTCAGCGGTCTGCCCTGCAGCGGCGGTTCATTCTGACCGCAATCCACGGGTGGCGTAGTCGGACATTTAAACATCAAAACCACATAAATAGTTCCGCCACTGGTTTGACCACCCTGAGCCACGGAACTGGGTCGCCGCCACGAAGACTACAACCACCAGCATCCACCAAAAAGGGTCCGGCTCCGGGTGTCCCAAGGCTCAGGGGGTGCATCAGAACATTTTCATCACCTTTCACAATCACCAATGGGACAAGGCAGAGATGTCCTCTGTCCCCTCTCTTATACATCCTAGTGATGGAGCACCTGCTCTCATCAATTCGCCTTAACCCCAATATTAGGTGGATTGAGGTGGGAGGCACCGAGTACAAGTGCTCTCTATTTGCTGATGATGTCCTAGTATATATCACTCAATCACATATATCCATCCATGCTGTTATGGCTGAAATAGATCACTTTGTTACATGGTCAAATTTTAAAATCAATGCAGCGAAGTCTGAGGCCCTCGATGTCTCCCTCCCCAAATCCATATAGGATTCCATCCAGTCCAACTTTCCCTTTGCCTGACCCTCACAGGGTATCAAATACTTAGGAATTCCTATTCATAGAGACCTCTCCCATCTATGTTATCTTAATTTTGGGCCCTTTATTGAACAACTCCATACAGACCACGGTTGGCAAGTTAGAACTGTAAGATTCACTACGTGAACCACTGGTGTTTTGTAGAAAAGCACATGTACACTGTGTTCCAAATTATTATGCAAAAAGTGTTTAGGAGTGATAAGGGAAGAATTTGTTTGTTTGTCAGTTAAACTCATTGATGGTGATGTGTGTCAGGGCTCTTTATATCACTGTAAGCAATTGCAGACACCTGTGCTAATTAGTTTGGCAGGTGTGTCCAATGAAAGGCAAGACTACTTAAGAAGGCTGTCTCACATTATTAAGCAGCCTACATTTTCTGCCAAAATGGGAAAGAAAAAGGATGTGTCGGCTGTTGAGAAGCAACAAATTGTGGAGTGTTTAGGTCAAGGCATGACTACAATCAACATTGTGCGATGATCAGGATGAAGTGTCTTGGCAATCAAGAAGTATGTAGCTGATTCACAGTACACACGTGTGCGTGCTGATAAGGGCAAATTGAGGACTCTTTCCTACAGGCAATTACGTCAGGTTAAAAGAGCAGCGGCAAAAAAGCCTTGTCATAGCAGCAGACAAGTTTTTGAAGCTGCTGGTGCCTCCAATGTCCCCCGAACAACAAGATGCAGGGTCCTTCAGATGTTTGCAGCTGTGCATACGCCATCCTGTCGACCTCCTCTATCCACTTCACACAAGCAGAAACGGCTCCAGTGGGCCAAACATAACATGAAGACTGATTTCAAAACTGTTTAGTTCACGGATGAGTGCCGTGCAACGCTCGATGGTCCAGATGGATGGAGTGGAGGATGGCTGGTTGATGGACACCCCACGCAAACACGGCTACAGCGCCAACAAGGAGGAGGTGGAGTAATGTTTTGGGCTGGAATCATGGGGAGAGAGATTGTCGGCCCCTTTAGGATCCCTGAAGGCGCTAAAGATGAACTCCATAATGTATGTGGATTTTCTCAAACAGCACTTCCTGCCATGGTTCAAGAAGAAGAACCGTGTATTTCACAGCAAGATCATTTTTTTGCATGATAATGCACCATCTCATGCTGCACATAAAACATCTGCATCTCTGGCTGATATGGGCATAAAAGGGGACAAACTTATGGTGTGACCCCCATGCTCCCCTGACCTCTACCCCATTCAGAACCTCTGGAGCATCATCAAAAGGAGTGTCTATGATGGCGGGAGGCAGTTCACATCTAAGCAACAGCTCTGGGAGGGTATTCTGTCCTCATGCAAAACAATTGAAGCAGAAACCATCCAAAACCTGACAAATTCAATGGACGAGAGAGTTCAGAAGCTTCTTTCGAACAAGGGGTCCTATGTGAAAATGTAACATCACCTAGAATAAAGTTTTGAGTTGAAAACTGTTTGATTTCAGTTTCTAATAACCTGCTAATGCTTATCATTTCAAAAATGACCATTTTTTTGGTCTTTATTAAAATGAAAAGGTTGATCGAAAAGTTTGGGGGATCTAAGAGTGTGGCAACCCAGTAGTCATGATTACTTCGAATTCTGACAATATGAGGGTCATGTTGCAGGTAGTGCAGCAAGAAGGCACTTATGTGTCTTGCGCATCTCGGAGCCCCAAAATTATTTTCCGGGCTAGATGCAGCTAAAAATTATTATTAATTTTAAATCTGGTGGAGCTTATTATAGATGGCCTCATAGAATCAGTGCTGCACACTGCTACAAAGCCCAAATTATTTTCCAGCCAAGATACAGATAAACATGATTAGTAATTTGAAAGCTTAAAACGGTTGGTAGGGTGATTTTAACCAATCATCAAGCTTTTACTCTCCCCAGGATGACACAGGGGTAGAAAAGTCGTTTCGGATCCATGATTTGTTCATCTTTATGAACGTGAGTCTGTCTACATTATCAGTGGAGAGCCGCGTGCGCTTATCTGTCAGCACACCACCAGCAGCGCTGAACACACGTTCAGACAGAACGCTGGCTGCGGGGCATGACAAGATCTCCAAGGCGTAAGTGGCTAGCTCCGGCCATTTATCCAGATTGGAAGTCCAAAAAGAGCAAGGGTCCAGTGACACAGTCATGGCTTCAATGTTTACTTGGAGATACTCCTGTACCATCGTCTCTTGGCGTTGACTATGTGTCAGACTTCTTGTCTCATGTGGCCTTGCAAAGGATGGGCTAAAAAAGTGGTGAAATAATTCCGCAAAATTGATGTTACCAGCAGATACTGTGGTTCTGTTACGGTTTGAGTGCTGAACACTTGACGGTCCCACGGTTGGCAAGTTGGAACTGTGAGATTCACTACGTGCACCACTGGTGTTTTGTGGAAAAGCACATGTAAGATTCTGCAACAGTCTCTGCTGATACTCCTGCATGCGTGCATCCCTTTCTATGGCAGGAATAATTTCTGCAAATTTACTTTTGTACCGGGGATCTAACAGTGTGGCAACCCAGTAGTCAGGATTATTTCTAATTCTCACAATTTGAGGGTCATGTTGCAGGTAGTGCAGCAAGAAGGCACTCATGTGTGTTGCGCATCCAGGAGCACCAAGTCCCTGTTGTGTTGGTGGCGAGGTAACAATCATGCTTCCTTCCTCTGTCCTCTCCCCCCAACCTCGCACAACAGAAATGTGATCAAGGTCTCCCTCATCTGATGAGTCTTCCATCAGTTCATCCTCCACTTCTTCCTGGGCTCCTGCACCTTCCTCACTAGTTTGGCTGCTACCATGCGCCCTGGTAAAACCATCTCCCCCACCCTCACATGCCTGCCGCCTTGGTGCTGCCGACCGTCTGGACCTTGCAGATGTTAGCCCTTCCGCATACAACTCCTCCTCCTCTACTTCCTCCACCTCCTCTTGTGCCACCACCTGACTCCGAATTCTGTTTAACATGTGCTCCAGCATGTAAATCACCAGAATAGTCATGCTGATAATGGCATCGTCAGCACTAAACATCTTCATCGCCATTTCAAAACTGTGCAGAAGGGTGCATAGGTCCCTGATCTGAGACCACTCCTCCATCGTGATTTGCCCCACCTCTGGATCTCGTTGGCCCAGGCTATACGTCAGAACGTATTGCACCAGGGCTTGTCGGTGCTGCCACAGTCGCTGCAACATGTGCAGAGATGAATTCCACCGGGTAGGCACATCGCATTTTAGCCGGTGAAGTGGCAGGCCCAACGACTTCTGTAGAGATGTAAGTCGCTGAGCTGCGGGATGCGAACGGCGGAAGTGAGCACACAGCAACCGTGCCCTCTGCAGAAGGCCATCTAGTCTGGGATAGTGGGCTAAAAATTGCTGGACAACCAGGTTCAACACGTGAGCCATACAAGGCACGTGTGTGACATTGCCCCGGCGAAGGGCCGCCCCCAGGTTTGCAGCATTGTCGCACACGGCCTTCCCTGGTTTCAGGTCCAGTGGAGACAACCATTCATGAAATTGGTTCTCCAGAGCTGACCACAACTCCTCAGCTGTGTGACTCACATTTCCCAGACATTTCAAAGTAAAAACCGCCTGATGACGTTGAGCCCTACTGCCAGCATAGTAAGGAGGTGTGCAGGATCCCTTCTGCGCAGTTAGAAAGCTTGTGGCATGACCAGACAGGCTTTGGGTGCAGGTGGAAGACCGAGAGGAGGTTGAGGAGGCAGAAGCAGTGGAGGAACTTTGACATAAAGAGGATTGACGCACAACTCGTGGGGACGGCAAGACTTGGACAGCAGCCCCTTGTCCTGCTGTCACCATAGTTACCCAGTGCCCAGTCAGCGACATGTAACGCCCCTGTCCATGCCTTCTCGTCCAAGTGTCTGTGGTGAAATGCACCCTGTCACAAACAGAGTTTCTCAAAGAAGCGGTGATGTTGTGTGCGACATGCTGGTGGAGCGCAGGCACACCTTTCTTTGAGAAGTAGTGCCGACTGGGCATCTGGTACTGGGGCACTGCGACAGACATAAGGTCTCGAAAATCCTCTGTGTCCACCAGGCGGAAAGGCAGCTTTTCTGTAGCCAAGAGCTTGCAGATGGTGAAATTCAACCTCTTAGCTTTCTCATGGCTAGGAGGAAATGGTCTTTTACTTGTCCACATCTGAGGGACCGAGGGCTGGCTATTGTGCTTAGACGGGGTTGATAAGGGTGTCCCCGGCAAACTGCCGGTCTGTGAGGAAGATGCAGGTGGACATGTTAGGTTGCCTTGATCCAAAGGTGGTGCTATCGATGTCGGACAGCGCTCAACACCAGCTGGTGTTACCACCTCCAAAGAAAATGATGACCTGCCAATCACGCTGGCTGTTGCGGGTAAAGAGGTGGCCGGTCTGCGTCCCAAAACAGATGTGACTGCTGTCCCCCCAGTCACAGAGGATGAAGAGGCCGCGGATGCACAAGATGTGGCAGACGGTGGTTGGCCCGGCCGACTTGGCCGCATTGTAGCACACTGAGCTTCCCACTGCAACTTATGCTTCATGTCCATGTGCCGGTTCATGCATGAAGTACTCAAACTATGTATTTTTTGGCCTCTACTTAGCTTTTGCTGACAAATGTTACAGATAACACGAGTTGGGTCATCTTTATAGATCTGAAAAAATGCGCAGGCTATGCAAGGCTTAGCACCCATGCGACCTGAAGAGCCACCACGACTTGTGCTGAGAGGCAGAGTTGTGTTTAAGGATGCAGTTGTTGACGTGCTTCCAGTACTACGTCTCTGTCCGGGAAGGCACAACCTGACCTTGTCGTCAGTAGCATTCTCCTCAACCTCCTCTGCTGACCTCATCTCTTGGCTGACTGTGGGTTGACAGTAAGTGGGATCTCCAACCTCATCATCATCACCCTGTGTGTTATCACACCCGTCGTCCTCAGAGCCAACCTGTTCCTGCCCTGAAAAAAAACTAAAGTTGTCGCTCGAATCAGGTATTTGAGTCTCATCATCGTCTTCCTCATTGCCTCCACCAACAGGAGTTACAGTTTGGGAATGAGGGTCTACATTATGGTCAGAACCTTCTGCGTCTGGTCCTGGATCCGACTCATAAAGATTCTGGGCATCAGTGCAGATCATTTCCTCGTCTGGATTCACAGAAGCGCTGGAGCCGACCTCTGATTCCCAGGCTATAGTATGAGTAAACAGCTCTGCAGACTCAACTATCTGTTCTACCTCATACTCAGATGGGCAGCTGGAGATTTGGGAACTGTGAGGAAGCAAGTGCGATTGGGGTGACACCTCTGAGTACTGGAGTATTTGTGATGTTGAAGTTGATGTGGAGGAGAGCCCACTTAAAGGAGCACTTGATATCCGTTGAAACACCTGCTGTTTTTGTGCCTCATCTGGAATTTGTAGCGATTGGCGTGGCCATAAGAAAGGGATCTTATCACATTGTCCGCTAATAGAAGTAGACATTTTAGTTTGGCTGGAAGATGGTCTTTCTTCTGCAGATGTTACTGTTGCTTTAACACCTACCCCATGGACACAACCTTTTTTCCCCTTCCCAACACACCTATTCCCCTTTCCACCAGCAGCAGCCCTTTTTCCACTCATTTTGGTGGTTAACTAATTCACAACTCTGGAGTTGTTTGCACAAAAAAACAATGGATGGAAACCGAGCAGAGCTGAGTGGCCAAACTGTGGTATTAGGCCAAAAGTATTGGCTAGGTTAGATGCAGAAAAAAATTCTATTCAATTTGCAACCTGATGGAGGTCAGTATAGATGGACTAATAGACCAAGTCCCACACACTGCTAGAAGCCCAAATATTTTTTCAAAGCTAGATGCAGAAAAAAATTATATTCAATTTGCAACCTGGTGGAGGTCAGTATAGATGGACTAATAGAACAAGTCCCACACACTGCTAGAAGCCCAAATATTTTTTCAGAGCTAGATGCAGATAAAAATTATTTTTAATTTGCAACCTGATGGAGGTCAGTATAGATGGACTAATAGACCAAGTCCCACACACTGCTAGAAGCCCAAATATTTTTTCAGAGCTAGATGCAGAAAAAAATTATATTCAATTTGCAACCTGATGGAGGTCAGTATAGATGGACTAATAGAACAAGTCCCATACACTGCTAGAAGCCCAAATATTTTTTCAGAGCTAGATGCAGATAAAAATTATTTTTAATTTGCAACCTGATGGAGGTCAGTATAGATGGACTAATAGACCAAGTCCCACACACTGCTAGAAGCCCAAATATTTTTTCAGAGCTAGATGCAGAAAAAAATTATATTCAATTTGCAACCTGATGGAGGTCAGTATAGATGGACTAATAGAACAAGTCCCACACACTGCTAGAAGCCCAAATATTTTTTCATAGCTAGATGCAGATAAAAATTATTTTTAATTTGCAACCTGATGGAGGTCAGTATAGATGGACTAATAGAACAAGTTCCACACACTGCTAGAAGCCCAAATATTTTTTCAGAGCTAGATGCAGAAAAAAATGATATTCAATTTGCAACCTGATGGAGGTCAGTATAGATGGACTAATAGAACAAGTCCCACACACTGCTAGAAGCCCAAATATTTTTTCAGAGCTAGATGCAGAAAAAAATTATATTCAATTTGCAACCTGGTGGAGGTCAGTATAGATGGACTAATAGATCAAGTCCCACACACTGCTAGAAGCCCAAATATTTTTTCAGAGCTAGATGCAGAAAAAAATTATATTCAATTTGCAACCTGGTGGAGGTCAGTATAGATGGACTAATAGAACAAGTCCCACACACTGCTAGATGCCCAAATATTTTTTCAGAGCTAGATGCAGAAAAAAATTATTTTTAATTTGCAACCTGATGGAGGTCAGTATAGATGGACTAATAGACCAAGTCCCACAAACTGCTAGAAGCCCAAATATTTTTTCAGAGCTAGATGCAGAAAAAAATTATATTCAATTTGCAACCTGATGGAGGTCAGTATAGATGGACTAATAGACCAAGTCCCACACACTGCTAGAAGCCCAAATATTTTTTCAGAGCTAGATGCAGAAAAAAATTATATTCAATTTGCAACCTGATGGAGGTCAGTATAGATGGACTAATAGAATGATGCTATGCCCAAAAGGTTTTACTTCACTAGGTGCAGTAAAAAAATTGGTATTCTATACACAGGTGGTGTAGCTTGCAACACAGATAGGATACTCCACTGACTAACACACTCTGCAATAGGCCAAAAAGGATTAGCTTTGCTAGATTTAGCCAAATGCTGTGAAAAAAACTTGCACAGCACTGGCACAGACCTGCCTGGCAAAAACTGATAGGAACTGATGTAACTTAGTCCTGAAAAGGACTGCAATTACAATTAGTCTTTACTCCCAACCTATCTATTTAAGAGCACAGACCTGCCTGATAAAAGTCGTAGGAAATGCTGTAACCTAGTCCTTAAAAGGACTGCAATCACAACTATTCCCTACTCCCAAGCTATCTGTAGATTTGTGCGACAATTGGCTTGAAATTAACAAGGTATAGCGCACACAGCAACAGCGGTGCCGTCTAACACGCAGCTGCAGCAGTGAGAAAATGGTGGCGACGGGGAAAATGGCTGGGTCTTATAGGGCAAGGACATGTGACATACACTGCCAATGACACATGCCCTTGCTTATGTGAAAAAAAGCACTTCGCTCCGTGTGTGCTCTGCTGATAGGCTGACAGATTGCACCTCCCCACTGTAAATGCGGGAAAGAGAAAAAAAAATGGAGATCTTCATTATTCCTGCAGAGATCCATCCCCTGCCCCTCCCCCCGCCCCGCTGTACACTCAAACTGCGTATTAACATTAATTTTCATCATTACTGAGAAAAAATCCAGTTATGATTTTGGTGCATTGGTGTTATCGAACATAACCTCGAACAGCCGAATTTTTTTCAAATCGTTCGTGTTCGCCGAACTGCTCGAACAACGCCCAAAACAGCTCGAATTTCAGATTGGCGAACAGTTCGAGTCAAACAACGTTCATCTCTAGTTGTATACTCTGAGAACTGTAAATTGATGATAATTGGGGTGTTTGGTGAATGAGACCTATTATATCCTTATTTCTATATGCACTGTTTGCACTTTATGCTATTTAATATATGGGACTTTACTATTGTTTGTACCTCAATCTGCATTATGATATATTTCTTATGTTTAGATTAGCCATTTTTCCACTTATTTAATGCACAATATTCATGTATGCCACATCTAAATTTGGATTAAATTATTTCTTACCCACTAACTCTGTGACATACAATACAGACCAAAAGTTTGGACACACCTTCTCTTTTAAAGATTTTTCTGTATTTTCTTGACTATGAAAATTGTACATTCACACTGAAGGCATCAAAACTATGAATTAACACATGTGGAATTATATACTTAACAAAAAAGTGTGAATCAACTGAAAATATGTCTTATGTTCTAGGTTCTTCAAAGTAGCCACCTTTTGCTTTGATGACTGCTTCGCACACTCTTGGCATTCTCTTGATGAGCTTCAAGAGGTAGCCACCGGAAATGGTTTTCACTTCACAGGTGTGCCCTGTCAGGTTTAATAAGTGGGATTTCTTGCCTTATAAATGGGGTTGGGACCATCAGTTGTGTTGTGCAGAAGTCAGGTGGATACACAGCTGATAGTCCTACTGAATAGACTGTTAGAATTTGTATTATGGCAAGAAAAAAGCAGCTAAGTAAAGAAAAATGAGTGGCCATCATTACTTTAAGTAATGAAGGTCAGTCAGTCTGAAAAATTGGGAAAACTTTGAAAGTGTCCCCAAGTGCAGCTGCAAAAACCATCAAGTGCTACAAAGAAACTGTCTCACATGAGGACCGCCCCAGGAAAGGAAGACCAAGAGTCACCTCTGCTTCTGAGGATAAGTTTATCCAAGTCACCAGCCTCAGAAATCACAAGTTAACAGCAGCTCAGATTAGAGACCAGGTCATTGCCACACAGAGTTCTAGCAGCAGACACATCTCTTCAGCAACTGTTAAGAGGATACTTTGTGCAGCAGGCTTTCATGGTAAAATAGCTGCTAGGAAACCACTGCTAAGGACAGGCAACAAGCAGAAGAGACTTGTTTGGGCTAAACACAAGGAATGGACATTAGACCAGTGGAAATCTGTGCTTTGGTCTGATGAGTCCAAATTTGAGATCTTTGGTTCCAACCACTGTGTCTTTGTGCGACGCAGAAAAGGTGAATGGATGGACTCTACGTGCCTGGTTCCCACCGTGAAGCATGGAGGAGGAGGTGTGATGATGTGGGGGTGCTTTCCTGGTGACACTGTTGGGGATTTATTCAAAATTGAAGGCATACTGAACCAGCATGGCTACCACAGCATCTTGCAGCGGCATGCTATTCCATCTGGTTTGCGTTTAGTTGGACCATCATTTATTTTTCAATAGGACAATGACCCCAAACACACCTCCAGGCTGTGTAAGGGCTATTTGACCAAGAACGAAAGTGATGGGGTGCTACGCCAGATGACCTAGCCTCCACAGTCACCAGACCTGAACCCAATTGAGATGGTTTGGGGTGAGCTGGACCGCAGAGTGAAGGCAAAAGGGCCAACAAGTGCTAAGCATCTCTGGGAACTCCTTCAAGATTGTTGGAAGACCTTTTCCGGTGACTACCACTTGAAGCTCATCAAGAGAATGCCAAAAGTGTGTAAAGCAGTCATCAAAGCAAAAGGTGGCTACTTTGAAGAACCTAGAATATAATATATATATAATTCCACATGTGTTAATTCATAGTTTTGATGCCTTCAGTGTGAATGTACAATTTTCATAGTCATGAAAATACAGAAAAATCTTTAAATGAGAAGGTGTGTCCAAACTTTTGGTGAGTACTGTACATGAATCATTTTTTTTTTATTTACTTCGGTCCTGTCATATCTTTTGCTGTTTTGATGATAATTAAAGTCAAAATATTCTGTACAAGTTTCTGAAGCTAAAAAAAAAATCATGGACGCTTTTTTTACAGAAAGGAAAAAAGTGCCATATTTCTATGGACTATCTAGAAATTTCTGGATTGTTGGCAACCCTTAATGGTAATGTTTGAATGCGAGGCTGGGGCCAGTGATTGGAGCTACAGGTAAGGCTAAGTTCACATATCTAGTAATCATCCGTTAGAAGGGATCCAGACACAACCTTTTTGTTCGGCTAAAAAAAATCTGGTTTCAACAGCCGGAAAACCAGATGGCTATTTAATGGATCTGTTTCCATAGGCTGTTAAAAAACAGATCCAGTTGAAATCATTTTTTTTTAGCCCGACAAAAAAATTCTGTCTGCACAACTTTTTTGCAAACGGATTGCTGCTGGATCCATTTCTAATGGATGATTACTGGACATATGAACATAGCTTAACATCATTGCAACAGAGTAAACAAAAATCTGCAGAGACTATCATAGCATCAGATTCGCAGGAGCTGGGATTTAACAGGTAAGCTAATGTTTTCAATTTTTGGATGTTCCTTACAAGGAAGCATTCTACAGATACAGTTATTATTATTATTATTATTGTCATAGCTGAAGGGAATTATGTAAAAGCCCATGCAAAAATAAATTAGCCGCTCTGTGATCATTCAATCAGTGTCGGAAATGGTGCCAGGCAAGGTTTTTTTTTTATTTTGGGGAACTGCAAATCAAATCTCAAAGTGTTTGAATTCTCAAGAAACTAGAAATTTCAAAAAGATTATCTCAATCTTGATCCTCCGCAGATTGATCCGCTGATCTCTGCATACCAGGATATAACATCAGAAGATGGTAAGAGCCAAACATCAGTTTGAAGGGAGTTATCCATAAAGTAACCAATTACTCCCCTTGAGAAAGCTACACGCAAAACACGTGTCGGGGCAGTGCTGTTGGGTTCAACTAATCCTCCCTCTTCATGGGTAAGCAACACCATATCTAATTTACATTCTCTGTTTAACTCTGAGTCTATGGCTACCTGGCCCTCTTTACATCATATGCTTTTCTGAGACTGGCTGTTAAGGTGTTTTGCACATTGAGTGCTACTTTATATACTGGATTTTTCTGCTGCTCCCCATCCTTTTTCCTCCTTATTTGACTCAAATTTGTATCTATTTTTAAGCGAATTGTTTCAATAAATTACCTTTTTTACTTCATTGGTGGTTCATGGCTACTCTATTATTTTGCTCTGTTTACTGTAAATGTGTCTTTTCTTTTCAGGATATGCATATATATCCACTTGATTATAAAAAACAAAAATTACAGAACACAAATATAGAGGTGCAAAATTGCACCAAGGTTTACCCCCTGTCATGAAAAGTCATCAAAAGTATAAATGTCATACGGTAGATGGGAGGCACCACTCAGGTCCAGGAGCTTAGAGTTCATGTATACTCTTCTATGTACAATTTGTCCCTTGTTTGTTTACTACATTCTTCCCTACCACATGGGTTAATATCAGCTATCATAGCTAAAAATTCATATTAAAAGGTAAATGTCTCTCAATGTCATAAAATGTCAGGGTTTCAATTTCAGTTATGTATTTGCATATGATTGCATGAAGAACGCTATGTTTCTCAGAAAAACATTGAGGCACCTTGAGATTTCTAAACATCCTTCCTTCAGTGACTACGTGAAGATTTATTTTACAACCTATCATTGAAAGAAGACTGCTGCACTCTTTTAAATCTTTCAGCTGATTTATCATTGTCAGTTGTGCGTTTTTTCACTGAAAAAACGTCTTCAATTTGTAGTTAGGAAATTGTTATTTGCAGTGAGTGTCAGTCATGATTCATTTTTGAATTCATGTGAGCAATACCTTTAGTTTCTCATTTCAATTTTGGACTGGACCTGCATACAAGTATAAGTACAGTGTTAGGGAGAAAAAAAGAAAAAGCTTGCTTTTGTGCTTTTTTTTATAATCCTTTCTTAGGAAGGGATAAAGCTGCATTCAGTTAAAGATCCAGGAGAAATATCTCTAAAAATTGTAAATAGAAGAATTAGGTTTGTTTGTAACTCATTGAAACGTGATTCTCGGGAAGACATAAAAAAACATGGTACTGTCAATTCCAAGATACACATAATCCCATAGTCACTGCACAGAAACACCATCTACATACGTCTGAAAAGCAAAGCTGAGAAAATGCTGCAGCTCAAGCTAAAAGTTCAGTATTAATACAATAGTCTCTAGTTACCATAAAGTTACTGTTCTTCATACATTTTGCAATACGTGCTTAGTACTGTAGTGGAGTAGACGGTGATTCTAGTTTACTTGTGCCATCACCTGCAAAATTCTTTTCCTCCCTCTTCCAGGTCTCCCTGACAGTCAGTAAAAAATAGAGCATTCTCCTACTTTTGGCACTGTGACAGGGTCACTGGGAATGTAAGTGAGGGGAGACATAAGTGCTTCTCACTAAATTAGAATATCATCAAAAAGTTAATTTAATTCAGTTCTTCAATACAAAAAGTGAAACTCATATATTATATAGAGTTATTACAAACAGAGTGATCTATTTCAACTGTTTATTTCTATTAATGTTGATGATTATGACTTACAGCCAATGAAAACCCAAAAGTCATCATTATCTCAGTAAATTAGAATAATTAACAAAAACATCTGAAAAGGTTTACTAAGCATTTAAAAAGGTCCCTTAGTCTAAGAGCACCGATCCTAGGCTGTTGCTAGGACACCCCAGCCCTGGCCCCAGACTGCTATGATCAGTGCGATCGCCGATAACATCGATCGCACCGATCGTAGTGCGACCGCGTGGTGACAGGGCGGTCATGGGGCGGTGACCGGCTTGTGACCTGCCTGTCACTGCCCCATGACCCCCTGTAATGTAATCAAAGCCCCCAGACTGCTGTGATTGGAGCGATCGATGATGACATCGATCGCTCCAATCAGAGTTCCTGAATACAGGTGACCGGGCGGTCACAGGGAGGTGTCACCTCTCTGTGACCCCCTGTGGTGCGTGCTCTGCTCCAGCCATGTCTGATTGGTGCAATCAATGTCACCAATCAGAAGGCTGGGGCACAGCATGCACCACAGGGGGTCACAGAGAGGTGACACCTCCCTGTGACCGCCCGATCACCTGTATTCAGGAACTCTTATTGGAGCAATCAATGTCATCAATGATTGCTCCAATCAGATTACCTGACTACCTCCACCTGTCACCACCCCATCATCACCCTGTGACCGGCCTGCAGACCCTCACACTTGGTGAGGATTTCTACAGAGCGGTCACATCTAATGTGTCTGTGCTGGGCCTTGTAGTGCCACAGAATATTCTGTGACACCACAAGACCATCTTCTTACCTGTTCCAGTCGCTGCTGCTGCGGCTGCTGCTCCTGGATCTTCTGCTCCAGCGTCCTGGGTATCCTGCTCCTGACCTGCTGTGGTTCCTGCTCCAGAGCCTGCTGCTGATCCTGCTGCTGATCCTGCAGAGAAGACTTTGGTAAGTCTGTTCTCCCCTCATCCACCCCAATCCCCCCTCCCCCCTCTTTTCACCCCCCCTTACCACCATTTTTTTTTCTGCATCCTGCAGCGGTCTCCAGCTCCGGTCCGAGTCACCAGCTCCGCTCCCGGTCACCAGCTCCGCTCCCGGTCACCAGCGCCGGCCACCTACGCCGGGCTCCCGACCACCAGCGCCAGGCTCCCGGCCACCAGTGCCGGGCTCGCGGTCACCAGCGCCGGGCTCTTGCTCCGGGCTCCCGGTCTCCTGCTCCGGGCTCCCGGTCACCAGCGCCGGTCTCCTGCTCCGGGCTCCGTCTCCTGTTCCAGTCCTGCTGCTGATCCTGCTGACCCCTTGGTAAGTCCATCTCTGATCTCCCCTCATCCACCCCAATCCCCCTCTCCCCACTCCCCCATCTTTTTACCCCCCTTCCCACCCCAATCCCCCTCACTTCAGTGTCCCTGTTAATTCTCTCGGGTCTGGTCTCCAGCTCCAGTACCGGTCTCCTGCTCTGGGCTCCCGGTCTCCTGCTCCGGGCTCCCGGTCTCCAGCGCCGCTCCCGGTCTCCAGCGTCGGGCTCCCGGTCTCCTGCTCTGGGTCTTCTGTTCCTGTCCTGCTGACCCTTTGGTAAGTCCATCTCTGATCTCCCCTCGTCCACCCCAATCCCCCTCTTCCCACTCCCCTGTCTTTTTACCCCCATTCCCACCCCAATCTGCCTCACCCCAGTGTCCCTGTTAATTCTCGTGGTTCTGTTCTCCAGCTCCAGTACCGGTCTCCTGCTCCAGGCTCCTGGTCTCCTGCTCTGTGCTCCCGGTCTCCTGCTCCGGGCTCCCGGTCACCAGCGCCGGGCTCCCATGTACCAGCGCCGGGCTCCTGCTCCGGGCTCCCGGTCTCCTGCGCCGGGCTCCCGGTCACCAGCGCCGGGCTCCCGGTCACCAGCGCTGGGCTCCTGCTCCGGGCTCCTGGTCCTGAAAGAAGAACAGAGAGGACTTTGGTAAGTAATCTCTGATCTCCCCTCATCCACCCCAATTCCCCTCTTCCCACTCCCCACACATCCGTGCGCACATCCAACAGCCGCCGAGTATTGATCGGTGACATAGTTCACCAATCCACACTCGTGCTCGCTGTTTGCACCTCATACAGTATTTCCTTTTTCCACACACTCTAAATAAAGTATTGACACACACACACTCTAAATAAAGTATTGACACACACGCACCACATACATAACAAACAATGTCCTGCTCATCCCAAACTCGCTATTCAGCGGAGGAGGCATACGCTGTTCTTGCCACCGACACTGACAGCGAGGGCGAAGATCCCACATTTCTTTATTTTTCCGACTCCTCATCGTCTTCCTCTTCTTCCTCCTCTTCCTCCTCTTTCTCCTCTTCCTCCTCTTCTGCTGGACCGCCCCACCTTCGTCGCAGGAGAGACAATGATCCAGCGCTCCCCACTACTGATCCCATATGAACCTCGCCCCCCGAAAATTATGAGCCACTGATTCCTGATTTCGTGGCGGAATCAGGAATCAAGTTTGACACCACCGGCCTCACAGAAATAGACTTTTTCAAAGTCTTTTTCTCTGAGGATTTTGTAAGCCTCATGGTGGGCCAAACTAATTTATATGCTCATCAATTTTTGGAATAAAACCCCTCTTCATCATTTTCTAACTGGTCTCCTGTAGACACTGTAGAAATGATGAAGTTTTGGGGCCTGGTCCTTCTTATGGGGATCCTGAAGAAGCCCGAGCTTCGGCAATACTGGAGTGTTGACGTTTTGTATAACATTCCAGTGTTCCGAATGGTGATGATCCGGAGACGCTTTCAGGCCATCCACAAGTTCTTGCATTACCAAGATAATGCAAGGTGTCCTGCACGCGATGACCCGAACTTTGATCGTCTTTTCAAAGTTCGGCCAGTCATCAAACACTTCAACAACAAGTTTGCTGAAGTGTACGTGCCCCAAAGGGACATCTGTGTGGATGAGTCCTTAATCTCTTTTAAGGGGCGGCTTGGATTCCGGCAGTACCTGCCCAGTAAGAGGGCAAGGTATGGGATCAAGCTGTATAAACTTTGTGAGAGTACCTCAGGGTACACTCACAAGTTTAGAGTTTATGAAGGGAAGGACTCCCGGATTGAACCCCCTGAATGCCCCCCCGTTCTGGGAGTAAGTGGGAAAATTGTGTGGGATTTGGTGCACCCACTGCTGGATAAAGATTAACACCTCTACATGGATAACTTTTATACAAGTATCCCGCTCTTCAAGTCCCTCTCTGCGCGACGTACTGCAGCCTGCGGTACTGTTCGCAAAAATCAGAAAGGCCTCCCAAAGACGCTAATTGGGCAGCTGCTCAGAAGGGGTGAGAGCAGAGCCCAATGTAGCGACCACCTGCTGATGGTCAAGTACAAGGACAAAAGGGATGTCCTTTTCTTGACCACCATACATGGTGATGGCAGCACCCTCAGCTCTGTACGAGGTTCCACTACACAGGTCGCCAAACCAGACTGTGTAGTGGGGTACAACAAGTACATGGGGGGGAGTTGATCTTTCAGCCGTACAGTGCTTTGAGAAAGGCCAAGGTATGGTATAAGAAGCTGGCCGTGCACATTGTACAGATGGCAATGCACAATGCTTTCCTTCTGTCACAATGTGCAGGCCAGACTTCTATGTCATATATTCACTTCCAGGAGACTGTTATCAAAGCCCTGATATTTGGCAGCAGTGACGGAGCAGGCCCTAATAGTTCCGGAATTCAAGGACCGAGAATTGTAGCAGGCCAGCATTTCCCAGGGCAGATCCCTCACAGCGGAAAAAAAGGAAAGTCACAAAAGAGGTGCCGAGTGTGTTATAAAAGTGGAATACGCAAGGACACCATTTATCAATGTGACACCTGGCCTGACAAACCAGGCCTGTGTATGAAAGACTGCTTCAAAAAGTACCATACTTCAATGGACTATTAAATTAATTTCTGACGTATGACAACCTGACGAACACTACACAACTGACGTATTGTTCGTCAGGTTGTCATACGTCAGTTGTGTAGTGTTCGTCAGGTTGTCCTACACAACTGATGTATAACACTACATTATAAAATTCAAAAATCAACTACCACTACCAAAAAGGGGGCACTTGTTGGTACCCTTGTGAAAATATGTTTTTTTGCATTTTTGTGGAAAAAATGTTTTTTTTTTTTTTTTCACAAGTCAACATTATAATTTTCTGTGACGCACCTGGGGGTTCAATGGGCTCATCACACATCTAGATAAATTCATTGGGGGTATAGTTTCCAAAAAGGGGGCACTTGTTGGGCATTTACACTGTTTAGGCACATCAGGGGTTCTGAGAATGTGACATGACGCCCGCAGACCATTCCATCAAAGTCTGCGTTCAAAAGCGTCACTCCTTCCCTTCCGAACCCTGACATGCGCCCAAACAGTAGTTTTCTCCAACACATGGGGTATCTGCGTACTCAGGAGAAATTGCACAACAACTTAAGGGGTGCAATTTCTCCTGGTACCTTGTGAAAATATTTTTTTTTGCATTTTTGTGGATAAAAATGTTTTTTTTTTTATTTTCACAAGTCAACATTATAATTTTCTGTGACGCACCTGGGGGTTCAATGGGCTCACTACACATCTAGATAAATTCATTGTGGGTCTAGTTTCCAAAAAGGGGGCACTTGTTGGGCATTTCCACTGTTTAGGCACATCAGGGGTTCTGAGAACGTGACATGACGCCCGCAGACCATTCCATCAAAGTCTGCGTTCAAAAGCGTCACTCCTTCCCTTCCGAGCCCTGACATGCGCCCAAACAGTATTTTTCTCCAACACATGGGGTATCGGTGTACTCAGGAGAAAGTGCGCAAAAACTTTTGGTGTCCAATTTCTCCTAGTACCCTCGTGAAAATGAAAATATTGCGGCTAAAATATCATTTTTGTGGAAAAAAAATGTTTTTTTTTTTTTCACGGTTATACGTCATAAACCTTTGCAAAACACTTGGGGGTTCAAAGTGCTCACCACACAGCTAAATAAGTTCCTTAACATACATAGTAACACAGTAACATAGTTTTTAAGGTTGAAGGAAGACTAAGTCCATCTAGTTCAACCCATAGCCTAACATGTTGATCCAGAGGAAGGCAAAAAAACCCATGTGGCAAACACTAAGCTCCACATTGGGGAAAAAAATTCCTTCCCGACTCCATACGACAATCAGACTAGTTCCCTGGATCAACGCCCTATCAATGAATCTAGTATATATAACCTGTAATATTATACTTTTCAAGAAAGGCATCCATGCCCTTCTTAAATTTTAATAGTGAATCACTCATTACAACATCATGCGGCAGAGAGTTCCATAGTCTCACTGCTCTTACAGTAAAGAATCCCCATCTGTGATTATGATTAAACCTTCTTTCCTCCAGACATAGAAGATGCCCCCTTGTCCCCGTCTCTAGCCTCAGAGTAAAAAGATCAGTAGAAAGGTCTTTGTACTGTCCCCTAATATACTTGTACATAGTAATAAGATCACCCCTAAGACTTCTTTTTTCCACAGTAAATAACCCCAAGTGTAATAACATGTCTTGGTATTGCAGACCCCCCAGTCCTCTAATAACCTTGGTCGCTCTTCTCTGCACCCTCTCTAGTTCAGCTATGTCTTTCTTATCCACCGGAGACCAAAACTGTACACAGTATTCTAAGTGTGGTCGCACTAATGACTTGTATAGAGGTAAAATTATGTTCTCCTCATGAGCATCTATCCCTCTTTTAATGCATCCCATTATTTTATTTGCCTTTGCAGCAGCTGCCTGACACTGGCCACTAAACGTGAGCTTGTCATCCACCAATACACCCAGGTCTTTTTCAGTTACAGTTTTGCCCACTGTTTTACAATTAAGCATATAATTATACATTTTATTTCCTCTGCCCAAGTGCATTACCTTACATTTATCCCCATTAAAGCTCATTTGCCATTTATCAGCCCAAGCTTCTAGTTTACATAGATCCTTCTGTAATATAAAATTGTCCTCCTCTGTATTGATTACCCTGCAGAGTTTAGTGTCATCTGCAAATATTGAAATATTACTCTGTATGCCCCCTACAAGGCCATTAATAAATATGTTAAAAAGAAGGGGGCCCAATACTGACCCCTGTGGTACCCCACTGTTAACTGAGACCCAGTCTGAGTGTTTTCCATTAATAACCACCCTTTGTTTCCTATCACTGAGCCAATTCTTAACCCACATACATATATTTTCCCCTATCCCCATTGTTCTCTTTTTATGTATCAACCTTTTGTGTGGAACCGTATCAAGAGCTTTTGAAAAGTCCATATACACAACATCCACCGCATTTCCTTGGTCCAGTCCAGAACTTGCCTCCTCATAAAAACTGATCAGATTAGTCTAACAGGGGTCTAGTTTCCAAAATGGGGTCACTTGTGGGGGGTTTCCACTGTTTAGGCACATCAGGGGCTCTCCAAATGCGACATGGGGTCCACTGTCAATTGCAGCAAGTTTTACATTGAAAACGTCAATTAGCGCTCCTTCCCTTCCGAGCCCTGCCGTGCGCCCAAACAATGGCTTACCCCCACATATGAGGTATCAGCGTACTCAGTGGAAATTGCACAACAACTTTTGCTGTCCAATTTCTCCTAGTAGCCTCGTGAAAATAAAAATATTGCAGCTAAAAGATCGTTTTTGTGGAAAAAAAGTTTGTGTTTTTTCACGGCTCTATGTCATAAACCTTTGCAAAACACTTGGGGGTTCAAAGTGCTCACCACACATCTAAATAAGTTCCCTGAGGGGTCTAGTTTCCAAAATGGGGTCACTTGTCATTTTTTTTCACTGTTTAGGCACATCAGGGGCTCTCCAAACGCAACATGGGGTCCGCTGGCAATTCCAGCGAGTTTTGCATTGAAAACGTCAAATGGCACTCCTTCCCTTCCGAGCCCTGCCGTGCGCCCAAACAATGGCTTTCCCCCACATATGAGGTATCAGAAACTCAGGATAAATTGGAGAACAACTTTTGGTGTCCAATTTCTCCTAGTGCCCTTGTGAAAATAAAAATATTGTGGCTAAAAGATCATTTTTGTGGAAAAAAAAATGATTTTGGCTCTACATCATAAACTTTTGCAAAACACTTGGGGGTTCAAAGTGCTCACCACTCATCTAAATAAGTTCCTTAAGGGGTCTAGTTTCCAAAATGGGGTCACTTGTGGGGGGTTTCCACTGTTTAGGCACATCAGGGGCTCTCCAAATGCGACATGGAGTCCGCTGTCAATTCCTGCCAGTTTTACATTGAAAACGTCAATTGGCGCTCCTTCCCTTCCGAGTCCTGCCGTGCGCCCAAACAATGGTTTACCCCCACATATGAGGTATCGGCGTACTCAGTAGAAATTGCACAACAACTTTTGGAGTCCAATTACTCCTAGTACCCTCGTGAAAATAAAAATATTGCGGCTAAATGATCGTTTTTGTGGAAAAAAAATGTTTTTTTTTTTTTCACGACTCTACGTCATAAACCTTTGCAAAACACTTTGGGGTTCAAAGTGCTCACCACACATCTAAATAAGTTCCCTGAGGGGTCTAGTTTCCAAAATGGGGTCACTTGTGGGGGGTTTCCACTGTTTAGGCACATCAGGGGCTCTCCAAACGCAACATGGGGTCCACTGGCAATTCCAGCGAGTTTTGCATTGAAAACGTCAAATGGCGCTCCTTCCCTTCCGAGCCCTGCCGTGCGCCCAAACAATGGCTTTCCCCCACATATGAGGTATCAGAATACTCAGGAGAAATTGGAGAACAACTTTTGGTGTTCAATTTCTCCTAGTGCCCTTGTGAAAATAAAAATATAGTAGCTAAAAGATCGTTTTTGTGGAAAAAAAATATTTTGGCTCTACATCATAAACTTTTGAAAAACACTTGGGGGTTCAAAGTGCTCACCACTTATCTAAATAAGTTCCTTAAGGGGTCTAGTTTCCAAAATGGGGTCACTTGTGGGGGGTTTCCACTGTTTAGGCACATCAGGGGCTCTCCAAACGCGACATGGGGTCCGCTGTCAATTCCTGCCAGTTTTACATTGAAAACGTCAATTGGCGCTCCTTCCCTTCCGAGCCCTGCCGTGCGCCCAAACAATGGTTTACCCCCACAGATGAGGTATCGGCGTACTCAGTAGAAATTGCACAACAACATTTGGAGTCCAATTTCTCCTAGTACTCTCGTAAAAATAAAAAAGTTGGGGTCTAAAATAAAATGTTAGTAGAAAAAAGTTAAATGTTCATTTTTTCCTTTCATGTTCAATTAATTGGTGTGAAGCACCTGAAGGGTTAATAAAGTTCTTGAATGTGGTTTTGAGCACCTTGAGGGGTGTAGGTTTTAGAATGGTGTTACTTTTAGGTATTTTATGTCATATAGACCCCTCAAAGTGACTTCAAATGTGATGTGGTCCCTAAAAAAATGGTCTTGTAAATTTTGTTGTACAAATGAGAAATCGCTGGTTAACCCTTATAGCTCCCTAATAAAAAAAAAATGTTGGTTCCAAAATTCTGCTGATGTAAAGTAGACATGTGGGAAATGTTATTTATTAACTATTTTGTGTGACATATCTCTCTGATTTAAGGGCATAATAATTCAAATTTAGAAAATTGCAAAATGTTCAAAATTTTCGCCAAATTTCCATTTTTTTCACAAATAAACGCAAGTGATATCGAAGAAATTTTACCACAATCATGAAGTACAATATGTCACGAAAAAACAGTCTCAGAATCAGGGGGATCTGTTGAAGCGTTCCAGAGTAATTACCTCATAAATTGACAGTGGTCAGAATTGTAAAAATTGGCCTGGTCATTAACGTGCAATCCACCCTCGGGGGTAAAGGGGTTAAAGAGGTTATCCACTATTGTAGAGAATGCCCCCGTTGATTTAAAAGGTGGAAATAAGATTTTTTGCAAATACCTCCCATGGTCATTGTTGCCTTTGAGCGGCGCTATTGCTGACCGCTCACCAGGCATCACGTGACCTGGCTGCAGCCGGCTCTGACATCCGCTGAAGTCAAGTCAAGTTCCGGCTGCAGCCAGGCGTGACCCAGTGACACGCTCCCCCTGATTGATGAGCTGTGGGCGGGGTTTCACCGCATGTCACAGCCCGTCATCCAGCGCACGCTTTCCCAATGAATGCAGAGGAGGCAAAGCGAGTGGTGGATGCTTTAATTTAGTTAGAAGAGGGTGTGACTACTTAAAATGACTAGGGCTGCATGAACCCCAAATATGACCCTGTATGTAGATACACATACACCCCATATCACCAATCAATCACACTTAGTCTGTCACTGCGGCTGCTAGCACATCTCCTATCCCTTTCTCCCCTTTTCAATTAAATCTATGTATTATTTGCAGACTACTACACTTACTTTTTTCATTGCTGTAATTGTACAACACATTACTATCTGAGGTAGTTGACCAATGTTTTTGTGCTATATCATATGATGTGATAGCTATAAGACATCATGGTGAAGCTTTTGCAATCACTCCTCTGGTTTGTGAGCCTTCTATGGCTCATGCAATCTTCTACAATGAGTAAAACGGAAATGGACCCTTTTTCTGGTGAATCACACAAATCGAATAGCAAATTAGTTGAATTCTGTGGAGACCTGCAAATTTCATAAAATTCAACACAAATTCCATTCACATTGAATTCATTTTCTCATCCCTACTAAGAGTGATCAAAAGTCAAAATAAACACATAAATATATTTAAACAATCCTATTTTCTCTGTAGTATTTCATATACTTTAGCTAATCAAATATAAAATTCCTTTTTACTCTCTGAATTTTGGAAAATTAAGTACACTTGGAGCAAATATACAGTGAAACTTCTCCAAAAGGCCACCTCCTTGAAAAGACTACCTAGTTACATAACCAGACCATACCATAATAAGCATCCTCCTTCAGAATGATGATAAAGGTTTTTCAGTCGTCCTTAAGAAGTCCACTCCCTGAGGAGAGTTGCTTACCTAAAAGACGATTCGCTGTATAGTTTTTGCTAAAAGGGTTGCCTGACTTTAGGCAACAAGTCTGCAGTCACTCTAGATGACTGCACATTGGTGAATCCTCACATTACATGCTATGAGGATTCTCCGGTGCCAGCAGTGGGTGGTTATGTGACTGAAAGTATGCAATTTGTATACTTCTAGCCACATTATAACTAGACTGTGTCTTGCATTGAGCGAGGCCACACCCATCTAGTTGGCATGTGACCGCATGTATACAAATCACATACTTGTGGTTATGTGCCAACCGCTTCTGCAGTCACATAGAGTGACTTGTAGCTTGAGGCCAGATAACCCTTTTAAAGGGAACCTGTAATGTGAAGAAACGCTGTTAACATGCAGATATGGGGTTATTTTGCAGGTTAATGGAGTTCTGACCCTGCCCGATGCAGGGAGGAAATGAACTTCATTCCTTCCAGCAGCGTTGAGATACAGGGGTGGGATCGGCGCAGGTTCCGTCAATGGCGCAGGTTCAATCATCACTCTGTGTATAGAAAGTGGCAGCTGTGACTTCGCGCCAAGTATTTCATAACTGAGATACTGAATATACTGTTAATTGTATCTGTAGATCACTGTTCTATTTTGTGTTTACCCTTTAAAAATTTCAATGTATTAGTTTAACCCGCCATGAGATATTGCTGAGTATCACAGTTGATTGCACTGACTGCATTGTTGCTAGGCAACTCTAACTCAATTAACTGCAATTAAAGGTTATTGTGAATGACGTACACTATATTCTTTAGGGAATGTAGAATGCTTGCCTGATGATATTTTTGAGATATACGTTTATTTTTGACCTTCACATCCAGAACATCAGTAATTCAAACAACTATATCCCTGTAAATGAATAGACCAAAACATTCTAATGCTTTTTTTGAGCATATGAATGCAATTTTAGTATTTGTTACACAAACCTTACATCAACATGGAGACGGTTGTTGGTCGAATGTTTACCGGTGTCACCTTCGGTCATCGGTGGAATTTCAATATACAAGTGTTGAAAAAGGATGTGTTATGCTGCATGGCAAGAAAAACAAAATGCTCTGCAGAGTTGGAAATGACTTTTCAACTCCATTTGTTTTCTCTTACACTTTCTGTCAAAGTCACATTCTGTCTGTATGACAGGTTTTGTATGCTGAATGAGAATGAAAGACAAACAATGCATGGCCATACAATCTTGTGCTTGAAATTCTTTCATTTCTTCTGCAGCTTGAACAATAGAAATTAAAACCCATTTTGTCTTTGTTTCTAAAGCCAAAGTAAAGTGAGCCTATTTCTATTCATAGTAACAGCATTTAAGGAAAATAGATACTCCTACAATGGCCCAATATGCATCAAAAATGTGTCTCGAAATGGTTCAAAATGAAGCTTATGTCTAACAATAGGCTTTATCACACGGCATGTTAATTCTACAGTTAAATGATTGAAATGCCACACAGAAGAGGGGGGATTGTTCATTTGTTTTCCTTTCTTCTTCAATCACAAATTAAATATATTCCACACCATTTACAAGTTAATGTGGGAAGACGGCTCTATTTCCACATATGCATTAACTCTTACAATGAAGTTTTTTTCTTTTGTCCAGAGAATGGATAATGAATGCAGTAAATGATAATTGAATGCAATAAATCGTTGCTTAGATGAGACTATTTTTATCATAATCTGTGGATAGTATCAGGATAATGTACCATAAGTTGCACAATTTTATACTTATTTTTATGATATAGTAAAGAATTTGTGTGAAATATGTTAACACATGTATTGCTAAGTCACCAGAAAAATTCCATGGGTGTAATTGACTTATCCCAACTGAGTTGCATTAATATATTTTAAAGTTTTCATTATAGACAGCAGAATCACGTGATGTCCACAAGTACAATATATGCTCTCATATACAGAAAGGACAATTTCTGACTTCTTACAAATTATAGAATGATATCACCTATCCAAACTTTCCTTAGAGCTCTCAGACCCTTCTCCTCCTCATTTGGTCCCACCATTGTTTCTAAGGATATCATTCATGCAGCTGAATATATAATTGTTCTTTATGAGTGCTGTAATATAATTGTTTACTATTCCTTACAATAAATAACTGTATAGTTATGAATCTCACGCTAGATATTTAAACTATCTGTTTGTGCTTTGTGAAAAATCTGAAGTGCATTGTTATGATACACAGCTTCCTACATATCTCCACTGCCTCCTGCTTGTAAAAGCTTGTAAAAGCTGACATAAGGAAACATATTACAAGTAGTAGATGGAACAGCAGGCTGAGGACATAGGATACACTGACACTCTGTAGTGTGAGCGAGGGGTCAGCTGTTCTATGCTACTGGTCTATCATGTTCCACATAGATAGGACTTAGTTCAACGCAAGCAGGTATATACAATAGCCTATACATTATACTGTATTATGATGACGGCTTAGGCTGTGTTGTGTAAGCAAAAAAAAACATGCTGAAGTGTTGCTTAAATCCATGTTTTCAACCTATGGTGCAACCAACAATTTTACCAGTGAAAACTATGTTTATGATAAGTATAAGATTAAAATATCTTTGCTATGTTCAGCTTAGTAAAAGCAATTTTGATGGTTCTGCCTACACCTTTAATTTTTTTTTTTTTGTCATCAACATTCTCCCCTACATTCATCCTTCCTTCTGGCCAGAAGTTATCATTTAAGGAATCAGTGTATTAGAATTAGCCAGTGGTGCTCCTATAGGGCTAGTGTAGAGAGGTTCTGAAGGCCAAACCCAACTTTTTACTCCTTGCTCAATGTTACACTTCAAGGCAATGGTGCCTAATGTCCCACTGAATTCTTTCCATACAGATTGACATCTTTCAGGGCTGAACTGTAATTTTGTGTTAGTCTCTCAACCCAGAATAAGCTATATATTAGTAATTATTAATTATTTTATGAGTTGTCCTCCATTTTTTTTTTAAGTAATATTTTGGGATTTTTTTTTGCCCATTTGAATTCAATGAAATTTCTATGTGCCTGTCTGAGTTAGCAGAGCAATGTGTATACAGCTATTTCCATCATGCCCATACACTTTGAATGGAGTGGCTGAATTCATACACAAATGCCATTGTATTCATATTGGTATCTTAATACTCTTGATAATAATTAGAAATATATAAGCAATAATATTGATATCAGAGAGGTACTAATATTTAATACATTTAGAATTAAACTTTATTTCAAAACTTCAGGATACATTTAAAATTTTGATATATTATTTGTCAAGATACATTTGCTTGCTTTTGTTCCTTTTCTCAGAATAAAACACATTAATTAACTTGAGCACACAGTCTTCTTATGCCACCTAATCAAACATCTGCTCAATACATAGGATTCCATAAATTTGGAGGACAGATTGGAAGAAATCAAAAGAAATGTTTAAAGCAGTAAATTACATATCACCAAAAATCTACAGCCAGTGAAGACATGCACATTTAACGTCCAATATTACTGACATATCCAGAAGAAAAGACAAATCAGCCATGCAAGTAGAAAGAAAACAAAATGTAAAATAATGCTAAATATTCTCACTCCCTTTATCCTATTTGCATTCCTGAGTTGTGTCCCTTCAGTGCCTGGAATTCTCAAAATATTAAAAACTCTATTCTTGTATATGCAACTAAAATAAAGTTAAGTTTGTTCATTAAACCTTATTCGCTCCTTATTCTTTAAGCCAATATAATGCTTTTTTTTCAGAATATTACACACGCCATCTTGTTAATTTGCCAGACTACTATCCCTTTAATATTCTGCAAAAAAACAGGCTATTGAAACAGAACTTGGACACAATAAGGCAGGGGCCTCAAGCACAAGGGCCATGGGCATTCTGTGGCCTACAGGAGACCAGAGACAAAATGACAACCAGACTCGGAAGGAAGAAGGCGTCGTTGTTTTCAACTGAATGTGCATTCTCACAAATACATTTAGCTGAAGTGTATTGGGGTGCAGAGCCACAGGCTTTCTACACCATCGTTATACATGCCACTGATTAATCAGTAGCTGGCAACTGACATTGGCTGGCACGTCATGGTCGGTGCATGACATCACTGCCATGAGCCTCCCTGCTTTCCTGGGAAAGCTATGAAGCGAAAAAAGGACACTTCTCGCTGTGGCAGCACTGACAGGTAAGAAGAATTGTTTATCTTTTTGATTGTTTATTTATGCGTTGGTGAAAAGCAGAAAAGTGGCAGGAAATGGGCCAAAACACAGGATGGGTCACATTATTACTGGATGGGCCAAAGACAGAGAACATTATTATAGGATGAATCACATTATTACTGGATTCACATTATTACTGGATGGACCAAAGACAGAGAACATTATTATAGGATGAATCACATTATTACTGGATGGGCCAAAAGCAGAGAACATTATTATAGGATGAGTCACATTATTACTGGATGGGCCAAAGACAGAGAACATTATTATAGGATGAATCACATTATTACTGGATAGGCCAAAAACAGAGAACATTATTATAGGATGAATCACATTATTACTGGATAGGCCAAAAACAGAGAACATTATTATAGGATGAATCACATTATTACTGGATGGGCCAAAGACAGAGAACATTATTATAGGATGAATCACATTATTACTGGATGGGCCAAAAACAGAGAACATTATTATAGGATGGGTCACATTATAACTGGATTGGCCAAAGACAGAGAACATTATTATAGGATGAATCACATTATTACTGGATGGGCCAAAGACAGAGAACATTATTATAGGATGAATCACATTATTACTGGATGGGCCAAAAACAGAGAACATTATTATAGGATGGGTCACATTATAACTGGAGGGGCCAAAGACAGAGAACATTATTATAGGATGAATCACATTATTACTGGATGGGCCAAAAACAGAGAGCATTATTATAGGATGGGTCACATTATTACTGGATGGGTCAAAGACAGAGAACATTATTATAGGATGAATCACATTATTACTGGACGGGCCAAAAACAGAGAACATTATTATAGGATGAATCACATTATTACTGGATGGGCCAAAGACAGAGAACATTATTATAGGATAAATCACATTATTACTGGATGGCCCAAAACAGAGAACATTATTATAGGATGAATCACGTTATTACTGGATGGGCCAAAGACAGAGAACATTATTATAGGATGAATCACATTATTACTGGATGGGCCAAAAACAGAGAACATTATTATAGGATGGGCCACATTATTATTGGATGGGCCAAAGACAGAGAACATTCTTATAGGATGAATCACATTATTACTGGATGGGCCAAAGACAGAGAACATTATTATAGATGAATCACATTATTACTGGATGGGCCAAAGACAGAGAACATTATTATAGGATGAATCACATTATTACTGGATGGGCCAAAGCAGAGGACATTATTATAGGATGAATCACATTATTACTAGATGGGCCAAAGACAGAGAACATTATTATAAGATGAATCACATTGTTACTGGTGAGCCAAAGCAGAGGACATTATTATAGGATGAATCACATTATTACTGGATGGGCCAAAAACAGAGAACATTATTATAGCATGAATCACATTGTTACTGGATGGCCCAAAACAGAGAACATTATTATAGGATGAATCACATTAATACCAGATGGGCCAAAGACAGAGAACATTATTATAGGATGAATCACATTATTACTGGATGGGCCAAAGACAGAGAACATTATTATAGGATGAATCACATTATTACTGGATGGGCCAAAAACAGAGAACATTATTATAGGATGAATCACATTATTACTGGATGGGCCAAAAACAGAGAACATTATTATAGGATGAATCACATTATTACTGGATGGGCCAAAAACAGAGAACTTTATTATAGGATGAATCACATTATTACTGGATGGGCCAAAAACAGAGAACATTATTATAGGATGAATCACAATATTACTGGAGGGGCCAAAGAAAGAGAACATTATTATAGGATGAATCACATTATTACTGGATGGGCCAAAGACAGAGAACATTATTATAGGATGAATCACTTTATTACTGGATGGGCCCAGAACATTATTATAGGATGAATCACATTATTACTGGATGGGCCAAAAACAGAGAACATTATTATAGGATGAATCACACTATTACAAGATGGGCCAAAACCAGAGAACATTATTATAGGATGAATCACATTATTACTGGATGGGCCAAAAACAGAGAACATTATTATAGGATTAATCACATTATTACTGGATGGGCCAAAGCAGATGACATTATTATAGGATGAATCACATTATTACTAGATGGGCAAAAACAAAGAACATTATTATAGGATGAATCACATTATTACTGGATGGGCAAAAGCAGAGTACATTATTATAGGATGAATCACAATATTACTGGATGGGCCCAAGACAGAGAACATTATTATAGGATGAATCACATTATTACTGGATGGGCCAAAGCAGAGCATATTATTATAGGATGAATCACATTATTACTGGATGGGCCAAAAACAGAGAACATTATTATAGTATGAATCACATTATTACTGGATGGGCCAAAAACAGAGAACATTATTATAGGATGAATCACAATATTACTGGTGGGGCCAAAGAAAGAGAACATTATTATAGGATGAATCACATTATTACTGGACGGGCCAAAGACAGAGAACATTATTATAGGATGAATCACATTATTACTGGATGGGCCAAAAATAGCGAACATTATTATAGCATGAATCATTTTATTACTGGATGAGCCCAAAACAGAGAACATTATTATAGGATGAATCACATTATTACTGGATGGGCCAAAAACAGAGAACATTATTATAGGATGAATCACATTATTACTGGATGGGCCAAAAACAGAGAACATTATTATAGGATGAATCACATTATTACTGGATGGGTCAAGAACAGAGAACATTATTATAGGATAAATCACATTATTACTGGATGGGCCAAAAACAGAGAACATTATTACAGGATGAATCACATTATTACTAGATGGGCCAAAACCAGAGAACATTATTATAGGATGAATCACATTATTACTGGATGGGCCAAAAACAGAGAACATTATTATAGGATGAATCACATTATTACAAGATGGGCCAAAAGCAGAGAACATTATTATAGGATGAATCACATTATTACTGGATGGGCCAAAAGCAGAGAACATTATTATAGGATTAATCACATTATTACTGGATGGGCCAAAGCAGATGACATTATTATAGGATGAATCACATTATTACTAGACGGGCCAAAAGCAGAGAACATTATTATAGGATGAATCACATTATTACTGGATGGGCCAAAACAGAGAACATTATTATAGGATGAATCACATTATTACTGGATGGGCCAAAGCAGATGACATTATTATAGGATGAATCACATTATTACTAGATGGGCAAAAACAAAGAACATTATTATAGGATGAATCACATTATTACTGGATGGGCAAAAGCAGAGTACATTATTATAGGATGAATCACAATATTACTGGATGGGCCCAAGACAGAGAACATTATTATAGGATGAATCACATTATTACTGGATGGGCCAAAGCAGAGCATATTATTATAGGATGAATCACATTATTACTGGATGGGCCAAAAACAGAGAATATTATTATAGTATGAATCACATTATTACTGGATGGGCCAAAAACAGAGAACATTATTATAGGATGAATCACAATATTACTGGTGGGGCCAAAGAAAGAGAACATTATTATAGGATGAATCACATTATTACTGGATGGGCCAAAGACGGAGAACATTATTATAGGATGAATCACATTATTACTGGATGGGCCAAAAATAGCGAACATTATTATAGCATGAATCATTTTATTACTGGATGAGCCCAAAACAGAGAACATTATTATAGGATGAATCACATTATTACTGGATGGGCCAAAAACAGAGAACATTATTATAGGATGAATCACATTATTACTGGATGGGCCAAAAACATAGAACATTATTATAGGATGAATCATATTATTACTGGATGGGTCAAGAACAGAGAACATTATTATAGGATAAATCACATTATTACTGGATGGGCCAAAAACAGAGAACATTATTACAGGATGAATCACATTATTACTAGATGGGCCAAAACCAGAGAAAATTATTATAGGATGAATCACATTATTACTGGATGGGCCAAAAACAGAGAACATTATTATAGGATGAATCACATTATTACAAGATGGGCCAAAACCAGAGAACATTATTATAGGATGAATCACATTATTACTGGATGGGCCAAAAGCAGAGAACATTATTATAGGATTAATCACATTATTACTGGATGGGCCAAAGCAGATGACATTATTATAGGATGAATCACATTATTACTAGATGGGCCAAAAGCAGAGAACATTATTATAGGATGAATCACATTATTACTGGATGGGCCAAAACAGAGAACATTATTATAGGATGAATCACATTATTACTGGATGGGCAAAAGCAGAGGACATTATTATAGGATGAATCACATTATTACTGGATGGGCAAAAGCAGAGTACATTATTATAGGATGAATCACATTATTACTGGATGGGCCAAAAACAGAAAACTTTATTATAGGATGAATCACATTATTACTGGATGGGCCAAAACAGAGAACATATTATAGGATGAATCACATTATTACTGGATGGGCCAAAGCAGAGGACATTATTATAGGATGAATCACATTATTACTGGAAGTTCAAAAAACAGAGAACATTATTATAGGATGAATCACATTATTAATGGATGGGCCAAAAACAGAGATCATTATTATAGGATGAATCACATTATTACTGGATGGGCCAAAGCAGAGGACATTATTATAGGATGAATCACATTATTACTAGATGGGCCAAAAACAGAGAACATTATTATAAGATGAATCACATTGTTACTGGTGAGCCAAAGCCGAGGACATTATTATAGGATGAATCACATTATTACTGGATGGGCCAAAAACAGAGAACATTATTATAACATGAATCACATTATTACTGGATGGCCCAAAACAGAGAACATTATTATAGGATGAATCACATTAATACCAGATGGGCCAAAGACAGAGAACATTATTATAGGATGAATCACATTATTACTGGATGGGCCAAAGACAGAGAACATTATTATAGGATGAATCACATTATTAGTGGATGGGCCAAAGCAGAGGACATTACAGTAGGATGAATCACATTATTACTGGATGGGCCAAAAACAGAGAACATTATTATAGGATGAATCACATTATTACTGGATGAACCAAAACCAGAGAACATTATTATAGGATGAATCACATTATTACTGGACGGGCCAAAGATAGAGAACATTATTATAGGATGAATCACATTATTACTGGATGGGCCCAAGACAGAGAATATTATTATAGGATGAATCACATTATTACTGGATGGGCCAAAAACATAGAACATTATTATAGGATGAATCAGATTATTACTGGATGGGCCAAAAACAGAGAACATTATTATAGGATGAATCACATTATTACTGGATGGGCCAAAAACAGAGAACATTATTATAGGTTGAATCACAATATTACTGGAGGGGCCAAAGAAAGAGAACATTATTATAGGATGAATCACATTATTACTGGATGGGCCAAAGACAGAGAACATTATTATAGGATGAATCACATTATTACTGGATGGGCCAAAAATAGCGAACATTATTATAGCATGAATCACTTTACTACTAGATGGGCCAAAACCAGAGAACATTATTATATGATGAATCACATTATTACTGGATGGGCCAAAAACAGAGAACATTATTATAGGATGAATCACATTATTACTAGATGGGCCAAAACCAGAGAACATTATTATAGTATGAATCACATTATTACTGGATGGGCCAAAAACAGAGAACATTATTATAGGATTAATCACATTATTACTGGATGGGCCAAAGCAGATGACATTATTATAGGATCAATCACATTATTACTAGATGGGCCAAGAGCAGAGAACATTATTATTGGATGAATCACATTATTACTGGATGGGCCAAAACAGAGAACATTATTATATGATGAATCACATTATTACTGGATGGGCAAAAGCAGAGTACATTATTATAGGATGAATCACATTATTACTGGATGGGCAAAAGCAGAGTACATTATTATAGGATGAATCACATTATTACTAGATGGGCCAAAAACAGAGAACATTATTATAGGATGAATCACATTATTACTGGATGGGCCAAAGCAGAGCATATTATTATAGGATGAATCACATTATTACTGGTTGGGCCAAAAACAGAGAACATTATTATAGGATGAATCACATTATTACTGGATGGGCCAAAAACAGAGAACATTATTATAGGATGAATCACATTATTACTGGATGGGCCAAAAACAGAGAACATTATTATAGGATGAATCACATTATTACTGGATGGGCCAAAAACAGAGAACATTATTATAGGATGAATCACAATATTACTGGAGGGGCCAAAGAAAGAGAACATTATTATAGGATGAATCACATTATTACTGGATGGGCCAAAGACAGAGAACATTATTATAGGATGAATCACATTATTACTGGATGGGGCAAAAATAGTGAACATTATTATAGCATGAATCACTTTATTACTGGATGGGCCCAAAACAGAGAACATTATTATAGGATGAATCACATTATTACTGGATGGGCTAAAAACAGAGAACATTATTATAGGATGAATCACATTATTACTGGATGGGCCAAAAACAGAGAACATTATTATAGGATGAATCACATTATTACTGGATGGGCCAAAAACAGAGAACTTTATTATAGGATGAATCACATTATTACTGGATGGGCCAAAGCAGATGACATTATTATAGGATGAATCACATTATTACTGGATGGGGCAAAAATAGCGAACATTATTATAGCATGAATCACTTTATTACTGGATGGGCCCAAAACAGAGAACATTATTATAGGATGAATCACATTATTACTGGATGGGCTAAAAACAGAGAACATTATTATAGGATGAATCACATTATTACAAGATGGGCCAAAACCAGAGAACATTATTATAGGATGAATCACATTATTACTGGATGGGCCAAATCACAGAACATTATTATAGGATTAATCACATTATTACTGGATGGGCCAAAGCAGATGACATTATTATAGGATGAATCACATTATTACTAGATGAGCCAAAAGGAGAGAACATTATTATAGGATGAATCACATTATTACTGGATGGGCAAAAACAGAGAACATTATTATAGGATTAATCACAATATTACTGGATGGGCAAAAGCAGAGTACATTATTATAGGATGAATCACATTATTACTAGATGGGCCAAAAACAGAGAACATTATTATAGGATGAATCACATTATTACTGGATGGGCCAAAGCAGAGCATATTATTATAGGATGAATCACATTATTACTGGTTGGGCCAAAAACAGAGAACATTATTATAGGATGAATCTCATTATTACTGGATGGGCCAAAAACAGAGAACATTATTATAGGATGAATCACATTATTACTGGATGGGCCAAAACAGAGAACATTATTATAGAATGAATCACATTATTAGTGGATGGGCCAAAGCAGAGGACATTACAGTAGGATGAATCACATTATTACTGGATGGGCCAAAAACAGAGAACATTATTATAGGATGAATCACATTATTACTGGATGAACCAAAACCAGAGAACATTATTATAGGATGAATCACATTATTACTGGACGGGCCAAAGACAGAGAACAATATTATAGGATGAATCACATTATTACTGGATGGGCCCAAGACAGAGAACATTATTATAGGATGAATCACATTATTACTGGATGGGCCAAAAACATAGAACATTATTATAGGATGAATCACATTATTACTGGATGGGCCAAAAACAGAGAACATTATTATAGGATGAATCACATTATTACTGAATGGGCCAAAAACAGAGAACATTATTATAGGATGAATCACAATATTACTGGAGGGGCCAAAGAAAGAGAACATTATTATAGGATGAATCACATTATTACTGGATGGGCCAAAGACAGAGAACATTATTATAGGATGAATCACATTATTACTGGATGGGCCAAAAATAGCGAACATTATTATAGCATGAATCACTTTATTACTAGATGGGCCAAAACCAGAGAACATTATTATAGGATGAATCATATTATTACTGGATGGGCCAAAAACAGAGAACATTATTATAGGATGAATCACATTATTACTAGATGGGCCAAAACCAGAGAACATTATTATAGGATGAATCACATTATTACTGGATGGGCCAAAAACAGAGAACATTATTATAGGATTAATCACATTATTACTGGATGGGCCAAAGCAGATGACATTATTATAGGATCAATCACATTATTACTAGATGGGCCAAGAGCAGAGAACATTATTATTGGATGAATCACATTATTACTGGATGGGCCAAAACAGAGAACATTATTATAGGATGAATCACATTATTACTGGATGGGCAAAAGCAGAGTACATTATTATAGGATGAATCACATTATTACTGGATGGGCAAAAGCAGAGTACATTATTATAGGATGAATCACATTATTACTAGATGGGCCAAAAACAGAGAACATTATTATAGGATGAATCACATTATTACTGGATGGGCCAAAGCAGAGCATATTATTATAGGATGAATCACATTATTACTGGTTGGGCCAAAAACAGAGAACATTATTATAGGATGAATCATATTATTACTGGATGGGCCAAAAACAGATAACATTATTATAGGATGAATCACATTATTACTAGATGGGCAAAAACAAAGAACATCATTATAGGATGAATCACATTATTACTGGATGGGCCAAACCAGAGGACATTATTATAGGATTAATCAAAATATTGCTGGATGGTCCAAAAACAGAGAACATTATTATAGGATGAATAACATTATTACTGGATGGGCCAAAGCAGAGGACTTTATTATAGGATGAATCACATTATTACTAGATGGGCCAAAAACAGAGGACATTATTATATGATGAACCACTTTATTACTGGATGGGCCAAAAACAGAGAACATTATTATAGGTTGAATAACATTATTACTGGATGGGCCAAAACAGAGAACATTATTATAGGATGAATCACATTATTACTGGATGGGCCAAAGCAGAGGACATTACAGTAGGATGAATCACATTATTACTGGATGGGCCAAAAACAGAGAACATTATTATAGGATGAATCACATTATTACTGGATGGGCCAAAACCAGAGAACATTATTATAGGATGAATCACATTATTACTGGACGTGCCAAAGACAGAGAACATTATTATAGGATGAATCACATTATTACTGGATGGGCCCAAGACAGAGAACATTATTATAGGATGAATCACATTATTACTGGATGGGCCAAAAACAGAGAACATTATTATAGGTTGAATCACATTATTACTGGATGGGCCAAAAACAGAGAACATTATTATAGGATGAATCACATTATTACTGGATGGGCCAAAAACAGAGAACATTATTATAGGATGAATCACAATATTACTGGAGGGGCCAAAGAAAGAGAACATTATTATAGGATGAATCACATTATTACTGGATGGGCCAAAGACAGAGAACATTATTATAGGATGAATCACATTATTACTGGATGGGCCAAAAATAGCGAACATTATTATAGCATGAATCACTTTATTACTGGATGGGCCCAAAACAGAGAACATTATTATAGGATGAATCACATTATTACTGGATGGGCCAAAAACACAGAACATTATTATAGGATGAATCACATTATTACTGGAAGGGCCAAAAACAGAGAACATTATTATAGGATGAATCACATTATTACTGGATGGGCCAAAAACAGAAAACATTATTATAGGATGAATCACATTATTACTAGATGGGCCAAAACCAGAGAACATTATTATAGGATGAATCACATTATTACTGGATGGGCCAAAAACAGAGAACATTATTATAGGATTAATCACATTATTACTGGATGGGCCAAAGCAGATGACATTATTATAGGATGAATCACATTATTACTAGATGGGCCAAAAGCAGAGAACATTATTATAGGATGAATCACATTATTACTGGATGGGCCAGAGCAGAGAACATTATTATAGGATGAATCACATTATTACTGGATGGGCAAAAGCAGAGTACATTATTATAGGATGAATCACATTATTACTAGATGGGCCAAAAACAGAGAACATTATTATAGGATGAATCACATTATTACTGGATGGGCCAAAGCAGAGCACATTATTATAGGATGAATCACATTATTACTGGTTGGGCCAAAAAAAGAGAACATTATTGTAGGATGAATCACATTATTATTGGATGGGCCAAAAACAGAGAACATTATTATAGGATGAATCACATTATTACTAGATGAGCAAAAACAAAGAACATTATTATAGGATGAATCACATTATTACTGGATAGGCCAAACCAGAGGACATTATTATAGGATTAATCAAAATATTGCTGGATGGGCCAAAAACAGAGAACATTATTATAGGATGAATAACATTATTACTGGATGGGCCAAAGCAGAGGACTTTATTATAGGATGAATCACACTATTACTAGATGGGTCAAAAACAGAGGACATTATTATATGATGAATCACATTATTACTGGATGGGTCAAAAACAGAGAACATTATTATAGGATGAATCACATTATTACTGGATGGGCCAAAACAGAGAACATTATTATAGGATGAATCACATTATTACTGGATGGGCCAAAGCAGAGGACATTACAGTAGGATGAATCACATTATTACTGGATGGGCCCAAAACAGAGAACATTATTATAGGATGAATCACATTATTACTGGATGGGCCAAAACCAGAGAACATTATTATAGGATGAATCACATTATTACTGGACTGGCCAAAGACAGAGAACATTATTATAGGATGAATCACATTATTACTGGATGGGCCCAAGACAGAGAACATTATTATAGGATGAATCACATTATTACTGGATGGGCCAAAAACAGAGAACATTATTATAGGATGAATCACATTATTACTGGATGGGCCAAAAACAGAGAACATGATTATAGGATGAATCACATTATTACTGGATGGGCCAAAACATAGAACATTATTATAGGATGAATCACATTATTACTGGATGGGACAAAGCAGAGGACATTATTGTAGGATGAATCACATTATTACTGTATGGGCCAAAGCCGAGGACATTATTATAGGATGAATCACATTATTACTAGATGGGTCAAAAACAGAGGACATTATTATAGGATGAATCACATTATTACTGGATGGGCCAAAGCAGATGACATTATTATAGGATGAATCACATTATTACTAGATGGGCCAAAAGCAGAGAACATTATTATAGGATGAATCACATTATTACTAGATGGGCAAAAACAGAGAACATTATTATAGGATGAATCACATTATTACTGGATGGGCCAAACCAGAGGCATTATTATAGGATTAATCAAAATATTGCTGGATGGGCCAAAAACAGAGAACATTATTATAGGATGAATAACATTATTACTGGATGGGCCAAAGCAGAGGACTTTATTATAGGATGAATCACATTATTATTAGATGGGCCAAAAACTGAGGACATTATTATATGATGAATCACATTATTACTGGATGGGCCAAAAACAGAGAACATTATTATAGGATGAATCACATTATTACTGGATGGGCCAAAGCAGAGGACATTACAGTAGGATGAATCACATTATTACTGGATGGGCCAAAACCAGAGAACATTATTATAGGATGAATCACATTATTACTGGATGGGCCAAAGACAGAGAACATTATTAGAGGATGAATCACATTATTACTGGATGGGCCAAAGACAGAAAACATTATTATAGGATGAATCACATTATTACTGGATGGGCCAAAAACAGAGAACATTATTATAGGATGAATCACATTATTACTGGATGGGCCGAAACAGAGAACATTATTATAGGATGAATCACATTATTACTGGATGGGACAAAGCAGAGGACATTATTGTAGGATGAATCACATTATTACTGTATGGGCCAAAGCAGAGGACATTATTATAGGATGAATCACATTATTACCAGATGGGTCAAAAACAGAGGACATTATTATAGGATGAATCACAATATTACTGGATGGGCCAAAGCAGAGGACATTATTATAGGATGAATCACATTATTACTGGAAGTTCAAAAAACAGAGAACATTATTATAGGATGAATCACATTATTAATGGATGGGCCAAAGCAGAGGACATTATTATAGGATGAAACACATTATTACTAGATGGGCCAAAACCAGAGAACATTATTATAGGGTGAATCACATTATTACTGGATGGGCCAAAGCAGAGTACATTATTATAGGATGAAACACATTATTACTAGATGGGCCAAAACCAGAGAACATTATTATAGGATGAATCACATTATTACTGGATGGGCCAAAAACAGAGAACATTATTATTGGATTAATCACATTATTACTGGATGGGCCAAAGCAGATGACATTATTATCGAATGAATCACAATATTACTAGATGGGCCAAAAGCAGAGAACATTATTATAGGATGAATCACATTATTACTGGATGGGCCAAAACAGAGAACATTATTATAGGATGAATCACATTATTACTGGATGGGCAAAAGCAGAGGACATTATTATAGAATGAATCACATTATTACTGGTTGGGCCAAAAACAGAGAACATTATTATAGGATGAATCACATTATTACTGGATGGGCCAAAAACAGAGAACATTATTATAGGATGAAACACATTATTACTAGATGTATCGGGTCTGGGAGGCGGAACCTCTTAGCTTCTATACAAGGGGACGGTCCTTGTAAGGGAGCGGGTGGCAACCAGGCAGGCAGTCACAGCAGGTGACCGGGACAGTCTCTAGAAGAACGGGCAGGAGGTCACGGCAAGTGACCGGGGCAGTCTCTGGATGAACGGGCAGATGGTCACGGCAAGTGACCGGGGCAGTCTCTGGGTGAACGGGCAGATGGTCACGGCAAGTGACCGGGGCAGTCTCTGGGTGAACGGGCAGATGGTCACGGCAAGTGACCGGGGCAGTCTCTGGGTGAACGGGCAGATGGTCACGGCAAGTGACCGGGCAGTCTCTGGGTGAATGGGCAGATGGTCACGGCAAGTGACCGGGGCAGTCTCTGGGTAAAGGGTTGGTACGACCTGTGGCGGCTGATGGTAGACGTGAGCTCCCAGGTGAGCAGGCGAGAGTCTCTGGATAAACGGGTGGTCACAGCATGTGACGGCGGAGCCTCCAGGAAGACCAACAGACAGGCGGCAGATGAGCGCTCCCAGGTGAGCGGGCAGAAGTCTCTGGACAGGCGGGTGGTCACAGCACGTGACGGCAGAGCCTCCAGGTAGGCTAGCAGGCAGGTAGCAGATGTGCGCTCCCAGGTGAGCGGGCAAGCTGGTCCATAGACAGACTGACAAGAGTTGGAAGGCAGACCATCGGACCTCAGGCAAGCAGGCAGGTAGTTGATGTGCGCTCCCAGGTGAGCGGGCAAGCTGGTCCTTAGACAGACTGACAGGAGTAGTAAGGCAGACCGTCGGACCTCAGGCTAGCAGGCAGGTAGCAGAATATTAGGCAGGAATAAGACAGCAAGCTGGCAGGAATCTGGCAGGTATCTGGCAGGTAACTGGCAACGGGACCTGAGGGCTGAAGCAGAGTAGTGAACAGTGCAACAACATTGCTCGGGCACCTCCATTTTGGAGGAGGTGCCTTATATATGGTGAAGTCCTCCGGCCATTGGCCGGGGACTCCTTAGGACGGCGCGCGCGGCCCCATTAAGAGGGAGGGAGAGCGCGCGCGCGCGCCCTAAGCACAGTGGCCGGGAAGGAGCGCGCGCTGCCAGCAGAGCGGGAGGAGGATGCCGGGCACGGAGCAGAGAGGTGAGGGGAACAGCGTCCCTGCCTAGCAGAGGGCAGGGACGCCGTCGCTACAGTACCCCCCCTTTAGGCCCCCCCTTTTTTAGGCCAGACAGAAATTTAGCAAGGATGAGCGGGGCATGGATGTTCTCCCGGGGCTCCCACGTTCTCTCCTCAGGACCAAACCCCTTCCAATCTACTAGAAAAAAGGTCTTTCCTCTTACCCTTTTGGTGGCAAGAATGTTCTCTACCTCAAACTCGTCCTCAGCAGAAACCGGAGCAGGAGGCGTACCTGTAGACTTGGAAAAAGAGTTAAGTACCACAGGTTTGAGGAGAGATACATGGAAGGAGTTAGGGATCCGTAAGTTGGCCGGGAGTTTCAATTTATAGGCCACCGGGTTGATCTGACTGATGACCTCCAGAGGACCGATGAACCGAGGCCCTAACTTGTAAGAAGGTATCTTGAGTCGGACATATTTAGATGAGAGCCAGACTTTATCTCCAGGACGAAATTGTGGAGGATCCAGGCGTTTTTTGTCAGCGTGTCTTTTCATCCGTTCGGACGACTGAAGGAGTGCGGATCGGGTACTCTCCCAAATGGAGGAAAATTTGCTAACGAGAGATTCCGCAGCCGGGTTGTCCACAGAGGTGGAGACAGGAAAAGGAATCCGAGGATGCTGACCGAAGACTACAAAAAACGGGGATTTGGAGGAGGATTCGCTCTCGTGATTGTTATAAGAGAACTCGGCCCATGGTAGGAGATCCACCCAGTCTGAATGATGGGCATTAACGAAGTGCCGGAGGTAACTGGTCAGGTTCTGATTGATCCGCTCCACTTGACCATTGGACTGTGGGTGGTAAGCGGAAGAGAAGTCCAGGGTGACGTCTAGCAGTTTACAAGTGGCTCTCCAGAAGCGTGAGGTGAACTGTACCCCACGATCCGACACGATGTGGAGGGGCAGGCCATGAAGACGAAAGATGTGACGAATAAAGTCTTTCGCTAGCTCGGGTGCAGACGGGAGGCCTGGCAGGGGAACGAAATGAGCCATCTTGGAGAAGCGGTCAGCGACCACCCAAATGACCGTACAACCGGCAGAGACTGGGAGGTCAGTTATAAAGTCCATTGCTATATGCTGCCAGGGGGCAGCAGGTACAGAAAGCGGAAGGAGGCGACCGGCTGGCAGATGTCTCAGAACCTTGTTGCGGGCGCAGGACACACAGGCAGAAACAAAGTCTATTACGTCCTTGTGCAGGGTAGGCCACCAGTAGTGCCGGGTAATAAGCTGGAGGGTCTTTTTCTGACCGGCGTGGCCAGCCAGTTTAGACAAGTTACCCCAGTGAAGGATCTTCTCCCGATCAGGTACTGATACGAACGTCTTTCCGGGAGGGAGACGATTTAGACTCACGGGAGCCACCTGCATTACTCTGGCGGGATCGATGATGTGTTTCGGATCTTCCTCGAGATCAGACACCAGAAAGGATCGAGACAAGGCGTCCGCCTTGACGTTTTTGTCAGCCGGGCGAAAATGAAGAACAAAATCAAAGCGAGCAAAAAACAAGGACCACCGGGCTTGGCGCGGGTTAAGTCTCTGGGCATGCTGGAGGTAAGCCAAGTTCTTGTGGTCAGTGTAAATTATTACCGGGTGAAGAGCCCCCTCGAGCAGGTAACGCCACTCCTCCAATGCCAGTTTGATGGCCAATAACTCTCGGTCTCCTATGGAATAATTGCGCTCTGAGGAGGAGAAGAGTTTAGAGAAGAAGCCGCAAGTTACCATCCTCCCGGAAGATGATTTTTGAGTAAGTACCGCTCCGGCTCCAGAGGAGGAGGCGTCAACTTCCAGGAAGAACTGCTTGTTGCCGTCCGGGCGATGCAGCACCGGGGCGGAAGAGAAGGCCTGTTTTAAGGAAAGAAAGGCCTCCTCTGCTTCGGGCGGCCACTCTTTGGGATTAGTACCCTTACGGGTGAGCGCGGAAATTGGGGCAGTCCGGGAAGAGAAGTGCGGTATGAAGAGGCGGTAGTAGTTGGCGAAGCCCAGGAACCGCTGAATGGCCTTCAACCCCTCCGGTCGAGGCCATTTCTCGATGGCAGACAGTTTCTCTGGATCCATTCGTAGGCCGGTCTGAGAAATAATGTAGCCCAAAAACGGAAGCGAGGTCTGCTCAAAGAGGCACTTCTCGTATTTAGCGAAGAGGTGATTCTGCCTGAGCCTGAGCAGGACCTGACGAACGTCCCTCCGGTGAGTCTGGAGATCCGGAGAGAAGACCAAGATGTCGTCCAGGTACACCACTACGCAGGAGTAGAGAAGGTCCCGGAAGATGTCATTGACCAACTCTTGAAAGACGGCAGGAGCGTTACAGAGACCAAAGGGCATTACCAGATATTCATAGTGGCCGTCCCGGGTGTTGAATGCCGTCTTCCATTCATCCCCCTGACGGATACGAACCAGGTTGTACGCCCCATGGAGGTCCAGTTTGGTGAAGATTCTAGACCCCCTCAGACGATCAAATAACTCTGGAATGAGCGGAAGGGGGTACTTATTCTTCACCGTGATCTGGTTAAGGCCTCTATAGTCTATACAGGGATGGAGAGAGCCGTCCTTCTTTTTGACGAAAAAGAAGCCTGCTCCCGCCGGGGAGGTAGATTTCCGGATGAATCCCCTGGCCAGATTCTCCTCAATATATTCGGACATCGACCGGGTCTCAGCAGCGGATAATGGATAAATACGCCCACGGGGAGGAGTAGTACCAGGTAACAGGTCGATAGGGCAGTCGTATGGTCTATGAGGGGGTAGTGTCTCTGCCTCCTTTTTATTAAAGACATCAGCATAAGACCAATAAGGAATCGGAAGTCCAGGTAGATTAGCTGGGGTAGGAGAAGGACGGACGGGATGGACGGGAACCAGACAGGTCTTATGGCAGTCCTGTCCCCAGCGAAGGACTTCTCCGGTCTGCCAGTCAAGCACGGGTGCATGTCTCTGGAGCCAAGGTAGACCTAGCAAGAGGGCGTGAGAGAGTCCAGGCAGAACATGAAAGGAGATACTCTCAGAATGCAGCATTCCCACCTGCAGAGTAATGGATTCGGTGATGAGTTGGATGGGGCGTGGTAAGAAACCCCCATCCACGGCAGCAACAGACAAGGGTACAGCCAGAGGTTTGGTGGGGATGCGGTATTTCTCTACCAGGGACTGTGAAATAAGATTCCCGGCTGCTCCAGAGTCAAGTTGGGCTAGTTCGAAAAAACGGTTCTCCCCGCAGACAATTGAGACTGACAGCAGCAGAGATGGAGAGGATTTATTCTTGTCTAGGTCGACCTCTCTGAGCGAACCTAGACACAGGCGTTTCCCGACCTCTCCGGGCAGGCACGGATCCGGTGCTCCTTACTGCCACAGTAGAAGCAGCTCCCCTCAGCACGGCGTAAGTCCTGATGGGTTTTGACCATCTTGGTCTGGACGACCTGCATAGGCTCAGGAGAGTGTACCTGGGGAGAGACGGATTTCTGAAAAGTAGGAGCTAGACATGGAAACCTCCTCTCACGGGTGACCTCTTTGGCACGCTCCTGGAACCGTAGGTCAATCCGGGTGGCAAGAGTTATTAGGTCATCGAGAGTGGTAGGAATGTCCCGACCGGCAAGTTCATCTTTAATACGGCCGGACAGACCCTCCCAGAAGACGGATACCAGAGCGTCGTTATCCCAGGCCAGCTCCGAGGCAAGGGTACGGAACCGTATGGCATATTGGCCCACGGTGAGACTTCCCTGACGGAGGCGTAGCAGTGATGATGCGGATGAGGTCTTCCGTCCGGGTTCGTCGAAGGCTTTCCGGAAAGCCATGAGAAAGGCAGGCAAGTCGGACACTAGGGGGTCTCCTCTCTCCCATAGAGGATTTAGCCAGGCCAGGGCCTCCCCGGTGAGATGGGACATGATGAAGGCAATTTTGGCCCGGTCGGAGTTAAACTGGTGGGACAGGAGTTCAAAGTGCAGGGTGCACTGATTTATGAAGCCCCGAGCCTGGGCGGAGTCGCCTCCGAAGCGAGGAGGTGCAGAAAGCCGGGGTCCGGGATAGGATACCATGGTATTAGTGGACAGCGGAGCTGCCGGATTGCGAGTCATGGCACTGGCGGAGGTTGCTGGCGGAGCAGTCAGAGTGTCCAGTCGAGAATTGACATTCCGCATGTGACCCAGGATGGACTCCTGTTGGGACCTCTGACGGGACAGTTCATGACACAGGTCCGAGAGCGAGGGAGCTTGGGTGCCACCGGGTTCCATGGCCCGAGCAAACTGTAACGGGTCTGGGAGGCGGAACCTCTGAGCTACTATACAAGGGGGCGGTCCTTGTAAGGGAGCGGGTGGCGACCAGGCAGGCAGTCACAGCAGGTGACCGGGACAGTCTCTAGAAGAACGGGCAGGAGGTCACGGCAAGTGACCGGGGCAGTCTCTGGATGAACGGGCAGATGGTCACGGCAAGTGACCGGGGCAGTCTCTGGGTGAACGGGCAGATGGTCACGGCAAGTGACCGGGGCAGTCTCTGGGTGAACGGGCAGATGGTCACGGCAAGTGACCGGGGCAGTCTCTGGGTGAACGGGCAGATGGTCACGGCAAGTGACCGGGGCAGTCTCTGGGTGAACGGGCAGATGGTCACGGCAAGTGACCGGGGCAGTCTCTGGGTAAAGGGTTGGTACGACCTGTGGCGGCTGATGGTAGACGTGAGCTCCCAGGTGAGCAGGCGAGAGTCTCTGGATAAACGGGTGGTCACAGCATGTGACGGCGGAGCCTCCAGGAAGACCAACAGACAGGCGGCAGATGAGCGCTCCCAGGTGAGCGGGCAGAAGTCTCTGGACAGGCGGGTGGTCACAGCACGTGACGGCAGAGCCTCCAGGTAGGCTAGCAGACAGGCAGCAGATGAGCGCTCCCAGGTGAGCGGGCAGGAGTCACTGGACAGGCAGGTGGTCACAGCACGTGACGGCAGAGCCTCCAGGTAGGCTAGCAGGCAGGTAGCAGATGTGCGCTCCCAGGTGAGCGGGCAAGCTGGTCCATAGACAGACTGACAAGAGTTGGAAGGCAGACCGTCGGACCTCAGGCAAGCAGGCAGGTAGTTGATGTGCGCTCCCAGGTGAGCGGGCAAGCTGGTCCTTAGACAGACTGACAGGAGTAGTAAGGCAGACCGTCGGACCTCAGGCTAGCAGGCAGGTAGCAGAATATTAGGCAGGAATAAGACAGCAAGCTGGCAGGAATCTGGCAGGTATCTGGCAGGTAACTGGCAACGGGACCTGAGGGCTGAAGCAGAGTAGTGAACAGTGCAACAACATTGCTCGGGCACCTCCATTTTGGAGGAGGTGCCTTATATATGGTGAAGTCCTCCGGCCATTGGCCGGGGACTCCTTAGGACGGTGCGCGCGGCCCCTTTAAGAGGGAGGGAGAGCGCGCGCGCGCGCCCTAAGCACAGTGGCCGGGAAGGAGCGCGTGCTGCCAGCAGAACGGGAGGAGGACGCCGGGCACGGAGCAGAGAGGTGAGGGGAACAGCGTCCCTGCCTAGCAGAGGGCAGGGACGCCGGTGCTACACTAGATGGGCAAAAACAGAGAACATTTTTATAGGATGAATCACATTATTACTGGATGGGCCAAACCAGAGGACATTATTATAGGATTAATCAAAATATTGCTGGATGGGCCAAAAACAGAGAACATTCTTATAGGATGAATAACATTAATACTGGATGGGCCAAAGCAGAGGACTATATTATAGGATGAATCACATTATTACTAGATGGGCCAAAAACAGAGAACATTATTATAGGATGAATCACATTATTACTGGATGGGCCAAAAACAAAGAACATTATTATAGGATGAATCACATTATTACTGGATGGGCCAAAACAGAGAACATTATTATAGGATGAATCACATTATTACTGGATGGGCCAAAGCAGAGGACATTATAGTAGGATAAATCACATTATTACTGGATGGGCCAAAAACAGAGAACATTATTATAGGATGAATCACATTATTACTGGATAGGCCAAAACCAGAGAACATTATTATAGGATGAATCACATTATTACTGGACGGGCCAAAACAGAGAACATTATTATAGGATGAATCACATTATTACTGGATGGGCAAAAGCAGAGGACATTATTATAGGATGAATCACATTATTACTAGATGGGCCAAAAACAGAGAACATTATTATAGGATGAATCACATTATTACTGGATGGGCCAAAGCAGAGGACATTATTATAGGATGAATCACATTATTACTGGTTGGGCCAAAAACAGAGAACATTATTATAGGACGAATCACATTATTACTGGATGGGCCAAAAACAGAGAACATTATTATAGGATGAATCACATTATTACTAGATGGGCAAAAACAGAGAACATTTTTATAGGATGAATCACATTATTACTGGATGGGCCAAACCAGAGGACATTATTATAGGATTAATCAAAATATTGCTGGATGGGCCAAAAACAGAGAACATTATTATAGGATGAATAACATTATTACTGGATGGGCCAAAGCAGAGGACTATATTATAGGATGAATCACATTATTACTAGATGGGCCAAAAACAGAGGACATTATTATAGGATGAATCACATTATTACTGGATGGGCCAAAAACAAAGAACATTATTATAGGATGAATCACATTATTACTGGATGGGCCAAAACAGAGAACATTATTATAGGATGAATCACATTATTACTGGATGGGCCAAAGCAGAGGACATTATAGTAGGATGAATCACATTATTACTGGATGGGCCAAAAACAGAGAACATTATTATAGGATGAATCACATTATTACTGGATGGGCCAAAACCAGAGAACATTATTATAGGATGAATCACATTATTACTGGACGGGCCAAAGACAGAGAACAATATTATAGGATGAATCACATTATTACTGGATGGGCCATAGACAGAGAACATTATTATAGGATGAATCACATTATTACTGGATGGGCCAAAAACAGAGAACATTATTATAGCATGAATTACATTATTACTGGATGGGCCAAAAACAGAGAACATTATTATAGGATGAATCACATTATTACTGGATGGGCCAAAAACAGAGAACATTATTATAGGATGAATCACATTAATACTGGATGGGCCAAAACCAGAGAACATTATTATAGGATGAATCACATTATTACTGGATGGGCCAAAGACAGAGAACATTATTATAAGAATTAATCACATTATTACTGGATGGGCCAAAACCAGAGAACATTATTATAGGATGAATCACATTATTTCTGGATGGGCCAAAAACAGAGAACATTATTATAGGATGAATCACATTTTTACTGGATGGGCCAAAGCTGAGGACAATATTATATGATGAATCACATTATTACTAGATGGGCCAAAATCAGAGAACGTTATTATAGGATGAATCACATTATTACTGGATGGGCCAAAAACAGAGAACATTATTATAGGATGAATCACATTATTACTGGATGGGCCAAAACAGAGAACATTATTATAGGATGAATCATATTATTACTGGATGGGCCAAAGCAGAGGACATTATAGTAGGATGAATCACATTATTACTGGATGGGCCAAAAACAGAGAACATTGTTATAGGATGAATCACATTATTACTGGATGGGCGAAAGCAGAGGACATTATTTTAGGATGAATCACATTATTACTAGAGATGATCGTTGTTCTACTCGAACTGTTCGCCAATCTCATATTCGAGCTGTTTTGGGCGGTGTTCTAGCCGTTCGGCGAACACGAACAATTTGAGAAAAATTCGGCTGTTCGAGGTTATGTTCGATAACTGTTCGTGCACCAAAATCATAACTGGATTTTTTCTCAGTAATGATGAAAATTAATGTTAATACGCAGTTTGAGTGTACAGCGGGGTGGGGGGAGGGGCAGGGGATTCATCTCTGCAGGAACAATGAAGATCTCCATTTTTTTTTCTCTTTCCCGCATTTGCAGTGGGGAGGTGCAATCTGTCAGCCTATCAGCAGCGCATACACGGAGCAAAGTGTTTTTTTTCACACAAGCAAGGGCATGTGTCATTGGCAGTGTATGTCACATGTCCTTGCCCTATAAGACCAAGCCATTTTCCCCGTCGCCACCATTTTCTCACTGCTGCAGCTGCGTGTCAGACGGCACCGCTGTTGCTGTGTGCGCTATACCTTGTTAATTTCAAGCCAATTTTCGCACAAATCTACAGATAGCTTGGGAGTAGGGAATAGTTGTGATTGCAGTCCTTTTAAGGACTAGGTTACAGCATTTCCTATGACTTTTATCAGGCAGGTCTGTGCTCTTAAATAGATAGATTGTGGGAGTAAAGACTAATTGTAATTGGAGTCCTTTTCAGGACTAGGTTACATCAGTTCCTATCAGTTTTTGCCAGGCAGGTCTGTGCCAGTGCTGTGCAAGTTTTTTTCACAGCATTTGGCTGAATCTAGCAAAGCTAATCCTTTTTGGCCTATTGCAGAGTGTGTTAGTCAGTGGAGTAGCCTATCTGTGTTGCAAGATATACCACCTGTGTATAGAATACCAATTTTTTTACTGCACCTAGTGAAGTAAAATCTTTTGGGCATAGCATCATTCTATTAGTCAATCTATACCAGTGGTTGGCAAACTTTTTTGCACCAGGGACCGGCTTTAAGCAAGACCAGTTTTCAATGGCCCGGTGGGGGTGGGGGCGGGGCTTTGGTCATATGTGGGTGGGGTTATGGAGGGGTGGAGCTTAGTGCATACTTATCATATAATTATGACATTTATAATGAGAATGTGATTCAACTTACCATAGGTTCAGAATGAGTGGGAGCACCAGGCTTGTTTCCCTGGATCAGTGGGAGCACTGGGCTTGTTTTCCTGCAACAAGACGGTCCCATCTAGGTCCCATCTGATGATGATGACCACTACTGCTGCTACTGGACACAGCCACTGCTGCTATGAATTTTCACTGTTATTTGCTTTTTTCACTTTAATCAGAAAATCTGCTGCTGGGCCGCACGACACCAGAACACAGCTACAGGAGTCATAAGGGTGGGACACCTGACGTCATATCTAGCTGCCCATTAGCATCCAGAGCCCCTCCCCCTCCAACTCGCAGCTAGCAGGAGGGGAAGGAGCGCTGGACACACATGACCTGCTTGTCCTTGCTCCTGCCTGAGCACATTCTGCGAGTAGGGCCGCATGGCTAATTATCTATTCACTGCCAGTCCCTCCTCCTCTTTTCTTATAGGCTACTGATTACATGCTGGCTTTCTCCCTGCTGATCCTCTACAACTGTCAGCGGCGCCGCGGACCGGCTGAAAAACCCCAACGGCCCGGTCCTGGTCCGCGGACCGGCGGTTGGGGACCTCTGATCTATACTGACCTCCATCAGGTTGCAAATTGAATATAATTTTTTTCTGCATCTAGCTCTGAAAAAATATTGGGCTTCTAGCTGTGTGTGGGACTTGTTCTATTAATCCATCTATACAGACCTCCATCAGGTTGCAAACTGAATATATTTTTTTCTGCATCTAGCTCTGAAAAAATATTGGGCTTCTAGCTGTGTGTGGGACTAGTTCTATTAATCCATCTATACAGACCTCCATCAGGTTGCAAACTGAATATATTTTTTTCTGCATCTACCTCTGAAAAAATATTGGGCTTCTAGCTGTGTGTGGGACTTGTTCTATTAATCCATCTATACAGACCTCCATCAGGTTGCAAACTGAATATATTTTTTTCTGCATCTAGCTCTGAAAAAATATTGGGCTTCTAGCTGTGTGTGGGACTTGTTGTATTAGTCCATCTATACTGACCTCCATCAGGTTGCAAACTGAATATATTTTTTTCTGCATCTACCTCTGAAAAAATATTGGGCTTCTAGCTGTGTGTGGGACTTGTTCTATTAATCCATCTATACAGACCTCCATCAGGTTGCAAACTGAATATATTTTTTTCTGCATCTACCTCTGAAAAAATATTGGGCTTCTAGCTGTGTGTGGGACTTGTTCTATTAATCCATCTATACAGACCTCCATCTGGTTGCAAACTGAATATATTTTTTTCTGCGTCTACCTCTGAAAAAATATTGGGCTTCTAGCTGTGTGTGGGACTTGTTCTATTAATCCATCTATACAGACCTCCATCAGGTTGCAAACTGAATATATTTTTTTCTGCATCTACCTCTGAAAAAATATTGGGCTTCTAGCTGTGTGTGGGACTTGTTCTATTAATCCATCTATACAGACCTCCATCAGGTTGCAAACTGAATATATTTTTTTCTGCATCTACCTCTGAAAAAATATTGGGCTTCTAGCTGTGTGTGGGACTTGTTCTATTAATCCATCTATACAGGCCTCCATCAGGTTGCAAATTGAATATAATTTTTTTCTGCATCTAACCCAGCCAATAGTTTTGGCCTAATACCACAGTTTGGCCACTCAGCTCTGCTCGGTTCCCATCCATTGTTTTTTTGTGCAAACAACTCCAGAGTTGTGAATTAGTTAACCACCAAAATGAGTGGAAAAAGGCCTGCTGCTGGTGGAAAGGGGAATAGGCGTGTTGGGAAGGGGAAAAAAGGTTGTGTCCGTGGGGTAGGTGTTAAAGCAACAGTAACATCTGCAGAAGAAAGACCATCTTCCAGCCAAACTAAAATGTCTACTTCTTTTAGCGGACAATGTGATAAGATCCCTTTCTTACGGCCACGCCAATCGGTACAAATTCCAGATGAGGCACAAAAACAGCAGGTGCTTCAACGGATATCAAGTGCTCCTTTAAGTGGGCTCTCCTCCACATCAACTTCAACATCACAAATACTCCAGTCCTCAAAGGTGTCACCCCAATCGCACTTGCTTCCTCACAGCTCCCAAATCTCCAGATGCCTGTCTGAGTATGAGGTAGAACAGATGGTTGAGTCTGCAGAGCTGTTTAAACATACTATAGCCTGGGAATCAGAGGTCGACTCCAGCGCTTCTGTGAATCCAGACGAGGAAATGATCTGCACTGATGCCCAGAATCTTTATGAGTCGGATCCAGGACCAGACGCAGAAGGTTCTGACCATAATGTAGACCCTCATTCCCAAACTGTAACTCCTGTTGGTGGAGACAATGAGGAAGACGATGATAAGACTCAAATACCTGATTGGAGCGACAACTTTAGTTTTTTGTCAGGGCAGGAACAGGTTGGCTCTGAGGACGACGGGTGTGATAACGCACAGGGTGATGATGATGAGGTTGGAGATCCCACTTACTGTCAACCCACAGTCAGCCAAGAGATGAGGTCAGCAGAGGAGGTGGAGGAAGATGCTAGTGACGACGAGGTCAGGTTGCGCCTTCCTGGACAGAGACGTAGTACTGGAAGCACGTCAACAACTGCATCCTCAAACACAACTCTGCCTCTCACCACAAGTCGTGGTGGCTCTTCAGGTCGCATGGGTGCTAAGCCTTGCATAGCCTGGGCATTTTTTCAGATTGATAAAGATGACCCAACTCGTGTTATCTGTAACATTTGTCAGCAAAAGCTAAGTAGAGGCCAAAAAATACATAGTTTGAGTACTTCATGCATGAACCGGCACATGGACATGAAGCATAAGTTGCAGTGGGAAGCTCAGTGTGCTACAATGCGGCCTAGCCGGCCGGGCCAACCACCGTCTGCCATATCTTGTGCATCCGCGGCCTCTTCATCCTCTGTGACTGGGGGGACAGCAGTCACACCTGTTTTGGGGCGCAGACCTGCCACCTCTTTACCCGCAACAGCCAGCGTGATTGGCAGGGCATCATTTTCTTTGGAGGTGGTAACACCAGCTGGTGTTGAGCGCTGTCTGACATCGATAGCACCACCTTTGGATCAAGGCAACCTAACATGTCCGCCTGCATCTTCCTCACAGACCGGCAGTTTGCCGGGGACACCCTTATCAACCCCGTCTAAGCACAATAGCCAGCCCTCGGTCCCTCAGATGTGGACAAGTAAAAGACCATTTCCTCCTAGCCATGAGAAAGCTAAGAGGTTGAATTTCACCATCTGCAAGCTCTTGGCTACAGAAATGCTGCCTTTCCGCCTGGTGGATACAGAGGATTTTCGAGACCTTATGTCCGTCGCAGTGCCCCAGTACCAGATGCCCAGTCGGCACTACTTCTCAAAGAAAGGTGTGCCTGCGCTCCACCAGCATGTCGCACACAACATCACCGCTTCTTTGAGAAACTCTGTGTGTGACAGGGTGCATTTCACCACAGACACTTGGACGAGTAGGCATGGACAGGGGCATTACATGTCGCTGACTGGGCACTGGGTAACTATGGTGACAGCAGGACAAGGGGCTGCTGTCCAAGTCTTGCCGTCCCCACGAGTTGTGCGTCAATCCTCTTTATGTCAAAGTTCCTCCACTGCTTCTGCCTCCTCAACCTCCTCTCGGTCTTCCACCTGCACCCAAAGCCTGTCTGGTCATGCCACAAGCTTTCTAACTGCGCAGAAGGGATCCTGCACACCTCCTTACTATGCTGGCAGTAGGGCTCAACGTCATCAGGCGGTTTTTACATTGAAATGTCTGGGAAATGTGAGTCACACAGCTGAGGAGTTGTGGTCAGCTCTGGAGAACCAATTTCATGAATGGTTGTCTCCACTGGACCTGAAACCAGGGAAGGCCGTGTGCGACAATGCTGCAAACCTGGGTGCGGCCCTTCGCCGGGGCAATGTCACACACGTGCCTTGTATGGCTCACGTGTTGAACCTGGTTGTCCAGCAATTTTTAGCCCACTATCCCAGACTAGATGGCCTTCTGCAGAGGGCACGGTCGCTGTGTGCTCACTTCCGCCGTTCGCATCCCGCAGCTCAGCGACTTACATCTCTACAGAAGTCGTTGGGCCTGCCACTTCACCGGCTAAAATGCGATGTGCCTACCCGGTGGAATTCAACTCTGCACATGTTGCAGCGACTGTGGCAGCACCGACAAGCCCTGGTGCAATACGTTCTGACGTATAGCCTGGGCCAACGAGATTCAGAGGTGGGGCAAATCACGCTGGAGGAGTGGTCTCAGATCAGGGACCTATGCACCCTTCTGCACAGTTTTGAAATGGCGACGAAGATGTTTAGTGCTGACGATGCCATTATCAGCATGACTATTCCGGTGATTTACATGCTGGAGCACATGTTAAACAGAATTCGGAGTCAGGTGGTGGCACAAGAGGAGGTGGAGGAAGTAGAGGAGGAGGAGTTGCATCCGGAAGGGCTAACATCTGCAAGGTCCAGACGGTCGGCAGCACCAAGGCGGCAGGCATGTGAGGGTGGGGGAGATGGTTTTACCAGGGCGCATGGTAGCAGCCAAACTAGTGAGGAAGGTGCAGGAGCCCAGGAAGAAGTGGAGGACGAACTGATGGAAGACTCATCAGATGAGGGAGACCTTGATCACATTTCTGTTGTGCGAGGTTGGGGGGAGAGGACAGAGAAAGGAAGCATGATTGTTACCTCGCCACCAACACAACAGGGACTTGGTGCTCCTGAATGCGCAACACACATGAGTGCCTTCTTGCTGCACTACCTGCAACATGACCCTCGAATTGTGAGAATTAGAAATAATCCTGACTACTGGGTTGCCACACTGTTAGATCCCCGGTACAAAAGTAAATTTGCAGAAATTATTCCTGCCATAGAAAGGGATGCACGCATGCAGGAGTATCAGCAGAGACTGTTGCAGAATCTTACATGTGCTTTTCCACAAAATACCAGTGGTGCACGTAGTGAATCTCACAGTTCCAACTTGCCAACCGTGGGACCGTCAAGTGTTCAGCACTCAAACCGTAACAGAACCACAGTATCTGCTGGTAACATCAATTTTGCGGAATCATTTCACCACTTTTTTAGCCCATCCTTTGCAAGGCCACAGGAGACAAGAAGTCTGACACATAGTCAACGCCTAGAGACGATGGTACAGGAGTATATCCAAGTAAACATTGAAGCCACGACTGTGTCACTGGACCCTTGCTCTTTTTGGGCTTCCAATCTGGATAAATGGCCGGAGCTAGCCACTTACGCCTTGGAGATCTTATCATGCCCCGCAGCCAGCGTTCTGTCTGAACGTGTGTTCAGCGCTGCTGGTGGTGTGCTGACAGATAAGCGCACGAGGCTCTCCACTGATAATGTAGACAGACTCACGTTCATAAAGATGAACAAATCATGGATCCGAAACGACTTTTCTACCCCTGTGTCATCCTGGGGAGAGTAAAAGCTTGATGATTGGTTAAAATCACCCTACCAACCGTTTTAAGCTTTCAAATTACTAATCATGTTTATCTGTATCTTGGCTGGAAAATAATTTGGGCTTTGTAGCAGTGTGCAGCACTGATTCTATTAGGCCATCTATAATAAGCTCCACCAGATTTAAAATTACTAATCATGTTTATCTGTATCTTGACTGGAAAATAATTTGGGCTTTGTAGCAGTGTGCAGCACTGATCCTATTAGGCCATCTATACTAAAGCTTCACCAGATTTAAAATTAATAATAATTTTTAGCTGCATCTAGCCCGGAAAATAATTTTGGGGCTCCGAGATGCGCAAGACACATAAGTGCCTTCTTGCTGCACTATCTGCAGCATGACCCTCATATTGTCAGAATTCGAAGTAATCATGACTACTGGGCTGCCACACTCTTAGATCCCCAAACTTTTCGATCAACCTTTTAATTTTAATAAAGACCAAAAAAATGGTCATTTTTGAAATTATAAGCATTAGCAGGTTGTTAGAAACTGAAATCAAACAGTTTTCAACTCAAAACTTTATTCTAGGTGATGTTACATTTTCACATAGGACCCCTTGTTCGAAAGGAGCTTCTGAACTCTCTCGTCCATTGAATTTGTCAGGTTTTGGATGGTTTCTGCTTCAATTGTTTTGCATGAGGACAGAATACCCTCCCAGAGCTGTTGCTTAGATGTGAACTGCCTCCCGCCATCATAGACACTCCTTTTAATGATGCTCCAAAGGTTCTGAATGGGGTACAGGTCAGGGGAGCATGGGGGTCACACCATAAGTTTGTCCCCTTTTATGCCCATATCAGCCAGAGATGCAGATGTTTTATGTGCAGCATGAGATGGTGCATTATCATGCAGAAAAATGATCTTGCTGTGAAATACACGGTTCTTCTTCTTGAACCATGGCAGGAAGTGCTGTTTGAGAAAATCCACATACATTATGGAGTTCATCTTTAGCGCCTTCAGGGATCCTAAAGGGGCCGACAATCTCTCTCCCCATGATTCCAGCCCAAAACATTACTCCACCTCCTCCTTGTTGGCGCTGTAGCCGTGTTTGCGTGGGGTGTCCATCAACCAGCCATCCTCCACTCCATCCATCTGGACCATCGAGCGCTGCACGGCACTCATCCGTGAACAAAACAGTTTTGAAATCAGTCTTCATGTAATGTTTGGCCCACTGGAGCCGTTTCTGCTTGTGTGAAGTGGATAGAGGAGGTCGACAGGATGGCGTATGCACAGCTGCAAACCTCTGAAGGACCCTGCATCTTGTTGTTCGGGGGACGTTGGAGGCACAAGCAGCTTCAAAAACTTGTCTGCTACTATGACAAGGCTTTTTTGCCGCTGCTCTTTCAACCTGACGTAATTGCCTGTAGGAAAGAGTCCTCAATTTGCCCTTATCAGCACGCACACGTGTGTACTGTGAATCAGCTACATACTTCTTGATTGCCAAGACACTTCATCCTGATCATCGCACAATGTTGATTGTAGTCATGCCTTGACCTAAACACTCCACAATTTGTTGCTTCTCAGCAGCCGACACATCCTTTTTCTTTCCCATTTTGGCAGAAAATGTAGGCTGCTTAATAATGTGAGACAACCTTCTTAAGTAGTCTTGCCTTTCATTGGACACACCTGCCAAACTAATTAGCACAGGTGTCTGCAATTGCTTACAGTGATATAAAGAGCCCTGACACACATCACCATCAATGAGTTTAACTGACAAACAAACAAATTCTTCCCTTATCACTCCTAAACACTTTTTGCATAATAATTTGGAACGCAGTGTACATGTGCTTTTCCACAAAACACCAGTGGTTCACGAAGTGAATCTTACAGTTCTAACTTGCCAACCGTGGTCTGTATGGAGTTGTTCAATAAAGGGCCCAAAATTAAGATAACATAGATGGGAGAGGTCTCTATGAATAGGAATTCCTAAGTATTTGATACCCTGTGAGGGCCAGGCAAAGGGAAAGTTGGACTGGATGGAATCCTATATGGATTTGGGGAGGGAGACATCAAGGGCCTCAGACTTCGCTGCATTGATTTTAAAATTTGACCATGTAACAAAGTGATCTATTTCAGCCATAACAGCATGGATGGATATATGTGATTGAGTGATAAATACTAGGACATCATCAGCAAATAGAGAGCACTTGTACTCGGTGCCTCCCACCTCAATCCACCTAATATTGGGGTTATGGCGAATTGATGAGAGCAGGTGCTCCGTCACTAGGATGTATAAGAGAGGGGACAGAGGACATCCCTGCCTTGTCCCATTGGTGATTGTGAAAGGTGATGAAAATGTTCTGATGCACCCCCTGGGCCTTGGGACACCCGGAGCCGGACCCTTTTTGGTGGATGCTGGTGGTTGTAGTCTTCGTGGCGGCGACCCGGTTCCGTGGCTCAGGGTGGTCAAACCAGTGGCGGAACTATTTATGTGGTTTTGATGTTTAAATGTCCGACTACGCCACCCGTGGATTGCGGTCAGAGTGAACCGCCGCTGCAGGGCAGACCGCTGAGGCTGGTATTGTGGGTGCAGCAGAGCGTAGCATAACTCCCCACGGGAGGAGTATAGCCTCAGGGCAGTGTATGCGGAGGATGGGGGTGATGGTGCAGGGCAGCAGCAGTAACGACACGGAGTCAGTGATGCAGTCCAGGGCCTTTACGCACAGTTCTTATTATCCAGACCACGTCTGCAAGTAATGGCTGCCCACGTCGTACTGTGCTCACCAGGTGAGGGGCTCAGACAACTCCCAGATAACTTTGGAGCGCTTCACAGGACCCCCTTTGTGTGTCCGTTGTCTGGCCTTTCTTACCAACCCTTCTGTCCGGCTGCCTCGGGCCTCCTCTTGGTAAACTTGGCGCCAGTTTCCCTGACCCTATGTGGTGCCTTCCTAGCGGGTGTAGCGAGGGGCTGCGCCACATAAAATGTCACAGCCTCCGGTTTCTAGCTGAGGGTCGTTTCCTGCCTCCACTAGTTCGGGGACCGGTCTCCCCCTTTGGCCTGACCCCTCCACGCAGGTGGATTCGGGCGTGCGGTGGCGACTCGCCCGTCCGCACCCCTGGGATCCCTTCATTCCTCGTTCCTGGAGCCTTCTCCTCTCCTCTTCCTTCCTTCTCCCTCTTCCAGGCCTGGGCCTCTGTTACTAGGCCCGCCTCCGGAGCAGAGCTCATGCAGAGCCCCTGCTCCCTGCCACTTCTGCTCAGACTTCTCTGCACTGAACTAAGATGGTGCCCACCTTTTATACTCCCTTCTCAATGCACCCAGGAACTGCTTCCTCCCTGCTCCTGCACTACAGGGTTCCCCTTCCTCAGTGTTCCCTCCCCCCACTCCAGCCAGGGACAGGGACTGTCGTGCCCATCTCAGAGGCATATTGGTCGCCCTGCCCCACGGCAATGTGGTGTAATGCATGCAGGTGTGGGGTCCTGATCCACACTCCATCCTTACCTGAGAGTGAGATATCACACCTCTGGGTGAGGTGCAATACCTCTGTAGCAACCGAGCCCTCAGGGTGCTACAGTTCCATTTATCTTCAGCCTAGGTGACGTATTGTGATACAGGGCCGTGATTTTGGCTATAAAAGGGTCCCCTAGACCCCTACCCCAAGCTTTTTAAGAGAATCATATATGGCGTGCCAGGAGACTCTATGGAATGCTTTCTCAGCATCCAACGAGAGTATCTAATTACAAATTTTTAACTGCATCTAGCCCAGGAAATACTTTGTGCCTAGTAGCAGTGTCTGCTAGTCAGCGGATTATCCCGGCTGTTAAGCAAGCTACAGCACCTGTAGTATAGACACTTAATTTTTTCAAAGGAAATGCTTCGGGACCATGGGATACTCAGTGAAGAGCATCAGAAGGCACCCCAAGGCATAGGGGCTGGGACTGGCAGTAGGATGCCTTGCGGTGGACAGCCGAGCTCGATCCTTATAAAAGCTTTTTAACTGCAGCAGCTTTAGTGGACGCTACTGGAGCTGGAATTACGCGGCTGCTGGCATGAGACTTGCCCTCCAATAGATCCTTGTAAATGGATTTAAAGTGTATTCATTCAAATTAGAGAGACAATTTAAATTAAAAAGCTTAGAGCTGCCTCCACCACAGGGGGGCTCGCTCGACCCACCAGCGGACAGGCACCAGTATTGGGAGAGGGGGGCTGGCCATCAGGTTTCACCGCGGCTCTGGCACAAACCTGGCGACACGGAGGTGGCACGGGCAGGAGCGGACTGGCCGTGTCGGCTTCTCACTTTTTGGATTTTAGAAGGGCATGACATGCCTATATCTGTGTCTCCCCCTACTTTTACTCCTCCACCTCTTTTATTTTCGCATGACTATATGTACTTGTCACTTTTCCATGTGTTAGTTATGTCTAGTGTTGAGCCACCCCCGTAGTGTTCGGGTTCGGTTCGGTTCGTCGAACACCGGGATGTTCGAGGAACTGTTCGTCAAACACCTTAGAACACCGTCGAACACCGTTAAAACCAATGGCAGGCAAACAAAAACACATAGAAACACATAGAAAACACCTTGAAAGGTGTCCAAAAGCTGACAAACTGCTCAGAAGACGCTTTCTTTAAAAAAGCCGGCCGGCAATTCAGCAGCGTCATACACCGGTACCCGACAATTTAGACAAGAAGGAATAGAGCCTCACACATAGATTAGATAGATAGAAACATGCCAGTCACATATATATGAAGTACAGTGACAGTGTTGCTTACTGTACTTGTCATTTAGTGTAAAGGATTTTTTAAAAAATATAATAGTGTTTTCATGCACCGTCTCTTTAAGAAAGCCGGCCGGCAATTCAGCATCTGTACCCGACAATTTATAACAGACAGAATAGAGCTTCACACATAGATTAGATAGATAGAAACATGTCAGTCACATATATATGAAGTACAGTGACAATGTTGCTTACTGTACTTGTCATTTAGTGTAAAGGATTTATTAAAAAAAATAATAGTGTTTTCATGCACCGTCTCTTTAAAAAAGCCGGCCGGCAATTCAGCATCTGTACCCAACAATTTATAACAGACAGAATAGAGCATCACACATAGATTAGATAGATAGAAACATGTCAGTCACATATATATGAAGTACAGTGATAGTGTTGGTTACTGTACTTGTCATTTAGTATTAAAATAAAGGATTTATTATTAAAAAAAATTGGCGTGGGGTTCCCCTTAATTTTAGTCTCTAGCGGAGGTTAAGCAGACAGCTGGGGCAGATGTTTGAAGCCTGGGAAGGGGGTAATACCCACGGAGCTTCCCAGGCTACTTATATGAGCCCCCAGCTGAATACATAGCCTTTACTAGCTATTAAAATGGGGGACCCCCCCAAAAAAATGACGTGGGGTCCCCCCTAATTTAATAGCTAGCAAAGGCTAGGCAGACAGCTGGGGGCTGATATTAATAGCCCAGGAAGGGAGCCATGAATATTGGCCCCCTCCCAGGCTAGAAACACCAGCCGTCAGCCGCCCCAGAAATGGCGCATTCATAGGATGCGCCAATTCTGGCACTTAGCCTCGCTCTTCCACGCTGCCCTGTAGCGGTGGCAGGGGGTAATAGTGCTGGGGTTGATGTCAGCTTATAATGCCAGCTGGCATCAAGCCCAGGTTAGTAATGGAGAGGAGTCTATAAGACACCCCCATTACTAACCCCATAGTCAAAGTTAAAAGAAAACACAAACACCCAGAATAAAGTCCTTTAATTGAAATAAAGACACAATCCTTTATTGTTCTAAATTAAACCATACTTACCATCACGCCCATTCCAGCTGAAGCCAACGATCTCCTGTAATAAAAATAAAATAATAAAGCAACATCATCCTTACCTTTCCATGGTTCCCACGACAGCTTCAGCTCTGCTACATCGAGATGACAGGCTGGACCGCAGCAGAACGCTGCCATCCAGCCTGTCATCCCGCAGACACTGAGAAGCGCAGGCATGCTTGCGCTCTGCAGTGTCTGGCTGTGACGGCATAAAGAGGAGACGAGTTCATGTCCAATGAACTCGGCGCACCTCATGCACGTCACTGACAGCGTGGGAAAATTCTCACGCTGAAGCGCTGAGTGCAGGAGAAATCTCCCACGCTGTCAGTGACGTGCATAAGGTGAGCTCATGTCCAATGAACTCAGCTCACCTCCTGCACGTCACTGACAGCGTGGGAGAATTCTCCTGCACTCAGCGCTTCAGTGTGAGAATTCTCCCACGCTGAAGCGCTGAGTGCAGGAGAATTTTCCCACGCTGTCAGTGACGTGCATGAGGTGAGCCGAGTTCATTGGACATTAACTCGGCTCATCTGGATGCCCTCACAGAGAGACACTGTGGAGCGCAAGCAAGCCTGCGCTTCTCAGTGTCTGCGGGATGACAGGCTGGATGGCAGCGTTCTGCTGCGGTCCAGCCTGTCATCTCGATGTAGCAGAGCTGAAGCTGTCATGGGAACCATGGAAAGGTAAGGATGATGTTGCTTTATTATTTTTCTTTTATTTCAGGAGATCGTTGGCTTCAGCTGGAATGGGCGTGACGGTAAGTATGGTTTAATTTAGAACAATAAAGAATTGTGTGTTTATTTCAATTAAAGGACTTTTTTCTGGGTGTTGTGTTTTTTTTAAATACTTTACTAGAAATTCATGGTGGTCATGTCTAATATTGGCGTGACCCCATGAATTTTGGGCTTAGGGCCAGCTGATAATGCCAAGCTGGCCCTAACCCCTTTATTACCCAGTGAGCCACCGCATCAGGGCCCTGGATGAGTTGGGTACAGCGCCAGAAGGTGGCGCTTCTATGAACGCGCCATTTTCCGGGGTGGCTGCGGACTGCAATTTGCAGCGGGGGTGGCCCAGAAATCTTGGGCCTCCCTGCGCTGCGGATTCCAGCCCCCAGCTGCCTAGTTGTACCTGGCTGGACACAAAAACAGGGCGAAGCCCCACGTTAATTTTCTTTAAATTATTTCATGAAATAATTAAGAAAAAAAGGGCTTCCCTATGTTGATGTGTCCGGCCAGGTACAAATAGGCAGCTGGTGGTTGGGGGCAGCCCGTTCCTGCCTGCTGCACCTGACTGGACACAAATATAGTGCGAAGCCCCACGTCAATTTTTTTTTAATTATTTCATGAATTTCCTGAAATAATTTAAAAAAATTGAAGTGGGGCTTCGCACTATATTTGTGTCCAGCCAGGTACAGCAGGCAGGAACGGGCTGCCCCCAACCACCAGCTGCCTATTTGTACCTGGCCGGACACAACAATATAGGGAAGGCCTTTTTTTCTTAATTATTTCATGAATTTCATGAAATAATTAAAAAAAATTGAAGTGGGGCTTCGCACTATATTTGTGTCCAGCCAGGTACAGCAGGCAGGAACGGGCTGCCCCCAACCACCAGCTGACTATTTGTACCTGGCCGGACACAACAATATAGGGAAGGCCTTTTTTTCTTAATTATTTCATGAATTTTAATGAAATAATTAAAAAAAAAATACGTGGGGCTTCGCCCTATTTTTATGTCCAGCCAGGTACAACTAGGCAGCTGGGGGCTGGAATCTGCAGCGCAGGGAGGCCCAAGCTTTCTGGCCCCCCCCCGCTGCAAATTGCAGTCCGCAGCCACCACGGAAAATGGCGCGTTCATAGAAGCGCCATCTTCTGGCGCTCTACCCAACTCATCCAGGGCCCTGGTGCGGTGGCTCACTGGGTAATAAAGGGGTTAGGGCCAGCTTGGTATTATCAGCTGGCCCCAAGCCCAAAATTCATGGGGTCACGCCAGTATTAGACATGACCGCCATGAATTTCTAGTAAAGTATTTAAAAAAAACACAACACCCAGAAAAAAGTCCTTTAATTGAAATAAAGACACAATTCTTTATTGTTCTAAATTAAACCATACTTACCATCACGCCCATTCCAGCTGAAGCCAACGATCTCCTGCAATAAAAGAAAAATAATAAAGCAACATCATCCTTACCTTTCCATGGTTCCCACGACAGCTTCAGCTCTGCTACATCGAGATGACAGGCTGGACCGCAGCAGAACGCTGCCATCCAGCCTGTCATGCCGCAGACACTGAGAAGAGCAGGCTTGCTTGCGCTCCTCAGTGTCTCGCTGTGACGGCATCCAGATGAGCCGAGGTCATGTCCAATGAACTCGGCTCACCTCATGCACGTCACTGACAGCGTGGGAAAATTCTCACGCTGAAGTGCTGAGTGCAGGAGAATTCTCCCACGCTGTCAGTGACGTGCATGAGGTGAGCTCATGTCCAATGAACTCAGCTCACCTCATGCACCTCACTGACAGCGTGGGAAAATTCTCCTGCACTCAGCGCTTCAGCGTGAGAATTCTCCCACGCTGTAAGTGACGTGCATGAGGTGAGCCGAGTTCATTGGACATGACCTCGGCTCATCTTTATGCCGTCACAGAGAGACAATGTGGAGCGCAAGCAAGCCTGCTCTTCTCAGTGTCTGCGGGATGACAGGCTGGATGGCGGCGTTCTGCTGCGGTCCAGCCTGTCATCTCGATGTAGCAGAGCTGAAGCTGTCGTGGGAACCATGGAAAGGTAAGGATGAGGTTGCTTTATTATTTTATTTTTATTACAGGAGATCGTTGGCTTCAGCTGGAATGGGTGTGATGGTAAGTATGGTTTAATTTAGAACAATAAAGAATTGTGTCTTTATTTCAATTAAAGGACTTTATTCTGAGTGTTTGTGTTTTTTTTAACTTTGACTATGGGGTTAGTAATGGGGGTGTCTTATAGACGCCTCTCCATTACTAACCTGGGCTTGATGTCAGCTGGCATTATAAGCTGACATCAACCCCAGCCCTATTACCCCCTGCCACCGCACCAGGGCAGCGTGGAAGAGCGAGGCTAAGTGCCAGAATTGGCGCATCCTATGAATGCGCCATTTCTGGGGCGGCTGACGGCTGGTGTTTCTAGCCTGGGAGGGGGCCAATATTCATGGCTCCCTTCCTGGGCTATTAATATCAGCCCCCAGCTGTCTGCCTAGCCTTTGCTAGCTATTAAATTAGGGTGGACCCCACGTCATTTTTTTGGGGGGGTCCCCCATTTTAATAGCTAGTAAAGGCTATGTATTCAGCTGGGGGCTGATATTAGTAGCCTGGGAAGCTCCGTGGGTATTACCCCCTTCCCAGGCTTCAAACATCTGCCCCAGCCGTCTGCTTAACCTCCGCTAGAGCCTAAAATTAAGGGGAACCCCACGCCAATTTTTTTAATAATAAATCCTTTATTTTAATACTAAATGACAAGTACAGTAACCAACACTATCACTGTACTTCATATATATGTGACTGACATGTTTCTATCTATCTAATCTATGTGTGACGCTCTATTCTGTCTGTTATAAATTGTCGGGTACAGATGCTGAATTGCCGGCCGGCTTTCTTAAAGAGACGGTGCATGAAAACACTATTATTTTTTTTAATAAATCCTTTACACTAAATGACAAGTACAGTAAGCAACACTGTCACTGTACTTCATATATATGTGACTGACATGTTTCTATCTATCTAATCTATGTGTGATTCTCTATTCCTTCTATTCTAAATTGTTGGGTACAGATGCTGAATTGCCGGCCGGCTTTTTTAAAGAGACGGTGCATGAAAACACTATTATTTTTTTTGATAAATCCTTTACACTAAATGACAAGTACAGTAATCAACACTGTCACTGTACTTCATATATATGTGACTGACATGTTTCTATCTATCTAATCTATGTGTGAAGCTCTATTCTGTCTGTTATAAATTGTCGGGTACCGCTGCTGAATTGCCGGCCGGCTTTTTTAAAGAGACGGTGCATGAAAACACTATTATTTTTTTGATAAATCCTTTACACTAAATGACAAGTACAGTAATCAACACTGTCACTGTACTTCATATATATGTGACTGACATGTTTCTATCTATCTAATCTATGTGTGATTCTCTATTCCTTCTATTCTAAATTGTCGGGTACCGCTGCTGAATTGCCGGCCGGCTTTTTTAAAGAGACGGTGCATGAAAACACTATTATTTTTTTTGATAAATCCTTTACGCTAAATGACAAGTACAGTAAGCAGCACTTTCACTGTACTTCGTATATATGTGGCTGACATGTTTATATCTATCTAATCTATGTGTGAAGCTCTATTCTTTCAGTTCTAAATTGTCGGGTACCGGTGTATGCAGCTGCTGAATTGCCGGCTTTTCATGTTTCACTGTTGGCAGTGTTCCCATCGATTTGGGCAATCACTGTAATGCCACAATCACCATGGCTGTGGCATTACAGTGAGTGGCAGACAATCCCTGCATGATTGGTGCTCTAAATAGCACCAGACATGCAGGACACGCTTTTGGTGCACGAACAGTTATCGAACATAACCTCGAACAGCCGAATTTTTTGCAAATCGTTCGGGTTCGTCGAACAGCTCGAACACCGCCCAAAACAGCTCGAATTTGAGATTGGCGAACAGTTCTAGTCGAACACCGCTCATCTCTAGTTATGTCTTCTGAGCAGTTTGTCAGCTTTTGGACACCTTTGAAGGTGTTTTCTATGTGTTTCTATGTGTTTTTGTTTGCCTGCCATTGGTTTTAACGGTGTTCGAAGGTGTTCGACGAACAGTTCGACGAACAGTTCGGCGAACACACGGGTGTTCGACGAACCGAACCGAACTCGAACACTACGGGAGTGGCTCAACACTAATTATTACTAGATGGGCCAAAAACAGAGGACATTATTATAGGATGAATCACATTATTACTGGATGGGCCAAAGCAGAGGACATTATTATAGGATGAATCACATTATTACTGGATGGTCAAAAAACAGATAACATTATTATAGGATGAATCACATTATTACTGTATGGGCCAAAAACAGAGATCATTATTATAGGATGAATCACATTATTACTGGATGGGCCAAAGCAGAGGACATTATTATAAGATGAATCACATTTTTACTGGTGAGCCAAAGTAGAGGACAGTATTATAGGATGAATCACATTATTACTGGATGGGCCAAAAACAGAGAACAATATTATAGGATGAATCACATTATTACTGGATGGGCCAAAAACAGAGAACATTATTATAGGATGAATCACATTATTACTAGATGGGCCAAAACAGAGAACATTATTATAGGATGAATCACATTATTACTGGATGGGCCAAAGCAGAGGACAGTATTATAGGATGAATGACATTATTACTGGATGGGCCAAAGCAGAGGACATTATTATAGGATGAATCACATTATTACTAGATGGGCCAAGAACAGATAACATTATTATAGGATGAATCACATTATTACTGGATGGGCCAAAAACAGAGAATATTATTATAGGATGAATCGCATTATTACTGGATGGGCAAAAACCAGAGAACATTATTATAGGATGAATCACATTATTACTGGATGGGCCAAAGACCGAGAACATTATTATAGGATGAATCACAATATTACTGGATGGGCCAAAAACAGAGAACTTTATTATAGCATGAATCACATTATTACTGGATGGACCAAAAACAGAGAACATTATTATAGGATGAATCACATTTTCCTGGATGGGCCAAAAACAGAGAACATTATTATAGGACGAATCACATTATTACTGGATGGGCCAAAACCAGAGAACATTATTATAGGATGAATCACATTATTACTGGATGTGCCAAAGACAGAGAACATTATTATAGGATTAATCACATTATTACTGGATGGGCCAAAAACCGAGAACATTATTATAGGATGAATCACATTATTACTAGATGGGCCAAAACCAGAGAACATTATTATAGGATGAATCACATTATTTCTGGATGGTCCAAAAACAGAGAACATTATTATAGGATGAATCACATTATTACTGGATGGGCCAAAGCTGAGGACATTATTTTAGGATGAATCACATTATTACTAGATGGGCCAAAATCAGAGAACATTATTATAGGATGAATCACATTATTACTGGATGGGTCAAAAACAGAGAACATTATTATAGGATGAATCACATTATTACTGGATGGGCCAAAGCTGAGGACATTATTTTAGGATGAATCACATTATTACTAGATGGGCCAAAATCAGAGAACATTATTATAGGATGAATCACATTATTACTAGATGGGCCAAAACAGAGAACATTATTATAGGATGAATCACATTATTACTGGATGGGCCAAAGCAGAGGACAGTATTATAGGATGAATGACATTATTACTGGATGGGCCAAAGCAGAGGACATTATTATAGGATGAATCACATTATTACTAGATGGGCCAAGAACAGATAACATTATTATAGGATGAATCACATTATTACTGGATGGGCCAAAAACAGAGAATATTATTATAGGATGAATCACATTATTACTGGATGGGCCAAAACAGAGAACATTATTATAGGATGAATCGCATTATTACTGGATGGGCAAAAACCAGAGAACATTATTATAGGATGAATCACATTATTACTGGATGGGCCAAAGACCGAGAACATTATTATAGGATGAATCACAATATTACTGGATGGGCCAAAAACAGAGAACTTTATTATAGCATGAATCACATTATTACTGGATGGACCAAAAACAGAGAACATTATTATAGGATGAATCACATTTTCCTGGATGGGCCAAAAACAGAGAACATTATTATAGGACGAATCACATTATTACTGGATGTGCCAAAGACAGAGAACATTATTATAGGATTAATCACATTATTACTGGATGGGCCAAAAACCGAGAACATTATTATAGGATGAATCACATTATTACTAGATGGGCCAAAACCAGAGAACATTATTATAGGATGAATCACATTATTTCTGGATGGTCCAAAAACAGAGAACATTATTATAGGATGAATCACATTATTACTGGATGGGCCAAAGCTGAGGACATTATTTTAGGATGAATCACATTATTACTAGATGGGCCAAAATCAGAGAACATTATTATAGGATGAATCACATTATTACTGGATGGGTCAAAAACAGAGAACATTATTATAGGATGAATCACATTATTACTGGATGGGCCAAAACAGAGAACATTATTATAGGATGAATCATATTATTACTGGATGGGCCAAAGCGAGGACATTATTGCAGTATGAATCACATTATTACTGGATGAGCCAAAAACAGAGAACATTATTATAGGATGAATCACATTATTACTAGATTGGCCAAAGCAGAGAACATTATTTTAGGATGAATCACATTATTACTAGATGGACCAAAAACAGAGGACATTATTATAGGATGAATCACATTATTACTGGATTTGTCAAAGCAGAGGACATTATTATAGGATGAATCACATTATTACTGGATGGTCAAAAAACAGAGAACATTATTATAGGATGAGTCACATTATTACTGTATGGGCCAAAAACAGAGATCATTATTATAGGATGAATCACATTATTACTGGATGGGCCAAAGCAGAGGAGATTATTATAGGATGAATCACATTATTACTAGATGGGCCAAAAATAGAGAACATTATTATAAGATGAATCACATTTTTACTGGTGAGCCAAAGCAGAGTGTAGTGCCGGCGTCCCTGCCCTCTGCTAGGCAGGGATGCTGCTCCCCTCACCGCTCTGCCCCGTGCCCGGCGTCCCTCTCCCGCTCTGCTGTCAGCGCGCGCTCCTTCCCGGCGTCCTCCTCCCGCTCTGCTCTCAGCGCGCGCTCCTTCCCGGCCCCTGTGCTTAGGGCGCGCGCGCGCGCGCTCCCCTCCTCTTAAAGGGGCCGCGCGCGCCGTCCTAAGGAGTCCCCGGCCAATGGCCGGAGGACTTCATCATATATAAGGCACCTCCTCCAAAATGGAGGTGCCCGAGCAATGTTGTTTGCACCTGTGTCTCACCTGTGCTTCAGCCCTCAGGTCCCGTTGCCAGTTACCTGCCAGTTACCTGTCAGATTCCTGCCTGATTACTTGCTACCTGTCTGCTAGTCTGAGGTCCGACGGTCTGCCTTTCTACTCCTGTCAGTCTGTCTAAGGACCAGCCTGCCCGCTCACCTGGGAGCGCACCTCAGCTACCTGCCTGCTTTCCTGAGGTCCGACGGTCTGCCTTACAACTCCGGTCAGTCTGTCTATGGACCAGCTTGCCCGCTCACCTGGGAGCACTTCTCCGTTACCTGCCTGCTTGCCAGCCCGGAGGCTCCGCTGTCACGTGCTGTGACCACCAGCTACTCCAGACTCTTGCCCGCTCACCTGGGAGCGCTTCTCCGCTACCTGCCTGCTTGCCTGCCCGTAGGCTCCGCTGTCACGTGCTATGACCACCAGCTACTCCAGACTCTTGCCCGCTCACCTGGGAGCGCTTCTCCGCTACCTGCCTGCTTGCCTGCCCGGAGGCTCCGCTGTCACGTGCTGTGACCACCAGCTATTCCTGAGACTCTTGCCCGCTCACCTGGGAGCGCTTCTCCGTTACCTGCCTGCTTGCCTACCTGGAGGCTCCGCCGTCACGTGCTGTGACCACCTGCTATTCCAGAGACTCTCGCTTGCTCACCTGGGAGCACACATTCTTCATCTGCCTTGCTAGCCTACCTGGAGGTTCAGCCATCACAGGTCGTACCTACCCTTTATCCAGAGACTGCCCCGATCACTTGCCGTGTCCTCCTGCCCGTACACCCAGAGACTGTCCTGGTCACCTCCTGTGACTACCTGCCTGGTCGCCACCCGCTCCCTTACAAGGACCGCCCCCTTGTATTGTAGCCCAGAGGTTCCGCCTCCCAGACCCGTTACAGTTTGCTCGGGCCATGGAACCCGGTGGCACCCAAGCTCCCTCGCTCTCGGACCTCTGTCTTGAACTGTCCCGTCAGAGGTCCCAACAGGAGTCCATCCTGGGTCACCTGTGGAATGTCAATACTCGCCTGAACACTCTGTCTGATCCACCAACAACCTCCGCCAGTGCCATATCTTGCAATCCGACAGCTCCGCTGCCCACTAATACCATGGTATCCTACCCCGGACCCCGGCTTTCTGCACCTCCTCGCTTCGGAGGCGACTCCGTCCAGGCTCGGGGCTTCTTAAATCAGTGCACCCTGCACTTTGAACTTTTGTCCCACCAGTTTAACTCCGACCGGGCCAAAATTGCCTTCATCATGTCCCATCTCACCGGGGAGGCCCTGGCCTGGCTAAATCCTCTATGGGAGAGAGGAGACCCCCTGGTGTCCAACTTGCCTGCTTTTCTCACGGCTTTCCGGAAAGTCTTCGACGAACCCGGACGGAAGACCTCATCTGCATCATCGTTGCTACGCCTCCGTCAGGAGAGTCTCACCGTGGGCCAATATGCCATACGGTTCCGTACCCTTGCCTCGGAGCTGGCCTGGGATAACGACGCTCTGGTTTCCGTCTTCTGGGAGGGTCTGTCCGGCCGTATTAAAGATGAACTTGCCGGTCGGGACATTCCTACCACTCTCGATGACTTAATAACTCTTGCCACCCGGATTGACCTACGGTTCCAGGAGCGTGCCAGAGAGGTCACCCGTGAGAGGAGGTTACCACGTCTAGCTCCTACTTTTCAGAAACCCGTCACTCCTTCTGCCTCTAACCAGGTACACCCTCCTGAGCCTATGCAGGTCGTCCAGACCAAGATGGTCAAGACCCGTCAGGACTTACGCCGTGCCGAGGGGACCTGCTTCTACTGTGGCAGTAAGGAGCACCGGATCCGTGCCTGCCCGGAGAGGTCGGGAAACGCCTGTGTCTAGGTTCGCTCAGAGAGGTCCACCTAGACAAGAATAAATCCTCTCCATCCCTGCTGTTGTCAGTTTCAATCGTCTACGGGGAGAACCGTTATTTTGAACTAGCCCAACTGGACTCTGGAGCAGCCGGGAATCTTATTTCACAGTCCCTGGTAGAGAAATACCGCATCCCCACCAAACCTCTGGCTGTACCCTTGTCTGTGGCTGCCGTGGATGGGGGGCTCTTACCACGCCCCATCCAACTCATCACCGAATCCATTACTCTGCAGGTGGGAATGCTGCATTCTGAAAGTATCTCCTTTCATGTTCTGCCTGGACTCTCTCACGCCCTCTTGCTAGGTCTGCCTTGGCTCCAGAAACATGCACCCGTGCTTGACTGGCAAACCGGAGAAGTCCTTCGCTGGGGACAAGACTGTCATAAGACCTGCCTGGTTCCCGTCCATCCCGTCCGTCCCTCTCCTACCCCAGCTAATCTACCTGGACTTCCAATTCCTTATTGGTCTTATGCTGATGTCTTTAATAAAAAGGAGGCAGAGACATTACCCCCTCATAGACCATACGACTGTCCCATCGACCTGTTACCCGGTACTACTCCTCCCCGTGGGCGTATTTATCCTTTTTCCGCTGCTGAGACCCGGTCGATGTCCCAATATATTGAGGAGAATCTGGCCAGGGGATTCATCCGGAAATCTACCCCCCCACGCGGGAGCAGGCTTCTTTTTCGTCAAAAAGAAGGACGGCTCTCTCCGTCCCTGTATAGACTATAGAGGCCTAAACCAGATCACGGTGAAGAATAAGTACCCCCTTCCGCTCATTCCAGAATTATTTGATCGTCTGAGGGGGGCTAGAATCTTCACCAAACTAGACCTCCGTGGGGCGTACAACCTGGTTCGTATCCGTCAAGGGGATGAATGGAAGACGGCATTCAACACCCGGGACGGCCACTATGAATACCTGGTAATGCCCTTTGGTCTCTGTAACGCTCCTGCCGTCTTTCAAGAGTTGGTCAATGACATCTTCCGGGACCTTCTCTACTCCTGCGTAGTGGTGTACCTGGACGACATCTTGGTCTTCTCTCCGGATCTCCAGACTCACCGGAGGGACGTTCGTCAGGTCCTGCTCAGGCTCAGGCAGAATCACCTCTTCGCTAAATACGAGAAGTGCCTCTTTGAGCAGACCTCGCTTCCGTTTTTGGGCTACATTATTTCTCAGACCGGCCTACGAATGGATCCAGAGAAACTGTCTGCCATCGAGAAATGGCCCCGACCGGAGGGGTTGAAGGCCATTCAGCGGTTCCTGGGCTTCGCCAACTACTACCGCCTCTTCATACCACACTTCTCTTCCCGGACTGCCCCAATTTCCGCGCTCACCCGTAAGGGTACTAATCCCAAAGAGTGGCCGCCCGAAGCAGAAGAAGCCTTTCTTTCCTTAAAACAGGCCTTCTCTTCCGCCCCGGTGCTGCATCGCCCGGACGGCAACAAGCAGTTCTTCCTGGAAGTGGACGCCTCCTCCTCTGGAGCTGGAGCGGTACTTACTCAAAAATCTTCTTCCGGGAGGATGGTAACTTGCGGCTTCTTCTCTAAACTCTTCTCCTCCTCAGAGCGCAATTATTCCATAGGAGATCGAGAGTTATTGGCCATCAAACTGGCATTGGAGGAGTGGCGTTACCTGCTTGAGGGGGCTCTTCACCCGGTAATAATTTACACTGACCACAAGAACTTGGCTTACCTCCAGCATGCCCAGAGACTTAACCCGCGCCAAGCCCGGTGGTCCTTGTTTTTTGCTCGTTTTGATTTTGTCCTTCATTTTCGCCCGGCTGACAAAAACGTCAAGGCGGACGCCTTGTCTCGATCCTTTCTGGTATCTGATCTCGAGGAAGATCCGAAACACATCATCGATCCCGCCAGAGTAATGCAGGTTGCTCCCGTGAGTCTAAATCGTCTCCCTCCCGGAAAGACGTTCGTATCAGTACCTGATCAGGAGAAGATCCTTCACTGGGGTCACTCGTCTAAACTGGCTGGCCACGCTGGTCAGAAGAAGACCCTCCAGCTTATTTCCCGGCACTACTGGTGGCCTACCCTGCACAAGGATGTAATAGACTTTGTTTCTGCCTGTGTGTCCTGCGCCCGCAACAAGGTTCCGAGACATCTGCCAGCCGGTCGCCTCCTTCCGCTCCCAGTACCTGCTGCCCCCTGGCAGCATATTGCAATGGACTTCATAACTGACCTCCCACTCTCTGCCGGTTGTACGGTCATTTGGGTGGTCGCTGACCGCTTCTCCAAGATGGCTCATTTCGTTCCCCTGCCAGGCCTCCCGTCTGCACCCGAGCTAGCTAGAGACTTTATTCGTCACATCTTCCGTCTTCATGGCCTGCCCCTCCACATCGTGTCGGATCGTGGGGTACAGTTCACCTCACGCTTCTGGAGAGCCACTTGTAAACTACTAGACGTCACCCTGGACTTCTCTTCCGCTTACCACCCACAGTCCAATGGTCAAGTGGAGCGGATCAATCAGAACCTGACCAGTTACCTCCGGCACTTCGTTAATGCCCACCATTCTGACTGGGTGGATCTCCTACCATGGGCCGAGTTCTCTTACAATAATCACGAGAGCGAATCCTCCTCCAAATCCCCGTTTTTTGTAGTCTTTGGTCAGCATCCTCGGATTCCTTTTCCTGTCTCCACCTCGGTGGACAACCCGGCTGCGGAATCTCTCGTTAGCAAATTTTCCTCCATTTGGGAGAGTACCCGATCCGCACTCCTTCAGTCGTCCGAGCGGATGAAAAGACACGCTGACAAAAAACGCCTGGATCCTCCTCAATTTCGTCCAGGAGATAAGGTCTGGCTCTCATCTAAATATGTTCGACTCAAGATACCCTCTTACAAGTTAGGGCCTCGGTTCATCGGACCTCTGGAGGTCACCAGTCAGATCAACCCGGTGGCCTATAAATTGAAACTCCCGGCCAACTTACGGATCCCTAACTCCTTCCATGTATCTCTCCTCAAACCTGTGGTGCTTAACTCTTTTTCCAAGTCTACAGGTACGCCTCCTGCTCCGGTTTCTGCTGAGGACGAGTTTGAGGTAGAGAACATTCTTGCCACCAAAAGGGTAAGAGGAAAGACCTTTTTTCTGGTAGATTGGAAGGGGTTTGGTCCTGAGGAGAGAACGTGGGAGCCCCGGGAGAACATCCATGCCCCTCTCATCCTAGCTAAATTTCTGTCTGGCCTAAAAAAGGGGGGGCCTAAAGGGGGGGGTACTGTAGTGCCGGCGTCCCTGCCCTCTGCTAGGCAGGGACGCTGCTCCCCTCACCGCTCTGCCCCGTGCCCGGCGTCCCTCTCCCGCTCTGCTGTCAGCGCGCGCTCCTTCCCGGCGTCCTCCTCCCGCTCTGCTCTCAGCGCGCGCTCCTTCCCGGCCCCTGTGCTTAGGGCGCGCGCGCGCTCCCCTCCTCTTAAAGGGGCCGCGCGCGCCATCCTAAGGAGTCCCCGGCCAATGGCCGGAGGACTTCATCATATATAAGGCACCTCCTCCAAAATGGAGGTGCCCGAGCAATGTTGTTTGCACCTGTGTCTCACCTGTGCTTCAGCCCTCAGGTCCCGTTGCCAGTTACCTGCCAGTTACCTGTCAGATTCCTGCCTGATTACTTGCTACCTGTCTGCTAGTCTGAGGTCCGACGGTCTGCCTTTCTACTCCTGTCAGTCTGTCTAAGGACCAGCCTGCCCGCTCACCTGGGAGCGCACCTCAGCTACCTGCCTGCTTTCCTGAGGTCCGACGGTCTGCCTTACAACTCCGGTCAGTCTGTCTATGGACCAGCTTGCCCGCTCACCTGGGAGCACTTCTCCGTTACCTGCCTGCTTGCCAGCCCGGAGGCTCCGCTGTCACGTGCTGTGACCACCAGCTACTCCAGACTCTTGCCCGCTCACCTGGGAGCGCTTCTCCGCTACCTGCCTGCTTGCCTGCCCGTAGGCTCCGCTGTCACGTGCTGTGACCACCAGCTACTCCAGACTCTTGCCCGCTCACCTGGGAGCGCTTCTCCGCTACCTGCCTGCTTGCCTGCCCGGAGGCTCCCCTGTCACGTGCTGTGACCACCAGCTATTCCTGAGACTCTTGCCCGCTCACCTGGGAGCGCTTCTCCGTTACCTGCCTGCTTGCCTACCTGGAGGCTCCGCCGTCACGTGCTGTGACCACCTGCTATTCCAGAGACTCTCGCTTGCTCACCTGGGAGCACACATTCTTCATCTGCCTTGCTAGCCTACCTGGAGGTTCAGCCATCACAGGTCGTACCTACCCTTTATCCAGAGACTGCCCCGATCACTTGCCGTGTCCTCCTGCCCGTACACCCAGAGACTGTCCTGGTCACCTCCTGTGACTACCTGCCTGGTCGCCACCCGCTCCCTTACAAGGACCGCCCCCTTGTATTGTAGCCCAGAGGTTCCGCCTCCCAGACCCCTTACACAGAGGACATTATTATAGGATGAATCACATTATTACTGGATGGGCCAAAAACAGAGAACAATATTATAGGATGAAACACATTATTACTGGATGGGCCAAAAACAGAGAACATTATTATAGGATGAATCACATTATTACAAGATGGGCCAAAACAGAGAACATTATTATAGGATGAATCACATTATTACTGGATGGGCCAAAGCAGAGGACATTATTATAGGATGAATCACATTATTACTTGATGGGCCAAAAACAGAGGACATTATTATAGGATGAATCACATTATTACTGGATGGGCCAAAAATAGAGAACATTATTATAGGATGAATCACAATATTACTGGATGGGCAAAAAACAAAGAACATTATTGTAGGATGAATCACATTATTACTGGATGGGCCAAAAATAGAGAATATTATTATAGGATGAATCACATTATTACTGGATGGGCCAAAGACAGAGAACATTATTATAGGATGAATCACATTATTACTGGATGGGCCAAAGACAGAGAACATTATTATAGGATGAATCACATTATTACTGGATGGGCCAAAGACAGAGAACATTATTATAGGATGAATCACATTATTACTGGATAGGCCAAAAACAGAGAACATTATTAAAGCATGAATCACATTATTACTGGATGGGCCAAAAACAGAGAACATTATTATAGGATGAATCACATTATTACTGGATGGGCCAAAAACAGAGAACATTATTATAGGATGAATCACATTATTACTGGATGGGCCAAAAACAGAGAACATTATTATAGGATGAATCACATTATAACTGGATGGGCAAAAGACAGAGAACATTATTTTAGGATTAATCACATTATTACTGGATGGGCCAAAAACAGAGAACATTATTATAGGATGAATCATATTATTACTAGATGGGCCAAAAACAGAGAACATTATTATAGGGTGAATCACGTTATTACTGGATCGACCAAAAACAGAGAACATTATAGGATGAATGACATTATTACTGGATGGGCCAAAGCAGAGGACATTATTATAAGATGAATCACATTATTACTAGATGGGCCAAAAACAGAGAACATTATTATAGAATGATCACATTATTACTGGATGGGCCAAAAACAGAGAATATTATTATAGGATGAATCACATTATTACTGGATCGGCCAAAACAGAGAACATTATTATAGGATGAATCACATTATTACTGGATGGGCAAAAACCAGAGAACATTATTATAGGATGAATCACATTATTACTGGATGGGCGAAAGACAGAGAACATTATTATAGGATGAATCACATTATTATTGGATGGGCCAAAGACAGAGAACATTATTATAGGATGAATCACATTATTACTGGATGGGCCAAAGACAGAGAACATTATTATAGGATGAATCACATTATTACTGGATGGGCCAAAAACAGAGAACATTATTATTGCATGAATCACATTATTACTGGATGGGCCAAAAACAGAGAACATTATTATAGCATGAATCACATTATTACTGGATTGGCCAAAAACAGAGAACATTATTATAGGATGAATCACATTATTACTGGAAGGGCCAAAAACAGAGAACATTATTATAGGATAAATCACATTATTACTGGATGGGCCAAAGCTGAGGACATTATTATAGGATGAATCATATTATTACTAGATGGGCCAAAACCAGAGAACATTAATATAGGTTGAATCACATTATTACTGTATGGGCCAAAGACAGAGAACATTATTATAGTTTGAATCAAATTATTACTAGATGGGCCAAAAACAGAGAACATTATTATAGGATGAATCTCATTATTACTAGGTGGGCCCAAACACAGAGAACATTATTATAGGATGAATCACATTATTACTGGATGGGCCAAAAACAGAGAACATTATTATAGGATGAATCACATTATTACTGGATGGGCCAAAAACAGAGAACATTATTATAGGATGAATCACATTATTACTAGGTGGGCCCAAACAGAGAACATTATTATAGGATGAATCACATTATTACTTAATGGGCCAAAGCAGAGGACATTATTATAGGATGAATCACATTATTGCTGGATGGGCCAAAACAGAGAACATTATTATAGGATGAATCACATTATTACTGGATGGACCAAAGCAGAGGACATTATAATAGGATGAATCACATTATTACTAGTTGGGCCAAAAACAGAGGACATTATTATAGGATGAATCACATTATTACTGGATGGGCCAAAAACAGAGAACATTATTATAGGATGAATCACATTATTACTGGATGGGCCAAAACAGAGAACATTATTATAGGATGAATCACATTATTACTGGATGGGCCAAAAACAGAGAACATTATTATAGGATGAATCACATTATTACTGGATGGGCCAAAGACAGAGAACATTATTATAGGATGAATCACATTATTACTGGATCGGCCAAAAACAGAGAACATTATTATAGGATGAATCACATTATTACTGCATGGGCCAAAACCAGAGAACATTATTATAGGATGAATCACATTATTACTGGATGGGCCAAAGACAGAGAACATTATCATAGGATGAATCACATTATTACTGGATGGGCCAAAAACAGGGAACATTATTATAGCATGAATCACATTATTACTGGACGGGCCAAAAACAGAGAACATTATTATAGGATGAATCACATTATTACTGGATGGGCCAAAAACATAGAACATTATTATAGGACGAATCACATTATTACTGGATGGGCCAAAACCAGAGAACATTATTATAGGATGAATCACATTATTACTGGATGTGCCAAAGACAGAGAACATTATTATAGGATTAATCACATTATTACTGGATGGGCCAAAAAGAGAGAACATTATTATAGGATGAATCACATTATTTCTGGATGGGCCAAAAACAGAGAACATTATTATAGGATGAATCACATTATTACTGGATGGGCCAAAGCTGAGGACATTATTATAGGATGAATCACATTATTAACAGATGGGCCAAAATTAGAGAACATTATTATATCATGAATTACATTATTACTGGATTGGCCAAAAACAGAGAACATTATTATAGGATGAATCACATTATTACTGGAAGGGCCAAAAACAGAGAACATTATTATAGGATGAATCACATTATTACTGGATGGGCCAAAGCTGAGGACATTATTATAGGATGAATCATATTATTACTAGATGGGCCAAAACCAGAGAACATTATTATAGGATGAATCACATTATTACTAGATGGGCCCAAACACAGAGAACATTATTATAGGATGAATCACATTATTACTGGATGGGCCAAAAACAGAGAACATTATTATAGGATGAATCACATTATTACTAGGTGGGCCCAAACAGAGAACATTATTATAGGATGAATCACATTATTACTTAATGGGCCAAAGCAGAGGACATTATTATAGGATGAATCACATTATTACTGGATGGGCAAAAGCAGAGGACATTATAATAGGATGAATCACATTATTACTAGTTGGGCCAAAAACAGAGGACATTATTATAGGATGAATCACATTATTACTGGATGGGCCAAAAACAGAGAACATTATTATAGGATGAATCACATTATTACTGGATGGGCCAAAACAGAGAACATTATTATAGGATGAATCACATTATTACTGGATGGGCCAAAAACAGAGAACATTATTATAGGATGAATCACATTATTACTGGATGGGCCAAAGACAGAGAACATTATTATAGGATGAATCACATTATTACTGGATGGGCCAAAAACAGAGAACAATATTATAGCATGAATCACATTATTACTGGATGGACCAAAAACAGAGAACATTATTATAGGATGAATCACATTATTATTGAATGGGCCAAAAACAGAGAACATTATTATAGGATGAATCACATTATTACTGGATGGGTCAAAACCAGAGAACATTATTATAGGATGAATCACATTATTACTGGATGGGCCAAAGACAGAGAATATAATTATAGGATTAATCACATTATTACTGGATGGGCCAAAAACAGAGAACATTATTATAGGATGAATCACATTATTACTAGATGGGCTAAAGACAGAGAACATTATTATATGATGAATCACATTATAACTGGATGGGCCAAAAACAGAGAACACTATTATAGGATGAATCACATTATTACTGAATGGGCCAAAGCAGAGGACATTATTATAAGATGAATCACATTATTACTAGATGGGCCAAAAACAGAGAACATTATTATAGAATGAATCACATTATTACTGGATGGGCCAAAAACAGAGAATATTATTATAGGATGAATCACATTATTACTGGATGGGCCAAAACAGAGAACATTATTATAGGATGAATCACATTATTACTGGATGGGCAAAAACCAGAGAAAATTATTATAGGATGAATCACATTATTACTGGATGGGCGAAAGACAGAGAACATTATTATAGGATGAATCACATTATTACTGGATGGGCCAAAGACAGAGAACATTATTATAGGATGAATCACATTATTACTGGATGGGCCAAAGACCAAGAACATTATTATAGGATGAATCACAATATTACTGGATGGGCCAAAGCAGAGGACTTTATTATAGCATGAATCACATTATTACTGGATTTGCCAAAAACAGAGAACATTATTATAGGATGAATCACATTATTACTGGATGGGCCAAAAACAGAGAACATTATTATAGGATGAATCACATCATTACTGGATGGGTCAAAACCAGAGAACATTATTATAGGATGAATCACATTATTACTGGATGGGCCAAAGACAGATAACATTATTATAGGATTAATCACATTATTACTGGATGGCCCAAAAACAGAGAACATTATTATAGGATGAATCACATTATTACTAGATGGGCCAAATCCAGAGAACATTATTATAGGATGAATCACATTATTACTGGATGGGCCAAAGCTGAGGACATTATTATAGGATGAATCACATTATTACTAGATGGGCAAAAACCAGGGTACATTATTATAGCATGAATCACATTATTACTGGACGGGCCAAAGACAGAGAACAATATTATAGGATGAATCACATTATTACTGGATGGGCCAAAGACAGAGAACATTATTATGGGATGAATCACATTATTGCTGGATGGGCCAAAGACAGAGAACATTATTATTGCATGAAAAACATTATTACTGGATGGGCCAAAAACAGAGAACATTATTATTGCATGAATCACATTATTACTGGATTGGCCAAAAACAGAGAACATTATTATAGGATGAATCACATTATTACTGGACGGGCCAAAGACAGAGAACAATATTATAGGATGAATCACATTATTACTGGATGGGCCAAAGACAGAGAACATTATTATAGGATGAATCACATTATTACTGGATGGGCCAAAAACAGAGAACATTAATATACGGTGAATCACATTATTACTGGATGGGCCAAAGACAGAGAACATTTTTATTGTTTGAATCACATTATTACTAGATGGGCCAAAAACAGAGAACATTATTATAGGATGAATCACATTATTACTAGGTGGGCCCAAACACAGAGAACATTATTATAGGATGAATCTCATTATTACTGGATGGGCCAAAAACAGAGAACATTATTATAGGATGAATCACATTATTACTAGGTGGGCCCAAACAGAGAACATTATTATAGGATGAATCACATTATTACTTAATGGGCCAAAGCAGAGGACATTATTATAGGATGAATCACATTATTGCTGGATGGGCCAAAACAGAGAACATTATTATAGGATGAATCACATTATTATTGGATGGGCCAAAGCAGAGGACATTATAATAGGATGAATCACATTATTACTAGTTGGGCCAAAAACAGAGGACATTATTATAGGATGAATCACATTATTACTGGATGGGCCAAAAACAGAGAACATTATTATAGGATGAATCACATTATTTCTGGATGGGCCAAAACAGAGAACATTATTATAGGATGAATCACATTATTACTGGATGGGCCAAAAACAGAGAACATTAATATAGGATGAATCACATTATTACTGGATGGGCCAAAGACAGAGAACATTATTATAGGATGAATCACATTATTACTGGATGGGCCAAAAACAGAGAACATTATTATAGCATGAATCACATTATTACTGGATGGGCCAAAAACAGAGAACATTATTATAGGATGAATCACATTATTACTGGATGGGCCAAAGACAGAGAACATTATCATAGGATGAATCACATTATTACTGGATGGGCCAAAAACAGGGAACATTATTATAGCATGAATCACATTATTACTGGACGGGCCAAAAACAGAGAACATTATTATAGGATGAATCACATTATTACTGGATGGGCCAAAAACATAGAACATTATTATAGGACGAATCACATTATTACTGGATGGGCCAAAACCAGAGAACATTATTATAGGATGAATCACATTATTACTGGATGTGCCAAAGACAGAGAACATTATTATAGGATTAATCACATTATTACTGGATGGGCCAAAAACAGAGAACATTATTATAGGATGAATCACATTATTACTAGATGGGTCAAAACCAGAGAACATTATTTTAGGATGAATCACATTATTTCTGGATGGGCCAAAAACAGAGAACATTATTATAGGATGAATCACATTATTACTGGATTTGCCAAAAACAGAGAACATTATTATAGGATGAATCACATTATTACTGGATGGGCCAAAGACAGAGAACATTATTATAGGATGAATCACATTATTACTGGATGGGCCAAAGACCAAGAACATTATTATAGGATGAATCACAATATTACTGGATGGGCCAAAGCAGAGGACTTTATTATAGCATGAATCACATTATTACTGGATTTGCCAAAAACAGAGAACATTATTATAGGATGAATCACATTATTACTGGATGGGCCAAAAACAGAGAACATTATTATAGGATGAATCACATCATTACTGGATGGGTCAAAACCAGAGAACATTATTATAGGATGAATCACATTATTACTGGATGGGCCAAAGACAGATAACATTATTATAGGATTAATCACATTATTACTGGATGGCCCAAAAACAGAGAACATTATTATAGGATGAATCACATTATTACTAGATGGGCCAAATCCAGAGAACATTATTATAGGATGAATCACATTATTACTGGATGGGCCAAAGCTGAGGACATTATTATAGGATGAATCACATTATTACTAGATGGGCAAAAACCAGGGTACATTATTATAGCATGAATCACATTATTACTGGACGGGCCAAAGACAGAGAACAATATTATAGGATGAATCACATTATTACTGGATGGGCCAAAGACAGAGAACATTATTATGGGATGAATCACATTATTGCTGGATGGGCCAAAGACAGAGAACATTATTATTGCATGAAAAACATTATTACTGGATGGGCCAAAAACAGAGAACATTATTATTGCATGAATCACATTATTACTGGATTGGCCAAAAACAGAGAACATTATTATAGGATGAATCACATTATTACTGGACGGGCCAAAGACAGAGAACAATATTATAGGATGAATCACATTATTACTGGATGGGCCAAAGACAGAGAACATTATTATAGGATGAATCACATTATTACTGGATGGGCCAAAAACAGAGAACATTAATATACGGTGAATCACATTATTACTGGATGGGCCAAAGACAGAGAACATTTTTATTGTTTGAATCACATTATTACTAGATGGGCCAAAAACAGAGAACATTATTATAGGATGAATCACATTATTACTAGGTGGGCCCAAACACAGAGAACATTATTATAGGATGAATCTCATTATTACTGGATGGGCCAAAAACAGAGAACATTATTATAGGATGAATCACATTATTACTAGGTGGGCCCAAACAGAGAACATTATTATAGGATGAATCACATTATTACTTAATGGGCCAAAGCAGAGGACATTATTATAGGATGAATCACATTATTGCTGGATGGGCCAAAACAGAGAACATTATTATAGGATGAATCACATTATTATTGGATGGGCCAAAGCAGAGGACATTATAATAGGATGAATCACATTATTACTAGTTGGGCCAAAAACAGAGGACATTATTATAGGATGAATCACATTATTACTGGATGGGCCAAAAACAGAGAACATTATTATAGGATGAATCACATTATTTCTGGATGGGCCAAAACAGAGAACATTATTATAGGATGAATCACATTATTACTGGATGGGCCAAAAACAGAGAACATTAATATAGGATGAATCACATTATTACTGGATGGGCCAAAGACAGAGAACATTATTATAGGATGAATCACATTATTACTGGATGGGCCAAAAACAGAGAACATTATTATAGCATGAATCACATTATTACTGGATGGGCCAAAAACAGAGAACATTATTATAGGATGAATCACATTATTACTGGATGGGCCAAAGACAGAGAACATTATCATAGGATGAATCACATTATTACTGGATGGGCCAAAAACAGGGAACATTATTATAGCATGAATCACATTATTACTGGACGGGCCAAAAACAGAGAACATTATTATAGGATGAATCACATTATTACTGGATGGGCCAAAAACATAGAACATTATTATAGGACGAATCACATTATTACTGGATGGGCCAAAACCAGAGAACATTATTATAGGATGAATCACATTATTACTGGATGTGCCAAAGACAGAGAACATTATTATAGGATTAATCACATTATTACTGGATGGGCCAAAAACAGAGAACATTATTATAGGATGAATCACATTATTACTAGATGGGTCAAAACCAGAGAACATTATTTTAGGATGAATCACATTATTTCTGGATGGGCCAAAAACAGAGAACATTATTATAGGATGAATCACATTATTACTGGATGGGCCAAAGCTGAGGACATTATTATAGGATGAATCACATTATTACTAGATGGGCCAAAATCAGAGAACATTATTATGGCATGAATCACATTATTACTGGATTGGCCAAAAACAGAGAACATTATTATAGGATGAATCACATTATTACTGGAAGGGCCAAAAACAGAGAACATTATTATAGGATGAATCACATTATTACTGGATGGGCCAAAGCTGAGGACATTATTATAGGATGAATCATATTATTACTAGATGGGCCAAAACCACAGAACATTAATATAGGTTGAATCACATTATTACTGGATGGGCCAAAGACAGAGAACATTATTATAGTTTGAATCACATTATTACTAGATGGGCCAAAGCAGAGGACATTATTATAGGATGAATCACATTATTGCTGGATGGGCCAAAACAGAGAACATTATTATAGGATGAATCACATTATTACTGGATGGGCCAAAGCAGAGGACATTATAATTGGATGAATCACATTATTACTAGTTGGGCCAAAAACAGAGGACATTATTATAGGATGAATCATATTATTACTGGATGGGCCAAAAACAGAGAACATTATTATAGGATGAATCACATTATTACTGGATGGGCCAAAACAGAGAACATTATTATAGGATGAATCACATTATTACTGGATGGGCCAAAAACAGAGAACATTATTATAGAATGAATCACATTATTACTGGATGGGCCAAAGACAGAGAACATTATTATAGGATGAATCACATTATTACTGGATGGGCCAAAAACAGAGAACATTATTATAGCATGAATCACATTATTACTGGATGGGCCAAAAACAGAGAACATTATTATAGGATGAATCACATTATTACTGGATGGGCCAAAGACAGAGAACATTATCATAGGATGAATCACATTATTACTGGATGGGCCAAAAACAGGGAACATTATTATGGCATGAATCACATTATTACTGGACGGGCCAAAAACAGAGAACATTATTATAGGATGAATCACATTATTACTGGATGGGCCAAAAACAGAGAACATTATTATAGGATGAATCACATTATTACTGAATGGGCCAAAACCAGAGAACATTATTATATGATGAATCACATTATTACTGGATGTGCCAAAGACAGAGAACATTATTATAGGATTAATCACATTATTGCTGGATGGGCCAAAAACAGAGAACATTATTATAGGATGAATCACATTATTACCAGATGGGCCAAAACCAGAGAACATTATTATAGGATGAATCACATTATTTCTGGATGGGCCAAAAACAGAGAACATTTTTATAGGATGAATCACATTATTACTGGATGGGCCAAAGCTGAGGACATTATTATAGGATGAATCACATTATTACTAGATGGGCCAAAATCAGAGAACATTATTATAGGATGTATCACATTATTACTGGATGGGTCAAAAACAGAGAACATTATTATAGGATGAATCACATTATTACTGGATGAGCCTAAACAGAGAACATTATTATAGGATGAATCATATTATTACTGGATGGGCCAAAGCAGCGGACATTATTGTAGGATGAATCACATCATTACTGGATGGGCCAAAAACAGAGAACATTATTATATGATGAATCACATCATTACTGGATTGGCCAAAGCAGAGAACATTATTTTAGGATGAATCACATTATTACTAGATGGGCCAAAAACATAGAACTATATTAAAGGATGAATCACATTATTACTGGATGGGCCAAAAAGAGAGAACATTATTATAGGATGAATCACATTATTACAAGATGGGCCAAAACAGAGAACATTATTATAGGATGAATCAAATTATTACTGGATGGGCCAAAGCAAAGGACATTATTATAGGATGAATCACATTATTACTTGATGGGCCAAAACAGAGGACATTATTATAGGATGAATCACATTATTACTGGATGTGCCAAAAATAGAGAACATTATTATAAGATGAATCACATTTTTACTTTTGAGCCAAAGCAGAGGACATTATTATAGGATGAATCACATTATTACTGGATAGGCCAAAAACAGAGAATAATATTATAGGATGAATCACATTATTACTGGATGGGCCAAAAACAGAGAACATTATTATAGGATGAATCACATTATTACAAGATGGGCCAAAACAGAGAACATTATTATAGGATGAATCACATTAATACCAGATGGGCTAAAGACAGAGAACATTATTATAGGATGAATCACATTATTATTGGATGCGCCAAAGACGGAGAACATTATTATAGGATGAATCACATTATTACTGGATGGGCCAAAAACAGAGAACATTATTATAGGATGAATCACATTATTACAAGATGGGCCAAAACAGAGAACATTATTATAGGATGAATCACATTATTACTGGATGAGCCAAAGCAGAGGACATTATTATAAGATGAATCACATTATTACTAGATGGGCCAAAAACAGAGGACATTATTATAGGATGAATCACATTATTACTGGATGGGCCAAAAACAGAGAACATTGTTAAAGGATGAATCATATTATTACTAGATGGGCCAAAAACAGAGAACATTATTATGGGATGAATCACATTATTACTGGATGGGCAAAAAACAGAGAACATTATTATAGGATGAATCACATTATTACTGGATGGGCCAAAACAGAGAACATTATTATAGGATGAATCACATTATTAATGGATGGGCCAAAAACAGAGATCATTATTATAGGATGAATCACATTATTACTGTATCGGCCAAAGCAGAGGACATTATTATAGGATGAATCACATTATTACTAGATGGGTCAAAAACAGAGGACATTATTATAGGATGAATCACATTATTACTGGATGGGAAAAATCAGAGGACATTATTATAGGATGAATCACATTATTACTGGATGGTCAAAAAACAGAGAACATTATTTTAGGATGAATCACATTATTAATGGATGGGCCAAAAACAGAGATCATTATTATAGGATGAATCACATTATTAATGGATGGGCGAAAGCAGAGGACATTATTATAGGATGAATCACATTATTACTAGATGGGCCAAAAACATAGAACATTATTATAAGATGAATCACATTATTACTAGATGGGCCAAAACCAGAGAACATTATTATAGGATGAATCACAATATTACTGGATGGGCCAAAAACAGAGAACATTATTATAGCTTGAATCACATTATTACTGGATGGCCCAAAACAGAGAACATTATTATAGGATGAATCACATTAATACCAGATGGGCTAAAGACAGAGAACATTATTATAGGATGAATCACATTATTATTGGATGCGCCAAAGACAGAGAACATTATTATAGGATGAATCACATTCTTACTGGATGGGCCAAAGACAGAGAACATTATTATAGGATGAATCACATTATTACTGGAGGGGCCAAAGAAAGAGAACATTATTATAGGATGAATCACATTATTACTGGATGGGCCAAAGACAGAGAACATTATTATAGGATGAATCACATTATTACTGGATGGGCCAAAAACAGAGAACATTATTATAGCATGAATCACTTTATTACTGGATGGGCCAAAAACAGAGAACATATTATAGTATGAATCACATTATTACTGGATGGGCCAAAAACAGAGAACATTATTATAGGATGAATCACATTATTACTGGATGGGCCAAAACCAGAGAACATTATTATAGGAAGAATCACATTATTACTAGATGGGCCAAAACCAGAGAACATTATTATAGGATGAATCACATTATTACTGGATGGGCCAAAGACAGAGAACATTATTATAGGATGAATCACATTATTACTGGATGGGCCAAAGCAGATGACATTATTATAGGATGAATCACATTATTACTAGATGGGCCAAAAGCAGAGAACATTATTATAGGATGAATCACATTATTACTGAATGGGCCAAAAACAGAGAACATTATTATAGGATGAATCACATTATTACTGGATGGGCCAAAGACAGAGAACATTATCATAGGATGAATCACATTATTACTGGATGGGCCAAAAACAGGGAACATTATTATGGCATGAATCACATTATTACTGGACGGGCCAAAAACAGAGAACATTATTATAGGATGAATCACATTATTACTGGATGGGCCAAAAACAGAGAACATTATTATAGGATGAATCACATTATTACTGAATGGGCCAAAACCAGAGAACATTATTATATGATGAATCACATTATTACTGGATGTGCCAAAGACAGAGAACATTATTATAGGATTAATCACATTATTGCTGGATGGGCCAAAAACAGAGAACATTATTATAGGATGAATCACATTATTACCAGATGGGCCAAAACCAGAGAACATTATTATAGGATGAATCACATTATTTCTGGATGGGCCAAAAACAGAGAACATTATTATAGGATGAATCACATTATTACTGGATGGGCCAAAGCTGAGGACATTATTATAGGATGAATCACATTATTACTAGATGGGCCAAAATCAGAGAACATTATTATAGGATGTATCACATTATTACTGGATGGGTCAAAAACAGAGAACATTATTATAGGATGAATCACATTATTACTGGATGAGCCAAAACAGAGAACATTATTATAGGATGAATCATATTATTACTGGATGGGCCAAAGCAGCGGACATTATTGTAGGATGAATCACATCATTACTGGATGGGCCAAAAACAGAGAACATTATTATATGATGAATCACATCATTACTGGATTGGCCAAAGCAGAGAACATTATTTTAGGATGAATCACATTATTACTAGATGGGCCAAAAACATAGAACTATATTAAAGGATGAATCACATTATTACTGGATGGGCCAAAAAGAGAAAACATTATTATAGGATGAATCACATTATTACAAGATGGGCCAAAACAGAGAACATTATTATAGGATGAATCAAATTATTACTGGATGGGCCAAAGCAAAGGACATTATTATAGGATGAATCACATTATTACTTGATGGGCCAAAACAGAGGACATTATTATAGGATGAATCACATTATTACTGGATGTGCCAAAAATAGAGAACATTATTATAAGATGAATCACATTTTTACTTTTGAGCCAAAGCAGAGGACATTATTATAGGATGAATCACATTATTACTGGATAGGCCAAAAACAGAGAATAATATTATAGGATGAATCACATTATTACTGGATGGGCCAAAAACAGAGAACATTATTATAGGATGAATCACATTATTACAAGATGCGCCAAAACAGAGAACATTATTATAGGATGAATCACATTAATACCAGATGGGCTAAAGACAGAGAACATTATTATAGGATGAATCACATTATTATTGGATGCGCCAAATACGGAGAACATTATTATAGGATGAATCACATTATTACTGGATGGGCCAAAAACAGAGAACATTATTATAGGATGAATCACATTATTACAAGATGGGCCAAAACAGAGAACATTATTATAGGATGAATCACATTATTACTGGATGGGCCAAAGCAGAGGACATTATTATAAGATGAATCACATTATTACTAGATGGGCCAAAAACAGAGGACATTATTATAGGATGAATCACATTATTACTGGATGGGCCAAAAACAGAGAACATTGTTAAAGGATGAATCATATTATTACTAGATGGGCCAAAAACAGAGAACATTATTATGGGATGAATCACATTATTACTGGATGGGCAAAAAACAGAGAACATTATTATAGGATGAATCACATTATTACTGGATGGGCCAAAACAGAGAACATTATTATAGGATGAATCACATTATTAATGGATGGGCCAAAAACAGAGATCATTATTATAGGATGAATCACATTATTACTGTATCGGCCAAAGCAGAGGACATTATTATAGGATGAATCACATTATTACTAGATGGGTCAAAAACAGAGGACATTATTATAGGATGAATCACATTATTACTGGATGGGAAAAATCAGAGGACATTATTATAGGATGAATCACATTATTACTGGATGGTCAAAAAACAGAGAACATTATTTTAGGATGAATCACATTATTAATGGATGGGCCAAAAACAGAGATCATTATTATAGGATGAATCACATTATTAATGGATGGGCGAAAGCAGAGGACATTATTATAGGATGAATCACATTATTACTAGATGGGCCAAAAACATAGAACATTATTATAAGATGAATCACATTATTACTAGATGGGCCAAAACCAGAGAACATTATTATAGGATGAATCACAATATTACTGGATGGGCCAAAAACAGAGAACATTATTATAGCTTGAATCACATTATTACTGGATGGCCCAAAACAGAGAACATTATTATAGGATGAATCACATTAATACCAGATGGGCTAAAGACAGAGAACATTATTATAGGATGAATCACATTATTATTGGATGCGCCAAAGACAGAGAACATTATTATAGGATGAATCACATTCTTACTGGATGGGCCAAAGACAGAGAACATTATTATAGGATGAATCACATTATTACTGGAGGGGCCAAAGAAAGAGAACATTATTATAGGATGAATCACATTATTACTGGATGGGCCAAAGACAGAGAACATTATTATAGGATGAATCACATTATTACTGGATGGGCCAAAAACAGAGAACATTATTATAGCATGAATCACTTCATTACTGGATGGGCCAAAAACAGAGAACATATTATAGTATGAATCACATTATTACTGGATGGGCCAAAAACAGAGAACATTATTATAGGATGAATCACATTATTACTGGATGGGCCAAAACCAGAGAACATTATTATAGGAAGAATCACATTATTACTAGATGGGCCAAAACCAGAGAACATTATTATAGGATGAATCACATTATTACTGGATGGGCCAAAGACAGAGAACATTATTATAGGATGAATCACATTATTACTGGATGGGCCAAAGCAGATGACATTATTATAGGATGAATCACATTATTACTAGATGGGCCAAAAGCAGAGAACATTATTATAGGATGAATCACATTATTACTGAATGGGCCAAAAACAGAGAACATTATTATAGGATGAATCACATTATTACTGGATGGGCCAAAACAGAAAACATTATCATAGGATGAATCACATTATTACTGGATGGGCAAAAGCAGAGGACATTATTATAGGATGAATCACATTATTACAAGATGGGCCAAAAACAGAGAACATTATTATAGGATGAATCACATTATTACTGGATGGGCCAAAGCAGAGGACATTATTATAAGATGAATCACATTATTACTGGATGGGCCAAAAACAGAGAACATTATTATAGGATGAATCACATTATTACTGGATGGGCCAAGACAGAGAACATTATTATAGGATGAATCACATTATTACTGGATGGGGCAAAAGCAGAGGACATTATTATAGGATGAATCACATTATTACTATATGGGCCAAAAACAGAGAACATTATTATAGGATGAATCACATTATTACTGGATGGGCCAGAGCAGAGGACATTATTATAGGATGAATCACCTTATTACTGGATGGGCTAAAAAAAGAGAACATTATTATAGGATGAATCATATTATTACTGGATGGGCTAAAAACAGAGAACATTATTATAGGATGTATCACATAATTACTAGATGGGCAAAAACAGAGAACATTACTATAGGATGAATCACATTATTACTGGATGGGCCAAAGCAAAGGACATTATTATAGGATTGATCAAAATATTGCTGGATGGGCCAAAAACAGAGAACATTATTATAGGATGAATAACATTATTACTGGATGGGCCAAAGCAGAGGACATTATTATAGGATGAGTCACATTATTACTAGATGGGCCAAAAACAGAGGACATTATTATAGGATGAATCACATTATTACTGCATGGGCCAAAAACACAGAACATTATTATAGCATGAATCACATTATTACTGGATGGGCCAAAACAGAGAACATTATTATAGGATGAACCAGATTATTACTGGATGGGCCAAAGCAGAGGACATTATAGTAGGATGAATCACATTATTACTGGATGGGCCAAAAACAGAGAACATTATTATAGGATGAATCACATTATTACTGGATGGGCAAAAACCAGAGAACATTATTATAGGATGAAACACATTATTACTGGATGGGCCAAAGACAGAGAACAATATTATAGGATGAATCACATTATTACTGGATGGGCTAAAGACAGAGAACATTATTATAGGATGAATCACATTATTACTGGATGGCCCAAAACAGAGAACATTATTATAGGATGAATCACATTAATACCAGATGGGCCAAAGACAGAGAACATTATTGTAGGATGATTCACATTATTACTGGATGGGCCAAAAACAGAGAACATTATTATAGCATGAATCACATTATTACTGGATGGGCCAAAAACAGAGAACATTATTATAGGATGAATCACATTATTACTGTATGGGCCAAAAACAGAGAACATTATTATAGGATGAATCACATTATTACTGTATGGGCCAAAACCAGAGAACATTATTATAGGATGAATCACATTATTACTGGATGGGCCAAAGACAGAGAACATTATTATAGGATTAATCACATTATTACTGGATGGGACAAAAACAGAGGACATTATTATAGGATGAATCACATTATTACAAGATGGGCCAAAACCAGAGAACATTATTATAGGATGAATCACATTATTACTGGATGGGCCAAATACAGAGAACATTATTATAGGATGAATCACATTATTACTGGATGGGCCAAAGCAGATGACATTATTATAGGATGAATCACATTATTACTAGATGGGCCAAAAGCAGAGAACATTATTATAGGATGAATCACATTATTACTGAATGGGCCAAAAACAGAGAACATTATTATAGGATGAATCACATTATTACTGGATGGGCCAAAACAGAGAACATTATCATAGGATGAATCACATTATTACTGGATGGGCAAAAGTAGAGGACATTATTATAGGATGAATCACATTATTACAAGATGGGCCAAAAACAGAGAACATTATTATAGGATGAATCACATTATTACTGGATGGGCCAAAGCAGAGGACATTATTGTAAGATGAATCACATTATTACTGGATGGGAAAAAACAGAGAACATTATTATAGGATGAATCACATTATTACTGGATGGGCCAAGACAGAGAACATTATTATAGGATGAATCACATTATTACTGGATGGGGCAAAAGCAGAGGACATTATTATAGGATGAATCACATTATTACTAGATGGGCCAAAAACAGAGAACATTATTATAGGATGAATCACATTATTACTGGATGGGCCAAAGCAGAGGACATTATTATAGGATGAATCACCTTATTACTGGATGGGCCAAAAAAAGAGAACATTATTATAGGATGAATCATATTATTACTGGATGGGCCAAAAACAGAGAACATTATTATAGGATGTATCACATAATTACTAGATGGGCAAAAACAGAGAACATTACTATAGGATCAATCACAATATTACTGGATGGGCCAAAGCAGAGGACATTATTATAGGATTGATCAAAATATTGCTGGATGGGCCAAAAACAGAGAACATTATTATAGGATGAATAACATTATTACTGGATGGGCCAAAGCAGAGGACATTATTATAGGATGAGTCACATTATTACTAGATGGGCCAAAAACAGGACATTATTATAGGATGAATCACATTATTACTAGTGTTGAGCCACCCCCGTAGTGTTCGGGTTCGGTTCGGTTCGTCGAACACCGGGATGTTCGAGGAACTGTTCGTCGAACTGTTCGTCGAACACCTTAGAACACCGTCGAACACCGTTAAAACCAATGGCAGGCAAACAAAAACACATAGAAACACATAGAAAACACCTGCAAAGGTGTCCAAAAGCTGACAAACTGCTCAGAAGACACTTTCTTTAAAAAAGCCGGCCGGCAAATTCAGCAGCGGCATACACCGGTACCCGACAATTTAGACAAGAAGGAATAGAGCATCACACATAGATTAGATAGATAGAAACATGTCAGTCACACATATAAGAAGCACAGTGACAGTGTTGGTTACTGCACTTGTCATTTAGTGTAAAGGATTTATTAAAAAAAATATTAGTGTTTTCATGCACTGTCTCTTTAAAAAAGCCGGCCGGCAATTCAGCATCTGTACCCGACAATTTAGAACAGAAAGAATAGAGCTTCACACATAGATTAGATAGATAGAAACATGTCAGTCACATATATAATAAGTACAGTGATAGTGTTGCTTACTGTACTTGTCATTTAGTGTAAAGGATTTGTTTAAAAAAATAATAGTGTTTTCATGCACTGTCTCTTTAAAAAAGCCGGCCGGCAATTCAGCAGCTGTACCCGACAATTTAGAACAGAAAGATAGAGCATCACACATAGATTAGATAGATAGAAACATGTCAGTCACATATATATGAAGTACAGTGATAGTGTTGGTTACTGTACTTGTCATTTAGTATTAAAATAAAGGATTTATTATTAAAAAAATTGGCGTGGGGTTCCCCTTAATTTTAGGCTCTGGCGGAGGTTAAGCAGACGGCTGGGGCAGATGTTTGAAGCCTGGGAAGGGGGTAATACCCACAGAGCTTCCCAGGCTACTAATATCAGCCCCCAGCTGAATACATAGCCTTTACTAGCTATTAAAATGGGGGACCCCCCAAAAAAAATGACGTGGGGTCCCCCCTAATTTAATAGCTAGCAAAGGCTAGGCAGACAGCTGGGGGCTGATATTAATAGCCCAGGAAGGGAGCCATGAATATTGGCCCCCTCCCAGGCTAGAAACACCAGCCGTCAGCCGCCCCAGAAATGGCGCATTCATAGGATGCGCCAATTCTGGCACTTAGCCTCGCTCTTCCACGCTGCCCTGGTGCGGTGGCAGGGGGTAATAGGGTTGGGGTTGATGTCAGCTTATAATGCCAGCTGACATCAAGCCCAGGTTAGTAATGGAGAGGCGTCTATAAGACACCCCCATTACTAACCCCATAGTCAAAGTTAAAAAAAACACAAACACCCAGAATAAAGTCCTTTAATTGAAATAAAGACACAATCCTTTATTGTTCTAAATTAAACCATACTTACCATCACGCCCATTCCAGCTGAAGCCAACGATCTCCTGCAATAAAAGAAAAATAATAAAGCAACCTCATCCTTACCTTTCCATGGTTCCCACGACAGCTTCAGCTCTGCTACATCGAGATGACAGGCTGGACCGCAGCAGAACGCTGCCATCCAGCCTGTCATCCCGCAGACACTGAGAAGCGCAGGCTTGCTTGCGCTGCTCAGCGTCTCTCTGTGACGACATCCAGATGAGCCGAGTTCATGTCCAATTAACTCGGCTCACCTCATGCACGTCACTGACAGCGTGGGAAAATTCTCACGCTGAAGCGCTGATTGCAGGAGAATTTTCCCACGCTGTCAGTGACGTGCAGGAGGTGAGCTGAGTTCATTGGACATGAGCTCACCTCATGCACATCACTGACAGCGTGGGAGAATTCTCCTGCACTCAGCACTTCAGCGTGAGAATTTTCCCACGCTGTCAGTGACGTGCATGAGGTGAGCCGAGTTCATTGGACATGACCTCGGCTCATCTGGATGCCGTCACAGCGAGACAGTGAGGAGCGCAAGCATGCCTGCGCTTCTCAGTGTCTGCGGGATGACAGACTGGATGGCAGCGTTCTGCTGCGGTCCAGCCAGTCATCTCGATGTAGCAGAGCTGAAGCTGTCGTGGGAACCATGGAAAGGTAAGGATGAGGTTGGTTTATTATTTTTCTTTTATTGCAGGAGATCGTTGGCTTCAGCTGGAATGGGTGTGATGGTAAGTATGGTTTAATTTAGAACAATAAAGAATTGTGTCTTTATTTCAATTAAAGGACTTTATTCTGGGTGTTGTGTTTTTTTAAAATACTTTACTAGAAATTCATGGCCGTCATGTCTAATACTGGCGTGACCCCATGAATTTTGGGCTTGGGGCCAGCTGATAATATCAAGCTGGCCCTAACCCCTTTATTACCCAGTGAGCCACCGCACCAGGGCCCTGGATGAGTTGGGTACAGCGCCAGAAGATGGCGCTTCTATGAACGCGCCATTTTCCGGGGTGGCTGCGGACTGCAATTTGTAGCGGGGGGGGGGCCCAGAAAGCTTGGGCCTCCCTGCGCTGCAGATTCCAGCTCCCAGCTGCCTAGTTGTACCTGGCTGGACACAAAAATAGGGCGAAGCCCCACGTACTTTTTTTTTAATTATTTCATGAAATTCATGAAATAATTAAGAAAAAAAGGCCTTCCCTATATTGTTGTGTCCGGCCAGGTACAAATAGGCAGCTGGTGGTTGGGGGCAGCCCGTTCCTGCCTGCTGTACCTGGCTGGACACAAATATAGTGCGAAGCCCCACTTCAATTTTTTTTAATTATTTCATGAAATTCATGAAATAATTAAGAAAAAAAGGGCTTCCCTATATTGTTGTGTCCGGCCAGGTACAAATAGGCAGCTGGTGGATGGGGGCAGCCCGTTCCTGCCTGCTGTACCTGGCTGGACACAAATATAGTGCGAAGCCCCACTTCAATTTTTTTAAATTATTTCAGGAAATTCATGAAATAATTAAAAAAAAATTGACGTGGGGCTTCGCACTATATTTGTGTCCAGCCAGGTACAGCAGGCAGGAACGGGCTGCCCCCAACCACCAGCTGCCTATTTGTACCTGGCCGGACACAACAATATAGGGAAGCCCATTTTTTCTTAATTATTTCATGAAATAATTTAAAGAAAATTGACGTGGGGCTTCGCCCTGTTTTTGTGTCCAGCCAGGTACAACTAGGCAGCTGGGGGCTGGAATCCGCAGCGCAGGGAGGCCCAAGCTTTCTGGGCCACCCCCGCTGCAAATTGCAGTCCGCAGCCACCCCGGAAAATGGCGCGTTCATAGAAGCGCCATCTTCTGGCGCTGTACCCAACTCATCCAGGGCCCTGATGCGGTGGCTCACTGGGTAATAAAGGGGTTAGGGCCAGCTTGGCATTTTCAGCTGGCCCTAAGCCCGAAATTCATGGGGTCACGCCAATATTAGACATGACCACCATGAATTTCTAGTAAAGTATTTAAAAAAAACACAACACCCAGAATAAAGTCCTTTAATTGAAATAAACACACAATTCTTTATTGTTCTAAATTAAACCATACTTACCATCACGCCCATTCCAGCTGAAGCCAACGATCTCCTGAAATAAAAGAAAAATAATAAAGCAACATCATCCTTACCTTTCCATGGTTCCCATGACAGCTTCAGCTCTGCTACATCGAGATGACAGGCTGGACCGCAGCAGAACGCTGCCATCCAGCCTCTCATCCCGCAGACACTGAGAAGCGCAGGCTTGCTTGCGCTCCACAGTGTCTCTCTGTGAGGGCATCCAGATGAGCCGAGTTAATGTCCAATGAACTCGGCTCACCTCATGCACGTCACTGACAGCGTGGGAAAATTCTCCTGCACTCAGCGCTTCAGCGTGGGAGAATTCTCACACTGAAGCGCTGAGTGCAGGAGAATTCTCCCACGCTGTCAGTGACGTGCAGGAGGTGAGCTGAGTTCATTGGACATGAGCTCACCTTATGCACGTCACTGACAGCGTGGGAAAATTCTCCTGCACTCAGCGCTTCAGCGTGGGAGAATTCTCACGCTGAAGCGCTGAGTGCAGGAGAATTCTCCCACGCTGTCAGTGACGTGCAGGAGGTGAGCTGAGTTCATTGGACATGAGCTCACCTTATGCACGTCACTGACAGCGTGGGAGAATTCTCCTGCACTCACCGCTTCAGCGTGAGAATTTTCCCACGCTGTCAGTGACGTGCATGAGGTGAGCCGAGTTCATTGGACATGAACTCGGCTCATCTGGATGTCGTCACAGAGAGACGCTGAGCAGCGCAAGCAAGCCTGCGCTTCTCAGTGTCTGCGGGATGAGAGGCTGGATGGCAGCGTTCTGCTGCGGTCCAGCCTGTCATCTCGATGTAGCAGAGCTGAAGCTGTCGTGGGAACCATGGAAAGGTAAGGATGAGGTTGCTTTATTATTTTTCTTTTATTGCAGGAGATCGTTGGCTTCAGCTGGAATGGGCGTGACGGTAAGTATGGTTTAATTTAGAACAATAAAGGATTGTGTCTTTATTTCAATTAAAGGACTTTATTCTGGGTGTTTGTGTTTTTTTTAACTTTGACTATGGGGTTAGTAATGGGGGTGTCTTATAGACGCCTCTCCATTACTAACCTGGGCTTGATGTCAGCTGGCATTATAAGCTGACATCAACCCCAACCCTATTACCCCCTGCCACCGCACCAGGGCAGCGTGGAAGAGCGAGGCTAAGTGCCAGAATTGGCGCATCCTATGAATGCGCCATTTCTGGGGCGGCTGACGGCTGGTGTTTCTAGCCTGGGAGGGGGCCAATATTCATGGCTCCCTTCCTGGGCTATTAATATCAGCCCCCAGCTGTCTGCCTAGCCTTTGCTAGCTATTAAATTAGGGGGGACCCCACGTCATTTTTTTTGGGGTGTCCCCCATTTTAATAGCTAGTAAAGGCTATGTATTCAGCTGGGGGCTGATATTAGTAGCCTGGGAAGCTCCGTGGGTATTACCCCCTTCCCAGGCTTCAAACATCTGCCCCAGCCGTCTGCTTAACCTCCGCTAGAGCCTAAAATTAAGGGGAACCCCACGCCAATTTTTTTAATAATAAATCCTTTATTTTAATACTAAATGACAAGTACAGTAACCAACACTATCACTGTACTTCATATATATGTGACTGACATGTTTCTATCTATCTAATCTATGTGTGAAGCTCTATTCTGTCTGTTATAAATTGTCGGGTACCGCTGCTGAATTGCCGGCCGGCTTTTTTAAAGAGACGGTGCATGAAAACACTATTATTTTTTTTGATAAATCCTTTACGCTAAATGACAAGTACAGTAAGCAGCACTTTCACTGTACTTCGTATATATGTGGCTGACATGTTTATATCTATCTAATCTATGTGTGAAGCTCTATTCTTTCTGTTCTAAATTGTCGGGTACAGGTGTATGCCGCTGCTGAATTGCCGGCTTTTCATGTTTCACTGTTGGCACTGTTCCCATCGATTTGGGCAATCACTGTAATGCCACAACCACCATGGCTGTGGCATTACAGTGAGTGGCAGACAATCCCTGCATGATTGGTGCTCTAAATAGCGCCAGACATGCAGGACACGCTTTTGGTGCACGAACAGTTATCGAACATAACCTCGAACAGCCGAATTTTTTGCAAATCGTTCGGGTTCGTCGAACAACTCGAACACCGCCCAAAACAGCTCGAATTTGAGATTGGCGAACAGTTCTAGTCGAACACCGCTCATCTCTAATTATTACTGCATGGGCCAAAAACACAGAACATTATTATAGCATGAATCACATTATTACTGGATGGGCCAAAACAGAGAACATTATTATAGGATGAACCACATTATTACTGGATGGGCCAAAGCAGAGGACATTATAGTAGGATGAATCACATTATTACTGGATGGGCCAAAAACAGAGAACATTATTATAGGATGAATCACATTATTACTGGATGGGCAAAAACCAGAGAACATTATTATAGGATGAAAAACATTATTACTGGATGGGCCAAAGACAGAGAACAATATTATAGGATGAATCACATTATTACTGGATGGGCTAAAGACAGAGAACATTATTATAGGATGAATCATATTATTACTGGATGGCCCAAAACAGAGAACATTATTATAGGATGAATCACATTAATACCAGATGGGCCAAAGACAGAGAACATTATTGTAGGATGAATCACATTATTACTGGATGGGCCAAAAACAGAGAACATTATTATAGCATGAATCACATTATTACTGGATGGGCCAAAAACAGAGAACATTAGTATAGGATGAATCACATTATTACTGTATGGGCCAAAAACAGAGAACATTATTATAGGATGAATCACATTATTACTGTATGGGCCAAAACCAGAGAACATTATTATAGGATGAATCACATTATTACTGGATGGGCCAAAGACAGAGAACATTATTATAGGATTAATCACATTATTACTGGATGGGACAAAAACAGAGAACATTATTATAGGATGAATCACATTATTACTAGATGGGCCAAAACCAGGGAACATTATTATAGGATGAATCACATTATTACTGTATGGGCCAAAAACAGAGAACATTATTATAGGATGAATCAAATGATTACTGTATGGGCCAAAGCTGAGCACATTATTATAGGATGAATCACATTATTACTGGATGGGCCAAAGACAGAGAACATTATTATAGGATTAATCACATTATTACTGGATGGTACAAAAACAGAGAACATTATTATAGGAAGAATCACATTATTACTAGATGGGCCAAAACCAGAGAACATTATTATAGGATGAATCACATTATTTCTGGATGGGCCAAAAACAGAGAACATTATTATAGGATGAATCACATTATTACTGGATGGGCCAAAGCTGAGGACATTATTAAAGGATGAATCACATTATTACTAGATGGGCCAAAAACAGAGAACATTATTATAGGATGAATCACCTTATTACTGGATGGGCCAAAAACAGAGAACATTATTATAGGATGAATCACATTAGTACTGGATGGGCCAAAAACAGAGATCATTATTATAGGATGAATCACATTATTACTGGATGGGCCAAAAACAGAGAACATTATTATAGGATGAATCACATTATTACTGGATGGGCCAAAGACAGAGAACATTATTATAGGATGAATCACATTATTACTGGATGGGCCAAAAACAGAGAACATTATTATAGCATGAATCACTTTATTACTGGATGGGCCAAAGACAGAGAACATTATTATAGGATGAATCACATTATTACTGGATGGGCCAAGACAGAGAACATTATTATAGGATGAATCACGTTATTACTGGATGGGCCAAAAACAGAGAACATTATTATAGCATGAATCACTTTATTACTGGATGGGCCAAAGACAGAGAACATTATTATAGGATGAATCACATTATTACTGGATGGGCCAAGACAGAGAACATTATTATAGGATGAATCACATTATTACTGGATGGGCCAAAGCAGAGGACATTATTATAGGATGAGTCACCTTATTACTGAATGGGCCAAAAAAAGAGAACATTATTATAGGATGAATCATATTATTACTGGATGGGCCAAAAACAGAGAACATTATTATAGGATGTATCACATAATTACTAGATGGGCAAAAACAGAGAACATTACTATAGGATGAATCACATTATTACTGGATGGGCCAAAGCAGAGGACATTATTATAGGATTGATCAAAATATTACTGGATGGGCCAAAAACAGAGAACATTATTATAGGATGAATAACATTATTACTGGATGGGCCAAAGCAGAGGACATTATTATAGGATGAGTCACATTATTACTAGATGGGCCAAAAACAGAGGACATTATTATAGGATGAATCACATTATTACTGCATGGGCCAAAAACACAGAACATTATTATAGCATGAATCACATTATTACTGGATGGGCCAAAACAGAGAACATTATTATAGGATGAACCACATTATTACTGGATGGGCCAAAGCAGAGGACATTATAGTAGGATGAATCACATTATTACTGGATGGGCCAAAAACAGAGAACATTATTATAGGATGAATCACATTATTACTGGATGGGCAAAAACCAGAGAACATTATTATAGGATGAAACACATTATTACTGGATGGGCCAAAGACAGAGAACAATATTATAGGATGAATCACATTATTACTGGATGGGCTAAAGACAGAGAACATTATTATAGGATGAATCACATTATTACTGGATGGCCCAAAACAGAGAACATTATTATAGGATGAATCACATTAATACCAGATGGGCCAAAGACAGAGAACATTATTGTAGGATGAATCACATTATTACTGGATGGGCCAAAAACAGAGAACATTATTATAGCATGAATCGCATTATTACTGGATGGGCCAAAAACAGAGAACATTATTATAGGATGAATCACATTATTACTGTATGGGCCAAAAACAGAGAACATTATTATAGGATGAATCACATTATTACTGTATGGGCCAAAACCAGAGAACATTATTATAGGATGAATCACATTATTACTGGATGGGCCAAAGACAGAGAACATTATTATAGGATTAATCACATTATTACTGGATGGGACAAAAACAGAGAACATTATTATAGGATGAATCACATTATTACTAGATGGGCAAAAACCAGAGAACATTATTATAGGATGAATCACATTATTACTGTATGGGCCAAAAACAGAGAACATTATTATAGGATGAATCACATGATAACTGTATGGGCCAAAGCTGAGCACATTATTATAGGATGAATCACATTATTACTGGATGGGCCAAAGACAGAGAACATTATTATAGGATTAATCACATTATTACTGGATGGTACAAAAACAGAGAACATTATTATTGGATGAATCACATTATTACTAGATGGGCCAAAACCAGAGAACATTATTATAGGATGAATCACATTATTTCTGGATGGGCCAAAAACGGAGAACATTATTATAGGATGAATCACATTATTACTGGATGGGCCAAAGCTGAGGACATTATTAAAGGATGAATCACATTATTACTAGATGGGCCAAAAACAGAGAACATTATTATAGGATGAATCACCTTATTACTGGATGGGCCAAAAACAGAGAACATTATTATAGGATGAATCACATTATTACTAGATGGGCCAAAAACAGAGAACATTATTATAGGATGAATCACATTATTACTGGATGGGCCAAAGACAGAGAACATTATTATAGGATGAATCACGTTATTACTGGAGTGGCCAAAGAAAGAGAACATTATTATAGGATGAATCACATTATTACTGGATGGGCCAAAGACAGAGAACATTATTATAGGATGAATCACATTATTACTGGATGGGCCAAAAACAGAGAACATTATTATAGCATGAATCACTTTATTACTGGATGGGCCAAAAACAGAGAACATTATTATAGGATGAATCACATTATTACTGGATGGGCCAAAAACAGAGAACATTATTATAGGATGAATCACATTATTACTGGATGGGCCAAAAACAGAGAACATTATTATAGGATGAATCACATTATTATTAGATGGGCCAAAACCAGAGAACATTATTATAGGATGAATCACATTATTACTGGATGGGCCAAATACAAAGAACATTATTATAGGATGAATCACATTATTACTGGATGGGCCAAAGCAGGTGACATTATTATAGGATGAATCACATTATTACTAGATGGGCCAAAAGCAGAGACCATTATTATAGGATGAATCATATTATTACTGGATGGGCCAAAAACAGAGAACATTATTATAGGATGAATCACATTATTACTGGATGGGCCAAAACAGAGAACATTATCATAGGATGAATCACATTTTTACTGGATGGGCAAAAGCAGAGGACATTATTATAGGATGAATCACATTATTACAAGATGGGCCAAAAAAAGAGAACATTATTATAGGATGAATCACATTATTACTGGATGGGCCAAAGCAGAGGACATTATTATAAGATGAATCACATTATAACTGGATGGGCCAAAAACAAAGAACATTGTTATAGGATGAATCACATTATTACTGGATGGGCCAAAAACAGAGAACATTATTATAGGATGAATTACATTATTACTAGATGGGCAAAAACAGAGAACATTATTATAGGATGAATCACATTATTACTGGATGGGCTAAACCAGAGGACATTATTATAGGATTAATAAAAATATTGCTGGATGGGCCAAAAACAGAGAACATTATTATAGGATGAATAACATTATTACTGGATGGGCCAAAACAGAGAACATTATTATAGGATGAATCACATTATTACTGGATGGGCCAAAGCAGAGGACATTATAGTAGGATGAATCACATTATTACTGGATGGGCCAAAAACAGAGAACATTATTATAGGATAAATCACATTATTACTGGATGGGCCAAAACCAGAGAACATTATTACAGGATGAATCACATTATTACTTGACGGGCCAAAGACAGAGAACATTATTATAGGATGAATTACATTATTACTGGATGGGCCAAAGACAGAGAACATTATTATAGGATGAATCACATTATTACTGGATGGGCCAAAGACAGAGAACATTATTATAGGATGAATCACATTATTACTGGATGGGCCAAAAACAGAGAACATTATTATAGCATGAATCACATTATTACTGGATGGGCCAAAACAGAGAACATTATTATAGGATGAATCACATTAATAATGGATGGGCCAAAAACAGAGATCATTATTATAGGATGAATCACATTATTACTGTATGGGCCAAAGCAGAGGACATTATTATAGGATGAATCACATTATTACTGGATGGGTCAAAAACAGAGGACCTTATTATAGGATGAATCACATTATTACTGGATGGGCCAAAGCAGAGGACATTATTATAGGATGAATCACATTATTACTGGATGGTCAAAAAACAGAGAACATTATTATAGGATGAATCACATTATTAATGGATGGGCCAAAAACAGAGATCATTATTATAGGATGAATCACATTATTAATGGATTGTCGAAAGCAGAGGACATTATTATAGGATGAATCACTTTATTACTAGATGGGCCAAAAACAGAGAACATTATTATAAGATGAATCACAATATTACTAGATGGGCCAAAACCAGAGAACATTATTATAGGATGAATCACATTATTACTGGATGGGCCAAAAACAGAGAACATTATTATAGCATGAATCACATTATTACTGGATGGCCCAAAACAGAGAACATTATTATAGGATGAATCACATTAATACCAGATGGGCTAAAGACAGAGAACATTATTATAGGATGAATCACATTATTATTGGATGCGCCAAAGACAGAGAACATTATTATAGGATGAATCACATTATTACTGGATGGGCCAAAAACAGAGAACATTATTATAGGATGAATCACATTATTACTGGATGGGCCAAAAACAGAGAACATTATTATAGGATGAATCACATTATTACTGGATGGGCCAAAAACAGAGAACATTATTATAGGATGAATCACATTATTACTGGATGGGCCAAAGACAGAGAACACTATTATAGGATGAATCACATTATTACTGGATGGGCCAAAAACAGAGAACTTTATTATAGCATGAATCACTTTATTACTGGATGGGCCAAAAACAGAAAACATTATTATAGGATGAATCACATTATTAATGGATGGGCCAAAAACAGAGATCATTATTATAGGATGAATCACATTTAGTGTTGAGCATTCCGATACTGAAATATCGGGTATCGGCCGATATTCGCGGTATCGGAATTCCGATAATTAATTCCGATACTTTTACAATATCGAATACCGGAATCGGAAGTTCCCATAATGCCTGCGCTCTGCAGTGTCTCTGAAGGATGACAAGCTGGATGGCAGCGCTCAGCTGAGATCCAGCCTGTCATCAGAATGCCATCCCAGCGGGTGAGAATGCTCCTGATTGTTTAAAAGCCAGCGCGCGGTAAAAAGCCGCCGGCTTTTAAACAATCACACAGCCCCATACTGCTTCCCCGCAGCCTCCCACCCCGATCCTCCGCTCCCCTCGCCTCCTCCCATCCCGATCTTAAGTTAGGACCGGGCCGGGAGCGCAGCACCAAGGAGCGAAGGACCCGGGCGGGGAAGCCGGCAGTGAAAAGACTTCACCGCCGGCTTTCCCGTTCTGTGCTGCGCTTTCCCGCCGGTTATTTCAAATGAACAGCTGAGGTATCAGGTGATGCCGATCAGCTGTTCATTTGAAGTAGCCGCGGTGCCCTCAGAGGGTTCATGTGAGTTCATGGTTGACTGCATGAACTCACATGAACTTTCCCACGGCCGCACAGGTCAGCCTCACCTCCCAGACCATCAGACCGGTCATGATTAGTGTGTGTGCGCGTGTGTGTGCGGGGTGTGTGCGATGTCTGCGTGTGTGTGCGGGGTGTCTGTGCGATGTTTGTGGGTGTGTGCGGGTGTGCGCGGTGTCTGCGATGTCTGCGGGTGTGTGCGTGCAGGCAGACATAGGCCGATGTGACACTACTACTCCCATCGGCCTATGTCTGTCCCCCGTCCACTCGTGCCAGCAGGATCAGCTCGATGGGAGCAGTAGTTCCCATCAGCCTGATCCTGCTATTTAAATTGCCCTACTGTGGCCCCAATAAATTTTAAATACATGTCATTGGTGGCCAGTGGTTACCTACAATAAATTAGTTCATACATTACCTGTACCCGCAGATCGCCACCTAAAATAAAGTAAAAAATAAAAAACTACACCTATACTCACCTAGACACCTAATTCCCCGAAGCCATCGATCTCCTGTAATAAAATATAAAATAATAAACCACAACCTTATCCTTACCCCTCCGTAGTAGTCCACGAGTGTCCCACGAAGATCTCCAGTTCAGAGCAGCCACATAGAATGTGACCGCTCTGAACCGCTGCCGCCACTAGAATGACGGGGCCGTAAGGGTTCGCCGGAGTTCAGGCAGCGCTGCTCCGGTTAGCTCCTTTACGGCCCTGCTGTATCGTGAGAAATTCCCACGGTACAGCACTGCCATAGAGGAGGTCTCCGGAGCAGCGCTGACTGAATGCTCTCCGGTGACCTCAGTCAGTGGCTCCCGCTGCCGGGAGCGGACGTGTTCCCGGTAGCGTGAGCTTACAGCAGCCATGCACAGCTGTCACCATCTCCAGATGTGACAGCTGTGCATGGGAGATCAGCGCAGGAACGTGGACAGGTAACTATTATTTTTAGTAAACTAAGAATTAAATAAAATGGTCTGTTTTATTTCAAATAAATGATTTTTTTCTGGGTGTAGTGTGTTTTTTCTTTTTAACACTTTGTAAGTTAGTAATGGGGGTGTCTTATAGATGCCCATCATTACTAACCTGGGCTTCATGGCAGCTGGCGCTGACATGAACCCCACCACTATTACCCCCTGCCACCGCACCAGGGCAGCGTGGAAGAGCGAGGCTAAGTGCCAGAATTGGCGCATCACATGGATGCGCCATTTCTGGGGCGGCTGATGGCTGGTGTTTCTAGCCTGGGAGGGGGCCATTATTCATGGCACCCTTCCTGGGCTATTAATATCAGCCCCCAGCTGTCTGCCTAGCCTTTGCTAGCTATTAAAATAGGGGGGACCCCACGTCATTTTTTTTGGGGGGGTCCCCCATTTTAATAGCTATTAAAGGCTAGGTATTCAGCTGGGGGCTGATATTAGTAGCCTGGGAAGCTCCGTGGGTTTTACCCCCTTCTCAGGCTTCAAACATCTGCCCCAGCCGTCTGCTTAACCTCCGCTAGAGACTAAAATTATGGGGGATCCCACGCCATTTTTTTTTTAAATAAATCCTTTATTTTAACACTAAATGACATTTGAGGAGTTAATAAAGATGCAGTCCCTAAATTATTATTTATTTTTTAATTAATTTTTCCCAAAACTTTTGACGTGGGCTTCGCCATATTTTTGTATGCCAGCCAGGTACAGCATCCAGCTTCTATGAACGCGGCATTTTCCGGGGCGACTGCGGACTGCAATTATCAGCGGGGGGGGGCAGAAAGCTTGGGCCTCCCTGCGCTGCAGATTCCATCCCCCAGCTGCCTAGTTGTACCTGGCTGGACACAAAAATAGGGAGAAGCTCCACGTTTTTTTTTTTTTTAATTATTTCATGAAATTCATGGAATAATTAAGAAAAAAAGGGCTTCCCTATATTGTTGTGTCCAACCAGGTACAAATAGGCAGCTGGTGGTTGGGGGCAGCCCGTTCCTGCCTGCTGTACCTGGCTGGACACAAATATAGTGCAAAGCCCCACGTCAATTTTTTTAAAATTATTTCAGGAAATTCATGAAATAATTAAAAAAAATTGATGTGGGGCTTCGCCCTATATTTGTGTCCAGTCAGGTACAGTAGGCAGAAACGGGCTGCCCCCAACCACCAGCTGCCTATTTGTACCTAGCCGGACACAACAATATAGGGAAGCCCTTTTTTTCTTAATTATTCCATGAATTTCATGAAATAATTTTAAAAAAAAAATACGTGGGGCTTCGCCCTATTTTTGTGTCCAGCCAGGTACAACTAGGCAGCTGGGGGCTGGAATCTGCAGCGCAGGGAGGCCCAAGCTTTCTGGGCCCCACCCGCTGCAAATTGCAGTCCGCAGCCGCCCCGGAAAATGGCGCGTTCATAGAAGCGCCATCTTCTGGCGCTGTACCCAACTCATCCAGGGCCCTGGTGCGGTGGCTCACTGGGTAATAAAGGGGTTAAGGCCAGCTTGGCATTATCAGCTGTCCCTAAGCCCGAAATTAATGGGGTCACGCCAATATTAGACATGACCACCATGAATTTCTAGTAAAGTATTTAAAAAAAACACAAACACCCAGAAAAAAGTCCTTTAATTGAAATAAAGACACAATTCTTTATTGTTCTAAATTAAACCATACTTACCGTAACGCCCATTCCAGCTGAAGCCAACGATCTCCTGCAATAAAAGAAAAATAATAAAGCAACCTCATCCTTACCTTTCCATGGTTCCCAGGACAGCTTCAGCTCTGCTACATCGAGATGACAGGCTGGACCGCAGCAGAAAGCTGCCATCCAGCCTGTCATCCCGCAGACACTGAGAAGCGCAGGCATGCTTGCGCTCCTCAGTGTCAGGCTGTGACGGCATAAAGATGAGCCGAGGTCATGTCCAATGAACTCAGCTCACCTCATGCACATCACTGACAGCGTGGGAAAATTCTCCTGCACTCAGCGCTTCAGCGTGAGAATTTTCCCACGCTGTCAGTGACGTGCATGAGGTGCGCCGAGTTCATTGGACATGACCTCGGCTCATCTGGATGCCGTCACAGCCAGACACTGAGTAGCGCAGGCATGCCTGTGCTTCTCAGTGTCTGCGGGATGACAGGCTGAATGGCAGCGTTCTGCTGCGGTCCAGCCTGTCATCTCGATGTAGCAGAGCTGAAGCTGTCGTGGGAGCCAGGAAAGGTAAGGATGATGTTGCTTTATTATTTTAATTTTATTGCAGGAGATCGTTGGCTTCAGCTGGAATGGGCGTGACGGTAAGTATGGTTTAATTTAGAACAATAAAGAATTGTGTCTTTATTTCAATTAAAGGACTTTTTTCTGGGTGTTTTTTTTTTTTTTAAATACTTTACTAGAAATTCATAATGGTCATGTCTAATATTGGCGTGACCCCATGAATTTCGGGCTTAGGGCCAGCTGATAATGCCAAGCTGGCCTTAACCCCTTTATTACCCAGTGAGCCACCGCACCAGGGCCCTGGATGAGTTGGGTACAGCGGCAGAAGATGGCGCTTCTATGAACGCGCCATTTTCCGGGGTGGCTGCGGACTGCAATTTGCAGCGGGTGGGGCCCAGAAAGCTTGGGCCTCCCTGCGCTGCAGATTCCAGCCCCCAGCTGCCTAGTTGTACCTGGCTGGACACAAAAATAGGGCGAAGCTCCACGTATTTTTTTTTAAATTCATGAAATTCATGGAATAATTAAGAAAAAAAGGTCTTCCCTATATTGTTGTGTCCAACCAGGTACAAATAGGCAGCTGGTGGTTGGGCGCAGGCCGTTCCTGCCTGCTGTACCTGACTGGACACAAATATAGGGCGAAGCCCCACATCAATTTTTTTTAATTATTTCATGAATTTCCTGAAATAATTTGAAAAAAATTGACGTGGGGCTTCGCACTATATTTGTGTCCAGCCAGGTACAGCAGGCAGGAACGGGCTGCCCCCAACCACCAGCTGCCTATTTGTACCTGGTTGGACACAACAATATAGGGAAGCCCTTTTTTTCTTAATTATTTCATGAATTTCATGAAATAATTAAAAAAAAAAAATACGTGAAGCTTCTCCCTATTTTTGTGTCCAGCCAGGTACAACTAGGCAGCTGGGGGCTGGAATCTGCAGCGCAGGGAGGCCCAAGCTTTCTGCCCCCCCCCGCTGAAAATTGCAGTCCGCAGCCACCCCGGAAAATGACGCGTTCATAGAAGCTGGATGCTGTACCTGGCTGGCATACAAAATTATGGCGAAGCCCACGTCAAAAGTTTTGGGAAAAATTAATTAAAAAATAAATAATAATTTAGGGACTGCATCTTTATTAACTCCTCAAATGTCATTTAGTGTTAAAATAAAGGATTTATTTTTAAAAAAATTGATGTGGGGCTTCGCCCTATATTTGTGTCCAGCCAGGTACAGCAGGCAGGAACGGGCTGCCCCCAACCACCAGCTGCCTATTTGTACCTGGCCGGACACAACAATATAGGGAAGTCCTTTTTTAAAAAAATTATTTCATGAAATAATTAAAAAAAAATTGACGTGGGGCTTCACACTATATTTGTGTCCAGCCAGGTACAGCAGGCAGGAACGGGCTGCCCCCAACCACCAGCTGCCTATTTGTACCTGGTTGGACACAACAATATAGGGAAGCCCTTTTTTTCTTAATTATTCCATGAATTTCATGAAATAATTAAAAAAAAAAATGCGTGGGGCTTCGCCCTATTTTTGTGCCCAGCCAGGTACAACTAGGCAGCTGGGAGCTGGAATCCGCAGCCCTGGGAGGCCCAAGCTTTCTGGGCCCCACCCGCTGCAAATTGCAGTCCTCAGCCGCCCCAGAAAATGGCGCGTTCATAGAAGCGCCATCTTCTGGCGCTGTACCCAACTCATCCAGGGCCCTGGTGCGGTGGCTCACTGGGTAATAAAGGGGTTAAGGCCAGCTTGGCATTATCAGCTGGCCCTAAGCCCGAAATTCATGGGGTCACGCCAATATTAGACATGACCACCATGAATTTCTAGTAAAGTATTTAAAAAAAACCACAAACACCCAGAATAAAGTCCTTTAATTGAAATAAACACACAATTCTTTATTGTTCTAAATTAAACTATACTTACCATCACGCCCATTCCAGCTGAAGCCAACGATCTCCTGCAATAAAAGTAAAATAATAAAGCAACCTCATCCTTACCTTTCCATGGTTCCCACGACGTCTCCAGCTCTGCTACATCGAGATGACAGGCTGGACTGCAGCAGAACGCTGCCATTCAGCCTGTCATCCCGCAGACACTGAGAAGCGCAGGCATACTTGCACTCCTCAGTGTCTGGCTGTGACGGCATAAAGATGAGCCGAGGTCATGTCCAATGAACTCAGCTCACCTCATGCACGTCACTGACAGCGTGGGAAAATTCTCACGCTGAAGCGCTGAGTGCAGGAGAATTTTCCCACGCTGTCAGTGACGTGCATGAGGTGAGCTGAGTTCATTGGACATGACCTCACCTCATGTATGTCACTGACAGCGTGGGAGAATTCTCACGCTGAAGCGCTGAGTGCAGGAGAATTTTCCCACGCTGTCAGTGACGTGCATGAGGTGAGCTGAGTTCATTGGACATGACCTCACCTCATGCATGTCACTGACAGCGTGGGAAAATTCTCCTGCACTCAGCGCTTCAGCGTGAGAATTTTCCCACGCTGTCAGTGACGTGCATGAGGTGAGCTGAGTTCATTGGACATGACCTCGGCTCATCTTTATGCCGTCACAGCCAGACACTGAGGAGCGCAAGCAAGCCAGCGCTTCTCAGTGTCTGCGGGATGACAGGCTGGATGGCAGCGTTCTGCTGCGGTCCAGCCTGTCATCTCGATGTAGCCTAGCTGGAGCCGTCGTGGGAACCATGGAAAGGTAAGGATGAGGTTGCTTTATTATTTTTCTTTTATTGCAGGAGATCGTTGGCTTCAGCTGGAATGGGCGTGACTGTAATTATGGTTTAATTTAGAACAATAAAGAATTGTGTGTTTATTTCAATTAAAGGACTTTATTCTGGGTGTTTGTGTTTTTCTTTAACTTTGACTATGGGGTTAGTAATGGGGGTGTCTTATAGACGCCTCTCCATTACTAACCTGGGCTTGATGTCAGCTGGCATTATAAGCTGACATCAACCCCAGCCCTATTACCCCACTGCCACCGCTACAGGGCAGTGGGAAGAGCGAGGCTAAGTGCCAGAATTGGCGCATCCTATGGATGCGCCATTTCTGGGGCGGCTGACGGCTGGTGTTTCTGGCCTGGGAGGGGGCCAATATTCATGGCACCCTTCCTGGGCTATTAAAATCAGCCCCCAGCTGTCTGCCTAGCCTTTGCTAGCTATTAAATTAGTGGGGACCCCACGTTATTTTTTTTGGGGGGTTCCCCCATTTTAATAGCTAGTAAAGGCTAGGTATTCAGCTGGGGGCTGATATTAGTAGCCTGGGAAGCTCCGTGGGTATTACCCCCTTCCCAGGCTTCAAACATTTGCCCCAGCTGTCTGTTTAACCTCCGCTAGAGACTAAAATTAAGGGGAACCCCACGCCAATTTTTTTTAAAATAAATCCTTTATTTTAACACTAAATGACAAGTACAGTAATCAACACTGTCACTGTACTTCATATATATGTGACTGACATGTTTCTATGTATCTAATCTATGTGTGATGCTCTATTCTTTCTATTCTAAATTGTCGGGTACAGATGCTGAATTGCCGGCCGGCTTTTTTAAAGAGACGGTGCATGAAAACACTATTATTTTTTTAAATAAATCCTTTACACTAAATGACAAGTACAGTAACCAACACTGTCACTGTACTTCATATATATGTGACTGACATGTTTCTATGTATCTAATCTATGTATGATTCTCTATTCCTTCTATTCTAAATTGTCGGGTACAGATGCTGAATTGCCGGCCGGCTTTTTTAAAGAGACGGTGCATGAAAACACTAATATTTTTTTAAATAAATCCTTTACACTAAATGACAAGTTCTGTAAGCAACACTGTCACTGTACTAATTATATATGTGACTGACATGTTTCTATCTATCTAATCTATGTGTGAAGCTCTATTCTTTCTGTTGTAAATTGTCGGGTACCGGTGAATGCCGCTGATGAATTGACGGCTTTTCATGTCATTCTACATTTTTCTTAGTTGTTTTACTTCATGTAGAATTAACCTACAAGGAAAGAAAGGGTTTATTTTCATTCCGATATTTGTGTCCCATTGACTTGCATTGGTTTCCGGTATCGGAATCGGCGATATCCGATACTTTTTGGGTATCGGCCCGATCCAATCCGATACGATATTTCCTGATATCGGAAGGTATCGCTCAACACTAATCACACTATTAATGGATGGGCGAAAGCAGAGGACATTATTATAGGATGAATCACATTATTACTAGATGGGCCAAAAACAGAGAACATTATTATAAGATGAATCACATTATTACTAGTTGGGCCAAAACCAGAGAACATTTTTATAGGATGAATCACATTACTACTGGATGGGCCAAAAACAGAGAACATTATTATAGCATGAATCACATTATTACTGGATGGGCCAAAACAGAGAACATTATTATAGGATGAATCACATTAATACCAGATGGGCTAAAAACAGAGAACATTATTATTGGATGAATCACATTATTAATGGATGCGCCAAAGACAGAGAACATTATTATAGGATGAATCACATTATTACTGGATGGGCCAAAAACAGAGAACATTATTATAGGATGAATCACATTATTACTGGATGGGCCAAAAACAGAGACCATTATTATAGGATGAATCACATTATTACTGGATGGGCCAAAAACAGAGAACATTATTATAGGATGAATCACATTATTACTGGATGGGCCAAAAACAGAGAACATTATTATAGGATGAATCACATTATTACTGGATGGGCCAAAGACAGAGAACATTATTATAGGATGAATCACATTATTACTGGAGGGGCCAAAGAAAGAGAACATTATTATAGGATGAATCACATTATTACTGGATGGGCCAAAGACAGAGAACATTTTTATAGGATGAATCACATTATTACTGGATGGGCCAAAAACAGAGAACATTATTATAGCATGAAACACTTTATTACTGGATGGGCCAAAAACAGAGAACATTATTATAGGATGAATCACATTATTACTGGATGGGCCAAAAACAGAGAACATTATTATAGGATGAATCACATTATTACTGGATGGGCCAAAAGCAGAGAACATTATTATAGGATGAATCACATTATTACTGGATGGGCCAAAAACAGAGAACATTATTATAGGATGAATCACATTATTACTGGATGGGCCAAAACAGAGAACATTATCATAGGATGAATCACATTTTTACTGGATGGGCAAAAGCAGAGGACATTATTATAGGATGAATCACATTATTACAAGATGGGCCAAAAACAGAGAACATTATTATAGGATGAATCACATTATTACTGGATGGGCCAAAGCAGAGGACATTATTATAAGATGAATCACATTATTACTGGATGGGCCAAAAACAGAGAACATTATTATAGGATGAATCACATTATTACTGGATGGGCCAAAAACAGAGAACATTATTATAGGATGAATCACATTATTACTAGATGGGCAAAAACAGAGAACATTATTATAGGATGAATCACATTATTACTGGATGGGCCAAACCAGAGGACATTATTATAGGATTAATCAAAATATTGCTAGATGGGCCAAAAACAGAGAACATTATTATAGAATGAATAACATTATTACTAGATGGGCCAAAACAGAGAACATTATTATTGGATGAATCACATTATTACTGGATGGGCCAAAAACAGAGTACATTATTATAGGATGAATCACATTATTACTGGATGGGCCAAAACCAGAGTACATTATTATAGGATGAATCACATTATTACTGGATGGGCCAAAGCAGAGGACATTATTATAAGATGAATCACATTATTACTGGATGGGCCAAAACAGAGAACATTATTATAGGATGAATCACATTATTACTGGATGGGCCAAAAACAGAGAACATTATTATAGGATGAATCACATTACTACTGGATGGGCCAAAAACAGAGAACATTATTATAGCATGAATCACATTATTACTGGATGGGCCAAAACAGAGAACATTATTATAGGATGAATCACATTAATACCAGATGGGCTAAAAACAGAGAACATTATTATAGGATGAATCACATTATTAATGGATGCGCCAAAGACAGAGAACATTATTATAGGATGAATCACATTATTACTGGATGGGCCAAAAACAGAGAACATTATTATAGGATGAATCACATTATTACTGGATGGGCCAAAAACAGAGAACATTATTATAGGATGAATCACATTATTACTGGATGGGCCAAAAACAGAGAACATTATTATAGGATGAATCACATTATTACTGGATGGGCCAAAAACAGAGAACATTATTATAGGATGAATCACATTATTACTGGATGGGCCAAAGACAGAGAACATTATTATAGGATGAATGACATTATTACTGGAGGGGCCAAAGAAAGAGAACATTATTATAGGATGAATCACATTATTACTGGATGGGCCAAAGACAGAGAACATTTTTATAGGATGAATCACATTATTACTGGATGGGCCAAAAACAGAGAACATTATTATAGCATGAATCACTTTATTACTGGATGGGCCAAAAACAGAGAACATTATTATAGGATGAATCACATTATTACTGGATGGGCCAAAAACAGAGAACATTATTATAGGATGAATCACATTATTACTGGATGGGCCAAAAGCAGAGAACATTATTATAGGATGAATCACATTATTACTGGATGGGCCAAAAACAGAGAACATTATTATAGGATGAATCACATTATTACTGGATGGGCCAAAACAGAGAACATTATCATAGGATGAATCACATTTTTACTGGATGGGCAAAAGCAGAGGACATTATTATAGGATGAATCACATTATTACAAGATGGGCCAAAAACAGAGAACATTATTATAGGATGAATCACATTATTACTGGATGGGCCAAAGCAGAGGACCTTATTATAAGATGAATCACATTATTACTGGATGGGCCAAAAACAGAGAACATTATTATAGGATGAATCACATTATTACTGGATGGGCCAAAATCAGAGAACATTATTATAGAATGAATCACATTATTACTAGATGGGCAAAAACAGAGAACATTATTATAGGATGAATCACATTATTACTGGATGGGCCAAACCAGAGGACATTATTATAGGATTAATCAAAATATTGCTAGATGGGCCAAAAACAGAGAACATTATTATAGAATGAATAACATTATTACTAGATGGGCCAAAACAGAGAACATTATTATTGGATGAATCACATTATTACTGGATGGGCCAAAAACAGAGTACATTATTATAGGATGAATCACATTATTACTGGATGGGCCAAAACCAGAGTACATTATTATAGGATGAATCACATTATTACTGGAAGGGCCAAAGCAGAGGACATTATTATAAGATGAATCACATTATTACTGGATGGGCCAAAAACAGAGAACATTATTATAGGATGAATCACATTATTACTGGATGGGCCAAAAACAGAGAACATTATTATAGGATGAATCACATTATTACTGGATGGGCCAAACCAGAGGACATTATTATAGGATTAATCAAAATATTGCTAGATGGGCCAAAAACAGAGAACATTATTATAGAATGAATAACATTATTACTGGATGGGCCAAAACAGAGAACATTATTATAGGATGAATCACATTATTACTGGATGGGCCAAAAACAGAGTACATTATCATAGGATGAATCACATTATTACTGGATGGGCCAAAACCAGAGTACATTATTATAGGATGAATCACATTATTACTGGATGGGCCAAAGGCAGAGAACATTATTATAGGATGAATCACATTATTACTGGATGGGCCAAAAACAGAGTACATTATTATAGGATGAATCACATTATTACTAGATGGGCCAAAACCAGAGAACATTATTATAGGATGAATCACATTATTATTGGATGGGCCAAAAACAGAGTACATTATTATAGGATGAATCACATTATTACTTGACGGGCCAAAGACAGAGAACATTATTATAGGATGAATTACATTATTACTGGATGGGCCAAAGACAGAGAACATTATTATAGGATGAATCACATTATTACTGGATGGGCGAAAGACAGAGAACATTATTATAGGATGAATCACATTATTACTGGATGGGCCAAAAACAGAGAACATTATTATAGCATGAATCACATTATTACTGGATGGGCCAAAAACTGAGAACATTATTATAGGATGAATCACATTATTATTGGATGGGCCAAAAACAGAGTACATTATTATAGGATGAATCACATTATTACTGGATGGGCCAAAACCAGAGTACATTATTATAGGATGGATCACATTATTACTGGATGGGCCAAAGGCAGAGAACATTATTATAGGATGAATCACATTATTACTGGATGGGCCAAAAACAGAGTACATTATTATAGGATGAATCACATTATTACTAGATGGGCCAAAACCAGAGAACATTATTATAGGATGAATAACATTATTACTGGATGGGCCAAAGACAGAGAACATTATTATAGGATGAATCACAATATTATTGGATGGGCCAAAAACAGAAAACATTATTATAGCATGAATCACATTATTACTGGATGGGCCAAAAACAGAGAACATTATTATAGGATGAATCACATTATTACTGGATCGGCCAAAAACAGAGTAAATTATTATAGGATGAATCACATTATTACTGGATGGGCCAAAACCAGAGAACATTATTATAGGATGAATCACATTATTACTGGATGGGCCAAAGACAGAGAACATTATTATAGGATTAATCACATTATTACTGGATGGGCCAAAAACAGAGAACATTATTATAGGATGAATCACATTATATCTAGATGGGCCAAAACCATAGAACATTATTAAAGGATGAATGACATTATTTCTGGATGGGCCAAAAACAGAGTACATTATTATAGGATGAATGACATTATTACTGGATGGGCCAAAGGCAGAGAACATTATTATAGGATGAATCACATTATTACTGGATGGGCCAAAAACAGAGTACATTATTATAGGATGAATCACATTATTACTAGATGGGCTAAAACCAGAGAACATTGTAATAGGATGAATCACATTATTATTGGATGGGCCAAAAACAGAGTACATTATTATAGGATGAATCACATTATTACTTGACGGGCCAAAGACAGAGAACATTATTATAGGATGAATTACATTATTACTGGATGGGCCAAAGACAGAGAACATTATTATAGGATGAATCACATTATTACTGGATGGGCCAAAGACAGAGAACATTATTATAGGATGAATCACATTATTACTGGATGGGCCAAAAACAGAGAACATTATTATAGCATGAATCACATTATTACTGGATGGGCCAAAAACTGAGAACATTATTATAGGATGAATCACATTATTATTGGATGGGCCAAAAACAGAGTACATTATTATAGGATGAATCACATTATTACTGGATGGGCCAAAACCAGAGTACATTATTATAGGATGAATCACATTATTACTGGATGGGCCAAAGGTAGAGAACATTATTATAGGATGAATCACATTATTACTGGATGGGCCAAAAACAGAGTACATTATTATAGGATGAATCACATTATTACTAGATGGGCCAAAACCAGAGAACATTATTATAGGATGAATCACATTATTACTGGATGGGCCAAAGACAGAGAACATTATTATAGGATGAATCACAATATTATTGGATGGGCCAAAAACAGAGAACATTATTATAGCATGAATCACATTATTACTGGATGGGCCAAAAACAGAGAAAATTATTATAGGATGAATCACATTATTACTGGATGGGCCAAAAACAGGGTAAATTATTATAGGATGAATCACATGATTACTGGATGGGCCAAAACCAGAGAACATTATTATAGGATGAATCACATTATTACTGGATGGGCCAAAGACAGAGAACATTATTATAGGATTAATCACATTATTACTGGATGGGCCAAAAACAGAGAACATTATTATAGGATGAATCACATTATATCTAGATGGGCCAAAACCATAGAACATTATTAAAGGATGAATGACATTATTTCTGGATGGGCCAAAAACAGAGAACATTATTATAGGATGAATCACATTATTACTGGATGGGCCAAAGCTGAGGACATTATTATAGGATGAATCACATTATTACTAGATGGGCGAAAATCAGAGAACATTATTATAGGATGAATTACATTATTACTGGATGGGCCAAAAACAGAGAACATTATTATAGGATGAATCACATTATTACTGGAAGGGCCAAAACAGAGAACATTATTATAGGATGAATCACATTATTACTGGATGGGCCAAAGCATAGGACATTATTGTAGGATGAATCACATTATTACTGGATGGGCCAAAAACAGAGAACATTATTATAGGATGAATCACATTATTACTGGATGTGCCAAAGCAGAGGACATTATTATAGGATGAATCACATTATTACTAGATGGGCCAAAAACAGGGGACATTATTATAGGATGAATCACATTATAACTGGATGGGCCAAAGCAGAGGACATTATTATAGGATGAATCACATTATTACTGGATGGTCAAAAAACAGAGAACATTATTATAGGATGAATCACATTATTAATGGATGGGCCAAAAACAGAGATCATTATTATAGGATGAATCACATTATTACTGGATGGGCCAAAGCAGAGGATATTATTATAGGATGAATCACATTATTACTGGATGGGCCAAAGCAGAGGACATTATAGTAGGATGAATCACATTATTACTGGATGGGCCAAAAACAGAGAACATTATTATAGGATGAATCACATTATTACTGGATGGGCCAAAAACAGAGAACATTATTATAGGATGAATAACATTATTACTGGATGGGCCAAAACAGAGAACATTATTATAGGATGAATCACATTATTACTGGATGGGCCAAAGCAGAGGACATTATAGTAGGATGAATCACATTATTACTGGATGGGCCAAAAACAGAGAACATTATTATAGGATAAATCACATTATTACTGGATGGGCCAAAACCAGAAAACATTATTACAGGATGAATCACATGATTACTTGACGGGCCAAAGACAGAGAACATTATTATAGGATGAATTACATTATTACTGGATGGGCCAAAAACAGAGAACATTATTATAGGATGAATCACATTATTACTGGATGGGCCAAAAACAGAGAACATTATTATAGGATGAATCACATTATTACTGGATGGGCCAAAAACAGAGAACATTATTATAGGATGAATCACATTATTACTGGATGGGCCAAAAACAGAGAACATTATTATAGGATGAATCACATTATTACTGGATGGGCCAAAGACAGAGAACATTATTATAGGATGAATCACATTATTACTGGAGGGGCCAAAGAAAGAGAACATTATTATAGGATGAATCACATTATTACTGGATGGGCCAAAGACAGAGAACATTTTTATAGGATGAATCACATTATTACTGGATGGGCCAAAAACAGAGAACATTATTATAGCATGAATCACTTTATTACTGGATGGGCCAAAAACAGAGAACATTATTATAGGATGAATCACATTATTACTGGATGGGCCAAAAACAGAGAACATTATTATAGGATGAATCACATTATTACTGGATGGGCCAAAAGCAGAGAACATTATTATAGGATGAATCACATTATTACTGGATGGGCCAAAAACAGAGAACATTATTATAGGATGAATCACATTATTACTGGATGGGCCAAAACAGAGAACATTATCATAGGATGAATCACATTTTTACTGGATGGGCAAAAGCAGAGGACATTATTATAGGATGAATCACATTATTACAAGATGGGCCAAAAACAGAGAACATTATTATAGGATGAATCACATTATTACTGGATGGGCCAAAGCAGAGGACCTTATTATAAGATGAATCACATTATTACTGGATGGGCCAAAAACAGAGAACATTATTATAGGATGAATCACATTATTACTGGATGGGCCAAAATCAGAGAACATTATTATAGAATGAATCACATTATTACTAGATGGGCAAAAACAGAGAACATTATTATAGGATGAATCACATTATTACTGGATGGGCCAAACCAGAGGACATTATTATAGGATTAATCAAAATATTGCTAGATGGGCCAAAAACAGAGAACATTATTATAGAATGAATAACATTATTACTAGATGGGCCAAAACAGAGAACATTATTATTGGATGAATCACATTATTACTGGATGGGCCAAAAACAGAGTACATTATTATAGGATGAATCACATTATTACTGGATGGGCCAAAACCAGAGTACATTATTATAGGATGAATCACATTATTACTGGATGGGCCAAAGCAGAGGACATTTTTATAAGATGAATCACATTATTACTGGATGGGCCAAAAACAGAGAACATTATTATAGGATGAATCACATTATTACTGGATGGGCCAAAAACAGAGAACATTATTATAGGATGAATCACATTATTACTAGATGGGCAAAAACAGAGAACATTATTATAGGATGAATCACATTATTACTGGATGGGCCAAACCAGAGGACATTATTATAGGATTAATCAAAATATTGCTAGATAGGCCAAAAACAGAGAACATTATTATAGAATGAATAACATTATTACTGGATGGGCCAAAACAGAGAACATTATTATAGGATGAATCACATTATTACTGGATGGGCCAAAAACAGAGTACATTATTATAGGATGAATCACATTATTACTGGATGGGCCAAAACCAGAGTACATTATTATAGGATGAATCACATTATTACTGGATGGGCCAAAGGCAGAGAACATTATTATAGGATGAATCACATTATTACTGGATGGGCCAAAAACAGAGTACATTATTATAGGATGAATCACATTATTACTAGATGGGCCAAAACCAGAGAACATTATTATAGGATGAATCACATTATTATTGGATGGGCCAAAAACAGAGTACATTATTATAGGATGAATCACATTATTACTTGACGGGCCAAAGACAGAGAACATTATTATAGGATGAATTACATTATTACTGGATGGGCCAAAGACAGAGAACATTATTATAGGATGAATCACATTTTTACTGGATGGGCGAAAGACAGAGAACATTATTATAGGATGAATCACATTATTACTGGATGGGCCAAAAACAGAGAACATTATTATAGCATGAATCACATTATTACTGGATGGGCCAAAAACTGAGAACATTATTATAGGATGAATCACATTATTATTGGATGGGCCAAAAACAGAGTACATTATTATAGGATGAATCACATTATTACTGGATGGGCCAAAACCAGAGTACATTATTATAGGATGGATCACATTATTACTGGATGGGCCAAAAACAGAGTACATTATTATAGGATGAATCACATTATTACTAGATGGGCCAAAACCAGAGAACATTATTATAGGATGAATAACATTATTACTGGATGGGCCAAAGACAGAGAACATTATTATAGGATGAATCACAATATTATTGGATGGGCCAAAAACAGAAAACATTATTATAGCATGAATCACATTATTACTGGATGGGCCAAAAACAGAGAACATTATTATAGGATGAATCACATTATTACTGGATCGGCCAAAAACAGAGTAAATTATTATAGGATGAATCACATTATTACTGGATGGGCCAAAACCAGAGAACATTATTATAGGATGAATCACATTATTACTGGATGGGCCAAAGACAGAGAACATTATTATAGGATTAATCACATTATTACTGGATGGGCCAAAAACAGAGAACATTATTATAGGATGAATCACATTATATCTAGATGGGCCAAAACCATAGAACATTATTAAAGGATGAATGACATTATTTCTGGATGGGCCAAAAACAGAGTACATTATTATAGGATGAATGACATTATTACTGGATGGGCCAAAGGCAGAGAACATTATTATAGGATGAATCACATTATTACTGGATGGGCCAAAAACAGAGTACATTATTATAGGATGAATCACATTATTACTAGATGGGCTAAAACCAGAGAACATTATTATAGGATGAATCACATTATTATTGGATGGGCCAAAAACAGAGTACATTATTATAGGATGAATCACATTATTACTTGACGGGCCAAAGACAGAGAACATTATTATAGGATGAATTACATTATTACTGGATGGGCCAAAGACAGAGAACATTATTATAGGATGAATCACATTATTACTGGATGGGCCAAAGACAGAGAACATTATTATAGGATGAATCACATTATTACTGGATGGGCCAAAAACAGAGAACATTATTATAGCATGAATCACATTATTACTGGATGGGCCAAAAACTGAGAACATTATTATAGGATGAATCACATTATTATTGGATGGGCCAAAAACAGAGTACATTATTATAGGATGAATCACATTATTACTGGATGGGCCAAAACCAGAGTACATTATTATAGGATGAATCACATTATTACTGGATGGGCCAAAGGTAGAGAACATTATTATAGGATGAATCACATTATTACTGGATGGGCCAAAAACAGAGTACATTATTATAGGATGAATCACATTATTACTAGATGGGCCAAAACCAGAGAACATTATTATAGGATGAATCACATTATTACTGGATGGGCCAAAGACAGAGAACATTATTATAGGATGAATCACAATATTATTGGATGGGCCAAAAACAGAGAACATTATTATAGCATGAATCACATTATTACTGGATGGGCCAAAAACAGAGAAAATTATTATAGGATGAATCACATTATTACTGGATGGGCCAAAAACAGAGTAAATTATTATAGGATGAATCACATGATTACTGGATGGGCCAAAACCAGAGAACATTATTATAGGATGAATCACATTATTACTGGATGGGCCAAAGACAGAGAACATTATTATAGGATTAATCACATTATTACTGGATGGGCCAAAAACAGAGAACATTATTATAGGATGAATCACATTATATCTAGATGGGCCAAAACCATAGAACATTATTAAAGGATGAATGACATTATTTCTGGATGGGCCAAAAACAGAGAACATTATTATAGGATGAATCACATTATTACTGGATGGGCCAAAGCTGAGGACATTATTATAGGATGAATCACATTATTACTAGATGGGCGAAAATCAGAGAACATTATTATAGGATGAATTACATTATTACTGGATGGGCCAAAAACAGAGAACATTATTATAGGATGAATCACATTATTACTGGAAGGGCCAAAACAGAGAACATTATTATAGGATGAATCACATTATTACTGGATGGGCCAAAGCATAGGACATTATTGTAGGATGAATCACATTATTACTGGATGGGCCAAAAACAGAGAACATTATTATAGGATGAATCACATTATTACTGGATGTGCCAAAGCAGAGGACATTATTATAGGATGAATCACATTATTACTAGATGGGCCAAAAACAGGGGACATTATTATAGGATGAATCACATTATAACTGGATGGGCCAAAGCAGAGGACATTATTATAGGATGAATCACATTATTACTGGATGGTCAAAAAACAGAGAACATTATTATAGGATGAATCACATTATTAATGGATGGGCCAAAAACAGAGATCATTATTATAGGATGAATCACATTATTACTGGATGGGCCAAAGCAGAGGATATTATTATAGGATGAATCACATTATTACTAGATGGGCCAAAAACAGAGAACATTATTTTAAGATGAATCACACTATTACTGTTGAGCCAAAGGAGAGGATATTATTATAGGATGAATCACATTATTACTGGATGGGCCAAAAACAGAGAACATTATTATAGGAAGAATAACATTATTACTGGATGGGCCAAAACAGAGAACATTATTATAGGATGAATCACATTATTACTGGATGGGCCAAAGCAGAGGACATTATAGTAGGATGAATCACATTATTACTGGATGGGCCAAAAACAGAGAACATTATTATAGGATAAATCACATTATTACTGGATGGGCCAAAACCAGAGAACATTATTACAGGATGAATCACATGATTACTTGACGGGCCAAAGACAGATAACATTATTATAGGATGAATTACATTATTACTGGATGGGCCAAAGACAGGGAACATTATTTTAGGATGAATCACATTATTACTGGATGGGCCAAAGACAGAGAACATTATTATAGGATGAATCACATTATTACTGGATGGGCCAAAACCAGAGTACATTATTATAGGATGAATCACATTATTACTGGATTTGCCAAAGGCAGAGAACATTATTATAGGATGAATCACATTATTACTGGATGGGCCAAAACCAGAGTACATTATTATAGGATGAATCACATTATTACTGGATGGGCCAAAAACAGAGAACATTATTATAGGATGAATCACATTATATCTAGATGGGCCAAAACCAGAGAACATTATTATAGGATGAATTACATTATTACTGGATGGGCCAAAAACAGAGAACATTATTATAGATGAATCACATTATTACTGGAAGGGCCAAAACAGAGAACATTATTATAGGATGAATCACATTATTACTGGATGGGCCAAAGCATAGGACATTATTGTAGGATGAATCACATTATTACTGGATGGGCCAAAAACAGAGAACATTATTATAGGATGAATCACATTATTACTGGATGTGCCAAAGCAGAGGACATTATTATAGGATGAATCACATTATTACTAGATGGGCCAAAAACAGGGGACATTATTATAGGATGAATCACATTATAACTGGATGGGCCAAAGCAGAGGACATTATTATAGGATGAATCACATTATTACTGGATGGTCAAAAAACAGAGAACATTATTATAGGATGAATCAGCAGAGGACATTATTATAGGATGAATCACATTATTACTGGATGGTCAAAAAACAGAGAACATTATTATAGGATGAATCACATTATTAATGGATGGGCCAAAAACAGAGATCATTATTATAGGATGAATCACATTATTACTGGATGGGCCAAAGCAGAGGATATTATTATAGGATGAATCACATTATTACTAGATGGGCCAAAAACAGAGAACATTATTTTAAGATGAATCACATTATTACTGTTGAGCCAAAGGAGAGGACATTATTATAGGATGAATCACATTATTACTGGATGGGCCAAAAACAGAGAACATTATTATAGGATGAATAACATTATTACTGGATGGGCCAAAACAGAGAACATTATTATAGGATGAATCACATTATTACTGGATGGGCCAAAGCAGAGGACATTATAGTAGGATGAATCACATTATTACTGGATGGGCCAAAAACAGAGAACATTATTATAGGATAAATCACATTATTACTGGATGGGCCAAAACCAGAGAACATTATTACAGGATGAATCACATGATTACTTGACGGGCCAAAGACAGAGAACATTATTATAGGATGAATTACATTATTACTGGATGGGCCAAAGACAGGGAACATTATTTTAGGATGAATCACATTATTACTGGATGGGCCAAAGACAGAGAACATTATTATAGGATGAATCACATTATTACTGGATGGGCCAAAACCAGAGTACATTATTATAGGATGAATCACATTATTACTGGATTGGCCAAAGGCAGAGAACATTATTATAGGATGAATCACATTATTACTGGATGGGCCAAAACCAGAGTACATTATTATAGGATGAATCACATTATTACTGGATGGGCCAAAGACAGAGAACATTATTATAGGATTAATCACATTATTACTGGATGGGCCAAAAACAGAGAACATTATTATAGGATGAATCACATTATATCTAGATGGGCCAAAACCAGAGAACATTAATATAGGATGAATGACATTATTTCTGGATGGGCCAAAAACAGAGAACATTATTATTGGATGAATCACATTATTACTGGATGGGCCAAAGCTGAGGACATTATTATAGGATGAATCACATTATTACTAGATGGGCCAAAATCAGAGAACATTATTATAGGATGAATTACATTATTACTGGATGGGCCAAAAACAGAGAACATTACTATAGGACGAATCACATTATTACTGGATGGGCCAAAACAGAGTACATTATTATAGGATGAATCACATTATTACTGGATGGGCCAAAGCATAGGACATTATTGTAGGATGAATCACATTATTACTGGATGGGCCAAAAACAGAGAACATTATTATAGGATGAATCACATTATTACTGGATGGGCCAAAGCAGAGGACATTATTATAGGATGAATCACACTATTACTAGATGGGCCAAAAACAGGGGACATTATTATAGGATGAATCACATTATTACTGGATGGGCGAAAGCAGAGGACATTATTATAGGATGAATCACATTATTACTGGATGGTCAAAAAACAGAGAACATTATTTTAGGATGTATCACATTATTAATGGATGGGCCAAAAACAGAGATCATTATTATATAATGAATCACATTATTACTGGATGGGCCAAAGCAGAGGACATTATTATAGGATGAATCACATTATTACTTGATGGGCCAAAAACAGTGAACATTATTAAAGGATGAATCATAATATTACTAGATGGGCCAAAACAGAGAACATTATTATAGGATGAATCACATTATTACTGGATGGGCCAAAGCAGAGGACATTATTATAAGATGAATCACATTATTGCTGGATGGACCTAAAACAGAGAACATTATTATAGGATGAATCACATTATTGCTGGATGGACCTTAAACAGAGAACATTATTATAGGATGAATCACATTATTACTGGATGGGCCAAAGCAGAGGACATTATTATAGGATGAATCACATTATTACTTGATGGGCCAAAAACAGAGGACATTATTATACGATGAATCACATTATTACTGGATGGGCCAAAAATACAGAACATTATGATAGGATGAATCACATTATTACTGAATGGGCCAGAAACAGAGAACATTATTATTGGATGAATCACATTATTACTGGATGGGCCAAAAATAGAGAACATTATTATAGGATGAATCACGTTATTATTGGATGGGCCAAAGACAGAGAACATTATTACAGGATGAATCACATTATTACTTGACGGGCCAAAAACAGAGAACATTATTATAGGATGAATTACATTATTACTGGATGGGCCAAAGACAGGGAACATTATTTTAGGATGAATCACATTATTACTGGATGGGCTAAAGACAGAGAACATTATTATAGGATGAATCACATTATTACTGGATGGGCCAAAAATACAAAACATTATTATAGGATGAATCACATTATTACTGGATGGGCCAGAAACAGAGAATATTATTATTGGATGAATCACATTATTACTGGATGGGCCAAAAACAGAGAACATTATTATAGGATGAATCACATTATTACTGGATGGGCCAAAGACAGAGAACATTATTATAGGATGAATCACATTATTACTGGATGGGCCAAAGACAGAGAACATTGTTATAGGATGAATCACATTATTACTGGATGGGCCAAAGCTGAGGACATTATTATAGGATGAATCACATTATTACTGGATGGGCCAAAAACAGAGAACATTATTATAGCATGAATCACATTATTACTGGATGGGCCAAAAACAGAGAACATTATTATAGGATGAATCACATTATTACTGGATGGGCCAAAAACAGAGAACATTTTTATAGGATGAATCACATTATTGCTGGATGGGCCAAAGACAGAGAACATTATAGGATGAATAAATTATTACTGGATGGGCCAAAGCAGGGGACATTATTATAGGATGAATCAAATTATTACTAGATGGGCCAAAAACAGAGAACATTATTATAGGATGAATCACATTATTACTGGATGGGCAAAAAACAGAGAACATTATTATAGGATGAATCACATTATTATTGGATGGGCCAAAGACAGAGAACATTATTATAGGATGAATCACATTATTACTGGATGGGCCAAAGCTGAGGACATTATTATAGGATGAATCACATTATTACTAGATGGGCCAAAATCAGAGAACATTATTATAGGATGAATTACATTATTACTGGATGGGCCAAAAACAGAGAACATTATTATAGGATGAATCACATTATTACTGGAAAGGCCAATACAGAGAACATTATTATAGGATGAATCACATTATTACTGGATGGGCCAAAGCATAGGACATTATTGTAGGATGAATCACATTATTACTGGATGGGCCAAAAACAGAGAACATTATTATAGGATGAATCACATTATTACTGGATGGGCCAAAGCAGAGGACATTATTATAGGATGAATCACATTATTACTAGATGGGCCAAAAACAGGGGACATTATTATAGGATGAATCACATTATTACTGGATGGGCCAAAGCAGAGGACATTATTATAGGATGAATCACATTATTACTGGATGGTCAAAAAACAGAGAACATTATTATAGGATGAATCACATTATTAATGGATGGGCCAAAAACAGAGATCATTATTATAGGATGAATCACATTATTACTGGATGGGCCAAAGCAGAGGATATTATTATAGGATGAATCACATTATTACTAGATGGGCCAAAAACAGAGAACATTATTTTAAGATGAATCACATTATTACTGTTAAGCCAAAGGAGAGGACATTATTATAGGATGAATCACATTATTACTGGATGGGCCAAAAACAGAGAACATTATTATAGGATGAATAACATTATTACTGGATGGGCCAAAACAGAGAACATTATTATAGGATGAATCACATTATTACTGGATGGGCCAAAGCAGAGGACATTATAGTAGGATGAATCACATTATTACTGGATGGGCCAAAAACAGAGAACATTATTATAGGATAAATCACATTATTACTGGATGGGCCAAAACCAGAGAACATTATTACAGGATGAATCACATTATTACTTGACGGGCCAAAGACAGAGAACATTATTATAGGATGAATTACATTATTACTGGATGGGCCAAAGACAGGGAACATTATTTTAGGATGAATCACATTATTACTGGATGGGCCAAAGACAGAGAACATTATTATAGGATGAATCACATTATTACTGGATGGGCCAAAACCAGAGTACATTATTATAGGATGAATCATATTATTACTGGATTGGCCAAAGGCAGAGAACATTATTATAGGATGAATCACATTATTACTGGATGGGCCAAAAACAGGGTACATTATTATAGGATGAATCACATTATTACTAGATGGGCCAAAACCAGAGAACATTATTATAGGATGAATCACATTATTACTGGATGGGCCAAAGACAGAGAACATTATTATAGGATGAATCACATTATTATTGGATGGGCCAAAAACAGAGAACATTATTATAGCATGAATCACATTATTACTGGATGGGCCAAAAGCAGAGAACATTATTATAGGATGAATCACATTATTACTGGATGGGCCAAAAACAGAGTACATTATTATAGGATGAATCACATTATTACTGGATGGGCCAAAACCAGAGAACATTATTATAGGATGAATCACATTATTACTGGATGGGCCAAAGACAGAGAACATTATTATAGGATTAATCACATTATTACTGGATTGGCCAAAAACAGAGAACATTATTATAGGATGAATCACATTATATCTAGATGGGCCAAAACCAGAGAACATTAATATAGGATGAATGACATTATTTCTGGATGGGCCAAAAACAGAGAACATTATTATAGGATGAATCACATTATTACTGGATGGGCCAAAGCTGAGGACATTAGTATAGGATGAATCACATTATTACTAGATGGGCCAAAATCAGAGAACATTATTATAGGATGAATTACATTATTACTGGATGGGCCAAAAACAGAGAACATTACTATAGGACGAATCACATTATTACTGGATGGGCCAAAACAGAGTACATTATTATAGGATGAATCACATTATTACTGGATGGGCCAAAGCATAGGACATTATTGTAGGATGAATCACATTATTACTGGATGGTCCAAAAACAGAGAACATTATTATAGGATGAATCACATTATTACTGGATGGGCCAAAGCAGAGGACATTATTATAGGATGAATCACACTATTACTAGATGGGCCAAAAACAGGGGAAATTATTATAGGATGAATCACATTATTACTGAATGGGCCAAAGCAGAGGACATTATTATAGGATGAATCACATTATTACTGGATGGTCAAAAAACAGAGAACATTATTTTAGGATGAATCACATTATTAATGGATGGGCCAAAAACAGAGATCATTATTATAGGATGAATCACATTATTACTGGATGGGCCAAAGCAGAGGACATTATTATAGGATGAATCACATTATTACTTGATGGGCCAAAAACCGAGAACATCATTATAGGATGAATCATAATATTACTAGATGGGCCAAAACAGAGAACATTATTATAGGATGAATCACATTATTACTGGATGGGCCAAAGCAGAGGACATTATTATAATATGAATCACATTATTGCTGGATGGACCTAAAACAGAGAACATTATTATAGGATGAATCACATTATTGCTGGATGGACCTAAAACAGAGAACATTATTATAGGATGAATCACATTATTACTGGATGGGCCAAAGCAGAGGACATTATTATAGGATGAATCACATTATTACTTGATGGGCCAAAAACAGAGGACATTATTATACGATGAATCACATTATTACTGGATGGGCCAAAAATACAGAACATTATTATACGATGAATCACATTATTACTGGATGGGCCAGAAACAGAGAACATTATTATTGGATGAATCACATTATTACTGGATGGGCCAAAAACAGAGAACATTATTATAGGATGAATCACATTATTACTGGATGGGCCAAAGACAGAGAACATTATTACAGGATGAATCACATTATTACTTGACGGGCCAAAGACAGAGAACATTATAGGATGAATAAATTATTACTGGATGGGCCAAAGCAGGGGACATTATTATAGGATGAATCAAATTATTACTAGATGGGCCAAAAACAGAGAACATTATTATAGGATGAATCACATTATTACTGGATGGGCAAAAAACAGAGAACATTAATATAGGATGAATCACATTATTACTGGATGAGCCAAAACAGAGAACATTATTATAATATGAATCACATTATTACTGGATGAGCCAAAACCAGAGAACATTATTATAGGATGAATCACATTATTATTGGATGGGCCAAAGACAGAGAACATTATTATAGGATGAATCACATTATTACTGGATGGGCCAAAGCATAGGACATTATTGTAGGATGAATCACATTATTACTGGATGGGCCAAAAACAGAGAACATTATTATAGGATGAATCACATTATTACTGGATGGGCCAAAGCAGAGGACATTATTATAGGATGAATCACATTATTACTAGATGGGCCAAAAACAGGGGACATTATTATAGGATGAATCACATTATTACTGGATGGGCCAAAGCAGAGGACATTATTATAGGATGAATCACATTATTACTGGATGGTCAAAAAACAGAGAACATTATTATAGGATGAATCACATTATTAATGGATTTGCCAAAAACAGAGATCATTATTATAGGATGAATCACATTATTACTGGATGGGCCAAAGCAGAGGATATTATTATAGGATGAATCACATTATTACTAGATGGGCCAAAAACAGAGAACATTATTTTAAGATGAATCACATTATTACTGTTAAGCCAAAGGAGAGGACATTATTATAGGATGAATCACATTATTACTGGATGGGCCAAAAACAGAGAACATTATTATAGGATGAATAATATTATTACTGGATGGGCCAAAACAGAGAACATTATTATAGGATGAATCACATTATTACTGGATGGGCCAAAGCAGAGGACATTATAGTAGGATGAATCACATTATTACTGGATGGGCCAAAAACAGAAAACATTATTATAGGATAAATCACATTATTACTGGATGGGTCAAAACCAGAGAACATTATTACAGGATGAATCACATTATTACTTGACGGACCAAAGACAGAGAACATTATTATAGGATGAATTACATTATTACTGGATGGGCCAAAGACAGGGAACATTATTTTAGGATGAATCACATTATTACTGGATGGGCCAAAGACAGAGAACATTATTATAGGATGAATCACATTATTACTGGATGGGCCAAAACCAGAGTACATTATTATAGGATGAATAATATTATTACTGGATTGGCCAAAGGCAGAGAACATTATTATAGGATGAATCACATTATTACTGGATGGGCCAAAAATAGGGTACATTATTATAGGATGAATCACATTATTACTAGATGGGCCAAAACCAGAGAACATTATTATAGGATGAATCACATTATTACTGGATGGGCCAAAGACAGAGAACATTATTATAGGATGAATCACATTATTATTGGATGGGCCAAAAACAGAGAACATTATTATAGCATGAATCACATTATTACTGGATGGGCCAAAAACAGAGAACATTATTATAGGATGAATCACATTATTACTGGATGGGCCAAAAACAGAGTACATTATTATAGGATGAATCACATTATTACTGGATGGGCCAAAACCAGAGAACATTATTATAGGATGAATCACATTATTACTGGATGGGCCAAAGACAGAGAACATTATTATAGGATTAATCACATTATTACTGGATTGGCCAAAAACAGAGAACATTATTATAGGATGAATCACATTATATCTAGATGGGCCAAAACCAGAGAACATTAATATAGGATGAATGACATTATTTCTGGATGGGCCAAAAACAGAGAACATTATTATAGGATGAATCACATTATTACTGGATGGGCCAAAGCTGAGGACATTATTATAGGATGAATCACATTATTACTAGATGGGCCAAAATCAGAGAACATTATTATAGGATGAATTACATTATTACTGGATGGGCCAAAAACAGAGAACATTACTATAGGACGAATCACATTATTACTGGATGGGCCAAAACAGAGTACATTATTATAGGATGAATCACATTATTACTGGATGGGCCAAAGCATAGGACATTATTGTAGGATGAATCACATTATTACTGGATGGGCCAAAAACAGAGAACATTATTATAGGATGAATCACATTATTACTGGATGGGCCAAAGCAGAGGAATTTATTATAGGATGAATCACACTAATACTAGATGGGCCAAAAACAGGGGAAATTATTATAGGATGAATCACATTATTACTGGATGGGCCAAAGCAGAGGACATTATTATAGGATGAATCACATTATTACTGGATGGTCAAAAAACAGAGAACATTATTTTAGGATGAATCACATTATTAATGGATGGGCCAAAAACAGAGATCATTATTATAGGATGAATCACATTATTACTGGATGGGCCAAAGCAGAGGACATTATTATAGGATGAATCACATTATTACTTGATGGGCCAAAAACAGAGAACATTATTATAGGATGAATCATAATATTACTAGATGGGCCAAAACAGAGAACATTATTATAGGATGAATCACCTTATTACTGGATGGGCCAAAGCAGAGGACATTATTATAAGATGAATCACATTATTGCTGGATGGACCTAAAACAGAGAACATTATTATAGGATGAATCACATTATTGCTGGATGGACCTAAAACAGAGAACATTATTATAGGATGAATCACATTATTACTGGATGGGCCAAAGCAGAGGACATTATTATAGGATGAATCACATTATTACTTGATGGGCCAAAAACAGAGGACATTATTATACGATGAATCACATTATTACTGGATGGGCCAAAAATACAGAACATTATTATAGGATGAATCACATTATTACTGGATGGGCCAGAAACAGAGAACATTATTATTGGATGAATCACATTATTACAGGATGGGCCAAAAACAGAGAACATTATTATAGGATGAATCACATTATTACTGGATGGGCCAAAGACAGAGAACATTATTACAGGATGAATCACATTATTACTTGACGGGCCAAAGACAGAGAACATTATTATAGGATGAATCACATTATTACTGGATGGGCCAAAGCAGAGGACATTATTATAAGATGAATCACATTATTGCTGGATGGACCTAAAACAGAGAACATTATTATAGGATGAATCACATTATTGCTGGATGGACCTAAAACAGAGAACATTATTATAGGATGAATCACATTATTACTGGATGGGCCAAAGCAGAGGACATTATTATAGGATGAATCACATTATTACTTGATGGGCCAAAAACAGAGGACATTATTATACGATGAATCACATTATTACTGGATGGGCCAAAAATACAGAACATTATTATACGATGAATCACATTATTACTGGATGGGCCAGAAACAGAGAACATTATTATTGGATGAATCACATTATTACTGGATGGGCCAAAAACAGAGAACATTATTATAGGATGAATCACATTATTACTGGATGGGCCAAAGACAGAGAACATTATTACAGGATGAATCACATTATTACTTGACGGGCCAAAGACAGAGAACATTATAGGATGAATAAATTATTACTGGATGGGCCAAAGCAGGGGACATTATTATAGGATGAATCAAATTATTACTAGATGGGCCAAAAACAGAGAACATTATTATAGGATGAATCACATTATTACTGGATGGGCAAAAAACAGAGAACATTAATATAGGATGAATCACATTATTACTGGATGAGCCAAAACAGAGAACATTATTATAATATGAATCACATTATTACTGGATGAGCCAAAACCAGAGAACATTATTATAGGATGAATCACATTATTATTGGATGGGCCAAAGACAGAGAACATTATTATAGGATGAATCACATTATTACTGGATGGGCCAAAGCATAGGACATTATTGTAGGATGAATCACATTATTACTGGATGGGCCAAAAACAGAGAACATTATTATAGGATGAATCACATTATTACTGGATGGGCCAAAGCAGAGGACATTATTATAGGATGAATCACATTATTACTAGATGGGCCAAAAACAGGGGACATTATTATAGGATGAATCACATTATTACTGGATGGGCCAAAGCAGAGGACATTATTATAGGATGAATCACATTATTACTGGATGGTCAAAAAACAGAGAACATTATTATAGGATGAATCACATTATTAATGGATTTGCCAAAAACAGAGATCATTATTATAGGATGAATCACATTATTACTGGATGGGCCAAAGCAGAGGATATTATTATAGGATGAATCACATTATTACTAGATGGGCCAAAAACAGAGAACATTATTTTAAGATGAATCACATTATTACTGTTAAGCCAAAGGAGAGGACATTATTATAGGATGAATCACATTATTACTGGATGGGCCAAAAACAGAGAACATTATTATAGGATGAATAATATTATTACTGGATGGGCCAAAACAGAGAACATTATTATAGGATGAATCACATTATTACTGGATGGGCCAAAGCAGAGGACATTATAGTAGGATGAATCACATTATTACTGGATGGGCCAAAAACAGAAAACATTATTATAGGATAAATCACATTATTACTGGATGGGTCAAAACCAGAGAACATTATTACAGGATGAATCACATTATTACTTGACGGACCAAAGACAGAGAACATTATTATAGGATGAATTACATTATTACTGGATGGGCCAAAGACAGGGAACATTATTTTAGGATGAATCACATTATTACTGGATGGGCCAAAGACAGAGAACATTATTATAGGATGAATCACATTATTACTGGATGGGCCAAAACCAGAGTACATTATTATAGGATGAATAATATTATTACTGGATTGGCCAAAGGCAGAGAACATTATTATAGGATGAATCACATTATTACTGGATGGGCCAAAAATAGGGTACATTATTATAGGATGAATCACATTATTACTAGATGGGCCAAAACCAGAGAACATTATTATAGGATGAATCACATTATTACTGGATGGGCCAAAGACAGAGAACATTATTATAGGATGAATCACATTATTATTGGATGGGCCAAAAACAGAGAACATTATTATAGCATGAATCACATTATTACTGGATGGGCCAAAAACAGAGAACATTATTATAGGATGAATCACATTATTACTGGATGGGCCAAAAACAGAGTACATTATTATAGGATGAATCACATTATTACTGGATGGGCCAAAACCAGAGAACATTATTATAGGATGAATCACATTATTACTGGATGGGCCAAAGACAGAGAACATTATTATAGGATTAATCACATTATTACTGGATTGGCCAAAAACAGAGAACATTATTATAGGATGAATCACATTATATCTAGATGGGCCAAAACCAGAGAACATTAATATAGGATGAATGACATTATTTCTGGATGGGCCAAAAACAGAGAACATTATTATAGGATGAATCACATTATTACTGGATGGGCCAAAGCTGAGGACATTATTATAGGATGAATCACATTATTACTAGATGGGCCAAAATCAGAGAACATTATTATAGGATGAATTACATTATTACTGGATGGGCCAAAAACAGAGAACATTACTATAGGACGAATCACATTATTACTGGATGGGCCAAAACAGAGTACATTATTATAGGATGAATCACATTATTACTGGATGGGCCAAAGCATAGGACATTATTGTAGGATGAATCACATTATTACTGGATGGGCCAAAAACAGAGAACATTATTATAGGATGAATCACATTATTACTGGATGGGCCAAAGCAGAGGAATTTATTATAGGATGAATCACACTAATACTAGATGGGCCAAAAACAGGGGAAATTATTATAGGATGAATCACATTATTACTGGATGGGCCAAAGCAGAGGACATTATTATAGGATGAATCACATTATTACTGGATGGTCAAAAAACAGAGAACATTATTTTAGGATGAATCACATTATTAATGGATGGGCCAAAAACAGAGATCATTATTATAGGATGAATCACATTATTACTGGATGGGCCAAAGCAGAGGACATTATTATAGGATGAATCACATTATTACTTGATGGGCCAAAAACAGAGAACATTATTATAGGATGAATCATAATATTACTAGATGGGCCAAAACAGAGAACATTATTATAGGATGAATCACCTTATTACTGGATGGGCCAAAGCAGAGGACATTATTATAAGATGAATCACATTATTGCTGGATGGACCTAAAACAGAGAACATTATTATAGGATGAATCACATTATTGCTGGATGGACCTAAAACAGAGAACATTATTATAGGATGAATCACATTATTACTGGATGGGCCAAAGCAGAGGACATTATTATAGGATGAATCACATTATTACTTGATGGGCCAAAAACAGAGGACATTATTATACGATGAATCACATTATTACTGGATGGGCCAAAAATACAGAACATTATTATAGGATGAATCACATTATTACTGGATGGGCCAGAAACAGAGAACATTATTATTGGATGAATCACATTATTACAGGATGGGCCAAAAACAGAGAACATTATTATAGGATGAATCACATTATTACTGGATGGGCCAAAGACAGAGAACATTATTACAGGATGAATCACATTATTACTTGACGGGCCAAAGACAGAGAACATTATTATAGGATGAATTACATTATTACTGGATGGGCCAAAGACAGGGAACATTATTTTAGGATGAATCACATTATTACTGGATGGGCCAAAGACAGAGAACATTATTATAGGATGAATCACATTATTACTGGATGGGCCAAAGACAGAGAACATTATTACAGGATGAATCACATTATTACTGGATGGGCCAGAAAAAGAGAACAGTATTATTGGATGAATCACATTATTACTGGATGGGCCAAAAACAGAGAACATTATTATAGGATGAATCACATTATTACTGGATGGGCCAAAGACAGAGAACATTATTATAGGATGAATCACATTATTACTGGATGGGCCAAAGACAGAGAACATTATTATAGGATGAATCACATTATTACTGGATGGGCCAAAGCTGAGGACATTATTATAGGATGAATCACATTATTACTGGATGGACCAAAAACAGAGAACATTATTATAGCATGAATCACATTATTACTGGATGGGCCAAAAACAGAGAACATTATTATAGGATGAATCACATTATTACTGGATGGGCCAAAAACAGAGAACATTATTATAGGATGAATCACATTATTACTGGATGGGCCAAAAACAGAGAACATTTTTATAGGATGAATCACATTATTGCTGGATGGGCCAAAGACAGAGAACATTATAGGATGAATAAATTATTACTGGATGGGCCAAAGCAGGGGACATTATTATAGGATGAATCACATTATTACTAGATGGGCCAAAAACAGAGAACATTATTATAGGATGAATCACATTATTACTGGATGGGCAAAAAACAGAGAACATTAATATAGGATGAATCACATTATTACTGGATGAGCCAAAACAGAGAACATTATTATAGGATGAATCACATTATTACTGGATGAGCCAAAACCAGAGAACATTATTATAGGATGAATCACATTATTATTGGATGGGCCAAAGACAGAGAACATTATGATAGGATGAATCACATTATTACTGGATGGGCGAAAGACAGATAACATTATTATAGGATGAATCACATTATTACTGGATGGGCCAAAGACCGAGAACATTATTATAGAATGAATCACAATATTACTGGATGGGCCAAAAACAGAGAGCTTTATTATAGCATGAATCACATTATTACTGGATGGGCCAAAAACAGAGAACATTATTATAGGATGAATCACATTATTACTGGATGGGCCAAAAACAGAGAACATTATTATAGGATGAATCACATTATTACTGGATGGGTCAAAACCAGAGAACATTATTATAGGATGAATCACATTATTACTGGATCGGCCAAAGACAGAGAACATTATTATAGGATTAATCACATTATTACTGGATGGGCCAAAAACAGAGAACATTATTATAGGATGAATCACATTATTACTAGATGGGCCAAAACCAGAGAACATTATTATAGGATGAATCACATTATTACTGGATGGGCCAATACAGAGAACATTATTATAGGATGAATCACATTATTACTGGATGGGCCAAAGCAGAGGACATTATTGTAGGATGAATCACATTATTACTGGATGGGCCAAAAACAGAGAACATTATTATAGGATGAATCACATTATTACTGGATTGGCCAAAACCAGAGAACATTATTATAGGATGAATCACATTATTACTGGATGGGCCAAAGCAGAGGACATTATTATAGGATGAATCACATTATTACTGGATGGTCAAAAAACAGAGAACATTATTTTAGGATGAATCACATTATTAATGGATGGGCCAAAAACAGAGATCATTATTATAGGATGAATCACATTATTACTGGATGGGCCAAAGCAGAGGACATTATTATAGGATGAATCACATTATTACTTGATGGGCCAAAAACAGAGAACATTATTATAGGATGAATCATAATATTACTAGATGGGCCAAAACAGAGAACATTATTATAGGATGAATCACCTTATTACTGGATGGGCCAAAGCAGAGGACATTATTATAAGATGAATCACATTATTGCTGGATGGACCTAAAACAGAGAACATTATTATAGGATGAATCACATTATTGCTGGATGGACCTAAAACAGAGAACATTATTATAGGATGAATCACATTATTACTGGATGGGCCAAAGCAGAGGACATTATTATAGGATGAATCACATTATTACTTGATGGGCCAAAAACAGAGGACATTATTATACGATGAATCACATTATTACTGGATGGGCCAAAAATACAGAACATTATTATAGGATGAATCACATTATTACTGGATGGGCCAGAAACAGAGAACATTATTATTGGATGAATCACATTATTACAGGATGGGCCAAAAACAGAGAACATTATTATAGGATGAATCACATTATTACTGGATGGGCCAAAGACAGAGAACATTATTACAGGATGAATCACATTATTACTTGACGGGCCAAAGACAGAGAACATTATTATAGGATGAATTACATTATTACTGGATGGGCCAAAGACAGGGAACATTATTTTAGGATGAATCACATTATTACTGGATGGGCCAAAGACAGAGAACATTATTATAGGATGAATCACATTATTACTGGATGGGCCAAAAATACAAAACATTATTATAGGATGAATCACATTATTACTGGATGGGCCAGAAAAAGAGAACAGTATTATTGGATGAATCACATTATTACTGGATGGGCCAAAAACAGAGAACATTATTATAGGATGAATCACATTATTACTGGATGGGCCAAAGACAGAGAACATTATTATAGGATGAATCACATTATTACTGGATGGGCCAAAGACAGAGAACATTATTATAGGATGAATCACATTATTACTGGATGGGCCAAAGCTGAGGACATTATTATAGGATGAATCACATTATTATTGGATGGGCCAAAAACAGAGAACATTATTATAGCATGAATCACATTATTACTGGATGGGCCAAAAACAGAGAACATTATTATAGGATGAATCACATTATTACTGGATGGGCCAAAAACAGAGAACATTATTATAGGATGAATCACATTATTACTGGATGGGCCAAAAACAGAGAACATTTTTATAGGATGAATCACATTATTGCTGGATGGGCCAAAGACAGAGAACATTATAGGATGAATAAATTATTACTGGATGGGCCAAAGCAGGGGACATTATTATAGGATGAATCACATTATTACTAGATGGGCCAAAAACAGAGAACATTATTATAGGATGAATCACATTATTACTGGATGGGCAAAAAACAGAGAACATTAATATAGGATGAATCACATTATTACTGGATGAGCCAAAACAGAGAACATTATTATAGGATGAATCACATTATTACTGGATGAGCCAAAACCAGAGAACATTATTATAGGATGAATCACATTATTATTGGATGGGCCAAAGACAGAGAACATTATGATAGGATGAATCACATTATTACTGGATGGGCGAAAGACAGATAACATTATTATAGGATGAATCACATTATTACTGGATGGGCCAAAGACCGAGAACATTATTATAGAATGAATCACAATATTACTGGATGGGCCAAAAACAGAGAGCTTTATTATAGCATGAATCACATTATTACTGGATGGGCCAAAAACAGAGAACATTATTATAGGATGAATCACATTATTACTGGATGGGCCAAAAACAGAGAACATTATTATAGGATGAATCACATTATTACTGGATGGGTCAAAACCAGAGAACATTATTATAGGATGAATCACATTATTACTGGATCGGCCAAAGACAGAGAACATTATTATAGGATTAATCACATTATTACTGGATGGGCCAAAAACAGAGAACATTATTATAGGATGAATCACATTATTACTAGATGGGCCAAAACCAGAGAACATTATTATAGGATGAATCACATTATTACTGGATGGGCCAATACAGAGAACATTATTATAGGATGAATCACATTATTACTGGATGGGCCAAAGCAGAGGACATTATTGTAGGATGAATCACATTATTACTGGATGGGCCAAAAACAGAGAACATTATTATAGGATGAATCACATTATTACTGGATTGGCCAAAACCAGAGAACATTATTATAGGATGAATCACATTATTACTGGATGGGCCAAAGACAGAGAACATTATTATATGATGAATCACATTATTACTGGATGAGCCAAAGACAGAGAACATTATTATAGGATGAATCACATTATTACTGGATGGGCCAAAGACAGAGAACATTATTATAGGATGAATCACATTATTACTGGATGGACCAAAAACAGAGAACATTATTATTGCATGAATCACATTATTACTGGATTGGCCAAAAACAGAGAACATTATTATAGGATGAATCACATTATTACTGGATGGGCCAAAAACAGAGAACATTATTATAGGATGAATCACATTATTACCGGATGGGCCAAAACCAGAGAACATTATCATAGGATGAATCACATTATTACTGGATGGGCCAAAGACAGAGAACATTATTATAGGATGAATCACATTATTACTGGATGGGCCAAAGACAGATAACATTATTATAGGATGAATCACATTATTACTGGATGGGCCAAAGACAGAGAACATTATTATAGAATGAATCACAATATTACTGGATGGGCCAAAAACATAGAGCTTTATTATAGCATGAATCACATTATTACTGGATGGGCCAAAAACAGAGAACATTATTATAGGATGAATCACATTATTACTGGATGGGCCAAAACCAGAGAACATTATTACAGGATGAATCACATTATTACTTGACGGGCCAAAGACAGAGAACATTATTATAGGATGAATTACATTATTACTGGATGGGCCAAAGACAGGGAACATTATTTTAGGATGAATCACATTATTACTGGATGGGCCAAAGTCAGAGAACATTATTATAGAATGAATCACATTATTACTGGATGGGCCAAAACCAGAGTACATTATTATAGGATAAATCACATTATTACTGGATTGGCCAAAGGCAGAGAACATTATTATAGGATGAATCACATTATTACTGGATGGGCCAAAAACAGGGTACATTATTATAGGATGAATCACATTATTACTAGATGGGCCAAAACCAGAGAACATTATTATAGGATGAATCACATTATTACTGGATGGGCCAAAGACAGAGAACATTATTATAGGATGAATCACATTATTATTGGATGGGCCAAAAACAGAGAATATTATTATAGCATGAATCACATTATTACTGGATGGGCCAAAAACAGAGAACATTATTATAGGATGAATCACATTATTACTGGATGGGCCAAAAACAGAGTACATTATTATAGGATGAATCACATTATTACTGGATGGGCCAAAACCAGAGAACATTATTATAGGATGAATCACATTATTACTGGATGGGCCAAAGACAGAGAACATTATTATAGGATTAATCACATTATTACTGGATGGGCCAAAAACAGAGAACATTATTATAGGATGAATCACATTATATCTAGATGGGCCAAAACCAGAGAACATTAATATAGGATGAATGACATTATTTCTGGATGGGCCAAAAACAGAGAACATTATTATAGGATGAATCACATTATTACTGGATGGGCCAAAGCTGAGGACATTATTATAGGATGAATCACATTATTACTAGATGGGCCAAAATCAGAGAACATTATTATAGGATGAATTACATTATTACTGGATGGGCCAAAAACAGAGAACATTATTATAGGACGAATCACATTATTACTGGATGGGCCAAAACAGAGAACATTATTATAGGATGAATCACATTATTACTAGATGGGCCAAAACCAGAGAACATTATTATAGGATGAATCACATTATTACTGGATGGGCCAAAAACAGAGAACATTATTATAGGATGAATCACATTATTACTGGATGGGCCAATACAGAGAACATTATTATAGGATGAATCACATTATTACTGGATGGGCCAAAGCAGAGGACATTATTGTAGGATGAATCACATTATTACTGGATGGATGGTCCAAAAACAGAGAACATTATTATAGGATGAATCACATTATTACTGTATGGGCCAAAACCAGAGAACATTATTATAGGATGAATCACATTATTACTGGATGGGCCAAAGACAGAGAACATTATTATATGATGAATCACATTATTACTGGATGGGCCAAAGACAGAGAACATTATTATAGGATGAATCACATTATTACTGGATGGGCCAAAGACAGAGAACATTATTATAGGATGAATCACATTATTACTGGATGGGCCAAAAACAGAGAACATTATTATTGCATGAATCACATTATTACTGGATTGGCCAAAAACAGAGAACATTATTATAGGATGAATCACATTATTACTGGATGGGCCAAAAACAGAGAACATTATTATAGGATGAATCACATTATTACTGGATGGGCCAAAACCAGAGAACATTATTATAGGATGAATCACATTATTACTGGATGGGCCAAAGACAGAGAACATTATTATAGGATGAATCACATTATTACTGGATGGGCCAAAGACAGATAACATTATTATAGGATGAATCACATTATTACTGGATGGGACAAAGACAGAGAACATTATTATAGAATGAATCACAATATTACTGGATGGGCCAACAACATAGAGCTTTATTATAGCATGAATCACATTATTACTGGATGGGCGAAAAACAGAGAACATTATTATAGGATGAATCACATTATTACTGGATGGGCCAAAACCAGAGAACATTATTACAGGATGAATCACATTATTACTTGACGGGCCAAAGACAGAGAACATTATTATAGGATGAATTACATTATTACTGGATGGGCCAAAGACAGGGAACATTATTTTAGGATGAATCACATTATTACTGGATGGGCCAAAGTCAGAGAACATTATTATAGAATGAATCACATTATTACTGGATGGGCCAAAACCAGAGTACATTATTATAGGATAAATCACATTATTACTGGATTGGCCAAAGGCAGAGAACATTATTATAGGATGAATCACATTATTACTGGATGGGCCAAAAACAGGGTACATTATTATAGGATGAATCACATTATTACTAGATGGGCCAAAACTAGAGAACATTATTATAGGATGAATCACATTATTACTGGATGGGCCAAAGACAGAGAACATTATTATAGGATGAATCACATTATTATTGGATGGGCCAAAAACAGAGAATATTATTATAGCATGAATCACATTATTACTGGATGGGCCAAAAACAGAGAACATTATTATAGGATGAATCACATTATTACTGGATGGGCCAAAAACAGAGTACATTATTATAGGATGAATCACATTATTACTGGATGGGCCAAAACCAGAGAACATTATTATAGGATGAATCACATTATTACTGGATGGGCCAAAGACAGAGAACATTATTATAGGATTAATCACATTATTACTGGATGGGCCAAAAACAGAGAACATTATTATAGGATGAATCACATTATATCTAGATGGGCCAAAACCAGAGAACATTAATATAGGATGAATGACATTATTTCTGGATGGGCCAAAAACAGAGAACATTATTATAGGATGAATCACATTATTACTGGATGGGTCAAAGCTGAGGACATTATTATAGGATGAATCACATTATTACTAGATGGGCCAAAATCAGAGAACATTATTATAGGATGAATTACATTATTACTGGATGGGCCAAAAACAGAGAACATTATTATAGGACGAATCACATTATTACTGGATGGGCCAAAACAGAGAACATTATTATAGGATGAATCACATTATTACTAGATGGGCCAAAACCAGAGAACATTATTATAGGATGAATCACATTATTACTGGATGGGCCAAAAACAGAGAACATTATTATAGGATGAATCACATTATTACTGGATGGGCCAATACAGAGAACATTATTATAGGATGAATCACATTATTACTGGATGGGCCAAAGCAGAGGACATTATTGTAGGATGAATCACATTATTACTGGATGGATGGTCCAAAAAGAGAGAACATTATTATAGGATGAATCACATTATTACTGTATGGGCCAAAACCAGAGAACATTATTATAGGATGAATCACATTATTACTGGATGGGCCAAAGACAGAGAACATTATTATATGATGAATCACATTATTACTGGATGGGCCAAAGACAGAGAACATTATTATAGGATGAATCACATTATTACTGGATGGGCCAAAGACAGAGAACATTATTATAGGATGAATCACATTATTACTGGATGGGCCAAAAACAGAGAACATTATTATTGCATGAATCACATTATTACTGGATTGGCCAAAAACAGAGAACATTATTATAGGATGAATCACATTATTACTGGATGGGCCAAAAACAGAGAACATTATTATAGGATGAATCACATTATTACTGGATGGGCCAAAACCAGAGAACATTATTATAGGATGAATCACATTATTACTGGATGGGCCAAAGACAGAGAACATTATTATAGGATGAATCACATTATTACTGGATGGGACAAAGACAGAGAACATTATTATAGAATGAATCACAATATTACTGGATGGGCCAACAACATAGAGCTTTATTATAGCATGAATCACATTATTACTGGATGGGCGAAAAACAGAGAACATTATTATAGGATGAATCACATTATTACTGGATGGGCCAAAACCAGAGAACATTATTACAGGATGAATCACATTATTACTTGACGGGCCAAAGACAGAGAACATTATTATAGGATGAATTACATTATTACTGGATGGGCCAAAGACAGGGAACATTATTTTAGGATGAATCACATTATTACTGGATGGGCCAAAGACAGAGAACATTATTATAGGATGAATCACATTATTACTGGATGGGCCAAAACCAGAGTACATTATTATAGGATGAATCACATTATTACTGGATTGGCCAAAGGCAGAGAACATTATTATAGGATGAATCACATTATTACTGGATGGGCCAAAAACAGGGTACATTATTATAGGATGAATCACATTATTACTAGATGGTCCAAAACCAGAGGACATTATTATTGGATGAATCACATTATTACTGGATGGGCCAAAGACAGAGAACATTATTATAGGATGAATCACATTATTATTGGATGGGCCAAAAACAGAGAACATTATTATAGCATGAATCACATTATTACTGGATGGGCCAAAAACAGAGAACATTATTATAGGATGAATCACATTATTACTGGATGGGCCAAAAACAGAGTACATTATTATAGGATGAATCACATTATTACTGGATGGGCCAAAACCAGAGAACATTATTATAGGATGAATCACATTATTACTGGATGGGCCAAAGACAGAGAACATTATTATAGGATTAATCACATTATTACTGGATGGGCCAAAAACAGAGAACATTATTATAGGATGAATCACATTATATCTAGATGGGCCAAAACCAGAGAACATTAATATAGGATGAATGACATTATTTCTGGATGGGCCAAAAACAGAGAACATTATTATAGGATGAATCACATTATTACTGGATGAGCCAAAGCTGAGGACATTATTATAGGATGATTCACATTATTACTAGATGGGCCAAAATCAGAGAACATTATTATAGGATGAATTACATTATTACTGGATGGGCCAAAAACAGAGAACATTATTATAGGATGAATCACATTATTACTGGATGGGCCAAAGCTGAGGACATTATTATAGTATGAATCACACTATTACTAGATGGGCAAAAAACAGGGGACATTATTATAGGATGTATTACATTATTACTGGATGGGCCAAAGCAGAGGACATTATTATAGGATGAATCACATTATTACTGGACGGTTAAAAAACAGAGAACATTATTTTAGGATGAATCACATTATTAAAGGATGGGCCAAAAACAGAGATCATTATTATAGGATGAATCACATTATTACTGGATGGGCCAAAGCAGAGGACATTATTATAGGATGAATAACATTATTACTTGATGGGCCAAAAACAGAGAACATTATTATAGGATGAATCATAATATTACTAGATGGGCCAAAACAGAGAACATTATTATAGGATGAATCACATTATTACTGGATGGGCCAAAGCAGAGGACATTATTATAAGATGAATCACATTATTGCTGGATGGACCTAAAACAGAGAACATTATTATAGGATGAATCACATTATTACTGGATGGGCCAAAGCAGAGGACATTATTATAGGATGAATCACATTATTACTTGATGGGCCAAAAACAGAGGACATTATTATAGGATGAATCACATTATTACTGGATGGGCCAAAAATACAGAACATTATTATAGGATGAATCACATTATTACTGGATGGGCCAGAAACAGAGAACATTATTATTGGATGAATCACATTATTACTGGATGGGCCAAAAACAGAGAACATTATTATAGGATGAATCACATTATTACTGGATGGGCCAAAGACAGAGAACATTATTATAGGATGAATCACATTATTACTGGATGGGCCAAAGACAGAGAACATTATTATAGGATGAATCACATTATTACTGGATGGGCCAAAGCTGAGGACATTATTATAGGATGAATCACATTATTACTGGATGGGCCAAAAACAGAGAACATTATTATAGCATGAATCACATTATTACTGGATGGGCCAAAAACAGAGAACATTATTATAGGATGAATCACATTGTTACTGGATGGGCCAAAAACAGAGAACATTATTATAGGATGAATCACATTATTACTGGATGGGCCAAAAACAGAAAACATTTTTATAGGATGAATCACATTATTGCTGGATGGGCCAAAGACAGAGAACATTATAGGATGAATAAATTATTACTGGATGGGCCAAAGCAGGGGACATTATTATAGGATGAATCACATTATTACTAGATGGGCCAAAAACAGAGAACATTATTATAGGATGAATCACATTATTACTGGATGGGCAAAAAACAGAGAACATTAATATAGGATGAATCACATTATTACTGGATGGGCCAAAAACAGAGGACATTATTATAGGATGAATCACATTATTACTGGATGGGCCAGAAACAGAGAACATTATTATTGGATGAATCACATTATTACTGGATGGGCCAAAAACAGAGAACATTATTATAGGATGAATCACATTATTACTGGATGGGCCAAAGACAGAGAACATTATTATAGGATGAATCACATTATTACTGGATGGGCCAAAGACAGAGAACATTATTATAGGATGAATCACATTATTACTGGATGGGCCAAAGCTGAGGACATTATTATAGGATGAATCACATTATTACTGGATGGGCCAAAAACAGAGAACATTATTATAGCATGAATCACATTATTACTGGATGGGCCAAAAACAGAGAACATTATTATAGGATGAATCACATTATTACTGGATGGGCCAAAAACAGAGAACATTATTATAGGATGAATCACATTATTACTGGATGGGCCAAAAACAGAGAACATTTTTATACGATGAATCATATTATTGCTGGATGGGCCAAAGACAGAGAACATTATAGGATGAATAAATTATTACTGGATGGGCCAAAGCAGGGGACATTATTATAGGATGAATCACATTATTACTAGATGGGCCAAAAACAGAGAACATTATTATAGGATGAATCACATTATTACTGGATGGGCAAAAAACAGAGAACATTAATATAGGATGAATCACATTATTACTGGATGAGCCAAAACAGAGAACATTATTATAGGATGAATCACATTATTACTGGATGGGTCAAAACCAGAGAACATTATTATAGGATGAATCACATTATTACTGGATGGGCCAAAGACAGAGAACATTATTATAGGATTAATCACATTATTACTGGATGGGTCAAAAACAGAGAACATTATTATAGGATGAATCACATTATTACTAGATGGGCCAAAACCAGAGAAAATTATTATAGGATGAATCAAATTATTACTGGATGGGCCAAAAACAGAGAACATTATTATAGGATGAATCACATTATTACTGGATGGGCCAATACAGAGAACATTACTATAGGATGAATCACATTATTACTGGATGGGCCAAAACCAGAGAACATTATTATAGGATGAATCACATTATTACTGGATGGGCCAAAGACAGAGAACATTATTATATGATGAATCACATTATTACTGGATGGGCCAAAGACAGAGAACATTATTATAGGATGAATCACATTATTACTGGATGGGCCAAAGACAGAGAACATTATTATAGGATGAATCACATTATTACTGGATGGGCCAAAAACAGAGAACATTATTATTGCATGAATCACATTATTACTGGATTGGCCAAAAACAGAGAACATTATTATAGGATGAATCACATTATTACTGGATGGGCCAAAAACAGAGAACATTATTATAGGATGAATCACATTATTACTGGATGGGCCAAAACCAGGAAACATTATTATAGGATGAATCACATTATTACTGGATGGGCCAAAGACAGAGAACATTATTATAGGATGAATCACATTATTACTGGATGGGCCAAAGACAGATAACATTATTATAGGATGAATCACATTATTACTGGATGGGCCAAAGACAGAGAACATTATTATAGAATGAATCACAATATTACTGGATGGGCCAAAAACATAGAGCTTTATTATAGCATGAATCACATAATTACTGGATGGGCCAAAAACAAAGAACATTATTATAGGATGAATCACATTATTACTGGATGGGCCAAAAACAGAGAACATTATTATAGGATGAATCACATTATTACTGGATGGGTCAAAACCAGAGAACATTATTATAGGATGAATCACATTATTACTGGATGGGCGAAAGACAGATAACATTATTATAGGATGAATCACATTATTACTGGATGGGCCAAAGACCGAGAACATTATTATAGAATGAATCACAATATTACTGGATGGGCCAAAAACAGAGAGCTTTATTATAGCATGAATCACATTATTACTGGATGGGCCAAAAACAGAGAACATTATTATAGGATGAATCACATTATTACTGGATGGGAAAAAACAGAGAACATTATTATAGGATGAATCACATTATTACTGGAAGGGCCAAAGACAGAGAACATTATAATAGGATGAATCACATTAATACTGGATGGGCCAAAAACAGAGAACATTATTATTGCATGAATCACATTATTACTGGATTGGCCAAAAACAGAGAACATTATTATAGGATGAATCACATTATTACTGGATGGGCCAAAAACAGAGAACATTATTATAGGATGAATCACATTATTACTGGATGGGCCAAAACCAGGAAACATTATTATAGGAAGAATCACATTATTACTGGATGGGCCAAAGACAGAGAACATTATTATAGGATGAATCACATTATTACTGGATGGGCCAAAGACAGATAACATTATTATAGGATGAATCACATTATTACTGGATGGGCCAAAGACAGAGAACATTATTATAGAATGAATCACAATATTACTGGATGGGCCAAAAACATAGAGCTTTATTATAGCATGAATCACATAATTACTGGATGGGCCAAAAACAAAGAACATTATTATAGGATGAATCACATTATTACTGGATGGGCCAAAAACAGAGAACATTATTATAGGATGAATCACATTATTACTGGATGGGTCAAAACCAGAGAACATTATTATAGGATGAATCACATTATTACTGGATGGGCGAAAGACAGATAACATTATTATAGGATGAATCACATTATTACTGGATGGGCCAAAGACCGAGAACATTATTATAGAATGAATCACAATATTACTGGATGGGCCAAAAACAGAGAGCTTTATTATAGCATGAATCACATTATTACTGGATGGGCCAAAAACAGAGAACATTATAATAGGATGAATCACATTATTACTGGATGGGCCAAAAACAGAGAACATTATTATTGCATGAATCACATTATTACTGGATTGGCCAAAAACAGAGAACATTATTATAGGATGAATCACATTATTACTGGATGGGCCAAAAACAGAGAACATTATTATAGGATGAATCACATTATTACTGGATGGTCAAAAAACAGAGAACATTATTTTAGGATGAATCACATTATTACTGGATGGGCCAAAAACAGAGATCATTATTATAGGATGAATCACATTATTACTGGATGGGACAAAGACAGAGAACATTATTATAGGATGAATCACATTATTACTGGATGGGCCAAAGACCGAGAACATTATTATAGAATGAATCACAATATTACTGGATGGGCCAAAAACAGAGAGCTTTATTATAGCATGAATCACATTATTACTGGATGGGCCAAAAACAGAGAACATTATTATAGGATGAATCACATTATTACTGGATGGGCCAAAAACAGAGAACATTATTATAGGATGAATCACATTATTACTGGATGGGTCAAAACCAGAAAACATTATTATAGGATGAATCACATTATTACTGGATGGGCCAAAGACAGAGAACATTATAGGATGAATAAATTATTACTGGATGGGCCAAAGCAGGGGACATTATTATAGGATGAATCACATTATTACTAGATGGGCCAAAAACAGAGAACATTATTATAGGATGAATCACATTATTACTGGATGGGCAAAAAACAGAGAACATTAATATAGGATGAATCACATTATTACTGGATGAGCCAAAACAGAGAACATTATTAAAGGATGAATCACATTATTACTGGATGGGCCAAAACCAGAGAACATTATTATAGGATGAATCACATTATTATTGGATGGGCCAAAGACAGAGAACATTATTATAGGATGAATCACATTATTACTGGATGGGCGAAAGACAGATAACATTATTATAGGATGAATCACATTATTACTGGATGGGCCAAAGACCGAGAACATTATTATAGAATGAATCACAATATTACTGGATGGGCCAAAAACAGAGAGCTTTATTATAGCATGAATCACATTATTACTGGATGGGCCAAAAACAGAGAACATTATTATAGGATGAATCAAATTATTACTGGATGGGCCAAAAACAGAGAACATTATTATAGGATGAATCACATTATTACTGGATGGGTCAAAACCAGAGAACATTATTATAGGATGAATCACATTATTACTGGATGGGCCAAAGACAGAGAACATTATTATAGGATTAATCACATTATTACTGGATGGGTCAAAAACAGAGAACATTATTATAGGATGAATCACATTATTACTAGATGGGCCAAAACCAGAGAACATTATTATAGGATGAATCAAATTATTACTGGATGGGCCAAAAACAGAGAACATTATTATAGGATGAATCACATTATTACTGGATGGGCCAATACAGAGAACATTACTATAGGATGAATCACATTATTACTGGATGGGCCAAAGCAGAGGACATTATTGTAGGATGAATCACATTATTACTGGATGGGCCAAAAACAGAGAACATTAATATAGGATGAATCACATTATTACTGGATGGGCCAAAACCAGAGAACATTATTATAGGATGAATCACATTATTACTGGATGGGCCAAAGACAGAGAACATTATTATATGATGAATCACATTATTACTGGATGGGCCAAAGACAGAGAACATTATTATAGGATGAATCACATTATTACTGGATGGGCCAAAGACAGAGAACATTATTATAGGATGAATCACATTATTACTGGATGGGCCAAAAACAGAGAACATTATTATTGCATGAATCACATTATTACTGGATTGGCCAAAAACAGAGAACATTATTATAGGATGAATCACATTATTACTGGATGGGCCAAAAACAGAGAACATTATTATAGGATGAATCACATTATTACTGGATCGGCCAAAACCAGGAAACATTATTATAGGATGAATCACATTATTACTGGATGGGCCAAAGACAGAGATCATTATTATAGGATGAATCACATTATTACTGGATGGGCCAAAGACAGAGAACATTATTATAGGATGAATCATAATATTACTAGATGGGCCAAAACAGAGAACATTATTATAGGATGAATCACATTATTACTGGATGGGCCAAAGCAGAGGACATTATTATAAGATGAATCACATTATTGCTGGATGGACCTAAAACAGAGAACATTATTATAGGATGAATCACATTATTACTGGATGGGCCAAAGCAGAGGACATTATTATAGGATGAATCACATTATTACTTGATGGGCCAAAAACAGAGGACATTATTATAGGATGAATCACATTATTACTGGATGGGCCAAAAATACAGAACATTATTATAGGATGAATCACATTATTACTGGATGGGCCAGAAACAGAGAACATTATTATTGGATGAATCACATTATTACTGGATGGGCCAAAAACAGAGAACATTATTATAGGATGAATCACATTATTACTGGATGGGCCAAAGACAGAGAACATTATTATAGGATGAATCACATTATTACTGGATGGGCCAAAGACAGAGAACATTATTATAGGATGAATCACATTATTACTGGATGGGCCAAAGCTGAGGACATTATTATAGGATGAATCACATTATTACTGGATGGGCCAAAAACAGAGAACATTATTATAGCATGAATCACATTATTACTGGATGGGCCAAAAACAGAGAACATTATTATAGGATGAATCACATTGTTACTGGATGGGCCAAAAACAGAGAACATTATTATAGGATGAATCACATTATTACTGGATGGGCCAAAAACAGAAAACATTTTTATAGGATGAATCACATTATTGCTGGATGGGCCAAAGACAGAGAACATTATAGGATGAATAAATTATTACTGGATGGGCCAAAGCAGGGGACATTATTATAGGATGAATCACATTATTACTAGATGGGCCAAAAACAGAGAACATTATTATAGGATGAATCACATTATTACTGGATGGGCAAAAAACAGAGAACATTAATATAGGATGAATCACATTATTACTGGATGGGCCAAAAACAGAGGACATTATTATAGGATGAATCACATTATTACTGGATGGGCCAGAAACAGAGAACATTATTATTGGATGAATCACATTATTACTGGATGGGCCAAAAACAGAGAACATTATTATAGGATGAATCACATTATTACTGGATGGGCCAAAGACAGAGAACATTATTATAGGATGAATCACATTATTACTGGATGGGCCAAAGACAGAGAACATTATTATAGGATGAATCACATTATTACTGGATGGGCCAAAGCTGAGGACATTATTATAGGATGAATCACATTATTACTGGATGGGCCAAAAACAGAGAACATTATTATAGCATGAATCACATTATTACTGGATGGGCCAAAAACAGAGAACATTATTATAGGATGAATCATATTATTACTGGATGGGCCAAAAACAGAGAACATTATTATAGGATGAATCACATTATTACTGGATGGGCCAAAAACAGAGAACATTTTTATAGGATGAATCATATTATTGCTGGATGGGCCAAAGACAGAGAACATTATAGGATGAATAAATTATTACTGGATGGGCCAAAGCAAGGGACATTATTATAGGATGAATCACATTATTACTAGATGGGCCAAAAACAGAGAACATTATTATAGGATGAATCACATTATTACTGGATGGGCAAAAAACAGAGAACATTAATATAGGATGAATCACATTATTACTGGATGAGCCAAAACAGAGAACATTATTAAAGGATGAATCACATTATTACTGGATGGGCCAAAACCAGAGAACATTATTATAGGATGAATCACATTATTATTGGATGGGCCAAAGACAGAGAACATTATTATAGGATGAATCACATTATTACTGGATGGGCGAAAGACAGATAACATTATTATAGGATGAATCACATTATTACTGGATGGGCCAAAGACCGAGAACATTATTATAGAATGAATCACAATATTACTGGATGGGCCAAAAACAGAGAGCTTTATTATAGCATGAATCACATTATTACTGGATGGGCCAAAAACAGAGAACATTTTTATAGGATGAATCACATTATTACTGGATGGGCCAAAAACAGAGAACATTATTATAGGATGAATCACATTATTACTGGATGGGTCAAAACCAGAGAACATTATTATAGGATGAATCACATTATTACTGGATGGGCCAAAGACAGAGAACATTATTATAGGATTAATCACATTATTACTGGATGGGTCAAAAACAGAGAACATTATTATAGGATGAATCACATTATTACTAGATGGGCCAAAACCAGAGAACATTATTATAGGATGAATCAAATTATTACTGGATGGGCCAAAAACAGAGAACATTATTATAGGATGAATCACATTATTACTGGATGGGCCAATACAGAGAACATTACTATAGGATGAATCACATTATTACTGGATGGGCCAAAGCAGAGGACATTATTGTAGGATGAATCACATTATTACTGGATGGGCCAAAAACAGAGAACATTATTATAGGATGAATCACATTATTACTGGATGGGCCAAAACCAGAGAACATTATTATAGGATGAATCACATTATTACTGGATGGGCCAAAGACAGAGAACATTATTATATGATGAATCACATTATTACTGGATGGGCCAAAGACAGAGAACATTATTATAGGATGAATCACATTATTACTGGATGGGCCAAAGACAGAGAACATTATTATAGGATGAATCACATTATTACTGGATGGGCCAAAAACAGAGAACATTATTATTGCATGAATCACATTATTACTGGATTGGCCAAAAACAGAGAACATTATTATAGGATGAATCACATTATTACTGGATGGGCCAAAAACAGAGAACATTATTATAGGATGAATCACATTATTACTGGATGGGCCAAAACCAGGAAACATTATTATAGGATGAATCACATTATTACTGGATGGGCCAAAGACAGAGAACATTATTATAGGATGAATCACATTATTACTGGATGGGCCAAAGACAGATAACATTATTATAGGATGAATCACATTATTACTGGATGGGCCAAAGACAGAGAACATTATTATAGAATGAATCACAATATTACTGGATGGGCCAAAAACATAGAGCTTTATTATAGCATGAATCACATAATTACTGGATGGGCCAAAAACAGAGAACATTATTATAGGATGAATCACATTATTACTGGATGGGTCAAAACCAGAGAACATTATTATAGGATGTATCACATTATTACTGGATGGGCGAAAGACAGATAACATTATTATAGGATGAATCACATTATTACTGGATGGGCCAAAGACCGAGAACATTATTATAGAATGAATCACAATATTACTGGATGGGCCAAAAACAGAGAGCTTTATTATAGCATGAATCACATTATTACTGGATGGGCCAAAAACAGAGAACATTATTATAGGATGAATCACATTATTACTGGATGGGAAAAAACAGAGAACATTATTATAGGATGAATCACATTATTACTGGATGGGCCAAAGACAGAGAACATTATAATAGGATGAATCACATTATTACTGGATGGGCCAAAAACAGAGAACATTATTATTGCATGAATCACATTATTACTGGATTGGCCAAAAACAGAGAACATTATTATAGGATGAATCACATTATTACTGGATGGGCCAAAAACAGAGAACATTATTATAGGATGAATCACATTATTACTGGATGGGCCAAAACCAGGAAACATTATTATAGGAAGAATCACATTATTACTGGATGGGCCAAAGACAGAGAACATTATTATAGGATGAATCACATTATTACTGGATGGGCCAAAGACAGATAACATTATTATAGGATGAATCACATTATTACTGGATGGGCCAAAGACAGAGAACATTATTATAGAATGAATCACAATATTACTGGATGGGCCAAAAACATAGAGCTTTATTATAGCATGAATCACATAATTACTGGATGGGCCAAAAACAAAGAACATTATTATAGGATGAATCACATTATTACTGGATGGGCCAAAAACAGAGAACATTATTATAGGATGAATCACATTATTACTGGATGGGTCAAAACCAGAGAACATTATTATAGGATGAATCACATTATTACTGGATGGGCGAAAGACAGATAACATTATTATAGGATGAATCACATTATTACTGGATGGGCCAAAGACCGAGAACATTATTATAGAATGAATCACAATATTACTGGATGGGCCAAAAACAGAGAGCTTTATTATAGCATGAATCACATTATTACTGGATGGGCCAAAAACAGAGAACATTATTATAGAATGAATCACATTATTACTGGATGGGAAAAAACATAGAACATTATTATAGGATGAATCACATTATTACTGGATGGGCCAAAGACAGAGAACATTATAATAGGATGAATCACATTATTACTGGATGGGCCAAAAACAGAGAACATTATTATTGCATGAATCACATTATTACTGGATTGGCCAAAAACAGAGAACATTATTATAGGATGAATCACATTATTACTGGATGGGCCAAAAACAGAGAACATTATTATAGGATGAATCACATTATTACTGGATGGTCAAAAAACAGAGAACATTATTTTAGGATGAATCACATTATTACTGGATGGGCCAAAAACAGAGATCATTATTATAGGATGAATCACATTATTACTGGATGGGACAAAGACAGAGAACATTATTATAGGATGAATCACATTATTACTGGATGGGCCAAAGACCGAGAACATTATTATAGAATGAATCACAATATTACTGGATGGGCCAAAAACAGAGAGCTTTATTATAGCATGAATCACATTATTACTGGATGGGCCAAAAACAGAGAACATTATTATAGGATGAATCACATTATTACTGGATGGGCCAAAAACAGAGAACATTATTATAGGATGAATCACATTATTACTGGATGGGTCAAAACCAGAGAACATTATTATAGGATGAATCACATTATTACTGGATGGGCCAAAGACAGAGAACATTATAGGATGAATAAATTATTACTGGATGGGCCAAAGCAGGGGACATTATTATAGGATGAATCACATTATTACTAGATGGGCCAAAAACAGAGAACATTATTATAGGATGAATCACATTATTACTGGATGGGCAAAAAACAGAGAACATTAATATAGGATGAATCACATTATTACTGGATGAGCCAAAACAGAGAACATTATTAAAGGATGAATCACATTATTACTGGATGGGCCAAAACCAGAGAACATTATTATAGGATGAATCACATTATTATTGGATGGGCCAAAGACAGAGAACATTATTATAGGATGAATCACATTATTACTGGATGGGCGAAAGACAGATAACATTATTATAGGATGAATCACATTATTACTGGATGGGCCAAAGATCGAGAACATTATTATAGAATGAATCACAATATTACTGGATGGGCCAAAAACAGAGAGCTTTATTATAGCATGAATCACATTATTACTGGATGGGCCAAAAACAGAGAACATTATTATAGGATGAATCAAATTATTACTGGATGGGCCAAAAACAGAGAACATTATTATAGGATGAATCACATTATTACTGGATGGGCCAAAAACAGAGAACATTATTATAGGATGAATCAAATTATTACTGGATGGGCCAAAAACAGAGAACATTATTATAGGATGAATCACATTATTACTGGATGGGCCAATACAGAGAACATTACTATAGGATGAATCACATTATTACTGGATGGGCCAAAGCAGAGGACATTATTGTAGGATGAATCACATTATTACTGGATGGGCCAAAAACAGAGAACATTAATATAGGATGAATCACATTATTACTGGATGGGCCAAAACCAGAGAACATTATTATAGGATGAATCACATTATTACTGGATGGGCCAAAGACAGAGAACATTATTATATGATGAATCACATTATTACTGGATGGGCCAAAGACAGAGAACATTATTATAGGATGAATCACATTATTACTGGATGGGCCAAAGACAGAGAACATTATTATAGGATGAATCACATTATTACTGGATGGGCCAAAAACAGAGAACATTATTATTGCATGAATCACATTATTACTGGATTGGCCAAAAACAGAGAACATTATTATAGGATGAATCACATTATTACTGGATGGGCCAAAAACAGAGAACATTATTATAGGATGAATCACATTATTACTGGATCGGCCAAAACCAGGAAACATTATTATAGGATGAATCACATTATTACTGGATGGGCCAAAGACAGAGAACATTATTATAGGATGAATCACATTATTACTGGATGGGCCAAAGACAGATAACATTATTATAGGATGAATCACATTATTACTGGATGGGCCAAAGACAGAGAACATTATTATAGAATGAATCACAATATTACTGGATGGGCCAAAAACATAGAGCTTTATTATAGCATGAATCACATAATTACTGGATGGGCCAAAAACAAAGAACATTATTATAGGATGAATCACATTATTACTGGATGGGCCAAAAACAGAGAACATTATTATAGGATGAATCACATTATTACTGGATGGGTCAAAACCAGAGAACATTATTATAGGATGAATCACATTATTACTGGATGGGCGAAAGACAGATAACATTATTATAGGATGAATCACATTATTACTGGATGGGCCAAAGACCGAGAACATTATTATAGAATGAATCACAATATTACTGGATGGGCCAAAAACAGAGAGCTTTATTATAGCATGAATCACATTATTACTGGATGGGCCAAAAACAGAGAACATTATTATAGGATGAATCACATTATTACTGGATGGGAAAAAACAGAGAACATTATTATAGGATGAATCACATTATTACTGGATGGGCCAAAGACAGAGAACATTATAATAGGATGAATCACATTATTACTGGATGGGCCAAAAACAGAGAACATTATTATTGCATGAATCACATTATTACTGGATTGGCCAAAAACAGAGAACATTATTATAGGATGAATCACATTATTACTGGATGGGCCAAAAACAGAGAACATTATTATAGGATGAATCACATTATTACTGGATGGGCCAAAACCAGGAAACATTATTATAGGATGAATGACATTATTACTGGATGAGCCAAAGACAGAGAACATTATTATAGGATGAATCACATTATTACTGGATGGGCCAAAGACAGATAACATTATTATAGGATGAATCACATTATTACTGGATGGGCCAAAGACAGAGAACATTATTATAGAATGAATCACAATATTACTGGATGGGCCAAAAACATAGAGCTTTATTATAGCATGAATCACATAATTACTGGATGGGCCAAAAACAAAGAACATTATTATAGGATGAATCACATTATTACTGGATGGGCCAAAAACAGAGAACATTATTATAGGATGAATCACATTATTACTGGATGGGTCAAAACCAGAGAACATTATTATAGGATGAATCACATTATTACTGGATGGGCGAAAGACAGATAACATTATTATAGGATGAATCACATTATTACTGGATGGGCCAAAGACCGAGAACATTATTATAGAATGAATCACAATATTACTGGATGGGCCAAAAACAGAGAGCTTTATTATAGCATGAATCACATTATTACTGGATGGGCCAAAAACAGAGAACATTATTATAGGATGAATCACATTATTACTGGATGGGAAAAAACAGAGAACATTATTATAGGATGAATCACATTATTACTGGATGGGCCAAAGACAGAGAACATTATAATAGGATGAATCACATTATTACTGGAAGGGCCAAAAACAGAGAACATTATTATTGCATGAATCACATTATTACTGGATTGGCCAAAAACAGAGAACATTATTATAGGATGAATCACATTATTACTGGATGGGCCAAAAACAGAGAACATTATTATAGGATGAATCACATTATTACTGGATGGTCAAAAAACAGAGAACATTATTTTAGGATGAATCACATTATTACTGGATGGGCCAAAAACAGAGATCATTATTATAGGATGAATCACATTATTACTGGATGGGCCAAAGCAGAGGACATTATTATAGGATGAATCACATTATTACTTGATGGGCCAAAAACAGAGAACATTATTATAGGATGAATCATAATATTACTAGATGGGCCAAAACAGAGAGCATTATTATAGGATGAATCACATTATTACTGGATGGGACAAAGCAGAGGACATTATTATAAGATGAATCACATTATTGCTGGATGGACCTAAAACAGAGAACATTATTATAGGATGAATCACATTATTACTGGATGGGCCAAAGCAGAGGACATTATTATAGGATGAATCACATTCTTACTTGATGGGCCAAAAACAAAGGACTTTATTATAGGATGAATCAAATTATTACTGGATGGGCCAAAAATAGAGAACATTATTATAGGATGAATCACATTATTACTGGATGGGCCAGAAACAGAGAACATTATTATAGGATGAATCACATTATTACTGGATGGGCCAAAGACAGAGAACATTATTATAGGTTGAATCACATTATTACTGGATGGGCCAAAGCTGAGGACATTATTATAGGATGAATCACAATATTACTGGATGGGCCAAAGACAGATAACATTATTATAGGATGAATGACATTATTACTGGATGGGCCAAAGACAGAGAACATTATTATAGAATGAATCACAATATTACTGGATGGGCCAAAAACATAGAGCTTTATTATAGCATGAATCACATAATTACTGGATGGGCCAAAAACAAAGAACATTATTATAGGATGAATCACATTATTACTGGATGGGCCAAAAACAGAGAACATTATTATAGGATGAATCACATTATTAATGGATGGGTCAAAACCAGAGAACATTATTATAGGATGAATCACATTATTATTGGATGGGCCAAAGACAGAGAACATTATTATAGGATGAATCACATTATTACTGGATGGGCGAAAGACAGATAACATTATTATAGGATGAATCACATTATTACTGGATGGGCCAAAGACAGAGAACATTATTATAGGATTAATCACATTATTACTGGATGGGCCAAAAACAGAGAACATTATTATAGGATGAATCACATTATTACTAGATGGGCCAAAACCAGAGAACATTATTATAGGATGAATCACATTATTACTGGATGGGCCAAAAACAGAGAACATTATTATAGGATGAATCACATTATTACTGGATGGGCCAATACAGAGAACATTATTATAGGATGAATCACATTATTACTGGATGGGCCAAAGCAGAGGACATTATTGTAGGATGAATCACATTATTACTGGATGGGCCAAAAACAGAGAACATTGTTATAGGATGAATCACATTATTACTGGATGGGCCAAAACCAGAGAACATTATTATAGGATGAATCACATTATTACTGGATGGGCCAAAGACAGAGAACATTATTATAAGATGAATCACATTATTACTGGATGGGCCAAAGACAGAGAACATTATTATAGGATGAATCACATTATTACTGGATGGGCCAAAAACAGAGAACATTATTATAGGATGAATCACATTATTACTGGATGGGCCAAAAACAGAGAACATTTTTATAGGATGAATCACATTATTGCTGGATGGGCCAAAGACAGAGAACATTATAGGATGAATACATTATTACTGGATGGGCCAAAGCAGGGGACATTATTATAGGATGAATCACATTATTACTAGATGGGCCAAAAACAGAGAATATTATTATAGGATGAATCACATTATTACTGGATGGGCCAAAAACAGAGAACATTAATATAGGATGAATCACATAATTACTGGATGGGCCAAAACAGAGAACATTATTATAGGATGAATCACATTATTACTGGATGAGCCAAAACCAGAGAACATTATTATAGGATGAATCACATTATTATTGGATGGGCCAAAGACAGAGAACATTATTATAGGATGAATCACATTATTACTGGATGGGCGAAAGACAGATAACATTATTATAGGATGAATCACATTATTACTGGATGGGCCAAAGACCGAGAACATTTTTATAGAATGAATCACAATATTACTGGATGGGCCAAAAACAGAGAGCTTTATTATAGCATGGATCACATTATTACTGGATGGGCCAAAAACAGAGAACATTATTATAGGATGAATCACATTATTACTGGATGGGCCAAAAACAGAGAACATTATTATAGGATGAATCACATTATTAATGGATGGGTCAAAACCAGAGAACATTATTATAGGATGAATCACATTATTATTGGATGGGCCAAAGACAGAAAACATTATTATAGGATGAATCTCATTATTACTGGATGGGCGAAAGACAGATAACATTATTATAGGATGAATCACATTATTACTGGATGGGCCAAAGACAGAGAACATTATTATAGGATTAATCACATTATTACTGGATGGGCCAAAAACAGAGAACATTATTATAGGATGAATCACATTATTACTAGATGGGCCAAAACCAGAGAACATTATTATAGGATGAATCACATTATTACTGGATGGGCCAAAAACAGAGAACATTATTATAGGATGAATCACATTATTACTGGATGGGCCAATACAGAGAACATTATTATAGGATGAATCACATTATTACTGGATGGGCCAAAGCAGAGGACATTATTGTAGGATGAATCACATTATTACTGGATGGGCCAAAAACAGAGAACATTGTTATAGGATGAATCACATTATTACTGGATGGGCCAAAACCAGAGAACATTATTATAGGATGAATCACATTATTACTGGATGGGCCAAAGACAGAGAACATTATTATAAGATGAATCACATTATTACTGGATGGGCCAAAGACAGAGAACATTATTATAGGATGAATCACATTATTACTGGATGGGCCAAAGACAGAGAACATTATTATAGGATGAATCACATTATTACTGGATGGGCCAAAAACAGAGAACATTATTATTGCATGAATCACATTATTACTGGATTGGCCAAAAACAGAGAACATTATTATAGGATGAATCACATTATTACTGGATGGGCCAAAAACAGAGAAAATTATTATAGGATGAATCACATTATTACTGGATGGGCCAAAACCAGAGAACATTATTATAGGATGAATCACATTATTACTGGATGGGCCAAAGACAGAGAACATTATTATAGGATGAATCACATTATTACTGGATGGGCGAAAGACAGATAACATTATTATAGGATGAATCACATTATTACTGGATGGGCCAAAGACCGAGAACATTATTATAGAATGAATCACAATATTACTGGATGGGCCAAAAACAGAGAGCTTTATTATAGCATGAATCACATTATTACTGGATGGGCCAAAAACAGAGAACATTATTATATGATGAATCACATTATTACTGGTTGGGCCAAAGACAGAGAACATTATTATAGGATTAATCACATTATTACTGGATGGGCCAAAAACAGAGAACATTATTATAGGATGAATCACATTATTACTAGATGGGCCAAAACCAGAGAACATTATTATATGATGAATCACATTATTACTGGATGGGCCAAAGACAGAGAAAATTATTATAGGATGAATCACATTATTACTGGATGGGCCAAAGACAGAGGACATTATAATAGGATGAATCACATTATTACTGGATGGGCCAAAAACAGAGAACATTATTATTGCATGAATCACATTATTACTGGATTGGCCAAAAACAGAGAACATTATTATAGGATGAATCACATTATTACTGGATGGGCCAAAAACAGAGAACATTATTATAGGATGAATCACATTATTACTGGATGGGCCAAAACCAGAGAACATTATTATAGGATGAATCACATTATTACTGGATGGGCCAAAGACAGAGAACATTATTATAGGATGAATCACATTATTACTGGATGGGCCAAAAACAGAGAACATTATTATAGCATGAATCACATTATTATTAGGTGGGCCAAAACCAGAGAACATTATTATAGGATGAATCACATTATTTCTGGATGGGCCAAAAACAGAGAACATTATTATAGGATGAATCACATTATTACTGGATGGGCTAAAGCAGAGGACATTATTATAGGATGAATCACATTATTACTAGATGGGCCAAAAACAGAGAACATTATTATAGGATGAATCACATTATTACTGGTGGGCCAAAAACAGAGAACATTATTATAGGATGAATCACATTATTACTGGATGGGCCAAAACAGGGAACATTATTATAGGATGAATCACATTATTACTGGATGGGCCAAAGCAGAGGACATTATTGTAGGATGAATCACATTATTACTGGATGGGCCAAAAACAGAGAACATTATTATAGGATGAATCACATTATTACTGGATGGGCCAAAGCAGAGGACATTATTATAGGATGAATCACATTATTATTAGATGGGCCAAAAACAGAGGACATTATTATAGGATGAATCACATTATTACTGAATGGTCCAAAGCAGAGGACATTATTATAGGATGAATCACATTATTACTGGATGGTCAAAAAACAGAGAACATTATTATAGGATGAATCACATTATTAATGGATGGGCCAAAAACAGAGAACATTATTATAGGAGGAATCACATTATTACTGGATGGGCCAAAGCAGAGGACTTTATTATAGGATGAATCACATGATTACTAGATGGGCCACAAAACAGAGAACATTATTATAAGATGAATCACATTATTACTGGATGAGCCAAAGCAGAGGACATTATTATAGCATGAATCACATTATTACTGGATGGGCCAAAAACAGAGAACATTATTATAGGATGAATCACATTATTACTGGATGGGCCAAAAACAGAGAACATTATTATAGGATGAATCACATTATTACTGGATGGGCCAAAGCAGAGGACATTATTATAGGATGAATCACATTATTGCTGGATGGGCCAAAACAGAGAACATAATTATAAGATGAATCACATTATTACTGGATGGGCCAAAGCAGAGGACATTATAGTGGGATGAATCACATTATTACTAGATGGGCCAAAAACAGAGGACATTATTATAGGATGAATCACATTATTGCTGGATGGGCCAAAGCAGAGGACATTATTATAGCATGAATCACATTACTGGATGGGCCAAAAACAGAGAACATTATTATAGGATGAATCACATTATTACTGGATGGGTCCAAAACAGAGAACATTATTATAGGATGAATCACATTATTACTGGATGGGCCAAAGCAGAGAACATTATTATAGGATGAATCACAATATTACTGGATGGGCCAAAACAGAGAGCATTATTATAGGATGAATCACATTATTACTGGATGGGCCAAAGCAGAGGAAATTATTATAGGATGAATCACATTATTACTAGATGGGCCAAAAACAGAAGACATTATTATAGGATGAATCACATTTTTACTGGATGGGCCAAAGCAGAGGACATTATTATAGGATGAATCACATTATTACTGGATGGGCCAAAAACAGAGAACATTATTATAGGATGAATCACATTATTACTGGATGGGCCAAAAACAGAGAACATTATTATAGCATGAATCACATTATTACTGGATGGGCCAAAAACAGAGAACATTATTATAGGATGAATTACATTATTACTGGATGGGCCAAAGCAGAGGACATTATTATAGGATGAATCACATTATTATTAGATGGGCCAAAAACAGAGGACATTATTATAGGATGAATCACATTATTACTGGATGGTCCAAAGCAGAGGACATTATTATAGGATGAATCACATTATTACTGGATGGTCAAAAAACAGAGAACATTATTATAGGATGAATCACATTATTAATGGATGGGCCAAAAACAGAGAACATTATTATAGGATGAATCACATTATTACTGGATGGGCCAAAGCAGATGACTTTATTATAGGATGAATCACATGATTACTAGATGGGCCACAAAACAGGGAACATTATTATAAGATGAATCACATTATTAATGGATGAGCCAAAGCAGAGGACATTATTATAGGATGAATCACATTATTACTGGATGGGCCAAAAATACAGAACATTATTATAGGATGAATCACATTATTACTGGATGGGCCAAAAACAGAGAACATTATTATAGGATGAATCACATTATTACTGGATGGGCCAAAAACAGAGAACATTATTATAGGATGAATCACATTATTACTAGTTGGGCCCAAACAGAGAACATTATTATAGGATGAATCACATTATTACTGGATGGGCCAAAGCAGAGGACATTATTATAGGATGAATCACATTATTGCTGGATGGGCCAAAACAGAGTAAATTATTATAAGATGAATCACATTATTACTGGATGGGCCAAAGTAGAGGACATTATAATGGGATGAATCACATTATTACTAGATGGGCCAAAAATAGAGGACATTATTATAGGATGAATCACATTATTACTGGATGGGCCAAAGCAGAGGACATTATTATAGGATGAATCACATTATTACTAGATGGGCCAAAAACAGAAGACATTATTATAGGATGAATCACATTATTACTGGATGGGCCAAAGCAGAGGACATTATTGTAGGATGAATCACATTATTACTGGATGGGCCCAAAACAGAGAACATTATTATAGGATGAATCACATTATTACTGGATGGGCCAAAGCAGAGGACATTATTATAGGATGAATCACATTATTATTAGATGGGCCAAAAACAGAGGACATTATTATAGGATGAATCACATTATTACTGAAGGGTCCAAAGCAGAGGACATTATTATAGGATGAATCACATTATTACTGGATGGTCAAAAAACAGAGAACATTATTATAGGATGAATCACATTATTAATGGATGGGCCAAAAACAGAGAACATTATTATAGGATGAATCACATTATTACTGGATGGGCCAAAGCAGAGGACTTTATTATAGGATGAATCACATGATTACTAGATGGGCCACAAAACAGAGAACATTATTATAAGATGAATCACATTATTACTGTATGAGCCAAAGCAGAGGACATTATTATAGGATGAATCACATTATTACTGGATGGGCCAAAAACAGAGAACATTATTATAGAATGAATCACATTATTACTGGATGGGCCAAAAACAGAGAACATTATTATAGGATGAATCACATTATTACTAGTTGGGCCCAAACAGAGAACATTATTATAGGATGAATCACATTATTACTGGATGGGCCAAAGCAGAGGACATTATTATAGGATGAATCACATTATTGCTGGATGGGCCAAAACAGAGAACATTATTATAAGATGAATCACATTATTACTGGATGGGCCAAAGCAGAGGACATTATAGTGGGATGAATCACATTATTACTAGATGGGCCAAAAACAGAGGACATTATTATAGGATGAATCACATTATTACTGGATGGGCCAAAGCAGAGGACATTATTATAGGATGAATGACATTACTGGATGGGCCAAAAACAGAGAACATTATTATAGGATAAATCACATTATTACTGGATGGGTCCAAAACAGAGAACATTATTATAGGATGAATCACTTTATTACTGGATGGGCCAAAGCAGAGGACATTATTATAGGATGAATCACATTATTACTGGATGGGCCAAAACAGAGAGCATTATTATAGGATGAATCACATTATTACTGGATGGGCCAAAGCAGAGGAAATTATTATAGGATGAATCACATTATTACTAGATGGGCCAAAAACAGAAGACATTATTATAGGATGAATCACATTATTACTGGATGGGCCAAAGCAGAGGACATTATTATAGGATGAATCACATTATTACTGGATGGGCCAAAAACAGAGAACATTATTATAGGATGAATCACATTATTACTGGATGGGCCAAAAACAGAGAACATTATTATAGCATGAATCACATTATTACTGGATGGGCCAAAGTAGAGGACATTATAATGGGATGAATCACATTATTACTAGATGGGCCAAAAATAGAGGACATTATTATAGGATGAATCACATTATTACTGGATGGGCCAAAGCAGAGGACATTATTATAGGATGAATCACATTATTACTAGATGGGCCAAAAACAGAAGACATTATTATAGGATGAATCACATTATTACTGGATGGGCCAAAGCAGAGGACATTATTGTAGGATGAATCACATTATTACTGGATGGGCCCAAAACAGAGAACATTATTATAGGATGAATCACATTATTACTGGATGGGCCAAAGCAGAGGACATTATTATAGGATGAATCACATTATTATTAGATGGGCCAAAAACAGAGGACATTATTATAGGATGAATCACATTATTACTGGATGGTCCAAAGCAGAGGACATTATTATAGGATGAATCACATTATTACTGGATGGTCAAAAAACAGAGAACATTATTATAGGATGAATCACATTATTAATGGATGGGCCAAAAACAGAGAACATTATTATAGGATGAATCACATTATTACTGGATGGGCCAAAGCAGATGACTTTATTATAGGATGAATCACATGATTACTAGATGGGCCACAAAACAGGGAACATTATTATAAGATGAATCACATTATTAATGGATGAGCCAAAGCAGAGGACATTATTATAGGATGAATCACATTATTACTGGATGGGCCAAAAATACAGAACATTATTATAGGATGAATCACATTATTACTGGATGGGCCAAAAACAGAGAACATTATTATAGGATGAATCACATTATTACTGGATGGGCCAAAAACAGAGAACATTATTATAGGATGAATCACATTATTACTAGTTGGGCCCAAACAGAGAACATTATTATAGGATGAATCACATTATTACTGGATGGGCCAAAGCAGAGGACATTATTATAGGATGAATCACATTATTGCTGGATGGGCCAAAACAGAGTAAATTATTATAAGATGAATCACATTATTACTGGATGGGCCAAAGTAGAGGACATTATAATGGGATGAATCACATTATTACTAGATGGGCCAAAAATAGAGGACATTATTATAGGATGAATCACATTATTACTGGATGGGCCAAAGCAGAGGACATTATTATAGGATGAATCACATTATTACTAGATGGGCCAAAAACAGAAGACATTATTATAGGATGAATCACATTATTACTGGATGGGCCAAAGCAGAGGACATTATTGTAGGATGAATCACATTATTACTGGATGGGCCCAAAACAGAGAACATTATTATAGGATGAATCACATTATTACTGGATGGGCCAAAGCAGAGGACATTATTATAGGATGAATCACATTATTATTAGATGGGCCAAAAACAGAGGACATTATTATAGGATGAATCACATTATTACTGAAGGGTCCAAAGCAGAGGACATTATTATAGGATGAATCACATTATTACTGGATGGTCAAAAAACAGAGAACATTATTATAGGATGAATCACATTATTAATGGATGGGCCAAAAACAGAGAACATTATTATAGGATGAATCACATTATTACTGGATGGGCCAAAGCAGAGGACTTTATTATAGGATGAATCACATGATTACTAGATGGGCCACAAAACAGAGAACATTATTATAAGATGAATCACATTATTACTGTATGAGCCAAAGCAGAGGACATTATTATAGGATGAATCACATTATTACTGGATGGGCCAAAAACAGAGAACATTATTATAGAATGAATCACATTATTACTGGATGGGCCAAAAACAGAGAACATTATTATAGGATGAATCACATTATTACTAGTTGGGCCCAAACAGAGAACATTATTATAGGATGAATCACATTATTACTGGATGGGCCAAAGCAGAGGACATTATTATAGGATGAATCACATTATTGCTGGATGGGCCAAAACAGAGAACATTATTATAAGATGAATCACATTATTACTGGATGGGCCAAAGCAGAGGACATTATAGTGGGATGAATCACATTATTACTAGATGGGCCAAAAACAGAGGACATTATTATAGGATGAATCACATTATTACTGGATGGGCCAAAGCAGAGGACATTATTATAGGATGAATGACATTACTGGATGGGCCAAAAACAGAGAACATTATTATAGGATAAATCACATTATTACTGGATGGGTCCAAAACAGAGAACATTATTATAGGATGAATCACTTTATTACTGGATGGGCCAAAGCAGAGGACATTATTATAGGATGAATCACATTATTACTGGATGGGCCAAAACAGAGAGCATTATTATAGGATGAATCACATTATTACTGGATGGGCCAAAGCAGAGGAAATTATTATAGGATGAATCACATTATTACTAGATGGGCCAAAAACAGAAGACATTATTATAGGATGAATCACATTATTACTGGATGGGCCAAAGCAGAGGACATTATTATAGGATGAATCACATTATTACTGGATGGGCCAAAAACAGAGAACATTATTATAGGATGAATCACATTATTACTGAAGGGTCCAAAGCAGAGGACATTATTATAGGATGAATCACATTATTACTGGATGGTCAAAAAACAGAGAACATTATTATAGGATGAATCACATTATTAATGGATGGGCCAAAAACAGAGAACATTATTATAGGATGAATCACATTATTACTGGATGGGCCAAAGCAGAGGACTTTATTATAGGATGAATCACATGATTACTAGATGGGCCACAAAACAGAGAACATTATTATAAGATGAATCACATTATTACTGGATGAGCAAAAGCAGAGGACATTATTATAGGATGAATCACATTATTACTGGATGGGCCAAAAACAGAGAACATTATTATAGAATGAATCACATTATTACTGGATGGGCCAAAAACAGAGAACATTATTATAGGATGAATCACATTATTACTAGTTGGGCCCAAACAGAGAACATTATTATAGGATGAATCACATTATTACTGGATGGGCCAAAGCAGAGGACATTATTATAGGATGAATCACATTATTGCTGGATGGGCCAAAACAGAGAACATTATTATAAGATGAATCACATTATTACTGGATGGGCCAAAGCAGAGGACATTATAGTGGGATGAATCACATTATTACTAGATGGGCCAAAAACAGAGGACATTATTATAGGATGAATCACATTATTACTGGATGGGCCAAAGCAGAGGACATTATTATAGGATGAATGACATTACTGGATGGGCCAAAAACAGAGAACATTATTATAGGATAAATCACATTATTACTGGATGGGTCCAAAACAGAAAACATTATTATAGGATGAATCACATTATTACTGGATGGGCCAAAGCAGAGGACATTATTATAGGATGAATCACATTATTACTGGATGGGCCAAAACAGAGAGCATTATTATAGGATGAATCACATTATTACTGGATGGGCCAAAGCAGAGGAAATTATTATAGGATGAATCACATTATTACTAGATGGGCCAAAAACAGAAGACATTATTATAGGATGAATCACATTATTACTGGATGGGCCAAAGCAGAGGACATTATTATAGGATGAATCACATTATTACTGGATGGGCCAAAAACAGAGAACATTATTATAGGATGAATCACATTATTACTGGATGGGCCAAAAACAGAGAACATTATTATAGCATGAATCACATTATTACTGGATGGTCCAAAGCAGAGGACATTATTATAGGATGAATGACATTACTGGATGGGCCAAAAACAGAGAACATTATTATAGGATGAATCACATTATTACTGGATGGGTCCAAAACAGAGAACATTATTATAGGATGAATCACATTATTACTGGATGGGCCAAAGCAGAGGACATTATTATAGGATGAATCACATTATTATTAGATGGGCCAAAAACAGAGGACATTATTATAGGATGAATCACATTATTACTGGATGGTCCAAAGCAGAGGACATTATTATAGGATGAATCACATTATTACTGGATTGTCAAAAAACAGAGAACATTATTATAGGATGAATCACATTATTAATGGATGGGCCAAAAACAGAGAACATTATTATAGGATGAATCACATTATTACTGGATGGGCCAAAGCAGAGGACTTTATTATAGGATGAATCACATGATTACTAGATGGGCCACAAAACAGGGAACATTATTATAAGATGAATCACATTATTAATGGATGAGCCAAAGCAGAGGACATTATTATAGGATGAATCACATTATTACTGGATGGGCCAAAAACAGAGAACATTATTATAGGATGAATCACATTATTACTGGATGGGCCAAAAACAGAGAACATTATTATAGGATGAATCACATTATTACTGGATGGGCCAAAAACAGAGAACATTATTATAGGATGAATCACATTATTACTAGTTGGGCCCAAACAGAGAACATTATTATAGGATGAATCACATTATTACTGGATGGGCCAAAGCAGAGGACATTATTATAGGATGAATCACATTATTGCTGGATGGGCCAAATCAGAGTACATTATTATAAGATGAATCACATTATTACTGGATGGGCCAAAGTAGAGGACATTATAATGGGATGAATCACATTATTACTAGATGGGCCAAAAACAGAGGACATTATTATAGGATGAATCACATTATTACTGGATGGGCCAAAGCAGAGGACATTATTATAGGATGAATCACATTATTACTGGATGGGCCAAAAACAGAAGACATTATTATAGGATGAATCACATTATTACTGGATGGGCCAAAGCAGAGGACATTATTATAGGATGAATCACATTATTACTGGATGGGCCAAAAACAGAGAACATTATTATAGGATGAATCACATTATTACTGGATGGGCCAAAAACAGAGAACATTATTATAGCATGAATCACATTATTACTGGATGGGCCAAAAACAGAGAACATTATTATAGGATGAATCACATTATTACTGGATGGGCCAAAAACAGAGAACATTATTATAGGATGAATCACATTATTACTGGATGGGCCAAAACCAGAAAACATTATTATAGGATGAATCACATTATTACTGGATGGGCCAAAGACAGAGAACAATATTATAGGATTAATCACATTATTACTGGATGGGCCAAAAACAGAGAACATTATTATAGGATGAATCACATTATTACTAGATGGACCAAAACCAGAGAACATTATTATAGGGTGAATCACATTATTTCTGGATGGGCCAAAAACAGAGAACATTATTATAGGATGAATCACATTATTACTGGATGGGCCAAAGCAGAGGACATTATTATAGGATGAATCACATTATTACTAGATGGGCCAAAAACAGAGAACATTATTATAGGATGAATCACATTATTACTGGATGGGCCAAAACAGAGAACATTATTATAGGATGAATCACATTATTACTGGATTTGCCAAAGCAGAGGACATTATTGTAGGATGAATCACATTATTACTGGATGGGTAAAAAACAGAGAACATTATTATAGGATGAATCACATTATTACTGGATGGGCCAAAACAGAGAACATTATTATAGGATGAATCACATTATTACTGGATTTGCCAAAGCAGAGGACATTATTGTAGGATGAATCACATTATTACTGGATGGGTAAAAAACAGAGAACATTATTATAGGATGAATCACATTATTACTGGATGGGCCAAAGCACAGGACATTATTATAGGATGAATCACATTATTACTTGATTGGCCCAAAACAGAGGACATTATTATATAATGAATCACATTATTACTGGATGGGCCAAAGCAGAGGACATTATTATAGGATGAATCACATTATTACTGGATGGTCAAAAAACAGAGAACTTTATTATAGGATGAATCACATTATTACTGGATGGGCCAAAAACAGAGAACATTATTATAGGATGAATCACATTATTACTAGATGGACCAAAACAGAGAACATTATTATAGGATGAATCACATAATTGCTGGATGGGCCAAAGCAGAGGACATTATTATAGAATGGATCACATTATTGCTGGATCGGCCAAAACAGAGAACATTATTATAGGATGAATCACATTATTACTGGATGGGCCAAAGCAGAGGACATTATTATAGGATGAATCACATTATTACTAGATGGGCCCAAAACAGAGGACATTATTATAGGATGAATCACATGATTACTGGATGGGCCAAAACAGAGAACATTATTATAGGATGAATCACATTATTAGTGGATGGGCCAATGCAGAGGACATTATTATAGGATGAATCACATTATTACTGGATAGGCCAAAAACAGAGAGCATTATTATAGGATGGATCACATTATTACTGGATGGGCTAAAGCAGAGGACATTATTATAGGATGAATCACATTATTACTAGATGGGCCAAAAACAGAGGACATTATTATAGGATGAATCACATTATTACTGGTTGGGCCAAAGCAGAGGACATTATTATAGGATGAATCACATTATTACTAGATGGGCCAAAAACAGAGAACATTATTATAGGATGAATCACATTATTACTGGATGGGCCAAAGCAGAGAACATTATTATAGGATGAATCACATTATTACTAGATGGGCCAAAAACAGAGAACATTAATATAGGATGAATCTCATTATTACCGGATGGGCCAAAGCAGAGGACATTATTATAGGATGAATCACATTATTAGTTGATGGGCCAAAAACAGAGGACATTATTATAGGATGAATCACATTATTACTGGATGGGCCAAAGCAGAGGACATTATTATAGGATGAATCACATTATTACTGGATGGGCCAAAAACAGAGAACATTATTATAGGATTAATCACATTATTACTGGATGGGCCAAAGCAGAGGACATTATTATAGGATGGGTCACATTATTACTGGGTAGGCCAAAAACAGAGGACATTATTAGAGGACAAAGGACATTGTTACAGGATGCCCAGCCAGGATGAGGGATAATATTATTTAATGGAAGGACATTATTATTGTATAGAGACCAGTAAAGCATTGGAGGCTAAGATGGAGGACATATTACGAAATAGGGGTCAGACCAATGAACTTTATTAAAGGATGCGAATGACAATGACGGACAACAGTACAGGATGAGGACATTATTACAGAATGAGGCCATTATTACAAGATAGGGGCATTATTACAGGATTGGGGACATTATTCTACAGTCATGGCCAAAAGTATTGAGAATGAGACAAATAGTAATTTTTCCAAAATTTACTGCTTTATTTTTTGTAATGGCAATTTGCATATACTCCTGAATGTCAAAGAGTGATCAGCTTAACAGCAATTACTGTACTTGCAAAGTCAATATTTGCCCAGAAAATGAACTTTAACCCCCAAAACACATTTCAACATCATTGCAGTCCTGCCTTAAAAGGAGCAGCTAACATCGTTTTAGTGATTGATCCATTAACACAGGTGTGGGTGTTGATGAGGACAGGGCTGGCGATCAATCAGTCATGATTAAGTAAGAATGACATCACTGGACACTTTAAAAGGAGGCTGGTTCTTGGTATCATTGTTTCTCTTCAGTTAACCATGGTTATCTCTAAAGAAACACGTGCAGCTATCATTGCACTGCACAAAAATGGCCTAACAGGGAAGGGTATCGCAGCTACAAAGATTGAACCTTTGTCAACAATCTATCGCATCATCAAGAACTTCAAGGAGAGAGCTTCCATTGTTGTCAAAAAGGCTCCAGGGCGCCCAAGAAAGACCAGCAAGCGCCAGGACCGTATCTTAAAACTGTTTCAGCTGTGGGATTGGACTACCAGCAGTGCTGAGCTTGCTCAGGAATGGCAGCAGGCTGGTGTGAGTGCTTCTGCACGCACTGTGAGGCGGAGACTCTTTGAGCAAGGGCTGGTTTCAAGGAGGGCAGCAAAGAAGCCACTTCTCTCCAGAAAAAACATCAGGGACCGACTGATATTCTGCAAAAGGTACAGGGAGTGGACTGCTGAGGACTGGGGCAAAGTCATTTTCTCTGATGAATCCCCTTTTCGATTGTTTGGGACATCTGGAAAACAGCTTATTCGGAGAAGAAGAGGTGAGCGCTACCACCAGTCTTGTCTCATGCCAACTGTAAAGCATCCTGAAACCATTCATGTGTGGGGTTGCTTCTCAGCCAAGGGAATCGGCTCACTCACAGTCTTGCCTAAAAACACAGCCATGAATAAAGAATGGTACCAGAATGTCCTTCAAGAGCAACTTCTCCCAACCGTCCAAGAGCAGTTTGGCTCCCAAAAATGCCTTTTCCAGCATGATGGAGCACCTTGCCATAAAGCAAAGGTGATAACAAAATGGCTCATGGAACAAAACATAGAGATTTTGGGTCCATGGCCTGGAAACTCCCCAGATCTTAATCCCATTGAGAACTTGTGGTCAATCATCAAGAAACGGGTGGACAAACAAAAAACAACAAATTCTGGCAAAATGCAAGCATTGATTATGCAAGAATGGACTGCTATCAGTCAGGATTTGGTCCAAAAGTTGATTGAGAGCATGCCAGGGAGAATTACAGAGGTCTTGAAGAAGAAGGGGCAACACTGCAAATATTGACTTGCTGCATTAACTCATTCTAACTGTCAATATAACCTATTGGTACTCATAATATGATTGCAATTATATTTCTGTATGTGATATAAACATCAGACAAACACTAATAAAAACCAGAGGCCAGCAGATCATGTGAAAATATAATTTTGGTGTCATTCTCAAAACTTTTGGCCATGACTGTAGGAAGGTGCCCGGACAAGGCCACATTATTACAGTTTAGAGGCCAGGACACAAGACATTATTAAAGGATAAGGGACATTATTATAGGATAGGGGCAAGGAAGGAAGTTATTATTATAGGATGGGGGATATTATTACAGGGCAGGGCCCCAGACATGGGGCCATTTTACAGTATAGAGGCCGGGACAAAGGAAATTATTACAGGATGGGGGACATTATTACAGAATGGGGGACATTGTTATAGAATGGGGTCAGGATGGGGGACAATATTATATGGGCCTGTTGGGGAAAAATATTATTGACTAGGTGACACTATTACTCCACAATGAGGGACATGAAGAGTTGCCATGGCAAACTAAAGCCAAGTAATAGTCATCTGGTCAGCCAGCTGCAGTGACCTGTAAAGCCCTGGAGTAAGCATGGTCTAACAGGCAAAGCATAAAACTGACAGATTTGATATTATGCTGTACAGAAGCATTGCAGGATATTAGATCAGCAATCAGGCAAGAAAAAGTTAAAGTTCCATATACAGTGGGAAAAATAAGTATTTGATACAATGCCTATTTTGCAAGTTTTCCCACCTACAAAGACTGGAGAGGTCTGTAATTTTTATCATAGGTACACTTCAACTGTGAGAGACAGAATCTAAAAATAAAAACCAGAAAATCACATTGTATGATTTTTACATAATTAAATTGCATTTTATTGCATGAAATAAGTATTTGATCACCTACCAACCAGCAAAAATTCTGGCTGTCACGGATTTGTTAGTTTTTCTTTAAGAAGCCCTCCTTCTCTGCTCTTATTACCTGTATTAATTGCACCTGTTTGAACTCATTATCTGTATAGTAGACACCTGTCCACTCACTCAATCAACCAATCACACTCCAACCTCTCCACCATGGCCAAGAGCTGTCTAAGGACAGTAGGGACAAAATTGTAATCCTGCACAAGGCTGGTATGGGCTACAGGACAACAGGCAAGCAGCTTGGTGAGAAGGCAACAACTGTCAATCTTCCTTGGTCTAGGGCGCCATGCAAGAGGTTGCCTCGTGGGGTAAGGATGATTCTAAGAAATGTCAGGAATCTGCCCAGACCTACATGGGAAGACCTGGTCAATGACCTGAAGAGAGATGGGACCACAGTCTCAAACATTACCGTTAGTAAGACACAATGTCGTCATGGATTAAAATTCTGCAGGGCATGCGAGGTCCCCAGGCTCATACCAGCACATGTCCAGGCCCGTTTGAAGTTCAACAATGACCATCTGGATGATTCAGAGGAGGCATGGGAGAAGGTCATATTGGTCAGATGAGACCAAAACATTTTGATATCAACTACACTCAACATGTTTGGAGGAAGAAGAAGGTTGAGTACAACCCCAAGAACACTGTCCCAACCATGAAGCTTGGGGGGGAGACATCATACTTTGGGGGTGCTTTTCTGCAAAGGGGACAGGATGACTGCAGGGAGGATGGATGGGGTCATGTATCACGAGATTTTGGCCAACAATCTCCTTCCCTCAGTAAGAGCATTGAAGATGGGTCATGGCTGTGTCTTCCAGCATGACAGTGACCTGAAACACACAGCCAGAGCAGGTAAGAATGGGATCCGTAAAAAGCATTTCAAGGTCCTGGAGTAGCCTAGCCAGTCTCCAGACCTGAACCCAATAGAAAATCTGTTGAGGGAGTTGAAACTCAATGTTGTCCAGCGACAGCCCCAAAACCTGAAAGATCTGGAGACGATCTGTATGGAGAAGTGGGTCAAAATCTCTGCTGCAGTGTGTGCAAACTTGTCCAAGAACTACAGGAAATGTCTGCCCTCTGAAATTGCAAACAAAGTTTTCTGGACCAAATATTAAGTTCTGTTTTTCTATTATATCAATTACTTATTTCATGCAATAAAATGCTAATTAATTATGTAAAATTCTTGCAATGTGATTTTCTGGATTTTTTTTTATTAAGATTCCGTCTCTTACTGGTAAAATGTACCTACGCTAAAACTTACAGACCTCTTAATCCTTTGTAGGTGGGAAAACTTGCAAAATCTGCATTATATCAAATACTTATTTTCCCCACTGCTCATATATATAAATTATATATAAATACACACACACGGACACACACTTTGCCTGTGTTCTCTTCCATATTCTCTATGGCCATCTATGGTCTTTGCATAGGCTGAATGGTAGAAGAGGGATCTGACAGTTTCCTGCTCCAGCATTGTATTCAACTGTATCACTGACCTTAGGACACAGGTACAGCTGAAGTCAGGACATACCCCTGATCTCCCGACCTACCCTAAAGTGGTTCCCATTTATGTTTTCTTCCCCTCCCCAATAATCCTTGACATAGGTGAGTGGAGACATGAGGGTCAGTGGGTGTTCTCATCCACTGGCCCGGCTGTCTTTAGAAAGACCGCATGGACCAGGGCTCATATCAATGAACACCCACACTCCTTTCCCGTGGGCATAATACTACTCAGACAACACAGGGTGAGGGTTAAACAGTGTGACAATACTTTATTGAACCACCAACAGACAATAGCACAGTACAGTCACAGCAAATACAGATGATGGCGAAAATTACAGAGTTATACCCTTCTGCTGGCTCACCGGGATTAGAGCAGCTGCGACTTCAGGGCTTTCAGGGCCAACTACCCCAACCAGTGGCACCCAACTTTTGGCAGGCACCCACAGAGAGGAGGCTGTGGCATGCTTAGGAAGCTGACATTTCAATTGAGGTATGTGGCCAGATGACCTGATAGTCCCAAACTGGGTGTTCCAAATGTCTCCATGGGCTCAGTGACGGGCAGTTGATCAAATATGTATTCCTCTGGTTGGAGTCATGGTGCCTTGCTGCTGTTCTGTAGAGTCTCTTTGCAGAAGCATAGATGTAGCTTTTAATACCCATATCTGTCCTCTAGGCAACCATACACAGGTCAGATGGAAGGTGGGATGAGGTCAACTTTTATTATTTGATTATTTAATCAATCTGCATAGTTGGTCTTTCGCAGGTAAACAAGTTGTATGGACTTATACAATGGGTAATCAACATATTAGCAAACATTGATTGTTCAATGACCGTGGGTCCTTGTCCTCCAAGGATAGCGTCACAATATGCTGCAACAAACATCAACTCAAGAGTCAATGTTCAGGCTCATATAATAATGGCCTATGTCCCTGGGCCTACTAAATATATGCCTGGCAAAATTGAGAATAAATGCTGTGTTGTCACAGTGAGTGTCGCCAAAAAAACTTTGCCCACCACCATTTCTCTCTCTGCTGAAGCATTTTTAGAGTAAGCTAATGTCTTTTTGCATAGGTGCAAGAGCTTCCCCACAATGCTCTGCAACCATGACATCTAATGGATTATCACATCTTATACAGTGGTGGTCAGTACCTGGGCCATCAGAAATTAGTGGTTCTCAGTCTAACAGTTTGTACGGCAAAGTCGTTTTCCATCTCCATAGTCACTGGGTAAGTCTCTCTGTCTTGAAGAGTGTAAGATCTTATGGTTAGCAGAATCCTCTCTCTCTCCCACTCTCTTTCCTGTAGAGTGTAAGCTCTTATGGTCAGCGGGGTTCTCTCTCTCCCCCACATACATTTTCTGAGCACTTACAAGATTTTCAGTAGTGAGATTCGTGTCGCTGGTGAATTTGAATTTCAAAAGATTGACTCATCTCTAAAATCCAGCACTAGAATATAGATAAAGCGGTACTGTTGATTTTTAATTTTTACTATTACTAACTTGCACCATTTGTTACTCTCCTTTCATTTTGGTATTGCTTGCACAGAATTTAATAATTAAAATTTTCTTTCTCTGCATAACAACTTTTGTAAAATTGAACACAATTAAAGTGTCTTTTTAAGCCTATTATTTTATAACCAGATGGTACCTCATAGTTTAGAGTCACGTGAACTCCATAAAGTTTTTACATTTATTTTGATACTGATGCCGTAAATAATCACCACATAAGAAAATGTTACAATCTTGGAACATCTATATTGAAATTTTGCTAAACTACATTTCTCTTTTTAATATGTATGGCGCTGAATGCATGTGATCCAATTTAGAAGCTATTGTACAAGAGAGCAATAAAAAGAAAAAAACAAAACAATTCAATAAAGAATGTTTATTTGTGAGCATCAGTTATTGCTAAATCTACTACAATATTTTATATGCACATTAGACACAGTGTAGAAAGATTTGATTAAAAAAGAGGAAAGCACAAACATTTGGCTTTAAAAATGTTATACAAGTAAACAAAATATGCACATAAAGGATCATGAAAGCCAGGCTATTATTTCATAAACTGGCAAGATATTTACAGTACCCAAGCAACAATAACAATGGGGTATGAATTAGTCTGTACCTCAAATATGATTCAATCATAAAGCTGCTGAACAACTAACAAATGATTAATACAAAGACAAGATGCTCTAAAGTTGCCTGAGATAATCAGTGAGTAATTCTTATTCAAATAAAGTCAAAACCACAAGCTTATCAATAATGAACACATCTCATCATTTCTGTGAGATTTGTTGGCAAAGAACAAGAATCTTTTTCTTTATTTTCTCCCTACCTATCTGTCTTTGATAACATAATATGCATGAGATCTTTAAATTCAGGGGATACTAAAAGTCTACACACCTCTGTCCAAATGGCAGGTTTTTGTCATGTAAAAAATAATCATACCAAGAAAAATTATTTCAGAACTTTTTTCATCTTTAGTCACCCAAAAACTGTACAGATCATTTGACAAGCAAGCTGAAATCATTTTGAGGGGGGAAATAAAAATAACAAAACTAAAATAATGTGGTTGCACGGTGCGAACACGCTCTTATAGTTGGGGTTGGGTTTGTGTTCGGAATTAGCCAACCACAATTAAACTTATATTAAATAGTAGTCATTATGCAGCTGCGATCATTTACATGGATTCTGATTAAGCCCATATAAAGTTTAGCTATTCTAGTAGGAATTTTCTGACTTTTTCTTAAATGCATTTTACATCAAACGCCATCGTCTGCAAACAGCTTATAACACAGCAAGGTGATCTCATTGTTGAAAGTGATTAGTCAGGAATAGAGATGAGCGAACTCGAATTTAAAGCTATGTGTCCGGTGCTAAACTCCGAACAAGGACTTCTTTTGCAAGTCCGTTGTTTTAATGTTTGGAGTTCTGGGGAAGTCTGAGGATGAGAGAGATAGAGAGATTTTCCAGATCCAAAGTTCGGGTGCCCATTGTTTTCAATGTAGTTCGGGTTCAGGTTCAAGTTCGGGTACAGTTCTGGTACCCGAACCAAGCTTTGGACTAAAGTTCGGGGTTGGGTACCAGAACTCGAACTTCATGGGTCTGCTCATCCTTAGTCAGGAGAAAGGTACAAAAAACTTCCAAGCCATTAAATATACTATGGAATACTATGAAGATGGCAATTAGGAAGTAACCTAAATGCAGAGCAGTGTTTGGCCCATAGAGCTTGACAGCTCATTTACATATAAGAAAATGTGGATTTCTCTGGAATAAGACATCAGATCACAGATATCAAGGTGTGATTTTATTCAGCTTCCTATGACCTGAGTGTCCATATAGACGAGTTGATCCTACTGACAGATTCCATTTAATAACAAGCCTGAAGTACAGATGTAGGAAGGTCAAACATTACAGATAACATCATACCTTATGTGCAGCCCCTTCAACATACGGTTTTGACTACAGCACTTTTTCCATCATCAAAACAACAATTACTGATCAGCAATTTGTTCAGCAATCAGCAATCAACAATTGCTGACCCACAGAAAAAAACGCATGCAGATTTACGTGCGCTTTTTCTGCCAGAGAGAAGTGTTTTTTTAGCATTTTACATGCGTTTTCGCATGCGTTTTTTCAAGCACTTTTCCAAGCGATTTTGAGCATCACTTGGAAAAGTGCTTGACAAGTTGATCACACAATATAAATCCATGCAACCGGCATGGATTTATAATGTGTGAACAACTTAAATGCTTTAAATGCAGCATCTATAGTAAAAAAAAAAGAATTAAAACGTTAAAAATAAAAAAAAACTGTAAATTCACCTCTCCGGCGGCCCCCGGTCTGCTCTCCGGTCTCTTCCGGTCTGCTCCCAGCCGCGTCTTCTCTCTTAAGCGTCCCGCAGTGTACTGTCAGGACCTGCGGTGACGTCAGTCAGCTGATGGTCACGCGACCATCACCTGACCGCCGACGTCAGTGGTCGCGTGACCATCAGGTGACTAAATGACGTCACCGCAGGTCCTGACAGTACACTGCGGGACGCTGAAGAGAGAAGACGCGGCCGGGAGCAGACCGGAGGAGATGGTTTTTATTTCTTTTATTTCTTTTTTTCACCGCGTGGTAGCTGGGATGAAGAGGAGTTGTAGTTTCCTCTTCATCCCAGGTACCACATGCACCGCGATTACGCTGCAGCGTAATTGCGGTAGAAATGGTCATGCTGCGTTTTGCAAAGCAATGCGAATTCGGCGCGCAAATTAGTGCATCATGTGCACAGCACATCCAAATTCACATTGCTTTGCATGGCAGACTGTTTTTCAAGTGTTTTCGTGGGCGTAAATACGCCGCAAAAACGCTACTAAAATGCTACGTGGACACATAGCCTAACTGTTGTAAAAATGTTACTGAATGTTAACTACTGAACTTTTGCCACAGATAGAGCCCTTAGCCTGTTTTGTCAAAACTGTGAGATCTCATATAACGAGCAAGAGCTCTCGTTCTGATACCAAATGCTGCTGTCAACTGCTATGGAATGCTGCTAAACATACTAGGATCCCACAGGTCCAAAGTCTGGACGTAACCAGAAAGTTGATACTCTAGCGTTACATGATGAACTGGTGTCCACTGTCCATAACTGTTGGAATAGTGATATCATTTGAAGAATTTGCATGTGCTCAGGCTGACACAATGCACATAGAAGTTAAATCAGACCTTTTTCATGGCGCATGGAGCCTTCTTTGTGTCAGCCTCACAAGAGGTTTTATGTTTCAGAAATGGCCATGAACAAAGGCTGATTCTGACAAAAACATTAGCCACGTTGCTTATATTGGAGAAAACGTTTGCTGACATTTCAATAAATTGGCAATTTAATTTCATCCACAATTTCTGAGCGACTTAGTTCCCTAAACTACTATAAATCGGGCACCAAAAATAGCCCTGGGTGCTAACCATACTTACCATGGGCATTTTCTAGTGTAACGTGACCACTTTTTTTTCAGTATGTTTAGAAAAGTTAAAGATAAATCTTAATAGTTGTATTGCAATATCATTTAGTAATTACATTTTTTTTCTGTAGATTTTATGGAGTCTATAAATATTAGATATATTTATGGCGAGAAGGAAGTTCATATTTTCAATCAATTATATGCACTATTGATTCATGCAAAATGTTTTATTATAGTTTATTTTTGTTGCATTTGACTTAATACTTTCGAAAGTCTTTTTCTCTGGTATTCTTAGGCTAATCAGTGTCTCAACTAATCTATTACATTACTTACATAGTGCAATATATTCCAGTAATTATTACCTACACTTTAAGGACAGATTTTACACCTTGCCTAGTTTAATCCTTATGCACAGACACTTTCAATGTAAATTAATATGTAATACTAAGTGCAGAATTATTACTATTTGAATTAATTCATACATGGTGGCAATGTGTACCACTGCATGGCCACAGTTCTGATTGCCATGGAACACTGTTCTATGGAACTAAAGAAAGATTTAACCTCTTAACGACCTTGGGTTTTTCCATTTTTGCGTTTTCATTTTTTGCTCCCCTTCTTCCCAGAGCTATAACTTTTTTACTTTTCTGTCAATATGGCCAAGTGAGGGCTTGTTTTTTGCAGAACGAGTTGTAATTTTAAAGAACACCATTGGTTTTACCATATCATGTACTAGAAAACAGGAAAAAAATTCTAAGTGGGGTGAAATTGCAAAAAAAGTGCAATTTCACAATAGTTTTTTTTTACCATGTTCACTAAATACTAAAACTGACTTGACATGATTTTCCAGGTCATTACGAGTTTGCAGATACCAAATATGTATAGGTTCTTTTTTAGTTAAGTGGTGAAAAAAAAATCCAAAGTTTGTAGAAAAAAAAATGACGCAATTTCTGTGACCTGTAGTGTCTCCATTTTTTGGGTTCTGGGGCTGGGGGAGGACTTATTTTTTGCATGCTCAGCTGTTGTTTTTATTGTTATCATATTGAGCTAGATCCAATGTTTTAATCGCCTGTTATTGCGTTTTATTGCAATGTTGAGGCAACCAAAGAATGTAATTCTGGTGTTTTGATTTTTTTCTCATTACGCTGTTTACTGATCAAATAAATTTTTTTTATATTTTCATAGATCGGGTGATTCTGAACGTGGTGATACCAAATATGTGTATTTTTTTAAATTGTTTTATTTTGAATGGGGCAAAGGCAGGGTGATTTGAACTTTTATATTTTTTTCATTTTTTTATATTTTTAAAAACTGTTTTTACTTTTTACATGCTTCAATAGTCTCCTTAGGAGACTTGAAGCTGCGATCTCCTGATCGCTGTGTTACACATAGCACGGCTTCAGCCCTGCTATGTGTAACAAAAATGCTCATCTGCTATGAACGCTAACCGCAGATCGGCTTTGACAGCCACAGTGGTCTCCTGCAGACCCCAGGTTGTCATGCCAACCCATTAGCGCCCTGTGATTATGTGACAGGGGCGCCAATAGGCGTAGTCAATTACGTGCATATGGTTTTCATGAGTTAAATGCCACTGTCAGAGATTGACAGCGGCATTTCACTAGTTAACATCCGTGGGTGGATCGCAATTCCACCTTTTGTTATTAGGGGCACATGACAGCTGATCAGATGTGGGCTTAAGCACCAGAGTCTGTCTTAAAGAGGTGACAAATAAATATATCATAGATCGTAAAGGGGTTAAATTGCCCCCAAAATCTCAAATATGGATTCACTGTACAGTATATTAAATAGGGGTCTCTAAAGTAGATAAAACATAACTTTTATTAATTATCTCAAAAAGCCTACCAGCATGATAATACATGAAACATATAGAGTCTAGTGTAGAGCAAGCACTAAAATGCTCGGGTGCTCAAAGCTCGGGCCGAGCTCGCCGTGATACTCGGGTGCTCGACACGAGCAACGAGCCCAATGTTAGTCTATGGGAGACCCGAGCATTTTTGCGGTGGCACCCCCGGCAGTCTGTAGAAAGCCTAAAAAGTGCCCAAAACGATAGTGACAGTGCTCAAAAGACATGGGGACAGCATGGGCATCGCCCCAGGAAGCATTTATGACCCCCAGGTCACTGCTGTCAACAACGTGGTCAGAGGTATTAAGCCACTTTTACGGGGTCACAAGAAAACGTTCAAAAACTAAACTGAAAGTGCTTTCCTGTGAAATATGTTAAGGAATTTCCTTTCCAGGGTAAAGACTTGTGTATAGGGTAAAATAAATAACTAAAAACAAAAATACTCCTCCACACCTTGGGCTATGTTCACAAGTAGCATTTTTTATTCGTTTTTGCACTTCTGTATTGCTTTCAACCGTGACAAATGCATTCACCGGGAAATGTCATTTTAACATTTTACAACCTTATCTGGCCATGTGCTGTGTGACACATGCATATAGTGCTGATAAGACATGGGAACAGCATGGGGAAGACCCCTTGAAGCATCTCTGACACCCAGGTCACTGCCTAAAAGTGTGCCCATCAGAAGTGATCCTTGCTGCATCAGAAGATGCAGACTTGCAACTATCCCCGTGCAAGTCCTTTTCCCAGAGCAGTGTTCAATTGTACCTCCCCCATTCCTTGCAATGCAAGCACAAGTATGCAGCCTGCCACCCACCCGCCCGCAGGCTGCAATAGCATACTGCTAGCTTGCTTAGGCATGTGGAGGCAGACGCCGGCCACCATGTCATAGCTGCGTCGGCGGCCTGGTATCCATACTCAGTCCCTAGCCGCTCGGCTACTATCCCAGTTCTATGACTCCTGTTAAAACAAAGCTTAAGGTGATGAATGATGGATGAGGTGGTGGCAAAGGAGAAAGAGCAGGAGGAACAGGGACCATTCACATCAATATCAGGCCAGTCAACCACACATCTTGTAGGATATGTTTCTGTACCAAAAGGAGCGGTTCGGCTACACAGTTATAGGGCATACAGTGAGTGCAATGCTTACCAAAAATTTTGAGGCACTCCAATGCCCCTTGGAAGTGACATGGAGGTCAGAGGGCCTTAACTAAACTGTTTTTTCCATTTATAGCAACTGGGTTTCCTGTGCACTGTTGGCCTAAGCAGTGAATGGAAGGCTTTCCAAAAATTATGAGGAACTGCAATGGCCCTTGAAACAGACGTGGATTACAGCATACTAAAAACCTTCTATCCATTATTGGGGAGTGGGTCTCCCATAGTGTTCGCCTATGCATTGAAAAGCAAAAGCTGACTAAAAATTAGGAGGAAATGCAATGCCCGTTGGAAGAGTCATGGAGGTTAGAGTTAATTAAAAACAACATTTCAATGCCCCTTGGAAGAGCTGTGGAGTTCAGAATGGTTTAGCAAGACGGTTTTAATGCCCCTTGGAAGTGACGTGGAGATCACAGTTGGTTAACAACATGGTTTTAATGCCCCTTGGAAGAGATGTGGAGGTCGCAGTAGCTTAACAAGATGGTTTTAATACCCCTTAGAAGAGTGGTGGAGGTCGCAGTGGAATAAAAAGACAATATAAATGCCCCTTGGAAGAGTGGTGGAGGTCCCAGTGGAATAAAAAGACAATATCAATGCCCCTTGGAAGAGTGGTGGAGGTCGCAGTGGAATAAAAAGACAATATCAAAGCCCCTTAAAAGAGACGTGGAGGTCACAGTAGCTTAACAAGACGGTTTTAATGCCCCTTGGAAGAGACGTGGAGGTGACAGTAGCTTAACAAGATGGTTTTAATGCCCCTTGGAAGAGTAGTGGAGGTCGCAGTGGAATAAAAAGACAATATCAATGCCCCTTGGAAGTGTGGTGGAGGTCACAGTAGCTTAGCAAGACAGTTTTAATGCCCCTTGGAGGAGTGGTGGAAGATGCAGTGGAATAAAAAGACAATATCAATGCCCCTTGGAAGAGACGTGGAGGTAACAGTAGCTTAACGAGATGGTTTTAATGCCCCTTGGAAGAGTGGTGGAGGTCGCAGTGGAATAAAAAGACAATATTAATGCCCCTTGGAAGAGTGGTGGAGGTCCCAGTGGAATAAAGAGACAATATCAATGCCCCTTTAAAGAGATTTGGAGGTCACAGTAGCTTAACAAGATGGTTTTAATGCCCCTTACAAGAGCCATACAGTACAGCATCTTAAAAACATTATTCCCATTATTGGGGAGTGGGTCTCCCATAGTCTTTGCTTATGCCTTCCAAGCAAAAGCTGCAAAAAATTAGGACGGAAAAACTTGCAATGCCCCTTACAAGAGCCATGCAGTACAGCATATTAAAAACATTATTCCCATTATTGGGGAGTGGGTCTCCCATAGTCTTTGCCTATACCTTCCAAGCAAAAGCTGCCAAAAATTAGGAGGAAATGCAATGCCCGTTCGAAGAGTTGTGGAGGTTTGAGTTAATTAAACACAACATTTCAATGCCCCTTGGAAGAGCTGTGGAGTTCAGAGTGGTTTAACAAGATGCTTTTAATGCCCCTCGGAAGAGGCGTGGAGGTCCCAATAGCTTACCAAGATGGTTTTAATGCCCCTCGGTAGAGACGTGGAGGTCACAGTAGCTTAACAAGATGGTTTTAATGCCCCTTGGAAAAGTGGTGGAGGTCACAGTAGCCTAACAAGACGGTTTTAATGCCCCTTGGACAAGTGGTGGAGGTCACAGTAGCTTAACAAGACGGTTTTAATGCCCCTTGGAAAAGTGGTGGAGGTCACAGTAGCTTAACAAGACGGTTTTAATGCCCCTTGGAAAAGTGGTGGAGGTTGCAGTAGCTTAACAAGACGGTTTTATTGTCCCTCGGAAGAGACGTGGAGGTCCCAGTAGCTTAACTAGATGGTTTTAATGCCCCTGGAAAGAGACGTGGAGGTCGCAGTAGCTTAACAAGATGGTTTTAATGCCCCTTGGATAAGTGGTAGAGGTCACAGTAGCTTAACAAGACGGTTTTAATGCCCCTTGGAAAAGTGGTGGAGGTCGCAGTAGCTTAACAAGACGGTTTTAATGCCCCTTGGAAAAGAGGTGGAGGTCACAGTAGCTTAACAAGATGATTTTAATGCCCCTTGGAAAAGTGGTGGAGGTCACAGTAGCTTAACAAGACGGTTTTAATGCCCCTTGAAAAAGTGGTGGAGGTCGCAATAGCTTAACAAGACGGTTTTAATGCCCCTTGGAAAAGTGATGGAGGTCACAGTAGCTTAACAAGACGGTTTTAATGCCCCTTGGAAAAGTGGTGGAGGTCGCAGTAGCGTAACAAGACGGTTTTAATGCCCCTTGGAAAAGTGGTGGAGGTCACAATAGCTTAACAAGATGGTTTTAATGCCCCTTGGAAAAGTGGTGGAGGTCGCAGTAGCTTAGCAAGACGGTTTTAATGCCCCTTGGAAAAGTGGTGGAGGTCACAGTAGCTTAACAAGATGTTTTTAATGCCCCTTGGAAAAGTGGTGGAGGTCGCAGTAGCTTAACAAGACGGTTTTAATGCCCCTTGTAAAAGTGGTGGAGGTCACAGTAGCTTAACAACACAGTTTTAATGCCCCTCGGAAGAGCAGTGGAGGTTCCAGCAGCTTAACAAGATGGTTTTAATGCCCCTCGGAAGAGACGTGGAGGTTGCAGTAGCTTAACAAGACGGTTTTAATGCCTCTTGGAAAAGTGGTGGAGGTCATAGTAGCTTAACAAGACGGTTTTAATGCCCCTTGGAAAAGTGGTGGAGGTCGCAGTAGCTTAACAAGATGGTTTTAATGCCCCTTGGAAAAGTGGTGGAGGTCACAGTAGCTTAACAAGACGGTTTTAATGCCCCTTGGAAAAGTGGTGGAGGTCACAATAGCTTAACAAGACGGTTTTAATGCCCCTTGGAAAAGTGGTTGAGGTCACAGTAGCTTAACAAGACGGTTTTAATGCCCCTCAGAAGAGACGTGGAGGTCGCAGTAGCTTAACAAGATGTTTTTAATGCCCCTTGGAAAAGTGGTGGAGGTCGCAGTAGCTAAACAAGACGGTTTTAATGCCCCTCGGAAGAGACGTGGAGGTCCCAGTAGCTTAACAAGATGGTTTTAATGCCCCTCGGAAGAGACGTGGAGGTTGCAGTAGCTTATCAAGACGGTTTTAATGCCCCTTGGAAATATGGTGGAGGTCACAGTAGCTTAACAAGACAGTTTTAATGCCCCTTGGAAAAGTGGTGGAGGTCGCAGTACCTTAACAAGATGGTTTCAATGCCCCTTACAAGAGCCAAACAGTACAGCATCTTAAAAATATTATTCCCATTATTGGGGAGTGGGTCTCCCACAGTCTTTGCTTATGCCTTCCAGGCAAAAGCTGACAAAAATAAGGACGGAGAAACTTTCAGGCGAGTGCGCTTATCAGCTATAATTCCCCCAGCGGCACTAAAAACACACTCCGATAACACGCTAGCGGCAGGGCAGGCCAGGACCTCCAAGGCGTACAGAGTGAGTTCATTCCAAGTGTCCAGCTTGGATACCCAATAATTAAAAGGCAAAGAGGAATTACGGAGTACGCTGGTACGATCGGAAAGGTACTACATCACCATCTTTTGAAACTTTCCAGTCCTTGTGAGAGTGCCTCAGGGTCTGTCCGAAGGGAGGGTCTGAGAAAACTGTCCCAGAACGTTGACAGTGTTCCCCTGCCTCTGCTGGATTGGAATTGGGTCTCTCTCGCATGTACGCCTTGGTTGGGCAACGAACTGTGACCTCTGCCGCTAGCGTGTTCACATGGGAATTTTTTAACAGTTCTGCAGCAACGGCCTTCTGGTACTGCCCCATTTTTGTAGACCTCTCCACCTCAGGAATAAGAGAGTGCAAGTTCTCCTTGTAGCGGTGGTCTAAAAGTGTCACCAACCAGTAATGACTGTCACCTAACATTTTGGCAACGCGAGGGTCACGGTTAAGGCAGCGTAACATAAAGTCAGCCATGCATGCCAGACTGGTAAGAGGCAAGACTTCCGTGTCCTCACCTAGATGACGACTGACCATGCTCTCCTCCTCCTCCTTTTCCCCCCTGTCCTCAGGCCACCCACGCTGAACCAACGGTATGACAGTTGTACAAGTACTACCGTCTACAGCGCATGATACAAGCTCCTTTTTTTCCCCCTCCTCCTCCTCCTCCTCTCCCTCATTGTCCCCCAGTGCACGTTGGGATGAGATGAGGCTGGGCTGTGTGTAATCGACCGCTACGGCTTCTTGATCCATCTCATCATACTCTGGCTGCAATGCCTCCTTTTCAATTCTCTGCAGAGAGCATTGCAAAAGACAGACAAGTGGAATGCTGATGCTAATGATGGCGTCATCGCCACTCACCATCTTGGTGGACTCCTCAAAGTTTGTCAAGATGGTACATATGTCAGACTTCCAGGTCCACTCCTGAGGTCTTATGTGTGGAGTCTGACCTGAATATCGATGGCCTTGTTGCAGCTGGTACTCCACAACTGCTCTCTTCTGCTCACAAATCCTTTGCAACATGCGGAGGGTAGAGTTCCAACGTGTGGGGACGTCACATGCCAGTCGGTGTGATGGAAGCTGCAACACAGCAAGGGCGGCGGAAGCTGTAGTCGACTTGCAAAAATGAGCTGACAGGCGGCGTACTTTGACGAGCAGATCTGGCAACTCAGGGTACGATTTAAGAAACCGCTGAACCACGAGGCTAAGCACATGAGCCAGGCATGGAACGTGTGTGATCTCGCCTCGCCTCCGAGCCGCCACCAGGTTACAGCCATTGTCACACTTGACCATGCCTGGATGTAGGTTCAGCGGTCTCAGCCACAGATCTGCCTGCTCTTTCACAGCTGTCCACAACTCACAAGCTGTGTGAGGTTTCTCACCTAAGCTTATGAGTTTCAGCACAGCCTGTTGCCGCTTGGCTGAGGCAGTACTGCAGTGCTTCCAGCTTGTAACTGATGTGGTGATATCTGAGATGGAGGCTGAACATGAAGTGGAGGAGGAGGATGATGCGCAGGAGCTGTACACTGTGGGGGCAGCTCTGACTGACATAGGGCCCGCCATCCTCGGTGTTGGAAGGATGTGTTCCATCCCAAGGTCCCACTGGGTCCCGGCTTCCACTATGTTTACCCAGTGTGCCGTCAGGGAGATGTACTGTCCCTGGCCAGAAGAACTTGTCCACATGTCCATTGTCAGGTGGACTCTCCCAGTAACTGTGCTGTTGAGGGCACGGCAGATGTTTTGGCACACGTGCTTGTGTAGTACGGGGATGGTACACCGGGCAAAATAGTGTCGGCCACCGCCATAAGGTTGCGGAAGGATTCCGTCTCCACCAGCCTAAAAGGCAGCATTTCCAACGCAAGCAGTCGTGAAATGTGCGAATTTAGGACTGTGGCCTGTGGGGCGTTAGCTGAGAATTTCCGCTTTCATTCAAAGGTCTGGAATATGGACAATTGAACGCAGCGGTGGGACGTGGACGTTGATGCTGTTTCTTGAGAAACTGCCATAACAAGTGAAGACTGAGAGGAGGGGGCATCTTTGCATGCAGTATGGACAGGGGATTGCCTTGTTCACATCAGGGGGTTCTATTGCACGCACAACAGCGGAAGAAGCAGTGGTGACACCCGCTGACACTGTTTGTGGACCCTGGGGTTCACCCCACAAAGTCGGGTGCTTTGCTGCCATGTGCCTGATCATGCTGGTGGTGGTCAGGCTGGTAGTTTTGTAACCCCTGCTGATGCTGGCATGGCAGGTGGTACAAATGGCCTTTTTGGGGTTATCAGCAGAGTCTTTAAAAAAATTCCAGACTCTGGAAGACCTACAGGTTGTACTGGCAACGTCCCTCGTGTTGGTGTTACGGGGAACTGTTGCCTGCCTTCTGTCTGTGGCCAACACACTGCTTCTTCCTGCCTGTTGGGGTACTCTGCCTCCCTCACCCTGTGTGCTGCTGGCCTCGCTCTGCATGTCCTCCTGCCACGTTGGGTCAGTTACTAGATCATCCACCACCTCCCCCTCTTCCACTTGCACACCACGATCCTCCTCCTCACTTCCTGGCAATTGTGTCTCGTCATCGTCCACCTCTTGTGATAAATTGCCAGCGTCGACTTCCTGTGGGCGTGGCTGTTCAAATATTTCGGCATCGCTACATGGGATCTCCTCTTCCACCACTTCAAGCGGAGCAGGCGAGGGGCACAAATCTGGAAATGGAACCGTGAACAGCTCTTCAGAGTGTCCAAGTGTGGGATCAGTTGCTGTCTGACGCCACTCGGCATGGTGGGAGGAAGGAGCATCAGGGTGAGGAGGAGTATGCGGTCGAGACTCACGGCTTCTAAGATTTGACCATGTGGAAGACAGACTGGAGGTGGTGGTGCCCAGGTAACTTGAAGTATTATCTGCTATCCAATTAATAACCTGTTCACACTGATCAGTTCGCAATACTGGTATTGTTCTGTGCTTCCCTAGTAATTCAGTCAAGAAGTGGGAGCGAGAAGATGTGGCTGTTGGTTGTGGCACATTTTCACCTTGGCCACGGCCCCGTCCTCTGCACGCACCATCACCAGAACGTCCAGTTCCACATCCCTTGCCACGTGCCTTGCCCATTGAAAAGGAAGTAAAATAGCTTACACTCGCACTATCAATGGAAAAAGGGTAATAAAAAGTAGATTAGAACCGTGGAAGAAGAAAGCCACAGTTCTATTTCTCTGGCCTACACCTGACTCTTTTAAACAATCTGAACAATCAGGGAGAAACTATTACTGTTTTTTTTTACGAAAAAAATACCAAAAGCTGGATAATATAGATCTTTTACTGTGGGACGGCAAAACCACAGTTATAATTTACTGGTGTATACCAGACTCTTTTAAACAGATATATTGGTGTCTGAACAATCAGGAGACACTATTACTGTTTTGCTTTACGGCAAAAAATGCCAAAAGCAGGATAATACAGAGATTTGACCCGTGGAACTGCAAAACCACACTTCTATTTCTCTGGCCTACACCAAGATGGCGGCGCCCGGTTTTAAATACTCGAGGTGACACTGTGCGGCCAGCCAATCAATGTAATGCCCACAACTAACATGGCTGCGGCATTTCAGTGACTGGCTGGCAATCCCTGCATGTTCATTGGCTCTGTAAAGAGCGCAAAACATGCAGGGCGAAGTCCCGAGCTCCCGCCCAAGTTAGCCGGAAATGCTCGGTGCTCGCCGAACATCCCGAGTAGCGTGTTGCTCGGGCGAGTACCGAGCAGTGTCGAGCATGTTCGCTCAACACTAATAGAGTCCATTAAATGAAAACAATTGAAACAGTAAACTAGGTAGCACAAAGTAAAGGAAGGGACTGATAGAGGAGAGCTAGACAAAGATAGAAGAATACATTACACTAAATATGATAATCTTAATAAAAAAATAGAGTTATTGTAGCTATTAACTCTTCCCCCAAAAATACATGTTTTCACTTCCTTTAGCTGTTAGAACGGAGTCAGAATGGGCTGTCATTGCAGCCAAGGTCTAATGAAGACCCCTGTGTCTGCCATATTATCACTCTTATTAAGCCCTGTCATATGTAAAATAAGGAAATATAATAGGTAGAGATGGTCAAATCTTTTGAAATTTGAATTTGCTAAAGTAAGAAATGATAGCTTGTTCATATGCTGTTTAGATAGAGAGAGAAGCATTGGCTTCTTAACAGTAATAATATGATTCCTATTTGGGATCCGCCACTGGTTTTCTATTTGCAGGAAAAATAAAAAAAATTTGGGTCTTGGAAAGTAAAGATGAATAAACAAAAGCAAAAAAACAAACAAACAAAAAGACCTGGTCCATAAACCGTTAAGATTTGGTCTAGGGCTGTGCAGCGACATGTTGTGTGACACTGAAATTGCAGCAGCATTTTGCAACATTGGCTGTACTGATCCTCTTTGATGTTGCATTGCAACTGCGGCACAGAGTTGCAAATGTTTCCAAATGTGTTGGATTTTCTGTCGTTGGTCGTAAGTTTGAACGCGACACACTTATGATAGACTTGTGACTTGATAGACTTCTAGGCAAATCACAAGTGACATTTATGAGACTTATCTGCAATATATTTTTTATTTATTAACAGCAAAAAAAAAAAAACTGTTCTAAAATAGCTTGGCTAAAGCAAATTGCAGACAAGTTGCACCAATATTTTTATGGCAAGACATTTCAGAGAATTCCTGTCATGTGATACATGTTGCCGTGTAACCCTAGCCTATTAATGAATAGTGAAAAAAAATAACAGCATATTCTTCTCAACCTTCTCTATTAAATTTGATGCCTCTCCTGTCCAAGATCCAAACTGTTTTTTCCTAATAGTCTAAACTTATACGCTCTTGATTTGGGAAGAAGAATGCTCTACAGATAGGATCTTGGAGACGTTAGTACCCCTTTAAGGTAAGAATTAAATTGCTAACCTACTCTTTTTTTTTTTTACAACTTAAATGCCTATATTAAAGTTCATGAAGCATTTTAATATAAGATGTTAGATCGTATGGCCATTACTTTTATCTCCCAAAAAGTTAACAAAAACTGTTAATAATACATTCTCAACTGTTCTGTCAATCTACTTCTCCATTTTGCATCATTATAAAATAATATTTTGGTTTGAAAATGAAAAATGACCTGAGAAAGGCAAGACGCGTAAACGTCTTATGTTTAATATATGAGCAGACAAACAGTTATTTCTTAAACAGCTAAACAATTTAGGAGCAAGCCCTGAACAAATCAATAATGTACAACATTTGAAAGAAAGTGAAGGAAAGTAAATAAAAATCCCAAGATATTATGGTCATAAATTCACATTTGGGCAATTAATATCTATATATAGATGATAAATGTCAATAGGTCATATTACATACATTAGATAATCATCATGCAAGTACAGCCATTATTTTTAGTGTCACTGCATTTGTTTTTATGCATGTTGCAAACACAAATCTTTCCTTCTCTAAAAAGTTGAGTTGCTATTGTTTTAATGTTGATATTTAAATTATCATGATATTTTATGACTCCAGAGCCATTGTATGGGAAAAATGCACTTATTTTCATATTTTTTTGTTTTTAGTACTGCTTTCAGAACACTTAGTCGATACTGTAAAATTGTACATCATATCCTTCCTCTTTATGACAAAAATGTATGTCATGGTTGGGTGCTAATTCCTGCACCATGTCATACATTTGTATAATGGATTCAAATTGCCATCCAATGTAAACATGCAATGACAGGATGGTGACAATGGCTGTCCCAGGCAAGTGAGAGGCACGGAGCTCAGCTGCGGCATCAATTGTAACTGTCCAGCTCACTGATCATTATGATTAGTCTCAAGATGACTGCCTAGTCATAGTGCCAATCGTCATAATGGCATGAGTGAGAGACGTTCCTCTCTCTCTCACTAGGCCTTAACAGTTCTTTGTTTCTACAAAGTCTTTTAAGGAAAATCAAAGAATGAAAACAAGTCTTTCCACCAGGCAACATCTTTCATACTGCCTCTCGGTGGTGAATACCACTCAAGTGGGCTTACCAGGTCCACAGGCAGAGATACCTGTTTGCAGTCAAAAGTCCTTGGCACTTGACTCCGTTCACCAAATGTCTCATACGTCAGCATCACGGGCCTCCTCGCTTCTCAAGTCGACATCCTCCTGGTGGGTTGTTCCTCTGATTCCACGGGTTCTTTGGTTACAGGAGTTTCTTCCACCACACTCATTTCATGTGCTTCCTTAGATGCTCTTGGAGCTGCCTCTGTAAGTTCCTGTACTTCTCCTGAATCGCCTGTTTCCACACGGCCTGGTAATTACGCTCTTCCTGAGTGTCGATCGGTCTCTTCAGGGACCAGTGTTCGATCATCAGATCTGAATTGGACTTCATCTGTACTCCTTGGTACAAACTCTGGAGCCTCAGGACTTAGTTCACTCTCCTGAGGATGGTACATCCCTCTCTTTGGTGGTCCGAGAAATACAATGGTGTGCTTTTCTTAATCGGAACTTTCAGGCTATGTGCCCCCGTAACAGATTTGATGCAGAGCATTTTTGCCTCTCTCTGGCAGAAAAAAAGTGCATGCAGATTTACATGCGTTTTTTCTGCCAGAGAGAAGCGTTTTTCCATGCGTTTTCGCATGCATTTTTTCAAGCAGTTTTCCAAAAGATTTTGAGCATCACTTGGAAAAGTGTTTGACAAGTTGCTCACACAATATAAATCCATGCAACCGGCATTGATTTATATTGTGTGACCAACTTAGATGCTTTAAATGCTGCATCTATAATAAAAAAAAAAAGAATTAAAAAGTTAAAAATAAAAAAACCCGGTATACTCACCTCTCCAGTCTCCTCCCGGCGGCGATCCTCTCTCCTCTACTTCCCGTGGTGTACTTGCAGGACCTGCGGTGACGTCATTTAGTCATTGAGTCTCTTTTGAAATCTCCTATATATGTGGCTATCCTAAGTGTATCTTGTGTCTATCCATCATGTTGTATAATGTGCTGTTGCTGGCACTGCCACTGCCAGCATACAGCCAGTCAGTCATTTCATTTTTAATAGCATAATCATTGTATTTTGTTACTAAACAGGCTGTTGGTTACCATCACAAAAAAGGCAGCCGTATTTACCAATACTAGGTGACAATATGAATGTGCTACAGGATGCAGCAGAAACCACAAGATAAAGTCAGAGGCATCACTTGTGCAAAATACTGATGAAACAATCATTCACAAGTCTATCATTCATGGAGGGGGTGGTTGCCTAGTATTATAAGTGCACACAGCAAAGATAGGATGCCAGTCACAAAGATACAAGTAATGCACATTGTCTGACCAGTATACAGTAATGCTCATCTTTATTCACACCCATGAAGTTTAAGTACATAATGTGGAATGTCTCCTGAAAAAAATGAATCAAGTAAAGCATTTTTTTTGTACAGAGCACTCGTGTTAATTACAAAAGAGCAAATGATAAACAATAATTTAAAACAAAAAACAATTGGAGGGAAAAATAGAAAAATCTAAAGCTTGATGTGACACTGGTATTGGCACCCTTTACATTAATTTAGTATGGAAACACATTTTAATTCGTCTGTGGTAAACTACAAAAGAGATTCACCTGTGATTAATTGTCGGTGCCTATGTGACATGAATTAGCCAATGAATGACGACTTCAGTGTTTTAAAAAGCCATATGGAAGACTCTGTTCCTTTGTCTCAATAGTGAAGACAAAGGAGCTGTCTGAGGACATCAGAACTGCTATTATTAACAAACACAAGACTTCCAAAGGGTATAAGGCCATCTCCAAAGACCTTGATATCCCAGTTTCAACAGTGTGCAATGTTCTGAAGAAGTTTGCCAAGCATGGAACCGTCAAGAACCTCCCTGGATGTGGGGGAAGGAGGAAAATTGACAAGAGATGTTTTAGAAGGTTTGGTGCAAATGGTGAATTAAACACTGCGTCAAACATCCGGAGACAAAGATCTGAAGGCCAACCTAGAACAGTCTGGGGTCATGGTTTCAACAAGTGCCATATGCAGCTCAATAAACCAAGCAGAGCATTATGGGCAAAGGCCAAGGAAAAAAACATTGCTGAAGAAAAGACATAAAATGGAACGACTGATCTTTGCCAAAGAGTACCTTGAAAAACCACAATCCTGGGAAAATGTTCTGTGGACACATGAAACAAAATTAAAGCTTTTGGGCAATGCAAAGCAACAGTTTGTTTACAGATGGCGCAATGAAGCTTATAAGGAAAAGAACACCTTACCAACAGTTAAGCATGGTGGTTGCGTTGCTGAGTCTGGTATTGGAGGCCTTGACCATATCACAGGAATCATGAATTCAGAGAATTTACAAGAAATTTTAGAGCGAAATGTTGTACCCAGAGTAAGAAAACTTGGTTTCAGTTGAAGATCATGGTCAAGACAATGACCCAAAGCACACATCCAAAAGTACACAGAATTGGTTGACAAAGAAAAAATGCACTGTTTTAAAATGGTCAGCAATGAGTCCTGATCTCAATCCCATTGAAAATCTTTGGGGTGTGCTGAAATCTGCCATTGGGAAAAAGAACCCTGCAAATATTCAAGAGCTTGAACAAACTACAAAGGAAGAGTGGGAGAAAATTGCAGCTGAGAAGTGCAAGAAGCTTATAGATGGCTACAAGAAATGTTTGGAGGCTGCCAACGATGCCAAAGGGTGTCCAACCAAGTATTAATTAGGGGTGCCTTTACTTCTGCACATGCTGTTTATTCTGTTTCTTCTTTAAAATTGCAACATGGAAGTTGAAAAACAATGTTTTACTTTTGTATTACTTTGGACTACTAATTAAAAAATCCTGAGAATATAACTTTGGTACATTTCCATTTATTTCTCATCCCCAATACCCAGAATTTTAAGCATGCCCTAAAAATGCCTTTCTTTAGACTGGCCAATCACCTCACCTCACCTACCTAACTATCCTTTTTTTTTTGTTTCCTCCTCCTCCCCCATACAAAACTTTCTTCCAAATCAGGCCCCTTGTATCTTCTGTCCACACACCGTAGCCTACTGTGTCTGTAATTGTTCACATACTGTTTGGTGATTGGTTCATTTAGCATTAGGTGATTACGTTGTTGGCGCTATAGAAATAAAAATTATTATTATTATTATTATTATTATGAAGATATTGTACAGCCTATGAAAAAAATGAAGGGGAGCCAATAATGATGAGCAGCACTGTATGTGAAATTTGATGTCACATACAAAATCTAAGGTGTCAAATACTAGCCAGATGTTCAGCTACAGATTTTCCATCGACCTCTCAAAGACGTTCATGGTGAGAAGCAAGATGGCTGGAATGGTATTTAGGGTAATAAGTTCTGCTTTTGCCTTTGATGCAATAATAGTCGTAATTGGTCTTGACTCTTGAGACCACATGGGCAACTCCATAAAGAGGCCTTTACAAGGCAACTTGAATGTGATATAGAAGCCATTTTTTTAAATTTCTGTTGGAAGAAGTCACCCTTCAAATATGAGAGACCTGGAGCAGTTTGCAACAGAAGAGTGGTCCAAAAATCTAACTGAGATTTGAAAGAAACTTGTTGATGGTTATATGAAGTGATTGAATGCAGTTATTTTTTCCAAAGAGTGTGCAGCTAAATATTATGTTGAGGGTGCCAACAATTATGTCCTGCCCATATTTGTGGTTTTGTGCAAATATGATGTCCAATTTGCCTTTTTGTCTGTTTTTTTTGTGTTGTTCCAATACACACAAAATAAACAAACGTGTATAACAAAGCATGTGTAATTGCAATAATTTTCTGGGAAAAATGCTTCATTTTCTGGAACAATTTCAACTATTTCAAGGGTGTCAACACTTTCGGCCATGACTGTATATATTTTTTTTATTTAGCATACCATCTATTTGTTCACATGCATAGATTAAATTGAGCATATAGATCAAAGTAATCATGATGTAACATAATATGAAAGTAATGATTTTTTAAATACAATTTGATTTACTATAGCAAATTAAAATTTCTGTATGATCTTGTCATTCAAATGTAAAAAGCTAAGTAATTGAACTGTAAATTGAATTCTACACTTCAGTCAGAAGATAGTGATGAACAGAGAGATGCATTGCTTTTGAATTTCATGTGGAATGTAACAATGATGGATACATAGACTTTACACCATTGTTTTATAATTTTATGTAAAAAATAATCAAACCTTTTAACTTAAAGTAACCTCTTCAAAAATATAGTTATTTTACTCTATATGAATGAAAGAAAGAATATAAATTGCATCAATCTCAGGTGCAGTATTTGATATGTAGATTTACAAAGATTCACAAGTGTTCGAAGGTTAGGATTTATATTTTTCAACAAGATTTCAAATAATTGATCAGAATTCACTAGTGATGAGCGAGCGTGCTTGTCACTGCTCAATAATCAAGCATCGGGGTGCTTGGGTATGCTCGTTACTCGATCTAGTATTGCAGGTACTCGATCGAGTATTGCAGGTGCACGATCACGAGCGCCATGCTAGAGTCCGTCATGTTTCAGGGCTGTTAGCCAATAAAAATGCGGGATTGCCTGCCATACATGGTAATACCATAGCCATGTTGGCTACTGGCATTACTGAGATTCGCTGGCTGCATCGCATCATAGGGTCCTATATAAGAGTCAGCGACGCGATGCTTGGCACACTTTCCTCTGGAAGCAGTTCAGGGAGAGTTGATCTCGGAGGGAGAGCTTAGATTTAAGCAGGCATATAGACAGAGTTTATTTGCAATTGCAGTACTTGTATACTCCTGTACCATTAAACCAAAAGTCCTTTTCAGGGCTACATGGTGACCTTTCTCTAATAAAACCGCTGTTACCACCATTCAGAGTAGGGATAGCTGAAGACAACAGACACTCCCTCGTTCACCAGTTTATTACCCAAAATGTTGCCACGCAGGTCCAATGTAGTCCACGTTCCCCAATGTCTCCAGCATTGGTGAAATAGCAGTAAAGTGTCCACTATTCACAGACACCAGGTAGTGACTATGATGCTCAGAGAAGCCGGATCTTGCTGCACTTAGGGAGACCCAGTAACAATGATGAGCATTGACATCACTACCAAAGATGCCGGAGACATCGGGGAATGTGGAGTACAATGGATCTGTGTGGCAACATTTTAAGTAATAAATTGGTGAACTAGGGAGTGTCTATTGTCTTTATTTCAGTCTTTTTATGTCTTTCAGGCATCCTGAATATTCTGGACTACCTTGGATTCGGTGGATTACTATGGACCTGCATGGGATTTTTTAAAATAAATTGATGAATGATGGATAGTAGTTCGGGAGTCTTAAATAAAAGTTTTTTTCCTGTGTGTCTGATTTTATTTTTTATTTCCTGGTTAGTAATGGATGTGTCTGTTCTCCATTACTAACCCCAGGGCTTGATGCCAGCTGTGATTTTTGACAAATTACTGCTGTCATCAACCACAACTTCCATGACCCGAATTTCCACCAGTCCAGGGCAATCGGGAAGAGCCGGGCAAAGCACCAGAATTGACGCATCTAATTTGATGCGCTAATTCTCAGGTGGCTGTCGGCTTGAATTTTTGGTTGAGATGGTCCCAATAGCCTGGGACCTTCCCAGCCTGATAAAATAAGCCCGCATCAGTCTGCTTTACTTTGGCTGGTTATCAAAAATAGGGTGGACTGCACGTAATTTTTTTTAAAACTATTTATTTATTAAAACCAGGCCTAAAAACACCTGCGTGTTTTACAATACATGTGCTTTTTGTTTAACTGCGGATTTCATAGAATCATAGAATGGTAGAGTTGGAAGGGACCTCCTGGGTCATCTGGTCCAACCCCCTGCTCAAAGCAAGATTCACTAAATCATCTCAGACAGATATCTGTCCAGCCTCTGTTTGAAGACGTCCATTGAAGGGGAACTCACCACCTCTCCTGGCAGCCTGTTCCACTCATTGATCACCCTAACTGTCAAAAAGTTTTTTCTAATATCTAATCTGTGTCTCCTCCCATTCAGTTTCATCCCATTGCTTCTAGTCTTTCCTTGTGCAAATGAGGAAAGACTAGATTTAGCGGATTTAGAGGATTTAGCGCAGTTCCTAACATTTTTTCCTGTAAAATCCATTTTATCTTCGGCTTTGTATGTTTTATTGTCAGCCCATAAAAGTGGAGTAATACTGTGTCAAAATTGTTCCCAGCAGCAGCCTGGGAGTCAGAGATGCTTCCAGGTGTCTTCCCAATGCTGTTCCCATTCTATTTGAGTGCTTTTTCCATTCATTTCATTGATTTTCCTGGCTAACCAGCCTTCCTGTTAGGGTCTTCCGGAAAAAAGCTCGAGTTTCCCATTGACTTCCATTATATTTGGTATTTGAGTTGAGCTGATCTGAGCATTCAACTTGCTTGATTTAAGTGCTGAGCACTAGTGATGAGCGAGTATGTTTTGTTAACCCTTTCGCCGAGTATGCTCGGGCGAGCACCGAGTAGTTACAGCTGCTCTGCTCGGTGATATGTTTGAATCACTCCCGTGTGCATGTTTTGCAACTGTTTGACAGCTTTAACACATGTGAGGAATGTGTAAGAAATAGACATTCCTCACATGTATTAAAGCTGTCAAACAGTCGCAAATCATGCACATGGGAGTGATTCAAACATATCACCGAGCAGCTGTAACTACTCAGTGCTTGCCCGAACATACTCGGTGAAAGCGTAAGGAAAACATACTCGCTCATCACTACTGAGCACTCAAGCATTTTGGTGCTTGATCATCAATAATCAGAACATATTTTTTATTTTGTCTCATAGATACTATTAGGGTGTATCCTCCATTACAGTTGTTATTCTTTACCATGGATGAAAAGACATCCTTGATTTTGTAGTCCTGATTTGTGGACACAGGACTATAAAATCATGGATGTCTTTTCATGTACATTCTCAAATGTGGTGTACATGATACTATGTACAAGGTGCCTGGAAGGAGTTTATATTGGAGAAACGATGCAAAAACTGCAAACGAGAATGAATTTACACAAACAGTTAAGAATGAACTTGACACCCCTGTGGGAAAACATTTTTCTGACCATGGACACTGTATGACAGATCTAAAAGTCTTAATACTGAATGGTCATTTCAAGGACGACAGGGAGAGAAAAATCTGGGAATTCAAATTGATAAGGATGTTCAATTACTTGTCAACAGGACTCAATCTAACACCTGGATTTATGACTCACTACATGGACACAATTCACACCTCCAGATAATTAAACATTCCCATGGCCTCTCCATTTGCAACAAAAAACTCTAATTTGATTTCCTTGACTTATCAGTAGGAGGCATCACCCCTTACACTTCATGAACAAATGTCTTGCTGTTACATCTATTAAATGTTGTGCCTTGTGTCTTATGAATTAATTGGTAATATTGTCTGAAGAAGGAGCCTGTGTGCTCTGAAAGCTTGCATATATATTTTTTTCTGGTTAGCCAATAAAGGTATCACTCCAATAATACTTTTGTCATTTTTGGCATAAAAGTATTTACATCGACTTTTCTGGCTAACACGGTACCACAATATAACTTTGTAATGTACATCAGCAAAAATGTAGAAAATTTTGCAATTTTCAAACTTTTAATTTTTATGCTTTTAAACCAGATGCTTACATCACACAAACTAGTAAATAAATAACATAAACTACATGTCTACTTTACATCACCATCAATTTTGAAACATAATTTGTTAGAAGGGTTAATAGTTGATTAGCAATTTCTCATTTTTTCAAAACTTTTACAAAACCAATTTTTGTTAGGGACCCATTTGAAGTGGCTTTAAGGGCCTGTGTGACAGATAATACCTAAAAGTGACAACATTTTAAAAGCGGAATTTATTTTGAGGTGTAGTGTGTAGTAATGATCGAGCATACTCGCAAGTACTCGGTACTCGCCCGCGCATCTCAGTACTCGAGATGCTCGGAGCTCGCCGAGTACTTGCGAGATGCTCGGGCGGATGCTCGGGTCCCCTCCCTGCATGTTTAAAGCTCTTTAGAGCGCCAATCAACATGGAGGGATTGCCTGCCACTCACTGTATTGCCGCAGCCATGTAGGTTGTGGCATTACAGTGATTGACTGGCCGCACAGCGTCATCATGTCTTTATCAGACCTAGCTCCGCTGTGCTCGTCAGTCTACTCCACAATCAGGCAGTGTAGGGAGAGGTGCTGCTGAACTAGGGAGAGATTTGGTTGTGTATTAGGTAGTGTAGGGAGAAAACAAGTACATTACACATATCCATCTCAACAAACATTCCTTCTGAGGACTAATCCATCTGCAGAGATATCAGGCAGGCAGTGTATATAGGCAGGCAGGCAGTGTATTTAGCAGACTGCAGTGCATATAGCACAAGAGGCTCCATTCTAGTTCTGCCTTCTGCTGCTGTCAGACATTTCTAGACAAAAGCCCTGGTCTCAGGGGTCGGGAATCATTTTTTTTGGATCTTAATCCTAAATTCAGAGAACACCGTTTTTCTGCGCCATTTGCTTGTTGGCACTACAGAATACAGCCAGGTCCTTTTCATATTACAGCGCTAAAAATACAGCTATTTAAAACTGTTGTTAGTCCGTCACACAGATCACATATAATTGTACTGAAAATTCTGCCATTTCTGGCCTCCATTCAAATTTTTTTTCAGTGTGTCAGCAAAGTTTTTGACACCAGTTTGCTGTTCAAGATGGTTACCTATAGGCCAAGTATCTAAAACTGTGGTTTGTCCGTCACACAGATCACATATAATTGCACTGAAAATTGTGCCATTTCTCGCCTCCATTCAAATTTTTTTTCAGTGTGTCAGCAAAGTTTTTTACACTGGTTTGCTGTTCAAAATAGTTATCTACAGGCCAGCTATTTAAAACTGTGGTTTCTCCGTCACACGGCTTCCGTATAACTTCGCTCCAAATTCAGCCATTTGTAGTGAGCGTGGAAGATATTGTCCTCCATTTAAAATGCGCAAGGTGCGTGGCAAGGGACGGGGAATTGGATGTAATGGTGATGGTGCATGCAGAGGTCGAGGCCGAGGCCGTGAGCAAGCTGAAATTGTGCCACAACAAACACCCACATCTTCTTGCCCGACCTTCCTGTCCCAATTCCTAGGGGACCAAAGCATACCACTATTGAACCCAGAGCAGTGTCAAAAGGTTGTTGGTTGGATAGCGGATAATGCTTCCAGTCACTTTGCCACCACCACCACCACTCTGTCTTCCACATGGTCAAGTTTCAGTAGCCGTGAGTCTGGATTGCATATTCCTCACCCTGATCCTCCTTCCTCCCACCATGCCGAGTGCCCGGAGACAACTGATCCCATACTTGGACACTCCGAAGAGCTGTTCACTTTTCCATTTATAGATTCGGGCCTCTCGCCCAGTCCACTTGAAGAGGGGCAAGAGGAGATTGCATGTAGCGATTCCCATATATTTGAGCAGCCACGGTCACATGAAGGTGACGGTGGGAAAGTGTCACAAGAGGTGGACGATGATGAGACACAATTGCCAGAAAGTCAGGAGGAGGACGAGAGTGCGGAAGTGGAAGACGAGGTGGTGGATGATATAGTAACTGACCCAACCTGGCAGGGGGACATGTAGAACAAGGACAGTTGCACACATGGGGAGGGAGGCAGAGCACCCCAACAGGCAGGAAGAAGCAGTGTGTTGGCCACAGACAGAAGGCAGGCAACCATTCCCCGTAACACCAACACAAAAGAAGGTGCCAGTACAACTGTTAAGTCTTCCTGAGTCTTGTTGTTTTTTAAAGACTCTGCCGAAAACCCCAAAAAGGCCATTTGCACCACCTGCCAGGCCAGCATCAGCAGGGGTGGCAAAACTAGCAGCCTGACCACCACCAGCATGATCAGGCACATGGCAGCAAAGCACCTGACTTTGTGGGCCGAACCCCAGGTTCCAGGAACAGTGTCTGTGGGTGGCACCACTGCTTCTTCTGCTGTTGTGCATGCAAGCCAATCCCCTGTCCATGGTGCATGCGAAGATGCCTCCTGCCCTGCACCTGTCGTTGCTCACTCTCAAGTAGCAGCATCAGGAAGCACGTCCGTGTCCTTGTCCCAGCGCAGCGTTTAGTTGTCCATTCCCCAGTCCTTGGAATGCAAGCGCAAATACGCAGCCAATGCCCCAGAGGCTACACTGCTAGACTCCCACATTTCACGACTGCTTGTGCTGGAAATTTTGCCTTTTAGGCTTGTGGAGACGGAAGCATTCCGCAACCTGATGGCAGCGGCCGTCCCTCGGTACTCGGTCCCCAGCCGCCACTATTTCTCCCGGTGTGCTGTCCCCGCATTACACAAGCACGTGTCCCAAAACATTAGCCGTGCCCTCAACAACACAGTTACTGGGAAAGTCCACCTAACCACGGACACGTGGACAAGTGCTTGTGGGCAGGGACGGTACATCTCGCTGACGGCACACTGAGTTAACATAGTGGAAGCCGGGACCCATTCGGACTTTGGGATGGAACAAGTCCTCCCGACGCCAAGGATTGTGGGCCCTAGGTCTATCAGAGTTGCACCCACAATTTACACCTCCTGCACCTCATCCTCCTCAGCCTCCATCTCTGAAATGACCACATCAGTCACAAGTTGGAAGCACTGCAGCACTGCCTCGGCCAAGCGGCAACAGGCTGTGCTGAAGAATTGTGGACAGCTCTGAAAGAGCAGGCAGATCTGTGGCTCACACCGCTGAACCTACAGCCAGGCATGGTCGTGTGTGACAATGGCCGGAACCTGGTGGTGGCTCTGAGGTGAGGCGAGCTCACACGCGTACCATGCCTGGCTCATGTGCTTAGCCTCGTGGTTCAGCGGTTTCTTAAATCCTACCTGGAGCTGCCGGATCTGCTTGTTAAAATACGCCACCTGGGTGCCCATTTTAGAAAGTCACCAACAGCTTCTGCCACCCTTGCCATGTTTCAGCAGCGTTTGCAGCTTTCGGCTCACAGACTGGTGTGTGATGTCCCCACGCTTTCGAACTCTACACTGCAGATGTTGGGAAGGATTTGTGAGCAGAAAAGGGCAGTTGTTGAGTACCAGTATCAACAAGGCCGTCGGTATCCAGTTCAGACTCCACACATAAGACCTCAGGTTTGGACATGGATGTCAGACATATGTACCATCCTCCAAAGCTTTGAGGATTCCACCAAGATGGTGAGTGGTGAAGACACAATAATTATGGTCACCATCCTGCATCTCTGTCTTCTGAAATGCTCTCTGCTCACAATCAAAGAGGATGCATTGCAGGCAGAGCACGATGAGATGGAGCAAGGAACCATACAGAGTGATTACACACAGGCCAGCCTCATCTCATCCCAACGTGGATTGGGTGACAATGAAGAAGAGGAGGAGGAGGAAGAATAGGAGCTAGTTTCCTGCGCTATATATGGTACTACCTGCACAACTGTCTGTGCAGCGTGGAGGGCCTGAGGACCGAGAGGAGGAGGAGGAGGAGGAGAGCATGGTCAGTCGTCCTCTTGGTGACGACACGGAAGTCTTGCCTGTTAGCAGTCTGGCACGCATGGCTGAGTTTATGTTACGCTGCCTTTCCCATGACTCTCGCATTCTCAAAAATTTGGGCGACAGTCATTACTGGTTGGTGACATTTCTAGACCCACGCTACAAGGAGAACTTTATATCTCTTATTCCTGAGGCGGACAGGTCTCCAAAAATGGAGCAGTACCAGAAGACCCTTTTTGCGGAACCAAGGAGTACAGGCGAGAGAGACACAACTTCAATCCAGCAAAGGCAGGGGAACACTATCAAAGTTCTGGGAGAATTTTCTCAGCCCCTCCCATCTCACAGGCCCTGAGGTGCTGGGTACTCTCACAAGGAGTGCAAAGTTTGGGAAGATGCTGAGGGAGTACCTTGTCCCTAAAATTTTTTTTTTATACAGTATATTCATGTATACCCCCCAGGGTGTCAGCCCATACACTTAGTGCATGGTCATTACAAGTATAGGAGACCAGCTCCATTTTTTTATTAGACCCTAGTCCACGTGTCTTCCAAGGGGAATTGGAGTGCCTCCCAATTTTTGGCAGCCCTTGCATTGACTGTATAGGCCAACACTATGGGAGACCCACTTACTATTAATGGGACCATTTTTTCATGAGGCCCTCTACATCTCTTCCAAGGGGCATTGGAGTGCCTCCAAATTTTTGGCCACCCTTGCATTCACTGCATGGAAAAACACAATGGGAGACCCACTTCCTAATAATGGGAACATTGTTTTCAGGAGGCCCTCTGACCTCCATGTCTCTTCCAAGGGGCATTGGAGTGCCTTCAAATTTTTGGCAACCCTTGCATTCACTGCATAGGCAAACACAATGGGAGACCCACTCCCTAATAAAGGGAAAATTGTTTTCAGGATGCCCTCTGACCTCCACGTCTCTTCCAAGGGGCATTTGAGTGCCTCCAAATTTTTGGCAACCCCTGCATTCACTGCAAAGCAAACACAATGGGAGACCCACTTCCTAATAAAGGGAATATTGTTTTCAGGAGGCCCTCTGACCTCCATGTCTCTTCCAATGGGCATTGGAGTGCCTCCAAATTTATGGAAATCCTTGCATTCACTGCATGGGCAAACACAATGGGAGACCTACTTACTAATAATGGGAACATTGTTTTGAGGAGGCCCTCTGACCTCCACGTCTCTTCCAATGGGCATTGGAGTGCCTCCAAATTTTTGGCAACCCTTGCATTTGGTACGGATCCGGGTGGTGGAACCTCTGTGCTGCGGTGCAAGGAGGGGCCAGAGGGGCGTGACTAAGCATCTACTTGGCCTGACCAAGGTTGCACGGCAGCTCAGTCGACTCCGTGAACCTGGGAGGAACCGAGCAGAGGGACCAGGTGCCACTCTGGGACCGACCTTGTATGAGAGCAGGTGACTCCCACGGGTCAGAAGGCAGGAACCGTCAGGTAACAGGCAGGTGCTTCCAGGTAAAGCAGGCTGGCGGGCTCGGCAGGTAACAGGCAGGTGCTTCCAGGTTAGCGAGTGGGCTGAGCCCATAGACAGACTGGTCGACTGGACTGAAGACAGACTGTCAGGCTGGATAGTAGTCAGACTGGCGGACTGGACTGTAGAACAGGCTGGCAGACAGGACTGACTTGCAGAGGACCTGAGGGCTGAAGCAAAGTAAGTAACACAAAGCAACAACCTTGCACGGGCACCTCCATATTGGAGGAGGTGCCTTTTATAGGGAAAGTCCTCCGGCCATTGGCCGAGGACTTTTTAGGACGGTGCGTGCGGCCCCTTTAAGAGGGAGGGAGCGCGCACCCTAAGCACAGAGCCAGGGAAGCTGTGTGCACCAGCAGCAGCTGCAGGGAGACGGGAAGACGCCGGAGCAGAACCGCGGTGGTAAGGGGGACGGCGTCTCTGCCTGGCAGAGGGCAGAGACGCCGATGCTACAGCATTCACTGCATAGGCAAACACAATGGGAGACCCACTTCTTAATAATGGGAACATTGTTTTCAGGAGGCCCTCCTCTAAATCTCTTCAAAGGGCTATTGGGGTGCATCCAAATTTTCAAAGTGGTATTGGTGTGCGTTGAAATTTTGGGCAGCCCTACCGCTCACTGCATATGCAATAGCAGTATAGGAGACCCATTCTTTAGTAATGGGAACAATAAAACATAGCCGGCTGATGGCTCTCTAAGAATAGTGAGGGCCGACTGCTGGCCCTTTAAGAATAGTAAAGGCCGCCTGATGACTGCATAAAAATAGGCTTTGTGACTTTCAGAGTCTCTCCTTCATAAATGAAGAACAATATGACTGATGATATCTCACACACTACATGGTCAGATAAGGTTTTAAAATGTTAAAATGACATTTCCCGGTGAATGCATTTATCACGGTTGAAAACAATGCAAAAGTGCAAAAACGCATCAAAAACGCCAAGTGTGACCATAGCCCAAGGTGTGGAGGAGTGTTTTTGCTTTTGGTTATTTATTTTGCTTTATATGCAAGTCATTACCCTGGAAAGGATGTTCCTTAACATATTTCCCAGGAAAATCCATTTTGGTTTAGTTTTTGTATGTTTTATTGTGAGTCCGTTTTATTGTGGCGTAATACCTCTGACAATGTTGTTCACAGAAGTGACCTGGGAGTCAGAAATGCTTCCAGGGGTCTTCCCCATGTTTTTCCCATGTCATTTGAGCACTGTTCCCATCGATTTGGGCAATTTTTAGGCCCCCTGCAGATCGCCGGGGAAAGCCGCCTGAAAAATGCTCGAGTTTCCCATAGATTTACATTATGCTCGTTGCTCGGGTCGAGCACCCGAGTATTCCATTGTGCTCAACCCAAGCATCGAGCACCCAAGCATTTTAGTGCTCGCCCATCACTAGTAGTAAGCACCTTGAACCCACAATTTTATAATGCTGAGCTGTGCAAATTAAATAATACATTTTTCCCAAAGAATTGTTGTTTTTACCCACATTTTTCATTTTCACAAGGATAACAGGAGAATATAAACCATGCAATTTGTTGTGTAATGTCTTCTGAGTACGTTGATACCTCATATGTGGTGGAAAACCAGTGTCTGGACACACGGCAGGGCTCGGAAGTGAAGGAGCGCCATTGACTTTTGGAGTGCAAAACTGGCTGGAATAGATAGAGCTCACCATGCAGTGTTTGCAAAGCCATTGATGTGCCTAAACTTTGGAAACACCCTACAAGTTACATCATTTTGGAAACATAACCCCTCAAGGAATTTATCTAGCTGTGTGGTGAGCAAATTGAACCTGCAGGTGCTTCACAGAATTTTATAATGTTGAGCCGTGAAAATAAAATCACATTTTTCCCACAATGGAAATGTTGCTTTAGCACCAAATTTTTTATTTTCATAAGGGTAACAGGAATAAATTTGTTGTAAAATTTCTCTTGAGTACACTTATACCTCATATGCAATGGAAAATTACTGTTTGGGTAAATGGAAGGGGTCAGAAGGGAAGAAACACCATTTGAATTTTGGAGCGCCAGTTTGGCTTGGATAGATTACAGGTGCCATGTCACATTTTAAGAGCCCCTGAGACGTGAAAACAGCAGAAACCCCCTCCAGTAACCACATTTTGGAAACTATACCTGTAGTGAGCATTTTTAAACCTCAGGTGAATCACACAATTGTATAATATTGGGTAGAGTAAATGGAAAAATATCATTTTTTCTACTAAGATGCTGCTTTGGACCCAAGTTTTTAATTTTCTGAAGGAGTACATTACAATTTGATACACAATTTTTCCTGAGTACATCAATACCCCATATGTAATCAAAACTACTTTTGAGGCACAGTGCAAAGTTCAGAAGGAAAGGAGCGCCATATTGGAAGGCAGATTTTGCTGGAAAGGTTGGAGGGTACCATGTCACATTGGTAGATCCCCTGACATGTCAGAAAAGCAGTCCCCAACATAAGTGACCCCACTTTACAAACTACACTACACTAGGGGTACAGTCAGAACATTGACACCATATGTGCCTCACAGAATTTTATACCATTGGGTGGTAAAGAAAGAATAATTCCATTTTCATCACTAAAATATTGTTTTATCCCCAAATTTTTTAACTTTTATAAGGGCTAATAGGAAAAAATGGATATCAGATTTTTGTGCAGTTGTTTCCTGGGTGTGCCAAGACCCTACATGTAATCGGGAAATATTTTTTCAGCATGCTGGAAAGCTCAGAAGGGAAAGAGCGCCAAATTATAGTGCAGATTTTGTTATTATGGTTTGCAAGTGTCATGTCACATTTACAAAGCCCCTGAGGTGCTAGAGCAGCAGAAGCCCCCATAAGTGTCTCCTTTTACAAACTACACCTTTCAATGAATTATGTAAGGTTGCAGTGATCATAATGAAACCACAAATTATGCTGCATCATTTAACGGTGAAGAAAAAATAATTACATTTTTACTACAAAAATTTAGTTTTAGCCCCAGATTTTACATTTTCACATTAAGAAATGGGTAAAAATAGCACCAAAATTTGTCACGCAATTTCCGCTGAACATGGCAATACATATGGCTGTACAATACTACTTAGCCACATGGCGAAACTCGGAAAGAATGGAGCACTATTTGACTCTTGGAGAACAATTTTTTGTAGAATAGTTTGCGGACTCCATATACAGAGCCCGCAAGTGCCAGAAGAGCAAAATACTCCTCTTAAGTGACCCCATTTTGGAAATTGCATCCATCTGGGAATTTATCTACAGGTGTAGTGACAATTTTGACTTAATGGGTGCTTTCCAGAAACAAGCAGAAATGGATGTTGCTGAGCGAAAATTGCAAATCTGCCGTTGTAGTGCCGGTACGATGTAGTCCCCATACGTTGCAGAGCCCAGTACATTGTAGTGATCATATATTGTGCCCAGCTTGTGCTTTTGGAGACATGGACACTATAAATTAAGCGAGCTCTCATCACCACAGAAATGCCAAACATGGATGCTAACTGCGCTTTAACCCCTTTACCCCCGAGGGTGGTTTGCACGTTAATGACCGGGCCAATTTTTACAAATCTGACCACTGTCACTTTAAGGGGTAATACCTCTGGAACACTTCAACAGATTCCGCTGATTCTGGGATTGTTTTTTCGTGATATATTGTACTTCATGATAGTGGTAAAATTTCTTCGATATCACTTGTGTTTATTTGTGAAAAAATTGGAAATTTGGCAAAAATTGTGTGGTGAGCACCTTGAACCCCCAGGTGCTTTACAGAAGTTTATAACATGGAGCCGTGTAAATAAAATGTTCACATTTTTCCCACAAAAATGTTTTTAAGCCCCTAGTTTTGCATTTTCATAAGAGTAACAGGAGAAATTGCACCATGCAACTTGTTGTGCAATCTCTCCTGAGTAAGCTGATACCCAATATGTGGGGAAAACTAGTGCTTGGGCGCACGACAAGGTTTGGAAGGGAAGGAGCGCCATTTGACTTTTAGAATGTAAAATTTGCTTGATTAATTAGCAGACGGCATGTTGCGTTTGGAGAGCCCCTGATGTGCCTAAACAGTTTAAACCCCCCACAAAGTGACACTATTTTGGAAACTAGACCCTTCAGGAAACTTATCTAGATGTGTGGTGAGCACCTTGAACCCCTATGTGCTTCACAGAAGTTTATAACATGGAGCCGTGAAAATAAAATTTTCACATTTTTCCCACAAAAATGTTTTTCAGCCCCCAGTTTTGTATTTTCATAAGGGTAACAGGAGAAATTGCACCATTCATCTTGTTGAGCAATCTCTCCTGAGTAAGCCGATACCCCATATGTGAGGATAAACTACTGCTCGGGCGCACGGCAGGGTTCGGAAGGGAAGGAGCGCCATTTGACTTTTTGAATGTAAAATTTGCTTGAATAATTAGCGGATGTGCCCCTTATGTGCCTAAACAGTGGAAAACCCCCACAAGTGACACTATTTTGGAAACTAGACCCCTCAAGGAACTTATCTAGATGAGTGGTGAGAACCCTTAACCCCCAGGTGCTTCACAGAAATTTATAACATGGAGCCGTGAAAATGAAAAAATCAAGCTTTTCCACAAAAATGATCTTTTAGCCCCAATTTTTTTATTTTCACAAGGGTAAGAGGAGAAAATGGAACCTAAAAACTGTTGTGCAATTTCTCCTGAGTACGCCAATACTCCATATGTGGGGAAAATACACTGTTTGGCCGCATGTCAGTGTTCAGAATGGAAGGAGAACTGTGTGACTTTTTGAATGCAAAATTGGCTGGAATCAAGAGTGGACGCCATTTCGCATTTTGGGCCCCCCTGATGTGCCTAAATAGTGGAAACCCCCCACAATTGACTCCATTTTGGAAACTAAACCCCTCAAGGATTTTATCAAAGGTTACAACAGAATTTGATAACATTAGGTCATCATATTGAATAAGTTGTCATTAGTCTTGAGCGCAAGTGCTCGCTACTTGAGTTTGCATCATGTACTCGGGTATGCACCATGTATCACAGGTGCTCAAGTGACATGTTCAAGTCTGCGAGCCGCATGTTTCACGGTTATTAGACACCGAAAAAAACATGCCGGGATCACTTGTGCATGGCAGGCGATCCCAGCAACGTTTTTTTTGGCCGCGAAGCATATGGGGCAGAGACTCAAGCATGTCACTCCAACACCCATGATACTCACTGCATACCCGAGCACCCAATGCAAACTCAAGTAGCGAGCACTTGTGCTCAACACTGGTCTCCATATCATCATCATTTTTTTTTCTTTACATTTGAAAAAAATCCCAACCCTAACCCCAACCCTAATACAACCCCAACCATATCCCTTGCACAAACCTAACCCCAACCCTAACCCTAGCACAACCCTAACCCCAACCCTAATACAACCCTAACCCTAACCCTAGCACAATCCCTACCCTAAAGTTTATTTATTTACACCGTTCCTTGTGTGGTATAAGTGATTAGACTTTATTCTTCGGGTCGGTGCAATTACAGCGATACCAGATTCATATCGGGTTTTTATGATTGACAGCTGTCACACACTAAAAGACGCTTTTTTTTATAAAGACTTGTTTTTGCATCGCCATATTTTGAGAGGTATAATTTTTCCATATTTTGACCGACAGAGTAATGTGATGGCTTGTTTTTTGCGGGACAAGTTGGCGTTTTTATTGGTACCATTTTCGGCCATGTGACATTTTTTGATCCCTATTGAGCGAGTATGTTCTATTAACCCTTTCGCCGAGTATGCTCGGGCCGAGCTCCGAGTATTTATAGCTGCTCGGTGATATGGTTGAATCGCTCCCGTGTGCATGATTTGCAACTGTTTGACAGTTTTATTACATGTGAGGAATGTCTATTTCTTACACATTCCTCACATGTAATAAAACTGTCAAAGACTTGCAAATCATGCACACGGAGCGATTCAACCATATCACCAAGCAGCTATAAATACTCGGAGCTCGGCCTGAGAATGCTCGGACAGAACATACTCGCTCAACACTAATCCCTATCTATTCCGATTTTTGGGAGACAGAATAAACAAAAACCAGCAATTCCGGAATTGTTTTTTTTTTTTTTTTATGTGGCTCCACGTGTGGTAAGATTGATAAGGCAACTTTATTCTTCGGGTCAGCACGTTTACAGCGGTACCGCATTTATATCTTTTTTTATGTTTTGGCGCTTTTACACAATAAAAACTATTTTCTAGAAAAAAATAATTTTTTTGTATCGCTTTATTCTGAGAGGTATAACTTTTATTTTTCGGATTATGGAGCTGTATGGCAGCTTGTTTTTTGTGGGACAAGATGACGTTTTCAGCGGTACCATTTTATTTACATTCGTCTTTTTGATCGCGTGTTATTCCATTTTTTGTTTAGTGGTATGATGATAAAGCGTTTGTTTTTTTATCGATCGCTGCATTTAGGTGGTTAAAACGCCTGAGGCAGTGCAAGCACTGTCCCTTGCAGTTAAAACTGGATCTCGGCTATTTCTTACACCGAGCTCATGGCGGGATCGCGCTGGCACTGCTCCTGTTCTCACATGATCGCCATTACGTAAGTTTACATCATTGATCGTAAACCCCTTCCCTACCATGATGTAAACTTAAATGTGAAGGGGTTAAATACTGTTATAGTATATTCCATTGCTACCTCTTGTGGTAGGAAATTCAACAGTCTGACTGCTCTTTTGGTAATGAACCCTTTCCTATTTAGCTGCTGGAATCACCTTTCCTCTACAGTACACATTTCTTTTTCTTTGTAAGATCTTTGGAAAGGAATAAATCATGTGCCAGTCCAATGACTGCTTGCTTTTACTGTTTCCTGTTACCAGTTTTTTTTTGTATCTAAGATTATAGTTTCACCCAGTCCCTGCTTCTTGAGCTTCAGTAAAAGACTGTTATTTGGTACAGTATCAAATGCCTTTGCAACATCCAGATAAATGACATCAGCTCCATTACCAACATTTATATTTGCACTTACAGTTGAAACCAGAAGTTTACATACACTATATAAAAAAACATGCATGTTTTTCTCAATGTCTGACATGAAATCAGAATAAACCAACAATTTAGAACAAAGAATAGACTCTGGCGTCAGTCCTGCAGAAGGAGATGGTCACAGGTAACTCTTACTAACAGAGTCTATTTTTTGTTCTAAATTGTTAGCCCAAAAACATGTAGCTGGGTTATTTGGTCTAAGGACATTGTTATATATCATTGTTTACACTTGTATCCATTCTGTACCCCCTAATGGTTATTGGTGTGTTGACTATTGTACACCGCGTGCAGAATTGTTATGCAAATGCGTATTTTCATCACTTTGATTCTTTTTATACATGTTGTCCTACTCCAAGCTGCATAGGCTTGAGAGCCAACTACCAATTAAGTAAATCTTGTGATGTGCATCTCTGTAATGAGGAGGGGTGTTGACTAATGACATCAACACCCTATATAAGGTGTGCTTAATTATTAGGCAACTTCCTTTCCTTTGGCAAAATGGGTCAGAAGAGAGATTTGACGGGCTCTGAAAAGTCCAAAATTGTAAGATGTCTTGCAGAGGGATGCAGCAGTCTTGAAATTTCCAAACTTTTGAAGCGTGATCACCGAACAATCAAGCGTTTCAAGGCAAATAGCCAACAGGGTCGCAAAAAGCACAAAATAAATGTCCATGAATTGAGGAAAATCAAGCGTGAAGCTGCCAAGACGCCACCAGTTTTGCCATATTTCAGAGCTGCAACGTTACTGGAGTATCAAAAAGCACAAGGTGTGCGATACTCAGGGACATGGCCAAGGTAAGGAAGGCTGAAAAACGACCACCTTTGAACAAGAAACATAAGATAAAACGTCAATAATGGGTCAAGAAATATCTTAAGAATGATTTTTCAAAGGTTTTATGGACTGATTAAATGAGTGTGACTCTTGATGGGCCAGATGGATGGGCCAGAGGCTGGATCAATAAATGGCAGAGAGCTCCACTCCGACTCAGGCGCCAGCAAGGTGGAGGTGGGGTACTGGTATGTGCTGGTATCATCAAAGATGAACTTGTGGGACCTTTTCAGGTTGAGGATGGAGTGAAGCTCAACTCCCAGACCTACTGCCAGTTTCTGGAAGACAACTTCTTCAAGCAAGGGTACAGGAAGAAGTCGGTATCGTTCAAGAAAAACATGATTTTCATGCAGGACAATGCTCCATCATGTGCATCCAACTACTCCACAGCGTGGCTGGCCAGTAAAGGTCTAAAAGAAGAAAAAATAATGACATGGCCCCCTTGTTCACCTGATCTGAACCCCATAGAGAACCTGTGGTCCATCATAAAATGTGAGATCTACAGGGAGGGAAAACAGTACACTTCTCGGAACAGTGTCTGGGAGGCTGTGGTGACTGCTGCACGCAATGTTGATCGAAAATAGATCAAGCAACTGACAGAATCTATGGATGGAAGGCTGTTGAGTGTCATCATAAAGAAAGGTGGCTATATTGATCACTAATTTTTTTGGTTTTTGTTTTTGCATGTCAGAAATGTTTATTTCTAAATTTTGTGCACTGATATTGGTTTACCTGGTGAAAATAAACAAGTGAGATGGGATTATATTAGGTTTTTATTAAGTTGCCTAATAATTCTGCACAGTAATAGTTACCTGCACAAACAGATATCCTCCTAAGATAGCCAAATCTAAAAAAAAACCCACTCCAACTTCCAAAAATATTAAGCTTGGATATTTATGAGTCTTTTGGGTTGATTGAGAACATAGTTGTTGATCAATAATACAAATAATCCTCTAAAATGCAACTTGCCTAATAATTCTGCACACAGTGTATACTTGAATTCAATATTATGAGGTATAACACATCTCCTCCTGCTGTACTGACATATTAGTGTTGCTCGTTATACTTTTTCATATATTTTAATTACTCTAATAAAATAAATTTATATTTACCTATTTGGCTATTTCTTGTGAATTGGTTCTATGTTATATATGGCCTTGGTCTAATTATAGCTAGTTTATGCCAAGTATAATAATCTGTTATTTTGGATTAAATCTGTTTGGTGAAAGTTTAGTTTAATTAATGCTACACAAAGAAGCAGTGTGTTTCAGGTGTGCATTAAAATAAATCCACAGGTGTGTCTGTAATTAATTCAGATGTTGCCAAAAAAACAGAAGCTTCCAAACACATGACATCATCATATGGGCAGTCCAGAATCTTCGTGTATGTAAACTTTTGACTTTGCAGTAAGTAATAAAAATGCCTTAAAACATTCTCTCTCATTGTTCTGGCATTTGGAAAATATTAAACATTATAGTAATCTTAATTGACCTAAAATGGGAAAGTTTTATTCTGATTTCATGTTAGATATTGAGAAAAACATGTATATGTACAGTACAGACCAAAAGTTTGGACGCACCTTCTCATTTAAAGATTTTTCTGTATTTTCATGACTATAAAAATTATACATTCACACTGAAGGCATCAAAGCTATGAATTAACACATGTGGAATTATATACTTAACAAAAAAGTGTGAAACAACTTAAAATATGTCTCATATTCTAGGTTCTTCAAAGTTGCCACCTTTTGCTTTGATGACTGCTTTGCACACTCTGGCATTCTCTTGATGAGCTTCAAGAGATAGTAACCAGAAATAGTTTTCACTTCACAGGTGTGCCCTGTCAGGTTTACTAAGTGGGATTTCTTGCCTTATAAATGGGGTTGGGACCATCAGTTGTGTTGTGCAGAAGTCAGGTGGATACACAGCTGATAGTCCTACTGAATAGACTGTTAGAATTTGTATTATGGCAAGAAAAAAGCCGCTAAGTAAAGAAAAACGAGTGGCCATCATTACTTTAAGAAATGAAGGTCAGTCAGTCCGAAAAACTGGACAAACTTTGAAAGTGTCCCCAAGTGCAGTTGCAAAAACCATCAATTGCTACAAAGAAACTGGCTCACATGAGGACCGCCCCAGGAAAAGAAGACCAAGAGTCACCTCTGCTTCTGAGGATAAGTTTATCCGAGTCACCAGCCTCAGAAATCGCAGGTTAACAGCAGCTCTGATTGGAGACCAGGTCAATGCCACACAGAGTTCTAGCAGCAGACTCATCTCTACAACAACTGTTAAGAGGAGACTTTGTGCAGCAGGCTTTCATTGTAAAATAGCTGCTAGGAAACCACTGCTAAGGACAGGCAACAAGCAGAAGAGAAAAGTTTGGGCTAAAGAACACAAGGAATGGACATTAGACCAGTGGAAATCTGTTTTGGTCTGATGAGTCCACATTTGAGATCTTTGGTTCCAACCACCATGTCTTTGTGCGATGCAGAAAAGGTGAACGGATGGACTCTACATGCCTGGTTCTCACCGTGAAGCATGGTGGAGGAGGTGTGATGGTGTGGGGGTGCTTTGCTGGTGACACTGTTGGGGATTTATTCAAAATTGAAGGCATACTGAACCAGCATGGCTACCACAGCATCTTGCAGCGGCATGCTATTCCATCCGGTTTGCTTTTAGTTGGATCATCATGTATTTTTCAACAGGACAATGAGCCCAAACACACCTCCAGGCTGTGTAAGGGCTATTTGACCAAGGAGGAGAGTGATGGGGTGCTACTCCAGATGATCTGGCCCCTACAGTCTCCAGACCTGAACCCAATCGAGATGGTTGCGGATGAGCTGGACCGCATAGTGAAAGAAAAAGGGCCAAAATGTGCTAAGCATCTCTGGGAACTCCTTCAAGATTGTTAGAAGACCATTTCTGGTGACTACCTCTTGAAGCTCATCAAGAGAATGCCAAGAGTGTGCAAAGCAGTCATCAAAGAAAAAGGTGGCTACTTTGAAGAACCTAGAATATAAGACATATTTTCAGTTGTTTCACACTATTTTGTTAAGTATATAATTCCACATGTGTTAATTCATAGTTTTGATGCCTTCAGTGTGAATGTACAATTTTCATAGTCATGAAAATACAGAAAAATCTTTAAATGAGAAGGTGTGTCCAAACTTTTGGTCTGTACTGTATATTTTTTATATTGTGTATGTAAACTTCTGATTTCAACTGTACCTCCTCATTGAAACCAAACATGCTGGCTAGAAACGACTTATCTTTGATGAATCCATGCTGGTTATCAGTTATTATGTTATTCTCTGCAATATATTTTTGCAGGTCATCTCTTATAATTCCCTCAAAACTTTGCACACTCAAAATTAGCCGTCGTTAGTTGCTTGGATCCACCTTTATACCTTTCTAACGTATTGTCACCTCATCAGCCATCCTCCAGTATAGCACTGACCTGCATACAAGAGAGTCTAAGAAGATGAGATACAGCTGTCTGTCCTAGAAAACAACAGTGCAAAAATTTTTTGGGGAATTCTTTGCAAATTCGAATTTCAAAACATTTGATCACCCATAATGGCTAATCAATCACATCCCACACAGATGTTCTGGTGTCATACTGACCATTTTGCTTATGAATTTCAACCCTGCAATGATGAAACTCAAGATCTGACAAGCAAAATAACTGGAATTGGTAATGCTTCACTGCTTTTGTAGCATAGAATAGATTACGTTTTGAATGAGTAATATTTGATTAGAAATACATAAAAAAAGAATTTTGCTAAATAAATAAAACAAATAGCAGAATAATAGTAGTCACAATACATCCACTTAAGAAAGGAACTGCATCAGTATGATGGACACAAATTACCCCACCACGAAGGACTTTATTTTGATGTACTTTTGTATGCTTCCGGCAAAAATAGAATGTCTGGTTTGTAAAACCACACAGAGATATTGAAGGAATCTAGAAGAAAAATATCTAGATATTATAAAGGTCAAAAGAAAACAGAAACAAATCAATCTGGCCTAGCTAAAGCTTTCACGCATTATGTTGTACTAGAAGAAATTATTGCCACATCTTTTGAACACTTAGTCATTGACAGAATTCATAAAAATATGCACATTTTCCCAGAGACAAGGATAATGAATCTCCAAGACCTACAAATCATGGGCAATCTCCCAGGAGTTCTGTGCATTCAGTCAGGCCTTGCTCATAATAATTATACATAACCTGGAATTTTTTTTTACTCACAATGTTGATTTGCAAAGTTAGAGATGTTTTGCCTGCACAATTCTTTACATCAGAGGCATACCGATCTAGAAAATGGGGTAGAGGAGTTCCAAAATATTTCAGTTTTTTTTTTATTTAACTCTGCTTTACCGGATAAAGCACACTGCTACTGTACATGAAAGTAGTAGAATAAAGAAAGGTTTGGTTGAACGATCACAAAAATTCTGAAGCAGAAGTTGGCTGAGCATGATGTGGCACCTCCAGGCAATAACGTTTATGTCCTGGGCTTAATAGGAATACTAAAATAGCAGACACATGGGTCTCAATTAGCCTTTCTGCTGCCGGGCCAATCCATCAGCACTCTGTGATCACATTATGGAGTAGTGGGACAATGGGATGGGAGAGGAAACCTCCTATCTGCCTAACCAGTTAGATATGTCATCTCATCTAAGGGGTTAAACGACTGTGATTAAATCAGAAACAGGTGGGTGTCATGCCCACAGCACAGCCAGAAATTGCCACATATGGAGCGTGCACAACTTTTAAGTCCACTCTATATGCAAGCTTCGAATTGAAAAGATGGTGGTAAAATTTATTAAACTTTGGAAAATAGTTTTAGATGTGTTTTTAGAAAATAAATTTATGTAACTTACTATTATGCTTTAGTTAAAAAGGTGCTACAATCTCAAGATATCACAGCTATTCCTGGTTGCTCCAATTTCATACTCGATTTGAACTTAAGGGGAAATTTTCATCAGATTTTCTCCATATAAAGTAGAGCCAGCACCTGTAGGCCGTCATATACAGCATTCAACAATGCTATATATATGTACCCAAAGCACTCTGCATAACACAAAAAACAGCTTTTATTATACTTACAGACAACACAGTCTTGTCTGTTGGGCGCTGCTGGTCTTGATCCGACGCCTCCTCTTCTTGCAATCGCTGACCCCCTTCTTGCTTCATGTGGATGACGCGTCCTACGTGTCCTTAATCGCACTCCTGCACAGGAGCACTTCTCCCTGCCCTGCCGAGGGCAGAGCAAATTGTTGTATACTTTATATATAAGATTATATTATTATAATTATCAAAATCATGTGACCACAAAATCCCTTTAAGTACTTGCACGATGGAAGCATTCAGTTGTCAATTTAATCCTACATTTTCCAGAGTATAAATAGAGAAAGAGTACAATTCAATGTTCATAGAAAACATGCATTAAAATTGCTACCATATGGTAGTAAATTATGTTATATTATTATAGTTGATTGCTACTATCTTTTTATATAGTAGCAATCTTCAGTAGTAAAAGCCGAAATCAGTAAGAAGAATATACATTATAGGCAATCATCTTATAATTTCAAATATTACATTTCAAAATATGATGAAAAATTATTGCTATATCATGTGCTCTTTACAAAGAAATATGTGAATGACAGATAACTTCTTTCTATTGCTGTACCGCATAATAATTTTGCCAGCTCATCATATAGTAAATGGAGAGCTTCCAAATATTAATTACTAGAGATATGACATTTTCTAAATTATTCCTTACATTCTGGGAAGTGTCTTCAATTATTCCATTAAAATGCTGATATTATATTAATGACTACATATTATTGCCTTTTTGTCTTTAATTGTAATTGGATTTGATGCTGTATGTATGTATACTTGATATATAGTGTAAAAATATTTTATACCAGTTACTTTAGGGGCCAACTATATAAATTAAGGTGGTTTAAATGAGCTTTCCCACAAATATATTTATCAAATAGCCACAAGGTCTCCAGCAAGTAGTGGAGTAGACGTATCAAATCCCCCTGGGGTCCTGCAAAGGAGGAGGAATATGAACAATTTGTGATTGAGCATGTAGGATATAGCTGTTTATACAGTATATGCCATGAGTGATGAAAACTTGGGGGTCCAAGCAAGCAAACATTTATCCCCTATCTGTAGGATAAATATATCTGGTGAGAAAAAAATATTAAAGATTATAAAGATATCAATTTTGAGTGAAATGCAAGAAATGAAAGAGGATGAAATGAATTGACTTTTCTCAAATACGTCATTAGCAAACCGTTGCACTTTTTCAGCTTTTTTTATGCAAATTTTTACCTGCGTTTTTCAGTACCAACAAAGTCAATGAGATGTCAGAAATCTCATGCACACAGCTTGTATTTTTTGTCCTCAGTATTTTGTGCAAAAGATTGGGTTTTTCAAAATGCAGCATGCAGCATCTTTCATCATTTTTTCAGCGTTTCCACCCATTGAAACCAATGGGAAGTGGAAAAAACACTGAAAAAAATCAGAAAAAATGCAGGTATCAGGTGTTGCTGCAATTTTGGCGGCAAAACCTGAGAAAGTTGAATTAGGTGATTTTTTGGGCACTAACCTTTATCAGCATGCACAAGAGACAAATGAACACTTACAAAACCACAGTAAAAACTGCACCAAAAACTGCAGCATAAACACAGTAAGAATGCAGCAAAATCTCAGGAAAACATGCTTTTTTAAGGCAGTCACTTCACTATCAAGAGAGCAGATTTTGCTGCAGAAAAAAAATGCAACAAAATTCAGTGTGTGAACATAGCCTTTCAGGGACGGAGATTTTAGTTTAACTTTTCAGCAGTGAACTCAAAATCTGTTGGTGCTAGGATGCACCAACTGTGACATGGGGATGATTCCATACTACATATAAATGGTAAATGTAGCCTTGAGCTTAGATCTACAGGTTTTAGGTGGATTAATCAATTTGCCTGCTTTTCGAGTCGCTTGTCTATTGAATACAGTTGGAGAATCGGTTAACTTTTCTTTCTTGTACATTTTTCCAAACAGATTCAAAAATATGGTGAATCATTTTTAGAATGCATCCCGCTGAGCAATGAATCAGTGAGTCACAAATCAGGTGAACATTTTCCTTTCTTCAACTAGGAGTCTGAACTCTACTTGAAACTGACTACTGGTATTTATCATACATTTAATAAGATGTTCTATGCATTCTGCAGACCTTTTAAATGAAGACAACATATTTGGTTATAAAGGGTTAATCTACAATTAGGAAAATGAAGCAGTTTGTAAAGGGTTAATCTGATTCTCAACTCAAACTACATACTTTACAGATGGGGCAACAGCGAAACCACCCAGAAAAGGCTATAGGATTTACTTGTACCTCTTCTTCTATGCTCCTGCGGCTCCATAATATACAGTACAGAGAGCAATATTATTTTGCCACATAAAAAACTACAATCAGCATACAGTGAGCTCTCATGTGTTTCTAAGTTGTTGCACTTACACAATGGTATCTCACAACTCAGAAAGAGGAACTCTTACATAGCTGTCAATTAGTGAGACTCCTGACTTGAGCTTCAGCCTCTTTCTCTTAAAGTACAAGAACCTGTAACAGTAAATTAGTGGGGAAATTTTACAATTTTCCTAATTATATAAAGTGCTCAACATACAGTACAGACCAAAAGTTTGGACACACATTCTCATTTAAAGATTTTTCTGTATTTTCTTGACTATGAAAATTGTACATTCACACTGAAGGCATCACAACTATGAATTAACACATGTGGAATTATATACTTAACAAAAAAGTGTGAAACAACTGAAAATATGTCTTATATTCTAGGTTCTTCAAAGTAGCCACCTTTTGCTTTGATGACTGCTTTGCACACTCTTGGCATTCTCTTGATGAGCTTCAAGAGGTAGTCACCGGAAATGGTTTTCATTTCACAGGTGTACCCTGTCAGATTTAATAAGTGGGATTTCTTGCCTTATAAATGGGGTTGTGACCATCAGTTGTGTTGTGCAGAAGTATGGTGGATACACAGCTGATAGTCCTACTGAATAGACTGTTAGAATTTGTATTATGGCAAGAAAAAAGCAACTAAGAAAAACGAGTGGCCATCACTACTTTAAGAAAAGAAGGTCAGTCAGTCTGAAAAATTGGGCAAACTTTGAAAGTGTCCCCAAGTGCAGTTGCAAAAACCATCAAGCGCTACAAAGAAACTGGCTCACATGAGGACCGCCCCAGGAAAGGTAGACGAAGAGTCACCTCTGCTTCTGAGGATAAGTTTATCCTAGTCACCAGCCTCAGAAATCGCAGGTTAACAGCAGCTCAGATTAGAGACCAGGTCAATGCCACACAGAGTTCTAGCAGCAGACACATCTCTTCAACAACTATTAAGAGGAGACTTTGTGCAGCAAGCCTTCATGGTAAAATAGCTGCTAGGAAACCACTGCTAAGGACAGGCAACAAGCAGAAGAGACTTGTTTGGGCTAAAGAACACAAGGAATGGACATTAGACCAGTGGAAATCTGTGCTTTGGTCTGATGAGTCCACATATGAGAGCTTTGGTTCCAACCACCGTGTCTTTGTGCGACGCAGAAAAGGTGAACGGATGGACTCTACATGCCTGGTTCCCACCGTGAAGCATGGAGGAGGAGGTGTGATGGTGTGGGGGTGCTTTTCTGGTGACACTGTTGGGGATTTGTTCAAAATTGAAGGCATACCGAACCAGCATGGCTACCACAGCATCTTGCAGCGGCATGCTATTCCATCCAGTTTGCGTTTAGTTGGACCATCATTTATTTTTCAACAGGACAATGACCCCAAACACACCTCCAGGCTGTGTAAGGGCTATTTGACCAAGAAGAAGAGTGATGGGGTGCTACGCCAGATGACCTGGCCTCCACAGTCACCAGACCTGAACCCAATCGAGATGGTTTGGGGTGAGCTGGACCGCAGAGTGAAGGCAAAAGGGCCAACAAGTGCTAAGCATCTCTGGGAACTCCTTCAAGATTGTTGGAAGACCATTTCCGGTGACTACCTCTTGAAGCTCATCAAGAGAATGCCAAGAGTGTGCAAAGCAGCCATCACAGCAAAAGGTGGCTACTTTGAAGAACCTTGAATATAAGACATATTTTCAGTTGTTTCACACTTTTTTGTTAAGTATATAATTCTACATGTGTTAATTCATAGTTTTGATGCCTTCAGTGTGAATGTACAATTTTCATAGTCAAGAAAATACAGAAAAATCTTTAAATGAGAAGGTGTGTCCAAACTTTTGGTCTGTACTGTAAATGAGTACATCCTCTTTTAACTGTAAGATTTTACTCAAGATCTCATTGACCACAAGAACAATTTCCATAATTTTGACAAGACTGAGTTTCGTAGAACTCAGGGGGCATTTGTGCAAATTTTATCCAGTGCCATATTTTTCAAAGTGCCAAGACAGTTAAACATGGCATGACTCTAATACTAATACGCATCTAATACTAATACACCAAACCAGAACTCACACTTTGCACTGATAAGGGGCAGTATCCCGAAACACAGTATCTGCAAATTGAGTTTCTGGTCTAATATGCCTTTAATACTAATATGCCTCTCATCCTGCCAAACCAGAGCTCACACTTTGCACCGACGAGGGGCAGTAGCCCAAAACACTGTGTCTGCAAATTGAGTTTCTGGTCTTGTCTTTTTATCCTAAGTCATGTGATAAGGCTTGTTAAAGGGTCACTATTGACTTTTAGGATAGCTACTTCCTGTAGGTGGCACTAGAGTTCTAGTCCTCTTCCTCTCTGAAGAGACAATTTGTCTAATACTCATCTCTCTTCTCTTCATACAATTATATACTGTATATTTCATTCTCCCGCTGTGTTTAACCATTTTGAAGCATGAATCCCACACCCATGTCTGTAAACCTCTATCATTCAATGGTATATATTTCATTTATCTGACTGAGTTTGTTCCTGGATGCTGTAAGGTCATCTCACTTACTTTTACAGTTTATGATCCATGTTGGGCTGCAAGTTTGTTTGTTTGCTTGTCTGCATTTTATTGTTTCCTGCTGTCTTAAGTTAGTTGATTGTTAACAGGCTAAATTAGTGATAGATCTAAGAACAAACATTCCTATATATTTAGACAGAGCTAAGGTAAAGCATTTGTGCAGGGGACATTTGTGCAGATTTTATCCAAGTGCCATATTTTTCAAAGTGACAGGGCAGTTAAACATGGCAGTTGGACAGGAAAGGAGACAGGTAAGACATGCAATAAATTAAAAGAAACTTGCTTCTAGATCATTTGCATTGCAAAATGTTTTCACCGTATTTGTATCACTTATGTTGTAGCTGCTGCAATCACTCACATCTACCGCCCTTTCATATACTGTGTGCACTATATCCATATCAGCCCCTCTCTCCCCTCCTTTGTAAGACCTCATGCTCTTTTCACATTCTTAAGCCACACAGACCCATTTACTCCCACCATACAACACAATAGACACTCTCACAAATCACTTAACCCTGTGCTCAAGCTCTCTATTCTCTTTCTCCTAGTCACAGGAGACCAGAGCCCTTCTTGTAATAGTAAATTTAACTCCTCCTATGCTACACTCAGAAACCTTGTGAATCTCATTAATGTTTCTTGCATGCCTTCTGTCTCTTTTAATTGAACTATGGAATTCACGGTCAGCATGTAACAACCTCTCGTACATCCATGACTTTTTCCTTTCAAATTCCCTTAACCTTCTGACTCTAGCTGAAACCTGGATCCAGCAGTGGGAAACTACCGCCGCTGCTGCTTTCTAATATGGTGGCCTACATTTTTGACATATTGCCAGACCTGAAAACAGATGAGGTGGAAGTGTTTATCTGCTCCTTTCAACAATATGTTTTTTTCCGATTATCACCCCAGTACCCTCCCTTATCTTCACTTCTTTCGATGCACACACTGTCCAACTCTTCCTGCATTTCTCCCTTCGAAAGGTGGTTCTGTATCGCCCTCTGGTTTCCTCCTGTCAGTTCCTGGACCACTTTGCCACCTGGCTTCCACATTTTCTATCCTGGGGGGATTTGCCACCTGGCTTCCACATTTTCTATCTTGGGGGAATTTAACATCTCCATTGATGATACCCTCTCCTCATCAGCCACTAATATTCTTTATATAACCTCCTCCTCTGGCCTAACTCTCCTAAGCATGAAAATGGGAATATGCTGGACCTGATCTTTTCCCGGCTCTGCTCAGTGTATGATTTTACTAACTCCCCTCTTCTGCTCCCTGACCACAACCTTCTTTCATTCTCTGTCAGTAACTGACACCCCGCTCAGGACACCCTCACTTTCTACACATATAGAAATAAATGTACCATTAACACTCAGAAACTTATGAAAAAATTGCAGTCATCATTGGTTGCAATCTCTTCCCTTTAATGTCCTGACTCTGCACTGAAACATTATAATAAAACACTGCAAAGTGCCCTGGGTGAAGCTGCACATCCCACATTTAGAACAACTTAGCACAGATGGCGACAACCCTGGCACATGCAGCAAGTACAGTTTCTCCAGTAGTGATCCAGGTGCGTTGAATGTCTGTGGAGAAAATCCAATTTGGCAGAAGATTTTGTCCAATATAAGTTTATAATTAAAACATACAACTCTGCCCTTCACCACTCTAAACAAACCTACTTCAACACCGTTATCACCGCACTATCCAACAATACTAAACTCTTTGACAGTTTTCATGCTCTCCTCAATCCAAGAGTACAGGCCCCCACCACCGACCTGAGCACTGACAATCTTGCCACTTATTTAAAAAAAAAAATTGATCAGATCCGACAGGAGATTTTCTCCAAACCCCCTAATATCATGCATTGTCCTCTCGCCCCCACTGCGTCTAGCTTACTTTCTGTCTTTGAACCGGTCACAGAAGAAGAAGTAAACAGGCTTCTCGCACCCTTCTTTTCACTGTACTACCTGCACCAATGAGCCTATTCCCTCACATCTCCCTCAGCCCCTTTCCCAAGCTGTCACCAATCACCTAACTAAAATATTTAACCTCTCTCTCATCTGGTATCTCCTCATTTAAACATGCCAGCATACATCCATTACTTAAAAAAACAACCCTCAACCACAACTGTGCTGATAACTACAGACCTGTCTCTAATTTTCCCTTCAGCTCTAAACTCCTGGAGTGCTTGGTTCACTCCCATCTAATCTGTTTTCTCTCAGATAACCCTGTTCTTGACCCTTTACAATATGGTTTCCACTCCTTACACTTTGCTGAAACTGCCCTCTCTAAAGTCTCTAATGATTTACTAATAGCTAAATCTAATGGCCACTACTCCCTACTGATTCTCCTGGATCTCTCTGCAGCATTCGACACTGTGGATCACAAGCTCCAACTTACTATGCTCTGTGCTATCGGCCTCAGGGATACTGCTCTCTCCTGCTTGTCCTCCTACCTCTCTGACCGCTCCTTCACTGTATCTTTTGTTGGCTCCCTTTCCTCTCTTCTCCCCCTTACTGTCGGAGTTCCTCAAGGATCAGTGTTAGCCCCCCTCCTCTTCTCCTTATATACTGCCCCTATTGGACAAACTATCAGTGGATTCAGTTTTCTGTATCATTTCTATGCTGATGACACCCAATTATACATATCGTCTCCTGACATCACCCCTGCAAAACTACAAAATACCAATGATTGTCTTTCCACTGTCTCTAACACTTTGTCCTCCCTCTGTCTGAAACTGGATCTGTCAAAAACTGAACTTGTGTTTCCTCCCTCCACTAACCTACCTATATCCAATATTGCCATCTCTGAGTGTGGCTCTACCATTACTCCCCAGCAACATTCTCATTGTCTTGGGGACATGCATGATTCAGATTTTTCATTCTCCCCTACATCCAATTACTTGCTCGCTCATGTCACCTACACCTCAAAAACATCTCTTGAATTCAACCTTTTCTTACCTTTGACTCTTCAAAAATTCTTATTGCTGCTCTTATTCCTTTTCATCTGGACTACTGCAACTCTCTACTAATCGGTCTCCCTCTTATTAAAATCTCCCTCTCCAATCTGTTCTGAATGCAACAGCCAGGATCATATTCCTTTCCAAATGCTACACGGATGCCTCTAACCTGTGCCAGTCATTGCACTGGTTGCCCATCCCCTACAGAGTTTAAAATAATTTAGTTTTCTTTGTTAAGTAATGTCCTTTTATAGTCAACTGTCTGCTGGATACATGCTTAATGAATAATTAGACTTACCTGCAGTTTAATTCTTATTAATTAATTTTGTAATCTAAAATCTAGCTTTGCTCCTAACACTTTCATTTGGATGTACTCATTTTTGCAGTTTTGAATTAACTTTTAGGAAAATTTCTTTTTTGGGTGTAAAAATTAACCAATCTTGTTTGCAATCAATGACCCACATTTGTGGGAGTATGGTATCTCATAGAAAATGTTGATTCTGAAAGGAAGGTAAAGGTTTTCTGTCAAATATGTTGGGGTGTACTCATTCATGCTGAGCACTGTAGACTTGAGAATGGTTTATTTTTGGTCTTCTTTTACTTTAAAGTGATAGCTCCTCTTTATAGTGAACATGCCATCAGGTATATAAATGGATCCCACTGCTGCACTGTGACACTTATAACCTTCTAAAATATTTTTTATTTAACCATTGAACCTAGTATACCTTAACAAAAAATGATTGTACTGTTTCATATGTCAATTGCTGCTTCAATGAGTGGGCTCAGTCATCCTTGGTAACTTCTGTAATTTTTATATACCAGGCCCCTTCCTTTGATGGATGAGGATGATGTGCTTATGCAGGCTACTTGCACTTTGGCTACATTTCAATGCATTCACTTGTGCATTTCACTCTGCCCTGTTCAGATATGTGGAATTAGCACAATAATATCCTTTTGCCAACTTGTTTATGCTGCACTGATGGTGTATATAGTGGCAAAATCTTCTAATGTATACGCGAACAGATTCAAAACATGCCAAAAAAGTGTTCTGCTGATTAATCTCATTGATTGCACACATCAACCAAGGTGTGAATATAATCCAAGCCCCAATATTATTTGTATGTACCTGACAAAATTAAAGGGAATCTGACGGCAGGATTTTGCTACATAATCTGAGAGCATCATAATATAGGGCAAGTGAGCCTGATTCCAGGGATGTATCACTTACTGGGCTGTGTGCTGTAGTATAAATACATTTAGTATTTTATAAGCAAGTGAATATCACTGCCTGACTAGGTTTCACATGCACTGCAGTCAGTCTAATCTGTGTATCCCCACCCACACCACTGATTAGCAGCTCGTTGACAATGTATACTGTACACAGGAAACTTCCAATCAGTGATGTGGGTGGGGTTATACATAGTTTAGCATTATGACCACTGCTATATCTTTAACCTCTTTACCCCCGAGGGTGGTTTGCACATTAATGACCAGGCCAATTTTTACAATTTTGATCACTGTCACTTTATGAAGTAGTAACTCCGAAACAATTCAACGGATCCCGCTGATTCTGAGATTGTTTTGTCTTGACATATTATACTTCATGATAGTGGTAACATTTCTTTGATATGACTTACGTTTATTTGTGAAACAAATTGGCAATAATGTTGAAAATGTCTCATCTTTCAAACTTAGAATTTTCATGCCTTTAAATTGGAGAGATATGTCACATAAAATAGTTAATAAATAACATTAACCACATGTCTACTTTACATCAGCACAATTTTGGAACCAACATTTTTTTTGTTAGGAAGTTATAAGGGTTAAAAGTTGACCAGCGATTTGTAAATTTTCCTACAAAATTTACAAACCATTTTTTTAGGGACCACATCACATGTGAAGTGACTTTGAAGGGCCTTTATGACATTAAAATACCCAAAAAGTGACATCATTCTAAAAACTGCACCCCTCAAGGTGCTCAAAACCAGATTCAAGAAGTTTATTAACCCTTCAGGTGCTTCACAGGAATTTTTGGAATGTGGAAGAAAAAAATGAACATTTAACTTTGGGAAGAAACGGCACCAGGGAGGCCCCGCAGAATCCCGCTGTCGCCGCTTCTTCCGGTAGATCCACACCCCGCCACCCACCTGACGTCACACTACGCCAGATGGAGAATGTGATACGGATCTGCCAACGTGACATTCCGCACCCCTCAAGGATGCGTAAGGTCAGATCGTCATCGTTCTACACCATCACCTCCTGTCCACACGGGTACAGAGAGGCACCAAGGAGTGGGACAAGATGGTCCACTCAGACGCTGATGTGGCCCCACACTCTCCCATACTCCTGACAGGCTGAGAGGCTCTTTCACTACTCCAGTGAAGCAGAGCCTTGCCAGCCTGGATAGAGCTGCCACCAGTTTCTATTTGATATAACAGACTTATATCGGGCAAAAAACCAGCCCGGTAGCGCATTTGCTGGACCGAAGAACAGACGTAGGGTTCGTGGATTGAGATACAAGAACAGCCCAAGATTAAATTATATATTTAATCACCATAAGGGCTCAGTAAACAATCTACTATATACACAAGGTTATACATACACAGTGGTCAGAGTTACAAAAACCAAAGCATGGTACATCAAGCATAACAGATCTTAAAGTCAGTTACCAGTAGATGGAAAGCATGGTTTGGGGGATGGGCGGCCACATGGGGAAGGTTATGGGCCCTCCTTGGTTACTGGACTTCTGTCACACTTCTTGATGTCACAAGCTTCCCCAGGAAAAGACAATAGGCTTTTGGCTACAGAGACCTTCAAACTCTCTGGAAACTACCATTCTCACTGCCCGGATCAACCCCAAGTCTCCACCCCTGTTCCTTACTAGCTCAGAGACTCCAAGAACTAAAGTGGCCCATACCTCCTTACTGGAAGGTCCCAGGGAACCGGTTCTCATGTCAATGGATGCAACCAGGCCCCTGCTACGTGTGGAAACCAAACACACTGGTTTTAGGAGGTTCCAAAAGGCTGGGACGTGTATCTTCTTGTCCCTACATGCTAGGATGCAGTCTGGCATTTGCTATCTCCCCCTGAGCTAAAAAATCCATTTTGTGAAGAGCTGGGACATATAGTTCTCCCACAACTCGGTATTGAAATATAGTACCTTAACAAAACAGAACATGTTAGTGAACAAAGTAAAGGATCATGACAGGGAGCCTGCCTGTCAGCTCAGCTCACAGCTACAGAGGGACACTCGCACTGAAGCCCACCTCCCTTCTCTCACAGCTGGGAGTCGGGTTACGCTGTGCCTGGAAGCCTGACAACCAGGGCACATGTGATTATTCTAGAATATTCTTCACAAACTTTAGACCCTAATTTTTTTATTTTCGCAAGGGTAACAGGAAAAAATGGACCCCAAAATTTGTTTTGCAAATTCTCCTAAGCACGCCAATACCTCATATGTGGGGGCAAACCACTGTTTGGGCACACGGCAGGGCTTGGAAGGAAAAGAGCGCGATTTGACTTTTGAATGTAAAATTTGCATGAATAATTAGTGGACGCCATGTCGCATTTGGAGAGCCCCTGATGTGCCTAAACAATGGAAACCCCCCTCAAGTGACACTTTGGAAACTAGACCCCTCAGGGAATTTATCTAGATGTGTGGTGAGCACCCTGAACCCCCAGGTGCTTCACAGAAGTTTATTACATAAAGCCGCTACAATAAAAAAATCTAACTTTTTCCACAAAAATGATGTTTTAGCCCCAAATTTTTTATTTTCAAAACGATAATAGGAGAAAATTGACCGCAAAAACTTTTGTGCAATTTCTCTTGAGTACGCCAATACCCCATATGTGAGGAAAATACACTGTTTTGGCACACGTCAGGGTTCAGAAGGGAAGGAGCACTGTGTGACTTTTTGAACGAAAAATTGGCTGGAATTGAGAGCGGATGCCATGTCGCGTTTGTAGAGCCCTTGATGCGCCTAAACAGTGGAAATCCCTCACAAGGGACACCATTTTGGAAACAAGACCCCTCGAGGATTTTATCAAGGGGTATAGCGAACATTTTGAAACCAGTGGTGTGACACAGAAATTGATAACATTAGGTCCTCATATTGAATAAGTTGTCATTAGTCTTGAGCGCAATTGCTCACTATTTGAGTTTGCATCGGGTACTCGGGTATGCACCATGTATCACGGCTGCTTGAGTGACATGCTTGAGTCCCAGCCCCGCATGTTTCACGGTTGTTAGACACCCAAAAAAATACATGCGAGGATCGCTCTCGCATGGCATACAATCCCCTCAAGTTTTTTTTGGCTGCAAGCACCCCCGATACTCGCTGCACGCTGCATACCCCAGCACCCAATGGAAACTCAAGTAGCGTGCACTTGCGCTCGACACTAAGCGCCATATGGTCATCATTTTTTTTCTTTACTATTGCAAAAATCCCAACCCCAACACAACCCTAACCCTAGCACAACCCTAACCCTAGCACAACCCTAAACCTAACCCTAGCACAACCCTAACCCTAGCACCACACTAACCCTAGCACAACCCTAACCCTAGTACAACCCTAACCCTAGCACAACCCTAGCCCTAACACAACCCTAACCCTAGCACAACCCTAACCCTAGCACAACCCTAACCCTAAAACAACCCTAACCCTAGCACAACCATAACCCTTACCCTAGCACAACCCTAACCCTAGCACAAACCTAACCTTAGAGTTTATTTGTTATGACATTTCTCGTGCGGTATAAGTGATTAGATGACTTTATTCTTCGGGTGATGCAATTACAGCGATGCCAAATTCATATCGGGCTTTTATGAATGACAGTTGTCACACACTAAAAGACGCTTTTTTTTGCAAAGATTAGTTTTTGCATCGCCATATTTTGAGAGCTATAATTTTTGCATATTTCTGCCGACAGAGTTATATGATGGCTTATTTTTTGCAGGACAAGTTGATGTTTTTATTGGTACCATTTTCAGGCATGTGACATTTTTTGACTGCTTTCTATTCCGAATTTTGGGAGGCAGAATAAACAAAAAACAACAATTCCGGATTTTTTTTTTTTTTTTTATGCCACTTTGCGTAAAATTGTGGTAAAATTGATAAGGTAGTGTTATTCTTTGGGTCAGTATGTTTACAGCGGTATCACATTTATATAGTTTTTTATGTTTTGGCGCTTTTACACAATAAAAACTATTTGATAGAAAAATTTTTTTTTTTACATCGCTTTATTCTGAGAGCTATAACTTTTTTATTTTTCGGCTGATGGCAGCTTTTTTTTTGTGGGACAAAATTACATTTTCAGCGGTACCATTTTTATTTACATTCGTCTTTTTGATCGCTTTTTATTCCATTTTTTGTTTGGCGGTATGATGATAAAGCATCGCTCTTTGCTTCATTTTTTATTTTTATTTTTTACCATGTTCACTAAAGGGATTAACTAGTGGGACAGTTTTATAGGTCAGGTCATTCCAGATGTGGCGATACCAAATATGTGTACTTTTATTGTTTATTTTGTTTTTTTTCAGAATAATATTTATTCATGGGTAGAATATATTTTTATTTTTTGGGGGATTATTTTTTTCATTTTTAAAAAAATATTTTCACAATTCTTTTTTCATTTTTTTTTAACTTTATGATATTTTTGGAACTTCTATACTTTGTCCCAGTATGGGACTTTCACTTTTTTCAGTCTGATCGGCTGTATAGCATAGGAATGCAGCAGCATCCCTGTGCTATACAGCCTGTCAGCGCTGCACATGGAGAAGTTACTTTGATCGCATACTGCGCATGATAAAAGTAACTTCTTGCTGTCTGGTGACCCGGATGTCATCGTGACGACATCCGGGTCACCCTGACAACCATCGGGACCCGGCAGAGACGGCGCTGGAAGCCGGAGAGTAGGTACTGTAAGTATCGGCGCTTACCCCCCCTTGCTCCTGCAATGTTATGATCTACTTTGATCACAGCATTTTAAGGGTTAATGTGCTGGGGGACATCACCTTGCACATAGTACTGGGTGTCAGCTGTGACAATCAGCTGACACAGGCAAAGTGCCAGGGTGTACTAATACGTATCTGGCCTATAAGGCCCAGGACACAGATGCGCATTAGTACGCCCCATGTCAGAAAGGGGTTAACAAATAAAACAGGGATTCTATCAAAACTACACTAAGGAGTCCAGTAAGTGATACATTGTTGGAATCAGGCTGGCTTGCACTAAATTATGATGCTCTCAGATTACAAAGCAAAAATCTACTGGCAAATTCCATTTAAACATCAACAAATACAAGATGTGTATGCGAAGACATGCACAGAGCAAATTTCATAAAAAATGTGCTAAAATAATTGAGAATCCATGGTTGAGCTCTGAAAACTGATAGACATAAACACTCATCTTTTTTAAAGAAGTAGATTGCTAAATCCATTCTATTCTCTCCTCTGCACCATAGGAGTGATATGCTGTACTTTTACAAGAGCATGTTTATGTCATCTGCTGCTTGTAGTTCATGATGTGGGAGAGCTAAATCAGTCTATTCAGTCAATAGCTAACAAACACAGCAAATGTGAAGGATTGCATATTATTGAATCTGAAGAGCTCTTGAATGTTTAACTACAAAGAAACACTCCAGTTTTCCATTTAACATAAACTACAAACACATATGAAGCCTCATCCTTAGGGCTATTAAATGAAGCATTAGTCATTTTTAACATTTCCTTTTATTTTCATTTTTCTTTAAATGTGAAAGGACAGCGAATCCCTGTGGCCGATGGAGTCAGTCCAGAATGAATGTGACAGAACAGATGAGTAGTTGTGCTAATGAGGAAGGAACTGTGCATTTCTGTGCCCTATCCCACCTATTCCCACCTGATGAACTTGGACTGTTTAGTAAAAGTTTGATTGTTGCAAGAAACCTGGTGTCCCATGTATTGTGTGCGCGGCATCTGCGGACAGAAACCTGGAGAAAACAGAGACCTGCAGCCCACAAGCGAGTGTGATGCACACCCTACAGTACACTAGGTGTGGGACACCCCCTGTCTGTGAAGTGCCAGAGCGCAACTGGACAGCAGTTCATTTGCGACTACCGCTTTACACTTAGTGTAGTCGGCAGGATTCAGAGTCCTCGCATATAGAAAGCAGAGAAATCCCTGAAACACCCAACATGGTGGCTGTTAGAAGTCCCAAAATGACGCTGAACACCGATGACAAGGTATCAGTCAATGGTGCAGAGGCTGGCAATAGCTCCGCCCATCGTGGGCGTATTGAGAAGGAAACGGTGAGAAAATCTGTCTGGTTCTGGTGCTGGCCAGAGCCCAGGTTGCAGCCCCATGTGAGCATGGCCCGCCCATCATGGACGTGGAAAAGGTGAAGGAACCCTGCCCGTTAGTGATGATCCCTGAGGAGTGGGAGTAGATTAAAGCTGAATGGGTGGAGTGTCCATAAATGGCTCCACCCATGAAGGGGTGGAGTCTGGAAGAAGGAACCACCTCATCTAGCAGTGCGGCACCATTGCAGCAGATGACGGTAAAGAATATGCAGCATGCGAGCATGTCATTGAGTGGCGGTATCGGCCGCATGGATTGGGAGTGGCACAAGAAGCACCAGGAGCTGACCCAGCGACACGAATGCTGCTGGGGAGTGGATGGAGATGAGGAATGCCCTGTGGAGTGGTTCCTCCTATTCCCGCCTGGGTGGTTTCCTTTTGATAGGCTGGTGAAAAGGAATTGATGCTGGCCGTGAGGCAGATGCGCCCGAATCACCAGGATCACCCCACTAGGAGGATGACGTAGTAGAGAGGCCCATATCAAGCGGCCATGCAGCTAATGTGGCTGTACCTCCCAAGCCACGTGGACAGAGCGGGGGGTCATTTCAGTTGTGCACATCACAGGTGGTAAGTCCATCAGAAGCCCATGCCCCACTGCCCACCATGTACCAGGAGGAATCCCGGGCTCCCCTCCGCTAAAGAATCTAGTGGGGGTGGTGGAAGGAAATAAGAAGTGGGATCACTGCATCAGAGAAGAGTTCCAGCATCCCGGGGGAGGAGCCATGGCTTGCCGGATGGCATGTGGCCTAATTAAGTTCTTCAACCCAACACGAGGTTGTGGGTTTATCCTGTAGGCCGGGACTGGTGAGAAAATATATGTAAATGCCAGGTCCATTACATTTGAGGGCCCCCTGCAGGAGTGGGATGGGGTGGCCATCATAAGGGAAGAAGGGCCCAGGGGTCCATATGCGGTAGAGGGGATCATGATCTCCTCTGAAGTGGAACGGCGGGAGAGTGAGGCCTAGAGGCTTATGCGGCTGCAGGCGATGGCCGCACCTCAGGTGGCGGCCATCGAACAGGAGGGCCTCATTCCCCAAAGGTCAGTTTCACCAATGCATGGGCTGGAGGCATCAGGAGCTGAGTCTGAGCTACATCTGCAAGTGGCGGCACGGCCACTAAGTCCAATGATTAAAAAGCAAGTCCATAGGGGAAGTGGGGTGTCAGTACTGGAACCCAGCAGCTCTTGTGCACCAGGCAGCAGCTCTTTCCACTGAGCTATTCTTAGATTCGAACTTAGATTCTAGTACCCGTATTATTCCTGATCAGCTACACCCTATGTTGTTCCTGATTGGCTTCATCCTGATTGAACACCCTATTTAAACCTGGCCTGGTACCTCCTCCTTGCAAGATTATTGAGCTTCTAGCCTCTAGTCAAGCTTTCCCTTCTCCTGCTGCTTCATACAAGATTATACTGCTTTCCTGTGTACCGATTCCTGGCTTCCCCGACTACACTACTTGCTAAACCCTTCAAGATTATACTGCTTTCCTGTCTACCTATTCCTGGCTTCCCTGACTATGCTACCTACTGGTACTGCGCCTATTGGTTGCAATATCACTACTTCAACCCAGGTCGGTACCTAACAGAATAATCTCGCATACAATATGGAGTCTGTTGCAGCCACTCTGAGCAACAAGTTGCTGAACTTCAGAATTTTAGTGCCACGTACCAAGAAAAATTTTCGGAGTTGCAAACACAGGTATTGGGTTAGCAAAAAGAAATGATTGAGTTGCAGAGGCAACTTTTAGATTTGCGCAACTCAGGCCCAGAATCAAATGCATGCATGCCACTGTCCACAAAGTTCAGTGGGGATCGTCAAATATTACTGTGGATTCCTTAATCAATTTCATATCTATTTCCAGATGCAACCTTGTCCGTTTACCAGCGACAGGAAAAAGGTTCTGTTCATCATTAATCTCCTGACTGATGACGCACTAGCATAGGTCTCACCTTATGTGGGAAAGAATTGTGACCTCCTATTGTCACACTGTCACAGAATACTGGAGGTAGGGGGCCTAAGCTGACCCTAAGCTGGGGCCCTGACTAATCCCTCAACCTGGAGGTACTGTTAAAGGTACAGAGGTCCAGGCCGCCAGCGTAACCCCTACCTCCTGAGGATCCCTGCACCTCAGTAATCTAGTCCTGAGAAGGACCCCGATCACAACAATTGGGAACCAGAAATAATATGCCCACACACAGTATTTAGACGAACGAGACAGTACAAGGGAAAAACCAAAACCACCTTGCATACAACTTCTACACAACTACAACAGAGGGAACACCAACGGGAAAGGAGATAAATGATAAAGCGAGGAAAGGGAAAAAACACTTCCAAATACACTTATCTCAGCAACTCCAAACACCACGATCCGCTCTGTCAGTCTGAATGAAATGCTTTCACCGACACCTCCCAAACAGACCTGCAGGGATATGAAGGAGTCTCACTAAAGAAGCATTGATTGCAGCTGGGCGAGGCTGGACCTCAGCTAGCCCAGAGAGAGAGAGAATTAACTCCTTCACTGCCGAAAAAACACAAAGCACCAACAAGTCAGCTGCGAGAAGTCAGGCTGTGTACTCGTGACGATCTTCGTGGCAACACACCCGTGACAGTACCCCCCCTTCTACGAGGGGCCTCCGGACCCTCAGGGCCAGGTTTATTCGGGTGAGTCGTGTGGAAGGCCCGAACTAATCGGTCTGCGTTAATATCCGACGCAGGAACCCACATCCTCTCCTCAGGACCATACCCCTTCCAATGAACCAAGTACTGAAGGGACCGGCGATTAAAGCGTGAATCAATGACCCTCGATACCTGGAACTCCAAGTTACCATTGACAACCACAGGAGGGGGAGGTAAAGGTGACGGTACCACCGGCGCCACATACCTCTTAAGCAATGATCTGTGAAACACGTTGTGAATTTTAAACGTAGGGGGGAGGTCAAGACGGAATGCCACCGGATTAATAACAGAACTGATTCTGTACGGCCCGATGAACCTGGGACCCAGTTTCCAGGAGGGAACCTTAAGTTTAATATTCCTGGTAGACAACCATACCTGATCGTTCACACTTAGGTCCGGACCAGACACTCTCCTCCTATCAGCCATACGTTTGTATCGGTTCCCCATAGTATTCAGATTCTTCAGCACCCCTCTCCATACTGAAGCGAGAGATGAGGAAAATCGTTCCTCCTTTGGAACCCCCGAAGAGCCCCCCCTACTGAAAGTACAAAACTGGGGGTGAAAACCATATGCCCCAAAAAACGGGGACTTACCAGTGGACTCGCTCCGCCTATTATTGAGAGCAAACTCTGCCAGAGGTAGGAAAGAAGCCCAGTCCTCCTGGTTCTCTGACACAAAACACCGAAGATATGTCTCCAAGCTCTGGTTCATACGTTCCGTCTGACCATTGGTCTGAGGATGAAAAGCCGACGAGAATGACAAATGCATCCCCCGCCGTGCACAAAACGCCTTCCAGAACTTGGACACAAACTGAGACCCCCGATCAGACACCACCTCGGAGGGTACCCCGTGAAGCCTCACAATCTCCCCAATGAACACCTGCGCAAGAGTTTTAGCATTAGGGAGAGCCGGAAGAGCGATAAAATGTGCCATCTTGCTGAACCTGTCCACTACAACGAGTATGACCGTTTTACCCGAAGACGGAGGGAGGTCCGTAATAAAGTCCATAGACAGATGAGTCCAAGGACGCTCCGGGATCTTCAAAGGTAAAAGGGCCCCAGACGGACGGGTATGTGAGGTCTTAGAGCGCGCACAAACCCCACAGGACGCGACAAAAGTTACCACCTCTTTATGTAAGTTAGGCCACCAAAACCGACGCGAGAGGAGATCCACAGTTGCTTTACTCCCCGGGTGTCCTGCAAAAACTGAGTTATGGTGTGCCTCGATCACCTTTTGTCGCAACTGATCTGGAACGAACAGTCTCCCCGGAGGTCCAACAGGGGCGTCCCCCTGAGCCTCCAATATCTCCTCCTCCAGCTCAGAGCATACTGCCGAAACCACCACCCCCTCCTGAAGAATAGGAATCGGGTCGTCCGTATTCCCGGCCCCAGGGAAACTACGAGATAAGGCATCCGCCTTTACATTTTTAGACCCAGGACGATATGTAACGACGAAATTAAACCTGGTAAAAAACAATGACCACCTAGCTTGTCTGGGATTCAGACGTTTAGCGGACTCCAGATATAGCAGGTTCTTGTGATCGGTGATGACGGTGACCGGATGAACTGCCCCCTCCAAAAAATGGCGCCACTCCTCAAAAGCTAACTTAATGGCCAAGAGTTCCCTATTGCCGACATCGTAATTCCTCTCAGCGGACGACAATTTTTTAGAGAAAAAGGCGCACGGATGCCACTTACCAGGGGACGAACCCTGTGACAATACTGCTCCCACCCCTACCTCGGAAGCGTCTACCTCTACAAAGAATGGCTGAGACGCATCAGGTTGAATGAGTATGGGTGCCGAGGCAAAACATTTTTTCAAGGAGGAGAATGCTTGACAAGCCTTGTCAGACCACCTAGAAAAATCCGTCCCCTTTTTAGTCATGTCTGTGAGAGGCTTAACCATGGACGAGAAATTACGAATGAACTTCCGGTAATAGTTAGCAAACCCAAGGAAACGTTGTAGTGCCTTAAGATTCTCCGGCCGATCCCACTCAAGAACTGCCCGCACTTTCCCAGGGTCCATACGAAAACCGGACGCTGAAACCAGGAAGCCTAAAAACTGGAGTTCCTGTACGGCGAACACACACTTTTCCCACTTGGCATACAGTTTATTATCCCGCAAGATCTGTAACACCTGTCTAACGTGCTCCTGATGAGACACCAGATCCGGCGAGTAAATTAAGATATCATCCAGATATATGACAACAAACTGTCCCACCAGGTGGCGAAAAATATCATTAACAAAGTGTTGAAACACCGCCGGGGCATTAGTCAGACCGAATGGCATGACAAGGTTCTCATAATGCCCCTCCGGAGTGTTAAAAGCCGTCTTCCACTCATCCCCCTCCTTCATCCTAATCAGATTGTACGCCCCCCTGAGATCCAACTTAGAGAACCATTTGGCGCCCACGATCTGATTAAAGAGATCGGGAATAAGTGGGAGCGGATACGGATCTCGGACCGTAATCCGATTAAGTTCACGGAAATCCAGGCAAGGGCGTAGGCCTCCATCTTTCTTCTTAACAAAGAAGAACCCCGCGGCCACCGGTGAAGATGAAGGTCTAATATGCCCCTTAGCCAGACTTTCAGAAATATAATCCTTCATTGCCTGCCTCTCAGGACCAGAAAGGTTATACAACCTAGCTTTAGGTAACTTGGCCTCAGGGAGCAGTTTTACAGAACAGTCATACTCGCGATGAGGAGGTAGTTCCTGACACCCATTCTCCGAGAATACATCCTCAAAGTCCGCCAGAAATGGAGGTAAGACCCAAGGAGTAACCGCACCGATGACCGTGTTCATGCAGTTTTTATTACAGAATTTACTCCATTGGCTTATCTCTCTGGTTTGCCAATTAATAACCGGGTTATGCTTAGCTAACCAAGGAAGGCCCAACACTATAGGAGTGGGAAGACCCTCCAACACGTAGCAAGACAACAGTTCTTTATGTATTGCCCCCACTTGAAGTTTTACGCCATGCACAGCTTGCAAAAAACTTCCCTGACCGAGAGGCCTGGCATCGATCGAGAATATGGGGATGGGTTTAGCCAACTCACTCAATCGCATACCTTGAACCCGGGCAAACCGAGCATCAACCAGATTAGCCCCGGCCCCACTATCCAGAAGAACAGATATCCTCTCAGTTCTCGCACCCACCACCACCTCCGCCGGTACGAGAAACTGAGACGAACCTAGGGACGAAATACCTACTCCCAGATTGCCGTCCACCACACAACCTGGGATCAACAGTTTTTTCGACGACTCTTTACTCTGCAAGGGACGGGATGGACACCCCCCCAATAGAATGTCCCTTTTTCCCGCAGAGGAAACACCTTCCTGTCTTATGGCGTTCCACCGGTCCCCTTCCCCGAAATGATGTCCCTCCTAATTGCATAGGCTCCTCCGGACTGACCAGGGGAACCACCATATGAGGGGACCTTGTAGGAGGTGGAGACATTACAGGGGGTAGAGTTATCCCGCACCTCTCCCGAAGCCGTCTGTCAACGCGAATGGCAAGGGCCATAGCGGCTTCCAGTGACGCGGGAGAGTCATACTGTGCCAACACATCCAGTAATTTGTCAGATAAACCATGACAAAACTGGCTCCTAAGAGCCGGGTCATTCCACTGGGTGTCCGTGGCCCACCTACGGAACTCCGAACAGAATTCCTCCGCCGGACGATCTCCCTGCTGAATCCTACGTAACTTAGACTCAGCAAGGGAGATCCGATCTGGGTCATCATATACGAGTCCCAGAGCAGCGAAAAACCTATCCACTGACTGGAGAACCGGGGAGCTTGGGGGAAGAGAGAACGCCCAAGATTGTGGGTCCCCTTGTAGGAGCGAGATGACAATTCCCACCCTTTGTTCTTCGCTGCCCGATAACCGAGGCCGCAGCCGAAAGTACAATTTGCATGCCTCCCGGAAAACAAAAAACTTGTCCCGCCCCCCAGTGAACCTGTCAGGGAGAGCTACTTTAGGTTCTGGTCCGGCTTGCTCCAGAGGATGCAAAACCTTGGACCTAACGTCCGCCAGCCCCATTGACAAACTCTGCAACTGCCGAGCTAGACCGGCTACTGGATCCATGGTAGCTGGAGAAAAACTAAGTTGGTCGGTGAAAATGTCACACTGTCACAGAATACTGGAGGTAGGGGGCCTAAGCTGACCCTAAGCTGGGGCCCTGACTAATCCCTCAACCTGGAGGTACTGTTAAAGGTACAGAGGTCCAGGCCGCCAGCGTAACCCCTACCTCCTGAGGATCCCTGCACCTCAGTAATCTAGTCCTGAGAAGGACCCCGATCACAACAATTGGGAACCAGAAATAATATGCCCACACACAGTATTTAGACGAACGAGACAGTACAAGGGAAAAACCAAAACCACCTTGCATACAACTTCTACACAACTACAACAGAGGGAACACCAACGGGAAAGGAGATAAATGATAAAGCGAGGAAAGGGAAAAAACACTTCCAAATACACTTATCTCAGCAACTCCAAACACCACGATCCGCTCTGTCAGTCTGAATGAAATGCTTTCACCGACACCTCCCAAACAGACCTGCAGGGATATGAAGGAGTCTCACTAAAGAAGCATTGATTGCAGCTGGGCGAGGCTGGACCTCAGCTAGCCCAGAGAGAGAGAGAATTAACTCCTTCACTGCCGAAAAAACACAAAGCACCAACAAGTCAGCTGCGAGAAGTCAGGCTGTGTACTCGTGACGATCTTCGTGGCAACACACCCGTGACACCTATATGACTTAGTTTCCTTCATCACAGTTATAAATCAAGTGTTCAGTGAATCCTTGTGCTACAGTAGAAACTAAGTTGCAAAAATTTATGTGAATGGTGGCGCTCTGTAGCTGAATATACCTCAGAATTCCACCGCTGGGTAGCAGACACCACATGGAACTTAGCTGCCCAGAGGAGTCAATTTTGACAAGGATTATCAGAGCTAATAAAGGATGAACTTGCAAGGTTTGAGACCCCTGATAATTTAGAGGACTTTATTCAATTGTATATCCGAATTGATCGGAGACTCACTGAACGAAGAAAGGAAAGACTGCGAGTACCGGTGCTGGCCCTAGTAGGTGCTATATCACTACTCCATCCCAGGCTAGATCCTAACATGGGGGCTCGTCTTCCCGTGTGTCATCCACCAGGCCCACTTTCATTTATGTGCAAGGCCATGGAGCGGCCAACTATGCAGGCCACAAGGACACTCCAGAATAAGCACAGCCCCTTTAAATTTTCAGGCTGATTCTGAGTTGTGCTAGTTGCACCAAAAAAAAATCCCGGAAGGGACTGTTCTGCATCTCTGAGAGTAAGGAGCCCTGAAGGAAAACTGGGGATGCCTGGTACTAGCCAGTACAACCACAAGTTGAAGTTTGCAGTGAACTGTTTTCCCCTCCCAAGTTCTTTTGGGCTTATTGCGCATTCCCCTGCTGGATTACGGGACTGAAACCCCTATAGGGTTAATCAACCCTTTTTGCAACATAAATAGACTGTGTGTGTAGCTGCTCTGAGGACTGTGACCTTTCTTTCCTTGAACTGTCTTTATACTCACCTTGAACTTTCCCCACAGGGGCTGATGAGCAGCACGCTTGTTTTAAAGGGGTCGTATTCTGAAAAAAAAGAAGGGGGAAAATGGTCTGATGACCCAAAGATCGTGCCGGGTCATTGCTCCTGGACTGTCAGAGCTATAGTGAGTTGGTCACTGGGCCATGGTGTTTAATATGGACTTCCTGTGTTTGGATAACCGGAGCATGATTAGTTGACCAACGGGCCTGTTATATATTAAAACGGACACGTCCTGGCTGTGTTCCATGAGCAAAGGAAATGGGGTTAGCCGGACCCATGTTTTAAGAAACGGGAACTTGGACACTTAATGGGAATCCCCACAGTGGAGGGACCAGGGTCGGATGGACGCGAGGAACGAAGACCGATACCTAATGAATGAGCTAGATTAAAAGAGACTGTGCCCTTAGATGTTTGGGCAGTCCTTAATGTGTGGGCCAATGAGGCCAGAGAACGACTCTAGTAAAAGAGCATTATAATTGTATGTTTATGTTTACTAAATGTGTTAGAATAGTACTTTCATAAATATTTTATAAGTACCATGCGGTTGGGGAAGACCATATTTTAGGAGGGAGGAATATAAGGCTGTGTTTGGGGAAATTCATGCCTTTCATCCCTTCATTCTGAAATAGGTACACTCTTGCTGTAATGTGTACAAGGTTTTATGGTTATTAATGTTGTGAATGATTTAAATGTATTTTATTGACATTGACAGTCTATGGTGTTGTATTACATAACTAGATAGGGTTAGTGTAAGGATAAGTAGTTAACATGTGAAGTGACAGTAATGACACAGGTAATAGTTCTAAGAATATCTCAAGTGTGGGAGGGGCTTAGTTCATCTGCTTAGGGAATTTCCCAGTTGGACTGGGTATAGTTAAGATAAGGGAGAGAGAATTTCTTGTCAGAACTCAGTTCAGTCAGAGGTTGTGAAGTGACTAGTGTGAGGTCCAAGTTCAGATGTTGTGGGCTGCTAGGAACAGCATGTGGTCATCAAACAAGGCAGTGGGTGGCCAAGCTGAGATCTATAACAGTTATTCCTATTACATCTGGAGCCTATGGCTCAGAACCAGGTACCAAGGATCGGACAGGGTCTTCAGATATTTCGAGGTCGTTGGACATGGAATTACTTGGGGGACAGATGGCCGGTCCCGGGTGCACTGCTAGAATGGACAGCGAATCCTTGAGGCTGATAGAGTCAGCATGCTTGGGATTAGTCCAGAATGAGTGTGTGACAGAACAGAGGAGGAGTTGTGCTAAGGAGGAAGGAACTGTGCATTGCTGTGCCCTATCCCACCTCTACCCACCTCATGAACTTGGACTGTTTAGTAAAAGCTTGAATGTTGAAAGAAACCTGGTGTCCAATGAATTGTGTGCGGCTGCTTTGGTGAACAGAAGCCTGGAGGAAACAGAAACCGCAGCCCACAAGTGAGTGTGATGCACCCACACCCTACAGCACACTAGGACTGGTACACCACCTGTCTGTAAAGTACCAGAGCACAACCAGACAGCAGCTCAGTCGCGACTACCGCTCAGTTGCACTTTACAATGCAATACCAAATATCTGTTTTTTTATTTTTTTTTATTTCTCAATCTTTAATGAGGGACAATGGGGTAATTTAACCTTTTTTATGACCTTGACATATAGGTATAATGCGGTCTCTGGGCTCTCTGAGCCCGCATCTTTCCCTACACATGACAGGTGATCTGATAAGGAGTCATGTGCCACTAACAGCCGAGGGTGGATTCGCAATCTACCCGCTGCTGTTAGCATGTTAAATACTGCTGTCAATCTCTGATAGCAGCATTTAACTTGCAAAATCAGATGCGCGTCATAAGACATGCCCATCCGCTCCCCTGTCACGAGATCGTGGGGCACCAGTGGGTTGTCATGACAGCCGGGGATATGCAGAAGACCCCCGTGCCTATCATTGTGAATCTTCTATGAATGCTGGCCCGAGACCGGCGTTCATAGGAGATCTTGATTTATGCTATACATAGTGAAGCACAGACGATAGCAGCTTCAAGTCTCCTAAGGGGACTATTAATGCTAGTAAAAAGTTAAAAAATAATGTTTTAAATAATATAAAATAAATTGAAAATACATAAAAGTTCAAATCACACCCTTTTGCACCATTCAAAATAAAACAATAATAAAAATACAGATATTTGGTATTGCTGCGTTCAGAAATATCTGATCTTTCAAAATATAAAAACAATTAATTCAATAGGTAAATGGAATAACAAGACAAAAAAAAAAAACCTCAGAGTTCGTTTTTTTGGTCACCGCAACATTACAATAAAATGTAATGATAGGCGATCAAAACATATCTACCCCAAAATGGTATGAAAAAAAATGTCAACTTGGCGCACAAAAAAATAAGCCCTCTCCCAGCCCCAGATCACAAAGGATGGAGATGCTATGGGTCTCGGAAAATGGCGACATTTTTGATTTTTCTTACAAACTTTGGATTTTTTTTCCACTTAAATATAAAAGAACCTATACATATTTGGTATTTGCCTACTCATATTGACCTCAAGAATCATATTGGCAAGTCAGTTTTAGCATTTAGTGAGCAAAGTAAATGAATACCTTAAAGAGCTATTCTGGAATAGCACTTTTTTTTGCAATTTTACTGCACTTGGAATTTTTGTTCCTGTTTTCCAGTGCACTCTACGGTAAAATCAATGGTATCACTCAGAAGTACAACTTGTTTCGCAAAAAAAGTCCTCATACGGCTATATTGGCGGAAAAATAAAAAAGCGATGGCTCAGGTGAAAAATGAAAATGCAAAAACGGAAAATCGCAAGGTGGTAAAGAGGTTAAACATATATATATACAGTACAGACCAAAAGTTTGGACACACCTTCTCATTTAAAGATTTTTCTGTATTTTCATGACTATGAAAATTGTACATTCACACTGAAGGCATTAAAGCTATGAATTAACACATGTGGAATTATATACTTAATGAAAAAGTGTGAAACAACTGAAAATATGTCTGATATTGTACGTTCTTCAAAGTAGCCACCTTTTGCTTTGATGACTGCTTTGCACACTCTTGACATTCTCTTGATGAGCTTCAAGAGGTAGTCACCGGAAATGATTTTCACTTCACAGGTGTGCCCTGTCAGGTTTAATAAGTGGGATTTCTTGCCTTATAAATGGGGTTGGGACCATCAGTTGTGTTGTGCAGAAGTCAACTGGATACACAGCTGATAATCCTACTGAATAGACTGTTAGAATTTGTATTATGGCAAGAAAAAAGCAGCTAAGTAAAGAAAAATGAGTGACCATCATTACTTTAAGAAATGAAGGTCAGTCAGTCCGAAAAATTGGGCAAACTTTGAAAGTGTCCCCAAATGCAGTTGCAAAAACCATCAAACGCTACAAAGAAACTGGCTCACATGAGGACCGCCCCAGGTAAGGAAGACCAAGAGTCACCTCTGCTTCTGAGGATAAGTTTATCCGAGTCACCAGCCTCAGAAATCGCAGGTTAACAGCAGCTCAGATTAGAGACCAGGTCAATGCCACACAGAGTTCTAGCAGCAGACACATCTCTTCAACAACTGTTAAGAGGAGACTTTGTGCAGCAGGCCTTCATGGTAAAATAGCTGCTAGGAAACCATTACTAAGGACAGGCAACAAGCAGAAGAGACTTGTTTGGGCTAAAGAACACAAGGAATGGACCTTAGACCAGTGGAAATCTGTGCATTGGTCAGATGAGTCCAAATTTGAGATCTTTGGTTCCAACCACCATGTCTTTGTGCGATGCAGAAAAGGTGAACGGATGGACTCTACATGCCTGGTTCCCACCGTGAAGCATGGAGGAGGAGGTGTGATGGTGTGGGGGTGCTTTGCTGGTGACACTGTTGGGGATTTATTCAAAATTGAAGGCATACCGAACCAGCATGGCTACCACAGCATCTTGCAGCGGCATGCTATTCCATCTGGTTTGCGTTTAGTTGGGCCATCATTTATTTTTCAACAGGACAATGACCCCAAACACACCTCCAGGCTGTGTAAGGGTTATTTGACCAAGAAGGAGAGTGATGGGGTGCTACGCCAGATGAACTGGCCTCCACAGTCACCAGACCTGAACCCAATTGAGATGGTTTGGGGTGAGCTGGACCGCAGAGTGAAGGCAAAAGGGCCAACAAGTGCTAAGCTTCTCTGGGATTGTTGGAAGACCATTTCCGGTGACTACCTCTTGAAGCTCATCAAAAGAATGCCAAGAGTGTGAAAAGCAGTCATCATAGCAAAAGGTGGCTACTTTGAAGAACCTAGAATATAAGACATATTTTCAGTTGTTTCACACTTTTTGTTAAGTATATAATTCCACATGTGTTAATTCATAGTTTTGATGCCTTCAGTGTGAATGTACAATTTTCAAAGTCATGAAAATACAGAAAAATCTTTAAATGAGAAGGTGTGTCCAAACTTTTGGTCTGTACTGTATATATATATATATATATATATATATATATATATATATATATACACTGTATTTATTCATATATATATATATGTATTTCATATTTAAAGCAGTCTTCTTTTACTTTTCCCTGTACTTGTTAGTCATCTTAGTTGGCTTGAACCTTCAATAATCCAGTCACTTGTGCTATACATAGCAGTGCAATAGTATTGCTGAATATAGCAAAAATCACGATCTATGAATATCAGTTACAGGCTGGTTTTCACAGAAGTTTTGTCTATAACAGGCCCGTGTCCATCATGGCAAGCTATTGGTGCCTCATGATCACAAGCGCCAATGGATGCATAGAATGGCGCTCCCCCTGCTGACATGCTGTAAATGTTGTTGTCGCAGTTCCACAGTGGTGTTTAACAGGTGAACAGCTGCAGGTCGAGCTCTGCTCCACCTGCTGCTGTTAGATGCCGATGATGGCTGCATATCACAGCCAACATGTACAAGGAAAGATGCGGGCTCGCAAGCTGAGGGCAGAGAGACGACATATGTCGCATCCAGTATGTCATACAGTGGGGGAAATAAGTATTTGATCCCTTGCAGTTTTTGTAAGTTTGCCCACTGACAAAGACATGAACAAGCACAGAAGTCAGACGTTTTTGTAGTTGATGATGAGGTTTGCGCACATGTCAGGAGGAATTTTGGTCCACCCCTCTTTGCAGATCATCTCTAAATCATTAAGATTTTGAGGCTGTCGCTTGGCTACTCGGAGATTCAACTTCCTCCATAAGTTTTCTATGGGATTAAGGTCTGGAGACTGGCCAAGCCACTACATGACCTTACTGTGCTTCTTTTTGAGCCACTCCTTTGTTTCCTTGGCTGTATGTTTTGGGTCATTGTCTTGCTGGAAGACCCAGCCACGACCCATCTTCAATGCTCTAACTGAGGGAAGGAGGTTGTTGGCCAAAATCTTGCGATACATGACCCCATCTATCTTCCCTTCAGTACGGTGCAGTCGTCATGTCCCCTTTGCAGAAAAGCTCCCTCAAAGTATAATGTTTCCCTCACCATGCTTCACGGTTGGGACAGTGGTCATAGGGTTGTACTCATCCTTCTTCTTCCTCTAAACACGGAGAGTTGAGTTAATGCCAAAGAGCTCAATTTTTGTCTCATCTGACCACAGCACCATCTCCCAATAAGTCACCCAGGGGTTCATTGGCAAACTTAAGATGGGCCTGCACATGTGTTTTCTTGAGCAGGGGGACCATGCGGGCACTGCAGGATTTTAAACCTTTAAGGCGTAATGTGTTACCAATGGTTTTCTTGGTGACTGTGGTCCCAGCTGCCTTGAGATCATTAACAAGTTCCCCCATGTAGTTTTAGGCTGATCTCTCATCTTCCTCATGATCAAGGATGACCTACGAGGTGAGATTTTTCATGATGCCCCAGATCAATGTCGATTGACAGTCATTTTATATTTCTTCCATTTTCTTACTATTGCACCAACAGTTGTCTCCTTCTCACCCAGCATCTTACTTACGGTTTTGTAGCCAATTCCAGCTTTGTGCAGTTCTATGATCTTGTCCCTGACATCCTTAGAAAGCTCTTTGGTCTTGCCCATGTTGCAGAGGTTAGAGTCTGACTGATTAATTGAGGCTGTGGACAGGAGTTTTTTATACATGTGACTATGTAAGACAGCTGTCTTTATTGCAGGTAACAAGTTGATTAGGAGCATCTAACTGGTCTGTAGGAGCCAGAACTTCGTAAGGGATCACATACTTATTTCTCACTGCAAAATGCAAAAAAAAATTATCTAATTTATACAATTTGATTTTGTTGATTTTTTTTGGGATATTCTTTCTCTCAATGTTAAAATTAACCTACCCTTAAAATTATAGACTGTTCATGTCTTTGTCAGTGGGCAAACTTACTAAAACAGCAAGGGATCAAATACTTATTTCCCCCACTGTATTTCATTAAGGGGTTAACACTCTGGAGAGATTTTTCAAAACTAGCCGTAGACAAAAGTGATGTAGCTGCCCATATCAATTAATCAGTGTATAAGTATATATGAAACACACTCATACAGTACATACTTATATACAATACACACAGGTAGAATATGCCCATATATAATAAACACCTTTGTCTACTGCATATGTGTATATACTATACATTTATGTATTATATGTGTGTATGAATTGTACCTGTGTGTTTTATGCAGGGATGAGCGTACTCGTGGATGTTCGGGTTCGTCGGGTGCAGCCGAACTAGAGTTAAAAGTTCAGTTCGGTATACGATGTTGACCTCAAACTCGAACCCAATAGAAATCAATTGAAACCCAAACTTTAGTGCTTTAAAATGGCTGTAAAACGGTCATAGTAAGGGCTAGGTGGCTGCAAAAGGAAGCTAAATGGGGGCAAGAGCAGGACAAGTGATCTGCAAAGAAATTTGGATACTTAAGTGACTTAAAATAACATAGAATCCCCCAAAAAAAGACACATTTTGGGACAAAGGTAAAAATTTTGAAAAGTGGATTGGATTAAAAAAAATTTTGAAGATGAAGCCCTGTACGACAGTGGCCACTTACACATGGATGGTACAGTGAAACTGCGAATGGTCAATAAATCAGTAGATTTGGATTACATTTTTTGAATTACTGGATAAAGAAAACCATAAGATAACTAGTGTTGAGTCACCCCCGTAGTGTTCGAGTTCGGTTCGGTTCGTCGAACACCCGTATGTTCGCCGAACTGTTCGTCGAACACCTTCGAACACCGTTAAAACCAATGGCAGGCAAACAAAAACACATACAAAACACCTTCAAAGGTGTCCAAAAGCTGACAAACTGCTCAGAAGACACAACTAACACATGGAAAAGAGACAAGTACATATAGTCATGTGAAAAGAAAAGAGGTGGAGGAGTAAAAGGAGGGGGAGACACAGATATAGGCATGTCATGCCCTTCTAAAACCAAAAAAGTGCAAAGCCGACACGGCCAGTCCGTTCCTGCCCGTGCGACCTCCATGTCGCCGGGTTTGTGCCAGAGCTGTGGTGGACCCTGACGGCCAGCCCCCCTCTCCCAATACTGGTGCTTGTCCGCTGGTGGGTCGAGCGAGTTCCCCTGCGGTGGAGGCAGCTCTAAGCTTTTTAATTTAAATTGTCTCTCTAATTTGAATGAGTTCCCTTTAAATCCTTTTACAAGGATCTATTGGAGGGCAGGTCTGATGCCAGCAGCTGCCGGAATTCCAGCTCCAGTAGCGTCCACTAAAGCTGCTGCAGTTAAAAAGCTTTTATAAGGATCGAGCTTGGCGGTCCACCGCAAGGCGTCCTACCGCCAGTCCCAGCCCCTGTGCCTTGGGGTGCCTCACGATGCTCTTCACTGAGTGTCCCGGGGGCCTGAACCATTTCCTTTGAAAAAATTAAGTGTCCAAACTACAGGTGGTGTAGCTTGCTTAACAGCTGGGATAATCCGCTGACTAGCAGACCCTGCTACTAGACACAAAGTATTTCCTGGGCTAGATGCAGTTAAAAATTTGTAATTAGGTACTCTCGTTGGATGCTGAGAAAGCATTCCATAGAGTCTCCTGGTACGCCAAATTTTATTCTCTTAAAAAGCTTGGGGTACAGGTCTAGGGGACCCTTTTATAGGCAAAATCACGGCCCTGTATCGCAATACGTCACCTAGGCTGAAGATAAATGGAACATTTTCATCACCTTTCATAATCACCAATGGGACAAGGCAGGGATGTCCTCTGTCCCCTCTCTTATACATCCTAGTGACGGAGCACCTGCTCTCATCAATTCGCAATAACCCCAATATTAGGTGGATTGAGGTGGGAGGCACCGAGTAAAAGTGCTCTGCATTTGCTCATGATGTCCTAGTATATATCACTCAATCACATATATCCATCCCTGCTGTTATGGCTGAAATAGATCACTTTGTTACATGGTCAAATTTTAAAATCAATGCAGTGAAGTCTGAGGTCCTCGATGTCTCCCTCCCCAAATCCATACAGGATTAGATCCAGTCCAACTTTCCCTTTGCCTGGCCCTCACAGGGTATCAAATACTTAGGAATTTGTATTCATAGAGACCTCTCCCGTCTATGTTATCTTAATTTTGGGCCCTTTATTGAACAACTCCATACAGATCATGGTTGGCTAGTTAGAACTATAAGATTCACTACATGAACCACTGGTGTTTTGTGGAAAAGCACATGTACACTGTGTTCCAAATTATTATGCAAAAAGTGTTTAGGAGAGATAAGGTAAGAATTTTTTTGCTTGTCAGTTAAACTCATTGATGGTGATGTGTGTCAGGGCTCTTTATATCACTGTAAGCAATAGCAGACACCTGTGCTAATTAGTTTGGCAGGTGTGTCCAAAGAAAGGCAAGACTACTTAAGAAGGCTGTCCCACATTATTAAGCAGCCTACATTTTCTGCCAAAATGGGAAAGAAAAAGGATGTGTTGGCTGCTGAGAAGCAACAAATTGTGGAGTGTTTAGGTCAATGCATGACTACAATCAACATTGCCAAGACACTTCATCCTGATCATCGCACAATCAAGAAGTATGTAGCTGATTCACAGTACACACGTGTGCGTGCTGATAAGGGAAAATTGAGGACTCTTTCCTACAGGCAATTACGTCAGGTTAAAAGAGCAGCGGCAAAAAAGCCTTGTCATGGCAGCAGACAAGTTTTTGAAGCTGCTGGTGCCTCCAACGTCCCCCGAACAACAAGATGCAGGGTCCTTCAGAGGTTTGCAGCTGTGCGTAAGCCATCCTGTCGACCTCCTCTATCCACTGTCCACAAGCAGAAACGGCTCCAGTGGGCCAAACAATACATGGAGACTGACTTCAAAACTGTTTTGTTCACCGATGAGTGCCGTGCAACGCTCGATGGTCCAGATGGATGGAGTGGAGGATGGCTGGTTGATGGACACCCCATGAAAACTGGGCTACGGCGCCAACAAGGAGGAGTGGAGTAAGGTTTTGGCCTGGAATCATGGGGAGAGAGATTGTCGGCCCCTTTAGGATCCCTGAAGGGGTAAAGATCAACTCCATAATGTATGTTGAGTTTCTCAAACAGCACTTCCTGCCATGGTTCAAGAAGAAGAACCGTGTATTCCGCAGCAAGATCATTTTCATGCATGATAATGCACCGTCTCATGCTGCACATAACACATCTGCTTCTCTGGCTGATATGGGCATTAAAGGGGACAAACTTATGGTGTGACCCCCATGCTCCCCTGACCTCCACCCCATTGAGAACCTCTGGAGCATCATAAAAAGGAGTGTCTATGAATGCGGGAGGCAGTTCACATCTAAGCAACAGCTCTGGGAGGGTATTCTGTCCTCATGCAAAACAATTGAAGCAGAAACCATCCAAAAGCTGACAAATTCAATGGACGAGAGAGGTCAGAAGCTCCTTTCGAACGATGGGTCCTATGTGCAAATGTAACATCACCTAGAATAAAGTTTTGAGTTGAAAACTGTTTGATTTCAGTTTCAAATAACCTGCTAATGCTTATAATTTCAAAAATGACCATTTTTTTGTTCTTTATTAAAATGAAAAGGTTGATCGAAGAGTGTGGGGGATCTAAGAGTGTGGCAACCCAGTAGTCAGGATTATTGCGAATTCTGACAATCTGAGGGTCATGTTGCAAGTAGTGCAGCAAGAAGGCACTCATGTGTCTTGCGCATCTAGGAGCCCCAAAATTATTTTCCGGGCTAGATGCAGCTAAAAATTATTATTAATTTGAAAGCTGGTGGAGCTTTCAAGTAGTATAGATGGCCTAATAGAATCAGTACTGCAAACTGCTACAAGGCCCAAATTATTTTACAGCCAAGATACAGATAAACATGATTAGTAATTTTAAATCTGGTGGAGTTTAGTATAGATGGCCTAATAGAATCCGTACTGCACACTGCTACAAGGCCCAAATTATTTACCAGCCAAGATACAGATAAACATGATAACTAATTTTAAATCTGGTGGAGTTTAGTATAGATGGCCTAATAGAATCAGTACTGCACACTGCTACAAGGCCCAAATTATTTTCCAGCCAAGATACAGATAAACATGATTAGTAATTTTAAATCTGGTGGAGTTTAGTATAGATGGCCTAATAGAATCAGTACTGCACACTGCTACAAGGCCCAAATTATTTTCCAACCAAGATACAGATAAACATGATTAGTAATTTTAAATCTGGTGGAGTTTAGTATAAATGGCCTAATAGAATCAGTACTGCACACTGCTACAAGGCCCAAATTATTTTTCAGCCAAGATAGAGATAAACATGATTAGTAATTTGAAAGCTTAAAACGGTTGGTGAGTAGTGTTGAGCATTCCGATACTGAAATATCGGGTATCGGCCGATATTCGCGGTATCGGAATTCCGATACTTAATTCCGATACTTTTACAATATCGAATACCGGAATCGGAAGTTCCCATAATGCCTGTGCTCTGCAGTGTCTCTGAAGGATGACAAGCTGGATGGCAGCGCTCAGCTGAGATCCAGCCTGTCATCAGAATGCCATCCCAGCATGGGAGAATTCTCCTGATCGTTTAAAAGCCGGCGGGCGGTAAAAAGCCGCCGGCTTTTAAACAATCACACAGCCCCATACTGCTTCCCCGCAGCCTACCACCCCGATCCTCCGCTCCCATCGCCTCCTCCCATCCCGATCGTAAGTTAGGACCGGGCGGGGAGCGCAGCACCAAGGAGCGGGGAGCGAAGGACCCGGGCGGGGAAGCCGGCAGTGAAAAGACTTCACCGCCGGCTTTCCCGTTCTGTGCTGCGCTCTCCCGCCGGTTATTTCAAATGAACAGCTGAGGTATCAGGTGATGCCGATCAGCTGTTCATTTGAAGTCGCCGCGGTGCCCTCAGAGGGTTCACGTGAGTTCATGCTTGACTGCATTGCATGAACTCACATGAACTTTCCCACGGCGGCACAGGTCAGCCTCACCTCCCAGACGATCAGCCCATCATGATTGGTGTGTGCGGGGTGTCTGTGCGCGGTGTCTGCGAGTGTGTGCGGGGTGTCTGTGCGTGTGTCTGCGAGTGTGTGCGGTGTCTGTGCGATGTCTGCGGGTGTGTGCGTGCAGGCAGACATAGGCCGATGTGACACTACTACTCCCATCGGCCTATGTCTGTCCCCCGTCCACTCGTGCCAGCAGGATCAGCTCGATGGGAGCAGTAGTTCCCATCAACCTGATCCTGCTATTTAAATTGCCCTACTGTGTCCCCAATAAATTTTAAATACATGTCATTGGTGGCCAGTGGTTACCTAAAATAAATTAGTTTATACATTACCTGTCCCCGCCGATCGCCACCTAAAATAAAGTAAAAAATAAAAAACTACACCTATACTCACCTAGACACCTAATTCCCCGAAGCCATCGATCTCCTGTAATAAAATATAAAATAATAAACCACAACCTTATCCTTACCCCTCCATAGTAGTCCACGAGTGTCCCACGATGATCTCCAGTTTAGAGCAGCCACATAGAATGTGACCGCTCTGAACCGCCGCCGCCGCTAGAATGACGGGGCCGTAAAGCAGCCCTGTCATTGCATAAGCGGGTTCGCCGGAGTTCAGGCAGCGCTGCTCCGGTTAGCTCCTTTACGGCCCTGCTGTATCGTGAGAAATTCCCACGGTACGGCAGTGCCGTAAAGGAGGTCTCCGGAGCTGCGCTGCCTGAATGCACTCCGGTGACCTCAGTCAGGGCTCACGCTGCCGGGAGCGGACGTGTTCCCGGCAGTGTGAGCTTACAGCAGCCATGCACAGCTGTCACCATCTCCAGATGTGACAGCTGTGCATGGGAGATCAGCGCAGGAACGTGGACAGGTAACTATTTTTTTTTAGTAAACTAAGAATTAAATAAAATTGTGTGTTTTATTTCAAATAAATTATTTTTTTCTGGGTGTAGTGTGTTTTTTCTTTTTAACACTTTGTAGGTTAGTAATGGGGGTGTCTTATAGACGCCCATCATTACTAACCAGGGCTTCATGGCAGCTGGCGCTGACATGAACCCCACCACTATTACCCCCTGCCACCACACCAGGGCAGCGTGGAAGAGCGAGGCTAAGTGCCAGAATTGGCGCATCCTATGGATGTGCCATTTCTGGGGCGGCTGACGGCTGGTGTTTCTAGCCTGGGAGGGGGCCAATATTCATGGCACCCTTCCTGGGCTATTAATATCAGCCCCCAGCTGTCCGCCTAGCCTTTGCTAGCTATTAAATAGGGGGTACCCCACGTCATTTTTTTGGGGGGGGTCCCCCATTTTAATAGCTATTAAAAGCTAGGTATTCAGCTGGGGGCTGATATTAGTAGCCTGGGAAGCTCCGTGGGTATTACCCACTTCCCGGGCTTCAAACATCTGCCCCAGCTGTCTGCTTAACCTCCGCTAGAGCCTAAAATTATGGGGGATCCCACGCTAATTTTTTTTTAAATAAATCCTTTATTTTAACACTAAATGACATTTGAGGAGTTAATAAAGATGCAGTCCCTAAATTATTATTTATTTTTTAATTAATTTTTCCCAAAAATTTTGACGTGGGCTTTGCCATATTTTTGTATGCCAGCCAGGTACAGCATCCAGCTTCTATGAACGTGCCATTTTCCGGGGTGGCTGCGGACTGCAATTTGCACTGGGGGGGGGGGCAGAAAGCTTGGGCCTCCCTGAGCTGCAGATTCCAGCCCCCAGCTGCCTAGTTGTACCTGGCTGGACACACAAATAGGGAGAAGCCCCACGTATTTTTTTTTTAAATTATTTCATGAAATTCATGAAATAATAAAGAAAAAAAGGGCTTCCCTATATTTTTGTGTCCGGCCAGGTACAAATAGGCAGCTGGTGGTTGGGCGCAGCCCGTTCCTGCCTGCTGTACCTGGCTGGACACAAATATAGTGCGAAGCCCCACGTCAATTTTTTTTTAATTATTTCAGGAAATTCATGAAATATTTAAAAAAAAATTGATGTGGGGCTTCGCCCTATATTTGTGTCCAGCCAGGTACAGCAGGCAGGAACGGGCTGCGCCCAACCACCAGCTGCCTATTTGAACCTGGCCGGACACAACAATATAGGGAAGCCCTTTTTTAAAAAAATTATTTCATGAAATAATTAAAAAAAAATTGACGTGGGGCTTCGCACTATATTTGTGTCCAGCCAGGTACAGCAGGCAGGAACGGGCTGCCCCCAACCACCAGCTGCCTATTTGTACCTGGTTGGACACAACAATATAGGGAAGCCCTTTTTTTCTTAATTATTCCATGAATTTCATGAAATAATTAAAAAGAAAATACGTGGGGCTTCGCCCTATTTTTGTGTCCAGTCAGGTACAACTAGGCAGATGGGGGCTGGAATCCACAGCGCAGGGAGGCCCAAGCTTTCTGGGCCCCACCCGCTGCAAATTGCAGTCCGCAGCCACCACGGAAAATGGCGCGTTCATAGAAGCGCCATCTTCTGGCGCTGTACCCAACTCATCCAGGGCCCTGGTGCGGTGGCTCACTGGGTAATAAAGGGGTTAAGGCCAGCTTGGCATTATCAGCTGGCCCTAAGCCCGAAATTCATGGGGTCACGCCAATATTAGACATGACCACCATGAATTTCTAGTAAAGTATTTAAAAAAAACACAACACCCAGAAAAAAGTCCTTTAATTGATATAAACACACAATTCTTTATTGTTCTAAATTAAACTCTACTTACCATCACGCCCATTCCAGCTGAAGCCAACGATCTCCTGCAATAAAAGTAAAATAATAAACCAACCTAATCCTTACCTTTCCATGGTTCCCACGACAGCTTCAGCTCTGCTACATCGAGATGACAGGCTGGACCGCAGCAGAACGCTGCCATCCAGCCTGTCATCCCGCAGACACTGAGAAGCGCAGGCATGCTTGCGCTCCTCAGTGTCTCTCTGTGACGGCATAAAGATGAGCCGAGGTCATGTCCAATGAACTCGGCTCACCTCATGCACGTCACTGACAGCGTGGGAAAATTCTCCTGCACTCAGCGCTTCAGCGTGAGAATTTTCCCATGCTGTCAGTGACGTGAATGAGGTGAGGTCATGTCCAATGAACTCAGCTCACCTCATGCACGTCACTAACAGCGTGGGAAAATTCTCACGCTGAAGCGCTGAGTGCAGGAGAATGGGCGTGTTGGTAAGTAGAGTTTAATTTAGAACAATAAAGAATTGTGTGTTTATTTCAATTAAAGGACTTTATTCTGGGTGTTTGTGTTTTTTTTTAACTTTGACTATGGGGTTAGTAATGGGGGTGTCTTATAGACGCCTCTCCATTACTAACCTTGGCTTGATGTCAGCTGGCATTATAAGCTGACATCAACCCCAGCCCTATTACCCCACTGCCACCGCTACAGGGCAGTGGGAAGAGCGAGGCTAGTGGGGCGGCTGACGGCTGGTGTTTCTTGCCTGGGAGGGGGCCAATATTCATGGCACCCTTCCTGGGCTATTAATGTCAGCCCCCAGCTGTCTGCCTAGCCTTTGCTAGCTATTAAATTAGGGGGGACCCCACGTCATTTTTTTGAGGGGGTCCCCCATTTTAATAGCTAGTAAAGGCTAGGTATTCAGCTGGGGGCTCATATTAGTAGCCTGGGAAGCTCCGTGGGTATTACCCCCTTCCCAGGCTTCAAACATCTGCCCCAGCCGTCTGCTTAACCTCCGCTAGAGACTAAAATTAAGGGGAACCTCACGCCAATTTTTTTTTAAATAAATCCTTTATTTTAACACTAAATGACAAGTACAGTAAGCAACACTGTCACTGTACTTCATATATATGTGACTGACATGTTTCTATCTATCTAATCTATGTGTGAAGCTCTATTCTGTCTGTTATAAATTGTCGGGTACCGCTGCTGAATTGCCGGCCGGCTTTTTTAAAGAGACAGTGCATGAAAACACAATTATTTTTTTAAATAAATCCTTTACACTAAATGACAAGTACAGTAAGCAACACTGTCACTGTACTTCTTATATATGTGACTGACATGTTTCTATCTATCTAATCTATGTGTGAAGCTCTATTCTTTCTGTTCTAAATTGTCGGGTACCGGTGTATGCCGCTGATGAATTGCCGGCTTTTCATGTAATACATTCTACATTTTTCTTAGTTGTTTTACTTCATGTAGAATTAACCTACAAGGAAAGAAAGGGTTTATTTTCATTCCGATATTTGTGTCCCATTGACTTGCATTGGTTTCCAGTATCGGAATCGGCGATATCCGATACTTTTTGGGTATCGGTCCGATCCAATCCGATACGATATTTCCTGATATCGGAAGGTGTCGCTCAACACTATTGGTGAGGTGATTTTAACAAATCATCAAGCTTTTACTCTCCCCAAGATGACACAGGGGTAGAAAAGTCGCTTCAGATGCATGATTTGTTCATCTTTATGAACGTGAGTCTGTCTACATTATCAATGGAGAGCCGCGTGCGCTTATCTGTCAGCACACCACCAGCAGCGCTGAACACACGTTCAGACAGAACGCTGGCTGCGGGGCATGACAAGATCTCCAATGCGTAAGTGGCGAGCTCCGGCCATTTATCCAGATTGGAAGCCCAAAAAGAGCAAGGGTTCAGTGACACAGTCATGGCTTCAATGTTTTCTTGGAGATACTCCTGTACCATCGTCTCTAGGCGTTGACTATGTGTCAGACTTCTTGTCTCCTGTGGCCTTGCAAAGGATGGGCTAAAAAAGTGGTGAAATAATTCCGCAAAATTGATGTTACCAGCAGATACTGTGTTTCTGTTACGTTTTGAGTAGAGATGAGCGGTGTTCGACTTGAACTGTTCGCCAATCTCAAATTCGAGCTGTTTTGGGCGGTGTTCGAGCCGTTCGGTGAACATGAACGATTTGAAAAAAATTCGGCTGATCGAGGTTATGTTCTAACTGTTCGTGCACCAAAATCATAACTGGATTTTTTCTCAGTAATGCTGAAAATTAATGTTAATACGCAGTTTGAGTGTACAGCGTGGCGGGGGGAGGGGCAGGGGATGGATCTCTGCAGAAATAATGAAGACCTCCATTTTTTTTTCTCTTCCCCGCATTTACAGTGGGGCAGTGCAGTCTGTCAGCCTATCAGCAGCGCACACACGGAGCGAACTGCTTTTTTTCACACAAGCAAGGGCATGTGTCATTGGCAGTGTATGTCACATGTCCTTGCCCTATAAGACCCAGCCATTTTCCCCATCGCCACCATTTTCTCACTGCTGCAGCTGCGTGTTAGACGGCACCGCTGTTGCTGTATGCGCTATACTTTGTTAATTTCAAGCCAATTTTCGCACAAATCTACAGATACCTTGGGAGTAGGGAAGAGATGTGATTGCAGTCCTTTTAAGGACTAGGTTACATCATTTCCTACGACTTTTATCAGGCAGGTCTGTGCTCTTAAATAGATAGGTTGGGAGTAAAGACTAATTGTAATTGCAGTCCTTTTCAGGTTACATCAGTTCCTATCACTTTTTGCCAGGCAGGTCTGGGCCAGTGCTGTGCAAGTTTTTTTTCACAGCATTTGGCTAAATCTAGCAAAGCAAATCCTTTTTGGCCTATTGCAGAGTGTGTTAGTCAGTGGAGTAGCCTATCTGTGTTGCAAGCTACACCACCTGTGTATAGAATACAATTTTTTTTACTGCACCTAGTGAAGTAAAACCTTTTGGGCATAGCATCATTCTATTAGTCCATCTATACTAACCTCCACCAGGTTACAAATTCAATATAATTTTTTTCTGCATCGAGCTCTGAAAAAATATTTAGGCTTCTAGCAGTGTGTGAGACTTGTTCTATTAGTCCATCTATACTAACCTCCATCAGGTTGCAAATTCAATATAATTTTTTTCTGCATCGAGCTCTGAAAAAATATTTAGGCTTCTAGCAGTGTGTGGGACTTGTTCTATTAGTCCATCTATACTGACCTTCATCAGGTTGCAAATTCAATATAATTTTTTTCTCCATCTAGTTCTGAAAAAATATTTCGGCTTCTAGGATTGTGTGGGACTTGTTCTATTAGTCCATCTATACTAACCTCCATCAGGTTGCAAGTTCACTATAATTTTTTTCTGTATCGAGGTCTGAAAAAATATTTAGGCTTCTAGCAATGTGTAGGACTTGTTCTATTAGTCCATCTATAATAACCTCCATCAGGTTGCAAATTCAATATAATTTTTTTCTGCATCGAGCTCTGAAAAAATATTTAGGCTTCTAGCAGTGTGTGGGACTTGTTCTATTAGTCCATCTATACTAACCTCCATCAGATTGCAAATTCAATATAATTTTTTCTGCATCTAGCTCTGAAAAAATATTTAGGCTTGTAGCAGTGTGTGGGACTTGTTCTATTAGTAAATCTATACTGACCTCCATCAGGTTGCAAATTGAATATATATTTTTTCTCCATCTAGCTCTGAAAAATCATTTCAGCTTCTAGCAGTGTGTGGGACTTGTTCTATTAGTCCATCTATACTAACCTCCATCAGGTTGCAAGTTCAATATCATTTTTTTCTGCATCGAGGTCTGAAAAAATATTTAGGCTTCTTGCAGTGTGTGGGACTTGTTCTATTAGTCCATCTACACTAACCTCCATCAGGTTGCTAGTTCAATATAATTTTTTTCTGCATCGAGCTCTGAAAAAATATTTAGGCTTCTAGCAGTGTGTGAGACTTGTTCTATTAGTCCATCTATACTAACCTCCATCAGGTTGCAAATTCAATATAATTTTTTTCTCCATCTAGCTCTGAAAAAATATTTCGGCTTGTAGCAGTGTATGGGACTAGTTCTATTAGTCCATCTATACTGACCTCCATCAGGTTGCAAATTCAATATAATTTTTTTCTCCATCTAGCTCTGAAAAAATATTTCAGCTTCTAGCAGTGTGTGGGACTTGTTCTATTAGTCCATCTATATTAACCTCCATCAGGTTGCAAGTTCAATATAATTATTTTCTGCATCGAAGTCTGAAAAAAATATTTAGGTTCTAGCAGTGTGTGGGACTTGTTCTATTAGTCCATCTATACTAACCTCCATCAGGTTGCAAATTCAATATAATTTTTTTCTGCATCGAGGTCTGAAAAAATATTTAGGCTTGTAGCAGTGTGTGGAACTTTTTCTATTAGTCCATCTATACTAACCTCCATCAGGTTGCAAATTCAATATAATTTTTTTCTGCATCGAGCTCTGAAAAAATATTTTGGCTCCTAGCAGTAAGTGGGACTTGTTCTATTAGTCCATCTATACAAACCTCCATCAGGTTGCAAATTCAATATAATTTTTTTCTGCATTGAGCTCTGAAAAAATATTTAGGCTTCTAGCAGTGTGTGGGACTTGTTCTGTTAGTCCATCTATACTAACCTCCATCAGGTTGCAAATTCAATATAATTTTTTTCTGCATCGAGCTCTGAAAAAATATTTAGGCTTCTAGCAGTGTGTGGGACTTGTTCTATTAGTCCATCTATACTAACCTCCATCAGGTTGCAAATTCAATATAATTTTTTTCTGCATCGAGCTCTGAAAAAATATTTAGTCTTCTAGCAGTGTGTGGGACTTGTTCTATTAGTCCATCTATACTAACCTCCATCAGGTTGCAAATTCAATATAATTTTTTCTGCATCGAGCTCTAAAAAAATATTTAGGCTTGTAGCAATGTGTGGGACTTGATCTATTAGTCCATCTATACTGACCTCCATCAGGTTGCAAATTGAATATAATTTTTTTCTCCATCTAGCTCTGAAAAATTATTTCAGCTTCTAGCAGTGTGTGAGACTGGTTCTATTAGTCCATCTATACTAACCTCCATAAGGTTGCAAGTTCAATATCATTTTTTTCTGCATCGAGGTCTGAAAAAATATTTAGGCTTCTAGCAAGGTATGGGACTTGTTCTATTAGTCCATCTATACTAACCTCCATCAGGTTGCAAAGTCAATACAATTTTTTTCTGCATCTAGCTCCGAAAAAATATTTAGGCTTGTTGCAGTGTGTGGGGCTAGTTCTTTTAGTCCATCTATACTGACAACCATCAGGTTGCAAATTGAATATAATTTTTTTCTCCATCTAGCTCTGAAAAATTATTTCAGCTTCTAGCAGTGTGTGGGACTTGTTCTATTAGTCCATCTATACTAACCTTCATCAGGTTGCAAGTTCAATATCATTTTTTTCTGCATCAAGGTCTGACAAAATATTTAGGCTTCTAGCAGTGTGTGGGACTTGTTCTATTAGTTCATCTATACTAACCTCCATCAGGTTGCAAGTTCAATATAATTTTTTTCTGCATCGAGCTCTGAAAAAATATTTAGGCTTCTAGCAATGTGTGAGACTTGTTCTATTAGTCCATCTATACTAACCTCCATCAGGTTGCAAATCCAATACATTTTTTTCTCCACCTAGCTCTGAAAAAATATTTAGGCTTCTAGCAGTGTGTGGGACTTGTTCTATTAGTCCATCTATACTAACCTCCATCAGGTTGCAAGTTCAATATCATTTTTTCTGCATCGAGCTCTGAAAAAATATTTCGGCTTCTAGCAGTGTGTGGGATTTGTTCTATTAGTCCATCTATATTAACCTCCATCAGGTTGCAAGTTCAATATAATTTTTTTCTGCATCGAGCTCTGAAAAAATATTTAGGCTTCTAGCAGTGTGTGGGACTTGTTCTATTAGTTCATCTATACTAACCTCCATCAGGTTGCAAGTTCAATATCATTTTTTTCTGCATCGAGCTCTGAAAAAATATTTAGGCTTCTAGCAGTGTGTGGGACTTGTTCTATTAGTCCATCTATACTAACCTCCATCAGGTTGCAAATTCAATATAATTTTTTCTGCATCGAGCTCTGAAAAAATATTTAGGCTTGTAGCAGTGTGTGGGACTTGTTCTATTAGTCCATTTATACTGACCTCCATCAGGTTGCAAATTGAATATAATTTTTTCTCCATCTAGCTCTGAAAAATTATTTCAGCTTCTAGCAGTGTGTGGGACTTGTTCTATTTGTCCATCTATACTAACCTCCATCAGGTTGCAAGTTCAATATAATTTTTTTCTGCATCGAGGTCTTAAAAAATATTTAGGCTTGTAGCAGTGTGGGGAACTTTTTCTATTAGTCCATCTATACTAACCTCCATCAGTGTGCAAATTTAATATAATTTTTTTCTCCATCTAGCTCTGAAAAATTATTTCGGCTTCTAGCAGTGTGTGGGACTTGTTCTATTAGACCATCTATACTAACCTCCATCAGGTTGCAAGTTCAATATAATTATTTTCTGCATCGAAGTCTGAAAAAACTATTTAGGGTTCTAGCAGTGTGTGGGACTTGTTCTATTAGTCCATCTATACTAACCTCAATCAGGTTGCAAATTCAATATAATTTTTTTCTGCATCGAGCTCTGAAAAAATATTTTGGCTTCTAGCAGTGTGTGGGACTTGTTCTATTAGTCCATCTATACTAACCTCCATCAGGTTGCAAGTTCAATATAATTATTTTCTGCAGCGTGGTCTGAAAAAATGTTTCGGCTTCTAGCAGTGTGTGGGACTTGTTCTATTAGACCATCTATACTAACCTCCATCAGGTTTCAAGTTCAATATAATTTTTTTCTGCATCGAGCTCTAAAAAATATTTAGTCTTCTAGCAGTGTGTGGGACTTGTTCTATTAGTCCATCTATACTAACCTCCATCAGGTTGCAAATTCAATATAATTTTTTTCTGTATCGAGCTCTGAAAAAATATTTCGGCTTCTAGCAGTGTGTGGGACTTGTTCTATTAGTCCATCTATACTAACCTCCATCAGGTTGCAAGTTCAATATAATTTTTTTCTGCATCGAGGTCTAAAAAAATATTTAGGCTTCTAGCAGTGTGTGGGACTTGTTCTATTAGTCCATCTATACTGACCTTCATCAGGTTACAAATTCAATATAATTTTTTTCTCCATCTAGTTCTGAAAAAATATTTCGGCTTCTAGGATTGTGTGGGACTTGTTCTATTAGTCCATCTATACTAACCTCCATCAGGTTGCAAGTTTACTATAATTTTTTTCTGTATCGAGGTCTGAAAAAATATTTAGGCTTCTAGCAGTGTGTAGGACTTGTTCTATTAGTCCATCTATAATAACCTCCATCAGGTTGCAAATTCAATATAATTTTTTTCTGCATCGAGCTCTGAAAAAATATTTAGGCTTCTAGCAGTGTGTGGGACTTGTTCTATTAGTCCATCTATACTAACCTCCATCAGATTGCAAATTCAATATAATTTTTTCTGCATCGAGCTCTAAAAAATATTTAGTCTTCTAGCAGTGTGTGGGACTTGTTCTATTAGTCCATCTATACTAACCTCCATCAGGTTGCAAATTCAATATAATTTTTTTCTGTATCGAGCTCTGAAAAAATATTTCGGCTTCTAGCAGTGTGTGGGACTTGTTCTATTAGTCCATCTATACTAACCTCCATCAGGTTGCTAGTTCAATATAATTTTTTTCTGCATCGAGCTCTGAAAAAATATTTAGGCTTCTAGCAGTGTGTGAGACTTGTTCTATTTGTCCATCTATACTAACCTCCATCAGGTTGCAAATTCAATATAATTTTTTTCTCCATCTAGCTCTGAAAAAATATTTAGGCTTGTAGCAGTGTATGGGACTAGTTCTATTAGTCCATCTATACTGACCTCCATCAGGTTGCAAATTCAATATAATTTTTTTCTCCATCTAGCTCTGGAAAAATATTTTGGCTTCTAGCAGTGTGTGGGACTTGTTCTATTAGTCCATCTATATTAACCTCCATCAGGTTGCAAGTTCAATATAATTATTTTCTGCATCGAAGTCTGAAAAAAATATTTAGGTTCTAGCAGTGTGTGGGACTTGTTCTATTAGTCCATCTATACTAACCTCCATCAGGTTGCAAATTCAATATAATTTTTTTCTGCATCGAGGTCTGAAAAAATATTTAGGCTTGTAGCAGTGTGTGGAACTTTTTCCATTAGTCCATCTATACTAACCTCCATCAGGTTGCAAATTCAATATAATTTTTTTCTGCATCGAGCTCTGAAAAAATATTTTGGCTCCTAGCAGTAAGTGGGACTTGTTCTATTAGTCCATCTAAACAAACCTCCATCAGGTTGCAAATTCAATATAATTTTTTTCTGCATCGAGCTCTGAAAAAATATTTAGTCTTCTAGCAGTGTGTGGGACTTGTTCTATTAGTCCATCTATACTAACCTCCATCAGGTTGCAAATTCAATATAATTTTTTTCTGCATCGAGCTCTGAAAAAATATGTAGGCTTCTAGCAGTTTGTGGGACTTGTTCTATTAGTCCATCTATACTAACCTCCATCAGGTTGCAAATTCAATATAATTTTTTTCTGCATCGAGCTCTGAAAAAATATTTAGTCTTCTAGCAGTGTGTGGGACTTGTTCTATTAGTCCATCTATACTAACCTCCATCAGGTTGCAAATTCAATATAATTTTTTCTGCATCGAGCTCTAAAAAAATATTTAGGCTTGTAGCAATGTGTGGGACTTGATCTATTAGTCCATCTATACTGACCTCCATCAGGTTGCAAATTGAATATAATTTTTTTCTCCATCTAGCTCTGAAAAATTATTTCAGCTTCTAGCAGTGTGTGAGACTGGTTCTATTAGTCCATCTATACTAACCTCCATAAGGTTGCAAGTTCAATATCAATTTTTTCTGCATCGAGGTCTGAAAAAATATTTAGGCTTCTAGCAAGGTATGGGACTTGTTCTATTAGTCCATCTATACTAACCTCCATCAGGTTGCAAATTCAATACAATTTTTTTCTGCATCTAGCTCTGAAAAAATATTTAGGCTTGTTGCAGTGTGTGGGGCTAGTTCAATTAGTCCATCTATACTGACAACCATCAGGTTGCAAATTGAATATAATTTTTTTCTCCATCTAGCTCTGAAAAATTATTTCAGCTTCTAGCAGTTTGTGGGACTTGTTCTATTAGTCCATCTATACTAACCTTCATCAGGTTGCAAGTTCAATATCATTTTTTTCTGCATCAAGGTCTGACAAAATATTTAGGCTTCTAGCAGTGTGTGGGACTTGTTCTATTAGTTCATCTATACTAACCTCCATCAGGTTGCAAGTTCAATATAATTTTTTTCTGCATCGAGCTCTGAAAAAATATTTAGACTTCTAGCAATGTGTGAGACTTGTTCTATTAGTCCATCTATACTAACCTCCATCAGGTTGCAAATCCAATATATTTTTTTCTCCATCTAGCTCTGAAAAAATATTTAGGCTTCTAGCAGTGTGTGGGACTTGTTCTATTAGTCCATCTATACTAACCTCCATCAGGTTGCAAGTTCAATATCATTTTTTTCTGCATCGAGCTCTGAAAAAATATTTCGGCTTCTAGCAGTGTGTGGGATTTGTTCTATTAGTCCATCTATACTAACCTCCATCAGGTTGCAAGTTCAATATAATTTTTTTCTGCATCGAGCTCTGAAAAAATATTTAGGCTTCTAGCAGTGTGTGGGACTTGTTCTATTAGTTCATCTATACTAACCTCCATCAGGTTGCAAGTTCAATATCATTTTTTTCTGCATCGAGCTCTGAAAAAATATTTAGGCTTCTAGCAGTGTGTGGGACTTGTTCTATTAGTCCATCTATACTAACCTCCATCAGGTTGCAAATTCAATATAATTTTTTTCTGCATCGAACTCTGAAAAAATATTTAGGCTTCTAGCAGTGTGTGGGACATTTATCTATTAGTCCATCTATACTAACCTCCATCAGGTTGCAAATTCAATATAATTTTTTCTGCATCGAGCTCTGAAAAAATATTTAGGCTTGTAGCAGTGTGTGGGACTTGTTCTATTAGTCCATTTATACTGACCTCCATCAGGTTGCAAATTGAATATAATTTTTTTCTCCATCTAGCTCTGAAAAATTATTTCAGCTTCTAGCAGTGTGTCGGACTTGTTCTATTTGTCCATCTATACTAACCTCCATCAGGTTGCAAGTTCAATATAATTTTTTTCTGCATCGAGGTCTGAAAAAATATTTAGGCTTGTAGCAGTGTGTGGAACTTTTTCTATTAGTCCATCTATACTAACCTCCATCAGGTTGCAAATTTAATATAATTTTTTTCTGCCTCGAGCTCTGAAAAAATATTTTGGCTCCTAGCAGTGAGTGGGACTTGTTCTATTAGTCCATCTATACAAACCTCCATCAGGTTGCAAATTCAATATAATATTTTTCTGCATCGAGCTCTGAAAAAATATTTAGGCTTCTAGCAGTGTGTGGGACTTGTTCTATTAGTCCATCTATACTAACCTCCATCAGGTTGCAAATTCAATATAATTTTTTTCTGCATCGAGCTCTGAAAAAATATTGAGGCTTCTAGCAGTGTGTGGGACTTGTTCTATTAGTCCATCTATACTAACCTCCATTAGGTTGCAAATTCAATATAATTTTTTCTGCATCTAGCTCTGAAAAAATATTTAGGCTTGTAGCAGTGTGTGGGACTTGTTCTATTAGTCCATCTATACTGACCTCCATCAGGTTGCAAATTCAATATAATTTTTTTCTCCATCTAGCTCTGAAAAAATATTTCGGCTTCTAGCAGTGTGTGGGACTTGTTCTATTAGACCATCTATACTAACCTCCATCAGGGTGCAAGTTCAATATAATTATTTTCTGCATCGAAGTCTGAAAAAAATATTTAGGGTTCTAGCAGTGTGTGGGACTTGTTCTATTAGTCCATCTATACTAACCTCAATCAGGTTGCAAATTCAATATAATTTTTTTCTGCATCGAGCACTGAAAAAATATTTTGGCTTCTAGCAGTGTGTGGGACTTGTTCTATTAGTCCATCTATACTAACCTCCATCAGGTTGCAAGTTCAATATAATTATTTTCTGCAGCGTGGTCTGAAAAAATGTTTCGGCTTCTAGCAGTGTGTGGGACTTGTTCTATTAGTCCATCTATACTAACCTCCATCAGGTTGCAAGTTCAATATAATTTTTTTCTGCATCGAGGTCTGAAAAAATATTTAGGCTTCTAGCAGTGTGTGGGACTTGTTCTATTAGTACATCTATACTAACCTCCTTCAGGTTGCAAGTTCAATATAATATTTTTCTGCATCGAGGTCTGAAAAAATATTTAGGCTTCTAGCAGTGAGTGGGACTTGTTCTATTAGTTTATCTCTACTAATCTCCATCAGGTTGCCAGTTCAATATAATTTTTTTCTGCATCGAGCTCTGAAAAAATATTTAGGCTTCTAGCAGTGTGTGAGACTTGTTCTATTAGTCCATCTATACTAACCTCCATCAGGTTGCAAATTCAATATAATTTTTTTCTCCATCTAGCTCTGAAAAAATATTTAGGCTTGTAGCAGTGTATGGGACTTGTTCTATTAGTCCATCTATACTGACCTCCATCAGGTTACAAATTCAATATAATTTTTTTCTGCATCGAGGTCTGAAAAAATATTTAGGCTTCTAGCAGTGTGTGGGACTTGTTCTATTAGTTCATCTATACTAACCTCCATCAGGTTGCAAGTTCAATATAATTTTTTTCTGCATCGAGCTCTGAAAAAATATTTCGGCTTCTAGCAGTGTGTGGGACATGTTCTATTAGTCCATCTATACTAACCTCCATCAGGTTGCAAATTCAATATAATTTTTTTCTCTATCTAGCTCTGAAAAAATATTTCGGCTTCTAGCAGTGTGTGGGACTTGTTCTATTAGTCCATCTATACTAACCTCCATCAGGTTGCAAGTTCAATATAATTTTTTTCTGCTTCGAGCTCTGAAAAAATATTTAGGCGTCTAGCAGTGTGTGGGACTTGTTCTATTAGTCCATCTATTCTACCCTCCATCAGGTTACAAATTCAAGATAATTTTTTTCTGCATCAAGCTCTGAAAAAATATTTTCGCTTCTAGCAGTGTGTGGGACTTGTTCTTTTAGTCCATCTATACTAACCTCCATCAGGTGCAAATTCAATATCATTGTTTTCTGCATCTAGCTCTGAAAAAATATTTAGGCTTGTAGCAGTGTGTGGGACTTGTTGTATTAGTCCATCTATACTGACCTCCATCAGGTTACAAATTCAATATAATTTTTTTCACCATCTAGCTCTGAAAAAATGTTTCGGCTTCTAGCAGTGTATGGGACTTGCTTTATTAGTCCATCTATACTAAACTCCATCAGGTTGCAAATTCAATATAATTTTTTTCTGCATCGAGCTCGATAAAAATATTTAGGCTTGTAGCAGTGTGTGGGACTTGTTCTATTAGTCGATCTATACTGACTTCCATCAGGTTACAAATTCAATATAATTTTTTTCTCCATCTAGCTCTGAAAAAATGTTTCGGCTTCTAGCAGTGTATGGGACTTGCTCTATTAGTCCATCTATACTAACCTCCATCAGGTTGCAAATTCAATATAATTTTTTTCTGCATCGAGGTCTGAAAAAATATTTAGGCTACTAGCAGTGTGTGGAACTTCTTCTATTTGTCCATCTATACTGACCTACATCAGGTTGCAAATTCAATATAATTTTTTTCTCAATCTAACTCTGAAAAAATATTTCGGCTTCTAGCAGTGTGTGGGACTTGTTCTATTAGTCCATCTATACTAACCTCCATCAGGTTGCAAATTCAATATCATTGTTTTCTGCATCTAGCTCTGAAAAAATATTTAGGCTTGTAACAGTGTGTGGGACTTGTTCTATTAGTCCATCTATACTGACTTCCATCATTTTGCAAATTCAATAAAAAAATATTCTCCATCTAACTCTGAAAAAATATTTCGGCTTCTAGCAGTGTGTGGGAATTGCTCTATTAGTCCATCTATACTAACCTCCATCAGGTTGCAAATTCAATATAATTTTTTTCTGCATCGAGCTCTGAAAAAATATTTAGGCTTCTAGCAGTGTGTGGGACTTGTTCTATTAGTCCATTTATACGAACCTCCATCAGGTTGCAAATTCAATATAATTTTTTTCTGCATCTAGCGCTGAAAAAATATTTAGGCTTGTTGCAGTGTGTGGAACTTGTTCTATTTGTCCATCTATACTGACCTACATCAGGTTGCAAATTCAATATAATTTTTTTCTCCATCGAGCTCTGAAAAAATATTTCGGCTTCAAGCAGTGTGTGGGACTTGCTCTATTAGTCCATCTATACTAACCTCCATCAGGTTGCAAATTCAATATAATTTTTTTCTGCATTGAGCTCTGAAAAAATATTTAGGCTTCTAGCAGTGTGTGGGACTTGTTCTATTAGTCCATCTATACTATCCTCCATCAGGTTGCAAGTTCAATATCATTTTTTTCTGCATCGAGGTCTGAAAAAATATTTAGGCTTCTAGCAAGGTGTGGGACTTGTTCTATTAGTCCATCTATACTAACCTCCATCAGGTTGCAAATTCAATACATTTTTTTCTGCATCGAGCTCTGAAAAAATATTGAGGCTTCTAGCAGTGTGTGGGATTTGTTCTATTAGTCCATCTATACTAACCTCCATTAGGTTGAAAATTCAATATAATTTTTTCTGCATCTAGCTCTGAAAAAATATTTTGGCTTGTAGCAGTGTGTGGGACTTGTTCTATTAGTCCATCTATACTGACCTCCATCAGGTTGCAATTTGAATATAATATTTTTCTCCATCTAGCTCTGAAAAATTATTTCAGCTTCTAGCAGTGTGTTAGACTGGTTCTATTAGTCCATCTATACTAACCTCCATAAGGTTGCAAGTTCAATATCATTTTTTTCTGCATCGAGGTCTGAAAAAATATTTAGTCTTCTAGCAGTGTGTGAGACTTGTTCTATTAGTCCATCTATACTAACCTCTATCATGTTGCAAGTTCAATATAATTTTTTTCTGCATCTAGATCTGAAAAAATATTTAGGCTTGCAGCAGAGTGTGGGACTTGTTCTATTAGTCCATCTATACTGACCTCCATCAAGTTATAAATTCAATATAATTTTTTTCTCCATCTAGCTCTGAAAAAATATTTCGGCTTCAAGCAGTGTGTGGGACTTGCTCTATTAGTCCATCTATACTAACCTCCATCAGGTTGCAAATTCAATATAATTTTTTTCTGCATCGAGCTCTGAAAAAATATTTAGGCTTCTAGCAGTGTGTGGGACTTGTTCTATTAGTCCATCTATACTAACCTCCATCAGGTTCCAAATTCAATATCATTTTTTTCGGCATCGAGGTCTGAAAAAATATTTAGGCTTCTAGCAGTGTGTGGGACTTGTTATATTAGTCCATTTATGCTAACCTCCATCAGGTTGCAAATTCAATATAATTTTTTTCTGTATCTAGCTCTGAAAAAATATTTAGGCTTGTAGCAGTGTGTGGAACCTGTTCTATTTGTCCATCTATACTAACCTCCATCAGGGTGCAAATTCAATATAATTTTTTTCTCCATCTAGCTCTGAAAAAATATTTCGGCTTCTATTAGTGTGTGGGACTTGTTCTATTAGTCCATCTATACTATCCTCCATCAGGTTGCAAGTTCAATATCATTTTTTTCTGCATCGAGGTCTGAAAAAATATTTAGGCTTCTAGCAAGGTGTGGGACTTGTTCTATTAGTCCATCTATACTAACCTCCATCAGGTTGCAAATTCAATACATTTTTTTTCTGCATCGAGCTCTGAAAAAATATTGAGACTTCTAGCAGTGTGTGGGATTTGTTCTATTAGTCCATCTATACTAACCTCCATTAGGTTGCAAATTCAATATAATTTTTTCTGCATCTAGCTCTGAAAAAATATTTTGGCTTGTAGCAGTGTGTGGGACTTATTCTATTAGTCCATCAATACTGACCTCCATCAGGTTGCAATTTGAATATAATATTTTTCTCCATCTAGCTCTGAAAAATTATTTCAGCTTCTAGCAGTGTGTTAGACTGGTTCTATTAGTCCATCTATACTAACCTCCATAAGGTTGCAAGTTCAATATCATTTTTTTCTGCATCGAGGTCTGAAAAAGTATTTAGTCTTCTAGCAGTGTGTGGGACTTATTCTATTAGTCCATCTATACTAACCTCTATCATGTTGCAAGTTCAATATAATTTTTTTCTGCATCTAGCTCTGAAAAATATTTAGGCTTGCAGCAGAGTGTGGGACTTGTTCTATTAGTCCATCTATACTGACCTCCATCAGGTTACAAATTCAATATAATTTTTTTCTCCATCTAGCTCTGAAAAAATATTTCGGCTTCAAGCAGTGTGTGGGACTTGTTATATTAGTCCATTTATGCTAACCTCCATCAGGTTGCAAATTCAATATAATTTTTTTCTGTATCTAGCTCTGAAAAAATATTTAGGCTTGTAGCAGTGTGTGGAACCTGTTCTATTTGTCCACCTATACTAACCTCCATCAGGGTGCAAATTCAATATAATTTTTTTCTCCATCTAGCTCTGAAAAAATATTTCGGCTTCTATTAGTGTGTGGGACTTGTTCTATTAGTCCATCTATACTAACCTCCATCAGGTTGCAAGTTCAATATAATTTTTTTCTGCATCGAGGTCTGAAAAAATATTTAGGCTTCTAGCAGTGTGTGGGACTTTTTCTATTAGTACATCTATACTAACCTCCATCAGGTTGCAAGTTCAATATAATTTTTTTCTGCATCGAGGTCTGAAAAAATATTTAGGCTTCTAGCAGTGAGTGGGACTTGTTCTAGTAGTTCATGTCTACTAATCTCCATCAGGTTGCCAGTTCAATATGATTTTTTTCTGCATCGAGCTCTGAAAAAATATTTAGGCTTCTAGCAGTGTGTGAGACTTGTTCTATTAGTCCATCTATACTAACCTCCATCAGGTTGCAAATTCAATATAATTTTTTTCTCCATCTAGTTCTGAAAAAATATTTAGGCTTGTAGCATTGTATGGGACTTGTTCTATTAGTCCATCTATACTGACCTCCATCAGGTTACAAATTCAATATAATTTTTTTCTGCATCGAGGTCTGAAAAAATATTTAAGCTTCTAGCAGTGTGTGGGACTTGTTCTATTAGTCCATCTGTACTAACCAACATCAGGTTGCAAATTCAATATAATTTTTTTCTGCATCGAGCTCTGAAAAAATATTTCGGCTTTCAGCAGTGTGTGGGACTTGTTCTATTAGTCCATCTATACTAACCTCCATCAGGTTACAAATTCAAGATAATTTTTTTCTGCATCAAGCTCTGAAAAAATATTTACGCTTCTAGCAGTGTGTGGGACTTGTTCTATTAGTCCATCTATACTAACCTCCATCAGGTTGCAAATTCAATATCATTGTTTTCTGCATCTAGCTCTGAAAAATATTTAGACTTGTAGCAGTGTGTGGGACTTGTTCTATTAGTCCATCTATACTGACTTCCATCAGGTTGCAAATTCAATAAAAAAAAATTCTCCATCTAGCTCTGAAAAAATATTTCGGCTTCTAGCAGTGTGTGGGACTTGCTCTATTAGTCCATCTATACTAACCTCCATCAAGTTGCAAATTCAATATAATTTTTTTCTGCATCGAGCTCTGAAAAAATATTTAGGCTTATAGCAGTGTGTGGGACTTGCTCTATTAGTCCATATATACTAACCTCCATCAGGTTCCAAATTCAATATCATTTTTTTCTGCATCGAGGTCTGAAAAAATATTGAGGCTTCTAGCAGTGTGTGGGATTTGTTCTATTAGTCCATCTATACTAACATCCATTAGGTTGCAAATTCAATATAATTTTTTCTGCATCTAGCTCTGAAAAAATATTTTGGCGTGTAGCAGTGTGTGGGACTTGTTCTATTAGTCCATCTATACTGACCTCCATCAGGTTGCAATTTGAATATAATATTTTTCTCCATCTAGCTCCATAAAATTATTTCAGCTTCTAGCAGTGTGTGGGACTTGTTCTATTAGTCCATTTATACTAACCTCTATCATGTTGCAAGTTCAATATAATTTTTTTCTGCATCTAGCTCTGAAAAAATATTTAGGCTTGCAGCAGAGTGTGGGACTTGTTCTATTAGTCCATCTATACTGACCTCCATCAGGTTACAAATTCAATATAATTTTTTTCTCCATCTAGCTCTGAAAAAATATTTCGACTTCTAGCAGTGTGTGGGACTTGTTCTATTAGTCCATCTATACTAACCTCCATCAGGTTCCAAATTCAATATCATTTTTTTCGGCATCGAGGTCTGAAAAAATATTTAGGCTTCTAGCAGTGTGTGGGACTTGTTATATTAGTCCATTTATGCTAACCTCCATCAGGTTGCAAATTCAATATAATTTTTTTCTGTGTCTAGCTCTGAAAAAATATTTAGGCTTGTAGCAGTGTGTGGAACCTGTTCTATTTGTCCATCTATACTAACCTCCATCAGGGTGCAAATTCAATATAATTTTTTTCTCCATCTAGCTCTGAAAAAATATTTCGGCTTCTATTAGTGTGTGGGACTTGTTCTATTAGTCCATCTATACTAACCTCCATCAGGTTGCAAGTTCAATATAATTTTTTTCTGCATCGAGGTCTGAAAAAATATTTAGGCTTCTAGCAGTGTGTGGGACTTTTTCTATTAGTACATCTATACTAACCTCCATCAGGTTGCAAGTTCAATATAATTTTTTTCTGCATCGAGGTCTGAAAAAATATTTAGGCTTCTAGCAGTGAGTTGGACTTGTTCTATTAGTTCATGTCTACTAATCTCCATCAGGTTGCCAGTTCAATATGATTTTTTTCTGCATCGAGCTCTGAAAAAATATTTAGGCTTCTAGCAGTGTGTGAGACTTGTTCTATTAGTCCATCTATACTAACCTCCATCAGGTTGCAAATTCAATATAATTTTTTTCTCCATCTAGTTCTGAAAAAATATTTAGGCTTGTAGCAGTGTATGGGACTTGTTCTATTAGTCCATCTATACTGACCTCCATCAGGTTACAAATTCAATGTAATTTTTTTCTGCATCGAGGTCTGAAAAAATATTTAGGCTTCTAGCAGTGTGTGGGACTTGTTCTATTAGTCCATCTGTACTAACCAACATCAGGTTGCAAATTCAATATAATTTTTTTCTGCATCGAGCTCTGAAAAAATATTTCGGCTTTCAGCAGTGTGTGGGACTTGTTCTATTAGTCCATCTATACTAACCTCCATCAGGTTACAAATTCAAGATAATTTTTTTCTGCATCAAGCTCTGAAAAAATATTTACGCTTCTAGCAGTGTGTGGGACTTGTTCTATTAGTCCATCTATACTAACCTCCATCAGGTTGCAAATTCAATATCATTGTTTTCTGCATCTAGCTCTGAAAAATATTTAGACTTGTAGCAGTGTGTGGGACTTGTTCTATTAGTCCATCTATACTGACTTCCATCAGGTTGCAAATTCAATAAAAAAAATTTCTCCATCTAGCTCTGAAAAAATATTTCGGCTTCTAGCAGTGTGTGGGACTTGCTCTATTAGTCCATCTATACTAACCTCCATCAAGTTGCAAATTCAATATATTTTTTTTCTGCATCGAGCTCTGAAAAAATATTTAGGCTTCTAGCAGTGTGTGGGACTTGCTCTATAAGTCCATCTATACTAACCTCCATCAGGTTCCAAATTCAATATCATTTTTTTCTGCATCGAGGTCTGAAAAAATATTGAGGCTTCTAGCAGTGTGTGGGATTTGTTCTATTAGTCCATCTATACTAACATCCATTAGGTTGCAAATTCAATATAATTTTTTCTGCATCTAGCTCTGAAAAAATATTTTGGCGTGTAGCAGTGTGTGGGACTTGTTCTATTAGTCCATCTATACTGACCTCCATCAGGTTGCAATTTGAATATAATATTTTTCTCCATCTAGCTCCATAAAATTATTTCAGCTTCTAGCAGTGTGTGGGACTGGTTCTATTAGTCCATCTATACTAACCTCCATAAGGTTGCAAGTTCAATATCATTTTTTTCTGCATCGAGGTCTGAAAAAATATTTAGTCTTCTAGCAGTGTGTGGGACTTGTTCTATTAGTCCATCTATACTAACCTCTATCATGTTGCAAGTTCAATATAATTTTTTTCTGCATCTAGCTCTGAAAAAATATTTAGGCTTGCAGCAGAGTGTGGGACTTGTTCTATTAGTCCATCTATACTGACCTCCATCAGGTTACAAATTCAATATAATTTTTTTCTCCATCTAGCTCTGAAAAAATATTTCGGCTTCAAGCAGTGTGTGGGACTTGCTCTATTAGTCCATCTATACTAACCTCCATCAGGTTGCAAATTCAATATAATTTTTTTCTGCATCGAGCTCTGAAAAAATATTTAGTCTTCTAGCAGTGTGTGGGACTTGTTCTATTAGTCCATCTATACTAACCTCCATCAGGTTCCAAATTCAATATCATTTTTTTCTGCATCGAGGTCTGAAAAAATATTTAGGCTTCTAGCAGTGTGTGGGACTTGTTCTATTAGTCCATTTATGCTAACCTCCATCAGGTTGCAAATTCAATATAATTTTTTTCTGTATCTAGCTCTGAAAAAATATTTAGGCTTGTAGCAGTGTGTGGAACCTGTTCTATTTGTCCATCTATACTAACCTCCATCAGGGTGCAAATTCAATATAATTTTTTTCTCCATCTAGCTCTGAAAAAATATTTCAGCTTCTAGCAGTGTGTGGGACTTGTTCTATTAGTACATCTATACTAACCTCCATCAGGTTGCAAGTTCAATATAATTTTTTTCTGCATCGGGGTCTGAAAAAATGTTTAGGCTTCTAGCAGTGTGTGGGACTTGTTCTATTAGTACATCTATACTAACCTCCATCAGGTTGCAGGTTCAATATAATTTTTTTCTGCATCGAGGTTTGAAAAAATATTTAGGCTTCTAGCAGTGAGTGGGACTTGTTCTATTAGTTCATGTCTACTAATCTCCATCAGGTTGCCAGTTCAATATAATTTTTTTCTGCATCGAGCTCTGAAAAAATATTTAGGCTTCTAGCAGTGTGTGAGACTTGTTCTATTAGTCCATCTATACTAACCTCCATCAGGTTGCAAATTCAATATAATTTTTTTCTCCATCTAGCTCTGAAAAAATATTTAGGCTTGAAGCAGTGTATGGTACTTGTTCTATTAGTCCATCTATACTGACCTCCATCAGGTTACAAATTCAATATAATTTTTTTCTGCATCGAGGTCTGAAAAAATATTTAGGCTTCTAGCAGTGTGTGGGACTTGTTCTATTAGTCCTTCTATACTAACCTCCTTCAGGTTGCAAATTCAATATAATTTTTTTCTGCATCGAGCTCTGAAAAAATATTTCGGCTTCTAGCAGTGTGTGGGACTTGTTCTATTAGTCCATCTATACTAACCTCCATCAGGTTACAAATTCAAGATAATTTTTTTATGCATCAAGCTCTGAAAAAATATTTACGCTTCTAGCAGTGTGTGGGACTTGTTCTATTAGTCCATCTATACTAACCTCCATCAGGTTGCAAATCCAATATCATTGTTTTCTGCATCTAGCTCTGAAAAATATTTAGACTTGTAGCAGTGTGTGGGACTTGTTCTATTAGTCCATCTATACTGACTTCCATCAGGTTGCAAATTCAATAAAAAAAATTTCTCCATCTAGATCTGAAAAAATATTTCGGCTTCTAGCAGTGTGTGGGACTTGCTCTATTAGTCCATCTATACTAACCTCCATCAAGTTGCAAATTCAATATAATTTTCTTCTGCATCGAGCTCTGAAAAAATATTTAGGCTTGTAGCAGTGTGTGGAGCTTGTTCTATTTGTCCATCTATACTGACCTACATCAGGTTGCAAATTCAATATAATTTTTTTCTCCATCGAGCTCTGAAAAAATATTTAGGCTTGTAGCAGTGTGTGGGACTTGTTCTATTAGTCCATCTATACTGACCTCCATCAGGTTGCAAATTGAATATAATTTTTTTCTCCATCTAGCTCTGAAAAATTATTTCAGCTTCTAGCAGTGTGTGGGACTTGTTCTATTAGTCCATCTATACTAACCTCCATCAGCTTGCAAGTTCAATATCATTTTTTTCTGCATCGAGGTCTGAAAAAATATTTTGGCTTCTAGCAAGGTGTGGGACTTGTTCTATTAGTCCATCTATACTAACCTCCATCAGGTTGCAAATTCAATACAATTTTTTTCTGCATCTAGCTCTGAAAAATTATTTCAGCTTCTAGCAGTGTGTGGGACTTGTTCTATAAGTCCATCTATACTAACCTCTATCATGTTGCAAGTTCAATATAATTTTTTTCTGCATCTAGCTCTGAAAAAATATTTAGGCTTGCAGCAGAGTGTGGGACTTGTTCTATTAGTCCATCTATACTGCCCTCCATCAGGTTACAAATTCAATATAATTTTTTTCTCCATCTAGCTCTGAAAAAATATTTCGGCTTCTAGCAGTGTGTGGGACTTGTTCTATTAGTCCATTTATGCTAACCTCCATCAGGTTGCAAATTCAATATAATTTTTTTCTGTATCTAGCTCTGAAAAAATATTTAGGCTTGTAGCAGTGTGTGGAACCTGTTCTATTTGTCCATCTATACTAACCTTCATCAGGGTGCAAATTCAATATAATTTTTTTCTCCATCTAGCTCTGAAAAAATATTTCGGCTTCTAGCAGTGTGTGGGACTTGTTCTATTAGTCCATCTATACTAACCTCCATCAGGTTGCAAATTCAATATAATTTTTTTCTCCATCTAGCTCTGAAAAAATATGTAGGCTTGTAGCAGTGTATGGTACTTGTTCTATTAGTCCATCTATACTGACCTCCATCAGGTTACAAATTCAATATAATTTTTTTCTGCATCGAGGTCTGAAAAAATATTTAGGCTTCTAGCAGTGTGTGAGACTTGTTCTATTAGTCCTTCTATACTAACCTCCTTCAGGTTGCAAATTCAATATAATTTTTTTCTGCATCGAGCTCTGAAAAAATATTTCGGCTTCTAGCAGTGTGTGGGACTTGTTCTATTAGTCCATCTATACTAACCTCCATCAGGTTACAAATTCAAGATAATTTTTTTCTGCATCAAGCTCTGAAAAAATATTTACGCTTCTAGCAGTGTGTGGGACTTGTTCTATTAGTCCATCTATACTAACCTCCATCAGGTTGCAAATTCAATATCATTGTTTTCTGCATCGAGCTCTGAAAAATATTTAGACTTGTAGCAGTGTGTGGGACTTGTTCTATTAGTCCATCTATACTGACTTCCATCAGGTTGCAAATTCAATAAAAAAAATTTCTCCATCTAGCTCTGAAAAAATATTTCGGCTTCTAGCAGTGTGTGGGACTTGCTCTATTAGTCCATCTATACTAACCTCCATCAAGTTGCAAATTCAATATAATTTTTTCTGCATCGAGCTCTGAAAAAATATTTAGGCTTCTAGCAGTGTGTGGGACTTGCTCTATTAGTCCATCTATACTAACCTCCATCAGGTTCCAAATTCAATATCATTTTTTTCTACATCGAGGTCTGAAAAAATATTTAGGCTTCTAGCAGTGTGTGGGACTTGTTCTATTAGTCCATTTATACGAACCTCCATCAGGTTGCAAATTCAATATAATTTTTTTCTGCATCTAGCTCTGAAAAAATATTTAGGCTTGTAGCAGTGTGTGGAACTTGTTCTATTTGTCCATCTATACTGACCTACATCAGGTTGCAAATTCAATATAATTTTTTTCTCTATCGAGCTCTGAAAAAATATTTAGGCTTCTAGCAGTGTGTGGGACTTGTTCTATTAGTCCATCTATACTAACCTCCATCAGGTTGCAAATTCAATATAATTTTTTTCTGCATCGAGCTCTGAAAAAATATTTAGGTTTGTAGCAGTGTGTGGGACTTGTTCTATTAGTCCATCTATACTGACCTCCATCAGGCTGCAAATTGAATATAATTTTTTTCTCCATCTAGCTCTGAAAAATTATTTCAGCTTCTAGCAGTGTGTGGGACTTGTTCTATTAGTCCATCTATACTAACCTCCATCAGGTTGCAAGTTCAATATCATTTTTTTCTGCATCGAGGTCTGAAAAAATATTTTGGCTTCTAGCAAGGTGTGGGACTTGTTCTATTAGTCCATCTATACTAACCTCCATCAGGTTGCAAATTCAATACAATTTTTTTCTGCATCGAGTTCTGAAAAAATATTGAGGCTTGTAGCAGTGTGTGGTACTTGTTCTATTAGTCCATCTATACTGCCCTCCATCAGGTTGCAAATTCAATATAATTTTTTTCTCCATCTAGCTCTGAAAAAATATTTCGGCTTCTAGCAGTGTGTGGGACTTGTTCTATTAGTCCATCTATATTAACCTCCATCAGGTTGCAAGTTCAATATAATTATTTTCTGCATCGAAGTCTGAAAAAAATATTTAGGGTTCTAGCAGTGTGTGGGACTTGTTCTATTAGTCCATCTATACTAACCTCCATCAGGTTGCAAATTCAATATAATTTTTTCTGCATCTAGCTCTGAAAAAATATTTAGGCTTGTTGCAGTGTGTGGGACTTGTTCTATTAGTCCATCTATACTGACAACCATCAGGTTGCAAATTGAATATAATTTTTTTCTCCATCTAGCTTTGAAAAATTATTTCAGCATCTAGCAGTGTGTGGGACTTGTTCTATTAGTCCATCTATACTAACCTCCATCAGGTTGCAAATTCAATATAATTTTTTTCTCCATCTAGCTCTGAAAAAATATTTCGGCTTCAAGCAGTGTGTGGGACTTGCTCTATTAGTCCATCTATACTAACCTCCATCAGGTTGCAAATTCAATATAATTTTTTTCTGCATCGAGCTCTGAAAAAATATTTAGGCTTCTAGCAGTGTGTGGGACTTGTTCTATTAGTCCATCTATACTAACCTCCATCAGGTTGCAAGTTCAATATCATTTTTTTCTGCATCGAGGTCTGAAAAAATATTTAGGCTTCTAGCAAGGTGTGGGACTTGTTCTATTCGTCCATCTATACTGACCTCCATCAGGTTGCAATTTGAATATAATATTTTTCTCCATCTAGCTCTGAAAAATTATTTCAGCTTCTAGCAGTGTGTGGGACTGGTTCTATTAGTCCATCTATACTAACCTCCATAAGTTTGCAAGTTCAATATCATTTTTTTCTGCATCGAGGTCTGAAGAAATATTTAGTCTTCTAGCAGTGTGTGGGACTTGTTCTATTAGTCCATCTATACTAACCTCTATCATGTTGCAAGTTCAATATAATTTTTTTCTGCATCTAGCTCTGAAAAAATATTTAGGCTTGCAGCAGGGTGTGGGACTTGTTCTATTAGTCCATCTATACTGACCTCCATCAGGTTACAAATTCAATAAAAAATTTTTCTCCATCTAGCTGTGAAAAAATATTTCGGCTTCAAGCAGTGTGTGGGACTTGCTCTATTATTCCATCTATACTAACCTCCATCAGGTTGCAAATTCAATATAATTTTTTTCTGCATCGAGCTCTGAAAAAATATTTAGGCCTCTAGCAGTGTGTGGGACTTGTTCTATTAGTCCATCTATACTAACCTCCATCAGGTTCCAAATTCAATATCATTTTTTTCTGCATCGAGGTCTGAAAAAATATTTAGGCTTCTAGCAGTGTGTGGGACTTGTTCTATTAGTCCATTTATGCTAACCTCCATCAGGTTGCAAATTCAATATAATTTTTTTCTGTATCTAGCTCTGAAAAAATATTTTGGCTTGTTGCAGTGTGTGGGACTTGTTCTATTAGTCCATCTATACTGACAGCCATCAGGTTGCAAATTGAATATATATTTTTCTCCATCTAGCTGTGAAAAATTATTTCAGCATCTAGCAGTGTGTGGGACTTGTTCTATTAGTCCATCTATACTAACCTTCATCAGATTGCAAGTTAAATATCATTTTTTTTCTGCATCGAGGTCTGACAAAATATTTAGGCTCCTAGCAGTGTGTGGGACTTGTTCTATTAGTCCATCTATACTAACCTCCATCAGGTTGCAAGTTCAATATCATTTTTTTCTGCATCGAGCTCTGAAAAAATATTTCGGCTTCTAGCAGTGTGTGGGAATTGTTCTATTAGTCCATCTATACTAACCTCCATCAGGTTGCAAATTCAATATCATTGTTTTCTGCATCTAGCTCTGAAAAATATTTAGGCTTGTAGCAGTGTGTGGGACTTGTTCTATTAGTCCATCTATACTGACTTCCATCTGGTTGCAAATTCAATAACAAAAATTTCTCCATCTAGCTCTGAAAAAATATTTCGGCTTCGAGCAGTGTGTGGGACTTGCTCTATTAGTCCATCTATACTAACCTCCATCAAGTTGCAAATTCAATATAATTTTTTTCTGCATCGAGCTCTGAAAAAATATTTAGGCTTCTAGCAGTGTGTGGGACTTGCTCTATTAGTCCATCTATACTAACCTCCATGAGGTTCCAAATTCAATATCATTTTTTTCTGCATCGAGGTCTGAAAAAATATTTAGGCTTCTAGCAGTGTGTGGGACTTGTTCTATTAGTCCATTTATACGAACCTCCATCAGGTTGCAAATTCAATATAATTTTTTTCTGCATCGAGCTCTGAAAAAATATTTAGGCTTGTAGCAGTGCGTGGAACTTGTTCTATTTGTCCATCTATACTGACCTACATCAGGTTGCAAATTCAATATAATTTTTTTCTCCATCGTGCTCTGAAAAAATATTTAGGCTTCTAGCAGTGTGTGGGACTTGTTCTATTAGTCCATCTATACTAACCTCCATCAGGTTGCAAATTCAATATAATTTTTTTCTGCATCGAGCTCTGAAAAAATATTTAGGCTTCTAGCAGTGTGTGGGACTTGTTCTATTAGTCCATCTATACTAGCCTCCATCAGGTTGCAAATTCAATATAATTTTTTCTGCATCGAGCTCTGAAAAAATATTTAGGCTTGTAGCAGTGTGTGGGACTTGTTCTATTAGTCCATCTATACTGACCTCCATCAGGTTGCAAATTGAATATAATTTTTTTCTCCATCTAGCTCTGAAAAATTATTTCAGCTTCTAGCAGTGTGTGGGACTTGTTCTATTAGTCCATCTATACTAACCTCCATCAGGTTGCAAGTTCAATATCATTTTTTTCTGCATCGAAGTCTGAAAAAATATTTTGTCTTCTAGCAAGGTGTGGGACTTGTTCTATTAGTCCATCTATACTAACCTCTATCAGGTTGCAAATTCAATACAATTTTTTTCTACATCGAGCTCTGAAAAAATATTGAGGCTTCTAGCAGTGTGTGGGACTTGTTCTATTAGTCCATCTATACTAACCTCCATTAGGTTGCAAATTCAATATAATTTTTTCTGCATCTAGCTCTGAAAAAATATTTTGGCTTGTAGCAGTGTGTGGGACTTTTTCTATTAGTCCATCTATACTGACCTCCATCAGGTTGCAATTTGAATATAATATTTTTCTCCATCTAGCTCTGAAAAATTATTTCAGCTTCTAACAGTGTGTGGGACTGGTTCTATTAGTCCATCTATACTAATCTCCATAAGGTTGCAAGTTCAATATCATTTTTTTCTGCATCGAGGTCTGAAAAAATATTTAGGCTTCTAGCAGTGTGTGGGACTTGTTCTATTAGTCCATCTATACTAACCTCTATCATGTTGCAAGTTCAATATAATTTTTTTCTGCATCTAGCTCTGTAAAAATATTTAGGCTTGCAGCAGTGTGTGGGACTTGTTCTATTAGTCCATCCATACTGACCTCCATCAGGTTCCAAATTTAATATAATTTTTTTCTGTATCTAGCTCTGAAAAAATATTTAGGCTTGTAGCAGTGTGTGGAACCTGTTCTATTTGTCCATCTATACTAACCTCCATCAGGGTGCAAATTCAATATAATTTTTTTCTCCATCTAGCTCTGAAAAAATATTTCGGCTTCTAGCAGTGTGTGGGACTTGTTCTATTAGTCCATCTATACTAATCTCCATCAGGTTGCAAGTTCAATATAATATTTTTCTGCATCGAGGTCTGAAAAAATATTTAGGCTTCTAGCAGTGTGTGGGACTTGTTCTATTAGTACATCTATACTAACCTCCATCAGGTTGCAAGTTCAATATAATTTTTTTCTGCATCGAGGTCTGAAAAAATATTTAGGCTTCTAGCAGTGAGTGGGACTTGTTCTATTAGTTCATGTCTACTAATCTCCATAAGGTTGCAAGTTCAATATCATTTTTTTCTGCATCGAGGTCTGAAAAAATATTTAGGCTTCTAGCAGTGTGTGGGACTTGTTCTATTAGTCCATCTATACTAACCTCTATCATGTTGCAAGTTCAATATAATTTTTTTCTGCATCTAGCTCTGAAAAAATATTTAGGCTTGCAGCAGTGTGTGGGACTTGTTCTATTAGTCCATCTATACTGACCTCCATCAGGTTACAAATTCAATATTATTTTTTTCTCCATCTAGCTCTGAAAAAATATTTCGGCTTCAAGCAGTGTGTGGGACTTGCTCTATTAGTCCATCTATGCTAACCTCTATCAGGTTGCAAATTCAATATAATTTTTTTCTGCATCGAGCTCTAAAAAAATATTTAGGCTTCTAGCAGTGTGTGGGACTTGTTCTATTAGTCCATCTATACTAACCTCCATCAGGGTCCAAATTCAATATCATTTTTTTCTGCATCGAGGTCTGAAAAAATATTTAGGCTTCTAGCAGTGTGTGGGACTTGTTCTATTAGTCCATTTATACTAACCTCCATCAGGAGGCAAATTCAATTTAATTTTTTTCTGTATCTAGCTCTGAAAAAATATTTAGGCTTGTAGCACTATGTGGAACTTGTTCTATTTGTCCATCTATACTGACCTACATCTGGTTGCAAATTCAATATAATTTTTTTCTCAATCTAGCTCTGAAAAAATATTTCGGCTTCTAGCAGTGTGTGGGACTTGTTCTATTAGTCCATCTATACTAACCTCCATCAGGTTGCATATTCAATATGATTTTTATCTGCATCTAGCTCTGAAAAAATATTTAGGCTTGTAGCAGTGTGTGGGACTTGTTCTATTAGTCCATCTATACTGACCTCCATCAGGTTGCAAATTCAATATAATTTTTTTCTCCATCTAGCTCTGAAAAAATATTTCGGCTTCTAGCAGTGTGTGGGACTTGTTCTATTAGTCCATCTATATTAACCTCCATCAGGTTGCAAGTTCAATATAATTATTTTCTGCATCGAGGTCTGAAAAAAATATTTAGGGTTCTAGCAGTGTGTGGGACTTGTTCTATTAGTCCATCTATACTAACCTCCATCAGGTTGCAAATTCAATATAATTTTTTCTGCATCTAGCTCTGAAAAAATATTTAGGCTTGTTGCAGTGTGTGGGACTTGTTCTATTTGTCCATCTATACTGACAACCATCAGGTTGCAAATTGAATATAATTTTTTTCTCCATCTAGCTCTGAAAAATTATTTCAGCATCTATCAGTGTGTGGGACTTGTTCTATTAGTCCATCTATACTAACCTTCATCAGGTTGCAAGTTCACTATCATTTTTTTCTGCATCGAGGTCTGAAAAAATATTTAGGCTTCTAGCAGTGTGTGGGACTTGTTCTATTAGTCCATCTATACTAACCTCCATCAGGTTGCAAGTTCAATATAATTCTTTTCTGCATCGAGCTCTGAAAAAATATTTAGGCTTCTAGCAGTGTGTTAGAATTGTTGTATTAGTCCATCTATACTAACCTCCATCAGGTTGCAAATTCAATATAATTTTTTTCTCCATCTAGCTCTGAAAAAATATTTAGGCTTCTAGCAGTGTGTGGGACTTGTTCTATTAGTCCATCTATACTAACCTCCATCAGGTTGCAAGTTCAATATCATTTTTTTCTGCATCGAGCTCTGAAAAAATATTTTGGCTTCTAGCAGTGTGTTGGACTTGTTCTATTAGTCCATCTATACTAACCTCCATCAGGTTGCAAGTTCAATATAATTTTTTTCTGCATCGAGGTCTGAAAAAATATTTAGGCTTCTAGCAGTGTGTGGGACTTGTTCTATTAGTTCATCTATACTAACCTCCATCAGGTTGCAAGTTCAATATCATTTTTGTCTGCATCGAGCTCTGAAAAAATATTTAGGCTTCTAGCAGTGTGTGGGACTTGTTCTATTAGTCCATCTATACTAACCTCCATCAGGTTGCAAATTCAATATAATTTTTTTCTCCATCTAGCTCTGAAAAAATATTTCAGCTTCTAGCAGTGTGTGGGACTTGTTCTATTAGTCCATCTATACTAACCTCCATCAGGTTGCAAATTCAATACAATTTTTTTCTGCATCTAGCTCTGAAAAAATATTTAGGCTTGTTGCAGTGTGTGGGACTTGTTCTATTAGTCCATCTATACTGACAACCATCAGGTTGCAAATTGAATATAATTTTTTTCTCCATCTAGCTCTGAAAAATTATTTCAGCTTCTAGCAGTGTGTGGGACTTGTTCTATTAGTCCATCTATACTAACCTTCATCAGGTTGCAAGTTCAATATCCTTTTTTTCTGCATGGCGGTCTGAAAAAATATTTAGGCTTCTAGCAGTGTGTGGGACTTGTTCTATTAGTCCATCTATACTAACCTCCATCAGGTTGCAAGTTCAATATAATTTTTTTCTGCATCGAGCTCTGAAAAAATATTTAGGCTTCTAGCAGTGTGTGAGACTTGTTCTATTAGTCCATCTATACTAACCTCCATCAGGTTGAAAATTTAATATAATTTTTTTCTCCATCTAGCTCTGAAAAAATATTTAGGCTTCTAGCAGTGTGTGGGACTTGTTCTATTAGTCCATCTATACTAACCTCCATCAGGTTGCAAGTTCAATATCATTTTTTTCTGCATCGAGCTCTGAAAAAATATTTTGGCTTCTAGCAGTGTGTTGGACTTGTTCTATTAGTCCATCTATACTAACCTCCATCAGGTTGCAAGTTCAATATAATTTTTTTCTGCATCGAAGTCTGAAAAAATATTTAGGCTTCTAGCAGTGTGTGGGACTTGTTCTATTAGTTCATCTATACTAACCTCCATCAGGTTGCAAGTTCAATATCATTTTTGTCTGCATCGAGCTCTGAAAAAATATTTAGGCTTCTAGCAGTGTGTGGGACTTGTTCTATTAGTCCATCTATACTAACCTCCATCAGGTTGCAAATTCAATATAATTTTTTTCTCCATCTAGCTCTGAAAAAATATTTCAGCTTCTAGCAGTGTGTGGGACTTGTTCTATTAGTCCATCTATACTAACCTCCATCAGGTTGCAAATTCAATACAATTTTTTTCTGCATCTAGCTCTGAAAAAATATTTAGGCTTGTTGCAGTGTGTGGGACTTGTTCTATTAGTCCATCTATACTGACAACCATCAGGTTGCAAATTGAATATAATTTTTTTCTCCATCTAGCTCTGAAAAATTATTTCAGCTTCTAGCAGTGTGTGGGACTTGTTCTATTAGTCCATCTATACTAACCTTCATCAGGTTGCAAGTTCAATATCCTTTTTTTCTGCATGGCGGTCTGAAAAAATATTTAGGCTTCTAGCAGTGTGTGGGACTTGTTCTATTAGTCCATCTATACTAACCTCCATCAGGTTGCAAGTTCAATATAATTTTTTTCTGCATCGAGCTCTGAAAAAATATTTAGGCTTCTAGCAGTGTGTGAGACTTGTTCTATTAGTCCATCTATACTAACCTCCATCAGGTTGAAAATTTAATATAATTTTTTTCTCCATCTAGCTCTGAAAAAATATTTAGGCTTCTAGCAGTGTGTGGGACTTGTTCTATTAGTCCATCTATACTAACCTCCATCAGGTTGCAAGTTCAATATGATTTTTTTCTGCATCGAGCTCTGAAAAAATATTTAGGCTTCTAGCAGTGTGTGGGACTAGTTCTATTAGTTCATCTATACTAACCTCAATCAGGTTGCAAGTTCAATATCATTTTTTTCTGCATCGAGCTCTGAAAAAATATTTCGGCTTCTAGCAGTGTGTGGGACTTGTTCTATTAGTCCATCTATACTAACCTCCATCAGGTTGCAAATTCAATATAATTTTTTTCTCCATGTAGCTCTGAAAAAATATTTCGGCTTCTAGCAGTGTGTGGGACTTGTTCTATTAGTCCATCTATACTAACCTCCATCAGGTTGCAAGCTCAATATAATTTTTTTCTGCATCGAGGTCTGAAAAAATATTTAGGCTTGTAGCAGTGTGTGGAACTTTTTCTATTAGTCCATCTATACTAACCTCCATCAGGTTGGAAATTCAATATAATTTTTTTCTGCATCGAGCTCTGAAAAAATATTTTGGCTCCTAGCAGTGAGTGGGACTTGTTCTATTAGTCCATCTATACAAACCTCCATCAGGTTGCAAATTCAATATAATTTTTTTCTCCATCGAGCTCTGAAAAAATATTTAGGCTTCTAGCAGTGTGTGGGACTTGTTCTATTAGTCCATCTATACTAACCTCCATCAGGTTTCAAATTCAATATAATTTTTTTCTGCATCGAGCTCTGAAAAAATATTTAGGCTTCAAGCAGTGTGTGGGACTTGTTCTATTAGTCCCTCTATACTAACCTCCATCAGGTTGCAAATTCAATATAATTTTTTTCTGCATCGAGCTCTGAAAAAATATTTAAGCTTCTAGCAGTGTGTGGGACTTGTTCTATTAGTCCATCTATACTAACCTCCATCAGGTTGCAAATTCAATATAATTTTTTCTGCATCGAGCTCTGAAAAAATATTTAGGCTTGTAGCAGTGTGTGGGACTTGTTCTATTAGTCCATCTATACTGACCTCCATCAGGTTGCAAATTGAATATAATTTTTTTCTCCATCTAGCTATGAAAAATTATTTCAGCTTCTAGCAGTGTGTGGGACTGGTTCTATTAGTCCATTTATACTAACCTCCATAAGGTTGCAAGGTCAATATCATTTTTTTTTGCATCGAGGTCTGAAAAAATATTTAGGCTTCTAGTAAGGTATGGGACTTGTTCTATTAGTCCATCTATACTAACCTCCATCAGGTTGCAAATTCAATATAATTTTTTTCTCCATCTAGCTCTGAAAAAATATTTAGGCTTCTAGCAGTGTGTGGGACTTGTTCTATTAGTCCATCTATACTAACCTCCATCAGGTTGCAAATTCAATATAATTTTTTTCTCCATCTAGCTCTGAAAAAATATTTCGGCTTCTAGCAGTTTGTGGGACTTGTTCTATTAGTCCATCTATACTAACCTCCATCAGGTTGCAAGTTCAATATAATTTTTTTCTGCATCGAGGTCTGAAAAAATATTTAGGCTTGTAGCAGTGTGTGGGACTTTTTCTATTAGTCCATCTATACTAACCTCCATCAGGTTGCAAATTCAATATAATTTTTTTCTGCATCGAGCTCTGAAAAAATATTTTGGCTCCTAGCAGTGAGTGAGACTTGTTCTATTATTCCATCTATACTAACCTCCATCAGGTTGCAAATTCAATATAATTTTTTTCTGCATCGAGCTCTGAAAAAATATTTTGGCTCCTAGCAGTGAGTGAGACTTGTTCTATTAGTCCATCTATACTAACCTCCATCAGGTTGCAAGTTCAATATAATTTTTTTCTGCATCGAGGTCTGAAAAAATATTTAGGCTTGTAGCAGTGTGTGGGACTTTTTCTATTAGTCCATCTATACTAACCTCCATCAGGTTGCAAGTTCAATATAATTTTTTCTGCATCGAGCTCTGAAAAAATATTTAGGCTTGTAGCAGTGTGTGGGAATTGTTCTATTAGTCCATCTATACTGACCTCCATCAGGTTGCAAATTGAATATAATTTTTTTCTCCATTTAGCTCTGAAAAATTATTTCAGCTTCTAGCAGTGTGTGGGACTTGTTCTATTATTCCATCTATACTAACCTCCATCAGGTTGCAAGTTCAATATCATTTTTTTCTGCATCGAGGTCTGAGAAAATATTTAGGCTTCTAGCAAAGTATGGGACTTGTTCTATTAGTCCATCTATACTAACCTCCATCAGGTTGCAATTTCAATACAATTTTTTTCTGCATCTAGCTCTGAAAAAATATTTAGGCTTGTTGCAGTGTGTGGGACTTGTTCTATTAGTCCATCTATACTGACAACAATCAGGTTGCAAATTGAATATAATTTTTTTTCCATCTAGCTCTGAAAAATTATTTCAGCTTCTAGCAGTGTGTGGGACTTGTTCTATTAGTCCATCTATACTAACCTTCATCAGATTGCAAGTTCAATATCATTTTTTTTCTGCATCGAGGTCTGACAAAATATTTAGGCTCCTAGCAGTGTGTGGGACTTGTTCTATTAGTCCATCTATACTAAACTCCATCAGGTTGCAAGTTCAATATAAGTTTTTTCTGCATCAAGCTCTGAAAAAATATTTAGGCTTCTAGCAGTGTGTGAGACTTGTTCTATTAGTCCATCTATACTAACCTACATCAGGTTACAAATTCAATATAATTTTTTTCTACATCTAGCTCTGAAAAAATATTTAGGCTTCTAGCAGTGTGTGGGACTTGTTCTATTAGTCCATCTATACTAACCTCCATCAGGTTGCAAGCTCAATATCATTTTTTTCTGCATCGAGCTCTGAAAAAATATTTCGGCTTCTAGCAGTGTGTGGGAATTGTTCTATTAGTCCATCTATACTAACCTCCATCAGGTTGCAAGTTCAATATAATTTTTTTCTGCATCGACCTCTGAAAAAGTATTTAGGCTTCTAGCAGTGTGTGGGACTTGTTCTATTAGTCCATCTATACTAACCTCCATCAGGTTGCAAATTCAATATTATTTTTTTCTCCATCTAGCTCAGAAAAAATATTTCGGCTTCTAGCAGTGTGTGGGACTTGTTCTATTAGTCCATCTATACTAACCTCCATCAGGTTGCAAGTTCAATATAATTTTTTTCTGCATCGAGGTCTGAAAACATATTTAGGCTTGTAGCAGTGTGTGGAACTTTTTCTATTAGTCCATCTATACTAACCTCCATCAGGTTGCAAATTAAATATAATTTTTTTCTGCATCGAGCTCTGAAAAAATATTTTGGCTCCTAGCAGTGAGTCGAACTTGTTCTATTAGTCCATCTATACAAACCTCCATCAGGTTGCAAATTCAATATAATTTTTTTCTGCATCGAGCTCTGAAAAAATATTTAGGCTTCTAGCAGTGTGTGGGACTTGTTCTATTAGTCCATCTATACTAACCTCTATCAGGTTGCAAATTCAATATAATTTTTTTCTGCATCGAGCTCTGAAAAAATATTTCGGCTTCTAGCAGTGTGTGGGACTTGTTCTATTAGTCCATCTATACTAACCTCCATCAGCTTGCAAGTTCAATATAATTTTTTTCTGCATCGAGGTCTGGAAAAATATTTAGGCTTGTAGCAGTGTGTGGGACTTTTTCTATTAGTCCATCTATACTAACCTCCATCAGGTTGCAAGTTCAATATAATTTTTTTCTGCATCGAGGTCTGAAAAAATATTTAGGCTTGTAGCAGTGTGTGGGACTTTTTCTATTAGTCCATCTATACTAACCTCCATCAGGTTGCAAATTCAATATAATTTTTTTCTGCATCGAGCTCTGAAAAAATATTTTATCTCCTAGCAGTGAGTGGGACTTGTTCTATTATTCCATCTATACTAACCTCCATCAGGTTGCAAATTCAATATAATTTTTTTCTGCATCGAGCTCTGAAAAAATATTTAGGCCTCTAGCAGTGTGTGGGACTTGTTTTATTAGTCCATCTATACTAACCTCCATCAGGTTGCAAATTCAATATAATTTTTTTCTGCATCGAGCTCTGAAAAAATATTTAGGCTTCTAGCAGTGTGTGGGACTTGTTCTATTAGTCCATCTATACTAACCTCCATCAGGTTGCAAATTCAATATAATTTTTTCTGCATCGAGCTCTGAAAAAATATTTAGGCTTGTAGCAGTGTGTGGGACTTGTTCTATTAGTCCATCTATACTGACCTCCATCAGGTTGCAAATTGAATATAATTTTTTTCTCCATTTAGCTCTGAAAAATTATTTCAGCTTCTAGCAGTGTGTGGGACTTGTTCTATTATTCCATCTATACTAACCTCCATCAGGTTGCAAGTTCAATATCATTTTTTTCTGCATCGAGGTCTGAGAAAATATTTAGGCTTCTAGCAAAGTATGGGACTTGTTCTATTAGTCCATCTATACTAACCTCCATCAGGTTGCAATTTCAATACAATTTTTTTCTGCATCTAGCTCTGAAAAAATATTTAGGCTTGTTGCAGTGTGTGGGACTTGTTCTATTAGTCCATCTATACTGACAACAATCAGGTTGCAAATTGAATATAATTTTTTTTCCATCTAGCTCTGAAAAATTATTTCAGCTTCTAGCAGTGTGTGGGACTTGTTCTATTAGTCCATCTATACTAACCTTCATCAGGTTGCAAGTTCAATATCCTTTTTTTCTGCATCGCGGTCTGAAAAAATATTTAGGCTTCTAGCAGTGTGTGAGACTTGTTCTATTAGTCCATCTATACTAACCTCCATCAGGTTGAAAATTTAATATAATTTTTTTCTCCATCTAGCTCTGAAAAAATATTTTAGCTTCTAGTAGTGTGTGGGACTTGTTCTATTAGTCCATCTATACTAACCTCCATCAGGTTGCAAATTCAATATAATTTTTTTCTGCATCGAGCTCTGAAAAAATATTTAGGCTTCTAGCAGTGTGTGGGACTTGTTCTATTAGTCCATCTATACTAACCTCCATCAGGTTGCAAATTCAATATAATTTTTTTCTCCATCTAGCTCTGAAAAAATATTTCGGCTTCTAGCAGTGTGTGGGACTTGTTCTATTAGTCCACCAATACAAACCTCCATCAGGTTGCAAATTCAATATAATTTTTTTCTGCATCGAGCTCTGAAAAAATATTTCGGCTTCTAGCAGTGTGTGGGACTTGTTCTATTAGTCCATCTATACTAACCTCCATCAGGTTGCAAATTCAATATAATCTTTTCTGCATCGTGCTCTGAAAAAATATTTAGGCTTGTAGCAGTGTGTGGGACTTGTTCTATTAGTCCATCTATACTGACCTCCATCAGGTTGCAAATTGAATATAATTTTTTTCTCCATCTAGCTCTGAAAAATTATTTCAGCTTCTAGCAGTGTATGTGACTTGTTCTATTAGTCCATCTATACTAACCTCCATCAGGTTGCAAGTTCAATATAATTTTTTTCTGCATTGAGGTCTGAAAAAATATTTATGCTTGTAGCAGTGTGTGGAACTTTTTCTATTAGTCCATCTATACTAACCTCCATCAGGTTGCAAATTTAATATAATTTTTTTCTGCATCGAGCTCTGAAAAAATATTTTGGCTCCTAGCAGTGAGTCGGGCTTGTTCTATTAGTCCATCTATACAAACCTCCATCAGGTTGCAAATTCAATATAATTTTTTTCTGCATCGAGCTCTGAAAAAATATTTTGGCGTCTAGCAGTGTGTGGGACTTGTTCTATTAGTCCATCTATACTAACCTCCATCAGGTTGCAAATTCAATATAATTTTTTTCTGCATCGAGCTCTGAAAAAATATTGAGGCTTCTAGCAGTGTCTGGGACTTGTTCTATTAGTCCATCTATACTAACCTCCATCAGGTTGCAAGTTCAATATAATTATTTTCTGCATCGAAGTCTGAAAAAAATATTTAGGGTTCTAGCAGTGTGTGGGACTTGTTCTATTAGTCCATCTATACTAACCTCCATCAGGTTGCAAATTCAATATAATTTTTTTCTGCATCGAGCTCTGAAAAAATATTTTGGCTTCTAGCAGTGTGTGGGACTTGTTCTATTAGTCCATCTATACTAACCTCCATCAGGTTGCAAGTTCAATATAATTATTTTCTGCAGCGTGGTCTGAAAAAATATTTCGGCTTCTAGCAGTGTGTGGGACTTGTTCTATTAGTCCATCTATACTAACCTCCATCAGGTTGCAAGTTCAATATCATTTTTTTCTCCATCTAGCTCTGAAAAAATATTTCGGCTTCTAGCAGTGTGTGGGAATTTTTCTATTAGTCCATCTATACTAACCTCCATCAGGTTGCAAGTTCAATATAATTTTTTTCTGCATCGAGGTCTGAAAAAATATTTAGGCTTCTAGCAGTGTGTGGGACTTGTTCTATTAGGACATCTATACTAACCTCCTTCAGGTTACAAGTTCAATATAATTTTTTTCTGCATCGAGGTCTGAAAAAATATTTAGGCTTCTAGCAGTGAGTGGGACTTGTTCTATTAGGTCATCTCTACTAATCTCCATCAGGTTGCCAGTTCAATATAATTTTTTTCTGCATCGAGCTCTGAAAAAATAATTAGGCTTCTAGCAGTGTGTGGGACTTGTTCTATTAGTCCATCTATACTAACCTCCATCAGGTAGCAAGTTCAATATAATTTTTTTCTGCATCGAGCTCTGAAAAAATATTTCGGCTTCTAGCAGTGTGTGGGACTTGTTCTATTAGTACATCTATACTAACCTCCATCAGGTTGCAAATTCAATATAATTTTTTTCTCTATCTAGCTCTGAAAAAATATTTCGGCTTCTAGCAGTGTGTGGGACTTGCTCTATTAGTCCATCTATACTAACCTCCATCAGTTTGCAAGTTCAATATAATTTTTTTCTGCTTCGAGGTCTGAAAAAATATTTAGGCTTGTAGCAGTTTGTTGGACTTGTTCTATTAGTCCATCTATACTAACCTCCATCAGGTTGCAAATTCAATATAATTTTTTTCTGCATCGAGCTCTGAAAAAATATTTAGGCTACTAGCAGTGTGTGGAACTTGTTATATTTGTCGATCTATACTGACCTATCTCAGGTTGCAAATTCAATATCATTTTTTTCTCAATCTAGCTCTGAAAAAATATTTCGGCTTCTAGCAGTGTGTGGGACTTGTTCTATTAGTCCATCTATACTAACCTCCATCAGGTTGCATATGCAATATAATTTTTATCTGCATCTAGCTCTGAAACAATATTTAGGCTTGTAGCAGTGTGTGGTACTTGTTCTATTAGTCCATCTATACTGACCTCCATCAGGTTGCAAATTCAATATAATTTTTTTCTCCATCTAGCTCTGAAAAAATGTTTCGGCTTCTAGCAGTGTGTGGGACTTGTACTATTAGTCCATCTATACTAACCTCCATCAGGTTGCAAATTCAAGATAATTTTTTTCTGCATCGAGCTCTGAAAAAATATTTACGCTTCTAGCAGTGTGTGGGACTTGTTCTATTAGTCCATCTATACTAACCTCCATCAGGTTGCAAATTCAATATCATTGTTTTCTGCATCTAGCTCTGAAAAATTATTTAGGCTTGTAGCTGTGTGTGGGACTTGTTCTATTAGTCCATCTATACTGACTTCCATCAGGTTGCAAATTGAATAAAAAAAATTTCTCCATCTAGCTCTGAAAAAATATTTCGGCTTCTAGCAGTGTGTGGGACTTGCTCTATTAGTCCATCTATACTAACCTCCATCAGGTTGCAAATTCAATATAATTTTTTTCTGCATCGAGCTCTGAAAAAATATTTAGGCTTCTAGCAGTGTGTGGGACTTGTTCTATTAGTCCATCTATACTAACCTCCATCAGTTTCCAAATTCAATATAATTTTTTTCTGCATCGAGATCTGAAAAAATATTTAGGCTTCTAGCAGTGTGTGGGACTTGTTCTATTAGTCCATCTATACTAACCTCCATCAGGTTGCAAGTTCAATATAATTTTTTTCTGCATCGAGCTCTGAAAAAATATTTAGGCTTCTAGCAGTGTGTGAGACTTGATCTATTAGTTCATCTATACTAACCTCCATCAGGTTGAAAATTTAATATAATTTTTTTCTCCATCTAGCTCTGAAAAAATATTTAGGCTTCAAGCAGTGTGTGGGACTTGTTCTATTAGTCCATCTATACTAACCTCCATCAGGTTGCAAATTCAATATAATTTTTTTCTGCATCGAGCTCTGAAAAAATATTTAGGCTTCTAGCAGTGTGTGGGACTTGTTCTATTAGTCCATCTATACTAACCTCCATTAGGTTGCAAATTCAATATAATTTTTTTCTGCATCGAGCTCTGAAAAAATATTTAGGCTTGTAGCAGTGTGTGGGACTTGTTCTATTAGTCCATCTATACTGACCTCCATCAGGTTGCAAATTCAATAAAAAATTTTTCTCCATCTAGCTATGAATAATTATTTCAGCTTCTAGCAGTGTGTGGGACTGGTTCTATTAGTCCATTTTTACTAACCTCCATAAGGTTGCAAGTTCAATATCATTTTTTTTTGCAGAGAGGTCTGAAAAAATATTTAGGCTTCTAGCAAGGTATGGGACTTGTTCTATTAGTCCGTCTATACTACCCTCCATCAGGTTGCAAATTCAATACAATTTTTTTCTGCATCTAGCTCTGAAAAAATATTTAGGCTTGTTGCAGTGTGTGGGACTTGTTCTATTAGTCCATCTATACTGACAGCCATCAGGTTGCAAATTGAATATAATTTTTTTCTCCATCTAGCTCTGAAAAATTATTTCAGCTTCTAGCAGTGTGTGGGACTTGTTCTATTAGTCCATCTATACTAAACTCCATCAGGTTGCAAGTTCAATATAAGTTTTTTCTGCATCAAGCTCTGAAAAAATATTTAGGCTTCTAGCAGTCTGTGAGACTTGTTCTATTAGTCCATCTATACAAACCTCCATCAGGTTGCAAATTCAATATAATTTTTTTCTCCATCTAGCTCTGAAAAAATATTTAGGCTTCTAGCAGTGTGTGGGACTTGTTCTATTAGTCCATCTATACTAACCTCCATCAGGTTGCAAGTTCAATATCATTTTTTTCTGCATCGAGCTCTGAAAAAATATTTCGGCTTCTAGCAGTGTGTGGGACTTGTTCTATTAGTCCATCTATACTAACCTTCATCAGGTTGCAAGTTCAATATAATTTTTTTCTGCATCGAGCTCTGAAAAAATATTTAGGCTTCTAGCAGTGTGTGGGACTTGTTCTATTAGTCCATCTATACTAACCTCCATCAGGTTGCAAATTCAATATAATTTTTTTCTCCATCTAGCTCTGAAAAAATATTTCGGCTTCTAGCAGTGTGTGGGACTTGTTCTATTAGTCGATCTATACTAACCTCCATCAGGTTGCAAGTTCAATATAATTTTTTTCTGCATCGAGGTCTGAAAAAATATTTAGGCTTGTAGCAGTGTGTGGGACTTTTTCTATTAGTCCATCTATACTAACCTCCATCAGGTTGCAAATTCAATATAATTTTTTTCTGCATCGAGCTCTGAAAAAATATTTTGGCTCCTAGCAGTGAGTGGGACTTGTTCTATTATTCCATCTATACTAACCTCCATCAGGTTGCAAATTCAATATAATTTTTTTCTGCATCGAGCTCTGAAAAAATATTTAGGCCTCTAGCAGTGTGTGGGACTTGTTCTATTAGTCCATCTATACTATCCTCCATCAGGTTGCAAATTCAATATAATTTTTTTCTGCATCGAGCTCTGAAAAAATATTTAGGCTTCTAGCATTGTGTGGGACTTGTTCTATTAGTCCATCTATACTAACCTCCATCAGGTTGCAAATTCAATATAATTTTTTCTGCATCGAGCTCTGAAAAAATATTTAGGCTTGTAGCAGTGTGTGGGACTTGTTCTATTAGTCCATCTATACTGACCTCCATCAGGTTGCAAATTGAATATAATTTTTTTCTCCATTTAGCTCTGAAAAATTATTTCAGCTTCTAGCAGTGTGTGGGACTTGTTCTATTATTCCATCTATACTAACCTCCATCAGGTTGCAAGTTCAAAATAATTTTTTTCTGCATCGAGGTCTGAGAAAATATTTAGGCTTCTAGCAAGGTATGGGACTTGTTCTATTAGTCCATCTATACTAACCTCCATCAGGTTGCAAATTCAATACAATTTTTTTCTGCATCTAGCTCTGAAAAAATATTTAGGCTTGTTGCAGTGTGTGGGACTTGTTCTATTAGTCCATCTATACTGACAACAATCAGGTTGCAAATTGAATATAATTTTTTTCTCCATCTAGCTCTGAAAAATTATTTCAGCTTCTAGCAGTGTGTGGGACTTGTTCTATTAGTCCATCTATACTAACCTTCATCAGGTTGCAAGTTCAATATCCTTTTTTTCTGCATCGCGGTCTGAAAAAATATTTAGGCTTCTAGCAGTGTGTGAGACTTGTTCTATTAGTCCATCTATACTAACCTCCATCAGGTTGAAAATTTAATATAATTTTTTTCTCCATCTAGCTCTGAAAAAATATTTAGGCTTCTAGTAGTGTGTGGGACTTGTTCTATTAGTCCATCTATACTAACCTCCATCAGGTTGCAAATTCAATATAATTTTTTCTGCATCGAGCTCTGAAAAAATATTTAGGCTTCTAGCAGTGTGTGGGACTTGTTCTATTAGTCCATCTATACTAACCTCCATCAGGTTGCAAATTCAATATAATTTTTTTCTCCATCTAGCTCTGAAAAAATATTTCGGCTTCTAGCAGTGTGTGGGACTTGTTCTATTAGTCCACCAATACAAACCTCCATCAGGTTGCAAATTCAATATTGTTTTTTTCTGCATCGAGCTCTGAAAAAATATTTAGGCTTGTAGCAGTGTGTGGGACTTGTTCTATTAGTCCATCTATACTGACCTCCATCAGGTTGCAAATTGAATATAATTTTTTTCTCCATCTAGCTCTGAAAAATTATTTCAGCTTCTAGCAGTGTGTGGGACTTGTTCTATTAGTCCATCTATACTAACCTCCATCAGGTTGCAAGTTCAATATAATTTTTTTCTGCATTGAGGTCTGAAAAAATATTTAGGCTTGTAGCAGTGTGTGGAACTTTTTCTATTAGTCCATCTATACTAACCTCCATCAGGTTGCAAATTTAATATAATTTTTTTCTGCATTGAGCTCTCAAAAAATATTTTGGCTCCTAGCAGTGAGTCGGGCTTGTTCTATTAGTCCATCTATACAAACCTCATTCAGGTTGCAAATTCAATATAATTTTTTTCTGCATCGAGCTCTGAAAAAATATTTAGGCTTCTAGCAGTGTGTGGGACTTGTTCTATTAGTCCATCTAAACTAACCTCCATCAGGTTGCAAATTCAATATAATTTTTTTCTCCATCTAGCTCTGAAAAAATATTTAGGCTTCTAGCAGTGTGTGGGACTTGTTCTATTAGTCCATCTATACTAACCTCCATCAGGTTGCAAGTTCAATATCATTTTTTTCTGCATCGAGCTCTGAAAAAATATTTCGGCTTCTAGCAGTGTGTGGGACTTGTTCTATTAGTCCATCTATACTAACCTCCATCAGGTTGCAAGTTCAATATAATTTTTTTCTGCATCGAGCTCTGAAAAAATATTTAGGCTTCTAGCAGTGTGTGGGACTTGTTCTATTAGTCCATCTATACTAACCTCCATCAGGTTGCAAATTCAATATAATTTTTTTCTCCATCTAGCTCTGAAAAAATATTTCGGCTTCTAGCAGTGTGTGGGACTTGTTCTATTAGTCCATCTATACTAACCTCCATCAGGTTGCAAATTCAAAATAATTTTTTTCTGCATCGAGCTCTGAAAAAATATTTAGGCCTCTAGCAGTGTGTGGGACTTGTTCTATTAGTCCATCTATACTAACCTCCATCAGGTTGCAAATTCAATATAATTTTTTCTGCATCGAGCTCTGAAAAAATATTTAGGCTTGTAGCAGTGTGTGGGACTTGTTCTATTAGTCCATCTATACTGACCTCCATCAGGTTGCAAATTGAATATAATTTTTTTCTCCATTTAGCTCTGAAAAATTATTTCAGCTTCTAGCAGTGTGTGGGACTTGTTCTATTATTCCATCTATACTAACCTCCATCAGGTTGCAAGTTCAATATAATTTTTTTCTGCATCGAGGTCTGAGAAAATATTTAGGCTTCTAGCAAGGTATGGGACTTGTTCTATTAGTCCCTCTATACTAACCTCCATCAGGTTGCAAATTCAATACAATTTTTTTCTGCATCTAGCTCTGAAAAAATATTTAGGCTTGTTGCAGTGTGTGGGACTTGTTCTATTAGTCCATCTAAACTGACAACAATCAGGTTGCAAATTGAATATAATTTTTTTCTCCATCTAGCTCTGAAAAATTATTTCAGCTTCTAGCAGTGTGTGGGACTTGTTCTATTAGTCCATCTATACTAACCTTCATCAGGTTGCAAGTTCAATATCCTTTTTTTCTGCATCGCGGTCTGAAAAAATATTTAGGCTTCTAGCAGTGTGTGAGACTTGTTCTATTAGTCCATCTATACTAACCTCCATCAGGTTGAAAATTTAATATAATTTTTTTCTCCATCTAGCTCTGAAAAAATATTTAGGCTTCTAGCAGTGTGTGGGACTTGTTCTATTAGTCCATCTATACTAACCTCCATCAGGTTGCAAGTTCAATATAATTTTTTTCAGCATCGAGCTCTGAAAAAATATTTAGGCTTCTAGCAGTGTGTGGGACTTGTTCTATTAGTTCATCTATACTAACCTCAATCAGGTTGCAAGTTCAATATCATTTTTTTCTGCATCGAGCTCTGAAAAAATATTTAGGCTTCTAGCAGTGTGTGGGACTTGTTCTATTAGTCCATCTATACTAACCTCCATCAGGTTGCAAATTCAATATAATTTTTTTCTCCATGTAGCTCTGAAAAAATATTTCGGCTTCTAGCAGTGTGTGGGACTTGTTCTATTAGTCCATCTATACTAACCTCCATCAGGTTGCAAGCTCAATATAATTTTTTTCTGCATCGAGGTCTGAAAAAAATATTTAGGCTTGTAGCAGTGTGTGGAACTTTTTCTATTAGTCCATCTATACTAACCTCCATCAGGTTGCAAATTCAATATAATTTTTTTCTGCATCGAGCTCTGAAAAAATATTTTGGCTCCTAGCAGTGAGTGGGACTTGTTCTATTAGTCCATCTATACAAACCTCCATCAGGTTGCAAATTCAATATAATTTTTTTCTGCATCGAGCTCTGAAAAAATATTTAGGCTTCTAGCAGTGTGTGGGACTTGTTCTATTAGTCCATCTATACTAACCTCCATCAGGTTTCAAATTCAATATAATTTTTTTCTGCATCGAGCTCTGAAAAAATATTTAGGCTTCAAGCAGTGTGTGGGACTTGTTCTATTAGTCCATCTATACTAACCTCCATCAGGTTGCAAATTCAATATAATTTTTTTCTGCATCGAGCTCTGAAAAAATATTTAGGCTTCTAGCAGTGTGTGGGACTTGTTCTATTAGTCCATCTATACTAACCTCCATTAGGTTGCAAATTCAATATAATTTTTTTCTGCATCGAGCTCTGAAAAAATATTTAGGCTTGTAGCAGTGTGTGGGACTTGTTCTATTAGTCCATCTATACTGACCTCCATCAGGTTGCAAATTCAATAAAAAATTTTTCTCCATCTAGCTATGAATAATTATTTCAGCTTCTAGCAGTGTGTGGGACTGGTTCTATTAGTCCATTTTTACTAACCTCCATAAGGTTGCAAGTTCAATATCATTTTTTTTTGCAGAGAGGTCTGAAAAAATATTTAGGCTTCTAGCAAGGTATGGGACTTGTTCTATTAGTCCGTCTATACTACCCTCCATCAGGTTGCAAATTCAATACAATTTTTTTCTGCATCTAGCTCTGAAAAAATATTTAGGCTTGTTGCAGTGTGTGGGACTTGTTCTATTAGTCCATCTATACTGACAGCCATCAGGTTGCAAATTGAATATAATTTTTTTCTCCATCTAGCTCTGAAAAATTATTTCAGCTTCTAGCAGTGTGTGGGACTTGTTCTATTAGTCCATCTATACTAAACTCCATCAGGTTGCAAGTTCAATATAAGTTTTTTCTGCATCAAGCTCTGAAAAAATATTTAGGCTTCTAGCAGTCTGTGAGACTTGTTCTATTAGTCCATCTATACAAACCTCCATCAGGTTGCAAATTCAATATAATTTTTTTCTCCATCTAGCTCTGAAAAAATATTTAGGCTTCTAGCAGTGTGTGGGACTTGTTCTATTAGTCCATCTATACTAACCTCCATCAGGTTGCAAGTTCAATATCATTTTTTTCTGCATCGAGCTCTGAAAAAATATTTCGGCTTCTAGCAGTGTGTGGGACTTGTTCTATTAGTCCATCTATACTAACCTTCATCAGGTTGCAAGTTCAATATAATTTTTTTCTGCATCGAGCTCTGAAAAAATATTTAGGCTTCTAGCAGTGTGTGGGACTTGTTCTATTAGTCCATCTATACTAACCTCCATCAGGTTGCAAATTCAATATAATTTTTTTCTCCATCTAGCTCTGAAAAAATATTTCGGCTTCTAGCAGTGTGTGGGACTTGTTCTATTAGTCGATCTATACTAACCTCCATCAGGTTGCAAGTTCAATATAATTTTTTTCTGCATCGAGGTCTGAAAAAATATTTAGGCTTGTAGCAGTGTGTGGGACTTTTTCTATTAGTCCATCTATACTAACCTCCATCAGGTTGCAAATTCAATATAATTTTTTTCTGCATCGAGCTCTGAAAAAATATTTTGGCTCCTAGCAGTGAGTGGGACTTGTTCTATTATTCCATCTATACTAACCTCCATCAGGTTGCAAATTCAATATAATTTTTTTCTGCATCGAGCTCTGAAAAAATATTTAGGCCTCTAGCAGTGTGTGGGACTTGTTCTATTAGTCCATCTATACTATCCTCCATCAGGTTGCAAATTCAATATAATTTTTTTCTGCATCGAGCTCTGAAAAAATATTTAGGCTTCTAGCATTGTGTGGGACTTGTTCTATTAGTCCATCTATACTAACCTCCATCAGGTTGCAAATTCAATATAATTTTTTCTGCATCGAGCTCTGAAAAAATATTTAGGCTTGTAGCAGTGTGTGGGACTTGTTCTATTAGTCCATCTATACTGACCTCCATCAGGTTGCAAATTGAATATAATTTTTTTCTCCATTTAGCTCTGAAAAATTATTTCAGCTTCTAGCAGTGTGTGGGACTTGTTCTATTATTCCATCTATACTAACCTCCATCAGGTTGCAAGTTCAAAATAATTTTTTTCTGCATCGAGGTCTGAGAAAATATTTAGGCTTCTAGCAAGGTATGGGACTTGTTCTATTAGTCCATCTATACTAACCTCCATCAGGTTGCAAATTCAATACAATTTTTTTCTGCATCTAGCTCTGAAAAAATATTTAGGCTTGTTGCAGTGTGTGGGACTTGTTCTATTAGTCCATCTATACTGACAACAATCAGGTTGCAAATTGAATATAATTTTTTTCTCCATCTAGCTCTGAAAAATTATTTCAGCTTCTAGCAGTGTGTGGGACTTGTTCTATTAGTCCATCTATACTAACCTTCATCAGGTTGCAAGTTCAATATCCTTTTTTTCTGCATCGCGGTCTGAAAAAATATTTAGGCTTCTAGCAGTGTGTGAGACTTGTTCTATTAGTCCATCTATACTAACCTCCATCAGGTTGAAAATTTAATATAATTTTTTTCTCCATCTAGCTCTGAAAAAATATTTAGGCTTCTAGTAGTGTGTGGGACTTGTTCTATTAGTCCATCTATACTAACCTCCATCAGGTTGCAAATTCAATATAATTTTTTTCTGCATCGAGCTCTGAAAAAATATTTAGGCTTCTAGCAGTGTGTGGGACTTGTTCTATTAGTCCATCTATACTAACCTCCATCAGGTTGCAAATTCAATATAATTTTTTTCTCCATCTAGCTCTGAAAAAATATTTCGGCTTCTAGCAGTGTGTGGGACTTGTTCTATTAGTCCACCAATACAAACCTCCATCAGGTTGCAAATTCAATATTGTTTTTTTCTGCATCGAGCTCTGAAAAAATATTTAGGCTTGTAGCAGTGTGTGGGACTTGTTCTATTAGTCCATCTATACTGACCTCCATCAGGTTGCAAATTGAATATAATTTTTTTCTCCATCTAGCTCTGAAAAATTATTTCAGCTTCTAGCAGTGTGTGGGACTTGTTCTATTAGTCCATCTATACTAACCTCCATCAGGTTGCAAGTTCAATATAATTTTTTTCTGCATTGAGGTCTGAAAAAATATTTAGGCTTGTAGCAGTGTGTGGAACTTTTTCTATTAGTCCATCTATACTAACCTCCATCAGGTTGCAAATTTAATATAATTTTTTTCTGCATCGAGCTCTCAAAAAATATTTTGGCTCCTAGCAGTGAGTCGGGCTTGTTCTATTAGTCCATCTATACAAACCTCATTCAGGTTGCAAATTCAATATAATTTTTTTCTGCATCGAGCTCTGAAAAAATATTTAGGCTTCTAGCAGTGTGTGGGACTTGTTCTATTAGTCCATCTAAACTAACCTCCATCAGGTTGCAAATTCAATATAATTTTTTTCTCCATCTAGCTCTGAAAAAATATTTAGGCTTCTAGCAGTGTGTGGGACTTGTTCTATTAGTCCATCTATACTAACCTCCATCAGGTTGCAAGTTCAATATCATTTTTTTCTGCATCGAGCTCTGAAAAAATATTTCGGCTTCTAGCAGTGTGTGGGACTTGTTCTATTAGTCCATCTATACTAACCTCCATCAGGTTGCAAGTTCAATATAATTTTTTTCTGCATCGAGCTCTGAAAAAATATTTAGGCTTCTAGCAGTGTGTGGGACTTGTTCTATTAGTCCATCTATACTAACCTCCATCAGGTTGCAAATTCAATATAATTTTTTTCTCCATCTAGCTCTGAAAAAATATTTCGGCTTCTAGCAGTGTGTGGGACTTGTTCTATTAGTCCATCTATACTAACCTCCATCAGGTTGCAAATTCAAAATAATTTTTTTCTGCATCGAGCTCTGAAAAAATATTTAGGCCTCTAGCAGTGTGTGGGACTTGTTCTATTAGTCCATCTATACTAACCTCCATCAGGTTGCAAATTCAATATAATTTTTTCTGCATCGAGCTCTGAAAAAATATTTAGGCTTGTAGCAGTGTGTGGGACTTGTTCTATTAGTCCATCTATACTGACCTCCATCAGGTTGCAAATTGAATATAATTTTTTTCTCCATTTAGCTCTGAAAAATTATTTCAGCTTCTAGCAGTGTGTGGGACTTGTTCTATTATTCCATCTATACTAACCTCCATCAGGTTGCAAGTTCAATATAATTTTTTTCTGCATCGAGGTCTGAGAAAATATTTAGGCTTCTAGCAAGGTATGGGACTTGTTCTATTAGTCCCTCTATACTAACCTCCATCAGGTTGCAAATTCAATACAATTTTTTTCTGCATCTAGCTCTGAAAAAATATTTAGGCTTGTTGCAGTGTGTGGGACTTGTTCTATTAGTCCATCTAAACTGACAACAATCAGGTTGCAAATTGAATATAATTTTTTTCTCCATCTAGCTCTGAAAAATTATTTCAGCTTCTAGCAGTGTGTGGGACTTGTTCTATTAGTCCATCTATACTAACCTTCATCAGGTTGCAAGTTCAATATCCTTTTTTTCTGCATCGCGGTCTGAAAAAATATTTAGGCTTCTAGCAGTGTGTGAGACTTGTTCTATTAGTCCATCTATACTAACCTCCATCAGGTTGAAAATTTAATATAATTTTTTTCTCCATCTAGCTCTGAAAAAATATTTAGGCTTCTAGCAGTGTGTGGGACTTGTTCTATTAGTCCATCTATACTAACCTCCATCAGGTTGCAAATTCAATATAATTTTTTTCTGCATCGAGCTCTGAAAAAATATTTCGGCTTCTAGCAGTTTGTGGGACTTGTTCTATTAGTCCATCTATACTAACCTCCATCAGGTTGCAAGTTCAATATAATTTTTTTCTGCATCGAGCTCTGAAAAAATATTTAGGCTTCTAGCAGTGTGTGGGACTTGTTCTATTAGTCCATCTATACTGACCTCCATCAGGTTGCAAATTGAATATAATTTTTTTCTCCATCTAGCTCTGAAAAATTATTTCAGCTTCTAGCAGTGTGTGGAACTTGTTCTATTAGTCCATCTATACTAACCTCCATCAGGTTGCAAGTTCAATATAATTTTTTTCTGCATTGAGGTCTGAAAAAATATTTAGGCTTGTAGCAGTGTGTGGAACTTTTTCTATTAGTCCATCTATACTAACCTCCATCAGGTTGCAAATTTAATATAATTTTTTTCTCCATCTAGCTCTGAAAAAATATTTAGGCTTCTAGCAGTGTGTGGGACTTGTTCTATTAGTCCATCTATACTAACCTCCATCAGGTTGCAAGTTCAATATCATTTTTTTCTGCATCGAGCTCTGAAAAAATATTTCGGCTTCTAGCAGTGTGTGGGACTTGTTCTATTATTCCATCTATACTAACCTCCATCAGGTTGCAAGTTCAATATAATTTTTTTCTGCATCGAGCTCTGAAAAATTATTTAGGCTTCTAGCAGTGTGTGGGACTTGTTCTATTAGTCCATCTATACTGACCTCCATCAGGTTGCAAATTGAATATAATTTTTTTCTCCATCTAGCTCTGAAAAATTATTTCAGCTTCTAGCAGTGTGTGGAACTTGTTCTATTAGTCCATCTATACTAACCTCCATCAGGTTGCAAGTTCAATATAATTTTTTTCTGATTTGAGGTCTGAAAAAATATTTAGGCTTGTAGCAGTGTGTGGAACTTTTTCTATTAGTCCATCTATACTAACCTCCATCAGGTTGCAAATTTAATATAATTTTTTTCTGCATCGAGCTCTGAAAAAATATTTTGGCTCCTAGCAGTGAGTCGGGCTTGTTCTATTAGTCCATCTATACAAACCTCCATCAGGTTGCAAATTCAATATAATTTTTTTCTGCATCGAGCTCTGAAAAAATATTTAGGCTTCTAGCAGTGTGTGGGACTTGTTCTATTAGTCCATCTATACTAACCTCCATCAGGTTGCAAATTCAATATAATTTTTTTCAGCATCGAGCTCTGAAAAAATATTTTGGCTTCTAGCAGTGTGTGGGACTTGTTCTATTAGTCCATCTATACTAACCTCCATCAGGTTGCAAGTTCAATATAATTATTTTCTGCAGCGTGGTCTGAAAAAATATTTCGGCTTCTAGCAGTGTGTGGGACTTGTTCTATTTGTCCATCTATACTAACCTCCATCAGGTTGCAAGTTCAATATAATTTTTTTCTCCATCTAGCTCTGAAAAAATATTTCGGCTTCTAGCAGTGTGTGGGACTTTTTCTATTAGTCCATCTATACTAACCTCCATCAGGTTGCAAGTTCAATATAATTTTTTTCTGCATCGAGGTCTGAAAAAATATTTAGGCTTCTAGCAGTGTGTGGGACTTGTTCTATTAGGACATCTATACTAACCTCCTTCAGGTTACAAGTTCAATATAATTTTTTTCTGCATCGAGGTCTGAAAAAACATTTAGGCTTCTAGCAGTGAGTGGGACTTGTTCTATTAGGTCATCTCTACTAATCTCCATCAGATTGCCAGTTCAATATAATTTTTTTTCTGCATCGAGCTCTGAAAAAATAATTAGGCTTCTAGCAGTGTGTGAGACTTGTTCTATTAGTCCATCTATACTAACCTCCATCAGGTTGCAAATTCAATATAATTTTTTTCTCCATCTAGCTCTGAAAAAATATTTAGGCTTGTAGCAGTGTATGGGACTTGTTCTATTAGTCCATCTACACTGACCTCCATCAGGTTACAAATTCAATATAATTTTTTTCTGCATCGAGGTCTGAAAAAATATTTAGGCTTCTAGCAGTGTGTGGGACTTTTTCTATTAGTTCATCTATACTAACCTCCATCAGGTAGCAAGTTCAATATAATTTTTTTCTGCATCGAGCTCTGAAAAAATATTTCGGCTTCTAGCAGTGTGTGGTACTTGTTCTATTAGTACATCTATACCAACCTCCATCAGGTTGCAAATTCAATATAATTTTTTTCTCTATCTAGCTCTGAAAAAATATTTCGGCTTCTAGCAGTGTGTGGGACTTGTTATATTTGTCGATCTATACTGACCTATCTCAGGTTGCAAATTCAATATAATTTTTTTCTCAATCTAGCTCTGAAAAAATATTTCGGCTTCTAGCAGTGTGTGGGACTTGTTCTATTAGTCCATCTATACTAACCTCCATCAGGTTGCATATGCAATATAATTTTTATCTGCATCTAGCTCTGAAAAAATATTTAGGCTTGTAGCAGTGTGTGGTACTTGTTCCATTAGTCCATCTATACTGACCTCCATCAGGTTGCAAATTCAATATAATTTTTTTCTCCATCTAGCTCTGAAAAAATGTTTCGGCTTCTAGCAGTGTGTGGGACTTGTACTATTAGTCCATCTATACTAACCTCCATCAGGTTGCAAATTCAAGATAATTTTTTTCTGCATCGAGCTCTGAAAAAATATTTACGCTTCTAGCAGTGTGTGGGACTTGTTCTATTAGTCCATCTATACTAACCTCCATCAGGTTTCAAATTCAATATAATTTTTTTCTGCATCGAGCTCTGAAAAAATATTTAGGCTTCAAGCAGTGTGTGGGACTTGTTCTATTAGTCCATCTATACTAACCTCCATCAGGTTGCAAATTCAATATAATTTTTTTCTGCATCGAGCTCTGAAAAAATATTTAGGCTTCTAGCAGTGTGTGGGACTTGTTCTATTAGTCCATCTATACTAACCTCCATTAGGTTGCAAATTCAATATAATTTTTTTCTGCATCGAGCTCTGAAAAAATATTTAGGCTTGTAGCAGTGTGTGGGACTTGTTCTATTAGTCCATCTATACTGACCTCCATCAGGTTGCAAATTCAATAAAAAATTTTTCTCCATCTAGCTATGAATAATTATTTCAGCTTCTAGCAGTGTGTGGGACTGGTTCTATTAGTCCATTTTTACTAACCTCCATAAGGTTGCAAGTTCAATATCATTTTTTTTTGCATCGAGGTCTGAAAAAATATTTAGGCTTCTAGCAAGGTATGGGACTTGTTCTATTAGTCCGTCTATACTACCCTCCATCAGGTTGCAAATTCAATACAATTTTTTTCTGCATCTAGCTCTGAAAAAATATTTAGGCTTGTTGCAGTGTGTGGGACTTGTTCTATTAGTCCATCTATACTGACAGCCATCAGGTTGCAAATTGAATAAAATTTTTTTCTCCATCTAGCTCTGAAAAATTATTTCAGCTTCTAGCAGTGTGTGGGACTTGTTCTATTAGTCCATCTATACTAACCTTCATCAGGTTGCAAGTTCAATATCATTTTTTTTCTGCATCGAGGTCTGACAAAATATTTAGGCTTCTAGCAGTGTGTGGGACTTGTTCTATTAGTCCATCTATACTAAACTCCATCAGGTTGCAAGTTCAATATAAGTTTTTTCTGCATCAAGCTCTGAAAAAATATTTAGGCTTCTAGCAGTCTGTGAGACTTGTTCTATTAGTCCATCTATACTAACCTCCATCAGGTTGCAAATTCAATATAATTTTTTTCTCCATCTAGCTCTGAAAAAATATTTAGGCTTCTAGCAGTGTGTGGGACTTGTTCTATTAGTCCATCTATACTAACCTCCATCAGGTTGCAAGTTCAATATCATTTTTTTCTGCATCGAGCTCTGAAAAAATATTTCGGCTTCTAGCAGTGTGTGGGACTTGTTCTATTAGTCCATCTATACTAACCTCCATCAGGTTGCAAGTTCAATATAATTTTTTTCTGCATCGAGCTCTGAAAAAATATTTAGGCTTCTAGCAGTGTGTGGGACTTGTTCTATTAGTCCATCTATACTAACCTCCATCAGGTTGCAAATTCAATATAATTTTTTTCTCCATCTAGCTCTGAAAAAATATTTCGGCTTCTAGCAGTGTGTGGGACTTGTTCTATTAGTCGATCTATACTAACCTCCATCAGGTTGCAAGTTCAATATAATTTTTTTCTGCATCGAGGTCTGAAAAAATATTTAGGCTTGTAGCAGTGTGTGGGACTTTTTCTATTAGTCCATCTATACTAACCTCCATCAGGTTGCAAATTCAATATAATTTTTTTCTGCATCGAGCTCTGAAAAAATATTTTGGCTCCTAGCAGTGAGTGGGACTTGTTCTATTATTCCATCTATACTAACCTCCATCAGGTTGCAAATTCAATATAATTTTTTTCTGCATCGAGCTCTGAAAAAATATTTAGGCCTCTAGCAGTGTGTGGGACTTGTTATATTTGTCGATCTATACTGACCTATCTCAGGTTGCAAATTCAATATAATTTTTTTCTCAATCTAGCTCTGAAAAAATATTTCGGCTTCTAGCAGTGTGTGGGACTTGTTCTATTAGTCCATCTATACTAACCTCCATCAGGTTGCATATGCAATATAATTTTTATCTGCATCTAGCTCTGAAAAAATATTTAGGCTTGTAGCAGTGTGTGGTACTTGTTCCATTAGTCCATCTATACTGACCTCCATCAGGTTGCAAATTCAATATAATTTTTTTCTCCATCTAGCTCTGAAAAAATGTTTCGGCTTCTAGCAGTGTGTGGGACTTGTACTATTAGTCCATCTATACTAACCTCCATCAGGTTGCAAATTCAAGATAATTTTTTTCTGCATCGAGCTCTGAAAAAATATTTACGCTTCTAGCAGTGTGTGGGACTTGTTCTATTAGTCCATCTATACTAACCTCCATCAGGTTGCAAATTCAATATCATTGTTTTCTGCATCGATCTCTGAAAAAATATTTAGGCTTCTAGCAGTGTGTGGGACTTGTTCTATTAGTCCATCTATACTAACCTCCATCAGTTTCCAAATTCAATATAATTTTTTTCTGCATCGAGGTCTGAAAAAATATTTAGGCTTCTAGCAGTGTGTGGGACTTGTTCTATTAGTCCATTAATACGAACCTCCATCAGGTTGCAAATTCAATATAATTTTTTTCTGCATCTAGCTCTGAAAAAATATTTAGGCTTGTAGCTGTGTGTGGGACTTGTTCTATTAGTCCATCTATACTGACTTCCATCAGGTTGCAAATTCAATAAAAAAAATTTCTCCATCTAGCTCTGAAAAAATATTTCGGCTTCTATCAGTGTGTGGGACTTGCTCTATTAGTCCATCTATACTAACCTCCATCAGGTTGCAAATTCAATATAATTTTTTTCAGCATCGATCTCTGAAAAAATATTTAGGCTTCTAGCAGTGTGTGGGACTTGTTCTATTAGTCCATCTATACTAACCTCCATCAGTTTCCAAATTCAATATAATTTTTTTCTGCATCGAGGTCTGAAAAAATATTTAGGCTTCTAGCAGTGTGTGGGACTTGTTCTATTAGTCCATTAATACGAACCTCCATCAGGTTGCAAATTCAATATAATTTTTTTCTGCATCTAGCTCTGAAAAAATATTTAGGCTTGTAGCAGTGTGTGGAACTTGTTCTATTTGTCCATCTATACTGACCTACATCAGATTGCAAATTCAATATAATTTTTCTCTCCATCGAGCTCTGAAAAAATATTTCGGCTTCTAGCAGTGTGTGGGACTTGTTCTATTAGTCCATCTATACTAACCTCTATCATGTTGCAAGTTCAATATAATTTTTTTCTGCATCTAGCTCTGAAAAAATATTTAGGCTTGCAGCAGTGTGTGGGACTTGTTCTATTAGTCCATCTATACTGACCTCCATCAGGTTACAAATTCAATATAATTTTTTTCTCCATCTAGCTCTGAAAAAATATTTCGGCTTCAAGCAGTGTGTGGGACTTGCTCTATTAGTTCAACTATACTAACCTCCATCAGGTTGCAAATTCAATATAATTTTTTTCTGCATCGAGCTCTGAAAAAATATTTAGTCTTCTAGCAGTGTGTGGGACTTGTTCTATTAGTCCATCTATACTAACCTCCATCAGGTTGCAAGTTCAATATCATTCTTTTCTGCATCGAGGTCTGAAAAATTATTTAGGCTTCTAGCAAGGTGTGGGACTTGTTCTATTAGTCCATCTATACTAACCTCCATCAGGTTGCAAATTCAATACATTTTTTTTCTGCATCGAGCTCTGAAAAAATATTGAGGCTTCTAGCAGTGTGTGGGATTTGTTCTATTAGTCCATCTATACTAACCTCCATTAGGTTGCAAATTCAATATAATTTTTTGTGCATCTAGCTCTGAAAAAATATTTTGGCTTGTAGCAGTGTGTGTGACTTGTTCTATTAGTCCATGTATACTGACCTCCATCAGGTTGCAATTTGAATATAATATTTTTCTCCATCTAGCTCTGAAAAATTATTTCAGCTTCTAGCAGTGTGTGGGACTGGTTCTATTAGTCCTTCTATACTAACCTCCATCAGGTTCCAAATTCAATATCATTTTTTTCTGCATCGAGGTCTGAAAAAATATTTAGGCTTGTAGCAGTGCGTGGAACTTGTTCTATTAGTCCATTTATACTGACCTCCATCAGGTTGCAAATTCAATATAATTTTTTTCTCCATCTAGCTCTGAAAAAATGTTTCGGCTTCTAGCATTGTGTGGGACTTGTTCTATTAGTCCATCTACACTAACCTCCATCAGGTTGCAAATTCAAGATCATTTTTTTCTGCATCGAGCTCTGAAAAAATATTTACGCTTCTAGCAGTGTGTGGGACTTGTTCTATTAGTACATCTATACTAACCTCCATCAGGTTGCAAATTCAATATCATTGTTTTCTGCATCGAGCTCTGAAAAAATATTTAGGCTTGTAGCAGTGTGTGGGACTTTTTCTATTAGTCCATCTATACTGACTTCCATCAGGTTGCAAATTCAATAAAAAAATTTTCTCCATCTAGCTCTGAAAAAATATTTCGGCTTCTAGCAGTGTGTCGGACTTTCTCTGTTAGTCCATCTATACTAACCTCCATCAGGTTGCAAGTTCAATATAATTTTTTTCTGCATCTAGCTCTGAAAAAATATATAGGCTTGTAGCAGTGTGTGGAACTTGTTCTATTTGTCCATCTATACTGACCTACATCAGGTTGCAAATTCAATATAATTTTTATCTCCATCTAGCTCTGAAAAAATATTTCGGCTTCTAGCCGTGTGTGGGACTTGTTCTCTTAGTCCATCTATACTAACCTCCATCAGGTTGCAAGTTCAATATAATTTTTTTCTGCATCTAGCTCTGAAAAAATATTTAGGCTTGTAGCAGTGTGTGGGACTTGTTCTATTAGTCCATCTATACTGACCTCCATCATGTTGCAAATTCAATATAATTTTTTTCTGCATCGAGCTCTGAAAAAATATTTAGGCTTCTAGCAGTGTGTGGGACTTGTTCTATTAGTCCATCTATACTAACCTCCATCAGGTTGCAAATTCAAAATAATTTTTATCTGCATCTAATCCAGCCAATACTTTTGGGCTAATACCACAGTTTGGCCACTCAGCTCTGCTCGGTTCCCATCCATTGTTTTTTGTGCAAACAACTCCAGACTTGTGATTTAGTTAACCACCAAAATGAGTGGAAAAAGTCCTGCTGCTGGTGGAAAGGTGAATAGGCGTGTTGGGAAGGGAAAATAAGGTTGTGTCCGTGGGGTAGGTGTTAAAGCGACAGTAACATCTGCTGAAGAAAGACCATCTTCCAGCCAAACTAAGATGTCTACTTCTTTTAGCCGACAATGTGATAAGATCCCTTTCTTACGGCCACGCCAATCGCTTCAAATTCCAGATGAGGCACAAAAACAGCAGGTGCTTCAACGGATATCAAGTGCTCCTTTAAGTGGGCTCTCCTCCACCTCAACTTCAACATCACAAATACTCCAGTCCTCAGAGGTGTCACCCCAATCGCACTTGCTTCCTCACAGCTCCCAAGTCTCCAGCTGCCGGTCTGAGTATGGGGTAGAACAGATGGTTGAGTCTGCAGAGCTGTTTACTCATACTATAGCCTGGGAATCAGAGGTCGGCTCCAGAGCTTCTGTGAATCCAGACGAGGAAATGATCTGCACTGATGCCCAGAATCTTTATGAGTCGGATCCAGGACCAGACGCAGAAGGTTCTGACCACAATGTAGACCCTCGTTCCCAAACTGTAACTCCTGTTGGTGGAGACTATGAGGAAGACGATGATGAGACTCAAATACCTGATTGGAGCGACAACTTTAGTTTTTTGTCAGGGCAGGAAGAGGTTGGCTCTGAGGACGATGGGTGTGATAACACACAGGGTGATGATGACGAGGTTGGAGATCCCACTTGCTGTCAACCCACAGTCAGCCAAGAGATGAGGTCAGCAGAGGAGGTGGAGGAGGATACTAGTGACGACGTGGTCAGGTTGCGCCTTCCTGGACAGAGACGTAATACTGGAAGCACATCAACAACTGCATCCTCAAACACAACTCTGCCTCTGACCACAAGTCGTGGTGGCTCTTCAGGTCGCATGGGTGCTAAGCCTTGCATAGCCTGGGCATTTTTTCAGATCGATAAAGATGACCCAACTCGTGTTATCTGTAACATTTGTCAGCAAAAGCTAAGTAGAGGCCAAAAAATACATAGTTTGAGTACTTCATGCGTGAACCGGCACATGGATATGAAGCATAAGTTGCAGTGGGAAGCTCACTGTGCTACAATGCGGCCTAGCCGGCCGGGCCAACCACCGTCTGCCACATCTTGTGCATCCGCGGCCTCTTCATCCTCTGTGACTGGGGGGACAGCAGTCACACCTGTTTTGGGACGCAGACCTGCCATCTCTTTACCTGCAACAGCCAGCGTGATTGGCAGGTCATCATTTTCTTTGGAGGTGGAAACACCAGCTGGTGTTCAGCGCTGTCCGACATCGATAGCCCCACCTTTGGATAAAGGCAACCTAACATGCCAGCCTGCATCTTTCTCACAGACCGGCAGTTTGCCGGGGACACCCTTCTCAACGCTGTCTAAGCACAACAGCCAGCCCTCGGTCCCTCAGATGTGGACAAGTGAAAGACCATTTCCTCCTAGCCATGAGAAAGCTAAGAGGTTGAATTTCACCATCTGCAAGCTCTTGGCTACAGAAATGCTGCCTTTCCGCTTGGTGGACACAGAGGATTTTCGAGACCTTATGTCCGTCGCAGTGCCCCAGTACCCGATGCCCAGTCGGCACTACTTCTCAAAGAAAGGTGTGCCTGCGCTCCACCAATATGTCACACACAACATCACCGCTTCTTTGAGAAACTCTGTGTGTGACAGGGTGCATTTCACCACAGACACATGGACGAGTAGGCATGGACAGGGGCGTTACATGTCGCTGACTGGGCACTGGGTAACTATGGTGACAGCAGGACAAGGGGCTGCTGTCCAAGTCTTGCCGTCCCCACGAGTTGTGCGTCAATCCTCTTTATCTCAAAGTTCCTCCACTGCTTCTGCCTCCTCAACCTCCTCTCTGTCCTCCACCTGCACCCAAAGCCTGTCTGGTCATGCCACAAGCTTTCTAACTACGCAGAAGGGATCCTGCACACCTCCTTATTATGCTAGCAACAGGGCTCAATGTCATCAGGCGGCTTTTACTTTGAAAAGTCTGGGAAATGTGAGTCACACAGCTGAGGAGTTGTGGTCAGCTCTGGAGAACCAGTTTCATGAATGGTTGTCTCCACTGGACCTGAAACCAGAGAAGGCCATGTGCGACAATGCTGCAAACCTGGGTGCGGCCCTTCGCCGGGGCAATGTCACACACGTGCCTTGTATGGCTCACGTGTTGAACCTGGTTGTCCAGCAATTTTTATCCCACTATCCCGGACTAGATGGCCTTCTGCAGAGGGCACGGTCGCTGTGTGCTCACTTCCGCCGTTCGCATCCCGCAGCTCAGCGACTTACATCTCTACAGAAGTCATTGGGCCTGCCACTTCACCGGCTAAAATACGATGTGCCTACCCGGTGGAATTCAACTCTGCACATGTTGCAGCGACTGTGGCAGCACTGACAAGCCCTCGTGCAATACGTTCTGACGTATAGCCTGGGCCAACGAGATCCAGAGGTGGGGCAAATCACGCTGGAGGAGTGGTCTCAGATCAGGGACCTATGCACCCTTCTGCACAGTTTTGAAATGGCGACAAAGATGTTTAGTGCTGACAATGCCATTATCAGCATGACTATTCCGGTGATTTACATGCTGGAGCACATGTTAAACAGAATTCGGAGTCAGGTGGTGGTACAAGAGGAGGTGGAGGAATTAGAGGAGGAGGAGTTGTATGCGGAAGGGCTAACATCTGCAAGGTCCAGACGGTCGGCAGCACCAAGGAGGCAGTCATGTGAGCGTGGGGGAGATGGTTTTATCAGAGCGCATGGTATCAGCTAAACTAGTGAGGAAGGTGCAGGAGCCCAGGAAGAAGTGGAGGACGAACTGATGGAAGACTCATCAGATGAGGGAGACCATGCGCAAGACACATGAGTGTCTTCTTGCTGCACTACCTGCAACATGACCCTCGAATTGTGAGAATTAGAAATAATCCTGACTAATGGGTTGCCACACTGTTAGATCCCCGGTACAAAAGTAAATTTGCAGAAATTATTCCTGCCATAGAAAGGGATGCACGCATGCAGGAGTATCAGTAGAGACTGTTGCAGAATCTTACATGTGCTTTTCGACAAAACACCAGTGGTGCACGTAGTGAATCTCACAGCTCCAACTTGCCAACCGTGGGACCGTCGAGTGTTCAGCACTCAAACCGTAACAGAAACACAGTATCTGCAGGTAACATCAATTTTGCGGAATCATTTCACCACTTTTTTAGCCCATCCTTTGCAAGGCCACAGGAGACAAGAAGTCTGACACATAGTCAACGCCTAGAGACGATGGTACAGGAGTATCTCCAAGTAAACATTGAAGCCATGACTGTGTCACTGGACCCTTGCTCTTTTTGGGCTTCCAATCTGGATAAATGGCCGGAGCTCGCCACTTACGCCTTGGAGATCTTGTCATGCCCTGCAGCCAGCGTTCTGTCTGAACATGTGTTCAGCGCTGCTGGTGATGTGCTGACAGTTAAGCGCACGCGGCTCTCCATTGATAATGTAGACAGACTCACGTTCATAAATGAACAAATCATGGATCTGAAACGACTTTTCTACCCCTGTGTCATCCTGGGGAGAGTAAAAGCTTGATGATTTGTTAAAATCACCTCACCAACCGTTTTAAACTTTAAAATTATTATTCATGTTTATCTGTATCTTGGCTGGAAAATAATTTGGGCCTGGTAGCAGTGTGCAGTACTAATTCTATTAGGCCATCTATACTATGCTCCACCAGATTTAAAATTGCTAACCATGTTTATCTGTATCTTGGCTGGAAAATAATTTGGGCTTTGTAGCAGTTTGCAGTACTGATTCTATTAGGCCATCTATACTAAGCTCCACCAGTTTTCAAATTAATAATAATTTTTAGCTGCATCTAGCCCGGAAAATAATTTTGGGTCTCCTAGATGCGCAAGACACATCAGTGCCATCTTGCTGCACTACCTGCAACATGACTCTCAGATTGTCAGAATTCGAAGTAATCCTGACTACTGGGTTGCCACACTCTTAGATCCCCCACACTCTTCGATCAACCTTTTCATTTTAATAAAGAACAAAAAAATGGTCATTTTTGAAATTATAAGCATTAGCAGGTTATTAGAAACTGAAATCAAACAGTTTTCAACTCAGTTTTGCACATAGGACCCATTGTTCGAAAGGAGCTTCTGAACTCTCTCGTCCATTGAATTTGTCAGGTTTTGGATGGTTTCTGCTTCAATTGTTTTGCATGAGGACAGAATACCCTCCCAGAGCTGTTGCTTAGATGTGAACTGCCTCCCGCCATCATAGACACTCCTTTTGATGATGCTCCAGAGGTTCTGAATGGGGTTGAGGTCAGGGGAGCATGGGGGTCACACCATAAGTTTGTCCCCTTTTATGCCCATATCAGCCAGAGATTCAGATGTGTTATGTGCAGCATGAGACGGTGCATTATCATTCATGAAAATGATCTTGCTTCGGAATACACGGTTCTTCTTCTTGAACCATGGCAGGAAGTGCTGTTTGAGAAACTCCACATACATTATGGAGTTCATCTTTACCCCTTCAGGGATCCTAAAGGGGCCGACAATCTCTCTCCCCATGATTCTAGCCCAAAACATTACTCCACCTCCTCCTTGTTGGCGCTGTAGCCGTGTTTGCGTGGGGTGTCCATCAACCAGCCATCCTCTACTCCATCCATCTGGACCATCGAGCATTGCACGGCACTCATCGGTGAACAAAACAGTTTTGAAGTCAGTCTTCATGTATTGTTTGGCCCACTGGAGCCGTTTCTGCTTGTGTGCAGTGGATAGAGGAGGTCGACAGGATGGCTTACGCACAGCTGCAAAGCTCTGAAGGACTCTGCATCTTGTTGTTCGGGGGACAATGGAGGCACCAGCAGCTTCAAAAACTTGTCTGCTGCTATGACAAGGCTTTTTTTCCGCTGCTCTTTTATTCTGACGTAATTGCCTGTAGGAAAGAGTCCTCAATTTTACCTTATCAGCACGCACACGTGTGTATTGTGAATCAGCTACATACTTCTTGATTGTGCGATGATCAGGATGAAGTGTCTTGGCAATGTTGATTGTAGTCATGCCTTGACCTAAACACTCCACAATTTGTTGCTTCCCAGCAGCCGACACATCCTTTTTCTTTCCCATTTTGGCAGAAAATGTAGGCTGCTTAATAATGTGGGACAGCCTTCTTAAGTAGTCTTGCCTTTCATTGGACACACCTGCCAAACTAATTAGCACAGGTGTCTGCAATTGCTTACAGTGATATAAAGAGCACTGACACACATCACCATCAATGAGTTTAACTGACAAACAAACAAATTCTTCCCTTATCACTCCTAAACACTTTTTGCATAATAATTTGGAACACAGTGTATATGTGCTCTTCCACAAAACACCAGTGGTTCACGTAGTGAATCTTACAGTTCGAACTTGCCAACCGTGGTCTGTATGGAGTTGTTCAATAAAGTGCCCAAAATTAAGATAACATAGACGGGAGAGGTCTCTATGAATAGGAATTCCTAAGTATTTGATACCCTGTGAGGGCCAGGCAAAGGGAAAGTTGGACTGGATGGAATCCTGTATGGATTTGGGGAGGGAGACATCGAGGGCCTCAGACTTCGCTGCATTGATTTTAAAATTTGACCATGTAACAAAGTGATCTATTTCAGCCATAACAGCAGGGATGGATATATGTGATTGAGTGATATATACTAGGACATCATGAGCAAATGCAGAGCACTTTTACTCGGTGCCTCCCACCTCAATCCACCTAATATTGGGGTTATGGCGAATTGGTGAGAGCAGGTGCTCCGTCACTATAATGTATAAGAGAGGGGACAGAGGACATCCCTGCCTTGTCCCATTGGTGATTATGAAAGGTGATGAAAATGTTCCATTTATCTTCAGCCTAGGTGACGTATTGCGATACAGGGCCGTGATTTTGCCTATAAAAGGGTCCCCTAGACCCTTACCCCAAGCTTTTTAAGGGAGTCATATATGGCGTGCCAGGAGACTCCATGGAGTGCTTTCTCAGCATCCAACGAGAGTATCTAATTACACATTTTTAACTGCATCTAGCCCAGGAAATTCTTTGTGCCTAGTAGCAGTGTCTGCTAGTCAGTGGATTATCCCACCTGTTAAGCAAGCTACACCACCTGTAGTTTGGAAGCTTAATTTTTTCAAAGGAAATGGTTTGGACCCCCGGGACACTCAGTGAAGAGCATCGGGGAGGCACCCCAAGGCATAGGGGCTGGGACTGGCGGTAGGATGCCTTGCAGTGGACGGCCGAGCTCGATCCTTATAAAAGCTTTATTACTGCAGCAGATTTAGTGGACGCTACTGGAGCTGGAATTACGCAGCTGCTGGCATGAGACTTGCCCTCCAATAGATCCTTGTAAAAGGATTTAAAATGTATTCATTCAAGTTAGAGAGACAATTTAAATTAAAAAGCTTAGACCAGCCTCCACCACAGGGGGGCTCGCTCGACCCACCAGCGGACAGGCACCAGTAATGGGAGAGGGGGGCTGGCCGTCAGGGTCCACCGCAGCTCTGGCACAAACCCGGCGACACGGAAGTCGCACGGGCAGGAACGGACTGGCCGTGTCAGCTTCGCACTTTTTTGGCTTTAGAAGGGCATGACATGCCTATATCTGTGTCTCCCCCTCCTTTTACTCCTCCACCTCTTTTCTTTTCGTATGACTATATGTACTTGTCACTTTTCCATGTGTTAGTTGTGTCTTCTGAGCAGTTTGTCAGCTTTTGGACACATTTGAAGGTGTTTTCTATGTATTTCTATGTGTTTTTGTTTGCCTGCCATTGGTTTTAACGGTGTTCGAAGGTGTTCGACGAACAGTTCGACGAACAGTTCGGCGTACATACGGGTGTTCGAAGAACCGAACCGAACTCGAACACTACGGGGGTGGCTCAACACTAGTTTTGAGTGCTGAACACTCAACGGTCCCACGGTTGGCAAGTTGGGACTGTGAGATTCACTACGTGCACCACTAGTGTTTTGGGGAAAAGCACCTGTAAGATTCTGCAACAGTCTCTGCTGATACTCCTGCATGTGTGCATCCCTTTCTATGGCAGGAATAATTTCTGCAAATTTACTTTTGTACCGGGGATCTAAGAGTGTAGCAACCCAGTAGTCAGGATTATTTCTAATTCTCACAATTCGAGGGTCATGTTGCAGGTAGTGCAGCAAGAAGACACTCATGTGTCTTGATCATCCAGGAGCACCAAGTCCCTGTTGTGTTGGTGGCGAGGTAACAATCATGCTTCCTTCCCCTGCCCTCTCCCCCCAACCTCGCACAACAGAAATGTGATCAAGGTCTCCCTCATCTGATGAGTCTTCCATCAGTTCGTCCTCCACTTCTTCCTGGGCTCCTGCACCTTCCTCACTAGTTTGGCTGCTACCATGCGCCCTGGTAAAACCATCTCCCCCACCCTCACATGCCTGCCGCCTTGGTGCTGCTGACCGTCTGGACCTTGCAGTTGTTAGCCCTTCCGCATACAACTCCTCCGCCTCTACTTCCTCCACCTCCTCTTGTGCCGCCACCTGACTCCGAATTCTGTTTAACATGTGCTCCAGCATGTAAATCACCGGAATAGTCATGCTGATAAGGGCATCATCAGCACTAAACATCTTCGTCGCCATTTCAAAACTGTGCAGAAGGGTGCATAGGTCCTTGATCTGAGACCACTCCTCCAGCGTGATTTGCTCCACCTCTGGATCTCGTTGGCCCAGGCAATACATCAGAATGTATTGCACCAGGGCTTGTCGGTGCTGCCACAGTCGCTGCAACATGTGCAGAGTTGAATTCCACCGGGTAGGCACATCGTATTTTAGCCGGTGAAGTGGCAGGCCCAACGACTTCCGTAGAGATGTAAGTCGCTGAGCTGTGGGATGCGAACGGCGGAAGTGAGCACACAGCGACCGTGTCCTCTGCAGAAGGCCATCTAGTCCGGGATAGTGGGCTAAAACTTGCTGGACAACCAGGTTCAACACGTGAGCCATACAAGGCACGTGTGTGACATTGCCCCGGCGAAGGGCCGCACCCAGGTTTGCAGCATTGTTGCACTTGGCCTTCCCTGGTTTCAGGTCCAGTGGAGACAACCATTCATGAAACTGGTTCTCCATAGCTAACCACAACTCCTCAGCTGTGTGACTCACATTTCCCAGACATTTCAAAGTAAAAACCGCCTGATGACATTGAGCCCTGTCTTTTACTTGTCCACATCTGAGGGACCGAGGGCTGGCTGTTGTGCTTAGACGGGGTTGAGAAGGGTGTCCCCGGCAAACTGCCAGTCTGTGAGGAAGATGCAGGTGGACATGTTAGGTTGCCTTGATCCAAAGGTGGTGCTATCGATGTCGGACAGCGCTGAACACCAGCTGGTGTTTCCACCTCCAAAGAAAATGATGACCTGCCAATCACGCTGGCTGTTGCGGGTAAAGAGGTGGCAGGTCTGCATCCCAAAACAGTCGTGACTGCTGTCCCCCCAGTCACAGAGGATGAAGAGGCCGCGGATACACAAGATGTGGCAGACGTTGGTTGGCCCGGCCGGCTAGGCCGCATTATAGCACAGTGAGCTTCCCACTGCAATTTATGCTTCATATCCTTGTGCCGGTTCATGCATGAAGTACTGAAACTATGTATTTTTTGGCCTCTACTTAGCTTTTGCTGACAAATGTTACAGATAACACGAGTTGGGTCATCCTTATCGATCTGAAAAAATGCCCAGGCTATGCAAGGCTTAGCACCCTTGTGACCTGAAGAGCCACCACGACTTGTGGTCAGAGGCTGAGTTGTGTTTGAGGGTGCAGTTGTTGACGTGCTTCCAGTACCACGTCTCTGTCCAGGAAGGCGCAACCTGACCTCGTGGTCACTAGCATCCTCCTCCACCTCCTCTGCTGACCTCATCTCTTGGCTGACTGTGGGTTGACAGTAAGTGGGATCTCCAACCTCATCATCATCACCCTGTGTGTTATCACACCCGTCGTCCTCAGAGCCAACCTCTTCCTGCCCTGACAAAAAACTAAAGCTGTCGCTCCAATCAGGTATTTGAGTCTCATCATCGTCTCCCTCATTGTCTCCACCAACAGGAGTTACAGTTTGGGAGCAAGGGTCTACATTATGGTCAGAACCTTCTGCGTCTGGTCCTGGATCCGACTCATAAAGATTCTGGGCATCAGTGCAGATCATTTCCTCATCTGGATTCACAGAAGCTCTGGAGCCGACCTCTGATTCCCAGGCTATAGTATGAGTAAACAGCTCTGCAGACTCAACCATCTGTTCTACCCCATACTCAGACGGGCAGCTGGAGACTTGGGAGCTGTGAGGAAGCAAGTGCGATTGGGGTGACACCTCTGAGGACTGGAGTATTTGTGATGTTGAAGTTGAGGTGGAGGAGAGCCCACTTAAAGGAGCACTTGATATTCGTTGAAGCACCTGCTGTTTTTGTGCCTCATCTTAAATTTGTAGCTATTGGCGTGGCTGTAAGAAAGGGATCTTATCACATTGTCCGCTAAAAGAAGCAGACATCTTAGTTTGGCTGGAAGATGGTCTTTCTTCTGCAGATGTTACTGTTGCTTTAACACCTACCCCACGGACACAACCGTTTTTTCCCTTCCCAACACGCCTATTCCCCTTTCCACCAGCAGCAGGCCTTTTTCCACTCATTTTGGTGGTTAATATTCACAACTCTGGAGTTGTTTGTACAAAAAGCAATGGATGGGAACTGAGCCAAGCTGAGTGGCCAAACTGTGGTATTAGCCCAAAAGTATAGGCTGGATTAGATGCAGATAAAAATTATATTGAATTTGCAACCTGGTGGAGGTTAGTATAGATGGACTAATAGAACAAGTCCCACACACTGGTACAAGCCGAAATATTTTTTCAGAGCTAGATGCAGAAAAAAATCATATTGAATTTGCAACCTGGTGGAGGTTAGTACAGATGGACTAATAGAACAAGTCCCAATCACTGCTACAAGCCAAAATATTTTTTCAGAGCTAGATGCAGATAAAAATTATATTGAATTTGCAACCTGGTGGAGGTTAGTATAGATGGACTAATAGAACAAGTCCCACACACTGCTACAAGCAGAAATATTTTTTCAAAGGTAGATGCAGAAAAAAATTATATTGAATTTGCAACCTGGTGGAGGTTAGTATAGATGGACTAATAGAACAAGTCCCACACACTGCTACAAGCCAAAATATTATTTCAGAGCTAGATGCAGATAAAAATTATATTGAATTTGCAACCTGGTGGAGGTTAGTATACATGGACTAATAGAATGATGCTATGCCCAAAAGGTTTTACTTCACTAGGTGCAGTAAAAAAATGTGTATTCTATACACAGGTGGTGTAGCTTGCAACACAGATAGGCTTCTCCACTGACTAACACACACTGCAAGAGGACAAAAAGGATTTGCTTTGCTAGATTTAGCCAAATGCTGTGAAAAAGCATTTCGTAGGAAATGATGTAACCTAGTCCTTAAAAGGACTGCAATCACAACTATTCCCTTCTCCCAAGCTATCTGTAGATTTGTGCAAAAATTGGCTTGAAATTAACAAAGTATAATGCACACAGCAACAGCGGTGCCGTCTAACACGCAGCTGCAGCAGTGAGAAAATGATGGCGACGGGGAAAATGGCTGGGTCTTGTAGGGCAAGGACATGTGACATACACTGCCAATGACACATGCCCTTGCTTGTGTGAAAAAAAGCAGTTAGCTCCGTGTGTGCGCTGCTGATAAAGCTGACAGATTGCACCTCCCCACTGTAAATGCGGGAAAGAGAAAAAAAAATGGAGATTTTCATTATTTCTGCAGAGATCCATCCCCTGCCCCTCCCCCTGCCCCGCTGTACACTCAAACTGCGTATTAACATTAATTTTCATCATTACTGAGAAAAAATCCAGTTATGATTTTGGTGCACGAACAGTTATCGAACATAACCTCGAACAGCCGAATTTTTTTCAAATTGTTCGTGTTCGCCGAACGGCTCGAACATCGCCCAAAACAGCTCGAATTTGAGATTGGCGAACAGTTCGAGCCGAACACCGCTCATCTCTAAAGATAACCAGTAAAGGAATGCATTGATAGCCTGAATGAGACTCCGCATAGGCCCCCACACCCTCGCCCGTCTCCCGAGCGACCTTGTGCATTGCCTTGGGTATGTTGGTTGACGAGGCAGGGTGGCCGAGATGTCCTCTGGAGGCCATTGCAAGGGGTGTTTTCTCCTCCCCTGCCACTTCTGGACCAGTTCGCACAGCAAGCTACGCTCCCTTCCGACCACTCCCGTGCCGTACGAGCTCCATTACATGCTGGAGTCCTTGAAGTATTGTGAATCAGGGTTTGAATCTGGAGAGGTAGCCTGATAAACGGGTACCACATCAAAGGAAAGCAGCAGTTAAGCAAATTAACCTCTCTTCATTTGAGTCAGCAGTTTATGTTGCAAGACATAATAGCCATCCATGACAATTTAGAGGCTTTGTAATTGTAATGAGTAGTTAAATCCTTTAATGTCAAATATAGCACCAGCTTCCACAGTAATTACAACTCCAGTACTATACAGTAAAGTCTCCCACCATTACCGTGTACACATGGATGGTACAGCGAAATTGGAAATGGTTATTAAATAAGTAAATTTTGCCTGCATGGTGGATCTGAGGTTAGCACTGCAGCCTTGCAGAGCTGGGTTCCTGTGTTCTAATCCCATCAAGGACAACATCTGCAAAGAGTTTGTATGTTCTCCCCATGTTTGCGTGGGTGTCCTACACTCCAAATACATACCGATAGGTAATCTAGATTGTGAGCCTGCCAATGGGGACAGGGCTGTTAATGTCTGTAAAGCGTTGTGGAATTAATGGTGCTACACAAATGAGTAAAATCAATAAATTTATCACTACAGATCACTGTGAAAAACATGAATTTGTAAAAGAATGTATGGAAGAAAGCTAACCAGATAAACACTGTGGAAGAGATGTATGTGTAAACATTTTTTGAAATGCATAGTACTATCAGTTATAGGTGCATAAAAGTAGAAAAATTAGTTTTTACCCACAGTACTATCAGAGACATGGTTGCATAAGAGTAGAAAAAACTGTTTGTACGCACAGTACTATCAGAGACATGGGTATATAAGAGTATAAATATTTTTTGAAACATACAGTACTATCAGACATAGGTACATAAGAGTAGAAACATTTTTTTGAACACATACAGTAGTACTATCAGACATAGGTACAGAGGAGTAGAAAATGTGCTTTTACCCACAGTACTATCAGAGACAAGGCTGCATAAGAGAATAAATATGTGTTTGTAGGCAAAGTACTATCACAGACATGGGTGTATAAGAGTAGAAAAAATTGTTTTGATGCACAGGACTGTCAGAGAAATGGGTGCATAGGAGTAGAAAATTTTGATTTGACGCACATGACTCCTGCCGACATGGTTGCAGATTAGAAAAACTTTTGTTGTATGCACAGTACTATCACAGACACGGGTGCAGAGTACACATAGAGAGTATTTTTGGAAAACTGCGCACACACAAAACATAATAGTGTTCCTCACTACAGCTGCTTCCTGTCCCTACGATAAGCAGAGCAAAAATAAAAAATAATAATATTAAGCCAGGAGGAACAGGTCCAAGTGGAGGAGGTGGACATGGTGGTGTAGGTGGAAATAGCAAGGGTGGACTGTTTATTGTTTTTTTTATGTTTTTTTCTGGAACTGAGTTAAAACAACCTATTTTTAACAAAACTAAAACTAGCAATCTAGAACCAGGAGGCGTGGGTCCAAGTGGAGGAAGAGGTGGATGTGGCGGTATAGGTGGAAGAGGCAAGTGAGGAATAATCCAACTGTTTTTTTAGTTTTTTTTTGTGTCTTTTGTATTTTTTTCCCCTTTTTTCTGTGTTTTTTATTTTATTTATGGAACTGACTTAAAACAACTTATTTAACAAAACGAAAACTAGTAATCTAGAAACAAGAGCTGTAGGTCAAAGTGGAGGAAGAGGGGGACGTGGCAGTATAGGTGGAAGAGGCAAGGGAAAAGTAATCCAACACTGGATTTTTGTTTCTTTGTATTTTTTTTTCTTTTTCCAGTGTTTTTTTTATTGAACTGACTTAAAACAACCTAGAATTAACAAAACTAAATCTAGCAATCTAGAACCAGGAGGCATGGGTTCCAGTGTAGGAAGAGGTGGACATGGTGGTATAAATGTAATCCATCACAGTTTTTTTTCAGTGTTTTTTTTTATGGAACTGACTTAAAACAACCCAGAAATAACAAAACTATAACTAGCAATCCAGAATGAGGAGGTGTAGGTCCAAGTGGAGGAAGAGGTGGACATGGCGGTGTAGGTGAAAGAGGCAATGGAGGAGTAATCCAACACTTTGTGTTTTTTGGATTTTTTTTTTTAAGAAACTGACTTAAAAGAACATAAAATTAACCCAATATAAACTAACAAGCTACAACCAGGGGACAAAGGCCCAACTGGAGGATGAGGAGGCAGAGTAGGAGTTAGCCAATACAGATTTTGTTTTTTTTTATTCAGGGAGGAGGCACTCAAATGAATTGAATAGCAAATAGAGTTGAATACTGGCTGGGTGCAACTGGTATAATTGTCTAGTCATCAAAAGGTATGGACAAGTCCTGTGGGATCCACTCCTGGTTCATTTTAAGAAATGTTAGCTTCCCCAAGTGGAATGTGGACAGGCTGATCCGCCTGTCTGTGATCACACCCCCTGCCATGCTAACCACATGTTCGGTCTCCACCAGCTGGAATGACAGCATTTCAAAGTCCAGTAATTTGGAAATACTGTCATTCAGGACCATGGCTTGTGGGTGGGTAAGGGGTATCTCCTCTTTCTCTCGAGGGTTTGGGGGATGGAAAGCTGAATACTTCCTGGTGGTGGTGGTGCTGTCACATCCTCTCTTTGTGGGGAGGCAGTTGGCCCTGTTGATCTTGAGCAGGAGAAAGAGGCCAAGACCACAACAGAAGAGGTAGCAGAAGGAAGCTCAGATCTGTCATGCTTTTTAAGGACCAAAAATGGCAAAGACATGGCTGCAGAGTAGAATTATTTTTTTCCCACACTGCTCATACAGACACAGAGATACAGTAAAATTATTTGTTTGGTGTACAGATAGCAAAGAGATGGCTGCAGAGTATATTTATTTTTTTGCCACCATACTTTTATAGACACAGCGGTACAGTAAAATTATTTTTTTGTCCTACATATGGCAGAGACAGCTGCAGACTAGAATTAGTTTTTTGGACCAAAAGTGGCAAAGATACGACTGCAGAATATAATTATTTTTTTGCCACACTACTCGTAAATACACAGTGGTATGGTAAAATTATTTTTTTTGGCCTACAAATGGCAGAGACGGCTGCAGAGTAGATTTATTTTTTGCCACACTACTTGTATTGACACAGCGGTACAGTAACATTAATTGTTTGGCCTACAAATGGAAAAGAGACGGCTGCAGAGTAGATTTATTTTTTAGGCACACTACTTATACAGACACGGTTGCAGAGTACACAGAGGCTTTTTGGAACAGTACTCCCACAGGCAGGGATGAAGAGTACACACAGAGGCTTAAAGGCACAGTACTCCCACAGGCGAGGTTCCAGAATACGCATAGATGCTTTTTGGCACAGTACTCCCACAGGTGGGGGTGAAGAGTATACACAGAGGCTTAACGACACAGTACTCCCACAGTCGTGAGTGCAGAGTACACACAGAGGCTTAAAAGTTCAGTACTCCCACAGATAGGGTTGCAGAGTACACACAGAGGTTTAACAGCACAGTACTCCCACAAATATGGGTGCAGAGTACACGCAGCAGCTTTTTTGCAGAGTGCACAACCTAACACTGTTCCTCGCTCCAGCTGCATCCTGTCGCTACACTAATCAGAGCAGAATGGCGGTGACACTCATGACCTGGCAATTATACAGGCCGGGTCACGTGGTGCGCCGGCCAATCACAGCCATGCCAATACTTGGCATGGCTGTGTTAGCTCCGAAAGTGCCCACAGCCTAAAAGCTTGTTGATTGGCTGCGCTGCAGCATTTCAACAAACTTTATTAGGCAACCGAACCTGAACAGCAAACCGGACATCCTGTTAAAAGTCAGGATTCGGGGTTCGGTACCGGACACTAGGTGTGCGATAAGGATCCAAAACTTTACAGTTAGGGTTCACTTATACCTAATTGCATGTAACAGCTACAGAATATATGAATATATGCTCCACTGGAGGATGGGGTCAGGGGACAGTCTCAGCCTGGATTTGTTACAGTAGTAATGACAGATGGAAGCCTGTCAGAGAATGCAGACAGTGATTTACTGATAGTGTTTCCGAGCTCTAAGCTCTCAAGTCAGTGCTGTGTATTGATGAGAAACCTGATCACGCACAGACCAGAGAGCACAGAGCTCTGGTGTCACCATCAGTAAATCACTTATAATCTCAAACGGCAGCCCGCACTGCACAGGCCGGAAATATGAACAGGGAGCAGTGGGCGATCTCACAACATGCACCAGACATGTTGTGAGATCGCCCACAACTGGCAGGAGAAGCTATTAAGATAGGAGATATGAGATGCTGCACTCTGAGTTGTGGAAAGTAAAGCAGCGAATGCTGAGAGGCCAGCGTAGCAACACTGCTTAGTTACACAGGTACAATAAGCTTTATTTAAAATTAAAAACCCTATCACTAGAGATCTGGGGCAGTGCATTTGTGATTTGGGGCACAGGCCCTGAATCAAAGTGCCTAGCGACGGCCCTGGTGCTCCCTGAAAATCATTTGCTCCAATCTTTATATTTAGCACTCCATTGGGGGATTGTCAGAAATATTGTTGCTTTCTAGTGATAATTTGGCAGCTACAAGTAGACGTTTTAAAGTTAGAATAACATTTTCTGTAATAAGGTACAAAAATAGAATTGTAAAGGAATTTCACATTCAAATATTTTTTTATTAAATTTTCAAGTAGAATGAAAAAAAAAATATATATATAGATTTCATACAAACAGTACATATATAGTGAAATAGAGGTACACAAGTAAAAAAGGTGAATACCGTCGTAAACCTGAAATTATGCGGTTGGTGATATGATTCATAGCTTTAGATACGTAAGCTATATCTTATCGGTGCATTTTACAGACGGGTAACTTGGTTGATTCGTTCATAACATAAATTGCCAAGGTAGACAAAGATAACTATTTACATATTTGGAAGTACACAGAAATGTTTCAGGAAAACAAGGGGGAAGAGAAATTGGATAGTGATATTGGGGCGCCCCTGAGGGTTCAGTCGCCACAGGGGTACTGCACCTCAGATTGAAGTGTGGTATCTCCTCTTCCGGGTAAGGATGGAGCATCACTCAGGACCCCACTTCACACTCAACACTACACCACTCCTGTTCTGTAGGGGGCCTAAATGCACCAGGGTGCTGTCCCGGTCCGGGATAGAGGAGATGGGGGGAACCAAAGATAGGAGGAACCATGTAGTGGGTGAGGGTGGAGGACTCACTTTCAGGAAGCACTTATAGATTGATATATAATCTACGGCCATCTTAAGTTCAAGGTCTTTGATTGTGGTCTTCTGTCAGGGTCCAGCAAGAGTCTGCAGCTGACTGAAGATACACGGTCCTCATACTCTGGCCTTGAGACGATGAGCGGGTCAGAGTTAACCACTGTCTCTACCCGGTCAGGGTCCTGTCCTAAGAAGGCCTTGGAGGGGAGCAGAGGAGATAGGCTCCACAGGCAAAAGGATCCCAGGGGGATACGGACAGAGCGGAGTCACCACCTGTATTCTTTACTCTGGCTTAGACAGAGGGATTCCTGCTGCAAAAGGGGTGACCGGCCCCCGATATCTGACTGTGTACTTCACGTCACTGTTGGAAAGACCCGGCGGCTTAGTGGATCCCAGGGAGGAACACAAGCGGGAAGAGAAGGAGAATGAGAGGAACACACTGACGGGGTCTTGACAGGTGCTCCTGATCTACCTGGGAAGTGCTGAACCCCCTTTCCGGTGGCCGCCAAAAATATGTTGGCCCCAAGTCGGCTAAAGAAAAAAGAGGATTTTACTCCCTCTGTAGAAAAGCCCAGACAAGGCTCCTATAGATGTGGCATCCCGAGATGCCTATGTTGCTCCAGCATCATTCATAATGCGAAAAATTTTCCACCAGTGAAAATCCCGGTGAGTTCCAAATCAAATATCATTTGACTTGCCAATCCAGTTTCGTCATCTATGTCATTATATGCGAATGTAAGAAATTATATGTGGGAAGGACAACACAACAGCTACATAAAAGAATAAACTCACACAGGTATAATATAAAAGAAGGATTTTTACAACATGGCCTTTCTAGGCATTATGCGATATATCACAATAAAAGGATCTCATTTCGGGTGATCCCCATTGACCATGTCCCCCATGAGACCTCCAACCGATTCCAGACTCTTAACAGGAAAGAGATCTTCCGGATTCACAAGCTGAACACAATAAATCCACATGGAGTCAATGAAACAACTGATTTGTTCAATTAATTGAGATATATTTATGGACTCTGCTTTGTTCCTCTGTACAACCCACCTCCTTTTTTTCTTTGTATTTTGTAATAATGAATGTTACTGAAAAAAATCAGCTCTTTCTAGGAAGGGGTTTCATCCCTTTCAGTGTGGTTTGTCTTTGCTCCCTTTTATCTAACCCCCGTTTTTTCCATTATTTTTGACCCATCAATTGCTATGTGATTTTTATAAGGATCACCTAACTGCAATTTCTTATAAAATTATAAAATTAAATATCCCTTCTTTTAAACTAGTCTAAGAGCTTTGGAGCTCCTTTTATCCATTAGTATTATTATTATCATTAATATTATTATCATTTATTTTGATTCTTGTAAAACCATTACCAAATAAAGAGATCAAATCAAATTCACCCATGGCTTACTGGTTTAAAGCAGCAGCAGTAGCAGCAAGGTGCTGACAAAGAACAAATGGGTCAACATCATAGGTTCAAGCATGCCCCTAGCTTGTAAAATGTAATAAAATTTATTTAATCATTTTTTAATATATAAAAAAAAAACAAAAAAAAACAGCAGTCATATTTTTAAATGTTTAAGCGATATATTCCATTATGCTTTATGATTGTTTTGTGTATGCTTTACGGTGTATACATTCATTTAGTCTGATTCCCCGCCCACTGGGTGTGGTGATTTTTTGTAAGGGAGGCTTCTCCATGTGTATCCTTTTGCTATAAATAACAGACCCTGTATGTATATGTGTATAGACTGTCCTGAGGAAGTGGTGTGATCACCATGAAACGCGTAGAAATAAAGTCTATTTTATTATTACCTTGACTTGGATTCCTCTGGTACATAATTCTGACAGGCGAGCAGCGCAGTTTGATGCCCCATTCTCTTCACCCAACAAAGGATCACGTCACTGTTGGAAAGACCCGGCGGCTTAGTGGATCCCAGGGAGGAACACAAGCGGGAAGAGAAGGAGAAGGAGAAGGAGAGGAACACACTGACGGGGTCTTGACAGGTGCTCCTGATCTACCTGGGAAGTGCTGAACCCCCTTTCCGGTGGCCGCAGTACGCCGTGTGTAGCAGAGAGAAGCTTTGCGGCTGAAAGTTCATCTAAAGTGAGTAAAGACCCGGATGACTTCATTCACCGTGTCCGCTTGTTTATTCCTGCGCGGCCCTGCACCCACCAAACCTCCTTACAGTTGACCAACCACTGCCCTGAGGCCTACTCCGCCTGTGGGGAGTAGTACCAACCGAGCTGCCCAAAACACCAGCCTCAGAGGACTGTTGCAGCGCTGGTGGCCTTCACCAGAAACCACAGGTGGCGTAGTCGAACAAACCACTCATCCTAAAGGAAGCCCATTATTTTCATGTGACAGCCTTGGGCACGGACCGGGTCTAGGCCACGACTGCATCCCCGTGACACCTACACTGACCCGGCTCCGAGTAACCCCACCGCTCAGGGAGGGCATCCCAATATTAAGACATGATATGCCCGCTATGACTATCCTGTAAGTTAGATACAATTAGATGAATGAGGATGATGAGTCGAGTTAGATTGAGAAGACTAATATAGTCTTAAACAACGCTAAGGTCTCTACGGTGAATGTTTTGGAATCATAATAGAGTTCCAATCCTCCCATTTTCTGAAGTATTTTTTTAAAAGATTGTTTCTAAGGGCGTATGTATATTCATACGTGTTGTGGCATGCTAATTTTCCTATAGTTTTTTCCACAGTTGGGGGATGAAGGTCTTTCCAAAGGGCGGCAATATTGCTTTTTGCTGTAAGGAGTATATGAGTGATGATAGGTCTGTATCTGCATGGGAGGGTTTCAAGGCCCAAAAGGAGGAGCACCAGTTCTGGTGAAAAATGTATGTTTAAACCTGTGATGTTGTTAATTAAGGATTCAATTCCAGACCAGTATGATATGAGAGCTTTACAGCTCCAAAAGATGTGAGTCAGACTGCCGGTAGCATTGCAATTCCCCCAGCAAAGGGGGGAGTTAGTGTTCTGAATTTTATGAAGTTGAAGCGGAGTAAAATACCAGCGTGTGTAAATAGATCTTGTAGTGGGTTTCTACAAGGGATGAGCAGGGAATGTCAGTATAGATAGATTCGAAGACTTTGTGCAGAAGATCGGTCGTAATTAGTGTTGAGCATTCCGATACTGAAATATCGGGTATCGGCCGATATTCGCAGTATCGGAATTCTGTTACTTAATTCCGATACTTTTACAATATCGTATACCGGAATCGGAAGTTCCCATAATGCAATGAGCCAGTTTCATTTTATTCAGCCAATGAGGATCCTATGAAGTGTGGGCACATCCTGTTAGGCATGTAGGCATGTTAACGAATAGCATGGCTGTGATTGGCTGCTGAAATGATGTCATGATGCACTATAAAAGCCGCCGCCGCCATTTTGAGCTCACTCTGCTGTGAATTCAGTTAGAGATAGGACGCTGTTGTTCTGAGGGACAGTTTTAGCTACCTATTTGGTCTATTCTGCTTTACCCAAGCTACTTTATAAATCGCTGTGCCTTGCAGCGCTAGTGCACAGTTCTCTGTGCTGTTCACCGCTGTCTGCAAGGTCTCTGTGTGTGAGTGCACCCTGCAGTGTGTGCTTCAGCCACGTCTGGTTGTAGTGCACTCAGTGTGTGTCACTGCCTCATACATTGTCCTTTTTTGCTAATTCATAATTTTTCCTGATATCTCCTATTAGTGTGGTGGTTCCATCCGTATTCAGCTAAATTGGTTCCAAACACACTATATAGGAGTAGATAGAGAATTTTTTTTGTCTTGCAGCGCTAGTGCACAGTGCTCTGCATCTGCACTGTTCACCGCTGTCTGCAAGGTCTGTGTGTGTGAGAGCAGCTCACGCTGTAGTGTGTGCTTCAGCCACGTCTGGTTGTAGTGCGCTCAGCGTGCGTCACTGCCTCATACATTATCCTTTTTTGCTAATTGAACATTTTTCCTGATTTCTCCTATTAGTGTGGTGGTTCCATCTGTATTCAGCTAAATTGGTTCCAAACACACTACATAGGAGTAGATAGGGGAGCCTTTCTGCAGCATTGTGCCCTGCAGCCCCAGCCAGATTAGTATTAGCCTATTTTTTGTAGCCTCATCTATTGCATTGTAGGTTACCTTCCTACATTGTAATAGCTGCAAAAAGTTTGTGATACTATCGGTATTACATCTTTGGGCACATCCAGTGTCTTTTTGTGACAAAAAAACCTAAATAAAGTTCACCAAACACTCCACTTTACAGTTGTGTAGGCCACATTAGCTCATATTAAAGTCTAGTCCACACTTTATAAAATTAGTGTTTCTTATACCTGTTAGCAGCTGTTCAGGAATAAGCACACTAAGCCCTTAGAACTTTTCTGCCTATCTTTATCAGTCTACCAAGATGAAGAAGGCAGGGAGTAAGGCATGTGGTCGTGGTCGGGGGCGTGGAGTTTATGCAGGGAGAGGATGTGAGGATTCTGTGCCTGCAGGGAGAGGACGTGGGGATTCTGTGCCTGCTGCGGGCACCAGTGACTCAGCATTCCCCAGTTTTACCAGGGAACTGTCCTTTATGCGCAGCTTTGTAGGAGCTAGCCGTACCCCACTGCTGCGGGAGGACCAAATTGAAGCTGTTGTTGGATGGATGGCAGCTAACGCATCGACTTGAATTAGTTCCAGATCCTCTCAGGTCCTGAGCACTGAAGAGCACCCATCTGTCTCTTCACCACCTGCCAAATTGCCCAGGCAGTCAGAGAGCCCTGGACAGGAGCCATCTCTACTTCTGTTCTCTGAATCTCTTGGCTTGGAAAGAGGGGGCCAGCCAAGCAGAATTCGAGAATTTGAAGAAGATGTAGTATGCAGTGATGCGCAACCGTTCTCTCTCTCTGAATCTGAAGAGGCGGGTGGGCCAGTGCCTATGGTCAGCAGCACACCTCAGTACGCATCTGATGATGAGAGTCAGGTGCTACTTTCTGGTGCGTACTGTGCTGTCGAGACTACCCAGGAGAAGCAGTTGTTTGAAGAGGGTGGTGTAGATGATGAGGTCCTTGACCCTTCATGGCGTGAGGGACAGGAAGGTGGTGGGAGCAGCTCTGATGAAGAGATTCCCCGAATGGCCCAAAAAGGAGGGAGGGGGAGGGGGCAGACTTGGTTGCCTGTAGCCTCCACTTCGGCACCCATTAGGAGCATGGCTCTTCCAAAATCCAAAGCGGGCACTCCCAAGACTTGCAGTGCCTGGTCCTTTTTTGACACAGTTGCAGATGACATTTGCTTTGTCAAATGCAAGCTGTGTGTAATTCCACCCACAGCACCACTTTCCCTGTCATCCTCACACTCCCAGGCCAGTCTACAGCCATCGTTAGCACAGGCATGGGAGAAAAGGCGCCCATACTCGGCAAACCACCCCCGAGCACAGGCTCTTAATGCTGGCATTGCTAAACTACTGGCTCTTGAAATGCTATCATTCAGGCTGGTGGAGACTGACACCTTCCCTGACTTTATGGCATTGGCAGTCCCACAATACAACGTGCCCAGCCGCTTTTATTTCAGCAGGCAAGCCGTCCCTGCCCTGCAACAGCATGTGGAGGGAAAAATTAAACATGCGCTACAAAACGCCATCAGTAGCAAGGTCCACCTGACCACCGATGCGTGGACCAGTAAGCATGGACAGGGACGATACCTTTCCCTCACTGCCCATTGGGTAAATGTTGTGGAGCCGGGTACAGATCTTGAGAGTGGCGCTGTACGTGTTCTGCCAACTACAAGGATTGCAGGAATCCAGTCTGTACACATTGACTCCTCCTCATACTCCAGTTCCTCTGAATCAGCGCTGCAGGAGCCGTCACGGTCTACCTCCACATCGACCCGTGAACGGTTACCTGTTATGGTGACCAATATGAGCACAGCCGTGGCCAAACGTCAACAGGCCGTATTAAAATTAATTTCTTTGGGGAATCGAAGCCACACAGCGCAGGAGCTCTGGAATGCCATCAAGCAGCAGAGCGACGTGTGGTTTGTGCCAGCGAATCTCCTGCCAGGCATGATAGTGTGTGACAATGGCCGAAATCTGGTGGCAGCTGTGGGCCTAGGCAACCTCACTCACATCCCATGTCTGGCACATGTGCTCAACTTGGTCATGCAGAGTTTTTTGAGGGACTATCCGGATCTTGATGCACTGCTTCACAAGGTCCGCATAGAGTGCGCTCACTTGCGGCGTTCCAGCAACGCAAGATCGCGCATTGCAGCTCTGCAGCGCCGATTACGTTTCCGGAACATCGCATCATATGTGACCTACCCACCAGGTGGAATTCAACGTTACATATGTTGGAGAGGTTGTGTGAGCAGCAGGCAGCAGTAATGGAGTACCAGCTGCAGCAGGCGCAAACAAGTCGCAGTGCGCGCCGTTCACACTTCACCACCACTGAGTGGGCCTCTATGAAGGACATTTGCCACATTTTGCATGCCTTCGATTATTCCACGTGGATGGCGAGTGCAGATGATGCACTAGTCAGCATGACTATCCCCCTTATCTGCCTGCTTGAAAAAACACTGCAAGCACTAAGGGAGGAGGTTTTGGAAGAGGTGGAGGATGAGGAGTCACAAATGCCATCTGCTTCTGTACAGTCTGCGCAACGTGGTTCCTCACAAAGGCCTAGGCAGGGGACACTTTGTGAGGAGGATGAGGAGGAGTCAATGGAGGAGGAAGACATCTGTCCAAAGGAGGGAGGTACACAATGCTCTAGTAGTCAGTATCTAGAGTGAGGGTGGGGTGATGCAGAGCAGGCAGAGATCACGCATCAAGCAGGGGACAGCGTTTCTTGGCCAGTTGGCAGTCTGCAGCACATGGTTGATTTCATGCTGCAGTGCCTGAGAAATGACCGCCGCATCGCCCACATTCTCAACACGGCTGATTATTGGGTGTCCACCCTCCTAGATCCTCGCTACTGGGACAACTTACAAAGCCTCATAACACCGTTGAACCGGGAGCGTAAAATGCGGGAGTACCAAGACGCACTGGTGCATTCCATCATGTTCTCCATTCCAACCGAGAGCAGTGCTGCTAGTGCTTTACAAAGCAGCTCAGTGTGTCGAGGCAGTGGAGGAAGCTCTGCACAAAGAGGGAGCAGAAGCAGCGCCTCAGCACAAGGCAAGACCAGTATGGCCCAAATGTGGCAAAGTTTTGTGTCCCCGCCGCCACAAATTTCTACACCATCACAGACGGCTCCAGTCAGCAGGAGGCAACGTTTCCGTCAGATGGTGACAGACTACATGTCTTGCCCTCTCAGTGTACTCCCAGACGGCTCTTCTCCCTTCAAGTTTTGGGTCTGTAAGCTGGATACATGGCCAGAGCTTAGCCAGTATGCATTGGAGGTGCTAGCTTGCCCTGCTGCTAGTGTATTATCGGAACGCGTCTTTAGTGCCGCAGGTGGTGTACTAACAGACCGTCGCATGCGACTATCCTCCGATAACGTTGACCGGCTTACTTTTCTCAAAATGAACAAGGCCTGGATCTCGCATGAATTTGCCAGTCCTCTTCCAGAATAAATAATTGGTTGGCAACAGTATCCAGGTCTCCTGTTGTGTTCATGTTTCTACCACCTGAACTGTAATCCCTGAGCTCTAACACCGCCAGTTGCTGCTCAGAAGTGCCGTCTGCACAGTCAATGCTTGCTCCAGTGTTATTGGGGTTCAGTAACGTCAGCTGATCCCCTGCTGTGTGTCCGGCAAATTCTCCTGCTCTGTCCACATCCACTGTACTACTGATTTTAAACTTGCTCCAATTACACCTCTGGCTCCTCTGTTTTCAGTATTATCCCTGAGCTCCAACACCGCCAGTTGGCACTCAGAAGTGCTGTCTGCACAGTCAACACTTGCTGCCGTGTTATTGGGGTTCAGTAATGTCAGCTGTTCCCCTGCTGTGCGGACGGCGATTTCTCCTGCTCTGTCCACATTCACACTACTACAGATTTTAAAGTTGCTCCAATTACACCTCTGGCTCCTCTGTTTTCATTATTATCCCTGAGCTCCAACACCGCCAGTTGGCGCTCAGAAGTGCTGTCTGCACAGTCAACACTTGCTGCCGTGTTATTGGGGTTCAGTAACGTCAGCTGTTCCCCTGCTGTGCGGACGGCAATTTCTCCTGCTCTGTCCACATTCACACTACTACAGATTTTAAAGTTACTCCAATTACACCTCTGGCTCCTCTGTTTTCAGTATTATCCTTGAGCTCCAACACCGCCAGTTGGCGCCCAGAAGTGCTGTCTGGACAGTCAACACTTGCTGCCGTGTTATTGGGGTTCAGTAACATCAGCTGTTCCCCTGCTGTGCGGACGGCAATTTCTCCTGCTCTGTCCACATTCACACTACTACAGATTTTAAAGTTGCTCCAATTACACCTCTGGCTCCTCTGTTTTCAGTATTATCCCTGAGCTCCAACACCACCAGTTGGCGCTCAGAAGTTCTGTCTGCACAGTCAACGCTTGCTCCAGTGTTATTGGGGTTCAGTAACGTCAGCTTATCCCCAGCTATGTGTCCGGCAAATTCTCCTGCTTTGTCCACATCCACTGTACTACTGATTTAAAACTTGCTCCAATTACACCTCTGGCTCCTCTGTTTTTAGTATTTACCCTGGGCTCCAATACCGCTAGTTGCTGCTCAGAAGTGTCGTCTGCACAGTTAATGTTTGCTCCAGTGTTATTGGGGTTCAGTAACGTCAGCTGATCCCCAGCTGTGTGTCTGGCAAATTCTCCTGCTTTGTCCACATCCACTGTACTACTGATTTAAAACTTGCTCCAATTACACCTCTGGCTCCTCTGTTTTTAGTATTTACCCTGGGCTCCAATACCGATCGTTGCTGCTCAGAATTGCCGTCTGCACAGTCAACGCTTGCTCCAGTGTTATTGGGGTTCAGTAACGTCGTCTGATCCCCAGCTGTGTGTCTGGCAAATTCTCCTGCTTTGTCCACATCCACTGTACTACTGATTTAAAACTTGCTCCAATTAAACCTCTGGCTCCTCTGTTTTTAGTATTTACCCTGGGCTCCAATACCGCTAGTTGCTTATCAGAAGTGCCGTCTGCACAGTCAACGCTTGCTCCAGTGTTATTGGGGTTCAGTAACGTCAGCTGTTTCCCTGCTGTGTGTCCGGCAAATTCTCCTGCTCTGTCCACATTCACACTACTACAGATTTTAAAGTAGCTCCAATTACGCCTCTGGCTCCACTCTGTTTTTAGTATTTACCCTGGGTTCCAGCACTGCCAGCTCTTTCCCTGCAGTGTCTTTGGCACGGGTACTCCCTCCTGCCCAGCCTGGTTCCAGCACGTCAGCTGTTTCCGGGTAGTGTCAACGTTACTTTGCCTCCAATGCGTTGTCCTGTCGTGTTGCGGTCGGGTTAGCCGAGTCTATGGTGCCTGCAGTTTAGGTGACTCCTATGTGGGCTGCGGGATCAGGCAATGAAGACGGGTTCCATAGTGCCAATAGTACAAGCACCCCCTGTAGGACTGTGGGTTTTGGTAACTGCGGCCGGCTAGCGGCCTTGCAACTTTTTTTTACATGGGTACCTTCTGCTACCCATCCGGGTTCCAGTACCATCAGCTGGTTCTCGGCAGTGCCTTTGGCTTAGGTGCCTCCTCCTCGGTATCCAAGTTCCACCAACTTCTGCTGGTCCTTGGTAGTGCTTTCTGGCACAGGTACCTCCTGCTTAGTAACCGAGTTCCAGTACCGTCAGCTGGTCTTCGGTAGTTCCATTGGCTCTTGTACCTTCTGCTACCCATCCGGGTTCCTGTACCGTCAGCTGGTACTCGGTAGTTCCATTTGCTCTTGTACCTTCTACTACTCATCCGGGTTCCAGTACCGTCAGCTGGTTCTCGGCAGTGCCTTTGGCTTAGGTGCCTCCTTCTTGGTATCCAAGTTCCACCAACGTCTGCTGGTCCTTGGCAGTGCTTTCTGGCACAGGTACCTCCTGCTTAGTAACCGATTTCCAGTACCGTCAGCTGGTCTTCGGTAGTTCCATTGGCTCTTGTACCTTCTGCTACCCATCCGGGTTCCAGTACCGTCAGCTGGTCCTCGGTAGTTCCATTTGCTCTTGTACCTTCTACTACCCATCCGGGTTCCAGTACCATCTGCTGGTTCTCTGCAGTGTCTTTGCCACAGGTACTCCCTCCTGCCCAGCCTGGTTCCAGCACGCCAGCTGTTTCCCGGTAGTGTCAACGTCACTTTGCATCCAATGCGTTGTCCTGTCGTGTTGCGGTCGGGTTAGTCGACTCTATGGTGTCTGCAGTTTAGGTGACTCCTATGTGGGCTGCGGGATCTGGCAATGAAGGCTGGTTCCATAGTGCCAATAAGACAAGCACCCCCTGTAGGACTGTGGGTTTTGGTATCTGCAGCCGGCTCGCGGCCTTGCAACTTTTTTTACATGGGTACCTTCTGCTACCCATCCGGGTTCCAGTACCGTCAGCTGGTTCTCGGCAGTGCCTTTGGCTTAGGTGCCTCCTCCTCGGTATCCAAGTTCCACCAACTTCTGCTGGTCCTTGGTAGTGCTTTCTGGCACAGGTACCTCCTGCTTAGTAACCAAGTTCCAGTACCGTCAGCTGGTCCTCGGTAGTTCCATTGGCTCTTGTACCTTCTGCTACCCATCCGTGTTCCAGTACCGTCAGCTGGTCCTCGGTAGTTCCATTTGCTCTTGTACCTTCTACTACCCATCCGGGTTCCAGTACCGTCAGCTGGTTCTCGGCAGTGCCTTTGGCTTACTTGCCTCCTTCTAGGTATCCAAGTTCCACCAATGTCTGCTGGTCCTTGGTAGTGCTTTCTGGCACAGGTACCTCCTGCTTAGTAACCGAGTTCCAGTACGGTCTGCTGGTCTTCGGTAGTTCCATTGGCTCTTGTACCTTCTGCTACCCATCCGGGTTCCAGTACCTTCAGCTGGTCTTCGGTAGTTCCATTTGCTCTTGTACCTTCTACTACCCATCCGGGTTCCAGTACCGTCAGCTGGTTCTCGGCAGTGCCTTAGGCTTAGGTGCCTCCTTCTCGGTATCCAAGTTTCACCAACGTCTGCTGGTCCTTGGTATGGGTACGCCCTCCTGCCCAGCCTGGTTCCAGCAAGCCAGCTGTTTCCGGGTACTGTCAACGTCACTTTGCCTCCAATGCATTGTCCTGTCATGTTGCGGTCGGGTTAGCCGACTCTATGGTGCCTGCAGTTTAGGTGACTCCTATGTGGGCTGCGGGATCTGGTAATGAAGGCTGGTTCCATAGTGCCAATAAGACAAGCACCCCCTGTAGGACTGTGGGTTTTGGTAACTGCGGCCGGCTCGCGGCCTTGCAACTTTTTTTTACATGGGTACCTTCTGCTACCCATCCGGGTTCCAGTACCGTCAGCTGGTTCTCGGTAGTTCCATTGGCTCTTGTACCTTCTGCTACCCATCCGTGTTCCAGTACCGTCAGCTGGTCCTCGGTAGTTCCATTTGCTCTTGTACCTTCTACTACCCATCCGGGTTCCAGTACCGTCAGCTGGTTCTCGGCAGTGCCTTTGGCTTACTTGCCTCCTTCTCGGTATCCAAGTTCCACCAATGTCTGCTGGTCCTTGGTAGTGCTTTCTGGCACAGGTACCTCCTGCTTAGTAACCGAGTTCCAGTACGGTCTGCTGGTCTTCGGTAGTTCCATTGGCTCTTGTACCTTCTGCTACCCATCCGGGTTCCAGTACCTTCAGCTGGTCTTCGGTAGTTCCATTTGCTCTTGTACCTTCTACTACCCATCCGGGTTCCAGTACCGTCAGCTGGTTCTCGGCAGTGCCTTTGGCTTAGGTGCCTCCTTCTCGGTATCCAAGTTTCACCAACGTCTGCTGGTCCTTGGTATGGGTACGCCCTCCTGCCCAGCCTGGTTCCAGCAAGCCAGCTGTTTCCGGGTACTGTCAACGTCACTTTGCCTCCAATGCATTGTCCTGTCATGTTGCGGTCGGGTTAGCCGACTCTATGGTGCCTGCAGTTTAGGTGACTCCTATGTGGGCTGCGGGATCTGGTAATGAAGGCTGGTTCCATAGTGCCAATAAGACAAGCACCCCCTGTAGGACTGTGGGTTTTGGTAACTGCGGCCGGCTCGCGGCCTTGCAACTTTTTTTTACATGGGTACCTTCTGCTACCCATCCGGGTTCCAGTACCGTCAGCTGGTTCTCGTCAGTGCCTTTGGCTTAGGTGCCTCCTTCGCGGCATCCAAGTTCCACCAACGTCTGCTGGTCCTTGGTAGTTCTTTCTGGCACAGGTACCTCCTGCTTAGTAACCGAGTTCCAGTACCGTCAGCTGGTCCTCGGTAGTTCCATTGGCTCTTGTACCTTCTGCTACCCAACCCAGGTTCCAGTACCATCAGCTGGTCCTCGGTAGTTCCATTTGCTCTTGTACCTTCTACTACCCATCCGGGTTCCAGTACCGTCAGCTGGTTCTCGGCAGTGCCTTTGGCTTAGGTGCCTCCTTTTCGGTATCCAAGTTTCACCAACGTCTGCTGGTCCTTGGTAGTGCTTTCTGGCACAGGTACCTCCTGCTTAGTAACCGAGTTCCAGTACTGTCAGCTGGTCTTCGGTAGTTCCATTGGCTCTTGTACCTTCTGCTACCCATCCGGGTTCCAGTACCGTCAGCTGGTCCTCGGTAGTTCCATTTGCTCTTGTACCTTCTACTACCCATCCGGGTTCCAGTACCGTCAGCTGGTTCTCGGCAGTGTCTTTGGCATGGGTACTCCCTCCTGCCCAGCCTGGTTCCAGCATGCCAGCTGTTTCTGGGTAGTGTCAACATCACTTTGCCTCCAATGCGTTGTCCTGTTGTGTTGCAGTCGGGTTAGCCGACTCTATGGTGCCTGCAGTTTAGGTGACTCCTATGTGGACTGCGGGATCTGGCAATGAAGGCTGGTTCCATAGTGCCAATAAGGCAAGCACCCCCTGTAGGACTGTGGGTTTTGGTAACTGCGGCCAGCTCGCGGCCTTGCAACTTTCTTTTACATGGGTACCTTCTGCTACCCATCTGGGTTCCAGTACCGTCAGCTGGTTCTCAGCAGTGCCTTTGGCTTAGGTGCCTCCTTCGCGGTATTCAAGTTCCACCAACGTCTGCTGGTACTTGGTAGTGCTTTCTGGCACAGGTACCTCCTGCTTAGTAACCAAGTTCCAGTACCGTCAGCTGGTCCTCGGTAGTTCCATTGGCTCTTGTACCTTCTGCTACATTTCCAAGTTCAAGCTTTTTGAAATGGTTCTTGGTAACCACTCTGGATCTTCTTGACGAGGACCCCGGAAACAAGGACTCTGAATTCCAACCTGAAGAAGACAAGGACCCCGAAGACGACAACCCTGAATGCGAGGACCCTGAAGACCACCCCGAAGAAGACGAAGACCCTGAAGACGACAACCCTGAAGACGACGACCCTGAAGACCACCCCGAAGAAGACGAGGACCCCGAAGATGACGGCCCTGAACACGAGGACCCTGAAGACCACCCCAAAGAAGATGAGGACCCCGAAGATGACGACCCTGAACACGAGGACCCTGAAGACCACCCCGAAGAAGACGAGTACCCCGAAGACGATGACCCTGAAGACGAGGACCCTGAAGACCACCCCGAAGAAGACGAGGACCCCGAAGACGACAACCCTGAGGACGACGACCCTGAGGACGACGACCCTGAAGACCACCCCGAAGAAGACCCTGAAGAAGTTGACCAAGAGGACAAAGAACAAGAAGACAACCACCAAGATAGAGAAGAACAAGAGACAGAAAACCAAGAAGCAGAAGTACAAGAAGCTGCAGAACAAAAAGCGCAAGAACATTAAGCATAAGACTAAAAATCAGAGCAAAAGATATTATCTAAATTATTAGCAGAAGATGACTAAGCAGTGTATGGGGGTGAGTCCGTTCCTCCTCGTGGTGCCCCTGGAAAAGACCTGCTGCTGCAGGCCAAACTGAACGTGGACAAATCCTGTTGTAAATCTTTTGTGACGGGCAGAACGAAAGGTGTAATGTTCAAACTTTTATAGATAACAACTACAGGAATGCCTGTCACAAATAAGAATATGATGAAGAAGAAGAATATGAAGAAGATGAAGTAGTAGAATATGAAGAAGAATAATAGTTGAATAAGAAGAATATGAAGAATGTAAAAAAAAAAGAGTAATAGGAAGAAGGTGAAGAAGAAGAAGATGTAGAAGGTGAAGAAGAAGTTGATGAAAAAGATGCTGATGCTGAGGATGATGAAGGAGAAAGTGTGGGGGAAGTAAAAAAGAAGGTTAAGAGCATGGAAGTAGTGAAACATAAATATCTGACAAAATATAAAAAAGCTTAACTTAGTCAATATTTCCGTAACTCCGAACGTCTTAAAAAAATATTAATTCCTGCTATTCCATTTGATTGGGCTAAACCTCTATGCCTTTATTGTCTCCCCCACCTCCCCCAATACATTCTACATTATTCTTAGTAGTTTTCCTTCATGTAGAATTAACCTACAAGGAAAGAAAGGGTTTATTTTTATTCCGATATTTCTGTCCCATTGACTTGCATTGGTTTCCGGTATCGGAATCGGTGATATCCAATACTTTTTGGGTATCGGTCCGATCCAATCCGATCCGATATTTCCCTAGTGGTAATTTCTATACATAATTCTTTTTTCCATGCTTCTATATTTGTTGTATGTTGAAAGTGAGTGTCTTGGTTGAAGTTCTGATGTATGTGTCCAGTTTTCCAGAAAAGGGGAGTTTGTGGGTATTTGAACATCTGAGCTAGATTTTGAGGGAGAAAAAAGTTTAGGTTGTGAGAGTTGAGGATGTTTTGATTCTTCTTCCATGTCTTTTCTTCTAGAATTTTGAGTTTGAATTTATCTCTAAGAGATTGAAAAGGTATGAGTTGTTTCTTGTCATCCATTATATCTGAGAAAAATTTAATGCCTAACTTCTTCCATGAATCTAGTTTGATTCTTGAGGATAACAGTTCAAGAATATCTACAACTATCCAGGTTGGAGAAACCGTGGGGTAGCTTTTGTGAGATAGTTTTAGTAGTAATCTCCAAGAGAGAATTGCAGATTTAACTGTGATTTCTTCTGGAAGTCTCTTAGTTTTGTCGCATAAGTAGGAGAGGGTGATTAGGCTAAGTCTACCACTGGGTTTCAAAGGTTCTTCTAGGGCTATCCAGGTCGGCTTTTCTTTTTCTGCCCACCAATTCTGGCTAAGTTTGACTAAGGTGGCGTGGTAGTAGGCAGTTAAGTTGAGCAAGGCGAGTCCACCTCTTTTTTTGTTCTTTTCTAGGACAGACCTCGCTACCCTAGGTTTATTTTTAGCCCAGGTAAAGGTGACCAGCTGTGTATGAAATTTTTGTAGCCACTTCTTCGGGATTAATAAAGGGATAGATCTAAAGATGTATAGGAGTTTTGGTAAAAGGCTCATTTTGTAGGCATTAATTTTGCCAAGCCAGGAGACTTCTAGTTTAGCTATATGCATAATGTCGATCTGTATGGTTTTGTAAATATCATTTAAATTTGTGTCTATGATTGATGTTAATGGTTTGGTGAGTTTTATTCCAAAATAGCTGATATTATTATTTCCCCAGGACAGTTCAAACTCCATTTTAAGAGTTTCCAAGTTTTGTGGATAAAGGTTTAGGTGGAGGACTTGGGTTTTAGTCAAATTTATTTTGTAACATGAAATTTTGGAGAAGTGTTTAATTGTGTCCAGTAGATTTCTAATTGCGTTAAGTGGGTTTGAAAGAGTTATAAGAATATAATCTGCGAACAATGAAATTTTGTATTGTCTCTGATGTATCTGGATACCACTTATTAGGGGATTTGCTCGAATTTTCTCAGCCAGAGGTTCTATATAGAGATCGAAAATGGGGAAGGGGGGGGGAGGGGACAACCTTGCCTCGTGCCATTGGTAAGTGCAATTCCATCTGACAGAACATTGTTGGTCAAAATTTTTGCTGAGGGGCAAGAATAGATAGATGTAATAGCATTTAAGATGATTCCCTCAAATCCAAATTTTTTTAGAGTTTGAAAGAGGAAGCCCCAGTGGACTCTGTCGAATGCTTTTTCTGCGTCGACAGCGACCACCAGGGCAGGAGTTTTAGTTTTTTCAATATAGGATAGCAGATTAATGGCACGCCTAGTAGCATCAGACGTTCTCCTTCCAGGGATAAATCCCACTTGATCTTTTTGAAGAAGCCTAGGGGAGATTTTTTGAAGTCTTGAGGTAATAGTTTTAGCGATGATTTTTATGGCTGTGTTTAGAAGTGAGATAGGGCGGTAGTTGCTGACATTCTCGGTGTCACCATTGGTTTTGGATATCACTGTGATTATTGCCTCCTGCATTTCTGCTGGGAAGGCGTCTTGGCATGTAGTGGAGGAGTTGATAAGTTTAGTAAGGAAGGGAGCAAGAGAGTTTTTAAAGTTTAGGTAATATTCGTTCTGTAGGCCGTCTGGGCTGGGAGATTTGCATTTTGCTAAAGAATTGGTGCCAAAATTTCTGTTTCACTAAAGGGGGAATTGAGAAAGTTCAAGTCTTCGTTTGAAAGAGAGGGGAGTTGGATAGAGTCTAGGAATTTGTCTATGTCAGACTTTGAGGGAGAGATTTCTGTTGGGTCTTCTTTCAGATTATAGAGCTTTCTATAGAAACTGGCAAAAACATTTGAGATGTCTTTCGGGTTTTTGTGTATTGAGTTTTGCTTATCTTTGATTTTGAGGATTCTAGTTTCGTGTCTATGACTCTTAATTTTGTTGGCAAAGAGTTTAGATGGTTTGTCCATGCAGTTGTGGAAATTGCTTTTGATAGTGTGGATGTATTTGTCATATTCAGATGTTAGCAGATTCCTGCAGTTGAAGGATTTCTGTGTGAGTTTTATCATTAGGGGACATTTCTAGTTGGATCTCTAAGTTTGGATTTTTTTAATAATGTTTTCAGAATTTTTAATATTGTCGTGTTTTAGTCTAGAGTTGAGTTGAATTAGGTGGCCTCTTATTACCGCTTTATGAGCGGCCCAGAGGGTTGGAATTGCGATGTTTTCTAAATCGTTCTCCTGAAAATAAAGGTTTATAGAATTTTGTATTGCTTCTCTATATTGTGGGTGGTGGAATAGGTAAGAGTTTGCGCGCCAGAGCTTTTTTACAGAGTGGGTGGGGCCATGGGTGACTTAGAAAATGATCGGCGAGTGGTCAGACCACGACCTGGAAAGGATATTAACAGAATTAATGTTTTGAAGTGTACGGATATCAGTTAAGAGTAGGTGAATTCGGGCAAATGATTTATAGGTATCAGAGTAGTGGGTGTACTCAATTGAGAAAGAATTAATGCAGCGAAAGGCGTCAACAATTTCCTCTCTATTTAACCAGGGATCCAGTGAAGTGTTTAAATTCCTAGATTTGTTGGAAGAATCCAAGGAAGGGTTAGGTACTGCATTAAAGTCTCCGTATATGAGTAACTGTTAGTGTTGAGCGAGCACTAAAATGCTCGGGTGCTCGAAGCTCGGGCCGAGCTCGCCGTTATACTCGGGTGCTCGACCCGAGCAACGAGCCCAATGTTAGTCTATGGGAGACCCGAGCATTTTTGCGGCCGCACCCCCGGCAGTCTTTAGAAAGCCTAACAAGTGCCCAAAATGATAGTGACAGTGCTCAAAAGACATGGGGACAGCATGGGGATCGCCACAGGAAGCATTTATGACCCCCAGGTCACTGCTGTCAACAACGTGGTCAGAGGTATTAAGCCACTTTTAAGGGCTCACAATAAAACGTTCAAAAACGAAACTGAAACTGCTTTCCTGTGAAATATGTTAAGGAAGTTCCTTTACAGGGTAAAGACTTGTGTATAAGGTAAAATAAATAACCCCCAAAAAATACTCCTCCACACCTTGGGCTATGTTCACAAGTAGCATTTTTTATGCGTTTTTGCACTTTTGTATTGCTTTCAACCATGACAAATGCATTCACCGGGAAATGTCATTTTAACGTTTTACAACCTTATCTGGCCATGTGCTGTGTGACACATGCATACAGTGCTGAAAAGACATGGGAACAGCATGGGGAAGACCCCTGGAAGAATCTCTGACACCCAGGTCACTGCCTAAAAGTGTGCCCATCAGAAGTCATCCTTGCCGCATCAGAAGATGCAGACTTGCAACTATCCCCATGCAAGTCCTTGTCCCAGGGCAGTGTTCAATTGTACCTTCCCCATTCCTTGCAATGCAAGCGCAAATATGCAGCCAACCACCTACCCACACGCAGGCTGCAATACTATACTGCTAGCTTGCACTTGAAATGGGGCCTTTTAGTTTGGAGGAGGCCGAAGCTGGCCACTACCTCATGGCTGCTTCGGCAGCGAGGTATCCATACTCAGTCCCCAGCCGCCTGGCGGCCGGGTGTCCACACTCGGTCCCCAGCCGCCAGGGGGCGGCCGGGTGTCCATACTCGGTCCCCAGCCGCCCCGCGGCCGGGTGTCCACACACGGTCCCCAGCCGCCTGGGGGCGGCCGGGTGTCCATAAACGGTCCCCAGCCACCCCTATTTCTCCTGTCACCTTCACACACACTTTTCTTAGCCTGGCCTGCTTTAGGGCAGCATTGGACGTGCCCACTAGAGAACCAGACTTCTCCGGTGGGCCCTGGCTTCTCCATCAGGGGAGTTGAGAGTGCCAAGGTGAGGAGCATGATGATGATGATAGAAGTTGGCATCTGCTTTGTTTTCTTGGAATGCAAGCACATGTATGTAGTAGCGGCTAGGCCTGAGGTGGTCAGCATTTTGGCGCATATCCTACCTCCTCCGAGGATTGCTGGATGTTTTCCATCTACTATCCCAGTTCTATGACTCCCGTTAAAACAATGCTTCAGGTGATAAATGATGGATGAGGTGGTGGCAAAGGAGAAAGAGCAGGAGGAACAGGGACCATTCACATCAATATCAGGCCAGTCAACCACACATGTCTTGTAGGATATGTTTCTGTAACAAAAGGAGTGGTTTGGCTACACAGTTATAGGGCATACAGTGAGTGCAATGCCTACCAAACATTTCGATAAATGGATATGAATAGCGGTACCAGAGCGCCAATAACAGGGCAAAAATATTAAAACGACTGATTTATTAATATACACACAACGCGTTTCGGTGGACACAGCCACCTTCATCAGGTGTGACAAGCAGCAAACAATTGATCCTTATATACATTTGACTAGGTATACAATTACTTAAAAGGGGCGGGGCCAGATACAGAGTAATACCTCTATATTAACCCCTTGAGTTCATATATGCTCAATAGAGTAAAAAGGATTGTTATAAAATAATGCCTAATGAAGCATATAGGGTTCTTATAAAAAGGATTCGCTGTAAAAAAACAACAACTTGTGAATCCTATAATCTTAATACTTCATAGGATATATTGTCATCTACCACCCTATATTTTAGATTATATAAAAAAATAATAATAATTTTTACATACAACATAAAACAATGCATAAATATAAAGTATAAAATTACAATCAGTTTCTATCATTATAATTAGGAAAAGTAGACGAAGAAAGGAAAGAGAAAAAAAAAAAAAAAAAAAATTCCAAAAAAAAATCAATAAAAATTTCCCCCCCCCAAAAAAAAAAAAAAAAAAAAAAAAAAAATAATAATAAAAAAAAAATAATTTTTTTTTTTTTTTTTTTTTTTTTTAATTTTTTCTCCCTTCTCTCTCTCTCCTCCCTCCTCCCCTCCCTCTCTCCTTTCCCCTCTTCCCTCCTTCTCTCTCTCCTCCCCCCTCCTCCTCCATATAAAAGATATATATAATAAATTTGCTAAAATATGAAAACAATTATTTAAAAAGTTGTCTTCTCTATATTAAGGTTCAAACCTTCAGGAGACAAGGTTCCCATTTTGAAAATCCAATAATTTTCACGTGTAATGAGACGATTTAGTCTATCAGGGTGTGTATCAACTATATGATCAATGATAGTTAGTTTTAGGTTATTAGGATTTTTTTGATGTTCTTTTAAGAAATGATTAGAAACACTATGTAGGGGAAAGCCGTTTCTAATATTTTGGCGATGTTTATTTAATCTGGAGTGCATTTCCTGGATAGTGCGGCCAATGTATTGCAGGCCGCAGGTGCACTGGAGCAGATAGATCACATATGAGGACTGACATGTAAGTCTAAAGCGAATGGGATATATCTCTCCAGTGACCGCAGAGACGAATGTTTTGGCTCCGTTATCAATGGATTGACAGCATAAGCATTTAGGGACATTACATTTATAACATCCATTATTGCTAATAGGAACTGAATGGTTCGGTCTTCTACCAATTGTTGTATTGCTAGGGGCTATATAGTTTCCTAGATTTTTACTCCTCCGATATATGACATGAGGAAATTCCGGTAAATGACCAGTTAATATTGGATCATTACTTAAAATGAACCAGTATTTTTTTAATAAACTGGATAACACTTGCGTAGGTTTACCATAGGTAGTAATCAGATTTAAACTGAAATCGCTGTATGGCTCTTGGCTGGTATTCTTGGATTTGTTGATACACAGGTTCTGTGATAGGGATCTAGTTTTGGAGAAAGCATCCTCTAATAATTTCCGGGGGTATCCCTTAGCTCTAAAACGTTTTTGTAAAACCTTAGATTCCAGAAAAAAATCCGAATCATGTGTACAATTTTTTCTGACACGCCAATATTGACCGTATGGAATATTTCTAATCCAGCTGGGTAGATGGCCACTGTCAAATTCAAGATAGCTATTTACATCCACTTCCTTAAAGTGGGTAGATGTGGATATTTTACCCGAATTGTCTATATTTATCTGAAGGTCAAGATATTGAATATTACTCTCAGATATGGTAGAGGTAAAGGAAAGACCCCAGTCGTTAGAGTTTAATTCATCAATAAATTTGGCAGCCTCCACAGTATTTCCCCTCCATATAATAAACAGATCGTCTATAAAGCGGCGGTACATAACGATGGATTTATCGGCGCCGAGGGATTGCGCGATGTGGATAGACTCGAATGCCCCCATATATAGATTTGCATAACTGGGGGCAAACCTCGTCCCCATCGCGCAGCCCCTCAGCTGCCGATACATCACCCCCTCAAAAGAAAATACATTGTTCTCAAGAATGAAAGTTATACCCCTCAATAAAAAGTTTTTTTGAGGATCTTGTAAGTTAGGGTCCTCATCTAGGAATTTTTTAATTGCCTGTAAACCCAATACATGTGTGATATTGGAATAAAGAGAGCTTATATCGAGTGTAATAAGAAGACAGCCTGGAAGAGGGGGTAATTCTCTCAATAGTCTAATTAAATGTGTGGAATCCTTTAAATGAGAATCTAGGGATAAAACGTACTTCTGTAAAAAAAGATCAATATAGTGGGATAAGTTGGATGTGATAGAATTAATACCAGAAATAATAGGACGTCCAGGGGGATTAAATTTATCTTTATGAATTTTGGGTAAAAAATAAAAATAAGGGACTTTGAATTTTTTAATGTCTAAAAAGGATTTTTCTTTTTTATTGAGGAAGCCAGCTGTAGAGGCCCCTGCTACAAGTCCTTTGTACTCCAAAAAAATGGTTACAGATGGGTCTGCTTCTAATTTCACGTAGTAGTTTGAGTCGTCTAAGATTCTGAGGCCCTCCTTGATGTACCAGCCTCTGTTCATTATCACAGTCCCCCCTCCCTTATCTGCTCTCTTTATAATTATTTCTTTATTATCCTGAAGGGTTTTTAATGCACATTTCTCCTGGTAGCTCAAGTTATTCACTTTTTTAGAAATTGGGGGGAATGTCCTAAGGTCCCTCAAAATTAATTGTTGGAAAGTTTCAAGGTGTGAACCTTTGTGATGTAATGGATAAAAATTATTTTTCCCCTTCACATTTACATGAGTGAAAGGGTCCAGTAATGGGGGGCCTGGTATATTAGATTCTTGAATGGAGGGGGATACTGTTGAGCATGAACTAATAGGATGTGATTTTCTCTTATCTTCCAATAGAAAATGTCTTTTTAGTGTCAATTTCCTTATAAATTCATTTAAATCACAGAACAAAGTGAAATTATTAAATGGGACAGCTGGACAGAAAGATAATCCTCGACCTAACAAGGATCGTTCAGCTTCAGATAGCACATAGCTAGAAATATTAAAAATGCCCCCACAACCGATAGGGGTTTCTATCTGCAGGGAATTTGTATTCTGGTTCATTGGCAAGATTTCATTTTCTTTATATTTGGATTGTGTCTCAATTTCGGCATTTGGACTATTTTTGTTATTGAGGCCTCGGGTTTTTCCACTCCCTCTACATCCCCTAAATTTCTTTTTCGTTTTGGACAACGTCCGGGGACCACGTGAAAAAAATGTGTAATTTTCGTTTTATTAGTTTGAGATGCAACTGCATTCTGTGTTTGAGGATTTATCAAGATACTATTTTCATTCAAAATCGGAGATAATTCCAAGGATGTCATTCTGTTTATAGGGGGTTTTATGTGGTTTATACCATTTGTTTTATCAGAAGGTCTCCCTTGATTAAAAATATTCAGTGTATCCGCTATCGGGATCTGACCAGATGACTCCCCAGCAATAGGAATCTGTATTGCACTAGAAAGCTCTGAGATATTAGATCCACTATGGGATATCTCCTGTGTGTTAATATGTAATGTGAAGTTCAGTTCATCAATATCTGCTACTTGTGTGGAAATAGTAGACGGATTAGCAATAAATTCTACATCTGCTGCTTGTGTGGATAAAATAGGTGGATCAGTAATCAGTATGGAGGGAGGAGTAATTTCCATACACATTCCCTCTATTATAAGGTCATTATTTTTTTCCAAATTAGAATTAAATGCAGTATTTTTCTTGTAATTATTGTTAATGGATAACTTCTTTTTATGAGTCTCATATATTGCTTGTTGTTTTTTATTCTTAAAAAACTGTTTTTGAAAACTATTCACTTGTTTTGTATGGTTATCAGGATCATTGCTTAGAATAGGGGATGATGGATTATCCCTAGTTGTTCTCTGCATAGAGATGATGGGAACAGGTGAAATTTGAAGTGGTGATTGGATTTTTTCTTTTTTAGAGTCTTTTATATCTCTTTCATATTTTTTGGCTTTTTTATTTATTAAATCATTTTCAAACTTAGCCAGTCTTAGTTTTACCTCATTATCTGTGGCAAAATATTCCGCAGATGAAGAAAAGAACTCCAAATCCCCTTTAATTTTAGCTATTGTTTCTAAAGCATGCATAGCCAGAGTATTCCTTTTATCAATCAACAATCTGATCAGTGTTGTTGAGCAATCAGAAATACACCTGTCCCATCTTTCAGTAAAAACAATATCCTGAGGAAAGGATGAGTTGAGATTCATTCTCAATCCCTTGGGTATTATGTTATCCTTAATGTAATGTTCTAAAAACATCGTGTCTACGTGATTAGTTATTTCTATTTTGCTATTATTTTCTAAGTTCAAAAACAGTCCACGTAACCTTTTTTGATCTGTATCATTCAGCATAGTTGGATTAGTATATATGCATCTGTCGCCATCTTTAGAGTCTTTACTAAGGGCTGTAATGATCAGAGATAATCTAAATTACAACTTCATAAGGTTAGTAGCCATCCTCACACCCCTCTAACAATTGCAATACTGAGTCACCCATTGCGCCTTGTTCTCTCCTCTCTTTACATACCAAACATTTCGAGGCACTCCAATTCCCCTTGGAAATGACATGGAGGTCAGAGTGCCTTAACTAAACCGTTATTTCCATTTATAGCAACTGGGTCTCCTGTACACTGTTGGCCTAAGCAGTGAATGGAAGGCTTTCCAAAAATTAAGAGGAACTGCAATGCCCCTTGAAACTGATGTGGATTACAGCGTACTCAAAACCTTCTATCCATTATTGGGGAGTGGGTCTCCCTTAGTTTTCGCCTATGCATTGAAAAGCAAAAGCTGACTAAAATTAGAAGGAAATGCAATGCCCGTTGGAAGAGTCGTGGAGGTTAGAGGTAATTAAAAACAACATTTCAATGCCCCTTGGAAGGGCTGTGGAGTTCAGAGTGGCTTAAGAAGACGCATTTAATGCCCCTTTGAAGAGACATGGAGGTCCCAGTAGCTTAACAAGACGGTTTTAATGCCCCTCGGAAGAGACGTGGAGGTCCAAGTAGCTTAACAAGACGGTTTGAATGCACCTTGGAAGAGACGTGGAGGTCACAGTAGCTTAACAAGACGGTTTTAATACCCCTTGGAAAAGTGGTGGAGATCGCAGTAGCTTAACAAGATGGTTTTAATGCCCCTTTGAAAAAAGGTGGAGGTCACAGTAGCTTACCAAGGCAGTTTTAATGCCGTTTGGAAAAGTGGTGGAGGTCGCAGTAGCTTAACAAGATGGATTGAATGTGTCTCGGAAGAGACGTGGAAGTCCCAGTAGCTTAACAAGATGGTTTTAATGCCCCTCAAAAGGGGCGTGGAGGTCACAGTAGCTTAACAAGATGGTTTTAATGCCCCTCGGAAAAGTGGTGGAGGTTGCAGTAGCTTAACAATATGGTTTTAATGCCCCTTCCAAGAGCCATGCAGTACAGCATATTACAAACATTATTCCCATTATTGGGGAGTGGGTCTCCCATAGTCTTTGCTTATGCCTTCCAAGCAAAAGCTGCCAAAAATTAGGACGGAGGAACTTGCAATGCCCCTTATAAGAGCCATGCAGTACAGCATATGACAAACATTATTCCCATTATTGGGGAGTGGGTCTCCCATAGTCTTTTCTTATGCCTTCCAAGCAAAAGCTGCCAAAAATTAGGAGTAAATACAATGCCCGTTCGATGAGTCGTGGAGGTTAGAGTTAATTAAAAACAACATTACAATGCCCCTTGGAAGAACTGTGGAGTTCAGAGTGGTTTAACAAGACACTCTTATTGCCCCTCAGAAGAGACATGGAGGTCCCAGTAGCTTAACAAGATGGTTTTAATGCCCCTTGGAAAAGTGGTGGAGGTCACAGTAGCTTAAAAAGATGGCTTTAATGCCCCACGGAAGAGACGTGGAGGTCCCAGTAGCTTAACAAGACGGTTTTAATGCCCCTCGGAAAAGTGGTGGACATCACAGTAGCTTAACAAGATGGTTTTAATGCCCCTTGGAAAAGTGGTGGACGTCACAGTATCTTAACAAGATGGTTTGAATGCCCCTGGGAAGAGACGTGAAGGTCCCAGTAGCTTAACAAGATGGTTTTAATGCCGCTTGGAAAGGTGGTGGAGGTCACAGTAGCTTAACAAGACGGTTTTAATGCCCCTTGGAAGAGACGTGGAGGTCGCAGTTGCTTAACAAGACAGTTTTAATGCCCCTCGGAATAGTGGTGGAGGTCGCAGTAGCTTAACAAGACGGTTTGAATGCCCCTTGGAAAAGTGGTGGAGGTCGCAGTAGCTTAACAAGATGGTTTGAATGCCCCTTGGAATAGACGTGGAGGTCCCAGTAGCTTAACAAGATGGTTTTAATGCCCCTCAAAAGAGACGTGGAGGTCACAGTAGCTTAGCAAGACGGTTTTAATGCCCCTCGGAAACGTGGGGGAGGTCGCAGTAGCTTAACAAGACGGTTTTAATGCCCCTTTAAAAAGTGGTGGAGGTCACAGTAGCTTAACAAGACGGTTTTAATGCCCCTTGGAAAAGTGGTGGAGGTTACAGTAGCTTAACAAGATGGTTTTAAAGACCCTTGGAAAAGTGGTGGAGGTCACAGTAGCTTAACAAGACGGTTTTAATGCCCCTTACAAGAGCCATACAGTACAGCATCTTAAATTTATTATTCCCATTATTAGGGAGTGGGTCTCCCACAGTCTTTGCTTATGCCTTCCAAGCAAAAGCTGACAAAAATAAGGACGGAGGAACTTTCAATAATGGCAACACGGACCACAGTCACCCTGGTGGTATAGTGGTGGTGGAGGCTGAGGATAAGGAGAAGAACATAAAACAGCCGAAATGAGGAAGCTTATACCCATGTGTGGGTGTGAAGCGGTGCATGTGAATACACCTCCCGAAATAACACAGTGGATTTGACATTATGTTACTCTGCTTTCATTTGGTGGTGATGAGAAGTCTGGCCCAATCCAGCCCTTGTTCATTTTGATAAGGGTCAGCTTGTCAGCATTGTCAGTTGACAGGCGAGTGCGCTTATCAGTTATAATTCCCCCAGCGGCACTAAAAACACGCTCGGATAACACGCTAGCGGCAGGGCAGGCCAGGACCTCCAAGGCGTACAGAGCGAGTTCATTCCAAGTGTCCAGCTTGGATACCCAATAATTAAAAGGCACAGAGGAATCACGGAGGATGCTGGTATGGTCGGCAAGGTACTCCCTCACCATCTTTTGAAACTTTCCACTCCTTGTGAGAGTACCCCGCGCCTCAGAGTTTGTCCGAAGGGAGGGTCTGAGAAAACTGTCCCAGAATGTTGACAGTGTTCCCCTGCCTCTGCTGGATTGGAGTTGCCTCTTTCTCGCATGTACGCCTTGGTTGGTCATCGAACTTTGAACTCTGCCGCTAGCGTGTTCAGATGGGAATTTTTTTAACAGATCTGCAGCAAGGGCCTTCTGGTACTGCCCCATTTTTGTAGACCTCTCCACCTCAGGAATAAGAGAGTGAAAGTTCTCCTTGTAGCGGGGGTCTAAAAGTGTCACCAACCAGTAATAACTGTCACCCAACATTTTGACAATGCGAGGTTCACGCTTAAGGCAGCGTAACATAAAGTCAGCCATGCGTGCCAGACTGGTAACGGGCAAGATTTCCGTGTCCTCACCAAGATAATGACTGACCATGCTTTCCTCCTCCTCCTCCTCCCCCCTGTCCTCAGGCCACCCACGCTGAACCGACGGTATGACAGTTGTACAGGTACTACCGTCTACAGCGCATGATACAAGCTCCTGTTCTTCCTCCTCCTTCTCCTCCTCTTCCTCTCCCTCATTGTCCCCCAATGCATGTTGGGATGAGATGAGGCTGGGCTGTGTGTAATCGACCGCTATGGCTTCTTAATCCATCTCATCATACTCTGGCTGTAATGCCTCCTCTTTAATTCTCTGCAGAGAGCGTTGCAAAAGACAGACAAGTGGAATGCTGATGCTAATGATGGCGTCATTGCCACTCATCATCTTGATGTACTCCTCAAAGTTTGTCAAGATGGTACAAATGTCAGACATCCAGGTCCACTCATGAGGTCTTATGTGTGGAGTCTGACCTGAATATCGACGGCCTTGTTGCAGCTGGTACTCCACAACTGCTCTCTTCTGCTCACAAATCCTTTGCAACATGTGGAGGGTAGAGTTCCAACATGTGGGGACATCACACACCAGTGGGTGTGACGGAAGACAACACAGCAAGGGCGGTAGAAACTGTAGTCGACTTGCGAAAATGAGCTGACAGGCGGCGTACTTTGACGAGCAGATCTGGCAACTCGGGGTATGATTTAAGAAACCGCTGAACCACGAGGTTAAGCACATGAGCCAGGCATGGTACGTGTGTGATCTCGCCTCGCCTCAGAACCGCCACCAGGTTATGGCCATTGTCACACATGCCCATGCCTGGATGTAGGTTCAGCGGTGTCAGCCACAGATCTGCCTGCTCTTTCACAGCTGTCCACAACTCACAAGCAGTGTGAGGTTTCTCACCTAAGCTTATGAGTTTCAGCACAGCCTGTTGCTGCTTGGTGGAGGCAGTACTGCAGTGCTTCCAGCTTGTAACTGATGTGGTGATATCTGAGATGGAGGCTGAACATGAGGAAGAGGAGGAGGATGATGCACAGGAGCTGTACACTGTGGGGGCAACTCTGACTGACATAGGGCCCGCAATCCTCGGTGTGGGGAGGATGTGTTCCGTCCCAAGGTCCGACTGGGTCCCGGCTTCCACTATGTTTACCCAGTGTGCCGTTAGGGAGATGTACTGTCCCTGGCCACAAGCCCTTGTCCACGTGTCCGTTGTCAGGTGGACTCTCACAGTAACTGCATTTTTGAGGGCACGGCAGATGTTTTGGGACATGTGCTTGTGTAGTGCGGGGATGGCACACCGGGCAAAATAGTGTCAACTGGGGACCGAGTACCGAGGGACGGCCACCGCCATAAGGTTGCTGAAGGATTCTGTCTCCACCAGCCTAAAAGGCAGCATTTCCAATGCAAGCAGTCGTGAAATGTGCGAATTTAGGACTGTGGCCTGTGGGGAGCTAGCTGCGAATTTCTGCTTTCGTTCAAAGTTCTGGGATATAGACAATTGACCGCTGCAGTGGGACGTGGACCTGGATGTTGATGCTGTTTCTTGAGAAACTGCCATAACAAGTGAAGACTGAGAGGAGGGGGCATCTTTGCATGCAGTATGGACAGGGGATTGCCTTGCACACACAACAGGGGGTTCTATTGCATGCACAACAGCGGAAGAAGCAGTGGTGACACCCGCTGACACTGGTCGTGGACCGTGGGGTTCGCCCCACAAAGTCGGGTGCTTTGCTGCCATGTGCCTGATCATGCTGGTGGTGGTCAGGCTGGTAGTTTTGTCACCCCTGCTGATGCTGGAATGGCAGGTGGTACAAATGGCCTTTTTGGGGTTATCAGCAGAGTCTTTAAAAATATTCCAGACTCTGGAAGACCTACAGGTTGTACTGGCAACGTCCCTTGTGTTGGAGTCACGGGGAACTGTTGCCTGCCTTTTGTGTGCGGCCACCACACTGCTTCTTCCTGCCTGTTGGGGTACTCTGCCTCCCTCACCCTGTGTGCTGCTGGCCTCTCTCTGCATGTCCTCCTGCCACGTTGGCTCAGTTACTAGATCATCCACCACCTCCTCCTCTTCCACTAGCGCACCAAGATCCTCCTCCTCACTTCCTGGCAATTGTGTCTCGTCTTCGTCCACCTCTTGTGACAAATTGCCAGCGTCGACTTCCTGTGGCTGTGTCTGTTCAAATATTTGGGTATCGCTACATGGGATCTCCTCTTCCACCACTTCAAGCGGAGAAGGCGAGGGGCACAAATCTGAAAATGGACCAGTGAACAGCTCTTCAGAGTGTCCAAGTGTGGGATCAGTTTCTGTCTGACGACACTCGGCATGGTGGGAGGAAGGAGCATCAGGGTGAGGAGGAGTATGCGGTCGAGACTCATGGCTACTAAGAGTTGACCGTGTGGAAGACAGACTGGAGGTGGTGGTGCCCAGGTAACTGGAAGTATTATCTGCTATCCAATTAATAACCTGTTCACACTGATCAGTTCCCAATACTGGTGTTGTTCTGTGCTTCCCTAGTAATTCAGTCAAGAAGTGGGAGCGAGAAGATGTGGCTGTTGGTTGTGGCACATTTTCACCTTGGCCACGGCCCCGTCCTCTGAACGCACCATCACCAGAACGTCCAGTTCCATGTCCCTTGCCACGCGCCTTGCCTATTGTAAAGGAAGTAAAATAGCTTACACTCGCACTATCAATGGAAAAAGGGTAATAGAAAGTAGATTAGAACCGTGGAAGAGGAAATCCACAGTTCTATTTCTTTGGCCTACACCCGACTCTTTTAAACAATCTGAAAAATCAGGGAGACACTATTATTTTTTTTTTTATGACAAAAAATGCCAAAAGCAGGATAATAGAGATTTTTTACAGTGGAACAGCAAAACCACAGTTATAATTTACTGGTGTATACCAGACTTTTTTAAATATATATATTTGCGACTGAACAGTGAGCGACACACTCAAACTGTTTTTTTAAGATACAAAATGGCCCAAAAGTGGATAATACAGAGGTTTGAACTGGGGAACTGCAAAACCACACTTCTGTTTCTCTGGCCTACACCAGACTATTTTCAACAGATATATTTGTGTCTGAAAAATCAGGGAGACACTATTAGTTTTTTTTTTACGGCAAAAAATGCCAAAAGCAGGATAATACAGATTTTTTACCGTGGAACAGCAAAAGCACAGTTATAATTTACTGGTGTATACCAACTTTTTTAAATATATATATTTGCGGCTGAACAGTGAGCGACACACTCAAACAGTTTTTTTTTAATCACAAATGGCCCAAAAGTGGATAATACAGAGGTTTGAACCGTGGAACTGCAAAACCACACTTCTGTTTCTCTGGCCTACACCAGACTATTTTCAACAGATATATTTGTGTCTGAAAAATCAGGGAGACACTATTAGCTTTTTTTTTACGGCAAAAAATGGCAAAAGCAGGATAATAGAGATTTTTTACCGTGGAACAGCGAAACCACAATTATAATTCACTGGTGTATACCAGACTTTTTTAAAAATATATATTTGCGGCTGAACAGTGAGCGACACACTCAAACTGATTTTTTTTTAGATACAAATGGCCCAAAAGTGGCTAATACAGAGGTTTGAACCGTGGAACTGCAAAACCACACTTCTGTTTCTCTGGCCTACACCAGACTATTTTCAGCAGATATATTTGTCTCTGAAAAATCAGGGAGACACTATTAGGTTGTTTTTTACGGCAAAAAATGCCAAAAGCAGGATAATAGAGATTTTTTACCGTGGAACATCAAAACCACAGTTATAATTTACTGGTGTATACCATTTTTTTTAAAAATATATATTTGCGGCTGAACAGTGAGCGACACACTCAAACTGATTTTTTTTTAGATACAAATGGCCCAAAAGTGGATAATACAAAGGTTTGAACCGTGGAACTGCAAAACCACACTTCTGTTTCTCTAGCCTACACCAGACTATATTCAACAGATATATTTGTGTCTGAAAAATCAGAGACACACTTTTTTTTTTTTTTTTTTGGGTGGGACACCAAAAGGTTAATAAGATGGGTATTTGTACAGTGTCAAGGAGCAAAAAAAATGAGGATTTAGATGAAAAAAAAGGATTTTTCCTGGCCCCCGAGACCTGGAGCTAAGTCCAGCAATTTCAGCAACAGGAACACACAGGACTGTAATGCAGCGTTTGCTGGTATCTTCTATACAGCCTGCCTGCCTGTCTGCCTGATATCTGGGATGGATATTTGTCCTGAGAAGGACTGTTTGTTTGATCTGGCAGCCTTTACAGACCCTACACTAACTATTTTGCAGTATATATCTCTCCCTAAAACAGCAGCGCTGTCCCTACACTGTCTGATCCCAGCCGTCTGTGTCCAAGATGGCGGCGCCCGGTTTTAAATACTCGAGGTGACGCTGTGCGGCCAGCCAATCAATGTAATGCCCACAACCAACATGGCTGCGGCATTACAGTGACTGGCTGGCATTCCCTGCATGTTCATTGGCTCTGTAAAGAGCGCCAAACATGCATGGCGGAGACCCGAGCTCCCGCCCGAGTAACCCGGAAATGCTTGGTGCTCACCGAACATCCCAAGTAGCGTGATGCTCGGGCGAGTACCGAGCAGTGTCGAGCATGTTCGCTCAACACTAGAGATGAGCGGTGTTCAACTAGAACTGTTCGCCAATCTCAAATTTGAGCTGTTTTGGGCGGTGTTCGAGTCATTCAACAAACGCGAACGATTTGCAAAAAATTTCGCTGTTTGAGGTTATGTTCGATAACTGTTCGGGCACCAAAAGCGTGTCCTGCATGTCTGGCGCTATTTAGAGCACCAATCATGCAGGGGTTGTCTGCCACTCACTGTAATGCCACAGCCATGGTGGTTGTGGCATTACAATGATTGCCCAAATCGATGGGAAAAGTGCTCACAGTAAAACATGAAAAGCCGGCAATTCAGCAGCGGCATACACCGGTACCCGACAATTTAGAACAGAAAGAATAGAGCATCACACATAGATTAGATAGATAGAAACATGTCAATCACATATATAAGAAGTACAGTGACAGTGTTGGTTACTGTACTTGTCATTTAGTGTTAAAGGATTTATTAAAAAAAATAATAGTGTTTTCATGCACCGTCTCTTTAAAAAAGCCGGCCGGCAATTCAGCATCGGTACCCAACAATTTAGAATAGAAAGAATAGAGCATCACACATAGATTAGATACATAGAAACATGTCAGTCACATATATAAGAAGTACAGTGATAGTGTTAATTACTGTACTTGTCATTTAGTGTTAAAATAAAGGATTTATTAAAAAAAAAATTGGTGTGGGGTTCCCCGTAATTTTAGTCTCTAGCGGAGGTTAAGCAGATGGCTGGGGCAGATGTTGAAGCCTGGGAAGGGGGTAATACCCACTGAGCTTCCCTGGCTACTAATATCAGCCCCCAGCTGAATACCTAACCTTTACTAGCTACTAAAATGGGGACCCCCAAATAAATGACGTGGAGTCCCCCCTATTTTAAAAGCTAGCAAAGGCTAGGCAGACAGCTGGGGGATGATATTAATAGTCCAGGAAGGGTGCCATGAATATTGGCCCCCTCCCAGGCTAGAAACACTAGCCGTCAGCCGCCCCAGAAATGGTGCATCCATAGGATGCGCCAAATCTGGCACTTAGCCTCGCTCTTTCCACTGCCCTGTAGCGGTGGCAGTGGGGTAAGAGGGCTGGGGTTGATGTCAGCTTATAATGCCAGCTGACATCAAGTCCAGGTTAGTAATGGAGAGGCTTCTATAAGACACCCCCATTACTAACCCCATAGTCAAAGTAAAAAGAACCCCACAAACACCCAGAATAAAGTCCTTTAATTGAAATAAACATACAATTCTTTATTGTTCTAAATTAAATCATAATTACCATCACGCCCATTCTAGCTGAAGCCAATGTGTTCTGCAATAAAAGTAAAATAATAAGCCAACATCATCCTTACCTTTCCATGGTTACCACGACGGCTCCAGCTCTGCTACATTCACATGACAGGCTGGATCGCAGCCGAAAGCTGCCATCCAGCTTGCGATGCCGCAGACGCTGAGAAGCGCAGGCATGCTTGCGCTCCTCAGTGTCTGGCTGTGATGGCATAAAGATGAGCCGAGGTCATGTCCAATGAACTCAGCTCTTCTCATGTACGTCACTGACAGCATGGGAGAATTCTCCTGTGCTTTCAGTGAGCGTGAGAGAATTCTCCTGCTGAAGCGCTGAGAGCAGGAGAATTTTCCCACGCTGTCAGTGACGTGCATAAGGTGAGCTCATGTCCAATGAACTCAGCTCACCTCATGCACGTCACTGACAGCGTGGGAGAATTCTCCTGCGCTCAGCGCTTGAGCAGGAGAATTCTCCCACGCTGGGATGGCATTGAGATGACAGGCGGGATCGCAGCTGAACGCTGCCATCCAGCTTGTCATCCTTCAGAGACACTGCAGAGCGCAAGAATGCAAGAGAATTCTCCTGCGCTTGCAGTGATCATGGGAGAATTCTCCTACTGAAGTGCTGAGTGCAGGAGAATTTTCCCACGCTGTCAGTGACGTGCATGAGGTGAGCTGAGTTCATTGGACATGACCTCGGCTCATCTTCATGCCGTCACAGCCAGACACTGCAGAGCGCAAGCATGCCTGCGTTTCTCAGTGTCTGCGGCATGGCAAGCTGGATGACAACTTTCGGCTGCGATCCAGCCTGTCATGTCAATGTAGCAGAGCTGGAGCAGCCATCCTGGGAACCATGGAAAGGTAAGGATGAGGTCGCTTTATTATTTTACTTTTATTGCAGAAGACATTGGCTTCAGCTGGAATGGGCGTGATGGTAAGTATGATTTAATTTAGAACATTAAAAAATTGTGTGTTTATTTCAATTAAAGGACTTTATTCTGGGTGTTGTGTTTTTTTAAATACTTTACTAGAAATTCATGGCGGTCATGTCTAATATTGGCATGACCCCATGAATTTCGGGCTTAGGGCCAGCTAATAATGCCAAGCTGGCCCCAACCCCTTTATTACCCAGTGAGCCACCCCACCAGGGCCCTGGATGAGTTGGGTACAGCGCCAGAAGATGGCGCTTCTAAGATCGCGCCATTTTCTGGGGTGGCTGCGGACTGCAATTTGCAGCGGGGGGGGGGGTGGCCTAGAAATCTTGGGCCTCCCTGCGCTGCGGATTCCAACCCCCAGCTGCCTAGTTGTACCTGGCTGGACACAAAAGTAGTGCGAAGCCCCACGTGCGAAGCTTCCCTATATTGTGGTGTCTGGCCAGGTACAAATAGTCATCTGGTGGTTGGGGGCAGCCCGTTCCTGGATGCTGTACCTGGCTGGCATACAAAAATATGGCGAAGCCCACGTCAAAATTTTTGGGAAAAAATAATTTAAAAATATTTAAAAACATTGAGATGACAGGCTGGATCGCAGCTGGGCGCTGCCATCCAACATGCCATTCTTCTTAGACACTGCAGAGCACAGTCATTCTTGCGCTCTGCAGTGTCTCTGAAGGATGACAAGCTGAATGGCAGCGTTCAGCTGCGATCCAGCCTGTCATCTCAATGCCATCCCAGCGTGGGAGAATTCCCCTGCTCAAGCGCTGAGCGCAGGAGAATTCTCCCACGCTGTCAGTGATGTGCATGAGGTGAGATGAGTTCATTGGACATGAGCTCACCTCATGCACGTCACTGACAGCGTGGGAAAATTCTCCTGCGCTCAGCGCTTCAGCAGGAGAATTCTCTCACGCTCACTGAAAGCGCAGGAGAATTCTCCCACGCTGTCAGTGACATGCATGAGGTGAGCTGAGTTCATTGGACATGACCTCGGCTCATCTTTATGCCGTCACACCAAGACAATGAGGAGCGCAAGCATTCCTGCACTTCTCAGTGTCTGCGGCATGGCAAGCTGGATGGCAGCTTTCGGCTGCGATCCAGCCTGTCATGTGAATGTAGCAGAGCTGGAGCCGTCGTGGGAACCATGGAAAGGCAAGGATGATGTTAGTTTATTATTTTACTTTTATTGCAGAAGACATTGGCTTCAGCTGGAATTGGCGTGATGGTAAGTATGGTTTAATTTAGAACAATAAAGAATTGTGTGTTTATTTCAATTAAATGACTTTATTCTGGGTGTTTGTGTTTTTTTTTTAACTTTGACTATGGGATTAGTAATGGGGGTGTCTTATAGAAGCCTCTCTACTACTAACCTGGGCTTGATCTCAGCTGGCATTATAAGCTGACATCAACCCCAGCCCTATTACCCTACTGCGACCGCTACAGGGCAGTGGGAAGAGCGAGGCTAAGTGCCAGAATTGGCGCATCCTATGGATGCGCCATTTCTGGGGTGGCTGACGGCTGGTGTTTCTAGCCTGGGAGAGGGCCAATATTCATGGCACCCTTCCTGGGCTATTAATGTCAGCCCCCAGCTGTTTGCCTAGCCTTTGCTAGCTATTAAAATAGGGGGGACCCCATGTCATTTTTTTGGGGCCCCCCATTTTAATAGCTAGTAAAGGCTAGGTATTCAGCTGGGAGCTGATATTAGTAGCCTGGGAAGCTCCGTGGGTTTTACCCCCTTCCCAGGCTTCAAACATCTGCCCCAGCCATCTGCTTAACCTCCTCTAGAGACTAAAATTACGGGGAACCCCACACCAATTTTTTTTTTTTAATAAATCCTTTATTTTAACACTAAATGACAAGTACAGTAATCAACACTACCACTGTACTTCTTATATATACAGTACAGACCAAAAGTTTGGACACACCTTCTCATTTTAAGATTTTTCTGTATTTTCATAACTATGAAAATTGTACATTCACACTGAAGGCATCAAAACTATGAATTAACACATGTGGAATTATATACTTAACAACAAAGTGTGAAACAACTGAAAATATGTCTTATATTCTAGGTTCTTCAAAGTAGCCACCTTTTGCTTTGATGACTGCTTTGCACACTCTTGGCATTCTCTTGATGAGCTTCAAGAGGTAGTCACCGGAAATGGTCTTCCAGCAATCTTGAAGGAGTTCCCGGAGATGCTTAGCACTTGTTGGCCCTTTTGCCTTCACTCTGCGGTCCAGCTCACCCCAAACCATCTCGATTGGATTCAGGTCTAGTGACTGTGGAGGCCAGGTCATCTAGCGTAGCACCCATCACTCTCCTTCTTGGTCAAATAGCCCTTACACAGCCTGGAGGTGTGTTTGGGGTCATTGTCCTGTTGAAAAATAAATGATGGTCCAACTAAACGCAAACCGGATGGAATAGCATGCCGCTGCATGATACTGTGGTAGCCATGCTCGTTCAGTATGCCTTAAATTTTGAATAAATCCCCAACAGTGTCACCAGCAAAGCACCCCCACACCATCACACCTCCTCCTCCATGCTTCTCGGTGGGAACCAGGCATGTAGAGTCCAACCGTTCACCTTTTTTGCATCGCACAAAGACACGGTGGTTGGAACCAAAGATCTCAAATTTGGACTCATCAGACCAAAGCACAGATTTCCACTTTTCCAATGTCCATTCCTTGTGTTCTTTAGCCCAAACAAGTCTCTTCTGCTTGCTGTCTGTCCTTAGCAGTGGTTTCCTAGCTGCTATTTTACCATGAAGGCCTGCTACACAAAGTCTCCTCTTAACAGTTGTTGTAGAGATGTATCTGCTGCTAGAACTCTGTGTGGCATTGACCTGGTCTCTAATCTGAGCTGCTGTTAACCTGCGATTTCTGAGGCTGGTGACTCGGATAAACTTATCCTCAGAAGCAGAGGTGACTCTTGGTCTTTCTTTCCTTGGGCGGTCCTCATGTAAGCCAGTTTCTTTGTAGCGCTTGATGGTTTTTGCAACTGCACTTGGGGACACTTTCAAAGTTTGCCCAATTTTTCGGACTGACTGACCTTCATTTCTTAAAGCAATGATGGCCACTCGTTTTTCTTTACTTAGCTGCTTTTTTCTTGCCATAATACAAATTCTAACAGTCTATTAAGTAGGACTATCAGCTGTGTATCCACCTAACTTCTGCACAACACAACTGATGGTCTCAACCTCATTTATAAGGCAAGAAATCCCACTTATTAAATCTGACAGGGCACACCTGTGAAGTGAAAACCATTTCCGGTGACTACCTCTTGAAGCTCATCAAGAGAATGCCAAGAGTGTGCAAAGCAGTCATCAAAGCAAAAGGTGGCTACTTTGAAGAACCTAGAATATAAGACATATTTTTAGTTGTTTCACACTTTTTTGTTAAGCATATAATTCCACATGTGTTAATTCATAGTTTTGATGCCTTCAGTGTGAATGTACAATTTTCAAAGTCATGAAAATACAGAAAAATCTTTAAATGAAAAGGTGTGTCCAAACTTTTGGTCTGTACTGTATGTGACTGACATGTTTCTATGTATCTAATCTATGTGTGATGCTCTATTCTTTCTATTCTAAATTGTTGGGTACCGATGCTGAATTGCCGGCCGGCTTTTTTAAAGAGACGGTGCATCAACACTGTCACTGTACTTCTTATACATGTGACTGACATGTTTCTATCTATCTAATCTATGTGTGATGCTCTATTCTTTCTGTTCTAAATTGTCGAGTACCGGTGTATGCCGCTTCTGAATTGCTGGCTGGCTTTTTTAAAGAGAGCATCTTCTGAGCAGTTTGTGTGCTTTTGGACACCTTTGAAGGTGTTTTCTATGTGTTTTCTATGTGTTTCTATGTGTTTTTGTTTCCCTGCCATTGGTTTTAACGGTGTTCAACGGTGTTTGACGGTGTTCTAAGGTGTTCGACGAATAGTTCCACGAACCTCCCCGGTGTTCGACGAACCTAACCGAACCCGAACACTATGGGGGTGGCTCAACACTACTCAACACTAGTAACTGTCCTTTTTGTGATTCATGTATAATTTTGATTGGTCTTTTTAGGAAAGTAATTTGTCCCTTGTTAGGGGCATACACGTTGACTAGGGTGTAGCATGTATCATTTATTTTGCAGATGAGAATTAGAAAGCGGCCATCTTCATCTTTAATTAAGTTGATTTTTTCAAATTTAGCAGTGTCTTTGACAATGATAGCTACCCCTGGCCTTTTCATTTTATTGGAAGATAAAAAAATATTTGGGTAGTTTTTGTTCATGAATTTAGGTGGATTATCAATTGAAAACTTAGTTTCCTGTATGCCTGCAATGTCAATATTTAATTATGTAAGTTTTTTCCATATTAGGAATCGTTTCTGGGGTGAATTTAGACCTTTAACATTGTAGGATAAGAATTTGTTAGCCATAGTCTGAGTCAGATGCTTGGGTAGCAATGTGGAAATTTTGGTAAGATAGAGTGCATAGGGGCATAGGGGTAACATTTTGAGATAGTAATTCTGTGACTTCCATTTTCAAGAGGGGTTACCGGTAAATGAATGGTGAATGAACAACCGGGTTCAGAGGCACCCGTAAATTTTAAGGGACTCGTAGGTCACTAAAGAGCTGGTAGAGAGGAAGAGTCAAAGCAAATGTAAAACTTCCGAGGAGACTAAAGTTTTAGCCTTTGTGCCTAGGCTGGACCTTAGTTAGAGAGAAATGGGTTAAGTGCTTAGGTGTGATATGAAGCTTCATGTATTGGATATATGGAGATCCTTAAGAGTTTTTAATCCCGCTGCTGTCTCGACAATTGTACTCATCTTTTGTTTAAAGGAGAAGATGACATTAGTGGTTGGTCGTCCCCATCTGTAAGGAATTTTTTTCTCTTGGAGGATATCAGTGATCGGTTTCACTGACTTGCGTCTAGTCATAGTCTCTTTTGATATGTCTGTGAAGACTTTAATTTTCTCGAATGGAGAGGGCAATGTTTTATTGATCCTTAAGAAGTTGGTGATCTGGTCCCTCGTCTGATAAAATGAAAATTTTACTATGACATCTCGAGGGATATCATTGGGTAGATGGGATGGCTTGGGTAGTCTACAGTGGTGGCCAAAAGTATTGGCACCCCTGCAATTCTGTCAGATAATACTCAGTTTCTTCCTGAAAATGATTGCAATCACAAATTCTTTGGTATTATTATCTTCATTTAATTTACTTGCAAGGAAAAAACACAAAAGAGAATGAAACAAAAATCAAATCTTTGATCATTTCACACAAAACTCCAAAAATCGGCCGGACAAAAGTATTGGCACCCTCAGCCTAATACTTGGTTGCACAACCTTTAGCCAAAATAACTGCGAACAACCGCTTCCGGTAACCATCAATGAGTTTCTTACAATGCTCTGCTGGAATTGTAGACCATTCTTCTTTGGCAGACTGCTCCACGTCCCTGATATTTGAAGGGTGCCTTCTCCAAACTGCCATTTTGAGATCTCTCCACAGGTGTTCTATGGGATTCAGGTCTGGACTCATTGCTGGCCACCTTAGAAGTCTCCAGTGCTTTCTCGCAAACCATTTTATAGTGCTTTTGGAAGTGTGTTTTGGGTCATTGTCCTGCTGGAAGACCCATGACCTCTGAGGGAGACCCAGCTTTCTCACACTGTGCCCTACATTATGCTGCAAAATTTGTTGGTAGTCTTCAGACTTCATAATGCCATGCACACGGTCAAGCTGTCCTGTGCCAGAGGCAGCAAAGCAACCCCAAAACATCAGGGAACCTCTGCCATGTTTGACTGTATGGACCGTGTTCTTTTCTTTGAATGCCTCTTTTTTTTCCTGTACACTCTATGTTGATGCTTTTTCCCAAAAAGCTCTACTTTTGTCTCATCTGACCAGAGAACATTCTTCCAAAACGTTTTAGGCTTTCTCAGGTAAGTTTTGGCAAACTCCAGCCTGGCTTTTTTATGTCTCGGGGTAAGAAATGGGGTCTTCCTGGGTATCCTACCATACAGTCCCTTTTCATTCAGATGCCGACAGATAGTACGGGTTGACACTGTTGTACCCTCGGACTGCAGGGCAGCTTGAACTTGTTTGGATGTTAGTCGAGGTTCTTTATCCACCATCCGCACAATCTTGCATTGAAATCTCTCGTCAATTTTTCTTTTCCGTCCACATCTAGGGAGGTTAGCCACAGTGCCATGGGCTTTAAACTTCTTGGAAGACACAGGAACATTCAGGTCTTTGGAGATGGACTTGTAGCCTTGAGATTGCTCATGCTTCCTCACAATTTGGTTTCTCAAGTCCTCAGACAGTTCTTTGGTCTTCTTTCTTTTCTCCATGCTCAATGTGGTACACACAAGGACACAGGGCAGAGGTTGAGTCAACTTTAATCCATGTTAACTGGCTGCAAGTGTGATTTAGTTATTGCCAACACCTGTTAGGTGCCACAGGTAAGTTACAGGTGCTGTTAATTACACGAATTAGAGAAGCATCACATGATTTTTCAAACAGTGCCAATATTTTTGTCCACCCCCTTTTTAGGTTTGGTGTGGAATTGTATCCAATTTGGCTTTAGGACAATTCTTTTTGTGTTTTTTCATTGAAGACAAATTAAATGAAGATAATAATACCAAAGAATTTGTGATTGCAATCATTTTCAGGAAGAAACTGAGTATTATCTGACAGAATTGGAGGGGTGCCAATACTTTTGGCCACCACTGTATGTGCTCTTTCTAATGAATATTGGATATCCGATAAGGTGGGAATTATTGTTTTAATCAGGTCTTTCATGAAGGACATGAGTTCGGGGTTTTTGACCTTTTCCGGAATTCCTCTAAATATGAGGTTGTTGCGGCGGTCTCGATCCTCTCTATCCGCTAGTTTATCTTTCAGAAACTTTATGTAAAGGAATTTTAAATATATCATAGACATACATTTGTACCATGTGGCTCAACCAGCATTAGAAAATGTTAGCTAGAGCATGTATTAGCTGTGCTGCAGTTGGTGTTCCAAACTGAAGAATTTAAAGACAATTTTGATCAATGCATTGCATATTTTCAAGGGCCAAGAAATTTGCTGTTCCTAAATACATTTTCCTATGTTTTTTATTTATTCTTTCGAATCCTGTGTTTTTTTTATGTAGCTGGATATTTCCCGGCGTTAGATGGTTGATTCTAACTTTTAAGCTGTGTAGTGATTCTCTATTCCCAAAATACTCTGACATTTTGAAAAAAAAGTTGTGCTTTGAACTGTTTCGATCAAGTAACTATAGCCAGAGGAGTTAATTAAAACCTATAGAGAGACATATATTGATTAATTAGATCACAATTTTGACACGTGTTGCAATTTCTCATAAGGTTAGTTCAGACCAGTGTGCTCTCTACCAGAAACAAGTACTCAAGGGTTCAAGTTTTACACATCACTGTCACAAACAAACAATATCAAATCAATATTGAGCCAAAGACACAGCGAAAAGTTTACAGGCAAAACAAAAAATGTGAAAAACTTAAATCACCTGTTAAGCCATAAACCTGAACCAAACATAAAATATGTTTTTTATAATAAAAAAATAAAGTTTAATGTTTGTATATACTGTATAAAATAAATCACTGAAATCCTTTAATTGAAAGTGTCAAATAGATGTTTTTTAGTAATTTGAATCAGATGCCAAAAAACATTTATTTTGCGATTTTAAATCTTTCAATAATATTTTTGCATGATTATGGGAGCAGCCATGTTGTCTGAGACAAAGATTTTCTTTACAACAGCCACATGGACCTATCTAAACTATTAATATGGGCAAACAGGTTAAAGAATGTGATACCTGTATGTCTCATATCAGATGTCCTCTTGTTGAATGAAATATATGGAAATGACTCACTTTTATGGGAGAATTTCCAAGATATTTTCATGAAATCAAGATGATTTATCAACAACAAGGCATCTAATATGAGGCATACAGGTAACACTCTAATCAGCAGTCTATAACCTGCATGTTCATATTAATAGTTTAGATAGCTCAAATGTGGTGACAGATTCTCTTTAAAATAGGAAAAAAGTCTACTTTGGACTTTACGCCAAATTCATGAATTGCATGAGTTTTGATAAATTTTGTGCCAAAAATAGCAACTAATGCCACAAGACAAAAAAGTGTTTTTCTGTTACATTCTGTGTAAATTGTACTGAACAAAAATTGTGAAATTTTTCATCAGATTGCATAGAGATGGGGTTATTCTCCTTTAGAAGCTATAATACTTGCAAAAACAATCCATACATAAGTAATAAAAAAATAAATATTAATGCAAAAGAAACATAATAATTAATTTTAAGAATATTTGTGCAAATATTATACTATAATGTTGTAAGAGTAGCTCTGACACCAACTTAGATGTTTCTGAGATTCAGACAGGGGACAGCGAGAAGAAAGAAAGGCATGTGATTTCCAACAGTCTCCAAGGAGTTCTAGTGGATTGTTCATATACAGTAACGACTAGTGATGAGCGAGCACTAAAATGCTTGGGTATTCGTTGCTCGGGTCGAGCACATTGGAATACTCGGGTGCTCGGTCCGAGCAACGAGCCCATTGTAAGTCTATGGGAAACTCAAGCATTTTTCCAGCGCTCCCCCCCCCCCCGGCTGTTTGCAGAGGGCCTAAAAATTGCCCCAATCGATGAGAACAGTGCTCAAATGACATGGGAACAGCATGAGGAAGACCCCTGGAAGCATCTCTAACTCCCAGGTCACTGCTGTCTACAATGTTGTCAGAGTATTACGTCACTTTTACGGACGCACAAAAAAACATACAAAAATGAAATCACAATGGATTTTCCTGGGAAAAATGTTAAGGAACATACTTGCCAGGGTAATGACTTGTATATAAGGCAAAATAAATATACAAAAACAAAAATGCTCCTCCACACCTTGGGCTATGTTCACACGTAGCATTTTTGAAGCGTTTTTGCACTTTTACATTGCTTTCAATGGTGAAAAATACATTCACCGGTAAATGTCATTTTAACATTTTACAACCTTATCTGGCCATATGGTGTATCAGACATGATCAGACACATTCTGTTTCATTTATGAAGCAGTGACTCTGAAAGTCACAAAGCCTATTTTATAGGGCCAACAGGCGGCCCTTACTATTCTTAAAAGGCTAGCAGTCGGCCCTCACTATTGTTAGAGAGCCATCAGCCGGCTATGCTTTGTTGTTCCCATTATTAATGATTGGGTCTCCTATACTGTTATTGCATATGCAGAAACTGCAAGGGCTGCCAAAAATTTGGATGCACCCCAATACCCCTTTGAAGAGACATAGAGGAGGGCCTCAGTAAAAAAAAATGTTCCCATTATAAAGGAGTGGGTCTCCTATAGTGGTAATGCCCATGCAGTGATTGCAAGGGCTGCCAAAATTTGGGAAAAACCCCAATAACAATTTAGAGACACATAGAGGTGGGCCTCAGTAACGAGTACGACATGTTCCCATTAGAAAGGAGCGGGTATGCTATACAGTTATAGGATATGCAGTGAGTACAACGGCTGCCAAAATTTAGGAAAAACCCCAATAACAATTTAAAGACACATAGAGGTGGGCCTCAGTAACAACAGGTTCCCATTAGAAAGGAGCAGGTCTCCTATACTGTTGTTGCGTATGCAGTGACTGCAATGTCTGTCAAAAATTTGGAAGCACTTCAATGGCCCTTGCAAAAGACGTATAGGAGTGCCTCCTGAAAAAAATGTTCTCATTATTAGGAAGTGGGTCTCCCATACTGTTTGCCTATGCAGTGAATGCAACGGCTGCCAAAAATTTGGAGGCACTCCAATGCCCATTGCAAGAAACATAGATATGGTGATATGGTAGATATGGTGGTGATATGGTGGTGGAGGATGAGGATGAGGAGAAGGAGGAGGACAAGAGCAAATAGACAAAATCAGGAAGCATATACCCATGTCTGGGTGTGCATGGGAACAGAGTTAGGCCTCTCAAAAAAAAAGACACTGTATTTGAGTTTGTTACGCTGCTATCATTCGGTGGTGTTGAGAAGTCTGGCCCAATCCAGCCCTTGTTCATTTCTATAAGAGTCAGCCTGTAAGCATTTTCAGTTGACAGGCGGATGTGCCTATTGGTTATAATTCCACCAGCGGCACTCAAAACCCTCTCTGACAAAACGGTAGCGGCAGGACAGGCCAGGACCTACAAGGCGTAGAGAGCCAGTTCATTCCACATGTCCAGCTTGGATACCCAATAAATATAAAGCACAGAGAAATCACGGAGGACGTTGGTATGGTTGGCAAAGTACTCTTTCAGCATCTTCCTAAACTTTTCCCTCCTTGTGAGAGTACCCCGCGCCTCAGGGCCTGTGCGGTGGGAGGGCCTGAGAAAACTGTCCCAGAATTTTGACAGTGTTCCCCTGCCTCTGCTGGATTGAATTTGTGTCTCTCTTGCCTATACTCCTTGGTTGTCCAACGAACTGTGACTTCTACCGCCAGCGTTTTCAGAACGGAATTTTTTAATAATTCCACAACAAGGGCCTTCTGGTGCAGCCCCATTTTATTAGGCCTGTCTGCCATGGGAATAAGAGATTGAAATCTTGCCTAGTACCATGGGTCTAAAAGAGTCACTAAGCAGTAATGACTGTCAACCAAAATTTGAACAAAGCGAGGGTCACGGGAAAGGCAGCGTAACATAAACTCAGCCATGCGTGCCAGACTGCTAATAGGCAAGACTTCCGTGTCCTCACCAAGACTGACCATGCTCTCCTTCTCATCCTCCTCCTCTCTGTCATCAGGCCATCTGCGCTGAACAGATGGTATGGCCAAAATATCGACCAATACCTCATGTAATATATTTATCTTATACATTATTTTTCATCTTTTTTCACATTTTCCATTTTTTGCAGGATGCGGCCAGGCCCTTCATCTGACCTGGGTGGTGCACGTATATAGTGCCGGGCAGCCCACTCAATTTAAAATTATGGGCATCATTAATAGGCTGTAAGACAGACACAGTGCACCACACCTATCTGTGTGACTGGCGTCCTATATAAGCTGCATTTGTGTGCAATATTAATACAACACAGCCACTCACATATCTGCCAATTCATGGAGGGGGTAGCTGTCGCATCAGTATTTCGCACCTGTGCGGCCCCTGCCTTTATCATGGGGTGTGCTGCGTCCTGCTTGTGCTTTGGTAATCTGACCTGGCGTTGGTAAGGCTGTTTTTTCCTGTGATGTTCACTACAAATGGCTGGATTTGAATTGCAGTTATATGTGATTTTAGATAGCGGGCCTGTAGTTTACTAATACTACTCTTCGCAGCGACCTCGTGTGAATAGCTTCACTGACACACTGCAAAAAAATGTAAATGGAGGCCAGAAATGGCTGAATTTGGACCACAGTTATATGTTATACTAGATATTGAACCCGTCCTACGCCCGGGTGGCGAGCATTTTTATTGGTATATGGTCTCCCATGCTGGTATGTGCTGCCTCCCTCCTGGTAATTCTACTGCCCCCATCCTGTCCCCACCATCCTATCCTGGTATGCATGACACCCCTCATCCCAATCCTGGTATGCATGGCACCCCTCATCCCTATCCTATAATGCATGGCACCCCTCAACCCTATCCTGGTATGCATGGCACAATTCACCCCCAATCCTGGTATGCATGCCACCCCTCACCCCCAGTCCTGGTATGCATGGCTCCCTCATCCCCAATCCTGGTATGCATGGCACCCCTCATCCCTAACCTGTAATGCATGGCACCCCTCATCGCTATCCTGGTATTCATGGCACAATTCATCCCAATCCTGGTATGCATGGCTCCCTCATCCCCAATCCTGGTATGCATGGGTCCCTCATCCCCAATCCTGGTATGCATGGCACTCCTCATCCCTAATTCTGGTATACATGGCTTCCTCATCCCCAATCCTTGTATGCATTGCTCCCTCATCCCCAATCCTGGTATGCATGGCACCCCTCATTCCAAATCTGGTATACAATGCACCCCTCATCCCCAATCCTGGCATGCATGGCTCCCTCTGTTATGATCTGAAACATGTACTAAGGAAAGATAGGGGAAAGCTGTCCCTACAGTAAGACTAAGCTGAATCCCTACGATGTAGCGGGCTGCCTGTTCCTAGTGAACAGACCCGCCTTAGTCCTCGGCTAGTCTGAACGAAGACCTATAGATTTAAGGGAGGGATCCCTAAAAGAACTAAGGACTGGGACAAAAATGGGACACCTCCTAAACAGAAGTTGTTGCAGAACACAAAATCACAAACTGACAAAAAGTACTAGAGGTCCCAGAGGACCAAGCGAACTTGACAGAGAAAGGCACAGAAGCACCAAGCTAGAGAAACAGTAAAATACTGAAGTCCAGCACAGCCAGAAGGGCGGAGCTGGAATATAAAGGCAGATGGTCACATGACCGCATACCACGAGATAGAAAAAACAAACAGGAAGGTTCTAACAGTACCCCTTCTTTTATGAGGATCCTCCGGATCCTCCAGGCCCAGGCCTATCCGGAAACCTCCTGTGGAAAGCTTTAACAAGCCTAGGAGCAGAGACATCATCCGTCCTTACCCAGGAGTTGTTTTCAGGAATGAAACCCTTCCAGGAGACAAGATACTGTAATCTCCCTCTATGCCATCTAGAATTCAAGATACGAGAAATTTCATATTCGTCGTCTTCCACCACAGGAGGAACTGCGACATTGGCGTCCCTATCAGATACGTCAGCCTTTTTCAACAAGGAAACATGAAACACAGGATTAATCTTCCAGGAAGTAGGGACATCCAACCTAACAGCAGACCGGTTAACAACCTGAAGCACCTTAAATGGACCCACAAACTTAGGACCCAGTTTTTTAGAGGGAATCCTCAACCCCAGGTTTTTTGAGGACAACCAAACCATGTCACCCAAAGTAAACAAAACCTCTTTACGTTTCCTGTCAAAATACTTCTTGGACTTCTTGTTAGCCTCTTTAAGGTTACAACGTACATTAGTCCAAACTCTCTCCAAATCACTGGAAAAATTCTCCTCCTCCGGCACCGCCGACCCCAATTTGGAGAACGAACCAAAAGACGGATGTTTCCCAGTACAACAAAAAGATGGAGAACACCCAGCAGAGGAGGATGCATGATTGTTAAGAGCAAATTGTGCAAGAGGCAGAAACTCAGACTACACCTCTTGATTGTCCGCCACAAAACAAGGCAAAAACTGTTCAACATCCTGGTTCTTTCTTTCAGTCTGTCCATTCGACTCGGGATGATAACCAGATGAAAATAACAAATGGACTCCCAACCTGTCACAAAAAGCACGCCAAAAGCGAGCCACAAACTGAGGTCCTCTATCAGAAACAATATCCATGGGAACGCCATGGAGCTTGACAATCTCCTTAACAAACGCCTTAGCGAGTGTCTTGGCGCAGGGCAACTTAATGAATGGAACCAAATGACACATCTTACTAAAACGGTCCACGACCACCCAGATGACAGTAAAACCCTTTGACACAGGAAGATCAGTAATAAAATCCATAGTGAGATGCGTCCAAGGCGCATTAGGAACCTCCAGAGGGCAAAGCAACCCCGCACCAGCAGTATGTGAAGCCTTTGACCTAGCACACACAGTACACTGACGCACCCACTTCATGAATTCCTTCTGCCATCCAGGCCACCAAAAACTGCGACTGATAAGTCTCTTAGTCTCCGAAACTCCTGGATAACCTGCCAACCGAGACTCATGACACTCCACAAACAAACCTCTCCTAAAGGCTCTAGGCATGACCAACCGCCCATGGGTAATGTTAGATGGAGCATCATCTTGAGCATTCAGAATCCCATTCTCCAAAACGGAGTCCAAAGCCGCCACTACAACTCCTTTCTGTAAAATGCTCTCCTCCTCCTCGGCACCGACCGTAGGAGAGAAGCTGCGAGATAAAGCATCGGCTTTAACATTCTTAGTACCAGGGATATAGGTAACAGAAAAATGAAACCGAGAAAAAAAAAGTGCCCACCTAGCTTGATGGGCATTCAAGCACTTGGCAGCATCAAGATAGATCAAATTCTTATGATCTGTGAAAACCTGAATAGGAAATCTAGCGCCTTCCAAAAAATGACACCAATGTTCAAATGCGAGTTTAATAGCCAGCAACTCCTGATTTCCAACATCATAATTCAGTTCGGTTTCTGAACATTTTTTTTCGAAAAGAAGGCACAAGCATGTACTCCACCCTTGTTCTCCTGAGACAAAACTGCTCCGACCCCCACCGATGAAGCATCGACCTCGACCAAAAAAGGCTTGGTCTCATCAGGCTGCATAAGGATAGGGGCAGAACTGAACCTCTCTTTGAGATGCTCAAATGCTTCAATGGCCTCAGTAGTCCACTGGGCCGTATTCGCACCTTTCCTGGTGAGATCGGTTGGAGGTTTAACAATTACAGAAAAATTCTTAATGAATTTCCTGTAATAATTGGCAAAACCCAAAAATCTCTGTATAGATTTCAAACCAATAGGCCTAGGCCATTCCTGCACAGCCTGAACCTTCACAGGGTCCATCTCAAAGCCCTCACTGGAGACAATGTAGCCCAAAAAATTTATTTTCTGCACCGCGAACTCACATTTCTCCAGCTTAGCAAAGAGTGAATTATCACTCAATAACTGCAAAACTTCATGTATACTCTACCAATGGGACTCTAGATCTGGTGAATAAATCAAAATGTCACCCAAATACACAACCACATTCTTACCAATCAAAGGTCTCAGGATGTAATTAATAAGGTTCTGAAAAAATGCAGGTGCATTGGTAAGACCAAAAGGCATCACCAGATTCTCAAAATGACCTACCGGAGTGTTAAACACAGTTTTCCATTCATCTACCCTCCTTCACTCGTAACAAATTGTATGCCCCCCCGGAGATCAATTTTGGAGAACCACTTGGTTCCCACTAACTGGTTAAAGAAGTCAGGAATGAACGGCAATAGGTAGGAATTGCGTACGGCAATCTTATTAATTTCACGAAAATCCAGACATGGACGTAAACCGCCGTCCTTTTTTTAACAACGAAGAATCCAACTGCCACAGGTGACTTAGAAGGCCTAATGTGACCAGCAGCCAGGCTAGTCTCTATGTACTCCTCCAAGGCCTTTCTTTCAGGGATAGTCAGATTAAACAAGCGACTTTTGGGAAGAGTAGCACCCGGAACAAACTCAATGGGGCAATTATAATCCCTATGAGGAGGTAAAACTTGCGACTCCTCCTCCGAAAAGACCCTCCAAAAATCTTGAATAAGTACCGGTAATTCCCCTTTTTCCACAGCCGCAATGCGACCATTACAACATTTATCATAGCACTTCGGACTCCAAGACTTAATCACATTAGTAGACCAGTCCAATAAAGGATTGTGCAGTCTTAACCAAGGCAATCCTAGAACAACTGGAGAGGGCAAATTATCCAAAACAACCAAGTCCAAATTTTCTTGGTGAACTCTATTGATAATGAGGGGAAATGCAGCAGTCTTGTGAGTAATATATTTCAAAGGAGTGTTATCAATTGCAACCACAGAAATAGGTGATGACAAAGGTTTGGATTTCAATTTAAGATTTTCCAAAAACCCTTTGTCAATCACATTAAGTGTTGATCCACAATCCACAAATACCTGAAATTCAATCAAATCTCCCTGCAGAGTAGTACTCCCAGAAAGAAACTCTCCTGCAGAGCGAAAACAAGCTATACGGGCGTAACTGACCTTTTTTTTTTCTTTACTTAAACGACGCTCACAATACTTAATCAAATGGTCAGCTTTACCACAATAAAGACACAATCCCTCGGCGAATCTCCGGTCTCTTTCCTGAGAGTGGAGTGACATCGCCCCAACCTCCATCGGTTCCCCGCCGTCAGAGCAGATTTTCTGGGGACTAGGACCTGACATTACAGGAGTCTTTACCTCATTGAGCCTGCACCTCAGTCTCCTGTCTATACAAACAGCTAAGTGCATAGCTTCCTGCAGAGTCTCAGGTGCAGGGAATGCAATTAGCAAATCCTTAACCCTTTCACTCAGACCCTCAAGAAATAAACATCTCAGCGCCGGATCATTCCACTTAACTTCTGAAGCCCATCTCCTGAAGTGTGTGCAATAATTTTCAACATCATCTGACCCCTGATTCAAACGTCTAAGTTCTGATTCAGCAGATGAGATTTGATCAGGATCGTCATATAATAGTCCCATAGCAGAAAAAAATTCTTCAACAGACCTTAAACACGGATCATTAGGCTGGAGAGAAAAGGCCCACCCCTGTGGTTCATTGCGCAAAAGTGACATAATAAGACCAATGCGCTGTGATTCATTCTCAGAGGATCTTGGTCTCAAATGAAAATATAACAAACAAGCATTTTTAAAGGAAAAAAAATCTTGCTGTTTATCATAAAATCATCAGGCAGTCCTACCTTGGGTTCGACAAAATGCGTTCCAGGACAGCTACTCACGTGTTGCTGAAGCTCGGCCACCTCCAGAGACAATCCCTGCAGGCGTTGAGCCAAATCCTGGAGGAAACCATTCTGATCTCCGAATTTCTTTCCTGTTAGTGTTTTGGGCAGGACTTACTGTTATGATCTGCAACATGTACTAAGGAAAGATAGGGGAAAGCTGTCCCTACAGTAAGACTAAGCTGAATCCCTACGATGTAGCGGGCTGCCTGTTCCTAGTGAACAGACCCGCCTTAGTCCTCGGCTAGTCTGAACGAAGACCTATAGATTTAAGGGAGGGATCCCTAAAAGAACTAAGGACTGGGACAAAAATGGGACACCTCCTAAACAGAAGTTGTTGCAGAACACAAAAAGATGAACTGACAAAAAGTACTAGAGGTCCCAGAGGACCAAGCGAACTTGACAAAGAAAGGCACAGAAGCACCAGGCTAGAGAAACAGTAAAAAACTGAAGTCCAGCAAAGCCAGAAGGGCGGAGCTAGAATATAAAGGCAGATGGTCACGTGACCGCAAACCACACGATAGAAAAAACAAACAGGAAGGTTCTAACACCCTCACCCCCATCGTGGTATGCATGGCACTCCTCATCCCTAGCCTGGCATGCATGGCACTCCTCATCCCTATCCTGGAATGCATGGGCACCTCATCCCCAATCCTGGTATACATTGTACCCTTCATCCCTATCCTGGTATACATGGTACCACTCATCCCTATCCTGGTATGCATGGCCCCTCATTCAAATCCTGGTATGCATGCCCCCCCCCACATCCCTATCCTGGTATGCGTGGCCCCTCAGCTGAATCCTTGTATGCATGCCCCCCCCCACATCCCTATCCTGGTATGCATGGCCCCCTCATCCCCAATTCTGGTATGCATGGCTCCCTCATCCCCAATCCTGGTATGCATGGCTCCCTCATCCCCGATCCTGGTATGCATGGCACCCCTCATCCCCAATCCTGGTATGTATGGCACCCCTCATCCCCAATCCTGGTACGTATGGCAACCCTCATCCCCAATCCTGGTATGCATGGCACCCCTCATCCCCAATCCTGGTATGTATGGCACCCCTCATCCCCAATCCTGGTACGTATGGCACCCCTCATCCCCAATCCTGGTATGCATGGCAACCCTAATCCCCAATCCTGGTATGCATGGCACCCCTCATCCTCAATTCTGGTATGCATGGCACCCATCATTCCAAATCTGTTAAACATTGCAACCCCTAATCCCAATCCTGGTATGCATGGCCCCCTCATCCCAAATTTGGTATATATGGCACCCCTCATCCCACTCCTGGTATGTATGGGACCCCTCATCCCCCAATCCTGGTATGTATGGTACCCAATCCCTCATCCTGGTATGCATGGCACCACTCATCCCCCAATCCTGGCATGCATGGCACCCCATCCCTCATCCTGGTATGTATGGTACCCCTCATCCCTATCCTGGTATGTATGGTACCTCTCATCCTGGAATGCATGGCACCCCATCCGTCATCCTGGTAGGTATGGTATCCCTCATCCTTATCCTGGTATGTATGGTACTCCTCATCCTGGTATGCATGGCACCCTATTCCTCATCATGGTAAGCATGGCACCCCTCATCCCTATTCTGGTATGTATGGCACCCCTCTTCCAACAATCCTGGTATGTATGGCCTCCTCATCCCCGAATCCTGGTATGCATGGAACCCCATCCCTCATCCTGGTATGCATGGTACCCTTCATCCCTACCCTGGTATATATGGCACCCATCATCCCCCAATCATAGTATGTATGGCCTCCTCATCATCTTCCAAGCCTGGTATGCATGGCACCCCATCCCTCATCCTGGTATGCATGGTAACCCTCATCCCTATTCTGGTATGTATAGTACCCCTCATCCTGGTATGCATGGCACCCCTCATCCCAATTCTGGTATGTATGGCCTCCTCATCCCTGAAACCTGGTATGCATGGCACCCAATCCATCATCCTGGTATGCATGTCACCCCTCATCCCTATATTGGTATGCATGGCACCCCATTTATTATCTTGGTATGCATGGCACCCCTCATTCCAATCCTGGTATGTATGATACCCCTCATCCCTATACTAGTACGTATGGTACCCCTCATCCTGGTATGCATGGTGTCAAGAAAGTCAGCCGCCATCTTAGGTATGATACGTCATACCTGAAGATATTCCCTATTGTCATTTCTAAAAATCCCTCACACAGCTCCTACCATGTCACATTTCTCCAGGCCCTGGTAAATAGAGCAATTCGCCCCACCTCTGGAGATCAGTCTCCAGGAACTTCTTTGATATGGTAAATAGATGGGCCAGCTTTTTTGTTTCCAAGCAGGACAGAGTCAGGGAGACCCTAGGGGGTAATTAACACCTTGATGTCACTTGAAACCAGAAGCAAACCATTTGTACAAGCATGCAAACCTCTCCATTGTCTCAATAAACCATGTGCTTTATTTGCGGAAAATGTCCACCAAAAGCTACAGATATACTATCAACTCATAACCACACAATACAAGTTAGGGAACCAGAATAAAATGTATCATGTGGGGAAGGTGCCAGCGGCCACAATCCTGGGACTTATAAATCCATGAGTTGCCTGGAAAGCTAGATATTTAGAAGAACCATATACAAGTAGAGATGAGCGTTGTTCTACTCGAACTGTTCGCCAATCTCAAATTCGAGCTGTTTTGGGCGGTGTTCGAGCCGGTCGGCGAACACGAACAATTTGAGAAAAATTCGGCTGTTCGAGGTTATGTTCGATAACTGTTCGTGCACCAAAATCATAACTGGATTTTTTCTCAGTAATGATGAAAATTAATGTTAATACGCAGTTTGAGTGTACAGCGGGGCGGGGGGAGGGGCAGGGGATGGATCTCTGCAGGAACAATGAAGATCTCCATTTTTTTTTCTCTTTCCCGCATTTGCAGTGGGGAGGTGCAATCTGTCAGCCTATCAGCAGCGCACACACGGAGCGAAGTGCTTTTTTTCACACAAGCAAGGGCATGTGTGATTGGCAGTGTATGTCACATGTCCTTGCCCTATAAGACCAAGCCATTTTCCCCGTCGCCACCATTTTCTCACTGCTGCAGCTGCGTGTTAGACGGCACCGCTGTTGCTGTGTGTGCTATACCTTGTTAATTTCAAGCCAATTTTCGCACAAATATACAGATAGCTTGGGAGTAGGGAATAGTTGTGATTGCAGTCCTTTTAAGGACTAGGTTACAGCATTTCCTACGACTTTTATCAGGGAGGTCTGTGCTCTTAAATAGATAGGTTGTGGGAGTAAAGACTAATTGTAATTGGAGTCCTTTTCAGGACTAGGTTACATGAGTTCCTATCAGTTTTTGCCAGGCAGGTCTGTGCCAGTGCTGTGCAAGTTTTTTTCACAGCATTTGGCTGAATCTAGCAAAGCTAATCCTTTTTGGCCTATTGCAGAGTGTGTTAGTCAGTGGAGTAGCCTATCTGTGTTGCAAGATATAACACCTGTGTATAGAATACCAATTTTTTTACTGCACCTAGTGAAGTAAAATCTTTTGGGCATAGCATCATTCTATTAGTCCATCTATACTGACCTCCATCAGGTTGCAAACTGAATATAATTTTTTTCTGCATCTAGCTCTGAAAAAATATTTGGGCTTCTAGCGGTGTGTGGGACTTGGTCTATTAGTCCATCTATACTGACCTCCATCAGGTTGCAAATTAAAAATAATTTTTTTCTGCATCTAGCTCTGAAAAAATATTTGGGCTTCTAGCAGTGTGTGGGACTTGGTCTATTAGTCCATCTATACTGACCTACATCAGGTTGCAAATTAAAAATAATTTTTTTCTGCATCTAGCTCTGAAAAAATATTTGGGCTTCTAGCAGTGTGTGGGACTTGGTCTATTAGTCCATCTATACTGACCTCCATCAGGTTGCAAATTAAAAATAATTTTTTTCTGCATCTAGCTCTGAAAAAATATTTGGGCTTCTAGCAGTGTGTGGGACTTGGTCTATTAGTCCATCTATACTGACCTCCATCAGGTTGCAAATTGAATAAAAAAAATTTCTGCATCTAGCTCTGAAAAAATATTTGGGCTTCTAGCGGTGTGTGGGACTTGGTCTATTAGACCATCTATACTGACCTCCATCAGGTTGCAAATTAAAAATATTTTTTTTCTGCATCTAGCTCTGAAAAAATATTTGGGCTTCTAGCAGTGTGTGGGACTTGGTCTATTAGTCCATCTATACTGACCTCCATCAGGTTGCAAATTAAAAATAATTTTTTTCTGCATCTAGCTCTGAAAAAATATTTGGGCTTCCAGCAGTGTGTGGGACTTGGTCTATTAGTCCATCTATAATGACCTACATCAGGTTGCAAATTAAAAATAATTTTTTTCTGCATCTAGCTCTGAAAAAATATTTGGGCTTCTAGCGGTGTGTGGGACTTGGTCTATTAGTCCATCTATACTGACCTCCATCAGGTTGCAAATTAAAAATAATTTTTTTCTGCATCTAGCTCTGAAAAAATATTTGGGCTTCTAGCAGTGTGTGGGACTTGGTCTATTAGTCCATCTATACTGACCTACATCAGGTTGCAAATTAAAAATAATTTTTTTCTGCATCTAGCTCTGAAAAAATATTTGGGCTTCTAGCAGTGTGTGGGACTTGGTCTATTAGTCCATCTATACTGACCTCCATCAGGTTGCAAATTAAAAATAATTTTTTTCTGCATCTAGCTCTGAAAAAATATTTGGGCTTCTAGCAGTGTGTGGGACTTGGTCTATTAGTCCATCTATACTGACCTCCATCAGGTTGCAAATTGAATAAAAAAATTTTCTGCATCTAGCTCTGAAAAAATATTTGGGCTTCTAGCGGTGTGTGGGACTTGGTCTATTAGTCCATCTATACTGACCTCCATCAGGTTGCAAATTAAAAATAATTTTTTTCTGCATCTAACCCAGCCAATAGTTTTGGCCTAATACCACAGTTTGGCCACTCAGCTCTGCTCGGTTACCATCCATTGTTTTTTTGTGCAAACAACTCCAGAGTTGTGAATTAGTTAACCACCAAAATGAGTGGAAAAAGGCCTGCTGCTGGTGGAAAGGGGAATAGGCGTGTTGGGAAGGGGAAAAAAGGTTGTGTCCGTGGGGTAGGTGCAGAAGAAAGACCATCTTCCAGCCAAACTAAAATGTCTACTTCTTTTAGCGGACAATGTGATAAGATCCCTTTCTTACGGCCACGCCAATCGCTACAAATTCCAGATGAGGCACAAAAACAGCAGGTGCTTCAACGGATATCAAGTGCTCCTTTAAGTGGGCTCTCCTCCACATCAACTTCAACATCACAAATACTCCAGTCCTCAAAGGTGTCACCCAAATCGCACTTGCTTCCTCACAGCTTTCAAATCTCCAGCTGCCCGTCTGAGTGTGAGGTAGAACAGATGGTTGAGTCTGCAGAGCTGTTTACTCATACTATAGCCTGGGAATCAGAGGTCGACTCCAGCGCTTCTGTGAATCCAGACGAGGAAATGATCTGCACTGATGCCCAGAATCTTTATGAGTCGGATCCAGGACCAGACGCAGAAGGTTCTGACCATAATGTAGACCCTCATTCCCAAACTGTAACTCCTGTTGGTGGAGAGAATGAGGAAGACGATGATAAGACTCAAATACCTGATTGGAGCGACAACTTTAGTTTTTTGTCAGGGCAGGAACAGGTTGGCTCTGAGGACGACGGGTGTGATAACGCACAGGGTGATGATGATGAGGTCGGAGATCCCACTTACTGTCAACCCACAGTCAGCCAAGAGATGAGGTCAGCAGAGGAGGTGGAGGAAGATGCTAGTGACGACGAGGTCAGGTTGCGCCTTCCTGGACAGAGACGTAGTACTGGAAGCACGTCAACAACTGCATCCTCAAACACAACTCTGCCTCTCACCACAAGTCGTGGTGGCTCTTCAGGTCGCATGGGTGCTAAGCCTTGCATAGCCTGGGCATTTTTTCAGATCGATAAAGATGACCCAACTCGTGTTATCTGTAACATTTGTCAGCAAAAGCTAAGTAGAGGCCAAAAAATACATAGTTTGAGTACTTCATGCATGAACCGGCACATGGACATGAAGCATAAGTTGCAGTGGGAAGCTCAGTGTGCTACAATGCGGCCTAGCCGGCCGGGCCAATCACCGTCTGCCATATCTTGTGCATCCGCGGCCTCTTCATCCTCTGTGACTGGGGGGACAGCAGTCACACCTGTTTTGGGGCGCAGACCTGCCACCTCTTTACCCGCAACAGCCAGCGTGATTGGCAGGTCATCATTTTCTTTGGAGGTGGTAACACCAGCTGGTGTTGAGCGCTGTCCGACATCGATAGCACCACCTTTGGATCAAGGCAACCTAACATGTCCGCCTGCATCTTCCTCACAGACCGGCAGTTTGCCGGGGACACCCTTATCAACCCCGTCTAAGCACAATAGCCAGCCCTCGGTCCCTCAGATGTAGACAAGTAAAAGACCATTTCCTCCTAGCCATGAGAAAGCTAAGAGGTTGAATTTCACCATCTGCAAGCTCTTGGCTACAGAAATGCTGCCTTTCCGCCTGGTGGACACAGAGGATTTTCGAGACCTTATGTCCGTCGCAGTGCCCCAGTACCAGATGCCCAGTCGGCACTACTTCTCAAAGAAAGGTGTGCCTGCGCTCCACCAGCATGTCGCACACAACATCACCGCTTCTTTGAGAAACTCTGTGTGTGACAGGGTGCATTTCACCACAGACACTTGGACGAGTAGGCATGGACAGGGGCGTTACATGTCGCTGACTGGGCACTGGGTAACTATGGTGACAGCAGGACAAGGGGCTGCTGTCCAAGTCTTGCCGTCCCCACGAGTTGTGCGTCAATCCTCTTTATGTCAAAGTTCCTCCACTGCTTCTGCCTCCTCAACCTCCTCTCGGTCTTCCACCTGCACCCAAAGCCTGTCTGGTCATGCCACAAGCTTTCTAACTGCGCAGAAGGGATCCTGCACACCTCCTTACTATGCTGGCAGTAGGGCTCAACGTCATCAGGCGGTTTTTACATTGAAATGTCTGGGAAATGTGAGTCACACAGCTGAGGAGTTGTGGTCAGCTCTGGAGAACCAATTTCATGAATGGTTGTCTCCACTGGACCTGAAACCAGGGAAGGCCGTGTGCGACAATGCTGCAAACCTGGGTGCGGCCCTTCGCCGGGGCAATGTCACACACGTGCCTTGTATGGCTCACGTGTTGAACCTGGTTGTCCAGCAATTTTTAGCCCACTATCCCAGACTAGATGGCCTTCTGCAGAGGGCACGGTCGCTGTGTGCTCACTTCCGCCGTTCGCATCCCGCAGCTCAGCGACTTACATCTCTACAGAAGTCGTTGGGCCTGCCACTTCACCGGCTAAAATGCGATGTGCCTACCCGGTGGAATTCAACTCTGCACATGTTGCAGCGACTGTGGCAGCACCGACAAGCCCTGGTGCAATACGTTCTGACGTATAGCCTGGGCCAACGAGATTCACAGGTGGGGCAAATCACGCTGGAGGAGTGGTCTCAGATCAGGGACCTATGCACCCTTCTGCACAGTTTTGAAATGGCGACGAAGATGTTTAGTGCTGACGATGCCATTATCAGCATGACTATTCCGGTGATTTACATGCTGGAGCACATGTTAAACAGAATTCGGAGTCAGGTGGTGGCACAAGAGGAGGTGGAGGAAGTAGAGGAGGAGGAGTTGTATGCGGAAGGGCTAACATCTGCAAGGTCCAGACGGTCGGCAGCACCAAGGCGGCAGGCATGTGAGGGTGGGGGAGATGGTTTTACCAGGGCGCATGGTAGCAGCCAAACTAGTGAGGAAGGTGCAGGAGCCCAGGAAGAAGTGGAGGACAAACTGATGGAAGACTCATCAGATGAGGGAGACCTTGATCACATTTCTGTTGTGCGAGGTTGGGGGGAGAGGATAGAGGAAGGAAGCATGATTGTTACCTCGCCACCAACACAACAGGGACTTGGTGCTCCTGGATGCGCAACACACATGAGTGCCTTCTTGCTGCACTACCTGCAACATGACCCTCGAATTGTGAGAATTAGAAATAATCCTGACTACTGGGTTGCCACACTGTTAGATCCCCGGTACAAAAGTAAATTTGCAGAAATTATTCCTGCCATAGAAAGGGATGCACGCATGCAGGAGTATCAGCAGAGACTGTTGCAGAATCTTACATGTGCTTTTCCACAAAATACCAGTGGTGCACGTAGTGAATCTCACAGTTCCAACTTGCCAACCGTGGGACCGTCAAGTGTTCAGCACTCAAACCGTAACAGAACCACAGTATCTGCTGGTAACATCAATTTTGCGGAATCATTTCACCACTTTTTTAGCCCATCCTTTGCAAGGCCACAGGAGACAAGAAGTCTGACACATAGTCAACGCCTAGAGACGATGGTACAGGAGTATCTCCAAGTAAACATTGAAGCCACGACTGTGTCACTGGACCCTTGCTCTTTTTGGGCTTCCAATCTGGATAAATGGCCGGAGCTAGCCACTTACGCCTTGGAGATCTTGTCATGCCCCGCAGCCAGCGTTCTGTCTGAACGTGTGTTCAGCGCTGCTGGTGGTGTGCTGACAGATAAGCGCACGCGGCTCTCCACTGATAATGTAGACAGACTCACGTTCATAAAGATGAACAAATCATGGATCCGAAACGACTTTTCTACCCCTGTGTCATCCTGGGGAGAGTAAAAGCTTGATGATTGGTTAAAATCACCCTACCAACCGTTTTAAGCTTTCAAATTACTAATCATGTTTATCTGTATCTTGACTGGAAAATAATTTGGGCTTTGTAGCAGTGTGCAGCACTGATCCTATTAGGCCATCTATACTAAAGCTTCACCAGATTTAAAATTAAAAATAATTTTTAGCTGCATCTAGCCCGGAAAATAATTTTGGGGCTCCGAGATGCGCAAGGCACATAAGTGCCTTCTTGCTGCACTACCTGCAGCATGACCCTCATATTGTCAGAATTCGAAGTAATCATGACTACTGGGTTGCCACACTCTTAGATCCCCCAAACTTTTCGATCAACCTTTTCATTTTAATAAAGACCAAAAAAATGGTCATTTTTGAAATTATAAGCATTAGCAGGTTGTTAGAAACTGAAATCAAACAGTTTTCAACTCAAAACTTTATTCTAGGTGATGTTACATTTTCACATAGGACCCCTTGTTCGAAAGGAGCTTCTGAACTCTCTCGTCCATTGAATTTGTCAGGTTTTGGATGGTTTCTGCTTCAATTGTTTTGCATGAGGACAGAATACCCTCCCAGAGCTGTTGCTTAGATGTGAACTGCCTCCCGCCATCATAGACACTCCTTTTAATGATGCTCCAAAGGTTCTGAATGGGGTAGAGGTCAGGGGAGCATGGGGGTCACACCATAAGTTTGTCCCCTTTTATGCCCATATCAGCCAGAGATGCAGATGTTTTATGTGCAGCATGAGATGGTGCATTATCATGCAGAAAAATGATCTTGCTGTGAAATACACGGTTCTTCTTCTTGAACCATGGCAGGAAGTGCTGTTTGAGAAAATCCACATACATTATGGAGTTCATCTTTAGCGCCTTCAGGGATCCTAAAGGGGCCGACAATCTCTCTCCCCATGATTCCAGCCCAAAACATTACTCCACCTCCTCCTTGTTGGCGCTGTAGCCGTGTTTGCGTGGGGTGTACATCAACCAGCCATCCTCCACTCCATCCATCTGGACCATCGAGCGCTGCACGGCACTCATCCGTGAACAAAACAGTTTTGAAATCAGTCTTCATGTAATGTTTGGCCCACTGGAGCCGTTTCTGCTTGTGTGAAGTGGATAGAGGAGGTCGACAGGATGGCGCATGCACAGCTGCAAACCTCTGAAGGACCCTGCATCTTGTTGTTCGGGGGACGTTGGAGGCACAAGCAGCTTCAAAAACTTGTCTGCTGCTATGACAAGGCTTTTTTGCCGCTGCTCTTTCAACCTGACGTAATTGCCTGTAGGAAAGAGTCCTCAATTTGCCCTTATCAGCACGCACACGTGTGTACTGTGAATCAGCTACATACTTCTTGATTGCCAGGACACTTCATCCTGATCATCGCACAATGTTGATTGTAGTCATGCCTTGACCTAAACACTCCACAATTTGTTGCTTCTCAGCAGCCGACACATCCTTTTTCTTTCCCATTTTGGCAGAAAATGTAGGCTGCTTAATAATGTGAGAGAGCCTTCTTAAGTAGTCTTGCCTTTCATTGGACACACCTGCCAAACTAATTAGCACAGGTGTCTGCAATTGCTTACAGTGATATAAAGAGCCCTGACACACATCACCATCAATGAGTTTAACTGACAAACAAACAAATTCTTCCCTTATCACTCCTAAACACTTTTTGTATAATAATTTGGAACGCAGTGTACATGTGCTTTTCCACAAAACACCAGTGGTTCACGTAGTGAATCTTACAGTTCTAACTTGCCAACCGTGGTCTGTATGGAGTTGTTCAATAAAGGGCCCAAAATTAAGATAACATAGATGGGAGAGGTCTCTATGAATAGGAATTCCTAAGTATTTGATACCCTGTGAGGGCCAGGCAAAGGGAAAGTTGGACTGGATGGAATCCTATATGGATTTGGGGAGGGAGACATCGAGGGCCTCAGACTTCGCTGCATTGATTTTAAAATTTTACCATGTAACAAAGTGATCTATTTCAGCCATAACAGCATGGATGGATATATGTGATTGAGTGATATATACTAGGACATCATCAGCAAATAGAGAGCACTTGTACTCGGTGCCTCCCACCTCAATCCACCTAATATTGGGGTTATGGCGAATTGATGAGAGCAGGTGCTCCGTCACTAGGATGTATAAGAGAGGGGACAGAGGACATCACTGCCTTGTCCCATTGGTGATTGTGAAAGGTGATGAAAATGTTCTGACGCACCCCCTGGGCCTTGGGACACCCGGAGCCGGACCCTTTTTGGTGGATGCTGGTGGTTGTAGTCTTCGTGGCGGCGACCCAGTTCCGTGGCTCAGGGCGGTCAAACCAGTGGCGGAACTATTTATGTGGTTTTCATGTTTAAATGTCCGACTACGCCACCCGTGGATTGCGGTCAGAGTGAACCGCCGCTACAGGGCAGACCACTGAGGCTGGTGTTGTGGGTGCAGCAGAGCGTAGCATAACTCCCCAAAGGAGGAGTATAGCCTCAGGGCAGTGTATGCGGAGGATGGGGGTGATGGTGCAGGGCAGCAGCAGTAACGACACGGAGTCAGTGATGCAGTTCAGGGCCTTTACTCACAGTTCTTATTATCCAGACCACGTCTGCAGGTAACGGCTGCCCACGTCGTACTGTGCTCACCAGGTGAGGGGCTCAGACAACTCCCAGATAACTTTGGAGCACTTCACAGGACCCCCTTTGTGTGTCCTTTGTCTGGCCTTTCTTACCAACACTTCTGTCTGGCTGCCTCGGGCCTCCTCTTGGTAAACTTGGCGCCAGTTTCCCTGACCCTATGTGGTGCCTTCCTAGCGGGTGTAGCGAGGGGCTGTGCCACATAAAATGTCAGAGCCTCCGGTTTCTAGCTGAGGGTCGTTTCCTGCCTCCACTAGTTCGGGGACCGGTCTCCCCCTTTGGCCTGACCCCTCCACGCAGGTGGATTCGGGCCTGCGGTGGCGACTCGCCCGTCCGCACCCCTGGGATCCCTTCATTCCTCGTTCCTGGAGCCTTCTCCGCTCCTCTTCCTTCCTTCTCCCTCTTCCAGGCCTGGGCCTCTGTTACTAGGCCCGCCTCCGGAGCAGAGCTCATGCAGAGCCCCTGCTCCCTGCCACTTCTGCTCAGACTTCTCTGCACTGAACTAAGATGGTGCCCACCTTTTATACTCCCTTCTCAATGCACCCAGGAACTGCTTCCTCCCTGCTCCTGCACTACAGGGTTCCCCTTCCTCAGTGTTCCCTCCCCCCACTCCAGCCAGGGACAGGGACTGTCGTGCCCATCTCAGGGGCATATTGGTCGCCCTGCCCCATGGCAATGTGGTGTAATGCATGCAGGTGTCGGGTCCTGATCCACACTCCATCCTTACCTGAGAGTGAGATATCACACCTCTGGGTGAGGTGCAATACGTCTTTAGCAACCGAGCCCTCAGGGTGCTACAGTTCCATTTATCTTCAGCCTAGGTGACGTATTGCGATACAGGGCCGTGATTTTGGCTATAAAAGGGTCCCCTAGACCCCTACCCCAAGCTTTTTAAGAGAATCATATATGGCGTGCCAGGAGACTCTATGGAATGCTTTCTCAGCATCCAACGAGAGTATCTAATTACAAATTTTTAACTGCATCTAGCCCAGGAAATACTTTGTGCCTAGTAGCAGGGTCTGCTAGTAAGCGGATTATCCCGGCTGTTAAGCAAGCTGCACCACCTGTAGTTTAGACACTTAATTTTTTCAAAGGAAATGCTTCGGGACCATGGGATACTTAGTGAAGAGCATCAGGAGGCACCCCAAGGCATAGGGGCTGGGACTGGCAGTAGGATGCCTTGCGGTGGACAGCCGAGCTCGATCCTTATAAAAGCTTTTTAACTGCAGCAGCTTTAGTGGACGCTACTGGAGCTGGAATTACCGCGGCTGCTGGCATGAGACTTGCCCTCCAATAGATCCTTGTAAATGGATTTAAAGTGTATTCATTCAAATTAGAGAGACAATTTAAATTAAAAAGCTTAGAGCTGCCTCCACCACAGGGGGGCTCGCTCGACCCACCAGCGGACAGGCACCAGTATTGGGAGAGGGGGGCTGGCCGTCAGGGTTCACCGCGGCTCTGGCACAAACCCGGCGACACGGAGGTGGCACGGGCAGGAGCGGACTGGCCGTGTCGGCTTCTCACTTTTTGGATTTTAGAAGGGCATGACATGCCTATATCTGTGTCTCCCCCTCCTTTTACTCCTCCACCTCTTTTATTTTCGCATGACTATATGTACTTGTCACTTTTCCATGTGTTAGTTATGTCTTCTGAGCAGTTTGTCAGCTTTTGGACACCTTTGAAGGTGTTTTCTATGTGTTTCTATGTGTTTTTGTTTGCCTGCCATTGGTTTTAACGGTGTTCGAAGGTGTTCGACGAACAGTTCGACGAACAGTTCGGCGAACACACGGGTGTTCGACGAACCGAACCGAACTCGAACACTACGGGGGTGGCTCAACACTATATACAAGGTCCCAGGTCGAGGCATGTTTAGAGTCAATGGCTTCCCCAGAAGAGTAGGATCACGACGAGACCTCTGGTGATATGATGAGATCACCCCAGGGAAAGTTATGGGTACTTTTCTCAAAACTGGCATTGGTAGGGGGGGCTGGGCTTAGTAAACTGACATCACCAAGAGTGGGGTGACAGGACTTTAGTATAGCCAACAGCCAGAAACTCCCTTCAGTTTTGACCAAGGAGATGATGTGAACAACTCCTAACGTCGGGTCCAGGTCTCTGAGTGGGAGGAGCACCTTTGCCATGTGCTGCTGAGGCCTGGACGACTGCAACCAAGCTTGAACCTGTGGGATAGCAAAGCCTCCCTTGCACCACAAGAACGGTAACTGATTTATCGCTGTTATTCCTGTGTTTTGTATTTCTAATTGTTATATCTCTTATTCTGGCCAAATACCATTGTATAGTTAATTGTATAGCATTGTAATCTAGTGTATTCTTATAATCTATTAAATCATAAAGTAATCGTGGGCTGTATCCTTTACTCTGCATATACCAATCCATTGGTCCAGAAACGCTTGGCTGAAATGCTACTGGGTTGGTTCCTGACCCGATACAAGTCTATTAACGGACCGGGCTTGTATCAAACGAGAACTGGTGGCAGCATACCATCTGGGGGATTTGAGGAAGGCTGGCAGTGACGGTCGGAGGTGTGGATATATGTTACTGGCGCAGCCAGGGAAATATATATATACCGCCCTCACTGCAGAGGGCCTCAAATACCCAGAGGGCTACAGGACGGCCTCTCCGGCGACCACTCACTCTAGGTGCAGTACCTTGACTGACCTGAGAGGCAATGGGGTGCCAGAGAGTTGTGTCTTTATCGTGGCGTCACGGATTGGTGACATATAAGGGACAACACACCACCGTGTTTTCCCCCGCTGGTAGCAGCTTCCTGGCACTACTTACTCTAGGTGCAGTACCTTGACTCACCTGAGAGGTAAGGGGTGCCAGAGAGCTGCACCCACCGGCCGGCATTTCAACACACATGGCAAGCCATTCCTCATCCTGGCATGCATGGTAACCCTTATCCCTATTCTTTTATGTATGGCACCTCTCATCCACCAATCCTGGTATGTATGGCCTCCCCATCCCCCAATCCTGGTATGCATGGCACCCCATCCCTCATCCTGGTATGCATGGTACCCCTCATCCCTATTCTGGTATTATGGTACCCCTCATCCTGGTATGCATGGCACCCCTCATCCCTATCCTGGTATATATGGTACCCCTCATTCTGATATGCATGGCACCCCATTCCTCATCCTGGTATGCATGGTACCCCTTATCCGTATTCTGGTATGTATGGCACCTCTCATCCCCCAATCCTGGTATGCATGGCCTCCTCATCACCCAATCCTGGTATGCATGGCACCCCATCCCTCATCCTGGTATGCATGGCACCCCTCATCCCTATTCTGGTATTCATAATACCCCTCATCCTGGTATGCATGGTACCCCACATTCCTATCCTACAATGTATGGTAACCCTCATCCCTATTCTGGTATGCATGGCACCCCTCACCCCACATTCCTGGTATGCATGGTCCCCTCACACCCCAATACTGGTATGCATGGTGCCTTCAAGCCCCAATACTGGTATGCATGGTCTCCTCACCCCCCAATCCTGGTATGCATGGTCCCCTCTTCCCCAATCCTGGTATGTGTTGTACCCCTCATCCTGGTATGCATGGTCTCCTCACCCCCCAATCCTGGTATGTGTGGTACCCCTCACCCCCAATCCTGGTATGCATGGTCCCCTCACCCCCCCAATCCTGGTGTGCATGGTCCCCTCACCCCCCCAATCCTGGTATGCATGGTCCCCTCCTCCCTATCCTGGTATACATGGTATCACTCATCCCTATCCTGGTATGCATGGCCCCTCATCTGAATCCTGGTATTCAAGGTCCCCACTCATCCCTATCCTGGTATGCACGGCCCCTCATCCGAATCCTGGTATGCATGGCCCCCATACTGCCCTATCCTGGTATGCATGGTACCCCTCATTCCTATCCTGGTTTGCATGGCCCCTCATAAGAATCCTTGTATGGATGCCCCCCGACATCCCTATCCTGGTATGCATGGCCCCCTCATCCCCAATCCTGGTATGCATGGCTCCCTCATCTCCAATCCTGGTATGCATGGCACCCCTCATCCCCAACCCTGGTATGCATGGCACCCCTCATTCCCAATCCTGGTATGTATGGCACCCCTCATCCCCAATCCTGGTATGCATGGTACCCCTCATCCCCAATCCTGGTATGCATGGCACCCCTCATCACCCAATCCTGGTATGCATGGCACCCCATCCTTCATCCTGGTATGCATGGCACCCCTCATCCCTATTCTGGTATTCATAATACCCCTCATCCTGGTATGCATGGTACCCCACATTCCTATCCTACAATGCATGGTACCCCACATTCCTATCCTAGTATGTATGGTAACCCTCATCCCTATTCTGGTATGCATGGCACCCCTCACCATACATTCCTGGTATGCATGGTCCCCTCACCCCCCAATCCTGGTATGCAGGGTCCCTTCAAGCCCCAATACTGGTGTGCATGGTCCCCTCACCTCCCAATCCTGGTATGCATGGTCCCCTCACCCCCAATCCTGGTATGTGTTGTACCCCTCATCCTGGTATGCATGGTCTCCTCACCCCCCAATCCTGGTATGTGTGGTACCCCTCACCCCCCATCCTGGTATGTATGGTCCCCTCACCCCCCCAATCCTGGTGTGCATGGTCCCCTCACCCCCCCAATCCTGGTATGCATGGTCCCCTCCTCCCTATCCTGGTATACATGGTATCACTCATCCCTATCCTGGTATGCATGGCCCCTCATCCGAATCCTGGTATTCAAGGTCCCCCCTCATCCCTATCCTGGTATGCACGGCCCCTCATCTGAATCCTGGTATGCATGGCCCCCACACTGCACTATCCTGGTATGCATGGTACCCCTCATTCCTATCCTGGTATGCATGGCCCCTCATCCGAATCCTTGTATGCATGCCCCCCGACATCCCTATCCTGGTATGCATGGCCCCCTCATCCCCAATCCTGGTATGCATGGCTCCCTCATCTCCAATCCTGGTATGCATGGCACCCCTCATCCCCAATACTGGCATGCATGGCCCCCCTCATTCCCAATCCTGGTATGTATGGCACCCCTCATCCCCAATCCTGGTATGCATGGTACCCCTCATCCCCAATCCTGGTATGCATGGCACCCCTCATCACCCAATCCTGGTATGCATGGCACCCCATCCCTCATCCTGGTATGCATGGCACCCCTCATCCCTATTCTGGTATTCATAATACCCCTCATCCTGGTATGCATGGTACCTCACATTCCTATCCTACAATGCATGGCACCCCTCATCCTCAATCCTGGTATGTATGGCACCCCTCATTCCAAATCTGGCATACATTGCACCCCTCTTCCCAATCCTGGTATGCATGGCCCCCTAATCCCAAATTTGGCATACATGGCACCCCTCATCCCAATCCTGGTATGTATGGGACCCCTCATCCCCCAATCCTGGTATGTATGGTACCCAATCCCTCATCCTGGTATGAATGGCACCACTCATCCCCCAATCCTGGCATGCCTGGCACCCCATCCCTCATCCTGGTATGTATGGTACCCCTCATCTCTATCCTGGTATGTATGGTACCCCTCATCCTGGTATGCATGGCACCCCTCATCCAAATTCTGGAATCTATGGCCTCCTCATCCCAGAAACATGGCACCCAATCCATCATCCTAGTATGCATGTCACCCCTCATCCCTATCCTGGTATGCATGGCACCCCATTCCTCAACCTGGCATGCATGGTAACCCTAATCCCTATTCTGGTATGTATGGCGGCTCTCATCCCCCAATCTTGGTATGTATGGCCTCCTCATCCCCCAATCCTGGTATGCATGGCACCCCATCCCTCATTCTGGTATGCATGGTACCCCTCATCCCTATCCTGGTATGTATGGTACCCCTCATCCTGATATGCATGGCACTCCATTCCTCATCCTGGTATGCATGGTACCCCTTATCCCTATTCTGGTAGGTATGGCACCTCTCATCCCCCAATCCTGGTATGTATAGCCTCCTCATCACTCAATCCTGGTATGCATGGCACCCCATCCCTCATCCTGGTATGCATAGCACCCCTTATCCCTATTCTGGTATTCACGGTACCCCTCATGCTGGTATGCATGGTACCCTGCATTCCTATCCTACAATGCATGGTACCCAACATTCCTATCCTGGTACGTATGATAACACTCATCCCTATTCTGGAATGCATGACACCCCTCACCCCCAATCCTGGTATGCATGGTCCCATCACCCCCCCAATCCTGGTATGCATGTTTCTCTCAACCTCCAATCCTGGTATGCATGGTCCCCTCACCCCCCAATCCTGGTATGCATGGTCCCCTCATCCACAATCCTGGTATGTGTGGTACCCCCCATCCTGGTATGCATGGTCTCCTCACCCCCCAATCCTGGTATGTGTGGTACCCCTCACCCCCCAATCCTGGTATGCATGGTCACCTCACCCCCAATCCTGGTATGCATGGTCCCCTCACCCCCCCAATCCTGGTATGCATGGTCCCCTCACCCCCCCTATCCTGGTATGCATGGTCCCCTCACCCCCAAATCCTGGTATGCATGGTCCCCTCATCCCTATCCTGGTATGCATGGCCCCTCATCCGAATCCTGGTATGCATGGCCGCCCCACTGCCCTATCCTGGTATGCATGGTACCCCTCATTCCTATCCTGGTATGCATGGCCCCTCACCCAAATCCTTGTATGCATGGCCCCCCCACATCCCTATCCTGGTATGCATGGCTCCCTCTTCTCCAATCCTGGTATGCATGGCACCCCTCATCCCCAATCCTGGTATGCATGGCACACCTCATCCCCAATCCTGGTATGCATGGCGCCCTTCATCATCAATCCTGGTATGTATGGCACCCCTCATTCCAAATCTGGTATACATTGCACCCCTCATCCCAATCCTGGTATGCATGGCCCCCTCATCCTAAATTTGGTATATATGGTACCCCTCATCCCAATCCTGGTATGTATGGGACCCCTCTTCCCCCAATCCTGGTATGTATGGTACCCAATCCCTCATCGTGGTATGCATGGCACCACTCTTCCCCCAATCCTGGCATGCATAGCACCCCATCCCTCATCCTGGTATGTATGGTACCTCTCACCCTGGCATGCATGGCACCCTATCCCTCTTCCTGTTAAGCATTGTACCCCTCATCCCTGTTCTGGTATGTATGGCACCCCTCATCCCCCAATCCTGGTATGTATGGCCTCCTCATCCCCCAATCCTGGTATGCATGGCACCCCATCCCTCATCCTGGCATGCATGGTACCCCTCATCCCTATTCTGGTATGTATGGCCCCCCTCATCCCCCAATCCTGGTATGTATGTCCTCTTCATCACCCAATTCTGCTATGCATGGTTCCCCATCCCTCATCCTGGTATGCATGGCACCCCTCATCAGCATTCTGGTATGTAAGGCCTCCTCATCCCATAAAGATGGCACCCAATCCATCATCCTAGTATGCATGTCACCCCTCATCCCTATCCTGGTATGCATGGCACCCCATTTCTTATCCTGCTATGCATGGCACCACTCATCCCAATCCTGGTATGTATGATGCCCCTCATCCCTATCATGGTACATATGGTACCCCTCATCCTTGTATGCATGGCACTCCATTCCTCATCCTGGTATGCATGGTAACTCTTATCACTATTCTGGTATGTATGGCACCTCTCATCCCCCAATCCTGGTATGTATGGCCTCCTCATCCCCCAATCCTGTTATGTACGGCACCCCATCCCTCATCCTGGTATGCATGGCACCGCTCATCCCTATCCTGGTATTCATGGTACCCCTCATCCAGGTATGCATGGTACCCCGCATTCCTATCCTACAATGCATGGTACCCCACATTCCTATCCTGGTACGTATGGTAACACTCATCCCTATTCTGGCATGCATGACACTCCTCACCCCCAATCCTAGTATGCATGGTCCCCTTACCCCCCAATCCTGGTATGCATGGTCCCCTCAACCCCCAATCCTGGTATGCATGGTCCCCTCACCCCCCAATCCTGGTATGCATGGTCCCCTCACCCCTAACCCTGGTATGTGTGGTACCCCCCATCGTGGTATGCATGGTCTCCTCACCCCCCAATCCTGGTATTTGTGGTACCCCTCACCCCTTAATCCTGGTATGCATGGTACTCTCACCCCCCAATCCTGGTATGCATGGTCCCCTCACCCCTAACCCTGGTATGTGTGATACCCCCCATCCTGGTATGCATGGTCGCTTCACCCCCCAATCCTGGTATGTGTGGTACCCCTCACCCCCCAATCCTGGTATGCATGGTCCCCTCACACCCCAATCCTGGTATGCATGATCCCCTCACCCCTAACCCTGGTATGTGTGGTACCCCCCATCTTGGTATGCATGGTCTCCTCACCCCCCAATCCTGATATGTGTGGTACCCCTCACCACCCAATCCTGGTATGCATGGTCCTCTCATCCCCCAATCCTGGTATGCATGGTCCCCTCACCCCGCCAATCCTGGTATGCATGGTCCCCTCATCCCTATCCTAGTATACATGGTACCCCTCATCCCTATCCAGGTATGCATGGCCCCTCATCTGAATACAGGTATGCAAGGTCCCCCCTCATCCCTATCCTGGTATACATGGTACCCCTCATCCCTATCCTGGTATGCACGGCCCCTCATCCGAATCCTGGTATGCATGGCCCCCCACTGCCCTATCCTGGTATGCATGGTACCCCTCATTCCTATTCTGGTATGCATGGCCCCTCATCCGATTCCTTGTATGCATGGCCCCCCCACATCCCTATCCTGGTATGCATGACCCCCTCATCCCCAATCCTGGTATGCATGGCTCCCTCATCTCCAATCCTGGTATGCATGGCTCCCTCATCCCCAATCCTGGTATGCATGGCACCCCTCATCATCAATCCTGCTATGCATGGCACCCCTCATCCCCAATCCTGGTATGCATGGCACCCCTCATCCCCAATCCTGGTATACATTGCACCCCTCATCCCAATCCTGGTATGCATGGCCCCTTCATCCCAAATTTGGTATATATGGTACCCCTCATCCCGATCCTGGTATGTATGGGACCCCTCATCCCCCAATCCTGGTATGTATGGTACCCAATCCCTCATCCTGGTATGCATGGCACCAATCTTCCCCCAATCCTGGCACCCCATCCCTCATCATGGTATGTATGGTACCCCTCATCCCTATCCTGGTATGTATGGTACCTCTCATCCTGGTATGCATGGCTCCCTATCCCTCATCCTGGTAAGCATGGTACCCCTCATCCCTGTTCTGGTATGTATGGCACCCCTCATCCCTCATCCTGGTATGCATAGTAACCCTCATCCCTATTCTGGTATTTATGGTACCCCTCATCCTGGTATGCATGGCACCCCTCATCCCAATTCTGGTATGTATGGCCTCCTCTTCCCAGAAACATGGCACCCAATCCATCATCCTAGTATGCATGTCACCCCTCATCCCTATCCTGGTATGCATGGCACCCCATTTCTTATCCTGATATGCATGGCACCACTCTTCCCAATCCTGGTATGTATGATACCCCTCATCCCTATCCTGGAACACATGGTACCCCTCATCCTTGTATGCATGGCACTCCATTCCTCATCCTGGTATGCATGGTATCCTTAATCCCTATTCTGTTATGTATGGCACCTCTCATTCCCCAATCCTCGTAAGTATGGCCTCCTCGTCCCCCAATCCTGGTATGCATGGCACCCCATCCCTCATCCTGGTATGCATGGCATCCCTCATCCCTATTCTGGTATTCATGGTACTCCTCATCCTGGTATACATGGTACCCCGCATTCCTATCCTGCAATAAACCAAGCAATGTGAACTGAGGTCTAAGATGGTACACATGCAAGAAATAGGAGCATGTTCACACTAGCAAAAAGAAGCAAAACCTACAAAAGACAAAAAATATATCTAATACCCTACCATCATTATATATAAATGTAAAGCAAAGTAGCATATGACATATAGGGTACTTAGTGAACTATTTTTGATCAAAATAAGTATACAAGCCGTCCCACCAGCGACATGGTGACCCTAAATTGGGACGGTACCTATACTGTCTATATTATAAACCTAACTGTATATCAAAGTTGAAGTAATGCATATAAAAGGGTAGACAAATAGAACCGGGTCCCAATATCAGACCACCTAGGCCCGTGGTAAGCTACATATATACTAACCAGCTCAACAAAGGGGATGCCACACCCTTAATTTGCACAGAATGCAAACAAGACAAAAAACCAAGCAATGTGAACTGAGGTCTAAGATGGTACACATGCAAGAAATAGGAGCATGTTCACACTAGCAAAAAGAAGCAAAACCTACAAAAGACAAAAAATATATCTCATACCCTACCATCATTACATATAAATGTAAAGCAAAGTTGCATATTAAATATAGGGTACTTAGTGAACTATTTTTGATCAAAAAAAGTATACAAGCCGTCCCACCAGCGACAAGGTCATCCTAAATTGGGACGGTACCTACACTGTCTATATTAAAAACCTTACTGTATATCAAAGTTGAAGTAATGCATATAAAAGGGTAGACAAATAGAACCGGTTCAGTGTCTACGCATATCGTGATGTCCGGCGCCATACACACTCCTCTTACCTGTAACGGCTCCATGCAGTCTTCTGTCTGGAGCCAGACTGCGCAGGCGTGTCGCAATTGCGCAGTCTATAAGGCTTCAGAGAGAGACACGCAGCTCCCGTTATATTATAGACGTCTGACGAAAAACCACGGTTTTAAATAGCGGGCCTGTAGGTTTCTATTCTTCACAGTGACCTAGTGTGAATAGCTTCACTGACACACTGCAACAAAATGTAAATGGAGGCCAGAAATGGCTGATTTTGGACCGCAGTTATATATGATACGTCTGACGGACAAACATGATTTTAAATAGCGGGCCTGTAGTTTACTAATACTATTCTTCACAGCGACCTCGTGTGAATAGCTTCACTGACACACTGCAACAAAATGTAAATGGAGGCCAGAAATGGCTGATTTTGGACCACAGTTATATGTGATACGTCTGACGGATAACCACAATTTTAAATAGCGGGCCTGTAGATTACTATTCTTTACAGCGACCATGTGTGAATAGCTTCACTGACACTGCAACGAACTGTAAATGAAGGCCAATATTTTCCACATTCACTACAAATTTCTGGATTTTTATCGCTGTAATATGGAAAATATTTGGCTGTATTCTGCAGTGCTAAAAAGCAAATGGAGCAGAAAAATGGTGTACTCTGGATTGCTTTTTAAGCAAATAATCAGAATTAAGATAAAAAAAATTAGCCCTGACCCCTGATATCTGGGACTATGTCTACAAGTATCTGTAATAGCAGGATCAGTCAGAACGTGCAATGGACACTGTTGTGCTGTATACACTGTCTGCCACATACCCTGCCTGCCTTGCTTTTAAAGCAAATAACCAGGATTAAGATAAAAAAAAATTAACCCTGGTCCCTGATATCTGGGGCTTTGTCTACAAATATCTATAACAACAGCAGCAGCAGACAGAACGTGCAATGGACCCTCTTGTGCTGTATGCACTGCAGTCTGCCACAAACCCTTCCTGCCTGCCTAACTCCTACTATCACTACTGAATATATGCAGCTGGATTAGTTCTCAGAAGGACTGTTAGTTCAGATGGATATATTGATATGCTGTGGAATTCTTTTAATAACTATAAACAAGCAAATTTCTCCCTGACTTAGCAGCTGCTCTCCCTACTCTGCCTTTTTCCAGGGTAATCTGTGACGAGCCTAATGTCACAGGGTCTTAAATAGACCCGAGGACACTATGCAGCCAGCCAATCACTGTAATGCCGCAACCAACATGGCTACGGCATCCCTGCATATTCATTGGTTCTCCTGCCTGAGCAACCCAGAAATACTCACCGAGTGCTGAGCTCGTCGAGCACCGTGATGCTCGTGCGAGTGTCAAGTAGTGGCGAGCATGTTCGCTCATCACAAGTAGCGACCAAAAGTTTTGCGCTTTTATTTAAAAGTGTGGTTACTTTTGTCTGGTCGTTTTGGTGCCATTTTCCTAGTGATTTTAGTAAATGAGAAGCAAATGGTTAACAGCTATAAGAACGAAAATGGTGTTTGACATTGTTTTATCCCTTTATGTGTTAGTTTTCAACATTTGCTGGGCCAAATGTTTTGCATATTTTGTCATGAGTAGTCTATTTTTGACTACATTTTATTTTATTTTTTTATGTGTGTTTTAAATTAAAACATGGCAAAGGCAAAGCCAAATTTATCACCAGATGTCAGGAAGCATATTATTCTGAGAGTGAAGTCAGGCAAAAGCTAAAAAGAGGTAGCTATAGAATTCAACTGTAGTTAGAGTCAAGTGTCACGCATATTAAAGAAAGAAAAAGAAGGTTATGGAACAGCTGACAAACCTAGAAGTGGATGACCATGGAAAACTTCCTCCGGAGTTGATCACAATCTTAAGGAAACGTCTAATGTCCATAAAAGTGCCGCACGGACTTTGCATGAAATGGACAAAGAATATGAAGTTAAAGTGAGTCGCCAAACTGTGGTGCCACAGCTAAAAGCAGTAGGGTTGAATGCACGAGTTCCAGTCAAGAAGCCTTTCATCTCTGCAAAGAACCCGAAGATCCGACTTAAGTTTGCCAAAGAACACAGCCAATTGAAAGAGACAGATTGGTCTAAGATGTTGTGGTCGGATGAATCCAAGTTCAATATGTTTGATAGTGATGGGAAGCACTATATATAGCGCCCAATTGGAAAACATAATGATATAAGGTACCAAACAACTACAGTGAAACATGGTGGTGGGAATGTCATGGTTTGGGGCTGCTTTTCTGCGTCATCCATTGGCCCTCTGCATAGAATTAATGGAAATATGAATGCTTCCATGTACAAGGATATACTGGAGAATGTAATGCTGCCACATGGTAAAACCAAAGTAGGCAGGGGATGGAAATTCCAGCAAGACAATGATCCTAAGCACACATCCAATTTATTAAAAAATTGGTTAGCAAATAAAAATGTTCGCCTGTTGCAATGGCCAAGCCAAGTACCTGATTTATACCATATAGATCACCTTTGAGATGAGTTAGTGCGACAAGTTCGGGCCCGTACCCATAGCAATAAAGATGAATTGTTTGCAGATTTGAAAATGGAATTGAGTAAGATCCCTCAATATGCCTTGAATCCCCTAGTGGCTTCAATGCCCTGTCGTGTGGTGCAGTAGTTAAAGAAAAAAGTTATGCTGCAAAATACTAAGTTATAGCATTGTAAGCAATGAATTACTCTCTATGTTGTGATCAATAAATAGTATATGCAAAACTTTTAGCAGCCAATTTTCTTAAATGAAATGACCATACCTATATTCAAAAGCATTTTGGTTAAAATTAAGGTCTTGCATGATGACAACTTCATACACTTTCAATTCATCGCCAGGGAAATGGCAACACAACAACCAGACAGAGGTAATCACACATTTTAAAAAAATGCAAAAATTTGGGTTGCTACTGTATATGTTTATACCCTTCTTAAATGTAGGTGTTATGTATATAAATTTAGGCATTACTTACATGATAATAAGTAGCATAATACAGTGGGTACGGAAAGTATACAGACCCCTTTAAATTTTTCACTCTTTGTTTCATTGCAGCCATTTGGTAAATTCTAAAAAGTTCATTTTTTCTCATTAATGTACACTCTGCACCCCATCTTGACTGAAAAAAAACAGAAATGTAGAATTTTTTACAAATTTATTAAAAAAGAAAAACTGAAATTTCACATGGTCATAAGTATTCAGACCCTTTGCTCAGACACTCATATTTAAGTCACATGCTGTCCATTTCCTTGTGATCCTTTTGAGATGGTTCTCCTTCTTCATTGGAGTCCAGCTGCGTTTAGTTAACTGATAGGACTTGATTTGGAAAGGCACACACTTGTCTATATAAGACCTCACAGCTCATAGTGCATGTCAGACCAAATGAGAATCATGAGCTCAAAGGAACTGCCCAATGAGCTCAGAGACAGAATTGTGGCAAGGCACAGATCTGGCCAAGGTTACAAAATAATTTCTCATTAATGTAAACTCTGCACCCCATCTTGACTGAAAAAAAAAACAGAAATGTAGAAATTTTTGCAAATTTATCAAAAAAGGAAAACTGAAATATCAAATGGTCATAAGTATTCAGACCCTTTGCTCACTATTGAGTAGAAACACCCTTTTGAGCAAGTATAGCCATGAGTCTTCTTGTGAATTATGCAACAAGTGAGTAACAGCCAGTCCAAAAAGAGAAACAGCTATTATCAGGAGACTGGCTAATAGTGACAGCATGGAGCTGCACATTGCTGTAACATCCCAGACATGAGGGGTGAGCAGTGAAGAGCAGTTCCTGTCACGCCATCCCCCTGATAATGTCTCCTTGTCTTCAGTCCAAGGTGAGGGGGCGTGGCCTGCTCCCTGCTAGCAACCTTGCAGTGAAGGAGACATTATCAGGGGGCTGGCTACTACTAGAACCCAGGGGCAGGCCACTCCCCTGCCACACCCCCTCATCTCCTGCTACATTGAAGGAGACATTAGGTGGGGTGACTGCTGCTACTAAAAGCCAGGAGAAGGCCATGTCCCCATTACTCCCCCTCTTCTTGGACTGGTTGTTACAGCAGGGAGCTTCACACTTCTGTGTGACTTATTATCCCAGATGGGAGAGGGGAGCAGTGAAGGGCAGCTCTTGTCACACTGAATTACAAGTGTTCTAAAGATAATAGAACTGCACTGGGCATGTCATCTTAATAGTTTGAGGGCAGGGACAGTAACTTTTTTTTTGTCTCCATGGAGTATCCTTTTAACCTGTGTACATACTTACCTCCACAGTTATTCCGCTGCCTTTAATATCAAGCCACTTTGGACACTTTTATGCTTTAAATCCTGTAGTAACAGTTTGGGGAAGGCTGTTTTCTGTTCCAGCATGACTGTGCCCCACTGCACAAAGCAAGGTCCATAAAAACATAGTTTTGTGAGCTTGGTGTGGATGAGCTTGAATATCCCACACAAAAACCCTGACCTCAACACCTTAAAACATTTTTCGAATGAACTAGTATGAAGATTATGAGAAAGTATCAATCTCATCTAACATCAGTATCTAATTTCACAAATGATTTTTTGGATGAATGGACAAAAATTCCTACAAATAAATTCCAAAGTCTTGTAGAAAGCCTTCCCAGAAGATTGGAAACTGTTATAGCTGGAAAGCGGAAACTAACTTCATATTAATGCCTATGAGTATAGAATGAGATGATATAAAAGCTCTGGTACAAGTAATGTGTAGTTGTACCAATACTTTTGTCCAGATAGTTGATTCAATGGTATATTAATTTAACAATTAAGTTATTTTTAACTATTGCAATTATTTTCAATAATTATTAGGTATATTAAATGATGTATTTTACATTATTTTTGTGGCTTGAAGAAGCATAAACCTTTTTTTTGTGATTGGATGACAATAATTAAGCAAATACATTTCCTTTTTCTGCAGTTTGCAATGAAGTGACATTTGGCAGTGAACAACCTTTTTAAAGTTCAAGAGCTGCATTAAAAGAGGAATGATAAAGGGCATCATTAGGTGAAAACTGTTACTCACTATTTCAATTACTTAGCTACACGAGTGCTTGTGAGAAATAATAGACACAAATCATTGCTATTGACTAAGTATCTATTCAGCTGCCTGAAAAGCAATTTAGACCCAAATCTTTGTCATAAATTTGGGGATGTTAAAACAAGTGTATATATGTAGGAACAGTTCTGCATTTTGGTACATTAAAGATTCCAGAGAGCTCTTTCTAATCCAGTCAAAAATGATGCACCTGCTATTTTCACCTTATTAGCCTGATTGGTGTCTCATTAGTTTTGCCGCAACCTTTCCTAATGATTTAGATATAAATAATGCATTTAATATCTCCTAAACTAGATTCTCAAAGTTTCATTCCATACAATGGAAAATGTTAAATCTGCCCATTGTAACTGTTGTTACTGTATCAGAGCATGCCTAATGTAATCTGTAGCCTTGTGACTTCATCTGATTATTTTACAGAACATAATGGCCACTAATAAAGTTCGGATCTGCTATTAATAGAAATATTGGTGTGGACTAACAATCTTTCTACAATCTAATCATTTTTGAATTTTTGAATACATATATACAGTGTTCACCATAAATAAGTACACCGCAACAGATTTGTCAGAAAGCTGTTAGGTTGCTTTTAGAATCAACATTTTCTATGGGATACCATACTACAAAATACTTATTATTTTGTATATCCAAAAAGGTAATTTTCCTAACAAAATTATTCAAGATTAGTACACCCCAATGAAAGTCTAGATTTTAGACTACAAAATTCTAATTAGGCCTCAATTACTCGTCTGTGTTTAAATAGCACATGGACCCAGTAGGCTTCTGACGCCAGACCTTGGTCAACGGTGTGATGTCAAAGGCCTTCTTCATGCTGGAGGGCCTGGCACGGAGTGAAGATAAAGGAATAGAATGTTGTTTGTGGTCAGAAATAAAAAAAAGGCTGGAAAGAGCTTCACAGAGGACTGGACATGGGGCAGTGGCAACAGGACATGTGAGCAAAGAGGTCATTTCTTTATTCCTTTCCTGGCACTCTAAATTATCAAGATGGCAGCTGTCATTCTGATAAATACACATGTAGAAAATTATAGATAATTCAGATTCAGAAGAATCAAATTGTTTTGTAAAATTCAAAGCCTTGAGCCAATTTGCTAATCTCTAGTATATACATATCAGCCATAACAATAAGACCACCTGCCTAAAATTGTGTAGATTGTACCTAGCATCTTTACAACCGTATTGACCCATTGAGACATGATCTCCGCAAGACATTTAAAGATATCCTGTTTTATATGGCACTATGAAGTTAGCGTGCAGATTCTTGAAGTCCTGTAAGTTGTGAGGTGGGGCCACTATGGAATGGACTGTTTTCTACTGCATTTTCCAAATATGTTTGATCTAACTGGGATTTGAAAAACTTGAAGGCAATGTCAACACTTTGTGATGTCTCTCCAACCATTCCTGAACAATTTTTGCAATGTGGCAGGGCAGATTATCCTACTAAGAAAGAACACTATCATGAGGCAACACCACTGCCATGAAGTGGTGCACTAGGTCTACAACAATGTTTAAGCAGGGGTTACAAGTCAAAGCACAAGGTGACTGCTATTGAAGAAACCCAGTAGTAATACTACTGCCTTGAGTCCAATTTGTGTCTTTAGCAGCCATCTATGGAGACTTCCGCTCTCTGATGTTTAAATGATCAATAAGCAGGCAGAAGGGGGACATCGCCTGAGGAACTGGGGTAAGGCATAATGGTAGTTACAGATTCAAGTGACACAACATAATAGTTTATGGCAGATTAAGAAATTCCACTATAAAGTGGCCAACCCCTATAGCATATAGGATCCTGACTAAAAATAACCACCCTAAAGAGTAGGGTTAGACAGTCTGAATCTCAACTTTATATAAATGGTACTAGTCTATTCTTATTAAAATGTATTGTTCTTAAATGGATTGTCCATTGTTGTCAAATGTGGGACTTTGAGAAAAACAAAAAATATTCCTAAGCACTAACAGGAATGTAGTTGTTACTTACCTGCCTGTTGTGCCCGACGCCATTCTTCACCGGCACAGAGTGGCTGCCGGTGATTCAGCTGCCTCTGCTGATGTCACATCGACAGAGGGGTGGGTTCTTTTCCACCCTGCTCTGTCAATGGGGTGTCACTTCCGATGTTATTCTGGCTGACAGTTAGCTCCCCTAGTGAGAATCCACCTGTCAATCAGAATGATGTCAGAAGACCCGCCCTGTCAACAAAGCAAAGCGGAAAAGAAGCAGCTGCTCTGTCGATGTGACGTCAACAGAGGCTGCTGAATTGCCGACAGGAGCGATCTGTAACTGTTCTGTGCTGACGAAGAACGGCGCCAGGCACAACAGGCAGGTAATTAGCAAATATCTGCCTGTTAGTGCTTAGGCACATTTTCTGTTTTTCACAAAGTCCCGGATTTCCCCTTTAATAATGGCAACAGAGTGCTGCATAAATGAAACACTGATGTACCCTTATCTCTACTTGTAAGTGACATAATTGTGAAGGCTGAGGCCGATCAACAATGCTGATTGACTACTGTGGTCTTTTACATTGTTCACATTAGGAGACCAGCAGGGGACACATAGTTGAAAACAGAAGATTGGCACCAGTCCAGAAATGACTGTATATATTTTATATATGTATACAATATATATTTATATAAGTATATATTTTATAAATTTATGCAGCACCCTGGGGCTACAAATAAGTGGTTGTCAAATAGTGGACAGCCTCTTCAATGACGGAATAGAAGTCAAAGTGCATCAACATAAGATAAGACTGCTATGAATAACCTTGAGTTACATTGTGACCTTCAGTCATTTACATTGCAGCACACTGCACCATTAAAGGTCCTAAACCGGTGATACCATACTAGAGGAATTAAAATACGCTGCAGATCAAACATCCCTAGCTGTGCATTTTATCCCATTGCATTTTCCTTACTGGAGGAATTAACTGATTTTTTATCTATTTTTTTAAGCAGCACCAGCATTTTTGCAGTGTTCCCTCTCTTTTGATAAAAACGGTCACAAGCTGATACTGGAGTAATTACTGTTCATTTAATGATTTACAATAGGTACTTTTGAACTAAATGCACGTATATGCCCAGGCACCTTATTTTTGTCTCTTTAATGCAAAATTGTACATTTTCCACTTAGACTGACTGAACCTTCTCAGTAACTGGGATTTATAGACTAAACTGACAGCTAACCAATACATTACAGTCTGAGTAGTCACATTGATAGGCTCTCCACACCTATGTTGTCTAAAAAAATCAATTTCAGCCAAATATGCCCTGCGTGAGCTATCACAAAGTTATAATTTTAGCCAATTCAGGACAGATATCCCTATCATGGGAAAGGGATGCATCAACTCAGTAATAATGCAGTGCAGTGTACGGTCACATAACGATTTCCACTCTAGAATTACTTCTCAACACTCCAAAACTATGTATGAAAAAAGTGATAACTCTTCATTGAAATACCACATCCTCCAGCTTCTTAAATCCTAAATCAGTTTTAGCAACAAACAGCTCATCTTTAGGGACAAAATTATGTCTATCGCATTAAAAGAGTTATTGCTCTATTGATTTGCATAGTACTTAGCTGCCACATTTACTCACATGAACTGATAAATTTGCAATGGGTGACAGACAGAAAAAAGACAGAAATTGATTTATAAGTTTGTGTAGAATAAAGTCATTGAAAATGCCTCTATTAAAAATCTGCAATTTTTCACAAGCCCTCGCTTGCCTTAATAAATGTGAGAAAGGGTTTGATTTCATTCAGAATTAATGTAGTTTGAAATTGAAATGAGTCGCACTTCCTGCCTTTAGGAGATCTGCTGACATTTCCAGCGTGATCGTTGCTGCCTGGGAAACAAAAAATATGAAGAAAGTAGAAAATAAGATAAATTCTCTATAATTTGCACAATGAGCGCTTAGGACCAATTTTATGAGGTCAAAAACAATTACATTGTGAAAATGTCAGTTCAATATAGGCAATGAGTAATGCTATATATGGAATATCAATAATTATTAGATTTGCTTGTAACAGTATATTAGATACTGGGTGATTTACCTGGGAATTATGGAGGCCCTAGTTCCTTAATATCATTATTTCATTAAAATGTATTTTCTACCACTGGGAATGCAGTAGAAAACTAAAATTACAAAATACCAGAAAAATGAAGGTAAACAGAAAAAAGTATTTTAAAGGTCTTTCCTCCAATTTAGAAAGTAAAAATCTTTGCAACTATTGTAGCAGATGGTAATTCAAAGATTTTATCCTCTGGATATTTATATTTACCCTTTTTTTACTCTACATTTTTCTACAATTATATTGTTTTCAATTTTCATGCACTGTGTGATTTGTACTTGATTTCCTTTGAATATAAAATGGAGTTTCTTTGAATATAAAATGGTAAAAGGTTATTTCCATGCAAACAATAAATGCCTTTTATTAGCTGAAAGTTTACAAAGGGCCTGAATAAATCCCCATACAGTGCTCCAAAAATAATGGCATATTTGTACACTGAATATTTGATGTCAAATTTGACAACAAATCCTGGATTAATACATAACACTGTTTTGCGTTATTACTCTGTTTATGAATAGAACATTCATACCATTCATGTTGAAAGCTCATTGCCACCATAAAACATAATGGCTCTCTACACCAGAACATACAGTGGGTATGGAAAGTATTCAGACCCCTTTACATTTTTCACTCTTTGTTTCATTGCAGCCATTTGGTAAATTCTAAAAAGTTCATTTTTTTTTCTCATTAAAGTACACTCTGCACCCCATCTTGACTGAAAAGAAAAATGTAGAAATTTTTGCAAATGTATTAAAAAAGAAAAACTGAAATATCACATGGTCATAAGTATTCAGACCCTTTGCTCAGACACTCATATTTGAGTCACATGCTGTCCATTTCCTTGTGATCCTCTTTGAGATGGTTCTACTCCTTCATTGGACTCCAGCTGCGTTTAATTAAACTGATAGGACTTGATTTGGAAAGGCACACACCTGTATAAGACCTCACAGCTCACAGTGCATGTCAGACCAAATGAGAATCATAAGCTTAAAGGAACTGTCCAAGGAGTTCAGAGACAGAATTGTGGCAAGGTACTCAAGATTCCTAAGAGCACAGTGGCCTCCATAATCATTAAATGGAAGAAGTTTGGGACCACCAAAAGTCTTCCTAGACTTGGCCATCCAGCCAAACTGAGCAATCGTGGGAGAAGAGCCTTGGTGAGAGAGGTAAAGAAGAACCCCAAGATCACTGTGGCTGAGCTCCAAAGATGCAGTAGGGAGATGAGAGAAAGTTCCACAAAGTCAGTTATCACTGCAGCCCTCCACCAGTTGGGCCTTATGGCAGAGTGGCCCGATGGAAGCCTCTCCTCAGTGCAAGAAATATGAAAGCCCGCATAGAATTTGCTCAAAAACACATGAAGGACTCCCAGACTATGAGAAATAAGATTCTCTGGTCTGATGAGACGAAGATAGAACTTTTTGGTGATAATTATAAGCGGTATGTGTGGAGAAAACCAGGCACTGCTCATCACCTGCCCAATACAATCCCAACAGTGAAACATGGTGATGGCAGCATCATGCTATGGGGGTGTTTTTCAGTTGCAGGGACTGGACGACTAGTTTCAATTGAAGGAAACTTGAATGAGGCCAAGTACAGAGATATTCTGGATGAAAACCTCTTCCAGAGTGCCCTGGACCTCAGACTTGGCCGAAGGTTCACAAGACAATGACCCTAAGCACACAGCTAAAATAACAAAGGAGTGGCTTCAGAACAAATCTGTGACCATTCTTGACTGGCCCAGCCAGAACCCTGACCTAAACCCAATTGAGCATCTCTGGAGAGACCTGAAAATGGCTGTCCACCAACATTCACCATCCAACCTGACGGAACTGGAGAGGATCTGCAAGGAAGAATGGCAGAGGATCTCCAAATCCAGGTGTGAAAAACTTGTTACATCATTCCCAAGAAGACTCATGGCTGTGCTAGCTCAAAAGGGTGCTTCTACTCAATACTGAGCAAAGGGTCTGAATATTTATGACCATGTGATATTTCAGTTTTTCTTTTTTAATAAATTTGCAAAACTTTCTACATTTCAGCTTTTATTCAGTCAAGATGGGGTGCAGATTGTACTTTAATGAGAAAAAAATGAACTTTTTAGAATTTACCAAATTGCTGCAATGAAACAATGAGTGAAAAATTTAAAGGGGTCTGAATACTTTCCGTACCCACTGTATATGTTATAGGCCAAAGGTAATTGGATGATGGTGATTGTGTACATTCTCTACTTTCTGGTTAAAATGAAGAAGATGTTATAGAAGAGGATTGACAATTTATTTGTGACAATGTTCCATAGGAGAAAGATCATAGATTCCACATGTAAGATGATGACGACTTTAGTAAAAAAATAAGAGACAGAGACAATGCATTTTGGCTCTAATGAACGAGCCTTCATCAGATGCAATAAAGCAAAGAAAGGAAAGGTCCAGCTTCTGCTGTCAAAGGTTGTGAAATAAAACCCATGTCTTTATTGGTGATTGTTCTTAAAATTGATACACATTACAATAATGAGGGGAAACCTCCACAAAACCAAGATGTATCAAGTATGTTCTTAATCCTTGCATATGGAGAGCAAATCGTAGATCACATTTATATGTCTTCCTCCCGCCATGAAGCATTACCAGACAGAATTTTTTCCTGCCAAAACGCCTTAAAGGGAATCTGTCAGTAGGTTATTGCTATGTAATGTGAGGATATCATGAGGTAGGGGTTAAAATACAGATTTCAATGATGCGTCACATGTCAGGCTGTTTGCCGTTGTTTACCTACAATGAAGGTTTTGTCACCTAGTGATTATCATTTCCTGGACTTCAGCTACAGCAGCCCATGCATGCTAGTCCAATTCCACCCCCTCCTGTAATAAGCAGCTCACTTTCTATAGATATGTACATAAAGAGCTTGGTGTGGGTGGGGTTAGCTTTATCATCTCTGCTGCATTGCTAAATCTATAAACTCTGACTGTGTCAGAACCATTGCACCCAGTAAACTAAGTAATGCATCGTTGGATTCAGGGTCTCTTTGCTTACATCATGCTGCTCTCAGATGAGGTAGCAAAAACCTGCTGATAGAGTCCCTTTAAAGGGATTCTGTCAGCACACAATGACTATATAAACTAAGTTCTGTTGCTCAGTGCTTCATGGCGGAGACAATCATTTAAATATACCTTCCCTCCTGCTTATTTTCCCTCTATATCCACCACCCCATTATTTGACTGACAGATCTGGCTTCATAGAGCCAAAGAAGGGCAGGGATAGAGGGAACACAAGCTGGTAGGAAGATGTACACTGCTCAAAAAAATAAAGGGAACACTTAAACAACAGAATATAACTCCAAGTAAATCAAACTTCTGTGAAATCAAACTGTCTACTTAGTAAGCAACACTGATTGACAATCAATTTCACATACTGTTGTGCAAATGGAATAGACAATAGATGGAAATTATTGGCAATTATCAAGACACCCTCAATAAAAGAGTGGTTCTGCAGGTGGGGACCACAGACCACATCTCAGTACCAATGCTTTCTGGCTGATGTTTTGGTCACTTTTGAATGTTGGTTGTGCTTTCACACTCGTGGTAGCATGAGACAGACTCTACAACCCACAGAAGTTGCTCAGGTAGTGCAGCTCATCTAGGATGGCACATCAATGCGAGCTGTGGCAAGAAGGTTTGCTGTGTCTGTCAGCGTAGTGTACAGAGGCTGGAAGCGCTACCAGGAGACAGGCCAGTACACCAGGAGACGTGGAGGGGGCCATAGGAGGGCAACAACCCAAAAGCAGGACCGCTACCTCCGCCTTTGTGCAAGGAGGAACAGGAGGAGCACTGCCAAATGACCTCCAGAAGACCACAAATGTGCATGTGTCTGCACAAACGGTTAGAAACTGACTCCATGAGGGTGGTATGAGGGCCTGACATCCACAGATGGGGGTTGTGCTCACAGCCCAACACCATGCAGGATGCTTGGCATTTGCCACAGAACACCAGTGTAGTATCGGCGTCTCTGCCCCCTGACAGGCAGAGACGCCGTCCCTCTTACCGCCGCGCTCCCAGCCCAGCGTCTTCTGGCTCTCCTGCTGCTGCCGAAGCGCGCAGCTTCCCGGGCACTGTGCTTAGGGCGCGCGCGCTCCCTCTTAAAGGGGCCACACGCGCCGTCCTAAGGAGTCCCCGGCCAATGTCCGGAGGACCTCTCATATAAAAGGCACCTCCTCCAAAATGGAGGTGCCCGTGCAAGGTTGTAGCTTTGTGTCCTAAGCTCTGCTTCAGCCCTCAGGTGCTACTGCTAGTCTGACTACCAGTCCAGCCCGCCAGCCTGACTACCAGTCCGCCAGCCTGACTACCAGTCCAGTCCGCCAGTCTGACTACCAGTCCTGTCCGCCTGCCTGACCACCAGTCCAGTCCGCTAGCCTGACTTCCAGTCCAGTCCGCCAGCCTGACTACCAGTCCTGTCCGCCAGCCTGACTACCTGTCTCCGCCAGCCAAGTGTACTCTCCAGCCCGACGGTCTGCCTATGATCCAAACCCGCCAATCTGTCTATGGGCCTGGCTTGCCTGCCTACCTGGAGAACGTACCAGTTACCTGCCGTGCTTATCAGTCAGCCAACTGGAGGCTCCTACCAGTTACCTGCCGTGCCTACCCGGAGGCTCCTGCCAGTTACCTATGGGAGTCACCTGCTCTCATACAAGGACAGGCACAGAGTAGCACCTGGTCTCTCTGCTCGGTTCTTCCCTGGTTCACAGAGTCGATTGAGCCGCCGTGCGACCTTGGTCAGTCAGAGTTGATACCTAGTTCTGCCCCTCTGGTCCCTCCTTGCTCCGCAGCACAGAGGTACCACCACCCGGATCTGTAACAGTTTGCACGGGCCATGGAACCCGGTGGCCTCCAGGCTCCTTTGCTTGCTGACCTGTACCAGGAGGTTTCTCGTCAGAGATCCCAACAGGAAACCATCCTGACCTACCTGTGGTCTGTCAGCTCTCGCCTGGACACGCTGCCTGTCCCACCTGTGCCCGCCTCGAGCCGAGAGACATCCGCTCCGGCGGCGCCGCTGCCTATCAATACCACGGCATACAGCCTAGGACCCCGGCTTTCTGCGCCTCCTCGTTTTGGGGGTGACCCCGTCTTATGTCGGGGTTTTCTGAACCAGTGCACGCTGCACTTTGAACTTCTGGCACATCAGTCTCCCTCCGATCGGGCCAAGGTGGCGTTCATCATGTCTCACCTCACCGGGGAAGCATTGGCATGGCTAAACCCTCTATGGGAGAGAGGGGATTCCCTGGGGTCCGATCTTCTGGCTTTCCTCACTGCCTTCCGGAGGGTCTTTGATGAGCCCGGATGAAGGATTTCTATTGCCTCCTCATTGCTCCGTCTCCGCCAAGGGAGTCTCACCGTGGGCCAGTTTGCCATACAGTTCCGTACCCTCGCTTCTGAGCTTTCCTGGGACAACAAGGCCCTGGTGTCCACCTTCTGGGATAGTCTTTCCAGTCGGATTAAGGACGAGCTAGCCGGCCAGGACATTCCTACCACCCTGGATGACCTGGTGTTACTAGCTACCCGGATTGACTTCCATTTCCTAGAACGTGCTAAGGAGACTACCCGGGAGAGAAGATTTCCTCGTGTTGCTCCTGTTTTCCAGAAACCTGCCTCCCAAACAGCAACTCCCCAGGCACGCTCGCCTGAACCTATGCAGATCGAGCAGACCAAGATGTTCAAGTTTCGCCAAGAAACACGCCAAGCCGAGGGGAGCTGTTTCTACTTTGGTAGTAAGGAGCACCTGATCCGTTCCTGTCCGGTGAAGCCGGGAAACTCCAGTGTCTAGGACCGCTCGGAGAGGTCATCCTAGGCAAGAGTAAATCCTCTCCGTTCTTGACTTTATCCGTCTCTATTTCCTGTGGAGAGAACCGCTTCTTTGAAACCGCGCATCTGGATTCCGGAGCCGCTGGGAATCTCATTTCCCAGTCCCTTGTAGAGAAGTATCAGATTCCTACCAAACCTCTGGTTGAACCATTGGCAGTCGCTTCCGTGGATGGAAGACTCCTTCCGGTGACCATCTTGCTCGTCACTGAGTCCGTAACCCTTCAGGTGGGAATGCTGCACTCAGAGAGGATCTCCTTCCATGTTCTTTCTGGACTCTCTCACTCCCTATTGCTAGGTCTACCCTGGCTACAGAGACATGAATCCGTTCTAAATTGGCAATCCGGTGAGGTGCTCCGTTGGAGGCAGGATTGCCATGAGACCTGCCTGGTCCCGGTTTGCCCGGCTCGACCTCCGTCTATTCCGGCTAATTTATCTGGTCTACCGGCACCTTACTGGTCCTATGCAGATGTCTTAGACAAGAAGGAAGCAGAGACACTGCCACCTGATAGGCCATATGATTGCCCTATCGACCTGGTACCCGGTTCACTACGCCCCTGTATCAATTATAGAGGACTCAACTACATTACTATCAAAAACAAATACCCCCTTCCGCTCATCCCTGAGCTGTTCGACCACCTTAAAGGCGTGAAGATCTTCACCAAGCTAGATCTTCGTGGGGTGTATAACTTGGTCCGGATCCGCCAAGGAGACGAGTGGAAGACGACATTCAATACACGGGACGGCCACTATGTGTGATGCCCTTCGGCCTCTGTAATGCTCCAGCCGTCTTCCAAGAATTAGTTAACGACATCTTCCGTGACCTCTTATATTCTTGCATGGTGGTGTACCTGGACGACATCTTGGTCTTCTCTCCGGATCTTCCCACACACCGGAGGGATGTTCGTCAGGTCCTGCTTAGGCTTAGGCAGAATCACCTATACGCAAAATTTGAGAAATACCTCTTCGAGCAGACCTCTCTTCCATTCCTGGGCTATATTATCTCTAAGACAGGTCTAGGGATGGACCCTGAGAATGTCTCTGCCGTCTTAAAGTGGCCCCGTCCGGAGGGGTTGAAGGCGATTCAGCGATTCCAGGGCTTTGCCAATTATTACCGTCTCTTCGTCCCACATTTCTCTTCCCGGATGCTCCCATCTCTGCACTCACCTGTAAGGGAGCAAATCCTAAGGAATGGCCGTCCGAAGCAGAGGAGGCCTTCCTCTCCTTAAAACAAGCCTTCTCTTCTGCCCCAGTGCTGCACCGTCCGGATAGCAACAAACAGTTCTTTCTGGAGGTTGATGCTACCTCTTCTGGAGTCGAGCGGTGCTCACCCAGAAATCTCCGTCCGGGAGAATGGTGACCTGTGGCTTCTTCTCCAAGCTCTTCTCCTCATCTGAGCTCAACTACTCCATAGGAGACCGAGAACTGCTAGGCATCAAATTGGCGCTGGAGGAGTGGCGCTACCTGCTTGAGGGGGCTCTGCACCCGGTGGTCTTCTACACTGACCACAAAAGCCTGGCATATCTAGAGAGTGCCCAAAGACTCAATCCGCAGTCAGGCCCGGTGGTCTTTGTTCTTCGCCCGCTTCAACTTTATCCTACATTACCGCCCTGCAGACAAGAACGTTAAAGCCGATGCCTTGTCCTCATCCTTCCTGTCTTCTGATCAAGAGGAGGAGCCTATGCATATCATCGATCCCTCCAAAGTGATGAATGTGGCTCCCTTGGACCTGTCTCATCTCCCACCCGGTAAGACGTTTGTAGCAGTTCCGGATCATAAGAAGGTTCTTCACTGGGGTCATTCATCTAAACTAGCCGGCCATGCTGGCCAGAAGAAGACCTTCCTGCCCATTACCCGGCATGACTGGTGGCCTACCCTGCTCAAGGATGTGGTGGTAGACTTAGTCATGGCCTGATCGTCCAGTGCCCGCAACAAGGTTCCCAGACATCTTCCAGCCTGCCGTCTCCTGCCTCTTTCCGTACCTGCTGCCCCGTGGCAACACATAGCTATGGACTTTATTACTGATCTCCCTGTTTCTGCTGGTTGTACTGTCATTTGGGTGGTCGCAGACTGCTTTTCTAAAATGGCCCACTTCATCCCTCTGCCTGGTCTCCCGTCTGCATCTGTGCTGGCTAAGGACTTCATCCATCACATCTTTCGTCTCCACGGACTACCCCTCCACATTGTGTCTGATCGCGGGGTCCAGTTTACTTCGCGTTTCTGGAGAGCTACGTGTAAGCTGCTGGATGTCACCCTGGATTTCTCCTCTGCTTACCATCCGCAGTCCAATGGCCAAGTGGAAAGTATCAACCAGATCCTTACCAGCTTCCTCCGGCACTTCGTCAACGCTCACCATACCGATTGGGTCGAGCTCCTTCCATGGGCTGAGTTCTCCTATAACAACCATGAAAGTGAATCTTCTTCCTAGTCCCCGTTCTTTGTGGTCTACGGTCAACATCCCCGGATTCCGTTTCCCATCTCCGCTTCAGGGGACAACCCTGCCGCGGAGTCTCTGGTCAGCGAATTTTCCACTATTTGGGAGGACACTAGGTCCGCACTTCTTCAACCCTCCGAGCGGATGAAGAAACATGGTGATAAGAGACGCCTGGACCCACCTAAATTCCGTCCGGGAGACAAGGTTTGGCTCTCCTCCAAACATGTTCGTCTCAAAATACCGTCCTATAAGTTGGGTCCACGGTTCATCGGTCCTTTTGAAGTCCTCAAGCAAATCAACCCAGTAGTCTACAAGTTAAAACTCCTGGCCACCTTACGGATTCCCAACTCCTTCCACGTATCTCTCCTCAAACCAGTTGTGCTTAATTCTTTTTCCGACAATCCAGGTACCTCCCCAGCTCCGGTCTCCGCTGAGGATGTCGATGAGGTAGAGAACATTCTGGCCACCAAGAGGTTAAGAGGAAAAACCTTTTTTCTGGTGGATTGGAAGGGGTTTGGCTCAGAGGAGAGAACTTGGGAACCCAGGGAGAACATCCACGCCCCGCCTCTCCTTAAAAAATTTCTTTCCGGCCTAAAAAAGAGGGGGCGTAAAGGGGGGGTACAGTAGTATTGGCGTCTCTGCCCCCTGACAGGCAGAGACACCGTCCCTCTTACCGCCGCTCTCCCGGCCCGGTGTCTTCCGACCATATGCTTGTGCGGTTGGCCCTGGGCTCCTCCTTATGCAGGACAATGCCAGACCTCATGTGGCTGTAGTATGTCAGCAGTTCCTGCAAGATGAAGACATTGAAGCTATGGACTGGCCTGCCCGTTCCCAAGACCTGAATCCAATTGAGCAAATCTGGGACATCATGTCTCACTCCATCCACCAGGAGTTGGCGGATGCTTTAGTCCAGGTCTGGGAGGAGACCCCACAGTAGACCATCCGCAACCTCATCAGGAGCATGCCCAGGCATTGTAGGGAGGTCATATAGGCACGTGGAGGCCACACACAATACTGAGCCTCATTTTGACTTGTTTTAAGGACATTACATCAAAGCTAGATCAGCCTGTAGTGTGTTTTTCCACTTTAATTTTGGGGGTGACTCCAAATCCAGGCCTCCATTGGTTAATAAATTTGATTTCCATTGATGATTTTTGTGTGATTTTGTTGTCAGCACATTCAACTTTGTACAGAACAAAGTATTCAATGAGAATATTTTATTCATTCAGATCTAGGATGTGTTATTTGAGTGTTCCCTTTATTTTTTTGAGCAGTGTATTTAAATGATTGACCCGCCATGAAGCATTGAGTGCCTGTACTTGGTTTGAACAACAGAGTCCCTTTAAGACTTTCAGAGAAAAGATACACAAAAAAAATAAACAGAGTATTTGTATATGTGAATGGTGTCATATACTAAGTAAAAATAACAAATATAGATAAAATACAATAAAAGCAAGAAATTGAATAGATCCAGGTCATTACTAATTGGGGGTTAATAATATAACTTGATTTCTTTCTTAAGGTTTAACCCTAGAGGGACTTGTGCATAAAAAATATAAATCCAGAAAGCTTCATTGTTATGGAGGGCTCTCAATAATCTTCACAAATATTTATTGATGTATATTCAATGACATAGGTAACACATATTGATACGTTTCTGTTATGTGCTGAAATTAAATGTTTTTAGGCATTCATGGAAACTTTCTATAAATGTTATGATTAGACGGTTGTGTAATTTCATACAAGTGTCCCCTAATCCTGGTTTTGTTGTGGAATCTACATTATTTAAATTACACCGCATACACTTAATAATATATACTACTTAATCGGAGTTACAATTCAAGAATTCAATTTTTATTTTGATTTATTGATTTGGTAGTTGCCAGAACTTTATAGCCCGAAGTTTTATCCTTTTAATCAATTCCGATTAGTAAATGAGCATTCCTAGTGTGTTCCAAGTGTAAATGCAATGGCATGCTGTGATATTTAGAAAAATATGGATTTTAGAGAGAGACACTCTAAGGGGTTTCATGATGTAACCCGTACAAAGCCACAGAGAGTGGTGAGTCTCAAAAACAGTTGCCAGGGGATTATGGCCTAAGGATTATCAGGAACAATTGGAAGAAAACCCCTAACATATTTATGTAAAGGACTGGTTTCCTAAGATCTGGTTCAAGGCCATCAGAGACTTACAGAGGAAGAGCGTTAAGTGGTGAGTGGAGGAAGATGAAACTGTGTCTACAGGAGAATGCACCAGGAAAGTTTCTAATAGGGGAGTCTTATCAAGTTAAACTATGTGCTGTAAACATCACGAGAACCCTATGGTCAATCAGCAGCCACTTCACTCTCCCCGCCTTTGGATAAATCACTTACATCCAGAAGAAGTGAGCGCTGCTGCACTCTCTTCCTCCGGATGTATGTGATATGTCAGAAGGTGGGGAGAGTGAAGCAGCCACTGATTGGCCACAGGGATCTCGAGATGTCACACTGCGATCACCAGGAGAGACAGTGCTGACACCACTGGAATGGCGACAAAGGTGAGTATAAGTGTGCTTATTTTATAGGGGAAACATATGGATTGAGAAGGGGTTGTCTGAGCAGTGGACAACTCCTTTAAGAAAAATCTAAAGAAACAGGTGAAGACAAATATTGTTATAAATCCCGTCTTCATTTTTCCCTAAATGTCCACTGTAATTAAAGTAAATAAAGCATCATCACTAGTAATGAGCGAGCATGCTCGTTACTTGATATTTACGAACATGCTCGGGTGTTTTCCGAGTATCTTCAGCGTGCACGGGTGTTATGTTTGAGTTACACCGTGCACATGATTTGCGACTATTTGACAGCTTTAATACATGTGAGGCATGCCTGTTTCTTAGGCATTCCTCACATGTATTAAAGCTGTCAAACAGTTGCAAATCATGTGCTTGGAGTGACTAAAACATAACGGCCTGTATTTGGGGTTACAGGATAGTCTCTACATTGTAATACATTTTAATATTTCCACACTAGAGAATTAGTCATCTGAATGTTAACTACTTGTCTCCTATACGTGTGTGAGTTGACAAGCGTGCACAATCAGGCTCGCACTGGCCCATAGGAGAACAGGAGAATCCTCCGGTAGGCCAATGTGAAGGAATCCTAATGAGTAGTGCTATTACACTTGATTCACAATTTGCAGAAAAAAAAGTGTAAACTAATCATTCATTAAACAAACTAGCCAAATTAATATGACATAGAAGCCAAAATAAATTTGTGTACTAGGGTCAGGTTATTTTTGCATGTAGCTGGGCCCTAACAATCAATGTTACTGGTGGGCCAATGCCAACCCAGTCCGACACTGTGCACAGTCTTGTGACAGCTAAGGCTTTGTTCACATCTGCATCCCTATTTTTTTATTCCATTCCAGGAGAAGAGAGGAACTCATGCTAAAAGCAGCACCCAACAAACCACAGTGACTATAGTACAGCTTGTTAACCTTCCATAAGCGTGTCTCATTTTGCCAGAATAATTAACACAATAAAGTTTTTAAGCCTTTAAAGTTGTCTTTAATCCTTTCATCCGAACTTTTACTTTTGACCCCCTTTTAAATTTGACATAAAAAATAAAAATCATATTTAGGCCTTATTCATATGTCAGTATTGGCCAAAATTTTACATCGGTGTTTGTATGCCAAAACCAGGAGTGGGACTTTCAGAGAAAAACTATAATTGAAAGATTGACACCTGTTCTGTGTTTTGGAGACTGTGACTCTGTGTCTGAATAAGCCTTACACATATTTGCCAAATTTTCAGATTTATTTGGGACAATCCCAGAAACCATATCTTTTTTGTGGGTGTGGTTAAATTTACAGTATATTAAAAAGTGGATGATTTTTGTTTTGGTAGCACATTTGGGTGAAAGTATGCTCACCGAAACGGTTAACAGAACATGCTCACTCATCACTAATCATCACCAAACTTTGTCTATACGTATATCTACTAATTTACCAATGTATGGCCAATTTATATTTTAAAACTCTTCTTTAAGGATTCAAAAGACCATAAAATAATCATCTTGGCACTTTTGAAATAATAATATGCATTACATAAAACAAGTATTGATTCGTTGTAAGTGGTAATGATGACAGTATTTATATGTTTCTTTTTTGTCAGTAAATAGAAAGTTTCCTAAGGCAAAAGACTGCTCTCGGACACTGAATCTTACAGCCCATTCACATATCATTCAAACACAAATAGTCCCTTGCATTAACAATTCTATATTATATATGTATGTTATTTTGTTTCAGAATGACACATGAGAAGTAATCTTCCCTTTCCCTTTCACTTGTACGCTCATTTCTCTTCTCTCTGCCTGGATATACCTATTCAAGCTTTCTCATCTCCATAATTTTCTATTTTTCCACCATAAGAAAGCATGAGAATATATTCTAATTTTGGCTTCAGTGAATAGAACCTGATAACAAATGCATTGTGTAACGAGACTTGGGGAAGAGGCATTTAAGTACCTCTCAGAAATCACCATCTCACTCAGACAGTCATACATTTCATTTAAGTATCCTTATACAGACATTTTTCTTTGATTTAAACAAAGTACTACAGTATGTGTTTATGCATGAAAATGAGTCCAAATACAATGCATGCTTTATACAGTCTTCTGAAATTAAAATGCAGTACATACATATGAATTATTTTGTTAATCCTCAAAATTAATTTTGTCTATCCTCAAAATTAATTTTGTCTTTTAAAGCACTACTCCAGCGTTTTTTTTTTCCAGCACTAGAGTGCTGGAGCTTTAAATTTAAGCCCACTGCCCCAGTTCTTATACTCAATTTCTGGCGGATTCACCTTTTACTGATGTCGCTCTGGTCCCATGGCGCCGTTTTATGCCGGTAACTTCTGACTAGCCGGAAGTCAGAAGTTACGTCACAAGAGCAGAATACAAGTCTATGAAAGCCAGAACAAGACTCTCATAGAGATGTATTGAAAAGTGACCTCGGATGCACTCCATGAAACACTGGAGCTGCCGGAAAGTCACTTTTCTCCGGAGATCTACAGGAGCAAAGCTGGAAAAGGGTGAAGGCAGCAGCAGGTGAGTATTAGACAGGGGGCAGGGGAATTAAATTTTAAACACCACTCCAGCAATGCAATAGAAAAACCGCTGGAGTGGTGCTTTAAATTTATTTTAGTATCTCAGTATTCAAGATGACAGGACTCTTACTCTTTTGTGGGACTAGTTTGGCAGTGGGGTAGGCCCCTTACCTGGTCACCAACTATCATGGACCATACCTCTAAAAGGACATTTTCAATGCAAATTTCAATGGTTTTCAATAAGGGTTTCACTGTACCTATTCATCTATTTTTCTATAGTGCCACACAATATCAGTATGGAGGAAAGAAAAGACATACAATGTTTAAGAGCTAACAACAATATCATCATCAAGCCAGCAGACAAAGGAGGAGCTGTAGCAATCATGAACATGTCAGATTACATACAGGAAGCACACAGACAACTCTTGGATATAAAATACTACATTCCACTTAAGGAAGATCCACCAAAAATTACACCAAGGAACTAATATATATCATCAATGGGTTTGATTCTACTTCATCATCACTACTGGAACATATAATACCAGACAATCCCCAAACAGATACCTTCTAAATGTTACCTAAAATACATCTGGGAGGCCAATCATCTCTGGTATTGGGACATTAACTAAGAATATCTCAGTCTGTGTGGAGAACATTCTGAAACCCTTGGTGAGGCTCACACCCAGCTATATTCAGGACACCACGGATATTCTCTGCAAATTGTCAGTCTTGGGCCTTCCGGAGGACACAATACTAGCCATCATGGATGTAGAGTCTGTCTACTCCAACATTCCTCAAGAAGATGGGATTGCGGCATGCAAACATTTCCTACAAAAAAACAATCTGGCCTCAGAACCAACTCTGCAGTTCATCAGGCTTGTGCTCCATCACAGCTACCATATATATTCGAGTAAAAACTGACTTTTTCAGCCCATTTTTTAGGCTGAAAAAGCCCCCCTCGGCTAATACTCGGGTATATACTCGAGTATATACATAGTCCAGTGGTGGATAGTGGGGAGGGGGTTGCGGTGGCGGAGAAGCAGGGCACACGCAGTAGCTGGCTGCTGCAGCTACCACGTGTGCCCGCTGCTAAAGGGAAATGAATATTCACCCATAGGATTGGAGAGGGGTGAATATCCCTTTCTTTAATAGAGTACACACAGTGTCAACAGTGCCGCAGCTCCCACAGCGGCTCAGTAATCCTTTGTGCCCACTACTATATAGAATGCATATTCACCCTTCTCCACACCCATGGGGGTGTGGGGATGACGGGTGTCATACATACCAGGATTGGGGATGAGGGGGCCATATATACCAGGATTGAGGATGAGGGGGTCATGCATACCAGAATTGGGGATGAGGGGGCCATGTATATCAGGATTGGGGAGGAGGGGGCCATGCATATCAGGATTGGGGATGAGGGGGCCATGAATATCAGGATTGGGGATGAGGGGAGCCATGCATACCAGTATTGAGGATGATGAGGCTATACATATCAGGATTGGGATGAGGGGTGCCATGCATACCAGGGTTGGGGATGATGGGGCCATGCATACCAGGATTGGGGATGATGGGGCCATGCACACCAGGATTGGGGATGATGGGGTCATGCATACCAGAATTGGGTTGAGGGGAGCCATGCATACCAGGATTGGGGATGATGGGGCCATGCATACCAGGATTGGGGATTAGGGGCCATGCATACCAGGATTGATGATGAGTGGGAAATACTTACCAGGATGGGGAAATTTACCAGTAGCTGCTGCATTTCCCACTCTATGCTTATACTCGAGTCAATATGTTTCCCAGTTTTTCATGGTAAAATTATAATTACCATAAATAATCTGGACAGGCTCAAAAGATGATCTGCTTACCTTCCACAATAACTTCAACAAGTTCCACCCAACCATCAAGCTCACCCTCAACTTCTCAAAGTCCCAAATACATTTTGTGGACACCACCATATACAGTACATCAAAGACAACAATATACAAACATCAATTTACCATAAACCCACAGGATGTCCGACATATATTGGATGGAACAGCTTTCATCCAAGAAACACAAAAAAATCCATCATCTACAGTCAAGCTCTGAGGTGCACTCAAATTTGTTGAGACAGTAAGGACAGAAAAGTACAGCTGCTCTCACTGAGGCATGCATTCCTACAACAAGGATACTATCCACTGGTAATAGATGAACAGATCCACAGAGCTACAAGGATCCCAAAAAAAAACCTGAAGAAAACACCTGAAGGTCTGAACTCAAACGTAAGTAGATGTGCATGCAAAATGTAAATGCATGTTCACACAAGGCCATTAAACAGAGAGAAACCAAAGACAAGAAAAATACCCAAATAACTGAAAGTAAATATATAAATCGCACAGTGCAAAAATAATGATAAATAATAAAGGGTATTTAGTTAACATAATTTTGATCAAAATAATGTGAAAGCCATCCCGCCACAAGGATCCCAAGAAGCAGCCTCCTGGATTACAGACAGAGGGAGGACAACAACAGGGTGCCTCTTGCGGTCACATACAACCCAAACATGAACACCCTAAGGAAAATTGGTGCTGATCTCCAACCCATATTCCACAGACATCACAGAAAAAGGAATATTCCCAGAACTACCACTTCTCTCCTACAAACAGCCCTTTAACTTAAGGAATTTACTTGTGAGAAGTGTCCTCTCATCACCATCAGTGATGGGCACATTCCCATGTAACAATAAAAAATATAAAACTTGTACCCACATATTATCATCAAATACAGTCCACATACCAAACACAAATCAGGAATATAAAATCATGGATTTCTTTTCATGTACATCCTCCAATGTAGTGTACATGATACAATGTGCAAGGTGCTCTGAAGGTGTCTATATTAGGGAAACCATGCAAAAACTACAAACAACAATGAATTTACACAGACACACAATCAGCAATGAACTGGACACGCCTGTGGGGAAACATTTTTCTGGACCAAGACACTGTATGACAGACTTAAAAGTCTTAATATTAAAAGGTCATTTCAGGGATGACAGAGAGAGAAAAATTTGGGAATTCAAATTGAACTCAATTTAATACCTGGATTTATGACTCACTACATGGATACAGTTCGCACTTTCACCAGATGGACTAAAGATAACTAAACATTCCCACAGCCTTTACATTAGTAACTAAAAGCCTTAATTTGATTTCCTTGGCTTATCATTAGGAGGCATCACCCCTTACACCTCATGAACAAATGTCCTGCTGTAATATCTCTTAAATATTGTGCCTTCTTCATTTGTCTTAATTCATTTGTAATCCTGCCTGAAGAAGGAGCCTCTGTGCTCTGAAAGTTTGCATATATATTTTTTCTGGTTAGACAATAAAGGTATCACTCCGAGAATACTTTTGTCATTTTTAGGCATAAAAATATTTACTTCTACAGATCAGTAAATGGGAATGCACATCCAAATAAGATATGTAAAAAAATAGAATCCTCAGGACTTTCAAATTTAGACTATTTTTGGATGCCACCATTCCAAAAAAGATATTGGCGCCTATTCATCTTTGAAACTTTTTAAAATCATTTCAATTTTTGTCTGGTGATATTAGTTGCCATTTTTTGGCCCCAAATTCTTCAAAATGGTGCATGCATTTCAAAAATTTGGCGCAAAGTACAAAATTTTAATTTTTAATGTCTTGAACTTTTTTTTAGATTTTGGCACCAAAAGTTGCATGTTTTGCAAAATGGCACAACAATTAAATCAAAATATTGGCGTCCTCAAAAATACACCAGGAAGGGGACTGGAAAGGAGTTGTGCCAAATTTTGCGACTTTTTAAAAGTCACAATTGATGAATATGGGAAAAAAATCTGGAATTGCTAATGTGTAAAGATAGCCATACACATTAGATAAGGGTCAGCTGAACCTACCTATTTCCATGGTCTGACATGCTAATGTTTGCTTAAACTCCTTATCAATGGCAGATGAAAAATTATGCCTATTGGATTTCAACATACCCATTTGTATATTTATACATGAGATAAGCTACTGTCCAAAATATTGACAGCTGATTTTTTTCACCTTTACCCACTAAAAATACAAGAGTGCATGTTTATAAGGGACCTTGTAGGAAGAGAGGTTTGTTTAAAGAGCAGGAAATCCTCCTTGAGTGACAGATCTGATCAGTAGTTTATCCTTCTACAGTGACACAATAATTGTGTGTTATTGTCCTGAAGTCTACACTGTTATCACTAAATTTACAAATAAAAATGACATGGACATAGCTCAGGAAAGTGAGAGCCATGATTGGTAGAACCGCTCTATAAACTGCCCATGGTGGGGCTGGGGGGATTGTAATTATGTAGGATTGATAACAGCTCAGTCAGGAGCTGAGGAGAGATAATGAGATGAGCCACTAAATGCTATATAGAACTCAATGGGCTGGAGAGAGCTCTCATGAGTTAACTCCTCAGCCTGGCATGTAATTACTGCACATACTCAGCCCAGCTCTGGTAATAAATCTTCTTGGCAACAAAGAGTAGACTATGGAAGATAAAAGCTCTCCTATCAGGAAAACTATAGCAGATACAAAAAGCAAGTCAATTAAAGCATTTTAACCACTTAGTTTCCAAGCCAAAATTTTCTAATCTGTCATTTTATGTGATTTTAGCTCTGCAATGTTTCAACATATCCTAATGACTCTAAGATGTTTTTTTATGACGCATTGTACTTTGTTAGTGGTAAATTTAGGTTGCTAAGTTTTTCATTTATTTATAAAAATATCAGTAATTTGATGAAAATTTGTAAAAATGTCAAACTTTGCTTGTTTATACCCTTAAGAAAAATTGTTATAATACACAAGCTAACTAATAGACATTTCACATGTCTACTTTATGTCAGCTTCATTTTTCAAATGTCCTTTTATTTTGCTAGGGTGTTGATAGGTTGAAAATTTTGCAGCAATTTTTCATTTTTTTCAAGTAAATTTAGAAAATGTATCTTTTTTGACACCTATATACCATTGAAGTTACTTTGAGGGGGCTTATCTTTTGGACAACCTTCCAAATTGATACTATTTTACACACAGTACTTCTCAAAGTAGTCAAAATTGCTGGCAGATATCTTATTATCTCTCCAGGTGCATCACAAGGATGAATGCAAGTAGAATGAATGAAATTAAAAATTATTTTTTTCCCACTAAAACAGGCCACCATAGCTAACAAACCTTGAGGCCATTACTTAGTCTCGAATTGCCATGGCAACCATAAGGACAGCACAATCATGATCTTGAGGTGCCAATGGGGTTGAACAGGGAACCCTTTTCTTCTATTAATCATCTGGATACCACGTTTGTTACTGGCAGCAGCATCTAGGGGGCTAAATGGCTATAATTGGTGCCAACATGGATAGTGGTAATAGTATACAGCTGATATCCGCTGCATTTTCACCAGTCAGTTGATGCTATTCTCTTATTTATACGGTGTTTAAAAAGGCATATTAGTAGTCAACAATATGTTAATAACAAGAGAATACCTTTTATTTCATTAATTCACTTTGACAAAGCTGATGTAGTACAGAATGGATTGGTTTCAATAAGACTGATTTGACAGTAATTTCTTCTTTTATGTTAGAGCTGAGTAGTAATATTCAGTTATGTCATTCTTTTTCAATAGTATTGTGCTAGTGGTTCCCTCATGATAACAGCAGTTGTTATCATGATGGATGATGGTGGTAATTGTGTTGATTGATGTCTCTATGCCTTCAGACTACTACGTCCCCTCATGGGCAATACAAAGAAAACAGTATTCTTAAATTCTTTACTTACTGTTCTCATGTGCCTATTTATGCACTTTAGTTGTGTCAATCCTGAGGTGCAGGCTAGAAGAGGTAATATCAGCACTGGGGTAAAGAGACTAAGTAAAAATACTTACCAAAAGCTAAAATGTAAGTCAGAAGAAATTTTAAGTTCTATACTTTCACCCAAATGTGCTACCAAAGCAAAAATCATCCACTTTTTAATATACTGTAAATTTAACCACACCCACAAAAAAGATATGGTTTCTGGGATTGTCCCAAATAAATCTGAAAATTTGGCAAATATGTGTAAGGCTTATTCAGACATCTGTATTTTTGATCAGTTTTTGATTAGTTTTCTATGCCAAAATCAGGAGTGTCTCCAAAACACAGAACAGGTGACAATCTTTCAATTATAGTTTTTCTCTGTAAGTCCCACTCCTGGTTTTGGCATACAAACACCGATGTAAAATTTTGGCCAATACTGACATATGAATAAGGCCTAAATATGATTTTTATTTTTTATGTCAAGTTTAAAAGGGGGTCAAAAGTAAAAGTTCGGATGAAAGGATTAAAGACAACTTTAAAGGCTTAAAAACTTTATTGTGTTAATTTATTCTGGCAAAATGAGACACGCTTATGGAAGGTTAACAAGCTGTACTATAGTCACTGTGGTTTGTTGGGTGCTGCTTTTAGCATGAGTTCCTTTCTTCTCCTGGAATGGAATAAAAAAATAGGGATGCAGATGTGAACAAAGCCAAAACACAATGACTGTGCACAGTGTCGGACTGGGTTGGCATTGGCCCACCAGTAACATTGATTGTTAGGGCCCAGCTACATGCAAAAATAACCTGACCCTAGTACACAAATTTATTTTGGCTTCTATGTCATATTAATTTGGCTAGTTTGTTTAATGAATGATTAGTTTACACTTTTTTTTCCTGCAAATTGTGAATCAAGTGTAATAGCACTACTCATTAGGATTCCTTCACATTGGCCTACCGAAGGATTCTCCTGTTCTCCTATGGGCCAGTGCGAGCCTGACTGTGCACGCTTGTCAACTCACACACGTATAGGAGACAAGTAGTTAACATTCAGATGACTAATTCTCTAGTGTGGAAATATTAAAATGTATTACAATGTAGAGACTATCCTGCAACCCCAAATACAGGGAGCAAATAATCAAAATTAGTTGGAAAACTTGTTTATTATACTTTATGTTTCCATTGTGTTTTTCAATTCTAAAATATTAAATAAAGGCTTTTAGAATCTGTGATAATACTGCTGAGGAAATAATGATGGACAATATACTTAGCAGGAAAATAATTAAGGGTAAAAATCCATTAAACCACTGAGCGTTCTAAAGAGATCCAATTAATTTTTGAATCTGGTTAACCAAGTGGGATGTTTGCAAACAGTGTGAATTCCCAGCAACTAAATGTGTGTCGAGTAGAAATGTTAATCTTGTTAATGAACACCGTTTCCAATGTTTAGCCTGTATTGAAATGTATTAGTGCTCTGTAATGTTGCTCACTTTTCAAACATGGGGGTCCTTTGCCCATTTCAATTTTGAATGTTGATAAGCTTTAATCCCCTAACCCTTTCATGACCTGCATATTTTTTTGTTTTTGCCCTTTCATTTATTCCTGAACCCGCTGCATACAATGTGCATGCAATCTGTGAGCAAAATATATACATTATATGCCATTAATGACTTAGAGATGCTCAACAGAAGTGTGCCCTCACAATTTAGAGTCACTATATCTGTTACAACGATCCCTTAGGTGCTGCCCATGGAGCAATGAGATCAGCCCTGCTGCTGTTTCAACTTGTTCTTGTAGATGATGCAGATGATGTGCCTTAATAATACACGACTCTTTTTAAATTCTAAGGCCTCAATTCATTATGACTGTCGTTTTATATGCCATTTTTAATGATGGCCATGCAAGAATAATATGCTCTGAATTTATTAAAAGGAACACACCCCTTAATCATTTTGGCACATCTTCTCAGTGGCGCATTCTGGAGCAGCATTTCTGGCATAAGAAACACCACCACTTTTCAAAAATATGACAAATGGGTGTAGACATGACTGGTCTTCTCCCAGCTCTGTCCATTTTGATGGAGCTGCTCAAAATAGTTGTGAAAAGGCCAAGAGTTGATTTTCAAAATGTTTTATGACAGTTTTCTGGTGTAATTGCTGAGGTCTAGTTGGGACAGAAGCACGCTTGAGGGCATTGTGTGGGCACACCTATAAGAGCCTTAGAATCTACAGTTGCAGCCCTGTGGCTGGAGTAAAAAGGGAGGAGATATTTTCACGATACCTTTGCTACTCTTTCGGGAATGAAGAATTAACCAAATTTTTTTTACTTTGAAAAGGTGCCAATCCAGCACCAAAACGCGTTGGTTGAATAAAAACCAAGATTTTATACAAATGAGACTTCTTCATTCCTGAAAGCACAACCAAGGTATTGTGATATCTCCGCTGAAGTGAGTTTTCTGGTTTAAATACTTTGATGAATCGGGGCCTAAATGTAGCTATAAAAATGTTGCTATTATAAGGTTAACACATAGAAAAGAATGTCCACCTATAGTGATATTTTTTAACTTAAATGCACACATTTAGGGCTAAGAATATTGATTTTTAGCCCTAAATACATGAATCTGATGAAAAAAAAAAGTACCCAACGGTGGACAGCCCATTTAAGTATATTTAACTACAGAAAAGATTTGTAGTTTTATAGTTGATTATACTTGACTACAAAGAGAAAAATTTGACTTTGCTTTAAAAAGCTTGAAAAAAATAATTTCCTTTATTATCTGTTTCCTGTTGTCTTTGTGCTTAGGCTTTGATTCACATATGTGATTAAAATTATTTTCCATTGGCATAACCTTTGAGTCAAGATAAAAGCAGAACATGTTTTTAAATGGAGAAACAGTTGAACATATTTCTAAGGGTCACCTCTCAAGTCAAGTGTCTGTTGTAAATTGTTTCTTAATTAAAATGTTGCTATAGCTGACTGGACTTCTTCAATTATCTGTAATTTTTCATGTACATAATGTACACTCATTTATCAGTTTAATAATACTGGCAGCCGGATCCACAATTAAGCACTGATATAATTTAAGAAAGACTTTTAAGTGTTGTTGCCTAGATTCTCAGATTGCACGGTTAAGAAGAAAGACATTTGCCAGTAAGACAAAATATCACCTTTGTGCAGAAACGATGTTAAAGAGTTGTCATTTTTCCTTACATGACTTTTTTAGTAATTATCTGTAGTCTCTATAAAACAAAGATTCTCAGATATGTTTCCTGAAACTCTGCTTCGTGACACCCCTCTACTTCTGACAATCTCACATGGTCAGCTCTAATTAGACAGTGTGAGAATGTGTAGAGACATGCACTGATAACAAGGACATTGTAATACCCAGCTGTAAATGAAAGATGTTATTTTTTAAATATTCACTTACATCCTTGCTGTCCCCATTCTGGCACTTGGTCTACTCTTCAACACACTGGAAATGCCGTAGCTATGACCCTTCTTAGCCAGTGATTAGTTCAGTTGGCAGACACTGACATACAAAGTGTAGCAAGAATGGGACCAGGCATGTCTCAGAAGTGGAGCTTTAGGGGTTAAGCATTATTTATTTTTATATATTTAAGCAGTTTAGGGTATTTAAAAAAAATTTTTTGCTTTTACTGAAAAACCCTTTCATTCATACTTTTCCATGGAAAATAGCAAATGTTACAGAAATGAAACCAGCCTTACCAACACCAGGTCAGATTACTAAAGCACTAGCAGGATGCAGTAGACCACCATGATAAATGCGGGGGCAATACAGGTGCAAAATACTGATGCAAACAGCGACTCACAAACTTACCAGTTTATAAAGGGGGTGACTGTGTAGTATTAAAAATGCACACAGATGGGGCTTGCATAGGACGCCAGTCACACAAATAAATGTGATGCACAGTGTTTAGCTTACAGCCTCTTGATGACGCCCATTCTATTAGATCGCCCCAATTCACCCAACCAACACTAAAGGGCCTGGCTGCATCCTGCAAAATGGAAAAATGTGCACAATTTTTTTTTTGAATTTTAGTGTTAGTACTCCTAAGTATGAGGACCCTTCACGTGGGTTGCGAGCTTGCGTGTTTTGGCCAAAATATCGACCAATACCTCATGTAATGTATATATTTTATACATTATTTTTCATCTTTTTATTGCACATTTTTCCATTTTGCAGGATGCAGCCATGCTCTTTAGTACTGGTTGGGTGAATTGGGTCATCTGTCTTGTGGGGTGCACTTATATAGTGATGGGCAGCCTATCTGATCTAATAGTAAGGGTGTCACAATAGGCTGCAAGCCAGAAACTGTGCATCATACGTATCTGTGTGTCTGGCGTCCTATGCAAGCTTCATCTGAGTGCATTTTTAATACTTCACAGCTATACCCTCCATGAATTGGTGGGTCTGTGAATGGCTGTTTGCATCAGTATTTTGCTTCTGTGCTGAATTTTTGTCTATTTCTAAGAGTTAATCACAATTTACTGTATTGTTGGAAATTTGTGATGTAATATATGATCTGGCCAGTAGAGGGCAGTGGAAAGGTCTGACTTCCTGCGCAGGGGTTTGGCAGTTGGAGACAGTTGCAAGGGGAGTTCAAGGAAAGAGTGAAGCTGTGCATCTTTGGAAAAAGGTCTGGATAGAGCGGTGTGACTCTGGATCTGTTTTTGGTTACTCTGGGATGTGTTGTTCGGCTTGACATGAGCCGATTTGGTCACAGCAACAAAGGATACAGCATCTTGAGCTAGGCCACGTGATTCTTATTTCTAACAAATTAGAAAAGCCCAGCATTAGAGAGATCAGCATTCTCTAAGATCTTCAAGTCAGCGTTTCTGATTATTCAGGGTTCAGCCCAGCAAGGACCCTGCTATTTCAGTCTCAAGGTGTACTGGTACCAACTTACATCTGAATATACATGTGCATATATAAATATCCTTATAGAGGTACAGTTAGTTAGTAGAAAAGACCTCTTCAAAAACTGCTCCGAGTAGGCGATTATTAAAGTGCTGGCACAACACTATCATTTTATGGTTTTATGCATAGAAAGGATTAATCACATGTATTTTGTTTGCATATAACTGTTAATAATGTTAAGTGTACCTATGTATACTCTTAGTCGGTATTATTTAGAGAAACTCCTGTCATCGTATTTGTTATTTATACACTGTTTACCTACCATCCTTTCCATTTTTTGTGTTTATAAACTGTTTAGTAAATATTTACAGTACAGACCAAAAGTTTGGACACACCTTCTCTTTTAAAGATTTTTCTGTATTTTCATGACTATGAAAATTGTACATTCACACTGAAGGCATCAAAACTATGAATTAACACATGTGGAATTATATACTTAACAAAAAAGTGTGAAGCAACTGAAAATATGTCTTATATTCTAGGTTCTTCAAAGTCACCTTTTGCTTTGATGACTGCTTTGCACACTCTTGTGCTTTTTTCTTGCCATAATACAAATTCTAACAGTCTATTCAGTAGGACTATCAGCTGTGTATCCACCAGACTTCTGCACAACACAACTGATGGTCCCAACCCCATTTATAAGGCAAGAAATCCCACTTATTAAACCTGACAGGGCGCACCTGTGAAGTGAAAACCATTTCCGGTGACTACCTCTTGAAGCTCATCAAGAGAATGCCAAGAGTGTGCAAAGCAGTCATCAAAGTAAAAGTAAAAAGTAATATTTTTTTGTTAAGTATATAATTCCACATGTGTAAATTCATAGTTTTGATGCCTTCAGTACAATTTTCATAGTCATGAAAATACAGAAAAATCTTTAAATGAGAAGGTGTGTCCAAACTTTTGGTCTGTACTGTATATTATGTTATTTAATCTTTGTGTCTGCTGATTGCTGCTGTACCCCTCGTCCTGTGGCCATCCCTCATCCATGTTTCACTTTTCTGTGAGCTGATTTTAATTTTAGTAAAATAGCAAATGTGTCACAATACGGAGTTCTAAAAATGATGTTCCAGAATTGCTGTTTTGTAGTAAAAACAAGTATTTACCAGAAAAGACATGTCAGGAGAGCTGACAAGTCATCTCTAACAGTGGTGCTTACTATCATACACAAAATCAATTTCTTATGCTGAACTATGTCACTTAAGCCATACGAACATAAGTAAATGGAGATTCATAAAAACTGCTACTAAAAAGAACTATGGTGTGCTGTTTTAAATTGTTGTACAGTGAATATATCTTTAAAGCATGTTGTCGAGAGACAAATATGGTGACACACAGACACTTGAATAACTAGAGACAATGTGATTCACATATGTTGAATTAAAAATAACCATCAGATTCATGCTGCCAAACCAAAGGTTAGCACGGATCAGACACTGGCTGCACGATTGAAGCTGTATATATCTTACTATGGAAAACTGCAGCATTTCAGAGTAAGTATACTATGAAATGTTGGTCAGGGACAGGGACTAGGAGTCTCATCTCTCAATTTTCTCCTTGCCTCAATCCCTTTGACTGACAGGTCTCTCCTTATGTACACAATTCGGGAAAGAACTGTCAGTGAACTGGAGAGGGGCGGTTAGAAGCTGTAGCATTTCACAGTAAAACAAATTTGGCTGCAATCAGAAAGCATGAATTTGATGAGAAGTTCCCTTTAAATAATAGAAACTTGTTTAATGGCACTCATGTCTACACATTATTTGGTAAATTGTCTTAATGGACTTGGAAAATACAGAAGATTTACTGACTATGATCTCGAACATGACATGCTGCAGCTAGAGAGCAAAAAACTCTCAGATAAGTGCATATTCCATTAAACACTTCTATACAATGCCTAAAACTATTTTAACCCATCTTCCGTAGGACATTTTCAATTTTAAATGTTGTTCAATTAACAGTATGGCCCATGAAAATGCAATCTCCTATTATTATTTTAGCTATAACAAAATAAAATAATTTCATTTTTGATCAACAGTTAAAGGTTTGTTTTTTTTTTATTTATGTTCAACAAAAATGTAGATTAAAAAAATAATAATAAAAACTATAAATTATTTCAGTGGGCCATGGCATCAACATTGAAAAGTTTTGGAAAAGTAAACTTTTGTTGGAAAAAAAAAAATCTTTGGGAAATTGTGGACTAGAATAAGCAGTAGTTTACTTTAGCTGGTAGTGACAATTTAATTTTAATTTTTATTATCTGGAAGCAGTGAGGCTCACTAAAAAAAGTGAAAGCAAGTTTGTATTTTGTTTTCGGTGGGTGAAACAGGAAAACGAAGAGGACATGGATTATTTCAGCTTTAACAACAAATTGAAATTTGTTTGGCAGCTATAACAATTTTGGTGAAAAATTGTAAAATTGTAAAATTCTTTTTTGGGAGCAGCTGCTAGCTTGTTGTTCGGAAAGTGAATAAGCAATGGTTTTGTAATATCCTTCCAAACATCCCTTGATTGCGTGCAATTTCTAGTTTCTAATATTTACATGATGAACAGATAGGAGAGTAGAGGCATTGTCACTGGCAGAAGCAGAACAGTATAGTACAAAATGGGCAGGCAGATGCTATGTGTCACTGGTGTGTCAGAGGTGACAGACAGTCACCCTGTAGTGGTTTGCAGGAGATCTCCATGTTTGGCAATGCAGACAGCTGCCTAGATAGGAGGCTGTGTTTAGGACCCAGCGACTACCTCCCTTTAGTCTGGGTGTATATATACCTGGTGTGTCTAGGTGGGCATTGCCGGTTATACTCATTTCTAATTGGAACTTGGCTGAAGCAGCATCATGTCCTCTCTGGAGTCTTGTGGCCGTGTGCCCTGTTGGAGTTCTTTTAAAGCTGAGTTGTTGTTCCCTTGTGTTGTCTTCCCCTTTTGTCTTTAGAGTGCTAGCGGAGGTTGACTAGTGCTCATCTCCTTCCACCTCCAGCTATAGCCTTATGCCAGGGATAGTAGGGCGAGGCATGTGATCAGCGACAACTGCGAAGGCTATATAGGGACGTTAGGGGGAGACAGGGTGATGCTAGTCCAGATTATGAGGTCACCTCTTCCCCCTTTCCCTAGTGTCTGGGCTCCCTTTACCGTCTGTGTTGCACTCACGCCTGGCGTGACTCTCTGTGTTGCACTCACACCTGGCATGACATTATGCCAATCAGCTGTTGGTGAAAGAAAATCTTCACTGATCCAAGCATGATTTCATTTTGACAAACGTAAAGGTTTCGACACTTGTGGGAGTACAATTTTGTCCTCTTTGGTGTAATAAAACCACCTTCTACAGTGAATACTCTCTATGACAGTACACTTGAAGTAGGACAAGATAGTATGCCAATAACAAATTTGGCTAATGTTTGCCACTAGTGTTGAGCGAGCACTAAAATGCTCGGGTGCTCGAAGCTCGGGCCGAGCTCACTGTGATACTCGGGTGCTCGACCCGAGCAACGAGCCCAATGTTAGTCTATGGGAGACCCGAACATTTTTGCGGCGGCTCCCCCGGCAGTCTATAGAAAGCCTAAAAAGTGCCCAAAACGATAGTGACAGTGCTCAAATGACATAGGGACAGCATGGGGATCGCCCCTGGAAGCATTTCTGACCCCCAGGTCACTGCTGTCAACAACGTGGTCAGAGGTATTAAGCCACTTTTACAGGCTCACAATAAAACGTTCAAAAACGAAAGTGAAAGTGCTTTCCTGTGAAATATGTTAACCCCTTAACGACCATGGGTCTTTCTGTTTTAGTGTTTTCCTTTTTTGCTCCCCTTCTTCCCAGAGCCAGAACTTTTTTAATTTTCATTCAATATGGCCATGTGAGGGCTTATTTTTTGTGGGACGAGTTGTACTTTTAAACACCATCACTGGTTTTACCATATTGTGTGCTGGAAAATGGGAAAAAAATTCCAAGTGCAGTGAAACTGCAAAAAAAAATGCAATTCCGCAGTTGTTTCTTGAGTCCTTTTTTTACCACGTTCACAGATTGCTAAAACTGACCTGCCATCATTATTTTCCAGGTCGTTACGAGTTCATAGACACCAAACATGTATAGGTTCTTTTTTATTTAAGTGGTGAAAAAAAAATCCAAAGCTTGCTAAAAAAACAAAAAAAAAATGACGCCATTTTCCGAGACCCTTAGCTTCTCCATTTTTCGGGATCTGGGGCCAGGTGAGGGCTTATTTTATGCGTGCCGGGCAGACGTTTTTATTGATACCTTTTTGGGGTAGATCCGATGTTTTGATCGCCCGTTATTGCATTTTATTGCAAAGTTGTAGCGACCAAAAAAACTTAATTCTGGCGTTTAAAATTTTTTTCTCGTTACGCCGTTTACTGATTGTATTAATTCTTCTTTTATATTGATAGATCGGGCGATTCTGAACGCGGCGATACCAAATATGTGTATGTGTTTTTTTTTTATATATATATATTTTATTTTGAATTGGGCGAAAGGGGGGTGACTTAAACTTTTATATATTTTTTATTTTTTTTATTTTTTTAAAAACTTTTTTTTTACACTTTCTGCTTGCTTCTATAGTCTCCAGAGGAGACTAGAAGCAGCAGTTGTCTGATTGCTTCTACTGCATACAAGCGATGAGCAGATCGCTTGTATGCAGGAGAAATGCTCACTTGCTATGAGCGCTGACCACTAGGTGGTGCTCATAGCAATTGAGACATGACAACCACAGGCGTCTGCTGCAGACCCTGAGTTGTCATGCCCACCCATTGGTGACCCGCGATCACGTGACGGGGTCACTGATGGGCGGGGCTTAGGACTCCCGGAAGCGCGAGTTAAATGCCACTGTCAGAGATTTAACATGTTAACAGCCGTGGGTGGATTGCGATTCCAATAATCAGCTGACATGTGCTCGCTTCAGTGCGTGCTCACCGCCGGAGCCCCCGCTGAACCGGCCTTCTCGACCTGGTGCGTACTTTTACTGACCAGGTCGGAAAGGGGTTAAGGAACATCCTTTCCAGGGTAAAGACTTGTGTATAAGGTAAAATAAATAACCAAAAACAAAAATACTCCTCCACACCTTGGGCTATGTTCACAAGTAGCATTTTTTATGCGTTTTTGCACGTTTGTATTGCTTTCAACCGTGACAAATGCATTCACCGGGAAATGTCATTTTAACATTTTACAACCTTATCTGGCCATGTGCTGTGTGACACATGCATACAGTGCTAAAAAGACACGGGAACAGCATGGGGAAGACCCCTGGAAGCATCTCTGACACCCAGGTCACTACCTAAAAGTGTGCCCATCAGAAGTGATCCTTGCCGCATCAGAAGATGCAGACTTGCAACTATCCCCGTGCAAGTCCTTGTCCCAGGGCAGTGTTCAATTGTACCTCCCCCATAACTTTCAATACAAACGCAAGTATGCAGCCTGCCACCCACCCACCCCCAGGCTGCAATACCATACTGCTAGCTTGCTTGCACTTGAAATTGGGCCTTTTAGGCATGTGGAGGTGGAATCTGGCCACCACGTCATGGCTGCGTCGGTAGCCTGGTATTCATACTCAGTCCCCAGCCGCCCGGCGGCCGGGTGTCCACGCTTGGTCCCCAGCCGCCAGGGGGCGGCCGGGTGTCCATACTCAGTCCCCAGCCGCCCCGCGGCCAGGTGCCCACACACAGTCCCCAGCCGCGTGGGGGTGGCCGGGTGTCCATAAACGGTCCCCAGCCACCCCTATTTGTCCCGGTGCGCCTTATACACAAGCGCGCATACCAAAACATTACCTGTGCCCTCCCCAGTGCATTTAGTGGGAAGGACAGCCTAACCACAAACACGTGGACAAGTGAATGTGGCCAGGAATGGTCCATCTCACTGACGCCTTCACACTGGGTTAATATTGTGGAAGCCGGGACACAGTTGGACACTGGGATGCAACACGTCCTCCAGACATAGAGGATTGCGGGTCCTGGGTCAATCAGGCTTCAACACAAAGTTCGGAAGGTAGACAGCAGCAGTGGTCGGCCTCCTACACAACGATTAAATTATTCATGATCATGAGGCCATCCACCTCCTTAGCTTTCTGTTCCTTGGAATGCAAGCGCATGTATGTAGTAGCAGCTAGGCCTGAGGTGGTCAGCGTTTTGGCGCATATTCTACCTCCTTCGAGGATTGCTGGATGTTTTCCTGCTACTATCCCAGTTCTATGACTCCCATTAAAACAAAGCTTCAGGTGATGAATGATGGATGAGGTGGTGGCAAAGGAGAAAGAGCATGAGGAACAGGGACCATTCACATCAATATCAGGCCAGCCAACCACACATGTCTTGTAGGATATGTTTCTGTACAAAAAGGAGCGGTTCAGCTACACAGTTATAAGGCATACAGTTAATGCAATGCCTACCAAAAATTTCGAGGCACTCCAATGCCCCTTGGAAGTGACATGGAGGTCAGAGGGCCTTAACTAAACCGTTTTTTCCATTTATAGCAACTAGGTCTCCTGTACACTGTTGGCCTAAGCAGGGAATGGAAGGCTTTCCAAAAATTATTAGGCACTGCAATGCCCCTTGAAACAGACGTGGATTACAGCATATTAAAAACCTTCTACCCATTATTGGGGAGTGGGTCTCCCTTAGTGTTCGCCTATGCATTGAAAAGCAAAAGCTGACAAAAATTAGGAGGAAATGCAATGCCCGTTGCAAGAGTCGTGGAGGTTAGAGGTAATTAAAAACAACATGTCAATGCCCCTTGGAAGAGCTGTGGAGTTCAGAGTGGTTTAACAAGACGGTTTTAATGCCTCTTAGAAGAGACGTGGAGTTCAGAGTGGTTTAACAAGACAGTTTTAATGCCCCTTGGAAGAGATGCGGAGGTCACAGTAGCTTAACAAGATGGTTTTAATGCCCCTTGGAAGAGACGTGGAGTTCAGAGTGGTTTAACAAGACAGTTTTAATGCCCCTTGGAAGAGTGGTGGAGGTTACAGTGGAATAAAAAGACAATATCAATGCCCCGTGGAAGAGACGTGGAGGTCACAGTAGCTTAACAAGACGGTTTTAATGCCCCTTGGAAGAGTGGTGGAGGTCGCAGTGGAATAAAAAGACAATATCAATGCTCCTTGGAAGAGTGGTGGAGGTTACAGTGGAATAAAAAGACAATATCAACGCCCTGTGGAAGAGACATGGAGGTCACAGTAGCTTAACAAGACTCTTTTAATGCCCCCTGGAAGAGTGGTGGAGGTCGCAGTGGAATAAAAAGACAATATTAATGACCCTTGGAAGAGACGTGGAGGTCACAGTAGCTTAACAAGACGATTTTAATGCCCCTTACAAGAGCCATGCAGTACAGCATATTAAAAACATTATTCCCATTATTGGGGAGTGGGTCTCCCATAGTCTTTGCCTATGCCTTCCAAGCAAAAGCTGCCAAAAATTAGGAAGGGGGAACTTGCAATGTCCCTTACAAGAGCCATGCAGTACAGTATATTAAAAACATTATTCCCATTATTGGGGAGTGGGTCTCCCATAGTCTTTGCCTATGCCTTCCAAGCAAAAGCTGCCAAAAATTAGGACGGAGGAACTTGCAATGCTGGCAACATGGACCACGGTCACCCTGGTGGTATAGTGGTCATGGAGACTGAGGATAAGGAGAAGAGCAAAAAACAGCCGAAATGAGGAAGCGTATACCCATGTGTGGGTGTGAAGCGATGCATGGGAATACACCTCCCGAAATAACACAGTGGATTTGACTTTATGTTACTCTGCTGTCATTTGGTGGTGATGAGAAGTCTGGCCCAATCCAGCCCTTGTTCATTTTGATAAGGGTCAGCTTGTCAGCATTGTCAGTTGACAGGCGAGTGCGCTTATCAGTTATAATTCCACTAGCGGCACTAAAAACACGCTCCGATAACACGCTAGCGGCAGGGCAGGCCAGGACCTCCAAGGCATACAGAGTGAGTTCATTCCAAGTGTCCAGCTTGGATACCCAATAATTAAAAGGCACAGAGGAATCACGGAGGACGCTGGTACTCCCTCACCATCTTTTGAAACTTTCCACTCCTTGTGAGAGTACCCTACGCCTCAGGGCCTGTTAGCTGGGCAGGTCTCAGAAAACTGTCCTAGAGCATTGACAGTGTTCCCCTGCTTCTGCTGGATTGGAGTTGCGTCTCTCTTGCCTGTATGCCTTAGTTGGGCAGCGAACTGTGACCTCTGCCGCTACCGTGTTCAGATGGGAATTTTTTTAATAGTTCTGCAGCAAGGGCCTTCTGGTACTGCCCCATTTTTGTAGACCTCTCCAACTCAGGAATAAGAGAATGAAAGTTCTCCTTGTAGAGGGGGTCTAAAAGTGTCATCAACCAGTAATGACTGTCACCCAACATTTTGACAATGCGAGGGTCACTGTTAAGGCAGCGAAACATAAAGTCAGCCATGGGTGCCAGACTGGTAACGGGCAAGACTTCCGTGTCCTCACCAAGATGACGACTGATAGTGTTGAGCGATCTCTAAAATGTTCGGGTGCTCGAAGCTCAGGCCGAGCTTACCAATGTTAGTCTCATAGACTAACGAGCCCAATGTTAGTTTATGAGAGACCCGAGCATTTTTGCGGCAGCACCCCCGGCAGTCTGTAGAAAGCCTAAAAAGTGCCCAAAACGATAGTGACAGTGCTCAAAAGACATGGGGGCAGCATGGGGATCGCCCCTGGAAGCATTTCTGACCCCCAGGTCACTGCTGTCAACAACGTGGTCAGAGGTATTAAGCCACTTTTGCGGGCTCACAATAAAACGTTCAAAAACGAAACTGAAACGGTTTTCCTGTGAAATATGTTAAGGAATTTCCTTTCCAGGGTAAAAACTTGTGTATAAGGTAAAATAAATAACCAAAAAACAAAAATACTCCTCCACACCTTGGGCTATGTTCACAAGTAGCATTTTTCATGCGTTTTTGCACTTTTGTATTGCTTTCAACCGTGACAAATGCGTTCACCGGGAAATGTAATTTTAACATTTTACAACCTTATCTGGCCATGTGCTGTGTGTCACATGCATACAGTGCTGAAAAGACAAGGGATCAGCATGGGGAAGACCCCTGGAAGCATCTCTGACCCCCAGGTCACTGTCTAAAAGTATGCCCATCAGAAGTGATCCTTGCCGCATCAGAAGATGCAGACTTGCAACTATCCCAGTGCAAGTCCTTGTCCCAGGGCAGTGTTCAATTGTACCTCCCCCATTCCTTGCAATGCAAGCGAAAATATGCAGCCAACCACCCACCCACCCGCAGGCTGCAATACCATACTGCTAGCTTTCACTTGAAATGGGGCCTTTTAGTTTGGAGGAGGCCGAAGCTAGCCACTACCTCATGGCCGCTTCGGCAGCGAGGTATCCATACTCTGTCCACAGCCGCCCGGCGGTCGAGTGTCCACGCTTGGTCCCCAGCCGCCACGTGGCGGCCAGGTGTCCATACTCGGTCCCCAGCCGCCCTGATTTCTCCTGTCACCTTCCCCCACACTTTTCTTAGCCTGGCCTGCTTTAGGGCAGCATTGGACGAGCCCACCAGAGAACCAGACTCCTCCGGTGGGCCCTGGCTTCTCCATCAGGGGAGTTGAGAGTGCCTAGGTGAGGAGCATGATGATGATGATAGAAGTTAGCATCTGCTTTGTTTTCTTGGAATGCAAGCGCATGTATGTAGTAGCGGCTAGGCCTGAGGTGGTCAGCGTTTTGGCGCATATCCTACCTCCTCCGAGGATTGCTGGATGTTTTCCTGCTACTATCCCAGTTCTATGACTCCTGTTAAAACAAAGCTTCAGGTGATAAATGATGGATGAGGTGGTGGCAATGGAGAAAGAGCAGGAGGAACAGGGACCATTCACATCAATATCAGGCCAGTCAACCAGATATGTCTTGTAGGATATGTTTCTGTAACAAAAGGAGCGGTTCGGCTACACAGTTATAGGGCATACAGTGAGTGCAATGCCTACCAAAAATTTCGAGCCACTCCAATGCCCCTTGGAAATGACATGGAGGTCAGAGGGCGTTAACTAAACCTTTTTTTCGATTTATAGCAACTGGGTCTCCGGTGCACTGTTGGCCTAAGCAGTGAATGGAAGGCTTTCCAAAAATTATGAGGAACTGCAATGCCCCTTACAAGAGCCATGTGTGGCACCCCAGGGGTCTGGTCACCACTGTAATAGAGATATTACGTCGGAGAGCAAGTGGGAGGTTTCCTGGTCAGGATCCCTTAAACATGCAACATCCTCCTGCCCCAGTCCTGGGAGGGGAGAATTCTGCCCTTATAAACTGGATCTGGGGCGGGGTTGAGTGAGTCAGAGAAGAGTCAGAGTGAGAGAAAGGGAAAGTAACAGCAAGGAGCTCTGTAGGAGCTAGGAGCTAAAGACCAGGGGCAGGAAGCTGAGCAGCGCTCGCCCTGGCAGAAGACAATAGGAACCGGACACAGGAGTCCGAAGCTGTGAGGACTTATATATCCAGCAGCAGAAACCAGCCGGCAGGGGATTTCAGGTCCTCTGGCCATAGAAGCCCGGAGGCTCAGTCACAAGCAAGGGAACAGCACCGCAGTCGTGGAGCGGAGGCTAGCAGAAGGCCCCAAGTCACCAGCCATACGGGTGAGCACTACACGGTACACTCAGGGACGTGGGCTACTTCTACCCGCTTACAGCAAGGCAGCCAGGAAGAGTGCAGACAGACGGGGAGGCCTACAACTCCACCTGGCCAGGGGAACTCCTGCTTGCTCACAGACTGACCAGGCCTCTTATGCTAGCCAGTACTCCCGGGAGGGTCTACCTTATAATCATCAATAAAGACCCTGAACTGCACTGCAAAGACTCTGAGTCGTTCTTGCTGCGCTCGTGCACCATCACCCCCATCATCTACACTCACTGCCCTGAGGCTATACTCCTCCCGAGGGGAGTTATCCCATTCTATGCTGCACACACAACACCAGCCTCAGCGGTCTGCCTCGCAGTGGTGGTACTCCCTGACCGCAATCCACGGGTGGCGCAGTCGGACAATTAACCTCAAAACCTAAGAAAGACTGCCACTGGTTTGACCAGCCTGAGCCACGGGACCGGGTCACCGCCACGGAGACTACAGACCCCAGACACCCGGCACCTGGTATCCCACACACGTGTACACACGGCCCAGGGGGCGCGTCACATGCAGTACAGCATATTACAAACATAAGTCCCATTATTGGGGAGTGGGTGTCCCATAGTATTTGCTTATGCCTTGCAAGTAAAAGCTGCGAAAAATTAGGACGGAGCAACTTGCAATGCCCCTTACAAGAGCCATGCAGTACAGCAATTTACAAACATAAGTCCCATTATTGGGGAGTGGGTCTCCCATAGTATTTGCTTATGCTTTCCCAGCAAAAGCTGCCAAAAATTAGGACGGAGCAACTTGCAATGCCCCTTACAAGAGCCATGCAGTACAGCATATTACAAACATAAGTCCCATTATTGGGGAGTGGGTCTCCCATAGTATTTGCTTATGCTTTCCCAGCAAAAGCTGCCAAAAATTAGGACGGAGAAACTTGCAATGCCCCTTACAAGAGCCATGCCGTACAGCATATTACAAACATAAGTCCCATTATTGGGGAGTGGGTGTCCCATAGCATTTGCTTATGCCTTGCAAGCAAAAGCTGCGAAAAATTAGGACGGAGCAACTTGCAATGCCCCTTACAAGAGCCATGCAGTACAGCATATTACAAACATAAGTCCCATTATTGGGGAGTGGGTCTCCCATAGTATTTGCTTATGCTTTCCCAGCAAAAGCTGCCAAAAATTAGGACGGAGCAACTTGCAATGCCCCTTACAAGAGCCATGCAGTATAGCATATTACAAACATAAGTCCCATTATTGGGGAGTGGGTGTCCCATAGTATTTGCTTATGCCTTGCAAGCAAAAACTGCCAAAAATTAGGACGGAGCAACTTGCAATGCCCCTTACAAGAGCCATGCAGTGCAGCATATTACAAACATAAGTCCCATTATTGGGGAGTGGGTCTCCCATAGTATTTGCTTATGCTTTCCCAGCAAAAGCTGCCAAAAATTAGGACGGAGAAACTTGCAATGCCCCTTACAAGAGCCATGCAGTATAGCATATTACAAACATAAGTCCCATTATTGGGGAGTGGGTGTCCCATAGTATTTGCTTATGCCTTGCAAGCAAAAACTGCCAAAAATTAGGACGGAGCAACTTGCAATGCCCCTTACAAGAGCCATGCAGTGCAGCATATTACAAACATAAGTCCCATTATTGGGGAGTGGGTCTCCCATAGTATTTGCTTATGCTTTCCCAGCAAAAGCTGCCAAAAATTAGGACGGAGCAACTTGCAATGCCCCTTACAAGAGCCATGCAGTACAGCATATTACAAACATAAGTCCCATTATTGGGGAGTGGGTCTCCCATAGTATTTGCTTATGCTTTCCCAGCAAAAGCTGCCAAAAATAAGGACGGAGCAACTTGCAATGCCCCTTACAAGAGCCATGCAGTACAGCATATTACAAACATAAGTCCCATTATTGGGGAGTGGGTCCCCCATAGTATTTGCTTATGCTTTCCTAGCAAAAGCTGCCAAAAATTAGGACGGAGCAACTTGCAATGCCCCTTACAAGAGCCATGCAGTACAGCATATTACAAACATAAGTCCCATTATTGGGGAGTGGGTCTCCCATAGTATTTGCTTATGCTTTCCCAGCAAAAGCTGCCAAAAATTAGGACGGAGCAACTTGCAATGCCCCTTACAAGAGCCATGCAGTACAGCATATTACAAACATAAGTCCCATTATTGGGGAGTGGGTGTCCCATAGTATTTGCTTATGCCTTGCAAGCAAAAGCTGCCAAAAATTAGGACGGAGCAACTTGCAATGCCCCTTACAAGAGCCATGCAGTACAGCATATTACAAACATAAGTCCCATTATTGGGGAGTGGGTCTCCCATAGTATTTGCTTATGCTTTCCCAGCAAAAGCTGCCAAAAATTAGGACGGAGAAACTTGCAATGCCCCTTACAAGAGCCATGCCGTACAGCATATTACAAACATAAGTCCCATTATTGGGGAGTGGGTGTCCCATAGCATTTGCTTATGCCTTGCAAGCAAAAGCTGCGAAAAATTAGGACGGAGCAACTTGCAATGCCCCTTACAAGAGCCATGCAGTACAGCATATTACAAACATAAGTCCCATTATTGGGGAGTGGGTCTCCCATAGTATTTGCTTATGCTTTCCCAGCAAAAGCTGCCAAAAATTAGGACGGAGCAACTTGCAATGCCCCTTACAAGAGCCATGCAGTATAGCATATTACAAACATAAGTCCCATTATTGGGGAGTGGGTGTCCCATAGTATTTGCTTATGCCTTGCAAGCAAAAACTGCCAAAAATTAGGACGGAGCAACTTGCAATGCCCCTTACAAGAGCCATGCAGTGCAGCATATTACAAACATAAGTCCCATTATTGGGGAGTGGGTCTCCCATAGTATTTGCTTATGCTTTCCCAGCAAAAGCTGCCAAAAATTAGGACGGAGAAACTTGCAATGCCCCTTACAAGAGCCATGCAGTATAGCATATTACAAACATAAGTCCCATTATTGGGGAGTGGGTGTCCCATAGTATTTGCTTATGCCTTGCAAGCAAAAACTGCCAAAAATTAGGACGGAGCAACTTGCAATGCCCCTTACAAGAGCCATGCAGTGCAGCATATTACAAACATAAGTCCCATTATTGGGGAGTGGGTCTCCCATAGTATTTGCTTATGCTTTCCCAGCAAAAGCTGCCAAAAATTAGGACGGAGCAACTTGCAATGCCCCTTACAAGAGCCATGCAGTACAGCATATTACAAACATAAGTCCCATTATTGGGGAGTGGGTCTCCCATAGTATTTGCTTATGCTTTCCCAGCAAAAGCTGCCAAAAATAAGGACGGAGCAACTTGCAATGCCCCTTACAAGAGCCATGCAGTACAGCATATTACAAACATAAGTCCCATTATTGGGGAGTGGGTCCCCCATAGTATTTGCTTATGCTTTCCTAGCAAAAGCTGCCAAAAATTAGGACGGAGCAACTTGCAATGCCCCTTACAAGAGCCATGCAGTACAGCATATTACAAACATAAGTCCCATTATTGGGGAGTGGGTCTCCCATAGTATTTGCTTATGCTTTCCCAGCAAAAGCTGCCAAAAATTAGGACGGAGCAACTTGCAATGCCCCTTACAAGAGCCATGCAGTACAGCATATTACAAACATAAGTCCCATTATTGGGGAGTGGGTGTCCCATAGTATTTGCTTATGCCTTGCAAGCAAAAGCTGCCAAAAATTAGGACGGAGCAACTTGCAATGCCCCTTACAAGAGCCATGCAGTACAGCATATTACAAACATAAGTCCCATTATTGGGGAGTGGGTCTCCCATAGTATTTGCTTATGCTTTCCCAGCAAAAGCTGCCAAAAATTAGGACGGAGCAACTTGCAATGCCCCTTACAAGAGCCATGCAGTACAGCATATTACAAACATAAGTCCCATTATTGGGGAGTGGGTCTCCCATAGTATTTGCTTATGCTTTCCCAGCAAAAGCTGCCAAAAATTAGGACGGAGCTACTTGCAATGCCCCTTACAACAGCCATGCAGTACAGCATATTACAAACATAAGTCCCATTATTGGGGAGTGGGTGTCCCATAGTATTTGCTTATGCCTTGCAAGCAAAATTTGCCAAAAATTAGGACGGAGCAACTTGCAATGCCCCTTACAAGAGCCATGCAGTACAGCATATTACAAACATAAGTCCCATTATTGGGGAGTGGGTCTCCCATAGTATTTGCTTATGCTTTCCCAGCAAAAGCTGCCAAAAATTAGGACGGAGCAACTTGCAATGCCCCTTACAAGAGCCATGCAGTACAGCATATTACAAACATAAGTCCCATTATTGGGGAGTGGGTCTCCCATAGTATTTGCTTATGCTTTCCCAGCAAAAGCTGCCAAAAATAAGGAAGGAGCAACTTGCAATGCCCCTTACAAGAGCCATGCAGTACAGCATATTACAAACATAAGTCCCATTATTGGGGAGTGGGTCTCCCATAGTATTTGATTATGCTTTCCCAGCAAAAGCTGCCAAAAATTAGGACGGAGCAACTTGCAATGCCCATTACAAGAGCCATGCAGTACAGCATATTACAAACATAAGTCCCATTATTGGGGAGTGGGTCTCCCATAGTATTTGCTTATGCTTTCCGAGCAAAAGCTGCCAAAAATTAGGATGGAGCAACTTGCAATGCCCCTTACAAGAGCCATGCAGTACAGCATATTACAAACATAAGTCCCATTATTGGGGAGTAGGTGTCCCATAGTATTTGCTTATGCCTTGCAAGCAAAAGCTGCCAAAAATTAGGACGGAGCAACTTGCAATGCCCCTTACAAGAGCCATGCAGTACAGCATATTACAAACATAAGTCCTATTATTGGGGAGTGGGTCTCCCATAGTATTTGCTTATGCTTTCCCAGCAAAAGCTGCCAAAAATTAGGACGGAGAAACTTGCAATGCCCCTTACAAGAGCCATGCAGTACAGCGTATTACAAACATAAGTCCCATTATTGGAGAGTGGGTGTCCCATAGTATTTGCTTATGCCTTGCAAGCAAAAGCTGCCAAAAATTAGGACGGAGCAACTTGCAATGCCCCTTACAAGAGCCATGCAGTTCAGCATATTACAAACATAAGTCCCATTATTGGGGAGTGGGTGTCCCATGGTATTTGCTTATGCTTTCCCAGCAAAAGCTGCCAAAAATTAGGACGGAGGAACTTGCAATGCTGGCACCCCGGTGGTATAGTGGTGGTGGAGACTGAGGATAAGGAGAAGAAGATTAAACAGCCGAAACGAGGAAGCGTATACCCATGTGTGGGTGTGAAGCGGTGCATGTGAATACACCTCCCGAAATAACACAGTGGATTTGACTTTATGTTACTCTGCTGTCATTTGGTGGTGATGAGAAGTCTGGCCCAATCCAGCCCTTGTTCATTTTGATAAGGGTCAGCTTGTCAGCATTGTCAGTTGACAGGCGAGTGCGCTTATCAGTTATAATTCCCCCAGCGGCACTAAAAACATGCTCCGATAACACGCTAGCGGCAGGGCAGGCCAGGACCTCCAAGGCGTACAGAGCGAGTTCATTCCAATTGTCCATCTTGGATACCCAATAATTAAAAGGCACAGAGGAATCACGGAGGACGCTGGTACGATCGGCAAGGTACTCCCTCACCATCTTTTGAAACTTTCCACTCCTTGTGAGAGTACCCCGCGCCTCAGGGCCTGTAAGCTAGGCGGGTGTCAGAAAACTGTCCCAGAACGTTGACAGTGTTCCCCTGCCTCTGCTGGATTGGAGTTGCATCTCTCTCGCCTGTACGCCTTGGTTGGGCAACGAACTGTGACCTCTGCCGCTAGCGTGTTCAGATGGGAATTTTTTTAAGAGTTCTGCAGCAAGGGCCTTCTGGTATTGCCCCATTTTTGTAGACCTCTCCACCTCAGGAATAAGAGAGTGAAAGTTCTCCTTGTAGCGGGGGTCTACAAGTGTCACCAACCAGTAATGACTGTCACCCAACATTTTGACAACGCGAGCGTCACGGTTAAGGCAGCGTAACATAAAGTCAGCCATGCGTGCCAGACTGGTAACGGGCAAGATTTCCGTGTCCTCACCAAGATGACGACTGACCATGCTCTCCTCCTCCTCCTCCTCTTCCTCCTCCCCCCGTCCTCAGGCCACCCACGCTGAACCGACGGTATGACACTTGTACAGGTACTACCGTCTACAACGCATGATAGCAGCTCCTGTTCTTCCTCCTCCTCCTCCTCCTCTCCCTCATTGTCCCCCAATGCACGTTGGGATGAGATGAGGCTGGGCTGTGTGTAATCGCCCGCTACGGCTTCTTGATCCATCTCATCATACTCTGGCTGCAATGCCACCTCTTTAATTCTCTGCAGAGAGCGTTGCAAAAGACAGACAAGTGGGATGCTGACACTAATGATGGCGTCATCGCCACTCACCATCTTGGTGGCCTCCTCAAAGTTTGTCAGGATGGTACATATGTCAGACATCCAGGTCCACTCCTGAGGTCTTATGTGTGGAGTCTGACCTGAATATCGACGGCCTTGTTGCAGCTGGTACTCCACAACTGCTCTCTTCTGCTCACAAATCCTTTGCAACATGTGGAGGGTAGAGTTCCAACGTGTGGGGACATCACACACCAGTTGGTGTGCCGGAAGCTGCAAACGCTGCTGCAACACAGCAAGGGCGGCAGAAGCTGTAGCCGACTTGCGAAAATGAGCTGACAGGCGGCGTACTTTCACGAGCAGATCTGGCAACTCGGGGTACGATTTAAGAAACTGCTGAACCACGAGGTTAAGCACATGAGCCAGGCATGGTACGTGTGTGATCTCACCTCGCCTCAGAGCCGCCACCAGGTTACGGCCATTGTCACACACGACCATGCCGGGATGTAGGTTCAGCGGTCTCAGCCACAGATCTGCCTGCTCTTTCACAGCTGTCCACAACTCACAAGCAGTGTGAGGTTTATCACCAAAGCTTTTGAGTTTCAGCACAGCCTGTTGCCGCTTGGCGGAGGCAGTACTGCAATGCTTCCAGCTTGTAACTGATGTGGTGATATCTGAGATGGAGGATGAACATGAGGAGGGGGAGGAGGAGGAGGATGCGCAGGAGCTGTACACTGTGGGGGCAACTCTGACTGACATAGGGCCCACAATCCTCGGTGTGGGGAGGATGTGTTCCGTCCCAAGGTCCGACTGGGTCCCGGCTTCCACTATGTTTACCCAGTGTCAGAGAGATGTACCGTCCCTGGCCACAAGCACTTGTCCACGTGTCCGTTGTCAGGTGGACTCTCACAGTAACTGCGTTGTTGAGGGCACGGCAGATGCTTTGGGACACGTGCTTGTGTAGTGCGGGGATGGCACACCGGGCAAAATAGTGTCGGCTGGGGACCGAGTACCGAGGGATGGCCACCGCCATAAGATTGCGGAAGGATTCCGTCTACACCAGCCTAAAAGGCAGCATTTCCAATGCAAGCAGTCGTGAAATGTGCGAATTTAGGACTGTGGCCTGTGGGGCGTTAGCTGCGAATTTCCGCTTTCGTTCAAAGGTCTGGGTATGGACAATTGAACGCTGCGGTGGGACGTGGACGTGGACGTTGATGCTGTTTCTTGAGAAACTGCCATAACAAGTGAAGACTGAGAGGAGGGGGCATCTTTACATGCAGTATGGACAGGGGATTGCCTTGCACACACAACAGGGGGTTCTATTGCACGCACAACAGTGGAAGAAGCAGTGGTGACACCCGCTGACACTGGTCGTGGACCCTGGGTTTCGCCCCACAAAGTCGGGTGCTTTGCTGCCATGTGCCTGATCATGCTGGTGGTGGTCAGGCTGGTAGTTTTGTCACCCTTGCTGATGCTGGCATGGCAGGTGGAACATATGGCCTTTTTGGGGTTATCAGCAGAGTCTTTAAAAAAATTCCAGACTGGAAGACCTACCGCTTGTACTGGCAATGTCCCTCGTGTTGGTGTTACGGGGAACGATTGCCTGCCTTCTGTCTGCGGCCACCACACTGCTTCTTCCTGCCTGTTGGGGTACTCTGCCTCCCTCCCCCTGTGTGCTGCTGGCCTCACTCTGCATGTCCTCCTTCCACGTTGGGTCAGTTACTAGATCATCCACCACCTCCTCCTCTTCCACTTGTGCACCACGATCCTCCTCTTCACTTCCTGGCAATTTTGTCTCGTCATCGTCCACCTCTTGTGACAGATTGCCAACGTCGACTTCCTGTGGCCGTGGCTGTTCAAATATTTGGGCATCGCAACATGGGATCTCCTCTTCCACCACTTCAAGCGTATCCGGCGAGGGGCCCAAATATGGAAATGGACCAGTGAACAGCTCTTCAGAGTGTCCAAGTGCAGGATCACTTGCTGTCTGACGACACTCGGCATGGTGGGAGGAAGGAGCATCAGGGTGAGGAGGAGTATGCGGTCGAGACTCACGGCTACTAAGAGTTGACCGTGTGGAAGACAGACCGGAGGTGGTGGTGCCCAGGTAACAGGAAGTATTGTCTGCTATCCAATTAATAACCTGTTCACACTGATCAGTTCTCAATACTGGTGTTGTTCTGTGCTTCCCTAGAAATTCGGTCAAGAAGTGGGAGCGAGAAGATGTGGCTGTTGGTTGTGGCACATTTTCACCTTGGCCACGGCCCCGTCCTCTGCACGAACCATCACCAGAACGTCCACTTCCACATCCCTTGCCACGCGCCTTGCCCATTGTAAATTAAGTAAAATAGCTTACACTTGCACTATCAATGGAAAAAGGGTAATAAAGAGTAGATTAGAACCTTGGAAGAGGAAAACCACAGTTATTGTTTACTGGGGTATACCACACTTTTTTAAATAGAGATATTTGCGGCTGAACAGTGAGCGACACACTCAAACTGCTTTTTTTTTAGATACCAAAGGCCCAAAACTGGATAGTACAGCGATTTGACCCGTGGAACTGCGAAACCACACTGGGATGTCGGGCCTACACAAGACTATTTTCAACAGATATATTTTTGTGTCACAACAGTCAGGAGACACTACTGTTTTTCTTTACAGAAAAAACTACCAAAACCTGAATAATAGAGATTTTTTACCGTGGGATGGCAAAACCACAGTTATTGTTTACTGGGGTATACCACACTTTTTTAAATAGAGATATTTGCGGCTGAACAGTGGGCGACACACTCAAACTGTTTTTTTTAGATACAAATGGCCCAAAAGTGGATAATACAGAGGTTTGTACCGTGGAACTGCAAAACCACACTTGTATTTCTCGGGCCTACACCAGACTATTTTCAACAGATCTATTTGTGTCTGAAAAATCAGGGAGACACTATTATTATTTTTATACAGCAAAAAATGCCAAAAACAGGATAATAGAGATGTTTTACCGTGGAACATCAAAACCACAGTAATAATTTACTGGTGTATACCAGACTTTTTTAAATATATATATTTGCGGCTGAACAGTGAGCGACACACTCAAACTGTTTTTTTTAGATACAAATGGCCCATAGAACTGCAAAACCACACTTCTATTTCTCTGGCCTACACCAGACTATTTTCAACAGATATATTTGTGTCTGAAAAATCAGAGGCACACTTTTTTTTGGGGGGGGGCACCAAAAGGTTAATAAGATGGGTATTTGTACATTGTGAAGGAGGAAAAGAAAAAGAGGATTTAGATTAAAAAAAAGGATTTTTCCTGGCCCCCGGGACCTGGAGCTAAGTCCAGCAATTTCAGCAACAGGAGCAGCACACAGGACCGTAATGCAGCATTTGCTGGTATAACCACTGCGTCTCCTATACAGCCTGCCTGCCTGCCTGATATACCTGGGATGGATATTAGTCCTGAGAAGGACTGTTTGTTTGATCTGGCAGCCTTTACAGACCCTACACTAACTATTTTGCAGGATATATCTCTCCCTAAATCAGCAGCGCTGTCCCTACACTGTCTGATCCGGAGCGACTGTGTCCAAGATGGTGGCGCCCGGTTTTAAATACTCGAGATGACGCTGTGCGGCCAGCCAATCACTGCAATGCCCACAAACAACATGGCTGCGGCATTACAGTGACTGGCTGGCATTCCCTGCATGTTCATTGGCTCTGTAAAGAGCACCAAACATGCAGGGCGGAGACCCGAGCTCCTGCCCGAGCAACCCGGAAATGCTCGGTGCTCGCCGAACATCCCGAGTAGCGTGATGCTCGGTTGAGTACCGAGCAGTGTCGAGCATGTTCGCTCAACACTATTTGCCACTAATGCAATCTATTGAGTCAGAAATTCATTGGGTCAGGGGTCAGAACATTTGCCAGAAAAAGGACACTGTTGAGATACAACTGAATCTGGTTTTCAGGCAGCGCTTTTCTGCTGATATGCATCAAGGGGTTCAGTGGCTTATAAATTATCTGGGCCATCATATCATAAATACTGTAATCGCTATTGCTGTCTCAGCTACACATAGCAGTAGGCTGCCACAGACAGAGGAGCACTGACTCAGTAGAGTCTCATGGTCAGACATGAAGTTGGCAGACATCTGCTTATCAAATGCTTCACTAAACAGGGAATACAGCTAATACTGGTGTAAGATGGCCGCCATACAGGTCTTTGAGGGGAGATATGTTGCATCGAGGTTGGTAGCATCGGTGATGTGAGCCCGGTAAAGCATGCTCCAGCACATTTAGTGCTGAGAGAGTTAATAGGGCGTATCAGGATCGGGTTTTACGAGCAGTCATAAAGATGGGTGGGAGTGGTTTCTCACATATCCCCACCTTGGGGCATGGTTTGGGAGATAAAATGGAGACCAAGTGCGTCATTGAGTGTCTGTGTCAGGTGGACGCCGTTATACTGATTTATATGATACCTTGCTTAATAAAATCCTTCCTGTGGTTCTTTTATAATTTTTTTTCTTTTCAGCTTTCAGTTAATGAGATTTTTGAGCTTTGGGGTAACCTGCAGGGAGGGCTCTATCTGGTGCTCTGCTTATGTATTCCTATGTCTGCCTTCTGACAGGTCACTGTGTCTTCAGTGACCTGCCTACTATTTTAAATACTGCCTGTGTAATTTGTGTTCCAAACCTGAAATTTACATGAACCAAAATGGCCCCCCCACGGCCGCATGCGCAGTAGCATCTCTCGGTTGCCGAGAGATGCTACTGCGCAAGCGCAGTAGGAGGTGCCATATTGCAGCAGGCAAATTTCTCTTTTCTCCAGCAAAATGGCATCCGCGCATGCACAGTAGTAGCATCTATCGCTTGCTGATAGATGCTACTGCACAAGCGCCGCTAGTGGAGGAAAAAGAAATTTGCCTGCAGCAATAAGGCGCCGTCGGGCGTGCTTGCGCAGTAGCATTTCATGGTTGCTGAAAGATGGTACTGTGCATTCGCGGCACGCGGCGCCATATTGCTGCAGCTAAATTCTTTTTCCTCCAGCAAAATGGCACCCGCGCCTGCACAGTAGCATCTATCGTTTGTCCTCTTTCCCCCATCTAACTTTCCCCATCTATCGCTCATCATCTTTCCCCCATCTCACTCAACCACCCCATCTGACCTATCTATCAAAAGCGATGGCTGTCCACTTCCCCCAGTCCCACAAGCTCACTGCATTGGGATAACCCTAGACTCTAACTAGAGATGAGCGGTGTTCGACTAGAACTGTTCGCCAATCTCAAATTTGAGCTGTTTTGGGGGTGTTCGAGTCTTTCAGCGAACGCGAACGATTTGCAAAAAATTCGGCTGTTCGAGGTTATGTTCGATAACTGTTCGTGCACCAAAAGAGTAACTGGATTTTTTCACATCATGCAGGGATTGTCTGCCACGCACAGTAATGTCACAGCCAAGGTGGTTGTGGCAATACAGTGGTTGCCCAAATAGATGGGAACAGTGCTCACAGTGAAACATGAAAAGCCGACAATTCAGCAGCGGCATACACCGGTACCCGACAATTTAGAACAGAAAGAATAGAGCATCACACATACAGTGGTGGCCAAAAGTATTGGCACCCCTGCAATTCTGTCAGATAATACTCAGTTTCTTCCTGAAAATGATTGCAATCACAAATTCTTTGGTATTATTATCTTCATTTAATTTGTCATCAATGAAAAAACACACACAAAAAGAATTGTCCTAAAGCCAAATTGGATACAATTCAACACCAAACCTAAAAAAGGGGGTGGACAAAAGTATTGGCACTGTTTGAAAAATCATGTGATGCTTCTCTAATTTGTGTAATTAACAGCACCTGTAACTTACCTGTGGCACCTAACAGGTGTTGGCAATAACTAAATCACACTTGCAGCCAGTTAACATGGATTAAAGTTGACTCAACCTCTGTCCTGTGTCCTTGTGTGTACCACATTGAGCATGGAGAAAAGAAAGAAGACCAAAGAACTGTCTGAGGACTTGAGAAACCAAATTGTGAGGAAGCATGAGCAATCTCAAGGTTATAAGTCCATCTCCAAAGACCTGAATGTTCCTGTGTCTTCCGTGCGCAGTGTCATGAAGAAGTTTAAAGCCCATGGCACTGTGGCTAACCTCCCTAGATGTGGACGGAAAAGAAAAATTGACGAGAGATTTCAATGCAAAATTGTGCGGATGGTGGATAAAGAACCTGGACTAGCATCCAAACAAGTTCAAGCTGCCCTGCAGTCCGAGGGTACAACAGTGTCAACCCGTACTATCCATCGGCGTCTGAATGAAAAGGGACTGTATGGTAGGATACCCAGGAAGACCCCACTTCTTACCCCGAGACATAAAAAAAACAGGCTGGAGTTTGCCAAAACTTACCTTAGAAAGCCTAAAACGTTTTGGAAGAATGTTCTCTGGTCAGATGAGACAAAAGTAGAGCTTTTTGGGAAAAAGCATCAACATAGAGTGTACAGGAAAAAAAAAGAGGCATTCAAAGAAAAGAACACGGTCCCTACAGTCAAACATGGTGGAGGTTCCCTGATGTTTTGGGGTTGCTTTGCTGCCTCTGGCACTGGACTGCTTGACCGTGTGCATGGCATTATGAAGTCTGAAGACTACCAACAAAATTTGCAGCATAATGTAGGGCCCAGTGTGAGAAAGCTGGGTCTCCCTCAGAGGTCATGGGTCTTCCAGCAGGACAATGACCCAAAACACACTTCCAAAAGCACTATAAAATGGTTTGAGAGAAAGCACTGGAGACTTCTAAGGTGGCCAGCAATGAGTCCAGACCTGAATTCCATAGAACACCTGTGGAAAGATCTCAAAATGGCAGTTTGGACAAGGCACCCTTCAAATATCAGGGATCTGGAGCAGTTTGCCAAAGAAGAATGGTCTACAATTCCAGCAGAGCATTGTAAGAAACTCATTCATGGTTACCGGAAGCGGTTGTTCACAGTTATTTTGGCTAAAGGTTGTGCAACCAAGTATTAGGCTGAGGGTGCCAATACTTTTGTCTGGCCCATTTTTGGAGTTTGGTGTGAAATGATCAATGATTTGATTTTTGCTTCATTCTCTTTTGTGTTTTTTCCTTGCAAGCAAATTAAATGAAGATAATAATACCAAAGAATTTGTGATTGCAATCATTGACAGGAAGAAACTGAGTATTATCTGACAGAATTGCAGGGGTGCCAATACTTTTAGCCACCACTGTAGATTAGATAGATAGAAACATGTCAGTCACATATATAAGAAGTACAGTGACAGTGTTGGTTACTGTACTTGTCATTTAGTGTTAAATGATTTATTAAAAAAAATAATAGTGTTTTCATTCACCGTCTCTTTAAAAAAACCGGCCGGGAATTCAGCATCGGTACCCGACAATTTAGAACAGAAAGAATAGAGCATCACACATAGATTAGATAGATAGAAACATGTCAGTCACATATATAATAAGTACAGTGATAGTGTTGATTATTGTACTTGTCACTTAGTGTTAAAATAAAGGATTTATTAAAAAAAAAGTTGGCGTGGGGTTCCCCGTAATTTTAGTCTCTAGCGGAGTTTAAGCAGATGGCTAGGGCAGATGTTTGAAGCCTGGGAAGGGGGTAATACCCACGGAGCTTCCCAGGCTACTAATATCAGCCCCCAGCTGAATACCTAGCCTTTACTAGCTATTAAAATGGGAGACCCCCCAAAAAAATGACGTGGGGTCCCCCCTATTTTAATAGCTAGCAAAGGCTAGGCAGACAGCTGGGGGCTGATATTAATAGCCCAGGAAGGGTGCCATGAATATTGGCCCCCTCCCAGGCTAGAAACACCAGCCGTCAGCCGCACCAGAAATGGCACATCCATAGGATACACCAATTCTGGCACTTAGGCTCGCTTTTCCCACTGCCCTGTAGCGGTGGCAGTGGGGTAATAGGGCTGGGGTTGATGTCAGCTTATAATGCCAGCTGACATCAAGCCCAGGTTAGTAATGGAGAGGCGTCTATAAGACACCCCCATTACTAACCCCATAGTCAAAGTTAAAAAAATACAAACACCCAGAATAAAGTCCTTTAATTGACATAAAGACACAGTTCTTTATTGTTCTAAATTAAACCATAATTGCCGTCACGCCCATTCCAGCTGAAGCCAACTATCTCCTGCAATAAAAGTAAAATAATAAACCAACATCATCCTTACCTTCAAAAGGAAATTTTTTGGGGAGCAAGATTAGAATATAAGGGAGAAAAAGATTTCTCCAATAAGGGTAATAGTTTTAATCTACTTGTATGTACTCTCCAAAAAGACACACATGAGGGATTTTAATAATTAAAAAAATTTCCTTTTGTTGGTTTTGCTTTCATTATAGGGATTTGCGGACCATGTATTATATGGTCGGCAGATAGGTTTTCATCATCCTTACCTTTCTATGGTTCCCAGGACGGTTTCAGCTCTGCTACATTCACTTGACAGGCTGGATCGCAGCTGAAAGCTGCCATCCAGCTTGCCATGCCGTAGACACTGAGAAGCGCAGGCATGCTTGCGCTCCTCAGTGTCTGGCTGTGACGGCATCCAGATGAGCCGAGTTCATGTCCAATTAACTCAGCTCACCTCATGCACGTCACTGACAGAGTGGGAGAATTCTCCTGTGCATGCGGTGAGCGTGAGAGAATGCTCCTGCTGCCATCAAGCCTGTCATCTCGATGTAGCAGAGCTGGAGCCATCCTGGGAACCATGGAAAGGTATGGATGATGTTGGTTTATTATTTTACCTTTATTGCAGGAGATCGTTGGCTTCAGCTGGAATGGGCGTGATGGTAAGTATGGTTTAATTTAGAACAATAAAGAATTCAATTTGTTTATTTCATATTTCCTATGGATGCACCATTTCTGGGGTGGCTGACGGCTGGTGTTTCTAGCCTGGAAGGGGGCCAATATTCATGGCACCCTTCCAGGGCTATTAATATCAGCCCCCAGCTGTCTGCCTAGCCTTTGTTAGCTAAAATTACGGGAAACCTCACGCCAATTTTTTTTTCAATAAATCCTTTATTTTAGCACTAAGTGACAAGTACAGTAATAAACACTATCACTGTACTTATTATATATGTGACTGACATGTTTCTATCTATCTAATCTATGTGTAATGCTCTATTCTTTCTGTTCTAAATTGTCGGGTACCGATGCTGAATTGCCGGCCGGCTTTTTTAAAGAGACGGTGCATGAAAACACTCTTATTTTTTTTAATAAATCCTTTAACACTAAATGACAAGTACAGCAACCAACACTGTCACTATACTTCTTATATATGTGACTGACATGTTTCTATCTATCTAATCTATGTGTGAAGCTCTATTCTTTCTGTTCTAAATTGTCGGGTACCGATGCTGAATTGCCGGCCGGCTTTTTTAAAGAGAGTGCCTTCTGAGCAGTTTGTCAGCTTTTGGACACCTTTGAAGGTGTTTTCTATTTGTTTTTATTTGCCTGCCATTGGTTTTAACGGTGCTCGACGGTGTCCGACAGTGTTCTAAGGTGTTCGACGAACAGTTCCACGAATATCCCGGTGTTCGACTAACCGAACCCGAACACTACGGGGGTGGCTCAACACTAACTCTAACCTCTCCTTCAAACCACATATCCAAGCCCTTTCCACTTCCTGCCGACTCCAACTCAAAAACATCTCCTGGATCCACACATTTCTCAACCATTAAAATTGCAAAAACACTAGTGCACGACCTCATCATCTCCCACCTCGACTACTGCAACCTCCTGCTCTGTTGCCTCCCTTCCAACACTCCTGCACCCCTCCAATCTATCCTAAACACTGCTGCCTGACTAATCCACCTGTCCCCCCTGCTATTCCCCGGCCTCTCCTCTCTGTCAAATGCTTCACTGGCTCCCCATTGCCCAGAGACTCCAGTTCAAAACCCTAACCATGGCATACAAAGCCATCAACAACCTGTCTCCTCCATACATCTGTGACCTAGTCTCCCGGTACATACCTACACGCAACCTACGATCCTCACAAGATCTCCTTCTCTGCTCCCCTCTCATCTCATCTTCCCACAATCGCATACAAAATTTCTCCCGTGCATCTGCTCTATTCTGGAACTCTCTACGCCAAAGCATCAGACTCTCGCCTACCTTGGAAACCTTCAAAAGGAACCTGAAGACCCACCTCTTCCGACAACCCTACAACCTGCAGTAACCATTGCTCCTCCACACCGCTGCACGAGCAGCTCTACCTTCACCTACTGTATCCTCACCCATCCCTTGTAGATTGTGAGCTCTCGCGGGCAGGGTCCTCTCTCATTCTGTACCAGTTTGCCATTGCATTTTTGTTCAAGATTATAGTAATTGTTTTTGCTATGAATACCCCCTTTCTCATATGTAAAGTGCCATGGAATTAATGGCGCTAAAATGATAGATAATAATAATTTGCCTGCAGTAATATGGCGCTGCCGGCCGCAGTTGCGCAGTAGCATCTCTCGCAACGAGAGATGCTACTGCGCATGCGTGCGTGGGGAGGCCATTTTGGTGCATGTAAATTTCAGGTTTGGAACACAAATTACACAGGCAGTATTTAAAATAGTAGGCAGGTCAATGAAGGCACAGTGACCTGTCAGAAGGTACACGTAGGAATACATAAGCAGAGCACCAGTTAAAGGCCCTCCCCAAAGGCCCGACCCGAAGCACGAGAATCTCATTAACTGAAAACTGAAAATAAAGATTATTAAAGTACCACAGGATGGATTTCATCAACCAAGGTATAATTTTACTCAGTGCAACAGCGCCCACCTGACAGTATATGTGGTTTACTGAGTACAATCTTGCTGACAGGTGCGCTTTAATAAACCAGCCTGAAAAACTGAAATCACTTCCTGTGCCTACCTCAATCGCATCTGAGTGAGTACAAACCCTACTATTGGTGCTTGAAGCATGGGCACGAATTCCAAGGGGAAGTGTGACTACTGCAGAGATACCGCATGTCCTGGGTGAAAGAGCGACTGCAAGAGCGAAAGCGATGGAAGAATTGATAAAGCAAGCGGTGCAGACTAATCTCCATCAGCAACAGATAAGGCAGCAGCAGCATCAACAGCAGCAGCAGTGGCAACAGCAGCAGCAGATGCAGCAGCAGCACAAGCAGCAGATGGAACTCCTAGCCGACTACCCCACCACCAAGTCCAGGTGATGACTCACATGTGAGGAAGACGGTTTGAAGAGCCTTAGAAATTATGACCCTGGGTGATGATGTCGAGGCATTCCTGATGGTTTTTGAGAGGGTGGTGGTGCAGGAGGAATTGCCTCCGGAGCAGTGGGTGGACATTCTCACGCCATATTTAACAGGGGAGCCGCAGAAGTCCTATCATGACCAGGCCTTGCAAGACGCAAAAGAGTATACCAAGTTGAAGACTGAGATTTTGGCACACTTAGGAGTCACTCTGACTGTCAGAGCTCAATGGGTGCACCACTGGGCCTATTGCAGTGACAAACTTCCCCGGTCCCAAATGTTCGACCTCCTACACCTAGTCCAAACGTGGTTGCAACCTTAATCTTCCTCCCCAGCACAGATGGAGGAGAGGGTCCTCATGGACAGGTTCATACACTCCCTTTCAAGACTGATGCAATCCTGGGTTGCCCAGGGAGATCCCCATATTGCTGATGACCTGGTGGGGTAGTGGAAAGGTATCAGGCGGTTGAGAATGCTTTGGGGAAGCAAGGGGTCATAGCATCTCCATACTGGGATTCTCAAAGGGGGGCGGACACCCAATAGAGGGGAACTAGAGCCACATCTCAGGGGCATCCAAGAGCCCAAGAGGGGTCTGAGTTGCTGCCAAAGGCTCCATCCAATAGCATAATTTGTTGGAGATGTCACATAGCCGCCCGTCGCCCCATGACCACCGAGCCAATGGACTGCAGCATAGGACGGCGCTTCTCGTATTTTGCATATTCTGCCTGCAGTGCTATCCCCCAACAAGGTGAGGGACTGCAGGCATGCCCCATGTAAGTGAATGGAGTGCAAATGACTGGTCTCTTGAACTCTGGAGTTTGGTAACCCTAGTGAGAGCCACAATTCCTCATTGGTTGATTCCTGGGAAAATGGTGGGCATCCGCTGTAGCCATGGGGACTCTAAGGACTACCCTGTGGCCCAAGTGGTCATAGTCACAAACTGTGGCGCTGAGTCCCATGAGGTGGGCGTAATCAAGGATCAATTGCACCCTGTTATAATAGGTGGTACTTTTCCTTGTTTTGGGACTTGTGGGGAATAGGGAGGATGCAGGGTTGTCTGGAAAACAGCCAGGTCGCTCCTAAAGAAAACTCATTGCAGGCCGCAACTGACTGGTTTCCTTTTTGTGTGCTTGTTAGCGATGAGTATGAGGCAGCATCCCCGGAGGCCAACTTCCCTGAGGTGGAGGGGTCTGGGGGAAACTTTGAAACTGCCCAACTCAGGGTCTTAAAGGGGTGTTTGATAATGTGACTGTTTTTAATGGTGCTGCTCAAGAGCCGGGGGCTGACACCTGATATCTGTACTTTGGCGTAAATGGAGAGCTACTATATCAGGTCACCAAGCTCAAAGGGGAGATAATCGAGCAGTTACTAGTGCCAGGGCTGTATAGATGCAGGGTGTTAGATATGGTCCATGCACATGTGTTAGGTGGTCATCTGGGGGTACAAAAAAAACAGGAAAGGATCCTCCAGAGGTTCTACTGGCCTGGTTGTCATTGAGAGGTTGCGAATTATTGTAGGTCCTGTCCTGTCTGCCAGCTGACCTCTTCTGTGGCTCACTTCCGCAGCTCCTAAGTGCAATTACCTATCATTAAGTTCACATTCGATCGCATAGCCATGGATCTAGTAGAACCCCTGGTCAAGTCCACCAGAGGGCATCAGTATATCCTGGTAGTACTGGACTATGCTACATGGTATACGGAGGCTGTACCTTTATGAAACTCCTCCATCAAGTGTATATCCCCGGAGTTGGTCCATATCAGGAGATCTTAATGGACCAAATGACTCCATTTATGTCAAAAGTGATGATTGAGTTGTGCAAAACCCTGCAAATTACACCACTCCAGACCTCAGTCTACCATCCCCAGATGGATGGCTTGGTGGAGAGGTTTAATAAAACCTTGAAGGCAATGTTGAAGAAGGTCAATAAATAAGGATGGCTGAGACTGAGACTGTCTGCTGCCATACCTTCTGTTTTCCATCAGAGAAGGTCCACGGGCCTCTAGGGGATTCTCCCTTTTTGAGCTGTTATATGGCTAAAATCCCCCCGGACTCTTGTATGTAGCAAAGGAGACCTTGGAGGCGGAGTCTACACCCTACAGGAGAATCAAACATGTGGCCCAGATACAAGAGAGAATTGCCGAGGTGATGCCCATTGTGAAAGAACATCTCCTCAAAGCACAAGAGGCACAGTCGAGGGTGTACAATAGATCGACAAGGGGGAGACGCTTCAACCCTGGGGATTGGGCACTAGTGCTGGTACTTACGGTGGAGAGAAAATTCCTGGCCAAATGGCCGGGCCCCCATGAAGTAGTTTAGAAGGTTGGCAACATCAGCTATAAAGTCCACCAACCAGGAAGAAGGAAGCCCTACCAGGTGTACCACACCAACCTGATTAAGCAAGATAGGAGGCAGTGGAAGCTCCGTATTTGGCAGCGAAGTCTGAAGTCGATGTGGAAGAGGTCAAGGTAGCAGAATTGCTGTCACACGTCCAAAAGCAACAGTGCCATGAGTTGATACATGGGAACAGAGAATTGTTCTCGGAACTATCGGGGTGTACCCAGATCATAGAGCATGAGGTTCTTATGGAGCCTCATATCCAGGTAAACTTGAAGCCATATCGGATTCCCGAAGCCCGTCGAGAGGTGATCTCGAAAGAGGTGAAGCGGATGCTGAGCCTGGAAGTAATTGAAGAGTCCAAGAGTGGCTGACCCAGTCCCATAGTCTTAGTACCGAAACCCGATGGAAAATGGTGGTTTTGTAATGACTATAGGAATCTGAATGAGGTCTCTAAGTTCGATACGTACCCAATGCTTAGGGTAGATGAACTGATTGAAAGGCTTGGGCCGGCCAGGTACATAACCACCCTTGACCTCACAAAAGGGTATTGGCAAATTCCCATGTCCCAATATGCCAAGGAGAATGCTGTCTTGCCAGATGGTTGTTTCCAGTACAAATAGATGCCGTTTGGGTTGCAAGGAGCTCTGGCTACCTTCCTGAGAGCCATGGACCGGATCCTAGCTCCCCACAAGAAGTAAGCAGCGACCTACCTGGATGACATTGTGATCTTCAGCCAGGATTGGGAAAGCCATCTGAGCAAAGTCCAGATGATACTTGATGCTCTACGGAAGGCGGGGTTTTCCATCAACCCAAAGAAATGTGCCATGGGCATGGAGGAAGCCAAATACTTGGGCTATGTCATAGGCAGAGGCGAGATAAAGGCCCAAATATAAAAAGTTGACATGATTCAGAGTTGGCCACAACCTCTCTCAAAGAAGCATTTCAGGGAATTCCCTTGCATTGTGGGCTACTAGCACAGAATCATTACTAACTTCACCATGATAGTTGCCCCTCTGATGGACCTCCTTAAAGGGACAAAGTCGGCTATGGCTAAGTTGTATTCAGAAGCTGAAATGGTGTTCCAGGAACTGAAGCTTGCTCTGTGTAAGCAGCCAGTGCTGGTGGCACCGGATTTCTCTAAGGAGTTTGTGATCCAGATGGATGTGTCAGATGTCGGGCTTGGCGCTGTCTTATCACAAGAGGTGAATGGGGAAGAGCACCCCATAATGTATCAAAATTGGTCATCCTGTGAGAAGAATTACTCCATAGTGAGAAGGAATGTTTGGCCATCAAGTGGGTGTTGGAAACTCTAAGATACTACCTCTTAGGCAGAAAATTTAGGCTAGCATCAAACCATACCCCACTGAGGTGGATGAGGGAGAAGAAGGGGAACAATGCCCGAGTGACCAGGTCTTCTTAGCGCTTCAAGACTTTAGCTTCCATGTAGAGCATAGACCCAAGAAACTGCACGGCAATGCTGACGCACTGTCGAGGGTCCACTGTTTGATAGCGGAAGGTGCCAAGCCCCCCGGCTTTGAGCAGAGGGGGGGGTATGTAAGCTGGTAACCAGTCAGTTTCTTGAGGAGAGATATGTATCAACGAGGTTGGTGGCTACGGTGAAAGCCCTGGAAAGCATGCTTCAGTACGCATAGTGATGAGAGAGTTAATAGGGCGTATCAGGGCTGGGTTTTACGAGCAGTCATAGAGATAGGTGGTAGTGGCTACTCGCATATCCCCACCTTGGGGGCCTAGTTTGGGAGATAAAATGGAGACCAAGTGTCTCATTGAGGATTTATATCTGGAGATGTGTAGATCTCTAGTGTGTTGGTCTGTGCTAAGGAGTTAAGAACTAGACACTGACCTAAGCTGGTGAATCCCCAATATTGTATGGACTTTTTACTTTGGGTTTCCACTTTGTGCTGGAAAAGGCTGTTTTTTTGTTTTGCTTCCTGAGCAGTTTATGCAGTCTAAATAAACCAGCCTGGATATTCCACTAGAATCACTTCCTGTGCCTACCTCAACCGCAGCTGAGTGAGTAAAAACCCTACTCTGGTAATATGATCACAAGGGAAAGGAATAAGAGGTCAGCAAGAGTCTGGCTCTTATTACTGGCCGGTTTGCTTCTCTGACTTGAACAGATGATGCAGATTTATGTGCCAGTAATGAGCCATAGTCCCTAGTCAATTTTTGCTAGGTATTCCCTAGTTTATTTTTCTTCTGCAGATCCTACACACTACAAAAGATTTGTTGGCTGACAACATTGAAAAGAATTCTCATACCCAAAATGAATGCACTTAGGACCACAACCTCAACTGCCATAAACAGACCAGAACTTTTAGGCACTAATGAGCCTCCACCACAAAGAGCAGCTACAGTGTTATCTGCTCCGAAGCTGACTGCAGAGGAAGCTGATATGTTGGAAGATGTTTTGGCCAGATTTCAGCGCCACTCTTTATTATCATTCTCACCACACTCCTTTCCTCATCTGATGACATCAATTCCTCATCACCCTGATCTGGTTCACAGGACATGTCCACAACACTATCATCATCATTATCACCATTATCATCATTGTCATCATCATCATCATCCGATACTCGGCTGACAGTTGTCTTGGTGTAGGAAATGTCCAGAATAGGAATGAGCAGATTGCTTCACACAACCTTTGTTCATGGTCCAGGTCAGTGTTTTCTGGCTGTGAACAGGACCTTATGATCAGCAGGACTGGTGAGAGGTCACCTACGTGCCACATGCTGTAAAAATGACGTCATGCCAGGCAAACAAATCAAACGCCATGCCAGGAAACCAAGAAGTTCAGAAAATTTTTGCAGCTCCTGTTCACTGCCAGAGAACACTGACCAGGATCTTGGACCGGTGTTGCATGAAGTGATCCAGTCATCTCTAGTTATGAGCTCAATGCCCCGCTCTCCTGATTCTCATCTCTTTTACCACCTCCACTGCCATGGTCATTGCCACTACCAACACAGCTGTCAGCCCCACTACTATTACCACCAACACCAACACAGCCATATCGTCTTTCCCTATCTCCAAATGTAAACACTGTCCTCATTCACCACATCTACTAGAAGATTTTTTTGTGAAATATTAGGGGACTAACAGTCAGAGAAAAAAGAGATGTTATTCATTGACTGAACATCCTCAATCAAAAAGATTAACTGTTGATGCAGTGGCGGAGGAGACATGTTCAGAATCAGAACACAGGTAACATTACCCTGCTGTGACTAAGATGAGTGATGTGCCACATAGTCCATAATTTCCACCTCTTCTTCCTTCCATCAATACGTCGTACAGTTGCCAAAGGCAAAGGAGTTCGATTGGGAGGTGCCTATGGTAGTACTACTGCACATTTTTCTTGCCAGATTCTATGGCTTGAATTTTTTTCTTTTACATGACTTCATACATTGCCATTGACACTTGGAAACATTCTCTAGTATTTTTTGTGATTCACACATAGTGAGGCACAGAGTTACTTTCAATGACTGTATTTTTTTTTCACCAATCTCTAGTAGTTTTTTATCACATTTTCCCCTTCCCAAAAGATAACTAACTAAGAAATGCTAAACAAATGCCAAAAAAACAACAGTGGCTGCAGCATTGGAATGGCATCTATATACTGCAATTTAGACAAATATTTTTTTTTGTGACATGTACAATTTGTAAGGAAAACATTCACAGAGTTAAATAAAATTTCTTTAAAGCTTGTTTGTAATTTTTTTAATACAATTCCCCCTTCCCAAAAAAACAATAAATGCTTGTTAAGCGGTAAAACCAACAATAGTGGCCACAATCTGTAGCATTGTTGGTGACATTCACGAGAGTTGAGAGGATTTCTCTGCAGAGGATCAAGTTTAGAGATGAGCGTTGTTCTACTCGAACTGTTCGCCAATCTCAAATTCGAGCTGTTTTGGGCGGTGTTCGAGCCGTTCGGCGAACACGTACAATTTGAGAAAAATTCGGCTGTTCGAGGTTATGTTCGATAACTGTTTGTGCACCAAAATCATAACTGGATTTTTTCTCAGTAATGATGAAAATTAATGTTAATACGCAGTTTGAGTGTACAGCGGGGTGGGGGGAGGGGCAGGGGATGGATCTCTGCAGGAACAATGAAGATCTCCATTTTTTTTTTCTCTTTCCCGCATTTACAGTGGGGAGGTGCAATCTGTCAGCCTATCAGCAGCGCACACACGGAGCGAAGTGCTTTTTTTCACACAAGCAAGGGCATGTGTCATTGGCAGTGTATGTCACATGTCCTTGCCCTATAAGACCAAGCCATTTTCCCCGTCGCCACCATTTTCTCACTGCTGCAGCTGCGTGTTAGACGGCACCGCTGTTGCTGTGTGCGCTATACCTTGTTAATTTCAAGCCAATTTTCGCACAAATCTACAGATAGCTGGGAGTAGGGAATAGTTGTGATTGCAGTCCTTTTAAGGACTAGGTTACAGCATTTCCTAAGACTTTTATCAGGCAGGTCTGTGCTCTTAAATAGATAGATTGTGGGAGTAAAGACTAATTGTAATTGGAGTCCTTTTCAGGACTAGGTTACATCAGTTCCTATCAGTTTTTGCCAGGCAGGTCTGTGCCAGTGCTGTGCAAGTTTTTTTCACAGCATTTGGCTGAATCTAGCAAAGCTAATCCTTTTTGGCCTATTGCAGAGTGTGTTAGTCAGTGGAGTAGCCTATCTGTGTTGCAAGATATACCACCTGTGTATAGAATACCAATTTTTTTACTGCACCTAGTGAAGTAAAATCTTTTGGGCATAGCATCATTCTATTAGTCCATCTATACTGACCTCCATCAGGTTGCAAATTGAATATAATTTTTTTCTGCATCTAGCTCTGAAAAAATATTGTGCTTCTAGATGTGTGTGGGACTTGTTGTATTAGTCCATCTATACTGACGTCCATCAGGTTGCAAACTGCATATATTTTTTTCTTCATCTACCTCTGAAACAATATTGGGCTTCTAGCTGTGTGTGGGACTTGTTCTATTAATCCATCTATACAGACCTCCATCAGGTTGCAAACTGAATATATTTTTTTCTGCATCTACCTCTGAAAAAATATTGGGCTTCTAGCTGTGTGTGGGACTTGTTGTATTAGCCCATCTATACTGACCTCCATCAGGTTGCAAATTGAATATAATTTTTTTCTGCATCTAGCTCTGAAAAAATATTGGGCTTCTAGCTGTGTGTGGGACTTGTTGTATTAGTCCATCTATACTGACCTCCATCAGGTTGCAAACTGCATATATTTTTTTCTTCATCTACCTCTGAAAAAATATTGGGCTTCTAGCTGTGTGTGGAACTTGTTCTATTAATCCATCTATACAGACCTCCATCAGGTTGCAAACTGAATATATTTTTTTCTGCATCTACCTCTGAAAAAATATTGGGCTTCTAGCTGTGTGTGGGACTTGTTGTATTAGTCCATCTATACTGACCTCCATCAGGTTGCAAACTGAATATATTTTTTTCTGCATCTACCTCTGAAAAAATATTGGGCTTCTAGCTGTGTGTGGACGTGTTCTATTAATCCATCTATACAGACCTCCATCAGGTTGCAAACTGAATATATTTTTTTCTGCATCTACCTCTGAAAAAATATTGGGCTTCTAGCTGTGTGTGGGACTTGTTGTATTAGTCCATCTATACTGACCTCCATCAGGTTGCAAACTGAATATATTTTTTTCTGCATCTACCTCTGAAAAAATATTGGGCTTCTAGCTGTGTGTGGGACTTGTTCTATTAATCCATCTATACAGACCTCCATCAGGTTGCAAACTGAATATATTTTTTTCTGCATCTACCTCTGAAAAAATATTGGGCTTCTAGCTGTGTGTGGGACTTGTTGTATTAGTCCATCTATACTGACCTCCATCAGGTTGCAAACTGAATATATTTTTTTCTGCATCTACCTCTGAAAAAATATTGGGCTTCTAGCTGTGTGTGGGACTTGTTCTATTAATCCATCTATACAGACCTCCATCAGGTTGCAAACTGAATATATTTTTTTCTGCATCTACCTCTGAAAAAATATTGGGCTTCTAGCTGTGTGTGGGACTTGTTGTATTAGTCCATCTATACTGACCTCCATCAGGTTGCAAACTGAATATATTTTTTTCTGCATCTACCTCTGAAAAAATATTGGGCTTCTAGCTGTGTGTGGGACGTGTTCTATTAATCCATCTATACAGACCTCCATCAGGTTGCAAACTGAATATATTTTTTTCTGCATCTACCTCTGAAAAAATATTGGGCTTCTAGCTGTGTGTGGGACTTGTTGTATTAGTCCATCTATACTGACCTCCATCAGGTTGCAAACTGAATATATTTTTTTCTGCATCTACCTCTGAAAAAATATTGGGCTTCTAGCTGTGTGTGGGACTTGTTCTATTAATCCATCTATACAGACCTCCATCAGGTTGCAAACTGAATATATTTTTTTCTGCATCTACCTCTGAAAAAATATTGGGCTTCTAGCTGTGTGTGGGACTTGTTGTATTAGTCCATCTATACTGACCTCCATCAGGTTGCAAACTGAATATATTTTTTTCTGCATCTACCTCTGAAAAAATATTGGGCTTCTAGCTGTGTGTGGGACTTGTTCTATTAATCCATCTATACAGACCTCCATCAGGTTGCAAACTGAATATATTTTTTTCTGCATCTACCTCTGAAAAAATATTGGGCTTCTAGCTGTGTGTGGGACTTGTTGTATTAGTCCATCTATACTGACCTCCATCAGGTTGCAAACTGAATATATTTTTTTCTGCATCTACCTCTGAAAAAATATTTGGCTTCTATCTGTGTGTGGGACTTGTTCTATTAATCCATCTATACAGACCTCCATCAGGTTGCAAACTGAATATATTTTTTTCTGCATCTACCTCTGAAAAAATATTTGGCCTTCTAGCAGAGTGTGGGACTTTCTCTATTAGTCCATCTATACTGACCTCCATCAGGTTGCAAATTAAAAATAATTTTTATCTGCATCTAGCTCTGAAAAAATATTTGGCCTTCTAGCAGTGTGTGGGACTTTCTCTATTAGTCCATCTATACTGACCTCCATCAGGTTGCAAATTGAATATAATTTTTTTCTGCATCTAACCCAGCCAATAGTTTTGGCCTAATACCACAGTTTGGCCACTCAGCTCTGCTCGGTTCCCATCCATTGTTTTTTTGTGCAAACAACTCCAGAGTTGTTAATTAGTTAACCACCAAAATGAGTGGAAAAAGGCCTGCTGCTGGTGGAAAGGGGAATAGGCGTGTTGGGAAGGGGAAAAAAGGTTGTGTCCGTGGGGTAGGTGTTAAAGCAACAGTAACATCTGCAGAAGAAAGACCATCTTCCAGCCAAACTAAAATGTCTACTTCTTTTAGCGGACAATGTGATAAGATCCCTTTCTTACGGCCACGCCAATCACTACAAATTCCAGATGAGACACAAAAACAGCAGGTGCTTCAACGGATATCAAGTGCTCCTTTAAGTGGGCTCTCCTCCACATCAACTTCAACATCACAAATACTCCAGTCCTCAAAGGTGTCACCCCAATCGCACTTGCTTCCTCACAGCTCCCAAATCTCCAGCTGCCCGTCTGAGTATGAGGTAGAACAGATGGTTGAGTCTGCAGAGCTGTTTACTCATACTATAGCCTGGGAATCAGAGGTTGACTCCAGCGCTTCTGTGAATCCAGACGAGGAAATGATCTGCACTGATGCCCAGAATCTTTATGAGTCGGATCCAGGACCAGACGCAGAAGGTTCTGACCATAATGTAGACCCTCATTCCCAAACTGTAACTCCTGTTGGTGGAGACAATGAGGAAGACGATGATAAGACTCAAATACCTGATTGGAGCGACAACTTTAGTTTTTTGTCAGGGCAGGAACAGGTTATCTCTGAGGACGACGGGTGTGATAACGCACAGGGTGATGATGATGAGGTTGGAGATCCCACTTACTGTCAACCCACAGTCAGCCAAGAGATGAGGTCAGCAGAGGAGGTGGAGGAAGATGCTAGTGACGACGAGGTCAGGTTGCGCCTTCCTGGACAGAGACGTAGTACTGGAAGCACGTCAACAACTGCATCCTCAAACACAACTCTGCCTCTCACCACAAGTCGTGGTGGCTCTTCAGGTCGCATGGGTGCTAAGCCTTGCATAGCCTGGGCATTTTTTCAGATCGATAAAGATGACCCAACTCGTGTTATCTGTAACATTTGTCAGCAAAAGCTAAGTAGAGGCCAAAAAATACATAGTTTGAGTACTTCATGCATGAACCGGCACATGGACATGAAGCATAAGTTGCAGTGGGAAGCTCAGTGTGCTACAATGCGGCCTAGCCGGCCGGGCCAACCACCGTCTGCCATATCTTGTGCATCCGCGGCCTCTTCATCCTCTGTGACTGGGGGGACAGCAGTCACACCTGTTTTGGGGCGCAGACCTGCCACCTCTTTACCCGCAACAGCCAGCGTGATTGGCAGGTCATCATTTTCTTTGGAGGTGGTAACACCAGCTGGTGTTGAGCGCTGTCCGACATCGATAGCACCACCTTTGGATCAAGGCAACCTAACATGTCCGCCTGCATCTTCCTCACAGACCGGCAGTTTGCCGGGGACACCCTTATCAACCCCGTCACAATAGCCAGCCCTCGGTGTTAGAACCTTGCTCTTAGGTTTTTTCCTTTGCTGGTCACATGACCTTGTTGGCCTATTTAATCCTGCTCCGCCCTTCTGGCTTTGCTGGACTTCATTGTATAACTACTTTCTAGCTAGCCTGTGCTCTGTATCTAACTCTGTTAGTTTGCTTGGTCTACGGACCTCAGTGTTCTATATATTTTGTTTGTTTGTCTGTCTGCTACTATTTCTGTTAGGAGGTGTCCCATTTTCCTCCCAGTCCTTAGTACTTGAAGGGATTCCTTCCCCACATCTATAGGTCTCCGTACAGACTAGCTTAGGACTTTAGCAGGTCTGATCGCAGGATCAGGTCCCCTGTTACATCGTAGGGATAAAGCTGAGTTCTATCGTAGGGACAGATCTCCTCTCTTTCCTTAGCTCTGGTAGCAGAACATAACACTCGGTCCCTCAGATGTGGACAAGTAAAAGACCATTTCCTCCTAGCCATGAGAAAGCTAAGAGGTTGAATTTCACCATCTGCAAGTTCTTGGTTACAGAAATGCTGCCTTTCTGCCTGGTGGACACAGAGGATTTTCGAGACCTTATGTCGGTCGCAGTGCCCCAGTACCAGATGCCCAGTCGGCACTACTTCTCAAAGAAAGGTGTGCCTGCGCTCCACCAACATGTCGCACACAACATCACCGCTTCTTTGAGAAACTCTGTGTGTGACAGAGTGCATTTCACCACAGACACTTGGACGAGTAGGCATGGACAGGGGCGTTACATGTCGCTGACTGGGCACTGGGTAACTATGGTGACAGCAGGACAAGGGGCTGCTGTCCAAGTCTTGCCGTCCCCACGAGTTGTGCGTCAATCCTCTTTATGTCAAAGTTCCTCCACTGCTTCTGCCTCCTCAACCTCCTCTCGGTCTTCCACCTGCACCCAAAGCCTGTCTGGTCATGCCACAAGCTTTCTAACTGCGCAGAAGGGATCCTGCACACCTCCTTACTATGCTGGCAGTAGGGCTCAACGTCATCAGGCGGTTTTTACATTGAAATGTCTGGGAAATGTGAGTCACACAGCTGAGGAGTTGTGGTCAGCTCTGGAGAACCAATTTCATGAATGGTTGTCTCCACTGGACCTGAAACCAGGGAAGGCCGTGTGCGACAATGCTGCAAACCTGGGTGCGGCCCTTCGCCGGGGCAATGTCACACACGTGCCTTGTATGGCTCACGTGTTGAACCTGGTTGTCCAGCAATTTTTAGCCCACTATCCCAGACTAGATGGCCTTCTGCAGAGGGCACGGTCGCTGTGTGCTCACTTCCGCCGTTCGCATCCCGCAGCTCAGCGACTTACATCTCTACAGAAGTCGTTGGGCCTGACACTTCACCGGCTAAAATGCGATGTGCCTACCCGGTGGAATTCAACTCTGCACATGTTGCAGCGACTGTGGCAGCACCGACAAGCCCTGGTGCAATACGTTCTGACATATAGCCTGGGCCAACGAGATCCAGAGGTGGGGCAAATCACGCTGGAGGAGTGGTCTCAGATCAGGGACCTATGCACCCTTCTGCACAGTTTTGAAATGGCGACGAAGATGTTTAGTGCTGACGATGCCATTATCAGCATGACTATTCCGGTGATTTACATGCTGGAGCACATGTTAAACAGAATTCGGAGTCAGGTGGTGGCACAAGAGGAGGTGGAGGAAGTAGAGGAGTAGGAGTTGTATGCGGAAGGGCTAACATCTGCAAGGTCCAGACGGTCGGCAGCACCAAGGCGGCAGGCATGTGAGGGTGGGGGAGATGGTTTTACCAGGGCGCATGGTAGCAGCCAAACTAGTGAGGAAGGTGCAGGAGCCCAGGAAGAAGTGGAGGACGAACTGATGGAAGACTCATCAGATGAGGGAGACCTTGATCACATTTCTGTTGTGCGAGGTTGGGGGGAGAGGACAGAGGAAGGAAGCATGATTGTTACCTCGCCACCAACACAACAGGTACTTGGTGCTCCTGGATGCGCAACACACATGAGTGCCTTCTTGCTGCACTACCTGCAACATGACCCTCGAATTGTGAGAATTAGAAATAATCCTGACTACTGGGTTGCCACACTGTTAGATCCCCGGTACAAAAGTAAATTTGCAGAAATTATTCCTGCCATAGAAAGGGATGCACGCATGCAGGAGTATCAGCAGAGACTGTTGCAGAATCTTACATGTGCTTTTCCACAAAATACCAGTGGTGCACATAGTGAATCTCACAGTTCCAACTTGCCAACCGTGGGACCGTCAAGTGTTCAGCACTCAAACCGTAACAGAACCACAGTATCTGCTGGTAACATCAATTTTGCGGAATCATTTTACCACTTTTTTAGCCCATCCTTTGCAAGGCCACAGGAGACAAGAAGTCTGACACATAGTCAACGCCTAGAGACGATGGTACAGGAGTATCTCCAAGTAAAGATTGAAGCCACGACTGTGTCACTGGACCCTTGCTCTTTTTGGGCTTCCAATTTGGATAAATGGCCGGAGCTAGCCACTTACGCCTTGGAGATCTTGTCATGCCCCGCAGCCAGCGTTCTGTCTGAACGTGTGTTCAGCGCTGCTGGTGGTGTGCTGACAGATAAGCGCACGCGGCTCTCCACTGATAATGTAGACAGACTCACGTTCATAAAGATGAACAAATCATGGATCCGAAACGACTTTTCTACCCCTGTGTCATCCTGGGGAGAGTAAAAGCTTGATGATTGGTTAAAATCACCCTACCAACCGTTTTAAGCTTTCAAATTACTAATCATGTTTATCTGCATCTTGGCTGGAAAATAATTTGGGCTTTGTAGCAGTGTGCAGCACTGATTCTATTAGGCCATCTATAATAAGCTCCACCAGATTTAAAATTACTAATCATGTTTATCTGTATCTTGACTGGAAAATAATTTGGGCTTTGTAGCAGTGTGCAGCACTGATCCTATTAGGCCATCTATACTAAAGCTTCACCAGATTTAAAATTAATAATAATTTTTAGCTGCATCTAGCCCGGAAAATAATTTTGGGGCTCCGAGATGCGCAAGACACATAAGTGCCTTCTTGCTGCACTACCTGCAGCATGACCCTCATATTGTCAGAATTCGAAGTAATCATGACTACTGGGTTGCCACACTCTTAGATCCCCCAAACTTTTCGATCAACCTTTTCATTTTAATAAAGACCAAAAAAATGGTCATTTTTGAAATTATAAGCATTAGCAGGTTGTTAGAAACTGAAATCAAACAGTTTTCAACTCAAAACTTTATTCTAGGTGATGTTACATTTTCACATAGGACCCCTTGTTCGAAAGGAGCTTCTGAACTCTCTCGTCCATTGAATTTGTCAGGTTTTGGATGGTTTCTGCTTCAATTGTTTTGCATGAGGACAGAATACCCTCCCAGAGCTGTTGCTTAGATGTGAACTGCCTCCCGCCATCATAGACACTCCTTTTAATGATGCTCCAAAGGTTCTGAATGGGGTAGAGGTCAGGGGAGCATGGGGGTCACACCATAAGTTTGTCCCCTTTTATGCCCATATCAGCCAGAGATGCAGATGTTTTATGTGCAGCATGAGATGGTGCATTATCATGCAGAAAAATGATCTTGCTGTGAAATACATGGTTCTTCTTCTTGAACCATGGCAGGAAGTGCTGTTTGAGAAAATCCACATACATTATGGAGTTCATCTTTAGCGCCTTCAGGGATCCTAAAGGGGCCGACAATCTCTCTCCCCATGATTCCAGCCCAAAACATTACTCCACCTCCTCCTTGTTGGCGCTGTAGCCGTGTTTGCGTGGGGTGTCCATCAACCAGCCATCCTCCACTCCATCCATCTGGACCATCGAGCGCTGCACGGCACTCATCCGTGAACAAAACAGTTTTGAAATCAGTCTTCATGTAATGTTTGGCCCACTGGAGCCGTTTCTGCTTGTGTGAAGTGGATAGAGGAGGTCGACAGGATGGCGTATGCACAGCTGCAAACCTCTGAAGGACCCTGCATCTTGTTGTTCGGGGGACGTTGGAGGCACCAGCAGCTTCAAAAACTTGTCTGCTGCTATGACAAGGCTTTTTTGCCGCTGCTCTTTCAACCTGACGTAATTGCCTGTAGGAAAGAGTCCTCAATTTGTCCTTATCAGCACGCACATGTGTGTACTGCGAATCAGCTACATACTTCTTGATTGCCAAGACACTTCATGCTGATCATCGCACAATGTTGATTGTAGTCATGCCTTGACCTAAACACTCCACAATTTGTTGCTTCTCAGCAGCCGACACATCCTTTTTCTTTCCCATTTTGGCAGAAAATGTAGGCTGCTTAATAATGTGAGACAGCCTTCTTAAGTAGTCTTGCCTTTCATTGGACACACCTGCCAAACTAATTAGCACAGGTGTCTGCAATTGCTTACAGTGATATAAAGAGCCCTGACACACATCACCATCAATGAGTTTAACTAACAAACAAACAAATTCTTCCCTTATCACTCCTAAACACTTTTTGCATAATAATTTGGAACACAGTGTACATGTGCTTTTCCACAAAACACCAGTGGTTCACGTAGTGAATCTTACAGTTCTAACTTGCCAACCGTGGTCTGTATGGAGTTGTTCAATAAAGGACCCAAAATTAAGATAACATAGATGGGAGAGGTCTCTATGAATAGGAATTCCTAAGTATTTGATACCCTGTGAGGGCCAGGCAAAGGGAAAGTTGGACTGGATGGAATCCTATATGGATTTGGGGAGGGAGACATCGATGGCCTCAGACTTCGCTGCATTGATTTTAAAATTTGACCATGTAACAAAGTGATCTATTTCAGCCATAACAGCATGGATGGATATATGTGATTGAGTGATATATACTAGGACATCATCAGCAAATAGAGAGCACTTGTACTCGGTGCCTCCCACCTCAATCCACCTAATATTGGGGTTATGGCGAATTGATGAGAGCAGGTGCTCCGTCACTAGGATGTATAAGAGAGGGGACAGAGAACATCCCTGCCTTGTCCCATTGGTGATTGTGAAAGGTGATGAAAATGTTCTGACGCGCCCCCTGGGCCTTGGGACACCCGGAGCCGGACCCTTTTTGGTGGATGCTGGTGGTTGTAGTCTCCGTGGCGGCAACCCGGTTCCGTGGCTCAGGGCGGTCAAACCAGTGGCGGAACTATTTATGTGGTTTTGATGTTTAAATGTCCGACTACGCCACCCGTGGATTGCGGTCAGAGTGAACCGCCGCTCCAGGGCAGACCGCTGAGGCTGGTGTTGTGGGTGCAGCAGAGCGTAGCATAACTCCCCATGGGAGGAGTATAGCCTCAGGGCAGTGTATGCGGAGGATGGGGGTGATGGTGCAGGGCAGCAGCAGTAATGACACGGAGTCAGTGATGCAGTCCAGGGCCTTTACTCACAGTTCTTATTATCCAGACCACGTCTGCAGGTAACGGCTGCCCACGTCGTACTGTGCTCACCAGGTGAGGGGCTCAGACAACTCCCAGATAAATTTGGAGTGCTTCACAGGACCCCCTTTGTGTGTCCTTTGTCTGGCCTTTCTTACCAACCCTTCTGTCCGGCTGCCTCGGGCCTCCTCTTGGTAAACTTGGCGCCAGTTTCCCTGACCCTATGTGGTGCCTTCCTAGCGGGTGTAGCGAGGGGCTGCGCCACATAAAATGTCACAGCCTCCTGTTTCTAGCTGAGGGTCGTTTCCTGCCTCCACTAGTTTCGGGGACCGGTCTCCCCCTTTGGCGTGACCCCTCCACGCAGGTGGATTCGGGCGTGCGGTAGCGACTCGCCCATCCGCACCCCTGAGATCCCTTCGTTCCTCGTTCCTGGAGCCTTCTCCGCTCCTCTTCCTTCCTTCTCCCTCTTCCAGGCCTGGGCCTCTGTTACTAGGCCCGCCTCCGGAGCAGAGCTCATGCAGAGCCCCTGCTCCCTGCCACTTCTGCTCAGACTTCTCTGCACTGAACTAAGATGGTGCCCACCTTTTATACTCCCTTCTCAATGCACCCAGGAACTGCTTCCTCCCTGCTCCTGCACTACAGGGTTCCCCTTCCTCAGTGTTCCCTCCCCCCACTCCAGCCAGGGACAGGGACTGTCGTGCCCATCTCAGGGGCATATTGGTCGCCCTGCCCCACGGCAATGTGGTGTAATGCATGCAGGTGTCGGGTCCTAATCCACACTACATCCTTACCTGAGAGTGAGATATCACACCTCTGGGTGAGGTGCAATACCTCTGTAGCAACCGAACCCTCAGGGTGCTACAGTTCCATTTATCTTCAGCCTAGGTGACGTATTGCGATACAGGGCCATGATTTTGGCTATAAAAGGGTCCCCTAGACCCCTACCCCAAGCTTTTTAAGAGAATCATATATGGCGTGCCAGGAGACTCTATGGAATGCTTTCTCAGCATCCAACGAGAGTATCTAATTACAAATTTTTAACTGCATCTAGCCCAGGAAATACTTTGTGCCTAGTAGCAGGGTCTGCTAGTCAGCGGATTATCCCGGCTGTTAAGCAAGCTACACCACCTGTAGTTTGGACACTTCATTTTTTCAAAGGAAATGCTTCGGGACCACGGGATACTCAGTGAAGAGCATCAGGAGGCACCCCAAGGCATAGGGGCTCGGACTGGTTTTAGGATGCCTTGCGGTGGACAGCCGAGCTCGATCCTTATAAAAGCTTTTTAACTGCAGCAGCTTTAGTGGACGCTACTGGAGCTGGAATTACGCGGCTGCTGGCATGAGACTTGCCCTCCAATAGATCCTTGTAAATGTATTTAAAGTGTATTTATTCAAATTAGAGAGACAATTTAAATTGAAAAGCTTAGAGCTGCCTCCACCACAGGGGGGCTCGCTCGACCCACCAGCGGACAGGCACCAGTATTGGGAGAGGGGGGCTGGCCGTCAGGGTTCACCGCAGCTCTGGCACAAACCCGGCGACACGGAGGTGGCACGGGCAGGAGCGGACTGAACGTGTCGGCTTCTCACTTTTTGGATTTTAGAAGGGCATGACATGCCTATATCTGTGTCTCCCCCTCCTTTTACTCCTCCGCCTCTTTTCTTTTCGCATGACTATATGTACTTGTCACTTTTCCATGTGTTAGTTGTGTCTTCTGAGCAGTTTGTCAGCTTTTGGACACCTTTGAAGGTGTTTTCTATGTGTTTCTATGTGTTTTTGTTTGCCTGCCATTGGTTATAACGGTGTTCGAAGGTGTTCGACGAACAGTTCGATGAACAGTTCGGCGAACACACGGGTGTTCGACGAACCGAACCGAACTCGAACAATAATTTCTCCATATTGACTGAGCTATACTATGTGATAGCTGCCAGACATAAAACCCTTATCAACAAAGGATAAACTGGTATGTCATATGCTGACTTACTGACTTTGATGCAGACTCAGGAGCTGAGCTCACATCTTTCCAGGCAGATGATAGTTGTAACATTCAGCTTTGCTTCACCCACGGCTGTTATACTGTTAAATACTGCAGTTAATCTCTGACAGTGTCATTTACAGCACGCCAGCGGGGATGGTGCATCATTCCATGCACCCCACGGCACCCTCGTGATGTCATTGCAGGATGTTGTTTGATTGCCATGATGTCCAGAGAAGTGTTGAGCCACCCCCGTAGTGTTCGAGTTCGGTTCGGTTCGTCGAACACCCGTGTGTTCGCCGAACTGTTCGTCGAACTGTTCGTCGAACACCTTCGAACACCGTTAAAACCAATGGCAGGCAAACAAACACATAGAAACACATAGAAAACACCTTCAAAGGTGTCCAAAAGCTGACAAACTGCTCAGAAGACATAACTAACACATGGAAAAGTGACAAGTACATATAGTCATGCGAAAATAAAAGAGGTGGAGGAGTAAAAGGAGGGGGAGACACAGATATAGGCATGTCATGCCCTTCTAAAATCCAAAAAGTGAGAAGCCGACACGGCCAGCCCCCCTCTCCCAATACTGGTGCCTGTCCGCTGGTGGGTCGAGCGAGCCCCCCTGTGGTGGAGGCAGCTCTAAGCTTTTTAATTTAAATTGTCTCTCTAATTTGAATGAATACACTTTAAATCCATTTACAAGGATCTATTGGAGGGCAAGTCTCATGCCAGCAGCCTCGTAATTCCAGCTCCAGTAGCGTCCACTAAAGCTGCTGCAGTTAAAAAGCTTTTATAAGGATCGAGCTCGGCTGTCCACCGCAAGGCATCCTACTGCCAGTCCCAGCCCCTATGCCTTGGGGTGCCTCCTGATGCTCTTCACTGAGTATCCCGTGGTCCCGAAGCATTTCCTTTGAAAAAATGAAGTGTCCAAACTACAGGTGGTGTAGCTTGCTTAACAGCCGGGATAATCTGCTGACTAGCAGACCCTGCTACTAGGCACAAAGTATTTCCTGGGCTAGATGCAGTTAAAAATTTGTAATTAGATACTCTCGTTGGATGCTGAGAAAGCATTCCATAGAGTCTCCTGGCACGCCATATATGATTCTCTTAAAAAGCTTGGGGTAGGGGTCTAGGGGACCCTTTTATAGCCAAAATCACGGCCCTGTATCGCAATACGTCACCTAGGCTGAAGATAAATGGAACTGTAGCACCCTGAGGGCTCGGTTGCTACAGAAGTATTGCACCTCACCCAGAGGTGTGATATCTCACTCTCAGGTAAGGATGTAGTGTGGATCAGGACCCGACACCTGCATGCATTACACCACATTGCCGTGGGGCAGGGCGACCAATATGCCCCTGAGATGGGCACGACAGTCCCTGTCCCTGGCTGGAGTGGGGGGAGGGAACACTGAGGAAGGGGAACCCTGTAGTGCAGGAGCAGGGAGGAAGCAGTTCCTGGGTGCATTGAGAAGGGAGTATAAAAGGTGGGCACCATCTTAGTTCAGTGCAGAGAAGTCTGAGCAGAAGTGGCAGGGAGCAGGGGCTCTGCATGAGCTCTGCTCTGGAGGCGGGCCTAGTAACAGAGGCCCAGGCCTGGAAGAGGGAGAAGGAAGGAAGAGGAGCGGAGAAGGCTCCAGGAACGAGGAACGAAGGGATCTCAGGGGTGCGGACGGGCGAGTCGCCACCGCACACCAGAATCCACCTGCGTGGAGGGGTCAGGCCAAAGGGGGAGACCGGTCCCCGAAACTAGTGGAGGCAGGAAACGACCCTCAGCTAGAAACAGGAGGCTGTGACATTTTATGTGGCGCAGCCCCTCGCTACACCCGCTAGGAAGGCACCACATATTGTCAGGGAAACTGGCGCCAAGTTTACCAAGAGGAGGCCCGAGGCAGCCGGACAGAAGGGTTGGTAAGAAAGGCCAGACAAAGGACACACAAAGGGGGTCCTGTGAAGCACTCCAAATTTATCTGGGAGTTGTCTGAGCCCCTCACCTGGTGAGCACAGTACGACGTGGGCAGCCGTTACCTGCAGACGTGGTCTGGATAATAAGAACTGTGAGTAAAGGCCCTGGACTGCATCACTGACTCCGTGTCATTACTGCTGCTGCCCTGCACCATCACCCCCATCCTCCGCATACACTGCCCTGAGGCTATACTCCTCCCGTGGGGAGTTATGCTACGCTCTGCTGCACCCACAACACCAGCCTCAGCGGTCTGTCCTGGAGCGGCGGTTCACTCTGACCGCAATCCACGGGTGGCGTAGTCGGACATTTAAACATCAAAACCACATAAATAGTTCCGCCACTGGTTTGACCGCCCTGAGCCACGGAACCGGGTTGCCGCCACGGAGACTACAACCACCAGCATCCACCAAAAAGGGTCCGGCTCCGGGTGTCCCAAGGCCCAGGGGGCGCGTCAGAACATTTTCATCACCTTTCACAATCACCAATGGGACAAGGCAGGGATGTTCTCTGTCCCCTCTCTTATACATCCTAGTGACGGAGCACCTGCTCTCATCAATTCGCCATAACCCCAATATTAGGTGGATTGAGGTGGGAGGCACCGAGTACAAGTGCTCTCTATTTGCTGATGATGTCCTAGTATATATCACTCAATCACATATATCCATCCATGCTGTTATGGCTGAAATAGATCACTTTGTTACATGGTCAAATATTAAAATCAATGCAGCGAAGTCTGAGGCCCTCGATGTCTCCCTCCCCAAATCCATATAGGATTCCATCCAGTCCAACTTTCCCTTTGCCTGGCCCTCACAGGGTATCAAATACTTAGGAATTCCTATTCATAGAGACCTCTCCCATCTATGTTATCTTAATTTTGGGCCCTTTATTGAACAACTCCATACAGACCACGGTTGGCAAGTTAGAACTGTAAGATTCACTACGTGAACCACTGGTGTTTTGTGGAAAAGCACATGTACACTGTGTTCCAAATTATTATGCAAAAAGTGTTTAGGAGTGATAAGGGAAGAATTTGTTTGTTTGTCAGTTAAACTCATTGATGGTGATGTGTGTCAGGGCTCTTTATATCACTGTAAGCAATTGCAGACACCAGTGCTAATTTGTTTGGCAGGTGTGTCCAATGAAAGGCAAGACTACTTAAGAAGGCTCTCTCACATTATTCAGCAGCCTACATTTTCTGCCAAAATGGGAAAGAAAAAGGATGTGTCGGCTGCTGAGAAGCAACAAATTGTGGAGTGTTTAGGTCAAGGCATGACTACAATCAACATTGTGCGATGATCAGGATGAAGTGTCTTGGCAATCAAGAAGTATGTAGCTGATTCACAGTACACACGTGTGCGTGCTGATAAGGGCAAATTGAGGACTCTTTCCTACAGGCAATTACGTCAGGTTGAAAGAGCAGCGGCAAAAAAGCCTTGTCATAGCAGCAGACAAGTTTTTGAAGCTGCTTGTGCCTCCAACGTCCCCCGAACAACAAGATGCAGGGTCCTTCAGAGGTTTGCAGCTGTGCATACGCCATCCTGTCGACCTCCTCTATCCACTTCACACAAGCAGAAACGGCTCCAGTGGGCCAAACATTACATGAAGACTGATTTCAAAACTGTTTTGTTCACGGATGAGTGCCGTGCAGCGCTCGATGGTCCAGATGGATGGAGTGGAGGATGGCTGGTTGATGGACACCCCACGCAAACACGGCTACAGCGCCAACAAGAAGGCGGTGGAGTAATGTTTTGGGCTGGAATCATGGGGAGAGAGATTGTCGGCCCCTTTAGGATCCCTGAAGGCGTTAAAGATGAACTCCATAATGTATGTGGATTTTCTCAAACAGCACTTCCTGCCATGGTTCAAGAAGAAGAACCGTGTATTTCACAGCAAGATCATTTTTCTGCATGATAATGCACCATCTCATGCTGCACATAAAACATCTGCATCTCTGGCTGATATGGGCATAAAAGGGGACAAACTTATGGTGTGACCCCCATGCTCCCCTGACCTCTACCCCATTCAGAACCTTTGGAGCATCATTAAAAGGAGTGTCTATGATGGCGGGAGGCAGTTCACATCTAAGCAACAGCTCTGGGAGGGTATTCTGTCCTCATGCAAAACAATTGAAGCAGAAACCATCCAAAACCTGACAAATTCAATGGACGAGAGAGTTCAGAAGCTCCTTTCGAACAAGGGGTCCTATGTGAAAATGTAACATCACCTAGAATAAAGTTTTGAGTTGAAAACTGTTTGATTTCAGTTTCTAACAACCTGCTAATGCTTATAATTTCAAAAATGACCATTTTTTTGGTCTTTATTAAAATGAAAAGGTTGATCGAAAAGTTTGGGGGATCTAAGAGTGTGGCAACCCAGTAGTCATGATTACTTCGAATTCTGACAATATGAGGGTCATGCTGCAGGTAGTGCAGCAAGAAGGCACTTATGTGTCTTGCGCATCTCGGAGCCCCAAAATTATTTTCCGGGCTAGATGCAGCTAAAAATTATTTTTAATTTTAAATCTGGTGGAGCTTATTATAGATGGCCTAATAGGATCAGTGCTGCACACTGCTACAAAGCCCAAATTATTTTCCAGTCAAGATACAGATAAACATGATTAGTAATTTGAAAGCTTAAAACGGTTGGTAGGGTGATTTTAAACAATCATCAAGCTTTTACTCTCCCCAGGATGACACAGGGGTAGAAAAGTCGTTTCGGATCCATGATTTGTTCATCTTTATGAACGTGAGTCTGTCTACATTATCAGTGGAGAGCCGCGTGCGCTTATCTGTCAGCACACCACCAGCAGCGCTGAACACACGTTCAGACAGAACGCTGGCTGCGGGGCATGACAAGATCTCCAAGGCGTAAGTGGCTAGCTCCGGCCATTTATCCAGATTGGAAGCCCAAAAAGAGCAAGGGTCCAGTGACACAGTCGTGGCTTCAATGTTTACTTGGAGATACTCCTGTACCATCGTCTCTAGGCGTTGACTATGTGTCAGACTTCTTGTCTCCTGTGGCTTGCAAAGGATGGGCTAAAAAAGTGGTGAAATGATTCCGCAAAATTGATGTTACCACCAGGTACTGTGGTTCTGTTACAGTTTGAGTGCTGAACACTTGACGGTCCCACGGTTGGCAAGTTGGAACTGTGAGATTCACTACGTGCACCACTGGTATTTTGTGGAAAAGCACATGTAAGATTCTGCAACAGTCTCTGCTGATACTCCTGCATGCGTGCATCCCTTTCTATGGCAGGAATAATTTCTGCAAATTTACTTTTGTACCGGGGATCTAACAGTGTGGCAACCCAGTAGTCAGGATTATTTCTAATTCTCACAATTCGAGGGTCATGTTGCAGGTAGTGCAGCAAGAAGGCACTCATGTGTGTTGCGCATCCAGGAGCACCAAGTCCCTGTTGTGTTGGTGGCGAGGTAACAATCATGCTTCCTTCCTCTGTCCTCTCCCCCCAACCTCGCACAACAGAAATGTGATCAAGGTCTCCCTCATCTGATGAGTCTTCCATCAGTTCGTCCTCCACTTCTTCCTGGGCTCCTGCACCTTCCTCACTAGTTTGGCTGCTACCATGCGCCCTGGTAAAACCATCTCCCCCACCCTCACATGCCTGCCGCCTTGGTGCTGCCGACCGTCTGGACCTTGCAGATGTTAGCCCTTCCGCATACAACTCCTCCTCCTCTACTTCCTCCACCTCCTCTTGTGCCACCACCTGACTCCGAATTCTGTTTAACATGTGCTCCAGCATGTAAATCACCGGAATAGTCATGCTGATAATGGCATCGTCAGCACTAAACATCTTCGTCGCCATTTCAAAACTGTGCAGAAGGGTGCATAGGTCCCTGATCTGAGACCACTCCTCCAGCGTGATTTGCCCCACCTCTGAATCTCGTTGGCCCAGGCTATACGTTAGAACGTATTGCATCAGGGCTTGTCGGTGCTGCCACAGTCGCTGCAACATGTGCAGAGTTGAATTCCACCGGGTAGGCACATCGCATTTTAGCCGGTGAAGTGGCAGGCCCAACGACTTCTGTAGAGATGTAAGTCGCTGAGCTGCGGGATGCGAACGGCGGAAGTGAGCACACAGCGACCGTGCCCTCTGCAGAAGGCCATCTAGTCTGGGATAGTGGGCTAAAAATTGCTGGACAACCAGGTTCAACACGTGAGCCATACAAGGCACGTGTGTGACATTGCCCCAGCGAAGGGCCGCACCCAGGTTTGCAGCATTGTCGCACACGGCCTTCCCTGGTTTCAGGTCCAGTGGAGACAACCATTCATGAAATTGGTTCTCCAGAGCTGACCACAACTCCTCAGCTGTGTGACTCACATTTCCCAGACATTTCAATGTAAAAACCGCCTGATGACGTTGAGCCCTACTGCCAGCATAGTAAGGAGGTGTGCAGGATCCCTTCTGCGCAGTTAGAAAGCTTGTGGCATGACCAGACAGGCTTTGGGTGCAGGTGGAAGACCGAGAGGAGGTTGAGGAGGCAGAAGCAGTGGAGGAACTTTGACATAAAGAGGATTGACGCACAACTCGTGGGGACGGCAAGACTTGGACAGCAGCCCCTTGTCCTGCTGTCACCATAGTTACCCAGTGCCCAGTCAGCGACATGTAACGCCCCTGTCCATGCCTACTCGTCCAAGTGTCTGTGGTGAAATGCACCCTGTCACACACAGAGTTTCTCAAAGAAGCGGTGATGTTGTGTGCGACATGCTGGTGGAGCGCAGGCACACCTTTCTTTGAGAAGTAGTGCCGACTGGGCATCTGGTACTGGGGCACTGCGACGGACATAAGGTCTCGAAAATCCTCTGTGTCCACCAGGCGGAAAGGAAGCATTTCTGTAGCCAAGAGCTTGCAGATGGTGAAATTCAACCTCTTAGCTTTCTCATGACTAGGAGGAAATGGTCTTTTACTTGTCCACATCTGAGGGACCGAGGGCTGGCTCTTGTGCTTAGACGGGGTTGATAAGGGTGTCCCCGGCAAACTGCCGGTCTGTGAGGAAGATGCAGGCGGACATGTTAGGTTGCCTTGATCCAAAGGTGGTGCTATCGATGTCGGACAGCGCTCAACACCAGCTGCTGTTACCACCTCCAAAGAAAATGATGACCTGCCAATCACGCTGGCTGTTGCGGGTAAAGAGGTGGCAGGTCTGCGCCCCAAAACAGGTGTGACTGCTGTCCCCCCAGTCTTCAGTGTGAATGTACAATTTTCAAAGTCATGAAAATACAGAAAAATCTTTAAATGAGAAGGTGTGTCCAAACTTTTGGTCTATACTGTATATATATAAATATATATATATTTTTATATAAAAGTTCAAATCACCCTCCTTTTGCCCCATTATAACTAAATGAATTAAAAAAACAAGCACATATATGTGGTACTAATAAATAGCAGATTTCATAAATATTCATTCATGTTGCTAATTTTAAGACACTAATATTTCTCAAATTGTACTTACGTATGTTGGCTCTGTTAACTGATTGTATTACGTTACAGTACATTTAATAAAATACAAAACATGTTAATCAAATGACATGCCATTGCAATGCCAGGTTATATCTTGGTAATTTTACAATGCATTCATTGTATTTCTTAGAAGAAACATTACATATCTTGCCTCTGAAATCTTATGATACGTGTTTACTTCCCTTACAAAACATAGCTTCTGAGTAAGTAAGCAAAACCAAGTCATAAAAGAAGATACAACTGTTGGAAAATAGCGTGAAATGCGCATAATAATATTGAACAATTACTGATGTATCTGGATTTGATGCTAATGGTGATTTATTGTAATGTTACAGCCCATTACTCTAGCTTTCTATTCATTGTGATTGTTCTCAACTCATATATTTTGCATTGTTGGAAAAAAAATAAAAAAGAAAAGCGCACAAATTTTTCTCCAACCTGTAATATAATCTGAAATAATCCTATTTCACTCCCCAAAGGAGGATTTAAGTAAACTTATTTAAATATTGATTTGATTTAAATTGCTCTTTTATTCATTCACTTTGCATTTTGTCAATTGATAAAAAAAACTACTAACACGTACATTTTTTAAAACATTCTTACTTTGCAGCATTTTTCCACAGTACTGTATGCTGAGGTCACTGTAACATTACTAACGCTGTATTTGTGAGCTTGAATTGGTTTGGATGAGATCCGAGGACACCTCAGAATGTTATACATGTATTTTCAGAACAAATGAAGTATTTTAGATTTGCAGAAAATTGATTTGAAAACAACATTGACGAGGCTTGCAAATTCAAATTTTAGAAAAATGCTCTCATCTCTACCTAATATTTATCATGTTTTCTTATGACATTCCAGTGTTTTAAGCATTTGATCTATACTCCACTATTGTAAGCTATGATTTGTAAATTTTTACTAATTTGTCTTTTGAATATATACTGTACTTTATACAGTGGGGAAAATAAGTATTTTATACATTGCTAATTTTGCGAGTTTTCCCACCTACAAAGAATGAAGAGGTCTGTAATTCTTATCATAGGTACACTTCAACTGTGAGAGATAGAATCTAAAAATAAAAACCAGAAAATCACATTGTATGATTTTTAAATAATTAAATTGCATTTTATTGCATGAAATAAGTATTTGATCACCTGGCTCTCACAGACCTCTTAATTTTTCATAAAGAAGCCCTCCTACTCTGGACTCATTACCTGTATTAATTGCACCTGTTTGAACTCATTACTTGTATAAAAGACACCTGTCCGCACACTCTATCAATCACACTCCAACCTCTCCACCATGGCAAAGACCAAAGAGCTGTCTAAGGACAACAGGGACAAAATTGTAGACCTGCAGAAAGCTGGGATGGGCTACAGGACAATAGGCAACTACTGTTGGCACAATTATTAGAAAATGAAAGAAACACATGATGACTGTCAATCTTCCTTGATCTGGTGCTTCATGCAAGATCTTGCCTCGTGGGGTAAGCATGATTCTGAGAAAGGTCAGGAATCAGCCCAGGACTACAATGGAGGACCTGGCCAATGACCTCAAGAGAGCTGGGGCAACAGTCTCAAACATTACCATTAGTAACATACTACGCTGTCATGGATTCAAATCCTGCAGAGGTCCTACTGCTTACGCCAGCACATGTCCATGCCAATTTGAAGTTCGCCAATGACCATCTGGATGATTCGAAGGAGGCATGGGAGAAGGATATGTGGTCAGATGAGAACAAAATAGAACTTTTTGGTATCAACTTCACTCTCCATGTTTTGAGGAAGAAGAAGGATGAGTACAACCCCAAGAACCCTATCCCAACCGTGAAGTATGGTGGTAGAAACATCATACTTTGGGGGTGCCTTTCTGCAAAGGGGACAGGACGACTGTACCGTATTGAAGGGAGGATGGATGGGGTCATGTATCGCGAGATTTTGGACAACAACCTCCTTCCCTCAGTAAGAGCATTGAAGAAGGATCATAGCTGGGTCTTCCAGCATGAAAATGACCAGAAACAAACAGCCAGGGCAACTAAGTAGTGGCTCCATAAGAAGCAGTTCAAGGTCCTTGAGTGGCCTAGCCAGTCTCCAGACCTGAACCCAATAGAAAATCTTTAGTGGGAGCTGAAACTCAATGTAGCCCAGTGACAGCCCCGAAGGCTGAAAGATCTGGAGATCTGTAGGGAGGAGTGGGCCAAAATCCATGCTGCAGTGTGTGCCAACTTGGCTAAGAGCTACAGGAAACATCTGACCTCTGTAATTACAAAAAAGGTTTCTGTACCAAATATTATGTTCTGTTTTTCTATTGTGTCAAATACTTATTTCATGCAATAAAATGCAAATTAATTAAGTAAAAATCATACTATGTGATTTTCTGGATTTTTTTTTAATTCTGTCTCTCACAGTTGAAGTGTACCTACGATAAAAATTACAGACCTCTCCATTATTTGTTTATGGGAAAACGTGCAAAATCAGCAGTTTATGAAATACTTATTTTCCCCACTTTATATACAGGTGCTTCTCACAAAATTAGAATATCATCGAAAAGTTAATTTATTTCAGTTCTTCAATACAAAAAGTGAAACTCATATATTATATAGAGTCATTACACACAGAGTGATCTATTTCAAGTGTTTATTTCTGTTAATGTATATGATTATGGCTTACAGCCAATGAAAACAAAAAAGTCGTGATCTCAGTAAATTAGAATACTTTATAACAACATCTTGAAAGATGTTTTTAAAATCCGAAATGTTGGCCTACTGAAATGCATGTTCAGTAAATGCACTCAATACTTGGTCGGGGCTCCTTTTGCATCAATTACTGCATCAATGCGGCATGGCATGGAGGCGATCAGTCTGTGGCACTGCTGAGGTGTTATGGAAGACCAGGTTGCTTTGGTAGCAGCCTTCAGCTTGTCTGCATTGTTGGGTCTGATGTCTCTCATCTTCCTCTTGACAATACCCCATAGATTCTCTATCGGGTTAAAGTCAGGTGTGTTTGCTGGCCAATCAAGCATAGTGATACTGTTGTTTTTAAACCAAGTATTGAGTCCATTCCTTGTGAATCTCCCCAAAATTTTTTAATGGCCTTTTCTTAACAATCCTTTCAAGACTGCGGTTATCCTGGTTGCTTGTGCACCTTTTTCCACCACACTTTTTCCTTCCACTCAACTTTTCATTAATATGCTTGGATACTGCACTCTGTGAGCAGCCAGCTTCTTTAGCAATGACCTTTTGTGGCTTACCCTCCTTGTGGAGTGTGTCAATGACTGTCTTCTGGACAGTCTTCCCATTGATTGTGGAGCCTACTGAAACAGACTAAGGGACCTTTTTAAATTCTTAGGAAGCCTTTGCAGGTGTTTTTTGTTAATCATTTTAATTTACTGAGATAATGACTTTTGTGTTTTCATTGGCTGTAGCAATGTAACAGAAATAAACACTTGAAATAGATCACTCTGTTTGTAATGACTCGATATAATATGAGTTTCACTTTTTGTATTGAACAACTTAAATAAATTAACTTTTCGATGATACTCTAATTTTGTGAGAAGCACCCGTATATGTTCTCTCTTCACTGCAATGCTGCTTCTTCATTGTGTGATAAATTATTAATTTCTTTATAGAAATAAAGATTTTTCTCACTTTAATAGTAACTTCTTTGATGCATTGTTCTCTCTTTATTGTGTGATTATTGTGCTCCAATATTAAACCAAAAAAATCCCCTTTACATATTTATTTTAATTCTAGGTACCATAGAACTTTCTTGCAGCCTTGTCTCTATAATTAAAGCTAAGGTTTGATTTACATGGGTCAATAAACGTTGCTAAATGACCCCTCGGTTAACTACATGTAAGTTGCTCTGTGGTTGTTTAATAACCCGATAAGACAGACCAATCGCCCTTCTAATGCGCACAGATTGATCATTACAATTGTTCTGTGCACATCATTGTTTTCATTCGAAATGTCCTTTCTATACAGAACAATGTGCTGCCGAGCTTAAAATAAATTATAACCAATATATAATTATTGGGTGATTGGCAACCTTTTTATACAGGCTGATAATCAAAAAATGAGCACTTGTAGGAACGATCATTACACAATATCGGCTGGTGTAAATGTACCTGAAAAGATAATTAATATACAGACCTCAGCAGAAATGAATACACCCCCTTTGAAAAGTAAGATTTTAATCAATATTTCCTTGAAGACAAGAACAATTTCCTACATTTTGACACGTTGAGCATCACTCTCCATCCAGCATCCAGGCTCTAGAAGAGGACATTCAAGAAGAATGTAATAAGATAAATGTTTAAATATGTTGCCAATTTGTTCATTCCTTACCTAGAAGACTTGGTTCTGGTATAAAAATCATGTAGGTCATACAAAATTTGAAGAAAATTGAAGATTTTGTAATGAAAGTTAAATTATTGATCTTATTTTCCTGTTAAGGGATAAAAAAATGTAAAAATGAAACTCAGTTTTGTCAAAATTTGGGGAATTGTTCTTATGTTTAGTTTGATATTGATTAATTTTTTCCTTTTCAAAGCCGGTGTTCTCTTTTCTTCTAAGCACTGTAGGTATTTTCTATCTCTATTGGCTGTTTTGCATCATATTTTTCTTTACAATAGGAGACATCTCCTATGTGTTGTTGATATACCTCATTAATATCTCCATTGTAGATTCAGTTATAGCTTACCCACAATACCCTGTTGGTCTGCTGAGCAACAAATATCAAGAGCTGATCTAGTGATGTATGGTGGGATCTGTTGGATTCCATTATGGCGTTCATTGTTTTTGTTTAAATCAATAAAACAACTATAAAGCATATTCACAATTTATAGAGCCTCAAATGACAGTGTGAACTCAACCTTATTTGTAAAAGAAATCCACTTCTATAGGATTAAATACTTAATATTTAATTATATAAAAAAAAACATCAGAGATTTGTCTGTTATTTGGGAGATTTTTTCTCCCACCTGGTTGTTCTCAGTATTTTTTGTTTTCTTCTGCAGCTTGATAAACTTCTTCATAATTCTCAAGGCCAAAATTAGTTACAAGAAATATGACTTGTATTTTGAGGAAGATCTAACTTAATACTTCTTCATAACTTCAGCCTCCAAAAGACTGCATTCAATCAGTTTCAATGGTGTGAACTATTTTCTCTCCTTTGAGAGCAATTATGTCTTTTTGGAGATATATAATGGTGACAAATATTGGACATAGAGGTAGAGGTGAAGCCCGTCCAGTGCCTTACATATCAATAATATCAGGTGTTTGATTTATACTTTGGTCCCCTATCTATGTATCTCAGTATATGTTGTATTGTCTGAAGAATAGTGTCTATGAGCTGAGGAAGTAATGACTTTTCCAGCAACCCCTATCATTTCATGTATCATTTAAGTGAAATATCTGCAGATGAAGAAAAGTTCTTTGCTTTTGTCTCTAATATCCAGTATTGAATGCTGAATCGCTATTGACTGTACATCATAATTAACTGAAATTATTGCTATATTGTTCACTTGCCACTAATTACCTTGCCAACATTAATCAGCTTAAATGAAGAGCTGTGTAATTATCTGGAATGTCAGTCTACTGTATCATATTACTGTATATGTAATCTGTATATATTTTCATTAGAAGAGAGATATTTTAACATGTGATGCTACGTTGCATATTGATGATGGAAACTTATTGTAATTAAGCTAATTATTTTAGAATTTTCCATACAACTAAGATTTTAATCTAATTTGCAGTGCATAGCTTGACTTATTTTTTAGAGAAGCACTCCCATCAAACTTTTTATCCTTTTAATTAGAGATGAGAAGACCCGAACTTAAAAATTTGGCATTCGTACCCGACAGTTACTGTCTGGTGCTCAACGCCGAATACGGACTTTCCCTGGAAGTCAGTTGCAATGTTCAGTGTTCTGGGGAAAGACCATTGCAGTGAGAAAGAGAGAGAATGAGAATGAATTTTCCAGTTTAAAAGTCTGGGTCCCCATTGTTTACAATGGGATTTGGGTTATGGTTCAAGTTCTGGTACTGGAACCGAACTTTGGATTAAGGTTCAGATCAGGTACCAGAACCTGAACTTCCACGGGTCCGCTCATCCCTACTCTTAATATTTTGCAATCATCATATTGTGCAGTGCAGTGCAAGGAAAGAATCAGAAGTAGACTATACATTTTACTAATTCTGTGATCACATTCTTTTATTGATCAGTGGTGGACCTTCATTGATCACAAAGTTATGGTATGTTCTTGCAATTTGTTACAATCTGTTAAACTTTTTACTCTGAGCAGTAAAGCACATTGCAAAATGTGTATGTACTATTAATACAGGAAAGATATAGCAGGATTTAAGCAACCAGGAGCTTTGTAGTGATTGCTCAATCTGTGTCACCTTTTCACTCTTCAAAGGTAACCTGTCACTTAAAATATAGGGATAATTACAGGTAGAGAGCTATTAAATCCAATGTAGCTGACTTACTGGATGTGTGGCTACTGGGAAAAAAATTAAGTCTTATTGTTCCTTGTAGCCCCTTGCTATTCATCAGGTTGGTGCAGGGACCCATTAAAGTCATTGCTCACTATATAGTGAGTGAGGTTGTAATCACTTTCCAGCACTTTAATTTACAGCCTGCTCTGTACACATACAATCTGCTCTGCATACAAACTTTTTTTCCCAATCATTTGCCCATAGGAATCTCTGAAGGACTTGAAAAACACCTGAAATAATATATAGACAATGTATACATTAAAAGGAATCTGTCAACTGATTTTTGCTATGTAATCTGAGAACAGCATGAGGAAGTGTTTACTTACACTGAAGGTATTATCACCTGGTGATTATCATTGCTGTGAGCCAACTCCGCCCCCTCCTGTGATAAGCATCTCACTGTCTATAGACAATGTAAATACATAGACTGGTGTGGATGGGGTTAGCTTTCTCAGCTCTGCCGCATTACTAAATATAAAAACTCTGATTGTGTCAAAACGGCTGCACTCAGAAAACTAAGCGATACATTCTCAGATGAGGTAGCAAAAACCTGTTGACAGATTCCCTTGAAAAAAAAGGTATGTACAACACATGAAAACCATAAGGCTTTTTTTTCAATAGGCAACAGTTTTTTTTCTCCAACTCAGGTTGTAATACATTTATGCCATATAAATATGTTTTTTGCGTAATTAAGAAACTTTGCAATTCACCTCTTCCGTACTGGGTGAATTTTCAATTTGTTCTTTTGTTTTTTACTCCCTTTAATCTAAAGGCCATATTGTTTTTTATTTTTTGGTCAACATTGCCTCATGATGATTTATATTTTGCAAGACAAGTTGTAGATAGATTTACACCATTTAGTTTACCATATAATGTACTGAAAAATAGGGAAAAGCCAAGCTGGATGAAATAGTGAAAAAACCCTGCAATTCTGCCATAGTGTTGTCACGGATTTACCGCGACAGACAGGAGTGAGAAAACTGCAGCGTCTGAGTTCACATACTCCTGCATTGAATAGAAGCACTTCTCCCTTGTATTAAATGGTGCTAGTTTCTTTCAGCAGTGCAGGAGTAATTCTGCTCAGCTTTGAGTCTCTGTAGCTTCTATTTGGAAGTTCTCAGCTGAGCATTATCAGCCATTCCCCTCTCTTATATAATCTCTGCTCTGGCTATCTAGGATTGCCAGTGTTATGTGTTGCACAGCCTGGTGAAGAGTGGAGTGGAGGTGTTGGTGTTTGGTAGACATTTAAGGAGAGTTTTTTGTGACTGTTGCTTGGAGTTTTGGTTATGTGCATAGTGCCACCCTCTTCTATTTTTGTTCACCTTCCTAATCCCTTTGGTGTTTCCTGCTGTTGTCTGTGAGTGCATATTTTGTGTTTTTGGTATTTTAATTTGTCCCTGTACGTTCCTCCTTGTTTATCTAGTTTACACTATTCCTCTCCACTTCCCTGGGTGTGGGAGGGGACAGATAAGGGCTGATTCAGGAGTAGAGATGAGCGGTGTCCGACTCGAACTGTTCGCCAATCTCAAATTCAAGCTGTTTTGGGCGGTGTTCGAGTCGTTCGGTGAACACGAACGATTTGAAAAAAATTCGGCTGTTCGAGGTTATGTTCGATAACTGTTCGTGCACCAAAATCATAACTGGATTTTTTCTCAGTAATGCTGAAAATTAATGTTAATATGCAGTTTGAGTGTACAGCGGGGCGGGGGGAGGGGCAGGGAATGGATCTCTGCAGAAATAATGAAGATCTCCATTTTTTTTCTCTTTCCCGCATGTACAGTGGGGAGGTGCAATCTGTCAGCCTATCAGCAGTGCACACATGGAGCGAAGTGCTTTTTTTCACACAAGCAAGGGCATGTGTCATTGGCATGTGTATGTCACATGTCCTTGCCCTATAAGACCCAGCCATTTTCCCCGTCGCCACCATTTTCTCACTGCTACAGCTGCGTGTTAGACAGCACCGCTGTTGCTGTGTGCACTATACCTTGTTAATTTAAAGCCAATTTTCGCACAAATCTACAGATAGCTTGGGAGTAGGAAAGAGTTGTGATTGCAGTCCTTTTAAGGACTAGGTTACATCATTTCCTATGACTTTTATCAGGCAGGTCTGTGCTCTTAAATAGATAGGTTGGGAATAAAGACTAATTGTAATTGCAGTCCTTTTCAGGGCTAAGTTACATCATTTCCTATCACTTTTTGCCAGGCAGGTCTGTGCAAGTGCTGTGCAAGTTTTTTTCACAGCATTTGGCTAAATCTAGCAAAGCAAATGCTTTTCGGCCTATTGCAGAGTGTTTTAGTTAGTGGAGTAGCCAATCTGTGTTGCAAGCTACACAACCTGAGCATAGAATACAATTTTTTTTACTGCACCTAGTGAAGTAAAACCTTTTGGCCATAGCATCATTATATTAGTCCATCTATACTAACCTCCACCAGGTTGCAAATTTAATATAATTTTTTTCTGCATCTAGCTCTGAAAAAATATTTCAGCTTCTAGCAGTGTGTGGGACTTGTTCTATTAGTCCATCTATACTGACCTCCATCAGGTTGCAAATTCAATATAATTTTTTTCTGCATCTAGCTCTGAAAAATATTTCGGCTTCTAGCAGTGTGTGGGACTTGTTCTATTAGTCCATCTATGCTGACCTCCATGAGGTTGCAAATTCAATCTAATTTTTTTCTGCATCTAGCTCTGAACAAATATTTCAGCTTGTAGCAGTGTGTGGGACTTGTTATATTAGTCCATCTATACTGACATCCATCAGGTTACAAATTCAATATAATTTTTTTCTGCATCTAGCTCTGAAAAATATTTAGGCTTCCAGCAGTGTGTGGGACTTGTTCTATTAGTCCATCTATACTGACCTCCATCAGGTTGCAAATTCAATATAATTTTTTTCTGCATCTAGCTCTGAAAAAATATTTCAGCTTGTTGCAGTGTGTGGGACTTGATCTATTAGTCCATCTATACTGACCTCCATCAGGTTGCAAATTCAATATAATTTTTTTCTGCATCTAGCTCTGAAAAAATATTTAGGCTTCTAGCAGTGCGTGGGACTTGTTCTATTAGTCCATCTATACTGACCTCCATCAGGTTACAAATTCAATATAATTTTTTTCTGCATCTAGCTCTGAAAAAATATTTCAGCTTGTAGCAGTGTGTGGGACTTGTTGTATTAGTCCATCTATACTGACCTCCATCAGGTTGCAAATTCAATATAATTTTTTCTGCATCTAGCTCTGAAAAAATATTTCGGCTTCTAGCAGTGTGTGGGACCTGTTCTATTAGTCCATCTATACTGACCTCCATCAGGTTGCAAATTCAATATAATTTTTTTCTGCACCTAGCTCTGAAAAAATATTTCAGTTTGTAGCAGTGTGTGGGACTTGTTCTATTAGTCCATCTATACTGACCTCCATCAGGTTGCAAATTCAATATAATTTTTTTCTGCATCTAGCTCTGAAAAATATTTAGGCTTCTAGCAGTGTGTGGGACTTGTTCTATTAGTGCATCTATACTGACCTCCATCAGGCTGCAAATTCAATCTAATTTTTTTCTTCATGTAGCTCTGAAAAAATATTTCGGCTTCTAGCAGTGTGTGGGACTTGTTCTATTAGTCTATCTATACTGACCTCCATCAGGTTGCAAATTCAATATAATTTTTTTCTGCATCTAGCTCTGAAAAAATATTTCGGCTTCTAGCAGTGTGTGGGACTTGTTCTATTAGTCCATCTATACTGACCTCCATCAGGTTGCAAATTCAATCAAATTTTTTTCTGCATCTAGCTGTGAAAAAATATTTCAGCTTGTAGCAGTGTGTGGGACTTGCTCTATTAGTCCATCTATACTGACCTCCATCAGGTTGCATATTCAATATAATTTTTTTCTGCATCTAGCTCTGAAAAAATATTTCGGCTTCTAGCAGTGTGTGGGACTTGTTCTATTAGTCCATCTATACTGACCTCCATCAGGTTGCAAATTCAATATAATTTTTATCTGCATCTAACCCAGCCAATACTTTTGGCCTAACAACACAGTTTGGCCACTCAGCTCTGCTCGGTTCCCATCCATTGTTTTTTTGTGCAAACAACTCCAGAGTTGTGAATTAGATAACCACCAAAATGAGTGGAAAAAGGCCTGCTGCTGGTGGAAAGGGGAATAGGCGTGTTGGTAAGGGGAAAAAATGTTGTGTCCGTGGGGTAGGTGTTAAAGCAACAGTAACATCTGCAGAAGAAAGACCATCTTCCAGCCAAACTAAGATGTCTACTTCATTTAGCGGACAATGTGATACGATCCCTTTCTTACGGCCACGCCAATCGCTATAAATTCCAGACGAGGCACAAAAACAGCAGGTGCTTCAACGGATATCAAGTGCTCCTTTAAGTGGTCTCTCCTCTACCTCAACTTCAACATCACAAATACTCCAGTCCTCACAGTTGTCACCCCAATCGCACTTGCTTCCTCACAGCTCCCAAGTCTCCAGCTGCCCGTCTGAGTATGGGGTAGAACAGATGGTTGAGTCTGCAGAGCTGTTTACTCATACTATAGCCTGGGAATCAGAGGTCGGCTCCAGAGCTTCTGTGAATCCAGACGAGGAAATGATATGCACTGATGCCCAGAATCTTTATGAGTCGGATCCAGGACCAGACGCAGAAGGTTCTGACCATAATGTAGACCCTCGTTCCCAAACTGTAACTTCTGTTGGTGGAGACAATGAGGAAGACGATAATGAGACTCAAATACCTGATTGGAGTGACAACTTTAGTTTTTTGTCAGGGCAGGAACAGGTTGGCTCTGAGGACGATGGATGTAATAACACACAGGGTGATGATGATGAGGTTGGAGATCCCACTTACTGTCAACCCACAGTCAGCCAAGAGTTGAGGTCAGCAGAGGAGGTGGAGGAGAGTGCTAGTGACAACGAGGTCAGGTTGCGCTTTCCTGGACAGAGACATAGTACTGGAAGCAAGTCAACAACTGCATCCTCAAACACATCTCTGCCTCTCACCACAAGTCGTGGTGGCTCTTCAGGTCGCATGGGTGCTAAGCCTTGCATAGCCTGGTCATTTTTTCAGATCGATAAAGATGACCCAACTCGTGTTATCTGTAACATTTGTTAGCAAAAGCTAAGTAGAGGCCAAAAAATACATAGTTTGAGTACTTCATGCATGAACCGGCACATGGACATGAAGCATAAGTTGCAGTGGGAAGCTCACTGTGCTACAATGCGGCCTAGCCGGCCGGGCCAACCATCGTCTGCCACATCTTGTGCATCCGCGGCCTCTTCATCCTCTGTGACTGGGGGGACAGCAGTCACACCTGTTTTGGGACGCAGACCTGCCACCACTTTACCCCCAACTGCCAGCATGATTGGCAAGTCATCATTTTCTTTGGAGGTGGTAACACCAGCTGGTGTTGAGCGCTGTCCGACATCGATAGCACCACCTTTGAATCAAGGCAACCTAACATGTCCGCCTGCATCTTCCTCACAGACCGTCAGTTTGCCGGGGACACCCTTCTCAACCCCGTCTAAGCACAACAGCCAGCCCTAGGTCTCTCAGATGTGGACAAGTAAAAGACCATTTCCTCCTAGCCATGAGAAAGCTAAGAGGTTGAATTTCACCATCTGCAAGCTGTTGGCTACAGAAATGCTTCCTTTCCGCCTGGTGGACACAGAGGACTTTCGAGACCTTATGTCCGTCGCAGTGCCCCAGTACCAGATGCCCAGTCAGCACTACTTCTCAAAGAAAGGTGTGCCTGCACTCCACCAGCATGTCGCACACAACATCACCGCTTCTTTAAGAAACTCTGTGCGTGTCAGGGTGCATTTCACCACAGACACTTGGACGAGTAGGCATGGACAGGGGCGTTACATGTCGCTGACTGGGCACTGGGTAACTATGGTGACAGCAGGACAAGGGGCTGCTGTCCAAGTCTTGCCGTCCTCACGAGTTGTGCGTCAATCCTCTTTATCTCAAAGTTCCTCCACTGCTTCTGCCTCCTCAACCTCCTCTCGGTCCTCCACCTGCACCCAAAGCCTGTCTGGTCATGCCACAAGCTTTCTAACTGCGCAGAAGGGATCCTGCACACCTCCTTACTATGCTGGCTGCAGGGTTCAACGTCATTAGGCGGTTTTTACTTTGAAATGTCTGGGAAATGTGAGTCGCACAGCTGAGGAGTTGTGGTCAGCTCTGGAGAACCAGTTTCATGAATGGTTGTCTCCACTGGACCTGAAACCAGGGAAGGCCGTGTGCGACAATGCTGCAAACCTGGGTGCGGCGCTTTGCCGGGGCAATGTCACACACGTGCCTTGTATGGCTCACGTGTTGAACCTGGTTGTCCAGCAATTTTTAGCCCACTATCAAGACTAGATGGCCTTCTGCAGAGGGCACGGTCACTGTGTGCTCACTTCCGCCGTTCGCATCCCGCAGCTCAGCGACTTACATCTCTACAGAAGTCGTTGGGCCTGCCACTTCACCGGCTAAAATGCGATGTGCCTACCCGGTGGAATTCAACTCTGCACATGTTGCAGCGACTGTGACAGCACCGACAAGCCCTGGTGCAATACGTTATGATGTATAGCCTGGACCAACGAGATCCAGAGGTGGGGCAAATCACGCTGGAGGAGTGGTCTCAGATCAAGGACCTATGCACCCTTCTGCACAGTTTTGAAATGGCGACGAAGATGTTTAGTGCTGACGATGTCATTATGAGCATGACTATTCCGGTGATTTACAGTACAGACCAAAAGTTTGGACACACCTTCTCATTTAAAGATTTTTCTGTATTTTCATGACTAAGAAAATTGTACATTCACACTGAAGGCATCAAAACTATGAATTAACACATGTGGAATTATTTACTTAACAAAAAAGTGTGAAACAACTGAAAATATGTCTTATATTCTAGGTTCTTCAAAGTAGCCACCTTTTGCTTTGATGACTGCTTTGCACACTCTTGGCATACTCTTGATTAGCTTCAAGAGGTAGTCACTGGAAATGGTCTTCCAACAATCTTGAAGGAGTTCCCAGAGATGCTTAGCACTTGTTGGCCCTTTTGCCTTCACTCTGCGGTCCAGCTCACCCCAAACCATCTCGACTGGGTTCAGGTCTGGTGATTGTGGAGGCCAGGTCATCTGGCGTAGCACCCCATCACTCTCACTCTTGGACAAATAGTCCTTACACAGCCTGGAGGTGTGTTTGGGGTCATTTTCCTATAGAAAAATAAATGATGGTCCAACTAAACGCAAACTGGATGGAATAGCATGCCACTGCAAGATGCTGTGGTAGCAATGCTGGTTCAGTATGCCTTCAATTTTGAATAAATCCCCAACAGTGTCACCAGCAAAGCACCCCCACACCATCACACCTCCTCCTTCATGCTTCACGGTGGGAACCAGGCATGAAGAGTCCATCCGTTCACCTTTTCTGCGTCGCACAAAGACACGGTGGTTGAAACCAAAGATCTCAAATTTGGACTCATCAGACCAAAGCACAGATTTCCACTGGTCTAATGTCCATTCCTTGTGTTCTTTAGCCCAAACAAGTCTCTTCTGCTTGTTGCCTGTCCTTAGCAGTGGTTTCCTAGCAGCTATTTTACCATGAAGGCCTGCTGCACAAAGTCTCCTCTTAACAGTTGTTGAAGAGATGTGTCTGCTGCTAGAACTCTGTGTGGCATTGACCTGGTCTCTAATCAAAGCTGCTGTTAACCTGTGATTTCTGAGGCTGGTGACTCGGATAAACTTATCCTCCGAAGCAGAGGTGACTCTTGGTCTTCCTTTCCTGGGGCGGTCCTCATGTGAGCCAGTTTCTTTGTAGCGCTTGATGGTTTTTGCAACTGCACTTGGGGACACTTTCAAAGTTTGCCCAATTTTTCGGACTGACTGACCTTTATTTCTTAAAGTAATGATGGCCACTTGTTTTTCTTTACTTAGCTGCTTTTTTCTTGCCTTAATACAAATTCTAACAGTCTATTCAGTAGGACTCTCAGCTGTGTATCCACCTGACTTCTGCACAACACAACTGATGGTCCCAACCCCATTTATAAGGCAAGAAATGCCACTTATTAAACCTGACAGGGCACACCTGTGAAGTGAAAACCATTTCCGGTGACTACCTCTTGAAGCTCATCAACAGAATTCCAAGAGTGTGCAAAGCAGTCATCAAAGCAAAAGGTGGCTACTTTGAAGAACCTAGAATATAAGACATATTTTCAGTTGTTTCACACTTTTTTGTTAAGTATATAATTCCACATGTGTTAATTCATAGTTTTAATGCCTTCAGTGTGAATGTACAATTTTCATAGCCACGAAAATACAGAAAAATCTTTAAATGAGAAGGTGTGTCCAAACTTTTGGTCTGTACTGTACATGCTAGAGCACATGTTAAACAGAATTCGGAGTCAGGTGGTGACACAAGAGGAGGTGGAGGAAGTAGAGGAGGAGAAGTTGTATGCGGAAGGGCTAACATCTGCAAGGTCCAGACGGTCGGCAGCACCAAGGCAGCAGGCATGTGAGGGTGGGGGAGATGGTTTTACCAGGGCACATGGTAGCAGCCAAACTAGTGAGGAAAGTGCAGGAGCCCAGGAAGAAGTGGAGTACCAACTGATGGAAGACTCATCAGATGAGGGAGACCTTGATCACATTTCTGTTGTGCGAGGTTGGGGGGAGAGGACAGAGGAAGGAAGCATGATTGTTACCTCGCCACAAACACAACAGGGACTTGGTGCTCCTGGATGCGCAAGACACATGAGTGCCTTCTTGCTGCACTAACTGCAACATGACCCTCGAATTGTGAGAGTTAGAAATAATCCTGACTACTGGGTTGCCACACTGTTAGGTCACCGGTACAAAAGTAAATTTGCAGAAATTATTCCTGCCATAGAAAGGGATGCACGCATGCAGGAGTATCAGCAGAGACTGTTGCAGAATCTTACATGTGCTTTTCCACAAAACACCAGTGGTGCACATAGTGAATCTCACAGTTCCAACTTGCCAACCGTGGGATCGTCGAGTGTTCAGCACTCAAACCGTAACAGAAACACAGTGTCTGCTGATAACATCAATTTTGCGGAATCATTTCACCACTTTTTTAGCCCATCGTTTGCAAGGCCAAAGGAGACAAGAAGTCTGACACATAGTCAACGCCTAGAGAAGATGGTACAGGAGTATCTCCAAGTAAACATTGAAGCCATGACTGTGTCACTAGACCCTTGCTCTTTTTGGGCTTCCAATCTGGATAAATGGCCAGAGCTCGCCACTTACGCCTTGGAGATCTTGTCATGCCCTGCAGCCAGCGTTCTGTCTGAACGTATGTTCAGCGCTGCTGGTGGTGTGCTGTCAGATAAGCACACGCGGCTCTCCACTGATAATGTAGACAGACTCAAGTTCATAAAGATGAACAAATCATGGATCTGAAACGACTTTTCTACCCCTGTGTCATCCTGGGGAGAGTAAAAGCTTGATGATTGGTTAAAATCACCTCACCAACCGTTTTAAGCTTTAAAATTACTAATCATGTTTATCTGTATCTTGGCTGGAAAATAATTTGGGCTTTGTAGCAGTGTGCAGTACTGATTCTATTAGGCCATCTATACTAAGTTCCACCAGATTTAAAATTACTAAACATGTTTATCTGTATCTTGGCTGGAAAATAATTTGGGCTTTGTAGCAGTGTGCAGTACTGATTCTATTAGGCCATCTATACTAAGCTCCACCAGATTTAAAATTACTAATCATGTTTATCTGTATCTTGGCAGGAAAATAATTTGGGCTTTGTAGCAGTGTGCAGTACTGATTCTATTAGGCCATCTATACTAAGCTCCACCAGATTTAAAATTACTTATCATGTTTATCGGTATCTTGGCTGGAAAATAATTTGGGCTTTGTAGCAGTGTGCAGTACTGATTCTATTAGGCCATCTATACTAAGCTCCACCAGCTTTCAAATTAATAATAATTTTTAGCTACATTTAGCCCGGAAAATAATTTTGGGGCTCCTAGATGCGCAAGACACATGAGTGCCTTCTTGCTGCACTACCTGCAACATGACCCTCAGATTGTCAGAATTCAAAGTAATCCTGACTACTGGGTTGCCACACTCTTAGATCCCCCACACTCTTCGATCAACCTTTTCATTTTAATAAAGAACAAAAAAATGGTAATGTTTGAAATTATAAGCATTAGCAGGTTATTAGAAACTGAAATCAAACAGTTTTCAACTCAAAACTTTATTCTAGGTGATGTTACATTTGCACATAGGACCCCTTGTTCGAAAGGAGCTTCTGAACTCTCTCGTCCATTGAATTTGTCAGGTTTTGGATGGTTTCTGCTTCAATTGTTTTGCATGAGGACAGAATACATTCCCAGAGCTGTTGCTTAGATGTGAACTGCCTCCCGCCATCATAGACACTCCTTTTGATGATGCTCTAGAGGTTCTGAATGGGGTTGAGGTCAGGGGAGCATGGGGGTCACACCATAAGTTTGTCCCCTTTTATGCCCATATCAGCCAGAGATGCAGATGTGTTATGTGCAGCATGATATGGCTCATTATCATGCATGAAAATCATCTTGTTGTGGAATACACAGTTCTTCGTCTTGAACCATGGCAGGAATTGCTGTTTGAGAAACTCCACATACATTATGGAGTTCATCATTACCCCTTCAGGGATCCTAAAGGGGCCGACAATCTCTCTCCCCATGATTCCAGCCCAAAACATTACTCCACCTCCTCCTTGTTGGTGCTGTAGCCGTGTTTGCGTGGGGTGTCCATCAACCAGCCATCCTCCACTCCATCCATCTGGACCATCGAGCGCTGCACAGCACTCATCGGTGAACAAAACAGTTTTGAAGTCAGTCTTCATGTATTGTTTGGCCCACTGGAACCGTTTCTGCTTGTGTGCAGTGGATAGAGGAGGTCGACAGGATGACTTACGCAAAGCTGCAAACCTCTGAAGGACTCTGCATCTTGTTGTTCGGGAGACGTTGGAGGCACCAGCAGCTTCAAAAACTTGTCTGCTGCTATGACAAGGCTTTTTTGCCGCTGCTCTTTTAACCTGACGTAATTGCCCGTAGGAAAGAGTCCTCAATTTTACCTTATCAGCACGCACATGTGTGTACTGTGAATCAGCTACATACTTCTTGATTGTGCGATGATCAGGATGAAGCGTCTTGGCAATGTTGATTGTAGTCATGCCTTGACCTAAACACTCCACAATTTGTTGCTTATCAGCAGCCGACACATCCTTTTTCTTTCCCATTTTGGCAGAAAATGTAGGCTGCTTCAAAATGTGGGACAGCCTTCTTAAGTAGTCTTGCCTTTCATTGGACACACCTGCCAAACTAATTAGCACAGCTGTCTGCAATTGCTTACAGTGATATAAAGAGCCCTGACACACATCACCATCAATGAGTTTAACTGACAAAAAAACAAATTCTTCCCTTATCACTCCTAAACACTTTTTGCATAATAATTTGGCACACATTGTACATGTGCTTTTCCACAAAACACCAGTGGTTCACGTAGTGAATCTTAAAGTTCTAACTTGCCAACCGTGGTCTGTATGGAGTTGTTCAATAAAGGGCCCAAAATTAAGATAACATAGATGGGAGAGGTCTCTATGAATAGGAATTCCTAAGTATTTGATACCCTGTGAGGGCCAGGCAAAGGGAAAGTTGGACTGGATGGAATCCTGTATGGATTTGGGGAGGGAGACATCGAGGGCCTCAGACTTCGCTGCATTGATGTTAAAATTTGACCATGTAACAAAATGATCTATTTCAGCCATAACAGCAGGGATGGATATATGTGATTGAGTGATATATTCTAGGACATCATGAGCAAATGCAGAGCACTTGTACTCGGTGCCTCCCACCTCAATCCACCTAATATTGGGGTCATGGCGAATTGATGAGAGCAGGTGCTCCGTCCCTAGGATGTATAAGAGAGGGGACAGAGGACATCCCTGCCTTGTCCCATTGGTGATTATGAAAGGTGATGAAAATGTTCTGAAGCGCCCCCTGGGCCTTGGGACACCCGGAGCCGGACCCTTTTTGGTGGATGCTGGTGGTTGTAGTCTCCGTGGCGGCGACCCGGTTCCATGGCTCAGGGCGGTCAAACCAGTGGCGGAACTATTTATGTGATTTTGATGTTTAAATATCCGACTACGCCACCCGTGGATTGCGGTCAGAGTGAACCGCCGCTGCAGGGCAGACCGCTGAGGCTGGTGTTGTGGGTGCAGCAGAGCGTAGTATAACTCCTCACGGGAGGAGTATAGCCTCAGGGCAGTGTATGCAGAGGATGGGGGTGATGGTGCAGGGCAGCAGCAGTAGCGACACGGAGTTAGTGATGCAGTCCAGTGCCTTTACTCACAGTTCTTATTATCCAGACCACTTCTGCAGGTAACTGCTGCCCACGTCGTACTGTGCTCACCAAGTGAGGGGCTCAGACAACTCCCAGATAACTTTGGAGCGCTTCTCAGGACCCCCTTTGTGTGTCCTTTGTCTGGCCTTTCTTACCAACGCTTCTGTCCGGCTGCCTCGGGCCTCCTCTTGGTAAACTTGGCGCCCGTTTCCCTGACCCTATGTGGTGCCTTCCTAGCGGGTGTAGCGAGGGGCTGTGCCAAATAAAATGTCACAGCCTCTGGTTTCTAGCTGAGGGCCATTTCCCGCCTCCACTAGTTTTGGGGACCGGTCACCCCCTTTGGCCTGACCCCTCCACGGAGGTGGATTCGGGAGTGCGGTGGCGACTCGCCCGTCCGCACCCCTGGGATCTCTTCGTTCCACGTTCCTGGAGCCTTCTCCGCTCCTCTTCCTTCCTTCTCCCTCTTCCAGGCCTGGGCCTCTGTTACTAGGCCCGCCTCCGGAGCAGTGCTCATGCAGAGCCCCTGCTCCCTGTCACTTCTGCTCAGACTTCTCTGCACTGAACTAAGATGGTGCCCACCTTTTATACTCCCTTCTCAATTCACCCAGGAACTGCTTCCTCCCTGCTCCTGCACTACAAGGTTCCCCTTCCTCGGTGTTCCCTCCCCCCACTTCAGCCAGGGACAGGGACTGTCATGTCCATCTCAGGGGCATATTGGTCACCCTGCCCCACGGCAATGTGGTGTGATGCATGCAGGTGTCGGGGTCCTGATCCACACTCCATCCTTACCTGAGAGTGAGATATCACACCTCTGGGTGAGGTGCAATACCTCTGTAGCAACTGAGCCCTCGGGGTGCTACAGTTTCATTTATCTTCAGCCTAGGTGACCTATTGCGATACAGGGCCGTGATTTTGGCTATAAAAGGGTCCCCTAGACCCCTACCCCAAGCTTTTTAAGAGAATAATATATGGCGTGCCAGGAGACTCTATGGAATGCTTTCTCAGCATCCAACGAGAGTATCTAATTACAAATTTTTAACTGCATCTAGCCCAGGAAATACTTTGTGCCTAGTAGCAGTGTCTGCTAGTCAGCGGATTATCCCAGCTGTTAAGCAAGCTACACCACCTGTAGTTTGGACACTTAATTTTTTCAAAGGAAATGGTTCTGGACCCCAGGATACTCAGTGAAGAGCATCAGCAGGCAACCCAAGGCACAGGGGCTGGGACTGGTGGTAGGACGCCATGCGGTGGACCGCCGAACTCGATCCTTATAAAAGCTTTTCAACTGCAGCAGCTTTAGTGGACGCTACTGGAGCTGGAATTCCCACGGCTGCTGGCATGAGACTTGCCCTCCAATAGAGCCTTGTAAAAGGATTTAAAGTGTATTCATTCAAATTAGAGAGACAATTTAAATTAAAAAGCTTAGACCTGCCTCCACCACAGGGGGGCTCGCTTGACCCACCAGCGGACAGGCACCAGTATTGGGAGAGGGGGGCTGGCCGTCAGAGTCCACCGCGGCTCTGGAACAAACCTGGCGAAACGGAGTTCGCACGGGCAGGAACGGACTGGCCGTGTCGGCTTCACACTTTTTTGGTTTTAGAAGGGCATGACATGCCTATATCTGTGTCTCCTCCTCCTTTTACTCCTCCACCTCTTTTCTTTTCGCACGACTGTATGTACTTGTCACTTTTCCATGTGTTAGTTGTGTCTTCTGAGCAGTTTGTCAGCTTTTGGACACCTTTGAAGGTGTTTTCTATGTGTTTCTATGTGTTTTTGTTTGCCTGCCTTTGGTTTTAACGGTGTTCAAAGGTGTTCGACGAACAGTTCGACGAACAGTTCGGCGAACATACGGGTGTTCGACGAACCGAACCGAACTCGAACTCGAACACTATGGGGGTGGCTCAACACTATTCAGGAGAACAGCAGGGTACGTGGCCCCAGCATCTTCACCATCTGAAGAAACCTGGGTGACAGGGATAGATAGGGCGCACCTGGTGTTAGGGGCAGGGTAGAAGCCCTAGGTCCCAGGTTATCAGACAACAGCATCGTGACAAGTGTTTTGAGTTTTTTGTTTACAGCATTCATTGTTTGGCAAAAAATAACCCCACAACAGCAAATTTCTTTTTGTTTTATGACTTGTACCATTTTGTGTCTATTTTAGAGTTTCGCAAATTGGACTTTTATGGATGTAGCAATTCTCAATATGTTTATATTTTATATTCTATTTGTTTTTTTTATTGAGGTAAAAAGGATAATTCAAACATTTATGTTTTTTTTTGTGTTTTCATACTGTTAAGTAAATTTTTACCTTTTTTTGGTCTCCTTAGGGCACTTAAACCTGTAATAATTTAATTGCATTCAGTCTCCTGTGTGGTGTATATATTGTACTGGGCAGCTTGTCTGATCTAATAGTAGGGGTGTTGGAAATAGGCTGTTATCCGCTTATGGTGTGAGTGGCACCCTATTTAGACCTGTGTGCATTTTGGATACCAGGCAGCCACCCCACGGATGTTTAGTGGGTTAGTAAGTGGTTGTTCATTAGTACTATGTACCTGTGCTACCCCCGCCTTTATCATTGGGTCCTGCTGCATCTTGTAGTGCATTTGTGTCTGGACATGGTATTGGTAAGTATGGCTGCCTTTTTTTCTGTGATTTTTTTATTGATTTATCTCCTTTTTTCAGCTAATTGCATTTAGGCTAAGTGCCCACGAAGCAGAAATGCTCTGGATTTTTTCTGCATCTCCCTGGCAGGAAAAACGCATGCGTTTTTAATGCCAGGTATAAGCATTTGTGAAGCGTTTTTGCATGCATTTCCGCATGCGGGTTGTAAAGCTCTTTTCCAAGCGATTTTAGCATCACCTGGAAAAGTGCTTGACAACTTAGTCACACTATAAAAATCCATGCAACCGGCATAGATTCATATAGTGTGACCAAGTATTGATGCTGCAAATGCAGGATCAATAGTAAAAAAAAAGAATAAAATGGTGAAAAATAAAAATAAAACATTTTACTCACCTTCCGATGGCCCCCGGTCTGCTTCTCCGGTGTCTTCAGCGGCTCGCAGTGGTGTAAAAGGACCTTCCATGACATAATTTAGTCATGTGACTAAATGACATTATGGAAGGTCCTTTTACACCACCACGAGCCGCTGAAGACACCGGACGCACCGTACAGGAGACCTGGGGCCATCAGAAGGTGAGTATAATGTTTTTTTTTATTTTAATTCTTTTTTAACTACAGGTACTATGGTACCCAGGTCTGGAGGAGAGTCTCCTCTTCTCCAGACCCGGGTACCATCCGTGCATTGAATCGCTTAATATCCGCATGTGTACATGTACTTATGTGGATATTATGCGATTCAATGCAAGTCAATGACGGCAATTACGCCGCTTCTCCGCAAAATTAATGGACGTGCTGCGGATTTTTCCGTAATGATAATCTGCAGCGGAAATTTCCGCAGCAGGTGCACAGCACATGCGGATTATCATTGGGGACCATGAGGCACGTATTACCAAGTGTTTTTTAAGCGTTTTCCCCGTGCAATTTCCGTAGCGAAAAATCTACGGAAATTGCACGGGGAAAACGCTTGAAAAACGCATAGTGGGCACGCAGCCTTACTATATATGTAGCAAAATGAATGATCTTCTATATCAAAAGTCAATGTTAAAGATGTTGATGCTGGGGGCCTTCAATAGACTGCACTACTTAAACACCACAGTCAGAAATTAACTGCGTCATTTAAACAGATAAACAATAGCAATTGGAGCTAGGTCCAATTACTGCTGTTAGAGGCAAGTGCTGGATGTATAACACAGCCAGCTGCTGACCTCTCTATACACATGCACCTAACATAAGACAGACTCATTCTTATTAAAGGTTATTGATATAATATTTATTAGGCCAGAACTACATATAAATTGGATTAAGTAGAAATGAGAAATATTAATCTTTTCAATATGATTTCCATTCCTGTTAAATCCACTTCTGACTTTTTGTACAAAAACACTATTGAAAACATCACCAAAAGCAATATAAAAAATGCACCAGAAACTACATATTCAGTGTAATCCTAGTGTCTCTTTTTGCCTAAAATTAAAAGGGCTGCCCCTTTTCAATAAACCATTTTTGTGAGAAGGGTCATTTTATGATGAGATGATCACAACATGTCCAGCTACTGGAACTCCCAGCAGTCAGAAGTAATCTGTGTAATGATTCAGCAGATAGTATTTAATTTAAAATGTGGTATCTACAATTTACTTTAAAATTTTGTTCCTACACTCTTTTTAAAGACATTCCTTGTAGTCTTATGTTATATGGCTTCTTACTATCAAAGTTATAAGAATAGTGAAAAAAGGAAGGATTTAAGTAGCATTTATCATTTAAAGTGTCAATTGAAGTGTTCTTACAGTAACATAGCAAATACTGTAAACTGGAGATTAAAGGAAGTACTTGAGCAGACCACATAAATCATATTATTCAAGGCTAACTGCTGTTGATATGACGTCTCAGTTGGATATTGTATCTGTTTTTTGAGCAGCATTATATCTTATTCTGCTTTTCAGTACACACAATTCAATTCTTCACACGAACAAGAAAAACCTTTTTAGTTACTCACTTTGTACTCTTCTCTTTGTAACATTTTCAATATATACTGTATAAGTTTTTTGATAAACATACCTGTCTTACACACTTACAAATCTCTCCTCAACTAAAAACTACATTTCACTTTATGAGGAATAAGGAAGCTTTCAATTGATATTTTTTCTTTCTATTAATACGTAGAATTTAGTGATGAGCGAGCACTAAAATGCTTGGGTACTCGTTTTCAGGCTGCCCCCCCGGCGGTCTGCAGAGGGTCTAAAAATTGTCCAAATCGATGGGAAGAGTGCTCAAATGACATGGAAACAGCATGGGGAAAACCCCTGGAAGCATCTCTGACTCCCAGGTTACTGCTGTCAACAATGTTGTCAGAGTATTTTGACACTTTTACGGACTCACAATAAAACATACAAAAACGAAACCACTATGGATTTTCCCGGGAAAAATGTAAAGGAACTTCCTTTCCAGGGTAATGACTTGTATCTAAGGTAAAATAAATAACCAAAAACAAAAATGCTCCTCCACGCCCTAGGCTATGTTCACACGTAGTGTTTTTGATGCGTTTTTGCACTTTTGCATTGCTTTCAATGGTGAAAAATACATTCACCTGTAAATGCCATTTTAACATTTTACAATCTTATCTGGCCATGTCATCAGACACATTCTGTTTCATTTATGAAGCAGGGACTCTGAAAGTCACAAATACTATTTTTATAGGGCCATCAGGCGGCCCTTACTATTCTTAAAGGGCCAGCAGTCGGCCCTCACTATTGTTAGAGGGCCATCAGACAGCTATGCTTTGCTGTTCCCATTATTAAAGAGTGGGTCTCCTATACTGTTATTGCGTATCCAGTGACTGCAAGGGCTGCCAAAAATTTTGACGCACCTCAATACCCCTTTGAAGAGACAAAGAAGAGGGCCTCAGTAAAAAAAATGTCCCCATTATAAAGAAGTGGGTCTCCTATAGTAGTAATGCCCATGTAGTGACTGCAAGGGCTGCCAAAATTTGAGAAAAACCTCAATAACAATTTAAAGACACATAGAGGTGGGCCACAGTAACGTCATGTTCCTAGAAAAGAGGGGTTCTGCTATACAGTTATAGGGTTTGCAGTAAGTACAAGGGCTGCCAAAATTTAGGAAAAGCCCCAATAACAATTTAAAGACACATAGAGGTGGGCCATAGTAACAACAAGTTCCCATTAGAAAGGAGAGGATCTGCTATCCAGTTATAGGATATGCAGTGAGTACAAGGACTGCCAAAATTTAGGAAAAACCCCAATAACAATTTAAAGACACATAAAGGTGGGCCTCAGTAACAACATGTTCCAAGAAATGAGCAGTTCTGCTCTACAGTTATAGTGTATGCAGTGAGTACAAGGGCTGCCAAAATTTAGAAAAAACCCCAATAACAATTTAAAGACACATAGAGGTGGACCGCAGTAAAAAAATGTTCCCATTAGAAAGGAGAGCGTCTCCTATCCTGTTATAGGGTATGAAGTGAGTACAACGACTGCCAAAAATTTGGAGGAACTCCAAGGCCCCTTGCAAGAGACGTAGAGGTCGGAGGGCCTCCTGAAAACAAAGGTCCCATTATTAGGAAATAGGTCTGTCATACTGTTTGCCTATGCAGTGAATGCAACGGTTGCCAAAAATTTGGAGGAACTCTAATGCCCTTTGGAGACATAGAGGTCAAAGGGCCTCCTGAAAAAAAATGTTTCCATTATTAGGAAGTGGGTCTCCCATACTGTTTGTCTATGCAGTGAATGCAACGGCTGCCAAAAACTTGGAGGAACTCCAATGCCCCTTGCAAGAGACGTAGATATGGTGATATGGTAGATATGGTGGTGATATGGTGGTGGAGGATGAGGATGAGGAGAAGCAAGAGGACAAAAGCAAATAGACAAAATCAGGAAGCGTATACCCATGTCTGGGTGTGAAGATAGATGCATGGGAATAGAGTTAGACTTCCAAAAAAAAGACACTGTATTTGAGTTTATGTTATGCTGCTATCATTCAGTGGTGTTGAGAATTCTGGCCCAATCCAGGCCTTGTTCATTTTTATAAGAGTCAGCCTGTCAGCATTTTCAGTTGACAGGCGGATGCATCTATCAGTTAATATTCCACCAGCGGCACTGAAAAACCGCTGTGATAAAACACTAGTGTCAGGGCAGGCCAGGACCTCCAAGGTGTAGAGAGCCAGTTCATGCCACGTGTCCAGCTTGGATACCCAATAATTATAAGGCACAGAGGAATCACGTAGGATGTTGGTACGGTCGGCAAAGTACTCCCTCACCATCTTCCCTAACTTTGCACTCCTTGTGAGAGTATACAACACCTCAGAGCCTGTAAGATGGCAGGGGAACTTTGACAATGTTCCCCTGCCTCTGCTGGATTTGAGTTGTGTCTTTTTTGCCTGTACTCCTTGGTTGTCCAAAGTACCGTGATCTCTGCCGCCAGCGTTTTCAGGGCCTTCTCGTACTGCCCCATTTTCATAGGCCTGTCCGGCACGGGAATAAGACACAGAAAGTTCTCCTTGTAGCGTGGGTCTAGAAGTGTCACCAACCAGTAAGGATTGTCACCCAAAATTTAGACAACGCTAGGGTCATGGGAAAGGCAGGATAACATAAACTCAGCCATGTGTGCCAGACTTCTAGCAGTCAAGACTTCTGTGTCCTCACCAAGAGGATGACTGACCATGCTCTCCTCCTCCTCCCTGTCCTCAGGCCATCCACGCTGAACAGACGGTATGACAGTTGTGCAAGTAGTACAGTCTATAGTGCAGTAAACTAGCTCCTGTTCTTCCTCCTCCTCCTCCTCTTCCTACTTGTCACCCAATCTAGTTTGGGATGAGATGAGGTTGGGATGAGTGGAATCACCCTGTATGGTTCCTTTCCATCTCATCCTGCTCCACCTGCAATGCATCCTCTTTAATTGTGAGCAGAGAGCGTTTCAGAAGACAGAGAAGCGGTATGGTGATGCTAATTATTACGTCATCGCCGCTCACCATCTTGGTGGAGTCCTCAAAGTTTTGAAGGATGGTACAGATGTCTGACATCCATGTCCACTCCTGACGTCTTATGTCTGGAGTCTGACCTGAATACCGACGGCCTTGTTGATGCTAGTAGTCAACAACTGCCCTCTTCTGCTCACAAATCCTTCCCAATATGTGCAATATAGCGTTCCAACGCGTGGGGACATCACACACCAGTCGGTGAGCTGGAAGCTGCAAATGCTGCTGAAGCAGGGCAAGGGTGGTGGAAGCTGTAGCTGACTTTCTAAAATGGGCACACACACGGCCAACTTTGACAAGCAAATCCAGCAGATCAGGGTAGGTTTTGAAAAACCACTGAACCATGAGGTTAAGCACATGGGCCAGGCATGGTACGTGTGTGAGCTCGCCTCGCCTCAGAGCCGCCACCAGGTTCCGGCCATTGTCACACATGACCATGCCTGGCTTTAGGGTCAGCAGTGTCAGCCACAGATCTGCCTGCTATTTCAGAGCTGTCCACAACTCTTCAGCATTGTGCTGTTTGCCACCTAAGCATATTAGCTTCAGCACAGCCTGTTGCCGCTTGGTTGAGGCAATGCTGCAGTGCTTCCAGCTTGTGACTGATGTGGTCATTTCGGAGGTGGAGGCTGAAGAGGAGGAGGAGGAAGTGCAGGAGCTGTACAGTCATGGCCAAAAGTATTGAGAATGAGACAAATAGTAATTTTTCCAAAGTTTACTGCTTCATTTTTTGTAATGGCAATTTGCATATACTCCTGAATGTCAGAGTGATCAGCTTAACCGCAATTACTGTACTTGCAAAGTCAATATTTGCCCAGAAAATGAACTTTAACCCCCAAAACACATTTCAACATCATTGCAGTCCTGCCTTAAAAGGAGCAGCTAACATCGTTTTAGTGATTGATCCATTAACACAGGTGTGGGTGTTGATGAGGACAGGGCTGGCGATCAATCAGTCATGATTAAGTAAGAATGACATCACTGGACACTTTAAAAGGAGGCTGGTTCTTGGTATCATTGTTTCTCTTCAGTTAACCATGGTTATCTCTAAAGAAACACGTGCAGCCATCATTGCACTGCACAAAAATGGCCTAACAGGGAAGAGTATCGCAGCTACAAAGATTGCACCTCAGTCAACAATCTATCGCATCATCAAGAACTTCAAGGAGAGAGCTTCCATTGTTGTCAAAAAGGCTCCAGGGCGCCCAAGAAAGACCAGCAAGCGCCAGGACCGTATCTTAAAACTGTTTCAGCTGCGGGATCGGACTACCAGCAGTGCCGAGCTTGCTCAGGAATGGCAGCAGGCTGGTGTGAGTGCTTCTGCACGCACTGTGAGGCGGAGACTCTTTGAGCAAGGGCTGGTTTCAAGGAGGGCAGCAAAGAAGCCACTTCTCTCCAGAAAAAACATCAGGGACCGACTGATATTCTGCAAAAGGTACAGGGAGTGGACTGCTGAGGACTGGGGCAAAGTCATTTTCTCTGATGAATCCCCTTTTCGATTGTTTGAGACATCTGGAAAACAGCTTATTCGGAGAAGAAGAGGTGAGCGCTACCACCAGTCTTGTCTCATGCCAACTGTAAAGCATCCTGAAACCATTCATGTGTGGGGTTGCTTCTCAGCCAAGGGAATCGGCTCACTCACAGTCTTGCCTAAAAACACAGCCATGAATAAAGAATGGTACCAGAATGTCCTCCAAGAGCAACTTCTCCCAACCGTCCAAGAGCAGTTTGGCGCCCAACAATGCCTTTTCCAGCATGATGGAGCACCTTGCCATAAAGCAAAGGTGATAACTAAATGGCTCATGGAACAAAACATAGAGATTTTGGGTCCATGGCCTGGAAACTCCCCAGATCTTAATCCCATTGAGAACTTGTGGTCAATCAAGAGACGGGTGGACAAACAAAGACCAACAAATTCTGGCAAAATGCAAGCATTGATTATGCAAGAATGGACTGCTATCAGTCAGGATTTGGTCCAAAAGTTGATTGAGAGCATACCAGGGAGAATTACAGAGGTCTTGAAGAAGAAGGGGCAACACTGCAAATATTGACTTGCTGCATTAACTCATTCTAACTGTCAATATAACCTATTGGTACTCATAATATGATTGCAATTATATTTCTGTATGTGATATAAACATCAGACAAACACTAATAAAAACCAGAGGCCAGCAGATCATGTGAAAATATAATTTTGGTGTCATTCTCAAAACTTTTGGCCATGACTGTAGAATGTGGTGGCAACCCTGATTGACCCAGACCCTGTAATCCTCGGCGTTGGGAGGAAGTGTTCCATCCCAAGGTCTGACTGGGTCCCGGCATCCACTATATTAACCCAGTGTGCCGTCAGCGAGATGTACCATCCCTGCCCACAAACACTTGTCCACGAGTCCGTGGTTAGGTGGGCTTTCCCAGTAACTGCGTTGTTGAGGGCACGGTTAATGTTGTGGGACACGTGCTCATGTAATGCGGGGACGGCACACGGGGAGAAATAGTGACGGCTGGGGACCAAGTTCCGAGGGATGGCCGTCGCAATCAGGTTGCGGAAAGCTTCCGTCTCCACGAGCCTAAAAGGCAACATTTTGAGTGCAAGCGTTTGCGAAATGTGTGAATTAGTAGCTTGGCCTGTGGGGTGTTGGCTGCATATTTGCACTTGTGCTCCAAGGACTGGGGTAGGGACAACTGAATGGGACAAGGACGTGGACTTGCTTGCTGATGGTGCTAGTTGAGAGTGTGCAATGACACGTGCAGGACGGGAGTCATCTTCGCATGCGCCATGGATAGGGATTGGCGTGCACGCACAAAAGCGGAACAAGCAGTTGTGTCACTCGCAGACACTGTTTCTGGACCCTGGGGTTCAGCCCACTTAGTCGGGAGCTTTGCTGCCATATGCCTAATCATGCTGGTGGTGGTCATGCTTCTAGTTTTGCTACCCTTGCTGATGCTGGCCTGGCAGGTGGTGCAAATAGCCTTTTTGAGGTTATCTGCAGAGTCTTTAAAAAACAACCAGACTCGGAAAGACCTATCAATTGTACTGTTAACTTCCATCGTGTTGGCGTTACGAGGAACACTTTCCCACCTTGTCTGCGGCCACCACACGGCTTCTTCCTGCCTGTTGTGGTGCTATGCCTCCCTCCCTCTGGGTGCTGCTGTCCTCGATCTGCATGTCCAACTGCCATGTTGGGTCAGTTACTATATAATCCTCCACCTCGTCTTCCACTTCCACACCCTGGTCCTCCTCCTGACTTTCTAGCAATTGTGTCTCATCATCATCATCCACCTCTTGGGGCAGTAATTGCACTTTCGCACCGTTGCCTTTGTGTGACCGTGGCTGCTCCAATATTTGGGCAACGCTACACATGTTCTCCTCTTGACTTGTTTGAAGCTGGCCAGGCGTGAGGCCTGAATCTACAAATGGAAAAGTGAACAGCTCTTCTGAGTGTCCAAGTGTGGGATCAGTTGTCTCCGGGCACTCGGCATGGTGGGAGGAAGGAGGATCAGGGTGAGCAATATGTGGTCCAGACTCACGGCTACTGAGACTTGACCGTGTGGAAGACAGGGTGGTGGTGGTGGTGGTGGCAAAGTGACTGGAAGCATTATCTGCTATCCAACCAACAACCTTTTGACACTGCTCTGTGTTCAATAGTGGTGTTCTGCAGTCTCCTAGTAATTGGGACAAGAAGGTTGAGCGACAAGATGTGAGTGTTTGTTTTGACACAATTTCAGCTTGCCCACGGCCACGGCCTCGGCCTCTGCATGCGCCATCACCATCACGTCCACTTCCCCATGCCTTGCCACGCACCTTGCCCATTTTAAGTGGAGTACAATATTTTCCACATTCACTAGAAATGGCTGATTTTGAAACTCAGTTATATGTGATGCGTCTGACAGAGAACCATGGTTTTAAATAGAAGGCCTGAAGTTTACTAATACTATTCTTCACAGAGACCTCGTGTGCATAGCTTGACCGACACACTGCAACAAAATGGAAATGGAAACCAAAAATGGCTGATTTTGGAACGCAGTTATATGTGATAAGTCTGACAGAGAACCACGGTTTTAAATAGCAGGCCTGTAGCTTACTAATACTATTCTTCACAGAGACCTCGTGTGAATAGCTTGACCGACAAAAAAAAATTAGCCCTGGCCCCTGATGTCTGGGACTATGTCTACAAATATTTGTCACAGCAGGATCAGTCAGAAGTTGAACGTGCAATGGACCCTCTTGTGCTATATTATGCATTGCAGTCTGTCACATACCCTGCCTGCCTGCCTAACTCCTGCTATCACCTTCACCACAGAAAATATGCAGCTGGATTAGTCCTCAGAAGGACTGTTAATTCAGATGGATATATAGATATATGTTGTGGAATACCTATACTAACTATAAACAAGCAAATCTCTCCCTGACTCAGCAGAAGCTCCCCCTACTCTGCCTGTTTCCGGGGTAGACTGTGACGAGCATAGTGGCGCCAAGTCTTATATAGACCTGATGATGCTGTGCGGCCAGCCAATCAATGTAATGCCCACAACCAACATGGCTACGGCATTACAGTGCGTGGCAAGCAATCCCTGCATGTTCATTGGCTCTCTAAAGAGTGCCAAACATGCAGGACAGGGACCCGAGCTCCCACCCAAGCAACCCGGAAATTCTCGCTGAGCGCCGAGCTTGTAGAGCACCGTGATGCTCGAGCAAGTACCGAGTAGTGGCGAGCACGTTCGCTCATCACTACTTAGCATATTAGCTTTAGCACAGCCTGTTGCCGCTTGGCCAAGGCAGTGCTGCAGTGCTTCCAGCTTGCGACTGATGTGGTCATTTCGGAGATGGATGCTGAAGAGGAAGAGGATGAGGAGGAGGTGCAGGAGCTGTAGAATGTGGGGACAACCCTGATTGACCCAGGGCCGCAATCCTCGGTGTCGGGAGGACGTGTTCCGTCCCAAGGTCCGACTGGGTCCCAGCTTCCACTATATTAACCCAGTGTGCCATCAGTGAGATGTAGCATCCCTGCCCACAAGCACTTGTCCACGTGTCAGTGGTTAGGTGGACTTTCCCAGTAACTGCATTGTTGAAGTCACAGGTAATGTTCTAGGACATGTGCTCATGTTATGCGGGGACGGCACACTAGGAGAAATAGTGGCAGCTGGGGACTGAGTACCGAGGGACAGCCGCCATGAGGTTGTGGAAAGATTCCGTCTCCACGAGCCTAAAAGACAACATTTCAAGTGTAAGCATTCGAGAAATCTGGCAGTTTAGTGCTGTGGACTGTGGGTGGTTGGCTGCCTATTTGCGCTTGTGTTCAAAGGACTGGGGTAGGGACAACTGAACGCTGTGTTGGGACAAGGACGTGGTTGCTGATGTTGCTAGTTGAGAGTGTACAATGACACGTGCATTGGCGTGCACACCCAACAGCGGAACAGGCAGTGGTGTCACCCGCAGACACTATTTCTGGACCCTGGCTTTCAGTCCAACTAGTCGGGTGCTTCGCTGTCATGTGCCTGAGCATGCTGGTGGTCATCAGGTTGGTAGTTTTGCTGCCCATGCTGATGCTGGCATGGCAGATGTTGCAAATGGCTTTTTTGGGGTTAACTGGACAGTCTTTAAAAAAAAGCCAGACTCTGGAAGACATAACAGTTGGACTAGCAACTTCCCTCGTGTTAGTGTTCCGGGTCAGCGACCAAGTGTGAATAGGTTGAACAACTGGCAGATTTCAAATGGAGTGTAATATTTGGCACGCTCCCCAAAATGTCATGATTATTACGGCAGTAATATCGGATCACGTCTGAAAATGGACAAGTCTCCCTCCTTCCACAATACAGCAGTGCGAATAAAATTAAACAAATCCTGCTGCATGCTGCTAACAAGCAAATGGAGCAGTAAAAATATGTATTATATGGCTTTTAAAGCAAATAATCAGGATTAAGAGCAAAAGTAATATTAGCCCTGATATCTAGGACTATGGATATCAGTAACAGCAGCAGACAGAGTGTGTAATGGACCCTCTTCTGCTTTATTCACTCTCCACAAATCTCCCTGCCTAACTCCTGCTATCACCAGGATTAATAATATGAATGTGGATTAGTCATTAGAAGGACTGTTAGTTGAGATGTATATTGCTCTGAAATACCTATACTTCACTAAATAAACTGCCAATTCTCTCCCTAACTCGACTTTGCTGAGGGTCACCGGGTCTGATATAGACCCGATGACGCTATGCGGCCAGCCAATCATTGTAATGCCACAACCAACATGGCTGTGGCATTTCAGTGGGTGGCAGGCAATCCCTGCATGTTTATTCGCTGTCTAAACATGAGGGGCGGGGACTCGAGTTCCCGCCTGAGCATCCAGGAAGTACTCGCCGAGCATCTGGAACAGTGAGATGCTTGGGCGAGTATCAAGCAGTAGCAAGCACGCTCGCTCATCACTAATAAAAACATATTTAAAAAATTACAAATCTAAAGTGTGCAATATTTTGAAAAGAAAAAAATGATATAAACTACCAAAACTCCACAACAATGTCACAAACAAAAGTAAACCTCTCCAGCCATAGGCTTTTAAGTAACATTGAATCTCAACATAATTGACCAACCAAAGAACAGTTAAAAGCCAATGATTTAAAGAAGTTGCCCACTATATCAATATTGATGACCTAAAAGAGGTCATCAATATAAAATTGATAGTTAATTATGGATGAGTGGACCCGTGAAGCTCGGGTTCTGGTACCCTACCCAAATTTTAGACCAAAGTTCAGTTCAGGTACCAGAATGGTACCTGTCCTTGAACCAGAACCCAAACCCCATTGAAAATTTAGATTATAAGCCCCAATGGGGACAGTGCCGATAATGTGTCTGAATTGTAAAGCGCTGCGGAATATGTTGGCGCTATATAAATAAAAAGATTATCATTATTATTATTGCTGTACAGTCTATGTAACTCCTTCACATGAACTTAACAGTACACTGATTCTGGTTGCTATTGACTTCCAGTGCTGCACACCTCCCTACTTTCACAGTAGTGAGGTGTTATAGATAACAATAAGAAAGGGGGAGGAATACATCAAATCCAAGTGCAGTGTAAGTTATCCACCCAAGTCTTATGAGATGCTTGTCTGTCTGTCTTGTCATGAGAAATAGAAAACCCCATCTGGCAAAGTCTGCAGTAGACGATGATGTAACACACACTACACAACACCAGTGTCTCCCAGCAAGAGGAAGAAAATAATCCAAATAGCTTCTAAAAGATTAAATCAGTTTAGGAATGAAGCTGCACTGATACATACAGTAAAAGTTGGAGGAGGTAGCAGCAGCATGGACACACAGACCTCATAGCCTGCATGTATTACTGGGACGGACCATGTACTGTCCAAAATGTGAAGGGTCTCACCCACATGTAAAGAGACTGACCTACATGTGAAGAGAGGGACCCACCCATGAAGGTAGGAGTGACCCACCCAAATGTGAAAAAAGAAGCCCACTCACATAAGTAAAAGCTGTAAATTGAATGTCAGTGGAGCTGAAAGTGAACAAGCAAATGAAAATTGCAGTCTAAAGCTTTTTGCAGCTTTAACTGAACAGCTAAAATATTTAACCTTCCTCTTGTGTTAGGGTCGTGACCGACCCTTTTTAGGTTTTAAATGCATACAAATTCTACATACATTTGTTTATTGCATCAAGACTTTTTGACTTTTTCAGGAATTTATTTTTAAACAAAATACAATAAATAAAACTATTTTACTAAATTGTAACAATTCTCTTATTAAAATTATAACATTTGTGTTGTTGGGGTCAATTTTGACCCAGGTCTAATATAAGAGTAAAAAAACAATAATAAGTCCCAAAACTGAACTCATAAACACAATATAAACCAACAGCCCACAGCCAGCTCTACCTCCAACAACTTGAGTTAGGGACATGTCCAGGCATGTATGGCCAAATCAGCTTAGAGTTGGTACTTTGCAGAGTATACATCTCCAGTTTACACATGCAACAATGAGGAGAAGATTTGATGTAAGCCAAATTCTGGATTATATCTTAGATGATAATGAATCAGAGGACACACAGCAGCAAACTGATACAGATGAACAGGTTTCTGAGGAGGAAGATGATGTGGAGTATCAACCGGAAGACACAGACAGTTCTGATCAGTCTGATGAGGAGGTCACTGGTGCTGAAGCTGCTCCCGCTGAAAGATTCAAATCCAAAAGTGGCAAGATCAGTTGGAGCTCAGTACCTCCAGATGTACATGGCAGGGCAGATGCTGCAAATGTCATAAAAATGACCCCTGGGATCACAAGGTTTGCTGTGACAAGAGTAAGTGACATCAAGTCATGTTTTGATCTGTTTATGCCATTGTCAATAAAAAAAGTCATTATTGCTATGACAAACCTTGAAGGAAAAAAAGTCCACGGCAACATGTGGAATGACCTTCATGATAATGTCCTGGATGCCTACATTGGTGTTATTCTCCTTGCTGGAGTGTACAAATCCTGCAATGAGGCCACTGATAGTCTCTGGGACGCATCGACAGGCAGGATTATTTTCCGGGAAACAATGTCACTTCAAAATTTTCAAATGATAACAAGAGTCCTCAGATTTGACAACAGAGACACCAGAACAAAATCTGATAAACTTGCTCCCATCAGGGATGTTTGGGAGAAATGGGTGCAGCTCCTTCCACTGATGTTCAACCCAGGGCCAGAGGTGACAGTAGACGAACGTTTTCTCCCTTTCCGCGGAAAATGCCCCTTCCGGCAATACATGCCAAGTAAGCCAGGCAAATACGGCATAAAAATTTCGGCAGCCTGTGAAGCAAAAACTAGCTATGCATGGAATCTACAGATTTACACAGGCAAGTCTGCAAGTGGCATCCCTGAAAAAAAACAAGGAAAATGTGTAGTCCTCGATATGACTACTGGACTGCAGGGTCACAACATTATTTGTGACAATTTTTTTACCAGCTATGACCTTGGACAAGAACTTCTCAGGAGGAAAATCACCATGGTGGGCACAGTGAAAAAAAAAAAACGGAGCTGCCCACTGAATTGTTGCAGATGAAGGACAGGGCTCCACTTTCCTCAAAGTTTGTTTATACAGACACCACCACTGCTGTTTCATACTGCCCCAAAAAATGATGGAATGTGGTACTGATGTCCACACTTCACAAAGATGCATCTGTGTCATCCTGGACTATAACAAAAACAAAGGAGGAGTGGACAACCTGGACAAGCTGACTGCCAACTACACTTGCCAGCGAATTACTAGGAGATGGCCAATGGTTGTATTTTACAACATCCTTGATGTGTCAGCATGCAATTCATTTGTGTTGTGGACCCACATTCACCAAGGATGGAATTCAAAGAAAAAACACAAGCGGAGGATGTTTCTTGAGGAACTAGGAAGATCCCTTGTCAAGGCGCACATTGACCAAAGGGAACGAGTGCCCCGAGACCCAGCCGCTGCAGCCTTGGTCCGACAACTCCAGAGCTCATCAAGTGCTTCGTCCACACTCACAGCAACACAAAGAGCATCATCACCAGCATCCTCCTCAACCAGGCCTGCCTCAACATCAACCACAACAGCCACAACCCCAGTGAGACCACCTGATTCTAAAAGAAAGAGGTGTCAGATCTACCCTAGCAATAAGGACAGAAAGACAAACACATCGTGCTTTGGCTGCAAAAAATACCTCTGCAAAGAACACACAAAAAGTGTCACTTTTTGCCACACATGAATCTAAATACTAATGCATCTAAAAACTAGTACTTGATTTCTGTTGATTTGCTTGATTGATTGTTGTTTGTTTGTTTGACCTAGAAAAGCTACTTTTTATTATTATTGCTATTAATGTTAATATAATTTTCATCTTTTATTTGTATTAAAGTTCTATAAAAAAAAATCAGTTTTTTGCCTTTTTCATAAAGTAGTTAGATATGGGTCAAAATTGACCCGTAACACAATAGATGTTACTAGAGTTAATAATATAAAATATATATACAGTACAGACCAAAAGTTTGGACACACCTTCTCATTTAAAGATTTTTCAGCATTTTCATGACTATGAAAATTGTACATTCACACTGAATGCATCAAAACTATGAATTAACACATGTGGAATTATACACTTAACAAAAAAGTGTGAAACAACTGAAAATATGTCTTATATTCTAGGTTCCTCAAAGTAGTCACCTTTTCCTTTGATGACTGCTTTGCACACTTTTGGCATTCTCCTGATGAGCTTCAAGAGGTAGTCACCGGAAATGGTTTTCACTTCACAGGTGTGCCCTGTCAGGTTTAATAAGTGGGATTTCTTGCCTTATAAATAGGGTTGGGACCATCAGTTGTGTTGTGCATAAGTCTGGTGGAAACACAGCTGATAGTCCTACTGAATAGACTGTTAGCTGCTTTTTTCTTACCATAATACAAATTCTAAGTAAAGAAAAACGAGTGGTCATCATTACTTTAAGAAATGAAGGTCAGACAGTGTGAAAAATTGGGAAAACTTTGAAAGTGTCCCCAAATGAAGTTGCAGAAACCATCAAGCGCTACAAAGAAACTGGCTCACATGAGGACCGCCCCAGGAAAGGAAGACCAAGAGTCACCTCTGCTTCTGAGGCTAAGTTTATCCGAGTCACCAGCCTCAGAAATCGCAGGTTACCAGCAGCTCAGATTAGAGACCAGGTCAATGCCACACAGAGTTCTAGCAGCAGACACATCTCTTCAACAACTGTTAAGAGGAGACTTTGTGCAGCAGGCCTTCATGGTAAAATAGCTTCTAGGAAACCACTGCTAAGGACAGGCGACAAGCAGAAGAGACTTGTGTGGGCTAAAGAACACAAGGAATGGACATTAGACCAGTGGAAATCTGCTTTGGTCTGATGAGTCCAAATTTGAGCTCTTTGGTTCCAACCACAGTGTCTTTGGGCGACGCAGAAAAGGTGAACGGATGGACTCTACATGCCTGGTTCCCACAGTAAAGCATGGAAGAGGAAGTGTGATGGTTTGTGGGTGCTTTACTGTTGACACTGTTGGGGATTTATTCAAAATTGAAGGCATACTGAACCAGCATGGGTATCACAGGATCTTGCAGCGGCATGCTATTCCATCCGGTTTGCGTTTAGTTGGACCATCATTTATTTTTCAACAGGACAATGACCCCAAACACACCTCCAGGCTGTGTAAGGGCTATTTGACCAAGTAGGAGAGTGATGGGGTGCTACGCCAGATGACCTGGCCTCCACAGTCACCAGACCTGAACCCAATCGAGATGGTTTGGGGTGAGCTGGACCGCAGAGTGAAGGCAAAAGGACCAACAAGTGCTAAGCATCTCTGGGAACTCCTTCAAGATTGTTGGAAGACCATTTCTAGTGACTATGTTTTGAAGCTCATCAAGAGAATGCCAAATGTGCGCAAAGCAGTTATCAAAACAAAAAGTGGCTACCTTGAAGAACCTAGAATATAAGTCATATTTTCAGTTGTTTCACACTTTTTTGTTAACTATATAATTCCACATGTGTTAATTCATAGTTTTGATGCCTTCAGTGTGAATGTACTATTTTTATAGTCATGAAAATACAGAAAAATCTTTAAATGAGAAGGTGTGTCCAAACTTTTGGTCTGTACTGTACGTATACTTTTTTTTACATTTAAGAAATGTTTTCTAAAACCCTTCAGTAATAGTCAGGTAATATAACAAACTTTTTTAAGTTTATATTATTCTCTTGAGGTTCATTTGACAATATTTTTATATTGAAAATGAAGGGTATGCTCTCAAATGAAAGGCCCAGGGGGCCACAACAAAAATATTAAAATCAATCCTTCCATGGATGAGAAACCCTAACAAGGTAACTAAGAGGTAAGAAACAAATTGGATCATAAATAACTGTTTTTAGGGTATCCTAGGGGTGATTTAAGACACGAGTCAAAACCGACCCGTTAACAAAAGAAATAGTAACAGAAAGCTAACACAAGAGGAAGGTTTTAAAACATTTTTTATGACAAAGATTTCCAGAGGTTTGAACCTGTAACTGACAGGATGTATCAGTACATCGGTTGCATGTGTTTTGGACTGGGCTCAAGAACTGAGCCCAAACGATACAAGGCAGGCCCGGACTAATGTTATATGGCTAGCACTGGTCTCTAACAGCAGCTAGCTCCAATTGCTGCAGTTTAACCATTTAAATGTCACTGTCCATCTCTGAAATTTAGCTATATGGCAGCAGTGGGGCATCTGTTCTTCTGAAGTTCTCATGCACAGACCCCTTCATTCACCATTGCAATGTAACCACAGTGTCAAGGCCCCATTACTGCAATTTTGAACTCCCATATACAGTAGCTCAGCCTCTGATTGGGCTTCATTTTTACCATATGTTGCAGTATTGAAGTATTGCAGTATATAGCACAAACTATCATACATTTGCAAGCTCAAGTCCCTTAGGTGGTCTAAAGAAACAAGTGAAAAGTAAAAAAGAAAACATTTTAAAAAATATAGAAAATTTAAAAATGTAAAACTTAGAATCACCACCTAATTTTCCCAATCCCAAAAAAAAATCAAACAGCATAAAGGAAAAAACACCTCCCTCCAAAAATGTAATAAAAAGCAATCAAAATCTTGTGTACCCCATAATACTAAACCATAAAAAAAATCAGACAACAAACGTGTGTACAAATTTATATAATCTTTATTTTTTAATAATAATAAGAACATATTAAAAAAATTGGAGAATTGCCTAAAGGAAAGGACCAAAGGGCTACGTAGGATAAATACTACAAATACAGAAGATTAAATTATATTGTGCACTACTACTGACCACAAGGTAGCCTATTATGTGCGTATTCAAAAGCAGATAGGTAGGAAACTATGAAAACTAGCGGGTAAAGCTTAAAAAACTATTTGATATGTATCAAAATAGTAGAATATGCAAAACAGACCCTGTAGTGATAAAACAAACTATCAGTCAGACAATTGCAGGTTAAAGTTCCCTGTGGGTTCTAAGAAAACAAGTGGAAAAAAAAAAAGTTTCAAAAATATAAAACTAAAATCCTCCTTTTCCCAATCTAAAAATAAAAATATAAATAGCTTATAGAAAAAAGAAAACACCAGAATTGCTGCTTTTTGGACACCACGTCTCTCAAAAAATTAATAAAAAACATTAAAAATGTCTCTAAGCTGGTGATGGCTGTGCCTTACAGCCAGGACCTGCTTCTAATAATCGCGGGTTGAGTGAAGCTCTGCATGTGATTGTTAACCTGTTAAATGCTGCTATCATACTCGGACAGCAATATTTACCACACGTTGGCATGGGGGCGCGTCATCCTAAGTGCCCAAGTACAACTTGTCTAGCAAAAAAAAAAAAGCCCTCATATTTGTATGTGGATAGAAAAATAAAAAAGATATGGCTCTGGGAAGAAGGGAGGAAAAAACAAAAACACAATACGCTGCGTTGTGAAGGGTTTGACATTCCCAAAGCACTTAAAGAGGTTGTCCACTATTTTTTCATTGATGACCTATCCTTAGGTCATCAATGCCTGAGTGGCCAAGGTCCGACACCCAGCACCCCCATCGATTAGCTGTTATCAGTGTTGGCGGGAGAGGCCGCCTGCTGGAAGCACTCACTTGCGGAGCTGCTCCGTCTTCTGATAGTGGCCGCCACAGGGTACTGCACATCCACCCCCTACTGATTTGAATAGAAGTTGGATATGCAGTACCAAGCCTCGGCCACGATCAAAAGACGGAGCAGCTCGCCGAGTGAGTACTTCCGGTGAGTACCTTCAGTCAGGGAGCAACAGATTGCATAAGTAAAGGTGTGGATGACATTATCTTTTAGATAGTAAAATAATCATATAAACAATGTGGGATGTGAATCATTCTGACAGATTTCTTTTAGGAAGCAGATTTTGGGAGGGAGTATAATATTTTTGGGTACTGCATAAAAAAAATGCCCTTGTGATTCTTTGAATTGAATCAATCACATACAGTATTAGATTATGGATATTTAGATTTTTGTTGTTGCAATAGTATAGATTCATAGAACATGGATCTGTAACATGAAAGCACTCTTTTTACAACTATCTGCAATTTTCTGATTGTGTATCTGAAAAATACAGTTTGCAGCACAGAAAAGCATAAAGCTATTTATTTTTCAAAAATCGAAAGAGAAAGAATGACACATCATAACATCTTATCTGCCTAAAAGAAGGAAATTGCCAGGAGATTTTTCTGGTAGAAATGTGAAAAAATACTGTCAATATGTTAGAACAATAAAAATCTCCTGGGTGGCTATAAAATTAAATGGAGCCTGTTTCACCTTGCATCCTGTCTCAATGTTGAAAAATAGGTTTGATCAGCCTCGCTGGCCACTTGTGTCATCTCTATCTGAGCAGTCTTCTTTATGAGAAATATCTTGCTGATATAAATGATTGCTGCCTCCTTTGAAATAAGGAGGAAAATAACATACAAAGGATATTTTTAAGTTACAGTGTACGCAATATCATACTAAAATAAGTCATCAAATAACTTGTGGCGTGTTTATACAGCCATAGAACTAGCGTAGAAGCTATGCCTCAAAAGTATTATTCAGCAGTGTATCATTTTAAGGATTTTGCTTGCATCAATTAAACCAATGGAGTCTAATAAAACTTATGAGTTTAGCCTACAAATGACTATTGATATTTTCAGAAATTAATATTTTAAATGATGATGGTTTGTTTACACATGCACATTGTCTACAACCAAAGTATTAGATGCAATTATATAAATTTATCAGAACTATGGCATCAATAATACAGCTAAGACAATAAAAACAGCAATAATGACTGTGATGAGCAATTGCTGACTTTATGCCAATGTAAAACGATAAAAAAAGATAAGTAAAGATAAGTGAGTGTATATCCATGAGATAAACATGGTGTAGGGATGACATATTAGTGCTCACTAAAAATGAGAGGACCAGGCAAATTCAAATTCTCCTCTTTGCATGGATTTCCATAGGAATTCAATTAATATTGAAGCATAATAAACATAAAATATTAAAAAATCCTCACACTCACCTTACCACTCACCTCTTCGGACCCATCACTCATCAATGTCACACGTCTAGTCCCCGCCGCATCGTCTGATCGCTGCCAGTTGCGCTGAGATCCTTGGCCCTCTTAAACAAGGATGGGATATCTGGCTATGACGAGGCCCAGGTGGGTTCTTTGTAAGAACACAAAAGGACATGGCATCATGATATCAAGACATGCACCTTATCCTTGCATGTGCAAAACCTCATCAGAGCCAAAAGTCTCAGCCTACCATGAAAAGCCCAGTGATTTCAATTGGAGAGGCAGCAATCAGATGTTTTGAGGACTGTGAGGACTGGACTGGGGATGGTGAGACATTGAGGGGCCGAATGGTGAGTAGTTAGTTGAATATAATTTATTTTTTTATTTTTAAACATTTTGATGGCCTTTTACGAATCAGAAAAATGGCGATTAGAAGCTGCAATTTTGCTCAATTCACGTGATAGCGAATTGCAAACATTTTTTGTAAAATTCCACTCAGATATACTCGTTCGTCTCTAGTGCTCATTTTATCATTTTGTTTAATTGTGATACAAATGTAGTTTAGCTGAATTTATCATGTGGCACAACTGAATAATATCCATCATTTTATTTCTTTAAAGTTGTTGTCCCCAAGACTCGCAGACATACAGTACAGACCAAAAGTTTGGACACACCTTCTTCTCATTTAAAGATTTTTCTGTATTTTCATGACTATGAAAATTGTACATTCACACTGAAGGCATTAAAACTATAAAAATTAACACATGTGGAATTATATACTTAACAAAAAAGTGTGAAACAACTGAAAATATGTCTTATATTCTAGGTTCTTCAAAGTAGCCACCTTTTGCTTTGCACACTCTTGGCATTCTCTTGATGAGCTTCAAGAGGTAGTCACCGGAAATGGTTTTCACTTCACAGGTGTGCCCTGTCAGGTTTAATAAGTGGGATTTCTTGCCTTATAAATGGGGTTGGGACCATCAGTTGTGCTGTGTAGAAGTCTGGTGGATACACAGCTGATAGTCCTACTAAATAGACTGTTAGAATTGGTATTATGGCAAGAAAAAGCAGCTAAGTAAAGAAAAACGAGTGGCCATCATTACTTTAAGAAATAAAGGTCAGTCAGTGCGAAAAATTGGGAAAACTTTGAAAGTGTCCCCAAGTGCAGTTGCAAAAACCATCAAGCGCTACAAAGAAACTGGCTCACATGAGGACTGCCCCAGGAAAGGAAGACCAAGAGTCACCTCTGCTTCTGAGGATAAGTTTATCCGAGTCACCAGCCTCAGAAATTGCAGGTTAACAGCAGCTCAGATTAGAGACCAGGTCAATGCCACACAGAGTTCTAGCAGCAGACACATCTCTTCAACAACTGTTAAGAGGAGACTTTGTGCAGCAGGCCTTCATGGTAAAATAGCTGCTTGGAAACCACTGCTAAGGACAGGCAACAAGCAGAAGAGATTTGTTTGGGATAAAGAACACAAGGAATGGGCATTAGACCAGTGGAAATCTGTGCTTTGGTCTGATGAGTCCAAATTTGAGATCTTTGGTTCCAACCACCGTGTCTTTGTGTGATGCAGAAAAGGTGAACAGATGGACTCTACATGCCTGGTTCCCACCGTGAAGCACGGAGGAGGTGTGATGGTGTGGGGGTGCTTTGCTGGAGACACTGTTGGGGATTTATTCAAAATTGAAGGCATACTGAACCAGCATGGCTACCACAGCATCTTGCAGCGGCATGCTATTCCATCCGGTTTGCGTTTAGTTGGACCATTATTTATTCTTCAACAGGACAATGACCCCAAACACACCTCCAGGCTGTGTAAGGGGTATTTGACCAAGAAGGAGAGTGATGGGGTGCTACGCCAGATGACCTAGCCTCCACAGTCTCCACACCTGAACCCAATCGAGATGGTTTGGGGTGAGCTGAACCGCAGAGTGAAGGCAAAAGAGCCAGCAAGTGCTAAGCATCTCTGGGAACTCCTTCAAGATTGTTGGAAGACCATTTTCGGTGACTACCTCTGGGCTCAGCAGTGATGCTGATGTATATAGCACAAGATTAGTGATTGATTACAGCAGTTATATGTACTGTAATCATGATGTGACTGCTGCAGTCTGCCAACAAAGACAAGGACGGCAGCTAAAAGACAGTGGGGAACCTGGGAAGGGTGAGAATAGCTTTGTTTGTTAGTTCTTATGTCTGAAAGCCTGTGTGTAGATAAAAATTAATACCAGACAGGTTATTAAAGTTTGGTTTACACTCCATTATGGGAACTGTCAAATGTATTCCACAGCAGTATGAAGCTAAATAAAACTATAAATGATAAGCTGTACATTTTATTTCTTTTTGCAAGCAGTTGTATTTAAAATTGTCAACTATGCCTTTCAATATGCACAGGCAACTCTTTATGAATACTTAAGATATGTCCAAGAGGTACAGGACAGTTTTGGGGTCTTTCTTAAGAAACAATAAATTTATAGACAGCCTCAAGGCCCAAATACTGCCAATCAATAGTTATAGTGCAGCAAAAAGTAGAATTAAAATATAACTTTTACTAGATTCGTTAAAAGATAGTATACAATAACACACAAAACACAGATATAATGGTAAAATTACAAACAAAGCTCTGTAGACTGCCCTTGTAAGGTCAAGAGTCTTGGGGTCCTAGGGTCAGTCAATGTGACAGGGAATAATAGGGTCAGAGATTGAGCACCACCATGAGTGATCTGAGGAACCGTGGATGGGACGTCTCATCTTACTGGATCGGTGAGATTGTTACATTTTTCACTTTTATACGACACTGCTTTAGTGGCCGGATATAAGGCCAATTGGTAAGCCTTATGGTGATAGCATGATGGAGTATAAAGGAGTTTTCCCTATTATATTTCATTGACCACTGTCACCGTTTGTCTTAGACAGGGACAAGGGCTTTGTTTGTAATTTTACCATTATATGTGTGTTTTGTGTGTTATTGTATACTATCTTTTAACAAATCTAGTAATAGTTATATTTTAATTCTGCTTTTGGCTGCACTATATATATGACTTTCTTACGACCTGGATTGTCGATATTATTATGGCAAAATTTTCAACGCTAGGTTTCATAATAGAAGAATGAAAAGAGCATTTTCATTTCTTAGCATTGCACTTAATAGCCAGGATCAGAGGTTTCTTTATGGCTGCATTTACAGTTTGTAGACGGGCTGCAAATTTATATCACAATCAAGGTAGAGAGTCTTAATGAAGTACGTGCAGGAATAAGATGCACCATATTCAATAAAGGGGCACCCCAATTAATGAATATATCTCATTAGTGACCTGCACCTTGGCATGTCTTACCTGAACTGTTATTCTAGTCAGGGACTAGATTAACATTTCTGGCTTAAAAACTGCTGCCCCATTAATGAATTTGACATTGCCCTTCTCCAGTTTCACCCATTTTGGTGGAGCTACTTACAACAGTTATGAAAAAAAGGTTGCACAATTTTTTCACAACATGACATTGCACAAAAATGTTGCAAATTTGGAAAGTGTTTTCTGGCATAAGCACTTGATGAATCTGGACCAATGCCTTTTATGCAGCCATTGCAGTGAAAAGAAAACAAACATGACCTTAACATTTGAACGCAGCTTAAACCCGGACATAACTATGGTTGATCATATGGGCACAGCTGTTACATCTTGCACAATGACTGTTATGTAAAAGTAAATGCTGGAGTTCCACCTATTTAAGATGTACATGTCTAGCAGTTTAAAAAGGGAGTAAATTGAGCTTGTCAGTGACTTAAAGAGTAACTGTGCTTTCAAGTTACTATTTAAAATAAACTGTCCTGTGAGTATACATGAGGAATAACATTATTTATGGGCATTATGTGACTTATATCCTGCATTCTTACCAATTCTCCCTTCTGTATGCTTTATCTGTAATTGGCAACTCACTGTGTGCTGGAGGAAGAGACAAGCTGCAGTGACTTCTTCTATTTGACAGCACAACACAGAGAGGTCCCTGCTCTTCATTCACTTTTTAGCTCCCGGAGACAATCTACAGCAACCTACAGCAACATGGAGGATATTATGCAGCAGAACTTAGCTGTGTTGATCTGAATCAACCTCTGATGTGAGGTAAAACACTTGCTACAGAGCTCTGCACCACGTTCGATTGTCTGCCTTTGTTCTCATCCCTGTTGCTCACTCCTCCTAGGCTGTGTCACATGACACCTTCAATCAGTCTCCTCCAAGCAAGAACAGACTTGAGCTTCTTTTCATAATGGATGGATAACTCAGAAGGAAGGGGGGAGGATAAGAAGGGTCTGATTAGTAAAAAAAAAAAAGCTGATTATTCAGATAAGATACATTACAAAGTTTCTTACAGTCGTCTGTAATATTGATTTATGCAAAGTTTGTTGAAAGTACAGTTCAGTTGTAATATTCCCTAACATTCTGTAACTTACATCAGGGGTGTATTATCGTGTATATAATATTTTCATGAACATGCAAGTATGAGTTATCTTATTTGATTTGGGAGCTGGAGTTCTGGTGCTTCGACTCATTTCAACATTATAACATTTTACAAACTGTGCTTAATATACTATTGTAATGGAAATGTATAACATCAGTAAAGTAATATTAGTTTAGTCTGCATCCACAGGACTGTCTCTACACTAAGGGCATAACCTGTGGGCATTTTGATTACAGGAACCTAGAACCAAGGGGGGGATGGATTCACTGAAAATATAGAGGTGTCAATCATCACACCTCAGCCTGGTGAGCCAATCTTCAAAGAGTGGGCAGATGGTTATTGTAGCCAGGTTGGATATTTCCTATTTACTATTTGGAGGGGGATGGAATTGGAGGCACAAAGTATTTAAATTGAAAGGTGCTTTCCCCTAAAGTAACCCACGGTCCAGTCATAGACCAGCAATTTTAATGTTATACTCTAGGCTGTCCTTGAAATTTGAGCCCAGGACAAGTTGTATAAAAGATGGATTACACAATAGGAAGGTATTGAAATGTGCGCATCAACTGTTGTTGGTTGTGATCAAAAATTCATTTCTCCTTCCCCCAATGTAAAAGAAGAATAACTTTAGACAGAAACATTTAGGTACCTAATCGTCAATGGGTCTCTACATATATGGTTAAGGGTAAACTGATATTAAACATTCTTCTTTATAGTATAGATTTATGGCTTTATGTCACTATTTATTGCCAAGTTATGGGCTGTTACACTTAACAGATTCACAAAAAAAATCATTGCTGTGCTGTATTCCTTGCCTTGACTATTATACAGGCTATGATATGAGAGGTTTTATTATATTATGTGATGTACTATGCTATGTGATTGCTGTGCTATACTATGTTATAGCTGCAAGCCATTATTGTGAAGTCTTGTCAAAAGTCATGTGAGCCTTCTCTTGCTGATGCAACATTCTTCATTGTGTAAAATAGCGGTAGGCATTTCATGCAAATTGAATCACAAATTGGCGAATTTTGCACGGTCCATCGAATTTCATAGAATTTGACGCACAATTGATTTTCATTGAATCAGTTTTTAATCTTTAACATAAATAAGTAAACACATTTAATGAGGACCTTGCGCCAAATTTTTCATGTTGAACTTGGCAAATGATGTAATGATAACTGCAGAGGAGACTAAAATGTTTTTTTTTGCCTCTCCGTTGTAGATATTTTAAAAAAGAAAGTATTTGACACCCAGTAATTTAAGTCCAAGTGAGTGTTATCAAAGTTTTTACTGGGGGCATGAGCCTTTTCTCTCTATATTACATTGCCCAATAATAAACAGGTGGCAACATACAGGAGAAAAAGAACACGCCCGACAATAGTTCAGAACAAGCTACTCCAGTGTGAGGTGTAATGAATGCCTGCTCTGCTCTCACTGCAGAACCATTACAAATTTCAAAGTTACTGTTAGCATAACAGACATAAGTGTGATTACTAACATCTTTGAACTTTCATCCCCACACAAGTAATATGGGGGTAGGGGCAGAACAGCAAAGGTGATAGTGCTATGAGATGAAGAGAGCTGCCATGACTTTATTTGAACAGTGTTAATCATCTATGCTTTCCTCCCAGCACTATCTAATCATACATGAGGCTAGACCGTGTGATCAAAAGATCAGAGCTGTTTGGTATTACATCTCACCCTCTAATAAACTCTAATAAATACTCTAAGCTATGGTGGGGATGTTTTCTTTCACTTCTGTGTGTTGCTAACTGTTTATGATAGGACAATGTCATACAGAGGGAAGAAGTACACGCACCCCCCGAGAAAACTTGGACTTAATGAAAATAAACACTTTACGTTCCAAATACTTTGATTGCTAATATCTCTGCAACTGAGAGGTGAAATAAAAAAAAGTTATTCTGCTCGGCAGCTTGTAAATACATTGTGTGTTCAGTTCAACATAAAAATTATATAAAATTTAATTAAATGTCCTATTTAAAAATTATATGAATATGAAATATGTCTGTAAGTGTAAGTATAGGTATTTTTTTTCTCCTTTCAATCTTTTATTTGTACCTTACAAATATTTGGGGCTATATATTTTAAAGCAAAGCCTCATGCTAGTAATAAGATATCTCAAAGGATCAAATAAGGTTATGTGACATTACTAAAATACTTGTTGACACAAAATATGGTGCCTTATATTTTCTAAATTATTAATGGTGCAATTATCTGCTTATATTACTCAGCACCAACTTGACATTTGGAAAATTAGATTTTCTGTAGTTGTAATGAAAATTGTGTATTGAATGTTAATTTTCCAGCCAAACCCAAATATAAGTTAACTACAGTAATCTACAACAAGCGATGGCCATGGAACAAATTGCTATACAGTATTTGATGAGATGTTAAGTGATTTCAATCAGTTACTTGTCACAGATAACATAGCTATCTATTTTCCCCCCTAAATTATTAATAGCCCAATTATCTGCTTGCACTAGTATGAAATTGAGAAAGAAATGGTTTCAGTAATTGTACAAAAATGAGATGATTGAATTGTTAACCAACCAAGCCCAAAAAAGTTACCAACATAAGTTAGTCAATTTATAACTCAATTGACACATCTGGCCCTGTGTTGATAGAGTACTGTACTGTGAACATGCTGAAGGCATGCAATCATTTAATCGCAAAATGTGTTGCTTTAAATATGAGGTGATAAAATGAGGTTTCCATCAAGTGAGCATGGAATAATAATAACATGTTGTCAATTGAAATTCAGAAAAAATAGTGATGACAATAATAACAATAATAATAATTATTATTGTTGTTGTTACAATTGTAATTATTGCTATTATTATTTAAATTGATCTGTTATGCTTTAGTTTTTTCTATATAATATATTAAAATGATGGTAAAAAAAATGCGAGAATTAGTGTAGAAAACCCTACAAAGGAATAAATAAATATGGTACACATTTTGGAAGCAAACAATTAATTGTTACTTGTTTCCACATCAGAAGTCTTTAGAGTATCTGGAGATTTAACAGGTCCTCTTTAATGGGTTATTAATAAAATATGAAGTTATACTGTGGATCAGGAGTAACTTCCTGATCGCTAGGGGTGTAAACGCTGGAACCGCTTTGATTTTTAGATCTGGAATTAAAAACCTGGAAAATTGCCTTTGCAGAGCACCATTTGAATGTACCAGAGATGCTCATGCTCGACCTTTGCTACATTTATTTTCAATGGGACTGCTGGAAATAGATGAGCATGGTGATTGGCTTTCTCTGGCAGTCCTATAGGAAGTAATTGGAGCAGAGGTCAAGAATGCACACCTCCACTTCCATTCAAGACAGGGCTCTAGTTTCGGTTTCCAGAGCCCAAATCTCGGGAATTTGGGAGGGACCCCCAGTATTCTGAACCCAGGTAACCAGTAAGTCATACCCTGTCCTCTGGATAGGGGAGCACCTTAAATCTTGGGACTAAGATCCAGAGACTCCAAACAAGGCCTAGTGAGTGAAGTGGTGGCTGCATTAAAATGTGAAGATCAAATAAGTACATATTTAAATATAATGTCATAGTGCAACACAAAAACATAGAAAACTGAAGTTTGGTGTTTTTTCATCTCCTTTTGCATTTTTTTCTTATATTTTCTTTTCATCCCCATTTAGTATGTGCTCCATTGACAATGCTATAATGCTATCAGGAGAGTATCTTGTGGGATGTATGCATGCCTTGAACAACCGTTTGAGAGCGAATATATCTGCTATGGATGTTATATTTTTGGAAGTCCAGGTAATGGACCTATATGTAGCTTGCAACACACAGGAGCATTGCAAATCTGGAGAGGAGTTTAGAGCTTGCTGAGCATGCTTTATCTGGTGACAGCAATATGGAGGTTGGTGTAGGTGGATAAGCTCTAGACACAGAGGTAGGTAACTGAGTAACAGTTGCAGAAAGGGTAAAGGGAAAAGTGTCGAGGGGCCCTGTCCTGATCAGGCACAACCTAGTAAAGATGCCTGTTTGGCTGATATTAGGAATGCAAGCCCAGGACTGGGATCACTACAGCAGAATGTTGCTCCTACAACCAGGGAGATGACTGCGGTAGGAAGGAGGGAAATAGGAGTGCAGCACAGGACAGACAGATGGTGGTGGTAGGGGACTCTATAATTAGGAGGACAGACGGGGTCATCTTCCGCTGAGACTGTGAATGCCGAACAGTGTGTTGTCTGCCGGGTGATTGAGTTTAGCATATTGGGGATCCAAAAAACAGATTGAAGGGTGGGACTTGGTAAAAGCCAATGGATATGGTACACATTGGTACAAATGACAGTCAGACAATGTAAATGAATGACAGTACAAATGAAAGTCAGTGGGAAATAGAAGGTTCTTAAAAATGATTACAGGAAATTAGAAGAGAGACTGAAGTTCGTGAATAGTGTTGAGCCACCCCCGTAGTGTTCGGGTTCGGTTAGTCGAACAGCGGGATGTTCGTGGAACTGTTTGTCGAACATCTTAGAACACTGTCGAACACCGTCGAACACCGTTAAAACCAATGGCAGGCAAATAAAAACACATAGAAAACACCTTCAAAGGTGTCTAAAAGGTGATAAACTGCTCAGAAGACACTCTCTTTAAAAAAGCCGGCCGGCAATTCAGCGTCGGTACCCGACAATTTAGAACAGAGAGAATAGAGCATCACACATAGATTAGATAGATAGAAACAAGTCAGTCACATATATAAGAAGTACAGTGACAGTGTTGGGTACTGTACTTGTCATTTAGTGTTAAAGGATTGTTAAAAAAAATAACAGTGTTTTCATGCACCGTCTCTTTAAAAAAGCCGGCTGGCAAAACAGCATCGGTACCCGACAATTTAGAGCAGAAAGAATAGAGCATCACACATATATTAGATAGATAGAAACATGTCAGTCACATATATAATAAGTACAGTGATAGTGTTGATTACTGTACTTGTCATTTAGTGTTAAAATAAAGGATTTATTAAAACAAAAATTGGCGTGAGGTTCCCCATGATTTTAGTCTCTAGCGGAGGTTAAGCAGATGGCTGGGGCAGATGTTTGAAGCCTGGGAAGGGGGCAATACCCACGAAGCGTCCCAGGCTACTAATATCAGCCCCCAGCTGAATACCTAGCCTTTACTAGCTATTAAAATGGGGAACCCCGAAAAAAAATGACGTGGGGTCCCCCCTATTTTAATAGCTAGCAAAGGCTAGGAAAATAGCTGGGGGCTGACGTTAATAGCCCAGGAAGTGTGCCATGAATATTGGCCCCCTCCCAGGCTAGAAACACCAGCCGTCAGTGGCCCCAGAAATGGCGCATCCATAGGATGCGCCAATTCTGGCACTTAGCCTCGCTCTTTCCACTGCCCTGTAGCGGTGGCAGTGGGGTAATAGGGCTGGGGTTGCTGTCAGCTTATAATGCCAGCTGACATCAAGCCCAGGTTAGTAATGTAGAGGGGTCTATAAGACACCCCCATTACTAACCCCATAGTCAAAGTTTAAAAAAAACACCAACACCCAGGATATAGACCTTTAATTGAAATAAACACACAATTCTTTATTGTTCTAAATTAAACCATACTCAACGTCACGCCCATTCCAGCTGAAGCCAATGTCTTCTGCAATAAAAGTAAAATAATAAACCAACATCATCCTTACCTTTCCATGGTTCCCAGGACGGCTCGAGCTCTGCTACATTCACATGACATGCTGGATCGCAGCCGAAAGCTGCCATCCAGCTTGCCATGCCGCAGACACTGAGAAGCGCAGGCATGCTTGCGCTCCTCAGTGTCTCGCTGTGACGACATCCAGATGAGCCGAGTTCATGTCCAATGACCTCAGCTCACCTCATGCACATCACTGACAGCGTGGGAGAATTCTCCTGCGCTCACGGTAAGCGCAAGCGCAGGAGAATTTTCCCACGCTGTCAGTGACGTGCATGAGGTGAGCTGAGTTCATTGAACTCAGCTCGTCACAGCTCGCCTCATGCACGTCACTGACAGCGTGGGAAAATTCTCCTGCGCTTGCCGTGAGTGCAGGAGAATACTCTCACGCTCACGGCAAGCGCAGGAGAATTTTCCCACGCTGTCAGTGACGTGTATCAGGTGAGCTGAGTTCACTGGACATGTCCACGCACGTCACTGACAGCGAGGGAAAATTCTCCTGTGCTTGCGCTTGCCGTGAGCGCAGGAGAATTCTCTCACGCTCACCGCATGCGCAGGAGAATTCTCCCACGCTGTCAGTGACGTGCATGAGGTGAGCGGAGGTCATTGGACATGAACTCAGCTCATCTGGATGCCGTCACAGCCAGACACTGAGGAGCGCAAGCATGCCTGCATTTTTCAGTGTCTGCGGCATGGCAAGCTGGATGGCAGCTTTCGGCTGCGATCCAGCCTGTCATGTGAATGTAGCAGAGCTGGAGCCGTCCTGGGAACCATGGAAAGGTAAGGAAGAGATTGGTTTATTATTTTACTTTTATTGCAGGAGGCATTGGCTTCAGCTGGAATGGGCGTGATGGTAGGTATGGTTTAATTGAGAACATTAAAGAATTGTGTGTTTATTTCAATTAAAGGATTTCATTCTGGGTGTTTGTGTTTTTTTTTTAACTTTGACTATGGGGTTAGTAATGGGGGTGTCTTATAGACGCCTCTCCATTTCTAACCTGGGCTTGATGTCAGCTGGCATTATAAGCTGACATCAACCCCAGCCCTATTACCCCACTGCCACCACTACAGGGCAGTGGGAAGAGCGAGGCTAAGTGCCAGAATTGGCGCATCCTATGGATGCGCCATTTCTGGGGTGGCTGAGGGCTGGTGTTTCTAGCCTGTGAGAGGGCCAATATTCATGGGATTGAATAATAGCCTTCCTGGGCTATTAATATCAGCCCCCAGCTGTCTGCCTAGCATTTGCTAGCTATTAAAATAGGGAGGACCCCACGTCATTTTTTTTAGGGGTCCCCCATTTTAATAGCTAGTAAAGGCTAGGTATTCAGCTGGGGGCTGATATTAGTAGCCTGGAAGCTCTGTGGGTATTACCCCCTTCCCAGGCTTCAAACATCTGCCCCAGCCGTCTGCTTAACCTCCGCTAGAGACTAAAATTACGGGGAACCCCACGCCAATTTTTTTTTAATAAATCCTTTATTTTAACACTAAATGACAAGTACAGTAATCAACACTATCACTGTACTTATTATATATGTGACTGACATGTTTCTATCTATCTAATCTATGTGTAATGCTCTATTCTTTCTGTTCTAAATTGTCGGGTACCGATGCTGAATTGCCGGCCGGCTTTTTTAAAGAGACGGTGCATGAAAACACTATTATTTTTTTTTAAATAAATCCTTTAACACCAAATGACAAGTACAGTAACCAACACTGTCACTGTACTTCTTATATATGTGACTGACAGCTATCTAATCTATGTGTGATGCTCTATTCTTTCTGTTCTAAATTGTCGGGTACCGGTGTATGCCGCTGCTGAATTGCCGGCTTTTCATGTTTCACTGTGAGCACTGTTCCCATCGATTTGGGCAACCACTGTAATGCCACAAATACCATGGCTGTGGCATTACAGTAAGTGGCAGACAATCCCTGCATGATGTGAAAAAATCCAGTTACGCTTTTGGTGCACGAACAGTTATCGAACATAACCTCGAACAGCCGAATTTTTTGCAAATCGTTCGCGCTCGTCGAACGACTCGAACATCGCCCAAAACAGCTCGAATTTGAGATTGGCGAACAGTTCTAGTCGAACACCGCTCATCTCTATTCGTGAACTCCAAGGTCGTGTTTTCATAAATTCTCCTGCTGCTATGAAAGTCACTAGAAAGGCAGCTGGAACTTAGGGAGATAAATAAGTGGTTTACAGATTGGCACAACAATGAAGGATTTGGGATCATAGAGAACTGGGCTAACTTTTCTGTCTGCTATAATCTCTACAGTAGGTATAAGTTGCACCTCAAAGGCAAGGATGCAGCTGTGCTGGGGGATATTATGTTCAGTCAAATGAAGTAGCTTTTAAACTTGGAGGAAGGATATTTGTGCAAAAATGGGGATAGATAGAGCAGACAAAGAGAGGGAGACAGTAGGGACAAATAAGGAGTAATAAATGTGCTAATAGTATTAAATGTCTGCAGGCGAATGCAATAAGTCTTGCAAACAAAATGAATAAATTAGAGACTCTTATCTCAGCTGCAAATTATGATATGGTGGGCACTACAGAAATTTGGTTGAATGAGAACCATAACTGGGTGACAAAAGTCAGAAAGGATAGGAAAGACAAAAAATTGGAAGGGGTGTGTATTTTCGTTGAATCCAACGTAAGACCTGTGCTCAGTGGAGACAGTGGGAAGCGTTGCAATTATGGGACATGGGACATAGAATTTTCTTTTTGTGCTAAACAAAAGTCTTTTCCACAATTCAAGACAATTATCTCTCAGTTGGTAGATGAGATATCCAGAGGAGATAATTTGCTGGATCTGGTTCTGCCAAATAGACCAGATGCTTATAATATTTATTGGTCCGCGAGTATATGGGCATCAGCGGCCTTAACATAGTACATTTCAATGTAATATTCAATAAAACGTTTCAAATGGGAAATACAAAAAAAACTTGACATTTTATGAAACCTACATTCACTAGATTAAGGAAGGAGTTTAGTCATGTAGACTGGTATCGTGTCCAAGCAACCAGTGTTACCCTACAAAAATGGGGAGTGTTTAACCCTTTTACCCCCGAGGGTGGTTTGCAAGTTAATGACCAGGACAATTTTTACAATTCTGACCACTGTCACTTTATGAGGTAATAACTCTGAAACGCTTCAACGGATCTGACTGATTCTGAGACTGTTTTTGCGTGACAAATTGTACTTCATTATGGTGGTAAAAGTTCTTCGATATGACTTGCATTTATTTGTGAAAAAAATTGGTGAATAATTTAAAAATTTAGCAATTTTCAAAATTTGAATTTTCATGCCCTTAAATCAGAGAGTCATGTCACACAAAATAGTTAATAAATTATATTTCCCACATGTCTACTTTACATCAGCACAATTTTGGAACCAAATTTTTTTTTTTGTTAGGAAGTTATAAGGGTTAAAAGTAGACCAGTGATTTCTCATTTTTCCAACAAAATTTACAAAACCATTATTTTAGGGACCACATCATATTTGAAGTGACTTTGAGGGGTCTTCATGACAGAAAATACCCAAAAGTGACACCATTTTAAAAGCTGCACCCATAAAGGTGCTCAAAACCACATTCAAGAAATGTATTAACCCTTCAGGTTCTTCACAGGAATTTTTGGAATATGGAAGGAAAAAATGAACATTTAACTTTTTTCACAAATATGCTATATTAGACCATATTTTTTTTATTTTTGCAATGGTAGCAGGAAAAAATGGACCCCAAAATTTATTGTGCAATACCTCCTGAGCATGCCAATACCCCATATGTAGGAGAAAACCACTGTTTAGGCACATGGCAGGGTTTGGAAGGGAAAGAGCGCCATTTGACTTTTTGAATGTAAAATTTGCTTGAATAATTAGTGGACACCATGTCGCGTTTGGGGAACCCCTGATGTGCCTAAACAGTGGAAATCCCCCACATGTGAAACCATTTTGGAATTTAGACCTCTCAAGGAACTTATCTAGATATGTGGTGAGCACCTTGAACCTTGTGCTTCACAGAAGTTTATAACATTGAGCCGTAAAAATAAAATGTTTCACGTTTTTCCCACAAAAATGTATTTTCAGCCCCAAATTTTGCATTTTCTTAAGATTAACAAGAAAAATTGCACCATGAAATTTGTTGCGCAATTTCTCCTGAGTAAGCCAATACCCATATGTGGGGGAAATCCACTGTTTGGGCGCATGACAGTGTTCAGAAGGGAAGGAGCGCCATTTGACTTTTTGATGTAAAATTTTCTTGAATAATTAGCGGACACCATGTCGAGTTTGGACGTTTGGAGAGCCCCTGATGTGCCTAAACAGTGGAAACTGCCCACAACTGACCTCATTTTATAACCCTCAATGAACTTCTCTAAATGTGTGGTGAGCACCCTGAACCCCCGGTGCTTCACAGACGTTTATAACGTAGAGCCATGAAAATAAAAAAAAAATCACTTTTTCCACAAAAATTATCATTTAGCCCCAAATATTTTATTTTCACGAGGGTAAGAGGAGAAAATGGACCCCAAAAACTGTTGTGCAATATCTCCTGAGTACACTGATACCCCATATGCGGGGAATATGCAATGTTTTGGCGCACGGCAGGGTTCAGAAGAGGGGCACTGTGTGACTTTTTGAATGCAAAATTGGCTGGAATCGAGAGCGGACGCCATGTCGCGTTTGGAGACCCCCTAATGTGCCTAAATTGTGGAAACCCCCACAAGTGAACCCATTTTGAAAAACTAGACCCCTCAATGATTTTATCAAGGGGTATAGTGAACATTTTGAACCCAGAGGTACTACATAGAATTTGATAACATTAGGTCATCATATTGAATAAGTTGTCAGTAGTCTTAAGCGCAAGTGCTTGCTACTTGAGTTTGCATCGGGTACTCGGGTAGGCACCAAGTATCGTGGGTGCTCGAGTGACATGCTCGAGTCCCCGCCCCACATGTTTCATGGTTGTTAGACATCAAAAAAAGCATGTGGGGATCACTCGTGCATGACAGGCAATCCCCGTGAGTTTTTTTGGCTATATAACAGCCGCAAAACATATGGGGCGGAGACTTGAGCATGTCACTCGAGCATCCGCGATACTCAGTGCATACCAGAGCACCTGATGCAAGCTCAAGTAGCAAGCATTTGCGCTTAACACTAGTCGCAATATTGTCATCATTTTTTTTTCTTTACTTTTGAAAAAATCTCAACCCCAACACAACCCTAACCCCAACCCTTATACAACCCCAACCCTTATACAACCCTAACCCTAGCACAACCCTAACCCTAGCACATCCCTAACCCTAGCACAACCCCAACCCTAACCCTAGCACAACCCCAACCCTAACACAACAAAAACCCTAGCACAACCCTAACCTTAGCACAACCCTAACCCTAGCACAACCATAGCATAACCCTACCCATAACCCTAGCACAACCTTAACCTTAGCACAACCCTAACCCTAGCACATCCCTAAACCTAACCCTAGCACAATCCTAAACCTAGCAGAACCCTAACCCTAGCACAACCTTAACCCTAGCACAACCCTAACCCTAGCACAATCCTAATCCTAGCATAACTCCTTCCCTAGCATTTATTTTTTATGCTGTTCCTCGCGCGGTATAAATGATTAGAATACTTTATTCTTCGGGTCGGTGCGATTACAGCGATAACACATTTATATTGGGTTTTTATGATTAACAGCTGTCACACACTAAAAAAACGTTTTTATGCAAAGACTAGTTTTTGCATCGCCATATTTTGAGAGCTATAATTTTTCCATATTTCTGCCGACAGAGTCATGTGATTGCTTGTTTTTTGCTGGACAAGTTGAAGTTTTTCTTGGTACTATTTTCGGGCATGTGACATTTTTTGATCGCTTTCTATTCCGATTTTTGGGAGGCAGAATAAACAAAAACCAACAATTCAGGATTCTTTTTTTATTATGCTGTTCTGCGAGTGGTAAAATTCATTCGGTAGTGTTATTCTTCAGGTCAGTACGTTTACAGCGGTACTATATTTATATATTTTTTGTATGTTTTGGCGCTTTTACACAATTAAAACTATTTTATAGAAAAAACATTTTTTTTGCATCGCATTATTCTGAGAGCTATAACTTTTAGTTTTCGGCTGATGGAGCTGTATGGCAGCTTGTTTTTTGCGGGACAAGGTGACGTTTTCAGCGGTACAATTTTTATTTACATTTGTCTTTTTGATCGCGTTTTATTCCATTTTTTGTTTGGCAGTATGATGATAAAGCATAGTGTTTTGCTTTGTTTTTTATTTATTTTTTTACCGTGTTCACTGAAGGGGTTAACTAGTGGGACAGTTTTATAGATCAGTATATTTTTATTTTTTTGAATTATTTTTTCATTTTTTTTTAAATACTTTTACAATTTTTTTTTTTCCTTTCTGAGACTTTTTTTTAACTTTTACACTTTGTCCCACTAATGGACTTTCATTTTTTGCAGGCTGATCGCTTGCACAGCATAAGGATGAAGCATCATCCCCTTAGCTGTGCAGGTTGTCACAGCCCTGCACACACAAGTTAGGTAAATTGTGCACTGAGCACAATCTAGCTAACATGTTGCTGCCTGGTGACCCTGATGTCATCATGACGACATCGGGTCACCATGTCAACTATCCGGTCCCGGTATACACAGCGCAGGATGCCGGACAGGAGGTAAGAGGGGGCGCTCTCACCACTGCTTGCCCCAGAAATGCTGCGATCGACTTGTGCTGGGAGCGGTGTGGCACCACTCCTTGCACATAGTTCCTGATGTCAGCTGTGACAATCAGCTGACACCCATTGGCGATTGCGCCCGCACAGTCTCTGTGTGGGCACGATAGCCAGGGCGTATTAATACGTATCTGGTCCAATAGGTCCAGGGTGCAGGTACATATTAATACGCCCCACGTCAGAAAGGGGTTAAAGATAAATTACTATAATACAGTAGAAAGCCTTTACTCTCTGATTATAACATTTCCAGGGATAAAAAGAAAATTTTATGGTTAAATAGATGGTACAAAGTATAATAAGACCAAAACAAAGGACATTTCTTGAAGGCAAAGAAGTAAGAAATAGCAACCACAAGTATAAAGATCTCAATAGGAAATGCAAAGAAATATATATTCATGCAAAAAAGAGAGGCCATTGACCCATTAAAAGATGATCATAGCAATGTAATGAGAAAGGACAAAGAGAACAGTTTTGGTTGAGCAAATTAAATATTGACCAAGCTCGAGGGTCAGTTTGCATTCATCCTCAGATATTGAGGGAGTTGAGTTCAGTAATAGAGTTGAGCCACCCCCGTAGTGTTCGAGTTCAGTTCGGTTCGTCGAACACCTGTATGTTCGCCGAACTGTTCGTTGAACACCGTCAAACACCGTTAAAACCAATGGCAGGCAAACAAAAACACATAGAAACACATAGAAAACACCTTCAAAGGTGTCCAAACCCTGACAAACTGCTCAGAAGACACAACTAACACATGGAAAAGTGACAAGTACATATAGTTATGCGAAAAGAAAAGAGGTGGAGGAGTAAAAGGAGGGGGAGACACAGATATAGGCATGTCATGCCCTTCTAAAACCAAAAAAGTGCGAAGTTGACACGGCCGGTCCGTTCCTGCCCATGCGACCTCCATGTCGCCAGGTTTGTGCCTGAGCTGCGGTGGACCCTGACGGCCAGCCCCCCTCTCCCAATACTGGTGCCTGTCCGCTGGTGGGTCGAGCGAGCCCGCCTGCGGTGGAGGCAGGTCTAAGCTTTTTAATTTAAATTGTCTCTGTAATTTGAATGAGTACACTTTAAATCCTTTTACAAGGATCTATTGGAGGGCAAGTCTCATGCCAGCAGCCGCGGTACTTCCTGTTTGGTCAGTGGGAGGACTGCTGCTGAGGAGAGTGGTTGTGATTTTGGAGCTCCTGGGCCGTAAGGTTTTTTTTTCCTGGAAGGACCCCCCCCTTGGATCCGGAGGAAGGAGGGTGGTTGGTGGACTATAGTGGGGCTTGTCCCCTGTCTCCCACCCCTCGGTTGATACCGGGGGTGGGAGTCCCATTGTTTTGGACTGTGTGGACTTGCTGGGACTTTTATTTTTATTATTATTTCTATAGGCCTCCCCTGAGATGAGGGGCACCAAAAAGGCCAAAGTGGCCAAAGAGGCGGCAGGGCGCGTGCTGCCGCTGGGCTGGGGGCAGAGGGGATCTCTCCTCCCAGAGGGGAACCTGGTGCTTGCTGGGGTACAGCGGCAGTCCCCAAGGACTGGGGTGTCCAGGCCGTGGGGGAGCCTATAACCACCTATGGCTCCTGCCTCAACTTGTACCTCAGTGAGCACAAAGAGGTATGCAAGATCTTGAAGCGACTCCGGGAGGAGCTGCGGTGTGCCCGGCAGGCTGCAAACTACGCTTCAAAGAACCGGAGACCAGCCCTGTCGTCCCGAGTTGAAGAGCTGAAAAGTTCCATCACACTGGCGGAGGACAGGAAGGCAGAATTAGTGTTGAATGCGGGACCCTTCAAAGAGAAACTAATAAACGATGAAAGGTTCTGGGGGGCACCAGTGGGGTCTGGTTGTCCGACCCAGGCAGAGGTGGAGGAGGCCAAGGAGCCTGCCAAGATCAAGGAGTCTGCCATGGAGGAGGAGGAGGAGGAGAAGCCGGACAGCCTGCCTGGGGACCTGGTAAGTGATCACCAGGTCACACATAGTGGGCTATTAGACCCTCACCAAGTCGCGCTCCCATCGGACGCCAGTAGTGTGGAGGATGATGGTGGGAGTAGTGACAGTGGTGGCGAAGGGGGTTACCTCATGCGCCAGATCCGGCGGCTCGAGTCCCCGGGAGTGGATTTCTCCCAGTTTACATTTGGGGGCGAGGGCTGCCTGGATGAGGCAACTGGGAAGGTGAGGAAGAAAAAAGGGAGGAATAAAATCAGAATGGAAGAAAAACTCGTGTACGTCCCCCTTCCTGGGACCCCCGGGTCCCACTATTTTCCCACTTCCCACCCCGGCCTGGTTTCTGGTGTGGGCCCAGTGCAAGGGGGCGGGAAGAAAAATGTAACTATGGTGAAGGCTGCCATCCATGCTGGCTGTAGCATGGATGGGGGAAGGGTACCTAACATGAAGATGGTGCCGGAGGTCCGGCTGACCCGCGACCCCACCTTGGTGGGGGAGGTTGTGCTACCGGGGTCCCTGGAGAGTGTGTCATCTACCGGGTCTGCGGGGGCCCCGGGGCCAGCTAGTAACAGCAAGGGGTCGGCTGTGATAGCCGCCGCCATCCTACCCCCACCCGCACGCTCGGCGGAGGGGGCCGGCCAGCCAGGGCCCCCTGCTGGCCTGTTTCCACATGGGGCTGCGGGGGCCTTGGCACCGGTAACATCAAGGGGCGAGAGGTCTGTCGTGGCTGAGGTGCAGCCGGCCATGTCCCGGACCGCACCACCGGCGGTGGGGGTGGTGTCGCCGGGGTCCCCTGTGTGCCTGCCACCATCTGGGGCCATACAGGCCTCGGCGCCGGCAGTGAGTGAGGGCGGGCGTTTGGGGGTTAAAACTGCGGCTACACAGCCGGCCGTGTCCCTGACTGCCACTTTGGCAGGGGGCACGGCGCTGCCAGGGTCTGCAGAAGTCCCGGTGCCAGTTTTAAAACCCAGAGAAGCAAAAACAGCAGCAAAATCAGTAAAAACAGTTAAAACTACAGTATCAGCTGTGGCCCCGTCCCCATCCGCGGGAGGGGGGGTCGCGCCGTTGGGGGCCCCCGCTGGCATGGTCTTACCTGGTTCGGTGGGGTCCTCGGCGGTGGCTGGTCCCCTCAGGGGAAACGTTCTGCAGGCGGGAATGGAGGAGCAATGCTCTGCAGCAGCTCCCACAGTGGCTGCAGGCTCTGCTAAGACAGGGGGCGTGTCCAGCTTGGTCGGCAGCAGTGAGGGCTGTGAAAGGAAAGAGGAGACTACACCCAAGGCACCCATACCACTCATTCCTAAGCCCAGGCTCCATAGGATAACACCAGCTGCTCCTAATCAGCACACTATGGTTAATGTGAGTAATATGAAATATAATAACAAAGGAGGGAATAATGAGACGGGGTCTGGTGTGAGAGTGGCAGGGGAGGGGCAGGATATGAGTGGGGGGAGGGGAAAAACACGGGGGGGGGAATGCAGGTTTATGGTGTGAATGGCGCCAATGGAAAAAATGGTGAAAATGGAGAAAATGGGGAATGTGTGGAAATGGATGAATGGCCAGTTTTGGGAGGGGGCAGGGTGAGTGGTGAGGCTGGTGATGCAAGGGGGGTGAATGGTGAGGTGAGGGCCGGTCCACTGTCCAATCAAGTGAGGGGTGCCGGCGCTAATGGCGGCGCCGGAATTAATTTTTCACTGGCTGTGGCGGGGTGTTCCTCACCTTCAGGCTCAGGAGAGGGAGATTTCCACCGCCATCTTGTGCAGGCCCTGAGGCGTGGGGATCGGACGATCCAAGTAGAGGGGAGGGATGTGGACCTGTCCTTTTGGTTGGACAAATTTGGACAGGCCGCTTTCCAAGAGAAAAAGGGGGGAGAGACTGTATGGTCTCTCCCTACAGCCGGGCGGGGGGTGTCCAGGAGAAATGTAGTCCGTCTCCGGTGGAGGGGTAATGATGCGTGCCCACCAAGATCAAGGGTAGTGAAGCTCCTCCTGGAGATGGGATTCAGGGCGAATGACATTTTTGCCCTGATACATCCTTTTGGCGCCTCCATCTTTGATGTTAGCTTTGTTCGGCCGGAGGGTATGGAGCTTTTCTGGTCGAACTATGAGCTGGCAAAAGAGACGCCCAGCTGGCGGGGTCTTGTCGCGGAGGCGATATCCCGCCAGAATGGCCCTAAGAAGGTGACCGTGCTGACGTGCAATGAGTCACTTTCGGGAGTCGATATCATGACCTGGCTCAGCAGGTACGGAGAAGTGGTGGAGGCACCAAAGAAAATCATGGACGAGGGCATTTGGTCAGGGGGCTGGACCTTCATGATGAGGTTGAAAAGGTCCGGCGGCACTGTCACCCACATCCCTTCCTCGGCTTTCCTTGGGAGGGACAGGATCCTGGTTTTCTACCAGGGGCAGCCGAAAGTGTGCCACAGGTGCGGTGATCCCACGCACTTTAGTGCAGCATGCAGGGTACAGAAATGCACCCTGTGTGGAGGGATAGGCCATCTCGCCGCCTCCTGTGGTACGGTTCGGTGCCACCTGTGTGATGCCGTCGGGCATCCGTTCAGTCGCTGCCCTCGTTCCTTCGCCAACGCCGTCTTTGGTCAGGCGGAGGGTGGCCGTGTTGGGATGGATCCCAGCAGTGCGCCCTCTGCTGAGCCTGAGGCTGGTGGAAGCGGGGGGGCTGAGGGGCCAGTGAAGAACAAGAAGGTCCGGGGCCCCTCTTATCATCGGAGGCAGGAGAGGCGCCTGGTTGGGGAAGGGCAGAGGGATCCCCAGTCAACTGGGGTGATGACTGCCCCCCCTCCAGGGGTCTCGACCGGTGCCACTGAGGCCCTGGGGGAGGAGGTGCTGAGTGAGGAGACCAGGAGGATGTTGAAGGAGGAGGCGGCTGCGCTCTCAGATTCCTCCCAATATGAAAGTGTTGAGGAGGACGTGGACGTGCAGCATACAGCAGAGGGTGACAGTGAAACCCAAAAAAAGAGGCGAAGGAGGACGAGGAAGATCAATGGGAAGGGGGTTAAAAAATCTGCCCCCCCCTTGACCAGCAAGGTGCCGGCGGAGGGCTCCACGATCTCCCCTCTGATCTCTGTCTCCAACCGGTTTGGAGTCCTCGAGGACTCTGATGTGGCGGGGGTCGAGGGCAAAGAGCCGGGGGAGCCACCTGAGGGGCCTGTGGGGGACGGCGAGGTCCTTCCCTCAGGGGGTATGCCATCTTCCTCTGGGGGAGGGACTGTCCCTGAACCTGGGGGTGAGGAAAAAAGGGGAGGGGGAGGTGCTATGCATATGACAGTGTCCCTCAAACGCCGTGAGCGTGACAGCAAGGGGTCTTTGTCGGACGGTGAGGGGGGTGGAGGGAAGAAGAAAGCCATCTAATTCGATCACCCAATGGCTGCACCCTCCCCGTTAACGCTGGCGTCCATTAATGTCGCCAGCATAAAATCAGATGCGGCTAGATTTACGGCCTTTGATTTTCTCACCCGGTTTGAGGCTGAAATTTTATTTTTGCAGGAGACCAGACTAACTGACATGGGGGCCATTCACAAGGCAAGAAGTGAGTGGAGGTGTGGGCCCTCATACTGGTCTCTTGCGGCCGAGCCGTATAGCGGGGTGGCGGTCCTTTTTAAGACCACAGCGGTAGAATGCCGGAGGGTTATCGAAGTAGAAATGGGGAGGTGCTTGGTTTTAGACGTCTTCATGGGGGGACAGGAGCTTCGGCTCATAAACATCTACGGTCCCCAATCAAAGTGGGACCGCAAATGTCTCCTACTGAAGATCAAGCCCTATCTTTTTACGAGTCGGCAGGTGGTCTTTGGAGGGGACTTCAACACCGTCACAAGATTACGTGACCGGGGAGGCTCCAATGGCCGGCTGGCTTACGATAGCGTGACTCTGAATAGTATAGCTAGTGATGCTCGCCTGGTGGATGTCCACATCCGGCACACCCCAGGTCACAGTGGTTTCACCTATTATAGGGGTAGTTGTAGGTCCAGAATAGACAGGTTTTTTTTAAAGGAGGAGGCCGTCTCTTCAGCAGTGTCCGTTGTGGAGGTGGAATTCTCCGATCACTGTCTAATTTTCTTTTCCTTGAATGTTTCAGAAACCCCCCGGATGGGGAGAGGACTATGGAAGCTGAATTCATCACTGCTGGAAGAAGCGGAGGTGAGACAATCCTTTGAGGATTTTCTTCAGAGCCAGGTACCGCTGTTGGATCTGTGTAGCACTAAGTCTGAGTGGTGGGAGATGCTCAAAGATCGGGTTGCGAGTTTCTTCCGCCAGCTCTCTAGCCTCAGGAGCCTGAGCAGGTACCGCCTGTACCAGAGCCTGAGGAGGAAACTTGAGCAGCTCGTCTCGACTGGAGGTGACCGTGAGGAGATCTCCAGAGTGAAGTCTTTGCTCAAGAGGAGTCAGTACGATAGACACACATCTTTGGTTTTTGAGAGGGATTTCGGGAACTACCGCTCGTCGTCAGGTCGTTCTACTCACGCCTCTTGGGAAAGAGGGATCTAGATCGAGACGTGACGTCGACTTTCCTGGCCGAAGCCGTTCCTGAGACAGGGGATGACCCCTCTCTCGGCGTTTTGACTGAGGCAATCAGGGAAGAGGAAGTGAGACTGGCCATTGATGGGCTTCGGCTCAAGAAATTGCCAGGTCCAGACGGCTTAACATCTGAATTTTATAAAACCTTTAGGGACTCTTTGGTCCCCCTCTTGACGGAGGTGTTCAACGAGTGCCTTTCCTCGGGTGCTCTTCCCCATTCAATGAGGAGGTCTGCCCTGATTATCCTGTCAAAAGGTAGGGACTCGTCCCGTATTGAGAATTGGCGTCCCATAGCGCTTCTCAATACGGACCGGAAGGTTCTGGCAAAGGTGCTTTTTAATCGGTTGGTGAAATTTGCACCCCGGCTCCTCTCGGGGTCCCAGCATTGCTCTGTTCCAGGCCACAGCACATTTAGTGCTGTACTTGGTGTCCAAGAGGCAGTGGAGCAGGGTAGGGCTGGCTTCTGGAAGGGGTTTCTGCTGTCCCTAGATCAAGCAAAGGCTTTTGATCGGGTGAACCACGACTACCTCTGGTCTGTCCTTTTGAGGTACGATCTGCCCAGGGGGTTCGTAAATTGGTTAAAGGCATTGTATGCAGGGGCTGAGACTTTCCCGCTGGTGAATGGTTGGTCTGGCCGCCCTTTTGGGGTGGAATCTGGGGTTCGCCATGGCTGTCCGTTGAGCCCGCTGTTATACGTGTTCGCCCTCGACCACTTTTTAAGGAGGATCGAGGGTGGACCATTGGCGGGAGTCCGGATGGACCGGGCGGCCCCGGAGGCCACCTTGAGGGCAGTGGCGTACGCCGATGATGTCTCCTTGTTTGTATCCTCGAAAGAGGAGGCGGACTGGGTGATGTCTGAGGTTGATCGCTACTCGGAGGCATCTGGGTCTAAGATCAACCAGGAGAAGTGTGGGAGTCTCTGGCTGGGAGGGGGAGACCCTAGTTTCGGTCTCCCGGACACCCTCCCAGAACCCCAAGCCACAGCAAAGATCTTAGGCATCAATTTCAGCCCGGGTGATTACCCCCAGCTAAATTGGGAGGGCAGGCTAAAGATCGCCACTCAAAAGGTGGACCAGTGGAAGGGTTGAACTTTGACCCTAAGGGAGCGGGTGAACCTGATCAAGTGTTACCTTCTGCCTTTGCTGAACTATTTGGGCAGCGTTTGAATTTTGCCAGAACCTCTTTGGACACGGGTCTACGGCCTGTTTTTCCAGATGTTATGGGGAAACATTCTCAACCTAGTCAAGAGGGAGGTCACATACCGTACGAGGAGACTAGGCGGGTTGGGTATGGTCAACCCGGTGGTATTCTTAGTGAATGCCTTCCTTAAAACCAACATAGGGCTCCTCCGTGGGTTTTCTCCTGCAAGGGATGGCTTCGACCCTTCTTCCAGGAATGGGAGTCAGGAGGGCGAGTGAGGGACCTACGTACACTGCACGGGCATCTCCCGGCTTATGTTACCCTGGTTTTGAAGGTGATCCGCCAGTGGGGTCTGGGAATGTGGGAGATCAGAACTATACCGAGGAAATTCCTTCACAGAAAGGTTCTGTTGACCTGTTTCCAGAAGCCTCTGGTCCTCAAGGATTGCCCAGGTCGGGATCTGGAGGGGGGGCTGAGGTTGCTAATTTCTACTCTGATCCCCTTGAAGTTTTGGGACTTGGCCTGGTGCTGCTTTCACGGGAGGCTGTATATAAGGGGCAATTTGAAGTACAGGAATTCCGATGACCGGTGTTGCCCCCGTGAGGAATGCTGCGACGTGCTGGAAAGTATGGAGCACTTCCTCCTTCAGTGCCCCTTTAATACAGGGGTCTACAACAGGGTGGGTGCTTCCATAGGCTGGCCTAGGCTGGCTCGCCTCTCCTATCCGGAGTGGGCGTACGGAGCATTTGGGTCCCTGGCTGGCCGAGATCGGTGCACGTTATTCCTAGTTAGTTTAGTGGTCAGGTTCTACACGTGGAATGCACGCTGTCTAGTGTCCACTCAGCAGAAAACCCTCCCCATGGATGAGGTGGTTAGGAACATTCTGGGTGACCTCGGTAAAGTGCGCTCACTGGAATTTGACAGGCTGGGCACTAAGAAGGCCTCCCGCCTCTGGAGGGGTCTTTCTTTTGAAGTGCCTTGAGGGCCAGATTATGTTCAGTGTTACAGCAGTAGGGGCAGGTATTTAGGCAGTAGGGAGAGATACGCATAGGGACAGCTAGGGACAGAGGAGGGAAAGATAGTTAGGCACGTGGTGAGGTAGATAGAGCGATAGGGGCAGGGAGGGATAGATAGGGATAGGTTTTTAATTAGGGGCAGTTTTGAGATAGTGAGGGTAAGATAGGTTTATTTTTGTGTAGTAGGGAAAGTGCCTGTCTTTCCGGCTCCTGGTGGTGGGCTGTTAACTTCCACCGCAGTCTTTTGTTTTCAAAACTCTAGGCAATGTATGGGGCTCGCAAGCACCGAACCATGGCTGAGAAATGTATTGTTTTTGGTGAGATGTAATGTTGTTATGTCATTTTGTTCTGGGAGAAATGTGCACAGTTGTTAGTCAGCTGTGATAAATATTAAGGGAAATGCAGTAGTGGGGTGAAGGTAAACCCCACAGGTTAGGTTGATGGCTAAGAGTAAATATGTGTTTTGAGGTGTTATATATGTGTTATATACGTTATATGTGTTATATATGTTTTAGGTGTTAAAGCTATGATCCTTTCTTTTGTGATAAGAGTTGGGGGAAAAAAAAATAAAAATAAAAAATAAATAAATAAAAAAAAATAAAAAAAAATAATAATATGTATATGTCGGTTTATATGTATGTGTATATATATGTATGTTTGTGTATGTATATATATATATGTGTATAGTGTGGCTGGGATAAGTTTTAGTTATAGTTTGGTTTGGCGGATTGCCATATGAATTATGTTGGGGCGGTGGACCGGGGTTTTTTGTAGGTTGAGAAGTGAAGGAAGTGTGATAGTGTGTAATGCGGGCCCTTCTCTCTTTTCTTTTCTCTCCTTGTCCTATGTCGGAACCTGGAGGATGAAGGGTGAGGAGCTCGGGAGGAGGAGAAGAGTTAAGGAGTCAAAGAGGAGGAGAAGGAGAAGAAGAGGAGTAAGCTAAGGAGTGAAGTATAAACTAAAACTAAGGAGAGGAAAGGATCAGAGCAGAGCAGGCTGGGAAACGGTCTTTTGTTTACCCATGCCAGGACTTACAAGAGATTCTAGGACTCAAAGACTCATGGACTCTAATGCTCCCTCCGGTAAGGAAACTTTTTGACAGAGCCTGATGGACATCCGGGACTCCTAAAAATCTCTTTGAACTCTGCTAGGGTGTTTGTTTTATTTCTGAGGTCATATGGGCCTTGTATAAGGTCTAGAAAGTTTATATGTTTTCTTTCCCATTTTAGTGTGGATCCAGATGAGGACATGTTTCGTTAAGGTTTTGTCTTTATGGTTGGGTTGTGGTAGGGGAATTGGTTAAGTGTGGAATATGTATTTTGTATGGTTTTCTATTTTTATAATAAAAAAAGAGTTCCAGCTCCAGTAACGTCCACTAAAGCTGCTGCAGTTAAAAAGCTTTTATAAGGATCGAGCTTGGCGGTCCACCGCAAGGCGTCCTACTGCCAGTCCCAGCCCCTGTGCCTTGGGGTGCCTCCCCGATGCTCTTCACTGAGTGTCCCGGGGGCCCGAAGCATTTCCTTTGAAAAAATTAAGTGTCCAAACTACAGGTGGTGTAGCTTGCTTAACAGGTGGGATAATCCGCTGACTAGCAGACACTGCTACTAGGTTCAAAGTATTTCCTGGGCTAGATGCAGTTAAAAATTTGCAATTAGATCTACAGGCGGTGGCTACTCCGCTGACTAGCAGACACTGCTGCTAGGCCTAAAGTATTGCCTGGGCTAGATGCAGTTAAAAATTTGTAATTAGATACTCTCGTTGGATGCTGAGAAAGCATTCCATAGAGTCTCCTGGCACGCCATATATTATTCTCTTAAAAAGCTTGGGGTAGGGGTCTACGGGACCCTTTTATAGCCAAAATCATGGCCCTGTATCGTAATCCGTCAGCTAGGCTGAAGGTAAATGGAACATTTTCAGCACCTTTCATAATCACCAATGGGACAAGGCAGGGATGTCCTCTGTCCCCTCTCTTATACATCCTAGTGATGGAGCACCTGCTCTCATCAATTTGCGATAACCCCAATATTAGGTGGATTGAGGTGGGAGGCACCGAGTACAAGTGCTCTGCATTTGCTGATGATGTTCTAGTATATATCACTCAATCACATATATCCATCCCTGCAGTTATGGCTGAAATAGATCACTTTGTTACATGGTCAAATTTTAAAATGAATGCAGCGAAGTCTGAGGCCCTCGATGTCTCCCTCCCCAAATCCATACAGGATTCCATCCAGTCCAACTTTCCCTTTGCCTGGCCCTCACAGGGTATCAAATACTTAGGAATTCATATTCATAGAGACCTCTCCCGTCTATTTTATCTTAAGTTTGGGCCCTTTATTGAACAACTCCATAAAGATCTTACTTCTTGGACGGTGAAGGATTTTTCCTGATTCGGCAGAATAAGTATACTAAAAATGAACGTCCTACCTAAACTCTTATACCTCTTCCAAACCATTCCCGTGGTAATTCCCTCAAATTTTTGGAAAAGACTACGCAGTAGCTTTTAGTCTCCCCAGGATGACACAGGTGGGGCAGATGGTCGTTGTCCCGGCCCGCTAGGCCGCGTTGCAGCACAGTGAGCTTCGCACTGCAACTTATGCTTCATATCCATGTGACGGTTCATGCATGAAGTACTCAAACTATGTATTTTTTGGCCTCTACTTAGCTTTTGGTGACAAATGTTACAGATAACACGAGTTGGGTCATCCTTAGCGATCTGAAAAAATGCACAGGCTATGGAAGGTTTAGAGCTCATGTGACTCTGCTACTAGCAATACTATCAAATGATTGGCTGGGTTTGATGCAGAGAGTCTGGATTTGGTTGGGGGTCCCCACAGTCTGCCTAGGCTAGATGCAGTTAAAAATTCTCATTAGATTCACAGGCGGTGCAGCTTGCTTCGCAGCTGGGCTAATACGCCCAAAGTATTGGTAGACTCTATATTAAATAAGGAAGGATTCACTGACTGTGGTGGCCCCTCCGTTGGCCGTGGTGATTGGTGGAGATTTGGTGGATGATTATAGGAGAAAGCTCCATAATAGAGAAAGTTGGTGGATTTATACTTTAAATACACGTGTACCAGCGGGTTTAAACATCAGACATGATTTGATGTATCATTATGAGTGATCATTTATAGATTATTATTATATATATGTTCCTTTTTTCTTCTTTTCTTTTTCTTTTTGATTATTTACATTTAAATGCATTGTTTCTGTGCTATATGATTTTAACATGGTATGTGTGTTTAAATTTCTGATTAACTCAGCCTTGAACAGGTGCATAGCAGGACATGACATATAAATACCACTTCCTTGCTGTTTTTTTGCTATGCAATGATTAAGAACTCGTATATATATTGTGCAGAAAGAAGGGTGAAAGTCCGCCCAGGCGGGAGGAAATTGGAGTTTCATAAAACATATTTGAACTGGAGAGGTATTAGAGGCCTGCAATGGCCACAGGTACTAATGGAGGTAATCAAGGTAGGGAGAGAGGCAACAGGTCCGGTCATCTTAGTTTTACAGGCCGGGGGAAACAACATAGCTTATCACAAGAGCGCATAACTAATGGCAATAATGGAACTAGACACTGAGCGCTTCAGAGAATTTTTCACAAAACTAACTATAGTATGGTCAGAGATTGTGCCGAGAACGGTAAGGCAAGGTGCGTGAGACATCACGGCCATCGAACGGACAAGGCAGGTAATAAATATTCGGATGGCAAAATTTATAAGAGACAGAGGCTGTGTAGTGATACGACACCGACAACTGGAAGGAGATAAAGCAGGCCTCATGTTGCCCGACGGTGTTCGCTTAATGGATATTGGACTGGACATATTACTGTCAGGACTCCAGGACGGAGTGGAACAAGCGTTAAGAGTGATGGATGGGGGTCAGAGTCCTGCATACGAGTAAGCAGGATCCTCCGTGGCCTGGAAATAGAAAGGACATGTTGGAGAGTTACACTTGTTGGCCAACTTGCCGTTGTGGAGACTGGAGACACAGGGCATGCTGCAACAAGCTGAATTATTTTAGAAATAAAATGCATTTCTAATGGAATGAGTATAAACAGTTAATAAAGCTGTGACCGATCCTCACCCATCCAGTTGTAAGAGTTACATGATTGTATTGTCAATGAAAGGGGGGCGTTAGGGGTCTGAGCATTTGGGTTTGGTTAGGGGTCCCCACAGTCTGCCTAGGCTTGATGCATTTAAAAATCATTATTAGATACACAGGCGGTGCAGCTTGCTTCGCAGCTGGGTTACTACGCTGACTAGCAGACACTGAAGCTTTGGAGCAGACCTCTGAGTAAACAGCTCTTCAGACTCAACCATCTGTGTTACCTCAAGCCATAGTGTATGTATTTTCTTATGGTTAAAAGGGGGGGGGAGACCCAACCCACCTCTAATTGACAAAGCAAGGGGACTCCAAAAAGAGTCTCCATTTTTTCCAAAAATTTGTGCCACAGACATCAATTACCCCAGAGTTGCTTAAAACGGTTGGTTAGAATAAGTACCACACACTGCTACTATGCCCAAAATTATTTTCCAGACAAGATGCAGCTAAAAATTATTAGTAATTTGCAAGCTGGTGGAGATTAGTATAGATGGCATAATAGAATGAGTACCGCACACTGCTACAGGCCCAAAATTATTTTCCAGACAAGATGCAGCTAAAAATTATTAGTAATTTGCAAGCTGGTGGAGCTTAGTATAGATGGCATAATAGAATGAGTACCGCACACTGCTACAGGCCCAAAATTATTTTCCAGACAAGATGCAGCTAAAAATTATTAGTAATTTGAAAGCTTAAAACGGTTGGTGAGGTGATTTTACGAAATCCTCAAGCTTTTACTCTCCCCAGGATGACACAGGGGTAGAAAAGTCCTTGCGGATCCATGATTTGTTCATCTTTATGAACGTGAGTCTGTCTACATTGTCAGTGGACAGCGGCGTGCGCTTATCTGTCAGCACACCACCAGAAGCGCTGAACACACGTTCAGAGAGAACCCTGGCTGCGGGGCATGACAAGATCTCCAAGGCGTAAGTGGCAAGCTCCAGCCATTTATCCAGATTGGAAGCCCAAAAAGAGCTAGGGTCCAGGGACACAGTCATGGCTTCGATGTTTACTTGGAGATACTCCTGTACCATCGTCTCTACGCTTTGACTATGTGTCAGACTTCTTGTCTCCTGTGGCCTTGCAAAGGATGGGCTAAAAAAGCTGTGAAATGATTCCGCAAAATTGCTGTTACCAGCATATACTGTGTTTCTGTTACGGTTTGAGTGCTGAACACTCGAACGTCCCACGGTTGGCAAGTTAGAACTGTGAGATTCACTACGTGTACCACTGGTGTTTTGTGGAAAAGCACATGTAAGATTCTGCAACAGTCTCTGCTGATACTCCTGCATGCGTGAATCCCTTTCTATGGCAGGAATTATTTTGGCAAATTTACTTTTGTACCTGGGATCTAAGAGTGTTGCAACCCAGTAGTCAAGATTATTTCGAATTCTGACAATTCGAGGGTCAAGTTGCAGGTAGTGCAGCAAGAAGGCACTCATGTGTCTTGCGCATCCAGTAGCACCAAGTCCCTGTTGTGTTGGTGGCGAGGTAAGAATCATGCTTCCTTCCTCTGCCCTCTCCCCCCAACCTCGCACAACAGAAATGTGATCAAGGTCTCCCTCATCTGATGAGTCTTCCATCAGTTCATCCTCCACTTCTTCCTGGGCTCCTGCACCTTCCTCACTAGTTTGGCTGTTGCCATGTGCCCTGGTAAATCCATCTCCCCCACCCTCACATGCCTGCCGACTTGGTGCTGCCGACCGTCTGGACCTTGCAGATGTTAGCCCTTCCACATACAACTCCTCCTCCTCTACTTCCTACACCTTCTTTTGTCGCACCACCTGACTCCGAATTCTGTTTAACATGTGCTCCAGCATGTAAATCACCGGAATAGTCAAGCTGATAATGGCATCATCAGCACTAAACATCTTCGTCGCCAATTCAAAACTGTGCAGAAGGGTGCCTAGGTCCCTGATCTGAGACCACTCCTCCAGCGTGATTTGCCCCACCTCTGGATCCCGTTGGCCCAGGCTATATGTCAGAACGTATTGCACCAGGGTTTGTCGGTGCTGCCACAGTCACTGCGACATGTGCAGAGTTGAATTCCACCGGGTAGGCACATCGCATTTTAGCCGGTGAAGTAGCAGGCCCAATGACTTCTGCAGAGATGTAAGTCGCTGAGCTGCGGAATGCGAATGGCAGAAGTGAGCACACAGCGACCCTGTCCTCTGCAGAAGGCCATCTAGTCCGGGAGAGTGGTCTAAAAATTGCTGGACAACCAGGTTCAACACGTGAGCCATACAAGGCACGTGTGTGACATTGCCCCGGCGAAGGGCCGCACCGAGGTTTGCAGCATTGTCGCACACGGCCTTCCCTGGTTTCAGGTCCAGTGGAGACAACCATTCATGAAACTGGTTCTCCAGAGCTGACCACAACTCCTCAGCTGTGTGACTCACATTTCCCAGACATTTCAAAGTAAAAACCGCCTAATGACATTGAGCCCTGCTGCAAGCATAGTAAGGAGGTGTGCAGGATCCCTTCTGCGCAATTAGAAAGCTTGTGGCATGACCAGACAGGCTTTGGGTGCAGGTGGAGGACCGAGAGGAGGTTGAGGAGGCAGAAGCAGTGGAGGAACTTCGAGATAAAGAGGATTGACGCACAACTCGTGGGGACGGCAAGACTTGGACAGCAGCCCCTTGTCCTGCTGTCACCATAGTTACCCAGTGCCCAGTCAGCGACATGTAACGCCCCTGTCCATGCCTACTCGTCCAAGTGTCTGTGGTGAAATGTACCCTGTCACACACAGAGTTTCTCAAGCGGTGATGTTGTGTGCGACATGCTGGTGGAGCACCGACTGGGCATCTGGTACTGGAGCACTGCGACGGACATAAGGTCTCGAAAATCCTCTGTGTCCACCAGGCGGAAAGGCAGCATATCTGTAGCCAAGAGCTTGCAGATGGTGAAATTCAACCTCTTAGCTTTCTCATGGCTAGGAGGAAATGGTCTTTTACTTGTCCACATCTGAGGGACCGAGGGCTGGCTGTTGTGCTTAGATGGGGTTGAGAAGGGTGTCCCCGGCAAACTGTCGGTCTGTGAGTAAGATGCAGGCGGACATGTTAGGTTGCCTTGATCCAAAGGTGGTGATCTCGATGACGGAGAGCGCTCAACACCAGCTGGTGTTTCCACCTCCAAAGAAAATAATGACCTGCCAATCACGCTGGCTGTTGCGGTTAAAGAGGTGGCAGGTCTGCGTCCCAAAACAGGTGTGACTGCTGTCCCCCCAGTCACAGAGGTGGTTGGCCCGGCCCGCTAGGCTTCACTGTAGCACAGTGAGCTTCCCACTGCAACTTATGCTTCAAATCCATGTGACGGTTCATGCATGAAGTACTCAAACTATGTATTTTTTGGCCTCTACTTAGCTTTTGGTGACAAATTTTACTGATAACACGAGTTGGGTCATCATTATCGATCTGAAAAAATGCCCAGGCTATGCAAGGCTTAGCACCCATGCGACCTGACTTGTGGTCAGAGGCAAAGTTGTGTTTGAGGATGCAGTTGTTGACGTGCTTACATACATAGTTTACATAGTTTATAAGGCCGAAAAAAGACAAGCGTCCATCCAGTTCAGCCTATTTCTTGTGCACTGCAGCTATTTCGCAGCGTTGATCCAGGGGAAGGCAACAAAAAAACATGCGGTATAGGCCAATTTACATCATTGAGGAAAAATTCACTTCCCGACACCAATCTGGCAGTCAGATTAAATCCCTGGATTAATTAACTAAGCATAAGATGTAATTTTATTGTTCTCAAGAAAGGCGTCCAGGCCTCTCTTGAACTCTTTAAGTGAGTTGGACATCACCACTTCCTCTCCCAGAGAGTTCCAGAGTCTCACGGCTCTGACCGTAAAGAATCCCCTTCTATGCTGGTGCAGGAATCTCCTTTCCTCCAGACGCATAGTGTGCCCCCTCGTCTTTGTCACCATCCTTGGTATAAACAGGTCATGGGAGAGATCTCTGTACTGGCCCCTGATGTATTTATACATGTTTATGAGGTCTCCCCTAAGCCTTCTCTTTTCCAATGTAAATAGGCCTAATTTTGACAACCTCTCTGGGTATTCTAGTCCCTCCATTCCCTTTATTACCTTAGTCGCCCTCCTTTGTACCCTCTCTAGCTCCAATATGTCTTTCCTGAGCACCGGAGTCCAGAACTGTGCGGCCTTACCAGCGCTTTATACAGAGGAAGAACAATGTTCTCATCATATGCCCCTATTCCTCTTCTGATGCATGCCATGACTCTATTTGCCTTCGCAGCTGCTGCCTGACACTGGGCACTCCAATTTAATTTGCTATTAACCAAGACGCCCAGGTCCTTCTCCATGTCAGATTTCCCCAACGGTTTCCCATTTAATATGTATGGGTGACTGCTGTTTTTCTTTCCCATGTGCATGACCTTACATTTATCGGCATTGAACCCCATTTGCCATTTTTTAGCCCAACTCCCCAATTTATCTAAATCCTCCTGCAGCTGTGCCCTGTCCTCATCTGTATTAACTACTTTACAAAGTTTAGTATCATCTGCAAATATTGCTAGTTTACTATGCAACCCTTCCACTAGATCATTAATAAATATATTAAATAATATAGGGCCCAAGACAGACCCTTGAGGCACCCCGCTAGTAACCCTGACACACCCTGAGCTTACTCCATTGATAACCACCCTCTGCTTTCTATCACTCAGCCAGCTATTTACCCACTTGCACACATTATCCCCCAGACCAAGCATTCTCATTTTATATACCAACCTTTTGTGTGGCACGGTATCAAACGCTTTGGAGAAGTCAAGGTATACAACATCCACTGACTCTCCCCGGTCCAGCTGTGAGCTCACCTCCTCGTAGAAGGCCATCAGGTTTGTTTGGCAGGAGCGATCCCTCATGAATCCATGTTGATATGGAGTTAGACAGTTATTATCATTAAGATATTCTACAATAGCATCTCTAAGAAATCCTTCAAACAATTTACCCACAACAGACGTTAAGCTTACTGGTCTATAGTTCCCAGGGTCACTTTTAAACCCCTTTTTGAATATTGGTACCACATTTGCTTGGCGCCAGTCAATAAAGAGTGGTTGAATATAAGATACAGCGGTCTGTCTATCACATTACTTAATTCTTTTAGTACCCGGGGGTGTATGCCATCTGGGCCTGGTGACTTGTCTATTTTGATATTATTTAGGCATTTCTGAACTTCCTCCTGGGTTAGGTGGGTGATATTTAGCGGAGGGTTTACTTTATCACTCTGCATTTCCTCCAATACATTGTTTTCTTTTGTGAAAACAGTGGAGAAGAAGCTATTGAGTAGGTTTGCTTTACCCTCATCGCCCTCTATGATTTTACCCAGGTTATTTTTCAATGGGCCAACTCCATCAGTTTTAATCCTTTTACTGTTTATATAGTTAAAGAACAGTTTGGGATTCGTTTTACTTTCCTTGGCAATTAGTCTCTCTGTCTCCTCTTTTGCTATTCTTATTTGTTTCTTACAGATTTTGTTTTTTTCCCTATAAGATATTAGCGCTTCCTTCCTGCTTCCAGTACTACGTCTGTGTCCAGGAAGGCGCAACCTGACCTTGTCGTCAGTAGCATCCTCCTCCACCTCCTATGCTGACCTCATCGACTGGCTGACTGTGGGTTGACAGTAAGTGGGATCTGCAACCTCGTCATCATCACCCTGTGTGCTCTCAATCCCGTCGTCCTCAGAACCAACCTCTTCCTGCCCTGACAAAAAACTCAAGTTGTCGCTCCATTCAGGTATTTCAGTCTCATCAACGTCTTCCTCATTGTCTCCACCAACAGGAGTTACAGTTTGGGAACGAGGGTCTACATTATGGTGAGAACCTTCAGCGCCTGGTCCTGATTCCGACTCATAAAGATTCTGGGCATCATTGCAGATCATTTCCTCATCTGGATTCACAGAAGTTCTGGAGCCGACCTCTGATTCCCAGGCTATAGTATGAGTAAACAACTCTGCAGACTCAACCATCTGTTCTACCCCATACTCAGACGGGCCGCTGGAGACTTGGGAGCTGTGAGGAAGCAAGTGCGATTGGGGTGACACCTCTGAGGACTGGAGTATTTGTGATGTTGAAGTTGAGGTGGAGGAGAGCCCACTTAAAGGAGCACTTGATATCCGTTGAAGCACCTGCTGTTTTTGTGCCTCATCTGGAATTTGTAGCGATTGGCATGGCCGTAAGAAAGGGATCGTATCACATTGTCCGCTAAAAGAAGTAGACATCTTAGTTTGGCTGGAAGATGGTCTTTCTTCTGCAGATGTTACTGTTGCTTTAACACCTACCCCACGGACACAAACTTTTTTTCCCTTCCCAACACGCCTATTCCCCTTTCCACCAGCAGCAGGCCTTTTTCCACTCATTTTGGTGGTTAACTAATTGACAACTCTGGAGTTGTTTGCACAAAAAATGATGGATGGGAACCGAGCAGAGCTGAGTGGCCAAACTGTGGTATTAGCCAAAAAGGATTGGCTGGGTTAGATGCAGTAAAACAATTTTATTACATACATAGGTGGTGGCGCTTAGTATAGATGGACTAATAGAATGAGTCCCACACACTGCTACAAGCCCAAAATTATTTTCCGAGCTAGATGCAGATAAAAATCATTTGTAATTTGTAAGCTGGTGGAGCTTAGTATAGATGGACTAATAGAATAAGTCCCACACACTGCTAGAAGCCCAAAATTATTTTCCGAGCTAGATGTAGATAAAAATTATTTATAATTTGCAAGCTGGTGGAGGTTAGTATAGATGGACTAATAGAATAAGTCCCACACACTGCTACAAGCCCAAAATTATTTTCCGAGCTAGATGCAGATAAAAATTATTTGTAATTTGCAAGCTGGTGGAGCTTAGAATAGATGGCCTAATAGAATGAGTCCAACACACTGCTACAAGCCCAAAATTATTTTCTGAGCTAGATGCAGATAAAAATTATTTGTAATTTGCAAGCTGGTGGAGCTTAGTATAGATGGACTAATATAATGAGTCCAACACACTGCTACAAGCTCAAAATTATTTTCCAAGCTAGATGCAGATAAAAATTATTTGTAATTTGCAAGCTGGTGGAGCTTAGTATAGATGGCCTAATAGAATGATGCTATGCCAAAAAGGTTTTACTTGGCTAGGTGCCGTAAAAAAAATTGTTTTCTATACACAGGTGGTGTAGCTTGCAACACAGATACGCAACTCCACTGACTAACACACACTGCAAGAGGCCAAAAAGGATTTGCTTAGCTAGATTTAGCCAAATGCTGTGAAAAACACTTGCACAGCACTGGCACAGACCTGCCTGCTAAAGTCGTAGGAAATGCTGTAACCTAGTCCTCAAAAGGACTGCAATTACAAGTAGACCCTACTCCCAACCTATCTATTTAAGAGCACAGACATTCCTGCTAAAAGTCATAGGAAATGCTGGAACCTATTCCTCAAAAGGACTGCAATCACAACTATTCCCTACTCCCAAGCTATCTGTATATTTCTGAAAAAATTGGCTTGAAATTAACACTGAAAGTATAGCGCACACAACAACAGCGGTGTCGTCTAACACGCAGCTGCAGCAGTGAGAAAATGGTGGCAACGGGGAAAATGGCTGGGTCTTATAGGGCAAGAATATGTGACATACACAGCCAATGACACATGCCCTTGCTTGTGTGAAAAAAAGCAGTTCGCTCCGTGTGTGCACTGCTGATACGCTGACAGATTGCACCTCCCCACTGTAAATGCGGGAAAGAGAAAAAAAAATGGAGATCTTCATTATTTATGCAGAGATCCATCCCCTGCCCCTCCCCCTGCCCCGCTGTACACTCAAACTGCATATTAACATTAATTATCAGCATTACTGTGAAAAAATCCAGTTATGATTTTGGTGCACGAACAGTTATCGAACATAACCTCGAATAGCCGGATTTTTTTCAAATCGTTCGTGTTCGCCGAACGGCTCGAACACCGCTCAAAACAGCTCGAATTTGAGATTGGCGAACAGTTCGAGTCGAACACCGCTCATCTCTATTCAGTAATTAACAAACTGCTGTATCTCATCTTATACTCTCTTGTGACAGGGTCGGTGCCCCAAAGTGCCACATTGGAGGATGACTGACGTGGTACGAATATTTAAGAAGGTAAGAAGGTGGATCCAGACATCAAGGCAACTACCATCCTGTAAGTCAGACATCAGTAGTGTACAAAATTTTTGAGGGCATTATGAAAGGTGACCTGCAAAAATATATTGCAGGGAAAAATATAAAGCTGACAACCAACATGGATTCATGAAAGATAAGTCGCATCATCAATATAAGTTTCTACAAGGAGGTAAGTGAAATCTGTTTGTTGCTCATGCAGCTTATGTGATATATCTGGACTTTGCAAAGGCATTTGATACTATACCATACAACAGTCTTGTACTGAAGCTCCAGACACAGGGACTGTGAGACACTATATGCACATGGGTAAAAAACTGGTTAAGGTACAGGAAACAAAGCGTCATAAATGGTACATTATTTAAATGGGATAAATCAGCAGTGGGGAACACAAGGATCTGTGTTAGGAACAATTATTTTTATTCTCTTTATTAATGACCTGGTGACTAGCATTGAGAGTTGTCAGTCTCTGCTGATGACACAAAGCAATGTAGGATAATAAAAACTGGGCCTGACAGTACAATATTACAAAAAAATCTAGATGAGATTTCTGCATGGGCAAACACTTGGCAAATGTGGTTTAATATTGATAAATGTAATGTAATGTATCTAGAACAGAATAATCCCATTGCTACATATACTGTACATTAAATGAAAATAAAATAGGGAATACAGAACAGGAAAAGGACTTCGGTATTCTGGTTATTAGTAAGGTAAGCAGCAGTACTCAATGTCAAGCAGCAGATGCAAAAGCCAACAAGATTTTAGGGTGTACAAAAAGAGAAAATATTCTGTGATCCAAATGTATTATTTCCCCTCAATAAATCACTTGTAGGGTCACATCTTGAATATGGGATCTAGTTTTGGGCTCCACACTTTGAAAAAGATTTTCAGAAGTTAGAGTCAGTTCAAAAGTGGGCAACTAGATTATTATATGGGATGGAGATTCTCTCCTGTAATGAGAGGTTGGAACAGTTGGGCTTGTTTAGCTTAAAAAAGATGCCTCAGTGGAGATCTCATTTATTTGAATAAATACATGTATGGTCACTACAAAGGCCTGGCACGTGACTTTTTCTTCCAAAGACCTTACAAAGGACCAGGGAGAATATATTATGTGTGGAGGAAAGATGATTCTGTCAGCTGAATAGGAAAGGGTTCTTTTTGTTGCAGCAGTCAGACTGTGGAATGCCCTATCACAAGAGGTAGTAATGGCAGACACTATAACAGCATTTACAAATGCAGTGGTGTAACTAGAGTCAGTTGGGCCCTGGTGCAAGATTTTGGACCGAGGCCCCCCATCCTGGTATATATTTGTCCTCCGTCCTGGTATATATCCCCAAATCCTGGTATATATGTCCCTTTTCCAGCTTGGGGCCCAACCTGGTATATATAAATTCCCCATCCACGTATAAACCCCTTATCTTTGGCCCCTGATAAACATATATATATCTCCCATCCTGGTAATATGTCCTTTATCCTGGCATATGGCCCATATCCTGGGCTTCATCCTGGTAATATCTTACTTATCCTTGGCCCCATCCTGATATGTATATATACACTGCTCAAAAAAATAAAGGGAACCCTTAAACAACAGAATATAATTCCAAGTAAATCAAACTTCTGTGAAATCAAACTGTCCACTTAGGAAACAACAATCAATTTCACATGCTGTTGTGCAAATGGAATAGACAATAGATGGAAATTATTGGCAATTATCAAGACACCTTCAATAAAGGAATGGTTCTGCAGGTGGGAACCACAGACCAAATCTCAGTACCAATGCTTTCTGGCTGATGTTTTGATCACTTTTGAATGTTGGTTGTGCTTTCACACTCATGGTAGCATGAGACGGACTCTATAACCCACAGAAGTTGCTCAGGTAGTGCAGCTCATCAAGGATGGCACATCAATGCGAGCTGTGGCAAGAAGGTTTGCTGTGTCTGTCAGCGTAGTGTCCAGAGGCTGGAGGCGCTGCCAGGAGACAGGCCAGTACACCAGGAGACATGGAGGGGGCTGTAGGAGGGCAACAACCCAACAGCAGGACCGCTACCTCTGCCTTTGTGCATGGAGGAACAGGAGGAGCACTGCCAGAGCCCTGCAAAATTACCTCCAGCAGGCAACAAATGTGCATGTGTCTGCACAAACAGTTAGAAACCGACTCCATGAGGGTGGTATGAGGGCCCGACGTCCACAGATGGGGGTTGTGCTCACAGCCCAACACCGTACAGGACGCTTGGCATTTGCCACAAAACACCAGGATTGGCAAAGTCGCCTCTGGCGCCCTGTGCTCTTCACAGATGAAAGCAGGTTCACACTGAGCACATGTGACAGACGAAACAGAGTCTGGAGATGCTGTGGAGAGTGATCTGCTGCCTGCAACATCCTTCAGCATGACCGGTTTGGAAGTGGGTCAGTAATGGTGTGGGGTAGCATTTCTTTGGATGGCCGCACAGCCCTCCATGTGCTCGCCAGAGGTAGCCGAACTGCCATTAGGTACCGAGATGAGATCCTCAGACCCCTTGTGAGACCATATGCTGGTGCGGTTGGCCCTGGGTTCCTTCTAATGCAGGACAATGCCAGACCTCATGTGGCTGGAGTGTGTCAGCAGTTCCTGCAAGATTAAGGCATTGAAGCTATGGACTGGCCCGCCCGTTCCCCAGACCTGAATCAGATTGAGCACATCTGGGACATCATGTCTCGCTCCAACAACGTCACGTTGCACCACAGACTGTCCAGGAATTGGCTGATGCTTTAGTCCAGGTCTGGGAGGAGATCCCACAGGAGACCATCCGCAACCTCATCAGGAGCATGCCCAGGCGTTGTAGGGAGGTCATACAGGCACGTGGAGGCCACACACAATACTGAGCCTCTTTTTGACTTGTTTTAAGGACATTGCATCAAAGTTGGATCAGCCTGTAGTGTGTTTTTCCACTTTAATTTTGGGGGTGACTCCAAATCCAGGCCTCCATTGGTTAATAAATTTGATTTCCATTGATGATTTTTGTGTGATTTTGTTGTCAGCACATTCAACTTTGTACAGAACAAAGTATTCAATGAAAATATTTAATTCATTTAGATGTAGGATGTGTTATTTGAATGTTCCCTTTATTTTTTTGAACAGTGTATATGCACAGTATATATATATATATATATATATATATATATACATATATATACTGCTGTGCTCAAAAGTTTACATACCGCACCAGAATTTTTGCTTTCATATCCTTGTTTCAGAGAATATGAATGATAGCAAGAAAACTTTTTCTGCACTCACGGTTATTGGTTAGGTGAAGCCATTTATTGTCAAGCTACTGTGGTTTCTCTTTTTAAATGTTAATGACAACCAAAAACATTCAAATGACCCTGATCAAAAGTTCACATACCCTGGTGATTTTGGCCTGATAACATGCTCAGAATTTGACACAAATGGGTTTGAATGGCTACTAAAGGTAACATCCTCACCTGTGACCTGTCGGCTTGTAATCAGTGTGTGTGTGCATAAAAGCTGAGTGAGTTTCTGGAATCCAGACAGACTCTTGCATCTTTCATCTAGCCACTGATGTTTTTGGATTGTGAGTCATGGGGAAAGCAAAAGAATTGTCAACGGATCTACGGGAAAAGGTAGTTGAACATTATAACACAGGAAAGGGATACAAAAAGATATCCAAGGAATTGATAATGCCAGTCAGCAGCATTCGAACTGTGATTTACAAATGGAAAATCAGGGGCTTTGTAAAAACCAAACCACGGTCAGGTAGACCAACAAAAATTTTGGCCACAACTGCCAGGAAAATTGTTTGGGATGCAATGAAAAACCCACAAATAACCTCAGCTGAAATTCAGGACTCTCTTAAAAAACTAGCGGTGTGGCTGTTTCAAGATGCACAATAAGAAGGCACTTGAAGAAAAATCGGCTGCATGGTTGAGTCGCCAGAAGAAAGCCATTACTGCACAAATGCCACAAAGTATCTCGCCTACAATATGCCAAACAGCACAGAGACAAGCCTCAAAACTTCTGGTACAAGGTAATTTGGAGTGATGAGACCAAAATTGAACTTTTTGGCCACAACCATAAACGTTACATTTGGAGAGAGGTCAACAAGGTCTATAATGAAAGGAACACCATTCCTATTGTAAAACTAAAACACGGAGGTGAATCACTGATGTTTTGGGGATGTGTGAGCAACAAAGGCACAGGAAACTTGGTAAAAGTTGAAGGAAAGATGAATGCAGCACATTATCAGCAAATACTGGAGACAAATTTGCACTCATCAGCCCGGAAGCTGCGCATGGGACGTACTTGGATGTTCCAACATGACACCGATCCAAAACACAAGGCCAAGTCGACCTGTCAATGGTTACAGGAGAACAAAGTGAAGGTTCTGGAGTGGCCATCTCAGGCTTCTGACCTCAATATCATTGAGCCACTCTGGGGAGATCTCAAGCATGAAGTTCATGCTAGACAGCCCAGGAATTTACAGGAACTGAAGGCTTTTTGCCAAGAAGAATGGGCAGCTTTACCCACTGAGAAAATAAAGAACCTCATCCACAACTACCACAAAAGACTGTGTCAGCTGTCATTGATGTTAAAGGGGGCAATACACTGTATTAAGAACTGGGGTATGTGAACTTCTGATCAGGGTCATTTGGATGTTTTTAGTTGTCATTAAGATTTAAAAAGATAAAACACAGTAGTTTAATAATAAATGGCTTCAACCCACCAATAACCTTGAGTGGAGAAAAAGTTTTTTGTTATCATTCATATTCTCTAAACAAGGCCAAGAAAGCAAAAATTCTGCCGGGGTATGTAAAATTTTGAGCACAACTGTATATATCTCCCATGCTGGTAATATGTACATTATCCTGGTACATGTCCCTTATCCTGGCTAGGTGCTTTTTTCATAATAAATGGCAGTGTGGATTATAAATAATCTAGGGATAAAGTAAATGTATAACTGGTGGAGAAAGGTTGAACTTGATGGATCTATGACTTTTGCATCAGGTTCTATGAGCTTTCCACATCTTGCCTCTGAGATTTTTACCCATTCCTCAAGGCATAATTGCTCCAGCTCCTTCAAGTTGGTTTCTTCTGGTGAACAGCAATCTTCAAGTTTGACCACAGATTCTCAATTTGGATTAAGGTCTGGGCTTTGACTAGGCTAGTCCAAAACATTTACAAGTTTCCCTTAAACAACTGGACTGATGCTTTAGCAGTATACTTTAGGGCATTGTCTTGTTGGAAGGTGAACTTTCGTCCCAGTCTCAAATCACTGACAGACTGAAACAGGTTTTGCTCAAGAAAATCCCTGTATTTCGCACCATCCATCTTCCCCTTGACTCGGACCATTTTCCTTATCACTGCTGCCGAAAAACATCCCCACACCATGTTGCTGCCCCACCATGTGTCACTATGGGGATAGTGTTCTTGAGGTGATGAGCAGAGTTAGTTTTGCGCCAGACACAGCGTTTACCTTGGTGGTCAAAAGTTCAATTTTGGTCTTATCTGACCACACCACCTTCCTCCATACATTTGCGAAGTCTCCCACATGTCTTTTGGCAAACTCAAAACAAGCCTTACAATTTTTGTTTGTGTAAGTAAAGGCTTTTTTCTGCCCATTCTTTCATAAAGGCTTTTTCTATGGAGTGTATGGCTTCTTGCGGTCGTATGGATAGATACTCCAGTCTCTGCTTGGGAACTTTGCAGCTCCTTCAGGGTTACCTTTGTGTTGCCTCTCTGGTTAATGGAAATAGAAAAAATTAGGGTGTATTAAAAAATAACTTTTATTTCAATGATTAAAATATCCTAAAGTGCAGTGTAATATCAAATCTCATAACAACAGAGACAAATAGGAGATCCCATTATCCCAGACAATATTGCTACTGGCCCAGTAGCCAAGTAGTGCCAATTCAGTATAGGGCAATAAAAGTAGCATAGCGGATCTAAAAACCATTTACTTGCCCACCACTGTCTATATTCCAATAATAGAAGCCTTGTGGCTTCAATAAACTATGTAGCAATATTTTGTACCATATACCTCATGTTTTGATGCCACCATATAAATTATGTGCTATTGTTCAGTTCATTTAATTTAAATAGTATATCATTGGACCCAGGGGATTGTGTACACATTTAAATAGAAGAACCAGCAAAGGTAGTAATCATAGATGAGCATACCTGTTGTAAGTATTAACAAAAAAAATGGTAATTCTTAGCACATCAGATTACGTAATATAAGCCTCTAATGTTCAATTTAAGAAATGCAGCATTATCAGAAATGCATTATAAGGGTAAACATATAAATAACGCTACTGTTGCCCTGTATCACAGAGCTTGTACTGAAACACAATAGGACGTCTTGCTAAATTTTCACGCAAGGTGTGGGAAAGACAAAGGAAAGAGGGAAAGGGAGCCCAGACTCTAGGGGAGGGAAGTGGAGACCTCCTCGGGTGATATAACGTCACCCTGTCTCCCCTAACGTCCCTGTATTGGCTCTTCACCATTCGCCGCACGCATACCTCACCTTCGCCTTTCCCTGGCGTTTGGCTCAAGCTAGAGAAGGGAGGAGATGAGCACTAGTCGATCTCCACTAAACACTATAGACAACAAGGAAGGACAAACAGGGAGAAATAGCTTAGCTTTAGATGACTCCAGACAAATGCGCACGCGTCCTCAAGCTCCAGAGAGGACAAAGTACTGCTCTTGCTAAAGCCTTCACAGGTAGTGATGAATATCGCCGGCACCACCCTCTAGAACACACCATGTATTTATACACCCAGGCCAGGGAGTTAATTAGCCAGAGGGAGGTAGCCGCTGGGTCCTAGAGACAGCCTCTAAGAAGATGTCTGTAATGCCACACATACTTTTGGAACCTGCAACACCATGCTGGTGTCCATAATACAGAGTGGAGTGTTAATCCTTTAAAGTCCTCCCAACGCATTTCCTCAAATAGCTTTGATTCATCAGGGGAGCTTATCAAATAAAGGTCCATCAACAGGGACCAACAAACTGCACCAGTGGTTTACACATCATGTTTGTTGCAATGGGGAACTCACAGGACTGTTTATTTAAACACGACCCCACCACTCAGTCTCTGCCTCTGGCGTGTGATGCATATCTGGTCTGTGGATCGTATTTCCAGTAGCTGGCCCGCACTTCTAGCCGGTGGAACGCAAGTGGCCCGGAAGTGAACTGCAATGCGTCACTTCCGGTATCGCATGCAGACCGCTGGCCTGTCAGGCGTCTCGGTCACTCGGAAACAGGAGGAGGCATCTCTCCCCAGTCATATGCTGAAGCACAATTGCCCCACAGGAAGGTTGGGCAAAACCCGCTTACAGGCGGAAAGGAGGCGGACAATCTGACATAGGACCTGAATCTAAGAATCCAAATATGTCATACCCTTATTGTACATGGACATGGGTACCTAGAATCGATGGGGTCATAAAAATACGTTTGAGGATAGGACAATCATTTTCCTTATAGGCAAATACAGGGTAAAAAAATGGAAAAACCTACCAAATTGGTAGATGGAGAGATACAGTTGTTAGTTACATATCAGAGGGGTGAACACAAGGGGAGACAGACAAAGGAGAGCAAAAGATGTATACAAATAGCACGTGCGTGACACCACAGATCCCAGAGGGATACTCCGGGAATACTGTTCATACATACAAAGATAACAAAGAGGAATAGTATTTTGTCCCTGTGTTTTCATCTCTGCTACATCTAATTCCAATCATTTTATTAAAATTTTATAAATGGTTAGAAGGGGAATGGGCACGGGTATGGGAAGGAAAGAAAGTTGATCTTTTTATTGGGTAAACTTAGGGAAGATGAAAGAATGAAAGAAGGGAATAGAATGAGGGATAGGAGAATAATAACAATATTGTAATAATATTATTAACAGTGGTTATAATATTAAACTAGAAATATACTAATAGGGTTTAAGATTTTTGTGAACATAAGTTTAAAGTGAAATCACCAAACTTTACTAAGGAGAATACGAAAGTATTATGAAACAAATATACTGTAATATTAGACGCTTATCTGAATGAACCTTTTGGCTATTTTTAATTAGCACTTGCCCTTTAAATATGTAGGCTTTTGGCTCAAGAGAAGTATGTTTGATAGATACTAGGTCAGAGTTTCATCAAAGGAAAGTGTGCCTAGGCTAGCGGGCACACAAGAATTGGCTAATGTGTATTAGTGTTGTGTAAATAATTCATATGTTCAATAATTACATATATTTTAGAACATAGAATCATAGAATCATAGAATGGTAGAGTTGGAAGGGACCTCCTGGGTCATCTGGTCCAACCCCCTGCTCAAAGCAGGATTCACTAGATCATCTCAGACAGATGTCTGAGATGATACAGAGTGCTGCTGTATTCTTTAGTTTGCATGTATGTAATGCAGTCATAGCAGCTCGCACCTGTTCACCTTTGCTTTATTCTGTACATTGACGGATGTTCTGTGTGCAATTCTTCATAGGTAGATACATGCGTATTAAAACGGTTTTCTTCCTATAACAGAAATATTTTAACGTTGAATGGATTATAATATATTCACTGTTGTTTACAGTGTTTTGGTCGAGATATAAGCTCTTTTTAATACTATGATTTCTGACCAAAATAACGTTTTCTTTCCTAGGTTATGCTCAGTCAGTGTAACATTTAAGTGAAATCATAGGCTCCTCATGCCAGAACAATTTTTCTTCCACAGTTCTGCATGAATTGTATGATAAGGCGCACAATTCTAACTACACTTCAATGTTTAGCTGAGTGTAACTTCCTCTCAAAACCATGTGGCTGCAGTCACAATGACTTTTTGTTATTATTCTAAGTGGTTAAATAAATTCATGTGGGGACTAAGAAAAGAAAATGTAGCAGACAACAGCTATCCCTAAATACACCGCGTGCAGAATTATTAGGCAAATGAGTATTTTGATCACATGATATTTTTTATACATGTTGTCCAACTCCAAGCTGCATAGGCTTAAGATACAAATAACAATTAAGTAAATCTGGTGATGTGCATCTCTGTAATGAGGAGGGGTGTTGACTAATGACATTAACACCCTATATAAGGTGTGCTTAATTATTAGGCAACTTCCTTTCCTTTGGCAAAATGGGTCAGAAGAGAGATTTGACGGGCTCTGAAAAGTCCAAAATGGTGAGATGTCTTGCAGAGGGATGCAGCAGTCTTGAAATTTCCAAACTTTTGAAGCGTGATCACCGAACAATCAAGCGTTTCATGTCAAATAGACAACAGGGTCGCAAGAAGCGTGTTGGCCAAAAAAGGCGCAAAATAACTGCCCATGAATTGAGGAAAATCAAGCGTGAAGCTGCCAACATGCCATTCGCCACCAGTTTTGCCATATTTCAGAGCTGCAACATTACTGGAGTATCAAAAAGCACAAGGTGTACGATACTCAGGGACATGACCAAGGTAAGGAAGGCTGAAAAACGACCACCTTTGAATAAGAAACATAAGATAAAACGTCAAGAATGGGACAAGAAATATCTTAAGACTGATTTTTCAAAGGTTTTATGGACTGATGAATTGAGAGTGACTCTTGATGGGCCAGATGGATGGGCCAGAGGCTGGATCAGTAAAGGGCAGAGAGCTCCAATCCGACTCAGACGCCAGCAAGGTGGAGGTGGGGTACTGGTATGGGCTGGTATCATCAAAGATGAACTTGTGGGACCTTTTCGGGTTGAGGATGGAGTGAAGCTCAACTCCCAGACCTACTGCCAGTTTCTGGAAGACAACTTCTTCAAGCAGTGGTACAGGAAGAAGTCGGTATCGTTCAAGAAAAACATTATTTTCATGCAGGACAATGCTCCATCACATGCATCCACCTACTCCACAGCGTGGCTGGCCAGTAAAGGTCTAAACGAAGAAAAAATAATGACATGGCCCCCTTGTTCACCTGATCTGAACCCCATAGAGAACCTGTGGTCCATCATAAAATGTGAAATCTACAGGGACGGAAAACAGTACACCTCTCGGAACAGTGTCTGGGAGGCTGTGGTGGCTGCTGCACGCAATGTTGATTGAAAACAGATCAAGCAACTGACAGAATCTATGGATGGAAGGCTGTTGAGTGTCATCGTAAAGAAAGGTGGCTATATTCATCACTAATTTTATTTGTTTTTGTTTTTGCATGTCAGAAATGTTTATTTCTAATTTTTGTGCACTGATATTGTTTTACCTGGTGAAAATAAACAAGTGAGATGGGATTATATTTGGTTTTTATTAAGTTGCGTAATAATTATGCACAGTAATAGTTACCTGCACAAACAGATATCCTCCTAAGATAGCCAAATCGAAAAAAAAACACTCCAACTTCCAAAAATATTAAGCTTGGATATTTATGAGTCTTTTGGGTTCATTGAGAACATAGCTGTTGATCAATAATAAAAATAATCCTCTAAAATACAACTTGCCTAATAATTCTGCACACAGTGTATTGTCTGACATGTATTTTTCTTAGATCAAAGGGAAAGCAACTATAACAAATGCAAAACTTTTTAAAGAACAATTACAAGCAGAGATGGAAGAATCTATTCACAGGACCCTGCTCCATAGGCCAGGTCAATAATCTGTGACTGATGGACGAGAGGGCATGCAAATCTCTTTACCTCTCAGCTTTCCCGACTCTTTTTATGATTAGCCAGACCGGAGTGACATCATCATTGCATCATCTAAATATAAGTAGAATGGGTTTGATTCGATTAGCAGGACCAATCCCAGCAGCCAAGTCAGTAATTTCAGGCTGCTGGACAGAATTCCTAAGAACCACCTAATGACTTAAGGCGTCAGTGGCACTTCTTCAGCCCTGTTCTGTCTCCCCCTCAATTTCCCCTCAATTCATTACCAGTGTTTGTTCTACGTTCTCTCTCCCTCCCCCTGAGTTCATTATTAGTCCCTGTGTTGAAGATGACGAATTTCAATTTCAAAAGTTCCAGAGATTAGTGATAACAGATTCAAGAGAAAGCTAGCCCACCCTGATTGAAATGAACCCTGGGGTGCTGCTGTCATGTTTCACAAGTAGGCAAATTCAAACAGACAAAAGATTACAGATGCAAACCTGATCTGTATTTCCTGTCGACTGGATTAGTGCAGATGACTGTATGTATATTTGCCACAGCATATTTGTGAAATTGTTTATTAATTTAACACTAAAGGTGTGCTACCCCTTTTTTTTTTAATGTGCTTTGGAGCAAGTGTCCCTCTCATGAACTGTGCACCCTTATACACCCTTCTATCCCAGAAAGGGTTTTAATTACTTGTTATGCCTGGTTCCTATCTCTCCCCCATTTCAGTCAAGTCCTGTTTAGCTTCATAGAGAGGTGAGCCACAATGGTTAGGGACCATCCAAGGTTAAGGTCACTTTGACATGGTTAGGTGGCCTTTTCATCTCTTTATAAAAAAATGTTAACTAAGTACCTTACGTTTTTTATGTGTGTAGAAGTGATGGGATTCATATATTTATTGGTTGCAATGTACTCATATATAGTATACACTTGTATGTGTGAAAATGACCCTTTGTGCAGTTGATAATGTTTCCTGACAAAAAATAAAAGGCTGGTTTGTGATTCCAGTGTTGAGCTATGACTTACTGCTGAAGTGATGGATAAAAAATGTATCCTGGATTGTAGGAGTATGTGTTCTGTAGAGGGTTGTGACTCGCCCCCAGGGCAGTGGGGTACTCGGCAGCCGGGCCTTATTGGTGCTTTTGGGGGAGATCACGGTGGTTGGCCGGGTCCGTGACCCAGGGCGGTCAGTGCAAAAAGGGGATATTTATAGGGGATTTGTCGTGACGCCACCTGTGGTGTCTGGTGAGGATAACCAGCGCTGCGACAATCCTCTGAGGCAGGTGTTAGGGCAGCTTGAGATGGAATGGCTCCCCACAGGTGGAGCAGGCCTCAGGGCAGTGTAAACGATGCAGGTTGTGCTGGGCGTTGTGTTGCAAGGGGGAGCGATGGGGCAGCAGAAGTTACGGACATAGACAGGAGATTTGCTTCTTTACCTTTACTGGTGCTGTTGTTAGGTACAGTCCAGAGTAGTGTTGAGCCACCCCCATAGTGTTCGAGTTCGGTTCGGTTCGTCGAACACCCATGTGTTCGCCGAACTGTTCGTCGAACTGTTCGTCGAACACCTTCGAACACCGTTAACACCAATGGCAGGCAAACAAAAACACATAGAAACACATAGAAAACACCTTCAAAGGTGTCCAAAAGCTGACAAACTGCTCAGAAGACACAACTAACACATGGAAAAGTGACAAGTACATATAGTCATGCGAAAATAAAAGAGGTGGAGGAGTAAAAGGAGGGGGAGACACAGATATAGGCATGTCATGCCCTTCTAAAATCCAAAAAGTGAGAAGCCGAGACGGCCAGTCCGCTCCTGCCCGTGCCACCTCCGTGTCGCCGGGTTTGTGCCAGAGCCGCGGTGAACCCTGACGGCCAGCCCCCCTCTCCCAATACTGGTGCCTGTCCGCTGGTGGGTCGAGAGAGCCCCCCTGTGGTGGAGGCAGCTCTAAGCTTTTTAATTCAAATTGTCCCTCTAATTTGAATGAATACACTTTAAATCCATTTACAAGGATCTATTGGAGGGCAAGTCTCATGCCAGCAGCCGCGTAATTCCAGCTCCAGTAGCGTCCACTAAAGCTGCTGCAGTTAAAAAGCTTTTATAAGGATCGAGCTCGGCTGTCCACCGCAAGGCATCCTAGTGCCAGTCCCAGCCCCTATGCCTTGGGGTGCCTCCTGATGCTCTTCACTGAGTATCCCGTGGTCCCGAAGCATTTCCTTTGAAAAAATTAAGTGTCCAAACTACAGGTGGTGTAGCTTGCTTAACAGCCGGGATAATCCGCTGACTAGCAGACACTGCTACTAGGCACAAAGTATTTCCTGGGCTAGATGCAGTTAAAAATTTGTAAGTAGATACTCTCGTTGGATGCTGAGAAAGCATTCCATAGAGTCTCCTGGCACGCCATATATGATTCTCTTAAAAAGCTTGGGGTAGGGGTCTAGGGGACCCTTTTATAGCCAAAATCACGGCCCTGTATCACAATACGTCACCTAGGCTGAAGATAAATGGAACTGTAGCACCGAGGGCTCGGTTGCTACAGACGTATTGCACCTCACCCAGAGGTGTGATATCTCACTCTCAGATAAGGATGGAGTGTGGATCAGGACCCGACACCTGCATGCATTACACCACATTGCCGTGGGGCAGGGCGACCAATATGCCCCTGAGATGGGTACGACAGTCCCTGTCCCTGGCTGGAGTGGGGGGAGGGAACACTGAGGAAGGGGAACCCTGCAGTGCAGGAGCAGGGAGGAAGCAGTTCCTGGGTGCATTGAGAAGGGAGTATAAAAGGTGGGCACCATCTTAGTTCAGTGCAGAGAAGTCTGAGCAGAAGTGGCAGGGAGCAGGGGCTCTGCATGAGCTCTGCTCCGGAGGCGGGCCTAGTAACAGAGGCCCAGGCCTGCAAGAGGGAGAAGGAAGGAAGAGGAGCGGAGAAGGCTCCAGGAACGAGGAATGAAGGGATCCCAGGGGTGCGGACGGGCGAGTCGCCACCGCACGCCCGAATCCACCTGCGTGGAGGGGTCAGGCCAAAGGGGGAGACCGGTCCCCGAACTAGTGGAGGCAGGAAACGACCCTCAGCTAGAAACCGGAGGCTCTGACATTTTATGTGGCGCAGCCCCTTGCTCCACCCGCTAGGAAGGCACCACATAGGGTCAGGGAAACTGGCGCCAAGTTTACCAAGAGGAGGCCCGAGGCAGCCGGACAGAAGTGTTGGTAAGAAAGGCCAGACAAAGGACACACAAAGGGGGTCCTGTGAAGCGCTCCAAAGTTATCTGGGAGTTGTCTGAGCCCCTCACCTGGTGAGCACAGTACGACGTGGGCAGCCGTTACCTGCAGACGTGGTCTGGATAATAAGAACTGTGAGTAAAGGCCCTGAACTGCATCACTGACTCCGTTTCGTTACTGCTGCTGCCCTGCACCATCACCCCCATCCTCCGCATACACTGCCCTGATGCTATACTCCTCCCGTGGGGAGTTATGCTACGCTCTGCTGCACCCACAACACCAGCCTTAGCGGTCTGCCCTGTAGCGGCGGTTCACTCTGACCGCAATCCACGGGTGGCGTAGTCGGACATTTAAACATCAAAACCACATAAATAGTTCCGCCACTGGTTTGACCGCCCTGAGCCACGGAACCGGATCGCCGCCACGAAGACTACAACCACCAGCATCCACCAAAAAGGGTCCGGCTCCGGGTGTCCCAAGGCCCAGGGGGTGCGTCAGAACATTTTCATCACCTTTCACAATCACCAATGGGACAAGGCAGGGATGTCCTCTGTCCCCTCTCTTATACATCCTAGTGACGGAGCACCTGCTCTCATCAATTCGCCATAACCCCAATATTAGGTGGTTTGAGGTGGGAGGCACCGAGTACAAGTGCTCTCTATTTGCTGATGATGTCCTAGTATATATCACTCAATCACATATATCCATCCCTGCTGTTATGGCTGAAATAGATCACTTTGTTACATGGTAAAATTTTAAAATCAGTGCAGCGAAGTCTGAGGCCCTCGATGTCTCCCTCCCTAAATCCATATAGGATTCCATCCAGTCCAACTTTCCCTTTGCCTGGCCCTCACAGGGTATCAAATACTTAGGAATTCCTATTCATAGAGACCTCTCCCATCTATGTTATCTTAATTTTGGGCCCTTTATTGAACAATTCCATACAGACCACGGTTGGCAAGTTAGAACTGTAAGATTCACTACGTGAACCACTGGTGTTTTGTGGAAAAGCACATGTACACCGCGTTCCAAATTATTATGCAAAAAGTGTTTAGGAGTGATAAGGGAAGAATTTGTTTGTTTGTCAGTTAAACTCATTGATGGTGATGTGTGTCAGGGCTCTTTATATCACTGTAAGCATTTGCAGACACCTGTGCTAATTAGTTTGGCAGGTGTGTCCAATGAAAGGCAAGACTACTTAAGAAGGCTCTCTCACATTATTAAGCAGCCTACATTTTCTGCCAAAATGGGAAAGAAAAAGGATGTGTCGGCTGCTGAGAAGCAACAAATTGTGGAGTGTTTAGGTCAAGGCATGACTACAATCAACATTGTGCGATGATCAGGATGAAGTGTCTTGGCAATCAAGAAGTATGTAGCTGATTCACAGTACACACGTGTGCGTGCTGATAAGGGCAAATTGAGGACTCTTTCCTACAGGCAATTACGTCAGGTTGAAAGAGCAGCGGCAAAAAAGCCTTGTCATAGCAGCAGACAAGTTTTTGAAGCTGCTTGTGCCTCCAACGTCCCCCGAACAACAAGATCAGGGTCCTTCAGAGGTTTGCAGCTGTGCATACGCCATCCTGTCGACCTCCTCTATCCACTTCACACAAGCAGAAACGGCTCCAGTGGGCCAAACATTACATGAAGACTGATTTCAAAACTGTTTTGTTCACGGATGAGTGCCGTGCAGCGCTCGATGGTCCAGATGAATGGAGTGGAGGATGGCTGGTTGATGGACACCCCACGCAAACACGGCTACAGCGCCAACAAGGAGGAGGTGGAGTAATGTTTTGGGCTGGAATCATGGGGAGAGAGATTGTCGGCCCCTTTAGGATCCCTGAAGGCGCTAAAGATGAACTCCATAATGTATGTGGATTTTCTCAAACAGCACTTCCTGCCATGGTTCAAGAAGAAGAACCGTGTATTTCACAGCAAGATCATTTTTCTGCATGATAATGCACCATCTCATGCTGCACATAAAACATCTGCATCTCTGGCTGATATGGGCATAAAAGGGGACAAACTTATGGTGTGACCCCCATGCTCCCCTGACCTCTACCCCATTCAGAACCTTTGGAGCATCATTAAAAGGAGTGTCTATGATGGCGGGAGGCAGTTCACATCTAAGCAACAGCTCTGGGAGGGTATTCTGTCCTCATGCAAAACAATTGAAGCAGAAACCATCCAAAACCTGACAAATTCAATGGACGAGAGAGTTCAGAAGCTCCTTTCGAACAAGGGGTCCTATGTGAAAATGTAACATCACCTAGAATAAAGTTTTGAGTTGAAAACTGTTTGATTTCAGTTTCTAACAACCTGCTAATGCTTATAATTTCAAAAATGACCATTTTTTTGGTCTTTATTAAAATGAAAAGGTTGATCGAAAAGTTTGGGGGATCTAAGAGTGTGGCAACCCAGTAGTCATGATTACTTCGAATTCTGACAATATGAGGGTCATGCTGCAGGTAGTGCAGCAAGAAGGCACTTATGTGCCTTGCGCATCTCGGAGCCCCAAAATTATTTTCCGGGCTAGATGCAGCTAAAAATTATTTTTAATTTTAAATCTGGTGAAGCTTATTATAGATGGCCTAATAGGATCAGTGCTGCACACTGCTACAAAGCCCAAATTATTTTCCAGTCAAGATACAGATAAACATGATTAGTAATTTGAAAGCTTAAAACGGTTGGTAGGGTGATTTTAACCAATCATCAAGCTTTTACTCTCCCCAGGATGACACAGGGGTAGAAAAGTCGTTTCGGATCCATGATTTGTTCATCTTTATGAACGTGAGTCTGTCTACATTATCAGTGGAGAGCCGCGTGCGCTTATCTGTCAGCACACCACCAGCAGCGCTGAACACACGTTCAGACAGAACGCTGGCTGCGGGGCATGACAAGATCTCCAAGGCGTAAGTGGCTAGCTCCGGCCATTTATCCAGATTGGAAACCCAAAAAGAGCAAGGGTCCAGTGACACAGTCGTGGCTTCAATGTTTACTTGGAGATACTCCTGTACCATCGTCTCTAGGCGTTGACTATGTGTCAGACTTCTTGTCTCCTGTGGCCTTGCAAAGGATGGGCTAAAAAAGTGGTGAAATGATTCCGCAAAATTGATGTTACCAGCAGATACTGTGGTTCTGTTACGGTTTGAGTGCTGAACACTTGACGGTCCCACGGTTGGCAAGTTGGAACTGTGAGATTCACTACGTGCACCACTGGTATTTTGTGGAAAAGCACATGTAAGATTCTGCAACAGTCTCTGCTGATACTCCTGCATGCGTGCATCCCTTTCTATGGCAGGAATAATTTCTGCAAATTTACTTTTGTACCGGGGATCTAACAGTGTGGCAACCCAGTAGTCAGGATTTTTTCTAATTCTCACAATTCGAGGGTCATGTTGCAGGTAGTGCAGCAAGAAGGCACTCATGTGTGTTGCGCATCCAGGAGCACCAAGTCCCTGTTGTGTTGGTGGCGAGGTAACAATCATGCTTCCTTCCTCTGTCCTCTCCCCCCAACCTCGCACAACAGAAATGTGATCAAGGTCTCCCTCATCTGATGAGTCTTCCATCAGTTCGTCCTCCACTTCTTCCTGGGCTCCTGCACCTTCCTCACTAGTTTGGCTGCTACCATGCGCCCTGGTAAAATCATCTCCCCCACCCTCACATGCCTGCCGCCTTGGTGCTGCCGACTGTCTGGACCTTGCAGATGTTAGCCCTTCCGCATACAACTCCTCCTCCTCTACTTCCTCCACCTCCTCTTGTGCCACCACTTGACTCCGAATTCTGTTTAACATGTGCTCCAGCATGTAAATCACTGGAATAGTCATGCTGATAATGGCATCGTCAGCACTAAACATCTTCGTCGCCATTTCAAAACTGTGCAGAAGGGTGCATAGGTCCCTGATCTGAGACCACTCCTCCAGCGTGATTTGCCCCACCTCTGAATCTCGTTGGCCCAGGCTATACGTCAGAACGTATTGCACCAGGGCTTGTCGGTGCTGCCACAGTCGCTGCAACATGTGCAGAGTTGAATTCCACCGGGTAGGCACATCGCATTTTAGCCGGTGAAGTGGCAGGCCCAACGACTTCTGTAGAGATGTAAGTCGCTGAGCTGCGGGATGCGAACGGCGGAAGTGAGCACACAGCGACCGTGCCCTCTGCAGAAGGCCATCTAGTCTGGGATAGTGGGCTAAAAATTGCTGGACAACCAGGTTCAACACGTGAGCCATACAAGGCACGTGTGTGACATTGCCCCGGCGAAGGGCCGCACCCAGGTTTGCAGCATTGTCGCACACGGCCTTCCCTGGTTTCAGGTCCAGTGGAGACAACCATTCATGAAATTGGTTCTCCAGAGCTGACCACAACTCCTCAGCTGTGTGACTCACATTTCCCAGACATTTCAATGTAAAAACCGCCTGATGACGTTGAGCCCTACTGCCAGCATAGTAAGGAGGTGTGCAGGATCCCTTCTGCGCAGTTAGAAAGCTTGTGGCATGACCAGACAGGATTTGGGTGCAGGTGGAAGACCGAGAGGAGGTTGAGGAGGCAGAAGCAGTGGAGGAACTTTGACATAAAGAGGATTGACGCACAACTCGTGGGGACGGCAAGACTTGGACAGCAGCCCCTTGTCCTGCTGTCACCATAGTTACCCAGTGCCCAGTTAGCGACATGTAACGCCCCTGTCCATGCCTACTCGTCCAAGTGTCTGTGGTGAAATGCACCCTGTCACACACAGAGTTTCTCAAAGAAGCGGTGATGTTGTGTGCGACATGCTGGTGGAGCGCAGGCACACCTTTCTTTGAGAAGTAGTGCCGACTGGGCATCTGGTACTGGGGCACTGCGACGGACATAAGGTCTCGAAAATCCTCTGTGTCCACCAGGCGGAAAGGCAGCATTTCTGTAGCCAAGAGCTTGCAGATGGTGAAATTCAACCTCTTAGCTTTCTCATGGCTAGGAGGAAATGGTCTTTTACTTGTCCACATCTGAGGGACCGAGGGCTGGCTATTGTGCTTAGACGGGGTTGATAAGGGTGTCCCCGGCAAACTGCCGGTCTGTGAGGAAGATGCAGGCGGACATGTTAGGTTGCCTTGATCCAAAGGTGGTGCTATCGATGTCGGACAGCGCTCAAGACCAGCTGGTGTTACCACCTCCAAAGAAAATGATGACCTGCCAATCACGCTGGCTGTTGCGGGTAAAGAGGTGGCAGGTCTGCGCCCCAAAACAGGTGTGACTGCTGTCCCCCCAGTCACAGAGGATGAAGAGGCCGTGGATGCACAAGATATGGCAGACGGTGGTTGGCCCGGCCGGCTAGGCCGCATTGTAGCACACTGAGCTTCCCACTGCAACTTATGCTTCATGTCCATGTGCCGGTTCATGCATGAAGTACTCAAACTATGTATTTTTTGGCCTCTACTTAGCTTTTGCTGACAAATGTTACAGATAACACGAGTTGGGTCATCTTTATCGATCTGAAAAAATGCCCAGGCTATGCAAGGCTTAGCACCCATGCGACCTGAAGAGCCACCACGACTTGTGGTGAGAGGCAGAGTTGTGTTTGAGGATGCAGTTGTTGACGTGCTTCCAGTACTACGTCTCTGTCCAGGAAGGCGCAACCTGACCTCGTCGTCACTAGCATCTTCCTCCACCTCCTCTGCTGACCTCATCTCTTGGCTGACTGTGGGTTGACAGTAAGTGGGATCTCCGACCTCATCATCATCACCCTGTGCGTTATCACACCCGTCGTCCTCAGAGCCAACCTGTTCCTGCCCTGACAAAAAACTAAAGTTGTCGCTCCAATCAGGTATTTGAGTCTTATCATCGTCTTCCTCATTGTCTCCACCAACAGGAGTTACAGTTTGGGAATGAGGGTCTACATTATGGTCAGAACCTTCTGCGTCTGGTCCTGGATCCGACTCATAAAGATTCTGGGCATCAGTGCAGATCATTTCCTCGTCTGGATTCACAGAAGCGCTGGAGTCGACCTCTGATTCCCAGGCTATAGTATGAGTAAACAGCTCTGCAGACTCAACCATCTGTTCTACCTCATACTCAGACGGGCAGCTGGAGATTTGGGAGCTGTGAGGAAGCAAGTGCGATTTGGTTGACACCTTTGACGACTGGAGTATTTGTGATGTTGAAGTTGATGTGGAGGAGAGCCCACTTAAAGGAGCACTTGATATCCGTTGAAGCACCTGCTGTTTTTGTGCCTCATCTGGAATTTGTAGCGATTGGCGTGGCCGTAAGAAAGGGATCTTATCACATTGTCCGCTAAAAGAAGTAGACATTTTAGTTTGGCTGGAAGATGGTCTTTCTTCTGCACCTACCCCACGGACACAACCTTTTTTCCCCTTCCCAACACGCCTATTCCCCTTTCCACCAGCAGCAGGCCTTTTTCCACTCATTTTGGTGGTTAACTAATTCACAACTCTGGAGTTGTTTGCACAAAAAAACAATGGATGGTAACCGAGCAGAGCTGAGTGGCCAAACTGTGGTATTAGGCCAAAACTATTGGCTGGGTTAGATGCAGAAAAAAATTATTTTTAATTTGCAACCTGATGGAGGTCAGTATAGATGGACTAATAGACCAAGTCCCACACACCGCTAGAAGCCCAAATATTTTTTCAGAGCTAGATGCAGAAAATTTTTTTATTCAATTTGCAACCTGATGGAGGTCAGTATAGATGGACTAATAGACCAAGTCCCACACACTGCTAGAAGCCCAAATATTTTTTCAGAGCTAGATGCAGAAAAAAATTATTTTTAATTTGCAACCTGATGGAGGTCAGTATAGATGGACTAATAGACCAAGTCCCACACACTGCTAGAAGCCCAAATATTTTTTCAGAGCTAGATGCAGAAATAAAATATTTTTAATTAGCAACCTGATGGAGGTCAGTATAGATGGACTAATAGAACAAGTCCCACACGCTGCTAGAAGCCCAAATATTTTTTCAGAGATAAATGAAGAAAAAAATTATTTTTAATTTGCAACCTGATGGAGGTCAGTATAGATGGACTAATAGACCAAGTCCCACACACTGCTAGAAGCCCAAATATTTTTTCAGAGCTAGATGCAGAAAAAAATTATTTTTAATTTGCAACCTGATGGAGGTCAGTATAGATGGACTAATAGACCAAGTCCCACACACCGCTAGAAGCCCAAATATTTTTTCAGAGCTAGATGCAGAAATTTTTTTTATTCAATTTGCAACCTGATGGAGGTCAGTATAGATGGACTAATAGACCAAGTCCCACACACTGCTAGAAGCCCAAATATTTTTTCAGAGCTAGATGCAGAAAAAAATTATTTTTAATTTGCAACCTGATGGAGGTCAGTATAGATGGACTCATAGACCAAGTCCCACACACTACTAGAAGCCCAAATACTTTTTCAGAGCTAGATGCAGAAAAAAATTATTTTTAATTTGCAACCTGATGGAGGTCAGTATAGATGGACTAATAGACCAAGTCCCACACACCGCTAGAAGCCCAAATATTTTTTCAGAGCTAGATGCAGAAAAAAATTATATTCAATTTGCAACCTGCTGGAGGTCAGTATAGAAGGACTAATAGAACAAGTCCCACACACTGCTAGAAGCCCAAATATTTTTTCAGAGCTAAATGAAGAAAAAAATTATTTTTAATTTGCAACCTGATGGAGGTCAGTATAGATGGACTAATAGACCAAGTCCCACACACCGCTAGTAGCCCAAATATTTTTTCAGAGCTAGATGCAGAAAATTTTTTTATTCAATTTGCAACCTGATGGAGGTCAGTATAGATGGACTAATAGACCAAGTCCCACACACTGCTAGAAGCCCAAATATTTTTTCAGAGCTAGATGCAGAAAAAAATTATTTTTAATTTGCAACCTGATGGAGGTCAGTATAGATGGACTAATAGACCAAGTCCCACACACTGCTAGAAGCCCAAATATTTTTTCAGAGCTAGATGCAGAAAAAAATTATTTTTAATTTGCAACCTGATGGAGGTCAGTATAGATGGACTAATAGAACAAGTCCCACACGCTGCTAGAAGCCCAAATATTTTTTCAGAGATAAATGAAGAAAAAAATTATTTTTAATTTGCAACCTGATGGAGGTCAGTATAGATGGACTAATAGACCAAGTCCCACACACTGCTAGAAGCCCAAATATTTTTTCAGAGCTAGATGCAGAAAAAAATTATATTCAATTTGCAACCTGCTGGAGGTCAGTATAGAAGGACTAATAGAACAAGTCCCACACACTGCTAGAAGCCCAAATATTTTTTCAGAGCTAAATGAAGAAAAAAAATATTTTTAATTTGCAACCTGATGGAGGTCAGTATAGATGGACTAATAGACCAAGTCCCACACACTGCTAGAAGCCCAAATATTTTTTCAGAGCTAGATGCAGAAAAAAATTATATTCAGTTTGCAACCTGATGGAGGTCAGTATAGATGGTCTAATAGAATGATGCTATGCCCAAAAGATTTTACTTCACTAGGTGCAGTAAAAAAATTGGTATTCTATACACAGGTGGTATATCTTGCAACACAGATAGGCTACTCCACTGACTAACACACTCTGCAATAGGCCAAAAAGGATTAGCTTTGCTAGATTCAGCCAAATGCTGTGAAAAAAACTTGCACAGCACTGGCACAGACCTGCCTGGCAAAAACTGATAGGAACTGATGTAACCTAGTCCTGAAAAGGACTCCAATTACAATTAGTCTTTACTCCCACAATCTATCTATTTAAGAGCACAGACCTGCTTGATAAAAGTCGTAGGAAATGCTGTAACCTAGTCCTTAAAAGGACTGCAATCACAACTATTCCCTACTCCCAAGCTATCTGTATATTTGTGCGAAAATTGGCTTGAAATTAACAAGGTATAGCGCACACAGCAACAGCGGTGCAGTCTAACACGCAGCTGCAGCAGTGAGAAAATGGTGACGACGGGGAAAATGGCTTGGTCTTATAGGGCAAGGACATGTGACATACACTGCCAATCACACATGCCCTTGCTTGTGTGAAAAAAAGCACTTCGCTCCGTGTGTGCGCTGCTGATAGGCTGACAGATTGCACCTCCCCACTGCAAATGCGGGAAAGAGAAAAAAAAATGGAGATCTTCATTGTTCCTGCAGAGATCCATCCCCTGCCCCTCCCCCCGCCCCGCTGTACACTCAAACTGCGTATTAACATTAATTTTCATCATTACTGAGAAAAAATCCAGTTATGATTTTGGTGCACAAACAGTTATCGAACATAACCTCGAATAGCCGAATTTTTCTCAAATTGTTCGTGTTCGCCGACCGGCTCGAACACCGCCCAAAACAGCTCGAATTTGAGATTGGCGAACAGTTCGAGTAGAACAACGCTCATCTCTAGTCCAGAGTACTCCAGGTGAAGGGCACACTTTTGGACTCTCCCCAGGGCCACCTGATCCGATGCTGTCTCTGTGTATGTTCCTGGCCAGCCTGCAACTGAGCCTAGACTATGTGTTCTGCTTTTACTTCACCTGTTGCTCTGAAGTAGGACCTCTGGTTGGTAACCACTTTCCCTGGACATCGGCGCCTTCGTGGTTCCTGGTCCTGAAGGTGTCTAGCTTCAGGTTTGCCAGGGACTTGTAGTCCTCCTGGGATTCCGGTTATCCCTAATTGGTGTAAAGGGTCCCTGTAGGCTCGGACCCGGTGACCGGTTTGTATAACGGGGTGAGCTTACTATGCACCTCTGCCCCCTTAGCTTGACTCTCTTTTTCTCCTCGCCGTCGACCACACTCGGGGCCCTCACTACTCGGCAGCTGGCGTGCTGCGTCTTCACCGCTCTCTGAGTGTCAGCACCCTCTCAGCTCATAGACTCAATTCTGTCTGAGCTTAACAGCTAACTCCACTGAGCTGCCTGACTCCACCTTCCCTATATACAGTACAGACCAAAGTTTGGACACAACTTCTCATTTAAAGATTTTTCTGTATTTTCATGACTATGAAAATTGTACATTCACACTGAAGGCATCAAAACTATGAATTAACACATGTGGAATTATATACTTAACAAAAAAGTGTGAAACAACTGAAAATATATTTTATATTCTAGGTTCTTCAAAGTAGCCACCTTTTGCTTTGATGACTGCTTTGCACACTCTTGGCATTCTCTTGATGAGCTTCAAGAGGTAGTCACCGGAAATTGTTTTCACTTCACAGGTGTGCCCTGTCAGGTTTAATAAGTGGGATTTCTTGCCTTATAAATGGGGTTGGGACCATTAGTTGCGTTGCGCAGAAGTCAGGTGGATACACAGCTGATAGTCCTACTGAATAGACTGTTAGAATTTCTATTATGGAAAGACAAAAGCAGCTAAGTAAAGAAAAACAAGTGCCCATCATTACTTTAAGAAATGAAGGTCAGTCAGTGCGAAAAATTGGGAAAACTTTGAAAGTGTCCCCAAGTGCAGTTGCAAAAACCATCAAGCGCTACAAAGAATCTGGCTCAAATGAGGACCGCCCCAGGAAAGGAAGACCAAGAGTCACCTCTGCTTCTGAGGATAAGTTTATCCGAGTCACCAGCCTCAGAAATCGCAGGTTAACAGCAGCTCAGATTAGAGACCAGGTCAATGCCACACAGAGTTCTAGCAGCAGACACATCTCTTCAACAACTGTTAAGAGGAGACTTTGTGCAGCAGGCCTTCATGGTAAAATAGATGCTAGGAAACCACTGCTAAGGACAGGCAACAAGCAGAAGAGACTTGTTTAGGCTAAAGAACACAAGGAATGGACATTAGACCAGTGGAAATATGTGCTTTGGTCTAATGAGTCCAAATTTGAGATCTTTGGTTCCAACCACCGTGTCTGTGTGCGACGCAGAAAAGGTGAACGGATGGACTCTACATGCCTGGTTCCCACCGTGAAGCATGGAGGAGGAGGTGTGATGGTGTGGGGGTGCTTTGCTGGTGACACTGTTGGGGATTTATTCAAAATTGAAGGCATACTGAACCAGCATGGCTACCACAGGATCTTTCAGTGGCATGCTATTCCATCCGGTTTGCGTTTAGTTGGACCATCATTTATTTTTCAACAGGACAATGACACCAAACACACCTCCCGGCTTTGTAAGGGCTATTTGACCAAGAGGGAGAGTGATGGGGTGCTATGCCAGATGACCTGTCCTCCACAGTCATCAGACCTGAACCCAATCGAGATGGTTTGGGGTGAGCTGGACCGTAGAGTGAAGGCAAAAGGGCCAACAAGTGCTAAGCATCTCTGGGAACTCCTTCAAGATTGTTGGAAGACTGTTTCCGGTGACTACCTCTTGAAGCTCATCAAGAGAATGCCAAGAGTGTGCAAAGCAGCCATCAAAGCAAAAGGTGGCTACTTTGAAGAACCTAGAATGTAAGACATATTTTCAGTTGTTTCACACTTTTTTGTTAAGTATATAATTCCACATGTGTTAATTCATAGTTCTGATGCCTTCAGTGTGAATGTACAATTTTCATAGTCATGAAAATACAGAAAAATCTTTAAATGAGAAGGTGTGTCCAAACTTTTGGTCTGTACTGTATATCCCTAACAGGCTCCCTCTGCTGGTCTGAGGTGAAAGGTGGAGGTGTATGAATATAGTGAGGGTCTCTTGTGGAGAAGTCCATCCATGCACCCTTCTGGGTTCTTTGGCACCAATGTGCAGCAGGGCGCCACATTCCCCCCTAGTAAAACTCAGTACTCCTGGACAGAAGCATTTTTTTTTTTCAAAAACAGGTTAACAATAATAATAACAATATGGTTACAGCAAGTCCCGTAACCTGGTGTCCTTTTCACCGAAAGTGGATGAGTAGCATGAGGGACCCATCCGAAAACCCTCAACATAGGCCCTGGGCGTGGCTGCAGGGCATAAGTGATCCAGGAGATGGACCACGTCTTCCACCCCGCCAAACGGGTTTTTGTTCAGTGGTTACTTAAAAGGCACTCCAGGGAGTGCAATTATGTACATGAACAGTTTTTGGGCTGCTCACAGTCCTCAGCCACAGATTCTTTTATATATATATATATATATATATATATATATATATATATATATATATATATATATATATACCCTTACGGGTAACTAAATGCAATGCTAAGTGTCCATGTCACCTAAATTGTCCATTGTAAGGCAAAACACATCAATAATTAAATGCATGAAAATTACACGAGAATAACATACCCAGGGGCAACTATTTATACCATCAGAGTTTTCCTTTCTATTCTCTATATCTGACAGGGGTCTGACCTTGCGTGCTACATGTTGACCTACGTAGAACTTGGATGCGTGTGGTACTGGTGTTTGTACTACCTCCCATTCTGTCAGTTCTAGGTGTGGGGGGACTGCAAGGCTGCCTTAACCTCTCTACGGGACTGGCAAGTGTACCATTGGCTGGGCCTTCTCGCTCTGCTCCAACCGGGGATCCTTCTTCCGGGGATTCTTCCTGAGCAGGCTCTTCTGGGGCACTTACAGGTTCTACTTGCTGTGGAGGGTCTTCTGGCTGTTGGTAAAAGAGGATCACAGGTATTATCACTGCTCCTCCTAGTTGGGGCCAATCTGCCGGGAAATCTCCTAATTCAGTACGTATCACTGCTATTTTAGGCTCCTCCGGTACGATGAGAGGCACTCCTTCCTGGGGCTTTAGCAGACTTGGACACAACTTCATATAGTCTCTAGATACTGTTGCAGTCGTTCTTCCTCCGTTCTTGGTAATTAAACAGGTCTTCCTGTTATCAAATCTTGAATTTAACACAGAGTAGGGTTCCCTCTCCCACTGGTCATCAAGCTTGTGGTTTCTTCTTTTTCTCTTTAGCACGACTTCTCCAGGTGCTAAGGGTTCTGCTGGTGCACTCTTGTTGTACTGTGCTTCCTGCTTGTCTCTTACCCTATTCAGACTGTCTTCGACACAGGCTTGTACTCTCCTGTACTGTTCCTGTCGCGTCGTGTCCCAGTCCTCAGTGGACATATCTGCTTCGGGTTCTACTACACCAAGCTCCAGGTCCATGGGCAACTTTCCGGGTCTTGCTCGCATGAGATATGCTGGAGTACAATTGGTGGAACTCACAGGTATGTGGTTGTACAAATCTACCAGGTCAGGTAGCTTGTCGGGCCACTGGTTTCTTTCTTCTAGCGGTAAGGTCTTCAACAGGTCGATGACGATGTTATTCATCTTTTCACATAACCTATTGGTTTGGGGGTGATACGGTGTAGTCCGGATCTTCTTACACCCGTACAGATGGCAAAACTCCTTGAACAATTCGGATTCAAAGGCAGGGCCTTGATCTGTCAGCACCTGCTCCGGGTATTCATGGGGGATGCAGAAGAATGCCTGAAACGTCTTCGCTGCAGTTTCCGCCGTCAGAAACTTTATGGGGGCGACCACCAGGAACCGGGAGTAGTGATCCACCATGGTCAGGGCATAGGAATATCCTGACCTGCTGGGTGACAGCTTGACATGATCCAGGGCCACGATCTCTAAGGGTCGAGTTGTCTTGATGTGTTGCAGGGGTGCCTTCTGGCTGCTGTAGTCTTTTCTTCTGAGGCTACAGGGTCCACAATCCCGGCACCATCTCTCTATGGAACTGCTCATTCCAAACCAATAAAACCGACCTTTCAGGAGGGTTTCTAGCTTCTTCCAGCCAAAGTGTCCTGCTTGATATTGGTACGCCTCCAACACCATCTGGATGTCCGTCCTGGGCACTACGATCTGCCATACCATCTCATGAGTCCTGGGGTTAACGTACCTTCGGTACAGCTTCTCTCTATAGATGAACAGCCGGCTTCTCTCATTCCACAGCTGCTTGGCTTGTAGAGACGCGTCCTTCTCCAGAGAGGAACCTTCCTGGGTTATTAGTTCTTTAATATGGCTGACAACCGGGTCGCTGTCCTGGGTCTCCTTCCAGCTGTGGTGAGGCAAAGGGTTTAACGTCTTACCGCGAGGCCTCCTGGAGGCTCGTTGCTCGTGGACCATTCCATTAGGGTGGAAGGCAGGTAGCTCAATCTCCTCCAGGTCATCCACTTCTTCTTCGGTGTCCGACTGGTGAGGCATCCTGGACAGGGCATTGGCGTTGGCATTCTTGCGGCCTGACCGATACTTAATGGTGAACTTGTAGTTTGACATCCATCGTTGTTCTATGGCTCCTAACTTGGCTGTTTCTAGATGAGTCAAGGGGTTATTATCAGTGTAGGCAGTGAACTTACTGGAGGCTAGGTAGTGCTTGAACCACTCGGTGATGGCCCAGACCAGGGCCAGGAACTCCAACTTGAAGCTGCTATAGTTCTCTGGGTTCCTCTCGTTCGGGCGGAGCTTCCTGCTTGCATAGGCGATCACCTTCTCTCGGCCATTCTGCTTCTGACTTAATACAGCTCCTAATCCTTCGTTGCTGGCATCAGTGTACAGCAGGAACGGTTGGCTGTAGTCAGGGTAGGCTAGGATCTCTTTGCCGGTCAGGATCCCCTTCATCACCTCAAAGGATTCAGCTTGCTCCTTACCCCACTGGAACGGGGGGTTACTGCCTCTCCCGGACTGTCCTACCAGGAGATCTTGCAAAGGCGCCACTTTCTTGGTATAGTCCTTCACAAACCTCCGGTAATATCCGACTAGTCCCAGGAACTGACGTACCTCCTTGAGGCTCTTCGGCTCCGGACATTTCTGGATGGCAGTGACCTTCTCCGGGTCCAGTGCTACTCTTTCTGGACTGACGATGTGCCCCAGGTACTGTACCTTTCGCTTGAGCTGGTGGCACTGAGAGGGCTTCAGCTTCATCCCATACCGGGACAGTGACTCAAATGCCTCTGCCAGGTGCTTCAAATGGCCCTCGTACGTTTTGGAGTACACTATCACATCATCCAGGTATAGCAGCACAGTCTCGAAGTTGCGGTGTCCCAGGCAGTACTCCATCAATCTCTGGAATGTTCCGGGGGCGTTGCAGAGTCCAAACGGCATACTGTTGAACTCGCAGAGTCCCATCTGGGTATTAAAGGCTGTCTTCTCCCGATCCTCCTCAGCAACAGCTACTTGCCAGTATCCACTAGTGAGGTCAAGGGTGGAGAAGTAATTTGCAGACTTTAATGCAGCCAGGGATTCCTCTATATGGGGCAAAGGGTATGCATCCTTGTGTGTTATGCGATTTACCTGTCTGTAATCTACACACATTCTCATGCCTCCGTCCTTTTTCCTGACTAGGACCAGGGGAGCTGCCCAGGGACTACAGCTATCCCTTACTACCCCTGTCTTCTTCATGTCGTGAAACATCTCCTTCGCCTTCTGGTAGTGTGCTGGTGGTATGGGCCTGTAACGTTCTTTGATGGGTGGATGGTCACCTGTGGGTATATGGTGCTGTACCCCTTTAATCCTCCCAAAGTCAAGTGGGTGTTTACTGAATACCTGCTCGTATTCCTGAACCACCCAGTGTACACCCTGCTTCTGATGGGCAGGAGTGGTGTCTGTCCCAACATGGAGCAGTTGACACCAATCCTCCACTTGGGTTCCCAGGTCATTATCCTCCACTTCGTCTGGTGAGGTTAAGGACTCCGCCGTGTGTATGCAGTTGTTATCTACTGTGTACAGTTTGGCAACAGTGGCATAGCGTGGCCATCTAACCTTGACCTCCCCATAGTTTAGGAGGCATACGGGCACCCTCCCATTGCGTACATCCACCACCCCTCTGGCAGTCAAGAGTGTAGGTCTATGCTCCGAACTAAGGGGCTCTACTACCGCCTGGTAGCTCAATCCTTTGAGACCTATTGCTGCTCTACACCAAATCAGCATCTCACTCATCGAGGGGGATCACAATGGGTATCGGGTCTGTCACCAGTACATTACCGATTTAACCACCTTTAGCTTTACCTGTTGCAGGTACATAAGGGCTCGGATCTCTTTCTGGAGCACCCTCCTCTGCCCTGGTCTGGCGGTGTCAGCCATCTGTTGGAGCAAGAACAACACTTCTCCCAAACAGTTATTAACAATATTTGTGCCAAGTACCATATACAAGTCTGCATCATCAGGATTAGTCTCTACTACAATTAGTCCCTGGTCCTTCAGTTCCACTCTTCCCACCTTTACATCCACATCCTTAACTCCGACTAGGTTAAGGGGGAGGCCATTAGAGGCATACACAGAAAAGATTGGAGCTGGTGGGTGAAGTTTCTCTATGGACCAGAACCTTTTGTAGAGGACATCAGGCATGATGGTTACCTGAGATCCTGTGTCCAGCAGGGCAGGTGTCGCGATGCCGACCAGCACAATGGACAGGAAAGGTCTTCCTCCCACGAACCGGCGGTACCAGTTTGATGGGCCTGGTTGGTTTAATCCTTGGTGTCGGCCCTCGGCCCCAGGGTTTCCTTGTTTAAAGGGCAGGTACGCGTGGTGTGGCCTGCTTTATGGCAGTGGTAGCAGATGAAGTCTTCTAGAGGGTGCCGTTGGTTGTTGGTCCTCCCACGTGGTGGCGTTGTCCTCCTTCTTCTTCTCATCCAGGGGACATCCTCAGGGCTATCGACTAGCAGGATCCTTCCTTCCGGCTCAGGCTCCATCTGTAGCTGCAGGGTGCTCATGACAGTGGCCAGGGTTTTACTTAGCTGGCGCACTTCAGAGCGTAGGCTGTCCAGCTCCCTAGGGGACACTGTTTGCATCCTTGTTTCAGCCGTTAGTGAAGGAGTGGTGGGTGCTGCAGGCACTGGGGTGTCCCCACCCTGGTAACACTGGATAGGAGTGTCTGTGGTTTCCAGGGGCTGCAGGCCCTTTATAGCCATGTCTTTAAGGGTGTCAAAGGTGGCATCTGGATGGTCTAAGGCCCACCACCATACAATTCTGCTCTCCTCCTGGGACTTCAACCCCCGGATGAACTGTTCCATCAGCATTTTATTTTCCTCATGGATGCTGGCTGGACTAACCTGTTTCAGGGCCCGCAGGGCCTCCTGTAAGTGCCAGGCATAGTCCCGGATACTGTCCTCGGGTTTCTGGACACACTGGTAGAACCTCATCCAGAGATCTGTCTCAGTGCGGTTTTCAAACGCTGTTTGCAATCTTTTAAAGATGATGGACACAGATTCTTGGTCTGCGGCTGGCCAGGTTTCCACTTCTCGCTTAGCGGCACCAGTCAATTGTCCTAACACTACAGCGCCTCTCTGCTTGCCAGTCATAGAATACATATCCAGTATGCCGCAGATTTTCCTCTTGAATCCGGACCGTGTGTCCAGTTTACCATTATACTGGGGGAACCACTTAGCTCCAGGGATATATGGCAGGGGCATAGGTATCAACGGAGTTACGACCCCTGCTGGTGGAGCGGCCGCTCCGGCCTGTGCAGCGCCGGGCGCAGGTTGGGCATCAGGAGCGTTAACTGGTGCTCCGGCGGCTTGCTGGTCGTCGGCCATGGCTGCATGGAACAGAGACCCCAATACTTAAAAAAATATGTCTTTACTAGTAAAGCTAAGTATGCTGCTTTGAAGGTTATAATATCCCTAGTATCCCATGGGCAGTATGGTGGCTTAGTGGTTAGCACTGTAGCCTTGTAGTGCTGGGGTCCTGGGTTCAAATCCCACCAATGACAACAGCTGCAAGGAGTTTGTATGTTCTCTCCGTGTTTGTGTGGGTTTCCTTTGGGTACTCCGGTTTACTCCCACATTTCAAAAGACATACTGATAGGGAATCTAGATTGTGATCCCCAATGGGGTCAGTGCCACTAATGTCTGTAAAGCGCTGTGGAATTAATGGCGCCATATAAGTGAGTAAAATAAATAATGTGCCCCTTCAATCAACAAATACCCTTTAGTGCCCCCAACAAAGTAATAATGCCCCTTGATAGCATTAATCGAAACTAATAATGCCTTTATTTAAAATGAATAATGTGTTCAGTGCTCCTACAAGTCCCTATATGCAATATGATGGCCCCCAAAGCCCTTTATATACAGTATGATGCCCCCATAGCTCCCTGTACCCAATATAATGTCCCCACAACTTCCTATATACATTGAGGATTCCTATACACAATATGATGAGGCCCTCACAGCCCCATATTTTCAGTATGATGGCCACCACAGCCCCTAACCACAATATGATGCCCCTACAACTCACTATATACATTGAGGTCCCCTATATACAGTATGATGAGGCCCCCCACAGCCCCTGAATACAGTATGATGGTCCCATTTCACCCTACATGCAGTATGATGTCCTAAAAACACTGTATATACATTATGAGGCCCCATATATACAATTATGTCCCCACAACTCCATATATACATTATGAGGCCCCCATTGCCCCTATATGCAATATGATGAGGCCCCAACAGCCCCTTATTTTCAGTATGATGGCCACCACAGCCCCTATATGCAATATGATGATGCCCCCACAACATTGATGCCACCTATATACAATATGATGAGACCCCCCGCAGCCTCTGAATACAATATGATGGTTCCATTTCACCCTTCATACAGTATGGTGTCCCAAAAATCCTGTATATACATTATGAGACCCCTCAGAGCCCCATATATACAATTATGTCACCACAACTCCTTATATACATTCTGAGGCCCCCATAGGCCCCTATATGCAATATCATGAGGCCCTACAGCCCCCTATATATAGTATGATAGCCTTCTACAGTCCCCTACATACAGTATAATGGCCCCCACTGCTCCCTATGTACTGTTTTTTGGCCCTCACAGCTCCTTACATATTGTATTACAGCCACCACAGCTCCCTATATACTATATTATGGCCCCACAGCCTCTAATATACTGTATTATGTCCATTATGTCCCCACAGCCCTTTATATACTGTATTATGGCCCCCACAGCCTCTTATTCACTGTATTATGGCCTCCCACATACCCTTATGCACTGTATTAAGGCCCCCACAGACCCTTATACACTGTATTTTGACCCTCACAGCCATTTATATACTGTACTATGGCAACCACAGCACCTTATACATTGTATTATGGTCCCCATAGCCCTTTATACACTGTATTATGCCCCACACAGCCCCCTTTATACTGTATTATGGCTCCCACAGCCGCTTATGCACTGTATTATGGCCTCCCACAGCCCCTTATGGACTGTATTAAGGCACCACAGCCCCTTATACATTGTATTCTGACCCTCACAGCCCTTTATATCTGTATTATGACCGCCACATCAGCTTATACACTGTATTATGGTCCCCCAGCCCCTTAAACATTGTACTGTGGCCCCAACAGCCCCTTATACACTGCATTATGGCCTTCATAGCCTCTTATATACTATGTTATAGCTCCCACAACCTGATGAAAAAACAATAAAGTTTATACTCACCTAATCCTGATTCCTGGTACTACAGCCTCCATCTCCTCTTCTGATTTCTATAGCAGGCCTGCAGAGGTATGTTGACGTCTCACAAGCTGCAGGCCTACAACGGTCTGCGGCTTAGAAAATGGAGATTTATAGAGCAGGGAGCTCGTGGCTTGCTACTCTATCATGAACTTGAACTGTACCGGCATAATTTTGATGCTGACACAGTTCAATGTATCAGTCGTCAGAAATCGAGGGCTCCGGGCAAGAAGTTTGGGGCCAGAGCCCCAGATCTTTGACGCTAACAACGCCTGTGCTGTAGGGCATACTCCACTACTACCTGTATCATATCTTGATGAAAAGATGGAATATATTTCTTGCTGTATTAGAACTTTCTGAGGACTGCAAAGCATGAAATACAGTAGTTATTTAGGCGGACAACTAGTCTGTATTTTCATTCTGTTATGCATTTTATGATCTTATGAATGTTTAATAAAGGACATTGTTTTTAAGATCTCAGAGAGTGCTGCATTGCTGGTGTATGCTGTTTTATCGTCTGCAAGGATTACTATACTCTGACATCAGAAAATGCTAATGATATATTATTATCTTATTTAAATATAAATGCACAAAATACATTTGAAAAGTATTATTCTACCTTTGTATGTTCCAGATTTTTCTTTCCTAACCGGTTACTAAGATTTACCTACTAATGGGTGGTCAAAGGCATTTATAGAGTGTCTGCTTTCTTAGTAATTCACTAATGCCCCTGTCATACTTGCTAATATGTGAATTTGTGTATCTTTATCTTTTGGTGAATTGTCAAGAAAGATAAACCTTGAGAAGACAGGTGCATGAAGAAGAAAAGCAGCCTTTCATGTCATCAGATATAGTAAGGCAGTAAAACTAATAAGCAGAAAGGAAGGTGAAATTGAAACAGATTTAGAAATGACAGTTTAATGAAAGTTTTGCAATGTATTAATCTGACAGAAAACATGTATTGTCAAGCAAGCTAAAATGATTGAGCTATATAACACACAGTGAAAGAAGAGAGGTCAAGCTGAAATTTGCACAGTAAACACCCTAGACATTCGTGTAAACTGGAACATTGCAATATAAATGTACATAACCAGAGAATATGTGTTATTTAACACATAAGTAAAAACAAAACTGAGAGGTGTCACTGGATATTTAAAGATATTCATGATCTCCAACCAGCAAAATTCTTACTTAAAAATACACCAGGATCAAAGACATTAGAAATTTCGAATATGATGAAATGGTTGAGAGATTCAATGTCATCTGGTCCCCTTGGGATACTTTTTGGACACTCCTGAATATCTAAGAGCCTTGTTTGCTGGGTCATTCATTTTCCCTTGCTCTTCATTCCCCAATGCCTATACTTGCCCTTCCCCTTCTTGTCTGTTGTCATTCTTGTACATCTTCACTCCCTTTCAGATTATAAGTAATTTGAACTTTGTCGTAAGTTACTGCACATCTATTATATATTCAGTTTAATCCATTTTCATTGTAATTTGATAGTTTATCAGTCTTTTTATTTTGTCTGTCTTTCAAGTCTATATTTTATGAAGCATAAAAAATCTTTTAATACAAATTACAATTAAAAAATGTCATCATTTAAAAACTGATCAATAAAGACACAAAGAGCTTGTCTGATTTAGAGTTGTTTCATACCCACATTTCTATTAGTGTATAAATGAGAGAGGAACCAAATTGATTTGAAGCAAATTAAATTGATGTCAAATTTTATAAAATTCCCGCTGAATTCAAACAATTTGCGATTTGATTTGTGTGAATCACCAAAAATGCTTTCCGTCTTTTTACGCATTGCAGAAGGTTTCATCAGTCACAGAAGGTTGAAATGACATATGGAGCGACCAAGTGGGAATCCCATAATCAGGAGGGACTATTATAGCCTGTTTAGGCAGGATTTGCTGCAGCTATTTTAAAGTTATGTTAGAATAGTGAGCTTACAGTGGCGACTAAAAGTTTTGCATTTTTTTTTAAAGTGTGCTTACTTTTGTCTAGTTGTTGTGATGCCATTTTCCTGGTGATTTTAGTAAACCGGAAGCAAATCGTTGCCAGCTATAATGACAAAAATTGTGGTTGACATTGTTTTATCCCTTTATGTTAGTTTTCAACATTTGCTGGGCCAAATGTTTTGCATATTTTGTCACGGGTAGTCGAATTTTGCCTAAAATGTTATTTTTTTGTTCACGTGTGTGTTTTCAGGTTAAAACATAGCAAAGACAAAGCCACATTTATCACCAGATGTCAAGAAGCTTATTATTCTGAGAGTGAAGTCAGGCAAAAGCCAAAAAGAGGTAGCTCTGGAATTCAACTGTTCTCAGAGTCAAGTTTCACATATATTAAAAAAAAGAAAAAGAAGGTTATGGAACAGCTGACTAACCTATAAGTGGATGACCACGGAAAACTTCCTCCAGAGTTGATCACATTATTAAGAAAATGTCAGTATCTGATGTTCATAAAAGTACTGTACAGATTTCGCATGAAATGAACAAAGAATATGGAGTCAAAGTGAGTTGCCAAACTGTGGTGCGATGGCTAAGAGCAGTAGGGTTGAATGCACAAGTTCCAGTCAAGAAGCCTTTCTTCTCTGTGAAGAAATGGAAGGTCCGACTTGGGTTTGCCAAAGAACACAGCCAATGGAAAGAGACAGATTGGTCTAAGGTTGTTCTAAAGTTTTGTAGTCGGATGAATCCAAGTTCAATCTGTGTGGTAGTGATGGTAAGAACTATATATACCGCCCAATTTGAAAACATAATGATGTAAGGTACCAAACACCTACAGTGAAACATGGTGGTGGCAATGTCATAGTTTGGGGCTGCTTTTCTGCATTTGCCATTGGCCCTCTGCATAGAGTTGATGGAAATATGAATTCTACCATATACAAGGATATACTGGAGAATGTAATGCTGCCACATGGTAAAACCAAAGTAGGCAGGGGATGGAAATTCCAGCAAGACAATGATCCTAAGCACACATCCAATTTAGTAAAAAATTAGTTTGCAAAGAAAAATGTTCGCCTATTGCAATGACCAAACCAATCACCATATAGAGCACCTTTGAGATGAGTTAGGGCGACGAGTTGTGGCCCGTACCCATAGCAATTAAGATGAATTGTTTGCAGATTTGTAAATGGAATGGAACAAGATCCCTCAAGATGTCTTGAATCCCCTAGCTGTGTCAATGCCCCATTGGTGTGATGCAGTAATTAAAGCAAGAGGTTATGCTACAAAATACTAAGTTATAGCATTGTAAACAATGAATTACTCTCTATGTTGTGATCAATAAATAGTATATGCAAAACTTTTGGTAGTCAGTTTTCTGTAAATAAATGACCATACCTACTGTAGCATCCCTGGCGGCGTGCTGGCATGGCTTACCATCTCCCACCATGCAAGACCGCCAACTTACTTATCAGTCCTGGCTGCACACTTTACTCCATTACGTGCTGTGTGCATGTCTCTTGTCTGATTGCTTAGGGTGGCGGCGCTGTTACTTCCTGATTCTTAAAGTTACAGTGTGCGCAGTCCTAATGCATCCCCATCCTATTGCTGTGAGTCACTGGATACTTAAACCCCCTCCACCCAGTAGGAGGTGCCTGAGCAACGCTTTCTTTCAGTGTGTTCTGTGCAACTGAGTTGCCAGGTCCTGTCCTGTATCTTGTCTGTTTCCACCTCTCTGGGGGCTGAGTACCCAGGCCCGTTACCTGTATCTGTGACTTCTAGTCTGTTTCCGCATCCCCGGGGGCTGAGTACCCAGGCTCGTTCCTTTATCTTGTTCCAGGATCAGTTCCTGTCTGAACTGTGTCCTTGCCCATTACCTGTTTGTCTCTATGTCCGATTCTTCCCTTTTCCTGCAGTGTCTGAACCTGCACCTAACTCCAACTCGTTGTCTCTGTACTTCTGTTTCTGAGTTTTGTGTCCACTCGCTACTTCATTGCAAGTACCTTGTGTGTATCTGTTTCTGCTTGTCCCGTTTCCCTGCCTCCGTTTCTACCTCCTGTGCTCTACCTATCTATCTGTGTTTCCCAGTCTGTTCCATGTGAACAGAGCCCTGTCCTGTCTGCCTGCACCTGCGGTTCCGCTCTGCTCCGATTGTTCTCTGTGCCTGCGGTTCCGCTCTGCTCTGCTTGTCCTCCATGCCTGCGGTTCTGCTCTGCTCTGCTTGTCCTCCACGCCTGTGGCTCTGCTCTGCTTGTCCACCGCACTAGCGGCTCAGTTCCTGTATCCCAGTCTGTACTGGTCCCTATCCAGCCTGCTTTCCTACCTGCCAGTATCGGCCTGTCTGTATACCTGCCGTGCTTGCCAGTACCCGCCTGTCTGCATACCTGCTGTGCCTGCCATTACCCACCTGTCTACATACCAGCCGTGCCTGCCAGTACCCACCTGTCTGCATACCAGCCATGCCTGCCAGTACCCACCTGTTTGCATACCAGCCTAACCTGCCCGTTCCTGCATTCCCCGGTGTGGGTCAACAGCTGTGATCGGGGTGTGACCTGGAGTAGCACCTGGGCCACCTCCCACGTCCATCCTCGGACCACGGAGTCGATTAAGCCTCCGTGTGTTCGTGGTCGGATCTGGGGAGGCCCCTAGTCACGCCCCTCCAGGAACTCCTCCATTAGTGGCCCAGTGGGACCACTAACCACGCTCAGGCCAGTCAGTCTGGTTTTGGTTAAAATTAAGATGTTGCATAATGATATCTTCATGCACTTTCAATTCATCACCAGGGAAATGGCATCATGACAACCAGACAGAAGTAATCACACATTAAGAAAAATGCAAAACTTTTGGTTGCTACTGATTGTCAGAGCTCTCAGCTCAGCAACGGAGATAGGCAGAGAAAGCCCTAAAACATTGGACAAATACAGACAGTAATGTGTTGTATAACTACAGTACTGAAGAAGATAAGTGTAGTTGTGTGCGGAAAAGATAAAGATTCAATTGATAGGGGGAGAAAGATAAGACTGGTGACAGCAGCCGTGCCAGACCAGTGTGATTGGTCATTGATATGGTGAAGATGGCAGCTGTCCTGCTGAATTACAATGGAATTTTATTTTTCTTCATTCTTAATGCACTAAAAATGAAAAACAAGAGAGAACAACATTTTTATAGAAAAAAAAGTCTGAGATTGGTTTCACATTGCATTTCTTGTGCAATTAATTTTATGAAGGGGCGAATAATTGTTTTTTAAAAATACAAAAGTAATATTTTTTTGCATCTTTATTACTAGTAAAATTGTACATCTGTATGCACCAAACCAATACAGCACGCTGCTGCAGGTGCTGACTTTTTAGCCATTTACCTACTGAGCAGTACTTATTTTATAGTTTTGGGAAGGGGGTTGAGTATTGTACAAAGTGTATGGTAAAATAAAAAAGTGGCAATGGATGGGTTATTGTAAAAGAAAAAAAAAACATACCATGACTAAGAATGTGGAAGCTGCTAGCCACAATAGAAGTACCACCACCTCTGGCACCAGCTATCTGTTTATCATTTTGGCTAGGATAGTGGTGATGTATGATGAGCGGAGGGCATGCTGTTAATCTAATTTTTTTTTCTTCTAAACTTAATGTATGCAGATTACAGCAAACCAATCAGGGCACAGGAACTATCCACAAAAACCAGAAACAAGCCATTGGCTGCTGAAGTCACATGTCCCTCTCCATATAAAGAGTGGACATATTGTTTTAGCGCCATTTAGTCAGTATAATAGCCCAGATAGACTGCTCCTGATGCTGGTCTTGGATACTGAGAGATTTTAAATAGTTAGCTAGGGGGTGGCTTCTAAGTCAGATAGTTTACATAGACAGGATACTGTCTTGCTGGGAAATTGACCTTTCAGCAGATCAATCATTTTTGCTATTAGTAAGGTCCAAACAGAGACAGCAGGGCACATTTCAGCTTAGAACTCTGTTGTGCACTGCTTATATTGTGCTTCATGCACGAGTACACCTTTGAAACTCCATTTTTTTCTCTTCCTACCATCCTACATTAAGCAAGCCACATCTGACTTTATAATTCTTTAACGCTGAAATTCAGCTGTATCCAGGGCTCCATAGAAAAAAATAAATTTTTTTCTGTTACTACCATGATACATACAACAGGTCACATCTCAGCTTGAAATTTTTAGGCGCGCATATTCTACTGTATACAGGTGTCGTCCACAGTAAAAAATCAAATTTCTTCTGTTACTAATGTAATACGGCAGGACACATCTCAGCTTGTAATTTTTTGGTGCATATATTCTACTGTATCCAGGTCTCAGCCACTGTAAAAAATCGAATTTCTTCTGTTACTAACGTGATACAGCAGGCTGCATCTCAGCTTGAAATTTTATATTCTACTGTGTACAGACCTCATCCACAGTAAAAAATCAAATTTCTTCTGTTACTAACATGATACAGCAGGCCACATCTCAGCTTGAAATGTTTTGGTGCATATATTATACTGTATCCAGGCCTCATTCATAGTAAAAAAAATCTAATTTCTTCTGGTAATAATGTGATACAGCAGGCCACATCACAGCTTGAAATTTTTGGGCTCATCTATTCTATTGTATACGGGCCTCATCCACAGTAAAGAATCTTATTTCTTCTGATACTAATGTGATACAGCAGGCCACATCTCAGCTTGACTTTTTTAGGCGCCCATATTCTACTAAATACAGGCCTCATCAACAGTAAAAAATCTAATTTCTTCTGTTACTAATGTGTCACCCCAGGCCTGGATGCCACAAATAATAAAGGCTGTGTCTGAGAGCAGGAGGGAGGTTCCATGGTTAGGGACAATTAGCATACAGCACCTCCTGTCCCAGGCCAGTAAGGGGAGCTGGCTGCCCCTATAAAAGCTGGAACTGGGGGCAGGGTTAGAGAGAACTGGACGACCTAGCTCAGGAGTGAGACTAGTCCCAGAGAAGGAGGGACAGTTCAGCTGTAGCTGAGGAGGTCGTGAGGCAGTGGAGAAGCCACGAGCCAGGGACGTACGGCGCGGAGAGCCTGTCTTCGCAGCTAGAGAACCATCTAACCGGACATTGGGGTACGAGGCTGTAAAGACTCTAAGTCCAGCAGCAGAGAACCAATCCGCGAGGGATTTCATGTCCTTTGGCCTAAAAAGCCTGGAGTCTCCGCCACAGCAGAAGGGACCAGCAAAGCCAAGAGAGGCCAGAGGTAAAAGGAGCCCAAGTTGCAAGCCATACGGGTGAGAATACACGGCACGCTCAGGGACGTGGGCTATTTTACCACTAAAAGTGGGATAGTCAGAAAGAGCATAAAGAGCACGGTAGGCCTACACCCTCACCCTGACCAGAGGGGCTTCCCGAGTGTTCTCAGACATCCAGGTCCCTTCTAGCCGGAACTGTTGTTGGGTCATTACCATCTGTTATAATAAAGACCCTGAACTGTTTAAGCAGACTCTGCATTCTGACCATCGCGGCCGGAACTATCACCCCCAACATCCACCTACACTGCCCTGGGGCTACACTCCTCCCGTGGGGAGTTATCCTATCCCTGTGCTGCACACCAATACCAGGCCCAGCGGTCTGCCCTGCAGCGGCGGTTACCCCTGACCGCAATCCACGGGTGCCGTAGTCGGACATTTAAAGCACTGATTGATAGACCGCCATTTGGTCTGACCACCCTGAGCCACGGGACCGGGTTGCCACCACTACTACCCCCAGCAATGTACAGAGGCCCGGTCTCGAGTGCCCCGTGGCCCAGGGGGCGAGTCAGCTTTGGCGTAGTCGGCAGGATTGTGACCAACCCGCCAGAAACGGGTATTGCGTGCCTGAAAAGACTTTATACTTACCTGAGCAAAGTTTCCCGCCATTCGGGGCCGTTTCCCGCCAAAAGGAGCCATCTTCGGGACGCCGCGCGGGAAGAAGAGGGGTGTGGACACCAAAACTGCGCGAGACCTGAAGCCCCGCCCTACGTCTGGACGCTGCGCAAGGCCCTGGAAGGAGAGAGAGCGACGCTGACTTCACCAGGACGCAACTCATTGTCCTCGCCCAGAGCAGCGCTAGCGGAACCGCGGCCTATGGAAGAGGATCAACAGAAGGTAGGCCACGGTTAACTAGGGGGGAGGAAGATGTCAGAAGCGGATGGGCCCACTACCACCAGCGTGGCTGCAGCAGCGGTGATGCCGTTTTCCATGCCCTATATCCCCGGAGCGGCCTGGCTGCCCTAGTACTCAGGGGAATCCCATACATTAAGTGACTTTAAAGAAAGACTGAACAGTTTATTTAAAGTCTATCCCCTAATGGAAGAACAGAAAATCAGCATACTGACCGGGCAGTTAACTGGTGTGGCCCAGCGGGAGGTAAAATCATGGCCAGCTGAGGAGAAAAGGACTGTAAAGGACTTTTTGGCCTGGCTGCGGGGTACCTTTGACACCCGCACCTCAGCTTAAATTAAAATGCTGTTCTACGGATGTAAGCAGCGGATACAGGACAGCATCAGAGATTATGCCCTAAATTTACAGGAAGCCCTGGGAGCAATCAAACAAGCTGACCCTGGCAGCATGCAGGATACAGATAAACTATTGACTGACCAGTTCATAGAAGGTCTGCTGTCCAGCGCCCACAGAACCCAGCTGCACCTCATGGCCCTACAGAACTCCGATTTGACTTTCGCACAGTTTAAAGAGAGGGTGCTCCGAGAACCCACACCAGGTGGTGCTGTAGCTTCCCGGCGTCCTGCCATTACGTACCACCAGGAGGCGACTCCCTACCCTGCAGACCTTGTGGGGGCTGATGCGCAGGCCCTAAACCCATCCCCACCTGCAAATCTGCACCATCAGGTCCAAGAACTGACAAAGAGTGTTGCTGCATTGACCAGGACCGTACAGTCGTTACAGATGGACCCGTCAGGACCAATCAAGCTGGCTTCCAGTCCGGAGGATGTCCCGTGGCATCAACGGAGGAGGATCCCGTCGTTCAGAGGGAGGCCCACGGACCATTACACTGAGGGTGGACAGCCGATTTGCCGCCGTTGCAGCCAGCCGGGACACATAGCCAGGTACTGTACTTTAAACGGGTCCGACCTGGGGCAGAGGGCCAACCCCCAGGCATAAGGTCATCAGGCCTGTCTAATTGGGACGATAAGTACGTGGGGGGGCGCCCAGTTTTACCCGTAGTGCTGGACGGTATCCCCCTGAGTGCACTGCTGGACACCGGGTCCCAAGTGACTACCATCCCCTATGTACTTTTCAAGTGGTACTGGAGTGACACTGATATAACACGCTATCCAGACAGTGACTTGGACATCATCGCCAGCAATGGCTTGCCCGTGCCCCAGGTGGGGTTCAGAGAGATGACCATTAAGATTGGTAAAGTTGAACTGCCGGCACAGGGAGTGATTATTGTGGACTTTGACCGTCGAGAAAGTCACCCTAAAATAACCTTGGGTACTAACATGATTGAAAATTGTCTTTCAGAGATAATTGTAATTTTGCAGCAGGTGGCGATGAATGCTAGTTCCAGCCAACAGAGAGTCCTCCAGAAAGAGATACGAGCTCTGATGAGACGGCAACAGGTAGAACTGTCTTATGGTGAGATCGGTAGCGTGAGGATGAGTGACCCGTTCCCCATTTCCATGCCTCCCAAAAGTGAAATGATGATCTGGTGTCGGACTGCAATCGGGTTAAGAGGAAGAGACTACCAAGCCATAGTAGAACCCGTGTACTTAGACAGCAGGCCCACGATTTTGACAGCTCGGGGGGGTGGTTGATGTCCGCCATGGAAGGGTGCCCGTCCGGATCTTAAACATTGGGGAAAGGGAAGTACACTTGCCCCGGTATGCTACACTAGCCAAATTGTTTGCTGTCGAACACAATGCTCTCTGGGTCGTGGAGCCCTTGCCTCCATCACCCCCGGTGGAGGATAATGGCTCCCAGAAACACAAGGAGGACTGGTGCCAGAAACTCCATGTGGGTGGTGACTCCACTCCCTTGCACCAAAAACAAGGAGTCTACCGGGTGGTTCAGAAGTATGAGAGAATCTTTAGTAAGCACCCGCTGGACTTCGGCAGAGTGAAAGGGGTAGAACACCACATCCCCATGGGGAGCCACCCACCAATAAAAGAAAGATACAGACCTGCACCCCCGCACACTATCAGAACGCAAAGGGCATGCTGAGAGAAATGAAAGAAGCCGGGGTCATTAGAGACAGTTGTAGCCCCTGGGCAGCCCCCTTGGTTCTGGTAAAAAAGAAAGACGGTACTATGACAATGTGCGTGGACTATAGACAAGTCAATCGTATCACCCATAAAGATGCATACCCGTTGACTAGAATAGAGGAGTCTTTGGCCGCACTAAAATCAGCTAATTTCTTCTCTACTTTGGACCTTACTAGCGGGTACTGGCAGGTTCCTGTGGCAGAGGCTGACAAGGAGAAGACCGCCTTCACCACCCCGATGGGATTAAGTGAATTCAATTGTATGCCATTCGGGCTCTGCAACGCACCCGGGACCTTCCAGAGGCTGATGGAATGCTGTATAGGGGACCGAAACTTTGAGACGGTCCTACTTTACCTGTACGATGTGATTGTATATTCAAAGACCTATGAGGACCATCTGAAACACCTGGCAGAGGTGTTCGAAGCCCTGGCAGGCTTTGGCCTGAAGATGAAGCCCTCAAAGTGTCACCTGTTGAAACCGAAGGTACAGTACCTAGGACACGTGGTGAGTGCTGAGGGAGTAGCCTCCGACCCCGACAAGGTTACAGCCATCAAGAGCTGGCCAAGCCCCTCTAACATCAAAGAAGTGAGGCAATTCCTCGGGTTGGTAGGCTACTACCGAAGGTTCATCCCCGGGTTCACTAAGATGGCAGCTCCAATGCAGGACCTCCTGATAGGTCAGTCTAAATCCAGAAGTCACAAGCCACCCTTCAAGTGGGATAAGTTGGAAGAGGATTCCTTCCGCCAACTGAAGATGGCCCTCACGGGGGATCAAATTCTGGCCTACCCTGATTATGGCCAGCCTTTTATCCTCCACACCGATGCCAGTAATATGGGGCTAGGAGCAGTACTGTCCTAAAACTAACAGGGCAGGGAACGAATGATAGCGTATGCCAGCCGGAAGCTGAGGCCCAGTGAAAGAAACCCGGAGAATTACAGCTCCTTCAAGCTAGAATTCTTGGCAGTGGTGTGGGTCGTCACAGAATGGTTTAAACATTACCTGGCCCCCGCAAAGTTCACTGTGTACACGGACAACAACCCATTGACACACATGGATAATGCAAGACTTGGTGCCCTAGAACAGCGGTGATTGGCCCGGCTATCAAATTATGACTTCACAATCAAATACCGGGCGGGCAGAACCAACGACAATGCGGATGCCCTATCAAGAATGCCCCACCTACCTGAAGTAGAAGAAGACTCAGAAGATCTGGAGGAAGTAGAGCTCCCTGCGTTCCACTGGTATGGGGCCACTCAGTATTCTCACCGAGTAAGAGACAAAGACCTAACCACCGTCATGTTCAACCCCTTACCCCACCACGGCTGGGCTGAAATGCAAGATAGTGACCCTGCAATTCGCCTGGTGAAAGGCATGTTAACCCAGGCAGACGCTAGCCCTGGCCCGGACGCTCCAGAGGAAGCCAAGCAGTTATGGAAGGAGAAAAGCAGGCTATTCCTCTACAAAGGTAAGCTGTGCAGAAGGCTTGTCAACCACCGGACGCACGAGCTGACCTGGCAAGTAGTAGTCCCAAGACTAGATGCAGCAATGGTCCTGGAGGCCTACCATGACAGAGCGGGACACTTTGGGTGGAAGAAGCTGGAGTTCCTACTGAGAGAGCGGTTCTTCTGGATCGGTATGAGAGGGGCCATAGAGAAGTGGTGCAGGGACTGCGGCCCATGTAACCTCAGAAGGAAGGACCGTACCAGCCAGAAGACACCCTTGAGGCCCATCGTCACCAGGCAGCCTCTTGAGCTGGTAGCTCTGGATCATGTGAAATTGGCTCCAAGCCGGTCTGGCTACATCTATGCCCTGACAATAGTGGATCACTATTCCCGCTTCCTGGTGGTGGTCCCAGTTAAAGACTTGACAGCCCAAACGGCGGCCAGAGCCTTCCAGCAGGACTTCTGCCGCCCACACGGGTATCCGGAACAGGTACTAACAGACCAAGGTCCAGCGTTCGAGGCTGAAGTCTTCCAGGAGTTCTGCAACCTCTACGGCTGTAAGAAGATTCAGACGACGCCTTACCACCCACAAACCAGCGGGATGTGTGAGAAAATGAATCAGATAGTCATTGATCTCCTCAAGACGTTGCCCCTGGAAGAAAGCAGCCTGTGGCCGGAAAAACTGCCGGACCTGATAGACTTATACAATCATATCCCGGTGAATGCTACCAACTGCACCTCGGCTTACCTGATGCGAGCAAGACCAGGTAAGCTGCCTATGGACCTGGAGATGGGAGTCCTGACACCCGAGGACACCTCTCCAGATGTGGACTGGGATACAGAACGGCGGCTACAGTACAAAAAGGTACAGGAGAGCGTGGAGAGGAGCCTGGCTCAGGCAAGAGAAAAGCAAGAGAGGCTCTTCAACCAACACGCCCCTGCTCGTCCCCTGGAATCTGGCGAGCAGGTCCTGAAGCGGAAGAGAAGGCTTCACAAGCTAGATGACCAGTGGGAGAGAGACCCGTACACAGTACTGCCGTCCAACCGCGACAACTCGAAGGTCTGTGTAATAAGCAAGGATGGAGGAGAGACCACGAACACTGTCTCCAGAGACCACCTAAAACGGTGCCCCGAGCAACTACAGAGTGCAAGTGAAGATCAAGATGACCTTGAGCCCTCAGTGGACAAGGATGAAACGGTCAGCACCATTCTCGGAGAGTTTCCCCGGTCCTGGACTCGGATAAACGACGCAATAGTGGTACCCGTCCTACACTTCCTTCATGCAACCCAGCAAGAACCTACAGGAGAGCAGGAAGAATCAGAAGACCAAGCAGCCCCAGAGGCAGAAAAACCCATGTCAGAAGCCCAGGAGAGTCAACCCTCTGTTGACAGTGAGCCTGCCATGCCTTCGGTAAGCCAAAGGACGCGCAGACAGCTGCCTGCATTGCCTGTAAACCCAGCTAGTAGCTGTACCCTAAATGATAGTGGGGAAAGCCAGGTTAGATCACCACCAGACAGTGGGTTACGCAGGTCAACCCGGAGCACTAGGGGGCAGATACCCGCTCGCTGGAAAATAGAGGGTGTGTAAAGAACTGTAAATAACACTTATAAGTAGTTGTCAAATGTTGAAATGTTTAAACAGTTAATTGTATGACCAGTAATTATGTCTTTTCAGTTTCCTTCAGTTGACTATATGGACTAACAGGTTATGAACTTTGAGTAACCGGGACTTTCTTGTAAAATATGTTCGGAGCTTAACCAAAGGAATGAATAAAGACTGTCAAGGACTCGGGGCAAGGACAGACCCCCACCTGGTTAAAGCTCCCCTTGTGTTGGTGATATGGACACCCGGTCACAGACCACACTGTGACCCTAAGAACTCAATATGTGATGTTGTTTGCTATTTCCTTCCCTGTAGTGTTTTCATGGTCATGTATAAATACCCTGTTTGTTTTTGGCCAAAAAGGCTTAGTTCCGGAGTACTAAACTTTTACTAGGGGGGAATGTGTCACCCCAGGCCTGGATGCCATAAATAATAAAGGCTGTGTCTGAGAGCAGGAGGGAGGTTCCCTGGTTAGGGACAATTAGCATACAGCACCTCCTGTCCCAGGCCAGTAGGGGGAGCTGGCTGCTCCTATAAAAGCTGGAACTGGGGGCAGGGTTAGAGAGAACTGGACGACCTAGCTCAGTAGTGAGACTAGTCCCAGAGAAGGAGGGACAGTTCAGCTGTAGCTGAGGAGCTCGTGAGGCAGTGGAGAAGCCACGAGCCAGGGATGTATGGCGCGGAGAGCATGTCCTGGCAGCTAGAGAACCATCTAACCGGACATTGGGGTTCAAGGCTGTAAAGACTCTAAGTCCAGCAGCAGAGAACCAATCTGCGAGGGATTTCATGTCCTTTGGCATAAAAAGCCCGGAGGCTCCGCTACAACAGAAGGGACCAGCAAAGCCAAGAGAGGCCAGAGGTAAAAGGAGCCCAAGTTGCAAGCCATACGGGTGAGAATACACGGCACGCTCAGGGACGTGGGCTATTTTACCACTAAAAGGGGGATAGTCAGAAAGAGCATTGAGAGCACGGTAGGCCTACACCCTCACCCTGACCAGAGGGGCTTCCCAAGTGTTCTCAGACATCCAGGCCCCTTCTAGCCAGAACTGTTGTTGGGTCATTACCATCTGTTATAATAAAGACCCTGAACTGTTTAAGCGGACTCTGCATTCTGACCATCGCGGCCGGAACTATCACCCCCAACATCCACCTACACTGCCCTGGGGCTACACTCCTCCCGTGGGGAGTTATCCTATCCCTGTGCTGCACACCAATACCAGCCCCAGCGGTCTGCCCTGCAGTGGCGGTTACCCCTGACCGCAATCCACGGGTGGCATAGTCGGACATTTAAAGCACTGATTGATAGACCGCCATTTGGTCTGACCACCCTGAGCCACGGGACCGGGTTGCCACCACTACTACCCCCAGCAACGTACAGAGGCCCGGTCTCGAGTGCCCCGTGGCCCAGGGGGCGAGTCACTAACATGATACAGCAGGCCACATCTCTGCTTGACATTTTTAGGCGCACATATTCTACTAAATACAGGCCTCATCAACAGTAAAAAATCGAATTTCTTCTGTTACTATCATGATACAGCAGGCCACATCTCAGCTTGCAATTTTTTGGCGCATATATTTTACTGTATCCTGGTCTCATCCATTGTAAAAAATGGAATTTCTTCTGTTACTAACATGATACAGCAGTTCACATCTCAGCTTGAATTTTTTTGGCGGATGTATTCTACTGTATTCAGGCCTCGACCACAGTAAAAAATCAAATTTCTTCTGGTAATAATGTGATACAGCAGGCCACATCTCAGCTTGAAATTTTTGGGCTCATCTCTTCTATTGTATACAGGCCTCATCCACAGTAAAAAATCTAATTTCTTTTGTTACTAATGTGATACAGCAGGCCACATCTCATCTTGAAATTTTTTAGCGCATATATTCTATTGTATACAGGCCTCGTCCACAGTAAAGAATCTTATTTCTTCTGTTACTAATGTGATACAGCAGGCCACATCTCAGCTTGCAATTGTTTGGCACATATATTCTACTGTGTCCAGGCCTCATCCACAGTAAAAAAAATCTAATTTCTTCTGTAACTAACGTGATACAGCAGGCCACATCTCAGCTTGAAATTTTTTGGTGCTTATCTTCTACTGTATTCAGGCCTCAACCACAGTAAAAAATCGAATTTCTTCTTTTACTAATGTGATGCAGCAGGCCACATTTCAGCTTGAAAAATTTTGGCGCATATATTCTAGTGGATATAAGCCTCGACCACACTAAAAAAATCTATTTTTTTCTGCTACTAACATGATACAACAGGCCACATCTAAGCATGACATTTTTGTCACATATATTCTGCTGTATACAGGCTTCGTCCACAGTAAAAAAAATCAAATTTCTTCTGTAACTAATGTGATACAGCAGGCCATAACTCAGCTTGAAATTTTTGGCGTATATATTCTAGTGTATACAGGCCTCGTCCACAGTAAAAATCTAATTTCTTCTGTTACTAACGTGATACAGCAGGCCACATCTCAGCTTGACATTTTTAAGCGCACATATTCTAGTGTGTTCAGGCCTCATCCACAATAAAAAATCTAATTTCTTCTTTTACTAATGTGATTCAGCAGGCCATATTTCAGCTTGAAAAATTTTGGCTCATATATTCTACTGGATATAAGCCTCGACCACACAAAAAAAATCTTTTTTTTTCTGCTACTAACATGATACAACAGGCCACATCTAAGCATGACATTTTTGTCACATATATTCTGCTGTATACAGGCTTCGTCCACAGTAAAAAAATCAAATTTCTTCTGTAACTAACGTGATACAGCAGGCCATATCTCAGCTTGAAATTTTTTGGCGTATATATTCTAGTGTATACAGGCCTCGTCCACAGTAAAAAATCTATTTTTTTCTGTTACTAACGTGATACAGCAGGCCACATCTCAGCTTGACATTTTTAAGCGCACATTTTCTAGTGTGTCAAGGCCTCATCCACAGTAAAAAAATCTAATTTCTTCTGTTAGCAACGTGATACGGCAGGCCACATCTCAGCTTGAAATTTTTTGGTGCATATATTCTACTGTATACAGGCCTCGTCCACAGTAAAAATCTAATTTCTTCTGTTACTAACATGATACAGCAGGCCACATCTAAGCATGAAATTTTTTGTCACATATATTCTGCTGTATACAGGCTTCGTCTACAGTAAAAAATCTAATTTCTTCTGTAACCAATGTGATACAGCAGGCGATATCTCAGCTTGAAATTTCTAGGTGCATATATTCTACTGTATATAGGCCTCATCCACAATAAAAAATCGAACTTCTTCTGTTACTAACATGAAAAAGCAGGCCACATCTCAGCTTGAAATTTTTTGGCACTGAGATTCTGCTGTATCCAGGGCTCCACAGTTCAAAATCAATTTTTTTGTTGATAATAGTATGATCCAACCACACTATCTGAGCAACATGAGTGGTAAAAAACAAGGTCATAGGGGAAGGGGGAATAGGCTTGGTGTTCAAGGTGTATGGGGTACGTGGTAATGCTAGTGAAAGCTCTAGTGAACCAACGTCTTATACAAAGACAACTGATAATTTCTGTTACTGTATGGGCTACTCCATTCCCTTTCTTTAGCAGCCGCAGGTCGCCTTGTAAATGAGGGCCAGAAAAAGTATGTGCTCCAGTGGATGGCAAGCACTGCATCAAGTGACCTCTCCTTCTCTTCCTCCACCTCAACTTCAAACACAGTACAGTCCTCATGGGTAGCATCGCAATTACCCTTGTTTACCCTCCACGCCTCAACTCTCCAACCACCAAACTGACTTTAGGGAACCACAGATGGGAGAGTTTGCACAGCTGTTCACACATTCTATGCCATGGACATCAGAGGTCTGCTCCAAACATTCACAGACTCACGAGGAGGAAAGCATAAGCACCAATGTACAAATTTTTTTTATGTTGGATCCAGGGCAGGATGAAGTAAAGTCTGAGCAGAATCCTGACCCTCATCACCAGATGTTAACCACCATGGGGGGAGTTGATCCTGATGAGACTCAGATACCTAAGGCGCATGCAGACTGTACTGTGCTGTCAGGGCAGGAAGAGGAGGAGGGTGACTTTCAGGGTGAGGAATGGGAGAACAGAGAGGATGATGATGAGGTTGTAGATAGTGTTGAGCCACCCCCGTAGTGTTCGAATTCGGTTCGGTTCGTCGAACACCCTTGTGTTCGCCGAACTGTTCGTCGAACACCTTCGAACACCGTTAAAACCAATGGCAGGCAAACAAAAACTCATAGAAACACATAGAAAACACTTTCAAAGGTGTCCATGCCCTTCTAAAATCCAAAAAGTGAGAAGCCGACACAGCCAGTCCGTTCCTGCCAGTGCCACCTCAGCGTCGCTGGGTTTGTGCCAGAGCCGCGGTGGACCCTGACGGCCAGCCCCCCTCTCCCAATACTGGAGCCTGTCCGCTGGTGGGTCGAGCGAGCCCCCTGTGGTGGAGGCAGGTCTAAGCTTTTTAATTTAAATTGTCTCTCTAATTTGAATGAATACACTTTAAATCCTTTTACAAGGATCTATTGGAGGGCAAGTCTCATGCCATCAGTCGTGTAATTCCAGCTCCAGCAGTGTCCACTAAAGCTGCTGCAGTTAAAAAGCTTTTATAAGGATCGAGCTCGGCGGTCCACCGCAAGGCGTCCTACCGCCAGTCCCAGCCCATGTGCCTTGGGGTGCCTCCTCATGCTTTTCACTGAGTATCCCGGGGTCCCGAAGCATTAACTTTGAAAAAATTAAGTGTCCAAACAACAGGTGGTGTAGCTTGCTTAACAGCCGGGATAATCCGCTGACTAGCAGACACTGCTACTAGACACAACGTATTTCCTGGGCTAGATGCAGTTAAAAATTTGTAATTAGATACTCTCGTTGGATGCTAAGAAAGCATTCCATAGAGTCTCCTGGCACGCCATATATTATTCTCTTAAAAAGCTTGGGGTAGGGGTCTAGGGGACCCTTTTATAGCCAAAATCACGGCCCTGTATCGCAATACGTCACCTGAAGATAAATGGAACTGTAGCACCCCGAGGGCTTGGTTGCTACAGAGGTATTGCACCTCACCCAGAGGTGTGATATCTCACTCTCAGGTAAGGATGGAGTGTGGATTAGGACCCCGACACCTGCATGCATTACACCACATTGCCGTGGGGCAGGGCGACCAATATGCCTCTGAGATGAGCACGACAGTCCCTGTCCCTGGCTGGAGTGGGGGGAGGGAACACTGAGGAAGGGGAACCCTGTAGTGCAGGAGCAGGGAGGAAGCAGTTCCTGGGTGCATTGAGAAGGAAGTATAAAAGGTGGGCACCATCTTAGTTCAGTGCAGAGAAGTCTGAGCAGAAGTGACAGGGAGCAGGGGCTCTGCATGAGCTCTGCTCCGGAGGCGGGCCTAGTAAAAGAGGCCCAGGCCTGGAAGAGGGAGAAGGAAGGAAGAGGAGCGGAGAAGGCTCCAGGAACGAGGAACGAAGGGATCCCAGGGGTGCGGACGGGCGAGTCGCCACCGCACGCCCGAATCCACCTGCGTGGAGGGGTCAGGCCAAAGGGGGAGACCGGTCCCCGAAACTAGTGGAGGCGGGAAATGACCCTCAGCTAGAAACCGGAGGCTGTGACATTTTATGTGGCACAGCCCCTCGCTACACCCGCTAGGAAGGCACCACATAGGGTCAGGGAAACTGGCGCCAAGTTTACCAAGAGGAGGCCCGAGGCAGCCGGACAGAAGCGTTGGTAAGAAAGGCCAGACAAAGGACACACAAAGGGGGTCCTGTGAAGCACTCCAAAGTTATCTGGGAGTTGTCTGAGCCCCTCACCTGTTAAGCACAGTAAGACGTGGGCAGCCGTTACCTGCAGAAGTGGTCTGGATAATAAGAACTGTGAGTAAAGGCCCTGGACTGCATCACTGACTCCGTGTCGTTACTGCTGCTGCCCTGCACCATCACCCCCATCCTCCGCATACATTGCCCTGAGGCTATACTCCTCCCGTGGGGAGTTATGCTATGCTCTGCTACACCCACAACACCAGCCTCAGGGGTCTGCCCTGCAGCGGCGGTTCACTCTGACCGCAATCCACGGGTGGCGTAGTCGGACATTTAAACATCAAAACCTCATAAATAGTTCCGCCACTGGTTTGACCGCCCTGAGCCACGGAACCGGGTCGCCGCCAAGGAGACTACAACCACCAGCATCCACCAAAAAGGGTCCGGCTCCGGGTGTCCCAAGGCCCAGGGGGCGCGTCAGAACATTTTCATCACCTTTCATAACCACGAATGGGACATGGCAGGGAAGTCCTCTGTCCTCTCTCTTATACATCCTAGTGACGGAGCACCTGCTCTCATCAATTCGCCATAACCCCAATATTAGGTGGATTGAGGTGGGATGCACCGAGGACAAGTGCTCTCTATTTGCTGATGATGTCCTAGTATATATCACTCAATCACATATATCCATCCCTGCTGTTATGGCTGAAATAGATCACTTTGTTACATGGTCAAATTTTAAAATCAATGCAGCGAAGTCTGAGGCCCTCGATGTCTCCCTCCCAAAATCCATACAGGATTCCATCCAGTCCAACTTTCCCTTTGCCTGGCCCTCACAGGGTATCAAATACTTAGGAATTCCTATTCATAGAGACCTCTCCCGTCTATGTTATCTTAATTTTGGGCCCTTTATTGAACAACTCCATACAGACCACGGTTGGCAAGTTAGAACTGTAAGATTCACTACGTGAACCACTGGTGTTTTGTGGAAAAGCACGTGTACACTGTGTTCCAAATTATTATGCAAAAAGTGTTTAGGAGTGATAAGGGAAGAATTTGTTTGTTTGTCAGCTAAACTCATTGATGGTGATGTGTGTCAGGGCTCTTTATATCACTGTAAGCAATTGCAGACACCTGTGCTAATTAGTTTGGCAGGTGTGTCCAATGAAAGGCAAGACTACTTAAGAAGGCTGTCCCACATTATTAAGCAGCCTACATTTTCTGCCAAAATGGGAAAGAAAAAGGATGTGTCGGCTGCTGAGAAGCAACAAATTGTGGAGTGCTTAGGTCAAGGCATGACTACAATCAACATTGTGCGATGATCAGGATGAAGTGTCTTGGCAATCAAGAAGTATGTAGCTGATTCACAGTACACACGTGTGCGTGCTGATAAGGGCAAATTGAGGACTCTTTCCTACAGGCAATTACGTCAGGTTAAAAGAGCAGCGGCAAAAAAGCCTTGTCATAGCAGCAGACAAGTTTTTGAAGCTGCTGGTGCCTCCAACGTCCCCCGAACAACAAGATGCAGGGTCCTTCAGAGGTTTGCAGCTGTGCGTACGCCATCCTGTCGACGTCCTCTATCCACTTCACACAAGCAGAAACGGCTCCAGTCGGCCAAACAATACATGAAGACTGATTTCAAAACTGTTTTGTTCACGGATGAGTGCCGTGCAACGCTCGATGGTCCAGATGGATGGAGTGGAAGATGGCTGGTTGATGGACACCCCACGCAAACACGGCTACAGCGCCAACAAGGAGGAGGTGAAGTAATGTTTTGGGCTGGAATCATGGGGAGAGAGATTGTCGGCCCCTTTAGGATCCCTGAAGGGGTAAAGATGAACTCCATAATGTATGTGGAGTTTCTCAAACAGCACTTCCTGCCATGGTTCAAGAAGAAGAACCGTGTATTCCACAGCAAGATCATTTTTATGCATGATAATGCACCGTCTCATGCTGCACATAACACATCTGCATCTCTGGCTGATATGGGCATAAAAGGGGACAAACTTATGGTGTGACCCCCATGCTCCCCTGACCTCTACCCCATTCAGAACCTCTGGAGCATCATCAAAAGGAGTGTCTATGATGGCAGGAGGCAGTTCACATCTAAGCAACAGCTCTGGGAGGGTATTCTGTCCTCATGCAAAACAATTGAAGCAGAAACCATCCAAAACCTGACAAATTCAATGGACGAGAGAGTTCAGAAGCTCCTTTCGAACAAGGGGTCCTATGTGCAAATGTAACATCACCTAGAATAAAGTTTTGAGTTGAAAACTGTTTGATTTCAGTTTCTAATAACCTGCTAATGCTTATAATTTCAAAAATGACCATTTTTTTGGTCTTTATTAAAATGAAAAGGTTGATCCAAGAGTGTGGGGGATCTAAGAGTGTGGCAACCCAGTAGTCAGGATTACTTCGAATTCTGAAAATCTGAGCGTCATGTTGCAGGTAGTGCAGCAAGAAGGCACTTATGTGTCTTGCGCATCTCGGAGCCCCAAAATTATTTTCCGGGCTAGATGCAGCTAAAAATTATTATTATTTTTAAATCTGGTGGAGCTTAGTATAGATGGCCTAATAGAATCAGTACTGCACACTGCTACAAAGTCCAAATTATTTTCCAGCCAAGATACAGATAAACATGATTAGTAATTTTAAATCTGGAGGAGCTTAGTATAGATGGCCTATTAGAATCAGTGCTGCACACTGCTACAAAGCCCAAATTATTTTCCAGCCAAGATACAGATAAACATGATTAGTAATTTGAAAGCTTAAAACGGTTGGTGAGGTGATTTTAACAAATCATCAAGCTTTTACTCTCCCCAGGATGACACAGGGGTAGAAAAAGTCGTTTCGGATCCATGATTTGTTCATCTTTATGAACGTGAGTCTGTCTACATTATCAGTGGAGAGCCGCGTGCGTTTATCTGTCAGCACACTACCAGCAGCGCTGAACACACGTTCAGACAGAACGCTGGCTGCGGGGCATGACAAGATCTCCAAGGTGTAAGTGGCTAGCTCCGGCCATTTATCCTGATTGGAAGCCCAAAAAGAGCAAGGGTCCAGTGACACAGTCATGGCTTCAATGTTTACTTGGAGATACTCCTGTACCATCGTCTCTAGGCGTTGACTATGTGTCAGACTTCTTGTCTCCTGTGGCCTTGCAAAGGATGGGCTAAAAAAGTGGTGAAATGATTCCGCAAAATTGATGTTACCAGCAGATACTGTGTTTCTGTTACGGTTTGAGAGCTGAAAACTCGACGGTCCCACGGTTGGCAAGTTGGAACTGTGAGATTCACTACGTGCACCACTGGTGTTTTGTTGAAAAGCACATGTAAGATTCTGCAACAGTCTCTGCTGATACTCCTGCATGCGTGCATCCCTTTCTATGGCAGGAATAATTTCTGCAAATTTACTTTTGTACAGGGGATTTAACAGTGTGGCAACATAGTAGTCAGGATTATTTCTAATTCTCACAATTCGAGGGTCATGTTGCAGGTAGTGCAGCAAGAAGGCACTCATGTGTCTTGTGCATCCAGGAGCACCAAGTCCCTGTTGTGTTGGTGGCGAGGTAACAATCATGCTTCCTTCCTCTGTCCTCTCCCCCGAACCTCGCACAACAGAAATGTGATCAAGGTCTCCCTCATCTGATGAGTCTTCCATCAGTTCGTCCTCCACTTCTTCCTGGGCTCCTGCACCTTCCTCACTAGTTTGGCTGCTACCATGCGCCCTGGAAAAACCATCTCCCCCACCCTCACATGCCTGCCGCCTTGGTGCTGCCGACCGTCTGGACCTTGCAGATGTTAGCCCTTCCGCATACAACTCCTCCTCCTTTACTGCCTCCACCTCCTCTTGTGCCACCACCTGACTCCGAATTCTGTTTAACATGTGCTCCAGCATGTAAATCACCGGAATAGTCATGCTGATAATGGCATCGTCAGTACTAAACATCTTCGTCGCCATTTCAAAACTGTGCAGAAGGGTGCATAGGTCCCTGATCTGAGACCACTCCTCCAGCGTGATTTGCCCCACCTCTTGATCTCGTTGGCCCAGGCTATACGTCAGAACGTATTGCACCAGGGCTTGTCGGTGCTGCCACAGTCGCTGCAACATGTGCAGAGTTGAATTCCACCGGGTAGGCACATAGCATTTTAGCCGGTGAAGTGGCATCCCCAACGAATTCTGTAGAGATGTAAGTCGCTGAGCTGCGGGATGTGAATGGCGGAATTGAGCACACAGCGACCGTGCCCTCTGCAGAAGGCCAACTAGTCAGGGATAGTGGGCTAAAAATTGCTGGACAACCAGGTTCAACACGTGAGCCATACAAGGCACGTGTGTGACATTGCCCCGGCAAAGGGCCGCACCCAGGTTTGCAGCATTGTCGCACACGGCCTTCCCTGATTTCAGGTCCAGTGGAGACAACCATTCATGAAATTGGTTCTCCAGAGCTGACCACAACTCCTCAGCTGTGTGACTCACATTTCCCAGACATTTCAAAGTAAAAATCGCCTGATGACGTTGAGCCCTACTGCCAGCATAGCAAGGAGGTGTGCAGGATCAGTTCTGCGCAGTTAGAAAGCCTGTGGCATGACCAGACAGGCTTTGGGTGCAGGTGGAGTACCGAGAGGAGGTTGAGGAGGCAGAAGCAGTGGAGGAACTTTGAGATAAAAAGGATTGACGCACAACTCGTGGGGACGGCAAGACTTGGACAGCAGCCCCTTGTCCTGCTGTCACAATAGTCACCCAGTGCCCAGTCAGCGGCATGTAACGCCCCTGTCCATGCCTACTCGTCCAAGTGTCTGTGGTGAAATGCACCCTGTCACACACAGAGTTTCTCAAAGAAGCGGTGATGTTGTGTGCGACATGCTGGTGGAGCGCAGGCACACCTTTCTTTGAGAAGTAGTGCCGACTGGGCATCTGGTACTGGGGCACTGCGACGGACGTAAGGTCTCGAAAATCCTCTGTGTCCACCAGGCGGAAAGGCAGCATTTCTGTAGCCAAGAGCTTGCAGATGGTGAAATTCAACCTCTTAGCTTTCTCATGGCTAGGAGGAAATGGTCTTTTACTTGTCCACATCTGAGGGACCGAGGGCTGGCTATTGTGCTTAGACGGGGTTGATAAGGGTGTCCCTGGCAAACTGCCGGTCTGTGAGGAAGATGCAGGCGGACATGTTAGGTTACCTTGATCCAAAGGTGGTGCTATCGATGTCGGACAGCGCTCAACACCAGCTGGTGTTACCACCTCCAAAGAAAATGATGACCTGCCAATCACGCTGGCTGTTGTGGGTAAAGAGGTGGCAGGTCTGCGTCCCAAAACAGGTGTGACTGCTGTCCCCCCAGTCACAGAGGATGAAGAGGCCGAGGATGCACAAGATATGGCAGACAGTGGTTGGCCCGGCCGGCTAGGCCGCATTGTAGCACAGTGAGCTTCCCACTGCAACTTATGCTTCATGTCCATGTGCCGGTTCATGCATGAAGTACTCAAACTATGTATTTTTTGGCCTCTACTTAGCTTTTGCTGACAAATGTTACAGATAACACGAGTTGGGTCATCTTTATCGATCTGAAAAAATGCCCAGGCTATGCAAGGCTTAGTACCCATGCGACCTGAAGAGCCACCACGACTTGTGGTGAGAGGCAGAGTTGTGTTTGAGGATGCAGTTGTTGACGTGCTTCCAGTACTACGTCTCTGTCCAGGAAGGTGCAACCTGACCTCGTCGTCACTAGCATTCTCCTCCACCTCCTCTGCTGACCTCATCTCTTGGCTGACTGTGGGTTGACAGTAAGTGGGATCTCCAACCTCATCATCATCACCCTGTGCGTTATCACACCCGTCGTCCTCAGAGCCAACCTGTTCCTGCCCTGACAAAAAACTAAAGTTGTCGCTCCAATCAGGTATTTGAGTCTCATCATCGTCTTCCACATTGTCTCCACCAACATGAGTTGCAGTTTGGGAATGAGGGTCTACATTATGGTCAGAACCTTCAGGGTCTGGTCCAGGATCCGACTCATAAACATTCTGGGCATCAGTGCAGATCATTTCCTCATCTGGATTCACAGAAGCGCTGGAGCCGACCTCTGATTCCCAGGCTATAATATGAGTAAACAGCTCTGCAGACTCAACCATCTGTTCTACCTCATACTCAAACAGGCAGCTGGAGATTTGGGAGCTGTGAGGAAGCAAGTGCGATTGGGGTGACACCTTTGAGGACTGGAGTATTTGTGATGTTGAAGTTGATGTGGAGGAGAGCCCACTTAAAGGAGCACTTGATATCTGTTGAAGCACCTGTTGTTTTTGTGCCTCATCTGGAATTTGTAGCGATTGGCGTGGCCTTAAGAAAGGGATCTTATCACATTAACCGCTAAAAGAAGTAGACATTTTAGTTTGGCTGGAAGATGGTCTTTCTTCTGCAGATGTTACTGTTGCTTTAACACCTACCCCACGGACACAACCTTTTTTCCACTTCCCAACACGCCTATTCCCCTTTCCACCACACTGCTAGAAGCCCAAATATTTTTTCAGAGCTAGATGCAGAAAAAAATTATATTCAATTTGCAACCTGATGGAGGTCAGTATAGATGGACTAATAGAACAAGTCCCACACACTGCTAGAAGCCCAAATATTTTTTCAGAGCTAGATGCAGAAAAAAATTATTTTTAATTTGCAACCTGATGGAAGTCAGTATAGATGGACTAATAGACCAAGTCCCACACACTGCTAGAAGCCCAAATATTTTTTCAGAGCTAGATGCAGAAAAAAATTATTTTTAATTTGCAACCTGATGGAGGTCAGTATAGATGGACTAATAGACCAAGTCCCACACACTGCTAGAAGCAAAATATTTTTTCAGAGCTAGATGCAGAAAAAAATTATATTCAAATTGCAACATGATGGAGGTCAGTATAGATGGACTAATAGACCAAGTCCCACACACTGCTAGAAGCCCAAATATTTTTTCAGAGCTCGATACAGAAAAAAATGATATTCAATTTGCAACCTGATGGAGGTCAGTATAGATGGACTAATAGAACAAGTCCCACACACTGCTAGAAGCCCAAATATTTTTTCAGAGCTAGATGCAGAAAAAAATTATATTGAATTTGCAACCTGATGGAGGTCAGTATAGATGGAATAATAGACCATTTCCCACACACTGCTAGAAGCCCAAATATTTTTTCAGAGCTAGATGCAGAAAAAAATTATTTTTAATTTGCAATCTGATGGAGGTCAGTATAGATGGACTAATAGACCAAGTCCCACACACTGCTAGAAGCCCAAATATTTTTTCAGACCTAGATGCAGAAAAAAATTATATTCAATTTGCAACCTGATGGAGGTCAGTACAGATGGACTAATAGAACAAGTCCCACACACTGCTAGAAGCCCAAATATTTTTTCAGAGCTAGATGCAGATAAAAATTATTTTTAATTTGCAACCTGATGGAGGTCAGTATAGATGGACTAATAGAACAAGTCCTACACACTGCTAGAAGCCCAAATATTTTTTCAGAGCTAGATGAAGAAAAAAATTATTTTCAATTTGCAACCTGATGGAGGTCAGTATAGATGGACTAATATACCAAGTCCCACACACTGCTAGAAGCCCAAATATTTTTTCAGAGCTAGATGCAGAAAAAAATTATATTCAATTTGCAACCTGATGGAAGTCAGTATAGATGGACTAATAGACCAAGTCCCACACACTGCTAGAAGCCCAAATATTTTTTCAGAGCTAGATGCAGAAAAAAATTATATTCAATTTGCAACCTGATGGAGGTCAGTATAGATGGACTAATAGAACAAGTCCCACACACTGCTAGAAGCCCAAATATTTTTTCAGAGCTAGATGCAGAAAAAAATTATATTGAATTTGCAACCTGATGGAGGTCAGTATAGATGGAATAATAGACCATTTCCCACACACTGCTAGAAGCCCAAATATTTTTTCAGAGCTAGATGCAGAAAAAAATTATTTTTAATTTGCAATCTGATGGAGGTCAGTATAGATGGAATAATAGACCAAGTCCCACACACTGCTAGAAGCCCAAATATTTTTTCAGAGCTAGATGAAGAAAAAAATTATTTTTAATTTGCAACCTGATGGAGGTCAGTATAGATGGACTAATAGAACAAGTCCCACACACTGCTAGAAGCCCAAATGTTTTTTCAGACCTAGATGCAGAAAAAAATTATATTCAATTTGCAACCTGATGGAGGTCAGTATAGATGGACAAATAGAACAAGTCCCACACACTGCTAGAAGCCCAAATATTTTTTCAGAGCTAGATGCAGATAAAAATTATTTTTAATTTGCAACCTGATGGAGGTCAGTATAGATGGACTAATAGAACAAGTCCTACACACTGCTAGAAGCCCAAATATTTTTTCAGAGCTAGATGAAGGATAAAATTATTTTCAATTTGCAACCTGATGGAGGTCAGTATAGATGGACTAATATACCAAGTCCCACACACTGCTAGAAGCCCAAATATTTTTTCAGAGCTAGATGCAGAAAAAAATTATATTCAATTTGCAACCTGATGGAAGTCAGTATAGGTGGACTAATAGACCAAGTCCCACACACTGCTAGAAGCCCAAATATTTTTTCAGAGCTAGATGCAGAAAAAAATTATATTCAATTTGCAACCTGATGGAGGTCAGTATAGATGGACTAATAGAACAAGTCCCACACACTGCTAGAAGCCCAAATATTTTTTCAGAGCTAGATGCAGAAAAAAATTATATTGAATTTGCAACCTGATGGAGGTCAGTAGAGATGGACTAATAGAACAAGTCCCACACACTGCTAGAAGCCCAAATATTTTTTCAGAGCTAGATGCAGAAAAAAATTATATTCAATTTGCAACCTGATGGAGGTCAGTATAGATGGCCTAATAGGACAAGTCCTACACACTGGTAGAAGCCCAAATATTTTTTCAGAGCTAGATGCAGATAAAAATTATTTTTAATTTGCAACCTGATGGAGGTCAGTATAGATGGACTAATAGACCAAGTCCCACACACTTCTAGAAGCCCAAATATTTTTTCAGAGCTAGATGCAGATAAAAATTATTTTTCATTTGCAACCTGATGGAGGTCAGTATAGATGGACTAATAGAACAAGTCCCACACACTGTTAGAAGCCCAAATATTTTTTCAGAGCTAGATGCAGAAAAAAATTATATTCAATTTGCCACCTTATGTAGGTCAGTATAGATGGACTAATAGAATGATGCTATGCCCAAAAGGTTTTACTTCACTAGGTGCAGTAAAAAAATTGGTATTCTATGCACAGGTGGTGTAACTTGCAACACAGATTGGCTACTCCACTGACTAACACACTCTGCAATAGGCCAAAAAGGATTAGCTTTGCTAGATTTAGCCAAATGCTGTGAAAAAAAACTTGCACAGCACTGGCACAGACCTGCCTGGCAAAAACTGATAGGAACTGATGTAACTTAGTCCTGAAAAGGACTGCAATTACAATTAGTCTTTACTCCCAAACTGTCTATTTAAGAGCACAGACCTGCCTGATAAAAGTCGTAGGAAATGCTGTAACCTAGTCCTTAAAAGGACTGCAATCACAACTCTTCCCTACTCCCAAGCTATCTGTAGATTTGTGCGAAAATTGGCTTTAAATTAACAAGGTATAGCGCACACAGCAACAGCGGTGCCGTCTAACACGCAGCTGCAGCAGTGAGAAAATGGTGGCGACGGGGAAAATGGCTGGGTCTTATAGGGCAAGGACATGTGACATACACTGCCAATGACACATGCCCTTGCTTGTGTGAAAAAAAGCACTTCGCTCCGTGTGTGCTCTGCTGATAGGCTGACAGATTGCGCCTCCCCACTGTAAATGCAGGAGAGAGAAAAAAAATGGGGATCTTCATTATTTCTGCAGAGATCCATCCCCTGCCCCTCCCCCCGCCCCGCTGAACACTCAAACTGCGTATTAACATTAATTTTCAGCATTACTGAGAAAAAATCCAGTTATGATTTTTGTGCACGAACAGTTATCGAACATAACCTCGAACAGCCGAATTTTTTTCAAATTGTTCGTGTTCGCCGAACGGCTCGAACACCGCCCAAAACAGCTCAAATTTGAGATTGGCGAACAGTTCGAGTCGAACAACGCTCATCTCTAGTTGTAGATCCCACTTGGTGTGAACCCAGAGGCATGCAGCTAAGTAGCTCAGCAGAGGAGGTGGAGGAAGAGGAAGAAAAGAAGGTTACATTGTGGTCTACGACACTGACAAAGAGTGATGCAACCACGACGAGCACTGCATCCTTAGCCACAACTGTGGCTGTGGCCAGCAGCTGTCATGGATCTGACGCTCATAGGGGCAGCAAGGGTTGCCTAGCCTGGGCCTTTCTTGACACTGCAAAGGATGAGCCAACTCACATTATCTGCCAACTTTGCAAAAAAAAATTGCAATAATTTGTCTACTACATGCATGAACCGTCACATGCGCGATCAAAATCCATTAGTCTGGCAATCTCACTGCGAAAAATATGGACCAGCAGGCCTTATCAACCATCAGTCGCTCCATCAACCGCATCTGCTGCTTCCTCTTCCTTCTCTGTCACCTTGCCAAATGTTCTCACGCACGTCTCCGACCACAAAACCTCCACTTGTTTACCCGCTCCAGTCAGGCTGAGTGAGATCCCATCAGCTGTAATGGAAGTGGACATGCCTGCTGTTTTTGCTTCACCGAGCACACCACATCTTTCTCAGTAGACAGTAACAACTCCAACTGCACCACACTCACGGTCCAGCAGTGTGTCGACTACACCATACTCTGCCCTCTCTCAGCACAGCATCCAGCCCTCGGTCCCGCAGTTATGGTCACGTAAAATATTGTTTCCTCCTACACATGACAAAGCTAAGAGGCTGAACTCCACCATCTCCAATCTGTTGGCCACAGACATGCTGCCTTTCCGCCTGGTGTATACAGACAATTTCCGAAAGCTGATTGCTATCGCAGTCCCCCAAGACCAGTTGTCCAGTCGCCAGTACTTCTCTAAGAAAGCTGTGCCTGCACTACACCAGCATGTCGCAGACAACATCACCCGTTCCTTGACTAAATTTATTTCTGCCAGGGTGTATTTCACCACAGACAACTGGATGAGTAAACAGGGCCAGGGGCTTTACATCTCACTTACAGGGCACTGGGTGACTCTGGTGGCTGTGGGGGCAGGCGGGGAAGGGGCTGCCCTAAAAGTCTTGGAATCCCCAAGGCTTGCGAGACGAACCTATGTATCTAACACGCCTACTCCACCTCCTCTTGGGCTTACACCTGCGCCCTCAACCTCTGCCTTAATGAGACACGTTTCAACAGTGCAAAGAGAATCACCCCCACCTCTGTACTGCGCAGCCACGGCTCACTGCAATCAGGCAGTGTTAAAATAAATATGCCTTGGAGATCGCAGTCATATACAGTAGCTGAAGAGTTGTGGACAGCTATCCAGGCCAAGTTTGAGCAATGGCTGTCTCCACTGATCTTGGAGCCAGGGAAGGCTGTATGAGATAACGGTACAAACCTGCTGACGGCCCTACGTGAGACAAGCTCACACATGTGCTTTGTGTGGCTCACATCCTCAATCTGGTGGTACAGCAATTTCTCCACCACTATCTGGGCTGGATGCGACGCTGCAGAAAGCACATTTACTGTGTGCTCACTTCCGCTGTACGCCCCCTGCAGGTCATCGACTTGCATCAATACAGAGGTCTTTGTCCAAATCAGTTAATCATTTGATATGCGATGTGCTGACACAGTAGAATTCCTCTCTGCACATGTTGCAGCGACTGTGACAGCAACGAGCCCTGACGCAGTATCTCACGTTGTATAGCCTGGGCCAATGCAGTACGGGCTTTGTGAAAATCAAACTTGCGAACACAGATTATGGACCTCTACACTCTTCTGCACAGTCAACTACTAAGATGGTTAACGCTGATGATGACATCATCAGCATCACTATCATTTACATGCTGGAGCACACTTTGAATAGTCTGCTGTAGGAGGTGGTGGTCCCAGAGGAAGAGGAGGAAGCAGAGGAGGATGCGGAAGGGATAACAATGTCACTAAGTTCCAGACTGTCATCACACAGGCGGTGCCAAGGGAGGGTGGATTACAGCGATCGAGGGGGCTGGTGGCACCAGACAAACTGTTAGTGAAGGTGCAGGAGCCGAGGAACAAATGGAGGAGGAAGACTTGATGGGCAAGTAACAGTCAGGAGATGAAGAGGATAATCATCCCCTCTCTGTTAATTGTGGTTGGTGGGAGGGGGCGGAGGAAACAAGCATCAGTGTTACCAAGCCACCAACACAGCATGGGCTTGGACTTTATGGAAGAGCTTGACACATGAGTGCCTTCTTGCTGCATTATCTGCAACATGTTCCCCGTATAGTTAGGGTTCAAAAGAGTGCTGACTACTGGGTTGCTTCTCTGTTAGATCCACGTTATAGGAGTAAATTTTGCCAGATGCTTCCTGGCCTGGGCAGGGCCCTACGCATGCCAGAGCATCGAACACACTTTTAGACAACCTTAAGAGAGGTTTTCCCCAGACAGCAGTGAGACACACAGTGTGCATCACAATTCTAGACTTAAAAACTCAGTAATAAAAATTTGTCAATGCAAAAAAACATTAGCAGCAGCGTAAGTGGCAGATGCAATATCTGTGAGTCCATTCACACATTTTTTCGACCAGCTCGTGCACCAGCACAACAAGCTACAAGTCTGACACATGGTGAACAACTGGAGAGGATCGAGCAGGAGTATCTCAAGCTCAATATCAATACCATCATGGAAGGTTTGGACCCTTTTACATTTTGGTCTTCAAAAATGGAAGAGTGGCCGGAGCTCACCTGTCAAGCCTAGGAGGTTTTATCATGCCTGGCAGCCAGCAATCCCTCAGAATGTGTCTTCAGCGCTGCTGGCGGTGTCCTGACGGATAAGTGCAGCTGACTGTCACCTGAAAGTGTGGACTGCCTAACTTTCATCAAGATGAACAAGTCATGGATCGCCAAGGACTTTTGCATCTTAATCACAGACTGTGCAGAGAAGACAATGGTGTAGTTTTTAGTGTGCCGCATTGATCTTGTGTAATTGAAGTCTGTGATATCTTTGCCGTGGCTTCTGTGCCAGCTGTTGCTGCTGCTTCTGATGTTAACTAGTGATGGGCAAGCACTAAAATGCTCGGGTGCTCGATGCTCGGGTTGAGCAAATTGGAATTCTCGGGTGCTCAACGCGAGCAACGAGCCCAATGTGAGTCTATGGGAAACTCAAGCATTTTTCAGGCGGCTCTCCCCGGCGGTCTGCAGAGGGTCTAAAAATTGCCCAAATCGATGGCATCAGTGCTCAAATTACATGGGAACAGCATGGGGAAGACCCCTGGAAGCATTTCTGACTCCCAGGTCACTACTGTGAAGAACGTTGTCAGAGGTAATACGCCACTTTTACAGACTCAAAATAAAATATACAAAAACGAAACCAAAATGGATTTTCCTGGAAAATATGTTAAGGAACATCCTTTCCAGGGTAATGACTTGTATATAAGGCAAAATAAATAACCAAAACCAGATATACTCCTCCACACCTTGGGCTATGTTCACACATAGCGTTTTTGATGTTTTTTTGCACTTTTGCATTGCTTTCAACCGTGACAAATGCACTCACTGGGAGATGTCATTTTAACTTTTTACAACCTTATCTGGCCATGTGGTGTGTGAGACAGGATCAGACACATCTTGTTTCATTTATGATGGAAGAACTCTGAAAGTCACAAAGCCTATTTTTATAGGGCCATCAGGCGGCCTTTACTATTCTTAAAGGGCCAGCAGTCAGCCCTCCCTATTGTTAGAGAGCCATCAGCCGGATATGCTTGGTTGTTCCCATTACTAAAGAGTGGGTCTCCTATACTGTTATTACATATGCAGTGAGTGGCAGGGCTGCCCAAAATTTGGACACACCCCAATAAACCTTTGAAAATTTGGACGCACCCCAATATCCCTTTGAAGAGACTTCGAAGAGGGCTTCCTGAAAACAATGTTCCCATTATTAGGAAGTGGGTCTCCCATACTGTTTGCGTATGCAGTGATTGCAAGGGCTGTCAGAAATTTGGACCTACTCCAATGCCCCATGGAAGAGACGTAGAGAAGGGCCTCCTGAAAAAATGTTTTCCCATTATTAGGAAGTTGGTCTCCCATTGTGTTTGCCTATGAAGTGCATTCAAGGGTTGCCAAAAATTTGGAAGCACTCCAATGCCCCTTGGAAGAGACGTAGAGGGCCTCATGAAAAAATGTTCCCATTATTAAGAAGTGGGTCTCCCATAGTGTTGGCCTATGCAGTGAATGCAAGGGCTGCCAAAAATTGAGAGGCACTCCAATGCACTTTGGAAAAGATGTGGAGGAAGGCCTCATAAAAAAATGTAACCTCCTTGTCTTCCTCCTCCTCTACCTCCTCTGCTGAGCTACTCAGCTGCTTGCCTCTGGGTTCACATCAAGTGGAATCTACAACCTCATTGTCTTCCTATCTGTTCTCCCACTCCTCACCCTGAGAGTCACCCTCCCCCGCTTCCTGCCTTGACAGCAAAGTACAGTCCCTGTGCACCTCAGGTATCTGATTCTCATCAGTATCACCGAATTCATGATCTTTCCACCACCTCATTCAACACCCCAACTGACCTATCCATCAAAATCAATGGTGGACCGCTCTCCCCAGTCCCGCAAGCTTGACTTTGATCTCTCCTTCATACCTGAAATACAAACCCTTTCTACTTCCTGCCCATTCTGACTCCAAAATATCTCGCAGATCCGCACATTCCTCAACCATGAATCTGCAAAAACACTTGTGCAGGCCCTCATCATCTCCTGCCTCGACTACTGAAACCTCCTGCCCTGTGACCTTCTTTCTAACACTCTCACATCCCTCCAATCTATCCTAAACTCTGCTAGCTGACTAATTCACCTATCACCCTGCTATTCCCCAGCTTCTCCCCTCTGTTAATCCCTGCACTGGCTCCCTGTTGCCCAGAGACTCCAGTTAAAAACCCTAACTTTGGTATACAAAGCCATCCAAAACCTGTCTCCTCCATAAATCTATGACCTAGTCTCCCGGTACTTACCTGTGTGCAACCTCCGATCTTCACAAGATCTCTTTCTCTACTTCCCTCTTATCTCCTCTTCCCATGATCGCATGCAAGATTTGTCCCGTGCATTTCTTCTACTCAGGAACTCTCTACTCAGACTCTCGCCTACCGTGGAAACCTTCAAAAGGAACCTGAATACCCACCTCTTCCGACAAGCGTACAACCTGCAGTAACCCTCCCTCCACCATATGACTGCATGACCAGCTCTATCCTCACCTACTGCATAGTCACCCTTTCCTTGCAGATTGTTTGTGAACCCTCACAGCAGTGTCCTCTCTACTCCTGTCGGCGACCCCTTTTCATATGTAAAGCACCATGCAACAAATGGCACTATAATAATAAATGATAATAATTATACTATTTGTACTATGGGTTAATTGATTCCACTTTTCCTGGTGTCTGTCCCTAATTTGAGTTGTTTTGGCAGCTTGTGGGTCCCTTTGAAGGTGTTGTGTATGCATTTGGTTTTGCCTCCCATTGATTGCATTGGGATCCAGATATGTTGGACGAATTTTTCGAAGAACATCGGGAAGTTCGCCGATATGAAACAAATCGAACCTTGAGAGGTTCGCTCATCTCTAGTACTGAAGTATACTTGCTGCCATTGTGCAGTAGCACAGGTTTAAGACTTTTTTTGATGAATCAATAAAGAGTCTCCACTCTTTATCAATAGTCTCATATTGTGCTCAATGTCAAATTTTTCCATCACTGGAATACACTAGAGCACCATCTTGAGAAAAGTATGGAAGGAATTCCTTTTCCATGCTTCTGTGGTATGAAAAACAGGTACCAGGAGCTAGCAGGTTATTTTCCTTTAGTCTAGAGCTTAAAAGTTCTGCAGAATCTTTAGAAAGGTCCAAGACCCTGACTAAATCATTTAATTTGAGTTGTAAAAAAAGCTGTGGCAATCTAGTTACATGAAAATCATCCACCAAAGGTCACACAAAGAGGTCAAACTATAGTGCAAGAAAAAGCCTATGGAGTCAGTGTTTCTGAAAAAACTGTATGTGATGGAATTTTTTTTTAAATTTTTACTGATTTCAGCAATCGAAAGTATGTAAAAATCACCTTTTACATTTCAAACAATTTTACCCTTGCAGACCTGTGATATTATTCAAACCACGTATTGAAAAGGTTGTTCTGAGTATCGAAAAACATTGTTGAGGGAAAAAAGAGACATCACATTATTAATCATGACTTTGCAATAGTGGCTTAATTATTGAAGTGAAAAAAATAGTTGGTAGTCATATTTGTAGTAAGTTAACATGTCAGAAACATTCAAGTCTATGTTTAACAAATATGGTCTAGAAATTCTGATTGTATCCAAGTAAGTGTGTAATTGATCTGCCCCTGGATTGATATACTTTTGCTTAGCTTTTGCACTTAGAACTCATGGTCTTTCCAGACTGTGCCGCAAACCTGCTTTTCAGTCAAAAATAAGCAGCATGTAGTTTTTGCACTTGGATCCTTTGTTGGATGATTAGTAAATGCAGATCATGCGGCTAAAGATTATATTATCTGAAGGAATAAGAAAACAAAGACAATACAATTACCTGAATTTTCAAGTTGTGAATCAGCTGGCCTTTAAATTATATACATCCATTATCAGACAAAGAGACATTTTAAATTAGGAATGAAATATGGTAGCTTCAAGCGGAGAATAGACTGTTTCTCAAAGGCATTAAAACTTGCAGTACAATAGTAAACACACAAAATTCATCACTGATGCAGAATTTCCATTTGTTATATAACCAGTTTCCAAATAGTTTAATCTTAAAATCAGAATGGATAACACACAAAGAAGAATAGCACAAGCATGTCAAAATAAGTCATGAGATTTTTCTAATTTAAGATTTTTCTAAATGTGCTATTGACAAGAAATTCTCACCAGATATTGGTATCAACCCACCCAATCAACCATGGATGTCCATAAATTCTGTCTAACCAGCCGCATGTCCTTCTGTTAACCAGTTCCTGGCCGGTCTTGCTTCCCTGCCCCTTTGGGGGTCGCCTGCTATGGCTCTAGGGTCTGTCCTGGAGTAGCACCTGACACACTGACCAAACAGTGATGCGATTCAGATTCAGAACTCTGATGAATAATGGTTTGAGTTCTTACATATGGAAAAATATTGTGGATACCCGAATAAAGCCTTAAAAAGGACCTTTCATCTAATTTTTCATGTTGAGCTGAACACATGATGTAATAATGACTGCAGAGTGGAATAAACCATTTTTTTTTATATTTCGCCTCTCTGTTATTAGCAAAGTATTTGGCTCTTAATAAGTTAACTTTTGTCAAATCCCAGTGGGTGTTTTCACTGGGGCGTCTACTAGTTCTCCCTGTGTGAGTTACAATCTGATAACACCCACTTGAACTTAATAAAAGTCAACTCATTGGATGCCAAATACTTTGATTGCTAGTATATTCACAATGGAGAGGCAAAATTAAAAATGACCAAAAAACATTTTTTACGCTCTGCAGCCATTATTACATTGTGTGTCCAGTTAAGAATGAAAAATTTGGTAAAAAGTATAATTTAACATTGCATAATCCATTTAAGAGGGTCAATTTTTTGTGTTGTGATATTCTAGTGCTGTGTTATCTGAATCAAGGTAACCCTTGCTAGCTATGTGTACACTTGATGTGCCATATATGCCTAAGATTCTGATTACAAAGAGACTCATTATATTATTTTTTTATTTTTTTTATTTTTTGTCATTTATAACGTTCAAGCAGTGAGACTATAAAACTCTTTGCCACATAGCACTGTAATGGTTGATTCATTAAAAAAGTACAAGGAGCGCCTGGATGCATTTCTTGAAAAATATTATATTACAGGTTATAAGTACTGTGATGGGACGTTGATTCAAGGAACAAGTCTGCATCTATGTCATGGGTTTCTTGCCTTCCTCGGAATCATCATGTTAGGCTATTGGTTCAACACAAAAGACTTGTTTCTTCTTTCAACCTTAAAACGATGATGCTATAATGATAGTACAACTTGTAATTAATATGCAATTTTTAGATTCACAAATAATTATAGTGTATACTTGTATCTGCTAACTAATGGGCAACAGAATTTTGAAATATTTTCACAATTCTAATGTGCAAATAGATAATGCTTTTTATGCATTGGCTATTACATTTGGCAATACTTGATAATGTTAGTCAATGTATTTCCATTCATTCAGTGACATTTTTCGGAGATATGCACTCATTTTGTATATTGTACCATGTGCTTCTTTGACATCCAGTAATATGAGATTTCATTTGACTGAATAAAACAAATCAAATAACCCTTCACACTTACTGGTAGAGACGAATGAGGAAGCTTCCACACCATCACTCACATTAAAGAGCCAAAATAAATGCAAACGTTCCACCTTTGTAATAAACTGAATGAGCTGCTTTTCCCCGGCTTAAAATCATCCATCTTTGTCAAAGGTTTCCTTTTTTCTATAGTTCTGAGACAGCAGTTGTATATACATAAGCCAAGCAGCTAGAAAATTTCTCATTTACGTCAGTAACACATGATTATGTTTTCAAAATATGGGAGATGAAAGATTTGTAGTAATGTAATAAATATAAGCTAGAGTGTTACATACATTCATTCAAGTTTTGCCTTATAAGTTTATGACACTTGCTTACAGATACAACTGAAAAAATGAGAAGAGCAAGGAGGAAGCCATGGGTGACAAGAAAAAAGGCATGGAACTCTGAAATTTGTTGCAGCAAAAAAATCACATAAACCCACCTTTGTGAGGATTCATCTTACCATACCCAATTTCAACAGAAATGTAGAATCTCTTGCTTTGTTGTTTTGATCCACATTTCGCTATTCTTGGAATATTTTTACTAAGCTTGATGCCTCTTAGATCAAGAATTCAAACAGGTTATTTTTAATGCAAAATGAACAATTAGCAACTTTGGAAATTAATATTTTGTTGCAGCCTGCTCCTTAATGCACAAAAACCCACATGTATAGTTTAATACAATGTTTCCCAAACACCAGGTCAAACCCGTGCCCTCCCCTACAGATCATGTTTTCAGGATTTCCTTAGTATGCCACAGATGATGGAATTATTATCAAGACATCAGAAATTGCCATATGTTCTCTCACCTGTGCAATACTAAGGAAATCCTGAAAACATGATCTGCTGGGGCCTTGAGGACTGGAGTTTGGGAAACACTGGTCAAATTCTAAAGTTATAAATTACTCACTGTTAGAGATGGATGGAACTGATAAAATTTGAATTTGCCTGTTTGCATGGATTTTAGTGGGAAGTTTAACTCGCAGAAAAATTATTCTCTGCAATTTTAATGTTCATTATGCTCTGGATTCTCTCCAGAGGTCAGAGCATAATATACATAAGATATACAAATTGTTTAAAAATGCTTATGCTCACCTTACCGCTCGCAGCTCCCACTGATTTGTGCCCATTGTCTGGTCCTCCTGCCCATTGATTGGTCCATTCTCCTCCTGTTTCTTGTCCATTGTCTTCCCTGCCTGCTGTCTGCATCACATATCCAGCCAAGTGTTCACTCTAGGCCGGGGTTTTCAGCCTCAAGCAGGCCCTGTAGTTAACTCTTCATGCAGAGTGACCTCCGAGTAGGCTCCAGAGCATGCACAATGAGTTTAATTTTGGCAGTAGGGAGAAAAACAATTTATAGGTTTTAGACAACCTGAGTTCACGAGTGGTAAGTTCAGTGTAGGTTTTTCTACAGGGGCATTCAGTATGATAGACATTTCCTTTGGAGGCACACGTTAGATGTTTTCCAATGTTAAACGTTTTAGTCCCATCAAAGTTGTTGGTTTTAATCCAGTTAGAACAGGCTTTGCAGTATCCACAGGGGTAAAACCCTCTGATTTCAGGCAGAAGGCAGGACTCATTTCGCTTAAGGGGGCAAGATACACACATGGTCAAAATTGTTGGTACAACTCGTTTAATGAAAGAAAAACCTACAATGGTCACAGAAATAACTTGAATCTGACAAAAGTAATAATAAATTAAAAATCTATGAAAATGAACAAATGAAAGTCAGACATTGCTTTGAAAACCTGGCTTCCACAGAATTTTAAAAAAAAATAAACTCATGAAATAGGCCTGGACAGAAATGGTGGTACCTCTGAAAATAATGTGACAAAAGGGACATGTTAAATCAAATTGTGTCCACTAAGCATCACAAGTGTCTACAATCTTGTAATTAGTTAGTGCAGGGCTGATAGTGTATATAGGGCTACAGATACTCACTGTGCTGTTTGGTGACATGGTATGTACCATACTCAACATGGACCAGAGGAAGCAAAGGAAAGAGTTGTCTCAGGAGATTAGAAAGAAAATTATAGACAAGCATGTTAAAGGTAAAGGTTATAACACCATATCCAAGCAGCTTGATGTTCCTGTGACTAGAGTTGCACATATTATTCCGAAATTGAAGAGCCGTGGGACTGTAGCCAACCTCCCTGGATGTGGAAGCAGGAGGAAAATTGATGACAAATCAAAGAGACAGATAATACGAATGGTAACAAAAGAGCCCAGGATAACTTCTAAAGAGATTAAAGGTGAACTTCAAGCTCTAGGAACATCAGTGTTCGATCACATCATCTGTCATTGTTTGATCGAAAGTGGACTTCATGGAAGATGACCAAGGAGACCACCATTGTTAAAAAGAAATCATAAAAAAAGCCAGACTAGAATTTGCCAAACTACATGTTGCCAAGCCACAAAGCTTCTGGGAGAATGTCATATGGACAGATGAGACAAAAATGGAAGTTTTTGGCAAAACACATCAGCTCTATGTTCACAGATGGAAAAATGAAGCATATCAAGAAAAGAACACTGTCCCTACTGTGAAACATGGGGGAGACTCTGTTATGTTTTGGGGCAGCTTTGCTGCATCTGGCACAGGGTGTCTTGAATCTGTGCAGGGTACAATGAAATCTCAAGACTATCAAGGGATTCTTGAGAGAAATGTGCTGCCCAGTGTCAGAAAGCTTGGTCTCAGTCGCAGGTCATGGGTCTTGCAACAGGATAATGACTAGAGATGAGCGGTGTTCGACTAGAACTGTTCGCCAATCTCAAATTCGAGCTGTTTTGGGTGGTGTTCGAGTTGTTCGACGAACCCGAACGATTTGCAAAAAATTCGGCTGTTCGAGGTTATGTTCGATAACTGTTCGTGCACCAAAAGCGTGTCCTGCATGTCTGGCGCTATTTAGAGCACCAATCATGAAGGGATTGTCTGCCACTCACTGTAATGCCACAGCCATGGTGGTTGTGGCATTACAGTGATTGCCCAAATCGATGGGAACAGTGCTCACAGTGAAACATGAAAAGCCGGCAATTCAGCAGCGGCATATACCGGTACCCGACAATTTAGAACCGAAAGAATAGAGCTTCACACATAGATTAGATAGATAGAAACATGTCAGTCACACATATAAGAAGCACAGTGACAGTGTTGCTTGCTGTACTTGTCATTTAGTGTAAAGGATTTATAAAAAAAAATAATAGTGTTTTCATGCACCGTCTCTTTAAAAAAGCCGGCCGGCAATTCAGCATCTGTACCCGACAATTTATAACAGAAAGAATAGAGAATAACACATAGATTAGGTAGATAGAAACATGTCAGTCACATATATATGAAGTACTGTGACAGTGTTGCTTACTGTACTTGTCATTTAGTGTAAAGGATTTATCAAAAAAAATAATAGTGTTTTCATGCACCGTCTCTTTAAAAAAGCCGGCTGGCAATTCAGCATCTGTACGCGACAATTTATAACAGAAAGAATAGAGAATCACACATAGATTAGGTAGATAGAAACATGTTAGTCACATATATATGAAGTACTGTGACAGTGTTGCTTACTGTACTTGTCATTTACTGCAAAGGATTTATTAAAAAAAATAATAGTGTTTTCATGCACCGTCTCTTTAAAAAAGCCGGCTGGCAATTCAGCATCTGTACCCGACAATTTAGAATAGAAGGAAAAGAGAATCACACATAGATTAGATAGATAGAAACATGTCAGCCACATATATACGAAGTACAGTGACAGTGTTGGTTACTTTACTTGTCATTTAGTATTAAAATAAAGGATTTATTATTAAAAAAAATTGGCGTGGGGTTCCCCGTAATTTTAGTCTCTAGCGGAGGTTAAGCAGACGGCTGGGGCAGATGTTTGAAGCCTGGGAAGGGGGTAATACCCACGGAGCTTCCCAGGCTACTAATATCAGCCCCCAGCTGAATACCTAGCCTTTACTAGCTATTAAAATGGAGGACCCCCCCCAAAAAAATGACGTGGGGTCCCCCCTAATTTAATAGCTAGCAAAGGCTAGGCAGACAGCTGGGGGCTGATATTAATAGCCCAGGAAGGGAGCCATGAATATTGGCCCCCTCCCAGGCTAGAAACACCAGCCGTCAGCCGCTCCAGAAATGGCGCATCCATAGGATGCGCCAATTCTGGCACTTAGCCTCGCTCTTCCACGCTGCCCTGGTGCGGTGGCAGGGAGTAATAGGGTTGGGGTTGATGTCAGCTTATAATGCCAGCTGACATCAAGCACAGGTTAGTAATGGAGAGGCGTCTATAAGACACCCCCATTACTAACCCCATAGTCAAAGTTAAAAGAAAACACAAACACCCAGAATAAAGTCCTTTAATTGAAATAAAGACACATTCCTTTATTGTTCTAAATTAAACTATACTTACCATCACGCCCATTCCAGCTGAAGCCAACGATCTCCTGCAATAAAAGAAAAATAATAAAGCAACCTCATCCTTACCTTTCCATGGTTCCCAGGACAGCTTCAGCTCTGCTACATCGAGATGACAGGCTGGACCGCAGCAGAACGCTGCCATCCAGCCTGTCATCCCGCAGACACTGAGAAGCGCAGGCATGCTTGCGCTCCTCAGTGTCTCGCTGTGACGGCATAAAGATGAGACGAGTTCATGTCCAATGAACTCGGCGCACCTCATGCACGTCACTGACAGCGTGGGAGAATTCTCCTGCACTCAGCACTTCAGCGTGAGAATTCTCCCACGCTGTCAGTGACGTGCATGAGGTCAGCTGAGTTCATTGGACATGAATGAGCTCACCTCATGCACGTCACTGACAGCGTGGGAGAATTCTCACGCTGTAGCGCTGAGTGCAGGAGAATTTTCCCACGCTGTAAGTGACGTGCATGAGGTGAGCTGAGATCATTGGACATGAATGAGCTCACCTCATGCACGTCACTGACAGCGTGGGAAAATTCTCCTGCACTCAGCGCTTCAGCGTGAGAATTTTCCCACGCTGTCAGTGACGTGCATGAGGTGAGCTCATTCATGTCCAATGAACTCAGCTGACCTCATGTACATCACTGACAGCGTGGGAGAATTTTCACGCTGAAGTGCTGAGTGCAGGAGAATTCTCCCACGCTGTCAGTGACGTGCATGAGGTGCGCCGAGTTCATTGGACATGAGCTTGTCTCATCTTTATGCCGTCACAGCGAGACAGTGAGGAGCGCAAGCATGCCTGCGCTTCTCAGTGTCCGCGGGATGACAGGCTGGATGGCAGCTTTCTGCTGCAGTCCAGCCTGTCATCTCGATGTAGCAGAGCTGAAGCTGTCGTGGGAACCATGGAAAGGTAAGGATGATGTTGCTTAATTATTTTACTTTTATTGCAGAAGACATTGGCTTCAGCTGGAATGGGCGTGACGGTAAGTATGGTTTAATTTAGAACAATAAAGAATTGTGTGTTTATTTCAATTAAAGGACTTTATTCTGGGTGTTGTGTTTTTTTAAATACTTTACTAGAAATTCATGGTGGTCATGTCTAATATTGGCGTGACCCCATGAATTTCGGGCTTAGGGCCAGCTGATAATGCCAAGCTGGCCTTAACCCCTTTATTACCCAGTGAGCCACCGCACCAGGGCCCTGGATGAGTTGGGTACAGCGCCAGAAGATGGCGCTTCTATGAACGCGCCATTTTCTGGGGCGGCTGCGGACTGCAATTTGCAGCGGGTGGGGCCCAGAAAGCTTGGGCCTCCCTGCACTGCGGATTCCAGCTCCCAGCTGCCTAGTTGTACCTGGCTGGGCACAAAAATAGGGCGAAGCCCCACGCATTTTTTTTTTTAATTATTTCATGAAATTCATGGAATAATTAAGAAAAAAAGGGCTTCCCTATATTGTTGTGTCCAACCAGGTACAAATAGGCAGCTGGTGGTTGGGGGCAGCCCGTCCCTGCCTGCTGTACCTGGCTGGACACAAATATAGTGCGAAGCCCCACGTCAATTTTTTTTTAATTATTTCATGAAATAATTTTTTTAAAAAAGGGCTTCCCTATATTGTTGTGTCTGGCCAGGTACAAATAGGCAGCTGGTGGTTGGGGGCAGCCCGTTCCTGCCTGCTGTACCTGACTGGACACAAATATAGGGCGAAGCCCCACGTCAATTTTTTTTAAATTATTTCAGGAAATTCATGAAATAATGAAAAAAAAATTGATGTGGGGCTTCGCCCTATATTTGTGTCCAGTCAGGTACAGCAGGCAGGAACGGGCTGCTCCCAACCACCAGCTGCCTATTTGTACCTAGCCGGACACAACAATATAGGGAAGCCCTTTTTTTCTTAATTATTCCATGAATTTCATGAATTTAAAAAAAAAATACGTGGAGCTTCGCCCTATTTTTGTGTCCAGCCAGGTACAACTAGGCAGCTGGGGGCTGGAATCTGCAGCGCAGGGAGGCCCAAGCTTTCTGGGCCCCACCCGCTGCAAATTGCAGTCTGCAGCCGCCCCGGAAAATGGCGCGTTCATAGAAGCTGTACCCAACTCATCCAGGGCCCTGGTGCGGTGGCTCACTGGGTAATAAAGGGGTTAAGGCCAGCTTGGCATTATCAGCTGGCCCTAAGCCCGAAATTCATGGGGTCACGCCAATATTAGACATGACCACCATGAATTTCTAGTAAAGTATTTAAAAAAAACACAAACACCCAGAAAAAAGTCCTTTAATTGAAATAAACACACAATTCTTTATTGTTCTAAATTAAACCATACTTACCGTCACGCCCATTCCAGCTGAAGCCAACGATCTCCTGCAATAAAAGTAAAATAATAAAGCAACATCATCCTTACCTTTCCATGGCTCCCATGACAGCTTCATCTCTGCTACATCGAGATGACAGGCTGGACCGCAGCAGAACGCTGCCATCCAGCCTGTCATCCCGCAGACACTGAGAAGCGCAGGCTTGCTTGCGCTACTCAGTGTCTGGCTGTGACGGCATCCAGATGAGCCGAGGTCATGTCCAATGAACTCGGCTCACCTCATGCACGTCACTGACAGCGTGGGAAAATTCTCACGCTGAAGCGCTGAGTGCAGGAGAATTCTCCCACGCTGTCAGTGACGTACTAACCTGGGCTTGATGTCAGCTGGCATTATAAGCTGACATCAACCTCAACCCTATTACCCCCTGCCACCGCACCAGGGCAGCGTGGAAGAGCGAGGCTAAGTGCCAGAATTGGCGCATCCTATGGATGCGCCATTTCTGGGGCGGCTGACGGCTGGTGTTTCTAGCCTGGGAGGGGGCCAATATTCATGGCTCCCTTCCTGGGCTATTAATATCAGCCCCCAGCTGTCTGCCTAGCCTTTGCTAGCTATTAAATTAGGGGGGACCCCACGTCATTTTTTTGGGGGGGGTCCTCCATTTTAATAGCTAGTAAAGGCTAGGTATTCAGCTGGGGGCTGATATTAGTAGCCTGGGAAGCTCCGTGGGTATTACCCCCTTCCCAGGCTTCAAACATCTGCCCCAGCTGTCTGCTTAACCTCCGCTAGAGACTAAAATTACGGGGAACCCCACGCCAATTTTTTTTAATAATAAATCCTTTATTTTAATACTAAATGACAAGTACAGTAACCAACACTGTCACTGTACTTATTATATATGTGACTGACATGTTTCTATCTATCTAATCTATGTGTGAAGCTCTATTCTGTCTGTTAAAAATTGTCGGGTACAGATGCTGAATTGCCAGCCGGCTTTTTTAAAGAGACGGTGCATGAAAACACTATTATTTTTTTTAATAAATCTTTTGCAGTAAATGACAAGTACAGTAAGCAACACTGTCACAGTACTTCATATATATGTGACTGACATGTTTCTATCTATCTAATCTATGTGTGAAGCTCTATTCTGTCTGTTATAAATTGTCGGGTACCGCTGCTGAATTGCCGGCCGGCTTTTTTAAAGAGACGGTGCACGAAAACACTATTATATTTTTTAATAAATCCTTTACACTAAATGACAAGTACAGTAAGCAACACTGTCACTGTACTTCGTATATATGTGGCTGACATGTTTCTATCTATCTAATCTATGTGTGATTCTCTATTCCTTCTATTCTAAATTGTCGGGTACAGATGCTGAATTGCCAGCCGGCTTTTTTAAAGAGACGGTGCATGAAAACACTATTATTTTTTTTAATAAATCCTTTGCAGTAAATGACAAGTACAGTAAGCAACACTGTCACAGTACTTCATATATATGTGACTGACATGTTTCTATCTATCTAATCTATGTGTGAAGCTCTATTCTGTCTGTTATAAATTGTCGGGTACCGCTGCTGAATTGCCGGCCGGCTTTTTTAAAGAGACGGTGCACGAAAACACTATTATATTTTTTAATAAATCCTTTACACTAAATGACAAGTACAGTAAGCAACACTGTCACTGTACTTCATATATATGTGACTGACATGTTTCTATCTATCTAATCTATGTGTGATGCTCTATTCTGTCTGTTATAAATTGTCGGGTACCGCTGCTGAATTGCCGGCCGGCTTTTTTAAAGAGACGGTGCACGAAAACACTATTATATTTTTTAATAAATCCTTTACACTAAATGACAAGTACAGTAACCAACACTGTTACTGTACTTCTTTTATATGTGACTGACATGTTTCTATCTATCTAATCTATGTGTGATGCTCTATTCCTTCTTGTCTAAATTGTCAGGTACCGGTGTATGCCGCTGCTGAATTGCCGGCCGGCTTTTTTAAAGAAAGCGTCTTCTGAGCAGTTTGTCAGCTTTTGGACACCTTTGAAGGTGTTTTCTATGTGTTCCTATGTGTTTTTGTTTGCCTGCCATTGGTTTTAACGGTGTTCGACGGTGTTCTAAGGTGTTCGACGAACAGTTCGACGAACAGTTCCTCGAACATCCCGGTGTTCGACGAACCGATCCGAACCCGAACACTACGGGGGTGGCTCAACACTAATAATGACCCAAAACACATGGCTAAAAACACCCAAGAATGGCTAAGAGGAAACATTGGACTATTCTGAAGTGGCCTTCTATGAGCCCTGACCTAAATCCTATTGAGCGTCTTTGGAAAGAGCTGAAACATGCCGTCTGGAAAAGGCAACCTTCAAACACGAGACAACTGGTGCAGTTTGCTCATGAGGAGTGGTCCAAAATACTTGACGAGAGGAGCAAAAGTCTCATTGACAGTTACAGGAATTGTTTTATTGCAGTGATTGCCTCAGAAGGTTATTCAACAAAATATTAAGTTAAGAGTACCATCATTTCTGTCAAGGCCTATTTCATGAGTTTAATTTTTTAAAAATTCTGTGGAAGCAGGGTTGAAAAGCAATGTCTGACTTTCATTTGTTCATTTTCATAGATTTTTAATTTATTATTACTTTTGTCAGATTCAAGTTATTTCTGTGACCATTGTGGGTTTTTCTTTCATTAAACGAGAGGTACCAATAATTTTGATCACATGTGTACTTACTGTACATTTTTTCTGTCATAATGCATGTACTCTATTTCCAACATATTGGCTGTTTTTATAAATCACACATCATAAAGGTCAGATTTGGTGTGTTCCAATAGCTAGTAAGAAAACAATTTCAGTCTTTTGAATTCTGAGCAAATATACAGCTATAAGGGGGTGTTTTGTTTGTTGGTCTCTCTCTGGTCTTGATGAGAGGGTGTTTTAGAGTTTATGCTCCAGATTCATTATGAGGCATACACTAGTGCTGAGCGAGCATGCTTGCTACTGCTCGGTGCTCGCCCGAGCATCTCACCGCTCGACATGCTCGGCGCTCTCCGAGTATTTCCGGGGTTGCTCGGTGGGAGCTTGGGTCCCCTCCCTGCATGTTTGGCACTCTTTAGAGTACCAATGAACATACAGAGATTGTCTGCCACACACTCTAATTCCGCAACCATGTTGGTTGTGGCATTACAGTGATTGGCTGACCGCACAGCGTCCTCAAGTCTACATCAGACCAGGTGCCGCCATGCTCATCACAATGTACTCTGGAATCAGGCAGTGTAGGGAGAGGTGCTGCCGAGCTAGGGAGAGATTTGCTTGTTTCTTAGTTAGTGTAGGTATACCACCATATATTATTCACATATCCATCTCAACTAACAGTCCTTCTGAGGACTAATCCAGTAATCCAGCGGCATGGATATCAGTGCTAGACAGGCAGGCAATGTATGTGGCAGACTGGAGTGCATATAGCAAGAGTTCCAGTTCTGTCTGCTGCTGGTGCTTTTAAAGATATTTGTAGAAATAGCCCCAGGTATCAGGGGCCAGGAATCATTTTTTTTTGTCTTAATCCTGATTATTTGCTTAAAAAGCAATCCAGAGAACACCGTTTTTCTGCTCCATTTGCTTGTTGGCACTGCAGAATACAGTCAGATCCTTTCCATATTACAGCGTAAAAATCCATCTATTTAAAACTGTGGTTTGTCCGTCACACGGATCCCATATAATTGCACTGAAAATTCTGCCATTTCTGGCCTCCATTGAAATTTTGTTGCAGTGTGTCAGTGAAGTTATTGACACAAGGTCGCTGTTAAAAATAGATACCTACAGGCCAGCTATTTAAAACTGTGGTTTTCCATCACACGGATCACATATCACTGCGGTTGAAATCCAGCCATTTGTAGTTAACGTGGAAAATATTGTCCTCCATTTAAAATGGGCAAGGTGCATTGCAAGGGAGGGGGAAGTGGACGTGATGGTGATGATTGTACATGCAGAGGATGAGGCCGAGGCCGTGGGCTAGCTGAAATTGTGCCACAACAAACACCCACATCTTCTCACTCGACCTTCCTGTCCCAATTAATAGGGGACTGCAGAACACCACTATTGAAAACAGAGAAATGTGAAAAGGTTATTGGTTTGATAGCAGATAATGCTTCCAGTCACTTAGCTACCACCACCACACTCTGTCTTCCACATGGTCAAGTCTCAGTAGCCGTGAGTCTGGACTGCATATTCCTTACTAGAGTAGTAATAAGGTAACACCAGCTCACCTGAGCAATGACGTCCTGAAGCATAGGTGCGATGAACCATTCGCAGTAGTTCCACAGCATAAGGAGAAAGGATTACCAGTTTCATGAATAGTTAAAAAAATAGGTTTCTTTATTGTGAAAAAAGCTCTTTAAAAACAGATTCTATAGTCACATAGTATAGCCATGGCAACGAGTTTCGAACGCTAAAGATGCGTTCTTTGTCGAGACTGGCTTGCAAATGGCATACCCATGGTATATAAACCATTGTTCACCAATCGCATACAAAATGGAAGGCACATGATACATAAATTTGCATACAAAAATATAAAACCAATTTGCAGAGTATATGCATAGTAAAAACAATCACATGACAAAGAAGAAATCACATATGCATAGAAAAATGACTCGCTATAATGGAACAGTAGTTCCCTCCGTAAATTTAGTCCATTTGGTTGGCAAGTGTTCAGACGATACATCCAAAATGCTTCTCGATCAAGTAGGCGTCTCCTATTATCCCCGCCCCGAGGATCAAAGGTAAGTTTTTCAATGCCAAAGACCTGAAATGAGGATGTCTCTCTATTATGCTGCTCAATAAAATGTCTGGAGGCACAAGAAATGTTATGATTAGTGACATTAAAAATATCAGAAAGATGTTCTGCCACTCGCTGTTTTAATTTTCTTATAGTGCATCCCACATATAACAAATAGCAACTGGCACATCTTATGATGTAAACCACATAATTACTGTTGCAATTCAGATAACTTTTTATATTGTGTGTTTCACTAGAATCAGCATTAGTGAAGTTTTTAGTGATTTTTACATAGCGACAAATGCCGCATCTGGTGTAACCACACTTGTAAAACCCTTTACAATTAAGCCAGGTATGCCTTTTTTGTCGATTATTTGGGCGACTAGATGCCAATAGCCCCACTATTGTTTGTGCTTTTCTTGCCACCACCAAAACTCCAGAATCAAGAATTTTAGATAATACAGTATACTCATATAAAATAGGAAGATGTTTCAGTAGTATGTTTTTAATCAGTTGAAATTGTGAACTATATCTAAAGGAAATAACATTTCGATTTTTATGTGCTGTAATATCATTGCGATTAATCCTTGCCCTAGACTGATCAATTAGATCCAGTCTATTTTTACTGTCCACAATTTTTTCTGCTCTCTTTAAAGACCAATCCGGATAACCCCTAGATTTCAAATTATTTTTACACCTGATGAATTCTTCATCCAATTTATTTGCATTGTTACAGTTATGTTTGATTCTTGTCAGTTCCCCCAGAGGTATAGCTTTTATAGTATGGCGCGGATGTCCGCTTTTGGCATGTAGAATGGTTTTCCCAGATATGGGTTTGGAAAATGTGGAAGTAGTGATGGAACCGTCAAGAATCTCCAATTTTAGATCAAGAAATGATAAACACTTGGAATCAAAAGTGTAAGTGAAAGAAAGATTGAATTCATTGTTATTTAAAGACTTGATGAATTCTGGTATGGCAGACACATCCCCAGTCCAAATAAAGATCAAATCATCGATGTATCTGCCATACCAGAAAACATCACGAGCCCATGGATTGGCGAAGGTGTACAATGCAACATATTCCCAATGGGACATTACCATATTTGCCAACGATGGAGAATAGCTAGATCCCATGGATACTCCTCTACATTGGAGATAAAATTCCTGATTGTACATAAAAAAATTATTAGTCATTAATGATGAGCGTTGTTCGACTCGAACTGTTCGCCAATCTCAAATTCGAGCTGTTTTGAGCGGTTTTCGAGCCGTTCGGCGAACACGAACGATTTGAAAAAAATCCGGCTGTACGAAGTTATGTTCGATAACTGTTTGTGCACCAAAATCATAACTGGATTTTTTTACAGTAATGCTGATAATCAATGTTAATGCACAGTTTGAATGTACAGCGGGGTGGGGGGAGGGGCATGGGAAGGATCTCTGCATAAATAATGAAGATCTCCATTTTTTTTTCTCTTTCCCGCATTTACAGTGGGGAGGTGCAATCTGTCAGCCTATCAGCAGTGCACACACGGTGCGAACTGCTTTTTTTCACACAAGCAAGGGCATGTGTCATTGGCTGTGTATGTCACATGTCCTTGCCCTATAAGACCCAGCCATTTTCCCCGTCGCCACCATTTTCTCACTGCTGCAGCTGCGTGTTAGACGGCATTGCTGTTGCTGTGTGCGCTATACTTTCAGTGTTAATTTCAAGCCAATTTTCTCTGAAATATACAGATAGCTTGGGAGTAGGGAAGAGTTGTGATTGCAGTCCTTTTGAGGACTAGGTTACAGCATTTCCTACGACTTTTAGAAGGCAGGTCTGTGCTCTTAAATAGATAGGTTGGGAGTAGGAACTAATTGTAATTTCAGTCCTTTTGAGGACTATTTTACAGCATTTCCTAGGACTTTTTGCCAGACAGGTCTGTGCCAGTGCTGTGCAAGTGTTTTTCACAGCATTTGGCTAAATCTAGCTAAGCAAATCCTTTTTGGCCTCTTGCAGTGTGTGTTAGTCAGTGGAGTAGCGTATCTGTGTTGCAAGCTACACCACCTGTGTATAGAATACAATTTTTTTTACTGCACCTAGCCAAGTAAAACTTTTTGGGCATAGCATCATTCTATTAGGCCATCTATACTAAGCTCCACCAGCTTGCAAATTAGTAATAATTTTTATCTGCATCTAGCTCGGAAAATAATTTTGGGCTTGTAGCAGTGTGTGGGACTTATTCTTAGTCCATCTATATTAGGCTCCTCCAGCTTGCAAATTACAAAATAATTTTTATCTGCATCTAGCTCGGAAAATAATTTTGGCCTTGAAGCAGTGTGTGGGACTCATTCTTAGTCCATCTATACTAAGCTCCTCCAGCTTGCAAATTACAAATAATTTTTAGCTGCATCTAGCTCGGAAAATAATTTTGGGCCTAGTAGTAGTGTGTGGTACTCATTGTATTAGGCCATCTATACCAAGCTCCACCAGCTTTAAAATTAATAATAATTTTTAGCTGCATCTTGCCTGTAAAATAATTTTGGGCATATTAGCAGTGTGTGGTACTCATTCTATTAGGCCATCTATACTAAGCTCCACCAGCTTTCAAATTACTAAAAATTTTTAGCTGCATCTTGCCTGGAAAATAATTTTGGGCATAGTAGCAGTGTGTGGTACTCATTGTATTAGGCCATCTATACCAAGCTCCACCAGTTTTGAAATTAATAATAATTTTTAGCTGCATTTTGCCTGGAAAATAATTTTGGGCATAGTAGTAGTTTGTGGTACTCATTGCATTAGGCCATCTATACCAATCTCCACCAGCTTTGAAATTAATAATAATTTTTATCTGCATCTTGCCTGTAAAATAATTTTTGGCATATTAGCAGTGTGTGGTACTCATTGTATTAGGCCATCTATACCAAGCTCCACCAGCTTTCAAATTAATAATAATTTTTAGCTGCATCTTGCCTGTAAAATAATTTTGGGCATATTAGCAGTATGTGGTACTCATTGTATAAGGCCATCTATACTAAGCTCCACCAGCTTTCAAATTACTAATAATTTTTAGCTGCATCTTGCCTGGAAAATATTTTTGGGCATAGTAGCAGTGTGTGGTACTCATTGTATTAGGCCATCTATACCAAGCTACACCAGTTTTCAAATTAATAATAATTTTTATCTGATTCTTGCTTGGAAAATAATTTTGGGCATAGTAGTAGTTTGTGGTACTCATTGTATTAGGCCATCTATACCAAGCTCCAACAGCTTTGAAATTAATAATAATTTTTAGCTGCATCTTGCCTGTAAAATAATTTTGGGCATATTAGCAGTGTGTGGTACTCATTCTATTAGGCCATCTATACTAAGCTCCACCTGCTTGCAAATTTCAAATAATTTTTATCTGCATCTAGCTCAGAAAATAATTTTGGGCTTGTAGCAGTGTGTGGGACTTATTCTTAGTCCATCTATACTAAGCTCCTCCAGCTTGCAAATTACAAATAATTTTTATCTGCATCTAGCTCGGAAAATAATTTTGGGCTTGTAGCAGTGTGTGGGACTTATTCTTAGTCCATCTATACTAAGCTCCTCCAGCTTGCAAATTACGAATAATTTTTATCTGCATCTAGCTCGGAAAATAATTTTGGGCTTGTAGCAGTGTGTGGGACTCATTCTATTAGTCCATCTATATTAAGCTCCACCACCTGTGTATGTAATAAAATTGTTTTACTGCATCTAACCCAGCCAATCCTTTTTGGGCTAATACCACAGTTTTGCCACTCAGCTCTGCTCGGTTCCCATCCATCATTTTTTGTGCAAACAACTCCAGAGTTGTGAATTAGTTAACCACCAAAATGAGTGGAAAAAGGTCTGCTGCTGATGGAAAGGGGAATAGGCGTGTTGGGAAGGGAAAAAAAGGTTGTGTCTGTGGGGTAGGTGTTAAAGCAACAGTAACATCTGCAGAAGAAAGACCATCTTCCAGCCAAACTAAGATGTCTGCTTCTTTTAGCGGACAATGTGATATGATCCCTTTCTTACGGCCACGCCAATCGCTACAAATTCCAGATGAGGCACAAAAGCAGCAGGTGCTTCAACGGATATCAAGTGCTCCTTTAAGTGGGCTCTCCTCCACCTCAACTTCTACATCACAAATACTCCAGTCCTCCGAGGTGTCACCCCAATCGCACTTGCTTCCTCACAGCTCCCAAGTCTCCAGCTGCCCATCTGAGTATGGGGTAGAACAAATGGTTGAGTCTGCAGAGCTGTTTACTCTTACTATAGCCTGGGAATCAGAGGTCGGCTCCAGAGCTTCTGTGAATCCAGACGAGGAAATGATCTGCACTGATGCCCTGAATCTTTATGAGTCGGATCCAGGACCAGACGCAGAAGGTTTTGACCATAATGTAGAACCTCGTTCCCAAACTGTAACTCCTGTTGGTGGAGACAATGAGGAAGACGATGATGAGACTCAAATACCTGATTGGAGCGACAACTTGAGTTTTTGTCAGGGTAGGTAGAGGTTGGCTCTGAGGACGACGGGTGTGAGAACACACAGGGTGATGATGACGAGGTTGCAGATCCCACTTACTGTCAACCCACAGTCAGCCAGTCGATGAGGTCAGCAGAGGAGGTGGAGGAGGATGCTAGTGACGACGAGGTCGGGTTGCGCCTTCCTGGACAGAGACGTAGTACTGGAAGCACGTCAACAACTGCATCCTCAAACACAACTCTGCCTCTGACCACAAGTCGTGGTGGCTCTTCAGGTCGCATGGGTGCTAAGCCTTGCATAGCCTGGGCATTTTTCAGATCGATAAGGATGACCCAACTCGTGTTATCTGTAACATTTGTCACCAAAAGCTAAGAAGAGGCCAAAAAATCCATAGTTTGAGTACTTCATGCATTAACCAGCACATGGATATGAAGCATAAGTTGCAGTGGGAAGCTCACTGTGCTACAATGTGGCCTAGCGGGCTGGGCCAACCACTGTCTTCCCCATCTTGTGGATCCGTGGCCTCTTCATCCTCTGTGACTGGGGGGACAGCAGTCACACCTGTTTTGGGACGCAGACCTGCCACCTCTTTACCTGCAACAGCCAGCGTGATTGGCAGGTCATCATTTTCTTTGGAGGTGGAAACACCAGCTGGTGTTGAGCGCTCTCCAACATCGAGAGCACCACCTTCGGATTAAGGCAACCTAACATGTCCACCTGCATTTTCCTCACAGACCAGCAGTTTGCCGGGGACACCCTTCTCATCCCCGTCTAAGCACAACAGACAGCCCTCGGTCCCTCAGATGTGGACAAGTAAAAGACCATTTCCTCCTAGCCATTAGAAAGCTAAGAGGTTGAATTTCACCATCTGCAAGCTCTTGGCTACAGAAATGCTGCCTTTCCGTCTGGTGGACACAGAGGATTTTCGAGACCTTATGTCCGTCGCAGTGCCCCAGTACCAGATGCCCAGTCGGCACTACTTCTCAAAGAAAGGTGTGCCTGCGCTCCACCAGCATGTCGCACACAACATCAACGCTTCTTTGAGAAATTCTGTGTGTGACAGGGTGCATTTCACCACAGACACTTGGATGAGTAGGCATGGACAGGGGCGTTACATGTCGCTGACTGGGCACTGGGTGACTATGGTGACAGCAGGACACGGGGCTGCTGTCCAAGTCTTGCCGTCCCCACGAGTTGTGCGTCAATCCTCTTTATCTCGAAGTTCCTCCACTGCTTCTGCCTCCTCAACCTCCTCTCCTCCTCTGTGGTCATGCCACATGCTTTCTAACTGCGCAGAAGGGATCCTGCACACCTCCTTACTATGCTGGCAGCAGGGCTCAACGTCATCAGGCAGTTTTTACTTTGAAATGTCTGGGAAATGTGAGTCACACAGCTGAGGAGTTGTGATCAGCTCTGGAGAACCAGTTTCATGAATGGTTGTCTCCACTGGACCTGAAACCAGGGAAGGACATGTGCGACAATGCTGCAAACCTGGGTGCGGCCCTTCGCCGGGGTAATGTCACACACGTGCCTTGTATGGCTCAGGTGTTGAACCTGGTTGTCCAGCAATTTTTAGCCCACTATCCCGGACTAGATGGCCTTCTGCAGAGGGCACGGTCGCTGTGTGCTCACTTCTACTGTTCGCATCCCGCAGCTCTGCGACTTACATCTCTACAGAAGTTGTTGGGCCTGCCACTTCACCGGCTAAAATGCGATGTGCCTACCCGGTGGAATTCAACTCTGCACATGTTGCAGCGACTGTGGCAGCACCGACAAGCCCTGGTGCAATACGTTCTGATGTATAGCCTGGGCCAATGGGATCCAGAGGTGGGGCAAATCACGCTGGAGGAGTGGTCTCAGATCAGGGACCTATGCACCCTTCTGCACAGATTTTAAATAGCGATGAAGATGTTTAGTGCTGACGATGCCATTATCAGCATGACTATTCCGGTGATTTACATGCTGGAGCACATGTTAAACAGAATTCGGAGTTAGGTGGTGCGACAAGAGGAGGTGGAGGAAGTAGAGGAGGATGAGTTGTATGCGGAAGGGCTAACATCTGCAAGGTCCAGACGGTCGGCAGCAGCAAGGCGGCAGGCATGTGAGCGTGGGGGAGATGGAATTACCAGGGCGCATGGTAGCAGCCAAACTAGAGAGGAAGGTGCAGGAGCCCCGGAAGAAGTGGAGGACGAACTGATGGAAGACTCATCAGATGAGGGAAACCTTGATCACATTTCTGTTGTGCGAGGTTGGGGGGAGAGGGCAGAGGAAGGAAGCATGATTGTTACCTCGCCACCAACACAACAGGGACTTGGAGCTCCTGGATGCGCAAGACACATGATTGCCTTCTTGCTGCACTACCTGCAACATGACCCTCGAATTGTCAGAATTCGAAATAATCCTGACTACTGGGTTGCCGCAATCTTAGATCCCCGGTACAAAAGTAAATTTCCCGAAATAATTCCTGCCATAGAAAGGGATTCACGCATGCAGGAGTATCAGCAGAGACTGTTGCAGAATCTTACATGTGCTTTTCCACAAAACACCAGTGGTGCATGTAGTGAATCTCACAGTTCTAACTTGCCAACCGTGGGACTATCGAGTGCTCAGCACTCAAACTGTAACAGAAACACAGTATCTGCTGGTAACAGCAATTTTGCGGAATCATTTCACAGCTTTTTTAGCCCATCCTTTGCAAGGCCACAGGAGACAAGAAGTCTGACACATAGTCAACGCCTAGAGACGATGGTACAGGAGTATCTCCAAGTAAACATCGAAGCCATGACTGTGTCACTGGACCCTTGCTCTTTTTGGGCATCCAATCTGGATAAATGGCCGGAGCTAGCCACTTACGCCTTGGAGATCTTGTCATGCCCGCTGTCAGCATTCTCTCTGAACATGTGTTCAGCGCTGCTGGTGGTGTGCTGACAGATAAGCGCATGCAGCTGTCCACTGAGAATGTAGACAGGCTCACGTTCATAAAGATGAACAAATCATGGATCCGCAAGGACTTTTCTACCCCTGTGTCCTTTGGGGAGAGTAAAAGCTTGAGGATTTTGGAAAATCACCTCACCAACCGTTTTAAGCTTTCAAATTGCTAATAATTTTTAGCTGCATCTTGTCTGGAAAATAATTTTGGGCATAGTAGCAGTGTGTGGTACTCATTCTAACCAACCGTTTTAAGCAGCTCTGGGGCAATTGATGCCACTTAAGTGGTGTCTGTGCCACAATTTTTTGGAAAAAATGGAGACTCTTTTTGGAGTCCCTTTGCTTTGTTTTACATGACGTTGCCATCGTCAATTAGAGGTGGGTTGGGTCTCCCCTCCCCCTTTTAACCGTAAGAAAATACATACACTATGGCTTCGGGTAACACAGATGGTTGAGTCTGAAGAGCAGTTTTCTCAGAGGTCTGCTCCAAAGCTTCAGTGTCTGCCAGTCAGCGTAGTAACCCAGCTGTGAATCAAGCTGCACCGCCAGTGTATCTAATAATGATTTTTAAATGCATCTAGCCTAGGCAGACTGTGGGGACCCCTAACCAAACCGGACGCTCAGACCCCTAACGCCCCCCTTTCTTTGACAATACAATCATGTAACTCTTACAACTGGATGGGTGAGGATCGGTCACAGCTTTATTAACTGTTTATACTCATTCCATTAGAAATGCATTTTATTTCTAAAATAATTCAGCTTGTTGCAGCATGCCCTGTGTCTCCAGTCTCCACAACGGCAAGTTGGCCAACAAGTGTAACTCTCCAACATGTCCTTTCTATTTCCAGGCCACGGAGGATCCTGCTTACTCATATGCAGGACTCCGACCCCCATCCATCACTCTTAACTCTTGTTCCACTCCTTCCTGGAATCCTGACAGGAATATGTCCAGTCCAATATCCATTAAGTGAACACCGTCGGGCCGTATGAGGCCTGCTTTATCTCCTTCCAGTTGTCGGTGTCGTATCACTACACAGCCTCTGTCTCTTATAAATTTTCCCATCCGAATATTTATTACCTGCCTTGTCCGTTCGATGGCCATGATGTCTCACGCACCTTGCCATACCGTACTCGGCACAATCTCTGACCATACTATAGTTAATTTTATGAAAAATTCTCTGAAGCGCTCAGTGTCTAGTTTCATTATTGCCATTAGTTATGCGCTCTTGTGATAAGCTATGTCGTTTCCCCGGCCTGTATAACTAAGATGACCGGACCTCTTGCCTCTCTCCCTACCTTGATTACTTCCATTAGTACCTGTGGCCATTGCAGGACTCTAACACCTCTCCAGTTCAAATATGTGTTATGAAACTCCAATTTCCTCCCGCCTGGGCGGACTTTCACCCTTCTTTCTGCACAATATATATACGGGTTCTTAATCATTGCATAGCAAAAAAACAGCAAGGAAGTGGTATTTGTATGTCATGTCCTGCTATGCACCTGTACAAGGCTGAGTTAATCAGAAATTTAAACACACATACCATGTTAAAATCGTATAGCATAGAAACAATGCATATAAATGTAAATAATCAAAAAGAAAAAGAAAAGAAGAAAAAAGGAACATAAATAATAATAATCTATAAATGATCACTCATAATGATACATCAAATCATGTCTGATGTTTAAACCCGCTGGTACATGTGTATTTAAAGTATAAATCCACCAACTTTCTCTATTAAGGAGCTTTCTCCTATAATCATCCACCAAATCTCCACAAATCGCCACGCCCACGGAGGGGCCACCACAGTCAGTGAATCCTTCCTTTTTTAGTATAGAGTCTACCAATTCTTTGGGCATATAAGCCCAGCTGTGAAGCAAGCTGCACCGCCTGTGTATTTAATGAGAATTTTTAACTGCATCAAGCCTAGGCAGATTGTGGGGACCCCCAACCAAACCCAGACTCTCTGCATCTAACCCAGCCAATCATTTGATAGTATTGCTAGTAGCACAGTCGCATGGGCTCTAAACCTTGCATAGACTGTGCATTTTTTCAGATCACTAAGGATGACCCAACTCGTGTTATCTGTAACATTTGTCACCAAAAGCTAAGTAGAGGCCAAAAAATCCATAGTTTGAGCACTTCATGCATGGACCGTCACATGGATATGAAGCATAAGTTGCAGTGCGAAGCTCACTGTGCTACAATGTGGCCTAGCGGGCCGGGACAACCACCATCTGCCCCACCTGTGTCATCCTGGGGAGACTAAAAGCTACTGCGTAGTCTTTTCCAAAAATTTGAGGGAATTACCACGGGAATGGTTTGGAAGAGGTATAAGAGTTTAGGTAGGACATTCATTTTTAGTATACTTATTCTGCCGAACCAGGAAAATTCCTTCACCGTCCAAGAAGTAAGATCTTTATTGAGTTGTTCAATAAAGGGCCCAAAATTAAGATAAAATAGATGGGAGAGGTCTCTATGAATACGAATTCCTAAGTATTTGATACCCTGTGAGGGCCAGGCAAAGGGAAAGTTGGACTGGATGGAATCCTGTATGGATTTGGGGAGGGAGACATCGAGGGCCTCAGACTTCGCTGCATTGATTTTAAAATTTGACCATGTAACAAAGTGATCTATTTCAGCCATAACAGCAGGGATGGACATATGTGATTCAGTGATATATACTAGGACATCATCAGCAAATGCAGAGCACTTGTACTCGGTGCCTCCCACCTCAATCCACCTAATATTGGGGTTATCGCGAATTGATGAGAGCAGGTGCTCCATCACTAGGATGTATAAGAGAGGGGACAGAGGACATCCCTGCCTTGTCCCATTGGTGATTATGAAAGGTGATGAAAATGTTCCATTTATCTTCAGCCTAGCTCACGAATTGCGATACAGGGCCATGATTTTGGCTATGAAAGGGTCCCCTAGACCCCTACCCCAAGCTTTTTAAGAGAATAATATATGGCATGCCAGTAGACTCTATGGAATGCTTTCTCAGCATCCAACGAGAGTATCTAATTACAAATTTTTAACTGCATCTAGCCCAGACAATACTTTGGGCCTAGTAGCAGTGTCTGCTAGTCAGCGGAGTAGCCACCGCCTGTAGATCTAATTACAAAGTTTTAACTGCATCTAGCCCAGGAAATACTTTGGACCTAGTAGCAGTGTCTGCTAGTCAGCAGATTATCCCACCTGTTAAGCAAGCTTCACCACCTGTAGTTTGGACACTTAATTTTTTCAAAGGAAATGCTTCGGGCCCCCGGGACACTCAGTGAAGAGCATCGGGGAGGCGCCCCAAGGCACAGGGGCTGGGACTGGCGGTAGGACGCCTTGCGGTGGACCCCCAAGCTCGATCCCTGTAAAAGGCTACTGGAGCTGGAATTCCCGCGGCTGCTGGCATCAGACTTGCCCTCCAATAGATCCTTGTAAAAGGATTTAAAGTGTACTCATTCAAATTACAGAGACAATTTAAATTAAAAAGCTTAGACCTGCCTCCACCGCAGGGGGGCTCGCTCGACCCACCAGCGGAAAGGCACAGTATTGGGAGAGGGGGGCTGGCCGTCAGGGTCCACAGCGGCTCTGGCACAAAGCCGGCGGCACGGAGGTCGCACGGGCAGGAACGGACTGGCCGTGTCAGCTTCACACTTTTTTGGTTTTAGAAGGGCATGACATGCCTATATCTGTGTCTCCCCCTCCTTTTACTCCTCCACCTCTTTTATTTTCGCATGACTATATGTACTTGTCACTTTTCCATGTGTTAGTTGTGTCTTCTCAGCAGTTTGTCAGCTTTTGGACACCTTTGAAGGTGTTTTCTATGTGTTTCTATGTGTTTTTGTTTGCCTGCCATTGGTTATAATGGTGTTCGACGGTGTCCGACGAACAGTTCGACGAACATACGGGTGTTCGACGAACCGAACCGAGCTTGAACACTACGGGAGTGGCTCAACTCTATTAGTCATAAGATATTGTGTACAAGACAAAAGATAATTAATTAAATCCAAGGTATAGTTACTATACCTATTAAGATGGAAATCCATTGCTTGCAGAGCGACATCATATGGTATACTTGTGTACAAAGACACTACATCACACCCCAACCATGTATATCCCTCCTGCCATGTGATATTTGTAAAATTGGTCCAGAACGTCTCTTGAATCTTTTAGAAAACCTGCAGATCTCTGCACTAACGGTTGAAATAATGTATCCATCCAATTGCCAAGATGCTCTGTAACAGAATTAATATTAGAAATGATTGGCCTCATTGGGGAGGGATTGATGCCCTTGTGTGTCTTGGGTAGACCATATAAAAGTGGTAGCATGGGATGCTCAACAATGAGAAAGTCTTTTTGTTTGGCTGTAATGACCCCCAAAACAAAACCTTCGTTTATTATAGCATGGATTGTTATTTTGTAATCTATGGAGGGATTTGATGGAATTTTTTTGTAAGTAGGTGTATCGGACAAAAGCTCCAACATTTGGTTATGATTAGTGTTGAGCATTCCGATACTGAAATATCGGGTATCGGCCGATATTCACTGTATCGGAATTCCGATACTTAATTCCGATACTTTTATAATATCGAATACCGGAATCGGAAGTTCCCATAATGCCTGCGCTCTGCAGTGTCTGTGAAGGATGACAAGCTGGATGGCAGCGCTCAGCTGCGATCCAGCTTGTCATCAGAATGCCATCCCAGCGTGGGAGAATTCTCCTGACTGTTTAAAAGCCGGCGCGCGGTAAAAAGCCTCCGGCTTTTAAACAATCACGCAGCCCCATACTGCTTCCCCGCAGCCTCCCACCCCGATCCTCCGCTCCCCTCGCCACCTCCAATCCCAATCGTAAATTAGGACCGGGCGGGGAGTGCAGCACCAAGGAGCGAAGGACCCGGGCGGGGAAGCCGGCAGTGAAAAGACTTCACCGCCGGCTTTCCCGTTCTGTGCTGCGCTTTCCCGCCGGTTATTTCAAATGAACAGCTGAGGTATCAGGTGATGCCGATCAGCTGTTAATTTGAAGTCGCCGCGGTGCCCTCAGAGGGTTCATGTGAGTTCATGCTTGACTGCATGAACTCACATCAACTTTCCCACGGCCGCACAGGTCAGCCACTCCTCCCAAACCCGTCATGATTAGTGTGTGCGGGGTGTGTGTGCGGGGTGTGTGTGTGTGCGGGGTGTGTGTGTGTGTGCGGGGTGTGTGTGTGTGTGCGGGGTGTGTGTGTGCGGGTGTGTGTGCGGGGTGTCTGTGCGTGCAGGCAGACATAGGCCGATGTGACACTACTACTCCCATCGGCCTATGTCTGTCCCCCGTCCACTCCTGCCAGCAGGATCAGCTCGATGGGAGCAGTAGTTCCCATCAGCCTGATCCTGCTATTTAAATTGCCCTACTGTGTCCCCAATAAATTTTAAATACATGTCATTGGTGGCCAGTGGTTACCTAAAAGAAATTAGTTCATACATTACCTGTCCCCGCCGATCGCCACCTAAAATAAAGTAAAAAATAAAAAACTACACCTATACTCACCTAGACACCTAATTCCCCGAAGCCATCGATCTCCTGTAATAAAATATAAAATAATAAACCACAACCTTATCCTTACCCCTCCGTAGCAGTCCACGAGTGTCCTACGATGATCTCCAGTTTAGAGCAGCCACATAGAATGTGACCGCTCTGAACCGCTGCCGCCGCTAGAATGACGGGGCCGTAAGGGTTCACCGGAGTTCAGGCAGCGCTGCTCCGGTTAGCTCCTTTACGGCACTGCTGTATCGTGAGAAATTCCCACGGTACAGCACTGCCGTAAAGGAGGTCTCCGGAGCTGCGCTGCCTGAATGCACTCCGGTGACCTCAGTCAGTGGCTCCCGCTGCCGGGAGCGGACGTGTTCCCGGCAGCGTGAGCTTACAGCAGCCATGCACAGCTGTCACCATCTCCAGATGTGACAGCTGTGCATGGGAGATGAGCGCAGGAACGTGGACAGGTAACTATTTTTTTTTTAGTAAACTAAGAATTAAATAAAATGGTGTTTTATTTCAAATAAATTTTTTTTTTCTGGGTGTAGTGTGTTTTTTCTTTTTAACACTTTGTAGGTTAGTAATGGGGGTGTCATATAGACGGCCATCATTACTAACCTGGGCTTCATGGCAGCTGGCGCTGACATGAACCCCACCACTATTACCCCCTGCCACCGCACCAGGGCAGCGTGGAAGAGCGAGGCTAAGTGCCAGAATTGGCGCATCCTATGGATGCGCCATTTCTGGGGCGGCTGACGGCTGGTGTTTCTAGCCTGGGAGGGGGCCAATATTCATGGCACCCTTCCTGAGCTATTAATATCAGCCCCCAGCTGTCTGCCTAGCCTTTGCTAGCTATTAAAATAGGGGGGACCCCATGTCATTTTTTTTGGGGGGGTCCCCCATTTTAATAGCTAGTAAAGGCTAGGTATTCAGCTGGGGGCTGATATTAGTAGCCTGGGAAGCTCCGTGGGTTTTACCCCCTTCCCAGGCTTCAAACATCTGCCCCAGCCGTCTGCTTAACCTCCGCTAGAGACTAAAATTAGGGGGGCCCCCACGTCATTTTTTTGGGGGGGGTCCTCCATTTTAATAGCTAGTAAAGGCTAGGTATTCAGCTGGGGGCTGATATTAGTAGCCTGGGAAGCTCCGTGGGTATTACCCCCTTCCCAGGCTTCAAACATCTGCCCCAGCTGTCTGCTTAACCTCCGCTAGAGACTAAAATTATGGGGGATCCCACGCCATTTTTTTTTTAAATAAATCCTTTATTTTAACACTAAATGACATTTGAGGACTTAATAAAGATGCAGTCCCTAAATTATTATTTATTTTTTAATAAATTTTTCCCAAAACTTTTGACGTGGGCTTCGCCATATTTTTGTATGCCAGCCAGGTACAGCATCCAGCTTCTATGAACACGCCATTTTCCGGGGCGGCCGCGGACTGCAATTTTCAGCGGGGGGGGGGGCAGAAAGCTTGGGCCTCCCTGCGCTGCAGATTCCATCCCCCAGCTGCCTAGTTATACCTGGCTGGACACAAAAATAGGGAGAAGCTCCACGTTTTTTTTTTTTTAATTATTTCATGAAATTCATGGAATAATTAAGAAAAAAAGGGCTTCCCTATATTGTTGTGTCCGGCTAGGTACAAATAGGCAGCTGGTGGTTGGGGGCAGCCCGTTCCTGCCTGCTGTACCTGGCTGGACACAAATATAGTGTGAAGCCCCACGTCAATTTTTTTTTAATTATTTCAGGAAATTCATGAAATAATTAAAAAAAAAAATGTGTGGCGCTTCGCCCTATTTTTGTGTCCAGCCAGGTACAACTAGGCAGCTGGGGGCTGGAATCTGCAGCGCAGGGAGACCCAAGCTTTCTGGGCCCCACCCGCTGCAAATTGCAGTCCGCAGCCGCCCCGGAAAATGGCGCGTTCATAGAAGCGCCATCTTCTGGCGCTGTACCCAACTCATCCAGGGCCCTGGTGCGGTGGCTCACTGGGTAATAAAGGGGTTAAGGCCAGCTTGGCATTATCAGCTGGCCCTAAGCCCGAAATTCATGGGGTCACGCCAATATTAGACATGACCGCCATGAATTTCTAGTAAAGTATTTAAAAAAAACACAAACACCCAGAAAAAAGTCCTTTAATTGAAATAAAGACACAATTCTTTATTGTTCTAAATTAAACCATACTTACCGCCACGCCCATTCCAGCTGAAGCAAACGATCTCCTGCAATAAAAGTAAAATAATAAAGCAACCTCATCCTTACCTTTCCATGGTTCCCAGGACAGCTTCAGCTCTGCTACATCGAGATGACAGGCTGGACCGCAGCAGAACGCTGCCATCCAGCCTGTCATCCCGCGGACACTGAGAAGCGCAGGCATGCTTGCGCTCCTCAGTGTCTCTCTGTGACGTCATCCAGATGAGCCGAGGTCATGTCCAATGAACTCAGCTCACCTCATGCACGTCACTGACAGCGTGGGAAAATTCTCCTGCACTCAGCGCTTCAGCGTGAGAATTCTCCCACGCTGTCAGTGACGTGCATGAGGTGCGCCGAGTTCATTGGACATGACCTCACCTCATGCACGTCACTGACAGCGTGGGAAAATTCTCACGCTGAAGCGCTGAGTGCAGGAGAATTCTCCCACGCTGTCAGTGACGTACATGAGGTGAGCCGAGTTCATTGTCGGCTCATCTGGATGCCGTCACAGCCAGACACTGAGGAGTGGAAGTATGCCTGCGCTTCTCAGTGTCTGCGGGATGACAGGCTGGATGGCAGCGTTCTGCTGCGGTCCAGCCTGTCATCTCGATGTAGCAGAGCTGGAGCCGTCGTGGGAGCCATGGAAAGGTAAGGATGAGGTTGCTTTATTATTTTTCTTTTATTGCAGGAGATCGTTGGCTTCAGCTGGAATGGGCGTGACTGTAAGTATGGTTTAATTTAGAACAATAAAGAATTGTGTGTTTATTTCAATTAAAGGACTTTTTTCTGGGTGTTTGTGTTTTTTTTAAATACTTTACTAGAAATTCATGGTGGTCATGTCTAATATTGGCGTGACCCCATGAATTTCGGGCTTAGGGCCAGCTGATAATGCCAAGCTGGCCTTAACCCCTTTATTACCCAGTGAGCCACCGCACCAGGGCCCTGGATGAGTTGGGTACAGCGCCAGAAGATGGCGCTTCTATGAATGCGCCATTTTCCGGGGCGGCTGCGGACTGCAATTTGCAGCGGGTGGGGTCCAGAAAGCTTGGGCCTCCCTGCGCTGCAGATTCCAGCCCCCAGCTGCCTAGTTGTACCTGGCTGGACACAAAAATAGGGCGAAGCTCCACGTTTTTTTTTTTTAAATTCATGAAATTCATGGAATAATTAAGAAAAAAAGGGCTTCCCTATATTGTTGTGTCCGGCCAGGTACAAATAGGCAGCTGGTGGTTGGGGGCAGCCCGTTCCTGCCTGCTGTACCTGACTGGACACAAATATAGGGCGAAGCCCCACATCAATTTTTTTAAATTATTTCATGAATTTCCTGAAATGATTTAAAAAAAATTGACGTGGGGCTTCGCACTATATTTGTGTCCAGCCAGGTACAGCAGGCAGGAACGGGCTGCCCCCAACCACCAGCTGCCTATTTGTACCTGGTTGGACACAACAATATAGGGAAGCCCTTTTTTTCTTAATTATTTCATGAATTTCATGAAATAATTAAAAAAAAAAAAAATACGTGAAGCTTCTCCCTATTTTTGTGTCCAGCCAGGTACAACTAGGCAGCTGGGGAATGGAATCTGCAGCGCAGGGAGGCCCAAGCTTTCTGCCCCCCGCTGAAAATTGCAGTCCGCAGCCACCCCGGAAAATGGCTGGATGCTGTACCTGGCTGGCATACAAAAATATGGCGAAGCCCACGTCAAAAGTTTTGGGAAAAATTAATTAAAAAATAAATAATAATTTAGGGACTGCATCTTTATTAACTCCTCAAATGTCATTTAGTGTTAAAATAAAGGATTTATTTTAAAAAAAATTGACGTCGGGCTTCGCCCTATATTTGTGTCCAGCCAGGTACAGCAGGCAGGAATGGGCTGCCCCCAACCACCAGCTGCCTATTTGTACCTGGTTGGACACAACAATATAGGGAAGCCCTTTTTTTCTTAATTATTCCATGAATTGCATGAAATAATTTAAAAAAAAAAATGCGTGGGGCTTCGCCCTATTTTTGTGCCCAGCCAGGTACAACTAGGCAGCTGGGAGCTGGAATCCGCAGCGCAGGGAGACCCAAGCTTTCTGGGCCACCCTCGCTGCAAATTGCAGTCCGCAGCCGCCCCAGAAAATGGCGCGTTCATAGAAGCGCCATCTTCTGGCGCTGTACCCAACTCATCCAGGGCCCTGGTGCGGTGGCTCACTGGGTAATAAAGGGGTTAAGGCCAGCTTGGCATTATCAGCTGGCCCTAAGCCCAAAATTCATGGGGTCACGCCAATATTAGACATGACCACCATGAATTTCTAGTAAAGTATTTAAAAAAACACAACACCCAGAAAAAAGTCCTTTAATTGAAATAAACACACAATTCTTTATTGTTCTAAATTAAACCATACTTACCACCACGCCCATTCCAGCTGAAGCCAACGATCTCCTGCAATAAAAGTAAAATAATAAAGCAACATCATCCTTACCTTTCCATGGCTCCCACGACAGCTTCAGCTCTGCTACATCGAGATGACAGGCTGGACCGCAGCAGAACGCTGCCATCCATCCTGTCATCCCGCAGACACTGAGAAGCGCAGGCATACTTCCACTCCTCAGTGTCTGGCTGTGACGGCATCCAGATGAGCCGAGGTCATGTCCAATGAACTCAGCTCACCTCATGTACGTCACTGACAGCGTGGGAAAATTCTCCTGCACTCAGCGCTTCAGCGTGAGAATTTTCCCACGCTGTCAGTGACGTGCATGAGGTGAGCTGAGTTCATTGGACATGACCTCACCTCATGTATGTCACTGACAGCGTGGGAGAATTCTCACGCTGAAGCGCTGAGTGCAGGAGAATTTTCCCACGCTGTCAGTGACGTGCATGAGGTGAGCTGAGTTCATTGGACATGAACTCGGCTCATCTGGATGACGTCACAGAGAGACACTGAGGAGCGCAAGCATGCCTGCGCTTCTCAGTGTCTGCGGGATGACAGGCTGGATGGCAGCTTTCTGCTGCGGTCCAGCCTGTCATCTCGATGTAGCAGAGCTGGAGCTGTCCTGGGAACCATCGAAAGGTAAGGATGAGGTTGCTTTATTATTTTTCTTTTATTGCAGGAGATCGTTGGCTTCAGCTGGAATGGGCGTGATGGTAAGTATGGTTTAATTTAGAACAATAAAGAATTGTGTCTTTATTTCAATTAAAGGACTTTACTCTGGGTGTTTGTGTTTTCTTTTAACTTTGACTATGGGGTTAGTAATGGGGGTGTCTTATAGACGCCTCTCCATTACTAACCTGGGCTTGATGTCAGCTGGCATTATAAGCTGACATCAACCCCAACCCTATTACCCCCTGCCACCGCACCAGGGCAGCGTGGAAGAGCGAGGCTAAGTGCCAGAATTGGCGCATCCTATGGATGCGCCATTTCTGGGGCGGCTGACGGCTGGTGTTTCTAGCCTGGGAGGGGGCCAATATTCATGGCACCCTTCCTGGGCTATTAATATCAGCCCCCAGCTGTCTGCCTAGCCTGTGCTAGCTATTAAATTAGGGGGGACCCCACGTTATTTTTTTGGGGGGGTTCCCCCATTTTAATAGCTAGTAAAGGCTAGGTATTCAGCTGGGGGCTGATATTAGTAGCCTGGGAAGCTCCGTGGGTATTACCCCCTTCCCAGGCTTCAAACATTTGCCCCAGCTGTCTGCTTAACCTCCGCTAGAGCCTAAAATTAAGGGGAACCCCACGCCAATTTTTTTTTAAATAAATCCTTTATTTTAACACTACATGACAAGTACAGTAATCAACACTGTCACTGTACTTCATATATATGTGACTGACATGTTTCGATCTATCTAATCTATGTGTGATTCTCTATTCCTTCTATTCTAAATTGTCGGGTACAGATGCTGAATTGCCGGCCGGCTTTCTTAAAGAGACGGTGCATGAAAACACTATTATTTTTTTAAATAAATCCTTTACACTAAATGACAAGTACAGTAAGCAACACTGTCACTGTACTTCATATATATGTGACTGACATGTTTCTATCTATCTAATCTATGTGTGAAGCTCTATTCTTTCTGTTATAAATTGTCGGGTACCGCTGCTGAATTGCCGGCCGGCTTTTTTAAAGAGACGGTGCACGAAAACACTAATATTTTTTTTTAATAAATCCTTTACACTAAATGACAAGTACAGTAAGCAACACTGTCACTGTACTTCATATATATGTGACTGACATGTTTCTATCTATCTAATCTATGTGTGATTCTCTATTCTGTCTGTTATAAATTGTCGGGTACAGATGCTGAATTGCCGGCCGGCTTTTTTAAAGAGACGGTGCACGAAAACACTAATATTTTTTTTAATAAATCCTTTACACTAAATGACAAGTACAGTAAGCAACACAGTCACTGTACTTCATATATATGTGACTGACATGTTTCTATCTATCTAATCTATGTGTGAAGCTCTATTCTTTCTGTTGTAAATTGTCGGGTACCGGTGTATGCCGCTGATGAATTGCCGGCTTTTCATGTCATTCTACATTATTCTTAGTTGTTTTACTTCATGTAGAATTAACCTACAAGGAAAGAAAGGGTTTATTTTCATTCCGATATTTGTGTCCCATTGACTTGCATTGGTTTCCGGTATCGGAATCGGCGATATCCGATACTTTTTGGGTATCGGCCCGATCCAATCCGATACGATATTTCCTGATATCGGAAGGTATCGCTCAACACTAGTTATGATGCATGTCTGCATTCATAACTACTACTAGTCCGCCTTTATCTGACATCTTAATAATGACATCCTTCATTCGTTTTAGTTCCTGCAATGCATTCATTTGTTTTTTTTGTTCAAATTACTTTTTGAGCTTTTATTTTCCACCTGCATATGGAGATTTTTTAGTTCACGTTGAATGATATTGCGGGACATAAAAATCGAAATGTTATTTCCTTTAGATATAGTTCACAATTTCAACTGATTAAAAACATAATATTGAAACATCTTCCTATTTTATATGAGGATACTGTATTATCTAAAATTCTTGATTCTGGAGTTGTGGTGGTGGCAAAAAAAGTGCAAACAATAGGGGGGCTATTGGCATCTAGTCGCCCAAATAATCGCCAAAAACGGCATACCTGGCTTAATTGTTAAGGGTTTTACAAGTGTGGTTACACCAGATGCGGCATTTGTCGCTATGTAAAAATCACTAAAAACTTCACTAATGCTGATTCTAGTGAAACACACAATATAAAAAGTTATCTGAATTGCAACAGTAATTATGTGGTTTATATGATAAGATGTGCCAGTTGCGATCTGTTATATGTGGGATGCACTATAAGAAAATTAAAACAGCGAGTGACAGAACATCTTTCTAATATTTTTAATGTCACTAATCATAACATTTCTTGTGCCTCCAGACATTTTATTGAGCAGCATAATAGAGAGACATCCTCATTTCAGGTCTTTGGCATTGAAAAACTTACCTTTGATCCTCGGGGCGGGGATAATAGGAGACGCCTACTTGATCGAGAAGCATTTTGGATGTATCATCTGAACACTTGCCAACCAAATGGACTAAATTTACGGAGGGAACTACTGTTCCATTATAGCGAGTAATTTTTCTATGCATATGTGATTTCTTCTTTGTCATGTGATTGTTTTTACTATGCATAGTTAGTAAAGCCGAATAAAGACTTGCGTCCATCAAGTTCGACCTGTTAGTTCTGTAATTGCTAAAGTTGATCCAGAGGAGGGTAAAAACCCCAAATGATTTAGCCAATCTTCACCTGAGGAAAAATTCCCTCCCGACTCTGAAACCAGCAGTCAGAATAAATCCCTGTATCAACCTACTATTTTATTTTATTTTTAAGTATATGCAGAAATCTGCCTGGTATCTAGAAAAGCATCCAGTCCCCGCTTGAACTGATGTAGTGAATCCGACATTACCGTCTCCTCACTCAGTGAATTCCATATTCTCACTGCTCTTACCGTAAAGAACCCCTTCCTATGCTGGTGCTGAAACCTTTTCTCTTCCAGTCTTAGTGAGTGCCCTCTTGTTACCGTAATATCCCTCCTTTTGAACAAATCCCGGGCAAGGTCTCTATACTGTCCCCTAACATATTTGTACACATTTATTATGTCCCCCCTCAACCTTCTCTTTTCCAGGCTGAATAGTCCTAGTTTTGCCAACCTCTCTGGGTATTGCAGTCCCTCCATTCCCCTTATTAATTTTGTTGCCCTCCTTTATTCCTTTTCAAGCTCATTTATATCCTTTCTATATATTGGGGCCCATAACTGAGCACAGTATTCCAAGTGTGGTCTGACCAGTGCTTTGTACAGTGGAAGAACAATGTTCTCCTCCTTTGCAGCTATACCTCTTCTGATACATCCCATTACCCTGTTTGCCCTTACAGCAGCGGCCTGACTTTGGGCACTCCAATTTAGTTTGCTATCAATCAAGATGCCCAAGTCCTTCTCCATCTCTGAATTCCCCAATGATTTCCCATTCAGTGAGTACTGGTGACTTCCATTTTTCCTTCCCATATGTATGACCTTACATTTCTCCTCGTTAAACCTTATTTGCCATTTAATGCTCCACCTACCCAGCTTATCCAAATCCCTCTGTAGGTCTTCACTATCCTCTTTTGTATTAATTGTTTTACATAACTTTGTGTCATCTGCAAATATTGATATTTTACTATTTATCCCGTTGACTATGTCGTTAATAAAGATATTAAATAACATTGGGCCTAGTACAGACCCCTGTACAGACCCCTGTGGTACCCCACTAGTGACGCTTACCCAATCTGAGTATATTCCATTTATAACCACCCTCTGCCTTCTATCCTTTAGCCAGTTAGCTACCCACTTGCAGACATTTTCCCCCAGCCCCATCATTCTCATTTTGTATACCAACCTATTATGTGGCACGCTATCGAACGCTTTTGAGAAGTCGAGATACACGACATCCACTGGTTCCCCCTGATCTACTCGAGAGCTAACCTCCTCGTAGAAGTCAATCAGGTTTGTTTGGCAGGAGCGATTCCTCATGAATCCATGTTGGTTCGGGGTTAATAGATTATTAGCATCAAGATGCTCCATGATTGCCTCATTAATAAAGCCTTCAAAAATTTTGCCCACAACGGACGTCAGACTCACCGGCCGATAGTTTCTGGCGTCACTTTTCGCTCCCTTTTTGAATATTGGCACTACATTCGCCTGTCGCCAATCAAGTGGTACAGACCCAGTCTCAACAGAGTCCTTAAATATAAGATATAACGGTCTGTCTATCACATTACTTAGTTCCCTTAGTACCCGTGGGTGTATGCCATCAGGTCCTGGTGATTTGTTTATTTTAATGTTACTGAGGCGTTTCTGTACCCCAGCTTGGGTTAGATTTGTCATACTTAGTGGAGGATTAAGCTTGTCACTTCTCATTTCGCCTGTTAGTTCTTTTTCCTTTGTGAATGTTGACGAAAAAAAATTTATTTAATAGATTAGCTTTATCCTCATCTTTCTCTATGATTTTGCCTTCATATACTCTGCAAATTGGTTTTATATTTTTGTATGCAAATTTATGTATCATGTGACTTCCATTTTGTATGCAATTGGTGAACAATGGTTTATATACCATGGGTATGCCACTTGCAAGCCAATCTTTAGCATTCGAAATGGGTTGCCCTGGCTATACTATGTGATTATGGAATCTGTTTTTAAACAGCTTTTTTCACAATAAAGAAACCTATTTTTTGAACTATTCATGAAGCTGGTAATCCTTTCTCCTTATGCTGTGCATATTCCTCACCCTGAACCTCCTTTCTCCCACCATGCCGAGTGCCCAGAGACAACTGATCCCACGCTTTGACACTCTGAAGAGCTGTTCACTTTTCCATTTATAGATTCGTGCCTCTCGCCTGGTCCACTTGAAGCGGGGAAAGAGGAGATCGCATGTAGCGATTCCCAAATATTTGAGCAACCACGGCCACACGAAGGCGACGGTGGGAAACTGTCACAAGATGTGGACGATTATGAGACTCAATTGCCAGAAAGTCAGGAGGAGGACCAGATTGCGGACATGGAAGACCAGGTGGTGGATGATATAGTAACTGACACAACCTGGCAGGGGGACATACAGAGCGAAGACAGCAGCACACTGGGGGAGAAAGGCGTAGCACCACAACAGGCAGTAAGAAGCAGAGTGGTGGCTGCAGACAGAAGGCGGGCCACCTTCATAAACTGCCTGGGTAACATCAACATGACGGAAGTTGCCAGTACAACTGTTAGTTCTTCCCAATTCTGGTTGTTTTTTAAAGACTCTGCCGATAACCCCAAAAAGGTAATTTGCACCACCTGCCAGGTCAGCATCAGCAGGGGTAGCAAAACTACCAGCCTGACCACCACCAGCATGATCAAACACATGGCAGCAAAGCACCCGACTAAGTGGGCAGAACCCCAGGGTCCAGCAACAGTGTCTGCGGGTGGCACCACTGCTTGTTCCGCTGTTGTGTGTGCAAATCAATCCTCTGTCCATGGCTCATGCGAAAGATGCATCCCGCCCTGCACCTGTCGTTGCACACTCTCAACTAGCACCATCAGCAAGCATGTCCACGCCCTAGTCCCAGAGCAGCGTTCAGTTGTCCCTACCCCAGTCCTTGGAATGCAAGCACAAATACGCAGCCAACGCCCAACAGGCCACACTACTACATTTCCACATTTCGCGACTGCTTGTGCTCAAAATGTTGCCTTTTAGGCTCGTGGAGACAGAAGCTTTCCGCAACCTGATGGCGGCGGCCTACCCTCGGTACTTGGTCCCCAGCCGCCACTATTTCTCCCGGTGTGCCGTCCCCGCATTACACGAGCATGTGTGCACAACATTAGCTGGGCCCTCATCAACGCAGTTACTGGGAAAGTCCACTTAACCACAGACACATGGACAAGTGCTTGTGGGCAGGGACGGTACATCTCGTTGATGGCACACTGGGTTAACATAGTGGAAGCCGGGACCCAGTCGGACCTTGGGACAGAACATGTCCTCCCCGCGCCAAGGACAGCTCTTGCACCTCCTTCAGCTCCTACAGCTCCTGCACCTTCAGCATCCATCTCCAAAATGACCACATCAGTCACAAGCTGGAAGCACTGTAGCACTGCCTCGGCCAAGCGGCAACAGGCTGTGCAGAAGCTATTATGCTTATTTGACAAACCACACAACACTGAAGAGCTGTGGACAGCTCTGAGAGAGCAGGTAGATCTGTGGCTGACACCGTTGAACCTACAGCCAGGCATGGTCATGTGTGACAATGGCCGGAACCTGGTGGCGGCTCTGAGGCGGGGCGAACTCACACACGTACCATGCCTAGCCCATGTGCTCAACCTTGTGGTTCAGCGGTTTCTCAAAACCTACCCGGAGCTGCTGGATCTGCTTGTCAAAGTACGCCGCCTAGGTGCCCATTTTAGAAAGTTACCTACAGCTTCCACCGCCCTTGCTGTGTTTCAGCAGCGTTTTCAGCTTCCGGCTTACCATCTGGTGTGTGATGTCCCCACGCATTCAAACTCTACTTTGCAGATGTTGGGAAGGATTTGTGAGAAGAAGAGGGCAGTTGTTGACTACCATCATCAACAAGGCCATCGGTATTCAGTTCAGACTCCACATATAAGACCTCAGGAGTGAACATGGATGTCAGACATATGTACCATCCTCCAAAACTTTAAGGTCTCCACCAAGATGGTGAGTGGCGAGGAAGCCATAATTAGCATCACCATCCTGCCTCTCTGTCTTCTGAAACACTCTCTGCTCACAATCAAAGAGGATGAATTGCAGGCGGAGCACGATGAGATGGAGCAAGGAACCATACAGGGTGATTACACACAGCCCAGCCTCATCTCATCCCAATGTGGATTGGGTGACAATGAGGAATAGGAGGAGAAGGCGCTAGTATCATGCGCTATAGACGGTACTACCTGCACAACTGTCATACCGTCTGTTCAGCATGGATAGCTGAGGACAGGGAGGAGGAGGAGAGCATGGTCAGTCGTTCTCTAGGTGAGGACTAGAGATGAGCATTGTTCTACTCAAACTGTTCGCCAATCTCAAATTCGAGCTGTTTTGGGCGGTGTTCGAGCCGGTCGGCGAACACGAACAATTTGAGAAAAATTCGGCTGTTCGAGGTTATGTTCGATAACTGTTCGTGCACCAAAATCATAACTGGATTTTTTCTCAGTAATGATGAAAATTAATGTTAATATGCAGTTTGAGTGTACAGCGGGGCGGGGGGAGGGGCAGGGGATGGATCTCTGCAGGAACAATGAAGATCTCCATTTTTTTTTCTCTTTCCCGCATTTGCAGTGGGGAGGTGCAATCTGTCAGCCTATCAGCAGCGCACACACGGAGCGAAGTGCTATTTTTCACACAAGCAAGGGCATGTGTGATTGGCAGTGTATGTCACATGTCCTTGCCCTATAAGACCAAGCCATTTTCCCCGTCGCCACCATTTTCTCACTGCTGCAGCTGCGTGTTAGACGGCACCGCTGTTGCTGTGTGCGCTATACCTTGTTAATTTCAAGCCAATTTTCGCACAAATATACAGATAGCTTGGGAGTAGGGAATAGTTGTGATTGCAGTCCTTTTAAGGACTAGGTTACAGCATTTCCTACGACTTTTATCAGGCAGGTCTGTGCTCTTAAATAGATAGATTGTGGGAGTAAAGACTAATTGTAATTGGAGTCCTTTTCAGGACTAGGTTACATCAGTTCCTATCAGTTTTTGCCAGGCAGGTCTGTGCCAGTGCTGTGCAAGTTTTTTTCACAGCATTTGGCTGAATCTAGCAAAGCTAATCCTTTTTGGCCTATTGCAGAGTGTGTTAGTCAGTGGAGTAGCCTATCTGTGTTGCAAGATATACCACCTGTGTATAGAATACCAATTTTTTACTGCACCTAGTGAAGTAAAATCTTTTGGGCATAGCATCATTCTATTAGTCCATCTATACTGACCTCCATCAGGTTGCAAACTGAATATAATTTTTTTCTGCATCTAGCTCTGAAAAAATATTTGGGCTTCTAGCAGTGTGTGGGACTTGGTCTATTAGTCCATCTATACTGACCTCCATCAGGTTGCAAATTAAAAATAATTTTTTTCTTCATTTAGCTCTGAAAAAATATTTGGGCTTCTAGCAGTGTGTGGGACTTGTTCTATTAGTCCTTCTATACTGACGTCCAGCAGGTTGCAAATTGAATATAATTTTTTTCTGCATCTAGCTCTGAAAAAATATTTGGGCTTCTAGCGGTGTGTGGGACTTGGTCTATTAGTCCATCTATACTGACCTCCATCAGGTTGCAAATTAAAAATAATTTTTTTCTGCATCTAGCTCTGAAAAAATATTTGGGCTTCTAGCAGTGTGTGTGACTTGGTCTATTAGTCCATCTATACTGACCTCCATCAGGTTGCAAATTAAAAATAATTTTTTTCTGCATCTAGCTCTGAAAAAATATTTGGGCTTCTAGCAGTGTGTGGGACTTGGTCTATTAGTCCATCTATACTGACCTCCATCAGGTTGCAAATTAAAAATAATTTTTTTCTTCATTTAGCTCTGAAAAAATATTTGGGCTTCTAGCAGTGTGTGGGACTTGTTCTATTAGTCCTTCTATACTGACCTCCAGCAGGTTGCAAATTGAATATAATTTTTTTCTGCATCTAGCTCTGAAAAAATATTTGGGCTTCTAGCGGTGTGTGGGACTTGGTCTATTAGTCCATCTATACTGACCTCCATCAGGTTGCAAATTAAAAATAATTTTTTTCTGCATCTAGCTCTGAAAAAATATTTGGGCTTCTAGCGGTGTGTGGGACTTGGTCTATTAGTCCATCTATACTGACCTCCATCAGGTTGCAAATTAAAAATAATTTTTTTCTGCATCTAGCTCTGAAAAAATATTTGGGCTTCTAGCAGTGTGTGGGACTTGGTCTATTAGTCCATCTATACTGACCTCCATCAGGTTGCAAATTGAATAAAAAAATTTTCTGCATCTAGCTCTGAAAAAATATTTGGGCTTCTAGCGGTTTGTGGGACTTGGTCTATTAGTCCATCTATACTGACCTCCATCAGGTTGCAAATTAAAAATAATTTTTTTCTGCATCTAACCCAGCCAATAGTTTTGGCCTAATACCACAGTTTGGCCACTCAGCTCTGCTCGGTTACCATCCATTGTTTTTTTGTGCAAACAACTCCAGAGTTGTGAATTAGTTAACCACCAAAATGAGTGGAAAAAGACCTGCTGCTGGTGGAAAGGGGAATAGGCGTGTTGGGAAGGGGAAAAAAGGTTGTGTCCGTGGGGTAGGTGCAGAAGAAAGACCATCTTCCAGCCAAACTAAAATGTCTACTTCTTTTAGCGGACAATGTGATAAGATCCCTTTCTTACGGCCACGCCAATCGCTACAAATTCCAGATGAGGCACAAAAACAGCAGGTGCTTCAACGGATATCAAGTGCTCCTTTAAGTGGGCTCTCCTCCACATCAACTTCAACATCACAAATACTCCAGTCCTCAAAGGTGTCACCCAAATCGCACTTGCTTCCTCACAGCTCCCAAATCTCCAGCTGCCCGTCTGAGTATGAGGTAGAACAGATGGTTGAGTCTGCAGAGCTGTTTACTCATACTATAGCCTGGGAATCAGAGGTCGACTCCAGCGCTTCTGTGAATCCAGACGAGGAAATGATCTGCACTGATGCCCAGAATCTTTATGAGTCGGATCCAGGAACAGACGCAGAAGGTTCTGACCATAATGTAGACCCTCATTCCCAAACTGTAACTCCTGTTGGTGGAGACAATGAGGAAGACGATGATAAGACTCAAATACCTGATTGGAGCGACAACTTTAGTTTTTTGTCAGGGCAGGAACAGGTTGGCTCTGAGGACGACGGGTGTGATAACTCACAGGGTGATGATGATGAGGTCGGAGATCCCACTTACTGTCAACCCACAGTCAGTCAAGAGATGAGGTCAGCAGAGGAGGTGGAGGAAGATGCTAGTGACGACGAGGTCAGGTTGCGCCTTCCTGGACAGAGACGTAGTACTGGAAGCACGTCAACAACTGCATCCTCAAACACAACTCTGCCTCTCACCACAAGTCGTGGTGGCTCTTCAGGTCGCATGGGTGCTAAGCCTTGCATAGCCTGGGCATTTTTTCAGATCGATAAAGATGACCCAACTCGTGTTATCTGTAACATTTGTCAGCAAAAGCTAAGTAGAGGCCAAAAAATACATAGTTTGAGTACTTCATGCATGAACCGGCACATGGACATGAAGCATAAGTTGCAGTGGGAAGCTCAGTGTGCTACAATGCGGTCTAGCCGGCCGGGCCAACCACCGTCTGCCATATCTTGTGCATCCGCGGCCTCTTCATCCTCTGTGACTGGGGGGACAGCAGTCACACCTGTTTTGGGGCGCAGACCTGCCACCTCTTTACCCGCAACAGCCAGCGTGATTGGCAGGTCATCATTTTCTTTGGAGGTGGTAACACCAGCTGGTCTTGAGCGCTGTCCGACATCGATAGCACCACCTTTGGATCAAGGCAACCTAACATGTCCGCCTGCATCTTCCTCACAGACCGGCAGTTTGCCGGGGACACCCTTATCAACCCCGTCTAAGCACAATAGCCAGCCCTCGGTCCCTCAGATGTGGACAAGTAAAAGACCATTTCCTCCTAGCCATGAGAAAGCTAAGAGGTTGAATTTCACCATCTGCAAGCTCTTGGCTACAGAAATGCTGCCTTTCCGCCTGGTGGACACAGAGGATTTTCGAGACCTTATGTCCGTCGCAGTGCCCCAGTACCAGATGCCCAGTCGGCACTACTTCTCAAAGAAAGGTGTGCCTGCGCTCCACCAGCATGTCGCACACAACATCACCGCTTCTTTGAGAAACTCTGTGTGTGACAGGGTGCATTTCACCACAGACACTTGGACGAGTAGGCATGGACAGGGGCGTTACATGTCGCTGACTGGGCACTGGGTAACTATGGTGACAGCAGGACAAGGGGCTGCTGTCCAAGTCTTGCCGTCCCCACGAGTTGTGCGTCAATCCTCTTTATGTCATTTTTCCTCCACTGCTTCTGCCTCCTCAACCTCCTCTCGGTCTTCCACCTGCACCCAAAGCCTGTCTGGTCATGCCACAAGCTTTCTAACTGCGCAGAAGGGATCCTGCACACCTCCTTACTATGCTGGCAGTAGGGCTCAACGTCATCAGGCGGTTTTTACATTGAAATGTCTGGGAAATGTGAGTCACACAGCTGAGGAGTTGTGGTCAGCTCTGGAGAACCAATTTCATGAATGGTTGTCTCCACTGGACCTGAAACCAGGGAAGGCCGTGTGCGACAATGCTGCAAACCTGGGTGCGGCCCTTCGCCGGGGCAATGTCACACACGTGCCTTGTATGGCTCACGTGTTGAACCTGGTTGTCCAGCAATTTTTAGCCCACTATCCCAGACTAGATGGCCTTCTGCAGAGGGCACGGTCGCTGTGTGCTCACTTCCGCCGTTCGCATCCCGCAGCTCAGCGACTTACATCTCTACAGAAGTCGTTGGGCCTGCCACTTCACCGGCTAAAATGCGATGTGCCTACCCGGTGGAATTCAACTCTGCACATGTTGCAGCGACTGTGGCAGCACCGACAAGCCCTGGTGCAATACGTTCTGACGTATAGCCTGGGCCAACGAGATTCAGAGGTGGGGCAAATCACGCTGGAGGAGTCTCAGATCAGGGACCTATGCACCCTTCTGCACAGTTTTGAAATGGCGACGAAGATGTTTAGTGCTGACGATGCCATTATCAGCATGACTATTCCGGTGATTTACATGCTGGAGCACATGTTAAACAGAATTCGGAGTCAGGTGCTGGCACAAGAGGAGGTGGAGGAAGTAGAGGAGGAGGAGTTGTATGCGGAAGGGCTAACATCTGCAAGGTCCAGACGGTCGGCAGCACCAGGGCGGCAGGCATGTGAGGGTGGGGGAGATGATTTTACCAGGGCGCATGGTAGCAGCCAAACTATTGAGGAAGGTGCAGGAGCCCAGGAAGAAGTGGAGGACGAACTGATGGAAGACTCATCAGATGAGGGAGACCTTGATCACATTTCTGTTGTGCGAGGTTGGGGGGAGAGGACAGAGGAAGGAAGCATGATTGTTACCTCGCCACCAACACAACAGGGACTTGGTGCTCCTGGATGCGCAACACACATGAGTGCCTTCTTGCTGCACTACCTGCAACATGACCCTCGAATTGTGAGAATTAGAAATAATCCTGACTACTGGGTTGCCACACTGTTAGATCCCCGGTACAAAAGTAAATTTGCAGAAATTATTCCTGCCATAGAAAGGGATGCACGCATGCAGGAGTATCAGCAGAGACTGTTGCAGAATCTTACATGTGCTTTTCCACAAAATACCAGTGGTGCACGTAGTGAATCTCACAGTTCCAACTTGCCAACCGTGGGACCGTCAAGTGTTCAGCACTCAAACCATAACAGAACCACAGTATCTGCTGGTAACATCAATTTTGCGGAATCATTTCACCACTTTTTTAGCCCATCCTTTGCAAGGCCACAGGAGACAAGAAGTCTGACACATAGTCAACGCCTAGAGACGATGGTACAGGAGTATCTCCAAGTAAACATTGAAGCCACGACTGTGTCACTGGACCCTTGCTCTTTTTGGGCTTCCAATCTGGATAAATGGCCGGAGCTAGCCACTTACGCCTTGGAGATCTTGTCATGCCCCGCAGCCAGCGTTCTGTCTGAACGTGTGTTCAGCGCTGCTGGTGGTGTGCTGACAGATAAGCGCACGCGGCTCTCCACTGATAATGTAGACAGACTCACGTTCATAAAGATGAACAAATCATGGATCCGAAACGACTTTTCTACCCCTGTGTCATCCTGGGGAGAGTAAAAGCTTGATGATTGGTTAAAATCACCCTACCAACCGTTTTAAGCTTTCAAATTACTAATCATGTTTATCTGTATCTTGACTGGAAAATAATTTGGGCTTTGTAGCAGTGTGCAGCACTGATCCTATTAGGCCATCTATAATAAGCTTCACCAGATTTAAAATTAAAAATAATTTTTAGCTGCATCTAGCCCGGAAAATAATTTTGGGGCTCCGAGATGCGCAAGACACATAAGTGCCTTCTTGCTGCACTACCTGCAGCATGACCCTCATATTGTCAGAATTCGAAGTAATCATGACTACTGGGTTGCCACACTCTTAGATCCCCCAAACTTTTCGATCAACCTTTTCATTTTAATAAAGACCAAAAAAATGGTCATTTTTGAAATTATAAGCATTAGCAGGTTGTTAGAAACTGAAATCAAACAGTTTTCAACTCAAAACTTTATTCTAGGTGATGTTACATTTTCACATAAGACCCCTTGTTCGAAAGGAGCTTCTGAACTCTCTCGTCCATTGAATTTGTCAGGTTTTGGATGGTTTCTGCTTCAATTGTTTTGCATGAGGACAGAATACCCTCCCAGAGCTGTTGCTTAGATGTGAACTGCCTCCCGCCATCATAGACACTCCTTTTAATGATGCTCCAAAGGTTCTGAATGGGGTAGAGGTCAGGGGAGCATGGGGGTCACACCATAAGTTTGTCCCCTTTTATGCCCATATCAGCCAGAGATGCAGATGTTTTATGTGCAGCATGAGATGGTGCATTATCATGCAGAAAAATGATCTTGCTGTGAAATACACGGTTCTTCTTCTTGAACCATGGCAGGAAGTGCTGTTTGAGAAAATCCACATACATTATGGAGTTCATCTTTAGCGCCTTCAGGGATCCTAAAGGGGCCCACAATCTCTCTCCCCATGATTCCAGCCCAAAACATTACTCCACCTCCTCCTTGTTGGCGCTGTAGCCGTGTTTGCGTGGGGTGTCCATCAACCAGCCATCCTCCACTCCATTCATCTGGACCATCGAGCGCTGCACGGCACTCATCCGTGAACAAAACAGTTTTGAAATCAGTCTTCATGTAATGTTTGGCCCACTGGAGCCGTTTCTGCTTGTGTGAAGTGGATAGAGGAGGTCGACAGGATGGCGTATGCACAGCTGCAAACCTCTGAAGGACCCTGCATCTTGTTGTTCGGGGGACGTTGGAGGCACAAGCAGCTTCAAAAACTTGTCTGCTGCTATGACAAGGCTTTTTTGCCGCTGCTCTTTCAACCTGACGTAATTGCCTGTAGGAAAGAGTCCTCAATTTGCCCTTATCAGCACGCACACGTGTGTACTGTGAATCAGCTACATACTTCTTGATTGCCAAGACACTTCATCCTGATCATCGCACAATGTTGATTGTAGTCATGCCTTGACCTAAACACTCCACAATTTGTTGCTTCTCAGCAGCCGACACATCCTTTTTCTTTCCCATTTTGGCAGAAAATGTAGGCTGCTTAATAATGTGAGAGAGCCTTCTTAAGTAGTCTTGCCTTTCATTGGACACACCTGCCAAACTAATTAGCACAGGTGTCTGCAATTGCTTACAGTGATATAAAGAGCCCTGACACACATCACCATCAATGAGTTTAACTGACAAACAAACAAATTCTTCCCTTATCACTCCTAAACACTTTTTGCATAATAATTTGGAACGCGGTGTACATGTGCTTTTCCACAAAACACCAGTGGTTCACGTAGTGAATCTTACAGTTCTAACTTGCCAACCGTGGTCTGTATGGAATTGTTCAATAAAGGGCCCAAAATTAAGATAACATAGATGGGAGAGGTCTCTATGAATAGGAATTCCTAAGTATTTGATACCCTGTGAGGGCCAGGCAAAGGGAAAGTTGGACTGGATGGAATCCTATATGGATTTAGGGAGGGAGACATCGAGGGCCTCAGACTTCGCTGCATTGATTTTAAAATTTTACCATGTAACAAAGTGATCTATTTCAGCCATAACAGCAGGGATGGATATATGTGATTGAGTGATATATACTAGGACATCATCAGCAAATAGAGAGCACTTGTACTCGGTGCCTCCCACCTCAATCCACCTAATATTGGGGTTATGGCGAATTGATGAGAGCAGGTGCTCCGTCACTAGGATGTATAAGAGAGGGGACAGAGGACATCCCTGCCTTGTCCCATTGGTGATTGTGAAAGGTGATGAAAATGTTCTGACGCACCCCCTGGGCCTTGGGACACCCGGAGCCGGACCCTTTTTGGTGGATGCTGGTGGTTGTAGTCTTCGTGGCGGCGATCCGGTTCCGTGGCTCAGGGCGGTCAAACCAGTGGCGGAACTATTTATGTGGTTTTGATGTTTAAATGTCCGACTACGCCACCCGTGGATTGCGGTCAGAGTGAACTGCCGCTACAGGGCAGACCGCTAAGGCTGGTGTTGTGGGTGCAGCAGAGCGTAGCATAACTCCCCACGGGAGGAGTATAGCCTCAGGGCAGTGTATGCGGAGGATGGGGGTGATGGTGCAGGGCAGCAGCAGTAACGACACGGAGTCAGTGATGCAGTTCAGGGCCTTTACTCACAGTTCTTATTATCCAGACCACGTCTGCAGGTAACGGCTGCCCACGTCGTACTGTGCTCACCAGGTGAGGGGCTCAGACAACTCCCAGATAACTTTGGAGCGCTTCACAGGACCCCCTTTGTGTGTCCTTTGTCTGGCCTTTCTTACCAACACTTCTGTCCGGCTGCCTCGGGCCTCCTCTTGGTAAACTTGGCGCCAGTTTCCCTGACCCTATGTGGTGCCTTCCTAGCGGGTGGAGCAAGGGGCTGCGCCACATAAAATGTCAGAGCCTCCGGTTTCTAGCTGAGGGTCGTTTCCTGCCTCCACTAGTTCGGGGACCGGTCTCCCCCTTTGGCCTGACCCCTCCACGCAGGTGGATTCGGGCGTGCGGTGGCGACTCGCCCGTCCGCACCCCTGGGATCCCTTCATTCCTCGTTCCTGGAGCCTTCTCCGCTCCTCTTCCTTCCTTCTCCCTCTTGCAGGCCTGGGCCTCTGTTACTAGGCCCGCCTCCGGAGCAGAGCTCATGCAGAGCCCCTGCTCCCTGCCACTTCTGCTCAGACTTCTCTGCACTGAACTAAGATGGTGCCCACCTTTTATACTCCCTTCTCAATGCACCCAGGAACTGCTTCCTCCCTGCTCCTGCACTGCAGGGTTCCCCTTCCTCAGTGTTCCCTCCCCCCACTCCAGCCAGGGACAGGGACTGTCGTGCCCATCTCAGGGGCATATTGGTCGCCCTGCCCCACGGCAATGTGGTGTAATGCATGCAGGTGTCGGGTCCTGATCCACACTCCATCCTTATCTGAGAGTGAGATATCACACCTCTGGGTGAGGTGCAATACGTCTGTAGCAACCGAGCCCTCGGTGCTACAGTTCCATTTATCTTCAGCCTAGGTGACGTATTGTGATACAGGGCCGTGATTTTGGCTATAAAAGGGTCCCCTAGACCCCTACCCCAAGCTTTTTAAGAGAATCATATATGGCGTGCCAGGAGACTCTATGGAATGCTTTCTCAGCATCCAACGAGAGTATCTACTTACAAATTTTTAACTGCATCTAGCCCAGGAAATACTTTGTGCCTAGTAGCAGTGTCTGCTAGTCAGCGGATTATCCCGGCTGTTAAGCAAGCTACACCACCTGTAGTTTGGACACTTAATTTTTTCAAAGGAAATGCTTCGGGACCACGGGATACTTAGTGAAGAGCATCAGGAGGCACCCCAAGGCATAGGGGCTGGGACTGGCACTAGGATGCCTTGCGGTGGACAGCCGAGCTCGATCCTTATAAAAGCTTTTTAACTGCAGCAGCTTTAGTGGACGCTACTGGAGCTGGAATTACGCGGCTGCTGGCATGAGACTTGCCCTCCAATAGATCCTTGTAAATGGATTTAAAGTGTATTCATTCAAATTAGAGGGACAATTTAAATTAAAAAGCTTAGAGCTGCCTCCACCACAGGGGGGCTCTCTCGACCCACCAGCGGACAGGCACCAGTATTGGGAGAGGGGGGCTGGCCGTCAGGGTTCACCGCGGCTCTGGCACAAACCCGGCGACACGGAGGTGGCACGGGCAGGAGCGGACTGGCCGTCTCGGCTTCTCACTTTTTGGATTTTAGAAGGGCATGACATGCCTATATCTGTGTCTCCCCCTCCTTTTACTCCTCCACCTCTTTTCTTTTCGCATGACTATATGTACTTGTCACTTTTCCATGTGTTAGTTGTGTCTTCTGAGCAGTTTGTCAGCTTTTGGACACCTTTGAAGGTGTTTTCTATGTGTTTCTATGTGTTTTTGTTTGCCTGCCATTGGTTTTAACGGTGTTCGAAGGTGTTCGACGAACAGTTCGACGAACAGTTCGGCGAACACACGGGTGTTCGACGAACCGAACCGAACTCGAACACTACGGGGGTGGCTCAACACTAGTGAGGACACGTAAATCTTGCCTGTTAGCAGTCTGGCACGCATGGCTGAGTTTATGTTACGCTGCCTTTCCCGTGACCCTCATGTTCTTCAAATTTTGTGTGACAGTCATTACTGGTTGGTGACACTTCTAGACCCAAGCTACAAGGAGAACTTTCTATCTCTTATTCCCGAATCAGACAGGTCTACTAAAATGGTGCTGAACCAGAAGGCCCTTGTTGCCGAATTATTAAAAAAATTCCCATCTGAAAACGCTGGCGGCAGAGGTCACAGTTCATTGGACAACCAAGGCGTACAGGTGAGAGAGACACAACTCCAATCCAGCAGACGCAGGTGAACACTGTCAAAGTTCTGGGAGAGTTTTCTCAGACTCTCCCATCGTACAGGCCCTGAGACGAGGGGTACTCTCACAAGGAGAGCAAAGTTTGGGAAAATGGTGAGGGAGTACCTTGCCGACCATACCAACATCCTCCGTGATTCCGCTGTGCTTTATAATTATTGCGTATCCAAGCTGTCTTTTTTTGGGAGGTCTATTCCCATGCACCTCTTCACACCTACATATGGGTATACGCATCCTGATTTTTTCTATTTGCTCTTGTCCTCCTTCTCCTCATCCTCCATCACCATATCATTCACCACAATGTCTACCATATCACCTCCTCTACGTGTCTTGCAAGGGGCATTGGAGTGCCTCCAAATTTTTGGCAGCCGTTGACTCACTGCATAGGCAAACACTATGGTAGACCCACTTCCTAATAATGAGAACATTGTTTTTAGGAGACTCTCTGACCTCTACATCTCTTGCAAGCGGCATTGGAGTGCCTCCAAATTTTTCGCAGCCGTTGCTTCACTGCATAGGCAAACAGTATGGGAGACCCACTTTCTGATATTGGGAACATTGTTTTTAGGAGGCTCTCTGACCTCTACGTCTCTTGCAAGAGGCATTGGAGTTTCTCCAAATTTTTGGCAGCCGTTGCTTCACTGCATAGGCAAACACTATGATACACTCACTTCCTAATAATGGGAACATTGTTTTTAGGAGGTTCTCTGACCTCTACGTCTCTTACAAGGGGCATTGGAGTGCCTCCAAATTTTTGGCAACCCTTGCAGTCACTGCATATGCAATAACAGTACAGGAGACCCACTCTTTAATAATGGGAACAACAAAGCATAGCCGGCTGATGACTCGCTAACAATAGTGAGGGCCGACTGCTGGCCTTTAAGAATAGTAAGGGCCAATGAATGGCCCTATAAAAATAGGCTTTGTGACTTTCAGAGTCCCTCCATCATAAATGAAACAGGATGTGTCTGATAATGTGTCACACACCACATGACCAGATAAAGCTGTAAAAAGTTAAAATGATTGCATTTTGTCTTGGTTGAAAGCAATGCAAAAGTGCAAAAACACATAAAAAACGCCAGGTGTGAACATAGCCCAAGGTGTGGAGGAGCATTTTTGATTTTGGTTATTTATTTTGCCTTATATACAAGTCATTACCCTGGAAAGGATGTTCCTTAACATATTTCCCAGGAAAATCCATTTTGGTTTAGTTTTTGTATGTTTTATTGTGAGTCCGTAAAAGTGGCGTAATACCTCTGACAACGTTGTTGACATCAGTGACCTGGGTATCAGAAATGCTTTCAGGGGTCTTCCCCATAGTGTTCCCATGTCATTTGAGCACTGTTCCCATCGATTTGGGCAATTTTTAGGCCCTTTGCAGACTGCCGGGGGTAGCCGCCTGAAAAATGCTCCAGTTTCCCATAGACTTACATTGGGCTCGTTGCTTGGGTCGAGCACCCGAGTATTCCAATGTGCTTGACCGGAGCATAGAGCACCCGAGTATTTTAGTGCTCGCCCATCACTAGCACAAACCTTTTAATGAATCAAGTGAGGTGCATGGTGGTGTGAGTGGTTGTGTGCGCCTCACGAGAAATCTTACTTGCTGAATTAAGACTTGTTGTGTAGTGAACGCCGACGCGCATCATGAAATTGAAAAGCAGGGGTCTCCACGCCCCATTACATCTTCTTCCCACACTAGCTCCTCCCACTTTGTGAGAGCTGGGGTGGAAATGGCAAAACAGCAAAAAATACTTACAATGCTGACAGCCCAGCGAGCCCTTGATCTTTTAGGGTGGCTGAGCTGTCACTCACAGCTAGTGTTGAGCCACCCCCGTAGTGTTCGGGTTCGGTTCGGTTCATCGAACACCAGTATGTTCTCCAAACTGTTCGTCGAACTGTTCATCGAACACCGTCGAACACCATTAAAACCAATTGCAGGCAAACAAAAACACATAGAAACACATAGAAAACACATGGAAAACACATTCAAAGGTGTCCAAAAGCTGACAAACTGCTCAGAAGACACAACTAACACATGGAAAAGTGACAAGTACATATAGTCATGCAAAAAGAAAAGAGGTGGAGGAGTAAAAGGAGGAGGAAACACAGATATAGGCATGTGATGCCCTTCTAAAATCAAGAAAGCCTGAAGTAAAAATCTAAAATCAGCCTACCAACACCCAGACGTCGTGACAAGAAAATTAAAAAAAGAAATATCTTTAGGTAGAATGGCGGTTCCATTCAGAACACTTTCCTTACAAGACATAGTGGTATCCCCGTTGGGAGTCGTGCCAAAAACAGAACCCAATACATTCTGACTAATCCACCATTTGTCATATCCAAGGGGCAGGTCACTAAACGACAACATCGACACAGAACCAAGTACAGTAGTATATACTGTACATCCTTTGACAAGGCAATAAGGCAGGTCAAGAAGTTGGGAAGGGGCACCCTAATGGCCAAAACAGACATTGAGGGGCGTTCCGGTTACTTACTACCTGTGCCTCCGAATAGTGTCCGCCTATTGGGCTGCTTCTGGGAAGGAGCATACTATATAGATCGCTGTTTGCCCATGGGGTGCTCCAGATCCTGCTCACTATTTAAGGCGTTTAGTTGCTTCCTCAAATGGGTCGTCATGGACGTTTCTAAGGGGGCACATATTATCCATTACCTCGACGACTTCTTATGCCTGGGCCCAAAAGATTCGCCACAGTGTGAATACATGCGGTAGTCAACCTGTGAGAAGGAGAGAGCTGGAGGGAGAGCGGACACCACAGAGCCGAGGGGTTAGATGGAGAACGGAAGAAGGAAAGAGGGCGAGGGAGGTAAGGGAGTATGGTTGAAGGCCGACCTGAGCTCCCCCATGTTCCTGCTAGGTCGGGGAACAGCCCTGGGAAGAAAAGTCGCTTGCGCATCCCTTTGAGGTTATGGGCGCGAGCGGGCAGAGGGACTATGCTGGAGTGCGAAGCCAACACGGCCAGGCCATTCCTGCCCGTGCGACCTCCGTGTCGCTGGGTTTGTGCCAGAGCCGCGGTGGACCCTGACGACCAGCCCCCCTCTCCCAATACTGGCGCCTGTCCGCTGGTGGGTCGAGACCCCCCACGGTGCAGGCAGGTCTAAGCTCTGTAATTTGAATGACTACACTTTAAATCCTTTTACAAGGATCTATTGGAGGGCAAGTCTGGTGCCAGCAGCTGTGGTAATTCCAGCTCCAGTAGCGTCCACTAAAGCTGCTGCAGTTAAAAAGCTTTTATAAGGATCGAGCTTGGCGGTCCGCCGCAAGGCGTGCTACCGCCAGTCCCAGCCCCCTTGCCTTGGGGCACCTCCCTGATGCTCTTCCTTTGAAAAAATTAAGTGTCCAAATCACAGGTGGTGTAGCTTGGTTAACAGCTGGGCTACTCCACTGACTAGCAGACACTGCTACTAGGCCCAAAGTATTGCCTGGGCTGGATGCAGTTAAAAATTTGTAATTAGATCTACAGGCGGTGTAGCTTGCAAAACAGCTGGGCTACTCCGCTGATTAGCAGACACTGCTACTAGGCCCAAAGTATTGCCTGGGCTGGATGCAGTTAAAAATTTGTAATTAGATCTACAGGCGGTGTAGCTTGCAAAACAGCTGGGCTACTCCGCTGACTAGCAGACACTGCTATTAGGCCCAAAGTATTGCCTGGTCTAGTTGCAGTTAAAAATTGTTATTAGATACAAAGGCGGTGTAGCTTGCTTCAGATGGGCTACTCCACTGACTATGAGACACTGCTACTAGCCCAAAATGATTGGCTGGGTTAGATGCAGTAAAAAATTGTTATTAGATACACAGGCGTTGTAGCTTGCTTCACTGCTGGGCTACTACGCTGACTAGCAGACACTGAAGCTTTGGAGCAGATCTCTGATTCCCAGGCTATAGTATGATTAACAGCTCTTCAGACTCAATCATCTATGTTACCCCAAGCCATAGGGTATGTGGTTTCTTACAGTTAAAAGGGGGGGGAGCAACCCGACCCCCTGGAATTGACGATGCCAACGTCATGTAAAACACAGCAAGGGGACTCCAAAAAGAGTCTCCATTTTTTCCAAAAATTGTTGCACAGACACCACTTAAGTGGCATCAATTGCCCCAGAGTTGCTTAAAATGGTTGGTGAGGTGATTTTCCAAAATCCTCAAGCTTTTAGTCTCCCCAGGATGACACAGGGGTAGAAAGTCCTTGCGGATCCATGATTTGTTCAACTTTATGAACGTGAGTCTGTCTACATTCTCAGTGGACAGCCGCATGCGCTTATCTGTCAGCACACCACCAGCAGCGCTGAACACATGTACAGAGAGAATGCTGGCTGCGGGGCACGACAAGATCTCCCAGGCGTGAGTGGTGAGCTCAGGCCATTTTTCCAGATTGGAAGCCCAAAATGAGCAAGGGTCCAGTGACACAGTCATGGCTTCGATGTTCACTTGGAGATACTCCTGTACCATCCTCTCTAGGTGTTGACTATTTGTCAGACTTCTTGTCTCCTGTGGCCTTGCAAAGGATGGTCTAAAAAAATGGTAAAACGATTCCACAAAATTGCTGTTACCAGCAGATACGGTGTTACTGTTACGGTTTGAGTGATGAAGACTCGACAGTCCCACGGTTGGCAAGTTAGAACTACATGCACCACTGGTGTTTTGTGGAAAAGCACATGTAACATTTTGTAACAGCCTCTGCTAATACTCCTGCATGCGTGAATCCCTTTCTATGGCAGGATTTTTTTCGCCAAATTTACTTTTGTACCGGGGATCTAAGATTGTGGCAACCCAGTAGTCGGGATTGCTTCGAATTCGGACAATTCGAGGGTCATGTTGCAGGTAGTGCAGCAAGAAGGCACTCATGTGTTTTGCGCATCCAGAAGGACCAAGTTCTTGTAGTGTTGGTGGCGTTGTAAGAATCATGCTTCCTTCCTGTGCCCTCTCCCCCCAACCTCGCACAACAGAAATGTGATCAAGGTCTCCCTCATCTGATGAGTCTTCCATGCCCATCGCCAGTTCATCCTCCACTTCTTCCTCGGCTTCTGCACCTTCCTCAACAGTTTGGCTGCTACCATGCGCCCTGGTTAATCCCTCTCCCCCACCTTCCCATGCCTGCCGCCTGGACCTTGGAGATGTTATCCCTTCCGCATATGACTCCCCATCTACTTCCTCCCCCTCCTCTTGTCCCACCACCTGACTGCGAATTCTATTTATAGTGTGCTCCACCATGTAAATCACCGGAATAGTCATGCTGATAATGGCATCATCAGCACTAAACATCTTCGTCGCCATTTCAAACCTGTGCAGAAGGGTGCATAGGTCCCAGATCTGAGACCACTCCTGCAGCGTGATTTTCCCCATCTCTGGATCTCGTTGGCCCAGGCTATACGTCAGAACGTATTGCACCAGGGCTCGTCTGTGCTGCCACAGTTGCTGCAACATGTGCAGAGTTGAATTCCACTGTGTCGGCACATCGCATTTCAGCCGGTGAACTGGCAGGCCCAACGACTTCTGAAGAGATGTAAGTCGTTGAGCTGCGGGATGCGAACGGCAGAAGTGAGCACACAGCAACCGTGCCCTCTGCAGAAGGCCATCTAGTCCGGGATATTGGGCTAAAAATTGCTGGACAACCAGGTTCAACACGTGTGCCATACAAGGCACGTGTGTAACATTGCCCCGGCGAAGGGCCGCACCCAGGTTTGCAGCATTGACGCACACGGCCTTCCGTAGCTGCAGGTTCAGTGGAGACAACCATTCATGAAACTCGGTCTCCAGAGCTGACCACAACTCCTCAGCTGTGTGACTCACATTTCCCAGACATTTCAAAGTAAACACCGCCTGATGCCGTTAAGCCCTGCTGCCAGCATAGTAAGGAGGTGTGCAGGATTCCTTCTGCGCAGTTAGAACACGAGTGGCATTACCTGACAGGCTTTGGGTGCAGGTAGAGGACTGAGAGGAGATTGAGGAGGCAGAAGCAGTGGAGGAACTTCTAGATAAAGAGGATTGACGCACAACTCGTGGGGATGGCAAGACTTGGACAGCAGCCCCTTGTCCTGCTGTCACCATAGTTACCCAGTGCCCAGTCAGCGACATGTAACGCCCCTGTCCATGCCTACTCGTCCAAGTGTCTGTGGTGAAATGCACCCTGTCACACACAGAGTTTCTCAAGGAAGCGGTGATGTTGTGAGTGACATGCTGGTGTAGCACAGGCGCACCATTCTTTGTGGAGTAGTGGCGACTGGGCATCTGGTACTGGGGCACTGCGAGGGACATAAGGTCTCGAAAATCCTCTGTGTCCACCAGGTGGAAAGGCAGCATTTCTGTAGCCAACAGCTTGCAGATGGTGAAATTCAACCTCTTAACTTTGTCATGGCTAGGAGGAAATGGTCTTTTACTTGTCCACATCTGAGGGACCGATGGCTGTCTGTTGTGCTTAGACGGTGTGGAGTAGGGTGTCCCCATCACACTGCCGGTCTGTGAGGAAGATGCAGGCAGACATGTTATGTTGCCTTGATCCAAAGGTGGTGCTCTCGATGTCAGAGAGCGCTCAACACCAGCAGGTGTTTCCACTTCCAAATGAACTGACAACCTGCCAATCACACTGGCTGTTGTGGGTAAAGAGGTGGCAGGTCTGGTCCAAAAACATGTGTGAATGCTGTCCCCCCAGTCACAGAGGATGAAGAGGCCACGGATGCACAAGATGGGGCAGACGGAGGTTGGCCCGGCCCGCTAGGCCGCATTGTAGCACAGTGAGCTTCCCACTGCAACTTATGCTTCATATCCATGTGACGGTTCATGCATGAAGTACTCAAACTATGGATTTTTTGGCCTCTACTTAGGTTTTGGTGACAAATGTTACAGATAACATGAGTTGGGTCATCCTTATCAATCTCAAAAAATGCCCAGGCTATGCAAGGCTAAGAGCCCATGCGACCTGAAGAGCCACCAGGACTCATGGTCAGAGGATGAGTTGTGTTTGAGGATGCAGTTGTTGACGTGCTTCCAGTCCTCCGTCTCTGTCCAGGAAGGCGCAACCTAACCTCATCGTCAATAGCATCCTCCTCCACCTCCTCTGCTGACCTCATCGACTGGCTGACTGTGGGTTGACAGTAAGTGGGATCTGCAACCTCGTCATCATCACCCTGTGTGTTCTCACACCCGTCGTCCTCAGAGCCAACCTCTTCCTGCCCTGACCGAAAAGTCTAGTTGTCGCTCGAATCAGGTATCTGAGTCTCATCATCGTCTTCCTCATTGTCTCCACCAACAGGAGTTACAGTTTGGGAACGAGGGTCTACATTATGCTCAGAACCTTCTACATCTGGGCCTGGATCCGACTCATAAACATTCTGGGCATCAGCGCAGATCATTTCCTCGTCTGGATTCACAGAAGCTCTGGAGCAGACGTCTGATTCCCAGGCTATAGTATGAGTAAACAGCTCTGTAGACTGAACCAACTGTGTTACCCCATACTCAGATGAGCAGCTGGAGACTTGGGAGCTGTGAGGAAGCAAGTGCGATTGGGGTGACACCTCGGAGGACTGGAGTATTTGTGATGTTGAAGTTGTGGAGGAGGAGAGCCCACTTGAAGGAGCACTTGATATCTATTGAAGCACCTGCTGTTTTTGTGCCTCATCTGGAATTTGAAGCGATGGGTGTGTCCTTAAGAAATGGATCGTATCACATTGTCCACGAAAAGAAGTAGACATCTTAGTTTGGCTGGAAGATGGTCTTTTTTCTGCAGATGTTACTGTTGCTTTACCACACAACCTTTTTTACCCTTTCCAACATGCCTATTCCCCTTTCTACCAGCAGCAGGCCTTTTGCCACTAATTTTGGTGGTTAACTAATTGGCAACTCTGTAGTTGTTTGCACAAAAAACGATGGATGGAAACCGAGCAGAGCTGAGTGGCCAAACTGTGGTACTAGCCCAAAAGTATTGGCTGGGTTAGATGCAGTAAAACAATTTTATTAGATACACAGGTGGTCTAGCTTGCTTCACAGGTGGGCTACTCAGCTGACTAAGAGACACTGCTACTATGCCCAAAAGGATTTACTGGGCTAGATGCCGTAAAAAATTGTTATTAGATACACAGGCGGTGTAGCTTAGTTCAGATGAGCTACTCTACTGACTAACAGACACTGCTAGAGGCCCAAAAGGATTTACTGGGCTAGATGCAGTGAAAAATTATTAGATACACAGGTGGTGTAGCTTGGTTCAAGTGGGCTACTCCACTGACTACCAGACACTGCTACTGGCCCAAAAGGATTTACTGGGCTAGATGTAGTAAAAATTGTAATTAGATACACAGGTGGTGTAGCTTGGTTCAGATGGGCTACTCCACTGACTAACAGACACTGCTACTATTTCCAAAAGGATTTACTGGGCTAGATGCAGTAAAAAAATTATTAGATACACAAGTGGTGTAGCTTGGTTCAGGTGGGCTACTCGACTGACTACCAGACACTGCTACAGGCCCAAAAGGATTTACTGAGCTAGATGCAGTAAAAAATTAATAGATACACAGATGGTGTAGCTTGGTTCAGATGGGCTACTCCTCTGACTAACAGACACTGCTACTATGCCCAAAAGGATTTACTGGGCTAGATGCAGTAAAAAAATGTTATTAGATACACAGGTGGTGTAGCTTGGTTCAGATGGGCTACTCCACTGACTAACAGACACTGCTACTATGCCCAAAAGGATTTACTGGGCTAGATGCAGTAAAAAAATTATTAGATACACAAGTGGTATAGCTTGGTTCAGATGGGCTACTCCTCTGACTAACAGACACTGCTACTATGCCCAAAAGGATTTACTGGGCTAGATGCAGTAAAAAAAATATTAGATACACAAGTGGTGTAGCTTGGTTCAGGTGGGCTACTCCACTGACTACCAGACACTGCTACAGGCCCAAAAGGATTTACTGAGCTAGATGCAGTAAAAAATTATTAGATACACAGGTGGTGTAGCTTGGTTCAGATGGGCTACTCCTCTGACTAACAGACACTGCTACTATGCCCAAAAGGATTTACTGGGCTAGATGCAGTAAAAAAATGTTATTAGATACACAGGTGGTGTAGCTTGGTTCAGATGGGCTTCTCCACTGACTACCAGACACTGCTACAGGCCCAAAAGGATTGGCTTAGCTACATTTAGCCAAATGCTGTGAAAAACACTTGCATAGCACTGGCACAGACTCCGGACGGGGCCACTTTAGGACAGCAGAGAGCTTCTCGGGATCCATACGCAAGACTGTCTGGGAGATAACATAGCCCAGGAATGGAAGAGAGGTCTACTCAAAAAGGCACTTCTCATATTTAGCATAGAGGTGGTTCTGCCTGAGCCTAAGCAGGACCTGACGAACATCCCTCCGGTGTGTGGGAAGATCCGGAGAGAAGACCAAGATGTCGTCCAGGTATACCACCACGCAGGAGTAAAGAAGGTCACGGAAGATGTCGTTGACCAGTTCTTGGAAGATGGCGGGAGCATTGCAGAGGCCGAAGGGCATCACACGGTACTCATAGTGTCTGTCCCGGGTGTTAAATGCCGTTTTCCACTCGTCTCCTTGACGGATACGGACCAGGTTATACGCTCCACGTAGATCCAGCTTGGAAAAGATCATGGCGCCTTTAAGGTGATCAAATAACTCGGAGATGAGCGGCAGGGGGTATTTATTTTTAACCGTGATCTGATTGAGTCCTCTATAGTCAATACAGGGGCGGAGCGAGCCATCCTTTTTTTTGACAAAGAAGAATCCGGCTCCAGCCGGGGAAGTAGACTTCCGGATGAATCCCCTAGCCAGATTCTCCTCTATGTACTCAGACATGGCCCGGGTTTCAGCCACAGACAACGGATAAATACGCCCACGGGGTGGAGTGGCACCAGGTACCGGGTCGATCGAGCAATCATATGGCCTATGAGGTGGCAATGTCTCTGCTTCCTTTTTACCGAAGACGTCAGCATAGGGCCAGTAAGGAGCCGGAAGACCGGGTAAATTAGCTGGGGTAGGTGGTGGACGAACCGGACGAACCGGAACCAGGCAGGTCTTATGGCAGGCCGGCCCCCACCGGAGTACTTCACCGGATTGCCAGTTCAACACGGGTTCATGTGTCTGGAGCCAAGGTAGGCCTAGCAATAGGGAGTGGGAGAGTCTGGGTAGCACATGGAAGGAGATTACCACAGAGTGCAGCATTTCCACCAGCAGGGTTATGGGTTCCGTGACGAGCAGGATGGTCACCGGAAGGAGTCTTCCATCCACGGAGGCGACTGACAATGGTTCAGCCAGAGACTTGGTGGGAATCCGGTATTTCTCAACCAGGGACTGGGAAATGAGGTTTCCAGCGGCTCCAGAATCCAGGTGGGCGAGTTCAAAGTGACGGTTCTCTCCCCAGGAGATAGAGACAGACAAAGTCAGGGATGGAGAGGGCTTACTTTTGTCTAGGGCGACCTCTCCGAGCGGTCCTAGACACTGGAGTTTCCCGACCTCTCCGGGCAGGAACGGATCAGGTGCTCCTTACTGCCACAATAGAAGCAGCTCCCCTCGGCTTGGCGTGACTCTTGGCGAGATTTGACCATCTTGGTCTGGTCGATCTGCATGGGCTCGGGCGAGTGCGCCCGGGGAGTGACAGAAGAGGAAACAAGTCCCTGGAAAGTAGGAGCAAGGCGGGGAAACCTTCTCTCACGGGTGGTCTCTTTGGTGCGCTCTTGAAACCGGATGTCAATCCAGGTAGCCAGCGACACCAGGTCATCCAGGGTGGTAGGAATGTTCCGACCGGCGAGCTCGTCTTTAATCCGACCGGAAAGGCCCTCCCAGAAGACAGACACCAGGGCCTCGTTATCCCAGGCAAGCTCAGAAGCGAGGGTGCGGAACCGTATGGCATATTGGCCCACGGTGAGACTCCCTTGGCGGAGATGTAGCAGAGAGGAGGCTCATGAGGTCTTACGTCCCGGTTCATCGAAGACTCTCCGGAAAGCAGTGAGGAAAGATGACAGGTCGGACACCAGGGTCCCCTTTCTCCCACAGGGGGTTAAGCCATGCCAGTGCCTCCCCAGTGAGATGGGACATGATGAATGCCACTTTGGCCCGGTCGGAGATAAACTGATGAGGCAAGAGTTCAAAGTGCAGGGTGCACTGGTTTATGAAGCCCCGAGCTAGAGCGGGGTCGCCTCCGAAACAAGGAGGTGCAGAAAGCCGGGGTCCGGGACAGGATGCCATGGTATTGGTGGGCAGCGGCGCTGCTGGAGTGCGAGTCGTGTGACTAGCGGTGGTTACTGGTGGAGCAGTCAGTGTGTCCAGGCGGGAGTTGACACTCCGCAGGTGGTTCAGGATGGATTCCTGTTGGGATCTCTGACGGGAGACTTTGTGGTATAGGTGAGAGAGCGAGGGAGCTTGGGTGCCACCAGGTTCCATGGCCCGAGCAAACTGTTACGGGTCCGGGTGGTGGAACCTCTGTGCCGAGGTGCAAGGAGGGACCCAGAGGGTCAGATGGCTGGGACTGACCGGTATGACGGATGGACACGGCAAGCAGGCAGAAATCTCTGGTAGCTGACAGGTGGTCACGGTATGTGACAGCAGAGCAGGTAGTAGTCTCTAGGTTTACCAGGCAGGTGGTCACAGCAAGTGACGGCAGAGCCTCCAGGCAGGCTGGCAGGAAACAGGTGGGCGCTCCCAGGTTAGCGGGCAGACCGACAAGGCAGGTAACAGGCAGGTAACAGGTGGGCGCTCCCAGGTGAGCGGGCTGACGGACACAGCAGGTAACAGGCGGGTGCTCCCAGGTGAGCGGTACGACAGACACAGCAGGTAACAGGCGGATGCTACCAGGTGAGCGGACTGGAAGACAGGGCAGGTAACAAGCAGGTAACAGGCAGGTAACAGGTGAGTGCTCCAGGTGAGCAGGTTGGCAGGCTCGGCAGGTAATGGGCAGATAACAGGCTGGCAGGCAGGACGAGGAGTCAGGCTAGCAGCGGGACCTGAGGGCTGAAGCAGAGATCAGAAACTGTGCAACAACTTTGCTCGGGCACCTCCATTTTGGAGGAGGTGCCCTTTATATGGGAGGACCCTCAGCTATTGGCCGAGGACTCCGTAGGACGGCGCGCGCGGCCCCTTTAAGATGGGGGGAGCGCGCACGCGCCCTAAGCATAGTGCCCGGGGGACTGCGCGCGCAGACAGCAGGCTGAGAAGGAGAGCCGGGAGCGTGGTGAGAGCGACGGCGTCTCTGCCCTGCAGGAGGCAGAGACGCACAAGCTACAGGGCTGCGCGTGCCGACAGCAAGCTGGGAAGGAGAGCGGGGAGCGAGGAGGTGAGAGGGACGGTGTCTCTGCCTGAAAGAAGGCAGAGACGCCGATGCTACACAGCCACATGAGGTCTGGCATTGTCCTGCATTAGGAGAAACCCAGGGCCAACCGCACCAGCATTTGATCTCACAAGGGGTCTGAGGATCTCATCTCGGTACCTAATGGCAGTCAGGCTACCTTCGGCGTGCACATGGAGGGCTGTGCGGCCCTCCAAAGAATTGCTACCCCACACCATTACTGACTCACTGCCAAACCGGTCATGCTGAAGGATGTTGCAGGCAGCAGATTGCTCTCCTCGGCATCTCCAGACTCTGTCACGTCTGTCACATGTGCTTAGTGTGAACCTGCTTTCATCTGTGAAGAGCACAGGACACCAGTGGCGACTTTGCCAATCCTGGTGTTCTGTGGCAAATGCCAAGCGTCCTGCACGGTGTTGGGCTGTGAGCACAACCCCCATCTGTGGACGTCGAGCCCTCATACCACCCTCATGGAGTTGGTTTCTAGCAGTTTTTGCAGACACATGCACATTTGTGGCCTGCTGGAGGTCATTTTGCAGGGCTCTGGCAGTGCTCCTCCTGTTCCTCCTTGCACAAAGGCAGAGGTAGCAGTCCTGCTGCTGGGTTGTTGCCCTCCTACGGCCCCCTCCAAGTCTCCTGGTGTACTGACCTGTCTCCTGGTAGCGCCTCCAGCATTTGGACACTAGGCTGACAGACACAGCAAACATTCTTGCCGCAGCTCGCATTGATGTGCCATCCTGGATGAGCTGCACTACCTGAGCAATTTCTGTGGGTTGTAGAGTCCGTCTCATGCAACGAACATTCAAAAGTGACCAAAACATCAGCCAGAAAGCATTGATACTGAGATATGGTCTGTGGTCCCCACCTGCAGAACCACTCCTTTATTGAGGGTGTCTTGATAATTGCCAATAATTTCCATCTATTGTCTATTCCATTTGCACAACAGGATGTGAAATTGATTGTCAATCAGTGTTGCTTCCTAAGTGGACAGTTTGATTTCACAAAAGTTGGATTTTCTTGGACTTATATTCTGTTGTTTTAGTGTTCCCTTTATTTTTTTGAGCAGTGTATACACGTATTTATGTATACATACTGCATATCTATATATATATATATATATATATATATATATGTGCACAAATTTGAGAAATTCATGCATCTTTGGAAACGTCTATTACAATTGCAATTCTATCTCCTTTGACATAAAATCATGTTACCTTGTACATAAAGTAAACAACATCATTTTGTCAAAAGATCATTACGAAATAATATAAAGTAAATTTACAATGTTTATACATTATGTTCTGCCTCATATATTTGTATAATGAAAACACATTTTGTAAAGGGAAAAAAAAGCAATAAAATCGAGTAATTAGAAAGTCTAAAGTAACTAGAACTGCTGTCTGCCTTTAAGGTGTTCGCACAAGAACAATAATTGGAATATATAACACTACTGTGATATTACAGTTAGAGGGAAAGTTTAAAGCAACATGTCCTGCAATGGTTGGGCAGTATTTTTTATTGTACAGTATATATCAATCATAACTCAAAATACAGTAACGTAAAGAAAAGAAAGTTAAAGTATTATTCCAAAATCAATAGTACATGTGAAAATAAGCATCTGTTTTTTTATCTCATCCTGAACTTTAACACTCAATTCAAGGGTAAATTCTGTCAAATCTGTATTTAGTGAACACATTTTTTCAAATTATTGAGATAGAAGATGAGTAAAGATGAGCAAATAAATTAGAGTGGAATTGAATTCTACATGAATTTTACAAAAATCCGCATTCACCAAAATACTGATTATTTTGTAATTCGCTTCCTCGGAGATTCAGAAAAAAGTCAGCGGTTGATTGTCATTTTTCTGAAGCATTAAGGGCCATTAAAAGATTCAAAAAATCTTTATACTCAGTGTACCATTCACCTCTCCAGCCACTCTACTCCTCCCTCATCCAATCCTTGTGGCATCTTATAAAGCCTCTCACACATAAGGTCACAGCACCTGTTGTGACATATAATGACATTGTGACCTTTTGCATGCTTGCACAGAATCCTCCCGGGCCTCATCAGAGCCAGAAATCTAATCTCAGCATTATAGGCCTGGGAATCTCAGCAAGAGTGGTGGGGGTCAGAAGATGCTATGAGGACTAGACGGGTGATGTTGGGAAGTGGAGGGGCTGGAGAGGTTAGCGGTATGATGAGTATAAGGCTTTTATAAAAAATGATTGCATATTATATCTCTGCAAAGACCCCAGGGCATAATAAGAGACATTCAATTTGAGGAGAATGACTACTTTGCTAATCGAAGCTCCCAGGAAAAAAATGCAACCATCAGGTTCACTGTAGGTGCCATGCATTTTTCTAAATGTATGGTACCAACAGTGAAACATGATGGTGGCAGTGTCCTTATGTGGGGCTTCATGAACGCTCCTGGTGTCAGGAAGCTACATTTCATTGATGGTATCATGAATTTACAGATGTGCTGCCTTACATTGAAAGAGAAAATGCTACCATCACTCTGTGTCCTTAGTAGACATACACTTTCCCACTATGATAATGAGTAAAACTAAAGCTTCTCTAGTTACATTAGTAACTATGGATAAGCGAACTCGAACTGTAAAGTTCGGGGTCCATACCGGACATCTAGTGTCCGGAACAGAACCCCGAACACAGACTTCTTACTGTACGTCCAGTTTCCTGTTGGGGTTAGACTAATAAAGCTTGTTTGAAGGCTGCAGCACAGCCAGTCAACAAGCTTTTCGGGTGTGGTCACTTGTGACACTATCACAGGCATGCCAAGTATTGACATGGTTGTGATTGTTCAGTGCACCATGTTAGAAAAAAAATAATAACAAAAAAAAGACGTGGGGTCCCCCCTACTTTTGATAACAAGTGCAGATAACATAGAAAGCTGTGAGCTGCAGCCTTCAGCTGCCTACTTATTCTGGCTGGTTATCAAAAATAGAGGAGCCCCCACGCTGTTTTTTTTTTTAAATTATTTAAATTAATAATTTAAAAAAATGGCATAGGGTCTCCCAATTTTTGATGGCCAGCCAAACTAAAAACAGGCAGCTGAGGGCTGGTATTTTCAGTCTGGTAAGTTCCATGGATATTCAGCCCTCCCCAGCCTAAAAATAGCAGCCCACAGCAGCCCCTGAAAAGGTGCAACCATTTGATGCACCAATAGTGGCACTTTGCCCGGCTCTTCCTGCTTGCCCTGGTGTGTTCGCACGTGGGGTAATATTTTGATTTGATGTCAGCTGTGCAATGTCCGCTGACATCAAAGACAAAGGTAAGTAATGGGGCGGCGTCTATCAGACACCCCCATTACTAACCCGGTAAGTGAATAGTTAAAAAAACAAAAACACACAGGAAAACAGGAAAAAATACTTTATTTGAATAAAGACTCCCCCACACTCCTTCGTTTACCAATTTATTAATTAAAAATGTATCCAGAAAGCTCCGATGGTAATCCAATAATGAAATATCAGACAACGCCCATCGAATCTAATGAAGTTTTGTTGTGAGAAAGTTCTCAGAATGAGACTTCATAGTTCACTCACAGTCAGTGGCAGGCAGCAGAATTTTTAAGCTTCTGCCTGCTGCTGACAGTGAATAATCCTATTGAGCTTTGCTCTGAGAATGTTCTCGGCACTCCGGCACTCAGTATTCCGTCACTCGAGCTGCCACAAGACCTGGCTGTGAAATCAGGCAATCTTAAATTACCAGAGTTCATAGTCACCAGATCTCCAGGTAGCTATGAGGCCTGGAAACCTTAACGGAGCCTTCTTGTGTGACTTTAAGTTACTGGAGTTTCCAGCTGCCGCAACACCTGGAGGCTATGAATTAAGGTTACCTTGCATGTGTATTGTACTGTACTTGTATTGGCACCTTCCCAGACTAATAAGACCAGCCTTCAGCCCCCCAGGAATGGCACATCCATTAGATGCACCAATTCTTGTGCTTAGCCTCGGCTCTTCCTGACTCTCCTGGTGCGGTGGCAATCGGAGTAATGGGATTGTGGGGCTGATGTCAGCTGTGTAATGTCCGCTGACACTAAGCTCACATGCTAGTAATGAGGCGGAGTCTATCAGACATCCCGATTACTAACCCAGTAAGTAAAAAGAGAAGAAAACACACAGAAAAAAAAATCTTTATTTGAAAAAAAACACACAGAAAAACAATCTTTATTTGAAAAAATACTCACCAACAATTTCCCTCTTTCCACGATTATTAAAAAGAAATTAACAATAATAAAAAAACAATAATCCACAGGGTCCACCATAATTCATAATATGGAGGTCCCACCATGATCCAAGTCTTCTTCATCCAGTCTGTGGAGCTCTGTTTAGAGAACGCAGCTCCATAGAGTGGAGCAGCAGCTACTGCTGGGCCTGACGCTGTACAATGCGAGACCCAGCTGATGTGAACTGAAGTAATGTCAAAAAGGTTATCTTAGTTCTCAGCGCCGATTCTCATGAGGGCTGCGTGAGTACCGAAAAAAACCTTATTTGATTAAAGACTCACCCACACTAGCCCTCATACACACATTTATTAATGAAATGATCCCACAAAGTAATCCAGGTCCATGTTCTTCTTTGTCGCCGGCGCCTGTGGATAGCAGTAAAGCTACCACTATGGACAACTGCTGGTTGATGAATACTCTCATCAGCGTTGCCTGCTCTCGCTGCCATCAGCAAAAGCAGGAGACGTTGATGACAGTAATAGTCATCAGATGGCGCCTGACCAGCGGTAACCTTGTCACCACCGATCACAGCTGCTGACTCATACGCTGTCCTCTGTTTGACAGTGTGGGAACCGCGATACCCAGCGGCTTTGACCAGCAGTGACTTCAGTAAGATTACTGCCGGTCAAAGCTGGTGTTTTCTACGCTGTCACACAGAGGACAGTGTGGAAACCGCCTGATGTTCGGGCCCACCATTGACTTGAATGAGATTCAGGTTCGGGATCAAGTTTAGATACCGTTTTGCTACCCGAACTGAACTATTTTTAAAGTTTGGCAAAACCCGACGAACCCAAACATCCACAAGTCCACGGGTCCACTTATCCCTATTAATAATCTTACTTTCATGTTATAGGTTAAAAAAAATCCATGAAACTCAATCTTGTAAACATTTTGGAAATTGTTCTTGTTTTCAATGAAATATTGATTAAAATCTTACTTTTAAAAAAGGTGGTTGGGATACTCATTTATGATGAGCACTGTAACTCAGCTCTGCAGTATCTCTATACAGTAGCTGCAGAGATCATTGAGGAGAGTAGGGTATGTTCTTTTCTTCCAGGCATGGTGTTGCCTGCTTATTATTGGTCAACTTCATGTAGAGGAAGAAGTACAGAACCCCAGAGAAAATTCTCTGGTTATAGCCTCCTTGGACTTAAAGAGTTCCTTTCACCAAAATTTTCATGATGAACTGAACACATAATGTAATAGTGGCTGCAGAGCAGGATAAAACTTTTTAAATGTTGCCTCGCCATTTGTTTATTAATACAGATACCAGCAATTAAAGTATTTGGCAACTAAATGAGTTAACTTTTAAGTCCAAGTGGGTGTTATCAGAGAGTTTTCACTGGGGACATGTACTTCTCTTTCAAAATCAGACAGCAACACAGCAAAAAAGAACACACCCACACCAAGAGCAGGTTTCTCAGTGTGTGAGATGTAATCACACTTATGTCCATTGTGATGAAGCAACTTATAATTTTCAGAAAAATCAGGCTGTCATTATCATTATATGTCTCACTCAGGCGCAGTCTGTTCCAGGTAACTCCTGTGTGAGATGTAATGAGACCCTGCTCTGCAGAGTGGTTAGAAGTTGAGTACAACAGACATAAGTGTGATTACTGACACTTCTCCTAACAGGCAGTGTGGAGAGGAGCAGTACAGCAGAGCTGACAGTGTTAGAAGAGGAGGAGAGATGATAGAATTGTTTGTAATGTGACAGAGCTAAACTCAGATGTACTGCCCCTCCCCACAGGGACTTTATCTGAAAAGTGTTGGTCATATGTGCCTTCTAATTATGCAGGAAATTAGACAAGGAGATTAGGTTATCTGTTATTACATCTCACACATGATATGTCCTTTCTTACTATGTTCCTGCCTGCTTATGATTGGTCAGCATCATACAGTGTGAAGAAGCTCATGCCCCCAGTGAAAACTCTTAGACAACACCCACTTGGACTTAACACAAGTTAACTCCTTATGTGTCAAATACTTTGATTGCTAATATCAAAGAAAGAGGGAAATAAAAATAATAATAATGTATTCCACCATGCAGTCACTATAATTTTATGCATCCAGCTCAACATGAAAAATTTGGTGAAAGATCCTTTTTAACATACATTATACCCTAAAATTACTAGCTAATAACTCTGCAACGAAGAGGAGAAATTAAAAAAAATGTACTCAGGTCTGCAGCTAGGATTCCATGATGTGGTCTTCTTTAAGCTATGATATGGTAATGTATTTTGGTGGCACTATTTTCCTTGCTGTGGTAAAATTTCTAGTCCATTCATCCATCCATTTGTCTGATATATTTTTCCACATATAAAAAAGTTTTTAATGCTTTTGTTTCTCATGAATTTTAGGATATTACTTGCTCATGCACTTTTTTAAGATGCTAAAAGCTATTCTCATACTAAATCTCAATATGGCACAACAAAAGCAGTATTGCTTTATAATCAGTTTGATTGGGAATGTAATGAGAAACAATATATATCTGCATTATAAAATCACTTGTTTATCACATTAAGCTTAATGTAAATTTGATTAAAACGTGATTGGATTCGTAATGGTATCCATTACATTAATGCTAAAAGAAATAAAACAAAGTAAAAAAGGTATCCAATTAACAATATAAAAAGTGTAAAGGATAATATTATGTCAAGAGAAACTTTGCCTTAAATAAAATCCACCTACCCCAGTGGCACCAAAATTAAAGTGGAGTTTTTATTGTCAAATCTATAATATTTATGTTTAGAATTAGTAGCAGATCTTTATTCAACCCAATCTAGCAACTGAATCAGATAGAACCCAGAACCCAAAATTTTACTATAGCTAGGCTTTCCTTCACCTGTGACAAAGATTTAGAGTCTGGTTTATTAAAGCTTTTTTTGGTAGTATTCTGGCATAGAAAGCTTTGAAAAGTCGCTAAATTTTGGCTCAACTTGAAGCTGTGCTAAAATTTTGCAACTTTTGGCATTCTCACATCTTTTCGTCCAGCTTTTACAAAATAGGAAAAGCTGGAGTGGGGCGAGTACGTGGTGACAGCTCGTCGTCAAATTCATGATGAGCAGTGTTTTCGATGCCACAAATCTTACACTAACCGTGATCGGAGTAGGATTTGTGGCTAGGCTCACACAAAGATGCACTAGTCTGGCATATGCCTCCTCAGTCCCTTAAGGCCCCGTCACACATAGCGACGCTACAGCGATCCCGACAACGATACGACCTGTCAGGGATCGTTGCTGCGTCGCTATGTGATCGCTGGTGAGCTGTCCTGCTCTTGGTTACCAGCCTGCTGAAGCGGGTTACCGCTCACCGTAGCAGAGTGGTAACCATGATAAACAGCGGGTTACTAGGTGCCCGTGTGCCCCTAGTAACGCGCTGTTTATCATGGTTACCAGCCTGATCGCTGGTCCTGCTGGTCACACACAGCGATGTGTGCTGACCAGCGGGAGGGCAAAGACCAAAAAATGGTCCAGGATATTTTGCAGCGATCAGCGATCTCACAGCAGGGGCCTGATCGCTGCAATGTGTCACACATAGCGACATTGCTGATGAGGTCACTGTTGCGTCTCCAAAACCGTACCACAGCAGCGATCTCGCTAGCGATCTCGCTATGTGAGATGGGGGCTTTAGTCTGTGGCAGTAAATGTTTACTTAACTACCCTGTCTAAAGGCAGGTGTTTTCAGCTGCATTATCTGTTGAAATGTAATCCTACAAAACATCCAATCACACCTGTACCAATGTTAGTCTATGGGGTTCTGAACATGTTTGATTTTTTCCTTGGCATAGTCTGTTCAAAGAAAAAATCACAGCATGTCCAAGTTTTTCGGATCGCACTCATCATACAAGTCAATGAGTGCGTGGAAATTTTCAGACTGCACTTGGAAGACATATGAGTGTAGTATGATTTCAACACACTAACAAATGGAGAAGATCTGAGAGAATCAGAACACACATTGCGTACACTCTGATCAAACTCTGAGTGTTATTTGCATAATCAGTCCGATTCTCTCAGATGAGAAAATCTACGGCCGTCTGCATGAGCATGAGCCCCAAGACAAAGTGGTATTGTATTATAGATCAATGAACGCTTTTTAAATAAGAATAGGGGATCATTGGCTTTTGCTGAGTACAATTTCTGCACAGAGTTTGTATGTTTTCCCTATTTCTATGTGGATTTCTTCTGCATACTCTACTTTCTGTCCACACTCCAAAGACAAACTGATAGGATACTGTGTATTTGGTAAAACAAAAATATGAGCACCATTGATGGCAGGTATTGATATGAATGACAGACATGTTGGCGCTATGTAAACAACATAAATGAATAAATCTATATTACATTTACACACTGCATAATGAAGCAAGTAAAATACAAACATATATACGTAGCATGACCTCGTCAATCCTCACTCATCTCTTCCTCTGATAAGACACTGACAACAGCTGAAGTCTACAGCATCGACTACAGAGTGAAGACTCATGCAGAAGTGCAGCCACTTATCTGTCCTTTATCTGCTTAGGGACAAGGGACATGGGACCAGAAGTGGAAACAACACCTACTGAATTAGAGATTTTGAGCATATCCACAAGATATGCCATAAAGGTCTGAAATGGAAATAATTTTTTAATGCTGGTCAACATATTAACCCATTTCTGACACTTTACATAATAATACGTCCCTGTGCCTTGGGCCTTATTACATCTCCTTTTTAATGCGGCACCGCAAGCAAAGTCACGGTGATCGCATTAAAATTCCGGCACCATTTTACCTCACGGTAGATGGCATCATCATCCTGGGGGGTGTTGCTGCCCGCCCACAACTACGATCTCTGTGATTGGCTGTTCATTTCTAAATAGCCAATCGCAGCATTTCTCAGTGTTTCAGGCAATCAGATTGCCTGAAACACTGATGTCCAGCCTAGGATCGGTGCTGTAAGAGCACCGATCATAGGCTGGTGCCTGTCAACGCCAGACCTCGCCTGAGCCCGCTCTGATTGGTGCGATCAACAATGACATCGATAGCACCAATCACAGCAAACAGACATGCAGTGGCAGTGCTGTGACCTAGCTGTGACTGCACTTCCTTACAGTAGCTGAGGATTTGTGCAGGGCGGTCACACTGTCCGATGGTCACTGTGCTGGGCCTTGTGGTGCCACAGAAGCCTGTGACACCACAGTCCCTGCTCCTACTGCCTGCTACTGGTGAAGAAAGAAGTCAGAAGAAAGACAAGAGAAGACAGAAGACATCTGTAAGACGATCTCTGCCTGATCTCTCTTAATCCACCCCAATCCCCCTCTCCCACCTTCCTCCCTCTTTTTAACACCCTTATCTTCCCCCCTTTGTGCCACTGAGCGCTGATCAGTATTTGATCGCTGATCAGTACTTGATCACTCGATTTTTGGCAGGTTTTTTTTTCATGCGTCCTGCAGCGGCCGAACGCTAATCAGTGATGCAAATCGCTGATCAACGTTTGTGCTCGCTGTTTTCCAGGACTTTTTTGTCCCTGTCTATTCTCTCCCTTTTCACCACCTCCGTGCGCACATCCAGCAGCCGTTGAGCATTGATCGGTGACACAAACCACCGATCAGCACTCGTGCTCGCTGTTTTACACTTTTTTCACTGACTTTTTTTTCTCTCCCTTTTGCACGGCCTCTGTGCGCACATCCAGCAGCCACCGAGTGTTGATCGATGACACAACTCACAGATCAGCACTCGTGCTCGCTATTTTACAATTTTTTTCACTGACTTTTTTCCCCCCACTTTGCACCACCTCCGTGTGCACATCCAGCAGCCGCTGAGCATTGATCGATGATGCAAATTAGCAATCAGCACTCGTGAATTTTTCTTGCACAGGGCGGTCACACTGCCCGATCATGCACCGTGCTGGGCTTTGTGGTGCCACAATCGCTGCTCCTGCTGCTGAAGAAGACAAAAGACAGAAAAAAGAAGACAGAAGAATAAAGACAACTGTAAAAAGATCCCTGCCTGATATCTCCTCATCCACCCCAATCTCACACTCCCCTCTTCCCACCTCCCTACCCCCTCATTCTGCCATCGAGCGCAGATAAGTACTTGATCTCTGATCAGTGATCAGAGTAGATCAGACAGAAGAAAGAAGACAGAAGAAAGAAGACAGAAGAAAGAAGACAGAAGACAACTGTAAGTAGATTTTTTGATCCCTACCTGATCTCTCTTCATCCACCCCAATCCCTCTCTTCCCCCTTCTCCCCCTCTCCACTCCCCCTTTCTGCCACCAACCGCTGATCAATACTTGATCGCTCAATTTTTGGCTTTTTTTTTGCGTGTCCTGCAGCGGCCGAGCGTTGATCGATGACGCAGATCACTGATTCGCACTCGTGTTCCCTGTACCAGCTCCTTTTTTTCTTTTTATCTTTTTCTTTAAAAACATAAAAGTTTACACCAAGCACTCTCACACACAACTGAATAAAAGACTGACAAAAACACCACATACTTAAAAGAAAAATGTCCTGCTCGTCCCAAACTCACTATTTAGTGGAGGAGGCATATGCTTTCCTTGCCTCCAACATTGACAGTGAGGGAGATGATCCCACCTTTCTTTATTTTTCCGACTCTGATTCCTCCTCCTCCTCTTCCTCCTTAGGTGATGCTAGACCACCACGAAGGCGACCCAGGACAGAAGCAGAACCAGCGCCCCCCATTACTGACCCCATATGGACCTCCCACCCCCGAAAATTATGAGTCACTGATTCCTGATTTTGTAGTGGAGTCAGGAATCAAGTTTGACACCACCGGTCTCACAGAAATAAACTTTTTCACTGATTTTTTCTCTGAGGATTTTTTAAACTTCATGGTGAGTCAAACTAAATTGTACGCTCAGCAATTTTTAGCACAAAACCATCATAATTTACTAACTGGATGCCTGTAGGCGCAGAAGAAATTCTGAAGTTTTGGAACCTGGTCCTTCACATGGGGATACTGAAGAAGCCAGAAGTTCGGCAATATTGGAGTGTTGAAGTTTTGAATAACATTTCAGTGTTCCAAATGGTAATGACCCGGACACGTTTTGAGGTCATCCACAAATTCTTGCATTATAATGATAATGCATTGTGTTTTCACCAAGATGACCCCAACTTTGATCATCTTTTCAAAGTTCAGCCGGTCGTCGAGCACTTCAACAACAAGTTTTCTGAAGTGTACATGCCCCAAAGGGACATCTGCATAGATGAGTCCCTAATTTTTAAGGGGAGGCTTAAATTCTGCAGTACTTGCCCAGTAAGAGGGCCAGGTATGGAATTAAGCCTTGCAAACTGTGTGAGAGTACCTCAGTGTACACCCACAAGTTTAGGGTTTATGAAGAGAAAGACTCCCGTATTGAACCCCCTGAATGCCCCCCCTGTCCAGGGAGTGAGTGAGAAAATTGTGTGGGATTTGGTGCTCCCACTGCTGGATCAAGGTTATCACCTCTACGTGGATAACTTTTATACCAGCATACAACTCTTCATGTCCCTCTCTGCGCAAGGTACCGCAGCCTGCGGTACTGTCCGCAAAAATCAGAGAGGCCTCCCGAAGAAGCTAATTGGCAGATAATGATAATAATAATCTTTTTATTTATATAGAGCCAACATATTCCGCAGCACTTTACAATTCAGACAATTTACAGACACTGTCCCCATCAGGGCTCACAATCTAGATTCCCTATCAGTATGTCTTTGGAGTGTGAAAGGAAACCGGAGAACACGGAGAAAACCCATGCAAACACGGGGAGAACATAGAAACTCCTTGCAGATGTTGTCCTTGGTTGGACTTAAACCCAGGATCCCAGCACTGCAAGGCTCCAGTGCTAACCACTGAGCCACCGTGCTGCCCAGATGCTCAGAAGGGGTGACAGCAGAGCCCAATGAAATGACCACCAGCTGGTGGGATGTCCCTTCTTGATCATCATAAATGGTAATGTAGCACCCCCAGCACGGTATTAGATACCTCTACACAGGTCGTCAAACAAGACTATTTACTGGGGTACAACAAGTACATGGTGGAGTTGATCTCTCTGATCAAGTCCTCCAGCCATATAGTGCTATGAGAAAGGCCAAGGTGTGGTACAAGAAGCTGGCTGTGCCCATCGTATAGATGGCGATGCACAACGCTTTCCTGCTACCACGATGTGCAGGCCAGACTGCTACGTTGTACCTTCAATTCCAGGAGGTAGTGATCAAGGCCCTGATATTGGGCAGTGGTGAAGGAGTGGGTCCCAGTACTTTCGGAACTGTAGATGCTCATATCGTACCAGGCCAATATTTCCTGGTGGAGGTCCCTCAAAGCGGAAAAAAAAGGTAAGTCACAAAAGAGGTGACGAGTGTGTTACAAAAGGGGGATACGCAAGGACATCATTCATCAATATGACACCTGCCCCGACAAACTTGGCCTGTGTATGAAAGAACGCTTCAGACTGTACCACACATCCAAGGACTACTAAATTAATTTCTGAATTGCACAACTGACGTCTGACAACCTGACAAACACTACACAACTGACATATGACAACCTGATGAACACTACACAACTGACGTATGACAAACTGATGATTGCTATTCAAGTGACGTATGACACTACATTATAAGATTCATATACCAGGAAACAGTAGTTCAGTTCCAAAAAGGGGGCACTTGTTGGGCATTTCCACTGTTTAGGCATATCAGGGGCTCTGCGTGACATGACGCCCACAGACCATTCCATCAAAGTCTGCATTCCAAAACATCACTCCTTCCCTTCCGAGCCCTGACGTGCGCCAAAACAGTAGTTTTCTCCCACATATGGGGTATCAGCGTACTCTGGAGAAATTGAACAACAGATTTTGAGGTCCACTTTCTCCTGTTATCCTTGTGAAAATAATTTTTTTGGGCTAAAATAAAATTTTTGTGGAAAAATAAATATTTTTTTATTTTCACAAGACAACGTTATAATTTTCTGTTAAACACCTGGGGGTTTAAGCTGCTCACCACACAGCTAGATAAATTCATTGTGGGCTCTAGTTTCCAAAAAGGGGGCACTCGTTAGGGCATTTCCACTGTTTAGGCACATCAGGGGCTCTGCAAATGCGACATGACGCCCACAGACCATTCCATCAAAGTCTGCATTCCAAAACATCTTCCGAGCCCTGTCGTATGCCCAAACAATGGCTTTCCCCCACAATATGGGGTATCAGCGTACTCAGGAGAAATTGCACAACTTTTGGGGTCCAATTTCTCTTGCTACCCTTGTGAAAATAAAAAAAATTGTGGCTAAAAGATCATTTTTGTGGAAAAAATGTTTATTTTTTCACGGCTCTATGTTATAAACTATTGTGAAACACTTGTGGACTCAAAGTGCGCACTACACATCTAGATAAGTTTCTTAAGGGATCACTTGTGGGGGGTTTCCACTGTTAAAGCACATCAGGGGCTCTCCAAATGCGACATGGCATCCACTCTCAATTCCAGCGAGTTTTGCTTTGAAAAAGTCAAATGGTGCTCCTTTCCTTCCGTGCCCTTCTGTGCACCCAAAAAATGGTTTTCCCCCACATATTGGGTATCGGCATACTCAGGAGGAACTGCACAACAACTCTTTGGGTCCAATTTCTCCTGCTACCCTTATGAAAATAAAACAATTGCGGCTAAAATATCATATTTGTAGAAATGAAATCTTTTGTTTTCACAGCTCTACATTATTAACTTTTGTGAAACACTTGGGGGTTCCAAGTGCTGACCACATATCTTAATAAGCTCCTTAAGGGGTCTAGTTTCCAAAATGGAGTGACTTGTGGGGGGGTTCTACTGTTTAGGCACATCAGGGGCTTTCCAAACGCGACATGTCGCCTGCTCTCAATTCCAGAGAGTTTTACGTTGAAAAAATCAAAAGGTTCTCCTTACCTTTTGAGCCCTGCCATGCGCCAAAAAAATGTTTTTCCCCCACATATTTGGTATCAGCGCACTCCGGAGAAATTGCACAACTTTTTTGGTCCAATTTCTCCTGTTACCCTTGTGAAAATAAAAAAATTGTGGCTACAATATCATTTTTGTGGAAAAAAAGAGGGTTTTTTTTCACGGCCCTACGTTATAAACTTTTGTGAAACACTTGAAGGTTCAAAGTGCTCACCACACATCTAGATAAATTCCTTAAGGGGTCTATTTTCAAAATGGGGTCACTTGTGGGGTGCTTTCAACTGTTAAAGCACATCAGGGGCTCTCCAAATGTGACATGACGTCCGCTCTCAATTCCAGCAAGTTTTGCGTTGAAAAAGTCAAACGGTGCTCCTTCCCTTCTGAGCCCTGCTGTGCACCCAAACAAAGGTTTTTCCACACATATGGGGTATCAGCATACTCAGGAGAAACTGTACAGCAACTTTTGTGGTCCAATTTCTCCTGCTACCCTTGTGAAAATAAAACAATTGTGGCTAAAACATAATTTTTGTGGAAAAAAAATAGTTTTTTTTTCATGGCTCTACGTTATAAACTTTTGTGAAACACTTTGGGGTTCAAAGTGCTCATCACACATCTAAATAAGCTCCATAAGGGGTCTAGTTTCCAAAATGGTGTCACTTGTGGGGGGTTTCCACTGTTTAGGTACATCAGGGGCTCTCCAAATGCGACATGTCGTCTGCTCTCAATTCCAATGAGTTTTGCGTTGAAAAAGTCAAACGGTGCTCCTTCCCTTCCGAGCCCTGCCGTGCGCCAAAACAATGGTTTTCCCCCACATATTTGGCATCAGCGTACTCAAAAGAAATTGCACAACAACTTTTTGGGTCCAATCTCTCCTGTTACCCTTGTGAAAATAAAAAAATTGCAGGTCATTTTTGTGGAAAAAAAGTGTTCGTTTTTTTCATGGCTCTACGTTATAAACTTTTGTGAAACACTTGGGGGTTCAAAGTGCTCACCACATATCTAGTTAAGTTCCTTAAGGGATCTAGTTTCAAAAATGGGGTCACTTGTTGGGGGTTTCTGCTGTTTAGGCACATCAAGGGCTCTTCAAATGTGACATGGAGTCCGTTCTCAATTCCAGCGAGTTTTGCGTTGAAGAAGTCAAACGGTGCTCCTTCCCTTCCGAGCCCTGCCGTGTGCCCAAACAATGGTTTCCCCCCACATATGGAGTATCAGCGTACTCAGGAGAAATTTCTAAACAACTTTTTTGGTCCAATCTCTCCTGTTACCCTTGTAAAAATAAAAAAATTGCAGCTAAAAGGTCATTTTTGTGGAAAAAAAGTGATTTTATTTCATGGCTCTATATTATAACCTTTTGTGAAACACTTGGGGGTTCAAAGTGCTCACCACACATCTAGATAAGTTCCTTAAGGGGTCTAGTTTCCAAAGTGGGGTCACTTGTTGGGGGTTTCCACTGTTTAGACACATCAGGGGCTCTCCAAACGCGATATGGCGTCCTCTCTCAATGGGAGCGAGTTTTGCATTGAACAAGTCAAACGGTGCTCCTTCCCTCCCGAGCCCTGTTGTGCACCTAAACAATATTTTTTCCCAACATATGGGGTATCACCGTACTCAGGAGTAATTGTACAACAACTTTTGTGGTTCAATTTCTCCTGTTTCCTTTGTAAAAATATTTTTTTTTGTCTAAACTACAATTTTAGTGAAAAAAGTTATAAGTTAATTTTTTCCTTTCACATTCGATTAATTGCTGTGAAGCACGTGAAGGGTTAATGAACTTCTTGAATGTACTTTTGAGCACCTTGAGGGGTGCAGTTTTTTGAATGGTGCCACTTTTGGGTATTTTCTGTCATATAGACCCTTCAAAGTGACTTGGTGATGTGGTCCCTAAAAAACGGTTTTGTAAATTTTGTTGTAAAAATGAGAAATCGCTGGTCAAATTTAACCCTTATAACTTCCTAACAAAAATAAATGTTGGTTCCAAAATTGTGCTGATGTAAAGTAGACATGTGCAAAATGTTATTTATTAACTATTTTGTGTGACATATCTCTCTGATTTAAGGGCATGAAAATTCAAAGTTTGAAAATTGTGAAATTTCCGATTTTTCACAGATAAACACAAATCATATCGAATAAATTTAACCTCTATCATGAAGTACTATATGTCACAAAAAATGTCAGAATCAGTGGGATCCGTTGAAGTGTTCCAGAGTTATTACCTCATAAAGTGACAGTGGTCAGATTGTAAAAATTGGTCTGGTCATTAACGTGCAAACAGCCTTCGGTGGTAAAGGGGTTAATAATGTTGGTCAACTAGTGATGAGCAAATTAGCTGCTTATATTTGTGCTTTACTTTCTAGAGTTTCTATATTTCATTTTCTCATAACATGTTGAAAACCCAATTTAATGTCATGAGATCTATACCTATCTATAAAGTGTATATTTTTCAAATTTGCTTTGCTGACATAATTTAAGGTTAAATCAGTCAACTAGAACAAAGATTTGCTTCATTAAATTTGCAGAGTACCTTCTGTATGGCTTATTACAGCAAAACAAAGAATATTTTGTTCAGAATATGACCAATTCTAATATTTATGTCCATAAATTTCAACCTGTTTAAAAACGTAGTTGTCATTTAAATTCTTCATTTCAGTTGCCTTGAAGGAAAAGAAAAACAACTTTGTTATAAATTGTGTAGCATACCATGTTGTAGTTCATGGGATGGATTTGCTGCTTTTGCCATTTGAAACTATTTTAAAGGTACTGTCCAATGCCAAAATCTTTTGTTTAAAGCATAGATGTTTTCAAAATAGTAAACAGAGGAATGCTTAACTTTTGTCAGCGCTACAGCACAGGCTGCTTCAAAGGTCTTCACCCACTCTGGTAATGATGTTAAAGCTATCTGAATGTCAACAGAATCACTAAGCATGTGATTGGTAGCAGCAGTCAAGTGATTAGAAGATTTTATCATTAGATGTTTTTCTGATGACTACTCTCCCAGTCACCTGATCAGTGCACTCAATTACAGTTTTCAGTGGTTCTGTTGATATCTAGACAGCGCAGACAGAACTTTCTGGGATATCGTAGTCCTTCTGAACAACTTGCATTGGATTCACCAGGGTGATTAAAGTTGAATTTGCCTCAATTTTTTTTATTTTGAAAACACTCATGCTTTAACCTCTTTACAACCCAAGGTGGTTTGCACGTTAATGACCAGGCCAATTTTTACAATTCTAACCACTGTCACTTTATGAGGTAATTACTCTGGAACACTTCAACAGATCCCCCTGTTTCTGAGATTGTTTTTTCGTGACATATTGTACTTCATGATTGTGGTAAAATTTCTTCATTATCACTTGCGTTTATTTGTGAAAAAAACAGAAATTTGGCGAAAATTTTGAAAATAACATGGAGCCGTGAAAATAAAAAAATCTAACTTTTTCCACAAAAATGATGTTTTAGCCCCACTATTTTATTTTCACAAGGGTAAGAGGAGAAAATGGACCCCAAAAACTTTTGTGCAATTTCTCCTGAGTACGCCAATACCCCATATGTGGGGAAAATACAGTGTTTGGGTGCATGGCAGAGTTCAGAAGGGAAGAAGCACTGTGTGACTTTTTGAGCGCAAAATCGTCTGGAATCGAGAGCGGACGCCATGTCGCGTTTGGAGAGCCCCTGATGCGCCTAAATAGTGGAAACCCCCCACAAGTGACCTCATTTTGGAAACTACACCCCTCAAGGATTTTATCAAGGGGTATAGTGAACATTTTGAACCCAGAGGTACGACACAGAATTTGATAACATTTGGTCATCATATTGAATAAGTTGTCATTAGTCTTGAGCGCAAGAGCTCGCTACTTGAGTTTGCATCGGGTACTCAGGAATTCACCAAATATCGCGGGTGCTCGAGTGGCATGCTCAAGTCCCCGCCCGCATGTTTCACGGTTATTAGACACCCAAAAAAAACCATGCAGGGATCGCTCGTGCATGGCAGGCAATCCCCGCAAGTTTTTTTTGGCCGCGAAGCATAGGGGGCGGAGACTCGGGCATGTCACTCGATCACCCACGATACTCAATGCATACCCCAGCACCCAATGCAAACTCAAGTAGCGAGCACTTGCTCTCAACACTAGCTGCCATATCGTCATCTTTTTTTTTTTTACTTTTGAAAAAAATCCCAACCCTAACCCTGCCCAACCCTAACCCCAACCCTAACCCTAGCCCAACCATAACCCTAGCCCAACTGTAGCCCAACCCTAACCCCAACCCTAACCCTAGCCCAACCCTAACCCTAGCCCAACCCTAGCCCAACTCTAGCCCAACCCTAACCCTAACCCTAACCAGAGAGTTTATTTTTTACGCCGTTCCTCGTGTGGTATAAGTGATTAGACGACTTTATTCTTTGGGTTGGTGCGACTACTGAGATACCAGAATCATATTGGGTTTTTATGATTTACAGCTGTCACACACTAAAAGACGCATTTTTTTGTAAAATCTAGTTTTTGCATCACCATATTTTGAGAGCTATAATTTTTCCATATTTTGGCCGACAGAGTCATGTGACGGCTTGTTTTTGCAGGATGAGTTGACGTTTTTATTGGTGCCATTTTCAGGCACGTGACATTTTTTGATCGCTTTCTATTCCGATTTTTGGGAGGCAGAATAAACAAAAACCAACAATTCAGGAATTGTTTTATTTTAATTTTTTTTATTCTGCTCCGCGTGTGGTAAAATTGATAAGGTAGCTTTATTCTTCGGGTCAGTACGTTTACAGCGGTACCACATTTATATAGTTTTTCTATGTTTTGGCGCCTTTACATAATAAAAGCAATTTTATAGAAAAAAATATTTTTTGGCATTGCTTTATTCTGAGAGCTATAACTTTTTTATTTTTTGGCTGATGGAGCTGCATGGTGGCTTGATTTTTGCGGGATGAGATGACGTTTTCAGCGGTACCATTTTTATTTATATTTGTCTTTTTGATCGCGTGTTATTCCATTTTTTGTTTGGCGGTATGATGATAAAGCATTGTTTTTTTCCTTTTTTTACTGTGTTCACTGAAGCAGTTAACTAGTGGGACAATTTTATAGGTCAGGTCGTTCCGGACGCGGCAATACCAAATATGTCTACTTTTATTGTTTTTTTGTTTTTTTTCATACTAATATTTATTGATGGGTATATTATATTTTTATTTTTGGTGGATTATTTTTTTTATATTTTTAAATATTTTTACAAGTTTTTTTTTATTTTTTTTCACTTTCTGACAGTTTTTTTACTTTTATACTTTGTCCCACTATGGGACCTTCACTTTTTTTTATTCTGATCGTCTGCATAGCATAGGAATGGAGCACCATCCCTGTGCTATGCAGGCTGTCAGCGCTGAACAGGGAGAAGATAGTTTGGTCATGCACTGCGCATGACCAAAAAATCTTCCTGCTGTCTGGTGACCCAGATGTTGTCATGACGACATCGGGTCGTCATGGCAACATCCGGGAAGCCGCGGCAGACAGCACTGGAGGCCGGAAGAGGATCTGAGTATTGCGATCACCTCCCCTTAGCCACCGCAATGCTACGATCGACTTCGATTGCAGCATTTCGGGGGTTAATGTGCCGGAAGTGGTGCGGGACTGCTCCCGGCACATAGCACCGGGTGTCAGCTGTGACAATCAACTGACTCCCGGCGGCGATCGCGCCCGCACAGCCTGTGTGCACGCGCGATCGCAATGACGTATTAATACGTATCAGGCTCTTAATCCCAGGGTGCAGATACGTATTAATACGTCTTGGGCTTTAAAGGGGTTAAAAAAGGCATAAAAAAATCATTATTACACAATCCCTTTAACCCCTTCACGACTTTTGACATACATGTAAGTCAGAAGTTGTGTCCCTGCCTTTGATGCAGGTTCACACCGAGCCCACATCTTTCCCAAAAGATGATTTCTGGTATAATCAGCCATCATGTGCCTTTGACAGCTTCAGGTGGATCAATGCTCCTTCCATGGCTATTAACCTGTTAAATGCTGCTGTCAATCTTTGACAGCGGAATTTAACATGCGCCAGCAGGGAGCTCATCATTAAATGTGCCCATTGTCGCATCCGTGACGTGATCCCACGGCACCGATAGGTCACTGTGACAACCGGAGGTCTGCTGAAGATCTCCATGCTTGCCATAAAGACACTCTGGTGAAAACAAGCGTTTAGATAGCATTCATATGAGATCGTGATTTTAGCTATACTTGACAATGATGATACTCTGCTATGTATAGCACAAGCAATCAGACGATCACAGCTTCAACTACTATAAACAGTAAAAAAAAGTTTTAAAAAACATGAAAAAAATAAATAAAAACACAAATGATCAAATCACCCACCTTTTCCCGAATTAAAACTAAAACAATGAAACAATATATACATTTTTTGGTATCGCTGCATTTGTAAAAGTCTGTTCTATCAAAATATAAAGTAAATTAATCTAATTGATAAATGGTATAGCGAAAAAAAAAAAAAAGCCAGAATTATAGTTTAAGTTTATTGGCTGCAATAAGAGGCAATCAAAACGTAGCATCTACCCCAAAATGGTATCAGTAAAATTGTTAGCTCAGTGCACAAAAATAGACCCTCACACAGCCCAATATCTCGAAAAATTAAAAAGTTATGAGTATTTTTTTTTACAAATATCCAATCTTTTTTTACCCCTTAAATAAAAAAAAAAACTATAAAACTATACATGTTTGGTATCTGCATACTCCTACTGTCCTGGAGAATCATATTGCTAGTTTTACCATGCACTGAACATGGTAAATAAAAAAAAATAACACATGTGGAATTGCATCTTGTTTGCAATTTCAAAGTACTTGAATTTTTTTTCCCACTTTCCAGTGCATCACATGATAAAATTAATATTGTTATTCAAAAGCAAAACTCATTCCACAAACAAACAAGCCCTCATACAGCTATGTGGATGGAAAAATAAAAAAACTTATGGCCCTTGGAAGAAGGGAAGTAAAAAACAAAAACGGAAAATCACCCGGGGGAGTGAAGAGGTTAATGTCCTGTAAAAATTTCTATTATTCTTGGGAAAAGTAGAAATTGGAGAAATTGTGTTTTCAAGGGTGTATGAACGCAGCAAAGTTATGATAAAACAGTTTACCTTCTTGAGTCGCTATAATAAAAGTCTTCTGAATGTGAAAGAATCAACTTTTGCACCATTAACAGCATTCTTGCCATGATGACTGTTCAGGCAAAGCCACTGTGCCTTACATCGCCTCTGTCACACTTAGTTAGTGGATATCAGACAAATCACTCCTAGACCACAAATGGAGTGGTGGCACCAATGAGTAGCCATCACTCTATAAAAATAGAACAGCTCTGTAGCTGTGTACATGGACACAGTAATGTAAGCAAACAGCAAAAGTGGATAACATCTGAGCTCAGCACTTTGCAATCATTTATTTAAAGCATTTATATCAGAAACTTTAAATGCTAGAGACAATACTGTGAGTTTATTAATGTTATTCCTCAAAAATGGAATTCCCCTTTAAGTCACAGAATAAAGTAATTAAAAAAAACAAAACTTCTAGATAAGTTTTATAAATGTGGCACAAACATATTTTGTCTAAATATATATTGTTTTCATGCAGCAACATTTATATATTATTATTTATATTAGAACAGCATAGGAGGAAAATTAAAGCAGTAAATTATTGTGTTCTTCTTATACAGCTTTTTTTTTTTTGCTTGTAAAGCATTAGGTGGCAGCAAAACATTACAGAGAGTTTGGGAAGCTAATTTAACTTTATTATAGCAGCTCAGTACACAGTTCAGCTCTAGCTTCTTCAAGATGGGTTTAATGGAAACGCATTAGTGTTTAATTTTTACTGAATCTTTATGGACTTAAAGTCCAGTTCATAGAATATACAAGAAGAGCAAAAAACGTTTGGGACACATTGTTTTGAGCCAGAAACATATACAATAAATATGCTTGATACTATTGTTTTAATGAAATCATTTTTAGAATATGGGACAGTTAGAAAACAAACAATCGCAAACACAATATTTTCTACTTCTTTGTTCACAATTTTGTGATTATAGTTAATTGATTCAGTTAAGTATAGTATTTTAGGAAGTATGAACAATAAAATTCCTATTTTGAATGAAAAAGTTCAAGAATGTAAAAAAGTTCTTATAAATGTAAAAGTTCTAATTGTAAAAATGTAAATTGAACACGTCATCTTTTATTTACCAGATTTGGAACCTGAATATTTCTAGCCAGAATTCAAGATAGCATGGTCTACCACAATATTGTGTCCAGAAAGAAAGACTTTGTCGAAAATTAGGTCAAGGTCCAAAGTTTTATCTTTTGGACTCTACTTGTCTCATAGCAGTGAATGGAATCATCGGGGGGCACATCTGAGTACCATTGGAGCTAGCTGTGCTGAAGAAAACTTTTAGTTTTATTCTTTACCTGTAATTGAAGGACAAACTAGTTTGATTTTTGGTTTTGTGGAAATATTTTAGACACATAAAATGCAAACTACAGGTGCATCTCACAAAATTAGAATATCATCAAAAAGTTAATTCATTCAGTTCTTCAATACAAAAAGTGAAACTCATACATTATACAGTATAGAGTCATTACAGAGTGATCTATTTCAAGTGTTTACTTCTGTTAATGTTGATGATTATGGCTTACAGCCAATGAAAACACAAAAGTCATTATCTCATTAAATTAGAATACTTTATAACACCAGCTTGAAAAATTATTTAAAAATTTGAAATGTTGGCCTACTGAAATGTATGTTCAGTAAATGCACTCAATAGTTGTTCGGGGCTCCTTTTGCATTAATTACTGCATCAATGCGACGTGGCATGCAGGCGATCAGGCTGTGGCACTCCAGATTGCTTTGATAGCAGCCTTCAGCTCATCTGCATTGTTGTGTCTGGTGTCTCTCATCTTCCTCTTGAAAATACCCCATAGATTCTCAATGGGGTTAAGGTCAGGCGAGTTTGCTGGCCAATCAAGCACAGTAATACTGTTGTTTTTAAACCAGGTATTGGTACTTTTGGCAGTGTGGACAGGTGCCAAGTCCTGCAGGAGAATGAAATTTCCATCTCCAAAAAGCTTGTCGGCAGAGGAAAGCATGAAGTGCTTTCAAAGTTCCTGGTAGATGCCTGCCCTGACTTTGGTCTTGTTAAAACACAGTGTACATACACCAGCAGATGACATGGCTCCCCAAACCATCATTGATTGTGGAAATTTTGCACTAGACCTCAAGCAGCTTGGATTGTGTGCCTCTCCACTCTTCCTCCAGACTCTGATTTCCAAATGAAAATTGGATTGTGTCAATGACTGCCTTCTGGACATCTGTAAAGTCCGCAGTCTTCCCCATGATTGTGGAGCCTACTGAAACAGACTAAGGGACCTTTTTAAATGCTTAGGAAACCTTTGCAGGTGTTTTTTGTTAATTAGTTTAATTTACTGAGATAACTTTTGTGTTTTCATTGGCCGTAAGCCATAATCACCAACATTAACAGAAATAAACACTTAAAATAGATCACTCTGTTTGTAATAACTCTATATAATATATGAGTTTCACTTTTTGTATTGAAGAACTGAAATAAATTAACTTTTTGATGATATTCTATTTTATTGAGATGCACCTGTAGTAAGTGTAAAAACCAAAAGGAGTAGTGATGCAATGGAAAACTGTATCATTATGTTTTTTTGCCACATTGCAGTCTGATAGTCCATCTGCCCTTACTCTATCTATTTAACCAAATGACACAGTTTGGTAAAAGGATGTGCAAAAAAAAAAGATGAAAGGTGTAACCTCTCTCCTTGTGAAGAGTGACATGCCTGGAATGCCAGTGTGAGGAGGCTTATAAGCAATACAATGTTCCTCTGGGAAATTAAATATGTAAATTATTTCTTCAGAAAGGAAGAGGACTAGTACTCTACTGTCACCTATTGGAAGTAACAAGCCTAAAAGTCACTATCGACCCTTTAACAAGCCTTGCCATGTGACTTAGTTTTTATCCTAAGTCATATGGCAAGGCACATTAGAAGATCAATATTGACTTTTAGGATTGATACTTCCAATAGGTGGCACTACAGTTCTAGTCATCATCCTCTCTGAAGAACTAATTTGCAAAAAAGAAGAGAAATCAACAAAATATGCCACCAATAAAATATTGCAATGATTAAGAACTCATAGTTCGAAACGCGTTTGCTGATGATCTCCTAAGGCTGTTTTAATACTTTTTTCATGACCTAATAAAGAAATTGATTTTAGAAGAATTGTTCAGCTGGATTTCCCTGGTTTCCTGACCAATAAAAAGGACTAAAATTCTAAGATGTAGCAATGACTGGAAAAGCATTCTACACCTGCTATAAATACAATCAATGTAGAAGCGGGATGGAGCTTTGCAGATCACAGCATGCTCTTTTTATTTTACTTTTGCGAGCTTTAGCTATCTTTACGCTATGACATTAACCTTTAGAATTTTGCCAGAATTACATTAAAATATGCTTACGAATATAAGTGAAATATTTGTTTTTCTTCAGCTAGTTGACTCTAACATGTTCCTAAGGCGCTCTGCACTGGCACCTCCATCCTAGAGCACATGTGGTCCTTCCATACAGTTGTATGCCTGTTCCCAGTCTTATATAATACATGAATACATCTGGGTGCAAAGATAACATTATATATTCTCTGCACAGCTGCTTGGCAATTGCTGTTCAAGTGTTCTCTACCAAATATTAATAATCTTGTATTTCATCAGGCTTTATTCCAGGCCTTGAGTCTGCCTCTAATCCAGACACAGATTCTTTAAAGTGTATGATTCACATACTTGCTTTCATGTTTTGATTATTAAAAATAAAAATATTCAGAATTTGCTATTGGAGTGGCCCTGAGAAAAACAATGGAACCAATTAGCTCTCATTCATATTAAGTTGTTTTTTTTTCACAGTACATGAATGTAAAAATGTCCCCAATTACTATTAGTCTAGTTCACTATCAATTCCAATTGGAGCAATATATAAAATATAATTTTCAATATTTATATTAAAAAGTGGAAAGGACAAACACACAATTACTTATATCTTCTAATAAGACCATATTAATGTTTCTTCCAGCAGCAGTTGTTGCTGCTGATACACCATCACAATTGTAAATCTATTGCTATAAATCCTATATATATGCGGTATGTATAGATAATACTCCTAATATATTGATAAAGTGCACTTTTATTGTAGTGTGCACCTGTGGGTGTCACTAAATAATTCCGAACTCTAAGCACTCTACACTAGCCTGACCATTAGTATCCGTCATCAAACTAACCTCTATCCAAGTGACCACTATTTTGGGCACTGATGGTGCTAAACTTTATATAGACCTAAACACACACTAATTCTGTCTGAGTGACCACTGGTTGTTGTGAACACTAATAGTGCTAAATCTTCTCATCACCTAAGGACTTTATGACGCGCCCCCTGGGCCGTGGGGTACCCGGAGGCGGGCCGGTAGACGCTGGGGGTTGTAGTCACTGTGGAGGTGACCCGGTCCGTGACCCAGGGCGGTCAATCCAAGGGTAATTTATGTATAGGTTTATAATGTCCGACTACGTGGAGTGCGGCTAATGAGGCCGCCGCTGCGGAACAGTCCTCTGAAGCTGATAGGTTGGCAGCAAGGGTGGCATAACTCCCCACAGGAAGAGTGAAGCTTCAGGGTAGTGTGTGTGGATGATGGTGGTTGTGCAGGGAGTCGCGGTGCAGAAATAACCACAGAGTCCATGCAGTGCAGTCCCAGGGTCTTTACTGATGACACTTTAAACAGGCCTGGACTGGAGTACTGGCTAGTGATAAGAGTCTGGTCAGTCTGGGAGCAAGCATAGAGTCCTCCTGGACAGGTGGAGTTGTAGGCCTGCAGTTCTCACTATACTCTTTGGCTATTCTGCTTGTAGCTGTGTTGTAGCCCACGTCCCTGAGTGTAACGTGCTGTGCTCACCCGTATGGCTGGTAGCGTGGGCCTTGTGGATGCTTCACTCCTCCGTGGCGGTACTGGTCCCTCTGTGCTACTGAGTCTCCGGGTGTCTGATGGGGGCCAGGAGACCTGCAATCTCCTGCCCTGTGGTATCTGCTGCTGGGCCTGAAGGGTCCCACAGCCTCGGACTCCGGTGTCCGGTTCTTGGTGTAGTCCAGCAAGGACGAGCTATCTCCAGCTCCAGTCCCTAGCTCCTCTAGATTCAATGTCCTAAACTCAACTCTCTGCACTAAGCTAAACTAACCCCGCCTCCAGATCCAGTTGCCAAGGGGAGGGTCCTCCCCTTTCTGGTCTAGAGTCAGGAAGTGTTGCATGTATTGTGTTACCTGGCTAAAAGAACTCCTGCTTGCTTGCTTCCAAACATGGCATTACTTCTTTTGAGGGAAGCAATACCACTGTGGCAACCAGATCCTCTGGGGTGCCACATTTACACAGTCAACCCTTTATGTGCTGAGGCTATTCATAACCATGTGCACCTCAGAGAGTCAGCACTACGTGTTTCATCAATTATCGCTACCTTCAGGTATCGGGGCTAGCAGCAAGTAAAGTATACTAAGTGCTTCAAAACTCTTTCTCATGATAGACAATAATAATGTTAATAACGTGTCAGCATGATATTAACAGTCATATTTTATATATTACTCAAATTGGAATTGACAGTGAACTAAACTGATTCATATTAAGCTCAGTATTTCGGGTTGCAAAGTGATTTTTCCAATTGTCGGTCACACAATCTTCCACTATTTTGAGAGATTTCAAGTATAACTGCACTTTCAGGTGACCTTTCATGTGTACATGAGGAATAGAAGTATTTCTTATCATTGCATAACTTTTATCCTGCAGTTTTTCCTTTTGCACTAGGAGCCTCTGCAATATTTTGTGTTTGCATAGCCTTTTTTTTACCTTCAGCTACTCTCCTTGCCCTCTCTATAGACTTTTATAGACATTAGGTATAATTTGATCCCCCACTAAAGATATGTTTGTACACACTTTTAAAATAGAAGAATTATTTTTGCATAGGTTAATGATTACTATTATACAGTAGGTACGGAAAGTATTCAGACCCCTTTACATTTTTCACTTTTTGTTTCATTGCAGTCATTTGGTAAATTCTAAAAAGTTCATTTTTTTCTCATTAAAGTACACTCTGCACCTTATCTTGACTGAAAAAAAACAGAAATGTAGAAATGTTTGCAAATTTATTAAAAAAGAAAAACTGAAATATCACATGGTCATAAGTATTCAGACGCTCATATTTAAGTCACATGCTGTCCATTTCCTTGTGGTCCTCCTTGAGCTGGTTCTACTCCTTCATTTGAGTCCAGCTGTGTTTAATTCAACTGATAGGACTTGATTTGGAAAGGCACATACCTGTCTATATAAGACCTCACAGCTCACAGTGCATGTCAGACCAAATGAGAATCATGAGCTCAAAGGAACTGCCCAAGGTGCTCAGAGACAGAATTGTGGCAAGGCACAGATCTGGCGAAGGTTCTAAAAGAATTTCTGCATTACTCAAGGTTCCTTAGAGCACAGTGGCCTCCATAATCCTTAAATGTAAGAAGTTTGGGACCACCAGAAGTCTTCCTAGATCTGGCCGTCCAACCAAACTGAGCAATCGTGGGAGAAGAGCCTTGGTGAGAGAGGTAAAAAAGAACCCCAAGATCACTGTGGCTGAGCTACAGAGATGCAGTAGGGAGATGGGAGAAAGTTCCACAAAGTCACTGCAGCCCTCCAGCAGTTGGGCCTTTATGGCAGAGTGGCCCGACGGAAGCCTCTCCTCAGTGCAAGACATATGAAAGCCTGCATAGAGTTTGCTCAAAAACACATGAAGGACTCCGAGACTATGAGAAATAAGATTCTCTGGTCTGATGAGACGAAGATAGAACTTTTTGGTGATAATTCTAAATGGTATGTGTGGAGAAAAGCAGGCACTGCTCATCACCTGCCCAATAGAATCCCAACAGTGAAACATGGCGGTTGCAGCATCATGCTATGGGGATGTTTTTCAGCTGCAGGGACAGGACGACTGGTTGCAATTGAAGGACATATGAATGCGGCCAAGTACAGAGATATCCTGGATGAAAACCTCATCCAGAGTGCTCTGGACCTCAGACTTGGCCGAAGATTCACATTCCAACAAGACAATGACCCTAGGCACACAGCTAAAATAACAAAGGAGTGGCTTCAGAACAACTCTGTGACCATTCTTGACTGGCCCAACCAGAGCCCTGACCTAAACCCAATTGATCATATCTGGAGAGACCTGAAAATGACTGTCCACCAACGCTCACCATCCAACCTGACGGAACTGGAGAGGATCTGCAAGGAAGAATGGCAGAGGATCTCCAAATCCAGGTGTGAAAAACTTGTTGCATCATTTCCAAGAAGACTCATGGCTGTACTAGCTCAAAAGGGTGCTTCTACTTAATACTGAGCAAAGGGTCTGAATACTTTTGACCATGTGATATTTCAGTTTTTCTTTTTTAATAATTGTGCAAACATTTCTACGTTTCTGGTATTTTTTTAGTCAAGATGGGGTGCAGAGTATACTTTAATGAAAAAAAAAATGAACTTTTTAGAATTTACCAAAGGGCTGCAATGAAACAAAAAGTGAAAAATGTAAAGCGGTCTGAATTATTTCCGTACCCACTGTAGCTGAGCAATGCAATTCTATATAAATCAAATTAATTGAGAATTTCCCAAAATTCATGGATTGGGGCAAATCCAAATTTTGGGCAATTCATGTTGTGCAAATCCAGCAAAATCTGCCACAATTTTGGTAAATTTTAAAAGCAAAGAAAGGTGTTAAAAATTGTAAAAAAAAATATATCCTTGCCATATATCAGACCTCTCTTGTGCAGCCACACAGATCCTCTCGACTTCAGTTCAGTCTGCAGTGTCCCAACATCTTTAACTCTTCCACACTTTCCTAAAACTTGAAAAAAACATTTCATCAGCTTTTGTCCTTAAGGTATGTGTCGCCCCAATGTTGTGATGCTGTGTGAGGCCTAGTTAATAAAATTGCACTAACTTTAAGTCTGTAATCTTTCATTATCAGACTTCCTGTATTCAGTTTGCAGCTTGCTCCGAGTTTCAGATTTTTCCTTTGTAGTAGTGTCTCTTCATGTAAGATAAGTTGGATGTGAGGTTCATGTGTATCCATGGTGCTTCTGTTTAATATTGTACTTTCCTCACCATGTGCTTTCATCCTCGCCCATAGTCTGTTTTCTGTGCCATTCAATGAAATTTCTCCTTTCTCCACTGCCAAATACAGACATCTCTAACACTGAGAGAAGGGAGGAGGGAGCAGGGAGCCATTAGATTGACGCTATGATGGATTTGTAACTTTCTATAAAACCACTCTGATAGATAAAGGAGTTACAGACACTGCAGCAGCAAAATGGTAGAACTTTTTTATGAAGACTAAGAAAGTTGGTTAAATATCCATTTAGCAAGCAAATAAACAACAAAAAAAAAATCTGTATTGAGTGTAACTGGCCTTTAATTCTTTCTCACATGTTCAATTTTCATTTTTTGCACTCTTGTTTTTTCCTCCTGTTTCAATAGCCATATCGTTTTCATTTTTCTGCCATCAAAGATATGAAAGCTTGTTTTTTGCAGGATGAGTTGCAGTTTCAAATTACACCATTCATTTTACCATAATAAAAATATGAAAAAATCCCAACTGAGGTAAAATGATGAAAAAAATGTAATACTGCCATGATTTTTTTATTTTTATGGTGTTCATTGTACGGTAAACATTACCTAGCAAAATATTTTGTTAATCTGTATGATTACAGCAATCCAAACTTGTATACTTTTCTTTTTGATTTAAATAGTTAAAAAATAATCTGATATTTGAAAAAAGAAATATTAGGCTTATGTTGCTATTTTCTGAGACCCATAACTATTTATTTTTCCATGAATGGAGCAGTGGAAGGCTGTTTCTTTTGTGTGGGAAGCTGAATTTTTTATTGATACCATTCTAGAGTACATATGAAGCTTTGATAGATTTTTATAGCATTTTTGTTGGGAGATGTGTTGACCAAAACTAGCAAATCTGTCTTTTTGATTTATTTTCTCTTCATTACATTTATGGTACGGGTGGGACTTTACAAACATAGCAAATATGCTTAATTTCTTATTTTTAAATTTAATATTAAAGGGGGGAAGTTATATTTTTAAAATTTCTTTTGATATTTTAATATTTTTGGGGCCCTTGGGTAACTTGTACGTGTGGTCATTTGATTGCTCGTTTTCTAACCTCAATACTACACAATTACAGAATATAGAAAAAATGATGTTCTCCTATAAAGCCTTGAGCCATAGGGAGAACAAGATGTCAGCGATGGGGGCTTTTAGCAGACCCCTGGTTTCCATGGCAACCCATCGGCACCAGCAATCAGTCCATTTTAATGTCACTGTCAGATATTGACAATAACATTTCAATGGGTTAACAGCAGCAATTGGATCTCACTTTATATGTTATAGTTTCTTATCTTCACTTCAACTATTAAACTCTAAAAAGTTCTAAAAAAAAGCCCTATAATTATTATTTTTATTGTTCATAGGGCTATTTAACTTTTATTCTTACTGTCCCTGGGGTATATAGGACTAATTGATTATGCTTATTGATTTGATTCCTTCTTTATCTCTTTTTTTTTATAGAATTCACCCTGTGGGATAAATGACACGTTCATTTCTGGTTCAGGCCATTACAGTTGCAGTAACACCAGTTATGTTTACTTTTTAAATTTGTTTCCATAATAAAGCATTTTGCATCGAGAAATATCTTTTTTGTTTGGGGGCAGGGGTCGTTTATCTTTATTTTTACTCTATTTTTGAACAGATTTTTCTTTAATTTTTACCCTCTTTAGTGGATTTCATCATGCTATTATTTGAACACTAATGTAATAATATATTGCACAGTTCTATATTTTTGTGTATTATTCCTCCAACATGCCGTCCTGCATGTACACATATAAAACCTGCAGACCATCTTTACAATTGGCTGACAAAGAGATCACTCTTACTATGTCTAATTACTTACAATTTGTTCTTGCTTTTGACATAATTTCAGGGGTAAGTGGCCCAGGATCTGAACTGCTCAATCTCCAAATTGTTTCAGCAAAATATCATTTATATTTAAGCATGCATCAAAGACAGGGACGCGACAAATGACAAAACAGCACATATATATCGGGAATAGGTTAAATGTATGGGACAAGGATGGAAGGCGCAAAGGAGCTTTGCTTGTACCATTTTAGTAGTTTGTCAGCTGCACATAACAGATGACAGTTTATTGAAACAATCTGGTTTAGAGATTCAGCAGTTCAGATTGTGGCAATTTACCTATGAGAATGAGATGATATGGTATTGCAGTATAGTATGAGCGAACGGACAATCGCAGATGCAAAATGTTTTTAAAACTATAAAAAAATATATATAAATATTTTTTGCACATCTTTTTTCCCCCAAAAAACCCAAAACATATTGCTATCGTTGCTTCCATAAATGTCCAGTCTATCAAAAAATAAAAAAATAATTAAATCGATTTCTAAATGCCATAGAAAAAAAAATCAAAGCACCAAAATAGCTGTTATTTAGCTCTGCAAAAAATGCAATAAGAAGCAATAAAAATGTCATATCTACCCCAAAATGGCATTGATGAAAATGTCAGCTCACATAGCTCCATCAACATTTTTTTTAAAAATGTCCTCATAATATTTTTCACAAATTAAATAAAAAAATATCTAAATACAAGTTTGGTATCTCCAAAATCATACTGAACTGGATAACCACATTGATAAGTAATTTTACCATAGAATCAATAATATGAAAATAAAGGCAATTGCTGAGTTGATTTTTTTGCAATTTTACCGTATTTGGATTTTTTTTCCATTTTCCAGTACATTGAATGGTAAAATGAATGATGAAATTTAAAACTACAACTTGTCCCACAATAAATCAAGCTCTTATAATTGTATGTCAATGGAAGAATAAAAAATTTGGAAGCAAAAGAAAAAAAAAGGAAGTGCAAAAAATGAAGACCCGCTGCCCTCTACATACGCACATAGGACAGACCTGTCACTCCAGGGCGTGGGGGGAAAGCTGTCAGGTTCACTTTAAATTCCCAGCATTGTATAGTTTCTTTAAGCTGACTTGGTGGTCTCCATAATAAGAAACTTTACCTTCCTGTCAGAAGCTTCTCACGCAGCCAAACTAGTTCTCTTGCTTTGCACTGATAAGGGGCAAACACCCAGAAACACATTTTTTCCATTGAAGTTTCTGATTTGGCTTCATATACCAAATCATGTAGAAAAGCCCTTTAATGAGTCTTTGATTTTTAGGATTGCTACTTCCAGTAGTTGGCACTAGAGCTCCTGTCTTCTTCCTCACTTAAAAGGCTGCTTGCATGATTATTATTCATAATTGTTATATCTCTTTTAGAAAAAATCATATGTTCTGCCCAATTGAAATCTTTAAATGATCACTGTTATTTCAGTAAACTTGTCTCTATTTGATAGTAAGTGTAATAAACATCAACATTGTCATTCACTTTTTTACTTTATTTAAAGTAAGTCAAGTGTGTTCCCCTTCTATAACTTTTTGTCCTCTCTGTGTTCTTAGATTAGATCAATATTTAGTCGTAGAGAAGCAGATATGGAAGGTAGTGGGGACAGGACTTTGCTTCTGCTACCCCTGAGCAGAAGATCAGCAGATAAGAGGCACGGATCTCCATCTTATGCACAGCTTATCCCATTGCCCTGCTGTCCCTACATTGCATGGTAAAGTGAAATAAGTCATTCAAAATTACAACTTGTCTCGCAAAAACAAGCCCTCATATCTCTATGTTAATGAAAAAAAAATGTTTTGCTGTCGGAAGGTGAGGAAAAAATGGAAGCTCAAAAACAGAAAATCACCCACAAGAAGGGATAAATCTATTGTTAAAACGCCCTAGTCCTCATTCTTCAAAATTCCTCTCAATCATTAGTGGTAGTAAATTCTATTGATTTTACTTTTACTATAATTCCGCCGAAAATATATTTGGAGGATTATATTTTAATTGAATTCAATGAGAAGATGTGTTTGTTTTATGCAAAAGTTTTTTGTCTCCTTTTTGACCAATATTCCAATTAAAAAAAACCTCTTATTGTGACCAAATCATTACACCAATGTCCATAGGCATAGAAATCAATAAAAATGTTCCAAATTACCTTTTGTCAGTAAAAAACTATAAAAAGACAAGGAATATATAATGCAATTATCATCTGCTTATCCAACACTATTCTATCTTTCAGTCAATGCTTATGAACTCTTTTGATGGGAAACTAAATGTAAATTGAAATATATAATAGACCATCTCTGATGATAATATGCTTTTATGACACATTTGCATTAAAATATCTTTCTTGATAGGATTTAGGAAAGCATAAAGTATTATAATCACAAGCTGCTATCCTGTGTTTCCAAGGGATCTTTCTTTTTTTTTTGAGTGTAAGGGAAAAAAACTCTAAATTTGGCAAACAATGCTGGCAAACACTGCGAAATGTCACACTGAAGTGATTTATTTCTTGTTATTTCTTTCCAAATTATCCCACTTTCCGAGAGATGAACAGAGAAAAGATTACAATCTATATGCCAAACAGTTTCCCTTAAACAGCCTAAATTACTCTATTAAACTATCTAGGAAGACACGGATGGCAATATTAAAGGCAAAACAATTATGTGCATTTCAGCTATAATGTAATAGCAAGATAATATTACATTTCCTTTTAGGCAAATATATTAGTATCTCAGTTTTATTGACAGCCATTTCTGATCCTATTTTCATATTATTAAATGATAGCCGTTAATGCCATTCTGTTGCGGGAATAGAGGTTATGTGACTTGTTTTATTCTGCTTAAAGGCCTCTCGAATAATTGCTAAGCTACAATATCAATGATCTTCTCATGATAGTTTTACAAATAAACTGGAGACTTTGCTATAAGGAATTGTAATAAGTATTTGTAGATTAGTAGGGAGAAAGAGTTATTTTCAGTCTTATCTGTCTCAAAGCAGCAGGATCTTCTTTTCATAGAAGATTTTTACAAGGGATACAAGAACCCATATTCCAGCACTTTTATGATAACCTCAAGGTGAGTTTATGATGACATCTTACTTGCTAGCTTTACTGATGTTGCTTCTTCAACTGCGTGCTAGACACTTCCGTAAGTTGAAAATAAAACCACACGTCAAATCTTATAGTTTAGTTTTATGTATAATGTGACTATATTGGATCGAAAATTGTTTGTCCAGTAACATGATCCATAAAACCCACTAAAACGAAGGTACTTTTCAGCACTTAGGTAATGGATCTGAAACATTTCCATTTGCCAGTAGACTTATACACAAAGTAATAACACTGGTGGGTACTCAGGCATGTGATGTCTTAAACTACGTTTACTAGTTTCAAAATATGGCTATTTGAAACCTTAGGATTTTTATTTTTTTGTCAGCAGTTATGTTATGAGAACCATACGTTTTATACATTTACTTTTTTTACACAACCTGATAAATGCTTGTTTTTCTATGACAAGTTGTATTTTTCAGACCCTCCATACTGAGCAACATAAAAAACTGTGTAAACTTATTCGGAGGGTGGAGATGGAAAGTCATAAGGGTGGGAAGAGAATAAAAAAGCAATAAAAGTTCTGTAATTGTTTTTTGGATTTCATTTTTTACAGCATTTACCAAGTTACATAAATGACATGTTAAAGGGAACCTGTCAGTAGGATCAACGCTCCTCAGCCATCTATAAGGGCATGCATGTCATAGGAAGCTGAATATAATAATATATTGATATCTGATGTGATGTCTTATTCCAGAGAAATCCAAGTTTTTCTTGATATTTAAAAAAGGAGAAAAAAGGAAGTTTGAATGACTAAAAACAATGAGTATTTATTAATATACATGTACTGTAACATGACATTCAATAATGAGAAGTATATAATAACAAAACAGACCAGCACACTTGCAACCAAAAAGTTGGGCCTAGGTGCATCGTTGTACCCTGCCATAATATTAACAATATACATCAATGTTCCTTAGCCAGAATTCGACATGGTTCACGGCCTGTGCAATTCTTTTGCTAAAAACACCCCAGGAAGAGGTTTGCATACGAAGGCACACAGGTCTTCACTTTATTCAAATTATTATCATGTATTATTGTTATTGTATTTTAGCATTTATTTATGTTATTATTTTCACTTATATATGTATATACTGTAGGTGTACATGTGGGCACTTGTGGCACCTTCACTTGTATTTAAATTCATTCATTAATATATCCCATGCACTGTCACTTTATTATGCAGTCCCATGTCTTCTTTCATCCTTCCCCTCTGGCCTTTGATAGTCCTGTGCTGTCTGATGTGTGTGTGTGCGCTGCACTGTCACGTGTCCCCACATTGCTCTTGGCATCTTTATGGGGTCTGCACATTCTCCAAATCCATGGTGCCACGTCCCGGCTTTCTGACCATGCTCAGACTACCCTGAAGGCTGCAGGCAGTGTGGTTGAGTATGTGCATGCTCCACCTATTCGCACACCATTGGATTAATAACGATCATGAGACCACCGATTATAATATATTTAAGGATCTGCGGGTTAGTTATGTGCACCTAAGTCTTGAGGAATCAACACTACAAACACGCAAAACACGCGTCGGGGCTATGTTTTATATCCTTGAATTTTATGATGTTTAAGTGAATTCTCAGACTAACACATGTGAATTGGGTCTACAGGGGAATGCATCTATTTTGACCACAATATAGATTACTTTGTGACTTGTGCATCTCCCCACATTTTCTCTGTGATTCATATACTGCGAATTTTTTTGTGCTGAGAGCATAGTCTTTTTTCTGACCATTTTGTCTATCATTATACATTTGACATTGTCAATACACCCAACTCACCTTATAACTGTGTTTTTTTGTTGCCAGTGTGCTGGTATTTGTTGTCATCATATACTTCTCATCATTATTTGTCATGTTATATGTATATTAATAAAATACTAATTATTTTTAGTGATTCAAACTCATTATTTCTCCTTTTTTGATTTCTCTATTTTGGAGTGTCTTAAGGGTCTTTATCAATATTTTTCTAATTTATATATGACCTTTTACATGTAATTAAATATGTACCTGTCAGATTTATTGTTACTCATTTTTATTAATAAGTAAAGAGCTGTTAAGAGCTTTGATCCAGACATAGATCTCCCCGACAATTTGCCTCCAGATCTTATTTTAAATGAAAGGGGGCGTTACTAGTGGGAGACATGTAATGATAGACAATCTCCTGATCTATATATCTCATACTGGAAATGACTGCTGTAACATACCTGGCGGCGTCTTTGCATGGTGGTCCATCTCCCACTGTGCAAGAGCACGCACTTGATCTCCGGTCCAGAATGTCTCTCTGGCTTCCCTCCATGCTGTCTGTTTGCTTCTCTTTCTGCTGCTTAAGGGCGGCGCCCGATCACTTCCTGCTTTTTGTACCTGCTGCAGGCACACCCTTGTGCGTCCTCAGCCTATTGCTGTCGGTCACCTGGTATTTAACCCAGCTGCTCCAATGAATCCCTGCCTGAGCATTGTGTTTCATTCAGTGTGCTCTTTCACTCTGAATGTGCCAGGTCCCTTTCTGTGTTTGCTTGCTTGCCTTTCTTGTAGGCTGTATTTCCAGTCCTGTCTGAACACGCTCCTTGCCTGTTCGTTCCGCCTTCTAGGGGCCGCATACCTAGACCCGCTCCTGTATCTTGTCTGTCCTGTCTGAGCACGCTCCTTGCCTGTTTGTTCCGCCTTCTAGGGACCGCATACCTAGACCCGCTCCTGTATCTTGTCTGTCCTGTCTGAACACACTCCTAGCCTGTTCCTCCCGCCTTCTAGGGGCTGCATACTTAGACCCGCTCCTGTATCTTGCTACTGTGTCTGTTCTTGTCTGTATACTCTTCTAGCCTGTTTCCAGTGTTTCTCTATGTCCGTACCTTTCCTTTTTCTGCAGAGTCTGAACTCGCACCTAACTCCTGCTCATTGTCACTGTACTCCCGTTTGTGAGTTTGTGGTCCACTTGCTACTTCACTGCAAGTACCCCGTGGGTATCTGGTTCTGCCTTTCCCTTCCTGTCTGTTCCGTGTGAACAGAGCCCTGTCCCCCCTGCTCTGCCTTGCTCACCGCTCTGGCGGTTCTAGCCTGCTCTGCCTTGCTCACCGCTCCGGCGGTTCTAGCCTGCTCTGCCTTTGGTCACCGCTCCGGCGGTTCTAGCCTGCTCTACCTTTGCTCACCGCTCCGGCGGTTCTAGCCTGCTCTGCCTTTGCTCACCGCTCCGGCGGTTCTAGCCTGCTCTGCCTTTGCTCACCGCTCCGGTGGTTCTAGCCTGCTCTGCCTTTGCTCACCGCTCCGGTGGTTCTAGCCTGCTCTGCCTTTGCTCAGCGCTCCGGCGGTTCTAGCCTGCTCTGCCTTTGCTCACTGCTCCGGCAGTCTTGCTCCGCTCTTACCCTTTGCTCACTGCTCTGGCAGTCTTGCTCCGCTCAGACCCTTTGCTCACTGCTCCGGCAGTCTTGCTCCGCTCAGACCCTTTGCTCACTGCTCCGGCAGTCTTGCTCTGCTCTGACCCTTTGCTCAATGCTCCGGCAGTCTTGCTCCGCTCTGACCGTTTGCTCACTGCTCCAGCAGTCTTGCTCCGCTCTGACCTTTTGCTTACTACTCCGGCAGGCTTGCTCTGCTCTGACCCTTTGCTCACTGCTCCGGCAGTCTTGTTCACCTCATTACCTTTTGCTCACTGCTCTCGCAGTCTTGCTCTGCTCTGACCCTTTGCTCACAGCTCCAGCAGTCTCGCTCTGCTCTGACTACTCTTGCTCACCGCTCCAGGCGGCCTCGTCCTGCTCTACTCTTGCTCACCGCTCCAGGCGGCCTCGTCCTGCTCTACTCTCGCTCACCGCTCCAGGCGGCCTCGTCCTGCTCTACTCTTGCTCACCGCTCCAGACGGCCTCGTCCTGCTCTTCTCTTGCTCACTGCTCCAGGCGGCCTCGTCCTGCTCTACTCTCGCTCACTGCTCTAGGCGGTCCGTCTTGCCCTGCTCTCGCTCACCACTCTGGGCGGCCTTACTCTGCTGTGTTTGTCCGCCACATCTGTGATTCTGTTCCTGAGTCCCAGTGTGTGCTGGGTCCTATCCCGCCTGTGTTCCTACTGCTAGTGCCTCCAAGTCTGCACTCTAGCCGTGCTTGCCTGTACCCCCCTGCCTGCATACCTGCCTGCCTGCATACCAGTCGTACCTGCCTATACCCACCAGTCTGTGTGCCAGCCTGACCTGTCTGTTCCTGTATTCCCTTGTGTGGGTCAACAGCCGTGTCCGGGGTCTGTCCTGGAGTAGCACCTGGTCCCTCTGCTTGGTTCCTCCTTGGTGCACTAGCGTCGTATGCCGTCGTGCGACCCTGGTTGGATCGGGTGAATACCTAGTTACGCCCCTCCAGGCATTCACTCTGTGGCACGGTCCAGTGGAATCACACGCACACGCCGCTCAGCCCGAGCGTTTGCATTACAACTGCTTTCATTTATAATAAGCTGCGGAGGAAGATTCTCAGGGAGATCTATGTCAGACCCATAGATCTTAACAGCTCATTTACATATTAAATAAACTGTGGATTTTTCTGAAATAAAACAACAGATCGCACATATCAAAGTGTAATTTTATTCAGTTTTCTATGCCCATTTAAGCAGCTTAGTAGGGTTGATCCTACTGACAGATTCCCTTTAACTGTATTCTGTGGGTCAGTGCTGTATAATAATGGTAATTGATTTTTATTTTATTAGAACTGAGAGAATCTATTCAGATAGAACTGATTTGTACTCAAATTTTAGAAAAAAAGGCTCTATCCAAAATCTGGATTTTTTGCAATTTGATTCCGCATAGTTTGGCGTGCTGGCTGCCATTTTGATTAAGTGCAGTTTGCCATCAAAAGTTTAAAAATACTTATACTCACCTTACCGCTTACCTCTCCGGACCCTCCGCTCTCACCATCACTCATCCTCTTCACGCTAGATTGGGACTTCCAGCTCTGATGAGGCCTGAGATGGTTCTGTACATGTGAACACCAACTTTGTCACACCATGCACAGTGACCTTACACATGCATGCACACAACTGTTCCATGCTGGAAGTCATGGCACAGCATGAAGAAGCCTGGGATTTATTCAGTACTTTTGGTGGAGATAAAATGATCTGATGATATACAGATTTTTTATTTTTATGCTCTAGGCTCTATATAGACCCCACAACATGCTAGAGGAAATTCAATTTGCACAAAATTACTTTGTTGTGAATCAAATTTCCATGGAAAATCCACATGATTGCCTGGTGAATTTGAATTTTGCCTGATCCTCTCATCTCTAGTTTCTATATTTCACTTTTTTGCATAATAAAAGCACTGTTTTTAAATTAATGTAATGTTCACATATTATCAAAGCTATACCTTCTTCATTCTCTTTCAGCATTGCTTTATAAGGACTTGTTTTTTGCACTACGAGCAGTAGCTTTTTTGTATCAGTTTGGGATACATATGATTATTTGATTACTGTTTATTTTATTACATTTTTGGGAAGGTGTGATGAACAGAGTAAAAAAACTGTTATTTCATTCCAAGTCAAAAGTATGGAATAAGCCAACTATTTTTATCAGATCTTTATGGAAGTATTACCTGTTTTTGTACTTTAGTTTTGCAGTTTGAAGTCTTTAAAGAGTTGGACCTGCAACTTACTGTGGATTAGTGCTGCTTTATTTGGTGATTCTATATCTATCTATCTATCTATCTATCTACCTATCTATCTATCTATCTATCTATCTATTTATCGCATAAAAAAAGAAAAATAGAAGCCAGCTCAAGCCTGTGAAAGTCGAATTCATCCAGTATTTCTGAAAAGACCACCATCACCCCTTGCAATGTGGAAAGAACCCTTGATTTATTGCAAAAATAACATGAGCTCTTTTTCAAGCACACGATGCTGAACTTTTCTTAACATCTATCTATCAATCTGTCTATTTACACAAAAAAAGAATATTCTGCATACACTAAGATGTATGTAAACATTGAATATTTGAATATATAGAATTTAAGTTACATTACCTCTATATAGAATATACTTTTAAAATGAAGGTTCTTAGTGAATAAATTGGACAATTCATGAGAGCCCACCAGCCTCTCTAAGGCGACCTCTCCTGACTAGTGAGTGAGTGAGTGTGTATTGTTAACCCTTTCGGTGAGCATGCTCTTGTGCTCACCGAGTATTTGCGGCGTGCTCATCACCTCTGTTAGTGTCCAACAGATGTGACACATGCAGCTGGGGCGACACTAACATAGATGACGAGAACGCCGCAAAAACCCGGCGAGCACCTGAGCATGCTCGCCGAAAGAGTTAACAATACACGCTCGCTCATAAATCTGTCTGTCTATCTATATTTTAAGTGTAGCATAAAATATGCTTTTTTTTACTTTTAGTTAATAAAAAAATGACAAAAAGTATTAACGAATCTATAAACTACAAGCATTACACTCATAATACATTCAAGAAAGAGTGGAGAATTTATGAGTGATCCAGAACACTTTATTTTAATATGGTAAAAAGTGTATTACCTTTTTTGGCTATAACTAAACGTGGTTAAATTGAAATTCACTGTATATTGCTGATTGTGAGGATAGTAACATTTAATGAATAATGTAGTAACATGAATAGTAACAGTGGAGTGATAATAAAGTAAGCTGACTTTTTGAAATTCATATAAATTTATTAGAGATAATATTTAGGGTAAAGGCGTTAAGTCAGAACTCCACTGACAGTTGATATTCTGCTTTGTGCATGTCATGCAGAAAATAGTTTTTCATATAGTTCTCAAGTAATAGCATCATTTACATTATCAAGCATAGTTTAAAGGGATGGTCTGACACCTATAAAGCTCTTTAAAATACCTATCTATAAGTCCTTGTTAGGGAACTGTACATCTGAGGTGTATTTCATGGTCCCTAAACACCAGATAAGGGGCTACCTGGATGGTTGTGTGTGTTATCCTTTCTGGTAAATGTAACTGCAGACTGCATACTACCAAATGATATGGCAGCCCAGGACCTGACAACTTGATGATAAATGAGAGAGGTAGGGGTAAGAAAAGGCTGTCGCAGGCTGCAATATGTCATCTGAGTATTCAGGGAGTTAGCATTCTCATTGCTACCATATTGCTAAGCTCTGCTACATTTGTCTAATTGTGTCTCCCACTCAGATCTTCCACAATGCCAGGCAGAGCTCTATCACAATGTGGCTCCTAACAAACCCAGCACTCCTTTACCACTGTGGTCTTCTGCATACAGTACAAGGCATGTCTCCAGAAAATCTCAGCTTTGCTGTTCTAAGCGCCATCCTTCATACTTTGCTCTGCTGGGTGCCAACATGCATACTCAGCTGGGCCATTTCAATTCCAAGGTACCTGTCTGCATACTTGACTCTGCTATTCCAATATACCTGTCCACATTACTCAGTTCTGTTGTAATAAGTTACCTGCCTACAAACTCAGCTCTATTATTTGCTAGGGCCATCCTGCATACTCAGCTCTGCCATTCCACTTCTAAAGTCCCTTTCTGAATATCCATCTCTTGTGACTCATGTGATCTATGCTAATCAAGGTACCTTCCACCATGTCCAGATTTAATGATCATACTGTTCCCGCTGCTTTGCGGTTTCTCACTGTGACAAAGCCTACAGTCCATGCTGCACATCCACACCTCGTACTGCTTAGAGAATCCACCTCACCAGGTGAGCAATAACATTCTGCCAGCACTTCAGAAAAATTTTAGCCCATTCCTCATAGGTAATAGCTTAAAGTTGACTAATATTCTAAGGTGTGCATTCTGCAACTGCCTTCTTCAAATCCCATCAAAGATTTTCAATGGGGTTCAACTCAGGAGACTGCTTACAGCCACTCCATAATCTTTGAGGACTTCTTTTGAAACTAAGCCTTGGTAAACCATGAGGTATATTTGACATCATTGTCCCAGTGGAAGGTCCGAAGATCACCAAACTTAAGCTCCTTCATTGAAGGCATAATATTTGCTCCTAGGATTTCCTGAATCTTGATTGAATCCATCTTGTCCTTGTACACTGCAGAATTCCAGTACCAAAGGAAGCAAAGCAGTAGCACAGCATTACTATGCCACTGGCATGTACTCTGTAGGCAGCTGGGAATAGCTTCATTTTTCTGCAACATTCAGGTACTGTAGCCAGTGTTCCTTTATCTATGAACATGCAAATTATGCTCCAAATGTATCTTTACGAACATAAAATACCTTTGTTATCTTTTAATATCCTTTTTAATATCCTTTTCTTTGTTTGCAAAAGGCAATAATTCATTAACTTTTTGGACTATTCTTTTGACCATATTTCTACAATCATTCAAATGTCACAGTCAACAAACTCCTAGCCAGTTCAGGTATTTGATGTGTTGTGTCGCAAGCACACCTGATGCAAAACATGAAGCTCTTGATTAGTTGCATCATGTGTGCTTAAGACCTGATTTGCAAATGTGTGCTCTTATGTCGAAATTTATAAAGGAAGATGAATAATTCTGAGACTACAGTAATCATTAAAAGTGGCTATGTATGTTTCATTTGGATAAAAAGTTTTATTGTTTTTTTTTTGCAAACAACAGAAAGTTCAAAATTTTGCTCATAAACCCAATTTGCAATGGGGATTGAATAATTTTGATTGAAACCGTAATTTTTATGATGACTTTTCTTGTTAACCTACAGACTGCAAAAGTCAGATGAAGGAGAATAACAAGTGACTGCACGATTAGACTCCACAGTACAATTGTAGTCTGTAACTATATAGGCACATAAGCCTGAAAAACTGTTTTACACAATGAAAGGAAGGATATTTTTAACCCAGGGATTTATATATAAATGTGTACTTTAGCTGCAGGGTGGCAACAGAAATGTTATGCAAATTCAAGATATAGGAAAGTCATGGCATCACAATTTTAAAGTAAACCAGGAATCTATTTTGCGCATTGAGAAGGGGCAGAGAATCACCAGGGGAAGTCCATGGAGCACTGCTAAGGGTAATTCTTTCAGTTTGAAAGTCTTTCAGTTTGATCTTTTGGTGATGCCTATCAAACATATGACAGCTTATCCTGTGTTTGTTAGTAACCTATTCAAATTGTAACATTTTTAAACCAATCAAACTTATATGTTATTCAGCGAAAAACCTTCGGCACTCAAATATAACACTTGAGATATATGATGAAAGCAGTGAAATTTTTTTCACAGCCGACAAAGGAATTATTATTATTATTTTATTATTATTTATTATTATAGCGCCATTTATTCCATGGCGCTTTACATGTGATAGGGATATACATAGCAAAAACATTTACATAATCTTAACAAAACGAGTCAGCGACTGGTACAGGAGGAGAGAGGACCCTGCCCGCGAGGGCTCACAGTCTACAAAGGATAGGTGAGGATACAGTAGGTGGGGGTAGAGGAGGTCATGCAGTAATGTGGTGGGGCAGTGGTTACTGCAGGTTGTAGGCTTGTCGGAAGAGGAATATAAGATTTCAATGGAGCCAATGTTTCAGCAACAATTGCCTACTGAGCACCACCTGCATATCTTTGGTGTGCGAAGTTTCTTACTTTCTATTATTAACTTACAGCACAGACCAAAAGTTTGGACACACCTTCTCAATTAAAGATTTTTCTCTATTTTCATGACTTTGAAAACTGTACATTCACTAAGTGAATGAAGGCAACAAAACTATGAATTAACACATGTGGAATTATATACTTAACAAAAAAGTGTGAAACAACTGAAAATATGTCTTATATTTTAGGTTCTTCAAAGTAGTCACCTTTTGCTTTGATGACTGCTTTGCACACTCTTGGCATTCTCTTGATGAGCTTCAAGAGTTCTGGGCTCCGGTGCTCAGGAAAGACATAATGGAGCTAGAGAGGGTACAAAGGAGGGCGACTAAGGTAATAAAGGGAATGGAGGGACTAGAATACCCAGAGAGGTTGTCAAAATTAGGCCTATTTACGTTGGAAAAGAGAAGGCTTAGGGGAGACCTCATAAACATGTATAAATACATCAGGGGGCAGTACAGAGATCTCTCCCATGACCTGTTTATTCCAAGGATGGTGAAAAAGACGAGGGGGCACACTATGCGTCTGGAGGAAAGGAGGTTCCTGCACCAGCATAGAAGGGGATTCTTTACGGTCAGAGCAGTGAGACTCTGGAACTCTCTGGGAGAGGAAGTGGTGATGTCCAACTCACTTAATGAGTTCAAGAGAGGCCTGGACACCTTTCTTGAGAACAATAAAATTACATCTTATGCTTAGTGATAGTTAATTAATCCAGGGATTTAATCTGACTGCCAGTTTGGAGTCGGGAAGTGAATTTTTCCTCAATGATGTAAATTGGCCTATACCGCATTGGGTTTTTTTGCCTTCCCCTGGATCAACGCTGCGGAATAGCTGCAGTGCACAAGAAATAGGCTGAACTGGATGGACGCTTGTCTTTTTTCGGCCTTATAAACTATATGTAAGAGGTAGTCACCGGAAATGGTCTTCCAACAATCTTGAAGGAGTTCCCAGAGATACTTAGCACTTGTTGGCCCTTTTGCCTTCCCTCTGTGGTCCAGCTCACCCCAAACCATCTCAATTGGGTTCAGGTCTGGTGACTGTGGAGGCCAGGTCATCTGGCGTAGCACCCCATCACTCTCCCTCTTGGTCAAATAGCCCTTACACAGCCTGGAGGTGTGTTTGGGGTCATTGTCCTGTTGAAAAATAAAGGATGGTCCAACTAAATGCAAACTGGATGGCATAGCATGCCGCTGCAAGATGCTGTGGTAGCCATGCTGGTTCAGTATGCCTTCAATTTTGACTAAATCCCCAACAGTGTCACCAGCAAAGCACCCCCACACCATCACACCTCCTCCTCCATGCTTCACGGTGGGAACCAGGCATGTAGAGTCCATCCGTTCACCTTTTCTGCGTCGCACAAAGACAGGGTGGTTGGAACCAAAGATCTCAAATTTGGACTCATCAGACCAAAGCACAGATTTCCACTGGTCTAATGTCCATTCCTTGTGTTCTTTAGCCCAAACAAGTCTCTTCTGCTTGTTGCCTGTCCTTAGCAGTGGTTTCCTAGCAGCTATTTTATCATGAAGGCCTGCTGCACAAAGTCTCCTCTTAACAGTTGTTGAAGAGATGTGTCTGCTGCTAGAATTCTGTGTGGCATTGACCTGGTCTCTAATCTGAGCTGCTGTTAACCTGCGATTTCTGATGCTGGTGACTCGGATAAACTTATCCTCAGAAGCAGAGGTGACTCTTGGTCTTGCTTCCCTGGGGCAGTCCTCCTGTGTAATGCAGAAATTCTTTTGTAACCTTGGCCAGATCTATGCCTTGCCACAATTCTGTCTCTGAGCTCCTTGGGCAGTTCCTTTGAGCTCATGATTCTCATTTGATCTGACATGCACTGTGAGCTGTGAGGTCTTATATAGACAGGTGTGTACCTTTCCAAATGAAGTCCTATCAGTTTAATTAAACACAGCTGGACTCCAATGATGGAGTAGAAACATCTCAAGGAATATCACAAGGAAATGAACAGCATGTGACTTAAATATGAGTGTCTGAGCAAAGGGTCTGAATACTTATGTTTTTCTTTTTTAATTAATTTGCAAAAATTTCTACATTTCTGTTTTTTTTCAGTCAAGATGGGGTGCAGAGTGTACTTTAATGAGCAAAAAAATTAACTTTTTAGAATTTACCAAACGGCTGCAATGAAACAAAGAGTGAAACATTTAAAGGGGTCTGAAGACTTTCCGTATCAGCATCCTGTTTACACTGGAAGGATATATCATAAGAATGCTTCTTCATTGATTATCTTTTTAGTGTAAATGCAGCTTTATTTGCAGAGATGATTGGAGTAATACTTTTGTTTGCAAATAAAAACCTCCTATATTATGTAAAGAACTGTCACTTAGTATATAGGGTTTTCCCTTGTTATATTCAGCATCCCCTCTTATGTATAGCCCCGTCCCTTATTACATAGCATCCTCTCTTGAAATGTATAGCCCTGTCCCTTATAACATGATATCCTGTATTGTTATGTATAGCCCGGTCCCTTATTACATGGTATCCTCTATTGTTACATTTAGCGCTGTACATAAGGGAAAAAAAATTGGCGTCTACAGATCTGCACCAGAGCACCTATAAGTTCATCATGTGACCTGTCACATGACCTCCCAAAAATATCATGTGGCACGTCACGTGATACATCGTGTGCTAGGGGGCCCATGCACCCCAAACTGCGTGGGGCCCTGACTACCCTTAATACACCCTTGCTTGTATGATCTATTGTGCAGCTTAAAAAATTGTATCAAGAATTGAAATGAACATTGTGCATTAATTTATTTTTGTGAGCTATACTGCAATACATGATGATGAAAAGTTTCTATGAGAATGTATGTACCGTATTTTTCGGACTATAAGATGCACTTTTTTCCTCCAAATTTTTGGAGGAAAATGGGGGGTGCATCTTATAGTCCAAATATTGGGGGGGTGTATGTGTATGTGCGGTGTGGGGGGAGCGGTATTGGTGGAGGAGCGGGGCACAGGAGGCAGCAGCTGCCCGCTGCAGCCTGCACTGTCCCTGCTGCTAAAGAAAATGAATATTCACTGCTCCCCACGCCCATGGGGCGAGGGAAGCACTGAATATTCATGCTCCTTAATAGCAGCGCACAGTGTAGCCGCGATGCTATTCATGCCCTTTAATAAGCGGGCACACGAGATAACCGGCAGCAGCAGTAGCCACAGCGTGGCTACACTGTGTGTCGGCTATGAAGGAGAGGGAAGTCACTGCTCCCAGCGCACACAGTCCCGGCGTGGGGAGCAGTGACTTCCGGCAGCTGATCTCTCCTTGTGAGCCACGCATGGCAGTGACATCATGCGCGGCTCACATGGAGAGATCAGTGCGGGCAGACAGGACGCAGCGCTGGAGGAGAGAAGATAGGTGAGTAGGAGTGTTTATTTTTTTATGTGCAGCATGATGGTGATTAGGGGGACCATACATACTAGGATAAGGATGAGGGGGCCATACATACCAGGGGAAGGATGAGGGGTGCCATGCATACCAGGATAGGGATTAAGGGTGCAATGCATACCAGGATAGGGACTAGGGGTGCCATGCATACCAAGATAGGGATTAGGGGTGCCATGCATACCAGGCTAGGGATTAGGGGTGCCATGCATACCAGGATAGGGATTAGGGGTGCCATGCATACCAGGACAGGGATGAGGGTTGCCATGCATACCAGGACAGGGATGAGGGGTACCATGCATACCAGGACAGGGATGAGGGGTACCATGCATACCAGGACAGGGATGAGGGAGCCATGCATACCAGGGTAAGGATGAGGGGTGCCATGCATACCAGGATAGGGATGAGGGGTGCCATGCATACCAGGATAAGGATGAGGGAGCTATGCATACCAGGATGGAGGGGTTCCATGCATACCAGGATGGAGGGGTTCCATGCATACCAGGATGGGGATGGGGACCAAATATAAAAAGAAGGGGGGGCATATATACCAGGATGTGGGATATTGTCAGAACTGGGGGGCATTACCCCTATACCAGTGTCAGCAGAAGTCCCCCTCCCCCTTAAAAGGGCATCATGAGCACAATTTTGGCTGAAATTTTTTTTTCCTCCTCTAAAACCTAGGTGCGTCTTATAGTCCGAAAAATATGGTAACTAATTTTTATTGATGTGAAATCCTGATGATGATTGATAATAATGATTATGATGATGAACTGTCACTGTATAGACATGGCTTGTCCGTTCAGGAGCAATCTGATGTAGGTCACTTTTTAGTCATTTGATTTTCCTGTGCCACCCACTGACTAACATATAGTGCTATATTTTTTTCTAAAAAGAGGTTATATGGCATCTGCTGTGTTTCATCTTATTGGTTATCAAAAGGAGGTTCTCTCATAATTTAGAAAACACTTTTTGCAGAAGTTCTGGTGAATATTGTACTCCTAATTAGTGTTGAGCGATACCTTCCAATATCGGGAAATATTGGATCGGATTGGATCGGACAGATACCCAAAAAGTATCGGATATCGCCGATTCCGATACAGGAAACCAATGCAAGTCAATAGGACACAAATATCGGAATAAAAATAAACCCTTTCTTTCTTTGTAGGTTAATTCTACATGAAGGAAAACAACTAAGAATAATGTAGAATGACATGAAAAGCCGGTAATTCAGCAGCGGCATGCACTGGTACCCGACAATTTACAACAGAAAGAATAGAACATCACACATAGATTAGATAGATAGAAACATGTCAGTCACATATATAAGAAGTACAGTGACAGTGTTGCTTACTGTACTTGTCATTTAGTGTAAAGGATTTATTAAAAAAAATAACTGTATTTTCATACACCATCTCTTTAAAAAAGCCGGCCGGCAATTCAGCAGCGGTACCCGACAATTTAGAATAGAAATAATAGAGAATCACACATAGATTAGATAGATAGAAACATGTCAGTCACATATATAAGAAGTACAGTGATAGTGTTGATTACTGTACTTGTCATTTAGTGTTAAAATAAAGGATTTATTTAAAAAAAAATTGGCGTGGGGTTCCCCATAATTTTAGGCTCTACGGAGGTTAAGCAGACAGCTTTTAAGCAGACAGCTGGGGCAGATGTTTGAAGCCTGGGAAGTGGGTAATACCCACGGAGCTTCCCAGGCTACTAATATCAGCCCCCAGCTGAATACATAGCCTTTACTAGCTATTAAAATGGGGGACCCCCCCAAAAAAATGACGTGGGGTCGCCCCTATTTTAATAGCTAGCAAAGGCTAGGCAGACAGCTGGGGGCTGATATTAATAGCCCAGGAAGGGTGCCATGGATATTGCCCCCCTCCCAGGCTAGAAACACCAGCCATCAGCTGCCCCAGAAATGGTGCATCCATAGGATGCGCCAATTCTGGCACTTAGCCTCGCTCTACCCACTGCCCTGTAGTGGTGGCAGTGGGGTAATAGGGTTGGGGTTGATGTCAGTTTATAATGCCAGCTGACATCAAGCCCAGGTTAGTAATGGAGAGGCGTCTATAAGACACACCCATTACTACCCCATAGTCAAAGTTTAAAAAAAAACACATGCTACATTCACATGACAGGCTGGATCACAGTAGAAAGCTGCTATCCAGCTTGCCATGCCGCAGAGACTGAGAAGCGCAGGCATGCTTGCTCTCCTCAGTGTCTCGCTGTGACGGCATAAAGATGAGCCGAGTTCATGTCCAATGAACTCGGCTCACCTCATGCACGTCACTGACAGCGTGGGAGAATTCTCCTGCACTCAGCGCTTCAGCGTGAGAATTCTCCCACGCTGTCAGTGACGTGCATGAGGTGAGCTGAGTTCATTGGACATGAGCTCACCTCATGTGTGTCACCCCAGGCCTGGATGCCACAAACTTGTAAGGCTGCATCTGAGAGCAGGAGGGAGGTTCTCTGGTCATGGACCATTTGCACGCAGCACCTCCTGTCCCAGGCCAGTAGGGGGAGCAGGCTGCCCCTATAAAAGCTGGAACTGAGGGCAGGGTTAGAGAGACCAGGACCCACTTCTGAAGCATGCAGAAGGGAGGAGAGGGACAGGTCAGCCGCAGCTGAGGAGTCCAGGAGGCATAGGAGGAACACCAAGCAAGGGACAGAGGTGACGAGAGCCGGTCCTGGCTGAGAGAGAACTACACAACCGGACACTGGGGTCCGAGGCTGTCAGGGTTGCAAGCAGGGCAGCAGATAACCAACCCGCAAGGGATTTCAGGTCCCTTGGCCTAAGAAGCCTGGAGGCTCCGCCACACAGAGGGACCGGTACAGCACAGAGAAGCTACAGGTACCTAAGGCCCGAGTCGCAAGCCATACAGGCGTAGTACACGGTCAGCTCAGGGATGTGAGCTATCATACCACTAAAGGGGGAGATAGTCAGCAAGGGCAGAGAGAGAACGGTAGGCCTACCCACTCACCCTGACCAGTGGAGCTCGCCTGAATGCCCTCAGACACCCAGGTCCATTCCTACCCTGTACTCCTAGTGGGTCTGTGATAAGATCTGCAGTAAAAGACCCTGGACTGCATTATTGGACTCTGTGTGATTACTGCTGTGCCTGCACCATCACCCCCAGCATCCTATTACACTGCCCTGAGGCTACACTTCTCCCGTGGGGAGTTGTACTATTCCCTGCTGCACCCCCAACACCAGCCTCAGCGGTCTGCCTTGCAGCAGCGGTCCTCCCTGACCGCAATCCATGGGTGGCGTAGTCGGACTTTCAAAACCTACAAATACACTGCCACAGCATATGGTCTGACCACCCTGAGCCACGGGACCGGGTCGCCACTACTACTCCCAGAATTGCCCTGAAGTCCGGTTCCGAGTGCCCCAAGGCCCAGGGGGTGAGTCAGCTTTTGGTGTAGTCGGCAGGAATGTGACCAACCCGCCACAAACGGGTATTGCGTGCCTGAAAAAGACTGTACACGTACCTTAAAAAGAGGTTTCCCGCCATCCGGAGCCATTTCCCGCCATCCGGAGCAGTTTCTCGCCATCTTCGGTCGTCTCCTGCCATCTTCATTCGTTTCCCGCCTCTTCGGCCGTTTTCCCGCCATCGGACGACATCTTCAGGACGCCGCGCGGGAAGAAGAGGGGCATGGGCGTCCAAAGCACGCGAGACTTGAGGCCCCGCCCTATGCACCGACGCTGCGCAAGGTCCTGGAAGGGAGAGAAAGCGACGCTGATGTCACCAGGACGCGACGCAAGGTCCTCACACGGAGCAGCACCAGCGGAGCCGCGGCCTACAGCAGAGGATCGTCGGAAGGTAGGCCACACTTAACTAGGGGGGAGGAAGATGACGGACGCGAAGGGGCATCTACAACCGGCGGGGCTGCAGCAGTGGTGATGCCGTTCTCTATGCCCTACATCCCTGGAGCAGCCTGGCTGCCCCAATACTCAGGGGACTCCCATACCTTAACTGACTTTAGAGAAAGACTGCAGAGTTTATTTAAAGTTTATCCCCTGACAGAAGAACAGAAAGTGAGCATTCTGACGGGGCAGCTAACCGGTGCAGCCCAGCGGGAAGTAAAATCATGGTCAGATGAGGAGAAAAGGACTGTAAAGGACATTCTGACCCGGCTGCAGAGTACCTTTGATACCCGCACCTCAGCAAAAATCAAAATGCGGTTTTATGGCTGTAAGCAGCAGGCCCAGGATAGTATCAGAGACTATGCCTTGAACCTGCAAGAAGCTCTGAGAGCTATCAAACAAGCTGACCCTGGTACCGTGCAGGACACTGATCAACTGTTGACTGACCAGTTCATAGAAGGTCTGCTGTCCAGCGCCCACAGAACCAAGCTGCGCCTCATGGCCCTACAGAACCCCGATTTGACTTTTGCGCAGTTCAAGGATAGGGCCATTCGGGTGCTCAGAGAACCCGCACCAGGTGGCGCTGTAGCTTCCCGGCGCCCTGCCATCACCTACCACCAGGGGGCAGAGCCCTACACCGCAGACCTTGTGGGGGCTGATGCACAGGCCCTAAACCCATCCCAGCCTGCAGACCTGCACCATCAGGTCCAGGAGCTAACAAAGAGTGTGGCTGCATTAACCAGGACCGTACAGTCATTGCAGGTGGAACTGTCAAGGCCCATCAAGCTTGCTTCCAGTCCGGAGGATGTCCCGTGGCGTCGACAGAGGAGGATCCCGCCGTTCAGAGGGAGGCCCGACGACCGCTACACTGAGGATGGACAGCCGATTTGCCGCCGTTGCAGTTAGCCAGGACACATAGCAAGGTACTGTACTTTAAATGGGTCTGACCTGGGGCAGAGGGCCAACCCCCAGGCATAAGGTCATCAGGCCCGTCTAATTGGCGTGATAAGTACGTGGGGGGACGCCCGGTCTTACCCGTAGTGCTGGACGGTATCCCCATGAGTGCACTGCTGGACACGGGGTCTCAAGTGACTACCATCCCCTACGTACTTTTCAAGCGGTACTGGAGTGACGTGGATATTACCCGTTATCCAGACGATGACTTAAGCATCATTGCCAGTAATGGCCAACCCGTGCCTCAAGTGGGGTTCAGAGAGATGACCATCAAGATTGGTAAGGTCGAACTGCCGGCACAGGGAGTGATCATTGTGGACATTGATCGCCGTGAAAGTCACCCTAAAATAACTGTGGGTACTAATGTGATTGAAAACTGTCTTTCAGAAGTAATTAGGATTTTGCAGCAGGTGGCGATGAATGCGAGCTCCAGCCAACAGAGGGTCCTCCAGAAAGAGATAAGAGCCCTGATGAGACTGCAACAGGTAGAACTGTCTGGTGGTGAGATCGGTAGCGTAAGAATGAGTGACCCATTCCCAATTTCCATGCCTCCCAAAAGTGAAATGATGATCTGGTGTCGGACTGCAATCGGGTTGAGAGGCAGAGACTACCAAGCCATGGTAGAACCCGTGTACTCAGACAGCAGGCCCACCATTTTGACAGCACGGGGGGTGGTTGATGTCCGTCATGGGAGGGTGCCCGTTCGCATTCTCAACATTGGGGAGAGGGAGGTACACTTACCCAGGTACGCTACACTTGCCAAACTGTTTGCTGTTGAGCACAAAGCTATCAGGTCAGTGGAACCGTTGCCCCCATCTCCACAGGCGGAGGGTAATGGCTCCCAGAAACAAATGGAGGACTGGTGCCAGAAACTCCATGTGGGTGCTGACTCCACTCCCCTGCACCAAAAACAAGGAGTCTACCGGGTGGTACAGGAGTACGAGAGAATCTTTAGTAAGCACCCGATAGACTTCGGCAGAGTAAAAGGGATAGAACACCATATCCCCACGGGGAGCCACCCACCAATAAAAGAGAGACACAGGCCTGTACCCCTGCACATTATCAGAACGCAAAGGGTATGCTGAGAGAAATGAAAGAAGCTGGGGTCAATAGAGATAGCTGTAGCCCCTGGGCAGCTCCCTTAGTTTTGGTGAAAAAGAAAGACGGTACCATGAGAATGTGCGTGGACTATAGACAAATTAATCGTATCACCCATAAAGATGCGTACCCGTTACCTAGGATAGAGGAGTTTTTAGCAGCTCTAAAATCAGCTAACCTCTTCTCTACTTTGGATCTTACTAGCGGGTACTGGCAGGTTCCTGTGGCAGAGGCTGACAAGGAGAAGACCGCCTTCACCACCCCGATGGTACTGAGTGAGTTCAACTGTATGCCCTTCGGGCTCTGCAACGTACCAGGGACCTTCCAGAGGCTGATGGAATGCTGTCTGGGGCACCGAAACTTCGAGACGGTCCTCCTTTACCTGGACGACGTGATCGTCTATTCGAAGACTTACGAGGACCATCTAAAGCACCTGGCCGAGGTGCTCGAAGCGCTGGCAGGCTATGGCCTGAAAGTGAAGCCTTCAAAGTGCCACCTGTTAAAACCAAAGGTCCAATACCTAGGACACGTGGTGAGTGCAGAGGGAGTAGCCCCCGACCCCGACAAAGTTACAGCCATCAAGAGCTGGCTAAGCCCCTCTAACATCAAAGAAGTGAGGCAATTCCTCGGGTTGGTAGACTACTACCGAAGGTTCATCCCTGGGTTCACTAAGATGGCAGCCCCTATGCAGGACCTCCTGATAGGGCAATCTAAATCCAGAAGTCACAAGCCACCCTTCAAGTGGGACAAGCCGGAAGAGGAGTCCTTCCGCCAGTTGAAGATGGCCCTCACGGGGGATGAGATCCTGGCCTACCCAGATTATGGCCAGCCTTTTATCCTTCACACAGATGCCAGTAATGTGGGGCTGGGAGCCGTACTGTCACAGAACCAACAGGGCAGAGAAAGGGTGATCGCGTATGCCAGCCGGAAGCTGAGGCCCACTGAAAGAAACCCAGAGAATTACAACTCCTTCAAGCTAGAATTCTTGGCAGTGGTGTGGGCCGTCAGAGAACGGTTTAAGCATTACCTGGCCTCCGCAAAGTTCACCGTGTACACGGACAACAACCCGTTGACACATCTGGACAATGCAAGACTAGGTACCCTAGAACAGTGGTTCATGGCCCGGCTATCCAATTATGACTTCACAATCAAATACCGGGCAGGCAGAACCAACGCCAATGCAGACGCCCTATCAAGAATGCCCCACCTACCTGAAGGAGAAGTCGACTCGGAAGAGCTGGAAGAAATAGAGCTCCCTGCGTTCCACCGGTATGGGGTCACTCAGCATTCTCACCGGGTAAGAGACAAAGATTTAACCACCGTCATGTTCAACCCCTTACCCCACCACGGCTGGGCTGAAACGCAAGATAGCGACCCTGCAATACGCCTGGTGAAAGACCTGTTAACCCAGGAAAATGCTAGCCCTGGCCCGGATGCTCCAGAGGAAGCCAAGCAGATATGGAAGTAGAAAAGCAGGCTATTCCTCTACGAGGGTAAGCTGTGCAGAAGGCTTGTTAACCACCGGACGCATGAGCTGACCTGGCAGATAGTGGTCCCAAGGCGAGATGCAGCAATGGTCCTGGAGGCCTACCATGACAGAGCGGGACACTTCGGGTGGAAGAAACTGGAGTTCCTACTGAGAGAGCGGTTCTACTGGGTCGGTATGAGAAGGGCCATAGAGAAGTGGAGCAGGGACTGCGGCCCATGTCACCTCAGAAGGAAGGACCGTGACAGCCAGCAGACACCCTTGAGGCCCATTGTCACCTGGCAGCCTCTTGAACTGGTAGCTTTGGACCATGTGAAATTGGCTCCAAGCTGGTCGGGCTACGTCTATGCCCTGACAATTGTGGACCATTACTCCCGGTTCCTGGTAGTGGTTCCTGTTAAAGACCTGACAGCCCAAACAGCGGCCAGAGCCTTCCAGCAACACTTCTGCCGTTCACATGGGTATCCGGAACAGGTCTTGACAGATCAAGGTCCAGCGTTTGAGGCTGAAGTATTCCAGGAGTTCTGCAACCTCTACGGCTGTAGGAAGATTCGGACAACACCTTACCAACCCGCAAACTAATGGGCTGAGCGAGAAAATGAACAATATCGTCATTGATCTCCTCAAGACGTTACCCCTGGAAGAACGCAGCCTGTGGCCGGAGAAGCTGCCAGACCTGATTGACTTGTACAACCATATCCCGGTGAATGCTACAAATTGCACCCCGGCTTACCTAATGCGAGCAAGACCAGGTAAGCTGCTGATCGACCTGGAGATGGGAGTCTTGACACCTGAGGACACCTTCCCAGACGTGGACTGGGATACGGAACGGCGGCTACAGTACAAGAAGGTACAGGAGAGTGTGGAGAGGAGTCTAGCTCAAGCGAGAGAAAAGCAAGAGAAACTCTTCAACCAATACGCCCCTGCTGGTCCCCTGGAACCTGGTGAGCAGGTCCTGAAGCAGAAGAGAAGGCTACACAAGCTGGACGACCAGTGGGAGAGAGACCCGTACACAGTACTGCAGTCTGACCACGACAACCCGAAGGTATGTGTGATTACCAAGGATGGAGGAGAAACCACTAGCACTGTCTCCAGAGACCACCTAAAACGGTGCCCCCAGCAACTACAGAGTCCAAGTGAAGATCAAGATGACCTTGAACCCGCAGAGGACAAGGAAAAGATGATCAGCACAGTTCACGGAGAGTTCCCCTGGACCTGGACTCAGATAAATGGCGCAATAGTGGTACCCGTCCTACACTTCCTTCAGCCTACCCAGCAGGAGCCTACAGGAGGACAGGAAGAACAAGAAGAGCAAGCGGCCCCAGAGGTGGAAGAACCCACGCCAGCAGCCCAGGAGAGTCAACCCTCTGCTGACAGTGAGCCTGCCATGCCTGCGGTAAGCCAAAGGACCCACAGACAGATGCCTGCCCTGCCTGTACACCCAGCTAGTAGCTGTACCCTCAATGATAGTGGGGAAAGCCAGGTTGGTCCACCATCAGACAGTGGGTTAAGGAGGTCAACTAGAAGCCCTAGGGGCCAAACACCAGCTCGCTGGAGGATATAGGTGCAAGATCTAAATGTACCATGTATATATTTAATCTGTTTGTTACCTGTAACTAATAGTGTTTTCTCCAGTTTTTCTAGATATATGGACTGACAGGCTATGAACTTTGGATAACCGGAACTACATTGTAAATAGTTGCACTTGGTGCCTCTTGCGAAGACGGCCGCAGAAGAAAAACCTGTCTGGCATGGCCCCGAGTGGTCCAAAGTAGTTTGCTTCGCCTTGCAGCCACGCCCAGGGCCAATGTTTGGGGTTTGCTTTGGACAGGTCCCCGCACCAGTTGAGACTTCGCCTTATTGGGTGATATGGACACCCGGTCACAGACCATACTGTGACCTAAAGAACTCAATATGTGGTGTTGTTTGTTGTTTTCTTCTCTGTTATGTTTATGTTATAATTTATACCCTGTATTTGTGTTTCTTGTTTAGTCCCGGAGTACTAAGCTTTCCTAGGGGGGAATGTGTCACCCCAGGCCGGGATGCCACAAACTTGTAAGGCTGTGTCTGAGAGCAGGAGGGAGGTTCTCTGGTCATGGACCATTTGCATGCAGCACCTCCTGTCCCAGGCCAGTAGGGGGAGCAGGCTGCCCCTATAAAAGCTGGAACTGAGGGCAGGGTTAGAGAGACCAGGACCCACTTCTGAAGCATCCAGAAGCGTTCCCAGAGGAGAGGGACAGGTCAGCCGCAGCTGAGGAGTCCAGGAGGCATAGGAGGAACACCAAGCCAGGGACAGAGGCGACGAGAGCCGGTCCTGGCTGAGAGAGAACTACATACCGGACACTGGGATCCGAGGCTGACAGGATTGCAAGTCCTGAAGCAGATCATCTACCTGCGAGGGATTTCAGGTCCCTTGGCCTAAGAAGCCTGGAGGCTCCACCACACAGAGGGACCGGTACAGCACAGAGAAGCTACAGGTACTTAAGGCCTGAGTCGCAAGCCATACAGGCGTAGTACACGGCCAGCTCAGGGACGTGGGCTATCATACCACTAAAGAGGGAGATAGTCAGCAAGGGCAGAGAGAGAACAGTAGGACTACCCACTCACCCTGACCAGTGGAGCTCGCCTGAATGCCCTCAGACACCCAGGTCCATTCCTACCCTGTACTCCTAGTGGGTCTGTGATAATATCTGCAGTTAAAGACCCTGGACTGCATTATTGGACTCTGTGTGATTACTGCTGTGCCTGCACCATCACCCCCAGCATCCTATTACACTGCCCTGAGGCTACACTTCTCCCGTGGGGAGTTGTACTATTCCCTGCTGCAACCCCAACACCAGCCTCAGCAGTCTGCCTTGCAGCGGCGGTCCTCCCGGACCGCAATCCACGGGTGGCGTAGTCGGACTTTCAAAACCTACAAATACACTGCCACAGCATATGGTCTGACCACCCTGAGCCACGGGACCGGGTCGCCACTACTACTCCCAGAATTGCCCTGAAGTCCGGTTCCGAGTGCCCCATGGCCCAGGGGGCGAGTCACATGCACGTCACTGACAGCATGGGAAAATTCTCCTGCACTCAACGTTTCAGCGTGAGAATTCTCCCACGCTGTCAGTGACGTGCATGAGGTGAGCTGAGTTCATTGGACATGAGCTCACCTCATGCACGTCACTGACAGCGTGGGAAAATTCTCCTGCACTCAGCGCTTCAGCGTGAGAATTCTCCCACGCTGTCAATGACGTGCATGAGGTGAGCTGAGTTCATTGTCAGCTCATCTGGATGCCATCACAGCCAGACACTGAGGAGCGCAAGCATGCCTGCGCTTCTCAGTCTCTGCGGCATGGCAAGCTGGATGGCAGCTTTCTGCAGCGATCCAGCCTGTCATGTGAATGTAGCAGAGCTGAAGCTGTCGTGGGAACCATGGAAAGGTAAGGATAATGTTGCTTTATTATTTTACTTTTATTGCAGGAGATCGTTGGCTTCAGCTGGAATGGGCGTGATGGTAAGTATGGTTTAATTTAGAACAATAAAGAATTGTGTGTTTATTTCAATTAAAGGACTTTATTCTGGGTGTTTTTTTTTTTAACTTTGCCTATGGGGTTAGTAATGGGGGTGTCTTATAGACGCCTCTCCATTACTAACCTGGGCTTGATGTCAGCTGGCATTATAAGCTGACATCAACCCCAGCCTTATTACCCCACTGCCACCGTTACAGGGCAGTGGGAAGAGCGAGGCTAAGTCCCAGAATTGGCACATCCTATGGATGCGCCATTTCTGGGGCTGCTGACGGCTTGTGTTTCTAGCCTGGGAGGGGGCCAATATTCATGGCACCCTTCCTGGGCTATTAATATCAGCCCCCAGCTGTCTTCCTAGCCTTTGCTAGCTATTAAAATAGGGGGGGCCCCACGTCATTTTTTTGGGGGGTCCCCCATTTTAATAGCTAGTAAAGGCTAGGTATTCAGCTGGGGGCTGATATTAGTAGCCTGGGAAGCTCCATGGGTATTACCCCCTTCCCAGGCTTCAAACATCTGCCCCAGCTGTCTGCTTAACCTCCACTAGAGCCTAAAATTACGGAGAACCCCACGCCAATTTTTTTTTAAATAAATCCTTTATCTTAACACTAAATGACAAGTACAGTAAGCAACACTGTCACTGTACTTCTTATATATGTGACTGACATGTTTCTATCTACCTAATCTATGTGTGATTCTCTATTCTTTCTATTCTAAATTGTCGGGTACCGCTGCCGAATTGCCGGCCGGCTTTTTTAAAGAGATGGTGCATGAAAACACTATTATTTTTTTTAATAAATCCTTTACACTAAATGACAAGTACAGTAAGCAACACTGTCACTGTACTTCATATATATGTGACTGACATGTTTCTATCTATCTAATCTATGTGTGATTCTCTATTCTTTCTATTCTAAATTGTCGGGTACCGCTGCTGAATTGCCGGCCGGCTTTTTTTAAGAGACGGTGCATGAAAACACTATTGTTTTTTTAAATAAATCCTTTAAAACTAAATCACAAGTACAGTAAGCTGAGCGCTGCCATCCAGCTTGTCATCCTTCAGAGACACTGAAGAGCGCAGGCATTATGGGAACTTCTGATTCCGGTATTCGATATTCTAAAAGTATCGGATCTCAGTATCGGAACTCCGATACCACGAATATCGGTCGATACCTGATATTTCAGTATCGGAATGCTCAACACTACTCCTAATTTTTTAAAGAATATTTGAAAACATATGACCTTTTCCATATTGCCTTTATTTTCTGGGGCTTAATGATATGTAGTAGTATCTTGTCTTTGAGCATTGCAAATCGGTGAACCTAACACATTGTATCTTCCTGCCTTGAAGATATTGCTCAGCAATATACTAATATACTCATAGCCCAATCTGAGAATGCCTATGGTACATAGTATTCAGCTTCAATTGGTTAATGATGTAGAAAGTATCATATTGTTGAAATTAGAGACATGACATCACTATCTTTGGTGGTCAGTGATATTGTTATTTGTCCTCGGGAATTTTTGCAATGGAAATCTTTTTTTTAAAGCACTACTTCAGCGTTTTTTTTTTTATTTCAGTGCAGGGGTGGTGCTAATAATTTAAGGTTCCTGACCCTAGTATTATACTTACTAGCCGCCATCTACAGCTCTCCCCGGCGCTGCTCCTGTCCATCTTGTGACCGTGAATGACTCGCGCCCAGAGCCGTGGGGTACTCGGCAGCCGGGCCTCTGGATGCCGGTGGGGGATATCACGGTGGCTGGCCCGGTCCGTGACCCAGGGCGGTCACCAAAAAGGGGATTATTTATAGGGGAATTGTAAAGTGTTTGTGACGCCACCTGTGGAATGCGGCCAAAGGGAGCCGCCGCTGCGGAGCAGTCCTCTGGAGCTGGTGTTACGGCAGCAGGGATGGTGTGGCTCTCCACAGGTAGAGATAGCTGCAGGGCAGTGTAGATAGTGTGAGTTGCGCTGGGCAATGTAGTGCCGGGAGGCAAGAGGGAGCAGATGAAAGAAAGGACAGAGGCAGTACGGTGCAGTCATCCGAGTCTTTACTCACAGTTCATATGACAGTTCCACTGGTGCACTGTACGGGTGCCAGCCTCCCACATTGCCCTGCGTTCACCAGGCAGGGGTTCAGCTCTTCCTCAGGCAAATTAGGAGCACTTGACAGAACCCCACTTTCTTGTGTTCCTAGCTAGACCGTCTTCACGCTGGGTCTTTCTCCCTCCTGCCCTGCGCTTCCCTACTCTTAGTCCCGCTTGGATGCTCTGAAGTCCCTCCTGTCTTGTCGGAGTTCCCGGACCTGCTTGACCCTCACGGAGATTAGAATGAGGCTTCAGCGACTGACTATATAAGCCAGAAGCCTCTGGTTTTCCCAGTCGAGACATGGAGTAACACGGCTGGCCCAGGTGCCGGTCCCCTTCTTGCCGACTATGATCCCTCTGTCTTCTGACAGATTTGGGGCGTACGGGTGCTGTCCTGCACTCGCTGTACCCCCTGGGATCCCTTCTTTAGATCGGAGCCTACTCCTCTGTTCCCCTCCTGGGCCTCTAGGACTGGGCCCTACTTGTGGAGCAAAGCTCCTAGAGAGACTCTGCTCCCTGACTGACTGACACTCACTTCTGTTCTGATCTGCCACCCTAAGATGGCTTCCCTATTTATACCTACTGTATAGTGCTCCCCTAAACTGCTTCCTCCACCCACACCCACTACTGGTTCCCCCTACCACTGGGTTCCCCCCACTCCAGCCAGGGACAGGGCTCAGCAGGAAAACACATTGCATGTTGCCCTTCCACTCCCTCCTTACCTGAGAGAAGGAGACACCACACCTCTGGGTGAGTTGCAGTACCTCTGTGGCGACTGACCCCTCAGGGGCGCCACAACTGCAGCTTCTAACCTACCAGCAGTCAGAGGGGACGGTCACAAGCTTTCAGTGTAAGCCTATTAAATCCTTGTTTAGGTCTTGTTCTGGCTTACATTGAGTTGTAACTTCTGGTTTACACAGCAAACACTAGAGCGATCCAGCAGGTCATAAACTGCTGGAGACAACTGGAGCAGTGCCAAGGACAGATAAAGATGGCGGCTGGTAAGAATGTGACTAAGTACATTGAACATACATTAGTGACACCACTTTAGCGCTGCACTAATAAAAACAAAAAAACTCTGCAGTGGTGCTTTAACATTTTATCTGTCAAACTAAAACATAATTGTATGCATGTCTTTATATTATAATTCAGAGAAAATAAAATATATCATTGATCCTATCATTAATATTTAATATACAAAGGTATTTGTGTTAATCTGTCAGAGAGAATGTTCTATTACAGAATATTGTACAACTACTTCAGCTGACAAAATGTACTGATTTTCCACACTTTCCTGAAAACCTTTTCTATTGACAAGAGGCAGTGATTCCTGGCAACCCTTTCATTCTTGTCTGTTATCTTAAAATCAATTGCACAGCCTGGTGCACTGATTAATGACTGGTGAGTGTTCTGCAGAATTTGACCCATCTGGTCACTGAGGAAACCCACCCCATGGGCTTCTCATTGATTTACCAAGAACTTTCTTCTATACAGAGGTCACCTCAAAGATTTCACCTGGCCTGGTATTTTAAGAATTGGTTGTCTGTATTGTAGTCCAACAGGAATAAAAGTAACCTTAAAACTAGTATATACTCAGCTTTATTTTTAATTTAGATCTGATAGTTCAAGTGAATATACCTTGCAATCAAAGAAAAGATCACCAGCTTTATAGGTCACAGACAATATTATCTAAGAACATCACTTGCTTTAGTTGCTATGTGCTTAGATCGAAAATTTAATATTAAAGAATTATATGTATTTTGGAAGAAAACATACAGAAAACACTGTGAGATCATTTGCCACTAGCAGATGCTTCTTGTATTTATTTATTTTGAAACAAATTTGTTTTATTCGTGAAAGTATAGATTGAAAATATTCATGTAATGTTTTAAATGGAAGGTTCCCTAATATTAGTGAATAAATTAATTTATACTAAGGAATGATGCATATATATGCATATACATAAGGAGAGACCTGTCAGTCTTGGTCAGGCCTGCACAACATAAGGCCCATTGAATGATTTTGTGCGGTCTGCAGAGCTGTCCGGGAGACGCCATTCCTTTTGTCATATAGTCAAATGTGTTTGTGTCTTTCAGTACTGTGTTGCACCAGGACTGGGGCAGAGCAGAGCGACTATCAGCCCCGTCCCCGACGTGCAGTCGAGGGATAATGTCAGCACGCTAGTGACAGCATCATACTGCTGTCAGCGTCGGGGCCGCAGAACTGATGAGGATGCAGCAGGCAATTGTAAACGTTCCAGGAGGAGCCCAAGATTAAATTTGCTTTCATTGTAGATGGGAGTGCTGGAGGAGGGAAGGTAAGAGTTGGGGTTACTGGGAGGTTACATTAAGGGGCACTGGATCACATTATGGGGCATTTGGAGGATTGTGAAAGGGGGCATAGTATAATGAGGGGCAGTGGGGACATTATGCAGAGAGGGAGTGTGGGTGAGATATGGAAAAGGGCAGTTTGGGGAGATATTATGGAGAGGGGCATTGTGGTAAGATATGGAAAGGGGTAGTTTGGGGTGATATTTTGGAGATGGTCAGTGTGTGGGGGGGATATTTTAAGCAGGAAGCACAGTGTTGGGCAATTATTTATTCTGGCGCAGCATGGGAGATATTTTGATTTATGGTTTAGTATAATGATACTTTCATTTTTAAGGGCATCGTGTCGGAAAGTGCTGCTGAAGGTGGAGAACAGTGAAATCTGCAAAGACGAGCTTTGGGCATGGAATCTAATCATGGTGTCAGGAAAAAATACTGAAGAAAAGAAGAACGACTCCAATAAGAGAAGATGTCGTCTACAAGGTTCCTGGATATAAATGTTTATTTGTGATATGGTCTATGTCTCATCAGTACTGTGGTTCCTGTGAGGTCTGCAGTCTGACGATGACTGATAACAACTCACATTATCTTCTTGCCGTTGTTAAGGACACACTGGGAATTATAGGTTCATGCTATACAATTGTATATGGGGCTGACCTGGCATTGCAATTGATCGCTGTATTAAGCTTTGTGCTATATACATGTACTGATGGTGGTTATGGTGCTGCATTTACTGACAATTGTTCTGCCGCTACATTCATGTACTGACGTGCACAAAACAGGGCCCACCTCAATCTATCAGACGAACCATGATGCCTGGTTAGGAATGCCAGGACATGGGTCGGTTGTAGCCTACTCAAACATAATATAGAAGAAAAAAGGAGAACATATGAGTATTGCGGCAGTAAAAGCATAATTTTATTAAATACAAATTACATGATAAAACATACCAATAATTTCATATAAATAGGATGGGAGCTATAAAGTGCAGGGTGCCTAGCAGACCAGGGACACACAACGTAAAGTTGCAGAAATGTGTGGCAATAATTATAAATCAATGAGGTTATTATTGATGCAGCATCACTGGCAGGAGCATTTCCTGAAGTTGGAAAGGTCCAAATGGACCAGGGCATATGGAAGCTTCCGTGCCTTATTCTACTACTCCCAGCGTTGCCACTCAACTAAATGGTTCAAAATGTAAGGCCCTCTGATCCAGAAGGATCCCTGGTGTGCAGGTGGTGGATGAACAGACACGACTCGACGAGCGTTTCGTCTGCCTTCTTCAAGAGACGCGTGTGCTAGAGTGCCACAAGGACCTTCCTAATGTATACCCCTACATAGGCATGTGACCACAATACTGACCACCTATTGGGGGATTAGCGGCGCGTGTGTCCGGAGCTCCGCCCCCCGCCGCGCGAGTCCCGGCCGTCATGCCCACCGCGCGCGCGCCGGCGAATGCATCTATGACACATTGCAGGAGCGCACCGGCAGCATTGAGACAGCCGGGCCCGGGCACGAGGGAACGGAGGACCGCCACACACGCGCACACCCCCTCCAGGATAAGTGACTATGGCAGTGAGGACGCGCTGCCAAAAGTCGCATGCAGGGGAGAAGGTAACTACTCCAGGGGGGGGAGAAAACGAAGGGGAAACAAGGCCTGCCTGCTCGTGGGGGACATACCATTCAGGTAGGTGTATAGAAGTAAATAGATTTCTACATACAATAATGAAAACATATAAATAATGCAGCTGCATCACAAGAAAACTGGTAGACAGATAATAAGGGACCCCCACATCCTCCTTGTTCGATTGTTACTACAATAATCTTGAGGATCAGTAATGTCCAATTCAATTCGAACGTGTCCAAAGGAAGAGGAAGTGAGGTATCACCCCAACGTCCTCCAAGATGGTCAGGAAGAGTTCCATAGTACAACTCCAGACTAGAGTCAGGCACTAACAAGCTTGTCAAGAGGTTGGCACTGATTAAAGAATATGAATAAACAGAAAATTGAAAATTAAAGCAACAAGCATAAAATTACACCACATAGGGACCAAATCCGGGCAGGGAAGAGCAGGAGAGCACAAAAGCAAAAAACCACCCCTATAGGAAAGATGAGAATCCCAAATTGTCATTTAGGCCATGCGGGGCCATGGTATCTAAGATGTTAATCCATGTGGCCTCATTTTGGGCCAAGAGTTGTTTGGCATTTCCTCCCCGGGAGCCCAAATGTACCACGTCTATGCCACATATTTTTAACGTGCCTGGGACCGCGTGAGCCAAATGGATTTGGTGGTAGAGGGATGTAATGGCTAGAAACAAGGAGGTCTCTAAGATTGCTCGCACGTCTTGCTGTCATGAGTGGTCCTTGTGGTAATCCAAGAATACCGATTTTTCCACCCCCTCTAAGTCCTATGGTCTCTGGTATAGTCTCACTGCAGGAGAGATTGGGTTCATGGTTGGATGATAGGTTACAACCATTGGTAGTGATATCACCCTGCTATTTGAGGGACAGTAAGCATGTTCTAACCATCATGAATGATGTTGAATGGAGTGAGGATCTAACCTGGATGACCTGTGATGTCAGAACTTTATATACCTGCATTCCGCACAGTTTGGCCATTCAAGCACTAACAGAACAGCTAAATACGAATTCTAATTACTCTGATGAAATTAAGGAATACATTCTTGATGTTACTCTTTTCTTGCTTCAAAATAATTACTTTAAGTTTTCCCATCAGTTTTATGTACAGTGGCAGGGATGTTCCATGGGGGCCAAATTCTCACCATCCCTGGCAAATTTGTACATGAACTGGTGGGAATCTAAATACATTTATGCTATTTCTAACCCTTATTCAGACTACCTGCGGTATTACATGCGCTTCATAGATGATATTTTAATTGTTTGGAGCGGACAGGAGAGTGACATTCTCGGGTTTGAAAATTATTTAAACACTAATGAATTGAATTTATCCTTTGCTATTGAAGCAAGAAAGGAAGAAATTTCCTTTTTAGATTTGAAATTGAACGGTAATATTAATAATCATAGGGTGGAATGCAACCTTTTTCGTAAAAAAATAGCTGGTAATTCTATATTGCACGCCTCGAGCCAGCACCTTAAACATGTTATTAGCAACATACCCACAGGAGAGTTCATAAGGGCACGCAGGTGTTGTACTGATGCCGCCAAATATGAACAGGAATGTCAAATCATTGAAGAGAGGCTAACAAATCGAGGATATGATACTAAAACCATAGAGGCATCAAAAGATAAAGCTAATGGTAAGACCAGGGGTCAATATGTTGCACAGAGTTCCAAAAATGCAAATAGAATAAATAAATTCCCCCAAAAAGTGATATTCTCAACCACATATAACAAAAATTATTATAATGTTATTGGTATTGTACGGAAATACTTACCATTGCTTTATACCAATAGTACTCTAAAGGAAATTTTGTAAAATGGATGCAAATTTGTTCCAAAGAGGTCATGCACAGTGGGGAACATTATTTCTCCTAGTGAATTTAGAAATAACGAACATAGAAAGAGGGGGAATTCTTGGCCCTCCACAAAAGACTCATTTAGGTGTGGACAAAGGCAATGTGGCTTGTGTCCGTATATGATCAATAACAACAAATCGGTAATTAATAATGAGGGACAAACATACCATCTAATGACACTTATGAACTGTAGCAGTAATCATTGTGTTTATGTGATTTTCTGTACACAGTGTAACAAACAGTATGTTGGGTCCACAATAGAGATGAGCGGTGTTCGACTCGAACTGTTAGCCAATCTCAAATTCGAGCTGTTTTGGGCGGTGTTCGAGCCGTTCGGCGAACACGAACAATTTGAAAAATATCCAGCTGTTCGAGGTTATGTTCGATAACTGTTCGTGCACGAAAATCATAACTGGATTTTTTCTCAGTAATGATGAAAATTAATGTTAATGCGCAGTTTGAGTGTACAGCAGGGTGGGGGGAGAGGCAGGGGATGGATCTCTGCATAAATAATGAAGATCTACATTTTTTTTCCTCTTTCCTGCATTTACAGTGGGGAGGTGCAATCTGTCAGCCTATCAGCAGCGCACACACGGAGCGAACTGCTTTTTTTCACACAAGCAAGGGCATGTGTTATTGGCAATGTATGTCACATGTCCTTGCCCTATAAGACCCAGCCATTTTCCACGTAGCCACCATTTTCTCACTGCTGCAGCTGCGTGTTAGACGGCACCGCTGTTGCTGTGTGCGCTATACTTTGAGTGTTCATTTCAAGCCAATTTTCTCTGAAATATACAGATAGTAGGGAATAGTAGTGATTGCAGTCCTTTTGAGGACCAGGTTACATCATTTTCTATGACTTTTATCAGGCAGGTCTGTGCTCTTAAATAGATAGGTTGGGAGTAGGGACTAATTGTAATTGCAGTCCTTTAGAGGGCTAGGTTGCATCAGTTCCTATCACTTTTTGCCAGGCAGGTCTGTGCCAGTGCTGTGCAAGTTTTTTTCACAGCATTTGGCTAAATCTAGCTAAGCAAATCCTTTTTGGCCTCTTGCAGTGTGTGTTAGTCAGTGGAGTAGCCTATCTGTGTTGCAAGCTACACCACCTGTGTATAGTATACAATTTTTTTTACTGCACCTAGCCAAGTAAAACCTTTTGGGCATAGCATCATTCCATTAGTCCATCTATGCTAACATCCACCAGGTTGCAAATTAAAAATAATTTTTATCTGCATCTATCTCTGAAAAAAAATTTGGGCTTGTAGCAGTGTGTGGGACTTGTTCTATTAGTCCATCTATACTAACCTCCACCAGGTTGCAAATTAAAAATAATCTTTATTTGCATCTAGCTATGAAAAAACATTTGGGCTTGTAGCAGTGTGTGGGACTTGTTCTATTAGTCCATCTATACTAACCTCCACCAGGTTGCAAATTAAAAATAATTTTTATCTGCATCTAGCTCTGAAAAAAATTTGGGCTTGTAGCAGTGTGTGGGACTTGTTCTATTAGTCCATCTATACTAACCTCCACCAGGTTGCAAATTAAAAATATTTTTTATCTGCATCTAGCTCTGAAAAAATATTTAGGCTTGTAGCAGTGTGTGGGACTTGTTCTATTAGTCTATCTATAATAACCTCCACCAGGTTGCAAATTAAAAATAATTTTTATCTGCATCTAGCGCTGAAAAAAAATTTGGGCTGGTAGCAGTGTGTGGGACTTGTTCTATTTGTCCATATATACTAACTTCCACCAGGTTGCAAATTAAAAATAATTTTTATTTGCATCTAGCTCTGAAAAAAAAATTGGGCTTGTAGCAGTGTGTGGGACTTGTTCTATTAGTCCATCTATACTAACCTCCACCAGGATGCAAATTAAAAAGAATTTTTATCTTCATCTAGCTATGAAAAAAAATTTGGGCTTGTAGCAGTGTGTGGGACTTGTTCTATTAGTCCATCTATACTAACCTCCACCAGGTTGCAAATTCAAAATAATTTATATCTGCATCTAGCTCTGAAAAAATATTTGGGCTTCTAGCAGTGTGTGAGACTTGTTCTATTAGTCCATCTATACTAACCTCCACCAGGCTGCAAATTAAAAATAATTTTTATCTGCATCTAGCTATAAAAAAATATTTGGGCTTGTAGCAGTGTGTGGGACTTGTTCTATTATTCCATCTATACTAACCTCCACCAGGTTGCAAATTAAAAATAATTTTTATCTGCATCTAGCTCTGAAAAAATATTTCGGCTTGTAGCAGTGTGTGGGACTTGTTCTATTAGTCCAACTATACTAACCTCCACCAGGTTGCAAATTAAAAATAATTTTTATCTGCATCTAGCTCTGAAAAAAAATTTGGGCTTGTAGCAGTGTGTGAGACTTGTTCTATTAGTCCATCTATACTACCCTCCACTAGGTTGCAAATTAAAAATAATTTTTATCTGCATCTAGCTCTGAAAAAATATTTAGGCTTGTAACAGTGTGTGGGACTTGTTCTATTAGTTTATCTATACTAACCTCCACCAGGTTGCAAATTAAAAATAATTTTTATCTGCATCTAGCTATGAAAACATATTTGGGCTGATAGCAGTGTGTGGGACTTGTTCTATTAGTCCATCTATACTAACCTCCACCCCCTGTGTATGTAATAAAATTGTTTTACTACATCTAACCCAGCCAATACTTTTTGGGAAATGCTGCCTTTCCGCCTGGTGGACACAGAGGATTTTAAAGACCTATTGCTGACGCAGTGCCCCAGTACCAGATGCCCAGTCGGCACTGCTTCTCAAACAAAGGTGTGCCTGCGCTCCACCAGCATGTAACACACAACATCACCGCTTCTTTGAGAAATTCTGTGTGTGACAGGGTGCATTTCAACACAGACACTTGGACGAGTAGGCATGGACAGGGGCGTTACATGTCGCTGACTGGGCACTGGGTAACTATGGTGACAGCAGGACAAGGGGATGCTGTCCAAGTCTTGCCCTCCCCACGATTTGTGCGTCAATCCTCTTTATCTCGAAGTTCCTTCACTGCTTCTGCCTCCTCAACCTCCTCTCAGTCCTCTACCTGCACCCAAAGCCTGTCTGGTCATGCCACAAGCTTTCTAACTGTGCAGAAGGGATCCTGCACACCTCCTTACTATGCTGGCAGCAGGGCTCAACGTCATCAGGCGGTTTTTACTTTGAAATGTCTGGGAAATGTGAGTCACACAGTTGAGGAGTTGTAGTCAGCTCTGGAGAACCAGTTTCATGAATGGTTGCCTCCACTGGACCTGAAACCAAGGAAGGCCGTGTGCGACAATGCTGCAAACCTCAGTGCGGCCCTTCGCCAGGGCAATGTCACACACGTGCCTTGTATGGCTCACATGTTGAACCTGGTTGTCCAGCAATTTTTAGCCCACTATCCCAGACTAGATGGCCTTCTGCAGAGGACACGGTCACTGTGTGCTCACTTCCGCCGTTCGCATCCCGCAGCTCAGAGACTTACATCTCTACAGAACTCGTTGGGCCTGCCACTTCAAAGGCTAAAATGCGATGTGCCTACCCGGTGGAATTCAACTCTGCACATGTTGCAGCGACTGTGGCAGCACTGACAAGCCCTGGTGCAATATGCTCTGACGTATAGCCTGGGCCAACGAGATCCAGAGGTGGGGCAAATCACGCTGGAGGAGTGGTCTCAGATCAGGGACCTATGCACCCTTCTGCATAGTTTTGAAATGGCGACAAAGATGTTTAGTGCTGACGATGCCATTATCAGCATGACTATTCCGGTGATTTACGTGCTGGAGCACATGTTAAATAGAATTCGGAGTCAGGTGGTGGCACAAGAGGAGGTGGAGGAAGTAGAGGAGGAGGAGTTGTATGCGGAAGGGCTAACATCTGCAAGGTGCAGACGGTCGGCAGCACCAAGGCGGCAGGCATGTGAGGGTGGGGGAGATGGTTTTTACAGGGCACATGGTAGCAGCCAAACTAGTGAGGAAGGTGCAGGAGCCCAGGAAGAAGTGAAGGACGAACTGATAGAAGACTCATCTGATGAGGGAGAGCTTGATCACATTTCTGTTGTGCGAGGTTGGGGGGAGAGGGCAGAGGAAGGAAGCATGATTGTTACCTCGCCACCAACACAACAGGGACTTGGTGCTCCTGGATGCGCAAGACACATGAGTGCCTTCTTGCTGCACTACCTGCAACATGACCCTCGAATTGTGAGAATAAGAAATAATCCTGACTACTAGGTTGCGACACTGTTAGATCCCCGGTACAAAAGTAAATTAGCAAAAATTATTCCTGCCATAGAAAGGGATGCATGCATGCAAGAGTATGAGCAGATGCTGTTGCAGAATCTTACATGTGCTTTTCCACAAAACACTAGTGGTGCATGTAGTGAATCTCACAGTTCCAACTTGCCAATCGTGGGACCGTCGAGTGTTCAGCACTCAAAACGTAACAGAAACACAGTATCTGCTGGTAACATCAATTTTGCGGAATCATTTCACCACTTTTTTAGCCCATCCTTTGCAAGGCCACAGGAGACAAGAAGTCTGACACATAGTCAACGCCTAGAGACGATGTACAGGAGTATCTCCAAGTAAACATTGAAGCCATGACTGTGTCACTGGACCCTTGCTCTTTTTGGGCTTACAATCTGGATAAATGGCCGGAGCTCGCCACTTACGCCTTAGAGATCTTGTCATGCCCCGCAGCCAGCGTTCTGTCTGAACGTGTGTTCAGCGCTGCTGTTGGTGTGCAGACAGATAAGCGCACGCGGCTCTCCACCGATAATGTAGACAGACTCACGTTCATAAAGATGAACAAATCATGGATCCGAAAGGACTTTTCTACTCCTGTGTCATCCTGGGGAGAGTAAAAGCTTGATGATTTGTTAAAATCACCTCACCAACCGTTTTAAGCTTTCATATTACTAATCATGTTTATCTGTATCTTGGCTGGAAAATAATTTGGGCCTTGTAGCAGTGTGCAGTACTGATTCTATTAGGCCATCTATACTAAACTCCACCAGATTTAAAATTACTAATCATGTTTATCTGTATCTTGGCTGGAAAATAATTTGGGCCTTGTAGCAGTTTGCAGTACTGATTCTATTAGGCCATCAATACTAAACTCCACCAGATTTAAAATTACTAATCATGTTTATCTGTATCTTGGCTGGAAAATAATTTGGGCCTAGTAGCAGTTTGCAGTACTGATTCTATTAGGCCATCTATACTAAGCTCCACCAGCTTTCAAATTAACATGACCCTCAGATTGTCAGAATTCAAAATAATCCTGACTACTGGGTTGCCACACTCTTCGTTCAACCTTTTCATTTTAATAAAGAACAAAAAAAGGTCATTTTTGAAATTATAAGCATTAGCAGGTTATTAGAAACTGAAATCAAACAGTTTTCAACTCAAAACTTTATTCTAGGTGATGTTACATTTGCACATAGGACCCCTAGTTCGAAAGGAGCTTCTGAACTCTCTCGTCCATTGAATTTGTCTGGTTTTGGATGGTTTCTGCTTCAATTGTTTTGCATGAGGACAGAATACCCTCCCAGAGCTGTTGCTTAGATGTGAACTGCCTCCCGCCATCATAGACACTCCTTTTGATGATGCTCCAGAGGTTCTCAATGGGGTTGAGGTCAGGGGACTATGGGGGTCACACCATAAGTTTGTCCCCTTTTATTCCCATATCAGCCAGAGATGCAGGTGTGTTATGTGCAGCATGAGACGGTGCATTATCATGCATGAAAATGATCTTGCTGCGGAATACACGGTTCTTCTTCTTGAACCATGGCAGGAAGTGCTGTTTGAGAAACTCCACATACATTATGGAGTTCATCTTTACCCCTTCAGGGATCCTAAAGGGGTCGACAATCTCTCTCCTCATGATTCCAGCCCAAAACATTACTCCACTTACTCCTTGTTGGCGCCGTAGCCATGTTTGCATGGGGTGTCCATCAACCAGCCATCCTCCACTCCATCCGTCTGGACCATCGAGCGTTGCACGGCACTCATCGGTGAACAAAACAGTTTTGAACTCAGTCTTCATGTATTGTTTGGCACACTGGAGCCATTTCTGCTTGTCTACAGTGGATAGAGGAGGTCGACAGGATGGCTTACGCACAGCTGCAAACCTCTGAAGGACCCTGCATCTTGTTGTTCGAGGGACGTTGGAGGCACCAGCAGCTTCAAAAACTTGTCTGCTGCTATGACAAGGCTTTTTTGCCGCTGCTCTTTTAACCTGACGTAATTGCCTGTAGGAAAGAGTCCTCAATTTTCCCTTATCAGCACGCACATGTGTGTACTGTGAATCAGCTACATACTTCTTGATTGTGCGATGCTCAGGATGAAGTGTCTTGGCAATGTTGATTGTAGTCATGCCTTGATCTAAATACTCCACAATTTGTTGCTTCTCAGCAGCTGACACATCCTTTTTCTTTCCCATTTGGCAGAAAATGTAGGCTGCTTAATAAAATGGGACAGCCTTCTTAAGTAGTCTTGCCTTTCATTGGACACACCTGCCAAACTAATTAGCACAGGTGTCTGCAATTGCTTACAGTGATATAAAGAGCCCTGACACACATCACCATCAATGAGTTTAACTGACAAACATAAAAATTCTTACCTTATCACTCCTAAACACTTTTTGCATAATAATTTAGAACACAGTGTACATGTGCTTTTCCACAAAACACCAGTGGTTCACGTAGTGAATCTTACAGTTCTAACTTGCCAACCGTGGTCTGTATGGAGTTGTTCAATAAAGAGCCCAAAATTAAGATAACATAGACGGGAGAGGTCTCTATGAATACGAATTCCTAAGTATTTGATACTCTGTGAGGGCCAGGCAAAGGGAAAGTTGGACTGGATGGAATCCTGTATGGATTTGGGGAGGGAGACATCGAGGGCCTCAGACTTCGCTGCCTTGATTTTAAAATTTGACCATGTAACAAAGTGATCTATTTCAGCCATAACAGCAGGGATGGATATATGTGATTGAGTGATATATACTAGGACATCATCAGCAAATGCAGAGCACTTGTACTCGGTGCCTCCCACCTCAATCCACCTAATATTGGGGTTATGGCGAATTCATGAGATCAGGTGCTCCGTCACTAGGATGTATAAAAGAGGGGACAGAGGACATCCCTGCGTTGTCCCATTGGTGATTATGAAAGGTGATGAAAATGTTCCATTTATCTCCAGCCTAGGTGACGTATTGCGATACAGGGCCGTGATTTTGGCTATAAAAGGGTCCCCTAGACCCCTACCCCAAGCTTTTTAAGAGAATAATATATGGCGTGCCAGGAGACTCAATGGAATGCTTTCTCAGCATCCAACGAGAGTATCTAATTACAAATTTTTAACTGCATCTAGCCCAGGAAATACTTTGTGCCTAGTAGCAGTGTCTGCTAGTCAGCGGATTAACCCAGCTGTTAAGCAAGCTACACCACCTGTAGTTTGGACACTTAATTTTTTCAAAGGAAATGCTTCCGGCCCCAGGGACACTCAGTGAAGAGCATCGGGAGGCACCCCAAGGCACAGGGGCTGTGACTGGCGGTAGGACGCCTTGCGGTGGACCGCCAAGCTCGATCCTTATAAAAGCTTTTTAACTGCAGCAGCTTTAGTGGACGCTACTGGAGCTGGAATTCCCACGGCTGCTGGCATCAGACTTGCCCTCCAATAGATCCTTGTAAAAGGATTTAAAGTGTACTCATTCAAATTAGAGAGACAATTTAAATTAAAAAGCTTAGACCTGCCTCCACCGCAGGGGGGGCTCGCTCGACCCACCAGTGGACAGGCACCAGTATTGGGAGAGGGGGGCTGGCTGTCAGGGTCCACCGCAGCTCTGGCACAAACCCGGCGACACGGAGGTTGCACAGGCAGGAACGGACTGGCCGTGTCAGCTTCGCACTTTTTTGGTTTTAGAAGAGCATGACATGCCTATATCTGTGTCTCCCCCTCCTTTTACTCCTCCATCTCTTTTCTTTTCACATGACTATATGTTCTTGTCACTTTTCCATGTGGTAGTTGTGTCTTCTGAGCAATTTGTCAGCTTTTGAACACCTTTGAAGTGTTTTCTATGTGTTTTCTATGTGTCCCTTTGTGTTTTTGTTTGCCTGCCATTGGTTTTAACCATGTTCGAAGGTGTTCGACGAACAGTGCGACGAACAGTTCGGCGAACATACGGGTGTTCGACGAACCAAACCGAACTCGAACACTGTGGGGGTGGCTCAACACTAGTCCACAACCCGCACTTTGAGAAAACGTTTGTCAGAACACATATACGATGTCCTAAATCCCACTATCCGTAGTTTGTCAGGAGCCTCCAGGCATTTTTTGCATGAACATGGAGGTAATATCGGCTGCTTACGTGTAAGTGCATGTCCCTATATCTCATCGTGGTGGGGACAGTGTTAAATTATTACGGAAAAAAGAAGCACAGTGGATTTTGAAATTAAATACTAGATATCCAACAGGTTTTAATATGAGAAATGAATTAATGTATTTGTATTAATATTCCGGTTATTTCCACCTGCACTATTTTACACTAGCTGATTTCCTGCTATATTCATTATAACTATCTGTTTCTAGGTCAATATTATGTGACTTATATTTAGTGAGTTATATTTATGGAGTTTGTAATTGTTTGGCAACTTTCCAAATTTCTTTTTTTTTTCCCCCTTTAAAATAGAAAGTCAGTTTATTTAGGGTTAAAACTGAGTTTTCTGAGACTCGGGACTCATGTGTAATTGAGCTTCTGAACAGGTGATGTTGGTGGGCGGCTACTTTATCCATATGCCTTAAATTTTTTTCCATTTCAACATTGTATTATGCTATGAATAAGAATCTACGTATCCGAAATGCGTAAGCCTCTGTACGCTTTTATTTGCACCATGGTCTCATGGTTTTAATTTTTTCAAAATAAAGGCTATTTTTTAAGTCACTTTCACGAGTTGCTGGATAACTACCTCTTCATCACTGCCTAATGTCTCCCAGACGGGGATCTTTACAATCCGAGCACCGTGCGTCATGAGAAAGTGGACTGAGCAGGCTAACCCAGGTGAGCTGAAATATTTTTTCTACATTACCTGAATCCAATGATGTATCACTTAGTTTACTGGGTGCAGCGGTTCTGATGCAAGTAGAGTTTATAGCTTTAGCAATGCTGCAGAGCTGAGAAAGCAAACCCCGCCCCACCAGGATCTGAGTTAACCACTACCTCATGCCGTCCTCAGTTACATAGCAAAAACGTGACAGATTCCCTTTAAAATAAATATAAGCATTAAATGGCAATAAAAAAATAATGATAATTTACATATTAAATACTGTTAGGAAACTTAGTAATGATACGAATAAATGGCAAGAATATATCCTTATTGTTTTGTATACTATTTAACCTGTTCATGACCAGGCGATTTTCCATTTTTTCGTTTTCATTTTTTACTCCCCTTCTTCTAAGAGCCATAACTTTTTTTATTTTTTCGTCCACATAACCATATGAAGGGTTGTTTTTTGAGTGACCTGTTGTACTTTTGAATGACTCCATTCATTGTACCACATAGTGAACTGGAAAGTGGGAAAAAATGAAGATGATGCAGCACAAGAGGGTTCATTGCATGTTCAACTTCTGAGTGATCCTGTTGTGACATAGCCCCAGGTATCAGGGGCCAGGGAAATTTTTTTTTTATCTTAATCCTGGTTATTTACTTAAAAAGAACTCCTGAGTACACTATTTTTCTGCTCCATTTGCTTGTTAACACTGTAGAATACAGACAGATCTTTTTCATATTACAGCGATAAAAATCCAGAAATTTGAACTGAACTTGGAAAATATTGGCCTCCTTTTCCATTTTGTTGCAGTGTGTCGGTTAAGCTATTCACACTAGGTCTCTGTGAAGAGTAGTATTAGTAAATTACAGGCCTGCTATTTAAAACCATGGTACTCTGTCAGACGTATCACATATAACAGCGTTCCAAAATCAGCCATTTCTACCTTCCATTTCATTGCAGTGTGTCGGGCAAGCTATTCACATTAGGTCTCTGTGAAGAGTAGTATTAGTAAATTACAGGCCTGCTATTTAAAACCGTGGTTCTCTGTCAAACGTATCGCATATAACAGCGTTCCAAAATCAGCCATTTCTACCTTCCATTTCATTGCAGTGTGTCGGGTAAGCTATTCACACTAGGTCTCTGTGAAGAATAGTATTTGTAAATTACAGGCTTGCTATTTAAAACCATGGTTCTCTGTCAGACGTATCACATATAACAGCATTCCAAAATGAGCCTTTTCTACCCTCCATTTCATTGCAGTGTGTCGGGCAAGCTATTCACACTAGGTCTCTGTGAAGAATCGTATAGTAAATTACAGGCCTGCTATTTAAAACCATGGTTCTCTGTCAGACGTATCACATATAACAGCATTCCAAAATCAGCCATTTCTACCTTCCATTTCATTGCAGTGTTTCGGGCAAGCTATTCACATTAGGTCTCTGTGAAGAATAGTATTAGTAAATTACAGGCCTGCTATTTAAAACCATGGTTCTCTGTCAGACGTATCACAGAACAGCATTCCAAAATCAGCGATTTCTGCCTTCCATTTCATTGCAGTGTGTCGGGCAAGCTAATCACACTAGGTCTCTGTGAAGAATAGTATTAGTAAATTACAGGCCTGCTATTTAAAACCATGGTTCTCTGTCAGACGTATCACATATAACAGCATTCCAAAATCAGCCATTTCTGCCTTCCATTTCATTGCAGTGTGTCGGGCAAGCTATTCACATTAGGTCTCTGTGAAGAATAGTATTAGTAAATTACAGGCCTGCTATTTAAAACCATGGTTCTCTGTCAGACGTATCACATATAACAGCATTCCAAAATCAGCCATTTCTGCCTTCCATTTCATTGCAGTGTGTCGGGCAAGCTAATCACACTAGGTCTCTGTGAAGAATAGTATTAGTAAATTACAGGCCTGCTATTTAAAACCATGGTTCTCTGTCAGACGTATCACATATAACAGCATTCCAAAATCAGCCATTTCTACCTTCCATTTCATTGCAGTGTGTCGGGCAAGCTATTCACACTAGGTCTCTGTGAAGGATAGTATTAGTAAATTACAGGCCTGCTATTTAAAACCGTGGTTCTCTGTCAGACGTATCACATATAACAGCATTCCAAAATCAGCCATTTCTACCTTCCATTTCATTGCAGTGGGTTGGGCAAGCTATTCACACTAGGTCTCTGTGAAGAATAGTATTAGTAAACTACAGGCCTGCTATTTAAAACTGTGGTTCTCCGTCACACATATCACATATAACTGCGGTTCAAATCCGTTCAAGCCATTTGTAGTGAACGTGGAAAATATTGTCCTCCATTTTTAGATTGAAGCAGTGTGTCAGTGTACACCATTTTACAGCTCCATTTGCTTGTTCACAGAATACAGCCAGATTTATTTAGTTTTATTCATATTACGGTATTGTGGAAGTAGAGGAACTTTTTTCAATGATCAGACGCAAGTGATCCATATGACTGCCGCAATAATACAGAAATGTTGTGGAGCGTGCCAAATATTCCACTCCATTTAAAGTCAGCCACCTGTGTATTGTTGAGCCAATTGACACTTGGTCACTGACAAATACCATACAATTATTGTGAGCATGTCAAATATTAATCTCCATTAAAAGTATTTCAATTGAGGGTTCAAACCTCTTCACAGTTGACCGCTGACAAATAGCATATGTGTGAACAATGTCATCAGAGTAATACGGCACTTTTACGGACTGACAAAAAAAAACATACAAAAAATAAGCTGAAATGGAAAAAAATTGAAGAATCATTCTTTCCAGGGTAATGACTTTTTTATAAGGGCAAAGAAATAAAATAAAGTTATGGACTGTGGAAGACGTTTATGCGACCAGAATGAACACTCATCTGTAGCTGATGATGATACCACATAGCAGCACCTGTCCCTATTGTAAATGCATCTAACAGCATTATCGATAGGGAATAGAATAGATTTTACATTTTTTGAGGTAGCACCAGCAGCACGCAGTATAAGGCAATAATACCTGGCTGGATCGATGTAATACGCTATCCATACTGCAATACCTCACTCGTAAAAGAATTTCAGATAAGACAGTTAATATTCTAGAATATAGAATATATTTTAATTGTCCTTCCCATTATTAAGGAGTGTGTTTCCTATGCTGTTTTTGCATATGCAGCAATTTCAAGGACTGCTAAAAATTAGGACGAACTCCAACACACATTTGAAGAGACGTGAAGAAAAAAAAAAATAAATAAACAAAAACACAGTAGGATCTTTTTAGTATAAAAACCAGACTCGCCAATGTAACCTCAATGTAATCACATTGTTCAGCTCCAGTACCTCCTCCTCTTCCTCCTGTTCGGCCTCCAACTCTGAAATGACCACATCAGTCACAAGCTGCAAGCACTGCACCACTGCCTTGGCCAAGCGGCAATAGGCCGTGCTGAAGAAAATATGCTTAATGCTTAGGTGACAAACTGCCCATCGCTGCAGAGTTGTTGAAAGCTGTAACACAGCAGCCTGATCTGTGGCTCTCACCGCTGAACATGCAGCCAGGCATGGCCATGTGTAACAATGGGCGGAACCTGGTGGCGGAGAAATGACAGCCGGAGTAGATACGGTTTCCTTCTTTGCCAGTGCTTTCACCGAGCTAAAGAATATGGCTGTGGTGAAATACAACTCTCAGACTAAAAAACATTCGGCCCACCAGAGGATTTGATTCTGAGGGCACACCTTTCTCCCTCGCTCAAGAGCCCCATAACAGCTGCAAAATTTGCGCTATCATGAACTCTCCTGATGGAGAAGCCAGGGCCCACCCTAGGATTCTCTGGGTGGCACGTCCAACCCTGCTGAGAAGCAGCCCTGGCTAAGAAAAGTCTGTAGCAAGGTTACTGGACACTCTATGGCTGCTTTTTCACTGAGGGGGAAACCCATGCAAACACAGGGAGAACATACAAAATCCTTATCGATGTTGTCCTTGGTGGGATTTGAACCCAGGACCCCAGCGCTGCAAGGCTTCAGTGCTAACCACTGAGCCACTGTGCTGCACTCTCTGTTTTCCCTCTGATATCTAACATGCTGGAGAAACTTGCATCTACTTCCACTCACAGTATCTTCAGCTCGTTTGTGAGAAACTAATGTATTTGGGCAGAAGAAAAGGAAATTGTGGATGACTTCGCTACTGGTACTGGAGGCACTGCTAATATCATGGCGTCGTGCCATAGTTCGCTGGAATTATTCCAGACTGGTTGGAGCCAAGCTGATTCCCATAGAAAAGTACCAGCAGCAAGCTAAGGAGATAGTGGCCTCAATCATCATCTCGACCTCACCTTGGCACTATGAACTCTCCTGAAGGAGAAGCCAGGGACCACCAGAGGAGTCTCCACTTCTCTGGTGGGCCCGTCCAACCTTGCTGAGAAGCAGCTCTGGCTAAGAAAAGTCTGTGGGAAGGTTCCCGGACACTGTGGCTGCTTTTTTACAGTGGACTGGCTCCAGCAATCTATAAGATTGCAATCTATGATCCTTTCACTGGCTCCCCATTGGCCAGAGACTTCAGTTCAAAATCGTAACCATGACATGCAAAGCCATCCACAACTTGTCTGCTCCTTATATCTGTGTAGAGAAGAACGCAGCACAACTGGACCGGGGTGCACGAGTAGGATCCAAGACCGTAATATCAATAGTAAAATCTCGGCACACCAATGGTTTAGGATTTTACTGAATTTTATTTAGAGCAGTCCACATAAACGTTTCGGTCCGGATGTTGGACCTTCATCAGTGTACTGCAGGTGAGAAAGATAAAAAAAAAAGAGGATTGTCGCTTTTACAAATGACAATTAGATTACATCACAAATGTAGCAATATAGGTCAAAATGTGCCTAGATAAGTTAATGCATTAACAGATACTGTGGAAGGATGATTAATCAACAATATCAAAGCTGCATAGTATATAACTGATCAACACTTACTGAGTGTGGAGAAGGGAAAAGTAGAAAGAAAAGACGCTGTGTTCATAATGGGGAACCTGTGGGTATAAGGGACATTGGTGGTTTCAGTGAGGAAGCCCGAACAGCAGAAGTCGCTGGGCTAGTCAAAATACCTGGTAGGTCCTGCTATACCTGAGCGCTGGCAGAGTTAGAGTGATAACAAGCGGTATCCACCGCTAATGACCGGCATGGTACCGTGAGGAAGCGCGCTGTATATATCTAGAGGGTGGGCGGGTTTTAGGAGCAAGCGGTAGCCAATCGAGGGCCGAGAGTATGATTGACGTTTAGACCATAACCGGTGACATCACCGGAAGTGACATTAGCGACTTCGGGGAACGCTCGTGATTGGATGAAATGCACGCATGCGCTAGTGCGTGCGTGTCAGCCGATAAGAAAGTGCGTTCCACAGAGTAGGAAGAGGAAATAGCCGGCTGTTCTGTGCAATCCACCTTAGGAGAATCGTAGATAATGTGATGGGTGCAGAGGGGAGAGACAAGAGGAGGGCGGATGACGGAATACAGGGGAATCTGGAATTGAAAAAGATATCAGTTAGTATCAATAGAAGTAGACATCCCTGTAGGATAAAAACATTATTTTAGAAGAGGGGATCTACAAGGTACGACAGTGATAATATTTGATGCGACAATAAAAGTAACTAATAAATAGTACCAAGCTAAACACCATAAGAATGATCACAGTACAGACAAAGTATCACATGAAAGCAAGAAGATCATAATCTCTATTGAGCCCTCTAGGGGCTAGGGATTGTAGTTCATGTATCCAGTAAGCCTCTCTTTGTTTCAGTTTTTGGATGCGGTTGCCACCGCGCCGAGGCTGCTGGATATGTTCGATTACCTGAAACCTTAGTTGTGTGACACTATGTCCTGCTGTGACGAAATGATGGGGGATAGGTAGCAGTAAGTTTTTGCATCTGATCGTAGACTTATGTTTAGATATCCTATCCTTGATGGGTTGAGTTGTTTCCCCAACGTATATTGAACCACAGGGGCATTTTATGAGGTATACAACGAAGCTGGTATCGCATGTGAAAAAACCTTTAATTGGGTATTTTTTACCGGTTTGGGGATGGTGGATGTTATTTCCTTTGAGAATGTTGTTGCACTGATGGCACTGAAGACAGGGGAATGTACCCTTCTTAGGAGTTTGGAGGAATTTCTGTCGTGGGCCTAGTGTGGTAGAACCTATATCTGTTCGTACCAGAGAATCTTTTAAATTCGGCGCCCTTTTGAAACATGGTAGAAATGGATGTTGGAATTCAGTGATGGTTGGATATCCCGTGCTTAATATATTCCAATGTTTACGTATAGTTCTATGTAGTATATAGGCTGAGGGGTGGAACGTATGTACAAAGGGAATACGGTTGGAGTTGTCGGTCCGTGGACGATTATATTCCCTCAGTTGTTCGTCTAATAATGGCTGTGGGTATCCCCTTTCTTGAAATTTGAGGGACATTTCTAGTAGTCGCTGTTGGCGAAGAGGTGTATCGGAAACAATACGTCTAACTCTCTGGAACTGAGATTTTGGGATAGCTCGTTTGATGGACGTCGGGTGATTGCTGGAGTAATGTAGTAGGGTATTGCGGTCAGTAGGTTTCCGGTAAAGGTCAGTGTAAAGGAGGCCTGATTCGTCTTTGATGACCAGTATGTCCAGGAAACTGATTTGGTTTGGATGTGAGTCCATGGTGAAGTTTAAATTGGGCCATGCTGAGTTTATCTGATTGAAAAACTCAGTAAGGGACTCTTGGGAGCCCCCCCATATGCAAAAGATGTCGTCTATATAGCGTTTCCAGAGGATAGAGTGTCTCTGGAAAAGAGAGTTAGAATAGACGATCTGAGTTTCAAAAGCGGCCATATAGCAATTTGCATAAGGGGGGCTACGTTTGAGCCCATAGCGGTCCCTGTGGTCTGCAGATAGAAGGTATCCTGAAATAGGAAATAGTTCTGTGTTAGTACTAAGGTCAGGAGTGCTGTGGAGAGGTCAATGATAGATGGGTCTATTTGTGAGTTCCTGAGCATAAGTCCGACCATGTCGATACCTTGGGAATGGGGAATGGATGTATACAGACTTGATACATCAAAGGAAACCAATATTGCTCCAGAGGGAACTTGCTTTAATTCTGTCAGGATTTTCAAGAAGGCTCCAGTGTCGAGTAAGTATGATGGACTTTTTTGAGTTAAAGGAGTTAGTATTTTTTCAAGAAAAATAGATAGAGGTGATAAAACGGAGTCAGTGGATGCTACTATGGGGCGGCCTGGTGGTTTTGTAAGATTTTTGTGAATTTTAGGTAAAATGTAAAACACTGGGATAATCGGGTGTTTACTTGTCAAATAATCTCGTGTTTTTGAATCAATCACTCCAGCCATTAAAAACCGCTGTAGAACTGAGGCTATTTGGTTTTGAATTAAAGATGTGGGGTCTTTTGGGAGTTGCCGATAGGTTGTCTCATCCTGTAGCTGTTTTAGTGCTTCCGCAATATAGTCGCACTTATTCATGACTAGAGATGAGCGTTGTTCTACTCGAACTGTTCGCCAATCTCAAATTCGAGCTGTTTTGGGCGGTGTTCGAGAAGTTCGGCGAACACGAACAATTTGAGAAAAATTCGGCTGTTCGAGGTTATGTTCGATAACTGTTCGTGCACCAAAATCATAACTGGATTTTTTCTCAGTAATGTTGAAAATTAATGTTAATACGCAGTTTGAGTGTACAGCGGGGTGGGGGGAGGGGCAGGGGATGGATCTCTGCAGGAACAATGAAGATCTCCATTTTTTTTTCTCTTTCCCGCATTTACAGTGGCGAGGTGCAATCTGTCAGCCTATCAGCAGCGCACACACGGAGCGAAGTGCTTTTTTTCACACAAGCAAGGGCATGTGTCATTGGCAGTGTATGTCACATGTCCTTGCCCTATAAGACCAAGCCATTTTCCCCGTCGCCACCATTTTCTCACTGCTGCAGCTGCGTGTTAGACGGCACCGCTGTTGCTGTGTGCGCTATACCTTGTTAATTTCAAGCCAATTTTCGCACAAATATACAGATAGCTTGGGAGTAGGGAATAGTTGTGATTGCAGTCCTTTTAAGGACTAGGTTACAGCATTTCCTACGACTTTTATCAGGGAGGTCTGTGCTCTTAAATAGATCGGTTGTGGGAGTAAAGACTAATTGTAATTGCAGTCCTTTTCAGGACTAGGTTACATGAGGTCCTATCAGTTTTTGCCAGGCAGGTCTGTGCCAGTGCTGTGCAAGTTTTTTTCACAGCATTTGGCTGAATCTAGCAAAGCTAATCCTTTTTGGCCTATTGCAGAGTGTGTTAGTCAGTGGAGTAGCCTATCTGTGTTGCAAGATATACCACCTGTGTATAGAATACCAATTTCTTTACTGCACCTAGTGAAGTAAAATCTTTTGGGCATAGCATCATTCTATTAGTCCATCTATACTGACCTCCATCAGGTTGCAAATTAAAACTAATTTTTATCTGCATCTACAGTACCTCTGAAAAAATATTTGGGCTTCTAGCAGTGTGTGGGACTTGTTCTATTAGTCCATCTATACTGACCTCCATCAGGTTGCAAACTGAATATATTTTTTTCTGCATCTACCTCTGAAAAAATATTGGGCTTCTAGCTGTGTGTGGGTCTTGTTCTATTAATCCATCTATACTGACCTCCATCAGGTTGCAAACTGAATATATTTTTTTCTGCATCTACCTCTGAAAAAATATTTGGCCTTCTAGTAGTGTGTCGGACTTTCTCTATTAGTCCATCTATACTGACCTCCATCAGGTTGCAAATTAAAACTAATTTTTATCTGCATCTACAGTACCTCTGAAAAAATATTTGGGCTTCTAGCAGTGTGTGGGACTTGTTCTATTAGTCCATCTATACTGACCTCCATCAGGTTGCAAACTGAATATATTTTTTTCTGCATCTACCTCTGAAAAAATATTGGGCTTCTAGCTGTGTGTGGGTCTTGTTCTATTAGTCCATCTATACTGACCTCCATCAGGTTGCAAACTGAATATATTTTTTTCTGCATCTACCTCTGAAAAAATATTTGGCCTTCTAGTAGTGTGTCGGACTTTCTCTATTAGTCCATCTATACTGACCTCCATCAGGTTGCAAATTAAAACTAATTTTTATCTGCATCTACAGTACCTCTGAAAAAATATTTGGGCTTCTAGCAGTGTGTGGGACTTGTTCTATTAGTCCATCTATACTGACCTCCATCAGGTTGCAAACTGAATATATTTTTTTCTGCATCTACCTCTGAAAAAATATTGGGCTTCTAGCTGTGTGTGGGTCTTGTTCTATTAATCCATCTATACTGACCTCCATCAGGTTGCAAACTGAATATAATTTTTTTCTGCATCTAGCTCTGAAAAAATATTTGGCCTTCTAGTAGTGTGTGGGACTTTCTCTATTAGTCCATCTATACTGACCTCCATCAGGTTGCAAATTAAAACTAATTTTTATCTGCATCTACAGTACCTCTGAAAAAAATATTTGGGCTTCTAGCTGTGTGTGGGACTTGTTGTATTAGTCCATCTATACTGACCTCCATCAGGTTGCAAACTGAATATATTTTTTTCTGCATCTACCTCTGAAAAAATATTTGGCCTTCTAGTAGTGTGTCAGACTTTCTCTATTAGTCCATCTATACTGACCTCCATCAGGTTGCAAATTAAAAATAATTTTTATCTGCATCTACAGTACCTCTGAAAAAATATTTGGGCTTCTAGCTGTGTGCGGGACTTGTTGTATTAGTCCATCTATACTGACCTCCATCAGGTTGCAAACTGAATATATTTTTTTCTGCATCTACCTCTGAAAAAATATTTGGCCTTCTAGTAGTGTGTCGGACTTTCTCTATTAGTCCATCTATACTGACCTCCATCAGGTTGCAAATTAAAACTAATTTTTATCTGCATCTACAGTATCTCTGAAAAAATATTTGGGCTTCTAGCAGTGTGTGGGACTTGTTCTATTAGTCCATCTATACTGACCACCATCAGGTTGCAAACTGAATATATTTTTTTCTGCATCTACCTCTGAAAAAATATTTGGCCTTCTAGTAGTGTGTCGGACTTTCTCTATTAGTCCATCTATACTGACCTCCATCAGGTTGCAAATTAAAACTAATTTTTATCTGCATCTACAGTACCTCTGAAAAAATATTTGGGCTTCTAGCAGTGTGTGGGACTTGTTCTATTAGTCCATCTATACTGACCTCCATCAGGTTGCAAACTGAATATAGTTTTTTCTGCATCTACCTCTGAAAAAATATTGGGCTTCTAGCTGTGTGTGGGTCTTGTTCTATTAATCCATCTATACTGACCTCCATCAGGTTGCAAACTGAATATATTTTTTTCTGCATCTACCTCTGAAAAAATATTTGGCCTTCTAGTAGTGTGTCGGACTTTCTCTATTAGTCCATCTATACTGACCTCCATCAGGTTGCAAATTCAAAATAATTTTTATCTGCATCTACAGTACCTCTAAAAAAATATTTGGGCTTCTAGCAGTGTGTGGGACTTGTTCTATTAGTCCATCTATACTGACCTCCATCAGGTTGCAAACTGAATATAGTTTTTTCTGCATCTACCTCTGAAAAAATATTGGGCTTCTAGCTGTGTGTGGGTCTTGTTCTATTAATCCATCTATACTGACCTCCATCAGGTTGCAAACTGAATATATTTTTTCTGCATCTACCTCTGAAAAAATATTTGGCCTTCTAGTAGTGTGTCGGACTTTCTCTATTAGTCCACCTATACTGACCTCCATCAGGTTGCAAATTCAAAATAATTTTTTTCTGCATCTAACCCAGCCAATAGTTTTGGCCTAATACCACAGTTTGGCCACTCAGCTCTGCTCGGTTATGATCCATTGTTTTTTGTGCAAACAACTCCAGAGTTGTGAATTAGTTAACCACCAAAATGAGTGGAAAAAGGCCTGCTGCTGGTGGAAAGGGGAATAGGCGTGTTGGGAAGGGGAAAAAAGGTTGTGTCCGTGGGGTAGGTGTTAAAGCAACAGTAACATCTGCAGAAGAAAGACCATCTTCCAGCCAAACTAAAATGTCTACTTCTTTTAGCGGACAATGTGATAAGATCCCTTTCTTACGGCCACGCCAATCGCTACAAATTCCAGATGAGGCACAAAAACAGCAGGTGCTTCAACGGATATCAAGTGCTCCTTTAAGTGGGCTCTCCTCCACATCAACTTCAACATCACAAATACTCCAGTCCTCAAAGGTGTCACCCAAATCGCACTTGCTTCCTCACAGCTCCCAAATCTCCAGCTGCCCGTCTGAGTATGAGGTAGAACAGATGGTTGAGTCTGCAGAGCTGTTTACTCATACTATAGCCTGGGAATCAGAGGTCGACTCCAGCGCTTCTGTGAATCCAGACGAGGAAATGATCTGCACTGATGCCCAGAATCTTTATGAGTCGGATCCAGGACCAGACGCAGAAGGTTCTGACCATAATGTAGACCCTCATTCCCAAACTGTAACTCCTGTTGGTGGAGACAATGAGGAAGACGATGATAAGACTCAAATACCTGATTGGAGCGACAACTTTAGTTTTTTGTCAGGGCAGGAACAGGTTGGCTCTGAGGACGACGGGTGTGATAACGCACAGGGTGATGATGATGAGGTCGGAGATCCCACTTACTGTCAACCCACAGTCAGCCAAGAGATGAGGTCAGCAGAGGAGGTGGAGGAAGATGCTAGTGACGACGAGGTCAGGTTGCGCCTTCCTGGACAGAGACGTAGTACTGGAAGCACGTCAACAACTGCATCCTCAAACACAACTCTGCCTCTCACCACAAGTCGTGGTGGCTCTTCAGGTCGCATGGGTGCTAAGCCTTGCATAGCCTGGGCATTTTTTCAGATCGATAAAGATGACCCAACTCGTGTTATCTGTAACATTTGTCAGCAAAAGCTAAGTAGAGGCCAAAAAATACATAGTTTGAGTACTTCATGCATGAACCGGCACATGGACATGAAGCATAAGTTGCAGTGGGAAGCTCAGTGTGCTACAATGCGGCCTAGCCGGCCGGGCCAACCACCGTCTGCCATATCTTGTGCATCCGCGGCCTCTTCATCCTCTGTGACTGGGGGGACAGCAGTCACACCTGTTTTGGGGCGCAGACCTGCCACCTCTTTACCCGCAACAGCCAGCGTGATTGGCAGGTCATCATTTTCTTTGGAGGTGGTAACACCAGCTGGTGTTGAGCGCTGTCCGACATCGATAGCACCACCTTTGGATGAAGGCAACCTAACATGTCCGCCTGCATCTTCCTCACAGACCGGCAGTTTGCCGGGGGACACCCTTATCAACCCCGTCTAAGCACAATAGCCAGCCCTCGGTCCCTCAGATGTGGACAAGTAAAAGACCATTTCCTCCTAGCCATGAGAAAGCTAAGAGGTTGAATTTCACCATCTGCAAGCTCTTGGCTACAGAAATGCTGCCTTTCCGCCTGGTGGACACAGAGGATTTTCGAGACCTTATGTCCGTCGCAGTGCCTGCGCTCCACCAGCATGTCGCACACAACATCACCGCTTCTTTGAGAAACTCTGTGTGTGACAGGGTGCATTTCACCACAGACACTTGGACGAGTAGGCATGGACAGGGGCGTTACATGTCGCACTGGGTAACTATGGTGACAGCAGGACAAGGGGCTGCTGTCCAAGTCTTGCCGTCCCCACGAGTTGTGCGTCAATCCTCTTTATGTCAAAGTTCCTCCACTGCTTCTGCCTCCTCAACCTCCTCTCGGTCTTCCACCTGCACCCAAAGCCTGTCTGGTCATGCCACAAGCTTTCTAACTGCGCAGAAGGGATCCTGCACACCTCCTTACTATGCTGGCAGTAGGGCTCAACGTCATCAGGCGGTTTTTACATTGAAATGTCTGGGAAATGTGAGTCACACAGCTGAGGAGTTGTGGTCAGCTCTGGAGAACCAATTTCATGAATGGTTGTCTCCACTGGACCTGAAACCAGGGAAGGCCGTGTGCGACAATGCTGCAAACCTGGGTGCGGCCCTTCGCCGGGGCAATGTCACACACGTGCCTTGTATGGCTCACGTGTTGAACCTGGTTGCCCAGCAATTTTTAGCCCACTATCCCAGACTAGATGGCCTTCTGCAGAGGGCACGGTCGCTGTGTGCTCACTTCCGCCGTTCGCATCCCGCAGCTCAGCGACTTACATCTCTACAGAAGTCGTTGGGCCTGCCACTTCACCGGCTAAAATGCGATGTGCCTACCCGGTGGAATTCAACTCTGCACATGTTGCAGCGACTGTGGCAGCAACGACAAGCCCTGGTGCAATACGTTCTGACGTATAGCCTGGGCCAACGAGATTAAGAGGTGGGGCAAATCACGCTGGAGGAGTGGTCTCAGATCAGGGACCTATGCACCCTTCTGCACAGTTTTGAAATGGCGACGAAGATGTTTAGTGCTGACGATGCCATTATCAGCATGACTATTCCGGTGATTTACATGCTGGAGCACATGTTAAACAGAATTCGGAGTCAGGTGGTGGCACAAGAGGAGGTGGAGGAAGTAGAGGAGGAGGAGTTGTATGCGGAAGGGCTAACATCTGCAAGGTCCAGAAGGTCGGCAGCACCAAGGCGGCAGGCATGTGAGGGTGGGGGAGATGGTTTTACCAGGGCGCATGGTAGCAGCCAAACTAGTGAGGAAGGTGCAGGAGCCCAGGAAGAAGTGGAGGACGAACTGATGGAAGACTCATCAGATGAGGGAGACCTTGATCACATTTCTGTTGTGCGAGGTTGGGGGGAGAGGACAGAGGAAGGAAGCATGATTGTTACCTCGCCACCAACACAACAGGGACTTGGTGCTCCTGGATGCGCAACACACATGAGTGCCTTCTTGCTGCACTACCTGCAACATGACCCTCGAATTGTGAGAATTAGAAATAATCCTGACTACTGGGTTGCCACACTGTTAGATCCCCGGTACAAAAGTAAATTTGCAGAAATTATTCCTGCCATAGAAAGGGATGCACGCATGCAGGAGTATCAGCAGAGACTGTTGCAGAATCTTACATGTGCTTTTCCACAAAATACCAGTGGTGCACGTAGTGAATCTCACAGTTCCAACTTGCCAACCGTGGGACCGTCAAGTGTTCAGCACTCAAACCGTAACAGAACCACAGTATCTGCTGGTAACATCAATTTTGCGGAATCATTTCACCACTTTTTTAGCCCATCCTTTGCAAGGCCACAGGAGACAAGAAGTCTGACACATAGTCAACGCCTAGAGACGATGGTACAGGAGTATCTCCAAGTAAACATTGAAGCCACGACTGTGTCACTGGACCCTTGCTCTTTTTGGGCTTCCAATCTGGATAAATGGCCGGAGCTAGCCACTTACGCCTTGGAGATCTTGTCATGCCCCGCAGCCAGCGTTCTGTCTGAACGTGTGTTCAGCGCTGCTGGTGGTGTGCTGACAGATAAGCGCACGCGGCTCTCCACTGATAATGTAGACAGACTCACGTTCATAAAGATGAACAAATCATGGATCCGAAACGACTTTTCTACCCCTGTGTCATCCTGGGGAGAGTAAAAGCTTGATGATTGGTTAAAATCACCCTACCAAACGTTTTAAGCTTTCAAATTACTAATCATGTTTATCTGTATCTTGACTGGAAAATAATTTGGGCTTTGTAGCAGTGTGCAGCACTGATCCTATTAGGCCATCTATAATAAGCTCCACCAGATTTAAAATTAAAAATAATTTTTAGCTGCATCTAGCCCGGAAAATAATTTTGGGGCTCCGAGATGCGCAAGACACATAAGTGCCTTCTTGCTGCACTACCTGCAGCATGACCCTCATATTGTCAGAATTCGAAGTAATCATGACTACTGGGTTGCCACACTCTTAGATCCCCCAAACTTTTCGATCAACCTTTTCATTTTAATAAAGACCAAAAAAATGGTCATTTTTGAAATTATAAGCATTAGCAGGTTGTTAGAAACTGAAATCAAACAGTTTTCAACTCAAAACTTTATTCTAGGTGATGTTACATTTTCACATAGGACCCCTTGTTCGAAAGGAGCTTCTGAACTCTCTCGTCCATTGAATTTGTCAGGTTTTGGATGGTTTCTGCTTCAATTGTTTTGCATGAGGACAGAATACTCTCCCAGAGCTGTTGCTTAGATGTGAACTGCCTCCCGCCATCATAGACACTCCTTTTAATGATGCTCCAAAGGTTCTGAATGGGGTAGAGGTCAGGGGAGCATGAGGGTCACATCATTAGTTTGTCCCCTTTTATGCCCATATCAGCCAGAGATGCAGATGTTTTATGTGCAGCATGAGATGGTGCAATATCATGCAGAAAAATGATCTTGCTGTGAAATACACGGTTCTTCTTCTTGAACCATGGCAGGAAGTGCTGTTTGAGAAAATCCACATACATTATGGAGTTCATCTTTAGCGCCTTCAGGGATCCTAAAGGGGCCGACAATCTCTCTCCCCATGGTTCCAGCCCAAAACATTACTCCACCTCCTCCTTGTTGGCGCTGTAGCCGTGTTTGCGTGGGGTGTCCATCAACCAGCCATCCTCCACTCCATCCATCTGGACCATCGAGCGCTGCACGGCACTCATCCGTGAACAAAACAGTTTTGAAATCAGTCTTCATGTAATGTTTGGCCCACTGGAGCCGTTTCTGCTTGTGTGAAGTGGATAGAGGAGGTCGACAGGATGGCGTATGCACAGCTGCAAACCTCTGAAGGACCCTGCATCTTGTTGTTCGGGGGACGTTGGAGGCACAAACAGCTTCAAAAACTTGTCTGCTGCTATGACAAGGCTTTTTTGCCGCTGCTCTTTCAACCTGACGTAATTGCCTGTAGGAAAGAGTCCTCAATTTGCCCTTATCAGCACGCACACGTGTGTACTGTGAATCAGCTACATACTTCTTGATTGCCAAGACACTTCATTCTGATCATCGCACAATGTTGATTGTAGTCATGCCTTGACCTAAACACTCCACAATTTGTTGCTTCTCAGCAGCCGACACATCCTTTTTCTTTCCCATTTTGGCAGAAAATGTAGGCTGCTTAATAATGTGAGAGAGCCTTCTTAAGTAGTCTTGCCTTTCATTGGACACACCTGCCAAACTAATTAGCACAGGTGTCTGCAATTGCTTACAGTGATATAAAGAGCCCTGACACACATCACCATCAATGAGTTTAACTGACAAACAAACAAATTCTTCCCTTATCACTCCTAAACACTTTTTGCATAATAATTTGGAACGCGGTGTACATGTGCTTTTCCACAAAACACCAGCGGTTCACATAGTGAATCTTACAGTTCTAACTTGCCAACCGTGGTCTGTATGGAATTGTTCAATAAAGGGCCCAAAATTAAGATAACATAGATGGGAGAGGTCTCTATGAATAGGAATTCCTAAGTATTTGATACCCTGTGAGGGCCAGGCAAAGGGAAAGTTGGACTGGATGGAATCCTATATGGATTTGGGGAGGGAGACATCGAGGGCCTCAGACTTCGCTGCATTGATTTTAAAATTTTACCATGTAACAAAGTGATCTATTTCAGCCATAACAGCATGGATGGATATATGTGATTGAGTGATATATACTAGGACATCATCAGCAAATAGAGAGCACTTGTACTCGGTGCCTCCCACCTCAATCCACCTAATATTGGGGTTATGGCGAATTGATGAGAGCAGGTGCTCCGTCACTAGGATGTATAAGAGAGGGGACAGAGGACATCCCTGCCTTGTCCCATTGGTGATTGTGAAAGGTGATGAAAATGTTCTGACGCACCCCCTGGGCCTTGGGACACCCTTTTTGGTGGATGCTGGTGGTTGTAGTCTTCGTGGCGGCGACCCGGTTCCGTGGCTCAGGGCGGTCAAATCAGTGGCGGAACTATTTATGTGGTTTTGATGTTTAAATGTCCGACTACGCCACCCGTGGATTGCGGTCAGAGTGAACCGCCGCTACAGGGCTGACCGCTGAGGCTGGTGTTGTGGGTGCAGCAGAGCGTAGCATAACTCCCCACGGGAGGAGTATAGCCTCAGGGCAGTGTATGCGGAGAATGGGGGTGATGGTGCAGGGCAGCAGCAGTAACGACACGGAGTCAGTGATACAGTCCAGGGCCTTTACTCACAGTTCTTATTATCCAGACCACGTCTGCAGGTAACGGCTGCCCACGTCGTACTGTGCTCACCAGGTGAGGGGCTCAGACAACTCCCAGATAACTTTGGAGCACTTCACAGGACCCCCTTTGTGTGTCCTTTGTCTGGCCTTTCTTACCAACACTTCTGTCCGGCTGCCTCGGGCCTCCTCTTGGTAAACTTGGCGCCAGTTTCCCTGACCCTATGTGGTGCCTTCCTAGCGGGTGTAGCGAGGGGCTGCGCCACATAAAATGTCAGAGCCTCCGGTTTCTAGCTGAGGGCCGTTTCCTGCCTCCACTAGTTCGGGGACCGGTCTCCCCCTTTGGCCTGACCCCTCCACGCAGGTGGATTCGGGCGTGCGGTGGCGACTCGCCCGTCCGCACCCCTGGGATCCCTTCATTCCTCGTTCCTGGAGCCTTCTCCGCTCCTCTTCCTTCCTTCTCCCTCTTCCAGGCCTGGGCCTCTGTTACTAGGCCCGCCTCCGGAGCAGAGCTCATGCAGAGCCCCTGCTCCCTGCCACTTCTGCTCAGACTTCTCTGCACTGAACTAAGATGGTGCCCACCTTTTATACTCCCTTCTCAATGCACCCAGGAACTGCTTCCTCCCTGCTCCTGCACTACAGGGTTCCCCTTCCTCAGTGTTCCCTCCCCCCACTCCAGCCAGGGACAGGGACTGTCGTGCCCATCTCAGGGGCATATTGGTCGCCCTGCCCCACGGCAATGTGGTGTAATGCATGCAGGTGTCGGGTCCTGATCCACACTCCATCCTTACCTGAGAGTGAGATATCACACCTCTGGGTGAGGTGCAATACGTCTGTAGCAACCGAGCCCTCAGGGTGCTACAGTTCCATTTATCTTCAGCCTAGGTGACGTATTGCGATACAGGGCCGTGATTTTGGCTATAAAAGGGTCCCCTAGACCCCTACCCCAAGCTTTTTAAGAGAATCATATATGGCGTGCCAGGAGACTCTATGGAATGCTTTCTCAGCATCCAACGAGAGTATCTAATTACAAATTTTTAACTGCATCTAGCCCAGGAAATACTTTGTGCCTAGTAGCAGTGTCTGCTAGTCAGCGGATTATCCCGGCTGTTAAGCAAGCTACATGACCTGTAGTTTAGACACTTAATTTTTTCAAAGGAAATGCTTCGGGACCATGGGATACTCAGTGAAGAGCATCAGGAGGCACCCCAAGGCATAGGGGCTGGGACTGGCAGTAGGATGCCTTGCGGTGGACAGCCGAGCTCGATCCTTATAAAAGCTTTTTAACTGCAGCAGCTTTAGTGGACGCTACTGGAGCTGGAATTACGCGGCTGCTGGCATGAGACTTGCCCTCCAATAGATCCTTGTAAATGGATTTAAAGTGTATTCATTCAAATTAGAGAGACAATTTAAATTAAAAAGCTTAGAGCTGCCTCCACCACAGGGGGGCTCGCTCGACCCACCAGCGGACAGGCACCAGTATTGGGAGAGGGGGGCTGGCCATCAGTGTTCACCGCGGCTCTGGCACAAACCCGGCGACACGGAGGTGGCACGGGCAGGAGCGGACTGGCCGTGTCGGCTTCTCACTTTTTGGATTTTAGAAGGGCATGACATGCCTATATCTGTGTCTCCCCCTCCTTTTACTCCTCCACCTCTTTTATTTTCGCATGACTATATGTACTTGTCACTTTTCCATGTGTTATTTGTGTCTTCTGAGCAGTTTGTCAGCTTTTGGACACCTTTGAAGGTGTTTTCTATGTGTTTCTATGTGTTTTTGTTTGCCTGCCATTGGTTTTAACGGTGTTCGAAGGTGTTCGACGAACAGTTCGACGAACAGTTCGGCGAACACACGGGTGTTCGACGAACCGAACCGAACTCGAACACTACGGGGGTGGCTCAACACTATTCATGACTACGATTGCACCGCCTTTGTCGGCTGGTTTTATGATTAGGTCACTATCTTCCTGTAAGCTGCGGAGGGATTGTTGGTCTAGAGGGGTTAAATTTTTATGGTAATGTACCCTACCTTTGTCGATGTTACCGCGTAGGTCTTGAAACGTGCTCTCAACAAAGGAGATGAAAGTCTCCAATGCAGGTGTTCCCCGGGGGGGTCTATAGGTGCTTATGGATCTAAGACCCAGGCTTTGAGACGTAATACATACTGGTGGTTCTGGTGGTAAAATGGTAGATGGTTTATTCGCGAAATGTGTTTTGAGGCGCAGAGTTCGAAAAAAGCGTTGTAATTCCATATCAAGTTTAAAAGTGCTGTATTTATATGTGGGGCTAAATGATAAACCTTTTTGTAAAACTGAGGTTTGGGCGACGCTCAGAGTTTTGGAAGAGATATTTACCACCAGTGATGTGTCTGGGACCTGGTGATCCTGGTGAAGTCCATATTTCTTCTTCCGACGGCCGCCTCGCCTCGTTTTCTTCGGGGTTGACGGCGTCTGGGTAGGTCTAAAAAAGAAGCAGACTGTGTGAGAGGTTCTCTGTGTTCGGCCTCGGATCCGGAGGTAGAGAAGTCTGTGGATGATTTCGCTGATCGATGGGTGTTCCTGTCGGAAAAGAAGTGGTCCCGCCATTTATAGACTCGCTTGTGTTCGTAGTCCTCGGAATCCCTGGCGAACTTGTTCCTCTTTCTGGTCTCTGTATCGCGTTTATGTAGATCAATGTTAGCTTGAATCTTACTATGTAGTTCCTGGAAGTCTTCTGCGCTGATCCTTAACAAATGTTCCTTTGATCTTATGTTACTAACGGTTGATTTCTTACATAAGGCAATCTCCACTACTAAGGAACAAATCAGGAACATAGAAACGCAGCTAAAGTCCTCTATCAGCGCAGAAGACTTCCAGGAACTACATAGTAAGATTCAAGCTAACATTGATCTACATAAACGCGATACAGAGACCAGAAAGAGGAACAAGTTCGCCAGGGATTCCGAGGACTACGAACACAAGCGAGTCTATAAATGGCGGGACCACTTCTTTTCCGACAGGAACACCCATCGATCAGCGAAATCATCCACAGACTTCTCTACCTCCGGATCCGAGGCCAAACACAGAGAACCTCTCACACAGTCTGCTTCTTTTTTAGACCTACCCAGATGCCGTCAACCCCGAAGAAGACGAGGCGAGGCGGCCGTCGGAAGAAGAAATATGGACTTCACCGGGATCACCAGGTCCCAGACACATCACTGGTGGTAAATATCTCTTCCAAAACTCTGAGCGTCGCCCAAACCTCAGTATTACAAAAAGGTTTATCATTTAGCCCCACATATAAATACAGCACTTTTAAACTTGATATGGAATTACAACGCTTTTTTCGAACTCTGCGCCTCAAAACACATTTCGCGAATAAACCATCTACCATTTTACCACCAGAACCACCAGTATGTATTACGTCTCAAAGCCTGGGTCTTAGATCCATAAGCACCTATAGACCCCCCCGGGGAACACCTGCATTGGAGACTTTCATCTCCTTTGTTGAGAGCACGTTTCAAGACCTACGCGGTAACATCGACAAAGGTAGGGTACATTACCATAAAAATTTAACCCCTCTAGACCAACAAGCCCTCCGCAGCTTACAGGAAGATAGTGACCTAATCATAAAACCAGCCGACAAAGGCGGTGCAATCGTAGTCATGAATAAGTGCGACTATATTGCGGAAGCACTAAGACAGCTACAGGATGAGACAACCTATCGGCAACTCCCAAAAGACCCCACATCTTTAATTCAAAACCAAATAGCCTCAGTTCTACAGCGGTTTTTAATGGCTGGAGTGATTGATTCAAAAACACGATATTATTTGACAAGTAAACACCCGATTATCCCAGTGTTTTACATTTTACCTAAAATTCACAAAAATCTTACAAAACCACCAGGCCGCCCCATAGTAGCATCCACTGACTACGTTTTATCACCTCTATCTATTTTTCTTGAAAAAATGCTAACTCCTTTAACTCAAAAAAGTCCATCATACTTACTCGACACTGGAGCCTTCTTGAAAATCCTGACAGAATTAAAGCAAGTTCCCTCTGGAGCAATATTGGTTTCCTTTGATGTACCAAGTCTGTATACATCCATTCCCCATTCCCAAGGTATCGACATGGTCGGACTTATGCTCAGGAACTCACAAATAGACCCATCTATCATTGACCTCTCCACAGCACTCCTGACCTTAGTACTAACACAGAACTATTTCCTATTTCAGGATACCTTCTATCTACAGACCACAGGGACCGCTATGGGCTCAAACGTAGCCCCCCCTTATGCAAATTGCTATATGGCCGCTTTTGAAACTCAGATCGTCTATTCTAACTCTCTTTTCCAGAGACACTCTATCCTCTGGAAACACTATATAGACGACATCTTTTGCATATCGGGGGGCTCCCAAGAGTCCCTTACTGAGTTTTTCAATCAGATAAACTCAGCATGGCCCAATTTAAACTTCACCATGGACTCACATCCAAACCAAATCAGTTTCCTGGACATACTGGTCATCAAAGACGAATCAGGCCTCCTTTACACTGACCTTTACCGGAAACCTACTGACCGCAATACCCTACTACATTACTCCAGCAATCACCCGACGTCCATCAAACGAGTTATCCCAAAATCTCAGTTCCAGAGAGTTAGACGTATTGTTTCCGATACACCTCTTCGCCAACAGCGACTACTAGAAATGTCCCTCAAATTTCAAGAAAGGGGATACCCACAGCCATTATTAGACGAACAACTGAAGGAATATAATCGTCCACGGACCGACAACTCCAACCGTATTCCCTTTGTACATACGTTCCACCCCTCAGCCTATATACTACATAGAACTATACGTAAACATTGGAATATATTAAGCACGGGATATCCAACCATCACTGAATTCCAACATCCATTTCTACCATGTTTCAAAAGGGCGCCGAATTTAAAAGATTCTCTGGTACGAACAGATATAGGTTCTACCACACTAGGCCCACGACAGAAATTCCTCCAAACTCCTAAGAAGGGTACATTCCCCTGTCTTCAGTGCCATCAGTGCAACAACATTCTCAAAGGAAATAACATCCACCATCCCCAAACCGGTAAAAAATACCCAATTAAAGGTTTTTTCACATGCGATACCAGCTTCGTTGTATACCTCATGAAATGCCCCTGTGGTTCAATATACATTTGCGAAACAACTCAACCCATCAAGGATAGGATATCTAAACATAAGTCTACGATCAGATGCAAAAACTTACTGCTACCTATCCCCCATCATTTCGTCACAGCAGGACATAGTGTCACACAACTAAGGTTTCAGGTAATCGAACATATCCAGCAGCCTCGGCGCGGTGGCAACCGCATCCAAAAACTGAAACAAAGAGAGGCTTACTGGATACATGAACTACAATCCCTAGCCCCTAGAGGGCTCAATAGAGATTATGATCTTCTTGCTTTCATGTGATACTTTGTCTGTACTGTGATCATTCTTATGGTGTTTAGCTTGGTACTATTTATTAGTTACTTTTATTGTCGCATCAAATATTATCACTGTCGTACCTTGTAGATCCCCTCTTCTAAAATAATGTTTTTATCCTACAGGGATGTCTACTTCTATTGATACTAACTGATATCTTTTTCAATTCCAGATTCCCCTGTATTCCGTCATCCGCCCTCCTCTTGTCTCTCCCCTCTGCACCCATCACATTATCTACGATTCTCCTAAGGTGGATTGCACAGAACAGCCGGCTATTTCCTCTTCCTACTCTGTGGAACGCACTTTCTTATCGGCTGACACGCACGCACTAGCGCATGCGTGCATTTCATCCAATCACGAGCGTTCCCCGAAGTCGCTAATGTCACTTCCGGTGATGTCACCGGATATGGTCTAAACGTCAATCATACTCTCGGCCCTCGATTGGCTACCGCTTGCTCCTAAAACCCGCCCACCCTCTAGATATATACAGCGCGCTTCCTCACGGTACCATGCCGGTCATTAGCGGTGGATACCGCTTGTTATCACTCTAACTCTGCCAGCGCTCAGGTATAGCAGGACCTACCAGGTATTTTGACTAGCCCAGCGACTTCTGCTGTTCGGGCTTCCTCACTGAAACCACCAATGTCCCTTATACCCACAGGTTCCCCATTATGAACACAGCTTCTTTTCTTTCTACTTTTCCCTTCTCCACACTCAGTAAGTGTTGATCAGTTATATACTATGCAGCTTTGATATTGTTGATTAATCATCCTTCCACAGTATCTGTTAATGCATTAACTTATCTAGGCACATTTTGACCTATATTGTTACATTTGTGATGTAATCTAATTGTCATTTGTAAAAGCGACAATCCTCTTTTTTTTGATCTTTCTCACCTGCAGTACACTGATGAAGGTCCAACATCCGGACCGAAACGTTTATGTGGACTGCTCTAAATAAAATTCAGTAAAATTCTAAACCATTGGTGTGCCGAGATTTTACTATTGCTCCTTATATCTGTGACCTAGTCTCCCGGTACATACCTGCACGCAACCTCCGATCCTCACAAGATCTCCTTCTCTACCCCTGTCTTCTCTCCTCTTCCCACGATCGCATACAAGATTTTTCCAGTGCATCCCTTCTACTCTTGAACTCTGTACCCCAACATATCAAACTCTCGCCTACTGTTAAAACCTTTAAAAGTAAGCTGAAGACCCACCTCTTCCGATAAGCCTACAACCTGCTGTAACCATCGTTCCATCATACCGCTGCACAACCAGCTATACCCTCACGTACTGTATCCTCACCCATTCCTTATAGACTGTTTATGTGCCCTCACAGGCAGGGTCCTCTCTACTTTTGTACCAGTCAGTGACCTATTTTCTAATGTAAACCGCAATGGAACAATGGAATAAATGGCGCTATAATAATAAATAATAATAATTATACTACTTGTACTCTGGGTCAATTCATGGCACTTTCCTGGTGACTGCCCCTAAATTGATGTGTTTTGTCAGTTTTGGTCCTGTTTGAAGGTGTTGTGTTTTCATTTGGTTTTGGCACTCATTGAATCCAATGGCATTGGGCAATGTTCGGCGAATATTCGACAATTACATTGGTGAATATTTCAAAAATGGTGATTGCAATCGAAACGAATATTGAAATATTTGCTCATCTCAAATCAGAAACACCCTTAAAAAAATTATGTGGGTGTTGCATCACGGTCTCCCTGGTGATATGGTGGTGGAGGATGAGGAGAAGGAGGAGGGTGACATAAAATAGAACAATTCCTGAAGGTAATGCCTGCAATGCTTCCTCTTTAATTGTGAGCAGCGAGCGTTTCAGTAGACAGGGCAGCGGGATGGTGACGCTAATTATGGCATCATCGCCACTCACCATCTTGGTGGAGTCTTCAAAGTTTTGGAGGAGGGCACAGATGTCAGACATCCATACCCGCTTATCAGCTCTTATGTGCGGAGGCTGACCTGAATGCTGACGGATGTGATGAAGCTGGTACTCAACAACTGCTCTCTGCTTCTCAAAATCATTCCAAACATCTGCAACGTTGATTTCCAATGCGTAGTCACATCGCACACAAGTCTGTGAGCTGGAAGCTGCAAATGCTGCTGAAGCCCTGCCAGGGCTGCAGAAGCTGTAGCTGACTTTCTGAAATGGGCACACACGCGGAGTACTTTCACAAGCATATCTAGCAGAGCCCTGTAGATTTTGAGAAACTGCAGAACCACTAAGTTGAGCACATGGGCCAGGCATGGTACATGTGTGAGCTTGCCTAGCTTCAGAGCTGCCACCAGGTTCTCTGATACTGCTTTCAACAACTCTGCAATGGTGTGCAGTTTGGCGATTGCATACTAGCACTTGCATTCCAAGGACTGTGGTAGGGACAACTGAATGCTGCAAAGGGAAAAGGACGTGGACGGTGATGGATGCTTCAGAAGTGGGTCCTGGTCTCTCTAACCCTGCCCTCAGTTCCAGCTTTTATAGGGGCAGCCTGCTCCCCCTACTGGCCTTGGACAGGAGGTGCTGCATGCAAATGATCCATGACCATAGAACCTCCCGCCTGCTCTCAGACACAACCTTACAAGTTTGTGGCATCCAGGCCTGGGGTGACACATTCTCCCCTAGTAAAATTTTAGTACTCCGGGACTAAACAAGAAACACGAATACAGAGTATAAATTATAACATAAACACAACAGAGAAGAAAACAACAAACAACACCACATATTGAGTTCTTTAGGACACAGTGTGGTCTGTGACCGGATGTCCGTTTCACCCAACAAGGCGAAGTCTTAAACGGTGCGGGGACCTGTCCAAAGCAAACCCCAAGAGTTGGCCCTGGGCGTGGCTGCAAGGCGAAGCTATCCACTTTAGACCACACAGGGCCATGCCAGACAGGTTTTTCTTCCGCGGCCGTCTTCGCAAGAGTCACCAAGTGCAACTATTTACAAAGTAGTTCCGGTTATCCAAAGTTCATAACCTGTCAGTCCATATATCTAGAAAAACTGGAGAAAACACTATTAGTTACAGGTAACAAACATATTAAATATATACATGGTACGTTCAGATCTTGCACTTATATCCTCCAGCGAGCTGGTGTTTGACCCCTAGTGCTCCTGGTCGACCTCCTTAACGCACTGTCTGATGGTGGACCAACCTGGCTTTCCCCACTATCATTGAGGGTACAGCTACTAGCTAGGTTCATAGGCAGGGCAGGCAGCTGCCCGCAAGTTCTTTGGCTTACCGCAGGCATGGCAGGCTCACTGTCAGCAGAGGATTGACTCTCCTGGGCTGCTGGCATGGGTTCTTCCGCCTCTGGGGCTGCTTGCTCTTCTTGTTCTTCCTGCCCTCCTGTAGGCTCCTGCTGGGTAGGCTGAAGGAAGTGTAGGATGGGTACCACGATCGCGCCATTTATCTGAGTCCAGTTCCGGGGGAACTCTCCAAGAACTGTGCTGATCATCTCTTCCTTGTCCTCTGTGTGTTCAAGGTCATCTTGATCTTCACTTGGACTCTGTAGTTGCTCGGGGCACCGTTTTAGGTGGTCTCTGGAGACGGTGCTAGTGGTTTCTCCTCCATCCTTGGTAATCACACATACCTTCGGGTTGTTGTGGTGTGACTTCAGTACTGTGTACGGGTCTCTCTCCCACTGGTCATCCAGCTTGTGAAGCCTTCTCTTCCTCTTCAGGACCTGCTCACCAGTTTCCAGGGGACCATCAGGGGCGTGTTGGTTGAAGAGTCTCTCTTGCTTTTCTCTTGCTTGAGACAGACTCCTCTCCACACTCTCCTGTACCTTCTTGTACTGTAGCCGCCGTTCCGTATCCCAGTCTGCATCTGGGGAGGTGTCCTCGGGTGTCAGGACTCCCATCTCCAGGTCGATCGGCAGCTTACCTGGTCTTGCTCGCATCAGGTAAGCCGGGGTGCAATTTGTAGTATTCACCGGGATATGGTTGTACAAGTCAGTCAGGTCTGGCAGCTTCTCCGGCCACAGGCTGCGTTCTTCCAGGGGTAACGTCTTGAGGAGATCAATGATGATATTGTTCATCTTCTCACACAGCCCGTTGGTTTGCGGGGGGTAAGGCGTTGTCCGAATCTTCCTACAGCCGTAGAGGTTGCAGAACTCCTGGAATACTTCAGCCTCAAACGCTGGACCTTGATCTGTCAAGACCTGTTCCGGATACCCATGTGGACGGCACAAGTGTTTCTGGAAGGCTCTGGTCGCTGTTTGGGCCGTCAGGTCTTTAATAGAGATGAGCGTTGTTCTACTCGAACTGTTCGCCAATCTCAAATTCGAGTTGTTTTGGGCGGTGTTCGAGCCGTTCGGCGAACACGAACGATTTGAGAAAAATTCGGCTGTTCGAGGTTATGTTCGATAACTGTTCGTGCACCAAAATCATAACTGGATTTTTTCTCATTAATGATGAAAATTAATGTTAATACGCAGTTTGAGTGTACAGCGGGGTGGGGGGAGGGGCAGGGGATGGATCTCTGCAGGAATAATGAAGATCTCCATTTTTTTTTCTCTTTCCCGCATTTACAGTGGGGAGGTGCAATCTGTCAGCCTATCAGCAGCGCACACACGGAGCGAAGTGCTTTTTTTCACACAAGCAAGGGCATGTGTCATTGGCAGTGTATGTCACATGTCCTTGCCCTATAAGACCAAGCCATTTTCCCCGTCGCCACCATTTTCTCACTGCTGCAGCTGCGTGTTAGACGGCACCGCTGTTGCTGTGTGCGCTATACCTTGTTAATTTCAAGCCAATTTTCGCACAAATCTACAGATAGCTTGGGAGTAGGGAATAGTTGTGATTGCAGTCCTTTTAAGGACTAGGTTACAGCATTTCCTACGACTTTTATCAGGCAGGTCTGTGCTCTTAAATAGATAGGTTGTGGGAGTAAAGACTAATTGTAATTGGAGTCCTTTTCAGGACTAGGTTACATCAGTTCCTATCAGTTTTTGCCAGGCAGGTCTGTGCCAGTGCTGTGCAAGTTTTTTTCACAGCATTTGGCTGAATCTAGCAAAGCTAATCCTTTTTGGCCTATTGCAGAGTGTGTTAGTCAGTGGAGTAGCCTATCTGTGTTGCAAGATATACCACCTGTGTATAGAATAACAATTTTTTTACTGCACCTAGTGAAGTAAAATCATTCAATTAGTCCATCTATACTGACCTCCATCAGGTTGCAAATTGAATATAATTTTTTTCTGCATCTAGCTCTGAAAAAATATTTGGCCTTCTAGCAGTATGTGGGACTTTCTCTATTAGTCCATCTATACTGACCTCCATCAGGTTGCAAACTGAATATATTTTTTTCTGCATCTACCTCTGAAAAAATATTGGGCTTGTAGCTGTGTGTGGGACTTGTTCTATTAATCCATCTATACAGACCTCCATCAGGTTGCAAACTGAATATAATTTTTTTCTGCATCTACCTCTGAAAAAATATTTGGGCTTCTAGCTGTGTGTGGGACTTGTTCTATTACTCCATCTATACTGACCTCCATCAGGTTGCAAATTGAATATAATTTTTTTCTGCATCTAGCTCTGAAAAAATATTGGGCTTCTAGCTGTGTGTGGGACTTGTTGTATTAGTCCATCTATACTGACCTCCATCAGGTTGCAAACTGAATATATTTTTTTCTGCATCTACCTCTGAAAAAATATTGGGCTTCTAGCTGAGTGTGGGACTTGTTCTATTAATCCATCCATACAGACCTCCATCAGGTTGCAAACTGAATATAATTTTTTTCTGCATCTAGCTCTGAAAAAATATTTGGCCTTCTAGCAGTGTGTGGGACTTTCTCTATTAGTCCATCTATACTGACCTCCATCAGGTTGCAAATTAAAAATAATTTTTATCTGCATCTAGCTCTGAAAAAATATTTGGGCTTCTAGCTGTGTGTGGGACTTGTTCTATTACTCCATCTATACTGACCTCCATCAGGTTGCAAATTGAATATAATTTTTTTCTGCATCTAGCTCTGAAAAAATATTGGGCTTCTTGCTGTGTGTGGGACTGGTTGTATTAGTCCATCTATTCTGACCTCCATCAGGTTGCAAACTGAATATATTTTTTTCTGCATCTACCTCTGAAAAAATATTGGGCTTCTAGCTGTGTGTGGGACTTGTTCTATTAATCCATCTATACAGACCTCCATCAGGTTGCAAACTGAATATAATTTTTTTCTGCATCTAGCTCTGAAAAAATATTTGGCCTTCTAGCAGTGTGTGGGACTTTCTCTATTAGTCCATGTATACTGACCTCCATCAGGTTGCAAATTAAAAATAATTTTTATCTGCATCTAGATCTGAAAAAATATTTGGGCTTCTAGCTGTGTGTGGGACTTGTTCTATTACTCCATCTATACTGACCTCCATCAGGTTGCAAATTGAATATAATTTTTTTCTGCATCTAGCTCTGAAAAAATATTGGGCTTCTAGCTGTGTGTGGGACTTGTTGTATTAGTCCATCTATACTGACCTCCATCAGGTTGCAAACTGAATAAATTTTTTTCTGCATCTACCTCTGAAAAAATATTGGGCTTCTAGCTGTGTGTGGGACTTGTTCTATTAATCCATCTATACAGACCTCCATCAGGTTGCAAACTGAATATAATTTTTTTCTGCATCTAGCTCTGAAAAAATATTGGGCTTCTAGCTGTGTGTGGGACTTGTTCTATTAATCCATCTATACAGACCTCCATCAGGTTGCAAACTGAATATAATTTTTTTCTGCAACTAGCTCTGAAAAAATATTTGGCCTTCTAGCAGTGTGTGGGACTTTCTCTTTTAGTCCATCTATACTGACCTCCATCAGGTTGCAAATTAAAAATTATTTTTATCTGCATCTAGCTCTGAAAAAATATTTGGGTTTCTAGCTGTGTGTGGGACTTGTTCTATTACTCCATCTATACTGACCTCCATCAGGTTGCAAATTGAATATAATTTTTTCCTGCATCTAGCTCTGAAAAAATATTGGGCTTCTAGCTGTGCGTGGGACTTGTTGTATTAGTCCATCTATACTGACCTCCATCAGGTTGCAAACTGAATATATTTTTTTCTGCATCTACCTCTGAAAAAATATTGGGCTTCTAGCTGTGTGTGGGACTTGTTCTATTAATCCATCTATACAGACCTCCATCAGGTTGCAAACTGAATATAATTTTTTTCTGCATCTAGCTCTGAAAAAATATTTGGCCTTCTAGCAGTGTGTGGGACTTTCTCTATTAGTCCATCTATACTGACCTCCAGCAGGTTGCAAACTGAATATAATTTTTTTCTGCATCTAGCTCTGAAAAAATATTTGGCCTTCTAGCAGTGTGTGGGACTTTCTCTATTAGTCCATCTATACTGACCTCCATCAGGTTGCAAACTGAATATAATTTTTTTCTGCATCTAGCTCTGAAAAAATATTTGGCCTTCTAGCAGTGTGTGGGACTTGTTCTATTAGTCCACCTATACTGACCTCCATCAGGTTGCAAATTCAAAATAATTTTTTGTCTGCATCTAGCTCTGAAAAAATATTTGGCCTTCTAGCAGTGTGTGGGACTTTCTCTATTAGTCCATCTATACTAACCTCCATCAGGTTGCAAACTGAATATATTTTTTTCTGCATCTACCTCTGAAAAAATATTTGGGCTTCTAGCTGTGTGTGGGAGTTGTTGCATTAGTCCATCTATACTGACCTCCATCAGGTTGCAAACTGAATATAATTTTTTTCTGCATCTAGCTCTGAAAAAATATTTGGCCTTCTAGCAGTGTGTGGGACTTTCTCTATTAGTCCATCTATACTGACCTCCATCAGGTTGCAAATTAAAAATAATTTTTATCTGCATCTAGCTCTGAAAAAATATTTGGGCTTCTAGCTGTGTGTGGGACTTGTTCTATTACTGCATCTATACTGACCTCCATCAGGTTGCAAATTGAATATAATTTTTTTCTGCATCTAGCTCTGAAAAAATATTGGGCTTCTAGCTGTGTGTGGGACTTGTTGTATTAGTCCATCTATTCTGACATCCATCAGGTTGCAAACAGAATATATTTTTTTCTGCATCTACCTCTGAAAAAATATTGGGCTTCTAGCTGTGTGTGGGACTTGTTCTATTAATCCATCTATACAGACCTCCATCAGGTTGGAAACTGAATATAATTTTTTTCTGCATCTAGCTCTGAAAAAATATTTGGCCTTCTAGCAGTGTGTGGGACTTTCTCTATTAGTCCATCTATACTGACCTCCATCAGGTTGCAAATTAAAAATAATTTTTATCTGCATCTAGCTCTGAAAAAATATTTGGGCTTCTAGCTGTGTGTGGGACTTCTTCTATTACTCCATCTATACTGACCTCCATCAGGTTGCAAATTGAATATAATTTTTTTCTGCATCTAGCTCTGAAAAATTATTGGGCTTCTAGCTGTGTGTGGGACTTGTTGTATTAGTCCATCTATACTGTCCTCCATCAGGTTGCAAACTGAATAAATTTTTTCTGCATCTACCTCTGAAAAAATATTGGGCTTCTAGCTGTGTGTGGGACTTGTTCTATTAATCCATCTATACAGACCTCCATCAGGTTGCAAACTGAATATAATTTTTTTCTGCATCTAGCTCTGAAAAAATATTGGGCTTCTAGCTGTGTGTGGGACTTGTTCTATTAATCCATCTATACAGACCTCCATCAGGTTGCAAAGTGAATATCATTTTTTTCTGCAACTAGCTCTGAAAAAATATTTGGCCTTCTAGCAGTGTGTGGGACTTTCTCTATTAGTCCATCTATACTGACCTCCATCAGGTTGCAAATTAAAAATTATTTTTATCTGCATCTAGCTCTGAAAAAATATTTGGGTTTCTAGCTGTGTGTGGGACTTGTTCTATTACTCCATCTATACTGACCTCCATCAGGTTGCAAATTGAATATAATTTTTTTCTGCATCTACCTCTGAAAAAATATTGGGCTTCTAGCTGTGTGTGGGACTTGTTCTATTAATCCATCTATACAGACCTCCATCAGGTTGCAAAGTGAATATCATTTTTTTCTGCTTCTAGCTCTGAAAAAATATTTGGCCTTCTAGCAGTGTGTGGGACTTTCTCTATTAGTCCATCTATACTGACCTCCATCAGGTTGCAAACTGAATATAATTTTTTTCTGCATCTAGCTCTGAAAAAATATTTGGCCTTCTAGCAGTGTGTGGGACTTGTTCTATTAGTCCACCTATACTGACCTCCATCAGGTTGCAAATTCAAAATAATTTTTTGTCTGCATCTAGCTCTGAAAAAATATTTGGCCTTCTAGCAGTGTGTGGGACTTTCTCTATTAGTCCATCTATACTGACCTCCATCAGGTTGCAAACTGAATATATTTTTTTCTGCATCTACCTCTGAAAAAATATTTGGGCTTCTAGCTGTGTGTGGGACTTGTTCTATTAGTCCATCTATACTGACCTCCATCAGGTTGCAAATTGAATATAATTTTTTTCTGCATCTAACCCAGCCAATAGTTTTGGCCTAATACCACAGTTTGGCCACTCAGCTCTGCTCGGTTCCCATCCATTGTTTTTTTGTGCAAACAACTCCAGAGTTGTGAATTAGTTAACCACCAAAGTGAGTGGAAAAAGGCCTGCTGCTGGTGGAAAGGGGAATAGGCGTGTTGGGAAGGGGAAAAAAGGTTGTGTCCGTGGGGTAGGTGTTAAAGCAACAGTAACATCTGCAGAAGAAAGACCATCTTCCAGCCAAACTAAAATGTCTACTTCTTTTAGCGGACAATATGATAAGATCCCTTTCTTACAGCCACGCCAATCGCTACAAATTCCAGATGAGGCACAAAAACAGCAGGTGCTTCAACGGATATCAAGTGCTCCTTTAAGTGGGCTCTAATCCACATCAACTTCAATATCACAAATACTCCAGTCCTCAATGGTGTCATCCCAATCGCACTTGCTTCCTCACAGCTCCCAAATCTCCAGCTGCCCGTCTGAGTATGAGGTAGAACAGATGGTTGAGTCTGCAAAGCTGTTTACTCATACTATAGCCTGGGAATCAGAGGTCGACTCCAGCGCTTCTGTGAATCCAGACGAGGAAATGATCTGCACTGATGCCCAGAATCTTTATGAGTCGGATCCAGGACCAGACGCAGAAGGTTCTGACCATAATGTAGACCCTCATTTCCAAACTGTAACTCCTGTTGGTGGAGACAATGAGGAAGACGATGATGAGACTCAAATATCTGATTGGAGCGACAACTTTAGTTTTTTGTCAGGGCAGGAACAGGTTGGCTCTGAGGACGACGGGTGTGATAACGCACAGGGTGATGATGATGAGGTTGGAGATCCCACTTACTGTCAACCCACAGTCAGCCAAGAGATGAGGTCAGCAGAGGAGGTGGAGGAAGATGCTAGTGACGACGAGGTCAGGTTGCGCCTTCCTGGACAGAGACATAGTACTGGAAGCACGTCAACAACTGCATCCTCAAACACAACTCTGCCTCTCACCACAAGTCGTGGTGGCTCTTCAGGTCGCATGGGTGCTAAGCCTTGCATAGCCTGGGCATTTTTTCAGATCGATAAAGATAACCCAACTCGTGTTATCTGTAACATTTGTCAGCAAAAGCTAAGTAGAGGCCAAAAAATAGATAGTTTGAGTACTTCATGCATGAACCGGCACATGGACATGAAGCATAAGTTGCAGTGGGAAGCTCAGTGTGCTACAATGCGGCCTAGCCGGCCGGGCCAACCACCGTCTGCCATATCTTGTGCATCCGCGGCCTCTTCATCCTCAGTGACTGGGGGGACAGCAGTCACACCTGTTTTGGGGCGCAGACCTGCCACCTCTTTACCCTCAACAGCTAGCGTGATTGGCAGGTCATCATTTTCTTTGGAGGTGGTAACACCAGCTGGTGTTGAGCGCTGTCCGACATCGATAGCACCACCTTTGGATGAAGGCAACCTAACATGTCCGCCTGCATCTTCCTCACAGACTGGCAGTTTGCCGGGGACACCCTTATCAACCCCGTCTAAGCACAATAGCCAGCCCTCGGTCCCTCAGATGTGGACAAGTAAAAGACCATTTGCTCCTAGCCATGAGAAAGCTAAGAGGTTGAATTTCGTCATCTGCAAGCTCTTGGCTACAGAAATGCTGCCTTTCCGCCTGGTGGACACAGAGGATTTTCGAGACCTTATGTCCGTCGCAGTGCCCCAGTACCAGATGCCCAGTTGGCACTACTTCTCAAAGAAAGGTGTGCCTGCGCTCCACCAGCATGTCGCACACAACATCACCGCTTCTTTGAGAAACTCTGTGTGTGACAGGGTGCATTTCACCCCAGACACTTGGACGAGTAGGCATGGACAGGGCGTTACATGTCGCTGACTGGGCACTGGGTAACTATGGTGACAGCAGGCAAGGGGCTGCTGTCCAAGTCTTGCCGTCCCCACGAGTTGTGCGTCAATCCTCTTTATGTCAAAGTTCCTCCACTGCTTCTGCCTCCTCAACCTCCTCTCGGTCTTCCACCTGCACCCAAAGCCTGTCTGGTCATGCCACAAGCTTTCTAACTGCGCAGAAGGGATCCTGCACACCTCCTTACTATGCTGGCAGTAGGGCTCAACGTCATCAGGCGGTTTTTACTTTGAAATGTCTGGGAAATGTGAGTCACACAGCTGAGGAGTTGTGGTCAGCTCTGGAGAACCAATTTCATGAATGGTTGTCTCCACTGGACCTGAAACCAGGGAAGGCCGTGTGCAACAATGCTGCAAACCTGGGTGCGGCCCTTCGCCGGGGCAATGTCACACACGTGCCTTGTATGGCTCACATGTTGAACCTGGTTGTCCAGCAATTTTTAGCCCACTATCCCAGACTAGATGGCCTTCCGCAGAGGGCACGGTCGCTGTGTGCTCACTTCCGCCGTTCGCATCCCCCAGCTCAGCGACTTACATCTCTACAGAAGTCGTTGGGCCTGCCACTTCACCGGCTAAAATGCGATGTGCCTACCTGGTGGAATTCAGCTCTGCACATGTTGCAGCGACTGTGGCAGCACCGACAAGCCCTGGTGCAATACGTTCTGACGTATAGCCTGGGCCAACGAGATCCAGATGTGGAGCAGATCACGCTGGAGGAGTGGTCTCAGATCAGGGACCTATGCACCCTTCTGCACAGTTTTGAAATGGCGACGAAGATGTTTAGTGCTGACGATGCCATTATCAGCATGACCATTCCGGTGATTTACATGCTGGAGCACATGTTAAACAGAATTCGGAGTCAGGTGGTGGCACAAGAGGAGGTGGAGGAAGTAGAGGAGGAGGAGTTGTATGCGGAAGGGCTAACATCTGCAAGGTCCAGACGGTCGGCAGCACCAAGGCGGCAGGCATGTGAGGGTGGGGAAGATGGTTTTACCAGGGCGCATGGTAGCAGCCAAACTAGTGAGGAAGGTGCAGGAGCCCAGGAAGAAGTGGAGGACGAACTGATGGAAGACTCATCAGATGAGGGAGACCTTGATCACATTTCTGTTGTGCGAGGTTGGGGGGAGAGGACAGAGGAAGGAAGCATGATTGTTACCTCGCCACCAGCACAACAGGGACTTGGTGCTCCTGGATGAGCAACACACAAGAGTGCCTTCTTGCTGCACTACCTGCAACATGACCCTCGAATTGTGTGAATTAGAAATAATCCTGACTACTGGGTTGCCACATTGTTAGATCCCCGGTACAAAAGTAAATTTGCAGAAATTATTCCTGCCATAGAAAGGGATGCACGCATGCAGGAGTATCAGCAGAGACTGTTGCAGAATCTTACATGTGCTTTTCCACAAAACACCAGTGGTGCACGTAGTGAATCTCACAGTTCCAACTTGCCAACCGTGGGACCGTCAAGTGTTCAGCACTCAAACCATAACAGAACCACAGTATCTGCTGGTAACATCAATTTTGCGCAATCATTTCACCACTTTTTTAGCCCATCCTTTGCAAGGCCACAGGAGACAAGAAGTCTGACACATAGTCAACGCCTAGAGACGATGGTACAGGAGTATCTCCAAGTAAACATTGAAGCCATGACTGTGTCACTGGACCCTTGCTCTTTTTGGGCTTCCAATCTGGATAAATGGCCGGAGCTAGCCACTTACGCCTTGGAGATCTTGTCATGCCCCGCAGCCAGCGTTCTGTCTGAACGTGTGTTCAGCGCTGCTGGTGGTGTGCTGACAGATAAGCGCACGCGGCTCTCCACTGATAATTTAGACAGACTCACGTTCATAAAGATGAGCAAATCATGGATCCGAAACGACGTTTCTACCCCTGTGTCATCCTGGGCAGAGTAAAAGATGAATGATTGGTTAAAATCACCCTACCAACCGTTTTAAGATTTCAAATTGCTAATCATGTTTATCTGTATCTTGGCTGGAAAATAATTTGGGCTTTGTAGCAGTGTGCAGCACTGATTCTATTAGGCCATCTATAATAAGCTCCACCAGATTTAAAATTACTAATCATATTTATCTGTATCTTGGCTGGAAAATAATTTGGGCTTTGTAGCAGTGTGCAGCACTGATCCTATTAGGCCATCTATACTAAGCTCCACCAGATTTAAAATTAATAATAATTTTTAGCTGCATCTAGCCCGGAAAATAATTTTGGGACTCCGAGATGCGCAAGACACATAAGTGCCTTCTTGCTGCACTACCTGCAACAAGACCCTCTTATTGTCAGAATTCGAAGTAATCATGACTACTGGGTTGCCACACTCTTAGAGTCCCAAACTTTTCGATCAACCTTTTCATTTTAATAAAGACCAAAAAATGGTCATTTTTGAAATTCTAAGCATTAGCACGTTATTAGAAACTGAAATCAAACAGTTTTCAACTCAAAACTTTATTCTAGGTGATGTTACATTTTCACATAGGACCCCTTGTTCGAAAGGAGCTTCTGAACTCTCTCGTCCATTGAATTTGTCAGGTTTTGGATGGTTTCTGCTTCAATTGTTTTGCATGAGGACACTCCCAGAGCTGTTGCTTAGATGTGAACTGCCTCCCGCCATCATAGACACTCCTTTTGATGATGCTCCAGAGGTTCTGAATGGGGTAGATGTCAGGGGAGCATGGGGGTCACACCATAAGTTTGTCCCCTTTTATGCCCATATCAGCCAGAGATGCAGATGTTTTATGTGCAGCATGAGATGGTGCATTATCATGCAAAAAAATGATCTTGCTTTGAAATACACGGTTCTTCTTCTTGAACCATGGCAGGAAGTGCTGTTTGAGAAAATTCACATACATTATGGAGTTCATCTTTAGCGCCTTCAGGGATCCTAAAGGGGCCGACAATCTCTCTCCCCATGATTCCAGCCAAAAACATTACTCCACCTCCTCCTTGTTGGCGCTGTAGCCGTGTTTGCGTGGGGTGTCCATCAACCAGCCATCCTCCACTCCATCCATCTGGACCATCGAGCGCTGCACGGCACTCATCCGTGAACAAATCAGTTTTGAAATCAGTCTTCATGAAATGTTTGGCCCACTGGAGCCGTTTCTGCTTGTGTGAAGTGGATAGAGGAGGTCGACAGGATGGCGTATGCACAGCTGCAAACCTCTGAAGGACCCTGCATCTTGTTGTTCGGGGGACGTTGGAGGCACCAGCAGCTTCAAAAACTTGTCTGCTGCTATGACAAGGCTTTTTTGCCGCTGCTCTTTTAACCTGACGTAATTGCCTGTAGGAAAGAGTCCTCAATTTGCCCTTATCATCATGCACACGTGTGTACTGTGAATCAGCTACATACTTCTTGTTTGCCAAGACACTTCATCCTGATCATCGCACAATGTTGATTGTAGTCATGCCTTGACCTAAACACTCCACAATTTGTTGCTTCTCAGCAGCCGACACATCCTTTTTCTTTCCCATTTTGGCAGAAAATGTAGGCTGCTTAATAATGTGAGACAGCCTTCTTAAGTAGTCTTGCCTTTCATTGGACACACCTGCCAAACTAATTAGCACAGGTGTCTGCAATTGCTTGCAATGATATAAAGAGCCCTGACACACATCACCATCAATGAGTTTAACTGACAAACAAACAAATTCTTCCCTTATCACTCCTAAACACTTTTTGCATAATAATTTGGAACACAGTGTACATGTGCTTTTCCACAAAACACCAGTGGTTCACGTAGTGAATCTTACAGTTCTAACTTGCCAACCGTGGTCTGTATGGAGTTGTTCAATAAAGGGCCCAAAATTAAGATAACATAGATGGGAGAGGTCTCTATGAATAGTAATTCCTAAGTATTTGATACCCTGTGAGGGCCAGGCAAAGGGAAAGTTGGACTGGATGGAATCCTATATGGATTTGGGGAGGGAGACATCGAGGGCCTCAGACTTCGCTGCATTGATTTTAAAATTTGACCATGTAACAAAGTGATCTATTTCAGCCATAACAGCATGGATGGATATATGTGATTGAGTGATATATACTAGGACATCATCAGCAAATAGAGAGCACTTGTACTCGGTGCCTCCCACCTCAATCCACCTAATATTGGGGTTATGGCGAATTGATGAGAGCAGGTGCTCCGTCACTAGGATGTATAAGAGAGGGGACATAGAACATCCCTGCCTTGTCCCATTGGTGATTGTGAAAGGTGATGAAAATGTTCTGACGCGCCCCCTGGGCCTTGGGACACCCGGAGCCGGACCCTTTTTGGTGGATGCTGGTGGTTGTAGTCTCCGTGGCGGCGACCCGGTTCCGTGGCTCAGGGTGGTCAAACCAGTGGCGGAACTATTTATGTGGTTTTGATGTTTAAATGTCCGACTACGCCACCCGTGGATTGCGGTCAGAGTGAACCGCCGCTCCAGGACAGACCGCTGAGGCTGGTGTTGTGGGTGCAGCAGAGCGTAGCATAACTCCCCACGGGAGGAGTATAGCCTCAGGGCAGTGTATGCGGAGGATGGGGGTGATGGTGCAGGGCAGCAGCAGTAACGACACGGAGTCAGTGATGCAGTCCAGGGCCTTTACTCACAGTTCTTATTATCCAGACCACGTCTGCAGGTAACGGCTGCCCACGTCGTACTGTGCTCATCAGGTGAGGGGCTCAGACAACTCCCAGATAACTTTGGAGCGCTTCACAGGACCCCCTTTGTGTGTCCTTTGTATGGCCTTTCTTACCAACCCTTCTGTCTGGCTGCCTCGGGCCTCCTCTTGGTAAACTTGGCGCCAGTTTCCCTGACCCTATGTGGTGCCTTCCAAGCGGGTGTAGCGAGGGGCTGCACCACATAAAATGTCACAGCCTCCTGTTTCTAGCTGAGGGTCGTTTCCTGCCTCCACTAGTTTCGGGGACCGGTCTCCCCCTTTGGCCTGACCCCTCCACGCAGGTGGATTCGGGCGTACGGTGGCGACTCGCCCGTCCACACCCCTGGGATCCCTTCGTTCCTCGTTCCTGGAGCCTTCTCCGCTCCTCTTCCTTCCTTCTCCCTCTTCCAGGCCTGGGCCTCTGTTACTAGGCCCGCCTCCGGAGCAGAGCTCATGCAGAGCCCCTGCTCCCTGCCACTTCTGCTCAGACTTCTCTGCACTGAACTAAGATGGTGCCCACCTTTTATACTCCCTTCTCAATGCACCCAGGAACTGCTTCCTCCCTGCTCCTGCACTACAGGGTTCCCCTTCCTCAGTGTTCCCTCCCCCCACTCCAGCCAGGGACAGGGACTGTCGTGCCCATCTCAGGGGCATATTGGTCGCCCTGTCCCACGGCAATGTGGTGTAATGCATGCAGGTGTCGGGTCCTGATCCACACTCCATCCTTACCTGAGAGTGAGATATCACACCTCTGGGTGAGGTGCAATACCTCTGTAGCAACTGAGCCCTCAGGGTAATACAGTTCCATTTATCTTCAGCCTAGGTGACGTATTGCGATACAGGGCCGTGATTTTGGCTATAAAAGGGTCCCCTAGACCCCTACCCCAAGCTTTTTAAGAGAATCATATATGGCGTGCCAGGAGACTCTATGGAATGCTTTCTCAGCATCCAACGAGAGTATCTAATTACAAATTTTTAACTGCATCTAGCCCAGGAAATACTTTGTGCCTAGTAGCAGTGTCTGCTAGTCAGCGGATTATCCCGGCTGTTAAGCAAGCTACACCACCTGTAGTTTTGACACTTAATATTTTCAAAGAAAATGCTTCGGGACCACGGGATACTCAGTGAAGAGCATCAGGAGGCACCCCAAGGCATAGGGGCTGGGACTGGCAGTAGGATGCCTTGCGGTGGACAGCCGAGCTCGATCCTTATAAAAGCTTTTTAACTGCAGCAGCTTTAGTGGACGCTACTGGAGCTGGAATTACGCGGCTGCTGGCATGAGACTTGCCCTCCAATAGATCCTTGTAAATGGATTTAAAGTGTATTCATTCAAATTAGAGAGACAATTTAAATTAAAAAGCTTAGAGCTGCCTCCACCACAGGGGGGCTCGCTCGACCCACCAGCGGACAGGCACCTGTATTGGGAGAGGGGGGCTGGCCGTCAGGGTTCACCGCGGCTCTGGCACAAACCCGGCGACACGGAGGTGGCACGGGCAGGAGCGGACTGAACGTGTCAGCTTCTCACTTCTTGGATTTTAGAAGGGCATGACATGCCTATATCTGTGTCTCCCCCTCCTTTTACTCCTCCACCTCTTTTCTTTTTGCATGATTATATGTATTTGTCACTTTTCCATGTGTTAGTTGTGTCTTCAGAGCAGTTTGTCAGCTTTTGGACACCTTTGAAGGTGTTTTCTATGTGTTTCTATGTGTTTTTGTTTGCCTGCCATTGGTTTTAACGGTGTTCGAAGGTGTTCGACGAACAGTTCGACGAACAGTTCGGCGAACACACGGGTGTTCGACGAACCGAACCGAACTCGAACACTACGGGGGTGGCTCAACACTAGTCTTTAACAGGAACCACTACCAGGAACCAGGAGTAATGGTCCACAATTGTCAGGGCATAGACGTAGCCTGACCGGCTTGAAGACAATTTCACATGGTCCAGAGCTACCAGCTAAAGAGGCTGCCTGGTGACGATGGGCCTCAAGGGTGTCTGCTGGCTGGTACGGTCCTTCCTTCTGAGGTGATATGGGCCGCAGTCCCTGCTCCACTTCTCGAAGGCCCTTCTCATGCCGACCCAGTAGAACCGCTCTCTCATTAGGAACGCCAGTTTCTTCCACCCGAAGTGTCCCGCTCTGTCATGGTAGGCCTCAAGGACCATTGCTGCATCTCGCCTTGGGACCACTATCTGCCAGGTCAGCTCGTGCGTCCGGTGGTTGACAAGCCTTCTGCACAGCTTACCCTCATAGAGGAATAGCCTGCTTTTCTACTTCCATATATGCTTGGCTTCCCCTGGAGCATCAGCCCTAGGGCTAGCGTCCGCCTTGGTTAACAGGTCTTTCACCAGGCGTATCGCAGGGTCACTATCTTGCGTCTCAGCCCAGCCGTGGTGGGGTAAGGGGTTGAACATGACGGAGGTTAAGTCTTTGTCTATTACCCGGTGAGAATACTGAGTGGCCCCATACCGGTGGAATGCAGGGAGCTCTATTTCCTCCAGCTCTTCCGAGTCGTCTTCTCCTTCAGGTAGGTGGGGCATTCTTGATAGGGCGTCTGCGTTGGCGTTGGTTCTGCCTGCCTGGTATTAATCCTGCCCGGAATTATGAAGTCATAATTGGATAGCCGGGCCATCCACCGCTGTTCTAGGGCACCTAGTCTTGCATTGTCCAGATGCGTCAACGGGTGGTTGTCCGTGTACACGGTGAACTTTGCAGAGGCCAGGTAATGCTTAAACCATTCTGTGATGGCCCACACCACTGCCAAGAATTCTAGCTTGAAGGAGCTGTAATTCTCCGGGTTTCTTTCAGTGGGCCTCAGCTTCCGGCTGGCATACGCGATCACCCTTTCTCTGCCCTGTTGGTTCTGTGACAGTACGGCTCCCAGCCCCACATTACTGTCATCTGTGTGGAGGATAAAAGGCTGGCCATAATCGGGGTAGGCCAGGATCTCATCCCCCCGTGAGGGCCATCTTAAACTGGCAGAAGGACTCCTCTTCCGGCTTGTCCCACTTGAAGGGTAGCTTGTGACTTCTGGATTTAGATTGCCCTATCAGGAGGTCCTGCATAGGGGCTGCCATCTTAGTGAACCCGGGGATGAACCTTCGGTAGTAGCCAACCAACCCGAGGAATTGCGTCACTTCTTTGATGTTAGAGTGGCTTGGCCAGCTCTTGATGGCTGTAACTTTGTCGGGGTCGGGGGCTGCTCCCTCTGCACTCACCACGTGTCCTAGGTATTGGACCTTCGGTTTTAACAGGTGGCACTTTGAAGGCTTCACTTTCAGGCCATAGCCTTCCAGGGCTTCGAACACCTCGGCCAGGTGCTTTAGATGGTCCTCGTAAGTCTTCAAATAGACGATCACGTCGTCCAGGTAAAGGAGGACCGTCTCGAAGTTTCGGTGCCCTAGACAGCATTCCATCAGCCTCTGGAAGGTCCCTGGTGCGTTGCAGAGCCCGAAGGGCATACAGTTGAACTCACTCTGTCCCATCGGGGTGATGAAGGCGGTCTTCTCCTTGTCAGCCTCTGCCACAGGAACCTGCCAGTACCCGCTAGTAAGGTCCAACGTAGAGAAGAAATTAGCTGATTTTAGAGCTGCTAAAGACTCCTCTATCCTAGGTAACGGGTACGAATCTTTATGGGTGATACGATTGACTTGTCTACAGTCCACGCACATTCTCATGGTACCGTCTTTCTTTTTTACCAAAACTAAGGGAGCTCCCCAGGGGCTACAGCTATCGCTAATGACCCCGGCTTCCTTCATTTCTCTCAGCATACCCTGTGCGTTCTGATAATGTGCAGGGGGTACAGGCCTGTGTCTCTCTTTTATTGGTGGGTGGGTCCCCTTGGGGATGTGGTGTTCTATCCCTTTTGCTCTGCCGAAGTCTAGCGGGTGCTTACTAAAAATTCTCTCGCACTCATGAACCACCCGGTAGACTCCTTGTTTTTCGTGCAGGGGAGTGGATTCAGCACCCACATGGAGTTTCTGGCACCAGTCCTCCTGTTGTTTCTGGGAGCCATTACCCTCCGCCTGTGGAGATGGAGGCAACGGTTCCAGGGCCCTGATAGCTTTGTGCTCAGCAGCAAACAGTTTGGCAAGTGTAGCGTACCTGGGTAAGTGTACCTCCCTCTCCCCAATGTTGAGAATGCGAACGGGCACCCTCCCATGACGGACATCAACCAACCCCCGGGCTGTCAAAATGGTGGGCCTGCTGTCTGAGTACTCGGGTTCTTCCATGGCTTGGTAGTCTCTACCTCTCAACCCGATTGCAGTCCGACACCAGATCATCATTTCACTTTTGGGAGGCATGGAAATGGGGAATGGGTCACTCATTCTTACGCTACCCATCTCACCACCAGACAGTTCTACCTGTTGCCGTCTCATCAGGGCTCTTATCTCTTTCTGGAGGACCCTCTGTTGGCTGGAGCTCGCATTCATCGCCACCTGCTGTAAAATCACAATTACTTCTGAAAGACAGTTTTCAATCACATTAGTACCCACAGTTATTTTAGGGTGACTTTCACGACGGTCTATGTCCACAATGATCACTCCCTGTGCCGGCAGTTCCACCTTACCAATCTTGATGGTCATCTCTCGGAACCCCACCTGCGGCATGGGTTGGCCATTGCTGGCAATGATGCTTAAGTCATCGTCTGGATAGCGGGTTATGTCAGCATCACTCCAGTACCGCTTGAAAAGTACTTAGGGGATGGTAGTCACTTGAGACCCGGTGTCCAGCAGTGCACTCATGGGGATACCGTCCAGCACTACGGGTAAGACCGGGCGTCCCCCCCGTACTTATCACGGCAATTAGACGGGCCTGATGACCTTATGCCTGGGGGTTGACCCTCTGCCCCAGGTCGGATCCATTTAAAGTACAGTACCTTGCGATGTGTCCTGGCTGACTGCAACGGTGGCAAATCGGCTGTCCATCCTCGGTGTAGCGGTCGGCGGGCCTCCCTCTGAACGGCGGGATCCTCTTCTTTCGACGCCACGGGACATCCTCCAGACTGGAAGCCAGCTTGATTGGTCTTGATGGTTCCACCTGCAACGACTGTACGGTCCTGGTCAATGCAGCCACACCCTTTGTTAGCTCCTGGACCTGATGGTGCAGGACCATGATTTTACTTCCCGCTGGGCTGCATCGGTGAGCTGCCCCATTAGAATGCTCACTTTCTGTTCTTCTGTCAGGGGATAAACTTTGAATAAACTGTGCAGTCTTTCTCTAAACTCAGTTAAAGTATGGGAGTCCCCTGAGTATTGGGGCAGCCAGCCTGCTCCGGGGATGTAGGGCATAGAGAACGGCATCACCGCTGCTGTAGCCCCGCCGGTTGTAGAAGGCCCCTCCGTGTCCGTCATCTTTCTCCCCCCTAGTAAAGCGTGGCCTACCTTCCGACGATCCTCTTCTGTAGGCCGCGGCTCCGCTGGTGCTGCTCCGTGCGAGGACCTTGCGTCGCGTCCTGGTGACGTCAGCATCGCTCTCTCTCCTTCTAGGACCTTGCGCAGTGTCGGTGCGTAGGGCGGAACTTCAAGTCTCGCGCGCTTTGGACATCCACGCCCCTCTTCTTCCCGCGCGGCGTCCTGAAGATGGCGTCCGATAGCGGGAAAACGGCTGGAGATGGCGGGAAAACGGCTGAAGATGGCGGGAAACTGGCTAAAGATGGCGGGAACCGACTGAAGATGGCGAGAAACGGCTGAAGATGGCGGGAAACTTCCTTTTCAAGGTGCGCAAACAGTCTTTTCAGGCGCGCAATGCCCATTTGTGGCGGGTTGGTCACAATCCTGTCGACTACGCCAAAAAGCTGACTGGCCCGTCTGGGCCGTGGGGCACTCGGAACCGGGCTTCAGGGCAATGCTGGGAGTAGTAGTGGCGACCCGGTGCCGTGGCTCAGGGTTGTCAAACCAAATGCTGTGGGGGTGTATTTGTAGGTTTTCAAAGTCCGACTACGCCACCCGTGGATTGCGGTCAGGGAGGACCGCCGCGGCAAGGCTGACCGCTGAGGCTGGTATAGGGGATGCAGCAGGGAATAGTACAACTCCCTACGGGAGGAGTGTAGCCTCAGGGCAGTGTAATAGGATGTTGGGGTTGATGGTGCAGGCGCCGCAGTAATCACACAGAGACCAATAATGCAGTCCAGGGTCTTTTACTGCAGATCTTATCAAAGACCCACTAGGAGTACAGGGTAGGAATGTGCCTGGGTGTCTGAGGGCAGTCGGGCGAGCTCCACTGGTCAGGGTGAGTGGGTTGGCCTACCGTTCCCTCTCTGCCCTTGCTGACTATCTCCCCCTTTAGTGGTATGATAGCCCACGTCCCTGAACTGGCCGTGTACTGCGCCTGTATGGCTTGCGACTCGGGCCTTAAGTACTAGTGTTGAGCCACCCCCGTAGTGTTCGAGTTCGGTTCGGTTCGTCGAACACCCGTGTGTTCGCCGAACTGTTCGTCGAACTGTTCGTCGAACACCTTCGAACACCGTTAAAACCAATGGCAGGCAAACAAAAACACATAGAAACACATAGAAAACACCTTCAAAGGTGTCCAAAAGCTGACAAACTGCTCTGAAGACACAACTAACACATGGAAAAGTGACAAGTACATATAGTCATGCGAAAAGAAAAGAGGTGGAGGAGTAAAAGGAGGGGGAGACACAGATATAGGCATGTCATGCCCTTCTAAAATCCAAAAAGTGAGAAGCCGACACGTTCAGTCCGCTCCTGCCTGTGCCACCTCCGTGTCGCCGGGTTTGTGCCAGAGCCGCGGTGAACCCTGACGGCCAGCCCCCCTCTCCCAATACTGGTGCCTGTCCGCTGGTGGGTCGAGCGAGCCCCCCTGTGGTGGAGGCAGCTCTAAGCTTTTTAATTTAAATTGTCTCTCTAATTTGAATGAATACACTTTAAATCCATTTACAAGGATCTATTGGAGGGCAAGTCTCATGCCAGCAGCCACGTAATTCCAGCTCCAGTAGCGTCCACTAAAGCTGCTGCAGTTAAAAAGCTTTTATAAGGATCGAGCTCGGCTGTCCACCGCAAGGCATCCTACTGCCAGTCCCAGCCCCTATGCCTTGGGGTGCCTCCTGATGCTCTTCACTGAGTATCCCGTGGTCCCGAAGCATTTCCTTTGAAAAAATTAAGTGTCAAAACTACACGTGGTGTAGCTTGCTTAACAGCCGGGATAATCCGCTGACTAGCAGACACTGCTACTAGGCACAAAGTATTTCCTGGGCTAGATGCAGTTAAAAATTTGTAATTAGATACTCTCGTTGGATGCTGAGAAAGCATTCCATAGAGTCTCCTGGCACGCCATATATGATTCTCTTAAAAAGCTTGGGGTAGGGGTCTAGGGGACCCTTTTATAGCCAAAATCACGGCCCTGTATCGCAATACGTCACCTAGGCTGAAGATAAATGGAACTGTATTACCCTGAGGGCTCGGTTGCTACAGAGGTATTGCACCTCACCCAGAGGTGTGATATCTCACTCTCAGGTAAGGATGGAGTGTGGATCAGGACCCGACACCTGCATGCATTACACCACATTGCCGTGGGGCAGGGCGACCAATATGCCCCTGAGATGGGCACGACAGTCCCTGTCCCTGGCTGGAGTGGGGAGAGGGAACACTGAGGAAGGGGAACCCTGTAGTGCAGGAGCAGGGAGGAAGCAGTTCCTGGGTGCATTGAGAAGGGAGTATAAAAGGTGGGCACCATCTTAGTTCAGTGCAGAGAAGTCTGAGCAGAAGTGGCAGGGAGCAGGGGCTCTGCATGAGCTCTGCTCCGGAGGCGGGCCTAGTAACAGAGGCCCAGGCCTGGAAGAGGGAGAAGGAAGGAAGAGGAGCGGAGAAGGCTCCAGGAACGAGGAACGAAGGGATCCCAGGGGTGTGGACGGGCGAGTCGCCACCGTACGCCCGAATCCACCTGCGTGGAGGGGTCAGGCCAAAGGGGGAGACCGGTCCCCGAAACTAGTGGAGGCAGGAAACGACCCTCAGCTAGAAACAGGAGGCTGTGACATTTTATGTGGTGCAGCCCCTCGCTACACCCGCTAAGAAGGCACCACATATTGTCAGGGAAACTGGCGCCAAGTTTACCAAGAGGAGGCCCGAGGCAGCCGGACAGAAGGGTTGGTAAGAAAGGCCATACAAAGGACACACAAAGGGGGTCCTGTGAAGCGCTCCAAAGTTATCTGGGAGTTCTCTGAGCCCCTCACCTGATGAGCACAGTACGACGTGGGCAGCCGTTACCTGCAGACGTGGTCTGGATAATAAGAACTGTGAGTAAAGGCCCTGGACTGCATCACTGACTCCGTGTCGTTACTGCTGCTGCCCTGCACCATCACCGCCATCCTCCGCATACACTGCCCTGAGGCTATACTCCTCCCGTGGGGAGTTATGCTACGCTCTGCTGCACCCACAACACCAGCCTCAGCGGTCTGCCCTGGAGCGGCGGTTCACTCTGACCGCAATCCACGGGTGGCGTAGTCGGACATTTAAACATCAAAACCACATAAATAGTTCCGCCACTGGTTTGACCACCCTGAGCCACGGAACCGGGTCGCCGCCACGGAGACTACAACCACCAGCATCCACCAAAAAGGGTCCGGCTCCGGGTGTCCCAAGGCCCAGGGGGCGCGTCAGAACATTTTCATCACCTTTCACAATCACCAATGGGACAAGGCAGGGATGTTCTCTGTCCCCTCTCTTATACATCCTAGTGACGGAGCAACTGCTCTCATCAATTCGCGTTAACCCCAATATTAGGTGGATTGAGGTGGGAGGCACCGAGTACAAGTGCTCTCTATTTGCTGATGATGTCCTAGTATATATCACTCAATCACATATATCCATCCATGCTGTTATGGCTGAAATAGATCACTTTGTTACATGGTCAAATTTTAAAATCAATGCAGCGAAGTCTGAGGCCCTCGATGTCTCCCTCCCCAAATCCATATAGGATTCCATCCAGTCCAACTTTCCCTTTGCCTGGCCCTCACAGGGTATCAAATACTTAGGAATTCCTATTCATAGAGACCTCTCCCATCTATGTTATCTAATTTTGGGCCCTTTATTGAACAACTCCATACAGACCACGGTTGGCAAGTTAGAACTGTAAGATTCACGACGTGAACCACTGGTGTTTTGTGGAAAAGCACATGTACACTGTGTTCCAAATTATTATGCAAAAAGTGTTTAGGAGTGATAAGGGAAGAATTTGTTTGTTTGTCAGTTAAACTCATTGATGGTGATGTGTGTCAGGGCTCTTTATATCACTGTAAGCAATTGCAGACACCTGTGCTAATTAGTTTGGCAGGTGTGTCCAATGAAAGGCAAGACTACTTAAGAAGGCTGTCTCACATTATTAAGCAGCCTACATTTTCTGCCAAAATGGGAAAGAAAAAGGATGTGTCGGCTGCTGAGAAGCAACAAATTGTGGAGTGTTTAGGTCAAGACATGACTACAATCAACATTGTGCGATGATCAGGATGAAGTGTCTTGGCAATCAAGAAGTATGTAGCTGATTCACAGTACACACGTGTGCGTGCTGATAAGGGCAAATTGAGGACTCTTTCCTACAGGCAATTATGTCAGGTTAAAAGAGCAGCGGCAAAAAAGCCTTGTCATAGCAGCAGACAAGTTTATGAAGCTGCTGGTGCCTCCAACGTCCCCCGAACAACAAGATGCAGGGTCCTTCAGAGGTTTGCAGCTGTGCATACGCCATCCTGTCGACCTCCTCTATCCACTTCACACAAGCAGAAACGGCTCCAGTGGGCCAAACATTACATGAAGACTGATTTCAAAACTGTTTTGTTCACGGATGAGTGCCGTGCAGCGCTCGATGGTCCAGATGGATGGAGTGGAGGATGGCTGGTTGATGGACACCCCATGCAAACACGGCTACGGCGCCAACAAGGAGGAGGTGGAGTAATGTTTTGGGCTTGAATCATGGGGAGATAGATTGTCGGCCCCTTTAGGATCCCTGAAGGCGCTAAAGATGAACTCCATAATGTATGTGGATTTTCTCAAACAGCACTTCCTGCCATGGTTCAAGAAGGAGAACCGTGTATTTCACAGCAAGATCATTTTTTTGCATGATAATGCACCATCTCATGCTGCACATAAAACAACTGCATCTCTGGCTGATATGGGCATAAAAGGGGACAAACTTATGGTTTGACCCCCATGCTCCCCTGACCTCTACCCCATTCAGAACCTCTGGAGCATCATCAAAAGGAGTGTCTATGATGGCGGGAGGCAGTTCACATCTAAGCAACAGCTCTGGGAGGGTATTCTGTCCTCATGCAAAACAATTGAAGCAGAAACCATCCAAAACCTGACAAATTCAATGGACGAGAGAGTTCAGAAGCTCCTTTCGAACAAGGGGTCCTATGTGAAAATGTAACATCACCTAGAATAAAGTTTTGAGTTGAAAACTGTTTGATTTCAGTTTCTAATAACCTGCTAATGCTTATAATTTCAAAAATGACCATTTTTTTGGTCTTTATTAAAATGAAAAGGTTGATCGAAAAGTTTGGGGGATCTAAGAGTGTGGCAACCCAGTAGTCATGATTACTTCGAATTCTGACAATATGAGGGTCATGTTGCAGGTAGTGCAGCAAGAAGGCACTTATGTGTCTTGCGCATCTCGGAGCCCCAAAATTATTTTCCGGGCTAGATGCAGCTAAAAATTATTATTAATTTTAAATCTGGTGGAGCTTAGTATAGATGGCCTAATAGGATCAGTGCTGCACACTGCTACAAAGCCCAAATTATTTTCCAGCCAAGATACAGATAAACATGATTAGTAATTTTAAATCTGGTGGAGCTTATTATAGATGGCCTAATAGAATCAGTGCTGCACACTGCTACAAAGCCCAAATTATTTTCCAGCCAAGATACAGATAAACATGATTAGTAATTTGAAAGCTTAAAACGGTTGGTAGGGTGATTTTAACCAATCATCCATCTTTTACTCTCCCCAGGATGACACAGGGGTAGAAAAGTCGTTTCGGATCCATGATTTGTTCATCTTTATGAACGTGAGTCTGTCTACATTATCAGTGGAGAGCCGCGTGCGCTTATCTGTCAGCACACCACCAGCAGCGCTGAACACACGTTCAGACAGAACGCTGGCTGCGGGGCATGACAAGATCTCCAAGGCGTAAGTGGCTAGCTCCGGCCATTTATCCAGATTGGAAGCCCAAAAAGAGCAAGGGTCCAGTGACACAGTCATGGCTTCAATGTTTACTTGGAGATACTCCTGTACCATCGTCTCTAGGCGTTGACTATGTGTCAGACTTCTTGTCTCCTGTGGCCTTGCAAAGGATGGGCTAAAAAAGTGGTGAAATGATTGCGCAAAATTGATGTTACCAGCAGATACTGTGGTTCTGTTACGGTTTGAGTGCTGAACACTTGACGGTCCCACGGTTGGCAAGTTGGAACTGTGAGATTCACTAGGTGCACCACTGGTGTTTTGTGGAAAAGCACATGTAAGATTCTGCAACAGTCTCTGCTGATACTCCTGCATGCGTGCATCCCTTTCTATGGCAGGAATAATTTCTGCAAATTTACTTTTGTACCGGGGATCTAACAGTGTGGCAACCCAGTAGTCAGGATTATTTCTAATTCTCACAATTTGAGGGTCATGTTGCAGGTAGTGCAGCAAGAAGGCACTCATGTGTGTTGCGCATCCAGGAGCACCAAGTCCCTGTTGTGTTGGTGGCGAGGTAACAATCATGCTTCCTTCCTCTGTCCTCTCCCCCCAACCTCGCACAACAGAAATGTGATCAAGGTCTCCCTCATCTGATGAGTCTTCCATCAGTTCGTCCTCCACTTCTTCCTGGGCTCCTGCACCTTCCTCACTAGTTTGGCTGCTACCATGCGCCCTGCTAAAACCATCTCCCCCACCCTCACATGCCTGCCGCCTTGGTGCTGCCGACCGTCTGGACCTTGCAGATGTTAGCCCTTCCGCATACAACTCCTCCTCCTCTACTTCCTCCACCTCCTCTTGTGCCACCACCTGACTCCGAATTCTGTTTAACATGTGCTCCAGCATGTAAATCACCGGAATAGACATGCTGATAATGGCATCGTCAGCACTAAACATCTTCGTCGCCATTTCAAAACTGTGCAGAAGGGTGCATAGGTCACTGATCTGAGACCACTCCTCCAGCGTGATTTGCCCCACCTCTGGATCTCGTTGGCCCAGGCTTTACGTCAGAACGTATTGCACCAGGGCTTGTCGGTGCTGCCACAGTCGCTGCAACATGTGCAGAGTTGAATTCCACCGGGTAGGCACATCGCATTTTAGCCGGTGAAGTGGCAGGCCCAACGACTTCTGTAGAGATGTAAGTCGCTGAGCTGCGGGATGCGAACGGCGGAAGTGAGCACACAGCGACCGTGCCCTCTGCAGAAGGTCATCTAGTCTGGGATAGCAGGCTAAAAATTGCTGGACAACCAGGTTCAACACGTGAGCCATACAAGGCACGTGTGTGACATTGCCCCGGCGAAGGGCTTCACCCACGTTTGCAGCATTGTCGCACACGGCCTTCCCTGGTTTCAGGTCCAGTGGAGACAACCATTCATGAAATTGGTTCTCCAGAGCTGACCACAACTCCTCAGCTGTGTGACTCACATTTTCCAGACATTTCAAAGTAAAAACCGCCTGATGACGTTGAGCCCTACTGCCAGCATAGTAAGGAGGTGTGCAGGATCCCTTCTGCGCAGTTAGAAAGCTTGTGGCATGACCAGAAAGGCTTTGGGTGCAGGTGGAAGACCGAGAGGAGGTTGAGGAGGCAGAAGCAGTGGAGGAACTTTGACATAAAGAGGATTGACGCACAACTCGTGGGGACGGCAAGACTTGGACAGCAGCCCCTTGTCCTGCTGTCACCATAGTTACCCAGTGCCCAGTCAGCGACATGTAACGCCCCTGTCGATGCCTACTCGTCCAAGTGTCTGTGGTGAAATGCACCCTGTCACACACAGAGTTTCTCAAAGAAGCGGTGATGTTGTGTGCGACATGCTGGTGGAGCGCAGGCACACCTTTCTTTGAGAAGTAGTGCCGACTGGGCATCTGCTACTGGGGCACTGCGACGGACATAAGGTCTCGAAAATCCTCTGTGTCCACCAGGCGGAAAGGCAGCATTTCTGTAGCCAAGAGCTTGCAGATGGTGAAATTCAACCTCTTAGCTTTCTCATGGCTAGGAGCAAATGGTCTTTTACTTGTCCACATATGAGGGACCGAGGGCTGGCTATTGTGCTTAGACGGGGTTGATAAGGGTGTCCCCGGCAAACTGCCGGTCTGTGAGGAAGATGCAGGCGGACATGTTAGGTTGCCTTGATCCAAAGGTGGTGCTATCGATGTCGGACAGCGCTCAACACCAGCTGCTGTTACCACCTCCAAAGAAAATGATGACCTGCCAATCACGCTGGCTGTTGCGGGTAAAGAGGTGGCAGGTCTGCGCCCCAAAACAGGTGTGACTGCTGTCCCCCCAGTCACAGAGGATGAAGAGGCCGCGGATGCACAAGATATGGCAGACGGTGGTTGGCCCGGCCGGCTAGGCCGCATTGTAGCACACTGAGCTTCCCACTGCAACTTATGCTTCATGTCCATGTGCCGGTTCATGCATGAAGTACTCAAACTATGGATTTTTTGGCCTCTACTTAGCTTTTGCTGACAAATGTTACAGATAACACGAGTTGGGTCATCTTTATCGATCTGAAAAAATGCCCAGGCTATGCAAGGCTTAGCACCCATGCGACCTGAAGAGCCACCACGACTTGTGGTGAGAGGCAGAGTTGTGTTTGAGGATGCAGTTGTTGACGTGCTTCCAGTACTACGTCTCTGTCCAGGAAGGCGCAACCTGACCTCGTCGTCACTAGCATCTTCCTCCACCTCCTCTGCTGACCTCATCTCTTGGCTGACTGTGGGTTGACAGTAAGTGGGATCTCCAACCTCATCATCATCACCCTGTGCATTATCACACCCATCGTCCTCAGAGCCAACCTGTTCCTGCACTGACAAAAAACTAAAGTTGTCGCTCCAATCAGGTATTTGAGTCTCATCATCGTCTTCCTCATTGTCTCCACCAACAGGAGTTACAGTTTGGGAATGAGGGTCTACATTATGGTCAGAACCTTCTGCGTCTGGTCCTGGATCCGACTCATAAAGATTCTGGGCATCAGTGCAGATCATTTCCTCGTCTGGATTCACAGAAGCGCTGGAGTCGACCTCTGATTCCCAGGCTATAGTATGAGTAAACAGCTCTGCAGACTCAACCATCTGTTCTACCTCATACTCAGACGGGCAGCTGGAGATTTGGGAGCTGTGAGGAAGCAAGTGCGATTGGGGTGACACCTTTGAGGACTGGAGTATTTGTGATGTTGAAGTTGATGTGGAGGAGAGCCCACTTAAAGGAGCACTTGATATCCGTTGAAGCACCTGCTGTTTTTGTGCCTCATCTGGAATTTGTAGCGATTGGCATGGCCGTAAGAAAGGGATCTTATCACATTGTCTGCTAAAAGTAGTAGACATTTTAGTTTGGCTGGAAGATGGTCTTTCTTCTGCAGATGTTACTGTTGCTTTAACACCTACCCCACGGACACAACCTTTTTTCCCCTTCCCAACACGCCTATTCCCCTTTCCACCAGCAGCAGGCCTTTTTCCACTCATTTTGGTGGTTAACTAATTCACAACTCTGGAGTTGTTTGCACAAAAAAACAATGGATGGGAACCGAGCAGAGCTGAGTGGCCAAACTGTGGTATTAGGCCAAAACTATTGGCTGCGTTAGATGCAGAAAAAAATTATATTCAATTTGCAACCTGATGGAGGTCAGTATAGATGGACTAATAGAACAAGTCCCACACACAGCTAGAAGCCCAAATATTTTTTCAGAGGTAGATGCAGAAAAAAATATATTCAGTTTGCAACCTGATGGAGGTCAGTATAGATGGACTAATAGAGAAAGTCCCACACACTGCTAGAAGGCCAAATATTTTTTCAGAGCTAGATGCAGACAAAAAATTATTTTGAATTTGCAACCTGATGGAGGTCAGTATAGGTGGACTAATAGAACAAGTTCCACACACTGCTAGAAGGCCAAATATTTTTTCAGAGCTAGATGCAGAAAAAAATTATATTCAGTTTGCAACCTGATGGAGGTCAGTATAGATGGACTAATAGAGAAAGTCCCACACACTGCTAGAAGGACAAATATTTTTTCAGAGCTAGATGCAGAAAAAATTATATTCAGTTTGCAAGCTGATGGAGGTCAGTATAGATGGACTAATAGAGAAAGTCCCACACACTGCTAGAAGGCCAAATATTTTTTCAGAGCTAGATGCAGAAAAAAATTATATTCAGTTTGCAACCTGATGGAGGTCTGTATAGATGGATTAATAGAACAAGTCCCACACACAGCTAGAAGCCCAATATTTTTTCAGAGGTAGATGCAGAAAAAAATATATTCAGTTTGCAACCTGATGGAGGTCAGTATAGATGGACTAATACAACAAGTCCCACACACAGCTAGAAGCCCAAATATTTTTTCAGAGCAAGATGCAGATAAAAATTATTTTTAATTTGCAACCTGATGGAGGTCAGTATAGATGGACTAATAGAGAAAGTCCCACACACTGCTAGAAGGCCAAATATTTTCTCAGAGCTAGATGCAGAAAAAAATTATATTCAGTTTGCAACCTGATGGAGGTCTGTATAGATGGATTAATAGAACAAGTCCCAAACACAGCTAGAAGCCCAATATTTTTTCAGAGCTAGATGCAGAAAAAAATTATATTCAGTTTGCAACCTGATGGAGGTCTGTATAGATGGATTAATAGAACAAGTCCCACACACAGCTAGAAGCCCAATATTTTTTCAGAGGTAGATGCAGAAAAAAATATATTCAGTTTGCAACCTGATGGAGGTCAGTATAGATGGACTAATACAACAAGTCCCACACACAGCTAGAAGCCCAAAATTTTTTCAGAGCTAGATGCAGAAAAAAATTATATTCAATTTGCAACCTGATGGAGGTCAGTATAGATGGAGTAATAGAACAAGTCCCACACACAGCTAGAAGCCCAAATATTTTTTCAGAGCTAGATGCAGATAAAAATTATTTTTAATTTGCAACCTGATGGAGGTCAGTATAGATAGACTAATAGAGAAAGTCCCACACACTGCTAGAAGGCCAAATATTTTTTCAGAGCTAGATGCGGAAAAAAATTATATTCAGTTTGCAACCTGATGGAGGTCTGTATAGATGGATTAATAGAACAAGTCCCACACACAGCTAGAAGCCCAATATTTTTTCAGAGGTAGATGCAGAAAAAAATATATTCAGTTTGCAACCTGATGGAGGTCAGTATAGATGGACTAATACAACAAGTCCCACACACAGCTAGAAGCCCAATATTTTTTCAGAGCTAGATGCAGAAAAAAATTATATTCAATTTGCAACCTGATGGAGGTCAGTATAGATGGAGTAATAGAACAAGTCCCACACACAGCTAGAAGCCCAAATATTTTTTCAGAGGTAGATGCAGATAAAAATTATTTTTAATTTGCAACCTGATGGAGGTCAGTATAGATGAACTAATAGAGAAAGTCCCACACACTGCTAGAAGGCCAAATATTTTTTCAGAGCTAGATGCAGAAAAAAATTATTTTCAGTTTGCAACCTGATGGAGGTCTGTATAGATGGATTAATAGAACAAGTCCCACACACAGCTAGAAGCCCAATATTTTTTCAGAGGTAGATGCAGAAAAAAATATATTCAGTTTGCAACCTGATGGAGGTCAGTATAGATGGACTAATAGAATGATGCTATGCCAAAAAAATTTTACTTCACTAGGTGCAGTAAAAAAATTGGTATTCTATACACAGGTGGTATATCTTGCAACACAGATAGGCTACTACACTGACTAACACACTCTGCAATAGGCCAAAAAGGATTAGCTTTGCTAGATTCAGCCAAATGCTGTGAAAAAAACTTGCACAGCACTGGCACAGACCTGCCTGGCAAAAGCTGATAGGAACTGATGTAACCTAGTCCTGAAAAGGACTCCAATTACAATTAGTCTTTACTCCCACAACCTATCTATTTAAGAGCACAGACCTGCCTGATAAAAGTCGTAGGAAATGCTGTAACCTAGTCCTTAAAAGACTGCAATCACAACTATTCCCTACTCCCAAGCTATCTGTAGATTTGTGCGAAAATTGGCTTGAAATTAACAAGGTATAGCGCACACAGCAACAGCGGTGCCGTCTAACACGCAGCTGCAGCAGTGAGAAAATGGTGGTGACGGGGAAAATGGCTTGGTCTTATAGGGCAAGGACATGTGACATACACTGCCAATGACACATGCCCTTGCTTGTGTGAAAAAAAGCACTTCGCTTCGTGTGTGCGCTGCTGATAGGCTGACAGATTGCACCTCCCCACTGTAAATGCGGGAAATCGAAAAAAAAATGGAGATCTTCATTATTCCTGCAGAGATCCATCCCCTGCCCCTCCCCCCACCCCGCTGTACACTCAAACTACGTATTAACATTAATTTTCATCATTACTGAGAAAAAATCCAGTTATGATTTTGGTGCACGAACAGTTATCGAACATAACCTCGAACAGCCGAATTTTTCTCAAATCGTTCGGGTTCGCCGAACGGCTCGAACAACGCCCAAAACAGCTCGAATTTGAGATTGGCGAACAGTTCCAGTAGAACAACGCTCATCTCTATTAAGTACCTGTAGCTTCTCCATGCTGTACCGGTCCCTCTGTGTGGCGGAGCCTCCAGGCTTCTTAGGCCAAGGGACCTGAAATCCCTTGCGGGTTGGTAATCTGCTGCCAGGCTTGCAACCCTGACAGCCTCGGACCCCAGTGTCCGGTTGTGTAGTTCTCTCTCTGCCAGGACCGGCTCTCGTCGCCTCTGTCCCTGGCTTTCTGTTCCTCCTTTGCCTCCTGGACTCCTCAGTTGCGGCTGACCTGTCCTTCTCCTCTGGGAACCCTTCTGGATGCTTCAGAAGTGGGTCCTGGTCTCTCTAACCCTGCCCTCAGTTCCAGCTTTTATAGGGGCAGCCTGCTCCCCCTACTGGCCTGGGACAGGAGGTGTTGCATGCAAATGGTCCATGACCAGAGAACCTCCCTCCTGCTCTCAGACACAGCCTTACAAGTTTGTGGCATCCAGGCCTGGGGTGACACATATACATAGGAGAAATTCCTAGAGAAAACTTGTACAAGCAAGAGCAGAAAATATCCCAAAGAAAAAAGAGAGAAAAGAGTGGGGAAAAAAACCCACAACCTGCTGACAATAAATATGTGCATGAGTAAATTTTCAATAAACATTAACTGCAGAAAACTCTAAAAAAAACTAAAAAAAAATAGTTTTATCCTTTTTCTTTGTCTTTTTCCTTTTGGACTCAGTATTACGCTTTTGATAGTATAACATAATTTCTCAGCTGAGATTAAGCCCTGATGGAGCATATGTGTTAAGAGAAAAATGAATAAAAAAAATAAAAAAATAAAAAAAAATTATCCTTTTTCTCCTTTCTCTCTTTCCTTTTGAACTCAGATTTATGTTTTTGATAGTATAACATAATTTCTCATCTGAGATTAAGCCCTAATGGAGTGTATGGATTAAGAAAAAAAAATAATAAAAAAATATAAATAAATAAGTAAATAAAAATAAATTAAAATAAAAAATAAAAAAATCTCCTTTTTCTCCTTTCTCTCTTTCCTTTCAGGGCTCAATATTATGCTTTTAGTAATGTAACATACTTTCTCGTCTGAGATTAAGTCCTGATGGAGCATATGTGTTCAGAGAAAATATCCAGAAAGCTTCTTTGTTGCGGACCGCATCAGTATGACTACCGCCTCTAACATGTTTCGGTATTTGTTCTATCGCGTATACACGCAGACCAATTTTCCTGCGATTATGACATTCCACAAAATGTTTTGAGATATTAGAGATGTTCCTATCTGTGGGCTCTTCAATGTCATAAAGGTGCTCCCTAATTCTAAATTTGAGCTTACGGATAGTTGAACAAACATATTTGAGGTTATAGATTGTGCATTCCGCAACATAAACTACGTGATCACTATTGCAGTTTAAGAAGCTTTTTATACTGAATTTTTCACTCTGATCGTAATTGTAAAAATGATTGGTTTTAAACGACACTGTGCAGGTTTTGCACGGAGTGTGTCCACACTTAAAATAACCCTTTAATGACAACCATGTTTGGGATGTGTTTTTTTTGTGATGGTTAACATGCAAACTAGCTGATAATACATTTCCTAGCGTTTTTGCTTTCCTCGGCACTATTCTCACTCCATCTTTTAAGATGTTTGTAATGACGGGATCATCTTGCAAAATATGTAGATTGCGTCGCACTATCTGGGATATGGACCTAAATTACGGACTATCATTAAGAACCAAAACTGGCAAGCTGTTTTTTTTATTTGATTTCATCCTAGTTTTATTAATTAAGTCCGTCCTATTCCTAGTGTTTGCAATCTGTTGTGCCCTGTTTAATCTCCAATTGGGATAGTGTCTATCAGAAAGACGCTGTCTGATAGTCCTGGATTCTATGTCAAAGCTGGCACTGGAGCTGCAATGCCGCTTAGCTCTAATAAATTCACCCACAGGAACAGCTTTGGTAACATGAAAAGGGTGGAATGAACGAGCATCCAAAATTGATTTACCTGCTGAAGGTTTTCTGTAGGTTTTAGTTACAATTGTGCAATTATTGACACCAATAAGTTCCAAATCCAGGAATACCATTATTTCACAATGATGACTATGTGTGAAATGCAAGTTAAACTGGTTGTCATTAAGGTAAAAGATGAAATTTGGGATCTCTGATGTCGCCCCCTGAAATTTTCTCTTTATTCATTGGTGTCACCCACAGACACTGTTTCTGGACATTTGTGATCGGCCCAGCTAGTCGGGTGCTTTGCTGTCATGTGTCTGAGCATGCTGGAGGTGGTCAGGCTGTTAGTTTTGGTGCTTTTGCTGATACTGGCCTGGCAGATGTTGCAAATGGCCTTTTTGGGATTATCTGAGCAGTCTTTAAAAAAGAACCAGACTCGGGAAGACCTAACATTTATACTGGAAACTTCCAAATTGTTGGTGTCCTGGGGAGAAGTTGCCCACCTTGTTGTGTCTGTGGCCACCACACTGCTTGTTCCTGCCTGTTGTGGTGCTATCTCTCCCTCCCCCTGTGTGCTACTGTCCTTGATCTACATGTCCCCTTGCAAAGTTGGATCAGTGACTTCATCGTCCACCACTTCGCCTTCCACTTCCGCACCCTGGTTCTCCACCTGACTTTCTGTCCAGTGTGTCTCATCATTATCCACCTCTTGGGACAGTAATTTCCAACCATCACCTTTGGGTGACCATGGCTGCTCAAATCGCTACATGCGATCTTCTATTGCCCTGCTCGAAGCTGGCTGATCAAGAGGCCAGAATCTATTGATGGAACAGTGAACAGCTCTTGGGGTAACCCTGGACTCTAATCTCTCCTTCAAACACATATCCAAGTTCTTTCCACTTCCAAGCGGACCAAGCAAGAGGCCAGAATCTATAAATGGAAAGATGAACAAAACAGCTTTTCGGAATGTCCAAGTGTGGAATCAGTTGTCTCAGGGCACTCTGAATGGTGGGAGGAAGGAGGATCAGGGTGAGGAAGATGCCAACTTCAAGTAAAAAAAATCTCCCGGATCCGCAGATTCCTTAATTACGAATCTAAAAAAACACTAGTGCACGCCCCCATCATCTCCCTTCTCGACGACTGCAACCTCCTGCTCTGTGGCCTCCCTTCTAACACTCTTGCATTCCTCCAATCTATCCTAAACTCTGTTGCCCGACTAATCACCTGTCCCCTCGCTATTCCCTGGCCTCTCCTCTTTATTAATCCCTTCACTGGCTCCCCATTGCCCAGAGACTCCAGGTCAAAACCCTAACCTTGGCATGCAAAGCCATCCACAACCTGTCTCCTCCATAAATCTGTGACCTAGTCTCCCAGTACTTACCTGCACGCAACCGCTGATCCTCAGAAGATCTCCTTCTCTACTCCCCTCTTATCTCCTCTTTCCACAATCGCATACAAGATTTCTCCCGTGCCTCCCCCCTTCTCTGGAACTCTCTACCCCACCATTTCAGACTCTCGCCTACTGTTGAAACCTTCAAAAAGCACCTGAAAACTCACCTCTTGCGACATGCGTACAACCTTCAGTAACCCTCGCTCCACCATACCGCTGCATAACCAGCTCTATCCTCACCTACTGTATCCTCACCCATCCCTTGTAGACTGTGAGCCCTTGCGGTAAGGTTCCTCTACTCTCCTCTCCCGTACCTGTCGCTGTCACATTTTTGTACAAGATTATTATTATTAATTATTTTTGTGATGTATACCCCTTTTTCACATGTAAAGCGCCATGGAAAAAATGGCGATAAAGTAATAAAAATAATGTGGTCCAGACTCACATCTGCTGAGACTGGACCATGTGGAACACAGGGTGGTGGTGGCAAACTGACTGGAAGCTTTATCTGCTATCCAACCAACAAGATTTTCACACTGCTCTGGCTTCAATAGTGGTGTTCCGCGGCCCCATAGAAATTGGGACAGGAAGGTAGTTCGACTTGACGTTGGTGTTTGCTGTCTTCCCTCAGCAGGCACAGTTTCATCTTGCTCACGGCCTCTGTGTGCACTATCACCATCACCATAATGTCCACTTCCCCTTCCCATGACACACATCTTGCCCATTTTAAATGGAGTTTAAGATTTGTCACATTGCCAAAAATGTCTGTATTATTACCGCAGTAATATAGGATCACGTCTGATGAGATGACCACAGTTTTAGGCAGTGCCCTGGGAGCCAGAGATGCTTCCAGGGGTCTTCCCCATGCTGTTCCCATGTCTTTTCAGCACTGTATGAATGTGTCGGATCATGTCTCACACACCACATTGCCAGATAAAGTAGTAAAATATTAAAATTACATTTCCGGTGAATGCACTTTTCACCGTTGAAAGCAATGCAAAAGTGCAAAAACACATCAAAAACGCTACGTGTGAACATAGCCCAAGGTGTGGAAGAGCATTTTTGTTTTTGTATATTTATTTTGCCATATATAAGTCATTACCCTGGAAAGGATGTTCCTTAACATTTTTCCCAGGAAAATCCATTTTGGTTTCATTTTTGTATGTTTTATTGTGAGTCTGTAAATACCTCTGACAACATTGTTGACAGCAGTGACCTGGGACTCAAGGATGCTTCCAGGGGTCCTCCCCATGCTGTTCCCTTGTCATTTGAGCACTGTTCCCATCGATTTGGGCAATTTTTAGGCAGCCGGGTCCTATCAGTTTAATTAAACAAAGCTGGACTCCAATGAAGGAGTCCTCAAAGAGGCTCACAAGGAAATGGACAGCATGTGATTTAAATGTGAGTGTCTGAGCAAAGGGTCTGAATACTTATGACCATGTGATATTTCAGTTTTTATTTCTTAATAAATTTGCAAAAATTTCTACATTTCTGTTTTTTTCAGTCAAGATGAGGGGCAGAGTGACAAAAAAAATGAACTTTTTAGAATTTACCAAATGGCTGCAATGAAACAAAGAGTGAAAATTTTAAAGGTGTCTAAATGCTATCTGTACCCACTGTATATACATTCTTATGTCCTATATTTGTATGTATTATTTTAAAAATTGTTCAAATAAATTTCTATTTTATTCTTTACATTACTTTGCCTTGCACTCCTTTAATATAGGTTTTATTGCATTATTGTGCTTATAGGCTTTTACTTTATGCTCACTATATACAGTACAGACCAAAAGTTTGGACACCTTCTCATTTAAAGATTTTTCTGTATTTTCATGACTATGAAAATTGTACATTCACACTGAAGGCATAAAAACTATGAATTAACACATGTGGAATTACAGTATATACTTAACAAAAAAGTGTGAAACAACTGAAAATATGTCTTATATTCTAGGTTTTTCAAAGTAGCCACCTTTTGCTTTGATGACTGCTTTGCACACTCTTGGCATTCTCTTGATGAGCTTTAAGAGGTAGTCACCGGAAATGGTTTTCACTTCACAGGTGTGCCCTGTCAGATTTAATAAGTGGGATTTATTGCCTTATAAATGGGGTTGGGACCATCAGTTGTGTTGTGCAGAAGTCTGGTGGATACACAGCTGATAGTCCTACTGAATAGACTGTTAGAATTTGTATTATGGAAAGAAAAAAGCAGCTAAGTAAAGAAAAACGAGTGGCCATCATTACTTTAAGAAATTAAGGTCAGTCAGTCCGAAAATTTGGAAAACTTTGAAAGCGTCCCCAAGTGCAGTTGCAAAAACCATCAAGCACTACAAAAGAAACTGGCTCACTTGAGGACCGCCCCGAGAAAGGAAGACCAAGAGTCACCTCTGCTTCTGAGGATAAGTTTATCCGAGTCACCAGCCTCAGAAATTGCTGGTTAGCAGCAGCTCAGATTAGAGACCAGGTCAATGCCACACAGAGTTCTATCAGCAGACACATCTCTACAACAACTGTTAAGAGGAGACTTTGTGCAGCAGGCCTTCATGGTAAAATAGCTGCGAGGAAACCACTCCTAAGGACAGGCAACAAGCAGAAGAGACTTGTTTGGGCTAAGAACACAAGGAATGGACATTAGACCAGTTGAAATCTGTGCTTTGGGCTGATGAGTCCAAATTTGAGATCTTTGTGCGACGCAGAAAAGGTGAACGGATGTACTGTACAAGCCTGACTCCCACCGTGAAGCATGGAGGAGGAGGTGTGATGGTGTGGGGGTGCTTTGCTGGGGATACTGTTGGGCATTTATTCAAAATTGAAGGCATACTGAACCAGCATGGCTACCACAGCATCTTGCAGCGGCATGCTATTCCATCCGGTTTGCATTTAGTTGGACCATCATTTGTTTTTCAACAGAACATAGACCCCAAACACACCTCCAGGCTGTGTAAGGGCTATTTGACCAAGAAGGAGAGTGATGGGGTGCTACGCCAGATGACCTGGCCTCCACAGTCACCAGACCTGAACCCAATCGAGATGGTTTGGGGTGAGCTGGACCGCAGAGTGAAGGCAAAAGGGCCAACAAGTGCTAAGCATCTCTGGGAACTCCTTCAAGATTGTTGGAAGACCATTTCCGGTGACTACCTCTTGAAGCTCATCAAGAGAATGCCAAGAGTGTGCAAAGCAGTCATCAAAGCAAAAGGTGGCTACTTTGAAGAACCTAGAATATAAGACATATTTTCAGTTGATTCTCACTTTTTTGTTAAGTAGATAATTCCACATGTGTCATTTCATAGTTTTGATGCCTTCATTGTGAATGTACAATTCTCATAGTCATGAAAATACAGAAAAATCTTTAAATGAGAAGGTGTGTCCAAACTTTTGGTCTGTACTGTTTATGAAGGCTTATCTATATTGCTGTATAGTGTTATTGCGTAGGTAGATATGTATCATTTCTTAAACTAGCACACAATGCTTTGCTTATACTATGTCACAGAAAGATATCATGATGGAGAAATCTGTAACTGAATGCCTAAAATAGCAAAAGCCATTGGACACTTTTCTACATCAGACTATCTTGCTGCATCACGGTATGTTCATCATGTTAGGAAATTCTTTATTTGTACATTAGACACCTCACTCACTAGAATGGGAGCACTATTACAATTTTCTACTAACACAGGTCTGTAATATGGCCAAATGTGCAATGAAGTACTATTTATCTTAACTAAAGGATAAGAGAGTTAAAACTTTTCTATCCCTCATAAATTTCACTATTTAGATTATATAGAAACAAGGATATTGTACAAATTAATATTTCTATTACTTGATGAAAACCTGCAATTTATTCAATATGTTAAAAATATATCCAAAGTGGGTTCCTATTAAGTAAAAGTTCTACCATTAAAGCCAAATCTTGTGATTTAACAAAAAGTATAATTGATCCAACATAAAACAGTTACAAGATTTATATAGAGGACCACAGACCTTTGCAGGCATAATTGTAAAGTGCTTAATGTCACCGCTAAAATAATAGTTTGTAAATAAGGAGGCTGCATCAGGATAAAACCAGTCTGTTAAATAATTTATATCACAGTATATAAAAAAGATATATCAAAATGAAAGGCTGTGATCATAAGGAAATGTTTACAAGTTTAATAAATGCTGTTTATTCTACCCCTGGGCTAAGCTGTCACATATACATAGAAAACACTTGTGTGTCTTTGGAAAATAATTAAAATAATAAATTAAGAAGAACTTAAAACTGATGTTGATTAATGTCACACTCTCAATAGTAGCAGTAAAATATAATGCACAGGGGATATAGACTGCACAATTTTGCTAGTTTCCAAGTATATTACATTTTAATGACTATCTTACAACCAACACAAAAAAAATGTAAACTTTTGTTATGCTTTCATAAAAGCAGCACATTTATACTTATAGTAAATTATGTACCTTTAATTAAAGGGGTTCTCCAAGAATGCAATTCAGAAAGGTTTGTTGCAGCAGTCAGAAGAAATACAGGTCCTGATATCTGTGTCTTAACTGACATAAGACCTGCATCGTGAGCACACATACTGTACGTCTGTGAGCTGAGGAAAAGGGCTGTGACAGGAGAAGGAATAAATTTTCTTGACTAACTGAGCACAAAGGATTTTTTTTCTCCAGCCTAAGTCTTCGATGCATAGCCAGCCAAGAAGAAGCCAAGAAGGAGGAGGATGATGCGCAGGAGCTGTACACTGTGGGGGCAACTCTGACTGACATAGGGCCCGCAATCCTCGGTGTGGGGAGGATGTGTTCCGTCCCAAGGTTCGACTGGGTCCCGGCTTCCACTATGTTTATCCAGTGTCCAGTGTGCCGTCAGGGAGATGTACCGTCCCTGGCCACAAGCACTTTTCCACGTGTTCGTTGTCAGGTGGACTCTCCCAGTAACTGCAGCAGATGTTTTAGGACACGTGCTTGTGTAGTGCGGGGATGGCACACCGGGCAAAATAGTGTCGGCTGGGGACCGAGTACCGAGGGACGGCCACCGCCATAAGGTTGCGGAAGGATTCCGTCTCCACCAGTCTAAAAGGCAGCATTTCCAACGCAAGCAGTCGTGAAATGTGCGAATTTAGGACTGTCACCTGTGGGGCGTTAGCTGCGAATTTCCGCTTTCATTCAAAGGTCTGGGATATGGACAATTGAACGCTGCGGTGGGACGTGGATGTGGACGTTGATGCTGTTTCTTGAGAAGCTGCCATAACAAGTGAAGACTGAGAGGAGGGGGCATCTTAGCATGCAGTATGGACAGGGGATTGCCTTGCACACACAACAGGGGGTTCTATTGCATGCAAAACAGCGGAAGAAGCAATGGTGACATCCGCTGACACTGGTCGTGGACCCTGGGGTTTTCCCCACAAAGTCGGGTGCTTTGCTGCCATGTGCCTTATCATGCTGGTGGTGGTCAGGCTGGTAGTTTTGTCACCCTTGCTGATGCTGGAATGGCAGGTGGTACAAACGGACTTTTTGGGGTTATCAGCAGAGTCTTTAAAAAAATTCCAGACTCTGGAAGACCTACAGGTTGTACTGGCAATGTCCCTCATGTTGGTGTTACGGGGAACTGTTGCCTGCCTTCTGTGTGCGGCCACCACACTGCTTCTTCCTGCCTGTTGGGGTACTCTGCCTCCCTCACCCTGTGTGCTGCTGGCCTTGCTCTGCATGTCCTCCTGCCACGTTGGGTCAGTTACTAGATCATCCACCACCTCCTCCTCTTCCACTTGCGCACCACGATCCTCCTCCTCACTTCCTGGCAATTGTGTCTCGTCATCGTCCACCTCTTGTGACAAATTGCCACCGTCGACTTTCTGTGGCCGTGTCTGTTCAAAAATTTGGGCATCGCTACATGGGATTCTCCTCTTCCACCACTTCAAGCGGAGCAGGCGAGGGGCACAAATCTGGAAATGGACCAGTGAACAGCTCTTCAGAGTGTCCAAGTGTGGGATCAGTTGCTGTCTGACGACACTCGGCATGGTGGGAGGAAGGAGCATCAGGGTGAGGAGGAGTATGCGGTTGAGACTCACGGCTACTAAGATTTGACCGTGTGGAAACAGACCGGAGGTGGTGGTGCCCAGGCAACTGGAAGTATTATCTGCTATTCAATTAATAACCTGTTCACATTGATCAGTTCGCAATACTGGTGCTGTTCTGTGCTTCCCTAGTAATTCGGTCAAGAAGTGGGAGCGAAAAGATGTGGCTGTTGGTTGTGGCACATTTTCACCTTGGCCACGGCCCCGTCCTCTGCACGCACCATCACCAGAACGTCCAGTTCCACGTCCCTTGCCACGCGCCTTGCCCATTGTAAAGGAAGTAAAATAGCTTACACTCTCACTATCAATGGAAAAAGGGTAACAAAAAGTAGATTAGAACCGTGGAAGAGGAAAACCACAGTTCTTTTTCTCTGGCCTACACCCGACTCTTTTAAACAATCTGCACAATCAGGGAGAAACTATTACTGTTTTTCTATATGGAAAAAATAACAAAAGCTGGATAATAGAGATTTTTTTTACCCTGGAACAGCAAAACCACAGTTAGAATTTACTGGTGTATACCAGACTTTTTTAAATATATATATTTGCGGCTGAATAGTGAGCGACACACTCAAACTGTTTTTTTTTTAGATACAAATGGCCCAAAAGTGGATAATACAGAGGTTTGAACCGTGGAACTGCAAAACAACACTTCTGTTTCTCTGGCCTACACCAGACTATTTTCAACAGATATATTTGTGTCTGAAAATTCAGGGAGACACTATTATTTTTTTTTTTACGGCAAAAAATGCCAAAAGCAGGATAATAGAGATTTTTTACCGTGGAACAGCAAAACCACAGTTATAATTTACTGGTGTATACCAGACTTTTTCAAATATATATATTTGCGGCTGAATAGTGAGCGACACACTCAAACTGTTTTTTTTTAAATACAAATGGCCCAAAAGTGGATAATACAAAGGTTTGAACCGTGGAACTGCAAAACCACACTTCTGTTTCTCTGGCCTACACCAGACTTTTTTCAACAGATATATTTGTGTCTGAAAAATCAGGGAGACACTATTAGTTTTTTTTTCACGGCAAAAAATGCCAAAAGCAGAATAATAGAGATTTTTTACCGTGGAACAGCAAAGCCACAGTTATAATTTACTGGTGTATACCAGACTTTTTTAAATATATATATTTGCGGCTGAACAGTGAGCGACACATTTAAACTGTTTTTTTTTTTTAAATACAAACGGTCCAAAAGTGGATAATACAGAGGTTTGAACCGTGGAAGTGCAAAACCACACTTCTGTTTCTCTGGCCTACACCAGACTATTTTCAACAGATATATTTGTGTCTGAAAAATCAGGGAGACACTATTAGTTTTTTTCACAGCAAAATATGCCAAAAGCAGGATAATAGAGATTTTTTACCGTGGAACAGCAAAACCACAGTTATAATTTACTGGCGTATACCAGACTTTTTTAGATATATATACACTGCTCAAAAAAATAAAGGGAACACTTAAATAACACTTCCTAGATCTTAATGAATGAAATATTCTCATTGAATACTTTGTTCTGTACAAAGTTGAATGTGCTGACAACAAAATCACACAAAAATCATCAATGGAAATTTAATTTATTAACCAATGGAGGCCTGGATTTGGAGTCACCCCCAAAATTAAAGTGGAAAAACACACTACAGGCTGATCCAACTTTGATGTAATGTCCTTAAATCAAGTCAAAATGAGGCTCAGTATTGTGTGTGGCCTCCACATGCCTGTATGACCTCCCTACAATGCCTGGGCATTCTCCTGATGAGGTTGCGGATGGTCTCCTGTGGGATCTCCTCCAGGATGGCACATCAATGCGAGTTGTGGCAAGAAGGTTTGCTGTGTCTGTCAGCGTAGTGTCCAGAGGCTGGAGGCGCTACCAGGAGACAGGCCAGTACACCAGGAGATGTGGAGGGGGCCGTAGGAGGGCAACAACAAAGCAGCAGGACCACTACCTCCGCCTTTGTGCAAGGAGGAACAAGACAAAGCACTGCCAGAGCCCTGCAAAATGACCTCCAGCAGGCCACAAATGTGCATGTGTCTGCACAAATGGTTAGAAATCAACTCCATGAGGGTGGTATGAGGGCCCGACATCCACAGATGGGGGTTGTGCTCACAGCCCAACACTGCGCAGGATGCTTGCCATTTGCCACAGAACACCAGGATTGGCAAAGTCGCCACTGGCGCCATGTGCTCTTCACAGATGGAAGCAGGTTCACACTGAGCACATGTGACAGACTTGACAGAGTCTGGAGACGCTGTGGAAAGCGATCTTCAGCCTGCAACATCCATCAGCATGACCAGCTTGGCAGTGGGTCAGTAATGGTATGGGGTGGCATTTCTTTGGAGGGCTGCACAGCCCTCAATGTGCTCGCCAGAGGTAGCCTGACTGCCTTTAGGTACCGAAATGAAATCCTCAGACACCTTGTGAGACCATATACTGGTGCAGTTGGCCCTGGGTTCCTCCTAATGCAGGACAATGCCAGACCTCATGTGGTTGGAGTATGTCAGCAGTTCCTGCAAGATGAAGGCATTGAATCTATGGACTGGCCCGCCCGTTCCCCAGACCTGAATCCGATTGAGCACATCTGGGACATCATGTCTCACTCCATCCACCAACGTCACATTGCACCACAGACTGTCCATGAGTTGGTGGATACTTTAGTTCAGGTATGGGAGTAGATCCCACAGGAGACCATGCGCAACCTCATCAGGAGCATGCCCAGGCATTGTAGGCAGGTCATACAGGCACGTGGAGGCAACACACAATACTGAGCCTTATTTTGACTTGTTTTAAGGACATTACATCAAAGTTGGATTAGCCTGTAGTGTGTTTTTCCACTTTAATTTTGGGGGTGATCCCAAATCCAGGCCTCCATTGGTTAATAAATTTGATTTCCATTGATGATTTTTGTGTGATTTTGTTGTCAGCACATTCAACCTTGTACAGAACAAAGTATTCAATGAGAATATGTCATTCATTCAGATCTAGGATGTGTTATTTGAGTGTTCCCTTTATTTTTTTGAGCAGTGTATTTGCGGCTGAACAGTGAGTGACACACTCAAACTGTTTTTTTTTAGATGCAAATAGCCCAAAAGTGGATAATACAGAGGTTTGAACCATGGAACTACAAAACCACACTTATGTTTCTCTGGCCTACACCAGACTATTTCCACAGATGTATTTGTGTCTGAAAAATCAGAGACACACTTTTTTTTTGGGGGGGGGAGGGGGTGGACACCAAAAGGTTAATAAGACGGGTATTTGTACAGTGTGAAGGAGGAAAAAAAAAAAGGATTTTTCTTGGTCCCCAAGACCTGGAGCTAAGTCCAGCAATTTCAGCAACAGGAGCACACAGGACTATAATGCAGCGTTTGCTGGTATAACCACTGCGTCTCCTATACAGCCTGCCTGCCTGCCTGATGTCTGGGATGGATATTAGTCCTGAGAAGGACTGTTTGTTTGATCTGGCAGCCTTTACAGACCCTACACTAACTATTTCACAGTATATATCTCTCCCTAAATCAGCAGCGCTGTCCCTACACTGTCTGATCCCAGCCTTCTGTGTCCAAGATGGCGGCGCCCGGTTTTAAATACTCGAGGTGACGCTGTGCGGCCAGCCAATCAATGTAATGCCCACAACCAACATGGCTGCGGCATTACAGTGACTGGCTGGCAATCCCTGCATGTTCATTGGCTCTGTAAAGAGTGCCAAACATGCAGGGCAGAGACCCGAGCTCCCGCCCGAGTAACTCGGAAATGCTCGGTGCTCGCCGAGTAGCGTGATGCTGGGGCGAGTACCGAGCAGTGTCGAGCATGTTCGCGCAACACTAGTTTGTACCATAAAACGTAACTTTTAATGTTAATATATAAAAACCAAACAGAGTGACACATACTAAAATTAAGAATACCTATATGTTCCCATATATCGGGTATCGACTCTAGAACCACAGTGGTGGACAATTAGTCAAATGCAGGCGAAATCACTCAAGACCAGACCTGGTATACATACATAATACATATGACAGAGGTTATCAAAAATTCATATGGAAGAAATATATAATAAAATATTGATTTAAAGGGCCATGGTGTATTCAAAAGTCTACAAGTGGGTAAACAAACTTATAGTAAGTATTGAATACATGGAATTCTCTCATGCCTGTTGTGTCTCATCCACTTGGAGTAAATGAAGATACTTCCTTTGTACCTTCATTCAAAGGATCCCCATCCCACCCCAATGGATTCAATGGATCCCCAGAAGAAGTTAGAGCCTGGAGCTAGCTTTATTGTGTCCTCTAAGACACTGTTTTTTTTGCTCTGTAAGACACTGGTTTTATGTTTTATTGTAATTATCTTCCAGTACTTTCAGAGTGACATAATAATGTGTGAGAGGCAGTAGCGACATCATAATTGTGTTGTGGGCCACAATACTGTGTGAGGATCTGTGGGGACATCATACTGTGTGAAAGGCTGTGTGGACATCATGTGTGTGTGCAGGGGCAACATACTGCATGAGGGGCTGTGGGCACATCATTATTGAGTGTGGGCTAGAGGATGTGGGAACATTATACTTTATGGAGGACCATGGGGATATCATTATTGAGTGTGGGTTGGTGGATGTGGGGACATCATACTTTATGGAGGGATGTGGGGATATCATACTATGTGTCTAGGACTGTGGCAACATCATACTGTGTGTGTGGGGGGAGTGGGGACATCATAATGTGTGTGTGTGGGGGGCGTGGGGACATCATACTGTTTTGGGAGCTATAATATTGTGTGCGGGTTGGACTGTATGGACATCATACATTTTAGGGGGTAGTGGGGGTATAATACTGTGTGCGTGACTCTGGGGACATCAAACTTAGTGTTGAGCCACCCCCGTAGTGTTCGTTTTCGGTTTGGTTCATCGAACACTGGCATGTGTCCGTCTATTGGGCTGCTTCTGGGAAGGAGCATACTATGTAGATCGCTGTTTGCCCATGGGGTGCTCCATATCCAGCTCACTATTTGAGGCATTTAGTTGCTTTCTCGAATGGGTCATCATGGACGTTTCTAAGGGAGCACATATTATCCATTACCTCGATGACTTCTTATGCCTGGGCCCAAAAGAATCGCCACAGTGTGAATACACGCGGTAGTCCAACTGTGAGAAGGAGAGAGTTGGAGGGAGAGCGGACACCACAGAGCCGAGGGGTTAGATGGAGAACGGTAGAAGAAAAGAGGGCAAGGGAGGTAAGGGAGTAGGGTGGAAGGCCGAACTGAGCTCCCCCATGTTCCTGCTGGGCGGGGAACAACCCTGGGAAGAAGAGCCGCTTGCGCATCCCTTTGAGGTTACGGGTACGAGCGGGCAGAGGGACTACGCTGGAGTGCAAAGCTGACACGGCCAGTCCGTTCCAGCCCGTGCGACCTCAGTGTCGCCCGGTTTGTGCCAGAGCCGCGGTGGACCCTGACGGCCAGCACCCCTCTCCCAATACTGGTGGCTGTCCGCTGGTGGGTCGAGCCCCCCCACAGTGGGGGGGGGGGAGTTATATCTGCAGAAGAAAGACCATCTTCCAGCCAAACTAAGATGTCTACTTCTTTTCGTGGACAATGTGATACGATCTCTTTCTTACGGACACGCCCATCGCTACAAATTCCAGATGAGGCACAAAAACAGCAGATGCTTCAACGGATATCAAGTGATCCTTCAAGTGGGCTCTCCTCCACCTCAACTTCAACATCACAAATACTCCAGTCCTCAGAGGTGTCACCCCAATTGCACTTGCTTCCTCACAGCTCCCAAGTCTCCAGCTGCCCGTCTGAGTATGGGGTAACACAGATGGTTGAGTCTGCACAGCTGTTTACTCATACTATAGCCTGGGAAATGGAGGTCTGCTCCAGAGCTTATGTCAATCCAGACGAGGAAATGATCTGCACTGATGCCCAGAATCTTTATGAGTCGGATCCAGGACCAGATGAAGAAGGTTCTGAGCATAATGTAGACCCTCGTTCCCAAACTGTAACTCCTGTTGGGGGAGACAATGATGAAGACGATGATGAGACTCAAATACCTGATCGGAGCGACAACTTGACTTTTCGGTCAGGGCAGGAAGAGGTTGGCTCTGAGGACGATGGGTGTGAGAACACACAGGGTGATGATGACGAGGTTGGAGATCCCACTTACTGTCAACCCACAGTCAGCCAGTCGATGAGGTCAGCAGAGGAGGTGGAGGAGGATGCTATTGACGATGAGGTTAGGTTGCACCTTCCTGGACAGAGACGGAGTACTGGAAGCACGTCAACAGCTGCATCCTCAACCACAACTCTGCCTCTGATGACAAGTCGTGGAGGCTCTTCAGGTCGCATGGGCTCTAAGCCTTGCATAGCCTGGGCATTTTTTCAGAGTGACAAGGATGACCCAACTCGTGTTATCAGTAATATTTGTCACCAAAAGCTAATTAGAGGCCAAAAAATCCATAGTTTGAGTACTTCATGCTTGACCGTCACATGGATATGAAGCATAAGTTGCAGTGGGAAGCTCACTGTGCTACAATGCGGCCTAGCGGGCCGGGCCAACCGCAGTCTGCCCCATCTTGTGCATCCGCGGCCTCTTCATCCTCTGTGACTGGGGGGACAGCAGTCACACATGTTTTTGAACACAGACCTGCCACATTTTTACGCCCAACAGCCAGTGTAATTGGCAGGCAATCATTTCATTTGGAAGTGGAAACACCAGCTGGTGTTGAGCGCTGTCCGACATCGAGAGCACCACCTTTGGATCAAGGCAACCTAACTTTTCCGCCTGCATCTTCCTCACAGACCGGCAGTTTTCCGGGGACACCCTACTCAACCCCGTCTAAGCACAAAAGCCAGCCCTCGGTCCCTCAGATGTGGACAAGTAAAAGACCATTTCCTCCTAGCCATGACAAAGCTAAGAGGTTGAATTTCACCATCTGCAAGCTGTTGGCTACAGAAATGCTGCCTTTCCGCCTGGTGGACACAGAGGATTTTTGAGATCTTATGTCCGTCGCAGTGCCCCAGTACCAGATGCCCAGTCGGCACTACTTCTCAAAGAAAGGTGTGCCTGCGCTACACCAGCATGTCGCACAAAGCATCACCACTTCTTTGAGAAACTCTGTGTGTGACAGGGTGCATTTCACCAGAGACACTTTTACAAGTAGGCATGGACAGGGGCGTTACATGTCGCTGACTTGGCACTGGGTAACTATGGTGACAGCAGGACAAGGGGCTGCTGTCCAAGTCTTGCCATCCCCATGAGTTGTGCGTCAATCCTCTTTATCTAAAAGTTCTTCCACTGCTTCTGCCTCCTCAACCTCCTCTCGGTCCTCCACCTGCACCCAAAGCCTGTCTGGTAATGCCACCCGCTTTCTAACGGTGCAGAAGGAATCCTGCACACCTCCTTACTATGCTGGCAGCAGGGCTCAACGGCATCAGGCGGTGTTTACTTTGAAATGTCTGGGAAATGTGAGTCACACAGCTGAAGAGTTGTGGTCAGCTCTGGAGACCCAGTTTCATGAATGGTTGTCTCCACTGGAACTGCAACCAGGGAAGGCCGTGTGCGACAATGCTGCAAACCTGGGTGCGGCCCTTCGCCGGGGCAATGTCACACAAGTGCCTTGTATGGCTCACGTGTTGAACCTGGTTGTCCAGCAATTTTTAGCCCACTATCCGGGACTAGATGGCTTTCTGCAGAGGGCAAGGTCGCTGTGTGCTCACTTCCGCCGTTCGCATCCCGCAGCTCAATGACTTACATCTCTACAGAAGTCGTTGGACCTGCCAGTTCATCGGCTGAAATGCGATGTGCAGACACGGTGGAATTCAACTCTGTTGACAAGCCCTAGTGCAATACGTTCTGCTGTATATCCTGGGCCAACGAGTGGTCTCAGATCAGGGACCTATGCACGTTCTGCACAGTTTTGAAATGGCGACGAAGATGTTTAGTGCTGACGATGCCATTATCAGCATGACTATTCCGGTGATTTACATGCTGGAGCACACATTAAACAGAATTTGGAGTCAGGTGGTGGGAAAAGAGGAGGTGGAGGAAGTAGAGGAGGAGTCGTATGCGGAAGGGATAACATCTCCAAGGTCCAGACGGTCGGCAGCACCAAGGCGGCAGGCATGGGAGGGTGGGGGAGAGGGATTAACCAGGGCGCATGGTAGCAGCCAAACTGTTGAGGAAGTTGCAGGAGCCGAGGAAGAAGTGGAGTACAAACTGGCGATGGGCATGGAAGACTCATCAGGTGAGGGAGAACTTGATCACATTTCTGTTGTGCGATGTTGGGGGGAGAGGGCAGAGGAAGGAAGCATGATTCTTACCTCGCTACCAACACAACAAGGACTTGGTCCTCCTGGATGCGCAAGACACATGAGTGCCTTCTTACTGCACTACCTGCAACATGACCCTCGGATTGTCAGAATTCGAAGTAATCCCGACTACTGGGTTGCCACACTCTTTGTTCCCCGGTACAAAAGTAAATTTCCCGAAATAATTCCTGCCATAGAAAGGGATTCACGGATGCAGGAGTATCAGCAGAGGCTGTTACAGAATCTTACATCTGCTTTTCCACAAAACACCAGTGGTGCACGTAGTGAATCTCACAGTTCTAACTTGCCAACTGTGGGACTGTCGAGTCTTCATCACTCAAACTGTAACAGTAACCCCGTATCTGCTGGTAACAGCAATTTTGTGGAATCGTTTCACCACTTTTTTAGACCATCCTTTGCAAGGCCAAAGGAGACAAGAAGTCTGACACATAGTCAATGCCTAGAGAGGATGGTACAGGAGTATCTCCAAGTGAACATCGAAGCCTTGACTGTGTCACTGGACCCTTGCTCATTTTGGGCTTCTAATCTGGAAAAATGTCCGGAGCTCGCCACTCACGCCTTGGAGATCTTGTCATGCCCTGCAGCCAGCGTTCTCTCTGAACGTGTGTTCAACGCTGCTGGTGGTGTGCTGACAGATAAGTGCACGCAGCTGTCCACTGAGAATGTAGACAGACTCACGTTCATAAAGATGAACAAATCATGAATCCGCAAGGACTTTTCTACCCCTGCGTCATCCTGGGGAGACTAAAAGCTTGAGGATTTGGTAAAATCACCTCACCAACCGTTTTAAGTAACTCTGGGGCAATTGATGCCACTTAAGTGGTGTCAGTGCCACAATTTTTGGAAAAAAGGCAGACTCTTTTTGGAGTCCCTTTGCTGTGTTTTACGTGACGTTGGCATCGTCATTTCAAGTTGGGTTAGGTCGCTCCCCCCCCTTTTAACCGTAAGAAACTACATACACTATGGCTTGGGGTAACACAGATGGTTGAGTCTGAAGAGCTGTTTACTCAGAGGTCTGCTCCAAAGCTTCAGTGTGTGCTAGTCAGCATAGTAGCCCAGCTCTGAAGCAAGCTACACCGCCTGTGTATCTAATAAGAATTTTTAACTGAATCTAGCCTAGGCAGACTGTGGGGACCCCCAACCAAACCCAGACGCTCAGCCCCCCTACTGCCCCCTTTCCTTGACAATACAATAATGTAACTATAACAACTGGGTGGGTGAGAATCGGTCACAGCTTTATTAACTCTTTATACTCATTCCATTAGAAAGGCATTTTATTTCTAAAATAATTCAGCTTGTTGCAGCATGCCCTGTGTCTCCACACTGGCAAGTTGGCCAACAAGTGTAACTCTCCAACATGTCCTTTCTATTTCCAGGCAACGGAGGATCCTGCGTACTCATATGCAGGACTCTGACCCCCATCCATCACTCTTAACGCTTGTTCCACTCTGTCCTGGTTTCCTGACAGGAATATGTCCAGTCCAATATCCATTAAGTGAACACCGTCGGGCCGTATGAGGCCTGCTTTATCTCCTTATAGTTGTCGGTGTCGTATCACTACATCGCCTCTGTCTCTTCTAAATTTTGCCATCCGAATATTTATTACCCGCCTTGTCGGTTCGATGGCCGTGATGTCTCGTGCACCTTGCCATACCGCTATCGGCACAATCTCTGACCATACAATAGTTAGCTTTGTGAAAAATTCTCTGAAGCGCTCAGTGTCTAGTTTCATTATTGCCATTTTTTATGCGCTCTTGTGATGACCTATGTAGTTTCCCCTGACCTGTATAACTAAGATGACCGGACCTCTTGCCTCTCTCCCTACCTTGATTACCTCCATTAGTACCTGTGGCCATGCGGAATGAGTGTGTCCCGTAATCTTTGGGGTGGTTCCCTACCAATGTTAGGCATTTATTAAATATAGCTTGGAACTGGTATCTTGATAATAGCGTTCCATCAATGTGTGATAGGAAGAAATTACTTTGTGATCTGATGGTTATACATGTTTTTACTATTGTTACCCAACTCAGTGTACCGTTTGTGGGTTGTAGAAGTGCCCAAGTGCCCCTGCCCGCTGGAACCGTTTTCGATTAGCGTATGCGTAGACGTATTGCATTATTGGCTATGACTACGTCCTGGTGTAATAAGCCTCCACTGGTGGTAATTTTGGATTGAGGGACTAATTAGCTTATGCATAGCGCTCCGAAGAAGGCGATCGCAAATGCAGTAGACAGTAGTGTTGCTTCAAATTGTGAGTGTCATGTTAATGGTGTTAGGGATATGATGTGAGAAATCAGTTTTACTGACACGGCTGACTTGGCTGACCCCTTTTCCACCCTTTAATGGATTGTCTGATGATGAATCTCTTTGTCACATCTCCCCAATTCAGTAGTTGGAAGTGAAATGCTACTCCGGTCAGACACCGCTGCGCTGACGCCCCTGATATGCTCCTCATCATTAGCTGGTCGAGAAATTCTATGGTGACTTGTAATCTGGCTTGTTCACCTTGGTCAACCCATCTGCCTGCTACTAGTCGTGTCCACTCTTCCCATGCCTTACCGTATGCTTGCCACGTCGACGGGGCAACTGACGCTCTGATTAATGGCATCAACTATTCGCCACTAGATCCCATAGGGAGGGTGGGCAACTGTTGCCCGATGGGTGGGCGTTGAGGAGGAGCTCTGTGAAAATCTGCCAATTGAATTGTGATAAAGCGTTAGCAGCAGCGTTAGACCTCTCAGCATCGTGGCTAGCGCGGACCCATACATTGTGTTTTATGCACAGGAATGCTAGCCAGCGTAGTAGGCCTAGCACTGGGAGAGACGATGATGCCATCTTATTAATGCAGTGTGCTAGGCTGATGTTTTTTGTTATGAAGCATTTATTTTTGTTAGCCAGGCATGCGCCCCATATTTCTATTGCTACCACTAATGGGAAGAGTTCCAGGAGTATCTGTTATTTTGTCAGCACTTGTTCTGCCCAATAAAGAGGCCATAAGCTTGGGCACCATTGGTTATTTAGTATCGCTGCATATCCATACAGATGGGCTACTCCAATGAGTAACAAACACTGCTACAGGCCCAAAAGGTTTTACTTGGCTAGATGCAGTAAAAAATTGTTATTAAATACAAAGGTGGTGTAGCTTGGTACAGATGGGCTGCTACAATGAGTAACAGACACTGCTACAGGCCCAAAAGTATTTACTGGGCTACATGCAGTAAAAAATTGTTATTAAATACAAAGGTGGTGTAGCTTGGTACAGATGGGCTACTCCACTGACTACCAGACACTGCTACTATGCCCAAAAGGTTTTACTTGGCTAGATGCAGTAAAAAATAGTTATTAAATACAAAGGTGGTGTAGCTTGGTAAAGATGGGCTACTACAATGAGTAATAGACACTGCTACAGGCCCAAAAGTATTTATAGGGCTAGATGCAGTAAAAACTTGTTATTAAATAAAAAAGGTGGTGTAGCTTGGTACAGATGGGCTACTCCACTGAATACCAGACACTGCTACTATGCCCAAAAGGTTTTATTTGGCTAGATGCAGTAAAAAATTGTTATTAAAGACAAAGGTGGTGTAGCTTGGTACAGATGGGCTACTACAATGCGTAACAAACACTGCTACTGGCCCAAAAGTATTTACTGGGCTAGATACAGTAAAAAATCGTTATTAAATACAAAGGTGGTGTAAATTGGTACAGATGGGCTACTCCATTGACTACCAGATACTGCTACTATGCCCAAAAGGTTTTACTTGGCTAGATGCAGTAAAAAATGGTTATTAAATCCAAAGGTGGTGTAGCTTGGTACAGATGGGCTACTACAATGCGTAACAGACACTGTTACAGGCCAAAAAGGATTTACTGGGCTAGATGCAGTAAAAAATTGCTATTAAATACAAAGGTGGTGTAGCTTGGTACAGATGGGCTACTCCAATGAGTAACAGACCCTGCTACTATGCCCAAAAGGTTTTACTTGGCTAGGTGCAGTAAAAAATTGGTATTAGATACACAGGTGGTGTAGCTTGCAGCACAGATAGGCAACTCCAGTGAATAACACACACTGCTAGAGGCCGAAAAGGATTGGCTTAGCTAGATTTAGCCAAATGCTGTGAAAAACACTTGCACAGCACTGGCACAAACCTGCCTGGCAAAAAGTGCAAGGAACTGCTGTAACCTAGTTACCCAGTGCCAAGTCAATGACATGTAACGCCCCTGTCCATGCCTACTCGTCCAAGTGTCTGTGGTGAAATGCACCCTGTCACACACAGAGTTTCTCAAGGAAGCGGTGATGTTGTGTGCAACATGCTGGTGTAGCGCAGGCACAGCTTTCTTTGAGAAGTAGTGGCGACTGGGCATCTGGTACTGGGGCACTGCGACGGACATAAGGTCTTGAAAATCCTCTGTGTCCACCAGGCGGAAAAGCAGCATTTCTGTAGCCAGCAGCTTGCAAATGGTGAAATTCAACCTCTTAGCTTTGTCATGGCTAGGAGGAAATGGTCTTTTACTCGTCCACATCTGAGGGACCGAGAGCTGGCTGTTGTGCTTAGATGGGGTTGAGTAGGGTATCCCCAGCAAACTGCCGGTCTGTGAGGAAGATGCAGGCAGACATGTTATGTTGCCTTGATCCAAAGGTGGTGCTCTCGATGTCGGAGAGCGCTCAACACCAGCAGGTGTTTCCACTTCCAAATGAACTGACGACCTGCCAATCACACTGGCTGTTGCGGGTAAAGAGGTGGCAGGTCTGCATCCAAAAACATGTGTGACTGCTGTCCCCCCAGTCACAGAGGATGAAGAGGCCATGGATGCACAAGATGGGGCAGACGGTAGTTGGCCCGGCCCGCTAGGCCGCATTGTAGCACAGTGAGCTTCCTACTGCAACTTATGCTTCATATCCATGTGACGGTTCATGCATGAAGTACTCAAGCTATGGATTTTTTGGCCTCTACTTAGCTTTTGGTGACAAATTTTACAGATAACATGAGTTGGGTCATCTTTTGCGATCTCAAAAAGTGCCCAGGCTATTCAAGGCTTAGAGCCCATGCGACCTGAAGAGTCATCACGACTTGTGGTCAGAGGCAGAGTTGTGGTTGAGCATGCAGTTGTTGACATGCTTCCAGTACTTTGTCTCTGTCCAGAAATGCGCAACCTAACCTCGTCGTTACTAGCATCCTCCTCCACCTCCTCTGTTGACCTCATCTACTGGCTGACTGTGGGTTGACAATAAGTGGGATCTTCAACCTCGTCATCATCACCCTGTGTGTTCTCACACCCGTCGTCCTCAGAGCCAACCTCTTCCTGCCCTGACCGAAAAGTCAAGTTGTCACTCCAATCAGGCATCTGAGTCTCATCATCGTCTTCCTCATTGTCTCCACCAACAGGAGTTACAGTTTGGGAACGAGGGTCTACATTATGCTCAGAACCTTCTTCATCTGCGTCTGGATCCGACTCATAAACATTCTGGGCATCAGTGCAGATCATTTCCTCGTCTGGATTCACAGAAGCTCTGGAGCAGACCTCTGATTCCCAGGCTGTAGTATGAGTAAACAGCTGTGCAGACTCAACCATCTGTGTTACCCCATACTCAGACGGGCAGCTGGAGACTTGGGAGTTGTGAGGAAGCAAGTGTGATTGGGGTGACACCTCTGAGGACTAGAGTATTTGTGATGCTGAAGTTGAGGTGGAGGAGAGCTCACTTGAAGTAGCACTTGATATCCGTTGAAGCACCTGCTATTTTTGTGCCTCATCTGGAATTTGTAGCGATGGGCGTGTCCGTAAGAAAGGGATCTTATCACATTGTCCGCTAAAAGAAGTAGACATCTTAGTTTGGCTGGAAAATGGTCTTTCTTCTGCCGATGTTACTGTTGCTTTACCACCTACCCCATGGACACAATCCTTTTTTTCCCTTTCCCACACGCCTATTCCCCTTTCCACCAGCAGCAGGCCTTTTTCCACTCATTTTGGTGGTTAACTAATTGGCAACTCTGTAGTTGTTTGCACAAAAAATGATGGATGGAAACCGAGCAGAGCAGAGTGGCCAAACTGTGGTACTAGACCAAAAGGATTGGCTGGGTTATATGCAGCAAAACTATTTTATTAGATACACAGGCGGTGTAGCTTGCTTCACAGCTGGGCTACTCCAATGACTACGAGACACTGCTGCTTGGCCCAAAAGTATTTCCGGAGTTAGATGCAGTAAAAAATTAGAATTAGATACACAGGCGGTGTAGCTTCCTTCACAGGTGGGCTACTCCGCTGAATAACAGACACTGCTACTAGACCCAAAAGAATTTCCTGGTTTCCTGGGATAGATGCAGTAAAAAATTAGAATTAGATACACAGGCAGTGTAGCTTCCTTCACAGGTGGGCTACTCCGCTGACTACGAGATACTGCTACTAGGCCCAAAAAGATTTCCTGGGTTAGATGCAGTAAAAAATTAGAATTAGATACACAGGCGGTGTAGCTTCCTTCACAGGTGGGCTACTCCGCTGACTACCAGACACTGCTACTAAGCTCAAAAGGATTTCCTGTGTTAGATGCAGTAAAAAATTGTTATTAGATACACAGGTGGTGTAGCTTGCTTCGGATGGGCTACTCCACTGACTACCAGACACTGCTACTAGGCCCAAAAATCTTTCCTGGGTTAGATGCAGTAGAAAATTAGAATTAGATACACAGGCGGTGTAGCTTCCTTCACAGGTGGGCTACTCCGCTGAATAACAGACACTGCTACTAGGCCCAAAAGGATTTCCTGGGTTAGATGCAGTAAAAAATTAGAATTAGATAAACAGGCGATGTAGCTTCCTTCACAGGTGGGCTACTCCGCTGACTACGAGACACTGCTACTAGGCCCAAAAGTATTTCCTGGGTTAGATGCAGTAAAAAATTGTTATTAGATACACAGGTGGTGTAGCTTGCTTCGGATGGGCTACTCCACTGACTACAAGACACTGCTACTAGGCCCAAAAGGATTTCCTGGGTTAGATGCAGTAAAAAAATAGAATTAGATACACAGGTGGTGTAGCTTCCTTCATAGGTGGGCTACTCCGCTGACTACCAGACACTGCTACTAAACCCAAAAATTTCCTGTTTTAGATGCAGTAAAAAATTAGAATTAGATACACAGGCGGTGTAGCTTCCTTCACAGGTGGGCTACTCCACTGACTATGAGACACTGCTACTAGGCCCAAAAAGATTTCCTGGGTTAGATGCAGTAAAAAATTAGAATTAGATACACAGGCGGTGTAGCTTCCTTCACAGGTGGGCTACTCCGCGGACTACCAGACACTGCTACTAGGCCCAAAAAGATTTCATGGGTTAGATGCAGTAAAAAATTAGAACTAGATACACAGGCGGTGTAGCTTCCTTCACAGGTGGGCTACTCCGCTGACTACGAGACACTGCTACAGGCCCAAAAGGATTGGCTGGCTTAGATGCAGTAAAAAATTGGTATTAGATACACAGGTGGTGTAGCTTGCAACACAGATAGGCTACTCCAATGACTAACAGACACTGCTACAGGCCCAAAAGGATTGGCTGAGCTACATTTCACCAAATGCTGTTAAAAACACTTGCACAGCACTGGCACAGACCTGCCTGGCAAAAAGTGCTATGAACTGCTGTAACCTAGCCCTCAAAAGGGCTGCAATTAGAACTATTCCCTACTCCCTAAACCTATCTCTCTATGTAACTGGAAATTCGCTCACAATTCACACAGTTATACTGTATAGCGCCCACAGCAGCAGCGGTGCCGTCTAACACTCAGCTGCAGCAGTGAGAAAATGGTGGCGACGGGGAAAATGGCTGGGTCTTATAGGGCAAGGACATGTGACATACACAGCCAATGACACATGCCCTTGCTTGTGTGAAAAAAAAGCACTTCGCTGCGTGTGTGTGCTGCTGATAGGCTGACAGACTGCACCGCCCCACTGTAAATGCGGGAAAGAAAAAAAAATGGAGATCGGCATTATTTCTGCAGAGATCCATCCCCTGCCCCTTCCCCCGCCCACTCTACACTGAAGCTGTCTATTAACATTGATTAACAGTATTACTGTGAAAAAATCCAGTTACGCTTTTGGTGCATGAACAGTTATCGAACATAACCTCGAACAGCCGAATTTGTTGCACATCGTTCGAGTTCGTCGAACGAATCGAACACTGCCCAAAACAGCTTGAATTTGAGATTGGCGAACAGTTCGAGTCGAACACCGCTCATCTCTAATCAAACTGTGTGTGTTGGGGGCTATCAGGTAGGGGATGTGGGGACATTATACTGTGTGGGATAAGCTATTGATCAATGCACATCTATACTTTACATGTATAAATATACTTAAGTAAACTAACAGGAGCAGTATGATTATAAACTTCAAAGAACATAGCAGATTAGCTGCTACAGGTAAGAATACATGTTACAATATACCCTATCTATACACTTATTAACAGTAGCTGCTACTCAACATACTTAATTCTACTTATTACTAAGTGATATAAATATAAAATATGAAGCTAAATTAAGTTCGACCCTCCATAACAGTCAAAGTCTGTTATGTGGCCTTTTGTGAAAATTAATTGCTCATCCCTGGTCTTGAGAATATTTACTTTTAAACCACTTTCACCTACTGATTTTAGCTTTTACAAATATTGATAAAAAATACTTGCCAAATAACTCTGTACTGTGAAAGTTTTATGCGGTGCCTAAGAAATGTCTTGATTTACTTACTTTCCAATATGTGAATGCTGCAAACTTTTAATTATTCATAAGGATAGTTCGATATTTATATACACAATAGAACAGAAAAGCAAGAATGCATGCATATAGTGAGCGCGGCACATCCAAATTAACCACAGGGGGCTGTGGCCGGGCAATCGCCGCCGGGTGTCAGCTGATTCTGACAGCTGACACAGGGCACTCAGTGCCAAGAGCGGCACCCGCACCGCTTCCAACACTTTCCCCCGCTAAATACTGCAATCGATATCGATCTCAGGATTTAGCGACCGGGCAGAGGAAGGAAGCCCCTCTGGCCTTGGATCGGTGCCCCCGCAATGTCATCACGGGGTCCCAATCATTGCCATGGTGACCCAATGTTGTCATGACATCCGGGTCACCATAGCTAGCAAAGTTGCTACACCATGCTCAGAGCATGATGCAGCAAATTTGTTTGTCAGAGCAGCACTGATAGTTAATAATAAGGCATAGGAATGCTCATGCATTGCTATACTTTATTAGCGGTCAGGCTGAAAAAAGTGAAAGTCCCATAAAGAGGCAAAGTAAAAAAGTGAAAAAAAAAAGTAAAAATATATATAAAAAAATAAATCACAAAATAATAACAAAAAATATACAGTGGAGACCAAAAGTTTTGCATTATTTTTAAAAGTGTGATTATTTCTGTCTGGTTGTTGTGATGCCATTTTCCTCATGATGAATTGAAAGTGCATGAAGTTGTGATCATGCAAGACCTTAATTTTAACCAAAATGCTTTTGAATATAGGTATGATCATTTAATTAAAGAAAAGTGACTGCCAAAAGTTTTGCATATACTATCTATTAATCACAACATAGAGAGTAATTCATTGTTTACAATGTCATAACTTTTTTTTTTGTAGAATAACCTCTTGCTTTAATTATTGCACTACACCGATGGGGCATAGAAGCCACTTGGGTATTCAAGACATCTTGAGGGATATTGCTCCATTCCATTTGCAAATCTGCTAATAATTCATCTTTATTGCTATGGGTACGGGCCCCAACTTGTCACCCTAACTCATCCCAAAGGTGCTCTACAGGGTTTAAATCAGGTGATTGGCTTGGCCATCGCAACAGGTGAACATTTTTCTTTCCTAACCAATTTTTGACTAAATTGGATGTTGTCAGGGATTATGCGCATGCACGATCACAATTACTCTCTACGTAGCTATCGGCAAGCGAGCAGTGAGCATATGGCGTATACACCTCTGAATTCCAGCGTATGGAATTTGTGTATATGCCCCCGTACGATCACTGCCAGCTTCGCGATAACCTAATAAGATAATTTGCTGCCACCACCAATCAGTTTCGTTTTTTAAAAGATATATAATCCACTACAGGCCTGATTGGATGCCTGATTTCAGGTAGCATATCTGGCTTCGGGGGAGGAACAGAAGAAGCAGAACTATTACATTTTATAGTTAATCCAAAAGGGAGGCAGTGTTTCTGAAAAAATATACAAAAGATTTTACAAAGGGGGACAAGACAATACAGCATATACAGTTACACAAAATAAAAAGGGATTAATAGAAGAACTTACTAGACCGATCGCAGAGACGATTCAAGTTTAGCTGGAGGGAAGCGCTCCAATGGACCAATATGGAATGGTACCCCTGCTTACACAAATATGTATCTCCCGGCATGAGTATAGACCCATATTCGGCTTGATCTTTTATGCTGAAGGGGGGCCCTGCCCACACACTCCCCTTTGATAACATCACATAGGCTGGTCTCAGCCCTTCATGGTTTTATTGAATTTCTAGTCTCTGCGACTATTCCTTGCTGGTTGATTGCAGAAGGTAGCAAGGGATGCCATGTTTTCTATTGCAATTTTACTTCTCCTTAGAGACCAAACATGACATAACTGCTGTTGATTATGTTTGCCCTCTTGCGTTACAGCTCACCGGCGGGGCGCACAGGTATAGAAAAATATGCATCTGTTCCACAGTTAATTCCACCGCTAAAAATATGTGTCCCATCACAATCGGAATTATAGAACCTCTGATATTCCATATTTTATTTCAGTGCCTACGAGTCTGGAGAATGCTGCTGGGAATGTCCTTGCTATTGTGAGGAGTGTGACAGATTTCCTTTGAAGCGGTTTTCTATTTACTCAAGTGTCTATTCATTATCCATGTCTCTCCGTTTGGTATGGTAACTAGCCTGGAAAATTGAGTTTGCCACCTCGTGTGTGTACGGCCATTTGCATAGAGACAGCTCCTTAGATTGTAAGATCTTTCTCCTTTGACAAATAGTAGAGAGGAGGGGGAAGAGGGGTATGGAGAGAGAGAGAGATTTTTTAATATTTTCTATGACATCTCCCCCTTTTTGAGGTAGCATAGAGGCTGATTTACAAATCGCCCCTTAAGCCTACATTATGGCCCACCCTCCCTGGATCCCATAATACCCTCTCCTTCAGGAGTTCGGAGATGGGCTTCTCCATGGGGCTACTTAGTGTCACAGGACAGGTGTTGGACTTTGGCACTGGGGCCCCAACCTCACAGGTGACAGTGGCTAGATAGGCTGTCTCCCTGGGGGATGACCACGTTTTCCTGTTAGTCCGAAAAGCTATGGACCACCCCCACCACCCTGACCAACTGGAGACCCAGCTTTCTGATCACCCTGACCGGTTCAGTGTACATTTCTCCCACCGCCCTGACAGGCTATGGGTACCTTCTACCCATACTCCTGACAGACAGTGGGACACACATTTCCCTTACCTTGCCCGGTTGTGAGGCCCACCTTTTCTGTCCTCATTGTCACCGTGGGAGCCGCGCTCACAATGGGGCAGCCACCATCGACCACGTCACAATCTGACGTGGCACTGGTCAGCCGCACATGACCACGTTCCTTATGATCCCCGTGTTTCTCCCCATCCTTTTCCATTACCTCTGGAGCCGTGCTAGTCATGGGGCAGCTACCACCGACCGTGTCACCATTTAGCGTGACACTGGTCCGCGGCACACGACGACCTGCTTCCTGGTGTCTGTGCCTGCTCCCATCACCCATAGCACTTATACTGGCTCATTTTAGGGGATCCTCAGCAGCATCACCCCACGGTGTGAGGTGGCTGAGTTTCCCTTTATCACAACTCACATTTTTATTATGCATCACATTGACATTGACAGTTGCATCACATGACATATCAGATCTAGGAGGGTTGTCAGGAATGTATCAGGCAAACAACCGTCCCAGATCAGCTCCCAATAGCATTAGTGGGGAGACTCTCTGACACTCCCACTTCCCTTAACCCCCTCCCCGCACACCAGTCCAGGAAAACTCAGGCCATCGGTATGGGAAGGCAAACACCCCCAAACCCAGTGACAGTCAGGGTCTTCCCAGGAATGAGTTCTTCCGGTAACATGAACTTAGGGCGGATGAGGGTCCCTTCTGCTCCAGTGTCCTTAAGCCTGACAGTAATGGTGTTGCCCACCGTAACCGGTTGTAAGTTTTCCCAGGCCCTGTCAACCGCCCCACCCACAAAAAGAATGGCTGCAATAGGCCCTGGAGCCTCAGGTGTGGGCTTCATCTTCTGCCTCTCCAGGCAGACAAGGCTGATGTGACCCGTTTGGTCACAAATATAACACCTACGGTAGTCAAATGCAGACCGGTGCTGGAAGATGGGGCAGGACCCCCTGAGGACCAGTTGGTTGGAACACTGGGGGTGGTTGTCGGCTTATATCCTTTCCAGCTGGCGATGGCTGACTTCCGCAGCTCCGGTGTGTGGCTGGCATTATACGCATCTGAAATCTGGGCTGTTTTGGGGGCTTGCTTTGGCAACCAGTCCAGCACAAACTGTGGCACTTCTACAGGGTAAAGATTAAGAAACTGGTCCTTCACCATCAGATCCTTCAGGTTCTTGAAGGTGGTGACTGACAATCCTTGGACCCACTGATCAAAGTTGGTCCTGAGCCCATCCACCACATCACTGTAGCTGTCATGTGGTCCACGCTGGAGGGCTCTGAACATTTTACGGTAAACCTCCGGAGTAAGCTGATACTTTTTTATTAGGGCCTGCTTGATTGCCTTGTAATCTCCATCCTTGTCTCGAGGGAGAAAAGCAAACACCTCCAGAGCTTTTCCTCAGAGCCCTGGAGTTAAATATCTGGCCCACTGGTCCTCAGGCAGCTGGTACTATCTGCAGGCTTTTTCAAATCCCCTCAGAAATATGTCCAAATCCCCATCCTTTTCCATTACATGAAAATGCTCAGGACGGGGTTTAAAGCTGTTGGCGCTGTTGGACTCATGGGTCTGTGGGGGAGATGGCTCCTTCTGAATCCCGTATAGCTCCAGTTGGTATAGACGCTCGTCTTGCCGCTCTCGCTCAGCTCTCTCAGCCTGGGCCTGTTGCTCAGTAGCCTCTCGGTCAGCCTGGATGTGTCGCTCATCTCTCTCAACCTCTTGGAATTTCATGATCAGCTGCAGTCGTCCTTCACGATCGTCTGCGGTGGACTGCTCCAAGGCCATCTGCAGATGGGGGTCCACATTACTGCGGGTATGGCTGGAAATCACAGGTGGAACCCCTGCAGCAGCACCATCCGGGCCTTGGCTGGATGCCCCATCATCAGGGCTCTGCTGTCGGACTGGCTCTGCGTCACCTTGCAACAGTTCAGCAATAGTGTTGAGCCACCCCCGTAGTGTTCGAGTTCAGTTCGGTTCATCGAACACCCGTATGTTCGCCGAACTGTTCATCCAACACCCTCGAACACAGTTAAAACCAATGGCAGGCAAACAAAAACACATAGAAACACATAGAAAACACCGTCAAAGGTGTCCAAAAGCTGACAAACTGCTCAGAAGACACAACTAAGACACAACTAACACATGGAAAAGTGACAAGTACATATAGTCATGCGAAAAGAAAAGAGGTGGAGGAGTAAAAGGAGGGAGAGACACAGATATAGGCATGTCATGCCCTTCTAAAACCAAAAAAGTGCAAAGCCGACACGGCAAGTCCGTTCCTGCCGTGCGACCTCCGTGTCACTGGCTTTGTGCCAGAGCCGCGGTGGACCCTGACGGCCAGCCCCCCTCTCCCAATACTGGTGCCTGTCCACTGGTGGGTCGAGCGAGCCACCCTGTGGTGGAGGCAGGTCTACACTTTTTAATTTAAATTGTCTCTCTAATTTGAATGAGTACACTTTAAATCATTTTACAAGGATCTATTGGAGGGCAAGTCTCATGCCAGCAGCCACATAATTCCAGCTCCAGTAGCGTCCACTAAAGCTGCTGCAGTTAAAAAGCTTTTATAAGGATCGAGCTTGGCGGTCTACCGCATGGCATCCTACCGCCAGTCCCAGCCCCTGTGCCTTGGGGTGCCTCCCCGATGCTCTTCACTGAGTGTCCCGGGGGCCCGAACCATTTCCTTTGAAAAAATTAAGTGTCCAAACTACAGGTGGTGTAGCTTGCTTAACAGCTGGGATAATCCGCTGACTAGCAGACACTGCTACTAGGCACAAAGTATTTCCTGGGCTAGATGCAGTTAAAAATGTGTAATTAGTTACTCTCGTTGGATGCTGAGAAAGCATTCCAAAGAGTCTCCTGGCACGCCATATACTATTCTCTTAAAAAGCTTGGGGTAGGGGTCTAGGGGACCCTTTTATAGGCAAAATCACTGCCCTGTATCGCAACACGTCACCTAGGCTGAAGATAAATGGAACATTTTCATCACCTTTCATAATCACCAATGGGACAAGGCAGGGATGTCCTCTGTCCCCTCTCTTATACATCCTAGTGACGGAGCACCTGCTCTCATCAATTCGCCATAACCCCAATATTAGGTGGATTGAGGTGGGAGGCACCGAGTACAAGTGCTCTGCATTTGCTGATGATGTCCTAGTATATACCACTCAATCACATATATCCATCCCTGCTCTTATGGCTGAAATAGATCACTTTGTTACATGGTCAAATTTTAAAATCAAGGCAGCGAAGTCTGAGGCCCTCGATGCCTCCCTCCCCAAAATCCATACAGGATTCCATCCAGTCCAACTTTCCCGTTGCCTGGCCCTCACAGGGTATCAAATACTTAGGAATTCGTATTCATAGAGTCCTCTCCTGTCTATGTTATCCTAAATATTGGGACCTTTATTGAACAACTCCATACAGACCACGGTTGGCAAGTTAGAACTGTAAGATTCACTACGTGAACCACTGGTGTTTTGTGGAAAAGCACATGTACACTGTGTTCCAAATTATTATGCAAAAAGTGTTTAGGAGTGATAAGGTATGAATTTTTTTGTTTGTCAGTTAAACTCATTGATGGTGATGTGTGTCAGGGCTCTTTATATCACTGTAAGCAATTGCAGACACCTGTGCTAATTAGTTTGGCAGGTGTGTCCAATGAAAGGCAAGACTACTTAAGAAGGCTGTCCACCATTATTAAGCAGCCTACATTTTCTGCCAAAATGGGAAAGAAAAAGGATGCGTCGGCTGCTGAGAAGCAACAAATTGTGGAGTGTTTAGGTCAAGGCATGACTACAATCAACATTGCCAAGATACTTCATCCTGATCATAGCACAATCAAGAAGTATGTAGCTGATTCACAGTACACACGTGTGCGTGCTGATAAGGGAAAATTGAGGACTCTTTCCTACAGGCAATTACGTCAGGTTAAAAGAGCAGCGGCAAAAAAGCCTTGTCATAGCAGCAGACAAGTTTTTGAAGCTGCTGGTGCCTCCAACGTCCCCCGAACAACAAGATGCAGGGTCCTTCAGAGGTTTGCAGCTGTGCGTAAGCCATCCTGTCGACCTCCTCTATCCACTGTACACAAGCAGAAATGGCTCCAGTAGGCCAAACAATACATGAAGACTGACTTCAAAACTGTTTTGTTCACCGATGAGTGCCGTGCAACGCTCGATGGTCCTGATGGATGGAGTGGAGGTTGGCTGGTTGATGGACACCCCATGCAAACACGGCTACAGCGCCAACAAGGAGGAGGTGGAATAATGTTTTGGGCTGGAATCATGGTGAGAGAGATTGTCGGCCCCTTTAGGATCCCTGAAGGGGTAAAGATGAACTCCATAATGTATGTGGAGTTTCTCAAACAGCACTTCCTGCCATGGTTCAAGAAGAAGAACCGTGTATTCCGCAGCAAGATCATTTTTATGCATGATAATGCACCGTCTCATGCTGCACATAACACATCTGCATCTCTGGCTGATATGGGCATAAAAGGGGACAAACTTATGGTGTGACCCCCATGCTCCACTGACCTCAACCCCATTCAGAACCTCTGGAGCATCATCAAAAGGAGTGTCTATGATGGCGGGAGGCAGTTCACATCTAAGCAACTGCTCTGGGAGGGTGTTCTGTCCTCATGCAAAACAATTGAAGCAGAAACCATCCAAAACCTGACAAATTCAATGGACGAGAGAGTTCAGAAGCTCCTTTCGAACAAGGGGTCCTATGTGCAAATGTAACATCACCTAGAATAAAGTTTTGAGTTGAAAACTGTTTGATTTCAGTTTCTAATAACCTGCTAATGCTTATAATTTCAAAAATGACCATTTTTTGGGTCTTTATTAAAATGAAAAAGTTGCTCGAAGAGTGTGGGGGATCTAAGAGTGTGGCAACCCAGTATTCAGGATTATTTCAAATTCTGACAATCTGAGGGTCATGTTGCAGGTAGTGCAGCAAGAAGGCACTCATGTGTCTTGCGCATCTAGGAGCCCCAAAATTATTTTCCGGGCTAGATGCAGCTAAATATTATTATTAATTTGAAAGCTGGTGGAGCTTAGCATAGATGGCCTAATAGAATCAGTAATGCAAACTGCTACAAGACCCAAATTATTTTCCAGCCAAGATAAAGATAAACATGATTAGTCATTTTAAATCTGGTGGAGTTTAGTATAGATGGCCTAATAGAATCAGTACTGCACACTGCTACAAGGCCCAAATGATTTTCCAGCCAAGATACAGATAAACATGATTAGTAATTTGAAAGCTTAAAACGGTTGGTGAGGTGATTTTAACAAATCATCAAGCTTTTACTCTCCCCAAGATGACACAGGGGTAGAAAAGTCGTTTCGGATCCATTATTTGTTGATCTTTATGAACGTGAGTTTGTCTACATTATCAGTGGAGAGCCACGTGCGCTTATCTGTCAGCACACCACCAGCAGCGCTGAACACACGTTCAGACAGAACGCTGGCTGCGGGGCATGACAAGATCTCCAAGGCGTAAGTGGCGAGCTCCGGCCATTTATCCAGATTGGAATCCCAAAACGAGCAAGGGTCAAGTGACACAGTCATGCCTTCAATGTTTACTTGGAGATACTCCTGTACCATCGTCTCTAGGCGTTGACTATGTGACAGACTTCTTGTCTCCTGTGGCCTTGCAAAGGATGGGCTAAAAAAGTGGTGAAATGATTCAGCAAAATTGATGTTACCAGCAGATACTGTGTTTATGTTACGTTTTGAGTGCTGAACACTCGACGGTCCCACGGTTGGCAAGTTGGAACTGTGAAATTCAGTACGTGCACCACTAGTGTTTTGGGGAAAAGCACATGTAAGATTCTGCAACAGTCTCTGCTGATACTCCTGCATGCGTGCATCTCTTTCTATGGCAGGAATAATTTCTGCAAATTTACTTTTGTATCCGGGATCTAACAGTGTGGCAACCCAGTAGTCAGGATTATTTCTAATTCTCACAATTCGAGGGTCATGTTGCAGGTAGTGCAGCAAGAAGGCACTCATGTGTCTTGCGCATCCAGGAGCACCAAGTTGCAGTTGCGTTGGTGGCGAGGTAACAATCATGCTTCCTTCCTCTGCCCTCTCCCCCAAACCTTGCACAACAGAAATGTGATCAAGGTCTCCCTAATCTGATGAGTCTTCCATCAGTTCGTCCTCCACTTCTTCCTGGGCTCCTGCACCTTCCTCACAAGTTTGGCTGCTACCATGCACCCTGAGAAAACAATCTCCCCCACCCTCACATCCTGCCGCCTTGGTGCTGCCGACAGTCTGGACCTTGCAGATGTTAGCCCTTCCGCATACAACTCCTCCTCCTCTACTTCCTCCACCTCCTCTTGTGCCACCACCTGACTCCGAATTATGTTTAACATGTGCTCCAGCATGTAAATCACTGGAATAGTCAAGCTGATAATGGCATCGTCAGCAGTAAACATCTTCGTCGCCATTTCAAAGCTGTGCAGAAGGGTGCATAGGTCCCTGATCTGAGACCACTCCTCCAGCGTGATTTGCCCCACCTCTGGATCTCGTTGGCCCAGGCTATACGTCACAAAGTATTGCACCAGGGCTTGTCGGTGCTGTCACAGTCACGGCAACATGTGCAGAGTTGAATTCCACCGGGTAGGCACATCGCATTTTAGCCGGTGAAGTGGCAGGTCCAACGACTTCTGTAGACATGTAAGTCGCTGAGCTGCGGGATTCGAATGGCGGAAGTGAGCACACAGCGACCGTGCCCTCTGCAGAAGGCCATCTAGTCTGGGATAGTGGGCTAAAAATTGCTGGACAACCAGGTTCAACACGTGAGCCATGCAAGGCACGTGTGTGACATTGCCCCGGCCAAGGGCCGCACACAGGTTTGCAGCATTGTCGCACACGTCTTTCCCTGGTTTCAGGTCCAGTGGAGACAACCATTCATGAAACTGGTTCTCCAGAGCTGACCACAACTCCTCAGCTGTGTGACTCACATTTCCCAGACATTTCAAAGTAAAAACCGCCTGATGACGTTGAGCCCTGCTGCCAGCATAGTAAGGAGGTGTGCAGGATCCCTTCTGTGCAGTTAGAAAGCTTGAGGCATGACCAGACAGGCTTTGGGTGCAGGTGGAGGACCGAGAGGAGGTTGAGGAGGCAGAAGCATTGGAGGAACTTCGAGATAAAGAGGATTGACGCACAACTCGTGGGGACGGCAAGACTTGGACAGCAGCCCATGTCCTGCTGTCACCATAGTTACCCAGTGCCCAGTCAGCGACATGTAACGCCCCTGTCCATGCCTACTTGTCCAAGTGTCTGTGGTGAAATGCACCCTGTCACACACAGAGTTTCTCAAAGAAGTGGTGATGTTGTGTGCGACATGCTGGTGGAGCGCAGGCACACCTTTGTTTGAGAAGTAGCGCCGACTGGGAATCTGGTACTGGGGCACTGCGACGGACATAAGGTCTCTAAAATCCTCTGTGTCCACCAGGCGGAAAGGCAGCATTTCTGTAGCCAAGAGCTTGCAGATGGTGAAATTCAACCTCTTAGCTTTCTCATGGCTAGGAGGAAATGGTCTTTTACTTGTCCACATCTGAGGGACCGAGGGCTGGCTGTTGTGCTTAGACGGGGTTGAGAAGGGTGTCCCCGGCAAACTGCCGGTTTGTGAGGAAGATGCAGGTGGACATGTTAGGTTGCCTTGATCCAAAGGTGGTGCTATCGAGGTCGGACAGCGCTGAACACCAGCTGGTGTTTCCCCCTCCAAAGAAAATGATGAGCTGCCAATCACGCTGGCTGTTGCGGGTAAAGAGGTGGCAGGTCTGTGTCCCAAAACAGGTGTGACTGTTGTCCCCGCAGTCACAGGGGATGAAGAGGCCGCGGATGCACAAGATGTGGCAGACGGTGTTTGGCCCAGCCGGCTAGGCCGCATTGTAGCACATTGAGCTTCCCACTGCAACTTATGCTTCATATCCATGTGACGGTTCATGCATGAAGTACTCAAACTATGTGTTTTTTGGCCTCTACTTAGCTTTTGCTGACAAATGTTACAGATAACACGAGTTGGGTCATCTTTATTGATCTGAAAAAATGCCCAGGCTATGCAAGGCTTAGCACTCATGCAACATGAAGAGCCACCACGACTTGTGGTCAGAGGCAGAGCTGTGTTTGAGGATGCAGTTGTTGACGTGCTTCCAGTACTAAGTCTCTGTCCAGGAAGTCGCAACCTGACCTCGTCGTCACTAGCATCCTCCTCCACCTCCTCTGCTGACCTCATCGACTGGCTAACTGTGGGTTGACAGTGAGTGGGATCTCCAACATCGTCATCATCACCCTGTGTGTTATCACACCCGTCGTCCTCAGAGCCAACCTCTTCCTGCCCTGACAAAAAACTAAAGTTGTCGCTCCAATCAGTTATTTGAGTCTCATCATCATCTTCCTCATTGTCTCCACCAACAGGAGTTACAGTTTGGGAACGAGGGTCTACATTATGGTCAGAACCTTCTGCGTCTGGTCCTGGATCCGACTCATAAAGATTCTGGGCATCAGTGCAGATCATTTCCTCGTCTGGATTCACAGAAGCTCTGGAGCAGACCTCTGATTCCCAGGCTATAGTATGAGTAATCAGCTCTGCAAACTAAACCATCTGTTCTACCCCATACTCAGACGGGCAGCTGGAGACTTGGGAGCTGTGAGGAAGCAAGTGCGATTGGGGTGACACCTCTGAGGACTGGAGTATTTGTGATGTTGAAGTTGATGTGGAGGAGAGCCCACTTAAAGGAGCACTTGATATCCATAGAAGCACCTGCTGTTTTTGTGCCTCATCTGGAATTTGTAGCGATTGGCGTGGCCGTAAGAAAGGGATCTTATCACATTGTCTGCTAAAAGAAGTAGACATCTTAGTTTGGCTGGAAGATGGTCTTTCTTCTGCAGATGTTACTGTTGCTTTAGCACCTACACAACGGACACAACTTTTTTTCCCTTCCCAACATGCCTATTCCCCTTTCCACCAGCAGCAGGCCTTTTTCCACCCATTTTGGTGGTTAACTAAATCACAACTCAGGAGTTGTTGCACAGAAAACAATGGATGGGAACCGAACAGAGCTGAGTGGCCAAACTGTGGTATTAGCCCAAAAGTATTGGCTGGGTTAGATGCAGATAAAAATTATATTGAATTTGCAACCTGGTGGAGGTTACTATAGATGGACTTATAAAACAAGTCCCACACACTGCTACAAGTCAAAATATTTTTTCAGAGCTAGATGCAGATAAAAATTATTGTGAATTTGCAACCTGGTGGAGGTTAGCATAGATGGACTAATAGAACAAGTCCCATGCACTGCTACAAGCCGAAATATTTTTCAGAGCTAGATGCAGGAAAAAATTATATTGAAGTTGCAACCTGGTGGAGGTTAGTATAGATTGACTAATAAAATAAGTCCCACACACTGCTACAAGCCGAAATATTTTTTCTGAGCTAGACGCAGATAAAAATTATTTTGAATTTTCAACCTGGTGGAAGTTAGTATAGATGGACTAATAGAACAAGTCCCACACACTGCTACAAGCCGAAATATTTTTTCAGAGCTAGATGCAGAAAAAAATGATATTGAATTTGCAACCTGGTGGAGGTTAGTATAGATGGACTAATAGAACAAGTCCCACACACTGCTAAAAGGCAAAATATTTTTTCAGAGCTAAATAGAGATAAAAATTATTTTGAATTTGCAACCTGGTGGAGGTTAGTATAGATGGACTAATAGAACAAGTCACAAACACTGCTACAAGCCAAAATATTTTTTCAGAGCTAGATGCAGAAAAAAATTATATTGAATTTGCAACCTGGTGGAGGTTAGTATAGATGGAATAAGAGAACAAGTCCCACACACTGCTACAAGCGAAAATATTTTTTCAGAGCTAGATGCAGAAAAAAATTGTATTGAATTTGCAACCTGGTGGAGGTTAGCATAGATGGACTAATAGAACAAGTTCCACAGACTGCTACAAGCCAAAATATTTTTTCAGAGCTAGATGCAGAAAAAAATGATATTGAATTTGCAACCTGGTGGAGGTTAGTATGGATGGACTAATAGAACAAGTCCCACACACTGCTACAAGCCGAAACATTTTTTCAGAGCTAGATGCAGAAAAAAATTATATTGAATTTGCAACCTGGTGGAGGTTAGTATAGATGGACTAATAGAATTAGTCCCACACACTGCTACAAGCCAAAAGATTTTTTCAGAGCTAGATGCAGATAAAAATTATTTTGAACTTGCAACCTGGTGGAGGTTAGTATAGATGGACTAATACAATGTTGCTAGGCCCAAATGGTTTTACTTCACTAGGTGCAGTAAAAAAAATTGTATTCTATACACAGATGGTGTAGCTTGCAACACAGATAGGCTACTCCACGGACTAAAACACACTGCAAGAGGCCAAAAAGGATTTGCAGAGACGTAGTACTGGAAGCACGTCAACAACTGCATCCTCAAACACAACTCTGCCTCTCACCACAAGTCGTGGTGGCTCTTCAGGTCGCATGGGTGCTAAGCCTTGCATAGCCTGGGCATTTTTTCAGATCGATAAAGATGACCCAACTCGTGTTATCTGTAACATTTGTCAGCAAAAGCTAAGTAGAGGCCAAAAAATACATAGTTTGAGTACTTCATGCATGAACCGGCACATGGACATGAAGCATAAGTTGCAGTGGGAAGCTCAGTGTGCTACAATGCGGCCTAGCCGGCCGGGCCAACCACCGTCTGCCATATCTTGTGCATCCGCGGCCTCTTCATCCTCTGTGACTGGGGGGACAGCAGTCACACCTGTTTTGGGGCGCAGACCTGCCACCTCTTTACCCGCAACAGCCAGCGTGATTGGCAGGTCATCATTTTCTTTGGAGTTGGTAACACCAGCTGGTGTTGAGCGCTGTCCGACATCGATAGCACCAACTTTGGATCAAGGCAACCTAACATGTCCGCCTGCATCTTCCTCACAGACCGGCAGTTTGCCGGGGACACCCTTATCAACCCCGTCTAAGCACAATAGCCAGCCCTCGGTCCCTCAGATGTGGACAAGTAAAAGACCATTTCCTCCTAGCCATGAGAAAGCTAAGAGGTTGAATTTCACCATCTGCAAGCTCTTGGCTACAGAAATGCTGCCTTTCAGCCTGGTGGACACAGAGGATTTTCGAGACCTTATGTCCGTCGCAGTGCCCCAGTACCAGATGCCCAGTCGGCACTACTTCTCAAAGAAAGGTGTGCCTGCACTCCACCAGCATGTCGCACACAACATCACCGCTTCTTTGAGAAACTCTGTGTGTGACAGGGTGCATTTCACCACAGACACTTGGACGAGTAGGCATGGACAGGGGCGTTACATGTCGCTGACTGGGCACTGGGTAACTATGGTGACAGCAGGACAAGGGGCTGCTGTCCAAGTCTTGCCGTCCCCACGAGTTGTGCGTCAATCCTCTTTATGCCAAAGTTCCTCCACTGCTTCTGCCTCCTCAACCTCCTCTCGGTCCTCCACCTGCACCCAAAGCCTGTCTGGTCATGCCACAAGCTTTCTAACTGCACAGAAGGGATCCTGCACACCTCCTTACTATGCTGGCAGTAGGGCTCAACGTCATCAGGCGGTTTTTACATTGGGAAATGTGAGTCACACAGCTGAGGAGTTGTGGTCAGCTCTGGAGAACCAATTTCATGAATGGTTGTCTCCACTGGACCTGAAACCAGGGAAGGCCGTGTGCGACAATGCTGCAAACCTGGGTGCAGCCCTTCGCCGGGGCAATGTCACACACGTGCCTTGTATGGCTCACGTGTTGAACCTGGTTGTCCAGCAATTTTTAGCCCACTATCCCAGACTAGATGGCCTTCTGCAGAGGGCACGGTCGCTGTGTGCTCACTTCCGCCGTTCGCATCCCACAGCTCAGCGACTTACATCTCTACAGAAGTCGTTGGGCCTGCCACTTCACCGGCTAAAATGCGATGTGCCTACCTGGTGGAATTCAACTCTGCACATGTTGCAGCGACTGTGGCAACACCGACAAGCCCTGGTGCAATACGTTCTGACGTATAGCCTGGGCCAACGAGATTCAGAGGTGGGGCAAATCACGCTGGAGGAGTGGTCTCAGATCAGGGACCTATGCACCCTTCTGCACAGTTTTGAAATGGCGACGAAGATGTTTAGTGCTGACGATGCCATTATCAGCATGACTATTCCGGTGATTTACATGCTGGAGCACATGTTAAACAGAATTCGGAGTCAGGTGGTGGCACAAGAGGAGGTGGAGGAAGTAGAGGAGAAGGAGTTGTATGCGGAAGGGCTAACATCTGCAAGGTCCAGACAGTCGGCAGCACCAAGGCGGCAGGCATGTGAGGGTGGGGGAGATGGTTTTACCAGGGCGCAGGGTAGCAGCCAAACTAGTGAGGAAGGTGCAGGAGCCCAGGAAGAAGTGAAGACTCATCAGATGAGGGAGACCTTGATCACATTTCTGTTGTGCGAGGTTGGGGGGAGAGGACAGAGGAAGGAAGCATGATTGTTACCTCGCCACCAACACAACAGGGACTTGGTGCTCCTGGATGCGCAACACACATGAGTGCCTTCTTGCTGCACTACCTGCAACATGACCCTCGAATTGTGAGAATTAGAAATAATCCTGACTACTGGGTTGCCACACTGTTCGATCCCCGGTACAAAAGTAAATTTGCAGAAATTATTCCTGCCATAGAAAGGGATGCACGCATGAAGGAGTATCAGCAGAGACTGTTGCAGAATCTTACATGTGCTTTTCCACAAAATACCAGTGGTGCACGTAGTGAATCTCACAGTTCCAACTTGCCAACCGTGGGACCGTCAAGTGTTCAGCACTCAAACCGTAACAGAACCACAGTATCTGCTGGTAACATCAATTTTGCGGAATCATTTCACCACTTTTTTAGCCCATCCTTTGCAAGGCCACAGGAGACAAGAAGTCTGACACATAGTCAACGCCTAGAACGATGGTACAGGAGTATCTCCAAGTAAACATTGAAGCCACGACTGTGTCACTGGACCCTTGCTCTTTTTGGGCTTCCAATCTGGATAAATGGCCGGAGCTAGCCACTTACGCCTTGGAGATCTTGTCATGCCCCGCAGCCAGCGTTCTGAATGAACGTGTGTTCAGCGCTGCTGGTGGTGTACTGACAGATAAGCGTACGCGGCTCTCCACTGATAATGTAGACAGACTCACGTTCATAAAGATGAACAAATCATGGATCCGAAACGACTTTTCAACCCCTGTGTCATCCTGGGGAGAGTAAAAGCTTGATGATTGGTTAAAATCACCCTACCAACCGTTTTAAGCTTTCAAATTACTAATCATGTTTATCTGTATCTTGGCTGGAAAATAATTTGGGCTTTGTAGCAGTGTGCAGCACTGATTCTATTAGGCCATCTATAATAAGCTCCACCAGATTTAAAATTACTAATCATGTTTATCTGTATCTTGACTGGAAAATAATTTGGGCTTTGTAGCAGTGTGCAGCACTGATCCTATTAGGCCATCTATACTAAAGCTTCACCAGATTTAAAATTAATAATAATTTTTAGCTGCATCTAGCCCGGAAAATAATTTTGGGGCTCCGAGATGCGCAAGACACATAAGTGCCTTCTTGCTGCACTACCTGCAGCATGACCCTCATATTATCAGAATTCGAAGTAATCATGACTTCTGGGTTGCCACACTCTTAGATCCCCCAAACTTTTCGATCAACCTTTTCATTTTAATAAAGACCAAAAGAATGGTCATTTTTGAAATTATAAGCATTAGCAGGTTGTTAGAAACTGAAATCAAACAGTTTTCAACTCAAAACTTTATTCTAGGTGATGTTATATTTTCACATAGGACCCCTTGTTCGAAAGGAGCTTCTGAACTCTCTCGTCCATTGAATTTGTCAGGTTTTGGATGGTTTCTGCTTCAATTGTTTTGCATGAGGACAGAATACCCTCCCAGAGCTGTTGCTTAGATGTGAACTGCCTCCCGCCATCATAGACACTCCTTTTAATGATGCTCCAAAGGTTCTGAATGGGGTAGAGGTCAGGGGAGCATGGGGGTCACACCATAAGTTTGTCCCCTTTTATGCCCATATCAGCCAGAGATGCAGATGTTTTATGTGCAGCATGAGATGGTGCATTATCATGCAGAAAAATGATCTTGCTGTGAAATACACGGTTCTTCTTCTTGAACCATGGCAGGAAGTGCTGTTTGAGAAAATCCACATACATTATGGAGTTCATCTTTAGCGCCTTCAGGGATCCTAAAGGGGCCGACAATCTCTCTCCCCATGATTCCAGCCCAAAACATTACTCCACCTCCTCCTTGTTGGCGCTGTAGCCGTGTATGCGTGGGGTGTCCATCAACCAGCCATCCTCCACTCCATCCATCTGGACCATCGAGCGCTGCACGGCACTCATCCGTGAACAAAACAGTTTTGAAATCAGTCTTCATGTAATGTTTGGCCCACTGGAGCCGTTTCTGCTTGTGTGAAGTGGATAGAGGAGGTCGACAGGATGGCGTATGCACAGCTGCAAACCTCTGAAGGACCCTGCATCTTGTTGTTCGGGGGACGTTGGAGGCACAAGCAGCTTCAAAAACTTGTCTGCTGCTATGACAAGGCTTTTTTGCCGCAGCTCTTTCAACCTGACGTAATTGCCTGTAGGAAAGAGTCCTCAATTTGCCCTTATCAGCACGCACACGTGTGTACTGTGAATCAGCTACATACTTCTTGATTGCCAAGACACTTCATCCTGATCATCGCACAATGTTGATTGTAGTCATGCCTTGACCTAAACACTCCACTGTTTGTTGCTTCTCAGCAGCCGACACATCCTTTTTCTTTCCCATTTTGGCAGAAAATGTAGGCTGCTTAATAATGTGAGAGAGCATTCTTAAGTAGTCTTGCCTTTCATTGGACACACCTGCCAAACTAATTAGCACAGGTGTCTGCAATTGCTTACAGTGATATAAAGAGCCCTGACACACATCACCATCAATGAGTTTAACTGACAAACAAACAAATTCTTCCCTTATCACTCCTAAACACTTTTTGCATAATAATTTGGAACACAGTGTACATGTGCTTTTCCACAAAACACCAGTGGTTCACGTAGTGAATCTTACAGTTCTAACTTGCCAACCATGGTCTGTATGGAGATGTTCAATAAAGGGCCCAAAATTAAGATAACATAGATGGGAGAGGTCTCTATGAATAGGAATTCCTAAGTATTTGATACCCTGTGAGGGCCAGGCAAAGGGAAAGTTGGACTGGATGGAATCCTATATGGATTTGGGGAGGGAGACATCGAGGGCCTCAGACTTCGCTGCATTGATTTTAAAATTTGACCATGTAACAAAGTGATCTATTTCAGCCATAACAGCATGGATGGATATATGTGATTGAGTGATATATACTAGGACATCATCAGCAAATAGAGAGCACTTGTACTCGGTGCCTCCCACCTCAATCCACCTAATATTGGGGTTATGGCGAATTGATGAGAGCAGGTGCTCCGTCACTAGGATGTATAAGAGAGGGGACAGAGGACATCCCTGCCTTGTCCCATTGGTGATTGTGAAAGGTGATGAAAATGTTCTGACGCACCCCCTGGGCCTTGGGACACCCGGAGCCGGACCCTTTTTGGTGGATGCTGGTGGTTGTAGTCTTCGTGGCGGCGACCCGGTTCCGTGGCTCAGGGTGGTCAAACCAGTGGCGGAACTATTTATGTGGTTTTGATGTTTAAATGTCCGACTACGCCACCCGTGGATTGCGGTCAGAGTGAACCGCCGCTACAGGGCAGACCGCTGAGGCTGGTGTTGTGGGTGCAGCAGAGCGTAGCATAACTCCCCACGGGAGAAGTATAGCCTCAGGGCAGTGTATGCGGAGGATGGGGGTGATGGTGCAGGGCAGCAGCAGTAACGACACAGAGTCAGTGATGCAGTTCAGGGCCTTTACTCACAGTTCTTATTATCCAGACCACGTCTGCAGGTAACGGCTGCCCACGTCGTACTGTGCTCATCAGGTGAGGGGCTCAGACAACTCCCAGATAACTTTGGAGCGCTTCACAGGACCCCCTTTGTGTGTCCTTTGTCTGGCCTTTCTTACCAACACTTCTGTCCGGCTGCCTCGGGCCTCCTCTTGGTAAACTTGGCGCCAGTTTCCCTGACCCTATGTGGTGCCTTCCTAGCGGGTGTAGCGAGGGGCTGCGCCACATAAAATGTCAGAGCCTCCGGTTTCTAGCTGAGGGTCGTTTCCTGCCTCCACTAGTTCGGGGACCGGTCTCCCCCTTTGGCCTGACCCCTTCACGCAGGTGGATTCGGGCGTGCGGTGGTGACTCGCCCGTCCGCACCCCTGGGATCCCTTCATTCCTCGTTCCTGGAGCCTTCTCCGCTCCTCTTCCTTCCTTCTCCCTCTTGCAGGCCTGGGCCTCTGTTACTAGGCCCGCCTCCGGAGCAGAGCTCATGCAGAGCCCCTGCTCCCTGCCACTTCTGCTCAGACTTCTCTGCACTGAACTAAGATGGTGCCCACCTTTTATACTCCCTTCTCAATGCACCCAGGAACTGCTTCCTCCCTGCTCCTGCACTACAGGGTTCCCCTTCCTCAGTGTTCCCTCCCCCCACTCCAGCCAGGGACAGGGACTGTCGTGCCCATCTCAGGGGCATATTGGTCGCCCTGCCCCACGGCAATGTGGTGTAATGCATGCAGGTGTCGGGTCCTGATCCACACTCCATCCTTACCTGAGAGTGAGATATCACACCTCTGGGTGAGGTGCAATACGTCTATAGCAACCGAGCCCTCAGGGTGCTACAGTTCCATTTATCTTCAGCCTAGGTGACGTATTGTGATACAGGGCCGTGATTTTGGCTATAAAAGGGTCCCCTAGACCCCTACCCCAAGCTTTTTAAGAGAATCATATATGGCGTGCCAGGAGACTCTATGGAATGCTTTCTCAGCATCCAACGAGAGTATCTAATTACAAATTTTTAACTGCATCTAGCCCAGGAAAATCTTTGTGCCTAGTAGCAGTGTCTGCTAGTCAGCGGATTATCCCGGCTGTTAAGCAAGCTACACCACCTGTAGTTTAGACACTTAATTTTTTCAAAGGAAATGCTTCGGGACCATGGGATACTCAGTGAAGAGCATCAGGAGGCACCCCAAGGCATAGGGGCTGGGACTGGCAGTAGGATGCCTTGCGGTGGACAGCCGAGCTCGATCCTTATAAAAGCTTTTTAACTGCAGCAGCTTTAGTGGACGCTACTGGAGCTGGAATTACGCGGCTGCTGGCATGAGACTTGCCCTCCAATAGATCCTTGTAAATAGATTTAAAGTGTATTCATTCAAATTAGAGAGACAATTTAAATTAAAAAGCTTAGAGCTGCCTCCACCACACGGGGGCTCGCTCGACCCACCAGCGGACAGGCACCAGTATTGGGAGAGGGGGGCTGGCCATCAGGGTTCACCGCGGCTCTGGCACAAACCCGGCGACACGGAGGTGGCACGGGCAGGAGCGGACTGGCCGTGTCGGCTTCTCACTTTTTGGATTTTAGAAGGGCATGACATGCCTATATCTGTGTCTCCCCCTACTTTTACTCCTCCACCTCTTTTATTTTCGCATGACTATATGTACTTGTCACTTTTCCATGTGTTAGTTATGTCTTCTGAGCAGCTTGTCAGCTTTTGGACACCTTTGAAGGTGTTTTCTATGTGTTTCTATGTGTTTTTGTTTGCCTGCCATTGGTTTTAACGGTGTTCGAAGGTGTTCGACGAACAGTTCGACGAACAGTTCGGCGAACACACGGGTGTTCGACGAACCGAACCGAACTCGAACACTACGGGGGTGGCTCAACACTACTCATCACCTGCCTATTACAATCCCAACAATGAAACATGCTGGTGGCAGCATCATGCTATGGGGGTGTTTTTCAGCTGCAGGGACAGGACGACTGGTTGCAATTGAAGGAAACATGAATGCGGCTAAGTACAGAGATATCCTGGATGAACACCTCTTCCAGAGTGCTCTGAACCTCAGACTTAGCCGAAGGTTCACCTTCCAGCAAGACAATGACCCTAAGCACACATCTAAAATAATAAAGGAGTGGCTTCAGAACAACTCTGTGACCATTCTTAACTGGCCCCGCCAGAGCCCTGACCTAAACCCAATTGAGCATCTCTGGAGAGACCTGAAAATGTCTGTCCACCGACGTTCACCATCCAACCCGACGGAACTGGAGAGGATCTACAAGGAAGAATGGCAGAGGATTCCCAAATCCAGGTGTGAAAATCTTGTTGCATCATTCCCAAGAAGACTCATGGCTGTACTAGTTCAAAAGGGGGCATCTCATCAATACTGAGCAAAGGGTCGGAATACTTATCACTATGTGATATTTTAGTTTTTCTTTTTTAATAAATTTGCAAAAATGTCTACATTTCTGTTTTTTTCAGTCAAGATGGGGTGCAGAGTGAACTTTAATGAGAAAAAAAAGAACTTTTTAGAATTTACCAAATGGCTGCAATGAAACAAAAAGTGAAAAATGTCAAGGGGTCTGAATACTTTCTGTACCCACTGTATATTTAAGGCATGTCATCTTGTCTTGTAAGCCCGAATCCAATAGCAACCTCCAATCCAGTATAGACATCCAAATTCCACCATTATCCAGAATGGGCAGGGGTCATGAAAGATTTTAATCTGGGGTATATAGATATACTCTGATAAAAGAGAAAAGAAAAAAGGACAATAAGAAACACAATACACAGTTAAAATCACATAAAATACAAATCCCACTTGGGAACACCTCCCTCACTTCCATCAAAAGAAAGAGATGTTAAAATGAAGATGTACAGGGTCAGCTGCTAAGGTCACAAGAAAGAGGAAAAACTCATTGAGGGACTCATTGTGTCATTGTGCCCAATCGCATAATCCATTGTGCCTCCCTCTGGGCGAGCACTTTTTTGATGTTACCCCCCCCCCGGATCCCCATATGTATTACATCGATAACACGCATCATAAAGGAGCGAGGGTTGCAGTTATGTTTGATCCTAAAGTGTCGTGGGACAGTCTTAAGTAGTGTTAGATCTTCAACTGAGCTGGCTGCCCCAATGTCTCTTACGTGCTCACGTATGCGTACCCGCAGTTCCCTGGAAGTCAGACCGACATAAGTTAAAGGGCAATTGCAGGTAGCTTAATAGATGACAACACCCGTCAAACTCAATTTTCATCCTTATAGCTGACAACCATTTGCTTCCGGTTTACTAAAATCAACAGGAAAATGGCACCACAACAACCAGACAGAAGTAATCTCACTTTTTTAAAAAAATGCAAATCTTTTGGTCGCCTCTGTATATATTGCACCCATAAATAAATATTTTTATAGAAAAAAAAGTACACATATTTGGCATCACCACGTCCGGAACGACCCAACCTATAAAACTGTCCCACTAGTTAACCCTTTCACTGAACACTGTAAAAAAAAATACAAAAAAAGTCAAAAGACGATGCTTTATCATCATACTGCCAAACAACTAGTGGAATGAAATGCGATCAAAAAGACTAATTTAAATAAATATAGCATCTTTGAAAACAACATCTTGTCCTGCAAAAAAACAAGCTGTCACACAGCTCCATCACTTGAAAGATAAAAAAGTTATAGCTCTCTTAATAAAGAGATGCAAAAATAATATTTTTTTCTATAAAATAGTTTTTATTGCGCCAAAACATAAAAAATCTATATAAATGTGGTATCAATGTTATCATACTGACCCGAAGAATAAAGCTGCCTCATCAATTTTACCACATGTGGAACGGCATTAAAAAGAAAAAAATGTCATGTGCCCAAAAATGGTACCAATAAAAACGTCAACTTGTCCTGCAAAAAAACAAGCCGTCACATGACTCTGTGGGCTGAGATATGGAAAATTATAGCTCTCAAAATATGGTGATGCAAAAACTAGTTTTTGCAATAAAAAGCATCTCTTAGTGTGTGACAGCAGCCAAACATAAAAACCCGATATAAATTTGGTATTGCTGTAATCGCACCAACCCAAAGAATAAAGTTGTCCAATCACTTATACCGAACGAGAAATGGGGTAAAAAATAAATAAAACCAATACTCCACCTGCTGTTGATTTGTTCATTCTGCCTCTCAAAGATCTCAGTAAGGCTTGGCTCTTACACTGGGGTTTCCATGTAAATGTCTGAAGTATTTTATTCAGACGGAACCACCAGTGGAAGATTCTCTAAAATGAGGCAGATGGAGGCACTGTGGATGCCGTCTGGCCTATGATCTGGCTCTGTCTGTCTTTTTAGGAGTGCATAAAAGCGCAACCTGCAACAGTTTTGTGCACTTCTGAAAAGAAGGACACCACTGAACAGAGGCCAGAAAGAGTACAGAGTAACTCTGCTGCCTCACTATGGTGAATGGATCCTTTGGGGAAATCATCTGAATTATGTCACTTGGAGATTTAGATGGAAACCCCGATTTTACAATACAGGAATCAATTTGGTTTCACTTTTCTATAAGTGGAAATCATCTTATAAAGGAATGTGTCATAAAAAATTAAAAATCAAAACTATAATATTTTTTTTTTTCTAATATTTTTTTTATTCATTTTTTCATTGATGGAAAATATGAAAAACGCAATGATAATTTTTCATAGTTGTTATTTTTAAACACTAGGGAGAACAGCTGCTCACATTTATCTACAATAGCAATAGTAATGTTAACTGGCAATACCATTGCTGCAGGTGGTGGGCATGAACTGCCCCCAGTAATCTGACATCACTCTTGACCTCCCTTTCTGAGTGTTTGCAAAATGAAGTGGGGTATAGCATTTAAAATCTCAGCCATTTTGTTGCCTATTGCATTATGATCAGTGGAAGACCATTGGTGCAATACTGGGACACATTCCCTTTGATGAAAAAATATATCAAGAATACATATCAGACCAAAACAGTACAGGCAAGAATTAAAAACAATTAAAACATATACTAAGAGACCATTTATTATGCTACTTTTTGCACTAACAAGTCACAAAAGCATGACAAAAATAAAAAGCTTTTTTTATTTTGCAATATTTTGAAGAGTTTGGCGCAAAAATACCAGAAGTAAAAAAAAAATGACTTAAAAATGCAAATGATAAATCAGGCCATAAATGTTTATTAACCCCATTCCCTTTCCAAAGAAGTGGACCAAGCGCCTACTCACAACATATTATAAATAAAGGCCCCATTTCACATTAGATTAAAATGGGTCCCAAAATACATCGCAGACTACACCAACTGGTGTTATGAATAATCACAAACTTTTGTATCTTGGAAGAAACGTTTGTTGCCGTTAATTCCAAGACACAAAGAAAGCGATTTACTTCTAAACAATACTTTGTAATAATAGCTGCATGTGGATCCCTATAGGCAATGTGTGTGAGCATCATTCTTTCACATTGTCAGCTGGCAGCTATATGGGACTATTATTGTCAATGACTGTTTAAAATGAATTGCATTTTGCTGTTTTTGTATCCTGGAAACTGCTACTATTATTCAGAGTATGGCGTGAGTAGCCCTTTTGTCTACTATTCTGGGCAAGGACTGATGGTAGTATATATCTAGTATGTGTTTTAATTGATTTTAATCCTTGCTTATTATTCTCTGATACTATATGTATTGCTTAGATATTTTTTATCAATAAAGAATTACTCCATTATTTGGATGTGCAACCCTCTCTTTATACATTTATTTATGAATTACTATTCCATTTTGCTTGTAACAGATATGCTGGACTATGACTTTATCTTTATATTTGGTTTTCTTGCCTACCACTTTGTTGACAATATTTATATACATGGCTTATAATCTTTGTTTCAGAACTTACATCTGCACAAGGAAAAATGACCCTAATACCTAAAAGTACCTGAACAGTAGAAGATATACAGTACAGACCAAAAGTTTGGACACACCTTCTCATTTAAAGATTTTTCTGTATTTTCATGACTATGAAAATTGTACATTCACACTGAAGCCATCAAAACTATGAATTAACACATGTGGAATTATATACTTAACAAAAAAGTGTGAAACAACTGAAAATATGTCTTATATTCTAGGTTCTTCAAAGTAGCCACCTTTTCCTTTGATGACTGCTTTGCACACTCTTGGCCTTCTCTTGATGAGCTTCAAGAGGTAGTCACCGGAAATGGTCTTCCAACAATCTTGAAGGAGTTCCCAGAGATGCTTAGCACTTGTTGGCCCTTTTGCCTTCACTCTGCGGTCCAGCTCACCCCAAACCATCTCGATTGGGTTCAGGTCTGGTGACTGTGGAGGCCAGGTCATCTGGCATAGCACCCCATCACTCTCCTTCTTGGTCAAATAGCCCTTACACAGCCTGGAGGTGTGTTTGGGGTCATTGTCCTGTTGAAAAAGAAATGATGGTCCAACTAAACGCAAACCGGATGGAATAGCATGCAGCTGCAAGATGCCGTGGTAGCCATGCTGGTTCAGTATGTCTTCAATTTTGAATAAATCCCCAACAGTGTCACCAGCAAAGCACCATCACACCTCTTCCTCCATGCTTCACAGTGGGAACCAGGCATGTAGAGTCCATCCGTTCACCTTTTCTGCGTCGCACGCAGACACGGTGGTTGGAACCAAAGATCTCAAATTTGGACTCATCAGACCAAAGCACAGATTTCCACTGGTCTAATGTCCTTTCCTTGTGTTCTTTAGCCCAAACAAGTCTCTTCTGCTTGTTGCCTGTCCTTAGCAGTGGTTTCCCAGCAGCTATTTTACCATGAAGGCCTGCTGCACAAAGTCTCCTCTTAAGAGTTGTTGAAGAGATGTGTCTGCTGCTAGAACTCTGTGTGGCATTGACCTGGTCTCTAATCTGAGCTGCTGTTAACCTGTGATTTCTGAGGCTGGTGACTCGGATAAACTTATCCTCAGAAGCAGAGGTGACTCTTGGTCTTTCTTTTCTGGGCTGGTCCTCATGTGAGCCAGTTTCTTTGTAGCGCTTGATGGTTTTTGCAACTGCACTTGGGGACACTTTCAAAGTTTTCCCAATTTTTTGCACTGACTGACCTTCATTTCTTAAAGTAATCATGGCCACTCATTTTTCTTTACTTAGCTGCTTTTTTCTTGCAATAATAAAAATTTTAACAGTCTATTCAGTAGGACTATCAGCTGTGTATCCACCAGACTTCTGCACAACACAACTGATGGTCCCAACCCCATTTATAAGGCATGAAATCCCACTTATTAAACCTGACAGGGCACACCTATGAAGTGAAAACCATTTCCGGTGACTACCTCTTGAAGCTCATCAAGAGAATGCCAAGAGTGTGCAAAGCAGTCATCAAAGCAAAAGGTGGCTACTTTGAAAAACCTAGAATATAAGACATATTTTCAGTTGTTTCTCACTTTTTTGTTAAGTATATAATTCCACATGTGTTAATTCACAGTTATGATGCCTTCAGTGTGAATGTACAATTTTCATAGTCATGAAAATACAGAAAAATCTTTAAATGAGAAGGTGTGTCCAAACTTTTGGTCTGTACTGTAGAAGATGCAAAAACATTTAAAAATAGTATTTTATTTACATATTTACAGCTAAAATATCAATAAAACCTAAAATACCAAAAACTGGGAAAAGAAGAGATAATTTTCCCATAATTATAGAAGAAAACTGAATGAAACATTCTTGCATATATGTGTATGTTCCCATTATTATTATTATTATTATTATTATTATTATTATATTTATTTTAGTTTTTTTGCATATTGCCATTACAATAGAAAAAAATATAATTCTCATTGTTTTTTAATCTTAGAATTATGGCATATTAAAAGATGAACAGAAAATGTCACTAGAAACTTGGAACTTTTTCATATTTTTGAGATATATATTAAGGATTTATTTTATAACAAATAGTTATAATAAATTTTGTTTATGATTAGTTCTAGGGAACACAATACAAAAACAAAATATCAGTGTTTTAAAAATTAGGATCTAAAATCTAAAGATAGTTCCAGTAAGCAATTTTATCTTAATCTCCTCCCATCTCTTTATTTCCACAATAATTAATGATACAAAGAACTCTTTGTAATTATCTAGCTGTAATGTGCAATCAAATGATTAATTATGAAGAAGTGCAATGATGTGTGAATGGCAAAGTTGAAGTAGCAACAAGATTAGTGTGATTATTTACAACATTGTCTTTAAACTAAAGCTAAGATTTAATATTATCAAAACCTAGTTATGACATTGGTTCTGGGACTTGCAAGTTTACCATATTTTACCATATTTGCTCAATGTTTGCTGTACACTGTATATACAGATTTAGCATTCTTTAACCTAACACATAAGATGTTAACTGTAACAATGCAAAATACATCTTTTTATAGTAAACCGTAACTAAACACTTAAAATGGCACTTCCATCAAAGTTTTCATCCTCTTAATATATTGAATTCATCATATTATATAGCACTGTGTACTTACAATTGCTCATTTTGCCCTCCTACCCAGTTAATTATTCTTTTTTTCCATAGGACTATGACATCACGTGATTAAAAACTGACTAGCTGAATCTTTCTAAGCTGTATGTAGAATTAAGAGGTCAATTTTCCCTGTATGAGTCATAAGCCACTGCAAAAATCCCTGTCAGGGGGAGGAACGGAGCAGCTTGGTCAGGAGCTGAAGAGGGGGATTATAAATGCAGGGACAAGAGACTTCCTGTTTCTACATAAAGCAGAGAAAAGAGAAGAATTGACTGGATAGAAAGGCAAAATGTGCAATTCTGTATGTAATATGATACAATATATTAAGAAGATAAAAACTTTGATGGGAGTGCTTCTTTAACAGAGAAGAAGACATTGAACATGTCCAGTTAAATGTCAAGTCACACTTTTCTGCATCAAGATATTTTGCTATATCATGATATCTGTGCTAGAAAATACTACAACTATAGTACAAGGCAGTAGTGCCACTTTCCTTATCACTAATAATAATTATGTGAGAAATAATATGATTAGCATGTATCTTTGAGAGACAGAAAACCTAAAATATATTCAAACCAAACAGGAAAAAGAGTGGTGATTCCTTGGTGCTGCTGGGTGTATGTTCTCTAGATCTTTATTCATACGACACATTTGGAAGTCAGGTTGACTCCTTCATCATGTATAGTACGTTACACAGAGCTTCCACCCTTTTATAGGGGAGGGAATTAACTTATACACAGCTTAAAACAATAAATATTTAAAACCAACAGCTTATACAAATCACATATGTAAAATTTGCAGTAAAAAAATTTGTTACACATAGATGTGAACTATGTAGGGTTTATGTATGATCTCTTAACTCCTTCATGACATTTGCAGTACATATACGTCAAAGAAGGGAAGAAATTCCCGACCAATGCGGTATATATACGTCATGATATTCTTGCGATCTCCATGACTAAATGCACGGTGATCACATGAAGGTGCCTGCTTTTTCTGACAGCAGCACACTGGGACTCGTAGTCATGAGGGATTTTGCTGTCCCCCGCAACTACTATCGCGGTGATTGGCTGTTCAATTCTGAACAGCCAATCACAGTGATTTCAGTGTTTCACACAATGAAATTGCCTGAAACACTAAGATCCAGCTATTATCGGTGCTGTAGCAGCACCGATCATAGGCTGAAGCCTATCAATGGCAGTGTCACCAGCCCCAGCACTGATTGGTGCAATTGGACAATAACGTTGATCACACCAATAAGTGTGTAGAGACACGGTCTGACCTCACAGTGACCACTCTGCACGTCTTTGTTCTAGCTTGGAGACATTGCAGAGCAGTAACTGTGCTGTTCTACTGCCAGATCTGCTGGAACTTGTGATGCCACAGACAATATTTGCCTGTGCCAACACTGCTGCTGCTGCTGTTGTTCATGTAAGAAGAAAGAAGATGTTACTGATCCTTTCCTGACCTTTTCCTGCACCCAGGTTTTTCCTAATTCACCCCAATCCCCCTCTCCACCCCCCCCTCCTCTTTTTGCCACCGAGTGCTGACCAGTACATGATTGCTGATCAGTACTTTATCGCTCAATTTTTGATACAGATTAGATATTAGAAAAAAATTTTTGGCATTAAGGTTGATCAATGAGTGGAAGAGGCTGCCAAGAGAAGTGGTGAGTTCTCCTTCAATGGAAGTCTTTAACTCAGAGGCTGGACAGACATCTGTTGGACTCGATGACCCTGGAGGTCCCTTCCAACTCTAACATTCCATGATTTCATGATTCCACGACTCTAGTTGATAGGACTAGAATAGAGACAGTAAAAATATAGCACAGTAATCAGCTTATACAACAGTATTTTTTACTGAATAAAGTCAGGGTTAGTGTCAGATAGTAAAGTGTAAAAAATAATGATAAAAAAATAATTTAGATCAGTTGATAGGGCTAGATTAGGGCCAGTAAAAATATACTATACTAATCAGCAGCTACTACAATATTTTTTACTGATTAAAGTCAGGATTAGTGTCTGTGTAAAGTGTAAAAAAGGCACAAACAGCTAACGATAAGTTTCCTATTACTCCTGTATTCTGATCTCTAGTACCAGTGTCTGCCACTTTGTTATGAGACACAAGCAGCTAATGTTAAGTCTATTATTACTCCAATATAGAGACTATTACCCCAGTATTGAGCTCTCTATGATCAGTGTTAGATATCCTACTATAAGTGGATCTAAATTACTTATAAAGAATGTCTTTTTTCATCTTTTTTACCTATCCTACTTTTGTACCTCTATTTTTGATTACAATAGGGCATAACAAGGAGAGGTAGGGAGAGCCACCGGCGAGTGGGAGTGCCATATCTAATGTCTTTTAGGGTGCCAATCTTTGCAGTTAGGCAGTAACAATTTAGGTATTCTATTAGAGATTTACAGGAGTCTGGTTAATAATATTGTATATATCAACAAGAAGGGACCTGACTATATTTTTGACTAATATCATTTGGATCATCAGGAACATTTGGATCATATGGAATATTGTCAGGATTAGTGATGAGCGAGCATGCTAGTTACTCGAGATTTACGAACATGCTCGGGTGTTTTCCAAGTATCTTCAGTGTGGTCGGGTGTTATACTTGAGTCACTCCGTGCGCATGATTTGCAACTGTTTGACAGCTTTTATACAGTACATTTCAGGAATGCCTGTTTCTTAGGCATTCCTCACATGTATTAAAGCTGTCAAACGGTCGCAAGTCATGCACACAGAGTGACTCAAGCATATCATCCGAGCACGCTGACGATACTCTGTAAGCACCTGAGCATGCTCACCAAAAGGGTTAACAGAACACGCTTGCTCATCACTAGACAAGATTAGTGTCAGTGAGTAAAGTGTAAAAAAAAAATTATAATAATTTATATTAGTTGATAGAGCAAGATTAGGGACCTTGTATTTCATAGAAAAAAATCTACTGTAATAAATCGCTTATACTACAGTATTTTTTGCTAAAATATAATCATAATCAGAGTCAGATACAGTGGCATTAAAAAGTTAAAGATGACACATTTCCTTTGTATTTTAGGCAAAAAAATATATATATATATAATGTATATATATATTGTAATTTTTTACATTTTAAAAATTACAAAAAGGAAAATGGGCCGATGCAAAAGTTTGTGCACGTTTTGATATTTGTGTGCTCAGATAACTTTGACCAAGTTATAGAGACCTTAATTATCTTGTTAGGGTTATGACTTGTTCGCTATCATCATTAGAAAAGGCAAGGTGATGCAAATTTCCCAGCTTCATAAAAACCCAGCCTCCTCTGACCTTGTGCAAAAACAGCAGCTATGAGTTCTTCTAAGCAGCTGCCTAGTACTCTGAAAATGAAAGTGGAGGCCCACAAGGCAGGTGAAGGCTATAAGAAGATAGAAAAGCATTTACAAGTTGCCCTTCCCTCAGTTCAAAATGTAATTAAGAAATGGCAATTAAAAGGAACAGTGGAGGTCAAGATAAGGTCTAGAAGACCAAGCAAAATTTCAATGAGAGCTGCTCATAGGATTGCTAGAGAGGCAAATCAGAACCCCCGCTTGACTGCAAAAGATCTTCAGAAAGATTTAGCAGACTCTGGAGTTGTGGTACATTGTTCTACTGTTCAGAGACACCTGCACAAATATTGTCTTCATGGAAGAGTCATCAGAAGAAAACCTCCCTGTATCCTCACCAGAAAATTCAGCATCAGAAGTATGCAAACGAACTTCTAAATAAACCTGATGCATTTTGGAAACAAGTCCTGTGAACTGATGAGTTTAAAATGGAGCTCTTTGGCCACAATGATCAAAATGTATGTGTGGAGAAAAAATGGCACAAAATTTCAGGAAAAGAACATCTCGCCCACCATTAAGCATGGGGGTAGATCAATTATGCTTTGAGGTTGTTTTGCAGCCAATGGCACAGGAAAATTTCAATTTCTGTGGCTAGACCTCAAAATAGCAGTGCATCCCAGACGACCCAGGAATCTCACAGAGCTGGAAGAATTTTCCAAGGAAGAATGGATGAAAATCCCTCAAACAAGAATTGAAAGACTCTTGACTGGCTACAAAAAGTGTTTACAAGCTGTGATACTTGCAAAAGAGGGTGCTACTAGGTACTAACCATATTGGGTGGCCAAAGTTTTGCATCGACCCATTTTCCTTTTTGTCATTTTTAAAATGTAAAAAATGATAATAAATATTTTTTTGCCTAAAATACTAAGGAAATATGTCATCTTTAACTTTAGCCCTTTTAGAGATCATTTCATCTTCAACTTGCTTAACTGTTCACACTAACAGTAATTTTCACCAGGGGTGCCCAAACTTTTACATGCCACTGTAGTTGCGCGCACTCACTAATTAGATTATACTGACGTCCATCTAGTAATTGTAGTTTCAGAATTTTTAGTGGAAAATTCTTGTAGTAATTATACTATAGGTTTTTCTGCTGCATATAATTAAGATTAGGGTAATTTAGTTGCGGATGCTCAATAATTGTTTTTACTGTCATTTGTTTAATATGTTTTTTTTATTTCTCCAAATTTTAATATTACATTTTTTATTTTTATCTTTTTGTAGATTATTTTCTTATATTCTTTCTATTATTTTTTTTATTCTTCTGTTCTATTCTTTCTATTTTTTTTCTTTCTTATAAATTTAATAAAAAATATGTTTTTTTTATTAAATTTCAAAGAAAGGAACCTAAATAAAATTTGGTACACACACCACACATATGAAAAATTGTCCCACTCATCCTAAGCACGGTATTCAGCTGTGGAGATATACGGCAGTCCTTTATTTTTCCTCCTTCTCCTCTTCCTCAAGTGATACCAAATCGCCACGCAGACACCCAAGGGGAGAAAATGAGCCAGCGCCCACCGTTAGTGAGCCTTCATGGATTTCACCTCCTAATATTATGAGCCACAGATTCCTGATTTTGTGGCGCAATCAGAATCTAATTTGACACTACTGGCCTCAAAGAAATTGACTTCTTCAAAGTCTTTTTCGCAGACAGTTTTGTAGATCTCATGGTGTCCCAGACCAATTTGTACACGCAACAAGTTTTATCCCAAAATTCAACTTCATCATTTGCCAATTGGACCCCTGATGATGACGTTTTGGAGCCTTGTTCTTCTCATGGGGATAGTGAAGAAGCCAGAAATTCATCAAAGTAGGAGTGCTGATGTTTTGTATAACACTTCACTGTTCTGCATGGCTATGCCCCATACACACTTTGAGGCCATCCACAAATTTTTGCATTACAGTGATAATGCATAATGTCGTCCTCTAGATGACTCCAACTTTGATCGACTTTTCAAAGTTCAGCCGATCATTGATCACTTTAACAACAAGTTTACTGAGGTGTATGTTCCCCAAAGAGACGTCTGCATAGATTAGACCCTAATACATTTCAAGGGGAGGCACGAATTCCAGCAATACCTGCCCAATAAGAGGGTCAGGTATGGAATTAAACTCTATAAACTGTGTGAGAGTACCTCAGAGTACTCCCACAGGTTTATGGTTTATGAAGGGATGGACACCCGGATTCAACCCCATGAATGCCCCCCTGTCCTGGGAGTGAGTGGGAAAATTGTGTGGGAATTAGTGCACCCACTGCTGGATCGAGATTATCACCTCTACATAGATAACTTTTATACCAGCATTCCACTCTTCAAGTCCCTCTCTGCCATAGCTACAGCAGCATGTGGTACTGTCCTGGAAAAATCATAGAGGCTTCCAAAAGATTCTAATTGAACTGCTCAGCAAGGGTGAGAGCAGAGCCCAATGTAGTGACAACATGCTGGTGGTCAAGTACAAGGACAAAAGGAATGTCCTTCTCTTGACCACCATACATGGTGATGTCAGCACCCCAACCCCTGTATGAGGAACCAGGAAGATCCAGCTGAATAAATCTTCTAAAATCCATATTTTATTGGGTCATGCAAAAAATATTTTAAAAGTCCACCTTGGAGAAGAACAGCAAACGCGTTTCGAACTAAAAGTTCTTAATCATTGCATAGCAAAAAAGTAGCAAAGAAGTAGTATTTCTATGTCAGGTCCTGCTATGCACCTGTTCAGAGCTAGGTTAATCAGAAATTTAAACACACATACCATATTAAAATCGTATAGCATAGAAACAATGCATATAAATGTGAATAATCCAAGAGAAAAAAGGGAACATAAACATAATAATAATCCATAAATAATCACTCATAATGATACATCAAATCATGTCTGATATTTAAACCCGCTGGTACATGTGTATTTAAAGTATAAATCCACCAATTTTCTCTATTAAGGAGTTTTCTCCTATGGTCACCCCCTCTATGAGGTTTCAGCACTTTTTCTATGCCTGTTAATATAAATGTTGAAGTATCTCCATTATGGCATAACGAAAAATGTCTTGATGCTGCAGAACAACTGATACTTAATTTATTGTAGGCATCTGATAAATGCCGTCTGATGCGTCTTTTCAAGGGAGTACACGTACATCCCACGTATTGGAGACAGCACGCACTGCATGAAATAATATATATAACATAAGTAGTATTACAATTAATAAAAAATTTTATGTTATATTTTATATTGGTAGAAAAAGATGTAAAAGTCGCTGCATTTTTAACATGGCTGCAGCAAGTGCAAATGGAGTGACCACATTTATAAAAAACAGTTGTGTGTAACCAGGTACTAGAATTGGAAGGATCTTGTTTGAGAAAAAGACTAGGGGATAAAAGATCACCCAAAGTGGGTGCCTTATGAGCTGTGAACCTAACTGGTGTTAGTAGTACTTCTCTCAATTTGGGATCTGTAGAAAGCATAGGAAGATATTTGTTGATAATATTTTTGATCATAGAAAATTAGGGGCTATACTGAGAGACAAAGGTGACCTGGTTGGATCCATTCACACCATCTAAAGGGTGATTGCTGAATTTGGGTCCAATCATATCACTCCTGTTTTTAGAGCTAGCAATATTGTATGCTCTTTTTAAAGTCCATTTGGGGTAATGTCTAGCTGATAGTCTATCTAGGACTTTTTTTTGCTTCAATCTCATATTGTCGTGGGTTACTAGTGTTCCTTTTTGTTCGTATTAATTCTCCTACTGGTATATTAATTATAGTCTTTTTATGAGGACAAGAGGAAGCCAGTAAGGTAGAATTTCTTGATAAACTTTTTCTATAGTGTGTGATAGTTACAGTGTGATCAGTCAGAGTCAAAGTAATATCTAAAAAATCAATCAAATTAGATTTTATATTATGGGTGAATTTAAGATTCATAGAATTATCAGAAATGAATTTAAAAAATTCATTCGCCTCTGACCTTGACCATACTACCTGATATAGGAGGAGAAAGGACCAGAGTCAGAAAAAATGTACTGTTTTTCCTAAAAGGCCATAAAAATATTGGCTATAGAGGGAGAGAAACCCGCACCCATTGAAGCTCCGCATTTCTGTAGGAAAAATTGTTTATTAAAGGAAAAATAGTTGTGGCTGAGTAAATATTCAACTGAAAGCACCAAAAAACGTTGTAGAGCTTCACTATAAGTGCTGTAAGTATGGAGATGATATGATAATATGGGGATCATTAGTGTGTGTGGTATACACGGATAAAGACCTACAACATCACATGAAAGCCAAAGGGATGAATTCCCTGATTTAGTATTATCAAGAGATGCTATAAGATGTTTAGTATCCTTAATGTAACCAGGTAATTGTTTGACTAAAGGTTGTAGAAATATATCGACCCACATGCTGAGTTTTTCATTTAAGCTACCAATACCTGCCACTATTGGGTGGAAGGGTGGGGGAAAAATACCTTTATGTATTTTAGGAAGGGAATGATATATGGGAGTAATAGGACATTTTACCAAAAGATCCTCTGCTAATTTATCAGTGATAACTCCCAATTGTATACCATAAGCTAATAAATTTTCTAATTCATTTTTAAATTTAAATGTAGGGTCATTTGATAGTGCTTCATAGGTATTACTGTCCTGTAACATATCTAGATTTATTTTCTCATATAGGCCTCCATCAGGAGTACCACTGCTCCTCCTTTATCTGCTGGTCTCACTATGAGATCGTTATTATTTTTAATATCCATGATAGCATCTCTTTCCAGTTTAGTCAAATTGGAAGCCAGTCTCCCTTTATATTTTAGAGATTGTTTTAGAGAATGCAAATCTCTTTCAACAGCTTCCTGAAAGTCATCTAGTACAGCCGGTCTTGATTGAAGTGGATAGTAGTAAGGATTCTTGATGGTATATTTATGATTCAAATTGGTGCAGTCCTGTACATTCTCCGACTGTAATAATTGTAGATCAAAAAGGGATTTTTGTTCTTCATAGGTCCCTATGTTCGGGATTTCTGAAGTCCCCGAATTAAATTGTCCCTGGTTCTGGTCTGTACTCATTAGATCAGTTGGTTCTTCAAAAAAATGACAACGTAAAGTCAGTGCTCTTGCAAATTTACTAACATCCATCATGGTTTTATATATATCAAATTCATTAGAAGGGGAAAAAGACAGGGTCTTAAAATGTCGCTATCCTTGGAAGTGGAAAATGGAGCTTATTGCAAGCCAGATTTTCCATATGATGAAGACCACACAAAAAGACGCAGTAAAGCGGCGTCTATATTCAGTCTGAACTCATCTCAACCTGCAGAAGCAGGACAAGAGTTACACCCACACCTGAAAGCATTAGAGAATCTTCTCATTAAAGAGACAAAACTATGGTGGGATAGTACTACTTTGCAATCCTACGTGGAAAAAAACATGATGCCACGTGGATTGCGCATTAGAAAACTTGCTACACAAGTATTTAATGATGAGTTTAGTATGAAGTGGTTTGATATTTTGGACAATTGTTCTTTTCAATTGATGAAGTTGTTAATAACTTTTGAGGAACAGCAGTTATCATCTACTAAACAGGAAATTTTAAAAATTAAATCACTCATTAATACACTTCCAATGGATAAAACATATGATGATTGGAATGCCTCTATGAAACAAAGAATTATTCGTTTGGAAAATGATATTATTGCAATGAAAAAGAAAAAGTTTGATAGAGACATACAGGACTATGCTAATAAAGAAGTTTATTTGTGGAAACGAAAAACGAGACATTCTTTCCAAAGACCCATACTCAGACAGGGAGGCAAACCAAATAATAACAAAAAAAGCACCTATAGGCATTTTGGCAAAAAAGTCAGTTTTTTGGAATCAGATTCATCCTGGGATAATTCAGAAGCCACCACCTCAGATGACCTTTCAGACTCCTCAACTGATTTTTTTAGTGCAACAAGACGTAATACTGCATACAATAAAAGTTCCATGGGTGTGAACACGCACAATGCTACTCTAACGTCAAAAAACGGAAGAGGAGGAAACGAGGGGGCAGAAAACACAAAAGAACAAACATTGTACCCGCTGAGATACAAGAAGAAATACAATGCCCGTTAATCAACTTATCAAGTTATATATTGTCCGAATCCCAAATTTCTGTTTTATCCAAGGGACTGTCTTTTTCCCCTTCAAATGAATTTGATATATATAAAACCATGATGGATGTTAGTAAATTTGCAAGAGCACTGACTTTACATTGTCATTTTTTGGAAGAACCAACTGATCTAATGAGTACAGACCAGAACCAGGGACAATTTAATTCGGATACTTCAGAAATCCCAAACATACGGACCTATGAAGAACAAAAATCCCTTTTTGATCTACAATTATTACAGTCGGAGAATGTACAGGACTGCACCAATTTGAATCATAAATATACCATCAAGAATCCTTACTACTATCCACTTCAATAAAGACCGGCTGTTCTAGATGACTTTCAGGAAGCTGATCAAAGGGATTTGCATTCTCTAAAACAATCTCTAAAATATAAAGGGAGACTGGCTTCCAATTTGACTAAACTGGAAAAAGATGCTATCATGGATATTAAAAATAATAACGATCTCATAGTGAGACCAGCAGATAAAGGAGGAGCAGTGGTACTACTAGATGGAGGACTATATGAGGAAATAAATCTAGGTATGTTACAGGACAGTAATACCTATGAAGCAATATCAAATGATCCTACATTTACATTTAAAAAAGAATTAGAAAATTTAGTAGCTTATGGTATACAATTGGGAGTTATCACTTATAAATTAGCAGAGGATCTTTTGGTAAAATGTCCTATTACTCCCATATATCATTCCCTTCCTAAAATACATAAAGGTATTTTTCCCCCACCCTTCCACCCAATAGTGGCAGGTATTGGTAGCTTAAATGAAAAACTCAGCATGTGGGTCGATATATTTCTACAACCTCTAAGTAGAGATGAGCGGTGTTCGACTAGAACTGTTCGCCAATCTCAAATTCGAGCTGTTTTGGGCGGTGTTCGAGTTGTTCGACGAACCCGAACGATTTGCAAAAAATTCGGCTGTTCGAGGTTATATTCGATAACTGTTCGTGCACCAAAAGCGTGTCCTGCATGTTTGGCGCTATTTAGAGCACCAATCATACAGGGATTGTCTGCCACTCACTGTAATGCCACAGCCATGGTGGTTGTGGCATTACAGTGATTGCCCAAATCGATGGGAACAGTGCCAACAGTGAAAGATGAAAAGCCGGCAATTCAGCAGCGGCATACACCATTACCCGACAATTTAGAACCGAAAGAATAGAGCTTCACACATAGATTAGATAGATAGAAACATGTCAGTCACACATATAAGAAGCACAGTGACAGTGTTGCTTACTGTACTTGTCATTTAGTGTAAAGGATTTATCAAAAAAAATAATAGTGTTTTCATGCACCGTCTCTTTAATAAGACGGCCGGCAATTCAGCAGCGGTACCCGACAATTTATAACAGACAGAATAGAGCTTCACACATAGATTAGATAGATAGAAACATGTCAGTCACATATATATGAAGTACAGTGACAGTGTTGCTTACTGTACTTGTCATTTAGTGTAAAGGATTTATTAAAAAAAAATAATAGTGTTTTCATGCACCGTCTCTTTAAAAAAGCCGGCCGGCAATTCAGCATCTGTACCCGACAATTTAGAACAGACAGAATAGAGCTTCACACATAGATTAGATAGATAGAAACATGTCAGTCACACATATAAGTACAGTGACAGTGTTGATTACTGTACTTGTCATTTAGTGTTAAAATAAAGGATTTATTTAAAAAAAAATTGGCGTTGGGATCCCCATAATTTTAGGCTCTAGCGGAGGTTAACCAGACGGCTGGGGCAGATGTTTGAAGCCTGGGAAGGGGGTAATACCCACGGAGCTTCCCAGGCTACTAATATCAGCCCCCAGCGGAATACCTAGCCTTTACTAGCTATTAAAATGGGGGACCCCCCAAAAAAATGACGTGGGGTCCCCCCTATTTTAATAGCTAGCAAAGGCTAGGCAGACAGCTGGGGGCAGATATTAATAGCCCAGGAAGGGTTCCATGAATATTGGCCCCCTCCCAGGCTAGAAACACCAGCCGTCAGCCGCCCCAGAAATGGCGCATCCTTAGGATGCGCCAATTCTGGCACTTAGCCTCGCTCTTCCCACTGCCCTGTAGCGGTGGCAGTGGGGTAATAGGGCTGGGGTTGATGTCAGCTTATAATGCCAGCTGACATCAAGCCCAGGTTAGTAATGGAGAGGCGTCTATAAGACACCCCCATTACTAACCCCATAGTCAAAGTTAAAAGAAAACACAAACACCCAGAATAAAGTCCTTTAATTGAAATAAAGACACATTCCTTTATTGTTCTAAATTAAACCATACTTACCATCACGCCCATTCCAGCTGAAGCCAACGATCTCCTGCAATAAAAGAAAAATAATAAATCAACCTCATCCTTACCTCTCCATGGTTCCCACGACAGCTTCAGCTCTGCTACATCGAGATAACAGGCTGGACCGCAGCAGAACACTGCCATCCAGCCTGTCATCCCGCAGACACTGAGAAGCGCAGGCATGCTTGCGCTCTGCAGTGTCTGGCTGTGACGGCATAAAGATGAGACGAGTTCATGTCCAATGAACTCGGCGCACCTCATGCACGTCACTGACAGCGTGGGAGAATTCTCCTGCACTCAGCACTTCAGCGTGAGAATTCTCCCACGCTGTCAGTGACGTACATGAGGTCAGCTGAGTTCATTGGACATGAATGAGCTCACCTCATGCACGTCACTGACAGCGTGGGAAAATTCTCCTGCACTCAGCGCTTCAGCGTGAGAATTCTCCCACGCTGTCAGTGACGTGCATGAGGTGAGCTCATGTCCAATGAACTCAGCTCACCTCAAGTACGTCACTGACAGCGTGGGAGAATTCTCACGCTGAAGCGCTGAGTGCAGGAGAATTTTCCCACGCTGTCAGTGACGTGCATGAGGTGAGCCGAGTTCATTGGACATGACCTCGGCTCATCTTTATGCCGTCACAGTCAGACACTGAGGAGTGCAAGCATGCCTGCGCTTCTCAGTGTCCGCGGGATGACAGGCTGGATGGCAGCTTTCTGCTGCGGTCCAGCCTGTCATCTCGATGTAGCAGAGCTGAAGCTGTCGTGGGAACCATGGAAAGGTAAGGATGAGGTTGCTTAATTATTTTACTTTTATTGCAGAAGACATTGGCTTCAGCTGGAATGGGCGTGACGGTAAGGATGGTTTAATTTAGAACAATAAAGAATTGTGTGTTTATTTCAATTAAAGGACTTTATTCTGGGTGTTGTGTTTTTTTAAATACTTTACTAGAAATTCATGGTGGTCATGTCTAATATTGGCGTGACCCCATGAATTTCGGGCTTAGGGCCAGCTGATAATGCCAAGCTGGCCTTAACCCCTTTTTTACCCAGTGAGCCACCGCACCAGGGCCCTGGATGAGTTGGGTACAGCGCCAGAAGATGGCGCTTCTATGAATGCGCCATTTTCTGGGGCGGCTGCGGACTGCAATTTGCAGCGGGTGGGGCCCAGAAAGCTTGGGCCTCCCTGCGCTGCGGATTCCAGCTCCCAGCTGCCTAGTTGTACCTGGCTGGGCACAAAAATAGGGCGAAGCCCCACGCATTTTTTTTTTAAATTATTTCATGAAATTCATGGAATAATTAAGAAAAAAGGGCTTCCCTATATTGTTGTGTCCAACCAGGTACAAATAGGCAGCTGGTGGTTGGGGGCAGCCCGTCCCTGCCTGCTGTACCTGGCTGGACACAAATATAGTGCGAAGCCCCACATCAATTTTTTTTTAATTATTTCATGAAATAATTTTTTTAAAAAAGGGCTTCCCTATATTGTTGTGTCCGGCCAGGTACAAATAGGCAGCTGGTGGTTGGGGGCAGCCCGTTCCTGCCTGCTGTACCTGACTGGACACAAATATAGGGCGAAGCCCCACGTCAATTTTTTTTTAATTATTTCAGGAAATTCATGAAATAATGAAAAAAAAATTGATGTGGGGCTTCGCCCTATATTTGTGTCCAGTCAGGTACAGCAGGCAGGAACGGGCTGCTCCCAACCACCAGCTGCCTATTTGTACCTAGCCGGACACAACAATATAGGGAAGCCCTTTTTTTCTTAATTATTCCATGAATTTCATGAATTTAAAAAAAAAATACGTGGATCTTCGCCCTATTTTTGTGTCCAGCCAGGTACAACTAGGCAGCTGGGGGCTGGAATCTGCAGCGCAGGGAGGCCCAAGCTTTCTGGGCCCCACCCGCTGCAAATTGCAGTCCGCAGCCGCCCCGGAAAATGGCGCGTTCATAGAAGCACCATCTTCTGGCGCTGTACACAACTCATCCAGGGCCCTGGTGCGGTGGCTCACTGGGTAATAAAGGGGTTAAGGCCAGCTTGGCATTATCAGCTGGCCCTAAGCCCGAAATTCATGGGGTCACGCCAATATTAGACATGACCACCATGAATTTCTAGTAAAGTATTTAAAAAAAACACAAACACCCAGAATAAAGTCCTTTAATTGAAATAAACACACAATTCTTTATTGTTCTAAATTAAACCATCCTTACCATCACGCCCATTCCAGCTGAAGCCAACGATCTCCTGCAATAAAAGTAAAATAATAAAGCAACATCATCCTTACCTTTCCATGGCTCCCACGACAGCTTCAGCTCTGCTACATCGAGATGACAGGCTGGACCGCAGGAGAACGCTGCCATCCAGCCTGTCATCCCGCAGACACTGAGAAGCGCAGGCATGCTTGCGCTCCTCAGTGTCTGGCTGTGACGGCATAAAGATGAGCCGAGGTCATGTCCAATGAACTCGGCTCACCTCATGCACGTCACTGACAGCGTGGGAAAATTCTCACGCTGAAGCGCTGAGTGCAGGAGAATTTTCCCACGCTGTCAGTGACGTACATGAGGTGAGCCGAGTTCATTGTCGGCTCATCTGGATGCCGTCACAGTCAGACACTGAGGAGCGCAAGCATGCCTGCGCTTCTCAGTGTCTGCGGGATGACAGGCTGGATGGCAGCGTTCTGCTGCGGTCCAGCCTGTCATCTCGATGTAGCAGAGCTGGAGCTGTCCTGGGAACCATGGAAAGGTAAGGATGAGGTTGCTTTATTATTTTTCTTTTATTGCAGGAGATCGTTGGCTTCAGCTGGAATGGGCGTGATGGTAAGTATGGTTTAATTTAGAACAATAAAGAATTGTGTCTTTATTTCAATTAAAGGACTTTATTCTGGGTGTTTGTGTTTTTTTTTTAACTTTGACTATGGGGTTAGTAATGGGGGTGTCTTATAGACGCCTCTCCATTACTAACCTGGGCTTGATGTCAGCTGGCATTATAAGCTGACATCAACCCCAACCCTATTACCCCACTGCCACCGCACCAGGGCAGCGTGGAAGAGCGAGGCTAAGTGCCAGAATTGGCGCATCCTATGGATGCGCCATTTCTGGGGCGGCTGACGGCTGGTGTTTCTAGCCTGGGAGGGGGCCAATATTCATGGCTCCCTTCCTGGGCTATTAATATCAGCCCCCAGCTGCCTGCCTAGCCTTTGCTAGCTATTAAATTAGGGGGGACCCCACGTCATTTTTTTGGGGGGGGTCCTCCATTTTAATAGCTAGTAAAGGCTAGGTATTCAGCTGGGGGCTGATATTAGTAGCCTGGGAAGCTCCGTGGGTATTACCCCCTTCCCAGGCTTCAAACATCTGCCCCAGCTGTCTGCTTAACCTCCGCTAGAGACTAAAATTACGGGGAACCCCACGCCAATTTTTTTTTAATAATAAATCCTTTATTTTAATACTAAATGACAAGTACAGCAACCAACACTATCACTGTACTTATTATATATGTGACTGACATGTTTCTATCTATCTAATCTATGTGTGAAGCTCTATTCTGTCTGTTATAAATTGTCGGGTACCGATGCTGAATTGCCGGCCGGCTTTTTTAAAGAGACGGTGCATGAAAACACTATTATTTTTTTTGATAAATCCTTTACACTAAATGACAATTACAGTAAGCAACACTGTCACTGTACTTCGTATATATGTGGCTGACATGTTTCTATCTATCTAATCTATGTGTGATTCTCTATTCCTTCTATTCTAAATTGTCGGGTACAGATGCTGAATTGCCAGCCGGCTCTTTTAAAGAGACGGTGCATGAAAACACTATTATTTTTTTTAATAAATCCTTTGAAGTAAATGACAAGTACAGTAAGCAATACTGTCACTGTGCTTCATATATATGTGACTGACATGTTTCTATCTATCTAATCTATGTGTGATGCTCTATTCCTTCATGTCTAAATTGTCGGGTACCGGTTTATGCCGCTGCTGAATTGCCGGCCGGCTTTTTTAAAGAAAGTGTCTTCTGAGCAGTTTGTCAGCTTTTGGACACCTTTGAAGGTGTTTTCTATGTGTTCCTATGTGTTTTTGTTTGCCTGCCATTGGTTTTAACGGTGTTCGACGGTGTTCTAAGGTGTTCGACGAACAGTTCGACGAACAGTTCCTCGAACATCCCGGTGTTCGACGAACCGAACCGAACCCGAACACTACGGGGGTGGCTCAACACTACCTCTAAGTCAAACAATTACCTGGTTACATTATGGATACTAAACATCTTATAGCATCTCTTGATAATACTAAATGGGGGATTCATCCCTTTGGCTTTCATGTGATGTTGTAGGTCTTTATCCGTGTATACCACACACACTAATGATCTCCATATTATCATATCATGTCCATACTTATAGCACTTATAGTGAAGATCTACAACGTTTTTTGGTGCTTTCAGATGAATATTTACTCAGCCACAACTATTTTTCCTTTAATAAACAATTTTTCCTACAGAAATGCGGAGCTTCAATGGGGGCGGGTTTCTCTCCCTCTATAGCCAATATTTTTATAGCCTTTTGGGAAAAACAGTACATTTTTTCTGACTCTGGTCCTTTCTCCTCCCATATCAGGTGGTATGGTCAAGGTCAGAGGCGAATTAATTTTTTAAATTCATTTCTGATAATTCTATGAATCTTAAATTCACCCATAATATAAAATCTAATTCAATTGATTTTTTAGATATTACTTTGACTCTGACTGATCACACTGTAACTATCACACCCTATAGAAAAAGTTTATCAAGAAATTCTACCTTACTGGCTTCCTCTTGTCATAATAAAAAGACTATAATTAATATACCAGTAGGAGAATTAATACGAACAAAAAGGAACACTAGTAACCCACGACAATATGAGATTGAAGCAAAAAAAGTCCTAGACAGACTATCAGCTAGACATTACCTCAAATGGACTTTAAAAAGAGCATACAATATAGCTAGCTCTAAAAAACAGGAGTGATATGATTGGACCCAAATTCAGCAATCACCCTTTAGATGGTGTGAATGGATCCAACCAGGTCACCTTTGTCTCTCAGTATAGCCCCCAATTTTCTATGATCAAAAATATTATCAACAAATATCTTCCTACGCTTTCTACAGATCCCAAATTGAGAGAAGTACTACTAACACCAGTTAGGTTCACAGCTCATAAGGCACCCACTTTGGGTGATCTTTTATCCCCTAGTCTTTTTCTCAAACAAGATCCTTCCAATTCTAGTACCTGGTTACACACAACTGTTTTTTATAAATGTGGTCACTCCATTTGCACTTGCTGCAGCCATGTTAAAAATGCAGCGACTTTTACATCTTTTTCTACCAATATAAAATATAACATAAAATTTTTTATTAATTGTAATACTACTTATGTTATATATATTATTTCATGCAGTGCGTGCTGTCTCCAATACGTGGGATGTACGTGTACTCCCTTGAAAAAACGCATCAGACGGCATTTATCAGATGCACACAATAAATTAAGTATCAGGTGTTCTGCAGCATCAAGACATTTTTCGCTATGCCATAATAAGATAAGATATAAGATATACTATATAATGGAGATACTTCAACATTTATAGTAACGGGCATAGAAAAAGTGTTGAAACCTCATAGAGGGGGTGATCATAGGAGAAAACTCCTTAATAGAGAAAGTTGGTGGATTTATACTTTAACTACACGTGTACCAGCGGGTTTAAATATCAGACATGATTTGATGTATCATTATGAGTGATTATTTAGGGACTATTATTATGTTTATGTTCCCTTTTTCTCTTGGATTATTCACATTTATTTGCATTGTTTCTATGCTATACGATTTTAATATGGTATGTGTGTTTAAATTTCTGATTAACCTAGCTCTGAACAGGTGCATAGCAGGACATGACATATAAATACTACTTCTTTGCTGCTTTTTTGCTATGCAATGATTAAGAACTTTTAGTTCGAAACGCGTTTGCTGTTCTTCTCCAAGGTGGACTTTTAAAATATGTTTTGCATGACCCAATAAAATATGGATTTTAGAAGATTTGTTCAGCTGGATCTTCCTGGTTCCTCATTGTTCGTCTGGTAGCACTCCTGGCTCCGTGCTGTTGATCTTCTAGGTGGGTGAGCTGATTTTTTCCTTTCTTTTTCCGCCAACCCCTGTATAAGGTTCCTCTACACAGGTAACCAAACCAGACTATGTCCTGGGGTACAACAAGTCCACCAGCCCTACAGCGCCTTGCGAAAAGCTAAGGTGTGGTACAAGAAGCTGGCCGTGCAGATCATATAGATAGCATTGTATAATGCTTTTGTGCTAGCCTAATGTGCAGGCCAGATTGGGACCTTACTTAAGTTCCAGGAGGTAGTGATCAAGGCCCTATTATTTGGAAGTCAGGAGGGAGCTGGCCCCAGTACTTCTGGAACTGATGGTGCCTATGTTGTACCAGAGCAACATTTCCCTGGTGAGGTCCCGGTGATGTCCCTCAAGCTGGAAAGAAAGGAAGGTTGCAAAAAAGTTGCAAAGGGTGTTACAAAAGGGGAATACGAAAGGACATTATTTATTAGTGTGACACCTGCACCGACAAAACTGATATGTGTATGAAGACTGTTTCAGAGTATACCATTCATCCATGAACTCATATTTCAACCGGATGCACTCTACGCAACTCATATGCCAATCTGATACACTGTACAAAACTCACGTATGCCAACATGGTTCACTCTTCACAACTCCTGTATGCCAACCTAATGCACCTTACACAACTCACGTAAGCCAACCTGATGCACTCAACAAAACTCACATAAGCCAACCTTATGCACTCTACACAACTCACGTAAGCCAACGTGATGCACTCTGCACAACTCACGTATACCATCACATTATGAAATTCACATACATCAGGGGCTCTCTAAAAGTGACATGATGCCTGCAAACTATTCCATCAAAGTCTGAGTTTCAAAATGTCACTCCTTCCTTGCCGAACACTGCCATGCACCCAAACAGTAGTTTTCCCCCAGATGTGAGGTATCAACGTACTAAGGAGAAATTGCACAACCATTTTTGGGGTCCATTTTCTCCTTTTAACCTTGTCAAAATAAAAAATTTGGTGATAAAGTTAATTTTTGTTGAAAAAAATAAATCAGATTTTTTCTTTTAACGGCTCAACATTATAAATATCTGTGAAGCAGCTGGGGGTTCAAGGTGCTCACCACACATCTAGATAAGTTCCTTGAGGGATCTAGTTTCCAAAATGGAGTCACTTGCTGTGAGTTTCCACTGTTTAGACACTTCAGGGTCTCTCCAAATGTGACATGGCGTTCGCTCTCGATTCCAGCCAATTATGCTTTCAAAACATCAAACTGTGCTCCTTCCCTTCCAAGCTCTGCCTTGCAACCAAACAGTAGTTTTCCATCACGTATGGTGTATCAGTCTACTCATGAGGAATTGTACAGCTTTTTAGGTGTCCAATTTCTCCTGTTACCCACGTGAAAATAAAAAATTGGGGCTAAAATAACATTTTTGTGGAAAAAAAGTACAATGTTCATTTTTTATTAAATGTGGTTTTGAGGACTTTGAGGGGTATAATTTTTAGAACTTTGTCACTTTTGGGAATTTTCTGTCTTATAGGCACCACAAAGTCACTTCAAATGTGATGTGGTCCCTTAAAAAATGCTTTTGTAAATTTGTTGGAAAAATTAGAAATTGCTGATCAACTTTTAACCCCTCTAACTTCCAAATAAGAAAAAATTATGGTTAAAAATTGTGCTTATGTAGAGTAGACATGTAGAAAATATGATTTCTTAGCTGTTTTGTATGATATAACACTGGTTTAAGGGCATAAAAATGAAAACTTAAAAAATTGCAAATTTCTACATTTTTGCCAAATTTCCAATATTTTCACAAATAAATGCAATTCGTATCAAACAAATTTTACCACTTTGATGAAGAACAAGATGTCTCGAAAAAAATCTCTCAGATTCACTAGGATCCGTTGAAGCATTCCAAAGTTATCTCATAAATTGACACTGGTCAGCATTTTAAAATTTGGTTTAATCATGACGATGAAAACAGGCTTAAAGGGTTAAAATTATTTATTTATATATACATATATTCCTAAAAAATTAAAAAGAAAATTATTTATAGAAGATAGTTCCTTTTCCTATATTAGGATTTGCATAACATGCTATACCTGATGATGGAGTCAACACTGTGGCAGCACCCGGGAATCACAGATCTTTTCCAGTTTAGTTTTAATATGTTTCTTACTACCGGCATGTGGGTCAGTGGTTGAAGCAGCAGTCCTTAAATTCTTACAAGTATGTAGTTGTACCAGGTCACAACCCAGGCAGATGAGCATATACAATCCCTTGCTTGCTGTGTCTCACAATGACGGTAACACACTTGGAGTGCTTTTTCTCTTTTTCTATTCACAGAAAACCTAAAATAATTAACGTCGATAGTTTATTCAGTGAGGAAAAACACCCCAAAGTGTTCAAAAATTATGTATTTAACAACATAAAATAACTAAGAATAATTTTTTTGCAGTTTTGTTTTTGACGTCTTGAGAAGGTTTTATACCTGGGAAATGCCCTGCCAACACAGAGTTTTTGATGCATTAGATCCAAAGGTCTCTGTTTATATTGGATCTGCAATGACCTTCTGTAATATTCACATGCTGGTACAGTATGTTGTTGTTACAGCAATGTAAAGACATATAGATGAGGACCAAAACCACACTTTCACCAGAAATATGTAAAAGTATTTTTTAAACTCAATATTCTTTAAAAAAAATTCAAGTTTATCAATGCTATACAATTAAAAAATAATTACAAAACATCACTAATTTACAACCTGTTGAACAGATAAGATTTTATCTAAAGTGTGATCTCAATATAACCATGGATGGTGTATTGGAAAAAAATGACATTTTTTTTTTCAAAACTAGGCAAATCTATCTTTTTTTTTCTTGAAAGTTTGTACAATGGATATTTTAGGTTGCAATATATTTATTTATTTCTGTTTCTGGGATGGGGGACAACAAAAAGAAATACAATTTCAAAGTAGCTACCATACGTTATTACTACCTAACCTTTTCTTAAATATTATTCTATGTTTTTCATTTTCTATTTTATGCAATGTTTTTTTTTTGGCAAAAATACATTTTGATTGATATTTTACACAAACTAAAGTCACAGACTAATTCTAATTCTATATTAGTAAATATGAATAATGCAGCAAATGAACTAGGAGCTTTAGCAATCACAAATTATATACAATAGAATTTCGGAAAACTTTGCTGACCTTAACTTAGTGACCTTGTATACAAAGCTATAGTTATAGAACTTTACTTCAAAATAACTGAATAAATCTATAATCCTAATCAGTTTAGTGAACTCTATAGAGGCAAAAGTTACTAGACTTATTGATTAGTTTACCAAGAGGGAATTTGTTTTGATCATATTTTACCCAAGATATTAATGTGAAAACATATAATTATGAAAAATACATTACTCTGAGTAAATCAATGATATACATAAAATTTTATAATATATTCCAGAAGCTTTAAAAATTACTGAATGACTTACATTTGTCATTCATAAAGTTAAAGGAGTTTTCTTAGATTGCAAAAAAATAGGCCAAAGAATGGAAATGCCATAAAATAAGAAAAGAATCAGTACTCACATTTTAAATCCTTCACAACTGTGCTACTTTCCATGAGTCTCTCTTAAGGTCCCTGCAATGAACACATGCGTTTTGCTAGAATTATTTAATCATTGGCATCAACCAAAGTTGAATGAAAGCCAGTTCTGATCCATGTTGAATTAATTTTGACAAATGCTTGAGGTAGATCTGGTACACTTGGGTGTGACAAAGCCACTAGTCATGCTGAAGACTCTTTCTGATATTACAATAGAGGCTGGACATGACAGAATGCCCATACCAAACTGGGCCAGTTCTTTCAACTGAACTAATCTACTGAAACAAAAATCCAAGGGATCAGTGCTCAGCTTTTCTGCCTTAGGCCACGGCCCCACTATCAGTATTTGGTCAGTATTCGGGGTCAGTAGTTTTTCTCAGGAGTTGGAGCCAAATCCAGGATTGGGCGATAAATGCAGAATTGGTGACTTGTTTCTATTATACCTTTTCTCTGATTGTTCCTCACCTGGTTTTGGCTCCCATTGCTGAGAAAAAATACTGATCGAACACTGACAAAATACTTATAGTGGGGCCATGGCCTAAGAATGAACATAGTTTAGGAATAACAGGTCCTGGCCGTTTGGTCGGTGTGTCTCTGCTGCTTGCTGAAGTGCATCAGTTTCATACAATGAAAGATAAAACATCTAGTCCATCATGTCCAATATAGCTGTTGATGCTGCTACCTTTGCTACTTGTTTTAACCCTAATGTTGACACAGGCAAGGAGTTTGTGAGGCTTTACCACCTGTACCGGTTGTAGTGGTGCATCGCGGCAGCTTCATTTTCTAGTGTGAAGGAGAAGGAACAGGATGTGTATTTAGAGTATGACAAGCAGTAGTGATGGATGACAGTGATGATGGTGATGATAACACTGATCAGGTACAACTTGAAGGTGTCACCTGAATGACAGAAAGACTATTGTACAGATAAAGAGGCGCAGAATAACTTGAGGCTTGCTGTGATAAATGCCAGTCTAATTTTACCAAATAAGTAGGTAAATTTGCTTTGTGTGCTGATTCGGAGCTATGGTTTCTTGCCTATACTAGCCAGGTCATCCACAGCTTAGTTTTCTTTGCAGAGCCTGCAGGCTGGTAAACAGTCATTTCTTGGCAACTTGAAAAGAACCAGTCTTTTGAGGTACAGTAGAGCTTCCTCTATCAGTAGCCCATAAGGCATCACCTGCTCCAGAGCTGACTGCAAAACAAGCAGATTTTACCACAGTGAATTTTTTTAGCTACAGGTCGCCTTCACAGTGAATCCCCAGGCCAACGCTCTCCTCTGATGACATTACCTCCTTGTTTGGTTCCCAAGTCTTGTCCATGATAAAATCAAACTCATATCAGAAGGGATAATTAAAAAAAAAAAGTTTTTACATAACTCTTTTACTAGTCCAATTTACCAAGCATTACTGCCACCAGAATACTGCTTCTTCTTTACGTAACTTACGTTTACCTAGAATGTGACATCGTTTTTTATTTTTTAACAATTTTGGTTGAGGGGAGGTTTTAAAACAAAAAATCCCTAATAACATAGAGGAGAAAATTGGCAATTTTTTGCATAACTGTTTTACTAGTACAATTTAATAGGCACATGTGCCTAATAAAAAATATTGCTGTGGCTGCCACAAGTTCCTTTCCATGAAAGTACCTCCAACCAATGCAGCAATCTAGGTTATGTTTTTTGTCGATGGCAATGATAGTCTTTAAAAGTTTTATTTTCAAAAAAACATTTATACATGTTTTACTTTCTGCATTCATGTTTGATTATTCCAATTTGGCAGCATTCCACAACTATACCATGACCTGTTGTAGCTATTTTAATGGGGTGGTTTTCCTTCCTCCTAACATTTGTTGTTACATGGTCTATTATGAACAGGGGGAAATCATTTCCTTGAACACAAAATCTGCAAACAAATAATTACAGTAAATTACGATATTGAACTGTGCATGTCTGGCACAGCTTTTTAAATTATCCAATTAGAGACGTGCACGCCACACCACTATTATAGGCATGATGTTATTATTTTAGCCTTTTTGTCAATTGCATAAACTCTGCCTGGAATTTCTGGTTGACTCCATATTTTTCAAGGTTACCTAAGAGTGGTAAAAAAAAATCTGGAAACATATAAATGTTATACTTGTGTCCAAAATGTATGTAAAACCAAAATGTGAACTGGTAATAGACAAGAAATACACCACAATATAAATAATATAACATTACTATAGATTGATAGTCACAATGAAATCACTGAGTAACCTACCATGAGGAGTGAATAACCACAGTGTTGGCCTGGGGATTCACTGTGAAGGCGACGTGTAGCTAAAAAATTCACTGTGGTAAAATCTGCTTGTTTTGCAGTCAGCTCTGGAGCAGGTGATGCCTTATGGGCTACTGATAGAGGAGGCTCTACTGTACCTCAAAAGACTGGTTCTTTTCAAGTTGCCAAGAAATGCAAAAGAAATAAATATTTTTTCTTTAAGTATTATTTTATTAGTACATATGAATTGAAAAAAACACCTTAACTTAGTAATGTAAATAATGCTGTTGTAGTCTCTAAAAATGTATAATGGTCTGTATAAAGAATATATATAAAAAAAAAGTTACAGTATATAAAGGTGAATGATAAATATATTATCAAATACATGAATAAATAGTTTAATATAGTGAAAAAAACTGCTTAGATCAAATAACAGACATACCATAAAGAAAGAATAACACAAGCGTAGAGACCCCAAGACTCCGATGTTTGCTTAATTCGGTGGCTTTCTCAAGAGTGAGAAAGCCACTCCTTGAGAAAGCCTTTCTCCTTGATAAAGCCACTGAGTGAAAGGTACATTGCAGTCTTGGGGTTTCTTTTGACTTTCCTTTATATACTATAATTTTTTTGCAATATCTTCTATATACAGACCATTATACATTTTTCGAGAATACATCATTATTTATATTATATCCATTCCTTTTATAATTTATTGTGAACTTTCTTTTGTGCACTAGCCTCCCAATATTTTTATGATATTTAATAATATTTTTTATTACAATGTACCAATAAAATTATTCTTAAAAAAAACAAAACATTTATTTATCTTTCTTTGGCAATAGACAAGATAGAGAAACCCCTCCATTCCATGGAATAACATGTAGGAGCCACTAGCAAGAGTAGAAGCACCAGCACTTCTGACCGCAACCATCTAGGCAGGAGAAATACCAAACACATGTCACACTTGGCCTCCTTTGCCTCTAACTAACATAATGCATATTGCATATGGTGTCCTTTTCCTCTGGGTAGCATATTAGTGGACAGGAAGTCATGGAATATACTGTGTGTCACATCACTCATCTCCATCACCGGAGGATGATATAGCCTCTGACACCGACACCATCAGATTGAGTTAGTGTTCTGTTCAGTCCATCTCCTTCACCATCATAAAACGTAATACTGTGGTAGATACGGTTCACGATCAGAAACTAACATGTGATATTGCATGCATTATTGTCTTGCTAAATTAGACAATTAAAACAGGTATTACAAAATTAAAACATGCCCTTTCTTTAAAAGATTTGAAAAAATAACACCCCAGGACCAATAAAACTAGGTATCTTCACACTAAAAAAACCAAGCACCTTCTGCAGGTCTCTGTTTTTGGAAAAGTTTAATATTGGACTATTAAAACATTGCAGCATAAAAATACATATATTTTTACAACATGCACACTTTCTGAGGTGGACAGTTCTGTTTAAATATCTGGATTCTGAAGATTTTTCTTTTTTTTGACACAGAAGTGTTAATATTTCTAATCATAACAAATGTTTGGGAAGTCATAGGATAAGTTTATGGGAGAGGAAGGTACTCTGTAGACAGTGCCGCTGATGAATAATATCTGTTTGACTGCAAATAAAACAAAATATTTGTTACGCTCGCACCCGGACTGACTGGCGTGTGCGTGATTAGTGATCCCACTGTACCATGAACCGAGGAGTGCCTGGAGGGGCGTAACTAAGTATCTACCCGATGCGACCAAGGTCGCACGGTGGCTAACGGCTTCGTGAACCAAGGAGGAACTGAGCAGAGGGACCAGGTGCCACTCCAGGTCAGACCCCGGTCACAGCTATTGACCCACAACGGGGAATGCAGGAACAGGCAGGTTAGGCTGGCATACAGACACGTGGGTATTGGCAGGCACGGCTAGTATGCAGACAGGTGGGTGCTGGCAAGCACGTCTGGTATGCAGACAGGTGGATACTGGTAAGCACGGCTGGTATGCAGACAGGGGGGGTACTGACAAGCACGACTGGAGTGCTGACAGGGAGGCACTAGCAGGTTGGAGCGTAGGCTGGATAGGGTCCAGTACAGACTGGGATTCAGGAACAGAACCGCAGATGCGGTAGACAAGCAGAGCAGAGAGGAACTGCTGGAGCGGTGGGCAAGGCAGAGCAGAGAGGAACCGCCAGAGCGGTGAGCAAGGCAGAGCAGAGAGGAACTGCCGGAGCAGTGAGCAAGGCAGAGCAGGAAGGAACCGCTGGAGCGGTGAGAAAGGCAGAGCAGGAAGGAACCGCCGGAGCGGTGAGCAAGGCAGAGCAGGAAGGAACCGCCGGAGCGGTGAGAAAGGCAGAGCAGGAAGGAACCGCGAGAGCGGTGAGCAAGGCAGAGCAGGAAGGAACCGCCAGAGCGGTGAGCAAGGCAGAGCAGTAAGGAACCACCGGAGCGGTGAGCAAGGCAGAACAGGAAGGAATCGCCGGAGTGGTGAGCAAGGCAGGGCAGGAAGGAACTGCCGGAGCGGTGAGCAAGGCAGAGCAGGAAGGAACTGCCGGAGCGGTGAGCAAGGAAGAGCAGGAAGCAACTGCCGGAGCGGTGAGCAAGGCAGAGCAGAGCGAAACTGCAGGAGCGGTGAACAAGGCAAAGCAGAGAGGACAGGGCTCTGTTCACACTGAACAGACTGGAAGGGAAAAGCAGAACCAGATACACACAAGGTACTTGCAATGAAGTAGCGAGTGGACTCTAAACTCACAATAGAAGTACAGAGATGACGGGTAGGCGGACAACAGGCTAGGAGAGTGTTCAGACAGGAACTGAGACTGAAACAAGATACAGGAGCGAGTCTGGGTATACGGCCCCCAGAGAGGCGGACAACAGGCTAGGAGAGTGTTCAGACAGGAACTGACACTGCAGCAAGATACAGGAGCGAATCTGGGTATACGGCCCCCAGAGAGGCGGACAAACAGGCTAAGAGATAGTTCAGACAGGCCTGGGAATACAGCCCCCAGGTTGGCGGACAGGCAAGAAACAGAACGGGACCTGGCACATCAGAGGCAAGGAGCCCTCTGAAGGTAAGAGTTGCTCAGGCGCCTCCTACTGGGTGGAGGGGGTTTAAATATCCAGTAACTCACAGCAATAGGCTGGAGAAGCATTAGGGGTGCGCCCACAGCAGCTATAAGAATCAGGAAGTAACCGGGCCAACGCCCTAAGTAGTCGGTCAAGGGACATGCACACAGCATGAACTGGAGCAGGAATAGCAGACTGGACAGACAGGTAAGATTGCGACCTTGTATAGTGGGAGGTGGTGCACTATGCAAGCACGCCGCCAGGGATGTTACAGAATCACAGTCCAATGACATGTTTTACCACACCAGTGGCAACATCAAGGGACTCTAAGGCTATGACCTTTCTTATTGTGTCAGCCCCAGCCTTTGCCTTCCAAACTATGTTCAACCATTATCCTTGTTCTGCACAGGACAAGCAGGTCATGTTACATCATTCCTGATGCAATGATATGTGATATACAAGGGTTCAAAGCTTACTACTCAGCCCAATTGTACCTGATTATCAAAGGGCTTGCTGTATTTACTTGTGATGTAGTTTGCTGCTGCATTACTTTAGGTAATGCATGTGAGAACACATTGAACTTTCCCTTGACAATTTATTCCCCACGTAATATCCAGTCTATATGCACTCAGGTCCAGCCGAAATACTTGCTTATGACATGGCAACTCAGACTTGAATGAGTCCTTATGATTCCTGAGTATGTCACCCTCAAAAGATGTAATATTCTGAATGCAGTCACCCGATTGCCTGTGCATTCAGAAAATAGCGAATTGGTGATGATATTGGCAAAGGAAAAGGAATATTTTGACATGAATAAGATTGCATAGAACTAATGAGCAAGAAGACAGCAGGTTTTTCACATGTTTAAAATGCAGATCTTGAGTTCTTTGTAGATCGTTCCAGATACTACCTGGATGGGCAATTCTACATTGGATATGTGATAGTATACTAACATGAGGTAATCAAAGCTGAACTATTCCCTCTTCACATGCCAGCACAGGAGGCAAAGGAGAAAGCACTCGCTGAAGCGTGTAGACAAGCAAAAGGTAAAACTGCCAATATTTACACAAACTCATGTTAAGCTTTTGATATAACCCATGACTATTGCCCTGTCTGGAAAAGCAATGCTTTCCTTTTGTCAACTGGTAAGCTCGTTAAACATGCAGAACTAGTCAGTCAAACAATTAATGGAGACACTGTTGTTACCAGTCTATGTGGGCATAATCAAAGTAAAAGCACACACAAAAAGTGTTTCCCTAGAAGTAGACAGCAATAGAAGGGTGGATGAGGCTGCTAAAGCAGTGGCCAGGCAGCCTAGGGAACAGAGGATGGTGGATGGGAGTCAGCAAATCTCAGCCATTGTGAGCTGAAATATCCCAAAATCCCTCCAGCAACAGGCTGCCTTAACAGAAGAGGGGCATTGAGGGAAAATGGGTGCTAAGATGAACTCAAATGGAGTATGGGAAAGTAAGTATAAGTAGTGTTTACCAAAGTCCCTCTTCCCCATGATGTCACAAGTAGCCCATAGCCCCACTCATGCCTCAAAAAGTCACATGTGTAACATGCCTTCTGGATCGTTCCTGTTTTCAGTAATGTAGCCTCCAAACAGTACTGCCTTATCTGTGCACAACATAATCAAGGTAAAAATCCTAAAGAAAGCAACAATCAGGCCACACTACTGATTTCAGAGACTGCAAATTGACTACAGACAACTGCACAAGGTGTGTATGAATATGTATTATGTCCTGGTATGTGTAGATCTCTTTACAGGATAGCCAGAAGCCTACCTGGTAAAAGGTGCCACTGCTAAAATAAATGCATACAAATAAATTAAAGAACTAGTCTGCAGATATTGTGTCACTGAAATCATGCAAAGTAATAGAGGTATACACTTCGCTGGAGAAATAATGAAGGAAATGATACAGTCCCTGGGAATACACTGTGCACACAATTATTTGGCACGTGACTATTTGGATCATATCGTCATTTTTATGCTTATTTTCCAACTGCTAGCTGTATAAACTTGAATGCTTATAGAGTTGAAGCATATCAAGTGATGTGTATTTCTGTTATGAGGAAGGTCATGGCCTAACGATATCAACACCCTTTATCAAGTTGTGCATAATTATTAGGCAACTTGTTTTCATTAGACAAAATGAAAGATTAAACTGACTCTGAAAAGATAAAAATTGTTAAAAGTCTTACAGAGAGATGAAGCACTCTTGAAATGACTACAATTTTGGGACGTGATCACAGAACCATCAAAAGTTTTGCTTGCCAGTTGTTGACAGGGTCACAAAAACATGTTGAGAAAAAAGGTGCACATTAACTGCGAAAGATTTGAGAAGAATCAAACGTGAAGCGACATGGAACCCATTATTCTCCAGTGCTGTCGTATTCCAGAATTGCAACCTCCCTGGAATGCACAGAAGTACAAGGTGCTCAGTGTTCAGAGTCATTGCCAAGGTAAAGTAGGTTGAAACCCGACCGCTACTGAACAAGACACAAAAGTTGAAACGTCAAGTGTGGTCCAAAAAATATCTGAAGACAGATTTTTCAAAGGTTTTATGGACTGATGAGATGAGCGTGACTCTTGACAGACCAGATGAATGGGCCCCAGGCTGGATCAATAAAAGACTCAGACTTCTACTTCAATTCAGACTCCAGCAAGGTAAAGGAGGGATACTGCTATGAGCTGGTATTATTAAATTATTAAAGATGAGCTAGTTACACCTTTTGGGTTGAATATGGACTCAAAATCAACTACCAAACATATTGCTGGTTTTTATAAGACACTTTCTTCAAACAAATCCAATAAAAAAAGAAGTCAAAGCTGCTTTAAATTCAAAAAATGATGTATCTTCTTTATTCAATTCAATAGTTAAAATGTTAAAATAAGGAGAAGTTACAAAGATACCCTACACACCCTGGTCTGCAGATAAGAACAGATCTAATGCATATACAAAATTGTAAGAAACCAATACAAGCATAAGAGAATAGCTTGCATATTACAAGGGTTATATTCCCAAGTGGAAAGTATGTGGATATCTTATGGAGCTGACCTCATTCACAGAAGATAATTAAATAAAGGCAAGCAGTGCCACAAATGTCATGGAGTACTAACTCAACAATCTTAAGATTAAATCATACATAGGTATTTAATACTGTAAAGAAAGTCCTTTTCTCACTGTCAGTGTATGCTAGGGCTATCAAAGTGATCTGACTACATGAGAATCCACCATCATAAGAAACCATGCATACTTATCTGCACAACCTAGGTACTGTGGAGGGAACCATACCACCACTTCATGGTGACCTTGTTCGGCATGGTCCTAACCTCTAATATTAAAACCTTACTATTTGTCAAGTGACTTGCATGCGGATAAGGACTGAGAAGGACAGACCCGGCCAGTGGACATGGAGCCATTGGGAACTACGTGAATGTAATGTTCAGCTCAAAGAAAAGGAAGGTCACACCTTTATATGCACAGGGTGCAAATAGACTGAAATAAAAAAACCCTAAAGAGATTAACTGGAATATAAATTGGTGTGCATGCAGCACATAAGCACATGTTCACACTGGCCACTAACCTGAGAAAACCCAAGATTAAAACATAATAAGCAAATACACTGCAGTAAATAACTAAATAAGCAGCAATAGTGCATGAAAATAATATAGGGTGCTTAGTTAACATAATTTTGATCAAAAAATGTAAAATCCATCCCACTACGTCATGGTGACCCTATTCGGAATGGTCCTAAGCTCTAATATTAAAACCCTATCAGTTGTCAATTGATGTGCATGTGGATAAGGTCTGAGAAGGACTGAACCCGGCTGGTGGACATGAAGCCATGGGGTACAACATAAATATAATGTTCAGCTCAAAGAAAAGGCACACCTTTATATACACTGGGTGCAAACAAGCTGAAACAAAAAAACTAAAATATCTAAAGAGTTAAACATCTGCGATCAAAGTAATCTTCAATACAGGCTTATGCAGTAGGGTATCAGCTGTATGGTACAGCTGACACTTGTTACAGATATATACTTGTTGCAGATATATTTCATGCACTATTGCTATTTATTTACTGCAGCGTATTTGCTTTATATGTTTTTATCTTTGTTTTGTCTATTTAGTGGCCAGTGTGAACATGCGCTTATATGCTGCATGCACACCAATTTATATTCCAGTTCATCTCTTTAGGGTTTTTTTTCCATGAATTAAAGGCTTGTGACTGTTATTGAAAAGAAGGGTGGCTATATTAGTCATTGATTTTTTGTTTGAATTTTCAGAAATGTATTTTTGTACCTTTTGAGTTGTTTAGTTATTATTCTAACTTTAACAGATGAAAATAAATAATTGGGATGGGAAAATTTACATTTTTCGCTTAGTCGCATAATAATTATGCAGATTATAGCTTATCAATAACTATGCACACATATATATATTCTCCTAAGGAAGACAAAATTTTACTTTTACTTTTCTTAAATATTCAGTTTTATTAACCTTTTTGATTGACTAACAGCACTGTAGTTGTTCAATAATAAAATGAATCATCAAAAATACAAATTGCCTAATAATTGTGCACACAAAGTAAAGCAGGCATTCCATTACTCTATCATTCTCAAAGCAGTGGTAAAGTGGAAAGGTTGAATGGGACACTTAAAGAAGCCCTCCCATGACCTTTTTTTCTCTAAATCTGTGTATATGTGTACAGTTATATGAAAAAGTTTGGGCACACCTATTAATCTTAAGCTTAATGTTTTAAAAAAATTGGTGTTTTTGCAACAGCTATTTCAGTTTGATATATGTAATAACTGTTGGACACAGTAATGTTTCTGCCTTGAAATGAGGTTTATTGTACTAACAGAAAATGTGCAATCTGCATTCAAACAAAATTTGACAGGTGCATAAGTATGGGCATCTCACCAGAAAAGTGACATTAATATTTAGTAGATCCTCCTTTTGCAAAAATAACAACCTCTAGTCACTTCCTGTAGCTTTTAATGATTTCCTGGATCCTGGATGAAGGTATTTTTGACCATTCCTCTTTACAAAACAATTTCAGTTCAGTTAAGTTTGATGGTCGCCGGGCTTGGACAGCCCTCTTCAAATGATCCCACAGATGTTCGATGATATTCAGGTCTGGGGACTGGGATGGCCATTCCAGAACATTGTAATTGTTCCTCTGCATGAATGCCTGAGTAGATTTGGAGCGGTGTATAGATCATTGTCTTGCTTAAAGATCCATCTCCTGCGTATCTTCAACTTTGTCACTGATTCTTGAACATTATTGTCAAGAATCTGCTGATACTGAGTGGAATCCATGCGTCCCTCAACTTTAGCAAGATTCCCGGTGCCGGCATTGGCCACACAGCCCCAAAGCATGATGGAACCTCCACCAAATTTTACTGTGGGTAGAAAGTGTTTTTCTTGGAATGCTGTGTTTTTTTTTTTTGTCGCCATGCATAACGCCTTTTATGTATAACCAAACAACTCAATCTTGATTTCATCAGTCCACAGGACCTTCTTCCAAAAAGAAATTGGCTTCTCCAAATGTGCTTTTGCATACCTCAGCCGACTCTGTTTGTGGCGTGCTTGCAGAAACGGCTTCTTTCGCATCACTCTCCCATACAGCTTCTCCTTGTGCAAAGTGCGTTGTATAGTTGACCGATGCACAGTGACACTATCTGCAGCAAGCTGATGCTGCAGCTCTCTGGAGGTGGTCTGAGGATTGTCCTTGACTGATCTCACCATTCTTCTTCTCTGCCTTTCTGCTGTTTTTCTTGGCCTGCCACTTCTGGCCTTAACAAGAACTGTCCCTGTGTTCTTCCATTTCCTTACTATGTTCCTCACAGTGGAAACTGACAGGTTAAATCTCTGAGACAGCTTTTTGTATCCTTCCCCTGAACAACTATGTTGAATAATCTTTGTTTTCAGATCATTTGACAGTTGTTTTGAGGAGCCCATGATGCCACTCTTCAGAGGAGATTCAAACAGGAGAACAACTTGCAAGTGACCACTTTAAGTAGCTTTTCTCATGATTGCATACACCTGGCTATGAAGTTCAAAGCTCAATGAGGTTACAAAACCAAAAAAAGTGCTTTAGTAAGTCAGTAAAAAGTAGGTAGGAGTATTTAAAACAAGAAAATGATAAGGGTGCCCATACTTATGCACCTGTCAAATTTTGTTTGAATGCAGATTGCACATTTTCTGTTAGTACAATAAACCTCATTTCAAGGCAGAAACATTACTGTGTCCAACAGTTATTACATATATCAAACTGAAATAGCTGTTGCAAAAACACCAATTTTTATAAAACATTAAGCTTAAGATTAATAGGGGTGCCCAAACTTTTTCATATAACTGTATATACTGAAGTGTGTTAATATTCAGAACGTAATAATTATGTATCAATTGCAAATTCAGTTCTAATATAATACATTTTGATGCAAATCAAATTCAAATGAATATTCTGAATTAAAATTTCTGCAGATTTACTTATCTGGATTCTTTATGTATTAACATGTTTAAAGGAAATTAGCACTTTTTCAAAATCGACAAATATTTAAAAAGATAGACAAAAAGCTTTTCAATTTGGATTGTTTGCTTTCTGATTTTCAGTATAATGACCTAGTGATGTTATTGTCACCATTTTTTAACATATTTGTAGCTTTAAAAATGCACATTTGTTGTATCTCAGGTGTTCTACAGAAGCAAAATAGATCATTTTAAATTAATTGTCATTATATTGGCATTCTTACACTTAATATTTCCATCTGTTCTCTTTGCTACTGGGTATTTGGCAGTGTATTGCAGAAAATATGGGATGCATCAGTTAACTTCAACCTACTTAGCCTCTAACTGTGACTCAGCTGTATGCTGATTTAAACCCTGACCTTCAAACTGTGCAGCTGTGGCCCAATACCCATCCTGGCACTTATTTAAAATTTGCATACAGCCTGTTTAGGTCAGGTTAATTTGTGTTATAGTGAAAGAGCAATGAACTAAAGTAAAAAAAATGTTACAAGATAAACTTTTGTCATATTCATTAAAAGAAAACTTGACAAATGTTTATTAAGAAAACTAGAAAACATTACAATCCATAGAAAAAAAGTGGAATTAATTCCCTATTTGTCACTTAAGACACAGGCATAACTGGGAATGACTAGCATGAGATTTTCCCTGTCCACTAGTTGTCCAGAGAGTGCCAGCAAGTTGCTCCACTTTAGCTTTCGTATTAAGATATGTGGGTAGAATAATAACTGCTCAATCTGAAGGAAAAACCAAGCCCAAAGAAAATATATCACCTATATTTTTCATTTACAAAACCAGATACTAATTGTAGATTTTTAATTATATGTCCTCTACATGATTATAGGGGCATCCATTCTACCCGAGCTGCTGTTACCAGCATGTACGTACATACTTTACAGCAGTCACATCATGATGCTTATTAACTTGTATGGGAGAGTTTTCTATGCATGCTCTGTGGTCTGTGCAGAGGTCACTGTGCAGGAAGTAGTAAGGGGTGAACCGTGATCATCACCTATTATGAATGTAGAGCTTCTCATATCTAAATGTAGCGGATATGCTTCATTTTAAATTTGTCTGTGATAGTAATGAGATGAATACTAAATAAGGATCTTTACAAAGCAGGAAGTGTCAGTCTATTCAGTTGCCGTAGTGAAAATTGCATGATTTCAAGATTTTTTTTTTTTAAATAAGCAGTCACATTTCTGGAAATAATTTGTCTTGTGTTCTGCATTTTCAGCCTTTAGAGTTGCACACTCCAACTCTAATTCTTAGTTTAATTGGTGGAGAATACCTACTACGATGCCTTCCGTTTATTCATCCAGAGAAAAGATGATCATGATCATATTCTCATATCTCATTGTAGAACACGGAGAGAAACAGCAACAGCATGAAAGACATTACATAGCACTACTGAGCAATATAGATGTGAATCCAACACTAAGGTTGATACCTACTAGATAGCAAAAGCATTGCCTATTTGTATGTGTCGCTTTGTCACTCTCTCACTCTCTAGCTGCCTATTACTCCACCTTCACTAACTTGTATGGGCAATACGAAAGTTGTCCTGTGAATAATAAGTTTAGGAGGTTGGGGAAGGGATGAGTGAGTGAATAATAAGTGGAAAACTGGTCTTGTAGATCTAGCTCCTCCATTTAAAAAGTTACATGGCAACAAAACTGTAGAGCAAATGTATTAATCATGATTCTCTGAAGATCAACTAATTTACTGGATAGTGAGTCAGCAATACATTTAGTAGTTCTTGATGTCCAGAGATGTACACAGCGATCCAGATTTATCAAAGCATTCATGCCAGAATTCTGCTGTATAAATCATTGTAAATTTGTAAAAATTTTGCACAATGCGAGGCTGCAGTAAAATTTTGTCACTTTTGCTGTTCTAGTGCTATTTTCACCCAGCACGACAAAGTTGGTGATGCTGGGGTGGGACAGGGTTGTGTCAACCCCTTCTATCAACCTTGAGAAGAGTGGCAGCATTACTTATACCACAAATCTTACTCCAATCCCCAACTGGAGTATGATTTGTGGAGAAGCAAACAATCATAAGTACTCTACTTTTCAGATGTGGCATATACATTAAGAATTGTGCACCTCTTAAGAAATTAGGTGCTTCTGACTCCAGGATACACCCTCATTAAGACTAACGTGAAAAATGAAGATTGTTACGGATCCGGGTGGTGGAACCTCTGTGCTGCGGTGCAAGGAGGGACCAGAGGGGCGTAACTAGGTATCAACTCGGACCGACCAAGTCGTACGGCAGCTCTATCGACTCCATGACCAGGGAAGGACCGAGCAGAGGGACCAGGTGCTACTCTGGGGACAGACCTTGTACGAGAGCAGGTGACTCCCACGAATCAGAAGGCAGGGACTGACCGGTACAGCAGATGAGCACGGCAGGCAGGCTGACGGGTGATCCGGGCAGACGGGCTGGCAGGCACGGCTGGTAACAGGCAGGAGCCTCCAGGTAGGCTGGCTGGTAGGCACGGCAGGTAACAGGCAGGTGCTTCTAGGTAAGCGGGCTGGCAGGCATGGCAGGTAACAGGCAGGAGCCTCCAGGTAGGCTGGCTGGCAGGCACGGCAGGTAACGAGCAGGAGCCTCCAGGTAGGCTGACTGGTAGGCACAGCAGGTAGCAGGCAGGTGCTTCTAGGTAAGCCAGCTGGTAGGCACGGCAGGTAACAGGCAGGAGCCTCCAGGTAGGCTGACTGGCAGGCACGGCAGGTAACGGGCAGGTGCTTCCAGGTAAGCAGGCGGACAGAGCCCCTAGACAGACTGGCGGACTGGACTGAAGACAGACTGTCGGGCTGGAGAGTAGACAAGCAGGCGGACTGGACTTGTAGTCAGGCTGGCGGACTAGACTTGTAGTCAGGCTGGCGGACTAGACTTGTAGTCAGGCTGGCGGGCTGGACTTGTAGTCAGGCTGACGGGCTGGACTTAAAAGAAAAAACCTGAAGGTCTGAACTGAAACGTAAGTTGATGTGCATGCAAAATGTAAATGCATGTTCACACAAGGCCATTAAACAGAGAGAAAACAAGAACAAGAAAAATACCCAAATCACTGAAAGTAGATGTATAAATCGCACAGTGCAAAAATAATAATAAATAATAAAGGGTATTTAGTTAACATAATTTTGATCAAAATAATGTGAAAGCCATCCCGCCATTTCACGGCAACCCTTATGGGACAGTCCTAACTCTAATATTAAAAACCTTACCATTTGTCAAGTGACATACATATGGACAAGGGCAGAGAGACTGATCCCTAGTGTAAGCATAAAACCGAGGCAAAATGAGCGTGACGGGCTGGACTTGTAGTCAGGCTGGCGGGCTGGACTTGTAGTCTGGCTGGCGGGCTGGACTTGTAGTCTGTCTGGTGGGCTGGACTTGTAGTTTGGCTGGCGGGCTGGACTGGTAGTCAGGCTAGCAGCGGGACCTGAGGGCTGAAGCAGAGTATAACACACAAAGCTACAACCTTGCACGGGCACCTCCATATTGGAGGAGGTGCCTTTTTTAGGGGAAGTCCTCCGGCCATTGGCCGGGGACTTTTTAGGATGGCGTGCGTGGCCCCTTTAAGAGGGAGGGAGCGCGCTCGCCCTAAGCACAGAGCCAGGGAAGCTGCGTGCACCAGCAGCAGCATCAGGGAGGTCAGAAGACGCCGGAGCAGGACCACGGCGTTAAGGGGGACGGCGTCTCTGCCAGGCAGGAGGAAGAGACGCCGATGCTACAGTACCCCCTCCCCTTTACGCCCCCTCTTTTTCAGGCCAGCAAGAAATTTTTTAAGGAGAAGCGGGGCGTGGATGTTCTCCCTGGGTTCCCAAGTTCTCTCCTCTGGGCCAAACCCCTTCCAATCTACCAGAAAAAAGGTTTTTCCTCTTACCCTCTTGGTGGCCAGAATGTTCTCTACCTCATAGACATCCTCAGCGGAGACCGGAGCTGGGGAGGTACATGGATTGTCAGAAAAAGAATTTTGCACAACTGGTTTGAGGAGAGATACGTGGAAGGAGTTGGGAATCCGTAAGGTGGCCAGGAGTTTTAACTTGTAGGCTACTGGGTTGATTTGCTTGAGGACTTCAAATGGGCCGATGAACCGTGGACCCAACTTATAGGAGGGTATTTTGAGATGAACATGTTTGGAAGAGAGCCAAGCCTTGTCTCCCGGACAGAAATGAGGTGGATCCAGACGTCTGTTATCAGCATGCTTCCTCATCCGCTTGGAGGATTGAAGAAGTGCGGAACTAGTGTCCTCCCAAATAGTGGAAAATTAACCAGAGACTCCGTGGCCGGGTTGTCCACAGAAGCGGAAAAGGGAAACGGAATCTGGGGATGTTGACCATAGACCACAAAGAATGGAGACTTGGAAGAAGATTTGCTCTCATGGTGGTTGTAGGAGAACTCGGCCCAAGGTTGGAGTTCCACCCAATTGGTATGGTGAGCGTTGATGAAGTGCCGAAGGTAGCTGGTAAGGATCTGGTTGATACGCTCCACTTGGCCATTGGACTGCAGATGGTAAGCGGAGGAAAAATCCAGGGTGACATCCAGCAGCTTACACGTAGCTCTCCAGAAGCACGAAGTGAACTGGGCCCCTCGATCAGACACAATGTGGAGGGGTAGGCCGTGGAGACGAAAGATGTGATGAATAAAGTCCTTAGCCAGCACAGATGCAGACGGGAGACCAGGCAGAGGGATGAAGTGGGCCATTTTAGAAAAGCGGTCGGCGACCACCCAAATGATCGTACAACCGGCAGACACAGGGAGATCTGTAATAAAGTCCATAGCAATGTGTTGCCATGGGGCAGCAGGTACAGGAAGAGGCAGGAGACGGCCGGCAGGAAGATGTCTGGGAACCTTGTTGCGGGCACAGGACGAATAGGCCGTGACGTAGTCTACCACATCCTGGTGCAGGGTAGACCACCAGTAATGCCGGGTAATGAGCAGGAAGGTCTTCTTCTGGCCAGCATGGCCGGCTAGTTTAGATGAATGACCCCAGTGAAGAACCTTCTTACGATCCGGAACCACTACAAACATCTTACCGGGTGGGAGACGAGACAGATTCAAGGGGGCCACATTCATCACTTTGGAGGGATCGATGATATGCATAGGCTCCTCCTCTTTATCAGAAGACAGGAAGGATCGGGACAAGGCGTCTGCTTTAACGTTCTTGTCCGCCGGGCGGTAATGTAGGGTAAAGTTAAAGCGGGTGAAGTACAAATACCTCTGGGCCTGACGCGGATTGAGTCTTTGGGCGTTCTGAAGATAAGCCAAGTTTTTGTGGTCAGTATAGATGACCACCGGGTGCAGAGTCCCCTTGAGCAGGTAACGCCACTCCTCCAGAGCCAATTTGATGGCTAGCAGTTCTCGGTCTCCTATGGAGTAGTTGCGCTCAGACAAGGAGAAGAGCTTGGAGAAGAAGCCGCAGGTTACCATTCTCCCGGATGGAGATTTCGGGGTGAGCACCACTCCGGCTCCGGAAGAGGAAGCATCAACCTCCAGAATGAATTGTTTGTTGTTATCCAGGCGGTGCAGCCCAGGGGCAGAAGAGAAGGCTTGTTTTACAGAGAGGAAGGCCTCCTCCTCTTCAGATGGCCAATCCTTAGGATTTGCTCCCTGTCGGGTGAGCGCAGAGATGGGAGCAGTCCAGGAAGAGAAATGTGGGATGAAGAGACGGTAATAGTTGGCGAAGCCCAGGAATCGCTGAATCGCTTTCAACCCTTCCAGACGGGACCACTTTAAGACGGCAGAGACCTTCTCGGGGTCCATCCGTATACCTGTCTTAGAGATAATATAGCCCAGGAACAGAAGAGAGGACTGTTCGAAGAGGCATTTCTCAAATTTTGCATATAGGTGATTCTGCCTGAGCCTAAGCAGGACCTGACAAACATCCCTCCGATGTGAGGGAAGATCCGGAGAGAAGACCAAGATGTCGTCCAGGTACACCACCACGCAAGAATATAAGAGGTCACGGAAGATGTCATTAACTAATTCTTGGAAGACGGCAGGAGCATTACAGAGACCGAAGGGCATCACATGGTATTCATAGTGACCGTCCCGGGTATTGAATGCCGTCTTCCACTTGTCTCCTTGGCGGATCCGGACCAGGTTATACGCCCCACGAAGATCGAGCTTGGTGAAGATTTTCGCGCCTTTAAGGCGGTTGAACAGTTAAAAGATGAGCGGCAGGGGGTATTTGCTTTTGACAGTGATTTGGTTGAGTCCTCTATAGTCGATACATGGATGTAGTGAACCGTCTTTCTTTTTAACGAATAAGAATCCGGCTCCAGCCAGGGAGGAAGATTTCCGGATGAATCCCCTAGCCAGATTTTCTTCGATGTATTCCGACATGGCCCGGGTTTCGGCCAACGACAATGGGTAGATATGCCCACGGGGTGGAGTAGCATCGGGTATCAGGTTGATAGGGCAATCATATGGCCAATGGGGTAGCAAAGTCTCCGCCCCCTTCTTGTCGAAGACTTCAGCATAGGGCCAGTAGGGTGCCGGTAGACCAGGTAAATTAGTCAGAGTAGATGGGGGTCGAGCTGGGTGAATCGGAACCAGGCAGGTCTCATGGCAATCCTGCCCCCAACGGAGCACCTCACCGGATTGCCAGTTCAGAACGGGTTCATTTTTCTGTAGCCAGGGTAGACCTAGCAAAAGGGGGTGAGAGAGTCCGGAAAGCACATGGAAGGAAATCCTCTATGAGTGCAGCATTCCCACCTGCAGGGTTACGGGCTCTGTGATGAGCAAGATGGTCACCGGAAGGAGTCTTCCATCCATGGAAGCGACTGCCAATGGTTCGGACAGAAGTTTGGAAGGAATCTGATACTTCTCTACAAGGGACTGGGATATGAGATTCCCAGCGGCTCCGGAATCCAGATGTGCGGTTTCAAAGAAGCAGTTCTCTCCACAGGAAATAGAGATGGATAAAGTCAAGAATGGAGAGGATTTGCTTTTGCCTAGGACGACCTCTCCGAGCGGTCCTAGACACTGGAGTTTCCCAGCTTCACCGGGAAGGAACGAATCAGGTGCTCCTTACTGCCACAGTAGAAAGAGCTCCCCTCGGCTCGGCGTGTCTCTTGGCGAGATTTGACCATCTTGGTCTGGTCGATCTGCATAGGTTCAGTAGAGCGTGCCCGGTGAGTTGCAGGTTGGGAAGCAGGTCTCTGGAAAGCAGGAGCAAGATGAGGAAATCTTCTCTCCCGGGTAGTCTCCTTAGCACGTTCTAGGAAACGGATGTCAATCCGGGTTGCTAGTGACACCAGGTCATCCAGGGTGGTAGGAATATCCCAGCCGGCTAACTCGTCCTTAATCCGACCAGAAAGGCCCTCCCAGAAGGTGGACACCAGGGCATCGTCCCAGGCAAGCTGAGAAGCGAGGGTACGGAACCATATGGCATACTGGGCCACGGCTAGATTCCCTTGGCGGAGACGGAGCAATGGGGAGGCAGTAGAGGTCCTTCATCCGGGTTCATCGAAGACCTTCCGGAAGGCAGTGAGGAAAGCCGGAAGATCGGACACCAGGGAATCCCTTCTCTCCCATAGAGGGTTAAGCCATGCCAATGCTTCCCTGGTGAGGTGAGACCTGATGAACGCCATCTTGGCCCGGTCGGAGGGAAACTGATGTGGCAGAAGTTCAAAGTGCAGCGTGCACTGGTTCAGAAAGCCCCGACATAGGATGGGGTCACCTCCAAAATGAGGAGGCGCAGAAAGCCGGGGTCCTAGGCTGGATGCCGTGGTATTGGTAGGTAGCGGTGCTGCTGGAGCGGGTGTCGCTCCACTTGGGGCGGACACAGGTGGAACAGACAGCGTGTCCAGGCGAGTGTTGACAGACCGCAGGTAGGTCAGGATGGTTTCCTGTTGGGATCTCTGACGAGAAACCTCCTGGTACAAGTCAGCAAGCGAAGGGGCCTGGGGGCCACCGGGTTCCATGGCCTGTGCAAACTGTTACGGATCTGGGTGGTGGAACCTCTGTGCTGCGGTGCAAGGAGGGACCAGAGGGCCGTAACTAGGTATCAACTAAGACCGACCAAGGTCGTATGGCAGCTCAATCGACTCTGTGACCAGGGAAGGACTGAGCAGAGGGACCAGGTGCTACTCTGGGGACCGACCTTGTATGAGAGCAGGTGACTCCCACGAGTCAGAAGGCAGGGGCTGACCGGTACAGCAGATGAGCACGGCAGGCAGGCAGGCTGACGGGTGGTCCGGGCAGATGGGCTGGCAGGCACGGCAGGTAACAGGCAGGAGCCTCCAGGTAGGCTGGCTGGTAGGCACTGCAGGTAACAGGCAGGATCTTCTGGGTAAGCGGGCTGGCAGGCATGGCAGGTAACAGGAAGGAGCCTCCAGGTAGGCTGGCTGGCAGGCATGGCAGGTAAAGGGCAGGAGCCTCCAGGTAGGCTGGCTGTTAGGCACGGCAGGTAACAGGCAGGTGCTTCTAGGTAAGCAGGCGGACAGAGCCCCTAGACAGACTGGCGGACTGGACTGAAGACAGACTGTTGGGCTGGAGAGTAGACAAGCAGGCGGACTGGACTTGTAGTCAGGCTGGTGGATTAGACTTGTAGTCAGGCTGGCGGACTAGAGTTGTAGTCAGGCTGACGGACTAGACTTGTAGTCAGGCTGGCGGGCTGGACTTGTAGTCAGGCTGGCGAGCTGGACTTGTAGTCAGGCTGGCGGGCTGTACTTGTAGTCTGGCTGGCGGGCTGGACTTGTAGTCTGGCTGGCGGACTGGACTTGTAGTCTGACTGGCGAGCTGGACTTGTAGCCTGGCTGGCGGGCTGGACTGGTAGTCAGGTTAGCAGCAGGACCTGAGGGCTGAAGCAGAGTATAACACACAAAGCTACAACCTTGCATGGGCACCTCCATATTGGAGGAGGTGCCTTTTATAGGGGTAGTCCTCTGGCCATTGGCTGGGGACTTTTTAGGACGGCATGCGTGGCCCCTTTAAGAGGGAGGGAGCATGCGCGCGCCCTAAGCACAGAGCCAGGGAAGCTGCGTGCACCAGCAGCAGCTGCAGGGAGGCCAGAAGACACCCGAGCAGGACCACGGTGGTAAGGGGGACAGCGTCTCTGCCGGGCAGGAGGCAGAGACGCCGATGCTAAACAGATCTTGATAAATCAGGTCCAGTGTCTCGTCCTATGAAAGCAATAGTAGGTTTAAAGGGGTCGTCCAAAGTCAAAGTAAATTTCATTTTAATTCTCTATCTATTTAGTTCCATAATCTAAGCTAATATACTTGCATTAAAAATAAATTCCCTACTATTACCCAACTACACTATCTAACAGTTAATATATTTGCTTCCCTACTTTTTGTTTGAAGACACTTTGTTTGAAAATCCCAATGCATGCTGAAATACTCAAAAGAAGTGTCACTGCTACAGCCCCTGCCCCCTCCCTGAAATAAAGCGTCTTCACTGATGCTCGTTTCAGGGGAGGGGCTATTCCCTGTGTGCTGTACACAATCACAGCACACTCTCTGTTCTCAGCTAAGCTCAGCAGTAACCAGCCGGCAACAGAGTGGTGTCACAATATCTGGTGTGCAGGAGACTAGCGCCATTCCCACAAGTGATGTCATTGGTCTCTGCACGCCGATTATCGTTACACTGCTCTGCTGCCGACTGGTTACGAATGAGCTAAGCTGACAATAGAGCACATTGTCACGTTCTCCACACTTTCCTTGTCTGCTATGTTACTATTGTGTGGAGGCTGTCAGTCTGTTTTGGTTTTGCTGGGTCGTTTCTGCAATCAGCTGTGTTCACTTCCCTTGATTAGTCTTCTACTTAAGCATGCTAGCTCCTTCACCCAGTGTCAATTGTACACTTGCTGTTGCCTGTGTAGGACTGATCTCTCTGTGCTCTGTGCCTGACCCAGCCTGACTATTTTTCCCTTACCTGGATTTTGACCATTTGCCTGTTATCTGACTACTCTTTTGTCTGCTCCCCTTGTACTGCGCCATTTTCCTGGACTTGACCTTGGATTGTTTGACCTCCCTTTATTTATCCAGTAAGTAGCACTTACATAATATTTCTTTCAGTAATATTAGCCTCTTCTCTCCTCTTCTGAGACAGTTATTTCTGTAGTGACTCGCGTCACATTACAATTGACCGTTAATTTTTTCTTTTTCCCACCTAAGGATCCGTTACATACTTTGTGTGATCAGGTGGCGAACCTGACTCAGTTAGTTCAGGATCTGGCTTTGAAACAACACAAACTGGTGTCTTCACAGGCTCAGTTACAAGACCAGATTTCTGGTACGTTTACTGTCCCTCAGAATCTTTCCTCTCCGACCACTGTCATGACCTCTTAACCATCTGACGTATCTTTGAGCCCCCCTGAACCGGCTATAGCACTCCCTGACAAATTTTCGGGGAGAAAGATCAGTTCAGAACTTTCAAAGAGAGTGGTAAATTATTGTTTACTTTGCGCCCTCGATCATCAGGGAGTGAGTCACAGCGGGTGGGAATTATAGCGTCACTTCTGCGGGGGGGGGTTCCCACACTTGGGCATTTTCTCTACCCCCTTTTGCTCCTGAATGTCTTTCTCTGGACGCTTTCTTTGACGCTTTAGGACAGATCTATGACGAACCTGACAGGGTCATGGTGGCAGAGACAAGGATCATGAACCTGACACACGGGAACCACACAGCGGAAGACTACTGTTCTGAGTTTCATCAGTGGTCTACTGAGGTTCTCTCGAATGACGTGGCTCTCAGGTGCCAATTCCTCAGGGGTCTTTCGGAGTCTCTAAAGGAAGCTCTGGCTCTGCATGCTCCACCTGGTTGTTTGGTGGAAGCCATGACTCAGGCTATCCGCATGGATCGGAGGATGCGGGAGAAACGCAAGGTTCAACAGGAGGTTCCATTTTGTCCACTGGGCCCGGGTCGTTTACCAGAGGTAGAACCTATGGAGGTTGGAGCTGCCAGCTCAAGGGTTAAGGAGAGGAGACGCCGTCTGGAACTTGGACTTTGTCTGTATTGTGGCCAAACTGGATATGTCTTAAAGGATTGCCTGGCACGACCTGCAACGAATAAGCCATCGGGAAATGCCTAGGTCTGGGTGATTGTCGAGGAGGTCACCCAGACTTACAGGTACCCTTTTACTCCTCCGATAAAGTGTTGTTGAATGCTGAACTTCCGTTTCAAAAACAGTGTCTATCAACATTTGCCTTTATTGACTGTGGAGCCGTGGCTAATTTCATTGATTTGGGACTTGTTCAGAAGTTAGGATTAGGGACAGTTAAGCTAGAAGACCCTATTCAAATTGTGGCTATTGATAGAACACCGTTGCTAAAAAATTTGGTTCAGTTAGTTACGGTGGAGTTCACACTCAAGGTGGGGTCACTTCATACAGAATTAATCTCCTGTTATGTCTTGGACAATTTACCTGCTGGGATTATGTTATGTCTTCCTTGGCTGTGCATGCATAATCCGATCATTGACTGGTATCAGAAAGATATAGTCAAATGGGACCCTCATTGCATCGAAAAATGTCATAAATCTGTGCATGCTTGCTCCGTTAGTCTGGAGGGTCTTCCGGAATACCTGAAGGACTTCGGAGATGTTTTTTCGGAAGTTGAGTCTGAAATCTTACCTCCTCACCGTCCCTGTGACTGTGCTATTAATCTCATTCCTAATGCCAAATTACCCAAAGATCGCTTGTATAACTTGTCAGGCCCTAAGCGGGCATCCATGAAGGCTTATATTAATGAAAGTTTACGGAAAGGTCATATTCGTCCTTCCTCATTGCCGGTTGCCGCCGGATTCTTTTTTGTTAAAAAAAAAGATGGAGGTCTCCGTCCCTGCCTCGATTTCCGAGAATTAAACAAGATAACTGTTAAAAATACTTATCCGCTTCCACTTATCTCCGATCTATATAATCAGCTTTCGGGGGCCAAATGGTTTTCCAAACTGGATCTCAGAGGGGCATACAATCTGATACGTATTTGTGAGGGTGATGAGTGGAAGACAGTGTTTTTAACTTCTGAAGGTCTTTTTGAAAACCTCATCAGGCCTTTTGGGCTAACAAATGCATCCGCGGTCTTTCAGAATTTTATGAATGATATTCTCTCTGATTATATTGGGAGATTTATTGTGGTTTATTTAGAAGCTATTTTAATTTTTTCACCTGATCAGGATATTCATTATAAACATGTCCGTTTGGTTCTGCAAAGGTTAAGAGATAATTGTTTGTTTGCCAAGATTGAAAAATGTACCTTTTCTGTTCAAGAAATATCATTCTTGGGCTTCATTGTGTCAGCCTCCGGGTTTAAGATGGATCCTGGGAAGGTTCAGGCCATCATTGATTTGGTTCAACCCAGCAACCTTAAGGCTTTGCAGTGCTTTTTAGGGTTCGCAAATTATTACAGAAAATTTATTAAAGGTTTTTTTCAGATCGTCAAGCCTCTTACGGACCTCACTTGCAAAGAGTCGGAGCTAAAGGTTTGGTCATCAGAAATAGTCAGGGCTTTTGAAAACTTGAAGAAATGTTTTATGTCTGCTCCTGTACTTGTTCAACCAGACCTCCAGAGGCCGTTTATTGTGGAGGTGGATGCTTCTGAGGTTGGGGTGGGGGCTGTGTTGTCTCAAGGTCCTAAGACTTTAATCTGCGACCATGTGCCTTTTTCTCTAAGAAATTTTCTCATGCTGACAGAAACTATGATGTGGGTAATCGAGAGTTACTTGCTGTCAAATTAGCTTTTGAAGAATGAAGGCATTTTTTGGAAGGAGACGTTCATCTGGTCACCGTGGTGACAGATCACAAGAATCTAGCGTATATCGAATCTGCTAAGCGGTTGACACCTAGACAGGCCAGATGGTCTTTATTTTTTTCAAGTTTTAATTTTTCTATTACGTTCAGACCTGGGTCTAAGAACGTGAGGGTGGATGCCCTGTCTCATAGCCTTGATTCTGTGTCTCCTCCGGAGCCTCCTTCCTCCATTCTTCCACAGGGTATAGTTGTGGCCATGGTTTCCTCTGAGCTGGAAGTGGAAATCCGTACTGCTCAGTCCTTGGCTCCTCCCAATATTCCTGAATGCAAGTTGTTTGTCCCTGTGTATCTCAGATTATGCATTTTTCAAGAATTCAAGAATTCCATGATTCTGTGTTGAGTGGTCATCCTGGAGTTACTGCCACCCAGAAGGCAGTTGCTAGACTCTTTTTGTGGTCTGCTATGCGTAGGGACATTAAAGATTTTGTGTCCGCTTGTGAAACTTGTGCACGCGCAAAAGTGCAACATTGCCGGCCGGCTGGGGAATTGGCTCTTTTGCCCATTCCAGAAAGACCATGGACTCATTTGTCCATGGATTTCATTTCTGATTTACCTCTGTCTGGGGGGATGACGGCTATTTGGGTGGTAGTCGATCAATTCAGAAAACAGGCTCACTTCGTTCCATTATCTGGGTTACCCAGTTCTGAGACTCTCTTCAAACTGTTTATTACTCATGTGGTACGACTGCATGGGATTCCTCTTAATATTGTATCTGAAAGGGGAGTACAATTCGTCTCTAGATTTTGGAGGGTTTTCTGCAGAAGGTTGGGGATTGATTTGTCCCTTTCCTCTGCTTATCATCCTGAAACTAACGGTCAGACCGAAAGGATAAATCAGTCTTTAGAACAAATTTTAAGATGTTTTGTCGCCGATCAGCAGGAGAATTCGTTATCCTTTCTTCCTCTGGCTGAGTTTGCCTTTAACAGTCGGGTTAATCAGTCCATGGGAACCTCACCGTTTTTCTGTAATTATGGGTTTCATCCTCATTTTGGTGAGTTCTCCAGGATAAGTTCTGGGTGTCCTGGGGTAGATGTAACCATTCAAGAGTTGGGGAATGTCTGGAGGGAGGTTAAAAAGAATATTGAGGTGGCTCAGCATTGGCAGAAACAAAAGGCCAGTAGGAGACGCTCATCAGGTGCCACCTTTAAGGTGGGAGATAGGGTGTGGCTATCCTCTAAGAATATTAGATTGAAGATACCCTCGCTGAAGTTGGGTCCTAGATTCTTTGGTCCATATGAGATTCTGGAGGTGGTCAATCCGGTTTCCTTCCGATTACGACTCCCTCAGTCTTTCCGTATTCCTAATGTGTTTCACAAGTCTTTGTTGAAGGAATTTATTCTCCCTGTTCTGTCTCCCTCGCCCCCGCCTTCTCCGGTGTCTATTGAGGGAAGCTTAGAATATGAGGTACAAAAGATCATTGATTCCTGTATGGTCCGGAACTCCCTTCAATATCTGGTACATTGGAAGGGGTATGGACCCGAAGAACTGTCCTGGGTTCCAGCTCATTCTGTGAGGGCTGATCGGTTGGTCCGGGCCTTTCATCGGTGGTTTCCTGGGAGACCTGGGGGTCCGGTGGCCCCCCTTGAAGAGGGGGTACTGTCATGGTCTCCACACTTTCCTTGTCTGCTATGTTACTATTGTGTGTTTTGGTTTTGCTGGGTCGTTTCTGAAATCATCTGTGTTCACTTCCCTTGATTAGTCTTCTACTTAAGCATGCAAGCTCCTTCACCCAGTGTCAATTCTACACTTGCTGTTGCCTGTGTAGGACTGATCTCTCTGTGCTCTGTGCCTGACCCAGCCTGACTATTTTCCGTTACTTGGATTTTGACCATTTGCCTGTTATCTGACTACTCTTTTGTCTGCTCCCTTTGTACTGCGCCATTTTCCTGGACTTGACTTTGGATTGTTTGACCTCCCTTTATTTATCCAGTAAGTAGCACTTACATAATTTTTCTTTCAGTACTATTAGTCTCTTCTCTCCTCTTCTGAGACTGTTATTTCTGTAGTGACTCGCGTCACACACATGCTGTAATTGTGCACATTGCACAGTTCACAGTGCAGGGACACAGTAGGTACTAGCCCTGCCCCGAAATGAGCGTCACTGATGATGCTTAATTTCAGGGAGGGGACAGGCTCTGCAGCAGTGACCGCAGTCTCTGCCCCTTGATGACACCTAGTTTGAGAAAACGAAGCACCATCACACGGGAAGAAGGGAAAAATATAAAAACTATTAGATAGTGTAGTTAGGGAATGATAGGGAATTTTTTATGCAAATTTTAATGCAAATATATTAGAAAATAGCTCAGATTGTGGCACTAAATAGATAGGGATTTACAATGGAATTTACTTTGACTTCTGTCCACCTCTTTAAAACCAATTAAGGACCTTGGACATATGAGTACGTCCAAAGTCGCATCCCTCTCTTTGGTGCAGGCACCGGTGCTGAGCCCACACATTTTGGAAGACATGACAGCTGATCTGATCAGCTATCATGAGCCCCTAACAGCCGTGGGTAGAATCGTAATCCATTTGTGGCTGTTAACAAGTAAAATTCCTCTGTCAATCTCTGACAGCGGCATTTAACATGGCCACAGGTGAAGGACGTCACTAGTCCCGCCCATAAGCGCCCATGTCACATGACCGCAGGTTGCTGATGGTTTGACGTGACAACCCGAGATCTGCAGGAGACCCCTGCGATAGTCATTGTAGGGATGCTATGAGCGCCGACCATACCAAATGAGCACTATAGCTACACACAGCAGGGCTTAAGCCAGTGTCAAAATTGACCAAATTCGGCCAAAGTACAGTAAATGATTGCATTTCCACTAATGCTTTTGTTAGGACTTTGGCTAGGATAGAGGTTCTGTATGATGAGCGGGGGGACGTGTTTGATGAAGGGAGATAATGGGATGGAGAGAGGTCAGAGGAGCGGCCGACTGTTATTCTTAATTTTTTTTAAATTAACTTAATGTGTGTATATTCTGGAACCCAATCAGGGCGCAGAAACCATCCACAACATCCAGACGCAAGTATTTGTGTTAATGACTGCCGAAGTCACATGTCCCTCTCCATATAAAAAGCAGACATGTTGTTTTGCACCATTTTGTCAGTGTAACAGCACAGAGAGGCTGCTCCTACAGCAAGTAGTCAGACAGTTATCTAGGCGGTTTATTGTCAGCTAGTTTAGATAGATAGGGTCCTGTGCCAAATCGACGTTCCAGCATCTAAATCATTTGAGCTAATTGTGTGGTCCAGCCAGGAGTCCACATTTCAGTATCTAAATCCTTTCTGCTTATAGTGACGCTTCCCCTGGGGCCGTGGGTTACTCGGTAGCTGGGTCGATCCTCTTTGGGGTAATCAAGGTGGCAGTGACCCGGTCCGTGGCCCAGGGTTGTCAATCAATGAAAAGGGAAAGTCAATTTGGGGAATAAAGTTTGTGGTATGCGGCTATATGTGGCCGCCGCTGCTATTCAGATTCACTGGGGCTGTTGGTGACGCAGCAAAGATGGTTCAGCTCTCCACGGGCAGAGCTAAGCTCCAGGGCAGTAAATAGTGATTTATGAGGTAGATGTTGTTGGTGTTGTGCAAGGCAGGTGGCGCAATTAAGTCAAGGACATGGTGGGGTGCAGTCTTCAAGTATTTACTCACAGTTATCAAGATGCTCCAGATTACAATGGCCAGATTATAACCACCCACATCGTCCTGTGTCCCCCGGGGAAGTTATCCAGCCAATAATTTGGGTGCACTTGAACGGGACCCCTTTCTATGTAACTCTCCAGGTCATCTCTCTGCGCTGGCTCTCTCCCTCCTGCCCTGCGCCTCACACACAGTGTCCCCAGCCAGTGGCTGTGGGCCTTGTCGGGCGACGTCCGGTCTGTCCCCTTGGTCCTATATAGCCACCTTTTCAGCGATTATGTGTGGGTTTTGGCTATGGCACATGAAGAGACCACAACCTCCGGTTTGCTAGCTGAGCCTTAAAGTACTCCACTAGTCTGGGGCCGGTCCCCTCCTGCGACCTTGATCCCTCCACGATCAGAGTGAACTCGGGCGCACGGGTGGCATCCCGCACTCGTTGTGCCCCTAGGATCCCTTCTATCTCTAGAGCCCCTCTCACTGCTCCGGTGTTCTCTCCTCCTGCTGGGCCCCTTTGTCTGGGCCCCTTCGCTGTCAGAACTGACAGAACTCCTGCGCCATGGACTGGAAGCAGGAATCAACCCCTCTAGATGTTTCTACCCTTCCTTTTATATTGTTCTCTCAGTGCTCCCCTAAACTACTTCCTCCACCCACCTCCTCTACTTAGTTCCACCCTCCTGACAGGGACCAGGCCAGTGCTCTCCCTTAGGAGTGGTGTAGTGTTGGATGTGAGTGGGTGGGTCCCGAGTAGTGCTCCCTCCTTACCTGAGAGTGTGGTACCACACCTCTGGCTGAGATGCAGTACTTCTGTGGCAATTGCACCCGCAGGGGTGCCACAATAGTGTGGTCCAGACACCAGGCCACATTTCAGAATCTAAATCCTTTCTGCTAATAGTGTGGTCCAGCCAGGAATCCATATTTCAAAATCTAAATCCTTTCTGCTAATAGTATGGGCCAGCCAGGGGTCCATATTTCAGAATCTAAATCCTTTTTGCTAGTAGTGTGGTCCAGATACCAGGCCACATTTCAGAATCTAAATCATTTCTGTTAATAGAGTGGTCCAGACACCCAGCCACATTTCAGCTTATAAATCCTTTGTGTTAATAGTGTGGTCCAGCCACACTATCTTAGCAAATAAATACTGATTAATTTAGTGACAGGTGACTGACATGTCTGGGTCTAGGGTTGTGAAGTAACTGGTTAAAAGAGGGGAAGGGTACATCCAACATGAGTAGGAAAAAGCAAGGTCGTGGTGGAAGGGGCAATATCCTTGGTGTTCAAATTGTACGTGGGGTAGGTGGTATTGTTACTTAAAGCACTACTGAACAACACCGTCTCTTCCTATCCAAAGACAACTGACAACTTCTGTTACTGGATGGGCTACTCTTGGCGGGTGAGGAGTGGGAGAACAGAGAAGGTAGTGATGAGGTTGTAGATCTCACTTGGTAACTCAGCAGAGGAGGTGGAGGACGAGGAAGATGAGGAGGTTCTGTTGCAGCTTCCCGCACAGACACGAAGTGATGCAACTACAACAAGCACTGCATCCTCAGCCACAACTTTGGCTGAGGCAAGCAGCGGTCACGGGTCTGTAGTTTGCAGGTGTGGCAAGGGTTGCCTAGCCTGGGCCTTTTTTGAGATCACAAAGGATGACCCATCTCATGTTATCTACCAACTTTGTAAAATTCGACTCAGGAGATGCAAAAAATTGCAATAATTTGACTACTACATGCATGAACCGGCACATGCGCGACCAACATGCATTAGTCTGGTAATCTTACTGTGCTAAAATGAGGACTAGTGGGCCTCGCCAACCAACAGCCACTGCATCAAACGTATCTGATGCTTCCTCCTCCTCCGTCACCATGGCAAGTCTTCTTACACAGGTGTCTGGCCCAGAACCTCCACTTATTTACCCGCTACAGTCAAGGGTGAGTGAAAGCCCATCACCTGTTATGGAAGTGGACATGCCTGATGTTTTTGTTTCACCGAGCACACCACATCTTTCTCAATCCACCATAAGATCTCCACCTGCACCTCTCTTACAGTCCAACAGTTTGTCGTGTTCACCCTATTGTGTCCTTTCTCAGCACCGCAGTCAGCCCCCAGTCCCACAGTTGTGGTCATGTAAAAGATTGTTTCCTCCTACACATGACAAAGCTATGAGGTTGAACTACATCCTCTCCAGTCTGTTGGCCACGGAAATGCTGCCTTTCCGCCTGGTGTATACAGATGGTTTCCAAAAGCTGATGGCTGTTGCAGTCCCCCAGTACCAGTTGCCCAGTCACCATTACTTCTGTAAGAAAGATGTGCCTGCGCTGAACCAGCATGTTGCAGACAACATCACCCATTCCTTGAAAAAATCTATGTCTGCCAGGGTGCATTTCACCACTGACACGTGGACGAGCAAGCATGGCCAGGGGCATTACATCTCGCTGACTTGGCACTGGGTGACTCTGGTGGCTGTGGGGGCAGGCAGGGAAGGGGCTGTACCACATGTCTTGGAATCCCAATGTTTGGGGGACAGACTTCCTCCTGTCCTTAGCACAGACCAACAAACTGGAGATCTACACATCTCCAGACACAGACACTGAATGAGACACTTGGCCCCCATTTTATTTACCAAACCACGCCCCCGGGGTGGAGATATGTGAGCAGCCACTCTTATCCATCTTTATAACTGCTTGTAAAACCTGGCCCTGATACGCTCTATTAACTCTCTCAGCACTATACATATACATATGCTTTCCCGGGCTAACATCACCGAAGCTACCAACCTCGCTGATACATATCTCCCCTCAAAGACCTGTCCAGCGGCCATTTTACAACAGCTATCCAGGCCGAGTTTGAGCAATGACTGTATCCACTGATCCTAGAGCCATTGAAGGCGGTGTATGATAATGGTGCAAACCTGGTGGCGGCCCTACGCCGGGGCAACCTCACACATGTACCTTGCATGGCTCACGTCCTTAATCTAGTGGGACATCAATTTCTTCACCACTATCCCGGTCTGGATCCTGCTGCAGAAAGCATGGTCGCTGTGTGCTCACTTCCGCCGTTCGCACCCCATGGGTCATTGACTTGCATTGCTACAGAGGTCTTTCGGCCTACCGATTAACTGGTTGATATGCGGAGTGCCGACACGGTGGAATTCCACTCTGCACATGTTGCAGCAACTGTGTCAGCAGTGACGAACTCTGGTGTAGTATGTCATTTTGCATAGCCTATGGCCAACGCAGTACGGACATGGTGCAAGTAATGTTTGCGGAGTGAGCACAGATTAAGGACCTCTGCACTCTCCTGCACAGTTTCAAAATGACTACTAAGATGGTTAGCACCGATGATGCCATCATCAGCAGGAACCAAGGAACAAATGGAGGACGAGGAGGAAAGAGGTGATAGGCGTGCAACAGTCAGGAGATGAAGAAGATAATGATCCCCTCTCCGTTGTCTGTGGTTGGCGGGAAGGGACAGAGGAAGCAAGCTTGAGTGTTACCCTGCCACCAACACACCATAGACTTGGACCTCATGGAAGAACCCGACACATGAGCGCCTTTTTGCTGCACTATCTGCAACATGATGCCCATATTGTTAGGGTTAGAAATAGTGCTGACTACTGGGTTGCCCCTCTGTTATATCCATGGTACAGGAATAAATTTTGTCAGATGCTTTCCCCCCTGGAAAGGGATGCGCGCATGCTGGAGTATCGAAACACGCTTGTAGACAATCTTAAGAGTGGTTTTCCCCAAGACAGCAGTGAGGCACACAGTGTGCATTGCAGTTCTAGACGTCCAACCTCGGGAATGTCTAGCAAAAACATTAGCAGCAGCAGTTTAAGTGGCAGAAGGAATTTCTGTGAGTCGTTTCACACATTTTTTAGACCAGCCCAAGCACCAGCACAACAGAATGCAAGTCTGACACGTAGTGAACGACTGTAGAGGATGGTGCAGGAGTATCTTGAGCTCAATATCAATGCCAACAGTGGGGATTTGGACCCTTTTGCATTTTGATCTTCAAAAATGGAAGAGTGGCCTGAGCTCGCCTGTCACGTCTTGGAGGTTTTGTCATGCCCGGCAGCCAGCGTTCTCTCAGAACTTGTCTTCAGTTTTGCTGGTGGTGTCCTGACGGATAAGCGCTTCAGGCTGTCCCCTGAAAGTGTACATCAAGATGAACAAGTGATTGATCTCCAATGACTTTTGCACCCCAGTTGCAGACTGGGCAGACTAGGTGATGTTGTAGGTTTTAGTGTGCTGCATTGGTCTCGTGTTACGGCAGTCTGTGACACCTTTGTCGTGGCTTTTGTGCGTGTTGCTACTGATGTTACTATCAATTTTTTGAAATGTGGAGACTCCAAATCGGGTCTCCATCTGGTGGGTTGGCTGCAGTGGAAGAGGTGTCAGAGCCCCACTATACTACTTCTACTCTAGGGAAATTGATGCCACTTTAGTGTTGGAGGCAATAATTTTTTGAAATGTGGAGACTCCAAGTTGGATCTCAATCTGGTGGGTTGCCTTTAGTGGAAGTGGGTCAGAGCCCCATTATTCTATTTGTACTCTGGGGAAATTGATGCCACTTTAGTGGTATGTGGCAATCATTTTTTGAAATGTGGAGACTCCAGTTGGGTTTTCATCTGGTGGGTTGCCTGTAGTGGAAAGGGTAAGAGAGTCCCATAATACTAGTTCTATTTGGGTGAAATTGATGCCACTTTGGTGGTGTCTGCCGCTAATTTTTTTAAATGTGGAGACCCCTGGTTGGGTTTCACGGGTGTGTCATGTTTGACAGACAGTCATTCTGGATCCGGCTGTAGAAGGTCGCTGCGCTTAGCCTTGCAGACACCTTCTTGATTCTTTCATCATCCCTCCCTCTCTAGGACCCAGCGGTGATTTCCACCTTCTGCAGCTAATTAACACACCATTGCTGGATCTTTAAATACCCTCAGTTTCTCCAGAGAGTTGCTGGTGATAGAGTTAATTCCTCTGTTCAGGTCTGGAATTCTAGCAGTTGGCTAGATTCTCCTTGGAGTACCTTTGTGGAATGTAGTCATGATCTCTCTGGTATCTTCTCAAAGCTAAGTGTAACCTCTTGGCTGTTTCCCTGGTTTGCTAGTTACAGTGGGGCAAGTGTACACCCCCCCTCCCTTCATAGGGCCTAGCTCTAGGATAAGCCAGGACTAAAGTATCCTGCTGGGCAACAGGTGCGAAACCTATTTAGGGATGATAGGGGAGTCAGGGTGCTGTTAGATCTGCTTAAGGGTCTCCACTCCCCTTTCCCTAGCTGCTGGGCTTCCCCCCTTTTACTATCGTCGTACACTGAATTCTTCCCATACCTTTCATGACATTATCACCAGCCATTTAAAAAAAAAAAGAAAAGAAAATTGACTTTTGTTTATTGCTTTTTTTTGTGGTTTTTGTGTGTTATTTTTCCGGGTTATTATGGATACCGTTTTGGTGCGGGCATAGCAGCTTCGGAGTTTGTCACTGGAGGTAACTGTCACGCAGTCTCTGTATACTGGAGGTAGGGGGCCTAAGCTGACCCTAAGCTGGGGCCCTGACTAATCCCTCAACCTGGAGGTACTGTTAAAGGTACAGAGGTCCAGGCCGCCAGCGTAACCCCTACCTCCTGAGGATCCCTGCACCTAAGTAATCTAGTCCTGAGAAGGACCCCGATCACAACAAAAGAGGACAAGTAATAATATGCCCACACACAGTACTTAGACGAACGAGAAGGTACAAGGGAAAAACCAAAACCACCTTGCATACAAAAACTACACAACTACAACAGAGGGAACACCAACGGGAAAGGAGATAACTGATAAAGCGAGGAAGGGAAAAACCACTCCAAATACACTTATCTCAGAAACTCCAAATACCACGATCCGCTCTGTAAGTCTGTATGAAATGCTTTCACCGACACTTCCCAAACAGACCAGCAGGCATTTGAAGGAGACTCACTACAGCAGCATTGATTGCAGCTGGGCGAGGCTCGACCTCTCTAGCACAGAGAGAGAGAGAATTAACTCCCTCACTGCCGAAAACACAAAGCACCAAAAAGTCAGCTGCGAGAAGTCAGGCTGTGTAATCGTGACGATCTTCGTGGCGACACACCCGTGACAGTACCCCCCCTTCTACGAGGGGCCTCCGGACCCTCAGGGCCAGGTTTATCCGGGTGAGTCGTGTGGAAGGCCCGAACTAATCGGTCTGCGTTAATATCCGATGCAGGAACCCACATCCTCTCCTCAGGACCATACCCTTTCCAATGAACCAGGTACTGAAGGGACCGGCGATTAAAACGTGAATCGATGACCCTTGATACCTGGAACTCCAAGTTACCATTGACCACCACTGGAGGGGGAGGTAAAGGTGACGGTACCACCGGTGCCACATACCTCTTAAGCAACGATCTGTGGAACACGTTGTGAATTTTAAACGTAGGGGGGAGGTCAAGACGGAATGCCACCGGATTAATAATAGAACTGATTCTGTACGGCCCGATGAACCTGGGACCCAGTTTCCAGGAGGGAACCTTAAGTTTAATATTCCTGGTAGACAACCATACCAGATCGTTCACACTTAGGTCCGGACCAGACACTCTCCTCCTATCAGCCATATGTTTGTATCGGTTCCCCATAGTATTCAGATTCTTCAGCACCCCTCTCCATACTGAAGCGAGTGATGAGGAAAATCGTTCCTCCTCAGGAACCCCTGAAGAGCCCCCCCTACTGAAAGTACAAAACTGGGGGTGAAAACCATATGCCCCAAAAAACGGGGACTTACCAGTGGACTCGCTCCGCCTATTATTAAGAGCAAACTCTGCCAGAGGTAAGAAAGAAGCCCAGTCCTCCTGGTTCTCTGACACAAAACACCGGAGATATGTCTCCAAGCTCTGGTTCATACGTTCCGTCTGACCATTGGTCTGAGGGTGAAAAGCCGATGAGAATGACAAATGCATCCCCCGCCGTGCACAAAACGCCTTCCAGAACTTGGACACAAACTGAGACCCCCGATCAGACACCACATCGGAGGATACCCCGTGAAGCCTCACAATCTCCCCAATGAACACCTGCGCAAGAGTTTTAGCATTAGGGAGAGCCGGAAGAGCGATAAAATGTGCCATCTTGCTGAACCTGTCCACTACAACGAGTATGACCGTTTTACCCGAAGACGGAGGGAGGTCCGTAATAAAGTCCATAGACAGATGAGTCCAAGGACGCTCCGGGATCTTCAAAGGTAAGAGGGCCCCAGACGGACGGGTATGTGAGGTCTTAGAGCGCGCACAAACCCCACAGGACGCGACAAAAGTTACCACCTCCTTATGTAAGTTAGGCCACCAAAACCGACGCGAGAGGAGATCCACAGTTGCTTTACTCCCCGGGTGTCCTGCCAAAACTGAGTTATGGTGTGCCTCGATCACCTTTTGTCGCAACTGATCTGGAACAAACAGTCTCCCCGGAGGTCCAACAGGGGCGTCCCCCTGAGCCTCCAATACCTCCTCCTCCAGCTCAGAGCATACTGCCGAAACCACCACCCCCTCCTGAAGGATAGGAATCGGGTCGTCCGTATTCCCGGCCCCAGGGAAACTGCGAGATAAGGCATCCGCCTTTACATTTTTTGACCCAGGACGATATGTAACGACAAAATTAAACCTGGTAAAAAACAATGACCACCTAGCTTGTCTGGGATTCAGACGTTTCGCGGACTCCAGATATAGCAGGTTCTTGTGATCGGTGATGACGGTGACCGGATGGACTGCCCCCTCCAAAAAATGGCGCCACTCCTCAAAAGCTAACTTAATGGCCAAGAGTTCCCTATTGCCGACATCGTAATTCCTCTCAGCGGACGACAATTTTTTAGAGAAAAAGGCGCACGGATGCCACTTACCAGGGGATGAACCTTGTGACAATACTGCTCCCACCCCTACCTCAGAAGCGTCTACCTCTACAATGAATGGCTGTGACGCATCAGGTTGAATGAGTATGGGTGCCGAGGCAAAACATTTTTTCAAGCAGGAGAATGCTTGACAAGCCTTGTCAGACCACCTAGAAAAATCCGTCCCCTTTTTAGTCATGTCTGTGAGAGGCTTAACCATGGACGAGAAATTACGAATGAACTTCCGGTAATAATTAGCAAACCCCAGGAAACGTTGTAGTGCCTTAAGATTCTCTGGCCGATCCCACTCAAGAACTGCCCGCACTTTCCCAGGGTCCATACGAAAACCGGACGCTGAAACCAGGAAGCCTAAAAACTGGAGTTTCTGTACGGCGAACACACACTTTTCCCATTTGGCATACAGTTTATTATCCCGCAAGATCTGTAACACCTGCCTAACGTGCTCCTGATGAGACACCAGATCCGGCGAGTAAATTAAGATATCATCCAGATATATGACAACAAACTGTCCCACCAGGTGGCGAAAAATGTCATTAACAAAGTGTTGGAACACCGCCGGGGCATTAGTCAGACCGAATGGCATGACAAGGTTCTCATAATGCCCCTCCGGAGTGTTAAACGCCGTCTTCCACTCATCCCCCTCCTTCATCCTAATCAGATTGTACGCCCCCCTGAGATCCAACTTAGAGAACCATTTGGCGCCCACGATCTGATTAAAGAGATCGGGAATAAGTGGGAGTGGATACGGATCTCGGACCGTAATCCGATTAAGTTCACGGAAATCCAGGCAAGGGCGTAGGCCTCCATCTTTCTTCTTAACAAAGAAGAACCCCGCAGCCACCGGTGAAGATGAAGGTCTAATATGCCCCTTAGCCAGACTTTCTGAAATATAATCCTTCATGGCCTGCCTCTCAGGACCAGAAAGGTTATACAACCTAGCTTTAGGTAACTTGGCCTCAGGGAGCAGTTTTACAGAACAGTCATACTCGCGATGAGGAGGTAGTTCCTGACACCCTTTCTCCGAGAATACATCCTCAAAGTCCGCCAGAAATGGAGGTAAGACCCAAGGAGTAACCGCACCGATGACCGTGTTCATGCAGTTTTTATTACAGAATTTACTCCATTGGCTTATCTCTCTGGTTTGCCAATTAATAACCGGGTTATGCTTAGTTAACCAAGGAAGGCCCAACACTATAGGAGTGGGAAGACCCTCCAACACGTAGCAAGACAACAGTTCTTTATGTATCGCCCCCACTTGAAGTTTTACGTCATGCACAGCTTGCAAAAAACTTCCCTGACCGAGAGGCCTGGCATCGATCGAGAATATGGGGATGGGTTTAGCCAACTCACTCAATCGCATACCTTGAACCCGGGCAAACCGAGCATCAACCAGATTAGCCCCGGCCCCACTATCCAGAAGAACAGATATCCTCTCAGTTCTCGTACCCACCACCACCTCCGCCGGTACGAGAAACTGAGACGAACCTAGGGACGAAATACCTACTCCCAGATTGCCGTCCACCACACAACCTGGGATCAACAGTTTTCCGACGACTCTTCACTCTGCAAGGGACGGGATGGACACCCCCCAATAAAATGTCCCTTTCTCCCGCAGAAGAAACACCTTCCTGTCTTATGGCGCACCACCGGTCCCCTCCCCCGAAATGATGTCCCTCCTAATTGCATAGGCTCCTCTGGACTGACCAGGGGAACCACCATATGAGGGGACCTTGTAGGAGGTGGAGTCATCACAGGGGGTCGAGTTATCCCGCACCTCTCCCGAAGCCGTCTGTCAACGCGAATAGCCAGGGCCATAGCGGCTTCCAGTGACGCGGGAGAGTCATACTGTGCCAACACATCCTGTAATTTGTCGGATAAACCTTGACAAAACTGGCTCCTAAGAGCCGGGTCATTCCACTGGGTGTCCGTGGCCCACCTACGGAACTCCGAACAGAATTCCTCCGCCGGACGATCTCCCTGCTGGATACTACGTAACTTAGACTCAGCAAGGGAGATCCGATCTGGGTCATCATATACGAGTCCCAGAGCAGCGAAAAACCTATCCACTGACTGGAGAGCCGGGGAGCCCGGGGGAAGAGAGAACGCCCAAGATTGTGGGTCCCCTTGTAGGAGCGAGATGACAATTCCCACCCTTTGTTCTTCACTCCCCGATGACCGAGGCCGCAGCCGAAAGTACAATTTGCATGCCTCCCGGAAAACAAAAAACTTGTCCCGCCCCCCAGTGAACCTGTCAGGGAGAGCTACTTTAGGTTCTGGTCCGGCTTGCTCCTGAGGATGCAAAACCTTGGACCTAACGTCCGCCAGCTCCATGGACAAACTCTGCAACTGCCGAGCTAGACCGGCTACTGGATCCATGGTAGCTGGAGAAAAACTAAGTGGGTCGGTGAAAATGTCACGCAGTCTCTGTATACTGGAGGTAGGGGGCCTAAGCTGACCCTAAGCTGGGGCCCTGACTAATCCCTCAACCTGGAGGTACTGTTAAAGGTACAGAGGTCCAGGCCGCCAGCGTAACCCCTACCTCCTGAGGATCCCTGCACCTAAGTAATCTAGTCCTGAGAAGGACCCCGATCACAACAAAAGAGGACAAGTAATAATATGCCACACACAGTACTTAGACGAACGAGAAGGTACAAGGGAAAAACCAAAACCACCTTGCATACAAAAACTACACAACTACAACAGAGGGAACACCAACGGGAAAGGAGATAAATGATAAAGCGAGGAAGGGAAAAACCACTCCAAATACACTTATCTCAGAAACTCCAAATACCACGATCCGCTCTGTAAGTCTGTATGAAATGCTTTCACCGACACTTCCCAAACAGACCAGCAGGCATTTGAAGGAGACTCACTACAGCAGCATTGATTGCAGCTGGGCGAGGCTGGACCTCTCTAGCACAGAGAGAGAGAGAATTAACTCCCTCACTGCCGAAAACACAAAGCACCAAAAAGTCAGCAGCGAGAAGTCAGGCTGTGTAATCGTGACGATCTTCGTGGCGACACACCCGTGACAGTCACTGACCTTCAATTAGAGGTTCAGCAGCAACTGCAGCAGCCACAGACTCCTAAAGTTGGGGACTCTGCGGGTAGGCCGGCCCGGCTCAAACCCAAAATTACCCTCCCAGACAGGTTTTCAAGAGGTAGAGATCAGTTTTTTTATTTAAAGAAGCCTGTAAGTTGTATTTTAATCTTCGACCTTACTCCTCTGGAGATGAGGATCAGTGAGTGGGGATTGTGATCTCACTGTTGCAAGGAGATCCTTAATCCTGTGCTTTCTCTTTGCAACAGGGCTCTTCTTGCCTCCGATCAATCAATTGAAGAATTTTTTAGGGCTCTTGTCCTCATATATAGGGATCCTGATCGAATCTCCTTGGCTGAATCCAGTCTGCGTCGCCTTCAGCAGGGGAATCGGTCAGTGGAGACTTAGTTTCGAATTCTGTAGAGGGGCAACTGATACCAAATGGAATGACCCAGCTCTTAGAAGCCAATTTTGTCAGGGTCTTTCAGAAAGGTTGAAGGATACCTTGGCAGTTTACAAAACCCTGGATTCCTTGGAGGCTGCCATGTCATTGGCTATACGCTTGGATAGACACCTTTGGGATAGGTGGGTGAGACAACCTTTTCCTGAGGCCCCTTTTTGGGGCAACAACTCTTTCCTGGGGAGTGGTCTGGGGGTGAACCTGTACTTAAGGAGTTGGAGGAACCCATGCAGTTAGGGAGAGCTACTACATCACATATTTCCCATGAAATCCACAAGAGAAATTAGGTGTTTTTTTGTGGTAAAGAGGGACATTTTATTGGGATCTGTTCCTCAGTTCCTAAGCAAAAATAAACTCAATTAACCCTTGGTAGTGTGGAGTTGGATAATCAGGGGGTGTGTTTGTCTTCAACATGCAGTTCTCGGTTTGTCCTGATGGCAGAGGTGGTGCTAGAGAGCAGGACTGAGAAAATTTCAGTGTTTGTGTACAGTGGAGCTGGAGTCAGCATGGTTGATTCTAAGTTTGTGAGAACTCATGGACTTATTTCCTGTACATTTACTAAGCCCATCGCTATTTAAGCCATCAACTCAGTGCCACTTGCACAGAGATCTCTGACTCAGATTGTACATAATATAAGACTGAGGGTGGGGCCCCTTCATTATGAAGTATCTCTTTGTTATGTCCTGTAGGGCTTTCCTACTCCTGTTGCACTGGGTCTACCCTGATTGGTGAAACATAATCCGATAGTGGATTGGCAATCCAGGGAAATTGTGGAATGGGGAGATTAATGTAATGTTAAACAGGTACTACAGATATTAAGAGATGACAAACTACATGCCAAACTAGAGAAATGTGTTTTCGTTGTCCAGGAGGTGCAATTTTTGTGCTACCTGTTGTCATCATCGGCTTTTCGGATGGATCCAGAGAAGATCTGCTCTGTACTTGATGGGTACTGTCCCGAGAACCTGAAGGCATTACAGCGCTTTCTGGGTTTTACTAATTTTTACCGGAAATGTATCCAAAATTATTCGGCAACTGTGAAACCCCTCACTGACATGTCAAGAAAGGGGTCTTTCTAAATGGTCGAATGCCGCACAGCAGGCTTTTTCCTCCTAAAAGAGATGTGTTGCCACAGCACCTCTACTCAGTCAACCCGATGTTTCTCAATCTTTCATCATAGAAGTTGATGTGTCGGAGGTGGAGGTTGGGGCTGTGTTGTCTCAGGGTCCGTCCCCTGGTAAAAGGCATCCATGAGCTTTCTTTTCCAAAAAAATTGTCTTCGGTTCAGAGAAATAAAGACATGGGTACCAGGGAACTTTTGGCGATTAAATTGGCTTTCGAAGAATGGCGACATTGGTTGGAGGGGGCAGCCCATTCTATTACTGTCATCACAGACCATAAGAACCTGTCATATTTTCAGTCTGCTAAACGTCTAGGCAGAGAAGATGGTCTCTGTTTTTTAATAGGTTCAATTTTGTTCTCACTTTCTGTCCAGGGGTTAAAAACATCAAGGCTGATGCTTTATCCCGGAACTTCCCTGGTGGTGGTGACCATGAGAACCCTGCCCTGATTTTGCAGAAGGGGTAGTCATTTCAACTTTGTACCCTGACCTGGAGGGAGAGGTGTTGGAGGCTCAGGGGGACGCCTCTGCCTCCTGCCCTTCGGGTAGGTTATTTGTGCCATCTAATCTGCACCGTAAAGTAATTAGGGAACATCACAACTCTGTGCCTGCTGGTCATCCAGGTGGTAAGGCAACTGCAGACCTCCTTTCTCATCGTTTCTGGTGGCCGGCGTTGCATTAGGATGTGGTTGAACATGTGTCTGCATGCATTATCTGCGTGCATTCTAAAGTATTGCAAACCCATACGTCTGGTCTTTTTCTGCCGCTGCCTATTCCTAGCAGACCATGGACACACTTGTCCATGGATTTTATTACTGACCTACCAGTATCTGCAGGCAAGACTGTGGTGCTGGTGTTTGTAGATAAGTTCAGTAATATGGTTCATTTCATTTACCTGACTATTGCTCAGGTATTCATTAATGAGATCTTGAAGCTTCACGGGGTTCCTTCCGATGTGGTGTCAGATCAGGGGACCCAGTTTGTTTCTAAATTCTGGAAAGCTTTCTGTACTCGACTGGAGGTGCAGTTGTTTTTTACTTCTGCCTTCCATCCTCAGTTGAATTGACAGACCGAGAGCATTAATGAGAATTTGGAGACTTATTTCAGGTGTTTTGTCTCTGAGAAACTGGAGGATTGGGCATCCTGCTTACCGTTGGCCGAGTTTGCTATTAATAATCATTGCCAAGAGTCTACTGGCAAGTCACCTTTCTTTGGTGCGTACGGTTTTCATCCACAGTTTGGTACCTTTAGTGGGGGAGGGGCTTCTAGAGTTTCTGAGGAGGAACGTATTGCTTCGTCTCTCTCTTTGGTGTGGTGGGGTGTGGGGTGTTCAGAGTAATTTGTAGATCATGGGAGACAGATACAAACATATGGATGACAAGAAACGCTCGCCAGGTCCGGACCTAAGTGTGAATGACTTTGTGTGGTTGTCTACCAGGAATACCAAGTTGAAGGTTCCTTCCTGGAAGTTGGGACTAGAGATGAGCGTTGTTTGACTCGAACTGTTCGCCAATCTCAAATTCGAGCTGTTTTGGGGGGTGTTCGAGCCGTTCGGCGAACACGAACGATTTGAAAAAAATTTGGCTGTTCGAGGTTATGTTCGATAACTGTTCGTGCACCAAAATCATAACTGGATTTTTTCTTAGTAATGATGAAAATTAATGTTAATACGCAGTTTGAGTGTACAGCGGGGCGGGGGGGGGGGGAAGGGGATGGATCTCTGCAGGAATAATGAAGATCTCCATTTTTTTTTCTCTTTCCCGCATTTACAGTGGGGAGGTGCAATCTGTTAGCCTATCAGCAGCGCACACACGGAGCGAAGTGCTTTTTTTCACACAAGCAAGGGCATGTGTCATTGGCAGTGTAAGTCACATGTCCTTGCCCTATAAGACCCAGCCATTTTCCCCGTCGCCAGCATTTTCTCACTGCTGCAGCTGCGTGTTAGATGGCACCGCTGTTGCTGTGTGCGCTATACCTTCTTAATTTCAAGCCAATTTTCGCACAAATCTACAGATAGCTTGGGAGTAGGGAATAGTTGTGATTGCAGTCCTTTCAAGGACTAGGTTACAGCATTTCCTACGACTTTTATCAGGCAGGTCTGTGCTCTAAAATAGATAGGTTGGGAGTAAAGACTAATTGTAATTGCAGTCCTTTTCAGGACTAAGTTACATCAGTTCCTATCAGTTTTTGCCAGGCAGATCTGTGCCAGTGCTGTGCAAGTTTTTTTCACAGCATTTCGCTAAATCTAGCAAAGCTAATCCTTTTTGGCCTATTGCAGAGTGTGTTAGTCAGTGGAGTAGCCTATCTATGTTCCAAGCTACACCACCTGTGTATAGAATACCAATTTTTTTACTGCACCTAGGGAAGTAAAACCTTTTGGGCATAGCATCATTCTATTAGTCCATCTATACTGACCTCCATGAGGTTGCAAATTGAATATAATTTTTTTCTGCATCTAGCTCTGAAAAAATATTTGGGCTTCTAGCAGTGTGTGGGACATGGTCTATTAGTCCATCTATACTGACCTCCACCAGGTTGCAAATTGAATATAATTTTTTTCTGCATCTAGCTCTGAAAAAATATTTAGGCTTCTAGCAGTGTGTGGGACTTGGTCTATTAGTCCATCTATACTGACCTTCATCAGGTTGCAAATTAAAAATAATTTTTATCTGCATCTAGCTCTGAAAAAATATTTGGGCTTCAAGCAGTGTGTGGGACTTGGTCTATTAGTCCATCTATACTGACCTCCATCAGGTTGCAAATTGAATATAATTTTTTTCTGCATCTAACCCAGCCAATAGCTTTGGATTAATACCACAATTTGGCCACTCAGCTCTGCTCGGTTCCCATCGATTGTTTTTTTGTGCAAACGACTCCAGAGTTGTGAATTAGTTAACCACCAAAATGAGTGGAAAAAGGCCTGCTGCTGGTGGAAAGGGGAATTGGCGTGTTGGGAAGGGGAAAAGAGGTTGTGTCCGTGGGGTAGGTGTTAAAGCAACAGTAACATCTGCAGAAGAAAGACCATCTTCCAGCCAAACTTTTAGCGGACAATGTGATAAGATCCCTTTCTTACGGCCACGCCAATCGCTACAAATTCCAGATGAGGCACAAAAACAGCAGGTTCTTCAACGGATATCAAGTGCTCCTTTAAGTGGGCTCTCCTCCACATCAACTTCAACATCACAAATACTCCAGTTCTCAGAGGTGTCACCCCAATCGCACTTGCTTCCTCACAGCTCCCAAATCTCCAGCTGCCCGTCTGAGTATGAGGTAGAACAGATGGTTGAGTCTGCAGAGCCTGGGAATCAGAGGTTGGCTCCAGCGCTTCTGTGAATCCAGACAAGGAAATGATCTGCATTGATGCCCAGAATCTTTATGAGTCGGATCCAGGACCAGACGCAGAAGGTTCTGACCATAATGTAGACCCTCATTCCCAAACTGTAACTCCTGTTGGTGGAGACAATGAGGAAGATGATGATGAGACTCAAATACCTGATTGGAGCGACAACTTTAGTTTTTTGTCAGGGCAGGAACAGGTTGGCTCTGAGGATGACGGGTGTGATAACACACAGGGTCATGATGATGAGGTTGGAGATCCCACTTACTGTCAACCCACAGTCAGCCAAGAGATGAGGTCAGCAGAGGAGGTGGAGGAGAATGCTAGTGACGACGAGGTCAGGTTGCACCTTCCTGGACAGAGACGTAGTACTGGAAGCATGTCAACAACTGCATCCTCAAACACAACTCTGCCTCTTACCACAAGTCGTGGTGGCTCTTCAGGTCGCATGGGTGCTAAGCCTTGCATAGCCTGGGCATTTTTTCAGATCGATAAAGATGACCCAACTCGTGTTATCTGTAACATTTGTCAGCAAAAGCTAAGTAGAGGCCTAAAAATACATAGTTTGAGTACTTCATGCATGAACCGGCACATGGACATGAAGCATAAGTTGCAGTGGGAAGCTCACTGTGCTACAATGCGGCCTTGCCGGCCGGGCCAACCACCATCCGCGGCCTCTTCATCCTCTGTGACTGGGGGGACAGCAGTCACACCTGTTTTGGGACGCAGACCTGCCACCTCTTTACCCGCAACAGCCAGCCCTCAGTCCCTCAGATTTGGACAAGTAAAAGACCATTTCCTCCTAGCCATGAGAAAGCTAAGAGGTTGAATTTCACCATCTGCAAGCTCTTGGCTACAGAAATGCTGCCTTTCCTCCTGGTGGACACAGAGGATTTTCGAGACCTTATATCCGTCGCAGTGCCCCAGTACCAGATGCCCAGTCGGCACTACTTCTCAAAGAAAGGTGTGCCTGCGCTCCACCAGCATGTCGCACACAACATCACCGCTTCCTTGAGAAACTCTGTGTGTGACAGGGTGCATTTCACCACAGACACTTGGACGAGTAGGCATGGACAGGGGCGTTACATTTCACTGACTGGGCACTGGGTAACTATGGTGACAGCAGGACAAGGGGCTGCTGTCCAAGTCTTTCCGTCCCCACGAGTTGTGCGCCAATCCTCTTTATCTCAAAGTTCCTCCACTGCTTCTGCCTCCTCAACCTCCTCTCGGTCCTCCACCTGCACCCAAAGCCTGTCTGGTCATGCCACAAGCTTTCTAACTGCGCAGAAGGGATCCTGCACACCTCCTTACTATGCTGGCAGTGGGGCTCAACGTCATCAGGCGGTTTTTACTTTGAAATGTCTGGGAAAGGTGAGTCACACAGTTGAGGAGTTGTGGTCAGCTCTGGAGAACCAATTTCATGAATGGTTGTCTCCACTGGACCTGAAACCAGGGAAGGCTGTGTGCGACAATGCTGCAAACCTGGGTGCGGCCCTTCGCCGGGGCAATGTCACACACGTGCCTTGTATGGCTCACGTGTTGAACCTGGTTGTCCAGCAATTTTTAGCCCACTATCCCAGACTAGATGGCCTACTGCAAAGGGCACGGTCGCTGTGTGATCACTTCCGCCGTTCGCATCCCGCAGCTCAGCGACTTACATCTCTACAGAAGTCGTTGGGCCTGCCACTTCACCGGCTAAAATGCGATGTGCCTACCCGGTGGAATTCAACTCTGCACATGTTGCAGCGACTGTGGCAGCACCGACAAGCCCTGGTGCAATACGTTCTGACGTATAGCCTGGGCCAACGAGATCCAGAGGTGGGGCAAATCACGCTGGAGGAGTGGTCTCAGATCAGGGAACTATGCACCCTTCTGCACAGTTTTGAAATGGCGACGAAGATGTTTAGTGCTGACGATGCCATTATCATCATGACTATTCCGGTGATTTACATGCTGGAGCACATGTTAAACAGAATTCGGAGTCAGGTGGTGGCACAAGAGGAGGTGGAGGAAGTAGAGGAGGAGGAGTTGTATGCGGAAGGGCTAACATCTGCAAGGTCCAGACGGTCGGCAGCACCAAGGCGGCAGGCATGTGAGGGTGGGGGAGATGGTTTTACCAGGGCGCATGGTAGCAGCCAAACTAGTGAGGAAGGTGCAGGAGCCCAAGAAGAAGTGGAGGACGAACTGATGGAAGACTCAGATGAGGGAGACCTTGATCACATTTCTGTTGTGCGAGGTTGGGGGGAGAGGACAGAGGAAGGGAGCATGATTGTTACCTTGCCACCAACACAACAGGCACTTGGTGCTCCTGGATGCGCAAGACACATGAGTACCTTCTTGCTGCACTACCTGCAACATGACCCTCGAATTGTGAGAATTAGAAATAATCCTGACTACTGGGATGCCACACTGTTAGATCCCCGGTACAAAAGTAAATTTGCAGAAATTATTCCTGCCATAGAAAGGGATGCACGCATGCAGGAGTATCAGCAGAGACTGTTGCAGAATCTTACATGTGCTTTTCCACAAAACACCAGTGGTGCACGTAGTGAATCTCCCAGTTCCAACTTGCCAACCGTGGGACCGTCAAGTGTTCAGCACTCAAACCGTAACAGAAACACAGTATCTGCTGGTAACATCAATTTTGCGAAATCATTTCACCACTTTTTTAGCCCATCCTTTGCAAGGCCACAGGAGACAAGAAGTCTGACACATAGTCAACGCCTAGAGACTATGGTACAGGAGTATCTCCAAGTAAACATTGAAGCCATGACTGTGTCACTGGACCCTTGCTCTTTTTGGGCTTCCAATCTGGATAAATGGCCGGAGATAGCCACTTACGCCCTGGAGATCTTGTCATGCCCCGCAGCCAGCGTTCTGTCTGAACGTGTGTTCAGCGCTGCTGGTGGTGTGCTGACAGATAAGCGTACGCGGCTCTCCACTGATAATGTAGACTGACTCACGTTCATAAAGATGAGCAAATCATGGATCCGAAACGACTTTTCTACCCCTGTGTCATCCTGGGGAGAGTAAAAGCTTGATGATTGGTTAAAATCACTTCACCAACCGTTTTAAGCTTTCAAATTACTAATCATGTTTATCTGTATCTTGGCTGGAAAATAATTTGGGCTTTGTAGCAGTGTGCAGTACTGATTCTATTAGGCCATCTATACTAAGCTCCACCAGATTTAAAATTACTAATCATGTTTATCTGTATCTTGGATGCAAAATAATTTGGGCTTTGTAGCAGTGTGCAGTACTGATTGTATTAGGCCATCTATACTAAGCTCCACCAGATTTAAAATTACTAATCATGTTTATCTGTATCTTGGCTGGAAAATAATTTGGGCTTCGTAGCAGTGTGCAGCACTGATTCTATTAGGCCATCTATACTAAGCTCCACCAGATTTAAAATTACTAATCATGTTTATCTGTATCTTGGCTGGAAAATAATTTTGGGGCTCCGAGATGCGCAAGACACATAAGTGTCCTCTTGCTGCACTACCTGCAACATGACCCTCAGATTGTCAGAATTCGAAGTAATCCTGACTACTGGGCTGCCACACTCTTAGATCCCCCACACTCTTCGATCAACCTTTTCATTTTAATAAAGACCAAAAAAATGGTCATTTTTGAAATTATAAGCATTAGCAGGTTATTAGAAACTGAAATCAAACAGTTTTCAACTCAAAACTTTATTCTAGGTGATGTTACATTTGCACATAGGACCCATTGTTCGAAAGGAGCTTCTGAACTCTCTCGTCCATTGAATTTGTCAGGTTTTGAATGGTTTCTGCTTCAATTGTTTTGCATGAGGACAGAATACGCTCCTAGAGCTGTTGCTTAGATGTGAACTGCCTCCCGCCATCATAGACACTCCTTTTGATGATGCTCCAGAGGTTCTGAATGGGGTAGAGGTCAGGGGAGCATGGGGGTCACACCATAAGTTTGTCCCCTTTTATGCCCATATCAGCCAGAGATGCAGATGTGTTATGTGCAGCATGAGACGGTGCATTATCATGCGTGAAAATGATCTTGCTGTGGAATACACGGTTCTTCTTCTTGAACCATGGCAGGAAGTGCTGTTTGAGAAACTCCACATACATTATGGAGTTCATCTTTACCCCTTCAGGGATCCTAAAGGAGCAGACAATCTCTCTCCCCATGATTCCAGCCCAAAACATTACTCCACCTCCTCCTTGTTGGCGCTGTAGCCGTGTTTGCGTGGGGTGTCCATCAACCAGCCATCCTCCACTCCATCCATCTGGACCATCGAGCGTTGCACGGCACTCATCCCGTGAACAAAACAGTTTTGAAATCAGTCTTCATGTAATGTTTGGCCCACTGGAGCCGTTTCTGCTTGTGTGCAGTGGATAGAGGAGGTCGACAGGATGGCGTACGCACACAGCTGCAAACCTCTGAAGGACCCTGCATCTTGTTGTTCGGGGGACGTTGGAGGCACCAGCTGCTTCAAAAACTTGTCTGCTGCTATGACAAGGCTTTTTTGCCGCTGCTCTTTTTAACCTGACGTAATTGCCTGTAGGAAAGAGTCCTCAATTTGCCCTTATCAGCACGCACACGTGTGTACTGTGAATCAGCTACATACTTCTTGATTGCCAAGACACTTCATCCTGATCATCGCACAATGTTGATTGTAGTCATGCCTTGACCTAAACACTCCACAATTTTTGAAAGCTTAAAACGGTTGGTAGGGTGATTTTAACCAATCATCAAGCTTTTACTCTCCCCAGGATGACACAGGGGTAGAAAAGTCGTTTCGGATCCATGATTTGTTCATCTTTATGAACGTGAGTCTGTCTACATTATCAGTGGAGAGCCGCGTGCGCTTATCTGTCAGCACACCACCAGCAGCGCTGAACACACGTTCAGACAGAACGCTGGCTGCGGGGCATGACAAGATCTCAAAGGCGTAAGTGGCTAGCTCCGGCCATTTATCCAGATTGGAAGCCCAAAAAGAGCAAGGGTCCAGTGACACAGTCATGGCTTCAATGTTTACTTGGAGATACTCCTGTACCATCGTCTCTAGGCGTTGACTATGTGTCAGAATTCTTGTCTCCTGTGGCCTTGCAAAGGATGGGCTAAAAAAGTGGTGAAATGATTCCGCAAAATTGATGTTACCAGCAGACACTGTGGTTCTGTTACGGTTTGAGTGCTGAACACTTGACGGTCCCACGGTTGGCAAGTTGGAACTGTGAGATTCACTACGTGCACCACTGGTATTTTGTGGAAAAGCACATGTAAGATTCTGCAACAGTCTCTGCTGATAGTCCTGCATGCGTGCATCCCTTTCTATGGCAGGAATAATTTCTGCAAATTTACTTTTGTACCGGGGATCTAACAGTGTGGCAACCCAGTAGTCAGGATTATTTCTAATTCTCACAATTCGAGGGTCATGTTGCAGGTAGTGCAGCAAGAAGGCACTCATGTGTGTTGCGCATCCAGGAGCACCAAGTCCCTGTTGTGATGGTGGCGAGGTAACAATCATGCTTCCTTCCTCTGTCCTCTCCCCCCAACCTCGCACAACAGAAATGTGATCAAGGTCTCCCTCATCTGAGTCTTCCATCAGTTCGTCCTCCACTTCTTCTTGGGCTCCTGCACCTTCCTCACTAGTTTGGCTGCTACCATGCGCCCTGGTAAAACCATCTCCCCCACCCTCACATGCCTGCCGCCTTGGTGCTGCCGACTGTCTGGACCTTGCAGATGTTAGCCCTTCCGCATACAACTCCTCCTCCTCTACTTCCTCCACCTCCTCTTGTGCCACCACCTGACTCCGAATTCTGTTTAACATGTGCTCCAGCATGTAAATCACCGGAATAGTCATGCTGATAATTGCATCGTCAGCACTAAACATCTTCGTCGCCATTTCAAAACTGTGCAGAAGGGTGCATAGGTCCCTGATCTGAGACCACTCCTCCAGCGTGATTTGCCCCACCTCTGGATCTCGTTGGCCCAGGCTATACGTCAGAACGTATTGCACCAGGGCTTGTCGGTGCTGCCACAGTCTCTGCAACATGTGCAGAGTTGAATTCCACCGGGTAGGCACATCGCATTTTAGCCGGTGAAGTGTCAGGCCCAACGACTTCTGTAGAGATGTAAGTCGCTGAGCTGCGGGATGCGAACGGCAGAAGTGAGCACACAGCGACCGTGCCCTCTGCAGAAGTCCATCTAGTCTGGGATAGTGGGCTAAAAATTGCTGGACAACCAGGTTCAACACGTGAGCCATACAAGGCACGTGTGTGACATTGCCCCGGCGAAGGGCCGCACCCAGGTTTGCAGCATTGTCGCACACGGCCTTCCCTGGTTTCAGGTCCAGTGGAGACAACCATTCATGAAATTGGTTCTCCAGAGCTGACCACAACTCCTCAGCTGTGTGACTCACAATTCCCAGACATTTCAATGTAAAAACCGCCTGATGATGTTGAGCCCTACTGCCAGCATAGTAATGAGGTGTGCAGGATCCCTTCTGCGCAGTTAGAAAGCTTGTGGCATGACCAGACAGGCTTTGGGTGCAGGTGGAAGACCGAGAGGAGGTTGAGGAGGCAGAAGCAGTGGAGGAACTTTGACATAAAGAGGATTGACGCACAACTCGTGGGGACGGCAAGACTTGGACAGCAGCCCCTTGTCCTGCTGTCACCATAGTTACCCAGTGCCCAGTCAGCGACATGTAACGCCCCTGTCCATGCCTACTCGTCCAAGTGTCTGTGGTGAAATGCACCCTGTCACACACAGAGTTTCTCAAAGAAGCGGTGATGTTGTGTGCGACATGCTGGTGGAGCGCAGGCACACCTTTCTTTGAGAAGTAGTGCCGACTGGGCATCTGGTACTGGGGCACTGCGACGGACATAAGGTCTCGAAAATCCTCTGTGTCCACCAGGCGGAAAGGCAGCATTTCTGTAGCCAAGAGCTTGCAGATGGTGAAATTCAACCTCTTAGCTTTCCCATGGCTAGGAGGAAATGGTCTTTTACTTGTCCACATCTGAGGGACCGAGGGCTGGCTATTGTGCTTAGACGGGGTTGATAAGGGTGTCCCCGGCAAACTGCCGGTCTGTGAGGAAGATGCAGGCAGACATGTTAGGTTGCCTTGATCCAAAGGTGGTGCTATCGATGTCGGACAGCGCTCAACACCAGCTGGTGTTACCACCTCCAAAGAAAATGATGACCTGCCAATCACGCTGGCTGTTGCGGGTAAAGAGGTGGCAGGTCTGCGCCCCAAAACAGGTGTGACTGCTGTCCCCCCAGTCACAGAGGATGAAGAGGCCGTGGATGCACAAGATATGGCAGACCGTGGTTGGCCCGGCTGGTAGGCCGCATTGTAGCACACTGAGCTTCCCACTGCAACTTATGCTTCATGTCCATGTGCCGGTTCATGCATGAAGTACTCAAACTATGTATTTTTTGGCCTCTACTTAGCTTTTGCTGACAAATGTTACAGATAACACGAGTTGGGTCATCTTTATCGATCTGAAAAAATGCCCAGGCTATGCAAGGCTTAGCACCCATGCGACCTGAAGAGCCACCACGACTTGTGGTGAGAGGCAGAGTTGTGTTTGAGGATGCAGTTGTTGACGTGCTTCCAGTACTACGTCTCTGTCCAGGAAGGCGCAACCTGACCTCGTCGTCACTAGCATCTTCCTCCATCTCCTCTGCTGACCTCATCTCTTGGCTGACTGTGGGTTGACAGTAAGTGGGATCTCCAACCTCATCATCATCACCCTGTGCGTTATCACACCCGTCGTCCTCAGAGCCAACCTGTTCCTGCCCTGACAAAAAACTAAAGTTGTCGCTCCAATCAGGTATTTGAGTCTTATCATCGTCTTCCTCATTGTCTCCACCAACAGGAGTTACAGTTTGGGAATGAGGGTCTACATTATGGTCAGTACCTTCTGCGTCTGGTCCTGGATCCGACTCATAAAGATTCTGGGCATCAGTGCAGATCATTTCCTCGTCTGGATTCACAGAAGCGCTGGAGTCGACCTCTGATTCCCAGGCTATAGTATCAGTAAACAGCTCTGCAGACTCAACCATCTGTTCTACCTCATACTCAGACGGGCAGCTGGAGATTTGGGAGCTGTGAGGAAGCAAGTGCGATTGGGGTGACACCTTTGAGGACTGGAGTATTTGTGATGTTGAAGTTGATGTGGAGGAGAGCCCACTTAAAGGAGCACTTGATATCCGTTGAAGCACCTGCTGTTTTTGTGCCTCATCTGGAATTTGTAGCGATTGGCGTGGCCGTAAGAAAGGGATCTTATCACATTGTCCGCTAAAAGAAGTAGACATTTTAGTTTGGCTGGAAGATGGTCTTTCTTCTGCAGATGTTACTGTTGCTTTAACACCTACCCCACGGACACAACCTTTTTTCCCCTTCCCAACACGCCTATTCCCCTTTCCACCAGCAGCAGGCCTTTTTCCACTCATTTTGGTGGTTAACTAATTCACAACTCTGGAGTTGTTTGCACAAAAAAACAATGGATGGGAACCGAGCAGAGCTGAGTGGCCAAACTGTGGTATTAGGCCAAACTATTCGCTGGGTTAGATGCAGAAAAAAATTATATTCAATTTGCAACCTGATGGAGGTCAGTATAGATGGACTAATAGAACAAGTCCCACACACAGCTAGAAGCCCAAATATTTTTTCAGAGGTAGATGCAGAAAAATTTTTTATTCAGTCTGCAACCAGATGGAGGTCTGTATAGATTTATTAATAGAACAAGTCCCACACACAGCTACAAGCCCAATATTTTTTCAGAGGTAGATGCAGAAAAAAAATATATTCAGTTTGCAACCTGATGGAGGTCAGTATAGATGGACTAATAGAGAAAGTCCCACACACTGCTAGAAGGCCAAATATTTTTTCAGAGCTAGATGCAGAAAAAAATTATATTCAGTTTGCAACCTGATGGAGGTCTGTATAGATGGATTAATAGAACAAGTCCCACACACAGCTAGAAGCCCAAATATTTTTTCAGAGGTAGATGCAGATAAAAATTATTTTTAATTTGCAACCTGATGGAGGTCAGTATAGATGGACTAATAGAGAAAGTCCCACACACTGCTAGAAGGCCAAATATTTTTCAGAGCTAGATGCAGATAAAAATTATATTCAATTTGCAACCTGATGGAGGTCAGTATAGATGGACTAATAGAACAAGTCCCACACACAGCTAGAAGCCCAAATATTTTTTCAGATGTACTGTAGATGCAGATAAAAATTATTTTTAATTTGCAACCTGATGGAGGTCAGTATAGATGGACAAATAGAGAAAGTCCCACACACTGCTAGAAGGCCAAATATTTTTTCAGAGCTAAATGCAGATAAAAATTATTTTTAATTTGCAACCTGATGGAGGTCAGTATAGATGGACTAATAGAGAAAGTCCCACACACTGCTAGAAGGCCAAATATTTTTTCAGAGCTAGATGCAGATAAAAATTATATTCAATTTGCAACCTGATGGAGTTCAGTATAGATGGACTAATAGAACAAGTCCCACACACAGCTAGAAGCCCAAATATTTTTTCAGAGGTACTGTAGATGCAGATAAAAATTATTTTTAATTTGCAACCTGATGGAGGTCAGTATAGATGGACTAATACAGCAAGTCCCACACACAGCTAGAAGCCCAATATTTTTTCAGAGGTAGATGCAGAAAAAAATATATTCAGTTTGCAACCTGATGGAGGTCAGTATAGTTGGAGTAATAGAACAAGTCCCACACACAGCTAGAAGCCCAAATATTTTTTCAGAGGTAGATGCAGATAAAAATTATTTTTAATTTGCAACCTGATGGAGGTCAGTATAGATGGACTAATAGAGAAAGTCCCACACACTGCTAGAAGGCCAAATATTTTTTCAGAGCTAGATGCAGATAAAAATTATATTCAATTTGCAACCTGATGGAGGTCAGTATAAATGGACTAATAGAGAAAGTCCCACACACTGCTAGAAGGCCAAATATTTTTTCAGAGCTAGATGCAGATAAAAATTATATTCAATTTGCAACCTGATGGAGGTCAGTATAGATGGACTAATAGAACAAGTCCCACACACAGCTAGAAGCCCAAATATTTTTTCAGAGGTACTGCAGATGCAGATAAAAATTATTTTTAATTTGCAACTTGATGGAGGTCAGTATAGATGGACTAATAGAGAAAGTCCCACACACTGCTAGAAGGCCAAATATTTTTTCAGAGCTAGATGCAGAAAAAAATTATATTCAGTTTGCAACCTGATGGAGGTCAGTATAGATGGACTAATAGAGAAAGTCCCACACACTGCTAGAAGGCCACATATTTTTTCAGAGGTAGATGCAGAAAAAAATATATTCAGTTTGCAACCTGATGGAGGTCTGTATAGATGGATTAATAGAACAAGACCCACACACAGCTAGAAGCCCAATATTTTTTCAGAGGTAGATGCAGAAAAAAATATATTCAGTTTGCAACCTGATGGAGGTCAGTATAGATGGACTAATACAACAAGTCCCACACACAGCTAGAAGCCCAATATTTTTTCAGAGGTAGATGCAGAAAAAAATATATTCAGTTTGCAACCTGATGGAGGTCTGTATAGATGGACTAATAGAGAAAGTCCCACACACTGCTAGAAGGCCAAATATTTTTTCAGAGCTAAATGCAGATAAAAATTATTTTTAATTTGCAACCTGATGGAGGTCAGTATAGATGGACTAATAGAGAAAGTCCCACACACAGCTAGAAGGCCAAATATTTTTTCAGAGCTAGATGCAGATAAAAATTATATTCAATTTGCAACCTGATGGAGTTCAGTATAGATGGACTAATAGAACAAGTCCCACACACAGCTAGAAGCCCAATATTTTTTCAGAGGTAGATGCAGAAAAAAATATATTCAGTTTGCAACCTGATGGAGGTCAGTATAGATGGACTAATACAACAAGTCCCACACACAGCTAGAAGCCCAATATTTTTTCAGAGCTAGCTGCAGAAAAAAATTATATTCAATTTGCAACCTGATGGAGGTCAGTATAGATGGACTAATAGAATGATGCTATGCCCAAAAGATTTTACTTCACTAGGTGCAGTAAAAAAATTGGTATTCTATACACAGGTGGTATATCTTGCAACACAGATAGGCTACTCCACTGACTAACACACTCTGCAATAGGCCAAAAAGGATTAGCTTTGCTAGATTCAACCAAATGCTGTGAAAAAAACTTGCACAGCACTGGCACAGACCTGCCTGGCAAAAACTGATAGGAACTGATGTAACCTAGTCCTGAAAAGGACTCCAATTACAATTAGTCTTTACTCCCACAATCTATCTATTTAAGAGCACAGACCTGCCTGATAAAAGTCGTAGGAAATGCTGTAACCTAGTCCTTAAAAGGACTGCAATCACAACTATTCCCTACTCCCAAGCTATCTGTAGATTTGTGCGAAAATTGGCTTGAAATTAACAAGGTATAGCGCACACAGCAACAGCGGTGCCGTCTAACACGCAGCTGCAGCAGTGAGAAAATGGTGGCGACGGGGAAAATGGCTTGGTCTTATAGGGCAAGGACATGTGACATACACTGCCAATGACACATGCCCTTGCTTGTGTGAAAAAAAGCACTTCGCTCCGTGTGTGCGCTGCTGATAGGCTGACAGATTGCACCTCCCCACTGTAAATGCGGGAAAGAGAAAAAAAAATGGAGATCTTCATTGTTCCTGCAGAGATCCATCCCCTGCCCCTCCCCCCACCCCGCTGTACACTCAAACTGCGTATTAACATTAATTTTCATCATTACTGAGAAAAAATCCAGTTATGATTTTGGTGCACGAACAGTTATCGAACATAACCTCGAACAGCCGAATTTTTCTCAAATTGTTCGTGTTCGCCGAACGGCTCGAACACCGCCCAAAACAGCTCGAATTTGAGATTGGCTAACAGTTCGAGTAGAACAACGCTCATCTCTAATGAGTATATGTACTTGTCACTTTTCCATGTGTTAGTTATGTCTTCTGAGCAGTTTGTCAGCTTTTGGACACCTTTGAAGGTGTTTTCTATGTGTTTCTATGTGTTTTTGTTTGCCTGCCATTGGTTTTAACGGTGTTCGAAGGTGTTCGACGAACAGTTCGGCGAACACACGGGTGTTCGACGAACCGAACCGAACTCGAACACTACGGGGGTGGCTCAACACTAGTTGGGACCTAGATTTATTGGTCCCTATAAAATAACCGCTGTCATTAATCCAGCAGCATTTCGTCTTGAGTTACCTCAGTCTCTTAGGATCCACAATGTGTTTCACAGGTCTCTTCTCAAGAAGTATGTCGTACCTCTTGAATCCTCCCCCCTGCCGCCACCCCCAATCGTGGTTGGTGGCAATTTGGAATTCCCAATTTCGAAGATTGTGAATTCTCTTCTTCAACGTCGTTCCCTTCAGTACTTGGTGCACTGGAAGGGTTATGGTCCAGAGGAAAGGATGTGGGTTTCAGCATTCGTTCTTTCCATGTCTCTTATCCAGAGAAACCTGGTCCTGAGTGTCCGGAGGCCACTCGTAGAAGGGGGTACTGTCACGGGTGTGTCAGCTTTGACAGACAGTCACTCTGGATCTGGCTGTAGAAAGTCACTGCGCTCCCTCTTTAGGATTAAGCGGTGATCTCCACCTTCTGCTGCTAATTAACACACCCTTGCTGGATATTTAAATACACTCAGTTTCTCCAGATAGTTGCTGGTAATAGAGTTAATTCCCCTGTTCAGGTCTGGAATTCTAGCAGTCGGTTAGATTCTCCTTGGAGTTCCTTTGTGGCTTGTAGTCGTAATCTCTATGGTGTCTTCTCAAAGCTAACTGTATCCTCTTGTCTGTTTCCCTGGTTTGTCTTTAGTTGCATTGGGGATGACTAGTGCTCACCCCTCCGACTCCCTACCTGGGGCCTAGCTCTAGGGTAAGCCAGGGCTAAGGTATCCTGCTTGGTGATAGGTGCAGAACCTATTTAGGAACGATAGGGGAGTCAGGGTGTTGTTAGATCTGCTTAGGGGTCTCCACTCCCCATTTCCCTAGTTGCTGGGCTTCCCCCCTTTTCCCGTCATTGTATGCTGGGTTCTTTCCATACCTTCAATGACATCGGGTCTCCATCTGGTGGGTTGGCTGTAGGGGAAGAGGTGTGTCAGTCCCCATTATACTATTTCAACTCTGGTGAAATTGATGCACTTTGATGGTGTCTCCCCCTAATTTTTTGAAATGTGGACACTCCTGTTTGGGTCTCCATCTCGTGTGTTTCCTGTAGTGGAAGGGGTGTCAGTCCCCATAATACTATTACTGCTCTGGTGAAATTGATGCCACTTTGGTGGTGTCTGCCCCTAATTTTTTGAAATGTGAGGACTCCTGGTTGGGTCTCCATTTGGTGGGTTGGCTGTATTAGAAGGTGTGTCTGTCCCCATTATGCTATTTCTATTCTGGTGAAACTGATGCCACTTTGGTGGTGTTTGCCCCTAATTTTTTTTAAATGTGGAGTCTCCAAGTTGAGTCTCTTTCATGTGTGTTGCCTGAGCAGTAGGGCTCCCAGAAAGGCAGGCCTGCACTCATTTTCAGTCAACTACCTGTGTTGCTATCCTTGAATGTTTCTACCAATAGTATTCTATGAAGCTGATGTTTGTGCTTTCTGAGTCTGGCTGAGCAGAAAAGTGGTTTGAGCTGTCACATGTGGTATCAGGGCTCCCAGCACAGCAGGCGTACATCAATCCCTCAGACACCTTGTCTTACTTTGAAGTTCAATTTAAAGCTGTAAATGCTGGCGCAGACCCTGATACCTCATGCATGGCCCATGGCTGACTGTTGCTGTGCCATTATAAAATTTGCACTGTGGGTCAATTAATGCCACTTTTCCTGTTGTCTGCCCCTAATTTGAGCTGTTTTGGCACATTTTGAGCCCCCCTGATGGTTTTGTCTATGCGTTTGGTTTGGCCTCCCATTGAATTCAATGGGGTTCGGATATGTTCGACGAACTGTTCGGCGAACGTCGGGAAGGTCGCCAATCATAACCAAACATTGAAAGTATCACTCATCTCTAGAGCATGATCAGAAAATACGTGAATACAAGCGCACACTGGTAGACGCACTATTGATGGCACCCTCACCTGACATGGGGAGCTCAGTGGAAGCACAAGGCAGGTGAGGAAGAAGTCGCCAACGTACTGTATATGGAGCACTGGGACCACCTCGGAAGTGAGGGTTAGCATTTCAGAAATGTGTAAAACCTTGCTCAGAATGTCACAACATCCAGCACCACCATCTGATACGGTCCGTATTAGCAGGAGGCAGCGTTTAGGCTACTCCTTTTTAACAACTCACTCGGGATTAATAGGTTAGACACTAAAAAAGGTATAGGTAGACAATTGAAAACCCCTGTGTTAAGCTAGCCAGACTGCAGCCAGAAAACAGAACCCAAACACACAGAAAAAAGGTGTGGCTCGGCAGAAAGAGAAGCTGACCATGACAGTTTCAGCAACATGGTGAAAGAGTATGTGTCTACATTTCTCCACATACTGAGTGATATGTCTGGCCCATTTAACTTCTGGGTCTCCTAATTGGACACATGGCCTGAGCTTGCCCTTTATGCCTTGGAGATGCTGGCCTGCCCTGTGAAAAGTGTACTGTCGGAACATTTGTTTAGCACGGCAGGAGGTGTGATCACAATCAGGCGCATGCTCCTGTCCACAGCCAACATGGGCATACTCACATTCATTAAAATGAACCAGGCATGGATCTCACAGGACTTGTCCTTACCTTTGGCTGAATATAAAAATATACCAGCTGCATCCAGTCATTGTTAGACTCCACGGCAGTCTGTTTGTTCTATTTTCCATTTACAATGTTTTGGGGCCTACTCAAATTAAAATAAAAAGGGTGTTTTGCAGAGTACACCCACACAGGCTGTTTTGCAGAGTAACCCTACAAAGGCTGCTTTGCAGAGTACACACACTGAAACTTTTTTCAGAGTACTCCCACAGAGACGCATGCAGAGTACACACACAGGTTTTTTGGCACAGTATTCCCACAGACACGGCTGCAGAGTAGAAAAATTTGTTATTACACACAGTACTCCCAAAGACACAGGTGCAGAGTATAATATTTTAGGCCCACAACTTGTACAGACACAGCGGCATAGTATAATTATTTTTTAGGCACACTACTTGTACAGACACAAGTCCAGTGTACACAGAGCCTTTTTGGCATAGCACTCCCAGAGCCAGGGTTGCAGAGTACACACAGAGGCTTTTTGGCACAGTACACATAGAGACTTTTTGGCACAGCACACCCAGAAGCTTTTTGGCACAGTACTCCCAGAGGCTTTTTGGCACAGAACACACAGAGGCATTTTGGCACAGTACTCCCAGATGCTTTTTGGCACAGTACATACAGAGGCGTTTTGGCACAGCACTCCCAGATGCTTTTTGGAACAGTACACACAGAGGTGTTTTGGCACAGTAATCCCAGAGGCTTTTTGGCACAGTACACACAGAGGCTTTTTGGCACAGTATTCCTAGAGGCAGGCTTGCAGAAAACACACAAAGGCTTATTTTTAGATACACAACTCGTATAGACACAGCAGTAGAATAAAATTATTTTTTAGGCCATCAAATTTCAAAGAGACGGCTGCAGAGTAGAATTATCTTTTAGGCATACTACTGGTATAGACACAGTGGTAGAATAAAATAATTTTTTTGGCCCACAAATGGGAAAGAGATGGCTGCACACTAGAATTATTTTTTAGACTCACTATTAGTAAAGAGATGGCTACAGAGTAGAATTATTTTTTGGGCCCACAAATCGCAAAGACACGGCTGCAGAGAAGAATTATTTTTTAGGCATACTGCTCGTACAGACATGACTACTCAGAGGCTTTTCAGAAAATTACTCCCACAGGCAAAGGCTCAGAGTACACACAGAGACTTAAAGAGACAGTACTCCCACAGACAGGGGTGCAGAGTACACACAGAGGCTTAAAAGCACAATACTCCTACAGGCGGGGGTGCACAGTACACACAGAGGCTTGAAGGCACAGTACTCCCACAAGCGAGGATGCAGAGTACACACCAAGGCTTTTTGGCACAGTACTCTCACACATATGAGTGCAGATTACAAACAGCTGTTTTTGGCACAGTACTCCCACAGATATACAGTACAGACCAAAAGTTTGGACACACCTTCTCATTTAAAGATTTTTCTGTATTTTCATGACTTTGAAAATTGTACATTCACACTGAAGGCATCAAAACTATGAATTAACACATGTGGAATTATATACTTAACAAAAAAGTGTGAAACAACTGAAAATATGTCTTATATTCTAGGTTCTTCAAAGTAGCCACCTTTTGCTTTGATGACTGCTTTGCACACTCTTGGCTTTCCCGGTTTCCTGGTTATGAATTTCCCAAATTCATAACCAGGAAACCAGGAAAAATAAATGGAAAAATTACAGCAATTTTTACAACAGATTTGTTTACTAGTGTTGAGCGAGCATGCTCGACACTGCTCGGTACTCGCCCGAGGATCACGCTACTCGGGATGTTCGGCGAGCACCGAGCATTTCCGGGTTACTCGGGCGGGAGCTTGGGTCTCCGCCCTGCATGTTTGGCGCTCTTTACAGAGCCAATGAACATGCAGGGATTGCCAGCCAGTCACTGTAATGCTGCAGCCATGTTGGTTGTGGGCATTACAGTGATTGGCTGGCCGCACAGCATCACCTCGAGTATTTAAAACCGGGCTCCGCCATCTTGGACACAGTCGCTCCGGATTAGACAGTGTAGGGACAGCGCTGCTGATTTAGGGAGAGATATAAACTGCGAAATAGTTAGTGTAGGGTCTGTAAAGGCTGCCAGAACAAACAAACAGTCCTTTTCAGGACTAATATCCATCCCAGATACCAGGCAGGCAGGCTGTATAGGAGACACAGTGGTTATACCAGCAAACGCTGCATTACAGTCCTGTGTGCTCCTGTTGCTGAAATTGCTGGACTTAGCATCAGGTGTCGGGGGCCAGGAAAAATCCTTTTTTTTTCATCTAAATCCTCCTTTTTTTTTCCTCCTTCACACTGTACAAATACCCATCTTATTAACCTTTTGGTGTGTACCTCCCCCCCCAAAAAAAAGTGTGTCTCTGATTTTTCAGACAAAAATATAACTGTTGAAAATAGTCTGGTGTAGGATAGAGAAACAGAAGTGTTGTTTTGCACTTCCATGGTTCAAACTTCTGTATTATCCATTTTGGGCCATTTGTATCTAAAAAAAAAACAGTTTGAGTGTGTCGCTCACTGTTCAGCCGCAGAGATATCTCTATTTAAAAAAGTGTGGTATACCCCAGTAAACAATAACTGTGGTTTTGCCATCCCACGGTAAAAAAACTCTATTATTCAGCTTTTGGTAGTTTTTTCCGTAAAGAAAAACAGTAGTGTCTCCTGACTGTTGTGACACAAAAATATATCTGTTGAAAATAGTCTTGTGTAGGCCCGACATCCCAGTGTGGTTTTGCAGTTCCACGGGTCAAATCGCTGTACTATCCAGTTTTGGGCCTTTGGTATCTTAAAAAAAAGCAGTTTGAGTGTGTCGCTCACTGTTCAGCCGCAAATATCTCTATTTAAAAAAGTGTGGTATACCCCAGTAAACAATAACTGTGGTTTTCCTCTTCCACGGTTCTAATCTACTCTTTATTACCCTTTTTCCATTGATAGTGCAAGTGTAAGCTATTTTACTTCATTTACAATGGGCAAGGCGCGTGGCAAGGGACGTGGAAGTGGACGTTCTGGTGATGGTTCGTGCAGAGGACGGGGCCGTGGCCAAGGTGAAAATGTGACACAACCAACAGCCACATATTCTCGCTCCCACTTCTTGACCGAATTACTAGGGAAGCACAGAACAACACCAGTATTGAGAACTGATCAGTGTGAACAGGTTATTAATTGGATAGCAGATAATACTTCCAGTTGCCTGGGCACCACCACCTCCGGTCTGTCTTCCACACGGTCAACTCGTAGTAGCCGTGAGTCTCGACCGCATGCTCCTCCTCACCCTCATGCTCCTTCCTCACACTATGCCGAGTGTCGTCAGACAGCAAGTGATCCCACACTTGGACACTCTGAAGAGCTGTTCACTGGTCCATTTCCAGATTTGTGCCCCTCGCCTGCTCCGCTTGAAGTGGCGGTGGCCGTCCCTCTGTACTCGGTCCCCAGCCGACACTATTTTGCCTGGTGTGCCATCCCCGCACTACACAAGCACGTATCCCAAAGCATCTGCCTTGCCCTCAACAACGCAGTTACTGGGAGAGTCCACCTGACAACGGACAGCTGGACAAGTGCTTGTGGCCAGGGACAGTACATCTCTCTGACGGCACAATGGGTAAACATAGTGGAAGCCGGGACTCAGTCAGACCTTGGGACGGAACACATCCTCCCCACACCGAGGATTGCAGGCCCTGTGTCAGTCAGAGTTGTCCCCACAGTGTACAGCTCCTGTGCATCCTCCTCCTCCTCCTCCTCGTGTTCAGCCTCCATCTCAGATATCACCACATCAGTTGCAAGCTGGAAGCATTGCAGTACTGCCTCCGCCAAGCGGCAACAGGCTGTGCTGCAACTCAAAAGCTTAGGTGATAAACCTCACACTGCTTGTGAGTTGTGGACATCTGTGAAAGAGCAGGCAGATCTGTGGCTGAGACCGCTGAACCTACATCCCGGCATGGTCGTGTGTGACAATGGCCGTAACCTGGTGGCGGCTCTGAGGCGAGGTGAGATCACACACGTACCATGCCTGGCTCATGTGCTTAACCTCGTGGTTCAGCGGTTTCTTAAATCGTTGCCAGATCTGCTCGTGAAAGTACGCCGCCTGTCAGCTCATTTTCGCAAGTCGGCTACAGCTTCCGCCACCCTTGCTGTGTTGCAGCAGCGTTTGCAGCTTCCGGCACACCGACTGGTGTGTGATGTCCCCACACGTTGGAACTCTAAACTCTACATGTTGCAAAGGATTTGTGAGCAGAAGAGAGCAGTTGTGGAGTACCAGCTGCAACAAGGCCGTCGATATTCAGGTCAGACTCCACACAGAAGACCTCAGGAGTGGACCTGGATGTCTGACATATGTACCATCCTGACAAACTTTGAGGAGGCCACCAAGATGGTGAGTGGCGATAACGCCATCATTTGTGTCAGCATCCCACTTGTCTGTCTTTTGCAGCGCTCTCTGCAGAGAATTAAAGAGGAGGCATTGCAGCCAGAGTATGATGAGATGGATCAAGAAGCCGAAGCGGGCGATTACACACAGCCCAGCCTCATCTCATCCCAATGTGCATTGGGGGACAATGAGGGAGAGGAGGAGGAGGAGGAGGAAGAACAGGAGCTGCTATCGTGCGTTGTAGACGGTAGTACCTGTACAAGTGTCATACCGTCTGTTCAGCGTGGGTGGCCTGAGGACAGGGGGGAGGAGGAAGAGGAGGAGGAGAGCATGGTCAGTCGTCATCTTGGTGAGGACACGGAAATCTTGCCCGTTACCAGTCTGGCACGCATGGCTGACTTTATGTTATGCTGCCTTAACCGTGACCCTCGCATTGTCAAAATGTTGGGTGACAGTCATTACTGGTTGGTGACACTTGTAGACCCCCGCTACAAGGAGAACTTTCACTCTCTTATTCCTGAGGTGGAGAGGTCTACAAAAATGGGGCAGTACCAGAAGGCCCTTGCTGCAGAACTCTTAAAAAAATTCCCATCTGAACACGCTAGCGGCAGAGGTCACAGTTCGTTGCCCAACCAAGGCGTACAGGCGAGAGAGATGCAACTCCAATCCAGCAGAGGCAGGGGAACACTGTCAACGTTCTGGGACAGTTTTCTGACACCCACCCAGCTTACAGGCCCTGAGGCGCGGGGTACTCTCACAAGGAGTGGAAAGTTTCAAAAGATGGTGAGGGAATACCTTGCCGACCGTACCAGCGTCTTCCGTGATTCCTCTGTGCCTTTTAATTATTGGGTATCCAAGCTGGACACTTGGAATGAACTCGCTCTGTACGCCTTGGAGGTCCTGGCCTGCCCTGCCGCTAGCGTGTTATCGGAGCGTGTTTTTAGTGCCGCTGGGGGAATTATAACTGATAAGCGCACTCGCCTGTCAACTGACAATGCTGACAAGCTGACCCTTATCAAAATGAACAAGGGCTGGATTGGGCCAGACTTCTCATCACCACCAAATGACAGCAGAGTAACATAAAGTCAAATCCACTGTGTTATTTCGGGAGGTGTATTCACATGCACCGCTTCACACCCACACATGGGTATACGCTTCCTCGTTTCGGCTGTTTTATCTTCTTCTCCTTATCCTCAGCCTCCACCACCACTATACCACCAGGGTGCCAGCATTGCAAGTTCCTCCGTCCTTATTTTTGGCAGCTTTTGCTTGCCAGGCATAAGCAAATACTCTGGGAGACCCACTCCCCAATAATGGGACTTATGTTTGTAATATGCTGTACTGCATGGCTCTTGTAAGGGGCATTGCAAGTTGCTCTGTCCTAATTTTTGGCTGCTTTTGCTTGCAAGGCATAAGCAAATACTATGGGAGACCCACTCCCCAATAATAGGACTTATGTTTGTAATATGCTGTACTGCATGGCTCTTGTAAGAGGCATTGCAAGTTGCTCCGTCCTAATTTTTGGCAGCTTTTGCTTTCAAGGCATAAGCAAATACTATGGGACACCCACTCCCCAATAATGGGACTTATGTTTGTAATATGCTGTACTGCATGTGACGCGCCCCCTGGGCCGTGTGTACACGTGTGTGGGATACCCGATGCCGGGTCTCTGGGGTCTGTAGTCTCCGTGGCGGTGACCCGGTCCCGTGGCTTAGGCTGGTCAAACCAGCGGCAGTCTTTCTTAGGTTTTGAGGTTAATTGTCCGACTGCGCCACCCGTGGATTGCGGTCAGGGAGTACCACCGCTGCGAGGCAGACCGCTGAGGCTGGTGTTGTGTGCGCAGCAGAGAATGGGATAACTCCCCACGGGAGGAGTATAGCCTCAGGACAGTGAGTGTGGATGATGGGGGTGATGGTGCACGAGCGCAGCAGGAACGACTCAGAGTCTTTCCAGTGCAGTTCAGGGTCTTTACTGATGATTATAAGGTAGACCCTGGCTAGCATAAGAGGCCTGGTCAGTCTGTGAGCAAGCAGGAGTTCCCCTGGCCAGGTGGAGTTGTAGGCCTCCCCGTCTGTCTGCACTCTTCCTGGCTACCTTGCTGTAAGCAGGTAGAAGTAGCCCACGTCCCTGAGTGTACCGTGTAGTGCTCACCCGTATGCCTGGTGACTTGGGGCCTTCTGTTAGCCTCCGCTCCATGACGGCGGTGCTGGTCCCTTGCTTGTGACTGAGCCTCCAGGCTTCTATGGCCAGAGGATCTGAAATCCCCTGCCGGCTGGTTTCTGCTGCTGGATATATAAGTCCTAACAGCCTCGGACTCCTGTGTCCGGTTCCTACTGTCTTCTGCCAGGGCGATTTCTGCTCAGCTTCCAGCCCCTGGTCTTTAGCTCCTAGCTCCTACAGAGCTCCTTGCTGTTACTTTCCCTTGCTCTCACTCTGACTCTGACTGTTCTCTGTTCTCTGACTCACTCAAGCCCGCCCCAGATGTAGTTTATAAGGGCTAAATTCTCCCCTCCCAGGACTGGGGCAGGAGGATATTGCATGTTTAAGGGATCCTGACCAGGAAACCTCCCACTTGCTCTCCGACGTAATATCTCTATTACTGTGGTGACCAGATCCCTGGGGTGCCACACATGGCTCTTGTAAGGGGCATTGCAGTTCCTCATAATTTTTGGAAAGCCTTCCATTCACTGCTTAGGCCAACAGTGCACAGGAGACCCAGTTGCTATAAATGGAAAAAAAGGTTTAGTTAACGCCCTCTGACCTCCATGTCATTTCCAAGGGGCATTGGAGTGCCTCGAAATTTTTGGTAGGCATTGCACTCACTGTATGCCCTATAACTGTGTAGCCGAACCGCTCCTTTTGCTACAGAAACATATCCTACAAGACATATCTGGTTAACTGGCCTAATATTGATGTGAATGGTCCCTGTTCCTTCTGCTCTTTCTCCTTTGCCACTACCTCATCCATCATTTATCACCTGATGCTTTGTTTTAACAGGAGTCATAGAACTTGGATAGTAGCAGGAAAACATCCAGCAATCCTCGGAGGAGGTATGATATGCGCCAAAACGCGGACCACCTCAGGCCTAGCCGCTACTATATACATGCGCTTGCATTACAACAAAACAAAGCAGTTGCTAACTTCTATCAGCCTCATCATGCTCCTCACCTTGGCACTCTCAACTCCCCTGTTGGAGAAGCCAGGGCCCACTGGAGGAGTCTGATAGTCCGGTGGGCTCGGCCAATGCTGCCCTAAAGCAGGTCAGGCTAAGAAAAGTGTGGGAAAGGTTACCGGGACAAATAGGGGTGGCTGGGGACCGAGTATGGACACCCGGCCACCCCCTGGAGGCTGGGGAGCAAGCGGGGACACCAGGCCACCAGGCGGCTGGGGACTGAGTATGGATACCAGGCCACCGACACAGCCATGGCGTGGTGGCCAGATTCCACCTCCACATGCCTAAAAGGCCCAATTTAAAGTGCAAGCAAGCAAGCAGTATGGTATTGCAGCCTGGGGGTGGGTGGGTGGCAGGCTGCATACTTGCGCTTGCATTGCAAGGAATGGGAGAGGTACAATTGAATACTGCCCTGGGACAAGGACTTGAATGGGGATAGTTGCAAGTCTGCAAAGACAGGTGCAAGGTGGGAGGCATCTTCGCATGTACCATGAACAGGGGTTTGGCATGCACACACTACAGCGGAATAGGCTCTCCTTCCCACTAAATGCACTGGGGAGGGCACAGGTAATGTTTTGGTATACGCGCTTAATCTTATGTATAAGGCACACCAGGACAAATAGGGGCGGCTGGGGACTGAGTATGGATACCTCGCTGCCGAAGCAGCCATGAGGTAGTGGCCAGCTTCGGCCTCCTCCAAACTAAAAGGCCCAATTTCAAGTGCAAGCTAGCAGTATGGAATTGCAGTCTGGGGGTGGGTGGGTGGCAGGCTGCACACTTACACTTGCATTAAAAGAAAACATAGCAGATGCTAACTTCTGTCATCATCATCATGCTCCTCACCTTGGCACTCTCAACTCCACCGATGGAGAAGTCAGGGCCCACCGGAGGAGTCTGGTTCTCTGGTGGGCTCGTCCAATGCTGCCTAAAGCAGGCCGGGATAAGAAAAGTGTGTAGGGGGATGTTCCAAGGAGAAATAGGGGCGGCTGGGGACCGTTTATGGACACCCGGCTGCCCCCAGGCGGCTGGGGACCGTGTGTGGACACCCGTACGCGGGGCGGCTGGGGACCGAGTATGGACACCCGGCCGCCGTGCGGCTGGGGACTGAGTATGGATTCCAGGCCGCCAGCACAGCCATGACGTGGTGGCCAGATTCCGCCTCCACATGCCTAAAAGGCCCAATTTCAAGTTCAAGCAAGCAAGCAGTATGGTATTGCAGCCTGGGGGTGCGTGGGTGGCAGGCTGCATACTTGCACTTGTATTGCAAGGAATGGGGGAGGTACAATTGAACACTGCCCTGGGACTAGAACTTGCATGGGGATAGTTGCAAGTCTGCATCTTCTGATGCGGCAAGGATCACTTATGATGGGCACACTTTTAGACAGTGACCTGGGAGTCAGTGATGCTTCCAGGGGTCTTCCCCATGCTGTTCCCATGTCTTTTCAGCACTTTATGCATGTGTCACACAGCACATGGCCAGATAAGGTTGTAAAATGTTAAAATGACATTTCCCGGTGAATGCATTTGTCATAGTTGAAAGCAATACAAAAGTGCAAAAACGCATAAAAAATTCTACTTGTGAACATAGCCGAAGGTGTGGAGGAGTATTTTTGTTTTTGGTCATTTATTTTAACTTATACACAAGTCTTTTCCCTGGAAAGGGTGTACCTTAACATATTTCACAGGAAAAAAGTTTCACTTTCGTTTTTGAACGTTTTATTGTGAGCCCGTAAAAGTGGCTTAATACCTCTGACCACGTTGTTGACAGCAGTGACCTGGGGGTCAGAAATGCTTCCTGGGGCGATCCCCATGCTGTCCCCATGTCATTTGAGCACTGTCACTATCGTTTTGGGCATTTGTTAGGCTTTTAAAAGACTGCCATGGGTGCCACCGCAAAAATGCTCGAGTCTCCCATAGACTAACATTGGGCTCGTTGCTCGGGTCGAGCACCCGAGTATCACGGCGAGCTCGGCCCGAGCTTAGAGCACCCGAGCATTTTAGTGCTCGCTCAACACTATTGTTTACTTTTTTCCCATAGTTCATTGAACTTTAAAATTAACGAGTTAATTATCATGTATGAGCACAAATGCAGTAACACAAAAAAAGTATAACTTTTTCTTTTCCTTTTTAGTACTTTTTGCAAAATAAACAAATGCATCATGAAAGAATAAGTTTGCATGGTTGATGAATAAATTGTTCATTTATTTTTTTGTGGCAGAGACTGTTTAAATTAGGCTTTATTAAGCTACATTTTACTTTTTTATTGTCTTCCTAGGGAACTTGAAGGAGCAATGAGTAAATAATATTCCAAATGCACCACTCAACATTAAAATGCTATTTTTTTCTCATTAGGATATTAAAGTAGTTTTTGAGTGTTTTTTCATGATACTTGGGGCTTGATTTTTAAGCCACCGTAAATTCCATTTTTTCTGATATTGGGCAATATTAGTGACAAATAAGGGAAATAAGTATTTGTTTTTCCTATTTTTATGACCACAAAAGACAATAAAATACATGTAAAAATTTGTTCACCATTCTATAAAACTTATTTTTATATATCGCACAGTTTTTTTTACATGGCAAGGTTAGTAGCAGCTACTGTATTTGATAGTGGCATTTCTACTCATGTTATTTATGTTTACCCGCTATTTTTGATTTATTCAATTTATATTTAATTTATTTTACATACAGTCCTGCTCATCGTTATTGACACCCATGAAGTTTAAGTACATAATATGGAAAATCTCCTGAAAAAAATGAATCAAGTAAAACAGTTTTTTTGTATAGAGCACTCGTATTAAATACAAAAGAGCAAATGATAATCAATAAGACAAAAAACAATAGATAGAAAAAACTAAAGTTTGCTGTGTCACTGGTATTGGTACCCTTTACATTAATTTAGTATGGAAACACATTTTGACTCGCCTGTGGTAAATCACAAAAAAGATTCACCTGTGATTAATTGTCGGAGCCAATGTGACATAAATTAGCCAGTGAATGATGACTTCAGTGTTTTAAAAAGCCACATGGTAGGCCCCGATCCTTTTTCACAATGATGAAGACCAGTGTGTTAGAATCCTCCTGTTTGTTTTTTCCATCTTGTGTTTTGCGGTCATGTGACCATCTGCCTTTATATTCCAGCTCCGCCCTCCTGGCTGTGCTGGACTTCAGTGTTTGACTGTTTTTCTAGCCTGGTGCTTCAGTGCCTTTCTCTGTCAGTTCGCTTGGTCCTTCTGGGACCTCTAGTACCTTTTGTCAGTTTGTCTTTTTATGTTCTGCAACAACTTCTCTGTTTAGGAGGTGTCCCATTTTTTGTCCCAATCCTTAGTTCTTTTAGGGACCCCTCCCTTAATGCTATTGGTCTTTGTTCAGACTAGCCGAGGACTAAGGCGGGTCTGTTCACTAGGAGCAGGCTGCCCGCTACATTGTAGGGATTCAGCTTAGTCTTACTGTAGGGACAGCTTCCCCTATCTTTCCTTAGTTCATGTTGCAGATCATAACACAATGAGCTGTCTGGGGACATCAGAACTGCTATTATTAGCAAACACAAGACTTCTAAAGGGTATGAGGTCATCTTCCAACTCCTTCATATTCCAGCTTCTACAGCGCGCAATATTATTAAGATGTTTGCCACGCAGGGAACCGTCAAGAACCTCCCTGGATGTGGATAAAGAGGAAAATTGACAAGACATGTCTTCGAAGGTTGGTGTGAATGGTGGAAAAAACACCATGTAAAACATCCAAAGACCTGAAGGCCAACCTGGAACAGTCTGAGGACATGGTTTCAACAAGTACCTTATGTTGCACACTAAACCAAGCAGAGCATTATGGGCTAAGGCCACGGAAGAACCATTGCTGAAGAAAATGCTTTAAATGGAACGACTGATCTTTGCCAAATAGTACCTTGACAAGCTACAATCCTTCTGGGAAAATGTTCTGTGGACAGATGAAACAAAAATAAAGCTTTTTGACAATGTAAAGCAACAGTTTATTTACAGATGGCGTAATGAAGCTTAGAAGGAAAATAACACCTTACCAACATTTAAGCATGGTGGAGGATCCATAATGCTGTGGGGTTGCTTTTCTGTGACTGGAACTGTAGGCCTTGACCGTATCACAGGAATCCTGAAATCAAAGAATTATCAAAAGATTTCAGAGTGAAATGTCCTATCCAGTATAAGAAAACTTGGTTTGAGTCGAAGATCATGGGTCCTCCCTCAAGACAATGACCCAAAGCAAACATCTGAAAGTACACAGAAATAGTTGAAAAAAAAATGGTTAAAAATGGTTTTAAAATGGCTAGCAATGAGTCCTGACCTTAATCCCATTAAAAATCTTTGGGGTGAGCTGCCATTAGGAAAAAGAACCCTTCAAACATTCAAGAGCTTGAACAAACAGCAATGGAAGAGTGGGAGAAAATTACAGCTGAGAAATGCAAGAAGCTCTTATATGGCTACAAGCAACGTTTGGAGGCTGTCATCAATGTCAAAGGGTGTGCCACCAAGTTTTAACTAAGGGTGCCTATTGCTGCATGCATAACACTTGTTTAGCACTGCATATTCAGCAATATAGAAGACACAGATGGTAATAAATATATGCCTTCTCTATGGGGACACGCCACTTCTGAAGCTACATGATTTCATGTAGCTTCCCTACAATGCAGTGACTTTTTAGAACATCACTGAAGAGTAGGAGAGGGACCACCCAAACTTTAAAGTCTATTGGCGGTCTGGAAGCAGTAAATAATATGCAGATGATTAAAAAATGGAAACAAAATTTTCAAAACATCTTTATTTAATCAGTATCAAGTTTGAGACCTCGATAAACAAACTTTCACACTTTAATATGCTATTAGAGAGATTATTAAACCCTTCATGCAGCGGCCAAATTCCAGTTTTTTTGTTTTTTTCCTCCCCTTCTTGTAAGAGCCATAACTTTTTTATTTTCCATCAAGATAGCCATATGAGGGCTTGTTTTTTGTGGGACAAATTGTTGTTTTGAATGACACCATTCATTTTATCAAGTGTGTTGAAATTGCCAAAAAAGTGCAAGATCACAATTGTTATGGAGGTTTTTTTATATACCATGTTAACTATATGGTAAAACTCACCTGGCAATGTTATTCTACAGGTCAGTACAATGACGCAGATACCAAACAAGTATAGCTTTTTTTTTCAGTGGTGAAAAAAAATGTGGAAATTTTGAAAAAAATAATTGCTTATGTCGCCATCGTCGCGACTCATAATGTTTTAAATTTTCGGGATATGGGAATGTGTGAGGGCTTGTTTTCTACGCTTTGAGGTGACATTTTTATTGATACCATTTTGGGGTAGATACAATTTTTTGATCGCCCCTTATTGCATTTTGTTTCAATATTGTTGTGGACAAAATCTGTAATTGTGGTGTTTTGATTTTTTCTCATTGTGCTGTTTACCGATCGGATTAATTTATTTTCTTGATTCAACGTTCAATGAATGCAGCGATACCAAATATGTGTATTTTTAATGGCTTTATTTTTAATGGGGCAAAAGGGAGGTATTTTGAACTTTTATATATTTTTTATTTATATCTTTCTTCTACCTCAAAAACTATGAAACTATGAAATTTAGATGAAATTCTTCACTTTTAATAATGTTTCATTGGATAACCCCTAGGCTATGTGCACACAAAGCGATTTTAATGCGTTTTTGCGGTGTATTTTCGCTGCAAAAATGCATTAAAATCGCTTGTAATAGGTCTGCCAATTGCTGAAATGCAAATGCAAATCCGCATGTGCTGTGCACATCAAGCGGGGTGCCATCAGAAGGTGAGTATAAGGTTATTTTTTACGATCTAATTCTTTTTTTTATTAAAATTATGTTAATCACACAATATAAATCCATACCTGTTGCATAGATTTATATTGTGTGACCAACTTTCAAGCACTTTTCCAAGTGATGCTAAAATCGCTTGGAAAAGCGCTTGACAAAAGCATGCAAAATCGCACGCTAAAAATGCTTGACAAACACTTGTCCCTGGCAGAAAAAATACATGTACAATTCGCATGCATTTTTTTCTGCCAGGGAGATGCAGAAACGCGCAGGAAAAATCCAGAGCATTTCTGCATCATGGGCACATAGGCTTAAAGTCCCTTATCAGCATATGACTAAATAATTAAGACCTATATTTGTTCTCCTTGGAAATGTCAGCATAAAAAGACATTCCACATATTTTATTGCATCATACTTTGCCATAGTTGCAGATATCTTTTTCTGCATATGAAAACTGTGCTACTCCTCCCTAAATTGTGATGCATTCAGCTACTCCATTGATTTGATGTAATTTAATGTTTTCTCCATTCTTTTAATGATATGGTTAAGTTTCAATTACAGGATTAGCAGACAGTAGCACTTTCAGCTTTGTTTTGACAGAGATGAATTTAAATTGACAATTGCAAATAAAATGAAAAAGACAGTGCACCTGGAATTCACACAGAAGATTATACAGTCATATCCAGTGTGTAATCCAATCGTGAAACAATGAAGTCATTTAGGTCACATAATCCTTTTTAAACCCATAATCATATAGCTGCTACTGAAACAAGATTATTTTCCTTCTGTTTTATTTTCATTTGGGGTAATTTAAAAGCTCTAGTATGTAAATTAAATACAAGTATTGCATTTTTATGAACTAATTTTGAAAGATTAACTCATAGACTATTAATAAAATTGCAATATACACACAGATGTACACTCACATACTTATTCACAAATCAAAACATTACAACTGTTTCTATTCAGTATGAAGATCTCAGCGGTACAGTATAGTCATATGCTGGCAGATTACATCTATATTTTTAAAGGTTTAAATCAAGTTTAGCTTCTTTCTCTTAAAGAGGACCCTTCACAAATTTTGACTTTATTAACTGTATATTCCTGAAAATAGTAGCAGGAATGTAGACAAACATTGCTCCGACACGTGAACATTTCTCAGTAATAGTGCCCTGTGTTTCAATAGAGTGGAGAGAAAAATGAAAAAATGTTTTTGTCTACATTCCTGATACAATGTGCAGGAACGTACTGTATATAAAGCCAAAATTTGTGAAAAATCTTCTTTAAACATTAAAAAAAGACTTAGCTTGAAGACAGAGGTCACACGATGTACTGTAAAGGTAAACAGGCATGTCATGAAATATAATGTGACACGGTGTTTTCTTTTGTTTTGTTTCAGTTTTCTGACTTTTGTAACTATTTGCTATTTCATTATATCATTGCAAGCTAGTTCTAAGCAGAGTTTAATACTTCTGCACTCCTCCACAGCAGAGCTTGTAATTACTAAGTAGTTCAGAGTTTAACTATGCTTGTTGCTTGGTGCTGAGGCATCAGTAATCTGAAATTTGAAATGCTTCTCTATTGATGCATATGACAGAGGATTATCTTCTGCCATATGCATCAACAGAGCAGCCTAAAAAGGTGCAAGCTGAAAGTTTTGCAAAGGCCCTCACAGTCCCCTGATCTCAACATCATTGAAAATCTGTGGCTAGACCTCACAATAGAAGTGCATGCAAGAGCACTTAGGAATCTCACAGAACTGGATGAATTTTCCAAGGAAGAATGGTTGAAAATCTCTCAAACAAGAATTGAAAGACTCTTGTCTGGCTACAAAAAGAGTTTACAGGCTGTGATACTTTCAAAAGGTGGAACTACTAGGTACTAACCAATCACAGTGCCCAAACTTTTGCATCGGCAAATTTTCCTTTTTGAAATTTTTAAAATGTAAAAGATTAAAATATATATATATTTTTTTGCCTAAAGTACAAAGGAAATGTGTCATCTTTAAGTTTAGGCTTTTAGAGATCATTTTATCTTCAGCTTGCTTAAAGAAGTTGTCCAGTACTTTTGATAAATGCCCCAATGTCCTCCAATGTATTTACCTTGTGCCCATAAGTGTTTTTGTAATTACCTTGATGTGTCTTTATGGCCTGTCGGCGGCGCTATAGTTGGCCGTTCACAGGCATCAAATGATTCCCGGCTGCAGTAGGCTTTTTCTTCCACTGACGTCACGTCATTAATTCATATTTTATGTGTTTTTTAAATTCTATAAAGCAACCTATACAAAGGGATCAGGACATTCTCTGTGATTTTCCTTATATGCATTAAAGTAACCTTCAGCTTACGCCTTCTTAGGCTGCTCTGTTGATGCATACGGCCAGGGGCGGAACTACCGCCCGTGCAGCCGGTTCATTGAACGGGGGCCCCGAGGGAGAGGGGGCCCCTTCAGCCTCCAGCAGGGCCGCCATCAGGGCATGACTGCCCTGACTCCAGTATGGGGCCCAGCCGGTAGGGGCCCCCTTGGGGGCCCCCCTCTTGTGCGTCTCTCTCCTCATGGGGCCCCCGGCCCCATGCTAAGCGCCGGGGCCGGAACATCTCAGCGCTGCGCTGCTGCGGCAGCGCTTTCATGATTCCCCTTACTTCCGGTCATGTGACGGCACCGTCACATGACCGGAAGTCAGGAGAACCTGGTGTCATCGATTTGGACGAGCGCCAGGATTCTGCAGGGATCGCATGGGGGTAAGTATAACAAGTTTTTTTTTTTTTTTAAATACAATTTACTAGGAGTGGGGGGAATGGGAGGTGCACATGTGGGGGAGGGGAATGAGAGAGGTGCACATGTGGGGGAGGGGGATGAGAGAGGTGCACATGTGGGGGAGGGGGATGAGAGGTGTGCACATGTGGGGGAGGGGAATGAGAGAGGTGCACATGTGGGGGAGGGGGATGAGAGATGTGCACATGTGGGGGAGGGGGATGAGAGATGTGCACATGGGGGGGATGAGAGAGGGGCACATGTGGGGGAGGGGAATGAGAGAGGTGCACATGTGGGGGAGGGGGATGAGAGAGGTGCACATGTGGGGGAGGGGGATGAGAGGTGTGCACATGTGGGGGAGGGGAATGAGAGAGGTGCACATGTGGGGGAGGGGGATGAGAGATGTGCACATGTGGGGGAGGGGGATGAGAGATGTGCACATGGGGGGGATGAGAGAGGGGCACATGTGGGGGAGGGGAATGAGAGAGGTGCACATGTGGGGGAGGGGGATGAGAGAGGTGCACATGTGGGGGAGGGGGATGAGAGAGGTGCACATGGGGAGGGGAATGAGAGAGGTGCACATGTGGGGGAGGGGAATGAGAGAGGTGCACATGTGGGGGAGGGGGATGAGAGAGGTGCACATGTGGGGGAGGGGGATGAGAGAGGTGCACATGTGGGGGAGGGGGATGAGAGAGGTGCACATGTGGGGGAGGGGGAATGAGAGAGGTGCACATGTGGGGGAGGGGGATGAGAGGTGCACATGTGGGGGAGGGGGATGAGAGAGGTGCACATGTGGGGGAGGGGGATGAGAGAGGTGCACATGTGGGGGAGGGGGATGAGAGAGGTGCACATGTGGGGGAGGGGGATGAGAGAGGGGCACATGTGGGGGAGGGGGATGAGAGATGTGCACATGGAGGGGTGAGAGCTGCACATGGGGGAATTGGGAGAAAATGAGCTGCACATGGGGGAATTGGGAGTAGGGGGATAATGAGCTGCACATAATGAATGTGGGGCGGGGGACAGTAAATGATAAATGATGATGGGGTGGGGAGAGCAGGACATGATATAATGAATTGGGGCAGGGGGTGCATGTAAATAATGAATGCGGGGAGCAGGAAGTATAGAGTAGGGGGCGTTGCGGATGCAGGAGTGTAACTGGTAACAAATTGGCGGAAAGAGTAGAGGTTCTAATTAAATTATATATTAAGTGCCTATTTACAGTTAATGGGGGCACCGTGGTGGATTACAATTTATATTTGGAATGGTAGGTTGTATAATAACTAACCATATATTGATGGTGGATACACGTCTGTATTCAGCTGCGTAATGTAGAAGTTGGGGAATGTGCTCTAGATAACTGTGTTATTTTATGCAGAGACGAGTCCTGGCTGGAAGACGTAATGGCGGTCTGTGCTGGATGAAGGAGAAAAGCGTAGCTGAAGGACTTCACCTAGAGACGTCACCAGTGAGTCAGTGTATTACATGTACACTTACACTATATACTATGTACCGGGCTCCTGTGTATAATGTCACTGGTGATCACTGTATTACCTGTACACTGACACTATATACAGAGCTCCTGTGTATAATGTCACTGGTGATCACTAGATTACCTGGACACTTACATTATACATACCATGTATAGAGCTCCCGTGCATAATGACACTTATGGTAATATTAGTAATGTGGTGGTAATATTAGTAATGTGGTGGTAATATGTGGTCTGGTCATGGTGTGGCAGTTTTTCCCCCTTCTGTGTGGTATTATTCGGTCACTATGTTGTGGTAATATGTGGTCTGGTCATGGTGTGGCAGTATTCCCTGTATGTGGTATTATTGGTCATTTTTAAAAAAAAATGTATATGACACATTCCCTTAAAGAAAACTAAATAAAAATATATCTAAAAAGAGTATTGGATATTTTAAGAAAATTTTAATAGGTTAGAGTAGGGCCCTGCCAGAAGAGTCTACCTTATCGTGGTGGTGGCTTTAAAAATCTTTTGGCCAAAACAAAAGCTGATGGCTATGCATGTGGCACCGTCTGGTGGCAGCGACGTGGACGAGCGCCAGGATTCTGCAGGGATCGCATGGGGGTAAGTATAACAAGTTTTATTTGTTTTAAATACAAGTAGTTAACTAGGAGTGGGGGGGATGAGAGATGCACATGGGGGGGGATGAGAGATGCACATGGGGGGGGTTGAGAGATGCACATGGGGGGGATGAGAGATGCACATGGGGGGGATGGGAGATGCACGGGGGGGATGAGAGCTGCACATGGGGGGGGATGAGAGCTGCACATGGGGGGGATGAGAGCTGCACATGGGGGGGATGAGAGCTGCACATGGGGGGGATGAGAGCTGCACATGGGGGGGCGAGAGCTGCACATGGGGGGGGTTATGTTTAGATAACTTTGTTGCCTTATGAAGCGCAGGGGGGGGGGGCCCAAAAAATTTCTTGCACAGGGGCCCACTACAGTCTGTGTCCGCCCCTGCATACGGCAGAAGTTAATCCTCTGCCATATGCATCAATAGAGAAACATTTAAAATTACAGATTACTTATCCCTCCCACACCAGCAAAACATTTAAAGGTGAGCCTTTTTGAACCTTACTAATTGTGCACTTTTATATAGACATACTAACTAGAGGTAAGTAGATGAATCCATGGAGGATTGAGTTTAAATCCAATTTCCTGAAATTTGTGGTTACACACAAGTTAGAACATTTTTAAATTCGATTCACAGTTTAAAAAAAAAATAACTTCCACATCACCATCCCCCAGCAATGATTCCGTCGATACCAGTGGGCCAATTTCTCAGATTAAGGAGAATCTGCTCCAATGATGCAGATTTCATACAGCAGGCCGACATACTGAAGATGAGGTTTCTGGAAAGAGGTTATAGTCGCCGCTCCATCAAAAGGGCATTCAATAGGGCCAAACATACCTGTAGGCACATGGCACTTTATTCAAATAAGACACAAATAACAAATAGGACTGTTAGATTTATCACACAGTATCATGGTCAAATTAATCTGATGCGCCACTTTTTGGATAAATCCTGGCCTATTTTACAATCTGATCCTGTGCTCTCCAGGTATCTGAGCCCGAAACCTAACATTACTTTTCGTCGGTCACGCAACTTACGGGATGATCTAGTGAAAAGTCACTACACCAATGAACTAACATCATTTATATCTAAAGGAAAACTGTCCAAAGGTTGTAGACCCTGTGGTAAATGTGTGGCCTGTCCCAATGTGGGGCGATCCAACAAATTTTGCAGTTCGGACGGACTTACAGTGTACAATATCCAACACTACATTACATGTACCACAACTGCAGTGGTGTACTATGCCACATGCTCATGCTCACTAATCTATGTGGGGTTAACAACCCGTCAATTGAAAGTCAGGGTACGTGAGCATGTCCTTGGTATCACAGCAGTGAAAGAAATTAATGACTTATCCCTCTTGAAGACATTACCGAGACACTTTAAATTATTACATGGATGTGATGCTTCATTGCTTAAAGTAATTGGTATTGATATGGTTCCATCAAACATTAGAGGGGGTAAGATGAGCAAATCCTTGGCTCAGTTGGAAACAAGATGGATCTGGACATTAAAAACTGTTTGCCCTCTGGGGCTTAACGAAAATATTAGTTACGTTCCATTCCTGTGACCAATATAGTCCTTTAACCTGTTCTTGTTTTTATCAGTTTTAATTCTTGTATGATATTAATTTTAATTATCTTTATGTAGTTCGTTTCTGATGTGGCGTTTGATGTTAGCACCGGATTGGGGTTCCAGTGTCATGATATATATCTGTGATTGAAGATTGGAAGCTGTCACCATGTTCTTCTGTTGTTCTCTTTTATCCACAATTATGTTATATGACCACTATGTGTATGCATTGTACTATATGTATTTTTACATAGAGATTAGTGTGCAATACTCTATATCTTTCTTCACTCTGCTGTTATTGTTTAACATTCATATTTCTGTAGATGTATGTTTTCTCTGTATTTATCTACTGTTAATTTGTCACATCTATATATATTGTTACACAAGTGCATCTTTCTTTGTTAGACAATTCTTATGCATATACACAGGTTCATGTGTCACATTTATAATTAGTATTTATCATTCTACAGTAACATTCTCTTTCCCGTCTTTTTTCTTTATATATACTCTGTATGCATATATGTATACACAGAGATGTGGCAATATCTGTGTATATTAATATATACCATTTGGATATGGGTTCTTTATATATTTATACACTTCATATAACACTCTCTTTCTCTATACACCTGGTTACACTTATGCACTTTCCTTGGGCAAAAAGTTTTTTATAATCCTTTTTTATATTGCTTTTAAACATATGATAATCCTTTATCCTAAGCTCACTATAATTATCACTATGTATATGCACTTTACGATATATATATATACTTGCTTTTACCCGCGGCTTCGCTCGCGTGGAATTTGGTCTGCCACATTAAGTTTCGTGACAGATCATTTTAATAGTAAAAAAAAATAATCTTAATAGTAAAAAAAAATAATCTTATTTAGTTACTCATGCATCCAAAATTTCAGATGTCTAACTTCAAAACTGACGGATTCCATACAATCTTTGAACCCCTATAATATGAAGAGGGAAACTCTTGAGGGTGGAATTTTCAAAATTCCTTTCTTAGTGCTCATTTAAGCTATAATAGAACCTATCAGCAAATTTCAAGATGCTAAGTTCAGTGGTTTCGGCTGTGCGTTGACCGCTAGGTGTGTCAGTCAATCAGGTTTACAGTTTTATATAATCTTCGCCTGTATGGTGTGTTTATAAAAAGTAGCCCTATGTCCTTCCCCAGGCTTGAAATTATCCATATCAAATTTCATCACAAACGGATTACTAAACACTGATTAATAAACAGGACGGACTGAAGTTACTTGTGTTTAATATTGTTCGTGTTAGTAAAGAATTAGTATGTAATTGGAATAATGGACATCTGCAGGTAATTTATCTATGTGTTTTTACTGCAATATACTCCTGTAAACTACGTTATTTGATTTCTTTAGTTCAGCGAAAATATGTAGATTTTGCGATTTAGAAACACGTGAGCAAGCTACGTATAGCTGACCGTGGGAAAAACAGGGCGTGCCTAAATGTATCCCCGCTACCTTCAAAGTTTGCCCTTGCAATTTATTGATGGTCATTGAAAATGCAACTTTAAGTGGGAACTGCAAACGTTTGAAATGAAAGGGTAAGTTATTGGGTATTATTGGGATGCGTGGTATAAGAATATTTTCACCTTTAGCTTCTCCAGTTAAAATTGTGGCCTTTACAATGTGCCTGCCTAGTTCAGTGACTCGCAATCTAGTGCCATTACATAATCTTGGGGCGTCCAAGTTGCGCATTAACAAAATGGGTATACTGACCTTTAATTCGAGCTTATGAGATGGGACCCCAGATAGCTCCAAAGAGTTAAGAAACTCCATGGTTTAGCTCGTACAGTCTTCAGATGACATGACTGTGTCGATGGAGTTGTACGTTGTTGCATCGCTGATTAATTGGTCCAAGATAATTTTATTGATTTTCGCAACTGTTTCATTTCTTGGTGCTAGTATAGTTCTTTCACATAGCCAATTTTCATCATGGATGTTTTGTTGCAAATTTGGAAAAACTTGAGCAATAAGTGCGTCTTCCGAATCCACAACATGACAAAATTGGTTAGTGAATAGAACCATACCTTCTTCGTCAGTTTTGATTCAACCTTCACCGATCTCGAGCAGTTTCTCAGCGTACGCGCCCGACTCTAGATCACTGAATAACTGGACACGCATGTTGGTGGTGAGGTGCAGCTTTTCAACTTTGGTCCATAAATATGAGGATTTCAGACATGCGTTAATTTCGTCTGCTGCAGTGCCTCGCTCGATGACAGGTAAAGTTTGCCTAAAGTCCCCAGCCAATAAAACAACCACACCACCCATTATTGTTTGTTTACTGTGTAAGTCTTGTAGACAACGATCAAGAGCTTCGATGGCGCGTTTGTGTGACATTGTGCACTCGTCCCACACGATTAGTTTGCACTGTTGCAACAGGAGGCCACGGGCGCTGCTCTTGCTGATATTACACGATGGGGTTTCTTCGTTCACCAGATTAAGAGGCAATTTAAAGACTGAATGTGCCGCCCGTCCACCGCTTAGCAATGTTGCAGTAATTCCAGAGGAAGCCACAGCTAATGCAACGTTATGACCGCTACGAATTTTTGCTAAAAGTAAATTAAGCAAGAAAGTTTTTCCTGTACCACCCGGGGCATCAAGGAAAAAAAGTCTGCCTTCACCATTCTCAACTCGTCCTACTATTTTGTGATAAATCTCTCTTTGATCAGGTAGCAAACGTGGCTCAGTTTCGCAAACATGAGCGTCTAACTGGTTGGTATCATAGCTTAGCTCTTTTATCAACTCGTTCGACAGCTCTCCTCTACACCGCGGTGAGGGTAGACCAAAATCGGACAATTTCTTTCCAGAAATTATTAATATTTTGTCCTCGATAAGCCCCAACGCCTCATTGAAACAGAGATCATCGTTAGCGTGATCCATTCTTTAAAATCTGTGCATGATATCCTCTGATAACGCAGTTTTATACTTGTGCCAGAGTTGTAGAGGATTGAATAAACTGCAAGTGCATATCAATGTGGCAAACAGCTCTCTTATTTGCACCGGGGAGCGACATAGCATGGCCTCTTGTAAGGTGGTATCCCAGTGGTTATCGTCTTCCAACAACCCCATCTTCTCACACACCTGCCGAAAAGTTGCAAGCTCTTGACCTTCAAATGTTTTTAAATCCGAGAAGTTGGTTGGACCCCTTATTACATTCAGCAGCATACGCAAGCAATAACATTCAAAATTGCTAACGTGCACCGTGTAAATGCGACCTAGAGCGTCTCCTGCCTTCACACCTGGCCAGCCATCGACAGGTGTTCCTTGTAAACGACGTTTCCATTGCTTCCGTGCCACATTCCAAGTATAGTAGCGAGGCACGTCAATGTAAAGTAATGTTTTTGCAAACGTATCACTTTGGCACAACAGGAAAAATGCAGTTAGTGTAGTTTTAGGTGGTGCTTCTAATCTCTCTCTAAAATTATTTTCCGTAAAGTAAACCCTCTCGCCATTGGGTAAATGAATCGCGAGATGAGTGACGGTTGGGTGTCTCTCGTGCAGAGGCAGACCTAAGATCCGCCACGCTGCTTAGTTACTACTAACATATCGGCCGGTTCTAAAGGTCTGCACCTCATCTCTTGGGTCAATGTTAACATTCCCTTGCTGGCGGATGTTAAAAATAGTCTGGTTGCTACCCTTATTAATATATTTACAAATATATTTTATCGCCTGTACCGTATTACAGAACTCTACATTTAAATGAGAATTAAAAATTTTTGATAAGAGTGGAGAATATGGGACCACCCAGCTATTGTCCACCAATATTTCCTGTGTTCCTCTACGGGTTTTTATAATCGTCGTGCTTCCACTATTCTCTGGTGCTCTGCGCCTGTACAAAGGATAACCTTTGTCATTGGTTTGAGTATCTTTTAAAAGCTTCCTCGGATATTTTTTGGTACATTTTCCTTCCTTCATGCATGGCGATGAAGAATTGAATGTACCACATGGCCCGTGAATCATATTCTTTGTCACTGTATCATAGAGCTTTTGATCGGTTTCTGGGTTTGGTATCTCAGCACATATGATTTCGTCAATTTGGTTCGGATGCAATTTTTCATTTAACCACAGCAGTAAGTGCACATGAGGCAAACCTCGCTTTTGCCACTCGATCGAGTACATGAAGCATTGCATATCACCAAATATGATACCTTTTATAAGTAGAGCTACCAACTTCTGTACTTTTATTCTAAATACTCGAGCTGTTAAGTCATGTCTGTCCGTTGAATTTTGACCAGCCATAAGCTCTTTGGTGATTTCTGGCCAAGCGGGGATGCAAGTCATAGTAATAAATAAATCAGGCCTCCCATAATTACGTATGTATGTGAACGCATCTTGTGTGTATTCGTGTAGGTATCTCGGGCTATTTACAAATGATGACGGGAGAATCACCATCTGACCTAAGTTATTTGGATCCAAATCCGCATCATTTCTTATTGCATCTTGCAAGTGAATATAATTTTCTGCGCGCAGTTTTTTTTTATTTAAAGAAATGAACCTTAAGCGCTCACTTTCCATCTTTACATACATGTCGACCAGAAACTGATGAAGTAGGAGCCTACACTTAAGCATCAAATTAAAATCGCTGCGACGGACCATCAAGTGAAAGGCATAAAAATCTTTGCAGGACACCTTTTTGCTTGGCATTGCTTGTTTGGTAATTGGATTTATCTGAGGAATATCAATGCTGTACCCCTCTTGTCCTTTCCAAAAAATTATTGGGTACTCGAGAGCGTCAAAGAATCTATGTGTATCGGGAACCCTAGTGAGCATGCCATCGCGCGGCTGCACAACGATGTCCCGAGACATAGTTTGTTCGCTACTAACTATTACAGCAGCTATTTCATTTGTAGTAGGGGCATTGAATCGTCTCTCATGTTGACCACGTGGTACACGGTCTGGGTGAATCACTACTTTGAAATGATCGTCATTGATCATTCTGTCTCTAGCCGTTTTAAATTCATGCACCAAAATGTTGTGGTCGTGAAGTACTCGTAATTTTTTAACTTTGTTTCTATCTACGCTTTGCACGCACTCAGTACGCCTGTTGATTTGTTCTTCTTCGTCACCTATGAAATAAACTTGTAAAAATTGTGGTTGCGAAATGGACATCGGAATTAAAGAACCAATACGGTGGTATACTTGTCCTTGTATTGTAAAGGTCGGGCAAAACCCTGGCATTGAGACAATTTGATCTGCTCCAAAAGACGTCATATGAAAGCACATGTTGTATTTTCTTATATTATTTAGAAAAAGGCGAGATTCATCAGTTTCATTAGAGAAAAGCTCTTTTAAAGGTTGAACTGGCTCGTCTATATAAGGAAGAGCTACTTTCCCGCCCAAACAACACATACCTGCTGCTTCCTCTTTCCACTTAAGAGCTCCGCAATATTTGCAATCTATGGTCATTGCTTCTATTTTTATAAGCTTGTGAGTTTCATAATCAAGAGTCACGTCATAAAGCTACTCGTCAATGCAGCTTTATTAAACAATATCCATGTATTTCTTGTAAATGTTTGACATCACAGTGCTGCCCTTTCAGCAACAGTGCGTCTGTGAGATTTGGCCATTTCATAAGTTTCAGTGGCTCTTTGGGACGCCATGTAAGTCGCTTGCTGCTGATGTTGAACTTGGGATTGTTCTGGAGTTTCAGCAGCCCGTTGAGACGCCAGATACTCCGCATGCTGTTCACGTCGGGATTGGGACTGTTCTTGAGTTTCAGCAGCCCGTTGAGATGCCAAAAACTCCACATTCCGTTCACGTCGGGCTTGGGATTGTTCTGGAGTGTCTAGGAAATGTCAGTCCCTGGGGGTCGTGTGTGAACCCCCTGTGCCACACTTGTACCTGGCCACGGTATATGATCACCCCTGTATTCTGACTGTGGACAGGCGGCAACTGTGACCTCACTATACAATGATCCACTATGGGCAAATTATTGTATTATCAATCTCTTCTGACTGCTGTAAATCAGCCATTTAAATATCACCTGTGTATGTGTGTATATAAGAGTTTGATAAATATACTAAAAAGTTTGATAAATATACTAAAATGTGCATTGTAAAATAGTATTTAATTTAATTAAATTTATTGTTCACAATGCTGTCACGGACTTTTATTTAGAACTATTCAAGACAAACAATTCTACGGTACATCATCTTTGTGTAACTCCAACGGTTTAGGCAGCGTACGCCAAGATAGCTCTCAGAGGCCAGATTTTTTTCCGACTTAATTGACATGTATCGTTATATTACGACCAAAATTACATAAAATCATTACAAATTGTAGCCTATATGTTATTCCGATGTATAATCTATATTACTGTAAAGTTTCATGCAAATCCGTCCAGTAGTTTTTTCGTGAAAGAGTAACAAACATACATACTCACAAACTTTCGCATTTATAATATTAGTAGGATATATATACATTTTATATATATTTTTATATTTTTATCACATATATTATATTCTTACATGGTTAAATTATTTATTTTTACACATGTACACTACGTTCTCTATATTAAATATGTACTTTATATTTTTTCTTTTTATCTTTTCTTTTTTTTCTTTTTTTTTAATGCATTTTGCATTTATGTGGACTTAATATCACATTCATACATGTACACACTGTTCACTGCACCAAGTATGTTTTTTATTACGAATTATTTTACAAATTTTTTTATCAGTTTTACATTACCCTTCATCACTTTTCTTCATATACTTCCTTAGAGTGTCTCCATTTCATTCTCTTCTTGCTTCCTTCTTCTTTCTAGACATCCGGTTGCAGACACAGCATAGATACCATAGAGTACATATCGATGCCCATGGTTACTGGCCGGCGTTGCACGCATGCGCTGTCTGTGCTTCGAGGGGCTGCGGTACGCGTGTCTCTATGCGTCAGGTGACCCGGGTCATGTGTGTTCCCGATGTCAGCTGATGCATGACGCGGCGCCCGCAGCTTCTGGTCCCTCCTGATGGTGCATGCTTGAATACAGAATGCTGCTTGTAAACATTGGCTGACACACAGCCGCGTGTGTGCCAGCCCCTCTTATGGTAATGATTGGGGGACGCCTTGATTACGCAGGCGGTCCTGTGCTAATTGATTGGCTACATAAGTACTCTTATACGTGTTGGTTCATATGGACGCTCCCCCCTGGCGAAGGACGTGTGTCCGAAACGCGCGTCGGGGTTACGCCGCTTGGTGCCACTCACACACACTGGACTAGTGTGCAGGTATATAGCTTTAAACTCTTCAATGATTGGAGTTAGTATCTTGGAATTATTATGACTACCTCATGAATATACATGGGGCACATGAATGCTCATTGATATGGAGCACATGGAATTTTCTTCTCCATAACATTGAGTATATACATATATGATTTGCCACCTTTAGTAGACTGTTTGGTGATTTAAGTCTATTCACTACATTTTTCCATTATTGGTAATGCTGATTTTCAGTCTTGCATTTCACCTACCCCTGGTATTCACTAGCATATTTTGTAGTCTAGCATAAATCCTAATACAATGATGCTGTACATAATTTTGTTTGGTCACTGCAGTGCGGCTCTCCTTGTGCATGTAGTGCCACTTTAACCATAACACTAATAAAGGAATTTATTCAAATCCTTTTGTTTGATTGGACCTATCATTCGGTGGTTCTCTTTTCTCAAATGACCTGAAGAGAGCTAGAACCACAGTCTCCAACACTACCGTTAGTAGCCATCATGGGTTAAAATCCTGCAGGGCACACAAGGTCCCCCTGCTCACGCCAGCACATTTCCAAGCCATTTTAAGTCTGCCAATGACCATCTGTATGATCCAGAGGAGGCATGGGAGAAGGCCGTGTTGTCATATGAGACCAAAATTTTTGATATCAACTTCATTCGCCGTGTTTGGAGGAAGAAGAAGGATAAGTACAATCCCAAGAACACCGACCCACCTGGAAACATGGTGGGGGAAACATCATACTTTGGGGGTGCTTTTCTGCAAAGGAGACAGGATGACTGCACATTCTGATTTGTGATCGGACATCCGAGCGTTTTTACTTAAAATCGGCAAAAATTGGTAAAAGTACAGGTAAATTGTTACGCTCACACCTGGACCGTCTGATTTAAGTGTGGATTGTGGTCCCACAGGGCCACGGACCGAGGAGTTCCTGGAGGGGCGTGACTAGGGGCCCCGCTGGATCCGACTTCAGATGTATGGCAGCTTAAAGACTCCGTGATCCGAGGAAGGATGAGGGAGGTGGACCAGGTGCTACACCAGGGCAGACCTCAGTCACATGGCTGCTTACCCACACCGAGGTATGCAGATACTGGCAGGTTCGGCTGGTAAGTAAATAAGCACTGGCAGGTGCAGTAGGGCCAGCGGGTATGCAAGTGGGCAGGAGGGTACTTGCAGGCACGACTGGTATACAGGCAGGCATGTACTGGCGGGCACGGGTGGTATACAGATAGGCAGGCAGGTACTGGTGGCACGTCTGGTATACAGACAGGCAGGGAGACAGGCTGGATATGACCCAGTACAGACTGGGATACAGGAGCGCAATCGCAGGTGCGGACAGGAGCGGAGCAGAACCGCAGGTGCGGATAGGAGCAGAGCAGGACCGCAGGCGCAGAAAGAAGCGGAGCAGAACTGCAGGTGCAGACAGGAGCAGAGCGGAACTGCAGGTGCGGACAGAAGCAGAGCAGAACCGCAGGTGCAGACAGGAGCAGAGCGGAACTGCAGGTGTGGACAGTAGTGGAGCAGCACCGCAGGTGCGGACAGGAGCAGAGCGGAACTGCAGGTGCAGACAGGAGTGGAGCGGAACCACAAGTGCAGACAGGAGCGGAGCAGAACTGCAGGTGCGGACAGGAAGGAATATCGCAAGCGTGGTCAGGGAAAGGGAAATGGGACATAGAAGCTAACAGGTAACAGGCAAGGACACAGTTCAGACAGGAACAGGATACAAGTACGGGCCTGTGTACTCAGCCCCCAAGGTGTTGAAAAAAGACTAGATAAGTGACAGGTACAGGTTTAGAGAACAGGCCTGGGTACTCAGCCCCCAGGGTGGCGGAAACAGGCAAGATACAGGACAGGACCTGGCAACTCAGTAGTTGCACAGAACACACTGAAAGATAGTGTTTCTCAGGGACCCCCCAGTTTGTGGAGGTGCTTTAAGTATCAAGTGCCTCACAGCAAAAGACTGGGGACACTTTAGGAATGCGCACACTGTTTTTTTATGAATCAGGAAGTTCTGGCGCCGCCGCTCTAAGCATGCAGACAAGACACATGCACACAGCAAGCAGAAGAACACAGTGTGCAGCCTCGACTGGTGAGTAGGTTGGCTGCCTTGAATGGTGGGGGATGGGAAGGCATTACTGCACGCCACCAGGGACGTTACAGAAATGATCGCATTTCCACTAGAGCATTTTTATCACTTTGGCTAGGATAGTAGGATAGTGGTGCTACATGATGAGCAGGGGGTACATGTTTGATAAGGGGAAGGGGTGGGGAGAGTTCAGAGGAGCGGCGTTCTGTTAATCTTTTTTTTTAACTTAATGTGTGTAGATTTCGGCAAGCTAATCAGGGCGTAGGAGCCATCCAAAATGTCCAGACACAAGGGATTGTGCCATTGGCTGCTGAAGTCACATGTCCTTCTCCATATAAATAGCGGACATGTTGTTTTAGCACCATTTTGTCAGTATAATAGCGCAGAGAGGCTGCACCTGGTCCTGGATACTGAGAGATTTTAAATAGTTAGCTTGGTGGTTGCTTCTAAGTCAGATAATTTAGATAGATAGAATCGTGTGTGACTGCGAAATCGACCTTCCAGCAGATCAATCATTTTTGCTATTTTTGAAGTCCAGACAGAGACAGCAGGGCACATTTCAGCATAGAATTCTGTTGTGCACTGCTTATATTGTGCTCCATGCACGAGTACACCTTAGAAAATCTAATTTTTTCTCTTTCTACCGTGCTGCATTAAGCGAGTCACATCTGATCTTGTAATTCTTTTGCGCTGAGATTCAACTGTATCCAGGGCTCCACAGTAAAAAAAATCTAATTTCTTCTGTTACTAACATGATACAGCAGGTCACATCTCAGCTTGTAATTTTTTGTGCATATATTCTACTGTATCCAGGCCTCATCCACAGTAATAAATATAATTTCTTTTGTTACTAGCATGATACAGCAGGCGCACATCTCAGCTTGTAATTTTCTGGCACATGTATTCTACTGTATCCAGGCCTCATTCACAGTAAAAAATCTAATTTTGTGTTGCTAATAGCATGCTCCAACCACACTATCTGAGCAACATGAGTGGGAAAAAGCAAGGTCGTGGTGAAAGAGGGAGTAGGCTTGGTGTTCAAGGTGTACGCGGGGTAGGTGGTAATGTTAGTGAAAGCTCTAGTTAACCAACACCGTCACGTCATATCCAAAAACTACTGACAACTTCTGTTACTGGATGGGCTACTTCATTCCCTTTCACGTCCTATCCAAAAACAACTGACAACTTCTGTTACTGGATGGGCTACACCATTCCCTTTCTTTGGCAGCCACACAGCAGTTTGCCTTGTACATGAGGGCCAGAAAGATCATGTGCTCCAGTAGATGCCAAGCGCTGCATCAAGTGGCCTCTTCTCTTATTCCTCCACCTCAACATCACACACAGTACAGTTCTCAGAGGTGGTACCCCAATTACCCTTGTTTAATCCCACATCACAACTGTCGAACTTCCCAACTAACTGTAGGGAACCACAGATGGGCGAGTCTGCGGAGCTGTTTACATATTCTATGTCATGGGCATCAGATGTTGCCTCCAAAGTTTCACAGACTCAAGAGGAGGAAATCTTGTGCAGTGATGCCCAAATTTTTTTATGTTGAATCCGGGGCAGGATGAAGTAGGGTCCAAGCAGAATCCTGACCCTTGTCACCAGACGTTACCCATCGTGGAGGGAGTTGATCCTGATGAGAATCAGATACCCCAGGTGCACTCACACTCTACTGTGCTGTCAGGGTAGGAAGAGGAGGGGGGTTACTTTCAGGGTGAAGAATGGGAGAAGAAAGAAGATGATGATGAGGTTGTAGATCCCACTTGGTGTGAACACAGAGGCATGAGGCTGAGTAGCTCATCTGAGGAGGTGGAGGAGGAGCAAGATGAGGAGGGTAGATTGCAGCCTACGGCACAGACATGTGGTGATGCAACCACGACGAGCTCTGCATCCTTAGCCACAACTGAGGTTTTGGTCAGCAGCGGTCACGGGTCTGCAGCATGCAGGGGCAGAAAGGGTTGTCTAGCCTGGGCCTTTTTTGACACCGCAAAGGGTGAGCCAACTCACGTTATCTGCCAAATTGCAAAAAAAGACCGTCAAATGCGCGATCAACATGTGTTACTCTGGCAATCTCATTGCGATAAAATGCAGACCAGCGAGCCTCACTAACCATCGGTTGCCCCATCAACTGCAACTGCTGCTTCTTCCTCATCACCATGCCAAGTGTTGTCACGCAGGTCTCCAACTGCAGAACTTCCTTTTGTTTACCCGTTACAGTCAGGCTGAATGAGAGCCCATTATCTGTCATGGAAGTAAATATGCCTGCTGTTTTTGCTTCAACGAGAACACTACATCTTTCTCAATCCACCATAACATCTCCTCCTGTACCTCACTCACGGTCCAGCAGTTTGTTGCGTTCACTCTACTCCACCCTCTCTCGGCACTGCAGCCAGCCCTCAATCTAGCAGCTGTGGTCATGTAAAAGAATATTTACTACACATGACAAAGGTAAGAGGTTGAACTCCACCATCTCCAATCTATTCATTATGGAAATGCTGTCTTTCCACCTACTGAAGGTTACAGACGGCTTCCGAAAGCTGATGGCCGTCGCAGTCCCCCAGTACCAGTTGCCCAGTCACCTTTACTACTCAAAGAAACCTGTGCCTGCGCTACACCAGCATGTCGTGGACAAATTCACCCATTCCTTGACTAAATCTATGTCTGCAAGGGTACATGTCACCACAGACACCTGGACAAGTAAACATGGCCAGGGGCGTTACATCTCGTTGACTGGGCACTGGGTGACTCTGGTGGCTATGGGGGCAGGTGGGGAATCCCCAAGGCTTATGGGACAAACCTGTGTATCTAACATATCCTCCAGTGCTTCTGCCTCCTCCACCTCCTTTAGGGCCTCCACCTGCGCCCTCAACCTCTGCCTTAATGAGACATGCATTCTAACAGTGCAAAGCGAATCCCCACCTCCTCTGTACTGAGTAGCCAGGGCTCACTTCAGCAGGCAGTGTTAAAGTGAATATGCTTCAGAGATCGCAGTCATACAGCTGAAGAGTTGTAAACAGCTATCCAGGCCGAGTTTTAGCAATGGTTGTCTCCACTGAACCTGGAGTCAGGGAAGGCCATGCGCAATAACGGTGTGAACCTGGTGACGGCCCTACGCCGGAGCAAGCTCACCTACATGCCTTGCATGGCTTACGTCCTCAAGCTGGTGGTACAGAAATTTCTCTGCCACTATCCTGGCCTGGATGTGCTGCTGCAGAAAGCACAGAAGCTGTGTGCACACTTTCATACAGAGGTCTTTGTCCATGCCAGGTAATTGGTTGATATGCGATGTGCCGACACAGTGGAATTCCTCTCTGCACATTTTGCAGCGACTGTGGCAGCAGCATGAGCCCTGACACAGTATCTCATGTCATATAGCCTGGGCCAAGGCAATATGGATGTGGTGCAAATCACACTTGCGGAGTGGGTACAGATTAAGGACCTCTGCACCCTTCTGCACAGTTTTGAAATGGCTACTAAGATGGTTAGCACTGACAATGCCGTCATTAACATCACTATTCTGGTCATATACATGCTGGAACACACTTTGAATAATCTGTGGAATGAGGTGGTGGTCCCGGTGGAAGAGGAGGAAGCAGAGGAGGATGCGGAAGGGATAACAATGTCTCCAAGTTCCAGACTGTCAACACACAGGTGTATGCCAAGCGAGGGTGGATTACAGAGATCGAGGGGGGATGGTGATACCAGAAAAACTGTTAATGAAGGTGTAGGAGCCGAGGAACAAATGGAGGAGGAAGAGGTGATGAGCGAGCAACAGTCAGGAGATGAAGAGGATAATCATCCCCTCTCTGTTGTCCATGCTGGAGTATCGAAATACGCTTTTACACAACCTTAAGAGAGGTTTTCCCCAAGACAGCAGTGAGGCACACAATGAGCATCGAAGCTCTAGACTTCCAACCTCAGGAACGTCAATTCGTCAATGCCAAAACATTAGCAGCAGCAGTGTAAGTGGCAGAAGCAATTTCTGTGAGTCCTGTTACACATTATTTTTAGATCAGCTTGTGCACCAGCACAACAGAGTAAAAGTCTGACACGTGGTGAATGACTGGAGAGGATGGTGCAGGAGTATCTAGAGCTCAATATCAATACCATCAGGAAGAATTTGGACCCTTTTACATTTTGGTCTTTAAAAATGGAAGAGTGGCCTGAGCTCGCCTGTCACGTCTTGGAGGTTTTATCATGCACCCCAGCCAGCGTTCTCTAAGAAAGTGTCTTCAGCACTGCTGGTGGTGTCCTGACGTATAAGCGCATCCGGATTTCCCCTGAAAGTGTAGACAGTCTAACTTTCATCAAGATGAACAAGTCATGGATCTCCAAGGAATTTTTCACCCCAATCGCAGACTGTGCAGACTAGGCGATGGTGTAGTTTTTATTGTGCAGCATTGATCTTGCGTAATTGCAGTTTCAGATATCTTGGTCATGGATTTTGTGCCTGCTGTTGCTGCTGCTGATGTTAACAATACTTTTTTGAAATGTGGAGACTCCTGGTTCGGTCTCCATCTGGTGGGTTGGCTGTAGTGGAAGAAGTGTCTGTCCCTATTATACTATTTCTACTTTAGTGAAATTGATGCCACTTTAGTGGTGTCTGCCTCTAATTTTTTTAAATGTGGAGACTCCAGATTGAGTCTCCATCTGCTGGATTAGCTGTAGCAGAAGATGAGTCGATCCCCATTATATTATTTCTACTCTGGTGAAATTGATGCCACTTTGGTGGTGCCAGCCCCTATTTTTTTAATGTGGAGACTCCTGGTTGGGTCTCCATCTGGTGGGTTGGCTGTAGTGGAAGAGGTGTCGGTCCACATTGTACTATTTCTACTCTAGTGAAATTGATGCCACTTTGGTGGTGTCTGCCCCTAATTTTTTGAAATGTGGAGACTCCTGGTTGGGTCTCTATCTGGTGGGTTGGCTGTAGTGGAAGAGGTGTCGGTCCCCATTATACTATTTCTACTCTGCTGAAATTGATGCCACTTTGGTGGTGTCTGCCCCTATTTTTGGGAAATGTGGTGACTCCTGATTGGGTCTCCTTCATGTGTGTTGCCTGTAGCAGTAGGGCTCCCAGACCAGCAGGGCTCCACTTACTTTCAGTCAACTACCTATGTTACTATTCTTACGTTTTTGTACCAATAGTACTCTCTGAAACTGATGTTTGTGCCACCTGAGTGTGGCTGAGCAGAAAATCAGCTTGAGCTATGGATTGTGGTATTAAGGCTCCCAGCACAGCAGGCCTACACCGATCCCTCTCCCACCTCGTCTTAATTTAAATTGTAAATGCTGGCCCAGACCCTTATACCTTATGCATGGCCCATGGCTGACTGCTGTTGTGCCATTATAAAATTTGTGCTGTGGGTCAACTGATGACATTTTCCCTGGTGTCTGGCCCTAATTTGACCTCCTTTGGCAGCTTTTAGGCCCCTTTGAAGGTGTTTTGTATGCGTTTGCTTTTGCCTACTATTGAATCCAATTGGATTCAGATATGTTTGCCGAACTGTTCGACAAATTATTCGAAGAACATCAGGAAGTTTGCCGATCTGAAACGAATCGAACCTTGAGAGGTTTGCTGATCTCTACTCATAATATGATGAAACAAACCATTTTTTTCACAAGTTTCAGAATTTTTTTTCACCACCAAAATAATTTAAAAATCCTTATCAGTTAGGTATTACTGTAATAGTACTGACTCGGAGGACCTTGCTGCCAGCTCATCAGTTCATTTGTTACCACACAATGAAGGCCATAAGAATAAAGCTAAAAATGAAATGGCAGTATTGCATTTCTTTTATCATTTTACATCTCTAGGAATTTTTTTTCCATTGTCCAGTACATGGTATGGTATATGTATGGTGTTATTCAAAACTACAACTTGTCCCACAAAAATCAATCAATCATATATCTGGGTCAACGTAAAAATAAAAAAGTTATGGCTCATGGAATAAGGGGAGTAAAAAACAATAGTGTAAAAACAACAACATTCTAAATCTTTAAGGGGTTCATTTTAATTCCACAATGTATTGGAAGAAAAATAGAAATATTGATATTTTAAAGTAAATTCAAACCAAAACTTTTTCAGGGAATTTAGACATTTACATAAGAATCAAAAGCTGTGTACTGTTGTTATATTCAGAGCAGTTCATCCGCAATATGTATTCAAACTTTCATATAATACTGACAATGTAATTTACTGGCATATATAATCTAAGGCAATTTGAACCCCAGGAAATTGGTTAGGCAATTTTCGCAAATAAAAGAAAATAGGCAAAATATAACAAAACATATCAATTTAATACAGTAAATAGTAAATATGACCTCTTCATAGGGATGCTTTACAAAGTCATAGATTGTTTGATTTTGCTTTGTCTGAGTCTCAACCTTTGCTTTGAGTAATCTTAGGAACATTCTGAACATCTAGAGAAAAAAGTTTGGTAGGGATGCTGTTTCCATGATAACAAATGGGCCATGAATAAAGTGTAATACTTACTGGTAACTGTATTTCTCAGCAGGTGAAAGCTGTTATTCAAAATTACAAGCAGCATGACACAGAAAAAATATATTAACTCGAGGGGTGTATAGAAAGTATGTGTAAATCATATGTATGTGCCAATATGGAAACAAGTTCAATTGCCAGACAGGTTTATCTCAGGACTAAAATGAGCATATCGTTATGCTGAATCTTTCTACAGTCCCAAGAAACAAAGGACACAGCTGTGACATGTGGCAGAATACAAAGAACAAAGCTGAATCCCAAAAGTTCCCTTCACTCATACATTTATTTTAAGACTAAAGTAATGTGGAAAAAAATAAAAAATATAAAAAACTTTGTTGAATTGTGCATAATGCCAGCCAGAACTATAGCGGGTTACTTACAACAGGAACTAATGTGCAGCTATATTTGTATTGTTGTTCATTGATTATATAGAATAATTATAACGCAAATAATAATATCAGTTTAAAGAGGTTCTCCACTTATTAGATTCACTAATATGCAGAATATTTTGGCTCTTCTCTAGTGTTATCTCAGTGATAATCCAGATTTCATCTAAACATATTTGACAATCCGGTTACTAGTGATAAGCTACAGTTCACAATAGCAGCAATCTTTGGAACTACGTTATCAGGCAGCAAATCTTTAGTATCTGTAAAAAAAATCAGTTCTCTTCACTGGGGCATTTAGTCTCTCGACATGACGAGACTAGCTGTTTTCTAGCCCTTATTCTTCATGGATAAATGCTAGAAACACACTGTGATGCAAAGACGTCACTAAAGGTCTACAATAATGACTCCTAGGTACTCTGTCTGACTCTATTATACATTCTTCCTGGTGAGAAGAGCTAAAAAATACAGCACAGTTTTTGTATGTATTGCCATAAAATTAATAAAAGCCTGTATAGAAAAATATTATGGATGATATATTTTTGATTTGCATACAGTCTTTGGTCATGTGCCAGATGCTTAAAGAATATGTGGTATGTCTTAAAAAATGTGTCTATGTGATAACGTTTCTCCTTGTGGAGAGTGACATTCCTGACAAGCCAAGGTAAGTAGACTTATAGTACGTGCAATGCTCCTCTGGGGAATTAAATATGTAAATTGTCTCTTCTGAGAGGTAGATGACATGAACTCCACTGCCCCAAATTGAAAGTAGCAAACCTAAAAGTCATTATTGACCCTTTCACAAGCCTTACCCTGCATGTCAGGCATGTTACTCTCCACAATGCTACCCCATAGACTCCAGTCAGAGGCCTCTTATACAGCCAAATCAGATCTCATGCTTTGCACTCAAGAGGGGCAACACCCCGAAACACGTGTCTGCAAATTGAGTTTCTGGCTTGGCTTTTATCTTAAGTCATGTGACAAGGCTCGGTAAAGAGTCGATATTGACTTTTAGAATTACTACTTCCAATAGGAGAAACTAAAGTTCCAGTCCTCTTCCTCTCCGAAGAGACAATTTACATATTAAAAAATGTGTGGCACAGTAATGCGCAGTTTGAATGCAGCCATTGTTATTACATCTAATGCAGTATTATCTTACTTTTATCCTTTTATCTTCCCTTCTTTGTAACTATGGCACTGTATAACTTTTTCTGAGCAGAAGAGAAATAACCTTTATTTACCAATGCTGGATAAAAAAAATGTTACTTTTTTACCCATTGTTTCCCAGACAAACTTTTGTGGTTGCAATATTATTAGAAGAGAGGCTATGTGCCCACGATGCAGAAATGCTCCGGATTTTTTCCTGAGTGTTTCTGCATCTCCCTGGCAGAAAAAACGCATGCGGATTTTACATGCGTTTTTCTGCAAGGGACAAGCGTATGTCCCGCGTTTTTCACATGTGATTTCGCATGTGCATTGTCAAGCACTTTTCCAAGCGATTTTAGCATCACTTGGAAAAGTGCTTGACAACTTGGTCACACTATATAAATCCATGCAACCGGCATGGATTTATATAGTGTGATCAAGTTAATAGTTAAAAAGAATGGTAAAAAATAAACTGTAACAGGTCTGGGAGGTGGAACCTCAAAGCTACTATACAAAGGGGCAGTCCTTGTAAGGAAGCGGGCGACTCCCAGGGTAGGCAGGCAGGTAGACACGTCAAGTGACAGGAACAGTCTCTGGGTAGAAGGGCAGGTGGTCACGGAAAGTGACGGGGAAAGTCTCTTGACAGGCGGGTGGTCACGGCAAGTGACAGCAGGATAAGAGTCTCTAGACAGGCAGGTGGTCACGGCAAGTGACGGCAAAGCCTACAGGTAGGCTAGCAGGCGGGTAGCAGGTGAGCGCTCCCAGGTGAGCGGGTAAGAGTCTCTCGGCTGGCTGGCAGGTGGTCACGGCAAGTGACGGCAGAGCCTCCAGGTAGGCTAGCTGGCGGGTAGCAGGTGAGCGCTCCCAGGTGAGCGGGTAAGAGTCTCTTGGCTGGCTGGCAGGTGGTCTCAGGCAGGTATCAGGCAGGTACCAGGCAGGTGCTTCCTGGTCCATAGACAGACTGGCGGATGCTGGTAGACAGACTGTCGGACCGCAGGGAATGCAAGCAGGTAGACAGAGCTGGAAAACAGACTGGCAACGGGACCTGAGGGCTGAAGCAGAGGTGAAAGGCTTTGCAGCAACTTTGCTCGAGCACCTCCGTTTTTGGAGGAGTTGCCTTATATATGGGAGCTCCACCGGCAATTGGCCGGGGACTCCTTAGGACGGCGCGCGCGGCCCCCTTAAGAGAGAGGGAGCGCGTGCGCGCTGCCAGTAGCGCAGGAAGAGGGTGCCGAGGACGGAGCAGGGAGGTGAGAGGAACGGCATCTCTGCCTAGCAGGAGGCAGGGACGCCGACGCTACAGTACCCCCCCTTTAGGCCCCCCCTTTTTTAGGTCAGAGAGAAATTTATCAAGGGTGAGCAGGGCATGGATGTTCTCCCGGGGCTCCCACATTCTCTCCTCAGGACCAAACCCCTTCCAATCCACTAGAAAAAAGGTCTTTCCTCTTACCCTTTTGGTGGCCAGAATGCTCTCTACCTCAAACTCGTCTTCAGCGGAAACCGGAGCAGGAGACGTACCTGTAGACTTGGAAAAGGAGTTAAGTACCACAGGTTTGAGGAGAGATACATGGAAGGAGTTAGGGATCCGCAAGTTGGCCGGGAGTTTCAATTTATAGGCCACCGGGTTGATTTGTTTGATAACTTCCAGTGGGCCGATGAACCGAGGCCCTAACTTGTAGGAAGGAATCTTGAGCCAGACATACTTGGACGAGAGCCAGACTTTATCTCCAGGACGGAATTGGGGCGGATCCAGACGTCTTTTGTCAGCCTGTTTCTTCATCCGCTCGGAGGACTGAAGAAGTGTGGATCTGGTATTCTCCCAAATGGAGGAGAATTCGCTAGCAAGAGATTGCGCGGCCAAATTATCCACCGAGGCGGAGACGGGAAACGGGATCCGAGGATGTTGACCGTAGACAATAAAAAATGGGGATTTGGAGGAAGACTCGTTCTCGTGATTATTATAGGAAAATTCGGCCCACGGTAAAAGATCCACCCAGTCAGAATGGTGGGCATTAACAAAGTGCCGGAGGTAACTGGTTAAAATTGGGTTGATCTGCTCTACTTGACCATTGAACTGTGGGTGATAAGCAGAGGAGAAGTCCAAGGTGACCCCCAGCAGTTTACATATGGCTCTCCAGAAGCGAGAGGTGAACTGAACTCCTCGGTCGGATACAATGTGGAGAGGGAGACCATGGAGACGGAAAATATGATGGATAAAGTCTTTAGCCAATTCAGATGCAGACGGAAGACCTGGCAGGGGAACGAAGTGAGCCATCTTAGAGAAGCGGTCAGCGACCACCCAATTGACCATACAACCAGCAGAGACAGGGAGATCCGTTATAAAGTCCATGGCTATATGCAGCCACGGGGCAGCAAGTATGGGAAGAGGCAGTAGGCGGCCGGCTGGCAGATGTATAGGAACCTTTTTGCGGGCGCAGGACGCACAGGCTGAGACAAAGTCTATTACGTCCTTGTGCAGGGTAAGCCACCAGTAATGCCGGGTAATAAGCAGGAGGGTCTTTTTCTGGCCAGCATGGCCAGCTAGCTTAGATGAATGTCCCCAGTGTAGGACTTTCTCACGATCAGGTACTGTTACAAACGTCTAACCGGGTGGAAGACGATATAGATCCACGGGAGCCACCAGCATTACCTTGGCGGGGTCGATGATGTGCTTTGGCCCCTCCTCTAGATCAGAGAACAAAAAGGATCGGGACAAGGCATCAGCTTTGATATTTTTGTCTGCGGGCGAAAATGAAGAATGAAATCAAAGCGGGCGAAGAACAAGGACCACCGGGCTTGGCGCGGGTTAAGTCTTTGGGCTCTCTGGAGATAAGCCAAGTTTTTGTGATCCGTGTAGATTATTACCAGGTGAAGAGCCCCCTCGAGCAGGTAACGCCACTCCTCCAGTGCCAACTTAATGGCTAAAAATTCTCCGTCTCCTATAGAATAATTGCGCTCAGATGAGGAGAAGAGTTTGGAGAAGAAGCCGCAGGTTACCATTCTTTCGGATGACGAATTTTGGGTGAGCACCGCTCCAGCTCCGGAGGAGGAAGCATCTACTTCTAAGAAGAAATGTTTGTTGCTGTCTGGACGGTGCAGCAAAGGAACGGAGGATAAAGCTTGTTTCAAAGACAGAAAGGCCTCCTCTTCCTCGGGCGGCCATTCTTTCGGCTTAGCGCCCTTACGGGTGAGCGCAGAGATAGGGGCAGTCCGGGAAGAGAAGTGCGGAATGAAGAGGTGGTAGTAGTTGGCGAAGCCCAGGAACCGCTGGATAGCCTTCAACCCCTCCGGTCGGGGCCACTTCTGGATGGCAGAAAGTTTCTCAGGATCCATTCGTAGACCGGTCTGAGAGATGATGTAGCCCAGAAATGGAAGCGAGGGCTGCTCAAAGAGGCACTTCTCAAATTTTGCGTAGAGGTGGTTTTGCCTGAGCCTGAGCAAGACCTGACGAACGTCCCTCCGGTGTGTGGGGAGATCCGGAGAGAAGACCAAGATGTCGTCCAGGTATACCACCACGCAGGAGTAGAGAAGGTCACGGAAGATATCATTGACCAACTCTTGAAAGACGGCGGGAGCATTACAGAGACCGAAGGGCATTACGAGGTTTTCATAGTGGCCGTCCCGGGTGTTGAATGCCGTCTTCCATTCATCCCCTTGACGGATATGAACCAGGTTATAGGCCCCACGGAGATCCAGCTTGGTGAAGATTCTAGCACCCCTCAGACGGTCAAATAATTCAGGAATGAGCGGAAGGGGGTATTTATTCTTCACCGTGATCTGGTTAAGGCCTCTATAGTCTATGCAGGGACGAAGTGAGCCATCCTTCTTTTAAAGAAGAAGAAGCCTGCTCCCGCCCGGGAGGTAGATTTCCGGATAAATCCCCGGGCCAGGTTGTCCTCGATATATTCAGATATGGACCGTGTCTCAGCAGCGGACACAGGGTAGATACGCCCTCGGGGCGGAGTAGCGCCAGGTACCAAGTCGAGAGGGCAATCGTAAGGTCTATGAGGAGGTAATGTCTCTGCTTCCTTTTTATTAAAGACATCAGCGTAAGACCAATAGGGTACCGGCAGGCCGGGTAGATTGACTGGGGGAGGAGAAGGACTGGCAGGACGAACGGGAACTAAACAAGTCTTATGGCAGTCCTGTCCCCAGCGAAGGACTTCTCCGGTCTGCCAATCAAGCATGGGTGCATGTCTCTGGAGCCAAGGTAGGCCAAGCAAAAGGGCATGAGAGAGTCCAGGTAGAACATGAAAGAAGATGCTCTCAGAGTGCAGCATTCCCACCTGCAGAGTTATGGGTTCGGTGATAAGTTGGATGGGATGCGGTAAGAGACCCCCATCTACGGAGGCGACAGATAAGGGTTCGGCCAGAGGTTTGGTGGGAATGCGGTATTTCTCTACCAGGGACTGAGAAATAAGATTTCCGGCAGCACCAGAATCAAGTTGAGCTAGTTCAAAGTAACGGTTCTCCCCGCAGATGATAGAGACTGACAGCATCAGAGATGGAGAGGGTTTATTCTGGTCTAGGATGACCTCTCTGAGCGATCCTAGACACAGGCGTTTCCCGACCTCTCCGGGCAGGAACGGATCCGGTGCTCCTTACTGCCACAGTAGAACAGCTCCCCTCGGCACGGCATGACTCTTGACGGGTTTTGACCATCTTGGTCTGGTCGACCTGCATAGGCTCAGGTGAGTGCGCCTGGGGAGTAACAGAGGAAGTGACGGGATTCTGGAAGGTAGGAGCAAGGCGAGGAAACCTCCTCTCACGGGTGACCTCTTTGGTACGCTCCTGGAACCGGATGTCAATCCGGGTGGCAAGTGTTATTAAATCTTCGAGAGTGGTAGGAATGTCCCGACCGGCAAGTTCATCCTTAATCCGGCCGGATAGACCTTCCCAGAAGACGGACACCAGGGCGTCATTATCCCAGGCAAGCTCAGAAGCAAGGGTACGGAACCGTATGGCATATTGGCCCACGGTGAGACTCCCTTGACGGAGGCGTAGCAGAGATGAGGCAGATGAGGTCTTTCGTCCTGGTTCGTCGAAGACTTTCCGGAAGGCCGTGAGAAAGGCTGGCAGGTTGGACACCAGGGGGTCTCCTCTCTCCCATAGAGGATTTAGCCAAGCCAGCGCTTCCCCAGTGAGATGGGACATGATGAAGGCCACTTTGGCTCGGTCGATGGAAAACTGGTGTGCCAAAAGTTCGAAGTGCAGGGTGCACTGGTTAATGAAGCCACGTGCCTGACCAGGATCTCCACCAAAACGAGGCGGGCGGAAAGGCGGGGACCGGGAAGGGATGCCGTGGTATTGATTGGCAGCGGCGCTGCTGGGGTAGTAGTTGTGCGAGTGGAAGCAACTCCCGACGAGGCAGTCAGTGTGTCCAGGCAGCAGTGAACACTCTGCAGGTGGCCCAAGATGGAGTCCTGTTGGGACCTCTGACGGGAAAGTTCATGACATAGGTCCGAGAGCGAGGGAGCTTGGGTGCCACCGGGTTCCATGGCCCGAGCAAACTGTAATGGGTCTGGGAGGTGGAACCTCTGAGCTACTATACAAAGGGGCAGTCCTTGTAAGGAAGCGGGTGACTCCCAGGGAAGGCGGGCAGGTAGACACGGCAAGTGACAGGAACAGTCTCTGGGTAGAAGGGCAGGTGGTCACGGCAAGTGACGGGGAAAGTCTCTTGACAGGCGGGTGGTCACGGCAAGTGACAGCAGGGTAAGAGTCTCTAGACAGGCAGGTGGTCAGGGCAAGTGACGGCAAAGCCTCCAGGTAGGCTAGCAGGCGGGTAGCAGGTGAGCGCTCCCAGGTGAGCGGGTAAGAGTCTCTCGGCTGGCTGGCAGGTGGTCACGGCAAGTGACGGCAGAGCCTCCAGGTAGGCTAGCTGGCGGGTAGCAGGTGAGCGCTCCCAGGTGAGCGGGTAAGAGTGTCTCGGCTGGCTGACAGGTGGTCTCAGGCAGGTATCAGGCAGGTATCAGGCAGGTATCAGGCAGGTGCTTCCTGATCCGCAGGCGGACTGGTCCATAGACAGACTGGCGGATGCTGGTAGACAGACTGTCGGACCGCAGGGAATGCAAGCAGGTAGACAGAGCTGGAAAACAGACTGGCAACGGGACCTGAGGGCTGAAGCAGAGGTGAAAGGCTTTGCAACAACTTTGCTCGGGCACCTCCATTTTGGAGGAGGTGCCTTATATATGGGAGCTCCACCGGCAATTGGCCGGGGACTCCATAGGATGGCGCGCGCGGCCCCCTTAAGAGAGAGGGAGCGCGCGCGCGCCCTAAGCACAGTGCCCGGGAAGCGGCGAGCGCTGCCAGTAGCGCGGGAAGAGGGCGCCGAGGACAGAGCAGGGAGGTGAGAGGAACGACGCTACATAAACATTATACTCACCTTCCGATGGCCCCTGTCTCCTTAGCGATGTGTCCTGACTCCCCGGCGGCTCGCGGTGGTCTAAAAGGACCTTCCATGATGTAATTTAGTCATGTGAAAGGTCACGTGACCGCAGATGTCAGCGGTCACGTGACCTGTCACATGACTAAATGACGTAATCGAAGGTCCTTTTAGACCATCGCAAGCTGCCGGGGAGCCAGGACACATCACCAAGAAAACCGGGGGCCATCGGAAGGTAAGTATAATGTTTATTTTTTATTTTCAAATTTTTTTTACAGATACTATGGTACCCGGGTCTGGAGGAGAGTCTTCTCTTCTCCAGACCCGGGTACGATCCGCACATTGAATCGCTTAATATCCACATGTGCACATGTAGTGATGCTGATATCATGCGATTCAATGCAAGTCAATGGCGGCAAAAATGCAGCGATTACGCAAAATTAGTGGTAGTTCTGCAGATTTTTCCGCAATGTGGATTATCATTGGGGAACATTGCAGACCTTCTACCAAGTGTTTCTTAATCATTTCCGCGGTGGAATCGCCACTGCGGAAACGCTTAAAAAACGCATCGTGGGCACACAGCTATACTGTTATTCCCTAATGGGGTTAAGTGACCGTGATTAGGACATAATAATATGTTCACATATCTAAAGGGGTTACTAATGGGTCAACTAATATTATAACCATAAGTACAGATGTTGCCATTCTTAAACAAACGCACAAAAAAGAGATCATGGCATATAAATTTAACTCTTAACATGACAAAGCCCATTAAATTAGTATTTTTAATAGAGATGAGCAAATCAATTTGATGCAAATTAATATCTGTCAAAATGTATTACATTTGATCAATTTGCAAATGGATTTGCTTGAATTGCCAAAATAATGTTCTTTCATTTTAAACATTGCAAAAGATTGAATAAGCCACAAAAGCTCATAAGACCCCAGAAACAACAATGTGGATGTCCCCATGCCTTGCAGCTATCACATCACATGGTATAGCACAGACAATCAGGAAATACTATCATAGCTAGTATAAAAGCTGAGACATGTAATGCAGCAGCCATTTTAGAGTGATTTAGGATAGTGACAAGATGTTAGAGCTCACAGCACAGTCAAAGAAATAGGAAAAGAAAACCAAAACCATTGGAAAAATAATCCAGAAAATAATGTATTGTACAACTGCAGAACTGAAGAAATTAGTATAGTAATCTGCGAATAATACAGTGAAATATTTAATAGGAGGAAACAGGTAAGAGAGGTACCAGCTGCAGTGGCAGCTTTAGAGTGATAGATCAATTACTGTATATGTTGTAGCTATCATTTGTCTTGCATGCTTGTCACAAGCACTATATTGAGGTTTTGCATATGTTGTGCATTCCTTTTTATGAAAGAGGGGGCCAGGAATAATTGTTTTAAAATACAAAGAACATTTCTTAAAATCCAGATATTTAATTTCAACTCACAAAATGTACATGTTGCAGTCAATTTGCTTGCTTTGCACATTATAGCTCCCTGTTGGAGGTGTACCAGCTGTAATGCAGTGACTTGCTGCATTGCCAAAGTGTCTGAGGGAGTGTGCTCTGGCTGACTTCATGTGACTGATCACATGACTGTGGCATCATCACAGGTCCTGTGCGCACGGAGGATATATATATCCTGGTGGTTTTGAAACAGTGGGAGGCAAGAGACCTGATCCCTGTGTCTGGGACACCATTAGCCCTGGAGGCATGAGGCCTGGAGTCCACACCTAGTGAGCCTTAAGCCACAGCTTTGGCAGAACAGAGCTGATGGAAGCTGCTAGACCCGGCAAAGGTAAAATCGGTGCTTGAAATGGACATTGATGTTGTTACCTTGCTGAAGGCTGTATCTGAAGCCAAGCGGGCATAGCTGCCTCTGAAAAGGCTCTAGGATATTACATGTGTAAGATGCCTGCGAGCCACTGAGATGGACTATGTTATAGGCAGTTTATGATGTTTAATAAACTGCTGGACTTTAGATTACCTGAAAACATTGCATATGTGCTTTAATTGACCCTGTGAAGTGAGTGCCACTCAACATGATGAATATCGCTACCTTACAATTGGTGGAGAATGCGGGCAACTGCAGCATGGTTGCAAGGGGTAATGGCACAGGATGACGAACATGGATGCAAGCATCTGGCTGTGGCTCGGCGGGGCCACAAAGATTAAAGCATCTGGCTGTAACTCGGCAGGGTTATGAAAATTGTCGTCGCACTCAAACCTGGTTTACTGTGGCTCGGCGGGGCCATGAAGATTAAAGCATCTTGCTGTAACTCGGCGGGGTTACGAAAATTGTCGTCGCACTCAAACCTGGTTTGCTGTGGCTTGGGGGGGGGCCACATAAACTTTTCCGGGGAGAGTGGTGTAAACAGCGTACCACGATGGCTATGAATGGAGCAGTATCATGGATGGAATGGAGAAGTGGTTAGATGACCGGCTGCAGACGTTCTGCAGCAAAATGGAGTGTCCTGTAGAAATGCAGGAGCTGATAAAGAAGGCTGTGAAGGGAGCAGCAAATGAGACTGTAGCTGTTGAATGATTAAGGTGCCTGTAAAAATCGCAGCAGCATGTATTTGAGAAACAACAACAGGACTCGCAGCAGGCATTTGAGAAACAACAGCAGGTATTTGAGAAACGACAACAGGACGTGGTACAGGAAGGGCAGGAGCTGTTGGACCTTTACAGAATGGCAGCAGCGGGCCATTCCTTGAGTTCTCCTGTGGCGCCGGTACTATCCCAGAGTGCCCAGGGAGGTAGTAAGATATGTTGTGAACTGGGTCCTAAGTCTATTTCAGTTTTTTTTTTTTTTTTTTAAAGTACCCCCTACAGGTGTGGTTGCCCAAAAGGGGGCGGAGTCTCAAAAGAGGGTGGAGCATAGAAAACCAAAATTGGTTACTGGTTGTGGGTTGGTACCACCTAAAAAGGACAATTCGACCGTTGATAACTGGGTAGCTCAAGTAGAAGGGGTTGACATCAAAGTGGGAGGTGACTTGGTGGTCCACAACACCATGGGGAGTGACACAGACCCCACAGCTGACGGTGACACTGCGTAGAGAGAGAGTTCAGGAGGAGTTAAACGAGGTGAGAAAGTCCCATTCTCGTCGTCGAAGGAGCATGGCCACAAAAAAGTTGCTCCTGTAGCCTTTGCTGAAAGTGTAAATAAAGAAAATGCAATGCTGTGTGCCTTTATTCCAAGTGTGGATCCTCCTTTAGAAACAGAGGAGTCCAGGATGGAAGAGGAGGTGGCCAATCTTGACCAAGAGCTGGAGCCTGTCAGGCAGCAGTATCAGAGTGACGTGCAGCAACTAAGGAAAAATATGTAGAATGTGTCCCAGGACCAGCTGAGCCTGGAGTCTGAACGGCAGAAAATAAACCAGGTTGTGAGGAACTTGCAGCGAGAAATGGAGGAAAGCAGCGAGGAAATCAACAAATGGAAGGAAATGTTCCAGAAAAATAAAGAGGACCTCAGCAAAACCAAAGAGGAGGTTTCTCAATTGAAGCTTGACAAAGTGGAGTTTGAAGATGAACTGTACGAGATGAAAAATCATTTCTCCCTGGTACAGTCAGAGCTGAACCAATTGAAGAAAGGCTCTGTGGATGCGGAGGAAGCTGAAGTCTCAAGAAAGGAAGTACAGAGATTTCAGGAGCAGGTGAAGCAGCTGATGCAGGAGAAGCAAAGGGTGGATGAGGGTCTACACCAGAGGGATAGGGAGCTATCTGCCTTAAAAGGGGCGCTGAAGGATGAAGTTTCTGGACGTGATCAAGACCTAGAACAACTGCGCGAACAGTTCAACCGGGAGCTGTGTGAATCCAAGAAGGAGTATGGTGAACACATGAGGGAGCTGCAACAATTCCAGGACCAAGTAAAGCCTCTAATGCAGTAGAAGGAGAGGCTGGAGGACTCTCTGTACCAGCGAGACCAGGAGTTATCCGCCCTGAAAGGGGCATTAAAAGATGAAGTATCTGGTCAGGACCGTGAGGCAGAAAAAATGTGTGAAAAATTCAATAGGAAACTGCAACAAACCAAGAGAGACTATGAGGATCTCCTTAAGGTTAAGAAAAAACTAGAGGATGATAAGGCTGATGCAGAGCATATGCGCCAAGTGATTGAGACCACTCTGCAGGACACCCGTGAAGAAAATGATGATCTCTGCAGAAAGATCCTAGGACTGGAAGCTCAGGTGAAGGAGCTGAAGCTGGTCGGTGATGATCTCCAGATGGCAGAGACGTGCCTTAAGGATAGAATTGGCAGGATGGAAGCTGAGCTGGAAAAGATGGAGGAGTCTCTCAGAAAAGCCATAGACCAGGGTCAGGAGTTTGCCACTGGAGAAGGGAGGTATGAAGCGAATATCTCCTCGAATAATGCGAGCTTGGATGATTCGGTGGATGTAAGAGCTGAGATCAAGGAGCTCAAGGAGACGCTAAAGGCCCATTTGAAGCTTGAGATACTGGCTGTCGAGAGCCGAGTGGGCGCATTGGAGACAGAGAGGTCTGAGAGAATTCTTGAGTTCATAGCTGTGAGTCAGCTCAGGGGAAGCATACAGGGTGATGAAGCTGTAAGTCAGTTGTCCCTGAAACCTGAGCCAGATGATCGTTTGGAGACCACTGGTGAAACAGAAACTTCTCAGTACAAGTGCCTCATAGATGTACCCGAAGATTTAAGAGAAGAATGCACCAGCGAGTCCGTGCATGAAGAGTTTAAGAAGGCCATGGGAGCCTGTAAGGTGTACTCGACCTCAGAAGCGAAACAGCTGGTGGTCCTGTCCACAATCAAAGTCACAGTGAAGAGGGTGGCTTTCCTAAGTAACATGCACTGGCGATGTGTTCGCACGAAGCGGATTGTCCGGTTGAACACGGAACAAGCCATTAGACTTGAGCTTATGAGAAAAGCTCAAAATCTGCGGAAAGATGTCATCAGGGTGCCTCATGCTCAGGTAAGAAGGCTCTTTGGGAGTAAAGGCCAAGCCATGCAAATGATGGTAAAGAATTCTGGTGTGATAAAAGTAAGCAGTCCACGTGATCATCAGGACTGGATACCGGATGAAGACGGCATGTTGTCATTCTCTGCTGTAGGAATGGAAGAAAATCTTGCATATATCGAGTACCGAGTGACCTACCTGCGAGAGGTAGAACAGTTGAATCTCGTCAGACTGCGAATGGAAAGACAGCATCGCCTGAGCAGTAGAAGATGGCAGCCGTCTATAAATTGTGAGACCAGACAGAGAAAGGGCCCTCTAAAAAAGAGAATAGCTAGAGCAGAAGTTAGAGACCTTTCAAGATGTCCTGAGGATAGTGAACGTGGGTTTAGAGGTAGTGAGTCCTCCAGTATCTCAACTCTGAGAGGCCCATGCAAACGACCCAATAGAGTATGAGACAGTACGGAGTCGGACCTGACCTTAGATACAAAGGCAAGTGAGTCGCACTGCTGTATTGAACACTGGGAGCAGGGGAGGTCTGACAAGGTTACGACTTGGAAATGTGACTTGACGAAGTTAGTGACAATGAAGAATGGTAGGTCCCTAAGGAATGAGCTAAGGTTGATGACTAATGTTCCAGGGGCTGAGCAGCACAAACGTCAAGTACATGGTCTCTGTGTGAACCGTGGGTTATAACGTGATTGTGTAGATCATGTGTTCAATACCATGGGCTTGAACAAGAGGGGTAAGATATGTAATGCAGCGACTTGCTGCATAGCCAAAATGTCTGAGGGGGTGTGCTCTGGCTGACCACGTACCTCCCCTTCAGGTGACTGATCACATGACTGTGACATCATCACAGGTCCTGTGCGCACAGAGGATATATATATCCTGGTAGTATTGAAACAGTGGGAGGCAAGAGACCTGATCCCTGTGTCTGGGACACCATTAGCCCTGGAAGGCATGAGGCCTGGAGGCCACACCTGATGAGCCTTAAGCCACAGCTTTGGCAGAACAGAGCTGATGGAAGCCGCTAGACCCGACAAAGGTAAAATCGGTGCTTGAAATGGACATTGATGTTGTTACCTTGCTGAAGGCTGTATCTGAAGCCAAGCGGGCATAGCTGCCACTGAAAAGGCTCTAGGATATTACATGTGTCACATGCCTGTGAGCCACTGAGATGGACTATGTTATGATGTTTAATAAACTGCTGGACTTTAGATTACCAGAAAACGTTGCATGTGAGCTTTAATTGACCCTGTGAAGTGAGTGCCCCTCAACATGATGAATAGCGCTACCTTACACAGCCGAGCATTTCTTATTACATCAGGTTTCGAAAGGGGGTTTAATGTTGTTAAATAGATAAAATATATATAAAAAAGTAGACATTTAACTGTTTATAGTTGTTACTGCACACTAGATTTACTAGTCCAATTTAACAACCATACATGTGACACCTATGCTACTGCCTGCTGCCACATTTTGCTTTCTGTATGTGTGTCTACCTACCTAGCATTCCTTATTACACACTTTTTGGCAAGGGTTTAATAATTGGGGTTGAAAAGTCAATCATAGGGTTGTTCAAAATGTATGGCAAAGATAAAGTGACAATTGCAATGTATGGAGTAGTGTAAAGTATTATTTCAATGGCTAATAATGTGGGAGCTACTAGCAGCAGACACACTACTATCGTTACTGGCACCAGCTGTCAGAGCAATAATACTTACAAAGCAGATCACAAGCTTTGGGCAACTGTATTAGGCCACGGCTCCTTTATCAGTATTTTGTCAGTATTTTTTCTCAGGAGTTGGAGCCAAAGCCAGATGAGGAACAATCAGAGAAAAGGTATAACAGAAGCAAGTGCACCAATTCTGCATTTATCACCCACTCCTTGTTTTGGTTCCCACTCCTAATAAAAAATACTGACTGAATACTGACCAAATACTGATAGTGGGACCATGGCCTCTGCACAAAATGGTCTGCCTGATCAAAAATTACTAAGATGGAAAATTGTTATACCATTTTTTTAATCTTAAAAAACTGTCTGTCAGTATTCTAAGGTATTGACCACTTACCGACATCTGCTGTAGATGTATGGCACAAGTCAGTAGTGGGTGTATTCAGCAGGCTCGCAGGGTGAGCTTGCCCCTTACCCAGCAGATAAGGGCTGTAATGCACAGCCAGGACCTGCCTCTAACAGATGTAGGTTGAGCGGATTTATGTTTTCGACTGTTAATCTGTTAACTGACTTCTCACTACCCCTGCTCCTACATACAAATGGTATGTTTTTCAACTAACAACCCCTAACCCAACTGTTATTTATGACCTTGTTTACTTTTTTTAATTTTTCCCTGAATATCCAGCATCTGGCTCAGCCTTAAGCAACTGATCAAGATGAGCACAGACCACTCCCCTCTGGTTCACACCAGCAATTATATTGTGAGCAAGGAGTTTGCTATAGATGGTAGTCTGCAGTGCATTGCCTTAAGTGTATTGCTTAAGTGTGAGAAATATGAATTATACCTGAATTGAACCTAAAGGGAACTGAATAGCGATGAGCGAGCACTAAAATGCTTGGGTACTCGTTGCTCTGGTCGAGCAAATTGGAATGCTCGAGTGCTCGGTCTGAGTAACGAGCCCAATGTAAGCCCATGGGAAACGCGAGCATTTTTCAGACGGCCCCCCCGGCGGTCTGCAGAGGGCCTAAAAATTGCCAAAATAGATGGGAACAGTGCTCAAATGACATGGGAACAGCATGGGGAAGACCCCTGGAAGCATGTCTGACTCCAAAGTCACTGCTCTCAACAATGTTGTCAGAGGTATTAAGCCACTTTCACGGACTCACAATAAAACATACAAAAACAAAACCAAAATGGATTTTCCTGGGAGAAATGTTAAGGAACATCCTTTCCAGGGTAATGACTTGTATATAAGGCAAAATAAATAACCAAAAACAAAAATGCTCCTCCACACCTTGAGATAAGTTCACACGTAACGTTTTTGATACGTTTTTGCACTTTTGCATTGCTTTCAACTGTGAAAAATGCATTCACCAGGAAATGTCATTTTAACATTTTACCTTATTTGGCCATGTGGTGTGTGAGACATCATCAGACACATGCTGTTTCATTTATGAAGGAGGGAATATGAAAGTCACAAACACTATTTTTATAGGGCCATCAGGTGGCCATTACTCTTCTTAAAGGGCCAGCAGTCGGATATGTTTGCTGTTCCCATTATTAAAGAGTGGGTATCCTATACTGTTATTGCGTATGCAGTGACTGCAAGGGCTGCCAAAAATGTGGACTCACCCCAATACTCCTTTGAAGAGACATAGAGGAGGGTTTCAGTAAAAAAAATCTTCCCATTATAAAGGAGTGGGCCTCTTATAGTGGTAATGCCCATGCAGTGACTACAAGGGCTGCCAAAATTTGGGTAGAACCCCAATATCAATTTAAAGACAGATAGAGCTGGGCCACAGTAATGACATGCTCCCATTAGAAAGGAGCGGGTCTGCTATACAGTTATAGGGTATGCAGTGAGTCCAATGGCTGCCAAAATCTAGGAAATACTCCAATAACAATTTAACCCCTTTAAAGCCCTTTAAAGCCCAAGACGCATTACTACCCCTGTGCGAGCGTGATTGCCACCGGGTGTCAGCTGATTGTCACAGCTGACACCTAGTGCTATGTGCAGGGAGCAGTCCCACATCGCTCCCGGCACATTAACCTCTGCAATGCTGCAATTGAAGTGGCGGTGGCAAGGGGAGGTGATCGCAATGCTCACCTCCTCTTCCGGCCTACAGCGCTGTCTGCCGCAGCTTCCCGGATGTTACCATGACGACCCGATGTCGTCATGACAACATCCAGGTCACCAGACAGCAGTAAGATAGTTTGGTGCATGACCAAACGATCTTCTTCCTGTGCAGCGGTGACCGTCTGTATAGCACAGGCATGGTGCTCCATTCCTGTGCTATACAGACGATCAGAATAAAAAAAAGTGAAAGTCCCATAGTGGGACAAAGTATAAAAGTAAAAAAAATGTCAGAAAGTGAAAAAAAATAAAAAAAATTGTAAAAATATTAAAAAAAAATAAATAATCAAGCAAAAATAAAAATATAATGTACCCATCAATAAATGTTATTATGAACAAAAAAACAATAAAAGTGCACATATTTGGTATCGCTGCATCCAGAACGACCTGACCTATAAAACTGTCCAACTAGTTAACCTCTTCAGTGAACATGGTAAAAAAAATAAATAAAAAACGAAGCAAAAAACAATTCTTTATCATCATACGGCCAAACAAAAAATGGAATAACACGCGATCAAAAAGACGAACATAAAAGAAAATGGTACCGCTGAAAACGTCATCTCGTCCTGCAAAAAACAAGCTGCCATACAGCTCCATCAGCCAAAAAATAAAAAGGTTACAGCTCTCAGAATAAAGCGATGCAAAAAAATAATTTTTTCTATAAAATTGCTTTTATTATGAAAAAGTGCCAAAACACAGAAAAACGATATAAATGTGGTCCCGCTGTAAACGTACTGTCCCAAAGAACAACACTGCCTTATCAATTTTACCACACGCGGAACAGAATAAAAAAATATAAAAAAAAACAATTCCTGAATTGTTGGTTTTTGTTTATTCTGCCTCCAAAAAATCGGAATAGAAAGCGATCAAAAAATGTCACGTGCCTGAAAATGGTACCAATAAAAATGTCAACTCATCCCGCAAAGAAACAAGCCATCACATGACTCTGTCGGCCAAAATATGGAAAAATTATAGCTCTCAAAATATGGCGATGTAAAAACTAGATTTTACAAAAAAATGCGTCTTTTAGTGTGTGACAGCTGTCAATCATAAAAACCCAATATGATTCTGGTATCGCTGTAATCGCACCGACCCGAAGAATAAAGTCGTCTAATCACTTATACTGCACAAGGAATGGCGTAAAAAATAAATTCTTGGGTTAGGGTTGTGGTAGGGTTGGGGTTAGGGTTGGGCTAGGGTTGGGCTAGGGTTAGGGTTGGGCTAGGGTTAGGGTTGGGATTTTTTTCAAAAGTCAAAAAAAAAAAAGATGACGATATGGCAACTAGTGTTGAGCACAAGTGCTCGCTACTTGAGTTTGCATCGGGTGCTCGGGTATGCATTGAGTATCGCGGGTGCTCGAGTCTCCGCCCCATATGCTTCGTGGCCAAAAAAACCTTGCAGCAATTGCCTGCCATGCACGTGTGATCGCCGCATGTTTTTTTTGGGTGTCTAATAACCGTGAAACATGCGGGCGGGGTCTCAAGCATGTCACTCGAGCACACGTGATACATGGTGCATACCCGAGCACCTGATGCAAACTAAAATCCTTGAGGGGTGTAGTTTCCAAAATGAGGTCACTTGTGGGGGGTTTCCACTATTTAGGCACATCAGGGGCTCTCCAAACGCGACATGGCGTCCGCTCTCGATTCCAGCCAATTTTGCGTTCAAAAAGTCACACAGTGCTCCTTCCCTTCTGAACTCTGCCGTGCACCCAAACACAGTATTTTCCCCACATATGGGGTATTGTCGTACTCAGGAGAAATTGCACAAAAGTTTTTGGGGTCCATTTTCTCCTCTTACCCTTGTGAAAATAAAAAAATTGGGGCTAAAACATTTTTGTGGAAAAAGTTTGATTTTTTTAATTTTCACGGCTCCATGTTATAAACTTCTGTAAAGACTTGGGGGTTCAGGGTGCTCACCACACATCTAAATAAGTTCCATGAGGGGTCTAGTTTCCAAAATGGTGTCACTTATGGAGGTTTTCCACTGTTTAGGCACATCAGGGGCACATCCGCTAATTATTCAAGCAAATTTTACATTCAAAAAGTCAAATGGTGCTCCTTCCCTTCCGAACCCTGCTGTATGCCCAAGCAGTGGTTTTCCCCCACAGGAGAAATTGCACAACAAATTGCATGGTGCAATTTCTCCTGTTACCCTTATGAAAATGCAAAATTGGGTGCTGAAAAACATTTTTGTGGGAAAAATGTGAAAATTTTATTTTTACTGCTCAATGTTAAAAACTTCTGTGACGCACCTGGGTGTTCAAGGTGTTCACCACACATCTAGATTAGTTCCCTGAGGGGTATAGTTTCCAAAATGGTGTCACTTGTGGGGGGTTTCCACTGTTTAGGCACATCAGGGGCTCTCCAAATGCAACATGGCGTCCGCTAATTATTCAAGCAAATTTTACATTCAAATAGTCAAATGGCGCTCCTTCTCTTCCGAACCCTGCTGAGCACCCAAACAGTGTTTTTTCCCCACATATGGGGTATCTGTGTGCCCAGGGGAAAGTGCACAACAAATTTTGGGGTCTATTTTTTCCTTTTACCCCTGCAAAAATAAAAAAAATGGATCTAAAGTAATATTTTTGTGAAAAAAGTTAAATATTCATTTTTTTATTCCTCATTCCAAAAATTCTTGTGAAGCCCCTGGAGGGTTAATAAACTTCTTAAATGTGGTTTTGAGCACCTTGAGTAGTGCAGTTTTTAGAATGGTGTCACTTTTGGGTATTTTATGTCATAAAGACCCCTCAAAGTGACTTCAAATGTGATGTGGTACCTAAAAAAATGGTTTTGTAAATTTTGTTGTAAAATGAGAAATCGCTGGTCTACTTTTAATCCCTAACGAAAAAAAATTTTGGTTCCAAAATTGTGCTTATGTATAGTAGACATGTGGGAAATGTTATTTATTAACTATTTTGTGTGACATATCTCTCTGGTTTAAGGGCATAAAAATAAAAATTTTGAAAATGTTGCCAAATTTTTGTTTTTTTCACAAATAAACGCAAGTGATATCGAAGAAATTTTACCGCAATCATGAAGTACAATATGTCACGAAAAAACAATCTCAGAATCAGGGGGATCCGTTGAAGCGTTCCAGAGTAATAATCTCATAAAGTGACAGTGGTCAGAAATTGAATTGTAAAAATTGGCCTGGTCATTAACGTGCAAACCACCTTGGGTTGTAAAGGGGTTAAAGACACATAGAGCTGGGCCACAGTAACGACATGTTCCCATTAGAAAGGAGTGGGTCTCCCATACTGTTTGCCTATGTAGTGAATGCAACAGCTGCCAAAAATTTGGAGGAACTCTAATGCCCCTTGCAAGAGACGTAGAGGTCGGAGGGCCTCCTAAAAACAATGTTTTCATTATTAGGAAGTGGGTCTCCCATACTGTTTGCATATGCAGTGAATGCAACCGCTGCCAAAAATTTGGAGGAACTCCAATGTCCCTTGCAAGAGATGTAGAGGTCGGAGGGCCTCCTGAAAACAATGTTCCCATTTTTAGGAAGTGTGTCTCCCATACTGTTTGCATATGCAGTGAATGAAACTGCTGCCAAAAAGTTGGAGGAACTCCAATGTCCCTTGCAAGAGACGTAGATATGGTGATATGTTAGATATTGTGATGATATGGTGGTGGAGGATGAGGATGAGAAGGAGGAGGACAAGAGCAAATAGACAAAATAAGGAAGCTTATACCCATGTCTGGGTGTGAAGACAGAGGTTCATGCGAATAGAGTTAGACCTCCCAAAAAAAGGCACTTTATTTGAGTTTATGCTATGCTGCTATCATTCGGTGGTGTTGAGAAGTCTGGCCCAATCCAGTACTTGTTCATTTTTATAAGAGTCAGCCTGTCAGCATTTTCAGTTGACAGGCAGATGCGCCTATCGGTTTTAATTCTACCAGCGGCACTAAAAACCCGCTGTGACAAAACGCTAGCATCAGGGCAGGCTAGGACCTCCAAGGTGTAGAGAGCCAGATCATGCCATGTGTCCAGCTTGGATACCCAATAATTATAAGGCACAGAGGATTCACCGAGGACATTGGTATGGTCAGCAAGGTACTCCCTCAGCATTTTTTGAAACTTTTCTCTCCTTAGGAGAGTACCCCGTGCCTCAGGACCTGTGCGATGGGAGGGTCTGAGAAAACTGTCCCAGAACTTTGACAGGGTTCCCCTGCCTCTGCTGGATTGCATTTGTGGCTCTTTCGCCTGTACTCCTTGGTTGTCCAACGAACTGTGACCTCTGCCACCAGCGTTTTCAGATGGGAATTTTTTAAATAATTCCGGAACAAGGTCATTCTGGTACTGCCCCATTTTATTAGGCCTGACCGGCAAGAGAATTAGAGACAGAACGTTCTCCTTGTAGCATGGGTCTAGAAGTGTTACTAACCAGTAATGACTGTCACCCAAAATTTGAACGACGCGAGGGTCACGGAAAAGGCAGCATAACATAAACTCAGCCATGTGTGCCAGACTACAAAGAGGCAAGACTTCCGTGTCCTCACCAAGAGGACGACTGACCATGATTTCCTCCTCATTCTCCTCCTTCTCCTCTTCCTCTTCCTCCATGTCCTCAGGCCATCCACGCTGAACAGACGGTATGGCAGTTGTGCAGGTAGTACCGTCTGTAGCGCAGGAAACTAGCTCCTGTTCTTCCTCCTCCTCTATCTCATTGTCACACAATCCACGTTGGGATGAGATGAGGCTGAGCTGTGTGGAATCACCCTGTATGGTTCCTTGCTCCATCTCATCGTGCGCCACCTGCAATACATCCTATTTAGCTGTGAGCAGAAAGAGTTTCAGAAGACAGAGAAGCGGGATGGTGATGCTAATTATAGCATCATCGCCGCTCACCATCTTGGTGGACTCCTCAAAGTTTTGGAATATGGTACAGATGTCTGACATCCATGTCCGCTCCTGAGGTTTTATGTGTGGAGTCTGACCTGAATACCGTCGGCCGTGTTAATGCTGGTAGTCAACAACTGCCCTCTTCTGCTCACAAATCCTTCCCAACATCTGCAGTGTAGAGTTCCAACACGTGGGGAAATCGCACACCAGTCGGTGAGCCGGAAGCTGCAAACACTGCTAAAACACGGCAAGGGTGGCGGAAGCTGTAGCTAACTTTCTAAAATGGGCACACATGCCTTGTACTTTGACAAGCAGATGCGATCTGGGTAGGATTTGAGAAACTGCTTAACCACGAGGTAAAGCACATGGGCCAGTCAGGGTACGTGTGAGCTCGCCTCGCTACAGAGCCGCCACAAGGTTCCGGCCAATGTCACACATGACTGTGCCTGGCTGTAGGTTCAGCTGTGTGCACATAGATCTGCCTGCTCTTTCAGAGCTGTGCACAACTCTTCAGCGATAAGCATATTAGCTTCAGCACAGCCTGTTGCCGCTTGGCCGAGGCAGTGCTGCAGTGCTTTCAGCTTCTGACTGATGTGCTCATTTCAGAGATGGAGGCTGAGGAGGAGGAGGTGCAGGAGCTGTAGACTGTGGGGGCAACCCTAATTGACCCAGGGTCCAGACTGAGTACTGATGGATGGCCACCGCCATCAGGTTGTGGAAAGCTTCCGTCTCCACAAGCCTAAAAGGCAACATTTCGAGCGCAAGCATTCGCGAAATTTGTGAATTTAGTAGTGTGGCCTGTGTGGTATTGGCTGCTTATTTGCGCTTGCGTTCCAAGGACTGGGGTAGGAATAACTGAATGCTGCGCTGGGACAAGGACATGGATTTGCTTGCTGATGGTGCTAGTTAGTTGAGAGTGTGCAACGACATGTGCAGGGCGGGAGGCATAAATGGATGATTTTGGAAAACTGTTATATGAGAGAGCTAGTGTGAATAGCTTGACCAACACACTGCAACAAAATAGAAATGGAAGAAATGTCTGATTTTGGAACAGTCTAGCTTGACCAACACACTGCAACGAAATGGAAGGCAGTAATGGCTGATTTTGGAACACTGTTATATGGGATATGTCTGACAGAGAACCACATTTTTAAATAGCAGGCCTTCAATTTACTAATATTATTCTTTACAGAGACCTAGTGTGAATAGCTTGACCGACACACTGTAATGAAATGGAAGGCAGAAATGGCTGATTTTGGAACACTCTTATAGGTGATATGTCTGACAGGAGGCCAATATTTTCCAGGTTCAGTTTAAATTTCTGGATTTTTATAGCTGAAGTATGGAACATATATGGCTGTATTCTGCAGTGCTAACAAGCAAATGGTGTACTCTGGATTGCTTTTTAAGCAAATAACCAGGATTAAGATTAAAAAAAATTGGCCCTGGCCCCTGATATATGGGGCTATGTCTACAAATATCTGTAAGAACAGAAGCAGCAGGAACGTGCAATGGACCCTCTTGCACTATATGCACTGCAGTCTGACACATACATTGCCTGCCTGCCTAACTCCTGCTATCACCTTCACCACTGAAAATATGCACCTGGATTAGTCATCAGAAAGACTGTTAGTTCAGATGGATATATAGACATATATTGTGGAATACTTATACTAACTCTAAACAAGCAAATCTCTCCCTGACTCAGCAGCAGCTCTACCTACTCTGCCTGATTCTGAGGTAGACTGTGACGAGCATAGCGGCGCCAGGTCTTATATAGACCTGATGACGCTGTGCGGCCAGCCAATCACTGTAATGCCCACAGCTAACATGGCTACGGCATTACAGTGCGTGGCAAGCAATTCCTGCATTTTCATTGGCTCTCTGAAGAGCACCACACATGCAGGGCAGGGACCAGAGTTCCCGCCCGGGCAACCCAGAAATACTTGCCGAGCTTGTCAAGCAGGGTGATGCTTGGGCGAGTACCGAGCAGTGACGAGCACTTTCGCTCATCACTAGAACTGAAGGTAACTGGATATTTGGACACTGTAAACAATGCTTGTGTTTGTTTTCACTTTCTCCCCCATAGCCCTCCACTTTCTGCTAACCCCCTTAATCCCTACACCTAGTATGGAGCTGGTCATCTCTCCCTCCATCCTCCCCATTCATCTCATCTTCTTCTTAGAACTATTCCTCAACATTCAATCCTCTGTCTCCAAACACAGACAGCCACCTCATGCTCGCTCCTACTCCCAACTTCTAACATTTTCTCTGCTCCTCCTCACTGCTAGTGATATCTCCCCAAATCCTGGCCCTCCTCACCTCATCCCCACAGTCAACTCCACCTCCTATCCACGATCTATCACAAACTCTCACAACCTTTCTAATTTCATACACATCCACCCAGTCCCCGCTTCCCCAGTCCCAATAACAGGAGTTCTATGGAGCGCTCATTCTGTCTGCAACAAACTTTCCTACATCCATGATCTTTTCATCACTAACAAACTTTCCTTCCTTAGCATCACCAAAACCTTGCTCACCCCCTCTGACACAGCCTCTCCAGCTGCACTTTCACACACACTCCGCCCTATTGGCAAGCATGGGGGAGGGGTAGGTTTTCTCCTGTCAGATAACTGCTCCTTCACCTAAATCCCACTGCCACCCTCCATTACTCTCCCCTCTTTTGAGGAGCACTGTGTGCGCATCTACTCCCCCTCCAACCTACAACTGGCCGTCATTTACCGCCCTCAGGACCAACCACCACTTTCTTAGACTATTTCATCATGTGGCTACTTCATTTTCTTTCCCCTGACATCCCCACTAACATCATGGGCGACTTCAACATCCACATTGACACTTCCCTCTCAGCTGCCTCTTAGCTTCTTTCCCTCACTTACTCCTTCAGCCTTACTCAATGGTCTTCCGCAGCCACTCACAAAGATGGCCACATACTGAACCTCATCTTCACCCGCCTCTGTTCCTTATCTAACCTCTCTAACTCACCTCTCACCCTTTCTGACCACAACCTACTTACATTCTCTACCCTCTCCTCTCAAGGGCCACAATCCCCACTTCACAAACTTGCATACCCTCGCAGAAATCTTAAACGCCTTGACCTGCACTCACTCTCTGAATCCCTTCTCCCTCTTACAAACACTAGTTCCTCACATGATGCAGATGTTGCTGCTGCTTTATACAACACCACAACAGCTGCAGCTCTCAATTCGGTTGCCCCCCTCATACATACTAACCCTCCGTCACATACAATAGGCCTGACAGGCACATCTCTTTTACTTTCATTTCTCCTTCCACACCAGATTGTGAGGAAATCCCCTCCCTCCAGGTACTCTCCTGTCTCTAGCAGCTCTGTGAAACCTCATACCACAGTTGGATTGCAGAGCTTCAGGAGGACAGATATAACTGCGCTTATCTCTCACTCTCATTGTATGTGAACACGTCACACTCAATAAGGTTGGTTTTTTATGTTTTTATTCATCACAATTGTTTATTTAGCTTGTTTTATGAATGTATAGCACAAAGTGTGAGGACATTTCATAGAAATAAGGCAGATTAAAAAAGAAAGTGTGCTGCTCAGGCATATACAGTAGTTCCCTAACACATATTCCTTCTCTTGCTTCAGATTATCTGCTGAAATGGAGAGGAAAATGTACAATTTATCAAAAAACCTTGATGTTGAGGAAGTAGCAAACATGCTGTTAGATGATGCAGACCCCACACCGAATGAGGATTTAGGAGAGGAAAGTGAGATTGATTCTCATGATGAGGTATGTGAAGTGGATTCTGAAACAGAGCAAGATGGTGACAGTGATGAGGATGAAGATGTAGAATCTTATTATATGGGAAAAGATAGAAAAAAACAATGGAACAAGAAGCCACTCCAGAAAAAACGTAGGGAACCTCAAAACATTATTACTCACCTTCCTGCAGTTATAGGAACTGCAAGTAATGCAAAAACTGCCGTTGAATGCTGGAATAGTTTATTCACAGATGACATTCTGGACTCTATTGTCACATATGCCAACCAATATATAGACATTATAAAGGACAAGTTCATCTGCAACAGAACCATCAAGGCCACAGATGAAATAGAACTGCGTGCTTTTTTTGGATTATTATACCTTGCAGGAGCTTATAGGGCAAATAGACAAAGTTTGGAGGAACTTTGGAGTAAAGATGTGGATGGAGTTGAAAAAATTTTTCCTTGTTATGTCCATAAACAGATTCAAGCTTCTAATTCATTGCCTTCGGTTTGACGACAGAACTACCCGAACAGAACGTAAAACACATGACCGACTTGCTCCAATTCGTGATATACTCCAAAAATTTGTTGAAAACTGTAAAAAAAGCTATTGCCCTGGGGAGAATCTCAGTATTGACGAAATGCTCCCTGGTTTTCGTGGTAAATGTGCCTTTCGTCAATATATTCCATCAAAGCCTAACAAATATGGAATAAAAATGTGTGCCCTTGTTGATGCCAGTAAGACCTACACTTACAACCTGGAAGTTTATGCAGGAAAACAACCAGAAGGTCCTTACTGTGTCAGAAACAAACCCAGTGATGTTGTAAAAAGACTGGCTGAGCCCTTATTTGGATCGGGTCGCAATATAACAGCTGACAATTGGTTTTCAAATTGTGATCTGATTGATTATCTGAAAATGCAGAAGCTTTCATATGTCGGAACTGTAAGAAAAAATAAAAAAAAATTGCCTACACAGTTTGTAAGTGTGAAAGGGAGACAACATTACAGCAGTATGTTTGCATTCCATAATGGAAAGGTTTTGGTTTCCTATGTACCACAAGCAAAAAAAATTGTACTTCTTCTATCAACACTTCATGATGATGATGCCATCGATCCTGGGACTGAGGCACAAAAAAAAACTGAGATAATTACGTTTTATAATGCAACCAAAGGGGGTGTTGATACAGCTGATCAGATGTGCTCAACTTTCAACGTCAGCAGAAACACCAAACGCTGGCCAATGGTCATATTTTTTGCTATGTTGAATTTTGGTGGTATAAATTCACAAGTCATTTACCTTGAAAACAAGCTTGAACCACTCCGTAGACGATTCTATCTGAAAAAATTGGCCCATGAACTAGTGCTTGGAGAGCTACGCAGGAGAAGTATGAAAGCAATCGGTATCCCCTCTCGCCTTCAAGTTCAGCTCAAAAGATTCCGCCCAGAAGATGATAGTGAAAATTCACCACCTGCACCACCTCCCAAAAGAAGGAGATGCACCACCTGCACCACGGAAAGCGGAATCAGAAGGCTTTCTAATTATGAATGTCACAAATGCCATAATGCAATCAGCCTGACACATGCAAAACTGATGTGTAATTCTTGCTCTTTGCTCTGCAAGTGTAATTTTTCTGGGGAAACTTCGGGATCTAATTCTGATTGAATATGTGTTTAATAGTGCTTAAGGTACCTTAAAATTAAGTTTGTTTCCATAAATTTTCTTTGTAGAGTTTTTTGACAGAGTCGAACTGGGGACTATTTGGCCGGAGTTTTGAAATGTTTGTATTTCAGAGTTATTAGTTTTATGTTAAGTAAATGGGGTTTTTTTTGCACCTGATTATGTGTAGTCTCTTTTATTACATCCCTATGAAGGTCACTGATCACTTTTAGAGCACTGAAATTGCAAACATTAGATATTATAGGTATTTTTCTAGCCTGCGTCTGACAGTCACATTGTATGTGAACTCGTTAGAACCGATATTGTATGTGACGGAGGACTAAAGCTTGCACAATCAATAGACAACCCTGGCACACCCGCCAAACCAAAGAACTACGGCCGGCCTCCAGGGTTGCCAAGTGTAGATGGAAAAGGTCTCACTCCAATGAGCACTTCATCGCATTCAAACAGTCCCTCACTACCTTCAAGTCCACACTCATTGCAGCAAAACAAACATACCTCTCATCTCTCATATCCTCCCTGTCTCACAACCCTGAACAGCTATTCAACACCTTCAGTTCTCTCCTCCATCCCCCAGTGCCTACTCCCTCTCCTCTCATATCAGCTGAAGACTTTGCTTCATTCTTCAAGCAGAAGATTGACACCATCAGACGACGCTTCTGTCTAAAGTCCCCCCAGCCCCTCCTCACACCGACTCAATCCTCCTCCTCTAAAACCAGCTTCTCCACCATTACGGAAGATCAACTTTCCTCTTTACTTTTTAAATCACACCTCACCACCTTTGAACTTGACCCAATCCCGTGGCAGTTCATCCCCAACCTTACCACTATCCTCATCCCAATCCTAACCCACCTTTTCAACCTGTCCCTAGCAACTAACCGCCAAATCCAAGTGACACTATTCTGTTTCCTCCTCCTGGACCTGTTATCTGCCTTTGACACAGTGGACCATTCCCTCTTACTACAGACTCTCTCATCTCTTGGCATCATGGACTTAGCCCTATCTTGGATCTCTTCATACCTAACAGACAGGACATTCAGTGTCTCCCACTCACATACCACCTTCTCATCTCGCCCCCTATCTGTCGGTGTCCCCCAAGGTTCAGTTCTAGGACACCTGCTCTTCTCCATCTACACCTTCGGCCTAGGAAAGCTCATAGAGTCTCACGGCTTTCAGTATAACCTCTATGCTGATGACACACACCTCTCTGGACCCGATATCTCCTCTCTACTAACCAAAATCCCACAATGTCTGTGCGCTATTTCATCCTTCTTCTCTGCTAGATTTCTAAAACTTAACATGGATAAAACAGAATTCATCATCTTTCCACCATCTCATTCAACCCCCACAACTGCCCTATCTATCAATGTCAATGGCTGTTCACTCTACCCAGTCTCGCAAGCTCGCTGACTTGGGGTAACCCTGGACTCTGATCTCTCCTTCAAACCACATATCCAAACCCTTCCACTTCCTGCTGACTCCAACTCAAAAATATCTCCCGGGTCCGCACATTCCTCAACCACGACTCTGCAAAAATACTAGTGCACGCCCTCATTATCTCCCGCCTTGACTACTGCAAGCTCCAGCTCTGAGGCCTTCCTTCCAACACTCTCACACCCCTCCAATCTATCCTAAACTATGCTGCCCGACTAATCCACCTGTCATCCAGCTATTCCCCCTGCCTCTCCTTCTTGTGAATCCTTTCATTGGCTCCCCATTGCCAAAAGACTCCAGTTCAAAACCCTTACCATGGCATATAAAGCCATCCACAACCTGTCTCCTCCATATATCTATGACCTAGTCTCCCGATACATACCTGCACGCAACCTCCGATCTTCACAAGATCGCCTTCTCTACTCCCCTTTTATCTCCTCCTCCCACAATCGCATACAAGATTTCTCCCGTGCATCCTCCCTACTCTGGAACTCTCTACCCCAACATATCATATTCTCGCCTACTGTGGAAACCTTTAAAAGGAACCTGAAGACCCACCTCTTCCGACAAGTGTACAACCTGCAGTAACCACTACTCTACCATACCGCTGCACGACCAGCTCTACCCTCACCTACTGTATCCTCACCCATCCCTTGTAGACTGTGAGCCCTCGCGGGCAGGTTCCTTGCTCATCCTGTACCAGTCGCCGTCACATTTTGTTCAAGATTATTGTAATTGTATACCCCCTTTCACATGTAAAGCGCCATGGAATAAATGGTGCTTTAATAATAATAAATAATAATAATAATAAATGCCGCTGTCAAATTCAGACCACAGCATTAAAAGCACACTGGCATGGGGGTACATCATTCTATGGGTTGCTATGACAGCTGGTGGTCTGTTGAAGTCCTCAATGCCTGTCATCATGGGGCTCCTTTGAAACACAGCCTGTAGCTGTAGCTGAATTTCAAAGGAGACTGATTTTTACTACAGTTGAAACCAGACGTTTACATACACTATATAAAAAGACACATATGCATGTTTTTCTCAATATCTGACATGAAATTAGGATAAACCTTTCCCATTTTAGGTCAATTAGGATTACCATAATGTTTAATATTTGCTAAATGCCAGGATAATGAGAGAGAGTGAATGTTTTAAGGCATTTTTATTACTTACTGCAAAGTCAAAAGTTTACATACACTAAGATTACTATGCCTTTAAACAGTTTTGGACTGCCAATATGATGGTGTCATGTGTTTGGAAGCTTATGATATTTTTTAGTTTTTCTGGCAACATCTGAGTTAATTAGAGACACTGTGGATGTATTTTAATGCACACCTGAGACACACTGCTTCTTTGTGTAGCATCATGGGAAAGTCTAAAGAAATCAGCCAACATATCAGGAAAAGAATTGTGGATTTGCACAAGTCTGGCTTATCCTTGGGTACAATTTCAAGATACCTGAAGGTGCCTGGTTCATCTTTACAAAAAATTATTTGCAAGTACAAACAAGATGAGAATGTCCAGCCATCATACTGCTCAGGAAGGAGACGGGTTCTGTGTCCTAGAGATGAACGTGCTTTGGTCCGACATGTGCATATCAACCCAAAAGACAAAGGCAAAAGACCTTGTGAAGATGATAGCGGAAGTGTCAATATTCACAGTGAAATGAGAACTGTATCAACATGGGCTGAAAGGCCACTCTGCTAGGAAGAAGCCATTACTCCAAAAGAAAGATAAAAAAGACAGATTAATGTTTGCAAATGCACATAGGAACAAAGATCTTAATTTTTGGAGACATATCCTGTGGTCTGATGAAACTAAAATTTAACTTTTTGGGCATAATGACCATCATTATTACATTTGGAGGAAAAAGGGAAAAGCTTGAAAGCCTAAGAATACCATCCCAACTGTGAAACATGGGGGTGGCTGCATCATGTTGTGGGGTTGTTTTGCTACAGGAGAGTCTGGTGCACTTCACAAAATAGATGGCATTATGAGAAAAGAAGATTATGTGGCAATACTGAAGCAACATCTCAAGACATCAGCTAGGAAGTTAAAGCTTGGGCAGAAATGGGTCTTCCAAATGGACAATGGCCCGAAGCATACTGCCAAAATAGTAACAAAGTGGCTTAAGGATAACAAAGTCAATGTTTTGAAATGGCCATCACAAAGACCTGATCTCAATCCTATTGAAAATTTATGGGCTAAGCTGAAAAGGCAGATGTGAGCAAGGCGGCCTACAAACCTGGATCAGTTACACCACTTTTGTCAGGAGGAATGGTCCCAAATTCTGATCAACTATTGTAAGAAGCTTATGGAAGGATATCCCAAATGTTTGACCCAAGTCATTCAGTTTAAGGGCAATGGTACCAAATATTAATGAAATGTATGCAAACTTTTGACTTTGCAGTAAGTAATAAAAATGCCTTAAAACATTTTCTATCTCTCATTATTCTGGTATTTGGCAAATATTAAAAATAATGGTAATCCTAATTGATGTAAAATGGGAAAGGTTTATTCTGATTTCATGTCAGATATTGAGAAAAACATGCATATGTGTCTTTTTATACAGTGTATGTAAACTTCTGGTTTCAACTGTATATGCTGCATACTGTGGTATTTCTGTGTATAGTTTCAGCAATCAGATTATCGCAGGTTCAAGTTCCCTAAGTGGACTAATCGGTACGATGTAAAGTAAAGCATTTATTTAAAAAAATATGCTAAAAATAAAAAGCATAAGTTTGAACAACACCATTTTAAATTCAACTGTGTTTATGTTTAAGAGCTTGATGGGAGTTGGATACAGTCCTACGAGACCTCAAAGTGTTACACACATCATTTCTGGTGAATTGGAGAATTTTTATTATGGTGTTTCGCAGTGAATCGTTTCCCTGCAAATCAAAGAGATTTTAAAAATGTATCCAAAGAGGGAAATTTGAATTTCAAAAGATTTGATCATCTATATTTCATATGTTTTGATACATTGTAGTTTTTTATGTCTATCACTTTGTCACTTAAAGGGATTGTGTCATCATTTGCTTTGAGGAGCGTTTTGCTCCCCAGCCTACCAGCTTCCTCCTTGCTTGGGGACAGTGGGCTCCTGATTGATTGAAAGTTCAGACCAGCAGCATCATTGCACTTCTGGATTGCACTCTCCAATAATGCCTGCAGAGGCAGCTTTTCAACTTCAGCATTAGAGGAGTGCAGGGGATCTACAGCTGTCCTGAACGGTAACTAAGAGTGTGCTTCAGCAATTGAACCAGCTTCAGAGAACTCCTTACACGCTCAATAGATGGAGCTTGTGAAAGTGGTGCTCCTTTTCTAGGAGACCAGACACCTGTTAATAGACTACAGAAGTGACCAGTAAAGTAGGCAAAGAGCAGTAAACAATAAAAATAAAAATTCTTCTGTTCTTGAGAAACAACATAATGAGCAATTTGGAGTTTTATTCATTTTATATGCTGTTTTAAGTAAGCTATTTCAATTTAATGAGCTATTATCTGAACCTATATATTCTAGCATCTTTGAATCTACAGTAATACCTTGACTTAAGAGTTTAATTCATTCTGTGACCGAGCTCTTAACTCAATTTGCTTGTATATCAAATTAAATTTCCCCATTAAAATGAATTTAAATGCTATGAATCGATTCCAGCTCCCTAAAAACCACACCATTTTTTTTGTTAGGTGTTTTTAAATAAGAAAAAATAAATTTCTTAATAACAAATACTGTAATGTACAGTATGAAAAACTATTAAATGTAGAATAAACTATTGTACTGCACATTTTTTAATTTTTTTTTAAATACATTTAGAAAGTAAGCAAAGGGCCACTTATAAAAATAGCAAATATTTAACTCTAAAGCCAACATTCCAAAGAGTCAGAGTGTGCACATAATAGGACAGTATACTGTACCTTGCTGCACATGTGAAATAGCGTACTGCCACAGAAAAAATAGCAGAAGCATAAATTAAAAAATAACCATAAAACAATCAATCGACAAAGCGACAGCTTGTATCTCTGAAAATTCATAAATAGATGCAAAAATATTTAGATATTTTTCTATCTACTGGCTAACACGGAACAAAGATATATATTTTCCCTGCATCTAAATAGATGCACTGTTTGTCAAGGTATTACTGTACTGTAAAACATCTAATAGATACAAACCTGTATTTAGCACAATAAAATGATGTAAAAGAAACTAATCTATGCTGTGCCATGAGTGTGAGGCATCAAGCATTTGCTGGATGCGAAATGGGTTCAGAACCATCAGTGGATTCGGTAGCCTCCCATTCTGTTCCAGCTGGGGATTATGCTGCTTAGCATCATCATCAGTCCCAACACCTAGCTGTTGCACAAGATGTACAAGTTGTCTCTTGAGTCTTTGTTCCTAGCAACATGAAGCGCAGGTTGCAGAGGGAAACAGGGCTGCTACAGCCTAAGTCAAGGATTCACCGCACTGAGCATGCCCGTGACATGGCGGACCGTGATTGATGGTTTGGGAGTCAGCTGTTAATGCCCCGTCTCATGCTGCACATAACACATCTGCATCTCTGGCTGCTATGGGCATAAAAGGGGACAAACTTATGATGTGGCACCCATACTCCCCTGACCTCAACCCCATTGACAACCTCTGGAGCATCATCAAAAGGAGTATCTATGATGGCGGGAGGCAGTTCACATCTAAGCAACAGCTCTGGGAGGGTATTCTGTCCTCATGCAAAACAATTAAAGCAGAAACCATCCAAAACCTGACAAATTCAATGGACGAGAGAGTTCAGAAGCTCCTTTCAAACAAGGGGTCCTATGTGCAAATGTAACATCACCTAGAATAACGTTTTGAGTTGAAAACTGTTTGATTTCAGTTTGTAATAACCTGCTAATGCTTATAATTTCAAAAATGACTATTTTTTTGTTCTTTATTAAAATGAAAAGGTTGAAAATTCTGCTGTGCATAATAATTTGGAACATGCATTTTTAGTGCAGTTTGAGTTTTTTATTTTTTTTAAAATATACTGTTATCATAGGCAGTTTGTACAAAAACCTTTCAATTGTACTCTAATAGTTATTTGACTGGAAAATTACAATGACTGCAATTCATATAGGTAATTTGGGAAAATCTGAGAAAATATTATTTGCATAATAATTTGGAACACAGTGTAGTTGTACCAACTTAAGTAAAACTTTTATCTGGCAAGGTCTTAATTTTTTTGTGATAAAGACATAGCAGAGTTAAACTGAAGGCAATCAAGGGCTCCTTAGTTACATAAGAAAACTGCATACAATAAGGCAGATACTGCACTTGAGCTTACAGTGTAAAAATAAAGTTCAATGTAAAAAAGGAGTCCAGATTCCAGATCCAATTGCAGATAAAATTGTGATTTTAATGTTAATCCATTAAAAAGATATGCACATTGCAAAAATAAAATACTTTAACAAAATAATGATTTTAACTGCAATTGGATTTGGAAGCTGTACCTCTTTTTTTCTTGAACTTGCAGCTACAAACACAGGGCAGTGGCATGGCCTCATGCTTCCTTACTAGTGATGAGCGAGCATGCTCGCTACTGCTTGGTACTCGCCAGAGCATCTCACTGCTCGAGATGCTCAGAGCTCATCGAGTATTTCCGGGGTTGCTCGGCAGGAGCTCGGGTCCCCTCCCTGCATGTTTGGCGCTCTTTAGAGAGCCAATGAACATGCAGGGATTGTCTGCCACACACTGTAATGCCGCAGCCATGTTGGTTGTGGCATTACAGTGATTGGCTGGCCGCATAGCGTCATCAGGTCTACATCAGACCTGGCGTCACCATGCTCGTCACAGTCTACTCCGGAATCAGGCAGTGTAGGGAGAGGTTTTGCTGAGCTAGGGAGAGATTTGCTTGTTTCTTAGCTAGTGTAGGTATACCACAATATATTATAGACATATCCATCTCAACTAACAGTTCTTCTGAGGACTAATCCAGCTGCATAGATATCAGTGCTAGGCAGGTGTAACGGGTCCGGGAGGCGGAACCTCTGAGCTACTATACAAGGGAGCGGCCCTTGTAAGGGAGCGGGTGGCAGTCTCTGGGTGAACGGACAGGGAGTTACGGCAAGTGATCAGGGCAGTCTCTGGGTAAGGGGTAGGTACGACCTGTGATGGCAGAGCCTCCGGGTAGGCTAGCAGGCAGATGGTAGATGTGTGCTCCCAGGTGAGCAAGCGAGAGTCTCTGGAATAGCAGGTGGTCACGGCACGTGACGGCGGAACCTCCGGGCTGGCAGGCAGGTAGGTAACGGAGAAGCGCTCCCAGGTGAGCGGGCAAGAGTCTCTGGAATAGCTGGTGGTCACCGCACGTGACAACGGGACCTCCGGGCTGGCAAGCAGGCAGGTAACGGAGATGCGCTCCCAGGTGAGCGGGCAAGAGTCTCTGAGATAGCTGGTGGTCACAGCACGTGACAACGGAGCCTCCGGGCTGGCAAGCAGGCAGATAACGGAGAAGCGCTCCCAGGTGAGCGGGCAAGCTGGTCCATAGACAGACTGACCGGAGTAGTAAGGCAGACCGTCGGACCTCAGGCAAGCAGGCAGGTAGCTGATATGCGCTCCCAGGTGAGCGGGCAGGCTGGTCCTTTAGACAGACTGACAGGAGTAGTAAGGCAGACCGTCGGACCTCAGACTGGCAGACAGGTAACAAGTATTCAGGCAGGAATCAGGCAGGTAACTGGCAGGTAACTGGCAGGAAACTGGCAGGTAACTGGCAATGGGACCTGAGGGCTGAAGCACAGGTGAGACACAGGTGCAAACAACATTGCTCGGGCACCTCCATTTTGGAGGAGGTGCCTTATATATGATGAAGTCCTCCGGCCATTGGCCGGGGACTCTTTAGGGCGGCGCGCGCGGCCCCTTTAAGAGGAGGGGAGCGCGCGCACGCGCGCGCCCTAAGCACAGGGGCCGGGAAGGAGCGCGCGCTGAGAGCAGAGCAGGAGGAGGACGCCGGGACGGAGCGCGCGCTGACAGCAGAGCGGGGGGAGGATGCCGGGCACGGAGCAGAGCGGTGAGGGGAGCAGCGTCCCTGCCTAGCAGAGGGCAGGGACGCCGGCACTACAGCAGGCAGGCAGTGAATGTGGCAGACTGCAGTGCATATAGCAAGAGGGTCCATTCCAGTGCTGCCTGCTACAGCTCCAGACAGGAAGAGGAGGAGGCGGAGCCTGCAGTGTGCTGCTAGGACTGTGTGCTGTGTGTGGAGAGAGCTCCTGGGAAGGGAGGTAATTTTTCACCTGGGACTTTTTGTCTGCCCCCTTCCCAGGGAAGAAGGCTCGTGGTGGGACTGGCCCTCCGGGGCTGGGACCCCAGCTCCCACCTCCCGGTCTAAGCCGGCGGGGGGTGGGCGGAACACCAAGCCGGCTAAGGCTGCAAGATCTGGCCAAGGCAGCAAGGGTTCCGGTATGAGGACCCGGAGGACCCCCGAGGCTACGACCGCGGCAGCTCCTCCCTCCAGAGGTAGGTCGAGTACGAGCAGAGGTGCTGCAGCAGTGCCCCTTGATTGGGGTACCAAGGTGGCGAGGGAGGCAACCGTCACCATTGCCTCCCGTATCCATGCACACCTTTGCAAGTATGAGGACGCCTCAAAGAAGCTAAGTTCCCTCTGGGGGGAGTAGAGGGTAGCTCAGGAGAGGTCTGAGAGGGCTTCTGGCAGCAAGAAGCCTGAGCTATCCGCCGCGGTCCAGAAGATCAAACGGGCCATTCAAGAGCTGGAGGACCGCAGAAGCACCATCTTGGCGGCCAGTGGACCCTTTAAGGAAAAGCTGGAGAACGATGAACGGTTCAGAGCCATGACTGGTGGGGCTCTGGAGGGGTCGCAGGGCCCCGGCCAGGCGGTGGGGGAGGAAGAGGTATGTGTGGAGGAGGCTGCGCGCTACCCACAGCCTGGAGGCCTAGTAAGTGATCTCCAGGCATCGTATAGCGGGATAGCCCCTGAGCAGATGGCTCTCCCGTCTGATTCTGGCCACTCAGAGGGCAGCAGGAGCAAGGCGGAGGATGAGGAGGATCGGAATAGTAGCAATGAGGGGGGCTGCCTTATCATGCAGCAGATCCAGCAGATCGAGTCCCCGTTTCGTTCTGGTCAGCTTGCGTTCGGGGATGAGATCTGCGAGGATGAGGCACCTGGGAGGGGGACGAAGAGAAAAGCAAAAAAAAAGAGAAAAACATCAGTTGCACACAAGTTTGTGTATGTCCCCCTCTCTGGGGCCCCCCTGTCCCGTTGTGCGGCACCCGCCACCCACCCCGGCTTGGACTTTGTTGTGGGTCCGCAGCGAGGGAGCGGGGAGAATATAGGCCATGGCACGCAGAGCGCTGCCTCTGTTTGTGGTAATGGAGGCAGTGGATCAGAGGTGTCTGATGTGGAGCATGGCGCGGAGGGCGGCCCAACGGTGGGTGTCGTCTGTGGTGGTGCTCGGGCTGGATCCCCTGTAAGAGGGGGGTCTGGCCTGGCACCTGGTGCACCTGCTGGCGTGCAGGGGGCGGCATGTACATCTGCCACTGCCTCCTGCGCTGCTGGCGGCACACCGACAGCCGGGGTCGCAACTCCAGCTTCGTGTGCTGGGGTGTCTGGGTCCCTCACAAATGGATCCGCTAAATCTGGATCACTTTTAGGGATGCAGGCACCTGGTAAGGTAAAGGGCGCGGGGCCTGTGGCTCCGGCAGAGCCGGCTCATAAGGGAAAGGTGGGGCCTGCTCCCCTGGCGGGATCCGCAGCGAGGTCGGGGCCCCCTGCGCAGGGGCCCAGTAATGGGTCAGCGCCGGGGGCTCCACCACCGGTGGGTGCCGAGGGGGAGTGGCTTAGCCTGGGGCCGGCCACCGGAGCTGGGGTGGCCAGGCTATTTGTGGCCAAGGGTGTGATGATAGGGGGTGCTGTGCCCCTGAGAGCTGGTGCCGCTGGTCCAGGGGCACCTGTTAGAAGACTCGGTTCCGGGTCTGTATTGGGGGTCCCAGCATGGCTGGCTTTGGGGGGCGTGGCCTCCCTGCTATCCACGGCACTGGTGGGAGCGGCCTCTGAGGCCACCACCGTGCTGTGGGGGGCATGGCCTCCCTGTCATCCACGGCACCGGTGGGAGTGGCCTCTGGGCCCCCACCGTGCTGCCTGGTGCAGGGGCGTGGCCTAACAGCCGAAACCCGCACAAGTGGGCATGGCTCCATCTGAAAAGGGGCGGGGCTTAGCGCTGGCAGCTGCTGGGAGCACTAGTGCCATGGCTGCGGCAGACTATAGAGGTGGTGCTGTCGGGGTCCTGTGTGCCCGTGGGCTTGTCTGGGGCAGGGGCACCGGCAAAAATGGCAGCAGCACCTGGCTCCCAAAACCCCCCGGCAGGGAAGGTGCTACCAGAAGGTGGCGGCAATAATAATGCAGCAAGTAATGCCGGAGATAACACTGCAGGTAAAAAGTGTGCAGAAAAAGAAAAACTGTGACCTCAGTGTGCACGTGAGTAGGAGTGGGGTGACTGTGGGTATGGATGTGTCTGTGGTTAAGGATACGAGTGTTGGTGTGTCTGTGGCAGGGGGTAAGAAGGGTATGTCTGTTGGTAGTGGGGGGAGTGGGGACAGGGCTGGTCCATCTGCCCCCCCGGCTCTGGTCTCTGGAGTTTTGCGGGAGTAGTAGCCGGGGCCTCGGCGTCTTCTCGGGGGGCTTCCTCACCTCTGGACCTCATGGATGGTGACTTGCGGTGCCGTTTCCTGGAGGCCCTCAAGAAGGGAGAATGGACGATCGAGGTAGAGGGAAGAGAGGTGGACCCGGCTGGATAGACATGGCCTGGCCGCCTTCCAAGATAAAAGGGAGGGGGAGACAGTATGGTCCCTTCCGACAGCCGGGCAGGGGGTGGCCAGGAGGAATGTAGTCCGTCTTCGGTGGAGGGGCAGTGAAGCGTGCCCGCCAAGAGCGAGGGTCGTGGAGCTCCTCCTGAAGATGAACTTCAGAGTGACTGACATCTTTGCCCTGATCCATCCTTTTGGTACCCCCATCTTCGACATCAGTTTTGTTCGGCCGGAGGTCCTATAGCTTTTCTGGTCGAATTTTGAACTGGTGAAGGGGGAGCCCGGCTGGCGAGACTTTGCCGTGCAGGCGGTGTCTCATCAAAACGGAGTAAAGAGAGTGACCGTTCTAACCAATAATGAGTCACTCTCTGGTATTGACATCGTGACGTGGCTTTCTCGCTATGGGGAGGTCATGGACGTCCCAAAGAAGAACAGGGACGAGGTTGGCATTTGGTCAGGGGGCTGGACCTTCATGATGAGGTTGAAGGTCTCAGGCGGTACTGTCACCCACATCCCCTCAGCATTTCTGGGGAGGGACAGGATCCTGATCTTCTACTAGGGGCAACCGAAGGTCTGCCACAGGTGCGGTGATCCCTGCCACTTCAGCGCGGGCTGCAAGGTGCAGAAATGTGCCTTGTATGGCGAGGTAGGTCATCTTGCCGCGGCCTATGGTGACATTACGTGTCACCTGTGTGGTGACCTAGGTCACTCGTATAGCCACTGCCCCCGCTCCTTTTCTAACACCATCTCTGGTCAGGCAGGGTAGAGCCGTGGGGGGGGTCCCTGGTGGTGCATCTTCTGCTGAATCTGGAGGTGGGGGCGGGAGAGGGGCTGAGGGGCCAGTAAGGGAAGGGGAAGCCAGTACATCTGCCCACCAGTGGCATCAGGTGAGGCGCCGTGGGGGTAGGGGGCAAGATAAGCCTCCGGCGACTGGGGTGATGTCTGTCCCCTCCCCAGAAGCGGCAGCCGGAGCCCCTGAGGCCCTGGGGAAGGAGGCGGTGAGCGAGGCGATCAGGAGGATGGAGAGGGAGGAGGTGGCTGCTTCTGATGACTCCTCCCAGTATGAAAGTCTGGTTGAGGAGGTGGTGGAACAGCCTAAAAAATCAGGTGACAGTAAGAGTCGGAGGAGGAGGAGGAGCCAAAAAATGGCGAAAACATCTAAGGCTTCCCCATGACCACTAAGGTGCCTAAGAAAGGGCTCACTGGCTCCCCTCTGATCCCCCTCTCCAACCGGTTCCATGCCCTCGATGACTCTGCAGTGTCGGAGGTCGGGGGTGAGGGACCGTCTGTAACATTTGGGGTGCCTTCAGGGAGCGGTGGGGTCCGTCCTCCGGGGGGCTCACTTTCTTCTGGGTGGGGTACTGCCCCGGGGTCCAGGGGTGAGGAACCCAGTACTGGGAAGGAGGTGTTGGGTGCTATGGACACCTCTGTGTCACTGAAGAGGAGGGGAGAGTCTGGCTCCTCCTCTGAAGGTGAGAAAAAAAAATTGGGGGGTGCGGTCAAAAAGGAGGCGGTCTAACTCAATCACCCATGATGGCGCAACCTACCCCGTTGACTCTGGCGTTGATTAATGTTGCCAGTATAAAGGAAGATGCGGCCAGATTTATGGCCTTTGATTTTTTCAACCGAGTTGAGGCTGATATTTTATTTTTGCAGGAGACCAGACTAACGGACATGGGGGCCATTTACAAAGCAAGGAGGGAGTGGGGGTGCGGGCCCTCATACTGGTCTCTTGCGGCCAAGCCGTATAGCGGGGTAGCGGTCCTTTTTAAGGCCGCTTCAGTGGAATGCAGACGGGTGTTCGAGGTAGAAATGGGGAGGTGCTTGGTCCTTGACATCTTCATGAGGGGACAGGAGCTCCGGCTCATTAATATCTTTGGTCCACAGTCAAAGTGGGACCGTAAATGTTTCTTCCTGAAGATCAAGCCCTATCTTTTTACGAGCCAGCAGGTGGTCTTCGGTGGGGACTTTATTACTATAACTAGATCCCGTGATAGGGGAGGCCCCGGAGACCGAAGGCTGGCTTTTGATAGTAATACCCTTAATAGCATAGCAAGTGAAGCTCGCCTGGTGGATGTCCACATCTGGCACACCCCAGGTCACGGGGGTTTCACCTTTTATAGGGGTATTTGTAGGTCTAGGATAGATAGGTTATATTTAAAGGAGGAAGCCGTCTCTTCTGCAGTGTCCACTGTTGAGGTGGAATTCTCAGATCACTGTTTCATTTTCTTTTCCTTGAATGTTCCAGAGACTCCCCGGATAGGGAGAGGCCTATGGAAGCTGAATTCGTCCCTGTTGGAAGAAGCGGATGTAAGACAATCCTTTGAGGAATTTCTTCAGAGCCAGGTACCTCTCTTAGGTCTCTGTAGCAGTTAGTCTGAGTGGTGGGAGATCTTCAAAAGAAGGGTTGCGGGGTTCTTCCGTCAGCTCTCGAGCCTCAGGGGCCTGAACAGGTACCGCCTGTATCGGTTGCTGGGGAGGTAACTCGAGCAGCTCGTCTCGACTGGAGGGGACCGTGAGGAAATCTCTAGGGTGAAGGCCTTGCTCAAGGGGTGCCAGTATGATAGGCACACATCCTTAGTTTTTGAGAGGGATTTCGGGAGGTACCGCTCACCCGACCCCTACAGGAACTGCAGGATGTCAGTGAGTTGTAACAGGACAGATCCAAATCAGGGATCCTGGTGGTGGTCAGATCCTTCTACTCGCACCTCTTGGGAAGGAGGGATCCAGATCGGGATGAGATGTCGGCTTTCCTGGCTGAAACCATCCCTGAGCCAGCGGATGACCCCTCTCTTCATGTTTTGGCAGAAGCAATCAGGGAAGAGGAAGTGAGAGGGGCCATTGATGGGCTCCGGCCCAAAAAATCGCCCGGTCCGAATGGCTTAACATTTTTTTACAGGTCTTTTAGGGACTTTTTGGTCCCCCTCATGACTGAGGTTTTTAATGAATGTCTCTCCTCGGACATTCTGCCCGGTTCAATGAGGAAGTCTGCCCTGATTATTCTGTTGAAGGGTAAAGACTCATCCCGTATTGAGAATTGGCGTCCCATAGCGCTTCTCAATATGGACCGAAAGGTGCTGGCAAAGGTGCTTTTTAATTGGTTGGTGAAGTTTGCGCCCCGGCTCCTTTCAGGGGCCCAGCACTGCTCTGTTCCAGGCTGCAGTACTTTTTGTCCTGTGCTCGGTGTCTGGGAGGTAGTGGAGCAGAGCAGGGCAGGTCACTGGAAGGGGTACTTGCTGTCCTTAGATCAGGCGAAGGCCTTTGACCGGGTTAACCATGAGTACCTCTGGTCCGTCCTTCTGAGGTACGGTCTGCCCGGGAGGTTTGTTGATTGGTTGAGAGTGTTATACAATGAGGCAGAGACTTTTTCGCTCGTGAACGGTTAGGTCGGACACAATTTTGAGGTGAAGTCTGGTGTCTGCCAGGGCTGTCCTCTGAGCCCACAGTTATACGTGTTCGCGATCGACCCCTTTTTAAGGAGAGTGGAGCACGGACCGTTGGTGGGAGTCGGGATGGACCGGGCAGAGCCAGAGGCCACCTTGAGGGTAGTGGCATACGGCGTTGATGTTTCCCTCTTTGTATCCTCAAGAGAGGAGGCAGACTGGGTCATGTATGAGGTTGAGCGCTACTCGGTGGCATCTGGGTCCATGATCAACCGGCACAAGTGTGAGAGTCTCTTGCTAGGAGGGGGAGATCCAAGTTTTGATCTCCCGGACACCCTTCCAGGGCCTCAGGCCACAGCAAAAATTTTAGGCATCAGTTTCGGACCGGGGGACTATCCCCAGCAAAACTGGGAGGGCAGACGTAAGATCGCCGCCCAGAAGGTGGATCAGTGGAAGGGTTGGTCCTTGACCCTGAGGGAAAGGGTTAACCTGGCCAAGGGGTATTTGCTCCCTTTATTAATATATCTGGGCAGCATCTGCATCTTGCCAGAGCCTCTTTGGACTCGAGTCTACAGCCTGTTCTTCCAACTATTATGGGGGAATAGGCTGAACCTAATCAAGAGGGAGGTCACGTACCGCACGAGGAGACTAGGAGGGTTGGGTATGGTCAACCCAGTGGTGTTTCTAGTAAACACCGTTCTTAAGGCAAATATCACCAACCTCTGGTTAGAGAGGGCTCCTCCATGGGTATTCTCCTGTAGGGGGTGGCTTTGGCCTTTCTTCCAGGAATGGGAGACAGGAGGGCGGGTGAAGGACCTTCGAACGCCTCATGGGCATCTTCCGGCTTATGCTACCCTGGTTGTGAAGATGATCCGCCGGTGGGGTCTGGGAGTGTGGGAGATCAGGACCTTGTCAAGGAGGTTACTTGACAATAGGGTTCTGTTGACCACTTCCAGAAGCCCCTGGCGCTCAAGGATTGCCCAAGCCGGGATCAGGAGGTGGGGCTCGGGTTATTAAACTCTAAGCGGATCCCCTTGAAGTTTTGGGACTTGACTTGGTGCTGCTTCCATGGGAGACTGTATGTGAGGGACAGCCTGAAGTACAGGAACTCTGATGACAGGGACTGTCCCCGCGAGGAGTGTGGCGGCATGCTTGAAAGAATAGAGCACTTCCTGCTTCGGTGTCCCTTTAATACAGAGGTCTACAGTAGGGTGGGGGCTTACATTGGCTTGCCTAGGCTGGCAGGCCTTTCCTATGCAGAGTGGGCCTATGGAGCTTTCAGGTCCCTTGGTGGCCGAGATCGGGGCACTGTTTTCTTAGTTAGTTTAGTGACTAGGTACTACACGTGAAGCGCACAGTGTTTAGTATCCACCCAGCAGAAAGTCCTCCCCCGGGAAGAGGTGATTAGGAACATCCTGGGTGACCTGGCAAAAGTGCGCTCGCTAGAGTATGAGAGGCTGGGTGCAGGGAAGGCCTTTCTTCTATGGAGGGGGTTCTCATTTAATGTGACCTAGGGAGAGTTAGGTTCTGTGTGCTTGTGATAGGGTGAGTTTAGTCATTTTATCTTTATTTGTAGGGTCAGATAGATGTTTAGGGACAGGGAGGGACAGTTAGGGACAGTCTTTAGGGACAGGTAATTAGTATTAGGTTGGTAGTGAGGGTCAGTGAGGGACAGGTAGGGACAGGTAGGGAAAGATTGGTAGGGTGGTAGGGACAGTTTTTTTTTTCTTTTTCTTTATTAGAGAGGGATAGCGTGCGGTGTGGTAGATTAGTGTGAGAGCCTCTGTAGTCTCCAGTTCCCGGTGGTGGGCTGTTACCCTCACATTGTTGTTTTTTGCTTTACTGTAACAGAATCTGACTATAGGGCTTGCAAGCACTGAATTTGGGTCTGATCTTTTAGTTCAAGGTTAGTTGTCTTATGGTTAAGTTGTTATGATGTCATGAAGGTATATGGTAAGTCGTTGTTATATTGTTATTGTTATGTTGTGTAGTGTTATACTGTTATGTTGTGTATTGTATATAAATTATGTATGTGTATTGTGCGTGTGGGGGGGGGTAGTTTAGGTTGGGTGGGGGATTTCAGGGGGGAGGGGGAGGGTTTTATTTTTGGTAAAATGGACATCCTGCGGGATGCGGAAAGGAAAGGACCTTTCTTGTGTGAATTAAAGGACCTTGGTGTGTTAAGGCCACAGACTTTCGTGGAACCTTGGGTGTTAATAAAATGGTTGTGGGGGAAAAAAATAAATAAAATAAAAAAATGTGTTTTGTGTATTATAGAGTGGGTTAAGTTTTGGCCAGGTGGCCTATCTTTTGATTTAGGGCGATGGGCCAGTTTCTTAGTTTTCCTTTTTAGGGGGTTTGGTGTAAATGTGCAGGTATGAATGGGATGAGTGTTGGGGGTCTAGTGTACTTCAGGGCAGGAAAAGGGTATGTTAGGGTTTTCCCTTGCTGGGGGGTCTCCTACAGGACATTTCTGTGTCATGCGTTAATTTGTAGGACATTTCTGTGTCTTGCATTAATTTGTTGGGCTCTGCATAATTTCTCGATTTTGGGCTATGTTTTGCTTTGGTTTTTGTTTCTTATTGTATAATGTTTGTATTTGTGTTGTGTATCTGTGTTTTTGTACTTTTTATAATAAAAAAGAGTTCCAGTTCTGTCTGCTGCTGGGGCTTTTACAGATATTTCTAGAAATAGCCCCAGGTATCAATGGCCAGGAATAATTTTTTTTTGGATCTTAATCCTGATTATTTGCTTAAAAAGCAATCTAGAGAACACCATTTTTCTACGTCATTTGCTTGTTGGCACTGCAGAATACAGCCAGATTTCCATATTACAGTGCTAAAAATCCATCTATTTAAAACTGTGGTTTGTCCGTCACACAGATCACATATAAGCGCGCTTAAAATTCTGCCATTTCTTGCCTCCATTTAAATTTTGATGCTGTGTGTTAGCAAAGTTATTGACACCAGTTTGCTGTAAAAAATAGTTACCTACAGGCCAGCTTTTTAAAACTGTGGTTTGTCCGTCACACGGATCACATATAAGTGCACTCAAAATTCTGACATTTCTAGCCTCCATTTTGTTGCAGTGTGATAGTGAAGTTTTTGACACCAGTTCATTGTTAAGAATAGTTACCTTCAAGCCAGTTATTTAAAACTGTGGTTTGTCCGGTTTGTCCGTCACATGGACCACATGTAAGAGCGCTGAAAATTCTGCCATTTCTGGCCTCCATTTAAATTTTGTTGCAGTGTGTGAGCAGAGTTATTGAAACCAGTTCGCTGTTAAAAATAGTTACCTACAGGCCAGCTATTTAAAACTGTGGTTTGTCCGTCACACGGATCACATATCACTGTGGTTCAAATCCAGCCATTTGTAGTGAACGTGGAAAATATTGTCCTCCATTTAAAATGGGCAAGGCGCGTGGCAAGGGACGGGGAAGTGGATGTGATGGTGATGATGGTGCATGCAAAGGATGAGACAGAAGCCGTGGGCTAGCTGAAATTGTGCCACACCCACATCTTCTCGCTCGACCTTCCTGTCCCAATTAATAGGGGACACCACTATTGAACACAGAGCAGTGTCAAAAGGTTATTGGTTGGATAGCAGATAATGCTTTCAGTCACTTAGCAACCACCACCACCACCCTGTTTTCCACATGGTCAAGTTTCAGTAGCTGTGAATCTGGACTGCATATTCCTCACCCTGATCCTCCTTCCTCCCACCATGCCGAGTGCCCAGAGACAACTGATCGTACACTTGGACACTCCGAAGAGATGTTCACTTTTCCATTTATGGATTCGGGCCTCTCGCCCCATCCACTTGAAGCGGGGCAAGAGGAGATTGCATGTAGCGATGCCCAAATATTTGAGCAGCCACAGTCACACGAAGGCAATGGTGGGAAAGTTTTGCAAGAGGTGAACGATGATGAGACACCATTGCCAGAAAGTCAGGAGGAGGACGAGGGTGCGGAAGTGGAAGACGAGGTGGTTGATGATATAGTAACTGACCCAACCTGGCAGGGGGACATACTGAGCGAGGACAGCAGCACACAGGGGGAGGGAGACATAGCACCACAACAGGCAGGAAGAAGCAGTGTGGTGGCCGCAGACAGAAGGCGGGCAACCGTTCCCTGTAACATCAACACGACGGAAGTTGCCAGTACAACTGTTAGGTCTTCCTGAGTCTGGTTGTTTTTCAAAGACTCTGCCGATAACCCCAAAAATGCCATTTGCACCACCTGCCAGGCAAGCATCAGCAGGGGTGGCAAAACTAGCAGCCTGACCACCACCAGCGTGATCAGGCACATGACAGCAAAGCACCTGACTAAGTGGGCCGAACTCCAGGGTCCAGCAACAGTGTCTGCGTTTGACACCACTGCTTGCTCCGCTGTTGTGCATGCACACCAATCCCCTGTCCTTGGCGCATGCCACGATGCCTCCCGACCTGCACCTGTCATTGAACACTTTCAACTAGCACCATCAGCAAGCACATCCACATCCTTGTTCCAGCGCAGTGTTAAGTTGTACCTACCCCAGTCCTTGAAATGCAAGTGCAAATACGCAGCTTATACCCCACAGGACACACTACTAAATTCACACATTTTGCGAATGCTTGTGCTCGAAATGTTGCCTTTTAGGATCGTGGAGATAGAACTTTTTCGCAACCTGATGGCGGCGGCCGTCCCTCGGTACACGGTCCCCAGTCACCACTATGTTTCCCCATGTGCCGTCCCCGCATTACACGAGCACATGTCCCACAAAATTAGCTGTGCTCTCAATAATGCAATTACTGGGAAATTCCACCTAACAACCGACACCCAGTCGGACCTTGGGACAGAACACGTCCTCCCGACACCAAGGATTGCGGGCCCTGGTTCAATCAGGGTTTCCCCCACATTCTACAGCTCCTTCACCTCCTCCTCCTCCTCTTCAGCATCCATCTCCGAAATGACCACATCAGTCACAAGCTGGAAGCACTGCAGCACTGACTCGGCCTAGCGGCAACAGGCTGTGCTGAAGTTAACATGCTTAGGTGACAAACCACACAATGCTGAAGAGCTGTGGACAGCTCTGAAAGAGCAGGCAGATCTGTAGCTGAGGCCACTGAACCTACAGCCAGGCATGGTCATGTGTGACAATGGCCGGAACCTAGTGGCAGCTCTGAGGCGAGGCGAGCTCACACACATACCATGACGGTCTCATGTGCTTAACCTCGTGGTTCAGCGGTTTCTCAAAACTTACCCGGATCTGTCAGATGTGCTTGTCAAAGTACGCCGCATGTGTGCCCATTTTAGAAAGTCAGCTATGGCTTCCGCCGATCTTGCCGTGCTTCAGCAGTGTTTGCAGTTTCTGTCTCTCCGACTGGTGTATGATGTCCCCACATGTTGGAACTCTACATTGCAGATTTTGGGAAGGATTTGTGAGCAGAAAAGGGCAGTTGTTGACTACCTGCATCAACAAGGCCATCGGTATTCAAGTCAGACTCCACACATAAAACCTCAGGAGTGGACATGGATGTCAGACATCTGTACCATCCTCCAAAACTTTGAGGAGTCCACCAAGATGGTGATCGGCGATGACGCCATAATTAGCTTCACCATCCCGCTTCTCTGTCTACTGAAATGCTCTCTGCTCTCAATTAAAAAGGATGCATTGCAGGCGGAGCACGATGAGATGGAGCAAGCAACCATACAGGGTGATTACACAGAGCCCTGCTCATCTCATCCGAACCTGGATTGGGTGACAATGAGGAAGAGGAGGAGGAGGAGGAAGAACAGGAGCTAGTTTCCTGCACCATAGATGGTATTAACTGCACAACTGCCATACCATCTGATCAGCGTGGATGGCCTGAGGACAGGGAGGAAGAGGAAGAGGAAGAGGAGAGCATTGTCAGTTGTCCTCTTGGTGAGGACACAGAAGTCTTGCCTCTTTGCAGTCTGGCACACATGGCTGAGTTTATGTTACCCTGCCTTTCCCGTGACCCTCACGTTGTCCAAATTTTGGGTGACAGTCATTACTGGTTGGTGACGCTTCTAGACCCATGCTACAGAGAGAACTTTATGTCTCTTATTCCTTTGCAGGCCAGACCTAATAAAATGGGGCAGTACGAGAAGGCCCTTGTTGCGGAATTAGTGAAAAAATTCCCATCTGAAAATGCTGGCGGCAGAGGTCACAGTTCGTTGGACAACCAAGGAGTACATGCGAGAGAGCCACAAATGCAATCCAGCAGAGGCAGGGGAACAGTGTCAAAATTCTGGGACAGCTTTCTCAGACCCTCCCATCGCACAGGCCCTGAGGCGGGGGGTACTCTTACAAGGAGAGCATAGTTTGGGGTTTTTAGTGCCGCCGGTGGAATTATAACCGATAGGCGCTTTCGCCTGTCAACTGAAAATGCTGACAGGCTGACTCTTATAAAAATGGATTGGGCCAGACTTCTCAACACCATTGAATGATAGCAGCGTAACATATACTCAAATACAGTGTCTTTTTGGGGAGATCTAACTCTATTCCCATGCACCTCTGTCTTCACACCCAGACATGGGTATAAGCTTCCTGATTTTGTCTGTTTGCTCTTGTCCTCCTCCTTCTCTGCATCCTCATCCTCCACCCTCATATCACCACCATATGTACCATATTAACAATTATCTACATCTCTTGCAAGGGCCATTGGAGTTGCTCCAAATTTTTGCCACATGTTGCTTCACTGCATAGGCAAACACTATGGGAGACCCACTTCCTAATAATGGGAAAATTGTTTTAAGGAGGCTCTCTGACCTCTACATCTCTTGCAAGGGCATTGGAGTTCCTCCAAATTTTTGTCAGCCCTTGCTTCACTGCATACGCAATAACAGTATGGGATACCCACTCGTTAATAATTAATGGGAACAGCAAAGCATAGCTGGCGAGGGCTGACTGCTGGCCCTTTAAGAATAGTAAGTGCCGCCTGATGGCCCCATAAAAATAGGTTTGTGACTTTCAGAGTCCCTCCATCATAAATGAAACATGATGTGTCTGATGATGTGTCACACACCACATGGCCAGATAAGGTTATAAAATGTTAAAATGACATTTCCCGGTGAATGCATTTGTCTTGGTTGAAAGCAATGCAAAAGTGCAAAAATGCACTACATGTGAACATAGCCCAACGTGTGGAGGGCATTTTTGTTTTTGGTTATTTATTTTGCCTTATATACAATTCATTACCCTGGAAAGGATGTTCTTTAACATATTTCCCAGGAAAATCCATTTTGGTTTAGTTTTTGCATGTTTATGGTTAGTGTTGAGTGAGCATGCTCGACACTGCTCGGTACTTGCCCGACCATCTCACTACTCGGGATGTTCGGCGAGCACCGAGCATTTTCGGGCTACTCGGGCGGGAGCTCGTGTCTCCGCCCTGCACGTTTGGCGCTCTTTACAGAGCCAATGAACATGCAGGATTGCCAGCCAGTCCCTGTAATGCCGCAGCCATGTTGTTTGTGGGCATTACAGCGATTGGCTGGCCGCACAGCGTCACCTCGAGTATTTAAAACCGGGCGCCGCCATCTTGGAAACAGTCGCTCCGGATCAGACGGTGTAGGGAGAGTGCTGCTGAGCTACGGAGAGATTTATATTGCGAAATATGCGAAATAGGTAGTGTAGGGTCTCTAAAGCCTGCAAAATCAAACAAACAGTCCTTCTCAGGACTAATATCCATCCCAGATATCAGGCAGGCAGGCAGGCTGTATAGGAGACGCAGTGGTTACACCAACAAACACTGCATTACAGTCCTGTGTGCTGCTTTTCAAATTGCTAGACTTAGCCCCACGTCTCAGGGACCAGGAAAAATCCTTTTTTTTTCATCTTTTTTTTTTTCCCTCAGTCAAACTGTACAAATACCCGTCTTATTAACCTTTTGGTATTCCCCCCTCAAAAAAAAAACTGAGTGTGTCTGTGAGTGTTCAGACACAAATATATCTGTTTAAAAGAGTCTGGTGTAGACCAGAGAACTAGAACTGTGGTTTTGCAGTTCCACGGTTCAAATCTCTGTATTATCCACTTTTTTCCCTTTTTTCCATGAAAAAAAACAGTTTTAGTGTCTCGCTGACTGTTCAGACACAAATATATCTGTTTAAAAGATTCTGGTGTAGGCCAGAGAAATAGAACTGTGGTTTTCTTCTTCCACGGTTCAAATCTCCTTTTTATTGCCCTTTTGCCATTGATAGTGCTAGTGTAAGCTATTTTACTTCATTTACAATGGGCAAGGCGCGTGGCAAGGGACGTGGAAATGGACGTTCTGGTGATGGCGAGTGCAGAGGACGGGGCCGTGGCCAAGGTGAAAATGTGCCACAACCAACAGCCACATCTTCTCTCTCCGAATTCTAGACCAAATTACGAGAGAAGCACACAACAGCACCACTATTGCGAACTGATCAGTGTGAACAGGTTATTAATTGGATAGCAGATACTTCCACTCACCTGGGCACCACCACCTCCGGTCTGTCTTCCACACAGTCAAGTGTTTGTAGCCATAAGTCTCGACCGCATACTCCTCCTCACCCTGATGCTCCTTCCTCCCACCATGCCGAGTGTTGTCAGAAAGCAACTGAACCCACAGTTGGACACTCTGAAGAGCTGTTCACTGGTCCTTTTCCAGATTTGGGCTTCTCACCTGCTCCGCTTGAAGTGGTGGAAAAGGAGATCCCATATAGCGATGGCCAAATATTTGAACAGCCACAGCCACAGGAAGGCGACGCTGGCAATTTGTCACAAGAGGTGGACGATGATGAGACAGAATTGCCACGAAGTGAGGAGGAGGACCGTGGTGCGGAAGTAGAAGAGGAGAAGGTGGTGGATGATCTAGTAACTGACCCCACGTGGCAAGAGGACACGCAGAGCGAGGCCAGCAGCACACAGGGGGAGGGAGGCAGTGTACCACAACAGTCAGGAAGAAGCAGTGTGGTGGCCACACACAGAAGGCGGGCAACCGTTCCCCCTAACACCAACACGAGGGACGTTGCCAGTACAACCGGTAGGTCTTCCAGAGTCTGGAATTTTTTTAAAGACTCTGCTGATAACCCCAAAATGGCCATTTGTACCACCTGCCAGGCCAGCATCAGCAGGGGTGACAAAACTACTAGCCTGACCTCCACCAGCATGATCCGGCACATGGCAGCAAAGCAACCGATTTTGTGGGGCAAACCCCAGGGTTCACGACCAGTGTCAGCGAGTGTCACCACTGCTTCTTCCGCTGTTGTGCATGTAATAGAACCCCCTGTTGTGCGTGCAAGCAATCCCCTGTCCATACTGCATGCAAATATGCCCCCTCCTCTCAGTCTTCACTCGTTATGGCAGTTTCTCAAGAAACAGCATCAACGTCCACGTCCACGTCCCACCGCAGCGTTCAATTGTCCATGTCCCAAAGCTTTGAACAAAAGCGCATATTCTCTGCAAATGCCCCACAGGCCACAGTCCTAAATTCGCACATTTCACGACTGCTTGCGTTGGAAATGCTGCCTTTTAGGCAGGTGGAGATGGAATCCTTCCGCAACCTTATGGCCGTGGCCGTCCCTTGGTACTCGGTCCCAATCAAGACTGTTTTGCCCCGTGTGCCATCCCCGCACTACACATGCGTGTGTCCCAAAACATCTGCCGTACCCTCAACAACGCAGTTACTGGGACAGTCCACCTGATAACGGACACGTGGACAAGTGCTTGTGCCCAGGGATGGTACATCTCCCTGACGGCTCACTGGGTAAACCTAATGGAAGCCGGGACTAAGTTGGACCTTGGGATGGAACACTTCCTCCCCACACCGAGGATTGCGGTCCCTAGGTCAGTCAGAGTTGCCCCCACAGTGTACAGCTCCTGTGCATCATCCTCCTCTTCCTCCTCATGTTCAGCCTCCATCTCAGATATCACCACATCAGTTACAAGGTGTAAGCACTGCAGTATTGCTTCAGCCAAGCGGCATCAGGCTGTGCTGAAACTCATAAGCTTAGGTGATAAACCTCACACTGCTTGTGAATTGTGGACAACTGTGAAAGAGCAGGCAGATCTATGGCTGAGAGAGCTGAAACTACATCCAGGCATGGTCGTGTGTGACAATGGCTGAAACCTGGTGGCGGCTCTGAGGCGAGGTGAGATCACACACGTACCATGCCTGGCTCATGTGCTTAACCTCGTGGTTCAGCAGTTTCTTAAATCGTACCCCGAGTTGCCAGATCTGCTCGTCAAAGGACGCCGCCTGTCAGCTCATATTCGGAAGTCGGCTACAGCTTTTGCCGCCCTTGCTGGGTTGCAGCAGCGTTTGCAGCTTCCGGCACACCGACTGGTGTGTGATGTCCCCACACGTTGGAACTCTACCCTCCACATGTTGCAAAGGATTTGTGAGCAGAAGAGAGCAGTTGTGGAGTACCAGCTGCAACAAGGCCGTCGATATTCAGGTCAGACTCCACACTTAAGACCTCAGGATCGGACCTGGATGTCTGACATATGTACCATCCTGACAAACTTTGAGGAGTCCACCAAGATGGTGAGTAGCGATGACGCCATCATTAGCGTCAACATCCCACTTGTTTGTCTTTTGCAACTCTCTCTGCAAAGAATTAAAGATGAGGCACTGCAGCCAGAGTATGATGAGATGGATCAAGAAGCCGTAGCAGGTGATTACACACAGCCCAGCCTCATCTCATCCCAACATGCATTGGGGGACAATGAGGAAAATGAGGAGGAGGAGGAAGAACAGTTGCTGGTATCATGCGCTATAGACAGTAGTACCTGTACAACTGTCATACCGTTGGTTCAGCGTGGGTGGCCTGAGGACAGGGGGGGACGAGGAGGAGGAGAGCATGTTCAGTCGTCATCTTGGTGAGGACACGGAAGTCTTGCCCGTTACCAGTCTGGCACGCAAGGCTGACTTTATGTTACACTGCCTTAACCGTGACCCTCGCATTGTCAAAATGTTGGGTGACAGTCATTACTGGTTGGTGACACTTTTAAACCCTCGCTACAAGGAGACCTTTCACTCTCTTATTCCTGAGGTGGAGAGGTCTACAAAAATGGGGCAGTACCAGAAGGCCCTTGCTGCAGAACTGTTAAAAAAACTCCCGTCTGAACACGCTAGTGGCAGAGGTCACAGTTCGTTGACCAACCAAGGTGTACAGGCGAGAGAGACGCAAATCCAATCCATCAAAGGCAGGGGAACACTGTCAACGTTCTGGGACAGTTTTCTGAGACACGCCCAACTTACAGGCCTTGAGCCGCGGGATACTCTCACAAGGAGTGGAAAGTTTCAAAAGATGGTGAGGGAATACCTTGCCGACCGTACCAGCTTCCTCCGTGAATCCTCTGAGCCTTTTAATAATTGGGTATCCAAGCTGGACACTTGGAATGTATTCGCTCTGTACGCCTTGGAGGTCCTGGCCTGCCCTGCCGCTAGCGTGTTATCGGAGCGTGTTTTTAGGCCACTGGGGGAATTATAACCGATAAGTGCACTCACCTGTCAACTGACAATGCTGACAAGCTGACCCTTATCAAAATGAACAAGGGCTGGATTGGGCCAGACTTCTCATCACCACCAAATGACAGCAGAGTAACATAAAGTCAAATCCACTGTGTTATTTCAGGAGGTGTATTCCCATGCACTGCTTCACACCCATACATGGGTATATGCTTCCTCATTTTGGCTGTTTTTTGCTCTTCTCCTTATCCTCAGCCTCCACCACCACTATACCACCAGGGTGACCGTGGTCCGTGTTGCCAGCATTGCAAGTTCCTCCGTCCTAATTTTTGGCAGCTTTTGCTTGGAAGGCATAGGTAAAGACTATGGGAGACCCACTCCCCTATAATTGGAATAATGTTTTTATGCTGTACTGCATGGCTCTTGTAAGGGGCATTGCAAGTTCCTCTGTCCTAATTTTTGGCAGCTTTTGCTTGGAAGGCATAGGCAAAGACTATGGGAGACCAACTCCCCAGTAATTTGAATAATGTTTTTAATATACTGTACTGCATGGCTCTTGTAAGGGGCATTGCAAGTTCCTCCGTCCTAATTTTTGGGAGCTTTTGCTTGGAAGGCATAGTCAAAGACTATGGAAGACCCACTCCCCAATAATGGGAATAATGTTTTTAATATGCTGTACTGCATGGCTCTTGTAAGGGGCATTGCAAGTTCCTCCATCCTAATTTTTGGCCGCTTTTGCTTGGAAGGCATAGGCAAACACTATGGGAGTCCCACTACCCAATAATGGGAATAATGTTTTTAATATGCTGTACTGCATGGCTCTTGTAATGGGCATTGCAAGTTCCTCCGTCCTAATTTTTGGCAGTTTTTGCTTGAAAGGCATAGGAAAAGACTATGTGAGTAACACTCCCCAATTATGGGAATAATGTTTTTAATATGCTGTACTGCATGACTCTTTTAAGGGGCTTTGCAAGTTCCTCCATCCTAATTTTTGGCAGCTTTTGCTTGGAAGGCGTAGGCAAAGACTATGGGAGACCCACTCCCCAATAATGGGAATAATGTTTTTAATATGCTGTACTGCATGGCTCTTGTAAGGGCATTTAAATCGTCTTGTTAAGCTACTGTAACCTTCACGTCTCTTCCAAGGGTCTTTGATATTGTCTTTTTATTACACTGCGACCTCCACCACTCTTCCAAGGGGCATTGATATTGTCTTTTTATTCCACTGTAACCTCCACCACTCTTCCAAAGGGCATTATTATTGTCTTTTTATTCCTCTGGGACCTCCACGTCTCTTCCAAGGGGCATTAAAACTGTCTTGTTAAACCACTCTGAACTCCACGTCTCTTCCAAGGGGCATTAAAACCATCTTGTTAAATCACTCTGAACTCCACGTCACTTCCAAGGGGCATTAAAATCATCTTGTTAAGCTACTGTGACCTCCATGTCTCTTCCAAGCGTCATTGATATTGTCTTTTTATTCCACTGTAACCTCCACCACTCTTCCAAGGGGCATTGATATTGTCTTTTTATTCCATTGGGACCTCCACCAGTCTTCAAAGGGACATTAAAACCGTCTTGTTAAACCACTCTGAACTCCATGTCTCTTCCAAGGGGCATTAGAATCGTCTTGTTAAGCTACTGTGACCTCCACGTCTCTTCCAAGGGGCATTAAAACCGTCTTGATAAACCACTCTGAACTCCACGTCTCTTCCAAGGGGCATTAAAATCATCTTGTTAAGCTACTGTGACCTCCACGTCTTTTCCAAGGGTCATTGATATTGTCTATTTATTCCACTGTAACCTCCACTACTATTCCAAGGTGCATTGATATTGTCTTTTTATTCCACTGCGACCTCCACCACTCTTCCAAGGGGCATTGATATTGTCTTTTTATTCCACTGCAACCTCAACCACTCTTCCAAGGGGCATTGATATTGTCTTTTTATTCCACTGGGACCTCCACATCTCTTCCAAGGGGCATTAAAACCGTCTTGTTAAACCACTCTGAACTCCACGTGTCCTCCCAGGGGTATTAAAACCATCTTGTTAAGCTACTGTGACCTTCATGTCTCTTCCAAGGGGCATTAAAACTGTCTTGTTAAACCACTCTGAACTCCACGTCTCTTCCAAGGGGCATTAAAATTGTCTTGTTAAGCTGCTATGACCTCCACGTCTCTTCCAAGGGGCATTAAAACCATCTTGTTAAACCACTCTGAACTCCACGTCCCTTCCAAGGGGCATTAAAACCGTCTTGTTAAGCTACTGTGACCTCCACGTCTCTTCCAAGGGGCATTAAAACCGTCTTGTTAAACCACTCTGAACTCCACGTGCCTTCCAGGGGGCATTAAAGCCGTCTTGTTAAGCTACTGTGACCTCCACGTCTCTTCCAAGGGGCATTAAAACCATCTTGTTAAACCACTTTGAATTCCACGTCTCTTCCAGGGGGCATTAAAATCATCTTGTTAAGCTACTGTGACCTCCACGTCTCTTCCAAGGGTCAATGATATTGTCTTTTTATTTAACTGTGACCTCCACCACTCTTCCAAGGGGCATTGATATTGTCTTTTTATTCCACTGGGACCTCCACCACTTTTCCAAGGGCATTGATATTGTCTTTTTATTCCACTGTAACCTCCACCACTCTTCCAAGGGGCATTAATATTGTCTTTGGATTCCCCTGGGACCTCCACGTTTCTTCCAAGGGGCATTAAAACCGTCTTGTTAAACCACTCTGAACTCCACGTCTCTTTCAAGGGGCTTTAAAATCAGCTTGTTAAGCTACTGTGACCTCCACGTCTCTTCCAAGGGGCATTGATATTGTCTTTTTATTCCACTGCGACCTCCACCACTCTTCCAGGGGGCATTGATATTGTCTTTTTATTCCACAGTGACCTCCACGTCTCTTCGAAGGGGCATTAAAACTGTCTTGTTAAACCAATCTGAACTCCACGACTCTTCCAACGGGCATTGCGTTTCCTCCTAATTTTAGTCAGCCTTCGCTTTTCAATGCATAGGCAAACACTAAGGAAGACTCACTCCCCAATAATGGGTAGAAGGTTTTTAGTACACTGTAATCCACGTCTGTTTCAAGTGGCTTTGCAGTTACTCATAATTTTTGGAAAGCCTTCCATTCACTGCTTAGGCCAAAAGTGTACAGGAGACCCAGTTGCTATAAATGGAAATAACGGTTTAGTTCAGGCTCTCTGACCTCCATGTCACTTCCAAGGGGCATTGGAGTGCCTCCAAATTTTTGGTAGGCATTGCACTCACTGTATGCCCTATAACTGTGTACCCGAACCGCTCCAGTTGGTACAGAAACATATCCTGCAAGACGTGTGTTGACTGGCCAGATATTGCTGTGAATGGTCCCTGTTCCTCATGCTCTTTCTCCTTTGCCACCACCTCATCCATCATTCATCACCTGAAGCTTTGTTTTAACGGGAGTCATAGAACTGGGATAGTAGCAGGAAAACATCCAGCAATCCTCGGAGGAGGTAGGATATGTGCCAAAACGCTGACCACCTCAGGCCTAGCCGCTACTACATACATGCGCTTGCATTCAAAGGAACAGAAAACTAAGGAGATGGATGGCCTCATGACCATGAATAATTTACTCGTTGTGCAGGAGGCAGACCACTGCTGCTGTCTACCTACTGAACTTTGTGTTGAAGCCTGATTGACCCAGGACCCGCAATCCTCTATGTCTGGAGAACGTGTTGCATCCCAGTGTCCAACTGTGTCCCGGCTTCCACAATATTAACCCAGTGTGCAGGCATCAGTGAGATGGACCATCCCTGGCCAAATTCACTTGTCCACTTGTTTGTGGTTAGGCTGTCCTTCCCACTAAATGCACTGGGGAGGGCACAGGTAATGTTTTGGTATGTGCGCTTGTGTATAAGGCGCACCAGGACAAATAGGGGCGTCTGGGGACCATTTATGGACACCCGGACGCCCCCAGGCGGCTTGGGACCAAGTGTGGACACCCGGCCGCCGGGCGGCTGGGGACTGAGTATGGATACCAGGCCGCAGACGCAAACATGATGTGGTGGCCAGATTCCGCCTCCACATGCCTAAAAGGCCCAATTTCAAGTGCGAGCAAGCAGTATGGTATTGCAGCCTGAGGGTGGGTGGGTGGCAGGCTGCATACTTGCGTTTGCATTGCAAGGAATGGGGGAGGTACAATTGAACACTGCCCTGGGATAGTTGCAAGTCTGCATCTTCTGATGCGGCAAGGATCACTTCTGATGGGCACACTTTTAGGCAGTGACCTGGGTGTCAAAGATGCTTCCAGTGGTCTTCCCCATGCTGTTCCCATTTCTTTTCAGCACTGTATGCATGTGTCAATCAGCACATGGCCAGATAAGGTTGTAAAATGTTAAAATTACATTTCCCGGTGAATGCATTTGTCACGGTTGAAAACAATACAAAAGTGCAAAAACGCATAAAAAATGCTACTTGTGAACATAGCCCAAGGTGTGGAGGAGTATTTTTGTTTTTGGTTATTTATTTTACCTTATACACAAAGTCTTTACCCTGGAAAGGATGTTCATATTTCACAGGAAAACAGTTTCAGTTTTGTTTTTGAACGTTTTATTGTGAGCCCGTAAAAGTGGCTTAATACCTCTGACCACGTTGTTGACAGCAGGGACCTGGGGGTCAGAAATGCTTCCTGGGGTGATCCCCATGCTGTCCCCATGTCATTTGAGCACTGTCACTATCGTTTTGGGCACTTTTTAGGCTTTCTACAGACTGCCAGGGGTGCCACCGCAATAATGCTCGGGTCTCCCACAGACTAACATTGGGCTCGTTGCTCGGGTCGGGCACCCGAGTATCAAGATGAGCTCGGCCCGAGCTTTGAGCACCCGAGCAATTTAGTGCTCGCTCAACACTAATTATTGTGAGTCCGTAAAAGTGGCGTAATATCTCTGACAACATTGTTGACAGCAGTGACCTGGGAGACAGAAATGCTTCCAGGGTTCCCTTGTCATTTGAGCACTGTTCCAGTCGATTTGGGCAATTTTTAGGCCCTATGCAGACCGCCGGGGGGAGCGGCAGGAAAAATGCTCGAGTTTCCCATAGACTTACTTTGGGCTCGTTACTCGGACTGAGCACTCGAGCATTCCAATTTGCTTGACCCGAGCAACGAGTACCCGAGCATTTTAGTGCTTGCTCATCACTATTCTTCACTATTTGCAACAGAAAGGTTGAGCTAATGTTTTTTCTTCACATTGTAAAAGTAAAGTGTCTCCATCTACATTCACCTCCCATCTCTTCCAGGATTTATAAGTATAGAGCAGAATGAGCAGTATATCCACACTCAATTTACGGTGCACGGCACAAATAAAGAAAGAGATATATTGAGGTTAATGTATGTGAAAACATTGGTTTGGCACACAAAACAGCAGAATTTTCAAAACAGATCAATACTTCCAGCAAGCAAAGGGTAGAAAATTAAACCTGAAATAGATATAGATGTTGTCTAATAAAACACGCTTCAGCATTTCAAAATAAGGCTCTTCCCGGAGTCAGTGCTGCAGGTGGTTGAATTAGGATTTAAAAAAGGATTTGAGGAAAGAACAGGGTAGCACTTGCAAAACACAGCATCGAATATTATCAAACATAGTGACAGACAGTCTATGAATGGATAGTAGTGATTACATTCTACATTAAGTCCAAATGTCATCTTTGCTGACTGTGCCCTCTGATTCTATTAAATCTTGGCTTCTTTCTGTGACGGGTAATGTTATCTAAGGATTTACTGCCACTTTCATTTTCACTTAGGAGAAAATCTAATCATACAGACAATTTCTCACAATGGAAATACGTGGCGAGCTGAGCAAAAGCTCTTTGTACATGCAGCTGTAAAACACCTAAACAAAGCCCCAAGTGCAAACTGTTTAATAAACTTTATCTGCGGGTTTGACTAATTACAATGTAATCCAAACCAAATTGTTAATATTATCTAAGTTTTAAGATGTTAATCCTGTCTCAAATTCATTTTTACTTCTATGCAAATTATAAAAAAAATCTGCATATATTTTATTTTCTAAAATTATCATCATGCTTATATGTAGCCATTGAGTGAGTATTTGTTAGGACTTTTTCATATTGCTTTGTGTATTTTTTCATTTATCAACAATAAAGACTTTAACCCCTTCACCACCTTGCGATTTTCAGTTTTTACGTTTTCGTTTTTAGTTCCCCTTCTTCCCAGAGGCATACTTTTTTTTATTTTTCCATCAATGTAGCCGAACTAGGGCTTGTTTTTTGCAGGACGAGTTGTACTTTTAAATGACAGCATTGATTTTACTATATAATGTACTGAAAAATGGGAAACAAATTCCAAGTGCGAAGAAATTGCAAAAAAAGTGCAATTCCACATTTTTTTTTATTTTTTATTTATCATGTTCACTAAATGCTAAAACTGACCTGCCAATATTGTTCTCTAGGTCAATATGAGTATGTAGATAATAAATATGTATAGTGTCTTTTTTATTTAAGTGGTGAAAAAAAATCTAAAGTTTGTAAAAAAAAAAAAAATCTCGCCATTTTTCGAGACCCATAGCATTTTCAATTTTCATAATCTGGGGCTGGGAGAGGGCTTATTTTTTGCGAGCTGAGCTGAAATTTTTATTCATATAATTTTGGGGTAGATGCGATGTTTGATTGCCTGTTATTGCATTTTATTACAATGTTGCCTTGACCAAAAAATTGTAATTCTGGCATCTTGATCTTTTTCTTGTTACTCCGTTTACTGATAGGATTAATTTACTTTATATTATGATAGATCGGACACCAAATATGTATATTTTTAATTTTTTTATTGTTTTATTTTGAATGGGGCAAAAAATTTGAAATATTGTTTATTTTTTTTTTTTACTTTTCTTTTCTATTTTTTACTTGCTTCAATAGTTTCCTTAGTAGACTTTAACCTGCAATCGTCCAATTGCCTGTGTTAGACATAACAGGGCTTCAGCGCCAGCATTCAAAAGATATTTACAATGACAGGTACGGGGGTCTTCTGTAGACCCCGGCTGTCATGGCAACTGATCGGCACCCTGAGATCACGTGACGGGGCGCCGTTGGGCGACTCTTATGACGTGCTTGCGGCTCACGCGAGTTAAATGCTGCTGTCAGAGCTTGACAGTGGCATTTCACATGTTAACAGATCAGATCAGCTGTTATGTGCAGTGAAAGGCGGCACGCTGAGCCCACATCAAGTGCAGAGAGACAACCTTGGACATAACAAGGTGGTAAAGGGGTTAAAAGAAAATAAATTATCTCCATAGCATCTATATTTACTATTATTATTAAATGTACTTTGATGTATTTAAAGAAGTACTTTAACAACATTTGTTTTATTTTTATTTTATATCACTAAAAATGGGCTGAAGAGCAGATTAAAACTTTATTTTTTCTCCACTGTATGGACAGAGAATGTCAAAATAGGTATTTTCCATATAATCTGGTGAGAACTAGTAACTCTGATTTATCAAAGCTTTTAAGCCAATAAAGCTGTGCGAAAGCTTTGCAACGTCGCAAAATTTTGTCACAACTTGGAGTTTCACCAAAACCTTGTAACTGTTTGTATTTTCACACTAGTCTCTCCCAGCTCAGCTAAAATGTATGGAACTGGGGCAGGATTTAGGTGCACAGGGGCGTGACACCAAATCTCATCTAATTCATGACAAGCTATGGAGTTCCCTACAGCAGAAATCTGATTGGAGTTAGGTTTCTAGTGTGGTGCACAAAGGCACATGTCATTCATGAGACAGTCCAGATTCATGAAGAGGCGTGCACCTATTGTTAAATCAGGTTTGTCTGACTTTACCACTCCCCCTCATTAAGACCATTGAGAAAAACACCCATCTTGATGAATTGAGGTCATAGTGTCCCTTTTGACCATGCGAAGAACTCCTTACTACAATTGCTTCCTGTCTTTACAGCGCCAGGAAGAGAGGAGAGCTGTAGCGCAGTAGCATGAATAACATTGTGCGAGCAGTGTTTATCTCATGCAAAGCTCTGAACCTTCTAAAAAGTATTAGAGTATACAATCAATTTCCTTTTTCTCTGCTTTCTGTAGTAGGTACAGAGCATTGTATGTGAAAAAAATTGCTCACACAGTGATCTTCACTGCTTTGGAGCTTCCATGGCGCTCCTCCTCTTCCAGTTCTGTAATCACAGGAAGCAATGGTAGTGAGGAGTTCTTGCATGGTCAAGTAAGATGCATCATGTCTCATGAGATCACATTAAAAAATCCTGTTTTAACTGCCTTCTTTGAGTGTCATCATAGAGTGGAAAAAGTAACCGCTACCAGAGAAGAAATTCTGCTAATGCTCCCTTGGTGGAAGGGGAAATATGCATATTGGGAAATATCAATTTCAAAAACACATTTCTCAACAAAACAGTGGGGAAAAATGTTTTAATTAGTTCCTCAGTCCTTTTATTGACATATAAACAGCTTAAATGAAAAAGAAAAGTTTTCAAACGCTCTCTGTAAATTATTACTGGAGCAACCAATTAGTTCTAAAAATTATTCTGTCAGTTAACAGATCAACTATAGACAGAAGGGTGTCTCAAGTTATTTTTTTATTTTTAAAAATACTATCCAGAAGAGAAAAATGGAAATTGCAATGTACAGGGTAGGTCATTTATATGGATACACTCAAATTAAATGGGAATGGTTGGTGATATCAACTTCCTGTTTGTGGCACATTAGTATATGGGAGGGATAAAACTTTTCCAGATGGGTGGTGACCATGGCGGCGATTTTGAAGTTGGCCATTTTGGATCCAACTTTATTTTTTTCAAAGGGAAGAGGGTCATGTGACACATCAATCTTATTGAGAATTTCATAAGAAAAACAACGATGTGCTTGGTTTTAACGTAACTTTATTCTTTCATGAGTTTTTTACAAGTTTATGACCACTTATAAAATGTGTTCATTGTGCTGCCCATTGTGTTGGATTGTCAATGCAACCCTCTTCTCCCACTCTTGACACACTGATAGCAACACCGCAGAAGAAATGCTAGCACAGGCTTTCAGTATCCGCTGTTTCAGATGCTGCACATCTCGTATCTTCACAGCATAGACAATTGCCTTCAGATGACCCCTAAGATAAAAAAGTCTAAGGTGGTCAGATTGGGAGATCTTGGTGGCCATTCAACTGGCCCACAATGACCAATCCACTTTCCAGGAAACTGTTCATGTAGGAATACTCGAACCTGACACCCATAATGTGGTGGTGCACCATCTTGTTGGAAAAACTCAGGGAACGTGCCATCTTCAGTGCATAAAGAGGGCAACACATCATCATGTAGCAATTTCAGATATCCAGTGGCATTGAGGTTTCCATTGATTAAGAATGGCCCCACTATCTTTGTACCCCATATACCACACCATACCATCAAGATACAAGATGTGCAGCATCTGAAACAATGGATACTGGAAGCCTTTGCTAGCATTGCTTCTGCGGTGTTGCTATCAGTCAAGAGTGGGAGAAGAGGGTTGCATTGACAATCCAACACAATGGGCAGCACTTTGAACACATTTTATAAGTGGTCATAAACTTGTACAAAACTCATGAAACAATAAAGTTACGCTAAAACCAAGCACACCATTGTCTTTCTTATGAAATTCTCAATAAATGTGATGTGCCACATGACCCTCTTCCCATTGAAAAAAATAAAGTTGGATCCAAAATGGCCAACTTCAAAATGGCCGCCATGGTCACCACCCATGTGGAAAAGTTTTCCCCCTTCTATATACTAATGTGCCACAAACAGGAAGTTGATATCACCAACCATTCCGATTTAATTTAGGTGTATCCATAGAAATGGCCCACCCTGTATAATGATACAGTATATAAATAAATATTTTATACATTTAAAATTCAACCTCCCTATTAGCCTTATCTGCTGTAGGGGGGAAAAGCAATGTAATTTGTATTCCCATTTTTAGTTCAAATCTGCAATTTTTATTCTTCTTTTAATAATTCAATCCATGGTCACCAGATATTTATAAACACAGCTAGTTTACCTTTTCATAGCAAAGCATACCATATTTAAATATCCACTGTCGGAACATCCTAAGAATGCTGCTGTTTTCAAGTTGATTGTAGATTTTCTGTGCAATGTGCAGATAAGATTTTTTTAAATATTATACACAATACTTCTACTTTAATGCGCAACTGATTTTCCACCAGATGGGAAATCCACTGCATGTTCTACCCTTGGGCACATAACTTTATGCTTCGGCATAACCCCCCAGAAGGAATTTTTTCAATGGGAAAAACACATGAAAAAAAAAAGGTTATGCAGTATTTCTGAAAAATGCCACTGAAATGCCTCTAAATTAAAACGCATTGTGTATAGAATGGTGTATATTTCACTATAGACTTTATTGGACAAAGTAGCAAAAAAAATTAAACAAAAACACTGTTAAAGGGAACTTGCTAACTTATACATGCTTCCCTATCCACGGGTATGATTTCAGCCATAGATGTTTAACTCTGATATGCTGCTGCGTTTCAGAGGAAAACATATTTTAATAGTCAATGGAGACCAAGCCACGTGGGAGATTAGTCAAACAGACAGGACCCCAGTGATTTCTCACCTCCTGCTGCCAGTTGTTATAGGTAATACAGTAAAATTCTATGTAAATATACAGGAAACAGTATAACATGGGGAACAATGGCAACAAGTCAAGTAGTTAAAAAGTCACAAAACGGAGACTGGCAGAGACAGCTATGGTACCAGATATGAAAAATAATGTGGTAAGGAAACCAGGAGTAAGTAACTGAGATGTAACAAAGTTAGGTAAGCAGCATGCAGCAGTCAGGAGGATAACCAGATGCGCTAGAGTACAGTAACAGTGATGCAGCATTTACATTAAAGGAGTGCTGATTGGTTTATTGAGAGTATCTTCTCTTTGTGAAATCAGTTAGTCTCAGTAGGGTTAGTATTGACTACAGTATCTAAGGAGTTAAACAGCTGCGATCACAGTGATCTCCAATACAGGCTTATGCAGCAGGGCATCAGCTGTATGGTACAGCTGACACAAGTTGCAGCTATAGTGGGCACAGCCATGGGCTCATGATATCCTTATGTCTTATATTTATGGAACTACAACCCAGAAGTGTCATATATGTACAGCAAGATATAGGAAGGGTTTACAATTTAAATAAAAATAGTTTGCCTTTACCTATTTTTGCCTTGTAGATGGGCAGCAGAAGGGTTAATTCTATTATCATACACATGATATCTTGGAAACAAACAAGTAATGTCTCTTATTGCACAACAAATGAAGATACTTTAATTTATACTGTATATATGTGAGGTAAAAGACAATATAACACACATTTAATGTATAGAACAATTGATGATAATAATAACTATAGTAATAAAAATATTAATTTTATGTCATTTTTATTATTATTTGCAATGGAGTAACAATTTCATGTCACATTTGTCCATAACTGTTTAATACAAATAAATAAAATGTCTGGAAAGCTAAAACAGATAGGCACTTTTTACTCCTAAGATTATATGGAATCCTTAACGTTTTAGACATCTTTCAGACAACTGTCATGTTTTCAATCTGTAGTGGTAATAACTTGTTCCAAGTAGAATTATCATGGTTGGCTGCATTCTATCACACCTTTGGATCAGTGAAGTCCAGCTAAAAATCACTTGTGAAGCATTTTGTGATTATTCAGTAGCTTGCCCTGATTGAAGTAGGTTATATAAAGTGCTCTTATTTGTGTAGCAGAAGCTTTGAAATGTGCCTCTATACATTGACCTTGGAAGATTATTGCAACCTTCAAACTGTTGCACCATTACTGAAGTAGGCTTTTCTGGAATTTGAAGATAAGCTCATGGCTTACGAGATAAGACTGTGTCATCACCTTTGGTAAGTATTTGTCAAAAGCCAATCCTATATCTGAAAAAGTTACAAAGCAGAGCAGAGATATTTTTATTATTATTATATGAAAATAATATACTACATAACATGTTGAGCTAACAGACTTTTAATAAAAATCCAATAATTATAATTACTTTTAAGATAATTTTTAATGGACAGCGTTTAGCATATGTCAAAAAGTTTGATTTATAAAATATAACAACAAAATCACATTGTTTGGATACATTACTATTATAATTGTGTATTTGTGAAATTTATTTTCTTTTAAAAGCCGTATTAAGAAATACAGATAAAAAAATATCAATTTCACAATATTTTAAGCGTAACCATCATTTTAATTTTTATTTCATAAATCTAAAGTACATATTAAAATAAGCAACTTTGAAAGAAATCTTATCAGAGAAATCTACTTCTTTCTCTGCCAGAATTGATCAGTCATTATTAGTGTTGAGCAAGCACTAAAATGCTCGGGTGCTCGAAGCTCGGGCCGAGCTCACCGTGATACTCGGATGCTCGACCCGAGCAACGAGCCCAATGTTAGTCTATGGGAGACCCGAGCATTTTTGCGGCGGCACCCCCGGCAGTCTGTAGAAAGCCTAAAAAGTGCCCAAAACGATTGTGACAGTGCTCAAAAGACATGGGGACAGCATGGGCATCGCTTCAGGAAGCATTTCTGACCCCCAGGTCACTGCTGTCAACAACGTGGTCAGAGGTATTAAGCCACTTTCACGGGCTCACAATAAAACATTCAAAAACGAAACTGAAACTGTTTTCCTGTGAAATATGTTAAGGAACTTCCTTTCCAGGGTAAAGACTTGTGTATAAGGTAAAATAAATAACCAAAAACAAAAATACTCCTCCACACCTTGGGCTATGTTCACAAGTAGCATTTTTTATGCGTTTTTGCACTTTTGTATTGCTTTCAACCGTGACAAATGCATTCACCGGGAAATGTCATTTTAACATTTTACAATCATATCTGGCAATGTGCTGTGTGACACATGCATACAGCGCTGAAAAGACATGGGAACAGCATGGGGAAGACCCCTGGAAGCATCTCTGACACCCAGGTCACTGCCTAAAAGTGTGCCCATCAGTAGTGATCAGAAGATGCAGACTTGCAACTATCCCCGTGCAAGTCCTTGTCCCAGGGCAGTGTTCAATTGTACCTCCCCCATTCCTTGCAATGCAAGTACAAGTATGCAGCCTGCCACCCACCCACACCCAGGCTGCAATACCATACTGCTAGCTTGCACTTGAAATGGGGCCTTTTAGTTTGGAGGCGGCCGAAGCTGGCCACTACCTCATGGCTGATTTGGCAGCGAGGTATCCATACTCAGTCCCTAGCTGCCAGGCGGCCGGGTGTCCACGCTCAGTCCTCAGCCGCCAGGGGGCGGCCGGGTGTCCACACACGGTCCACAGCCGCCTGGGGGCGGCCGAGTGTTAATAAACGGTCCCAAGCTGCCCCTATTTCTCCTTGGTAGTTCCCCCTACAATTTTCTTAGCCCGGCCTGCTTTAGGGCAGCATTGGACGAGCCCACCAGAGAACCAGACTCCTCCGGTGGGCCCTGGCTTCTCCATCAGGGGAGTTGAGAGTGCCAAGGTGAGGAGCATGATGATGATGATAGAAGTTAGCATCTGCTTTGTTTTCTTGGAATGCAAGCGAAAAAGTGCAACCTGCCACCCACCCACCCCCAGGCTGCAATACCATGCTGCTAGCTTGCAGTTGAAATGGTCCTTTTAGTTTGGAGGAGGCCGAAGCTGGCCACTACCTCATGGCTGCTTTGGCAGCGAGGTATCCATACTCAGTCCCCAGCCGCTCAGCGGCCGGGTATCCACGCTCGATCCCCAGCCCCCAGGGGGCGGCCGGGTGTCCACACATGGTCCCCAGCCACCCCGTGGCCGGGTGTCCACACATGGTCCCCAGCCACCTGGGGGCGGCCGGGTGTCCATAAACGGTCCCGAGCCGCCCCTATTTCTCCTTGGAAGTTCCCCCACACTTTTCTTAGCCCGACCTGCTTTAGGGCAGCATTGGACGAGCCCACCAGAGAACCAGACTCCTCCGGTGGGCCCTGGCTTCTACATCAGGGGAGTTGAAAGTGCCAAGGTGAGGAGCATGATGATGATAGAAGTTAGCATCTGCTTTGTTTTCTTGGAATGCAAGCGTATGTGTGCAACCTGCCACCCACCCACCCCCAGGCTGCAATACCATACTGCTAGCTTGCAGTTGAAATGGGCCTTTTAGTTTGGAGGAGGCCGAAGCTGGCCACTACCTCATGGCTGCTTAGGCAGCGAGGTATCCATACTCAGTCCCCAGCCGCTCGGCAGCCGGGTGTCAACGCTCGATCCCCAGCCGCCAGGGGGCGGCCGGGTGTCCACACACGGTCCCCAGCTGCCTGGGGGCGGTCACGTGTCCATAAATGGACCCCAGCCACCCCTATTTCTCCTTGGAAGTTCCCCCACACTTTTCTTAGCCCGGCCTGCTTTAGGGCAGTATTGGACGAGCCCACCAGAGAACCAGATTCCTCTGGAGTGCCAAGGTGAGGAGCATGATGATGATAGAAGTTAGCGTCTGCTTTGTTTTCTTGGAATGCAAGCGCATGTATGTAGTAGCGGCTAGGCGTGAGGTGGTAACCGTTTTGGCGCATATGTGGCACCCCAGGGGTCTGGTTTTCCACAGTAATGTAATGATATGTCTGAGAGCAGGTGGGAGGTCCTTTGGTCAGGGATCCTGTGCATGCCACACCTCCTGCCCAGTCTTGGGAGGGGAAGAACTTCCCCTGTATAAACCCTGGGCTGAGGCAGGGTTAGTCAGTCAAGGAGAGTAGAGACAAGAAACAGCAGAAGCAATACTACTACGAGTCAGGGGCTGGCAGCTGCAGAGCTCGCCCTGACTGAGAAGCTTTCTTACCGGACACGGCGTCCGAGGCTGTGGGGACTAACTCTTACCCAGCAGCAGAAGCCGACCGGCAGGGGATTTCAGGTCCTCAGGCCCAGAAACCCGAAGGCACGGTCACACGCGTGGGACCAGCACCGCCATCGTGGAGCGGAAGCCATTAGAAGGCCCCGAGTCACCGGCCATACGGGTGAGCACCACACGGTACACTCAGGGACGTGGGCTACTCATATCCGCTTCTAGCAAGGTAGCCAGAAGAGTACAGTCAGTTTGGGAGGCCTACAACTCCGCCTGGCCAGGGGAGATCCCATCTGCTCAAGGACTGACCAGGCCCCGTTCACTAGCAAGTACTCCGGGAGGGTCTATCGTTGTTACCAGTAAAGACCCTGAATTACACCGCACCGTCTCTGAGTGGTTCCTGCTACCCCCATCATCCACATCTGCTGCCCTGAGGCCATACCCCTCCCGTTGGGGGTTATACCATCTACGCTGCACCATCCATCCACCGGCCTCAGCGGACTGTCCTGCAGCGGCAGCTCCATAGCTGCATTCAACGGGTGGCGTAGTCGTCCTACATCTACCGCTGTTACATCGCCGCTCAGTTTGACTCCCTGGGCACGGACCGGGTCACCGCCACGAGACTACAACCCTCAAGAGATCCGGCTCCGGGTAAGCTCCCGCGTGCGCAACGCAGCGCGACACAGGCCCAGGGGCGCGTCAACTTTGGCGTAGTCGGCAGGATTTCGTGCCCGCAACCACCGGGTACTGCGTGCCTGAAAAAGAGACTTTTCAAACTTACCTGTGGTGAAGATTCCCGCCATCCGGCGCCATCTTCAGCCTTCTTCCCGCCATCGGTGAAGTTTCCCGCCATCCGGCGCCATCTTCTGCCTTCTTCCCGCCATCCGTGGAGTTTTCCCGCCATTGGACGCCATCTTGAGGACGCCGCGCGGGAAGAAGAGGGGCGTGGACTCCGAAAGCGCGCGAGAACTGAAGCCCCGCCTCACGTCCGGACGTTGCGTAAGGTCCTGGAAGGAGCCCAGCAGACGCCGACGTCACAGGAGCGCGACGGAAGGTCCTCAACCCTGACGATCCACTGCGGAGCCGTGGCCTACGGAACAGGATCATCGCAAGGTAGGCCACGGTCCACTAGGGGGGAGGAAGATGTCGGATACGGAGGAGAGCTTCACTGCCTCAACCCCCGCCAGCGTTACCGCTGCTGCAGTTATGCCCTTCACCATGCCCTATATCCCGGGAGCAGCTTGGCTACCCCAGTACTCAGGGGAGTCACATACCCTGCATGACTTTAGAGAAAAGCTGGATAGCCTCTTCCAGGTGTACCCCCTCACAGAAGAGCAAAAAGTGAGCATCCTGGTGGCCCAACTAACCGGGGCAGCCAAAAGGGAAGTAAAATCCTGGCCACCTGGGAGGAAGACTGTCGCAGGGATACTAACCCGGCTGAAGGACACCTTTGATACCCGCACCTCAGCCGAGATTAAGCTTAGATTCTACGGGTGCAAGCAGCGAGCGCATGAGAGTATAAGGGACTATGCACTAAACCTACAAGAGGCCCTGAGGGCCATTAAGCAGACCGACCCTGATGGAGTGGGAAACGAGGACAGGCTGTTGACCGAACAGTTTATAGAGGGACTGTATTGTAATACCCACCGAACCCAGTTGCGGGCAATGGCCTTACAGGATCCCCATCTGGGCTTTGCACAGTTCAAGGACAGAGCCATCCGGGTGCTCCGAGAACCGGCACCGGGTGGCGTTGTGACCCACAAGCGCCCTGCTATCACTTACCACCAGGAGGCGGCGCCCTTGTCGGCAGGGCCTGTGGGAGCTGATGCGCAGGCTTTGGACAATGACCCGGCTCCAGACCTACACCATCAGGTCCAAGAGCTAGCTAAGAGCGTTGCTGCGCTAACCCGAACTGTGCAGTCTTTACAGGCTTCCACCCCAGGGAAGATCCAGCTGGCATCCGGACCGGAGGACATCCCGTGGCGTCGACCAAGGAGGACCCCACCGGCCAGAGGAAGACCCAGTGACAGATACAGCGAGGACGGACGACCCATCTGCCGCCGCTGCAATCAACCTGGACATATGGCAAGGTACTGTTCTTTAAACGGGCACAACCTGGGGTAGAGGGCCAACCCCCAGGAAAAAGATCACCAGGCCCATCGAACTGGCGCGACAGATATGTGGGAGGACGTCCAGTCTTGCCTGTGGTACTGGATGGCATTCCCATGAGTGCCCTACTGGACACCGGGTCACAGGTCACCACCATCCCGTACGTGCTCTTTAAGCAGTACTGGAATGACTCGGATATTACCCGCTACCCTGACGACGACTTGAGTATCATCGCCAGCAATGGCCAGCCCGTGCCACAGATCGGATTTAAAGAGGTGACCATCAAAATCGGTAGAGTCGAACTGGCAGCACAGGGACTGATCATTGTAGATATTGACAAACATGAGAGTCACCCAAAAATAACTCTAGGAACTAATGTAATTGAAAATTGTCTTGCAGAGGTGATTTTCCTTTTACAGCAGGTTGCCAAGAACGCCAGCTCCGGCGAGCAGCGGGTGCTCCAGAAAGAGATCCGGGCACTGATGCGACGGCAACAGGTGGAACTCTCCGGCGGTGAGATTGGTAGCGTAAGAATGTGTGACCCTTTTCCTATTGCCATGCCCCCAAAAAGTGAAATGATGATTTGGTGCCGGGCAGCTATTGGTCTGAGAGGTAGAGATTACCAGGCAATGGTAGAACCAGTTTACTCGGACAGTAGGCCCACCATTTTGACAGCACGGGGGGTGGTTGATGTACGCCATGGGAGGGTGCCCGTTCGCATAATAAATATCGGGGAGAGGGAAGTGTACCTGCCCCGGTATGCCACGCTAGCCAAATTATATACCATTAACCAAAATTCTATACAATCTGTGGAACCCTTGCCTCCATCTCACCCGGAGGAAGGTAACGGCTCTAAGAAAAACATGGAGGACTGGTGTCAGCAACTACATCTGGGTACTGACTCCACTCCCGCACACCAGAAACAAGGAGTCTATCGGGTGGTTCAGGAGTACGAGAGAGTGTTCAGTAAACACCCGTTAGACTTCGGGCGAGTCAAGGGGGTAGAACACCACATCCCCACGGGAGACCATCCTCCTATAAAAGAGAGGTATCGACCCGTACCCCCTGCCCACTACCAACACGCCAAGGGGATGCTTAGAGACATGAAGGAGGCTGGGGTGATCAGGGATAGCTGTAGCCCCTGGGCAGCTCCACTAGTCTTAGTCCGAAAGAAAGACAACACCATGAGGATGTGTGTAGATTACCGGAAAATCAATCGTATCACACACAAGGATGCGTACCCCTTACCAAGGATAGAGGAGTCATTGGCTGCTTTAAGATCTGCTAACTTCTTCTCTACCTTGGATCTCACTAGCGGGTACTGGCAGGTTCCTGTAGCAGAGGCGGACCGGGAGAAGACCGCATTCACCACCCCGATGGGACTTAGCGAGTTCACCTGCATGCCGTTCGGACTCTGCAACGCACCGGGAACCTTCCAACGACTAATGGAGTGTTGTCTGGGCCACAGAAACTTCGAGACGGTCCTGTTGTACCTGGACGACGTCATCGTATATTCCAAGACGTATGAGGACCACCTGAAACACCTGGCGGAAGTGTTCGAAGCTCTGGCAAGTTACGGCCTAAAGGTGAAACCCTCCAAGTGTCACCTCCTGAAACCAAAGGTGCAGTACCTGGGACACGTGGTGAGCGCTGACGGAGTGGCTCCCGACCCTGATAAGATCACCGCAATTAAGGAATGGCCAAGCCCCTCCAGCGTAAAAGAAGTGCGGCAGTTCCTCGGGTTGGTAGGCTACTACCGAAGGTTTATTCCCGGTTTCACCAAAAAGGCAGCACCTATGCAGGACCTCCTGATAGGCCAGTCCCGGAAGGCCAAGAACCAGAAACCGTCCTTCAAATGGGAGGAGCTGGAAGAAGAGTCCTTCCGCCAGCTGAAGATGGCCCTCACGGGGGACGAAATCCTGGCGTACCCGGATTATAGCCAGCCCTTTATCCTCTACACCGACGCCAGTAACATCGGGCTAGGAGCCGTACTGTCCCAGATCCAGCAGGGGAAGGAACGAGTAATTGCCTACGCCAGCCGAAAACTGCGACCCACCGAAAGGAACCCCGAGAATTACAGCTCATTTAAGTTAGAGTTCCTGGCCGTAGTATGGGCAGTCACCGAGCGCTTTAAGCATTACCTCGCTTCTTCCCGGTTCACCGTGTACACGGATAACAACCCGTTGACACACCTGGACACGGCAAGACTCGGTGCCCTGGAGCTGAGGTGGATGGCCCGTCTGTCCAACTACGAGTTCACAATCAAATACCGGGCAGGACGCTCCAATACCAACGCGGACGCCCTGTCCAGGATGCCCAACCTGCCGGACGGAGGAGAAGATCCGGAGGGACTGGAAGAAGTTGAACTCCCTGCATTCCACCGTCATGGGACTATCCAGTATTCCCACCGGGTAAGGAGTAAGCAGGCTGCTACGTTGAACCCCTTACCCCACTACAACTGGGCGGAAACGCAAGACAGCGACCCTGCCGTCCGACTGGTGAAGGAGATGCTGACTCGGCCGGAGGCTCGCCTTGAACCAGACGCTCCGGAGGAAGCCAAACAACTATGGGCAGAAAAGAGTCGACTGTTCCTTTACAAAGGGAAGTTGTGCCGCAGAATGGTTAACTCCCGGACGCATGAATTACTCTGGCAAGTAGTGGTGCCACGAAGAGACGCAGCCATGGTGATGGAGGCATACCACGACGGAGCTGGACACTTCGGGTGGAAGAAGCTGGAGTTCCTGCTGCGCGAGCGGTTCCACTGGGTAGGCATGAGGGGAACCATCGAGAAGTGGTGCAGAGACTGTGGCCCGTGCAACCTGAGAAGGAAGGACCGTGCCAGCCAGAAGACTCCCCTGCAGTCCATCGTCACCCGGCAACCGTTGGAACTGGTAGCCTTGGATATTGTAAAACTGACCCCAAGCAGAAGTGGCTACGTCTACGCGTTAACCATCATGGATCATTACTCCCGGTTTCTGGTTGTCGTCCCCGTCAAGGACTTAACGGCTCAAACAGCAGCTAGAGCCTTCCAGCAGCACTTTTGCCGTCCACACGGGTACCCGGACCAAGTGCTGACGGACCAGGGACCTGCCTTTGAAGCGGAGGTCTTCCAGGAATTCTGCAATCTGTATGGCTGCCGGAAGATAAGGACGACACCCTACCATCCGCAAACTAATGGACTTTGTGAGAAAATGAACCAGGTGGTAATGGATCTTCTAAAAACGTTGCCCCTGGAAGAACGCAGTCTGTGGCCTGAGAAGTTGCCCGATCTGGTGGACCTATACAACCACATCCCGGTAGGTTCCACCAACTGTACCCCGGCTTACCTAATGAGGGCAAGACCTGGTAAGTTACCTGTTGACCTGGAAATGGGAGTCCTGACACCCGAGGACACTTCACCAGAAACAGACTGGGACACAGAGAGGCAGCAGCAGTACCGGAGAGTACAGGAGAGCGTGGAGCGAAGTCTCTGTCAGGCTAGGGAAAGACAAGAGAAAACTTACAACCAGTATGCTCCCGCTGTTCCCCTGGTACCCGGAGAGCAGGTCTTGAAGAGGAAGAGACGGCTCCACAAGTTGGATGACCAGTGGGAGAAGGACCCGTACACCGTACTGCCCTCAAGCCACGAGAACCCGAAGGTTTGTACCATCAGTAAAGACGGAGGGGAAACCACAGCCATTGTATCCCGGGACCACCTGAAGAAGTGTCCCGAACAACTGAGGAACCCTGAAGAGGAACAAGAAGACCATCGACCCGTAGAGGAAAGGGAAGATATGGTTAGTACTGTGCTCGGGGACTTCCCTCGGTCTTGGACTCAAGTCAATGGTGCAGTTGTGGTACCCGTACTCACCTTCCTCCAACCAGCATCCCAAGCACCTACGGAGCAACAGGTAGAGCTGGAAGAACAGCCGGTCCAGGAGGCAGAAGACTCCACACAAGCAGAACAGGAGGATCAACCCTCTGCTTATAGTGAGCCTGCCGTACCCCTAGTGAGACAAAGAGCCGGTAGACAGCTGCCCAGTTTACCCTTGACAGCTCCTACACCCTGTAGTTCAGGGCCAGACAGTCAGCTCCGTAGGTCCACTAGGGCCACTAGAGGCCAGTTACCCGCACGCTGGAGGATTTGAAGTGTATAAATTGTTTTATTTATGTTTATCTGTGTATTGTTGCTTGTGTATAATTTTGTGTTTCCAGTTATTTTTAGGAATCCTTGGTGGATTTACCGGGAATCCTTGTACATAGTTGGAGCGTAACCCAGGATGGACTAGAGACTGTTAAGGACTCGGGGTAGGGCAGACCCCTACCTGGTTACGTCTCCCTGTTTTGGTGAAATGGACACCTTGCTTTCTTCAAAGACTACACCCGGTTACGGACATGCCGTGACCACCTTTATGTGTTTCTTCTTATTGTACTATTATTATTGTTATATCTTGTTATGTTTTTTCTAAAATATGTTTAGTCCCGGAGTACTAAATTTCACTAGGGGGGAATGTGGCACCCCAGGGGTCTGGTTTTCCACAGTAATGTAATGTTATGTCTGAGAGCAGGTGGGAGGTCCTTTGGTCAGGGATCCTGTGCATGCCACACCTCCTGCCCAGTCTTGGGAGGGGAAGAACTTCCCCTGTATAAACCCTGGGCTGAGGCAGGGTTAGTCAGTCAAGGAGAGTAGAGACAAGAAACAGCAGAAGCAATACTACTACGAGTCAGGGGCTGGCAGCTGCAGAGCTCGCCCTGACTGAGAAGCTTTCTTACCGGACACGGCGTCCGAGGCTGTGGGGACTAACTCTTACCCAGCAGCAGAAGCCGACCGGCAGGGGATTTCAGGTCCTCAGGCCCAGAAACCCGAAGGCACGGTCACACGCGTGGGACCAGCACCGCCATCGTGGAGCGGAAGCCATTAGAAGGCCCCGAGTCACCGGCCATACGGGTGAGCACCACACGGTACACTCAGGGACGTGGGCTACTTATATCCGCTTCTAGCAAGGTAGCCAGAAGAGTACAGTCAGTTTGGGAGGCCTACAACTCCGCCTGGCCAGGGGAGATCCCATCTGCTCAAGGACTGACCAGGCCCCGTTCACTAGCAAGTACTCCGGGAGGGTCTATCGTTGTTACCAGTAAAGACCCTGAATTACACCGCACCGTCTCTGAGTGGTTCCTGCTACCCCCATCATCCACATCTGCTGCCCTGAGGCCATACCCCTCCCGTTGGGGGTTATACCATCTACGCTGCACCATCCATCCACCGGCCTCAGCGGACTGTCCTGCAGCGGCAGCTCCATAGCTGCATTCAACGGGTGGCGTAGTCGTCCTACATCTACCGCTGTTACATCGCCGCTCAGTTTGACTCCCTGGGCACGGACCTGGTCACCGCCACGAGACTACAACCCTCAAGAGATCCGGCTCCGGGTAAGCTCCCGCGTGCGCAACGCAGCGCGACACAGGCCCAGGGGCGCGTCACATATCCTTCCTCCTCCGAGGATTGCTGGATGTTTTCCTGCTACTATCCCAGTTCTATGACTCCTGTTAAAACAAAGGTTCAGGTGATGAATGATGGATGAGGTAGTGGCAAAGGAGAAAGAGCAGGAGGAACAGGGACCATTCACATCAATATCAGGCCAGTCAACCACACATGTCTTGTAGGATATGTTTCTGTACCAAAAGGAGTGGTTCGGCTACACAGTTATAGGGCATGCCGTGAGTGCAATGCCTACCAAAAATTTCGAGCCACTCCAATGCCCCTTGGAAGTGACATGGAGGTCAGAGGGCCTTAACTAAACCGTTTTTTCCATTTATAGAAACTGGGTCTCCTGTGCACTGTTGGCCTAACAAGTGAATGGAAGGCTTTCCAAAAATTATGAGGAACTGCAATGCCCCTTGAAACAGACGTGGATTACAGCATACTAAAATCCTTCTACCCATTATTGGGGAGTGGGTCTACCTTAGTGTTCGCCTATGCATTGAAAAGCAAAAGCTGACTAAAATTAGGAGGAAATGCAATGCCCGTTGGAAGAATGGTGGAGGTCGCAGTGGAATAAAAAGACAATATCAATGCCCCTTGAAAAAGTGGTGGAGGTCGCAGTAGCTTAACAAGATGGTTTTAATGCCCCTTGGAAGAGACGTGGAGGTCGCAGTACCTTAACAAGACGGTTTTAATGCCCCTTGGAAGAGGCGTGGAGGTCGCAGTGGAATAAAAAGACAATATCAATGCCCCTTGGAAGAGTGGTGGAGGTCGCAGTATCTTAACAAGACAGTTTTAATGCCCCTGGAAGAAGTGGTGGAGGTGGCAGTAGCTTAACAAGATTGTTTTAATGCCCTTTGGAAGAATGGTGGAGGTCGCAGTGGAGTAAAAAGACAATATCAATGCCCCTTGAAAAAGTGGTGGAGGTCGCAGTAGCTTAACAAGAAGGTTTTTATGCCCCTTGGAAGAGACGTGGAGGTTGCAGTAGCTTAAGAAGATGCTTTTATTGCCCCTTGGAAGAGACGTGGAGGTCGCAATGGAATAAAAAGACAATATCAATGCCCCTTGGAAGAGACGTGGAGGTCGCAGTGGAATAAAAAGACAATGTCAATGCCCCTGGGAAAAGTAGTGGAGGTCGCAGTAGCTTAACAACACGGTTTCAATGCCCTTTGGAAGAATGGTGGAGGTCGCATTAACTTAACAAGACAGTTTTAATGCCCCTTGGAAGAGACATGGAGGTCGCAGTGGAATAAAAAGACAATATGAATGCCCCTGGGAATAGTGGTTGAGGTTGCAGTAGCTTAACAAGACGGATTTAATGCCCCTTGGAAGAGACATGGAGGTCGCAGTGGAATAAAAAGACAATATGAATGCCCCTGGGAAGAGTGGTGGAGGTTGCAGTAGCTTAACAAGACAGCTTTAATGCCCCTGGAAGAAGTGGTTGAGGTCACAGTAGCTTAATAAGACGGTTTTAATGCCCCTTGGAAGAATGGTGGAGGTCGCAGTGGAGTAAAAAGACAATATCAATGCCCCTTGAAAAAGTGGTGGAGGTCGCAGTAGCTTAACAAGATGGTTTTAATGCTCCTTGGAAGAGACGTGGAGGTCGCAGTAGCTTAAGAAGATGCTTTCAATGCCCCTTGGAAGAGACGTGGAGGTCGCAGTGGAATAAAAAGACAATCTCAATGCCCCTTGGAAGAGACGTGGAGGTCGCAGTGGAATGAAAAGACAATATCAATGCCCCTTGGAAGAGACATGGAGGTCGCAGTGGAATAAAAAGACAATATGAATGCCCCTGGGAAAAGTGGTGGCGGTCGCAGTAGCTTAACAAGTCGGTTTTAATGCCCCTGGTAAAAGTGGTAGAGGTCGCAGTAGCGTAACAAGATGGCTTTAATGCCCCTTGGAAGAGACGTGAAGGTCGCAGTGGAATAAAAGACAGTTTTAATGCCCCTTGGAAGAGACGTGGAGGTCGCAGTGGAATATATAGACAATATCAATGCCCCTGGGAAAAGTGGAGGTCGCAGTAGCTTAACAAGACGGTTTTCATGCCCCCTACAAGAACCATGCAGAACAGCATATTACAAACATTATTCCCATTATTGGGGAGTGGGTTTCCCATAGTATTTGCTTATGCCTTCCAAGCAAAAGCTGACAAAAATAAGGACGGAGAAACTTTCAATAATGGCAACACGGACCACGGTCACCCTGGTGGTATAGTGGTGGTGGAGGCTGAGGATAAGGAGAAGAGCAAAATACAGCCAAAATGAGGAAGCGTATACCCATGTGTGGGTGTGAAGCAGTGCATGGGAATACACCTCCCGAAATAACACAGTGGATTGACTTTATGTTACTCTGCTGTCATTTGGTGGTGATGAGAAGTCTGGCCCAATCTAGCCCTTGTTAATTTTGATAAGGGTCAGCTTGTCAGCATTGTCAGATGACAGGCGAGTGCGCTTATCAGTTATAATTCCCCCAGCGGCACTAAAAACACGCTCCGATAACACGCTAGCGGCAGGGCAGGCCAGGACCTCCAAGGCGTACAGAGCGAGTTCATTCCAAAGGTCCAGCTTGGATACCCAATAATTAAAAGGCACAGAGGAATCACGGAGGACCCTGGTACGGTCGGCAAGGTACTCCCTCACCATCTTTTGAAACTTTCCACTCCTTGTGAATGTACCCCGCGCCTCAGGGCCTGTAAGCTGGGCGGGTCTCAGAAAACTGTCCCAGAATGTTGACAGTGTTCCCCTGCCTCTGCTGGATTGGAGTTGCGTCTCTCTCGCCTGTATGCCTTGGTTGGTCAACAAACTGTGACCTCTGCCGCTAGCGTGTTCAGATGGGAATTTTTTTAACAATTCTGCAGCAAGGGCCTTCTGGTACTGCCCCATTTTTGTAGACCTCTCCACCTCAGGAATAAGAGAGTGAAAGTTCTTGCAGCGGGGGTCTAAAAGTGTCACCAACCAGTAATGACTGTCACCCAACATTTTGACAACACGAGGGTCACGGTTAAGGCAGCGTAACATAAAGTCAGCCATGCGTGCCAGACTGGTAATGGGCAAGACTTCCATGTCCTCACCAAGATGACGACTGATGATGCTCTCCTCCTCCTCCCCCCTGTCCTCAGGCCACCCACGCTGAACCGACTGTATGACAGTTGTACAGGTACTACAGTCTACAGCGCATGGTCCCAGCTCCTGTTCTTTCTCCTCCTCCTCCTCCTCCTCTCCCTCATTGTCCCCCAATGCACGTTGGGATGAGATGAGGCTGGGCTGTGTGCAATCACCAATTACGGGTTCTTGATCCATCTCATCATACTCTGGCTGAAATGCCTCCTCTTTAATTCTCTGCAGAGAGCATTGCAAAAGACAGACAAGTTGGATGCTGACGCTAATGATGGCGTCATCGCCACTCACCATCTTGGTGGACTCCTCAAAGTTTGTCAGGATGGTTCATATGTCAGACATCCAGGTCCACTCCTGAGGTCTTATGTGTGGAGTCTGACCTGAATACCGACGGCCTTGTTGCAGCTGGTACTCCACAACTGCTCTCTTCTGCTCACAAATCCTTTGTAACATGTGGAGAGTAGAGTTCCAACGTGTGGGGACATCACACACCAGTCGGTGTGCCGGAAGCTGCAAACTCTGCTGCAACACAGCAAGGGCGGCGGAAGCTGTAGCTGACTTGTGAAAATGAGCTGACAGACGGCGTACTTTGATGAGCAGATCTGGCAACTCGGGGTATGATTTAAGAAACCGCTTAACCTCGAGGTTAAGCACATGAGCCAGGCATGGTACGTGTGTGATCTCGCCTCGCCTCAGAGCCGCCACCAGGTTACGGGCATTGTCACACACGCCCATGCCTGGATGTAGGTTTAGCGGTCTCAGCCACAGATCTGCCTGCTCTTTCACAGCTGTCCACAACTCAAAAGCAGTGTGAGGTTTATCACCTAAGCTTATGAGTTTCAGCACAGCCTGTTGCCGCTTGGCTGAGGCAGTACTGCAGTGCTTCCAGCTTGTAACTGATGTGGTGATATCTGAGATGGAGGCTGAACATGAGGAGGAGGAGGAGGATGATGCGCAGGAGCTGTACACTGTGGGGGCAATTCTGACTGACATATGGCCCGCAATCCTTTGTGTGGGGAGGAAGTGTTCCGTCCCAAGGTCCGACTGGGTCCGGGCTTCCACTATGTTTACCCAGTGTGCTGTCAGGGAGATGTACCGTCCCTGGCCACAAGCACTTGTTCACGTGTCCGTTGTCAGGTGGACTCTCCCAGTAACTGCGTTGTTGAAGGCACGGCAGATGTTTTGGGACACGTGCTTGTGTAGTGTGGGGATGGCACACTGGGCAAAATAGTGTCGGTTGAGGACTGAGTACAGAGGGACGGCCACCGCCATAAGGTTGCGGAAGGATTCCGTCTCCACCAGCCTAAAAGGCAGCATTTCCAACACAAGCAGTCTTGAAATGTGCTAATTTAGGACTGTGGCATGTGGGGTGTTGGCTGCAAATTTGCGATATTGTTCAAAGCTCTGGGATATGGACAATTGAACACTGCGGTGGGACGTGGATGTGGATGCTGTTTCTTGAGAAACTGCCATAACAAGTGAAGACTGAGAGGAGGGGGAATCTTTGCATGCAGTATGGACAGGTGATTGCCAGGGGGTTCTGTTACACGCACAATAGCGGAAGAAGCAGTGGTGACACCCGCTGACACTGGTCGTGGACCCTGATCATGCTGGTGGAGGTCAGGCTGGTAGTTTTGTCACCCCTGCTGATGCTGGCATGACAGGTGGTACAAATGACCTTTTTGGGGTTTTCAGCAGAGTCTTTAAAAAAATTCCAGACTCTGGAAGACCTACCGGTTGTACTGGCAACGTCCCTCGTGTTGGTGTTGCAGGGAACTGTTGCCCGCCTTCTGTCTGCGGCCACCACACTGCTTCTTCCTGCCTGTTGGGGTACTCTGCCTCCCTCCCCCTGTGTGCTGCTGGCCTCGCTCTGCGTGTCCTCCTGCAACATTGGGTCAGTTACTAGATCATCCACCTCCTCCTCCTCTTCCACTTGCGCACCACGATCCTCCTCATCACTTCATGGCAATAGTGTCTCGTCATCGTCCACCTCTTGTGACAAATTGCCAGCGTCGACTTCCTGTGGCCGTGGCTGTTCAAATATTTGGGCATCGCTACATGGGATCTCCTCTTACACCACTTCAAGCGGAGCAGGCAAGGGGCTCAAATATGGAAATGGACCAGTGAACAGCTCTTCAGAGTGTCCAAGTGTGGGATCAGTTGCTGTCTGACGACACCTGGCATGGTGGGAGGAAGGAGTATCAGGGTGAGGAGGAGTATCCGGTCGAGACTCACGGCTACTAAAACTTGACCGTGTGTAAAACAGACCGGAGGTGGTGGTGCCCAGGTATCTGGAAGTATTATCTGCTATCCAATTAATAACCTATTCACACTGATCAGTTTGCAATACTGGTGTTGTAATGTGTTTCCCTAGTAATTCGGTCAAGAAGTGGGAGCGAGAAGATGTGGCTGTTCGTTGTGGCACATTTTCACCTTGGCCACAGCCCCGTCCTCTACACGCACCATCACCAGAACGTCCAGTTCCACTTCCCTTGCCACGTGCCTTGCCCATTGTAAATGAAGTAAAATAGCTTACACTCGCACTATCAATGGAAAAAGGGTAATAAAAAAGAGATTAAAACCGTGGAAGAGGAAGACCACAGTTCTATTTCTCTGGCCTACACCAGACTCTTTTAAACAGATATATTGGTGTCTGACTAGTCAGGGAGACACTATTAAAGGTTTTTTTTTACGGCAAAAAAGGCCAAAAGCAGGATAATACAGAGATTTGATCAGTGGAACTGCAAAATCACAGTTATAGTTATGTGGCATACACCAGAATATTTTAAACAGATATATTGGTGTCTGACCCAGCAGGGAGACACTATTACTGTTTTTTTTACGGCAAAAAATGCCAAAAGCAGGATAATACAGAGAATTGACCCTTGGAACTGCAAAACCACAGTTATAGTTATGTGGTGTACACCAGAATGTTTTAAACAGATATATTGGTGTCTGACCAGTCAGGGAGACACTATTACAGTTTTTTTTACAGCAAAAAATGCCAAAAGCAGGATAATACAGAGATTTTACCCGTGGAACTGCAAAACCACAGTTATAGTTATGTGGCGTACACCAGAATCTTTTAAACAGATATATTGGTGTCTGACCAGTCAGGGAGACACTATTACAGTTTTTTTTTACGGCAAAAACTGCCAAAAGAAGGATAATAATGAGATTTGACCCATGGAACTGCAAAACCACAGTTCTATTTCTCTGGCCTACACCAGACTCTTTTAAACAGATATATTGGTGTCTGACCAGTCAGGGAGACACTATTACAGTTTTTTTTTTACGGCAAAAAATGCCAAAAGCAGGAGAATGCAGAGATTTGACCCGTGGAACTGCAAAACCACAGTTCTATTTCTCTGGCCTACACCAGACTCTTTTAAACAGATATATTGGTGTCTGACCAGAGGGAGACACTATTACGGTTTTTTTTTACAGCAAAAAATGTCAAAAGCAGGATAATACAGAGATTTCACCAGTGGAACTGCAAAACCACAGTTATAGTTATGTGGCGTACACCAGAATCTTTTAAACAGATATATTCTTGTCTGACCAGTCAGGGAGACACTATTACAGTTTTTTTTATGGCAAAAAATGGCAAAAGCAGGATAATACAGAGATTTGACCCGTGGAACTGCAAAACCACAGTTATATTTTTCTGGCCAACATCAGACACTTTTAAACAGATATATTGGTGTCTGAACAGTCACAGACACACTCAATTTTTTTTTTTTTTGGGGGGGGGGATACCAAAAGGTTAATAAGACGCATATTTGGACAGTCTGACTGAGAAAAAAAAAAGGATTTAGATGGAAAAAAAAAGGATTTTTTCTGGCCCCTGAGACCAGGGGATAAGTCTAGCTATTTGACCAACAGGAGCACACAGGACTGTAATGCAGCGTTTGCTGGTATAACCACTGCGTCTCCTATACAGCCTGCCTGCCTGCCTGATATCTGGGATGGATATTAGTCCTGAGAAGGACTGTCTGTTTGATTTGGCCGGCTTTAGAAACCCTACACTAACTATTTCGGAATATAAATTTCTCCCTAGCCCAGCAGCACTGACCCTACACTGGCTGATCCGGAGCGACTGTGTCCAAGATGGCGGCGCCCGGTTTTAAATACTCGAGGTGACTGTGTGCGGCCAGCCAATCACTGTAATGCCCACAAACAACATGGCTGCGGAATTACAGTGACTGGATGGCAATCCCTGCATGTTCATTGGCTCTGTAAAGAGCGCGAAACATGCAGGGCGGAGACCTGAGCTCCCACCCGAGTAACCCGGAAATTCTCGGTGCTCACCGAACATCCCGAGGAGTGAGATGCTTGGGCAGTGTCGAGCATGCTCGCTCAACACTAGTCATTATCAAAATTCTCAAGGTAAAATCTGTATTCAGTGAAGGCAGGCTTTCCCATTACTGAGATAGAAGATGGCAGACAATTCTATATAGACTGTAGGAGGAAGGAGCGAGAGACAGAGCTCCTCCCTCCTCTTCCCCCTCCTATCTACATGAAATCTCATTTGCAGTTGCTACCATCTCCTATCTCAGTAATGGTACCCAAACTGTTTTATTTTCACAAGGATATCAGGAAAAAATGCACCCCAAAATTTGTTGTGCAATTTCTCCTGAGCATGCCAATACCCCATATTTCGGGGGAAACCACTGTTTAGGAGCATGGCAGGGCTCGTAAGGGAAGGAACACTATTTGACTTTTCGAATGTAAAATTTTTGAGAATAGTTAGTGGATGCCATGTCACATTAGGAGAGACCCTAATGCGCCTAACTAGTGGAAACCATCCACAAGTGACCCCATTTTGAAAAATAGCATTTGGAAACTGCACTTTTATAAGGGTAACAGGAGAAATTGCACCATGCAATTTGTTGTGTAATTTCTCCTGAGCATGCCAATACCCCATATGTGGGGGGAAACCGCTATTTGGGAGCACGGCAGGGTTCGGAAGGGAAGGAGCTCCATTTTACATTTTGAATGCAAAATTTGCTGAAATAATTAGCGGATGCCATGTCGCATTTGGAGAGCCCCTGATGTGCCTAAACAGTGGAAACCCCTCACAAGTGAACCCATTTTGGAAACTAGACCCCTCAGGGAACTTATCTACATGTGTGGTGAGCACCTTGAACCCCCAGATGCTACACATAAGTTTATAACATTGAGCTGTGAAGATAAAAATTTCACATTTTCCTATAAAAATGTTTTTGAACACCAAATTTTGCAATTCATAAGGGTAACAGGATAAATTGCACCATACAATTTGTTGTGCAGTTTCTCCTGAGTACGCCAATACCCCATATGCAGAGGAAAACTACTGTTTGGGTGCATGGTAAGGCTTGAGATTGAATGAGTGCCATTTGACTTTTTGAATGTAAAATTTACTGGAATAATTAGTGAACGCTATGTCGCGTTTGGAGATCCCCTGATGTGCCTAAATAGAGGAAATCCCCAACAAGCGACATAATTTTGGAAACAAAACCTCTCAGGGAACTTTTCTAGATATGTGGTGAGCATCTTGAACCCACAGGTGCTTTACAGAAGTTTATAACATTGAGCTGTGAAAATAAAAAAAAATCACATTTTTCTCACAAAAATGTTTTTTAGCCCCAAAGTTTTCCATTTTCACAAGGGTAAGAAGAGAAAATGGACCTCAATATTTGCTGTGCAATTTTTCCTGAGTATGCATATGCCCCATATGTGGCGGAAAACTGCTGTTTGGGTGCACGGCAGAGCTCAGTAAGGAAGGAGTGATGTTTTGGAGCTCAGTTACATTTGGAGAGCCCCTGATGTGCCTAAATAGTGGAAAAACCCACAAGTGACCCCATTTTGGATGCTAGACCCCTCAAGGAATTTATCTAGATGTGTGGTGAGCACCTTGAAACCACAGGTGCATCTCAGAATTTTACAACGTTGTTTTGTGAAAACAAAAAATATATATATTTTTTCCCACAAAAATGTTGTTTAAGCCCCAAGTTTTTTCATTTTCACAAGGATGGATGGAGAAAATGGACCCCAAAATTTGTTGTGCAATTTATCCTTATATCTCTGATATGCTGATACCCCATATGCGGTTGAAAACTTCTTTTGAGGCATAGTAACATGGAAGCCCCTTATATTTCCATTAATGGATGACGGACCTGAGCGGGGACTTGCTTTTTTTGTTGATTGAGTTGAAGCTTTTATTGGGAACATTTGACATAACATTTTGGATCACATATATCCGGCGCTCTATGCTGAGCATGTATATCAGGATTTCTATCCAAATCTCAAGTGACGTGATTCAGATGAATCCCCCGAGGAATCCATTCACTATAATGAGGCAGCAGACTTACTTTGTACTCCATCTGGACTCTGTTCAGTGTTGTCCTGCTTTTCAGAAGTGCACAAAGCTGTGGTGTACCGTGCTTTTATGCACACCTAAAAAGACAGACACCGCCGGATCACAGGTCAGACGGTGCCCACAGTGCCTCCATCTGCCTCATTATAGAGAATTTCCTGCTGGAGGTTCTGTCTGAATCACGTATTTTGGAGATTTACATGGAAACCTCGGTGTAAGGGTTCAGCGTAGAGCGCAGGATAAATGTGAGCCGAGCCATACTGCGATCTTTGGGAGGCATAATGAACAAATCAAAAACAGTTGAAGAATTGGTTTTATTTATTTTTTCCGTGATTTCTTGTGAAGTAATTAGACGATTTTATTCTTCAGGTCGATGCAATTACAGCGATACCAGATTTAAATAGTTTTTTTATGTTTTACTGCAGTCACTCACTAAAAGACGCTTTTTTTTTTTTGCAAAAACTAGTTTTTGCATCTCCATATTTGTGAGCTATAATTTTTCCATATTTCGGCTAAGAGCTTCCGGTGAGGGTTTGTTTTTTTGCGAGACGAGTTGACGTCTTTTTTTCTGGTATCATTTTCGAGCACATGACATTTTTTGCTCGCTTTCTATTCTGATGTTTGGGAGGCCGAATTAGAAAAAAACAGCAATTCAGGAATTGTTGTTTTTTTTATGTCGTTCCATATGTGGTATAATTGAAAGGGCAACTTTATTATTTGGATCAGTACAAAGACAAAGAAACCACTTTTTTATGTTCTGGCGCTTTTGCACAATAAAAACTATTTTAGAGAGAAAATAATTATTTTTGCATCGCTTCGTTCTGAGAGCTATAACTTTTTTATTTTTCTGCTGATGGAGCTGTGTCATGGCTTGTTTCTTGCAGGAGAAGATGATGTTTTCAGCAATACTATTTCTATTTACATTCGTCGTTTTAATCGCGTTTTATTCCACTTTTTGTTCGGCAGTATGATGATAAAGCATAGTTTTTTGCCTTGTTCTTTTTTTTTTTTTTTTTACAGTGTTCACTAGTGTTGAGCGATACCTTCCGATATCGGGAAATATCGGATCGGATTGGATCGGACCGATACCGAAAAAGTATCGGATAGCGCCGATTCCGATACCGGAAACCAATGCAAGTCAATGGGACAGAAATATCGGAATGAAAATATACCCTTTCTTTCCTTGTAGGTTAATTCTACATGAAGGAAAACAACTAAGAAAAATGTAGAATGTATTGGGGGAGGTGGGGGAGACAATAAAGGCATAGAGGTTTAGCCCAATCAAATGGAATAGCAGGAATTAATATTTTTTTTTAAGACGTTCTGAGTTACGGAAATATTGACTATGTTAAGTATTTTTATATTTTGTCAGATATTTATGTTTCACTACTTCCATGCTCTTCACCTTCTTTTTTACTTCTCCCACACTTTCTCCTTCATCATCCTCAGCATCTTTTTCATCCACTTCTTCTTCACCTTCTTCATCTTCTTCTTCTTCACCTTCTTCGTATTATTCTTTTTTTTTACATTCTTCATATTCTACTTCTTCATCTTCTTCATATTCTTCTTCTTCATCATATTCTTATTTGTGACAGGCATTCCTATAGTTGTTATCTATAAAAGGTTGGACATTACACCTTTCGTTCTGCCCGTCACAAAAGATTTACAACAGGATTTGTCCGCGTTCAGTTTGGCCTGCAGCAGCAGGTCTTTTCCAGGGGCACCACGAGGAGGAACGGACTCACCCCCATACACTGCTTAGTCATCTTCTGCTTATAATTTAGATATTATCTTTTTCTCTGATTTTTAGTCTTATGCTTAATGTTCTTCCGCTTTTTGTTCTGCAGCTTCTTGTATTTCTGCTTCTTGGTTTTCTGTCTCTTGTTCTTCTGTATCTTGGTGCTTGTCTTCTCTTCTTTATCCTCTTGGTCAACTTCTTCAGGGTCATCTTCTTGGTCTTCTTCGGGGTGGTCTTCAGGGTCGTCGTCTTCGGAGGTCCTCGTCTTCGGGGTCCTCGTCTTCTTCGGGTTGGTCTTCTGGGTCCTCGTCTTCGGGGTCCTCGTCTTCTTCGGGGTGGTCTTCAGGGTCCTCGTCTTCTTCGGGGTGGTCTTCAGGGTCCTCGTCTTCTTCGGGGTGGTCTTCAGGGTCCTCGTCTTCTTCGGGGTCGTCTTCGGGGTCCTCGTCTTCTTAGGGTTGGTCTTCAGGGTCCTCGTCTTCAGGGTCCTCGTCAGGGAGATCCAGAGTGATTACCAAGAACCATTTCAAAAAGCTTGAACTTGGAAATGTAGCAGAAGGTACAAGAAAGCTGAGGAACTACCGAGGACCAGCTGACGGTACTGGAACCCGGATGGGTAGCAGAAGGTACAAGAGCCAATGGAACTGCCGAAGACCAGCTGACGGTACTGGAACTCATTGCCAGATCCCGCAGCCCACATAGGAGTCACCTAAACTGCAGGCACCATAGAGTCGGCTAACCAGACCGCAACACGAAAGGACAACGCATTGGAGGCAAAGTGATGTTGACACTACCCGGAAACAGCTGGCGTGCTGGAACCAGGCTGGGCAGGAGGGAGTACCCGTGCCAAAGTCACTGCCGAGAACCAGCTGACGGTACTGGAACCCGGATGGGTAGTAGAAGGTACAAGAGCCAATGGAACTGCCGAAGACCAGCTGACGGTACTGGAACTCGGTTACTAAGCAGGAGGTACCTGTGCGAGAAAGCTCTACCAAGGACCAGCAGACGTTGGTGGAGCTTGGATACCAAGAAGGAGGCACCTAATCCAAAGGCACTGCCGAGAACCAGCTGATTGTACTGGAACCCGGATGGGTAGCAGAAGGTACTCATGTAAAAAAAAGTTCAAGGCCGCGAGCCGGCCGCAGTTACCTAAACCCACAGTCCTACAGGGGGTGCTTGTCCTATTGGCACTATGGAACCAGCCTTCATTGCCAGATCCCGCAGCCCACATAAGAGTCACCTAAACTGCAGGCACCATAGAGTCGGCTAACCCGACCGCAACACGACAGGACAACGCATTGGAGGCAAAGTGACGTTGACACTACCCGGAAACAGCTGGCGTGCTGGAACCAGGCTGGGCAGGAGGGAGTACCCGTGCCAAAGTCACTGCCGAGAACCAGCTGACGGTACTGGAACCCGGATGGGTAGTAGAAGGTACAAGAGCAAATGGAACTACCGAGGACCAGCTGACGGTACTGGAACTCGGATGGGTAGCAGAAGGTACAAGAGCCAATGGAACTGCCAAAGACCAGTGGACGGTACTGGAACTCGGTTACTAAGCAGGAGGTACCTGTGCCAGAAAGCACTACCCTGAACCAGCAGACGTTGATGGAACTTGGATACCGAGAAGGAGGCACCTAATCCAAAGGCACTGCCGAGAAACAGCTGACGGTACTGGAACCCGGATGGGTAGTAGAAGGTACAAGAGCAAATGGAACTACCGAGAACCAGCTGGCGGTGCTGGAACCCAGGGTAAATACTAAAAACAGAGTGGAGCCAGAGGTGTAATTGGAGCAAGTTTTAAATCAGTAGTACAGTGGATGTGGACAAAGCAGGAGAATTTGCCGGACACACAGCAGGGGAACAGCTGACGTTACTGAACCCCAATAACACTGGAGCAAGCGTTGACTGTGCAGATGGCACTTCTGAGCAGCAACTAGCGGTATTGGAGCCCAGGGTAAATACTAAAAACAGAGGAGCCAGAGGTGTATTTGGAGGAGGTTTTAAATCAGTAGTACAGTGGATGTGGACAAAGCAGGAGAAATTGCCGTCCGCACAGCAGGGGAACAGCTGACGTTACCGAACCCCAATTACACGGCAGCAAGTGTTGACTGTGTAGACGGCACTTCCGAGCGCCAACTGGTGGTGTTGGAGCTCAGGGAAAATACTGAAAACAGAGAAGCCAGAGGTGTATTTGGAGGAGGTTTTAAATCAGTAGTACAGTGGATGTGGACAGAGCAGGAGAAATTGCCGTCCGCACAGCAGGGGAACAGCTGACGTTACTGAACCCCAATAACACTGCAGCAAGTGTTGACTGTGCAGACGGCACTTCCGAGCGCCAACTGGCGGTGTTGGAGCTCAGGGATAATACTGAAAACAGAGGAGCCAGAGGTGTAATTGGAGCAACTTTAAAATCTGTAGTAGTGAGAATGTGGACAGAGCAGGAGAAATTGCCGTCCGCACAGCAGGGGAACAGCTGACGTTACTGAACCCCAATAACACGGCAGCAAGTGTTGACTGTGCAGACGGCACTTCCGAGCGCCAACTGGCGGTGTTGGAGCTCAGGGATAATACTTAAAACAGAGGAGCCAGAGGTGTAATTGGAGCAACTTTAAAATCTGTAGTAGTGAGAATGTGGACAGAGCAGGAGAAATTGCCGTCCGCACAGCCGGGGAACAGCTGACATTACTGAACCCCAATAACACGGCAGCAAGTGTTGACTGTGCAGACAGCACTTCCGAGTGCCAACTGGCGGTGTTGGAGCTCAGGGATTACAGTTCAGGTGGTAGAAACATGAACAGAACAGGAGACCTGGATACTGTTGCCAACCAATTATTTATTCTGGAAGAGGACTGGCAAATTCATGAGAGATCCAGGCCTTGTTCATTTTGAGAAAAGTAAGCCGGTCAACGTTATAGGAGGATAGTCGCATGTGACGGTCTGTTAGTACACCACCAGCGGCACTAAAGACGCGTTCCGATAATACACTAGCAGCAGGGCAAGCTAGCACCTCCAATGCATACTGACTAAGCTCTGGCCATGTATCCAGCTTACAGACCCAAAACTTGAAGGGAGAAGAGCCGTCTGGGAGTACACTAAGATGGCAAGACATGTAGTCTGTCACCATCTGACGGAAACGTTGCCTCCTGCTGACTGGAGCCGTCTGTGATGGTGTAGACATTTGTGGCGGCGGGGACACAAAACTTTGCCACATTTCGGCCATACTGGTCTTGCCTTGTGCTGAGGCGCTGCTTCTGCTCCCTCTTTGTGCAGAGCTTCCTCCACTGCCTCGACGCACTGAGCTGCTTTGTAAAGCACTAGCAGCACTGCTCTCGGTTGGAATGGAGAACATGATGGAATGCACCAGTGCGTCTTGGTACACCCGCATTTTACGCTCCCTGTTCAACGGTGTTATGAGGCTTTGTAAGTTGTCCCGGTAGCGAGGATCTAGGAGGGTGGACACCCAATAATCAGCCGTGTTGAGAATGTGGGCGATGCGGTGGTCGTTTCTCAGGCACTGCAGCATGAAATCAACCATGTGCTGCAGACTGCCAACTGGCCAAGAAACGCTGTCCCCTGCTTGAGGCGTGATCTCTGCCTGCTCTGCATCACCCCACCCTCGCTCTAGATACTGACTACTAGAGCATTGTGTACCTCCCTCCTCTGGATAGATGTCTTCCTCATCCATTGACTCCTCCTCATCCTCCTCACAAAGTGTCCCCTGCCTAGGCCTTTGTGAGGAACCACGTTGCGCAGACTGTAGAGAAGCAGATGGCATTTGTGACTCCTCATCCTCCACCTCTTCCAAAACCTCGTCCCTTAGTGCTTGCAGTGTTTTTTCAAGCAGGCAGATAAGGGGGATAGTCATGCTGACTAGTGCATCATCTGCACTCGCCATCCGCGTAGAATAATCGAAGGCACGCAAAACGTGGCAAATGTCCTTCATAGAGGCCCACTCATTGGTGGTGAAGTGTGAACGGCGCGCACTGCGACTTGTTTGCGCCTGCTGCAGCTGGTACTCCATTACTGCTGCCTGCTGCTCACACAGCCTCTCCAACATATTTAACGTTGAATTCCACCTGGTGGGTAGGTCACATATGATGCGATGTTCTGGAAGACGTAATCGGCACTGCAGAGCTGCAATGCATGATCTTGCATTGCTGGAACGCCGCAAGTGAGCGCACTCTATGCGGACCTTGTGAAGCAGTGCATCAAGATCCGGATAGTCCCTATCAAAAAACTCTGCACGACCAAGTTGAGCACATGTGCCAGACATGGGATGTGAGTGAGGTTGCCTAGGCCCAGAGCTGCCACCAGATTTCAGCCATTGTCACACACTACCATGCCTGGCTGGAGATTCGCTGGCACAAACCACACGTCGCTCTGCTGCTTGATGGCATTCCAGAGCTCCTGCGCTGTGTGGCTTCGATTCCCCAAAGAAATTAATTTTAATACGGCCTGTTGACGTTTGGCCACGGCTGTGCTCATATTGGTCACCATAACAGGTAACCGTTCACGGGTCGATGTGGAGGTAGACCGTGAGGGCTCCTGCAGCGCTGATTCAGAGGAACTGGAGTATGAGGAGGAGTTAATGTGTACAGACTGGACTCCTGCAATCCTTGGAGTTGGCAGAACACATACAGCGCCACTTTCAAGATCTGTACCCGGCTCCACAACATTTACCCAATGGGCAGCGAGGGAAAGGTATTGTCCCTGTCCATGCTTACTGGTCCACGCATCGGTGGTCAGGTGGACCTTGCTACTGACAGCGTTTTGTAGCGCATGTTTAATTTTTCCCTGCACATGATGTTGCAGGGCAGGGACGGCTTGCCTGCTGAAATAAAAGCAGCTGGGCACATTGTATTGTTTGACTGCCAATGCCATAAAGTTACGGAATGTGTCAGTCTCCACCAGCCTGAATGATAGCATTTCAAGGGCCAGTAGTTTAGCAATGCCAGCATTCAGAGCCTGTGCTCGGGGGTGTTTTGCCGAGTATGGGCGCCTTTTCTCCCATGCCTGTGCTAACGATGGCTGTAGACTGGCCTGGGAGTGTGAGGATGACTGGGAAAGTGGTGCTGTGGGTGGAATTACACTGTGTCTCTGTACAACAGTGCCAGAGATTCTTCCATGGCGATCCTGTGAGGAAGCCGAACCAGCTGTGTGTGAGCTGGAGGAAGAGGCTACAACACGAGCTGAAGAGGTGGTAGGTTGCGCTGTAGGTTGGCCTAGGTCTTCAGTGTGTTTTTGTAACTCCACCACGTGCTGGGTCCGCACATGTTTCCACATATTTGTGGTATTGAGGTTGCTGACACTTTTCCCTCTTTTCACCTTCTGATTACACAGCTTGCATTTGACAAAGCAAATGTCATCTGCAACTGTGTCAAAAAAGGACCAGGCACTGCAAGTCTTGGGAGCGCCCGCTTTGGATTTTGGAAGAGCCATGCTCCTAATGGGTGCCGAAGTGGAGGCTACAGGCAACCAAGTCTGCCCCCTCCCTCTCCCTCCTTTTTGGGCTGTTCGGGGAATCTCTTCCTCAGAGCTGCTCCCACCACCTTCCTGTCCCTCACGCCACGATGGGTCAAGGACCTCATCATCTACACCACCCTCTTCAAACAACTGCTTCTCCTGGGTAGTCTCGACAGCACAGTACGCACAAGAAAGTGGCACCTGAGTCTCATCATCAGATGCGTACTGAGGTGTGCTGCTGACCATAGGCACTGGCCCACCCGCCTCTTCAGATTCAGAGAGACAAAACGGTTGCGCATCACTGCATACTACCTCTTCTTCAAATTCTCGAATTCTGCTTGGCTGGCCCCCTCTTTCCAAGCCAAGAGATTCAGAGAACAGAAGTAGAGATGGCTCCTGTCCAGTGCTCTCTGACTGCCTGGGCAATTTGGCAGGTGGTGAAGAGACAGATGGGTGCTCTTCAGTGCTCAGGACCTGAGAGGATCTGGAACTAATTGAAGTCGATGCGTTAGCTGCCATCCATCCGACAACGGCTTCAATTTGGTCCTCCCGCAGCAGTGGGGTACGGCTAGCTCCTACAAAGCTGCGCATAAAGGACTGTTCCCTGGTAAAACTGGGGGATGCTGAGTCACTGGTGCCCGCAGCAGGCACAGAATCCCCACGTCCTCTCCCTGCAGGCACAGAATCCTCACGTCCTCTCCCTGCAGAAAATCCACACCCACGCCCACGACCACATGCCTTACTCCCTGCCTTCTTCATCTTGGTAGACTGATAAAGATAGGCAGAAAAGTACTAAGGGCTTAGTGTGCTTATTCCTGAACAGCTGCTAACAGGTATAAGAAACACTTATTTTATAAAGTGTGGACTAGACTTTAATATGAGCTAATGTGGCCTACACAACTGTAAAGTGGAGTGTTTGGTGAACTTTATTTAGGTTTTTTTTGTCACAAAAAGACACTGGATGTGCCTAAAGATGTAATAACGATAGTATCACAAACTTTTTGTAGCTATTACAATGTAGGAAGGTAACCTACAATGCAATAGATGAGGCTACAAAAAATAGGCTAATACTAATCTGGCTGGGGCTGCAGGGCCCAATGCTGCAGAAATGCTCCTCTAACTACTCCTATATAGTGTGTTTGGAACCAATTTAGCTGAATACGGATGGAACCACCACACTAATAGGAGATATCAGGAAAAATTATGAATTGGCAAAAAAGGACAATGTATGACGCAGTGACACACACTGAGTGCACTACAACCAAACGTGGTTGAAGCACACACTACAGGGTGAGCTGCACTCACACACCAGACCTTGCAGACAGCGGTGAACAGTACAGATGCAGAGCACTGTGCACTAGCGCTGCAAGACCAAAAAAATTTCTCTATCTACTCCTATATAGTGTGTTTGGAACCAATTTAGCTGAATACGGATGGAACCACCACACTAATAGGAGATATCAGGAAAAATTATGAATTGGCAAAAAAGGACAATGTATGAGGCAGTGACACACACTGAGTGCACTACAACCAGACGTGGTTGAAGCACACACTACAGGGTGAGCTGCACTCACACACCAGACCTTGCAGACAGCGGTGAACAGTACAGATGCAGAGCACTGTGCACTAGCTCTGCAAGACCAAAAAAATTTCTCTATCTACTCCTATGTAGTGTGTTTGGAACCAGTTTAGCTGAATACGGATGGAACCACCACACTAATAGGAGATATCAGGAAAAATTATGAATTGGCAAAAAAGGACAATGTATGAGGCAGTGACACACACTGAGTGCACTATAACCAGACGTGGCTGAAGCACAGCCTAACTGAATTCACAGCAGAGTGAGCTCAAAATGGCGGCGGCGGCTTTTATAGTGCATCATGACATCATTTCAGCAGCCAATCACAGCCATGCCATTAGTTAAGATGCCTATGTAACGGGTCTGGGAGGCGGAACCTCTGGGCTACTATACAAGGGAGCGGTCCTTGTAAGGGAGCGGGTGGCGACCAGGCAGGCAGTCACAGCAGGTGACCGGGACAGTCTCTGGGTGTACGGGCAGGAGGTCACGGCAAGTGATCAGGGCAGTCTCTGGAAGAACGGGCTGGAGGTCACGGCAAGTGACCGGGGCAGTCTCTGGAAGAACGGGCTGGAGGTCACGGCAAGTGACCGGGGCAGTCTCTAGGTAAAGGGTAGGTACGACCTGTGATGGCTGAACCTCCAGGTAGGCTAGCAAGGCAGATGGAGGATGTGTGCTCCCAGGTGAGCAAGCGAGAGTCTCTGGAATAGCAGGTGGTCACAGCACGTGACGGCGGAGCCTCCAGGTAGGCAAGCAGGCAGGTAGCGGAGAAGCGCTCCCAGGTGAGCGGGCAAGAGTCTCTGGAATAGCTGGTGGTCCCAGCACGTGACAGCGGAACCCCCGGGCAGGCAAGCAGGCAGGTAGTGGAGAAGCGCTCCCAGGTGAGCGGGCAAGAGTCTGGAATAGCTGGTGGTCACAGCACGTGACAGCGGAGCCTCCGGGCAGGCAAGCAGGCAGGTAGCGGAGAAGCGCTCCCAGGCGAGCAGGCAAGCTGGTCCATAGACAGACTGACCGGAGTTGTAAGGCAGACCGTCGGACCTCAGGCAAGCAGGCAGGTAGCTGATGTGCGCTCCCAGGTGAGCGGGCAAGTTGGTCCTTAGACAGACTGACCGGAGTTGTAAGGCAGACCGTCGGACCTCAGGCAGGCAGGCAGGTAACAGGAAATCAGGCAGGATTAGGACAGCAAGCTGGCAGGAATCTGGCAGGTAACTGGCAGGTAACTGGCAACGGGACCTGAGGGCTGAAGCAGAGTAGAACGGTGCAACAACATTGCTCGGGCACCTCCATTTTGGAGGAGGTGCCTTATATATGGTAAAGTCCTCCGGCCATTGGCCGGGGACTCCTTAGGACGGTGAGCGCGGCCCCTTCAAGAGGGAGGGAGGGCGCGCGCGCGCGCCCTAAGCACAGTGGCCGGGAAGGAGCGCGCGCTGCCAGCAGAGCGGGAGAGGGACGCCGGGCACGGAGCAGAGCGGTGAGGGGAACAGCGTCCCTGCCTAGCAGAGGGCAGGGACGCCGGCACTACAGCCTACATGCCTAACAGGATGTGCCCACACTTCTTAGGATCCTCATTGGCTGAATAAAATGAAAATGGCTCATTGCATTATGGGAACTTTCGATTCCGGTATACGATATTGCAAAAGTATCGGAATTAAGTATCGGAATTCCGATACCGAGAATATCGGCCGATACCCGATATTTCAGTATCGGAATGCTCAACACTAGTGTTCACTGAAAGGGTTAACTGGTGGGACAGTTTTATAGGTCGGGTCTTACTGGACGCGGTGATACCAAACATGTATACTTTTTTTGTTTATTTTTTTCTTCATAAAAATATTTATTTATGGGTACAATAATTATATACTTTTTTAGTATTATTTTGTGACTTTTCCACTATGGGACCTTCACTTTTAGCACTCTGATCACAGTTAAAAGACATAGCAGTGCAGGAGCTCTGTTATGCCTTATAAGTGTCAGTGCTGTATAGTGATCTAACTAACTTTTTAGTGCCTGGTGACCTGCATGTCATCATGTCGACATCAGGTCACCATGGCAACGATTGGGCCCCCGCGACTTCACGTGATGGCGCTGATACAAGAGCATAGGGGGCTTCCTTCCTCTGTCTGCCTGCTTGCTAAATGCTGTGATCGCTAGTCAGAATCAGAATCAGCGGCGGCGATCGCTATGATGTATATATACCTCATTGGTAAGGAAGTACTTCCTGACTATGACATACTGTAAATGTCGGGAATTGGTTAAAGGGGTTGTCCACCTTTGTGGAAATTTTTTTCTTTAATAAATTCATGCATTTAGGGCTAAAATAATTTTTTGCATATGGATTGCATTTAAAATTTGGCACCATTTGCTTCGATAGCCGCTTTATTACACTGTCTATTGCTGGCTGCAGAATGAGGTCACATTATCTTTATTTTATCAGATGTTTTGGGGACATGATCCTGTGGCACTGACTATTGTATAGGTATGACAGGTTCTCCTCCTGCACTTGTTAGTTCAGCTTTCTTCACAGGCAGCACAGCTCTCCTGTTCATAAAATGGCTGCAGCGGCAAATCATGTGAACAGATCTGTCCATCCGCCTCCTCCAATTCAAAACCTCACATGATAAAACTGCTTTTCTATTGGATAAGGCTGATGGACAGGTCAGGTCACATGTTTCTCTACTAGCAGCCATTTTATGGACAGGAGAGCCACTTAGCTTGTGATTATAGCTGCATTAACAAGTGCAAGAGGAGCACCTGTCAAACCTATATAATAATAATTGCCGCAAACTCATGTCCCCAACACTTCTATTAAAATAATGATAATATGGCCAACCCAGTTAACTCATTCTGCAGCTAACAATGGACAATGTAATACAGCAGCTATAGGAGGCAAACGGTGAGAAATTTTTAATGCAAAAATGATTTTTAGCCCCAATTGCATGCATATAAGTAAAAAAAATGTCCCAGGCAGACAGTCCCTTTAAGGCAATAGCCATTCTGATAACCATTTATTTTAGTATTCTAGTACATTTAACAATGAAAAATTACAAAACAGTTAACAAAATTATTAACAGGACTCTGGTCTCGTGGCCAAAGTGAACAAAAACCCTGCCAATCTCCTCCAATCTGCGGCATCACAGACATCTGTTCTGATTACTAGGTGTTATCGTTGTGGCATGACACATGCATCACATCTCATCCTACCACACAGGAGCGTCTGGAAGGTTGAAGGAGATTTGCAGAGCTATGGTCTGCAATATTGCTGCTGGACTGGGATAGTTTGAAATATTTTGCTCAACTCTAAAAAAAAAAAACTTTAAAGCAATAGGAAACTAGCAACTTAGTTAAAATAATGCCTATTTCCTTCACAGTTTTTCATATTTTCTTTCAAAGAAGCAAATTATATTACTTACAGTTATTTGTTACATGTATGCTGTGGAAGTGACAGGTTATTTTCAGACATTGCTGCGAATTTTTGGCAGTGATTCCACACCGAAGATACACATGAAAAGAGAGAGGAATACATGCAAATGGAGTTGTATGCACCCTATTTTGTCAGAGCTGAAATACATCAACGTTATCTCAAATGTGCATAACCCAGTAGTTTGCATACAGAGACTAACTTGGATATTGTCCTTGTAACACATACTTGATAGCAAAGATTTGCACACAAAAAAGAACAAAAAAAACCATTTTCATTTAATTATGTTCTGTATTATTAAAATTTGTTGGCATCTTTTAAAATAGAAATCTAATGATGTAATATTATCAAGATTTATGTAACATAGGAGTGTCTTGACAAGTGAGGATAAAAATCTATTTCTTGGCAGATTTGTAGCTGTAGACTATTTAAAATGTCTCCCAATAAGTATAGTCTCCTTGTGTCTGATGAAATACATACGTGCAATGCATAAATTTCAAAAATTGTATTTAAGATATGCTTCAAATGAAGTACCAAAGTCAAAGGTTCACACACAGATTTGCAATCCAAGCTATTAGCAATCCTAAAACAGGATTGCTATGTTGACCTACTTGGTATGATGAATTAATTGGATGAATTAGATGAACTCTTTATGTAAATTTAGATGTTCAAGCAAATCATATTTGAAAACATCTAAAAAACGGAAAGTACAACATTGTGTAGCTGGAAGAAGGACTATGCAAACACAGCTAAAAAGTCTCTTGTAATGGTCCATATGAGAAGACCAATAATATTAAATACATGTGGGAGTTGGGGGCTCTATTGTGTTAAGACTAGGGATGAGCGGACTTGTAGAAGTTCAGGTTCTGGTATACAGCCTGAACTGTCAAAAGTTTGGTTCGGGTATCAGAACTGAACCCAAACTTGAACCAGAACCCAAACCCCATTGAAAACAATGGCGACCCGAACTTCGGATCTGGAAAAAAAATATCTCTCTCAGCAACGGACTTTCCCTGGAATTCCGAACATTGCAATGGACTTCGGGGAGAAGTCTGTGTTCTGCGTTTAACACTGGACACTAAAAGTCCTGTACAAACCATGAACTTTTAAGTTCGGGTTAGCTCATCTCTAGTTAAGACAAGAGGAAAGTTACCACTATAGAGCTCACAAGTGTTTTTTTTTAGTTTACTAGGAAAGAAGGTTTAAGAATTAATTAATTCACATTAGTAGGCTTCATTCTTCAGCGAGTTCTTGAAACAAAAGTAGTAAACATTGTTCTCTACTGTTTGCACTGTGTCTGCAACCTTCTTGGGAAAATACCCCATTACTGCTCTAAGGCTATGTGCCCATGTAGCAGATTTGATGCAGAGCGTTTTTGTGCCTCTCTGGCAGAAAAAAACGCATGCAGATTTACATGCTTTTTTTCTGCCAGAGAGAAGCGTTTTTTCAGCGTTTTTACATGCGTTTTTGCATGCGTTTTTTCAAGCACTTTTCCAAGCGATTTTGAACATCACTTGGAAAAGTGCTTGACAAGTTGATCACACAATATAAATCCATGCAACCGGCATGGATTTATAATGTGTGAACAACTTAGATGCTTTAAATGCACCATCTATAGTAAAAAAAAAAAAGAATTAAAACGTTAAAAATAAAAAAAAACCTGTATATTCACCTCTCCGGCTGCCCCCGGTCTGCTCTCTGGTCTCCTCCGGTCTGCTCCCGGCCGCGTATTCTCTCTTCAGCGTCCCGCAGTGTACTGTCAGGACCTGCGGTGATGTCATTTAGTCAGCTGATGGTCAAGCGACCATCACCTGACCGCCAACATCAGCGGTCGCGTGACCATCAGGTGACTTAATGACGTCACCGCAGGTCCTGACCGTACACTGCGGGACGCTGAAGAGAGAATACGCAGCCGGGAGCAGACCGGAGGAGACCGGAGAGCAGACCGGGGGCCGCCGGAGAGGTGAATATACAGGTTTTGATTATTTTTTACTTTTTTATTTCTTTTTTTCACCGCGTGGTAGCCTGGATGAAGAGGAGTTGCAGTCTCCTCTTCAACCCAGGTACCACACGCACCGCGATTACGCTGCAACTTAATCGCAGCAGAAATGGTCATGCTGCGTTTTGCAAAGCAATGTGAATTCGGCGCGCAAATTAGCGCATCATGTGCACAGCACATCCGAATTCACATTGCTTTGCATGGCAGACTGTTTTACAAGCGTTTTTGCGGCCGTAAAAACGCTACAAAAACGCTATGTGGGCACATAGCCTAACATTGCAACAGTACTGCTTCCTCAAAATCCCTTATATATGGCAAGTATTTTTATAAGGATTTTAAAAGCAATTTTAGTGGCATTTTTTATCTTGTTACATTTGTGCTAAACTTTTTTCTGGTGTTTTTCAAGTCAAGGATAAATTTCATCCTTAGACCATGCGACATTTTGAAAAAATAACCACAACTCTAAAAAAAGCACAAAAATTTCAAAATCACTGTGTTTTTTTACTAATTTGCTGTACACTTTAAAATATAATTTAGCCACAACAATATTGACGTTGGTGATTGAAAATCCTCCATCATATATCATTAGAGCCTGTCTGCATCTTGCAGTCAACTGGTGTTTTAAACTTGTAATGGTAAGTATGGCCTTTTTCCATTGATGTGTTGTGGATTTGATGTCCTTCTCTGTGAATTGCTATTAATTTTAGCATAGAGACTCAGATGACAACCTTTTCCAAAGGTTGCAAACTTGCATATTTGGGCCAAAATATCAACTAATATTTCATATATTTTTTCATCTTGGCAGGATGTAGCAAGGCTCTCTAATGCTGTTGCTGGAAAATAGTGTATTGTTACTTGTGGGCAGGGGTGTTACTAGCGTTGTTGCTTAGTTAAAGTTGCACCAGGGCCCTAGTTGGTAGGATTCCTAAAATGAAAATAGAAATAGTATCATATGTACTAGTGTAAACGACTTGAAAAACAGAAATACAATCTCACCACTTTGGAATGCTACTAATGCAATTCACAAGAAGTCACGTTTTAAACCCAATGAACCTTTTTTAATTACAGTTTTATAAGTAATAATTCTTAGTTGAAAAAATATTATTTCAAATCCCTACTTATTTACTTTGAAATACCAATTATATTTACTGTTTAATTCTAGAGCAAATATGATTTAGCTACAAAAAATTACATTAAATTACTAATTAGAAATAATAATGTTAAGCCTATTGTATGCCCTTGAATTTAAAGAAAGGATTTGAAAACATGATTTAAGAAATCTGGTATTGTGCAAAATTAATTATTACTTAACATTATGAGCTTTTCATAAAATATGCACAGATGTTTTGTTATAATAAATGAAAATATAAATTTTGTTGGATTACTCACTGATATCATATTTCTAATTATCCAAACTATAGAGAAGCCTCTGTATAATAAAGCACCCAAATTCAAATAGTCTGCAAATACAAATGAAGAGCCCTCCAAAATAATTAAGATCCCAAACCAGACACCTACACAAACTATTTCCCACTGCTACTAATTTTCCTGTTTGCATTTATTTTTTTCCTCCCCATAGCTGATTGAGGGCATGTTTTTGTGGGATGAGTTGTAGTTTTGGATGATATTATCTGTTTTACCATATAATGTCCTCAAAAAATGTAAAAAAAAATCCAAGTAGGGGAAGTGGTGATTAATGTACTGGTTAATTCATTTTAGATTTTGCTTGATTTGACTTTAATGGATGCAAGGAAACCAGATATTTTTGTTTTTTTGTATTTTTATATCTTTATTTTAATGGGGAAAAGGGGATAGTTCAAATTTTTATATTTAATGTTTTTATGTTTTTAAAACCTTACTATTACCTTTAATTGTATTTTTTAGTCTCCTCAGGGGATGTGAACCTGCAATCATCTGATTGCTTAGAGCATGTATTGCAATACCGTAGTATTGAAGTATATAGTGTACATCATGGTCTCTTAAGAAGTATAGCCTATGGCTAAGCTTCACAGGAGAACCAATATGGCAACAATAGGGGTGTTTAGCAGGTCCCTGCCTGCCATGGAAACCCATCAGTTCTCCACAGGGAGTAAATGGAAGCCTGAGCACGCAAGTACTGACAACCACGCCATTTACATGCTACTGTCAGAGATTGACAATGGCATCTAAATGTTTAACAACAGCAGCTGCAGCTCACACAGATTCCTGCCATATAACTGAGTATCTCCCGCTCTCTGGAGGATATATCTGTCAAGGTGCACTGAGGGGTTAAATTAAATCTCTGAATAGAATTGTATATAAATTCTGAATCAAGATGAGAACTTTATATTTTTTCAATCTTCAAACAAGACCCAAACCAATTCACTTAACCACTTTGTGCCAGAGCCTGTTTTCGCCTTCGTGACCAGGCCAATTTTTTCAATTCTGACCACTGTCACTTTATGAAATAATTACTCTGGAAAGCTTTAACAGATTCCTCTGATTCTGAGAATGTTTTTTCGTGACATATTGTACTTCATGATAGTGGTAACATTTCTTTAATATCACTTGCGTTTATTTGTGAAAAAGTCAGAAATTTGGCGAAAATTTTGAAAATTTTGCAATTTTCAAACTTTGAATTTTCTTGCCCTTAAATCAGAGAGATATTTCTCACAAAATAGCTAATAAATATCATTTCCCACATGTCTACTTTACATCAGCACAATTTTGGAATCAACATTTTTTTTTTGCTAGGAAGTTCTAAGGGTTAAAATTGACCAGCGATTTCTCATTTTTCCAACAAAATTTGCAAAAACATTTTTTTAGGGACCACATCTTATTTGAAGTGACTTTGAGGGGCCTTTATAACAGAAAAGTGACACCATTCTAAAAAACTGCACCCCTCAAGGTGCTCAAAACCACATTCAAGTAGTTTATTAACCCTTCAGGTGCTTCACGGGAATTTTTGGAATGTGGAAGAAAACAATGAACATTTAACTTTTTTTCACAAAAATGTTACTTTAGACATAATTTTTTTATTTTCACAAGGGTAACAGGAAAAAATGGACTACACAATTTGTAGTGCAATTTCTCCTGAGCACGCTGATACCCCATATGTGAGGGAAAACCACTGTTTGGGTGCACTGCAGGGTTTGGAAGGGAAGGAGCGCCATTAGACTTTTTGAATGTAAAATTTGCTGAAATAATTAGCGGATGCCATTATCCCATGATGTGCTTAAAAAGTGGAAACCCCTCACAAGTGAACCCATTTTGGAAACTAGACCCCTCAGGGAACTTATCTACATGTGTGGTGAGCACCTTGAGCACCCAGATGCTTCACATAAGTTTATAACATTGAGCTGTGAAAATAAAAATGTCACATTTTTCCCATAAAAATGTTTTTGAACACCAAATTTTGCAATTCATAAGGGTAACAGGATAAATTTCACCATACAATTTGTTGTGCAGTTTCTCCTGAGTATGCCAATACCCCATATGCAGAGGAAAACTACTGTTTGGGTGCATGGCAAGGCTTGGGATGGAAGGAGTGCCATTTGACTTTTTGAATGTAAAATTTACTGGAATAATTAGTGAATGCCATGTCGCGTTTGGAGATCCCCTGATGTGCCTAAACAGTGGAAATCCCCCACAAAGCGACACCATTTTGGAAACTAGACCCCTTATAGAACTTATCTAGATGTGTGGTGAGCACATTGAACCCCCAGGTGCTTCACAGAAGTTTATAATATTGAGCTGTAAAAATAAAATTTTCACATTTTTCCCACAAAAACGTTTTTTATCCCTTAATTTTGGATTATTATAAGGGTAGCAGGAGAAATTGCACCATGCAATTTGTTGTGCAATTTTTCCTGAGTAAGCTGATACCCCATATGTGGAGGAAAACCACTGCTTGGGCACACGGCAGGGTTCGGAAGGGAAGGAGCGCCATTTGACTTTTTGAATGTAAAATTTGCTTGAATAATTAGCGGATGCCATGCTGCATTTGGGGAGCCCATGATGTGCCTAAACAGTGGAGACCCCCCACAAGTGACACTATTTTGGAAACTAGACCCCTTAGGGAACTTATCTAGATGTGTGGTGAGCACCTTGCACCCCCAGGTGCTTCACAGAAGTTTATAATATTGAGCCGTGAAAATAAAATTTTCACATTTTTCCCACAAAAAATGTTTTTCATCCCCTAATTTTGCATTATCATAAGGGTAACAGGAGAAATTGCACCATGAAATTTGTTGTGCAATTTCTCATTACAGGGAATTTTCCGTCATGGGTTCCGTCTGAATCACGTATTTCAGAGATTTACATGGAAACTCTGGTGTAAGTGCTCAGCTCAGAGCCATACTGCGATCTTTGGGAGACATAATAAACAAATCAGTAGCAGGTGAAGAATTGGTTTTATTTATTTTATTTATTTTTTACGCTGTTCCTCGTGTGGTATAACTTGTAAGATTACTTTATTCTTCGGATCGGTGCCATTACAGCGATAACAGATTTATATCAGGTTTTTATGATTGACAGCTGTCACACACTAAAAGACGCTTTTTTTTTGCAAAATCAAGTTTTTGCATCGCCAGATTTTGAGAGCTATAATTTTTCCATATTTCGGCCGATGGAGTCATTAGAGGGCTTGTTTTTTTGCGGGAGGAGTTGACGTTTTTATTGGTACCATTTTTGGGTATGTGACATTTTTTGATCGCTTTCTATTCCGTTTTTTGGGAGGTAAAATGAACAAAAAACAACAATTCTGGAATTGTTTTTTGAGGTTTTTTTTATGCCGTTCTGCGTGTGGTAGGAGTAATAAGGCAATGTTATTCTTCAGGTCAGTACATTTACAGCGATACTACACTTACCGTATATTTTTTTTTAATGTTTTGGCGCTTTTACACAAACAATTTTATAGAAAAAATATTTTTTTTACATCTTTTTATTCTGAGAGCTATAACTTTTTTATTTTTTGGCTGATGGAGCTGTATGGCGGCTTTTTTTTATGGAACAAGATGACGTTTTCAGCGGTACCATTTTTATTTCCATTTTGCTTTTTGATCGCATTTTATTCCACGTTTTGTTTGGCGATATGATGAAAAAGCATAGTTTTTTTCTCCATTTTTTATTTGTTTTTTTTACGGTGTGCACAGAAGGAGTTAATTAGTGTGACAGTTTTATAGATCGAGTTGTTTTGAACGCGGCGATACCAAATATGTGTACTTTTTTTGTTTGCATAAATATACGGATTTATTGGTTTAATATTTTATTTATTTATTTTTATTTATTTTGTGATTTTTTTATAACAGTTTGAAAACATTTTTTAGATTTTTTTTTACATTTTTACTTAGTCCTGTATGGGACATTCATTTTTATTTTTCTAATCACTGTTCTCATGCAATGCAATAGACATGTATTGCATTGCATGAGAGCTTTGCTGACAGTTTCACAATCAGTGTCTTCTGCTAGACTTCAGCTGCAGGCTGAGTCTAGCAGGACACCGTGCATGGCAGACCCGGAGGTGGTCATGTAACCTCCGGCTGCCATGACAACGGCAGGTCCTCTCAGAAATCAGGGGGCCGTCGGAGAGGTAAGTGGACGACCCTCCTCTCACTATCTTCTAAATGCCGTGATCACTGTAGATTGCGGCATATAGAAGATAGCAAAGGGTTAACATCATTGGTACCTGATCCAATCAGGTCCCGATGATGTCCCCTGTCAGAGCTGTTGCTCTGCACTGCACCCGCAGCACTTGCAGGACCCTGGGGGTCCTGAGGGCTGTGGGACCATCGACCGTTTATAAACGTCGGCGCTGCACAGGGCCCAGCAAGCGCCGACGTTTATGTACAGTGGGCGGTCGGGAAGCAGTTAAGTGAGTGATTACCAAAATTATGGTACATTTTCTAAAACTTCAAATATCGTAAGAATTCCCCTAATAAATTACATTAGTGATTATTTGCTTATGTAGCATAACCAGCACAAGTACTGTACAGTGGAAATAAACAGTCTACAAATCACTGTAAGGCTACTTGGCCACGATGCAGAAATGCTCAGGATTTTTTCCTGAGCGTTTCTGCATCTCCCTGGCAGAAAAAAACGCATGCGGATTGTACTTGCGTTTTCCTGCCAGGGACATGCGGAAGTGAAGCGTTCTTCACTTACATTTCCGCATACGGGTTGACAAGCGCTTTCCAAGCGATTTTAGCATCACTTGGAAAGTGCTTGTCAACTTGGTCACACTATATAAATCCATGTAAACAGCATGGATTTATATAGTGTGACCGAAAGAATGTCAAAAAATTAAAAAAAAAATGTATACTTACCCTCCGATGGCCCGCGCTGTCTTGCTTCACCGTCCCGGCTGCCGGCAGCGGTGGATTGAAGGACCTGCTGACGTCAGTGTTGCGTGACCTGTCACATGACTCTGACGACAGCACAGGTCCTTCATTCCATCGCGAAGTGCCGGGAAGCAAGGAGGATGCGCACCACAGGCCGCCGGAAGGTAAGTATATATTTGTTTTTTATTTTATTCTTTTTTACAATTTTTTTAATGGTACCTGGGTGTGGATGAGACTCTCCTCTCCTCTACACCCGTGTACCATCCACACATTAGAACGCGCCAATTATGCAAGTACAGATGCAGTCTTGCGGAATTGGCGTGTTCTAATGCAAGTCAATGGCGGCGAAAACGCAGCACTTCCGCAAAATAATTGGTAGTGCTGCGTTTTTTTCCGCAATGATAATCTGCAGCGGAAATTTCCGCAGCATGTGCACAGGACATGCGGATTATCATTGGAGGACATGGCAGGCCTTCTACCATGCATTTTGTAAGCGTTTCTGCAGCGTTTTTGCCGCTGCGGAAATGCTTAAAAAACGCATCGTGGGCACACAACCTAAAATGTTTTGTTTTTGTCATGTAACAAGCAATCATATAAAAAAAGAATAATTTCAGATATCTTTCTGACTTTAATGCCACCCATAATCTGTACAATTGAATTAAAAAAATTAAACTTCAATCTTTTTGGGTGAAGAAAGAAAGAAAAATTAAGAACTAAATTAATGTGATTGTATAAATATGAACATTGTTAAACTAATACTTTGTTGAAGAACCCTTTGAATATGATACCATTCAGTCTTTTTAAGTAGGAGACTTTGATCAAGGTACATTACGAATTGAAATTCTTTGCCCACTGTCACTCCCACAGGTGGTGCATGTGATTTGTGGACTCACTGTACCACAGGGCCAGACTTACCTAGGAAGGGGCATAGCCAGGTACTACTCCTAATCAACCCCCATTACTGCAGCTACTGATCCCAAGGGTCTGGAACGCTGAAACGGACTGGGCTCTGAGTAACTTGGCAGGACGAGATATAGACATAGTTCAGACTGCACAAGTTCTGGATCCTCGGGCAGAACGGATACTGACACGGAGCCACCACAGACAGGGCTGGATTCAGATTATCGAACATATTCTGCCAATATGGATTGTGAAACGCTGAGAGGAGCACGTTCTAGCACTTTCAGAATGGTTTCAGGTTTGGATACCACAGTTGTGATTTCAGGGTTTGGGTACCGCTGGTGTGGCCTCACAGATTTCAGGTAGTGTTGGAGCGGCTTTAGGGTTCAAGTGCTGCCATTCCCGCTTTAGAATTCAGGGACCACCGGAGCAGCTTCAGAGTTCAGGGCCTGGCCATACAAATACCAGGGGTTTAGGTTCAGGACCTGGCCATATAAGGACAAGGGATTCGGGTTCAGGGCCTGGTTACACAAGGACTAGGGGTTTGGGTTCAGGGCCTAGTCGCACAAGGACCAGGGGTCCAGGTTTAGGGCCTAGTTGCACTAGGACCAGGTATTCGGGTTCAAACAACTCAGGATTCTAGGACACTTGACTTCACAACATGCACAGAAACTACAATAACTATAGGGGTTACTCAGGCACCTCCCTAATGGCAAGGGTACCTTTTATACAAGATGCCTCCCAGATATTGGCTGAGGGCCATCTTGCAAATCTGCTGCTGCCCCTTTAAGAACAGGGGAGCACTCTCTCACTAGGTGTGCCACCAGTAAGCGCAGGAAACAGGAACAGAGGACATGTCAAGAGACAGGGAGGTGACTAGTGTTGAGCCACCCCGGTAGTGTTCGGGTTCGGTTCGTCAAACCCTGGGATGTTCGTGGAACTGTTCGTCGAACACCTTAGAACACTGTCGAACACCGTCGAACACCGTTAAAACCAATGGCAGGCAAACAAAACACATAGAAAACACCTTCAAAGGTGTCCAAAAGCTGACAAACTGCTCAGAAGACACTCCCTTTAATAAAGCCGGCCGACAATTCAGCATCGGTACCCGACAATTTAGAACAGAAAGAGTAGAGCATCACACATAGATTAGATAGATAGATAGAAACATGTCAGTCACATATATAATAAGTACAGTGATAGTGTTGATTACTGTACTTGTCATTTAGTGTTAAAATAAAGGATTTATTAAAAAAAAATTGGCGTGGGGTTCCCCATAATTTTAGTCTCTAGCGGAGGTTAAGCAGACAGCTGGGGCAGATGTTTGAAGCCTGAGAAGGGGGTAATACCCACGGAGCTTCCCAGGCTACTAATATCAGCCCCCAGCAGAATACCTAGCCTTTACTAGCTATTAAAATGGGGGGCCCCAAAAAAAATTACGTGGGGTCCCCCCTATTTTAATAGCTAGCAAAGGCTAGGCAGACAGCTGGGGGCTGATATTAATAGCCCAAGAATGGTGGCATGAATATTGGCCCCCTCCCAGGCTAGAAACACCAGCTGTCAGCCGCCCCAGAAATGGCGCATCCATAGGATGCGCCAATTCTGGCACTTAGCCTCGCTCTTCCCACTGCCCTGTAGCGGTGGCAATGGGGTAATAGGGCTGGGCTTGATGTCAGCTTATAATGCCTGCTGACATCAAGCTCAGGTTAGTAATGGAGAGGCGTCTATAAGACACCCCCCATTGCTAACCCCATAGTCAAAGTTAAAAAAAACAAACACCCAGAATAAAGTCCTTTGATTGAAATAAACACACAATTCTTTACTGGAAAGGTAAGGATGAGGTTGGTTTATTATTTTACTTTTATTGCAGAAGACATTGGCTTCAGCTGGAATGGGCATGATGGTAAGTATGGTTTAATTTAGAACATTAAAAAATTGTGTGTTTATTTCAATTAAAGGACTTTATTCTGGGTGTTGTGTTTTTTTAAAATACTTTACTAGAAATTCAAGGCGGTCATGTCTAATATTGGCGTGACCCCTTGAATTTCGGGCTTAGGGCCAGCTGATAATACCAAGCTGGCCCTAACCCCTTTATTACCCAGTGAGCCACCGCACCAGGGCCCTGGATGAGTTGGATACAGCGCCAGAAGATGGCGCTTCTATGAACGTGCCATTTTCTGGGGTGGCTGTGTACTGCAATTTGCAGTGGGGGGGGCCAGAAAGCTTGGGCCTCCCTGCGCTATGGATTCCAGCCCCCAGCTGCTTAGTTGTACCTGACTGGACACAAAAATAGGGCGAAGCCCCATTTATTACACTCCTGTCAGTGTATAGCCGGCTGTCCTGTAGAACAGTCACATAAGTGATTGCTGATGTGACTGCTCTACAACTGATTCAGATCTACATGGGACAGTATAGATTATTTATTCACGTCAAACAGGTGAGGGATATGGTTGTTTTTTAATTTTTGTTTTTTTACAGGTGACAATGGCTTCAAATGGAATGGGCGTTAGGTGACCATTTTTGTTGTTTTATTATTTTATGTTTTTTACAGGAGACAACGGCTTCAATGGAATGGGCAATAAGTGAATATAACTGTGTTTGTTATTTTTAAATAAAAAAGTAAAAGTGTGTTTTTTTTTTTCAAATATAGGATTTTTTTCTGGCTGTGTCCTTATTTCACAAATTTTACTATGGAGTTAGTAATGGGGGCGTCTTGTAGACGCCTCTCCATTACTAAACCCTGGGCCTCATGCCAGTTACCAATACAAGGCTGACACGAACTCCAACCCTATTACCCAACTTGCCATCGCACAAGGGCAAGTGGGAAGAGCGGAGCCAAAGCGCCAGAAGTGGCGCATCTTACAATAATAAAAATAATCGTTTTATTTATATAGAGCCAACATATTCCGCAGCGCTTCACAATTCAGACAATTTTACAGACATTATCGGCACTGTCCCCATTTGGGCTCACAATCTAGATTCCTTGTCAGTATGTCTTTGGAGTGTGGGAGGAAACCGGAGAACGCGGAAGCAATCCACGCAAACATGGGGAGAACATATAAACTCCTTGAAGATGTTGTCTTATGAATGTGCCATATCTGGGGCGGCTGAGAGCTGATGTTTTTAGCCTTGGAGGCTAATATCCATGGCCTCTTTCTAGGCTATTAATATAAGCCCGTAGCTGTTTGCCTAGCCTTTGCTGATTCTTAATTATAAGGGGGCCCCACATCATATTTTTAGAGTGCTCCATTTTAATAAACAGCAATGGCTAAGAAAACAGCTGTGAGCTGATTTTAATAGCCTGGGAAGCTCCATGGATATTATCCTCTTCCCAGGCTATAAACAAAACATCAGCACTAGCTGTCTGCTTTCCATCTGCTGATTAATAAAATTTAAAAGGATCCCACGCCATTTTTTTCTGAAATGTAATCATTGATTAATAAATTACATGTACAGTAAGCTGCAAACACAAAACATTGATTCTTGGTGATGAGCGAACGTGCTCGCCACTACTCAGTACTCGACCGACTATAAAGGTGCTCGACAAGCTCGGCAAGTATTTCCGGGTTGCTCGGGCGGGAGCTCGGGTCCCCTCCCTGCATGTTTGGTGCTCTTTAGAGAGCCAATGAACATGCAGGGATTGCTTGCCACACACTGTAATGCCGTAACCATGTTGGTTGTAACATTACAGTGATTGGCTGGCCGCATATCGTCATCAGGTCTGTTTAAAACCCGGTGACACTAGGCTCATCACAGTCTACCCTGGAAACAGGCAGAGTAGGGAGAGCTGCTTCTGAGTCAGAGAGAGATTTGCTTGTTTATAGTTAGTAAAAGTATTCCCCACAATATCTATAAATCCACCTGAACTAACAGTCCTTCTGAGGACTAATCCTGCTGCATATATTCAGTAGTGATAGCAAGAGTTAGGCAGGCAGGCAGGATTTGTGGCAGACTGCAGTGCATACAGCACAAGAGGGTCCATTGCATATTCTGTCTCCTGCTGCTGTTGTTACAGATATTTGTAGACATAGCCCCAGATATCAGAGGCAAAGGCTAATTTTTTTTATCTTAATCCTGGTTATTTGCTTAAAAAGCAAGTCAGGTAGTTTGTGACAGACAGTGTATATAGCAATAGAGGGTCCATTGCACATTCTTACTGATCCTGCTATTACAGATATTTGTAGACATAGCCCCAGATATTAGGGGCCAAGGCTAATTTTTTTTATCTTAATCCTGACCATATGCTTAAAAAGCAATCCAGAGTACACCATTTTTCTCCTCCATTTGCTTATTAGCACTGCAGAATACAGCCAGATCTTTTCCATATTAAAGCGATAAAAATCCCAAAATTTGTAGTGAACGTGGAAAATATTGGCCTCCATTTACAGTTTGCTGCAGTGTGTCAGTGAAGCTATTACAAATTGTCTCTTCAGAGAGGAAGAGGACTAGAACTCTAGTGCCACCTTAGCAATCCTAAAAGTTAATAGTGACCCTTTAACGAGCCTTATCACATGACTTGGGATAAAAGCCAAGACCAGAAACTAAATTTGCAGACACTGTGTTTCGGGGTACTGCCCCTCATCAGTTCAAAGTGTGAGTTCTGGTTTAGCTGGATGAGAGGCATCAGACCGGTATCTAGGGGTAATATTTCTGCTTGCGGAGAGTGACATGTTAAGCACGTCAGGTGAGAAGACTTTTAAAGTTACAATGCTCCTCTGGGAAATATGCAAATTGTTTCTTCAGAGAGGAAGAGGACTAGAACTCTAGTGCCACCTACAGGAAGTAGCAATCCTAAAAGTCAATAGTGACCCTTTAACGAGCCATATCACATGACTTAGGATAAAAGACAAGACCAGAAACTCAATTTGCAGACACCTGACGTGCTTAACATATCACATACGAATACATAGATATTTCTATCTATCCGTATATCGATCTATCCATCTATCTATCTGTATATCTATCCATCTATCTATCTGTATATCTATCCATCTATCTATCTATGTTGCTGTATTATTTAATTTTTTTACAGGATACATGGGCTTCAGTGGAATGGGCGTTATGGTAAGTATATGGCTTTTTGGTAAATGTAGATTAAATAAAGGAGTCTGTGTCATTATTTCAAATAAAACACTTTATTCTGGGTGTTTATGTTTTAGTTAACAATTTGACTATGAGGTTAGTAATGGGGGTGTCTTATAAATGCCTCTCCATTACTAAGCCCTGGGCTTGATGTCATCTGCCAATACAAGGCTGACATCAACCCCAACCCTGATAGGCATACGGCACTCAGTGTAAGAATGGTGCACGAGTAAAGGTTCCACTCTATGACATTTATATATCAGAGTACTCAGTACTCAAAATTATGCACAAAATTGATACAAAAAATCTTTATTATTTCATTATTTCACGAAGCAATCCAAAGTAAATGTGACGTTTTGGCCTTATACACCAGGGCCTTTATCAAACACTATGACACAAAATAAACATAAAATAGAATCAAATTAATTATCAATTATATAACATGCAGTCTATCATATAATGTCATTGCAATCCTTGCAAAATTATTTATCATTATATATCAACCCCAACCCTATTACCTCACTTGCCACCGCACCAGGGCTGGTGGGAAGAACGAAGGCTAAGCACCAGAATTGGTGCATATGTGTCATTTCTGGGGCCACTGAGAGCTGATATTATTAGCCTCAGAGGGGGCCAGGATCCATGGCCCCTTCCCTAGCTATTGATATCAGCCTGAAGCTGTCTTCCTAGCCATTGCTGATTAGAATTAATAGAGGGTCCCCATGTCAATTTTTTCTGGGGTCCCCCTGTAATCTAGCCAGTTAAAGCTAATCAAACAGCTGTGAGCTGTTTTTAATAGCCAGGGAACATCTTTGGCTAATGGCCCCTTTCCCTGGCTAGTAATATCATCCCCCAGTGATCAGCTTTCCTTCTTCTGGTTATGAATAATCGGTGGGATCTCACGCTGTTTTTTTATTTAAATCTTTATTTTACACATAATGTACACTGCGGGTGATGAGAACAACTCCCATCATTGTCCCCTGCTCACTATGATCTCAGGGAAACCAGGCGACAATGATGTGAGCTGCACTAAGTACCCAGTGCCTGTCCGGCACTCGGCACTCGACACTCCAGCATTCAACAGTCCAGGACTAGAGCTACTGTGAGACCCGGCGGCTTGACCTCTGGTAACCTTTCAGTTTACCAGAGTTCAGAGAAACTAGGTCTCCTGGCAGCTGCGAGGCCTGTCAAACTCATGGGAAACTTTAAGGAACATTTAAAGTTCACTGTAGTTTCCAGCTCCTGGAACATCTGGAGGCTATGAGCTAATTGGGTGTGTATTATACTGTACTTGTTAATAAATAAAAAAATAAATGAAAAAAATGGCGAGGGGTCTCCTGTAATTTTCTTAACCAGCAGAGGGAAAGCCGACAGCTGGGTCTGATGTTACTAACCAGGGAAAGGGGCCATTAGTCTAAAATGTTCCCTGGCTAGTAATAACAGCTCACAGCTGTTTGGTTAACCTTTACTGGCTAGATTACAGGGGGACCCCCAAAATAATGACGTGGGGTCTCCCTATAAATTCTAACCTGCAAAGGCTAGGCAGAAAGCTGCAGGCTGATATTAATAGCCAGAGAAGGAACAATGGATCCTGGCCCCCTCCGAGGCTAATAACATCAGTTCTCAGCTGCCCCAGAAATGATGCATCAATAAGATGCGCCAAATCTGATGGTAAGGCTCCACTCTTCCCACTTGCCCTCTGGGGCTGGCAAGTGGGGTAAAGGGGTTGGGGTTCATGTCAGACATATATTGGCAGCTGACATGAAGCTCAGGGGTTAGTAATGAAGAGGGGTCTATAAGATGCCCCCATTACTATCCCATAGTAAAATTTGTGAAATAAAGACAGCCAGAAAAAAAATCCTTTATTTGAAATAAAAAAAACACACTTTTACTTTTGTATTTATAAATAACAAATACAGTTATACTCACCTAACGCCCATTCCATTGAAGCCCTGGTCCCCTGTAAAAAACAAAAATAAAAAACAACCATATCCCTCACCTGTCTGACTTGTTGAAATAATCCAGTGTTCCACGCAGATCTCACTTGTAGAACAATCACATCAGCAGATGTGACTACTCTACAGGACAGCTGACTACACACTGACACAAGAGTGTAATCGCTCCTGTGTCAGTGTAGAGAGCTGAGGTGCCAAGAGAAATGTAACGAGTTCATCAGCTGATGAGCCCTGGTGATCTCACTTACGGCACCACCACTGCGTGAGAATTTTCTCACGCAGCGGTGGTGCAGTAAGTGAGGTCACTGGAGCTCATCAGCTGATAGAACTTCGATGACCTCTCTCACGGCAGCTCAGCGCTATACACTGCAGCAGTGTATCGCCGGCTGCCAGGTAGAACAGTCACATATCAAGATGTAACTGTTCTATAAGTAAGATCGCAAGTGGGACACTCGAGATTACCTGGATTACGGCGGATAGGTGAGTATTATGGTGGTATATTATTTTTTCATTTTACAGGCAACATGGGCTTTGGGGATTAGGCGTTAAGGTGAGTATATGGTGTTTTTTATTTTTTACTAGGGACAAGAGCATCGGGGATAAGGTGTAGGTGAGTATAATGTGTTTATTTCATTTTAATATCTATTTATTGATTTTTTTTAACTTAGAGCAGAGGCGCCGGCTGATGAGACACTACGCCTCCCATCAGTGGAGCCTGAGCTCGGTGTTTACAGCGACAGCAGGTGTGGGCTGATGGGGGTAGTAAGCATTTTACGGTGGGTCACAGCCACAGCTGCGGGATCATGCTGACATCTCACAGCGTGATCTAGTAGCACTCTCATCAGTGGTAATGATGTTACCGCAGATAAGAGCCCCTGTTTCCTGCACTGTCGCACAGATGACAGCACAGGAAACCACTTAATGATCGGTTTGAGCTTGGCCAAATTTTGCAGATTTTTAGTAAAAATGCTCGGGGGTCCGATTACGAATCCGAACGTGCATTGTGCGTGCCGAATTTGAGATTGGCAAACGTTTTCCAAACATGTTCGCTCATCTCTACTAGTTACTCGATTTTGCCTAGGGTGCACAGGTATGCACCTAGTATCGCGGGTGCTCGACTGACATGATTTAGTTAAAATATATTAATATTAAGGTTTTTTTTTACTTGGAGAACACCGGCTGGTGAGAGACTACTCCTCCCATCAGCGGCACCTGCGCTTGCTGTTTACAGTGTCAGCAGGCGTCAACTGATGGGGGCCGTAGTCTTCTCAGCCGACGTCAGTGACCCGCTGTAAAATTTTTACCCTGGATCGCAGTCACAGCTGCGGGATCACTCTGACATCTGACAACGTGATCCCACAGCGCTCTGACTAGCGGTAACCGCAGATAAGTGCCCCTGTTTCCTGTACTGTCACGCAGATGACCTCGTGAGAAACCGTGGATGTCCGGGTTTGGGCTGTCAGATTGTGAGACTGTCTTCTGTGTACAGTCCTCTTCGCGTCTACCCATAGATTTTCAATTGGGCTCTAGCTGGGCCATTCCAAAACTTTGATCTTCTTGTGAAGTCATTATTTTGTTAATTTAGAGGTATGCTTACGGTCGTTGGCATGCTGAAAGGTGAAATTCCTTTTTATCTTCAATTTTTTAGCAGAGGCCTAATGGTTTTATTGCAAAATTGACTGATATTTGGAACTGTTCATAATTTTGTCCACCTTGACTCAGAGTCCCAATTCCAGTTGTCAAAAAAAGCCACAAAGCATAATGCTGTCTCCAATACATTTCACTGTGGGTATAGGGTACTTTTAGTGATGTGCAGTGTTGACTTTGTACTAAAAATACCTTTTGGAATTATGGCCAAAAAGTTCTATCTTGGCCTCATCATACCATAACACATTTTTCAACATGCTTTTGGCAGATTTTATGTGGCTTTTGGCAAAACATAGCGCCGGGCTTGCATGTTTGTTTTTTTTTGGAAGGAAAGGCTTTGATCTTGCGATCCTACCTCAAAGGCCAGACATATGAAGAATACAGCAAAAATTGTTTCCACATGAAACATACAAAAGCAGTACTTGCCAGAAATTCCTGCAGTTCCTTTAATGTCGCTGTAAGCTTTTTCGCCACCTCTCATATCTATTTTCTTCTTGTCTTTTCATCATTTTTGAGGACTATCCATTTCTAGGTAATCTAATCATCTAATGACTTGTAAATGCTTTTGTACTGTAGTAGACATGCTCTCTTGACAGCACACGGAGGTAGACATGGGAAAACTGTCTCTTTAAATTCTTCCCAGGTTTTTTATACAGGCAGCATAAAGCGTGGTGAAGTAAAAATAAACACGGCCCTTTGGGCAGAAAACAGGAAAATAAAGCAAAGTGGTAGCACAAAGTACAGACCTTTTGGTAACGAACATCCACCCACTCAGAGTTTAGCAAACAAACAGTTAAGCTTTTCCTTGTCAGGACACAAAGCGCTGGAGTTCTTCTCTCCAGCCCTACTGAACACTGAATGATTCAAAAGGCTGGCTATTTATATCCCAAACCACACCCTGGGGTGGAGATATGATGAACAGCCTCCCACCCACTCTACAGCTGTTCACATAAAATCCGATTAACCCCTAGACACATAGTGTGCTGGAGCAAACTTCTAGATTTCAACTCATTGAAGCTAAAAGCCTCAAGGAAACATATCTACCTCCAATACTTTGTCATGGACTATGTCACAGTACCCTTCTCCTGACTGATAACTTTTAACAATGTGATTGCTTTACTTTTTTGTAAGCTGTTTGCGGATCATGGCATTTGCTGAAAAAATGTGAAGAAGAAAATGTTAGGATAATCCTACTAGAACAGCTTAATGTTATATGTAGAATCACTTTACATAATGGCAGCTATGTACTAACTAAAATTTAATATGAGTTTAAATGTGGTGTGGTAAAACGACTTGCTCGGCACTCCAGAGGCAGACACAGGACACACGGTTCGGGTTAACTTCCTGCTGGTTTACTCTGTGGCATAAACTTCAGGAGTGTCCCATAAAAATAGACAGGCCCTCTCGGGGTTAACGGTAAAACAAAACATAAGGTATAACAGAGTCCAATAGCATGCGAGGCTCGGCCTGCTCTGGGTAGAACAGTAAAGTCTGAGCAAACACCAGTCCTCCGCTGTTGATCTCTGGATTCACCCAAACACAGCCTGGAGACTTCACTCTCCAGACCACACACTACACAGAGCAAACTACTGACTGAGTATTTAACCCTGCTCAGCCGCACCCTGAGGGGAGGTAGGGGAATAGCCTCCTACCCTCTTTGCCATTCCCATAAAACCACACCCTTTTAAGAGAGTTAACCCCCAGCATATAACATGCTGGCAGAAATTTAGTAGGTTTCAGTTCACACAGGAGAGCAACCTGAGTGACACATACCTCCCCTTGTATATCATACCAGTGACTCTTTCACAGTGGCTAATTCTGAACACAGCTACATCCCCAGTTATAAGAAGTTCACACTTATGCAACCACATTATTTTAATGTTAGAATTTTATTTCCCCCCTCAAAATAACTTCAGTTTGTTTCTCAATTTATTTGTACAGATTATTGGTGACATAAAAGTTGGAAAAAGTTCTGAAATTATTCATATTTTTTTTACATGACAAAAACATGGCATTTTAATAGGAGTGCATAGACATTTTGTATCTACTATGAGTAATGGAAATATGAAACTTACACTTAGTTTTTTTGCACTGCTTTTCATATTGTATCCTATGCAGAAATCACTTAAATGATTGATTAGGTTCATTTTTTTATTCCATAAAATCCCACTATTAGTCTTGGCTTATACAGTTTCAAGTTATGCATCTTTCGAATCATGTTACTTTTTTGTTTTGATTTAGTTTTCTGATCATCTTTGCTTTTCCATTTATAATCCATGCTTATTCATAGATTGCATTTACACTACTTGGCTACATTTATTACAATGTGATTCCCGCTTTAATGTTTATATGGGGACAGCTGTAAAATTTTACACATGGTTGTATTGTGTGAGGGCTCACTGTACAAGATACAAGTATCCTAATATTCTGGCATGCGCCCATATATTGTGACTCCTTTTAACCATTTTCCAACATCAGCTGTATATGTATAGTGAATGTTAAGATTCCTCTGAATAGACCGTGTTGCAACTGTGCTAGCTAACTAAATGTTACTGTCAGAGTTTTAATGGTGTAATCTGATGTAGGCTTGTGCTACAGTGCTTATGAGCTCCATAGGTTACTGATTGATTGTTATAGCAGCTGAGGACATACTGAAGGTCCCCATTGCTGCCATTGTTATACAAAACCCAACCATAGTATTGCAGTATATAGTGCAAGCAATCAACCAATTTTGCGTTCAAATTCTCTAAGGTCACTAAAAAAGAAAAAGTGAAAAAGTTTTTAGCAATATTTAAAAAATTTGGAATAAAAATGCAAAAGTTTGAACTATCCTTTCCTATCAGTATGCATCCGAGCCCCAGAGACATGAGGACCCATAGCTTAAAATCACAATCATCTGACTTGTACAAGATGCAGGTTTATCACTGTCAGTTTTCTCCTCGGCTGAATCTCTGGTATATACACCCTGGTTTGTAGGTTAACATTATTGCTTGTGTGACTGAAGAGAACAGGTATCTTGAAGACTTCCTAATATATTCCTTTAAATTCATAGGCAGAGGTTTTGTTTAATATTTATCTCTTTTATGATGGTGCAAATTTTTGTTTTTGGGCTCGAGTTTTTCTATAGTCTTTCTCTCAAAGCCATAGATTTTTTATTTTTCAGTTGACATAGCTGTATAACAGTTTTTTGTTATTTCAGAATGAATTGCAGTTTTGAACGACACCATTCATTTTAACATAAAATATACTGAAAAATGGGAAAAAATTCATAGTGAATAGATATGAAAAAAATGCAATTCCACCATTGTTTTTTGAGTTTTGTATTTAAAATGTTCAATGTGCAGTAAAAATAACCTCCAGTTCAGTACAATTACAATGATACGACACTTATTTAGTTTTTTTTTTATTTTAGTTGCTTTTAAAAAATCTGAACTTCCCAAAAAATATTGGTTTATGCTGCTTATTTTATGAGACTCACAACTTATTTTAATTTTTTCAGTCCATTGAGCTGAATGAGGACTTGTTTTTTGCCTGATGAGTTATTGTTTTTAGTGGCACCATTTTGAGGTAGATAAGACATTGTGATTGCTTTTTATAAAAAATGTTTTTGAATCAAGAGAAATAAAAATAAGCAAATCAGATGTTTACATTTTTCCATAAATTAAATGCAATTTAAGTTAAATTAAATTAATTAAAAGGTATTAATTTTATATTTTCACAGATCAGACTTTTTCAGATTTTTGGATTAGAAAAAGGAGGTGATTGCTCTCTCTCTGTCTCTCTCTCTCGCTCTCTATATATACATATATATCTATAATATAAACGGCTTAGCGTGTCTCTGTCTGAAGCCTTTATAGACTGCGCATGCGTGATGCGCAGTCTGGCTCCAGACAGAAGACCACATCCAGACGTTATTTTTGCAGTGTGTCTTCAGCAAAATGGCGCCAGACAGCGTGGTGGTCCATCGCCGCACTCCTCCCCCGGCCTCCGGCAGAACAGGACACAGAAGCGCTGGAGCAGGGAGAAGAAAGGTGAGTATAACTGTTTATTTTTTTGTATGTATGTACAGCGTGAAAGGGATGAGGGGGCTATGCATACCAGGATTGTGGGGTGAGGGGACCATGCATACCAGGATTGGGGGGTGAGGGGACCATGCATACCAGGATTGTGGGGTGAGGGGATCATGCATACAAGGATTGGGGGGTGAGGGGACCATGCATGCCAGGATAAGGGGTACCATGCATACCAGGATTGGGGGTTGAGGGGACCATGCATACCAGGATTGGGGGGTGAGGGGACCATGCATACCAGGATTGTGGGGTGAGAGGATCATGCATACCAGGATTGGGGGGTGAGGGGTGCCATGCATACCAGGATTGGGGATGAGGGGTGCCATGCATACCGGGATTGGGGATGAGGGGTGCCATGCATTCCGGGATTGGGGATGAGAGGGTGCCATGCATACCGGGATTGGGGATGAGGGGTGCCATGCATACCAGGATTGGAGATGAGGAGTGCCTTGCATACCAGGAAAGGGATGAGGAGTGCCATGCATACCAGGATGGGGGTGAGGGGTGCCATGCATACCAGGATGTGAGTGAGGGGCCCATGCATACCAGGATTGGGGGTGAGGGGTGCCATGCATACTAGGATAGGGATGAGGGGTGCCATGCATACCAGGATGGGGATGAGAGGTGTCATGCATACCAGGATAGGATGGTGGGTACAGGAGGGGAGGAGCACAAATACCCGGAATGGGGGCAGCACATACCAGCATGGGAGATCGTATACCAATAAAAATGCTCCCCACCCGGGCGTAGAACGGGTTCAATAGTTAGTGTATATATATATATATATATATATATATATATATATATATATATATATATACAGTACAGACCAAAAGTTTGGACACACCTTCTCATTTAAAGATTTTTCTGTTTTTTCATGACTATGAAAATTGTACATTCACACTGAAGGCATCAAAACTATGAATTAACACATGTGGAATAATAGACTTAACAAAATAGTGTGAAACAACTGAAAATATGTCTTATATTCTAGGTTCTTCAAAGTAGCCACCTTTTGCTTTGATGACTGCTTTGCACACTCTTGGCATTCTCTTGATGAGCTTCAAGAGGTAGTCACCGGAAATGGTCTTCCAACAATCTTGAAGGAGTTCCCAGAGATGTTTAGCACTTGTTGGCCCTTTTGCCTTCACTCTGCGGTCCAGCTCACCCCAAACCATCTCGATTGGGTTCAGGTCTGGTGACTGCAGGCCAGGTCACCTGGCGTAGCAACCTATCACTCTCCTTCTTGGTCAAATAGCCCTTACACAGCCTGGATGTGTGTTTGGGGTCATTGTCCTGTTGAAAAATAAATGATGGTCCAACTAAACGCAAACTGGATGGAATAGCATGCCACTGCAAGATGCTGTGGTAGCCATGCTGGTTCAGTATGCCTTCAATTTTGAATAAATCCCCAACGGTGTCACCAGCAAAGCACCCCCACACCATCACACCTCCTCCTCCATGCTTCACGGTGGGAACCAGGCACGTAGAGTCCATCCGTTCACCTTTTGTGCGTCGCACAAAGACACGGTGGTTGGAACCAAAGATCTCAAATTTGGACTCATCAGACCAAAGCACAGATTTCCACTGGTCTAATGTCCATTCCTTGTGAACTGCCTCCCGCCATCATAGACACAAGTGTGGAGCCACCTCCGTAGTGTTCGGGTTCGGTTCGTCGAACACCGGGATGTTCGAGGAACTGTTCGTCGAACTGTTCGTGGAACACCTTAGAACACCGTCGAACACCGTTAAAACCAATGGCAGGCAAACAAAAACACATAGAAAACAACTTCAAAGGTGTCCAAAAGCTGACAAAATGCTCAGAAGACACTCTCTTTAAAAAAGCCGGCCGGCAAATTCAGAAGCGGCATACACCGGTACCTGACAATTTAGACAAGAAGGAATAGAGCATCACACATAGATTAGATAGATAGAAACATGTCAGTCACACATATAAGAATCACAGTGACAGTGTTGTTTACTGCACTTGTCATTTAGTGTAAAGGATTTATTAAAAAAAATATTAGTGTTTTCATGCACCGTCTCTTTAAAAAAGCCGGCCGGCAATTCAGCAACGGTACCCGACAATTTAGAACAGAAAGAATAGAGCTTCACACATAGATTAGATAGATAGAAACATGTCAGTCACATATATAATAAGTACAGTGACAGTGTTGCTTAATGTACTTGCCATTTAGTGTAAAGGATTTATTTAAAAAAATAATAGTGTTTTCATGCACCGTCTCTTTAAAAAAGCCGGCCGGCAATTCAGCATCTGTACCCGACAATTTATAACAGACAGAATAGAGCTTCACACATAGATTAGATAGATAGAAACATGGCAGTCAGATATATAATAAGTACAGTGATAGTGTTGGTTACTGTGCTTGTCATTTAGTGTTAAAATAAAGGATTTATTAAAAAAAAAATTAGCGTGGGGTTCCCCGTAATTTTAGTCTCTAGCTGAGGTTAAGCAGACTCCTGGGGCAGATGTTTGAAGCCTGTGAAGGGGGTAATACCCACGGAGCTTCCCAGACTACTAATATCAGCCCCCAGCTGAATACCTAGCCTTTACTAGCTATTAAAATGGGGGACCCCCCAAAAAAATGACGTGCGGTCCCCCCTATTTTAATAGCTAGCAAAGGCTAGGCAGACAGCTGGGGGCTGAGATTAATAGCTCAGGAAGGGTGCCATGAATATTGGCCCCCTCCCAGGCTAGAAACACCAGCCGTCAGCCGCCCCAGAAATGGCGCATTCATAGGATGCGCCAATTCTGGCACTTAGCCTCGCTCTTCCCACTGCCCTGTAGCGGTGGCAGTGGGGTAATAGGGCTGGGGTTGATGTCAGCTTATAATGCCAGCTGACATCAAGCCCAGGTTAGTAATGGAGAGGCGTCTATAAGACACCCCCATTACTAACCCCATAGTGAAAGTAAAAAAAAACACAAACACCCAGAATAAAGTCCTTTAATTGAAATAAACACACAATTCTTTATTGTTCTAAATTAAACCATACTTACCGTCACGCCCATTCCAGCTGAAGCCAACGATCTCCTGCAATAAAAATAAAATAATAAACCAACATCATCCTTACCTTTCGATGGTTCCGAGGACATCTCCAGCTCTGCTACATCGAGATGACAGGCTGGACCGCAGCAGAACACTGCCATCCAGCCTATCAACCCGCAGACACTGAGAAGAGCAGGCTTGCTTGCGCTCCTCAGTGTCTCGCTGTGACGGCATCCAGATGAGCCGAGGTCATGTCCAATGAACTCGGCTCACCTCATGCACGTCACTGACAGCGTGGGAAAATTCTCATGCACTCAGCGCTTCAGCGTGAGAATTTTCCCACGCTGTCAGTGACGTGCATGAGGTGAGCTGAGATCATTGGACATGAACTCACCTCATGCACGTCACTGACAGCGTGGGAAAATTCTCACGCTGAAGCGCTGAGTGCAGGAGAATTCTCCCACGCTGTCAGTGACGTGCATGAGGTGAGCTCATGTCCAATGAACTCAGCTCACCTCATGCACGTCACTAACAGCGTGGGAAAATTCTCCTGCACTCAGCGCTTCAGCGTGAGATTTTCCCACGCTGTCAGTGACGTGCATGAGGTGAGTTCATGTCCAATGATCTCAGCTCACCTCATGAACGTCACTGACAGCGTGGGAGAATTCTCCTGCACTCAGCGCTTCAGCGTGAGAATTTTCCCACGCTGTCAGTGACGTGCATGAGGTGAGCCGAGTTCATTGGACATGACCTCGGCTCATCTGGATGTCGTCACAGAGAGACACTGAGGAGCGCAAGCATGCCTGCTCTTCTCAGTGTCTGCAGGATGACAGGCTGGATGGCAGCGTTCTGCTGCGGTCCAGCCTGTCATCTCGATGTAGCAGAGCTGAAGCTGTCATGGGAACCATGGAAAGGTAAGGATGATGTTGGTTTATTATTTTTCTTTTATTGCAGGAGATCGTTGGCTTCAGCTGGAATGGGCGTGATGGTAAGTATGGTTTAAATTAGAACAATAAAGAATTGTGTGTTTATTTCAATTAAAGGACTTTATTCTGGGTGTTGTGTTTTTTTTAAATACTTTACTAGAAATTCATGGCGGTCATGTCTAATACTGGCATGACCCCATGAATTTTGGGCTTAGGGCCAGCTGATAATACCAAGCTGGCCCTAACCCCTTTATTACCCAGTGAGCCACCGCACCAGGGCCCTGGATGAGTTGGGTACAGCGCCAGAAGATGGCGCTTCTATGAACGCGCCATTTTCCGGGGTGGCTGCGGACTGCAATTTGCAGCGGGGGGGGGGGGGGCAGAAAGCTTGGGCCTCCCTGCGCTGCAGATTCCAGCCCCCAGCTGCCTAGTTGTACCTGGCTGGACACAAAAATAGGGCGAAGCCCCACGTATTTTTTTTTAATTATTTCATGAAATTCATGAAATAATTAAGAAAAAAAGGCCTTCCCTATATTGTTGTGTCCGGCCAGGAACAAATAGGCAGCTGGTGGTTGGGGGCAGCCCGTTCCTGCCTGCTGTACCTGGCTGCACACAAATATAGTGCGAAGCCCCACTTCAATTTTTTTAAATTATTTCAGGAAATTCATGAAATAATTAAAAAAAAATTGAAGTGGGGCTTCGCACTATATTTGTGTCCAGTCAGGTACAGCAGGCAGGAACGGGCTGCCCTTAACCACCAGCTGCCTATTTGTACCTGACCGGACACAACAATATAGGGAAGCCCTTTTTTTTTAAATTATTTCATGAAATAATTAAAAAAAAATTGACGTGGGGCTTCGCACTATATTTGTGTCCAGCCAGGTACAGCAGGCAGGAACGGGCTGCCCCCAACCAACAGCTGCCTATTTGTACCTGGCCGGACACAACAATGTAGGGAAGCCCTTTTTTTCTTTATTATTTCATGAAATAATTTAAAGAAAATTGACGTGGGGCTTCGCCCTGTTTTTGTATCCAGCCAGGTACAACTATGTAGCTGGGGGCTGGAATCCGCAGCGCAGGGAGGCCCAAGCTTTCTGGGCCACCCCCGCTGCAAATTGCAGTCCGCAGCCACCCCGGAAAATGGCGCGTTTATTGAAGCGCCATCTTCTGGCGCTGTACCCAACTCATCCAGGGCCCTGGTGTGGTGGCTCACTGGGTAATAAAGGGGTTAGGGCCAGCTTGGCATTATCAGCTGGCCCTAAGCCCGAAATTCATGGGGTCACGCCAATATTAGACATGACCATCATGAATTTCTAGTAAAGTATTAAAAAGCGCAGGCTTGCTTGCGCTCCACAGTGTCTCTCTGTGAGGGCATCCAGATGAGCCGAGTTAATGTCCAATGAACTCGGCTCACCTCATGCACGTCACTGACAGTGTGGGAAAAATCTCCTGCACTCAGCGCTTCAGCGTGGGAGAATTCTCACGCTGAAGCGCTGAGTGCAGGAGAATTTTCCCACGCTGTCAGTGACGTGCATGAGGTGAGCTGAGTTCATTGGACATGAGCTCACCTCATGCACGTCACTGACAGCGTGGGAGAATTCTCCTGCACTCAGCGCTTCAGCGTGAGAATTTTCCCACGCTGTCACTGACGTGCATGAGGTGAGCCGAGTTCATTGGACATGAACTCGGCTCATCTGGATGCCGTCACAGAGAGACGCTGAGGAGCGCAAGCAAGCCTGCGCTTCTAAGTGTCTGCGGGATGACAGGCTGGATGGCAGCTTTCTGCTGCGGTCCAGCCTGTCATCTCGATGTAGCAGAGCTGAAGCTGTCGTGGGAACCATGGAAAGGTAAGGATTATGTTGCTTTATTATTTTTCTTTTATTGCAGGGGATCGTTGGCTTCAGCTGGAATGGGCGTGATTGTAAGTATGGTTTAATTTAGAACAATAAAGAATTGTGTCTTTATTTCAATTAAAGGACATTATTCTGGGTGTTTGTGTTTTTTTTTAACTTTGACTATGGGGTTAGTAATGGGGGTGTCTTATAGATGCCTCCACATTACTAACCTGGGCTTGATGTCAGCTGGCATGATAAGCTGACATCAACCCCAGCCCTATTACCCCACTGCCACCGCTACAGGGCAGTGGGAAGAGCGAGGCTAAGTGCCAGAATTGGCGCATCCTATGGATGTGCCATTTCTGGGGCGGCTGACGGCTGGTGTTTCTAGCCTGGGAGGGGGCCAATATTCATGGCACCCTTCCTGGGCTATTAATATCAGCCCCCAGCTGTCTGCCTGGCCTTTGCTAGCTATTAAAATAGGGGGGACCCCACGTCAATTTTTTGGGGGGTCCCCCATTTTAATAGCTAGTAAAGGCTAGGCATTCAGCTGGGGGCTGATATTAGTAGCCTGGGAAGCTCCGTGGGTATTATCCCTTCCCAGGCTTCAAACATCTGCCCCAGCTGTCTGATTAACCTCCGCTAGAGCCTAAAATTACAGGGAACCCCACGCCAATTTTTTTTAAAATAAATCCTTTATTTTAACACTAAATGACAAGTACAGTAATCAACACTGTCACTGTACTTCATATATATGTGACTGACATGTTTCTATCTATCTAATCTATGTGTGATGCTCTATTCCTTCCATTCTAAATTGTCGGGTACCGCTGCTGAATTGCCGGCCGGCTTTTTTAAAGAGACGGTGCATGAAAACACTAATATTTTTTTTAATAAATCCTTTACACTAAATGGCAAGTACAGTAATCAACACTGTCACTGTACTTCTTATATATGTGACTGACATGTTTCTATCTATCTAATCTATGTGTGATGCTCTATTCCTTCCATTCTAAATTGTCGGGTACCGCTGCTGAATTGCCGGCCGCCTTTTTTAAAGAGACGGTGCATGAAAACACTAATATTTTTTTTAATAAATCCTTTACACTAAATGACAAGTACAGTAAGCAACACTGTCACTGTACTTCTTATATATGCGACTGACATGTTTCTATCTCTCTAATCTATGTGTGAAGCTCTATTCTTTCGGTTCTAATTTGTCGGGTACCGGTGTACGCCGCTGCTGAATTGCCGGCTTTTCATGTTTCACTGTGAGCACAGTTCTCATTGATTTGGGCAATCACTCTAATGCCACAACCACCATGGCTGTGGCATTACAGTGAGTGGCAGACAATCCCTGCATGATTGGTGCTCTAAATAGCGCCAGACATGCAGGACACGCTTTTGGTGCACGAACAGTTATCGAACATAACCTCGAACAGCCGAATTTTTTGCAAATCGTTCGGGTTCGTCGAACAACTCGAACACCGCCCAAAACAGCTCGAATTTGAGATTGGCGAACAGTTCTAGTCGAACACCGCTCATCTCTAATAGACACTCCATTTGATGATGCTCCAGAGGTTCTCAATGGGGTTGAGGTCAGGGGAGCATGGGTGCCACACCATAAGTTTGTCCCCTTTTATGCACATAGCAGCCAGAGATGCAGATGTGTTATGTGCAGCATATCTAAGCAACAGCTCTGGGAGGGTATTCTGTCCTCATGCAAAACAATTAAAGCAGAAACCATCCAAAACCTGACAAATTCAATGGACGAGAGAGTTTAGAAGGTCCTTTCGAACAAGCGGTCCTATGTGCAAATGTAACATCACCTAGAATAAAGTTTTGAGTTGAAAACTGTTTGATTTCAGTTTGTAATAACCTGCTAATGCTTATAATTTCAAAAATGACCATTTTTTTGTTCTTTATTAAAATGAAAAGGTTGAAAATTCTGCTCTGCATAATAATTTGGAACATGCATTTTGAGTGCAGTTTGAGTTTTTAATTTTTTTAAAAATATACTGTTATCATAGGCAGTTTGTACAAAAACCCTTCAATTGTACTCTAATAGTTATTTGACTGGAAAATTACAATGACTGCAATTCATATAGGTAATTTGGAAAAATCTGAGAAAATATTATTTGCATAATAATTTGGAACACAGTGTATATTTAGTGTATATATATAGTATATAAAGATGAGCCGAGGTCAGAAACACCAGGAGAATTTTCCCACGCTATCAGTGACGTGCATGATGTGAGCTGAGTTCATTGGACTTGACCTCGGCTCATCTGGATGCCGTCACAACCAGACACTGAGGAGCGCAAGCATGCCTGCGCTTCTCAGTGTCTGCGGCATGGCAAGCTGGATGGCAGCTTTCGGCTGCGATCCAGCCTGTCATGTGAATGTAGCAGAGCTGGAGCCGTCGTGGGAACCATGGAAATGTAATGATGATGTTGGTTTATTATTTTACTTTTATTGCAGAAGACATTGGCTTCAGCTGGAATGGGCGTGATGGTAAGTATGGTTTAATTTAGAACAATAAAGAATTGTCTGTTTATTTCAATTAAAGGACTTTATTCTGGGTGTTTGTGTTTTTTTTTTAACTTTGACTATGGGGTTAGTAATGGGGGTGTCTTACAGACGCCTCTCCATTACAAACCTGGGCTTGATGTCAGCTGGCATTATAAGCTGACATCAACCTCAGTCCTATTACCCCACTGCACCGCTACAGGGCAGTGGGAAGAGTGAGGCTAAGTGCCAGAATAGGCGCATCCTGTGGATGCGCCATTTCAGGGGCTGCTGACGGCTGGTGTTTCAAGCCTGGGAGGGGCCAATATTCATGGCACCCTTCCTGGGCTATTAATATCAGCCCCCAGCTGTCTGCCTAGCCTTTGCTAGCTATTAAAATAGGGGGGACACCACGTCAATTTTTTTGGAGTCCCCCATTTTAATAGCTAGTAAAGGCTAGGTATTCAGCTGGGGGCTGACTGATATTAGTAGCCTGGGAAGCTCCGTGGGTATTACCCCCTTCCCAGGCTTCAAACATCTGCCCCAGCCGTCTGCTTAACCTCCGCTAGAGACTAAAATTACGGGGAACCCCACGCCAATTTTTTTTTTATAAATCCTTTATTTTAACACTAAATGACAAGTACAGTAATCAACACTATCACTGTACTTATTATATATGTGACTGACATGTTTCTATCTATCTAATCTATGTGTGATGCTCTATTCTTTCAATCCTAAATTGTCGGGTACCGATGCTGAATTGCCGGCCGGCTTTTTTAAAGAGACGGTGCATGAAAACACTATTATTTTTTTAAATAAATCCTTTAACACTAAATGACAAGTTCAGTAAGCAACACTGTCACTGTACTTCTTATATATGTGACTGACATGTTTCTATCTATCTAATCTATGTGTGATGCTCTATTCTTTCTGTTCTAAATTGTCGGGTACCGGTGTATGCCGCTGCTGAATTGCTTTTTTAAAGAGAGTGTCTTCTGAGCAGTTTGTAAGCTTTTGGACACCTTGAAGGTGTTTTCTATGTGTTTTATATGTGTTTCTATGTGTTTTTGTTTGCCTGCCATTGGTTTTAACGGTGTTCAATGGTGTTCTAAGGTGTTCGACGAAGAGTTCCACGAACATCCCGGTGTTCGACGAACCGAACCGAACCCGAACACTATGGGGGTGGCTCAACACTAGTGATGAGGAGGTGAAGTCTTTAGAGGAGGAGGTTGCTGGCATTAGTGATATACAGCGCAGACAATGTATCTGTGGCATCCCTGCGGGTCAAGTCGCCACAGAGGTACTGCATCTCAGCCAGAGGTGTGGTACCCCACTCTCGGGTAAGGAGGGAGCACTACCTGGGATCCACACACCCACATCCCACGCCACATCACTCCAGTAGGGAAGGGCGAGATTGCTCCTGAGGGAGAGCACAGTCCCTGGCCCTGTCTGGAGGAGGGAACTAGGTGGAGGAAGTGGTTTAGGGGAGCACACAAGGAAGGACTGAAGGTAGAGGGGACCACGTAGAGTGACAGTTAGTGATGTTGGTCACATGACATACAGTATAAAAAGACAGGTAGAAACATCTAGAAGTGCCCAGTGAATGAGGACCATTGAGGAGTAGGGTCCAGACAGAGTGAGAGCCGAGTCAGAGGGGCCCAGTAGGAGAGAGAACAAGAGGAGCGAGGGAGCCAGAGATAGAGAAAGGATCCTAGGGGCATGGGAAGTGCGGAGTCCACCCGTGCACCTGAACTCACGCTGACCGTAGTCGGGAGAAGGCATCAGGTTGCAGTAGTGGACCAGCCCCAGACTAGTGGAGGACTGCAAGACTCAGCTAGCAAACCGGAGGCTGCGGTATCTCTAAGTGCCGTAGCCAAAACCCCACACATTCGCTGAAAAGGTGGCCATATAGGACCAAGGGGACAGAGAGGATGTCGCCCGACAAGGCACGCGGCCACTGGCTTGGGACACTGTGTGTGAAGTGCAGGGCAGGAGGGTGAGAGCCAGCGCAGAGAGAGACGACCCGGTAAAGGTACACAAGAAGGGGTTCCCGATCAAGTGCACCCAAGTTATCTGAGAGTTGGCTGGATCACTTCCCCGGAGGACACAGGACTCGGTGGGCTGTTATAACCTGCTGGCAGTTGTAACCTGGAACACCATAAGAACTGTCAGTAAAACCTTGAAGACTGCACCCCGCTGTGTCCTTGACTTAATTGCTGCGTCACCTGCCTTGCACTACACCAACAACAAAGCTATCTCTTTAACTGCCCTGGGGCCTAGCTCTACCCATGGAGAGCTGAACTATCTCTGCTGCATCACCAACGGCCCCAGTGGATCTGAACAGCAGCGGCGGCCACCTATAGTCGCATACCACGTGTGGCGTCACAAAACTTTATCTCCAAAACTTTATTCCCCTCAGTTATTGACCACTCGGGGCCACGGACTGGGTCACGCCACCGTGACTATCCCAAACGAACTCACCTGCACGGCATAGAGTACTCCACGGCCCCAGGGGGCACGTCAAATCTTAAAAACATCCAGTAAGGCCAAATCAGCTTTTCCTGAGGTCAGCTCTGGAGTAGAGATGAGCGTTGTTCGACTCGAACTGTTCGCCAATCTCAAATTCGAGCTGTTTTGGGCGGTGTTCGAGCCGTTCGGAGAACACGAACGATTTGAGAAAAATTCGGCTGTTCGAGGTTATGTTCGATAACTGTTCGTGCACCAAAATCATAACTGGATTTTTTCTCAGTAATGATGAAAATTAATGTTAATACGCAGTTTGAGTGTACAGCGGGGTGGGGGGGAGGGGCAGGGGATGGATCTCTGCAGGAATAATGAAGATCTCCATTTTTTTTCTCTTTCCCGCATTTACAGTGGGGAGGTGCAATCTGTCAGCCTATCAGCAGCGCACACACGGAGCGAAGTGCTTTTTTTCACACAAGCAAGGGCATGTTTCATTGGCAGTGTATGTCACATGTCCTTGCCCTATAAGACCCAGCCATTTTCCCCGTCGCCACCATTTTCTCACTGCTGCAGCTGCGTGTTAGACGTCACCGCTGTTACTGTGTGAGCTATACCTTGTTAATTTCAAGCCAATTTTCGCACAAATCTACAGATAGCTTGGGATTGCAGTCCTTTTAAGGACTAGGTTACAGCATTTCCTACGACTTTTATCAGGCTGGTCTGTGCTCTTAAATAGATAGGTTGTGGGAGTAAAGACTAATTGTAATTGCAGTCCTTTTCAGGACTAAGTTACATCAGTTCCTATCAGTTTTTGCCAGGCAGGTCTGTGCCAGTGCTGTGCAAGTTTTTTTCACAGCATTTGGCTGAATCTAGCAAAGCTAATCCTTTCTGGCCTATTGCAGAGTGTGTTAGTCAGTGGAGTAGCCTATCTGTGTTGCAAGATACACCACCAGTGTATAGAATACCAATTTTTTTACTGCACCTAGTGAAGTAAAACCTTTTGGGCATAGCATCATTCTATTAGTCCATCTATACTGACCTCCATAAGGTTTCAAATTGAATATAATTATTTTCTGCATCTAGCTCTGAAAAAATATTTGTCCTTCTAGCAGTGTGTGGGACTTGTTCTACTAGTCCATCTATACTGACCTCCATCAGGTTGCAAATTCAAAATAATTTTTTGTCTGCATCTAGCTCTGAAAAAAATATTTGGCCTTCTAGCAGTATGTGGGACTTGTTCTATTAGTCCATCTATACTGACCTCCATCAGGTTGCAAATTCAAAATAATTTTTTGTCTGCATCTAGCTCTGAAAAAATATTTGGCCTTCTAGCAGTGTGTGGGACTTTCTCTATTAGTCCATCTATACTGACCTCCATCAGGTTGCAAATTAAAAATAATTTTTATCTGCATCTACCTCTGAAAAAATATTTGGGCTTCTAGCTGTGTGTGGGACTTGTTCTATTAGTCCATCTATACTGACCTCCTTCAGGTTGCAAACTGAATATAATTTTTTTCTGCATCTAGCTCTGAAAAAATATTTGGCCTTTTAGCAGTGTGTGGGACTTTCTCTATTAGTCCATCTATACTGACCTCCATCAGGTTAAAAATTAAAAATAATTTTTTGTCTGCATCTAGCTCTGAAAAAATATTTGGCCTTCTAGCAGTGTGTGGGACTTTCTCTATTAGTCCATCTATACTGACCTCCATCAGGTTGCAAATTCAAAATAATTTTTTGTCTGCATCTAGCTCTGAAAAAATATTTGGCCTTCTAGCAGTGTGTGGGACATTCTCTATTAGTCCATCTATACTGACCTCCATCAGGTTGCAAATTAAAAATAATTTTTATCTGCATCTACCTCTGAAAAAATATTTGGGCTTCTAGCTGTGTGTGGGACTTGTTCTATTAGTCCATCTATACTGACCTCCTTCAGGTTGCAAACTGAATATAATTTTTTTCTGCATCTAGCTCTGAAAAAATATTTGGCCTTTTAGCAGTGTGTGGGACTTTCTCTATTAGTCCATCTATACTGACCTCCATCAGGTTGAAAATTAAAAATAATTTTTTGTCTGCATCTAGCTCTGAAAAAATATTTGGCCTTCTAGCAGTGTGTGGGACTTTCTCTATTAGTCCATCTATACTGACCTCCATCAGGTTGCAAATTCAAAATAATTTTTTGTCTGCATCTAGCTCTGAAAAAATATTTGGCCTTCTAGCAGTGTGTGGGACTTTCTCTATTAGTCCATCTATACTGACCTCCATCAGGTTGCAAATTAAAAATAATTTTTATCTGCATCTACCTCTGAAAAAATATTTGGCCTTCTAGCTGTGTGTGGGACTTGTTCTATTAGTCCATCTATACTGACCTCCATCAGGTTGCAAACTGAATATAATTTTTTTCTGCATCTAGCTCTGAAAAAATATTTGGCCTTCTAGCAGTGTGTGGGACTTTCTTTATTAGTCCATCTATACTGACCTCCATCAGGTTGCAAATTAAAAATAATTTATATCTGCATCTAGCTCTGAAAAAATATTTGGCCTTCTAGCAGTGTGTGGTACTTTCTCTATTAGTCCATCTATACTGACCTCCATCAGGTTGCAAATTAAAAATAATTTTTTGTCTGCATCTAGCTCTGAAAAAATATTTGGCCTTCTAGCAGTGTGTGGGACTTTCTCTATTAGTCCATCTATACTGACCTCCATCAGGTTGCAAACTGAATATATTTTTTTCTGCATCTACCTCTGAAAAAATATTGGGCTTCTAGCTGTGTGTGGGACTTTTTCTATTAATCCATCTATACAGACCTCCATCAGGTTGCAAACTGAATCTAATTTTTTTCTGCATCTACCTCTGAAAAAATATTTGGGCTTCTAGCTGTGTGTGGGATTTGTTCTATTAATCCATCTATACAGACCTCCATCAGGTTGCAAACTGAATATAATTTTTTTCTCCATCTAACTCTGAAAAAATATTTGGGCTTCTAGCTGTGTGTGGGACTTGTTCTATTAGTCCATCTATACTGACCTCCATCAGGTTGCAAACTGAATATAATTTTTTTCTGCATCTAGCTCTGAAAAAATATTTGGCCTTCTAGCAGTTTGTGGGACTTTCTCTTTTAGTCCATCTATACTGACCTCCATCAGGTTGCAAATTAAAAATAATTTTTTGTCTGCATCTAGCTCTGAAAAAATATTTGGCCTTCTAGCAGTGTGTGGTACTTTCTCTATTAGTCCATCTATACTGACCTCCATCAGGTTGCAAACTGAATATATTTTTTTTCTGCATCTACCTCTGAAAAAATATTTGGGATTCTAGCAGTGTGTGGGACTTGTTCTATTAGTCCATCTATACTGACCTCCATCAGGTTGCAAACTGAATACAATTTTTTTCTGCATCTAACCCAGCCAATAGTTTTGGCCTAATACCACAGTTTGGCCACTCAGCTCTGCTCGGTTCCCATCCATTGTTTTTTTGTGCAAACAACTCCAGAGTTGTGAATTAGTTAACCACCAAAATGAGTGGAAAAAGGCCTGCTGCTGGTGGAAAGGGGAATAGGCGTGTTGGGAAGGGGAAAAAAGGTTGTGTCCATGGGGTAGGTGTTAAAGCAACAGTAACATCTGCAGAGGAAAGACCATCTTCCAGCCAAACTAAAATGTCTACTTCTTTTAGCGGACAATGTGATAAGATCCCTTTCTTACGGCCACGCCAATCGCTACAAATTCCAGATGAGGCACAAAAACAGCAGGTGCTTCAACGGATATCAAGTGCTCCTTTAAGTGGGCTCTCCTCCACATCAACTTCAACATCACAAATACTCCAGTCCTCAAAGGTGTCACCCCAATCGTACTTGCTTCCTCACAGCTCCCAAATCTCCAGCTGCCCGTCTGAGTATGAGGTAGAACAGATGGTTGAGTCTGCAGAGCTGTTTACTCATACTATAGCCTGGGAATCAGAGGTCGACTCCAGCGCTTCTGTGAATCCAGACGAGGAAATGATCTGCACTGATGCCCAGAATCTTTATGAGTCGGATCCAGGACCAGACGCAGAAGGTTCTGACCATAATGTAGACCCTCATTCCCAAACTGTAACTCCTGTTGGTGGAGACAATGAGGAAGATGATGATGAGACTCAAATACCTGATTGGAGCGACAACTTTAGTTTTTTGTCAGGGCAGGAACAGGTTGGCTCTGAGGACGACGGGTGTGATAACGCACAGGGTGATGATGATGAGGTTGGAGATCCCACTTACTGTCAACCCACAGTCAGCCAAGAGATGAGGTCAGCAGAGGAGGTGGAGGAAGATGCTAGTGACGACGAGGTCAGGTTGCGCCTTCCTGGACAGAGACGAAGTACTGGAAGCACGTCAACAACTGCATCCTCAAACACAACTCTACCTCTCACCACAAGTCGTGGTGGCTCTTCAGGTCGCATGGGTGCTAAGCCTTGCATAGCCTGGGCATTTTTTCAGATCGATAAAGATGACCCAACTCGTGTTATCTGTAACATTTGTCAGCAAAAGCTAAGTAGAGGCCAAAAAATACATAGTTTGAGTACTTCATGCATGAACCGGCACATGGACATGAAGCATAAGTTGCAGTGGGAAGCTCAGTGTGCTACAATGCGGCCTAGCTGGCCGGGCCAACCACCGTCTGCCATATCTTGTGCATCCGCGGCCTCTTCATCCTCTGTGACTGGGGGGACAGCAGTCACACCTGTTTTGGGGCGCAGACCTGCCACCTCTTTACCCGCAACAGCCAGCGTGATTGGCAGGTCATCATTTTCTTTGGAGGTGGTAACACCAGCTGGTGTTGAGCGCTGTCCGACATCGATAGCACCACCTTTGGATCAAGGCAACCTAACATGTCCGCCTGCATCTTCCTCACAGACCGGCAGTTTGCCGGGGACACCCTTATCAACCCCGTCTAAGCACAATAGCCAGCCCTCGGTCCCTCAGATGTGGACAAGTAAAAGACCAATTCCTCCTAGCCATGAGAAAGCTAAGAGGTTGAATTTCAGCATCTGCAAGCTCTTGGCTACAGAAATGCTGCCTTTCCGCCTGGTGGACACAGAGGATTTTCGAGACCTTATGTCCGTCACAGTGCCCCAGTACCAGATGCCCAGTCGGCACTACTTCTCAAAGAAAGGTGTGCCTGCGCTCCACCAGCATGTCGCACACAACATCACCGCTTCTTTGAGAAACTCTGTGTGTGACAGGGTGCATTTCACCACAGACACTTGGACGAGTAGGCATGGACAGGGGCGTTACATGTCGCTGACTGGGCACTGGGTAACTATGGTGACAGCAGGACAAGGGGCTGCTGTCCAAGTCTTGCCGTCCCCACGAGTTGTGCGTCAATCCTCTTTATGTCAAAGTTCCTCCACTGCTTCTGCCTCCTCAACCTCCTCTCGGTCTTCCACCTGCACCCAAAGCCTGTCTGGTCATGCCACAAGCTTTCTAACTGCGCAGATGGGATCCTGCACACCTCCTTACTATGCTGGCAGTAGGGCTCAACGTCATCAGGCGGTTTTTACTTTGAAATGTCTGGGAAATGTGAGTCACACAGCTGAGGAGTTGTGGTCAGCTCTGGAGAACCAATTTCATGAATGGTTGTCTCCACTGGACCTGAAACCAGGGAAGGCCGTGTGTGACAATGCTGCAAACCTGGGTGCGGCCATTCGCCGGGGCAATGTCACACACGTGCCTTGTATGGCTCACGTGTTGAACCTGGTTGTCCAGCAATTTTTAGCCCACTATCCCAGACTAGATGGCCTTCTGCAGACGGCACGGTCGCTGTGTGCTCACTTCCGCCGTTCGCATCCCGCAGCTCAGCGACTTACATCTCTACAGAAGTCGTTGGGCCTGCCACTTCACCGGCTAAAATGCGATGTGCCTACCCGGTGGAATTCAACTCTGCACATGTTGCAGCGACTGTGGCAGCACCGACAAGCCCTGGTGCAATACGTTCTGACGTATAGCCTGGGCCAACGAGATCCAGAGGTGGGGCAAATCACGCTGGAGGAGTGGTCTCAGATCAGGGACCTATGCACCCTTCTGCACAGTTTTTAAATGGCGACGAAGATGTTTAGTGCTGACGATGCCATTATCAGCATGACTATTCCGGTGATTTACATGCTGGAGCACATGTTAAACAGAATTCGGAGTCAGGTGGTGGCACAAGAGGAGGTGGAGGAAGTAGAGGAGGAGGAGTTGTATGCGGAAGGACTAACATCTGCAAGGTCCAGACGGTCGGCAGCACCAAGGCGGCAGGCATGTGAGGGTGGGGGAGATGGTTTTACCAGGGCGCATGGTAGCAGCCAAACTAGTGAGGAAGGTGCAGGAGCCCAGGAAGAAGTGGAGGACGAACTGATGGAAGACTCATCAGATGAGGGAGACCTTGATCACATTTCTGTTGTGCGAGGTTGGGGGGAGAGGACAGAGGAAGGAAGCATGATTGTTACCTCGCCACCAACACAACAGGGACTTGGTGCTCCTGGATGCGCAACACACATGAGTGCCTTCTTGCTGCACTACCTGCAACATGACCCTCGAATTGTGAGAATTAGAAATAATCCTGACTACTGGGTTGCAACACTGTTAGATCCCCGGTACAAAAGTAAATTTGCAGAAATTATTCCTGCCATAGAAAGGGATGCACGCATGCAGGAGTATCAGCAGAGACTGTTGCAGAATCTTACATGTGCTTTTCCACAAAACACCAGTGGTGCACGTAGTGAATCTCACCGTTCCAACTTGCCAACCGTGGGACCGTCAAGTGTTCAGCACTCAAACCGTAACAGAACCACAGTATCTGCTGGTAACATCAATTTTGCGGAATCATTTCACCACTTTTTTAGCCCATCCTTTGCAAGGCCACAGGAGACAAGAAGTCTGACACATAGTCAATGCCTAGAGACGATGGTACAGGAGTATCTCCAAGTAAACATTGAAGCCATAACTGTGTCACTGGACCCTTGCTCTTTTTGGGCTTCCAATCTGGATAAATGGCCGGAGCTAGCCACTTACGCCTTGGAGATCTTGTCATGCCCCGCAGCCAGCGTTCTGTCTGAACGTGTGTTCAGCGCTGCTGGTGGTGTGCTGACAGATAAGCGCACGCGGCTCTCCACTGATAATGTAGACAGACTCACGTTCATAAAGATGAACAAATCATGGATCCGAAATGACTTTTCTACCCCTGTGTCATCCTGGGGAGAGTAAAAGCTTGATGATTGGTTAAAATCACCCTACCAACCGTTTTAAGCTTTCAAATTACTAATCATGTTTATCTGTATCTTGGCTGGAAAATAATTTGGGCTTTGTAGCAGTGTGCAGCACTGATTCTATTAGGCCATCTATAATAAGCTCCACCAGATTTAAATTTACTAATCATGTTTATCTGTATCTTGACTGGAAAATAATTTGGGCTTTGCAGCAGTGTGCAGCACTGATCCTATTAGGCCATCTATACTAAGCTCCACCAGATTTAAAATTAATAATAATTTTTAGCTGCATCTAGCCCGGAAAATAATTTTGGGGCTCCGAGATGCGCAAGACACATAAGTGCCTTCTTGTTGCACTACCTGCAACATGACCCTCACATTGTCAGAATTCGAAGTAATCATGACTACTGGGTTGCCACACTGTTAGATCCCCCAAACTTTTGATCAACCTTTTCATTTTAATAAAGACCAAAAAAATGGTCATTTTTGAAATTATAAGCATTAGCAGGTTATTAGAAACTGAAATCAAACAGTTTTCAACTCAAAACTTTATTCTAGGTGATGTTACATTTTCACATAGGACCCCTTGTTCGAAAGGAGCTTCTGAACTCTCTCGTCCATTGAATTTGTCAGGTTTTGGATGGTTTCTGCTTCAATTGTTTTGCATGAGGACAGAATACCCTCCCAGAGCTGTTGCTTAGATGTGAACTGCCTCCCGCCATCATAGACACTCCTTTTGATGATGCTCCAGAGGTTCTGAATGGGCTAGAGGTCAGGGGAGCATGGGGGTCACACCATAAGTTTGTCCCCTTTTATGCCCATATCAGCCAGAGATGCAGATGTTTTATGTGCAGCATGAGATGGTGCATTATCATGCAAAAAAATGATCTTGCTGTGAAATACACGGTTCTTCTTCTTGAACCATGGCAGGAAGTGCTGTTTGAGAAAATCCACATACATTATGGAGTTCATCTTTAGCGCCTTCAGGGATCCTAAAGGGGCTGACAATCTCTCTCCCCATGATTCCAGCCCAAAACATTACTCCACCTCCTCCTTGTTGGCGCTGTAGCCGTGTTTGCGTGGGGTGTCCATCAACCAGCCATCCTCCACTCCATCCATCTGGACCATCGAGCGCTGCACGGCACTCATCCGTGAACTAAACAGTTTTGAAATCAGTCTTCATGTAATGTTTGGCCCACTGGAGCAGTTTCTGCTTGTGTGAAGTGGATAGAGGAGGTCGACAGGATGGCGTATGCACAGCTGCAAACCTCTGAAGGACCCTGCATCTTGTTGTTCGGGGGACGTTGGAGGCACCAGCAGCTTCAAAAACTTGTCTGCTGCTATGACAAGGCTTTTTTGCCGCTGCTCTTTTAACCTGACGTAATTGCCTGTTGGAAAGAGTCCTCAATTTGCCCTTATCAGCACGCACACGTGTGTACTGTGAATCAGCTACATACTTCTTGATTGCCAAGACACTTCATCCTGATCATCGCACATTGTTGATTGTAGTCATGCCTTGACCTAAACACTCCACAATTTGTTGCTTCTCAGCAGCCGACACATCCTTTTTCTTTCCCATTTTGGCAGAAAATGTAGGCTGCTTAATAATGTGAGACAGCATTCTTAAGTAGTCTTGCCTTTCATTGGACACACCTGCCAAACTAATTAGCACAGGTGTCTGCAATTGCTTACAGTGATATAAAGAGCCCTGACACACATCATCATCATTGAGTTTAACTGACAAACAAACAAATTCTTCCCTTATCACTCCTAAACACTTTTTGCATAATAATTTGGAACACAGTGTACATGTGCTTTTCCACAAAACACCAGTGGTTCACGTAGTGAATCTTACAGTTCTAACTTGCCAACCGTGGTCTGTATGGAGTTGTTCAATAAAGGGCCCAAAATTAAGATAACATAGATGGGAGAGGTCTCTATGAATAGGAATTCCTAAGTATTTGATACCCTGTGAGGGCCAGGCAAAGGGAAAGTTGGACTGGATGGAATCCTATATGGATTTGGGGAGGGAGACATCGAGGGCCTCAGACTTCGCTGCATTGATTTTAAAATTTGACCATGTAACAAAGTGATCTATTTCAGCCATAACAGCATGGATGGATATATGTGATTGAGTGATATATACTAGGACATCATCAGCAAATAGAGAGCACTTGTACTCGGTGCCTCCCACCTCAATCCACCTAATATTGGGGTTATGGCGAATTGATGAGAGCAGGTGCTCCGTCACTAGGATGTATAAGAGAGGGGACAGAGGACATCCCTGCCTTGTCCCATTGGTGATTGTGAAAGGTGATGAAAATGTTCTGATGCACCCCCTGGGCCTTGGGACACCCGGAGCCGGACCCTTTTTGGTGGCTGCTGGTGGTTGTAGTCTTCGTGGCGGCGACCCGATTCCGTGGCTCAGGGTGCTCAAACCAGTGGCGGAACTATTTATGTGGTTTTGATGTTTAAATGTCCGACTACGCCACCCGTGGATTGCGGTCAGAGTGAACCGCCGCTGCAGGGCAGACCGCTGAGGCTGGTGTTGTGGGTGCAGCAGAGCGTAGCATAACTCCCCACGGGAGGAGTATAGCCTCAGGGCAGTGCATGCGGAGGATGGGGGTGATGGTGCAGGGCAGCAGCAGTAACGACACGGAGTCAGTGATGCAGTCCAGGGCCTTTACTCACAGTTCTTATTATCCAGACCACGTCTGCAGGTAATGGCTGCCCACGTCATACTGTGCTCACCAGGTGAGGGGCTCAGACAACTCCCAGATAACTTTGGAGCGCTTCACAGGATCCCCTTTGTGTGTCCTTTGTCTGGCCTTTCTTACCAACCCTTCTGTCCGGCTGCCTCGGGCTTCCTCTTGGTAAACTTGGCGCCAGCTTCCCTGACCCTATGTGGTGCCTTCCTAGCGGGTGTAACGAGGGGCTGCGCCACATAAAATGTCACAGCCTCCAGTTTCTAGCTGAGGGTCGTTTCCTGCCTCCACTAGTTTCGGGGACCGGTCTCCCCCTTTGGCCTGACCCCTCCACGCAGGTGGATTCCGGCGTGCGGTGGCGACTCGCCCGTCCGCACCCCTGGGATCCCTTCATTCCTTGTTCCTGGAGCCTTCTCCGCTCCTCTTCCTTCCTTCTCCCTCTTCCAGGCCTGGGCCTCTGTTACTAGGCCCGCCTCCAGAGCAGAGCTCATGCAGAGCCCCTGCTAGCTGCCACTTCTGCTCAGACATCTCTGCACTGAACTAAGATGGTGCCCACCTTTTATACTCCCTTCTCAATGCACCCAGGAACTGCTTCCTCCCTGCTCCTGCACTACAGGGTTCCCCTTCCTCAGTGTTCCCTCCCCCCACTCCAGCCAGGGACAGGGACTGTCGTGCCCATCTCAGAGGCATATTGGTCGCCCTACCCCACGGCAATGTGGTGTAATGCATGCAGGTGTCGGGTCCTGATCCACAGTCCATCCTTACCTGAGAGTGAGATATCACACCTCTGGGTGAGGTGCAATACCTCTGTAGCAACCGAGTCCTCAGGGTGCTACAGTTCCATTTATCTTCAGCCTAGGTGACGTATTGTGATACAGGGCCGTGATTTTGGCTATAAAAGGGTCCCCTAGACCCCTACCCCAAGCTTTTTAAGAGAATCATATATGGCGTGCCAGGAGACTCTATGGAATGCTTTCTCAGCATCCAACGAGAGTATCTAATTACAAATTTTTAACTGCATCTAGCCCAGGAAATACTTTGTGCCTAGTAGCAGTGTCTGCTAGTCAGCGGATTATCCCGGCTGTTAAGCAAGCTACACCACCTGTAGTTTGGACACTTAATTTTTTCAAAGGAAATGCTTCGGGACCACGGGATACTCAGTGAAGAGCATCAGGAGGCACCCCAAGGCAAAGGGGCTGGGACTGGCAGTAGGATGCCTTGCAGTGGACAGCCGAGCTCGATCCTTATAAAAGCTTTTTAACTGCAGCAGCTTTAGTGGACGCTACTGAAGCTGGAATTACGCGGCTGCTGGCATGAGACTTGCCCTCCAATAGATCCTTGTAAATGGATTTAAAGTGTATTCATTCAAATTAGAGAGACAATTTAAATTAAAAAGCTTAGAGCTGCCTCCACCACAAGGGGGCTCGCTCGACCCACCAGCGGACAGGCACCAGTATTGGGAGAGGGGGGCTGGCTGTCAGGGTTCACCGCGGCTCTGGCACAAACCCGGCGACACGGAGGTGTCACGGGCAGGAGCGGACTGAACGTGTCGGCTTCTCACTTTTTGGATTTTAGAAGGGCATGACATGCCTATATCTGTGTCTCCCCCTCCTTTTACTCCTCCACCTCTTTTCTTTTCGCACGACTATGTAACATACCTGGCGGCGTCCTTGCATGGTGGTCCATCTCCCACTGTGCAAGAGGGCGCACTTGATCTCCTGTCCAGAATGTCTCTCTGGCTTCCCTCCATGCTGTCTGTTTGTGTCTGTTTCTGCTGCTTAAGGGCGGCGCCCGATCACTTCCTGCCTTTTGTACCTGCTGTGGGTCACACCCCTTGTGCGTCCTCAGCCTATGGCTGTCTGTCACTTGGTATATAGCTCAGCAGCTCCCTTCTATCCCTGCCTGAGCATAGTGTTTCCTTCAGTGTGTGCTTGCACTCTGAAGGTGCCAGGTCCCGTCTCTTGTCTCCTGCTTTTTGTATCAGTTCCCGTGTCTGAACTGAGTCCTGTATGTCTCCTGCTTTGCGGTATCAGCTCCTGTGTCTGAACTGTGTCCTGTATGTCTCCTGCTTTTTGTATCAGCGCCCGTGTCTGAACTGAGTCCTGTATGTCTCCTGCTTTGCGGTATCAGCTCCCGTGTCTGAACTGAGTCCTGTATGTCTCCTGCTTTTCGGTATCAGCTCCCGTGTCTGAACTGAGTCCTTTCTGTGTTCTCTTGTCTGTCCTGTCTGAACACGCTCCTAGCCTGTTCCTCCTTCCTTCTAGGGGCCGATTACCTAGACCCGTTCCTGTATCTTGTCTGACCTGTCTGAACTCGCTCCTAGCCTGTTCCTCTCGCCTTCTAGTGGCCGATTACCTAGACCCGTTCCTGTATCTTGTCTGACCTGTCTGAACTCGCTCCTAGCCTGTTCCTCTCGCCTTCTAGTGGCCGATTTCCTAGACCCGCTCCTGTGTCTGGTCTGTCCTGTCTGAACACGCTCCTTGCCTGTTCGTTCTGCCTCTCTGGGGGCCGTATTCCCAGACCCGCTCCTGTATCCCTCTGCAGTGTCGGTCTCCTCCGTACACTCAGTTCCAGTCTTAACTCTCTCCTGTCCTTTACCTGTTTTGCCTCTATGTCCGTTCCCTTCCTTTTTCTGCAGAGTCTGAACTCGTACCTAACTCTTGCTTGTTGTCTCTGCAAGTACTGTGTGAGTATCTGGCTCTGTCTTTCCCTTCCTGTCTGTTCCGTGTGAACAGAGCCCTGTCCTCCCTTCTCAGCCTTGTCTGCACTCTAGCTGTGCTTGCCTGTAACCCTCTGCCTGTATTGTTCCTGAGTCCCGGTGTGTACTGGGTCCTATCCCGCCTGTGTTCCTACCTGCTAGTGCCTCCCTGTCTGCACTCTAGCTGTGCTTGTCTTTACCCCCCTGCCTGCATACCCGCCTGCCTGCATACCAGTCGTGCCTGCCTATACCCACCAGTCTGTGTGCCAGCCTACCAGCCTGTTCCTGTATTCCCCTGTGTGGGTCAACAGCCGTGTCCGGGGTCTGTCCTGGAGTAGCACCTGGTCCCTCTGCTCGGTTCCTCCTTGGTGCACTGGCGTCGTATGCCGTCGTGCGACCCTGGTCGGATCGGGTGAATACCTAGTCACGCCCCTCCAGGCATTCACTCTCCGGCACGGTCCAGTGGAATCACTACCAATCACACGCACACGCCGCTTAGCCCGGGCGTGTGCACAACAGCATGCTCAGGCCATGGTTCCCGTTGAGCCCCACGGCCTTCGCTCTTTGAGAAGTTTTTCCAGCGAATACATGCATTAAAATAAAATAAATAAATTTTTTTCCCCCTTTAGCTGAGTTCCAGGCGAATTACGCACCCGTCCAGATGGATCTATCAGCCCTCGTTCCTGCGGATCCGCCACGTTACTATGGGGATCCAAGACAGTGTCGTGCATTTGTGGAGCAATGCATGCTACACTTTAAGGCCTACCCTCTCTATTTTCCTTCCGATTGGGCTAAAGTGGCCTTTATGATTGACTACCTAGCGGGTGATGCCTTGAAATGGGTCACCCCCCTATGGGAAGCATGGGATCCTGTCATCCTTGACCTGCAGGCCTTCCTGGTGGCCTTTCGTATGGTCTTCGAGGACCCTAACTCTGAAGCCCCTGCTGAAGCTTCACTTCCCAATATCCCGGAGCAGCCCCGACGGGTAATGTGTGTGGGTAGCGCAATAGTCCTCCAGCCCAATGAGACTACTGCCCACCCAGAATCCTCACAGGGTGACTACGCTTTCCGGAATACTTCTCTCAACCTCAAGAGGCAGTCCAGACGTGCTAGACTTAGAGGCAAGCCGTCACGCCAGGGTCTGTCCTCCCTGAGACCTCCTGACCCCAACCTTGAAGTCCCTACTGAAGCTTCATCTCCCTGTATCCCGGAGAAACCTCAATGGGTAATGTGCGTGGGTAGTGCACCAGTTCTCCTGGCCGAAGAGACTTCTGCCCATCCAGACTCCACACAGGAGAACTTCCTGCACCCGGCATCAGATGCTTCTTTCTCTTTAACCGGTGTGCATGTCCAAGGATGCTCCAAAGCTGTGGTTACCTCAGAGTCTCTACACCCCTCTGACCAGGCGGAGGACCGCCAGCTGTCTCCAGAACCCTTCGGGGTGCCACCTGGTGGTGAATGGACAGAGACTTTCCTATACTCGGTACCCGATACCTCGCCTGCTTCCTCCAGTGAGTCCGACCTAGTGTACTCTGAAGCAGAGGTTACCCGTGAGTCTCTACACCCCTCTGACCAGGCGGAGGACCGCCAGCTGTCTCCAGAACCCTTCGGGGTGCCACCTGGTGGTGAATGGACAGAGACTTTCCTATACTCGGTACCCGATACCTCGCCTGCTTCCTCCAGTGAGTCCGACCTAGTGTACTCTGAAGCAGAGGTTACCCGTGAGTCTCTACACCCCTCTGACCAGGCGGAGGACCGCCAGCTGTCTCCAGAACCCTTCGGGGTGCCACCTGGTGGTGAATGGACAGAGACTTTCCTATACTCGGTACCCGATACCTCGCCTGCTTCCTCCAGTGAGTCCGACCTAGTGTACTCTGAAGCAGTTGTTTTCTCTGAGCCTCTGCACTCTTCTGACCCGGCGGAGGACCTCCAGTTGTTTCCTGAATCCTCCGGGATACCACCAGATAACAAAGAGACAGTGACTTTTCCTCATTATGTACCTGATAACCCGTCTATTTCTTCCTGTGAGCTTGACAAGATGTACCTCGAAGCAGAGATTACCCTTAAGTCTCTGTCCCCCTCCAACCCAGTGAACGACTGGCCCTCGAATTCCCTGCGGAAGATTCTGGCAGGCCTGAAGAAGAGGGGGCGTAAGGGGGGAGGTACTGTAACATACCTGGCGGCGTCCTTGCATGGTGGTCCATCTCCCACTGTGCAAGAGGGCGCACTTGATCTCCTGTCCAGAATGTCTCTCTGGCTTCCCTCCATGCTGTCTGTTTGTGTCTGTTTCTGCTGCTTAAGGGCGGCGCCCGATCACTTCCTGCCTTTTGTACCTGCTGTGGGTCACACCCCTTGTGCGTCCTCAGCCTATGGCTGTCTGTCACTTGGTATATAGCTCAGCAGCTCCCTTCTATCCCTGCCTGAGCATAGTGTTTCCTTCAGTGTGTGCTTGCACTCTGAAGGTGCCAGGTCCCGTCTCTTGTCTCCTGCTTTTTGTATCAGTTCCCGTGTCTGAACTGAGTCCTGTATGTCTCCTGCTTTGCGGTATCAGCTCCTGTGTCTGAACTGTGTCCTGTATGTCTCCTGCTTTTTGTATCAGCGCCCGTGTCTGAACTGAGTCCTGTATGTCTCCTGCTCTGCGGTATCAGCTCCCGTGTCTGAACTGAGTCCTGTATGTCTCCTGCTTTTCGGTATCAGCTCCCGTGTCTGAACTGAGTCCTTTCTGTGTTCTCTTGTCTGTCCTGTCTGAACACGCTCCTAGCCTGTTCCTCCTGCCTTCTAGGGGCCGATTACCTAGACCCGTTCCTGTATCTTGTCTGACCTGTCTGAACTCGCTCCTAGCCTGTTCCTCTCGCCTTCTAGTGGCCGATTACCTAGACCCGTTCCTGTATCTTGTCTGACCTGTCTGAACTCGCTCCTAGCCTGTTCCTCTCGCCTTCTAGTGGCCGATTTCCTAGACCCGCTCCTGTGTCTGGTCTGTCCTGTCTGAACACGCTCCTTGCCTGTTCGTTCCGCCTCTCTGGGGGCCGTATTCCCAGACCCGCTCCTGTATCCCTCTGCAGTGTCGGTCTCCTCCGTACACTCAGTTCCAGTCTTAACTCTCTCCTGTCCTTTACCTGTTTTGCCTCTATGTCCGTTCCCTTCCTTTTTCTGCAGAGTCTGAACTCGTACCTAACTCTTGCTTGTTGTCTCTGCAAGTACTGTGTGAGTATCTGGCTCTGTCTTTCCCTTCCTGTCTGTTCCGTGTGAACAGAGCCCTGTCCTCCCTGCTCAGCCTTGTCTGCACTCTAGCTGTGCTTGCCTGTAACCCTCTGCCTGTATTGTTCCTGAGTCCCGGTGTGTACTGGGTCCTATCCCGCCTGTGTTCCTACCTGCTAGTGCCTCCCTGTCTGCACTCTAGCTGTGCTTGTCTTTACCCCCCTGCCTGCATACCCGCCTGCCTGCATACCAGTCGTGCCTGCCTATACCCACCAGTCTGTGTGCCAGCCTACCAGCCTGTTCCTGTATTCCCCTGTGTGGGTCAACAGCCGTGTCCGGGGTCTGTCCTGGAGTAGCACCTGGTCCCTCTGCTCGGTTCCTCCTTGGTGCACTGGCGTCGTATGCCGTCGTGCGACCCTGGTCGGATCGGGTGAATACCTAGTCACGCCCCTCCAGGCATTCACTCTCCGGCACGGTCCAGTGGAATCACTACCAATCACACGCACACGCCGCTTAGCCCGGGCGTGTGCATAACAGACTATATGTACTTGTCACTTTTCCATGTGTTAGTTGTGTCTTCTGAGCAGTTTGTCAGCTTTTGGACACCTTTGAAGGTGTTTTCTATGTGTTTCTATGTGTTTTTGTTTGCCTGCCATTGGTTTTAACGGCGTTCGAAGGTGTTCAGCGAACACACGGGTGTTCGACGAACCGAACCGAACTCGAACACTACGGGGGTGGCTCAACACTAATTATTAAACCAGGTATTACTTGGGCATGTGGCTTTGCTGACAGAGAGATAAGCATGAGGAGAATGGGGAAGAGGACAGTGTAAGGTTTGTTTGGCTTGATTGCTGCCTGGTTTTCTTTTCCTAAAAGAGCAAGAGATGCTGTTTTTTGTGCTAATGTAGAGTAAATCCCAGTCTAAAAGAGTTGGGCCATCTAGACCTTTTTCTTTCCTGCATAGCCTGCAGACTGCTAAAGAATTTTCTGTTAGTAACGTTCTAAAAAACTTCCACACACCAGATCCTTGCACGTATGGCTTGCCACCACCACGATTAGAACTTTCAGACACAGCTAAGCCACTAACAAATTGACTTGCTGCAAATTTTCCCACAGAATAAGCAGATTTTGACCTGTGTGATTTTTTAGTTGCATATTGATGTCTCTTCCAATGAATCAACTGGAAGATGTTGTTCTGATGAAATATCTTCCTTAGATTCTAGGGTGCTGTTGGTTAGAGAAGAAGGAGGCGGAATGAGCAGAACACTGACTCAAGCTGATGGTGTTGCTGCCAGAGGCTACATCATCATGCTGTGACGGAAGTGGGTGATGTGACATAAATTCCATTATGCCCTCCACTTCCTCCCCACTAATAGGTTTTGCAGAGGCAAAGGATGTCAAGCATTGTTTTCACAATTTTATTTCCCATAAATAAAGACAAGCAGATGGGTAATAGGAGAAAAGGAAACCACAATAGTCATGGAGGTGGATAGATATGGAAGGAAAAGAGACAAATGAGCATATAAACCACTGTGGTATTTGTAACACTTCACAAAACTATCCAACCAAAAGTCAGAAATTCTGCCCAGAGTTGCAAATTCTTACCCATTAAGCAGGATGTGGTCCCAAAAAACTCTTATAGAAAATACCCAAACATAGGGTATTTTTGGGACCACATCCTGCATAATGAGTAAGAATTGGCAACTTTTGCTCCCTATCACTTGAATCAATTATTCACAAACTGAGATCATCATTCCCATTTTCAATGTTTTTGAGAGTAGTGTAGTACACAACCATTAAATCCCCTTTCTATAATAATGGCCTGTGCACTCTTATCTTCTATCTTCTATCAAAATCCTAAAATGGCTACTGCTTTCCATGCCCCCACTTTTATATTCCCTGTTATAGTTCCCCCTTATCGACTGCTAGATCATGTGATGTCACAAGTGCATGAAATTAAGGGATAAGTGGCCGCATGTTATGTAATGAGTTCGCTCTCTTGGTCATGCAATCTTCAGCAGTGTTTAAAATGGAAGAGTGCATTTTTTTCTTTTGGCAATATTCGATAATCGAATTGCAAATTTTTCAAATTCACCAGGATCTGCAAAGTCAATTAGCAGTGCATTAATCTGCTCATCTCTAGTGAATAGATTGTCTGAAGTGCTGAGCAAATACATTGTGTGCACAATTATTAGGAATTTTGTATTTATGATGATTACATTTTTAATTGAACGACAGTGCTGTTGGTCAATTCCAAAGGTTAATAAACTTGAAATCTGAATATTTATTTTATTTATAAAGTAAAACTAAGATTATATATTACTTAGGAGAATAGCTGTGTGTGCATAATTATTGGGCAACTATTAGCGTTCAGAATTATTATGCAACTAAATAAAAAGATGTACATTTTCCTATATCAATAACTTATTTTAATTTGCTAAAATGAGAATATTACCAGACGATACAAAAAAATTATCAGTGACCAATATAGCCATCTTTCTTTTCAATAACAGTCATAATCATGCCATCCATGGAGTCCGTCAGTTTCTTAATCTGTTGACTATCAACTTTTTGGGAAGCACTGACCTTGGGTTGAAGATGGACTCAAAATCAATTCCCAAACCTACAGGTTTTAGAAGACACTGTTTTTTCAAGCTGTGGTACAGGAAAAAGTCTGAATCTTTCAAGAAAACCATGATTCTTATGTAGTACAATGCTCTATTGCATGCATTAAAGTACTCCATTGCTTGGCTAGCTAGTAAAAGCCTTGAAGATGAAAGAAAAATGTCATGGCACACTTTCTCAACTGACACAAACACTAGTGAGAACTTGTGGGCTTTTCTTAAATGGGATATTTACGGTGAAGGAAAACAGTACACCTCTCTGAACTGTCTTGGAAGCTGTGAAGATCAAACTAGCTAATTTTTAATAAAACCAGCCTATAGCAGAACCCAATTTCCAACTTGCTGGCGTGTTAATGAAAGTGGAGGTCTGTGCCCATTACTGATCCAGCCATGGACCCATTGATTTGGCTGTCAATAGTCACTCTATTCTCACAAGCCCATAAAACTTTTGAAATCTGTCTTCAGATACTTTTAGGCCCAGTTTAGAAGTTCCAACTTCTGTGTCTTGTTCACTCGTGGTGGGGTTTCCTTACCTTGGATACATCTCTGAGTAATAAATATCTTGTACTTCTGAGCACTCCAGGGAGGCTGCAGTTCTGGAATATCACAGTATTGAAGGATAATGGGTTCCTCTTCACTTCATGTTTGATTCTTCTCCTCAAATTTTTTGGCAGTTTGCGTCTTTTTTTCTCAACACTTTTTTGAGACACTGTTTATTATTTTTATCAAAAGTTTTGATGGTTTTGTGGTCACACCCCAATATCAGCAATTTCATGAGTGCTGCAGCCCCCTGTAAGAGTTTTTGATGTTTCAGACTCAGTTAAATCTCATTTATTGGCCCATTTTGCATGAGGAAAACAAGCTACCTAATAATTCTGTACACCTAGATAGAGGTGCACCCTTCCTCATACAAATGCACATCACCTGATCTGCTTCAAACCAATAAGTATTCTATTCAAGTTTATACAGCTTGGAGTAAGAAAATCTCATTTAAATGATGATATGGTTCAAATACTCACATGCCTAATAATTCTGCACACAGTGTATTTTGCATGCGTGGTTATCTTATCATCTTTCACCAAGGAATTTTCACAGGGGCTATTTTTATTGCTGGAAGCTAAGCTTGTTATTACTTCTTTTAAGACATGTGTTGAATGGGAACTGAGATGGCAGCTGCATATGTTATAATACAGTCATTCTTCTCACAATTCTTATAGGCTGCTATAGTTTGCAATATAAGGAGGGGGGACAAGCACACATAGGGTGATATTGAAAGGTACAGATGAGAAGGGAGTTATGGAGTTGCTCACCTGAAAGGGTTGTGCTTGTCCTTGTCACAACTCCAATAATTGCCCACGAATATTACAGCTGCTGCAGTCCCATCGGCAAATTAAGGTAAAGCCTCTTTTACATATTGATTAATGCTATGATGTGCTATGTATTTTATTTTTGAAAAAGGGCTTGGTGCGAGCACGAAAGGTGTAAAAATAAAAACTAAATACAGTGGGAAAAATAAGTATTTGATATACTGCCGAATTTGAAAGTTTCCCTATCTACAAAGAATGGAGAGGTCTGTAATTCTTATCGCAGGTACAATTCAACTGTGAGAGACAGAATCTAAAAATAAAAACCGGAAAATCACCTTGTATGATTTTTGCATAATTAAATTGCATTTTATTACATAAAAAAGTATTTGATCACCTACCAACCAGCAAGAATTCAGGCTCTCACAGACCAGTTAGTTTTTTCTTTAAGAAGCCCTCCAACTCTGCACTCAATTTCTATATTAATTGCACATGTATGAACTCGTTACATATATAAAAGACACCTGTCCACATACTCATAATGACACTCCAACCTCTCCACCATGGCCAAGACCAAAGAGCTGTCTAAGGACAACAGGGACAAAATTGTAGACCTGCACAATTATGGGATGGGCTACAGGACAATAGGCAAGCAGCTTGATGAGAAGGCAACAACTGTTGGCACAATTATTAGAAAATGGAAGAAACAGAAGATGACTGTCAATCTTCATCGGTCAGGTTCTTCATGCAAGATCTTGCCTCGTGAGGTAAGGATGATTTTGAGAAAGGTCAATAATCAGCCCAGAACTACATGGGAGGACGTGTTCATTGACCTGAAGAGAGCTGGAACCACAGTCTCAAACATTACCGTTAGTAACACACTATGCCATCATAGATTAAAATCCTGCAGAGCACGCAAGGTCCCCCTGCTCACGCCAGCATATGCTCAGATGCATTTGAAGTTCACCAATGACCATCTGGATGATCCGGAGGAGGCATGGGAGACGGTCATGTGGTCAGATGAGACCAAAATAAAACTTATTTTGGTATTAACTGCACTCGCCGTGTTTGGAGGAAGAAGAAGGATAAGTACAATCCTGAGAACACCGTCCCAAACATGAAGCATAGTGGGGAAAGCATCATACTTTGGGGGTGCTTTTATGCAAAGGGGACAGGAAGACTGCACTGTATTGAAGGGAGGATGAATGGGTTCATGTATCGTGAGATTTTGACCAACAACCTCCTTCTCTCAGTAAAAGTATTAAAGATGAGTTGTGGCTGGGTCTTCCAGCATTTCAATGACTCAGAACACACAGCCAGCCAGGGCAACTAAGCAGTGGCTAAGTAAGAAACATTTCAAGGTCCTGGAGTGGCCTAGCCAGTCTCCAGACTTGAACCCAGTAGAAAATCTTTGGAGGGAGCTGAAACTCAATGTTGCCCAGCGACAGCCTCGAAACCTGAAAGATCTGGAGAAGATCTGCATGGAGGAGTGGGCCAAAATCCCTGCTGCAGTGTGTGCAAACTTGGTCAAGAACTACAGGAATTGTCTGACCTCTGTAATTACAAAGGTTTCTGTACCAAACATTAATTTCTGTTTTTCTATTGTATCAAATACTTATTTCATGCAATAAAATGAAAAAAAATCCAGAAAATCACATTGTATGATTTTTACATAATTAATTTGCAAGATTCTGTCTTTCACTGTTGAAGTGTACCTATGATAAAAATTACAGACCTCTTCATTCTTTTGTAGGTGGGAAAACGTACAAAATCGACAGTGTATCAAATACTTACTTTCCTCAGTGCAGTAACTGAGCAGTCTGACAGGCATCTCTGGACTGTGCTTGTTGTCTTCTTTGTCTCACCAATTGCCATCCCAACTGCCATGATCAACATGGCTGACTCCATTCACACAGCCTGCTCAACTCTAAAGGCCCCGTCACACATAACGAGACATGTAGGCGTGCATACATTGGACTTTTCCGCGCCCCTCGTCCCCAATTGGTGGTCACTACTGCGTCCCTGTTTTTCGGATCCCACCAGCGTTCTCTGGCTGTGACTCCACTTTGAAGAAATCAGACATCTTTAGTGAGGTAGGTATTGTTTGGGGTCTCAAATGAGTTTCCATTTTTAATTCATTTATAGGACATCTACCAATTATCTGCTATTATTGCTCTTCAGGTAGGGAGGGCTTGGCTTCTATCTGTATATATATGCTTTTGCATGGGCAGATATTTTAGGGATCTCGTGCACACACCCACACAGCACGTTTTCTGACACGCTGTCCTGGCCAACCGCTTCAGAGTTTTTCACACGCCAATTAATATGAAGCTTAAATCAATAGACTCTGTTGTTTTGTCCTGTTGCACGCTTCACAACTTTCTGCGTCGACGTGATGCAATTATGTACTGTCCGCCTGGCTTCGTGGACTCTGGGGGAAGTCAATGGGGAAGTGGAGCTCGGTGAATGGTGTGCAAACGATCCTGCAATTGCAGGCCTTCAACCAGTGGGACATGGCAGAAACACCCATGATGCGAAGACCTGCCGCGACAACTACTGCCAGTATTTTAACGGTCCTGGTGCTGTTACTTGGCAGCATCAGAACCTGCAGTGGGCAACTACTCATGTTTCTACACTAGTGACATTTCTGTACTGATGTGTCTAATAAACTGTGTGTTCTACTATGCAAAAGCTTTGTTTCTCATTCTTTCAGTAGTAGCAGTAGTCACCGCAGTAAGCAGTCCATATATATATATATATATATATATATATATATATATACAGTATATATATACATATGTATACACATGCGTATACAGATACATACATACATACACACATACATACACGCATATACATTCGTGTACTCGTATGTAAACAGATTCATCCATGTACTCATACATATTTTTAAGTACATAAATATATACACACACACTCATATACACATGCGTATACAGATAACTATATATACACATACATACTCTCAAACATACAAATATGCATACACATAAATGGCCATTTACATCTCTATATATATATTCATATAAATATATGGACATCCATACATCTGTACAGGAACAATGCAGACATCAGTGTTCCCATCTGACTGGAGACGCAGTAGCGATCCCATCTGACCGGAGACGCAGTAGCGATGTTAAACCAAGGACGCCCAATCAGAACGCAGTAGCGTCCACCAATGGGAGATGAGGGGGCGCGGAAAAGTGATTTTATGCACGCCTTTGTGACACAGCACAGTCCCTATCAAGGTGTGGATCGTTGAAATAGCTGCTGTGTGAAAGCGTCCCAACGACCGCCGAGATCGTTAGTTAGATCGCTGGGGCGGCTGAAATCGTTGGTAATGGTAAGTTCTGCATGTTTGACAGCTCTCCAGCAATCCCAAAACCGTGACGCACTAACGATCTCGCTAGCGATCTCGTTATGTGTGACGGGGACTTAAGTTCTGCATGGCAGGGAACAAGAGCTGTGCAGGAGCAACAAGTTGTGTGCAAGATGTAATCCATGTCAATCATGGTTGGAGAGATAGCAAATGTTTGGCTAGAGAATATGCTGAGCACAGTATGGGGGCGTTCACTGTACCACTCGGAGCTGATTAGCATATAAAGAGGAACAATTTCAAAAAGCATTTTCTTAGGAATACAAGGAAGCTGTGATTTTCTGAAAGAGTTGCAAGAATGTTTTTAAGGAAGGCTAGAAGGTGGTGTAGACAGTTCATAGAGGGAACATCTGGTGACAATGATTGATAGTGAGGGGTATAATATGTATGCATCAATTGGTTTTACGTGTATCAGGTATATATATTAAAGATAATTTTATTTTTTCATTATTTAGTTTGTGCACAGAATTGAGTAATGCAAATCTTGTTGTTTCTTACTGAATTGCTAGATTTCTGTTGGACCTAATTTGCGATAGCTATGGTGCCTATTAGTGATGAGCGAATGTGCTCGCCACTGCTCGGTACTCGCCCGAGCATCACTATGCTCGACAAGCTCAGCGCTTGGCCAGTATTTCTGGGTTGCTCGTGTGGGAACTCAAGTCCCCTCCGTTGATGTTTGGTGCTCTTTAGAGAGCAATGAACATTCAGGGATTGCCTGCTATGCACTGTAATGCCGTAGCTATGTTGGTTGTGGGCATTACAGTGATTGGCTGGCTGCACAGCATCATCAGGTTTGTATAAGACCTGGCGTTGCTATACTCATTACAGTATACCCCGGAAACAGGCAGAGTATGGAGAGGTGCTGCTGAGTCAGGGAGAGATTTGCTTGTTTATAGTTAGTATAGGTATTCCACAACATATATATATATATATATATATATATATCCAACTGAACTAACAGTCCTTCTGAGGATTAATCCAGCTGCATATATTCAGTGGTGATAGCAGGAGTTAAGCAGGCTGGGTATGTGGCAGACTGAAGTGCATGATAGAGCACAAGAGGGTCCATTGAACGTCCTGTTAGTATAGGTATTCCACAATATATATATATATATGCAGTGCATTGTGAAAGTATTTGGCCCCCTTGAACTTTTCTACCTTTTGCCACATTTCTGGCTTCAAACATAAAGATATAAAATTCTATTTTTTTTGGGAAGAATCAACAACAAGTGGGACACAATCGTGAAGTGGAACAAAATTTATTGGATATTTTAAACTTTTTTAACAAATTAAAAACTGAAAAGTGGGGCGTGCAATATTATTCAGCCACCTTGAGTTAATACTTTGTAGCACCACCTTTTCCTGCAATTACAGCTGCAAGTCGATTGGGGTATGTCTCTGTCAGTTTTGCACATCGAGAGGTGGAAATTCTTGCCCATTCTTCCTTGCAAAACAGCTCGAGCTCATTGAGGTTGGATGGAGGGCGTTTGTGAACAGCAGTTTTCAGCTCTTTCCACAAATTCTCGATGGGATTCAGGTCTGGACTTTTATTTGGCCATTCTAACACCTGGATATGTTTATTTTTGAACCATTCCATTGTAAATTTTGCTTTATGTTTGGGATCATTGTCTTGTTGGAAGATAAATCTCCGTCCCAGTCTCAGGTCTTTTGCAGACTCCAGACGGTTTTCTTCCAGAATGGTCTTGTATTTGGCTCCGTCCATCTTCCCATCAATTTTAACCACCTTCCCTGTCCCTGCTGAAGAAAAGCAGGCCCAAACCATGATGGTGCCACCACCATGTTTGACAGTGGTGATGGTGTTTTGAGGGTGATGAGCTGTGTTGCTTTTACTCCAAACATATCGTTTTGCATTGTGGCCAAAAAGTTAGATTTCGGTTTCATCTGACCAGAGCACCTTATTCCACATGTTTGGTGTGTCTCCCAAGTGGCTTGTGGCAAACTTCAAACGAGACTTTTTATGGATATCTTTGAGAAATAGCTTTCTTCTTGCCACTCTTCCATAAAGCCCAGATTTGTGCAGTGTACGACTGATTGTTGTCCTATGGACAGACTCTCCCACCACAGCTGTAGATCTCTGCAGTTCATCCAGAGTGATCATGGGCCTTTTGGCTGCATCTCTGATCAGTCTTCTCCTTGTTCGAAATGAAAGTTTAAAGGGACGGCCGGGTCTTGGTAGATTTGCAGTGGTCTGATACTCCTTCCATTTCAATATGATCGCTTGCACAGTGCTCTTTTAGATGTTTAAAACTTGGGAAATCTTTTTGTATCCAAATCCAGCTTAAACTTCGCCACAACAGTATCTCAGACCTGCCTGGTGTGTTCCTTGGTCTTCATGATGCTCTCTGCACTTGTAACAGAAGCCTGAGACTATCACAGAGCAGGTGCATTTATACGGAGACTTGATTACACACAGGTGGATTGTATTTATCATTACTAGTGATGAGCGAGCACTAAAATGCTCGGGTGCTCGAAGCTCGGGTCGAGCACATTGAAATACTCGGGTGCTCGACCCGAGCAACGAGCTCAATGTAAGTATATGGGAAACTCGAGCATTTTTCTGGTGGCCCCCCCCCCCCGGTGGTCTGCAGAAGGTCAAAAATTGCCCAAATTGAAGGGAACGGTGCTCAATTAAACGTCAGGCAGGCAGAATATATAGGCAGACAGGCAGGCAGGGTATATCGGAGGGTGCATGAAAAACATAGCAGGGCACTTGGAACACACTAGTGCCCTCCGATTTTCATGCACCCGTCTCTTTAAAAAAGCCGGCAGGCAATTCATCAGTGGCATACACCGGTACCCGATAACTTAGAACAGAAAGAATAGAGCATCACACATAGATTAGATAGATAGAAACATGTCAGTCACATATATAATAATCACAGTGACAGTGTTGGTTACTGTACTTGTTATTTAGTGTTAAAATAAAGGATTTATTTAAAAAAAATAATAGTGTTTTTATCTCTTTAAAAAAGCCGGCCGGCAATTCATCAGCAGCATACACTGGTACCAGACAATTTAAAACAGAAAGAATAGAGCATCACACATAGATTAGATAGATAGAAACATGTCAGTTACATATATAATAAGTACAGTGATAGTGTTGATTACTGTAATTGTCATTTAGTGCTAAAATAAAGGATTTCTTAAAAAAAAAATTGTCGTGGGGTTCCCCGTAATTTTAGTCTCTAGCGGAGGTTAAGCAGACGGCTGGGGCAGATGTTTGAAGCCTGGGAAGGGGGTAATACCCACGGAGCTTCCCAGGCTACTAATAGCATCCCCCAGCTGGATACCTAGCCTTTACTATCTATTAAAATGGGGGACCCAAAAAAAAATGACGTGGGTTCCCCCCTATTTTAATAGCTAGCAAAGGCTAGGCAGACAGCTGGGGGCTGATATTAATAGCCCAGGGAGGGTGCCATGAATATTGGCCCCCTCCCATGCTAGAAACACCAGCCGTCAGCCGCCCCAGAAATGGCGAATCCATAGGATGTGCCAATTCTGGCACTTAGCCTCGCTCTTCCCACTGGCCTGAAGCAGTGGCAGTGGGGTAATAGGGCTGGGGTTGATGTCAGCTTATAATGCCAGCTGACATCAAGCCCAGGTTAGTAATGGTGAGGCATCTATAAGACACCCTCATTACTAACACCATAGTCAAAGTTAAAAAAAACACAAACACCCAGAATAAAGTCCTTTAATTGAAATAAACACACAATTATTTAATGTTCTAAATTAAACCATACTTACCATCACGCCCATTCCAGCTGAAGCCAATGATCTCCTGCAATAAAAATAAAATAATAAACCAACCTCATCCTTACCTTTCCATGGTTCCCAGGACGGCTCCAGCTCTGCTACATTCACATGACAGGCTGGATCACAGCAGAAAGCTGCCATCCTGCTTGCCATGCCGCAGACACTGAGAAGCACAGGCATGCTTGCGCTCCTCAGTTTCTGGCTGTGATGGCATCCAGATGAGCCGAGTTCATGTCCAATGAATTCAGCTCACCTCATGCACGTCACTGATAGCGTGGGAGAATTCTCCTGCGCATGTGGTGAGCGTGAGAGAATTCTCCTGCGCTCACTGAGGTGATGAACTCAGCTCACCTCATGCACGTCACTGACTGCGTGGGAAAATTCTCCTGCGCTTGCAGTGAGCACAGGAGAATTCTCTCAGGCTCAGCGCATGCGCAGGAGAATTCTCCCACGCTGTCAGTGACGTGCATGAGGTGAGCTGAGTTCATTGGACATGAACTCGGCTCATCTAGATGCCGTCACAGCCAGACACTGAGGAGCGCAAGCATGCCTGCGCTTCTCAGTGTCTGCGGCATGGCAAGCTGGATGGCAGCTTTCCGCTGCGATCCAGCCTGTCATGTGAATGTAGCAGAGCAGGAGCTGTCCTGGGAACCATGGAAAGGTAAGGATGAGGTTTATTTATTATTTTACTTTTATTGCAGAAGACATTGGCTTCAGCGGGAATGGGCGTGATGGTAAGTATGGTTTAATTTAGAACATTAAAGAATAGTGTGTTTATTTCAATTAAAGGACTTTATTCTGGGTGTTGTTTTTTTTTTTTTAAATACTCTACTAGAAATTCATGGCGGTCATGTCTAATATTGACGTGACTCCATGAATTTCGGGCTTAGGGCCAGCTGATAATACCAAGCTGGCCCTAACCCCTTTATTACCCAGTGAGCCACCGCACCAGGGCCCTGGGAGAGTTGGGTACAGCGCCAGAAGATGGGGCTTCTATGAACGCTCCAATTAAAGGACTTTATTCTGGGTGTTTGTGTTTTTTTTTAACTTTGACTATGGGGTTAGTAATGGGGGTGTCTTATAGACGCCTCTCCATTACTAACCTGGGCGTGATGTCAGCTGGCATTATAAGCTGACATCAACCCCAGCCCTATTACCCCACTGCCACCGCTACAGGGCAGTGGGAAGAGCGAGGCTAAGTGCCAAAATTGGCGCATCCTATGGCAGAGCCATTTCTGGGGCGACTGACGGCTGGTGTTTCTAGCATGGGAGGGGGCCAATATTCATGGCACCCTTCCTGGGCTATTAATATCAGCCCCCAGCTGTCTGTCTAGCCTTTGCTAGCTATTAAAATAGGGGGGACCCCACGTCATTTTTTGGGGGGGTCCCCCATTTTAACTGCTGGTAAAGGCTAGGTATTCAGCTGGGGGCTGATATTAGTAGCCTGGGAAGCTCCGTGGGTATTACCCCCTTCCCAGGCTTCAAACATCTGCCCCAGCGGTCTGCTTAACCTCCGCTAGAGACTAAATTTACGGGGAATCCCACGCCAATTTTTTTCTTAATAAATCCTTTATTTTAACACTAAATGACAAGTACAGTAACCAACACTGTCACTCTACCTATTATATATGTGACAGACATGTTTCTATCTATCTAATCTATGTGTGATGCTCTATTTTTTCTGTTCTAAATTGTCGGGTACTGGTGTATGCCGCTGATGAATTGCCGGCTTTTCATGTTTCACTGTGAGCACTGTTCCCATCGATTTGGGCAATCACTGTAATGCCACAACCACCATGGCTGTGACATTACAGTCAGTGGCAGACAATATCTTCATGATTGGTGCTCTAAATAGCACCAAACATGCAGGACGGGGACCCGAGCTCCCGCCCGAGCATCTCGAAAGTACTCGGCGAGCTTTGAGCATCTCGAGTACTGAGATTGTCGGGTGAGTACCGAGCAGTGGCGAGCATGCTGTCATTTAGGACAACATTGGATCATTCAGAGATCCTCACTGAACATCTGGAGTGAGTTTGCTGCACTGAAAGTAAAGGGGCCAAATAATATTGCACGCCCCACTTTAAAAATAAATTTCATTCCACTTCACGAGTGTGTCCCACTTGTTGTTGATTTGTTGATTCTTCCCAAAAAATCTTTACGTTTGAAGCCAGAAATGTGGCAAAAGGTAGTAAAGTTCAAGGGGGCCAAATACTTTCACAATGCACTGTATATATGCATCTGAACTAACAATCCTTCTGAGGACTAATGCAGCTGCATAAAATCAGTTCTAGGCAGGCAGGCAGTGTATGTGGCAGACTGCAGTATATGAAACAGCACAAGAGGGTCCATTGAACATCCTGTCTGCTGCTGCTGTAATAATTACAGATACAGTACAGACCAAAAGTTTGGACACATCTTCTCATTTATAGATTTTTCTGTATTTTCATGACTATGAAAATTGTACATTCACACTGAAGGCATCAAAACTATGAATTAACACATGTGTAATTATATACTTAACAAAAAAGTGTGAAACAACTGAAAATATGTCTTATATTCTAGGTTCTTCAAAGTAGCCACCTTTTGCTTTGATGACTGCTTTGCACACTCTTGGCATTCTCTTGATGAGCTTCAAGAGGTAGTCACCGGAAATGGTCTTCCAACAATCTTGAAGGAGTTCCCAGAGATGCTTAGCACTTGTTGGCCCTTTTGCCTTCACTCTGCGATCCAGCTCACCCCAAAGCATCTCGATTGGGTTCAGGTCTGGTGACTGGTCAAATATCCCTTACACAGCCTGGAGGTGTGTTTGGGGTCATTGTCCTGTTGAAAAATAAATGATGGTCCAACTAAAAGCAAACCGGATGGAATAGCATGTCGCTGTAAGATGCTGTGGTAGCCATGCTGCTTCAGTATTCCTGCAATTTTGAATAAATCCCCAACAGTGTCACCAGCAAAGCACCCCCACACCATCACACCTCCTCCTCCATGCTTCACGATGGGAACCAGGCATGTAGAGTCCATCCGTTCACTTTTCCTGCGTCGCACAAAGACACGGTGGTTGGAACCAAAGATCTCAAATTTGGACTCATCAGACCAAAGCACAGATTTCCACTGCTCTAATGTCCATTCCTTGTGTTCTTTAGCCCAAACAAGTCTCTGCTGCTTGTTGCCTGTCCTTAGCAGTGGCTTCCTAGCAGCTATTTTACCATGAAGGCCTGCTGCACAAAGTCTCCTCTTAACAGTTGTTGAAGAGATGTGTCTGCTGCTAGAACTCTGTGTGGCATTGACCTGGTCTCTAATCTGAGCTGCTGTTAACCTACGATTTCTGAGGCTGGTGACTAGGATAAACTTATCCTCAGAAGCAGAGGTGAGTCTTGGTCTTCCTTTCCTGGGGCGGTCCTCATGTGAGCCAGTTTCTTTGTAGCGCTTGATGGTTTTTACAACTGCACTTGGGGACACTTTCAAAGTTCGCGCAATTTTTCGCACTGACTGACCTTCATTTCTTAAAGTGATGATGGCCACTTGTTTTTCTTTACTTAGCTGCTTTTTTCTTGCCATAATACAAATTCTAACAGTCTATTCAGTAGGACTATCAGCTGTGTATCCACCAGACTTCTGCACAACACAACTGATGGTCCCAACCCCATTTATAAGGCAAGAAATCCCACTTATTAAACCTGACAGGGCACACCTGTGAAGTGAAAACCATTTCCGGTGACTACCTCTTGAAGCTCATCAAGAGAATGCCAAGAGTGTGCAAAGCAGTCATCAAAGCAAAAGGTGACTACTTTGAAGAACCTAGAATATAAGACATATTTTTAATTGTTTCACACTTTTTTGTTAAGTATATAATTCCACATGTGTTAATTCATAGTTTTGATGCCTTCAGTGTGAATGTACAATTTTCATAGTCATGAAAATACAGAAAAATCTTCAAATAAGAAGATGTGTCCAAACTTTTGGTCTGTACTGTATTTGTAGACAAAGCCCCAGATATCAGGGGACAGGGCAAATTTTTTTTTATCTTAATCCAGGTTATTTTCTTAAAAAGCAATCCAGAGTACACCATTTTTCTGCTCCATTTGCTTGTTCTCACTGCAGAATAAAGCCAGATCTGTTCCATATTTCAGCGATAAAAATCCAGAAATTTTAACTGAACGTGGAAAATATTGGCCTCCTTTTCCATTCTGTTGCAGTGTGTCGGTCAAGCTATTCACGCTAGGTGTCTGTGAAGAATAGTATTAGTAAATTAGAGGCCTGCTATTTAAAACCGTGGTTCACTGTCAGATATATCACCTATAAGACTGTTCCAAAATCAGATATTTCTTCCATTTTCATTCTGTTGCAGTGTGTCGATCAAGCTATTCACACTAGGTGTCTATGAAGAATAGTATTAGTAAATTACAGGCCTGCTATTTAAAACTGTGGTTCTCTGTCAGACTTATCACCTATAAGACTGTTCCAAAATCAGACATTTCTTCCATTTCCATTCTCTTGCAGTGTGTCGGTCAAGCTATTCACACTAGGTGTCTGTAAAGAACAGTATTAGTAAATTACAAGCCTGCTATTTAAAACCGTGGTTCTCTGTCAGACATATCACCTATAAGACTGTTCCAAAATCAGATATTTCTTCCATTTTCATTCTGTTGCAGTGTGTCGATCAAGCTATTCACACTAGGTGTCTATGAAGAATAGTATTAGTAAATTACAGGCCTGCTATTTAAAACTGTGGTTCTCTGTCAGACATATCACCTATAAGACTGTTCCAAAGTCAGACATTTCTTCCATTTCTATTCTGTTGCAGTGTGTCGGTCAAGCTGTTCACACTAGTTCTCTGTGTCAAATAATATTAGTAAATTACAGGCCTGCTATTTAAAACCGTGGTTCTCTGTCAGACGTATCACATATAACTGCGGTTGAAATCTAGCCATTTGTAGTGAACGTGGAAAATATTGTCCTCCATTTGTAGCAGAGTGTCAGTGTACACCATTTTACAGCTCCATTTGCTTGTTTAGAGAATACAGCCAGATTTTTTTAATTTTATTCATATTACTGTATTGTGGAAGCAGAGGAACTTTTTTAAATGATCAGACGCACGTGATGCATATTACTGCCGTAATAATACAAAAATTTTGTGGAGCGTTCCAAATATTCCATTCCTTTTAAAGTCAGCTACCTGTGTTTTGTTGAAGTAATTGACACTTGGTCGCTGACAAATACCATACTATTAGGCGACTGTCTGAAACCGTGGCCATCAGACGTTATCCCATATGACTGCCCTAATAATACAGCAATTATTGTGAGCGTGTCAAATATTATACTCCATTTAAAGTATTGCAGTTGAGGATTCAAACCTATTCTCAGTTGGCCGCTGACAAATAGCAAATCTGTGAACAATGTTGTCAGAGTACTACGCCACTTTTGCAGACTGACAAAAAAAAAACATGCAAAAAACAAGCTAAAATGGAAAATATGTTGAGAAACATTCTTTCCAGGGTAATGACTTGTATATAAGGCCAAAGAAATAAAAAAATAAATAAAGTTATTGACTGTGGAAGACATTTATGTGACCAGAATGAACACTCATCTGCTGGTGATGATACCACCTAGCAACATCACCTGTTCCTATTGTAAATGCATCTAACAGCGTTATCGATAGGGAATAGAATAGATTTAAATTTTTGGGGGGCAGCACCAGCAGCACACAGTATAAGTAAATAATACCTGGCTGGATCAGTGTAAAAAGCTATCCATACTGCAATACCTCACCAGTAAAAGAATTTCAGGTAAGACAGTTAATATTCTTGAATATAGAATCTATTTGAATTGTCCTTCCCATTATTGAGGAGTGTGTCTCCTATACTGTTATTGCATATGCAACAATTTCAAGGGCTGCCAAAAATTAGGAAGCACTCCAATACACATTTGAAGAGATGTAAAAAATAAATAAATAAATAAAAACACAGTAGGATCTTTCTTTACTATAAAAACCAGACTCGCCGGTGTAGCCTCAGGGTAATCACATTGTTCAGCTCCTGCACCTCCTCCTCCAGTTTGGCCTCCATCTCTGAAATGACCACATCAGTCACAAGCTGAAAGCACTGCAGCACTGTCGTGGCCAAGCGACAACAGGCTGTGCTGAAGATAACATGCTTAATGCTTAAATGACAAACCGCCCACTGCTGCAGAGTTGTTGAAAGCTGTAATGAAGCAGCCTGATCTGTGGCTCTCATAAAAGCCAGGCATGGTCATGTGTGACAATGGGTGGAACCTGGTGGCGGAGAAATGACAGATCAGATACGGTTTTCCTCTATGTCAGTCCATTCACCGAGCTAAGGAATATGGCTGTGGTGAAATACAACTCTCATTGAGAAGCAGTGTCAGACTGAAAAACATTGGGCCCACCAGAGGATTTGATTCTGAGGGCCCACCTTTGTTCCCCGCTCAAGAGCCCCATAGAAGCTGCAAAGTTTGCGCTATCATGAACTATCCTGATGGAGAAGCCAGGGTCTACCGGAGGATTCTCTGGTGGGACCATCCAATCCTGCCGAGATGCAGCCCTGGCTAAGAAAAGTGTGTGGGAAGATTCCCAGACACTCTATTGCTGGAAACCCACACAAACACAGGGAGAACATACAAAATCCTTTCAGATGCTGTCCTCGCTGGGATTTGAACCCAGGATTCCAGTCAGTGACTTCTTTTCACATGTAAAGCTCAATGGAATAAATGGTGCTATAATAATAAATAAATAATAATAATTCTACTACATGTACTCTGGGTCAATTGATGGCACTTTCCTGGTGACTTCCCCTAAATTGATGTGTTCTGGCAGCTTTTGGACCCATTTGAAGGTGTTGTGTATACATTTGGTTTTGGCACCCATTGAATCCAATGGCGTTCGGCAATGTTCAGCGAATATTTGACAATTACATTGGTGAATATTACAAAAACGGCGATTGTAATCTGTAGCGAATATTGAAATATTTGCTCGTTTCTAATCAGAAACATCATTTAAAAAATTATGTGAGTATTGCATCACGGTCTCCTGGTGATATGGTGGTGGAGGATGATGAGAAGGGGGAGGGCGGCATAAAATAGATCAATTCCTGAAGGATATACCCATGTCTGGGTGTGAATGAGGTGCATGGAAATAGACCCCCAAAAAACAGCCACTGGATTTGAGTTTATGTTTCATGCTATCATCTGGTGGTGTTGAGAAGTCTGGCCCAATTCAGCCCTTGTTCATTTTTATAAGAGTCAGCCTGTCAGCATTTTCAGTTGACAGGCAGATGCACCTCTCAGTTTTATCAGTTATAATGCACCCTGTGGCACTAAAAACCATCTCTGACAAAACGCTAGCGGCCAGGACCACCAAGGCATAGAAAGACAATTCATGCCACGTGTCCTGCTTGCATCTTCCAAAGCTTTTCCCTCCTTGTCAGAGTACTCCGTGTATCAGGGCCTGGGCGCTGGAAGGGTCTGAGAAAACTGTCCCAGACCTTTGACAGCGTTCTCCTGCCTCTGCCGCATCTGGTTTGAGTCTCCCTCGCTTGTACTCCTTGGTTGTCCAATGAACTGTCTGACTGTGACCTCTGTCACCAGCATTGCCAGATGGGAATATTTTTTTTGTTATAATTCTTCAACAAGAGCCTGAACTTAATATCTCCAAAAATGAACTCCTTCGGTTTCCTCTCTCAACAAACCTACCTATACCTGACTTTGCAATTTCCTTTTGGTGCTGCCACCATAACTCCCACTCGACATGCCTGTTATCTTGGAGTCATATTTGACACATAGCTTTCCTTTATTCAACGTGGAAAATCACTCACTCGCTCATGTCACCTGCACTATAAAAACTGTTCCAGAAGTTGACTTTTTCTCACCTTTGATACTGCAAAAACTCTTACTGTCGCTCTTATTCACTAGTGCAACTCTCTTCTAATCTGTCTTCCTCTAAACAAACTGTCTCCTTATTTCTATCAAGCCACTTCACCGACAACCTCTACCCTGTGCCAGCCATTGCACGGGTTAGGTTAAACAATCACTACAGAATACAATACAACCTCATCTCTCTCACCTACCAAGCTGTCCACAGTTCTTCACTGGCCTATATCTCTTCCCTCATTTCTGTGTATCACCCCTCCTGTGCCCACTATTCTGCAACTAATCTAAGACAGACATCCTCCTTAATCAGAATCTCACACCTCCGTCTCCAAGAATTCTCTTGTGCCATGCCAGTTTTCTGTAATGTCCAAAATGCGTACAACGCGATAGTCACGGTAAAGGGAGGGGAACATAAAGTCGGCCTTGTGTGCCAGACTGCCAATAGCCAAGAGTTCCATGTTCTCACCAACAGTACGACTGTCTATGTTCTCTTTCTCCTCCGCCTCCTCATTATCACCCAATCCACGTTGAGATGAGATGAGGCTGGGCTGGGTAGCATTACTATGTATAGTTCCTTGCTCTGTCTGCAATGCCTGCTCTTTAATTGTGATAAGCGAGCGTTTCTGTAGACAGAGAAGAGGGATGGTGACTAGTGTTGAGCGAGCACTAAAATGTTCGGGTGCTCGAAGCTCAGGCCGAGCTCGCCGTGATACTCGGGTGATCGACCCGAGCAACGAGCCCAATGTTAGTCTATGGGAGACTCGAGCATTTTTGCGGTGGCACCCCCGGCAGTCTTTTAAAAGCCTAACAAGTGCCCAAAACGATAGTGACAGTGCTCTAATGACATGGGGATCACCCCAGGAAGCATTTCTGACCCCCAGGTCACTGCTGTCAACTACGTGGTCAGAGGTATTAAGCCACTTTTACGGGCTCACAATAAAACGTTCAAAAACGAAAGTGAAACTTTTTTCCTGTGAAATATGTTAAGGAAGTTCCTTTCCAGGGAAAAGACTTGTGTATAAGTTAAAATAAATCACCAAAAACAAAAATACTCCTCCACACCTTCGGCTATGTTCACAAGTAGCATTTTTTATGCGTTTTTGCACTTTTGTATTGCTTTCAACTAGTGACAAATGCATTCACCGGGAAATGTCATTTTAACATTTTACAACCTTATCTGGCCATGTGCTGTGTGACACATGCATAAAGTGCTGAAAAGACATGGGAACAGCATGGGGAAGACCCCTGGAAGCATCTCTGACTCCCAGGTCACTGTCTAAAAGTGTGCCCATCATAAGTGATCCTTGCTGCATCAGAAGATGCAGACTTGCAACTATCCCCATGCAAGTTCTAGTCCCAGGGCAGTGTTCAATTGTACCTCCCCCATTCCTTGCAACACAAGTACAAGTATGCAGCCTGCCACCCACCCACCCCCAGGCTGCAATACCATACTGCTTGCTTGCTTGAACTTGAAATTGGGCCTTTTAGGCATGTGGAGGCGGAATCTGATCACCACGTCAAGGCTGTGTTGGCGGCCTGGAATCCATACTCAGTCCCCAGCCGCCCGGCGGCCGGGTGTCCACACACGGTCCCCAGCCGCCTGGGGGCAGCCGGGTGTCCATAAAGTCGGCCTTGTGTGCCAGACTGCCAATAGCCAAGAGTTCCATGTTCTTACCAACAGTACGACTGTCTATGTTCTCCTTCTCCTCCGCCTCCTCATTATCACCCAATCCACGTTGAGATGAGATGAGGCTGGGCTGGGTAGCATTACTATGTATAGTTCCTTGCTCTGTCTGCAATGCCTCCTCTTTAATTGTGATAAGCGAGTGTTTCTGTAGATAGAGAAGAGGGATGGTGACTAGTGTTGAGCGAGCACTAAAATGCTCGGGTGCTCGAAGCTCGGGCCGAGCTCGCCGTGATACTCGGGTGCTCGACCCGAGCAACGAGCCCAATGTTAGTCTATGGGAGACTCGAGCATTTTTGCGGTGGCACCCCCGGCAGTCTTTTAAAAGCCTAACAAGTGCCCAAAACGATAGTGACAGTGCTCAAATGACATGGGGATCACCCCAGGAAGCATTTCTGACCCCCAGGTCACTGCTGTCAACTACGTGGTCAGAGGTATTAAGCCACTTTTACGGGCTCACAATAAAACGTTCAAAAACGAAAGTGAAACTTTTTTCCTGTGAAATATGTTAAGGAAGTTCCTTTCCAGGGAAAAGACTTGTGTATAAGTTAAAATAAATCACCAAAAACAAAAATACTCCTCCACACCTTCGGCTATGTTCACAAGTAGCATTTTTTATGCGTTTTTGCACTTTTGTATTGCTTTCAACTAGTGACAAATGCATTCACCGGGAAATGTCATTTTAACATTTTACAACCTTATCTGGCCATGTGCTGTGTGACACATGCATAAAGTGCTGAAAAGACATGGGAACAGCATGGGGAAGACCCCTGGAAGCATCTCTGATTCCCAGGTCACTGTCTAAAAGTGTGCCCATCATAAGTGATCCGTGCTGCATCAGAAGATGCAGACTTGCAACTATCCCCATGCAAGTTCTAGTCCCAGGGCAGTGTTCAATTGTACCTCCCCCATTCCTTGCAACACAAGTACAAGTAAGCAGCCTGCCACCCACCCACCCCCAGGCTGCAATACCATACTGCTTGCTTGCTTGAACTTGAAATTGGGCCTTTTAGGCATGTGGAGGCGGAATCTGATCACCACGTCAAGGCTGTGTTGGCGGCCTGGAATCCATGCTCAGTCCCCAGCCGCCCGGCGGCCGGGTGTCCACACACAGTCCTCAGCCGCCTGGGGGCAGCCGGGTGTCCATAAACGGTCCCCAGCCGCCCCTATTCTCCTTGGAACATCCCCCCACACTTTTCTTAGCCCGGCCTGCTTTAGGCAGCATTGGATGAGCCCACCAGAGAACCAGACTCCTCCAGTGGGCCCTGACATCTCCATCGGTGGAGTTGAGAGTGCCAAGGTGAGGAGCATGATGATGATGACAGAAGTTAGCATCTGCTATGTTTTCTTTTAATGCAAGTGTAAGTGTGCAGCCTGCCACCCACCCACCCCCAGACTGCAATTCCATACTGCTAGCTTGCACTTGAAATGGGGCATTTTAGTTTGGAGGAGGCCAAAGCTGGCCACTACCTCATGGCTGCTTCGGCAGCAAGGTATCCATACTCAGTCCCCAGCCGCCCCTATTTGTCCTGGTGTGCCTTATACATAAGATTAAGCACGTATACAAAAACATTACCTGTGCCCTCCCCAGTGCATTTAGTGGGAAGGAGAGCCTATTCCACTGTAGTGTGTGCATGCCAAACCCCTGTTCATGGTACATACGAAGATGCCTCCCACCTTGCACCTGTCGTTGCAGACTTGCAACTATCCCCATTCAAGTCCTTGTCCCAGGGCAGTGTTCAATTGTACCTCTCCCATTCCTTGCAATGCAAGCGCAAGTATGCAGCCTGCCACCCACCAACCCCCAGGCTGCAATACTATACTGCTTGCTTGCTTGCTGTGTCGGCGGCCTGGTATCCATACTCAGTCCCCAGCCGCCTGGTGGCCGGGTGTCCCTGCTTGCTCCCCAGCCTCCAGGGGGTGGCCGGGTGTCCATTCTCGGTCCCCAGCCACCCCTATTTGTCCCGGTAACCTTTCCCACACTTTTCTTAGCCTGGCCTGCTTTAGGGCAGTATTGGCCGAGCCCACCGGACTATCAGACTCCTCCGGTGGGCCCTGGCTTCTCCATCAGGGGAGTTGAGAGTGCCAAGGTGAGGAGCATGATGAGGATGATAGAAGTTAGCATCTGCTTTGTTTTGTTGTAATGCAAGCGCATGTATGTTGTAGCGGCTAGGCCTGAGGTGGTCAGCGTTTTGGCGCATATCCTACCTCCTCCGAGGATTGCTGGATGTTTTCCTGCTACTATCCAAGTTCTATGACTCCTGTTAAAACAAAGCTTAAGGTGATAAATGATGGATGAGGTAGTGGCAAAGGAGAAAGAGCAGGAGGAACAGGGACCATTCACATCAATATCAGGCCAGTCAACCAGATATGTCTTGTAGGATATGTTTCTGTAACAAAAGGAGCGGTTCGGCAACACAGTTATAGGGCATACAGTGAGTGCAATGCCTACCAAAAATTTCGAGGCACTCCAATGCCCCTTGGAAATGACATGGAGGTCAGAGGGCGTTAACTAAACCTTTTTTTCCATTTATAGCAACTGAGTCTCCTGTGCACTGTTGGCCTAAGCAGTGAATGGAAGGCTTTCCAAAAATTATGAGGAAATGCAATGCCCCTTACAAGAGCCATGTGTGGCACCCCAGGGGTCCGGTCACCACAGTAATAGAGATATTACGTCGGAGAGCAAGTGGGAGGTTTCCTGGTCAGGATCCCTTAAACATGCAACATCTTCCTGCCCCAGTCCTGGGAGGGGAGAATTCAGCCCTTATAAACTGGATCTGGGGCGGGGTTGAGTGAGTCAGAGAACAGAGAACAGTCAGAGTCAGAGTGAGAGCAAGGGAAAGTAACAGCAAGGAGCTCTGTAGGAGCTAGGAGCTAAAGACCAGGGGCTGGAAGCTGAGCAGAGCTCGCCCTGGCAGAAGACAATAGGAACCGGACACAGGAGTCCGAGGCTGTGAGGACTTATATATCCAGCAGCAGAAACCAGCCGGCAGGGGATTTCAGGTCCTCTGGCCATAGAAGCCCGGAGGCTCAGTCACAAGCAAGGGACCAGCACCGCCGTCATGGAGCGGAGTCTAACAGAAGGCCCCAAGTCACCAGCCATACGGGTGAGCACTACACGGTACACTCAGGGACGTGGGCTACTTCTACCCGCTTACAGCATGGTAGCCAGGAAGAGTGCAGACAGACGGGGAGGCCTACAACTCCACCTGGCCAGGGGAACTCCTGCTTGCTCACAGACTGACCAGGCCTCTTATGCTAGCCAGTACTCCCGGGAGGGTCTACCTTATAATCATCAGTAAAGACCCTGAACTGCAAAGACTCTGAGTCATTCCTGCTGCGCTTGTGCACCATCACCCCCATCATCCACAATCACTGCCCTGAGGCTATACTCCTCCTGTGGGGAGTTATCCCATTCTCTGCTGCGCACACAACACCAGCCTCAGCGGTCTGCCTCACAGCGTTGGTACTCCCTGACCGCAATCCACGTGTGGCGCAGTCGGACAATTAACCTCAAAACCTAAGAAAGACTGCCACTGGTTTGACCAGCCTGAGCCACGGGACCGGGTCACCGCCACGGAGACTACAGACCCCAGAGACCCGGCACCGGGTATCCCACACACGTGTACACACGGCCCAGGGGGCGCGTCACAAGCAGTACAGTATATTACAAACATAAGTCCCATTATTGGGGAGTGGGTCTCCCATAGTATTTGCTTATGCCTTGAAAGCAAAAGCTGCCAAAAATTAGGACGGAGCAACTTGCAATGCCCCTTACAAGAGCCATGCAGTACAGCATATTACAAACATAAGTCCCATTATTGGGGAGTGGGTGTCCCATAGTATTTGGTTATGCCTTGCAAGCAAAAGCTGCCAAAAATAAGGACGGAGGAACTTGCAATGATGGCACCCTGGTGGTATAGTGGTGGTGAAGGCTGAGGATAAGGAGAAGATAAAACAGCCGAAATGAGGAAGCGTATACCCATGTGTGGGTGTGAAGCGGTGCATGTGAATACACCTCCCGAAATAACACAGTGGATTTGACTTAATGTTACTCTGCTGTCATTTGGTGGTGATGAGAACTCTGGCCCAATCCAGCCCTTGTTCATTTTGATAAGGGTCAGCTTATCAGCTTTGTCAGTTGACAGGCGAGTGCGCTTATCAGTTATAATTCCCCCAGCGGCACTAAAAACACGCTTTGATAACACGCTAGCGGCAGGGCAGGCCAGGACCTCCAAGGCGTACAGAGCGAGTTCATTTCAAGTGTCCAGCTTGGATACCCAATAATTAAAAGGCACAGAGGAATCACGGAGGATGCTGGTGCGGTCAGCAAAGTACTCCCTCACCATCTTTTGAAACTTTCCACACCTTGTGAGAGTATCCCGCGCCTCAGGGCCTGTAAGCTGGGCGGGTGTCAGAAAACTGTCCCAGAATGTTGACAGTGTTCCCCTGCCTCTGCTGGATTGGAGTTGCATCTCTCTCGCCTGTATGCCTTGGTTGGGCAACGAACTGTGACCTCTGCCGCTAGCGTGTTCAGATGGGAATTTTTTTAAGAGTTCTGCAGCAAGGGCCTTCTGGTACTGCCCCATTTTTGTAGACCTCTCCACCTCAGGAATAAGAGAGTGAAAGTTCTCCTTGTAACGGTGGTCTACAAGTGTCACCAACCAGTAATGACTGTCACCCAACATTTTGACAACGCGAGGGTCACGGTTAAGGCAGCGTAACATAAAGTCAGCCATGCGTGCCAGAATGGTAATGGGCAAGATTTCCGTGTCCTCACCAAGATGACGACTGACCATGCTCTCCTCCTCCTCCTCCTCTTCCTCCTCCCCCTGTCATCAGGCCACCCACGCTGAACCGACGGTATGACACTTGTACAGGTACTACCGTCTACATCGCATGATAGCAGCTCCTGTTCTTCCTCCTCCTCCTCCTCCTCTCCCTCATTGTCCCCCAATGCACGTTCGGATGAGATGGGGTTGGGCTGTGTGTAATCGCCTGCTACGGCTTCTTTATCCATCTCATTATACTCTGGCTGCAATGCCTCCTCTTTAATTCTCTGCAGAGAGCGTTGCAAAAGACAGACAAGTGGGATGCTGACACTAATGATGGCATCATCGCCACTCACCATCTTGGTGGTCTCCTCAAAGTTTGTCAGGATGGTACATATGTCAGACATCCAGGTCCGCTCCTGAGGTCTTATGTGTGGAGTCTGACCTGAATATCGACGACCTTGTTGCAGCTGGTACTCCACAACTGCTCTCTTCTGCTCACAAATCCTTTGCAACATGTGGAGGGTAGAGTTCCAACGTGTGGGGACATCACACCCCAGTCGGTGTGCCGGATGCTGCAAACGCTGAAGCAACACAGCAAGGGAGCGGAAGCTGTAGCCGACTTGCGAAAATGAGCAGACAGGCGGCGTACTTTCACGAGCAGATCTGGCAACTCGGGGTACGATTTAAGAAACCGCTAAACCACGAGGTTAAGCACACGAGCCAGGCATGGTACGTGTGTGATCTCACCTCGCCTCAGAGCCGCCACCAGGTTACGGCCATTGTCACACACGACCATGCCTGGATGTAGGTTCAGCGGTCTCAGCCACATATCTGCCTGCTCTTTCACAGCTGTCCACAACTCACAAGCAGTGTGAGGTTTATCACCTAAGCTTATGAGTTTCAGCACAGCCTGTTGCCGCTTGGCGGAGGCAGTACTGCAATGCTTCCAGCTTGTAACTGATGTGGTGATATCTGAGATGGAGGCTGAACATGAGGAGGAGGAGGAGGAGGAGGATGTGCAGGAGCTGTACACTGTGGGGGCAACTCTGACTGACATAGGGCCCGCAATCCTCGGTGTGGGGAGGATGTGTTCCGTCCTAAGGTCCGACTGGGTCCCGGCTTCCGCTATGTTTACCCAGTGTGCCGTCAGAGAGATGTACCGTCCCTGGCCACAATCACTTGTCCACGTGTCCGTTGTCAGGTGGACTCTCACAGTAACTGTGTTGTTGAGGGCACGGCAGATGCTTTGGGACACGTGCTTGTGTAGTGCGGGGATGGCACACCGGGCAAAATAGTGTCGGCTGGGGACCGAGTACCGAGGGACGGCCACCCCCATAAGATTGCGGAAGGATTCCGTCTCCACCAGCCTAAAAGGCAGCATTTCCAACGCAAGCAGTCGTGAAAGGTGCGAATTTAGGACTGTGGCCTGTGGGGCGTTAGCTGCGAATTTCCCCTTTCGTTCAAAGGTCTGGGATATGGACAATTGAACGCTGCGGTGGGACGTGGACGTGGACATTGATGCTGTTTCTTGAGAAACTGCCATAACAAGTGAAGACTGAGAGGAGGGGGAATCTTTACATGCAGTATGGACAGGGGATTGCCTTGCACACACAACAGGGGGTTCTATTGCACGCACAACAGTGGAAGAAGCAGTGGTGATACCCGCTGACACTGGTCGTGGACACTGGGTTTTGCCCCACAAAGTTGGGTGCTTTGCTGCCATGTGCCTGATCATGCTGGTGGTGGTCAGGCTGGTAGTTTTGTCACCCCTGCTGATGCTGGCATGGCAGGTGGAACATATGGCCTTTTTGGGGTTATCAGCAGAGTCTTTAAAAATATTCCAGACTCTGGAAGACCTACCGCTTGTACTGGCAACGTCCCTCGTGTTGGTGTTACGGGGAACGGTTGCCTGCCTTCTGTCTGCGGCCACCACACTGCTTCTTCCGGCCTGTTGGTGTACTCTGCCTCCCTCCCCCTGTGTGCTGCTGGCCTCACCCTGCATGTCCTCCTTCCACGTTGGGTCAGTTACTAGATCATCCACCACCTCCTCCTCTTCCACTTGCACACCACGATCCTCCTCCTCACTTCCTGGCAATTGTGTCTCGTCATCGTCCACCTCTTGTGACAGATTGCCAACGTCAACTTCCTGTGGCCGTGGCTGTTCAAATATTTGGGCATCGCAACATGGGATCTCCTCTTTCACCACTTCAAGCGTATCAGGCGAGGGGCCCAAATATGGAAATGGACCAGTGAAAAGCTCTTCAGAGTGTCCAAGTGTGGGATCACTTGCTGTCTGACGACACTCAGCATGGTGGGAGGAAGGAGCATCAGGGTGAGGAGGAGTATGCGGTCGAGACTCACGGCTACTAAGAGTTGACCGTGTGGAAGACAGACCGGAGGTGGTGGTGCCTTGGTAACTGGAAGTATTATCTGCTATCTAATTAATAACCTGTTCACACTGATCAGTTCTCAATACTGGTGTTGTTCTGTGCTTCCCTAGTAATTCGGTCAAGAAGTGGGAGCGAGAAGATGTTCCTCAGCACGAACCATCACCAGAACGTCCACTTCCACATCCCTTGCCACGCGCCTTGCCCAAAGTAAATTAAGTAAAATAGCTTACACTTGCACTATCAATGGAAAAAGGGTAATAAAGAGTAGATTAGAACCGTGGAAGAGGAAAACCACAGTTATTGTTTACTGGGGTATACCACACTTTTTTAAATAGAGAAATTTGTGGCTGAACAGTGAGAGACACACTCAAACTACTTTTTTTTTAGATACCAAATGCCCAAAACTGGATAGTACAGCGATTTGACCCGTGGAACTGCGAAACCACACTGGGATGTCGGGCCTACATAAGACTATTTTCAACAGATATATTTTTGTGTCACAACAGTCAGGAGACACTACTGTTTTTCTTTACGGAAAATATACCAAAAGCTGAATAATAGAGATTTTTTACCGTGGGATAGCAAAACCACAGTTATTGTTTACTGGGGTATACCACACTTTTTTAAATAGAGATATTTGCGGCTGAACAGTGAGCGACACACTCAAACTGCTTTTTTTTTAGATACCAAAGGCCCAAAACTGGATAGTACAGCGATTTGACCCGTGGAACTGCGAAACCACACTGGGATGTCGGGCCTACACAAGACTATTTTCAACAGATATATTTTTGCGTCACAACAGTCAGGAGACACTACTGTTTTTCTTTACGGAAAAAACTACCAAAAGCTGAATAATAGAGATTTTTTACCTTGGGATGGCAAAACCACAGTTATTGTTTACTGGGGAATACCAAACTTTTTTAAATAGAGATATTTGCGGCTGAACAGTGAGCGACACACTCAAACTGCTTTTTTTTAGATACCAAAGGCCCAAAACTGGATAGTACAGCGATTTGACCCGTGGAACTGCGAAACCACACTGGGATGTCGGGCCTACACAAGACTATTTTCAACAGATATATTTTTGTGTCACAACAGTCAGGAGACATTACTGTTTTTCTTTACGGAAAATATACCAAAAGCTGAATAATAGAGATTGTTTACCGTGGGATTGCAAAACCACAGTTATTGTTTACTGGGGTATACCACATTTTTTTAAATAGAGATATTTGCGACTGAACAGAGAGCAACACACTCAAACTGTTTTTTTTTTTAGATACAAATGGCCCAAAATGGATAATACAGAGGTTTGAACCGTGGAAGTGCAAAACAACACTTCTGTTTCTCTAGCCTACACCAGACTATTTTCAACAGTTATATTTGTGTCTGAAAAATCAGAGACACGCTTTTTTTTGGGGGGGGGACACACCAAAAGGTTAATAAGATGGGTATTTGTACAGTGTGAAGGAGGAAAAAAAAAGGAGGGTTTAGATGAAAAAAAAAGGATTTTTCCTGGCCCCCGACACCTGGTGCTAAGTCCAGCAATTTCAGCAACAGGAGCACACAGGACTGTAATGCAGCGTTTGCTGGTATAACCACTGTGTCTCCTATACAGCCTGCCTGCCTGGAATCTGGGATGGATATTAGTCCTGAAAAGACTGTTTGTTTGTTCTGGCAGCCTTTACAGACTCTACACTAACTATTTCGCAGTTTATATCTCTCCCTAAGTCAGCAGCGCTGTCCCTACACTGTCTAATCCGGAGCGACTGTGTCCAAGATGGCGGCGCCCGGTTTTAAATGCTCGAGGTGACGCTGTGCAGCCAGCCAATCACTGTAATGCCCACAACCAACATGGCTGCAGCATTACAGTGACTGGCTGGCAATCCCTGCATGTTCATTGGCTCTGTAAAGAGCGCCAAACATGCAGGGCGGAGACCCGAGCTCCCGCCCGAGTAACCCGGAAATGCTCGGTGCTCGCCGAACATCCTGAGTAGCGTGATGCTCTGGCGAGTACCGAGCAGTGTCGAGCATGTTCGCTCAACACTAATGGTGACACTAATTATGGCATCGCCGCTCACCATCTTGGTGAAGTCCACAAAGTTTTGGAGATGGGCACAGATGTCAGACATCCATGCCCACTCATCAGCTCTTATGCGCGGAGGCAGACCTGAATGCCGACGGACGTGTTGAAGCTGGTACTCAACAACTGCTCTCTGGTCCTCAAACTCATTCCAAACAACTGCAGCGTTGATTTCCAACGCGTAGCCACATCACACACCAGTCGGTCAGTTGGAAGCTGCAAATGCTGCTGAAGCCCTGCCAGGGTGGTGGAAGCTGTAGTTGACTTTCTGAAATGGGCACACATGCGGCGTACTTTCACAAGCAGCTCTGGCAGATCCATGTAGATTTTGAGAAACTGTAGAACTACTAAGTTGAGCACATGGGCCAGGCATGGTACATGTGCGAGCTCGCCTAGCTTCAGAGCTGCCAACAGGTTCTATGATACAGCTTTCAGCAACTCTGCAACGGTGTGCAGTATGTAGCCTAAGCATACAGACCTGCTTACTGTTATTGGCACACACGAAGTTTAAGTAAATAATCTGAAATATGTCCTGAAAATATGAATCAAGTGATGGAGATGGAGGCTGAAGAGGAGGAGGTGATGCAGGAGCTGTAGAATGTAGGGACAATCCCTATTTGACCCAGGGCCCGCAATTCTTTACGTCGGGAGAACATGTTTTGTCCCAGGGTCCCACTGGGTCCCAGCTTCCAGAATATTAACCCAGTGGAATGCATCCCTGGCCACATTCACTTGTTCATGTGTTTGTGGTTAGGCGGTCCTTCCCACTTAAGTGCACTGGGGAGGGCACGGGTAATGTTCTGGTACCCGCGCTTGTGGAAGGAGGAGAAAATACCGGGAGAAATAGTGGCAGCTGGGGACAGACTATGGATACCTGGCCGCAGCCATGAGGTTGTGGAAAGCTTCTGCCTCCACGAGCCTAAAAGGCAACATTTCAAGTGCAAGCAAGTAGCCAAGAAATGTGGCAGTTTAGTACTGCGGCCTGTGGGTGGGTGGGTGGGTGGTTGACTGCATACTTGCGCTTGCATTCCAAGTAACCCAAAGCTAAGGAGATGGATGATCTGACCATCATGAATAATTTGGTCATTGTCTAGGAGACCGAGCACAATATTAACCCAGTGACATGCGTCAGTGAGATATACCGTCCCTGGCCACATTCCCTTGTCCAAGTGTTTGTGGTTAGGCGGTCCTTCCCACTTAAGTGCACTGGGGAGGCCACTGGTAATGTTCTGGGACTCGTGCTTGTGGAAGGCGGAGACAATACCAGGAGAAATAGTGGTGGCTGGGAACAGAGTATGGACACCTGGCCGCCGCCACCATGAGGTTTTGGAAACCTGCTGCCTCCATGAGCCTAAAAGGCAACAATTCAGGTGCAAGCAGCTGTCCAGAAATGTAGCAGTTTAGTATTGTGGCCTGTGGGTGGGTGGCTGGCTGCATACTTGCGCTGGCATTCCAAGTAACAGAAAACTAAGGAGATGGTGGCCTCTATCATTATCACTACCTAACCTCAGCACTATGAACTCTCCTGAAGGAAAAGCCAGGGCCCACCGGAGGATTCTCCAGTTCTCTGGTGGGCCCCGTCCAACCCTGCCGAGAAGCAGCCCTGGTTAAGAAAAGTGTGTGGGAAGGTTCCCAGAACTTTATGGCTGCTTTTTACTGTGGACTTGGCTCTAGTGAAATGTACCATCCCAGGTCACATTCACCTGTCCACGTGTTGGTGGTTAAGCGGTCCTTCCCATTAAAGTCCACTGGGGAGGGCAAGGGTAATGTTTTGGGACCCGTGCTTATAGAAGGCGGAGACGACACCTGGAGAAATAGTGGCAGCTGAGGGCCGACTATGGACACCCAGCTGCCGCTGCCATGAAGTTGTGGACAGCTTCCGCCTCCACGAGCCTAAATGACCATATTTCAAAAGCAAGCAGCTGCCCAGAAATTTGGCAGCTTACTATTGCAGCCTGTGGATGGGTGGCTGGCTGCATTCTTGCGCTTGCATTCCAAGGAATGAAGTAGGGACAACTGAACGCTGCGCTGGGACAAGGACGTGGACGGTGATTGTTGCAAGTCTGCATCGACGGGTGCATGGTGAAGGCATCTTCACATGCGCCAAGGATCACTTCTGATGGGCACACGTTTAGGCAGTGACCTGGGAGTCAGAGATGCTTCCAGGGGTCTTCCCCATGCTGTTCCCATGTCTTTTCAGCACTGTATGCATGTGTCTGATCATGTCTCACACACCACATGCCCAGATAAGGTTGTCAAAATGACATTTCTCAGTTAATGCATTTGTCTTGGTTGAAAGCAATGCGAAAGTGCAAAAAAGCATCAAAAACGCTACATGTGAACATAACCCAAGGTGTGAAGGAGCATTTTTACTTTTGCATATATTTTGCCTTATATACAAGTCATTACCCTGGAATGGATGTTCCTTAATATATTTCCCAGAAAAATCCAATTTGGTTTCGTTTTTGCATGTTTTATTGTGAGTCCGCAAAAGTGGCGTAAAACCTCTGACAACATTGATGACAGCAGAGACCTGGGAGTCACAAATGCTTCAAGGGGTGTCCCCATGCTGTTCCCATGCAATTTGAGCACTGTTCCCATCGATTTCGGCAATTTTTGGGCCCTCTGCAGACTGCCGGGCGGGGGGGGGGGGGACGCCAGAAAAATGCTTGAGTTCCCCATTGACTTACATTGGGCTCATTACTCGGTCCGAGCGCTCGAGTATTCCAATTTGCTTGACTCGAACAACGAGTACCCGAGCATTTTAGTGCTCACTCATCACTATCCTTCTTAGATTTTTTAAACCTTATGCCTTTCTTATTTAGTTATGACGCATAACATGTTACATGTCTGACAAATTGTTTGTTTACAGGTAGAGTAAAAGTACAATCTTATATCTGAAACAACTGATTAATATTCAGTCATTTTTCTGTATCTGTTGAGCACATTTTTGGAAATTGAACTGTCATTTGCATTGTTCAGAATTTTCGATTTCTTTTGAAATGTTTTTATCCTCATTGGGGAATATTGGGCATGCTTCAGAAAGAAAACATATTTTGCAAATCTAATATGTTTCTTGCAGAAGAATACAGGTTTGAATGACACATTTACGTCTGAAAATGAGGAGCAGTATAATCTTGTCTCCATTATATAGCAAGATGTTTTTTTTTTTCCATTGAAACATGACAAACTGATGAATAAATGTCAAACAATAAAATCAGAGTTGTAAAAGTCATCCCACAGGAAGTTTTCAAAAGAGAGGGTAAAACAGATGCTATTTGTGTTTATTAAATCTTCCTAAATTAGTATGCCTGAAAACATTGAATAATTTCACTCATTCTTTTGTTCAAATATCCCTTGGGTTTTCTGTTACCATTTCAAATTTGGAATAAAATAAGATAAAAAGAAAATACATTTTACTGTAATTGTGATTGCCTTTAGCACGGTTAATGATTTGTTAGCTGAAATGTTTCACTTTTGTCAAATTCAGTATGAGTGAGACATAATTTAAAGTACATGATGGCTGATCTGAATAGAGCAGGCTGGTAAAACAGGAAGTAAATATTTAAATAGATACGGACCTCACAATTGCTCTATTACAGCATGATGGTGTCCACATTGGTACATAACAAAAGCATTGTTAAACATAGTTAACCATTTTGTGCAGATGGAAGCATTTGAATCTTTAGGTCCATCTAAATGCTCTTGTAGACTATTAAGCCCCTATAGGTTTGCTCCTAAGAGCACTGCTGTGATTGACAGCCCCATTCTTCAACTAACAAACAGCATAAAAAAGTTCAAATTTCATTGTTTAACTCATTAGATGCTGCAATCAATAAAAGCGTAGTACCAATGGAGCTTTACAGAGGGAGAACACTTTCTCTCGTAGGTCATATTCTCCTTGTTGTTTGAACCAAGTTTATAATTTACAATTGATATATAAATAAATAATCAATGAATACAATTAACGTATCATTTATACCACCAACTTCATGGTGTAAGATAAAAACTCTAAAACATACTGGCAGTTTGGCTGTTTTTTTCCGTCCCTATTAAAAAAAATAATACAAGTTATGAAACCCCAAAGGGCATCTATAAATAGCACAACTTGTTTCACAAGATACAAGAACTCATTCAGTTACGTTGAGAGAAAACTAAAAATTTGTACCGCTCACAGAATGTGTTAAGTTCTCTCGCATGAAACACAACTAATGTAAATGTTTGATTTTCATTCAATTACAACCTGTAAAATAATGTTAATATTTTATCTATACCAGAAAGTAAACAGCATTAAAAAAAACAATTAGAAACTACTGGATTAAAAGATTTTATGTTCCTCAAGAAGTCCTAAAAAATCCTAAAAATGGTGGAAAAAAATCTATGATCTAAAATAGTCTGTTTTTTAGTGAATTAAAAAAAATTCATGTCAATTTAATGTCAATTGGTTGCTAATAGCATTTCGGTAGTTCGATAGTATATGCATTATCTAAGACACTGCTCCCCAAATCCAGTCCTCAAGAGCCCCCAATAAGTCATGTTCTCAAGATTTTCTTAGTATTTTCTTGGTATCGCCCAGGTGATACTTGTATCACCTGGATAGGCAAGAATTCAATCATCTTTGCAATACTAAGGAAATCCTGAAAACATGACCTCTTGGAGGCTCTTAATTATTGTTGAGCGAGCATGCTCGACACTGCTCGGTACTCGCCCGAGCATCACGCTGCTCGGGATGTTCGGCGAGCACCGAGCATTTCCGGGTTACTCGGGCCGGAGCTCGGGTCTCCGCCCTGCATGTTTGGCGCTCTTTACAGAGCAAATGAACATGCAGGGATTGCCAGCCAGTCACTGTAATGCCGCAGCCATGTTGTTTGTGGGCATTACAGTGATTGGCTGGCCGCACAGCGTCACTTCGAGTATTCAAAACCGGGCGCCGCCATCTTGGACACAGTCGCTCCGGATCAGACAGTGTAGGGACAGTGCTACTGATTTAGGGAGAGATATATCCTGCGAAATAGTTAGTGTAGGGTCTGTAAAGGCTGCCAGATCAAACAAACAGTCCTTCTCAGGACTAATATCCATCCCAGATATCAGGCAGGCAGGCTGTATAGGAGACGCAGTGGTTATACCAGCAAATGCTGCATTACAGTCCTGTGTGCTCCTGTTGCTGAAATTGCTGGACTTAGCTCCAGGTCTCGGGGGCCAGGAAAAATCCTTTTTTTTCATCTAAATCCTCTTTTTTTTTCCTCCTTCACACTGTACAAATACCCGTCTTATTAACCTTTTGGTGTCCCCACCCCCAAAAAAAAGTGTGTCTCTGATTTTTCAGACATAAATATATCTGTTGAAAATAGGCTCGTGTAGGCCAGAGAAATAGAAGTGTGGTTTTGCAGTTCCATGGGCCATTTGTATCTAAAAAAAACAGTTTGAGTGTGTCGCTCACTGTTCAGCCGCAAATATATATATTTAAAAAAGTCTGGTATACACCAGTAAATTATAACTGTGGTTTTGCTGTTCCACGGTAAAAAATCTCTATTATCCTGCTCTTGGCATTTTTTGCCATAAAATAAAAAATAATAGTGTCTCCCTGATTTTTCAGACACAAATATATCTGTTGAAAATAGTCTGGTGCATGCCAGAGAGACAGAAGTGTGCTTTTGCTGTTCCACGGTAAAAAATCTCTATTATCCTGCTATTGGCATTTTTTGCCGTAAAGAAAAAAATAATAGTGTCTCCCTGATTTTTCAGATACAAATATATCTGATGAAAATAGTCTAATGTAGGCCAGAGAGACAGAAGTGTGCTTTTGCTGTTCCACGGTAAAAAATCTCTATTATCCTGTTTTTTGCATTTTTTGCCGTAAAAAAAAAAAAATAATAGTGTCTCCCTGATTTTTCAGACACAAATATATCTGTTGAAAATAGTCTGGTGTAGGCCCGAGAAATACAAGTGTGGTTTTGCAGTTACACTGTTCAAACCTCTGTATTATCCACTTTTGGGCCATTTGCTTCTAAAGAAAACAGTTTGAGTGTGTCGCTCACTGTTCAGCCGCAAATACATATATGTTTAAAAACATCTGGTATACACCAGTAAATTATAACTGTGGTTTTGCTGTTCCACGGTAAAAAATCTCTATTATCCTGCTTTTGGCATTTTTTGCCGTAAAAAATAAATAGTGTCTCCTGATTGTTCAGACACAAATATATGTGTTGAAAATAGTCTGGTGTAGGCCCGAGAAATACAAGTGTGGTTTTGCAGTTCCACGATTCAAACCTCTGTATTATCCACTTTTGGGCCATTTGTATCTAAAAAAAACAGTTTGAGAGTCTCGCTCACTGTTCAGCTGCAAATATATATATATTTAAAAAAGTCTGGTATACACCAGTAAATTATAACTGTGGTTTTGCTGTTCCACGGTAAAAAATCTCTATTATCCTGCTTTTGGCATTTTTTGCCGTTAAAAAATAAATAGTGTTTCCTGATTGTTCAGACACAAATATATCTGTTGAAAATAGTCTGGTGTAGGCCCGAGAAATACAAGTGTGGTTTTGCAGTTCCACGGGTTAGATCTCTGTATTATCCTGCTTTTCACAATTTTTGTCCGTAAAAAATAAATAATAGTGTTTCCTGATTGTTCAGACACAAATATATCTGTTGAAAATAGTCTGGTGTAGGCCCGAGAAATACAAGTGTGGTTTTGCAGTTCCACGGTTCAAACCTCTGTATTATCCACTTTTGGGCCATTTGTATCTAAAAAAAACAGTTTGAGTGTGTCGCTCACTGTTCAACCGCAAATATATATATTTAAAAAAGTCTGGTATACATACCCCAGTAAATTATAACTGTGGTTTTGCTGTTCCACGGTAAGAAATCTCTATTATTCAGCTTTTGGTATTTTTTCCGTAAAGAAAAACAGTAATATTTTCTCACTGATTGTTCAGCTTGTTTAAAAAAGTCGGGTGTAGGCCAGAGAAATAGAACTGTGGTTTTCCTCTTCCACGGTTCAAATCTACTTTTTATTACCCTTTTTCCATTGATAGTGCGAGAGTAAGCTATTTTACTTACTATAAAATGAGCAAGGCGCGTGGCAAGGGATGTGGAAGTGGACGTTCTGGTGATGGTGCGTGCAGAGGACGGGGCCGTGGCCAATTTGAAAATGTGCCACAACCAGCAGCCACATTTTCTCGCTCCCACTTCTTGACCGAATTACTAGGGAAGCACAGAACAACACCAGTATTGAGAACTGATCAGTGTGAACAGGTTATTAATTGGATAGCAGATAATACTTCCAGTTACCTGGGCACCACCACCTCCGGCCTGTCTTCCACACGGTCCACTTTTAGTAGCCGTGAGTCTCGACCGCATACTACTCCTCACCCTGATGCTCCTTCCTCCCACCATGCCGAGTGTCATCAGACAGCAACTGATCCCACACTTGGACACTCTGAAGAGCTGTTCACTGGTCCATTTCCAGATTTGTGCCCCACGCCTGCTCCACTTGAAGTGGTGGAAGAGGAGATCCCATGTAGCGATGCCAAAATATTTGAACAGCCACGGCCACAGGAAGTCGACGCTGGCAATTTGTCACAAGAGGTGGACGATGACGAGACACAATTGCCAGGAAGTGAGGAGGAGGATCGTGGTGCGCAAGTGGAAGAGGAGGAGGTGGTGGATGATCTAGTAACTGACCCTACATGGCAGGAGGACATGCAGAGTGAGGCCAGCAGCACACAGGGGGAGGGAGGCAGAGTACTCCAGCAGGCAGGAAGAATCAGTGTGGTGGCCACACACAGAAGGCGAGCAACCATTCCCCGTAACACCAACACGAGGGACGTTGCCAGTACTACCGGTAGGTCTTCCAGAGTCTGGAATTTTTTTAAAGACTCTGCTGATAACCCCAAAAAGGCCATTTGTACCACCTTCCATGCCAGCATCAGCAGGGGTGACAAACCTACCAGCCTGACAACCACCAGCATGGTCAGGCACATGGCAGCAAAGCACCCGATTTTGTGGGGCGAACCTAGGGTCCACGACCAGTGTCAGCGGGTGTCACCACTGCTTCTTCCACTATTGTTTGTGCAATAGAACCCCCTGTTGTGTGTGCAAGGCAATCCCCTGTCCATATTGCATGCAAAGATGCCCCCTCCTCTCAGTCTTCATTTGTTATGGCAGTTTCTCAAGAAACAGCATCAATGTCCACGTCCACGTCCTACCGCAGCGTTCAATTGTCCATATCCCAGACCTTTAAATGAAAGCGGAAATTCGCAGCTAACGCCCCACAGGCCACAGTCCTAAATTCGCACATTTCACGACTGCTTGCGTTGGAATTGCTGCCTTTTAGGCTGGTGGAGACGGAATCCTTCCGCAACCTTATGGCGGTGGCCGTCCCTTGGTACTCGGTCATCAGCCGACACTATTTTGCCCGGTGTGCCATCCCCGCACTACACAAGCACGTGTCCCAAAACATCTGCCGTGCCCTCAACAATGCAGTTACAGGGAAAGTCCACCTGACAACGGACACGTGGACAAGTGCTTGTGGCCAGGGACGGTACATCTCCCTGACGGCACACTGGGTAAACATAGTGGAAGCCGGGACCCAGTTGGTCCTTGGGACGGAACACATCCTCCCCACACCGAGGATTGCGGGCCCTATGTCAGTCAGAGTTGCCCCCACAGTGTACAGCTCCTACGCATCATCCTCCTCCTCCTCCTCATGTTCAACCTCCATCTCAGATATCACCACATCAGTTACAAGCTGGAAGCATTGCAGTACTGCCTCCGCCAAGCGGCAACAGGCTGTGCTGAAATTCCTAAGCTTAGGTGAGAAACCTCACACTGCTTGTGAGTTGTGGACAGCTGTGAAAGAGCAGGCAGATATGTGGCTGATACCGCTGAACCTACATCCAGGCATGGTTGTGTGTGACAATGGCCGTAACCTGGTGGCGGCTCTGAGGCGAGGTGAGATCACACACGTTCCATGCCTTGCTCATATGCTTAACCTCGTGGTTCAGCGGTTTCTTAAATCGTACCCCGAGTTGCCAGATCTCCGCGTGAAAGTACGCCGCCTGTCAGCTCATCTTCGCAAGTCGGCTACAGCTTCCGCCGCCCTTGCTGTGTTGTAGCAGCATTTGCAGCCTCCGTCACACTGACTGGTGTGTGATGTCCCCACACGTTGGAACTCTACCCTCCACATGTTGCAAAGGATTTGTGAGCAGAAGAGAGCAGTTGTGGAGTACCAGCTGCAACAAGTCCGTCGATATTCAGGTCAGACTCCACACATAAGACCTCAGGAGTGGACTTGGATGTCTGACATCTGTACCATCTTGACAAACTTTGAGGAATCAACCCAGATGGTGAGTGGTGATGACGCCATCATTAGCGTCAGCATTCCACTTGTCTGTCTTTTGCAACGCTCTCTGCAGAGAATTAAAGACGAGGCATTGCAGCGAGAGTATGAAGAGATGGATCAAGAAGCCGTAGCGGTCGATTACACACAGCCCAGCCTCATCTCATCCCAACGTGCATTGGGGGACAATGAGGGAGAGGAGGAGGAGGAGGAAGAACAGGAGCTTGTATCATACACTGTAGACGGTAGTACCTGTACAACTGTCATACCGTCGGTTCAGCGTTGGTGGCCTGAGGACAGGGGGGAGGAGGAGGAGAGAATGGTCAGTCGTCATCTTGGTGAGGACACGGAAGTCTTGCCCGTTACCAGTCTGGCACGCATGGCTGACTTTATGATACGCTGCCTTAACCGTGACCCTCACGTTGTCAAAATGTTGGGTGACAGTCATTACTGGTTGGTGACACTGTTAGACCCCCGCTACAAGGAGAACTCTCACTCTCTTATTCCTGAGGTGGAGAGGTCTACAAAAATGTGGCAGTACCAGAAGGCCCTTGCTGCAGAACTGTTAAAAAAGTTCCCATCTGAACACGCTAGCGGCAGAGGTCACAGTTCATTGACCAACCAAGGCGTACAAGCGAGAGAGAGGCAACTCCAATCCAGCAGAGGCAGGGGAACACTGTCAACGTTCTGGGACAGTTTTCTGAGACCCACCCAGCTTACAGGCCCAGAGGCGCGGGGTACTCTCACAAGGTGTGGAAAGTTTCAAAAGATGGTGAGGGAGTACCTTGCCGACCGTACCAGCGTCCTCCGTGATTCCTCTTTGCCTTTTAATTATTGGGTATCCAAGCTGGACACTTGGAATGAACTTGCTCTGTAAGCCTTGGAGGTCCTGGCCTGCCCTGCCGCTAGCGTGTTATCGGAGCGTGTTTTTAGTGCCGCTGGGGGAATTATAACTGATAAGCGCACTCGCCTGTCAACTGACAATGCTGACCCTTATCAAAATGAACAAGGGCTGGATTGGGCCAGACTTCTCATCACCACCAAATGACAGCAGAGTAACATAAAGTCAAATCCACTGTGTTTTTTCGGGAGGTGTATTCACATGCACCGATTCACACCCACACATGGGTATACGCTTCCTCATTTCGGCTGTTTTATGTTCTTCTCCTTATCCTCAGCCTCCACCACCACTATACCACCAGGGTGATCGTGGTCCGTGTTGCCATTATTGAAAGTTCCTCCGTCCTTATTTTTGTCAGCTTTTGCTTGGAAGGCATAAGTAAAGACTGTGGGAGACCCACTCCCCAATAATGGGAATAATATTTTTAAGATGCTGTACTGTATGGCTCTTGTAAGAGGCATTGCAAGTAGTGTTGAGCCACTCCCGTAGTGTTCGAGTTCGGTTCGTCAAACACCCGTATGTTCGCCGAACTATTCGTCGAACACCGTCGAACACTGTTAGAACCAATGGCAGGCAAACAAAAACACATAGAAACACATAGAAAACACATAGAAAACACTTCAAAGGTGTCCAAAAGCTGACAAACTGCTCAGAAGACACAACTAACACATGGAAAAGTGACAAATACATATAGTCATGTGAAAAGAAAAGAGGTGGAGGAGTAAAAGGAGGGGGAGACACAGATATAGGCATGTCATGCCCTTCTAAAACCAAAATAGTGCGAAGCCGACAGGGCCAGTCCGTTCCTGCCCGTGTGACCTCCGTGTCGCCGGGTTTGTGCCAGAGCCGCGGTGGACCCTGATGGCAAGCCCCCCTCTCCCAATACTGGTGCCTGTCCGCTGGTGGGTCGAGCAAACCCCCCTGCGGTGGAGGCAGGTCTAATCTTTTTAATTTAAATTGTCTCTCTAATTTGAATGAGTACACTTTAAATCCTTTTACAAGGATCTATTGAAGGGCAAGTCTCATGCCAGCAGTCGCAGATACAGGAAGAGGAGGAGCTTATTGTGTGCAGGAGCTGTGTGTGTTTGGAGTGTGCGCTCCAAAGAACCAGGAAGGAGGCCCGCGTCCTGCCTTTCTACTCCCCAGGGAGAGGCAGGGATTCCCAAGAGGGGCTCATGGCGGCCCCTGCTCCTGCCCCCCGATCTGTACCTGCGGGGGGCAGGGAGCCATCTTCATTGGCTGAGGAAGGTGTTAGGATGTCGGCTAGACTTAAGAGCATGGATTCCCCAGGTCCAGCTCGCAAGGAAGGATCGCAGCCGCAGCAAGGATCCCAACCACAGCCAGGTAAGGGGCGTGCATCTGCCCCTAAAATGACTACCGGTGTGACGGTTGGGGGGTCTGGTCGTGTGGCCCTAAAAAGGAATTGGGGAACCATGGATTCTCGGGACACTGTGGAAACTTTCACTGCACGCATCTCCCACATGTTTAAAATCTATGGAGAGACGGGAAGGGACATAACTCGTTTGCAAGAAGAAATCAAATTGGAAAAAGCAAAGTGGGGTGGTCGCAGCTCTGTAGCTGGGAAAAATAAACAGGGTGTAGCTGTCAGGGTGCAAGCCCTGAGGGAAAAAAGGGAGGCCTTAATAGCCCTCCAGGAGGAAATCCTGAAAAACGCAGGACCTTTTATGGAGAAGCTCCAGAATGACCGGCGTTTCACCACCATGGGGAAACCAAGTCAGGACAGTGGTAATGGGAATGCAGCGCTTGGCGCTCAGGCTGGTGCTGCCTCACCTTGCTGTACAAGGTCTCGGGATAGATCACCCCATGGCATGACTGTCAGTGAGGTCCCCCCTGGCAGTAGCACCCGCCACGGTCCTGCAGTCACATGTGGTTCGGCTGTGCGGCCCGGATTGGTCGCTGCACGGGGCTCTGCTCTGCAGGGCTCTGACGTTTCGAGCGGTCTGTGTGCTCGGCAAGGCTCTGCCACACAGCATGTTTCTGCTGCGGTGCAGGACTCTGCCACTTTGCAAAAAGGGAAAAAAAAAAGTGTTTTCTGTTGCTGTGCATGATTCTGGTGCGCTGGGCTCTGTTGTTCCACAGCACTCAACTGTTTCACCAGACTCTGTTGCTCCTCCCAAATCAGCCAGCAGCATTACTGCATGCAATGAACTGAGCAGCATCAATCTTGGGTGTGTTCCACCTAGCAGCAATCAGGTCCTGCCCCCAGGAGGTTCAGTCAGTGGTGTCCAGCCAGGTGGGGAGGAGCAAGGGCTGGACTCTACCTGCAGCATGGAGGTGAGCCAAGATGGCGGCAGAACTACAGAGGTTGTTGTGGAGAGGTCAGTGAGTACGGCCTCGGCAGATGATTGTTCACTGAGACAGGGGCAGGAGCCTGTTTCTATGTCGGACGCCGGGGGTGAACTTGACGTTAGTGAGGAAGATTACGAGTCAAGTGGATCTGAGGGCCTGTTAAAGGCTATCAAGCAGCAGGAATCCCCTATGGATCTGACAGGGTTTTCTCTTGGTGATGATATGCCAGCGGAGGAGGTGAAAGGAAAACCCAAGAGGAGAAACGGAAGGGGGAAAAACTCCGGTGCTGCCCGGGAAATGGTGAGTTTTAAATGTATAAACTTGCCTGATGTGCCTGCTATTTCCCATGTAAACCCCGCTGGGCAGCAGCCGGCTCTGTCAGTGAGTGCAGGATGTGGGTCAGGCGGGGAGAGCAGGAAGGAGGGCGTGAATGATGAAGCTGCCATCTCTGCGGTTAACAGCAGGGGTGGTGATGGTGCAGCGGTTTTGGTAAAAATACCAGACATTGACAGTATGGCGGAGTTTCCTGCTCTTCCCCTTGTATCTAAGCCAGTCGTCACTGGGGGTATGGGGGGAGGGGCAGAGAAGCATGCTGCTGCGACAAGGGCACAGCATGCCAAAGTGGGCGAGATGGTCATGGCCCCTGGGGCCGAAGGGGTGGTTGGTATTTCTGTCACCCAAGGTAACGGAGGGCCCCGTTGAGGAGGCCCTGGAGGTAAATAAAGTGACTGTGGTGGCAGCTGATAAGGAGACAGTTGCAAATAATGTTGTAAACAGTATAAATATTGTAAATAGTGAGCACGCTGGGGCCCTACCTGATCTTGTTGATGTAAGTGTGGAGGGAGGTGTGTGTGGGGGGGGTGGGTGTGTGGAGGTTGTGGATGGAGGTGGTAATGGCTGATGGGGGGGCGAATGGGGTGAGTGGTGAGGTGGAAGTGAGTGTGGGGGGTGCAAAATTGATGTGGTTGGTGAGAGTTCCACTGCCCCCCCAGCAGTAGGGGTCAGGCCCCAAGGGGGTAGCTATGCTGGGGCTGTTGCGGTTGGGTTGGATTGTGTGTCTGAGTCTTTGTCTGGGGAGCTTGGTGATGGTGACTTGCAACGGCATCTTTTGGAGGCCTTGCCTTGAAAAGGGGTGAGGAAAGCTTTACTGTGGGGAAAGGTGTGGTTGACCTGTCTTTTTGGACAAAGAGGCATGGATTATCAGCCTTCCAAGATAAAGGTGCAGGGATGGTGTGGTCTCTGCCGACACCAGGGCAGGGTGGTGCCCATAACAATGTGGTCCGTTTTCGGTGGGTGAGCAATGATGCGTGTCCTCCTAGGGACAAGGTGGCGGAGCCTCTCCTGAAGATGGGTTTCAAGGCGGAGAACATCTATGCCTTAATCCAACCTTTTGGCACCCCCCTACTTTGATGTCAGTTTCGTGAGACCAGAGGACAAGGAGCTTTTCTGGTCTCAGTACGAGCTGACTCATAGTCGCCCTGAATGGCGGGGGTTCTCAGTGCAAGCGATCTCCCGTCAGAACGCGGTTAAGAAAGTGACCGTATTAACAGGTAACGAGTCACTTTCTTGTGTGGACATCATGATGTGGATAAGCAGGTTCAGGGATGTAGTCAAGATCCCCGAAAAAAATCGGAATTGTTTCGGCATTTGGTCTGGGGCCTGGACCTTTATGATTAAGTTAAAGGTTTCGGGTAATACCGTTACGCACATCCCTTCCTCAACATTTTTAGGGAAGGATAGGATCATGATCTTTTACCAGGGGCAGCCGAAGGTCTGCCACAAGTGCGGTAGTCCCTCACATTTTAGCGCAGGGTGCAAGGTGGTGAAGTGTGCTTTATGTGGGGGTCTTGGTCACCTTGCTGCAACTTGTGGAAACATTAGGTGTAACCTGTGTGGGGATCTTGGTCATCCATTCAGCTGCTGTCCACGCTCCTTTGCCAATGCTGTCCTGAATCCGGTGGGTTTGGCCCGTGGCAAGGGGTCCAATCCTGCTGGTGAAGGGACTAGCGGAGGTGAGAGGAGCGAGAGACCAGTGAAGAGCAGAAAGCCGGGCCCCTCTAGGGTGAGGCGGCAGGAGCGATGGCAGGAGGGGCACCAGGGGGGGGAGTGGAGGGGTGATGACCCTGCCTAATAACCCTGGTGTAAGTAGATCTGTGGCTGAGGTCTCAGGCAGTGAGCTGGATGAGGAAGTGGAGAGACTCAATAGAGAGGAAGATGCCGAGGCCTCGCGTTCCTCATGTAGTGAAGATCTCAATGAAGACGCGAAGGAATGGCTAGATGCAAAACATAAAAAGCGTAACGGGAAAAAGAAGGCTAAAATCAAATTGGCGAGGGGGGCCTCGGGGCTCGTCCTTGGAATGGGACCCCCTGGGGACACCAGCTGAGACCCAGACCCAGTTGCCGGAGGAGGGCTTAACCGCTCTGCCCCTGGCGGACCTCACCAACCCGTATCACTTCTTATGTGACATCTCTCCTTCCTCTTCAGATGGGGAGGAGGAGGATGTGGTGCCGGGTGCGGCAGGTGTGTTGGCAGGGACTTTAGAGGGTGCCGGGCCTTCTTCACTGGGGGTGGAAAGTAAGCCCTCGGGGGAGGAGGCTGCGTCAAGCTCTTCAGACAAAGGGGTGCGAAAGGAGGGGATGGATGTGTCAGTATGTTTGAAGCGAGTTGCTTCTACTGAAGAGGTTTCTGTGTCACAAGGGCGTGGGAAAAAGGTCGCTGTCGAACCCAATCACCCATGATGGCGGCACTCACCCCGTTGATGTTATGTTCTGCTACCAAAGCTAAGGAAAGAGAGGAGATCTGTCCCTACTATAAGACTCAGCTGAATCCCTACGATGTAACAGGGAACCTGATCCTGCGATCAGACCTGCTAAAGTCCTAATCTAGTCTGTACGAAGACCTATAGATGTGGGGAGGGAATCCCTACAAGTACTAAGGACTGGGAGGAATATGGGACACCTCCTAACAGAAATAGTAGCAGACAGACGAACAAACGAAATAGATAGAACATAGAGGTCCGTAGACCAAGCAAACCAACAGAGTTAGATACAGAGCACAGGCTAGCTAGAAAGTAGATATACAATGAAGTCCAGCAAAGCCAGAAGGGCGGAGCAGGATTAAATAGGCCAACAAAGTCATGTGACCAGCAAAGGAAAAAAAACCTAACAGCAAGGTTCTAACAGTACCCCCCCTTCTAAGAGGATCCTCCGGATCCCCTAGGACCAGGCTTATCAGGAAATCTCCTGTGAAACGCTCTGATAAGTCTGGACGCGGAAACATCATCTGACCTCACCCAAGAGTTATCCTCGGGTCCGAAACCTTTCCAGGCCACAAGATACTGCAAACTACCTCTATACCGTCTAGAGTCAAGGATGCGAGAAATTTCATATTCCCCGTCCTCCACCACCGGAGGAACAGAGGCAGAGGCGTCACCATCCGACACAACAGCTTTTTTTAACAGAGAGACATGAAAGACCGGATTAATTCTCCAGGAGGTAGGAACCTCCAACCTAACAGCAGATTGGTTGACAACCTGAAGCACCTTAAAGGGCCCTACAAACTTGGGACCCAATTTCTTAGAAGGAATCCTCAACCGCAGATTCCTAGAGGACAACCAAACCATGTCACCAACAGCGAACAAAACCTCCTGTCGTTTCCTATCAAAGTAGTCTTTAGATTTTCTGTTGGCCTCCTGAAGATTACCACGCACATCCGTCCAAACTCTTTCCAAATCACCGGAAAAATTCTCCTCCTCAGGCACGGCAGATCCCAACTTGGAGAACGACCCAAACGACGGATGTCTCCCCGAACAACAAAAAAAAGGCGAACAACCAGCAGAAGAAGATGTATGATTGTTCAGAGCAAATTCGGCAAGTGGCAGAAACTCAGACCACCCCTCTTGATTGTCTGCCACAAAACAACGCAAGAACTGCTCAACATCCTGGTTTTTCCTTTCTGTCTGGCCATTAGATTCAGGATGATATCCGGACGAAAACGACAAATGAATTCCCAACCTGTCACAAAAGGCACGCCAAAAACGAGCCACGAACTGAGGACCCCTATCAGAAACAATGTCAGTAGGAACGCCATGAAGTCTGACAATTTCCTTGACAAAGGCCTTAGCGAGAGTTTTAGCGCAGGGCAGTTTGACGAAGGGAACCAAGTGACACATCTTGCTAAAACGGTCCACGACCACCCAGATGACAGTAAAACCCTCAGAGGGGGGAAGGTCAGTTATAAAGTCCATAGCCAAATGTGTCCAAGGAGCACTGGGGACCTCCAAAGGACAAAGCAACCCCGCAGCAGGAGTATGTGAGGACTTAGATCTAGCACATATAGTACATTGGCGCACCCACTTAATGACTTCCTTCTGCCATCCAGGCCACCAAAAACTGCGACCCACCAGTCTCTTGGTCTCAGAGATTCCGGGATGACCTGCCAACCGAGATTCGTGACACTCAACAAACAAATCTCTCCTAAAGGTCCCAGGCACAAACAACCTCCCATGAGGAGTGTTAGATGGGGCATTCTCCTGAGCTTTAAGAATCTCATCTTCCAAAACGGAGTCTAAAGCAGCTATCACAACACCTTCTTGTAAAATGTTTTCCTCTTTCTCAGCACCGACTATGGGAGAAAAACTGCGAGACAAGGCATCCGCCTTAACATTCTTAGTACCAGGGATGTAAGTAACGGAGAAATTAAACCGCGAGAAAAACAGTGCCCACCTAGCCTGACGGGCATTCAGGCGCTTGGCAGCATCAAGATATATCAGATTTTTATGATCCGTAAGAACCTGAACGGGAAATTCCGCACCTTCCAAGAAGTGGCGCCAGTGTTCAAATGCGAGTTTAATAGCCAATAATTCCCGATTACCAATATCGTAATTCAATTCAGTCTCCGAAAATTTTTTTGAAAAAAAGGCACAGGGATGTAATCCATCCCCGTTATCCTGAGACAATACTGCGCCAACCCCCACAGAGGAAGCATCAAACTCAATCAAAAATGGCCTAGTAACATCAGGCTGCATAAGGATGGGAGCAGAGGTGAACCTCTCCTTGAGATACACAAAAGCTTCAATGGCCTCAGAAGACCACTGAACCGCATCAGCACCTTTCCTGGTGAGATCAGTCAGAGGTTTGACAATACTAGAAAAATTTTTTATGAACTTTCTGTAGTAATTGGCGAAACCCAAAAACCTCTGTATCGATTTCAAACCAATAGGCCTAGGCCATTCCTGCACAGCCTGAACCTTAACCGGATCCATCTCAAAACCTTTGCTGGAGATAATGTAGCCCAAAAAACTAATTCTCTGTACAGCGAACTCACATTTCTCCAGCTTAGCAAAAAGCGAATTGTCCATTAATAACTGTAATACCTCACGCACGCTCCGCCAATGAGACTCCAGATCTGGCGAATAAATCAAAATGTCATCCAAATACACAACCACATTTTTACCGATCAAAGGTCTAAGGATGTCATTAATCAGATTCTGAAAAAATGCAGGAGCATTAGTAAGACCAAAAGGCATAACCAGATTCTCAAAATGACCCACAGGAGTGTTAAAAGCAGTCTTCCATTCATCACCCTCCTTCATGCGCAACAGATTGTATGCCCCCTTAAGGTCAATTTTAGAGAACCACTTGGCCCCCAATAACTGGTTAAACAGATCAGGAATCAATGGCAGTGGGTAAGGATTGCGTACCGTAATTTTGTTAATCTCACGAAAATCCAGACAAGGACGTAAACCGCCGTCCTTTTTTTTTACAAAAAAAAATCCAACCGCCACAGGAGACTTAGAGGGCCTAATGTGACCGGCGGCCAAACTTGTCTGTATGTATTCCTCCAAAGCCTTCCTCTCAGGAATAGTAAGGTTAAACAAACGACTTTTAGGAAGAGTCGCTCCAGGGACAAATTCAATAGAACAATCATAGTCTCTATGGGGAGGCAAAACCTGCGATTCCTTCTCAGAAAAAACTCTCCAAAAATCCTGAATAGGAACAGGCAATTCTCCCCTACTTCAAAGGGGAGCCATCCACAGAAACCACAGCAATGGGGGATGATAAAGGTTCAGGTTTTAAATTGAGTTTTTCCACGAATCCCCCATCAATTACATTCAGTGCAGACCCGCAATCAACAAACACCCGAAATTCCATTAATTTTTCCTGAGCAATCGTGGAAGCAGCTAAAAATATACCCTTGGAATTTAAACAGGCAATACGGGCGTGACTGACCATTTTTTTTTCTTTCTTCATCCGAAGCTCACAGCCTTTAATCAAATGACCAGATTTTCCGCAATAGAAGCACAAGCCTTCTGAAAAACGACGGTCTTTTTCTTGAGAGCGAGGTGCCACCGATCCAATCTCCATCGGTTCACCACTGTTAGTACACACATTATCATAACCAGAAACTGACATAGCAGAGGATTTGCTCTCATTAACCCTAGCACGCAGTCTTCTATCCACCCGTATAGCTAATTGCATAGCCTGTTGCAAATCCTCAGGTGTAGGATAAGCAATTAGCAGGTCTTTAACCCTTTCACTGAGCCCAGCAAGAAATAGACTTTTCAGAGCAGAATCGTTCCACCCTGTTTGAGTGGACCAACGACGAAAATGTGTACAATATTTTTCCACATTACCCGATCCTTGTTTTAGACGTCTCAGCTGATGCGACACGGTCAGGATCATCATATAATAGTCCCAAAGCAGAAAAAAAACTATCCACTGATCTGAAGCATGAATCACTAGGTTGCAAAGAAAAGGCCCACTCCTGAGGCTGTTTGCGCAAAAGTGACATTATGAACCCTATGCGCTGGGATTCATCCCCAGAGGACTTAGGTCTCAAACGAAAATACAATAAGCAAGCATTTTTAAATGAAAAAAATTCTCGGTGTTCACCAAAAAATAAATCCGGCAAACATACCTTAGGCTCCAAGAAATGTGCTCCAGGACAGTTACTCACGTGCTGACGGAGCTCGGCCACCTCCAGAGAGAGTCCCTGCAGGCGATGAGCCAAATCCTGAACCGACATCATGATGGAACAGAAAAATCTTTCCTTAGAGAATTTGCAGGCTGGACTTACTGTTATGTTCTGCTACCAAAGCTAAGGAAAGAGAGGAGATCTGTCCCTACTATAAGACTCAGCTGAATCCCTACGATGTAACAGGGAACCTGATCCTGCGATCAGACCTGCTAAAGTCCTAATCTAGTCTGTACGAAGACCTATAGATGTGGGGAGGGAATCCCTACAAGTACTAAGGACTGGGAGGAATATGGGACACCTCCTAACAGAAATAGTAGCAGACAGACGAACAAACGAAATAGATAGAACATAGAGGTCCGTAGACCAAGCAAACCAACAGAGTTAGATACAGAGCACAGGCTAGCTAGAAAGTAGATATACAATGAAGTCCAGCAAAGCCAGAAGGGCGGAGCAGGATTAAATAGGCCAACAAAGTCATGTGACCAGCAAAGGAAAAAAAACCTAACAGCAAGGTTCTAACAGTTGATGCTGGCAACCATTAATGTTGCCAGCATAAAGTCAGATGCGGCTAGGTTTACAGCCTTTGATTTTCTCGGTCGACTTGACACCGACATTTTATTTTTGCAGGAGACCAGGTTATCAGATCTGACGTCTTTGCGTAAAGCAAGAAGGGAATGGTCGCATGGGCCTTCCTACTGGTCTCTTGTGGCTGAGCCGTATAGCGGGGTGGTGGTTCTTTTTAAAACCGCAGATGTTGAATGCCAACGGGTTATTGAGTTGGAAATGGGGAGGTGCTTGATCTTGGATGTGCTCATGAAGGGACAAGAGCTTCGGCTCATAAACATCTATGGTCCACAGTCCAAATGGGATCGTAAAAGTCTTCTTATGAGGATTAAACCCTTTATGTTTTCTAGCCGGCATGTGGTCTTTGGAGGGGACTTCAACAATGTCTCGAGGCCCCAGGACAGAAGAGGTTCCAGAGACCGGCTGGCTTACGACAGCATCACGTTAAATAGTATAGTTAGTGAGGCTCGCCTGGTGGATGTCCACATCAGGAATAAGCCAGGCCACGTGGGGTTCACATACTTTAGAGGAAGTCAGACTAGATCAAGAATAGATAGCCTCCTCCTTTAAATAAAACCTGTTTCCTCACCCATTATCGGTGGTGGACGTAGAATTCTCCGATCACTGTTTGATTTTGTTTTCTTTGAACGTTACAGAGACCCCTCGGATGGGAAGAGGCGTGTGGAAGCTCAATTCGTCACTCCTTCAGGATTCAGCTGTAAGACGGTCCTTTGAGGATTTTCTTCAGAGCCAGGTACCATTGTTGGGCCTTTGTAGCACTAAGTCGGATTGGTGGGAGATATTTAAACACCGGGTAGCGAGATTCTTCCGTCAGCTCTCGAACCTCAGAAGCTTGAACAGGGAACGCCTGTATCAGAGCCTGAGGAGGAATCTCGAGTGTCTTGTCTCGGCTGGGGGTGACCGTGAGGATATCTCCAGAGTGAAATCCTTATTGAAGAGGTGTCAGTATGATAGGCACACATCTTTAGTTTTTGAGAGGGATTTCGGGAAATACCGCTCGCCTGATCCCTACAGAAACTGTAAGATGTCAGTGAATAGTAAGGTTGTGGTAGGTCTGAAGGATGGTACAGGTTCTCTGATGAGGTCCAGATCTGGGATCTTGGAAGTCGTCAGATCTAATTACTCTCATCTCTTGGGGAGGAAGTAACTGGATCGTGACAGGATGTCGGCTTTCCTGGCTGAGACCATTCCTGAGTCAGGGGTAGACCCCTCGCTTGGTGTTTTGGAAGAGGTGATCAAAGAAGAGGAAGTGAGACTGGCGATTGATGGGCTTCGGCTCCAAAAATCGCCAGGTCCGCATGGCTTAACATCTGAGTTTTATAAGACCTTTAAGGACTCCTTGGTCCCCTTGTTGACTCGGGTATTTAATGAGTGTCTGTCCTCGGGCGCTTTACCGAGATCAATGAGGAGGTCTGCTTTGATCCCTTTTTAAAAGGGTAAGGACCCATCACACATTGAGAACTGGCGTCCCATAGCACTTCTCAATGTGGACAGGAAGGTCCTGGCTAGGGTGCTTTTTAATAGGTTGGTGAAATTTGCGCCACGTCTCCTTTCGGAGGCCCAGCACTGCTGTATTCTGGGCCGTAGAACTTTTAGTGCGGATCTTGGTGTCCGAGAAGCGGTGGAGCGCGGCAAGGTGGGTCTTTGGAAGGGGTTTATGCTGTCCCTGGATCAGGCTAGGGCTTATGATCGAGTTGATCATGGGTACCTCTAGTCTACTCTTCTGAGGTACGGTCTGCCAGGCGGTTTTGTGGATTGGCTAAAAACCCTTTACAGAGGGGCAGAGTGCTTTCCGCTGGTGAATGGTTGGGTTGGGCAGCCTTTTGAGGTGTGTTCCGGTGTTCGCCAAGGTTGTCCTCTTAGTCCTTTACTGTACGTGTTCACGATTGATCTTTTTGTTAGAAGGGTGGATCGTGGATCGTTGGTAGGGATAGAGATGAGTGGCTCGGGAGCACGGGAGGCCAATCTGAAGGTAGTGGCCTACGCTGATGATGTCACTGTCTTTGTCTGCTCAGAGGAGGAGGTTGGGGTGGTGATGTCAGAGGTGAAGTGCTGCTCGGAAGCATCTGGGTCCAAGGTCAATCAGGATAAGTGTGAGAGTCTCTGGTTGGGAGGGGGAGACCCTGGTTTTGGTCTCCCGGACACCCTTCCGGAGCCCCAAGAGTATGCCAGTGTCTTGGGAGTTGACTTTGGCCAGGGTGATTATGCCTCCAGAAACTGGGATGGTAGACTCACTTGTGCCTCTCGGAAAATGGACCAATGGAAGGGTTGGTCTCTGACCCTGAGGGAAAGGGTGAACTTGTGTAAGGCCTTCCTGCTCCCTTTGTTAATTTATCTGGGTACTGTCTGCATCTTGCCAGAGCCTTTCTGGAAGAGGGTTTATAGCCTGTTCTTCCAACTGTTATGGGGGAATAGGTTGAACCTAGTCAAGCGAGAGGTTACTTACCGTACGAGGGGACTAGGGGGGTTGAATATGGTCAACCCTGTGGTGTTTCTAGTGAACACCTTTTTGAAAACAAACATTTCGAACCTCTGGAAAGAGAGGGCTCCTCCGTGGGTATTCTCCTGCAGGGAGTGGTTTTGGCCCTTCTTCCAGGAATGCGAGACAGGGGGGCGCGTGAAGGATCTCCGCGTACCTCATGGCTATCTCCTGGCTTATGTTACCCCGGTTTTGAAGACAATACGTCGGTGGGGACTGGGGGTGTGGGAGATAAGAACTCTGTCAAGGAAGCTTCTTGATGAGAGGGTCTTGTCAACACACTTCCAAAAACCTCTGGCCCTCAGGGACTGCCCAAGTGGGGATCTGGAGGTAGGGTTAAGGCTTTTAAATTGAAGTAGAATCCCCTTGAAGTTTTTTGACTTGAGTTGGCGCTGTTTCCATGGAAAGCTATATGTGAGGGACAACCTGAAGTACAGAAATTCTAAGGACAGGAATTGTCCTCGAGAGGATTGTGCAGACATGTTGGAAAGCATGGAGCACTTCCTGCTTCAGTGTCTCTTCAATATAGAGGTTTACAACAGGGTGGGTGCTTCCATGGGTTGGCCTCGGCTGGCTTACCTCTCCTACCCTGAGTGGGCCTATGGGGCGTTCAGAGACCTTGGTGGTCGGGACAGAACCACTTTATTCTTAGTTAGCATAGTAGTTAGGTATTTCACATGGAATGCACGTGCCTTAGTATCGACGGGTAGCAAAATCCTCCCTTTGGAAGAAGTTTGTAGTAACATCTTAGGTGACCTGGTGAAGGTACGCTCCTTGGAGTATGAACGACTGGGTGCACGGAGGGCCTCTCGGCTTTGGAGAGGGTTCTCCTTTGGGGTGCCTTAGTCTTGTAGTACTCCAACTCTTTTCTCCTGGTGGGGGGCTGGTTCCTTTCACAATTAGATTTTTGTTTTGTTTAGGCTTGATAAATAGTGGAGAGGGTTTTCAAGCACCAAACTTGAGCAAATGGGTTTGTAATGTGAAGTTCGTATATAATATATAATATATAATATGAGGTATGGTTATCTGTATATAAAATATGTGGTTATTTTAGTAAAGGGGTTTAGTTAGGTGGGGTGGGGGTTTCATTTTGGGTTGGGGCGGGGGGGTTGTGGGGTTTTGGTGTTCTAAGGACTGGTCTGGCCTGGCCCGGGCCCATCTGGGGAAAAACAAGCTCGGAAAACAGTCCTTGAACTTGGTGGCCGGTGTTGGATCAGGGGTGGTGGGTTTAGGTAGAGATTTAGGTTAGGTGGGGGAAAAAAAAAAAAAATTCTGTATATTATTTGAGGATTTTGTTGTTAGTGGTGTTATGTTTGGTATTGTTGGGCAGTGGAACTGGATGTGGTAGGAAGTTGTAAATAGCTTGTTGTCTTGTTGTAATAGTTTTTGTTGTATGTAGTGTGAGAGAGTGGTGGGGCAGGAAGGGTATCTGTTAGGTTTTGCTTGGTTTTTCTTTGCTCTGTATGAGTTTGTTTATGTTTTGTTATTTGTAATGTTTCTACTTTTCTAATAAAATAGAGTTCCAGCTCCAGTAGCGTCCACTAAAGCTGCTGCAGTTAAAAAGCTTTTATAAGGATTGAGCTTGGCGGTCCACCGCAAGGCGTCCTACCGCCAGTCCCAGCCCCTGTGCCTTGGGGTGCCTCCCCGATGCTCTTCACTGAGTGTCCCGGGGGCCCGAACCATTTCCTTTGAAAAAATTAAGTGTCCAAACTACAGGTGGTGTAGCTTGCTTAACAGCTGGGATAATACGCTGACTAGCAGACACTGCTACTAGGCACAAAACCTAGAAAAATTGGAGTAGGACACCCAACATGTCAATAAAGGAACAAAAATAATGTATTAATAACACTTTTATTAGTAGAAACATTAAAAAGTATATATCTATATAACAATAGTAGAAAAGGTCTTGCAGGGTAGGAAATACACAAACAGCAGATACAGCAGTTTATACGTGGGTCCCCCAGGAGCAGGGTGAAACAAATCCCATCAATAGATAAATAATTCATAGAGCAGGTAAAATGGTATATACCCAATGTAAACAGCTGTAGGGCATGTATGCAAGCTCATAATCTAAGTGGGAAGAGTACAATGAAATATAAAGGAAAACCACTGCTCAGAGTGGAGGGAAGAAAAGTGACCAGAGCAGGGAAAAGGTGCAAAGTCAGAAACTCACCCATGGGGACTAAAGTAACCACGTCGCCGTACTGCAGCCCCGATGTGCGTTTCGCGTGGCTTCCTCGGGGGGCTATGGTTGTGGATAGAGTGGGCACCTTTAAATATCCTCCCAGATGAATCGCTGATTAATGCAGCGCATGCGGAGTGGCGAATTCCGGGTTCGTGTTAGGGAACACGTTAGGGATGTGGTGGCAGCAAGGGATATGCTGGACGTATCAATACTCAAGACCATCCCGCGGCATTTCAGACTGCGCCATAATTGCGATCCTTCACTCCTCAAATTCATTGGCATCGATATGGTACATTTAGGTACCAGGGGAGGTAACTACAAGCGCATTTTGGCACAGCTGGAATGACGCTGGATTGCGGTACTGGACACGGTGACCCCTGGAGGTCTTAATGAACACAATAGTTTCTCTTCTTTCTTGTAGGTTCTCTTTTCCTTTGTTTTTAATGTGGATTTTTTATTTTTCTTTTTGTCTAATTTTTTCTCTGTTTCTTCTATTATTCTCCTATATTTAGGCGCCATCACCTATACCTCCATGCCATCTAGGATGCTTCTGGACGCATATGGGATGGGCATTTACAGTTATTATGAATACCTAATGTCAGGAATTATTTCTATGAGCCGACCTACTGCTACTTACTATGCTCTTTGCCCCTGGATATATTTATTCCTCCCAATATCTATAATTGGGCATGCATTGGACATCTGTATGCTTTGTACTTGTTTCCTGTGGCAACTTATGTATTGTTCCATACATTCGTACATGCTTCTCTTTCTAGCTGCCGTAGTCATTATCTCGCTATGTATATGCAATGTTGTCCCTGTTAGACTCTAAAAATGCATACTTATTTATATTTACTTCTTAATATACATCTATGATGACACTACTATACCTGTAGCACGAATGGGGCATGTACTCTACCTGCACCTTGGTCTCTGACAGCTAGTATCTTCTGTGTCTAAGAGATATTTTTGCCCTTACCCTTGCCCTCACTTGCCATGGCCGCCGCTGAGCCGCGCATGAGCAGTGCCGTCCTCCTTTGGCCGCGTCCCGTCGGGCTTCCGTACGTGGGGATTATGGGTAGTGACGTCACTGTGTACATCGCTGCCCACGGTCCCCCCAGGAAACTGGCCGGACGTGACGCGGGGCGGGGGGACGCTGCCACTCCGCATGCGCTTCATTAATCAGCGATTCATCTGGGAGGATATTTAAAGCGCCCACTCTATCCACAACCACAGCCCCCCAAGGAAGCCACGCAAAACGCGCATCGGGGCTGCAGTACGGCGACGTGGTTACTTTAGTCCCCATGGGTGAGTTTCTGACTTTGCACCTTTTCCCTGCTCTGGTCACTTTTCTTCCCTCCACTCTGAGCAGTGGTTTTCCTTTATATTTCATTGTACTCTTCCCACTTAGATTATGAGCTTGCATACATGCCCTACAGCTGTTTACATTGGGTATATACAATTTTACCTGCTCTATGAATTATTTATCTATTGATGGGATTTGTTTCACCCTGCTCCTGGGGGACCCACCTATAAACTGCTGTATCTGCTGTTTGTGCATTTCCTACCCTGCACGACCTTTTCTACTATTGTTATATAAATATATACTTTTTAATGTTTCTACTAATAAAAGTGTTTTTAATACATTATTATTGTTCCTTTATTGAAATTTTGGGTGTCCTACTCCAATTTTTCTAGGTTTTATGTCTGATTAAGGAGTACCCTGCTTATTGATTATTATTATGTACCATGGTGTTCGGTTCATTTTTCTATTAACTGCTACTAGGCACAAAGTATTTCCTGGGCTAGATGCAGTTAAAAATTTGTAATTAGATACTCTCATTGGATGCTGAGAAAGCATTCCATAGAGTCTCCTGGCACGCCATATATTATTCTCTTAAGAAGCTTGGGGTAGGGGTCTAGGGGACCCTTTTATAGGCAAAATCATGGCCCTGTATCACAATACGTCACCTAGGCTGAACATAAACGGTACATTTTCATCACCTTTCATAATCACCAAAGGGACAAGGCAGGGATGTCGTCTGTCCCCTCTCTTATACATCCTAGTGATGGAATACCTGCTCTCATCAATTCGCCATAGCCCCAATATTAGGTGGATTGAGGTGGGAGGCACCGAGTACAAGTGCTCTGCATTTGCTGATGATGTCCTTGTATATATCACTCAATCACATGTAGCCATCCCTGCTGTTAGGCTGAAATAGATCACTTTGTTACATGGTCAAATTTTAAAATCAATGCAGCGAAGTCTGAGGCCCTCGATGTCTTCCTCCCCAAATCCATACAGGATTCCATCCAGTCCAACTTTCCCTTTGCCTGGCCCTCACAGGGTATCAAATACTTAGGAATTCGCATTCATAGAGACCTCTCCCGTCTATGTTATCTTAATTTTGGGCCCTTTATTGAACAACTCCATACAGACCACGGTTGGCAAGTTAGAACTGTTAGATTCACTACGTGAACCACTGGTGTTTTGTGGAAAAGCACATGTACACTGTGTTCCAAATTATTATGCAAAAAGGGTTTAGGAGTGATAAGGTAAGAATATTTTTGTTTGTCAGTTAAACTCATTGACGGTGATGTGTGTCAGGGCTCTTTATATCACTGTAAGCAATTGCAGACACCTGTGCTAATTAGTTTGGCAGGTGTGTCCAATGAAAGGCAAGACTACTTAAGAAGGCTGTCCCACATTATTAAGCAGCCTACATTTTCTGCCAAAATGGGAGAGAAAAAGGATGTGTCAGCTGCTGAGAAGCAACAAATTGTGGAGTGTTTAGGTCAAGGCATGACTGCAATCAATATTGCCAAGACACTTCATCCTGATCATCGCACAATCAAGAAGTATGTAGCTGATTCACAGTACACACGTGTGCGTGCTGATAAGGGAAAATTGAATACTCTTTCCTACAGGCAATTACGTCAGGTTAAAAGAGCAGCGGCAAAAAAGCCTTGTCATAGCAGTAGACAAGTTTTTGAAGCTGCTGGTGCCTCCAACGTCCCCCGAACAACAAGATGCAGGGTCCTTCAGAGGTTTGCAGCTGTGCGTAAACCATCCTGTCGACCTCCTCTATCCACTGTACACAAGCAGAAATGGCTCCAGTGGGCCAAACAATACATGAAGACTGACTTCAAAACTGTTTTGCTCACGGATGAGTGCCGTGCAACGCTCGATGGTCCAGATGGATGGAGTGGAGGATGGCTGGGTGATGGACACCCCATGCAAACACGGCTACGGCGCCAACAAGGAGGAGGTGGAGTAATGTTTTGGCTGGAATCATGGGGAGAGAGATTGTCGGCCCCTTTAGGATCCCTGAAGGGGTAAAGATGAACTCCATAATGTATGTGGAGTTTCTCAAACAGCACTTCCTGCCATGGTTCAAGAAGAAGAACCGTGTATTCCGCAGCAAGATCATTTTCATGCATGATAATGCACCGTCTCATGCTGCACATAACACATCTGCATCTCTGGCTGATATGGGCATAAAAGGGGACAAACTTATGGTGTGACCCCCATGCTCCCCTGACCTCAACCCCATTGAGAACCTCTGGAGCATCATCAAAAGGAGTGTCTATGATGGCAGGAGGTAGTTCACATCTAAGCAACAGCTCTTGGAGGGTATTCTGTCCTCATGCAAAACAATTGAAGCAGAAACCATCCAAAACCTGACAAATTCAATGGACGAGAGAGTTCAGAAGCTCCTTTCGAACAAGGGGTTCTATGTGCAAATGTAACCTCACCTAGAATAAAGTTTTGAGTTGAAAACTGTTTGATTACAGTTTCTAATAACCTGCTAATGCTTATAATTTCAAAAATGAACTTTTTTTGTTCTTTATTAAAATGAAAAGGTTGATCGAAGAGTGTGGGGGATCTAAGAGTGTGGCAACCCAGTAGTCAGGATTATTTCGAATTCTGACAATCTGAGGGTGATGTTGCTGGTAGTGCAGCAAGAAGGCACTCATGTGTCTTGTGCATCTAGGATCCCCAAAATTATTTTCTGGGCCAGATGCAGCTAAAAATTATTATTAATTTGAAAGCTGGTGGAGCTTTGTATAGATGGCCTAATAGAATCAGTACTGCAAACTGCTACAAGGCCCAAATTATTTTCCAGACAAGATACAGATAAACATGATTAGTAATTTTAAATCTAGTGGAGTTTAGTTTAGATGGCCTAATAGAATCTGTACTGCACACTGCTACAAGGCCCAAATTATTTTCCAGCCAAGATACAGATAAACATGATTAGTAATTTGAAAGTTAAAATGGTTGGTGAGGTGATTTTAGCAAATCATTAAGCTTTTACTCTCCCCAGGATGACACAGGGGTAGAAAAGTCGTTTCGGATCCATGATTTGTTCATCTTTATGAACGTGAGTCTGTCTACATTATCAGTGGAGAGCCTCGTGCGCTTATCTGTCAGTACACCACCAGCAGTGCTGAACACATGTTCAAAGAGAACGCTGGCTGCGGGGCATGACAAGATCTCCAAGGCGTAAGTGGCGAGCTCCGGCCATTTATCCAGATTGGAAGCCCAAAAAGAGCAAGGGTCCAGTGACAGTCATGGCTTCAATGTTTACTTGGAGATACTCCTGTACCATCGTCTCTAGGCGTTGACTTTGTGTCAGACTTCTTGTCTCCCGTGGCCTTGCAAAGGATGGGCTAAAAAAGTGGTGAAATGATTCCGCAAAATTGATGTTACCAGCAGATACTGTTACATTTTGAGTGCTGAACACTCTACGGTCCCACGGTTGGCAAGTTGGAACTGTGAGATTCACTACGTGCACCTCTGGTGTTTTGTGGAAAAGCACATGTAAGATTCTGCAACAGTCTCTGCTGATACTCCTGCATGCGTGCATCCCTTTCTATGGCAGGAATAAATTCTGCAAATTTACTTTTGTACCGGGGATCTAACAGTGTGGCAACCCAGTAGTCAGCATTATTTCTAATTCTCACAATTCGAGGGTCATGTTGCAGGTAGTGCAGCAAGAAGGCACTCATGTGTCTTGCGCATCCAGGAGCACCAAGTCCCTGTTGTGTTGGTGGCGAGGTAAGAATCATGCTATCTTCCTCTGCCCTCTCCCCCCAACCTCGCACAACAGAAATGTGATCAAGGTCTCCCTCATCTGATGAGTCTTCCATGAGTTCGTCCTCCACTTCTTCGTGGGCTACTGCACCTTCCTCACTAGTTTGGCTGCTGCCATGCGCCCTGGTAAAACCATCTTCTCCACCCTCACATGCCTGCCGCCTTGGTGCTGCCGACCATCTGGACCTTGCAGATGTTAGCCCTTCCGCATACAACTCCTCCTCCTCTATTTCCCCCACCTCCTCTTGTGCCACCACCTGACTCCAAATTCTGTTTAACATGTGCTCCAGCATGTAAATCACCGGAATAGTCATGCTGATAATGGCATCGTCAGCACTAAACATCTTCGTCGCCATTTCAAAACTGTGCAGAAGGGTGCATAGGTCCCTGATCTGAGACCACTCCTCCAGCGTGATTTGCCCCAACTCTGGATCTCGTTGGTCCAGGCTATACGTCAGAACATATTGCACCAGGGCTTTTCGGTGCTGCCACAGTCGCTGCAACATGTGCAGAGTTGAATTCCACCGGGTAGGCACATCGCATTTTAGCCGGTGAAGTACCAGGCCCAACGACTTCTGTAGAGATGTAGGTCACTGAGCTGCGGGATGCGAACGGCGGAAGTGAGCACACAGCGACCGTGCCCTCTGCAGAAGGCCATCTAGTCCAGGATAGTGGGCTAAAAATTGAAGGACAACCAGGTTCAACACGTGAGCCATACAAGGCACGTGTGTGACATTGCCCCGGCGAAGGGCCGCACCCAGGTTTGCAGCATTGTCGCACACGGCCTTCCCTGCTTTCAGGTCCAGTGGAGACAACCATTCATGAAACTGGTTCTCAAGAGCTGACCACAACTCCTCAGCTGTGTGACTCACATTTCATAGACATTTCAAAGTAAAAACCGCCTGATGACGTTGAGCCCTGCTGCCAGCAAAGTAATGAGGTGTGCAGGATCCCTTCTGCGCAGTAAGAAAGCTTGTGGCATGACCAGACAGGTTTTGGATGCAGATGGAGGACCGAGAGGAGGTTGTGGAGGCAGAAGCAGTGGAGGAACTTCGAGATAATGAGGATTGACGCACAACTCGTGGGGACGGCAAGACTTGGACAGCAGCCCCTTGTCCTGCTGTCACCATAGTTACCCAATGCCCAGTCAGCGACATGTAACGCCCCTGTCCATGCCTACTCATCCAAGTGTCTGTGGTGAAATGCACCCTGTCACACACAGAGTTTCTCAAAGAAGCGGTGATGTTTTGTGCGACATGCTGGTGGAGCGCAGGCACACCTTTCTTTGAGAAGTAGTGCCGACTGGGCATCTGGTACTGGGGCACTGCGACGGACATAAAGTCTCGAAAATCCTCTGTGTCTACCAGGCGGAAAGGCAGCATTTCTGTAGCCAAGAGCTTGCAGATGGTGAAATTCAACCTCTTAGCTTTCTCATGGCTAGGAGGAAATGGTCTTTTACTTGTCCACATCTGAGGGACCGAGGGCTGGCTGTTGTGCTTAGACGGGGTTGAGAATGGTGTCCACGGTAAACTGCCGGTCTGTGAGGAAGATGCAGGCGGACATGTGAGGTGGTGCTATTGATGTCGGACAGCGCTGAACACCAGCTGGTGTTTCCACCTCCAAAGAAAATGATGGCCTGCCAATCTTGCTGGCTGTTGAGGGTAAAGAGGTGGCCGGTCTGCGTCCCAAAACAGGTGTGACTGCTGTCCCCCCAGTCACAGAGGATGAAGAGACCACGGATGCACAAGATGTGGCAGACGGTGGTTGTCCCAGCCGGCTAGGCCGCATTGTAGTACAGTGAGCTTCCCACTGCAACTTATGCTTCATATCCTTGTTCCGGTTCATGCATGAAGTACTCAAACTATGTATTTTTTGGCCGCTACTTAGCTTTTGCTGACAAATGTTACAGATAACACGAGTTGGGTCATCCTTATCGATCTGAAAAAATGCCCAGGCTATGCAAGGCTTAGCACCCATGCGACCTGAAGAGCCACCACGACTTGTGGTCAGAGGCAGAGTTGTGTTTGAGGATGCAGCTGTTGACATGCTTCCAGTACTACGTCTCTGTCCAGGAAGGCGCAACCTGACCTCATCGTCACTAGCATCCTCCTCCACTTCCTCTGCTGACCTCATCGACTGGCTGACTGTGGGTTGACAGTAAGTGGGATCTCCAACCTCGTCTTCATCACCCTGTGTGTTATCACACCCATCGTCCTCAGAGCCAACCTCTTCCTGCCCTGACAAAAAACTAAAGTTGTCACTCCGATCAGGTATTTGAGTCTCATCATCTTCTTCCTCATTGTCTCCAACAGGAGTTACAGTTTGGGAACGAGGGTCTACATTATGGTCAGAACCTTCTGCGTCTGTTCCTGGATCCGACTCATAAAGATTCTGGGCATCAGTGCAGATCATTTCCTCATCTGGATTCACAGAAGCTCTGGAGCCGACCTCTGATTCCCAGGCTATAGTATGAGTAAACTATATAAACCTACAACGATAGCTAACCAGCCAAAGTAATAATAACCAATAAAGAAGAGAAAAACCAAGGATGGAGGGATGAAACCAATATCCACATACAATATAGTGAAGGACACCACTCACAATCATAAGAAAAACAAAGGAATACTAGTTAAGGGTGAAACAGATAATTTTATTAAATAACAGACAGTATTCCAAAAATAAATAAATATAGAAAATATGTATAAATGTAAATGGCTGAGAGGATGCGATCAGGGGTGAGCACAAGCAAACCCCAATGAAAGGATAAAAAGACTCATACCCAGCTGCAGACAAGAATCCGTCTTATGTATTAAAGTATAAGTCTTAGGACTTGTGTCCAGGTCTCAGACTACACTAGGACCCAAGCAAATAAAGTGACTAGATAGAAACAAATAGGGGACCAATCTGGTCGATGAGACCAGATAGTTACAATAATCACATAAATATACACACAATATATAGTCACACATTACCTTGAGTCATATTAAATATGAAGGTATGCAGTCCGCAGAGTGGGAAACAGACAGCGCGCCTCGACGCGCGTTTCACCTGAGTGGCTTCGTCAGGAGGCGTGGCTTGAGAGGATGCGATCAGGGGTGAGCACAAGCAAACCCCAATGAAAGGATAAAAAGACTCATACCCAGCTGCAGACAAGAATCCGTCTTATGTATTAAAGTGTAAGTCTTAGGACTTGTGTAAATAGTAGTATGAGTAAACTGCTCTGCAGAGTCAACCATCTGTTCTACCCCATACTCAGATGGGCAGCTGGAGACTTGGGAGCTGTGAGGAAGCAAGTGCGATTGGGGTGACACCTCTGAGGACTGGAGTATTTGTGATGTTGAAGTTGAGGTGGAGGAGAGCCCACTTAAAGGAGCACTTGATATCCATTGAAGCACCTGCTGTTTTTGTGCCTCATCTGGAATTTGTAGCGATTGGCGTGGCCATAAGAAAGAGATCTTATCACATTGTCCGATAAAAGAAGTAGAAAGCTTAGTTTGGCTGGAAGATGGTCTTTCTTCTGCAGATGTTACTGTTGCTTTAACACCTACCCCACGGACACAACCTTTTTTTCCCTTCCCAACACCTATTCCCCTTTCCACCAGCAACAGGCCATTTTCCACTCATTTTGATGGTTAACTAATTCACAACTCTGGAGTTGTTTGCACAAAAAACAATGGATGGGAACCGAGCAGAGCTGAGTGGCCAAACTGTGGTATTAGCCCAAAAGTATTGGCTGGGTTAGATGCAGTAAAACATTTTTATTACATACACAGGTGGTGGAGGTTAGTATAGATGGACTAATAGAACAAGTCCCACACACTGCTACAAGCCCAAATATTTTTTCAGAGCTAGATGCAGATAAAAATTATTTTGAATTTGAAACCTGGTGGAGGTTAGTATAAATGAAATAATAGAATGATGCTATGCCCAAAAGGTTTTACTTGGCTAGGTGCAGTAAAAAAAATTGTATTCTATACACAGGTGGTGAAGCTTGCAACACAGATAGGCTACTCCGCTGACTAACACACACTGCAAGAGGCCAAAAAGGATTAGCTTAGCTAGATTTACCCAAATGCTGTGAAAAATACTTGCACAGCACTGGCACAGACCTGCCTGGCAAAAAGTGATAGGAACTGATGCAACCTAGCCCTCAAAAGGACTGCAATTACAATTAGTCTTTACTCCCAACCTTTCTATTTAAGAGCACAGACCTGACTGATAAAAGTCGTAGGAAATGATGTAACCTATTCCTCAAAAGGACTGCAATCACAACTATTCCCTACTCCCCAGCTATCTGTAGATTTGTGCGAAAATTGGCTTGAAATTAACAAGGTATAGCGCACACAGCAACAGCGGTGCCGTCTAACACGCAGCTGCAGCAGTGAGAAAATGGTGGCTACGTGGAAAATCGCTGGGTCTTATAGGGCAAGGACATGTGACATACACATGCCAATGCTTGTGTGAAAAAAAGCAGTTTGCTCCGTGTGTGCGCTGCTTATAGGCTGACAGATTGCACCTCCCCACTGTAAATGCGGGAAAGAGGACAAAAAAATGGAGATCTTCATTATTTCTGCAGAGATCCATCCCCTGCCCCTCCCCCAGCCCCGCTGTACACTCAAACTGCGTATTAACATTAATTTTCAGCATTACTGAGAAAAAATCCAGTTATGATTTTGGTGCACGAACAGTTATCGAACATAACCTCGAACAGCCGAATTTTTTTCAAATTGTTTGTGTTCGCCGAACGGCTCGAACACCGCCCAAAACAGCTCGAATTTGAGATTGGCGAACAGTTTGAGTCGAACACCGCTCGTCTCTAATTGCAAGTTCCTCCGTCCTAATTTTTGGCAGCTTTTGCTTGGAAGGCATAAGCAAATTCTATGGAAGACCCACTCTCCAATCATGGGAATAATGTTTGTAATATGCTGTACTGCATGGCTCTTGTAAGGGCACTGCAAGTTCCTCCATCCTAATTTTTGGCAGCTTTTGCTTTGAAAGCATAAGCAAAGACCATGGGAGACCCACTCCCCAATAATGGGAATAATGTTTTTAAGATGCTGTACTGTATGGCTCTTGTAAGGGGCATTAAAAGCGTCTTGTTAAGCTACTGGGACCTTCAAGACTTTTCCGAGGGGCATTAAAACCGTCTTATTAAGCTACTGGGACTTCCACGTCTCTTCTGAGGGGCATTAAAAGCGTCTTGTTAAGCTACTGCGACCTCCACCACTTTTCCGAGGGGCATTAAAAGCGTCTTGTTAAGCTACTGGGACCTCCATGTCTCTTCTGAGGGGCATTAAAACCGTCTTGTTATGCTACTGTGACCTCCACCACTTTTCCGAGGGGCATTAAAAGTGTCTTGTTAAGCTACTGGGACCTCCACGTTGTAGCGCCGGCGTCCCTGCCCTCTGCTAGGCAGGGACGCTGTTCCCCTCACCCCTCTGCTCCGAGCCCGGTGTCCTCCTCCCGCTCTGCTGGCAGCGCGCGCTCCTCCCGGCCACTGTGCTTAGGGCGCGCGCTCCCCCCTTCTTAAAGGGGCCGCGCACGCCGTCCTAAGGAGTCCCCGGCCAATGGCCGGAGGACTTCACCATATATAAGGCACCTCCTCCAAAATGGAGGTGCCCGAGCCATGTTGTTGCACTGTTCACTACTCTGCTTCAGCCCTCAGGTCCCGTTGCCAGTTACCTGCCAGAAACCTGCCAGTTTGCTGTCTGTTTCCTGCCTGACATTTCTCCTACCTGCTTGCTAGTCTGAGGTCCGACGGTCTGCCTTCCTACTCCTGTCAGTCTGTCTATGGACCAGCTTGCCCGCTCACCTGGGAGCGCACATCTACTACCTGCCTGCTAGCCTTCCTGGAGGCTCCGCCGTCACGTGCTGTGACCACCTGCCATTTCAGAGACTCCTGCCCGCTCACCTGGGAGCACACATCTGCTACCTGCCTGCTAGCCTACCTGGAGGCTCCACCGTCACGTGCTGTGACCACCTGCCATTCCAGAGACTCCTGCCCGCTCACCTGGGAGCGCTCATCTGCTACCTGCCTGCTAGCCTACCTGGAGGCTCCGCCGTCATGTGCTGTGACCACCTGCCATTCCAGAGACTCCTGCCCGCTCACCTGGGAGCGCTCATCTGCCTCCTGTCTGTTGGCCTATCTGGAGGCTCCGCCGTCACATGCTGTGACCACCTGCTTATCCCGAGACTCTCGCCTGCTCACCTGGGAGCACTCATCTGTCATCCGCCTGCTAGCCTACCTGGAGGCTCAGCCGTCACAGGTCGTACCTACCCTATACCCAGAGACTGCCCCGGTCACTTGTTGTGACCTCCTGCCCGTTCACCCAGAGACTGCCCCGGTCACTTGCTGTGACCTCCTGCCCGTTCACCCAGAGACTGCCCCGGTCACTTGCCGTGACCTGCTGCCCGTTTACCCAGAGACTGTCCCGGTCACCTGCTGTGACTACCTGCCCGTCTTCCCGGTCACCTGCTGTGACTACCTGCCCGTCTTCCCTGGTCACCACCCGCTTCCTTACAGGGACCGCCCCCTTGTATAGTATCTCAGAGGTTCCGCCTCCCAGACCCGTTACAGTTTGCTCGGGCCATGGAACCCGGTGGTACCCAAGCTCCCTCACTCTCGGACCTATGTCATGAACTGTCCCGTCAGAGGTCCCAACAGGAGTCCATTCTGGGTCACCTGCGGAATGTCAACTCATGCCTGGACACTCTGACTGCTCCACCAGCAACCACCGCCAGTGCCATGACTCGCAATCCGGCAGCTCCGCTGCCCACCAATACTATGGTATCCTACCCCGGACGCCGGCTTTCTGCACCTCCTCGCTTCGGAGGCGACTCCGCTCAGGCTCGGGGCTTTATAAATCAGTGCACCCTGCACTTTGAACTCCTGTCCCACCAGTTTTACTCCGACCGGGCCAAAATTGCCTTCATCATGTCCCATCTCACCGGGGAGGCCCTGGCCTGGCTAAATCCTCTATGGGAGAGAGGAGAGCCCCTGGTGTCCGACTTGCCTGCCTTTCTCACGGCTTTCCGGAAAGTCTTCAACGAACCCGGACGGAAGACCTCATCCGCATCATCTCTGCTACGCCTCCGTCAGGGAAGTCTCACCGTGGGCCAATATGCCATACGGTTCCGTACCCTTGCCTCGGAGCTGGCCTGGGATAACGACGCTCTGGTATCTGTCTTCTGGGAGGGTCTGTCCGGCCGTATTAAAGATGAACTCGCCGGTCGAGACATTCCTACCTCTCTCGATGACCTAATAACTCTTGCCACCCGGATTGATCTACGGTTCCAGGAATGTGCCAAAGAAGTCACCCGTGAGAGGAGGTTTCCACGTCTAGCTCCTACTTTTCAGAAACCAGTCACTCCCTCCATTTCTCCCCAGGTACACTCTCCTGAGCCTATGCAGGTCGACCAGATCAAGATGGTCAAAACCCGTCAGGACTTACGCCGTGCCGAGGGGAGCTGCTTCTACTGTGGCAGTAAGGAGCACCGGATCCGTACCTGCCCGGAGAGGTCGGGAAACGCCTGTGTCTAGGTTCGCTCAGAGAGGTCGACCTAGACAAGAATAAATCCTCTCCATCTCTGCTGCTGTCAGTCTCAATTATCTGCGGGGAAAATCGTTATTTCGAAATAGCCCAACTTGACTCTGGAGCGGCCGGGAATCTTATTTCACAGGCCCTGGTAGAAAAATACCGCATTCCCACCAAACCTCTGGCTATACCATTATCTGTCGCTGCTGTGGATGGGGGCCTCTTACCACGTCCCATCCAACTCATCACCGAATCCATAACTCTGCAGGTGGGAATGCTGCATTCTGAGAGCATCTCTTTTCATGTTCTGCCTGGACTCTCTCACGCCCTCTTACTAGGTCTACCTTGGCTCCAGAGACATGCACCCGTGCTTGACTGGCAGACCGGAGAAGTCCTTCGCTGGGTACAGGACTGTCATAAGACTTGTTTGGTTCCTGTTCATCCCGCCCGTCCTTCTCCTACCCCAACTAATCTACCTGGACTTCCGATTCCCTATTGGTCATTTGCTGATGTCTTTAATAAAAAGGAGGCAGAGACATTACCCCCTCATAGACCATACGACTGTCCTATCGACCTGTTACCCGGTACTACGCCTCCCCGTGGGCGTATTTACCCATTGTCCGCTGCTGAGACCCGGTCGATGTCCGACTATATTGAGGAGAATTTGGCCAGGGGATTCATCCGGAAATCTACCTCCCCGGCGGGAGCAGGCTTCTTTTTCGTAAAAAAGAAGGACGGCTCTCTCCGTCCCTGTATAGACTATAGAGGCCTTAACCAGATCACGGTGAAGAATAAGTACCCCCTTCCGCTCATTCCAGAATTATTTGATCATCTGAGGGGAGCTAGAATCTTCACCAAACTGGACCTCCGTGGGGCGTACAACCTGGTCCGTATCCGTCAAGGGGATGAATGGAAGACTGCATTCAACACCCGGGACGGCCACTATGAATATCTGGTAATGCCCTTTGGTCTCTGTAACGCTCCTGCCGTCTTTCAAGAGTTGGTCAATGACATCTTCCGGGACCTTCTCTACTCCTGCGTAGTGGTGTACCTGGACGACATCTTGGTCTTCTCTCCGGATCTCCAGACTCACCGGAGAGACGTTCGTCAGGTCCTGCTCAGGCTCAGGCAGAATCACCTCTTCGCTAAATATGAGAAGTGCCTCTTTGAGCAGACCTCGCTTCCGTTTTTGGGCTACATTATTTCTCAGACCGGTCTACGAATGGATCCAGAGAAACTGTCTGCCATCGAGAAATGGCCCCGACCGGAGGGGTTGAAGGCCATTCAGCGGTTCCTGGGCTTCGCCAACTACTACCGCCTCTTCATACCGCACTTCTCTTCCCGGACTGCCCCAATTTCCGCGCTCACCCGTAAGGGAACTAATCCCAGAGAGTGGCCGCCCGAAGCAGAGGAGGCCTTTCTTTCCTTAAAACAGGCCTTCTCTTCCGCCCCGGTGCTGCATCGCCCAGATGGCAACAAGCAGTTCTTCCTGGAGGTTGACGCCTCCTCCTCTGGAGCCGGAGCGGTACTTACCCAAAAATCATCTTCCGGGAGAATGGTAACTTGTGGCTTCTTCTCCAAACTCTTCTCCTCTTTTGAGCGCAACTATTCCATAGGAGATCGAGAGTTATTGGCCATCAAGCTGGCATTGGAGGAGTGGCGTTACCTGCTCGAAGGGGCTCTTCACCCGGTAATAATCTACACTGACCACAAGAACTTGGCTTACCTCCAGCATGCCCAGAGACTTAACCCACGCCAAGCTCGGTGGTCCTTGTTTTTTGCTCGCTTTGATTTTATTCTTCATTTTCGCCCGGCTGACAAAAACATCAAGGCGGACGCCTTGTCCCGATCCTTTCTGGTGTCTGATCTCGAGGAAGAACCGAAACACATCATCGATCCCGCCAGAGTAATGCAGGTGGCTCCCGTGAGTCTAAATCGTCTCCCTCCCGGTAAGACGTTCGTATCAGTACCTGATCGGGAGAAGATCCTACACTGGGGTCACTCATCTAAACTAGCTGGCCACGCCGGTCAGAAAAAGACCCTCCAGCTTATTACCCGGCACTACTGGTGGCCTACCCTGCACAAGGACGTAATAGACTTTGTTTCTGCCTGTGTGTCCTGCGCCCGTAACAAGGTTCCGAGACATCTGCCAGCCGGTCGCCTCCTTCCGCTCCCAGTACCTGCTGCCCCCTGGCAGCATATAGCAATGGACTTTATAACTGATCTCCCCGTCTCTGCCGGTTGTACGGTCATTTGGGTGGTCGCTGACCCCTTTTCCAAGATGGCTCATTTCGTTCCCCTGCCAGGCCTCCCGTCTGCACCCGAGCTGGCTAAAGACTTTATCCGCCACATCTTCCGTCTTCATGGCCTGCCCCTCCACATCGTGTCGGATCGTGGGGTACAGTTCACCTCACGCTTCTGGAGAGCCACTTGTAAACTGCTAGACGTCACCCTGGACTTCTCCTCCGCTTACCACCCACAGTCTAATGGTCAAGTGGAGCGGATCAATCAGAACCTGACCAGTTACCTCCGGCACTTCGTTAATGCCCACCATTCAGACTGGGTGGATCTCCTGCCATGGGCCGAATTTTCTTACAACAATCACGAGAGCGAATCTTCCTCCAAATCCCCGTTTTTTGTTGTCTTCGGTCAGCATCCTCGGATCCCGTTTCCCGTCTCCACCTCGGTGGACAATCCGGCTGCGGAATCTCTTGTTAACAAATTTTCCTCCATATGGGAGAGTACCCGATCCGCACTCCTTCTGTCATCCGAGCGTATGAAAAGACATGCTGACAAAAAACGTCTGGATCCTCCTCAATTCCATCCAGGGGATAAGGTCTGGCTCTCGTCCAAGTATGTCCGGCTCAAGATTCCTTCCTATAAGCTAGGGCCTCGGTTCATCGGTCCTCTGGAGATCATCAGTCTGATCAACCCGGTGGCCTATAAATTGAAACTCCCGGCCAACTTGCGGATCCCTAACTCCTTCCATGTATCTCTCCTCAAACCTGTGGTACTTAACTCTTTTTCCAAGTCTACAGGTACGCCTCCTGCTCCGGTTTCCGCTGAAAACGAATTTGAGGTAGAGAACATTCTGGCCACCAAAAGGGTAAGAGGGAAGACCTTTTTTCTAGTAGATTGGAAGGGGTTTGGCCCTGAAGAGAGAACGTGGGAGCCCCGGGAGAACATCCATGCCCCTCTCATCCTAGCTAAATTTCTCTCTGGCCTAAAGAAGGGGGGGCCTAAAGGGGGGGGTACTGTAGTGCCGGCGTCCCTGCCCTCTGCTAGGCAGGGATGCTGTTCCCCTCACCCCTCTGCTCCGAGCCCGGCGTCCTCCTCCCGCTCTGCTGGCTGCGCGCTCTCCTTCCCGGCTACTGTGCTTAGGGCGCGCGCGCACGCGCTCCCCCCTTCTTAAAGGGGCCGCGCGCGGCGTCCTAAGGAGTCCCCGGCCAATGGCCGGAGGACTTCACCATATATAAGGCACCTCCTCCAAAATGGAGGTGCCCGAGCAATGTTGTTGCACTGTTCACTACTCTGCTTCAGCCCTCAGGTCCCGTTGCCAGTTACCTGCCAGAAACCTGCCAGTTTGCTGTCTGTTTCCTGCCTGACATTTCTCCTACCTGCTTGCTAGTCTGAGGTCCGACGGTCTGCCTTCCTACTCCTATCAGTCTGTCTATGGACCAGCTTGCCCGCTCACCTGGGAGCGCACATCTACTACCTGCCTGCTAGCCTTCCTGGAGGCTCCGCCATCACGTGCTGTGACCACCTGCCATTCCAGAGACTCCTGCCCGCTCACCTGGGAGCGCACATCTGCTACCTGCCTGCTAGCCTACCTGGAGGCTCCATCGTCACGTGCTGTGACCACCTGCCATTCCAGAGACTCCTGCCCGCTCAACTGGGAGCGCTCATCTGCTACCTGCCTGCTAGCCTACCTGGAGGCTCCGCCGTCACGTGCTGTGACCACCTGCCATTCCAGAGACTCCTGCCCGCTCACCTGGGAGCGCTCATCTGCTGCCTGTCTGTTGGCCTATCTGGAGGCTCCGCCGTCACATGCTGTGACCACTTGCTTATCCAGAGACTCTCGCCTGCTCACCTGGGAGCACTCATCTGTCATCCGCCTGCTAGCCTACCTGGAGGCTCAGCCGTCACAGGTCGTACCTACCCTATACCCAGAGACTGCCCCGGTCACTTGCTGTGACCTCCTGCCCGTTCACCCAGAGACTGCCCCGGTCACTTGCTGTGACCTCCTGCCCGTTCACCCAGAGACTGCCCCGGTCACTTGCCGTGACCTCCTGCCCGTTTACCCAGAGACTGTCCCGGTCACCTGCTGTGACTACCTGCCCGTCTTCCCGGTCACCTGCTGTGACTACCTGCCCGTCTTCCCTGGTCACCACCCGCTTCCTTACAAGGACCGCCCCCTTGTATAGTAGCTCAGAGGTTCCGCCTCCCGGACCCGTTACACACGTCTCTTCTGAGGGGCATTAAAAGCGTCTTGTTAAGCTACTGGGACCTCCACGTCTCTTCTGAGGGGCATTAAAAGCATCTTGTTAATCTACTGGGACGGCCACGTCTCTTCTGAGGGGCATTAAAAGCGTCTCGTTAAGCTACTGGGACCTCCACCAATTTTCCGAGGGGAATTAAAATCGTCTTGTTAAGCTACTGGGACCTCCACGTCTCTTCTGAGGGGCATTAAAAGCATCTTGTTATGCTACTGCAACCTCCACCACTTTTCCGAGGGGCATTAAAAGCGTCTTGTTAAGCTACTGTGACCTCCACCACTTTTCCGAGGGGCAATAAAACCATCTTATTAAGCTACTGTGACTTCCACATCTCTTCAAAGGGGCATTAAAAGCATCTTCTTAAGCCATTCTGAACTTCACAGCTCTTCCAAGGGGCATTGAAATGTTGTTTTTAATTACCTCAAACCTCCACGACTCTTCCAACGGGCATTGCATTTCCTCCTAATTTTAGTCAGCTTTTGCTTTTCAATGAAAAGGCGAAAACTAAGGGAGACCCACTCCCCAATAATGGGTAGAAGGTTTTTAGTACGCTGTAATCCACATCTGTTTCAAGGGGCATTGCAGTGCCTCATAATTTTTGGAAAGCCTTCCATTCACTGCTTAGGCCAACAGTGTACAGGAGACCCAGTTGCTATAAATGGAAAAAACGGTTTAGTTAAGGCCCTCTGACCTCCATGTCATTTCCAAGGGGCATTGGAGTGCCTCAAAATTTTTGGTAGGCATTGCACTCACTGTATGCCCTATAACTGTGTAGCCGAACCGCTCATTTTGTTACAGAAACATATCCTACAAGACATATGTGGTTGACTGGCCTGATATTGATGTGAATGGTCCCTGTTCCTCCTGCTATCTCTCCTTTGCCACTACCTCATCCATCATTTCTCAACTGAAGTTTTGTTTTAACGGGAGTCATAGAACTGGGATAGTAGCAGTTAAACATCCAGCAATCCTCGGAAGAGGTAGGATATGTGCCAAAACGCTGACCACCTCAGGTCTAGCCGCTTCTACATACATGCGCTTGCATTCCTAGAAAACAAAGCAGATGTTAACTTGTATCATCATCATCATGCTCCTCAACTTGACACTCTCAACTCCCCTGATGGAGAAGCCAAGGCCCATCGGAGGAGTCTGGTTCTCTGGTGGGCTTGTCCAATACTGCCCTAAAGCAGGCCGGGCTAAGAAAAGTGTGAGTGGGGATGTCCCAAGGAGAAATAGGGGCGGCTGGGGACCGTTTATGGACAACCGGCTGCCCCCAGGCAGCTAGGGACAGTATATGGACACCCGGCCACGGGGCGGCTGGGGACCGAGTATGGACACCCGGCCGCCCCCTGGCGGCTGGGGACCGAGTGTGGACACCCAGCCACTGGGCGGCTGGGGACTTAGTATGGATTCCCAGCCACCAACGCAGCCATGACATGGTGGCCAGATTCCGCCTCCACATGCCTAAAAGGCCCAATGTCAAGGGCAAGCAAGCAAGCAGTATGGTATTGCAGCCTGGGCCCACCGGAGGAGTCTGGTTCTCTGGTGGGCTCGTCCAATGCTGCCCTAAAGCAGGCCGGGCTAAGAAAAGTGTGTTGGGGGATGTTCCAAGGAGAAATAGGGGCTGCTGGGGACCGTTTATGGACACCCGGCTGCCCCCAGGCGGCTGGGGACCGTATGTGGACACCCGGCCGCGGGGCGGCTGGGGACCGAGTGTAGACACCAGGCAGCCGGGCGGCTGGGGACTGAGTATGGATTCCAGGCCGCCAATGCAGCCATGACGTGGTGGCCAGATTCCGCCTCCACATGCATAAAAGGCCCAATTTCAACTGCGAGCAAGCAGTATGGTATTGCTGCCTGGGGGTAGGTGGGTGGTTGGCTGCATATTTGCGCTTGCATTGCAAGGAATGGGGGAGGTACAATTGAACAGTGCCCTGGGACAAGAACTTGCACGGGGATAGTTGCAAGTCTGCATCTTCTGATGCAGCAAGGATGACTTCTGATGGGCACAGGGGTCTTCCCCATGCTGTTCCCATGTCTTTTCAGCACTTTATGCATGAGTCACACAGCACATGGCCAGATAAGGTTGTAAAATGTTAAAATGACATTTCCCGGAGAATGCATTTGTCACGGTTGAAAGCAATACAAAAGTGCATAAAAAATGCTTCTTGAGAACATAGCCCAAGGTGTGGAGGAGTATTTTTTTTTTGGGCTATTTATTTTACCTTATACACAAGTCTTTACCCTGGAAAGGAACTTCCTTAACATATTTCACAGGAAAGCAGTTTCAGTTTAGTTTTTGAACGTTTTATTTTGAGCCCTTAAAAGTGGCTTAATACCTCTGACCACGTTGTTGACAGCAGTGACCTGGGGGTCAGAAATGCTTCCTGGGGCAATCCCCATGCTGTCCCAATGTCATTTGAGCACTGTCACTATCGTTTTGGGCACTTGTTAGGCTTTTAAAAGACTGCCGGGGGTGCCGCCGCAAAAATGCTCAGGTCTCCCATAGACTAACATTGGGCTCGTTGCTCGAGTCAAGCACCCGAGTATCACGGCGAGCTCGGCCCGAGCTTCGAGCAGTGGAGCATTTTAGTACTCGCTCAACGCTACTCTTAATTACTTGAGTAGGGGAACACTGATCTAAAACAACACCTTTTTTGTAAAAGTTTCAACGGCCATCAACTGATTGCATTAGTCAGTTTTTCCAGCGCCATGAAAACAACTTATTTTGCAATAGAAAGATGTAACTAACTATACATTTCTGCCTGCAAAGGAAATACAGTATTATACTGCGAGCCCCTATGATATTGATATGCCCTAAAGAGGTATACAGATCGGGGCTTTTCTGATTATATAATATTTTTATTCAATATTTTAAGCAATTTTAGCCACATCTCTACTCAACAGTCACACATTTTCAAGAGCTGATTCAACTAAATAGGGGACCTTCCTCTGTTCACACAAATTTTCTTTTCATTTTCAGTCATTTTTAAGGAAACAATATTTTGTTTGTAAAGTAGAAAATTGTATAGAATAATAAAAATGAAAAATAAAATAATTTTTTTTTCCAATTCTATACCATTTCCTTCCTTATAAAAATACATTTTTTATAGCCATTGCTAAGACTAAAATCTTTAAGCATGTATTTTTTCTGAAAATAAATCAAACATCTGTTGTTTGTTTTTTTCATTGCTTCAATATAGTAATAAGTCTGGAACAGCTAAAAATGCAATGTATTCCTATTTAGAATATGTGCATTCCTTAATGTGAAATTATTCTTTGGAACAACGGATAATATTAACCTCTTTTAATAAATGCTCAAAAACAAAGCTTAATTGTAACAGCTTCCACAAAAATAGAAAATATAGTGGAGCCTTTATAATAGGAGAGCACAATCCTGAAATCTGTATAGTGATTAGCACATAGCTCGGAGAGTATTTAGAATATTATAAAGCTGATTTTAAAATATTCCCTGTCCACAAACTCTCTTATAATGAGGAATTTTAAATTAAGCACTCATTTATATTTCTTGATGCATCAGTCTCCAACTTTCAGAGGCCATTTAATTTCCCCAATGTGTGATTAAAGTAGCTTAAACTCTTCATAAGGGACACATGTTTCTTATCGAATTGAGCTCTAGATAATTTACAAAACACTAAACATGTTTGCAAATGCTTTGTCTGCTACTTTCTTTCCGTTATTGTTCTTTTTTTATTGTGCTTAGGTTTACTACATGTATCCAACTAAGTCCCCGACTGTGGTTAAAGACAGTGAATCTTTCTTAATTTCTTCTTTTTTAAACAGACCAACTCTAATGACCATTACAGGAGATGTCCACCTTTCCTGTAATTCTAGTAAGTCAATTATATGGATGCTATAGGTATTTAGATGCAATCACTTACTGTGATTTAATTTTTCTTTGCAATTACATAGCAAATTAGTGCTCACTGAGATATTAAGATATGAAATTCAGGTTAACAACTATGGATAAACTGTCCCAAAGCCAGACTTTCCAATTGACCGTGTATATGCTGTCATCTGCAAAAGAATTAGGACCAGAGAGGTTTTGTCATTTTGTAGCTAAATTATGCACTTTATTAAAGTTCCACTTGTAAAATTTCTTAGCAAAACTTTTTAGATTATTTGCTTTCATGGGCTTGTCTGGCATCATTTTTCGTAGGCAGACAGAAGTCAAACAATATTCAGAATTTATCTTTTTTGTGAATGTCTACACATTAGAAATTATAGGATCGTTTCTTGCAATCGCTATCCACAGTACAGGTCAAACCTCTCTGGCTGTGAACAGGAGGTGCACACATTTCCTGAGCTTTCGGTATCCCCAGAGCAGTGTTTGATTCACCGACCTGGTGTGACATCATTTGTGCAGCATGAAGTGCACAAGTGACAATGTGCAAGTTATGCGCTAAGTCTGAGGTCCCAGAAAGTAAGAAAATTTACGCAGCTTCTCATGCTCCTCTCTATGGAAAGATATGGCACTGATATAGACCATTGATTGGGGTTGTGTGAAGTGGATGGCTCATCTCTACTACACATTAAATTAAAATTTAAATGTATTTCATGGAATTTAGTAAAGTGGAATACAATAGCATAACTTAGCAGATATATGAATAAAGATAAAGCTCCACTGTCCTTGGCTAATATAGGAAACCAAGATAGTTTTTCTTAACATTTTTCTAACAATTTCAGAAATGTTCCCAAGTGTTTATTTAGTGCTTTTCAGTATATCAATTTAGGCAAATAATTAGGTCTATCTTGCAGGACGAAATACAATGCATTCTTCACATTAGGTTTAAATAAACAACAAACCTTGGCGTCACGGGTAATAAAGCCCAGCAGCATACTGGAAAGAAAAGGGAATATGTTGCAATTCAGCAACAATTAAAAATGATAAAATGTCATTTTATTCTTATGTTCATTAAAAATGAAATAAAACATTGAACCAGAGTCACAGGACTGCCTTATGTGTTTTGAAAACTCAAGAGTTCTAAATCATAGCCCAGATGAAAACCACTCTATGATGAAGAATTCTTGAAATTCGATTTGCATAAGGTGACGGTGTGACTTGAGTTCCATGTTTTTACGTGAATTTTAATGAAGATGAGAAAAAAGTGATGTTTTATTATTTTTCATTGATTATCGATTGCAAAACTTTTCCTTTTTCTCTATAATGTTTACTCGCTATCCATTGTACATCTTGCCACATGTATGTATTCCTTGAACAGCCGGTCGAGGTTGCTTACTGCTGCACGAGATGTGTGCACGTTGAGCGTTTGGAAGCCCAGATACTGGATCTAAATGAGCAGCTGGCAACACTGAGATCCATTGACAACATGGAAAGGAGTCTGCTGCTCACTGAGCAGCAGCTCACTAGGGTAGATGTGGGGGAGGGTGGTAGTCGGGAGCTGCAGGACAGTGAGGTCGCTAGTTGGGTGACAGTTCGAAGGGGTGGTAGAGGGAAGAGTGTCAGGGAGGCTAGTCCTGATCTGGCACACCCCAATAAGTTTGCAAAGTTGACAGATGAGGTGAGTGACGGTACAGGGGTAGCACTACTGCAGCAAGGCATGTCCCCTAAAAGCCGGAGGAGTGTCAGCTCCAGTAAAGAGGGAAATAGGAGAGTAGGGCAGGCCAGGCAGGTGCTGGTAGTGGGGGACTCAATTATTAGGGGAACAGATAGGGCAATCTGTCACAAAGACAGGGATCGTCGAACAGTGTGCTGCCTACCTGGCGCTCGAGTCCGGCACATCGCTGATCGGGTTGACAGATTACTGGGAGGGGCTGGTGAGGACCCAGCGGTCATGGTGCACATTGGCACAAATGACAAAGTTAGAGGTAGGTGGAAGGTCCTTAAAGATGATTTCAGGGAATTAGGCTGCAAGCTGAAAGCAAGGACCTCCAAGGTGGTATTCTCTGAAATACTACCGGTACCACATGCCACACCAGAGAGGCAACGGGAGATTAGGGAGATAAATAAGTGGCTCAAGAACTGGTGTAGGAAGGAGGGATTTGGGTTCCTGGAGAACTGGGCCGACTTCTCAGTTGGCTACAGACTCTACGCTAGGGACCGGCTGCACCTTAATGGGGAGGGTGCAGCTGTGCTGGGGGAGAAAATGGCTAGAAGGTTGGAGGAGTGTTTAAACTAGGGATTGGGGGGAGGGTATTCATTTTATAGGTGGGGCAGATAGTGCAGATAGTGACCTGGGCACAAATAAAGAAATTGGGGGTGGGGCTAGAACAGTCAATAAAGTAAGAAGGAATAGAGGTACAGAGAGATACATAAAATGCATGTACTCTAATACCAGAAGCCTTACCAGCAAAATGGAGGAATTAGAATTAATTTTGTTGGAAAATAATTATGAAATGGTAGGGATATCTGAGACGTGGCTGGACGGGAGCCATGACTGGGCAGTTAATTTACAGGGCTAATGACCGTACAAACAAGCGAGGGGGGGTGTGTTTATATGTAAAATCATCCTTAAAACATGTCTTGCGGGAGGATATATGTGAATCTAATGAAAATGTAGAGTCCCTGTGGGTGGAGATAAGGGGAGGGGGAAAAAATAATAAATTACTGATAGGGGTTTGTTATAAGTCTCCAAAAATAATTGAAGTAGCGGAGAATATCCTCTTAAAGCAAATAGATGAAGCAGCGACTCAAGGAGAAGTCATTATTATGGGAGACTTCAACTACCCTGAAATATATTGGGGGACAGAAACATGTAGTTCAAGCAAAGGAAATAGGTTTTTGACTACTATGAGATACAATTACCTTTCACAACTGGTTCAGGACCCAACAAGAAGGGGGGCACTGCTAGACCTAATATTAACCAATAGGCCAGACCGCATATCAAATATACAAGTTGGGGGTCACTTGGGTAATAGTGATCACAAAATAATACGTTTTCATGTAACCTTTAATAAGATGTGTAGTAGAGGGGTTACAAGGACACTAAACTTCAGGAAGGCAAATTTCCAACGGTTAAGAGATGATCTTCGTGCAATAAACTGGGATGATATCCTGAGACATAAAGCTACACAAAGCAAATGGGAGACATTTATTAACATCCTGAATAGAACCTGTGCACAATATATACCCCTTGGGAATAAACATGCTAGAAATAGGAGGAAACCACTATGGCTAAATAGAGCTGTCAGGGGTGCAATAAGTGACAAAAAGAAAGCATTTAGAGAAATAAAGCAAGTAGGTAGTGATGAGGCATTAATTTATTTAATTTTCTATATTTATTTATGTAAAAAACAAATCAAGGCAGCAAAGATTGAGGCAGAGAGAATCATTGCCAGAGAAAGTAAAAATAACCCCAAAATATTCTTTAACTACATAAATAGTAAAAAACTAAAAAATGATAATGTTGGCCCCCTTAAAAATAGTCTGGGTGAAATGGTGGATGAGGATGAGGAAAAAGCCAAAATGCTGAATGATTTTTTTTCAACCGTATTTACACAAGAAAATCGCATGACAGAAAACATGATTAGTGATAACAAAAATTCTCCAGTAAATGTCACTTGCTTAACCCAGCAGGAAGTATGACGGCGTCTAAAAATCACTAAAGTTGAAAAATTCCCGGGCCCGGATGGGATACACCCGCGAGTACTGCAGGAATTAAGTAATGTCATAGACAGACCATTATTTTTAATCTTTAAAGATTCCATAATAACAGGGTCTGTACCACAGGACTGGCGTATAGCAAATGAGGTGCCAATATTCAAAAAGGAGACAAAAACTGAACTTGGAAATTATAGGCCGGTAAGCTTAACCTCTACTGTGGGTAAAATCCTGGAGGGTTTCCTAAGAGATGCTATGATAGAGTATCTGAAGAAGAATAACCTCATGACCCAATATCAACATGGGTTTACGAGGGACCGTTCCTGTCAAACTAATCTGATCAGTTTTTATGAGGAGGCAAGTTCTGGACTGGACCAAGGAAATGCAGTGGATGTTGTGTATATGGACTTTTCAAAAGCTTTTGATACGGTTCCACACAAAAGGTTGATACATAAAATGAGAATAATGGGGATAGGGGAAAATATATGTATGTTGGTTAAGAATTGGCTCAGTGATAGGAAACAAAGGGTGGTTATTAATGGAAAACACTCAGATTGGGTCTCAGTTAACAGTGGGGTACCACAGGGGTCAGTATTTGGCCCCCTTCTTTTTAACATATTTATTAATGACCTTGTAGGGGGCATACAGAGTAATATTTCAATATTTGCAGATGACACTAAACTCTGCAGGGTAATCAATACAGAGGAGGACAATTTTATATTACAGGAGGATCTATGTAAACTAGAAGCTTGGGCTGATAAATGGCAAATGAGCTTTAATGGGGATAAATGTAAGGTAATGCACTTGGGCAGAGAAAATAAAATGTATAATTATATGCTTAATTGTAAAACACTGGGAAAAACTGTAAGCGAAAAAGACCTGGGTGTATTGGTGGACGACAAGCTCACGTTTAGTGGCCAGTGTCAGGCTGCTGCTGCAAAGGCAAATAAAATAATGGGATGCATTAAACGAGGCATAGATGCTCATGAGGAGAACATAATTTTACCTCTATACAAGTCATTAGTGCGACCACACTTAGAATACTGTGTACAGTTCTTGTCTCCGGTGTATAAGAAAGACATAGCTGAACTAGAGCGGGTGCAGAGAAGAGCGACCAAGGTTATTAGAGGACTGGGGGGTCTGCAATACCAAGACAGGTTATTACACTTGGGGTTATTTACTGTGGAAAAAAGAAGGCTTAGGGGTGATCTTATTACTATGTACAAGTATATGAGGGGACAGTACAAAGACCTTTCTACTGATCTTTTTACTCTGAGGCCTGAGACGGGGACAAGGGGGCATCTTCTACGTCTGGAGGAAAGAAGGTTTAATCATAATCACAGATGGGGATTCTTTACTGTAAGAGCAGTGAGACTATGGAACTCTCTGCCGCATGATGTTGTAATGAGTGATTCACTGTTAAAATTTAAGAAGGGCATGGATGCCTTTCTTGAAAAGTATAATATTACAGGTTATAAATACTAGATTCCTTGATAGGGCGTTGATCCAGGGAACTAGTCTGATTGTCGTATGGAGTCGGGAAGGAATTTTTTTCCCCAATGTGGAGCTTAGTGTTTGCCACATGGGTTTTTTTTGCCTTGCTCTGGATCAACAAGTTAGGCTATGGGTTGAACTAGATGGACTTAGTCTTCCTTCAACCTTAAAAACGATGTTACTATGTTACTTGTACCATATGAATGTATTTATCCATTTTATTGGTGAGCTGAAATATTTTTTATTACTCAAATGTACCATATTGAAAGACAAGTTTTAATTTTTTTATAGTGTCTTCATTGTATACCACTCGAAATAGATGTGTGTTCTTCCAAATGAAGTGCATAACAAACTGAAAAAACAAAGTTTCTATTTTGCTTCATGTATTAAATTTACTTTGCAGCTAATTTTTGTTGAAAACCCTAATTCCTGACACGGTCTTAAAATTCATTGTCCCTTTCTCTATGTTGGGAATAAAACATTTTTAAAACTCTCTAAAGAATCAGAAAGTGTATTTCATTGTTTTACAAGATTGATGTTAACTTAGGTAGATTTCTTATTAATGAGAACCCCTCAAGCTGCATAATTATTTTCAAGATATTGTTAAAGTAATAATGCAGCCCACCAAAGTCTTATTTCATTTGTGACTAATGATTCTAATTTATACAAATATTTCTCTACATTATTCCCATCAATATTAGATTGGAAAAGCTGTAATCACAAAGAATTCTCCTAAGCAAAAGACATAAAGTGACACGCGAGGCTCAGAAGACAAAGGTGTTACATAAAATCTTTTATCACAACTGTAGAAAAAAGACATGGACGGCACATCAAAAATTCATACGTTGATCTAATGCCGCCAGGCAAAAATTTACAAAACTGATCATGGGGTTCTTAGTTTAACATTCTGATCAGACTGTATGAAGCCCACCACCACCCACTCAGTGGGTCCTTAGCCGCCTAAAAGGTGCAGGGCCATGCGCAAACCACCATCACAGAGGCAATGCACCAGCAGGGTGGGTGACCTGGTACCTCACAGCACAGCATCCATGCTGTAAGGCTGCATGCCCATGACTCCAGACCACATCGCCCCACACTCAAAAAACACCACAACAACAATGGGTACCACACAGCACTATCAACCGGTGAATAGATGTAAAAAACTCACTTCTTCAAGCTCTGACTGTGAACTGAGTGCAAAAATAAATGGAACCCCTCTTGCAGGCTCCTGATAATTTAAAAACACTTAGGTGAAATGGAAGGAGTGCTGGTCCAAATAAAACAAAAGAAGAGGGGACAGTAATGCAAATACTTGAACTGTTGAAAAAAAACATGAACCACACATCCAAAAATCAAATGTTGATCTAAAGCCACTAGGCAAAAATGTACAAAACTGAACATGAGGTTCTTAGCTTACCATTCTGATCAGATTGTATGAAGCATACTACCATGTCATGGTGAACCCCTCAGTGGGTCCCTAATCTAAGAGGGGAGGCACTTTGTGCAAACCACCATCACAGCATCAATGCACCAGCAGGGAGGGCAACCTGCACATCCTCATGACTCCAGATCAAACCGCTCGACAGGTACAACACCACAGCAACAGTGACTGCCATACAGCACCAACACCAGGTGAATAGATGTTTTTTTTCTACAGTTCAGCAGTTCAAATGCTTTAAAAAATAGGAATGTTAATAGTTAATTTTTATCCGCTAACAAAATACAAAGTAAATGATCAAAAGAGAAAGCTAAGTCAAATCAATATGTGGTGTGACCATCTTTTGTATTCAAAACAGCATCAAGTCTTTTTGGGACACTTGTACACAGTTTTTTAAGGAACTCAGAAGGGAGATTGTTCCAAACATCTTTGAGAACAAACCACAATGGATGCAGACTTGCACAAATTCTTCTGTATCTTCGTGTAATTGTCAAGGAATAGAGAAGCTGTTGATTTTGTGGTTATATAACGCATCGTGCTGTTTAATATGTTGTTTCATCTATTTTGTGGCCTGCAGACAGGGTTAACTTTGAAGACAGGAATTATGTGGTAAAAGGAATCAGTTCTTGTTAGGCAGATAAGGTAGAGTACTGAAAGGAGAAGGACTTATGGTCCTATTGTTAGCAGACCTGCATAGAAAAGGGTGTTTGTGTGCAAAGAAAAGAGACCACCATACTCAGATCGCATGTTATGAAAGAAACAAGGATTAAGTGGCACAAGGATTCCTTATCTCAGACACGTGGAGCCTACAGCAAACATTATCTATACTAGATAAGTGAAATTATAGCCAAACCTGAGGGTAATAGAGTAGAAGATGGCTAGGCTGTGACGTGTTCTCCTACAGGAAATTGAAGGTGCAGTTGCAAGTAAAGGAGCTTGTGGCCCTCATTGAATGTATTTTGAGAATAGTAGTGAGGCATTGTAGTAATGTACGTTAGCCAGTGAGGTTCTCACAAATCAATTTGAAGTTGAGGCTAGCTGTGAGGAACTGCAGCGACAGAAGAAATCGACAGCCACCAGTAACCATAATGTTCCTGCCTCTGGATTGTGTAGAAGATGTATTCTTTAAATGTTGTGCCTGCTATAAGATGTATATACTTATTGTCAGTTTGATAAGTAAAGAAAAGTTTATTTTTGGACACTGGTCTCCCTCATTCATCTCTACCTCATTGGGTCCTGGCCTGCCATGTCATTTGGCAGAATGTAGTCTGAGGTGGCGTATCGCTATGGTAACAGCACACACCCATCCAGGAACCCTATTATCCTGTAGTGTGGTGAGGCGTGGATGCGACCCTTGGCCATGGCTACCCGTTCCATTATACAATTTCCTTACTGGCTTTATGTTGTTAAGATCAGAGCTCTGTAGGGGCCATATAAACACTTCCAGGAGTAATTGTTCTTCTTTAAACTGAAGATAGTTCTTAAACAGTAACTGAACTTTCATTTTAAAAAAAATTAATTTCTCAACTTGGAAAAGTTTCCTTTTGAAAATCAATTTAAAAAAGAATTGAGAAAACGAACCCCTTTTTGGTAATAAACTATAGCACCTGTAGGTGTTCAAAATATAGGCCCTGTGCTAAGCCATGTACTGTGAGAAAATATGCTGGAAAGGGATTTTACCTCAATTGCAATAAATACCTGGAAGGATGAAAGTACCTATAGAGAAGTAGGTCATACAGCATGAGACAGTAGGGTGAGATAAGAAGTATCAGGAAAATAATGGTTTAAAGCGATAAAATTACAGAGCATGTATGGTAATAATGTAGAAAAATCTGATATCTAAAGTATATAATAATTGAATCAGTTTCACCTGTGTCTGTGTCTCGACGCCATCTCCTCCGTCAGTATTGAGTGGGGCTTTCATTTAAGTCCTTGCAGAGCTGAGTGAAGATGCAGTTAACTGGTAATGAAGAAATAAGTTGTGTGAGTCCACAGATTGAAAAAGATGCTAAAGCATTCTTGAGTGTGCTGTGCACCTCAGTCCCATGCGTATGGAGTGATATATTACCAAAGCACCCTGGCCGGTAGCCTTCCTACATGAGTTCCTGGAATTGGCATGTAATTTCACTAGTTTAACAGTACCATGGCCTTAGAGAGCTAATAAACCAAAGAATTTTGTAAAAATACTGAGAGGAAAATGGGAAAAATATGAACCAGGTCCAAAGCAAAAATGTACAAAGCGAGAAATGAAGAAGAGTTTGATTACTTTATGCAATAGGCCTCCCTAAAAAGATGTGTTTTTAGGGCATAATTAAAACTATGGATGCTGGGAACATTCCAGAGACCTGGTGCATTTTCACAAAACTCTTGGATGTGAGAGTAGTAGATTCTGAATATGTTTTTTGTTGTTACAGTTAGATCATTAGTAGAATGGGGGCAAGGATAAGGTTGAGGATAGAGATGAGAGGGAAAATGTGGGATGGTGCAGCACTGTTGAGAGCTTTGTGGGTGAGTGAGAACTTTAAATTGTAGAAGTAGATAGGCTGCCAGTGTAATGACTGGCACATTGTAGAGGGATTGATGTAGTGGTTGGACAGAAATATGAGCCTAGCTGCTGCTTTTTATAAGTAATAATTGCCATAAGTATCGAGGAGAATCATTATAGCAATTGAAATAGCAATACATTTAAACTTGAGGTTGGACCGTAGGTCTGAAAAGAACAGCATTTTTGTATTTAGATATATGAAATGTGTTTTGTACTACATTCCTAGTAGTTGTATATCAACAAATGAATACCAATGAAGATCATGCTAAATAGTAAATTAAAGTATTGATTTGTATCCACAAATGCAGAAACATTTAAAATTCTTGATGTCTATGTAAGAGGGTGACCGGGATGGTCATGCGCCTCTTTCCCTTTTGTGAATGTATTGTTCTACTCTGTGTTTATATATGAATATGTAAATGTCTATTGTCTAATGTTAGTTACAGGGACAGTATAATTAGGAGTGGATGGTATATTAGATTAGGAATTGGGTACAGTGCAGTGGTGGGCACAATAGTATAGGATAGAAATAGTTAATATATTTAGTAATATCTCCAGTATAGAAGGAGCCGGGGCAGTAATGGAGTAGTTTGCCCAGCAACCGACGGAGATGGTTGATGATTGGTCCAGTTAAAAAAGGGGGAGGAGTTTGGGCCAGAGGAGAGCAACGGTGATTCCTGTCAGGAATCAGTTGAGTCAGAGCAGTTGTTGCTCTTGGTAACGTTAAAGTATGTCCTGGAGGAATACTGAGGAGAAGCTCGGGGCCCTTGGGGCTGAAGGTCAATAAGGATACCGACCTTCGATAGAAAGACTCAGGCAGCTTGGGGAACGTTGAAGTGGTAAACTCTGAGGAAAATTCCCTAAACGTCCGAGGCCTGTAAAAGGACTGATAGAGCCAGCCTTCACTACTCCCAAGGAGGGGAGAGCGGATGGGGACATACCTGAGGAGAGTAGGACCGTGTTCTGGAAAGCTACTAACTCTGAAGATAGGACCAAAAAGGAAAGGAGAGAGGATGACAAAGTTTAGTGAAGTTATGTTATATAAAGGAGAGATTGTGTGTGACAATGATTGCTTGCCTCCAACGGCTGGATTCCTAAAGAAGATGGAGGAGCAACCGAAAACTGTAAGTGTTTTACACAACATGCAAAGCACAATGCAACACGGACATTATCTTGTATTTTTGGGTGGTCAGGGTGAGAATATAATCAACCACAGCAATCTCTCGACACTGCTACTACCCTTCACCCCTTACATCTAAATGCTCAGTTCTGGGGTGTAACATCTGTGTCGCCTCCTGTCTTTTTTCCTCCCACTTCAGCAACTAGGTAGCACCTCATAGAACCATAGAATAATAGAATATTTGAGTTGGAGGGGACCTCCAGGGTCATCTGGTCCAACCCCCTGCTCAATGCAGGATTCACTAAACCATCTCAGACAGATGTCAGTCCAGCCTCTGTAGACTTCCATTGAAGGAGAACTCATCACCTCTTGTAGCAGCCTGTTCCACTCATTAAGCACCCTCACTGTCAAAAAAAGTTTTTTTCTAATCTGTATCTTCCTCTATTCAGTTTCATCCCATTGCTTCTAGTCTTTCTTTGTGCAAATGAGAATAAAGCTGATCCCTCTACAGTATGATATCTCTTCAGATATTTGTAGACAGCTAATCAGTCTCCTCTCAGTCTTTTCTTTTTCAAGCTAAACATTCCCAAATCCTCTAACCATTCCTCATAGGACATTGTTTGCAGACTGGTCACCAATTTGTTCACTCTTCTCTGAACTTGCTCCAGTTTCTTAATGTCTTTTTTAAGATGTGTTGCCCAGAACTGGACACAGTATTTCAGATGAGATCTGACCAAAGAGGAGTTGAGGGAGATAATTAATTAATTTGATCTAGACTCTATGCTTCTGTTAATGTAACCCAGAATTGTGTTTGTCTTTTTTGCTGCTGTATTACACTGTTGACTTATGTTTAGTCTGTGATCTATTAGTATACCCAAGTTTTTTTCCCCATGTGCTGTTGCTGTGCCTTATTCCTCCCATTCTGTATATGCTTTTTCATTTTTTTTGCCCAGATGTAGGACTTTGCATTTCTCTTTGTTACACTACCAGCAAAAGACACACTAAGAAGAATTAAAATTCCCTTTTTTGTGCAATTTAAATACTAAGCAGTCACCCCCTCCATGAAATGGTAGGCTGTGAGTGATTGTCTCATCAGTATTTTGCACCTGTGTAGCCGCCATCTTTATGTGGGTCTGCTGCATCCTGGTAGTGCATTTGTCTTTGAAGATCTGGGCAGGTAAACATTGCTGCCCTTTTTTGCTGCTTTTTCTCGAATTTCTCTTTGTTAAAAAACATTCTGTTAGTTGCTGACCACAATTCCATGTTGTTTAGATCTTTTTGAATCTTCTCTCTCTCCTCTAGTATTAGCTATCCTACCTAGCTTTGTGTCAACAGCAAATCTAATCAGTTTACCCTCAATTCCTTCATCTAAATCATAAAGATGTTTAACAACACAGGGCCCAGAACAGAGCCTTGTGGTACCCCACTAGAGACATTCTTCCAACTGGTTGTGCAACCATTTTTAACCACTCTTTGGGTCTGATCACTAAGCCAGTTATGAATCCACCTAACAGTTGCCTTGTGCATTCCATAGTTGGTAATTTTTCCCTCAACTTTGTTGTGAGTTATGCGTGACAGCATCAGTCGTGTTTTATTCCTGGAACTTGTGGTAGATCAGGGAACTATGGAGTTAATTGTCTGGTTTTTGTTTACTCTTTTCTGAGAGCTGTGGGTGGGGGTGTCTGCTACTTAAACCCCTGAGTCTCTGACTTCTGCTGCCTGACAATTAGTTTTGGTACCTGACTATTGTTCTTGTCCCTGCTCCTGTTGTTTACTTGATTCTGCCTGTTTTCTGACTTTAGCATGAAACAGAGTAGCTCGAGCCAAACCTGTTTGTTGTTGCCTTTTTGGAGCTGCCAGGTGACCACAAACAGTGCCTGAGTAAAATTGGGTAACTACCGTAACACTTTCAGGCTATGGCAACATGAGTGATGATTCTCTCTTCCAAGAGAATTGGATCGATTATGAAAATAACACTCTGCTCAAACTCTGATTCGAGTTTGATCAGAGTGTTAGTTTACTGTGATCCGATTCTCTTGGATGAGAGAATCGTCCTACAGGTGCGGAGAAGACTGAGAACTTAATTTCTCCATCTTCTCCACTGCCTGGGTCCTCATAAATCGGACTGCTCTCAGATGACAACCGAGCGCAGTTCGATGTTTTCCATGCAGCCATAGACTTGAATGGGTGCACGTGAGTCTGTAGAAAAATAACAATTATCTGCACTGGCCCATAGTATAACATTGGTCTGAGTTCTATGCGATAAAACATCAGATAGCACTTGTCCGGGTTGTACGCTCATGTGAGCGAACCCTTAAAGGGTTATCATAAAGCAAAACAGTTTTGCTGCTTTAAAGTGTTAAGACTTGAATAAACATTTTTCAATGAAATGTCTAGATTTCTGAATAACAAATATTTTATTTCTTTGGCACCTAATGTTTGGGTATGTAGAAATTTTCAAGACACAGCGTTGTGACCTTTGATAAATGTACCCCATACAGATTTTAAGAGCTTTGCATAATGTCTTTATCAAGCTTCCTTGGTAAAGCAAACACACTAAAATCATACAGCACATTTATATGCTTTTCTGGCTTACCCCTTCATGCTGTTCAAAGTCATTTTCATTTGATCCACTATATTTAGTTCTTATGATGGTTCTTTTAAGTGATGCAATTTAAACTTTCAGTATTCTGCTTTTCTACTGACAGCAAATTACTTTCATAATACTCTTTATGGAAACCGATGAAATTACAAAACTTAAATAAAAAACATGGAAACCAAGTTAGCAGTATTATAGATGCCATAGAGCCCTTCAATTAGTGGGCAGCTGTTTTGTTAACTCTGAATTGTATTCTGCCTGAAGAGAAATATAGACAAACCCCATGAGTTTTCTGAAATGCTATTTCTATTTATTGAGATGCTGTTTCAATATTTCCTCCTCAGATGTTAATGTTTTGCTGACAGAACTAGAGAACAACTCCACTCTCTTTGGATTTTTTTCTTCATATTATTGACTGTATGGTAATAAATGCATCCTTTGGGGGATGTCAGATAAAAGCTTGTAATGGACTTTCTTTTGTAGATATATGGGTCCTTGACTCTTCTCTAATGGATAACCTGCATAAAAGATACAAATTCAACCCAATAATCCTAGCAGATGTACTGAAAGTGATCTCTACAATGTCAGGAACAATAAATAAACTTATATTTCCATATGGTTTTCAGTCATATCAAAGTATTTTTAGTGCATTTGTCATTGTGTATTTTATTTGCAAATAATGCTTTTGAGCTATATTGTAATTAGTTTAATTTCACACTGTTTTGGTGGGGAAAAAAAAGAATAAAAAGTTACTGCAGATATCACTGTACTCCTCATCAAGGGTGAGTTATTTAGACCTTATGGACACATAAAGATTGTATGCACAGACCCTGTGGTACTCAGCGTCCCTACAAATGTCTATTATATCGTTACCTCAATAAAACATATTATTTTCCCTTCAAAGCAATGCTTCTAGCAGTGAATTCCTCCAAAGTAAGGCATGCAATAAACAATTATTATATAAAGACTTTTTAAACACTTCTTTATGCAGTTAAATACAAATCAAGGTAAACTATGGATCCATATATTTCTATGGGTTCTATAAAACAGATTTGTGATTCTGCTGTCTGAACTAGCCATAATACTCCATCTCAGCCCTTGTCCCACTTGTTTAAAATATATACTACAGTGCACATAGCAAACATAACTTTATAAGCTTCGAGATGGGGCATAGCTATAAGGGGAGCAGATGTTACCATAAAACTCAGGGCATGAATCGTACTCCCTATTGCATATGTACAGACAAGTAATTTTAATAGTATATAATAATCAAGAAACCCTGCTATAGATTTTTGCATTGAAGTTCAGGAACTCATAGTTATGCCACTGTTTTGAAATTTTCATTATATGTACAGTACAGACCAAAAGTTTGGACACACCTTCTCATTTAAAGATTTTTCTGTATTTTCATGACTATGAAAATTGTACATTCACACTGAAGTCATCAAAACTATGAATTAACACATGTGGAATTATATACTTAACAAAAAAGTGTGAAACAACTGAAAATATGTCTTATATTCTAGGTTCTTCAAAGTAGCCACCTTTTGCTTTGATGACTGCTTCGCAAACTCTTGGCATTCTCTTATATGAGCTTCAAGAGGTAGTCACGGGAAATGGTCTTCCAACAATCTTGAAGGCGTTCCCAGAGATGCTTAGCACTTGTTGGCCCTTTTGCCTTCACTCTGCGGTCCAGCTCACCCCAAACCGTATCGATTGGGTTCAGGTCTGGTGAGTGTGGAGGCCAGGTCAACTGGCGTTGCACCCCATCACTCTCCTTCTTGGTCAAATAGCCCATACACAGCCTGGAGGTGTGTTTGGGGTCATTGTCCTGTTGAAAAATAAATGATGGTCCAACTTAACGTAAACCAGATGGAAAAGCATGCCGCTGCAAGATACTGTGGTAGCAATGCTGGTTCAGTATGCCTTCAATTTTGAATTTATCCCCAACAGTGTCACCAGCAAAGCATCCCCACACCATCACACCTCCTCCTCCATGCTTCACGGTGGGAACCAGGCATGTAGAGTCCATCAGTTCACCTTTTCTGCGTCGCACAAAGACACGGTGGTTGGAACTAGAGATGAGTGGTGTTCGACTCGAACTGTTCGCCAATCTCAAATTCGAGCTGTTTTGGGCGGTGTTCGAGTCGTTCGACGAACTTGAACGATTTGCAAAAAATTCGGCTGTTCGAGGTTATGTTCGATAACTGTTCATGCACCAAAAGCGCATCTGGATTTTTTCACAGTAATACTGTTAATCAATGTTAATAGACAGTTTCAGTGTAGAGTGGGGGGTAGGGGATGGATCTCTGCAGAAATAATGCCGATCTCCATTTTTTTTTTCTTTCCCGCATTTACAGCGGGGCGGTGCAGTCTGTCAGCTTATCAGCAGTGCACACACGCAGCGAAGTGCTTTTTTTTCACACAAGCAAGGGCATGTGTCATTGGCTGTGTATGTCACATGTCCTTGCCCTATAAGACCCAGCCATTTTCCCCGTCTCCATCATTTTCTCACTGCTGCAGCTGAGTGTTAGATGGCACCGCTGCTGCTGTGGGCGCTATACAGTATAACGGTGTGAATTGCGAGCGAATTTCCAGTTACATAGAGAGATAGGTTTAAGGGATTAGGGACTAGTTCTAATTGCAGCCCTTTTGAGGGCTAGATTACAGCAGTTCATAGCACTTTTGCCAGGCAGGTCTGTGCCAGTGCTGTGCAAGTGTTTTTCACAGCATTTGGCGAAATGTAGCTCAGCCAATCCTTTTGGGCCTGTAGCAGTGTCTGTTAGTCATTGGAGTAGCCTATCTGTGTTGCAAGCTACACCACCTGTGTATCTAATACCAATTTTTTACTGCATCTAAGCCAGCCAATCCTTTTGGGCCTGTAGCAGTGTCTGGTAGTCAGTGGAGTAGCCCACCTATGAAGGAAGCTACACCACCTGTGTATCTAATAAATTTTTTTTACTGCAACTAACCCAGTAAATCCTTTTGGGCCTAGTAGCAGTGTCTCGTTGTCAGCGGAGTATCCCACCTGTGAAGGAAGCTACACCGCCTGTGTATCTAATTCTAATTTTTTACTGCATCTAACCCAGCCAATCATTTTGGGCTAGTAGCAGTGTCTCGTAGTCAGCGGAGTAGCCCATCTGAAGCAAACTACACCACCTGTGTATCTAATAACAATTTTTTACTGCATCTAACCCAGGAAATCCTTTTGGGCTAGTAGCAGTGTCTCATAGTCTGCTGAGTAGCCCATCTGAAGCAGGCTACACCGCCTTTGTATCTAATAATTTTTAACTGCATCTAGCCCAGGCAATACTTTGGGCCTAGCAGCAGTGTCTGCTAGTCAGCGGAGTAGCCCAGCTGTTAAGCAAGCAACACCGCCTGTAGATCTAATTATAAATTTTTAAATGCATCTAGCCCAGGCAATACTTTGGGCCTAGTAGCAGTATCTGCTAGTCAGCGGAGTAGTCCAGATGTTTTGCAAGCTACACCGCCTGTAAATCTAATTACAAATTTATAACTGAATCTAGCCCAGGCCATACTTTGGGCCTAGTAGCAGTGTCTGCTTGTCAGCGGAGTAGCCCAGCTGTTAAGCAAGCTACATCACCTGAGCCTTGGACACTTAATTTTTTCAAAGGAAACGCTTCGGGCCCCCGGAACACTCAGTCAAGAGCATCGGGGAGGCGCCCCAAGGCAAAGGGGCAGGGACTGGCGGTAGCACGCCTTGTGGCGGACCGCCAAGCTCGATCCTTATGAAAGCTTTTTAACTGCAGCAGCTTTAGTGGACACTACTGGAGCTGGAATTACCGCGGCTGCTGGCACCAGACTTGCCCTCCGATAGATCCTTGTAAAAGGATTTAAAGTGTACTCATTCAAATTACAGAGCAAATTTAAATTAGAGAGCTTAGACCTGCCTCCACCGCGGGGGGTCTCTACCCACCAGTGGACAGGCACCAGTATTGGGAGAGGGGGACTGGCCATCAGGGTCCACCGTGGCTCTGGCACAAACCCCGTGACACGGAGGTCGCACGGGGAGGAACGGCCTGGCCATGTCGGCTTCGCACTCCAGCGTAGTCCCTCTGCCCGCTCGCGCCCGTAACCTCAAAGGGATGCGCAAGCGGATTTTCTTCCCAGGGCTGTTCCCCGCCCATCAGGAATGTGGGGGAGCTCAGGTCTGCCTTCTACCATACTCCCTTACCTCCCTCGCCCTTTTTCCTTCTTCCGTTGTCCATCTAACCCCTCGGCTCTGTGGTGTCCGCTCTCCCTCCAGTTCTCTCCTTCTCACAGGTGGACTACCACGTGTATTCACACTGTGGCGAATCTTTTGGGCCCAGGCATAAGAAGTCGTCGAGATAATGGATAATATGTGCCCACTTAGAAACGTCCATGACGACCCATTCGAGGAAGCAACTAAACGCCTCAAATAGTGAGCAGGATATGGAGCACCCCATGGGCAAACAGCGATCTATATAGTATGCTCCTTCCCACAAGCCGCCCAATAGGCGGACACTATTCGGAGGCACAGGTAGTAAGTAAACGGAACGCCCGCTCAATGTCTGTTTTGGCCATTAGGGTGCCCCTACCCAACTTCTTGACCTGCCTGATTGCCTTGTCAAAGGAGGTACAGTATATACTACTGTACTTGGTTTGTGTCGATGTTGTCGTTTACTGACCTGCCCCTTGGATATGACAAATGGTGGATTAGTCCGAATGTATTGGGTTCCATTTTTGGCATGACTCCCAACGGGGATACCACTACGTCTTGTAAGGAAAGTGTTCTGAATAAAACGGACATTCTACCTAAAGATATATCTTTTTTTCATTTTCTTGTCACGACGTCTGGGTGTTGGTAGGCTGATTTTAGATTTTTACTCCAGCCTTTCTTGATTTTAGAAGGGCATGACATGCCTATATCTGTCTCCTCCTCCTTTTACTCCTCCACTTCTTTTCTTTTCGCATGACTATATGTACTTGTCACTTTTCCATGTGTTAGTTATGTCTTCTGAGCAGTTTGTCAGCTTTTGGACACCTTTGAAGGTGTTTTCTATGTGTTTTTGTTTGCCTGCCATTGGTTTTAACGGTGTTCGACGGTGTTTGACGACCGAAACCGAACCCGAACACTACGGGTGTGGCTCAAAACTAGTTGGAACCAAAGATCTCAAATTTGAACTCATCAGATCAAAGCAGATTTCCACTGGTCTAATGTCCCTTCCTCGTGTTATTTTGCCCAAACAAGTGTCTTCTGCTTGTTGCCTGTCCTTAGCAGTGGTTTCCTAGCAGCTATTTTACCATGAAGGCCTGCTGCACAAAGTCTCCTCTTAACAGTTGTTGAAGAGATGTGTCTGCTGCTAGAACTCTGTGTGGCATTGACCTGGTCTCTAATCTGAGTTGCTGTTTACCAGCGATTTTCTGAGGCTGGTGACTCGGATAAACTTATTCTCAGAAGCAGAGGTGGCTCTTGGTCTTCCTTTACTGGGGCGGTCCTCATGTGAGCCAGTTTCTTTGTAGCACTTGATGGTTTTTGCAACTGCACTTGGGGACACTTTCAAAGTTTTCCCAATTTTTCGCACTGACTGACCTTCATTTCTTAAGGTAATGATGGCCACTCGTTTTTCTTTACTTAGCTGCTTTTTTCTAGCCATAATACAAATTCTAACAGTCTATTCAATAGGACTATCAGCTGTGTATCCACCAGACTTCTGCACAACACAACTGATGGTCCCAACCCCATTTATAAGGCAAGAAATCCCACTTATTAAACCTGACAGGGCACACCTGTGAAGTGGAAACCATTTCCGGTGACTACCTCTTGAAGCTCATCAAGAGAATGCCAAGAGTGTGCAAAGCAGTCATCAAAGCAAAAGGTGGCTACTTTGAAGAACCTAGAATAAAAGACATATTTTCAGTTGTTTCACACTTTTTTGTTAAGTATATAATAGAGATGAGCGTTGTTCTACTCGAACTGTTCGCCAATCTCAAATTCGAGCTGTTTTGGGCGGTGTTCGAGCCGGTCGGCGAACACGAACAATTTGAGAAAAATTCGGCTGTTCGAGGTTATGTTCGATAACTGTTCGTGCACCAAAATCATAACTGGATTTTTTCTCAGTAATGATGAAAATTAATGTTAGTACGCAGTTTGAGTGTACAGCGGGGCGGGGGGAGGGGCAGAGGATGGATCTCTGCAGGAACAATGAAGATCTCCATTTTTTTTTCTCTTTCCCACATTTGCAGTGGGGAGGTGCAATCTGTCAGCCTATCAGCAGCGCACACACGGAGCGAAGTGCTTTTTTTCACACAAGCAAGGGCATGTGTGATTGGCAGTGTATGTCACATGTCCTTGCCCTATAAGACCAAGCCATTTTCCCCGTCGCCACCATTTTCTCACTGCTGCAGCTGCGTGTTAGACGGCACCGCTGTTGCTGTGTGCGCTATACCTTGTTAATTTCAAGCCAATTTTCGCACAAATATACAGATAGCTTGGGAGTAGGGAATAGTTGTGATTGCAGTCCTTTTAAGGACTAGGTTACAGCATTTCCTACGACTTTTATCAGGCAGGTCTGTGCTCTTAAATAGATAGATTGTGGGAGTAAAGACTAATTGTAATTGGAGTCCTTTTCAGGACTAGGTTACAACAGTTCCTATCAGTTTTTGCCAGGCAGGTCTGTGCCAGTGCTGTGCAAGTTTTTTTCACAGCATTTGGCTGAATCTAGCAAAGCTAATCCTTTTTGGCCTATTGCAGAGTGTGTAAGTCAGTGGAGTAGCCTATCTGTGTTGCAAGATATACCACCTGTGTATAGAATACCAATTTTTTTACTGCACCTAGTGAAGTAAAATCTTTTGGGCATAGCATCATTCTATTAGTCCATCTATACTGACCTCCATCAGGTTGCAAACTGAATATAATTTTTTTCTGCATCTAGCTCTGAAAAAATATTTGGGCTTCTAGCAGTGTGTGGGACTTGGTCTATTAGTCCATCTATACTGACCTCCATCAGGTTGCAAATTAAAAATAATTTTTTTCTTCATTTATCTCTGAAAAAATATTTGGGCTTCTAGCAGTGTGTGGGACTTGGTCTATTAGTCCATCTATACTGACCTCCATCAGGTTGCAAATTAAAAATAATTTTTTTCTTCATTTATCTCTGAAAAAATATTTGGGCTTCTAGCAGCGTGTGGGACTTGTTCTATTAGTCCATCTATACTGACCTCCATCAGGTTGCAAATTAAAAATAATTTTTTTCTGCATGTAGCTCTGAAAAAATATTTGGGCTTCTAGCAGTGTGTGGGACTTGGTCTATTAGTCCATCTATACTGACCTCCATCAGGTTGCAAATTAAAAATAATTTTTTTCTGCATCTAGCTCTGAAAAAATATTTGGGCTTCTAGCAGTGTGTGGGACTTGGTCTATTAGTCCATCTATACTGACCTCCATCAGGTTGCAAATTGAATAAAAAAATTTTCTGCATCTAGCTCTGAAAAAATATTTGGGCTTCTAGCAGTGTGTGGGACTTGGTCTATTAGTCCATCTATACTGACCTCCATCAGGTTGCAAATTGAATAAAAAAATTTTCTGCATCTAGCTCTGAAAAAATATTTGGGCTTCTAGCGGTGTGTGGGACTTGGTCTATTAGTCCATCTATACTGACCTCCATCAGGTTGCAAATTAAAAATAATTTTTTTCTGCATCTAGCTCTGAAAAAATATTTGGGCTTCTAGCAGTGTGTGGGACTTGGTCTATTAGTCCATCTATACTGACCTCGATCAGGTTGCAAATTAAAAATAATTTTTTTCTGCATCTAGCTCTGAAAAGATATTTGGGCTTCTAGCAGTGTGTGGGACTTGGTCTATTAGTCCATCTATACTGACCTCCATCAGGTTGCAAATTAAAAATAATTTTTTTCTTCATTTATCTCTGAAAAAATATTTGGGCTTCTAGCAGCGTGTGGGACTTGTTCTATTAGTCCATCTATACTGACCTCCATCAGGTTGCAAATTAAAAATAATTTTTTTCTGCATCTAGCTCTGAAAAAATATTTGGGCTTCTAGCAGTGTGTGGGACTTGGTCTATTAGTCCATCTATACTGACCTCCATCAGGTTGCAAATTAAAAATAATTTTTTTCTGCATCTAGCTCTGAAAAAATATTTGGGCTTCTAGCGGTGTGTGGGACTTGGTCTATTAGTCCATCTATACTGACCTCCATCAGGTTGCAAATTAAAAATAATTTTTTTCTGCATCTAGCTCTGAAAAAATATTTGGGCTTCTAGCAGTGTGTGGGACTTGGTCTATTAGTCCATCTATACTGACCTCCATCAGGTTGCAAATTAAAAATAATTTTTTTCTGCATCTAGCTCTGAAAAAATATTTGGGCTTCTAGCAGTGTGTGGGACTTGGTCTATTAGTCCATCTATACTGACCTCCATCAGGTTGCAAATTAAAAATAATTTTTTTCTTCATTTATCTCTGAAAAAATATTTGGGCTTCTAGCAGCGTGTGGGACTTGTTCTATTAGTCCATCTATACTGACCTCCATCAGGTTGCAAATTAAAAATAATTTTTTTCTGCATCTAGCCCAGCCAATAGTTTTGGCCTAATACCACAGTTTGGCCACTCAGCTCTGCTCGGTTACCATCCATTGTTTTTTTGTGCAAACAACTCCAGAGTTGTGAATTAGTTAACCACCAAAATGAGTGGAAAAAGGCCTGCTGCTGGTGGAAAGGGGAATAGGCGTGTTGGGAAGGGGAAAAAAGGTTGTGTCCGTGGGGTAGGTGCAGAAGAAAGACCATCTTCCAGCCAAACTAAAATGTCTACTTCTTTTAGCGGACAATGTGATAAGATCCCTTTCTTACGGCCACGCCAATCGCTACAAATTCCAGATGAGGCACAAAAACAGCAGGTGATTCAACGGATATCAAGTGCTCCTTTAAGTGGGCTCTCCTCCACATCAACTTCAACATCACAAATACTCCAGTCCTCAAAGGTGTCACCCAAATCGCACTTGCTTCCTCACAGCTCCCAAATCTCCAGCTGCCCGTCTGAGTATGAGGTAGAACAGATGGTTGAGTCTGCAGAGCTGTTTACTCATACTATAGCCTGGGAATCAGAGGTCGACTCCAGCGCTTCTGTGAATCCAGACGAGGAAATGATCTGCACTGATGCCCAGAATCTTTATGAGTCGGATCCAGGACCAGACGCAGAAGGTTCTGACCATAATGTAGACCCTCATTCCCAAACTGTAACTCCTGTTGGTGGAGACAATGAGGAAGACGATGATAAGACTCAAATACCTGATTGGAGCGACAACTTTAGTTTTTTGTCAGGGCAGGAACAGGTTGGCTCTGAGGACGACGGGTGTGATAACGCACAGGGTGATGATGATGAGGTCGGAGATCCCACTTACTGTCAACCCACAGTCAGCCAAGAGATGAGGTCAGCAGAGGAGGTGGAGGAAGATGCTAGTGACGACGAGGTCAGGTTGCGCCTTCCTGGACAGAGACGTAGTACTGGAAGCACGTCAACAACTGCATCCTCAAACACAACTCTGCCTCTCACCACAAGTCGTGGTGGCTCTTCAGGTCGCATGGGTGCTAAGCCTTGCATAGCCTGGGCATTTTTTCAGATCGATAAAGATGACCCAACTCGTGTTATCTGTAACATTTGTCAGCAAAAGCTAAGTAGAGGCCAAAAAATACATAGTTTGAGTACTTCATGCATGAACCGGCACATGGACATGAAGCATAAGTTGCAGTGGGAAGCTCAGTGTGCTACAATGCGGCCTAGCCGGCCGGGCCAATCACCGTCTGCCATATCTTGTGCATCCGCGGCCTCTTCATCCTCTGTGACTGGGGGGACAGCAGTCACACCTGTTTTGGGGCGCAGACCTGCCACCTCTTTACCCGCAACAGCCAGCGTGATTGGCAGGTCATCATTTTCTTTGGAGGTGGTAACACCAGCTGGTGTTGAGCGCTGTTCGACATCGATAGCACCACCTTTGGATCAAGGCAACCTAACATGTCCGCCTGCATCTTCCTCACAGACCGGCAGTTTGCCGGGGACACCCTTATCAACCCTGTCTAAGCACAATAGCCAGCCCTCGGTCCCTCAGATGTGGACAAGTAAAAGACCATTTCCTCCTAGCCATGAGAAAGCTAAGAGGTTGAATTTCACCATCTGCAAGCTCTTGGCTACAGAAATGCTGCCTTTCCGCCTGGTGGACACAGAGGATTTTCGAGACCTTATGTCCGTCGCAGTGCCCCAGTACCAGATGCCCAGTCGGCACTACTTCTCAAAGAAAGGTGTGCCTGCGCTCCACCAGCATGTCGCACACAACATCACCGCTTCTTTGAGAAACTCTGTGTGTGACAGGGTGCATTTCACCACAGACACTTGGACGAGTAGGCATGGACAGGGGCGTTACATGTCGCTGACTGGGCACTGGGTAACTATGGTGACAGCAGGACAAGGGGCTGCTGTCCAAGTCTTGCCATCCCCACGAGTTGTGCGTCAATCCTCTTTATGTCAAAGTTCCTCCACTGCTTCTGCCTCCTCAACCTCCTCTCGGTCTTCCACCTGCACCCAAAGCCTGTCTGGTCATGCCACAAGCTTTCTAACTGCGCAGAAGGGATCCTGCACACCTCCTTACTATGCTGGCAGTAGGGCTCAACGTCATCAGGCGGTTTTTACATTGAAATGTCTGGGAAATGTGAGTCACACAGCTGAGGAGTTGTGGTCAGCTCTGGAGAACCAATTTCATGAATGGTTGTCTCCACTGGACCTGAAACCAGGGAAGGCCGTGTGCGACAATGCTGCAAACCTGGGTGCGGCCCTTCGCCGGGGCAATGTCACACACGTGCCTTGTATGGCTCACGTGTTGAACCTGGTTGTCCAGCAATTTTTAGCCCACTATCCCAGACTAGATGGCCTTCTGCAGAGGGCACGGTCGCTGTGTGCTCACTTCCGCCGTTCGCATCCCGCAGCTCAGCGACTTACATCTCTACAGAAGTCGTTGGGCCTGCCACTTCACCGGCTAAAATGCGATGTGCCTACCCGGTGGAATTCAACTCTGCACATGTTGCAGCGACTGTGGCAGCACCGACAAGCCCTGGTGCAATACGTTCTGACGTATAGCCTGGGCCAACGAGATTCAGAGGTGGGGCAAATCACGCTGGAGGAGTGGTCTCAGATCAGGAACCTATGCACACTTCTGCACAGTTTTGAAATGGCGACGAAGATGTTTAGTGCTGACGATGCCATTATCAGCATGACTATTCCGGTGATTTACATGCTGGAGCACATGTTAAACAGAATTCGGAGTCAGGTGGTGGCACAAGAGGAGGTGGAGGAAGTAGAGGAGGAGGAGTTGTATGCGGAAGGGCTAACATCTGCAAGGTCCAGACGGTCGGCAGCACCAAGGCGGCAGGCATGTGAGGGTGGGGGAGATGGTTTTACCAGGGCGCATGGTAGCAGCCAAACTAGTGAGGAAGGTGCAGGAGCCCAGGAAGAAGTGGAGGACGAACTGATGGAAGACTCATCAGATGAGGGAGACCTTGATCACATTTCTGTTGTGCGAGGTTGGGGGGAGAGGACAGAGGAAGGAAGCATGATTGTTACCTCGCCACCAACACAACAGGGACTTGGTGCTCCTGGATGCGCAACACACATGAGTGCCTTCTTGCTGCACTACCTGCAACATGACCCTCGAATTGTGAGAATTAGAAATAATCCTGACTACTGGGTTGCCACACTGTTAGATCCCCGGTACAAAAGTAAATTTGCAGAAATTATTCCTGCCATAGAAAGGGATGCACGCATGCAGGAGTATCAGCAGAGACTGTTGCAGAATCTTACATGTGCTTTTCCACAAAATACCAGTGGTGCACGTAGTGAATCTCACAGTTCCAACTTGCCAACCATGGGACCGTCAAGTGTTCAGCACTCAAACCGTAACAGAACCACAGTATCTGCTGGTAACATCAATTTTGCGGAATCATTTCACCACTTTTTTAGCCCATCCTTTGCAAGGCCACAGGAGACAAGAAGTCTGACACATAGTCAACGCCTAGAGACGATGGTACAGGAGTATCTCCAAGTAAACATTGAAGCCACGACTGTGTCACTGGACCCTTGCTCTTTTTGGGCTTCCAATCTGGATAAATGGCCGGAGCTAGCCACTTACGCCTTGGAGATCTTGTCATGCCCCGCAACCAGCGTTCTGTCTGAACGTGTGTTCAGCGCTGCTGGTGGTGTGCTGACAGATAAGCGCACGCGGCTCTCCACTGATAATGTAGACAGACTCACGTTCATAAAGATGAACAAATCATGGATCCGAAACGACTTTTCTACCCCTGTGTCATCCTGGGGAGAGTAAAAGCTTGATGATTGGTTAAAATCACCCTACCAACCGTTTTAAGCTTTCAAATTACTAATCATGTTTATCTGTATCTTGACTGGAAAATAATTTGGGCTTTGTAGCAGTGTGCAGCACTGATCCTATTAGGCCATCTATAATAAGCTTCACCAGATTTAAAATTAAAAATAATTTTTAGCTGCATCTAGCCCGGAAAATAATTTTGGGGCTCCGAGATGCGCAAGACACATAAGTGCCTTCTTGCTGCACTACCTGCAGCATGACCCTCATATTGTCAGAATTCGAAGTAATCATGACTACTGGGTTGCCACACTCTTAGATCCCCCAAACTTTTCGATCAACCTTTTCATTTTAATAAAGACCAAAAAAATGGTCATTTTTGAAATTATAAGCATTAGCAGGTTGTTAGAAACTGAAATCAAACAGTTTTCAACTCAAAACTTTATTCTAGGTGATGTTACATTTTCACATAGGACCCCTTGTTCGAAAGGAGCTTCTGAACTCTCTCGTCCATTGAATTTGTCAGGTTTTGGATGGTTTCTGCTTCAATTGTTTTGCATGAGGACAGAATACCCTCCCAGAGCTGTTGCTTAGATGTGAACTGCCTCCCGCCATCATAGACACTCCTTTTAATGATGCTCCAAAGGTTCTGAATGGGGTAGAGGTCAGGGGAGCATGGGGGTCACACCATAAGTTTGTCCCCTTTTATGCCCATATCAGCCAGAGATGCAGATGTTTTATGTGCAGCATGAGATGGTGCATTATCATGCAGAAAAATGATCTTGCTGTGAAATACACGGTTCTTCTTCTTGAACCATGGCAGGAAGTGCTGTTTGAGAAAATCCACATACATTATGGAGTTCATCTTTAGCGCCTTCAGGGATCCTAAAGGGGCCGACAATCTCTCTCCCCATGATTCCAGCCCAAAACATTACTCCACCTCCTCCTTGTTGGCGCTGTAGCCGTGTTTGCGTGGGGTGTCCATCAACCAGCCATCCTCCACTCCATTCATCTGGACCATCGAGCGCTGCACGGCACTCATCCGTGAACAAAACAGTTTTGAAATCAGTCTTCATGTAATGTTTGGCCCACTGGAGCCGTTTCTGCTTGTGTGAAGTGGATAGAGGAGGTCGACAGGATGGCATATGCACAGCTGCAAACCTCTGAAGGACCCTGCATCTTGTTGTTCGGGGGACGTTGGAGGCACAAGCAGCTTCAAAAACTTGTCTGCTGCTATGACGAGGCTTTTTTGCCGCTGCTGTTTCAACCTGACGTAATTGCCTGTAGGAAAGAGTCCTCAATTTGCCCTTATCAGCACGCACACGTGTGTACTGTGAATCAGCTACATACTTCTTGATTGCCAAGACACTTCATCCTGATCATCGCACAATGTTGATTGTAGTCATGCCTTGACCTAAACACTCCACAATTTGTTGCTTCTCAGCAGCCGACACATCCTTTTTCTTTCCCATTTTGGCAGAAAATGTAGGCTGCTTAATAATGTGAGAGAGCCTTCTTAAGTAGTCTTGCCTTTCATTGGACACACCTGCCAAACTAATTAGCACAGGTGTCTGCAATTGCTTACAGTGATATAAAGAGCCCTGACACACATCACCATCAATGAGTTTAACTGACAAACAAACAAATTCTTCCCTTATCACTCCTAAACACTTTTTGCATAATAATTTGGAACGCGGTGTACATGTGCTTTTCCACAAAACACCAGTGGTTCACGTAGTGAATCTTACAGTTCTAACTTGCCAACCGTGGTCTGTATGGAATTGTTCAATAAAGGGCCCAAAATTAAGATAACATAGATGGGAGAGGTCTCTATGAATAGGAATTCCTAAGTATTTGATACCCTGTGAGGGCCAGGCAAAGGGAAAGTTGGACTGGATGGAATCCTATATGGATTTAGGGAGGGAGACATCGAGGGCCTCAGACTTCGCTGCATTGATTTTAAAATTTTACCATGTAACAAAGTGATCTATTTCAGCCATAACAGCAGGGATGGATATATGTGATTGAGTGATATATACTAGGACATCATCAGCAAATAGAGAGCACTTGTACTCGGTGCCTCCCACCTCAATCCACCTAATATTGGGGTTATGGCGAATTGATGAGAGCAGGTGCTCCGTCACTAGGATGTATAAGAGAGGGGACAGAGGACATCCCTGCCTTGTCCCATTGGTGATTGTGAAAGGTGATGAAAATGTTCTGACGCACCCCCTGGGCCTTGGGACACCCGGAGCCGGACACTTTTTGGTGGATGCTGGTGGTTGTAGTCTTCGTGGCGGCGATCCGGTTCCGTGGCTCAGGGCGGTCAAACCAGTGGCGGAACTATTTATGTGGTTTTGATGTTTAAATGTCCGACTACGCCACCCGTGGATTGCGGTCAGAGTGAACCGCCGCTACAGGGCAGACCGCTAAGGCTGGTGTTGTGGGTGCAGCAGAGCGTAGCATAACTCCCCACGGGAGGAGTATAGCCTCAGGGCAGTGTATGCGGAGGATGGGGGTGATGGTGCAGGGCAGCAGCAGTAACGACACGGAGTCAGTGATGCAGTTCAGGGCCTTTACTCACAGTTCTTATTATCCAGACCACGTCTGCAGGTAACGGCTGCCCACGTCGTACTGTGCTCACCAGGTGAGGGGCTCAGACAACTCCCAGATAACTTTGGAGCGCTTCACAGGACCCCCTTTGTGTGTCCTTTGTCTGGCCTTTCTTACCAACCCTTCTGTCCGGCTGCCTCGGGCCTCCTCTTGGTAAACTTGGCGCCAGTTTCCCTGACCCTATGTGGTGCCTTCCTAGCGGGTGGAGCAAGGGGCTGCGCCACATAAAATGTCAGAGCCTCCGGTTTCTAGCTGAGGGTCGTTTCCTGCCTCCACTAGTTCGGGGACCGGTCTCCCCCTTTGGCCTGACCCCTCCACGCAGGTGGATTCGGGCGTGCTGTGGCAACTCGCCCGTCCGTACCCCTGGGATCCCTTCATTCCTCGTTCCTGGAGCCTTCTCCGCTCCTCTTCCTTCCTTCTCCCTCTTGCAGGCCTGGGCCTCTGTTACTAGGCCCGCCTCCGGAGCAGAGCTCATGCAGAGCCCCTGCTCCCTGCCACTTCTGCTCAGACTTCTCTGCACTGAACTAAGATGGTGCCCACCTTTTATACTCCCTTCTCAATGCACCCAGGAACTGCTTCCTCCCTGCTCCTGCACTTCAGGGTTCCCCTTCCTCAGTGTTCCCTCCCCCCACTCCAGCCAGGGACAGGGACTGTCGTGCCCATCTCAGGGGCATATTGGTCGCCCTGCCCCACGGCAATGTGGTGTAATGCATGCAGGTGTCGGGTCCTGATCCACACTCCATCCTTATCTGAGAGTGAGATATCACACCTCTGGGTGAGGTGCAATACGTCTGTAGCAACCGAGCCCTCGGTGCTACAGTTCCATTTATCTTCAGCCTAGGTGACGTATTGTGATACAGGGCCATGATTTTTGCTATAAAAGGGTCCCCTAGACCCCTACCCCAAGCTTTTTAAGAGAATCATATATGGCGTGCCAGGAGACTCTATGGAATGCTTTCTCAGCATCCAACGAGAGTATCTACTTACAAATTTTTAACTGCATCTAGCCCAGGAAATACTTTGTGCCTAGTAGCAGTGTCTGCTAGTCAGCGGATTATCCCGGCTGTTAAGCAAGCTACACCACCTGTAGTTTGGACACTTAATTTTTTCAAAGGAAATGCTTCGGGACCACGGGATACTTAGTGAAGAGCATCAGGAGGCACCCCAAGGCATAGGGGCTGGGACTGGCACTAGGATGCCTTGCGGTGGACAGCCGAGCTCGATCCTTATAAAAGCTTTTTAACTGCAGCAGCTTTAGTGGACACTACTGGAGCTGGAATTACGCGGCTGCTGGCATGAGACTTGCCCTCCAATAGATCCTTGTAAATGGATTTAAAGTGTATTCATTCAAATTAGAGGGACAATTTAAATTAAAAAGCTTAGAGCTGCCTCCACCACAGGGGGGCTCTCTCGACCCACCAGCGGACAGGCACCAGTATTGGGAGAGGGGGGCTGGCCGTCAGGGTTCACCGCGGCTCTGGCACAAACCCGGCGACACGGAGGTGGCACGGGCAGGAGCGGACTGGCCGTCTCGGCTTCTCACTTTTTGGATTTTAGAAGGGCATGACATGCCTATATCTGTGTCTCCCCCTCCTTTTACTCCTCCACCTCTTTTCTTTTCGCATGACTATATGTACTTGTCACTTTTCCATGTGTTAGTTGTGTCTTCTGAGCAGTTTGTCAGCTTTTGGACACCTTTGAAGGTGTTTTCTATGTGTTTCTATGTGTTTTTGTTTGCCTGCCATTGGTTTTAACGGTGTTCGAAGGTGTTCGACGAACAGTTCGACGAACAGTTCGGCGAACACACGGGTGTTCGACGAACCGAACCGAACTCGAACACTACGGGGGTGGCTCAACACTAGTATATAATTCCACATGTGTTAATTCAAAGTTTTGATGCCTTCAGTGTGAATGTACAATTTTCATAGTCATGAAAACACAGAAAAAAATTTAAATGAGAAGGTGTCTCCAAACTTTTGGTCTGTACTATACTTTAAGGGGAAAAGCATAAACTTACTTTTTCAGTTGCAGTATTTATAATAGGATGTGAATTGTAAGTGTTCTACACCTGCCCCTTTACAGAATTGTAGTGTTATGTTTTGCACTACTATTGATATTGTTGCCCTCAGAATGTAATATTATTCTCTACTGTTTTTTTTTTATGTCATCTACCCTATATAGTTCAGGTACACATAGTTGCACAGGTACAGGTGGCATGTACAGTAGGAAATTGTGAGTCATTTTCTGTGTTACTTGATGACACCGGGAATCCAGGATTTTATTCTGCAAATGGTGAGACTTTTTTTTTTCAGGGCAAGAAAATAAGTAATATGTAGATTTTTGACTTACAACATAACCAATCATTTAGTAGCTTGTTCTAGTTGTTTAACCCAGTTGTTGAAGATGATTATGATAGGTTTATTATAACTATTTTTTTTATATTTCTTTAAAGAGTAACCATTATTTTACATTTTATTCCATAAATCAATAGTACACATGAAAATAAGATACTTTGTAATATATTTGATAAAATAAATCTGCTTCTTTCTCTGTCAGGACTGATCAGACATTACTAAAATCTTCAGTTCACGGGTAAAATTTGTGCTCAGTGAAGACAGACTTTCCCATTATTGAAGTAGGAGATGACAGTTGCTGCTGATGAGATTCTATGTAGACAGAAGAAGGGAGGAGATAAAGACGGGGCTTCTCCCTTATGTTTCCTCCTCCCTTCTGCATGGAAGCTTATCAGCACCAACTCTGATCTAATAGGAAAGTTTGTCTTCACTGAATATAGATTTTACCCTTGAATTGAGGATTTTGAGAATACATAATCAGTCCTGGAGGAGAAAGAATTGTTTTTCTCTGATGAGATATACAGTTAGGTCCATATATATTTGGACAGAGACAACATTTTTCTAATTTTGGTTCTAGACATTACCACAATGAATTTTAAACAAAACAATTCAGATGCAGTTGAAGTTCAGACTTTCAGCTTTCATTTGAGGGTATCCACATTAAAATTGGATGAAGGGTTTAAGAGTTTCAGCTCCTTAACATATGGACCTAACTGTATTACTAAGTTGCATATTTCCATGTGTACTATTGATTTATAAAATAAAAGTTAAAACTCTTTAACGTAAGAAGTTATCAAACTTTGCATTTATACTCTTTTTCTAAATTAAAATGGTTTACACAGCAATGCCTGTGTCTTTTATTATTGCAAAATTAACCCCTAAAGGGACAGACGTATTTTTGGTTTTCAGGATGAAGCTTTTTGTTTCCCGTTTCTTCACTGTTGCATTTAAAAAGCCATGATATTTTTATTTTGACGTAACCATATAAGGGCTTGCTTTTTGTGTCATAAACTGTATTTATCAGTGACACCATGCGGGACATATCATTTATTATCCAACTTATATTTAATTTTTACAAGAAGGAATAGCAAAAAAAATCAATTGTCATTATTTTTTTTACATTTTTAACTTGACACCATTCACTGTGCTGCACAAATGAAATGTTATCTTCATTCTGTAGATCATTGTGGTGATACCAAATTTTTACTGTTTATGTTTTTTGCACATTTATTTTTGTGTTGTTATTTTCTGATATCCATAAATTTGACATTTAACCATCAACAGAGCTTTGTGGACACATTTGCACTACAAGTAAAAGCAGAGTAACTGAGGAACTCTGAGAAATGAGAGGTAAAATGTGATTGGCACTGCTTTACTTTTCCTTTTGTAGCGAGATTGATAAATTACCATTGTGGAAATCTTTTAAATAAAATGTCAGTCTTCACAATATTTGTAATAATGTATAACAGGTTTCTTTCCAATAGTAACAAAATCTTATACAGGTTTGTTTTAATAGATTGTTATCCAAAAATGGATTGCTGGCTTTCCTACTAATTCTATAAAATTCAACAATTTCTCAATTTATATGATAAATGTCAATTTCAATTCCCTGCGCACCATTTATTTGTTGAGTTATTTGCCAGGAATGACAACATCAACCAAAGTATATACTGTATCAGTGGCTGTTTTATACAGCAATAAAGACATAGGTAGGTGAACAATAATTATGTGTTAGCTCAGGTTCAAGTAACACATTTGATATCTGGAGTAAAATAAGCAGTAGGGTGAATGAAGCAGTAGTCACATATATGAGGAATGAAGTCAGCAGATTGCAAGTGACAGGTTCAATTATTAGTCTTTGGACCAACGACACAACTGCCTTTTACTCTGAGAAATGGGCAGTAGCGAAGGGATGAATAACTCAGATTCTGAAGAAAATATGTAACCACTCAGGCAGAAAATTAGCAATTACATTTCATGCCATCCGTAATAACCATTTCAACAAAGATCTTAGGTTAATGTCATTCTGAGTGACTGTATATCAACTGCTATACCTGTGTTCAATCAGAAACCCACCTACCTTACCATGATACAAAGATGTTGAGCTGTAATACGACTTGCTTAGTGATAAGCAAAATGGATGTCATAATTCCTAGATATTGACAAAACTATCTTCGTTCCATCCTGATTAAAAGATATTTGCGTTGTTTGTTTAGTTTGTGTTAGAAATATGTTTACATCATACGCTTACTACAAATTTGTTACAATTCATGATTCTGATTTGACCTACACCTGCCTGATAAGCCTTCATTTTCTAATTAAATATCACATGCGACTAATATTTACTTAAGGTGACACTCTATTTCCACCTTACAGTATGCGGGTGAATGAGAATTATAAGTGATTGTCATTCTTACTCATGATCTGCTAATTCACATACACATTTACATGTTACATTGTGTAGTGCAAGGAGTACAGATGACATTTTGTATTAATATTAATATCAAATGAAAAGTGGTTTAAATGCTTTTTGTATGTGTATTAAATGAAAAAGATTGAAGCAATATGAGATTTAACATAGATTAAAATGAGCCAAAAAGTAATAAAGGGGCTTTCCCATGAACAAAGTACATTTTAATTAGTAAATCTGGGAATATAAATAAGTTCCAAAATTGGATGTGTTAAAAAAAATGTTCCTTTGCTGAGATAATCTTATAAATGTGCTCCTGCTGTGTACTGTGTAATGGCTGTGTTTGACGGTGCAGGTACATGGTCTGATCATGCCACATTTCCTGGGCAGGGGAGGAAGCAAAAGAGTATACAGACATTACAGCAGGGGATCACATCTGATTCTTTTTGTGAGGTAAAACATTTTTAAGCAATGTTTTACCTCAAAAAAGAATTAGCTGTGATCCCATGCTGAAATATCTGTATAATCTTTTGCTTCCTCCCCTGCCCAGGAGATGTGGTATGATTAGTGATGAGAGAACGTGCTCGACAAGCTTGGCGCTGGGCGAGTATTTCCGGGTTGCTCGGGTGGGAACTTGAGTCCCCTCCCTGATTTGTTTGGCGCTCTTTAGAGAGCCAGTGAACATGCAGGGATTGCCTGCTTCACACTGTAATGCTGTAGCTATGTTGGTTGTGGCAAATTATTTTTTGATCTTAATTCTGGTTATTTGCTTAAAAAGCAATTCAGAGTACACAATATTTCTGCTTCATTTGCTTGTTAGCACTGCAGAATACAGCCAGATCTGTTCCATATTTCAGCAATAAAAATCCAGAAATTTAAACTGAATATGGAAAATCTAGGCCTCCTTTTCCATTCTGTTGCAGTGTGTCGGTCAAGCTATTCACACTAGGTGTCTGTGTAGAATAATATCAGTAAATTACAGGTCTGTTATTTAAAACCGGGCTTCTCTGTCAGACATATCACCTATAAGAGTGTTCCAAAATCAGCCATTTCTGCTTTCCATTTCGTTTCAGTGTGCCGGTCAAGCTATTCACACTAGGTCTCTGTGTAGAATAATTATACTACATTACAGGCCTGCTATTTAAAACCGTGGTTCTCTGTCAGACATATCACCTATAACAGTGTTCCAAAATCATCCATTTCTGCTTTCCATTTCGTTGCAGTGTGTCGGTCAAGCTATTCACAATAGGTCTCTGTGTAGAATAATATTAGTATATTACAGGCCTGCTATTTAAAACCATGGTTCTCTGTCAGACAAATCAACTATAACAGTGTTCCAAAAACAGCCATTTCTGCCTTCCATTTCGTTGCAGTGCGTTGGTGAAGCTATTCACACTAGGTCTCTGTGTAGAATAATATTAGTAATTAACAGGCCTGCTATTTAAATCCGTGGTTCTCTGTCAGACGTATCACATATAACTGCGTTCCAAAATCAGCCATTACTCGTGAATGTGGAAAATATTGTCCTCCATTTAAAATGGGCAAGGTGCGTGGCAAGGGACGGGGAAGTGGACATGATGGTGATGGTGCATGCAGAGGCCAAAGCAGAGGACGTGGCCATGGGCAAGCTGAAATTGTGCCACAACAAACACTCACATCTTGTCTTTCGACCTTCCTGTCCCAATTACTTGGGGACCGAAGTACACCACTATTGAACCCAGATCAGTGTCAAAAGATTGTTGGTTGCATAGCAGATAATACTCCCAGTCACTTTGCCACCACCACCACCCTGTCTTCCAGATGGTCAAGTCGCAGTAGCCATGAGCCTTGACCGCATATTCTTCACCCTTATCCTCCTTCCTCCCATCATTCCGAGTGCCCAGAGACAACTAATCCCACACTTTGACACTCAGAAGAGCTGTTCACTTTTCCATTTGTAGATTTGGGCCTCACCCCCGACCAGCTTCAAGCGAGTCAAGAGGAGAACGCGTGTAGTGATGCATAAATATTGGAGCAGTCACGGTCACATGAAGGCAGCGGTGGGAAAGTGCAATTACTGTCACAAGAGGTGGATGATGATGAGACACACTTGCCAGGAAGTCAGGAACAGGACCAGGGTGAGGAAGTGGAAGACGGCATGGTGAATGATATAGTAACTGGCCCAACCTGGCAAGTGGACATACAGAGTGAAGACATCAGCACACAGCAGTAGGGAGGCATAGCACCACAACAGGCAGGAAGAAGCAGTGTGGTGGTCGCAGACACATGGCGGGAAAGCGTTCCTCGTAAAGCCAACACAATGGAAGTTGCCAGTACAACTGTTAGGTCTTCCCGAGTCTGTTTGTTTTTTAAAGACTGCAGATTACCCCAAAAAAGGCCATTTGCACCACCTGTCAAGCCAGCATCAGCAGGGGTAGCAAAACTAGCAGCCTGACCACCACCAGCATGATCAGGCACAGGGCAGCAAAGCACCCGACTAAGTGGGCCGAACCCCAGGGTCCAGAAACAGTGTCTGCAGGTGAAACCACTGCTTCTTCTGCTGTTGTGCATTCACGCCAATCCCCTGTCCATGGCGCATGCGAAGATGCTTTCTGCCCTGCACATGTCTTTGCACATTCTCAACTAGTACCATCAGCAAGCACGTCCACGTCCTTGTCCCAGCGCAACATTCAGTTGTCCCTACCCCAGTCCTTGGAACGCAAGCGCAAATACACAGCCAACACTCCACAGGCCACACTACTAAATTCACACATTTCGCGAATGCATGCACTCAAAATGTTGCCTTTTAGGCTTGTGGAGATGGAAGCTTTCTGCAACCTGATGGCGGTGGCCGTCCCTCGGTACTCGGTCCCCAGCAGCCACTATTTCTCCAGGTGTGCCGTCCCCGCATTACACGAGCACGTGTACAACAACATTAGCTGTGCCCTCAACAACGCAGCTACTGGGAAAGTCCACCTAACCACGAACACGTAGGCAAGTGCTTGTAGGCAGGGATGATACATCTCGCTGACAGCACGCTGGGTTAATATAGTGGAATCCGGGACCCAGTCAGACCTTGGGACGGAATACGTCCTCCCGACGCCGAAGATTGAAGAACCTTGGTCAATCAGGGTTGCCCTCACATTCTACAGCTCCTGCACTTCCTCTTCAGCTTCCTTCTCCGAAATGACTCCATCAGTCGCAAGCTGGAAAAACTGCAGCACTGACTCGGCCAAGCGGCAACAGGCTGTGCTGAAGATAATATGCATAGGTGACAAACCACACAATACTGAAGAGTTGTGGACAGCTCTGAAAGAGCAGGCAGAACTGTGGCTGGCACCGCTGACGCTACAGCCAGGCATGGTCATGTGTGACAATGGCCGGAACCTGGTTGCGGCTCTGAGGTGAAGAGAGCTCACATACGTACCATGCCTGGCCGATGTGCTTAACCTCGTGGTTCAGCGATTTCTCAAAACCTACCCAGATATGCTGGATCTGCTGGTTAAAGTACGCCGCCTGTGTGCCCATATTAGAAAGTCAGCTACAGCTTCCGACGCCCTTGCCGAGCTTCAGCAGCATTTGCAGCTTCCAGCTCACTGATTGATCTTTGATGTCCCCACGCGTTGGAACTCTACATTGCAGATGTTGGGATGGATTTGTGAGCAAAAGAGGGCAGTTGTTGACTACCAGCATCAACAAGGTCATCGGTATTCAGTTCAGGCTTCACACATAAGACCTCAGGAGTGGACATGGATGCCAGACCTATGTACCATCCTCCAAAACTTTGAGGACTCCACCAAGATGGTGAGTGGTGATGACGCCATAATTAGCATCACCATCCCGCTTCTCTGTCTTCTGAAATGCTCTCCGCTCACAATTAAATAGGATGCATTGCAGGCGGAGCACAATGAGATGGAGCAAGGAACCATATAGGGTGATTCCACACAGCCCAGCCTCATGCCATCCCAACATGGATTGGGTGACAATGGGGAAGAGGAGGAAGAACAGGAGCTAGTTTCCTGAGCTATAGATGGTATTACCTGCACAATTGCATACCATCTGCTCAGCGTGGATGGTGTGAGGACAGGGAGGAGGAGGAAGAGGAGGATGAGGAGGAGAGCATTGTCAGTCATCCTCTTGGTGAGGACACGGAAGTCTTGCCTCTTTGCAGTTTGGCACACATGGCTGAGTTTATGTTACGCTGCCTTTCCCGTGACCCTCGCGTTGTCCAAATTTTGGGTGACAGTCATTACTGGTTGGTGACACTTCTAGACAAACGCTGCAAGGAGAACTTTCTGTCTCTTATTTCTGTGCAGGACAGGCCTAATAAAATTGGGCAGTACGAGAAGGCCCTTGATGCGGAATTATTGAAAAAATTCCCATCTGAAAATGCAAGTGTCAGAGGTCACAGTTTGTTGGACAACCAAGGAGTATAGGCGAGAGAGCCACAAATGCAATCAAGCAGAGGCAGGGGAACACTGTCAAAGTTCTGGGACAGTTTTCTCAGATCCTCCTATCGCACAGGCCATGAGGCGCTGGGTACTGTCCCAAGGAGGGAAAAGTTTCAAAAGATGGTGAGGGGGTACCTTGCCGACCGTACCAAGTTACTACGTGATTCCTCTGTGCCGTATAATTATTGGGTACCCAAGCTGGACATGTGGCATGAACTGGCTCTCTACGCCTTGGAGGTCGTCCTGACTTGTCCTGCCACTAGCGTTTTGTCAGAGCGAGTTTTTAGTGCCGCCAGTGGAATTATAACTGATAGGCGCATCCGCCTGTCCAATGAAAATGCTGATAGGCTGACCCTTTTAAAAATGAACAAGGGCTGGATTGGGCCAGACTTCTCAACACCACCGAATGATAGCAGCGTAACATAAAGTCAAATACAGTGTTCCCATGAATATCTTGCAAGGGACATTGGAGTTTCTCAAAATTTTTGGCAGCCGCTGCATTCACCCCATTGGCAAACAATATGGGAGATCCACTCCTTTTTAATGGGAACATGCCCAGCTCTATGTGTCTTTAAATTGTTAGTGGGGTTTTTCCTAAATTTTGGCAGCCATTGGACTCACTGCATACCCTATAGCTGTATAGCAGACCCTTTCCTTTCTAATGGGAACATGTCGTTACTGTGGCCCAGCTCTATGTGTCTTTAAATTGTTAGTGGGGTTTTTCCCAAATTTTGGCAGCCCTTGCAGTCACAGCATGGGCATTATCAATATAGGAGACCCCCTCCTTTATAATGGTAACATTTTTTTTACTGAGACCCTCCTCTATGTCTCTTCAAAGGAGTATTGGGGTGCGTCTAAATTTTTGGCAGAACCCTGCAGTCACTGCATATGCAATAACAGGATAAGAGACCCACTTTTTAATAATGGAACAACAAAGTATAGTCGACTGCTGGCCCTTTAAGAATAGTAAGGCTGTAAAAATAGTGTTTGTAACTTTCACAATCCCGCCTTCATAAATGAAAAAGGATGTGTCTGATGATGTTTCACACACCATATGGGCAAATAAGATTGTAAAATGTTAAAATGACATTTCCCGGTGAATGCATTTGTCACAGTTGAAAGCAATGCAAAAGTGCAAAAACACATCAAAAACGCTATGTGTGAACATAGTCCAAGGTGTGGAGGAGAATTTTTGTTTTTGGCTATTTATTTTGTCTTATATACAAGTCATTACCCTGGAAAGGATGTTTCTTAACATATATCTCAGGAAAATTCATTTTGGTTTCGTTTTTGTATGTTTTATTGTGAGTAGGTAAAAGTGGCGCAATACCTCTGACAACATTGTTGACAGCTTTGACCTTGGAGTCAGAAATGCTTCCAGGGGTCTTCCCCATGCTGTTTCCATGTCATTTGAGCACTGTTCCCATCGATTTGGACAATTTTTAGGCCCTCTGCAGACCGCAGAGGGGAGCTGCCAGAAAAATGCTCAAGTTTCCCATAGACTTACATTGGGCTCGTTACTCGGACCGAGCACTCGAGCATTCCAATTTTCGTGACCGAGCAATGAGTACCAGAGCATTATAGTACTCGCTGATCAAGTGGTATGATCAGACCATGTCCCTGTACGGTAAGATGCAGCCATTACACAGTACACAGCAGGGTCACATTTATAAGATTATCTCAGAACAGGAACATTTTCCTAATCACATCCAATTAATTGTGGAAATTATTATTATTCAAAGATCTATTTATTAAAATGTTGAATAAAACTAACTTTGTTAGTGTGAAACCCCCTTCAAGTAAAGATTACAAAAGCAATAAAATAATAGAAAGCGCTTGCATGTCTTCACACATGTATTAACTAACACAATCTACTCTTTTCAGATTTTCTGCTAGACGTGGTGGTGCTTAACTTTATAAAGATCTGTGCATCACATACTGCAATAAAGCAAATATACAAGGTTTAAAGATTTATGAATCATGTTAGTATTTTGACCTTATAATTTTTATGCAGATTTTCCTGCATAAATTTGAATACTTATTGGATGAAGCAGATCAGTTTATGTATATTTGTGTATTGAGGTAAAATGTGCCCAAGGATATAAAGACCCTTTATCAAGGTGTGCAGAATTTTTAGGCAGCTTGTTTTTCTCAGGCAAAATGGTCCAAAAAAAGAGATTTAACTGAAAAGTCTAAAATTGTTGCAAGTCTTGGAATTGCTACGATATTGGGGTGTGATCACAAAACCATCAGAAGTTTTGCTGCAACCAGTCAAAAGGGTCTCAAAAAGCGTGTTGAGAAAAAAGATGAACATTAACTGCCAAAAATGTGAGATAAATCAAATGTGAAGTGACCAGGAAGCCATTATCCTCCAGTGCTGTCATATTTCAAAACTGCAACCTCCCTGGAGTGGCCAGAAGTACAAGGTGTTCAGTGCTCAGAGACATGGTCACGGTGAGGGCGTCTGAAACACTATCACCACTGATAAAGACACATAAGATGAAATGCCTGGGATCTTCTAACTACAGTATATACTTTGTTGCAATAGTACAACCAGGCTCTGATTCATGCTGTCCGTGGTTTGAGCAGTATAAATCAAGTGACAAGTTACCTTTAAAAACAAAAATGTCTATGGGTAATGTTACAATGTCAATTAAAAATGCAGTTGGTTATTGTGGAAAATGGTTCAAATCATTGCGATCATTAAGACCAATAAGATCCAATCTTCCTGTCTTTTGAATTACTTGTGAACAAATATTTCTATGCCCATCCATTGTCCAAAAGAAAATAATCATAGAGGTCAATGAATTTGCAGTAACTCCCAGAGGGACCAAAAAGTCAGTGGATACGGAATGTATTCAGACCCCTTTAAATTTTTCACTCTTTGTTTCATTGCAGCCATTTGTAAAATTCTAAAAAGTTCATTTTTTTTCTCATTAATGTACACTCTGCACCCCATCTTGACTGAAAAAAAACAGAAATGTAGAATTTTTTGCAAATTTATTAAAAAAGAAAAAAAGTGTTAAATAAAAAAAGTTATAAATTATTATTATATAATTCATATTATCAGGAAAGATTCCACCCTTTACAAACATGTCTTGAGGTTGTGCTTAAACAATGTGGAGCATCTACTGTGACTTCTCTATGTAACTTCCAGTGCTATTTCTTTGAATGTGTATTTCGCTCATAATCAGTAATGTGAGAGAAAATTAATTTAATGTTATTAACCCCTTCAAGACTTTGGTATATTCTGTTTTTGTGTTTTGTTTTTTGTTCTCCTTCTTCCCATAGCCATACATTTTTTAATTTTCCATCAATATGACCTTGTGTGAGTATGTTTTTTGTGGGACGAGTTTTATTTTTGAATGACACTATTGATTTACCATATAGTGAACTGGAAAACGGTAAAAAAATTCCAAGTGCAGTGAAATTGCAAAAAAAGTGCAATTCCGTAATTGTTTTTTTTTCTATTTACCATGCACACTAAAATGCTAAAACTGACTTGCCTTTATGATTCTCCAGGTCATTATGAGTTCGGAGATATCAAAAATGTATAGGTTCTTTTTTATTTAAGTGGTGAAAAACAAATCCAAAGTTTGTATGAAAAAAATGGCGTCATATTCTGAGACCCGTAGCATCTTCATTTTTCGAGAACTAAGGCTGCGTGAGGGCTTATTTTTTTTATGCCAAGCTGATGTTTTTATTCATACAATTTTGGGTCACATACGATGTTTTGATCGCCTGTTATTGAATTTTATTGCAATGTTATGGCGACCAAAAAAACATGCTTCTGGCGCTTTGATTTTTTTCGCATTACGGCGTTTACCAATATGATTAATTTACTTCATATTTTCATAGATTGGGAATTTCCGAACCCAGTGATAACAAATATATACTGTATATTTTTTTTATTGTTTTATTTTGAATGGGGCAAAAGGGAGATGGTTTCAACTTTTAGATTTTTAAACATTTTCAAATATTTTTTAATTTTTTTTTGCTTTATGCAGCAAAAATCATAATTTCCTATGAACTTCAGCCACAGGCTGGGGTTCATAGCCGATTTGCAATGACAAGCACAGGTGTCTTCTGCAGACCCCAGGCTGTCATGCCAACCCATCGGTGTCCTGTGATCATGTGAAAGGGGTGCTGATGGACGGGGTTTGTGGCGCGTTTCTGGCGCACTCGTATTAAATCGCTGTTAGTGATTGACAGCGGCATTTAACATGTTAACAGCCACAGGTGGATCGCGATTCCACTCACTGCTGTTAGGGGCACATGACAGCTGATCAAAGCAGTCATGTGCCGGGAAAGATGCAGGCTCAGAGCCGGAGCCCGCATCAAAGGGAGGGACTCGACTTATGAGGTAACTGTACATCATAGGTCGTGAAGGGTTCATTTCTATTAAAGGGATTGTGTCAGCTGGGACATTTATGTCATATTGATAGGTTGCAACTAGTGATGAGCGAATGTGCTCGCCACTACTTGGTGCACGCCTGAGCATCATGGTGCTCAACAAGCTTGACGCTCTATGTGTATTTCTGGGTTGCATTGGCGGGAACTCAGGTCCCTACATGTTTGGCGCTCTTTAGAGAGCCTATGAACATGCAGGGATTTCTTGCCACACAATGCAATGCCGTAGCCATGTGGGTTGTGGGCATTACAGTGATTGGCTGGCCGCATATCATCATCGGGTCTATATAAGACCTGGTGCCGCTATGCTTGTCACTGTCTACCCCGGAAACAGGCAGAGTAGTGAGAGCTGCTCCTGAGTCAGGGAGAGATTTGCTTGTTTATAATTATTTGCTTAAAAAGCAACCCAGAGTACACAATTTTTCTGCTTTATTTGCTTGTTAGCACTGCAAAATACAGCCAGATCTTTTCCTTATTACAGCGATAAAAATCCAGAAATTTGAACTGAACGTGGAAAATACTGGCCTCTATTTCCATTTTGTTGCAGTGTGTCGGTGAAGCTATTCACACAAGGTCGCTGTCAAGAATAGTATTAGTAAACTACAGGCCCGCTTTTTAAAACCGTGGTTCTCCGTCAGACGTATCACATATAACTGTGTTCCAAAATCAGCCATTTCTGGCTTCCATTTCCATTTTGTTGCAGTGTGTCATTGAAGCTATTCACACAAGGTCGCTGTGAAGAATAGTCTTAGTAAACTACAGGTCTGCTATTTAAAACCATGGTTCTCTGTCAGATGTATCATATAACTGCATTCCAAAATCAGCCATTTCTGGATTCCATTTTCATTTTGTTGCAGTGTGTCGGTGAAGCTATTCACACAAGGTCGCTGTGAAGAATAGTATTAGTAAATTACAGGCCCACTTTTAAAAACTGTGGTTCTCTGTCAGACGTATCGCATATAACTGCTGTTCAAATCCAGCCATTTGTAGTGAACGTGGAAAATATTGTTCTCCATTTAAAATGGGCAAGGTGCGTGGCAAGGGACGGGGAAGTGGACGTGATGGTGCTTGCAGAGGTCGAGGCCATGGGCAAGCTGAAATTGTGCAACAGCAAACACCCACATCTTGTCACTCGACCTTCCTGTCCCAATTACTAGAGGACCGCAGAACACCACTATTGAACACAGAGCAGTGTCAAAAGGTTGTTGGTTGGATAGCAGATAATGATTTCAGTCACTTTTTCACCACCACCACCACCCTGTCTTCCACATGGTCAAGTCTCAGTAGCCATGAGTCTGGACCGCATATTCCTCACCCTGATCCTCTTTCTTCCCGCAATACCGAGTGCCCAGAGACAACTGATCCCACACTTGGACACTCAGAAGTTCTGTTCACTTTTCCATTTATAGATTTGGGCCTCTCTCCCGGCCAGCTTCAAGCGGGTGAATAGGAGAACGCGTACAGCGATGCCCAAATATTTGAGCAGCCACGGTCACACGAAGGCAACAGTGGGAAAGTGCAATTACTGTCGCAAAAGTTGAATGATGATGAGACACAATTACCAGAAAGTCAGGAGGAGGACCAGGGTGCAGAAGTGGAAGACGAGGTGGTAGATGATATAGTAACTGACCCAACCTGGCAGGGGGACATACAGAGTGAGGACAGCAGCACACATGGGGAGGGAGGCGTAGCACTACAACAGGCAGGGAGAAGCAGTGTGGTGGCTGCAGACTCAAAGTGGGAAAGCGTTCCCTGTTTTTCTAACATGACGGAAGTTGCCAGTACAACTGTTAGGTATTCCCGAGTCTGGGTGTTTTTTAAAGACTCTGCAGATAACCCCAAAATGGCCATTTGCACCACCTGCCAGGCCAGCATCAGCAGGGGTAGCAAAACTAGCATACTGACCACAACCAGCATGATCAGGCACATGGCAGCAAAGCACCCGACTAAGTCGGTCGAACTCCAGGGTCCAGGAACAGTGTCTGCGGGTGACACCACTGCTTCTTCAGCCGTTGTGCGTACACACCACTCCCCTGTCCATGGCACATGCAAAGATGCCTCCCGCCCTGCACCTGTCGTTGAACACTCTCAACTAGCACCATCAGCAACCACGTCCACGTCCTTGTCCCAGCACAGCGTTCAGTTGTCCCTACCTCAGTCCTTGGAATGCAAGTGCAAATACACAGCCAACACCACACAGGCCACACTACTAAATTCACACATTTCGCGAATGCTTGCGCTCAAAATGTTGCCTTTTAGGCTCGTGGGGATGGAAGCTTTCTGCAACCTAATGGCTGCGGCCGTCCCTCAGTACTCAGTCCCCAGCAGCCACTATTTCTCCAGGTGTGCCGTCCCCGCATTACACGAGCACATGTCCCACAACTTTAGCTGTGCCCTCAACAACACAGTTACTGGAAAAGCCCACCTAACCTCGAACATGTGGACAAGTGCTTGTGGGCAGGGACGGTACATCTTGCTGTCGACACACTACGTTAATATAGTGGAAGCCAGGACCCAGTCAGACCTTGGGACGAAATGTGTCCTTCAGATGCCGAGGATTGCGGGCCCTGGGTCAATCAGGAATGCCCACATTCTACAGCTCTTGCAGCTCCTCCTACTCCGCCTCTTCAGCCTCCATCTCCGAAATGACCACATCAGTCACAAGCTGGAAGCACTGCAGCACTGCCTCGTCCAAGCGGCAACAGGCTGTGCTGAAGCAAATATGCTTAGGTGACAAACCGCACAATGCTGAAGAGTTGTGGACAACTCTTAAAAAGCAGGTAGATCTGTGACTGACACCGTTGACCCTACAGCCAGACATGGTCATGTGTGACAATAGCTGGAACCTGGTGGCGGCTCTGAAGTGAGGCGAGCTCACACACATACCATGCGTGGCCCATGTGCTTAACCTCGTGGTTCAATGATTTCTCAAAACCTACCCAGATCTGCCGGATCTGCTTGCCAAAGTACGCTGCATGTGTGCCCATTTTAGAATGTCAGCTACAGCTTCCACCTCACCGACTGGTGTGCGATGTCCCCATGCATTGGAACTCTACATTGCAGATGTTGGGAAGGATTTGTGAGCAGAAGAGGGCAATTGTTGACTACCAGCACCAACAAGGCCATTGGTATTCAAGTCAGACATCTGTGCCATCCTCCAAAACTTTGAGAACTCCACCAAGATGGTGATCGGCGATGACGCCATAATTAGGACACCATCCCACTTCTCTGTCTTCTGAAACCTCCTCTGCTCACTATTAAAGAGGATGCATTGCAGGCGGAGCACGATAAGATGGAGCAAGGACCCATACAGGGTGATTTCACAAAGCCCAGCCTCATCTCATCCCAATATGGATTGGTTACCAATAAGGAAGAGGAGGAGGAAGAAGAACAGGAGCTAATTTCCTGTGCTATAGACGGTACTACCTGCACAACTGTCATACCGTCTGTTCAGCGTGGATAGCCTGAGGACGAGGAGGAGGAAGATGAGGTGGAGAGCATGGTCAGTCATACTCTTGGTGAGGACATGGAAGTCTTGCCTGTTAGCAGTCTGGCACACATGGCTGAGTTTATGTGATGCTGCCTTTCCCGTGATCCTCGCATTGTCCAAATTTTGGGTGACAGTCATTACTGGTTGGTGACACTTCTAAACCCACGCTACAAAGAGAACTTTCTGTCTCTTATTCCTGCGCCGGACAGGCCTAATAAATTGGGGCAGTACCAGAATGCCCTTGTTGCGGAATTATTTTAAAAATTCCCATCTGAAAAAGCTGGCAGCAGAGCTCACAGTTCGTTGGACAACCAAAAAGTACAGGTGAGAGAGGCACAAATCCAATAGAGCAGAGGCAGGGGAACACTGTCAAAGTTCTGGGATAATTTTCTCACTCAGACTCTCCCATTGCACATGCCCTAATGGGTAGGGTACTCACACAAGGAGAGAAAAGTATTGGAAGATGCTGAGGGAGTACCTTGCCGACCATACCAACATCCTCCGTGATTCCTCAGTGCCTTATAATTATTGGGTATCCAATCTGGACACGTGGCATGAACTAGCTCTCTACGCCTTGGAGGTCCTGACCTGCTCTGAAGCTAGCATTTTGTCAGAGCGGGTTTTAGTGCCGCTGGTGGAATTATAACCGATAGGCACATCCGCCTGTCAACTGAAAATGCTGATAGGCTGACTCTTAAAAAAATAAACAGTTAAACAAGGGCTGGATTGGGCAAGACGTCTCAACACCACCGAATGCTAGCAGCGTAACAAACTTAAATACAGTGTCTTTTTTTGGGAGGTCTAACTCTATTCCTATGCATTTCTGTCTTCACACCCAGACATGGATATATGCTTCTTGATTTTTTCTATTTGCTCTTGTCCTCCTCCTTCTCCTCATCCTAATCCTCCACCACCATGTCTACCATATTACCATATCTACATCTCTTGCGAGGGGCATTAGAGTGCCTCCAAATTTTTGGCAGCCGTTTCATTCACTGCATAGGCAAACAGTATTGGAGACCGGCTTCCTAATAATGGGAACATTTTTTTCAGGAGACCCTGCTCTACGTCTCTTGCATGGGACATTGGAGTGCCTCCAATATTTTGGCACCCGATGCATTCCCTGCATCGGCAAACCGTATGGGAGACCCACTTCCTAATAATGAGAACATTTTTTTAGAAGGCCCTTCGACCTCTACTTCTCTTGCAAGGGGCATTGGAGTGCCTGCAATTTTTTGGCAGCCGTTGCATTCACTGCATAGTCAAACAGTATGGGAGACCCACTTCCTAATAATGGGAACAATTTTTTCAGGAGGCCCTCCTCTACATCTCTTGCAAGAGGCATTGGAGTGCCTCCAAATTTTTGGCAGCCATTGCAGTCACTGCATACGCAAGAACAGTATGGGAAACCCACTCTTTTCTAATGGGAGCATGTCGTTACTGTGGCCCACCTCTTTGTGTCTTTAAATTGTTAGTGGGGTTTTTCCTAAATTTTGGCAGTCGTTGTACTCACTGCATACCACATAACTGTATAGAAGACCCGCTCCTTTCTAATGGGAACATGTCATTACTGTGGTCCACCTCTATGTGTCTTTAAATTGTTTTTGGGGCTTTTCTTAAATTTTGGCAGCCATTGTACTCACTGCATACCCTATCACTGGATAGCAGACCCGCTCCTTTCTAATGGGAACATGTCATTACTGTGGCCCACCTCTATGTGTCTTTAAATTGGTATTGAGGTTTTTCCTAAATTTTGGCAGCCATTGTTCTCACTGCATACCCTATAACTGGATAGCAGACCCGCTCCTTTCTAATGGGAGCATATCATACTGGTTACTGAGGTCCACCTCTATGTGTCTTTAAATTGTCAATGGGGTTTTTCCCAAATTTTGGCAGCCATTGTACTCACTGCATACCTTATAACTGTATAGCAGACCAGTCACTGCATGGGCATTACCACTATTTGAGACCCACTCCTTTATAATGGGAACATTTTTTTACTGAGCCCCTCCTCTATGTCTCTTCAAAGCAGTATTGGGGTGTGTCCAAATTTTTGGCAGCCTTTGCAGTCACTGCATATGCAATAACAGTATAAGAGACCCACTCTTTAATAATGGGAACAACAACAAAGCATAGCCAGCTGATGTCCCTCTAACAATAGTAAGGGCCGTCTTACTAATTACATTTACTGGTGAATGTATTTTTCACCGTTGAAAGCATGTATTTTTCACCGTTGAAAGCAATGCAAAAGTGCAAAAACGAATCAAAAACGCTACGTGTGATCATAGCCCAAGGTGTGGAGCAGAATTTTTGTTTTTGTATATTTATTTTGCCTTACTCTGGAAAGGATGTTCCTTAACATTTATCCTAGGAAAATCCATTTTGGTTTGGTTTTTGTATGTTTTATTATGAGTCCGTAAAAGTGGCATAATTCTTTGACAACTTTTTTGACAGCAGTGATCTGGGAGTCAGAGATGTTTCCATGGGTCTTCCCCATGCTGTTCCCATGTCATTTGAGCACTGTTCCCATCAATTTGGGCAATTTTTAGGCCCTCTGCAGACCGTCGTAGGGGGCCGCCAGAAAAATGCTTTAGTTTCCTATAGACTTACATTGGGCTCGTTGTTTGGATTGAGCACTCGAGCATTCCAATTTGCTCGACCCAAGCAACGAGTACCCGAGCATTTTAGTACTTGCTTATCACTAGTTGCAACCAACAGCAATCTTAAGGTATGCCACAAATATCCCAAACAAAACACTTCATATTTATTTTATGATATAACTATACAGCACAGACCAAAAGTTTGGACACACTTTCTCATTTAAAGATTTTTCTGTATTTTCTTGACTATGAAAATTGTACATTCACACTGAAGGCATCAAAACTATGAATTAACACATGTGGAATTATATACTTAACAAAAAAGTGTGAAACAACTGAAAATATGTCTTATATTCTAGGTTCTTCAAAGTAGCCACCTTTTGCATTGATGACTGCTTTGCACACTCTTGGCATTCTCTTGATGAGCTTCAAGAGGTATATAATTCCACATGTGTTAATTCATAGTTTTGATGCCTTCAGTGTGAATGCACAATTTTCAAAGTCATGAAATTACAGAAAAATCTTTAAATGAGAAAGTGTGTTCAAACTTTTGGTCTGTACTGTATATATATCTATATAACAGAAAAAACAAAGTTTACAATAAAGTTAACTTTCAGAAATCATCTTCCTTTCTCTACCACTGATGGTCGTCACACCCAAAGACTCCCTCCACCTCTGGGATTCTTTGTCTATGTGATATCTACAGATGTTAATGTGTTTCCAAATACAGAATGTAACAATAACATTTGCGGCCACCATGGACATTAAATGAAAGAAAGATTACAAATTATTTTAAAGATCAGACAACTCCTCTAAAGTTAAAAGTTTAAAGTTCAAATTCACAGCAATATGATCTATGCCATTGAAAGGTGCCTTCTTCTGGATGTTGTGGGCTTTGTGAGTATACAGCTCAAACCACTATAACAGAATGGAGCTATTGATTAGAAATGTGTCTCTCTCTGAAGTATCTTTATCTAGACATTTCCTTGTGGTTCAGATTGTACAACAGACCAATTTGAAATTGTTCTAGAACTTTATTATTTTCTACAATTTTTATTAAATCAATTAGTAGATGCAAGGATATATTACATTTAACCTGTAGTACCAGTTTAAAAATACTGCATACTTTAAAAGTTGTCAAACATATTTAACCCCTTCACGATCTGGATTTATTTTTGTGGTTTCATTTTTTTACTCTACTTCCTCCAAGACCCCTTTCTTTTTATTTTTCCTTCAAAAGTACTCTTTATGCAGTAAAAATGACATATCAGTATTAATGATGAGCGAGTATGTTCTGTTAACCTTTCGGTGAGCATGCTCGGGTGCTCGCCGAGTATCTTCAGCGTGCTCAAGTGTTATGTTTTAGTCACTCCGTGCTCATGATTTGCCACTGTTTAACAGCTTTAATACATGTGAGGAATGCCTAAGAAACAGGCTGCTGACGATACTCGGAAAACACCTGAGCATGCTCGTAAATCTCGAGTAACAAGCATGCTCGCTCATCATTAATCAGTATGATTCTTTAGGTCAGTACAAGTACAACGATGCAAAACTTCTAAGGTTTTTTTCCCACATCTTAGAGGTAAAATTTTTCTAAGATTCTTAACTTTTTTTTTTATTTTCCTGTTAGTTAAGCTGTGTTAGGGCTTTTTTTTGGGTACGATGTTACCTTTTTTCTGATGCTAAACGTTTAGATTTTTTAACTGCTTTTGTTTGTGAGGAGTGCTGTCAATGACAAAAGCCTTTTTTGCGTTTTGACTCTTTTTATCTATTTGAATTTGCAATCATTTGATCACTATATTTCAAACTGCAAAATTACAATATTGCTATATTTGCTTATATAGTTTTTTTTCTCCTTAGCCTGCGGCTGAGCTTCTCAGTAATATCAAAATGGTTGTCACGGTGCCCAATAGTCATAGATTCCTGCTTTCGCTTCAACGACATACTATATTCCGCTCTCGGTGATTTACAGTTACATTTAAAAGGTTAAATTGCATGCTCTGACCGTTGCTGTTATATGCAGATCCAGGCAATGTAACACAGCTGACATCTACCTAGTATGGGGCACATACACTACAGTGTACATTTATGTTATATAGTTGTTGTCATCTTTATAGCTGTTGGCCGATTGTTAGTTTGGCAGGCAGGCATTTCTTCTGACCTTCCCATATACATACACTCTCACTTCAGCCAGAATGTGCATGTGTTCTAAATGCTGCGAAATTAGGACATGTTATTTGAATTAGCAGTAAATGATTGGCCATGTTTAAATTTATCATGACCAATCAATTTTTCCCAGACAGAAACCCATAAATATTGACCAAACATACAATAGTAGAAATTAACAAATTTTATGAAATTCAATTCATTAGATTTGCTTAAATTTTGCTTGATAATTAAAATATCTTTGAACAGTAAAATCAGTTTATTATACTCTGAGGTCTCTACAAATATATTACTTTTATCAAGTCTCTGTCTCTCAACAGTTCTAGTTTCGAAGCTCTTCATCTGCCTCTCCATTGTTTACCTAATTCCCTCTGGATCTGATCTACTCTTCCTTCAGTCCATTTCTCTCTGCAGCACATAAATTGCTTCCTAAGCCTTAAACAACATCATATCGTTTATTGACCTGAGATTAGTGTTGAGCGAGCACTAAAATGCTCGGGTGCTCGAAGCTCGGGCCGAGCTCGCCGTGATACTCGGGTGCTCGACCCGAGCAACGAGCCCAATGGTAGTCTATGGGAGACCCGAGCATTTTTGCAGTGGCACCCCCGGCAGTCTTTTAAAAGCCTAGCAAGTGCCCAAAACGATAGTGACAGTGCTCAAATGACATGGGGACAGCATGGGGATCGCCCCAGTAAGCATTTCTGACCCCCAGGTCACTGCTGTCAACAACGTGGTCAGAGGTATTAAGCCACTTTTACAGGCTCACAATAAAACGTTCAAAAACGAAAGAGAAACTTTTTTCCTGTGAAATATGTTAAGGAACATCCTTTCCAGGGTAAAGACTTGTGTATAAGTTAAAATAAATGACCAAAAACAAAAATACTCCTCCACACCTTCGGCTATGTTCACAAGTAGCATTTTTTATGCGTTTTTGCACTTTTGCATTGCTTTCAACTATGACAAATGCATTCACCGTGAAATGTCATTTTAACATTTTACAACCTTATCTGGCCATGTGCTGTGTGACACATGCATAAAGTGCTGAAAAGACAAGGGAACAGCATGGGGAAGATCCCTGGAAGCATCTCTGACTCCCAGGTCACTGTCTAAAAGTGTGCCCATCATAAGTGATCCTTACCGCATCAGAAGATACAGACTTGCAGCTATCCCCATGCAAGTTCTAGTCCCAGGGCAGTGTTCAATTGTACCTCCCCCATTCCTTGCAATACAAGCTGAAGTATGCAGCCTGCCACCCACCCACCCCCAGGCTGCAATACCATACTGCTTGCTTGCTTGAACTTGAAATTGGGCCTTTTAGGCATGTGGAGGCGGAATCTGGCCACCACGTCATGGCTGTGTTGGCGGCCTGGAATCCATATTCAGTCCCCAGCCGCCCGGCGGCCGGGTGTCCATACTCGGTCCCCAGACGCCCCGCGGCCGGGTGTCCACACATGGTCCCCAGCCGCCTGGGGGCAGCCGGGTGTCCATAAACGGTCCCCAGCCGCCCCTATTTCTCCTTGGAACATCCCCCTACACACTTTTTTAGCCCGGCCTGCTTTAGGCAGCATTGGACGAGCCCACCAGAGAACCAGACTCCTCCGGTGGGCCCTGACTTCTCCATCGGTGGAGTTGAGAGTGCCAAGGTGAGGAGCATGATGATGATGACAGAAGTTAGCATCTGCTATGTTTTCTTTTAATGCAAGTGTAAGTGTGCAGCCTGCCACCCACCCACCCCCAGACTACAATTCCATACTGCTAGCTTGCACTTGAAATGGGGACTTTTAGTTTGGAGGAGGCCGAAGCTGGCCACTACCTCATGGCTGCTTCGGCAGCGAGGTATCCATACTCAGTCCCCAGACGCCCATATTTGTCCTCGTGTGCCTTATACATAAGATTAAGAGAGTATACAAAAACATTACCTGTGCCCTCCCCAGTGCATTTAGTGGGAAGGAGAGCCTATTCCACTGTATTGTGTGCATGCCAAACCCCTGTTCATGGTACATGCGAAGATGCCTCCCACCTTGCACCTGTCGTTGCAGACTTGCAACTATCCCCATTCAAGTCCTTGTCCCAGGGCAGTGTTCAATTGTACCTCTCCCATTCCTTGCAATGCAAGCGCAAGTATGCAGCCTGCCACCCACCCACCCCCAGGCTGCAATACCATACTGCTTGCTTGCTTGCACTTTAAATTGGGCCTTTTAGGCATGTGGAGGCGGAATCTGGCCACCACGCCATGGCTGTGTCGGCGGCCTGGTATCCATACTCAATCCCCAGCCGCCTGGTGGCCGGGTGTCCCCGCTTGCTCCCCAGCCTCCAGGGGGTGGCCGGGTGTCCATACTCGGTCCCCAGCCACCCCTATTTGTCCCGGTAACCTTTCCCACACTTTTCTTAGCCTGGCCTGCTTTAGGGCAGCATTGGCCGAGCCCACCGGACTATCAGACTCCTCCGGTGGGCCCTGGCTTCTCCATCAGGGGAGTTGAGAGTGCCAAGGTGAGGAGCATGATGAGGATGATAGAAGTTAGCATCTGCTTTGTTTTGTTGTAATGCAAGCGCATGTATGTAGTAGCGGCTAGGCCTGAGGTGGTCAGCGTTTTGGCGCATATCCTACCTCCTCCGAGGATTGCTGGATGTTTTCCTGCTACTATCCAAGTTCTATGACTCCCGTTAAAACAAAGCTTCAGGTGATAAATGATGGATGAGGTAGTGGCAAAGGAGAAAGAGCAGGAGGAACAGGGACCATTCACATCAATATCAGGCCAGTCAACCAGATATGTCTTGTAGGATATGTTTCTGTAACAAAAGGAGCGGTTCGGCTACACAGTTATAGGGCATACAGTGAGTGCAATGCCTACCAAAATTTCAAGCCACTCCAATGCCCCTTGGAAATGACATGGAGGTCAGAGGGTGTTAACTAAACCTTTTTTTCCCTTTACAGCAACTGGGTCTCCCGTGCACTGTTGGCCTAAGCAGTGAATGGAAGGCTTTCCAAAAATTATGAGGAACTGCAATGCCCCTTACAAGAGCCATGTGTGGCACCCCAGGGGTCTGGTCACCACAGTAATAGAGATATTACGTCGGAGAGCAAGTGGGAGGTTTCCTGGTCAGGATCCCTTAAACATGCAACATCCTCCTGCCCCAATCCTGGGAGGGGAGAATTCTGCCCTTATAAACTGGATCTGGGGCGGGGTTGAGTGAGTCAGAGAACAGTCAGAGTCAGAGTGAGAGCAAGGGAAAGTAACAGCAAGGAGCTCTGCAGAAGCTAGGAGCTAAAGACCAGGAGCTGGAAGCTGAGCAGAGCTCGCCCTGGCAGAAGACAATAGGAACCGGACACAGGAGTCTGAAGCTGTGAGGACTTATATATCCAGCAGCAGAAACCAGCCGGCAGGGGATTTCAGGTCCTCTGGCCATAGAAGCCCGGAGGCTCAGTCACAAGCAAGGGACCAGCACCGCCATGGTGGAGCGGAGGCTAACAGAAGGCCCCAAGTCACCAGCCATACGGGTGAGCACTACACGGTACACTCAGGGACGTGGGCTACTTCTACCCGCTTACAGCAAGGTAGCCAGGAAGAGTACAGACAGACGGGGAGGCCTACAACTCCACCTGGCCAGGGGAACTCCTGCTTGCTCACAGACTGACCAGGCCTCTTATGCTAGCCAGTACTCCCGGGAGGGTCTATCTTATAATCATCAGTAAAGACCCTGAACTGTACTACAAAGACTCTGAGTCATTCCTGCTGCGCTCGTGCACCATCACCCCCATCATCCACACTCACTGCACTGAGGCTATACTCCTCCCGAGGGGAGTTATCCCATTCTATGCTGCGCACACAACACCAGCCTCAGCGGTCTGCCTCGCAGCGGTGGTACTCCCTGACCGCAATCCACGGGTGGCGCAGTCTGACAACTAACCTCAAAACCTAAGAAAGACTGCCACTGGTTTGACCAGCCTGAGCCACGGGACCGGGTCACCGCCACGGAGACTACAGACCCCAGAGACCCGGCACCGGGTATCCCACACACTTGTACACGCGGCCCAGGGGGCGCGTCACATGCAGTACAGCATATTACAAACATAAGTCCCATTATTGGGGAGTGGGTGTCCCATGGTATTTGCTTATGCTTTCCAAGCAAAAGCTGCCAAAAATTAGGATGGAGCAACTTGCAATGCCCCTTACAAGAGCCATGCAGTACAGCATATTACAAACATAAGTCCCATTATTGGGGAGTGGGTGTCCCATGGTATTTGCTTATGCTTTCCCAGCAAAAGCTGCCAAAAATTAGGACGGAGCAACTTGCAATGCCCCTTACAAGAGCCATGCAGTACAGCATATTACAAACATAAGTCTCATTATTGGGGAGTGGGTGTCCCATAGTATTTGCTTATGCTTTCCCAGCAAAAGCTGCCAAAAATTAGGATGGAGCAACTTGCAATGCCCCTTACAAGAGCCATGCAGTACAGCATATTACAAACATAAGTCCCAATCATGGGGAGTGGGTGTCCCATAGTATTTGCTTATGCTTTCCCAGCAAAAGCTGCCAAAAATTAGGATGGAGCAACTTGCAAAGCCCTTTACAAGAGCCATGCAGTACAGCATATTACAAACATAAGTCCCATTATTGGGGAGTGGGTGTCCCATAGTATTTGCTTATGCTTTCCAAGCAAAAGCTGCCAAAAATTAGGACAGAGCAGCTTGCAATGCCCCTTACAAGAGCCATGCAGTACAGCATATTACAAACATAAGTCCCATTATTTTGGAGTGGGTGTCCCATAGTATTTTCTTATGCCTTGCAAGCAAAAGCTGCCAAAAATAAGGACGGAGGAACTTGCAATGCTGGCACCCTGGTGGTATAGTGGTGGTGGAGGCTGAGGATAAGGAGAAGAAGATTAAACAGCCGAAACGAGAAAGCGTATACCCATGTGTGGGTGTGAAGCGGTGCATGTGAATACACCTCCCGAAATAACACAGTAGATTTGACTTTATGTTACTCTGCTGTCATTTGGTGGTGATGAGAAGTCTGGCCCAATCCAGCCCTTGTTCATTTTGATAAGGGTCAGCTTGTCAGCATTGTCAGTTGACAGGCGAGTGCGCTTATCAGTTATAATTCCCCCAGCGGCACTAAAAACACGCTCCGATAACACGCTAGCGGCAGGGCAGGCCAGGACCTCCAAGGCGTACAGAGCGAGTTCATTCCAAGTGTCCAGCTTGGATACCCAATAATTAAAAGACACAGAGGAATCACGGAGGACGCTGGTACGATCGGCAAGGTACTCCCTCACCATCTTTTGAAACTTTCCACTCCTTGTGAGAGTACCCCGCGCCTCAGGGCCTGTAGGCTGGGCGGGTGTCAGAAATCTGTCCCAGAACGTTGACAGTGTTCCTCTGCCTCTGCTGGATTGGAGTTGCATCTCTCTTGCCTGTACGCCTTGGTTGGGCAACGAACTGTGACCTCTGCCACTAGCGTGTTCAGATGGGAATTTTTTTAAGAGTTCTGCAGCAAGGGCCTTCTGGTACTGCCCCATTTTTGTAGACCTCTCCACCTCAGGAATAAGAGAGTGAAAGTTCTCCTTGTAGCGGGGGTCTACAAGTGTCACCAACCAGTAATGACTGTCACCCAACATTTTGACAACGCGAGGGTCACGGTTAAGGCAGCGTAACATAAAGTCAGCCATGCGTGCCAGACTGGTAACGGGCAAGATTTCCGTGTCCTCACCAAGATGACGACTGACCATGCTCTCCTCCTCCTCCTCCTCCTCTTCCTCCTCCCCCCTGTCCTCAGGCCACCCACACTGAACCGACGGTATGACACTTGTACAGGTACTACCGTCTACAACGCATGATAGCAGCTCCTGTTCTTCCTTCTCCTCCTCCTCCTCCTCCTCCTCTCCCTCATTGTCCCCCAATGCACGTTGGGATGAGATGAGGCTGGGCTGTGTGTCATCGCCCGCTACGGCTTCTTGATCCATCTCATCATACTCTGGCTGCAATGCCACCTCTTTAATTCTCTGCAGAGAGCGTTGCAAAAGACAGACAATTGGGATGCTGACCCTAATAATGGCGTCATCGCCGCTCACCATCTTGGTGGCCTCCTCAAAGTTTGTCAGGATGGTACATATGTCAGACAACCAGGTCTACTCCTGAGGTCTTATGTGTGGAGTCTGACCTGAATATCGACGGCCTTGTTGCAGCTGGTACTCCACAACTGCTCTCTTCTGCTCACAAATCCTTTGCAACATGTGGAGGGTAGAGTTCCAACGTGTGGGGACATCACACACCAGTCGGTGTGCCGGAAGCTGCAAACGCTGCTGCAACACAGCAAGGGCGGTGGAATCTGTAGCCGACTTGCGAAAATGAGCTGACAGGTGGCGTACTTTCACGAGCAGATCTGGCAACTCGGGGTACGATTTAAGAAACCGCTGAACCACGAGGTTAAGCACATGAGCCAGGCATGGTACGTGTGTGATCTCACCTCGCCTCAGAGCCGCCACCAGGTTACGGCCATTGTCACACACGACCATGCCGGGATGTAGGTTCAGCGGTCTCAGCCACAGATCTGCCTGCTCTTTCACAGCTGTCCACAACTCACAAGCAGTGTGAGGTTTATCACCTAAGCTTATGAGTTTCAGCACATCCTGTTGACGCTTGGCTGAGGCAGTACTGCAATGCATCCAGCTTGTAACTGATGTGATGATATCTGAGATGGAGGCTGAACATGAGGAGGAGGAGGAGGATGCGCAGGAGCTGTACACTGTGGGGGCAACTCTGACTGACATAGGGCCCGCAATCCTCAGTGTGGGGAGGATGTGTTCCGTCCCAAGGTCCGACTGGGTCCCGGCTTCCACTATGTTTACCCAGAGTGCCGTCAGAGTGATGTACCGTCCCTGGCCACAAGCACTTGTCCACGTGTCCGTTGTCAGGTGGACTCTCCCAGTGAATGCGTTGTTGAGGGCACGGCAGATGCTTTGGGACACGTGCTTGTGTAGTGCGGGGATGGCACACCGGGCAAAATAGTGTCGGCTAGGGACCGAGTACCGAGAGACGGCCACCGCCATAAGATTGTGGAAGGATTCCGTCTCCACCAGCCTAAAAGGCAGCATTTCCAATGCAAGCAGTCGTGAAATGTGCGAATTTAGGACTGTGGCCTGTGGGGCGTTAGCTGCGAATTTCCGCTTTCGTTCAAAGGTCTGGGATATGGACAATTGAACGCTGCGGTGGGACGTGGACGTGGACGTTGATGCTGTTTCTTGAGAAACTGCCATAACAAGTGAAGACTGAGAGGAGGGGGAATCTTTACATGCAGTATGGACACAGGATTGCCTTGCACACACAACAGCAGTGGTGACACCCGCTGACACTGGTCGTGGACCCTGGGTTTCGCCCCACAAAGTCTGGTGCTTTGCTGCCATGTGCCTGATCATGCTGGTGGTGGTCAGGCTGGTAGTTTTGTCACCCCTGCTGATGCTGGCATGGCAGGTGGAACATATGGCCTTTTTGGGGTTATCAGCAGAGTCTTTAAAAAAATTCCAGACTCTGGAAGACCTACCGCTTGTACTGGCCACGTCCCTCGTGTTGGTGTTATGGGGAACGGTTGCCTGCCTTCTGTCTGCGGCCACCACACTGCTTCTTCCTGCCTGTTGGGGTACTCTGCCTCCCTCCCCCTGTGTGCTGCTGGCCTCACTCTGCATGTCCTCCTTCCACGTTGTGTCAGTTACTATATCATCCACCACCTCCTCCTCTTCCACTTGCGCACCACGATCCTCCTCCTCACTTCCTGGCAATTGTGTCTCGTCATCGTCCACCTCTTGTGACAGATTGCCAACGTCAACTTCCTGTGGCCGTGGCTGTTCAAATATTTGGGCATCGCAACATGGGATCTCCTCTTCCACCAATTCAAGCGTATCAGGCGAGGGGCCCAAATATGGAAATGGACCAGTGAACAGCTCTTCAGAGTGTCCAAGTGTGGGATCACTTGCTGTCTGACGACACTCGGCATGGTGGGAGGAAGGAGCATGAGGGTGAGTAGGAGTATGCGGTCAAGACTCACGGCTACTAAGAGTTGACCGTGTGGAAGACAGACCGGAGGTGGTGGTGCCCAGGTAACTGGAAGTATTATCTGCTATCCAATTAATAACCTGTTCACACTGATCAGTTCTCAATACTGGTGTTGTTCTGTGCTTCCCTAGTAATTCGGTCAAGAAGTGGGAGCGAGAAGATGTGGCTGTTGGCTGTGGCACATTTTCACCTTGGCCACGGCCCCGTCCTCTGCATGAACCATCACCAGAACGTCCACTTCCACATCCCTTGCCACGCGCCTTGCCCATTGTAAATTAAGTAAAATAGCTTACACTTGCACTATCAATGGAAAAAGGGTAATAAAGAGTAGATTAGAACAGTGGAAGAGGAAAACCACAGTTATTGTTTACTGGGGTATACCACACTTTTTTAAATAGAGATATTTGCGGCTGAACAGTGAGCGACACACTCAAACTGCTTTTTTTTTAGATACCAAAGGCCCAAAACTGGATAGTACAGCGATTTGACCCGTGGAACTGCAAAACCACACTGGGATGTCGGGACTACACAAGACTATTTTCAACAGATATATTTTTGTGTCACAACAGTCAGGAGACACTACTGTTTTTCTTTACGGAGAAAACTACCAAAACCTGAATAATATAGATTTTTTACCGTGGGATGGCAAAACCACAGTTATTGTTTACTGGGGTATACCACACTTTTTTAAATAGAGATATTTGCGGCTGAACAGTGAGCGACACACTCAAACTGCTTTTTTTTTAGATACCAAAGGCCCAAAATGGATAATACAGAGGTTTGAACCGTGGAAGTGCAAAACAACACTTCTGTTTCTCTAGCCTACACCAGACTATTTTCAACAGTTATATTTGTGTCTGAAAAATCAGAGACACGCTTTTTTGGGGGGGGACACCAAAAGGTTAATAAGACGGTTATTTGTACAGTGTGAAGGAGGAAAAAAAAAGGAGTATTTAGATAAAAAAAAAAGGATTTTTCCTGGCCCCCGACACCTGGTGCTAAGTCCAGCAATTTCAGCAACAGGAGCACACAGGACTGTAATGCAGCGTTTGCTGGTATAACCACTGTGTCTACTATACAGCCTGCCTGCCTGGTATCTGGGATGGATATTAGTCCTGAAAAGGAATGTTTGTTTGTTCTGGCAGCCTTTACAGACCCTACACTAACTATTTCACAGTTTATATCTCTCCCTAAATCAACAGCGCTGTCCCTACACTGTCTAATCCGGAGCGACTGTGTCCAAGATGGCGGCGCCCCGTTTTAAATACTCGAGGTGACGATGTGCGGCCAGCCAATCACTGTAATGCCCACAACCAACATGGCTGCGGCATTACAGTGACAGGCTGGCAATCCCTGCATGTTCATTGGCTCTGTAAAGAGCGCCAAACATGCTGGGCGGAGACCCGAGCTCCCGCCCGAGTAACCCGGAAATGCACGGTGCTCGCCGAACATCCCGAGTAGCGTGATGCTCGGGCGAGTACCGAGCAGCGTCGAGCATGTTCGCTCAACACTACCTGAGATGTAATAATTAGTGTTGAGCCACCCCCGTAGTGTTCGAGTTCGGTTAGTCGAACACCCGTATGTTCGCCAAACTGTTCGTCGAACTGTTTGTCGAACACCTTCGAACACCGTTAAAACCAATGGCAGGCAAACTAAAACACATAGAAACACATAGAAAACACCTTCAAAGGTGTCCAAAAGCTGACAAACTGCTCAGAAGACACAACTAACACATGGAAAAGTGACAAGTACATATAGTCATGCGAAAAGAAAAGAGGTGGAGGAGTTAAAGGAGGGGGAGACACAGATATAGGCATGTCATGCCCTTCTAAAACCAAAAATGTGCGAAGCTGATACGGCCAGTCCTTTCCTGCCTGTGCGACCTCAGTGTCGCCGGGTTTGTGCCAGAGCTGCGGTGGACCCTGACGGCCAGCCCCCCTCTCCCAATACTAGTGCCTGTCCGCTGGTGGGTCGAGCGAGCCAACCTGTGGTGGAGGCAGGTCTAAGCTTTATAATTTAAATTGTCTCTCTAATTTGAATGAATACACTTTAATTCCTCTTACAAGGATCTATTGGCTATTGGAGGGCAAGTCTCATGCCAGCAGCCACGTAATTCCAGCTCTAGTAGCATCCACTAAAGCTGCTGCAGTTAAAAAGCTTTTGTAAGGATCAAGCTTGGTGGTCCACCGCAAGGCGTCCTACTGCCAGTCCCAGCCCCTATGCCTTGGGGTGCCTCCCCGATGCTTCTCACTGAGTGTCCCGGGGGCCCGAACCATTTCCTTTGAAAAAATTAAGTGTCCTAACTACAGGTGGTGTAGCTTTCTTAACAGCTGGGATAATCCGCTGACTAGCAGACACTGCTACTAGGCACAAAGTATTTCCTGGGCTAGATGCGGTTAAAAATTTGTAATTAGATACTCTCGTTGGATGCTGAGAAAGCACTCCATTGAGTCTCCTGGCACGCCATATATTATTCCCTTAAAAAGCTTGGGGTAGGGGTCTAGGGGATCCTTTTGTAGGCTAAATCACGGCCCTGTATCGCAATAAGTCACCTAGGCTGAAGATATATGGAACATTTTCGTCACCTTTCATAATCACCAATGGGACAAGGCAGGGATGTACTCGGTCCCCTCTCTTATACATCCTAGTGATGGAGCACCTGCTTTCATCAATTCACCATAACCCCAATATTAGGTGGATTGAGGTGGGAGGCACCGAGTACAAGTGCTCTGCATTTGCTGATGATGTCCTAGTATATATCACTCAATCACATATATCCATCCGTGCTGTTATGGCTGAAATAGATCACTTTGTTACATGGTCAAATTTTAAAATCAGTGCAGCGAAGTCTGAGGCCCTCGATGTCTCCCTCCCCAAATCCATACAGGATTCCATCCAGTCCAACTTTCCCTTTGCCTGGCCCTCACAGGGTATCAAATACTTAGGAATTCCTATTCATAGAGACCTCTCCCATCTATGTTATCTTAATTTTGGGCACTTTATTGAACAACTCCATACAGACCACGGTTGGCAAGTTAGAACTGTAAGATTCACTATGTGAACCACTGGTGTTTTGTGGAAAAGCACATGTACACTGTGTTCCAAATTATTATGCAAAAAGTGTTTAGGAGTGATAAGGGAAGAATTTGTTTGTTTGTCAGTTAAACTCATTGATGGTGATGTGTGTCAGGGCTCTTTATATCACTGTTAGCAATTGCAGACACCTGTGCTAATTAGTTTGGCAGGTGTGTCCAATGAAAGGCAAGACTACATAAGAATGCTGTCCCACATTATTAAGCAGCCTACATTTTCTGCCAAAATGGGAAAGAAAAAGGATGTGTCGGCTGCTGAGAAGCAACAATTTGTGGAGTGTTTCGGTCAAGGCATGACTACAATCAACATTGCCAAGACACTTCATCCTGATCATCGCACAATCAAGAAGTATGTAGCTGATTCACAGTACATACGTGTGCGTGCTGATAAGGGAAAATTGAGGACTCTTTCCTACAGGCAATTAGGTCAGGTTAACAGAGCAGCGGCAAAAAAGCCTTGTCATAGTAGCAGACAAGTTTTTGAAGCTGCTGGTGCCTCCAACGTCCCCCAAACAACAAGATGCAGAGTCTTTCAGAGGTTTGCAGCTGTGCGTAAGCCATCCTGTCGACCTCCTCTATCCACTGCACACAAGCAGAAATGGCTCCAGTGGGCCAAAAAATACATGAAGACTGACTTCAAAACTGTTTTGTTCACCGATGAGTGCCGTGCAACGCTCGATGGTCCAGATGGATGGAGTGGAGGATGGCTGGTTGATGGACGCCCCACGCAAACACGGCTATGACGCAAACAAGGAGGAGGTGGAGTAATGTTTTGGGCTGGAATCATGGGGAGAGAGATTGTTGGCCCCTTTAGGATCCCTGAAGGGGTAAAGATGAACTCCATAATGTATGTGGAGTTTCTCAAGCAGCACTTCCTGCCATGATTCAAGAAGAAGAACCGTGTATTCCGCAGCAAGATCATTTTCATGCATGATAATGCACCGTCTCATGCTGCACATAACACATCTGCATCTCTGGCTGATATGGGCATAAAAGGGGACCAACTTATGGTGGGACCCCCATGCTCCCCTGACCTCAACCCCATTCAGAACCTCTGGAGCATCATCAAAAGGAGTGTCTATGATGGCGGGAGGCAGTTCACATCTAAGCAACAGCTCTGGGAGGGTATTCTGTCCTCATGCAAAACAATTGAAGCAGAAACCATCCAAAACCTGACAAATTCAATGGACGAGAGAGTTCAGAAGCTCCTTTCGAACAAGGGGTCCTATTTGCAAATGTAACATCACCTAGAATAAAGTTTTGAGTTGAAAACTGTTTGATTTCAGTTTCTAATAACCTGCTAATGCTTATAATTTCAAAAATGACCATTTTTTTGTTCTTTATTAAAATGAAAATGTTGATCGAAGAGTGTGGGGGATCTAAGAGTGTTGCAACCCAGTAGTCAGGATTGCTTTGAATTCTGACAATCTGAGGATCATGTTGCAGGTAGTGCAGCAAGAAGGCACTCATGTGTCTTGCGCATCTAGGAGCCCCAAAATTATTTTCCGGGCTAGATGCAACTAAAAATTATTATTAATTTGAAAGCTGGTGGAGCTTAGTATAGATGGCCTAATAGAATCAGTACTGCAAACTGCTAAAAAACCCAAATTATTTTCCAGCCAAGATACAGATAAACATGATTAGTAATTTTAAATCTGGTGGAGTTTAGTATAGATGGCCTAATGGAATCAGCACTGCAAACTGCTACAAAGCCCAAATTATTTTCCAGCCAAGATACAGATAAACATGATTAGTAATTTTAAAGCTTTAAACGGTTGGTGAGGTGATTTTAACAAATCATCAAGCTTTTACTCTCCCCTGGATGACACAGAGGTAGAAAAGTCGTTTCGGATCCATGATTGGTTCATGTTTATGAACGTGAGTCTGTCTACATTATCAGTGGAGAGCCGCGTGCGCTTATCTGTCAGCACACCACAAGCAGCGCTGAACACACGTTCAGGCAGAACGCTGACTGCGGGGCATGACAAGATCTCCAAGGCGTAAGTGACGAGCTCCGGCCATTTATCCAGATTGGAAGCCCAAAAAGAGCAAGGGTCCAGTGACACAGTCATGGTTTCAATGTTTACTTGGAGATACTCCTGTACCATCGTCTCTAGGCGTTGACTATGTGTCAGACTTCTTGTCTCCTGTGGGCTTGCAAAGGATGGGCTAAAAAAGAGGTGAAATGATTCCGCAAAATTGATGTTACCAGCAGATACTGTGTTTCTGTTACGTTTTGAGAGCTGAACACTCGACGGTCCCACGTTTGGCAAGTTGGAACTGTGAGATTCACTACGTGCACCACTAGTGTTTTGGGGAAAAGCACATGTAAGATTCTGCAACAGTCTCTGCTGATACTCCTGCATGCGTGCATCTCTTTCTATGGCAGGAATATTTTCTGCAAATTTACTTTTGTACCAGGGATCTAACGGTGTGGCAGCCCAGTCGTCAGGATTATTTCTAATTCTCACAATTCGAGGGTCATGTTGCAGGTAGTGCAGCAGGAAGGCACTCATGTGTCTTGCGAATCCAGGAGCACCAAGTCCCTGTTGTGTTGTTGGCGAGGTAACAATCATGCTTCCTTCCTCTGCCCTCTCCCCCCAACCTCGCACAACAGAAAAGTGATCAAGGTCTCCCTCATCTGATGAGTCTTCCATCAGTTCATCCTTCATTTCTTCCTGGGCTCCTGCACATTCCTCACTAGTTTGGCTGCTACCATGAGCCCTGGTAAAACCATCTCCCCCACCCTCACATGCCTGCCGCCTTGGTGCTGCCAACCGTCTGGACCTTGCAGATGTTAGCCCTTCTGCATACAACTTCTCCTCCTCTACTTCCTCCACCTCCTCTTGTGCCACCACCTGACTCTGAATTCTGTTTAACATGTGCTCCAGCATGTAAATCACCGGAATAGTCATGCTGATAATGGCATCGTCAGCACTAAACATCTTCGTCGCCATTTCAAAACTGTGCAGAAGGGTGCATAGGTCACTGATCTGAGACCACTCCTCCAGCGTGATTTGCCCCACCTGTGGATCTTGTTGGCCCAGGCTATACGTCACAACGTATTGCACCAGGGCTAGTCGGTGCTGCCACAGTCGCTGCAACATGTGCAGAGTTGAATTCCACCGGGTAGGCACATCGCATTTTAGCCGGTGAAGTGGCAGGCCCAACGACTTCTGTAGAGACGTAAGTCGCTGAGCTGCGGGATGTGAACGGCGGAAGTGAGCACACAGCGACCATGCCCTCTGCAGAAGGCCATCTTGTCCGGGAAAGTGGGCTAAAAATTGCTGGACAACCAGGTTCAACACGTGAGCCATACAAGGCACGTGTGTGACATTGCCCCGGCGAAGGGCCGCACCCAGTTTGCAGCATTGTCGCACACGGCCTTCCCTGGTTTCAGGTCCAGTGGAGACAACAATTCATGAAACTGATTCTCCAGAGCTGACCACAACTCCTCAGCTGTGTGACTCACATTTCCCAGACATTTCAAAGTAAAAACCGCCTGATGACGTTGAGCCCTGGTGCCAGAATACTAAGGACGTGTGCAGGATCCCTTCTGCACAGTTAGAAAGCTTGTGGCATGACCAGAGAGGCTTTGGGTGCAGGTGGAGGACCGAGAGTAGAGATGAGCGGTGTTCGACTCGAACTGTTCTCCAATCTCAAATTCGAGCTGTTTTGGGCGGTGTTCTAGCCGTTCGGCGAACACGAACGATTTGTTCGAGGTTATGTTCGATAACTGTTCGTGCACCAAAATCATAACTGGATTTTTTCTCAGTAATGCTGAAAATTAATGTTAATATGCATTTTGAGAGTACAGCGGGGTGGGGGGAGGGGCAAGGGATGGATCTCTGCAGGAATAATGAAGATCTCCATTTTTTTTTCTCTTTCCCGCATTTACAGTGGGGAGGTGCAATCTGTCAGCCTATCAGCAGCGCACACACGGAGCGAACTGCTTTTTTTCACACAGGCATGGGCATGTGTCATTGGCAGTGTTTGTCACATGTCCTTGCCCTATAAGACCCAGCCATTTTCCCCGTCGCCACCATTTTCTCACTGCTGCAGCTGTGTGTTAGACGGCACCGCTGTTGCTGTGTGCGCTATACTTTGTTAATTTCAAGCCAATTTTTGCACAAATCTACAGATAGCTTGGGAGTAGGGAAGAGTTGTGATTGCAGTCCTTTTAAGGACTAGGTTACATCATTTCATACTACTTTTATCAGGTTGGTCTGTGCTCTTTAATAGATAGGTTAGGAGTAAAGACTAATTGTAATTGCAGTCCTTTTCAGGGCTAGGTTACATCAGTTCCTATCACTTTTTGCCAGGCAGGTCTGTGCCAGTGCTGTGCAAGTTTTTTTCACAGCATTTGGGTAAATCTAGCAAAGTAAATCCTTTTTGGCCTATTGAAGAGTGTGTTAGTCAGTGGAGTAGCCTATCTGTGTTGCAAGCTACACCACCTGTGTATAGAATACAAATTTTTTTACTGCACCTAGTGAAGTAAAACTTTTTGGGCATAGCATCATTCTATTAGTCCATCTATACTAAACTCCACCAGGGTGCAAATTAAAAATAATTTTTTTCTGCATCTAGCTCTGAAAACACATTTCAGCTTCTAGCAGTGTGTGGGACTTGGTCTATTAGTCCATGTATACTAACCTCCACCACGGTGCAAATTAAAAATATTTTTTTTCTGCATCTAGCTCTGAAAAACATTTCAGCTTCTTGCAGTGTGTGGGACTTGGTCTATTAGTCCATCTATACTGACCTCCATCAGGTTGCAAATTCAATATAATTTTTTTCGTCATCTAGCTCTGAAAAAATATTTTGACTTCTAGCAATGTGTGGGACATGGTCTATTAGTCCATCTATACTGACCTCCATCAGGTTGCAAATTCAATATCATTTTTTTCTGCATCTAGCTCGGAAAAAATATTTAGGCTTCTAGCAGTGTGTGGGACTTGTTCTATTAGTCCATCTATACTAATCTCCACCAGGTTGCAAATTAAAAATTATTTTTTTCTGCATCTAGCTCTGAAAAAATATTTAGGCTTCTAGCAGTGTTTGGGACTTAGTCTATTAGTCCATCTATACTGACCTCCATCAGGTTGCAAATTCAATATAATTTTTGTCTGCATCTAACCCAGCCAATACTTTTGGCCTAATACCACAGTTTGGCCACTCAGCTCTGCTCGGTTCCCATCCATCATTTATTGCGCAAACAACTCCAGAGTTGTGAATTAGTTAACCACCAAAATGAGTGGAAAAAAGCCTGCTGCTGGTGGAAAGGGGAATAGGCGTGTTGGGAAGGGAAAAAATGGTTTTGTCCGTGGGGTAGGTGTTAAAGCAACAGTAACATCTGCAGAAGAAAGACCATCTTCCAGCCAAACTAAGATGTCTACTTCTTTTAGCGGACAATGTGATAAGATCGCTTTCTTACGGCCACGCCAATCGCTACAAATTCCAGAAGAGGCACAAAAACAGCAGGTGCTTCAATGGATATCAAGTGCTCCTTTAAGTGATCTCTCCTCCACCTCAACTTCAACATCACAAATACTCCAGTCCTCAGAGGTGTCACCCCAATCGCACTTGCTTCCTCACAGCTCCCAAGTCTCCAGCTGCCCTTCTGAGTATGGGGTAGAACAGATGGTTGAGTCTGCAGAGCTGTTTACTCATACTATAGCCTGGGAATCAGAGGTCGGCTCCAGATCTTCTGTGAATCCAGACGAGGAAATGATCTGCACTGATGCCCAGAATCTTTGTGAGTCGGATCCAGGACCAGACGCAGAAGGTTCTGACCATAATGTAGACCCTCGTTAACAAACTGTAACTCCTGTTGGTGGAGACAATGAGGAAGACCATGATGAGACACAAATACCTGATTGGAGCGACAACTTTAGTTTTTTGTCAGGGCAGGAACAGGTTGGCTCTGAGGACGACGGGTGTGATAACACACAGGGTGATGATGATGAGGTTGGAGATCCCACTTACTGTCAACCTACAGTCAGACAAGAGATGAGGTCAGCAGAGGAGGTGGAGGAGTATGCTAGTGACGACGAGGTCAGGTTGCGCCTTCCAGGACAGAGACATAGTACTGGAAGCATGTTAACAACTGCATCTTCAAACACAACTCTGCCTCTGACCACAAGTCGTGGTGGCTCTTCAGGTCGCATGGGTGCTAAGCCTTGCATAGCCTGGGAATTTTTTCAGATGGATATAGATGACCCAACTCATGTTATCTGTAACATTTGTCAGCAAAAACTAAGTAGAGGCCAAAAAATACATAGTTTGAGTACTTCATGCATGAACCGGCACATGGATATGAAGCATCAGCTGCAGTGGGAAGCTCACTGTGCTACAATGCGGCCTAGCCGGCTGGGCCAGCCACTGTCTGCCACATCTTGTGCATCCACGGCCTCTTCATCCTCTGTGACTGGGGGGACAGCGGTCACACCTGTTTTGGGACGCAGACCTGCCACCTCTTTACCCGCAACAGCCAGCGTGATTCTCAGGTCATCATTTTCTTTGGAGGTGGAAACACCAGCTGGTGTTCAGCGCTGTCCGACATCGATAGCACCACCTTTGGATCAAGGCAACCTAACATGTCTGCCTGCATCTCCCTCACAGACCGGCAGTTTGCCGGGGACACCCTTCTCAACCCCGTCTATGCACAACAGAAAGCCCTCGGTCCCTCAGATGTGGTCAAGTAAAAGACCATTTCCTCCTAGCCATGAGAAAGCTAAGAGGTTGAATTTCACCAACTGCAAGCTCTTGGCTACAGAAATGCTGCCTTTCCGCCTGGTGGACACAGAGGATTTTTGAGACCTTATGTCCGTCGCAGTGTCCCAGTACCAGATGCCCAGTCGGCACTACTTCTCAAAGAAAGGTGTGCCTGCGCTCCACCAGCATGTCGCACAAAACATCACCCCTTCTTTGAGAAACTCTGTGTGTGACAGGGTGCATTTCACCACAGACACTTGGACGAGTAGGCGTGGACAGGGGCGTTACATGTCGCTGACTGGGCACTGGGTAACTATGGTGACAGCAGGACAAGGGGCTGCTGTCCAAGTCTTGCCGTCCCCACGAGTTTTGCGTCAATCCTTTTTATCTCAAAGTTCCTCCACTGCTTCAGCCTCCTCAACCTCCTCTCGGTCTTCCACCTGCACCCAAAGCCTGTTTGGTCATGCCACAAGCTTTCTAACTGCGCAGAAGGGATCCTGCACACGTCCTTAGTATTCTGGCACCAGGGCTCAACGTCATCAGGCGGTTTTTACTTTGAAATGTCTGGGAAATGTGAGTCACACAGCTGAAGAGTTGTGGTCAGCTCTGGAGAACCAATTTCATGAATGGTTGTCTCCACTGGACCTGAAACCAGGGAAGGCCGTGTGCGACAATGCTGCAAACCTGGTTGCGGCCCTTCGCCGGGGCAATGTCACACACGTTCCTTGTATGGCTCACATGTTGAACCTGGTTGTCCTGCAATTTTTAGCCCACTATCCCGGACTAGATGGCCTTCTGCAGAGGGCACGGTCGCTGTGTGCTCACTTCCACCGTTCGCATCCCGCAGCTCAGCGACTTACATCTCTACAGAAGTCGTTGGGCCTGCCACTTCACCGGCTAAATTGCGATGTGCCTACCCGGTGGAATTCAACTCTGCATATGTTGCAGCGACTGTGGCAGCACCGACAAGCCCTGGTGCAATACGTTGTGACGTATAGCCTGGGCCAACGAGATCCAGAGGTGGGGCAAATCACGCTGGAGGAGTGGTCTCAGATCAGGGACCTATGCACCCTTCTGCACAGTTTTGAAATGGCGACGAAGATGTTTAGTGCTGACGATGCCATTATCAGCATGACTATTCCGGTGATTTACATGCTGGAGCACATGTTGAACAGAATTCGGAGTCAGGTGGTGGCACAAGAGGAGGTGGAGGAAGTAGAGCAGGAGGAGTAGTATGCAGAAGGGCTAACATCTGCAAGGTCCAGATGGTCGGCAGCACCAAGGCAGCAGGCATGTGAGGGTGGGGGAGATGGTTTTACCAGGGTGCATGGTAGCATCCTAACTAGTGAGGAAGGTGCAGGAGCCCAGGAAGAAGTGGAGGATGAACTGATGGAAGACTCATTAGATGAGGGAGACCTTGATCACATTTCTGTTGTGTGAGGTTGGGGGGAGAGGACAGAGAAAGGAAGCATGATTGTTACCTCACCACCAGCACAACAGGGACTTGGTGCTCCTGGATGCGCAAGACACATGAGTGCCTTCTTGCTGCACTACCTGCAACATGACCCTCGAATTGTGAGAATTAGAAATAATCCTGACTACTGGGTTACCACACTGTTAGATCCCTGGTACAAAAGTAAATTTGCAGAAATTATTCCTGCCATAGAAAGGGATGCAAGCATGCAGGAGTATCAGCAGAGACTGTTGCAGAATCTTACATGTGCTTTTCCACAAAACACCAGTGGTGCACGTAGTGAATCTCACAGTTCCAGCTTGCCAAACGTGGGACCGTCAAGTGTTCAGCTCTCAAACCTTAACAGAAACACAATATCTGCTGGTAACATCAATTTTGCGGAATCTGTTCACCACTTTTTTAGCTCATCCTTTGCAAGGCCACAGGAGACAAGAAGTCTGACACATAGTCAACGCCTAGAGACGATGGTACAGGAGTATCTCCAAGTAAACATTGAAGCCATGACTGTGTCACTAGACCCTTGCTCTTTTTGGGCTTCCAATCTGGATAAATGGCCGGAGCTTGTCACTTACGCCTTGTAGATCTTGTCATGCCCCGCAGCCAGCGTTCTGTCTGAACGTGTGTTCAGCGCTGCTGGTGGTGTGCTGACAGATAAGCGCAGGCGGCTCTCCACTGATAATGTAGACAGACTCGCGTTCAAAAAGATGAACAAATCATGGATCCGAAACGACTTTTCTACCCCTGTGTCATCCTGGGGAGAGTAAAAGCTTGATGATTTATTAAAATCACCTCACCAACCATTTAAAGCTTTAAAATTACTAATCATGTTTATCTGTATCTTGGCTGGAAAATAATTTGGGCTTTGTAGCAGTGTGCAGTACTGATTCTATTATGCCATCTATACTAAGCTCCACGAGATTTAAATTAATAATAATTTTTAGCTTCTTCAAGCCCGGAAAATAATTTTGGGGCTCCTAGATGCGCAAGACACATGAGTGCCTTCTTGCTGCACTACCTGCAACATGACCCTCAGATTGTCAGAATTTGAAGTAATCCTGACTACTGGGTTGCCACACTCTTAGATCCCCCACACTCTTCGATCAACCTTTTCATTTTAATAAAGAACAAAAAAATGGTCATTTTTGAAATTATAAGCATTAGCAGGTTATTAGAACTGAAATCAAACAGTTTTCAACTCAAAACTTTATTCTAGGTGATGTTACATTTGCACATAGAACCCCTTGTTCGAAAGAAGCTTCTGAACTGTCTCGTCCATTGAATTTGTCAGGTTTTGGATGGTTTCTGCTTCAATTGTTTTGCATGAGGACAGAATACCCTCCCAGAGCTGTTGCTTAGATGTGAACTGCCTCCCGCCATCATAAACACTCCTTTTGAAGATGCTCCAGAGGTTCTGAATGGGGTTGAGGTCAGGGGAGCATGGGGGTCACACCATAAGTTGGTTCCCTTTTATGCCCATATCACCCAGAGATGCAGATGTGTTATGTGCAGCATGAGACGGTGCATTATCATGCATGAAAATGATCTTGCTGTGGAATACACGGTTCTTCTTCTTGAACCATGGCAGGAAGTGCTGCTTGAGAAACTCCACATACATTATGGAGTTCATCTTTACCCCTTCAGGGATCCTAAAGGGGCCGACAATCTCTCTCCCCATGATTCCAGCCCAAAACATTACTCCACCTCCTCCTCGTAGCCGTGTTTGCGTGGGGTGTCCATCAACCAGTCATCCTCCACTCCATCCATCTGGACCATCGAGCGTTACACGGCACTCCTCGGTGAACAAAACAGTTTTGAAGTCAGTCTTCATATATTGTTTGGCCCACTGGAGCCGTTTTTGCTTGTGTGCAGTGGATAGAGGAGGTCGACAGGATGGCTTATGCACAGCTGCAAACCTCTGAAGGACTCTGCATCTTGTTGTTTGGGGGACGTTGGAGGCACCAGCAGCTTCAAAAACTTGTCTGCTGCTATGACAAGGCTTTTTTGCCGCTGCTCTTTTAACCTGACCTAATTGCCTGTAGGAAAGAGTCCTCAATTTTCCCTTATCAGCACGCACACGTGTGTACTGTGAATCAGCTACATACTTCTTGATTGTGCGATAATCAGGATGAAGTGTCTTGGCAATGTTGATTGTAGTCATGCCTTGACATAAACACTCCACAATTTGTTGCTTCTCAGCAGCTGATACATCCTTTTTCTTTCCCATTTTGGCAGAAAATGTAGGCTGCATAATAATGTGGGACAGCCTTCTTAAGTAGTCTTGCCTTTCATTGGACACACCTGCCAAACTAATTAGCACAGCTGTCTGCAATTGCTTACAGTGATATAAAGAGCCCTGACACATATCACCATCAATGAGTTTAACTGACAAATAGTGTTGAGCATTCCGATACTGAAATATCGGGTATCGGCCGATATTCGCGGTATCGGAATTCCGATACTTAATTCCGATACTATTGCAATATCGTATACCGGAATCGGAAGTTCCCATAATGCAATGAGACATTTTCATTTTATTCAGCCAATGAGGATCCTAAGAAGTGTGGGCACATCCTGTTAGGCATGTAGGCATCTTAACTAATGGCATGGCTGTGATTGGCTGCTGAAATGATGTCATGATGCACTATAAAAGCCACCGCCGCCATTTTGAGCTCACTCTGCTGTGAATTCAGTTAGGGATAGGACGCTGTTGTTCTGAGGGACAGTTTTAGCTACCTATTTGCTCTATACTGCTTTACCCAAGCTACTTTCTAAATCACTGTGCCTTGCAGTGCTAGTGCACAGTTCCCTGTGCTGTTCACCGCTATCTGCAAGGTCTGTGTGTGTGAGTGCAGCTCACCCTGTAGTGTGTGCTTCAGCCAAGTCTGGTTGTAGTGCACTCAGTGTGTGTCACTGCCTCATACATTGTCCTTTTTTGCCAATTCATAATTTTTCCTGATATCTCCTATTAGTGTGGTGGTTCCATCTGTATTCAGCTAAATTGGTTCCAAACACACTATATAGGAGTAGATAGAGAAATTTTTTTCCGTCTTGCAGCACTAGTGCACAGTGCTCTGCATCTGTACTGTTCACCGCTGTCTGCAAGGTCTGGTGTGTGAGTGCAGCTCACCCTGTAGTGTGTGCTTCAACCCCGTCTGGTTGTAGTGCACTCAGTGTGTGTCACTGCCTCATACATTGTCCTTTATTGCCAATTCATAATTTTTCCTGATATCTCCTATTAGTGTGGTGGTTCCATCTGTATTCAGCTAAATTGGTTCCAAACACACTATATAGGAGTAGATAGAGAAATTTTTTTCCGTCTTGCAGCACTAGTGCACAGTGCTCTGCATCTGTACTGTTCACCGCTGTCTGCAAGGTCTGGTGTGTGAGTGCAGCTCACCCTGTAGTGTGTGCTTCAACCCCGTCTGGTTGTAGTGCACTCAGTGTGTGTCACTGCCTCATACATTGTCCTTTATTGCCAATTCATAATTTTTCCTGATATCTCCTATTAGTGTGGTGGTTCCATCTGTATTCAGCTAAATTGGTTCCAAACACACTATATAGGAGTAGATAGAGAATTTTTTTTCCGTCTTGCAGCACTAGTGCACAGTGCTCTGCATCTGTACTGTTCACCGCTGTCTGCAAGGTCTGGTGTGTGAGTGCAGCTCACCCTGTAGTGTGTGCTTCAACCCCGTCTGGTTGTAGTGCACTCAGTGTGTGTCACTGCCTCATACATTGTCCTTTATTGCCAATTCATAATTTTTCCTGATATCTCCTATTAGTGTGGTGGTTCCATCCATATTCAGCTAAATTGATTCCAAACACACTATATAGGAGTAGATAGAGGAGCCTTTCTGCAGCATTGGGCCCTGCAGCCCCAGCCAGATTAGTATTAGCCTATTTTTTGCAGCCTCATCTATTGCATTGTAGGTTACCTTCCTACATTGTAATAGCTACAAAAAGTTTGTGATACTATCGTTATTACATCTTTAGGCACATCCAGTGTCTTTTTGTGACAAAAAAAACCTAAATAAAGTTCACCAAACACTCCACTTTACAGTTGTGTAGGCCACATTAGCTCATATTAAAGTCTAGTCCACACTTTATAAAATTAGTGTTTCTTATACCTGTTAGCAGCTGTTCAGGAATAAGCACACTAAGCCCTTAGTACTTTTCTGCCTATCTTTATCAGTCTACCAAGATGAAGAAGGCAGGGAGTAAGGCATGTGGTCGTGGTCGTGGGCGTGGGCGTGGAGTTTCTGCAGGGAGAGGACGTGAGGATTCTGTGCCTGCAGGGAGAGGACGTGGGGATTCTGTGCCTGCTGCGGGCACCAGTGACTCAGCATCCCCCAGTTTTACCAGGGAACAGTCCTTTATGCGCAGTTTTGTAGGAGCTAGCCGTACCCCACTGCTGCGCGAGGACCAAATTGAAGCCGTTGTCGGATGGATGGCAGCTAACGCATCGACTTCAATTAGTTCCAGATCCTCTCAGGTCCTGAGCACTGAAGAGCACCCATCTGTCTCTTCACCACCTGCCAAATTGCCCAGGCAGTCAGAGAGCCCTGGACAGGAGCCATCTCTACTACTGTTCTCTGAATCTCTTGGCTTGGAAAGAGGGGGCCAGCCAAGCAGAATTCGAGAATTTGAAGAAGAAGTAGTATGCAGTGATGCGCAACCGTTTTGTCTCTCTGAATCTGAAGAGGCGGGTGGGCCAGTGCCTATGGTCAGCAGCACACCTCAGTACGCATCTGATGATGAGACTCAGGTGCCACTTTCTGGTGCGTACTGTGCTGTCGAGACTACCCAGGAGAAGCAGTTGTTTGAAGAGGGTGGTGTAGATGATGAGGTCCTTGACCCATCATGGCGTGAGGGACAGGAAGGTGGTGGGAGCAGCTCTGAGGAAGAGATTCCCCGAACGGCCCAAAAAGGAGGGAGAGGGAGGGGGCAGACTTGGTTGCCTGTAGCCTCCACTTCGGCACCCATTAGGAGCATGGCTCTTCCAAAATCCAAAGCGGGCGCTCCCAAGACTTGCAGTGCCTGGTCCTTTTTTGACACAGTTGCAGATGACATTTGCTTTGTCAAATGCAAGCTGTGTAATCAGAAGGTGAAAAGAGGGAAAAGTGTCAGCAACCTCAATACCACAAATATGTGGAAACATGTGCGGACCAAGCACGTGGTGGAGTTACACAAACACACTGAAGACCTAGGCCAACCTACAGCGCCACCTACCACCTCTTCAGCTCGTGTTGTAGCCTCTTCCTCCAGCTCACACACAGCTGGTTCGGCTTCCTCACAGGATCGCCATGGAAGAATCTCTGGCACTGTTGTACAGAGACACAGTGTAATTCCACCCACAGCACCACTTTCCCAGTCATCCTCACACTCCCAGGCCAGTCTACAGCCATCGTTAGCACAGGCATGGGAGAAAAGGCGCCCATACTCGGCAAACCACCCCCGAGCACAGGCTCTGAATGCTGGCATTGCTAAACTACTGGCCCTTGAAATGCTATCATTCAGGCTGGTGGAGACTGACACATTCCGTAACTTTATGGCATTGGCAGTCCCACAATACAACGTGCCCAGCCGCTTTTATTTCAGCAGGCAAGCCGTCCCTGCCCTGCAACATCATGTGGAGGGAAAAATTAAACATGCGCTACAAAACGCCGTCAGTAGCAAGGTCCACCTGACCACTGATGCGTGGACCAGTAAGCATGGACAGGGACGATACCTTTCCCTCACTGCCCATTGGGTAAATGTTGTGGAGCCGGGTACAGATCTTGAGAGTGGCGCTGTACGTGTTCTGCCAACTCCAAGGATTGCAGGAATCCAGTCTGTACACATTGACTCCTCCTCATACTCCAGTTCCTCTGAATCAGCGCTGCAGGAGCCGTCACGGTCTACCTCCACATCGACCCGTGAACGGTTACCTGTTATGATGACCGATATGAGCACAGCCGTGGCCAAACGTCAACAGGCCGTATTAAAATTAATTTCTTTGGGGAATCGAAGCCACACAGCGCAGGAGCTCTGGAATGCCATCAAGCAGCAGAGTGACGTGTGGTTTGTGCCAGCGAATCTCCAGCCAGGCATGGTAGTGTGTGACAATGGCCGAAATCTGGTGGCAGCTCTGGGCCTAGGCAACCTCACTCACATCCCATGTCTGGCACATGTGCTCAACTTGGTCGTGCAGAGTTTTTTGAGGGACTATCCGGATCTTGATGCACTGCTTCACAAGGTCCGCATAGAGTGCGCTCACTTGCGGCGTTCCAGCAATGCAAGATCACGCATTGCAGCTCTGCAGCGCCGATTATGTCTTCCGGAACATCGCATCATATGTGACCTACCCACCAGGTGGAATTCAACGTTACATATGTTGGAGAGGTTGTGTGAGCAGCAGGCAGCAGTAATGGAGTACCAGCTGCAGCAGGCGCAAACAAGTCGCAGTGCGCGCCGTTCACACTTCACCACCACTGAGTGGGCCTCTATGAAGGACATTTGCCACGTTTTGCGTGCCTTCGATTATTCCACGCGGATGGCGAGTGCAGATGATGCACTAGTCAGCATGACTATCCCCCTTATCTGCCTGCTTGAAAAAACACTGCAAGCACTAAGGGACGAGGTTTTGGAAGAGGTGGAGGATGAGGAGTCACAAATGCCATCTGCTTCTCTACAGTCTGCGCAACGTGGTTCCTCACAAAGGCCTAGGCAGGGGACACTTTGTGAGGAGGATGAGGAGGAGTCAATGGATGAGGAAGACATCTGTCCAGAGGAGGGAGGTACACAATGCTCTAGTAGTCAGTATCTAGAGCGAGGGTGGGGTGATGCAGAGCAGGCAGAGATCACGCCTCAAGCAGGGGACAGCGTTTCTTGGCCAGTTGGCAGTCTGCAGCACATGGTTGATTTCATGCTGCAGTGCCTCAGAAACGACCGCCGCATCGCCCACATTCTCAACACGGCTGATTATTGGGTGTCCACCCTCCTAGATCCTCGCTACCGGGACAACTTACAAAGCCTCATAACACCGTTGAACCGGGAGCGTAAAATGCGGGAGTACCAAGACGCACTGTTGCATTCCATCATGTTCTCCATTCCAACCGAGAGCAGTGCTGCTAGTGCTTTACAAAGCAGCTCAGTGCGTCGAGGCAGTGGAGGAAGCTCTGCACAAAGAGGGAGCAGAAGCAGCGCCTCAGCACAAGGCAAGACCAGTATGGCCGAAATGTGGCAAAGTTTTGTGTCCCCGCCGCCACAAATGTCTACACCATCACAGACAGCTCCAGTCAGCAGGAGGCAACGTTTCCATCAGATGGTGACAGACTACATGTCTTGCCCTCTTAGTGTACTCCCAGACGGCTCTTCTCCCTTCAAGTTTTGGGTCTGTAAGCTGGATACATGGCCAGAGCTTAGTCAGTATGCACTGGAGGTGCTAGCTTGCCCTGCTGCTAGTGTATTATCGGAACGCGTCTTTAGTGCCGCAGGTGGTGTACTAACAGACCGTCGCATGCGACTATCCTCCGATAACGTTGACCGGCTTACTTTTCTCAAAATGAACAAGGCCTGGATCTCTCATGAATTTGCCAGTCCTCTTCCAGAATAAATAATTGGTTGGCAACAGTATCCAGGTCTCCTGTTCTGTTCATGTTTCTACCACCTGAACTGTAATCCCTGAGCTCCAACACCGCCAGTTGGCGCTCGGAAGTGCCGTCTGCACAGTCAACACTTGCTGCCGTGTTATTGGGGTTCAGTAACGTCAGCTGTTCTCCTGCTGTGCGGACGGCAATTTCTCCTGATTTGTCCACATCCACTGTACTACACATTTTAAAGTTGCTCCAATTACTCCTCTGGCTCCTCTGTTTTCATTCTTATCCCTGGGCTCCAGCACCGCCAGTTGGCGCTCGGAAGTGCTGTCTGCACAGTCAACACTTGCTACCATGTTATTGGGGTTCAGTAACGTCAGCTGTTCCCCTGCTGTGCGGACGGCAATTTCTCCTGCTCTGTCCACATTCTCACTACTACAGATTTTAAAGTTGCTCCAATTACACCTCTGGCTCCTCTGTTTTCAGTATTATCCCTGAGCTCCAACACCGCCAGTTGGCGCACGGAAGTGCCGTCTGCACAGTCAACACTTGCTGCCGTGTTATTGGGGTTCAGTAACGTCAGCTGTTCTCCTGCTGTGCGGACGGCAATTTCTCCTGCTTTGTCCAAATCCACTGTACTACACATTTTAAAGTTGCTCGAATTACACCTCTGGCTCCTCTGTTTTCATTCTTATCCCTGGGCTCCAGCACCGCCAGTTGGCGCTCGGAAGTGCCGTCTGCACAGTCAACACTTGCTGCCGTGTTATTGGGGTTCAGTAACGTCAGCTGTTCTCCTGCTGTGCGGACGGCAATTTCTCCTGCTTTGTCCACATCCACTGTACTACACATTTTAAAGTTGCTCGAATTACACCTCTGGCTCCTCTGTTTTCATTCTTATCCCTGGGCTCCAGCACCGCCAGTTGGCGCTCGGAAGTGCCGTCTGCACAGTCAACACTTGCTACCATGTTATTGGGGTTCAGTAACGTCAGCTGTTCCCCTGCTGTGTTCACGGCAATTTCTCCTGCTCTGTCCATATTCACTGTGCTACTTATTTAAAACTTGCTCCAATTACACCTCTGGCTCCTCCGTTTTTAGTATTTACCCTGGGCTCCAACACCGCCAGTTGGCGCTCGGAAGTGCTGTCTGCACAGTCAACACTTGCTGCCGTGTTATTGGGGTTCAGTAACGTCAGCTGTTCCCCTGCTGTGCGGACGGCAATTTCTCCTGCTCTGTCCACATTCTCACTACTACAGATTTTAAAGTTGCTCCAATTACACCTCTGGCTCCTCTGTTTTCATTCTTATCCCTGGGCTCCAGCACCGCCAGTTGGCGCTCGGAAGTGCTGTCTGCACAGTCAACACTTGCTACCATGTTATTGGGGTTCAGTAACGTCAGCTGTTCCCCTGCTGTGCGGACGGCAATTTCTCCTGCTCTGTCCACATTCTCACTACTACAGATTTTAAAGTTGCTCCAATTACACCTCTGGCTCCTCTGTTTTCATTCTTATCCCTGGGCTCCAGCACCGCCAGTTGGCGCTCGGAAGTGCCGTCTGCACAGTCAACACTTGCTGCCGTGTTATTGGGGTTCAGTAACGTCAGCTGTTCTCCTGCTGTGCGGACGGCAATTTCTCCTGCTTTGTCCACATCCACTGTACTACACATTTTAAAGTTGCTCGAATTACACCTCTGGCTCCTCTGTTTTCATTCTTATCCCTGGGCTCCAGCACCGCCAGTTGGCGCTCGGAAGTGCCGTCTGCACAGTCAACACTTGCTACCATGTTATTGGGGTTCAGTAACGTCAGCTGTTCCCCTGCTGTGTTCACGGCAATTTCTCCTGCTCTGTCCATATTCACTGTGCTACTTATTTAAAACTTGCTCCAATTACACCTCTGGCTCCTCCGTTTTTAGTATTTACCCTGGGCTCCAACACCGCCAGTTGGCGCTCGGAAGTGCTGTCTGCACAGTCAACACTTGCTGCCGTGTTATTGGGGTTCAGTAACGTCAGCTGTTCCCCTGCTGTGCGGACGGCAATTTCTCCTGCTCTGTCCACATTCTCACTACTACAGATTTTAAAGTTGCTCGAATTACACCTCTGGCTCCTCTGTTTTCATTCTTATCCCTGGGCTCCAGCACCGCCAGTTGGCGCTCGGAAGTGCTGTCTGCACAGTCAACACTTGCTACCATGTTATTGGGGTTCAGTAACGTCAGCTGTTCCCCTGCTGTGCGGACGGCAATTTCTCCTGCTCTGTCCACATTCTCACTACTACAGATTTTAAAGTTGCTCCAATTACACCTCTGGCTCCTCTGTTTTCATTCTTATCCCTGGGCTCCAGCACCGCCAGTTGGCGCTCGGAAGTGCCGTCTGCACAGTCAACACTTGCTGCGGTGTTATTGGGGTTCGGTAACGTCAGCTGTTCCCCTGCTGTGTTCACGGCAATTTCTCCTGCTCTGTCCATATTCACTGTGCTACTTATTTAAAACTTGCTCCAATTACACCTCTGGCTCCTCCGTTTTTAGTATTTACCCTGGGCTCCAACACCGCCAGTTGGCGCTCGGAAGTGCTGTCTGCACAGTCAACACTTGCTGCCGTGTTATTGGGGTTCAGTAACGTCAGCTGTTCTCCTGCTGTGCGGACGGCAATTTCTCCTGCTTTGTCCACATCCACTGTACTACACATTTTAAAGTTGCTCGAATTACACCTCTGGCTCCTCTGTTTTCATTCTTATCCCTGGGCTCCAGCACCGCCAGTTGGCGCTCGGAAGTGCCGTCTGCACAGTCAACACTTGCTGCGGTGTTATTGGGGTTCGGTAACGTCAGCTGTTCCCCTGCTGTGTTCACGGCAATTTCTCCTGCTCTGTCCATATTCACTGTGCTACTTATTTAAAACTTGCTCCAATTACACCTCTGGCTCCTCCGTTTTTAGTATTTACCCTGGGCTCCAATACCGCTAGTTGCTGCTCAGAAGTGCCGTCTGCACAGTCAACGCTTGCTCCAGTGTTATTGGGATTCAGTAACGTCAGCTGATCCCCAGCTGTGTGTCCGGCAAATTCTCCTGCTTTGTCCACATCCACTGTAGTACGGATTTAAAACCTCCTCCAAATACACCTCTGGCTCTTCTGTTTTTAGTATTTACCCTGGGCTCCAGCATCGCCAGCTGGTTCTCGGCAGTTCCATTGGCTCTTGTACCTTCTGCTACCCATCCGGGTTCCAGTACCGTCAGCTGGTCCTCGGTAGTTCCATTTGCTCTTGTATCTTCTGCTACCCATCCGGGTTCCAGTACCGTCAGCTGGTTCTCGGCAGTGTCTTTGGCACGGGTACTCCCTCCTGCCCAGCCTGGTTCCAGCACGCCAGCTGTTTCCGGGTAGTGTCAACGTCACTTTGCCTCCAATGCGTTGTCCTGTCGTGTTGCGGTCGGGTTAGCCGACTCTATGGTGCCTGCAGTTTAGGTGACTCCTATGTGGGCTGCGGGATCTGGCAATGAAGGCTGGTTCCATAGTGCCAATAGGACAAGCACCCTCTGTAGGACTGTGGGTTTTGGTAACTGCGGCCGGCTCGCGGCCTTGAACTTTTTTTTTACATGGGTACCTTCTGCTACCCATCCGGGTTCCAGTACCGTCAGCTGGTTCTCGGCAGTGCCTTTGGATTAGGTGCCTCCTTCTCGGTATCCAAGTTCCACCAACGTCTGCTGGTCCTTGGTAGTGCTTTCTGGCACAGGTACCTCCTGCTTAGTAACCGAGTTCCAGTAACATCAGCTGGTCCTCGGTAGTTCCATTGGCTCTTGTACCTTCTGCTACCCATCCGGGTTCCAGTACCGTCAGCTGGTCCTCGGTAGTTCCATTTGCTCTTGTATCTTCTGCTACCCATCCGGGTTCCAGTACCGTCAGCTGGTTCTCGGCAGTGTCTTTGGCACGGGTACTCCCTCCTGCCCAGCCTGGTTCCAGCACGCCAGCTGTTTCCGGGTAGTGTCAACGTCACTTTGCCTCCAATGCGTTGTCCTGTCGTGTTGCGGTCGGGTTAGCCGACTCTATGGTGCCTGCAGTTTAGGTGACTCCTATGTGGGCTGCGGGATCTGGCAATGAAGGCTGGTTCCATAGTGCCAATAGGACAAGCACCCTCTGTAGGACTGTGGGTTTTGGTAACTGCGGCCGGCTCGCGGCCTTGAACTTTTTTTTTACATGGGTACCTTCTGCTACCCATCCGGGTTCCAGTACCGTCAGCTGGTTCTCGGCAGTGCCTTTGGATTAGGTGCCTCCTTCTCGGTATCCAAGTTCCACCAACGTCTGCTGGTCCTTGGTAGTGCTTTCTGGCACAGGTACCTCCTGCTTAGTAACCGAGTTCCAGTAACATCAGCTGGTCCTCGGTAGTTCCATTGGCTCTTGTACCTTCTGCTACCCATCCGGGTTCCAGTACCGTCAGCTGGTCCTCGGTAGTTCCATTTGCTCTTGTATCTTCTGCTACCCATCCGGGTTCCAGTACCGTCAGCTGGTCCTCGGTAGTTCCATTTGCTCTTGTATCTTCTGCTACCCATCCGGGTTCCAGTACCGTCAGCTGGTTCTCGGCAGTGCCTTTGGATTAGGTGCCTCCTTCTCGGTATCCAAGTTCCACCAACGTCTGCTGGTCCTTGGTAGTGCTTTCTGGCACAGGTACCTCCTGCTTAGTAACCGAGTTCCAGTAACATCAGCTGGTCCTCGGTAGTTCCATTGGCTCTTGTACCTTCTGCTACCCATCCGGGTTCCAGTAACATCAGCTGGTCCTCGGTAGTTCCATTGGCTCTTGTACCTTCTGCTACCCATCCGGGTTCCAGTACCGTCAGCTGGTTCTCGGCAGTGCCTTTGGATTAGGTGCCTCCTTCTCGGTATCCAAGTTCCACCAACGTCTGCTGGTCCTTGGTAGTGCTTTCTGGCACAGGTACCTCCTGCTTAGTAACCGAGTTCCAGTAACATCAGCTGGTCCTCGGTAGTTCCATTGGCTCTTGTACCTTCTGCTATCCATCCGGGTTCCAGTACCGTCAGCTGGTCCTCGGTAGTTCCTCAGCTTTCTTGTACCTTCTGCTACATTTCCAAGTTCAAGCTTTTTGAAATGGTTCTTGGTAATCACTCTGGATCTCCCTGACGAGGACCCTGAAGACGAGGACCCTGAAGACCAACCCTAAGAAGACGAGGACCCCGAAGACAATGACCCTGAAGACGAGGACCCTGAAGACCACCCCGAAGAAGACGAGGACCCTGAAGACCACCCCGAAGAAGACGAGGACCCTGAAGACCACCCCGAAGAAGACGAGGACCCCGAAGACGAGGACCCAGAAGACCAACCCGAAGAAGACGAGGACCCCGAAGACGAGGACCCCCGAAGACGACGACCCTGAAGACCACCCCGAAGAAGACCAAGAAGATGACCCTGAAGAAGTTGACCAAGAAGACAAAGAAGAGAAGACAAGCACCAAGATACAGAAAAACAAGAGACAGAAAACCAAGAAGCAGAAATACAAGAAGCTGCAGAACAAAAAGCGGAAGAACATTAAGCATAAGACTAAAAATCAGAGCAAAAGATAATATCTAAATTATAAGCAGAAGATGACTAAGCAGTGTATGGGGGTGAGTACGTTCCTCCTCGTGGTGCCCCTGGAAAAGACCTGCTGCTGCAGGCCAAACTGAACGCGGACAAATCCTGTTGTAAATCTTTTGTGACGGGCAGAACGAAAGGTGTAATGTCCAACCTTTTATAGATAACAACTACAGGAATGCCTGTCACAAATAAGAATATGATGAAGAAGAAGAATATGAAGAAGATGAAGAAGTAGAATATGAAGAATGTAAAAAAAAGAATAATACGAAGAAGGTGAAGAAGAAGAAGGTGAAGAAGAAGTGGATGAAAAAGATGCTGAGGATGATGAAGGAGAAAGTGTGGGAGAAGTAAAAAAGAAGGTGAAGAGCATGGAAGTAGTGAAACATAAATATCTGACAAAATATAAAAATACTTAACATAGTTAATATTTCCGTAACTCAGAACATAATAAAAAAATATTAATTCCTGCTATTCCATTTGACTGGGCTAAACCTCTATGCCTTTATTGTCTCCCCCACCTCCCCCAATACATTCTACATTATTCTTAGTTGTTTTCCTTCATGTAGAAATAACCTACAAGGAAAGAAAGGGTTTATTTTAATTCCGATATTTATGTCCCATTGACTTGCATTGGTTTCCGGTATCGGAATCGGCGATATCCGATACTTTTTCGGTATCGGTCCGATCCAATCCGATCCGATATTTCCCGATATCGGAAGGTATCGCTCAACACTACTGACAAACAAACAAATTCTTCCTTTATCACTCCTAAGCACTTTTTGCATAATAATTTGGAACACAGTGTGCATGTGCTTTTCCACAAAACACCAGTGGTTCACGTAGTGAATCTTACAGTTCTAACTTGCCAATCGTGGTCTGTATGGAGTTGTTCAATAAAGGGCCCAAAATTAAGATAACATAGATGGGAGAGGTCTCTATGAATAGGAATTCCTAAGTATTTGATACCCTGTGAGGGCCAGGCAAAGGGAAAGTTGGACTGGATGGAATCCTGTATGGATTTGGGGAGGGAGACCCCGAGGGCCTCAGACGGCATTGATTTTAAAATTTGACCATGTAACAAAGTGATCTATTTCAGCCATAACAGCAGGGATGGATATATGTGATTGAGTGATATATGCAGAGCACTTGTACTTGGTGCCTCCCACCTCTATCCACCTAATATTGGGGTTATGACGAATTGATGAGAGCAGGTGCTCCGTCACTAGGATGTATAAGAGAGGGGACAGAGGACATCCCTGCCTTGTCCCATTGGTGATTATGAAAGGTGATGAAAATGTTCTGACGCGCCCCCTGGGCCTCTCGACACCCGGAGACGGACCCTTTTTGGTGGATGCTGGGGGTTGTAGTCTCCATAGCAGCGACCCGGTTCCATGGCTCAGGGCAGTCAAACCAGTGGCGGAACTATTTATGTGGTTTTGATGTTTAAATGTCCGACTACACCACCCGTGGATTGCGGTCAGAGTGAACCGCCACTGCAGGGCAGACCGCTGAGGTTGGTGTTGTGGGTGCAGCAGAGCGTAGTATAACTCCCCACGGGAGGAGTATAGTCTCAGGGCAGTGTATGCGGAGGATGGGGATGATGGTGCAGGGCAGCAGCAGTAACGACACGGAGTCAGTGATGCAGTCCAGGGCCTTTACTCACAGTTCTTATTATCCAGACCACTTCTGCAGGTAACGGCTGCCCATGTCGTACTGTGCTCACCAGATGAGGGGCTCAGACAACTCCCAAATAACTTTGGAGCGCTTCACAGGACCCCCTTTGTGTGTCCTTTCTCTGGCCTTTCTTACCAACGGTTCTGTCCGGCTGCCTCGGGCCTCCTCTTGGTAAACTTGGCGCCAGTTTCCCTGACCCCATATGGTGCCTTCCTAGCGGGTGTAGCGAGGGGCTGCGCCACATAAAATGTCACAGCCTCCGGTTTATAGCTGAGGGTCGTTTCCCACCTCCACTAGTTTCGGGGACCGGTCTCCCCCGTTGGCCTGAGCGCTCCACGCAGGCACCCAGGAACTGCTTCCTCCCTGCTCCTGCACTACAGGGTTCCCCTTCCTCGGTGTTCCCTCCCCCCACTCCAGCCAGGTACAGGGACTGTCGTGCCCATCTCAGGGGCATATTGGTCGCCCTGCCCCACGGCAATGTGGTGTAATGCATCCAGGTGTCGTGGTCCTGATCCACACTCCATCCTTACCTGAGAGTGAGATATCACACCTCTGGGTGAGGTGCAATACCTCTGTAGCAACCGAGCCCTCGGGGTGCTACAGTTCCATTTATCTTCAGCTTAGGTGATGTATTGCAACAAAGGGCCGTGATTTTGGCTATAAAAGGGTCCCCTAGACCCCTACCCCAAGCTTTTTAAGAGAATCATATATGGCGTGCCAGGAGACTCTATGGAATGCTTTCTCAGCATCCAACGAGAGTATCTAATTACAAATTTTTAAATGCATCTAGCCCAGGAATTACTTTGTGCCTAGTAGCAGTGTCTGCTAGTCAGCGGATTATCCCAGCTGTTAAGCAAGCTACACCACCTATATTATGGACACTTAATTTTTTCAAAGGAAATGCTTCGGGCCCCCGGGATACTCAGTGAAGAGCATCGGGAGGCACCCCAAGGCATAGGGGCTGGGACTGGCAGTAGGACGCCTTGCGGTGGATAGCCGAGCTTGATCCTTATAAAAGCTTTTTAACTGCAGCAGCTTTAGTAGACGCTACTGGAGCTGGAATTACGTGGCTGCTGGCATGAGACTTGCCCTCCTATAGATCCTTGTAAAAGGAATTAAAGTGTATTCATTCAAATTAGAGAGACAATTTAAATTAAAAAGCTTAGACCTGCCTCCACCACAGGGGGGCTCGCTCGACCCACCAGCGGACAAGCACCAGTATTGGGAGAGGGGGGCTGGCCGTCAGGGTCCACCGCAGCTCTGGCACAAACCCGACGACACTGAGGTCGCACAGGCAGGAACGGACTGGCCGTATCGGCTTCGCACTTTTTTGGTTTTAGAAGGGCATAAAATGCCTATATCTGTGTCTCCCCCTCCTTTTACTCCTCCACCTCTTTTCTTTTCGCATGACTATATGTACTTTTCACTTTTCCATGTGTTAGTTGTGTCTTCTGAGCAGTTTGTCAGCTTTTGGACACCTTTGAAGTTGTTTTCTATGTGTTTCTATGTGTTTTAGTTTGCCTGCCATTGGTTTTAACGGTGTTCGAAGGTATTCGACGAACAGTTCGACGAACAGTTGGGCGAACATACGGGTGTTCGACGAACCGAACCGAACTCGAACACTACGGGGGAGGCTCAACACTAACCGAGAGGAGGTTGAGGAGGCAGAAACAGTGGAGGAACTTTGAGATAAAGAGGATTGACGCACAACTCGTGGGGACGGCAAGACTTGAACAGCAGACCCTTGTCCTGCTGTCACCATAGTTACCCAGTGCCCAGTCAGCGACATGTAACGCCCCTGTCCATGCCTACTCGTCCAGGTGTCTGTGGTGAAATGCATCCTGTCACACAGAGTTTCTCAAAGAAGCGGTGATGTTGTGTGCGACATGCTGGTGGAGCGCAGGCACACCATTCTTTGAGAAGTAGTGCCGACTGGGCATCTGGTACTGGGGCACTGCGACGGACATAAGGTCTCGAAAATCGTCTGTGTCCACCAGGCGGAAAGGCAGCATTTCTGTAGCCAAGAGCTTGCAGATGGTGAAATTCAACCTCTTAGCTTTCTCATGGCTAGGAGGAAATGGTCTTTTACTTGTCCACATCTGAGGGACCGGGGGCTGGCTGTTGTGCTTAGACGGGGTTGACAAGGGTGTCCCCGGCAAACTGCCGGTCTGTGAGGAAGATGCAGGTGGACATGTTAGGTTGCCTTGATCCAAAGGTGGTGCTATCGATGTCGGACAGCGCTGAACGCCAGCTGGTGTTTCCACCTCCAAAGAAAATGATGACCTGCCAATCACGCTGGCTGTTGCGGGTAAAGAGGTGGCAGGTCTGCGTTGCAAAACAGGTGTGACTGCTGTCCCCTCAGTCACAGAGGATGAAGAGGCCGCAGATGCACAAGATGTGGCAGACGGTGGTTGGCCCAGCCGGCTAGGCCGCATTGTAGCACAGTGAGCTTCCCACTGCAACTTATGCTTCATATCCATGTGCCGGTTCATGCATGAAGTACTTAAACTATGTATTTTTTGGCCTCTACTTAGCTTTTGCTGACAAATGTTACAGATAACACGAGTTTGGTCATCTTTATCAATCTGAAAAAATGCCCAGGCTATGCAAGGCTTAGCACCCATGCGACCTGAAGAGCCACCACGACTTGTGGTCAAAGGCAGAGTTGTGTTTGAGGATGCAATTATTGACGTGCTTCCAGTACTACGTCTCTGTCCAGGAAGGCACAACCTGACCTCGTCATCACTAGCATCCTCCTCCACCTTGTAACGGGTCTGGGAGGCGGAACCTCTGAGCTACTATACAAGGGGGCGGTCCTTGTAAGGGAGCGGGTGGCGACCAGGCAGGCAGTCACAGCAGGTGACCGGGACAGTCTCTAGAAGAATGGGCAGGAGGTCACGGCAAGTGACCGGGGCAGTCTCTGGATGAACGGGCAGATGGTCACGGCAAGTGACCGGGGCAGTCTCTGGGTGAACGGGCAGATGGTCACGGCAAGTGACCGGGGCAGTCTCTGGGTGAACGGGCAGATGGTCACGGCAAGTGACCGGGGCAGTCTCTGGGTGAACGGGCAGATGGTCACGGCAAGTGACCGGGGCAGTCTCTGGGTGAACGGGCAGATGGTCACGGCAAGTGACCGGGGCAGTCTCTGGGTGAACGGGCAGATGGTCACGGCAAGTGACCGGGGCAGTCTCTGGGTGAACGGGCAGATGGTCACGGCAAGTGACCGGGGCAATCTCTGGGTAAAGGGTTGGTACGACCTGTGGTGGCTGATGGTAGACGTGAGCTCCCAGGTGAGCAGGCGAGAGTCTCTGGATAAACGGGTGGTCACAGCATGTGACGGCGGAGCCTCCAGGAAGACCAACAGACAGGCGGCAGATGAGCGCTCCCAGGTGAGCGGGCAGAAGTCTCTGGACAGGCGGGTGGTCACAGCACGTGACGGCAGAGCCTCCAGGTAGGCTAGCTGACAGGCAGCAGATGAGCGCTCCCAGGTGAGCGGGCAGGAGTCACTGGACAGGCAGGTGGTCACAGCACGTGACGGCAGAGCCTCCAGGTAGGCTAGCAGGCAGGTAGCAGATGTGCGCTCCCAGGTGAGCAGGCAAGCTGGTCCATAGACAGACTGACAGGAGTTGGAAGGCAGACCGTCGGACCTCAGGCAAGCAGGCAGGTAGTTGATGAGCGCTCCCAGGTGAGCGGGCAAGCTGGTCCTTAGACAGACTGACAGGAGTAGTAAGGCAGACCGTCGGACCTCAGGCTAGCAGGCAAGTAGCAGAATATCAGGCAGGAATAAGACAGCAAGCTGGCAGGAATCTGGCAGGTATCTGGCAGGTAACTGGCAACGGGACCTGAGGGCTGAAGCAGAGTAGTGAACAGTGCAACAACATTGCTCGGGCACCTCCATTTTGGAGGAGGTGCCTTATATATGGTGAAGTCCTCCGGCCATTGGCCGGGGACTCCTTAGGACGGTGCGCGCGGCCCCTTTAAGAGGGAGGGAGAGCGCGCGCCCTAAGCACAGTGGCCGGGAAGGAGCGCGCGCTGCCAGCAGAGCGGGAGGAGGACGCCGGGCACGGAGCAGAGAGGTGAGGGGAACAGCGTCCCTGACTAGCAGAGGGCAGGGATGCCGGCGCTACACACCTCCTCTGCTGACCTCATCTCTTGGCTGACTTTGGGTTGACAGTAAGTGGCATCTCCAACCTCGTCATCATCACCCTGTGTGTTATCACACCTGTCGTCCTCAGAGCCAACCTGTTCCTGCCCTGACAAAAAACTAAAGTTGTCGCTCCAATCAGGTATTTGAGTCTCATCATCGTCTTCCTCATTGTCTCCACCAACAGGAATTACAGTTTGGTAACGAGGGTCTACATTATAGTCAGAACCTTCTGCATCTGGTCCTGGATCCGACTCATTAAGATTCTGGGCATCAGTGCAGATCATTTCCTCGTCTGGATTCACAGAAGATCTGGAGCCGACCTCTCATTCCCAGGCTATAGTATGAGTAAACAGCTCTGCAGACTCAACCATCTGTTCTACCCCATACTCAGACGAGCAGCTGGAGACTTGGGAGCTGTGAGGAAGCAAGTGTGATTGGGGTGACACCTCTGAGGACTGGAGTATTTGTGATGTTGAAGTTGAGGTGGAGGAGAGCCCACTTAAGGAGCACTTGATATTTGTTGAAGCACCTGCTGTTTTTGTGCCTCTTCTGGAATTTGTAGCGATTGGCGTGGCCATAAGAAAGGGATCTTATCACATTGTCCACTAAAAGAAGTAGACATCTTAGTTTGGCTGGAAGATGGTCTTTCTTCTGCAGATGTTACTGTTGCTTTAACACCTACCCCACAGACACAACCTTTTTTTCCCTTCCCAACATGCTTATTCCCCTTTCCACCAGCAGCATGCCTTTTTCCACTCATTTTGGTGGTTAACTAATTCACAACTCTGGAGTTGTTTGCACAAAAAACATTGGATGGGAACCGAGCAGAGCCGAGTGGCCAAACTGTGGTATTAGCCCAAAAGTATTGGCTGGGTTAGATGCAGATAAAAATTATTTTGAATTTGCAACCTGCTGGAGGTTAGTATAGATGGACTAATAGAACAAGTCCCACACACTGCTGCAAGCCAAAATAGTTTTTCAGAGCTAGATGCAGAAAAACATTATATTGAATTTGCAACCTGATGGAGGTTAGTAAAGATGGACTAATAGAACAAGTCCCACACACTGCTAGAAGCTGAAATATTTTTTCAGAGCTAGATGCAGAAAAAAATTATATTGAATTTGCAACCTGCTGGAGGTTAGTATAGATGGACTAATAGATCAAGTCCCACACACTGCTAGAAGCCTAAATATTTTTTCAGAGATAGATGCAGAAAAAAATTATATTGAATTTGCAACCTGCTGGAGGTTAGTATAGATGGACTAATAGAACAAGTCCCACACACTGCTAGAAGCCGAAATATTTTTTCAGAGCTAGATGCAGATAAAAATTATATTGAATTTGCAACCTGATGGAGGTTAGTATAGATGGACTAATAGAACAAGTCCCACACACTGCTAGAAGCCAAAATAGTTTTACAGAGCAAGATGCAGAAAAAAACTATATTGAATTTGCAACCTGATGGAGGTTAGTATAGATGGACTAATAGAACAAGTCCCACACACTGCTAGAAGCCGAAATAGTTTTTCAGAGCAAGATGCAGAAAAAAACTATATTGAATTTGCAACCTGATGGAGGTTAGTATAGATGGACTAATAGAACAAGTCCCACACACTGCTAGAAGCCGAAATAGTTTTTCAGAGCAAGATGCAGAAAAAAACTATATTGAATTTGCAACCTGATGGAGGTTAGTATAGATGGACTAATAGAACAAGTCCCACACACTGCTAGAAGCCGAAATAGTTTTTCAGAGCTATATGCAGAAAAAAATTATATTGAATTTTCAACCTGATGGAGGTTAGTATAGATGGACTAATAGAATGATGGTATGCCCAAAAGGTTTTACTTCACTAGGTGCAGTAAAAAAATTTGTATTCTATACACAGGTGGTGTAGCTTGCAACACAGATAGGCTTCTCCACTGACTAACACACACTGCAAGAGGACAAAAAGGATTAGCTTTGCTAGATTTAGCCAAATGCTGTGAAAAAAACTTGCACAGCAGTGGCACAGACCTGCCTTGCAAATAGTGATAGGAACTGATGTAACCTAGCCATGAAAAGGACTGCAATTGCATTTAGTCTTTACTCCCAACCTATCTATTTAAGAGCACAGACCTGCCTGATAAAAGTGATAGGAACTGATGTAACCTAGCCCTGAAAAGGACTGCAATTACAATTAGTCTTTTCTCCCAACCTATCTATTTAAGAGCACAGACCAGCCTGATAAAAGTCGTAGGAAATGATGTAACCTAGTCCTTAAAAAGACTGGAATCACAACTATTCCCTACTCCCAAGCTATCTGTAGATTTGTGCGAAAATTGGCTTGAAATTAACAAAGTATAGCGCACACAGCAACAGCTGTGCCGTCTAACACGCAGCTGCAGCAGTGAGAAAATGGTGGCGACGGGGAAAATGGCTGGGTCTTATAGGGCAAGGACATGTGACATACACTGCCAATGACACATGCCCTTGCTTGTGTGAAAAAAGCAGTTCGCTCCGTGTGTGCTATGCTGATAGGCTGACAGATTGCACCTCCCCACTGTAAATGCGGGAAAGGGAAAAAAAAATGGAGATCTTCATTATTTCTACAGAGATCCATCCCTTGCCCCTCCCCCCGCCCCGCAGTACACTCAAACTGCGTATTAACATTAATTTTCAGCATTACTGAGAAAAAGTCCAGTTATGATTCTGGTGCACGAACAGTTATCGAACATAACCTCGAACAGCCGAATTTTTTTCAAATCGTTCGTGTTCGCCGAACGGCTCAAACACCGCCCAAAACAGCTCGAATTTGAGATTGGGGAACAGTTCTAGTCGACCACCGCTCATCTCTAGTCATAATGTCTTTTGCTGACTATTCAGAGCCAGAGTTGCCTAAGAGTGAAAGCAGCAGAGAAAACCAGAGCTGGCAGGAAGAAGTTAGCCAGCAGAGTACCAGGGAGATTCTTGCTGCAGCACAACAGGTGAGGGGAGGGGTAAGTATGTTTTTTTAATTTTTAACCCCTTTCCAGTTCTAAAAAAGGATAAAAGAAAGTGGTGGCCAGTAAACCTTTATTTTGCTTGATGTGAGCATATCATAAGCAAATATTGTTAATCCAATACATATTAGATGACAAATCAGCAGATTTGCCAAAATTAAAGGTAATGTGAATAACCAATTATAGGACAGGAAGGAAAAAATATTTCCCTTAAAAACTGATAATGCATTCCATGACACATAAATACAGCTGTAGCCAAAATTCTCAGCTGAGCCAATATTCTACTTTTTGATTAGCTCAAAGTGTAATCATTGTTTACATTTTTAGTTCATAAATTAATAGTACACATAAAAATAAGAAAATGTGTAATATATCTTATCAGAGAAATCTGCTTCTTTCTCTGCATCTGCTCATACTTTGTCAAGATATCAACCGAACTTTAAAAAATATTGGACTAATAACAAGAGACCTAAATCTAGTTGAAGTACTACTGTCTTGGCCCTTTGCAAACTTTAGGACTAAAACCATGATCTTTTACCAGTAATGGAAGGGGCTGCAAAACCTTTAAACCCAATTAATTAGAAGCAACCTACGTCTCCGACCCTCTCAGGATGGCTGGAAAAACTACACCTGATCTACCGATTACAAGAATTATCCAGCTGGTAAACACACTCACTGTTCATGAAACCACGGTTCTGAAAAATTTGACACAGGCAAAAGAACAATATAATCCCAATCCAAATCTGTCTGCCTCCCCTTCTTACTCCAACCACCATTGTTCGCTTACTCTCATTTAATTAATTACCCATGTCTTTGGACTTTACTGATCTCAGACTTTACATTACTCCTTTAGTATTTAGCATTTGATGCACTCACCTAGTTTATTCTTAGACTTTTATTATTACTCTGGTTCTTGTTTTTGCACTATGGTTCCTTGAATACATTGAGTACCTTTACCATTTACTCCTGTTTCTTATTGTTAATGTGTATTCATATCTCTATACATTTGGTTGTTATTATCTTATTTGTTCTTTAAATAAAGAATTTAAAAAAATATATATATACAGGTAAAATCTGTCTTCAGGGAATACAGATATCTCCATTACTGAGATAGCAGTTACTACAGAAAAGTTTCTATAATTAAGAATGTCCACTCACACGGCATTATAACACAGATTCTCCTGGAATGTCTAGGATTCTGTATGTAAATATATAGTTCCCTACACAAAGTCTGATAATATAATATAGAAAAGTGGTGTACAATGGAACAACCATAATTTGAATCAAACTAAATAATATCCAAAAAAATAAGTATAAATATCCAATCTTTATTGAAAAAATATTAACAAACACATGACATCTAAAAAATGGGAAAGGCCACCAGGAGGGCACCATAACCCTCAACGGTAATTAGTTAGAACATTTATAACCTATAGGTACTATACCACTATATAACCTACAACTGTGCATGCACATAACCCAAAGAAATAGTGAGGTGTGGACTTATTCACAACTCTATTGCTTCACCACACAAACATTGCATATTGCCAAGAGCAACAAATTACATGCTGTGGGTTAGAGGGAGTCACGGACCATATCCACATTTTGGCTCACTTAGCCTTCTTCCGAGGTACTGCCACACTCAGATGGGGTCTCATTAAATTGTCCTCTATAGCCAATCAGCATGCACACACACACACCTGACACATACCACACTCGCACATCCCAAGAAAGAGGGGAGGGGGAGGCTGAGTTTCTATGTAGACGGGAGATGAGGAGGGAGGTGCTATATAGGAGCTCCTCCCATCTATGCTTCACATAGAATCTTTTCAGTAGTAACTGCCAGCTCCTATCTCAGTAGTGTAACAATCTGTCTTCACTGAATACAGATTTTACCTAAGAAATGAGAATTTTGAAAATGAAAATTCAATCCTGGTGGAGTAAAAAGCTAATTTCTCTGATTGTAAAATATCCTAAGTTTCTTACTTTTATGTGAACTATTGATTTATTAAATAAAAATTAAAATAACGGTTACTCTTTAAAACTGACGAAAAAGATAGATAAGACAAATGAACTGAAACCTCTACAGAATATATTAACTACCTTTAATGTTAAATGTTTTAGTGTAAAGCGCACAAAGCATGTTAATAGTCATTTACTAACTGTCTCTGTTTCCATCTGTGGTTAAAGGTGTGACTTTATACCTACAGACACATAATTGTGTATCACACCCTAGATTTTCTTAGAACATGTTGTATTATGTATACTTGAAGAAAAGAGTACTGCAACTGCAGTCTATTCTAATGATCTCCTGCAGAGATGACAGAGGAACCCAGGTGCAAAATGAAAAGCAGTAAAACAAGTCAGAAATATAGGCTTGATATTATAGTGGAACAGCATGTTATGAAGTGAAATAGGAATTATAATACCAGCAGGGACAACTGCATCTTGAAAATAACAGCACAGCTATCAATATTGTAAAATCATAGGGAAAAAAGAATATAATGCTCATAGAAGGCTGCTCAACTAAATAAAAAAAAAACTTGTCAAGCAGAAAAGAGAATTGCAGTATTAATTATTGCGATAGGAACTCATTCAGACGGGCTAAGTACAACCACTGTGAAATATTCTGAAGAAAAATGAAAGTATAGAAAGAAAACTTTTCTGGTTCAAAGATACAATACAGGCAATCAATACTAATGAAAGCACATTATAGAAACTGATTCCATCTCCAGAGAGATTTTATACACATATACAGATATAGTATATAGCCTGCATAGCATCAGGAAGCACGCTGCCTCCGAATTACTATGCTATTGCCCATTATACCAGAGCTACTGCAGAATAGATTGCATTGGTTCATAATTAGTGATGCGCGAGCTCTAAAATGCTTGGGTGCTCATTGCTCGCGTCGAGCAAATCGTAGCCTAATGTAAGTCTATGGGAAGCTCGAGTATTTTTCCAGCGCCCCCCCCTGGAAGTCTGCAGGGGGGCCTAAAAATTGGCCAAATCGATGGGGACAGTGTACAAATGACATGAGAACAGCAGGGGGAAGACCCCTGGCAGCATCTGCTGACTTACAGGTCACTGCTGTGAACAATGTTGTCAGTGTATTACGTCACTTTTACGGACTCACAATAAAACATACAAAAACAAAACCAAAATGAATTTTCCTGGAAAAAAATGTTAAGGAACATTCTTTCCAGGGTAGTGACTTGCATATAAGGCAAAATAAATAACCCCCCCAAAAAATGCTCCTCCACCTTGGGCTATGTTCACATGTAGCATTTTTAATACGTTTTTGCACTTTTGCATTGCTTTCAACTAGAGATGAGCGAGTGTTCAATATTTGGTTTGGATTACGATCGTTGAATTTGCAATAGTTGCCAATTTATTCATCGAATATTTGTCTAACATAGCCGAACACCATTGGATTCAACAGGGGCAAAACCAAATGCCTACACAACACATTCAAATGGGCCCAAAAGCTGCCAAAATACATCAGATTAGGGGCAGACACCAGGAAAGTGCCATCAATTGACCCATAGTACAAGTAGTATAATTATTATTATTATTTAGTATTACAGTGACAATTATTCTGACCAGTAAGGATCCTGCCCTCGAGGCACACAAACAATCTACAAGGGATGGGTGAGGATACATTAGTTCAGGGTACAACTGGTCGTGCAGCGGTATGGTGGAGCAAGGTTTACTGCAGATTGTATGCTTGTCACAAGAAGTGGGTCTTCAGCTTCCTTTTCAAGGTTTTCACGGTAGGCAAGAGTCTGATGTGTTGGGCTACAGAGTTCCACAGTAGGGGAGATGCACGGGACAAATAAGATAAGAGGGAAGTAGAGAAGGAGATCTTGGAAGAATGGGATGTTGCGTGCAGGTAAGTACAGGGAGACTAGGTCACACATGTATGGAAAAGACAGGTTTTGGATGGCTTGGCATGCCAAATTTAAGCTATTCAACTGGAATCTCTGGGTAACGGGGAGCCCGCGCAAGGATTGACAGAGGTAGAGAAGCCGGGCAATAGCAGAGTGACAGGTGGATTAGTCAGCCAGCACAGTTTAGGATAGATTGGAGGGGTGTGAGAGTGGTAGAAGGAAGGCCATAAAGCAGGAGTTTGCAGTAGTCAAGGCGGGAAATGATGAGGGCGTGCACTGGTGTTTTGGTAGATTCATGGTTGAAGAATGTGCGGATACCGGAGATATTTTGGAGTTGGAGTCAGAAACAAGTGGATCTGACATTTGAAGGACAGATCAGAGGGAGCAGCCGTTGACTTTGATGGATGGGATAGGTGGGGGGTATGAATGAGATGGTGGAAAGATGATGAATTCGGTTTTATCCATGTTAAGTTTTACAAATCTAGCAGAGAACAAAGATGAAATAGCGGACACACATTGTGGGATTCTGGTTAGTAAGGAGATGATATCAGGTCCTAAGAGGTAGATCTGTGTGTCATCAGCATAGAGGTGATACTGAAAGCCGTGAGACTCTATGAGCTGTCCAAAGCCAAAGGTGTAGATGGAGAAGAGCAGGGGTCCTAGAACTGAATCTTGGGGGACACCGACACATAAAGGGTGAGATGAGGAGGTGGTGTGAGTGGGGGGTATGAATGAGATGGTGGAAAGATGATGAATTCGGTTTTATCCATGTTAAGTTTTACAAATCTAGCAGAGAACAAAGATGAAATAGCGGACACACATTGTGGGATTCTGGTTAGTAAGGAGATGATATCAGGTCCTGAGAGGTAGATCTGTGTGTCATCAGCATAGAGGTGATACTGAAAGCCGTGAGACTCTATGAGCTGTCCAAAGCCAAAGGTGTAGATGGAGAAGAGCAGGAGTCCTAGAACTGAATCTTGGGGGACACCGACACATAAAGGGCGAGATGAGGAGGTGGTGTGAGTGGGAGACACTGAATGTCCAGTCGGTTAGGAATGAAGAGATAAGTGTTGAGCCACCCCCGTAGTGTTCGGGTTCGGTTCGGTTCGTCGAACACCGGGATGTTCGAGGAACTGTTCGTCGAACTGTTCGTCGAACACCTTAGAACACCGTCGAACACCGTTAAAACCAATGGCAGGCAAACAAAAACACATAGAAACACATAGAAAACACCTGCAAAGGTGTCCAAAAGCTGACAAACTGCTCAGAAGACACTCTCTTTAAAAAAGCCGACCGGCAAATTCAGCAGCGGCATACACCGGTACCCGACAATTTAAACAAGAAGGAATAGAGCATCACACATAGATTAGATAGATAGAAACATGTCAGTCACACATATAAGAAGCACAGTGACAGTGTTGGTTACTGCACTTGTCATTTAGTGTAAAGGATTTATTAAAAAAAATATTAGTGTTTTCATGCACCGTCTCTTTAAAAAAGCCGGCCGGCAATTCAGCATCTGTACCCGACAATTTAGAACAGAAAGAATAGAGCTTCACACATAGATTAGATAGATAGAAACATGCCAGTCACATATATAATAAGTACAGTGATAGTGTTGCTTACTGTACTTGTCATTTAGTGTAAAGGATTTATTTAAAAAAATAATAGTGTTTTCATGCACTGTCTCTTTAAAAAAGCCGGCCGGCAATTCAGCAGTGGTACCCGACAATTTAGAACAGAAAGATAGAGCATCACACATAGATTAGATGGATAGAAACATGTCAGTCACTTATATATGAAGTACAGTGATAGTGTTGGTTACTGTACTTGTCATTTAGTATTAAAATAAAGGATTTATTATTAAAAAAATTGGCGTGGGGTTCCCCTTAATTTTAGGCTCTAGCGGAGGTTAAGCAGACGGCTGGGGCAGATGTTTGAAGCCTGGGAAGGGGGTAATACCCACGGAGCTTCCCAGGCTACTAATATCAGCCCCCAGCTGAATACATAGCCTTTACTAGCTATTAAAATGGGGGACCCCCCAAAAAAAATGACGTGGGGTCCCCCCTAATTTAATAGCTAGCAAAGGCTAGGCAGACAGCTGGGGGCTGATATTAATAGCCCAGGAAGGGAGCCATGAATATTGGCCCCCTCCCAGGCTAGAAACACCAGCCGTCAGCCGCCCCAGAAATGGCGCATTCATAGGATGCGCCAATTCTGGCACTTAGCCTCGCTCTTCCACGCTGCCCTGGTGCGGTGGCAGGGGGTAATAGGGTTGGGGTTGATGTCAGCTTATAATGCCAGCTGACATCAAGCCCAGGTTAGTAATGGAGAGGCGTCTATAAGACACCCCCATTACTAACCCCATAGTCAAAGTTAAAAAAAACATAAACACCCAGAATAAAGTCCTTTAATTGAAATAAAGACACAATCCTTTATTGTTCTAAATTAAACCATACTTACCATCATGCCCATTCCAGCTGAAGCCAACGATCTCCTGCAATAAAAGAAAAATAATAAAGCAACCTCATCCTTACCTTTCCATGGTTCCCACGACAGCTTCAGCTCTGCTACATCGAGATGACAGGCTGGACCGCAGCAGAACGCTGCCATCCAGCCTGTCATCCCGCAGACACTGAGAAGCGCAGGCTTGCTTGCGCTGCTCAGCGTCTCTCTGTGACGACATCCAGATGAGCCGAGTTCATGTCCAATGAACTCGGCTCACCTCATGCACGTCACTGACAGCGTGGGAAAATTCTCACGCTGAAGCGCTGATTGCAGGAGAATTTTCCCACGCTGTCAGTGACGTGCAGGAGGTGAGCTGAGTTCATTGGACATGAGCTCACCTCATGCACATCACTGACAGCGTGGGAGAATTCTCCTGCACTCACCACTTCAGCGTGAGAATTTTCCCACGCTGTCAGTGACGTGCATGAGGTGAGCCGAGTTCATTGGACATGACCTCGGCTCATCTGGATGCCGTCACAGCGAGACAGTGAGGAGCGCAAGCATGCCTGCGCTTCTCAGTGTCTGCGGGATGACAGACTGGATGGCAGCGTTCTGCTGCGGTCCAGCCAGTCATCTCGATGTAGCAGAGCTGAAGCTGTCATGGGAACCATGGAAAGGTAAGGATGAGGTTGGTTTATTATTTTTCTTTTATTTAAGGAGATCGTTGGCTTCAGCTGGAATGGGTGTGATGGTAAGTATGGTTTAATTTAGAACAATAAAGAATTGTGTCTTTATTTCAATTAAAGAACTTTATTCTGGGTGTTGTGTTTTTTTTAAATACTTTACTAGAAATTCATGGCGGTCATGTCTAATACTGGCGTGACCCCATGAATTTTGGGCTTGGGGCCAGCTGATAATACCAAGCTGGCCCTAACCCCTTTATTACCCAGTGAGCCACCGCACCAGGGCCCTGGATGAGTTGGGTACAGCGCCAGAAGATGGCGCTTCTATGAACGCGCCATTTTCCGGGGTGGCTGCGGACTGCAATTTGTAGCGGGGGGGGGCCCAGAAAGCTTGGGCCTCCCTGCGCTGCAGATTCCAGCCCCCAGCTGCCTAGTTGTACCTGGCTGGACACAAAAATAGGGCGAAGCCCCACGTACTTTTTTTTTAATTATTTCATGAAATTCATGAAATAATTAAGAAAAAAAGGCCTTCCCTATATTGTTGTGTCCGGCCAGGTACAAATAGGCAGCTGGTGGTTGGGGGCAGCCCGTTCCTGCCTGCTGTACCTGGCTGGACACAAATATAGTGCGAAGCCCCACTTCAATTTTTTTTAATTATTTCATGAAATTCATGAAATAATTAAGAAAAAAAGGGCTTCCCTATATTGTTGTGTCCGGCCAGGTACAAATAGGCAGCTGGTGGTTGGGGGCAGCCCGTTCCTGCCTGCTGTACCTGGCTGGACACAAATATAGTGCGAAGCCCCACTTCAATTTTTTTAAATTATTTCAGGAAATTCATGAAATAATTTAAAAAAAATTGACGTGGGGCTTCGCACTATATTTGTGTCCAGCCAGGTACAGCAGGCAGGAACGGGCTGCCCCCAACCACCAGCTGCCTATTTGTACCTGGCCGGACACAACAATATAGGGAAGCCCTTTTTTTCTTAATTATTTCATGAAATAATTTAAAGAAAATTGACGTGGGGCTTCGCCCTGTTTTTGTGTCCAGCCAGGTACAACTAGGCAGCTGGGGGCTGGAATCCGCAGCGCAGGGAGGCCCAAGCTTTCTGGGCCACCCCCGCTGCAAATTGCAGTCCGCAGCCACCCCGGAAAATGGCGCGTTCATAGAAGCGTCATCTTCTGGCGCTGTACCCAACTCATCCAGGGCCCTGATGCGGTGGCTCACTGGGTAATAAAGGGGTTAGGGCCAGCTTGGCATTATCAGCTGGCCCTAAGCCCGAAATTCATGGGGTCACGCCAATATTAGACATGACCACCATGAATTTCTAGTAAAGTATTTAAAAAAAACACAACACCCAGAAAAAAGTCCTTTAATTGAAATAAACACACAATTCTTTATTGTTCTAAATTAAACCATACTTACCATCACGCCCATTCCAGCTGAAGCCAACGATCTCCTGAAATAAAAGAAAAATAATAAAGCAACATCATCCTTACCTTTCCATGGTTCCCATGACAGCTTCAGCTCTGCTACATTGAGATGACAGGCTGGACCGCAGCAGAACGCTGCCATCCAGCCTGTCATCCCGCAGACACTGAGAAGCGCAGGCTTGCTTGCGCTCCACAGTGTCTCTCTGTGAGGGCATCCAGATGAGCCGAGTTAATGTCCAATGAACTCGGCTCACCTCATGCACGTCACTGACAGCGTGGGAAAATTCTCCTGCACTCAGCGCTTCAGCGTGGGAGAATTCTCACACTGAAGCGCTGAGTGCAGGAGAATTCTCCCACGCTGTCAGTGACGTGCAGGAGGTGAGCTGAGTTCATTGGACATGAGCTCACCTTATGCACGTCACTGACAGCGTGGGAAAATTCTCCTGCACTCAGCGCTTCAGCGTGGGAGAATTCTCACGCTGAAGCGCTGAGTGCAGGAGAATTCTCCCACGCTGTCAGTGACGTGCAGGAGGTGAGCTGAGTTCATTGGACATGAGCTCACCTTATGCACGTCACTGACAGCGTGGGAGAATTCTCCTGCACTCACCGCTTCAGCGTGAGAATTTTCCCACGCTGTCAGTGACGTGCATGAGGTGAGCCGAGTTCATTGGACATGAACTCGGCTCATCTGGATGTCGTCACAGAGAGACGCTGAGCAGCGCAAGCAAGCCTGCGCTTCTCAGTGTCTGCGGGATGAGAGGCTGGATGGCAGCGTTCTGCTGCGGTCCAGCCTGTCATCTCGATGTAGCAGAGCTGAAGCTGTCGTGGGAACCATGGAAAGGTAAGGATGAGGTTGCTTTATTATTTTTCTTTTATTGCAGGAGATCGTTGGCTTCAGCTGGAATGGGCGTGACGGTAAGTATGGTTTAATTTAGAACAATAAAGGATTGTGTCTTTATTTCAATTAAAGGACTTTATTCTGGGTGTTTGTGTTTTTTTTAACTTTGACTATGGGGTTAGTAATGGGGGTGTCTTATAGACGCCTCTCCATTACTAACCTGGGCTTGATGTCAGCTGGCATTATAAGCTGACATCAACCCCAACCCTATTACCCCCTGCCACCGCACCAGGGCAGCGTGGAAGAGCGAGGCTAAGTGCCAGAATTGGCGCATCCTATGAATGCGCCATTTCTGGGGCGGCTGACGGCTGGTGTTTCTAGCCTGGGAGGGGGCCAATATTCATGGCTCCCTTCCTGGGCTATTAATATCAGCCCCCAGCTGTCTGCCTAGCCTTTGCTAGCTATTAAATTAGGGGGGACCCCACGTCATTTTTTTGGGGGGGTCCCCCATTTTAATAGCTAGTAAAGGCTATGTATTCAGCTGGGGGCTGATATTAGTAGCCTGGGAAGCTCCGTGGGTATTAGCCCCTTCCCAGGCTTCAAACATCTGCCCCAGCCGTCTGCTTAACCTCCGCTAGAGCCTAAAATTAAGGGGAACCCCACGCCAATTTTTTTAATAATAAATCCTTTATTTTAATACTAAATGACAAGTACAGTAACCAACACTGTCACTGTACTTCATATATATGTGACTGACATGTTTCTATCTATCTAATCTATGTGTGAAGCTCTATTCTGTCTGTTATAAATTGTCGGGTACCGCTGCTGAATTGCCGGCCGGCTTTTTTAAAGAGACGGTGCATGAAAACACTATTATTTTTTTTGATAAATCCTTTACGCTAAATGACAAGTACAGTAAGCAGCACTGTCACTGTACTTCATATATATGTGACTGACATGTTTCTATCTATCTAATCTATGTGTGATTCTCTATTCTTTCTATTCTAAATTGTCGGGTACCGCTGCTGAATTGCCGGCCGGCTTTTTTAAAGAGATGGTGCATGAAAACACTATTATTTTTTTTGATAAATCCTTTACGCTAAATGACAAGTACAGTAAGCAGCACTTTCACTGTACTTCGTATATATGTGGCTGACATGTTTCTATCTATCTAATCTATGTGTGATGCTCTATTCTTTCGGTTCTAAATTGTCGGGTACAGGTGTATGCCGCTGCTGAATTGCCGGCTTTTCATGTTTCACTGTTGGCACTGTTCCCATCGATTTGGGAAATCACTGTAATGCCACAACCACCATGGCTGTGGCATTACAGTGAGTGGCAGACAATCCCTGCATGATTGGTGCTCTAAATAGCACCAGACATGCAGGACACGCTTTTGGTGCACGAACAGTTATCGAACATAACCTCGAACAGCCGAATTTTTTGCAAATCGTTCGGGTTCGTCGAACAACTCGAACACCGCCCAAAACAGCTCGAATTTGAGATTGGCGAACAGTTCTAGTCGAACACTGCTCATCTCTAGAAGAGATCCAAGATAGGGCTAAGTCGGTGATGCCGAGACAGTGGTATGCTTTGTATTTGAGGGCCAGAAAGAACATGTACTCCAGTAGATGACAAGCGCTGTATCACGTAGCCTCTGCTCCTCTTCCTCCACTTTAATATCACACACAGTACAGTCCTCTGATGTGGCCCCCCAATTACCCTAGCTTTCCCCCACGTCACAATTCTCCAACCGCCCCACTGACTGTGGGAAACCACAGATGGGCGAATCTGCAGAGCTGTTCACACATTCTATTCCGGGGCATCAAAGGTCTGATACAAATCTTCACAGACTCAAGAGGGGGAAAGCATGTATAGTGATGTCCAAAATTTTTTTCAGTTGATCCCGGGCCAACCGAAGTAGGGTCCGAACAGAATCCAAACCCTTGTCACCAGACATTAACTTCTGGTGGTGGGCATGGATGGGTTGGAGAACGAAACAAATACACACCAGAACATGGAGAACAAAACTAATATACAACAGCGGTTGTAAAACAAAATTACTAAACTGCTAGGGTTGGAGAACTACACTCTGTGCAGAATTATTAGGCAAATGAGTATTTTGATCACATGATACTTTTTATACATGTTGTCCTACTCCAAGCTGCATAGGCTTGAGAGTCAACTACCAATTAAGTAAATCTGGTGATGTGCATCTCTGTAATGAGGAGGGGTGTTGACTAATGACATCAACACCCTATATAAGGTGTGCTTAATTATTAGGCAACTTCCTTTCCTTTGGCAAAATGGGTCAGAAGAGACATATAACGGGCTCTGAAAAGTCCATGAATTGAGGAAAATCAAGCGTGAAGCTGCCAAGATGCCATTCTCCACCAGTTTTGCCATATTTCAGAGCTGCAACGTTACTGGAGTATCAAAAAGCACAAGGTGTGCGATACTCAGGGACATGGCCAAGGTAAAAAAGGCTGAAAAACGACCACCTCTGAACAAGAAACATAAGATAAAACATCAAGAAGGGGCCAAGAAATATCTTAAGACTGATTTTTCAAAGGTTTTATGGACTGATGAAATGAGAGTAACTCTTGATGGGCCAGATGGATGGGCCAGAGGCTGGATCAATAAAGGGCAGAGAGCCCCACTCTGACTCAGACGCCAGCAAGGTGGAGGTGGGGTACTGGTATGGGCTGGTATCATCAAAGATGAACTTGTGGGACCTTTTCGGGTTGAGAATGGAGTGAAGCTCAACTCCCAGACTTACTGCCAGTTTCTGGAAGACAACTTCTTCAAGCAGTGGTACAGGAAGAAGTCGGTATCGTTCAAGAAAAACATGATTTTCATGCAGGACAATGCTGCATCACATGCATCAAACTACTCCACAGCGTGGCTGGCCAGTAAAGGTCTAAAAGAAGAAAAAATAATGACATGGCCCCCTTGTTGACCTGATCTGAACCCCATAGAGAACCTGTGGTCCATCATAAAATGTGAGATCTACAGGGAGGGAAAACAGTACACCTCTCGGAACAGTGTCTGGGAGGCTGTGGTGGCTGGTGCACGCAATGTTGATTGAAAACAGATCAAGCAACTGACAGAATCTATGGATGGAAGGCTGTTGAGTGTCCTCATAAAGAAAGGTGGCTATATTGATCACTAATTTTTGGGGTTTTCATTTTTGCATGTCAGAAATGTTTATTTCTAAATTTTGTGCACTGATATTGGTTTACCTGGTGAAAATAAACAAGTGAGATGGGATTATATTTGGTTTTTATTAAGTTGCCTAATAATTCTGCACAGTAATAGTTACCTGCACAAACAGATATCCTCCTATGATAGCCAAATCTAAAAAAAAAACCCACTCCAACTTCCATAAATCTTAAGCTTGGATATTTATGAGTCTTTTGGGTTGATTGAGAACATAGTTGTTGATGAATAATAAAAATAATCCCCTAAAATGCAACTTGCCTAATAATTCTGCACACAGTGTAAACTACTACACACCAGGGGATAGAGAACTAAACCACTAGACACCAAGGTGTCACTAGACAGCAAGTGTTGGAATCCGGGCCACCTCCAGGTTTTTTCTGATCCCCGGGCGAAAGAGTCTCAGTGGGCCCCTTTAACACATACCATGATTCATGATGCACAGATACGGCGGAGAAATATAGGTATACAACACAGGGTCCAGCCTGTCCCTTCATCCTTCACATATGCAGACATGCACTCACACATACAGTACACAGACATGCACACACACTATGCAGACATGCACACATACACAGTATGCAGACATGCACACGCACAGTACACAGGCATGCACACACACAATATGCAGACATGCATATGCACGCAGTACGCAGACATGTACGCACGCACACACGGTACGCAGACATGCGCACACACAATACTCAGACATGAACACACACAGTACACAGACATGCACACAATACGCAGACATGCACACACACAGTATGCAGACATGCACACGTGCACACACACAGTGCGCAGATATGCACACAAGCACAGTATGCCGACATGCACACACGCACACAGTACGTAGACATGCACGCACAGAGGGTATGCAGATGTGCACACATACAGTATGCAGACATGTGCGCACATGCAGACATGCGCACATATACACACATGCACATGGTACACAGATATGCAGACATACAATACGCAGACACGCACATGCACAAACATATACACAGATACGTACACATACATACAGTACAGACTAAAAGTTTGGACACACCTTCTCATTTAAAGATTTTTCTTTATTTTCATGACTATGAAAATTGTACATTCACACTGAAGGCATCAAAACTATGAATTAACACATGTGGAATTATATACTTAACAAAAAAGTGTGAAACAACTGAAAATATGTCTTATATTCTAGGTTCTTCAAATTAGCCACCTTTTGCTTTGATGACTGCTTTGCACACTCTTGGCATTCTCTTGATGAGCTTCAAGAGGTAGTCACCGGAAATGGTATTCCAACAATCTTGAAGGAGTTCCCAGAGATGCTTAGAACTTGTTGGCCCTTTTGCCTTCACTCTGCGGTCCAGCTCACCCCAAACCATCTCGATTGGGTTCAGGTCTGGTGACTGAGAAGGCCAGGTCATCTGGCGTAGCACCCCATCACCCTCCTTCTTGGTCAAATAGCCCTTACACAGCCTGGTGGTGTGTTTGGGGTCATTGTCCTGTTGAAAAATAAATGATGGTCCAACTAAACGCAAACCGGATGGAATAGCATGCCATGGCAAGATGCTGTGGTAGCCATGCTGGTTCAATATGCCTTCAATTTTGAATAAATCCCCAACAGTGTCACCAGAAAAGCACCCCCACACCATCACACCTCCTCCTCCATGCTTCACGGTGAGAACCAGGCATGTAGTCCATCCGTTCACGTTTTGTGCGTTGCACAAAGACACGGTGGTTGGAACCAAAGATCTCAAATTTGGACTCATCAGACCAAAGCACAGATTTCCACTGGTCTAATGACCATTCCTTGTGTTCTTTAGCCCAAACGAGTCTCTTCTGCTTTTTGCCTGTCCTTAGCAGTGGTTTCCTCGCAGCTATTTTACCATGAAGGCCTGCTGCACAAAGTCTCTTCTTAACAGTTGTTGTAGAGATGTGTCTGCTGCTAGAACTCTGTGTGGCATTGACCTGGTCTCTAATCTGAGCTGCTGTTAACCTGCGATTTCTGAGGCTGGTGACTCGGATAAACTTATCCTCAGAAGCAGAGGTGACTCTTGGTCTTCCTTTCCTGGTGCTGTCCTCATGTGAGCCAGTTTCTTTGTAATGCTTGAAAGTTTTTGCAACTGCACTTGGGGACACTTTCAAAGTTTTCCCAATTTTTTGCACTGACTAACCTTCATTTCTTAAAGTAACTATGGCCACTCGTTTTTCTTTACTTAGCTGCTTTTTTCTTGCCATAATACAAATTCTGACAGTCTATTCAGTAGGACTATCAGCTGTGTATCCACCAGACTTCTGCACAGCACAACTAATGGTCCCAACCCCATTTATAAGGCAAGAAGTCCCACTTATTAATCCTGTGAAGTGAAAACCATTTCCGGTGGCTACCTCTTGAAGCTCATCAAGAGAATGCCAAGAGTGTGCAAAGCAGTCATCAAAGCAAAAGGTGGCTACTTTGAAGAACCTAGAATATAAGACATATTTTCAGTTGTTTCACACTTTTTTGTTAAGTATATAATTCCACATGTGTTAATTCATAGTTTTGATGCCTTCAGTGTGAATGTACAATTTTCATAGTCATGAAAATGCAGAAAATATTTAATGAGAAAGTGTGTCCAAACTTTTGGTCTGTACTGTATTTGAATACAAATTCTTAAAAACACATATAAAACAATCAGAAATATATATAAACAGTCATGCACATTGACATACACAGATATTCCCATTATGTATGCACATGTGAGAGTGTGAAATGTGGTAACAGTAGGAGAGCACTAGGACCCTGTGACTTTTGCCTGGCTGAGCTCAGAGGAGGGGCAGTGCAGGAAACTGTATGTATTCTAAGAGTGTCTGATGTGTGACAGTCTAGACAGGAAATCTGTGAGAAGGAGCTGCAACAAGACACTGTCTTTACACTCTTTCCTGTGGAGTTTGTTTACCCCTTTCTCTGTTTAAGAACAAGTGCTGAGCTGGGAAAGTTGTGTGGCTCTGTGGAGTTTTGTGGAAGTCCATGATAAGTGGATTAGAGACTTTGTGCTGAAGGAGTCACGTGTCGAGTGATAAAGGAAGGGACTTAGGAATCCATTTCTGTGACGGAGCACATGGATGGTGTACTGGATAAGAGTGAGAGACTTCAGGAGGAAAGAAGGTTTCTGGTGCCATTTCCACTGAGAGGATATTAACAAGATTTTGTGAAGAGATCTTCCCAGACCTTAATCTGAGGCTACAGGGCTAAAGTCCCCGGCGTGTGGGCTCGGCATCAGCCGACAAGACAAGGAATTTTTGCTGTTTTTGTGAACTTTGTTTTTGTTTTGGTGCCAAAGTTTTCCGGGACTAGCTGCAGCCACCGCAATTCACAGGCCTGTGATAGACTGCATCTGAGGTTAACGGTACCATAACTTTAAAATACCTGGGTATCCTGATAATAAGGGTATAAGAGCAATTGGTATAGTTTCATGCATTACTATTGTTATAGTGGTAGGATTGTATTCAGTGTGCCATCTCAGAGGGTCCCCATATACCGCCCTCACTAGACCGACACTGTGTTTAGGGAAAATTGTTCCAGATCACTAGAATAATTCACATAAGCTGGAAACCTTGAGATTGGCACATTGATTTCAGCTTTTGCTGATTGTGTGTATTTAGTAGAGACAGTGTCCCAGTCAGAACCTGAGACTGATTCATTCAATACTGAATTTTAGTCTAATCCCTGTTTTAGTAAAGAAAGTGTTGTTTATTTCTGTCTCTGTCTCAGTTTGTCACTCACTGGATCTCTCTCGGACCTCCGGTCATTACACACACACACAGACACATTAGAAATAGTTTTAATATGGGAATTGGGGAAGCCAGCAACAAGCCTTGCTCACCTGCCCTAGGCCTGTGTCTAGTCCAGCTCATCAGATATGTGGTTGTGTGGCGTGTGTTTGCAGTCACACACATGACCCTGGACCATCAGGGGATCCACTCACCGTCAGGGCCTGGGACGCTCCCCCAGCATCTGTGCAGAACCGCCGGCGCTGCTTGAGTACTGTCACTTCACCAGACATGGCCGCACACTGTGTGGCTGTGTCTGCTAGTAATGACGTGGCAGTGGTGACACACAAGCACAATTAAAGGCGCAGTGTCGCCCCTGCCTCGTCATTACTACCAGAGACAGCCGCACTGCATACGGCCATGTCTGGTGAAGTGCCAGCAATCAAACAGCGCTGGCGGTTCTGCACAGATGCTGGGGTAGTGACCAGGGCCTCGATGGTGAGTGGTCCTCCCTGATAGTCCAGGGCCCCGGCACTTGCCCGGGTATGCCGGGTGCTGGCGTTTGCACTGGTTGAAATCCCCAAGGCTTGTGGGACAAACCTCTGTATCTAACACTTCCTCCAGTGCATCTGCCTCCTCCACCTCCTGAAGGGCCTCAATGTGCACCCTCAACCTCTGCCTTAAGGAGACACACGTTCCAATAGTGCAGATAGAATCCCTCTCACCTCCATACTGTGCAGCCAGGGCTCACCGCAATCAGGCAGTGTTAAAATTAATATGCCTTGGGATTGCAGTCATACAGCTGTGTACAGCTCTCCAAGATGAGCAATGGCTGTCTCCACTGAACCTGAAACAAGGGAAGGCTGTGTGTGATAACAGTGCAAACCTGGCGGTGGCCCTTTGCTGGGGCAACCTTACACACATGCTTTGCATGGCTCGTCGCATCCTCAACCTAAAGGTACAGCAATTTCATTGCCACTATCCTAGCCTTGATGCCCTGCTGCAGAAACCACAGTCTCTGTGCTCACTTAAAACTAGAAAAATTAGCAGGATCTTTAGTACAAACATCAGACTACTAGACACCGAGCTAACTCCTTCATGATGTGGCTACCATCTCCTTAGCTTGCTGCTGTTACTTTTCTGTGGGAATAAGCTTGTCTCCAACCAGCTTGGAATATTTCCAGTGAATTATAGCACGCCATGGTATTAGCAGTGCACCCAGTACCAGAAGCAAAGCCATCCACAATTTCCTTTTCAGGAATTTTATTTGCTGGACTGAGTGGCTGCCCAAACAATTAGTTTCTCACAAAGGAGCTGAAGACACTGAGTGGCAGTAGGTACAAGTTTCCCCATCATGACCTGTTTGTTATTGTTAGATATCAGAGGGAGAACAGAATTGGGCTTTGCCAAGGTGCCATATTGCATCTTAAGTCTTATAAACCCTGTCCTTGCAGACTTACATTCTACAGGATGGTGGGGAAGGAGACAGTAGGTTGGGGGGTTGCAGTAGCTCCGATGGTGTTGAGGTGGCAGCAAAGTAATGGCAGGCTGTAGGCTGTCTTGAAGAGATACGTTTTCAGGTTCCGTCTAAAGGATCCAAATGTGGTGGCTAATTGGACGTGTTGAGACACAAAATTCCAGAGGATGGGGGATATTCGGGAGAAGTCTTGGAGTACTTTCACAAGCAGCTATAGCAGATATGGGTAGATTTTAAGAAACTAAGCCCCAAAGAAAACAAAGGATGAAATATAGCCTGCTTTATATACCACGGTAGTAATAAAATCAATTTTATAATGTGTACCCCTGTGAGAACAATGTCTGCACCAAAGAATTAAAATATGAGGTGTAGCCTGCTTTATATACGGCAATAGTAAGAAAACCTATTTCGATTTAATCATATGTACCCCTGTGTGGAGAACAATTTCAGCACTCAAAAATTTGAAACTGACATCTGGCCTGCTGTATGACGTTAGTAACAGAAGAAAGAATTTTTGTAGTGTGGATGAGGCCTGTATAACATATGCTCCAAACAATTTCAAACTGAGATGTGCCCTACAGTATCACGTTAGTAACAGAAAAAATATTTTTTTTAGCATGGATGAGGCCTGTATAACATAGGAGATATGCTACAAACAATTTCCTGCTCAGTTGTCCCCTACAGTATCATGTTAGTAATAGTGATGAGCGATCGTGCTCGCCACTGCTGGGTACTCGCCTGAGCATCTCACTGCTCGAGATGCTCAGTGCTGTGTGAATATTTCCTGGTTGCTCGGGCGGGAACTCGGGTCCCTTGACTGCATGTTTGGCACTCTTTAGAGAGCCAATGAACGTGCAGGGATTGCCTGCCACACACTGTAATGTCGTAGCCATGTTGGTTGTGGCATTACAGTGATTGGCTGGCTGCACAGCTTCATCAGGTCTATATAAGACCTGGCGCCGCCATGAAACAGGCAGTGTAGGGACAGATACTGCTAAGCTAGGGAGAGATTTGCTTGTTTATTAGTTAATGTAGGTATACTACAACATCTGTATATGTCCATCTGAACTAACAGTCCTTCTGAGGACTAATCCAGCTGCATCTATTCAGTGGTGACAGAAGGAGTTAGCCAGGAAGTGTATGTGGCAGACTGCAATGCATAGAGCAAGAGGGTATTGAACGTCCTGCTAGTCTAGGTATTCCATATATATATATATATATATATATATATATATATATATATGTATATATATATATATATATATATATATATATACATACAGTACAGACCAAAAGTTTGGACACACCTTCTCATTTAAAGATTTTTCTGTATTTTCTTGACTATGGAAATTGTACATTCACATTGAAGGCATCAAAACTATTGTAGCGTCGGCGTCCCTGCCCCCTGCTAGGAAGGGACGCCGTTCCTCTCACCTCTCCGCTCCGTGCCCGGCGGCTTCCTCCCGCTCTGCTGGCAGCACGCGCTGCTTCTCGGCCTCTGTGCTTAGGGCGCGCGCACGCGCTCCCCCTCTCTTAAAGGGGCCACGCGCGCCGTCCTAAGGAGTCCCCGGCCAATGGCCGGAGGACCTCTCCATATATAAGGCACCTCCTCCAAAATGGAGGTGCCCGAGCAATGTTGTTGCAAAGCCTTCACTCTGCTTCAGCCCTCAGGTCCCGTTTCCAGTTACCTGCCAGTCACCTGCCAGGATCCTGCTTGATACCTGCCTGATATCTGCTTACCTGTTTGCAAGCCTGCGGTCCGACGGTCTGCCTTCCGACACCTGTCAGTCTGTCTATGGACCAGCCTGCTCGCTCACCTGGGAGCGCTCACCTGCTACCTGCCTGCTAGCCTACCTGGAGGCTCTGCCGTCACTTGCCGTGACCATCTGCCTGTCCAGAGACTCTTGCCCGCTCTCCTGGGAGCGCTCACCTGCTACCTGCCTGCTAGCCTACCTGGAGGCTCTGCCGTCACTTGCCGTGACCACCTGCCTGTTCAGAGACTCTTGCCCGCTCACCTGGGAGCGCTCACCTGCTACCTGCCTGCTAGCCTACCTGGAGGATCTGCCGTCACTTGCCGTGACCACCTGCCTGTCCAGAGACTCTTGCCCGCTCACCTGGGAGCGTCCACCTGCTACCTGTCTGAGTCATAAACATAAACTACCTCAATAAAGATTTCCAATAACCATAAAAAACTGCGTTTATATAAAGCAGATTTTTTGAAAAGAGGATGTGAAACAAATGTTATTTTAAAAATTATTTATTTTTATTACATCAATTTAAAACCTTCAATAAAAGAACGGAAAAAAGCAGTGGCCTATCAATCCCATGCAAGAAGTCTTCCAATTATTAGATCATAGTAATAATGTATAATTTATTGTGCTATTGACCAAGAGGGAGGGGGGAAGGTGATGTAGACATAAGAACAATAAATATAATATTTATGATGTCAATTACAGCTGTATAGATAGAAAAGTCAAATATTGATCAAAAATTATTATAATATATTATATTGCACAAGAAAAAGAGGGGGAGGTGATGTAAACAAAAGACCAATAGATATAATGTTTGTAATGTCAATTATAGCCGTACAAATAAAAAAGATCGACTATTAGTCATAGATTGCTCTCCCCTTGAAGAGTATTATATTCCACAATTTATGGAAATATATATAGGAGTGCAAAAAATTTTTTTTTATCCTGAAAGGAAATTATTTTTCCCCCAAACCGTATTCAATCAATTGTGTAAATCTAATATTAATTGCAGGTGTAGGAGTAACCTTCCATTCAACAATGTGTTATTGATTGCATAATTCTCAGAGGAATCATAATGGTGAGACTGGTGGAATTATAAATCCATTAATTACAAGTGTAATGATAAATTTCCATTAGTCTCCTCATTCTAATTATCAGGACAGTGCCTTAGAATGATCATGCAAAAACAATCAACATAGAGGAGGTCCAGACAATACACTTAATGAGTGTTTCAAAGACCTGGAGACAATCTCACCGGGATCCACCTGACGCCGCCGTTTCGCTTATGTACTTCTTCGATGGGGCGTGCAGTATGTGTGTATGTAGTACCTATTTATAGGCTGACTATCAGCTGTTTGGAATTCCCTTAGTTAGTGGAGTGTACTTGGCGCATGCGCACATTACATGGCTCCATGTATAAAAAAATGACTTCCGGAGTATAGCGGCTGACACGCATGCGGTGAAACGCATGCAGTGTCTGTTGCGCAAAACCGGAAGTCCACGGGTCTGTATGTGTACATGCGCACTTCTCCAATGTGAAATCCCCATATATCTGTGGCGTAGTTCAACAGAGGCGTGACAAAGGCTATGAATGGGGCAGTAAGAGGGCGGGCACATATCGAGGATCCCTAAATTTCTACAGGCACTTGTACATTATGAAATCCTCGTATGTTAATAGCGGGGCTCAGGAGCAACATATTGATGTCATAAAAAGAACGGTAACAGGACTGGTGTGGTGGTATATAACAAAAAAACGATAATAAGTATTGTCAAAGCAATGGTGAAAATGTGAAAGAAAATGAGGAGTGAAGGGCAGACAGAAAAGTATATGAAGGGAGAAAAAGTGGAGTGAAAAGATGAAAAAGTGTGAATAGAAAGAATGGAAAAATGTAGAGAGAGAGGACAGAGACCATGGGTAGTGAGCAGTAAAGGAGAGTAATGGAAAAATGTGGAATAAAGTGTGGAATGGTGAAAGTGATGTTACAGAGAACTTAATCAAATAATATAGAAAGAACAATAAGAGTGATGATAATGTGTAGGAGTGACAATAGAGTAAGAAGGTATGACATAGGCAAAAAAAAACAAAAACAAAAAAAAAAGCAAATGAATAAATAAATAAATATAAATAGTGCACAGTGTGTGTGGTGCAAATAATGTGATGTATGGTGAATAGAGATTATGTAAAAATTAATAACATAAATTATCACAATATAAAAATATTTCAAAATACATGTGTAATTCCATATACATAGCTCATAGAATGGGGCGACTAAAAAGTCCTTTAATCAACAAATGTTGATTTTTTCTTTCTTTTTTCTTTCTTCATCCAAAGTGGAACAGGAATGAATGACTCCTCGCCCCAAAGAAACCGCCTCAAAGGAAAACTGAAAAGCAGCATCCAGGTATTGCCACAAAACAGCCAAAGGTAAGTACTATGTAAGAGAAAAGCTAGTTAAAATCATTTAAAAAGACAAACATAATTAAAAAGGTGACTCAAAAAGGATCAAAAGGTATACAAGAGAATTTAAACAATTTCTGAAAATATGTAGGTATCAGAGAAATACCCAAAAATTGGTGAAACAATTTATAAAAATTTTTTATAAAAAGGCAGAGAACCCGAACTGTTCATTTAGACCTTGGGGCGATATAGTGCCCAGTCTAAATATCCACCTACTCTCCAGTCTTGCAAGTGCCTGGCTCAAATCGCCTCCTCTAGGGCCCAAGTCAATCTGATCAATGCCTCTTATTTTTAAGCCACTTGAATCACTGTTGTGGTGGAGCTTAAAATGTCTCGGAAGAGTTCTCAATTTGGTTATTTCTTCCATAGACGTTGTTTTCTCAATGTCCAGCACATGTTCTCTAGTTCTTGTTTTCAATTCCCGAGTGGTGAGACCAATGTAAATTTTTTTACAGGGGCATTGAGCATAATAGATAACTCCCTTAGAATTACAGGATAGGGCCTTTCTGATCTCATATGTTATGCTATTGTCATAATTACTGAATTCTTTGCTATTAATCATATTTTTACATGCTTTACATTTTCCGCATGTATAGAATCCAAATTTATTTCTGTCAATTAGGCATGAAGTAGGATTTTTTTCATAATGGCTGTGTACCAAAGAATCTCTCAGATATTTGGAGCGTCTAGCAACTAGAATAGGTTTTTGTGGTAAAGTTTTTCGTAATATCGGGTCTGTCAATAGTACATCCCAATGTTTTCTCACAATCTCACCAAGTTCCGGCCATTGTACATTATAATCTGAGATAAATCTAATTTGGTTTGATGTATCTTCATTCATGATTCTCTTACCATACAGCAATTGTTGTCTGTTTGTCTTTAGTGCCCTTTTGTATCCAGCTTTAATTGTTCTATTGCTGTACCCACGATCCTTGAAGCGCCTTGTAAGGTCTTGTGATTGATGTTGGAATAACTCATTGTCAGTGCATATTCTTCTTAATCGCAGGAATTGGCCTACTGGAATACCTTTGATGGTGGCTGGTGAATGAGAGGAAGAGCTGTGAAGTATGGTATTGGTGGCAGTATCTTTCCTATACACATCAGTCATTAGATATCCATTTGAAATGGCCCAAATATGTAGATCCAGGAAATTAACTTCTCTGCCGTACTGGAATGTCAACTTGATATTTAAGCTATTCTGATTAAGACATCCAAAGAATTTTTCTAGTTGTTTAATAGAGCCTTCCCAAATGAACCAGATGTCATCGATGTATATCATGCACCCCTGTACGAGGTGGATGCCATCGATGTCATCATGGAAGAGTTGCCTTTCCCATGCTCCTAGGAACAAATTTGCATATGAGGGGGCACAAGAGGCCCCCATCGCAGTTTCCTGTTTCTGCAAATAAATCTTCTTATTAAAAATAAAGATATTATGTTCAAGGATAAATTGAAGAAGGGTGATAATGAGCTCACACATGGATTTGTCAATGTTACCTTCTTGCAAAAACAAAGATACTGCCTCCAAACCATCCTGATGTCTAATAGATGAATAGAGAGCCTCCACATCTGCCGTCACCATCACAGATCCAGGTTCAAGGTGTATTGAATCCATTCTCTTAAGGGCTTCTGTGGAATATTTTATGAATGAAGGTAGCGTATGAACTAACGGTTGTAAATAAAAATCTACGATAGTGCATAAGCTTTCACACAAGCTCCCATTGCCAGAAATGATAGGTCTCCCGGGAGGGTCTATCGGATCTTTATGTAATTTTGGTAAGAGATAGAAGGTTGGTAATTTGGGACGCAATTTTTTAATTAATTCAACCAATTTTTTGGGGGATAATATTGGCTTCTACTGCTTTTTCCAAAATTGTAACCAACTGAGATTGAAATTGACTTAGTGGATTATATGTAAGTTTCTGATAACAATTTGGAAAGTCAAGGATTTTATTAGCCTGCTTTTCGTAGAGATGGTGTGGCCAAATAACCAAATTACCACCCTTATCGGCTGGATTGATTTCTACGTTAGGTAATTTTTTTAGGTCTACAAGGGCTTTTCTTTCTTCCTGGTCTAAATTTATACGATTTTTTGGGGCATGAGGAAGTGATTCTATCTCCCTGCTTACCAGCTTGGTGAACACATCCACCGCAGAACATGTAGAAAGAGGGGGAAAGTTCTTGGATTTATGTATTAGATGCACAGGGAACCTACCTCCTATGCTTAGTTGATTTTCCTTTTCTAAATCTTCAAGATCTCTGAGAGCTTTTCTTTCCAGTTCAGTGGGGAAAAGAAGTTCCAGATCAGCTTTGAAATGGAGTTTTTGTAATATTACTTTTCTGGCAAAGAGGTGTAGGTCCTTCACCACCGTGAATGGATCTAAATAGGAGCATGGAGAGAAAGTTAGGCCTTTTTCCAAAACATTAATTTGTGTTTTAGTTAATGTTAAATTAGACAAATTAACTACCTTCAGTCGATCATTCGGTTTGTTGCTCGGTTTTTTAAGAAATATTTCTGGATATTTTTTTTGGTGGAATCTTGTATTTGGTCTGTTGTATACGGGGGTCTCTTCAGACTCACTACATGAAGTGCTGGCTTCAGAGCCAGATACATCACTATTCAACAACGTCCTCGTTTTAGGTTGATTGGAAGTTTTGTATTTGGTCAATTGCCACTAGAAAACTTTGTTGTTTTCATAGTCCTGAAGGTCCCGTAAATATTTCTTTTGCTTAGTTTTACTGATATCAGTATCCCATTTGTCAATGTCAGTTTCACATGTTTTAAGGTAAGAGTCTAGCCTATCAGAATTAAGTTATTTTCGTAGACTGTTATGTAATTCATCAATTTTTTTGTCTATGGCATTCAATGATATGGTATTTTTGTCAATAATAATCTGTAAAAATTCCATAGAACAAGTGTTAGCAGCTTTTTTCCACCTTTCTATTAGTTCGGTTTCTTCCAAATCAAAAGATAGGTATACTTGAACCCTTAATCCCCTAGGGATAATTTTCTGTTCAAGATAATGTTCCAATGTAATTTTATTCCACCAAGTTCTGAGTTTTCTCTGAATTTCAGTCTTATAATGTGTCATTATTTCCTTATTTTCCCTTATAAGATCCTGTGAGGCACCTGAAGGGCCCTGCTTAAACATATCAGAAGCTTTGGATCTCCAGGCTGTCTCCCTGACATTGAAATCCATCTCAAATCAATTGACCATCTGTTCAAAAAACAGTAGATAAGTTAATTTCCATCAAAAAGGTCATAAACATAAACTACCTCAATAAAGATTTCCAATAACCATAAAAAACTGCGTTTATATAAAGCAGATTTTTTGAAAAGAGGATGTGAAACAAATGATATTTTAAAAATTATTTATTTTTATTACATCAATTTAAAACCTTCAATAAAAGAACGTAAAAAAGCAGTGGCCTATCAATCCCATGCAAGAAGTCTTCCAATTAATAGATCATAGTAATAATGTATCATTTATTGTGCTATTGACCAAGAGGGAGGGGGGAAGGTGATGTAGACATAAGACCAATAAATATAATATTTATGATGTCAATTACAGCTGTATAGATAGAAAAGTCAAATATTGATCAAAAATTAATATAATATATTATATTGCACTATTGCACAAGAAAAAGAGGGGGAGGTGATGTAAACAAAAGACCAATAGATATAATGTTTGTAATGTCAATTATAGCCGTAAAAATACAAAAGATCGACTATTAGTCATAGATTGCTCTCCCCTTGAAGAGTATTATATTCCACAATTTATGGAAATATATATAGGAGTGCAAAAAAAATTTTTTTATCCTGAAAGGAAATTATTTTTCCCCCAAACCGTATTCAATCAATTGTGTAAATCTAATATTAATTGCAGGTGTAGGAGTAACCTTCCATTCAACAATGTGTTATTGATTGCATAATTCTCAGAGGATTCATAATGGTGAGACTGGTGGAATTATAAATCCATTAATTACAAGTGTAATGATAAATTTCCATTAGTCTCCCCATTCTAATTATCAGGACAGTGCCTTAGAATGATCATGCAAAAACAATCAACATAGAGGAGGTCCAGACAATACACTTACTGAGTGTTTCAAAGACCTGGAGACAATCTCACCGGGATCCGCCCGACGCCGCCGTTTCGCTTATGTGCTTCTTCGATGGGGCGTGCAGTATGTGTGTATGTAGTACCTATTTATAGGCTGACTATCAGCTGTTTGGAATTCCCTTAGTTAGTGGAGTGTACTTGGCGCATGCGCACATTACATGGCTCCGTGTATAAAAAAATGACTTCCGGAGTATAGCGGCTGACACGCATGCGGTGAAACGCATGCAGTGTCTGTTGCGCAAAACCGGAAGTCCACGGGTCTGTATGTGTACATGCGCACTTCTCCAATGTGAAATCCCCATATTTCTGTGGCGTAGTTCAACAGAGGCGTGACAAAGGCTATGAATGGGGCAGTAAGAGGGCGGGCACATATCGAGGATCCCTAAATTTCTACAGGCACTTGTACATTATGAAATCCTCGTATGTTAATAGCGGGGCTCAGGAGCAACATATTGATGTCATAAAAAGAACGGTAACAGGACTGGTGTGGTGATATATAACAAAAAAACGATAATAAGTATTGTCAAAGCAATGGTGGAAATGTGAAAGAAAATGTGAAAGAAAATGAGGAGTGAAGGGCAGACAGAAAAGTATATGAAGGGAGAAAAAGTGGAGTGAAAAGATGAAAAAGTGTGAATAGAAAGAATGGAAAAATGTAGAGAGAGAGGACAGAGACCATGGGTAGTGAGCAGTAAAGGAGAGTAATGGAAAAATGTGGAATAAAGTGTGGAATGGTGAAAGTGATGTTACAGAGAACTTAATCAAATAATATAGAAAGAACAATAAGAGTGATGATAATGTGTAGGAGTGACAATAGAGTAAGAAGGTATGACATAGGCAATATCAAAAAAAAAAAATAAAAAAAAATGAATAAATAAATATAAATAGTGCACAGTGTGTGTGGTGCAAATAATGTGATGTATGGTGAATAGAGATTATGTAAAAATTAATAACATAAATTATCACAAAATAAAAATATTTCAAAATACATGTGTAATTCCATATATATAGCTCATAGAACGGGGCGACTAAAAAGTCCTTTAATCAACAAATGTTGATTTTTTCTTTCTTTTTTCTTTCTTCATCCAAAGTGGAACAGGAATGAATGACTCTTCGCCCCAAAGAAACCGCCTCAAAGGAAAACCGAAAAGCCGCATCCAGGGATTGCCAAAAAACAGCCAAAGGTAAGTACTATGTAAGAGAAAAGCTAGTTAAAATCATTTAAAAAGACAAACATACTTAAAAAGGTGACTCAAAAAGGATCAAAAGGTATACAAGAGAATTTAAACAATTTCTGAAAATATGTAGGTATCAGAGAAATACCCAAAAATTGGTGAAACAATTTATAAAAATTTTTTATAAAAAGGCAGAGAACCCGAACTGTTCATTTAGACCTTGGGGCGATATAGTGCCCAGTAGAGATGAGCGGTGTTCGACTAGAACTGTTCGCCAATCTCAAATTCGAGCTGTTTTGGGCGGTGTTCGAGTTGTTCGACGAACCCGAACGATTTGCAAAAAATTCGGCTGTTCGAGGTTATGTTCGATAACTGTTCATGCACCAAAAGCGTGTCCTGCATGTCTGGCGCTATTTAGAGCACCAATCATGCAGGGATTGTCTGCCACTCACTGTAATGCCACAGCCATGGTGGTTGTGGCATTACAGTGATTGCCCAAATCGATGGGAACAGTGCCAACAGTGAAACATGAAAAGCGGCAATTCAGCAGCGGCATACACCGGTACCCGACAATTTAGAACCGAAAGAATAGAGCTTCACACATAGATTAGATAGATATAAACATGTCAGCCACATATATACGAAGTACAGTGAAAGTGCTGCTTACTGTACTTGTCATTTAGCGTAAAGGATTTATCAAAAAAAATAATAGTGTTTTCATGCACCGTCTCTTTAAAAAAGCCGGCCGGCAATTCAGCATCTGTACCCAACAATTTAGAATAGAAGGAATAGAGAATCACACATAGATTAGATAGATAGAAACATGTCAGTCACATATATATGAAGTACAGTGACCGTGTTGCTTACTGTACTTGTCATTTAGTGTAAAGGATTTATTAAAAAAAATAATAGTGTTTTCATGCACCGTCTCTTTAAGAAAGCCGGCCGGCAATTCAGCATCTGTACCCGACAATTTATAACAGACAGAATAGAGCTTCACACATAGATTAGATAGATAGAAACATGTCAGTCACATATATGTGAAGTACAGTGATAGTGTTGGTTACTGTACTTGTCATTTAGTATTAAAATAAAGGATTTATTATTAAAAAAATTGGCGTGGGGTTCCCCTTAATTTTAGGCTCTAGCGGAGGTTAAGCAGACAGCTGAGGCAGATGTTTGAAGCCTGGGAAGGGGGTAATACCCACGGAGCTTCCCAGGCTACTAATATCAGCCCCCAGCTGAATACATAGCCTTTACTAGCTATTAAAATGGGGGACCCCCCCAAAAAAATGACGTGGGGTCCCCCCTAATTTAATAGCTAGCAAAGGCTAGGCAGACAGCTGGGGGCTGATATTAATAGCCCAGGAAGGGAGCCATGAATATTGGCCCCCTCCCAGGCTAGAAACACCAGCCGTCAGCCGCCCCAGAAATGGCGCATTCATAGGATGCGCCAATTCTGGCACTTAGCCTCACTCTTCCACGCTGCCCTGGTGCGGTGGCAGGGGGTAATAGGGCTGGGGTTGATGTCAGCTTATAATGCCAGCTGACTTCAAGCCCAGGTTAGTAATGGAGAGGCGTCTATAAGACACCCCCATTACTAACCCCATAGTCAAAGTTAAAAAAAACACAAACACCCAGAATAAAGTCCTTTAATTGAAATAAAGACACAATTCTTTATTGTTCTAAATTAAACCATACTTACCACCACGCCCATTCCAGCTGAAGCCAACGATCTCCTGTAATAAAAATAAAATAATAAAGCAACCTCATCCTTACCTTTCCATGGTTCCCACGACAGCTTCAGCTCTGCTACATCGAGATGACAGACTGGACCGCAGCAGAACGCCGCCATCCAGCCTGTCATACCGCAGACACTGAGAAGCGCAGGCTTGCTTGCGCTCCACATTGTCTCTCTGTGACGGCATAAAGATGAGCCGAGGTCATGTCCAATGAACTCGGCTCACCTCATGCACGTCACTTACAGCGTGGGAGAGTTCTCACGCTGAAGCACTGAGTGCAGGAGAATTTTCCCACGCTGTCAGTGAGGTGCATGAGGTGAGCTGAGTTCATTGGACATGAGCTCACCTCATGCACGTCACTGACAGCGTGGGAGAATTCTCCTGCACTCAGCACTTCAGCGTGAGAATTTTCCCACGCTGTCAGTGACGTGCATGAGGTGAGCTGAGTTCATTGGACATGACCTCGGCTCATCTGGATGCCGTCACAGCGAAACACTGAAGAGCGCAAGCATGCCTGCGCTTCTCAGTGTCTGCGGCATGACAGGCTGGATGGCAGCGTTCTGCTGCGGTCCAGCCTGTCATCTCGATGTAGCAGAGCTGAAGCTGTCGTGGGAACCATGGAAAGGTAAGGATGAGGTTGGTTTATTATTTTTCTTTTATTGCAGGAGATCGTTGGCTTCAGCTGGAATGGGCGTGATGGTAAGTATGGTTTAATTTAGAACAATAAAGAATTGTGTGTTTATTTCAATTAAAGGACTTTATTCTGGGTGTTGTGTTTTTTTTAAATACATTACTAGAAATTCATGGCGGTCATGTCTAATACTGGCGTGACCCCATGAATTTTGGGCTTGGGGCCAGCTGATAATACCAAGCTGGCCCTAACCCCTTTATTACCCAGTGAGCCACCGCACCAGGGCCCTGGATGAGTTGGGTACAGCGCCAGAAGATGGCGCTTCTATGAACGCGCCATTTTCCGGGGTGGCTGCGGACTGCAATTTGCAGCGGGGGGGTGCCCAGAAAGCTTGGGCCTCCCTGCACTGCAGATTCCAGCCCCCAGCTGCCTAGTTGTACCTGGCTGGACACAAAAATAGGGCGAAGCCCCACGTATTTTTTTTTTAATTATTTCATGAAATTCATGAAATAATTAAGAAAAAAAGGCCTTCCCTATATTGTTGTGTCCGGCCAGGTACAAATAGTCAGCTGGTGGTTGGGGGCAGCCCGTTCCTGCCTGCTGTACCTGGCTGGACACAAATATAGTGCGAAGCCCCACTTCAATTTTTTTTAATTATTTCATGAAATTCATGAAATAATTAAGAAAAAAAGGCCTTCCCTATATTGTTGTGTCCGGCCAGGTACAAATAGGCAGTTGGTGGTTGGGGGCAGCCCATTCCTGCCTGCTGTACCTGTCTGGACACAAATATAGTGCGAAGCCCCACTTCAATTTTTTTAAATTATTTCAGGAAATTCATGAAATAAATAAAAAAAAATTGACGTGGGGCTTCGCACTATATTTGTGTCCAGTCAGGTGCAGCAGGCAGGAACGGGCTGCCCCCAACCACCAGCTGCCTATTTGTACCTGGCCGGACACAACAATATAGGGAAGCCCTATTTTTCTTAATTATTTCATGAAATAATTTAAAGAAAATTGACGTGGGGCTTCGCCCTGTTTTTGTGTCCAGCCAGGTACAACTATGCAGCTGGGGGCTGGAATCCGCAGCGCAGGGAGGCCCAAGCTTTCTGGGCCACCCCCGCTGCTAATTGCAGTACGCAGCCACCCCGGAAAATGGCGCGTTCATAGAAGCGCCATCTTCTGGCGCTGTACCCAACTCATCCAGGGCCCTGATGCGGTGGCTCACTGGGTAATAAAGGGGTTAGGGCCAGCTTGGCATTATCAGCTGGCCCTAAGCCCAAAATTCATGGGGTCACGCCAATATTAGACATGACCACCATGAATTTCTAGTAAAGTATTTAAAAAAAACACAACACCCAGAAAAAAGTCCTTTAATTGAAATAAACACACAATTCTTTATTGTTCTAAATTAAACCATACTTACCGTCACGCCCATTCCAGCTGAAGCCAACGATCTCCTGAAATAAAAGAAAAATAATAAAGCAACATCATCCTTACCTTTCCATGGTTCCCATGACAGCTTCAGCTCTGCTACATCGAGATGACAGGCTGGACCGCAGCAGAACGCTGCCATCCAGCCTGTCATCCCACAGACACTGAGAAGCGCAGGCTTGCTTGCGCTCCACAGTGTTTCTCTGTGAGGGCATCCAGATGAGCCGAGTTCATGTCCAATGAACTCGGCTCACCTCATGCACGTCACTGACAGCGTGGGAAAATTCTCCTGCACTCAGCGCTTCAGCGTGGGAGAATTCTCACACTGAAGCGCTGAGTGCAGGAGAATTCTCCCACGCTGTCAGTGACGTGCAGGAGGTGAGCTGAGTTCATTGGACATGAGCTCACCTTATTCACGTCACTGACAGCGTGGGAAAATTCTCCTGCACTCAGCGCTTCAGCGTGGGAGAATTCTCACGCTGAAGCGCTGAGTGCAGGAGAATTCTCCCACGCTGTCAGTGACGTGCAGGAGGTGAGCTGAGTTCATTGGACATGAACTCGTCTCATCTTTATGCCGTCACAGCCAGACACTGCAGAGTGCAAGCAAGCCTGCGCTTCTCAGTGTCTGCGGGATGACAGGCTGGATGGCAGCGTTCTGCTGCGGTCCAGCGAGTCATCTCGATGTAGCAGAGCTGAAGCTGTCGTGGGAACCATGGAAAGGTAAGGATGATGTTGCTTTATTATTTTTCTTTTATTGCAGGAGATCGTTGGCTTCAGCTGGAATGGGCGTGATGGTAAGTATGGTTTAATTTAGAACAATAAAGGATTGTGTCTTTATTTCAATTAAAGGACTTTATTCTGGGTGTTTGTGTTTTCTTTTAACTTTGACTATGGGGTTAGTAATGGGGCTGTCTTATAGACGCCTCTCCATTACTAACCTGGGCCTGATGTCAGCTGGCATTATAAGCTGACATCAACCCCAGCCCTATTACTAGAGATGAGCGTTGTTCTACTCGAACTGTTCGCCAATCTCAAATTCGAGCTGTTTTGGGCGGTGTTCGAGCCGTTCGGCGAACACGAACAATTTGAGAAAAATTCGGCTGTTCGAGGTTATGTTCGATAACTGTTCGTGCACCAAAATCATAACTGGATTTTTTCTCAGTAATGATGAAAATTAATGTTAATACGCAGTTTGAGTGTACAGCGGGGTGGGGGGAGGGGCAGGGGATGGATCTCTGCAGGAACAATGAAGATCTCCATTTTTTTTTCTCTTTCCCGCATTTGCAGTGGGGAGGTGCAATCTGTCAGCCTATCAGCAGCGCACACACGGAGCGAAGTGCTTTTTTTCACACAAGCAAGGGCATGTGTCATTGGCAGTGTATGTCACATGTCCTTGCCCTATAAGACCAAGCCATTTTCCCCGTCGCCACCATTTTCTCACTGCTGCAGCTGCGTGTTAGACGGCACCGCTGTTGCTGTGTGCGCTATACCTTGTTAATTTCAAGCCAATTTTCGCACAAATATACAGATAGCTTGGGAGTAGGGAATAGTTGTGATTGCAGTCCTTTTAAGGACTAGGTTACAGCATTTCCTACGACTTTTATCAGGGAGGTCTGTGCTCTTAAATAGATAGGTTGTGGGAGTAAAGACTAATTGTAATTGGAGTCCTTTTCAGGACTAGGTTACATCAGTTCCTATCAGTTTTTGCCAGGCAGGTCTGTGCAAGTTTTTTTCACAGCATTTGGCTGAATCTAGCAAAGCTAATCCTTTTTGGCCTATTGCAGAGTGTGTTAGTCAGTGGAGTAGCCTATCTGTGTTGCAAGATATACCACCTGTGTATAGAATACCAATTTTTTTACTGCACCTAGTGAAGTAAAATCTTTTGGGCATAGCATCATTCTATTAGTCCATCTATACTGACCTCCATCAGGTTGCAAATTAAAACTAATTTTTATCTGCATCTACAGTACCTCTGAAAAAATATTTGGGCTTCTACCTGTGTGTGGGACTTGTTGTATTAGTCCATCTATACTGACCTCCATCAGGTTGCAAACTGAATATATTTTTTTCCTGCATCTACCTCTGAAAAAATATTGGGCTTCTAGCTGTGTGTGGGTCTTGTTCTATTAAGCCTTCTATACTGACCTCCATCAGGTTGCAAACTGAATGTAATTTTTTTCTGCATCTAGCTCTGAAAAAATATTTGGCCTTCTAGTAGTGTGTCGGACTTTCTCTATTAGTCCATCTATACTGACCTCCATCAGGTTGCAAACTGAATATAATTTTTTTCTGCATCTAGCTCTGAAAAAATATTTGGCCTTCTAGTAGTGTGTCGGACTTTCTCTATTAGTCCATCTATACTGACCTCCATCAGGTTGCAAATTAAAACTAATTTTTATCTGCATCTACAGTACCTCTGAAAAAATATTTGGGCTTCTAGCTGTGTGTGGGACTTGTTGTATTAGTCCATCTATACTGACCTCCATCAGGTTGCAAACTGAATATATTTTTTTCTTCATCTACCTCTGAAAAAATATTGGGCTTCTAGCTGTGTGTGGGACTTGTTGTATTAGTCCATCTATACTGACCTCCATCAGGTTGCAAACTGAATATATTTTTTTCTGCATCTACCTCTGAAAAAATATTGGGCTTCTAGCTGTGTGTGGGTCTTGTTCTATTAATCCATCTATACTGACCTCCATCAGGTTGCAAACTGAATATAATTTTTTTCTGCATCTAGCTCTGAAAAAATATTTGGCCTTCTAGTAGTGTGTCGGACTTTCTCTATTAGTCCATCTATACTGACCTCCATCAGGTTGCAAATTAAAACTAATTTTTATCTGTATCTACAGTACCTCTGAAAAAATATTTGGGCTTCTAGCTGTGTGTGGGACTTGTTGTATTAGTCCATCTATACTGACCTCCATCAGGTTGCAAACTGAATATATTTTTTTCTGCATCTACCTCTGAAAAAATATTGGGCTTCTAGCTGTGTGTGGGACTTGTTGTATTAGTCCATCTATACTGACCTCCATCAGGTTGCAAACTGAATATATTTTTTTCTGCATCTACCTCTGAAAAAATATTGGGCTTCTAGCTGTGTGTGGGTCTTGTTCTATTAATCCATCTATACTGACCTCCATCAGGTTGCAAATTCAAAATAATTTTTTTCTGCATCTAACCCAGCCAATAGTTTTGGCCTAATACCACAGTTTGGCCACTCAGCTCTGCTCGGTTACCATCCATTGTTTTTTTGTGCAAACAACTCCAGAGTTGTGAATTAGTTAACCACCAAAATGAGTGGAAAAAGGCCTGCTGCTGGTGGAAAGGGGAATAGGCGTGTTGGGAAGGGGAAAAAAGGTTGTGTCCGTGGGGTAGGTGTTAAAGCAACAGTAACATCTGCAGAAGAAAGACCATCTTCCAGCCAAACTAAAATGTCTACTTCTTTTAGCGGACAATGTGATAAGATCCCTTTCTTACGGCCACGCCAATCGCTACAAATTCCAGATGAGGCACAAAAACAGCAGGTGCTTCAACGGATATCAAGTGCTCCTTTAAGTGGGCTCTCCTCCACATCAACTTCAACATCACAAATACTCCAGTCCTCAAAGGTGTCACCCAAATCGCACTTGCTTCCTCACAGCTCCCAAATCTCCAGCTGCCCGTCTGAGTATGAGGTAGAACAGATGGTTGAGTCTGCAGAGCTGTTTACTCATACTATAGCCTGGGAATCAGAGGTCGACTGCAGCGCTTCTGTGAATCCAGACGAGGAAATGATCTGCACTGATGCCCAGAATCTTTATGAGTCGGATCCAGGACCAGACGCAGAAGGTTCTGACCATAATGTAGACCCTCATTCCCAAACTGTAACTCCTGTTGGTGGAGACAATGAGGAAGACGATGATAAGACTCAAATACCTGATTGGAGCGACAACTTTAGTTTTTTGTCAGGGCAGGAACAGGTTGGCTCTGAGGACGACGGGTGTGATAACGCACAGGGTGATGATGATGAGGTCGGAGATCCCACTTACTGTCAACCCACAGTCAGCCAAGAGATGAGGTCAGCAGAGGAGGTGGAGGAAGATGCTAGTGACGACGAGGTCAGGTTGCGCCTTCCTGGACAGAGACGTAGTACTGGAAGCACGTCAACAACTGCATCCTCAAACACAACTCTGCCTCTCACCACAAGTCGTGGTGGCTCTTCAGGTCGCATGGGTGCTAAGCCTTGCATAGCCTGGGCATTTTTTCAGATCGATAAAGATGACCCAACTCGTGTTATCTGTAACATTTGTCAGCAAAAGCTAAGTAGAGGCCAAAAAATACATAGTTTGAGTACTTCATGCATGAACCGGCACATGGACATGAAGCATAAGTTGCAGTGGGAAGCTCAGTGTGCTACAATGCGGCCTAGCCGGCCGGGCCAATCACCGTCTGCCATATCTTGTGCATCCGCGGCCTCTTCATCCTCTGTGACTGTGGGGACAGCAGTCACACCTGTTTTGGGGCGCAGACCTGCCACCTCTTTACCCGCAACAGCCAGCGTGATTGGCAGGTCATCATTTTCTTTGGAGGTGGTAACACCAGCTGGTGTTGAACGCTGTCCGACATCGATAGCACCACCTTTGGATCAAGGCAACCTAACATGTCCGCCTGCATCTTCCTCACAGACCGGCAGTTTGCCGGGGACACCCTTATCAACCCCGTCTAAGCACAATAGCCAGCCCTCGGTCCCTCAGATGTGGACAAGTAAAAGACCATTTCCTCCTAGCCATGAGAAAGCTAAGAGGTTGAATTTCACCATCTGCAAGCTCTTGGCTACAGAAATGCTGCCTTTCCGCCTGGTGGACACAGAGGATTTTCGAGACCTTATGTCCGTCGCAGTGCCCCAGTACCAGATGCCCAGTCGGCACTACTTCTCAAAGAAAGGTGTGCCTGCGCTCCAACAGCATGTCGCACACAACATCACCGCTTCTTTGAGAAACTCTGTGTGTGACAGGGTGCATTTCACCACAGACACTTGGACGAGTAGGCATGGACAGGGGCGTTACATGTCGCTGACTGGGCACTGGGTAACTATGGTGACAGCAGGACAAGGGGCTGCTGTCCAAGTCTTGCCGTCCCCACGAGTTGTGCGTCAATCCTCTTTATGTCAAAGTTCCTCCACTGCTTCTGCCTCCTCAACCTCCTCTCGGTCTTCCACCTGCACCCAAAGCCTGTCTGGTCATGCCACAAGCTTTCTAACTGCGCAGAAGGGATCCTGCACACCTCCTTACTATGCTGGCAGTAGGGCTCAACATCATCAGGCGGTTTTTACATTGAAATGTCTGGGAAATGTGAGTCACACAGCTGAGGAGTTGTGGTCAGCTCTGGAGAACCAATTTCATGAATGGTTGTCTCCACTGGACCTGAAACCAGGGAAGGCCGTGTGCGACAATGCTGCAAACCTGGGTGCGGCCCTTCGCCGGGGCAATGTCACACACGTGCCTTGTATGGCTCACGTGTTGAACCTGGTTGTCCAGCAATTTTTAGCCCACTATCCCAGACTAGATGGCCTTCTGCAGAGGGCACGGTCGCTGTGTGCTCACTTCCGCCGTTCGCATCCCATAGCTCAGCGACTTACATCTCTACAGAAGTCGTTGGGCCTGCCACTTCACCGGCTAAAATGCGATGTGCCTACCCGGTGGAATTCAACTCTGCACATGTTGCAGCGACTGTGGCAGCACCGACAAGCCCTGGTGCAATACGTTCTGACGTATAGCCTGGGCCAACGAGATTCAGAGGTGGGGCAAATCACGCTGGAGGAGTGGTCTCAGATCAGGGACCTATGCACCCTTCTGCACAGTTTTGAAATGGCGACGAAGATGTTTAGTGCTGACGATGCCATTATCAGCATGACTATTCCGGTGATTTACATGCTGGAGCACATGTTAAACAGAATTCGGAGTCAGGTGGTGGCACAAGAGGAGGTGGAGGAAGTAGAGGAGGAGGAGTTGTATGCGGAAGGGCTAACATCTGCAAGGTCCAGACGGTCGGCAGCACCAAGGCGGCAGGCATGTGAGGGTGGGGGAGATGGTTTTACCAGGGCGCATGGTAGCAGCCAAACTAGTGAGGAAGGTGCAGGAGCCCAGGAAGAAGTGGAGGACGAACTGATGGAAGACTCATCAGATGAGGGAGACCTTGATCACAGTTCTGTTGTGCGAGGTTGGGGGGAGAGGACAGAGGAAGGAAGCATGATTGTTACCTCGCCACCAACACAACAGGGACTTGGTGCTCCTGGATGCGCAACACACATGAGTGCCTTCTTGCTGCACTACCTGCAACATGATCCTCGAATTGTGAGAATTAGAAATAATCCTGACTACTGGGTTGCCACACTGTTAGATCCCCGGTACAAAAGTAAATTTGCAGAAATTATTCCTGCCATAGAAAGGGATGCACGCATGCAGGAGTATCAGCAGAGACTGTTGCAGAATCTTACATGTGCTTTTCCACAAAATACCAGTGGTGCACGTAGTGAATCTCACAGTTCCAACTTGCCAACCGTGGGACCGTCAAGTGTTCAGCACTCAAACCGTAACAGAACCACAGTATCTGCTGGTAACATCAATTTTGCGGAATCATTTCACCACTTTTATAGCCCATCCTTTGCAAGGCCACAGGAGACAAGAAGTCTGACACATAGTCAACGCCTAGAGACGATGGTACAGGAGTATCTCCAAGTAAACATTGAAGCCACGACTGTGTCACTGGACCCTTGCTCTTTTTGGGCTTCCAATCTGGATAAATGGCCGGAGCTAGCCACTTACGCCTTGGAGATCTTGTCATGCCCCGCAGCCAGCGTTCTGTCTGAACGTGTGTTCAGCGCTGCTGGTGGTGTGCTGACAGATAAGCGCACGCGGCTCTCCACTGATAATGTAGACAGACTCACGTTCATAAAGATGAACAAATCATGGATCCGAAACGACTTTTCTACCCCTGTGTCATCCTGGGGAGAGTAAAAGCTTGATGATTGGTTAAAATCACCCTACCAACCGTTTTAAGCTTTCAAATTACTAATCATGTTTATCTGTATCTTGACTGGAAAATAATTTGGGCTTTGTAGCAGTGTGCAGCACTGATCCTATTAGGCCATCTATACTAAAGCTTCACCAGATTTAAAATTAAAAATAATTTTTAGCTGCATCTAGCCCGGAAAATAATTTTGGGGCTCCGAGATGCGCAAGGCACATAAGTGCCTTCTTGCTGCACTACCTGCAGCATGACCCTCATATTGTCAGAATTCGAAGTAATCATGACTACTGGGTTGCCACACTCTTAGATCCCCCAAACTTTTCGATCAACCTTTTCATTTTAATAAAGACCAAAAAAATGGTCATTTTTGAAATTATAAGCATTAGCAGGTTGTTAGAAACTGAAATCAAACAGTTTTCAACTCAAAACTTTATTCTAGGTGATGTTACATTTTCACATAGGACCCCTTGTTCGAAAGGAGCTTCTGAACTCTCTCGTCCATTGAATTTGTCAGGTTTTGGATGGTTTCTGCTTCAATTGTTTTGCATGAGGACAGAATACCCTCCCAGAGCTGTTGCTTAGATGTGAACTGCCTCCCGCCATCATAGACACTCCTTTTAATGATGCTCCAAAGGTTCTGAATGGGGTAGAGGTCAGGGGAGCATGGGGGTCACACCATAAGTTTGTCCCCTTTTATGCCCATATCAGCCAGAGATGCAGATGTTTTATGTGCAGCATGAGATGGTGCATTATCATGCAGAAAAATGATCTTGCTGTGAAATACACGGTTCTTCTTCTTGAACCATGGCAGGAAGTGCTGTTTGAGAAAATCCACATACATTATGGAGTTCATCTTTAGCGCCTTCAGGGATCCTAAAGGGGCCGACAATCTCTCTCCCCATGATTCCAGCCCAAAATATTACTCCACCTCCTCCTTGTTGGCGCTGTAGCCGTGTTTGCGTGGGGTGTCCATCAACCAGCCATCCTCCACTCCATCCATCTGGACCATCGAGTGCTGCACGGCACTCATCCGTGAACAAAACAGTTTTGAAATCAGTCTTCATGTAATGTTTGGCCCACTGGAGCCGTTTCTGCTTGTGTGAAGTGGATAGAGGAGGTCGACAGGATGGCGCATGAACAGCTGCAAACCTCTGAAGGACCCTGCATATTGTTGTTCGGGGGACGTTGGAGGCACAAGCAGCTTCAAAAACTTGTCTGCTGCTATGACAAGGCTTTTTTGCCGCTGCTCTTTCAACCTGACGTAATTGCCTGTAGGAAAGAGTCCTCAATTTGCCCTTATCAGCACGCACACGTGTGTACTGTGAATCAGCTAAATACTTCTTGATTGCCAAGACACTTCATCCTGATCATCGCACAATGTTGATTGTAGTCATGCCTTGACCTAAACACTCCACAATTTGTTGCTTCTCAGCAGCCGACACATCCTTTTCCTTTCCCATTTTGGCAGAAAATGTAGGCTGCTTAATAATGTGAGAGAGCCTTCTTAAGTAGTCTTGCCTTTCATTGGACACACCTGCCAAACTAATTAGCACAGGTGTCTGCAATTGCTTACAGTGATATAAAGAGCCCTGACACACATCACCATCAATGAGTTTAACTGACAAACAAACAAATTCTTCCCTTATCACTCCTAAACACTTTTTGTATAATAATTTGGAACGCGGTGTACATGTGCTTTTCCACAAAACACCAGTGGTTCACGTAGTGAATCTTACAGTTCTAACTTGCCAACCGTGGTCTGTATGGAGTTGTTCAATAAAGGGCCCAAAATTAAGATAACATAGATGGGAGAGGTCTCTATGAATAGGAATTCCTAAGTATTTGATACCCTGTGAGGGCCAGGCAAAGGGAAAGTTGGACTGGATGGAATCCTATATGGATTTGGGGAGGGAGACATCGAGGGCCTCAGACTTCGCTGCATTGATTTTAAAATTTTACCATGTAACAAAGTGATCTATTTCAGCCATAACAGCATGGATGGATATATGTGATTGAGTGATATATACTAGGATATCATCAGCAAATAGAGAGCTCGGTGCCTCCCACCTCAATCCACCTAATATTGGGGTTATGGCGAATTGATGAGAGCAGGTGCTCCGTCACTAGGATGTATAAGAGAGGGGACAGAGGACATCACTGCCTTGTCCCATTGGTGATTGTGAAAGGTGATGAAAATGTTCTGACGCACCCCCTGGGCCTTGGGACACCCGGAGACGGACCCTTTTTGGTGGATGCTGGTGGTTGTAGTCTTCGTGGCGGCGACCCAGTTCCGTGGCTCAGGGCGGTCAAACCAGTGGCGGAACTATTTATGTGGTTTTCATGTTTAAATGTCCGACTACGCCACCCGTGGATTGCGGTCAGAGTGAACCGCCGCTACAAGGCAGACCACTGAGGCTGGTGTTGTGGGTGCAGCAGAGCGTAGCATAACTCCCCACGGGAGGAGTATAGCCTCAGGGCAGTGTATGCGGAGGATGGGGGTGATGGTGCAGGGCAGCAGCAGTAACGACACGGAGTCAGTGATGCAGTTCAGGGCCTTTACTCACAGTTCTTATTATCCAGACCACGTCTGCAGGTAACGGCTGCCCACGTCGTACTGTGCTCACCAGGTGAGGGGCTCAGACAACTCCCAGATAACTTTGGAGCACTTCACAGGACCCCCTTTGTGTGTCCTTTGTCTGCCCTTTCTTACCAACACTTCTGTCCGGCTGCCTCGGGCCTCCTCTTGGTAAACTTGGCGCCAGTTTCCCTGACCCTATGTGGTGCCTTCCTAGCGGGTGTAGCGAGGGGCTGCGCCACATAAAATGTCAGAGCCTCCGGTTTCTAGCTGAGGGTCGTTTCCTGCCTCCACTAGTTCGGGGACCGGTCTCCCCCTTTGGCCTGACCCCTCCACGCAGGTGGATTCGGGCGTGCGGTGGCGACTCGCCCGTCCGCACCCCTGGGATCCCTTCATTCCTCGTTCCTGGAGCCTTCTCCGCTCCTCTTCCTTCCTTCTCCCTCTTCCAGGCCTGGGCCTCTGTTACTAGGCCCGCCTCCGGAGCAGAGCTCATGCAGAGCCCCTGCTCCCTGCCACTTCTGCTCAGACTTCTCTGCACTGAACTAAGATGGTGCCCACCTTTTATACTCCCTTCTCAATGCACCCAGGAACTGCTTCCTCCCTGCTCCTGCACTACAGGGTTCCCCTTCCTCAGTGTTCCCTCCCCCCACTCCAGCCAGGGACAGGGACTGTCGTGCCCATCTCAGGGGCATATTGGTCGCCCTGCCCCACGGCAATGTGGTGTAATGCATGCAGGTGTCGGGTCCTGATCCACACTACATCCTTACCTGAGAGTGAGATATCACACCTCTGGGTGAGGTGCAATACATCTGTAGCAACCGAGCCCTCAGGGTGCTACAGTTCCATTTATCTTCAGCCTAGGTGACGTATTGCGATACAGGGCCGTGATTTTGGCTATAAAAGGGTCCCCTAGACCCCTACCCCAAGCTTTTTAAGAGAATCATATATGGCGTGCCAGGAGACTCTATGGAATGCTTTCTCAGCATCCAACGAGAGTATCTAATTACAAATTTTTAACTGCATCTAGCCCAGGAAATACTTTGTGCCTAGTAGCAGTGTCTGCTAGTGAGCGGATTATCCCGGCTGTTAAGCAAGCTGCACCACCTGTAGTTTAGACACTTAATTTTTTCAAAGGAAATGCTTCGGGACCATGGGATACTTAGTTAAGAGCATCAGGAGGCACCCCAAGGCATAGGGGCTGGGACTGGCAGTAGGATGCCTTGCGGTGGACAGCCGAGCTCGATCCTTATAAAAGCTTTTTAACTGCAGCAGCTTTAGTGGACGCTACTGGAGCTGGAATTACCGCGGCTGCTGGCATGAGACTTGCCCTCCAATAGATCCTTGTAAATGGATTTAAAGTGTATTCATTCAAATTAGAGAGACAATTTAAATTAAAAAGCTTAGAGCTGCCTCCACCACAGGGGGGCTCGCTCGACCCACCAGCGGACAGGCACCAGTATTGGGAGAGGGGGGCTGGCCGTCAGGGTTCACCGCGGCTCTGGCACAAACCCGGCGACACGGAGGTGGCACGGGCAGGAGCGGACTGGCCGTGTCAGCTTCTCACTTTTTGGATTTTAGAAGGGCATGACATGCCTATATCTGTGTCTCCCACTCCTTTTACTCCTCCACCTCTTTTATTTTCGCATGACTATATGTACTTGTCACTTTTCCATGTGTTAGTTATGTCTTCTGAGCAGTTTGTCAGCTTTTGGACACCTTTGAAGGTGTTTTCTATGTGTTTCTATGTGTTTTTGTTTGCCTGCCATTGGTTTTAACGGTGTTCGAAGGTGTTCGACGAACAGTTCGACGAACAGTTCGGCGAACACACGGGTGTTCGACGAACCGAACCGAACTCGAACACTACGGGGGTGGCTCAACACTAGTCATGACTCGCAACCCGGCAGCGCCGCTGCCCACCAATACCATGGCATCCTGCCCCGGTCCCCGGCTTTCTGCACCTCCTCGCTTCGGAGGCGACCCCGCTCAAGCTCGGGGCTTCATAAACCAGTGCACCCTGCACTTTGAACTCCTGGCCCACCAGTTTATCTCCGACCGAGCCAAAGTGGCATTCATCATGTCCCATCTCACTGGGGAGGCACTGGCATGGCTTAACCCTCTGTGGGAAAGAGGGGATCCCCTGGTGTCCGACCTGTCGTCTTTCCTCACTGCTTTCTGAAGGGTCTTCGATGAGCCGGGACGAAAGACCTAATCTGCCTCCTCTTTGCTACGTCTCCGCCAAGGGAGTCTCACCGTGGGCCAATATGCCATACGGTTCCGCACCATCGCTTCTGAGCTTGCCTGGGATAATGAGGTCCTGGTGTTCGTCTTCTGGGAGGGCCTTTCCGGTCGGATTAAAGATGAGCTCGCTGGTCGGGACATTCCTACCACCCTGAATGACCTGGTGTCTCTGGCTACCCGGATTGACATCCGGTTTCAAGAACGTACTAAAGAGACCACCCGTGAGAGAAGGTTTCCCCGCCTAGCTCCTTCTTTCCAGAAACCTGTCTCCTCTTCTGTCACTCCCCGGGCGCACTCACCCGAGTCCATGCAGATCGACCAGACCAAGTTGGTCAAATCTCGCCAAGAGTCACGCTGAGCCGAGGGGAGCTGCTTCTATTGTGGCAGTAAGGAGCACCTGATTCGTTCCTGCCCGGAGAGGCCGGGAAACTCCAGTGTCTAGGACCGCTCGGAGAGGTCGCCCTAGACTTTGTCTGTATCTATCTCCTGGGGAGAGAACCGTCACTTTGAACTCGCCCACCTGGACTCTGGATCCGCTGGAAACCTCATCTCTCAGTCCCTGGTTGAGAAATACCGTATTCCCACCAAGTCTCTGGCTGAACCTTTGTCAGTCGCCTCCGTGGATGGAAGACTCCTTCCGGTGACCATCCTGCTTGTCACGGAACCCATAACCCTGCAGGTGGGAATGCTGCACTCTGAGGTAATCTCCATCCATGTGTTGTCCGGACTCTCCCACTCCCTATTGCTAGGTCTACCTTGGCTCCAGACACATGAACCTGTGTTGAACTGGCATTCCGGTGAAGTACTCCGGTGGGGGCCGGCCTGCCATAAGACCTGCCTGGTTCCGGTTCGTCCGGTTCGTCCTCCACCTATCCCAGCTAATTTACCCGGTCTTCCGGCTCCTTACTGGCCCTATGCTGACGTCTTCGGTAAGAAGGAAGCAGAGACATTGCCTCCTCATAGGCCATATGACTGCCCGATCGACCTGGTACCCGGTGCCACTCCACCCCGTGGGCATATTTATCCGTTGTCTGCGGCAGAAACCCGGGCCATGTCTGAGTACATAGAGGAGAATCTGGCCAGGGGATTCATCCGGAAGTCTACTTCCCCGGCTGGAGCCGGATTCTTCTTTGTGAAAAAAAAAGATGGCTCGCTTCGCCCCTGTATTGACTATAGAGGACTCAATCAGATCACGGTTAAAAATAAATACCCCCTTCCGCTCATCTGAGTTATTTGATCGTCTTAAAGGCGCCAGGATCTTCCCCAAGCTTGATCTACGCAGAGCATATAACCTGGTCCGTATCCGTCAGGGAGATGAGTGGAAAACAGCATTTAATACCCGGGACGGACACTATGAGTACCGTGTGATGCCCTTCGGTCTCTGCTATGCTCCCGCCGTCTTCCAAGAACTGGTCAACGACATCTTCCGTGACCTTCTTTACTCCTGCGTGGTGGTATACCTGGACGACATCTTGGTCTTCTCTCCGGATCTTCCCACACACCGGAGGGATGTTCGTCAGGTCCTGCTTATACTCAGGCAGAACCACCTCTATGCTAAATACGAGAAGTGCCTTTTTGAGCAGACCTCTCTTCCTTTCCTGGGCTATGTTATCTCCCAGACAGGCTTTGCGAATGGATCCCGAGAAGCTCTCTGCTGTCCTAAAGTGGCCCCGTCCGGAGGGCTTGAAGGCGATACAGCGATTCCTGGGCTTCGCTAATTACTATCGTCTCTTCATTCCTCACTTCTCGTCACGGACTGCGCCCGTATCTGCGCTCACCCGTAAGGGAGCAAATCCCAAGGTATGGTCATCCGAAGCTGAGGAGGCCTTCCTTTCCCTGAAACAAGCCTTCTCCTCTGCCCCTGTGCTGCACCGTCCGGACTGCAACAAATAGTTCTACCTGGAGGTTGATGCCTCCTCCTCTGGAGCCGGAGCGGTGCTCACCCAAAAGTCTTCCTCCGGGAGAATGGTAACCTGCGGCTTTTTCTCTAAAATCTTCTCCTCCTCGGAGCGCAATTACTCCATAGGAGACCGAGAACTGCTTGCCGTTAAATTGGCGCTGGAGGAATGGCGTTACCTGCTTGAAGGGGCTCTATACCCGGTGATCATCTACACGGATCACAGGAACCTGGCATATCTCCAAAATGACCAGAGACTTAATCCACGTCAGGCCCGGTGGTCTTTGTTTTTTGCCCGCTTCGATTTCATCCTTCATTTCCGCCCGGCGGACAAAAATGTCAAAGCTGATGCCTTGTCCCGATCCTTCCTGTCCTCCGACCAAGAGGAGGAGCCTATGCACATTATCGACCCCTCCAAGGTGATGAATGTGGCCCCCTTGGATTTGACTCGTCTTCCACCCGGCAAGACGTTCGTGGCGCCTCCAGACCGTGAGAGGGTTCTATGCTGGGGTCATTCTTCTAAACTAGCTGGCCATGCCAGCCAAAAGAAAATCTTCCTACTCATTTCCCGGCATTACTGGTGGTCTACCCTGCGTAAGGATGTGGTAGACTTCGTCTCTGCCTGTTCATCTTGTGGCCGCAGCAAAGTTCCCAGACACTTACCAGCTGGTCATCTCCTGCCGCTTCCCATACCTGATGCCCCGTGGCAACACATCGCTAAGGACTTCAATACCGATCTTCCTGTCTCTGCTGGGTGTACTGTCATTTGAGTGGTCGCGGACTGCTTCTCTAAAATGGCCCACTTCATTCCCCTGCCTGGTCTTCCGTCTGCACCTGAGCTGGCTAAGGACTTTATTCGCCATATCTTTCGTCTCCATGGCCTACCCCTCCACATCGTGTTGGATCGAGGGGTTCAGTTTACCTCACGCTTCTGGAGAGCCACATGTAAACTGCTGGACGTCACCCTGGAATTCTCCTCCGCTTACCACCCTCAGTCCAATGGTCAAGTGAAGCGGATCAATCAGATCCTTACCAGCTATCTCCGGCACTTTGTTAATGCCCACCATTCTGATTGGGTTGACCTCCTTCCTTGGGCCGAGTTCTCTTATAATAACCACGAGAGCGAATCCTCTTCCAAGTCCCCGTTCTTTATTGTCTATGGCCACACCCCCGGATTCCTTTTCCCATCTCCGCCTCTGTGGACAACCCTGCCGCGCAGTCTCTTGTCAGCGAGTTTTCTACCATTTGGGAGAGTACTAGGTCTGCACTTCTTCAGTCCTCCGAGCGGATGAAGCGATATGCTGATAAGAGATGTCTGGATCCGCCTCAATTCCGTCCGGGAGACAAGGTTTGGCTCTCTTCCAAACATGTTCGGCTCAAGATACCCTCCTACAAGTTAGGTCCTCGCTTCTTCGGTCCTTTCGAAATCCTCAGGCAAATTAATCCAGTAGCCTACAAATTAAAACTCCCGGCCACCTTACGGATTCCCAACTCCTTCCACGTATCTCTCCTCAAACCCGTTGTCTTTAACTCTTTTTCCAACAATCCAGGTACTCCTCCTGCTCCGGTTTCCGCTGAAGACGTCTTTGAGGTAGAGAGTATTCTGGCCACTAAGAGGGTGAGAGGAAAGACGTTTTTTTTGGTAGATTGGAAGGGGTTTGGTCCTGAGGAGAGAACATGGGAGCCCCGGGAGAACATCCATGCCCCTCTCATCCTTGCTAAATTTCTCTCTGGCCTAAAAAAGGGGGGGCCTAAAGGGGGGGTACTGTAGCGTCGGCGTCCCTGCCCCCTGCTAGGCAGGGACGCCGTTCCCCTCACCTCTCCGCTCCGTGCCCGGCGGCTTCCTCCCGCTCTGCTTCCCGACCTCTGTGCTTAGGGTGCACGCGTGCTCCCCCTCTCTTAAAGGGGCCGCGCGCGCCGTCCTAAGGAGTCCCTGGCCAATGGCCGGAGGACCTCTCCATATATAAGGCACCTCCTCCAAAATGGAGGTGCCCGTGCAATGTTGTTGCAAAGCCTTCACTCTGCTTCAGCCCTCAGGTCCCGTTGCCAGTTACATGCCAGTCACCTGCCAGGATCCTGCTTGATACCTGCCTGATATCCGCTTACCTGCTTGCAAGCCTGCGGTCCGACGGTCTGCCTTCCGACACCTGTCAGTCTGTCTATGGACCAGCCTGCTCGCAAACCTGGGAGCGCTCACCTACCTGCCTGCTAGCCTACCTGGAGGCTCTGCCGTCACTTGCCGTGACCATCTGCCTGTCCAGAGACTCTTGCCCGCTCTCCTGGGAGCGCTCACCTGCTACCTGCCTGCTAGCCTACCTGGAGGCTCTGCCGTCACTTGCCGTGACCACCTGCCTGTCCAGAGACTCTTGCCCGCTCACCTGGGAGCGCTCACCTGCTACCTGCCTGCTAGCCTACCTGGAGGCTCTGCCATCACTTGCCGTGACCACCTGCCTGTCCAGAGACTCTTGCCCGCTCACCTGGGTGCGTCCACCTGCTACCTGTCTGCTAGTCTACCTGGAGGTTCTGCCGTCACTTGCCGTGACCACCTGCCTGTCCAGAGACTCTCGCCCGCTCACCTGGGAGCGCTCACCAGCCACCTGCCTGCTGTCCCTCTACCCAGAGACAGTCCCTGTCACTTGCCGTGACTACCTGCCCTTCTACCCAGAGACTGTCCCTGTCACTTGCCGTGACTAGTGTTGAGCCACCCCCGTAGTGTTCGAGTTCGGTTCGGTTCGTCGAACACCCGTGTGTTCGCCGAACTGTTCGTCGAACTGTTCGTCGAACACCTTCGAACACCGTTAAAACCAATGGCAGGCAAACAAAAACACATAGAAACACATAGAAAACACCTTCAAAGGTGTCCAAAAGCCGACAAACTGCTCAGAAGACACAACTAACACATGGAAAAGTGACAAGTACATATAGTCATGCGAAAAGAAAAGAGGTGGAGGAGTAAAAGGAGGGGGAGACACAGATATAGGCATGTCATGCCCTTCTAAAATCCAAAAAGTGAGAAGCCGAGACGGCCAGTCCGCTCCTGCCCGTGCCACCTCCGTGTCGCCGGGTTTGTGCCAGAGCCGCGGTGAACCCTGACGGCCAGCCCCCCTCTCCCAATACTGGTGCCTGTCCGCTGGTGGGTCGAGAGAGCCCCCCTGTGGTGGAGGCAGCTCTAAGCTTTTTAATTTAAATTGTCCCTCTAATTTGAATGAATACACTTTAAATCCATTTACAAGGATCTATTGGAGGGCAAGTCTCATGCCAGCAGCCGCGTAATTCCAGCTCCAGTAGCGTCCACTAAAGCTGCTGCAGTTAAAAAGCTTTTATAAGGATCGAGCTCGGCTGTCCACCGCAAGGCATCCTAGTGCCAGTCCCAGCCCCTATGCCTTGGGGTGCCTCCTGATGCTCTTCACTGAGTATCCCGTGGTCCCGAAGCATTTCCTTTGAAAAAATTAAGTGTCCAAACTACAGGTGGTGTAGCTTGCTTAACAGCCGGGATAATCCGCTGACTAGCAGACACTGCTACTAGGCACAAAGTATTTCCTGGGCTAGATGCAGTTAAAAATTTGTAAGTAGATACTCTCGTTGGAAGCTGAGAAAGCATTCCATAGAGTCTCCTGGCATGCCATATATGATTCTCTTAAAACTTGGGGTAGGGGTCTAGGGGACCCTTTTATAGCCAAAATCACGGCCCTGTATCACAATACGTCACCTAGGCTGAAGATAAATGGAACTGTAGCACCGAGGGCTCGGTTGCTACAGACGTATTGCACCTCACCCAGAGGTGTGATATCTCACTCTCAGATAAGGATGGAGTGTGGATCAGGACCCGACACCTGCATGCATTACACCACATTGCCGTGGGGCAGGGCGACCAATATGCCCCTGAGATGGGCACGACAGTCCCTGTCCCTGGCTGGAGTGGGGGGAGGGAACACTGAGGAAGGGGAACCCTGCAGTGCAGGAGCAGGGAGGAAGCAGTTCCTGGGTGCATTGAGAAGGGAGTATAAAAGGTGGGCACCATCTTAGCTCAGTGCAGAGAAGTCTGAGCAGAAGTGGCAGGGAGCAGGGGCTCTGCATGAGCTCTGCTCCGGAGGCGGGCCTAGTAACAGAGGCCCAGGCCTGCAAGAGGGAGAAGGAAGGAAGAGGAGCGGAGAAGGCTCCAGGAACGAGGAATGAAGGGATCCCAGGGGTGCGGACGGGCGAGTCGCCACCGCACGCCCGAATCCACCTGCGTGGAGGGGTCAGGCCAAAGGGGGAGACCGGTCCCCGAACTAGTGGAGGCAGGAAACGACCCTCAGCTAGAAACCGGAGGCTCTGACATTTTATGTGGCGCAGCCCCTTGCTCCACCCGCTAGGAAGGCACCACATAGGGTCAGGGAAACTGGCGCCAAGTTTACCAAGAGGAGGCCCGAGGCAGCCGGACAGAAGTGTTGGTAAGAAAGGCCAGACAAAGGACACACAAAGGGGGTCCTGTGAAGCGCTCCAAAGTTATCTGGGAGTTGTCTGAGCCCCTCACCTGATGAGCACAGTACGACGTGGGCAGCCGTTACCTGCAGACGTGGTCTGGATAATAAGAACTGTGAGTAAAGGCCCTGAACTGCATCACTGACTCCGTGTCGTTACTGCTGCTGCCCTGCACCATCACCCCCATCCTCCGCATACACTGCCCTGAGGCTATACTCCTCCCGTGGGGAGTTATGCTACGCTCTGCTGCACCCACAACACCAGCCTTAGCGGTCTGCCCTGTAGCGGCGGTTCACTCTGACCGCAATCCACGGGTGGCGTAGTCGGACATTTAAACATCAAAACCACATAAATAGTTCCGCCACTGGTTTGACCGCCCTGTGCCACGGAACCGGATCGCCGCCACGAAGACTACAACCACCAGCATCCACCAAAAAGGGTCCGGCTCCGGGTGTCCCAAGGCCCAGGGGGTGCGTCAGAACATTTTCATCACCTTTCACAATCACCAATGGGACAAGGCAGGGATGTCCTCTGTCCCCTCTCTTATACATCCTAGTGACGGAGCAACTGCTCTCATCAATTCTCCATAACCCCAATATTAGGTGGATTGAGGTGGGAGGCACCGAGTACAAGTGCTCTCTATTTGCTGATGATGTCCTAGTATGTATCACTCAATCACATATATCCATCCCTGCTGTTATGGCTGAAATAGATCACTTTGTTACATGGTAAAATTTTAAAATCAATGCAGCGAAGTCTGAGGCCCTCGATGTCTCCCTCCCTAAATCCATATAGGATTCCATCCAGTCCAACTTTCCCTTTGCCTGGCCCTCACAGGGTATCAAATACTTAGGAATTCCTATTCATAGAGACCTCTCCCATCTATGTTATCTTAATTTTGGGCCCTTTATTGAACAATTCCATACAGACCACGGTTGGCAAGTTAGAACTGTAAGATTCACTACGTGAACCACTGGTGTTTTGTGGAAAAGCACATGTACACCGCGTTCCAAATTATTATGCAAAAAGTGTTTAGGAGTGATAAGGGAAGAATTTGTTTGTTTGTCAGTTAAACTCATTGATGGTGATGTGTGTCAGGGCTCTTTATATCACTGTAAGCAATTGCAGACACCTGTGCTAATTAGTTTGGCAGGTGTGTCCAATGAAAGGCAAGACTACTTAAGAAGGCTCTCTCACATTATTAAGCAGCCTACATTTTCTGCCAAAATGGGAAAGAAAAAGGATGTGTCGGCTGCTGAGAAGCAACAAATTGTGGAGTGTTTAGGTCAAGGCATGACTACAATCAACATTGTGCGATGATCAGGATGAAGTGTCTTGGCAATCAAGAAGTATGTAGCTGATTCACAGTACACACGTGTGCGTGCTGATAAGGGCAAATTGAGGACTCTTTCCTACAGGCAATTACGTCAGGTTGAAAGAGCAGCGGGAAAAAAGCCTTGTCATAGCAGCAGACAAGTTTTTGAAGCTGCTTGTGCCTCCAAAGTCCCCCGAACAACAAGATGCAGGGTCCTTCAGAGGTTTGCAGCTGTGCATACGCCATCCTGTCGACCTCCTCTATCCACTTCACACAAGCAGAAACGGCTCCAGTGGGCCAAACATTACATGAAGACTGATTTCAAAACTGTTTTGTTCACGGATGAGTGCCGTGCAGCGCTCGATGGTCCAGATGAATGGAGTGGAGGATGGCTGGTTGATGGACACCCCACGCAAACACGGCTACAGCGCCAACAAGGAGGAGGTGGAGTAATGTTTTGGGCTGGAATCATGGGGAGAGAGATTGTCGGCCCCTTTAGGATCCCTGAAGGCGCTAAAGATGAACTCCATAATGTATGTGGATTTTCTCAAACAGCACTTCCTGCCATGGTTCAAGAAGAAGAACCGTGTATTTCACAGCAAGATCATTTCTCTGCATGATAATGCACCATCTCATGCTGCACATAAAACATCTGCATCTCTGGCTGATATGGGCATAAAAGGGGACAAACTTATGGTGTGACCCCCATGCTCCCCTGACCTCTACCCCATTCAGAACCTTTGGAGCATCATTAAAAGGAGTGTCTATGATGGCGGGAGGCAGTTCACATCTAAGCAACAGCTCTGGGAGGGTATTCTGTCCTCATGCAAAACAATTGAAGCAGAAACCATCCAAAACCTGACAAATTCAATGGACGAGAGAGTTCAGAAGCTCCTTTCGAACAAGGGGTCCTATGTGAAAATGTAACATCACCTAGAATAAAGTTTTGAGTTGAAAACTGTTTGATTTCAGTTTCTAACAACCTGCTAATGCTTATAATTTCAAAAATGACCATTTTTTTGGTCTTTATTAAAATGAAAAGGTTGATCGAAAAGTTTGGGGGATCTAAGAGTGTGGCAACCCAGTAGTCATGATTACTTCGAATTCTGACAATATGAGGGTCATGCTGCAGGTAGTGCAGCAAGAAGGCACTTATGTGTCTTGCGCATCTCGGAGCCCCAAAATTATTTTCCGGGCTAGATGCAGCTAAAAATTATTTTTAATTTTAAATCTGGTGAAGCTTATTATAGATGGCCTAATAGGATCAGTGCTGCACACTGCTACAAAGCCCAAATTATTTTCCAGTCAAGATACAGATAAACATGATTAGTAATTTGAAAGCTTAAAACGGTTGGTAGGGTGATTTTAACCAATCATCAAGCTTTTACTCTCCCCAGGATGACACAGGGGTAGAAAAGTCGTTTCGGATCCATGATTTGTTCATCTTTATGAACGTGAGTCTGTCTACATTATCAATGGAGAGCCGCGTGCGCTTATCTGTCAGCACACCACCAGCAGCGCTGAACACACGTTCAGACAGAACGCTGGCTGCGGGGCATGACAAGATCTCCAAGGCGTAAGTGGCTAGCTCCGGCCATTTATCCAGATTGGAAGCCCAAAAAGAGCAAGGGTCCAGTGACACAGTCGTGGCTTCAATGTTTACTTGGAGATACTCCTGTACCATCGTCTCTAGGCGTTGACTATGTGTCAGACTTCTTGTCTCCTGTGGCCTTGCAAAGGATGGGCTAAAAAAGTGGTGAAATGATTCCGCAAAATTGATGTTACCAGCAGATACTGTGGTTCTGTTACGGTTTGAGTGCTGAACACTTGACGGTCCCACGGTTGGCAAGTTGGAACTGTGAGATTCACTACGTGCACCACTGGTATTTTGTGGAAAAGCACATGTAAGATTCTGCAACAGTCTCTGCTGATACTCCTGCATGCGTGCATCCCTTTCTATGGCAGGAATAATTTCTGCAAATTTACTTTTGTACCGGGGATCTAACAGTGTGGCAACCCAGTAGTCAGGATTATTTCTAATTCTCACAATTCGAGGGTCATGTTGCAGATAGTGCAGCAAGAAGGCACTCATGTGTGTTGCGCATCCAGGAGCACCAAGTCCCTGTTGTGTTGGTGGCGAGGTAACAATCATGCTTCCTTCCTCTGTCCTCTCCCCCCAACCTCGCACAACAGAAATGTGATCAAGGTCTCACTCATCTGATGAGTCTTCCATCAGTTCGTCCTCCACTTCTTCCTGGGCTCCTGCACCTTCCTCACTAGTTTGGCTGCTACCATGCGCCCTGGTAAAATCATCTCCCCCACCCTCACATGCCTGCCGCCTTGGTGCTGCCGACCGTCTGGACCTTGCAGATGTTAGCCCTTCCGCATACAACTCCTCCTCCTCTACTTCCTCCACCTCCTCTTGTGCCACCACCTGACTCCGAATTCTGTTTAACATGTGCTCCAGCATGTAAATCACCAGAATAGTCATGCTGATAATGGCATCGTTAGCACTAAACATCTTCGTCGCCATTTCAAAACTGTGCAGAAGGGTGCATAGGTCCCTGATCTGAGACCACTCCTCCAGCGTGATTTGCCCCACCTCTGAATCTCGTTGGCCCAGGCTATACGTCAGAACGTATTGCACCAGGTCTTGTCGGTGCTGCCACAGTCGCTGCAACATGTGCAGAGTTGAATTCCACCGGGTAGGCACATCGCATTTTAGCCGGTGAAGTGGCAGGCCCAACGACTTCTGTAGAGATGTAAGTCGCTGAGCTGCGGGATGCGAACGGCGGAAGTGAGCACACAGCGACCGTGCCCTCTGCAGAAGGCCATCTAGTCTGGGATAGTGGGCTAAAAATTGCTGGACAACCAGGTTCAACACGTGAGCCATACAAGGCACGTGTGTGACATTGCCCCGGCGAAGGGCCGCACCCAGGTTTGCAGCATTGTCGCACACGGCCTTCCCTGGTTTCAGGTCCAGTGGAGACAACCATTCATGAAATTGGTTCTCCAGAGCTGACCACAACTCCTCAGCTGTGTGACTCACATTTCCCAGACATTTCAATGTAAAAACCGCCTGATGACGTTGAGCCCTACTGCCAGCATAGTAAGGAGGTGTGCAGGATCCCTTCTGCGCAGTTAGAAAGCTTGTGGCATGACCAGACAGGCTTTGGGTGCAGGTGGAAGACCGAGAGGAGGTTGAGGAGGCAGAAGCAGTGGAGGAACTTTGACATAAAGAGGATTGACGCACAACTCGTGGGGACGGCAAGACTTGGACAGCAGCCCCTTGTCCTGCTGTCACCATAGTTACCCAGTGCCCAGTCAGCGACATGTAACGCCCCTGTCCATGCCTACTCGTCCAAGTGTCTGTGGTGAAATGCACCCTGTCACACACAGAGTTTCTCAAAGAAGCGGTGATGTTGTGTGCGACATGCTGGTGGAGCGCAGGCACACCTTTCTTTGAGAAGTAGTGCCGACTGGGCATCTGGTACTGGGGCACTGTGACGGACATAAGGTCTCGAAAATCCTCTGTGTCCACCAGGCGGAAAGGCAGCATTTCGGTAGCCAAGAGCTTGCAGATGGTGAAATTCAACCTCTTAGCTTTCTCATGGCTAGGAGGAAATGGTCTTTTACTTGTCCACATCTGAGGGACCGAGGGCTGGCTATTGTGCTTAGACGGGGTTGATAAGGGTGTCCCCGGCAAACTGCCGGTCTGTGAGGAAGATGCAGGCGGACATGTTAGGTTGCCTTGATCCAAAGGTGGTGCTATCGATGTCGGACAGCGCTCAAGACCAGCTGGTGTTACCACCTCCAAAGAAAATGATGACCTGCCAATCACGCTGGCTGTTGCGGGTAAAGAGGTGGCAGGTCTGCGCCCCAAAACAGGTGTGAATGCTGTCCCCCCAGTCACAGAGGATGAAGAGGCCGCGGATGCACAAGATATGGCAGACGGTGGTTGGCCCGGCCGGCTAGGCCGCATTGTAGCACACTGAGCTTCCCACTGCAACTTATGCTTCATGTCCATGTGCCGGTTCATGCATGAAGTACTCAAACTATGTATTTTTTGGCCTCTACTTAGCTTTTGCTGACAAATGTTACAGATAACACGAGTTGGGTCATCTTTATCGATCTGAAAAAATGCCCAGGCTATGCAAGGCTTAGCACCCATGCGACCTGAAGAGCCACCACGACTTGTGGTGAGAGGCAGAGTTGTGTTTGAGGATGCAGTTGTTGACGTGCTTCCAGTACTACGTCTCTGTCCAGGAAGGCGCAACCTGACCTCGTCGTCACTAGCATCTTCCTCCACCTCCTCTGCTGACCTCATCTCTTGGCTGACTGTGGGTTGACAGTAAGTGGGATCTCCGACCTCATCATCATCACCCTGTGCGTTATCACACCCGTCGTCCTCAGAGCCAACCTGTTCCTGCCCTGACAAAAAACTAAAGTTGTCGCTCCAATCAGGTATTTGAGTCTTATCATCGTCTTCCTCATTGTCTCCACCAACAGGAGTTACAGTTTGGGAATGAGGGTCTACATTATGGTCAGAACCTTCTGCGTCTGGTCCTGGATCCGACTCATAAAGATTCTGGGCATCAGTGCAGATCATTTCCTCGTCTGGATTCACAGAAGCGCTGGAGTCGACCTCTGATTCCCAGGCTATAGTATGAGTAAACAGCTCTGCAGACTCAACCATCTGTTCTACCTCATACTCAGACGGGCAGCTGGAGATTTGGGAGCTGTGAGGAAGCAAGTGCGATTTGGGTGACACCTTTGAGGACTGGAGTATTTGTGATGTTGAAGTTGATGTGGAGGAGAGCCCACTTAAAGGAGCACTTGATATCCGTTGAAGCACCTGCTGTTTTTGTGCCTCATCTGGAATTTGTAGGAATTGGCGTGGCCGTAAGAAAGGGATCTTATCACATTGTCCGCTAAAAGAAGTAGACATTTTAGTTTGGCTGGAAGATGGTCTTTCTTCCGCACCTACCCCACGGACACAACCTTTTTTCCCCTTCCCAACACGCCTATTCCCCTTTCCACCAGCAGCAGGCCTTTTTCCACTCATTTTGGTGGTTAACTAATTCACAACTCTGGAGTTGTTTGCACAAAAAGACAATGGATGGTAACCGAGCAGAGCTGAGTGGCCAAACTGTGGTATTAGGCCAAAACTATTGGCTGGGTTAGATGCAGAAAAAAATTATTTTTAATTTGCAACCTGATGGAGGTCAGTATAGATGGACTAATAGACCAAGTCCCACACACCGCTAGAAGCCCAAATATTTTTTCAGAGCTAGATGCAGAAAATTTTTTTATTCAATTTGCAACCTGATGGAGGTCAGTATAGATGGACTAATAGACCAAGTCCCACACACTGCTAGAAGCCCAAATATTTTTTCAGAGCTAGATGCAGAAAAAAATTATATTCAATTTGCAACCTGCTGGAGGTCAGTATAGAAGGACTAATAGAACAAGTCCCACACACTGCTAGAAGCCCAAATATTTTTTCAGAGCTAAATGAAGAAAAAAATTATTTTTAAATTGCAACCTGATGGAGGTCAGTATAGATGGACTAATAGACCAAGTCCCACACACTGCTAGAAGCCCAAATATTTTTTCAGAGCTAGATGCAGAAAAAAATTATTTTTAATTTGCAACCTGATGGAGGTCAGTATAGATGGACTAATAGACCAAGTCCCACACACCGCTAGAAGCCCAAATATTTTTTCAGAGCTAGATGCAGAAAATTTTTTTATTCAATTTGCAACCTGATGGAGGTCAGTATAGATGGACTAATAGACCAAGTCCCACACACTGCTAGAAGCCCAAATATTTTTTCAGAGCTAGATGCAGAAAAAAATTATTTTTAATTTGCAACCTGATGGAGGTCAGTATAGATGGACTAATAGACCAAGTCCCACACACTGCTAGAAGCCCAAATATTTTTTCAGAGCTAGATGCAGAAAAAAATTATTTTTAATTTGCAACCTGATGGAGGTCAGTATAGATGGACTAATAGAACAAGTCCCACACGCTGCTAGAAGCCCAAATATTTTTTCAGAGATAAATGAAGAAAAAAATTATTTTTAATTTGCAACCTGATGGAGGTCAGTATAGATGGACTAATAGACCAAGTCCCACACACTGCTAGAAGCCCAAATATTTTTTCAGAGCTAGATGCAGAAAAAAATTATTTTTAATTTGCAACCTGATGGAGGTCAGTATAGATGGACTAATAGAATGATGCTATGCCCAAAAGATTTTACTTCACTAGGTGCAGTAAAAAAATTGGTATTCTATACACAGGTGGTATATCTTGCAACACAGATAGGCTACTCCACTGACTAACACACTCTGCAATAGGCCAAAAAGGATTAGCTTTGCTAGATTCAGCCAAATGCTGTGAAAAAAACTTGCACAGCACTGGCACAGACCTGCCTGGCAAAAACTGATAGGAACTGATGTAACCTAGTCCTGAAAAGGACTCCAATTACAATTAGTCTTTACTCCCACAATCTATCTATTTAAGAGCACAGACCTGCTTGATAAAAGTCGTAGGAAATGCTGTAACCTAGTCCTTAAAAGGACTGCAATCACAACTATTCCCTACTCCCAAGCTATCTGTATATTTGTGCGAAAATTGGCTTGAAATTAACAAGGTATAGCGCACACAGCAACAGCGGTGCCGTCTAACACGCAGCTGCAGCAGTGAGAAAATGGTGGCGACGGGGAAAATGGCTTGGTCTCATAGGGCAAGGACATGTGACATACACTGCCAATCACACATGCCCTTGCTTGTGTGAAAAAAAGCACTTCGCTCCGTGTGTGCGCTGCTGATAGGCTGACAGATTGCACCTCCCCACTGCAAATGCGGGAAAGAGAAAAAAAAATGGAGATCTTCATTGTTCCTGCAGAGATCCATCCCCTGCCCCTCCCCCCACCCCGCTGTACACTCAAACTGCGTATTAACATTAATTTTCATCATTACTGAGAAAAAATCCAGTTATGATTTTGGTGCACGAACAGTTATCGAACATAACCTCGAACAGCCGAATTTTTCTCAAATTGTTCGTGTTCGCCGACCGGCTCGAACACCGCCCAAAACAGCTCGAATTTGAGATTGGCGAACAGTTCGAGTAGAACAATGCTCATCTCTAGCCGTGACTACCTGCCCTTCTACCCAGAGACTGTCCCTGTCACTTGCCGTGACTGCCTGCCCTTCTACCCAGAGACTGTCCCTGTCACTTGCCGTGACTACCTGCCCGTCTTCCCTGGGAGCCACCCGCTTCCTTACAAGGACCGCCCCCTTGTATAGTAGCTCAGAGTTTCCACCTCCCAGACCCGTTACAACTATGAATTAACACATGTGGAATTATATACTTAACAAAAAAGTGTGAAACAACTGAAAATATGTCTTATATTCTAGGTTCTTCAAAGTAGCCACCTTTTGCTTTGATTACTGCTTTGCACACTCTTGGCATTCTTTTGATGAGCTTCAAGAGGTAGTCACCGGAAATGGCCTTCCAACAATCTTGAAGGAGTTCCCAGAGATGCTTAGCACTTGTTGGCACTTTTGCCTTCACTCTGAGGTCCAGTTCACCCCAAACCATCTCTATTGGGTTCAGGTCTGGTGACTGTGGATGCCAAGTCATCTGGCGTAGCACCCCATCACTCTCCTTCTTGGTCAAATAGCCCTTACACAGCCTGGAGGTGTGTTTGGGGTCATTGTCCTGTTGAAAAATATTTGATGGTCCAACTAAATGCAAACCGGATGGAATAGCATGCCGCTGCAAGATGCTGTGGTAGCCATGCTGGTCCAGTATGCCTTCAATTTTGAATAGATCCCCAACAGTGTCACCAGCAAAGCACCCCCACACCATCACACCTCCTCCTCCATGCTTCACGGTGGGAACCAGGCATGTAGAGTGCATCCGTTCACCTTTTCTGCGTTGCACAAAGACACGGTGGTTGGAAACAAAGATCTCAAATTTGGACTGATCGGACCAAAGCACAGATTTCCACTTGTCTAATGTCCAATCCTTGTGTTCTTTAGCCCAAAAAAGTTTTGTTTACTCAGTCTATACAGAGTTTAATTTCACCGCCACAAAAGCACTAGTTGGCTTACGGCGGACTGTATCAAGTTTTTTACTCTTGTTAGCAACAGAAAAATACAAGGTGGGCCATATATATGGATACACCTAAATAGAATGGGAATGGTTGGTGATATCAACTTCCTGTTTGTGGCACATTAGTATATGGGAGGGGGAAAACTTTTCCAGATGGGTTGCGACCATGATGGCCATTTTGAAGTCGGCCATTTTGGATCCATCTTTATTTTTTTCAATGGGAAGAGGGTCATGTGACACATCAAACTTATTGAGAATCTCTGGGTCATTGCAGCAGATTTCAATGCAACACACCTTATGAGACCACCCATCTGCCATGCTACCGTTAGCAAACTGCTTGCCAAATTTCATGAATCAGGTTCAGTGTTGGATTTGCCAAAATGTGGACGCAAGTAAACTGTCACTACTGAAGAAACATCAGGGGCTGTCCTAGCTTCATTCAGCAAGAGCCCACAGCCTAGCACTTGTCGCATGTCACTGGGGAGTGGCATCAGTTGAACATCCTTTTGGTGGATATTAGCTACTCACAAATGGCACCCTTAGAAAATGTAAAGCGCCATGGAATAAATGGCACTATAATAATAAATAATAATAATAATAATAATGTGAGAGAATCCGAACACAGTGCACTGATACTAATATCAAATTCTGACAGAGTTTGAACCGAGTGTCATTTGCATAATTGGCCCGATTTTCTTGCATGAGAGAATCGACGGCCGTGTGACCCTGGCCTTAGCCAGACTCTTTTGAGTATAATATTTCAAAGTCTCTCTTTTAGGCAGAGAAAGGTTAAACAAATGAGTTTTAGGCATCTCAGAAGAAAGCATCAAGAATTCTGAATAAATTCAGGAAGGCCAAAGAACTTATAGACATTCGGAGAAGCAAGAATCGCCCCACAAACTAATCTCTTGAGTCTCCAAATTGATTACAGAATTGTGCTTAATTAACCATGGTAGACTTAACACTAACTTTGCAGGTAGAGAAGGAAGAGCCATGAACGAAATGGATTCAATATGTAAAACTTCTACTTTCATACACATATTCTTAAGCTTCAAAGTAACGTGACTTCGAGAAAGAGAGTTATCAATTGCTGAAACTTGAATGGGAAGACCGAGAGTTAAGACAGCATAACCACAGTATGCAGCAAAATCACAATGAATTAAATTTCAAGCAGAACCTGAAACTACAAATGCAGGCGTGAGGATGAAATCAGACTTAGTCTTCAGCGATACCTGTAAGAAAAACCCCGATGCCTGTACAAGAGATAATCTCAGATTCTTGGATTCTGTACCTTTACATTTTAAAGTCTTTTATTCTTTGTCTTTTAGAAATTCATCTTTATATTTGAAACATTGAATCACGACGTGACCTGAAAAACCACAATATAAACAAAACTGAGCAGATTCTCCAAGTTCTGCACCCCCTCTGGAATCTCTGCAAGCACCAATATGCATAAGTACGCCAGAGAGAAAAATGCCACTGAAATGCATTTAAATGCATTTAAATGTGTCTCTCTCTCAGGCATCTATCTCAATGAACAGTCAGTGTCATAGCTTCCTCCAGGGACTGCGGCTAGGAGCTGTAGACCATCATGTCCTTAACCGCCGTAATGCATTTTTATGGCGGTCATTAAGGGTACTTATTTTTGGAAAATGGTTCCAAAAAAATCTGCAACTCGTCCCGCAAAAAATAAGCCATCGTACAGCGCTGTTCGCCAAAAATAAAAAAGTTACAGCTCTCAAAATATGGCAACGAAAATAACTACTTGTTATAATAAAAAGCATTTTTACCGTATGATAGCAGCAAATCCTAAAAAAAATCCATATAAATCTGGTCGCTGTAATCACACCAACCCAAAGAATAAATCCGCCTTATCATTTATACTGCATGGTGAACCGCGAAAAAATAAAAAAAAGAACTTCTCTGGTACTGCTGTCTATTTCTTCATTCTGCCTCCAAAAAAATCAGAATAAGGCTCGGCTCACATTTATCCTGCGCTCTCTGCTGAGCCCTTATGCTGGGGTCTCCATGTAAATTCAACAAAGCCGCAATTCATACAAAAACCCCAGATGAAGCCACTCACTTATGAGGCCGATGGAGTCCCCTTGGACTGGTCTCTGTTCCGGCGGCGTACCATCATTTTAGGCTTTTTTTTAGCACACAAGTGTGGATGACCACAGATCTGTGTGCACCTAAAAAGATGGAGATCACCGGAGCAGACGACAAACGGGCTCCAAAGTGTCTCAATCTCCCTCTTTGTGGTGGCTTGCTCCGTTGGAGCTTTCGTCTGAATCGTATTTTTGTGGGATTTACACGGAAACCACGATGTAAGAGTTCAACGTAGTACACAAGAAAGTGATCCAACCTTATTCTGGAAGCAATCGAAAATTATGTACCCCAAAATGTTACCACTAAAACCCCTAATTTATGCCACACAAAACCAGCCCCCTCTCAGGTTCATCATCTGTCACTGGGACTATAGGGGGTCCCACATTACTGGTAGAAAAAAGACTCTGGAAAAGTAACATGGCTCCCGCCTCCTCAAATAAAATCCAATGAATTCTGCACTCCCAAATCCAAATGCCTCCTCCTTCTGAGCCTCACTGTGCCTAAACTGTAGTAAGCGGCCATATGTTTGGCATTATTGTAGTGGGGGGAGCACTTAATTTACAGGGTGTGTGTCACCAGGAGAAATGTATGGGGGTGCTACACTTTATGGGAACACAATGTATGGGCACCAAACAGGCATTAATATAAAGTCTGGTGTGGATGTTACATAATAGTCACTGCAGCAGTAGATGAATTCATTGAGATGTGCAATTTCTACAATGGGGTCACTTTTGGGGGTTTTCTGCTTTTCTGGCACCTTAGGGGCTCCGCAAATGTCGCCCACAAACTATTCTACCAAAATCTATGCTCCAAAAGCCAAATAGTGTGTAGCGCTGGCGTCCCTGCCCTCTGCTAGGCAGGGACGCTGCTCCCCTCACCGCTCTGCTCCGTGCCCGGCGTCCTCTCCCCGCTCTGCTGTCAGCGCGCGCTCCGTCCCGGCGTCCTCCTCCTGCTCTGCTCTCGGCGCGCGCTCCTTCCCGGCCCCTGTGCTTAGGGCGCGCGCGCGCGCGCTCCCCTCCTCTTAAAGGGGCCGCGCGCGCCGCCCTAAAGAGTCCCCGGCCAATGGCCGGAGGACTTCATCATATAAAAGGCACCTCCTCCAAAATGGAGGTGCCCGAGCAATGTTGTTTGCACCTGTGTCTCACCTGTGCTTCAGCCCTCAGGTCCCGTTGCCAGTTACCTGCCAGTTTCCTGCTAGTTACCTGCCAGTACCTGCCAGTTACCTGCCTGATTCCTGCCTGAATACTTGTTACCTGTCTGCCAGTCTGAGGTCCGACGGTCTGCCTTACTTCTCCTGTCAGTCTGTCTAAGGACCAGCCTGCCCGCTCACCTGGGAGCGCATGTCAGCTACCTGCCTGCTTGCCTGAGATCCGACGGTCTGCCTTGCTACTCCGGTCAGTCTGTCTATGGACCAGCTTGCCCGTTCACCTGGGAGCGCTTCTCCGTTATCTGCCTGCTTGCCAGCCCGGAGGCTCCGTTGTCACGTGCTGTGACCACCAGCTATCTCAGAGACTCTTGCCCGCTCACCTGGGAGCGCATCTCCGTTACCTGCCTGCTTGCCAGCCCGGAGGTCCCGTTGTCACGTGCGGTGACCACCAGCTATTCCAGAGACTCTTGCCCGCTCACCTGGGAGCGCTTCTCCGTTACCTGCCTGCCTGCCAGCCCTGAGGCTCCGCCGTCACGTGCCGTGACCACCTGCTATTCCAGAGACTCTCGCTTGCTCACCTGGGAGCACCCATCTACCATCTGCCTGCTAGCCTACCCGGAGGCTCTGCCATCACAGGTCGTACCTACCCCTTACCCAGAGACTGCCCTGATCACTTGCCGTATCTCCCTGTCCGTTCACCCAGAGACTGCCCTGATCACTTGCCGTATCTCCCTGTCCGTTCATCCAGAGACTGCCACCCGCTCCCTTACAAGGGCCGCCCCCTTGTATAGTAGCTCAGAGGTTCCGCCTCCCGGACCCGTTACAGTTTCCTCGGGCCATGGAACCCGGTGGCACCCAAGCTCCCTCGCTCTCGGACCTCTGTCTTGAACTGTCCCGTCAGAGGTCCCAACAGGAGACCATCCTGGGTCACCTGCGGAATGTTAATACTCGCCTGAACACTCTGTCTGATCCACCAACAACCTCCGCCAGTACCATGGTATCCTTTTCCGGACCCCGGCTCTCTGCACCTCCTCGCTTCGGAGGCGACTCCGTCCTGGCTCGGGGCTTCATAAATCAGTGCACCCTGCATTTTGAACTATTATCCCACCAGTTTAACTCCGACCGAGCCAAAATTGCCTTTATCATGTCCCATCTCACCGGGGAGGCCCTGGCCTGGCTAAATCCTCTATGGGAGAGAGGAGATCCCCTGGTGTCCGACTTGCCTGCCTTTCTCATGGCTTTCCGGAAAGCCTTCGACGAACCCGGACGGAGGACCTCATCCGCATCTTCTCTGCTTCGCCTCCGTCAGGGAAACCTCACCGTGGGCCAATATGCCATACGGTTCCGTACCCTTGCCTCGGAGCTGGCCTGGGATAACGAAGCCCTGGTATCCGTCTTCTGGGAGGGTCTGTCCGGCCGTATTAAAGATGAACTTGCTGGTCGGGACATTCCTACCACTCTCGATGATCTAATAACCCTTGCCACCCGGATTGACCTACGGTTCCAGGAGCGTGCCAAAGAGGTCACCCGTGAGAGAAGGATTCCACGTCTAGCTCCTACTTTCCAGGAACCCGTCATTCCTTCCGTTTCTTCCCAGGTACACTCTCCTGAGCCTATGCAGGTCGACCAGACCAAGATGGTCAAATCCCGTCAGGATTTCCGCCGTGCCGAGGGGAGCTGCTTCTACTGTGGCAGTAAGGAGCATCTGATCCGTGCCTGCCCGGAGAGGTCGGGAGAACGCCTGTATCTAGGTTCACTCAGAGGGGTCGATCTAGACAAAAATAAATCCTCTCCATCCCTGCTGTTGTCAGTCTCAATCATCTGCGGGGAGAATCGTTATTCCGAACTAGCCCAACTTGACTCTGGAGCAGCCGGAAATCTTATTTCACAGTCCCTGGTGGAGAAATTCCGCATCCCCACCAAACCTCTGGCTGTACCCTTGTCTGTTGTTGCCGTGGATGGGGGCCTCTTACCTCGCCCCATCCAATTCATCACCGAATCCATTACTCTGCAGGTGGGAATGCTGCATTCAGAGAGTATCTCCTTTCACGTTCTGCCTGGTCTCCCTCACGCCCTCTTGCTAGGTCTGCCTTGGCTCCAGAGACATGCACCCGTGCTTGACTGGCAAACCGGAGAAGTCCTTCACTGGGGACAGGCCTGTCATAAAACCTGCCTGGTTCCCGTCCATTCCGTCCGTCCCTCTCCTATCCCAGCTAATCTACCTGGACTTCCGATTCCTTATTGGTCTAGTGCTGATGTCTTTGTTAAGGAGGAGGCAGAGACATCACCACCTCATAGACCATGTGACTGCCCCATCGATCCCGCCAGAGTAATGCAGGTGGCTCCCGTGAGTCTAAATTGTCTCCCTCCTGGTAAGACGTTCGTATCGGTACCTGATCGGGAGAGAATCCTACACTGGGGTCATTCGTCTAAACTAGCTGACCACGCCGGTCGGAAAAAGACCCTCCAGCTTATTACCCGACACTACTGGTGGCCTAACCTGCACAAGGATGTTATGGACTTTGTTTCTGCCTGTGTGTCCTGCGCCCGCAACAAAGTTCCGAGACACCTGTCGGCCGGCCGCCTTCTTCCTCTGCCAGTACCTGCTGCCCCCTGGCAGCATTTAGCGATGGACCCTCCTCAATTCCGTCCTGGGGATAAAGTCTGGCTCTCGTCCAAATATGTCCGACTCAAGATCCCTTCCTATAAGTTTGGGTCTCGGTTCATCGGCCCACTGGTGGTCATCGGTCAGATCAACCCGGTAGCCTATAAATTGAAACTCCCGGCCAACTTACGGATCCCTAACTCCTTCCATGTATCTCTCCTCAAACCTGTGGTACTTAACTCTTTTTCTAAGTCTACAGGTACGCCTCCTGCTCTGGTTTCTGCTGAGGACAAGTTTGAGGTAGAGAACATTCTTGCCAGCAAAAGGGTAAGAGGAAAGACCTTTTTTCTGGTAGATTGGAGGGGGTTTGGTCCTGAGGAGAGAACGTGGGAGCCCCGGGAGAACATCCATGCCCCTCTCATCCTAGCTAAATTTCTGTCTGGCCTAAAAAAGGGGGGGCCTAAAGGGGGGGGTACTGTAGCGCTGGCGTCCCTGCCCTCTGCTAGGCAGGGACGCTGCTCCCCTCACCGCTCTGCTCCGTGCCCGGCGTCCTCTCCCCGCTCTGCTGTCAGCGCGCGCTCCGTCCCGGCGTCCTCCTCCTGCTCTGCTCTCGGCGCGCGCTCCTTCCCGGCCCCTGTGCTTAGGGCGCGCGCGCGCGCGCTCCCCTCCTCTTAAAGGGGCCGCGCGCGCCGCCCTAAAGAGTCCCCGGCCAATGGCCGGAGGACTTCATCATATAAAAGGCACCTCCTCCAAAATGGAGGTGCCCGAGCAATGTTGTTTGCACCTGTGTCTCACCTGTGCTTCAGCCCTCAGGTCCCGTTGCCAGTTACCTGCCAGTTTCCTGCTAGTTACCTGCCAGTACCTGCCAGTTACCTGCCTGATTCCTGCCTGAATACTTGTTACCTGTCTGCCAGTCTGAGGTCCGACGGTCTGCCTTACTTCTCCTGTCAGTCTGTCTAAGGACCAGCCTGCCCGCTCACCTGGGAGCGCATGTCAGCTACCTGCCTGCTTGCCTGAGATCCGACGGTCTGCCTTACTACTCCGGTCAGTCTGTCTATGGACCAGCTTGCCCGTTCACCTGGGAGCGCTTCTCCGTTATCTGCCTGCTTGCCAGCCCGGAGGCTCCGTTGTCACGTGCTGTGACCACCAGCTATCTCAGAGACTCTTGCCCGCTCACCTGGGAGCGCATCTCCGTTACCTGCCTGCTTGCCAGCCCGGAGGTCCCGTTGTCACGTGCCGTGACCACCTGCTATTCCAGAGACTCTCGCTTGCTCACCTGGGAGCACCCATCTACCATCTGCCTGCTAGCCTACCCGGAGGCTCTGCCATCACAGGTCGTACCTACCCCTTACCCAGAGACTGCCCTGATCACTTGCCGTATCTCCCTGTCCGTTCACCCAGAGACTGCCCTGATCACTTGCCGTATCTCCCTGTCCGTTCATCCAGAGACTGCCACCCGCTCCCTTACAAGGGCCGCCCCCTTGTATAGTAGCTCAGAGGTTCCGCCTCCCGGACCCGTTACATAGTGCTTCTTACTTCTCAGCCCTGACGTGTCGCCTAACAGTAATTTCTGATGACATATGGGGCATCATCGCGTTCAGGAGCAATAGCATAAATTATGGGGTCAATTTTCTTCCATTATTCATTGCAAAAATTACAAATTTGGGACTAAATCTACATTTTTGTGAAAAAAATTAAAATTTTCAGTATGACCACCTAATGTTATCAAATTCTGTGTAGTACCTGTGGGTTCAAAATGCTCACTATACCCCTGGATAAAATCCTTGAGGGGTATAGTTTCCAAAATGGGGCAACTTGTTGGGGTTTTCCACTGTTTAGGCACATCAGTGGCTCTCCAAATGTGACATGACACTCGCAGACCATTCCATCAATGTCTGCATTCCAAACGTTACTCCTTCCTTTCCAAGCCCTGCAGTGCGCCCATACAGTGTTTGGTATCAGCTTACTCAGGAGAAATAACACAACAAATGTTATGGGGCAATTCTTCTGTTACCCTTAGGAAAATGCAAAATTGAGGGCTGAAAAACATTTTTTTGTGGTTTTCCCCTACATATAGGGTATGTCCGTACTCAGGAGCAATTGCACAACAAATTTTGGGGTCAATTTTCTTCTGTTATCCTTGTGAAAATAAAAAATTGGGGCTAAAAGTACATTTTTGTGGAAAAAAAGTTTGATTTCTTAATTTCACGGCTCTACGTTATAAACTTCTGTGAAGCACCTGGCGGTTCAAGGTGCTCACCACACATCTAGATAAGTTCCCTGAGGGGTCTAGTTTCCAAAATGGGGTCACTGGTGGGGGGTTTCCACTGTTTAGGCACATCAGGGGCTCCCCAAACACTACATGGCATTCGATAATTATTCAAACAAATTTTACATTCAAAAAGTCAAATGGTGCTCCTTCCTTTCCAAACCCTACCGTGCACCCATACAGTGTTTTTTCCCCACATATGGGATATCAGCTTACTCAGGAGGAATTGCACAACAAATGTTATGGGGCAATTCTCCTGTTACCCTTAGGAAAATGCAAAATTGAGGGCTGAAAAATATTTTTGTGGGAAAAATGTGAAAATTTTATTTTTATGGCTAAATGTTATAAACTTCTGTGAAGACTCTGGGGGTTCAAGGTGTTCACAACACATCTAGATAAGTTCCCTAAGGGATCTAGTTTCCAAAATGGTGTCACTTGTGGGGGGTTTCCACTGTTTAGGCACATCAGGGGCTCCCCAAACACGACATGGTGTCCACTAATTATTCAAGCAAATTTTACATTCAAAAAGTTAAAATGCACTCCTTCACTTCCAAACCCTGCCATGCACCCAAACAGTGGTTTTCCCCCACATATGGGGTATCGGCTTACTCAGGAGGAATTGCACAACAAATCTTGTGGTCCAATATCTCACTTTACCCTTGAGAAAATAAAAAAATTGGGTCTGAAGTAAACATTTTGTGAAAAAAAGTTAAATGTTCATTTTTTTCCTTCCACGTTGCTTCAGTTCTTGTGAAGCACATGAAGGGTTAATAAACTTCTTGAATGTGGTTTTGAGTACCTTGAGGGATGCAGTTTTTAGAATGGTGTCACTTTGGGCATTTTCTGTCATAAAGGCCCCTCAAAGTCACTTCAAATGATGTGGTCCCTAAAAAAATGGTGTTGTAAATTTTGTTGGAAAAATGAGAGATCGCTGGTCAAATTTTAACCCTTATAAATTCCGAGCAAAAAATATTTTGGTTCCAAAATTATTCTGATGTAAAGTAGACATGTGGGAAATGTTGTTTATTAACTATTTTGTGTGACATACAGTACAGACCAAAAGTTTGGACACACCTTCTCATTTAAAGATTTTTCTGTATTTTCATGACTTTGAAAATTGTACATTCACACTGAAGGCATCAAAACTATGAATTAACACATGTGTAATTATATACTTAACAAAAAAGTGTGAAACAACAGAAAATATGTCTTATATTCTAGGTTCTTCAAAGTAGCCACCTTTTGCTTTGATGACTGCTTTGCACACTCTTGGCATTCTCTTGATGAGCTACAGGTACAATTTTCAAAGTCATGAAAATACAGAAAAATCTTTAAATGAGAAGGTGTGTCCAAACGTTTGGTCTGTACTGTATCTCTCTGATTTAAGGGCATAAAAATTCAAAATTTGAAAATTGCAAAATTTTCAACATTTTCGCCAAATTTCCATTTTTTTCACAAGTAAACGCAAGTCTTATCAAAGAAATTTTACCACCAACATGAAGTACAATATGTCACAAAAAAAAAACCTCAGAATCAGTGGGATTCATAGAAGCGTTCCAGAATTACTACCTCATAAAGGAACACTGGTCAGAATTGTAAAAATTGGCTTAGTCATTAAGTACATAATTGGCTGCATCCTTAAGGGGTTAATCTGATCTGAAAGTCCCTGGCAGAACTGATTCCATAGGGTGGGGTCGTTCCAGGAGGTCTCTACTGCCCAGCATTTAAAGTAGTCCTAAGCTCTGCGATCAGTCTGAACCAATTTATGGATCTTGGAATCAGCTACCATATCCATGTCCAGGTCATTTTTAAAATGCTTCAACATAAGACAATACCAGGGAATCCCTAGGCAAGCTAAATGTCCAAACCTGTGGATCCCCAAGGAGCAAAGACAAAATAATGTCCACTTATTGACTCTCACACCCAGAGGAGACAGGACGGAGTTGAAAGTATAATTTGCACGAGGCAGAAAAAAACTGCAAACTTACTTCTATCCCCTCAAAGCACTCTAGTAACTTTGCCTTTGGCTCAACTGCCCCACTGGCATTAGCAGGACTAGCGAGATATTAATGGCACTTGATGTCTGCTATCTCCAATGATACATTTTGAAGTTGTGTGGCCATAGCATTCACGGAATCAATATTGACACCCCAGCACACACTAATGGACTGGCTATACCATAATGTTACGCATGTAACTCACTCATCCACGGGTATCGGAAATAGTTAAGCCACCTACAACACAGCCTACTTGTACCTATACAGACTGGACAATGCCTTTGGGTTTCTCATACCTCCTGAGGAAGAAGACGGGAGGTCACTGTGCACAGCTAACCAGGAGAGGGAAAGTGTGCAGAGGGATACAAGGACTCAAGTTGAGAAAACGTAAATGCACAAAGGGGAAATATGGAAAACTAATAAAATAATACTTGAAACAAAAGTAACCTCCTACCAATCTAACTGAAGAGAAAGGAAAAGTGCCAGCAAGGCACAGAAACAAACACACAGCAGAAATGCAAACAGTATTTGCCTAGCAGGGAAAATCCCTTCACTGAAGGTCTGGGACTCCTTAGTACTAATCCACTTGGAAGTATAGCCAGTAGTAATGAGCGAGCATGCTAACTTAACTCTTTCACCGAGCACGCTTGGGTGCTTCCCGAGTATCTTTGGCGTGCTCATATATTATGTTCGAGTCCCTGAGTCTGCATGATTTATGGCTGTCACACATCCTAAACACATTCTGGGATTGCCTGTTTGTTAGGGAATCCTCACATGTGTTTAGGATGTGTAGCAGCCATAAATCATGCAGACGAAGGGACTCGAACATAATATACGAGCACGCCAAAGATACTTGGGAAGCACCAAAGTGTGCTCCGTCAAAGGGTTAAACAAGCACGCTCGCTCATCTCTAATAGCCAGCAAGAAGTTTAGCAAAGGGAGAATATATATAGCCCAATCCAGAATGTTATATTGCAACCAAAATGGGACATTGGGAAACACCTGAAGAGGAGCAAACCCAGAAATGAAAAATAAAGGCAATAAGAAATATCGGCGTAAGCACTAAGAAGAATAGGGCAATACCTCAGACAATACCTAGACAGGAGAACCGATCATGAAGCAAGAGGTCACCGGATGCAAACCGAGCCATGAAAACATGTTTCTGTCTATATACTATCTTTAACTCTCACATAGCAGGCACTCAGTACCGCTTCAAGTGAAGGAACTTTAGTGTATGCTAACATGTTGTTCTGCTGATGTTCCTTTTCTAGGATCATTGTTGTCACTATATCCTCAGGCTTCTCATAATCTTCTTCTGGATGTCTACAACAATTATGGGTGTCCAGACACAAGGTTGTCTATTTCCTTTTGCCCGGGTCACAGATTTTCTTCACTAGTACACTTTTTTCTGGAATGGGAAGGTTCGGAAACTGACCAACAAAACATTCACTTCTTTCTATGAGTGAATCTGTATGTCTACTATTACAATTGTTTGTTGAATTGAATACATCAGAAAGAACCACTCGACTGGCTGGGAAGTAAGACTGGCATTCTTACTGTCTTAATTTGATCTGGTAAATGTTTGAGCATATAATTTATTCTTACTGTAAGACAGTTTATTGAATGTGGCCTTATAAACAATATCCTGTTTAAATCACACAAGAATAAAAAGGTTCACCATGAATAATGTTTATCAATATTCAGAATTTATCTCCCTACTGTTACAGTACTTCTGTTTTTATTTAGACTTTTAGATTATAAACTCAAAAATTTGTATGTTGTTTTATGCATGTACTTTTATATTGATGCATTTATGTATTTAATTTCATGATTCTACACTAATTTGTAATGGAATAAGGGAATTAGTGTTGATTCATTTTTTTTACTTTATTGTTAAAGTTAATAAGTATAATTTTGATATTTTTCTTTTGTTTTCATTATAAAGCTGTCCTGTGAATCATAAAAATAAATTTATATACATTACATAAATGATTGATAGTAATAATTATTCTGTCAGTATCACTTCCTCCTGAAGTAACAACATCATTTATTAAAACCATAAATTCCTTATGTTGCACACTTTAATAATAAGCTTTCGCACAGAATCCCATTGAAGGACTCTTAAAGGGCTTGTAAACAACAAAGTGATAAAATTCAATATTAAGATACCATGGAGTGTCAGCAGTCCACCAAGATGAAAACAATTTCTTCTTGTTCTCAATAAATGTCTTTTGCTGATGGATGTTTAAACGCTTCCCCACTGTGAATCAAAACTCCAACCTTCTTTCTCGTGCAAGAATGTTTGCTGATTACTTACTATAGACTAGACTTGTGCACTGATAGTGGTTTTTGAGCTATATAAAGGCATAGAAAGTAAAGAGGTGTTGAATTTTTAGAAATTTAATAGACCTTAAAAGTTCAAACAATTTGTTTTTTGTTTTTGAAAAATGGCAAAAAATGCTCAATGCTATCATATACTAAGCAGAAATTGTATCACCTAGACAAGGCTCAAATGACCTCAAGCTGTACGGCTTCTCCACAATGCTTTGTAGTTATCACATCACAAGTAGTGTTGAGCAAGCACTAAAATGCTCGGGTGCTCGAAGCTTGGGCCGAGCTCGCCGTGATAGTCGGGTGCTCGACCCGAGCAACGAGCCCAATGTTAGTCTATGGGAGACCCAAGCATTTTTGTGGCGGCACACCTGGGAGTCTGTAGAATGCCTAAAAAGTGCCCAAAACGATAGTGACTATGCTCAAAAGACATGGGGACAGCATGGGCATCGCCCCAGGAAGCATTTCTGACCCCCAGGTCACTGCTGTCATCAACGTGGTCAGAGGTAATAAGCCACTTTTACGGGCTCACAATAAAACGTTCAAAAACGAAACTGAAATGGTTTTCCTGTGAAATATGTTAAGGAACTTCCTATCCAGGGTAAAGACTTGTGTATAAGGTAAAATAAATAACCAAAAACAAAAATACTCCTCCACACCTTAGGCTATGTTCACAAGTAGCATTTTTTATGCGTTTTTGCACTTTTGTATTGCTTTCAACCGTGACAAATGCATTCACCGGGAAATGTCATTTTAACATTTTACAATCTTATCTGGCCATGTGCTGTGTGACACAAGCATACAGTGCTGAAAATACATGGGAACAGCATGGGGAAGACCCCTGAAAGCATCTCTGACACCCAGGTCACTGCCTAAAAGTGTGCCCATCAGAAGTGATCCTTTCAGCATCAGAAGATGTAGACTTGCAACTATCCCCGTGCAAGTCCTTGTCCCAGGGGCAGTGTACAATTGTACCTCCCCCATTCCTTGCAATGCAAGTGCAAGTATGCAGCCTGACACACACCCACCCCCAGGCTGCAATACCATACTGCTAGCTTGCTTGCACTTGAAATGGGGCCTTTTAGTTTGGAGGAGGCCGAAGCTGGCCACTACCTCATGGCTGATTCGGCAGCGAGGTATACACGCTCGGTCCCCAGCCGCCAGGGGGTGGCCGGGAGTCCATACTCGGTCCCCTTTCGCCCCGCGGCCGGGTGTCCACGCACTCTCCCCAGCCGCCTGGGGGCGGTCGGGTGTCCATAAACGGTCCCCAGCCGCCCCCATTTCTCCTTGGAACATCCCCGCACCACATTTTTCTTAGCCCGGCCTACTTTAGGGCAGCATTGGATGAGCCCATCAGAGAACCAGACTCCTCCGGTGGGCCCGGGCTTCTCCATCAGGGGAGTTGAGAGTGCCAAGGTGAGGAGCATGATGATGATAGAAGTTAGCATCTGCTTTGTTTTCTTGGAATGCAAGCGTAAGTGTGCAACCAAACACCCACCCACCCCCAGGCTGCAATATCATACTGCTAGCTGGCTTGCACTTGAAATGGGGCCTTTTTGTTTGGAGGAGGCCGAAGCTGGCCACTACCTCATGGCTGCTTCGGCAGCGAGGTATCCATACTCAGTTCCCAGCCGCCCGGCGGCCGGGTGTCCACGCTCGGTCCCCAGCCGCCAGGGGGCGGCCGGGTGTCCATAAACGGTCCCCAGCCGCCCCCATTTCTCCTTGGAAAATCCCCCCACACACTTTTCTTTGCCTGGCCTGCTTTAGGGCAGCATTGGACGAGCCCACCAGAGAACCAGACTCCTCCGGTGGGCCCTGGCTTCTCCATCAGGGGAGTTGAGAGTGCCAAGGTGAGGAGCATGATGATGATGATAGAAGTTAGCATCTGTTTTACCTTCTTGGAATGCAAGTGTAGCACCCCAGGGGTCTGGTTACCACAGTAATAGAAATATTATGTCTGAGAGCAAGTGGGAGGTTTCTGTGGTCAGGAGCCCTAAGCATGCAACACGGCCCACCCAGACATGGGAGGGGAGGAATCTACCCTTATAAACTGGGTCTGGGGCGGGATTAAGTTAGTCAGAGCCTGGAGTGAAGTTCCAGACACAGGGAGAGTTACAACAGGAGCTCTGTAGGAGCAGGAGCGAGTGCCAGAGGCTGGAAGCTAGGAAGCTCGCCTTGGCTGAAGACACTAAACCCAGACATGGAGTCCGAGGCTGTGGGGACATCCAGGTCCAGCAGCAGAATCCAACCGGCAGGGGATTCCATGTCCTCTGGCCTTAGAAGCCCGGAGGCACGGTCACAAGCAAGGGACCAGCACCGCCATCATGAAGCGGAGGCTAACGGAAGGCCCCAAGTCACCGGCCATACGGGTGAGCACCACACGGTATACTCAGGGACGTGGGCTACTTCTACCCACATAGAGCAAGGTAGCCAGGAAAGAGTGCAGATAGTCGGGGAGGCCTACAACTCCACCTGGCCAGGGGAGATCCTGCTTGCTCAAAGACTGACCAGGACCCTACTGCTAACCAGTACTCCCGGGAGGGTCTGCTTTATACCACCAGTAAAGACCCTGAACTGCACCACACGTCTCTGTGTTTCATCGCCGCACCAGCACCATTATTACCGGGACGCTCACACCATCACTCCCATCATCTCACATTTGCTGCCCTGAGGCAATACTTCTCCCGTGGGGAGTTATTCCATACTCGGCTGCGCAAATTACATCAGCCTCAGCGGTCTGCAGCGCAGCGGCGGTCCCCACTGACCGCAATCCACGGGTGGCGTAGTCGGACATTGTTATTACCTAAGACTGCCACTGGTTTGACCGCCCTGGGCACGGACCGGGTCACCGCCACGGAGAACTACAACCCCCAGCGATCCGGCTCCGGGTATCCCCCTGCACAGCACAGGCCCAGAGGGCGAGTCAACTTTGGCGTAGCTGGCAGGATTTCGTGCCCGCAACCACCGGGTCCTGAGTGCCTGAAAAAGACTTTTGAACTTACCTGTGGCGAAGTTTCCCGCCGTCCGGAGTCGTTTCCCGCCATCGGACGCCATCTTGGACCGTTTCCCGCCATCTTCCCGCCATCCGCAGCTGCTTCCCGCCTTCGGACGCCATCTTCGGGACACCGCTCGGGAAGAAGAGGGGCGTGGACGCCAAAAGCGCGCGAGATCCGAAGCTCCGCCCCACGCTCCGCCCCACTCTCCGACAATGCGTAAGGTCCTGGAAGGGAGGAAGAGCGACGCTGACGTCATCGGAGCGCGACGCCAGGTCCTCTACCCCGACGATTGACTGCGGAGCCGCGGCCTACGGAAGAAGAGCATCGCAAGGTAGGCCACGGTCCACTAGGGGGGAAGGAGGATGTCGGACACCGAGGGGAGCTCCACCGCCACACCGGCCGCCAGCGCAACCGCTGCAGCGGTCATGCCATTCACCATGCCCTATATCCCGAGGCAACCTGGCTACACCAGTACTCAGGGGAGTCACATACCCTGAGTGACTTTAGGGAAAGACTTGATAGCCTCTTCCAGGTATACCCCCTCACAGAAGAGCAAAAAGTGAGCATTTTGGTGGCCCAGTTAATCGGGGCAGCCCAAAGGGAGCTAAAGTCCTGGTCACCTGGGAAGAAGAGGACTGTCAGAGAGATACTAGCCCAGCTGAAAGACACATTTGACACCCGCACCTCAGCCGAAATAAAGCTCAGATTTTACGGGTGCAAACAACGGGCACATGACAATATAAGGGACTATGCTCTAAACCTACAAGAGGCCCTGAGAGCCATTAAGCAGGCAGACCCTGACAGCGTGGGAAATGAAGACAAGCTGTTGACCGAACAATTTATTGAGGGTCTACTGTGCAATGCCCACCGAACCCAGTTGCGGGCAATGGCCTTACATGACCTTGACCTGGACTTTGCACAGTTCAAGGACAGAGCCATCCGGGTTCTCCGAGAACCGGCACCAGGTGGCGCTGTGACCCACAGGCGCCCTGCTATCACTTATCCCCAGGACGCGGCGCCCTTGTCTGCAGGGCCTGTGGGAGCTGATGCGCAGGCTTTGAACAATGACCCGGCTACAGACCTGCACCATCAGGTCCAAGAGCTGACTAAGAGCGTTGCCACGCTAACCAGAACTGTGCAGTCTTTACAGGTCTCTTCTCCAGGAAAGATCCAGCTGGCATCCGGACCAGAGGACGTCCCGTGGCGCCGACTGAGGAGGACCCCACCGGCCAGAGGAAGACCCAGCGACAGATAAAACGAGGACAGACGACCCATCTGCCGCCGCTGCAATCAACCCGGACATATGGCAAGGTACTGTCATTCAAACGGGCACAACCTGGGGTCGAGGGCCAACCCCCAGGCATAAGATCATCAGGCCCATCAAACTGGCGTGACAAATACGTAGGGGGACGTCCAGTCTTGCCTGTGGTACTGGATGGCATTCCTATGAGTGCCCTACTAGACACCGGGTCACAGGTGACTACCATCCCATACGTGCTCTTCAAGCGGTACTGGAATGACTCGGACATAACCCGCTACCCAGATGACGACCTGAGCATTATCGCCAGCAACGGTCAGCCCGTGCCACAGATAGGATTTAAGGAAGTGACCATCAAGGTCGGTAAGGTTGAACTGCCGGCACAAGGACTGATCATTGTGGACATTGACCGTCGCGAGAGTCACCCAAAAATAACCCTAGGTACTAATGTAATCGAAAACTGTCTTGCAGAGGTGATTCTTATTTTGAAGCAGGTTGCCAAGGACGCCAGTTCCAGCCAGCAGCGTGTGCTCCAAAAAGAGATCCGGGCACTGATGAAGCGGCAACAGGTGGAACTATCTGGTGGTGAGATTGGTAGCGTGAGAATGTGTGACCCGTTCCCTATTGCCATGCCCCCAAAAAGTGAGATGATGATTTGGTGCCGGGCAGCTATTGGTCTAAGAGGTAGAGACTACCAAGCAATGGTAGAACCCGTCTACTCAGACAGTAGGCCCACCATTTTGACAGCGCGGGGGGTGGTCGATGTACGCCATGGGAGGGTGCCCGTCCGCATCATAAATATCGGGGAGAGAGAAGTATACCTGCCCCGGTATGCCATGCTAGCCAAATTGTTCACCATCAACCAGAACTCTGTACAGGCCGTGGAACCCTTGCCTCCATCTCAACCAGAGGAAGGTAACGGCTCTAAGAAACCAATGGAGGACTGGTGTCAGCAACTGCATTTGGGTACTGACTCCACTCCCCCACACCAAAAACAGGGAGTCTACCGGGTGGTTCAAGAGTACGAGAGAGTGTTTAGTAAACACCCGCTGGACTTCGGGCGAGTAAAGGGGGTAGAACATCACATCCCCACGGGAGACCATCCTCCCATAAAAGAGAGATACCGACCCGTACCTCCTGCACACTATCAACACGCCAAGGGGATGTTAAAAGACATGGAGAAGGCTGGGGTAATCAGGGACAGCTGTAGCCCCTGGGCAGCTCCACTAGTCTTAGTGAAAAAGAAAGACAACACCATGAGAATGTGTGTAGACAACAGGAAGGTCAACCGTATAACACACAAAGATGCGTTCCCGTTACCAAGGATAGAAGAGTCCTTAGCTGCATTAAAATCTGCTAACTTCTTCTCTACTTTGGATCTCACTAGCGGGTACTGGCAGGTTCCTGTAGCAGAGGCGGACCCGGGAGAAGACCGCATTCATCACCCCGATGGGACTCAGCAAATATAACTGTATGCCGTTCGGGCTCTGCAACGCACCAGGAACCTTCCAACGGTTGATGGAATGCTGTCTGGGATATCGGAACTTCGAGACGGTCCTATTATACCTGGACAATGTCATCGTCTATTCCAAGACCTATGAGGACCATCTGGAACACCTGGCAGAAGTGTTTGAAGCCCTGGCAAACTATGGCCTAAAGGTAAAACCCTCGAAGTGTCATCTACTGAAGCCAAAGGTACAGTACCTGGGACACGTGGTGAGTGCTGACGGAGTAGCCCCCGACCCCGACAAGATCACCGTGATTAAGGACTGGCCAAGACCATCCAGCATAAAGGAAGTGCGGCAGTTCCTCGGGTTGGTAGGCTACTACCGAAGATTCATTCCCGGTTTTACCAAGAAGGCAGCTCCTATGCAGGACCTCCTGATAGGCCAGTCCAGGAAGGCCAAAAACCAGAAGCCACCCTTCAAATGGGAAAAGCTGGAAGAGGAGTCCTTCCGCCAGCTGAAGATGGCCCTCACGGGGGATGAAATCCTGGTGTACCCTGATTACAGCCAGCCCTTTATCCTCCACACGGACGCAAGCAACATCGGGCTAGGAGCCGTACTGTCCCAGATCCAGCAGGGGAGAGAACGGGTAATTGCTTACGCCAGCCAAAAACTGCGACCCACAGAAAGAAACCCTGAGAATTACAGCTCGTTCAAGCTGGAGTTCCTGGCAGTGGTGTGGGCAGTAACCGAACGTTTCAAGCATTACCTTGCCTCTTCCAGGTTCACCGTGTACATGGACAGCAACCCGTTGACACACCTGGACACTGCAAGACTGGGTGCCCTGGAGCAGAGATGGATGGCCCGCCTGTCCAATTTTGAGTTCACAATCAAATACCGGGCAGGGCGCTCCAATACCAACGCAGACGCCCTGTCCAGGATGCCAAACCTACCGGACGAAGGGGAGGATCCAGAAGAATTGGAAGAGATCGAACTCCCTGCGTTTCACCATCATGGGATTGCCCAGTATTCCCACCGTGTGAGGGGCCAGCGATCCGCTACGTTCAACCCCTTACCCCACTACAACTGGGCGGAGACGCAAGACAGTGACCCCGCAGTCCGTCTGGTGAAGGAGATGCTGACCCAGGCTGACGCCCGCCTGGACCCAGACGCTCCGGAAGAGACCAAGCAACTGTAGACGGAGAAGAGCAGACTGTTTCTCTACCAGGAGAAGTTGTGCCGCAGAATGGTCAATTCCCGGACACATGAACTGATCTGGCAGGTGGTAGTACCGAGACGGGACGCAGCTATGGTGCTGGAGGCCTACCACAATGGGGCACGGCACTTCGGATGGAAGAAGCTGGAGTTCCTGCTGCGTGAACGGTTCTACTGGATAGGCATGAGAGGAGCCATTGAGAGGTGGTGTAGAGACTGTGGCCCGTGCAATCTAAGAAGAAGGGACCGTGCCAGCCAGAGGACTCCCCTGCAGCCCATCATCACCAGGGAGCCGCTGGAGCTGGTCGCCCTGGACCATGTTAAACTGGCTCCAAGCAGAAGTGGGTATGTCTACGCCCTAACCATCGTGGATTACTACTCCCGGTTCCTGGTGGTGGTCTCTGTCAAGGACTTAACGGCTCAGACAGCAGGCAGAGCCTTCCAACAGCACTTCTGCCGCCCACACGGGTACCTGGACCAAGTGCTGACAGACCAAGGACCAGCCTTCGAAGCGGAGGTCTTCCAGGAGTTCTACAACCTGTATGGCTTGCAAGAAGATAAGAACAACGCCCTATCACCCACAAACCAATGGACTCTGCGAGAAGATGAACCAGGTGGTGATAGATCTGCTAAAAACATTGACCCTGGAAGAACTCAGTCTGTGGCCTGAGAAACTGCCCGATCTGGTGGACCTGTATAACCACATCCCGGTAGGTTCCACCAACTGTACCCCGGCTTACCTAATGCGAGCAAGACCTGGTAAGCTGCCTGTTGACCTGGATATGGGAGTCCTGACACCTGAGGACACCTCTCCAGAGGCAGACTGGGATACAGAACGGCAGCAGCAGTACCGGAAAGTACAGGAGAGCGTCGAACTAAGTCTCTGTCAATCAAGAGAAAGGCAGGAGAGGACATATAACCAACATGCTCCCGCTGTTCCCCTGGTACCTGGAGAGCAGGTCTTGAAAAGAAAAAGGCGGCTCCATAAGTTGGACGACCAGTGGGAAAAGGACCCGTACACCGTACTGCCCTCAAGCCACAATAATCCAAAGGTGTACGTCATCAGCAAGGATGGAGGAGAGACCACAGCCACTGTCTCCAGAGACCACCTGAAAAAGTGCCCCGAGAAGTTGAAAAGCACGGATGAAGATCAGGAAGGCCCTCAACCCATAGAGGAAAAGGAGGAAATGATCACCACCGTACTCGGAGACTTTCCCCGGTCCTGGACACAAGTAAACAACGCTATCGTGGTGCCCATCCTCACCTTTCTCCAGCCCCTCAAGTGCCTACAGAAGACCAGGTAGAGCTGGAAGAGCAGCCGGCCCAGGAGGCAGAAGAGTCCACACTAGCAGACCAGGAGAATCAACCCTCTGCTAGTAGTGAGCCTGCCGTGCCCCTAGTGAGCCAAAGAGTGCGCAGACAGCTGCCCAGCTTACCCATAACACCTCCTACACCCTGTAGTGCAGGACCAGTTAGTGAGCTCCGAAGGTCTACTAGAGTCACTAGAGGTCAGATGCCCGCTCGCTGGAAAATCTAAACTAATGCACTGTGAATTTATCTGTTTAAATGTTTATGGTTTATGTTTGTTGCCTGTTATTAATTATGTTTCTCACTTACCCTGCAGATTTCTTTGGACTAACTGGTTATGGACACTGGATAACCGGAACAATCTTGTAGATAGTTGCACATTGTGCCTCTTGCGAAGACGGCCGCGGAAGAGAAAACCGGTCTGGCATGGCCTCCTTGCGGCCCAAAGTAGCTAGCTCCAGCCTTGCAGCCACGCCCAAGGCCAACGCAAGGGGTTTGCTTTGGACAGGTCCCCTACTTCGCTTAAAGCTTCACCTTGGGTGATATGGACACCCGGTTGCGGACACGCCGTGACCTTTAAAGAACTAAAGCTTCTTGTAAATATGTTATTGTGTTATTGTTATACCCTGCATTTATGTTTCTTTAAAAAATGTGTTTAGTCCGGGAGTACTAAAATTTACTAGGGGGGAATGTGGCACCCCAGGGGTCTGGTTACCACAGTAATAGAAATATTATGTCTGAGAGCAAGTGGGAGGTTTCTCTGGTCAGGAGCCCTAAGCATGCAACACGGCCCACCCAGACCTGGGAAGGGAGGAATCTGCCCTTATAAACTGGGTCTGGGGTGGGATTAAGTTAGTCAGAGCCTGGAGTGAAGTTTCAGACACAGGGAGAGTTACAACAGGAGCTCTGTAGGAGCAGGAGCGAGTGCCAGAGGCTGGAAGCTAGGAAGCTCGCCTTGGCTGAAGACACTAAACCCGGACACGGAGTCCGCGGCTGTGGGGACATCCAGGTCCAGCAGCAGAATCCAACCGGCAGGGGATTCCATGTCCTCTGGCCTTAGAAGCCCGGAGGCACGGTCACAAGCAAGGGACCAGCACCGCCATCGTGAAGCGGAGGCTAACGGAAGGCCCCAAGTCACCGGCCATACGGGTGAGCACCACACGGTATACTCAGGGACGTGGGCTACTTCTACCCGCATAGAGCAAGGTAGCCAGTAAAGAGTGCAGATAGTCGGGGAGGCCTACAACTCCACCTGGCCAGGGAAGATCCTGCTTGCTCACAGACTGACCAGGCCCCTACTGTTAACCAGTACTCCCGGGAGGGTCTGCTTTATACCACCAGTAAAGACCCTGAACTGCACCACACGTTTCTGTGTTTCAAAAGCACCATTACTACCGGGACGCTCACACCATCACTCCCATCATCTCACATTAGCTGCCTTGAGGCAATACTTCTCCCGTGGGGAGTTATTCCATACTCGGCTGCGCAAATTACATCAGCCTCAGCGGTCTGCAGCGCAGCGGCGGTCCCCACTGACCGCAATCCACGGGTGGCGTAGTCGGACATTGTTATTACCTAAGACTGCCACTGGTTTGACCGCCCTGGGCACGGACCGGGTCACCGCCACGGAGAACTACAACCCCCAGCGATCCGGCTCCGGGTATCCCCCTGCACAGCACAGGCCCAGGGGGCGCGTCACAAGCGTAAGTGTGCAACCAAACACCCACCCACACCCAGGCTGCAATACCATACTGCTAGCTTGCACTTAAAATGGGGCCTTTTAGTTTGGAGGAGGTCGAAGCTGGCCACTACCTCATGGCTGCTTCGGCAGCGAGGTATCCATTCTCAGTCCCCCAGCCGCCCGATGGCTGAGTGTCCATACTCGATCCCCAGCCGCCTGGGGGCAGCCGGGTGTCCATAAACGGTCCCCAGCTGCCCTCATTTCTCCTTGGAACATCCCCCCACCAAACTTTTCTTAACCAGGCCGGCTTTAGGGCAGCATTGGATGAGCCCACCAGAGAACCAGACTCCTCCGGTGGGCCCTGGCTTCTCCATCAGGGGAGTTGAGAGTGGCAAGATGAGGAGCATGATGATGATGATAGAAGTTAGCGTCTGCTTTGGTTTCTTGGAATGCAAGCGCACGTATGTATTAGCGGCTAGGCCTGAGGTGGTCAGCGTTTTGACGCATATCCTACCTCCTCCGAGGATTGCTGGATGTTTTCCTGCTACTATCCTATGACTCCCGTTAAAACAAACCTTCAGGTGATGAATGATGGATGAGGTGGTGGCAAAGGAGAAAGAGCAGGAGGAACAGGGACTAGTGTTGAGCCACCCCCGTAGTGTTCGAGTTCGGTTCGGTTCGTCGAACACCCGTGTGTTCACCGAACTGTTCGTCGAACTGTTCGTCGAACACCTTCGAACACCGTTAAAACCAATGGCAGGCAAACAAAAACACATAGAAACACATAAGCTTTTTAATTTAAATTGTCTCTCTAATTTGAATGAATACACTTTAAATCCATTTACAAGGATCTATTGGAGGGCAAGTCTCATGCCAGCAGCCGCGTAATTCCAGCTCCAGTAGCGTCCACTAAAGCTGCTGCAGTTAAAAAGCTTTTATAAGGATCGAGCTCGGCTGTCCACCGCAAGGCATCCTACTGCCAGTCCCAGCCCCTATGCCTTGGGGTGCCTCCTGATGCTCTTCACTGAGTATCCCATGGTCCCGAAGCATTTCCTTTGAAAAAATTAAGTGTCTAAACTACAGGTGGTGTAGCTTGCTTAACAGCCGGGATAATCCGCTGACTAGCAGACACTGCTACTAGGCACAAAGTATTTCCTGGGCTAGATGCAGTTAAAAATTTGTAATTAGATACTCTCGTTGGATGCTGAGAAAGCATTCCATAGAGTCTCCTGGCACGCCATGTATGATTCTCTTAAAAAGCTTGGGGTAGGGGTCTAGGGGACCCTTTTATAGCCAAAATCACGGCCCTGTATCACAATACGTCACCTAGGCTGAAGATAAATGGAACTGTAGCACCCTGAGGGCTCGGTTGCTACAGAGGTATTGCACCTCACCCAGAGGTGTGATATCACACTCTCAGGTAAGGATGGACTGTGGATCAGGACCCGACACCTGCATGCATTACACCACATTGCCGTGGGGCAGGGCGACCAATATGCCCCTGAGATGGGCACGACAGTCCCTGTCCCTGGCTGGAGTGGGGGTAGGGAACACTGAGGAAGGGGAACCCTGTAGTGCAGGAGCAGGGAGGAAGCAGTTCCTGGGTGCATTGAGAAGGGAGTATAAAAGGTGGGCACCATCTTAGTTCAGTGCAGAGAAGTCTGAGCAGAAGTGACAGGGAGCAGGGGCTCTGCATGAGCTCTGTTCCGGAGGTGGGCCTAGTAACAGAGGCCCAGGCCTGGAAGAGGGAGAAGGAAGGAAGAGGAGCGGAGAAGGCTCCAGGAACGAGGAACGAAGGGATCCCAGGGGTGCGGACGGGCGAGTCGCCACCGCACGCCCGAATCCACCTGCGTGGAGGGGTCAGGCCAAAGGGGGAGACCGGTCCCCGAAACTAGTGGAGGCAGGAAACGACCCTCAGCTAGAAACCGGAGGCTGTGACATTTTATGTGGCGCAGCCCCTCGCTACACCCGGTAGGAAGGCACCACATAGGGTCAGGGAAACTGGCGCCAAGTTTACCAAGAGGAGGCCCGAGGCAGCCGGACAGAAGGGTTGGTAAGAAAGGCCAGACAAAGGACACACAAAGGGGGTCCTGCGAAGCGCTCCAAAGTTATCTGGGAGTTGTCTGAGCCCCTCACCTGGTGAGTAGTGTTGAGCCACCCCCGTAGTGTTCGAGTTCGGTTCGGTTCGTCGAACACCCGTGTGTTCACCGAACTGTTCGTCGAACTGTTCATCGAACACCTTCGAGCACCGTTAAAACCAATGGCAGGCAAACAAAAACACATAGAAACACATAGAAAACACCTTCAAAGGTATCCAAAAGCTGACAAACTGCTCAGAAGACACAACTAACACATGGAAAAGTGACAAGTACATATAGTCATGCGAAAAGAATAGAGGTGGAGGAGTAAAAGGAGGGGGAGACACAGATATAGGCATGTCATGCCCTTCTAAAATCCAAAAAGTGAGAAGCCGACAAGTTCAGTCCGCTCCTGCCCATGCCACCTCCGTGTCGCCGGGTTTGTGCCAGAGCCGCGATGAACCCTGACGGCCAGCCCCCCTCTCCCAATACTGGTGCCTGTCCGCTGGTGGGTCGAGCGAGCCCCCCTGTGGTGGAGGCAGCTCTAAGCTTTTTAATTTAAATTGTCTCTCTAATTTGAATAAATACACTTTAAATCCATTTACAAGGATCTATTGGAGGGCAAGTCTCATGCCAGCAGCCGCGTAATTCCAGCTCCAGTAGCGTCCACTAAAGCTGCTGCAGTTAAAAAGCTTTTATAAGGATCGAGCTCGGCTGTCCACCGCAAGGCATCCTACTGCCAGTCCGAGCCCCTATGCCTTGGGGTGCCTCCTGATGCTCTTCACTGAGTATCCTGTGGTCCCGAAGCATTTCCTTTGAAAAAATTAAGTGTCCAAACTACAGGTGGTGTAGCTTGCTTAACAGCCGGGATAATCCGCTGACTAGGAGACCCTGCTTCTAGGCACAAAGTATTTCCTGGGCTAGATGCAGTTAAAAATTTGTAATTAGATACTCTCGTTGGATGCTGAGAAAGCATTCCATAGAGTCTCCTGGCACGCCATATATGATTCTCTTAAAAAGCTTGGGGTAGGGGTCTAGGGGACCCTTTTATAGCCAAAATCACGGCCCTGTATCGCAATACGTCACCTAGGCTGAAGATAAATGGAACTGTAGCACCCTGAGGGCTCGGTTGCTACAGAGGTATTGCACCTCACCCAGAGGTGTGATATCTCACTCTCAGGTAGGGATGTAGTGTGGATCAGGACCCGACACCTGCATGCATTACACCACATTGCCGTGGGGCAGGGCGACCAATATGCCCCTGAGATGGGCACGACAGTCCCTGTCCCTGGCTGGAGTGGGGGGAGAGAACACTGAGGAAGGGGAACCCTGTAGTGCAGGAGCAGGGAGGAAGCAGTTCCTGGGTGCATTGAGAAGGGAGTATAAAAGGTGGGCACCATCTTAGTTCAGTTCAGAGAAGTCTGAGCAGAAGTGGCAGGGAGCAGGGGCTCTGCATGAGCTCTGCTCCGGAGGCGGGCCTAGTAACAGAGGCCCAGGCCTGGAAGAGGGAGAAGGAAGGAAGAGGAGCGGAGAAGGCTCCAGGAACGAGGAACGAAGGGATCCCAGGGGTGCGGACGGGCGAGTCGCCACCGCACGCCCGAATCCACCTGCGTTGAGGGGTCAGGCCAAAGGGGGAGACCGGTCCCCGAAACTAGTGGAGGCAGGAAACGACCCTCAGCTAGAAACCGGAGGCTGTGACATTTTATGTGGCGCAGCCCCTCGCTACACCCGCTAGGAAGGCACCACATAGGGTCAGGGAAACTGGCGCCAAGTTTACCAAGAGGAGGCCCGAGGCAGCCGGACAGAAGGGTTGGTAAGAAAGGCCAGACAAAGGACACACAAATGGGGTCCTGTGAAGCACTCCAAAGTTATCTGGGAGTTGTCTGAGCCCCTCACCTGGTGAGCACAGTACGACGTGGGCAGCCGTTACCTGCAGACGTGGTCTGGATAATAAGAACTGTGAGTAAAGGCCCTGGACTGCATCACTGACTCCGTGTCATTACTGCTGCTGCCCTGCACCATCACCCCCATCCTCCGCATACACTGCCCTGAGGCTATACTCCTCCCGTGGGGAGTTATGCTACACTCTGCTGCACTCACAACACCAGCCTCAGCGGTCTGCCCTGGAGCGGCGGTTCACTCTGACCGCAATCCACGGGTGGCGTAGTCGGACATTTAAACATCAAAACCACATAAATAGTTCCGCCACTGGTTTGACCGCCCTGAGCCACGGAACCGGGTTGCCGCCACGGAGACTACAACCACCAGCATCCACCAAAAAGGGTCCGGCTCCGGGTGTCCCAAGGCCCAGGGGGCGCGTCAGAACATTTTCATCACCTTTCACAATCACCAATGGGACAAGGCAGGGATGTTCTCTGTCCCCTCTCTTATACATCCTAGTGACGGAGCACCTGCTCTCATCAATTCGCCATAACCCCAATATTAGGTGGATTGAGGTGGGAGGCACCGAGTACAAGTGCTCTCTATTTGCTGATGATGTCCTAGTATATATCACTCAATCACATATATCCATCCATGCTGTTATGGCTGAAATAGATCACTTTGTTACATGGTCAAATTTTAAAATCAATGCAGCGAAGTCTGAGGCCCTCGATGTCTCCCTCCCCAAATCCATATAGGATTCCATCCAGTCCAACTTTCCCTTTGCCTGGCCCTCACAGGGTATCAAATACTTAGGAATTCCTATTCATAGAGACCTCTCCCATCTATGTTATCTTAATTTTGGGCCCTTTATTGAACAACTCCATACAGACCACGGTTGGCAAGTTAGAACTGTAAGATTCACTACGTGAACCACTGGTGTTTTGTGGAAAATCACATGTATACTGTGTTCCAAATTATTATGCAAAAAGTGTTTAGGAGTGATAAGGGAAGAATTTGTTTGTTTGTCAGCTAAACTCATTGATGGTGATGTGTGTCAGGGCTCTTTATGTCACTGTAAGAAATTGCAGACACCTGTGCTAATTAGTTTGGCAGGTGTGTCCAATGAAAGGCAAGACTACTTAAGAAGGCTGTCTCACATTATTAAGCAGCCTATATTTTCTGCCAAAATGGGAAAGAAAAAGGATGTGTCGGCTGCTGAGAAGCAACAAATTGTGGAGTGTTTAGGTCAAGGCATGACTACAATCAACATTGTGCGATGATCAGGATGAAGTGTTTTGGCAATCAAGAAGTATGTAGCTGATTCACAGTACACACGTGTGCGTGCTGATAAGGGCAAATTGAGGACTCTTTCCTACAGGCAATTACGTCAGGTTGAAAGAGCAGCGGCAAAAAAGCCTTGTCATAGCAGCAGACAAGTTTTTGAAGCTGCTTGTGCCTCCAACGTCCCCCGAACAACAAGATGCAGGGTCCTTCAGAGGTTTGCAGCTGTGCATACACCATCCTGTCGACCTCCTCTATCCACTTCACACAAGCAGAAACGGCTCCAGTGGGCCAAACATTACATGAAGACTGATTTCAAAACTGTTTTGTTCATGGATGAGTGCCGTGCAGCGCTCGATGGTCCAGATGGATGGAGTGGAAGATGGCTGGTTGATGGACACCCCACGCAAACACGGCTACAGCGCCAACAAGGAGGAGGTGGAGTAATGTTTTGGGCTGGAATCATGGGGAGAGAGATTGTCGGCCCCTTTAGGATCCCTGAAGGCGCTAAAGATGAACTCCATAATGTATGTGGATTTTCTCAAACAGCACTTCCTGCCATGGTTCAAGAAGAAGAACCGTGTATTTCACAGCAAGATCATTTTTCTGCATGATAATGCACCATCTCATGCTGCACATAAAACATCTGCATCTCTGGCTGATATGGGCATAAAAGGGGACAAACTTATGGTGTGACCCCCATGCTCCCCTGACCTCTACCCCATTCAGAACCTTTGGAGCATCATTAAAAGGAGTGTCTATGATGGCGGGAGGCAGTTCACATCTAAGCAACAGCTCTGGGAGGGTATTCTGTCCTCATGCAAAACAATTGAAGCAGAAACCATCCAAACCTGACAAATTCAATGGACGAGAGAGTTCAGAAGCTCCTTTCGAACAAGGGGTCCTATGTGAAAATGTAACATCACCTAGAATAAAGTTTTGAGTTGAAAACTGTTTGATTTCAGTTTCTAATAACCTGCTAATGCTTATAATTTCAAAAATGACCATTTTTTTAGTCTTTATTAAAATGAAAAGGTTGATCGAAAAGTTTGGGGGATCTAAGAGTGTGGCAACCCAGTAGTCATGATTACTTCGAATTCTGACAATATGAGGGTCATGCTGCAGGTAGTGCAGCAAGAAGGCACTTATGTGTCTTGCGCATCTCGGAGCCCCAAAATTATTTTCCGGGCTAGATGCAGCTAAAAATTATTATTAATTTTAAATCTGGTGAAGCTTTAGTATAGATGGCCTAATAGGATCAGTGCTGCACACTGCTACAAAGCCCAAATTATTTTCCAGTCAAGATACAGATAAACATGATTAGTAATTTGAAAGCTTAAAACGGTTGGTAGGGTGATTTTAACCAATCATCAAGCTTTTACTCTCCCCAGGATGACACAGGGGTAGCAAAGTCGTTTCGGATCCATGATTTGTTCATCTTTATGAACTTGAGTCTGTCTACATTATCAGTGGAGAGCCGCGTGCGCTTATCTGTCAGCACACCACCAGCAGCGCTGAACACATGTTCAGACAGAACGCTGGCTGCGGGGCATGACAAGATCTCCAAGGTGTAAGTGCCTAGCTCCGGCCATTTATCCAGATTGGAAGCCCAAAAAGAGCAAGGGTCCAGTGACACAGTCGTGGCTTCAATGTTTACTTGGAGATACTCCTGTACCATCGTCTCTAGGCGTTGACTATGTGTCAGACTTCTTGTCTCCTGTGGCCTTGCAAAGGATGGGCTAAAAAAGTGGTGAAATGATTCCGCAAAATTGATGTTACCAGCAGATACTGTGGTTCTGTTACGGTTTGAGTGCTGAACACTTGACGGTCCCACGGTTGGCAAGTTGGAACTGTGAGATTCACTACGTGCACCACTGGTATTTTGTGGAAAAGCACATGTAAGATTCTGCAACAGTCTCTGCTGATTCTCCTGCATGAGTGCATCCCTTTCTATGGCAGGAATAATTTCTGCAAATTTACTTTTGTACCGGGGATCCAACAGTGTGGCAACCCAGTAGTCAGGATTATTTCTAATTCTCACAATTCGAGGGTCATGTTGCAGGTAGTGCAGCAAGAAGGCACTCATGTGTGTTGCGCATCCAGGAGCACCAAGTCCCTGTTGTGTTGGTGGCGAGATAACAATCATGCTTCCTTCCTCTGTCCTCTCCCCCCAACCTCGCATAACAGAAATGTGATCAAGGTCTCCCTCATCTGATGAGTCTTCCATCAGTTCGTCCTCCACTTCTTCCTGGGCTCCTGCACCTTCCTCACTAGTTTGGCTGCTACCATGCGCCCTGGTAAAACCATCTCCCCCACCCTCACATGCCTGCCGCCTTGGTGCTGCCGACCGTCTGGACCTTGCAGATGTTAGCCCTTCCGCATACAACTCCTCCTCCTCTACTTCCTCCACCTCCTCTTGTGCCACCACCTGACTCCGAATTCTGTTTAACATGTGCTCCAGCATGTAAATCACCGGAATAGTCATGCTGATAATGGCATCGTCAGCACTAAACATCTTCGTCGCCATTTCAAAACTGTGCAGAAGGGTGCATAGGTCCCTGATCTGAGACCACTCCTCCAGCGTGATTTGCCCCACCTCTGGATCTCATTGGCCCAGGCTATACGTCAGAACGTATTGCACCAGGGCTTGTCGGTGCTGCCACAGTCGCTGCAACATGTGCAGAGTTGAATTCCACCAGGTAGGCACATCGCATTTTAGCCGGTGAAGTGGCAGGCCCAACGACTTCTGTAGAGATGTAAGTCGCTGAGCTGCGGGATGCGAACGGCGAAAGTGAGCACACAGCGACCGTGCCCTCTGCAGAAGGCCATCTAGTCTGGGATAGTGGGCTAAAAATTGCTGGACAACCAGGTTCAACACGTGAGCCATACAAGGCACGTGTGTGACATTGCCCCGGCGAAGGGCCGCACCCAGGTTTGCAGCATTGTCGCACACGGCCTTCCCTGCTTTCAGGTCCAGTGGAGACAACCATTCATGAAATTGGTTCTCCAGAGCTGACCACAACTCCTCAGCTGTGTGACTCATATTTCCCAGACATTTCAATGTAAAAACCGCCTGATGACGTTGAGCGCTACTGCCAGCATAGTAAGGAGGTGTGCAGGATCCCTTCTGCGCAGTTATAAAGCTTGTGGCATGACCAGACAGGCTTTGGGTGCAGGTGGAAGACCGAGAGGAGGTTGAGGAGGCAGAAGCAGTGGAGGAACTTTGACATAAAGAGGATTGACGCACAACTCGTGGGGACGGCAAGACTTGGACAGCAGCCCCTTGTCCTGCTGTCACCATAGTTACCCAGTGCCCAGTCAGCGACATGTAACGCCCCTGTCCATGCCTACTCGTCCAAGTGTCTGTGGTGAAATGCACCCTGTCACACACAGAGTTTCTCAAAGAAGCGGTGATGTTGTGTGCGACATGCTGGTGGAGCGCAGGCACACCTTTCTTTGAGAAGTAGTGCCGACTGGGCATCTGGTACTGGGGCACTGCGACGGACATAAGGTCTCGAAAATCCTCTGTGTCCACCAGGCGGAAAGGCAGCATTTCTGTAGCCAAGAACTTGCAGATGGTGAAATTCAACCTCTTAGCTTTCTCATGGCTAGGAGGAAATGGTCTTTTACTTGTCCACATCTGAGGGACCGAGGGCTGGCTATTGTGCTTAGACGGGGTTGATAAGGGTGTCCCCGGCAAACTGCCGGTCTGTGAGGAAGATGCAGGCGGACATGTTAGGTTGCCTTGATCCAAAGGTGGTGCTATCGATGTCGGACAGCGCTCAACACCAGCTGGTGTTACCACCTCCAAAGAAAATGATGACCTGCCAATCACGCTGGCTGTTGCGGGTAAAGAGGTGGCAGGTCTGCGCCCCAAAACAGGTGTGACTGCTGTCCCCCCAGTCACAGAGGATGAAGAGGCCGCGGATGCACAAGATATGGCAGACGGTGGTTGGCCCGGCCGGCTAGGCCGCATTGTAGCACACTGAGCTTCCCACTGCAACTTATGCTTCATGTGCATGTGCCGGTTCATGCATGAAGTACTCAAACTATGTATTTTTTGGCCTCTACTTAGCTTTTGCTGACAAATGTTACAGATAACACGAGTTGGGTCATCTTTATCGATCTGAAAAAATGCCCAGGTTATGCAAGGCTTAGCACCCATGCGACCTGAAGAGCCACCACGACTTGTGGTGAGAGGCAGAGTTGTGTTTGAGGATGCAGTTGTTGACGTGCTTCCAGTACTACGTCTCTGTCCAGGAAGGCGCAACCTGACCTCGTCGTCACTAGCATCTTCCTCCACCTCCTCTGCTGACCTCATCTCTTGGCTGACTGTGGGTTGACAGTAAGTGGGATCTCCAACCTCATCATCATCACCCTGTGCGTTATCACACCCGTCGTCCTCAGAGCCAACCTGTTCCTGCCCTGACAAAAAACTAAAGTTGTCGCTCCAATCAGGTATTTGAGTCTTATCATCATCTTCCTCATTGTCTCCACCAACAGGAGTTACAGTTTGGGAATGAGGGTCTACATTATGTTCAGAACCTTCTGCGTCTGGTCCTGGATCCGACTCATAAAGATTCTGGGCATCAGTGCAGATCATTTCCTCGTCTGGATTCACAGAAGCGCTGGAGTCGACCTCTGATTCCCAGGCTATAGTATGAGTAAACAGCTCTGCAGACTCAACCATCTGTTCTACCTCATACTCAGACGGGCAGCTGGAGATTTGGGAGCTGTGAGGAAGCAAGTGCGATTGGGGTGACACCTTTGAGGACTGGAGTATTTGTGATGTTGAAGTTGATGTGGAGGAGAGCCCACTTAAAGGAGCACTTGATATCCATTGAAGCACCTGCTGTTTTTGTGCCTCATCTGGAATTTGTAGCGATTGGCGTGGCCGTAAGAAAGGGATCTTATCACATTGTCCGCTAAAAGAAGTAGACATTTTAGTTTGGCTGGAAGATGGTCTTTCTTCTGCAGATGTTACTGTTGCTTTAACACCTACCCCACAGACACAACCTTTTTTCCCCTTCCCAACACGCCTATTCCCCTTTCCACCAGCAGCAGGCCTTTTTCCACTCATTTTGGTGGTTAACTAATTAACAACTCTGGAGTTGTTTGCACAAAAAAACAATGGATGGGAACCGAGCAGAGCTGAGTGGCCAAACTGTGGTATTAGGCCAAAACTATTGGCTGGGTTAGATGCAGAAAAAAATGATATTCAATTTGCAACCTGATGGAGGTCAGTATAGATGGACTAATAGAGAAAGTCCCACACACTGCTTGAAGGCCAAATATTTTTTCAGAGCTAGATGCAGAAAAAAATTATTTTTAATTTGCAACCTGATGGAGGTCAGTATAGATGGACTAATAGAGAAAGTCCCACACACTGCTAGAAGGCCAAATATTTTTTCAGAGGTAGATGCAGAAAAAAATATATTCAGTTTGCAACCTGATGGAGGTCTGTATAGATGAATTAATAGAACAAGTCCCACACACAGCTAGAAGCCCAATATTTTTTCAGAGGTAGATGCAGAAAAAAATATATTCAGTTTGCAACCTGATGGAGTTCAGTATAGATGGACTAATACAACAAGCCCCACACACAGCTAGAAGCCCAATATTTTTTCAGAGGTAGATGCAGAAAAAAATATGTTCAGTTTGCAACCTGATGGAGGTCTGTATAGATGGATTAATAGAACTAGTCCCACACACAGCTAGAAGCCCAATATTTTTTCAGAGGTAGATGCAGAAAAAAATATATTCAGTTTGCAACCTGATGGAGGTCAGTATAGATGGACTAATACAACAAGTCCCACACACAGCTAGAAGCCCAATATTTTTTCAGAGCTAGATGCAGATAAAAATTATTTTTAATTTGCAACCTGATGGAGGTCAGTAGAGATGAGCGTTGTTCGACTCGAACTGTTCGCCAATCTCAAATTCGAGCTGTTTTGGGCGGTGTTCGAGCCGTTCGGCGAACACGAACGATTTGAGAAAAATTCGGCTGTTCGAGGTTATGTTCGATAACTGTTCGTGCACCAAAATCATAACTGGATTTTTTCTCCATAATGTTGAAAATTAATGTTAATACGCAGTTTGAGTGTACAGCGGGGTGGGGGGAGGGGCAGGGGATGGATCTCTGCAGGAATAATGAAGATCTCCATTTTTTTTTCTCTTTCCCGCATTTACAGTGGGGAGGTGCAATCTGTCAGCCTATCAGCAGCGCACACACGGAGCGAAGTGCTTTTTTTCGCACAAGCAAGGGCATGTGTCATTGGCAGTGTATGTCACATGTGCTTGCCCTATAAGACCAAGCCATTTTCCCCGTCGCCACCATTTTCTCACTGCTGCAGCTGCGTGTTAGACGGCACCGCTGTTGCTGTGTGCGCTATACCTTGTTAATTACAAGCCAATTTTCGCACAAATCTACAGATAGCTTGGGAGTAGGGAATAGTTGTGATTGCAGTCCTTTTAAGGACTAGGTTACAGCATTTCCTACGACTTTTATCAGGCAGGTCTGTGCTCTTAAATAGATAGATTGTGGTAGTAAAGACTAATTGTAATTGCAGTTCTTTTCAGGACTAGGTTACATCAGTTCCTATCAGTTTTTGCCAGGCAGGTCTGTGCCAGTGCTGTGCAAGTTTTTTTCACAGCATTTGGCTGAATCTAGCAAAGCTAATCCTTTCTGGCCTATTGCAGAGTGTGTTAGTCAGTGGAGTAGCCTATCTGTGTTGCAAGATATACCACCTGTGTATAGAATACCAATTTTTTTACTGCACCTAGTGAAGTAAAATCTTTTGGGCATAGCATCATTCTATTAGTCCATCTATGCTGACCTCCATCAGGTTGCAAACTGAATATAATTTTTTTCTGCATCTAGGTCTGAAAAAATATTTGGCCTTCTAGCAGTGTGTGTGACTTGTTCTATTAGTCCATCTATACTGACCTCCATCACGCTGCAAATTCAAAATAATTTTTTGTCTGCATCTAGCTCTGAAAAAATATTTTGCCTTCTAGCAGTGTGTGGGACTTTCTCTATTAGTCCATCTATACTGACCTCCATCAGGTTGCAAATTAAAAATAATTTTTATCTGCATCTACCTCTGAAAAAATATTTGGGCTTTTAGCTGTGTGTGGGACTTGTTCTATTAGTCCATCTATACTGACCTCCATCAGGTTGCAAACTGAATATAATTTTTTTCTGCTTCTAGCTCTGAAAAAATATTTGGCCTTCTAGCAGTGTGTGGGACTTTCTCTATTAGTCCATCTATACTGACCTCCATCAGGTTGCAAATTAAAAATAATTTTTATCTGCATCTACCTCTGAAAAAATATTTGGGCTTTTAGCTGTGTGTCGGACTTGTTCTATTAGTCAATCTATACTGACCTCCATCAGGTTGCAAACTGAATATAATTTTTTTCTGCTTCTAGCTCTGAAAAAATATTTGGCCTTCTAGCAGTGTGTGGGACTTTCTCTATTAGTCCATCTATACTGACCTCCATCAGGTTGCAAATTCAATATAATTTTTTGTCTGCATCTAGCTCTGAAAAAATATTTGGCCTTCTAGCAGTGTGTGGGACTTTCTCTATTAGTTCATCTATACTGACCTCCATCAGGTTGCAAACTGAATATATTTTTTTTCTGCATCTACCTCTGAAAAAATATTGGGCTTCTAGCTGTGTGTGGGACTTGTTCTATTAGTCCATCTATACTGACCTCCATCAGGTTGCAAACTGAATATAATTTTTTTCTGCATCTAGCTCTGAAAAAATATTTGGCCTTCTAGCAGTGTGTGGGACTTTCTCTATTAGTCCATCTATACTGACCTCCATCAGGTTGCAAATTAAAAATAATTTATATCTGCATCTAGCTCTGAAAAAATATTGGCCTTCTAGCAGTGTGTCGGACTTTCTCTATTAGTCCATCTATACTGACCTCCATCAGTTTGCAAATTAAAAATAATTTTTTGTCTGCATCTAGCTCTGAAAAAATATTTGGCCTTCTAGCAGTGTGTGGGACTTTCTCTATTAGTCCATCTATACTGACCTCCATCAGGTTGCAAACTGAATATATTTTTTTTCTGCATCTACCTCTGAAAAAATATTGGGCTTCTAGCTGTGTGTGGGACTTGTTCTATTAGTCCATCTATACTGACCTCCATCAGGTTGCAAACTGAATATAATTTTTTTCTGCATCTACCTTTGAAAAAATATTTGGGCTTCTAGCTGTGTGTGGGACTTTTCTATTAGTCCATCTATACTGACCTCCATCAGGTTGCAAACTGAATATAATTTTTTTCTGCATCTAGCTCTGAAAAAATATTTGGCCTTCTAGTCGTGTGTGGGACTTTCTCTATTAATCCATCTATACTGACCTCCATCAGGTTGCAAATGAAAAATAATTTTTATCTGCATCTAGCTCTGAAAAAATATTTGGCCTTCTAGCAGTGTGTGGGACTTTCTCTATTAGTCCATCTATACTGACCTCCATCAGGTTGCAAATTCAATATAATTTTTTGTCTGCATCTAGCTCTGAAAAAATATTTGGCCTTCTAGCAGTGTGTGGGACTTTCTCTATTAGTCCATCTATACTGACCTCCATCAGGTTGCAAACTGATTATATTTTTTTTCTGCATCTACCTCTGAAAAAATATTGGGCTTCTAGCTGTGTGTGGGACTTGTTCTATTAGTCCATCTATACTGACCTCCATCAGGTTGCAAACTGAATATAATTTTTTTCTGCATCTAGCTCTGAAAAAATATTTGGCCTTCTAGCAGTGTGTGGGACTTTCTCTATTACTCCATCTATACTGACCTCCATCAGGTTGCAAATTAAAAATAATTTATATCTGCATCTAGCTCTGAAAAAATATTGGCCTTCTAGCAGTGTGTGGGACTTTCTCTATTAGTCCATCTATACTGACCTCCATCAGGTTGCAAATTAAAAATAATTTTTTGTCTGCATCTAGCTCTGAAAAAATATTTGGCCTTCTAGCAGTGTGTGGGACTTTCTCTATTAGTCCATCTATACTGACCTCCATCAGGTTGCAAACTGAATATATTTTTTTTCTGCATCTACCTCTGAAAAAATATTGGGCTTCTAGCTGTGTGTGGGACTTGTTCTATTAGTCCATCTATACTGACCTTCATCAGGTTGCAAACTGAATATAATTTTTTTCTGCATCTACCTTTGAAAAAATATTTGGGCTTCTAGCTGTGTGTGGGACTTTTCTATTAGTCCATCTATACTGACCTCCATCAGGTTGCAAACTGAATATAATTTTTTTCTGCATCTAGCTCTGAAAAAATATTTAGGCTTCTAGCTGTGTGTGGGACTTGTTCTATTAGTCCATCTATACTGACCTCCATCAGGTTGCAAACTGAATATAATTTTTTTCTGCATCTAGCTCTGAAAAAATATTGGCCATCTAGCAGTGTGTGGGACTTTCTCTATTAGTCCATCTATACTGACCTCCATCAGGTTGCAAATTAAAAATAATTTTTTGTCTGCATCTAGCTCTGAAAAAATATTTGGCCTTCTAGCAGTGTGTGGGACTTTCTCTATTAGTACATCTATACTGACCTCCATCAGGTTGCAAACTGAATATTTTTTTTTCTGCATCTACCTCTGAAAAAATATTGGGCTTCTAGCTGTGTGTGGGATTTGTTCTATTAATCCATCTATACAGACCTCCATCAGGTTGCAAACTGAATATAATTTTTTTCTGCATCTACCTCTGAAAAAATATTTGGGCTTCTAGCTGTGTGTGGGACTTTTTCTATTAATCCATCTATACAGACCTCCATCAGGTTTCAAACTGAATATAATTTTTTTCTGCATCTACCTCTGAAAAAATATTTGGGCTTCTAGCTGTGTGTGGGACTTGTTCTATTAGTCCATCTATAATGACCTCCATCAGGTTGCAAACTGAATATAATTTTTTTCTGCATCTAGCTCTGAAAAAATATTTGGCCTTCTAGCAGTGTGTGGGACTTTCTCTATTAGTCCATCTATACTGACCTCCATCAGGTTGCAAATTAAAAATAATTTTTATCTGCATCTAGCTCTGAAAAAATATTATGCCTTCTAGCTGTGTGTGGGACTTGTTCTATTAGTCCATCTATACTGACCTCCATCAGGTTGCAAACTGAATATAATTTTTTTCTGCATCTAGCTCTGAAAAAATATTTGGCCTTCTAGCAGTGTGTGGGACTTTCTCTATTAGTCCATCTATACTGACCTCCATCAGGTTGCAAATTAAAAATAATTTTTTGTCTGCATCTACCTCTGAAAAAATATTTGGGCTTCTAGCTGTGTGTAGGACTTGTTCTATTAGTCCATCTATACTGACCTCCATCAGGTTGCAAACTGAATACAAATTTTTTCTGCATCTACCTCTGAAAAAATATTTGGGCTTCTAGCTGTGTGTGGGACTTGTTCTATTAGTCCATCTATACTGACCTCCATCAGGTTGCAAATTGAATATAATTTTTTTCTGCATCTAACCCAGCCAATAGTTTTGCCCTAATACCACAGTTTGGCCACTCAGCTCTGCTCGGTTCCCATCCATTGTTTTTTTGTGCAAACAACTCCAGAGTTGTGAATTAGTTAACCACCAAAATGAGTGGAAAAAGGCCTGCTGCTGGTGGAAAGGGGAATAGGCGTGTTGGGAAGGGGAAAAAAGGTTGTGTCCGTGGGGTAGGTGTTAAAGCAACAGTAACATCTGCAGAAGAAAGACCATCTTCCAGCCAAACTAAAATGTCTACTTCTTTTAGCGGAAAATGTGATAAGATCCCTTTCTTATGGCCACGCCAATCGCTACAAATTCCAGATGAGGCACAAAAACAGCAGGTGCTTCAACGGATATCAAGTGCTCCTTTAAGTGGGCTCTCCTCCACATCAACTTCAACATCACAAATACTCCAGTCCTCAAAGATGTCACCCCAATCGCACTTGCTTCCTCACAGCTCCCAAATCTCCAGCTGCCCGTCTGAGTATGAGGTAGAACAGATGGTTGAGTCTGCAGAGCTGTTTACTCATACTATAGCCTGGGAATCAGAGGTCGACTCCAGCGCTTCTGTGAATCCAGACGAGGAAATGATCTGCACTGATGCCCAGAATCTTTATGAGTCGGATCCAGGACCAGACGCAGAAGGTTCTGACCATAATGTAGACCCTCATTCCCAAACTGTAACTCCTGTTGGTGGAGACAATGAGGAAGACGATGATGAGACTCAAATACCTGATTGGAGCGACAACTTTAGTTTTTTGTCAGGGCAGGAACAGGTTGGCTCTGAGGACGACGGGTGTGATAACGCACAGGGTGATGATGATGAGGTTGGAGATCCCACTTACTGTCAACCCACAGTCAGCCAAGAGATGAGGTCAGCAGAGGAGGTGGAGGAAGATGCTAGTGACGACGAGGTCAGGTTGCGCCTTCCTGGACAGAGACGTAGTACTGGAAGCACGTCAACAACTGCATCCTCAAACACAACTCTGCCTCTCACCACAAGTCGTGGTGGCTCTTCAGGTCGCATGGATGCTAAGCCTTGCATAGCCTGGGCATTTTTTCAGATCGATAAAGATGACCCAACTCGTGTTATCTGTAACATTTGTCAGCAAAAGCTAAGTAGAGGCCAAAAAATACATAGTTTGAGTACTTCATGCATGAACCGGCACATGGACATGAAGAATAAGTTGCAGTGGGAAGCTCAGTGTGCTACAATGCGGCCTAGCCGGCCGGGCCAACCACCGTCTGCCATATCTTGTGCATCCGCGGCCTCTTCATCCTCTGTGACTGGGGGGACAGCAGTCACACCTGTTTTGGGGCGCAGACCTGCCACCTCTTTACCCGCAACAGCCAGCGTGATTGGCAGGTCATCATTTTCTTTGGAGGTGGTAACACCAGCTGGTGTTGAGCGCTGTCCGACATCGATAGCACCACCTTTGGATCAAGGCAACCTAACATGTCCGCTTGCATCTTCCTCACAGACCGGCAGTTTGCCGGGGACACCCTTATCAACCCCGTCTAAGCACAATAGCCAGCCCTCGGTCCCTCAGATGTGGACAAGTAAAAGACCATTTCCTCCTAGCCATGAGAAAGCTAAGAGGTTGAATTTCACCATCTGCAAGCTCTTGGCTACAGAAATGCTGCCTTTCCGCCTCGTGGACACAGAGGATTTTCGAGACCTTATGTCCGTCGCAGTGCCCCAGTACCAGATGCCCAGTCGGCACTACTTCTCAAAGAAAGGTGTGCCTGCGCTCCACCAGCATGTCGCACACAACATCACCGCTTCTTTGAGAAACTCTGTGTGTGACAGGTTGCATTTCACCACAGACACTTGGACGAGTAGGCATGGACAGGGGCGTTACATGTCGCTGACTGGGCACTGGGTAACTATGGTGACAGCAGGACAAGGGGCTGCTGTCCAAGTCTTGCCGTCCCCACGAGTTGTACGTCAATCCTCTTTATCTCAAAGTTCCTCCACTGCTTCTGCCTCCTCAACCTCCTCTCGGTCTTCCACCTGCACCCAAAGCCTGTCTGGTCATGCCACAAGCTTTCTAACTGCGCAGAAGGGATCCTGCACACCTCCTTACTATGCTGGCAGTAGGGCTCAACGTCATCAGGCGGTTTTTACTTTGAAATGTCTGGGAAATGTGAGTCACACAGCTGAGGAGTTGTGGTCAGCTCTGGAGAACCAATTTCATGAATGGTTGTCTCCACTGGACCTGAAACCAGGGAAGGCCGTGTGCGACAATGCTGCAAACCTGGGTGCGGCCCTTCGCCGGGGCAATGTCACACACGTGCCTTGTATGGCTCACGTGTTGAAACTGGTTGTCCAGCAATTTTTAGCCCACTATCCCAGACTAGATGGCCTTCTGCAGAGGGCACGGTCGCTGTGTGCTCACTTCCGCCGTTCGCATCCCGCAGCTCAGCGACTTACATCTCTACAGAAGTCGTTGGGCCTGCCATTTCACCGGCTAAAATGCGATGTGCCTACCCGGTGGAATTCAACTCTGCACATGTTGCAGCGACTGTGGCAGCACCGACAAGCCCTGGTGCAATACGTTGTGACGTATAGCCTGGGCCAACGAGATCCAGAGGTGGGGCAAATCACGCTGGAGGAGTGGTCTCAGATCAGGGACCTATGCACAATTCTGCACAGTTTTGAAATGGCGACGAAGATGTTTAGTGCTGACGATGCCATTATCAGCATGACTATTCCGGTGATTTACATGCTGGAGCACATGTTAAACAGAATTCGGAGTCAGGTGGTGGCACAAGAGGAGGTGGAGGAAGTAGAGGAGGAGGAGTTGTATGCGGAAGGGCTAACATCTGCAAGGTCCAGACGGTCGGCAGCACCAAGGCAGCAGGCATGTGAGGGTGGGGGAGATGGTTTTACCAGGGCGCATGGTAGCAGCCAAACTAGTGAGGAAGGTGCAGTAGCCCAGGAAGAAGTGGAGGACGAACTGATGGAAGACTCATCAGATGAGGGAGACCTTGATCACATTTCTGTTGTGCGAGGTTGAGGGGAGAGGACAGAGGAAGGAAGCATGATTGTTACCTCGCCACCAATACAACAGGGACTTGGTGCTCCTGGATGCGCAACACACATGAGTGCCTTCTTGCTGCACTACCTGCAACATGACCCTCGAATTGTGAGAATTAGAAATAATCCTGACTACTGGGTTGCAACACTGTTAGATCCCCGGTACAAAAGTAAATTTGCAGAAATTATTCCTGCCATAGAAAGGGATGCACGCATGCAGGAGTATCAGCAGAGACTGTTGCAGAATCTTACATGTGCTTTTCCACAAAACACCAGTGGTGCACGTAGTGAATCTCACAGTTCCAACTTGCCAACCGTGGGACCGTCAAGTGTTCAGCACTCAAACCGTAACAGAACCACAGTATCGGCTGGTAACATCAATTTTGCGGAATCATTTCACCACTTTTTTAGCCCATCCTTTGCAAGGCCACAGGAGACAAGAAGTCTGACACATAGTCAAAGCCTAGAGACGATGGTACAGGAGTATCTCCAAGTAAACATTGAAGCCATGACTGTGTCACTGGACCCTTGCTCTTTTTGGGCTTCCAATCTGGATAAATGGCCGGAGCTAGCCACTTACGCCTTGGAGATCTTGTCATGCCCCGCAGCCAGCGTTCTGTCTGAACGTGTGTTCAGCGCTGCTGGTGGTGTGCTGACAGATAAGCGCACGCGGCTCTCCACTGATAATGTAGACAGACTCACGTTCATAAAGATGAACAAATCATGGATCCGAAACGACTTTTCTACCCCTGTGTCATCCTGGGGATAGTAAAAGCTTGATGATTGGTTAAAATCACCCTACCAACCGTTTTAAGCTTTCAAATTACTAATCATGTTTATCTGTATCTTGGCTGGAAAATAATTTGGGCTTTGTAGCAGTGTGCAGCACTGATTCTATTAGGCCATCTATAATAAGCTCCACCAGATTTAAAATTACTAATCATGTTTATCTGTATCTTGACTGGAAAATAATTTGGGCTTTGTAGCAGTGTGCAGCACTGATCCTATTAGGCCATCTATACTAAGCTCCACCAGATTTAAAATTAATAATAATTTTTAGCTGCATCTAGCCCGGAAAATAATTTTGGGGCTCCGAGATGCGCAAGACACATAAGTGCCTTCTTGCTGCACTACCTGCAACATGACCCTCATATTGTCAGAATTCAAAGTAATCATGACTACTGGGTTGCCACACTCTTAGATCCCCCAAACTTTTCGATCAACCTTTTCATTTTAATAAAGACCAAAAAAATGGTCATTTTTGAAATTATAAGCATTAGCAGGTTATTAGAAACTGAAATCAAACAGTTTTCAACTCAAAACTTTATTCTAGGTGATGTTACATTTTCACATAGGACCCCTTGTTCGAAAGGAGCTTCTGAACTCTCTCGTCCATTGAATTTGTCAGGTTTTGGATGGTTTCTGCTTCAATTGTTTTGCATGAGGACAGAATACCCTCCCAGAGCTGTTGCTTAGATGTGAACTGCCTCCCGCCATCATAGACACTCCTTTTGATGATGCTCCAGAGGTTCTGAATGGGGTAGAGGTCAGGGGAGCATGGGGGTCACACCATATGTTTGTCCCCCTTTATGCCCATATCAGCCAGAGATGCAGATGTTTTATGTGCAGCATGAGATGGTGCATTATCATGCAAAAAAATGATCTTGCTGTGAAATACACGGTTCTTCTTCTTGAACCATGGCAGGAAGTGCTGTTTGAGAAAATCCACATACATTATGGAGTTCATCTTTAGCGCCTTCAGGGATCCTAAAGGGGCCGACAATCTCTCTCCCCATGATTCCAGCCCAAAACATTACTCCACCTCCTCCTTGTTGGCGCTGTAGCCGTGTTTGCGTGGGGTGTCCATCAACCAGCCATCTTCCACTCCATCCATCTGGACCATCGAGCGCTGCACGGCACTCATCCGTGAACAAAACAGTTTTGAAATCCGTCTTCATGTAATGTTTGGCCCACTGGAGGCGTTTCTGCTTGTGTGAAGTGGATAGAGGAGGTCGACAGGATGGCGTATGCACAGCTGCAAACCTCTGAAGGACCCTGCATCTTGTTGTTCGGGGGACGTTGGAGGCACCAGCAGCTTCAAAAACTTGTCTGCTGCTATGACAAGGCTTTTTTGCCACTGCTCTTTTAACCTGACGTAATTGCCTGTAGGAAAGAGTCCTCAATTTGCCCTTATCAGCACGCACACGTGTGTACTGTGAATCAGCTACATACTTCTTGATTGCCAAGACACTTCATCCTGATCATCGCACAATGTTGATTGTAGTCATGCCTTGACCTAAACACTCCACAATTTGTTGCTTCTCAGCAGCCGACACATGCTTTTTCTTTCCCATTTTGGCAGAAAATGTAGGCTGCTTAATAATGTGAGACAGCCTTCTTAAGTAGTCTTGCCTTTCATTGGACACACCTGCCAAACTAATTAGCACAGGTGTCTGCAATTGCTTACAGTGATATAAAGAGCCCTGACACACATCACCATCAATGAGTTTAACTGACAAACAAACAAATTCTTCCCTTATCACTCCTAAACACTTTTTGCATAATAATTTGGAACACAGTATACATGTGCTTTTCCACAAAACACCAGTGGTTCACGTAGTGAATCTTACAGTTCTAACTTGCCAACCGTGGTCTGTATGGAGTTGTTCAATAAATTCAACATTAAGATAACATAGATGGGAGAGGTCTCTATGAATAGGAATTCCTAAGTATTTGATACCCTGTGAGGGCCAGGCAAAGGGAAAGTTGGACTGGATGGAATCCTATATGGATTTGGGGAGGGAGACATCGAGGGCCTCAGACTTCGCTGCATTGATTTTAAAATTTGACCATGTAGCAAAGTGATCTATTTCAGCCATAACAGCATGGATGGATATATGTGATTGAGTGATATATACTAGGACATCATCAGCAAATAGAGAGCACTTGTACTCGGTGCCTCCCACCTCAATCCACCTAATATTGGGGTTATGGCGAATTGATGAGAGCAGGTGCTCCGTCACTAGGATGTATGAGAGAGGGGACAGAGGACATCCCTGCCTTGTCCCATTGGTGATTGTGAAAGGTGATGAAAATGTTCTGATGCACCCCCTGGGCCTTGGGACAACCGGAGCCGGACCCTTTTTGGTGGATGCTGGTGGTTGTAGTCTCCGTGGCGGCGACCCGGTTCCGTGGCTCAGGGTGGTCAAACCAGTGGCGGAACTATTTATGTGGTTTTGATGTTTAAATGTCCGACTACGCCACCCGTGGATTGTGGTCAGAGTGAACCGCCGCTGCAGGGCAGACCGCTGAGGCTGGTGTTGTGGGTGCAGCAGAGCGTAGCATAACTCCCCACGGGAGGAGTATAGCCTCAGGGCAGTGTATGCGGAGGATGGGGGTGATGGTGCAGGGCAGCAGCAGTAACGACACGGAGTCAGTGATGCAGTCCAGGGCCTTTAATCACAGTTCTTATTATCCAGACCACGTCTGCAGGTAACGGCTGCCCACGTCGTACTGTGCTCACCAGGTGAGGGGCTCAGACAACTCCCAGATAACTTTGGAGCGCTTCACAGGACCCCCTTTGTGTTTCCTTTGTCTGGGCTTTCTTACCAACCCTTCTGTCCGGCTGTCTCGGGCCTCCTCTTGGTAAACTTGGCGCCAGTTTCCCTGACCCTATGTGGTGCCTTCCTAGCGGGTGTAGCGAGGGGCTGCGCCACATAGAATGTCACAGCCTCCGGTTTCTAGCTGAGGGTCGTTTCCTGCCTCCACTAGTTTCGGGGACCGGTCTCCCCCTTTGGCCTGACCCCTCCACGCAGGTGGATTCGGGCGTGCGGTGGCGACTCGCCCGTCCGCACCCCTTGGATCCCTTCATTCCTCGCTCCTGGAGCCTTCTCCGCTCCTCTTCCTTCCTTCTCCCTCTTCCAGGCTTGGGCCTCTGTTACTAGGCCCGCCTCCGGAGCAGAGCTCATGCAGAGCCCCTGCTCCCTGCCACTTCTGCTCAGACTTCTCTGCACAGAACTAAGATGGTGCCCACCTTTTATACTCCCTTCTCAATGCACCCAGGAACTGCTTCCTCCCTGCTCCTGCACTACAGGGTTCCCCTTCCTCAGTGTTCCCTCCCCCCACTCCAGCCAGGGACAGGGACTGTCGTGCCCATCTCAGAGGCATATTGGTCGCCCTGCCCCACGGCAAAGTGGTGTAATGCATGCAGGTGTCGGGTCCTGATCCACACTCCATCCTTACCTGAGAGTGAGATATCACACCTCTGGGTGAGGTGCAATACCTCTGTAGCATCCGAGCCCTCAAGGTGCTACAGTTCCATTTATCTTCAGCCTAGGTGACGTATTGTGATACAGGGCCGTGATTTTGGCTATAAAAGGGTCCCCTAGACCCCTACCCCAAGCTTTTTAAGAGAATCATATATGGCGTGCCAGGAGACTCTATGGAATGCTGTCTCAGCATCCAACGAGAGTATCTAATTACAAATTTTTAACTGCATCTAGCCCAGGAAATACTTTGTGCCTAGTAGCAGTGTCTGCTAGTCAGCGGATTATCCCGGCTGTTAAGCAAGCTACACCACCTGTAGTTTGGACACTTAATTTTTTCAAAGAAATGCTTCGGGACCACGGGATATTCAGTGAAGAGCATCAGGAGGCACCCCAAGGCATAGGGGCTGGGACTGGCAATAGAATGCCTTGCGGTGGACAGCTGAGCTCGATCCTTATAAAAGCTTTTTAACTGCAGCAGCTTTAGTGGACGCTACTGGAGCTGTAATTACGCGGCTGCTGGCATGAGACTTGCCCTCCAATAGATCCTTGTAAATGGATTTAAAGTGTATTCATTCAAATTAGAGAGACAATTTAAATTAAAAAGCTTAGAGCTGCCTCCACCACAGAGGGGCTCGCTCGACCCACCAGCGGACAGGCACCAGTATTGGGAGAGGGGGGCTGGCCGTCAGGGTTCACCGCGGCTCTGGCACAAACCCGGCGACACGGAGGTGGCACGGGCAGGAGCGGACTGAACGTGTCGGCTTCTCACTTTTTGGATTTTAGAAGGGCATGACATGCCTATATCTGTGTCTCCCCCTCCTTTTACTCCTCCACCTCTTTTCTTTTCGCATGACTATATGTACTTGTCACTTTTCCATGTGTTAGTTGTGTCTTCTGAGCAGTTTGTCAGCTTTTGGACACCTTTGAAGGTGTTTTCTATGTGTTTCTATGTGTTTTAGTTTGCCTGCCATTTGTTTTAACGGTGTTCGAAGGTGTTCGACGAACAGTCCGACGAACAGTTCGGCGAACACACGGGTGTTCGACGAACTGAACCGAACTCGAACACTACGGGGGTGACTCAACACTAGAGGTCAGTATAGATGGACTAATAGAGAAAGTCCCACACACTGCTAGAAGGCCAAATATATTTTCAGAGCTAGATGCAGAGAAAAATTATTTTTAATTTGCAACCTGATGGAGGTCAGTATAGATGGACAAATAGAGAAAGTCCCACACACTGCTAGAAGGCCAAATATCTTTTCAGAGCTAGATGCAGAAAAAAATTATATTCAGTTTGCAACCTGGTGGAGGTTAGTATAGATGGACTAATAGAACAAGTCCCACACACAGCTAGAAGCCCAAATATTTTTTCAGAGGTAGATGCAGATAAAAATTATTTTTAATTTGCAACCTGATGGAGGTCAGTATAGATGGACTAATAGAGAAAGTCCCACACACTGCTAGAAGGCCAAATATTTTTTCAGAGCTAGATGCAGACAAAAAATTATTTTGAATTTGCAACGTGATGGAGGTCAGTATAGATGGACTAATAGAACAAGTCCCACACACTGCTAGAAGGCCAAATATTTTTTCAGAGCTAGGTGCAGAAAAAAATTATATTCAGTTTGCAACCTGATGGAGGTCAGTATAGATGGACTAATAGAACAAGTCCCACACACTGCTAGAAGCCCAAATATTTTTTCAGAGCTAGATGCAGAAAAAAATTATATTCAATTTGCAACCAGATGGAGGTCAGTATAGATGGACTAATAGAATGATGCTATGCCCAAAAGATTTTACTTCACTAGGTGCAGTAAAAAAATTGGTATTCTATACACAGGTGGTATATCTTGCAACACAGATAGGCTACTCCACAGACTAACACACTCTGCAATAGGCCAAAAAGGATTAGCTTTGCTAGATTCAGCCAAATGCTGTGAAAAAAACTTGCACAGCACTGGCACAGACCTACCTGGCAAAAACTGATAGGAACTGATGTAACCTAGTCCTGAAAAGGACTGCAATTACAATTAGTCTTTACTCCCACAACCTATCTATTTAAGAGCACAGACCTGCCTGATAAAAGTCGTAGGAAATGCTGTAACCTAGTCCTTAAAAGGACTGCAATCACAACTATTCCCTACTCCCAAGCTATCTGTAGATTTGTGCGAAAATTGGCTTGAAATTAACAAGGTATAGCGCACACAGCAACAGCGGTGCCGTCTAACACGCAGCTGCAGCAGTGAGAAAATGGTGGCGACGGGGAAAATGGCTTGGTCATATAGGGCAAGGAAATGTGACATACACTGCCAATGACACATGCCCTTGCTTGTGTGAAAAAAAGCACTTCGCTCCGTGTGTGCGCTGCTGATAGGCTGACAGATTTCACCTCCCCACTGTAAATGCGGGAAAGAGAAAAAAAAATGGAGATCTTCATTATTCCTGCAGAGATCCATCCCCTGCCCCTCCCCCCACCCCGCTGTACACTCAAACTGCGTATTAACATTAATTTTCATCATTACTGAGAAAAAATCCAGATATGATTTTGGTGCACGAACAGTTATCGAACATAACCTCGAACAGCCGAATTTTTCTCAAATCGTTCGTGTTCGCCGAACGTCTCGAACACCGCCCAAAACAGCTCGAATTTGAGAATGGCGAACAGTTCGAGTCAAACAACGCTCATCTCTAACAGGGACCATTGACATCAATATCAGGCCAGTCAATCACACATGTCATGTAGGATATGTTTCTGTACCAAAAGGAGCGGTTCGGCTACACAGTTAAAGGACATGCAGTGAGTGCAATGCCTACCAAAAATTTCGAGGCACTCCAATGCCCCTTGGAAGTGACATGGAGGTCAGAGGGCCTTAACTAAACCGTTTTTTCCATTTATAGCAACTGAGTCTCCTGTGCTCTCTTGGCCTAAGCAGTGAATGGAAGGCTTTCCAAAAATTATGAGGAACTGCAATGCCCCATGAAACAGACGTGGATTACAGCATACTAAAAACCTTCTACCCATTATTGGGGAGTGGGTCTGCCTTAGTGTTTGCCTATGCATTGAAAAGCAAAAGCTGACTAAAATTAGGAGGAAATGCAATGCCCATTGGAAGAATGGTAGAGGTTGCAGTGGAATAAAAAGACAATATCAATGCCCCTTGGAAAAGTGGTGGAGGTCGCAGCAGCTTAACCAGACGGTTTTAATGCCCCTTTGAAAAGTGGTGGATGTCGCAGTAGCTTAACAAGACGTTTTTAATGCCCCTTGGAAGAGACGTGGAAGTCGCAGTGGAATAAAAAGATAATATCAATGCCCCTTGAAAATGTGGTGGAGGTCGCAGTAGCTTAACAAGACTGTTTTAATGCCCCTTGGAGAAGTGGTGGAGGTCGCAGTAGCTTAACAAGATGGTTTTAATGCCCCTTAGAAGAGACGTCGAGGTCGCAGTGGAATAAAAAGACAATATCAATGCCCCTAGAAAATGGGATGGAGGTAGCAGTAGCTAAACAAGACGGTTTTAATGCCACTGGGGAAAGTGGTGGAGGTCGCAGTAGCTTAACAAGACGGTTTTAATGCCCCTTGGAAGAATGGTGGAGGTCGCAGTAGCTTAACAAGACGGTTTTAATGCCCCTTGGAAGAAACTTGGAGGTCGCAGTAGCTTAACAAGACTATTTTAATGCCCCTTGGAAAAGACAAGGAGGTCGCAGTGGAATAAAACGACAATATCAATGCCCCTTGAAAATTTGGTGGAGGTCGCAGAAGCTTAACAAGACGGTTTTAATGCCCCTGGGAAAAGTGGTGGAGGTCACAGTAGCTTAACAAGACGGTTTTAATGCCCCTTGGAAAAGTAGTGTAAGTTGCAGTTGCATAAAATGACGGTTTTAATGCCCCTTGGAAGAATGGTGGCGGTCGCAGTAGCCTAACAAGATGGTTTTAATGCCCCTTGGAAGAGACGTGGAGGTCACAGTAGCTTAACAAGACGGTTTTAATGCCCCTTGGAAGAATGGTGGCGGTCGCAGTAGCCTAACAAGATGGTTTTAATGCCCCTTGGAAGAGACGTGGAGGTCACAGTAGCTTAACAAGACGGTTTTAATGCCCCTTGGAAGAATGGTGGAGGTCGCAGTAGCTTAACAAGACGGTTATAATGCCCCTTGGAAGAGACGTGGAGGTCACAGTAGCTTAAAAAGACGGTTTTAATGCCCCTTGGAAAAGTGGTGGAGGTCGCAGTTGCTTAACAAGATGGTTTTATTGCCCCTTGGAAAAGACGTGGAGGTCGCAGTAACTTAACAAGACGGTTTTAATGCCCCTTGGAGAAGTGGTGGAGGTCGCAGTAGCTTAACAAGACGGTTTTAATGCTCCTTGAAAGAATGGTGGAGGTCGCAGTAGCTTAACAAGACGGTTTTAATGCCCCTTTGAAGAATGGTGGACGTCGCAGTATCTTAACAAGATGGTTTTAATGCCCCTTGGAAGAGACGTGGAGGTCGCAGTAGCTTAACAAGACAGTTTTAATGCCCCTTGGAGAAGTGGTGGAGGTCGCAGTAGCTTAACAAGACGGTTTTAATGCCCCTTGGAAGAATGGTGGAGGTTGCATTAGCTTAACAAGATGGTTTTAATGCCCCTTGGAAGAATGGTGGAGGTCGCAGTATCTTAACAAGACGGTTTTAATGCCCCTTGGAAGAATGGAAGAAGGTCACAGTATCTTAACAAGATGGTTTTAATGCCCTTTGGAAGAGACGTGGAGGTCGCAGTAGCTTAACAAGATGGTTTTAATGCCCCTTGGAGAAGTGGTGGAGGTCGCAGTAGCTTAACAAGATGTTTTAATGCCCCTTGTAAGAATGGTGTGGGTCTCAGTAGCTTAACAAGATGGTTTTAATGCCCCTTGGAAGAGACGTGGAGGTTGCAGTAGCTTTACAAGACGGTTTAAATGCCCCTTGGAAGAGCCATGCAGTACAGCATCTTAAAAACATTTTTCCCATTATTGGGGAGTGGGACTCCCATAGTCTTTGCCTATGCCTTCCAAGCAAAAGCTGCCAAAAATTAGGACGGAGGAACTTGCAATGCTGGCAACATGGACCAAGGTCACCCTGGTGGTATAGTGGTGGTGGAGGCTGAGGATAAGGAGAAGAGCAAAATATAGCCGAAATGAGGAAGCTTATACCCATGTGTGGGTGTGAAGCGGTGCATGGGAATACACCTCCCGAAATAACACAGTGGATTTGACTTTATGTAACTCTTCTGTCATTTGGTGGTGATGAGAAGTCTGGCCCAATCCAGCCCTTGTTCATTTTGATAAGGGTCAGCTTGTCAGCATTGTCAGTTGACAGGCGAGTGCGCTTATCTTTTATAATTCCCCCAGCGGCACTAAAAACTCGCTCCAATAACACGCTAACAGCAGGGCAGGCCAGGACCTCCAAGGTGTACAGAGCGAGTTCATTCCAAGTGTCCAGCTTGGATACCCAATAATTAAAAGGCACAGAGGAATCACGGAGTACGCTGGTACGGTCAGCAAGGTACTCCCTCACCATCTTTTGAAACTTTCCACTCCTTGTGAGAGTACCCCGCGCCTCAGGGCCTGTAAGCTGGGCGGGTGTCAGAAAACTGTCCCAGAACGTTGACAGTGTTCCCCTGCCTCTGCTGGATTGGAGTTGCGTCTCTCTCGCCTGTACGCCTTGGTTTGGCAACGAACTGTGACCTCTGCCGTTAGCGTGTTCAGATGGGATTTTTTTTAACAGTTCTGCAGCAAGGGCCTTCTGGTACTGTCCCATTTTTGTAGACCTCTCCACCTCAGGATTAAGAGAGTGAAAGTTCTCCTTGTAGCAGGGGTCTAGAAGTGTCACCAAACAGTAATGAATGTCACCCAACATTTTTACAACGCGAGGGTCACGGTTAAGGCAGCATAACATAAAGTCAGCCATGCGTGCCAGACTGGTAACGGGCAAGACTTCCGTGTCCTCACCAAGATGACGACTGACCATGCTCTCCTCCTCCTCCTCCTCCTCCTCCCCCCTGTCCTCAGGCCACCCACGCTGAACCGACGGTATGACAGTTGTACAGGTACTACCGTCGACAGCGCATGATACCAGCTCCTGTTCTTCCTCCTCCTCCTCCCCCTCATTGTCCCCAATGCATGTTGGGATGAGATGAGGCTGGTCTGTGTGTAATCGCCTGCTACGGCTTCTTGATCCATCTCATCATACTCTGGCTACAATGCCTCCTCTTTAATTCTCTGCAGAGAACGTTGCAAAAGACAGACAAGTGGGATGCTGACGCTAAAGATGGCGTCATCGCCACTCACCATCTTGGTGGACTCCTCAAAGTTTGTCAGGATGGTACATATGTCAGACATTCAGGTCCACTCCTGAGGTCTTATGTGTGGAGTCTGACCTGAATATCGATGGCCTTATTGCAGCTGGTACTCCACAACTGCTCTCTTCTGCTCACAAATCCTTTGCAACATGTGGAGGGTAGAGTTCCAACGTGTGGGGACATCACACACCAGTCGGTGTGCCGGAAGCTGCAAATGCTGCTGCAACACAGTAAGGGCGGCGGAAGCTGTAGCCGACTTGCGAAAATGAGCTGACAGGTGGCGTACTTTGACGAGCAGATCTGGCAACTCGGGGTACGATTTAAGAAACCGCTGAACCACGAGGTTAAGCACATGAGCCAGGCATGGTACGTGTGTGATCTCGCCTCGCCTCAGAGCCGCCACCAGGTTACGGCCATTGTCACACACGACCATACCTGGATGTAGTTTCAGCTGTCTCAGCCACAGATCGGCCTTCTCTTTCACAGCTGTCCACAACTCACAAGCAGAGTGAGGTTTATCACCTAAGCTTATGAGTTTCAGCACAGCCTGTTGCCGCTTGGCTGAGGCAGTACTGCAGTGCTTCCAGCTTTTAACTGATTTGGTGATACCTGAGATTGAGGCTGAACATGAGGAGGAGGAGGAGGATGAGGTGCAGGAGCTGTACACTGAGGGGGCAACTCTGACTGACATAGGGCCCACAATCCTCGGTGTGGGGAGGATGTGTTCCGTCCCAAGGTCCGACTGGGTCCCGGCTTCCACTATGTTTACCCAGTGTGCCGTTAGGGAGATGTACTGTCCCTGGCCACAAGCCCTTGTCCACCTGTCCGTTGTCAGGTGGACTCTCCCAGTAACTGCATTTTTGAGGGCACGGCAGATGTTTTGGGACATGTGCTTGTGTAGTGCGGGGATGCCACACTGGGCAAAATATTGTCTGCTGGGGACGGAGTACCGAGGGACGGCCACCGCCATATGGTTGCGGAAGGATTCCGTCTCCACCAGCCTAAAAGGCAGCATTTCCAATGCAAGCAGTCGTGAAATGTGCGAATTTAGGACTGTGGCCTATGGGGCATTGGCTGCGAATTTGCACTTTCGTTCAAAGCTCTGGGATATGGAAAATTGAACACTGCGGTGGGACATGGACGTGGACGTTGATGCTGTTTCTTAAGAAACTGCCATAACAAGTGAAGACTGAGAGGAGGGGGCATCTTTGCATGCAGTATGGACAGGGGATTGCCTTGCACGCACAACAGGGTGTTCTATTACACGCACAACAGTGGAAGGAGCAGTGGTGACACCCACTGACACTGGTCGTGGACCCTGGGGTTCGCCCCACAAAGTCGGGTGATTGCTGCCATGTGCCTGATCATGCTGGTGGTGGTCAGGCTGGTAGTATTGTCACCCTTGCTGATGCTGGCATGGCAGGTGGTACAAATGGCCTTTTTGGGGTTATCAGCAGAGTCTTTAAATAAATTCCAGACTCTGGAAGACCTACAGGTTGTACTGGCAACGTCCCTCGTGTTGGTTTTACGGGGAACGATTGCCCGCCTTCTGTGTGCGGCCACCACACTGCTTCTTCCTGCCTGTTGGGGTACTCTGCCTCCCTCCCCCTGTGTACTGCTGGCCTCACTCTACGTGTCCAACTGCCACGTTGGGTCAGTTACTAGATCATCCACCATCTCCTCCTCTTCCACTTGAGCACCAAGATCCTCCTCACTTCGTGGCAATTGTGTCTCGTCATCGCCCACCTCTTGTGACAAATTGCCAGCCTCGACTTCCTGTGGCTGTGGCTGTTCAAATATTTGGGCATCGCTACATGGGATCTCCTCTTCCACCACTTCAAGCGGAGCAGGCGGGGGGCACAAATATGGAAATGGACCAGTGAACAGCTCTTCAGAGTGTCCAAGTGTGGGATCAGTTGCTGTCTGACGACACTCGGCATGGTGGGAGGAAGGAGCATCAGGGTGAGGAGGAGTATGCGTTCTGGCCTCACGGCTACTAAAACTTGACCGTGTGGAAGACAGACCGGAGGTGGTGGTGCCCAGGTAACTGGAAGTATTATCTGCTGTCCAATTAATAACCTGTTCACACTGATCAGTTCGCAATACTGGTGTTGTAGTGTGGTTCCCTAGTAATTCAGTCAAGAAGTGGGAGCGAGAAGATGTGGCTGTTGTTGTGGCACATTTTCACCTTGGCCACGGCCCCATCCTCTACACGTACCATCACCAGAACATCCAGTTCCACGTCTCTTGCCACGCGCCTTGCCCATTGTAAATGAAGTAAAATAGCTTACACTCGCACTATCAATGGAAAAAGGGTAATAAAAAGGAAATTAGAACCATGGAAGAGGAAAACCTCAGTTCTATTTCTCTGGCCTACACCAGACTCTTTTAAACAGATATATTTTTGACTGAACAGAAAGGGAGACACTATTTTTTTTTTTTTACGTAAAACAGGCCAAAAGGTGGATAATACAGAGATTTGAACTGTCGAACTGCAAAACCACAGTTCTAATTTACTGGCGTATACCAGACTTTTTTAATAGATATATTTGGGGAGTCAGGGAGACACTCAAACTGCTTTTTTATGTAAAAATGCCCAAAAGTGGATAATACAGAGATTTGAACCATGGAACTGCAAAACCACAGTTATATTTTTCTGGCCTACACCAGAATCTTTCAAACAGACATATTTGTGTCTGAACAATCAGGGAGACACTGTTACTGTTTTTCTTTACGGAAAAAATACCAAAAGCTGGATAATAGAGGGATTTGAACCGTGGAACTGCAAAACCACAGTTATATTTTTCTGGCCTACACCAGACTCTTTTAAACAGATATATTGGTGTCTGACCAGTCAGGGAGACACTATTACTGTGTTTTTTTTACGGCAAAAAATGCCAAAAACAGGATAATACAAAGATTTGACCCGTGGAACTGCAAAACCACAGTTATACTCTTCTGGCCTACACCAGACTCTTTTAACCAGATATATTGGTGTCTGACCAGTCAGGGAGACACTATTATGTTTTTTTTTTACAGCAAAAAATGCCAAAAACAGGATAATACAGAGACTTGACCCGTGGAACTGCAAAACCACAGTTATAGTTATGTGATGTACACCAGACTCTTTTAAACAGATTTATTGGTGTCTGACCAGTGAGGGAGACACGATTATAGTTTTTTTTTACGGCAAAAAATGACAAAAACAGGATACTACAGAGATTTGACCCGTGGAACTGTAAAACCACAGTTCTATTTTTATGGCCTACACCAGACTCTTTTAAACAGATATATTGGTGTCTTAACAGTCAGGGAGACACTATTACTGCATTTTTTTTGGGGGGGGGGATCCAAAAGGTTAATAAGACGCGTATTTGGACAGTCTGACTGAGGAAAAAAAAAATACAGGATTTAGATAAAAAAAATAATAATTTTTCCTGGCCCCTGAGACCGGGGTGATAAGTTTAGCAATTTGACTAACAGGAGCACACAGGACTCTAATGCAGCGTTTGCTGGTATAACCACTGTATCTCCTATACAGCCTGCCTGCCTGCCAGATATCTGGGATGGATATTAGTCCTGAGAAGGACTGTTTGTTTGATTTGGCAGGCTTTAGAGACCCTACACTATCTTTTTCGGAGTATAAATCTCTCCCTAGCTCAGCAGCACTGACCCTACACTGGCTGATCCGAAGCGACTGTGTCCAAGATGGCAGTTCCCGGTTTTAATTACTCGAGGTGACGCTGTGCGGCCAGCCAATCAGTGTAATGCCCACAAACAACATGGCTGCGGCATTACAGTGACTGGCTGGCAATCCCTGCATGTTCATTGGCTTTTAAAGAGCGCGAAACGTGCAGGGCGGAGACCCGAGCTCCCGCCCGAGTAACCCGGAAATGCTCGGTGCTCACCGAACATCCCGAGCAGTGAGATGCTCGGGCTCGCTCAACACTAATCACAAGACATAGTGCAGTCAAAACGGAAAGGCTATCATAGCCTACAAAATAGCCAAAACTGCGAGTGCAGCAGCCATTTTCATGTGATTCTGAATAGTGAGAGGATATCAGAGCTCAGCAACAGAGATAAGGAGAGAAATCCTTAAAACATTGGAGTAATACTTCTGACTGTGTATTTGTATAGCTGCAGATGTGAATAAGATGAGTATAACAGTAGTGTTGAGCCACCCCCGTAGTGTTCGAGTTCGGTTCGGTTCGTCGAACACCCGTGTGTTCGCCGAACTGTTCGTCGAACTGTTCGTCGAACACCTTCGAACACCGTTAAAACCAATGGCAGGCAAACAAAAACACATAGAAACACATAGAAAACACCTTCAAAGGTGTCCAAAAGCTGACAAACTGCTCTGAAGACACAACTAACACATGGAAAAGTGACAAGTACATATAGTCATGCGAAAAGAAAAGAGGTGGAGGAGTAAAAGGAGGGGGAGACACAGATATAGGCATGTCATGCCCTTCTAAAATCCAAAAAGTGAGAAGCCGACACGTTCAGTCCGCTCCTGCCCGTGCCACCTCCGTGTCGCCGGGTTTGTGCCAGAGCCGCGGTGAACCCTGACGGCCAGCCCCCCTCTCCCAATACTGGTGCCTGTCCGCTGGTGGGTCGAGCGAGCCCCCCTGTGGTGGAGGCAGCTCTAAGCTTTTTAATTTAAATTGTCTCTCTAATTTGAATGAATACACTTTAAATCCATTTACAAGGATCTATTGGAGGGCAAGTCTCATGCCAGCAGCCGTGTAATTCCAGCTCCAGTATCGTCCACTAAAGCTGCTGCAGTTAAAAAGCTTTTATAAGGATCGAGCTCGGCTGTCCACCGCAAGGCATCCTACTGCCAGTCCCAGCCCCTATGCCTTGGGGTGCCTCCTGATGCTCTTCACTGAGTATCCCTTGGTCCCGAAGCATTTCCTTTGAAAAAATTAAGTGTCAAAACTACAGGTGGTGTAGCTTGCTTAACAGCCGGGATAATCCGCTGACTAGCAGACACTGCTACTAGGCACAAAGTATTTCCTGGGCTAGATGCAGTTAAAAATTTGTAATTAGATACTCTCGTTGGATGCTGAGAAAGCATTCCATAGAGTCTCCTGGCACGGCATATATGATTCTCTTAAAAAGCTTGGGGTAGGGGTCTAGGGGACCCTTTTATAGCCAAAATCACGGCCCTCTATCGCAATACGTCACCTAGGCTGAAGATAAATGGAACTGTATTACCCTGAGGACTCGGTTGCTACAGAGGTATTGCACCTCACCCAGAGGTGTGATATCTCACTCTCAGGTAAGGATGGAGCGTGGATCAGGACCCGACACCTGCATGCATTACACCACATTGCCGTGGGGCAGGGCGACCAATATGCCCCTGAGATGGGCACGACAGTCCCTGTCCCTGGCTGGAGTGGGGGGAGGGAACACTGAGGAAGGGGAACCCTGTAGTGCAGGAGCAGGGAGGAAGCAGTTCCTGGGTGCATTGAGAAGGGAGTATAAAAGGTGGGCACCATCTTAGATCAGTGCAGAGAAGTCTGAGCAGAAGTGGCAGGGAGCAGGGGCTCTGCATGAGCTCTGCTCCGGAGGCGGGCCTAGTAACAGAGGCCCAGGCCTGGAAGAGGGAGAAGGAAGGAAGAGGAGCGGAGAAGGCTCCAGGAACGAGGAACGAAGGGATCCAAGGGGTGCGGACGGGCGAGTCGCCACCGCACGCCCGAATCCACCTGCGTGGAGGGGTCAGGCCAAAGGGGGAGACCGGTCCCCGAAACTAGTGGAGGCAGGAAACGACCCTCAGCTAGAAACCGGAGGCTGTGACATTTTATGTGGCGCAGCCCCTCGCTACACCCGCTAGGAAGGCACCACATAGAGTCAGGGAAACTGGCGCCAAGTTTACCAAGAGGAGGCCCGAGGCAGCCGGACAGAAGGGTTGGTAAGAAAGGCCAGACAAAGGACACACAAAGGGGGTCCTGTGAAGCGCTCCAAAGTTATCTGGGAGTTGTCTGAGCCCCTCACCTGGTGAGCACAGTACGACGTGGGCAGCCGTTACCTGCAGGTCTGGATAATAAGAACTGTGAGTAAAGAACCCTGGACTGCATCACTGACTCCGTGTCGTTACTGCTGCTGCCCTGCACTATCACCCCCATCCTCCGCATACACTGCCCTGAGGCTATACTTCTCATGTGGGGAGTTATGCTACGCTCTGCTGCACCCACAACACCAGCCCCAGCGGTCTACCCTGCAGCGGCGGTTCACTCTGACCGCAATCCACGGGTGGCGTAGTCGGACATTTAAACATCAAAACCACATAAATAGTTCCGCCACTGGTTTGACCGCCCTGAGCCACGGAACCGGGTCGTCGCCACGGAGACTACAACCACCAGCATCCACCAAAAAGGGTCCGGCTCCGGGTGTCCCAAGGCCAAGGGGGCGCTTCAGAACATTTTCATTACCTTTCACAATCACCAATGGGACAAGGCAGGGATGTTCTCTGTCCCCTCTCTTATACATCCTAGTGACGGAGCACCTGCTCTCCTCAATTCGCCATAACCCCAATATTAGGTGGATTGAGGTGGGAGGCACCGAGTACAAGTGCTCTCTATTTGCTGATGATGTCCTAGTATATATCACTCAATCACATATATCCATCCATGCTGTTATGGCTGAAATAGATCACTTTGTTACATGGTCAAATTTTAAAATCAATGCAGCGAAGTCTGAGGCCCTCGATGTCTCCCTCCCCAAATCCATATAGGATTCCATCCAGTCCAACTTTCCCTTTGCCTGGCCCTCACAGGGTATCAAATACTTAGGAATTCCTATTCATAGAGACCTCTCCCATCTATGTTATCTTAATTTTGGGCCCTTTATTGAACAACTCCATACAGACCACGGTTGGCAAGTTAGAACTGTAAGATTCACTACGTGAACCACTGGTGTTTTGTGGAAAAGCACATGTACACTGTGTTCCAAATTATTATGCAAAAAGTGTTTAGGAGTGATCAGGGAAGAATTTGTTTGTCAGTTAAACTCATTGATGGTGATGTGTGTCAGGGCTCTTTATATCACTGTAAGCTATTGCAGACACCTGTGCTAATTAGTTTGGCAGGTGTGTCCAATGAAAGGCAAGACTACTTAAGAAGGCTGTCTCACATTATTAAGCAGCCTACATTTTCTGCCAAAATGGGAAAGAAAAAGGATGTGTCGTCTGCTGAGAAGCAACAAATTGTGGAGTGTTTAGGTCAAGGCATGACTACAATCAACATTGTGCGATGATCAGGATGAAGTGTCTTGGCAATCAAGAAGTATGTAGCTGATTCACAGTACACACGTGTGCGTGCTGATAAGGGCAAATTGAGGACTCTTTCCTACAAGCAATTACGTCAGGTTGAAAGAGCAGCGGCAAAAAAGCCTTGTCATAGCAGCAGACAAGTTTTTGAAGCTGCTGGTGCCTCCAACGTCCCCCGAACAACAAGATGCAGGGTCCTTCAAAGGTTTGCAGCTGTGCATACGCCATCCTGTCGACCTCCTCTATCCACTTCACACAAGCAGAAACGGCTCCAGTGGGCCAAACATTACATGAAGACTGATTTCAAAACTGTTTTGTTCACGGATGAGTGCCGTGCAGCGCTCGATGGTCCAGATGGATGGAGTGGAGGATGGCTGGTTGATGGACACCCCACGCAAACACGGCTACAGCGCCAACAAGGAGGAGGTGGAGTAATGTTTTGGGCTGCAATCATGGGGAGAGAGATTGTCGGCCCCTTTAGGATCCCTGAAGGCGCTAAAGATGAACTCCATAATGTATGTGGATTTTCTCAAACAGCACTTCCTGCCATGGTTCAAGAAGAAGAACCGTGTATTTCACAGCAAGATCATTTTTTTGCATGATAATGCACCATCTCATGCTGCACATAAAACATCTGCATCTCTGGCTGATATGGGCATAAAAGGGGACAAACTTATGGTGTGACCCCCATGCTCCCCTGACCTCTACCCCATTCAGAACCTCTGGAGCATCATCAAAAGGAGTGTCTATGATGGCGGGAGGCAGTTCCCATCTAAGCAACAGCTCTGGGAGGGTATTCTGTCCTCATGCAAAACAATTGAAGCAGAAACCATCCAAAACCTGACAAATTCAATGGACGAGAGAGTTCAGAAGCTCCTTTCGAACAAGGGGTCCTATGTGAAAATGTAACATCACCTAGAATAAAGTTTTGAGTTGAAAACTGTTTGATTTCAGTTTCTAATAACCTGCTAATGCTTATAATTTCAGAAATGACCATTTTTTTGGTCTTTATTAAAATTAAAAGGTTGATCGAAAAGTTTGGCGGATCTAAGAGTGTGGCAACCCAGTAGTCATGATTACTTCGAATTCTAACAAAATGAGGGTCATGTTGCAGGTAGTGCAGCAAGAAGGCACTTATGTGTCTTGCGCATCTCGGAGCCCCAAAATTATTTTCCGGGCTAGATGCAGCTAAAAATTATTATTAATTTTAAATCTGGTGGAGCTTAGTATAGATGGCCTAATAGGATCAGTGCTGCACACTGCTACAAAGCCCAAATTATTTTCCAGCCAAGATACAGATAAACTTGATTAGTAATTTTAAAACTGGTTTAGCTTATTATAGATGGCCTAATAGAATCAGTGCTGCACAGTGCTACAAAGCCCAAATTATTTTCCAGCCAAGATACAGATAAACATGATTAGTAATTTGAAAGCTTAAAACGGTTGGTAGGGTGATTTTAACCAGTCATCCATCTTTTACTCTCCCCAGGATGACACAGGGGTAGAAAAGTCATTTCGGATCCATGATTTGTTCATCTTTATGAACGTGAGTCTGTCTACATTATCAGTGGAGAGCCGCGTGCGCTTATCTGTCAGCACACCACCAGCAGCACTGAACACACGTTCAGACAGAACGCTGGCTGCGGGGCATGACAAGATCTCCAAGGCGTAAGTGGCTGGCTCCGGCCATTTATCCAGATTGGAAGCCCAAAAAGAGCAAGGGTCCAGTGACACAGTCATGGCTTCAATGTTTACTTGGAGATACTCCTGTACCATCGTCTCTAGGCGTTGACTATGTGTCAGACTTCTTGTCTCCTGTGGCCTTGCAAAGGATGGGCTAAAAAAGTGGTGAAATGATTGCGCAAAATTGATGTTACCAGCAGATACTGTGGTTCTGTTATGGTTTGAGTGCTGAACACTTGACGGTCCCACGGTTGGCAAGTTGGAACTGTGAGATTCACTACGTGCACCACTGGTGTTTTGTGGAAAAGCACATGTAAGATTCTGCAACAGTCTCTGCTGATACTCCTGCATCCCTTTCTATGGCAGGAATAATTTCTGCAAATTTACTTTTGTACCGGGGATCTAACAGTGTGGCAACCCACTAGTCAGGATTATTTCTAATTCTCCCAATTCGAGGGTCATGTTGCAGGTAGTGCAGCAAGAAGGCACTCATGTGTGTTGCGCATCCAGGAGCACCAAGTCCCTGTTGTGTTGGTGGCGAGGTAACAATCATGCTTCCTTCATCTGTCCTCTCCCGCCAACCTCGCACAACAGAAATGTGATCAAGGTCTCCCTCATCTGATGAGTCTTCCATCAGTTCGTCCTCCACTTCTTCCTGGGCTCCTGCACCTTCCTCACTAGTTTGGCTGCTACCATGCGCCCTGGTAAAACCATCTCCCCCACCCTCACATGCCTGCTGCCTTGGTACTGCCGACCATCTGGACCTTGCAGATGTTAGCCCTTCCGCATACAACTCCTCCTCCTCTACTTCCTCCACCTCCTCTTGTGCCACCACCTGACTCCGAATTCTGTTTAACATGTGCTCCAGCATGTAAATCACCGGAATAGTCATGCTGATAATGGCATCGTCAGCACTAAACATCTTCGTCGCCATTTCAAAACTGTGCAGAAGGGTGCATAGGTCCCTGATCTGAGACCACTCCTCCAGCGTGATTTGCCCCACGTCTGGATCTCGTTGGCCCAGGCTATACGTCAGAACGTATTGCACAAGGGCTTGTCGGTGCTGCCACAGTCGCTGCAACATGTGCAGAGTTGAATTCCACCGGGTAGGCACATCGCATTTTAGCCGGTGAAGTGGCAGGCCCAACGACTTCTGTAGAGATGTAAGTCACTGAGCTGCGGGATGCGAACGGCGGAAGTGAGCACACAGCGACCGTGCCCTCTGCAGAAGGCCATCTAGTCTGGGATAGTGGGCTAAAAATTGCTGGACAACCAGGTTCAACACATGAGCCATACAAGGCACGTGTGTGACATTGCGCAGGCACACCTTTCTTTGAGAAGTAGTGCCGACTGGGCATCTGGTACTGGGGCACTGCGACGGACATAAGGTCTCGAAAATCCTCTGTGTCCACCAGGCGGAAAGGCAGCATTTCTGTAGCCAAGAGCTTGAAGATGGTGAAATTCAACCTCTTAGCTTTCTCATGGCTAGGAGGAAATGGTCTTTTACTTGTCCACATCTGAGGGACCGAGGGCTGGCTGTTGTGCTTAGACGGGGTTGATAAGGGTGTCCCCGGCAAACTGCCGGTCTGTGAGGAAGATGCAGGCGGACATGTTAGGTTGCCTTGATCCAAATGTGGTGCTATCGATGTCGGACAGCGCTCAACACCAACTGGTGTTACCACCTCCAAAGAAAATGATAACCTGCCAATCACGCTGGCTGTTGCCGGTAAAGAGGTGGCAGGTCTGCGCCCCAAAACAGGTGTGACTGCTGTCCCCCCAGTCACAGAGGATGAAGAGGCCACGGATGCACAAGATATGGCAGACGGTGGTTGGCACGGCCGACTAGGCCGCATTGTAGCACACTGAGCTTCCCACTGCAACTTATGCTTCATGTCTATGTGCCGGTTCATGCATGAAGTACTCAAACTATGTATTTTTTGGCCTCTACTTAGCTTTTGCTGACAAATGTTACAGATAACACGAGTTGGGTCATCTTTATCGATCTGAAAAAATGCCCAGGCTATGCACGGCTTAGCACCCATGCGACCTGAAGAGCCACCACGACTTGTGGTGAGAGGCAGAGTTGTGTTTGAGGATGCAGTTGTTGACGTTCTTCCAGTACTACGTCTCTGTCCAGGAAGGCGCAACCTGACCTCATCGTCACTAGCATCTTCCTCCACCTCCTCTGCTGACCTCATCTCTTGGCTGACTGTGGGTTGACAGTAAGTGGGATCTCCAACCTCATCATCATCACCCTGTGCGTTATCACACCCGTCGTCCTCAGAGCCAACCTGTTCCTGTCCTGACAAAAAACTAAAGTTGTCGCTCCAATCAGGTATTTGAGTCTCATCATCGTCTTCCTCATTGTCTCCACCAACAGGAGTTACAGTTTCGGAATGAGGGTCTACATTATGGTAAGAACCTTCTGCGTCTGGTCCTGGATCTGACTCATAAAGATTCTGGGCATCAGTGCAGATCATTTCCTCGTCTGGATTCACAGAAGCGCTGGAGTCGACCTCTGATTCCCAGGCTATAGTATGAGTAAACAGCTCTGCAGACTCAACCATCTGTTCTACCTCATACTCAGACGGGCAGCTGGAGATTTGGGAGCTGTGAGGAATCAAGTGCAATTGGGGTGACACCTTTGAGGACTGGAGTATTTGTGATGTTGAAGTTGATGTGGAGGAGAGCCCACTTAAAGGAGCACTTGATATCCGTTGAAGCACCTGCTGTTTTTGTGCCTCATCTGGAATTTGTAGCGATTGGCGTGGCCGTAAGAAAGGGATCTTATCACATTGTCCGCTAAAAGAAGTAGACATTTTAGTTTGGCTGGAAGATGGTCTTTCTTCTGCAGATGTTACTGTTGCTTTAACACCTACCCCACGGACACAACCTTTTTTCCCCTTCCCAACATGCTTATTCCCCTTTCCACCAGCAGCAGGCATTTTTCCACTCATTTTGGTGGTTAACTAATTCACAACTCTGGAGTTGTTTGCACAAAAAAACAATGGATGGGAACCGAGCAGAGCTGAGTGGCCAAACTGTGGTATTAGGCCAAAACTATTGGCTGGGTTAGATGCAGAAAAAAATTATATTCAATTTGCAACCTGATGTAAGTCAGTATAGATGGACTAATAGAGAAAGTCCCACACACTGCTAGAAGGCCAAATATTTTTTCAGAGGTAGATGCAGAAAAAAAAATATTCAGTTTGCAACCTGATGGAGGTCAGTATAGATAGACTAATAGAGAAAGTCCCACACACTGCTAGAAGGCCAAATATTTTTTCAGAGCTAGATGCAGACAAAAAATTATTTTGAATTTGCAAACTGATGGAGGTCAGTATAGGTTGACTAATAGAACAAGTCCCACACACTGCTAGAAGCCCAAATATTTTTTCAGAGGTAGATGCAGAAAAAAAAATATTCAGTTTGCAACCTGATGGAGGTCAGTATAGATGGACTAATAGAGAAAGTCCCACACACTGCTAGAAACCCAAATATTTTTTCAGAGGTAGATGCAGAAAAAAATTATATTCAATTTGCAACCTGATGGAGGTCAGTATAGATGGAGTAATAGAACAAGTCCCACACACAGCTAGAAGCCCAAATATTTTTTCAGAGGTAGATGCAGAAAAAAATATATTCAGTTTGCAACCTGATGGAGGTCAGTATAGATGGACTAATAGAGAAAGTCCCACACACTGCTAGAAGGCCAAATATTTTTTCAGAGCTAAATGCAGAAAAAAATTATATTCAATTTGCAACCTGATGGAGGTCAGTATAGATGGACTAATAGAATGATGCTATGCCCAAAAGATTTTACTTCACTAGGTGCAGTAAAAAAATTTGTATTCTATACACAGGTGGTATATCTTGCAACACAGATAGGCTACTCCACTGACTAACACACTCTGCAATAGGCCAAAGAGGATTAGCTTTGCTAGATTCAGCCAAATGCTGTGAAAAAAACTTGCACAGCATTGGCACAGACCTGCCTGGCAAAAACTGATAGGAACTGATGGAACCTAGTCCTGAAAAGGACTCCAATTACAATTAGTCTTTACTCCCACAACCTATCTATTTAAGAGCACAGACCTGCCTGATAAAAGTCGTAGGAAATGCTGTAACCTAGTCCTTAAAAGGACTGCAATCACAACTATTCCCTACTCCCAAGCTATCTGTAGATTTGTGCGAAAATTGGCTTGAAATTAACAAGGTATAGCGCACACAGCAACAGCACGCAGCTGCAGCAGTGAGAAAATGGTGGCGACGGGGAAAATGGCTTGGTCTTATAGGGCAAGGACATGTGACATACACTGCCAATGACACATGCCCTTGCTTGTGTGAAAAAAAGCACTTCGCTTCGTGTGTGCGCTGCTGATAGGCTGACAGATTGCACCTCCCCACTGTAAATGCGGGAAAGAGAAAGAAAAATGGAGATCTTCATTATTCCTGCAGAGATCCATCCCCTGCCCGTCCCCCCACCCCGCTGTACACTCAAACTGCGTATTAACATTAATTTTCATCATTACTGAGAAAAAATCCAGTTATGATTTTGGTGCATGAACAGTTATCGAACATAACCTCGAACAGCCGAATTTTTCTCAAATCGTTCGTGTTCGCCGAACGGCTCGAACACCGCCCAAAACAGCTCGAATTTGAGATTGGCGAACAGTTCGAGTAGAACAACGCTCATCTCTATATAACAGTCTGTCACTACCAATAGAAAAACACACACCTCCTGCCTGTCCATTGAGTTTTTTAGCTATGTGAGAAGGTGGACCAACTGTCATGTTTCTCCCTGAAGACATCAATGAGCTTAATGTAAATGTGTGAAATATTTTTTCTTATGGTAACACGTGTTAATTTCCTTGTGGGCTGCAGGCCTAACCAATAGTCACAAGATGTCACTGTCTTCTTATTTGCTTCAGTACAGAACAGGGTGAAAGGTTGAGTCTGCCCAGCAACAGACAACAAGGACAGTGTCAGGGGTAACTATAAGGCCTGCCAATAGTGGGGAGGAAGTTTGGGACTCTCTAGGTAGTTTTGAGAAACAGGAAGTCAGTGATGTAAGATAGGAGAAGAGCAGAGTATGAGTGTGCAGAGATCTGGATAGGAACAGAACTAGTGTGGTGTGAGGTGGGAGGCACAAGTCAGCAAGAACCATTCAGGAACTTTAGAGGCAACTGAGATTTAGTTCAGCAGGCAAGTGGGCAAAATCTATTGGTGGGAGAATTAAAGAAATGAGTTCAGTGTTGGCCAGAAGGGGGAGGGCTGTAGAGACCCATATTAGCAGTTTTGATGTGCAAAAATTATCTTTTATTCTGTTATGCTAATGATTTCTTCCAGGCTCCAGGGCGTGAGGTACCATGAAGAAATCTCCACCTCCTGTCTTCATTTGAATAGCATCACCCTCCCATCACTGTCACACTGGCCTGTTATGTGCATTTCTGGCTTGCGCCCTCTAATCGCTCTATTATACTTACCTATTCCTCCATTCTATGGGTAGTGGCTTCAGGGGCGGACCTACCGCCCGTGCAACCGGTTCATTGAATGGGGGCCCCGAGGGAGAGGGGGCCCCTCCAGCCTCCAGAAGGGCCGCCATCAGGGCATGACTGCCCTGACTCCAGCATGGGGCCCGGGTTGTCGGGGCCCCGTCTTGTGTGTCTCCTCATGGGGCCCCCCCACAGGACCCCCCGCCGTCACATGACCGGAGATGTCCCTGTGACTGTGACGTCTCAGGTCAGAGGGAGCGGTGATATGTTTACAGCGCGCGCGATCTCTCCTGAGCTGTCACAGTGAGATGACGCGGGCGACGCTGTGGAGTCCGGATCAGCATCAGGTAAGAAGTGAGGTGAGTATTTGATTTTTTTTTTTTTTATGTATGGAGCATGGGGCATTATATGGTGGGGGGAGAGTGGGTGTGACGTCCTGCATGGGGCATTATATGGGGGGGTGACATACCGCATGGGGCATTATATGGTGGGGGGAGAGTGGGTGTGACGTCCTGCATGGGGCATTATATGGGGGGGTGACATACCGCATGGGGCATTATATGGGGGGGTGACATACTGCATGGGGCATTATATGGTGGGGGGAGAGTGGGTGTGACGTCCTGCATGGGGCATTATATGGGGGGGTGACATACCGCATGTGGCATTATATTGGGGGGGTGACATACCGCATGGGGCATTATATGGTGGGGGGAGAGTGGGTGTGACGTCCTGCATGGGGCATTATATGGGGGGGTAGCATACCGCATGGGGCATTATATGGGGTGTGTGTGACATACTGCATGGGGCATTATATGGGGGGGTGACATACCGCATGGGGCATTATATGGTGGGGGGAGAGTGGGCATGACATCCTGCATGGGGCATTATATGGGGGGGTGACATCCTGCATGGGGCATTATAAGAGGGGGAAGGGGGAATTGACATTCTGCATGGGGCATTATAAGAGGGGAAAGGGGGAAGTGACATTGTGCATGGGGCATTATAAGAGGGGGAGGGGGGAATTGACATCCTGCATGGGGCATTATAAGGAGGGTGTGTGTGTGATATACTGCATGGGGCATTATAAGGAGGGGGGGTGTGACCTCCTGCATGGGGCATTATAAGGGAGGGGGTGGTCAGACATACTGCATGGGGCATTGAAACGGGGGGAAGTGACATCCTGCAAGGGGCATTATATGGGGTGGGGAGGTGACATCCTGCATGGGGTATTTTATGGGGGGTAGAGGTGACATCCTGCATAGGGCATTAAAAGGGGGGTGTCATCCTGCATGGGGCATTATAAGGGGGGAACAGCCAGCATGGAGCGTTACATGGGGGCCAATATTCTTTATGGAGTGTTATATGGGGGACAGTATCCTGTATGGAGCGTTATATGGGGACCAGTATCCTGTATGGAGCATTATAAGGGGACCAGTATCCTGTATGGAGCATTATAAGGGGGCCAGTATCCTGTATAGAGCATTATATGGTGCCCATAATACTGTATGGAGGACTATACTGTCCGTTCTGCACTGTGCGCTGTGAGGATTCACCGGTTTCTGAGCTATTGTAGAATTTACAATAGATATCGCTCGTGTAATGGGGCATTATAAGGGGGGAACAGCCTGCATGGAGCGTTATATGGGAGCCAATATTCTGTATGGAGCGTTATATGGGGGTCAGTATTCTGTATGGAGCGTTATATGGGGGACAGTATTCTGTATGGAGCGTTATATGGGGGCCAGTATTCTGTATGCAGTGTTATATGGGGACCAGTATCCTGTATGGAGCATTATATGGGGACCAGTAACCTGTATGGAGCATTATATGGGGACCAGTATCCTGTATGGAGCATTATAAGGGGGTCAGTATCCTGTATGGAGCATTATATTGTGCCCAAAATACTGTATAGAGGACTATACTGTCCGGTCTGCACTGTGCGCTGTGAGGATTCGCCGGTTTCTGAGCTATTGTAGAATTTACAATAGATATCGCTCGTGTAATGGGGCATTATAAGGGGGGAACAGCCTGCATGGAGCGTTATATGGGAGCCAATATTCTGTATGGAGCGTTATATGGGGGTCAGTATTCTGTATGGAGCGTTATATGGGGGACAGTATTCTGTATGGAGCGTTATATGGGGGCCAGTATTCTGTATGCAGTGTTATATGGGGACCAGTATCCTGTATGGAGCATTATATGGGTACCAGTAACCTGTATGGAGCATTATATGGGGACCAGTATCCTGTATGGAGCATTATAAGGGGGTCAGTATCCTGTATGGAGCATTATATGGTGCCCAAAATACTGTATAGAGGACTATACTGTCCGGTCTGCACTGTGCGCTGTGAGGATTCGCCGGTTTCTGAGATATTGTAGAATTTACAATAGATATCGCTCGTGTAATGGGGCATTATAAGGGGGGAACAGCCTGCATGGAGCGTTATATGGGAGCCAATATTCTGTATGTAGTGTTATATGGGGGTCAGTATTCTGTATGGAGCGTTATATGGGGTACAGTATTCTGTATGGAGCGTTATATGGGGGTCAGTATTCTGTATGGAGCGTTATATGGGGGCCAGTATTCTGTATGGAGCGTTATATGGGGGCCAGTATTCTGTATGGAGCGTTATATGGGGGTCAGCATTCTGAATGGAGCATTTTATGGGCGTCAGTATTCTGTATGGAGCGTTATATGGGGGCCAGTATCCTGTATGGAGCATTATATGGGGACCAGTATCCTGTATGGAGCATTATAAGGGGGTCAGTATCCTGTATGGAGCATTATATGGTGCCCATAATACTGTATGAAAGACTATACTGTCCGGTCTGCACTGTGTGCTGTGAGGATTCGCCGGTTTCTGAGCTATTGCAGAATTTACAATAGATATCACTCATGTCATGTAGTAAGTGAAATCCATGGCCTTGTACTATATATATATATTTCTCTGTGGTATCTGTGCATCATGAATCATGGTATGTGTTAAAGGGGCCCCCTGAAACTCTGTCACCCAGGGCCCACAAAAACCTGTAGCCATCCCTGGGTGTAAGTATAACAAGTTTTATTTTTTTAAAATACAATTAATTAACTAGGAGTCGGGGGAATCAGAGATGCACGGGGGGATGAGAGATGCACGGGGGGGGGTGTGCCCTTCATGCCCCGTATAAAGGGCAGGGGGGGGGCAAAAAATGATTGCACAGGGGCCCACTACAGTCTGTGTCCGCCCCTGAGTGGCTTCATCGTTCTTCTGCACAAGCAAGTCATTGCTACTGAAGTAAGTGACTCGTTAGCACCTGTGCAGAAGAACAATAATGCCACTGCCCATAGAAGGGAGGAATAAGTAAGTATAATTGTGCGATTGCAGGATGCAGGCATGGGATTCCAGGGCCAGAAATGCACATCACAGGCCATTGTGACACTGATGTGAGGAGGGTGCTATTCAAATGAAGACATGAGGCGGAGCTTTCTTCTGGGCACCTCACGCACCGAAGCCTGGAAGAAATCATTACCATAACAGAATAAAAGATGATTTCTGCACATCAAGACCGCTAATATGGGCATATAGGTAAGATTATTTTAACTATTCTGCTATCTGTATGCCCATTCCTATATACATTAATGAGCACCCACAGCACCCTATATACAGAATGGGGCCCCCACAATCCACTATATGCCATATGGGGTCTCCTATATAATATATAAAGTATAGTGTATATATTGGGCCCACTATATACAGTATAGTGTTTTTACATTCTTCTACAAAAACTTACACAATAGAAAACACTATATACTCACCTGTCACTGTGTCCGAGCATGGGAAAGTGACACGATGATATCATCAATAGTGATCAGCGAGCACTAAAATGCTTGGGTACTCGTTGTTTGAGTCGAGCAAATTGGAATGCTCGAGTGCTCGGTCCGAATAACGAGCCCAATGTAAGTCTATGGGAAACTCAAGCATTTTTCTGGTGGCCTCCCCAGCTGTCTGCAGAGGGCCTAAAAATTTCCCAAATCAATGGGAACATTGCTCAAATGGCATGGGAACAGCAAAATTTGGGAAATAACCCACTAACAATTTAAAGACACATAGAGCTGGGAAGTGGGTCTCCCATACTGTTTGCCTATGCAGTGAATGCAATGGCTGCCAAAAATTTGGAGGAACTCCAATGCCCCCTGCAAGTCACGTAGATGTTGGAGGGCCTCCTGAAAAAAATGTTCCCATTATTAGGAAGTGTATCTCCCATACTGTTTGCCTATGCAGTGAAGCAACGGCAGCCCAAAATCTGGAGGAACTCCAATGCCCTTTGGATGAGATGTAGAGGTCAGAGGGCCTTCTGAAAACAATGTTCCCATTATTAGGAAGTGTGTCTCCCATACTGTTTCCCTATGCAGTGAATGCAATGGCTGCAAAAAATTTGGAGGAACTCCAATACCCTCTGCAAGACATGTAGAGGTCGGAGGGCCTCCTGAAAAAAACGTTCCCATTATTAGGAAGTGGGTCTCTCATACTGTTTGCCTATGCAGTGAATGCAACGGCTGCCAAAAACTTTGAGGAACTCCAATACCACTTGCAAGAGACGTAGAGGTCGGAGGGCCTCCGGAAAAAAATGCTCCCATTATTAGGTAGTGGGTCTCTCCTACTGTTTGCCTATGAAGTGAATCAACGGCTGCCAAAAATTTGGAGGAACTTCAATGCCCCTTGCAAGAGACGTAGAGATCAGAGGGACTCCTGAAAACAATGTTCCCACTATTGGGAAGTGTGTCTTCTATACTGTTTGCCTATGCCGTGAATGCAACGGCTGCCAACAATTTGGAGGAACTCCAATGCCCACTGCAAGACACGTAGAGGTCAGAGGGCCTCCTGAAAAAAACGTTCCCATTATTTGGAAGTGTGTTTCACATACTTTTTGCCTATGCAGTGAATGCAACAGCTGCCAAAAAATTGGAGGTACTCCAATGTCCCTTGCGAGAGACGTAGATATGTTGATATGGTACATATGGTGGTGATGTGGTGGTGGAGGATGAGGATGTGGAGAAGGAGGAGGACAAGAGTAAATAGACAAAATCAGGAAGCGTATACCCATGTCTGGGTGTGAAAACAGAGGTACATGGGAATAGAGTTAGACCTCCCAAAAAAAAGACACTGCATTTGAGTTTATGTTATGCTGCTATCATTCGGTGGTGTTGAGAAGTCTGGCCCAATCCAGCCCTTGTTCATTTTTATAAGATTCAGTCTGTCAGCATTTTCAGTTGACAGGTGGATGCGCCTATCGGTTATAATTCCACCAGGGGCACTAAAACCTGCTCTAACAAAACGCTAGCAGCAGGGCAAGCCAGGACCTCCAAGGTGTAGAGAGACAGTTCTTGCCACGTTTCCAGCTTGGATACCCTATAATTATAAGGCACAGATGAATCACGGAGGATGTTGGTATGATCGGCAAGGTACTACCTCAGCATCTTCCAAAACTTTTCCCTTCTTGTGGGAGTACCCCGCGCATCAGGGCCTGTGCAATGGGGGGTCTGAGAAAATTGTCCCAGAACTTTGACAGTGTTCCCCTGCCTCTGCTGGATTGCATTTGTGTCTCTCTCACCTGTACTCCTTGGTTGTCCAACGAACAGTGACCTCTGCCGCCAGCATTTTCAGATGGGAATTGTTTAAATAATTCTGCAACAAGGGCCATTTTATTAGGCCTGTCCTGCAAGGGAATAAGAGACATAAAGTTCTCTCTGTAGCGTGGGTCTAGAAGTGTCACCAACCAGTAATGACTGTCACCCAAAATTTGGACAATGTGAGGTCACGGGAAAGGCAGCAACTTCTGTGTCCTCACCAAGAGAGCGACTGACCATGCTCTCCTCTTCCTCCTCCTCCCTGTCCTCAGGCCATCCATGCTGAACATACGGTATGCCAGTTGTGCAGGTAGTACCACCTACAGCACAGGAAACTAGCTCCTGTTATTCCTCCTTCTCCTCTTCCTCATTGTCACCCAATCCATGTTGAGATGAAATGAGGCTGGGCTGTGTGTAATCACCCTGTATGGTTCCTTGCTCATCTCATCGTGCTCTGCCTACAATGCATCCTCTTTGATTGTGAGCAGAGAGCATTTCAGAAGACAGATAAGTGGGATGGTGATGCTAATTATGGCGTCATCGCCGCTCACCATCTTGGTGAAGTCCTCAAAGTTTTGGAGGATGGTACATTTGTCTGACATCAATGTCCAGTCCTGAGGTCTTATGTGTGGAGTCTGAACTGAATACCGACGGCTTTGTTGATGCTGGTACTCAACAACTGCCCTCTTCTGCTTCCAAATGCTTCCCAACATCTGCAGTGTAGAGCTCCAATGCGTGGGGACATCACACACCAGTCTGTGAGTCGGAAGCTGCAAATGCTGCTGAAACATGGCAAGGGCTGCGGAAGCTGTAGCTGACTTTCTAAAATGGGCACACAGGCGGCGTACTTTAACAATCAGATCCGGCAGCTCCGGGTAGGATTTGAGAAAATGTTGAACCACGAGGTTAAGCACATGGGCCAGGCATGGTACGTGTGCGAGCTCGCCTCACCTCAGAGCCGCCACCTGGTTATGGCCATTGTCACACACGATGATGCCTGGCTGTAGGTTCAGCGGTGTGAGCCACAGATCTGCCTGCTCTTTCACAGCTGTCCACAACTCTTCAGCACTGTGCGGTTTTTCACCTAAGCATATTAGCTTCAGCATAGCTTGTTGCCGCTTGGCCGAGGCAGTGCTGCAGTGCTTCCAGCTTGTGACTGATGTGGTCATTTTGTAGATGGAGGCTGAAGAGGTGATGGAGGCTGAGGAGGATGAGGTGAAGGAGCTTTAGACCATGGGGGCAACCCTGATTGACCTAGTGCCCGCAATTCTTGGCATCAGGAGGACATGTTCCGTCCCAAGGTCCGACTGGGTCCCGGCTTCCACTATGTTAAACCAGTGTGCTGTCAACGAGATGTACCGTCCCTGCCCACAAGCACTTGTCCACGTGTCGGTGGTTAGGTGGACTTTCCCTGTAACTGCGTTGTTGAGAGCACGGCTAATGTTTTGGGACACGTGCTTGTGTAATGTGGGGACGGCACACCGGGAGAAATAGTGGCGGCTGGGGACCGAGTACCGAGGGACGGCCGCCGCCATCAGGTTGCGGAATGCTTCCATCTCCACGAGCCTAAAAGGCAACATTTCGAGCGCAAGCAGTCGTGAAATGTGAGAATTTAGTAGTGTGGCCTGTGGGGCGTTGGCTGCATATTTGCGCTTGCGTTCCAAGGACTGGGGTATGGACAACTGAACTCTGCGCTGGGATATGGTCATGGACATGCTTCCTGATGCTGCTACTTGAGAGTGTGCAATGACAGGTGCAGGGCAGGAGGCATCTTCGCATGCACCATGGACAGGGGATTGGATTGCATGCACAACAGCAGAAGAAGCAATGGTGCCACCCACAGACACTGTTCCTGGACCCTGGGGTTCGGCCCACAAAGTCAGGTGCATTGCTGCCATGTGCCTGATCATGCTGGTGGTGGTCAAGCTGGTCATTTTGCCACCCCAGCTGATGCTGGCTTGGCAGGTGGTGCAAATGGCCTTTTTGGGGTTATCGCCAGAGTCTTTAAAAAACAACCAGACTCGGGAAGACCTAACAGTTGTACTGGCAACTTCCTTCATGTTGGTGTTACGGGGAACAGTTGCCTGCCTTCTGTCTGCGGCCACCACACTGCTTCTTCCAGCCTGTTGGGGTGCTCTGCCTCCCTCCCCCTGTGTGCTGCTGTCCTCACCCTGCATGTCCTCCTGCCAGGTTGGGTCACTTACTATATCATCCACCACCTCGTCTTCCACTTCCGCACCCTGGTCCTCTTCCTGACTTTCTGGCAATTGTGTCTCATCATCATCCACCTCTTGTGACACTTTCCCACCGTCGCCTTAGTGTGACCATGGCTGCTCAAATATTTGGGCATCGCTACACGCGATCTCCTCTTTCCCCGCTTCAAGTGGACCGGGCGAGAGGCCCAAATCTATAAATGGAAAAGTGAACCGCTCTTCAGAGTGTCCAAGTATGGGATCAGTTGTCTCTGGGTACTCGGCATGGTGGGAGGAAGGAGGATAAGAGTGAGGAATATGCGGTCCAGACTCACGGCTACTGAGACTTGACCGTGTGGAAGACAGGGTAGTGGTGGTGGTGGCTAAGTGACTGGAAGCATTATCTGCTATCCAATAAACAACCTTTTGACACTCCTCTGGGTTCAATAGAGGTGTGCTGCGGTCCCCTTGAAATTGGGACAGGAAGGGCAGACGAGAAGATGTGGGTGTTTGTTGTGGCATAATTTCGGCTTGCCCACGGCCTTGTCCTCGGCCTCTGCATGCACCATTACCATCAAGTCGACTTCCCCGTCCCTTGCCACGTGCCTTGCCCATTTTAAATGGAGGACAGTATCTTCCACGCTCACTACAAATGACTGAGTTTGGAGTGAACTTATATGTGATCCATGTGATAGAGAAAACAGAGTTTTAAATACCTGGCCTGTAGGTATGTAGTTTGAAGAGCAAACTGCGGTGAATTGCTTCAATGACACACTAAAGGAAATTTTTAATGGAGGCCAGAAATGGCAATATTTTCTGACAACGTATATGTGATCCGTTTGACGGTGAAAACACAGTTTTAAATAGCTGGATTTCTAGCGCTCTAATATGGAAAGGATCTGGCTGTATTCTGCAGTGCCAACAAGCAAATGGCGCAGAAAAACAGTGTTCTCTGGATTGCTTTTTAAGCAAATAATGAGGATTAAGGTCAAAAGAAAAGTATTCCTGGCCCCTGAGACCTGCGACTATTTCTAGAAATATCTAACAGCAGCAGAACGCAAAATTTGAATGGAGCCTCTTGTGCTATATGCACTGCAGTCTGCTATATACACTGCCTGCCTATACACCCTGCCTGCCTGATATCTCTGCAGATGGATTAGTCCTCAGAAGGACTGTTTGTTAAGATGGATATGTGTAATGTACGGTTTTTCTCCCTACACTACCTAATACACAAGCAAATGTGTCCCTGACACAGCAGCACCTCTCCCAAAACAAGCAAATGGTGCAGAAAAACGGTGTTCTCTGGATTGCTCTTTAAGCAAATAATGAGGATTAAGATCCAAAGAAAAGTATTCCTGGCCCCTGAGACCTGGGCCTATTTCTAGAAATATCTAACAGCAGCAGAAGGCAGAATTGGAATGGAGCCTCTTGTGCTATATGCACTGCAGTCTGCTATATACACTGCCTGCCTATACACCCTGCCTGCCTGATATCTCTGCAGGATTAGTCCTCAGAAGGACTGTTTGTTAAGATAAATATGTGTAATGTACGGTTTTTATCCCTACACTACCTAATACACGATCAAATCTCTCCCTGACACAGCAGCAGCTCTCCCTACACTGTCTGATCCGGAGTGATTGTGACGAGCATGGCGGCGCCAGGTCTGATATAGACCTGATGACGCTGTGCGGCTAGCCAATCACTGTAATGCCCACAACCAACATGGCTATGGCATTAGAGTGCATGGCAGGCAATTCCTGCATGTTCATTGGCTCTCTAAATAGCGCCAAACATGCAGGGAGGGGACCCGAGTTCCCGCCCGAGCAACCCGGAAATACTCGGCGAGCGCCGAGCTTGTCGAGCACCGTGATGCTCGGGCAAGTACCGAGCAGTGGCGAGCATGCTCGCTCATCACTAATCTCTACCCATTTATTCCACAAATCTCTGATAGGGGCAAGTTTGTCTGTTGCTCTTCTTTCAATTCGATTGGTTTTATTATCAAACTGAAGCACTCTTGAAATCTCATGAAATCTTTCTAGAGACATTGTGGCCCTAAATATCTGGCGACCAGTTTAAGAATTCCATAAACTTTTGGTTGGTTCACCATACGATCTGTACACTCCTGTTAACAATAGTAAACCTATGAAAGCATTTAGAGCTGTCAAATCGAAATTCTTCCATTTATCGCCATAAACTTGTTGTCCCTCAATGTTTGTCATTTGTATTATGATGTTTTGTATGGTTATAATTATGAACAATTTGCATGCAGATTATATGGCCTCAATTCTTGATATGGCATACCTAGTAGGACCTGGAGTATCTTTTATGACATTTGAAGAAGACCTTCTACCAGCCTGAGCAGAAGGCTACAAGTTCCAAACTACATCTTTATTTTTCGAATGGATTTCTTGCATCCGACTAGTTGTCTGGGTTTCCTCATCAGATTCCACTTCAGAGTCAGATTTCTCTGCATTGGTTTCCCCATCACTTATGTGTTCCTCCTCTTCGGACACATTTTCAAGCGGGACATCATCATCTGAATCGGAGGCGTTTACAAGCTCCTCCAATTCAGCTTCAGTCAACATCCGTTTTCTCATCATGCAAAAAGGCAACACTGTGGAATGAAAAAATAAAAAATATACATAAACAATAATAAAATGAGAGAACAAACTATTACCAGTTTCACAACAATACACACAATAAGGGCCCCGTCACACATTGAGACATTCCCTATGATTGCGATGCTGGAGCGTCGCAAACGAGACCATCCATATAAGCATGCACTCATTCAATCACAGCACTGAGAATATATCCTCCTCATAAGCAGACATTGAGTCTACACAGCCCTAATGCTCCCCCCACTTGCATACCAAAGAATGGGTCATCAAAAGTACAAGTCTCATGCAAGATGAAATAAGTGCTGGGCATTATTTCAACAAGCAGGCAGTGACCATTGTCTTACATCATGACACAGAAATCAACCAATGGCTGAGCAAAATAAAAAAAATTGCTGCTTTACACTATACAATCTAATCAAAAGAATTGAATAATTTGAGAATAAAAGAATAGTTTATCTGCTACATACCTGTAAAGATGAGTTTTCAGAGCTCTGACGTCTATATATATATAGATTATAACTCCTTTATTTTACTCAAAAAATGGCTGGAGATTAGTATAAAAGGCTATCAGTCATTTTTGACCGAACAGTACAAGTATAAACAAAACGTAGAGCAAAAAGTAAACAAAACAAAAAAATACCCATAGTAAGAACCCCTCAAATGAGTAAAAGTCAATTAACCACAAGTTTCAGAACTGCATAATGAATATTTTAAAAAATATACATTTTCAAATTCGGTCATTTTTGACTGAACAGAACAGCAGGGTTAAGCTGGAAAGGAAAGGACATTTGGAAAAACCGTTGCATGAATCCTGTCTAAAACCTAATCTCAGCCAGTCAGACATACAAGGAGCATTCTTGACAATAATAATTGCATGCGCGCATCTGACATGAAGCTGGGGCTGTATACCAAGAGTCAGTGCGCATGCCCCCGGAGCGGATGGGCAATGTGCACGCACGGGATATACTATGTGGTCGCTGTGACGTCGGGCCAGTCGCGGCAATCAAAAGCAATACTGTGGGCGTTCCTAATTTAAAAAGTCCATGACTGAAAAGATAAAGTCGTCACCCCTATGACAAAAAGGAAAAACGTATTTGAGGGAATCCCCTAATGATATAAAGTGTTTTTTTAAACCTAATACTGAGAGCTTTTCTTTGGCAAAAACTTGTTAGTGATGCACATTGCATCACTAACAACACACTGGGGCCAGTAAAATAGCTAAAAATGGGGTGACAGGTTCCCTTTAATATCAACTTATTTTAAAATATCATTGATTAAAGCATCTGTCTAATGTCTCTCACAAGGCAATCAAATCAATATACATTGAAAAGGGTCTAATCGTTATATATAACTTTAGTTTAATATCACTATATCCGCAGTTGAAGAATAAAAGAAATCACCTTCCAATACTCTAAATAATGTGTATTGCATTTCTACCGACTCCATATAGCAATAAATTTACAATATAAAAGAGAAATTTCAACATTTACCCCAATTACTGTTATAATTATCATATAAATTGTAACATATTTATCATTTACTATCGTTATTTCATGCTGTATTCACTTATTAAGGATCATAAGATTGAGAGCAATTTCAATTTCTCTCCACTTTTGTTTTTGTGACTTTATATTGCAGGCCAAATATATCAGATTAGAGTTTTTCATTTAGTTAATTTCCTCATGCACATTAGACCTAATTAGGTTGTTTCAGTCATAACTTATCCTTAATTACCTGTAAAATATCCCATTTACATTTGCAATTTATAGGTTTGTAAGGAGATTGAGTAATATAAGAAACATGACTGTAATTTACATATGCAAATGGACTGAATATTAATTATATTTTTTTTTCAGAATTTTAACAAAGCAATATTAAGAATTATGCGGTCTTCATTTTTGCTGAATTTTATTAAAAGTGGCTCCCCAAAGAATAATACTGGTAAGGTAATTAAAATTCAAGAGTGTATATGAATAGCTACCCAATGTTTTAACCCTTTTGTCTTAGTTAGAATGCGACTCAGGCAATAAGAGACCTTATATTAAAACATCCTATAACCAAATTCTTACTAAATTCAATGGAACATATTATCTGTTGACCTCCTATTGAAGACTTTTGGAAGGAGGTAATAGTTATCATCACCAAGATCTTACAGTCTCCTGTACCAGTCTGTGCTAAGGGGTGCTTGCTTATTGGTAAGCCTTGATGAGGAGACCTGGCCTCACTACCCTCGCAATCTTCTCAGGAACACTTTGTTTTTTGTCAGTAAGGCTACCGCCATAAGATGGATAGATAGAGGACCCTCTTGGATTTCACACTGGGTCAATATGGTAAATACTGTAGCTTCCTATGAGAGGGCGGTACATAAGAATATACATTGTCCTCAAAAATTTGATGAGGTATGGAAGCCTTGGTTTGATTCCTCTTTGACTCATGTTATTCCCCCTGGCGATGTGGAGTATTCTCTTATGATCAAGATAAATGATATTTGGTGCCTGACAGAGGTGTTTTATGCTTTTGGTTAAGATATTAGATCCATTTTATGTTAAAGGAGTTGTCAAGACTATGGGCTCAAGCATGCAGTCACTCTATGTAACTGCAGACTTGTGAATCCTCACAGCTCACAGTGTATGCGCTGTCAGGATTCTCCAGTGCTGTGAGCGGGCTGACACTTGACTTCAAGTATGCGATTTCCATCTTAACATTAGGAAGCAAAGCTTTAAAGAAAATGGAGACTTGCAGAAATTATCAGATAATAGAAAAGTACCCACAATATGCAAGTTACAAACACAATTAACCATTTTTATAAGAATGGGCATCTTTAAAGTGCAACTGTCAGCAGGATTGTGATAAGTAAACTACATATGCTGTCAAGTGGGCACCATTACACTGATTAAAATGATACCTTGGTTGATGAAATCCATCGTGTGGTTCTCGTGTAATCCTTACTTTCAGTTTGGAGATAATGATATGCTCATGATCCGGGGTGGCCTGTGGGGTGGGCTCTGTCTGGTGCTCTGCTTACATATTCATCTGCATGCTCTTATGACAGTTTACTGTGCCTTCTCTGACCTGCCTCCTATTTTACCTAGCCCCGCACTACTAAATGCATTATGTAAAATAGGAGGCAGGTCAGTGAAGGCACAGGGAGCTGTCATAAGTGCATACAGATGAATATGTAAGCAGAGCACCAGATAGAGCCCACCCCACAAGCCACCCCGAAGCACGGGCATATCATTATCTCCAAACTGAAACTAACAATTACAAAAGAACCATAGGATGAATTTCATCAACCTAGGTATCATTTTAATCAGTGTAATGTCGCCCACCTGACAGTGTATGTAGTTTACTGAGCAGAATCCTGCTGACAGGTGCGCTTTAAAGGGGTTGTTGGGTGAAAATGAGTTTTCATCTATTGGCAGGGATTTGTACTGATGAGCAGAACAGGGCAGTTTTTTGAAGTGTGACATCAACATTATTTTATCTGCAATACCTTATTCACTAAAGGAATTATCTCATGAAAGTAATCCTAGTGCATGAGAATTGCAATAGTAGGGTATATAGACTCATAGTGTTGTGTAACTCACCCTTTGGCAACCCTTGCACTATTATCCAGTGGAGAACTGGTAAATTAGAGGAGTTTCTCAGTTTGAGTAGCTGGTACATTAGAGCAGACAAATCTCTTTCATATCTTGCATTTGCAGCAATCAAATCAGTAAATTCCCAAAAGATTCTCACATTCACCAAAATTGAGGAATTGCTTTTTTTCTTAAGCTATTATAGAAAAAAATTTTGGCAGTGCAATGCTGAGAATAGAGAACATGAGAAGGGTGCTGTGCAGTGTACATATACAGAATAAACAGTTACTGAGAATTACACCCAGTAAACAGGACAGGAGAAGTTTTATCGTGCAGTGTATATATTGTGACAGAGTCACTGATGTGATACGCGAGGGGAGGTATGTGTCACTCAGGTTGCTCTACCGTATGAACCGAAAGCCACTAAATTTCTGCCAGCATGTTATATGCTGGGGGTTAACTCTCTTAAAGGGTGTCATTTTATAGGAATGGCAAAGAGGGTGGCAGGCCATTCCCCTACCTCCCTTCAGGGTGTAGCTGAGCAAGGTTTAAATGCTTAGTCCTATTTTTTTTTCTGTTGTTGGTGAGTCAGGAGAGACAAGTCTCCAGGCTGTGTAACTTCAGCTCAGAGAGGAGTTGAAGGTGCTGTAAACTGGTGCAGGGCGAACCCGCACACATATGGAATGTGTTACCATTAGTCTTTTGTTTTACCTTTATGCCAGCAAGTCTGAGTTTATTTTTGCTGAAGTCTGCAGTGCTTTATGCTGACATAATAAACCTGCAGATGTCACCGTTCCTGTGTCTACTTCCGACAGCAGCCGAGTGAGTCGTCTTGCCACAGTTGGTGGAGAATGTGGGCACGATTCCAGGAACACATGCGGCTGCCATAGGGATCGGAAGATGTCCTGGGTAAAGGCGCTAGCCAGAGATGTCCGGCAGTCTGGAGGAGCTCCTCAAGCACTTGCTTCAGAACCAACAACAGCAACGTCACCAGCAGAGCATGCAGCAGCAGCACTGGGAGCTTTTACACCAGCAAAATGAGCAGTTATTAGTTCCAGGACCATACTGACAAAGGGTATTAGATATGGCCCATTCACATGCTCAAGAAGACTCAGGATTGAGGAGGTTTTATTGGCCAGGGTGTTACTGGGAGATCCAGAACTATGGTAGGTCCTGCCCCACCTGCCAGATAACTGCCCCCTCTTCCCACTTCCGTATTCCTTTAATCCCCCTACCTGTGATAGAAATCCCCTTTGAGAGGATTGCCATGGACCTAGTGGGGCCCTTAGTCAAATTGGCCTTGGGCCACCAATACATCCTGGTGGTCATGGACTATGCGACCCAGTACCCAGAAGCGGTACCACTGAGGAACTCATCAAGTAGGAGCATAGCCAGGGAACTTGTCCATATATTTTCCAGGACTGAACTGCCAAAGGAGATACTAACGGACGAAGGAACCCAGTTCATGAGCAAGGTAATGAAGGAGCTGTGTAACGTCCTTCAGATTACCCAGATGCGAACCTCCGTTTACCATCTGCAGACAGACGGCCTGGTGGAGCGCTTTAATAAAACCTTTAAAAGCAATGCTCAAAAAAGTTGTAAAGCAGGATGGTCATGAGTCATGACTAGGACTACCTGCTACCGTTCCAGCTCTTCTCAGTAAGAGAGGTCCCCCAAGCCTCTATGGGTTTCTCCCCATTTGAGCTACTGTATGGACGACATCTGTGAGGGCTCCTGGATATTGCCAAGGAAACCTGGGAAGCCAAGGTTAGGCCCCACCGGAGCATCATAGAACATGTCGCCCTGATGCAGGAGAGAATAGTGAAAGTGATGCCTATCATGAAGGCGCATCTCCTCCAGGCACAAGAGGCCCAGGCAAGGGTCTATAACTGGTTAGCGAGGCTGAGACAGTTCCAGCCTGGGGATCTCATTCTGGTGCTTATTCCCACAGTAGAGAGTAAGCTTCTGGCCAAGTGGCAAGGCCCATATGAGGTGGTGGAGAAGCTCAGCGAAGTGAACTACAAAGTTCACCAGCCTGGCCGAAGAAAACCACACCAAGTGTAACATGTGAACTTGCTCAAACCATGGCGAGATTGGGAAACTTTGGGGGCTCCTTGTTTGGGAGCCAGTCCCAAAGCCAAAGTAGAGGATATTACGATAGCAGAGACTCTATCGCCGGCACAGAAGCAACAATGTAGAGAGCTGCTGCAACGGAACCGTGACCTGTTCTCGGAGTTGCCGGGGCATACACAGGTGATTAAGCATGACATACTGACGGAAGCGCATGTTAGGGTAAACCTTAAACTCTATAGGTTTCCTGAAGCCTGCTGTGAGGTAATCTCAGCTGAGGTGAAGAGGATGCTGGACCTCGGGGTGATAGAGGAATCAAAGAACGGATGGTCGAGTCCCATCGTTCTCGTGCCGAAGCCCGACCGGGAGTGGAGATTTTGTAATGACTACTGCAGGCTGAAGGTGGTTAACACCAATTTTTATAAAACATTAAGCATAAGATTAATAGGGGTACCCAAACTTTTTCATATAACTGTAAATAAAAACACCTACGGTGCTCCAAATGGCAATTACTGGACTCAGATATTACATATAAAAAACATGCAAAGCATATACATAATGTCTGGTATACAATGTGATAAATCACATGCTGTCCATAAGCAATGTGGTTACATATCATTCATTTAAGCACATACCTTGCCCATATAACCATAGTGATATCACAATTGTGTTATCATGCCTTAATTATTCAAAATCCATAACCGCCACATGGTGCACCTTCCTCATAAAAACCTATAGTGCCAATGGTGGCGGGCATTCAGTTATTACATTAAATTGTCACATATAGGGACATTCAATGGGTATACATAATATATAAGAGAGATTCCCATGCTAATGGACCGAATGGCAATATATCATAAAGCGTGTCGGGGGAGGTGCACTGTGTGGCGGGTCTTTTTGGATCTTAAAAACTGAAGTAATACAATATCATTGGTATATTGTTATGGCTGTAGGTTCTAATATAATGTATGTAAAATAATGATATATAGCCATTCAGTCCATTAGCATGGGAATCTCTCTTATATATTATGTATACCCATTGAATGTCCCTATATGTGACAATTTAATGTAATAGCCGAATGCCCGCCACCATTGGCACTATAGGTTATCACTATGGTTATATTGGCAAGGTATGTGCTTAAATGAATGATATGTAACCACATTGCTTATGGACAGCATGTGATTTATCACATTGTATACCAGACATTATGTATATGCTTTGCATGTTTTTTATATGTAATATTTGAGTCCAGTAATTGCCATTTGGAGCACCGTAGGTGTTTTTATTTATGTGTCTGACGCACTCTATCCCAATGGATATTAATAAAGATATTTAACTTTTGCACTCATTAATGACCAAGTATCGTTTATCTTTCTGACCTTCGGGTCACCCCCCTTTCACAATATACAGAATAATACAGATACTAAGAATTATGCCCAGTATACAGGACAGGAGAAGTGGTACTGTGCAATGTATATATGTAGAATAATACAGATACTGAGAATTACACCCAGTATACAGGACAGGAGAAGTGGTATTATGCTGTGTATATATCCAGTCATGGCCGAAAGAGTTGGCACCCTTGAAATTGTTCCAGAAAATGCATTATTTCTCCCTCAAAATTATTGCAATTACACATGTTTTGTTTTACACAGGTTTATTTACTTTGTGTGTAATGGAACAACACAAAAATACAGAGAGAAAAAAGGCAAATTGGATATAATGGCTGGCGTTCATAGATCGTTATTTCTGCTATACATAACAGTGCTGAAGCTGAAACAACATTTACAGCTGTACGGATCTCGGAAAATGGCGACATAAGCAAAATGTTTTTTTCTTACAAATTTTCTGAATTTTTTTACACCATTTAAATAAAAACAACCCTATACGTGTTTGGTATATGTGTACTCGTACTGAGAATTATATTGCCATGTCAGTTTTACCACTGCACTTGGAATTTATTTCCCATTTTCCAATGCAATATATAGTAAATTAAATTGTGTCATTCAAAAGTACAACTCATCCTGCAAAAAACAAGCACTCATATGGCTATATTGATGGAAATATAAAAAAGTTCTGGCTCTTGGAAGAAGGGGAGGAAAAAATGAAGGTGCAAAAACAGAAAATTGCATGGTAATGAATGGGTTAAATGCAGAGATTAACAGCAACAATAATGTAATTTTACAGCAAATATAGGGGCTAGTTCCGATCGCTGCTGTTAGAGGCAGGAGCAGGTTGTGTGCAATTTGTGGAGCGGTCTCAGTTTCTGATTCCACTTCATACACCCACATTCTTCTCTTGACTTACAATATTACTATCCAGAGAGAGAAGGTGTCAAATATCTGTAAATATCAAAAAACTAACCTGCATTTCCAAACAGAAAAAGAACAGGTGCAAGCTAAGAGAGCCACTCTATATAACTAACAAATTAAAGTTTCACTCTGAAACACTATAATATGTAAACATTGAATACAATGAAATTGGAATTGCATTCTGCTGTAGGAAACATGCTAAAAAATGAAGGTACTTAGTGCACAAATTGGCCAAATTCATATGAGCCCAACAGCAAGCAATAAGGCGCACCCCTTTGTTGGGACCATAAACCTAACATTATGCCTTTCCTGGGCTAAAAGACTACAAATATATGGGCAGGTGGGATCAAGCTCTATTTATAAATGTCTTAGGCTGATGGGAGGAGTGCTCAGTCAGAGGCTGTGTACTACATACAGTATAGACCAAAAGTTTGGACACACCTTCTCATTTAAAGATTTTTCTGTATTTTCATAACTATGAAAATTGTACATTCACACTGAAGGCATCAAAACTATGAATTAACACATGTGGAATTATATACTTAACAAAAAAGTGTGAAACAACTGAAAATATGTCTTATATTCTAGGTTCTTCAAAGTAGCCACCTTTTGCTTTGATGACTGCTTTGCACACTCTTGGCATTCTCTTGATGAGCTTCAAGAGGTACTGTGTACAGTTTTGGGCACCACATTTTAAAAAAGACATAGACAAACTGGAACAAGTTCAGAGAAGAGCGACCAGAATGGTGACTGGTCTGCAAACCATGTCCTATGAGGAACGGTTGCAGGATTTGGGAATGTTTAGCTTGCAAAAAAGAAGACTGAGAGGAGACTTAATAGCTGTCTACAAATATGTCAAGGGCTGTCACATTGTAGAAGGATCATCTTTATTCTCATTTGCACAGGGAAAGACTAGAAGCAACGGGATGAAACTAAATGGGAGGAGACACAGATTAGATATTAGAAAAAACTTTTTGACAGTTAGGGTGATTAATGAGTGGAACAGGCTGCCACGAGAGGTGGTGAGTTCCCCTTCAATGGACGTCTTCAAACAGAGGCTGGACAGACATCTGTCTGAGATGATTTAGTGAATCCTGCTTTGAGCAGGGGGTTGGACCAGATGACCCAGGAGGTCCCTTCCAACTCTACCATTCTATGATTCTATGAAGAGGTAGTCACCGGAAATGTTTTTCACTTCACAGGTGTGCCCTGTCATGTTTAATAAGTGGGATTTCTTGCCTTATAAATGGGGTTGGGACCATCAGTTGTGCTGTGCAGGTGGATACACAGCTGATAGTCCTAATGAATAGACTGTTAGAAAAAGTATTATGGCAAGAAAAAAGCAGCTAAGTAACGAAAAACGAGAGGCCGTTATTACTTTAAGAAATGAAGGTCAGTCAGTCCAAAAAATTGGGAAAACTTTGAAAGTATCCCCAAGTGCAATTGCAAAAACCATCAAGCGCAACAAAGAAACTGGCTCACATGAGGACCGCCCCAGGAAAGAAAGACCAAGAGTCACCTCTGCTTCTGAGGATAAGTTTATCTGAGTCACCAGCCTCAGAAATCACAGGTTAACAGCAGCTCAGATTAGAGACCAGGTCAATGCCATACAGAGTTCTAGCAGCAGACACATCTCTTCAACAACTGTTAAGAGGAGACTTTGTGCAGCAGGCCTTTATCGTAAAATAGCTGCTAAGAAACCACAGCAAAGCACAGGCAACAAGCAGAAGAGACTTGTTTTGGCTAAAGAACACAAGGAATGGACATTAGACCAGTGGAAATCTGTTCTCTGGTCTGATGAGTCTAAATTTGAGTTCTTTGGTTTCAACCACCAAGTCTTTGTGCGACGCAGAAAAGGTGAACGGATGGACTCTACATGCTTTGTTCACACCGAGAAGCATGGAGGAGGAGGTGTGATGGTATCAGGGTGCTTTGCTGGTGACACTGTTGGGGATTTATTCAAATTGAAGGCATACTGAACCAGCATGGCTACCACAGCATCTTGCAGCGGCATGCTATTCCATCCGGTTTGCGTTTATTTGGACCATCATTTATTTTTCAACAGAACAATGACCCCAAACACACCTCCAGGCTGTGTAAGGGCTATTTGACCAAGAGCGAGAGAGTGATGGGGTGCTACGCCAGATGACCTGGCCTCCACAGTCACCAGACCTGAACCCAATCGAGATGGTTTGGGGTGAGCTGGACCGCAGAGTGAAGGCAAAAGGGCCAACAAGTGCTAAGCATCTCTGGGAACTCCTTCAAGATTGTTGGAAGACCATTTCCGGTGACTACCTCTTGAACCTCATCAAGAGAATGCCAAGAGTGTGCAAAGCAGTCATCAAAGCAAAAGATGGCTACATGGAAGAACCTAGAATATAAGACATATTTTCAGTTGTTTCACACTTTTTTCTTAAGTATATAATTCCACATGTGTTAATTCATAGTTTTGATGCCTTCAGTGTGAATGCACAATTTTCATAGACATGAAAATACAGAAAAATCTTTAAATGAGAAGGTGTGTCCAAACTTTTGGTCTGTACTGTATATCAAAAAATTTACCAGAAAGTTCAAACAGAAAAACACAAGTGTAAACAGGTGCAATCTAAGAGAGACACTCCATATAAATAACAAATTAGCCAATTTGTGCTCTAAGTACCTTCATTTTATTAACATGTTTTCAACAGCAGCATTTCCAATTTCATATATTCAATGTTTACATATTATAGCATTTAAGTGTGCAGCTTTAGTTAGTGTTAAATACTGTTGCTTCTCAGATCAACTTGAGATCATGACTTGTTTTATAAAAATAAATACTGAATATTGTTACTTATTTCTGATTGTTGGACCCCTTGGTTTGGGATGAGTTGGACAGCATAGGGAAGGTATAGCAGCTCTGGGAGCTCCTTCAAGACTGTTCATGTGAAGCCATTCCAGGTGACTACATTATGATGCTGTTTAAAAGAATGCAAAGGGTGTGTAAGGCTGCCATCAGTAAAAGGGGGATACTTTGGATCTAAGGTTTAACACATATTCTGGTTTGTTTAACATGTGTTTCTTTACACCTTCTTACCATATGTGTTTCTTTGTGGTCTTGGTCTGAATCTACAATATGCATGTTCCAATAAGAACAAAGGAAACCATTGTGCGAGCAGGTGTATCCAAATTTTTGACTGTACTATATATCTATAGCAAATAATCCTGATATGAAAACATTAGGTTCATTCACTATAAATATTAAAATAATGACAATTACAAGGCCTGGGCTACACTGCAACTTCTGGTAGCGCTACTGATTGTTTTTAACCATTATTTAGCTATAGCTTCAATCCAAAGTAATACATTGAATTGTATGCAATTGGGTGAATTACAGATGCCACTTAATAGGACAAAACAATCAGTAGAGCTAAAAAAAGTTGCAGTGTAGCCCAAACTGTACCAAATCCTCTAGCTTCAAAAAAGGCAGGGATGCATCAAATTTTTTCTTTAGAAGGGAAAAAAATGTACTAAATTTACAGACTGTACAATAATTTCTGAATGATTAGGGAGAACCTGTCACATTAAATAATGCTATTAGCTATGGGGTTAATCTGTAGGTTAATAGCACTCCGACACCATGCGGTGCCCGCACGGAGAGCCCCGCTATCAGGAAGCAATTAATTTTATTCTCCCGACAGCCCCACTCTTTCAGTAATAGGGTGCGGTTGGCATGGTCTCAGTCACCTCTCCGGGTATAGAAGGCTGTGGCTGTAACCACGCCCCCAGAACTGACTGACATTAGGTCCTAATGCTGAGTCGGCTGACCGTCATTGCCGGAGCGTGGTTACAGCCACTGCTCTCTGTACACTGAGCGGTGACTGAAACCGTGCCGGCCGCACTTCTATGACTGAAAGAGTGAGGCTGCTGGCAGGAATAAAGTTAATTTCCCCTGATGTGGGCATCGTATGATGTCAGAGCGCTATTAACCTACAGAATAACCCCATACAGTGGCATGTAAATGTTTGGGCACTCTGGGTTAAAATTACTGTTATTGTGAACAGTTAAGCAAGTTGAAGGTGAAATGATCTCTGAAATGCCTAAAGTTAAAGATGACACATTTCCTTTGTATTTTAGGCAAAACATATATATATTTTTTCATCTTTTACATTTTAAAAATTACAAAAAGGAAAATGGGCAAATGTAAAAGTTTGGGCTCCTTGGAAATGTGTGTGCTCAGATAACTTTGACCAATGTTTCAGACCTTAATTAGATCATTAGGGTTATGGCTTGTTCACTATAATCGTTAGGAAAAGCCAGATGATGCAAATTCCCCAGCTTTATTAAAACCCAGCCTCCTCTAAAGTTGTGCCAAAAAACAGCAGCCATGAGTTCTTCTAAGCAGCTGCCTAGCACTCTGAAAATGAAAATGGTGGAGGCCAACAAAACAGGAGAAGGCTATAAGAAGATAGCAAAGCTATTGAAATGTAATTAAAGTAAGCAAAGTAAGTAATTAAAGTAAGCAAAGTTTAAAATGTAATTAAGAAATGGCAATTAATAGAAACTGTAGAGGTCAAGATAAGGTTTGGAAGACCAAGCAAAATTTCAGTGAGAACTGCTTGCTAGAGAGACAAATCAGAAGCCCGCTTGACTGCCAAAGACCTTCATAAAGACTTAGCAGACTCTTGCTCTACTGTTCAGAGACGCCTACACAAAAATGGCCATCAGAAGAAAACCTCTCCTGTGTCCTCACCAAAAAATTAAGCATCAGAAGTATGTAAAAGAACATCCAAACAAGCCTGATGCATGTTAGAAACAAGTGCTGTGGACCAATGAGATTAAAATAGAACTCTTTAGCCACAATGACCAAAGGTATTTGTGGAGAAAAAAGGCACATAATTTCAGCAAAAGAACATCTTGCCACCCATTAAGCATGGGGGTGGATCAATTATTCTTTGGGGTTGTGTTGCAGCCAATGACATAGGGAACATTTCACTGGTAGAGGGAAGAATTGATTCAATGAAATTTCAGCAATTTCTTGATGGAAACAGCACCATCTGTAAAAAAGCTGAAGTTGAAAAGATGATGGATTCTAGAAATGGATAATGATCCTAAATACATGTCAAAATCCACAATAGACTACCTCAAAAGGCACAAGGCAAAGGCTTTAAGTTGGCCCTCACAGTCCCCTGATCTGAACATCATTGAAAATATGTGGCTAGACTTCAAAATAGCAGTGCATGCAAGATGACCCTGGAATCTCACAGAACTGGAAGAATTTTTCAAAGAATATTGGATTAAAATCCCTCAAACAAAAATTGAAAGACTCTTGGCTGGCTTCAAAAAGCTTTTACAAGCTATGAAACTTTCAAAATTGGGTGCTACTAGGTACTAATCATGCTGGGTGCCCCAACTTTTGCATCTACCCATTTTCCTTTTTGTAATTTTTTAAAATGTAAATGTAAAAAAAATATATATATGTTTTCCTAAAATACAAAGGAAATGTGTCATCTTTAACTGTAGGCCTTTTAGATATCATTTCATCTTCAACTTGCTTAACTGTTCACAATAACAGTAATTTTGACCAGAGGTGCCCAAACTTTTACATGCCACTATATCTGCAGGTTAATATCATTATTTAAAATGACAGTTTCCCTTTAATATCCCTGGTCAAGCTTGACCAGTTCTGTGCATCTTCCTGTCTACTTGTTTTGCATCTATCTCCACTCTATCTTCTTTAATGGACATTTCAGGCTTTACAGGAGCAAGAGTAGGGCATGGATAGATGGAAAACAAGTAGGTGGGCAGGTGCACTGAACTATAAGGTCATGTCAAGGGTGTACAGAGCACCTGTGCTTGGTTTAAAAATCAGTTTGTGCTGACAGTTTTTAAAATACGTGTCCACCATTGACCCATACAGAAAATCCATTCTAAATGCATATATTTCTATAGCATATTGATATTATGTATTCTGATTTATAACAAGGAACAGATGTGAAATATATATCTATCACCTCACCATATTAAAATTAAGTCATATTTATGGAGCACATTATAGTGTACCCAATATTATTCCATAGTGTATAACATTCTAGAGCACTAACAAGCTGATGAATATACATTACCAAATAATTATGTCCCTGAAATTCAACAGGATGGCTAATTAAGCGATATAGTATATTAGCTGACATTAGGATATGAATACACAACACTTGCTTGTTTTGTGCATACTGACATTTAACCCTGTTAATTGAAAGCAAAAGCTCAACTTATATTCTTTACAACATTGCCATCAAATGCTTTCTTCCCATCTGTCACAGTAATTAATAAATCAAAACATTTGAGCAATTTTTATAAAAAGACATCAACTTCGTCTCAAGTAGATGTTATGAAAATACTCAGCACAATACTCATTTTAATCTGTATATTCACCTGTGGTGAGCTATGGGTGGCCAATTTTCTAGACTATACTTTTGACAAGTATAGTTACATTTTTATTAGAACTAGAGATGAGAGAATTGATCCATAAAGGATAAAGTTCATGTCAAATTTTCTTAAATTTTGCAGTTTCACACAAACTCAAACATTTTGAGATTTGATTCTCAGCTAGCAAAAATAAAAAAATTGCCCGGCACCATTTCTTACACTAATGAAACATCAGATAGCAGGAAAATGTCATTTTGCATTGCCACGCAGGCCTCCCCATGGTATCTTGCAGCTGTGACATTTGAAGCATTATCATGCCTTGTACAGTGATGGTCAGTACCTGGACCATCACAGATGAGCAGTTCCCAATGGAGCACAGCTTGTACAGCAGAGTCATTTTCCATATCTAGTCAATGAGTAAGTGTCTCTCTTCTGTAAAGTGTAATCTCTTATGGTCAGCAGGGTTCTCTCTCACCAGTAGAATGTAAGTGCTTATGGTCAGCTGAGTCCTCTTTCTCCTGTAGAGTGTAAGCTCTTATGATCAACGGGGTATTTTATGCTGTAGAGTGTAATATCTTATGGTCAGTAGGTACCTCTCTCCCTCGTTCTCACCTTTAAAGTGTAAGTTCTTATGGTCAGGTAGGTTCTCTCTTTGTCTTCTCTCCATGAGAATTTTCTGAGTAATTATAAGCTTTAAGGTACTGAAATTCGTATGAATTTATTTGAGCAAATCAAATTTTGTGGGAAAATTCAGAGAAGTCAGCGAATTCGAATTTTAAAAGATTTGCTCATTTCTAATTGGGACTGTAACCATCATACTTATGCTTGTTAAACCACATTGGAACATTCAAACCAAGGCAGAAAAGTCTATTATTTACTTATTATAATACCCCCTTAATGTCTTTAGCTATAAGCCCAATATTCAACACTGATAAAAATATCAAGATATTTATTATTTCTATTCTTTCTCCTAAAATTTCACCTAACATGCCTGAGCCAAAATAACTTTGCCCACTATACATGTGTTGGGTAGCGTGCACATTAAAAATAGGAAAAATGCTCTCCCTTAGAAATTGAGGTGTAACTTTTGCTGGATCCAAATGCAATTTCCATCACAGAGCCCACCCAATAGGACAAACACTAGTAAACAAAAATGGGTACTATAATTTATTTGGGGAAAAAAAATAAATGGAAGCCTCTTACCCTACACTCAAACCTTTGCCCTTCAACTACTACCTTACTTTATGATTATGCCATCCCTATTAATAAAACTCACATAACTTATTACTTATTTCATAATTGTCTGTCTATGTAAATGTAAACATCACTTTTCACATAGAAACTTAGCTTTCACTTTGCACAACATTCATATGGCAATTATAAAATGAAGATTTGCCTCATTAAGTTGAACTTTTCCATTTACTGATATTACATGCATGATAAACTCTGTCCTTAGAGAGAGACACATCTAATGTTCTACCTGTTTTATGTCTAATTTGGAAACTGAGCAAGAAAACATTAGATTCAGCTTATGCAAAGTAACTGAAAATGCCCACAAATAGAAGTTTCATAGAAATGGGTATTTAATGTCCCCATATACTAACACATGGAAATATTTATTACGGGGAACATTGATTTTCTAATGATAAAATGTTCACAACAAAGAAGAAATCAGGTTGCAGTAAATAAAATAATCTGAGGATGATTTAATTCTGCTTCTGTTGATAATAAAACATATACTTTATCCATACTAATATTTTCTACTAAAGATTCTAAGCAAGATGCTGGTAGATAAATTCATAGTTAATAAATGTCCCTAAACAGCTATAGCCACAGAACTGCTGAAAGTTCTAAGGTAAGCCATAGACAGTCTCACGCCTTGAAAAAGTGTAAATTGAAGAAAATAAATTGTGAAAACTTGCAGAACAGACTGGGATTTAATAGATGAAAAGATATGGCAGAGTTTTCTAATGAGGAGAGTTGATGGAATATCATTACGATATAGTATTACTTCTCGAATTGGCCAATTTATGCGCTAAGCATTCTCAATTTTTCCTATTTTCTAGAGCAGTAATGTAATTCAAATTTCATATATTTCATGTTTTCATACTCTAGCGCTACAGAGTGCTACTTTATTTGTTAGTTATATATGGAGATGGCTAACCTTAGTAAGCACCTGTACACACCTGTTTTCTATTTAGGAAGTGATGATCAGTCTTTTGATATTTGTATACATAGGCTCTCTGATTGAGCACTCCATCCCTCAGTTTCTGGTGGGTTTTTTACAGTAGGATCTTACCTTCCCATATTAATGTAGTCTTCAGCCTAAGAGAGGATTCACATTAGATAGGTAACCAGCAGAGAAAATCACCTTATCGTGGCTACCAGATGCACATGAATTGGCCAATTTATGAGCTAAGTATTCTCAATTTTTCCTTATTTCGAAAGCAGTAATATTATTCACATTTAATATATTTTATGTTTGCATTCACCGATCTGTGAACAACTGCATCTAAAAATTGTGGAACAATTTCAGAAAAATGTTCTCAATTGTAAATTGCAAAATCTTTAAATATCCCAACATTTATCTGGAGAACATTATATTATCAAAATATTAAAAGATTTTGGAAAAATCCATGAGCACAAGGGACCAAGCTGATGGTCATTATTAGATGCTAGTGATCCCTCAGGCAGTACTGCATTAAAAATAGTCATGATTTAGTCATGCAAATAACTGCATGGTCTCTGAAATACTTCAAGAAATCCTTGTGTGTGAACACAGTTCTCGATAAAATCCACAGATGCAAGTTAAAGTTCTATGATACAATGAAAAAGCCAAATACCAACACAATTCAGGAACTCTGTTGATGCTGTTTGTATCTACAGTACAGACAAAAAGTTTGGACACACCTTCTCATTTAAAGATTTTTCTGTATTTCCATGACTATGAAAATTGTACATTCACACTGAAGGCATCAAAACAATGAATTAACACATGTGGAATTATATACTTAACAAAAACGTGTGAAACAGCTGAAAACATGTCTTATATTCTAGGTTCTTCAAAGTAGCCACCTTTTGCTTTGATGACTGCTTTGCACACTCTTGGCATTCTCTTGATGAGCTTCAAGAGGTAGTCACAGGAAATGGTCTTCCAACAATCTTGAAGGAGTTCCCAGAGATGCTTAGCACTTGTTGGCCCTTTTGCCTTCACTCTGCAGGCCAGCTCACCCCAAACCATCTCGACTGGGTTCAGGTCTGGTGACTGTGGAGGCCAGGTCATCTGGCGTAGCACCCCATCACTCTCCTTCTTGGTCAAATAGCCCTTTCACAGCCTGGAGGTGTGTTTGGGGTCATTGTCCTGTTGAAAAATAAATGATGGTCCAAATAAACGCAAACCGGATGGAATAGCATGCCGCTGCAAGATGCTGTGGTAGCCATGCTGGTTCAGCATGCCTTCAATTTTGAAAAAATCCCGAACAGTGTCACAAGCAAAGCACCCCCACACCATCACACCTCCTCCTCCATGCTTCAAGGTTGGAACCAGGCATGTACAGTCCATCCGTTCACCTTTTCTGCGTCGCACAAAGGCACGGTGGTTGGAACCAAAGATCTCAAATTTGGACTCATCAGACCAAAGCACAGATTTCCACTGGTCTAATGTCCATTCCTTGTGTTATTTAGCCCAAACAAGTCTCTTCTGCTTGTTGCCTGTCCTTAGCAGTGGTTTCCTAGCAGCTATTTTACCATGAAGGCCTGCTGCACAATGTCTCCTCTTAACAGTTGTTGAAGAGATGCATCTGCTGCTAGATCTCTGTGTTGCATTGACCTGGTCTCTAATCTGAGCTGCTGTTAACCTGCGATTTCTGAGGCTTGTGACTCGGATAAACTTATCCTCAGAAGCAGAGGTGACTCTTGGTCTTCCCTTCCTGGGGCGGTCCTCATGTGAGCCAGTTTCTTTGTAGTGCTTGATGGTTTTTGCAACTGCACTTGGGGACACATTCAAAGTTTGCCAATTTTTTGGACTTACTGATCTTCATTTCTTAAAGTAATGATGGCCACTCGTTTTTTGTTACTTAGCTGCTTTTTTCTTGCCATAATACAAATTCTGACAGTCTATTCAGTAGGACTATCAGCTGTGTATTTACCAGACTTCTGCACAACACAACTGATGGTCTCAACCCCATTTATAAGGCAAGAAATCCCACTTCTTAAATCTGACAGGGCACACCTGTGAAGTGAAAACCATTTCCGGTGACTACCTCTTGAAGCTCATCAAGAAAATGCCAAGAGTGTGCAAAGCAGTCATCAAAGCAAAAGGTGGCTACTTTGAAGAACCTAGAATATAAAACATATTTTCAGTTGTTTCACACTTTTTTGTTAAGTATATAATTCCACATGTGTTAATTCATAGTTTTGATGCCTTCAGTGTGAATGTACAATTTAAAAACTCATGAAAATACAGAAAAATCTTTAAATTAGAAGGTGTGTCCAAACATTTGGTCTGTACTGTATGTGAGTCCAGAGGGTGGTTCTACCCAGCGATTGGCAGTTATCTCTGTATGCACAGTCATGCATGGAAGACTGTAAATCACTGAGTAGGACCACCCACTAGACTTATATCCATACAAACACCAGGGAAGTCACTTAGTAAAATTCAAGGCTTACTGAAACTTTTCCCAGAAAAACTTATATAAATTTCATCAGCTCCTACTATTGTATACAATTCTGCCTGCAGATCAGATACCATTTTCAACATGATTGATTTCCATTAAGATAAATGATCCATATATGATTGGTGGTGGTCTGACTCTCCTGTCAATCAGCTGTTACCCTTTCAAACAGCTGGATTAAACAGATCCCCACCGGACAGTGATAGCCTGTGTTAAGGAGAGGCTATCAATGCTCTTAGAAAATCTCATTAAGTCTGTTTCTGTGAACATCTGTTTTTTCCTATTTTGCAAAAACTTTATTGGCTTTCTATATGATTGGTCCTAGTGATTATGTGTGAGATTGTGAATGACTGTAGAGGCCCGTTACCTATAAAAATTGTGAGAATCTCTTTACAGCACTGCAGAATATGTTGGTGACGCGCCCCCTGGGTTGTGGTGTATTCGGTGCCAGGCCTGTCGTTGGTAGGGGAGATGTCACAGTGGCAGTGACCCGATCCGTGACCCAGGGTGGTCAATGAAAAGGGGATTATTACAGGGAATTTATAGTTTTTATATACAGTTCGTGATGCCACCTGTGGTATGCGGCTAAAGGGAGCTGCCGCTGCGGAGCAGGTTCTTTGGAGCTGTTGTTAGTGCAGCAGAGTTGGTTAAGCTCTCTACAGGTAGAGCTTAGCTCCAGGGCAGTGTAGATGTTGCTGTTATGGAAGTAGCACTCGTGGTGCAGTGTAGTGCAGGGGGGTTATGGCGCAGCAATAATTTAACAGAGACAGTGGGGTGCAGTCTTCAGGGTTTACTCACAGTTGTTAAGTTCCTCAGGTTATACTTTCCAGACTATGACCTCCCACGTCGCACTGCGTTCACCAGGCAGGGGTTCAGCAAACTCCCAGGTGTTTCAAGAGTGCCTGACAGGACCCCGCTATATATACCCTTCTCAGTCATCTTCCTGCGCTGGCCCTCACCCTCTTGCCCTGCGCATCGCCAAACAATGTCCCAAGCTGGTATCCTCGGATCTTTCTGGGCAACCTGGAGTTCCCTGGATCCTATGTGATTACCTTTTTGGTGACTTGAGTGCAGATGTGGCAACTGTACCCTGAAAGTACAGAAGCCTCCGGTTTCCAGTTGAACTTTGAAATTCTCACTAGTTAGAGCCGGTCCCCTCTGCGGCTCAATCCCTCCACCGCCTGGCAGATTAGGGCATACGGGTGGCCTCCAGCACTGCCCGTACCCCTTGGATCCTTCCTCCTTCTCCTCTCCTCCTCAGTCTGTCCTGGGCCTCTCTGGCTAGGCCCTCCTCCTGAGCAGAGCTCCTACAGAACTCCTGCTCCCTCTACTTCTCCTCTCAGACTGAACTGTCCTTTCAAGATGGCTTCTCTCTATATAGTATCCCTTACAAGTGCTCCCCCGATTTACTTCCTCCACCCACACCCACTACATGGCTCCCCCTCATTCTGGTTCCCCCACTCCAGCCAGGGACAGGGCTCAGCAGGAAAGCGATGCATCTTGCCCCTCCTGCTGGTCCGGAGTAGTGCAGTGCCAGATGCAGGTGCTAGGGTCCCGGGCAGCACTCCATCCCTACCTGAGAGTGAGATACCACACCTCTGGGTGAGATGCAGTACCTTAGTGGCGACTGAACCCGCAAGGGGCCACATTGGCACTATACAATATAAGCAATAGGAAATAATGAACTAAGGTCATAATACCAAGAGTATGTTTATACATAGTATAATTGTAAATCTGCATACATGAAATCGATTTTTGCTGCTTGTATACCAAGACAGGACAGAAATATAGACTTGAAAGAAAGGTATAATTTTATTATAGTTTGGCAATGGATATATTATTTCTATTCCAACCTTTATATAACCTTTCTTCAATTGATCATAATGAGACACCTATATAGTAATTCTCACACCCAGATCTTTTTTCTTTCCTATATTACTTTCTTCTTGAAGGAATTCATTTGAATGGATGGCATGTCTTTCTTGAGTTAACATTTGATATCTATCATCTATTATTAAACACTCTTGTTAAATTGTTCATTAAGAAAAAAAGATTTTTCAAAGTAACACGCTCCTCAATGTTATCTCATCTGTATTTATCTGTATGTTCTTTGAGCTATTGTCAAAACTATATTGCCTAATAAAAAGAAAAAGTTTGCTCACATCCTGTTCAACATATGCTCCATTTATTATAAATGATGATTCTTTTACATCCTAACTTCTTTTATTAAATCAATGAAATTTAAATAACAGAGAAGCTTGTTCTAGGAGTTTTACTTCAGCATAAATAATTCCATATGCGGTGTTGTAAACCGCTGTTTGAGGTTGCCATATAGACTACTTGAAGCTTTTCATACAGAGAATAATTTTAGTAAAATAAATAAACATAAGGAAAATAATAATAATAATTAGTGATGAGCGAGCACTAGATTGCTCGGGTACTCGTTGCTCGGGTCGAGCAAATTGGAATACTCGGGTGCTCGACCCGAGCAACGAGCCCAATGTAAGTCTATGGGAAACTCGAGCATATTTCAGGTGACTCCGCCCGGCGGTCTGCAGAGGGCCTAAAATTTGCCCAAATCGATGGGAACAGTGCTCAAATGACATGGGAACAGCATGGGGAAGACCCCTGGAAACATTTCTGACTCCCAGGTCACTGCTGTCAACATTGTTGTCAGAGTATTACGCCACTTTTACAGACTTACAATAAAACATACAAAAACAAAAACAAAATGAATTTTCCTGGGAAATATATTAAGGAACATCCTTTCGAGGGTAATGACTTGTATATAAGGCAAAATAAATAACCGAAACAAAAAATACTCCTCCACACCTTGGGCTATGTTCACACATAGCGTTTTTGAGGCGTTTTTGCACTTTTGCATTGCTTTCAACAAAGACAAAAGCATTCACTGGGAAATGTCATTTTAACATTTTACAATCTTATCTCGCCATGTGGTGTGTGACACATCATCAGACACATGCATAGAGTGCTGAAAAGACATGGGAACAGCATGGGGAAGACCTCTCGAAACATTTCTGACTCCCAGGTCACTGCCTAAAAGTGTGCCCATCATAAGTGATCCTTGGCGCATGCGAAGATGCCTCCCGCCATGCACCTGTCATTGCAGACTTGCAACAATCACCGTCCACATCCTTGTCCCAGTGCAGCGTTCAGATGTCCCTACCCCATTCCTTGGAATGCAAGCACATGTATGCAGCCAGCCACCCACCCACAGGCTGCAATACTATACTGACAATTTTTGGACAGCTGCTTGCACTTGAAATGTGGCTTTTTAGGCTCATAGAGGCGGAAGCTTTTCATAATCTCGGCGGCGGCCGGGTGTCCATACTCGGTCCCCAGCCGCCACTGTTTCTTCCGGTGTCGCCTCCGCCTTCCACAAGTACGGGTCTCACAACAATACCCGTGCCTTCCTCGGTGCACTTACTGGGAAGGACCGCCTAACCACAAGCACGTGGACAGGTGAATGTGGCCAGGGATGGTACGGAGCCAGTCCACAGCTTTTTTTGCTGAGTTGCATTTCAGCACAGCCATATTCTTTAGCTTGGTGAAAGAACTTGGGAAACCATATCTACCCAGCTGTCATTTCTCCCAGGAAGTCCTCTAAAGCTGCTTTCACTTGAAATGTGGCCTTTTAGGCTCGTGGAGGCGGAAGCTTTTCATAACCTCATGCCGGCGGCGGCTGGGTGTCCATACTTGGTCCCCAGCCGCCACTATTTCTCCCGGTATCGTCTCCGCCTTCCACAAGCACGGGTCCCACACATTACCCGTGCCCTCCCCAGGGCACTTACTGGGAAGGACCGCCTAACCACAAACACGTGGACAGGTGAATATGGCCAGGAACGGTACGGAGTCAGTCCACAGCTTTTTATGATGAGAGTTGTATTTAACTCGGTGAAAGGACTGGCATAGAGGCAAACCGTATCAACCCTGGGTGTCATTTCTCCCAGGAAGTTCTCTAATGCAGCTTGCTGCAGAAGCAATGGCAGCTCGTCCAAGATCAACTCGCACTTGTCGGTGGTGCTTTGACACACAAACAACTTTCTTTGGCATTTAACTTTATGAATATAGAGTTGGACAATGGCCTGACCTGCAATGCGGTTTAAGAAATAACATGCATAAGCATGTCCAATCCACATTAAAAAAGCAGCCATAGAGTGTCCGGGAACCTTCCCCCACACTTTTCTTAGCCAGGGCTGCTTCTCGGCAGGGTTAGATGGGCCCACCAGAGAACAGGAGACTCCTCCGGTGGGCCCTGGCTTTTCCTTCAGGAGAGTTCATATTGCCGAGGTGAGGCCATGATGATGATAGAGGCCAGTTTTATGTTACTTGGAATGCAAGCGCAAGTATGCAGCCAGCCACCCACCCACAGGCCGCAACACTAAACTGCCAGATTTCTGGGCAGCTGCTTGCACTTGAAATGTGGCCTTTTAGGCTCGTGGAGGCGGAAGCTTTTCACAACCTCATGCCTGCAGCAGCCAGGTGTCCATACTTGGTCCCCAGCCACCACTATTTCTCCCGGTATCGTCTCTGCCTTCCACAAGCACGGGTCCCACATCATTACCCGTGCCCTTCCCAGTGCACTTACTGGGAAGGAACACATAACCACAAACACGTGGACAGGTGAATGTGGCAAGGGATGGTACGGAGTCAGTCCACAGCTTTTTTTGATGAGAGTTGTATTTAGCTCGGTGAAAGGACTGGCATAGAGTGAAACCGTATCTACCCTGGGTGTCATTTCTCCCAGGAAGTACTCTAATATAGCTTGTTGCAGAATCAATGGCAGCCCGTCCAACATCAACTCGCACTTGTCAGTGGTGCTTTGACACACAAACATCGTTCTTTGCGCATTTAATTTCATGAATACAGAGTTGGACAATGGCCTGATCTGCAATGCGGTTTAAGAAATAACATGCATAAGCATGTCCGATCCACATTAAAAAAAGCATCAATATAGTGTCCGGGAACCTTCGCCCACACTTTTCTTAGCCAGGGCTGATTCTCGGCAGGGTTGGATGGGCCCACCGGAGACCTGGAGACTTCTCCGGTGGGCCCTGGGTTCTACTTCAGGATAGTTCATAGTGCCAAGGTGAAGCCATGATGATGATAGAGGCCACCATCTGCTTAGTTTTGTTACTTGGAATGCTAGCACAAGTGTGCAGCCAGCCACCCACCCACCCACCCACAGGCCGCAACACTAAACTGCCAGAGTTCTGGGCAGCTGGTTGCACTTGAAATATGGCCTTTTCGGCTCCTGGAGGTGGAAGCTTTTCACAATCTCATGCCAGCGGCGGCCAGGTGTCCATACTCAGTCCCCAGCCGCCACTGTTTCTCCTGGTGTCATCTCCGCCTTCCATATGCACGGGTCCCATAAGATTACCCATGCCCTCCCCAGTGCACTTACTGGGAAGGACCGCCTAAGCACAAACACGTGGATAGGTGAATGTGGCTAGGGACGGTACGGAGCCAGTCCACAGCTTTTTTTGATGAGAGTTGTATTTAGCTCGGTGAAAGGACTGGCATAGAGGAAAACCGTATCTACTCTGGGTGTCATTTCTCTGTCACCAGGTTCCGCCCATTGTCACACACGACCATGCCTGGCTGTATTTTTAGTGGTGAGAGCCACAGATCAGGCTGCTGTGTTACAGCTTTCACCAATTCTGCAGCGCTGGGCGGTTTGTCAATTAAGCATTAAGTATTTTATCTTCAGCACAGCCTGTTGCCGCTTAGCCAAGGCAGTGCTGCAGTGCTGTCAGCTTGTGACTGATGTGGTAATTTTGGAGACAGAGGAGGAGGTGCAGGAGCTGAACAATATGATTACATTGAGGTTAAATTCGTGACGCTGTTTCTTATACTAAAGAAAGATCCTATTGTTTTGGGTTTTTTACGTTATTTTTTAAGACAAATGCATTCATCGGGAAATGTCATTTTAACATTTTACAACCTTATCTGGCAATATGGTGTGTGACACATCATCAGACACATTCTGTTTTATTTATGATGGAGGGACTCTGAAAGTCATAAAGCCTATTTTTATAGAGCCATCGGACGGCCCTTAGTATTCTTAAAGGGCCAGCAGTCGGCCCTCGCTATTGTTAGAGAGCCATCAGCCGGTTATGCTTTGTTGTTCCCATTATTAATAAGTGGGTCTCCTATACTATTATTGCATATCCAGTGACTGCAAGGGCTGCCAAAAATTTAGACGCAACCCAATACCACTTTGAAGAGACATAGAGGAGAGTCTCAGTAAAAAAAAATGTTCCCATTATAAAGGAGCAGGTCTCCTATAGTGGTAATGCCCATGGTGTGACTGCAAGGGCTGCCAAAATTTGGGAAAAACCCCACTAAGAATTAAAAGACACATAGAGCAGGGCCACAGTTATGACAAATTCCCTAAGAAAGGAGAGAGTCTGCTTTACAGTTATAGGGTAAGCAGTGAGTCGAACGGCTGACCAATTTTAGGAAAAACCCCACTAAGAATTTAAAGACACAGAGCAGGGCCACAGTAACGACAAATTCCCATTAGAAAGGAGAGAGTCTGCTATACAGTTATAAGGTATGCAGTGAGTCCAAAGGCTGACCAATTTTAGGAAAAACCCCACTAAGTATTTAAATACACACAGAGCAGGGCCACAGTAACAAGTACTACAAGTTCCCATAAGAAAGGAGAGGGTCTACTATATAGTTATAGGGTATGCAGTGAGTCCAACATCTGAACAATTTTAGGAAAGCCCCACTAAGAATTTAAAGACACACAGAGTAGGGCCACAGTAACGACAAATTCCCATTAGAAAGGAGAGAGTCTGCTATACAGTTATAGGGTATGCAGTGAGTCCAAAGGCTGACCAATTTTAGGAAAAACTCCACTAAGAATTTAAAAACACATAGAGCAGGGCCACAGTAACAAGTACAGCATGTTCCCATTAGAAAGGAGAGGGTCTGCTATACAGTTATAGGGTATGCAGTGAGTCCAACGGCTGAACAATTTTAGGAAAAACCCCACTAAGAATTTAAAGACACACAGAGCAGAGCCACAGTAACGACAAATTCCAATTAGAAAGGAGAAAGTCTACCATAGTGTTGGCCTATGCAGTGAATGCAAGGGCTGCCAAAAATTTGGAGGCACTTCAATGCCCCTTGGAAGAGACGTGGAGGAGGGCCAAATAAAAAAATGTTCACATTAGAAAGGAGTGGGCCTCCTATACTTGTAATGCCCATGCAGTAAGTGTATGGGCTGACATTTACCCCTGGGGGGTATACATGAACATACAGTATAAAAAATTTTTGTTTACGGGCTTCATAAACACCCTTTACAAAAATTATGTGGGTGTTGCATCACGGACCACGGTCATCCTGGTTATATGGTGGTGGAGGATGAGGAGAAGGAGAAGGAGGAGGACAAGAGCAAATAGCCAAAATCAGGAAGCGTATACCCATGTGTGGGTGTGAAAAGGTGCATGGGAATACACCTCCCAAGAAAAGACGCTGGATTTGAGTTTATGTTACGCTGCTATCATTTGGTGGTGTTGAGAAGTCTTGCCCAATCCAGCACTTGTTCATTTTTATAAGAGTCAGCATGTCAGCATTTTCAGTCGACAGGCGGATGCGCTTATCAGTTATAATTCCACCAACGCACTGAAAACCAGCTCTGATAAAACTCTGGCGGCAGGGCAGGTCAGGACCTCCAAGGCATAGAGAGCCAGTTCATTACACGTATCCAGCTTGGATACCCAATAATTATAAGGCACAGCAGAATCACGGAGAACGTTGGTACGGTCGGCAAGGTACTCCGTCAGCATCTTCCCAAACTTTGCACTCTTTGTGAGAGTACCCCGCAACTCAGGGTCTGTGCGATGGGAAGGTCTGAGAAAACTGTCCCAGAACTTTGACAGTGTTCCCCTTCCTCTGCTGGATTGAAGTTGTGTCTCTCTCGCCAGTACTCCTTGGTTGTCCAACGAAGTGTGGCCTCTGCCGCCAGCATTTTCAGATGGGAATTTTTTTAATAGTTCCACAACAAGGGCCTTCTGCTACAGCCCCATTTTTGTAGACCTGTCCGCCTGAGGAAAAAGAGATATAAAGTTCTACTTGTAGCATGGGTCTAGAAGTGTCACCAACCAGTAAAGACTGTCATCCAAAATTTTGAGAACGTGTGGGTCATGGGAAAGGCAGCGTAACATAAACTCAGCCATGAGTGCCAGACTACTAACAGACTTCCGTGTCCTCACCAAGAGGATGACTGACCATGCTCTCTTCCTCCTCCTCTCTGTCCTAACGTCATCCATGCTGAACAGACGGTATGACAGCTGTGCAGGTAGTACCATCTTTAGTGCATGAAACTAGCTCCTGTCCTTCCTCCTCCTCCTGTTCCTCATTGTCACCCAATCTACATTGGGATGAGATGAGGCTTGGATGTCTGTAATCACCCTGTACGGTTCCTTGCTCAATCTCATCGTGCTCCGCCTGCAATGTAACCTCTTTGATTGTGAGCAGAGAGCGTTTCAGAAAACAGCGAAGTGGGATGGTGATGCTAATTATGGCGTCATCGCCGATCACCATCTTGGTGGAGTCCTAAAAGTTTTCGAGGATGGTACATATGTCTGACATTCATGTCCACTCCTGAGGCCTTATGTGTTGAGTCTGAACTGAATACTGACGACCTTGTTAATGCTGGTACTCAACAACTGCCCTCTTCTGCTCACAAATCCTTCCCAACATCTGCAGTGTAGAGTTCCAACGCGTGGGGACATCACACACCAGTCTTTGAGCCGGAAGCTGCAAACTCTGCTGAAACTAGTGTTGAGCGAGCACTAAAATGCTTGGGTGCTCGAAGCTCGGGCCGAGCTCGCCGTGATACTCGGTTGCTCGACCCAGGCAACGAGACCAATGTTAGTCTATGGGAGACCCGAGCATTTTTGCGGCGGCACCCCTGGCAGTCTTTTAAAAGCCTAACAAGTGCCCAAAACAATAGTGACAGTGCTCAAATGACATGGGGACAGCATGGGGATCGCCCCAGGAAGCATTTCTGACCCCCAGGTCACTGCTGTCAACAACGTGGTCAGAGGTATTAAGCCACTTTTAAGGGCTCACAATAAAACGTTCAAAGACGAAACTGAAACTGCTTTCCTGTGAAATATGTTAAGGAAGTTCCTTTCCAGGGTAAAGACTTGTGTATAAGGTAAAATAAATAACCAAAAAAAAATACTCCTCCACACCTTGGGCTATGTTCACAAGTAGCATTTTTTATGCGTTTTTGCACTTTTGTATTGCTTTCAAGCGTGACAAATGCATTCACCGGGAAATGTCATTTTAACATTTTACAACCTTATCTGGCCATGTGCTGTCTGACACATGCATACAGTGCTGAAAAGACATGGGAACAGCATGGGAAAGACCCCTGGAAGCATCTCTGGCACCCAGGTCACTGCCTAAAATTGTGCCCATCAGAAGTCATCCTTGCCGCATCAGAAGATGCAGTCTTGCAACTATCCCCGAGCAAGTCCTTCTCCCAGAGCAGTGTTCAATTGTACCTCCCGCATTCCTTGCAATGCAAGTGCAAGTATGCAGCCTGCCACCCACCCACCCGCAGGCTGCAATACCATACTGCTTGCTTGCACTTGAAATTGGGCCTTTTAGGCATGTGGAGGCGGAATCTGGCCACCACGTCATGGCTGCGTTGGAGGCCTGGTATCTATACTCAGTCCCCAGCTGCCCGGCGGCCAGGTGTCCACGCTCGGTCCCCAGCTGCCAGGGGTCAGCCGGGTGTCCATACTCGGTCCCCAGCCGCCCCGCGGCCGGGTGTCCACACACGGTCCCCAGCCGCCTGGGGGCAGCCGGGTGTCCATAAACGGTCCCCAGCCGCTCCTATTTCTCCTGTCACCTTCCCACACACTTTTCTTAGCCTGGCCTGCTTTAGGGCAGCATTGAACGAGCCCACCAGAGAACCAGACTCCTCCGGTAGGCCCTGGGTTCTCCATCAGAGGAGTTGAGAGTGCCAAGGTGAGGAGAATGATGATGATGATAGAAGTTAGCATCTGCTTTGTTTTCTTGGAATGCAAGCGTAAGTGTGCAGCCTGCCACCCACCCACCCCCTGGCTGCAATACCATACTGCTAGCTTGCACTTGAAATGAGGCCTTTTAGTTTGGAGGAGGCCGAAGCTGGCCACTACCTCATGGCTGCTTCGGCATCGAGGTATCCATACTCAGTCCCAAGCCGCCCCTATTTGTCCCGGAGTGCCTGAAACATAAGATTAAGAGCCAATACCAAAACATTACCTGTGCCTTCCCCAGTGCATTTAGTGGGAAGGACAGCCTATTCTTCTGTAGTGTGTGCATGCCAAACCCCTATTCATGGTACATGCGAAGATGCCTCCCACCCTGCACCTGTCATTGCAGACTTCAACTATCCCCGTTCAAATCCTTTTCCCAGGGCAGTGTTCAATTGTACCTCTCCCATTCCTTGCAATGCAAGCGCAAGTATGCAGCCTGCCACCCACCCACACTCAGGCTGCAATACCATACTGCTTGCTTGCACTTGAAATGGGGCCTTTTAGGCATGTGGAGGCGGAATCTGGCCACTACGTCATGGCTGCGTTGGCGGCCTGGTATCCATACTCAGTCCCCAGCCGCCGGCGGCCGGGTGTCCATACTCAGTCCCCAGCCACCCCTATTTCTCCTGTCAACTTCCCCCCACACACTTTTCTTAGCCCGGCATGCTTTAGGGCAGCATTGGACGAGCCCACCAGAGAACCAGACTCCTCCGGTGGGCCCTAGCTTCTCCATCAGGGGAGTTGAGAGTGCCAAGGTGAGCATGATGACGATGATAGAAGTTAGCATCTGCTTTGTTTTCTTGGAATGCAAGCGCATGTATGTAGCAGCGGCTAGGCCTGAGGTGGTCAGCGTTTTGGCGCATATCCTACCTCCTCTGAGGATTGCTGGATGTTTTCCTGCTACTATCCCAGTTCTATGACTCACATTTAAACAAAGCTTCAGGTGATAAATTATGGATGAGGTTGTGGCAAAGGAGGAACAGGAACCATTCACATCAATATCAGTCCAGTCAACCACATATGTCTTGTAGGATATGTTTCTGTAACAAATGGAGCGGTTTGGCTAAAAAGTTATAGGGCATACAGTGAGTGCAAAGCCTACCAAAAATTTCGAGGCACTCCAATGCCCCTTGAAAATGACATGGAGGTCAGAGGGCCTTAACTAAACCGTTTTTTCCATTTATAGCAACTGGGTCTCCTGTACACTGTTGGCCTAAGCAGTGAATGGAAGGCTTTCCAAAAATTATGAGGAACTGCAATGCCCCATGAAACAGACGTGGATTACAGCGTACTAAAAACCTTCTACCCATTATTGGGGAGTGGGTCTCCCTTTGTTTTCGCCATTGCATTGAAAAGCAAAAGCTGACTAAAATTATGAGGAAATGCAATGCCCGCTGGAAGAGTCGTGGAGGTTAGAGGTAATTAAAAACAACATTTCAATGCCCCTTGGAAGAGCTGTGGAGTTTAGAGTGGCTTAAGAAGATACTTTTAATGCCCCTTTGAAGAGACGTGGAGGTCACAGTAGCTTAACAAGACTGTTTTATTGCCCCTCGGAAGAGACGTGGAGGTCCCAGTAGCTTAAAAAGACGATTTTATTGCCCCTTGGAAAAGTGGTGGAGGTCACAGTAGCTTAACAAGACGGTTTGAATGCCCCTTGGAAAAGTGGTGGATGTCTCAGTAGCTTAATAAGATGGTTTGAATGCCCTTGGAAGAGACGTGAAGGTCCCAGTAGCTTAACAAGACAGTTTTAATGCCCCTTGGAAAAGTGGTGGTGGTCGCAGTAGCTTATCAAGATGCTTTTAATGCCCCTCAGAAGAGACGTGGAGGTCCCAGTAGCTTAACAAGACGGTTTTAATGCCCCTTACAAGAGCCATACAGTACAGCATCTTAACCCTCCGTCACATACAATATCGGTTCTAACGAGTTCACATACAATGTGACTGTCAGGCGCAGGCTAGAAAAATACCTATAATATCTAATGTTTGCAATTTCAGTGCTCTAAATGTGATCAGTGACCTTCATAGGGATGTAATAAAAGAGACTACACATAATCAGGTGCCAAAAAAAACCATTTACTTAACATAAAACTAATAACTCTGAAATACAAACATTTCGAAACTCCCGCCAAATAGTCCCCAGTTCGAATCTGTCAAAAAACTCTACAAAGAAAATTTATGGAAACAAACTTAATTTTAAGGTACCTTAAGTACTATTAAACACATATTGAATCAGAATAAGATCCTGAAGTTTCCCCAGAAAAATTACACTTGCAGAGCAAAGAGCAAGAATTACACATCATTTTTGCATGTGTCAGGCAGATTGCATTATGACATTTGTGACATTCATAATTAGAAAGCCTTCTGATTCCGCTTTCCGTGGTGCAGGTGGTGCATCTCCTTCTTTTGGGAGGTGGTGCAGGTGGTGAATTTTCACTATCATCTTCTGGGCGGAATCTTTTGAGCTGAAATTGAAGGCGAGAGGGGATACCGATTGTTTTCATACTTCTCCTGCGTAGCTCTCCAAGCACTAGTTCATGGGCCAATTTTTTCAGATAGAATCGTCTACGGAGTGGTTCAAGCTTGTTTTCAAGGTAAATGACTTGTGAATTTATACCACCCAAATTCAACATAGCAAAAAATATGACCATTGGCCAGCTTTTGGTGTTTCTGCTGACATTGAAAGTTGAGCACATCTGATTAGCTGTATCAACACCCCCTTTGGTTGCATTATAAAATGTAATTATCTCCGGGTTTTTTTGTGCCTCAGTCCCAGGATCGATGGCATCATCATCATGAAGTGTTGATAGAAGAAGTACAATTTTTTTTGCTTGTGGTACATAGGAAACCAAAACCTTTCCATTATGGAATGCAAACATACTGCTGTACTGTTGTCTCCCTTTCACACTTACAAACTGTGTAGGCAATTCTTTTTTATTTTTTCTTACAGTTCCGACATATGAAAGCTTCTGCACTTTCAGATAATCAATCAGATCACAATTTGAAAACCAATTGTCAGCTGTTATATTGCGACCCGATCTAAATAAGGGCTCAGCCAGTCTTTTTACAACATCACTGGGTTTGTTGCTGACACAGTAAGGACCTTCTGGTTGTTTTCCAGCATAAACTTCCAGGTTGTAAGTGTAGGTCTTACTGGCATCAACAAGGGCATACATTTTTATTCCATATTTGTTAGGCTTTGATGGAATATATTGACGAAAGGCACATTTACCACGAAAACCAGGGAGCATTTCGTCAATAGTGAGATTCTCCCCAGGGCAATAGCTTTTTTTTTGCAGTTTTCAACAAATTTTTGGAATATATCACGAATTGGAGCAAGTCGGTCATGTGTTTTACGTTCGGTTCGGGTAGTTCTGTCGTCAAACCGAAGGCAACGAATTAGAAGCTTGAATCTGTTTATGGACATAACAAGGCCAAATTTTTCCACTCCATCCCCATCTTTACTTCAAAGTTCCTCCAAACTTTGTCTATTTGCCCTATAAGCTCCTGCAAGGTATAATAATCAAAAAAAAGGACGCAGTTCTATTTCATCTGTGGCCTTGATGGTTCTGTTGCAGATGAACTTGTCCTTTATAATGTCTATATATTGGTTGGTATATGTGACAATAGAGTCCAGAATGTCATCTGTGAATAAACTATTCCAGCATTCAACTGCAGTTTTTGCATTACTTGCAGTTCCTATAACTGCAGGAAGGTGATTAATAATGTTTTGAGGTTCCCTACGTTTTTTCTGGAGTGGCTTCTTGTTCCATTGTTTTTTTTTATCTTTTCCCATATAATAAGATTCTACATCTTCATCCTCATCACTGTCACCATCTTGCTCTGTTTCAGAATCCACTTCACATACTTCCACCTCATCATGAGAATCAATCTAACTTTCCTCTCCTAAATCCTCATTCAGTGTGGAGTCTGCATCATCTAGCAGCATGTTTGTTACTTCCTCAACATCAAGGTTTTTTGAAAAATTGTACATTTTCCTCTCCATTTCAGCAGATAATCTGAAGCAAGAGAAGGAATATGTGTTAGGGAACTACTGTATATGCCTGAGCAGCACACTTTCTTTTTTAATCTGCCTTATTTCTATGAAATATCCTCACACTTTGTGCTATACATTCATAAAACAAGCTAAATAAACAATTGTGATGAATAAAAACATAAAATACCAACCTTATTGAGTGTGACGTGTTCACATACAATGAGCCTGAGAGATTAGCGCAGTTATATCTGTCCTCCTGAAGCTCTGCAATCCAACTGTGGTATGAGGTTTCACAGAGCTGCTAGAGACAGGAGACTACCTGGAGGGAGGGGATTTCCTCACAATCTGGTGAGGAAGGAGAAATGAAAGTAAAAGAGATGTGCCTGTCAGGCCTATTGTATGTGACAGAGGGTTAAAAATATTATTCCCATTACTGGGGAGTCGGTCTCCCACAGTCTTTGCTTATGCCTTCCAAGCAAAAGCTGCCAAAAATTAGGACGGAGGAACTTGCAATGCCCCTTACAAGAGCCATGCAGTACAGCATATTACAAACATTTTTCCCATTATTGGGGAGTTGGTCTCCCATAGTCTTTGCTTATGCCTTCCAAGCAAAAGCTGCCAAAAATTAGTACGGAGGAACTTGCAATGCCCCTTACAAGAGCCATGCAGTACAGCATATTACAAACATTATTCCCATTATTGGGGAGTGGGTCTCCCAAAGTCTTTGGTTATGCCTTCCAAGCAAAAGCTGCCAAAAATAAGGATGGAGAAACTTGTAATGCCACTTACAAGAGCCATGCAGTACAGCATATTACAAACATTATTCCCATCATTGGGGAGTGGGTCTCCCATAGTCTTTGCTTATGCCGTCCAAGCAAAAGCTGCCAAAAATTAGGAACGGAGCAACTTGCAATGCCCCTTACAAGAGCCATGCAGTACAGCATATTACAAACATTATTCATATTATTGGGGAGTGGGTCTCTCATAATCTTTGCTTATGCCTTCCAAGCAAAAGCTGCCAAAAGTTAGGAGGAAAAGCAATGACCGTTGGAAGAGTCGTGGAGGTTAGAGTTAATTAAAAACAACATTTCAATGCCCCTTGGAAGAGCTGTGGAGTTCAGAGTGGTTTAACAAGACGCTTTTAATGCCCCTCAGAAGAGACGTGGAGGTCCCAGTAGCTTAACAGGACGATTTGAATGCCCCTTGGAAGAGGCGTGAAAGTCACAGTAGCTTAACAAAATGGTTTTAATGCCCTTTGGAAGAAACGTGGAGGTCGCAGCAGCTTAACAAGACGGTTTTAAAGCCCCTTGGAAAAGTGGTGGAGGTCACAGTAGCTTAACAAGACGGTTTTAATGCCCCTTGGAAAAGAGGCGGAGGTCGCAGTAGCTTAGCAAGACGGTTTGAATGCCCCTTGGAAGAGACGTGGAGGTCCCAGTAGCTTAACAATATGGTTTGAATGCCCCTTGGTAGAGACGTGGAGGTCCCCGTAGCTTAACAAGACGGTTTGAATGCCCCATGGAAGAGACGTGGAGGTCCCAGTAGCTTAACAAGACGGTTTGAATGCCCCTTGGAAGAGACGTGGAGGTCCCAGTAGCTTAACAAGATGGCTTTAATGCCCCTCGGGAAAGTGGTGGAGGTCAAGGTAGCTTAACAAGACGCTTTTAATGCCCCTCAGAAGAGACATGGAGGTCCCAGTAGCTTAACAAGACGGTTTTAATGCCCCTTACAATAGCCATACAGTACAGAATCTTAAAAATATTATTCCCATTTTGGGGAGTGGGTCTCCCACAGTCATTGCTTATGCCTTCCAAGGAAAAGCTGACAAAAATAGGGACGGAGGAACTTTCAATAATGGCAACACGGACCATGGTCACACTGGTGGTATAGTGGTGGTGCAGGCTGAGGATAAGAAGAAGAACATAAAACAGCTGAAATGAGGAAGCGTATACCCATGTGTGGGTGTGAAGCGGTGCATGTGAATACACCTCCCGAAATAACACAGTGGATTTGACTTTATGTTACTCTGCTGTCATTTTTGTGGTGTTGAGAAGTCTGGCCCAATCCAGCCCTTGTTCATTTTGATAAGGGTCAGCTTGTCAGCATTGTCAGTTGACAGGCGAGTGCGCTTATCAGTTATAATTCCCCCAGCGGCACTAGAAACACGCTCCGATAACACGCTAGCAGCAGGGCAGGCCAGGACCTCCAAGGCATACAGAGCGAGTTCATTCCAAGTGTCCAGCTTGGATACCAAATAATTAAAAGGCACAGAGGAATCACGGAGGATGCTGGTACGGTCGGCACGGTACTCCCTCACCATCTTTTGAAACTTTCCACTCCTTGTGAGAGTACCCCTCGCCTCAGGGTCTGTCCGAAGGGAGGGTTTGAGAAAACTGTCCCAGAACGTTGACAGTGTTCCCTGCCTCTGCTGGATTGGAGTTGCGTCTCTCTCGCATGTACGCCTTGGTTGAGCAACAACGAACTGTGACCTCTGCCGCTAGAGTGTTCAGATGGGAATTTTTTTAACATTTCTGCAGCAAGGGACTTCTGGTACTGCCACATTTTTGTAGACCTCTCCACCTCAGGAATAAGAGAGTGAAAGTTTTCCTTGTAGCGGGGGTCTAAAAGTGTCACCAACCAGTAATGACTGTCACCCAACATTTTGACAACGCGAGGGTCATGGTTAAGGCAGCGTAACATAAAGTCAGCCATGCATGCCAGACTGGTAACGAGCAAGACTTCCATGTCCTCACCAAGATGACGACTGACCATGTTCTCCTCCTCCTCCTCCCCCCCTGTCCTCAGGCCACCCACGCTGAACCGACGGTATGACAGTTGTACAGGTACTATCATCTACAGCGCATGATACAAGCTCCTGTTCTTCCTCCTCCTCCTCCTCTCCCTCATTGTCCCCCAATGCACATTGGGATGAGATGAGGCTGGGCTGTGTGTAATCGACTGCTACGGCTTCTTGATCCATCTCATCATACTCTGGCTGCAATGCCTCCTCCTTAACTCTCTGCAGAGAGCGTTGCGAAAGACAGACAAGTGGAATGCTGACGCTAATGATGGGGTCATCACTAGAGATGAGCGTTGTTCTACTCGAACTGTTCGCCAATCTCAAATTCGAGCTGTTTTGGGCGGTGTTCGAGCCGTTCGGCGAACACGAACAATTTGAGAAAAATTCGGCTGTTCGAGGTTATGTTCGATAACTGTTCGTGCACCAAAATCATAACTGGATTTTTTCTCAGTAATGATGAAAATTAATGTTAATACGCAGTTTGAGTGTACAGCGGGGTGGGGGGAGGGGCAGGGGATGGATCTCTGCAGGAACAATGAAGATCTCCATTTTTTTTTCTCTTTCCCGCATTTGCAGTGGGGAGGTGCAATCTGTCAGCCTATCAGCAGCGCACACACGGAGCGAAGTGCTTTTTTTCACACAAGCAAGGGCATGTGTCATTGGCAGTGTATGTCACATGTCCTTGCCCTATAAGACCAAGCCATTTTCCCCGTCGCCACCATTTTCTCACTGCTGCAGCTGCGTGTTAGACGGCACCGCTGTTGCTGTGTGCGCTATACCTTGTTAATTTCAAGCCAATTTTCGCACAAATATACAGATAGCTTGGGAGTAGGGAATAGTTGTGATTGCAGTCCTTTTAAGGACTAGGTTACAGCATTTCCTACGACTTTTATCAGGGAGGTCTGTGCTCTTAAATAGATAGGTTGTGGGAGTAAAGACTAATTGTAATTGGAGTCCTTTTCAGGACTAGGTTACATGAGTTCCTATCAGTTTTTGCCAGGCAGGTCTGTGCCAGTGCTGTGCAAGTTTTTTTCACAGCATTTGGCTGAATCTAGCAAAGCTAATCCTTTTTGGCCTATTGCAGAGTGTGTTAGTCAGTGGAGTAGCCTATCTGTGTTGCAAGATATAACACCTGTGTATAGAATACCAATTTTTTTACTGCACCTAGTGAAGTAAAATCTTTTGGGCATAGCATCATTCTATTAGTCCATCTATACTGACCTCTATCAGGTTGCAAACTGAATATAATTTTTTTCTGCATCTAGCTCTGAAAAAATATTTGGACTTCTAGCAGTGTGTGGGACTTGGTCTATTAGTCCATCTATACTGACCTCCATCAGGTTGCAAATTAAAAATAATTTTTTTCTTCATTTAGCTCTGAAAAAATATTTGGGCTTCTAGCAGTGTGTGGGACTTGTTCTATTAGTCCTTCTATACTGACCTCCAGCAGGTTGCAAATTGAATATAATTTTTTTCTGCATCTAGCTCTGAAAAAATAGTTGGGCTTCTAGCGGTGTGTGGGACTTGGTCTATTAGTCCATCTATACTGACCTCCATCAGGTTGCAAATTAAAAATAATTTTTTTCTGCATCTAGCTCTGAAAAATATTTGGGCTTCTAGCAGTGTGTGGGACTTGGTCTATTAGTCCATCTATACTGACCTCCATCAGGTTGCAAATTAAAAATAATTTTTAACTGCATCTACAGTACCTCTGAAAAAATATTTGGGCTTCTAGCAGTGTGTGGGACTATTTGTATTAGTCCATCTATACTGACCTCCATCAGGTTGCAAATTCAAAATAATTTTTTTCTGCATCTAACCCAGCCAATAGTTTTGGCCTAATACCACAGTTTGGCCACTCAGCTCTGCTCGGTTACCATCCATTGTTTTTTTGTGCAAACAACTCCAGAGTTGTGAATTAGTTAACCACCAAAATGAGTGGAAAAAGGCCTGCTGCTGGTGGAAAGGGGAATAGGCGTGTTGGGAAGGGGAAAAAAGGTTGTGTCCGTGGGGTAGGTGTTAAAGCAACAGTAACATCTGCAGAAGAAAGACCATCTTCCAGCCAAACTAAAATGTCTACTTCTTTTAGCGGACAATGTGATAAGATCCCTTTCTTACGGCCACGCCAATCGCTACAAATTCCAGATGAGGCACAAAAACAGCAGGTGCTTCAACGGATATCAAGTGCTCCTTTAAGTGGGCTCTCCTCCACATCAACTTCAACATCACAAATACTCCAGTCCTCAAAGGTGTCACCCAAATCGCACTTGCTTCCTCACAGCTCCCATATCTCCAGCTGCCCGTCTGAGTATGAGGTAGAACAGATGGTTGAGTCTGCAGAGCTGTTTACTCATACTATAGCCTGGGAATCAGAGGTCGACTCCAGTGCTTCTGTGAATCCAGACGAGGAAATGATCTGCACTGATGCCCAGAATCTTTATGAGTCGGATCCAGGACCAGACGCAGAAGGTTCTGACCATAATGTAGACCCTCATTCCCAAACTGTAACTCCTGTTGGTGGAGACAATGAGGAAGACGATGATAAGACTCAAATACCTGATTGGAGCGACAACTTTAGTTTTTTGTCAGGGCAGGAACAGGTTGGCTCTGAGGACGACGGGTGTGATAACGCACAGGGTGATGATGATGAGGTCGGAGATCCCACTTACTGTCAACCCACAGTCAGCCAAGAGATGAGGTCAGCAGAGGAGGTGGAGGAAGATGCTAGTGAAGACGAGGTCAGGTTGCGCCTTCCTGGACAGAGACGTAGTACTGGAAGCACGTCAACAACTGCATCCTCAAACACAACTCTGCCTCTCACCACAAGTCGTGGTGGCTCTTCAGGTCGCATGGGTGCTAAGCCTTGCATAGCCTGGGCATTTTTTCAGATCGATAAAGATGACCCAACTCGTGTTATCTGTAACATTTGTCAGCAAAAGCTAAGTAGAGGCCAAAAAATACATAGTTTGAGTACTTCATGCATGAACCGGCACATGGACATGAAGCATAACTTGCAGTGGGAAGCTCAGTGTGCTACAATGCGGCCTAGCCGGCCGGGCCAATCACCGTCTGCCATATCTTGTGCATCCGCGGCCTCTTCATCCTCTGCGACTGGGGGGACAGCAGTCACATCTGTTTTGGGGCGCAGACCTGCCACCTCTTTACCCGCAACAGCCAGCGTGATTGGCAGGTCATCATTTTCTTTGGAGGTGGTAACACCAGCTGGTGTTGAGCGCTGTCCGACATCGATAGCACCACCTTTGGATCAAGGCAACCTAACATGTCCGCCTGCATCTTCCTCACAGACCGGCAGTTTGCCGGGGACACCCTTATCAACCCCGTCTAAGCACAATAGCCAGCCCTCGGTCCCTCAGATGTGGACAAGTAAAAGACCATTTCCTCCTAGCCATGAGAAAGCTAAGAGGTTGAATTTCACCATCTGCAAGCTCTTGGCTACAGAAATGCTGCCTTTCCGCCTGGTGGACACAGAGGATTTTCGAGACCTTATGTCCGTCGCAGTGCCCCAGTACCAGATGCCCAGTCGGCACTACTTCTCAAAGAAAGGTGTGCCTGCGCTCCACCAGCATGTCGCACACAACATCACCGCTTCTTTGAGAAACTCTGTGTGTGACAGGGTGCATTTCACCACAGACACTTGGACAAGTAGGCATGGACAGGGGCGTTACATGTCGCTGACTGGGCACTGGGTAACTATGGTGACAGCAGGACAAGGGGCTGCTGTCCAAGTCTTGCCGTCCCCACGAGTTGTGCGTCAATCCTCTTTATGTCAAAGTTCCTCCACTGCTTCTGCCTCCTCAACCTCCTCTCGGTCTTCCACCTGCACCCAAAGCCTGTCTGGTCATGCCACAAGCTTTCTAACTGCGCAGAAGGGATCCTGCACACCTCCTTACTATGCTGGCAGTAGGGCTCAACGTCATCAGGCGGTTTTTACATTGAAATGTCTGGGAAATGTGAGTCACACAGCTGAGGAGTTGTGGTCAGCTCTGGAGAACCAATTTCATGAATGGTTGTCTCCACGGGACCTGAAACCAGGGAAGGCCGTGTGCGACAATGCTGCAAACCTGGGTGCGGCCCTTCGCCGGGGCAATGTCACACACGTGCCTTGTATGGCTCACGTGTTGAACCTGGTTGTCCAGCAATTTTTAGCCCACTATCCCAGACTAGATGGCCTTCTGCAGAGGGCACGGTCGCTGTGTGCTCACTTCCGCCGTTCGCATCCCGCAGCTCAGCGACTTACATCTCTACAGAAGTCGTTGGGCCTGCCACTTCACCGGCTAAAATGCGATGTGCCTACCCGGTGGAATTCAACTCTGCACATGTTGCAGCGACTGTGGCAGCACCGACAAGCCCTGGTGCAATACGTTCTGACGTATAGCCTGGGCCAACGAGATTCAGAGGTGGGGCAAATCACGCTGGAGGAGTGGTCTCAGATCAGGGACCTATGCACCCTTCTGCACAGTTTTGAAATGGCGACGAAGATGTTTAGTGCTGACGATGCCATTATCAGCATGACTATTCCGGTGATTTACATGCTGGAGCACATGTTAAACAGAATTCGGAGTCAGGTGGTGGCACAAGAGGAGGTGGAGGAAGTAGAGGAGGAGGAGTTGTATGCGGAAGGGCTAACATCTGCAAGGTCCAGACGGTCGGCAGCACCAAGGCGGCAGGCATGTGAGGGTGGGGGAGATGGTTTTACCAGGGCGCATGGTAGCAGCCAAACTAGTGAGGAAGGTGCAGGAGCCCAGGAAGAAGTGGAGGACGAACTGATGGAAGACTCATCAGATGAGGGAGACCTTGATCACATTTCTGTTGTGCGAGGTTGGGGGGAGAGGACAGAGGAAGGAAGCATGATTGTTACCTCGCCACCAACACAACAGGGACTTGGTGCTCCTGGATGCGCAACACACATGAGTGCCTTCTTGCTGCACTACCTGCAACATGACCCTCGAATGTGAGAATTAGAAATAATCCTGACTACTGGGTTGCCACACTGTTAGAACCCCGGTACAAAAGTAAATTTGCAGAAATTATTCCTGCCATAGAAAGGGATGCACGCATGCAGGAGTATCAGCAGAGACTGTTGCAGAATCTTACATGTGCTTTTCCACAAAATACCAGTGGTGCACGTAGTGAATCTCACAGTTCCAACTTGCCAACCGTGGGACCGTCAAGTGTTCAGCACTCAAACCGTAAGAGAACCACAGTATCTGCTGGTAACATCAATTTTGCGGAATCATTTCACCACTTTTTTAGCCCATCCTTTGCAAGGCCACAGGAGACAAGAAGTCTGACAAATAGTCAACGCCTAGAGACGATGGTACAGGAGTATCTCCAAGTAAACATTGAAGCCACGACTGTGTCACTGGACCCTTGCTCTTTTTGGGCTTCCAATCTGGATAAATGGCCGGAGCTAGCCACTTACGCCTTGGAGATCTTGTCATGCCCCGCAGCCAGCGTTCTGTCTGAACGTGTGTTCAGCGCTGCTGGTGGTGTGCTGACAGATAAGCGCACGCGGCTCTCCACTGATAATGTAGACAGACTCACGTTCATAAAGATGAACAAATCATGGATCCGAAACGACTTTTCTACCCCTGTGTCATCCTGGGGAGAGTAAAAGCTTGATGATTGGTTAAAATCACCCTACCAACCGTTTTAAGCTTTCAAATTACTAATCATGTTTATCTGTATCTTGACTGGAAAATAATTTGGGCTTTGTAGCAGTGTGCAGCACTGATCCTATTAGGCCATCTATACTAAAGCTTCACCAGATTTAAAATTAAAAATAATTTTTAGCTGCATCTAGCCCGGAAAATAATTTTGGGGCTCCGAGATGCGCAAGGCACATAAGTGCCTTCTTGCTGCACTACCTGCAGCATGACCCTCATATTGTCAGAATTCGAAGTAATCATGACTACTGGGTTTCCACACTCTTAGATCCCCCAAACTTTTCGATCAACCTTTTCATTTTAATAAAGACCAAAAAAATGGTCATTTTTGAAATTATAAGCATTAGCAGATTGTTAGAAACTGAAATCAAACAGTTTTCAACTCAAAACTTTATTCTAGGTGATGTTACATTTTCACATAGGACCCCTTGTTCGAAAGGAGCTTCTGAACTCTCTCGTCCATTGAATTTGTCAGGTTTTGGATGGTTTCTGCTTCAATTGTTTTGCATGAGGACAGAATACCCTCCCAGAGCTGTTGCTTAGATGTGAACTGCCTCCCGCCATCATAGACACTCCTTTTAATGATGCTCCAAAGGTTCTGAATGGGGTAGAGGTCAGGGGAGCATGGGGGTCACACCATAAGTTTGTCCCTTTTTATGCCCATATCAGCCAGAGATGCAGATGTTTTATGTGCAGCATGAGATGGTGCATTATCATGCAGAAAAATGATCTTGCTGTGAAATACACGGTTCTTCTTCTTGAACCATGGCAGGAAGTGCTGTTTGAGAAAATCCACATACATTATGGAGTTCATCTTTAGCGCCTTCAGGGATCCTAAAGGGGCCGACAATCTCTCTCCCCATGATTCCAGCCCAAAACATTACTCCACCTCCTCCTTGTTGGCGCTGTAGCCGTGTTTGCGTGGGGTGTCCATCAACCAGCCATCCTCCACTCCATCCATCTGGACCATCGAGCGATGCACGGCACTCATCCGTGAACAAAACAGTTTTGAAATCAGTCTTCATGTAATGTTTGGCCCACTGGAGCCGTTTCTGCTTGTGTGAAGTGGATAGAGGAGGTCGACAGGATGGCTCATGCACAGCTGCAAACCTCTGAAGTACCCTGCATCTTGTTGTTCGGGGGACGTTGGAGGCACAAGCAGCTTCAAAAACTTGTCTGCTGCTATGACAAGGCTTTTTTGCCGCTGCTCTTTTAACCTGACGTAATTGCCTGTAGGAAAGAGTCCTCAATTTGCCCTTATCAGCACGCACACGTGTACTGTGAATCAGCTACATACTTCTTGATTGCCAAGACACTTCATCCTGATCATCGCACAATGTTGATTGTAGTCATGCCTTGACCTAAACACTCCACAATTTGTTGCTTCTCAGCAGCCGACACATCCTTTTTCTTTCCCATTTTGGCAGAAAATGTAGGCTGCTTAATAATGTGAGACAGCCTTCTTAAGTAGTCTTGCCTTTCATTGGACACACCTGCCAAACTAATTAGCACAGGTGTCTGCAATTGCTTACAGTGATATAAAGAGCCCTGACACACATCACCATCAATGAGTTTAACTGACAAACAAACAAATTCTTCCCTTATCACTCCTAAACACTTTTTGTATAATAATTTGGAACGCAGTGTACATGTGCTTTTCCACAAAACACCAGTGGTTCACGTAGTGAATCTTACAGTTCTAACTTGCCAACCGTGGTCTGTATGGAGTTGTTCAATAAAGGGCCCAAAATTAAGATAACATAGATGGGAGAGGTCTCTATGAATAGGAATTCCTAAGTATTTGATACCCTGTGAGGGCCAGGCAAAGGGAAAGTTGGACTGGATGGAATCCTATATGGATTTGGGGAGGGAGACATCGAGGGCCTCAGACTTCGCTGCATTGATTTTAAAATTTTACCATGTAACAAAGTGATCTATTTCAGCCATAACAGCATGGATGGATATATGTGATTGAGTGATATATACTAGGACATCATCAGCAAATAGAGAGCACTTGTACTCGGTGCCTCCCACCTCAATCCACCTAATATTGGGGTTATGGCGAATTGATGAGAGCAGGTGCTCCGTCACTAGGATGTATAAGAGAGGGGACAGAGGACATCACTGCCTTGTCCCATTGGTGATTGTGAAAGGTGATGAATATGTTCTGACGCACCCCCTTGGCCTTGGGACACCCGGAGCCGGACCCTTTTTGGTGGATGCTGGTGGTTGTAGTCTTCGTGGCGGCGACCCAGTTCCGTGGCTCAGGGCGGTCAAACCAGTGGCGGAACTATTTATGTGGTTTTCATGTTTAAATGTCCAACTACGCCACCCGTGGATTGCGGTCAGAGTGAACCGCCGCTACAGGGCAGACCACTGAGGCTGGTGTTGTGGGTGCAGCAGAGCGTAGCATAACTCCCCACGGGAGGAGTATAGCCTCAGGGCAGTGTATGCGGAGGATGGGGGTGATGGTGCAGGGCAGCAGCAGTAACGACACGGAGTCAGTGATGCAGTTCAGGGCCTTTACTCACAGTTCTTATTATCCAGACCACGTCTGCAGGTAACGGCTGCCCACGTCGTACTGTGCTCACCAGATGAGGGGCTCAGACAACTCCCAGATAACTTTGGAGCACTTCACAGGACCCCCTTTGTGTGTCCTTTGTCTGGCCTTTCTTACCAACACTTCTGTCCGGCTGCCTCGGGCCTCCTCTTGGTAAACTTGGCGCCAGTTTCCCTGACCCTATGTGGTGCCTTCCTAGCGGGTGTAGCGAGGGGCTGCGCCACATAAAATGTCAGAGCCTCCGGTTTCTAGCTGAGGGTCGTTTCCTGCCTCCACTAGTTCGGGGACCGGTCTCCCCCTTTGGCCTGACCCCTCCACGCAGGTGGATTCGGGCGTGCGGTGGCGACTCGCCCGTCCGCACCCCTGGGATCCCTTCATTCCTCGTTCCTGGAGCCTTCTCCGCTCCTCTTCCTTCCTTCTCCCTCTTCCAGGCCTGGGCCTCTGTTACTAGGCCCGCCTCCGGAGCAGAGCTCATGCAGAGCCCCTGCTCCCTGCCACTTCTGCTCAGACTTCTCTGCACTGAACTAAGATGGTGCCCACCTTTTATACTCCCTTCTCAATGCACCCAGGAACTGCTTCCTCCCTGCTCCTGCACTACAGGGTTCCCCTTCCTCAGTGTTCCCTCCCCCCACTCCAGCCAGGGACAGGGACTGTCGTGCCCATCTCAGGGGCATATTGGTCGCCCTGCCCCACGGCAATGTGGTGTAATGCATGCAGGTGTCGGGTCCTGATCCACACTCCATCCTTACCTGAGAGTGAGATATCACACCTCTGGGTGAGGTGCAATACGTCTGTAGCAACCGAGCCCTCAGGGTGCTACAGTTCCATTTATCTTCAGCCTAGGTGACGTATTGCGATACAGGGCCGTGATTTTGGCTATAAAAGGGTCCCCTAGACCCCTACCCCAAGCTTTTTAAGAGAATCATATATGGCGTGCCAGGAGACTCTATGGAATGCTTTCTCAGCATCCAACGAGAGTATCTAATTACAAATTTTTAACTGCATCTAGCCCAGGAAATACTTTGTGCCTAGTAGCAGTGTCTGCTAGTGAGCGGATTATCCCGGCTGTTAAGCAAGCTGCACCACCTGTAGTTTAGACACTTAATTTTTTCAAAGGAAATGCTTCGGGACCATGGGATACTTAGTGAAGAGCATCAGGAGGCACCCCAAGGCATAGGGGCTGGGACTGGCAGTAGGATGCCTTGCGGTGGACAGCCGAGCTCGATCCTTATAAAAGCTTTTTAACTGCAGCAGCTTTAGTGGACGCTACTGGAGCTGGAATTACCGTGGCTGCTGGCATGAGACTTGCCCTCCAATAGATCCTTGTAAATGGATTTAAAGTGTATTCATTCAAATTAGAGAGACAATTTAAATTAAAAAGCTTAGAGCTGCCTCCACCACAGGGGGGCTCGCTCAACCCACCAGCGGACAGGCACCAGTATTGGGAGAGGGGGGCTGGCCGTCAGGGTTCACCGCGGCTCTGGCACAAACCCGGCGACACGGAGGTGGCACGGGCAGGAGCGGACTGGCCGTGTCGGCTTCTCACTTTTTGGATTTTAGAAGGGCATGACATGCCTATATCTGTGTCTCCCCCTCCTTTTACTCTTCCACCTCTTTTATTTTCGCATGACTATATGTACTTGTCACTTTTCCATGTGTTAGTTATGTCTTCTGAGCAGTTTGTCAGCTTTTGGACACCTTTGAAGGTGTTTTCTATGTGTTTCTATGTGTTTTTGTTTGCCTGCCATTGGTTTTAATGGTGTTCGAAGGTGTTCGACGAACAGTTCGACGAACAGTTCGGCGAACACACGGGTGTTCGACGAACCGAACCGAACTCGAACACTACGGGGGTGGCTCAACACTAGTCATCACCACTCACCATCTTGGTGGACTCCTCAAAGTTTGTCAGGATGGTACATATGTCAGACATCCAGGTCCACTCCTGAGATCTTATGTGTGGAGTCTGACCTGAATATTGATGGCCTTGTTGCAGCTGGTACTCCACAACTGCTCTCTTCTGCTCACAAATCCTTTGCAACATGTGGAGGGTAGAGTTCCAACGTGTGGGGACATCACACACCAGTCGGTGTGAAGGAAGCTGCAAACGCTGCTGCAACACAGCAATGAGCTGACAGGCGACGTACTTTGACGAGAAGATCTGGCAACTGATACAATTTAAGAAACCACTGAACCACGAGGTTAAGCACATTAGCCAGGCATGGTACGTGTGTGATCTCGCCTAGCCTCAGAGCCGCCACCAGGTTAATGCCATTGTCACACGCGACCATGCCGGGATGTAGGTTCAGCAGTGTCAGACACAGATCTGCCTGCTCTTTCACAGCTGTCCACAACTCACAAGCAGTGTGAGGTTTCTCACCTAAGCTTATGAGTTTCATCACAGCCTGTTGTCGCTTGGCGGAGGCAGTACTGCAGTGCTTCCAGCTTGTAACTGATGTGGGGATATCTGAGATGGAGGCTGAACATGAGGAGGAGGAGGATGATGCGCAGGAGCTGTACACTGTGGGGGCAACTCTGACTGACATAGGGCCCGCAATCCTCGGTGTGGGGAGCCTCGGTGTCAGGCTGGTAGTTTTGTCACCCCTGCTGATGCTGGCATGGCAGATGGTACAAATGGCCTTTTTGGGGTTATCAGTAGAGATGAGCGTTGTTCTACTCGAACTGTTCGCCAATCTCAAATTCGAGCTGTTTTGGGCGGTGTTCGAGCCGTTCGGCGAACACGAACGATTTGAGAAAAATTCGGCTGTTCGAGGTTATGTTCGATAACTGTTCGTGCACCAAAATCATAACTGGATTTTTTCTCAGTAATGATGAAAATTAATGTTAATACGCAGTTTGAGTGTACAGCGGGGTGGGGGGAGGGGCAGGGGATGGATCTCTGCAGGAATAATGAAGATCTCCATTTTTTTTTCTCTTTCCCGCATTTACAGTGGGGAGGTGCAATCTGTCAGCCTATCAGCAGCGCACACACGGAGCGAAGTGCTTTTTTTCACACAAGCAAGGGCATGTGTCATTGGCAGTGTATGTCACATGTCTTGACTTATAAGACCCAGACATTTTCCCCGTCGCCACCATTTTCTCACTGCTGCAGCTGCGTGTTAGACGGCACCGCTGTTGCTGTGTGCGCTATACCTTGTTAATTTCAAGCCAATTTTCGCACAAATCTACAGATAGCTTGGGAGTAGGGAATAGTTTGTGATTGCAGTCCTTTTAAGGACTAGGTTACAGCATTTCCTACGACTTTTATCAGGCAGGTCTGTGCTCTTAAATAGATAGATTGTGGGAGTAAAGACTAATTGTAATTGCAGTCCTTTTCAGGACTAGGTTACATCAGTTCCTATCAGTTTTTGCCAGGCAGGTCTGTGCCAGTGCTGTGCAAGTTTTTTTCACAGCATTTGGCTGAATCTAGCAAAGCTAATACTTTTTGGCATATTGCAGAGTGTGTTAGTCAGTGGAGTAGCCTATCTGTGTTGCAAGATATACCACCTGTGTATAGAATACCAATTTTTTTACTGCACCTAGTGAAGTAAAATCTTTTGGGCATAGCATCATTCTATTAGTCCATCTATACTGACCTCCATCAGGTTGCAAATTGAATATAATTTTTTTCTGCATCTAGCTCTGAAAAAATATTTGGCCTTCTAGCAGTGTGTGGGACTTTCTCTATTAGTCCATCTATACTGACCTCCATCAGGTTGCAAATTAAAAATAATTTTTATCTGCATCTAGATCTGAAAAAATATTTGGCCTTCTAGCAGTGTGTGGGACTTTCTCTATTAGTCCATCTATACTGAACTCCATCAGGTTGCAAATTAAAAATAATTTTTATCTGCATCTACCTCTGAAAAAATATTTGGGCTTCTAGCTGTGTGTGGGACTTGTTCTATTAGTCCATCTATACTGACCTCCATCAGGTTGCAAACTGAATATAATTTTTTTCTGCATCTAGCTCTGCAAAAATATTTGGCCTTCTAGCAGTGTGTGGGACTTTCTCTATTAGTCCATCTATACTGACCTCCATCAAGTTGCAAATTAAAAATAATTTTTATCTGCATCTAGATCTGAAAAAATATTTGGCTTTCTAGCAGTGTGTGGGACTTTCTCTATTAGTCCATCTATACTGACCTCCATCAGGTTGCAAATTAAAAATAATTTTTATCTGCATCTAGATCTGAAAAAATATTTGGCCTTCTAGCAGTGTGTGGGACTTTCTCTATTAGTCCATCTATACTGACCTCCATCAGGTTGCAAATTAAAAATAATTTTTATCTGCATCTACCTCTGAAAAAATATTTGGGCTTCTAGCTGTGTGTGGGACTTGTTCTATTAGTCCATCTATACTGACCTCCATCAGGTTGCAAACTGAATATAATTTTTTTCTGCATCTAGCTCTGAAAAAATATTTGGCCTTCTAGCAGTGTGTGGGACTTTCTCTATTAGTCCATCTATACTGACCTCCATCAGGTTGCAAACTGAATATATTTTTTTTCTGCATCTACCTCTGAAAAAATATTGGGCTTCTAGCTGTGTGTGGGACTTGTTCTATTAATCCATCTATACAGACCTCCATCAGGTTGCAAACTGAATATATTTTTTTCTGCATCTACCTCTGAAAAAATATTGGGCTTCTAGCTGTGTGTGGGACTTGTTCTATTAATCCATCTATACAGACCTCCATCAGGTTGCAAACTGAATATAATTTTTTTCTGCATCTAGCTCTGAAAAAATAGTTGGCCTTCTAGCAGTGTGTGGGACTTTGTCTATTAGTCCATCTATACTGACCTCCATCAGGTTGCAAATTAAAAATAATTTTTATCTGCATCTACCTCTGAAAAAATATTGGGCTTCTAGCTGTGTGTGGGACTTGTTCTATTTGTCCATCTATACTGACCTCCATCAGGTTGCAAACTGAATATAATTTTTTTCTGCATCTAGCTCTGAAAAAATATTTGGCCTTCTAGTAGTGTGTGGGACTTTCTCTATTAGTCCATCTATACTGACCTCCATCAGGTTGCAAATTAAAAATAATTTTTATCTGCATCTAGCTCTGAAAAAATATTTGGCCTTCTAGCAGTGTGTGGGACTTTCTCTATTAGTCCATCTATACTGACCTCCATAAGGTTGCAAATTAAAAATAATTTTTATCTGCATCTAGCTCTGAAAAAATATTTGGCCTTCTAGCAGTGTGTGGGACTTTCTCTATTAGTCCATCTATACTGACCTCCATCAGGTTGCAAATTAAAAATAATTTTTATCTGCATCTAGCTCTGAAAAAATATTTGGCCTTCTAGCACTGTGTGGGACTTTCTCTATTAGTCCATCTATACTGACCTCCATCAGGTTGCAAATTAAAAATAATTTTTATCTGCATCTAGCTCTGAAAAAATATTTGGCCTTCTAGCAGTGTGTGGGACTTTCTCTATTAGTCCATCTATACTGACCTCCATCAGGTTGCAAATTAAAAATAATTTTTATCTGCATCTACCTCTGAAAAAATATTTGGGCTTCTAGCTGTGTGTGGGACTTGTTCTATTAGTCCATCTATACAGACCTCCATCAGGTTGCAAACTGAATATAATTTTTTTCTGCATCTGGCTCTGGAAAAATATTTGGCCTTCTAGCAGTGTGTGGGACTTTCTCTATTAGTCCATCTATACTGACCTCCATCAGGTTGCAAATTAAAAATAATTTTTATCTGCATCTAGCTCTGAAAAAATATTTGGCCTTCTAGCAGTGTGTGGGACTTTGTCTATTAGTCCATCTATACTGACCTCCATCAGGTTGCAAATTAAAAATAATTTTTATCTGCATCTAGCTCTGAAAAAATATTTGGCCTTCTAGCAGTGTGTGGGACTTTGTCTATTAGTCCATCTATACTGACCTCCATCAGGTTGCAAATTAAAAATAATTTTTATCTGCATCTAGCTCTGAAAAAATATTTGGCCTTCTAGCAGTGTGTGGGACTTTCTCTATTAGTCCATCTATACTGACCTCCATCAGGTTGCAAATTAAAAATAATTTTTATCTGCATCTAGCTCTGAAAAAATAATTGGCCTTCTAGCACTGTGTGGGACTTTCTCTATTAGTCCATCTATACTGACCTCCATCAGGTTGCAAATTAAAAATAATTTTTATCTGCATCTACCTCTGAAAAAATATTTGGGCTTCTAGCTGTGTGTGGGACTTGTTCTATTAGTCCATCTATACTGACCTCCATCAGGTTGCAAACTGAATATAATTTTTTTCTGCATCTAGCTCTGAAAAATATTTGGCCTTCTAGCAGTGTGTGGGACTTTCTCTATTAGTCCATCTATACTGACCTCCATCAGGTTGCAAATTAAAAATAATTTTTATCTGCATCTAGCTCTGAAAAAAAATTTGGCCTTCTAGCAGTGTGTGGGACTTTCTCTATTAGTCCATCTATACTGACCTCCATCAGGTTGCAAATTAAAAATAATTTTTATCTGCATCTAACTCTGAAAAAATATTTGGGCTTCTAGCTGTGTGTGGGACTTGTTCTATTAGTCCATCTATACTGACCTCCATCAGGTTGCAAACTGAATATAATTTTTTTCTGCATCTAGCTTTGAAAAAATATTTGGCCTTCTAGTAGTGTGTGGGACTTTCTCTATTAGTCCATCTATACTGACCTCCATCAGGTTGCAAATTAAAAATAATTTTTATCTGCATCTAGCTCTGAAAAAATATTTGGCCTTCTAGCAGTGTGTGGGACTTTCTCTATTAGTCCATCTATACTGACCTCCATCAGGTTGCAAATTAAAAATAATTTTTATCTGCATCTAGCTCTGAAAAAGTAATTGGCCTTCTAGTAGTGTGTGGGACTTTCTCTATTACTCCATCTATACTGACCTCCATCAGGTTGCAAATTAAAAATAATTTTTATCTGCATCTCGCTCTGAAAAAATATTTGGCCTTCTAGCAGTGTGTGGGACTTTCTCTATTAGTCCATCTATACTGACCTCCATCAGGTTGCAAATTAAAAATAATTTTTATCTGCATCTACCTCTGAAAAAATATTTGGGCTTCTAGCTGTGTGTGGGACTTGTTCTATTAGTCCATCTATACAGACCTCCATCAGGTTGCAAACTGAATATAATTTTTTTCTGCATATAGCTCTGAAAAAATATTTGGCCTTCTAGCAGTGTGTGGGACTTTCTCTATTAGTCCATCTATACTGACCTCCATCAGGTTGCAAATTAAAAATAATTTTTATCTGCATCTAGCTCTGAAAAAGTATTTGGCCTTCTAGTAGTGTGTGGGACTTTCTCTATTACTCCATCTATACTGACCTCCATCAGGTTGCAAATTAAAAATAATTTTTATCTGCATCTCGCTCTGAAAAAATATTTGGCCTTCTAGCAGTGTGTGGGACTTTCTCTATTAGTCCATCTATACTGACCTCCATCAGGTTGCAAATTAAAAATAATTTTTATCTGCATCTAGCTCTGAAAAAATATTTGGCCTTCTAGCAGTGTGTGGGACTTGCTCTATTAGTCCATCTATACTGACCTCCATCAGGTTGCAAATTAAAAATAATTTTTATCTGCATCTACCTCTGAAAAAATATTTGGGCTTCTAGCTGTGTGTGGGACTTGTTCTATTAGTCCATCTATACTGACCTCCATCAGGTTGCAAACTGAATATAATTTTTTTCTGCATCTAGCTCTGAAAAAATATTTGGCCTTCTAGCAGTGTGTGGGACTTTCTCTATTAGTCCATCTATACTGACCTCCATCAGGTTGCAAATTAAAAATAATTTTTATCTGCATCTAGCTCTGAAAAAATATTTGGCCTTCTAGCAGTGTGTGGGACTTTCTCTATTAGTCCATCTATACTGACCTCCATCAGGTTGCAAATTAAAAATAATTTTTATCTGCATCTAGCTCTGAAAAAATATTTGGCCTTCTAGCAGTGTTTGGGACTTTCTCTATTAGTCCATCTATACTGACCTCCATCAGGTTGCAAATTAAAAATAATTTTTATCTGCATCTACCTCTGAAAAAATATTGGGCTTCTAGCTGTGTGTGGGACTTGTTCTATTAATCCATCAATACAGACCTCCATCAGGTTGCAAACTGAATATAATTTTTTTCTGCATCTACCTCTGAAAAAATATTTGGGCTTCTAGCTGTGTGTGGGACTTGTTCTATCAGTCCATCTATACTGACCTCCATCAGGTTGCAAACTGAATATAATTTTTTTCTGCATCTAGCTCTGAAAAAATATTTGGCCTTCTAGCAGTGTGTGGGACTTGTTCTATTAGTCCACCTATACTGACCTCCATCAGGTTGCAAATTCAAAATAATTTTTTGTCTGCATCTAGCTCTGAAAAAATATTTGGCCTTCTAGCAGTGTGTGAGACTTTCTCTATTAGTCCATCTATACTGACCTCCATCAGGTTGCAAACTGAATATTTTTTTTTTCTGCATCTACCTCTGAAAAAATATTTGGGCTACTAGCTGTGTGTGGGACTTGTTCTATTAGTCCATCTATACTGACCTCCATCAGGTTGCAAATCGAATATAATTTTTTTCTCCATCTAACCCAGCCAATAGTTTTGGCCTAATTCCACAGTTTGGCCACTCAGCTCTGCTCGGTTCCCATCCATTGTTTTTTTGTGCAAACAACTCCAGAGTTGTGAATTAGTTAACCACCAAAATGAGTGGAAAAAGGCCTGCTGCTAGTGGAAAGGGGAATAGGCGTGTTGGGAAGGGGAAAAAAGGTTGTGTCCGTGGGGTAGGTGTTAAAGCAACAGTAACATCTGCAGAAGAAAGACCATCTTCCAGCCAAACTAAAATGTCTACTTCTTTTAGCGGACAATGTGATAAGATCCCTTTCTTACGGCCACGCCAATCGCTACAAATTCCAGATGAGGCACAAAAACAGCAGGTGCTTCAATGGATATCAAGTGCTCCTTTAAGTGGGCTCTCCTCCACATCAACTTCCTTCAACATCACAAATACTCCAGTCCTCAAAGGTGTCACCCCAATCGCACTTGCTTCCTCACAGCTCCCAAATCTCCAGCTGCCCGTCTGAGTATGAGGTAGAACAGATGGTTGAGTCTGCAGAGCTGTTTACTCATACTATAGCCTGGGAATCAGAGGTCGACTCCAGCGCTTCTGTGAATCCAGACGAGGAAATGATCTGCACTGATGCCCAGAATCTTTATGAGTCGGATCCAGGACCAGACGCAGAAGGTTCTGACCATAATGTAGACCCTCATTCCCAAACTGTAACTCCTGTTGGTGGAGACAATGAGGAAGACGATGATGAGACTCAAATACCTGATTGGAGCGACAACTTTAGTTTTTTGTCAGGGCAGGAACAGGTTGGCTCTGAGGACGACGGGTGTGATAACGCACAGGGTGATGATGATGAGGTTGGAGATCCCACTTACTGTCAACCCACAGTCAGCCAAGAGATGAGGTCAGCAGAGGAGGTGGAGGAAGATGCTAGTGACGACGAGGTCAGGTTGCGCCTTCCTGGACAGAGACGTAGTACTGGAAGCACGTCAACAACTGCATCCTCAAACACAACTCTGCCTCTCACCACAAGTCGTGGTGGCTCTTCAGGTCGCATGGGTGCTAAGCCTTGCATAGCCTGGGCATTTTTTCAGATCGATAAAGATGACCCAACTCGTGTTATCTGTAACATTTGTCAGCAAAAGCTAAGTAGAGGCCAAAAAATACATAGTTTGAGTACTTCATGCATGAACCAGCACATGGACATGAAGCATAAGTTGCAGTGGGAAGCTCAGTGTGCTACAATGCGGCCTAGCCGGCCGGGCCAACCACCGTCTGCCATATCTTGTGCATCCGCGGCCTCTTCATCCTCTGTGACTGGGGGGACAGCAGTCACACCTATTTTGTGGCGCAGACCTGCCACCTCTTTACCCGCAACAGCCAGCGTGATTGGCAGGTCATCATTTTCTTTGGAGGTGGTAACACCAGCTGGTGTTGAGCGCTGTCCGACATCGATAGCACCACCTTTGGATCAAGGTAACCTAACATGTCCGCCTGCATCTTCCTCACAGACCGGCAGTTTGCCGGGGACACCCTTATCAACCCCGTCTAAGCACAATAGCCAGCCCTCGGTCCCTCAGATGTGGACAAGTAAAAGACCATTTCCTCCTAGCCATGAGAAAGCTAAGAGGTTGAATTTCACCATCTGCAAGCTTTTGGCTACAGAAATGCTGCCTTTCCGCCTGGTGGACACAGAGGATTTTCGAGACCTTATGTCCGTCGCAGTGCCCCAGTACCAGATGCCCAGTCCGCACTACTTCTCAAAGAAAGGTGTGCCTGCACTCCACCAGCATGTCGCACACAACATCACCGCTGCTTTGAGAAACTCTGTGTGTGACAGGCTGCATTTCACCACAGACATTTGGACGAGTAGGCATGGACAGGGGCGTTACATGTCGCTGACTGGGCACTGGGTAACTATGGTGACAGCAGGACAAGGGGTTGCTGTCCAAGTCTTGCCGTCCCCACGAGTTGTGCGTCAATCCTCTTTATGTCAAAGTTCTTCCACTGCTTCTGCCTCCTCAACCTCCTCTCGGTCTTCCACCTGCACCCAAAGCCTGTCTGGTCATGCCACAAGCTTTCTAACTGCGCAGAAGGGATCCTGCACACCTCCTTACTATGCTGGCAGTAGGGCTCAACGTCATCAGGCGGTTTTTACTTTGAAATGTCTGGGAAATGTGAGTCACACAGCTGAGGAGTTGTGGTCAGCTCTGGAGAACCAATTTCATGAATGGTTGTCTCCACTGGACCTGAAACCAAGCAAGGCCGTGTGTGACAATGCTGCAAACCTGGGTGCGGTCCTTCACCGGGGCAATGTCACACACGTGCCTTGTATGGCTCACGTGTTGAACCTGGTTGTCCAGCAATTTTTAGCCCACTATCCCACACTAGATGGCCTTCTGCAGAGGGCACGGTCGCTGTGTGCTCACTTCCGCCGTTCGCATCCCGCAGCTCAGCGACTTACATCTCTACAGAAGTCGTTGGGCCTGCCACTTCACCGGCTAAAATGCGATGTGCCTACCCGGTGGAATTCAACTCTGCACATGTTGCAGCGACTGTGGCAGCACCGACAACCCTGGTGCAATACGTTCTGACGTATAGCCTGGGCCAACGAGATCCAGAGGTGGGGCAAATCACGCTGGAGGAGTGGTCTCAGATCAGGGACCTATGCACCCTTCTGCACAGTTTTGAAATGGCGACGAAGATGTTTAGTGCTGACGATGCCATTATCAGCATGACTATTCCGTTGATTTACATGCTGGAGCACATGTTAAACAGAATTCGGAGTCAGGTGGTGGCACAAGAGGAGGTGGAGGAAGTAGAGGAGGAGGAGTTGTATGCGGAAGGGCTAACATCTGCAAGGTCCAGACGGTCGGCAGCACCAAGGCGGCAGGCATGTGAGGGTGGGGGAGATGGTTTTACCAGGGCACATGGTAGCAGCCAAACTAGTAAGGAAGGTGCAGGAGCCCAGGAAGAAGTGGAGGACGAACTGATGGAAGACTCATCAGATGAGGGAGACCTTGATCACATTTCTGTTGTGCGAGGTTGGGGGGAGAGGACAGAGGAAGGAAGCATGATTGTTACCTCGCCACCAACACAACAGGGACTTGGTGCTCCTGGATGCGCAACACACATGAGTGCCTTCTTGCTGCACTACCTGCAACATGACCCTCGAATTGTGAGAATTAGAAATAATCCTGACTACTGGGTTGCCACACTGTTAGATCCCCGGTACAAAAGTAAATTTGCCGAAATTATTCCTGCCATAGAAAGGGATGCACGCATGCAGGAGTATCAGCAGAGACTGTTGCAGAATCTTACATGTGCTTTTCCACAAAACACCAGTGGTGCACGTAGTGAATCTCACAGTTCCAACTGGCCAACCGTGGGACCGTCAAGTGTTCAGCACTCAAACCGAAACAGAACCACAGTATCTGCTGGTAACATCAATTTTGCAGAATCATTTCACCACTTTTTTAGCCAATCCTTTGCAAGGCCACAGGAGACAAGAAGTCTGACACATAGTCAACTCCTAGAGACGATGGTACAGGAGTATCTCCAAGTAAACATTGAAGCCATGACTGTGTCACTGGACCCTTGCTCTTTTTGGGCTTCCAATCTGGATAAATGGCCGGAGCTAGCCACTTAAGCCTTGGAGATCTTGTCATGCCCCACAGCCAGCATTGTGTCTGAACGTGTGTTCAGCGCTGCTGGTGGTGTGCTGACAAATAAGCGCACGCGGCTCTCCACTGATAATGTAGACAGACTCACGTTCATAAAGATGAACAAATCATGGATCCGAAACGACTTTTCTACCCCTGTGTCATCCTGGGGAGAGTAAAAGCTTGATGATTGGTTAAAATCACCCTACCAACCGTTTTAAGCTTTCAAATTACTAATCATGTTTATCTGTATCTTGGCTGGAAAATAATTTGGGCTTTGCAGCAGTGTGCAGCACTGATTCTATTAGGCCATCTATAATAAGCTCCACCAGATTTAAAATTACTAATCATGTTTATCTGTATCTTGGGTGGAAAATAATTTGGGCTTTGTAGCAGTGTGCAGCACTGATCCTATTAGGCCATCTATACTAAGCTCCACCAGATTTAAAATTAATAATAATTTTTAGCTGCATCTAGCCCGGAAAATAATTTTGGGGCTCCGAGATGCGCAAGACACATAAGTGCCTTCTTGCTGCACTACCTGCAACATGACCCTCATATTGTCAGAATTCGAAGTAATCATGACTACTGGGTTGCCACACTCTTAGATCCCCCAAACTTTTCGATCAACCTTTTCATTTTAATAAAGACCAAAAAAATGGTCATTTTTGAAATTATAAGCATTAGCAGGTTATTAGAAACTGAAATCAAACAGTTTTCAACTCAAAACTTTATTCTAGGTGATGTTATATTTTCACATAGGACCCCTTGTTCGAAAGGAGCTTCTGAACTCTCTCGTCCATTGAATTTGTCAGGTTTTGGATGGTTTCTGCTTCAATTGTTTTGCATGAGGACAGAATACCCTCCCAGAGGTGTTGCATAGATGTGAACTGCCTCCCGCCATCATAGACACTCCTTTTGATGATGCTCCAGAGGTTCTGAATGGGGTAGAGGTCAGGGAAGCATGGGGGTCACACCATAAGTTTGTCCCCTTTTATGCCCATATCAGCCAGAGATGCAGATGTTTTATGTGCAGCATGAGATGGTGCATTATCATGCAAAAAAATGATCTTGCTGTGAAATACACGGTTCTTCTTCTTGAACCATGGCAGGAAGTGCTGTTTCAGAAAATCCACATACATTATGGAGTTCATTTTTAGCGCCTTCAGGGATCCTAAAGGGGCCGACAATCTCTCTCCCCATGATTCCAGCCCAAAACATTAATCCACCTCCTCCTTGTTGGCGCTGTAGCCGTGTTTGCGTGGGGTGTCCATCAACCAGCCATCCTCCACTCCATCCATCTGACCATTGAGCGCTGCACGGCACTCATCCGTGAACAAAACAGTTTTGAAATCAGTCTTCATGTAATGTTTAGCCCACTGGAGCCGTTTCTGCTTGTGTGAAGTGGATAGAGGAGGTCGACAGGATGGCGTATGCACAGCTGCAAACCTCTGAAGGACCCTGCATCTTGTTGTTCGGGGGACGTTGGAGGCACCAGCAGCTTCAAAAACTTGTCTGCTGCTATGACAAGGCTTTTTTGCCGCTGCTCTGTTAACCTGACGTAATTGCCTGTAGGAAAGATTCCTCAATTTGCCCTTATCAGCACGCACACGTGTGTACTGTGAATCAGCTACATACTTCTTGATTGCCAAGACACTTCATCCTGATCATCGCACAATGTTGATTGTAGTCATGCCTTGACCTAAACACTCCACAATTTGTTGCTTCTCAGCAGTCGACACATCCTTTTTCTTTCCCATTTTGGCAGAAAATGTAGGCTGCTTAATAAAGTGAGACAGCCTTCTTAAGTAGTCTTGCCTTTCATTGGACACACCTGCCAAACTAATTAGCACAGGTGTCTGCAATTGCTTACAGTGATATAAAGAGCCCTGACACACATCACCATCAATGAGTTTAACTGACAAACAAATTCTTCCCTTATCACTCCTAAACACTTTTTGCATAATAATTTGGAACACAGTGTACATGTGCTTTTCCACAAAACACCAGTGGTTCACGTAGTGAATCTTACAGTTCTAACTTGCCAACCGTGGTCTGTATGGAGTTGTTCAATAAAGGGCCCAAAATTAAGATAACATAGATGGGAGAGGTCTCTATGAATAGGAATTCCTAAGTATTTGATACCCTGTGAGGGCCAGGCAAAGGGAAAGTTGGACTGGATGGAATCCTATATGGATTTGGGGAGGGAGACATCGAGGGCCTCAGACTTCGCTGCATTGATTTTAAAATTTGACCATGTAACAAAGTGATCTATTTCAGCCATAACAGCATGGATGGATATATGTGATTGAGTGATATATACTAGGACATCATCAGCAAATAGAGAACACTTGTACTCGGTGCCTCCCACCTCAATCCACCTAATATTGGGGTTATGGCGAATTGATGAGAGCAGGTGCTCCGTCACTAGGATGTATAAGAGAGGGGACAGAGGACATCCCTGCCTTGTCCCATTGGTGATTGTGAAAGGTGATGAAAATGTTCTGATGCACCCCCTGGGCCTTGGGACACCCGGAGCCGGACCCTTTTTGGTGGATGCTGGTGGTTGTAGTCTTCGTGGCGGCGACCCGGTTCCGTGGCTCAGGGCGGTCAAACCAGTGGCGGAACTATTTATGTGGTTTTGATGTTTAAATGTCCGACTACGCCACCCGTGGATTGCGGTCAGAGTGAACCGCCGCTACAGGGCAGACCGCTAAGGCTGGTGTTGTGGGTGCAGCAGAGCGTAGCATAACTCCCCACGGGAGGAGTATAGCCTCAGGGCAGTGTATGCGGAGGATGGGGGTGATGGTGCAGGGCAGCAGCAGTAACGACACGGAGTCAGTGATGCAGTCCAGGGCCTTTACTCACAGTTCTTATTATCCAGACCACGTCTGCAGGTAACGGCTGCCCACGTCGTACTGTGCTCACCAGGTGAGGGGCTCAGACAACTCCCAGATAACTTTGGAGCGCTTCACAGGACCCCCTTTGTGTGTCCTTTGTCTGGCCTTTCTTACCAACCCTTCTGTCCGGCTGCCTCGGGCCTCCTCTTGGTAAACTTGGCGCCAGTTTACCTGACCCTATGTGGTGCCTTCCTAGCGGGTGTAGCGAGGGGCTGCACCACATAAAATGTCAGAGCCTCCGGTTTCTAGCTGAGGGTCGTTTCCTGCCTCCACTAGTTTCGGGGACCCGTCTCCCCCTTTGGCCTGACCCCTCCACGCAGGTGGATTCGGGCGTGCGGTGGCGACTCGCCCGTCCGCACCCCTGGGATCCCTTCATTCCTCGTTCCTGGAGCCTTCTCCGCTCCTCTTCCTTCCTTCTCCCTCTTCCAGGCCTGGGCCTCTGTTACTAGGCCCGCCTCCAGAGCAGAGCTCATGCAGAGCCCCTGCTCCCTGCCACTTCTGCTCAGACTTCTCTGCACTGAACTAAGATGGTGCCCACCTTTTATACTCCCTTCTCAATGCACCCAGGAACTGCTTCCTCCCTGCTCCTGCACTACAGGGTTCCCCTTCCTCAGTGTTCCCTCCCCCCACTCCTGCCAGGGACAGGGACTGTCGTGCCCATCTCAGAGGCATATTGGTCGCCCTGCCCCACGGCAATGTGGTGTAATGCATGCAGGTGTCGGGTCCTGATCCACACTCCATCCTTACCTGAGAGTGAGATATCACACCTCTGGGTGAGGTGAAATACCTCTGTAGCAATCGAGCCCTCAGGGTGCTACAGTTCCATTCATCTTCAGCCTAGGTGACGTATTGTGATACAGGGCCGTGATTTTGGCTATAAAAGGATCCCCTAGACCCCTACCCCAAGCTTTTTAAGAGAATCATATATGGCGTGCCAGGAGACTCTATGGAATGCTTTCTCAGCATCCAACGAGAGTATCTAATTACAAATTTTTAACTGCATCTAGCCCAGGAAATACTTTGTGCCTAGTAGCAGTGTCTGCTAGTCAGCGGATTATCCCGGCTGTTAAACAAGCTACACCACCTGTAGTTTGGACACTTAATTTTTTCAAAGGAAATGCTTCGGAACCACGGGATACTCAGTGAAGAGCATCAGGAGGCACCCCAAGGCATAGGGGCTGGGACTGGCAGTAGGATGCCTTGCGGTGGACAGCCGAGCTCGATCCTTATAAAAGCTTTTTAACTGCAGCAGCTTTAGTGGACGCTACTGGAGCTGGAATTACGCGGCTGCTGGCATGAGACTTGCCCTCCAATAGATCCTTGTAAATGGATTTAAAGTGTATTAATTCAAATTAGAGAGACAATTTAAATTAAAAAGCTTAGAGCTGCCTCCACCACAGAGGGGCTCGCTCGACCCACCAGCGGACAGGCACCAGTATTGGGAGAGGGGGGCTGGCCGTCAGGGTTCACCGCGGCTCTGGCACAAACCCGGCGACACGGAGGTGGCACGGGCAGGAGCGGACTGAACGTGTCGGCTTCTCACTTTTTGGATTTTAGAAGGGCATGACATGCCTATATTTGTGTCTCCCCCTCCTTTTACTCCTCCACCTCTTTTCTTTTCGCATGACTATATGTACTTGTCACTTTTCCATGTGTTAGTTGTGTCTTCTGAGCAGTTTGTCAGCTTTTGGACACCTTTGAAGGTGTTTTCTATGTGTTTCTATGTGTTTTTGTTTGCCTGCCATTGGTTTTAACGGTGTTCGAAGGTGTTCGATGAACAGTTCAACGAACAGTTCGGCGAACACATGGGTGTTCGACAAACCGAACCGAACTCGAACACTACGGGGGTGGCTCAACACTAGCTATCAGCAGAGTCTTTAAAAAAATTCCAGACTCTGGAAGACCTACAGGTTGTACTGGCAACGTCCCTCGTGCTGGTGTTACAGGGAACTGTTGCCTGCCTTCTGTGTGCGGCCACCACACTGCTTCTTCCTGCCTGTTGGGGTACTCTGCCTCCCTCACCCTGTGTGCTGCTGGCCTCGCTCTGCATGTCCTCCTGCCACGTTGGGTCAGTTACTAGATCATCCACCACCTCCTCCTCTTCCACTTTCGCACCACGATCCTCCTTCTCACTTCCTGGCAATTGTGTCTCGTCATCGTCCACCTCTTGTGACAAATCGCCAGCGTCGACTTCCTCTGGCTGTGGCTGTTCAAATATTTGGGCATCGCTACATGGGATCTCCTCTTCCACCACTTCAAGCGGAGCAGGCAAGGGGCACAAATCTGAAAATGGACCAGTGAACAGCTGTTCAGAGTGTCCAAGTGTGGGATCAGTTGCTGTCTGACGACACTCAGCATGGTGGGAGGAAGGAGCATCAGGGTGAGGAGGAGTATGCGGTCGAGACTCACGACTACTAAGAGTTGACCGTGTGGAAGACAGGTGGTGGTGCCCAGGTAACTGTAAGTATTATCTGCTCTCCAATTAATAACCTGTTCACACTGATCAGTTGGCAATAGTGTTGAGCGATACCTTCCGATATCAGGAAATATTGTATCGGATTGGATCGGGCCGATACCCAAAAAGTATCGGATATCGCCGATTCCGATACCGGAAACCAATGCAAGTCTATGGGACACAAATATCGGAATGAAAATAAACCCTTTCTTTCCTTGTAGGTTAATTCTACATGAAGGAAAACAACTAAGAATAATGTAGAATGACATGAAAAGCCGGCAATTCATCAGCGGCATACACCGGTACCCGACAATTTACAACAGAAAGAATAGAGCTTCACACATAGATTAGATAGATAGAAACATGTCAGTCACATATATATGAAGTACAGTGACAGTGTTGCTTACTGTACTTGTCATTTAGTGTAAAGGATTTATTAAAAAAAATATTAGTGTTTTCGTGCACCGTCTCTTTAAAAAAGCCGGCCGGCAATTCAGCAGCGGTACCCGACAATTTATAACAGACAGAATAGAGCTTCACACATAGATTAGATAGATAGAAACATGTCAGCCACATATATAAGAAGTACAGTGACAGTGTTGCTTACTGTACTTGTCATTTAGTGTAAAGGATTTATTTAAAAATATAATAGTGTTTTCATGCAGCGTCTCTTTAAAAAAGCCGGCCGGCAATTCAGCATCTGTACCCGACAATTTAGAATAGAAGGAATAGAGAATCACACATAGATTAGATAGATAGAAACATGTCAGTCACATATATATGAAGTACAGTGACAGTGTTGCTTACTGTACTTGTCATTTAGTGTAAAGGATTTATTAAAAAAAATATTAGTGTTTTCGTGCACCATCTCTTTAAAAAAGCCGGCCGGCAATTCAGCATCTGTACCCGACAATTTATAACAGACAGAATAGAGCTTCACACATAGATTAGATAGATAGAAACATGTCAGTCACATACATATGAAGTACAGTGACAGTGTTGCTTACTGTACTTGTCATTTAGTGTAAAGGATTTATTTAAAAAAATAATAGTGTTTTCATGCACTGTCTCTTTAAGAAAGCCGGCCGGCAATTCAGCATCTGTACCCGACAATTTATAACAGAAAGAATAGAGGATCACACATAGATTAGATAGATAGAAACATGTCAGTCACATATATATGAAGTACAGTGACAGTGTTGATTACTGTACTTGTCATTTAGTGTTAAAATAAAGGATTTATTTAAAAAAAAATTGGCGTGGGGTTCCCCTTAATTTTAGGCTCTAGCGGAGGTTAAGCAGACAGCTGGGGCAAATGTTTGAAGCCTGGGAAGGGGGTAATACCCACGGAGCTTCCCAGGCTACTAATATCAGCCCCCAGCTGAATACCTAGCCTTTACTAGCTATTAAAATGGGGGAACCCCCCCCAAAAAAATAACGTGGGGTCCCCCCTAATTTAATAGCTAGCACAGGCTAGGCAGACAGCTGGGGGCTGATATTAATAGCCCAGGAAGGGTGCCATGAATATTGGCCCCCTCCCAGGCTAGAAACACCAGCCGTCAGCCGCCCCAGAAATGGCGCATCCATAGGATGCGCCAATTCTGGCACTTAGCCTCGCTCTTCCACGCTGCCCTGGTGCGGTGGCAGGGGGTAATAGGGTTGGGGTTGATGTCAGCTTATAATGCCAGCTGACATCAAGCCCAGGTTAGTAATGGAGAGGCGTCTATAAGACACCCCCATTACTAACCCCATAGTCAAAGTTAAAAGAAAACACAAACACCCAGAATAAAGTCCTTTAATTGAAATAAAGACACAATTCTTTATTGTTCTAAATTAAACCATACTTACCATCACGCCCATTCCAGCTGAAGCCAACGATCTCCTGCAATAAAAGTAAAATAATAAAGCAACCTCATCCTTACCTTTCCATGGTTCCCACGACAGCTTCAGCTCTGCTACATCGAGATGACAGGCTGGACCGCAGCAGAACGCTGCCATCCAGCCTGTCATCCCGCAGACACTGAGAAGCGCAGGCATGCTTGCGCTCCTCAGTGTCTCTCTGTGACGTCATCCAGATGAGCCAAGTTCATGTCAAATGAACTCAGCTCACCTCATGCACGTCACTGACAGCGTGGGAAAATTCTCCTGCACTCAGCGCTTCAGCGTGAGAATTCTCCCACGCTGTCAGTGACATACATGAGGTGAGGTCATGTCCAATGAACTCGGCGCACCTCATGCACGTGAAATTCATGGCGGTCATGTCTAATATTGGCGTGACCCCATGAATTTCGGGCTTAGGGCCAGCTGATAATGCCAAGCTGGCCTTAACCCCTTTATTACCCAGTGAGCCACCGCACCAGGGCCCTGGATGAGTTGGGTACAGCGCCAGAAGATGGCGCTTCTATGAACGCGCCATTTTCCGGGGCGGCTGCGGACTGCAATTTGCAGCGGGTGGGGCCCAGAAAGCTTGGGTCTCCCTGCGCTGCAGATTCCAGCCCCCAGCTGCCTAGTTGTACCTGGCTGGACACAAAAGCGCCACACATTTTTTTTTTTAATTATTTCATGAAATTCATGGAATAATTAAGAAAAAAAGGGCTTCCCTATATTGTTGTGTCCGGCTAGGTACAAATAGGCAGCTGGTGGTTGGGGGCAGCCCGTTCCTGCCTGCTGTACCTGGCTGGTCACAAATATAGGGCGAAGCCCCACATAATTTTTTTTTAATTATTTCATGAATTTCCTGAAATAATTAAAAAAAAATTGACGTGGGGCTTCACACTATATTTGTGTCCAGCCAGGTACAGCAGGCAGGAACGGGCTGCCCCCAACCACCAGCTGCCTATTTGTACCTAGCCGGACACAACAATATAGGGAAGCCCTTTTTTTCTTAATTATTCCATGAATTTCATGAAATAATTAAAAAAAAAAAAAACGTGGAGCTTCTCCCTATTTTTGTGTCCAGCCAGGTACAACTAGGCAGCTGGGGGATGGAATCTGCAGCGCAGGGAGGCCCAAGCTTTCTGCCCCCCCCCCGCTGAAAATTGCAGTCCGCAGCCACCCCGGAAAATGGCGCGTTCATAGAAGCTGGATGCTGTACCTGGCTGGCATACAAAAATATGGCGAAGCCCACGTCAAAAGTTTTGGGAAAAATTTATTAAAAAATAAATAATAATTTAGGGACTGCATCTTTATTAAGTCCTCAAATGTCATTTAGTGTTAAAATAAAGGATTTATTTAAAAAAAAAATGGCGTGGGATCCCCCATAATTTTAGTCTCTAGCGGAGGTTAAGCAGACGGCTGGGGCAGATGTTTGAAGCCTGGGAAGGGGGTAAAACCCACGGAGCTTCCCAGGCTACTAATATCAGCCCCCAGCTGAATACCTAGCCTTTACTAGCTATTAAAATGGGGGACCCCCCCAAAAAAAATGACGTGGGGTCCCCCCTATTTTAATAGCTAGCAAAGGCTAGGCAGACAGCTGGGGGCTGATATTAATAGCTCAGGAAGGGTGCCATGAATATTGGCCCCCTCCCAGGCTAGAAACACCAGCCGTCAGCCGCCCCAGAAATGGCGCATCCATAGGATGCGCCAATTCTGGCACTTAGCCTCGCTCTTCCACGCTGCCCTGGTGCGGTGGCAGGGGGTAATAGTGGTGGGGTTCATGTCAGCGCCAGCTGCCATGAAGCCCAGGTTAGTAATGATGGCCGTCTATATGACACCCCCATTACTAACCTACAAAGTGTTAAAAAGAAAAAACACACTACACCCAGAAAAAAATAATTTATTTGAAATAAAACACCATTTTATTTAATTCTTAGTTTACTAAAAAAAAAATAGTTACCTGTCCACGTTCCTGCGCTGATCTCCCATGCACAGCTGTCACATCTGGAGATGGTGACAGCTGTGCATGGCTGCTGTAAGCTCACGCTGCCGGGAACACGTCCGCTCCCGGCAGCGGGAGCCACTGACTGAGGTCACCGGAGTGCATTCAGGCAGCGCAGCTCCGGAGACCTCCTTTACGGCAGTGCTGTACTGTGGGAATTTCTCACGATACAGCAGTGCCGTAAAGGAGCTAACCGGAGCAGCGCTGCCTGAACTCCGGTGAACCCTTACGGCCCCGTCATTCTAGCGGCGGCAGCGGTTCAGAGCGGTCACATTCTATGTGGCTGCTCTGAACTGGAGATCTTCGTGGGACACTCGTGGACTGCTACGGAGGGGTAAGGATAAGGTTGTGGTTTATTATTTTATATTTTATTACAGGAGATCGATGGCTTCGGGGAATTAGGTGTCTAGGTGAGTATAGGTGTAGTTTTTTATTTTTTACTTTATTTTAGGTGGCGATCGGCGGGGACAGGTAATGTATGAACTAATTTCTTTTAAGTAACCACTGGCCACCAATGACATGTATTTAAAATTTATTGGGGACACAGTAAGGAAATTTAAATAGCAGGATCAGGCTGATGGGAACTACTGCTCCCATCGAGCTGATCCTGCTGGCAGGAGTGGACGGGGGACAGACATAGGCCGATGGGAGTAGTAGTGTCACATCGGCCTATGTCTGCCTGCACGCACAGACACCCCGCACACACACCCGCACACACACCCGCACACACACACCCCGCACACACACACACCCCGCACACACACCCCGCACACACTAATCATGACGGGTCTGGGAGGAGTGGCTGACCTGTGCGGCCGTGGGAAAGTTGATGTGAGTTCATGCAGTCAAGCATGAACTCACATGAACCCTCTGAGGGCACCGCGGCTACTTCAAATGAACAGCTGATCGGCATCACCTGATACCTCAGCTGTTCATTTGAAATAACCGGCGGGAAAGCGCAGCACAGAACGGGAAAGCCGGCGGTGAAGTCTTTTCACTGCCGGCTTCCCCGCCCGGGTCCTTCGCTCCTTGGTGCTGCGCTCCCCGCCCGGTCCTAATTTACGATTGGGATTGGAGGTGCCGAGGGGAGCGGAGGATCGGGGTGGGAGGCTGCGGGGAAGCAGTATGGGGCTGCGTGATTGTTTAAAAGCCGGCGGCTTTTTACCGCGCGCCGGCTTTTAAACAATCAGGAGAATTCTCCCACGCTGGGATGGCATTCTGATGACAAGCTGGATCGCAGCTGAGCGCTGCCATCCAGCTTGTCATCCTTCACAGACACTGCAGAGCGCAGGCATTATGGGAACTTCCGATTCCGGTATTCGATATTATAAAAGTATCGGAATTAAGTATCGGAATTCCGATACAGTGAATATCGGCCGATACCCGATATTTCAGTATCGGAATGCTCAACACTAGTTGGCAATACTGGTGTTGTTCTGTGCTTCCCTAGTAATTCGGTTAAGAAGTGGGAGCGAGAAGATGTGGCTGTTGTTTGTGGCACATTTTCACCTTGGCCACGGCCCCGTCCTCTGCACGCACCATCACCAGAAAGTCCAGTTCCCGGTCCCTTGCCACGCGCCTTGCCCATTGTAAAGGAAGTAAAATAGCTTACACTCGCACTATCAATGGAAAAAGGGTAATAAAAAGTAGATTAGAACCATGGAAGAGGAAAACCACAGTTCTATTTCTCTGGCCTACACCCGACTATTTTAAACAATCTGAACAATCAGGGAGAAACTATTACTGTTTTTCTTTACGAAAAAAATACCAAAAGCAGAATAAAAGAGATTTTTTACCGTGGAATGGCAAAACCACAGTTATTGTTTACTGGGTATACCAGACAATTTTAAATAGATATATTTGCGGCTGAACAGTGAGCGACACACTCAAACTGTTTTTTTTAGATAAAAATGGCCCCAAAGTGGATAATACAGAGGTTTGAACCGTGGAACAGCAAAACCACACTTCTATTTCTCTGGCCTACACCAGCCTATTTTCAACAGATATATTTGTGTCTGAAAAATCAGGGAGACACTATTAGTTTTTTTTCACGGCAAAAAAGGCCAAAAGCAGGATAATAGAGATTTTTTACCGTGCAACAGCAAAACCACAGTTATAATTTACTGGTGTATACCAGACTTTTTTAAATATATATATTTGCGGCTGAACAGTGAGTGACACGCTCAAACTGTTTTTTTTAGATACAAATAGTCCAAAAGTGGATAATACAGAGGTTTGAACAGTGGAACTGAAAAACCACACTTCTGTTTCTTTGGCCTACACCAGACTATTTTCAACAGATATATTTGTGTCTGAAAAATCAGAGACACACTACTTTTTTTTTTTTGGGGGGGGGGACACCAAAAGGTTAATAAGACGGGTATTTGTACAGTTTGAAGGAGGAAAAAAAAAGAGGATTTAGATGAAAAAAAAAGTTTTTTTCCTGGCCCCCGAGTCCTGGAGCTAAGTCCAGCAATTTCAGCAACAGGAGCACACAGGGCTGTAATGCAGCATTTGCTGGTATAACCACTGCATCTCCTATACAGCCTGCCTGCCTGCCTGCCTGATATCTGGGATGGATATCAGTCCTGAGAAGGACTGTTTGTTTGATCTGGCAGCCTTTACAGACCCTACACTAACTATTTTTCAGTATATATCTCTCCCTAAATCAGCAGCGCTGTCCCTACACTCTCTGATCACAGCCGTCTGTGTCCAAGATGGCGGTGCCCGGTTTTAAATACTCGAGGTGACGCTGTGCGGCCAGCCAATCAATGTAATGCCCACAACTAACATGGCTGCGGCATTACAGTCACTGGCTGGCAATCCCTGCATGTTCATTAGCTCTGTAAAGAGCGCCAAACATGCAGGGCGGATACCCGAGCTCCCACCCGAGTAACCCGGAAATGCTCGGTGCCCGCCGAACATCCCGAGTAGCGTGATGCTCGGGCGAGTACCGAGCAGTGTCGAGCATGCTCGCTCAACACTAGCTGAAACACTTCAAGGGCGGCTGAAGCTGTAGCTGACTTTCTAAAATGGGCACACAGGCGGCGTACTTTAACAATCAGATCCGGCAGCTCCGGGTAGGATTTGAGAAACCGCTGATCCACGCATGGCACGTGTGTGTGCTCGCCTCGCCTCAGAGCCTCCACCAGGTTCCGGCCATTGTCACACACGACCATGCCTGGCTTTAGGTACAACGGTGTGAGCCACAGATCTTACATGCTCTTTCAGAGCTGTCCACCACTCTTCAGCATTGTGCGGTTTGTCACCTAAGCCTATTAGCTTCAGCACAGCCTGTTGCCGCTTGGCCGAGGCAGTGCTCCATTGCTTCCAGCTTGTGAATGATGTGGTCATTTCGGAGATGGAGGCTGAGGAGGATGAGATGCAGTAGCTGAAGACCATGTGGGCAACCCTGCTTGACCTAGGGCCCGCAATCCTTGGCATCTGGAGGACGTGTTCCGTCCCAAGGTCTGACTGGGTCCCGGCTTCCACTAGGTTAACCCAGTGTGCCGTCAGTGAGATGTACCATCCCTGCCTACAAGAACTTATCCACGTGTCCGTTGTTAGGTGGACTTTCCCGGTAACTACGTTGTTGAGGGCACGGCTAATGTTTTGGGACACGTGCTAGTGTAATGCGGGGACGGAACACTTGGAGAAATAGTGGCGGCTGGGGACTGAGTACCGAGGGATGGCCGCCGCCATCAGGTTGCAGAATGCCTCTGTCTCCACGAGCCTAAAAGGCAACATTTTGAGCGCAAGCAGTCGTGAAATTTGAGAATTTAGTAGTGTGGCCTGTGGGGCGATGGATGCATATTTGTGCTTGCGTTCCAAGGACTGGGGTATGGACAACTGAACTGGGACAAGGACATGGACGTTCTTCCTGATGCTGCTACTTGAGAGTGTGCAACGACAGGGGCAGGGCAGGAGGCATCTTCGCATGCACCATCGACAGGGGATTGGCTTGCATGCACAACAGAGGAAGAAGCAATGGTGCCACCTGCAGACACTGTTCCTGTACCCTGGGGTTCGTCCCACAAAGTCGGGTGCATTGCTGCCATGTGCCTGATCATGCTGGTGGTGGTCAGGCTAGTCGCTTTGCCAGCCCTTCTGATGCTGGCCTTGCAGGTGGTGCAAATGGCCTTTTTGGGGTTATCGGCAGTCTTTAAAAAACAACCAGACTCGGGAAGACCTATCAGTTGTACTGGCAACTTCCTTCGTGTTGGTGTTACGGGGAACAGTTGCCTGCCTTCTGTCTGCGGCTACCACACTGCTTCTTCCTGCCTGTTGGGGTGCTCTGCCTCCCTCCCACTGTGTGCTGCTGTCCTCACGTTGCATGACTTCCTGCCAGGTTGGGTCAGTTACTATATCATCCACCACCTGATCTTCCACTTCCGCACCCTGGTCCTCCTCCTGACTTTCTGGCAATTGTGTCTCATCATCGTCCGCCTTTGTGTGACCGTGGCTGCACCAATATTTGGGCATCGCTACACGCGATCTTCTCTTGCCCTGCATCAAGTGGACCGGGCGAGAGGCCCGAATCTATAAATGGAAAAGTGAACAGCTCTTCAGAGTATCCAAGTGTGGGATCAGTTGTCTCTGGGTACTCGGCATGATGGGAGGAAGGAGGATAAGGGTGAGGAATATGCGGTCCAGACTCACAGCTACTGACACTTGACCATGTGGAAGACAGGGTGGTGGTGGTGGTGGTGGCTAAGTGACTGGAAGCATTATCCGATATCCAACCAACAACCTTTTGACACTGCTCTGGATTCAATAGTGGTGTGCTGCGATCCCCTAGAAATTGGGATAGGAATGTCAGGCGAGTAGATGTGGGTGTTTGTTGTGGCAAAATTTCAGCTTTCCCACGGCCTTGTCCTCGGTCTCTGCATGCACCATTATCAACACGTCCAGTACCCCGTCCCTTGCCACGTGCCTTGCCCATTTTAAATGGAGGACAATATGTTCCATGCTGGCTACAAATGACTGAGTTTGGAGTGAACTTATATGTGATCCGTGTGACGGAGAAAACAGAGTTTCAAATAGCTGGCCTGTAGGTAAGTAGTTTGAACAGCTAACTGCTTTGAATTGCTTCACTGACATACTAAAGGAAATTTTTAATGGAGGCCAGAAATGGCAGTATTTTCTGACAACATATATGTGATCCGTGTGATGGAGAAAACAGAGTTTTAAATTCCTGGCCTGTTGATAAGTAGATTGAACAGCAAACTGGTGTGAATTGCTTCACTGATACACTGAAATAAATTTTTAATGGAGGCCAGAAATGGCAGTATTTTCTGACAACGTATATATAATCCGTGTGATGGAGAAAACAGAGTTTTAAATACCTGGCCTGTAGGTAAGTAGTTTGAACAGCAAACTGCTGTGAATTGATTCACTGACACACTAAAGGAAATTTTTAATGGAGGCCAGAAATGGCAGTATTTTCTGACAGCGTATATGTGATCCATGTGACAGAGAAAACAGAGTTTTAAATAACTGGATTTCTAGCGCTGTAACATGGAAACGACCTGGCTGTATTCTGCAGTGCCAACAAGCAAATGGCGCAGAAAAACTGTGTTCTCTGGATTGCTTTTTAAGCAAATAATGAGGATTAAGATCCAAAGAAAAGTATTCCTTGCCCCTGAGACCTGGACCTTTGTATAGAAATATCTAACACCAGCAAAAGGCAGAATTGGAATGAAGCCTCTTGTGCTATATGCACTGCAGTCTGCTATATACCCTGCCTGCCTATGCACCCTGCCTGCCTGATATCTCTGCAGATGGATTAGTTAGTCCTCAAAAGGACTGTTTGTTAAGATGGATATGTGTAATGTACGGTTTTTCTCCCTACACTACCTAATACAGAAGCAAATCTCTCCCTGACGCAGCAGCACCTCTCCCTACACTGTGTAATTCGGGAGTGACTGTGACAAATATGGCGGCGCCAGGTCTGTTATAGACCCGATGACGCTATGCGGCCAGCCAATCACTGTAATGCCACAACCAACATGGCTACGGCATAACAGTGAGTGGCAGGCTATCCCTGCATGTTGATTGGTGCACTAAAGAGTGCCAAACATGCAGGGAGGGGACCCGAGCTCTCGCCGAGCAACCCCGGAAATACTCGGCGAGCGCCGAGCATCTCGAGTAGTGAGATGCTCGGGCGAGCACCGAGCAGTAGCGAGCATGCTCGCTCATCACTAATAATAATCATAATCAAGATAAATTAAGAAAATAATGTCATGCTATAAGCTAAGAGTTACTTAGTTCACTTAGTTAACCTTGTCTTGTATCTAACCATCCTGACAAAAGCAAAATGGCTTGCAAGATGGTATCGCTTACTCCTGGCATTCAAGAACTGATAATCCCTCACCCCAGGGTTTCACCTCAGTTGGACAATAAATGTTGTGGTCTAAGAAAAAAACACAGCAAAATAAGCAGCAGTATTTACCTGCTCAGATCTTCAGACCTAAATGCACTACCAGGGTGCAGCAAACCCATATAAAGATGACGGCTACACAGGTGCAAAATACTCATGAGACAATCACTCACAACCTACCATTTCATGGAGGGGGTGACGGCTTAGTATTTGAATTGCACACAAAAAGGCTTGTATAGGGTGCTGTTCACACCATAATATCAACTAACACCTCATATATTGTATATATGTATTTTTGCACTTTTTTATTCCAGGGTGCAGCCAGGCCCATCAGTGCGGGCATTGTAAAATAGGGTGTCTGTTCCCATGGGGTGCACTTGGATGGTACCGGGCAGCCCGCCTAGTCTAATAGTATGGGCGTAACTAATAGGCTGTAAGCCGGATACTGTGCTCTACCCACGAGTTAACAGCACCCTATATGCTGACCGAATACTGATAATAGAGCTGTGGCCTCAAAATGAGAATTGTAATCAAAGCAGAACCCACAATACGCATTCAGACTTACAATCTAAAAAAGACAGAATCTATTATTAATCCAGTATTCTTCTTTTGCTTATAGTGATACAATTTGTGATATCATAAGTGATGGGATTTAGAAATGTGATGAACTACATGCAGTAACTCTGTAGTGAATATATTTCACAGAGTGGAAGAATATATTTCACATGCGGGAGAGTCCATGTACAGCTTATCTCTCCTGACTGGAAGAGGCTTCACTCTTTTTGTGAAGGAGATTATGTGAGGAAAAATGTCCCCTCAGCGTAGACTGGCATTGAAAAAACTCTTCTGTGAGAGAATAGTGTCTCTCCTATATCTTCCTTAGGCAGCTGGACCTGCCCACAACTGTACCAGTGTACAGTGTGTGCCCTGAGTTGGGAGGCCCCTCCCAGCCGTTGCTATGGCCATTTGTTGTGAGGAGATTAATCACTTAACTTTCAAATGCACACATTGGTCAGTAGTAGTGTTGAGCCACCCCCGTAGTGTTCGGTTCGGTTCAGTTCATCGAACACCGGGATGTTCGTGGAACTGTTCGTTGAACACCTTAGAACACTGTCGAACATCATCGAACACCGTTAAAACCAATGGCAGGCAAACAAAAACACATAGAAAACACCTTCAAAGGTGTCCAAAAGCTGACAAATTGCTCAGAAGACACTCTCTTTAAAAAAGCCGGCCGGCAATTCAGCATCGGTAACCGACAATTTAGAACAGAAAGAATAGAGCATCACACATAGATTAGATAAATAGAAACATGTCAGTCACATATATATACTTGTCATTTAGTGTTAAAGGATTTATTAAAAAAAATAATAGTGTTTTCATGCACACTCTCTTTAAAAAAGCCGGCTGGCAATTCAGCATCGGTAGCCGACAATTTAGAACAGAAAGAATAGAGCATCACACAAAGATTAGATAGATAGAAACATGTCAGTCACATATATAATAAGTACAGTGATAGTGTTGATTACTGTACTTGTCATTTAGTGTTAAAATAAAGGATTTATTTAAAAAAAAATTTGCATGGGGTTCCCCGTAATTTTAGTCTCTAGCGGAGGTTAAGCAGATGGCTGGGGCAGATGTTTGAAGCCTGGGAAGGGGTTAATACCCACGGAGCTTCCCAGGCTACTAATATCAGCCCCCAGCTGAATACCTAGCCTTTGCTAGATATTAAAATGGGGGATCCAAAAAAAATTTGACGTGGGGTCCCTCCTATTTTAATAGCTAGCAAAGGCTAGGCAGACAGCTGGGGGCTGATATTAATAGCCCAGGAAGGGTGCCATGAGTATTGGCCCCCTCCCAGGCTAGAAACACCAGCCCTCAGCCGCCCCAGAAATGGCGCATCCATAGGATGCGGCAATTCTGGCACTTAGCCTCGCTCTTCCCACTGCCCTGTAGCGGTGGCAGTGGGGTAATAGGGCTGGGGTTGATGTCAGCTTGTAATGCCAGCTGACATCAAGCCCAGGTTAGTAATGGAGAGGCATCTATGAGACACCCCCATTACTAACCACATAGTCAAAGTTTAAAAAAACACAAACACCCAGAATAAAGTCCTTTAATTGAAATAAACACACAATTCTTTAATGTTCTAAATTAAACCATACTTACCGTCACGCCCATTCCAGCTGAAGCCAACGATCTCCTGCAATAAAAGTAAAATAACAAACCAATCTCATCCTTACCTTTCCATGGTTGCCAGGATGACTCCAGCTCTGCTACATTCACATGACAGGCTGGATCGCAGCCGAAAGCTGCCATCCAGCTTGCCATGCCGCAGACACTGAGAAACGTAGACATGCTTGCGCTCCTCAGTGTCTGGCTGTGACGGCATCCAGATGAGCCGAGTTCATGTCCAATGAACTCAGCTCACCTCATGCACGTCACTGACAGCGTGGGAGAATTCTCCTGCGCATGCGGTGAGCGTGAGATAATTCTCCTGCGCTCACGGCAAGCACAGGAGAATTCTCCCACGCGGTCAGTGATGTGCATGAGGTGAGCAGAGTCATGAACTCAGCTCACCTCATGCACGTCACTGACAGCGTGGGAAAATTCTCCTGTGCTTGCCGTGAGTGCAGGAGAATTCTCTCACGCTCACCGCAAGCGCAGGAGAATTTTCCCACTCTGTCAGTAACGTGCATGAGGTGAGCTGAGTTCATTGCACATGAACTCGGCTCATCTGGATGCCGTCACAGCCATACTTTCGGCTGCGATCCAGCCTGTCATGTGAATGTAGCAGAGCTGGAGCCGTTCTGGGAACCATGGAAAGGTAAGGATGAGGTTGGTTTATTATTTTACTCTTATTGCAGAAGGCATTGGCTTCAGCTGGAATGGGCATGATGGTAATTATGGTTTCATTTAGAACATTAATGGAGAATTCTCTCACGCTCACCGCATGCGCAGGAGAATTCTCCCACGCTGTCAGTGACATGCATGAGGTGAGCTGAGTTCATTGGACATGAACTCAGCTCATCTGGATGCCATCACAGCCAGACACTGAGGAGCGCAAGCATGCGCCATTTCTGGGGCGGCTGAGGGCTGGTGTTTCTAGCCTGGGAGGGGGGCAATATTCATGGCACCCTTCCTGGGCTATTAATATCAGCCTCAAGCTGTCTGCCTAGCCTTTGCTAGCTATTTTTTTTTGGGCTCCCCCATTTTAATAGCTAGTAAAGGCTAGGTATTCAGCTGAGGGCTGATATTAGTAGCCTGGGAAGCTCCGTGGGTATTACCCTCTTCCCAGGCTTCAAACATCTGCCCCAGCCGTCTGCTTAACCTCCGCTAGAGACTAAAATTACGGGGGACCCCACGCCAATTTTTTTTTTAATAAATCCTTTATATTAACACTAAATGACAAGTACAGTGATCAACACTATCACTGTACTTATTATATATGTGACTGACATGTTTCTATCTATCTAATCTATGTTTGATGCTCTATTCTTTCTGTTCTAAATTGTCGGCTACCGATGCTGAATTGCCGGCCGGCTTTTTTAAAGAGACAGTGCATGAAAACACTATTATTTTTTTTAATATATCCTTTAACACTAAATGACAAGTACAGTAACCAACACTGTCACTGTACTTCTTATATATGTGAATGACATGTTTCTATCTATCTAATCTATGTGTGAGGCTCTATTCTTTCTGTTCTAAATTGTCGGGTACCGGTTTATGCCGCTGCTGAAATGCCGGCTTTTCATGTTTCACTGTGAGCACTGTTCCAATCGATTTGGGCAACCACTGTAATGCCACAACCACCATGGCTGTGGCATTACAGTGAGTTGCAGACAATCCCTGCATGATGTGAAAAAATCCAGTTACGCTTTTGGTGCACGAACAGTTATCGAACATAACCCCGAACAGCCGAATTTTTTGCAAATCGTTCGCGTTCGTCGAACGACTCGAACACCGCCCAAAACAGCTCAAATTTGAGACTGGCGAACAGTTCTAGTCGAACACCACTCATCTCTAGTCAGTAGATGGCAGGAAAGTACAATTTACAATGCAATGTACTATATCCCCTAACTCAATACACACATTGGAACAAATCTACTACCACACTACAACTGTCTCATTTAGCAGCAGTAGAATGGGTACCAGGAAGTCTCAAGAGCACACTGTCATATACGGTAAGTATCAATCACTGCAATGAAAGAAAAAATGTAGGAAAGTAAATATAACTCAATTACTGTAGAGTGAAATGTAATTATAGTTTTACTGACAGGATTGCTTTTTTGCTAATTGTCTCATCAGAGAGGAAGAAGATCAGAACTCTAGTGCCACCTACAGGAAGTAGCAATTAGCAATCCTAAAAGTCAATAGTGACCCTTTAACGAGCCTTATCACATGACTTAGGATATAAGCCAGAACTAGAAACTCAATTTGCAGACACTGTGTTTCAGGGTACTGCCTCTCATCAGTGCAAAGAGTGAGTTTTGATTTGGTTGGGTGAGAAGCATCAGACCGGTATCTTAGGGGTAACATTTCTACTTGCGGAGAGCGACATGTTAAGCATGTCACGGTGAGGAGATTTTTAAAGCCGCATTGCTCCTCTGGTTAATAAGCAAATTGTCTCATCAGAGAGGAAGAGGAGCAGAACTCTAGTGCCACCTACAGGAAGTAGCAATCCTAGAAGTCAATAGTGACCCTTTAACAAGCCTTTCACATGACTTAGGATATAAGCCAGAACCAGAAAATTAATTTGCAGACCCTGTGTTTCAGGATACTGCCTCTCATCAGTGCAAAGTGTGAGTTTTGGCTTGGCTGGGTGAAAGGCATCAGACCGGTATCTAAGGGGTAACATTTCTACTTGCGGAGAGCGACATGTTAAGCATGTCACAGTGAGGAGACTTTTATGCAAATTGTCTCTTCAGAGAGGAAGAGGACTAAAACGCTAGTGCCACCTACTGGAAGTAGCAATCCTCAAAGTCAATAGTGACCCTTTAATGAGCCTTATCACATGACTTAGGATATAAGCCAGAACCAGAAAATCAATTTGCAGACACTGTGTTTCGGGGTACTGCCCCTCGTCAGTGCAAAGTGTGAATTCTCTCAGTCAAACCAGAATTTTGGTATAGAACGGCTTTAAACAATTGGATGTTTTAACCCCTTCACGACATGTGACATATATTTACATCATATGTAATATCCATGCCTTTGATGCAAGCTCTGACACTGAGCCTGTAACTTTTCCCACACATTACAGCTGATTTAATCAGTTGTCATGTGCTTTTAACAGCCGCAGGAGGATTGGAGCTCCACTCGCGGCTGTTAATGAGCAGGATTTAACACGCATCGTCCGGAATTGAGTCATTCCGCACACTTATCGGTTACCCTGTCAGATGCCTGTCATTACAATCCTCCTGTGAATGCCTATCCTTTGCTAGCGTTCATAGGAGATCTTGATTTCTGCTATACATAGCAGTGCTGGATCCCTGCTTTGTATAACACAGGCGATCGAACGATTACAGCTTCATATCTTCTAAGGGCACTCTTAACCACTTCGCACCAGAGCCTGTTTTTGCCTTCGTGACCGGGCCAATTTTTTCAATTCTGACCACTGTCACTTTATGAAGCAATTACTCTGGAACGCTTCAATGGATCCCCCTGATTCTGAGATTGTTTTTTCGTGACATATTGTACTTCATGATAGTGGTAAAATTTCTTTGATATCACATGCGTTTATTTGTGAAAAAATCGGAAATTTGGTGAAAATTTTGAAAATTTTGCAATTTTCAAACTTTGAATTTTTAAGCCCTTAAATCAGAGAAATATGTCACACAAAATACTTAATAAATAACATTTCCCACATGTCTACTTTACATCAGCACAATTTTGGAACCAAAATTTTTTTTTGTTAGGGAGCTATAAGGGTTAAAAGTTGACCAGCGATTTCTCATTTTTCCAACAAAATTTACAAAAACATTTTTTTAGGGACCACATCATATTTGAAGTCACTTTGAGGGGTCTTTATGACAGAAAATACCCAAAAGTGACACCGTTCTAAAAACTGCACCCCTCAAGGTGCTCAAAACCACATTCAAGAACTTTATTAACCCTTCAGGTGCTTCACAGAAATTTTTGGAATGTGGAAGAAAAAAATTAACATTTAACTTTTTTCACAAAAATGTTACTTTAGACCCAATTTTTTTTATTTTCACAGGGGTAACAGGAAAAAATGGACCCCAAAATTTTTTGTGCAATTTCTCTTGAGCGTGCTGATACCCCATATGTGAGGGAAAACCACTGTTTGGGCGCACGGCAGGGCTCGGAAAGGAAGGAGCGCCATTAGACTTTTTGAATGTAAAATTTGTCTGAATAATTAGCAGACACCATGTTGCGTTTGGAGAGCTCCTGATGTGCCTAAACAGTGGAAACCCCCCACAAGTGACACCATTTTGGAAACTAGACCCCTTAGGGAACATATCTAGATGTGTGGTGAGCACCTTGAACCCCAAGGTGCTTCACAGAAGTTTATAATATTGAGCTGTAAAAATAAAATTTTCACATTTTTCCCACAAAAACGTTTTTCATCCCTTAATTTTCCATTATCATAATGGTAATAGGATAAATTGCACCATTAAATTTGTTGTGCAATTTCTCCTGAACACGCCGATACCCTATATGTGGGGGAAAACCACTGTTTGGGCGCACGCCAGGGTTTGGAAGGGAAGGAGCGCCATTTGACTTTCTGAATGTAAAATTTGTCTGAATAATTAGCAGACGCCATGTTGCGTTTGGAGAGCCCCTGATGTTCCTAAACAGTGGAAACCCCCCACAAGTGACACCATTTTGGAAACTAGACCCCTTATGGAACTTATCTAGATGTGTGGTGAGCACCTTGAACCCCAACGTGCTTCACAGAAGTTTATAATAATCAGCTGTAAAAATAAAATTTTCACATTTTTCCCGCAAAAACGTTTTTCATCCCTTAATTTTGCATTATCATAAGGGTAATAGGATAAATTGCACCATGAAATTTGTTGTGCAATTTCTCCTGAACACGCCGATACCCCATATGTGGGGGAAAACCACTGCTTTGGTGTACGGCAGGGTTCGGAAGAGAAAGGAGCGCTATGTTGGCTGGGATAGGCAGCAGACACCATGTCACATTTGAAGAGTCGCTGACATGCAGAAACAGCAGAAACCCCCACAAGTGACCCCATTTTGTAAACTACACCTCTCAAGGAATTCATCTAGGGAAGTAGTGAGTATTTTTTAATTTTTAAATTTATACCATTGGGCAGTGAAAAAAGCATAATTATATTTTTACCACAAAAAAATGTTTTACCCTCAGATTTTACATTTTCACACAGGGCAATGGGTAAAAATGGTGCCGAAATGTGTCACACAATTTCTTCTAAAAGTGCCAATACCCCATATGTGGCTGTATCGTACCGCTCAGCCATACGGCGAGATCTGGGGGGGACGGAGTGCTATTTGACAATTGGAGAACAAATTATTGTAGAATAGGCATTTGGATTTGGGAGCACAAAATTTTTTGAATTTCTTTTGGGGGGCAAGGGTCATTTTGCTTTTCCAGAGCCTTTCTGCTACCAGTAACTTGGAAGTCCCTTATATTTTTAACAGATAACGGACCTGAGTGGGGACTAGCTTTTTTTGAGGACTGAGTTGAAGCTTTTATTGGGAACATTTTACGTAACATTTATCCGGCGCTCTAGGCTGAGCACTTACATCGGGGTTTCCATCTAAATTTCCAAGTGATGTAATTCAGATGAAACCCCTGCGGGATCCATTCACTGTAATGAGGCAGCAGAGTTACTCTGGACTCCGTCTGGCCTCTGTTTAGCGGTGTCCTTTTTTTCAGAAGTGCACAAAACTGTGGCCAACCGCACTTTTATGCACGCCTAAAACAAATGACACCGTGGGATCACAGGCCAGACGGCATCCACAGTGGCCTATATCTGCCTCATTACAGGGAATCTTCCGTCATGGGTTCCGGCTGAATCACATATTTCAGAGATTTACATGGAAACTCTGGCGTAAGTGCTCAGCGCAGAGCGCAGGATAAATGTGTGCCGAGCCATACTGCGATCTTTGGGAGACATAATAAACAAATCAGTAGCAGGTGAAGAATTGGTTTTATTTATTTTTTTACGCCGTTCCTAGTGTGATATAACTGATTAGATTACTTTATTCTTCGGGTCGGTGCGATTACAGAGATACCAGATTTATATCGGGTTTTTATGACTGACAGCTGTCACACACTAAGAGACGCTTTTTTTTTTGCAAAATCTAGTTTTTGCATCGCCATATTTTGAGAGCTATAATTTTTCCATATTTCGGCCGACAGAGTCATGTGATGGCTTGTTTTTTGTGGGACGAGTTGACATTTTTATTGGTACCATTTGTGGGTACGTGACATTTTTTGATCGCTTTCTATTCCGTTTTTTTGGGAGGTAAAATTAACAAAAACCAACAATTCAGGAATTGTTTTTTGAGGTTTTTTTTTATGCCGTTCTGCGTGTGGTAAAAGTGATCAGGCAGCGTTATTCTTCGGGTCAGTACGTTTACAGCGATACTACACTTACTGTATATTTTTTTATGTTTTGGCGCTTTTACACAATAAATCAATTTTAAAGAAAAAATATTTTTTTTGCATTGCTTTATTCTGAGAGGTATAACTTTTTTATTTTTTGGCTGATGGAGCTGTATAGTGGCTTGATTTTTGCAGAACAAGATGACGTTTTCAGCGGTACCATTTCTATTTCCATTTTGCTTTTTGATCGCATTCTTTTCCACTTTTTGTTTGGCGATATGAGGAAAAAGCATAGTTTTTTGCTCCGTTTTTTATTTATTTTTATTACGGTGTACACATAAGGAGTTAATTAGTGTGACAGTTTTATAGCTCGGGTTGTTTCGAACGCGGCAATACCAAATATGTGTACTTTTTTTATTTTTGCATAACTATATGGATTTATCGGTTTAATATTTTATTTATTTATTTTTATTTATTTTGTATTTTTTTTTTAACAGTTTCAAAACATTTTTTTTTACTTTTTTTACATTTTTACTTAGTCCCTGTATGGGACATTAATTTTTATTTTTCTGATCCCTGATCTCATGTAATGTAATAGACATATATTACATTACATGAGATCTTCACTGACTCTTTCAGTCAGTTTCCTGTCTGGCATCAGCTACATACAGGCTGAAGTCAGACAGGAAGGACACCATATATGGCAGAGCTGGAAGCAGTCATGTGACCTCCAGCTGCCATAGCAACGCCAGGTCCTGAAAGCAATCAAGGGGTCGTCAGAGAGGTAAGTGGACGACCCCCTCTCCTCCTGCTGTCTCCTATATGCCGCGATCACTATAGATCACAGCATATAGAAGACAGCAAAGGGATAACATCACTGGGACCTGATCTAATCAGGTCCCGATGATGTACCCTGTCAGAGCTAACGCTCTGCACCGCTCTCACAGCGCTTGCAGGACCCAGGGGGTCCTGAGCACTGCGAGACCACCCACCGTTTTTAAACGTCCGCGCTGCACAGAGCCCAGGCAGCGCGGACGTTTATCTACAGTGGGCGGTCGGGAAGCGGTTAAATAAAGTAACAATTGAAAAAAAAAGTTTTTAAAATATGAAAAAAAAAACCACAAATGTTCAAATCATCTCCCTTTTGCCCCATTAAAATTAAAACAATAAAAAAATTATTTGGCATCACTGCGTTGAGAAATGTCAGATCTATCAAAATATAAAATAAATTTATTTAATCGATAAAAGGCATTGCGAGAAGAAAAATCGAAATGTCAGCGTTACGTTTTTTTGGAGATCAAAACAACGTATCAACACAAAAATGGTATAAATAAAAATGTCAGCTCAAATAATAATGCAAAAAATAAGTTATCACACAGCCCCATATCTTAGAAAATGGCGACAAATTCTAAAACTTTTTTTCATACAAAATTTGGATTTTTTTTTCACCACTTAAACCTTTGCAGTCTTTTCTCTTATTATTAAAACATATAACTAAAATATTTCACAATACGTAACATTCTGGAAAAATGCTTTTTCACTATTTTCACTAACATTCCTGCAAAGGGGATTCCAAAACCTTTACTTTCACATCTGGACTTCTTACTCTTGAGAATGCAACATATAATTGTCAGTGGCAAAAAACTAACTTCAGGAAATAAATTCTAGCACAATAAAGTGTTTGACCTTGTGATTTATTAATGGTCATAGGAAGTGCAGAAACTGCCGATGCTTGGAATGCCAAGCCAGTTTCAGATAGGTATACAGTATACATAAAAAAATGGAGGGAGCTCTCAAGGGCTCCAAGTGAAAAATATGTGGCATTTTATTTGCAATTAGATGGATCAATAATGCTCCATCCTTTTTCACTTGGATCCCTTGAGTGCTGCCTCCATTTTGTTTGTTTTTTTGTAAATCCAGAGTACTTTTTTGGATACTAGCAGCACTCAGAAGGAAAAGTCATGGAATTATGGAAATCACACAATTGATAGACATGTTAATGATATGCAAATGATTAAAAAATGAAATCAAAATGTTTAAAACATCTCAATTGATTCAATATTGAGTATTAGCGCCATGAGAAGAAATACACGCACTTAAAAGGAATCTGTCACCAGATTTTTGCTACCACATCAGAGGGCAGATAAGGTGGGTGCAAAGACCCTTATTCCAGTGTTGTATGACCTATTGAGCTACTTGCTGCACTTTTGATAAAATTGCTGTTTTAACTGCTGCAGACCTCCTGGTTATCTAAATGCTGAGCTTTGTAAAACTCCACCCACACCACTGATTGGCAGCTTTTTGGCCATGTGCAATGTACGCAGAAAGCTGCCAATCAGTGTTAGGGGTTTGGTTACACAGTGCTAATGAATATGCTTAACTACTGTGCAGCAGGTCTACTATTCCTCTAGAGATGATCTACTACTAATAATGCAGCAAGCAGCCCAGAAAGTGACACATCATTGGATTCTACATAATGCTGCTATCAGATTAGGTGGTAAAAATACAAAGTGTGACAGATTCCCTTTAAACACCCTGATATGCTGTCATTGCGGTTTTTGTGTTTTTGCAAACACTCAATTATTTACAGTGTTGACCCTTATTTTTTGGGACAAATCCTGACTCATGGCAAATCATTCTTGCCTAATCAGTGCTTACAGTTCATCACAATTTCTGTGTGTTTATCCACAGATTTTCAATTGGATTGAGATCTGTAGAGTTTCCTGACTATGGATCCAAAATTTCAACATTTTGCTCACCAAACCACTTAGTTGCCAGCTTTGCTTTGTGACATGGGGTTTTCATGCAGGAAAAGCATTGTTCATCATCAAATGTCTCCTTTTATCTTTGGTATAAGTTGCTCTTGGAGGAAGTTAAAATATCATTCTTTATTTGTGGCAAAGTTCTTAGTCAAATTATTGGTGGAACTCACTCCATAGATGAAAAACAAACAAATCAATAGTTTCAGAATTTTTAATGTTGGTATGACACAAGACACATGCTAGCAGTCACCTTTTTTAACCTCAGATGATAATTCTTCCAGTTGTCTCAAACAGTCTAAAAGGGGCATTATCAGAGAAAATAATTTTACCCCAGTCTTCTGCAGTCCAATCCCTGTACTTCCTGTGGAATGTCAGTCTGTCCTTAATATTTTTCTTGGAGAGAAATGGATTCTTTAAAGTCCTTCTTCACACTAGGCCAGACTCCAAAAGCCTTCACCTCACTGTGCATGCAGATGCACTGACCCTGCCTGTTGCCATTCCTGAGCAAGCTCTGCAGTAGTGTTGAACCAATCCTGTAGCTGAGTCCTCTTTAGGAAATCCTGGCACTTCCTGAACTTTTACTGGGTGCCTTGAAATCTTCTTCATAGCAATTGAACCATTATCCTTGAAATTCTTGATGATCCGATAAATCCTTGATTTAGGGGCAGTGTTGCAAGCAGCAATGTCCTTAACTGTAAAGCTCTTTTGATGCACATAAATAATGACTGTACATGTATGTTTGAAGTTAGCCATGGTTAACAGAAGAAGGCAACGATTTAATGCTACTGAGAAGATCACTGAAATTATTTATGCAAGTTAGCTTATGTCAGTGTTGAAAATCAGTGGAATTGTTACTTTTTTTGTAAGTTAATTTTCATGGCAAGGAATGACTTTGCAATTTTTTACAATTCATTTGATCACTGTTCAAAATAATCTACAATTAATATATTTTGCCGCTGTAAAAATTGAGGCAGCAAACTTTGTGAAAATCAATTGCAAATGGAGCTGCCAGCAATGGCTGTTAATGACTTATTTGCCCAATTAAATGCAGCATTGCAGAACATTCTTTAGAGAAACATTAATAACCTCTTTGATAGCATGCCAAGCTGTGTAAAGTAAGTGCGTCTATTTCTGCCCATGGAACTCTAGCTTGATACTGGTTAAATTGAGATGTTATGAAAAATTTTGTTTTAACATTGGCATCATTTGCATACCATTAACATGTATATTGATTCTGTGATTTCCATAATTCCATGAATTTTTTTACAGCCATCATATTCCACAGTGCTTTACAGACATCATCATCGCTGTACCTATTGGGGATCACAATCTAAATTCCTTATCAGTATGTCTTTGGAGTGTGAGAGGAAATCGGAATGCCCAGATTAAACCCATCCAAATAAAAATATAAGGATAACATACAAATGCCTTACAGATGTTGGTTATGAATGCAAACAAAATTATGATACTCTTCATGTGTAGACAAAAAATATTGTGATAGTTCATACAAGGCTAGAAAGCCAAGTGATCTGTTAATGTTGCATATATTATTAAAGACAATGAAAAGATAAAAGTGCTGAAAATGTTAGTCTCATCTGATGATATAAAAAAGTTCAACTGCTTTGTTATAATTTTGTCCCACTGGTTTTATAGAGTGACTGGATGACTGAACATTATTAATCAGTGACACTGTAAAGTTAAGATATAGCAAGGCAAGCTCTGCTAACAAATTTCTACTATTTCAGGTATCTGCTGACCCTTGCTACTTTCCACAGTGAGGTATAAGCAGTTTTTTTGCACTTTAGCAGATTGTTCAGAATTTCAATTATTAATGTACGGAAGATATTAATTTATAGCTAATACTGTTGGGTCTATATGCAGATTCTGCTCACACATTAGTATGCAAAATTCTATAATCAATAGGAAAAACTTTTGTCAGTAGACCAGCATTTCATGTCACCTGCCTGCTCAAGTCAACTGCACTTCAAAAATATCTCCAGAATACAATCTTTCTTTTCCATGGAAGTCAGAGAATCTCTTACTTCTGCTCTCATATATTGTAGTCTTGACTACTGTAATTTACCACTGATTGGTCTTCACCTCCATAAATGTTCCTCTCTCCAATATATCCCAAATGCAGCAATCAGGCTTGTATTTCTGTCCATCCACTAAACTTATCTCTCCAACCTGCTCCAGTCACTGAGCTAACTGCCTATCTGCTATAGAATATAACATAGAAGTATCAATCCCACTTACAGAGCTGTCCACAGTGCTGCGCTGCATTCCACCTTAATCTCTGTCTACCATCTTATCCATAATCTTTATTCTGTAAATGATCTAAAAATAACATGCTGCATTGTCGGAAGCTCCCACTATTATCTACAAGACTTTTCTCATGCTGCACCAGCTCTCTGGAATTTAACACTCTAGATAATGGGGTTACTATACAATGGCCCCGATTCATCAAGACCAGTGATCTTCATACTGGTCTTCATGAGGGGATGGAGAGGAGAGCAAAGCTCCTGATTCATTAGGTGAATCAGGTGAAGTGCAAACTTGCATGCACCTCCGTGTGCACCTCACCACAAACCATAGTTCAATCCCTGCTGGAGTAAGATTTGTGGTGTAGCGATGCTCCTGTCCTGGCCCAGCTTTGCCCACTTTGTCAATGTGGGTGAAAATGGTGTGACAACACCAAAAGTTGCAACAACAAATTTGTGAGCTATCAAAGCTTTTTACGCCAAAATTTTGGTATTTTCAGATAGCGTATGGTACTGACATGAGGAAAAAGTAGTAGCTCGGTTCACCTGCTTAGTGCATGGTCAAAAGATCTCAAAGTAGAAAGTCCAGGAAGAGCCCAGCAGTCGCTTTATCCATAAATAAGGCTTTTTATCCAATAAAGTTAAAATCAGGAACAATTCACACAGCAGTAATCGAGGAGGCATAGAGGGAAACCATAAAAAGATAAGGCAACGCGTTTCTAACCTTTGTGGTCCTTAATCAATGCCTACATGTTCATCTGAGACCACACAACATTGCATATACAGTTGTACTCAAGAGTTTACATACCCCGGCAGAATTTTTCCTTTCTAGGCCTTGTTTCAGAGAATATGAATGATAACAAAAAACTTTTTCTCCACTCATGGTTATTGGTTGGGTGAAGCCATTTATTGTCAAAATACTATGTTTTCTCTTTTTAAATCTTAATGACAACCAAAAACATCCAAATGACCCTGATCAAAAGTTCACATGCCCCAGTTCTTAATACCGTGTATTACCCCCTCTAGCATCAATGACAGCTTGAAGTCTTTTGTGGTAGTTGTGGATGAGGTTCTTTATCCTCTCAGATTGTAAAGCTGCCCGTTCTGCTTGGCAAAAAGCCTCCAGTTCCTGTAAATTCCTGGGCTGTCTAGCATAAACTGCGTGCTTGAGATCTCCCCAAAGTGGCTCACTGATATTGAGGTCAGGAGACTGAGATGGCCACTTCAGAACCTTCACTTTGTTCTGTTCTAGCCAATGACAGCTCAGCTTGGCCTCATGTTTTGGATCATTGTCATGTTGGAACGTCCAAGTACGTTCCATGCGCAGCTTCCGGGCTGATGAGAGCAAATTTGCCTCCAGTATTTGCTGATAACATGCTGCATTCATCTTTCCTTCAACTTTTACCAAGTTTCCTGTGCCTTTGTAGCTCACACATCCCCAAAACATCAGCGATCCACCTCCGTGCTTTGCTTTAGGAATGGTGTTCCTTTCATCATAGACCTTGTTGACCTCTCTCCAAATGTAACGTTTATGGTTGTGGCCAAAAAGTTCAATTTTGGTCTCATCACTCCACATTACCTAATTCCAGAAGTTTTGAGGCTTGTTTCTGTGCTGTTTGGCATTTTGTAGGTGAGATATTTTGTGGCATTTGCGCAGTAATGGCTTTCTTCTGGTGACTCGACCATGCAGCTCATTTTTCTTCAAGTGCCTCCTTATTGTGCATCTTGAAACAGCCACACCGCTAGTTTTCAGAGTCCTGAATTTAAGCTGATGTTATTTGTGGGTTTTTCTTTGCATCCCAAACAATTTTCCTGGCAGTTGTGGTCAAAATTTTTGTTGGTCTACCTCACCGTGGTTTGGTTTTTACAGATCCCCTGATTTTCCATTTGTCAATCACAGTTTGAACGCTGCTGACTGGCATTATCGATTTCTTGGATATTTATTTGTATCCCTTTCCTGTGTTATACAGTTCAACTACCTTTTCCTGTATATCCGTTTTCCTTCCCCATGACTCACAATCCAGAAACATCAATGGCTGGATGAAAGATGCAAGCATATGTCTGGATCCCAGGGACTCACTCAGCTTTTATGCACACACACTGATTACAAGCAAACAGGTCAAAGGTGAGGATGTTACCTTTAGTAGCCATTCAGACCCATTTGTGTTAAATTCTGTGCATGTTATCAGTAGTGTTGAGCCACCCCCGTAGTGTTCGAGTTCGGTTCGGTTCGTCGAACACCCGTGTGTTCGCCGAACTGTTCGTCGAACTGTTCGTCGAACACCTTCGAACACCGTTAAAACCAATGGCAGGCAAACAAAAACACATAGAAACACATAGAAAACACCTTCAAAGGTGTCCAAAAGCTGACAAACTGCTCAGAAGACACAACTAACACATGGAAAAGTGACAAGTACATATAGTCATGCGAAAAGAAAAGAGGTGGAGGAGTAAAAGGAGGGGGAGACACAGATATAGGCATGTCATGCCCTTCTAAAATCCAAAAAGTGAGAAGCCGAGACGGCCAGTCCGCTCCTGCCCGTGCCACCTCCGTGTCGCCGGGTTTGTGCCAGAGCCGCGGTGAACCCTGACGGCCAGCCCCCCTCTCCCAATACTGGTGCCTGTCCGCTGGTGGGTCGAGAGAGCCCCCCTGTGGTGGAGGCAGCTCTAAGCTTTTTAATTTAAATTGTCCCTCTAATTTGAATGAATACACTTTAAATCCATTTACAAGGATCTATTGGAGGGCAAGTCTCATGCCAGCAGCCGCGTAATTCCAGCTCCAGTAGCGTCCACTAAAGCTGCTGCAGTTAAAAAGCTTTTATAAGGATCGAGCTTGGCTGTCCACCGCAAGGCATCGTAGTGCCAGTCCCAGCCCCTATGCCTTGGGGTGCCTCCTGATGCTCTTCACTAAGTATCCCGTGGTCCCGAAGCATTTCCTTTGAAAAAATTAAGTGTCCAAACTACAGGTGGTGTAGCTTGCTTAACAGCCGGGATAATCCGCTGACTAGCAGACACTGCTACTAGGCACAAAGTATTTCCTGGGCTAGATGCAGTTAAAAATTTGTAATTAGATACTCTCGTTGGATGCTGAGAAAGCATTCCATAGAGTCTCCTGGCACGCCATATATGATTCTCTTAAAAAGCTTGGGGTAGGGGTCTAGGGGACCCTTTTATAGCCAAAATCACGGCCCTGTATCACAATACGTCACCTAGGCTGAAGATAAATGGAACTGTAGCACCGAGGGCTCGGTTGCTACAGACGTATTGCACCTCACCCAGAGGTGTGATATCTCACTCTCAGATAAGGATGGAGTGTGGATCAGGACCCGACACCTGCATGCATTACACCACATTGCCGTGGGGCAGGGCGACCAATATGCCCCTGAGATTGGCACGACAGTCCCTGTCCCTGGCTGGAGTGGGGGGAGGGAACACTGAGGAAGGGGAACCCTGCAGTGCAGGAGCAGGGAGGAAGCAGTTCCTGGGTGCATTGAGAAGGGAGTATAAAAGGTAGGCACCATCTTAGTTCAGTGCAGAGAAGTCTGAGCAGAAGTGGCAGGGAGCAGGGGCTCTGCATGAGCTCTGCTCCGGAGGCGGGCCTAGTAACAGAGGCCCAGGCCTGCAAGAGGGAGAAGGAAGGAAGAGGAGCGGAGAAGGCTCCAGGAACGAGGAATGAAGGGATCCCAGGGGTGCGGACGGGCGAGTCGCCACCGCACGCCCGAATCCACCTGCGTGGAGGGGTCAGGCCAAAGGGGGAGACCGGTCCCCGAACTAGTGGAGGCAGGAAACGACCCTCAGCTAGAAACCGGAGGCTCTGACATTTTATGTGGCGCAGCCCCTTGCTCCACCCGCTAGGAAGGCACCACATAGGGTCAGGGAAACTGGCGCCAAGTTTACCAAGAGGAGGCCCGAGGCAGCCGGACAGAAGTGTTCGTAAGAAAGGCCAGACAAAGGACACACAAAGGGGGTCCTGTGAAGCGCTCCAAAGTTATCTGGGAGTTGTCTGAGCCCCTCACCTGGTGAGCACAGTACGACGTGGGCAGCCGTTACCTGCAGACGTGGTCTGGATAATAAGAACTGTGAGTAAAGGCCCTGAACTGCATCACTGACTCCGTGTCGTTACTGCTGCTGCCCTGCACCATCACCCCCATCCTCCGCATACACTGCCCTGAGGCTATACTCCTCCCGTGGGGAGTTATGCTACGCTCTGCTGCACCCACAACACCAGCCTTAGCGGTCTGCCCTGTAGCGGCGGTTCACTCTGACCGCAATCCACGGGTGGCGTAGTCGGACATTTAAACATCAAAACCACATAAATAGTTCCGCCACTGGTTTGACCGCCCTGAGCCACGGAACCGGATCGCCGCCACGAAGACTACAACCACCAGCATCCACCAAAAAGGGTCCGGCTCCGGGTGTCCCAAGGCCCAGGGGGTGCGTCAGAACATTTTCATCACCTTTCACAATCACCAATGGGACAAGGCAGGGATGTCCTCTGTCCCCTCTCTTATACATCCTAGTGACGGAGCACCTGCTCTCATCAATTCGCCATAACCCCAATATTAGGTGGATTGAGGTGGGAGGCACCGAGTACAAGTGCTCTCTATTTGCTGATGATGTCCTAGTATATATCACTCAATCACATATATCCATCCCTGCTGTTATGGCTGAAATAGATCACTTTGTTACATGGTAAAATTTTAAAATCAATGCAGCGAAGTCTGAGGCCCTCGATGTCTCCCTCCCTAAATCCATATAGGATTCCATCCAGTCCAACTTTCCCTTTGCCTGGCCCTCACAGGGTATCAAATACTTAGGAATTCCTATTCATAGAGACCTCTCCCATCTATGTTATCTTAATTTTGGGCCCTTTATTGAACAATTCCATACAGACCACGGTTGGCAAGTTAGAACTGTAAGATTCACTACGTGAACCACTGGTGTTTTGTGGAAAAGCACATGTACACCGCGTTCCAAATTATTATGCAAAAAGTATTTAGGAGTGATAAGGGAAGAATTTGTTTGTTTGTCAGTTAAACTCATTGATGGTGATGTGTGTCAGGGCTCTTTATATCACTGTAAGCAATTGCAGACACCTGTGCTAATTAGTTTGGCAGGTGTGTCCAATGAAAGGCAAGACTACTTAAGAAGGCTCTCTCACATTATTAAGCAGCCTACATTTTCTGCCAAAAAGGGAAAGAAAAAGGATGTGTCGGCTGCTGAGAAGCAACAAATTGTGGTGTGTTTAGGTCAAGGCATGACTACAATCAACATTGTGCGATGATCAGGATGAAGTGTCTTGGCAATCAAGAAGTATGTAGCTGATTCACAGTACACACGTGTGCGTGCTGATAAGGGCAAATTGAGGACTCTTTCCTACAGGCAATTACGTCAGGTTGAAAGAGCAGCGGCAAAAAAGCCTTGTCATAGCAGCAGACAAGTTTTTGAAGCTGCTTGTGCCTCCAACGTCCCCCGAACAACAAGATGCAGGGTCCTTCAGAGGTTTGCAGCTGTGCATACGCCATCCTGTCGACCTCCTCTATCCACTTCACACAAGCAGAAACGGCTCCAGTGGGCCAAACATTACATGAAGACTGATTTCAAAACTGTTTTGTTCACAGATGAGTGCCGTGCAGCGCTCGATGGTCCAGATGAATGGAGTGGAGGATGGCTGGTTGATGGACACCCCACGCAAACACGGCTACAGCGCCAACAAGGAGGAGGTGGAGTAATGTTTTGGGCTGGAATCATGGGGAGAGAGATTGTCGGCCCCTTTAGGATCCCTGAAGGCGCTAAAGATGAACTCCATAATGTATGTGGATTTTCTCAAACAGCACTTCCTGCCATGGTTCAAGAAGAAGAACTGTGTATTTCACAGCAAGATCATTTTTCTGCATGATAATGCACCATCTCATGCTGCACATAAAACATCTGCATCTCTGGCTGATATGGGCATAAAAGGGGACAAACTTATGGTGTGACCCCCATGCTCCCCTGACCTCTACCCCATTCAGAACCTTTGGAGCATCATTAAAAGGAGTGTCTATGATGGCGGGAGGCAGTTCACATCTAAGCAACAGCTCTGGGAGGGTATTCTGTCCTCATGCAAAACAATTGAAGCAGAAACCATCCAAAACCTGACAAACTCAATGGACGAGAGAGTTCAGAAGCTCCTTTCGAACAAGGGGTCCTATGTGAAAATGTAACATCACCTAGAATAAAGTTTTGAGTTAAAAACTGTTTGATTTCAGTTTCTAACAACCTGCTAATGCTTATAATTTCAAAAATGACCATTTTTTTGGTCTTTATTAAAATGAAAAGGTTGATCGAAAAGTTTGGGGGATCTAAGAGTGTGGCAACCCAGTAGTCATGATTACTTCGAATTCTGACAATATGAGGGTCATGCTGCAGGTAGTGCAGCAAGAAGGCACTTATGTGTCTTGCGCATCTCGGAGCCCCAAAATTATTTTCCGGGCTAGATGCAGCTAAAAATTATTTTTAATTTTAAATCTGGTGAAGCTTATTATAGATGGCCTAATAGGATCAGTGCTGCACACTGCTACAAAGCCCAAATTATTTTCCAGTCAAGATACAGATAAACATGATTAGTAATTTGAAAGCTTAAAACGGTTGGTAGGGTGATTTTAACCAATCATCAAGCTTTTACTCTCCCCAGGATGACACAGGGGTAGAAAAGTCGTTTCGGATCCATGATTTGTTCATCTTTATGAACGTGAGTCTGTCTACATTATCAGTGGAGAGCCGCGTGCGCTTATCTGTCAGCACACCACCAGCAGCGCTGAACACACGTTCAGACAGAACGCTGGCTGCGGGGCATGACAAGATCTCCAAGGCGTAAGTGGCTAGCTCCGGCCATTTATCCAGATTGGAAGCCCAAAAAGAGCAAGGGTCCAGTGACACAGTCGTGGCTTCAATGTTTACTTGGAGATACTCCTGTACCATCGTCTCTAGGCGTTGACTATGTGTCAGACTTCTTGTCTCCTGTGGCCTTGCAAAGGATGGGCTAAAAAAGTGGTGAAATGATTCCGCAAAATTGATGTTACCAGCAGATACTGTGGTTCTGTTACGGTTTGAGTGCTGAACACTTGACGGTCCCACGGTTGGCAAGTTGGAACTGTGAGATTCACTACGTGCACCACTGGTATTTTGTGGAAAAGCACATGTAAGATTCTGCAACAGTCTCTGCTGATACTCCTGCATGCGTGCATCCCTTTCTATGGCAGGAATAATTTCTGCAAATTTACTTTTGTACCGGGGATCTAACAGTGTGGCAACCCAGTAGTCAGGATTATTTCTAATTCTCACAATTCGAGGGTCATGTTGCAGGTAGTGCAGCAAGAAGGCACTCATGTGTGTTGCGCATCCAGGAGCACCAAGTCCCTGTTGTGTTGGTGGCGAGGTAACAATCATGCTTCCTTCCTCTGTCCTCTCCCCCCAACCTCGCACAACAGAAATGTGATCAAGGTCTCCCTCATCTGATGAGTCTTCCATCAGTTCGTCCTCCACTTCTTCCTGGGCTCCTGCACCTTCCTCACTAGTTTGGCTGCTACCATGCGCCCTGGTAAAATCATCTCCCCCACCCTCACATGCCTGCCGCCCTGGTGCTGCCGACCGTCTGGACCTTGCAGATGTTAGCCCTTCCGCATACAACTCCTCCTCCTCTACTTCCTCCACCTCCTCTTGTGCCACCACCTGACTCCGAATTCTGTTTAACATGTGCTCCAGCATGTAAATCACCGGAATAGTCATGCTGATAATGGCATCGTCAGCACTAAACATCTTCGTCGCCATTTCAAAACTGTGCAGAAGGGTGCATAGGTCCCTGATCTGAGACCACTCCTCCAGCGTGATTTGCCCCACCTCTGAATCTCGTTGGCCCAGGCTATACGTCAGAACGTATTGCACCAGGGCTTGTCAGTGCTGCCACAGTCGCTGCAACATGTGCAGAGTTGAATTCCACCGGGTAGGCACATCGCATTTTAGCCGGTGAAGTGGCAGGCCCAACGACTTCTGTAGAGATGTAAGTCGCTGAGCTGCGGGATGCGAACGGCGGAAGTGAGCACACAGCGACCGTGCCCTCTGCAGAAGGCCATCTAGTCTGGGATAGTGGGCTAAAAATTGCTGGACAACCAGGTTCAACACGTGAGCCATACAAGGCACGTGTGTGACATTGCCCCGGCGAAGGGCCGCACCCAGGTTTGCAGCATTGTCGCACACGGCCTTCCCTGGTTTCAGGTCCAGTGGAGACAACCATTCATGAAATTGGTTCTCCAGAGCTGACCACAACTCCTCAGCTGTGTGACTCACATTTCCCAGACATTTCAATGTAAAAACCGCCTGATGACGTTGAGCCCTACTGCCAGCATAGTAAGGAGGTGTGCAGGATCCCTTCTGCGCAGTTAGAAAGCTTGTGGCATGACCAGACAGGCTTTGGGTGCAGGTGGAAGACCGAGAGGAGGTTGAGGAGGCAGAAGCAGTGGAGGAAAAATGACATAAAGAGGATTGACGCACAACTCGTGGGGACGGCAAGACTTGGACAGCAGCCCCTTGTCCTGCTGTCACCATAGTTACCCAGTGCCCAGTCAGCGACATGTAACGCCCCTGTCCATGCCTACTCGTCCAAGTGTCTGTGGTGAAATGCACCCTGTCACACACAGAGTTTCTCAAAGAAGCGGTGATGTTGTGTGCGACATGCTGGTGGAGCGCAGGCACACCTTTCTTTGAGAAGTAGTGCCGACTGGGCATCTGGTACTGGGGCACTGCGACGGACATAAGGTCTCGAAAATCCTCTGTGTCCACCAGGCGGAAAGGCAGCATTTCTGTAGCCAAGAGCTTGCAGATGGTGAAATTCAACCTCTTAGCTTTCTCATGGCTAGGAGGAAATGGTCTTTTACTTGTCCACATCTGAGGGACCGAGGGCTGGCTATTGTGCTTAGACGGGGTTGATAAGGGTGTCCCCGGCAAACTGCCGGTCTGTGAGGAAGATGCAGGCGGACATGTTAGGTTGCCTTGATCCAAAGGTGGTGCTATCGATGTCGGACAGCGCTCAAGACCAGCTGGTGTTACCACCTCCAAAGAAAATGATGACCTGCCAATCACGCTGGCTGTTGCGGGTAAAGAGGTGGCAGGTCTGCGCCCCAAAACAGGTGTGACTGCTGTCCCCCCAGTCACAGAGGATGAAGAGGCCGCGGATGCACAAGATATGGCAGACGGTGGTTGGCCCGGCCGGCTAGACCGCATTGTAGCACACTGAGCTTCCCACTGCAACTTATGCTTCATGTCCATGTGCCGGTTCATGCATGAAGTACTCAAACTATGTATTTTTTGGCCTCTACTTAGCTTTTGCTGACAAATGTTACAGATAACATGAGTTGGGTCATCTTTATCGATCTGAAAAAATGCCCAGGCTATGCAAGGCTTAGCACCCATGCGACCTGAAGAGCCACCACGACTTGTGGTGAGAGGCAGAGTTGTGTTTGAGGATGCAGTTGTTGACGTGCTTCCAGTACTACGTCTCTGTCCAGGAAGGCGCAACCTGACCTCGTCGTCACTAGCATCTTCCTCCACCTCCTCTACTGACCTCATCTCTTGGCTGACTGTGGGTTGACAGTAAGTGGGATCTCCGACCTCATCATCATCACCCTGTGCGTTATCACACCCGTCGTCCTCAGAGCCAACCTGTTCCTGCCCTGACAAAAAACTAAAGTTGTCGCTCCAATCAGGTATTTGAGTCTTATCATCGTCTTCCTCATTGTCTCCACCAACAGGAGTTACAGTTTGGGAATGAGGGTCTACATTATGGTCAGAACCTTCTGCGTCTGGTCCTGGATCCGACTCATAAAGATTCTGGGCATCAGTGCAGATCATTTCCTCGTCTGGATTCACAGAAGCGCTGGAGTCGACCTCTGATTCCCAGGCTATAGTATGAGTAAACAGCTCTGCAGACTCAACCATCTGTTCTACCTCATACTCAGACGGGCAGCTGGAGATTTGGGAGCTGTGAGGAAGCAAGTGCGATTTGGGTGACACCTTTGAGGACTGGAGTATTTGTGATGTTGAAGTTGATGTGGAGGAGAGCCCACTTAAAGGAGCACTTGATATCCGTTGAAGCACCTGCTGTTTTTGTGCCTCATCTGGAATTTGTAGCGATTGGCGTGGCCGTAAGAAAGGGATCTTATCACATTGTCCGCTAAAAGAAGTAGACATTTTAGTTTGGCTGGAAGATGGTCTTTCTTCTGCACCTACCCCACGGACACAACCTTTTTTCCCCTTCCCAACACGCCTATTCCCCTTTCCACCAGCAGCAGGCCTTTTTCCACTCATTTTGGTGGTTAACTAATTCACAACTCTGGAGTTGTTTGCACAAAAAACCAATGGATGGTAACCGAGCAGAGCTGAGTGGCCAAACTGTGGTATTAGGCCAAAACTATTGGCTGGGTTAGATGCAGAAAAAAATTATTTTTAATTTGCAACCTGATGGAGGTCAGTATAGATGGACTAATAGACCAAGTCCCACACACCGCTAGAAGCCCAAATATTTTTTCAGAGCTAGATGCAGAAAATTTTTTTATTCAATTTGCAACCTGATGGAGGTCAGTATAGATGGACTAATAGACCAAGTCCCACACACTGCTAGAAGCCCAAATATTTTTTCAGAGCTAGATGCAGAAAAAAATTATTTTTAATTTGCAACCTGATGGAGGTCAGTATAGATGGACTAATAGACCAAGTCCCACACACTGCTAGAAGCCCAAATATTTTTTCAGAGCTAGATGCAGAAAAAAATTATTTTTAATTTGCAACCTGATGGAGGTCAGTATAGATGGACTAATAGACCAAGTCCCACACACTGCTAGAAGCCCAAATATTTTTTCAGAGCTAGATGCAGAAAAAAATTATTTTTAATTTGCAACCTGATGGAGGTCAGTATAGATGGACTAATAGACCAAGTCCCACACACCGCTAGAAGCCCAAATATTTTTTCAGAGCTAGATGCAGAAAAAAATTATATTCAATTTGCAACCTGATGGAGGTCAGTATAGATGGACTAATAGACCAAGTCCCACACACTGCTAGAAGCCCAAATATTTTTTCAGAGCTAGATGCAGAAAAAAATTATTTTTAATTTGCAACCTGATGGAGGTCAGTATAGATGGACTAATAGAACAAGTCCCACACGCTGCTAGAAGCCCAAATATTTTTTCAGAGCTAGATGCAGAAAAAAATTATTTTTAATTTGCAACCTGATGGAGGTCAGTATAGATGGACTAATAGACCAAGTCCCACACACTGCTAGAAGCCCAAATATTTTTTCAGAGCTACATGCAGAAAAAAATTATTTTTAATTTGCAACCTGATGGAGGTCAGTATAGATGGACTAATAGAACAAGTCCCACACGCTGCTAGAAGCCCAAATATTTTTTCAGAGCTAGATGCAGAAAAAAATTATTTTTAATTTGCAACCTGATGGAGGTCAGTATAGATGGACTAATAGACCAAGTCCCACACACTGCTAGAAGCCCAAATATTTTTTCAGAGCTAGATGCAGAAAAAAATTATTTTTAATTTGCAACCTGATGGAGGTCAGTATAGATGGACTAATAGACCAAGTCCCACACACCGCTAGAAGCCGAAATATTTTTTCAGAGCTAGATGCAGAAAAAAATTATATTCAATTTGCAATCTGCTGGACGTCAGTATAGAAGGACTAATAGAACAAGTCCCACACACTGCTAGAAGCCCAAATATTTTTTCAGAGCTAAATGAAGAAAAAAATTATTTTTAATTTGCAACCTGATGGAGGTCAGTATAGATGGACTAATAGACCAAGTCCCACACACTGCTAGAAGGCCAAATATTTTTTCAGAGCTAGATGCAGAAAAAAATTATTTTTAATTTGCAACCTGATGGAGGTCAGTATAGATGGACTAATAGACCAAGTCCCACACACCGATAGAAGCCCAAATATTTTTTCAGAGCTAGATGCAGAAAATTTTTTTATTCAATTTGCAACCTGATGGAGGTCAGTATAGATGGACTAATAGACCAAGTCCCACACACTGCTAGAAGCCCAAATATTTTTTCAGAGCTAGATGCAGAAAAAAATTATTTTTAATTTGCAACCTGATGGAGGTCAGTATAGATGGACTAATAGAACAAGTCCCACACGCTGCTAGAAGCCCAAATATTTTTTCAGAGATAAATGAAGAAAAAAATTATTATTAATTTGCAACCTGATGGAGGTCAGTATAGATGGACTAATAGACCAAGTCCCACACACTGCTAGAAGCCCAAATATTTTTTCAGAGCTAGATGCAGAAAAAAATTATTTTTAATTTGCAACCTGATGGAGGTCAGTATAGATGGACTAATAGACCAAGTCCCACACACCGCTAGAAGCCCAAATATTTTTTCAGAGCTAGATGCAGAAAAAAATTATATTCAGTTTGCAACCTGATGGAGGTCAGTATAGATGGACTAATAGAATGATGCTATGCCCAAAAGATTTTACTTCACTAGGTGCAGTAAAAAAATTGGTATTCTATACACAGGTGGTATATCTTGCAACACAGATAGGCTACTCCACTGACTAACACACTCTGCAATAGGCCAAAAAGGATTAGCTTTGCTAGATTCAGCCAAATGCTGTGAAAAAAACTCGCACAGCACAGGCACAGACCTGCCTGGCAAAAACTGATAGGAACTGATGTAACCTAGTCCTGAAAAGGACTCCAATTACAATTAGTCTTTACTCCCACAATCTATCTATTTAAGAGCACAGACCTGCCTGATAAAAGTCGTAGGAAATGCTGTAACCTAGTCCTTAAAAGGACTGCAATCACAACTATTCCCTACTCCCAAGCTATCTGTATATTTGTGCGAAAATTGGCTTGAAATTAACAAGGTATAGCGCACACAGCAACAGCGGTGCCATCTAACACGCAGCTGCAGCAGTGAGAAAATGGTGGCGACGGGGAAAATGGCTTGGTCTTATAGGGCAAGGACATGTGACATACACTGCCAATCACACATGCCCTTGCTTGTGTGAAAAAAAGCACTTTGCTCCGTGTGTGCGCTGCTGATAGGCTGACAGATTGCACCTCCCCACTGCAAATGCGGGAAAGAGAAAAAAAAATGGAGATCTTCATTGTTCCTGCAGAGATCCATCCCCTGCCCCTCCCCCCGCCCCGCTGTACACTCAAACTGCGTATTAACATTAATTTTCATCATTACTGAGAAAAAATCCAGTTATGATTTTGGTGCACGAACAGTTATCGAACATAACCTCGAACAGCCGAATTTTTCTCAAATTGTTCGTGTTCGCCGACCGGCTCGAACACCGCCCAAAACAGCTCGAATTTGAGATTGGCGAACAGTTCGAGTAGAACAACGCTCATCTCTAGTTATCAGGCCAAAATCACTAAGGTATGTGAACTTTTGATTAGGGTCATTTGGATGTTTTTGGTTGTCTTTAATAGAGATGAGCATTGTTCGACTCGAACTGTTCACCAATCTCAAATTCGAGCTGTTTTGGGCGGTGTTCGAGCCGTTCGGCGAACACGAACGATTTGAGAAAAATTCGGCTGTTCGAGGTTATGTTCGATAACTGTTCGTGCACCAAAATCATAACTGGATTTTTTCTCAGTAATGATGAAAATTAATGTTAATACGCAGTTTGAGTGTACAGCGGGGTGGGGGGAGGGGCAGGGGATGGATCTCTGCAGGAATAATGAAGATCTCCATTTTTTTTTCTCTTTCCCGCATTTACAGTGGGGAGGTGCAATCTGTCAGCCTATCAGCAGTGCACACACGGAGCGAAGTGCTTTTTTTCACACAAGCAAGGGCATGTGTCATTGGCAGTGTATGTCACATGTCCTTGACCTATAAGACCCAGACATTTTCCCCGTCGCCACCATTTTCTCACTGCTGCAGCTGCGTGTTAGACGGCACCGCTGTTGCTCTGTGTGCTATACCTTGTTAATTTCAAGCCAATTTTCGCACAAATCTACAGATAGCTTGGGAGTAGGGAATAGTTGTGATTGCAGTCCTTTTAAGGACTAGGTTACAGCATTTCCTACGACTTTTATCAGGCAGGTCTGTGCGCTTAAATAGATAGATTGTGGGAGTAAAGACTAATTGTAATTGGAGTCCTTTTCAGGACTAGGTTACATCAGTTCCTATCAGTTTTTGCCAGGCAGGTCTGTGCCAGTGCTGTGCAAGTTTTTTTCACAGCATTTGGCTGAATCTAGCAAAGCTAATCCTTTTTGGCATATTGCAGAGTGTGTTAGTCAGTGGAGTAGCCTATCTGTGTTGCAAGATATACCACCTGTGTATAGAATACCAATTTTTTTACTGCACCTAGTGAAGTAAAATCTTTTGGGCATAGCATCATTCTATTAGTCCATCTATACTGACCTCCATCAGGTTGCAAATTGAATATAATTTTTTTCTGCATCTAGCTCTGAAAAAAAATTTGGGCTTCTAGCAGTGTGTGGGACTTGTTCTATTAGTCCATCTATACTGACCTCCATCAGGTTGCAAACTGAATATAATTTTTTTCTGCATCTAGCTCTGAAAAAATATTTGGCCTTCTAGCAGTGTGTGGGACTTGTTCTATTAGTCCATCTATACTGACCTCCATCACGCTGCAAATTCAAAATAATTTTTTGTCTGCATCTAGCTCTGAAAAAATATTTGGCCTTCTAGCAGTGTGTGGGACTTTCTCTATTAGTCCATCTATACTGACCTCCATCAGGTTGCAAATTAAAAATAATTTTTATCTGCATCTACCTCTGAAAAAATATTTGGGCTTCTAGCTGTGTGTGGGACTTGTTCTACTAGTCCATCTATACTGACATCCATCAGGTTGCAAACTGAATATAATTTTTTTCTGCATCTAGCTCTGAAAAAATATTTGGCCTTCTAGCAGTGTGTGGGACTTTCTCTATTAGTCCATCTATACTGACCTCCATCAGGTTGCAAATTAAAAATAATTTTTATCTGCATCTAGCTCTGAAAAAATATTTGGCCTTCTAGCACTGTGTGGGACTTTCTCTATTAGTCCATCTATACTGAACTCCATCAGGTTGCAAATTCAAAATCATTTTTTGTCTGCATCTAGCTCTGAAAAAATATTTGGCCTTCTAGCAGTGTGTGGGACTTTCTCTATTAGTCCATCTATGCTGACCTCCATCAGGCTGCAAATTAAAAATAATTTTTATCTGCATCTACCTCTGAAAAAATATTTGGCCTTCTAGCTGTGTGTGGGACTTGTTCTATTAGTCCATCTATACTGACCTCCATCAGGTTGCAAACTGAATATAATTTTTTCTGCATCTAGCTCTGAAAAAATATTTGGCCTTCTAGCAGTGTGTGGGACTTTCTCTATTAGTCCATCTATACTGACCTCCATCAGGTTGCAAATTAAAAATAATTTATATCTGCATCTAGCTCTGAAAAAATATTTGGCCTTCTAGCAGTGTGTGGGACTTTCTCTAATAGTCCATCTATACTGACCTCCATCAGGTTGCAAACTGAATAAATTTTTTTTCTGCATCTACCTCTGAAAAAATATTGGGCTTCTAGCTGTGTGTGGGACTTGTTCTATTAATCCATCTATACAGACCTCCATCAGGTTGCAAACTGAATATAATGTTTTTCTGCATCTACCTCTGAAAAAATATTTGGGCTTCTAGCTGTGTGTGGGACTTGTTCTATTAGTCCATCTATACTGACCTCCATCAGGTTGCAAACTGAATATAATTTTTTTTCTGCATCTACCTCTGAAAAAATATTTGGGCTTCTAGCTGTGTGTGGGACTTGTTCTATTAGTCCATCTATACTGACCTCCATCAGGTTGCAAACTGAATAAATTTTTTTTCTGCATCTAGCTCTGAAAAAATATTTGGCCTTCTAGCAGTGTGTGGGACTTTCTCTATTAGTCCATCTATACTGACCTCCATCAGGTTGCAAATTAAAAATAATTTATATCTGCATCTAGCTCTGAAAAAATATTTGGCCTTCTAGCAGTGTGTGGGACTTTCTCTATTAGTCAATCTATACTGACCTCCATCAGGTTGCAAATTAAAAATAATTTTTTGTCTGCATCTAGCTCTGAAAAAATATTTGGCCTTCTAGCAGTGTGTGGGACTTTCTCTATTAGTCCATCTATACTGACCTCCATCAGGTTGCAAACTGAATATATTTTTTTCTGCATCTACCTCTGAAAAAATATTGGGCTTCTAGCTGTGTGTGGGACTTGTTCTATTAATCCATCTATACAGACCTCCATCAGGTTGCAAACTGAATATAATTTTTTTCTGCATCTACCTCTGAAAAAATATTTGGGCTTCTAGCTGTGTGTGGGACTTGTTCTATTAGTCCATCTATACTGACCTCCATCAGGTTGCAAACTGAATATAATTTTTTTCTGCATCTAGCTCTGAAAAAATATTTGGCCTTCTAGCAGTGTGTGGGACTTTCTCTATTAGTCCATCTATACTGACCTCCATCAGGTTGCAAATTAAAAATAATTTATATCTGCATCTAGCTCTGAAAAAATATTTGGCCTTCGAGCAGTGTGTGGGACTTTCTCTATTAGTCCATCTATACTGACCTCCATCAGGTTGCAAATTAAAAATAATTTTTTGTCTGCATCTAGCTCTGAAAAAATATTTGGCCTTCAAGCAGTGTGTGGGACTTTCTCTATTAGTCCATCTATACTGACCTCCATCAGGTTGCAAACTGAATATATTTTTTTTCTGCATCTACCTCTGAAAAAATATTGTGCTTCTAGCTGTGTGTGGGACTTGTTCTATTAATCCATCTATACAGACCTCCATCAGGTTGCAAACTGAATATAATTTTTATCTGCATCTACCTCTGAAAAAATATTTGGGCTTCTAGCTGTGTGTGGGACTTGTTCTATTAATCCATCTATACAGACCTCCATCAGGTTGCAAACTGAATATAATTTTTTTCTGCATCTACCTATGAAAAAATATTTGGGCTTCTAGCCGTGTGTGGGACTTTTTCTATTAGTCCATCTATACTGACCTCCATCAGGTTGCAAACTGAATATAATTTTTTTCTGCATCTAGCTCTGAAAAAATATTTGGCCTTCTAGCAGTGTGTGGGACTTTCTCTATTAGTCCAACTATACTGACCTCCATCAGGTTGCAAATTAAAAATAATTTTTATCTGCATCTAGCTCTGAAAAAATATTTGGCCTTCTAGCTGTGTGTGGGACTTGTTCTATTAATCCATCTATACAGACCTCCATCAGGTTGCAAACTGAATATATTTTTTTTCTGCATCTACCTCTGAAAAAATATTTGGGCTTCTAGCTGTGTGTGGGACTTGTTCTATTAGTCCATCTATACTGACCTCCATCAGGTTGCAAACTGAATACAATTTTTTTCTGCATCTACCTCTGAAAAAATATTTGGGCTTCTAGCTGTGTGTGGGACTTGTTCTATTAGTCCATCTATACTGACCTCCATCAGGTTGCAAATTGAATATTATTTTTTCTGCATCTAACCCAGCCAATAGTTTTGGCCTAATACCACAGTTTGGCCACTCAGCTCTGCTCGGTTCCAATCCATTGTTTTTTTGTGCAAACAACTCCAGAGTTGTGAATTAGTTAACCACCAAAATGAGTGGAAAAAGGCCTGCTGCTGGTGGAAAGGGGAATAGGCGTGTTGGGAAGGGGAAAAAAGGTTGTGTCCATGGGGTAGGTGTTAAAGCAACAGTAACATCTGCAGAAGAAAGACCATCTTCCAGCCAAACTAAAATGTCTACTTCTTTTAGCGGACAATGTTATAAGATCCCTTTCTTACGGCCACGCCAATCGCTACAAATTCCAGATGAGGCACAAAAACAGCAGGTGCTTCAACGGATATCAAGTGCTCCTTTAAGTGGGCTCTCCTCCACATCAACTTCAACATCACAAATACTCCAGTCCTCAAAGGTGTCACCCCAATCGCACTTGCTTCCTCACAGCTCCCAAATCTCCAGCTGCCCGTTTGAGTATGAGGTAGAACAGATGGTTGAGTCTGCAGAGCTGTTTACTCATACTATAGCCTGGGAATCAGAGGTCGACTCCAGCGCTTCTGTGAATCCAGACGAGGAAATGATCTACACTGATGCCCAGAATCTTTATGAGTCGGATCCAGGACCAGACGCAGAAGGTTCTGACCATAATGTAGACCCTCATTCCCAAACTGTAACTCCTGTTGGTGGAGGCAATGAGGAAGACGATGATGAGACTCAAATACCTGATTGGAGCGACAACTTTAGTTTTTTGTCAGGGCAGGAACAGGTTGGCTCTGAGGACGACGGGTGTGATAACGCACAGGGTGATGATGATGACGTTGGAGATCCCACTTACTGTCAACCCACAGTCAGCCAAGAGATGAGGTCAGCAGAGGAGGTGGAGGAAGATGCTAGTGACGACGAGGTCAGGTTGCGCCTTCCTGGACAGAGACGTAGTACTGGAAGCACGTCAACAACTGCATCCTCAAACACAACTCTGCCTCTCACCACAAGTCGTGGTGGCTCTTCAGGTCACATGGGTGCTAAACCTTGCATAGCCTGGGCATTTTTTCAGATCGATAAAGATGACCCAACTCGTGTTATCTGTAACATTTGTCAGCAAAAGCTAAGTAGAGGCCAAAAAATACATAGTTTGAGTACTTCATGCATGAACCAGCACATGGACATGAAGCATAAGTTGCAGTGGGAAGCTCAGTGTGCTGCAATGCGGACTAGCCGGCCGGGCCAACCGCCGTCTGCCATATCTTGTGCATCCGCGGCCTCTTCATCCTCTGTGACTGGGGGGACAGCAGTCATACCTGTTTTGGGGCGCAGACCTGCCACCTCTTTACCCGCAACAGCCAGCGTGATTGGCAGGTCATCATTAGAGATGAGCGTTTTTCTACTCGAACTGTTCGCCAATCTCAAATTCGAGCTGTTTTGGGCGGTGTTCGAGCCGGTCGGCGAACACGAACAATTTGAGAAAAATTCGGCTGTTCGAGGTTATGTTCGATAACTGTTCGTGCACCAAAATCATAACTGGATTTTTTCTCAGTAATGATGAAAATTAATGTTAATACGCAGTTTGAGTGTACAGCGGGGCGGGGGGAGGGGCAGGGGATGGATCTCTGCAGGAACAATGAAGATCTCCATTTTTTTTTCTCTTTCCCGCATTTGCAGTGGGGAGGTGCAATCTGTCAGCCTATCAGCAGCGCACACACGGAGCGAAGTGCTTTTTTTCACACAAGCAAGGGCATGTGTGATTGGCAGTGTATGTCACATGTCCTTGCCCTATAAGACCAAGCCATTTTCCCCATCGCCACCATTTTCTCACTGCTGCAGCTGCGTGTTAGACGGCACCGCTGTTGCTGTGTGCGCTATACCTTGTTAATTTCAAGCCAATTTTCGCACAAATATACAGATAGCTTGGGAGTAGGGAATAGTTGTGATTGCAGTCCTTTTAAGGACTAGGTTACAGCATTTCCTACGACTTTTATCAGGCAGGTCTGTGCTCTTAAATAGATAGATTGTGGGAGTAAAGACTAATTGTAATTGGAGTCCTTTTCAGGACTAGGTTACATCAGTTCCTATCAGTTTTTGCCAGGCAGGTCTGTGCCAGTGCTGTGCAAGTTTTTTTCACAGCATTTGGCTGAATCTAGCAAAGCTAATCCTTTTTGGCCTATTGCAGAGTGTGTTAGTCAGTGGAGTAGCCTATCTGTGTTGCAAGATATACCACCTGTGTATAGAATACCAATTTTTTTACTGCACCTAGTGAAGTAAAATCTTTTGGGCATAGCATCATTCTATTAGTCCATCTATACTGACCTCCATCAGGTTGCAAACTGAATATAATTTTTTTCTGCATCTAGCTCTGAAAAAATATTTGGGCTTCTAGCGGTGTGTGGGACTTGGTCTATTAGTCCATCTATACTGACCTCCATCAGGTTGCAAATTAAAAATAATTTTTTTCTGCATCTAGCTCTGAAAAAATATTTGGGCTTCTAGCAGTGTGTGGGACTTGGTCTATTAGTCCATCTATACTGACCTCCATCAGGTTGCAAATTAAAAATAATTTTTTTCTGCATCTAGCTCTGAAAAAATATTTGGGCTTCTAGCAGTGTGTGGGACTTGGTCTATTAGTCCATCTATACTGACCTCCATCAGGTTGCAAATTAAAAATAATTTTTTTCTTCATTTATCTCTGAAAAAATATTTGGGCTTCTAGCAGTGTGTGGGACTTGGTCTATTAGTTCATCTATACTGACCTCCATCAGGTTGCAAATTAAAAATAATTTTTTTCTGCATCTAGCTCTGAAAAAATATTTGGGCTTCTAGCAGTGTGTGGGACTTGGTCTATTAGTCCATCTATACTGACCTCCATCAGGTTGCAAATTAAAAATAATTTTTTTCTTCATTTATCTCTGAAAAAATATTTGGGCTTCTAGCAGCGTGTGGGACTTGTTCTATTAGTCCATCTATACTGACCTCCATCAGGTTGCAAATTAAAAATAATTTTTTTCTGCATGTAGCTCTGAAAAAATATTTGGGCTTCTAGCAGTGTGTGGGACTTGGTCTATTAGTCCATCTATACTGACCTCCATCAGGTTGCAAATTAAAAATAATTTTTTTCTTCATTTATCTCTGAAAAAATATTTGGGCTTCTAGCAGTGTGTGGGACTTGGTCTATTAGTCCATCTATACTGACCTCCATCAGGTTGCAAATTAAAAATAATTTTTTTCTGCATCTAGCTCTGAAAAAATATTTGGGCTTCTAGCAGTGTGTGGGACTTGGTCTATTAGTTCATCTATACTGACCTCCATCAGGTTGCAAATTGAATAAAAAAAATTTCTGCATCTAGCTCTGAAAAAATATTTGGGCTTCTAGCAGTGTGTGGGACTTGGTCTATTAGTCCATCTATACTGACCTCCATCAGGTTGCAAATTGAATAAAAAAATTTTCTGCATCTAGCTCTGAAAAAATATTTGGGCTTCTAGCGGTGTGTGGGACTTGGTCTATTAGTCCATCTATACTGACCTCCATCAGGTTGCAAATTAAAAATAATTTTTTTCTGCATCTAGCTCTGAAAAAATATTTGGGCTTCTAGCAGTGTGTGGGACTTGGTCTATTAGTCCATCTATACTGACCTCCATCAGGTTGCAAATTAAAAATAATTTTTTTCTGCATCTAGCTCTGAAAAAATATTTGGGCTTCTAGCAGTGTGTGGGACTTGGTCTATTAGTCCATCTATACTGACCTCCATCAGGTTGCAAATTAAAAATAATTTTTTTCTGCATGTAGCTCTGAAAAAATATTTGGGCTTCTAGCAGTGTGTGGGACTTGGTCTATTAGTCCATCTATACTGACCTCCATCAGGTTGCAAATTAAAAATAATTTTTTTCTGCATCTAGCTCTGAAAAAATATTTGGGCTTCTAGCAGTGTGTGGTACTTGGTCTATTAGTCCATCTATACTGACCTCCATCAGGTTGCAAATTAAAAATAATTTTTTTCTGCATCTAGCTCTGAAAAAATATTTGGGCTTCTAGCAGTGTGTGGGACTTGGTCTATTAGTCCATCTATACTGACCTCCATCAGGTTGCAAATTAAAAATAATTTTTTTCTGCATCTAGCGCTGAAAAAATATTTGGGCTTCTAGCAGTGTGTGGGACTTGGTCTATTAGTCCATCTATACTGACCTCCATCAGGTTGCAAATTAAAAATAATTATTTTCTTCATTTATCTCTGAAAAAATATTTGGGCTTCTAGCAGCGTGTGGGAATTGTTCTATTAGTCCATCTATACTGACCTCCATCAGGTTGCAAATTAAAAATATTTTTTTTCTGCATCTAGCCCAGCCAATAGTTTTGGCCTAATACCACAGTTTGGCCACTCAGCTCTGCTCGGTTACCATCCATTGTTTTTTTGTGCAAACAACTCCAGAGTTGTGAATTAGTTAACCACCAAAATGAGTGGAAAAAGGCCTGCTGCTGGTGGAAAGGGGAATAGGCGTGTTGGGAAGGGGAAAAAAGGTTGTGTCCGTGGGGTAGGTGCAGAAGAAAGACCATCTTCCAGCCAAACTAAAATGTCTACTTCTTTTAGCGGACAATGTGATAAGATCCCTTTCTTACGGCCACGCCAATCGCTACAAATTCCAGATGAGGCACAAAAACAGCAGGTGCTTCAACGGATATCAAGTGCTCCTTTAAGTGGGCTCTCCTCCACATCAACTTCAACATCACAAATACTCCAGTCCTCAAAGGTGTCACCCAAATCGCACTTGCTTCCTCACAGCTCCCAAATCTCCAGCTGCCCGTCTGAGTATGAGGTAGAACAGATGGTTGAGTCTGCAGAGCTGTTTACTCATACTATAGCCTGGGAATCAGAGGTCGACTCCAGCGCTTCTGTGAATCCAGACGAGGAAATGATCTGCACTGATGCCCAGAATCTTTATGAGTCGGATCCAGGACCAGACGCAGAAGGTTCTGACCATAATGTAGACCCTCATTCCCAAACTGTAACTCCTGTTGGTGGAGACAATGAGGAAGACGATGATAAGACTCAAATACCTGATTGGAGCGACAACTTTAGTTTTTTGTCAGGGCAGGAACAGGTTGGCTCTGAGGACGACGGGTGTGATAACGCACAGGGTGATGATGATGAGGTCGGAGATCCCACTTACTGTCAACCCACAGTCAGCCAAGAGATGAGGTCAGCAGAGGAGGTGGAGGAAGATGCTAGTGACGACGAGGTCAGGTTGCGCCTTCCTGGACAGAGACGTAGTACTGGAAGCACGTCAACAACTGCATCCTCAAACACAACTCTGCCTCTCACCACAAGTCGTGGTGGCTCTTCAGGTCGCATGGGTGCTAAGCCTTGCATAGCCTGGGAATTTTTTCAGATCGATAAAGATGACCCAACTCGTGTTATCTGTAACATTTGTCAGCAAAAGCTAAGTAGAGGCCAAAAAATACATAGTTTGAGTACTTCATGCATGAACCGGCACATGGACATGAAGCATAAGTTGCAGTGGGAAGCTCAGTGTGCTACAATGCGGCCTAGCCGGCCGGGCCAATCACCGTCTGCCATATCTTGTGCATCCGCGGCCTCTTCATCCTCTGTGACTGAGGGGACAGCAGTCACACCTGTTTTGGGGCGCAGACCTGCCACCTCTTTACCCGCAACAGCCAGCGTGATTGGCAGGTCATCATTTTCTTTGGAGGTGGTAACACCAGCTGGTGTTGAGCGCTGTCCGACATCGATAGCACCACCTTTGGATCAAGGCAACCTAACATGTCCGCCTGCATCTTCCTCACAGACCGGCAGTTTGCCGGGGACACCCTTATCAACCCCGTCTAAGCACAATAGCCAGCCCTCGGTCCCTCAGATGTGGACAAGTAAAAGACCATTTCCTCCTAGCCATGAGAAAGCTAAGAGGTTGAATTTCACCATCTGCAAGCTCTTGGCTACAGAAATGCTGCCTTTCCGCCTGGTGGACACAGAGGATTTTCGAGACCTTATGTCCGTCGCAGTGCCCCAGTACCAGATGCCCAGTCGGCACTACTTCTCAAAGAAAGGTGTGCCTGCGCTCCACCAGCATGTCGCACACAACATCACCGCTTCTTTGAGAAACTCTGTGTGTGACAGGGTGCATTTCACCACAGACACTTGGACGAGTAGGCATGGACAGGGGCGTTACATGTCGCTGACTGGGCACTGGGTAACTATGGTGACAGCAGGACAAGGGGCTGCTGTCCAAGTCTTGCCGTCCCCACGAGTTGTGCGTCAATCCTCTTTATGTCAAAGTTCCTCCACTGCTTCTGCCTCCTCAACCTCCTCTCGGTCTTCCACCTGCACCCAAAGCCTGTCTGGTCATGCCACAAGCTTTCTAACTGCGCAGAAGGGATCCTGCACACCTCCTTACTATGCTGGCAGTAGGGCTCAATGTCATCAGGCGGTTTTTACATTGAAATGTCTGGGAAATGTGAGTCACACAGCTGAGGAGTTGTGGTCAGCTCTGGAGAACCAATTTCATGAATGGTTGTCTCCACTGGACCTGAAACCAGGGAAGGCCGTGTGCGACAATGCTGCAAACCTGGGTGCGGCCCTTCGCCGGGGCAATGTCACACACGTGCCTTGTATGGCTCACGTGTTGAACCTGGTTGTCCAGCAATTTTTAGCCCACTATCCCAGACTAGATGGCCTTCTGCAGAGGGCACGGTCGCTGTGTGCTCACTTCCGCCGTTCGCATCCCGCAGGTCAGCGACTTACATCTCTACAGAAGTCGTTGGGCCTGCCACTTCACCGGCTAAAATGCGATGTGCCTACCCGGTGGAATTCAACTCTGCACATGTTGCAGCGACTGTGGCAGCACCGACAAGCCCTGGTGCAATACGTTCTGACGTATAGCCTGGGCCAACGAGATTCAGAGGTGGGGCAAATCACGCTGGAGGAGTGGTCTCAGATCAGGAAACTATGCACCCTTCTGCACAGTTTTGAAATGGCGACGAAGATGTTTAGTGCTGACGATGCCATTATCAGCATGACTATTCCGGTGATTTACATGCTGGAGCACATGTTAAACAGAATTCGGAGTCAGGTGGTGGCACAAGAGGAGGTGGAGGAAGTAGAGGAGGAGGAGTTGTATGCGGAAGGGCTAACATCTGCAAGGTCCAGACGGTCGGCAGCACCAAGGCGGCAGGCATGTGAGGGTGGGGGAGATGGTTTTACCAGGGCGCATGGTAGCAGCCAAACTAGTGAGGAAGGTGCAGGAGCCCAGGAAGAAGTGGAGGACGAACTGATGGAATACTCATCAGATGAGGGAGACCTTGATCACATTTCTGTTGTGCGAGGTTGGGGGGAGAGGACAGAGGAAGGAAGCATGATTGTTACCTCGCCACCAACACAACAGGGACTTGGTGCTCCTGGATGCGCAACACACATGAGTGCCTTCTTGCTGCACTACCTGCAACATGACCCTCGAATTGTGAGAATTAGAAATAATCCTGACTACTGGGTTGCCACACTGTTAGATCCCCGGTACAAAAGTAAATTTGCAGAAATTATTCCTGCCATAGAAAGGGATGCACGCATGCAGGAGTATCAGCAGAGACTGTTGCAGAATCTTACATGTGCTTTTCCACAAAATACCAGTGGTGCACGTAGTGAATCTCACAGTTCCAACTTGCCAACCGTGGGACCGTCAAGTGTTCAGCACTCAAACCGCAACAGAACCACAGTATCTGCTGGTAACATCAATTTTGCGGAATCATTTCACCACTTTTTTAGCCCATCCTTTGCAAGGCCACAGGAGACAAGAAGTCTGACACATAGTCAACGCCTAGAGACGATGGTACAGGAGTATCTCCAAGTAAACATTGAAGCCACGACTGTGTCACTGGACCCTTGCTCTTTTTGGGCTTCCAATCTGGATAAATGGCCGGAGCTAGCCACTTACGCCTTGGAGATCTTGTCATGCCCCGCAGCCAGCGTTCTGTCTGAACGTGTGTTCAGCGCTGCTGGTGGTGTGCTGACAGATAAGCGCACGCGGCTCTCCACTGATAATGTAGACAGACTCACGTTCATAAAGATGAAAAAATCATGGATCCGAAGCGACTTTTCTACCCCTGTGTCATCCTGGGGAGAGTAAAAGCTTGATGATTGGTTAAAATCACCCTACCAACCGTTTTAAGCTTTCAAATTACTAATCATGTTTATCTGTATCTTGACTGGAAAATAATTTGGGCTTTGTAGCAGTGTGCAGCACTGATCCTATTAGGCCATCTATAATAAGCTTCACCAGATTTAAAATTAAAAATAATTTTTAGCTGCATCTAGCCCGGAAAATAATTTTGGGGCTCCGAGATGCGCAAGACACATAAGTGCCTTCTTGCTGCACTACCTGCAGCATGACCCTCATATTGTCAGAATTCGAAGTAATCATGACTACTGGGTTGCCACACTCTTAGATCCCCCAAACTTTTCGATGAACCTTTTCATTTTAATAAAGACCAAAAAAATGGTCATTTTTGAAATTATAAGCATTAGCAGGTTGTTAGAAACTGAAATCAAACAGTTTTCAACTCAAAACTTTATTCTAGGTGATGTTACATTTTCACATAGGACCCCTTGTTCGAAAGGAGCTTCTGAACTCTCTCGTCCATTGAATTTGTCAGGTTTTGGATGGTTTCTGCTTCAATTGTTTTGCATGAGGACAGAATACCCTCCCAGAGCTGTTGCTTAGATGTGAACTGCCTCCCGCCATCATAGACACTCCTTTTAATGATGCTCCAAAGGTTCTGAATGGGGTAGAGGTCAGGGGAGCATGGGGGTCACACCATAAGTTTGTCCCCTTTTATGCCCATATCAGCCAGAGATGCAGATGTTTTATGTGCAGCATGAGATGGTGCATTATCATGCAGAAAAATGATCTTGCTGTGAAATACACGGTTCTTCTTCTTGAACCATGGCAGGAAGTGCTGTTTGAGAAAATCCACATACATTATGGAGTTCATCTTTAGCGCCTTCAGGGATCCTAAAGGGGCCGACAATCTCTCTCCCCATGATTCCAGCCCAAAACATTACTCCACCTCCTCCTTGTTGGCGCTGTAGCCATGTTTGCGTGGGGTGTCCATCAACCAGCCATCCTCCACTCCATTCATCTGGACCATCGAGCGCTGCACGGCACTCATCCGTGAACAAAACAGTTTTGAAATCAGTCTTCATGTAATGTTTGGCCCACTGGAGCCGTTTCTGCTTGTGTGAAGTGGATAGAGGAGGTCGACAGGATGGCATATGCACAGCTGCAAACCTCTGAAGGACCCTGCATCTTGTTGTTCGGGGGACGTTGGAGGCACAAGCAGCTTCAAAAACTTGTCTGCTGCTATGACAAGGCTTTTTTGCCGCTGCTGTTTCAACCTGACGTAATTGCCTGTAGGAAAGAGTCCTCAATTTGCCCTTATCAGCACGCACACGTGTGTACTGTGAATCAGCTACATACTTCTTGATTGCCAAGACACTTCATCCTGATCATCGCACAATGTTGATTGTAGTCATGCCTTGACCTAAACACTCCACAATTTGTTGCTTCTCAGCAGCCGACACATCCTTTTTCTTTCCCATTTTGGCAGAAAATGTAGGCTGCTTAATAATGTGAGAGAGCCTTCTTAAGTAGTCTTGCCTTTCATTGGACACACCTGCCAAACTAATTAGCACAGGTGTCTGCAATTGCTTACAGTGATATAAAGAGCCCTGACACACATCACCATCAATGAGTTTAACTGACAAACAAACAAATTCTTCCCTTATCACTCCTAAACACTTTTTGCATAATAATTTGGAACGCGGTGTACATGTGCTTTTCCACAAAACACCAGTGGTTCACGTAGTGAATCTTACAGTTCTAACTTGCCAAACGTGGTCTGTATGGAATTGTTCAATAAAGGGCCCAAAATTAAGATAACATAGATGGGAGAGGTCTCTATGAATAGGAATTCCTAAGTATTTGATACCCTGTGAGGGCCAGGCAAAGGGAAAGTTGGACTGGATGGAATCCTATATGGATTTAGGGAGGGAGACATCGAGGGCCTCAGACTTCGCTGCATTGATTTTAAAATTTTACCATGTAACAAAGTGATCTATTTCAGCCATAACAGCAGGGATGGATATATGTGATTGAGTGATATATACTAGGACATCATCAGCAAATAGAGAGCACTTGTACTCGGTGCCTCCCACCTCAATCCACCTAATATTGGGGTTATGGCGAATTGATGAGAGCAGGTGCTCCGTCACTAGGATGTATAAGAGAGGGGACAGAGGACATCCCTGCCTTGTCCCATTGGTGATTGTGAAAGGTGATGAAAATGTTCTGACGCACCCCCTGGGCCTTGGGACACCCGGAGCCGGACACTTTTTGGTGGATGCTGGTGGTTGTAGTCTTCGTGGCGGCGATCCGGTTCCGTGGCTCAGGGCGGTCAAACCAGTGGCGGAACTATTTATGTGGTTTTGATGTTTAAATGTCCGACTACGCCACCCGTGGATTGCGGTCAGAGTGAACCGCCGCTACAGGGCAGACCGCTAAGGCTGGTGTTGTGGGTGCAGCAGAGCGTAGCACAACTCCCCATGGGAGGAGTATAGCCTCAGGGCAGTGTATGCGGAGGATGGGGGTGATGGTGCAGGGCAGCAGCAGTAACGACACGGAGTCAGTGATGCAGTTCAGGGCCTTTACTCACAGTTCTTATTATCCAGACCACGTCTGCAGGTAACGGCTGCCCACGTCGTACTGTGCTCACCAGGTGAGGGGCTCAGACAACTCCCAGATAACTTTGGAGCGCTTCACAGGACCCCCTTTGTGTGTCCTTTGTCTGGCCTTTCTTACCAACACTTCTGTCCGGCTGCCTCGGGCCTCCTCTTGGTAAACTTGGCGCCAGTTTCCCTGACCCTATGTGGTGCCTTCCTAGCGGGTGGAGCAAGGGGCTGCGCCACATAAAATGTCAGAGCCTCCGGTTTCTAGCTGAGGGTCGTTTCCTGCCTCCACTAGTTCGGGGACCGGTCTCCCCCTTTGGCCTGACCCCTCCACGCAGGTGGATTCGGGCGTGCGGTGGCGACTCGCCCGTCCGCACCCCTGGGATCCCTTCATTCCTCGTTCCTGGAGCCTTCTCCGCTCCTCTTCCTTCCTTCTCCCTCTTGCAGGCCTGGGCCTCTGTTACTAGGCCTGCCTCCGGAGCAGAGCTCATGCAGAGCCCCTGCTCCCTGCCACTTCTGCTCAGACTTGTCTGCACTGAACTAAGATGGTGCCCACCTTTTATACTCCCTTCTCAATGCACCCAGGAACTGCTCCCTCCCTGCTCCTGCACTGCAGGGTTCCCCTTCCTCAGTGTTCCCTCCCCCCACTCCAGCCAGGGACAGGGACTGTCGTGCCCATCTCAGGGGCATATTGGTCGCCCTGCCCCACGGCAATGTGGTGTAATGCATGCAGGTGTCGGGTCCTGATCCACACTCCATCCTTATCTGAGAGTGAGATATCACACCTCTGGGTGAGGTGCAATACGTCTGTAGCAACCGAGCCCTCGGTGCTACAGTTCCATTTATCTTCAGCCTAGGTGACGTATTGTGATACAGGGCCGTGATTTTGGCTATAAAAGGGTCCCCTAGACCCCTACCCCAAGCTTTTTAAGAGAATCATATATGGCGTGCCAGGAGACTCTATGGAATGCTTTCTCAGCATCCAACGAGAGTATCTACTTACAAATTTTTAACTGCATCTAGCCCAGGAAATACTTTGTGCCTAGTAGCAGTGTCTGCTAGTCAGCGGATTATCCCGGCTGTTAAGCAAGCTACACCACCTGTAGTTTGGACACTTAATTTTTTCAAAGGAAATGCTTCGGGACCACGGGATACTTAGTGAAGAGCATCAGGAGGCACCCCAAGGCATAGGGGCTGGGACTGGCACTAGGATGCCTTGCGGTGGACAGCCGAGCTCGATCCTTATAAAAGCTTTTTAACTGCAGCAGCTTTAGTGGACGCTACTGGAGCTGGAATTACGCGGCTGCTGGCATGAGATTTGCCCTCCAATAGATCCTTGTAAATGGATTTAAAGTGTATTCATTCAAATTAGAGGGACAATTTAAATTAAAAAGCTTAGAGCTGCCTCCACCACAGGGGGGCTCTCTCGACCCACCAGCGGACAGGCACCAGTATTGGGAGAGGGGGGCTGGCCGTCAGGGTTCACCGCGGCTCTGGCACAAACCCGGCGACACGGAGGTGGCACGGGCAGGAGCGGACTGGCCATCTCGGCTTCTCACTTTTTGGATTTTAGAAGGGCATGACATGCCTATATCTGTGTCTCCCCCTCCTTTTACTCCTCCACCTCTTTTCTTTTCGCATGACTATATGTACTTGTCACTTTTCCATGTGTTAGTTGTGTCTTCTGAGCAGTTTGTCAGCTTTTGGACACCTTTGAAGGTGTTTTCTATGTGTTTCTATGTGTTTTTGTTTGCCTGCCATTGGTTTTAACGGTGTTCAAAGGTGTTCGACGAACAGTTCGACGAACAGTTCGGCGAACACACGGGTGTTCGACGAACCGAACCGAACTCGAACACTACGGGGGTGGCTCAACACTAGTCATCATTTTCTTTGGAGGTGGTAACTAGTGTTGAGCCACCCCCGTAGTGTTCGAGTTCGGTTCGGTTCGTCGAACACCCGTGTGTTCGCCGAACTGTTCGTCGAACTGTTCGTCGAACACCTTCGAACACCGTTAAAACCAATGGCAGGCAAACAAAAACACATAGAAACATATAGAAAACACCTTCAAAGGTGTCCAAAAGCTGACAAACTGCTCAGAAGACACAACTAACACATGGAAAAGTGACAAGTACATATAGTCATGCGAAAAGAAAAGAGGTGGAGGAGTAAAAGGAGGGGGAGACACAGATATAGGCATGTCATGCCCTTCTAAAATCCAAAAAGTGAGAAGCCGACACGTTCAGTCCGCTCCTGCCCGTGCCACCTCCGCATCGCCGGGTTTGTGCCAGAGCCGCGGTGAACCCTGACGGCCAGCCCCCCTCTCCCAATACTGGTGCCTGTCCGCTGGTGGGTCGAGCGAGCCCCCCTGTGGTGCAGGCAGCTCTAAGCTTTTTAATTTAAATTGTCTCTCTAATTTGAATGAATACACTTTAAATCCATTTACAAGGATCTATTGGAGGGCAAGTCTCATGCCAGCAGCCGCGTAATTCCAGCTCCAGTAGCGTCCACTAAAGCTGCTGCAGTTAAAAAGCTTTTATAAGGATCGAGCTCGGCTGTCCACCGCAAGGCATCCTACTGCCAGTCCCAGCCCCTATGCCTTGGGGTGCCTCCTGATGCTCTTCACTGAGTATCCCGTGGTCCCGAAGCATTTCCTTTGAAAAAATTAAGTGTCCAAACTACAGGTGGTGTAGCTTGCTTAACAGCTGGGATAATCCGCTGACTAGCAGACACTGCTACTAGGCACAAAGTATTTCCTGGGCTAGATGCAGTTAAAAATTTGTAATTAGATACTCTCGTTGGATGCTGAGAAAGCATTCCATAGAGTCTCCTGGCACGCCATATATGATTCTCTTAAAAAGCTTGAGGTAGGGGTCTAGGGGACCCTTTTATAGCCAAAATCACGGCCCTGTATCGCAATACGTCACCTAGGCTGAAGATAAATGGAACTGTAGCACCCTGAGGGCTCGGTTGCTACAGAGGTATTGCACCTCACCCAGAGGTGTGATATCTCACTCTCAGGTAAGGATGTAGTGTGGAACAGGACCCGACACCTGCATGCATTACACCACATTGCGGTGGGGCAGGGCGACCAATATGCCCCTGAGATGGGCACGACAGTCCCTGTCCCTGGCTGGAGTGGGGGGAGGGAACACTGAGGAAGGGGAACCCTGTACTGCAGGAGCAGGGAGGAAGCAGTTCCTGGGTGCATTGAGAAGCGAGTATAAAAGGTGGGCACCATCTTAGTTCAGTGCAGAGAAGTCTGAGCAGAAGTGGCAGAGAGCAGGGGCTCTGCATGAGCTCTGCTCCGGAGGCGGGCCTAGTAACAGAGGCCCAGGCCTGGAAGAGGGAGAAGGAAGGAAGAGGAGCGGAGAAGGCTCCAGGAACGAGGAACAAAGGGATCCCAGGGGTGCGGACGGGCGAGTCGCCACCGCACGCCCGAATCCACCTGCGTGGAGGGGTCAGGCCAAAGGGGGAGACCGGTCCCTGAAACTAGTGGAGGCAGGAAACGACCCTCAGCTAGAAACAGGAGGCTGTGACATTTTATGTGGCGCAGCCCCTCGCTACACCCGCTAGGATAGCACCACATAGGGTCAGGGAAACTGGCGCCAAGTTTACCAAAAGGAGGCCCGAGGCAGCCGGATAGAAGGGTTGGTAAGAAAGGCCAGACAAAGGACACACAAAGGGGGTCCTGTGAAGCGCTCCAAAGTTATCTGGGAGTTGTCTGAGCCCCTCACCTGGTGAGCACAGTACGACGTGGGCAGCCGTTACCTGCAGACGTGGTCTGGATAATAAGAACTGTGAGTAAAGGCCCTGGACTGCATCACTGACTCCGTGTCGTTACTGCTGCTGCCCTGCACCATCACCTCCATCCTCCGCATACACTCCCCTGAGGCTATACTCCTCCCGTGGGGAGTTATGCTACGCTCTGCTGCACCCACAACACCAGCCTCAGCGGTCTGCCCTGGAGCTGCGGTTCACTCTGACCGCAATCCACGGGTGGCGTAGTCGGACATTTAAACATCAAAACCACATAAATAGTTCCGCCACTGGTTTGACCGCCCTGAGCCACGGAACCGGGTCGCCGCCACGGAGACTACAACCACCAGCATCCACCAAAAAGGGTCCGGCTCCAGGTGTCCCAAGGCCCAGGGGGCGCGTCAGAACATTTTCATCACCTTTCACAATCACCAATGGGACAAGGCAGGGATGTTCTCTGTCCCCTCTCTTATACATCCTAGTGACGGAGCACCTGCTCTCATCAATTCGCCATAACCCCAATATTAGGTGGATTTAGGTGGGAGGCACCGAGTACAAGTGCTCTCTATTTGCTGATGATGTCCTAGTATATATCACTCAATCACATATATCCATCCATGCTGTTATGGCTGAAATAGATCACTTTGTTACATGGTCAAATTTTAAAATCAATGCAGCGAAGTCTGAGGCCCTCGATGTCTCCCTCCCCAAATCCATATAGGATTCCATCCAGTCCAACTTTCCCTTTGCCTGGCCCTCACAGGGTATCAAATACTTAGGAATTCCTATTCATAGAGACCTCTCCCATCTATGTTATCTTAATTTTGGGCCCTTTATTGAACAACTCCATACAGACCACGGTTGGCAAGTTAGAACTGTAAGATTCACTACGTGAACCACTGGTGTTTTGTGGAAAAGCACATGTACACTGTGTTCCAAATTATTATGCAAAAAGTGTTTAGGAGTGATAAGGGAAGAATTTGTTTGTTTGTCAGTTAAACTCATTGATGGTGATGTGTGTCAGGGCTCTTTATATCACTGTAAGCAATTGCAGACACCTGTGCTAATTAGTTTGGCAGGTGTGTCCAATGAAAGGCAAGACTACATAAGAAGGCTGTCTCACATTATTAAGCAGCCTACATTTTCTGCCAAAATGGGAAAGAAAAAGGATGTGTCGGCTGCTGAGAAGCAACAAATTGTGGAGTGTTTAGGTCAAGGCATGACTACAATCAACATTGTGCGATTATCAGGATGAAGTGTCTTGGCAATCAAGAAGTATGTAGCTGATTCACAGTACACACGTGTGCGTGCTGATAAGGGCAAATTGAGGACTCTTTCCTACAGGCAATTACGTCAGGTTGAAAGAGCAGCGGCAAAAAAGCCTTGTCATAGCAGCAGACAAGTTTTTGAAGCTGCTGGTGCCTCCAATGTCCCCCGAACAACAAGATGCAGGGTCCTTCAGAGGTTAGCAGCTGTGCATACGCCATCCTGTCGACCTCCTCTATCCACTTCACACAAGCAGAAACGGCTCCAGTGGGCCAAACATTACATGAAGACTGATTTCAAAACTGTTCTGTTCACGGATGAGTGCCGTGCAGCGCTCGATGGTCCAGATGGATGGAGTGGAGGATGGCTGGTTGATGGACACCCCACGCAAACACGGCTACAGCGCCAACAAGGAGGAGGTGGAGTAATGTTTTGGGCTGGAATCATGGGGAGAGAGATTGTCGGCCCCTTTAGGATCCCTGAAGGCGCTAAAGATGAACTCCATAATGTATGTGGATTTTCTCAAACAGCACTTCCTGCCATGGTTCAAAAAGAAGAACCGTGTATTTCACAGCAAGATCATTTTTTTTGCATGATAATGCACCATCTCATGCTGCACATAAAACATCTGCATCTCTGGCTGATATGGGCATAAAAGGGGACAAACTTATGGTGTGACCCCCATGCTCCCCTGACCTCTACCCCATTCAGAACCTTTGGAGCATCATTAAAAGGAGTGTCTATGAAGGCGGGAGGCAGTTCACATCTAAGCAGCAGCTCTGGGAGGGTATTCTGTCCTCATGCAAAACAATTGAAGCAGAAACCATCCAAAACCTGACAAATTCAATGGACGAGAGAGTTCAGAAGCTCCTTTCGAACAAGGGGTCCTATGTGAAAATGTAACATCACCTAGAATAAAGTTTTGAGTTGAAAACTGTTTGATTTCAGTTTCTAACAACCTGCTAATGCTTATAATTTCAAAAATGACCATTTTTTTGGTCTTTATTAAAATGAAAAGGTTGATCGAAAAGTTTGGGGGATCTAAGAGTGTGGCAACCCAGTAGTCATGATTACTTCGAATTCTGACAATATGAGGGTCATGCTGCAGGTAGTGCAGCAAGAAGGCACTTATGTGTCTTGCGCATCTCGGAGCCCCAAAATTATTTTCCGGGCTAGATGCAGCTAAAAATTATTATTAATTTTAAATCTGGTGAAGCTTTAGTATAGATGGCCTAATAGGATCAGTGCTGCACAATGCTACAAAGCCCAAATTATTTTCCAGTCAAGATACAGATAAACATGATTAGTAATTTTAAATCTGGTGGAGCTTATTATAGATGGCCTAATAGAATCTGTGCTGCACACTGCTACAAAGCCCAAATTATTTTACAGCCAAGATACAGATAAACATGATTAGTAATTTGAAAGCTTAAAATGGTTGGTAGGGTGATTTTAACCAATCATCAAGCTTTTACTCTCCTCAGGATGACACAGGGGTAGAAAAGTCGTTTCGGATCCATGATTTGTTCATCTTTATGAACGTGAGTCTGTCTACATTATCAGTGGAGAGCCGCGTGCGCTTATCTGTCAGCACACCACCAGCAGCGCTGAACAGACGTTCAGACAGAACGCTGGCTGCGGGGCATTACAAGATCTCCAAGGCGTAAGTGGCTAGCTCCGGCCATTTATCCAGATTGGAAGCCCAAAAAGAGCAAGGGTCCAGTGACACAGTCATGGCTTCAATGTTTACTTGGAGATACTCCTGTACCATCGTCTCTAGGCGTTGACTATGTGTCAGACTTCTTGTCTCCTGTGGCCTTGCAAAGGATGGGCTAAAAAAGTGGTGAAATGATTCCGCAAAATTGATGTTACCAGCAGATACTGTGGTTCTGTTATGGTTTGAGTGCTGAACACTTGACGGTCCCACGGTTGGCAAGTTGGAACTGTGAGATTCACTACGTGCACCACTGGTGTTTTGTGGAAAAGCACATGTAAGATTCTGCAACAGTCTCTGCTGATACTCCTGCATGCGTGCATCCCTTTCTATGGCAGGAATAATTTCTGCAAATTTACTTTTGTACCGGGGATCTAACAGTGTGGCAACCCAGTAGTCAGGATTATTTCTAATTCTCACAATTCGAGGGTCATGTTGCAGGTAGTGCAGCAAGAAGGCACTCATGTGTGTTGCGCATCCAGGAGCACCAAGTCCCTGTTGTGTTGGTGGCGAGGTAACAATCATGCTTCCTTCCTCTGTCCTCTCCCCCCAACCTCGCACAATAGAAATGTGATCAAGGTCTCCCTCATCTGATGAGTCTTCCATCAGTTCGTCCTCCACTTCTTCCTGGGCTCCTGCACATTCCTCACTAGTTTGGCTGCTACCATGCACCCTGGTAAAACCATCTCCCCCACCCTCACATGCCTGCCGCCTTGGTGCTGCCGACCGTCTGGACCTTGCAGATGTTAGCCATTCCGCATACAGCTCCTCCTCCTCTACTTCCTCCACCTCCTCTTGTGCCACCACCTGACTCCGAATTCTGTTTAACATGTGCTCCAGCATGTAAATCCCCGGAATAGTCATGCTGATAATGGCATCGTCAGCACTAAACATCTTCGTCACCATTTCAAAACTGTGCAGAAGGGTGCATAGGTCCCTGATCTGAGACCACTCCTCCAGCGTGATTTGCCCCACCTCTGGATCTCGTTGGCCCAGGCTATACGTCAGAACGTATTGCACCAGGGCTTGTCGGTGCTGCCACAGTCGCTGCAACATGTGCAGAGTTGAATTCCACCGGGTAGGCACATCGCATTTTAGCCGGTGAAGTGGCAGGCCCAACGACTTCTGTAGAGATGTAAGTCGCTGAGCTGCGGGATGCGAACGGCGGAAGTGAGCACACAGCGACCGTGCCCTCTGCAGAAGGCCATCTAGTCTGGGATAGTGGGCTAAAAATTGCTGGACAACCAGGTTCAACACGTGAGCCATACAAGGCACGTGTGTGACATTGCCCCGGCGAAGGGCCGCACCCAGGTTTGCAGCATTGTCGCACACGGCCTTCCCTGGTTTCAGGTCCAGTGGAGACAACCATTCATGAAATTGGTTCTCCAGAGCTGACCACAACTCCTCAGCTGTGTGACTCACATTTCCCATACATTTCAATGTAAAAACCGCCTGATGACGTTGAGCCCTACTGCCAGCATAGTAAGGAGGTGTGCAGGATCCCTTCTGCGCAGTTAGAAAGCTTGTGGCATGACCAGACAGGCTTTGGGTGCAGGTGGAAGACCGAGAAGAGGTTGAGGAGGTAGAAGCAGTGGAGGAACTTTGACATAAAGAGGATTGACGCACAACTCGTGGGGACGGCAAGACTTGGACAGCAGCCCCTTGTCCTGCTGTCACCATATTTACCCAGTGCCCAGTCAGCGACATGTAACGCCCCTGTCCATGCCTACTCGTCCAAGTGTCTGTGGTGAAATGCACCCTGTCACACACTGAGTTTCTCAAAGAAGCGGTGATGTTGTGTGCAACATGCTGGTGGAGCGCAGGCACACCTTTCTTTGAGAAGTAGTGCCGACTGGGCATCTGGTACTGGGGCACTGCGACGGACATAAGGTCTCGAAAATCCTCTGTGTCCACCAGGCGGAAAGGCAGCATTTCTGTAGCCAAGAGCTTGCAGATGGTGAAATTCAACCTCTTAGCTTTCTCATGGCTAGGAGGAAATGGTCTTTTACTTGTCCACATCTGAGGGACCGAGGGCTGGCTATTGTGCTTAGACGGGGTTGATAAGGGTGTCCCCGGCAAACTGCCGGTCTGTGAGGAAAATGCAGGCGGACATGTTAGGTTGCCTTGATCCAAAGGTGGTGCTATCGATGTCGGACAGCGCTCAACACCAGCTGGTGTTACCACCTCCAAAGAAAATGATGACCTGCCAATCACGCTGGCTGTTGCGGGTAAAGAGGTGGCAGGTCTGCGCCCCAAAACAGGTGTGACTGCTGTCACCCCAGTCACAGAGGATGAAGAGGCCGCGGATGCACAAGATATGGCAGACGGTGGTTGGCCCGGCCGGCTAGGCCGCATTGTAGCACACTGAGCTTCCCACTGCAACTTATGCTTCATGTCCATGTGCCGGTTCATGCATGAAGTACTCAAACTATGTATTTTTTGGCCTCTACTTAGCTTTTGCTGACAAATGTTACAGATAACACGAGTTGGGTCATCTTTATCGATCTGAAAAAATGCCCAGGCTATGCAAGGCTTAGCACCCATGCGACCTGAAGAGCCACCACGACTTGGGGTGAGAGGCAGAGTTGTGTTTGAGGATGCAGTTGTTGACGTGCTTCCAGTACTACGTCTCTGTCCAGGAAGGCGCAACCTGACCTCGTCGTCAGTAGCATCTTCCTCCACCTCCTCTGCTGACCTCATCTCTTGGCTGACTGTGGGTTGACAGTAAGTGGGATCTCCAACCTCATCATCATCACCCTGTGCGTTATCACACCCGTCGTCCTCAGAGCCAACCTGTTCCTGCCCTGACAAAAAACTAAAGTTGTCGCTCCAATCAGGTATTTGAGTCTTATCATCGTCTTCCTCATTGTCTCCACCAACAGGAGTTACAGTTTTGGAATGAGGGTCTATATTATGGTCAGAACCTTCTGCGTCTGGTCCTGGATCCGACTCATAAAGATTCTGGGCATCAGTGCAGATCATTTCCTCGTCTGGATTCACAGAAGCGCTGGAGTCGACCTCTGATTCCCAGGCTATAGTATGAGTAAACAGCTCTGCAGACTCAACCATCTGTTCTACCTCATACTCAGACGGGCAGCTGGAGATTTGGGAGCTGTGAGGAAGCAAGTGCGATTGGGGTGACACCTTTGAGGACTGGAGTATTTGTGATGTTGAAGTTGATGTGGAGGAGAGCCCACTTAAAGGAGCACTTGATATCCGTTGAAGCACCTGCTGTTTTTGTGCCTCATCTGGAAAGGGATCTTATCACATTGTCCGCTAAAAGAAGTAGACATTTTAGTTTGGCTGGAAGATGGTCTTTCTTCTGCAGATGTTACTGTTGCTTTAACACCTACCCCACAGACACAACCTTTTTTCCCCTTCCCAACACGCCTATTCCCCTTTCCACCAGCAACAGGCCATTTTCCACTCATTTTGGTGGTTAACTAATTCACAACTCTGGAGTTGTTTGCACAAAAAAACAATGGATGGGAACCGAGCAGAGCTGAGTGGCCAAACTGCGGTATTAGGCCAAAACTATTGGCTGGGTTAGATGCAGAAAAAAATTATATTCAATTTGCAACCTGATGGAGGTCAGTATAGATGGACTAATAGAACAAGTCCCACACACAGCTAGAAGCCCAAATATTTTTTCAGAGGTAGATGCAGAAAAATTTTTTATTCAGTTTGCAACCTGATGGAGGTCTGTATAGATGAATTAATAGAACAAGTCCCACACACAGCTACAAGCCCAATATTTTTTCAGAGGTAGATGCAGAAAAAAAATATATTCAGTTTGCAACCTGATGGAGGTCAGTATAGATGGACTAATAGAGAAAGTCCCACACACTGCTAGAAGGCCAAATATTTTTTCAGAGCTAGATGCAGACAAAAAATTATTTTGAATTTGCAACCTGATGGAGGTCAGTATAGGTGGACTAATAGAACAAGTCCCACACACTGCTAGAAGGCCAAATATTTTTTCAGAGCTAGATGCAGAAAAAAATTATATTCAGTTTGCAACCTGATGGAAGTCTGTATAGATGGATTAATAGAACAAGTCCCACACACAGCTAGAAGCCCAAATATTTTTTCAGAGGTAGATGCAGATAAAAATTATATTCAATTTGCAACCTGATGGAGGTCAGTATAGATGGACTAATAGAACAAGTCCCACACACAGCTAGAAGCCCAAATATTTTTTCAGAGGTACTGTAGATGCAGATAAAAATTATTTTTAATTTGTAACCTGATGGAGGTCAGTATAGATGGACTAATAGAGAAAGTCGCACACACTGCTAGAAGGCAAAATATTTTTTCAGAGCTAGATGCAGATAAAAATTATATTCAATTTGCAACCTGATGGAGGTCAGTATAGATGGACTAATAGAACAAGTCCCACACACAGCTAAAAGCCCAAATATTTTTTCAGAGGTACTGTAGATGCAGATAAAAATTATTTTTAATTTGCAACCTGATGGAGGTCAGTATAGATGGACTAATTCAATAAGTCCCACACACAGCTAGAAGCCCAATATTTTTTCAGAGGTAGATGCAGAAAAAAATATATTCAGTTTGCAACCTGATGGAGGTCAGTATAGATGGAGTAATAGAACAAGTCCCACACACAGCTAGAAGCCCAAATATTTTTTCAGAGGTAGATGCAGATAAAATTTATTTTTAATTTGCAACCTGATGGAGGTCAGTATAGATGGACTAATAGAGAAAGTCCCACACACTGCTAGAAGGCCAAATATTTTTTCAGAGCTAGATGCAGATAAAAATTTTATTCAATTTGCAACCTGATGGAGGTCAGTATAGATGGACTAATAGAGAAAGTCCCACACACTGCTAGAAGGCCAAATATTTTTTCAGAGCTAGATGCAGATAAAAATTATATTCAATTTGCAACCTGATTGAGGTCAGTATAGATGGACTAATAGAACAAGTCCCACACACAGCTAGAAGCCCAAATATTTTTTCAGAGGTACTGTAGATGCAGATAAAAAATATTTTTAATTTGCAACCTGATGGAGGTCAGTATAGATGGACTAATAGAGAAAGTCCCACACACTGCTAGAAGGCCAAATATTTTTTCAGAGCTAGATGCAGAAAAAAATTATATTCAGTTTGCAACCTGATGGAGGTCAGTATAGATGGACTAATAGAGAAAGTCCCACACACTGCTAGAAGGCCACATATTTTTTCAGAGGTAGATGCAGAAAAAAATATATTCAGTTTGCAACCTGATGGACGTCTGTATAGATGGATTAATAGAACAAGTCCCACACACAGCTAGAATCCCAATATTTTTTCAGAGGTAGATGCAGAAAAAAATATATTCAGTTTGCAACCTGATGGAGGTCAGTATAGCTGGACTAATACAACAAGTCCCACACACAGCTAGAAGCCCAATATTTTTTCAGAGGTAGATGCAGAAAAAAATATATTCAGTTTGCAACCTGATGGAGGTCTGTATAGATGGATTAATAGAACAAGTCCCACACACAGCTAGAAGCCCAATATTTTTTCAGAGGTAGATGCAGAAAAAAATATATTCAGTTTGCAACCTGATGGAGGTCAGTATAGATAGACTAATACAACAAGTCCCACACACAGCTAGAAGCCCAATATTTTTTCCGAGCTAGATGCAGAAAAAAATTATATTCAATTTGCAAGCTGATGGAGGTCAGTATAGATGGACTAATAGAATGATGCTATGCCCAAAAGATTTTACTTCACTAGGTGCAGTAAAAAAATTGGTATTTTATACACAGGTGGTATATCTTGAAACACAGATAGGCTACTCCACTGACTAACACACTCTGCAATAGGCCAAAAAGGATTAGCTTTGCTAGATTCAGCCAAATGCTGTGAAAAAAACTTGCACAGCACTTGCACAGACCTGCCTGGCAAAAAGTGATAGGAACTGATGTAACCTAGTCCTGAAAAGGACTCCAAGTACAATTAGTCTTTACTCCCACAATCTATCTATTTAAGAGCACAGACCTGCCTGATAAAAGTCGTAGGAAATGCTGTAACCTAGTCCTTAAAAGGACTGCAATCACAACTATTCCCTACTCCCAAGCTATCTGTAGATTTGTGCGAAAATTGGCTTGAAATTAACAAGGTATAGCGCACACAGCAATAGCGGTGCCGTCTAACACGCAGCTGCAGCAGTGAGAAAATGGTGGCGATGGGGAAAATGGCTTGGTCTTATAGGGCAAGGACATGTGACATACACTGCCAATGACACATGCCCTTGCTTGTGTGAAAAAAAGCACTTCGCTCCGTGTGTGCGCTGCTGATAGGCTGACAGATTGCACCTCCCCACTGTATATGCGAGAAAGAGAAAAAAAAAATGGAGGTCTTCATTGTTCCTGCAGAGATCCATCCCCTGCCCCTCCCCCCACCCCGCTGTACACTCAAATTGCGTATTAACATTAATTTTCATCATTACTGAGAAAAAATCCAGTTATGATTTTGGTGCACGAACAGTTATCGAACATAACCTCGAACAGCCAAATTTTTCTCAAATTGTTCGTGGTCGCCGAACGGCTCGAACACCGCCCAAAACAGCTCGAATTTGAGATTGGCGATCAGTTCGAGTAGAACAAAGCTCATCTCCAGTGGTAACACCAGCTGGTGTTGAGCGCTGTCCGACATCGATAGCACCACCTTTGGATCAAGGCAACCTAACATGTCCGCCTGCATCTTCCTCACAGACCGGCAGTTTGCCGGGGACACCCTTATCACCCCCTTCTAAGCACAATAGCCAGCCCTTGGTCCCTCAGATGTGGACAAGTAAAAGACCATTTCCTCCTAGCCATGAGAAAGCTAAGAGGTTGAATTTCACCATCTGCAAGCTCTTGGCTACATAAATGCTGCCTTTCCGCCTGGTGTACACAGAGGATTTTCGAGACCTTATGTCCGTCGCAGTGCCCCAGTACCAGATGTCCAGTCGGCACTACTTCTCAAAGAAAGGTGTGCCTGCGCTCCACCAGCATGTCGCACACAACATCACCGCTTCTTTGAGAAACTCTGTGTGTGACAGGGTGCATTTCACCACAGACACTTGGACGAGTAGGCATGGACAGGGGCGTTACATGTCGTTGACTGGGCACTGGGTAACTATGGTGACAGCAGTACAAGGGGCTGCTGTCCAAGTCTTGCCGTCCCCACGAGTTGTGCGTCAATCCTCTTTATGTCAAAGTTCCTCCACTGCTTCTGCCTCCTCAACCTCCTCTCAGTCTTCCACCTGCACCCAAAGCCTGTCTGGTCATGCCACAAGCTTTCTAACTGCGCAGAAGGGATCCTGCACACCTCCTTACTATGCTGGCAGTAGGGCTCAACGTCATCAGGCGGTTTTTACTTTGAAATGTCTGGGAAATGTGAGTCACACAGCTGAGGAGTTGTGGTCAGCTCTGGAGAACCAATTTCATGAATGGTTGTCTCCACTGGACCTGAAACCAGGGAAGGCCGTGTGCGACAATGCTGCAAACCTGGGTGCGGCCCTTCGCCGGGGCAATGTCACACACGTGCCTTGTATGGCTCACGTGTTGAACCTGGTTGTCCAGCAATTTTAGCCCACTATCCCAGACTAGATGGCCTTCTGCAGAGGGCACGGTCGCTGTGTGCTCACTTCCGCCGTTCGCATCCCGCAGCTCAGCGACTTACATCTCTACAGAAGTCGTTGGGACTGCCACTTCACCGACTAAAATGCGCTGTGCCTACCCGGTGGAATTCAACTCTGCACATGTTGCAGCGACTGTGGCAGCACCGACAAGCCCTGGTGCAATACGTTCTGACGTATAGCCTGGGCCAACGAGATCCAGAGGTGGGGCAAATCACGCTGGAGGAGTGGTCTCAGATCAGGGACCTATGCACCCTTCTGCACAGTTTTGAAATGGCGACGAAGATGTTTAGTGCTGACGATGCCATTATCAGCATGACTATTCCGGTGATTTACATGCTGGAGCACATGTTAAACAGAATTCGGAGTCAGGTGGTGGCACAAGAGGAGGTGGAGGAAGTAGAGGAGGAGGAGTTGTATGCGGAAGGGCAAACATCTGCAAGGTCCAGACGGTCAGCAGCACCAAGGCGGCAGGCATGTGAGGGTGGGGGAGATGGTTTTACCAGGGCGCATGGTAGCAGCCAAACTAGTGAGGAAGGTGCAGGAGCCCAGGAAGAAGTGGAGGACGAACTGATGGAAGACTCATCAGATGAGGGAGACCTTGATCACATTTCTGTTGTGCGAGGTTGGGGGGAGAGGACAGAGGAAGGAAGCATGATTGTTACCTCGCCACCAACACAACAGGGACTTGGTGCTCCTGGATGCGCAAGACACATGAGTGCCTTCTTGCTGCACTACCTGCAACATGACCCTCGAATTGTGAGAATTAGAAATAATCCTGACTACTGGGTTGCCACACTGTTAGATCCCCGGTACAAAAGTAAATTTTCAGAAATTATTCCTGCCATAGAAAGGGATGCACGCATGCAGGAGTATCAGCAGAGACTGTTGCAGAATCTTACATGTGCTTTTCCACAAAACACCAGTGGTGCACGTAGTGAATCTCACAGTTCCAACTTGCCAACCGTGGGACCGTCAAGTGTTCAGCACTCAAACCGTAACAGAACCACAGTATCTGCTGGTAACATCAATTTTGCGGAATCATTTCACCACTTTTTTAGCCCATCCTTTGCAAGGCCACAGGAGACAAGAAGTCTGACACATAGTCAACGCCTAGAGACGATGGTACAGGAGTATCTCCAAGTAAACATTGAAGCCATGACTGTGTCACTGGACCCTTGCTCTTTTTGGGCTTCCAATCTGGATAAATGGCCGGAGCTAGCCACTTACGCCTTGGAGATCTTGTCATGACCCGCAGCCAGCGTTCTGTCTGAACGTGTGTCCAGCGCTGCTGGTGGTGTGCTGACAGATAAGCGCACGCGGCTCTCCACTGATAATGTAGACAGACTCACGTTCATAAAGATGAACAAATCATGGATCCGAAATGACTTTTCTACCCCTGTGTCATCCTGGGGAGAGTAAAAGCTTGATGATTGGTTAAAATCACCCTACCAACCGTTTTAAGCTTTCAAATTACTAATCATGTTTATCTATATCTTGGCTGGAAAATAATTTGGGCTTTGTAGCAGTGTGCAGCACTGATTCTGTTAGGCCATCTATAATAAGCTCCACCAGATTTAAAATTACTAATCATGTTTATCTGTATCTTGACTGGAAAATAATTTGGGCTTTGTAGCAGTGTGCAGCACTGATCCTATTAGGCCATCTATACTAAGCTCCACCAGATTTAAAATTAATAATAATTTTTAGCTGCATCTAGCCCGGAAAATAATTTTGGGGCTCCGAGATGCGCAAGACACATAAGTGCCTTCTTGCTGCACTACCTGCAACATGACCCTCATATTGTCAGAATTCGAAGTAATCATGACTACTGGGTTGCCACACTCTTACATCCCCCAAACTTTTCGATCAACCTTTTCATTTTAATAAAGACCAAAAAAAATGGTCATTTTTGAAATGATAAGCATTAGCAGGTTATTAGAAACTGAAATCAAACAGTTTTCAACTCAAAACTTTATTCTAGGTGATGTTACATTTTCACATAGGACCCCTTGTTCAAAAGAGCTTCTGAACTCTCTCGTCCATTGAATTTGTCAGGTTTTGGATGGTTTCTGCTTCAATTGTTTTGCATGAGGACAGAATACCCTCCCAGAGCTGTTGCTTAGATGTGAACTGCCTCCCGCCATCATAGACACTCCTTTTGATGATGCTCCAGAGGTTCTGAATGGGGTAGAGGTCAGGGGAGCATGGGGGTCACACCATAAGTTTGTCCCCTTTTATGCCCATATTAGCCAGAGATGCAAATGTTTTATGTGCAGCATGAGATGGTGCATTATCATGCAAAAAAATGATCTTGCTGTGAAATACACGGTTCTTCTTCTTGAACCATAGCAGGAAGTGCTGTTTGAGAAAATCCACATACATTATGGAGTTCATCTTTAGCGCCTTCAGGGATCCTAAAGGGGCCGACAATCTCTCTCCCCATGATTCCAGCTCAAAACATTACTCCACCTCCTCCTTGTTGGCGCTGTAGCCGTGTTTGCGTGGGGTGTCCATCAACCAGCCATCCTCCACTCCATCCATCTGGACCATCGAGCGCTGCACGGCACTCATCCGTGAACAAAACAGTTTTGAAATCAGTCTTCATGTAATGTTTGGCCCACTGGAGCCATTTCTGCTTGTGTGAAGTGGATAGAGGAGGTCGACAGGATGGCGTATGCACAGCTGCAAACCTCTGAAGGACCCTGCATCTTGTTGTTCGGGGGACGTTGGAGGCACCAGCAGCTTCAAAACTTGTCTGCTGCTATGACAAGTCTTTTTTGCCGCTGCTCTTTTAACCTGACGTAATTGCCTGTAGGAAAAAGTCCTCAATTTGCCCTTATCAGCACGCACACGTGTGTACTGTGAATCAGCTACATACTTCTTGATTGCCAAGACACTTCATCCTGATCATCGCACAATGTTGATTGTAGTCATGCCTTGACCTAAACACTCCACAATTTGTTGCTTCTCAGCAGCCGACACATCCTTTTTCTTTCCCATTTTGGCAGAAAATGTAGGCTGCTTAATAATGTGAGACAGCCTTCTTAAGTAGTCTTGCCTTTCATTGGACACACCTGCCAAACTAATTAGCACAGGTGTCTGCAATTGCTTACAGTGATATAAAGAGCCCTGACACACATCACCATCAATGAGTTTAACTGACAAACAAACAAATTCTTCCCTTATCACTCCTAAACACTTTTTGCATAATAATTTGGAACACAGTGTATATGTGCTTTTCCACAAAACACCAGTGGTTCACGTAGTGAATCTTGCAGTTCTAACTTGCCAACCGTGGTCTGTATGGAGTTGTTCAATAAAGGGCCCAAAATTAAGATAACATAGATGGGAGAGGTCTCTATGAATAGGAATTCCTAAGTATTTGATACCCTGTGAGGGCCAGGCAAAGGGAAAGCTGGACTGGATGGAATCCTATATGGATTTGGGGAGGGAGACATTGAGGGCCTCAGACTTCGCTGCATTGATTTTAAAATTTGACCATGTAACAAAGTGATCTATTTCAGCCATAACAGCATGGATGGATATATGTGATTGAGTGATATATACTAGGACATCATCAGCAAATAGAGAGCACTTGTACTCGGTGCCTCCCACCTCAATCCACCTAATATTGGGGTTATGGCGAATTGATGAGAGCAGGTGCTCCGTCACTAGGATGTATAAAAGAGGGGACAGAGGACATCCCTGCCTTGTCCCATTGGTGATTGTGAAAGGTGATGAAAATGTTCTGATGCACCCCCTGGGCCTTGGGACACCCGGAGCCAGACCCTTTTTGGTGGATGCTGGTGGTTGTAGTCTTCGTGGCGGCGACCCGGTTCCGTGGCTCAGGGTGGTCAAACCAGTGGCGGAACTATTTATGTGGTTTTGATGTTTAAATGTCCGACTACGCCACCCGTGGATTGCGGTAAGAGTGAACCGCTGAGGCTGGTGTTGTGGGTGCAGCAGAGCGTAGCATAACTCCCCACGGGAGGAGTATAGCCTCAGGGCAGTGTATGCGGAGGATTGGGGGTGATGGTGCAGGGCAGCAGCAGTAACGACACGGAGTCAGTGATGCAGTCCAGGGCCTTTACTCACAGTTCTTATTATCCAGACCACGTCTGCAGGTAACGGCTGCCCACGTCGTACTGTGCTCACCAGGTGAGCGGCTCAGACAACTCCCAGATTACTTTGGAGCGCTTCACAGGACCCCCTTTGTGTGTCCTTTGTCTGGCCTTTCTTACCAACCCTTCTGTCCGGCTGCCTCGGGCCTCCTCTTGGTAAACTTGGCGCCAGTTTCCCTGACCCTATGTGGTGCCTTCCTAGCGGGTGTAGCAAGGGGCTGCGCCACATAAAATGTCACAGCCTCCGGTTTCTAGCTGAGGGTCGTTTCCTGCCTCCACTAGTTTCGGGGACCGGTCTCTCCCTTTGGCCTGACCCCTCCACGCAGGTGGATTCGGGCGTGCGGTGGCGACTCGCCCGTCCGCACCCCTGGGATCCCTTCATTCCTCGTTCCTGGAGCCTTCTCCGCTCCTCTTCCTTCCTTCTCCCTCTTCCAGGCCTGGGCCTCTGTTACTAGGCCCGCCTCCGGAGCAGAGCTCATGTAGAGCCCCTGCTCCCTGCCACTTCTGCTCAGACTTCTCTGCACTGAACTAAGATGGTGCCTACCTTTTATACTCCCTTCTCAATGCACCCAGGAACTGCTTCCTCCCTGCTCCTGCACTACAGGGTTCCCCTTCCTCAGTGTTCCCTCCCCCCACTCCAGCCAGGGACAGGGACTGTTGTGCCCATCTCAGAGGCATATTGGTCGCCCTGCCCCACGGCAATGTGGTGTAATGCATGCAGGTGTCGGGTCCTGATCCACACTCCATCCTTACCTGAGAGTGAGATATCACACCTCTGGGTGAGGTGCCATACCTCTGTAGCAACCGAGCCCTCAGGGTGCTACAGTTCCATTTATCTTCAGCCTAGGTGACGTATTGTGATACAGGGCCGTGATTTTGGCTTTAAAAGGGTCCCCTAGACCCCTACCCCAAGCTTTTTAAGAGAATCATATATGGCTTGACAGGAGACTCTATGGAATGCTTTCTCAGCATCCAACGAGAGTATCTAATTACAAATTTTTAACTGCATCTAGCCCAGGAAATACTTTGTGCCTAGTAGCAGTGTCTGCTAGTCAGCGGATTATCCCGGCTGTTAAGCAAGCTACACCACCTGTAGTTTGGACACTTAATTTTTTCAAAGGAAATGCTTTGGGACCACGGGATACTCAGTGAAGAGCATCAGGAGGCACCCCAAGGCATAGGGGCTGGGACTGGCAGTAGGATGCCTTGCGGTGGACAGCCGAGCTCGATCCTTATAAAAGCTTTTTAACTGCAGCAGCTTTAGTGGACGCTACTGGAGCTGGAATTAAGCGGCTGCTGGCATGAGACTTGCCCTCCAATAGATCCTTGTAAATGTATTTAAAGTGTATTCATTCAAATTAGAGAGACAATTTAAATTAAAAAGCTTAGAGCTGCCTGCACCACAGGGGGGCTCGCTCGACCCACCAGCGGACAGGCACCAGTATTGGGAGAGGGGGGCTGGCCGTCAGGGTTCACCGCGGCTCTGGCACAAACCCGGCGACACGGAGGTGGCACGGGGAGGAGCGGACTGAACGTGTCGGCTTCTCACTTTTTGGATTTTAGAAGGGCATGACATGCCTATATCTGTGTCTCCCCCTCCTTTTACTCCTCCACCTCTTTTCTTTTCGCATGACTATATGTACTTGTCACTTTTCCATGTGTTAGTTGTGTCTTCTGAGCAGTTTGTCAGCTTTTGGACACCTTTGAAGGTGTTTTCTATGTGTTTCTATGTGTTTCTTTGCTGCCATTGGTTTTAACGGTGTTCGAAGGTGTTCGACGAACAGTTCGACGAACAGTTTGGCGAACACACGGGTGTTCGACGAACCGAACCGAACTCGAACACTACGGGGGTGGCTCAACACTAGTCATTAAGATTTAAAAAGAGAAAACACAGTAGTTTGACAATAAATGGCTTCACCCAACCAATAACCATGAGTGGAGAAAAAGTTTTTTTGTTATCATTCATATTCTCTGAAACAAGACCAAGAAAGGAAAAATTATGCCGGGGTATGTAAATTTTTGAGCACAACTGTAGATGAATTTTGGCAGTTTTGTCCATCCTTACTAGATATTGAGATATTTTTGAAGTAAAAATGATTTGTTCTCTCAGAAAGAAAAGTTAATCAATTGAAGTAAACCTAAAAATTAGTCAGTTGGGGGAAATGCGATTAGAAACATTACTTTTATGTTACATCGCCCAGCTGCTTCAATGCTGACACTCCCATGGTCCCTGCTGTTCAATCATTTTTGCTGCAGTGCTGACGTCACAGTGACACGAGTAACCATTCAGCCAGTGATTGGCTGCAGCTTTCACATTTATTGAAATGACATGAGCATTGCAGGAAAAAAACAAGCACAAGAGGAGGATTTTAAAGCAGCAATGTTGGAGTGGTGAAGAATGTAGCAGGTACAGTAAGTAATGCTTCATATGACATTTGACCAATTTTTTAATTTTTGGGATGATTTTGCACAAAACCTTTAAACGACCTTTCTCTTGTTTTAATGGTGTTAAGAAAGTATTATTACATTTTAACATATGTGACTCTTCAGATTTTGTGGTATACTATGCCTGATGAAGAGACCTGAGTAGTCTCGAAAGCTTGCAATTTGTTACTATCTTTTCAGTTAGCCATTAAAAGGTATCAACCACTGAGGACTCTCAAATCTAAATATATTACATTTTAAAGAATTGTAAAGATGTCTATTTAAGAATTTAATCTGCATTTAAAAAAATGTAATTACTGTCATCTCAGAAGAGTTATAGCAGCAATGATGTTAACACAAATTAGGTATTGGTTGCGAATAAATACAGTCATTGCCGAAAGGGTTGACACCCTTGAAATTGTTCCAGAAAATGAAGTATTTCTCCCAGAAAATTGTTGCAATTACACATGTTTTGATATACACATGTTTATTTCCTTTATGTGTATTGGAATAAAACATTAAAAAAACAGAGAAAAAACAGCAATATGGACATAATTTCCCACAAAAACCCAAAAATGGACAGGACAAAGTTGTTGGCACTCTCAACTTAATATTTGGTTGCATACCCTTTGGAATATATAACTGCAATCAATCGCTTCCTATAACCATCTACAAGCTTCTTACCTCTGAACTGGAATTTTGGACCACTCTTCTTTTGCAAACTGGTCCGGGTCTCTCATATTTGAAGGTGCCTTCTCCCAATAGCAATTTTTCTCCACATATGGGGTAATGGCGTACTCAGGAAAAATTGTGTAACAAATTGTACCATTCATTTTCTTCTATTATCCTTTTTGAAAGTTAAAATTTTACTGCAAAAGCAGCATTTTATGGGAAAAAAATGATAATTTTCCATTTACTCAGCCCAATGTTATACAATTCCGTGAATTGCCTGAGGGTAAAAAATGCACATTACACTGTTAGATGAATTTCCCGCAATGTGTAGTTTCAAAAATGGAGTCACTTGTTGGGGTTTCTGATGTTTTGGTGTGTCAGAGGCTCTTCAAATGTGACATGGCATCCACAATCTATTCCAGCCAAAATTGCATTCCAGTATTCAATTGGCGCTCCTTCCTTTCCGAGTCCTGCTGTATGCCCAAACAGTAGTTTTCCACCACATATGGAGTATTGGTGTACTTAAGGAGAAATTGCTCAACAAATTATGTGGTCGATTTTCTTCTGTTACCCTTGTGAAAAGGAAAAATTTGTAGCTAAAGCTACATTTTTGTGGGAAAATGTAATTTTTCATTTTCACGGCTCAACATTATAAAATTGTGTGAGGGACCGGCTGATTAAAGGTACTCACCACACCATTAAGTAAATTAAAGTATTGGCTAACAGATAAAATAAATTCATATATGAATTATTATGAATACGAATTCATATATGAGTTGTTTGCTATATGTATGGAAGCATGATTATTACATTCAACTAATTCATAATTCACTGAATATTAAACTAGGAGATAAGTTACCGGAATTATTATTATTGGAAGACGTTTCAAGACCTTCTAAATGACGATCATTTTCTTCTCATAATGGGAAAAAAATCAATGTCTACAGATGTAGTGATGAAAACAGATGGGGATACTGCCATGCTGAACTTGCTGTATATTGATCATTAGTTTATAATTTAATCTGTACAATGAATATTTATCTCTGAATGGAGCACTTAGAATTTGGATTATGTTTATGTTTTTTCTTCTTGCCCACATTGACATTGTTAGTCATTATTCCTAAATCTACTAGTATATGAATGTAAGCAAAAACCTTGGTAAAGATTTGAACCAGTTCTACAATTAAGCACACTATCCTTATTTCTTTCCTGGTATCTATTTTTACTTACTGCTATCTAGGAATCCTTGCTGCCACTGAGGCCTCTGTAAATGGCCAAAAGATTTTTCAAAAGGGTTCTGTTTTATCTACTCCACTTCCATTGACTTTTATGAACAGGGGCAGTAAGTCATTTTCAGTCTTTTATTCCTTCCATGAGTCTTACACAATGACACGGTAATAGGATCCAGTTAGCGCTAAGATATCCTCATAGAAAGTGGAAAAAAATTCTGCAATCACTGCTATCTGCTGCGCAAGCTTAAAAAGAGCTGATATTGCACTTTAACGTATAGAATGTGTATGTGAGAGATACCATTAACTTCCCTTGCTCTGATTTGTGGTGAACAGCATTGATATTAAACTACATTTTTTAGGATCTTTATTATTTTCAACTGACGTGTCTGCAATCTAATACACTCATAAAAATAGCAAAATATAGAAAAAAAATAGCAAATGGTAAGAGTGCACTACAGAATTATTTACAATTTTTTTTACTTACTTTTATAACTCCATCATATTTCACAGCACTTTACTGACAACATTGTCACTGTACCCATTGGGGCTCACAATCTGCATTCTCTACAGAACCAGAGCTACTATATGTATTGCAACGTACTAATAGAGATATTTTCGCTAAAAATTATTTGTATAGGTGAGAAATACTCCACTGATACATGACACACATTTTCTTTTGTCTGAATATAACTGCAAAAACCTCAGAATTTCCTTCCGCGATATGAAATTATCAGAGATTTTGGAGATTGTAAAGAGACTAAATAAAGTCTAAATCACTCAAACAATGACACTTTGATTGACAACTGGCTTTGGAGCACACCTGGGCAGTAGTGTTGAGCCACCCCCGTAGTGTTCGAGTTCAGTTCGGTTCGTCGAACACCAGTATGTTCGCCGAACTGTTCGTCGAACTGTTCGTCGAACACCTTCGTACATCGTTAACACCAATGGCAGGCAAAAAAAAACATATAGAAACACATAGAAAACACCTTCAAAGGTGTCCAAAAGCTGACAAACTGCTCAGAAGACACAACTAACACATGGAAAAGTGACAAGTACATACAGTCATGCGAAAAGAAAAGAGGTGGAGGAGTAAAAGGAGGGGGAGACACAGATATAGGCATGTCATGCCCTTCTAAAACCAAAAAAGTGCGAAGCCGACACGGCCAGTCCGTTCCTACCGGTGCGACCTCCGTGTCGCCGGGTTTGTGCAAGAGCTGCGGTGGACCCTGATGGCCAGCCTCCCTCTCTCAATACTGGTGCCTGTCCGCTGGTGGGTCGAGCCCCCCCGCGGTGGGGGGGAGTAACATCTGCAGAAGAAAGACCATCTTCCAGCCAAACAAAGATGTCTACTTCTTTTCGTGGTCAATGTGATACGATCCCTTTCTTACGGACACGCCCATCGCTACAAATTCCAGATGAGGCACAAAAACAGCAGGTGCTTCGACGTATATCAAGTGCTCCTTCAAGTGGGCTCTCCTCCACCTCAACTTCAACATCACAAATACTTCAGTCCTCATAGGTGTCACCCCAATCGCACTTGCTTCCTCACAGCTCCCAAGTCTCCAGCTGCCCGTCTGAGTATGGGGTAACACAGATGGTTGAGTCTGCACAGCTGTTTACTCATACTATAGCCTGGGAAACGGAGGTCTGCTCCAGAGCTTCTGTTAATCCAGACGAGGAAATGATCTGCACTGATGCCCAGAATCTTTATGAGTCGGATCCAGGACCAGATGAAGAAGGTTTTGAGCATAATGTAGACCCTCGTTCCCAAACTGTAACTCCTGTTGGTGGAGACAATGATGAAGACGATGATGAGACTCAAATACCTGATTGGAGCGACAACTTGACTTTTCGGTCAGGGCAGGAAGAGGTTGGCTCTGAGGACGACGGGTGTGAGAACACACAGGGTGATGATGACGAGGTTGGAGATCCCACTTACTGTCAACCCACAGTCAGCCAGTTGATGAGGTCAGCAGAGGAGGTGGAGGAGGATGTGACTAGCCCAGGGGATGGGGATGACTCGGTACCTGGGACTTTGCCTGGCCTTTGGGATGTCGCGGTGGTAGGCTCCCGGGCCCGTACCCTGGGGTCAGTCTTTAAAAGGGTGGATAATTGTTAATTTTATAAGAGTTCGTGACGCCACTTGTGGTATCTGGTGAGAAGCACCAGCGCTGCAGTAATCCACTGAGGCCGGTGATAAGGCAGCTCGATGGTATAGCACCCCATAGGTGGAGCTAGGCCTCAGAAAAGAATATGCAGGGGGAATGCAGGACAGGCGAGACCCAGCTGGGTCAGAGCAAGAACGGGACCGGACACGGTAGTTACTTCAGTACCTTTTACTGGTGGAAATTCAGGCACATCCCGGAGCACTGTAAGGTGAAGGGTGCATATTAGGATCCTCCCCAATGAGCGGGTGTAGGGCCTCCTATTTCTTGCCTCTGTGTAGTAAGTTTCTGACCTGCCTGGAGCTAGGCCTAACTTTGTCTCTGTCCTGCGCTGGCTGACCTTGTGGTAGGGCCTTGTGTTGGAGTTCACGCTCCCAGCATGCGGGGCCTAAGCGTCTCCTGGCTCTGTTACGTATCAGCACCTTAGCGATCCTGGGACCTGTAGTTCTCCAGGGATTCCGGTTATGCCTTACTGGGTCAGAGATCCCGGTAAGCTCAGATCCGGTGTCCGGTAAATGCTTCGGGGTGAGCTGGTTGAGCTCCTCTGCCCCCTATGTACTAACTCTCCACTCGCCTTCGGCCTACTCAGGCCCTCACTAGGCTATACACACTAACGGCAACTTGCCGCGCTTCACCGATCTTATGCGCCGACACACCTTAAGCTCTAACTGGGCTCCCTGAATCTAGCTAACAGGAGCCTCGTGCTCCACTGCTGAACTATTAACTGAGTTCTCTAGACTAGACTGAGCTCCACTGCAGACTGACCTCTCTTAGGCTTCTTTACTGCAGGAACTCTTCAGAGGAACTGAACTGCCTAGCTCCACCTTCCCTATTTATATCCCTAACGGGCTCCCTCTGCTGGTCTGAGGTGGAAGGTGGAGATGTGTGAATGTTTATGGGGGCCTCTTGTGGAGGATTCCATCAATGCACTCTTCTAGGACTTGTGATACCAAGCGCAGCTGGGCGTCACAGATGCTATTGACGACGAGGTTAGGTTGCGCCTTCCTGGAGAGAGACGGAGTACTGGAAGCACGTCAACAACTACATCCTCAACCACAACTCTGCCTCTGACCACAAGTCGTAGTGGCTCTTCAGGTCGCATGGGCTCTAAGCCTTGCATAGCCTGGGCATTTTTTCAGATCGATAACGATGACCCAACTCGTGTTATCTGTAATATTTGTCACCAAAAGCTAAATAGAGGCCAAAAAATCCATAGTTTGAGTACTTCATGCATGAACCGTCACATGGACATGAAGCATAAGTTGCAGTGGGAAGCTCACTGTGCTACAATGCGGCCTAGCGGGCCGGGCCAACCACCGTCTGCCCCATCTTGTGCATCCGCGGCCTCTTCATCCTCTGTGACAGGGGGGACAGCAGTCACACATGTTTTTAGACTCAGATCTGCCACCTCTTTACCCGCAACAGCCAGTGTGATTGGCCATTTCATTTGGAAGTGAAAACACCAGCTGGTGTTGAGCGCTCTCCGACATCGAGAGCACCACCTTTGGATCAAGGGAACCTAACTTTTCCGCCTGCATCTTCCTCACAGACCGGCAAGTTTGCCGGGGACACCCTACTCAACCCCGTCTAAGCACAACAGCCAGCCCTCGGTCCCTCAGATGTGGACAAGTAAAAGACCATTTCCTCCTTGCCATGAGAAAGCTAAGAGGTTGAATTTCACCATCTGCAAGCTCTTGGCTACATAAATGCTGACTTTCCGCCTGGTGGACACAGAGGATTTTTGAGACCTTATGTCCGTCGCAGTGCCCCAGTACCAGATGCCCAGTCAGCACTACTTCTCAAAGAAAGGTGTGCCTGCGCTACACCAGCATGTCGCACACAACATTACCGCTTCTTTGAGAAACTCTGTGTGTGACAGGGTGCATTTCACCACAGACACTTGGGCGAGTAGGCATGGACAGCGGCGTTACATGTCACTGACTGGGCACTGGCTAACTATGGCGACAGCAGGACAAGGGGCTGCCATCCAAGTCTTGCCGTCCCCACGAGTTGTACGTCAATCCTCTTTATCTAGAAGTTCCTCCACTGCTTTTGCCTCCTCAACCTCCTCTCGGTCCTCCACCTGCACCCAAAGCCTGTCTGGTAATGCCACCCGCTTTATAACTGCGCAGAAGGAATCCTGCACACCTCCCTACTATGCTGTCAGCGGGGCTCAACGGCATCAGACGGTGTTTACTTTGAAATGTCTGGGAAATGTGAGTCACACAGCTGAGAAGTTGTGGTCAACTCTGGAGACCCAGTTTCATGAATGGTTGTCTCCACTGGACCTGCAACCAGGGAAGGCCGTGTGCGACAATGCTGCAAACCTGGGTGCGGCCCTTAGCTGGGGCAATGTCACACACGTGCCTTGTATGGCTCATGTGTTGAACCTGGTTGTCCAGCAATTTTTAGCCCACTATCCCGGACTAGATGGCCTTCTGCAGAGGGCACGGTCGCTGTGTGCTCACTTCCGCCATTCGCATCCCGCATCTCTACGACTTACATCTCTACAGAAGTCGTTGGGCCTGCCAGTTCACTGGCTGAAATGCGATGTGCTGACACGGTGGAATTCAACTCTGCACATGTTGCAGTGACTGTGGCAGCATCGACAAGCCCTGGTGCAATACGTTCTGATGTAAAGCCTGGGCCAACGAGATCCAGAGGTGGGGCAAATCACGCTGCAGGAGTGGTCTCAGATCAGGGACCTATGAAGTTGACGCGCCCCCTTGGCCGTGGGGTACCCGGCGCCGGGCCGGTAGACGCTGGGGGTTGTAGTCACTGTGGCGGTGACCCGGTCCGTGACACAGGGCAGTCAATCCAAGGGTAATTTGTATATATGGGTTTTATGCCCGACTACGCCACCTGTGGAGTGCGGCCAAAGGGGCCGCCGCTGCGGAACAGTCCTCTGAAGCTGGTGGTTTTGCAGCAATGGCATTATTACTCCCCACAGGAAGAGTGTAGCTTCAGGGCAGTGTGGGTGGATGATGGTGGTTGTAGTGCAGGGAGTCAGTAATGAACACAGAGTCCGTGTGATGCAGTCCCAAGATCTTTACTCACAGTTGTTGCAGTCCAGATTACAGGTACCAGAGGTAAAAGTGCTCAGTCCAACCCCAGATAGCTCCGGAGTACTTAGCTGGACCCCCTTCTGTGTGTCCTTTCTCTGGCCTTCTCCCTGCACCTCACACCCAGTGACACTTCTATCCGGTATCCTCGGGCCTTGGCGGGCGACGTGTGTTCCGTCCCCTGGGTCCTATGTGGCTACCTTCTTAGTGAGACTGGTGTGGACTTTGGCCTGCAGTACATGAAATGCTGCAGCCTCCGGTTTCTAGTTGAGCCTGGCTGTTTCTCCGCTAGTTGAGGGACCGGTTCCCCTTATCTGGGCTGACCCCTCTTCCTCCTGGTAGCAGCGGGCGTACGGGTGGCCTTCTGCATGGCCCGTTCCCCTAGGGTCCCTTCGGTTCCTGGAGCCTTCCTGCTCCCACTCCTCTCTTCTCTCCTTCAGTCCTGGGCCTCCCAGGCTAGGCCCGCCTCCGGAGCAGAGCTCATGCAGAGCCTCTGCTCCTGTCACTTCTCCTCCTCTGACTGGCTTGCTCTTTCTAAGATGGCTTCCTATTTATACTCTCCCTGTCATGTGCTCCCCTAAGCTGCTTTCTCCACCCACACCCACTACATAGGACCCTCCCACCAGCTAGGGACCTGGGACTGTGCTCTCCCTTAGGAGCAATCTCGCCCTACCCCCACTGCGGGTATGTGTTGGATGCAGGTGTTAGGGTCCCGAGCCATACTCCTTCCATACCTGAGGGTGAGATACCACACCTCTGGGTGAGATACAGTACCTCCGTGGCGATTGAACCCTCAGGGGCGCCTCACACCCTTCTGCACATTTTTGAAATGGCGACGAAGATGTTTAGTGCTGACGACGATGCCATTATCAGCATGTCTATTCTGGGAATATACATGCAGGAGCACACGTTAAACAGAATTCAGAGTCAGGTGGTTGGACAAGAGGAGGTGGAGGAAGTAGAGGAGGAGTCGTATGCGGAAGGGATAACATCTCCAAGGTCCAGATGGTTGGCAGCACCAAGGCGGCAGGCATGGGAGGGTGGGGGAGAGGGATTAACCAGGGCGCATGGTAGCAGCCAAACTGTTGAGGAAGGTGCAGGAGCCGAGGAAGAAATGGAGGATGAACTGGCGATGGGCATGTAAGACTCATCAGATGAGGGAGACCTTGATCACATATCTGTTGTGCGAGGTTGGGGGGAGAGGGCAGAGGAAGGAAGCATGATTCTTACCTCGCTACCAACACAACAAGAACTTGGTCCTCCTGGATGCGCAAGGCACATGAGTGCCTTTTTGCTGCACTACCTGCAACATGACCCTCGGATTGTCAGAATTCTAAGTAATCCCGACTACTGGGTTGCCACACTCTTAGATCCCAGGTACAAAAGTAAATTTGCCGAAATAATTCCTGCCATAGAAAGGGATTCACGCATGCAGGAGTATCAGCAGAGGCTGTTGCAGAATCTTACATGTGCTTTTCCACAAAACACCAGTGGTGCACGTAGTGAATCTCACAGTTCTAACTTGCAAACCGTGGGACTATCGAGTCTTCATCACTCAAACCGTAACAGTAACACAGTATCTGCTGGTAACAGCAATTTTGTGGAATCGTTTCACCACTTTTTTAGACCATCCTTTGCAAGGCCACAGGAGACAAGAAGTCTGACACATAGTCAACACCTAGAGAGGATGGTACAGGAGTATCTCCAAGTGAACATCGAAGCTATGACTGTGTCACTGGACCCTTGCTCATTTTGTGCTTCCAATCTGGAAAAATGGCCGGAGCTTACCACTCACGCCTTGGAGATCTTGTCATGCCCTGCAGCCAGCGTTCTCTCTGAACTTGTGTTCAGCACTGCTGGTGGTGTGCTGACAGATAAGCGCACGCGGCTGTCCACTGAGAATGTAGGCAGACTCACATTCATAAAGATGAACAAATCATGGATCCGCAAGGACTTTTCTACCCCTGGGTCATCCTGGGGAGACTAAAAGCTTGAGGATTTGGTAAAATCACCTCACCAACTGTTTTAAGCAACTCTGGGGCAATTGATGCCACTTAAGTGGTGTCTATGCCACAATTTTTGGAAAAAATGGAGACTCTTTTTGGAGTCCCCTTGCTGTGTTTTACGTGACTTTGGCATCGTCAATTCCAGGTGGGTTGGGTCGCTCCCCCCCCCCCTTTTAACTGTAAGAAACTACATACGCTATGGCTTGGGGTAACACAGATGGTTGAGTCTGAAGAGCTGTTTACTCAGAGGTCTGCTCCAAAGCTTCAGTGTCTGCTAGTCAGCGTAGAATTTTTAACTGCTTCTAGCCTAGGCAATACTTTGGGTGTAGTAGCCCAGCTGCGAAGCAAGCTGCACCGCCTGTGTATCTAATAAGAATTTTTAAATGCATCTAGCCTAGGCAGACTGTGGAGACCTCAACCAAACCCAGACGCTCAGCCCCCCTACCGTCCCCCTTTCCTTGACAATACAATAATGTAACTCTTACAACTGGATCGGTGAGGATGGGTCCACACCGGCAAGTTGGCCAGCAAGTGTAACTCTCCAACATGTCCTGTCTATTTCCAGGCCACGGAGGATCCTGCGTACTCGTATGCAGGACTCTGACCCCCATCCATCACTCTTAACGCTTGTTCCACTCCATCCTGGAGTCCTGACAGGAATATGTCCAGTCCAATATCCATTAAGTGAACACCGTCGGGCCGTTTGAGGCCTGCTTTATCTCCTTCCAGTTGTCGGTGTTGTATCACTACACCGCCTCTGTCTCTTCTAAATTTTGCCATCCGAATATTTATTACCCGCCTTGTCCGTTCGATGACCGTGATGTCTCGCGCACCTTGCCATACCGCTATCGGCACAATCTCTGACCATACTATAGTTAGTTTTGTGAAAAATTCTCTGAAGCGCTCAGTGTCTAGTTTCATTATTGCCATTAGTTATGCGCTCTTGTGATGACCTAGGTCATTTCCCCCGGCCTGTATAACTAAGATGACCGGACCTCTTGCCTCTCTCCCTACCTTGATTACCTCCATTAGTACCTGTGGCCATAGCAGGCCTCTAATACCTCTCCAGTTGAAATATGTGCTATGAAACTCTAATTTCCTCCCGCCTGGGCGGACTTTCACCCTTTTTTCTGCCCAATATATATACGAGTGGCCTATCACCCACACTGTTGGCTTAGAGTCACCTGTAAAAGAAACAAACCACGTTAGAATAACAAGTCCGGTCTTATGTATCTCGCCAAACACGTGGATCGCCATCTCCCTTTCCTTTGAATTTCCGTTTCTGTCAGTCCTGCTCTTGCTGCTTCCGTGGCCACGCCTATGCGGAATGAGTGTGTCCCGTAATCTTTGGGGTGGTTCCCTGCCGATGTTATGCATTTATTAAATATAGCTTGGAACTGGTATCTTGATAATGGCGTTACATCAATGTGTGATAGGAAGAAATTACTTTGTGATCTGATGGTTATATATGTTTTTACTATTGTTACCCGACTCAGTGTACCGTTTGTGGGTTGTAGAAGTACCCAAGTACCCCTGCTCGCTGGAACCGTTTTCAATTGGCGTATGCGTAGATGTATTGCATTATTGGCTATGACTGCGTCCTGGTGTAATAAGCCTCCACTGGTGGTAATTTGGGATTGAGGGACTAATTCGCTTATGCATAGCGCCCCGAAGAAGGCGATCGCAAATGCAGTAGACAGTAGTGTTGCTTCAAATTGTGAGTGTCATGTTAATGGTGTTAGGGATATGATGTGAGAAATCAGTTTTAGTGACACGGGACAGGAAGTCTACACTCTGACTTGGCTGACCCCTTTTCCACCCTTTTATGGATTGTCTGATGATGAATCTCTTTGTCACATCTCCCCCATTCAGTAGTTGGAAGTGAAATGCTACTCCGGTCAGACACCGCTGCGCTGACACCCCTGATATGCCCCTCATGATTAGCTTGTGGAGAAATTCTATGGTGACTTGTAATCTGGCTTGTTCACATTGGTCAACCCATCTGCCTGCTACTAGTGGTGTCCACTCTTCCCATGCCTTACCGCATGCTTGCCACGTCGACGGAGCAACTGACGCTCTGATTAATGGCATCAACTATTCGCCACTAGATCCCATAGGGAGGGTGGGCAACTGTTGCCCGATGGGTGGGCGTTGGGGAGGAGCTCTGTGAAAATCTGCCAATTGAATTGTGATAAAGCATTAGCAGCAGCTTTAGACCCCTCAGCATCGTGGCTAGCGCAGACCCATGCATTGTGTTTTAGGCACAGGAAAGCTAGCCGGCGTAGACAGGAGAGACGATGATGCCATCTTATTAATGCAGTGCGCTAGGCTGATGTTTTTTGTTATGAAGCGTATATTTTTGTTAGCCAGGAGCGCGCCCCATATTTCTATTGCTACCACTATTGGGAAGAAAAAAATTTTTCTGGGCTAGATGCAGCTAAAAACTTTTATTAATTTCAAAGCTGGTAGAGCTTGGTATAGATGGCCTAATACAATGAGTACCACACACTGCTAGTATGCCCAAAATTATTTTCCAGGCAAGATGCAGCTAAAAATTATTACTAATTTGAAAGCTGGTGGAGCTTAGTATAGATGGCCTAATAGATTGAGTACCACACACTGCTAATATGCCCAATATTAGTTTACAGGCAAGATGCAGCTAAAAATTATTATTAATTTCAAAGCTGGTGGAGCTTGGTATAGATGGCCTAATACAATGAGTACCACACACTGCTACTAAGCCCAAAATTATTTTCCGGGCTAGATGAAGCTAAAAATTATTTTGAAATTGCAACCTGGTGGAGGTTAGGATAGATGGACTAATAGAACAAGTCCCACACACTGCTACAAGCCGAAGCCCAAATATTTTTTCAGAGCTAGATGCAGATAAAAATTATATTGAATTTGCAACCTGTTGGAGGTTATTATAAATGGACTAATAGAACAAGTCCCACACACTGCTACAAGCCGAAGCCCAAATATTTTTTCAGAGCTAGATGCAGATAAAAATTATATTGAATTTGCAACCTGGTGGAGGTTAGTATAGATGGACTAATAGAACAAGTCCCACACACTGCTACAAGCCGAAGCCCAAATATTTTTTCAGAGCTAGATGCAGATAAAAATTATATTGAATTTTCAACCTGGTGGAGGTTAGTAGAGATGGACTAATAGAACAAGTCCCACACACTGCTACAAGCCGAAGCCCAAATATTTTTTCAGAGCTAGATGGAGATAAAAATTATATTGAATTTGCAAACTGGTGGAGGTTAGTATAGATGGACTAATAGAACAAGTCCCACACAATGCTACAAGCCGAAATAATTTTTCAGAGCTAGATCCAGAAAAAAATTATATTGAATTTTCAACCTGGTGGAGGTTAGTATAGATGGACTAATCGAACAAGTCCCACACACTGCTACAAGCCGAAGCCCAAATATTTTTTCAGAGCTTGATGCAGATAAAAATTATATTGAATTTGCAACCTGGTGGAGGTTAGTATAGATGGACTAATAGAACAAGTCCCACACACTGCTACAAGCCGAAGCCCAAATATTTTTTCAGAGCTAGATGCAGATAAAAATGATATTGAATTTGCAACCTGGTGGAGGTTAGTATAGATGGACTAATAGAACAAGTCCCACACACTGCTACAAACCAAAGCCCAAATATTTTTTCAGAGCTAGATGCAGATAAAAATTATATTGAATTTTCAACCTGGTGGAGGTTAGTAGAGATGGACTAATAGAACAAGTCCCACACACTGCTTCAAGCCGAAGCCCAAATATTTTTTCAGAGCTAGATGCAGATAAAAATTATATTGAATTTCCAACCTGGTGGAGGTTAGTATAGATGGACTAATAGAACAAGTCCCACACACTGCTACAAGCCGAAGCCCAAATATTTTTTCAGAGCTAGATGCAGATAAAAATTATATTGAATTTTCAACCTGGTGGAGGTTAGTATAGATGGACTAATAGAACAAGTCCCACACACTGCTACAAGCCGAAGCCCAAATATTTTTTCAGAGTTAGATGCAGATAAAAATTATATGGAATTTGTAACCGGGTGGAGGTTAGTATAGATGGACTAATAGAACAAGTTCCACACACTGCTACAAGCATAAGCCCAAATATTTTTTCAGAGCTAGATGCAGAAAAAAATTAAATTGAATTTTCCATCTGGTGGAGGTTAGTATAGATGGACTAATAGAACAAGTCCCACACATTGCTACAAGCCGAAGCCCAAATATTTTTTCAGAGGTAGATGCAGATAAAAATTATATTGAATTTGCAACCTGGTGGAGGTTAGTATAGATGGACTAATAGAACAAGTCGCACACATTGCTACAAGCCGAAGCCCAAATATTTTTTCAGAGCTAGATGCAGATAAAAATTATATTGAATTTTTAATCTGGTGGAGGTTAGTATAGATGGACTAATAGAACAAGTCCCACACACAGCTACAAGCCGAAATATCTTTTCAGAGCTAGATGCAGATAAAAATTATATTGAATTTGCAACCTGGTGGAGGTTGGTATAGATGGACTAATAGAACAAGTCCCACACACTGCTACAAGCCGAAATATCTTTTCAGAGCTAGATGCAGATAAAAATTATATTGAATTTGCAACCTGGTGGAGGTTAGTATAGATGGACTAATAGAACAAGTCCCACACAATGCTACAAGCCGAAATATTTTTTCAGAGCTAGATGCAGAAAAAAATTATATTGAATTTTCAACCTGGTGGAGGTTAGTATAGATGGACTAATAGAATGATGCTATGCCCAAAAGGTTTTACTTCACTAGGTGCAGTAAAAAAAATTGTATTCTTTACACAGGTGGTGTAGCTTGCAACACAGATTGGCTACTCCACTGACTAACACACACTGCAATAGGCCAAAAAGGATTTGCTTTGCTAGATTTAGCCAAATGCTGAGAAAAAAAACTTGCACAGCACTGGCACAAACCTGCCTGGCAAAAAGTGATAGGAACTGATGTAACTTAGTTCTGAAAAGGACTGCAATTACAATTAGTCTTTACTCCCAACCTATCTATTTAAGAGCACAGACCTGCCTGATAAAAGTCATAGGAAATGATGCAACCTAGTCTTTAAAAGGACTGCAATCACAACTATTCCCTCCTCCCAAGCTATCTGTAGATTTGTGCGAAAATTGGCTTGAAATTAACAAAGTATAGCGTACACAGCACCAGCGGTGCCGTCTAACACGCCGCTGCAGCAGTGAGAAAATGGTGGCGACGGGGAAAATGGCTGGGTCTTATAGGGCAAGGACATGTGACATACACTGCCAATGACACATGCCCTTGCTTGTGTGAAAAAAAGCAGTTCGCTCCGTGTGTGCGCTGCTGATAGGCTGACAGATTGCTCCACTGTAAATGCGGGAAAGAGAAAAAAAAATGGAGATCTTCATTATTTCTGCAGAGATCCATCCCCTGCCCCTCCCCCCGCCCCGCTGTACACTCAAACTGCGTATTAACATTAATTTTCAGCATTACTGAGAAAAAATCCAGTTATGATTTTGGTGCACGAACAGTTATCGAACATAACCTCGAACAGCTGAATTTTTTTCAAATCGTTCCGGTTCGCCAAACGGCTCGAACACCGGCCAAAACAGCTCGAATTTGAGATTGGCGAACAGTTCGAGTCGAACACCGATAATCTCTACTGGGCAGCGTGAGCATTCAATCAAAGTTTCGAGAGGCCGCTTACAACCAAGGCTCACAATATAGTGAATGTTGTTGTGAGCAGTGACTTTAACTGCTTCGGGGACATTCCCCTAACTGAATGCCGGTGGCTTTTGGAAGGAAATGCTTTTATTTTCTCCTGTACTTCCAGCAAGGTGGCTGGACAGATTTGTAATACTATTTACCTACTATTTACCTACAGATTAACCCTATAGCTTCAGGTAAATATCATTTGGTGATATGACAGGCTCCCTTTAACTCCTTCATGCCATGGCCATTTTCCCTTTTTTCATTTTTTTCTCCCTTTCTTCCAAGAGCCATAACTGGCAGTTCCACCATTCAGCTGCTGTTAGCAGCAGTAAAGGCCAGATGTAGACATTGAACAGAGTTGGACAGCACAGATCTATTTAATGTGCAGTGGCAACTGCCAAGGACTGCACATCATCTCCTACTCTCCTCAATAAGAACTGATGTGAAGAGCTAATAACAGCTGGTAGATGCGAGTTCCAGATGTCATAATCCCACTGATATGATAGTAATGGATAATCCAACAGATCGGCCATCAATATCAGATGTCCAGACAATCCCTTTAAAATACATTCACACAATTTGAGCAGGAATTTTTTTTTAAGTCAACTTTCTTTTTACATCTACATTACTTTTCATTACGTTTGGGGGGTATGATACATAGCTTGAAAACCTCACTAAATATTATACCTCACAGATTTCTTCTGGATATATTGTGTTTTTCACTTGAGACTTCAACAATAATACATGCAACAATTTAGTAGAAATAATTTAATGGGAGAATACAATGCAGTTTTTTTTTTTGCAAAATGCCAACTATAATGTCATGATGGGACTTTCACAACCATTATACGGTGTCATGTCCCAATTTCCATCAGACTCCCAACTCCATTTTCATCTTTTCACTCTTTCTTATTAGGCTGTCATCATTTATGTGCAACTACCTACAAAACAATTCCTGTAGTCAAAAGAGAACACCAAATATGAAAAAAATATATCTTTTTATTCCAATATCAATTATAAGATTAAAGATAACCAAGTGCATTTGCCTTCATCTGTAGATCACCTTACTGAACATCACTGGTATGATATTTTTATGGGATTTACCCTTCAGGAACTATCTATTACCTTTTCCAAATATTAGTGTTGTTGGTTGTAAGTTTTATCCTTATGATAGTTCTAAATATTTTCTTTTTTATGTTAAATGCTGAATTTTTGTGAAGACCCCTCCTGAGGGAAGAAAGAATGTTGTGCGTTGAAAAAAGCCTGACATTTTCTGATGTCCAGAATCCGGTGAAGAGTTAATAAGTCTGGCAGGATGGATTAGACCCTGAAGTACAGGCATAGGAACATTTTCAGTCCTCAAGAGTTGCAAAAGGAGGGAATTCTGGCCCTGTGCCCGCCATGCTTCTTGGCATAAATCCCTTTTTTGCCAGTGCTGTATATAAACCCACCCACATTTCATTAAAATGGAATATTTTGTTGAACACTACGTGTGTGCGTGTACTGTATTGATTCTCCAAGCTCGTTTATCACAACACCTGTAATCTAGCCTTGCACATCAACTCTGGTGAGCCTGTTGTGCCCACAATACACATCCTAAAATGTCCATCAAGGAGGAATACAAATCATGAAGGGCAACCAATATCCCAGCACATACAAAAATACAATCAAATTAATTTCATTAAAAGGAACCTGTCATATAAAAAAATGCTATTAATCTAAAGATGTGGCGTTAATCTGCAGGTTAATATCATTTTGAAGCTGCCTAGTGCCCACACTGAGAGCTGTGCTTCAGGAAGGAAATCTTCTTTACTCCTACCGGCAGCCTTGGGCTTTCACTTATATGGGTGGGCCGGATCTGTTTCAGTCACCACTCAGTACATAGTGAACGACTGCTGTAACCACATCCCTACACTGATAGACAGCTCAGCATTAGAAGCAGGCAGGTTTTTTTTGGCCATTTGTGCAAATCAAATCTCAAATTGTTCAATTTCAACAGGATCTGGAAATTTCTTAAAATTTGACTTCAATCTGATATTGATATATATTGAATCAATTTGATCATTTCTAGTAGCAATCTATGAGGTATGCGTCCAAGTTGGAGAAAGAACTGGGAATTCTTCACGTTGAAATACCAAACGTAAATCGACACATTTATTGAGGGACATAATGCCAAACAAGACCATATGTCAGTATTTCTGCATTGTGTGAACCTCTATAACCTGTCTTGTTTACATGGTATTGTAGTCAATGCACGAGGATTGTGAGAGGATGCAGATTAGCTGTGAGACTACTGCATCTTATTTTAGTACTTTAAAACTTAATTAGAGCCCCAGGGTTTTGTGATGAGTATTGCTTCATCAGCAATCATTGAAGCAGCTGCATGGAAATTCTATTGTCTAACACCTGGAATACACAACAGTACATGGAAATATTTCTATTACATTAGGTAAGGACATTGCTGACCTATGCTCGCATTTTGCCATAATCAGAAACTGGAGAGCTGATATACTTCTCCTATATTTAGGCATTAATCCATATATTACTGTATACATGGAAAGCTGATACACTTCTCCTATATTTAGGCATTAATCCATACATTACTGTATACATGGAGAGCTGATACACTTCTCCTATATTTAGGCATTAATCCATACAATACTGTATACAACATGCTGCAATGCCAAGTTGCAATAACAATATTTAAGAGATATTTCACTGTGACAATTGATGGAAAAGATAGAGGCACATCCAAAGTTGTCATCTACACTTCAGCATTCCTGACCAAACAGCCTCATTGCTAGGTTTTACCTCTTTGACCATAATGTTGGGCAGTATCCTAGTGATATAGTCCTAAAATTATATGTTCAGAACACAGTACCTTGTTTCTTGTGTTGGTTCTTCTATACTGCACATTCTGGCAACTGGGTCTGCAGGTCTGAAACTTTTGCTTGCACATATGTATGTTGTTCTGTTTTGTATTTATCTTTAGAATTTTTTTTTATTTTACAAGGTTATGGGTAATGTTCTTTAGTCTTCCAACATTCCAACACAGGACAGGACACAAATGAAAAGTTGACAATCACATTGTGGTCTCACTTACATTAAATAGTTTTGCTTGCAAAAATACCCCCCAAATAATAATATACTAATGGCCAATGCTAAAGCAGAATATTTTCACTTTTATTTCACACTTGTCCTTCTTTTTGCTTTTAGAGATGAGTGGATAGCTGCACAAATGATTGAGTTTGAGATTAATTTTCTGAAATTTGCAGTTCCATGTCAATTCAAACACTTTGGGATTAATTTTCTATCTCCTAAGCTTGTATTATACCCCTTTTGAGCCCTTTAATGTAAACACAGCCTTATTAATGTACTCCTGTGAAGCTCAGTCATAGGCTAAGCTCCATAAGAGACCGAGATCCTCACTATAAACTACAATTTTGTAGTATTGCATTAGATAGAAGTAGTGATCAAAGAATTATAGGTTCAAGTCCCCTAAGGATACTAAAAAAAAGTTTTAAAAATATTAAAATTCAAATTACTTACCTTTTTCCTCAATAGAAATAAAGGGAAAAAAATAAACTTTTTGCAATTCCACTCCAGTTCCCTGGTGCATTTTTGAGTGTGCCAGTATTTTGGTATGATTTTTGTGCCATTTTGCTAAATGTGTGAAAAACTGTTCAAGACAGAAAAAGAGACCATTCTTGACTTCTCATCAAGTTTATGAATCATTTGTGCCATGTTGAAAGATTTTACTCCAAACACAACAACGAATACCACAAGACTTAATAGGAAAATGATTTAAAACCCCCCCACAAATGATGAATAGGGGCCTATAATCAGCTCAAAATTAGTATAATCGAAAACGTCAGCTAACTGCACAAAACACTCATCCTAATCAGCAGAAAAATATAAATATGAAATATGTACAGTACAGACCAAAAGTTTGGACACACCTCATTTAAAGATTTTTCTGTATTTTCGTGACTTTGAAAATTGTACATTCACACTGAAGGCATCAAAACTATGAACTAACACATGTGGAATTTTATACTTAACAAAAAAGTGTGAAACAACTGAAAATATGTCTTATATTCTAGGTTCTTCAAAGTAGCCACCTTTTGCTTTGATGACTGCTTTGCACACTCTTGGCATTCTCTTGATGAGCTTCAAGAGGTAGTCACCGGAAATGGCTTTCACTTCACAGGTGTGCCCTGTCAGGTTTAATAAGTGGGATTATTTGCCTTATAAATGGGGTTGGGACCATCAGTTGTGTTGTGCAGAAGTCAGGTGGATACACAGCTGATAATCCGACTGAATAGACTGTTAGAATTTGTATTATTTTTTCAAGAAAAAAGCAGCTAAGTAAAGAAAAACGAGTGGCCATCATTACTTTAAGAAATACGAGACAAATCTGCACTTAATTACAAAACTGAGGGCACTGACAATACGTGATCCCTAGCCACATGCAACAAAAATGAATAATAAAAGACACAATGCTGGCTCTCTATGTGTTGGTAAAAAAATGCATATTTTTAAAATTACCTATCATACACTGTGCGCAGAATTATTAGGCAAATGAGTATTTTGATCACATGATACTTTTTATACATGTTGTCCTACTCCAAGCTGCATAGGCTTGAAAGTCAACTACCAATTAAGTAAATCTGGTGACGTGCATCTCTGTAATGAGGAGGGGTGTTGACTAATGACATCAACACCCTATATAAGGTGTGCTTAATTATTAGGCAACTTCCTTTCCTTTGGCAAAATGGGTCAGAAGAGAGATTTGACGGGCTCCTTAAAGTCCAAAATTGTGAGATGTCTTGCAGAGGGATGCAGCAATCTTGAAATTTCCAAACTTTTGAAGCGTGATCACCAAACAATCAAGCGCTTCATGGCAAATAGCCAACGGGGTCACAAGAAGCGTGTTGGCCAAAAAAGGCGCAAAATAACTGCCCATGAATTGAGGAAAATCAAGCGTGAAGCTGCCAAGATGCCATTTGCCACCAGTTTTGCCATATTTCAGAGCTGCAACGTTACTGGAGTATCAAAAAGCACAAGGTGTGCGATACTCAGGGACATGGCCAAGGTAAGGAAGGCTAAAAAACTACCACCTTTGAACAAGAAACATAAGATAAAACGTCAAGAATGGGTCAAGAAATATCTTAAGACTGATTTTTCAAAAGTTTCATGGACTGATGAAATGAGAGTGAATCTTGAGGGGCCAGATGGATGTGCCAGAGGCTGGATCAGTAAAGGGCAGAGAGCCCCACTCCGACTCAGACGCCAGCAAGGTGGAGGTGGGGTACTTGTATGGGCTCGTATCATCAAAGATGAACTTGTGGGACTTTTTCAGGTTGAGGATAGAGTGAAGCTCAACTCCCAGACCTACTGCCAGTTTTTGGAAGACAACTTCTTCAAGCAGTGGTACAGGAAGAAGTCGGTATCGTTCAAGAAAAACATGATTTTCATGCAGGACAATGCTCCATCACATGCGTCCAACTACTCCACAGCGTGGCTGGCCAGTAAAGGTCTAAAAGAAGAAAAAATAATGACATGGTCCCCTTGTTCACCTGATCTGAACCCCATAGAGAACCTGTGGTCCATCATAAAATGTGAGATCTACAGGGAGGCTGTGGTGGCTGCTGCATGCAATGTTGATCGAAAACAGATCAAGCAACTGACAGAATCTATGGATGGAAGGCTGTTGAGTGTCATCATAAAGAAAGTTGGCTATATTGATCACTAATTTTTTTGGTTTTTGTTTTTGCATGTCAGAAATGTTTATTTCTTAATTTTGTGCACTGATATTGGTTTGCCTGGTGAAAATAAACAAGTGAGATGGGATTATATTTGGCTTTTATTAAGTTGCCTAATAATTCTGCACAGTAATAGTTACCTGCACAAACAGATATCCTCCTAAGATAGCCAAATCTTCAAAAACTCCACTCCAACTTCCAAAAATATTAAGCTTGGATATTTATGAGTCTTTTGGGTTGATTGAGAACATAGCTGTTGATCAATGATAAAAATATTCCTCTAAAATACAACTGTAGAATGAAAAAGAAAACCCCATAGGGTAGTGACGATCAAACAGTCCAAAATATCTGGAAATATCGATTTGATTTATTAATACAAGAAGTAAAAATGGGGGAGGAGAAAAAACACGTGGTGCATAAGACATGTAAGCAAAAAAACAGGGAGCATGAGGAAGGGGCAATGTCAATTTGGTATATAATCACAATAATGTATAACACAATACAACTGCTGCATGTCTCCCAATGCAAGTGAAAGTCATCTGAAAAATATATGTGATAGAGTATTTATAGCGTGGAACATATCCTATATTTATATTACCTGGTACAGAGGACAAACATGCAGAAGCCCCATTTCACAGACTCGTGTGCATTGGGGACCCTGCATGTTTGTCGTCTGTACCATTATGCCTTGTACCATGTATACAATGTATGCCTTGCATCATGTATGCAAGGCAAAATGAAATCTGAAGATTACTAAAGGATTTTGGGTCGCAACATTGTGCCCAGTGACAGAAAGCTGCTTTTGCGTCCTAGGTCATGAAGAAAAAATAATGACATGGCCCCCTTGTTCACCTGATCTGAACCCCATAGAGAACCTGTGGTCCATCATAAAATGTGAGATCTACAGGGAGGGAAAACAGTTCACCGCTCGGAACAGTGTCTGGGAGGCTGTGGTGACTGTTGCACGCAATGTTGATCAAAAACAGATCAAGCAACTGACAGAATCTATGGATGGAAGGCTGTTGAGTGTCATCATAAAGAAAGGTGGCTATATTGATCACTAATTTTTTTGGTTTTTGTTTTTGCATGTCAGAAATGTTTATTTCTAAATTTTGTGCAGCGATATTGGTTTACCTGGTGAAAATAACAAGTGAGATGGGATTATATTTATTTTTTAATAAGTTGCCTAATAATTCTGCACAGTAATAGTTACCTGCACAAACAGATATCCTCCTAAGATAGCCAAATCTAAAAAAAAAACACTCCAACCTCCAAAAATATTAAGCTTGGATATTTATGAGTCTTTTGGGTTGATTGAGAACATAGTTGTTGATCAATAATAAAAATAATCCTCTAAAATACAACTTGCCTAATAATTCTGCACACAGTCTATATTTATTGCAAGTTGGCAAGTCGCATAGTCGATGGGATGTATGTGTCACAGAGATGGCTGGTCTCTGTGATGTAACCCGGAGAGTTTCTCTAGTGCAAGTGAGTACAAAGAAGATCATCGCATTGGATGTCGGGTTAGGAGCAGTCCTTTCCCAGGAGATACACAAGGAGGAGCACCCTGTTCTCTACCTGAGAAGGAAGCTGTCTGTGATGCTAGTCACTAACTCACAGAGCGACCGTGAGGCGCAGAGTCAGACATTCCGAGGTCAATACCAAGAGAGCCCATAGATACCAAGGAATAAGACAGATGCGTAAGTCAGATTATAGTCCAGGGTCAGGTAGCAGAAGTTCAGAACACAAACCAACAGAAAGAGGCAAACATTCACCAGGAAGCAAAAACTATGTCTGGCAGGGAACAGGGGCAGTCAGCTCTGTTAAATAGCTTGGGCAATCTCCAGAACATGGAACACCTGGAGACTGCCCTGCAAATCCCAGTCAAAGATTGGACAGCCAAGCTGTCAAACAAAGCACCGAGAGCCTGACTTGCCACTCACAGGATTGGACAGCCAAGCAGTCCATCAAAACACAGCAAGAACCAGTTCAATAGGACAGCATAGCAATCCCACACAGAATGCAGTAATCGTTACACTGTCCCCCTTTGTGAGAGGAATTATTTGGTAATAGAGAAGGAGTCCTTGGCCATATAGTGGACGGTGGACACATAACGGTACTATCTGGTAGGACGTACAGTACAGACCAAAAGTTTGGACACACCTTCTCATTTAAAGATTTTTCTGTATTTTCATGACTATGAAAATTGTACATTCACAACTGAAGGCATCAAAATGATGAATTAACACATGTGAAATTATATACTTAACAAAAAAGTGTGAAACAACTGAAAATATGTCTTATATTCTAGGTTCTTCAATGTAGCCACCTTTTGCTTTGATGACTGCTTTGCACACTCTTGGCATTCTCTTGATGAGCTTCAAGAGGTAGTCACCGGAAATGGTCTTCCAACAATCTTGAAGGAGTTCCCAGAGATGCTTAGCACTTGTTGGCCCTTTTGCCTTCACTCTGCGGTCCAGCTCACCCCAAAGCATCTCGATTGGGTTCAGGTCTGGTGACTGTGGAGGCCAGGTCATCTGGCGTAGCACCCCATCACTCTCCTTCTTGGTCAAATAGCCCTTACACAGCCTGAAGGTGTGTTTGGGGTCATTGTCCTGTTGAAAAATAAATGATGGTGCAACTAAACGCAAACCGGATGGAATAGCATGCCGCTGCAAGATGCTGTGGTAGCCATGCTGGTTCAGGATGCCTTTAATTTTGAATAAATCCACAGCAGTGACACCAGCAAAGCATCCCCACACCATCACACCTCCTCCTCCATGCTTCACAGTGGGAACCAGGAATGTAGAGTCCATCCGTTCACCTTTTCTGCGTCGCAAAAAGACACGGTGGTTTGAACCAAAGATCTCAAATTTGGACTCATCAGACCAAAGCTCAGATTTCCACTGGTCTAATGTCCATTCCTTGTGTTCTTTAGCCCAAACAAGTCTATTCTGCTTGTTGCCTGTCCTTAGCAGTGGTTTCTTAGCAGCTATTTTACCATGAAGGCCTGCTGCACAAAGTCTCCTCTTAACAGCTGTTGAAAAGATGTGTCTGCTGCTAGAACTCTGTGTGGCATTGACCTGGTCTCTAATCTGAGCTGCTGTTAACCTGCAATTTCTGAGGCTGGTGACTCGGATATACTTATCCTCAGAAGCAGAGGTGACTCTTGGTCTTCCTTTCCTGTGGCGGTCCTCATGTGAGCCAGTTTCTTTGTAGCGCTTGAGGTTTTTGCAACTGCATTTGGGGACACTTTCAAAGTTTTCCCAATTTTTTGGACTGACTGACCTTCATTTCTTAAAGTAATGATGGCCACTCGTTTTTCTTTACTTAGCTGTTTTTTTCTTGCCATAAATAATACAAATTCTAACAGTATATGCAGTAGGACTATCAGCTGTGTATCCACCAGACTTCTGCACATCACAACTGATGGTCCCAACCCCATTTATAAGGCAAGAAATCCCACTTATTAAACCTGACAGGGCATGCCTGTGAAGTGAAAACCATTTCCGGTGACTACCTCTTGTAGCTCATCAAGAGAATGCCAAGGGTGTGCAAAGCAGTCATCAAAGCAAAAGGTGGCTATTTTGAAGAACCTAGAATATAAGACATATTTTCAGTTGTTTCACACTTTTTTGTTAAGTATATAATTCCACATGTGTTAATTCATAGTTTTGATGCCTTCAGGGTGAATGTACAATTTTCATAGTTATGAAAATACAGAAAAATCTTTAAATGAGAAGGTGTGTCCAAACTTTTGGTCTTTACTGTAAGTTTAGATTGGTATCCATCCAACCATGCCCCACTCAGATGGTTGAGTGAAACAAAGATAAAAATACTAGGGTCACCCCCTGGTTCTTAGCCCTACAAGATTTCAACTTCCATGTAGAGCATAGAGCAGGGAAGCTACATGGTAATGCTGATGCCCTATCGAGAATCACCTGTGTGGTAGCAGAAAGTACCAAACCCCATGGCTTTAGGCAGATGGGGGAGGCATGTAAGGTGGCTAATAGTCACATAGTCGATGGAGGTATGTGTCACAGAGATGGCTGGTCTCTGTGATGTAACCCGGAGTGTTTCTCTAGTGCAAGTAAGAGGATCTTTTGGTGCACCTGGGACCAGGTTACGGGTAGTTTAGAGAGTTGAGCAGGTCTAGCTACCCACATACCCTACCTCTGGGTGTGGTTAACAGCCTATATAATGGAGGCTGTTGTTTGACACATATTCTGTGAGTCTAGAGGGAGAAGGCCTCCTGTGTGTGGTTGTCTCCAGACTGGGCCGTGTACTGGATGGCTACCAGCCTCTGTTACCACAGCAATGGCTAACCAGAGACTTTACTAAAAGGACTGTTTTCTTTGTTTTTGCCTGCACTAAATGCTGTTTGCTTGCACTTTTCTTTTGACCTGTTTATGAAGCCAGTAAACAGTTATGGATATTTACAGGAATATTACAGGCCTTCTGTTTGCCTCTCATTGCACCTGAGTGAGTACCATCCATACAATACATATATATATGTATATATATATATATATATATATATATATATATATATACACGCACACTTTTTATCCACTCATGTACACGTGTATGTGAATGCATGATTTTGTTTTTTGTTTTTTAGAAGAAGAAAAGAAGGAAGAAGAGAAAAGAGAATAAAAGGAAGAGGAGAAAAAAATAGGGAAACATTTTTTTTTCTTTCATGCACATTTCTATATATAATCAATTGCTCTTACCTTAAATGAGTTCTTAAGTGATAACATAGGTTTAAACATCACCTCCAACCCCTTTTGAAGGGAGGAAGTAATTCTTTTTCTATTATGCCTGAGCAAGAAGTAGATTCTAGTCCCAAAAACGTTGCAATAAATTGGGAATTTTTTATTCTTATCATCTGGATTAACATTTGTTTGGCAGCACCCGGGATTCATCGTACTTTTCTCTCCTTTGCTAGCCCAGGGATAGTGGTATCAGCAATAAAAATATTTCTATTTTTTTTGCATATAAAACTTCAATACATATTTGTTTTACCTCCTGTAACATGATCACTTACGTCCAAACATATAACAACTAAATCCCAGACAAAAAGCTTTAATGTCATGTAAAGATTGAATGTCTACTTACAAATAGTGATGAGTGAGTACCGTAATATTCCTAATCACTATACTCGTAACGAGTACTTTGTAATAATCGAGTATTCGTTCCAAATAGCAAGTACAATGTAAGTCAATGGGAAATGCAAGTAATTTTCTGCTGGACCCTACAAAGATGTCTGAAGGCCTGCGGAAAAGGCTGAAATGAATGGGAAAGTGATGAAACAGAATGGGAAGAGCCTGGAGAATATGCCTGCATGCAATTCTGACTCACATATGGTGTCTGGGAATAAGTTTGTCACAGTATTACGCCACTTTTACAGACACACAAGAACAACTGCCAAACCTAACCTAAATTGCATTTAACAGGCCAAAAATGTTAAGAAACAGTTTTTCCTGCATAATCACTTGTATATAAGGCTAAATAAACCATAGAAACCCAAAAAATATCCCTTTTAGCGTTTGTTCACACTTACTGTTGTGGATATTTTTTGCATTTTAAAATTGGGAGGGCCCTGACTTATACATTTTGTAGGTCCCTCTGTCATACATCATTTTTAGTTCGCTATTCCCCAGCACTTTGCAAGCACAGCTAGAACGTACCAGTAGGTATGTTGATCTTTGACCTGAGAGGCCTCAGGTGGCTCTGTAACATGCGTTTTGGAGGGACAGCTGTTACTTAGACATTTGGGCGGTCCCTCCATCATTGACACTCAGATAGTGGAATACATATTCCATAGCAGTTTACAATGTGCCCATTGTAACGTTGGGCTTGACCCTCCTCCTCCTCCTACTTCACCACCATGTGATACTGTGGTCCTAAAATGACATGTCGCCTGTGCTATGTCCTTCAGGAAGCAGGCGCTCATACCTCCTGCCCACAAGCTGCGGTTGCTCACACACAACAAACATCAACTACATCCACTTCCTTGTCCCAGCGAACTGTCTAATAATCCGTGCCTAAGAGCTTGTAAAGAAAGCGTAAATACCCAGCCATGCACCCACAGGTACAAATACCAAACTTGCACTTTGCCAAATTGCTAGCTGTGGAGATGTTGCCGTTTAGGCTTGTGGGAACACAGTCTTTCCGTGATCTCTTTTCTGTGGCTGCCACACGATACAGTGTTTCCAGCCGCAACTATTTTGCCTGGTGTGATGTCCCTGCGTTATACAAGCACGTGTTAAACAATCTGAACCGTGCTCTCACCAACACGGTAACCGAGATGGTCTACCTAACAACAGACACCTGGACAAGTTGTTATGGACAGGGACGATACATTTCTGTCACAGCACAATTGATCCCCCCCTGGTGGAGGGTGGGATAAAGGCGCAAACTGGAACATCACACATCTTACCCACGCCAAGAATAGCGGGCCCAACTTCTGTCCACCTCTTCATTTTCCACTTCCTCTCTCCACTCCTCTTGCTCCTCATCCTCTGCTGAATTACCCTCCCATCACTGCCAAGCTGGGACCTGTGCAGCAGCACATCGGCAAAGCGGCAACACGCTCTGCTAAAGCTGATATGTTTAGGTTAGAAAGCACACACTGCAGCAGAGCTGTGGCAAGCTTTAAAACAACAGATCGATCAGTGGCTCTCCCCGCTGCACCTCCAATCCGGTCTGGTCATCTGCGATAATGGGCGTAATCTGGTGGCTGCTTTAATGGTCGGAAATCTGGTACACGTGCCATGCATGGCTCACATGCTGAACCTAGTTGTTGAGAAATTTCTGAAAACTTACCGTGACTTACCGTACCTACTTGAGAAGTTGCGCCGTATTAGCGCCCATTTCCGCCATTCCTCTACCACTTTTGCTGCTCTTATAGCGCTGCAAAAGTGCTTGAATTTGCCAAGTCACCGACTAATTTACAACCTGCCCACGCGGTGGAACTCAACCTATCATATGTTGGCGAGGATTAATGAACAGCCGAGGGCAGTAGCTGAATACCAGCTTCAACATACCCGTTAGACTGAGAGTCGGCCACCACACATAACAACTGTTGAGTGGGTGTGGATCGCTGACATTTGTGCGGTTCTTGAGAACTTTGAGTACTGCACCAACCTTATGAGCGGTGATCAGGCTATTATCAGCGTAACCATCCCGCTGCTGTGTCTCTTGAAACAATCACTGCATAATCTCAAACAGGAATATTTGAGTGCCCAGCATGTTGGTATGGAGCCAGATTTCCCAATGGGTGATACTACCCAGCCCAGCCAATATTTTGAGGCAACATTGATTGATGAGGAGGAAGATGAGGAGGATGAGGAGGGAGAGGACTTGTTTTTCTGTGCTACGGAGGGTCCTCGTAATGCTACAGTGGGGACGCCCATCCCAAACTTCATGTCTGTGCAGCCTGGATGGGCTAGAGAGGAGGAGGTAGAGGAGGAGGAGGAAGCGAGTCAACGTGAGGAGAGGATGGGTACTGTTTCTACTGTTGGGGACACAGAACATTTACCTTTTTGCAGCTTGGCCCACATGGCAAAGTTCATGTGTAAGTGTCTGTGGCAAGACCCTCACGTGATACACATTTTATCCAACAATAATAAGAATTTTTATTTATATATCGCCAACATATTCCGCGGCACTTTACAGTTAAGGGGGAACATGTACATACAATAAATTCAATACAAGGTACGACAGTTTAAACAGTTACATTTGGAGTTAGGTCCCTGCTCGAAAGCTTACATTCTAGAAGGAAATGGGTGGACACAATAGGTGAAAATTGCTTGTTATTTCAGGTCTGGCAATTATAATAAGTAGGGATTTTCATATAAAGCTGCATGATCTGGTCATCAGCCAGTATGCCTAAGTGCAATAATCAAGTATTGAGTGCAGTTATCGTGTGCATGGAGGGTGTGGAGACAGATGAATAGTAGGGTGCAGATTCTGAATAATATTTAGAAGGAAGGAACAGTTAGTTTACTGAGTAGTTGAGGTGGTAGGCTTGTTTAAACAGATGGGTTTTTAAAGCATGCTTGAAGACGTGGGAGCTAGGCATCAGTCGGATCGTCTGGGGTAGAGCATTCCAGAGAACTGGTGCAGCACGAGAGAAGGCTTGGAGATGGAGGTGCGAGGTTCAGATTATGGGGGATGTTAGTCTTAGGTCATTTGTAGAAAGGAGGTCATGTGTAGGGCGATAGACAGAGATGAGAGAAGAGATATAAGGCGGTGCAGAACTGTGGAGAGCTTTGTGGTTGAGAGTGAAAAGTTTATTTTGGACCCTTTAGTGAATGGGCAACCAGTGTAATGACTGAAACAAGATGGAGGCATCGGTGAAGCGGCTGGACAGAAATACCACCCTGGCTGCCACATTCAGGATGGATTGGAGAGGAGAAAGTTGGTAAGAGGGAGACCGATTAGAAGAGAGTTGCAGTAGTCCAGATGAGAGTGAATAAGAACGACAGTAATTGTTTTAGCAGTTTGAAAGGTGAGAAAAAGTCTTTTTCTGGAGATGCTTTTAAGGTGCAGTTGTAAAGAGCGACCTATACTGTTGGCCACCTTTCTCGATCCACAGTACAAGGAGAAATTTCCTTCTCTCCTTTTGGAGTCACCAAAGAGTTTTACAATGGAACCGTTCAAAAGGGCCGTTGTAGATCAGTTGCTGGAAACATCACCCTCAGACAATGCTGGTGCCAGAGGTACCGGGTCTTTTCAACACCAAGGATAATGGGGAGAGACACAAACATCAACTCCAACAGAGGTGTTGGGAAAATGTGCACAAATTGGGCAATTTTCAATAAACCAGCACAACAGCAAGGGCTATCTGTGCCTGTAACAATGCCAAGGAGGGATAAGTTGCAGAACATGGTCAAGGGGTACTTAAGTGACCATACATGCATCCTTTCTGATGCTTCAGTTCTCTCTAATTATTGGGTGTCTAAGCTGAACACTTGGCCCGACCTCTCCTTATATGCCTTGGAGGTGCTGGCCTACCCGGCTGATAGTGTCGTGTCTGAGCGTGTTTTCAGTTCCGCTGGGGCAATCATCACTGATAGGCGCACATGCCTCTCCACGGAAAATGCAGACTTAAGGCCCCGTCACACTTAGCAACGCTGCAACGATCCCGACAATGATATGACCTGTCAGGGATCGTTGCTGCGTCGCTATGTGGTCGCTGGTGAGCCTGTCAAACAGGCAGGCTCACCAATGATCAGGGGAGCAGCGACATCGTGGAAAGAATCTTTCCACGATGTCCTGCTCCTGGTTACCAGCCTGCTGCTGAAGCAGGAGCAGGCTGATAACCATGGTAAACATCGGGTTACTAGGGGCACACGCACATCTAGTAACCCGTTGTTAAATGTGGTTACCACTCTGCTACAGTGAGCGGGAGGTTACCGCTCACTTTAGCAGGCTCGTAACCATGATAAACAATGGGTTACTAGGAGCGCGTGTGCCCCTAGTAACCCGATGTTTATCATGGTTACCAGTCTGATCGCTGCTCCCGCTGGTCACACACAGCGATGTGTGCTGACCAGCGGGAGGGCAACGACCAAAAAAGGGTCCAGGACACTTTGCAGCGATCAGCGACCTCACAGCAGGGGCCTGATCGCTGCAAAGTGTCACACATAGCGACATCGCTGGTGAGGTCGCTGTTGCGTCACCAAAACCGTGACACAGCAGCGATCTCGCTAGCGATCTCGCTATGTGAGACGGGGGCTTTACTATGCTTAAATTCAACAAGGACAGGATATATCCACAGTTTGTAATCCCTCCAGATGACAGCAAGCCAACCTAAATTCACCAAAAATGCAGATTCATGCTACTGCTGTTAACGTCACCCCCTCCCATAAAAACCCGTTTCCTTCCTTCACCAACCATGACTCAGCCCATAGGGCTAATTTTTACAAACCCTATGCACATTGTGCAGTGGACAAACCAGGAAAGTATTCCTACTCCAGTCTAACTACTATTTGTGATCGATGGCCCTTGGGATGGTGGCTTCCAAAATAGTGGGTAAGGAAGCCTGGTGCGTGCTTGGTAGCAGGCAGTAGGAAATGTTTGGACTACTGCTTTGAGTAGGGCACTAAATGCCTTTTTAAGTGGACTAATGTGGACAGAAGGCTGGCTGTCACCCCCAAAAAAGCGAGGAAAATGGCCTGGTGCGTGCTTGGTAGCAGGCAGTAGGAAATGTTTGGACTACTGCATTGCGTTGGGCACTAACCGCGTTTTTAAGTGAACTAATGTGGACAACAGAAAGCAGGATGTCACCCCAAAAACAGGGGGGAAAATGGGCTGGTGCGTGCTTTGCAGCAGGCAGTAGGAAATGTTTGGACTACTGCTTTATGTAGGGCACTAAATGCCTTTTTAAGTGGACTAATGTGGACAGAAGGCAGCCTGTCACCTCCAAAACAGCGGGGAAAATGGCCTGGTGCGTGCTTGGTAGCAGGCAGTAGGAAATGTTTGGACTACTGCTTTGCGTTGGACACTAAATGCCTTTTTAAGTGGACTAATGTGGACAGCAGAAGCCAGGCTCTGACCTCTAAAACAGCGGTGCTTTTAAAAAAAAAGGCAGCACAAAATGCTACTACTCTGTGTGCTGGAAAAATATTGCATTGCCTCTGACAAGAGCTGTTTTAAGATAGACACTGGAAGAACACTTTAACCTCTCCCTACCTAATACACAAGCTCTCCCTCTCTGTACTCTGACTTTGTCGTGTGTTTTCAGCTCTGAAAAGAGCTGTTTTTTAGTGGTATTATGGAGCTAGTGAGCTTCTCCTTTAAACAGTCCCTGCTCGAGTATCTCTCCCTCCCTACTCTACACTGAACTAGTATACACTGCAGGTAGCCCCTAAAAGGGATTTTGTTTTATCAAGAGGCCTAGACACTCTCCCTAGAAGCTCAGCGGTCTCTCCCTATGCTTGTAGAACTCAGACTCCGGACGCAATGTGCACAAAATGGCGGCGGCAGGGCATAAATAGACCCTATGACGCTGGTCCAGCCAATCACAGCAATGCCTCAACCAACATGTCTGCGCCATTACTGTGATTGGTTAAGAAGCCCAGCATATTTAGTGGCTGCAAAGGAGGTGCCAAAACTGCAGGATGGGACATCTGAATATAGCGAGGCCAGTACACAAATACTTGCAATATAACGAGTAACCCGAATACCGTAATATCGTGTGAATAGCGAATAGTAACAAATACACTCGCTCATCACTTCTTAGAAAGCTTTTACTATATTTACCTTCTGCATTTCCCTTTTATTTTCTTCAATCTGTTTATTGTCATACATTTTTTTTATTTACTATTTGAGAAATTGTTTTGCCATCTTTGCTGTTTAATATATTTGCACCTTTTGACATTGATAGAAAACTTTAGAGATCAATTAGTCTCAACCATGAAATTTACATGCTAAAATAACAGAGTACTAGGAGGCAACACAAAGTTTTTTCAATACACTTACTAGAGCACTTTATACAGTATTTAATATTTTTACTCTTTAAGAGAAATGCCCACCATTTGGCTTGTCAAATTTGGCTTGTCAATGAATAAATTTGTTGTGGATTATGGAAAATTCTCTCTTTCGCTCACAGAACTATTATACTGCAAATTATTAAATTTTAAATTGCTTAAAGATAGGTGCCTATAAGATACAGGGAAAAAAAGCTTAAAAATATGCAGAAAAAAGCTCCATATGAAAAATAAAAAAGGAGCAGTTCTGCTCAGAATAATATTTCATCATACACTTTTTTTACTTATATAAAACATACAGGGAGTACTTTGGCTATTTTACTTTATCTTTTAAGGACTTAAAGAGAAAGTCTTTTAGCAACACATGTGACTTAAATATTTTATTTTTATATGATTTAGATTTTTTATTATTTAAAACTCTTCACTGCTTCTAAAATTAAAATGTTTTTCTAAAGCGCTGTAGTTAAGCTCAGAATAAAAAACACCACAAACTTTCTAGTCTTCATATGTTACAATCCTCATTGGTTGATGTGCACCTCTGCCACTTGTGCTGTGCCATCATGTTATAACATTATCTCCACTGATTGAATGCCAAGTAACCACTAAGACTTATCACTGTTTATAGCAGTATCTTTTTGCCCATAATAAATTTTATCAGGTGTGCAATTTTTCAGAGCACTGGAGAACACTGGGACCAGAAGTGACAGTGACTCTCAGACGCCTGCACACAAGAAAATTTAAGTCACTGCCCTGAGAAGGGCGGAACAGTGCACAGGAGAGATGGCAGGTAGAATGTGCAGGGGAGGGATTTCAGGCCGCGCACCTCACGTCAAAGGCAAGCAGAGAAGAGGGGGCAGGAGAAATCTAGTATAATGAGAGAGGAGGCAGTCTTATCTTCCAGGCATGATACTCCCCATAGCCTGGAAGATCAAAATGAAAAAAGATGATTTTTAATGAACAAGCCATCATCAAGAAGGCATACAGGTATGACTAGTTTCAGTTTTATACAACCTGTATGCCCATATTATTAGCTAAAACACTCAAATAGAGTGATAGATACCCCTTAAACTTTACCAGTAGCAGTTAGCTGCCACTGTCATTTGCTGTGTCATTATTAAAGGGAAGCTGTCAGCAGATTCATGCTGCCTGAAACACAGGCAGCATAAATCAGACAATGACTGCATAATTACAACCATGCTTGAATATGATGACAAGTTAATTTTAATGAAAGGAGAAACTACAATTGACTAGATAGAGGATACAATTCATCAGTTATATTACACATGCAATATTGGATACAGTTTTGAGCAATAGAAAACATAATACAAGTGGGTTCAAAGGCAGGCAAAAAAATGACCAATAGCTTGGGGGGACAATACTTGGAAAAATAATCAAATATTTTTTGCATGTACTGTGCAAGTCAGAAAGCGGGAGTATGGAGTGGGCTCACAGGATGAGCCCACTCCATAATCAGCAGGTAATTACTGTGTATTATAGCCAGGACCTACCTCTAACAGTCAAACGTGGAATGGAGCTCGCTCGCGATTGTTAAACTGGTTAAATGCCGCATTCAAACTCTGAGAGCAGCATTCAACATGCGCCAGCATAGGGGCGCATCATCGTGGCAAGAATGCTGATTGCTGATGGGTTGCTATTATAGCAGGGGGTCAGTTAAAGACCTCCACTCTTGTCATTATGAGCTCCTTTGAAATCCAACCTGTGGAAGGGCTTCAAAGGAGATACAGAAATGCTGTGGTATTGCTGCACATAGCACAAGCAATGAGACAACCACAGCTTCAAGTTCCTTAAGGTGACTAACAAAAACAGAACAGTGAAAAGTGAAAAAAAAAATCTTTAAAAAAAATGGAAAAAAATAAAAAATGCTGTAACAAGCAATCATGATGTGATATCTATCCCAAAATGGTATGAATAAAAATGTTGTCTTGCCCAACAAAAAATAAGCTATCACACAGTTCCATCAACAGAAAAATGAAAATGAGTCTTTGAAAATGGCGACACAACCCAAAATTTATTTTGTTTTCGAACTTCAGATTTTTTTTCACCGCTAAAATAATAAAAAAAGAAGGCATATTTGATATTGTCGCAATCCTACTGATAAGCAGACTGATATTTCGAAGTCACTTTTGCCACAATATGTACATTGTAAAAATACTTCCCAAAAAACAATGTCAGAATTGCTCAATTTATTCCCACTTTGATTTTTTTCCCATTTTCCAGTACACTATGTGGTAATATTAATGGTATTGTTCAAAAGTACAACTTGTCCCACAAAAAATAACGATGATCTCGGAAAAAAGAGATCTTTTTCTTGGTTTAATTATATAGAAGACTGTTACTATAAAAGGAAGCATCCATTACTTCTAGGGGAACGTATGCTTGTCTGCAACAACATAGACGGCAGTTATTTACTGTAAAAGCATTGAAACTAAGTCTGCTGACATAGTCTGCCAGTGTGCATCACCAAGTGTGGATCATACAAGTGTGACATATTGAAGAATTAGACCTGAATTTAATACTATGTATACAGTCTGCATCTTGTCCTCTACAGTATGATAATCGCACTCTAATCAGCATGTCCATTTATCTATTCTTCTTGCAGGTACGGAACACAACTTTCCATGTATGTGATACAGCTTACCTCTCCTGTGTTCACTAACAACTCAGTATGTTTGAAAGCTGACCACTGCATAACCCTTGTTCAACACTTTTCTTTTCTTTATGACCAGCCTTTTTTACTTTGCTTGAGTTATATCCTGCATCTGGGACAATTTGTAATTATCTGATAAAGATGGGTTGGAGGCCTCTCCCCTCTCCTTAACACCTGAATGCATTTGCTAGCATATATATTGCGAAGAATAAGTCTGCCAGTGTGTATCACCAAGTGTGGATCATACAAGTGTGACATATTAAATAATTAGACCTCAATTGAACCTGTAGGGAACCATAGGAAACTGGATACCCAGGCAAAGTAAACAATGTCAATGTTTGTTTTCACTCTCTCCCCTATAGTCCTCCACTTTCTACTGATCCCCTAATCCCTTCACCTAATAAGTAGTGATGAGCGAACGTGCTCGCCACTGCTTGGTACTCGCCCGAGTATTTCCAGGTTGCTCGGGCGGGAACTTGGGTCCCCTCCCTGCATGTTTGGCGCTCTTTAGAGAGCCAATGAACATGCAGGGATTGCCTGTCACGCACTGTAATGCCGTAGCCATGATGGTTGTGGCATTACAGTGATTGGCTTGCTGCACAGCGTCATCAGGTCTATATAAGACCTGGCGCCGCTATACTCGTCACAATCTACCCCGGATACAGGCAGAGTAGGGAGAAGTGCTGTCAAGTCAGGGAGAGATTTGCTTGTTTATAGTTAGTATAGATATTCCACAACAAATATATATATCCATCTGAACTAACAGTCCTTCTGTGGACTAATTCAGCTGCATATATTCAGTGGTAATAGCAGGAGTTAGGCAGGCAGGCAGGGTATGTGGCAAATTGCAGTGCATATAGTGCAAGAGGGAACATTGAATGTCCTGTCTGCTACTGCTGTAATAATTACAGATATTTGTAGACATAGCCCTAGATATCAGGGGCAGGGCAAATTTTTTTTTTATCTTAATCCTGGTTACTTGCTTAAAAACCAATCCAGAGTACACAATTTTTCTGCTCCATTTGCTTGTTAGCACTGCAGAATACAGCCAGATCTGTTCCATATTGCAGCGATAAAAATCCAGAAATTTGAACTGAGCGTGGAAAATATTGGCCCCCTTTTCCATTTTGTTGCAGTGTTTCGGTCAAGCTATCCACACTAGGTCTCTGTGTAGGATAATAATAGCAAATTACAGGCCTGCTATTTAAAACCGTGGTTATCTGTCAAATGTATCACGTATAACTGCGCTCCAAAATCAGCCATTTCTCGTGAACGTGGAAAATATTGTTCTCCATTTAAAATGGGCAAGGTACGTGGCAAGGGACGGGGAAGTGGACATGATGGTGATGGTGCATGCAGAGGCTGAGGCCAAGGACATGGAAACTGTGCCACAAGAAACACCCACATCTTGTCGCTTGACATTTCTGTCCCAATTACTAGGGAACCAGAGTACAAAACTATTGAACACAGAGCAGTGTCAAAAGGTTATTGGTTGGATAGCAGATAATGCTTCCAGTCACTTTGCCACCACCACTACCACCCTGTCTTCCACACGGTCAAGTCTCAGTAGCTGTAAGTCTGGACCGCATATCCCTCACCCTCGTTCCTCCCACCATGCCTAGTGCCTGGAAACAACTGATCCTACAGTTGGACACTCAGAAGAGCTGTTCACTTTTCTATTTGTACATTTGCGCCTCTCGCCCGGCCAGCTTCAAGCGAGTCAAGAGCAGAATGCATGTAGCGATGCAAAAATATTGGAGCAGCCACAGTCACACGAAGGCAAATGGTGGGAGAGTGCAATTAATGTCGCAAGAGGTGGATGATGATGAGACACAATTGCTAGAAAGTCAGGAGGAGGACTAGAGTGCGGAAGTGGAAGATGAGGTAATGGATGATATAGTAACTGACCCAACCTAGCGGGGGGACATACAGAGCGAGGACAGCAGCACACAGGGGGAGGGAGGCATAGCACCACAACAGGCAGGAAGAAGCAGTGTGGTGGCCGCAGATACAAGGCGGGAAAGCATTCCCCGAAACACCAACACAGCGGAAGTTGCCAGTACAACTATTAGGTATTCCCGAGTCTGGTTGTTTTTTAAAGACTCAGCAGATAACCCCAAAAAGGCCATTTGCACCACCAGCCAGGTTAGCATCAGCAGGGGTAGCAAAACTAGCAACCTGACCACCACCAGCATGATCAGGCACAAGGCAGCAAAGCACCCGACTAAGTGGGCTGAACCCCAAGGTCCAGCAACAGTGTCTGTGGGTGACACCACTGCATCTTCCACTGTTGTGCATGCATGCCAATCCCCTGTCCACGGTGCACTCTCAACTAACACCATCAGCAAGCAAATCCTAGTCCTTGTCCCAGCGCAGCGTTCAGTTGTCCCTACCCCAGTCCTTGTGATGCAAGCGCAAATACGCAGCCAACGCCCCACAGGTCAAACTACTAAATTCTCACATATCGCGAATGCTTGCCCTCAAAATGTTGCCTTCTAGGCTTGTGGAGACGGAAGCTTTCCGCAACCTGATGGCGGCGGCAGTCCCTCGGCACTCGGACCCCGGTGTTCTGTCCTCACATTACGTGTCAAACAACATTAGCCGTGCCCTCAACAACGCAGTTACTGGGAAAGTCCACCTTACTATGGACACGTGGATAAGTGCTTGTGGGCAGGGACGGTACATTTTGCTGATGGCACACTGGGTTAATATAGTGGAAGCCGGGACCCAGTCGGACCTTAGGACTGAACATGTCCTCCGGATGCCGAGGATTACGGGCCCTGGGTCAATCAGGGTTTCCCCCACATTCTACAGCTCCTGCACCTCTTCCACCCTTTCAGCCTCCATCTCCGAAATGACCACATCAGTTGCAAGCTGAAAGCACTGCAGCTGAAGAGTTGTGGACAGCTCTGAAAGAACAGGCAGATCTGTGGCTGACACCACTGACCCTACAGCCAGGCATGGTCATGTGTGACAATGACTGGAACCTGGTGGCGGCTCTGGGGCGAGGCGAGCTCACACACGTCCCATGCCTGGCCCATGTGCTTAACCTCATGGTTCAGCGGTTTCTCAAAACCTACCCGGATCTACTTGTCAAAGTACGCCACCAGTGTGCCAATTTTAGAAAATCAGCTACAGCTTCCGCCGCCTTGCCGTGTTTCAGCAGCGTTTACAGCTTTCAGCTCACCGACTGATCTGGAATGTCCCCACGCGTTAGAAGTCTACATTGCAGGTGTTGGCAAGGATTTGTGTACGGAAGAGGGCAGTTGTTGACTACCAGTAGTCATCCTCTTGGTGAGGACATGGAAGTCTTGCCTCTTTGCAGTCTGGCATACATGGCTGAGTTTATGTTACGCTGCCTTTCCCGTGACCCTTGTTGTCCACATTTTGGGTGACAGTCATTACTGGTGGTTGACATTTCTAGACCAACGCTACAAGGAGAACTTTCTGTCTCTTATTACCTTGCAGGACAGGCCTAATAAAATGGTGCAGTACGAGAAGGCCCTTGTTGTGGAATTATTGAAAAAATTCCCATCTGAAAACGCTGGCAGCAAAGGTCACAGTTCATTGGACAACCAAGGAGTACAGGCGAGAGAGACAAATGGTATCCAGCAGATGCAAGGGAACATTGTCAAAGTTCTGGGACAGTTTTTTCAGACTTCTCCCATCGCACAGGTCCTGAGGCGTGGGGTACTCTCCCAAAGAGGGAAAAGTTTCGGAAGATGGTTAGGGAGTACCTTGCCGACCATACCAACGTCCTCCGTGATTCCTCTGTGCCTTATAATTATTGGGTATAAACGCCTATGCCTCATATCCTATTCACTCCATAGGACACGAGGCATGATCTGGCTCTCTATGCTTTGGAGGTCCTGACCTGCCCTGCCGCAAGAGTTTTGTCAGAGTGGATTTTAAGTGCCGCAGGTGGAATTATAACTGATAGGCTCACCCACCTGTCAACTGAAGATGCTGAAAGGCTGACTCTTATGAAAATGAAGAAGTGCTGGAATGGGCCAGACTTCTCAACACCACCGAATGATAGCAGCGTAACATAAACTCAAATACAGTGTTTTTTTTGGGGAGGTCTATCTCTAATCCTATGCACCTCTGTCTTCACACCAAGACATGGGTATATGCTTCCTGATTTTGTCTATTTGCTATTGTCCTCCTCCTTTTCCTCATCCTCATCCTCCACATCCTCTCCATATCACAACCATATCTACCATATCACCATATCTACGTCTCTTGCAAGGGGCATTGGAGTTCCTCCAAATTTTTTTGCAGCCGTTGCATTCACTGCATAGGCAAACAGTATGGGAGACCCACTTCCTAATAATGGGAACATTGTTTTCAGGAGGCCCTCCGACATCTTCGTCTCTTGCAATGGACACTGGAGTTCCTCCACATTTTTGCCAGCCGCTGCATTCACTCCATAGGCAAACAGTATGGGAGACCCACTGCTTTTTAATGGGAACATGTCGTACTCGTTGCTGTAGCCCAGCTCTATGTGTCTTTAAATTGTTAGTAGGGTTTTTCCTAAATTTTGGCAGCCATTGGACTCACTGCATACCCTATAACTGTATAGCAGACCCGCTCCATTCTAATGGGAACATGGCATTACTGTGGCCCACCTCTATGTGTCTTTAAATTGTTAGAGGGTTTTTCCAAAATTTTGGCAGCCGTTGAACTCACTGCATACTCTATGACTGTATAGCAGACTCTTTCCGTTCTAATGGGAACATGTTGTTACTGTGGCCCAGCTCTATGTGTCTTTAAATTGTTAGTGGGGTTTTTCCTAAATTTTGGCAGCTGTTGGACTCACTGCATACCCTATAACTGGATAGCAGACCCTCTTCTTTCTAATGGGAACATGTCGTCACTGTGGCCCAGCTCTATGTGTCTTTAAATTGTTAGTGGGGTTTTTCCTAAATTTTGGCATCTGTTGAACTTACTGCATACCCTATAACTGGATTTGCAGACCCTCTTCTTTCTAATGGGAACATATCATTACTGGGGTCCAGCTCTATTTGTTTTTAAATTGTTAGTTCGGTTTTTCCCAAATTTTGGCAGCCCTTGCAGTCACAGCATGGTCATTTCCACTATAGGAGACCCACTCCTTTATAATGAGAACATTTTTTTTACTGAGACCCTCTGCTATGTCTCTTCAAAGGGATATTGGGGTGCATCCAAATTTTTGACAGCCCTTGCAGTCATTGCACAACCAATAACAGCTTAGGAGACACACACTTTAATAATGGGAACAGCAAAGCATAGCCGACTACTGGCCCTTTAAGAATAGTAAGGCTGCAAAAATAGTGTTTGTGACTTTCAGAGTCACTCCTTCATAAATGAAACAGGATGTGTCTGATGATGTCTCACACACCACATGGCCAGATAAGATAGTAAAATGTTAAAATGACATTTGCTGGTGAATGCATTTTTCACCGTTGAAAGCAATTCAAAAGTGCAACAACGCATCAAAACACTACATGTGAACATAGCCCAAGATGTGGAGGAGCGTTTTTGTTTTTGGTTATTTATTTTGCCTTATATACAAGTCATTACCCTGGAAAGGATGTTCCTTAACATTTTTCCCAGGAAAATCCAATTTGGTTTTGTTTATGTATGTTTATTGTGAGTCTGTAAAAGTGACATAATACACCTGACAACATTGTTGACAGCAGTGACCTGGGAGTCAGAGATGCTTCCAGGGGTCTTCCCCATGCTGTTTCCATGTCATTTGAGCACTGTTCCCATCGATTTGGGAAATTTTTAGGCCCTCTGCAGAACGCCGGGGGAAGCCACCATAAAAATACTCGAGTTTCCCATAGACTTACATTGGGCTTGTTACTCGAACTGAGCACTCGAGCATTCCAATTTTCTTGACCCGAGAAACGAGTAACCAAGCATTTTAGTGCTCGCTCATCACTACTAGTAAGGAACTCTTCATCTCTCACTCCATCCTTGTCCATTCATCTCACCTCCTCCTCAGAACTATTCCTCAATATTCACTCCTGTGTCTCCAAACACAGACAGCCACCTCATGCCCTCTCCTGCTCCCACCTACTAACACTTTCCCTGCTCCATCTGACTGCCGGCGATATCTCTCCAAATCCTGGCCCTTCTCGGCACATCCCCACAGTCACTTCTGCCTCCTATCCATGATCTGTCACAAACTCTCGCAACCTTTCAAACCTTATACCAATCCGCCCAGTCCCTGCTTCCCCAATCCCCCTAACATGAGCTCTATGGAATGCTTGATCTGTCTGCCACAAACTTTTCTACATCCCATGATCTTTTCATCACTAACAAACTTTCCTTCTTTGCCATCACTGAAACCTGGCTCACCCCCTCTGATACAGCCTCTCCAGCTGCACTTTTGTACGGTGAATTCCATCTTTCTCACACCCCCCTCTCCAACGACAAGCATGGTGGAGGTGTAGGTTTTCTCCTATCAGACAACTGCTCCTTCACCCATATCCTACTGCCACCCTCCGTTGCTCTCCACTCTTTTGAGGTGAATTCTGTGAGCATCTATTCCCCCTCCAACTGGCCATCATTTACCACCCCCCAGGACCAGCTACAACCTTTTTCGACCACTTCACCACCTGGCTGCTTTATTTCCTTTCCACTGACATCCCCACTATCATCATGGGTGATGTCAACATCCCCATTGACACTTCCTACTCATCTGTCTCTAAGTTTCTGTCCCTCACTTCCTCCTTCAGCCCTGCTCAATGGTCTTCTGCCCTCACTCACAAAAATGGCCACACACTGGACCTCATCTTGACCCGCCTCTATTCCCTATCTAACTTCTCTAACTCTCCTCCTCCCCTGTCTGACCACAACCTACTTACATGTTCTTCCCTCTCTTCTCCAGGTGCACAATCTCCACTCCACAAACTTGCACACCCTCGCAGAAATCTCAAACACTTTGACCTACACTCACTCTCTGAATCTCTTCTCCCTCTTAAAGACATTAGTTCCTTACATGAAGCAGATGCTGCTGCCACTTTATATAACACCACAACAGCAGCAGCTCTGAATTCGGTCACCCCCCTCACACATTCCACAAATCGCACACTCGTCAGGCAACCCTGGCACACCAACCTGACTAAAGAACTGCGAAGGGCCTCCAGGGTTGCTGAGCGGAGATGGAAAAGCATTTCATTGCATTCAAACAGTCCATCACTTCTTTCAAGTCCACACTTACTGCAGCAAAACAAACCTACTTCTCATCTCTCATATCCTCCCTGTCTCACAACCCTAAACAGCTATTCAGCTTTCAATTCTCACCTCAGTCTCCCAGAACCTTGTCCCTCTCCTCTCATCTCAGCCAAAGAATTTGCCTCATTCTTCAAGCAGAAGATTGACACCATCAGACAAAGCTTTTGCCTAAAGTCCCCACGTCCTCTCCTCATATGTACTCAACCCTCCTCCTCCAAAACCAATCTATCCACCCTTACGGACGATCAAGTTTCCTCTTTACTTTCCAAATCACACCTCACCACCTGTGAACTTGACCCAATCCCATCCCACCTCATCCCTAACCTCACCATAGTCTGCATCCCAACCCTAACCCACCTTTTCAACCTGTCACTAAAAACTGGTGTCTTCCTCTCATGCTTCAAACATGCCTTGATCACACCCATCTTCAAAAAGCCCTCCCTTGACCCATCCTCTCTGACTAGCTATCGCCCCATATGATTTCTCCCCTACGCCTCAAAACTACTGGAACAACACGTCCATTCTGAACTGTCCTCCCACCTCTCCTCCTTCTCCCTCTTTGACCGCTTACAATCTGGCATCTGACTGCATCAATCCACTGAAACTGCCCTGACTAAAAGCCCCAACGACCTACTAACTGCCAAATCCAAGAGACACAACTCTGTCCTCCTCCTCCTTGACCTGTCATCTGCCTTTGACACAGTGGACCATTCCCTCTTACTACAGACTCTCTCATCTCTTGGCATCAAAGACTTGGCCCTATCTTGGATCTCGTCATGCTTAACAGACAAGACATTCAGTGTCTCCCACTCACACATCACCTCCTCATATCACCCCCTATCTGTCGGTGTCCCTCAAGGTTCAGTCCTAAGACTCTTCTTCATCTACACCTTTGGCTTGGGACAGCTCATAGGGTACCATGGCTTTCAGTATCACCTCTATACTGATGACACAAAGATCTACCTCTCTGGACCTGATATCACCTTCTTACTAACCAGAATCCCAAAATCGTTAGAGTAACACCTAGCCACAATATAAAGTCCGTAGTCAATCACTTAATGAAGTATTCCAAACTTTATTGCCAAAATTATGAGACAGACTTCAAACCAACGTTTCGGCTATCAGAGCCTTTATCAGGGTTATCTGTATATAACAAATTTATCAGATATTAGTATGTCAATCAAAAAACCAAAACAGGGCAAAGGAAATTGCAGAGATAAATGAAAAAAAAAGATACATCTGTCTTCATACACTTGGCACAATGTATTTACAGAATCAAACATATAGAAATAATAAATAAATGCAAACATAAATGTTGATAAGACTGATAAGAGATAGGAGCCATCCTGTCCAGGTGAAACTCGTTCTGCAAAAGGGTCACGTAATAGATGAGGAGATAAAGATAAAAAGAGTAAATATAGTATCTTGTTCGGAGGTCCTCTGGTATTGGAAAAGAAAAGATAAAGTAGAGAATAAACAAGAGAGAAGCAAATAGAGAGGGCGGGGGAGAGGGGGAGAGAAAAGAAAAAAGAAAAGAGGGGTGAGGAAAGGAAAAGAAAAAAAAGGGGAAAAAAATGAAAAAAAGGGGGGGAGATGGAAAGAGAAAAAGGAGAAAAAAGAGAAAAAGAAAAAGAAAAAAACAAAGATTGAAGAAAAAATGCAATAATGAGATGATAAAAAACAACAAAAATGGAAAGAAAAATGAAAAATGAAAATGGTAAGGTAACAGGTGAAACACAATGGGGAAAAAAGGGGGGAAAAATAGGGAAATACAATGGGGGGGGGGAATCTATGGTAAGACAAAAACTCCTCGAACATGAGACAGGAAAAGGAAAGAAAATAGAGAAAAATTCATGGGTAATGATATAAATATATAAAGATATAAAGATCACATAGGACAAAAGAGGATAATTACCTGTCCACTAAGGCTGAAGAGGAATTAGGAAATCTATAAAGAGCATAGTGCATGTGGTTAGCAAACTATATAGAGGACTATTTAAGTTTCTCAAAGTAAAAAGTCCCAAAGAAGATATAACAATACCTGGTCAATCCTGCGTGATCCTTGTGGGGAATAGTGGCCGGGTACGGGCGGTGTGTGCTATTTCTTTCAGGACGCTGGATAATGTAGTGCCAAAGGCGGAAGTACGTGCCCGGCAAAGCTAATCAGCTGTGCGGTAACGTGCGCGAAGGAACTGCACATGAGGCGGACGATCACGGCCGGAAAAGGCTGAGAGAACCCGAAGGATGTGGAAAAAGAAGCCGAAGCAAGGGGAGAAAGTAGAATAGGGCACGCGCAATGCGATTCAAGCAAACTGAATGTGGTATGAGAGGGGAGAACAAAGAGAAAGAAAGAAGACACAAGGAGAAAATATAAAGGGAAAGAGTATAAATGCCAGAAGGAAAAATAAGGAAGTAAAAAGGGAGTGGAACCACAGACTAGAAAGGAGAGATAAATAGCTAAAAATAACACGAAAATTAATGAGAGATACAAAAAGAGAATAGAACAGACAAATAGGAGCCACAAGGGGAAACCAGTAGAATGAATGGGATATGGGAGAAGACAAAGAAACATAGGGGAGAAACAACAAATAGAAGAGAGAAGAAGGAAAAAGAAAAAAAGGAAAAAGAAAAGAAAGGAAGGGGGGGGGGAGAAAAGGAAAAAATAATAACTGAGGGACCGCTAGTTGACCTGTAAAATATAAGGTTAAAACAAAAGTAAAAAAAGAAGAAGTAAATATACACATACACACATATACACATACATACACACATTTACATATATACATAAATATATATATATATATGTATATATATATATATATATATATATATATATATATATATAAACCTCTGCACACACATTGTGAAAATATCAAAAGTTAGATGGCGTACGTAGCAAGAGGTACAGTCCTAAACAAGGGCCAAATCAATGGAAGATTTCATATTCCCTATTTAAGCCATAGGGTTCTAATGTGTTTTGTCTATAAATCCAATATGCCTCTCTTTCTTTCAATCTGAGAATCCTGTTTCCACCCCGCCTAGGAAGAGGAACATTTTCCAGAACCTGGAAACGAAGCTGCGAAATAGCATGACCTCTTGAAATGAAGTGTGCCGGTAAATGTAACATTGTTCTCTTACATCGTATTGTAAATTTATGTTGAGAGATGCGGTCCCAGATATTTTGGGTGGTTTCTCCAACATATCCGAGACTGCAGGGGCATTTGATAAGGTACACGACATATGACGAGTCGCAAGTAAAAAATCCATCGATAGGGAATTTCTTTTCCGATCGGGGATGTGTGAACGAATCACCTTTTGAAATGTTGGAGCACTGAAAACAATGGAGACATGGGAATGTTCCCTTTCTCTGCGTCGCCAAAAAAGTCTGCGCATCCTTTACCACTTTAGAGCCAATGTCGGCTCTAACTAGCATGTTACGGAGATTACGAGGTTTTTTTTACGGCATATCAAGGGTGGATTCTGGAATTCAGATATATTAGGGTAGGACTTCCCTAAAAGTGCCCAATGGGTATAAATGGCTGAATGAATAAAACGCATAAAAGGGTGATAAGTATTAACAAATATCACTCTAGGACCATCAATTTTCTCTTTGGATGTATGGGATGTAAGGGATAGACAAGTTTCAGGATAACCCCGGTTCCTGAATTTGTTTTGCATTTCTCTCAGTCTAGTCTCATGGGTGTGGACATCTGAAACGATGCGGTTGACCCTAAAAAATTGTGAACGTGGTAGTGACCTTTTAACAGGATCTGGATGACAACTGGAGAAGTGAGGAGACTATTCCTGTCAATCGGTTTGGTAAAGAGATCAGTAGTTAATGTTCCATCCTGATTCAAAATGACATAAGTGTCTAAAAAGCTAATTTTGGAAGTCTGAGAATGTAACGTAAAAGTTAAATTCAGGACCGCAAGGTTAATCGCATCAAAAAAAGCATCCAAAGTAGATTGTTCACCGTGCCATATAAGAAAAATATCATCAATGTACCTTTTCCAGAGTAATGCATGCCTCTGGAAGAGGACATTGGTGCATATAAAAGTGGATTCAAATTGTGCCTTATAAATATTAGCATACGGCGGCGCGACATTAGAGCCCATTGCTGTGCCAGTCTTTTGTATAAAAAATTGGTCCTCGAAAATGAAATAATTTTTGGATAGGATAAGTGTCAATAACAATATACAAAATCCTTTACGTAGAGTACAAAAATCAGTAAATTCATCGAGGAATATTTCAACCGCTTGGATGCCTCTCATATGTTCAATGCTCGTATATAAGCTATTTACATCTAAAATAACAAGCAGACAGCCTGATGGAAGAAAGTTCAGGTTTTGTATAGAAGCCAAAAAATGGGAGGCATCTCTAAGATATAATGGTATGTGGCACAGCAGTGGGGTTAAATTTTTTTCCAAAGTGATGGCAAGGGGTGATAACAGAGAATCAGTGGAGGCCACTATAGGCCAACTGGGGGGAAAGTGAAGATTTTTATGTATTTTTGGAAGAGTATAAAATACCGGAATTACAGGATGTTGGTTAATCAAAAATTCACTCAATTTGTTGTCAATTATGCCCTGGGATCTAGACCGATTGACTAATTCACGTATCTCTCTAGCGATGGCTAAAGTGGGATCATGTGATACTGGTAAGTATGCATTTTTGTCGTCAAGTTGTGAATATATTTCAGAGACATAATACCGTCTATTCATAACTACAATGGAACCGCCTTTATCGGCGGGTTTAATAACAATTTGTTTGTTCATTTTAAGATCATTAGCCGCCTGTATTTCAATCTGAGAGAAATTACATTGAATCCGTAGGTGACCATTCCGGATTCGTTGTAGCTTAGTAGCAACATCCCTCTTAACCAGGGATACGTATGTCTCGATAGGGTGATAGGACCTTTTTCCCTATTGTATTTCCCTATTTTTCCCCCCTTTTTTCCCCATTGTGTTCCACCTGTTACCTTACCTGTGATGAACCTGTAGCCGCCATCTTGGTAATGATAAATCATATCCAGGGATGGCCACACTTCAGCAGCCCCCACCCTTGGGACCTTCTGTTAAAACGTCAACTAGATAGTTTCCCCCCATCCAGGCTCCTGTAAGATAAGAAGCCTACTTAACACTTGAATGCTAGGAGCTTCAAAGACTTCGAGAGGAAACACAGCCAGCAGGGGGGGGTGCTTCGTCTATCTGTACCTGACCATTTGTCCCATAGGACTAGTTTCTTTGTCTGTCACAAGCATGGAGGCATAAGATATAGAAACATGAATAGTACACGCATGTTGCGTGGGATGGGCCAATAAAAAAATATCACGGCGTCCCGGAGCCATTGCGCACACAAGCCTCCGCGGTAGACGTTTGTACGTGCTCTGGAAGCCAAGATATAGCGCGGAGCCATTCCTGAGGACCGTATGGTATCATAATTGATATCAAAAGGTCGGTTACGGCGGCCCGAATCCATGGGAACCCCTGGGGGTATCATGAGACCATCCCAGAAGAAGTTATTGGGTTCCATAGAATTTGGGCTTCTGATCGAAGTTAGACCTGAGGGTGGAGACTGAGCCAGCTGACCTCACCAGCAGTGGGCGGGACGGGGCAGGTAAGATAGCAGGACAGACAAGAGACAAGTCAGTCTTGACCCAAGAGTGGTGTGCTGAACAGCTGAGCACCAGCTGAGGCCACCAAGGGGAGGAGCAGTTTGACCATGCGGTGGTAGGCCTCAGCCTGTAACAAAGAACCGTGCCTGCGACCGCCGAATCCTCTCCCTGCGTCACAAGAAAATCAAGAAACCGGTAACTGATATGCTGTGGTGATTCTGTGTGTTGTATTCCATTGTTGTATAGTTTAGCCTGACCTTATACCTGTGTATATTTAGTTGTATATCGTGTATCTAGTGTATTATTATAATCAATTACCTCAAGTAATTGTGGGCCTGCCTTTTATTCTGCATAACGAATGCACGTCCGTGTGAGCTCGGCTCAAGCCAAAAACGCTACCCAGGGTTGGTTCCTGACCCGATATAGGCCCATTCACGGACTGGGCGTATATCTAAAATAGGGACTGGTGGCAGCATACCAACTGGGGATTGGGGAAGGCTGGTAGTGACGGTCGGAGGTTCAGATATATATATTCCTGGCGCGGCCAAGGAAGATATATATACCGCCCTCACTACAGAGGGCCCCGATACCCAGTAGGTTACAGGACAGTCTCCCTGGCGACCGCTTATCCTAGGTGCAGTTCCTTGACTGACCTGAGGCTAAGAGGGCGCTAGCGAGTTGTGCTGTGTAGTGACGTTACGGTTTAGTGACGTTGAAGGGATAACACACTACCGTGTTCCCTGCGCTGGTTGCAGCTCCCTGGCACTACTTTCTCTAGGTGCAGTACCTTGACTGACCTGAGAGGTAAGGGGCGCCAGAGAGCTGCACCCACCGGCCGGCTTTCATAACATTGGTGGCAGAGCGGTGGGATTGCAGAATAATAGTGTTGTGGGACCCCTACTCCCAGGCACTAAAGACTGCCAGTGGTAACTTCCACTGCTGGAGTCTTAAGGTCAGCCCAACGTTAGACGGTCAGGCTAAAAGTATAACAAGGTGTGTGCAAACTCAGGGTTGCAGCGGTGTCGGTTACCAAGATGGCAGACGGCACCAGGAGCAAGACCCTGCAAGAGGCTAATGCTACGGTCCGTGTGGCAGGAGGGGAGGACATTGTTACTCATGGCGAGGAGGAGTCCAGCCCGGGCACCTCAGGGAGCCAGTCCCCAGTATACGGTCCCGCAGTGGGCTGCCCACCACCTACCCAGCCCAGCCTGTCCAGATCACAAGCCCTTTTACAAGCGGCTATGGCAAGTCTCCAGTCTCATGGCGATGCCGTCTACAAAACCCTCCTGGCAGCATCAGAGAAGGCAGCGGAGGAGGAGCGTGCAGAGCGGGCTGCGGAGCGGGCTGCGGAGCGGGCTGCGGAGCGTGAAGCTGCAGAGCGCCGGGAGGCTGCGGAGCGTGAAGCTGCAGAGCGCCGGGAGGCTGCGGAGCGTGAAGCTGCAGAGCGCCGGGAGGTTGCGGAGCGTGCAGAGCGAGCTGCGGAGCGCCAGCACCAACTGGACCTGGCCCAGCGGGGGCTTCCGCTAGAGCAACCAACCCATCAGGAGACCAAGTCGTCCAAAGTCCGAGCTGAGGACTTCCCTCTACTGGAGAAGGATGGGGACCTGGACTCCTTTCTGGTGGCATTTGAACGGACCTGTCTTCAGCACCATCTGGCCCGGGATCAGTGGGCCAGATACCTGACCCCCCGTTTGAGGGGTAAGTCCCTGGATGCCTTGGGGGACTTACCTGCCGGGGAGGTACAGAACTACGACTGCATCAAGCGGGCCCTGATCCGGCAGTACAACCTCACTCCCGAGTCGTACCGCCAGAAGTTCCGGAGCCTGCTGCGTGGCCCCAAGGACACCTGGACCGATCATATGCGGGCGCTGTTGAGAGCCGCAGAGCACTGGACCTCGGGTCTAGCGCTTACTACCCGCCAGGAGGTCCAGGAACTGTTCGTCACGGAGCAGTTCTTGTGGAACTGCCCAGAGGACCTCCGACAGTTCCTCCGTGACCGAAAACCAACAGGGGCTTCTGCTACAGCCGCCCTGGCAGACGAGTATGCCAATAACAGGGCGCCTGAGCTGAAGAAGTCTGCCAGCAGCACCTGGAGAGGGGGTAAGCCCAGTCATGCCCCTGTTTCCCCGGCCCCTAGAACACAAGGGGTGTATCCCCCTGTTGCCCTCTCCAGGCAAGGACCAGACGTAAGACGTTGTCATCTATGCAACAAACCAGGACACTTTAGGGCTGAGTGTCCCCAGCGCCAAAAGACCCCATCCCAGTCCCAGAGAGCGCCCAATGTTTTGTGTGTGGGAGGGGGTGGTGGTAGGTCCCTGGACAACATCCAACCCGTCACCATAGGCCGTTCTGCGGTCATGGGACTGCGGGACACGGGCGCTGAACGAACACTGGTACGGCCTGAGGTGGTGTCCCCCCAGGACTTGGTACCAGGAAAGACTCTTTCCGTCTCCGGGGTTGGAGGCGTGGAGCCGGCACTTCCCGTTGCCATGGTGTATTTGGACTGGGGTGCCGGAAGGGGGATGCGGGAGGTGGGAGTAACGCCAAATATTCCCGCAAATGTTTTATTAGGGACCGACTTGGGGCGTCTAGTATCGCAGTATGTACCCTCTGAACCCCCAAGTTCGGCCCCCCAAGAGTGTATTGATTTGTCTGCTGCTAATGCCAACCATGTTGTATGTAGTGTGTGTCCTGCTGAGGAGGAGGGAGTGAAACCTGAGGGTAACACCTGCACAGACACAACACAAACAGGGTTAGTGAAAGCAGGTGGGGAGTGTGGGGATGCCCGCAGAGGTGCTCAGCCGGCGTGCCGTGACCTCTTGTCCTCCGGTGAGGGAGGGGGCGGGCAGGATTCTGTAGAGGGAAGCTCAGGGATGGAGAGGGGGGCAGCTACCGGCAGTGTAGGGCTCCCAGGGGTATCCAGGCTGCTGAGTATAGGCCCACTGCAGGGGGAGGAACAGGCCATGGGAGGTGGGGGTGTCCCAAGAGAGGAGCCGCCAGGTAAGACCCCAGGGCAGGAGTTCCCCACATCCGAGATGTCCAAAGGCCTAGGAAGCCTGCCTGATCGGGCGGCTTGGTCAGAAACAGAGGGGAAGCGGGCACTACCCACGGTCACAGCGGTCATAGCCGCTGTCACCAGGAGTGGGAGCGCCGGAGCCCAAGGAGCCTTGCAGAGGTCCGACGGCTTCCCCACTTCTGACCAAGTGTCTGCCGGGTCAGACAGCGGCCAGGTGACATGCCCGGAGGGGCTGACGGAGGATGTGGCAGTTTCGTCGATTCTGGCCACATCAAGTCAGGAATTTCAGGCTGCGTTGGAAGCAGACGACAGCCTGAAAGCTCTCAAGGAACAGGCGGCACAGCCTCCCATGGAGTCAGACTGCGAGCGTGTGGTCTGGGACCAGGGACGGCTGTACCGGGTAACGGTCCAGCAGGGTTCACCGGAGGCGTGGCCCAGGGACCGACAGTTAGTGGTACCCTATCCGTTCAGGGCGGAATTGTTGCGGATCGCACACGAGATTCCGATGGCCGGACACCTAGGGATCGCTAAAACCAAGGCCAGGATAGCTCAGCATTTCTACTGGCCTGGGATGGGAGCCGCGGTGGGTGCCTACTGCCGTTCGTGTGACACCTGTCAGAGGGTGGGGAAGGCGGGGCCGCGCCCCAAAGCCCCACTGGTAACTCTGCCAATCATCGAAGAGCCTTTCTCGAGGGTCGCTGTGGATCTTATTGGACCTCTGTCCACTCCCAGCCACTCCGGGAAATGCTTCATACTCACGGTAGTGGACTATGCCACCCGGTACCCGGAAGCGGTAGCTTTGTCGTCCATTCGGGCCGACAAGGTGGCTACCGCCTTACTGGAGATCTTCTCCAGAGTGGGTTTCCCCCAAGAAATGCTCACCGACCGAGGGACCCAGCTCATGTCGCGGCTGATGGAGTCCCTCTGTAAGCAAATGCAGGTGCAACATCTGGTGGCCAGCCCGTATCACCCACAGACTAATGGCCTGTGTGAGCGGTTCAATGGCACCTTAAAGCAGATGCTTAAGATGTTGGTCGACTCCCACGGGAGAGACTGGGAGCGTTACCTCCCACACCTCCTATTTGCTTACCGGGAGGTTCCGCAGGCCTCAACGGGGTTCTCCCCCTTTGAGCTCCTGTACGGGCGACGGGTACGGGGCCCCCTGGCTCTGGTGAAGGAAGCATGGGAAGGGGATTTGGCCACCCCCGAGGTGTCGGTCATCGAGTATGTCGTGCGCCACCGGGACAGGATGATGGCCTTGGCAAAGCTGGTGCAGGACAATATGGCCCAAGCCCAGGCCGACCAGAAGCGGTGGTACGACCAGAATGCTTGTGAGAGGACCTACCAGGTGGGTCAAAAGGTGTGGGTACTGGTCCCCGTACCACAGAACAAGCTTCAGGCAGCCTGGGAAGGTCCCTACTTCGTGCACCAGAAACTCAATGCCGTCACCTATCTGGTCACCCTGGATCACGCCCGTGGAAGGAGGAAGGCCTTCCACGTGAACATGATGAAGGCTCATCATGAGCGGGAAGCGACTGCCCACCCAGTGTGCAACCTTCCCGAGGAAGGAGAGGTAGAAACCCTCCTGGATCTGCTCACCCAAGCCAAGGCGGGTGGGTCCATCGAGGATGCGGGGGTTGGCCACCAGCTCACGGAGGACCAACGGTCCCAGCTGGGGACCACCCTGCACCCCTTCCGGGGGCTGTTCAGCAGCCTGCCCGGAAGGACTGAGATGGCTGTCCACGACGTGGACACTGGCGATCACCCGCCGATCCGGCGTTCAGCATATCGGGTCTCTTTCGAGGTGCAGGGAAACATGCGCCAAGAGATAGACGAGATGCTGAAGCTGGGGGTGATCCAGGCATCCAGCAGCGCGTGGGCCTCGCCTGTAGTCCTCGTACCAAAGAAGGACCGAACTACACGGTTCTGCGTGGACTACCGGGGGCTCAACGCTGTAACGGCCACCGATGCGTTCCCCATACCACGCATCGATGACCTGCTCGATCGGATGGCCGGGGCTAAGTACCTGACCATCATGGATCTGAGCCGGGGGTACTGGCAGATTCCTCTGACCCCCGCGGCAAGGGAACGCTCTGCCTTTATCACCCCTTTTGGACTGTACGAGTCCACAGTGATGCCATTCGGCATGAAGAATGCCCCTGCCACTTTTCAGCGGATGGTCAATACGCTGCTTGAGGGACTTGAAGGGTACGCGGCTGCGTACTTGGACGATATTGCAGTCTTCAGTCCCACTTGGGAGGATCACCTAGAGCACCTGCGGCAGGTGCTCGGTCGGATCCACCGGGCAGGCTTGACCATCAAGCCGGAAAAGTGCCAGCTGGGCATGAGTGAGGTCCTCTACCTGGGTCACCGGGTAGGCGGGGGGGTTCTGAAGCCAGAACCGGGGAAAGTGGATGCCATCGCATCCTGGCCCACTCCTAGGACCAAAAAGCAGGTGATGTCCTTCTTGGGGACCGCCGGGTACTATAGGAGGTTCGTCCCACACTATAGCACCCTGGCCAAGCCCCTGACGGACCTCACCAAGAAGAAGCTGCCCGTCGCAGTCGACTGGACAGTCGCCTGCGAGACAGCTTTCGGGGCACTCAAGGCCGCCCTAAGTAGCTCCCCTGTACTGCAAGCTGCCGACTTCGACCGGCCGTTTGTGGTACAGACCGACGCCAGTGACTTTGGCCTCGGTGCTGTGCTAAGTCAGGTCAACACGACAGGCCAGGAACATCCTGTCTTGTACCTGAGCAGGAAGCTACTGCCCCGGGAGGTGGCTTACTCCACGGTGGAAAAAGAATGCCTGGCAATTGTATGGGCCCTGCAGCGTCTGCAGCCCTACTTGTACGGGAGCCATTTCACCGTGGAGACGGACCACAACCCCCTCAGCTGGTTACACACGGTCTCTGGGTCGAATGGCAGGTTGCTACGCTGGAGCCTCGCTCTCCAGCAGTACCACTTCTCCATTCGCCACAGAAGAGGCCGTGACCACGGTAACGCTGACGGGTTATCCCGGCAAGGGGAGGGTGCAGAAGGACGCACGGGGGAACACAGGAATGTGCTACCCCCTCGCGCCCTCGTATAGGGGGAGGTGTGATGAACCTGTAGCCGCCATCTTGGTAATGATAAATCATATCCAGGGATGGCCACACTTCAGCAGCCCCCACCCTTGGGACCTTCTGTTAAAACGTCAACTAGATAGTTTCCCCCCATCCAGGCTCCTGTAAGATAAGAAGCCTACTTAACACTTGAATGCTAGGAGCTTCAAAGACTTCGAGAGGAAACACAGCCAGCAGGGGGGGGTGCTTCGTCTATCTGTACCTGACCATTTGTCCCATAGGACTAGTTTCTTTGTCTGTCACAAGCATGGAGGCATAAGATATAGAAACATGAATAGTACACGCATGTTGCGTGGGATGGGCCAATAAAAAAATATCACGGCGTCCCGGAGCCATTGCGCACACAAGCCTCCGCGGTAGACGTTTGTACGTGCTCTGGAAGCCAAGATATAGCGCGGAGCCATTCCTGAGGACCGTATGGTATCATAATTGATATCAAAAGGTCGGTTACGGCGGCCCGAATCCATGGGAACCCCTGGGGGTATCATGAGACCATCCCAGAAGAAGTTATTGGGTTCCATAGAATTTGGGCTTCTGATCGAAGTTAGACCTGAGGGTGGAGACTGAGCCAGCTGACCTCACCAGCAGTGGGCGGGACGGGGCAGGTAAGATAGCAGGACAGACAAGAGACAAGTCAGTCTTGACCCAAGAGTGGTGTGCTGAACAGCTGAGCACCAGCTGAGGCCACCAAGGGGAGGAGCAGTTTGACCATGCGGTGGTAGGCCTCAGCCTGTAACAAAGAACCGTGCCTGCGACCGCAGAATCCTCTCCCTGCGTCACAAGAAAATCAAGAAACCGGTAACTGATATGCTTTGGTGATTCTGTGTGTTGTATTCCATTGTTGTATAGTTTAGCCTGACCTTATACCTGTGTATATTTAGTTGTATATCGTGTATCTAGTGTATTATTATAATCAATTACCTCAAGTAATTGTGGGCCTGCCTTTTATTCTGCATAACGAATGCACGTCCGTGTGAGCTCGGCTCAAGCCAAAAACGCTACCCAGGGTTGGTTCCTGACCCGATATAGGCCCATTCACGGACTGGGCGTATATCTAAAATAGGGACTGGTGGCAGCATACCAACTGGGGATTGGGGAAGGCTGGTAGTGACGGTCGGAGGTTCAGATATATATATTCCTGGCGCGGCCAAGGAAGATATATATACCGCCCTCACTACAGAGGGCCCCGATACCCAGTAGGTTACAGGACAGTCTCCCTGGCGACCGCTTATCCTAGGTGCAGTTCCTTGACTGACCTGAGGCTAAGAGGGCGCTAGCGAGTTGTGCTGTGTAGTGACGTTACGGTTTAGTGACGTTGAAGGGATAACACACTACCGTGTTCCCTGCGCTGGTTGCAGCTTCCTGGCACTACTTTCTCTAGGTGCAGTACCTTGACTGACCTGAGAGGTAAGGGGGCGCCAGAGAGCTGCACCCACCGGCCGGCCTTCATCACATTACCATTTTCATTTTTCATTTTTCGATCCATTTTTGTTGTTTTTTATCATCTCATTATTGGATTTTTTCTTCAATCTTGTTTTTTTTCTTTTTCTTTTTTTCTTCTTTTAGTTTTTTCTCCTTTTTCTCTTTCCATCTCTCTTTCCTCCCCCTTTTTTCCCCTTTTTTCTTTTCCTTTCCTCACCCCTCTTTTCTCTTTTTTGTTTTTTCTTTTCTCCCCCCCCTTCCCCGCCCTCTCTCTTTGCTTCTCTCTTGTTTATTCTCTACATTATCTTTTCTTTTCCAATATCAGAGGACCTCCGAACCAGATACTATATTTACTATTTTTATCTTTATCTCCTCATCTATTACGTGACCCTTTTGCAGAACGAGTTTCACCTGGACAGCATGGCTCCTATCTCTTATCAGTCTTATCAACATTTATGTTTGCGTTTATTTATTATTATTTCTATGTGTTTGATTCTGTAAATACATTGTATGAAGACAAGATTTCTCCCGTGCATCCCCCCTACTCATGAACTCTCTACCCCAACACATCAGATTCTCGCCTACCATGGATACCTTCAAAAGGAACCTGAAGACCCACCTCTTTCGACAAGCCTACAACCTGCAGTAACCACCACTCCACCATACCGCTGCATGACCAGCTCTATCCTCACCTACTGTATCCTCACCCATTCCTTGTAGATTGTAAGCCCTTGCAGGCAGAGTCCTCTCTCCTCCTGTACCAGTTGGTGACTCGTATTGTTCAAAATTATTGTAATTGTTTCTGCTATGTATACCCCTTTCACATGTAAAGCGCTATGGAATAAATGGCGCTATAATAATAAATAATAATAATAGCTAAGAAATTATTAGCTGATCCAGGTGTTGATGTTGAGATTTGTTCTGATTTCCATATTTTAATTCGGGAAGGTAGTTGATTCCTATGAAGTGTAATATGTAGGTGCACATATCCAATGTGGCTATTAATAGATAAATATGACCTTGATTAAAAACAATGCGCAGAAATGTACTGTGACCGCCAGCGGTAGCCATGGCCGAGCTGCTGTCATCTTCCGGAGCCACCGCACATAACTCAGGACATGCAGTTCGTATTAACCAACAAAAATGTACTGGACAGTTCAAGTTCATCAGATTACAGCACAGTATCGGGCACAACACTTTTTGTTTCTTGATTCCTTGATACAGTACGCTTCCTTAACACAGTCCGTTTCCTGCTTTACAATCCAGTCCTCCTGGACTATCTCTACATTGGGTATTCCTGTTTGCCCCAGGGATTTCCTGTCCAGACCTTCAGTGCACCTGGGATCTGTTATCTTCCCTTCTCGCAGTTCTGCATCCATCATCCCATGTACGCCAGGGGATAAGACACTCCTCCCAGTACCTATGCCGAGCCCTGAGCTCTAGACATTGCAGAAATGTCCACAAGGGATTCTAGTAAGGTTTCCCACTGCCATGAACTATAGCTCCTCGTTGCCACCAGTAACCCACTGCATTTGAACTTGACTTTGGTTACTGTACATCCCTATCTGACTATCAGGAAGTAGTCCGCTTTATACCAACATTTATCCCCATCCCATTGTGAGCTAGCCCCAAACATTAATGTACCTTATTCTATAACTTCATCCAACTGTGCAGGTTAAAGAAGACTTACAGGGCTCTGATCCGGTGGCCAGAGACTACCAATGTGGCCATTGGATCTGGATCTTTCAAATTTTTTGCATGAACCCAACTACTTAAATGTGCTGCTCTCCCCATTCATTTTTATGGGGGTTAGCTTATCAATCAAACTGAGATGTTTCCTATAGTTTCAGAACACTTCCAGAAGTGAATAGAGAGTCACACATACTTGGCCACCTCCATATCTGTTTTTTGCTTGGACGTAGTAGCCAGCAGTCAACTCACCAACAGGGCGGGTTTTAGACAAAGTGGGGCCCTGGGAAAATGTTTATAAAGGGGCCCCAAATTCTCACATATTGCACTTCCACACAGAAACATTTTGGTTGTGTTTGCATGCACTGAGTTCAGGTTGTTAAACGATCAACAAGTGCGATCGACAACAAGTCGTTCGGTGCTTGTTTATTGGCCTCTTTACACCCGGCTGATGAAGTATGATGAGCACAAAACAATCACTAGTAGATCAATCTGTCACCATACAGTATCATGTTATCAGCAGCATATCTGCAGTTTACACTGGGTGATGTGCTGCTAAGAACAATAATTTTTGTTCCGTCATAAACAATCCAATTGCCCAATGAATGAGCAAGATTTTGCTCATTCGATGGGCGATTGCCAATATTTATACTTCTGAACGCTTGTTTACGGTGCCAGGATTTATAAAGGAGGATGCTACATATACATACTAATACAGAAACACTGTATATTACACACACATATTGAGAAAAACATGCATATGTGTCTTTTTATATAGTGTATGTAAACTTCTGGTTTCAACTGTATATAAACATAGCACATACATAGACATACATGCATACACAGAGCACCGACATATAGATAAATATAAAGATACATATATATATATCAGAGCTCATACATACAGATATATATATATATATATATATATATATATAAATATGCACTGAGCACATAGATATAGACGTGTTTATATATACATATATACACTGCTCAAAAAAATAAAGGGAACACTTAAACAACAGAATAAAACTCCAAGTAAATCAAACTTCTGTGAAATCAAACTGTTCACTTAGGAAGAAACATTGATTGACAATCAATTTCATATGCTGTTGTGCAAATGGAATAGACAATAGATGGAAATTATTGGCAATTATCAAGACACACTCAATAAAGGAGTGGTTCTGCAGGTGGGGACCACAGACCACATCTCAGTACCAATGCTTTCTGGCTGATGTTTTGGTCACTTTTGAATGTTGGTTGTGCTTTCACACTCGTGGTAGCATGAGACGGACTCTACAACCCACAGAAGTTGCTCAGGTAGTGCAGCTCATCCAGGATGGCACATCAATGCGAGCTGTGGCAAGAAGGTCTGCTGTGTCTGTCAGCGTAGTGTCCAGAGGCTGGAGGCGCTACCAGGAGACAGGCCAGTACACCAGGTGACGTGGAGGGGGCCATAGGAGGACAACAACCCTGCAGCAGGACCACTACCTCCGCCTTTGTGCAAGGAGGAACAGGAGGAGCACTGCCAGAGCCCTGCAAAATGACCTCCAGCAGGCCACAAATGTGCATGTGTCTGCACAAACGGTTAGAAAACGACTCCATGAGGGTGGTATAAGGGCCCAACATCCACAGATGGCGGTTGTGCTCACAGCCCAACACCATGCAAGACGCTTGGCATTTGCCACAGAACACCAGGATTGGCAAAGTCACCACTGGCGCCCTGTGCTCTTCACAGATGAAAGCAGGTTCACACTGAGCACATGTGACAGACGTGACAGAGTCTGGAGACGCTGTGGAGAGCAATCTGCTGCCTGCAACATCCTTCAGCATGACCGGTTTGGCAGTGGGTCAGCAATGGTGTGGGGTGGCATTTCTTTGGAGGGCCGCACAGCCCTTCATGTGCTCATCAGAGGTAGCCTGACTGCCATTAGGCACCGAGATGAGATCCTCAGACCCCTTGTGAGACCATATGCTGGTGCGGTTGGCCCTGGGTTCCTCCTAATGCAGGACAATGCCAGACCTCATGTGGCTGGAGTGTGTCAGCAGTTCCTGCAAGATGAAGGCATTAAAGCTATGGACTGGCCTGCCCATTCCCCAGACCTGAATCCGATTGAGCCCATCTGGGACATCATGTCTCGCTCCATCAACCAACGTCATGTTGCACCACAGACTGTCCAGGAGTTGGCGGATGCTTTAGTCCAGGTCTGGGAGGAGATCCCACAGGAGACCATCCGCAACCTCATCCAGAGCATGCCCAGATGTTGTAGGGAGGTCATACAGGCACGTAGGCCACACACGTAGGTAGGCCATGACGTAGGCCACACACAATACTGAGCCTCATTTTGACTTGTTTTAAGGACATTACATCAAAGTTGGATCAGCCTGTAGTGTGTTTTTCCACTTTAATTTTGGGGGTGACTCCAAATCCAGGCCTCCATTGGTTAATAAATTTGATTTCCATTGATGATTTTTGTGTGATTTTGTTGTCAGCACATTCAACTTTGTACAGAATAAAGTATTTAATGAGAATATTTCATTCATTCAGATCTAGGATGTGTTATTTGAGTGTTCCCTTTATTTTTCTGAGCAGTGTATATATGTATACATATATATGCATATATACTGCACATATATATGTATGTGCTCATTACATTTATATATACAGTGGTGTGAAAAATTGTTAGTCCCCTTCCTGATTTCTTATTCTTTTGCGTGTTTATCACACTTAAATATTTCAGATCACAAAACAAATTTAAATATTAGACAAAGATAACACAAGTAAACACAAAATGCAGTTTTTAAATGAAGGTCTTTATTGTTAAGTAAATAAATCTAAACCTACAGGGCCCTGTGTGAAAAGGTGATTGCCCCCTAAACCTAATAACTGGTTGGGCCACCCTTAGCAGCAACAACTGCAATCAAACATTTGCGATAACTGGCAATGAGTCTTTTACAATGCTCTGGAGGAATTTTGGCTCACTCATCTTTGCAAAACTGTTGTAATTCAGCCACATTGGAGGGTTTCCTAGCATGAACCGCATTTTTAAGGTCATGCTACAGCATCTCAATCGGATTAAGGTCAGGACTTTGACTAGGCCACTCCAAAGTATTAATTATGTTTTTCTTAAGCGATTCAGGGGTGGACTTGCTGGTATGTTTTGGATCATTGTCCTGCTGCATAACCCAAGTGCGCTTCAGCTCGAGGTCATGAACAGATGGCCGGACATTCTCCTTCAGGATTTTTTATTAGACAGCAGAATTCATGGTTCCATTTACCACAGCAAGTCATCCAGGTCAAGAATCAGCAAAACAGCCCTAGACAATCACACTACCACCATATTTTACTGTTGATATGATGCTCCGTTTCTGAAATACTGTGTCACTTCTACGACAGATGTAATGGGACATACACCTTCCAAAAAGTTAAACTTTTGAGCCGTCCGTCGACAGAGTATTCTCCAAAAAGTCTTGATGATCATTAGTGATGAGTGAGTACCATAATATTCGTAATCGCTATACTCGTAACGAGTATTCATTCCTAATAGCGAGTACTATGTAAGTCAATGGGAAATGCAAGTAATTTTCTGCTGGACCCTACAAAGGAGTCTGGGGGCCTGAGGGAAAAGCTAAAATGGATGGGAAAGTGATGAAACAGAATGGTAAGAACTTGGAGAATATGCCTGCATGCATTTCTAACTCACATATGGTTTCTGGGAATAAGTTTGTCGCAGTATTACGCCACTTTTACAGACACACAAGAACAACTGCCAAACCTAGCCTAAAATGGATTTAACAGGCCAAAAAGGTTAAGAAACAGTTTTCCTGCATAATCACTTGTATATAAGGCTAAATAAACCATAGACACCCAAAAAATATCCCTTTCAGCGTTTGTTCACACATCCTGTTGTGGCTTTTTTTCTCCTTTTACATTTGGGAGGGCCCTGACTTATACATTTTGTTGGTCCTTCTGTCATACATCATTTTTAGTTAACTATTCCCCAGCACTTTACAAGCACAGCTAGAACATACCAGTAGGTATGTTGATCTTTGACCTGAGAGGCCTCAGGTGGCTCTGTAACATGCGTTTTGGAGGGACAGCTGTTACTTATACATTTGGGCGCTCCCTCCATCATTGACACTCAGATAATGGAATACATATTCCATAGCAGTTTACAATGGGCCCATTGTAGTGTTGGGCTTGACTCTCCTCCTCCTCCTCCACCACCATGTTATACTGCAGCCCTAAATTCAAATGTTCAGAGGGCCTGCAGTAGGCAAGAAAGCTGAGTTTGGTGAGAGCCCTCGTGTGGCCCTGTAACATACATTTTGAAGTGCCCTCCTCTAGAAATTTTGGAGGTCCCTCTTGTGTACATTTGAGAGTGCCCTCACTTATTATATTGTAGGGCCCTCACTCTATTATTTAACTCATTTAAGGGCAGAGACTACAGAGAAAAAGGCCAAGAGACATGGAGTACTAGAAGGTAGCAGTGAGTGCGGCCTGCGACCCTCAAGTTTGGCTTAACTCTCTGAACCGGAAAAATAAAGCTGCACTAGTCAACTGGATGATGAGCTCAAATATATCACTTGTGCAAATCAATGGGCAAAGGATATATGGTGCCCCCCTCCAGGATGGGTTGGAGAAGCTTCTCCAAATGGCATAGAGATTTTGATTGTCAATATTCCCCAGATTATATAGCAAGAAAAGACTTCTTGATTGTGTAATACTTGATCCAGTGCAAAATGTTCATCGTATTTCTAAAAGTTACTCCTGGGGGCTGTGTCATAGGAAGATTCCATGATAAGGGCTCCCTTGACAAACATTATCTATGATGGAGTACTGTAGTAGTTGTGGCCCTCAATTCATTATTTCAGAGGGCCATGAGTCGGTCATCAACAGTCAGTGTAAATTTCTATTGAATATGTATCCCCTATCTCAGTCACAATGTGGCACAATCTGTGACAATGGCCTCCAATGACAAATATTAGTTTGGTAGGACAACTGTACATTCCAGATTTGTCCACTGCACAATGTACATAGGGTTTGTAAAAATTAGCCCTATGGGCTGAGTCATGGTTGGCGCAGGAAGCCACCATCCCAAGGGCCTCCAATCACAAATAGTAGTTATGCTGGAGTAGGAATAGTGTCCTGGTTTGTCCACTGCACAATGTGCATAAGGTTTGTAAAAATTAGCCCTATGGGCTGAGTCATGGTTGATGAAGGAAGGAAACGGGTTTTTATGGGAAGGGGGTGACGTTAACAGCAGTAGCATGAATATGCATTTTTGGTGAACTTAGTTTGGCTTGCTCTCATCTGGAGGGATTAGAAACTGTGGAAATATCCTGTCCTTGTTGAATTTAATCAGAGTAAGTCTGTCTGCATTTTCTGTGGAGTGGCATGTGCGCCTATCAGTGATGATTGCTCCAGCGGAACTGAAAACTCCCTCAGACACGACACTAGCAGCCGGGCAGGCCAGCACCTCCAATGCATATAAGGAGAGGTCTGGCCAAGTGTTCAGCTTAGACACCCAATAATTAAAAGGAACTCAAGCTTCAGAAAGGACACACGTATGGTTAGTTAAGTACTCCTTGACCATGTTCTGCAACTTATCCCTCCTTGGCATTGTTACAGGCACAGATAGCCCTTGCTGTTGTGCTGGTTTATTGAAAATTGCCCAATTTATGCACATTTTCCCCCCACCTCTGTTGAAGCTGATGTTTGTGTCTCTCCCCATTATCCCTTGGTGTTGAAAAGTGCCAGTACCTCTGCCACCATCATTGTCTGAGGGTGATGATTTCAGCAACTGATCTACAACAGTCCTCTTGAATGATTCCATTGTAAAACTCTTTGGTGACTCCAAAAGAAGAGAAGGATATTTCTCCTTGTACCATGGATCGAGAAAGGTGGCAAACCAGTATAGATTGTTGGATAAAATGTGTATCACGCGAGGGTCTTGCCACAGACACTTACAAATGAACTGTGCCATGTGGGCCGAGCTGCAAAAAGGCAAATATTCTGTGTCCCCAACAGTAGAAACAGTACCCATCCTCTCCTCACACTGACTCGCCTCCTCCTCCACCTCCTCCTGTCCAGCCCATCCAGGCTGGACAGACATGAAGCTTGGGTTTGGTGTCCCCTCTGTAGCATTACGAGTCCCCTCGGTAGCACAGAAAAACAAGTTCTCTCCCTCCTCATCCTCCTCATCTTCCTCCTCATCACTCAATGTTGCCTCAGAATATTGGCTGGGCTGGGTAATGTCACCCATTGGGAAATCTGGCTCCATACCAACATGTTGGGCACTCAAAGCCTCCTGTTTGAGATTATGCAGCGGTGGGATGGTTACGCTGATAATTGCCTGATCACCCCTCACAAGGTTGGTGCAGTACTCAAAGTTCTCAAGAACCTCACAAATGTCAGCGATCCACACCCACTCGACAGTTGTTATGTGTGGTGGCTGACTCTCAGTCTGAGGGGCATGTTGAAGCTGGTATTCAGCTACTGCCCTCTGCTGTTCACTAATCCTCGCCAACATATGATAGGTTGAGTTCCACCACTTGAGCAGGTCGCAAATGAGTCGGTGACTTGGTAAATTCAAGCGCTTTTGCAGCGCTGTAAGCTCAGCAAAAGCGGTAGAGGAATGGTGGAAATGGGCGCTAATATAGCGCACCTTCTCAAGTAGGTACGGCAACTCACAGTTTTCAGAAATTTCTGAACAACTAGGTTCAGCACATGAGCCATGCATGGCACGTGTACCAGCTTGCCGACCTTTAAAGCCGCCACCAGGTTACACCCATTATCGCAGCCGACCAGACCGGGTTGGAGGTGCAGTGGGGAGAGCCACTAATCGGTCTGTTGTTTTAAAGCTTGCCACAGCTCTGCTGCAGTGTGTGCTTACTAACCTAAACAGATCAGCTTTAGCAGAGCGTGTTGCCACTTTGCCGATGCGCTGCTGCACAGGTCCCAGCTTGGCAGTGATGGGGAGGGTAATTCAGCAGAGGATGATGAGCAGGAGGAGGGGAGAGAGGAAGAGGAATATGAAGAGGTGGAACCCCTGACAGAAGTTGGACCTGCTATTCTTGGCGTGGGTGGGATGTGTGATGTTCCAGTTTGCGCCTTTGTCCCACCCTCCACAAGGTTGACCCAGTTTGCCGTGACAGAAATGTATCGTCCCTGTCTACAACAACTTGTCCAGGTGTCTGTTGTTAGGTGGACCTTCCTGGTTATGGCATTGGTAAGAGCACGGTTCAGATTGTTTAACACGTGCTTGTGTAACGCAGGGATGGTACACCGGGCAAAATAGTGGCATCTGGGAGCACTGTATCGTGGGGCAGCCACAGCCATGAGATCACGGAAAGACTGTGTTCCCACAAGCCTAAGCGGCAACATCTCCACAGCTAGCATTTTGGCAATGTGCGAGTTTAGTATTTGTGCCTGTGGGTGCGTGGCTGAGTATTTACGCTTTCTTTCCAAGCTCTCAGGCACAGACAATTGGACGCTTCGCTGGGACAAGGAAGTGGATGTGGTTGATGTTTGTTGTGTGTGAGCAATCACAGCTTGTGGGCAGGAGGTATGAGCGCCTGCTTCCTGAAAAGCAGATTCTGAAGGACATAGCCCAGGCGATATGGCATTGGTTTGACCCACAGACGCAGATTTGGTACCCTGGTGTTCCGCCCACCTACTGGCTGACATGTGATTTTGCATTCTGGTGGAGCTCAGCTTCCCTTTGCCCTGGTCTCTGCTCAACTTGGTATGGCAGATGCTACAGACTACAATGTTTTTCTCTGAAGGACTTTCAGAAAAAAAACTCCACACAGCAGCTGAATGCCCCCTTGCCCTGACTTGGCACACAGCGAGGGGTGCTCTTGGGAACAGTTAACCCAGTTCTCACTCTGGGCAAACCACGACCCCTTGGTGCCTGTGTTGGTGCTACATATCCATCTTCCTCTGTGTTGCTGTCATGGCTATGCGTGCCAACAGTCCTGGTCAGATCAGTGGACTCATCATTGACCACCTCGTCTTCCATGTCATCCTCCTTCCCAGTTTACATTTAGGCTGACCTGATGGCAAATGTGTCTCATCATCATCAGCCTCCACCTCTGGAGACAGTAAATGATGTTCCTCCAAGTGGCTTTCTTCTGACCGTAGGTCTTCAAATACTTGAGCATTAACGCACGCCACCTCCTCTTGTCCCTCTTCAATGCTTCACGGTGATAGGCCAGAGCAAAGGATATGTACCAAACAGATCCTCGGAGTAGCCAAACTTGGGGTCATATGTCTCCTGTGACTGATAATGGTGAAAGGAAGAAGAACAAGCTTCAAGATTGGATGGGCCAGCGTTCTGTGTATCGACAGAAGACTGTTAGGTCATGGAAGATTTATTGCTGCTTAGCAAATGCGTAGAGGCCTTGTCTGCTATCCAAGACAGAATTTGCTCTCGCTCTTTTGGCTTCCACACACGTTTACGTTCCAGACCGGGAAATTTTTCGAGGAACATAGTGGATGCATCAAGCTTCTTCAGACCTGACACAGACTGAGTGCCTTCTCGCGCACCACTGACAACACCATGTCCACATCGAGGTCACTTAAAGACAGGATTTTTTGGCATTTTGTTGACAGATTTTCAGATGTTGATGGCACAAGCCAAGCTAGCTGTCACAGCCAAAATAGTGGGTAAAATGGCCTGGTGCGTGCGTGCTTGCTAGCAGTCAGTAGGAAATGTTTGGACTGGTTTGCGTAGGGCACTAAACGCCGTTTTAAGTGGACTAATGTGGACAGAAGGCAGGTTGTCACCCCAAAAACAGTGGGGAAAAGGGGCTTGGTGCGTGCTTTGAAGCAGGCAGTAGGAAATGTTTGGACTACTGCTTTGCGTAGTGCACTAAACACCTTTTTAAGTGGACTAATGTGGACAGAAGGAAGGCTGTCACCCCAAAAACAGCGGGGAAAATGGCCTGATGCATGCTTTGTAGCAGGCAGTAGGAAATGTTTGGACTACTGCTTTGTGTAGGGCACTAAATGCCTTTTTAAGTGAACTAATGTGGACAGAAGGCAGCCTGTCACCCCAAAAAGTGAGGAAAATGGCCTGGTGCATGCTTTGTAGCAAGCAGTAGGAAATGTTTGGACTACTGCTTTGCGTAGGGCCATAGGCGGATTGTAATGAGGGCAATACGGGCTACCACCCGAGGCCCAAGGCCCCAGGGGGCCCATGAATTGCTCACATTATAATGCGCATTTTTTTCGGTCACAGGCACAGCCGCACTGGCCCAAGGTTAGATGATCATCACCGCTGCGGGCCCGCAGCTGTAGGCGATTTGAATCATTCTGTGTCGCCCCGCCCTGCCAGTGCCACATGACGCTCCCATCTAGCTGCCGCAGCTATCTATTCACTAGCACGGGCGTGCAGTTTAAATTCTGTTGGGACCACCCTGCCTGACATCATGCGGCAGGGCGGTCCCAACATCATTTAAATTGTCCGCCCGTGATAGTGAATATACAGCCGCGGCGGCCAGATGGGAGCGGCTGCGTGATGCAGGCAGCCAGCGTGTCTGTGAGTGGCTGGCTGCTGTTGGGACTGCCCTGCCTGACGTCATGTGGCAGGGTGGTCCCAACATCATTTAAATTTCCCGCCGGCGCGACTGCAATTACAGAGCTGCCTGATGCAGCCAGCTTGTCTGTGAGTGGCTGGCTGCTGTTGGGACCGCCCTGCCTGACGTCATGTGGCAGGGCTGTCCCAACATCATTTAAATTTCCCGCCGATGCGACTGCAATTGCAGAGCTTCCTGATGCAGCCAGCGTGTCTGTGAGTGGCTGGCTGCTGTTGTGACCGCCATGCCTGATGTCATGTGGCAGGGCGGTCCCAACATCATTTATATTTCCCGCCGGCGCTAATGCACATACAGGGCTGCGCGATGCAGCCAGCAAGTCTGTGAGTGACTGCTTTGAACTTTGGGACCGCCCTGCCACATGACGTCAAGCAGGGCGGTACCAAAGTTCAAAGCAGCCACTCACAGACACGCTGCATCACGGAGCCGCTCCCATCAGGCCTTCTGCAGATCCACCGGGGCGGGCAGTTTGAATGATGCTGGGACCGCCCTGTCACATGACGTCAGGCAGGGCCCAGCATACACAGGGGCGCGGGTCTATTAAAAAGTTCATGAAATGGCTGACATGAGCCAGTGTCATTCTGCCCTGCAGCATCTACTGAAGAGGAGCCGCCACCCACGCACAGTGACCCACAGTTTGTCTGCAGCCTGCCTGGTCTCCTGCTGAGCCCTGCTGCTTCAGTCTCAAAGTGTGTATTCTGTCTTAAAAGTATGTTTTTTGTATATCAATGAATAATGGATGGTCCCCTGCAGTTTTATACAGAGTGCTTTCTGGCTGCCTTCTAGTGTTCCTGCCACTTGCCACAGACAAACATTAGCTTATATCATCGTCTGTCTCAGACAGTGTCTGTGGACTGTGGCAGTGGAACGGGGTGGGCAGCCAGCAGCACTTTGTATGAAAGGGCAGGGGATCATTGTCATTTTTTAAATTTGTACATAATGTTGGGGATGGGAGAGGAGTGGATTGAAACTACATAAAGACAAATGCCCCTGCACACTGTGTACTACCTCCCCCCGTCATCTTAGAAATTTTGCTTGCATCATGTATTTCATTATTTGTATAAATATACAAGCAAAATTTCCAAGGTGGAGGGGTACATAGTGTGCAGGGGCATTTGCCCCATGTAGTTTCAGTCTACTCCCATCCTCCACATTTTTACACATTGAAAGGATCCTTGCTCTTAGATACAGAGTGCCACTGCAAATTCTGCTTGTACATGCCCATGATCAGGATTCAGGAATGGTAGCGTTTTGGATGCAGCTTATTTTTGCTGCTTTGTAATTACAGCACTTGCGTTAAGTTACATGCAGAGTTACTTCATCTAATAACATGCTATTGGTCATACACTGAAGACACTGGTCTTTGCTACAGAAATTCTCATGCAGCCATGCTCCATCTTGTAAACATGCACCACGGGTGAGATTACATGTCATTAGGCTGGATTCACACATCCGACTATTTCGGGTACTAGAAAAACCGGTACTGGAGATATCCGTGTCCGAGTGTGTCACACATGATGTGCCGCCCGTGTGCTGCATCAGGATCACATAGACCAGCGCCTGGGAATCAGTGTACTGTTAGCACTTTTCCCAAGCACCGGGTGCTGAATGCTGCCCTCATTACGGTTCCCTGCCGGCTCTGTGATCAGCAAGAGCAGGGACAATGATGAGGATAGAAGTGTCTGTCCCTATGTAAAAATAAGATTAAAATAATAAAATCCATATACTCAACTTTCCTAAGTGTCCCATGCTTAATCCACTGATGCAGCCGGGGAAAATGAGCCGCTCCACAGCTGCGCTCAGGAGCAATGTCCTGTCACTCACTGAGCAGAGCTACGGAGCGGCTCATTCTCCCCAGCTCCTCTGCAGCAGCGGTCGCATGGATTACAGCACGGGACACCTAGGAGAGGTGAGTATAAGAATTTTATTATTTTAATCTTAATTTTGCAGGTGGATCATGCGGAAGCAGACAGACACTACTACTCTCGTTATTGTCCCTGCTCGTGCTGATCGCAGCACTGGCAGGGATCCATGATGAGGGCAGCGTTCAGCCCCCGGGGCTTGGGAACAGAGCTAACTGTAATGCTGATTCCCAGGCGCCGGTACGTGTCACACTGATGACACACAGATGTTATCCATGTGTGAGGCAGTTTTGCGGACCGTGTATCTGCAAAAAAACGAACATGTCTCCGTGTGGAGCACACGAACAGACGGTCCATGAAAGCACACTGACATGTGCACACACCCATTCATGTGTGTGTGTGTCAGTGTCTCCGGTATGTGTGGAAACTGTCACCACTCATACTGGAGATACAGACGTGTGAAAGCACCCTTAAACAGAAGCTCAGTGGGCATGGGATTTCTATATATCCTATTCACTGTGCTTGTAATGTGGAACGCAGCATTTTGGACATAGCGCAGGTGAGCTTCATCCAGAATGCTGCTATTCCTGATTATGGGCACGCAACCTGATACTACTGTCCCTATTTCACGGTCTGCAGTCACATAGTGATTGCAGATTATTGTTAGGAACCAGACAAGCCCTGTCTAGTAAAATAAACACTATTGACCTGCAGATATGGGGTTAATCTGCAAATTAATAGTGTTCTGAAGCCGTGCAGCCACTGCACTTAGAGCCCCGTTGCTAGGAGCAAATAGACTATAATCCTCCCGGCAGCCTCAGGCTTTCAGTCATAGAGGTGCTGCTGGGCGGCTTCAGTAACTGCTCAGTGCATAGTGAGTGGCAGCTGTAACTGCGGCCTAGCACTAACTTAAAGCCGGTGGGATCTGTCTCTTGCAGCTGTGGGTGGAGCTGAGCTTCGCCGGCTGCTGTTAACTCCTTTTTTAAAGGGGTTTTCCACTACTCAAACTACCCGCCAGTTGTGCACCAACGCTGCCACTAGTACAGCAGTGACAGTGAATATAAGTTTTTTTTTTTACAAGGGGGAAACCTAGGGATTGAGATGGGGTCGTCTGAGTAGTGAACAACCCCTTTAAAGGAACTTGTCATGCAGATATAGGGTTAATTTAAGTGTAGAAAAGTGCCCAACCGCTGTACTGAAAGTGCAGCTCATGGGGGGAAAAAAATAGACTTCATCACAAGAACCGCCGGTTTTCAGTCATACATGTGAGTGGCTGCTGTAAGCACACCCTAGCACTTTGACCTCTCGCGATGCAGTGCATCACTGTAGAGCCAGCTGTCAGTCAAAGTGCCAGGGCGTGCTTGCAGCAGCTACTCGCAGTGCTATGGGCTGCAATTGTAGACGCTTTGTACACACCTGTATGACTGAAGCCCGGTAGAGGTTCTTGGAATGATTTAAATTCCATTTTTTTTTCCCTTGAGCTGCACTTTCAGTACAGCGGTCGGGCACCTTTCTATACTATTAACCTGCACTGCAGCGTGATGTATAGCTTTTGAGGATCTTTTGGTCTACTTTACTTTGTCAGGTCGGTCCTATTTAAGTGATTTCTTGATTGAGAACAGTGGCAGTAATCAGGCCTGTGTGTGACTAGGGAAATTGAACTCAGCTTCCCAAAGATGTGATAAACCACAGTTAAATTATTTTTTAAGGGGGCAATCACTTTTTTACATAGGGCCCTGTAGGTTTGAATTTCTGTTTCCTTTAGTAATAAAGAACTTCATTTAAAAACTGCATTTTTGTTTACTTGTGTTATCTTTGTCTAATATTTAAATTTGTTTTTGTGATTTGAAACATTTAAATGTGACAAACATGCAAAATAATAAGAAATCAGGAAGGGGCAAAACTTTTTCACACCACTGTTTGTATATAAAGTATATATTTATTATCAAACTACTGTGTTTTTTCTTTTTAAATCTCATTGACAACCAAAAATATCCAAATGACCCAGATCAAAAGTTCACATACTCCAGTTCTTAATATCATGTATTGCCCCCTCTAACATCAATGACAGGTTGAAGTCTTTTGTGGTAGTTGTGGATGAGGTTCTTTATTTTCTCAGATGGTAAAGCTGCCCATTGTTCTTGGCAAAAAGCCTCCAGTTCCTGTAAATTCCTGGGATGAACTGCACGCTTGAGATCTCCCTAGAGTGGCTCAAAGGTATTGAGGTCAGGAGACTGATATGGCCACCCCTGAACCTTCACTTTGCTCTGCTGTAGCTAATGACAGGTCGACTTGCCTTGTGTTTTGGATCCTTGTCATGTTAGAACTTCCAAGTTCGTCCCATGTGCCGCTTCCCGACTGATGAGTACAAATTTGCCTCCAGTATTTGCTGATAATGTGCTGCATTCATCTTTCCTTCATCTTTTACCAAGTTTCCTGCGCCTTTGTAGCTCGCACATCCCCAAAACATCAGCGATCCTCCTCCGTCCTTTATTTCATCATAGGCTTGTTGACCTCTCTCCAAATGTAACGTTTATGGTTGGGGCCAAAAAGTTCAATTTTGGTCTCATCACTCCAAATTACCTTGCTCCAGAAGTTTTGAGGCTTGTCTTTGTGCTGTTTGGCGTATTGTAGGCGAGATACTTTGTGTCATTTGCGCAGTAATGACTTTATTCTTGTGACTCGACTATGCAGCCCATTTTTCTTCAAGTGCCTCCTTATTGTGCATCTTGAAACAGCCACACCGCTAGTTTTCAGAGTCCTGAATTTAAGCTGATGTTATTTGTGTGTTTTTCTTTACATCCTGAACAATTTTCCTGGCAGTTGTGGCCATGGGCTACCTAACCGTAGTTTGGTTTTTACAGAGCACCTGATTTTCCATTTGTTAATCACAGTTTGAACGCTGCTGACTGGCATTATCAATTACTTGGATATTTTTTTGTATCCCTTTCCTGTGTTATACAGTTCAACTACATTTTCCCGTAAATCCGTTGACAATTCTTTTGCTTTCCCCATGACTCACAATCCAGAAATGTCAGTGGCTGGTTGACAGATGCAAGAGTCTGTCTGGATCCCTGAAACTCACTCAGCTTTTATGCACACACACTGATTACAAGCAAACAGGTCACAGGTGAGTATGTTACCTTTAGTAGCCATTCAAACCCATTTGTGTCAAATTCTGTGCATGTTATCAGGCCAAAATCACCAGGGTATGTGAACTTTTGATCAGGGTCATTTGGATGTTTTTGGTTGTCATTAAGATTTAAAAAGAGAAAACACAGTAGATTGACAATAATGGCTTCACCCAGCCAATAACCATGAGTGGAGAAAAAGTTTTTTTGTTATCATTCATATTCTCTGAAACAAGGCAAAGAAAGAAAAAATTATCCCGTGGTATGTAAACTTTTGAGCACAACTGTATATATCTATAATATATATTTTTTAACTCCAAAAGGGGGCAGCACATCTAAAATTGTGAAAAATTAAGGATCCCTCATTCACCAACATCAGCTACGTTTCACCTCCCCTATAGAGCCTTTTTCAAGCAGTATGATCTGTACTTTACATCTACATACAGGAGAAAATGAACTTGAAACAGTGTTCAGGTGTCAGTCATGGGGGCGCAGGTTCAGTCACTGTTCTGAGTATACAATACCGCTCCTCCGGCCCTGACTGACAGTGGGCTCCAAATGCAGACCGAAAGTCAGTTAGTGCGCACTTGTATGCAGCGCACGGGCCCCCTGACCCTGCCCCAGGTGCCACCGTGACCATTACACCCTCACTGGGGGCCCTTGGGGGAGTAGAGGCCCAAGGCATTTGCCTAGTTTGCCTCCCTATAACACTGGCCATGTTCACTAACCAAGTTTAGTTATCAGAGTAGGGATATACAGTATTTTATATATCACACAATGTCTATATTTGAAGGCGTTTCCAGGGAAATGCAAAGATCCAGTAATGTCTGATCTTTAGGAATTAAACCCACACTGTAAACAAAATTAAGGCTGTTAAAGGGGGCTTAGCCTCAGTATCTGGCACAACCGGATTTATAGACATGACACTGTGCCTGGACTCAAGAGAAACTCAGCTATCATTTTGCTTTCTAATAAAACCCTTTTAACCCTTTTGTGGAGCGCCAGTGAAGATTTTTCACATAAAACCAAATTACGAACCTATCTACACATTTGGCATTTCCATGCTATGGCAGAAAAGGGCCTTCCACAAATATTCACCCAGATTTAAAAAACATAATTTTCTAGTTAGCATGACTAAGAAGATTTGTGAATTGAAGGAAAATAAAAATGATTTTTTAACCCTAGAACGCATACCTGGGGCCTGGCAGGCCCGCCCTGTTAATTGTTTTCTATTTTCTGCAAGATTACTTTAGTTAGAATTTTGAAACTCTAGGTATTCCTCAGGTATATAGTAGTTTGTCATTTCCAGTTGTTCATTTATTTTTATGTTACAGGCATTTTCGGTATAACAACTCTTTTTTGAAAATACCCATTTTTATGGTCATGCGTTCTAGGGTTAATATATTGTATTAATTATTAAGTTATCTATGATGATTTCTGTATGTTATCAAATGATCTACTCCATGACCATCTTTGTGACATGTGGTAAAATGATGTAAAGTGTTGACATTTTCAACTCTTTCCATTAGAAAATTGCATATTTGTAGACTCCTAAAAGCTGGTTCCAGTATATTGAAAACGCAGCAATTGGAAGATGATGTCTGTGCTCTGTTTAGGAACTATTTTGCTTTGCATTCATACTTCCTCTGGGTAATATTATTCATTCTAATGGCTTGCATTTGTAGTGTTATATGTATGCAGATATACTTTTTGCTCCCTGTAGATTTAGGAAACAGCTTGATGTTTTGCATAACTGTTTCAGTCACATTTAATCATAGTTGCCATCACATTCTCTTGAGCTTAAAACAAACTAATCTGCATAGCTATTGCTTGGTCAACAGTGCAAAAGTGTCTTGAAACTTTTGTATCCATTTGTCCTTGAAGTAAGTGACATCCCGTGACCATTATTATGTGGCTTTATTTGTAACACTTCTGATAAATTCACATTTAAGAATCTCACTTTTATTAAACAAGATTTTGAAATTATAGTAAGGAGCTTAATGTGCCAAGATAAGCATTGGAGTATGTGATATTTCTGTAATGATTTTAGGAAAACTGAAATAAGCCAAAGCTTAAGAACTGCATACAGCCACATATTTTCATCCCATGTAATGGGCACATGAGTTCAGGACTTCAAATTGGAAATTTTTAGAAGGAATTTCCTACTGGAGAACTGGAGGTTCCTGTCAATATTTTTTCTTGCCTAAGAGTTTGCTCACCTTGTGCATAAATCGGATATGTGCAATCCGATAAACAAAATCGGATTATACTCGGGCTAATGTTATTCAATGAGGCAGTACAGATCCTCATATTTTTCTCAGCTGTATACAGCATTCACTCCGAAATCGAACAGTGCGAGAAAAAAAATTGCATGCCATACGGACCATCACTATGGCATCTGATTTTTACGGATACATTACAATTCTGTAAGATAGCAAACTGTAAATGGTCCTGTAAAGTATTAATAGATGCTGAGTAAAAAACTGAATTGTATACTGACAGCACACGGATGACAAGTAAAGAAAAAATCAACCTACTCTCCAGGATGAGAATTATACGCAAGTGTGAACGAACCCTAATAGTTACTCTGTGGGTTTTTATTTTCACTCCACAAAGCTGTTTTTTAATCATCATTGTGAATTGAACATTTGGTTTCAAATGTAAGGATGTTACCAAACAATCCCCTACATCTTAGGGTTCACTCACACTAGACCAATGTTATTCTAGGAGGTAGTGCACATGTCCGATTTTTTCCTTTGACCGGGTCGGTCCAAGGAAAAAATTGCTGCATGCCTGCGTTTGATATGATATTTGGATAGCACTTGGCCATCGGAGTGGAAACCATCGGACTGCACTCATATGCAGTCAGATTTCTGCATACTCGCAAAATGGAGAAGATGGAAACATTTTTTCTCCCTCTTGAGGTCAGAGTTTGGTCAGAGTGTTCATTAGCAAGAAAAAATTAATCCCACCATCAGGTTGCGTTCATTTAAAGGGAATTTGCCAGCAGGTTTTTGTTATGTAATCTGAAGACAGAAGGAGATAGAAGTTGAAACACAGAATTCAGAGATGTGTCACTTGTCAAGGTGTGTGCTGTTGTTTACTAACTGTGAAGGATTTATCACTAAGAGACTAACATAACACAGAGAGTCTGGTGTGGGTGGGATTAGTTGTGGTGTGGGTGGGGTTAGCTTTCTCAGCTCTGCTTCATTCTAAATCTAAAAGCTTTATTTGTGTCAGAATAACTGCACCAAGTAATATAAGTGATAAATTGTTCGATTCAGCTTCTCATTCTCTACATCATGCTGCTCTCAGATGAGGTAGAAAAAACCTTCTGACAGATTCTCTTTAAGATAAATAAAAAATTCTCTTAATTACATGTGGAAAATGAGGTTATGCTCACACCATACTGAACCACAGACACCTTACAGTATCTAATATCTTAACAATAAGTTTCAAAAGTGTGAATTTTGGTCAATCTAGTTTATTTTCATGGTTTATATAGCACCAACATATTCTTCAATGCTGTAGAAAGATTGTTATCACCCACATCCCCAGTGGGACTTACAGTATTTTCTCTATAACAAACACTCCAATAAAGTCCAATTAACCTAACAGTATATTTTGTAATGTGGAAGGGAACTGTACTACAATGAAGAAACCTAGAAAACATGAGGAAAACAGAGAAACTTCATGAAGATGCTGTCATAGGTCAAATTCAAACCTTGGACTCCAGCTCTACAAATCAACAACACTAACCACTTACTATGTTATTATGCTCCCCAAAGTGTATTCATTCTTTTCTTACTCAAATAAATAGTGTACAGGTGTATACAACTTGAATCAGTTTGACTCACCTATACATTCTTAAAGAGTAAATTAACTTTACCTTCATTCTGATGCATCCAATAATATAACCATATATTTGACATATTTTCCATAATAAAAAAATAAAATACCTCAATATGAATAGCATTTTGAGGTTTGTTTTGAAAAGTTCTGAACATCCATATTTTTTTAACATGGTAAAAAATGATTTCCAAATGTAAGCCAGTCTAATTTCCAGTGCGCCAGAAATAAAAAAACTTTTGCCATCTGTCAGTCCATTAGAAGTTTATAGATGCAGTATAGCATATTTTTAAATAACCGTTTTAAAGGGTATTTGTTACCTGGGTTTTGCTATATATTTGTGATAGCAGAATCATTTAATGACTGAAACCCATATTCCAGCAATATATCATTTGCTGATATGGATGCTGTCATTTTGATACAATCACAGTTTTATCTTATGTAAATCCAGCAGTGCTCTGGATGCTGAGCCCAGTATAACCCCACCCACACCATTGATTGGTAGTTTTCTGTATAGACTGTACATTGTAAGAAAGCTGCTAATTAATGGTGTGGGAGGGGTTACACATAGCAGTAAACTGGGAGGCACATGACACCTTGTCCTATAGTGATAATCTCCTGCTGATAAAACACTGATTTTATTGATATAGCAACACACAGAAAGTGACACGTGCTGAATTTAGGGTCTCAGGCCATACATCATGCTGTTCTCTGATTAAATAGTAAAAACCTGCTGACAGATTCCCTTTAAGTTTCATATGCTACTGGAAAATGAATGTATAAACATAGTATAAACAGAACCTTTTTGTGTGTAATATTCTGAAAACACTATTTTCTGTCTGTTTCTCAGCTCAGCTGTCTTCAGCAGATTAGCTTGCAGCTGGCAAGAAAAAAATAGCCCAAAAAAACATTTTACTAGAATTGGAAAATTTTACCATTTATAAGTGCTTTGTGTTTCCCAACTTTATTAAAAGATAGCAGTTGTCCCTAAGTTAATAGAATATTAAAAAGAGATGGTTTCAATGGACTAATTTCATCATTAACATTTAAATATAAACAATATGCTTCTTCCATAAAATTGTTTGCATGTTTTCATTCTTTGTAGAACAATCAACTATAATTGCAATCCTTTATATCTTTGGATTTTGTATTTGCTTTTCTAATACATCTGGAGTTTATATTAGCATGAAAAATTCCTGACAATAAGAGGGATCATCAGTACAGTTAAAGGATGATGTACGTTTTTCATATTGGTAATGACAAGTTGTTCATGCTTCGATGAATATGTTGGTACATCAGCTGGTTATTGTTTTATATATCACGCTGGGAGTTATGCCCAACGTGTATGTCAGCACCGAGACACAGGTGTGAAAGACTAATTTCAATCATTAAATCACTATAGGAAGAGATTAATTTGAAAAAAAAATCTAAATATGGTTTAATTATAAACTTGGAGAATGAAGGCTTGAACATATTTTTGGCGCTTTTATAATGATTTCTTTTCTGTTTTTATTCTCTTTATATTTTTCTACCAACACAAATGTGGAATTATTATATGAATTCACTCTGGGAATTTGCAATACCAACATATATCACTCTTTTATCCTCCTAATGTAATAAAAACATTTCATATTTAAGTTGTCCTCTTCTGTCCAATTTTCCATTCTTTGAACTCCCGGAGGCAAAATCTGTTTCGTTATGAAGTAGGTGTGCGGTAGTGTGCCATGTATCACAGAAAATAGATTTCATTTTTAAAAGTCTTGAAAAGCATTTTGCTCCAGCTCAATTTCTTAATAGCTGTTCTGAATGTAATCTGTATAAAGCAAATTTGATGCATAGTATATGGGAATGTTTTCATATACAAAAAGTATGGGAAGATTCTTTATTATTTATATATAAAGTCTGGAAAATAGGTATTCCCAAGGTTTCACAGTCCTGTCTGTTCCATTTAATTTATATGAAGGATAAATTCAGTACAAGAAACGTTTTCATACCTAACATCTATCTATATAATTGTCTTATCCCGTCTTGCTGTCTGTCTGTCTGTCTGTTTTTCTGTCTGTCTGTCTATCTGTCTGTCTGTCTGTCTGTCTGTCGGTCCAGGAAATCCCGCGTCGCTCATTGGTCCGGCAGCAGCCAATCAGCGCCGCGGGATTTCAGAAAAAAGATGGCGGCCGTTAGCGGCTCATCTGCGGGACGGAGTTTAGCAGCGTTGCAGCCTGGAGATGAGCGCCGCGAGGCGCTCATCTCTCGGCTGGTACCAGCAGAAGGACCCCGACCCATCTGCGGGACGGAGATGCAGCCAGGAGATGAGCGGCGCGAGGCGCTCATGTCCCGGCCGGTAGCTGCGGAAGGACCGCCGGCGTCGCTGACTTCCATGCGGAAGGGAGGACCAGGGAGCGGCGCTGCGGGTCGGGATACTTCTGCTGCGAACGCCCGCTCATGTCCTGGGTTCTCGCAGCGGAAGTAGCTGCACAGGCAGCGCCGCTCCCCGGTCCTCACCAAGACGATTTGATGATTGGTCGCGGTCTTCGAACCCGACCAATCACTGATCTTAGCGCAAAAGTTAAATACCGCTGTGCTGATTGGTCGCAGACGCTGCCCGCGACCAATCACTGATTTGGGAGCCAAATTTAAATATAGGCCGCAACCAATCAGCACAGTAGAGGTTAACATTAGCCGCAAGATCAGAGATTGGCCACGGGCCAAGACCGCGACCAATCAACGATTTGTGCGGCACATTTAAATAGCGGCCGCGACCAATTGGATGTCAGCGCCGCTCCCCGGTCCACCCTTCACACCCTTGCCGCATGGATGTCAGCGGCGCTGCCTGTGCGGATACTTCCGCTGCGAGAACCCGGGACATGAGCGGGCGCTCGCAGCAGAAGTATCCCGACCCGCAGCGCCGCTCCCCGGTCCTCCCTTCACACCCTAGCCGCTGATGTCCCCACAGTATCCGCATGGTGTTACAAAGATCCGGACATTTGTGTTAAAAATCGCTGATTGGTCGCAGGCGATGCCCGCGACCAATCACCGATTTGGTCGCCAAATTTAAATATCGGCCGCGACCAATCACCGATCTTGGCTCCACATTTAAACACCGCTGTACTGATTGGTCGCGGCCGTTATTTAAATGTTGCGCCCAAATCGGTGATTGGTCGCGGGCAGCGGCCGCGACCAATCAGCACAGAGGTGTTTAAATGTGGAGCCAAGATCGGTGATTGGTCGCAGCCGATATTTAAATTTGGCGCCCAAATCGGTGATTGGTCTCAGGCAGCGCCAGCGACCAATCAGCGATTTTTAACACAAATGTCCGGACCTTTGTAACACCATGCGGATACTGTGGGGAGATCAGCGGCTAGGCTGTGAAGGGAAGACCGGAGAGCGGCGCTGCTGGTCGGGATACTTCTGCTGCGAGCGCCCGCTCATGTCCCGGGTTCTCGCAGCGGAAGTAGCCGCACAGGCAGCGGCGCTCCCCGGTCCTCACTAATACAATTCCGCTCCCCGCTCCTCACCAATACGATTCGCTGATTGGTCGTGCTCTCCGCACGCGACCAATCAGTGATCTTGGCGCTAAAGTTAAACACCGCTCTGCTGATTGGTCGCGGCCGCTGCCCGCGACCAATCACCGATTTGGGTGCCACATTTAAATAGCGGCCGCGACCAATCACCGATCTTGCCGCCACATTTAAACACTGCTGTGCAAATTGGTCGCGGATGCCAGTCGCGACCAATCAGCGAGCTTGGCGCCAAATTTAAACAACGCTCTGCTGATTGGTTGCGGCCGTCAGCCGCGACCAATCAGCGATTTTGGGGCCAAATTTAAACCCCGCTCTGCATCGCTCTGCTGATTGGTCGCGGTCATCAGCCCCGACCAATCAGCAGTATTGTCGCCAAATTTAAACACCTCTTTGCTGATTGATCGCGGTCGCAACTTATCAGCGATTTTGGTGCCAAATTTAAACACCCTCTTCATTCTTCACCAACACGGTTCGCTGATTGGTCGCGGCCGCCGCCCGCGACCAATCAGCGATTTTGGCGCCAAATTTAACCCCTTAAGCCCCGCGGGTGGTTTGCACGTTAATGACCGGGCCAATTTTTACAATTCTGACCACTGTCACTTTATGAGGTAATTACTCTGGAACGCTTCAAGGGATCCCCCTGATTCTGAGATTGTTTTTTCGTGACATATTGTACTTCATGATTGTGGAAAAATTTCTTCGATATCACTTGCGTTTATTTGTGAAAAAAATGGAAATTTGGCGAAAATTTAGAAAATTTTGCAATTTTCAAAATTTGAATTTTTAAGCCCTGAAATCAGAGTTATATGTAACACAAAAGAGTTAATAAATAACATTTCCCACATGTCTACTTTACATCAGCACAATTTTGGAACCAAAATTTTTTTTTGTTAGGGAGCTATAAGGGTTAAAAGTTGACCAGCGATTTCTCATTTTTCCAACAAAATTTAAAAAACCATTTTTTTAGGGACCACATCACATTTGAAGTCACTTTGAGAGGTCTTTATGACAGAAAATACCCAAAAGTGACATCATTCTAAAAACTGCACCCCTCATGGTGCTCAAAACCACATTCAAGAACTTTATTAACCCTTCAGGTGCTTCACAGGAATTTTTTGAATGTGGAAGAAAAAAATGAACATTTAACTTTTTTCACAAAAATGTTACTTTAGACCCAATTTTTTTTATTTTCACAGGGGTAACAAGAAAAAATGGACCCCAAAATTTGTTGTGCAATTTCCCCTGGGCACGCAGATACCCAATATTTGGGGAAAAAATACTGTTTGGGCGCACGGCAGGGCTCGGAAGGGAAGGAGCGCCATTTGACTTTTTGATTGTAAAATTTGCTTGAATAATTAGCGGACGCCATGTTGTGTTTGGAGAGCCCATGTGTGCCCAAACTTTGGAGCTCCCCCACAAGTGACCCCATTTTGGAAACTAGACCCCCCAAGGCACCTTTCTAGATGCATAGTGAGCACTTGGAACCCCCAGGTGCTTCACAAATTGATTCGTAACAATGAAAAAGTGAAAAAAAAAAACACTTTTTCATTTTTATGAATCAATTTGTGAAGCACCTGAGGGTTCCAAGTGCTCACAATGCATCTAGATAGGTGCCTTGGGGGGTCTAGTTTCCAAAATGGGGTCACTTGTGGGGGAGCTCCAATGTTTGGGCACACAGCGGCTCTCCAAACGCAACATGGTGTCGCTAACAATTTGAGCCGATTTTCCGTTAAATTTGTTAGAGGACACCATGTTGCATTTAGAGAGTCCCTGTGTGCCCAAACATTGGAGCTCCCCCACAAGTGACCCCATTTTGGAAACTAGACCCCCCAAGGCACCTATCTAGATGCATAGTGAGCACTTGGAACCCCCAGGTGCTTCACAAATTGATTCGTAACAATGAAAAAGTGAAAAAAAAAACACTTTTTCATTTGTATGAATCAATTTGTGAAGCACCTGAGGGTTCCAAGTGCTCACTATGCATCTAGATAGGTGCCTTGGGGGGTCTAGTTTCCAAAATGGGGTCACTTGTGGGGGAGCTCCAATATTTGGGCACACAGCGGCTCTCTAAATGCAACATGGTGTCCGCTAACAAATTTAACGCAAAATTGTCTCAAATTGTTAGCGACACCATGTTGCGTTTGGAGAGCTGCTGTGTGCCCAAACATTGGAGCTCCCCCACAAGTGACCCCATTTTGGAAACTAGACCCCCCAAGGCACCTATCTAGATGCATAGTGAGCACTTGGAACCCCCAGGTGCTTCACAAATTGATTCGTAACAATGAAAAAGTGAAAAAAAAAACACTTTTTAATTTTTATGAATCAATTTGTGAAGCACCTGGGGGTTCCAACTGCTCACTATGCATCTAGATAGGAGCCTTGCGGGGTCTAGTTTCCAAAATGGGGTCACTTGTGGGGGAGCTCCAATGTTTGGGCACACAGGGACTCTCTAAATGCAACATGGTATCCGCTAACAAATTGAATGGAAAATTGGCTCAAATTGTTAGCGGACGCCACATTGCGTTTGGAGAGCCCCTCTGTGCCCAAACTTTGGAGCTCCCCCACAAGTGACCCCATTTTGGAAACTAGACCCCCCAAGGCACCTTTCTAGATGCATAGTGAGCACTTGGAACCCCCAGGTGCTTCACAAATTGATTCGTAATAATGAAAAAGTGAAAAAAAAAAACACTTTTTCATTTTTATGAATCAATTTGTGAAGCACCTGGGGTTCCAAGTGCTCACTATGCATCTAGATAGGTGCCTTGGGGGGTCTAGTTTCCAAAATGGGGTCACTTGTGGGGGAGCTCCAAAGTTTGGGCACACAGGGACTCTCCAAATGCAACATGATATCCGCTAACAATTTGAGCCGACAATTTGTTAGCGGATATCATGTTGCATTTGGAGAGTCCCTGTGTGCCCAAACATTGGAGCTCCCCCACAAGTGACCCCATTTTGGAAACTAGACCCCCCAAGGCACCTATTTAGATTCATAGTGAGCACTTGGAACCCCAGGTGCTTCACAAATTGATTCATAAAAATGAAAAAGTGTTTTTTTTTTCACTTTTTCATTTTTACGAATCAATTTGTGAAGCACCTGGGGGTTCCAAGTGCTCACTATGCATCTAGAAAGGTGCCTTGGGGGGTCTAGTTTCCAAAATGGGGTCACTTGTGGGGGAGCTCCAAAGTTTGGGCACAGAGGGGCTCTCCAAACGCAATGTGGTGTCCGCTAACAATTTGAGCCGATTTTCCATTCAATTTGTTAGCGGATACCATGTTGCATTTAGAGAGTCCCTGTGTGCCCAAACATTGGAGCTCCCCCACAAGTGACCCCATTTTGGAAACTAGACCCCCCAAGGCACCTATCTAGATTCATAGTGAGCACTTGGAACCCCAGGTGCTTCACAAATTGATTCATAAAAATGAAAAAGTGTTTTATTTTCACTTTTTCATTTTTACGAATCAATTTGTGAAGCACCTGGGGGTTCTAAGTGCTCACTATGCATCTAGATAGGTGCCTTGGGGGGTCTAGTTTCCAAAATGGGGTCACTTGTGGGGGAGCTCCAATGTTTGGGCACACAGGGGCTCCCCAAACGCAACATGGCGTCCGCTAACAATTTGAGCCGATTTTCCATTCAATTTGTTAGCGGACACCATGTCGCGTTTGGAGAGCCCGTGATGTGCCTAAACAGTGGAGCTCCCCCACAAGTGTCCCCATTTTGGAAACTATACCCCTCAAGGATTTTATTAAGGTGTATAGTGAACATTTTGAACCCAGAGGTACGGCACATTATTTGTTTACATTAGGTCATCATATTGAATAAGTTGTCATTATTCTTGAGCGCAAGTGCTCGCTACTTGAGTTTGCATCGGGTACTCAGGTATGCACCATGTACAGCGTGTGCTCGAGTGACATGCTCGAGTCCCTGCTCCGCATGTTTCACGGTTATTAGACACCCAAAAAAAAACATGCGGGGATCGCTCGTGCATGGCAGGCAATCCCCGTAAAGTTTTTTGGCCGCGAAGCATATGGGGCAGAGACTCGAGCATGTCACTCAAATACCCACGATACTCAATGCATACCAGAGCACCCGATGCAAACTCAAGTAGCGAGCACTTGCTCTCAACACTAGTCGCCATATCGTCATCTTTTTTTCTTACTTTTGAAAAAAATCCCAACCCTAGCCCCAGCACAACCCTAGCCCCAGCACAACCCTAGCCCTAGCACAACCCTAGCCCCAAACCCAGCCCTAACCCTAGCCCAATCCTAACCCAAGAGTTTATTTTTGACGCCGTTCCTTGTGCGGTATAAGTGATTAGACGACTTTATTCTTCGGGTCGGTGTGATTACAGCAATGCCAGAATCATATGGGGTTTTTATGACTGACAGCTGTCACACACTAAAAGACGCATTTTTTGTAAAATCTAGTTTTTGCATCGCCATATTTTGAGAGCTATAATTTTTCCAGATTTTGGCAGACAGTCATGTGACGGCTCGTTTTTTGCGGGATGACTTGACGTTGTTATTGGTGCCATTTTCAGGCACGTGACATTTTTTGATCGCTTTCTATTCCGATTTTTGGGAGGCAGAATAAACAAAAACCAACAATTCAGGAATTGTTTTTTTTTTTTTTTTTTTTATTCTGTTCCGCGTGTGGTAAAATTGATGAGGCAGCTTTACTCTTCGGGTCAGTATGTTTACAGCGGTACCACATTTGTATCATTTTTCTATGTTTTGGCGCTTATACACAATAAAAGCTATTTTATAGAAAAAAATATTTTTTAGTATCGCTTTATTCTGAGAGCTATAACTTTTTTATTTTTCGGCTGATGGAGCTATATGGCTGCTTGTTTTTTGCGGGACGAGATGACGTTTTCAGCGGTATCATTTTTATTTATATGCGTCTTTTTGATCGCGTGTTATTCCACTTTTTGTTTGGCGGTATGGTGATAAAGCATTGTTTTTTGCTTGGTTTTTTTTTTTTTTTTTTTACTGTGTTCACTGAAGGGGTTAACTAGTGGGACAGTTTTATAGGTCAGGTTGTTCCGGACGCGGCGATACCAAATATGTGTACTTTTATTGTTTTTTTTTTTTTTTTTTTATAATAATATTTATTGATAGGTACATTATATTTTTATTTTTGGTGTATTATTTTTTTTATTTTTTTATAATATTTTTGCACTTTTTTTTTTTTTTTTCCACTTTCACACAGTTTATCCACTTTATTACTTTGTCCCACTCTGGGACTTTCACTTTTTTTTTCTGATCGCCTGCATGGCACAGGAATGGAGCACCATCCCTATGCCATGAAGGCTGTCAGAAGTGCACAGTGTGAAGATTGCTTGGAGATGCACTGCGCATGTCCAAGCAATCTTCCTGCTCTCTGGTGACCCGGATGTTGTCATGACGACATCGGGTCATCATGGCAACACCCGGGAAGCCTTTGCAGACTGCGCTGGAAGCCGGAAGAGGAGGTGAGTATCGCCGATCACCTCCCCTTGCCCCCGCAATGCCGCGATCGACTTCGATCGCAGCATCGCGGGGGTTAATGTGCTGGGAGGGGTGCGTGACCGCTCCCTGCACATAGTACCGGGTGTCAGCTGTGACAATCAGCTGACACCCGGCGGCGATCGCGCCCGCACAGCCTGTGTGCGCGCGCGATCGCGATGACGTACTAATACGGGTCTGGCTCTTAAGTCCCAGGGCACAGACGCGTATTAGTACGTCAGATGTTATTAAGGGGTTAAACTCCGCTCTGCTGATTGGTCGCGGCCGCCATCCGCGACCAATCAGCGATTTTGGCGCCAAATTTAAACACCGCTCTGCTGATTAGTCGCGGCCGGTGACCAATCAGCGATTTTGGTGGCAAATTTAAACCCCGCTCTGTATCGCTCTGCTGATTGGTCGCGGTCGGCGGCCGCGACCAATCAGCAGTTTTAGCGCCAAATTTAAACACCGCTCTGCTGATTGGTCACGACTAATCAGCGATTTTGGTGCCAAATTTAAACATGCTCTCCAGTCCTCACTAACACGGTTCGCAGATTGGTCGCGGCCACCGCCCGCGACCAATCACCAATATTGCCGCCAAATTTAAACACCGCTTTGCTGAATGGTCGCGGTTGCCTAACGCGTCCAATCAGCGATTTGGGCGCCAAATTTAAACGCCGCTCTGCTAATGGCACCCCGTCGGCCGCATACCTATTCTAGAATACCCGATGCGTTTGAATCGGGCCACCATCTAGTACTACATATAGCTCTTCTGGTAGTTACAAAATGTATTCTTAAACATTTGTTGGAAAAACAAACCCCAAAATTATCAGAAATAATAGACTCATTAAAACTCTGATGTTATATGACAAATTAGACACAGAAAAACATTAGGAAAAAAAACAGAATTTTTTTTATAAAACTGAGAACTTTTTTTGAACAACGTTACACACAATCAGAAATTTCACAGCTAATGGAGGTGTTTAGACATACAGTGGGGAAAAAAAGTATTTAGTCAGCCACCAATTGTGCAAGTTTTCCCACTTAAAAAGATGAGAGAGGCATGTAATTGACATCATAGGTAGACCTCAACTATGAGAGACAAAATGAGAAAACAAATCCTGAAAATCACATTGTCTGATTTGGAAAGTATTTTTTTTTGGTGGAAAATAAGTATTTGGTCAGTTACAAAAGTTCATCTCAATACTTTGTTATATATCTTTGTTGGCAATGACAGAGGTCAAACGCTTTCTGTAAGTCTTCACAAGGTTGGCACACACTGTTGCTGGTATGTTGGCCCATTCCTCAATGCAGATCTCCACTAGAGCAGTGATGTTTTGGGGATATAGCTGGGCAACAAGGACTTTCAACTCCCTCCAAAGGTTTTCTATAGGGTTTAGATCTGGAGACTGGCTAGGCCACTCCAGGACCTTGAAATGGTTCTTACGAAGCCACTCCTTCGTTGCCCTGGCGGTGTGCTTGGGATCATTGTCATGCTGAAAGACACAGCAATGTTTCATCTTCAATGCCCTTGCTGATAGAATGAGGTTTGCACTCAAAATCTCATGATACATGGCCCCATTCATTCTTTCATATACACGGATCAGTCGTCCTAGTCCCTTGGCTGAGAAACAGCCCCAAAGCATGATGTTGCCACCCCCATGCTTCACAGTAGGTATGGTGTTGTTTGGATGCAACTCAGCATTCTTTATCCTCTAAACACGACGAGTTGTGATTCTACCAAGCAGTTCTACTTTGGTTTCATCTGACCATATGACATTCTCCCATTACTCTTCTGGATCATCCAAATGCTCTCTAGCAAACTTCAGATGGGCCCTGACATGTAATGGCTTAAGCAGGGGGACAAGTCTGATATTGCAGGATCTGAGTCCCTGGCAGCGTAATGTCTTACTGATGGTAGCCTGTGTAACGTTGGTTCCAGCTCTCTGCAAGTCATTCACTAGGTCCCCCCATGTGGTTATGGGATTTTTATCACCATTCTTGAGATAATTTTGACCCCCACGGGGTGAGATCTTGTGTGGAGCCCCAGATCGAGGGAGATTATCAGTGATCTTGTATGTCTTCCATTTTCTAATTATTGCTCCCACAGTTGATTTTTTCATTCCAAGCTGCTTGCCTATTGCAGATTCGGTCTTCCCAGCCTGGTGCAGGGCTATAATTTTGTATCTGGTGTCCATCGACAGCTCTTTGGTCTTCATCATAGCGGAGTTTGGAGTGTGACTGGTTGAGGTTGCGGACAAGTGTCTTTTATACTGATAACAAGTTCGAACAGGTGCCAGTACTACAGGTAATGAGTGGAGGACAGAGGAGCCTCTTAAAGAAGAAGTTACAGGTCTGTGAGAGGCAGAAACCTTGCTTGCTTGTAATTGGCCAAATACTTATTTTCCAAATCAGACAATGTGATTTTCAGGATTTGTTTTCTCATTTTGTCATACACATATTGAGGTCTACCTATGATGTCAATTACAGGCCTCTCTCATCTTTTTAAGTGGAAGAACTTGCACAATTGGTGGCTGACTAAACTTTTTTTTCCTACTGTACATCATCATATTGTTATGAAGACCTTGGTGGGACCTTGGGAAAACTGAATATTTAAAGTGAGACAAAGGTTTTAAGGGAAAGTTATTAAATTGTGTTTTGCTACATACTTTCAGTTAAAGTATAGTTGTGACAATATAAATATAAAAAGATGAGACAGAGAAAATTGGATGATGATGCTTATTAGATGTATATTATGTGAACTTATAAGCTTTTGAACTTTCTGGAAAATTACATGGTTTGTAAATTTCTTTGTTTTTCATCAAATAAAAAGTTTTGTTAAAAAAAAGGAAAGCATTTTGATAGCACGTATGAGACACACAAATGCAAATGAATATAAATGTTATCCAGGGGCGGACATACCGCCAGTGCAGCCATTGCATCTGCACAGGGGCCCCAAAGGAGAGGGGGCCTGATCAGCTGCTGAAATGTCCTGTTCTCACGGCAGAAATGGCAGAATCTACACTAAGAGGAGTGGAAGTGGGCTCGTACCTGATTAATTTGCTGTCAGACTGGAGCCTACACTTCGCAAAATATATTAGAAGGGGCCCCCTTTCTCTCCTCTGAGTTGATGCTGCCGCTGGCTGTAAGATGCAGGAGTGCGGGATTCATGGACACGCCCCCGGCTTCTCAGCGTTCAGCACAGGAAGGATGACATCAGGCCTGGTAAGTATGGCTGATGTTCTTAGCCAATTCTGTCTCCTGTCTCTTCACTGCCTCTGACTGCTGCTCTGAACAGCCTCCGAGCAGTCAGAAGATCTGACACCTCTCCTTCCTCCTGAGAAATTAACTGCCTGTTCGCATGAGTTGTCACACAAATTTCCCCTGCCCCCTGAAGCTACCTCCACCCCCTGTACTGAGGGGGCTTGATTTGAAAACCACTGCACTGACCCATTCACAAGCAGTAGCTACAGTGTGAATGCTGCCTGAATGGCCAGTGCAGCCTTTCCCGAATAAAATCCCCCCAGTACAGGGGTGGTAAGTGGCTACAGGGGGGGAGGGGAGGTTTATGTGATGGACCAAGATGTGCAGCTCCCATCTTGGTCCATGCTCCCCCATCCTGGCATGTGAAGCCCCCATCCTGGCATGTGCAGCCCCCATCCTGGCATGTGCAGCCCCCATCCTGGCATGTGCAGCCCCCATCCTGGCATGTGCAGCCCTCATCCTGTTATGTGCAGCCCCCATCCTGTTATGTGCAGCCTCCATTTTGTTATGTGGAGCCCCCATCCTGTTATGTGCAACCTCCATCCTGGGCCCCATCCTGTCATGTGCTGCACCTATCCTGTTATGTGCTGCCCCCATCCTACGCCCCATCCTCTTTTGTGCTGCCCCAAACCAGCTCCCCCATCTGGAGGACAGGGGAGGAGTGTGGCGCTGGAATACGCATGTGCCCATATTGCGCTGTCCGGCACCATTGTGTCTTCACTGCAAATGTGTCTTCACTAAAATGGCGCTGGATAGCACGCTATGTGCATGTGCCAATTCAGGCGTTACACTCCTCCACCGACCTCTGTCCCAAACAGAGGCACTGCTGCAACACTCCTCCTGGTCAGGTATGTGCGCATGGTGCCGGAGATCGCGGTATGCGTTCAGTGCCTACTCATACTGCGATCTCCAGCATCATATTCCTGTTACCTGTAATGGCTGGATGCGTTCTTCTTTCTGCAGCCAGGCTGCGCAGACGCATCTTGCTTGCGCAGTCTTTAGAGGCTTCAACAGACGGACACAGCCCTGATTATGCTAGATGTCCCCAAATTCTGTTAATATCCCCCATCCCGGTATATATGGCTCCCCCTTCCTATTATACATTGGCCCAATCTCCATCCTGGTAGAATGGCACCTCTCCATCACGGTATGCATGGCACCCCTCCATAATGGTATACATGGCACCCCTGATTCCCATCCTGGTATGTATGGCACCCCTACATCCTGGTATGCAAGGCACCCCTGATCTCCGTCCTGGTATAGAGCAGAGGGGGCTTGGTGTATTATGTTAGTGATATATATTTTTGTGAGAAAAAGATTCAGTGTAATTTGTGTTATAATCATTTAATCCTCTGCTTTTTCTGAGATTTTCAATCCAGTGGGCAGTCCTATCAGTGACTGACAGCTTTCTCTATATGCACACTTTTAGAAGGAAAGCTGCCAGTCACTAAGAGGACAAAAACAACGGGTAGGGTGGAAAAGCGCTGTGCTTGTGTGAAGCTGTATTTTAAATGGGGTGCACATGCAGATGACAATCGTCTGCTCACCTTAATGGGTTGTGCAGACCGCACAATCTGGGTTTGGTAGCCACTGATGCTGATGGCGTTACCACCGCGTCCACTGTGTATACTCTGAAACCGCGGACGAAGCTCCCAATCATGTGGTTCCTGGTGTGGATCACGTGGGTGGTAACATCATGACAGGTCCTATTGCTGGAAGTGCATCCAGTTCCCTGCAGCCCCGAGCCACAACTCCCAACGGGAAAGGTGAGACAATGTACAAAGTGTTGTGGTCAATTAGGGCACCGGATACTGAACAGAGCACTTGGGACAGGAGACTAAAAGAAACAAACCTCTTTATTTGGATATTCTTCTGCCCACAGGGCATAAGAATTTCCAAATAAAGAGGTTTGTTTCTTTTAGTCACCTGTCCCAAGTGCTCTGTTCAGTATCCGGCTCCCTAATTGACCACAACACTTTGTACATAGTCACTAAGAGGACAACCTACTGAACTAAAAATCCCAGAAAAATCTGAGATTTAAATGAGTAAAACACAGTTTATACTGAACCTTTTCTCACAAAACTATATATCAATATGCTCAGCTCCCCCTGCTCTATAACATGATGCCTGCAGATTGATCAGCATTTTCATAGTGACAGGTTCCTTTTAAATTGGGTGTGGCACGGCCCTATAGACCACAGCAGGGAGCTAGTTATATAATCTGATTATATTAGGTTATTCAATTCAATAGTCAGCATTTGTTGTTAATGCTTCGCTTCATTCAACCATATAGAAGACAAGGAAATAGTGAAGAGATTTCCTCATACTCTACCTATACTTTCCCAAAATATGCATGTGGTGGTTTCTTCAGACTGAGTATGATCCACTTAGTAGTGTTTTTAATTCTGACAAATTAACATGAAGTCCAAATAGAGGTTTAACTATAGTCCTATGGACCCTATGGCAGAATTTGGACTGGGTGCTCCTCCTTCACTAACCTGTTGCTCAGATGCATGGGTCCCTGTAGTGGTCAAGAACCTAAAAACACATGTGAGTTTACTCCTCCCCATTATAAAAAAGAATACAGATAAAATATATACCGCTCACAGAAAAAGCACAATAAGATTATTTTCTCAGTAGTGGTAATAAATAATATAATCATACAGTTACCAAATAACAAATATTATCACCATATTGTTATTGATCAAAGTCCAAAGTAACAAAACTAATATATAGCAATAACAACTGTGGTAGATCGACCCATTTGGTTGCACATAGAGGTACACAGGAACACTGTCTCTTTAAATCTTCTGCTGTGTTTATTAAGAGTACTGCATAACCACAGCAATGATAGCAAAATAAACACGGCCTAACAGGAAAAACAAAACATAACGTATAGCACAGTCCAGGTTGCTACTGGTAACTGCCCACGTCAGGAACAAACCATCCAAGGTTTGCTTTTCCTTCAGATGACCAACAGTTCCAGAGCTTTCACCTCCATGCACTTCCCACACACAAATGCTCTAGAAGGCTGGGATTTTATCCTCTGACCTCCTCCCTTTCTACAGGTGTTGGATCACCCTAGAACTCAAGATAGCTGAGTAACCCTTTATTTCTTTGTGTTCTGGAACCTTTTTCCTATGTTTAATTTCTGGAGCTAACAACCTCAGTGCTACATACACACGTGGTCAAAATTGTTGATACCCCTCTTTTAATAAAAGAAAAACCCACAATGGTCATAGAAATAACTTGAATCTGACAAAAGTAATAAACTAAAAATCTCTGAAAATTTAAAAATGAAAGTCAGACCTTGCTTTTCATGCCTTCTTCCACAGAATTTAAAAAAAAATTGAACTCATGAAAAAGGCATGGACAGAAATGATGGTACCCCTGAAAATAATGTGTCAAAAGGGATATGTTAAATCAAGTTGTGTCCACTAATTAGCATCACAGGTGTCTACAATCTTGTAATCAATCAGAGGGCCCTTATATAAGGCTACAGATATGCACTATGCTGTTTGGTGACATAGTATATACCATACTCAACATGGACTAGAGGAAGCAAAGGAAAGAGTAGTCTCAAGACATTAGAAAGAAAATTATAGACAAGCATGTTAAAGGTAAAGGTTATAAGACCATCTCCAAGCTGCTTGATGCTCTTGTGACTACAGTTGCACATATTATTCAGAAATTTAAGATCCATGGGACTGTAGACAACCTCCCTGGACGTGGTTGCAGGAGGAAAATTGATGACAGATCAAAGAAACGGATAATACGAATGGTAAGAAAAGAGCCCAGGATAACTTCTAAAGAGATTAAAGGTGAACTTCAAGCTCAAGGAACATCAGTGTCAGATCGCACCATCCGTCGATTCAAAGTGGACTTCATGGGAGACGACCAAGAAGAACACCATTGTTGGAAAAAAAATCATAAAAATGCCAGACTGGAATTTGTCAAACTGCATGTTGACAAGCCACAAAGCTTCTAGGAGAATGTCCTATGGACAGATGAGACAAAAATGGAAGTTTTTGGCAAGGCACATCAGCTCTATGTTCACAGACAGAAAAATGAAGCATATCAAGAAAAGAACATTGTCCCTACTGTGAAACATGGAGGAGGCTCTGTCATGTTCTGGGGCTGCTTTGCTGCATCTGGCACAGGATGTCTTGAATCTGTGCAGGGTATAATGAAATCTCAAGACTATCAAGGTATTCTAGAGAGAAATGTGCTGCCCAGTGTCAGAAAGCTTGGTCTCAGTCGCAGGTCATGGGTCTTGCAACAGGATAATGACCCAACACACACAGATAAAAACACCCAAGAATGGCCAAGAGGAAAACATTGGACTATTTTGAAGTGGCCTTCTATGAACCCTGACCTAAATCCTATTGAGCATCATTGGAAAGAGCTGAAACATGACGTCTGGAAAAGGCAACCTTCAAACACAAGATAACTGGAGCAGTTTGCTCATGAGGAGTGGGCCAAAATACCTGTCGAGAGGTGCAGAAGTCTCATTGACAGTTACAGGAATCGTTTGATTGCAGTGATTGCCTCAAAAGGTTGTTCAACAAAATATTAAATTAAGAGTACCATTATTTCTGTCAAGGCCTATTTCATGAGTTTAATTTTTTAAGAAATTCTGTGGAAGCAGGAATGAAAAACAATGTCGGACTTTCATTTGTTCATTTTCATACATTTTTAATTTACTATTACTTTTGCCAGATTCAAGTTATTTCTGTGACCATTGTTGGTTTTTCTTTCATTAAAAGAGGGTTACCAACAATTTTGACCACGTATGTATCTCCCCTCCAGCACTATGCCAGTGACTTTGTCACACACCGTATAAAAAGAGATAAATTCCACAACACAATGATCGTATGTAACCACCACATATTTTCTGAAAAATACCAATAAAACCACACACAATAAACAAATTCTAGCCCATCATGACCACACCACGTATAAACATGATGTAGTGACCAAAATTACCACCATAATGCTCATTATCAAAAATCACAGTGCTAACACTAATATAACCACCAGTTACTGTTATATACGGGAGCTCTGTAAATAACAAATAGTGTACATGTAAGGTAATACAGTGATCATTGGTGATTAGTGTTGAGCCACCCCCGTAGTGTTCGAGTTCGGTTCGGTTCGTCGAACACCCGTGTATTCGCCGAACTATTCGTCGAACTGTTCGTCGAACACCTTCGAACACTGTTAAAACCAATGGCAGGCAAACAAAAACACATAGAAACACATAGAAAACACCTTCAAAGGTGTCCAAAAGCTGACAAACTGCTCAGAAGACATAACTAACACATGGAAAAATGACAAGTACATATAGTCATGCGAAAAGAAAAGAGGTGGAGGAGTAAAAGGAGGGGGAGACACAGATATAGGCATGTCATGCCCTTCTAAAATCCAAAAAGTGAGAAGCCGACACGGCCAGTCCGCTCCTGCCCGTGCCACCTCCGTGTCGCCGGGTTTGTGCCAGAGCCGCGGTGAACCCTGACGGCCAGCCCCCTCTCCCAATACTGGTGCCTGTCCGCTGGTGGGTCGAGCGAGCCCCCCTGTGGTGGAGGCAGCTCTAAGCTTTTTAATTTAAATTGTCTCTCTAATTTGAATGAATACACTTTAAATCCATTTACAAGGATCTATTGGAGGGCAAGTCTCATGCCAGCAGCCGCGTAATTCCAGCTCCAGTAGCGTCCACTAAAGCTGCTGCAGTTAAAAAGCTTTTATAAGGATCGAGCTCGGCTGTCCACCGCAAGGCATCCTACTGCCAGTCCCAGCCCCTATGCCTTGGGGTGCCTCCTGATGCTCTTCGCTGAGTATCCCGTGGTCCCGAAGCATTTCCTTTGAAAAAATTAAGTGTCCAAACTACAGGTGGTGTAGCTTGCTTAACAGCCGGGATAATCCGCTGACTAGCAGACACTGCTACTAGGCACAAAGTATTTCCTGGGCTAGATGCAGTTAAAAATTTGTAATTAGATACTCTTGTTGTATGCTGAGAAAGCATTCCATAGAGTCTCCTGGCACGCCATATATTATTCTCTTAAAAAGTTTGGGGTAGGGGTCTAGGGGACCCTTTTATAGCCAAAATCATGGCCCTGTATCGCAATACGTCACCTAGGCTGAAGACAAATGGAACTATAGCACCCTGAGGGCTCGGTTGCTACAGAGGTATTGCACCTCACCCAGAGGTGTGATATCTCACTCTCAGGTAAGGATGGAGTGTGGATCAGGACCCGACACCTGCATGCATTACACCACATTGCCGTGGGGCAGGGCGACCAATATGCCCCTGAGATGGGCACGACAGTCCCTGTCCCTGGCTGGAGTGGGGGGAGGGAACACTGAGGAAGGGGAACCCTGTAGTGCAGGAGCAGGGAGGAAGCAGTTCCTGGGTGCATTGAGAAGGGAGTATAAAAGGTGGGCACCATCTTAGTTCAGTGCAGAGGAGTCTGAGCAGAAGTGACAGGGAGCAGGGGCTCTGCATGAGCTCTGCTCCGGAGGCGGGCCTAGTAACAGAGGCCCAGGCCTGGAAGAGGGAGAAGGAAGGAAGAGGAGCGAAGAAGGCTCCAGGAATGAGGAACAAAGGGATCCCAGGGGTGCGGACGGGTGAGTCGCCACCGCACGCCCGAATCCACCTGCGTGGAGGGGTCAGGCCAAAGGGGGAGACCGGTCCCCGAAACTAGTGGAGGCGGGAAACGACCCTCAGCTAGAAACCGGAGGCTGTGACATTTTATGTGGCGCAGCCCCTCGCTACACCCGCTAGGAAGGCACCACATAGGGTCAGGGAAACTGGCGCCAAGTTTACCAAGAGGAGGCCCGAGGAAGCCGGACAGAAGGGTTGGTAAGAAAGGCCAGACAAAGGATGCAGAAAGCGCTCCAAAGTTATCTGGGAGTTGTCTGAGCCCCTGACCTGGTGAGCACAGTACGACGTGGGCAGCCGTTACCTGCAGACGTGGTCTGGATAATAAGAACTGTGAGTAAAGGCCCTGGACTGCATCACTGACTCCGTGTCATTACTGCTGCTGCCCTGCACCATCACCCCCATCCTCCGCATACACTGCTCTGAGGCTATACTCCTCCCGTGGGGAGTTATGCTACGCTCTGCTGCACCCACAACACCAGCCTCAGCGGTCTGCCCTGCAGCGGCGGTTCACTCTGACTGCAATCCACGGGTGGCGTAGTCGGACATTTAAACATCAAAACCACATAAATAGTTCCGCCACTGGTTTGACCGCCCTGAGCCACGGAACCGGGTCGCCGAAACGGAGACTACAACCACCAGCATCCACCAAAAAGGGTCCGGCTCCGGGTGTCCCAAGGTCCAGGGGGCGCATCAGAACATTTTCATCACCTTTCATAATCACCAATGGGACAAGGCAGGGATGTCCTCTGTCCCCTCTCTTATACATCCTAGTGACGGAGCACCTGCTCTCATCAATTCGCCATAACCCCAATATTAGGTGGATTGAGGTGGGAGGCATCGAGTACAAGTGCTCTCTATTTGCTGATGATGTCCTAGTATATATCACTCAATCACATATATCCATCCCTGCTGTTATGGCTGAAATAGATCACTTTGTTACATGGTCAAATTTTAAAATCAATGCAGTGAAGTCTGAGGCCCTCAATGTCTCCCTCTCGAAATCCATACAGGATTCCATCCAGTCCAACTTTCCCTTTGCCTGGCCCTCACAGGGTATCAAATACTTAGGAATTCCTATTCATAGAGACCTCTCCCATCTATGTTATCTTAATTTTGTGCCCTTTATTGAACAACTCCATACAGACCACGGTTGGCAAGTTAGAACTGTAAGATTCACTACGTGAACCACTGGTGTTTTGTGGAAAAGCACATGTACACTGTGTTCCAAATTATTATGCAAAAAGTGTTTAGGAGTGATAAGGGAAGAATTTGTTTGTTTGTCAGTTAAACTCATTGATGGTGATGTGTGTCAGTGCTCTTTGTATCACTGTAAGCAATTGCAGACACCTGTGCTAATTAGTTTGGCAGGTGTGTCCAATAAAAGGCAAGACTACTTACGAAGGCTGTCCCACATTATTAAGCAGCCTACATTTTCTGCCAAAATGGGAAAGAAAAAGGATGTGTCGGCTGCTGAGAAGCAACAAATTGTGGAGTGTTTAGGTCAAGGCATGACTACAATCAATATTGTGCGATGATCAGGATGAAGTGTCTTGGCAATCAAGAAGTATGTAGCTGATTCACAGTACCCACGTGTGCGTGCTGATAAGGGCAAATTGAGGACTCTTTCCTACAGGCAATTACGTCAGGTTAAAAGAGCAGCGGCAAAAAAGCCTTGTCATAGCAGCAGACAAGTTTTTGAAGCTGCTGTTGCCTCCAACGTCTCCCCAACAACAAGATGCAGGCAGGGTCCTTCAGAGGTTTGCAGCTGTTCATACGCCATCCTGTCGACCTCCTCTATCCACTTCACACAAGCAGAAACGGCTCCAGTGGGCCAAACATTACATGAAGACTGATTTCAAAACTGTTTTGTTCACGGATGAGTGCCGTGCAACGCTCGATGGTCCAGATGGATGGAGTGGAGGATGGCTGGTTGATGGACACCCCACGCAAACACGGCTACAGCGCCAACAAGGAGGAGGTGGAGTAATGTTTTGGGCTGGAATCATGGGGAGAGAGATTGTCGGCCCCTTTAGGATCCCTGAAGGGGTAAAAATGAACTCCATAATGGATGTGGAGTTTCTCAAACAGCACTTCCTGCCATGGTTCAAGAAGAAGAACTGTTTATTCCACAGCAAGATCATTTTTATGCATGATAATGCACCGTCTCATGCTGCACATAACACATCTGCATCTCTGGCTGCTATGGGCATAAAAGAGGACAAACTTATGGTGTGACCCCCATGCTCCCCTGACCTCTACCCCATTCAGAACCTCTGGAGCATCATCAAAAGGAGTGTCTATGATGGCAGGAGGCAGTTCATATCTAAGCAACAGCTCTGGGAGGGTATTCTGTCCTCATGCAAAACAATTGAAGCAGAAACCATCCAAAACCTGACAAATTCAATGGACGAGAGAGTTCAGAAGCTCCTTTCGAACAAGGGGTCCTATGTGCAAATGTAACATCACCTAGAATAAAGTTTTGAGTTGAAAACTGTTTGATTTCAGTTTCTAATAACCTGCTAATGCTTATAATTTCAAAAATGAACATTTTTTTTGTCTTTATTAAAATGAAAAGGTTGATCGAAGAGTGTGGGGGATCTAAGAGTGTGGCCACCCAGTAGTCAGGATTACTTCGAATTCTGACAATCTGAGGGTCATGTTGCTGGTAGTGCAGCAAGAAGGCACTTATGTGTCTTGCGCATCTCGGAGCCCCAAAATTATTTTCCGGGCTAGATGCAGCTAAAAATTATTATTAATTTTAAATCTGGTGGAGCTTAGTATAGATGGCCTAATAGAATCAGTACTGCACACTGCTACAAAGCCCAAATAATTTTCCAGCCAAGATACAGATAAACATGATTAGTAATTTGAAAGCTTAAAATGGTTGGTGAGGTGATTTTAACCAATCATCAAGCTTTTACTCTCCCCAGGATGACACAGGGGTAGAAAAGTCGTTTCGGATCCATGATTTGTTCATCTTTATAAACGTGAGCACACCACCAGCAGCGCTGAACACACGTTCAGAAAGAACGCTGGCTGCGGGGCATGACAAGATCTCCAAGGCGTAAGTGGCTAGCTCTGGCCATTTATCCAGATTGGAAGCCCAAAAAGAGCAAGGGTCCAGTGACAAAGTCATGGCCTCAATGTTTACTTGGAGATACTCCTGTACCATCGTCTCTAGGCGTTGACTATGTGTCAGACTTCTTGTCTCCTGTGGCCTTGCAAAGGATGGGCTAAAAAAGTGGTGAAATGATTCCGCAAAATTGATGTTACCAGCAGATACTGTGTTTCTGTTACGGTTTAAGTGCTGAATACTCGACGGTCCCACGGTTGGCAAGTATGAACTGTGAGATTCAGTACGTGCACCTCTGGTGTTTTGTGGAAAAGCACATGTAAGATTCTGCAACAGTCTCTGCTGATACTCCTGCATGCGTGCATCCCTTTCTATGACAGAAATAATATCTGCAAATTTACTTTTGTACCGGGGATCTAACAGTGTGGCAACCCAGTAGTCAGGATTATTTCTAATTCTCACAATTCGAGGGTCATGTTGCAGGTAGTGCAGCAAGAAGGCACTCATGTGTGTTGCGCATCCAGGAGCACCAAGTCCCTGTTATGTTGGTGGCGAGGTAACAATCATGCTTCCTTCCTCTGTCCTCTCCCCCCAACCTCGCACACCAGAAATGTGATCAAAGTCTCCCTCATCTAATGAGTCATCCATCAGTTCGTCCTCCACTTCTTCCTGGGCTCCTGCACCTTCCTCACTAGTTTGGCTGCTACCATGTGCCCTGGTAAAACCATCTCCCCCACCCTCACATGCATGCCGCCTTGGTGCTGCCGACCGTCTGGACCTTGCAGATGTTAGCCCTTCCGCATACAACTCCTCCTCCTCTACTTCCTCCACCTCCTCTTGTGCCACCACCTGACTCCGAATTCTGTTTAACATGTGCTCCAGCATGTAAATCACCGGAATAGTCATGCTGATAATGGCAGCACTAAACATCTTCGTCGCCATTTCAAAACTGTGCAGAAGGGTGCATAGGTCCCTGATCTGAGACCACTCCTCCAGCGTGATTTGCCCCACCTCGGGATCTCGTTGGCCCAGGCTATACGTCAGAACGTATTGCACCAGGGCTTGTCGGTGCTGCCACAGTCGCTGCAACATGTGCAGAGTTGAATTCCACCGGGTAGGCACATCGCATTTTAGCCGGTTAAGTGGCAGGCCCAACGACTTCTGTAGAGATGTAAGTCGCTGAGCTGCGGTTTGCGAACGGCGGAAGTGAGCACACAGCGACCGTGCCCTCTGCAGAAGGCCATCTAGTCCAGGATAGTGTGCTAAAAATTGCTGGACAACCAGGTTCAACACGTGAGCCATACAAGGAACGTGTGTGACATTGCCCGGGGGAAGGGCCGCACCCAGGTTTGCAGCATTGTCGCACACGGCCTTCCCTGGTTTCTGGTCCAGTGGAGACAACCATTCATGAAATTGGTTCTCCAGAGCTGACCACAACTCCTCAGCTGTGTGACTCACATTTCCCAGACATTTCAAAGTAAAAACCGCCTGATGACGTTGAGCCCTACTGCCAGCATAGTAAGGAGGTGTGCAGGATCCCTTCTGCGCAGTTAGAAAGCTTGTGGCATGACCAGACAGGCTTTGGGTGCAGGTGGAGGACCGAGAGGAGGTTGAGGAGGCAGAAGCAGTGGAGGAACTTTGAGATAAAGTGGATTGACGCACAACTCGTGGGAACGGCAAGACTTGGACAGCAGCCCCTTGTCTTGCTGTCACCATAGTTACCCAGTGCCCAGTCAGCGACATGTAACGCCCCTGTCCATGCCTACTCGTCCAAGTGTCTGTGGTGAAATGCACCCTGTCACACACAGAGTTTCTCAAAGAAGCGGTGATGTTGTGTGCGACATGCTGGTGGAGCGCAGGCACACCTTTCTTTGAGAAGTAGTGCCGACTGGGCATCTGGTACTGGGGCACTGCGACGGACATAAGGTCTCGAATATCCTCTGTGTCCACCAGGCGGAAAGGCAGCATTTCTGTAGCCAAGAGCTTGCAGATGGTGAAATTCAACCTCTTAGCTTTCTCACGGCTAGGAGGAAATGGTCTTTTACTTGTCCACATCTGAGGGACCGAGGGCTGGCTATTGTGCTTAGACGGGGTTGATAAGGGTGTCGCCGGCAAACTGCCGGTCTGTGAGGAAGATGCAGGCGGACATGTTAGGTTGCCTTGATCCAAAGGTGGTGCTATCGATGTCGGACATCGCTCAACACCAGCTGGTGTTAACACCTCCAAAGAAAATGATGACTGGCCAATCACGTTGGCTGTTGCGGGTAAAGAGGTGGCAGGTCTGCACCCCAAAACAGGTGTGACTGCTGTCCCCCCAGTCACAGAGGATGAAGAGGCCACGGATGCACAAGACATGGCAGACGGTGGTTGGCCCGGCCGGCTAGGCCGCATTGTAGCACAGTGAGCTTCCCACTGCAACTTATGCTTCATGTCCATGTGCCGGTTCATGCATGAAGTACTCAAACTATGTATTTTTTGGCCTCTACTTAGCTTTTGCTGACAAATGCTACAGATAACACGAGTTGGGTCATCTTTATCGACCTGAAAAAATGCCCAGGCTATGCAAGGCTTAGCACCCATGCGACCTGAAGAGCCACCACGACTTGCGGTGAGAGGCAGAGTTGTGTTTGAGGATGCAGTTGTTGACGTGCTTCCAGTACTACGTCTCTGTCCAGGAAGGCGCAACCTGACTTCGTCGTCACTAGCATTCTCCTCCACCTCCTCTGCTGACCTCATCTCTTGGCTGACTGTGGGTTGACAGTAAGTGGGATCTCCAACCTCATCATCATCACCCTGTGCGTTATCACACCCATCGTCCTCAGAGCCAAACTGTTCCTGCCCTGACAAAAAACTAAAGTTGTCGCTCCAATCAGGTATTTGAATCTCATCATCATCTTCCTCATTGTCTCCACCAACAGGAGTTACAGTTTGGGAATGAGGGTCTACATTATGGTCAGAACCTTCAGCGTCTGGTCCTGGATTCGACTCATAAAGATTCTGGGCATCAGTGCAGATCATTTCCTCGTCTGGATTCACAGAAGCGCTGGAGCCGACCTCTGATTCCCAGGCTATGGTGTGAGTAAACAGCTCTGCAGACTCAACCATCTGTTCTACCTCATACTCAGACGGGCAGCTGGAGATTTGGGAGCTGTGAGGAAGCAAGTGCGATTGGGGTGACACCTCTGAGGACTGGAGTATTTGTGATGTTGAAGTTGATGTGGTGGAGAGCCCACTGAAAGGAACACTTGATATCCGTTGAAGCACCTGCTGTTTTTGTGCCTCATCTGGAATTTGTAGCGATTGGCGTGGCCGTAAGTAAGGGATCTTATCACATTGTCCGCTAAAAGAAGTAGACATTTTAGTTTGGCTGGAAGATGGTCTTTATTCTGCAGATGTTACTGTTGATTTAACACCTATCCCACGGACACAACCTTTTTTCCCCTTCCCGACACGCCTAATCCCCTTTCCACCAGCAGCAGGACTTTTTCCACTCATTTTGGTGGTTAACTAATTCACAACTCTGGAGTTGTTTGCACAAAAAAACAATGGATGGGAACCGAGCAGAGCTGAGTGGCCAAACTGTGGTATTAGGCCAAAACTATTGGCTGGGTTAGATGCAGAAAAAAATTATATTCAATTTGCAAGCTGATGGAGGTCAGTATAGATGGACTAATAGAACAAGTCACACACACAGCTAGAAGCCCAAATATTTTTTCAGAGGTAGATGCAGAAAAAAATTATATTCAGTTTGCAACCTGAGGGAGGTCAGTATAGATGGACTAATAGAACAAGTCCCACACACAGCTAGAAGGCCAAATATTTTTTCAGAGCTAGATGCAGAAAAATATTATATTCAATTTGCAACCTGATGGAGGTCAGTATAGATGGACTAATAGACCAAGCCCTACACACTGCTAGAAGCCCAAATATTTTTTCAGAGCTAGATGCAGAAAAAAATTATATTCAATTTGCAACCTGATGGAGGTCAGTATAGATGTGCTAATAGAACAAGTCCCACACATAGCTAGAAGCCCAAATATTTTTTCAGAGGTAGATGCAGAAAAAAATTATATTCAGTTTGCAACCTGATGGAGGTCAGTATAGATGGACTAATAGAACAAGTCCCACACACTGCTAGAAGGCCAAATATTTTTTCTGTGCTAGATGCAGACAAAAAATTATTTTGAATTTGCAACCTGATGGAGGTCAGTATAGATGGACTAGTAGAACAAGTCCCACACACTGCTAGAAGGTCAAATATTTTTTCAGAGCTAGATGCAGATAAAAATTATTTTTAATTTGCAACCTGATGGAGGTCAGTATAGATGGACTAATAAAACAAGTTCCACACACTGCTAGAAGCCCAAATATTTTTTCAGAGGTAGATGCAGAAAAAAATTATATTCAGTCTGCAACCTGATGGAGGTCAGTATAGATGGACTAATAAAACAAGTCCCACACAATGCTAGAAGCCCAAATATTTTTTCAGAGGTAGATGCAGAAAAAAATTATATTCAGTTTGCAACCTGATGGAGGTCAGTATAGATGTACTAATAGAACAAGTCCCACACACTGCTAGAAGGCCAAATATTTTTTCAGAGCTAGATGCAGACAAAAAATTATTTTGAATTTGCAACCTGATGGAGGTCAGTAAAGATGGACTAGTAGAACAAGTCCCACACACTGCTAGAAGGACAAATATTTTTTCAGAGCTAGATGCAGAAAAAAATTATATTCAATTTGCAACCTGATGGAGGTCAGTATAGATGGACTAATAGAACAAGTCCCACCCACTGCTAGAAGGCCAAATATTTTTTCAGAGCTAGATGCAGACAAAAAATTATTTTGAATTTGCAACCTGATGGAGGTCAGCAAAGATGGACTAGCAGAACAAGTCCCACACACTGCTAGAAGGACAAATATTTTTTCTGAGCTAGATGCAGAAAAAAATTATATTCAATTTGTAACCTGATGGAGGTCAGTATAGATGGACTAATAGAAGAGGTCCCACACACTGCTAGAAGGCCAAATATTTTTTCAGAGCTAGATGCAGACAAAAAATTATTTTTAATTTGCAACCTGATGGAGGTCAGTATAGATGGACTAACAGAACAAGTCCCACACACTGCTAGAAGGCCAAATATTTTTTCAGAGCTAGATGCAGATAAAAATTATTTTTAATTTGCAACCTGATGGAGGTCAGTATAGATGGACTAGTAGAACAAGTCCCACACACTGCTAGAAGCCCAAATATTTTTTTCAGAGCTAGATGCAGATAAAAATTATTTTTAATTTGCAACCTGATGGAGGTCAGTATAGTTGGACTAATAGAACAAGTCCCACATACTGCTAGAAGGCCAAATATTTTTTCAGAGCTAGATGCAGACAAAAAAATATTTTTAATTTGCAACCTGATGGAGGTCAGTATAGATGGACTAATAGACCAAGTCCCACACACTGCTAGAAGGCCAAATATTTTTTCAGAGCTAGATGCAGACAAAAAAATATTTTTAATTTGCAACCTGATGAAGGTCAGTATAGATGGACTAATAGAACAAGTCCCACACACTGCTAGAAGCCCAAATATTTTTTCAGAGCTAGATGCAGACAAAAAATTATTTTGAATTTGCAACCTGATGGAGGTCAGTATAGATGGACTAATAGAACAAGTCCCACACACTGCTAGAAGGCCAAATATTTTTTCAGAGCTAGATGCAGACAAAAAATTATTTTTAATTTGCAACCTGATGGAGGTCAGTATAGATTGACTAATAGAACAAGTCCCACACACTGCTAGAAGGCCAAATATTTTTTCAGAGCTAGATGCAGATAAAAATTATTTTTAATTTGTAACCTGATGGAGGTCAGTATAGATGGGCTAATAGAACAAGTCCCACACACTGCTAGAAGCCCAAATATTTTTTCAGAGCTAGATGCAGATAAAAATTGTTTTTAATTTGCAACCTGATGGAGGTCAGTATAGATGGACTAATAGAACAAGTCCCACACACTGCTAGAAGGCCAAATATTTTTTCAGAGCTAGATGCAAACAAAAAATTATTTTGAATTTGCAACCTGATGGAGGTCAGTAAAGATGGACTAGCAGAACAAGTCCCACACACTGCTAGAAGGACAAATATTTTTTCTGAGCTAGATGCAGAAAAAAATTATATTCAATTTGTAACCTGATGGAGGTCAGTATAGATGGACTAATAGAACAGGTCCCACACACTGCTAGAAGGCCAAATATTTTTTCAGAGCTAGATGCAGACAAAAAATTATTTTTAATTTGCAACCTGATGGAGGTCAGTATAGATGGACTAATAGAACAAGTCCCACACACTGCTAGAAGGCCAAATATTTTTTCAGAGCTAGATGCAGAAAAAATTATTTTTAATTTGCAACCTGATGGAGGTCAGTATAGATGGACTAATAGAACAAGTCCCACACACTGCTAGAAGGCCAAATATTTTTTCAGAGCTAGATGCAGACAAAAAAATATTTTTAATTTACAACCTGATGGAGGTCAGTATAGATGGACTAATAGAACAAGTCCCACACACTGCTAGAAGGCCAAATATTTTTTCAGAGCTATATGCAGACAAAAAAATATTTTTAATTTACAACCTGATGGAGGTCAGTATAGATGGACTAATAGAACAAGTACCACACACTGCTAGAAGCCCAAATATTTTTTCAGAGCTAGATGCAGACCAAAAATTATTTTGAATTTGCAACCTGATGGAGGTCAGTATAGATGGACTAGTAGAACAAGCCCCACACACTGCTAGAAGGACAACTATTTTTTCAGAGCTAGATGCAGAAAAAAATTATATTCAATTTGCAACCTTATGGAGGTCAGTATAGATGGACTAATAGAATGATGGTATGCACAAAAGGTTTTACTTCACTATGTGCAGTAAAAAAATTGGTATTCTATACACAGGTGGTGTATCTTGCAACACAGATAGGCTACTCCACTGACTAACACACTCTGCAATAGGCCAAAAAGGATTAGCTTTGCTAGATTCAGCCAAATGCTGTGAAAAAAACTTGCACAGCACTGGCACAGACCTGCCTGGCAAAAACTGATAGGAACTGATGTAACTTAGTCCTGAAAAGGACTGCAATTACAATTAGTCTTTACTCCCACAACCTATTTATTTAAGAGCACAGACCAGCCTGATAAAAGTCGTAGGAAATGCTGTAACCTAGTCCTTAAAAGGACTGCAATCACAACTATTCCCTACTCCCAAGCTATCTGTAGATTTGTGCGAAAATTGGCTTGAAATTAACAAGGTATAGCGCACACAGCAACAGCGGTGCCGTCTATCACGCAGCTGCAGCAGTGAGAAAATGGTGGCGACGGGGAAAATGGCTGGGTCTTATAGGGCAAGGACATGTGACATACACTGCCAATGACACATGCCCTTGCTTGTGTGAAAAACAGCAGTTCGCTCCGTGTGTGCGCTGCTGATAGGCTGACAGACTGCACCTCCCCACTGTAAATGCGGGAAAGTGAAAATAAAATGGAGATCTTCATTATTCCTTCAGAGATCCATCCCCTGCCCCTCCCCCCGCCCCGCTGTACACTCAAACTGCGTATTAACATTAATTTTCATCATTACTGAGAAAAAATAGAGTTATGATTTTGGTGCACGAACAGTTATCGAACATAACCTCGAACAGCTGAATTTTTCTCAAATCGTTCGTGTTCGCCGAGCGGCTCTAACACCGCCCGAAACAGCTTGAATTTGAGATTGGCGAACAGTTCGAGTTGAACAATGCTCATCTCTATTGGTGATATTATATACTGGAGCTCTGTAGATAGTATATAATGTTGTCTAGTGTAAGTCTTCAGGTAATACAGTGATCACCATTGACAGTCGTAGAGAGGAGCTTTGTAGACATTATGTAGTCTATAGTGTAAGTATAGAAGTATTATAGTGACAGCTAGTGACAGTTACACATAGAAGTTCTATAGAAATGATATACTGTGAGTGTACATGTAACTCCAGTGACGCACCAATGATGTCTCCATTTAAAGTAGTTAATTTTAATTTTTCACCTTCACGTGGCACAGACCACAATGACTTCTTCCACCCAGAATATGTCTGTGCAGAATGAAACACACAGACAACTATGGCTGATCACTTCTAGAGTAACCTCCCGACTTGTTTCCCTACTTCTACATTGCGTCAGATGAAGAAGAAAAGTGGCATACTGCCACCCTAGTGCTCCACACAGTAACAGTTTGTTCATTTTGTTCTACCCACAGTACGTGTCCCAAAAAATAAAGTATATTACAGTAGTGGTGTCCCCTTTTTTACCCCCTTGACAGTAGAAATGGCTACTATGGGTCCCCCCTTTACAATCGAATAATTCCTCCTTGAGCCCTAATGTAGTTATAATATCAGTCCTTGTGCTTAAACACAGCAGTAAAAACCCCTCCTCTGTGGCACCGATACAGTAATAACTTACACATTTTCAGCTTCATACAGTAATAGCTTCCATCTTTTTGTTTTAATACAGTTGGAACGTCCCGAATTATGGCTCCATAAATTGTTTACAATGTTCTGGCCTTATTGATGTCCCACATTTGGTGTAATAACGTTCCCCATTTTGGTCCCCATACAATAATATTGCCCCCAATTGCCACATAAAATAATTATGTCCCCAAATTGGCCCTATACAGGAAATATGTCCACTAATTGTCCCCCTATAGTAATTATGTCCCCACATAATAATATTGTTCCCCATGCTGAAGAATTTGTTGGGTAATTAATAGTGATGAGCGAATGTGCTCGCCACTCCTCGGTACTCACCTGAGCATCACGGTGCTCAAGAAGCTCAGCGCTCTGCTAGTATTTCTGGGTTACTTGGATGGGAGCTTGGGTCCCCGCCCTGCATGCTTGGCGCTCTTTAGAAAGCCAATGAACAGGCAGAGATTCCTTACCACGCACTGTAATGTTGTAGCCATGTTGGTTGTGGGCATTACAGTGATTGGCTGGCCGCACAGCATCATCAGGTCTATATAAGACCTGGCGCCCCTTTGCTCATGACAGTCTATCCTAGAAACAGGCAGAGTAGGGAGAGATGCTGCTGAGTCACGGAGAGATTTGCTTGTTTATAGTTAGTATTGGTATTCCACAACATACATATATACACTGCTCAAAAAAATAAAGGGAACACTTAAATTAACAATGTAACTCCAAGTCAAAAACACTTCTGTGAAATCTACCTGTCCAGTTATGAAGCCACACTGATTGTGAATCAATTTCTCCTGCTGTTGTGCAAATGGAACAGACAACTGTTAGAAATGATAGGCAATTAGCAAGATACCCCCTATAAAGGAGTGGTTCTGCAGGTGGTGACCACAGACCATTTCTCTGTTCTCATCTTTTTTGGTTGTTATTTTGGTCACTTTTTCATTTTGCCATTGCTCTCACCCCGAGAGGTACAGTAGCATGAGGCGGTGTCTACAATACAACCCACAGAAGTTGCTCAGGTAGTGCAGTTCATCCAGGATGGCATATCAGGGCGAGCTGTGGCAAGAAGGGTAGCTGTGTCTGTCAGCATGGTGTCCAGGTAACTAGAAGGAATATAGAGCGCCCATAGGGTCTTATCCGAGATAAAAGGAATGTTTGTGAAAGATAATTCAAATTCACTCACCTATTAGGGTTGTGTAAGACACAACCACTGTACTTAGTATTGGCGGCTGCTGCAAACCCTGAAGCAATGATCCTTTGTTGGGTGAAGAGAATGGGGCATCAGACTGTGCTGCTCGCCTGTCAGAATAATGTACCAGAGGAATCCAAATCGATGTAATGATGAAATAGACTTTATTTCTACGTGTTTCGTGGTGATCACACCACTTCCTCAGGACAGTCTATACACATACACATACAGGGTCTGTGATTTATAGCAAAAGAATGCACATGGAGATGCCTCCCTTCAAAAAAATCACCACACCCAGTGGGCGGGGAATCAGACTAAATGCATGTATACACCGTAAAGCACACACAAAACAATCATAATGCATAATAGAGTATATCACTTAATCATTTAAAAATATAAATGCAGAATTTTTTATTTTTTTTTTAATATATTAAAAAAGTAGTTAAATGAATAAACAAATCTTGCAAGCAAGGGGAGTGCTTGAACCTATGATATTGGCCTATTCGTTCTCTGATAGCACCTTGCTGTTGATGTTTTAAACCATTGAGCCATGGGTGAATTTTATTTGATCTCTTTGTTTGGTGATAGTTTCACAAGAATCTATGAGATCAAAAAAATAAAATAAATAATAATAATGGATAAAAGAAGCTCCAAAGCTCTTAGACTAATTTAAAAGAAGGAATGTGCAATATTATGAGAAATTGCAGTTAGGTGATCCCTATAAAAATCACGTAGCAATTGATGGGTCAAAACCTTGAGATTGCCATATTGATTTCAGCTTTTGCTGATTGTGTGTATTTAGTTGAGACAGGGTCCCAGGTAGAACCTGAGACTGATTCATGCAATACAGAATTTTAGTCTATTCCCTGTTTTAGTAAAGAAAGTGTTGTCTATTTCTGTCTCTGTCTCAGTTTGTGACTCACTGGATCTCTCTCGGACCTCCGGTCATTACATTTTTGGCATAGTCGGCAGGATCCAGTGCTTGTCATGGACGGAGGCGAGGGAAGAAATGACTCTGCAGCACCAGCAGCCCCCCTGCTGGTAGCGGAACCCCTGGCAGCCGCGGCGACTGTGGGAGGATATGTGCCAGTAGGAGCTTTACTCCAGCACATGCCGAAATACGACGGGCGTAACATGCCGTTGCAGGATTGGGCTGAGAGGGTCCGGAGTGTTCTGCGGATGTGTAATCTGGCCCCCGCATTATGAGCAGAGTTGGCATTAAATGCTCTAGAGGGCGACGCTAGGCGGATGGTGATGGTACGTCCAGAGTCAGAGAGGAGCACGTTAGAGAAAATCTTGGAGCTGTTAGAGGGGAGTTCAGGAGGCCGGGCTCGTGTGGCCCAGCTTCGTTCCTTGTTTTTCAATCGGCCCCAAAGGGAATGAGAGACAGGAAACATTGAATGAGGTGCAGCGACTAGACCCAGGGGCCATGGGGGCATTCCGAGAGGTAGACCGCTTCCTCCGGGATCAATTCATAACGGGGTTAGCCAATAGACTCCTTCGAGACAAACTGATGGAGATGTCCCAAGCTACTCCAGAATTATCCTTCTGGCAGATTTATTGGGCCGCGGTGGAAAGGGAGGAGGAGTCTACTCTGGTGGCCGAGAGGGCAGTTGACAGTGCACAGCTTTAGGGAGGTCAGGCACCAGTTTCAGGAGGGGGAGGACTGGTAAACGTTGTACAGGCTCTGCGTGCCGAACTGAAGGAGCTAAAGCTGGAGGTGTCTAAACTCAGAGCTGGGCCGGTCCCTACTCCCACGGAAGGGCCACCCACCCCGTCCTCTGGAATGGTGGTTGCACAGTCTGCCAGGTCGCCCTCCTCGAATGATTCAAGTTCTTATCCACGAGGAGCAGTCACCTGCTGGAGGTGTGGGCGTCGGGGACACATCTCCCGATACTGCCGGATGTCTGCAGCCCCGGAGCCTCCTTCGCCGGCATTAAACTCCCAGCCGCTGCCATGAGAGGGCGAGCAGCAGCGGCCCACCCCCCACAAAGCACCTGACTGGAAGAACAAGATTTGTTCGCATGCAGTCCAGTGCTGAAAGCAGAGTTTGAAGGGTGGTAGATGAGATGCTTGGTTGACACAGGATCCGAATGTACCATAATGCCCTTAGAGGTGTACGAAAGACACTTCAGTCAACTCGTGGTTCCCGAGGACGGCCGAGTGATAAGGCTTACAGCCGCTAACAATGGTCAACTGACGGTGAAGGGGATCATGTGGATGCAACTGAAAATGTTTGGTCAAGAGCTGGGTCAGAAAGGGATAGTGCTGGTTGACCACCCTCCTAGAAGAGGGATGGAGGTGATGCTCAGAATGAACTTTCTGCGAGATTTAAATCATCAGATGTATGCCAGTGAGGGACCCCGATATTGAGCGCATGTTACCTACCATCGACCCACCCAGAGAATGTTACACTGTCTAGTGCTGAGCTGTGATTTCCTGAAGAGTACGGTCCCTGGGGGTCGGGTGGGCCTGGTCCGAGTGCCATCGCGGACCACGATCTTGCTAGCTCCCCGGCATGAAGAACTCCTAATGCTAGCGGTGGGGTCTGCGCAGAGACTGAATGGGTTTGAAGTACTAATCGAGCCAGCCCCAGAGAAGTCCACGTTCGCCAAGGCGAGTGTGGCCCTGTCTCTGGCGATTGTGAAGAATGGACGGGTGCCAGTCAGATGTATCAACATTTTAGATGAGGCTGTTACAATTCCTGCTGGGACCATTCTGTCTGAACTGTTCTTGCCAGCAGGGAAGGTGCCTGACAAGACAGTGTTCGAACTTTGCCCAGATGAACAGTCTTCCTGGACATAAACGGTCGAAGTAGGCCGGACCACACCTCCTACCGATGAATGGAATGGTGGTGTGATCATGGACCAGATGGGATTGGATCGGGAGGAACTGACCCCCGTGCAATTGGAGCAGCTGGAGAAGGTCTTGTGGGAACATCAAGAGACCTTTTCACGACATGCAGAGGATTTCGGTTGTTCCCGGACGATTGAGCATGAGATTCCCACGGGGGATACCCCTCCTATTAGGGAACGTTATCATCAAATTCCCCCAATGCTCTATCAAGAGGTGAAGCACTTGGTGGCCAGTATGCTTGACAACCAAGTGATCCGAGAGAGCCAGAGCCCCTGGGCGGCCCCTGTGGTCTTAGTGCGGAAGAAGGATGGGACCCTTCGGTTTTGTGTGGACTATCGCAAATTGAATGCTCACACGGTGCAGGACGCATATCCATTACCTCGCATAGAAGAGTCTCTGTCGGCATTGGGTCGGGCCAAATATTTATCGACGTTCGATTTAGCAAGTGGCTATTGGCAGGTACCAATGGCCGAAAAAGATCGGGCCAAGATGGCGTTTGTCCTTCCAATGGGGCTCTATGAATTCAACCATATGCCCTTCGGGCTCACTAACGCCCGGGAAAATTTTCAACGCCTGATGGAACATTGCTTAGGCGATCTGAATTTTGAATCAGTCCTGATATATCTAGATGACATTGTGGTGATCGGGACCTCATTTGAAGACCATCTTGAGAAGATACGTTAAGTTGTGTGGGCCTACAATAATAGAGTGTACAGCACTACTGGCTACTCAACACACATGTTGATGTTCGGGAGGCCAGGACAGGACATTGAGGATTTGAGCATGCCAGATCCCTCCTCCAATCCCCCTCGGACAGCATCAGAATGGGTTCGAGAACACCGGCGGCGAATGAGAGTGGTGCATCAGGTGGAGGGTGATCGACTCAGTCAGGTGACCCATAGGGACGCGCGTCCCATGCAAGCCGAGTTTTTCTCCCCGGGGATATAGTCTTGGTGAGAATCAAATGACGGTTCGGAAAGCAGAGTGAACGGTGGGAGGCAACTCCATACCTGGTAAAAAAACGGGTGAGCCCTGAGATTCCAGTCTACCAGGTCGAGTCGGTGGGGACAGGGGGTCCAAAATGTAATCTTCATCGTAACATGCTACAACGGTGCTGGTTTAAAGATGCCGTCCCCGTGTCCACGGAACCACAGGCCGTGTCCCGAGGGGTGGACATCCCTAATGCTCTTGAATTTGATGGTGGGTCTGCCTCCGCGCCTGCTTACTTGCTCCCTGCGATCAATCTGTCCCCGTGTGGAGAGAGTGTTGAGAATGTGGTATGTCCTTCAGAGAACAGGGAATCAGGTCAGTTACCTGACCCGTATGATGTGGCACAGGGCGCCACACCTCTGGAGGGAACATCCTCATTGGCTCCCGCTGAAGAGACTTCTGCCCCCTCGAGGGCCGAGCCTGTTGGGGTGGGTCCCAGGATAACTACTCGAGCTACGACGGGTATACCCCCACAGTGCTATGCACAAGAAGACTTTGAGTGGGGAGGTGTGTCGAGGACGCCAACCTCTAGTGGGGTGGCATGTCAGAGTGTGAACTGTAATAGCAGCAGGAGAGCATTAGGACCCTGTGAGTTTTGCCTGGCTGAGCTCAGAGCAGGATAAGAGCAGGAGACCCTGTGTGTTTTGAGGGTGTTGGCTGTGCGAGACGCTAGACAGGAAGTCTGTGAGAATTGAACTGCAACAAGACGCTCTCTCTACAAGCTCTCCTGTGGAGATTGTTAACCCCTGGCCCTGGTGAAGCTGTGTCCCTGCTTAGGAACGAGTGCTGCGCTGGGGAAAGCTGTGTGGCTCCTTGGATTTTTGTGGGAGTCCATGTTGAGTGACTAGAGACTTTGTGCTGGAGGAGCCAAGTGTCGTGTGAGAGGGAAAGAGACTCAAGATTCCATCTCTGTGACGGAGAACGTGGTCGGTGGTCTGGAAAACAGTGAGTGACTGCAAGAGGAGAGAAGGGGTCCGGTGCCAATCACATTGAGAGGATACTGACAAACCTTGTGAAGAGTTATTCCCAGACCTTAACCTGAGGCTACAGGACTAAAGTCCCCGGCGTGTGGGCTCGCCATCGGCCGACAAGACAAGGAACCTTTGCTGTTTTTGTAAACTTTGTTTTTATTTGGCGCCAAAGTTTTCCGGGACTAGCTGCAGCCACCGCGATTCACAGGCCTGTGATAGACCACATCTGAGGTTAACGGTACTGTAACTTTAAGATACCCGGGTATCCATAGACTAGGGGTATAAGAGCAATTGGTATAGTTTCATGCATTGTTATTGTTAACAGTGGTAGGATTGTACTCAGTGTGCCATCTCAGGGGTCCCTATAGACCGCCCTCACTAGACTGTCACTGTGTTTAGGTAAAATTGTTCCAGATCTTTAGAATAATTCACATAAACTGGAAACCTTGAGATTGGCACATTGATTTCAGCTTTTGCTGATTGTGTGAATTTAGTAGAGACAGTGTCCCAAGTAGAACCTGAGACTGATTCATGTAATACTGAATTTTAGTCTAATCCCTGTTTTAGTAAAGAAAGTATTATTTATTTCTGTCTCCATCTCAGTTTGTGACTCACTGGATCTCTCTCGGACCTCCGGTCATTACATGCTCACAGCCCAACACCGTGCAGGAAGCTTGGCATTTGCCACAGAATACTAGGATTGGCAAAGTTGCCACTGGTGCCCTGTGCTCTTCTCAGATGAAAGCAGGTTCACACTGAGCACATGTGACAGAGTCTGGAGACTCCGTGGAGAGCGATCTGCTGCCTGCAACATCCTTCAGCATGACCGGTTTGGCAGTGGGTCAGTAATGGTGTGGGATGGCATTTCTTTGGAGGGCCGCACAGCCCTCCATGTGCTCGCCAGAGGTGGCCTGACTGCCATTAGGTACCGAGATGAGATCCTCAGACCCCTTGTGAGACCATATGCTGGTGCGGTTGGCCTTGGTTCTTACTAATGCAGGACAGTGCCAGACCTCATGTGGCTGGAGTGTGTCAGCAGTTCCTGCAAGATGAAGGCATTGAAGCTATGGACTGGCCCACCCGTTCCCCAGACCTGATTGAGCACATCTGGGACATCATGTCTCGCTCCATCCACCAGTGTCACGTTGCACCACAGACTGTCCAGGAGTTGGCGGATGCTTTAGTCTAGGTCTGGGAGGAGATCCCACAGGAGACCATCCGCAACCTTATCAGGAGCACGTTGTAGGGAGGTCATACAGGCACGTGGAGGCCACACACAATACTGAGCCTCATTTTGACTTGTTTTAAGGACAATACATCCAAGTTGGATCAGCCTGTAGTGTGTTTATCCACTTTAATTTTGGGGGTGACTCCAAATCCAGGCCTCCATTGGTTAATAAATTTGATTTCCATTGATGATTTTTGTGTGATTTTGATGTCAGCACATTTAACTTTGTACAGAACAAAGTATTCAATGAGAATATTTCATTCAATCAGATCTAGGATGTGTTATTTGAGTGTTCCATTTATTTTTTTGAGCAGTGTATATATCCATCTGAACTAACAGTCCTTCTGAGGACTAATCCAGCTGCATATATTCACTGGAGATAGCAGGAGTTAGGCAGGCAGGCAGTGTATGTGGCAGACTGCAGGGCATATAGTGCAAGAGGATCCACTGAACATTCTGTCTGCTGCTGCTGTTCTTACAGATATTTGTAGACATAGCCCCAGATATCAGGGGCCAGGGCTAATTTTTTTTAATCTTAATCCTGGTTATTTGTAGTGTTGAGCCACCCCCGTAGTGTTCGAGTTCGGTTCGGTTCGTCGAACACCCGTGTGTTCGCCGAACTGTTCGTCGAACTGTTCGTCGAACACCTTCGAACACCGTTAAAACCAATGACAGGCAAACAAAAACACATAGAAACACATAGAAAACACCTTCAAAGGTGTCCAAAAGCTGACAAACTGCTCAGAAGACACAACTAACACATGGAAAAGTGACAAGTACATATAGTCATGCGAAAAGAAAAGAGGTGGAGGAGTAAAAGGAGGGGGAGACACAAATATAGGCATGTCATGCCCTTCTAAAATCCAAAAAGTGAGAAGCCGACACGTTCAGTCCGCTCCTGCCCGTGCCACCTCCGTGTCGCCGGGTTTGTGCCAGAGCCGCGGTGAACCTTGACGGCCAGCCCCCCTCTCCCAATACTGGTGCCTGTCCGCTGGTGGGTCGAGCGAGCCCCCCTGTGGTGGAGGCAGCTCTAAGCTTTTTAATTTGAATTGTCTCTCTAATTTGAATGAATACACTTTAAATCCATTTACAAGGATCTATTGGAGGGCAAGTCTCATGCCAGCAGCCGCGTAATTCCAGCTCCAGTAGCATCCACTAAAGCTGCTGCAGTTAAAAAGCTTTTATAAGGATCGAGCTCGGCTGTCCACCGCAAGGCATCCTACTGCCAGTCCCAGCCCCTATGCCTTGGGGTGCCTCCTGATGCTCTTCACTGAGTATCCCGTGGTCCCGAAGCATTTCCTTTGAAAAAATTAAGTGTCCAAACTACAGGTGGTGTAGCTTGCTTAACAGCCGGGATAATCCGCTGACTAGCAGACACTGCTACTAGGCACAAAGTATTTCCTGGGCTAGATGCAGTTAAAAATTTGTAATTAGATACTCTCGTTGGATGCTGAGAAAGCATTCCATAGAGTCTCCTGGCACGCCATATATGATTCTCTTAAAAAGCTTGGGGTAGGGGTCTAGGGGACAATTTTATAGCCAAAATCACGTCCCTGTATCACAATACGTCACCTAGGCTGAAGATAAATGGAACTGTAGCACCCTGAGGGCTCGGTTGCTACAGAGGTATTGCACCTCACCCAGAGGTGTGATATCTCACTCTCAGGTAAGGATGGAGTGTGGATCAGGACCCGACACCTGCATGCATTACACCACATTGCCATGGGGCAGGGCGACCAATATGCCTCTGAGATGGGCACGACGGTCCCTGTCCCTGGCTGGAGTGGGGGGAGGGAACACTGAGGAAGGGGAACCCTGTAGTGCAGGAGCAGGGAGGAAGCAGTTCCTGGGTGCATTGAGAAGGGAGTATAAAAGGTGGGCACCACCTTAGTTCAGTGCAGAGAAGTCTGAGCAGAAGTGGCAGGGAGCAGGGGCTCTGCATGAGCTCTGCTCCGGAGGCGGGCCTAGTAACAGAGGCCCAGGCCTGGAAGAGGGAGAAGGAAGGATGAGGAGCGGAGAAGGCTCCAGCAACGAGGAATGAAGGGATCCCAGGGGTGCGGACGGTCGAGTCGCCACCGCACGCCCGAATCCACCTGCGTGGAGGGGTCAGGCCAAAGGGGGAGACCGGTCCCCGAAACTAGTGGAGGCAGGAAACGACCCTCAGCTAGAAACCAGAGGCTCTGACATTTTATGTGGCGCAGCCCCTCGCTACACCCGCTAGGAAGGCACCACATAGGGTCAGGGAAACTGGCGCCAAGTTTACCAAGAGGAGGCCTGAGGCAGCCGGACAGAAGGGTTGGTAAGAAAGGCCAGACAAAGGACACACAAAGGGGGTCCTGTGAAGCGCTCCAAAGTTATCTGGGAGTTGTCTGAGCCCCTCACCTGGTGAGCACAGTACGACGTGGGCAGCCGTTACCTGCAGATGTGGTCTGGATAATAAGAACTGTGAGTAAAGGCCCTGGACTGCATCACTGACTCCGTGTCGTTACTGCTGCTGCCCTGCACCATCACCCTCATCCTCCGCATACACGGCCCTGAGGCTATACTCCTCCCGTGGGGAGTTATGCTACGCTCTGCTGCACCTACAACACCAGCCTCAGCGGTCTGCCCTGCAGCGGCGGTTCACTCTGACCGCAATCCACGGGTGGCGTAGTCGGACATTTAAACATCAAAACCACATAAATAGTTCCGCCACTGGTTTGACCACCCTGAGCCACGGAACCGGGTCGCCGCCACGAAGACTACAACCACCAGCATCCACCAAAAAGGGTCCGGCTCCGGGTGTCCCAAGGCCCAGGGGGTGCATCAGAACATTTTCATCACCTTTCACAATCACCAATGGGACAAGGCAGGGATGTCCTCTGTCCCCTCTCTTATACATCCTAGTGACGGAGCACCTGCTCTCATCAATTCGCCATAACCCCAATATTAGGTGGATTGAGGTGGGAGGCACCGAGTACAAGTGCTCTCTATTTGCTGATGATGTCCTAGTATATATCACTCAATCACATATATCCATCCATGCTGTTATGGCTGAAATAGATCACTTTGTTACATGGTCAAATTTTAAAATCAATGCAGCGAAGTCTGAGGCCCTCGATGTCTCCCTCCCCAAATCCATATAGGATTCCATCCAGTCCAACTTTCCCTTTGCCTGGCCCTCACAGGGTATCAAATACTTAGGAATTCCTATTCATAGAGACCTCTCCCATCTATGTTATCTTAATTTTAGGCCCTTTATTGAACAACTCCATACAGACCACGGTTGGCAAGTTAGAACTGTAAGATTCACTACGTGAACCACTGGTGTTTTGTGGAAAAGCACATGTACACTGTGTTCCAAATTATTATGCAAAAAGTGTTTAGGAGTGATAAGGGAAGAATTTGTTTGTTTGTCAGTTAAACTCATTGATGGTGATGTGTGTTAGGGCTCTTTATATCACTGTAAGCAATTGCAGACACCTGTGCTAATTAGTTTGGCAGGTGTGTCCAATGAAAGGCAAGACTACTTAAGAAGGCTGTCTCACATTATTAAGCAGCCTACATTTTCTGCCAAAATGGGAAAGAAAAAGGATGTGTCGGCTGCTGAGAAGCAACAAATTGTGGAGTGTTTAGGTCAAGGCATGACTACAATCAACATTGTGCGATGATCAGGATGAAGTGTCTTGGCAATCAAGAAGTATGTAGCTGATTCACAGTACACACGTGTGCGTGCTGATAAGGGCAAATTGAGGACTCTTTCCTACAGGCAATTACGTCAGGTTAAGAGAGCAGCGGCAAAAAAGCCTTGTCACAGCAGCAGACAAGTTTTTGAAGCTGCTGGTGCCTCCAACGTCCCCCGAACAACAAGATGCAGGGTCCTTCAGAGGTTTGCAACTGTGCATACGCCATTCTGTCGACCTCCTCTATCCACTTCACACAAGCAGAAACGGCTCCAGTGGGCTAAACATTACATGAAGACTGATTTCAAAACTGTTTTGTTCACGGATGAGTGCCATGCAGCGCTCAATGGTCCAGATGGATGGAGTGGAGGATGGCTGGTTGATGGACACCCCACACAAACACGGCTACAGCGCCAACAAGGAGGAGGTGGAGTAATGTTTTGGGCTGGAATCATGGGGAGAGAGATTGTCGGCCCCTTTAGGATCCCTGAAGGCGCTAAAGATGAACTCCATAATGTATGTGGATTTTCTCAAACAGCACTTCCTGCCATGGTTCAAGAAGAAGAACCGTGTATTTCACAGCAAGATCATTTTTTTGCATGATATTGCACCATCTCATGCTGCACATAAAACATCTGCATCTCTGGCTGATATGGGCATAAAAGGGGACTAACTTATGGTGTGACCCCCATGCTCCCCTGACCTCTACCCCATTCAGAACCTCTGGAGCATCATCAAAAGGAGTGTCTATGATGGCGGGAGGCAGTTCACATCAAAGCAACACCTCTGGGAGGGTATTCTGTCCTCATGCAAAACAATTGAAGCAGAAACCATCCAAAACCTGACAAATTCAATGGACGAGAGAGTTCAGAAGCTCCTTTCAAACAAGGGGTCCTATGTGAAAATGTAACATCACCTAGAATAAAGTTTTGAGTTGAAAACTGTTTGATTTCAGTTTCTAATAACCTGCTAATGCTTATAATTTCAAAAATGACCATTTTTTTGGTCTTTATTAAAATGAAAAGGTTGATCGAAAAGTTTGGGGGATCTAAGAGTGTGGCAACCCAGTAGTCATGATTACTTCGAATTCTGACAATATGAGGGTCATGTTGCAGGTAGTGCAGCAAGAAGGCACTTATGTGTCTTGCGCATCTCGGAGCCCCAAAATTATTTTCCGGGCTAGATGCAGCTAAAAATTATTATTAATTTTAAATCTGGTGGAGCTTAGTATAGATGGTCTAATAGGATCAGTGCAGCACACTGCTACAAAGCCCAAATTATTTTCCAGCCAAGATACAGATAAACATGATTAGTAATTTTAAATCTGGTGGAGCTTATTATAGATGGCCTAATAGAATCAGTGCTGCACACTGCTACAAAGCCCAAATTATTTTCCAGCCAAGATACAGATAAACATGATTAGTAATTTGAAAGCTTAAAACGGTTGGTAGGGTGATTTTAACCAATCATCAAGCTTTTACTCTCCCAAGGATGACACAGGGGTAGAAAAGTTGTTTCGGATCCATGATTTGTTCATCTTTATGAACATGAGTCTGTCTATATTATCAGTGGAGAGCCGCGTGCGCTTATCTGTCAGCACACCACCAGCAGCGCTGAACACACGTTCAGACAGAACGCTGGCTGCGGGGCATGACAAGATCTCCAAGGCGTAAGTGGCTAGCTCTGGCCATTTATCCAGATTGGAAGCCCAAAAAGAGCAAGGGTCCAGTGACACAGTCATGGCTTCAATGTTTACTTGGAGATACTCCTGACCATCGTCTCTAGGCGTTGACTATGTGTCAGACTTCTTGTCTCCTGTGGCCTTGCAAAGGATGGGCTAAAAAAGTGGTGAAATGATTCCGCAAAATTGATGTTACCAGCAGATACTGTGGTTCTGTTACGGTTTGAGTGCTGAACACTTGACGGTCCCACGGTTGGCAAGTTGGAACTGTGAGATTCACTACGTGCACCACTGGTGTTTTGTGGAAAAGCACATGTAAGATTCTGCAACAGTCTCTGCTGATACTCCTGCATGCGTGCATCCCTTTCTATGGCAGGAATAATTTCGGCAAATTTACTTTTGTACCGGGGATATAACAGTGTGGCAACCCAGTAGTCAGGATTATTTCTAATTCTCACAATTCGAGGGTCATGTTGCAGGTAGTGCAGCAAGAAGGCACTCATGTGTGTTGCGCGTCCAGGAGCACCAAGTCCCTGTTGTGTTGGTGGCGAGGTAACAATCATGCTTCCTTCCTCTGTCCTCTCCCCCCAACCTCGCACAACAGAAATGTGATCAAGGTCTCCCTCATCTGATGAGTCTTCCATCAGTTCGTCCTCCACTTCTTCCTGGGCTCCTGCACCTTCCTCACTAGTTTGGCTGCTACCATGCGCCCTGGTAAAACCATCTCCCCAACCGTCACATGCCTGCCGCCTTGGTGCTGCCGACCGTCTGGACCTTGCAGATGTTAGCCCTTCCGCATACAACTCCTCCTCCTCTACTTCCTCCACCTCCTCTTGTGCCACCACCTGACTCCGAATTCTGTTTAACATGTGCTCCAGCATGTAAATCACCGGAATAGTCATGCTGATAATGGCATCGTCAGCACTGAACATCTTCGTCGCCATTTCAAAACTGTGCAGAAGGGTGCATAGGTCCCTGATCTGAGACCACTCCTCCAGCGTGATTTGCCCCACCTCTGGATCTCGTTTTCCCAGGCTATACGTCAGAACGTATTGCACCAGGGCTTGTCGGTGCTGCCACAGTCGCTGCAACATGTGCAGAGTTGAATTCCACCGGGTAGGCACATCGCATTTTAGCCGGTGAAGTGGCAGGCCCAACGACTTCTGTAGAGATGTAAGTCGCTGAGCTGCGGGATGAGAACGGCGGAAGTGAGCACACTGCGACCGTGCCCTCTGCAGAAGGCCATCTAGTCTGGGATAGTGGGCTAAAAATTGCTGGACAACCAGGTTCAACACGTGAGCCATACAAGGCACGTGTGTGACATTGCCCCGGCGAAGGGCCGCACCCAGGTTTGCAGCATTGTCGCACACGGCCTTCCCTGGTTTCAGGTCCAGTGGAGACAACCATTCAAGAAATTGGTTCTCCAGAGCTGACCACAACTCCTCAGCTGTGTGACTCACATTTCCCTGACATTTCAAAGTAAAAACCGCCTGATGACGTTGAGCCCTACTGCCAGCATAGTAAGGAGGTGTGCAGGATCCCTTCTGCGCAGTTAGAAAGCTTGTGGCATGACCAGACAGGCTTTGGGTGCAGGTGGAAGACCGAGAGGAGGTTGAGGAGGCAGAAGCAGTGGAGGAACTTTGACATAAAGAGGATTGACGCACAACTCGTGGGGACGGCAAGACTTGGACAGCAGCCCCTTGTCCTGCTGTCACCAAAGTTACCCAGTGCCCAGTCAGCGACATGTAACGCCCCTGTTCATGCCTACTCATCCAAGTGTCTGTGGTGAAATGCACCCTGTCACACACAGAGTTTCTCAAAAAAGCCGTGATGTTGTGTGCGACATGCTGGTGGAGCGCAGGCACACCTTTCTTTGAGAAGTAGTGCCGACTGGGCATCTGGTACTGGGGCACTGTGACGTACATAAGGTCTCGAAAATCCTCTGTGTCCACCAGGCGGAAAGGCAGCATTTCTGTAGCCAAGAGCTTGCAGATGGTGAAATTCAACCTCTTAGCTTTCTCATTGCTAGTAGGAAATGGTCTTTTACTTGTCCACATCTGAGGGACCGAGGGCTGGCTATTGTGGTTAGATGGGGTTGATAAGGGTGTCCCCGGCAAACTGCCGGTCTGTGAGGAAGATGCAGGCGGACATGTTAGGTTGCCTTGATCCAAAGGTGGTGCTATCGATGTCGGACAGCGCTCAACACCAGCTGGTGTTACCACCTCCAAAGAAAATGATGACCTGACAATCACTCTGGCTGTTGCGGGTAAAGAGGTGGCAGGTCTGCGCCCCAAAACAGGTGTGACTGCTGTCCCCCCAGTCACAGAGGATGAAGACGCCGCGGATGCACAAGATATGGCAGACGGTGGTTGGCCCGGCCGGCTAGGCCGCATTGTAGCACAGTGAGCTTCCCACTGCAACTTATGCTTCATGTCCATGTGCCGGTTCATGCATGAAGTACTCAAACTATGTATTTTTTGGCCTCTACTTAGCTTTTGCTGACAAATGTTACAGATAACACGAGTTGGGTCATCTTTATCGATCTGAAAAACTGCCCAGGCTATGCAAGGCTTAGCACCCATGCGACCTGAAGAGCCATCACGACTTGTGGTGAGAGGCAGAGTTGTGTTTGAGGATGCAGTTGTTGACGTGCTTCCAGTACTACGTCTCTGTCCAGGAAGGCGCAACCTGACCTCGTCGTCACTAGCATCTTCCTCCACCTCCTCTGCTGACCTCATCTCTTGGCTGACTGTGGGTTGACAGTAAGTGGGATCTCCAACCTCATCATCATCACCCTGTGCGTTATCACACCCGTCGTCCTCAGAGCCAACCTGTTCCTGCCCTGACAAAAAACTAAAGTTGTCGCTCCAATCAGGTATTTGAGTCTCATCATCGTCTTCCTCATTGTCTCCACCAACAGGAGTTACAGTTTGGGAATGAGGGTCTACATTATGGTCAGAACCTTCTGCGTCTGGTCCTGGATCCGACTCATAAAGATTCTGGGCATCAGTGCAGATCATTTCCTCGTCTGGATTCACAGAAGCGCTGGAGTCGACCTCTGATTCCCAGGCTATAGTATGAGTAAACAGCTCTGAAGACTCAACCATCTGTTCTACCTCATACTCAGACGGGCAGCTGGAGATTTGGGAGCTGTGAGGAAGCAAGTGCGATTGGGGTGACACCTTTGAGGACTGGAGTATTTGTGATGTTGAAGTTGATGTGGAGGAGAGCCCACTTAAAGGAGCACTTGATATCCGTTGAAGCACCTGCTGTTTTTGTGCCTCATCTGGAATTTGTAGCGATTGACGTGGCCGTAAGAAAGGGATCTTATCACATTGTCCGCTAAAAGAAGTAGACATTTTAGTTTGGCTGGAAGATGGTCTTTCTTCTGCAGATGTTACTGTTGCTTTAACACCTACCCCACGGACACAACCTTTTTTCCCCTTCCCAACACGCCTATTCCCCTTTCCACCAGAAGCAGGCCTATTTCCACTCATTTTGGTGGTTAACTAATTCACAACTCTGGAGTTGTTTGCACAAAAAAACAATGGATGGGAACCGAGCAGAGCTGAGTGGCCAAACTGTGGTATTAGGCCAAAACTATTGGCTGGGTTAGATGGAGAAAAAAATTATATTCGATTTGCAACCTGATGGAGGTCAGTATAGATGGACTAATAGAACAAGTCCCACACACAGCTAGAAGCCCAAATATTTTTTCAGAGGTAGATGCAGAAAAAAAATATATTCAGTTTGCAACCTGATGGAGGTCAGTATAGATGGACTAATAGAGAAAGTCCCACACACTGCTAGAAGGCCAAATATTTTTTCAGAGCTAGATGCAGATAAAAATTATTTTTAATTTGCAACCTGATGGAGGTCAGTATAGATGGATTAATAGAACAAGTCCCACACACAGCTAGAAGCCCAATATTTTTTCAGAGGTAGATGCAGATAAAAATTATTTTTAATTTGCAACCTGATGGAGGTCAGTATAGATGGACTAACTGAGAAAGTCCCACACACTGCTAGAAGGCCAAATATTTTTTCAGAGCTAGATGCAGATAAAAATTATTTTTAATTTGCATCCTGATGGAGGTCAGTATAGATGGACTAATAGAGAAAGTCCCACACACTGCTAGAAGGCCAAATATTTTTTCAGAGCTAGATGCAGATAAAAATTATTTTTAATTTGCAACCTGATGGAGGTCAGTATAGATGGACTAATAGAGAAAGTCCCACACACTGCTAGAAGGCCAAATATTTTTTCAGAGCTAGATGCAGAAAAAAATTATATTCAGTTTGCAACCTGATGGAGGTCAGTATAGATGGACTAATAGAACAAGTCCCACACACAGCTAGAATCCCAAATATTTTTTCAGAGGTAGATGCAGATAAAAATTATTTTTAATTTGCAACCTGATGGAGGTCAGTATAGATGGACTAATAGAGAAAGTCCCACACACTGCTAGAAGGCCAAATATTTTTTCAGAGCTAGATGCAGATAAAAATTATTTTTAATTTGCAACCTGATGGAGGTCAGTATAGATGGACTAATAGAGAAAGTCCCACACACTGCTGGAAGGCCAACTATTTTTTCAGAGCTAGATGCAGAAAAAAATTATATTCAGTTTGCAATCTGATGGAGGTCTGTATAGATGGATTAATAGAACAAGTCCCACACACAGCTAGAAGCCCAATATTTTTTCAGAGGTAGATGCAGAAAAAAAATATATTCAGTTTGCAACCTGATGGAGGTCTGTATAGATGGATTAATAGAACAAGTCCCACACACAGCTAGAAGCCCAATATTTTTTCAGAGGTAGATGCAGAAAAAAAATATATTCAGTTTGCAACCTGATGGAGGTCAGTATAGATGGACTAATAGAACAAGTCCCACACACTGCTAGAAGCCCAAATATTTTTTCAGAGCTAGATGCAGAAAAAAATTATATTCAATTTGCAACCTGATGGAGGTCAGTATAGATGGACTAATAGAATGATGCTATGCCCAAAAGATTTTACTTCACTAGGTGCAGTAAAAAAATTGGTATTCTATACACAGGTGGTATATCTTGCAACACAGATAGGCTTCTCCACTGACTAACACACTCTGCAATAGGCCAAAAAGGATTAGCTTTGCTAGATTCAGCCAAATGCTGTGAAAAAAACTTGCACAGCACTGGCACAGACCTGCCTGGCAAAAACTGATAGGAACTGATGTAACCTAGTCCTGAAAAGAACTGCAATTACAATTAGTCTTTACTCCCACAATCTATCTATTTAAGAGCACAGAGCTGCCTGATAAAAGTCGTAGGAAATGCTGTAACCTAGTCCTTAAAAGGACTGCAATCACAACTATTCCCTACTCCCAAGCTATCTGTAGATTTGTGCGCAAATTGGCTTGAAATTAACAAGGTATAGTGCACACAGCAACAGCGGTGCCGTCTAACACGCAGCTGCAGCAGTGAGAAAATGGTGGCGACGGGGAAAATGGCTTGGTCTTATAGGGCAAGGACATGTGACATACACTGCCAATGACACATGCCCTTGCTTGTGTGAAAAACAGCAGTTCGCTCCGTGTGTGCGCTGCTGATAGGCTGACAGACTGCACCTCCCCACTGCAAATGCGGGAAAGAGAAAAAAAAATGGAGATCTTCATTATTCCTGCAGAGATCCATCCCCTGCCCCTCCCCCCACCCCGCTGTACACTCAAACTGCGTATTAACATTAATTTTCATCATTACTGAGAAAAAATCCAGTTATGACTTTGGTGCACGAACAGTTATCGAACATAACCTCGAACAGCCGAATTTTTCTCAAATCGTTCGTGTTCGCCGAACGGCTCGAACACCGCCCAAAATAGCTCGAATTTGAGATTGGCGAACAGTTCGAGTAGAACAACGCTCATCTCTAGTTATTTGCTTAAAAAAAGGCAGGCAGGGTATGTGATAGACTGCACTGCATGATACAGCACAAGAGGGTCTATTGCATGCTCAACTTCTGACTGATCCTGCTGTGACAAAAATTTGTAGACATAGCCCCAGGTATCAGGGGCCAGGGCAATTTTTTTTATCTTAATCCTGGTTATTTTCTTAAAAAGCAATCCAAAGTACACAATTTTTCTGCTCCATTTGCTTGTTAGCACTGCAGAATACAGCCAGATCTTTTCCATATTACAGCGGTAAAAATCCAGAAATTTGTTGTGAATGTACAAAATATTGGCCTCCTTTTCCATTTTGTTGAAATGTGTCAGTGAAGCTATTCACACGAGGTTGCTGTGAAGAATAGTATTAGTAAATACAAGCCCGCTTTTTAAAACCGTGCTTCTCCGTCAGGCGTATCACATATGATATGATATGAGTGAACGTGGAAAATATTATCCTTCATTTATAGATTGTAGCAGTGTGTCAGTGTACATCATTTTACAGCTCCATTTGCTTGTTCACAGAATACAGCCAGATTTTTTTAGTTTTATTCATATTACTGTATTGTGGAAGCAGAGGAACTATTTTCAATGATCAGACGCACGTGATCCATATGACTGCCGTAATAATACAGACATTTTGTGGAGCGTGCCAAATATTCCACTCCATTTAAAGTCAGCCATCTGTCTTTTGTTGAACCAATTGACACTTGGTCGCTGACAAATGCCATACTATTAAAACAAATGTCAAGAATTGAAAGCAAATGGATCTTTACTCTGGATACACTCAAATCAAAAAGACTCAATTCAGAGATAGAACTATTTGCATTTAATGAGAATTAGATCCAATATTCAAGGATTGACCTTCCACAACAGCAATATGCCGCGCATTATACTGGAACTTGCAGCATACTCCTCCCCCACTACTAACACTGGAGGAGTGCACGTATATAAGGGACTCATTTACAACCGCAGACCAACCCTGAAGAAGAGAACTGTAGTTCTCGAAACGCGTTGTTTTTTTGGTCTGTTCAGGCCCCAGTACCGGTACGAGTCACGTGTGCTACGTCACATGTACCTACGTCACACAGGTCCTTTTGCTCTATTGCCAGGCGCTCACCGCAGGTCCTATCCTGCTTCCTGTACGCCGCCGACGAAGGACGCTGAGAGCATCGCAGGAAAACATAAGTTCACCGGCCGGGACCCTGTTCTACTCCCCTGCTCTCCTACCACCCTACCATTCACAACTTAGTATCCTGAACCTAAGAAGCAATATTCACAGACAAACCAATCCTGCGCCGCCGAGGACACTCCTCACTGGAACATTTCCACACAATCCACAACAATAAGTGACGGAGCAGTGCTGTAATAGAGATTTTAGAACAAATTCACTGCTCCGCATTGTACATACATTGCATTAATAGCACCAGACCGGTGTATTGTTACCCACAGCACGCAAGTTACTGTTAGTATCCTAGTCCTTGGATAGGCTGCAGCTCAGGTAATACCACGCCTATTGCTATACAAGGAGAGCATAATCACCATCGAAATTAGCTCTCCAGTGACCACCTCAAGCCTGTATAGCCCTGAACCTCTATATACACGTTCTACAGGTAACTGAACCCCTTTTATTGTTTAATACATTGCTATCCACACACTCATTTATTGATTTACTTACTTATTTATGTACTTTACTGAGCCTAAACAAATACTTACTCTACTCAGCACCTTCCAGGCCATGCTCTTCATATGAGCTGTCCACAATCTGGGATTTACTACTACTTATCACGACTATCAAAATTGTCTTACGCTACGGATCCAACCCCGATTCACACCTACTGTAAACCAGGTAAACTGTACTCTTTTTCCTGCCATGTGGTGAGTAAACTCGCTCACTAGCTCCTTTCTTCCCCTCTACTTTAACCCAGGAAACCACCTGGACTATCCCCACAATGTTCACCTTCAATCAGCTCAAAAACCCACAGTCCTACTGCAAAAAGAATCCCGCATAGAGCTTCATTTTACCCTTCAGGAATCACTTTTTATACTTCTTATTTCCCTTTTCTAAATTTTTAATGTGATACTAATTTTAAAAATAAAAATTGTGTGTGAAACATACCTATGGATTCAATATTTGCAGTAATCTAACCATCCTACTTTTACAATAAGGCATAATCTTACTAGCGCAAGACACACTTTATATCTAAAATGGAAAAACATTCTTTCCAGGAAAATGACTTGTATATATGACCAAAGAAATAAAAAAAATAAAGTTCTGAAGACATTCATGCTTCAGAATGAACACTCATCTGTAGCTGGTGATGATACCACCTAGCAGCAGCACCTGTTCCTATTGTAAATGCATCTAACAGCATTATCGATAGCAAATAGAATGGATTTTAAATTTTTTGGGGTAGCACCAGCAGCAGTGTAAGGCAATAATACCTTGCTGGATCGGTGTAATATGCTATCCATACTGCGATACCTCACCCTTAAAAGAATTTCAGATAAGACAGTTAATATTCTAGAATATAGAATCTATTTGAATTGTCCTTCCCATTGTGAAGGAGTGAATCCTATACTTCTATTGCATATGCAACATTTTCAAGCGCTGCCAAAAATTAGGACGCACTTCAATACACATTTGAAGAGACGTAAAAAAAAAATTAATAAAAAAAATAAAAACACAGTAGGATCTTTCTTGGTATAAAAACCAGACTTGCTGTAACCTCAATGTAATCACATTGTTCAGCTCCTTCTCCAGTTCGGCCTCAATCTCAGAAATGACCACATTAGTCACAAGCTGGAAGCACTGCAGAACTGCCATGGCCAAGCGGCAGCAGGCTGTGTTGAAGATAACATGCTTAATGCTTAGGTGACAAACCGCCAACCGCTGCAAAGTTGTTGAAAGCTGTAACACAGCAGCCTGATCTGTGGCTCTCACCGCTGAACATACAGCCCGGAATGGTCGTGTGTGACAATGGGCAGAACCTGGTGGTGGAGAAATGACAGCCGGAGTAGATCTGGTTTCCCTCTATGCTAGTCATTTCACCGAGCTAAAGAATATGACTATGGTGAAATACAACTATCACCGATAAACAGTGTCAGACTGAAAAACATTGGGCCTACCTTTCTCCCCTGCTCAAGAGCCCCATAGCAGTTGCAAAGTTTGCGTATCATGAACTCTCTTGATGGAAAAGCCAGGGCCCACCCGAGGATTCTCAGGTGGGCCCATCCAACCCTGCCGAGAAGCAGCCCTGTCTAAGAAAAGAAAAGTCTTTGGGAAGGTTCCTGGACACTCAATGGCTGTTTTTTTACTGAGGGGAAAACAACACGCAAACTCGGGAAGAGAATACAAAATCCTTGCAGATGTTGTCCTTGGTGGGATTTGAACCCAGGATCCCAGCACTGCAAGGTTTTTGTGCTAACCACTGAGCCACTGTGCAGACCTCTCTGTTCTCCCACTGATATCTAACATGCTGGAGAAAATTGCACCTACTGCCACTCAGTATCTTCAGCTCCATTTAGAGAAACAAATGTACTTGGGCAGAAGAAAAGGAAATTCTGCATGGTTTTGCTATTGGTATTGGGAGCACTGCTAATACCATGGTGTCATGCCATAGTTTACTGGAAATATTCCAGGCTGGTTGGAGCCAAGCTGATTCCCATAGAAAAGTACCAGCAGCAAGCTAAGGAGTTGGTTGCCTCTATCATCACCACAACCTCACCTCAGCACTATGAACTTTCCTGAGGGAGAAGCCAGGGCCCACCAGAGGAGTCTCTGGTTCTCTTGTGGACACGTGCAGCCCTGGCTAGGAAAAGTCTGTGGGAAGGTTCGTGGACACTCTGGCTGCTTTTTTACTATGGACTGGCTCCAGCAATCTATAAGATTGCAATCTATGATTCCTTTACTAGCTCCCTGTTGGCCAGAGACTTCAGTTCAAAACCATAACCATGACATGCAAAGCCATCCACAACCTGTCTGCTCCATATATCTGTGACCTAGTCTCCCGGGACATACCTGCACGCAACCTCTGATCCTCATAAAATCTCCTTCTCTACTCCCGTCTTATCTTCTCTTCCCACAATCACATACAAGATTTTTCTCATGCTTCCCTTCTACTCTTGAACTCTGTATCCCAACATATTAGACTCTCACCTACTGTTGAAACTTTTAAAAGGAAGCTGAAGAACCACCTCTTCCGACAAGCCTACAACCAGCAGTAACCCTCGCTCCACCTTACCGGTGCACAACCAGCTGTATCCTTAGCTACTGTATCCTCATCCATCCCTTATAGACTGTTTGTGTGCCCTCACGGGCAGGGTCCTTTCTGCTCTTGTACCAGTCAGTGACCTCTTTTCACAAGTAAAGCAAAATGGAATAAATGGCGCTATAATAATAAATAATAATAATTAGTGATGAGTTAACGTTCTCCCCACTGCTTGGTACTTGCCAGAGCATCACGGTGCTCGACAAGCTCAGTGAGTATTTCTGGGTTGCTCGGGCAGGAACTCAGGTCCCCACCCTGCATGTTTGGCACTCTTTAGAGAGCCAATGAACATGCAGGAATTGCTTGCCACACACTGTATTGCCATAGCCATGTTGGTTGTGGGCATTACAGTGATTTGCGGGCCGCACAGCATCATCAGGTTTACATAAGACCTGGCGACGCTATGCTCATCACAGTCTACCCCGGAATCAGGCAGAGTAGGGAGAGATGCTGCTGAGTCAGGGAGACTTTTGCTTGTTTAGAGTTAGTATAGGTATTCCACACCATATATACTGTATATATATCCATCTGAACTAACAGTCTTTCTGAGGACTAATCCAGATGCATATTTTCAGTGGTGAAGGTGATAGCAGGAGTTAGGCAGGCAGTCAGTGTATGTGTCAGACTGCAATGCATATAGTGCAAGAGGGTCCATAGTATATTCCTGCCGCTGTTGCTCTTACAGATATGTGTAGACATAGCCCCAGGGCCAGGGCAATATTTCTTTTTTCTTAATCCTTGTTATTTGCTTAAAAACCAAGGCAGGCAGGGTATGTGACAGACTGCAGTACATGATACAGCACAAGAGGCTCCATTGCATGTTCAATTTCTGAGTGATCCTGCTGTGACAAATATTTGTAGACATAGCCCTAGGTATCAGGGGTCAGGGCAAATTTCTATTTTATCTTAATCCTGGTTATTTGCCTAAAAAGCAATCCAGAGTACACCATTTTTCTGCTCCATTTGCTTGTTAGCACTGCAGAATACAGCCAGATCTGTTCCATATTTCAGCGATAAAAATCCAGAAATTTGACCTGAACATGGAAAATATTGGCCTCCTTTTCCATTCTGTTGCAGTGTGTCGGTCAAGCTATTCACACTAGGTCTCTATGTAGAATAATATTAGTAAATTACAGGTCTGCTATTTAAAACCATGGATCTCTGTCAGACATATCACATATAACAGTGTTAGAAAATCAGCCATTTCTGCCTTACATTTCATTGCAGTGTGTCAGTCAAACTATTCACACTAGATCTCTGTGAAGAATAATATTAGTAAATTACTGGCCTGCTATTTAAAACCGTGGTTCTCTGTCAGACGTATCACATATAACTGCATTCCAAAATAAGCCATTTCTAGTGAACGTGGAAAATATTGTGCTACATTTAAACTGGGCAAGGTGCATGGTAAGGGACGGGAAAGTGGACATGATGCTGATAGTGCATGCAGAGGTCGAGGCTGAGGCTGTGGGCAAGCTGAAATTGTGCCACAACAAACACCCACATCTTGTCGCCTGACATTCCTGTCTCAGTTGCTAGGGAACCGCAGCACACCACTATTGAACCCAGAGCAATGTCAAAAGGTTGTTAGTTGGATAACAGCTAATGCTTCCAGTCATTTTGCCACCAAGAGTACGAGTCTGTCTTCCCCACGGTCTGGTCTCAGTAGCAGTGAGTCTGCACCGCATATTCCTCACCCTTATCCTCTTTCCTCCCACCATGCCGAGTGCCCGGATACAACTGAGTCCTCACTTGGACACTCAGAAGAGCTGTTCACACAGGGGAAGGGAGGCATAGCACCACAACAGGCGGGAAGCAGCAGTGTGGTGGCCACAGACACAAGGCGGGAGAGTGTTCTCCGTAACACCAACATGATGGAAGTTGCCAGTATAACTGTTAGGTCTTCCCGAGTCGGGTTGTTTTTTAAAGACTCTGCAGATAACCCAAAAAGGTCATTTGCACCACCCATCAGGCCAGCATCAGCAAGGGTAGCAAAACAAGCAGCCTGACCACCACCAGCATGATCAGGCACATGGCCGCACAGCACCCTACTAAGTGGACCGAAGCCCAGGGTCCTGAAACATTGTCTGTGGGTGACACCACTGTTTCTCCCGCTATTGTGCAATCCCCTGTCTATGGCGCATGTGAAGATGCCTCCCGCCCTGCAACTTTCATTGCACACTCTCAACTAGCACCATCAGCAAGCACGTCCACTTCCTTGTCCCAGCGCAGAGTTAAGTTGTCCCTACCCCAGTCCTTGGAACACAAGCGTAAATACGCAGCCCACGCTCCACAGGCCACACTACTAAATTCATTTCGTGACTGCTTGTGTTTGAAATGTTGCCTTTTAGGCTCGTGGAAACACAAGCTTTCGCAACCTGATGGCAGCGGCCATCTCTTGGTACTCGGTCCCCAGCCACCACTATTTCTTCTGGTGTGCAGTCCCCGCATTACACGAGCATGTGTCCAACAACATTAACCATGCCCTCAATAACGCAGTTACTGCGAAAGTCCAGCAAACCACGGACACGTGGACAAGTGCTTGTGGGCAGGGATGGTACATCTCACTGACTAGGTAATATAGTGGAAGCTGGGACCCAGTTAGACCTTGGGACGGAAGACTTCATCCTGACACTGAGGACTGAGGGCCCTGGGTCAATCAGTGTTGCCCCCTCATTCTACCGCTACTGAACCGCCTCCTCCTTCTCCTCCTCTTCAGCCTCCATCTCCGAAATGAGCACATCATTCATAAGCTGAAAGCACTGCAGCACTTCCTCGGCCAAGCAGCAACAGGCTGTGCTGAAGCTAATATGCTTAGGTGACAAACCGCACACTGCTGAAAAGTTTGTGTTAGAACCCTCCTGTTTGTTTTTGTTTCTATCTTGTGTTTTGCGGTCACGTGACCATCTTCCTATATATTCCAGCTCCGCCCTTCTGGCCTTGCTGGACTTCAGTGTTGTTTAGACTGTCTTTCTAGCCAGGTGCTTTTGTGCCTATCTATCTCTAGTTTGCTTGGTCCTCTGGACCTCTAGTACTTTTGTCAGTTTATCTTTTGCTCTGCAACTACCTCTGTTAGGAGGTGTCCCAATTTTGTCCCAGTCCTTAGTTCTTTTAGGGACCCCTCCCTTTCTCTATAGGTCTCCGCTCTGACTAGCCGAGGACGAAGGCGGGTCTGTTCACAAGGAACAGGTCGCCCGCTACAATGTAGGGACTCAGCTTAGTCTTACTGTAGGGACAGCTCTCCCCTTCTTTCCCTAGTTTTTGTTGCAGATCATAACAGTAAGTCCAGCCCAAAAAAAAAAAACTTTAAAGAAAGAAATCCGGGGATCAGTATGGTTTCTGCTCAAGATTTGACTCAGCGCCTTCAGGGATTGTCTCTGGAGGTGTCCGAGCTCCGGCAACACGTGAGTAGCTGTCCTGGAGCTCATTTTGTGGAACCGAAGGTAGGACTCCCTGATATTTTTTATGGTAAACAACAAGATTTTTTTTCCTTTTAAAATGCTTGTTTATTATATTTTCGTTTGAGACCAAAGTCCTCTGGGAATGAATCACAGCGCATTCGGTTTATCATGTCACTTTTGCGCAAGGAACCACAGGGGTGGGCCTTTTCTCTCCAACCTAATGATCCATGTTTTAGGTCAGTGGAGGATTTTTTTTCTGCTATGGGGCTATTGTATGACGATCCTGATCAAGTCTCATCTGCTGAGACAGAACTGAGACGTTTGAATCAGGGGTCAGGTGATGTTGAAAATTATTGTACACACTTCAGAAGGTGATCCTCAGAAGTGAAATGGAATGATTCGGATTTAAAATGTTTTTTTCTTGCTGGTCTAAGTGAAAGGGTTAAGGATCTGCTGATTGCATTTCCTGCACCTGAAACCTTGCAAGAAGCCATGCAATTAGCTGTACTTGTGGACAGGAGACTGCGTGCCAGGGTTTATGACGAAAAGATTCCTGCAATGGCAGCTCCTAGTTCCCAGATGATCTGCTCGGACGGCGGAGAACCGATGGAGGTTGGGGCGATGTCACTCCGCTCTCAGGAAAGAGACCGCAGGTTTTCCAAGGGATTGTGTTTTTATTGTGGTAAATCTGACCATTTGATTAAGAACTGTGAGCTTCGTTTAAGTAAAGAAAAAAAAAAGGTCAGTTACGCCCGTATTACTTGTTTGAGCTCTAAGGGAGTATTTCTTTCAGGGAGTACCTCATTGCAGGAAGATTTGATTGAATTTCAGGTATTTGTGGATTGTGGTTCAACACTTAATGTGATTGATAAGGGGTTTTTGGAAAAACTTCAATTGGAATCCAAACCTTTGTCATCACCTATTTCTGTGATTGCAATTGATAACATTCCTTTGAAATGTACTACTCACAAGGTTGCTGCATTTCCCCTCACTATCAATGGCATTCACCAAGAAAATTTGGATTTGGTGGTATTAAATAATTTACCCTCTACAGTCGTTTTAGGTTTGCCTTGGTTAAAACTGCACAATCCTTTACTGGACTGGTCTACTAATGAGATTAAGTCTTGGAGTCCTAAGTGCTATGATAAATGTTGTAATGGTCGCATTGCGGCTGTGGAAAAAGGGGAATTACCTGTACCTATTCAGAATTTTTGGAAGGTTTTTTCAGAGGAGGAGTCGCAAGTTTTACCTCCTCATAGGGACTATGATTGCACCATTGAGTTTGTTCCTGGAGCTACTCTTCCCAAGAGTATTTAATCTGACAATCCCTGAAAGAAAGGCCTTGGAGGAATACATACAGACAAGCTTGGCTGCTGGTCACATTACACCTTCTAAGTCGCCTGTAGCTGTTGGATTTTTGTTTGTTAAAAAAAAAGACGGTGGTTTACGTCCATGTCTGGACTTTCTTGAAATTAATAAGATTACCATACGCAATTCCTACCCATTGCCGTTAATTCCGGACTTGTTTAACCAGTTAGTAGGGGCCAAGTGGTTCTCCAAAATTGATCTCCGGGGGGCATACAATTTGTTACGAATGAAGGAGGGTGATGAATATAAAACTGCTTTTAACACTCCGGTAGGTCATTTTGAGAATCTGGTGATGCCCTTCGGCCTTACCAATGCTCCCGCGTTTTTTCAGAACCTTATTAATGACATCCTGAGACCTTTGATGGGCAAGAATGTGGTTGTATTGTGTATTTGGATGACATTCTGATTTATTCACCAGATCTGGAGTCCCATTGGCAGAGCGTACGTGAGGTGTTGCAGTTATTGAGTGATAATTCACTTTTTGCTAATCTGGAGATATGTGAGTTCGCGGTGCAGAGAATTAGTTTTTTGGGCTACATTATCTCCAGCGAGAGCTTTGAGATGGACCCGGTGAAGGTTCAGGCTGTGCAGGAATGGCCTAGGCCTATTGGTTTGAAATCAATACAGAGATTTTTGGGTTTCGCCAATTATTACAGGAAATTCAATAAGAATTTTTCTATAATTGTTAAGCCGCTGACCGATCTCACCAGGAAAGGTGCGAATACGGTCCAGTGGACTACTGAGGCTATTGAAGCTTTTGTGTATCTCAAGGAGAGGTTCAGTTCTGCCCCTATCCTTATGCAGCCTGATGAGACCAAGCCTTTTTTGGTCGAGGTTGATGCTTCTTCGGTGGGGGTCGGTGCAGTTTTGTCTCAGGAGAACAAGGATGGAGTACATCCCTGTGCTTTTTTTTCGAAAAAATTTTCAGAAACCGAACTTAATTACGATGTTGGTAATCGGGAATTGCTGGCTATTAAACTTGCGTTTGAACATTGGCGTCATTTCTTGGAAGGTGCTAAATTTCCTATTCAGGTTTTCACAGATCATAAGAATTTGATCTATCTGGATGCTGCCAAACGCTTGAATGCCCGTCAAGCTAGGTGGGCACTTTTTTTTTCTCGGTTTAATTTTTCTGTTACCTATATCCCTGGTACTAAGAATGTTAAAGCCGATGCTTTATCTCGCAGCTTTTCTCCCATGGTTGGTACCGAGGAGGTGGAGAGCATTTTACAGGAAGGAGTTGTGGTAGCAGCATTGGACTCCGTTTTGGAAGAAGGGATTCTGAAAGCCCAAGAGGATGCCCCATCTAACACTCCTAATGGGAGGTTGTTTGTGCCTAGAACCTCTAGGAGAGATTTGTTTGTGGAGTATCATGAGTCTCGGTTGGCAGGTCATCCAGGAATTTCTGAGACTAAGAGACTTATCAGTCGCAGTTTTTGGTGGCCTGGGTGGCAGAAGGAAGTCATCAAGTGGGTGCGTCAATGTACGGTGTGTGCTAGGTCAAAGGCTTCCCATACCCCTGCTGCCGGGTTGCTTTGCCCTCTGGAGGTTCCTAGTGCGCCTTGGACGCATTTGGCAATGGATTTTATTACTGACCTTCCTGTGTCCGAGGGTTTCACTGTCATCTAGGTGGTCGTGGACCGTTTTAGCAAGATGTGTCATTTGGTTCCATTCATTAAGCTACCCTGCGCTAAGACACTCGCTAAGGCGTTTGTTAAGGAAATTTTCAGGCTCCATGGCGTTCCCACCGACATTGTTTCTGATAGGGGACCTCAGTTTGTGGCTCGCTTTTGGCGTGCTTTTTGTGACAGGTTGGGAGTCCATTTGTCATTTTCGTCTGGTTATCATCCTGAGTCTAATGGACAGACTGAAAGATAGAACCAGGATGTTGAACAGTTTTTGCGATGTTTTGTGGCAGACAATCAAGAGGGGACGTCTGAGTTTCTGCCACTCGCAGAATTTGCTCTTAACAACCATACATCCTCCTCTGCTGGGTGTTCTCCTTTTTTTTTGTAATGGGAAACATCCGTCTTTTGGTTCGTTCTCCAAATTGGGGTCGGCGGAGCCGGAGGAGGAGAATTTTTCCCATGATTTGGAGAGAGTTTGGACTAATGTACATTGTAACCTTCAAGAGGCTAACAAAAAGTCCAAGAAGTATTTTAACAGGAATCATAAAGAGGTTTTGTTTACTGTAGGTGACATGGTTTGGTTGTCCTCAAAGAATCTGCGGTAGAGGATTCCCTCTAAAAAATTGGGTCCGAAGTTTGTGGGGCCATTTAAGGTGCTTCAGGTGGTTAAACAGTCTGCTGTTAGGTTGGAGGTTCCCTCCTCCTGGAAGATTAATCCTGTGTTTCATGTTTTCTTGTTAAAAAAGGCTGATGCATTGGATAGGGAGGACACTGTCACAGTTCCTCTGGTGGTGGAAGACTGCGAATATGAAATTTCTCGTATCCTGAATTCCAGAGAGCATAGAGGGAGATTGCAGTATCTCGTCGCTTGGAAAGGTTTCGGTCCCGAGGATAACTCCTGGGTTAAGGTGGATGATGTCTCTGCCCCTAGACTTGTCAGAGCTTTACACAGGAGATTTCCGGAAAGGCCTGGGCCTGGAGGATCCGGAGGATCCTCATAAAAGAGGGGGCACTGTTAGAACCCTCCTGTTTGTTTTTGTTTCTATCTTGTGTTTTGCGGTCACGTGACCATCTTCCTATATATTCCAGCTCCGCCCTTCTGGCCTTGCTGGACTTCAGTGTTGTTTAGACTGTCTTTCTAGCCAGGTGCTTTAGTGCCTATCTATCTCTAGTTTGCTTGGTCCTCTGGACCTCTAGTACTTTTGTCAGTTTATCTTTTGCTCTGCAACTACTTCTGTTAGAAGGTGTCCCATTTTTGTCCCAGTCCTTAGTTCTTTTAGGGACCCCTCCCATTCTCTATAGGTCTCCGTTCAGACTAGCCGAGGACGAAGGCGGGTCTGTTCACAAGGAACAGGTCGCCCGATACAACATAGGGACTCAGCTTAGTCTTACTGTAGGGACAGCTCTCCCTTTCTTTCCCTAGTTTTTGTTGTACATCATAACAGTTTGTGGACAGCTCTGAATAGCAAGTAGATCTGTGGCTGACACCGCTGAACTTACAGCCAGGCATGGTCGTGTGTGACAATGGACGGAACCTGGTGACGGCTCTGAAGCGAGGCAAGCTCACACACGTAACATGCCTGACCCATGTGCTTAACCTCGTGGTTCAGCGGTTTCTCAAAAGCTACCCAGATCTGTCGCATCTGCTTGTCAAAGTACACCCCCTCTGTGCCCATTTTAGAAAGTCAGCTACAGCTTCCGCCACCCTTGTCGTGCTTCAGCAGCGTTTGCAGCTTCCAGCTCACCGACTGGTGTGTGATGTCCCCACGCGTTGGAACTCTACCTTGCAGATGTTGAGAAGGATTTGTGAGCAGAAGAGGGCAGTTGTTGACTACCAGCATCACAAAGGCCGTCGGTATTCAGGACAGACTCCACTCATGAGATCTCAAGAGTGGCCATAAATGTCAGACATCTGTACTATACTCCTAAATTTTGAGGAGTCCACCAAGATGGTGAACGGCGATGACGCTATAACTAGCATCACCATCCCGCTTCTCTGTCTTCTGAAATGCTTTCTGCTTACAATTAAAGAGGATGCATTGAAGGCAGAGCACGATGAGATGGAGCAAGGAACCATACAGGATGATTCCACAAAGCCCAGCCTCATCTCATCCCAATGTGAATTGGGTGACAATGAAGAGGAGGAGGAAGAACAGTTTCCTTCGCTATAGACGGTACTACCTGCACAACTGTCATACCGTTTGTTCAGTTTGGATGGCCTGAGGACAAGGAGGAGGAGGAAGAGGAGGAGGATAAGGAGGAGGGCATGGTCAGTCGTCCTCTTGGTGAGGACACGGAAGTCTTGCCTCTTTGCAGTCTGGCACACATGGCTGAGATTATGTTACTTTGCCTTTCCCGTGACCCTTTTGGGTGACAGTCATTACTGGTTGGTGATACTTCAAGACCCACGCTACAAGGAGAACTTTCTGTCCCTTATACCCTTGCCGGACAGGCCTAATAAAATGGAGCAGTACCAGAATGCCCTTGTTGCGGAATTATTAAAAAAATTCCCATTTGAAAACGCTGGCGGCAGAGGTCACAGTTCATTGGACAACCAAGGAGTACAGGCGAGAGAGACACAAATGCAATCCAGCAGAGGCAGGGGAACACTGTCAAAGTTCTGGGACAGTTTTCTCAGACCCACCCATTGCACAGGCCCTGGACACTGCATGGGGTACTCTCCCAAGGAAGGTAAACTTTTTGGAAAATGAGGAGGGAGTACCTTGCCAACCGTACCAACGTTCCTCCGTGCCTTATAATTATTGGGTATCCAAGCTGGCATGAACTTGCTATCTACGCCTTGGAGGTCCTGACTGCCCAGCATTTTCTCAGTGCAGGTTTTTTGAACACAGCCAAGGTGTGGAGGAGATTTTTGTTTTTGGTTATTTATTTTGCCTTATATACAAGTCATTACCCTGGAAAGGATGTTCCTTAACATTTTTCCTAGGAAAATCCATTTTGGTTTTGTTTTTGTATGTTTTATTGTGAGTCCATAAAAGTGGCCTAATACCTCTGATAACGCTGTTGACAGGAGTGACCTGGGAGTCAGAGATTCTTCCAGGGGTCTTCACCATGCTGTTACCATGTCATTTGAGCACTGCTCCCGTCGATTTGGGCAATTTTTCAGCCCTCTGCAAGCAGCCGAGGGGGTGCTGCTGGAAAAATGCTCGAGTTTCCCATAGACTTACATTGGGCTTGTTACTCGGACCAAGCACTCGAGCATTCCAATTTGCTTGACCCGAGCAACGAGTACCCAAGCATTTTAGCGCTTGCTCATCACTACTAATAATAGTACTTGTCCTCTGGGTCAATTGATGGGACTTTCCTGGTGACTGCCCCTAAATTGATGTTTTGGCAGATTTTGGTCCCGTTTGAAGGTGTTGTGTATACGTTTGGTTTTGGCACTCATTGAATCCAATGGCGTTCGGCAATGTTCAGCGAATATTCGACAATGACAATGGCGAATATTGCAAAAATGGCGATTATAATCCAAAACGAATATTGAAACATTCACTCGTCTCTAATCAGAAACACCCATAAAAAATTATGTGGATGTTTCATCACGGTCTCCCTGGTGATATTGTGGTGAAGGATGAGGAGGAGGAGGGCGACATAAAATAGAACAATTCCTGAAGGGTAAGCCCATGTCTGGGTGTGCAGGGGTGCATGGGAATAGACCCCCAAAAAAATAACCACTGGATTGGAGTTTGTTTGATGCTATCATCTGGTAGTGTTGAGAAGTCTTGCCCAATCCAGCCTTTTATCATATTTATAAGAGTCAGCCTATCAGCATTTTCAGTTGACAGGTGGATGCGCCTATCAGTTTTATCAGTTATAATGCTCCTGGCGGCACTAAAAGCCATGTCTGTAAAAACGCTAGTGGCCGGGACCTCCAAGGCGTAGAAAGACAGTTAATGCCACATGTCCAGCTTGCATCTTCCAAAACTTTTCCCTCCTTGTCAGAGTACCCTGTGTATCAGGATCTGGGAACTGGGAGGGTTTGAGAAAACTGTCCCAGACATTTGACAGCATTCTCCTGCCTCTTCCGCATCTGGTTTGTGTCTCCCTTGCTTGGACTCATTGGTAGTGTTGAGCCACCCCTGTAGTGTTTGAGTTCGGTTCGGTTCGTCGAACTGTTCGTCGAACACCGTTAAAACCAATGGCAGGCAAACAAAAACACATAGAAACACATAGAAAACATTCAAAGGTGTCCAAAAGCTGACAAACTGCTCAGAAGACATAACTAACACATGGAAAAGTGACAAGTACATATAGTCATGCGAAAAGAAAAGAGGTGGAGGAGTAAAAGGAGGGGTAGACACAGATATAGGCATGTCATGCCCTTCTAAAACCCAAAAAGTGAGAAGCCGACAGGGCCAGTCCGTTCCTGCCTGTGCGACCTCCGTGTCGCCGGGTTTGTGCCAGAGCCGCGGTGGACCCTGACGGCCAGCCCCCCTCTCCCAATACTGGTGCCTGTCCGCTCGTGGGTCGAGCGAGCCACCCTGTGGTGGAGGCAGGTCTACGCTTTTTAATTTAAATTGTCTCTCTAATTTGAATGAATACACTTTAAATTCTTTTACAAGGATCTATTGGAGGGCAAGTCTCATGCTAGCAGCCGCGTAATTCCAGCTCCAGTAGCGTCCACTAAAGCTGCTGCAGTTAAAAAGCTTTTAGAAGGATCGAGCTCAGCGGTCCACCGCAAGGCGTCCTACCGCCTGTACCAGCCCCTATGCCTTGGGGTGCCTCCTGATGCTCTTCACTGAGTATCCCGGGGTCCCGAAGCATTTCCTTTGAAAAAATTAAGTGTCCAAACTACAGGTGGTGTAGCTTGCTTAACAGCTGGGATAATCCGCTGACTAGCAGACACTGCTACTAGGCACAAAGTATTTCCGGGGCTAGATGCAGTTAAAAATTTGTAATTAGACACTCTCGCTGGATGCTGAGAAAGCATTCTATTGAGTCTCCTGGCACGCCATATATTATTCTCTTAAAAAGCTAGGGGTAGGGGTCTAGGGGACCCTTTTATAGCCAAAATCACGGCCCTGTATCGCAATACGTCACCTAGGCTGAAGATAAATGGAAATGTAGCACCCCGAGCGCTCGTTTGCTACAGAGGTATTGCACCTCACCCAGAGGTGGGATATCTCACTCTCAGGTAAGGATGGAGTGTGGATCAGGACCACGACACCTGCATGCATTACACCACATTGCCGTGGGGCAGGACGAACAATATGCCCCTGAGATGGGCACCACAGTCCCTGTCCCTGGCTGGAGTGGGCGGAGGGAACACTGAGGAAGGGGAACCCTGTAGTGCAGGAGCAGGGAGGAAGCAGTTCCTGGGTGCATTGAGAAGGGAGTATAAATGGTGGGCACCATCTTAGCTCAGTGAAGAGATGTCTGAGCAGAAGGGACAGGGAGCAGGGGCTCTGCATGAGCTCTGCTCCGGAGGCGGGCCTAGTAACAGAGGCCCAGGCCTGGAAGAGGGAGAAGGAAGGAAGAGGAGCGGAGAAGGCTCCAGGAACGAGGAACGAAGGGATCCCTGGGGTGCAGAAGGGCGAGTCGCCACCGCACGCCCGAATCCACCTGCGTGGAGGGGTCAGGCCAAAGGGGGAGACCGGTCCCCGAAACTAGTGGAGGCGGGAAACGACCCTCAGCTACAAACCGGAGGCTGTGACATTTTATGTGGCGCATCCCCTCGCTACACCCGCTAGGAAGGCACCACAAAGTATCAGGGAAACTGGCGCCAAGTTTACCAAGAGGAGGCCCGAGGCAGCCGGACAGAAGCGTTGGTAAGAAAGGCCACACAAAGGAGAAAGGGGGTCCTGTGAAGCGCTCCAAAGTTATCTGGGACTAGTCTGAGCCCCTCACCTGGTGAGCACAGTACGACGTGGGCAGCCGTTACCTGCAGACGTGATCTGGATAATAAAAACTGTGAGTAAAGGCCCTGGACTGCAACACTAACTCCGTGTCGTTACTGCTGCTGCCCTGCACCATCACCTCCATCCTCCGCATACACTGCCCTGAGGCTATACTCCTCCCGTGGGGAGTTATACTACGCTCTGCTGCACCCACAACACCAGCCTCAGCGGTCTGTCCAGCAGCGGCGGTTCACTCTGACCGCAATCCACGGGTGGCGTAGTCGGACATTTACACATCAAAACCACATAAATAGTTCCGCCACTGGTTTGACCGCCCTGAGCCACGGAACCGGGTCGCTGCCACGGAGACTACAACCACCAGCATCCACCAAAAAGGGTCCGGCTCCGGGTGTCCCAAGGCCCAGGGGGCGCATCAGAACATTTTCATCACCTTTCATAATCACCAATGGGACAAGGCAGGGATTTCCTCTCTCCCCTCTCTTATACATCCTAGTGACGGAGCACCTGCTCTCATCAATTCGCCATAACCCCAATATTAGGTGGATTGAGGTGGGAGGCACCGAGTACAAGTGCTCTCTATTTGCTGATGATGTCCTAGTATATATCACTCAATCACATATATCCATCCCTGCTGTTATGGCTGAAAGAGATCACTTTGCTACATGGTCAAATTTTAAAATCAATGCAGCGAAGTCTGAGGCCCTCGATGTCTCCCTCCCCAAATCCATACAGGATTCCATCCAGTCCAACTTTCCCTTTGCCTGGTCCTCACAGGGTATCAAATACTTAGGAATTCCTATTCATAGAGACCTCTCCCGTCTATGTTATCTTAATTTTGGGCCCTTTATTGAACAACTCCATACAGACCACGGTTGGCAAGTTAGAACTGTAAGATTCACTATGTGAACCACTGGTGTTTTGTGGAAAAGCACATGTACACTGTGTTCCAAATTATTATGCAAAAAGTGTTTAGGAGTGATAAGGGAAGAATTTGTTTGTTTGTCAGTTAAACTCATTGATGGTGATGTGTGTCAGGGCTCTTTAAATCACTGTAAGCAATTGCAGACACCTGTGCTAATTAGTTTGGCAGGTGTGTCCAGTGAAAGGCAAGACTACTTAAGAATGCTGTCCCACATTATTAAGCAGCCTACATTTTCTGCCAAAATGGGAAAGAAAAAAGATGTGTCGGCTGCTGAGAAGCAACAAATTGTGGAGTGTTTAGGTCAAGGCATGACTACAATCAACATTGTGCGATGATCAGGATGAAGTGTCTTGGCAATCAAGAATTATGTAGCTGATTCACAGTACACACGTGTGCGTGCTGATAAGGGAAAATTGAGGACTCTTTCCTACAGGCAATTACGTCAGGTTAAAAGAGCAGCGGCAAAAAAGCCTTGTCATAGCAGCAGACAAGTTTTTGAAGCTGCTGGTGCCTCCAACGTCCCCCCGAACAACAAGATGCAGGGTCCTTCAGAGGTTTGCAGCTGTGCGTAAGCCATCCTGTCGACCTCCTCTATCCACTGCACACAAGCAGAAACGGCTCCAGTGGGTCAAACAATACATGAAGACTGATTTCAAAACTGTTTTGTTCACGGATGAGTGCCGTGCAACGCTCGATGGTCCAGAGAGATGGAGTGGAGGATGGCTGGTTGATGGACACCCCCATGCAAACACGGCTACAGCGCCAACAAGGAGGAGGTGGAGTAATGATTTGGGCTGGAATCATGGGGAGAGAGATTGTCGGCCCCTTTAGGATCCCTGAAGGGGTAAAGATGAACTCCATAATGTATGTCGAGTTTCTCAAACAGCACTTCCTGCCATGGTTCAAGAAGAAAAACCGTGTATTCCACAGCAAGATCATTTTCATGCATGATAATGCACCGTCTCATGCTGCACATAACACATCTGCATCTCTGGCTGATATGGGCATAAAAGCGGACAAACTTATTGTGTGACCCCCATGCTCCCCTGACCTCTACCCCATTCAGAACCTCTGCAGCATCATCAAAAGGAGTGTCTATGATGGCGGGAGGCAGTTCACATCTAAGCAACAGCTCTGGGAGTGTATTCTGTCTTCATGCAAAACAATTGAAGCAGAAACCATCCAAAACCTGACAAATTCAATGGACGAGACAGTTCAGAAGCTAGTTTCGAACAAAGGGTCCTATGTGCAAATGTATCATCACCTAGAATAAAGTTTTGAGTTGAAAACTGTTTGATTTCAGTTACTAATAACCTGCTAATGCTTATAGTTTCAAAAATTACCAGTTTTTTGTTCTTTATTAAAATGAAAAGGTTAATCGAAGAGTGTGGGGGATCTAAGAGTGTGGCAACCCAGTAGTCAGGATTATTTCGAATTCTGAGAATCTGAGGGTCATGTTGCAGGTAGTGCAGCAAGAAGGCACTCATGTGTCTTACGCATCTAGGAGCCCCAAAATTATTTTCCAGGCTAGATGCAGCTAAAAATTATTATTAATTTTAAATCTGGTGGAGCTTAGTATAGATGGCCTAATAGAATCAGTACTGCACACTGCTACAAAGCCCAAATTATTTTCCAGCCAAGATACAGATAAACATGATTAGTAATTTTAAATCTGGTGGAGCTTAGTATAGATGGCCTAATAGAATCAGTACTGCACACTGCTACAAAGCCCAAGATATTTTCCAGCCAAGATACAGATAAACATGATTAGTAATTTTAAGTCTGGTGGAGCTTAGTATAGATGGCCTAATAGAATCAGTACTGCACACTGCTACAAAGCCCAAATTATTTTCCAGCCAAGATACAGATAAACTTGATTAGTAATTTTAAATCTGGTGGAGCTTAGTATAGATGGCCTAATAGAATCAGTACTGCACACTGCTACAAAGCCCAAATTATTTTCCAGCCAAGATACAGATAAACATGATTAGTAATTTGAAAGCTTAAAATGGTTGGAGAGGTGATTTTAACAAATCATCAAGCTTTTACTCTCCCCAGGATGACACAGGGGTAGAAAAGGCCCTTCGGATCCATGATCTGCTCATCTTTATGAACGTGAGTCTGTCTACATTATCAGTGGAGAGCCGCGTGCACTTATCTGTCAGCACACCACCAGCAGCGCTGAACACATGTTCAGACAGAACGCTGGCTGCAGGGCATGACAAGATCTCCAAGGCGTAAGTGGCGAGCTCCGGCCATTTATCCAGATTGGAAGCCCAAAAAGAGCAAGGGTCCAGTGACACAGTCATGGCTTCAATGTTTAATTGGAGATACTCCTGCACCATCGTCTCTAGGCGTTGACTTTGTGCCAGACTTCTTGTCTCCTGTGGCCTTGCAAAGGATGGGCTAAAAAAGTGGTGAAATGATTCCGCAAAATTGATGTTACCAGTATATACTGTGTTTCTGTTACGGTTTGAGTGCTGAACACTCGACGGTCCCACGGTTGGCAAGTTGGAACTGTGAGATTCACTACGTGAACCACTGGTGTTTTATGGAAAAGCACATGTAAGATTCTGCAACAGTCTCCGCTGATACTCCTGCATGCGTGCATCCCTTTCTATGGCAGGAATAATTTCTGCAAATTTACTTTTGTACCGGGGATCTAACAGTGTGGCAACCCAGTAGTCAGGATTATTTCTAATTCTCACAATTCGAGGGTCATGTTGCCGGTAGTGCAGCAAGAAGGCACTCATGTGTCTTGCGCATCCAGGAGCACCAAGCCCCTGTTGTGTTGGTGGCGAGGTAACAATCATGCTTCCTTCCTCTGTCCTCTCCCCCCAACCTCGCACAACAGAAATGTGATCAAGGTCTCCCTCATCTGATGAGTCTTCCATCAGTTCATCCTCCACTTCTTCCTGGGCTCCTGCACCTTCCTCACTAGTTTGGCTGCTACCATGCGCCCTGGTAAAACCATCTCCCCCACCCTCACATGCCTGATGCCTTGGTGCTGCCGACAGTCTGGACCTTGCAGATGTTAGCCCTTCCGTATGCAACTCCTCCTCCTCTACTTCCTCCACCTCCTCTTGTGCCACCACCTGACTCCGAATTCTGTTTAACATGTGCTCCAGCATGTAAATCACCGGAATAGTCATGCTGATAATGGCATCGTCAGCACTAAACATCTTCGTCGCCATTTCAAAACTGTGCGGATGGGTGCATAGGTCTCTGATCTGAGACCACTCCTCCTGCGTGATTTGCAATACCTCTGGATCTCTTTGGCCCAGGCTATACGTCAGAAAAAATTGCACCAGGGCTTGTCGGTGCTGCCACAGTCGCTGCAACATGTGCAGATTTGAATTTCACCGTGTAGGCACATCGCATTTTAGCCGGTGAAGTGGCAGGCCCAATGACTTCTGTAGAGATGTAAGTCGCCCTAGCTGCGGGATGCGAATGACGGAAGTGAGCACACAGCAACCGTGCCCTCTGCAGAAGGCCATCTAGTCCGGGATAGTGGGCTAAAAATTGCTGGACAACCAGGTTCAACACGTGAGCCATACAAGGCACGTGTGTGACATTGCCCCGGCGAAGGGCCGCACTCAGGTTTGCAGCATTGTCGCACACGGCCTTCCCTGGTTTCAGGTCCAGTGGAGACAACCACTCATGAAACTGGTTCTCCAGAGCTGACTACAACTCCTCAGCTGCGTGACTCAAATTTCCCAGACATTTCAAAGTAAAAACCGCCTGATGACGTTGAGACCTGCTGCCAGCATAGTAAGGAGGTGTGCAGGATTCCTTCTGCGCAGTTAGAAAGTGGGTGGCATGACCAGACAGGCTTTGGGTGCAGGTGGAGGACCGAGAGGAGGTTGAGGAGGCAGAAGCAGTGGAGGAACTTTGAGATAAAGAGGATTGACGCACAACTCGTGGGGATGGCAAGACTTGGACAGCAGCCCCTTGTCCTGCTGTCACCATAGTTACCCAGTGCCCAGTCAGCGACATGTAACGCCCCTGTCCATGCCTACTTGTCCAAGTGTCTGTGGTGAAATGCATCCTGTCACATACAGAGTTTCTCAAAGAAGCGGTGATGTTGTGTGCGACATGCTGGTGGAGTGCAGGCACACCTTTCTTTGAGAAGTAGTGCCGACTGGGCATCTGGTACTGGGGCACTGCGACGGACATAAGGTCTCGAAAATCCTCTGTGTCCACCAGGCAGAAAGGAAGCATTTCTGTAGCCAAGAGCTTGCAGATGGTGAAATTCAACCTCTTAGCTTTCTCATGGCTAGGAGGAAATGGTCTTTTACTTGTCCACATCTGAGGGACCGAGGGCTGGCTATTGTGCTTAGACGGGGTTGATAAGGGTGTCCCCGGCAATCTGCCGGTCTGTGAGGAAGATGCAGGCGGACATGTTAGGTTGCCTTGATCCAAAGGTGGTGCTATCGATGTCGGACAGCGCTCAACACCAGCTGGTGTTACCAACTACAAAGAATATGATGACCTGCTAATCATGCTGGCTGTTGCGGGTAAAGAGGTGGCAGGTCTGCGTCCCAAAACAGGTGTGACTGCTGTCCCCCCAGTCACAGAGAATGAAGAGGCCATGTATGCACAAGATGGGGCAGAAGGTAGTTGGTCCGGCCGGCTAGGCCGCATTGTAGCACAGTGAGCTTCCCACTGCAACTTATACTTCATGTCCATGTGCCAGTTCATGCATGAACTGCTCAAACTATGTATTTTTTGGCCTCTACTTAGCTTTTGCTGACAAATGTTACAGATAACACGAGTTGAGTCATCTTTATCGATCTGAAAAAATGCCCAGGCTATGCAAGGCTTAGCACCCATGCGACCTGAAGAGCCACCACGACTTGTGATCAGAGGCAGAGTTGTGTTTCAGGATGCAGTTGTTGACATGTTTCCAGTTCTACGTCTCAGTCGAGGAAGGCACAACCTGACCTCGTCGTCACTAGCATCCTCCTCCACCTCCACTGCTGACCTCATCTCTTGGCTGACTGTGGGTTGACATGAAGTGGGATCTCCAACCTCATCATCATCACCCTGTGTGTTATCACACCCGTCGTCCTCAGAGCCAACCTGTTCCTGCCCTGACAAAAAACTAAAGTTGTCGCTCCAATCAGTTATTTGAGTCTCATCATCGTCTTCCTCATTGTCTCCACCAACAGGAGTTACAGTTTGGGAATGAGGGTCTACATTATGGTCAGAACCTTCTGCGTCTGATCCTGGATCCGACTCATAAAGATTCTGGGCATCAGTGCAGATCATTTCCTCTTCTGGATTCACAGAAGCTCTGGAGCCGACCTCTGATTCCCAGGCTATAGTATGATTAAACAGCACTGCAGACTCAACCATCTGTTCTACCCCATACTCAGATGGGCAGCTGGAGATTTGGGAGCTGTGTGAAAGCAAGTGTGATTGGGTAGACACCTCTGCGGACTGGAGTATTTTTGATGTTGAAGTTGAGGTGGAGGAGAGCCCATTTAAAGGAGCACTTGATATCCGTTGAAGCACCTGCTGTTTTTGTGACTCATCTGGAATTTGTAGCGATTGGCGTGGCCGTAAGAAAGGGATCTTATCACATTGTCCGCTAAAAGAAGTAGACATTTTAGTTTGGCTGGAAGATGGTCTTTCTTCTGCAGATGTTACTGTTGCTTTAACACCTACCCCACAGACACAACCTTTTTTCCCCTTCCCAACACGGCTATTCCCCTTTCCACCAGCAGCAGGCCTTTTTCCACTCATTTTGGTGGTTAACTAATTCACAACTCTGGAGTTGTTTGCACAAAAAAACAATAGATGGGAACCGAGCAGAGCTGAGTGGCCAAACTGTGGTATTAGGCCAAAAGTATTGGCTGGGTTAGATGCAGATAAAAATGATATTGAATTTGCAACCTGGTGGAGGTTAGTATAGATGGAGTAATAGACCAAGTCCCACGCATTGCTGGAAGCCCAAATATTTTTTCAGAGCTAGATGCAGAAAAAAATTATATTGAATTTGCAACCTGATGGAGGTCAGTATAGATGGACTAATAGAACAAATCCCACACACTGCTAGAAGCCCAAATATTTTGTCAGAGCTCGATGCAGAAAAATATTATATTGAATTTGCAACCTGGTGGAGGTTAGTATAGATGGACTAATAGAATGATGCTATTCCCAAAATGTTTTACTTCACTAGGTGCAGTAAAAAAATTGGTATTCTATACACAGGTGGTGTAGCTTGCAACACAGATTGGCTACTCCACTGACTTACACACTCTGCAATAGGCCAAAAAGGATTTGCTTTGCTAGATTTAGCCAAATGCTGTGAAAAAAACTCGCACAGCACTGGCACAGACCTGCCTGGCAAAAACTGATAGGAACTGATGTAACTGAGTCCTGAAAAGGACTGCAATTACAATTAGTCTTTACTCCCAACCTATCTATTTAAGAGCACAAACCTGCCTGATAAAAGTCGTAGGAAATGATGTAACTTAGTCCTTAAAAAAACTGCTATCACAACTCTTCCCTACTCCCAAGCTATCTGTAGATTTGTGCGAAAATTGGCTTGAAATTAACAAGGTATAGCGCACACAGCAACAGCGGTGCCGTCTAACACGCAGCTGCAGCAGTGAGAAAATGGTGGCGACGGGGAAAATGGCTGGGTCTTATAGGGCAAGGACATGTGACATACACTGCCAATGACACATGCCCTTGCTTGTGTGAAAAAAAGCACTTCGCTCCATGTGTGCGCTGCTGATAGGCTGACAGATTGCACCTCCCCACTGTAAATGCGGGAAAGAGAAAAAAAATGGAGATCTTCCTTATTCCTGCAGCGATCCATCCCCTGCCCCCCCCCCCCCGCCCCGCTGTACACTCAAACTGGGTATTATCATTAATTTTCAGCATTACTGAGAAAAAATCCAGTTATGATTTTGGTGCACGAACAGTTATCGAACATAACCTCGAACAGCCAAATTTTTTTCAAATCGTTCGTTTTCGCCGAACGGCTCGAACACCGACCAAAACAGCTCGAATTTGAGATTGGCGAACAGTTCGAGTCGAACACCGCTCATCTCCACTCATTGGTTGTCCAATGAACCGTCTGACTGTGACCTCTGCCGCCAGTGTTGTCAGATGGAAATTTTTTTTTTTGTTAGAATTCTTCAACAAGAGCCTGAACTTAATATCGCCAAAAATGAACTCCTTCGGTTTCCTCCCTCTACTAATCTACATATACCTGACTTTGCAATTTCCTTTAGGTGGTGCCACCATAACTCCCAGTCAGCATGCCTGCTATCTTGGAGTCATATTTGACACACAACTTTCCCTTATTCAACGTGGAAAATCACTCACTCGCTCATGTCACCTGCCCCTTAAAAACTTCTTCAGAAGTCGACCTTTTCTCACCTTTGATACTGCAAAAACTCTTACTGTCACTCTTATTTACTAGTGCAACTCTCTTCTAATCGATCTCCCTCTACACAAACTGTCTCCTCTCCAGTCTCTTCAGAATGCAGCAGCCAGGGTTGTATTTCTATCAAGCCGCTTCACCGAAGCCTCTACCCTGTGCTAGTCATTGCATTGGGTTAGGTTAAACAATATAGTATAGCTACACTTGAAGAAGTGGACGGGACATCCATGAAACGCGTCTGTTTTTAGCTTGTCAAAGGAATAAATCTATCACAAAGGGACTGGATCCTGTATAATCTAATTTATCGGAGAAGCGCGGAATTACTGACACCTTTCATCATTCTTCTTCATTGCTCTTCCCGAGTTGACGTAGCTCTGCCAAGACTTAGCTGCACAAAAAATATTGTGACTTATTAAGGTGTTTTATGCTAGAATTCTGACGTAAACACCTTAACCCTTTCCTGACATGTGCCATATATACATGCCACTGCAGGAGTTGCTTTCCCGCAAAGCATACTGTGCCGCGATCTCATGAGATCATGCTAAGAGCTGCCACAATCGAATGTGGGTGTCAGCTCTATGCAAGAGCTGACACCCAGCAGCAATGCTCACGATTAGTGCTAGCATCGATTGAGGACATTTGACCCCTGTGCATGCCGCTGTCAATAATGACAGTGACATCGCGGGGCATGACAGAGGGAGTGGGCTCCTTCTGTGCTCCCATCAGCACAATGCGATTGTGATCGCATTCTACTGATGGTCTCCATGGTGACCCCCGATCCCAAGATGGCTGCGAGGTCCTTCAGAGTTCTGCAGGAAGGTGGCCTGTCAGCACCTGCTCAGAGAGGAGGAGGTGAGACACCTCCCCCCTGCCTGTCAGACGCTGATCTGATGCCCTGCAGTACATAATCATTGCAGAGTATTAGATCAGCAATCAGGGCAGGGAAAGTTGATGTCCCATACTGGGAAAATGTCAAACAGTAAAAAGAAAGTTAATACAAATTATAAAAATATTTAAAAAAAATCACAAAATAAAGAACAAAAAAAAGAAAAAATATTAATCCAATTAATACATTTATATGTGGAAAAAAAAAAGTCCACATATTTGATATCGCCGCGTCTGGAATGACCTGGCCTATAAAACTGTCTCACTAGTTAACCCCTTCAGTGAACACCTTAAAAAAAAGAAAAACAAGGCAAAATCTATGCTTTATCATCATACCACTGAACAAAAAGTGGAATAAAACGCGATAAAAAAGACAAATATAAATAAATATCGCATAGCTGAAAATGTCATCTTGTCCTGCAAAAAACAAGCTGCTACACAGCTCCATCAGCAGAAAGATAAAAAAGTTACAACTCTCAGATTAAAGCGATGCAAAAATAATATTTTTGTCTATAAAACAGTTTTTATTGTGTAAAAGCGCCAAAACATAAAAAAAGATATAAATGTGGCATCTCTGTAATCATACTGACACGAAGAATAAAGCTACCTTATTAATTTTACCACATGCGAAACGGCATAAAAAAATCCCCAAAAGATAATTCCTGGATTGCTAGTTTTTGTTCATTCTGCCTCCCAAAAAACTTGTTACAATAAATAGCGTCACTTAGTGTGTGACAGCAGTCAATCTTAAAAAAAAAATATAAATCTGGTATCGCTGTAATCGCACCGACCCAAAGAATAAAGTCGCCTAATCACTTATACCACACGAAGAATGGCGTAAAAAATAAATAAAATTAATTCTTCACCTTTTGTTGATTTGTTCATTCTGCCTCCCAAAGAGTGCAGTAAGGCTCACCTCACATTTATCCTGCGCTCTGACTGCATATACCAGGGGTTCCGTGTAAATCTCTGAAATACGTGATTCAGACGGAAACCCTTGCGGAAGATTCCCTATAATGAGGCAAATGGAGTCACTGTGGACGCCATCTGACCTATGATCCGGCGGTTTCCGTCTTTTTATTAAGAGTTCATAAAAGTGCCGTCGACCACAGTTTTGTGCACTTCTGAAAAGAAGGACGACACTGAACAAAAGACCAGAGTAACTCTGCTGCCTCATTATAGTGAATGGATCCTTTTGGGATTTAGTCTGAATTAAGTCACTCGGAGATTTTGATGAAAACCCCAATATCAGTGCTCAGTGTAGAGCGCAGGATAAATATGATTTCAACTGTAATGTAAAATGTTCCCAATAAAAGCTTTAACTCCATTCACAAAAAAGCAAGCCCCACTCAGGTCCGTCATCTGTTAACGGAAATATAGATGTCTTCCACATTACTGGTAGCACTAAGGTTATGAAAAAATGAAATTGCTCCTCGCCCTCCAAAAGAAATCCAGTGAATATTGCGCTCCCAAATCCAAATGTCCTTCTGATATCCACAGTGTGCCTAAACCGCAGTTAGCATCCACATGTTTGGCAATCCTGTAGTGATGAAAGCCCACCTAATTTACGGGTACATGTCTCCAGAAGCACGAGCTGGGCATAACGTACTGGTCACTACAACGTACTGGTCACTGCAACATTTTGTCACTACAACAGCAGTTTTCAATCTTCACTTAGCAAAATCCACTGCTGCTTGTTTCTGGAAAACACCCATGGAGTCAAAATCTACACTATACCTATAGATAAATTCTCAAAGGGGTATAATTTCTAAAATGGGGTCACTTGAGGGGGATTCTGCTCTTCTAGCACGTAGAGGCTCTGTATATGGAGTCCGCCAACTATTCTAGGAAAATCTGCTCTCCAAGAGACAAAAAGCGCTCCTTCCCTCTGGAGTCTCGCCTTATGGCTGAGCAGTACTGCACAGCCACATATGGGGTATTTTTACATTCAGCAGAAATTGTGGGACAAATTTTGTTGAAATTTTTATCCATTTCCCAGTGAGAAAATATAAAATCTGTGGCTAAAACAAAATTTTGGTGGTAAAAATGATTTTTTCTTCACTGCCCAATGATATATATAAAATGCTGTGACAAGCCTTTGATGTCAATATGATCCCCTAGATGAATTCATTGAAAGGTGTAGTTTGGAAAATGGGGTCACTTATGTGGGATTTGGCTGATCTGGCACCTCAGGAGCTCTAACAATGTGACATGTCACCCAGCAAAATCTGAACTCCAATATGGCGCTTTTTCCCTTCTGAGCTTTGTACTATGCCTCAAAAGTAGTTTTGGACCACATATAGGGTATCGGCATACTCGGGTGAAATTGCACAACAAATTTTGAGGTCTATTTTCTCTTGTCACTTTTGTGAAAATGCAAAATTTGGGGCTGAAAAAATATTTTTTGTGGAAAAATCTGATTTCTTTATTTCCACGGCTCAATGTTATTAACTTCTGTGGGGGGGTTTCCACTTGTTAAGAACATCAAAGGCTCTCCAAATGTGACATTGCATCCGCTAATAATGCCAGCAAATTTTACATTCAAAAAGTGCTCATTCCCTTTTGAGCCCTGCCATGCTCCCAAACAGAAATTTTCCTCCACATATGGGGTATCAGTGTACTCAGGAGAAATTGCACAAGAAATTGCATGGTGCAATATCTCCTGTCACTTTTATGTTTGTGAAAATGCAAAATATGGGGCTAAAAACATTTGTGTGGAAAAAATGTTTTCTTTTCATATCTCAACATTTTAAACTTCTGTGAAGCACCTAGGGGATCAAGGTGTTCACTACACATCTATACCTGTTCCCTGTGGGGTCTAGTTTCCAGAATGGTGTCATTTGTGGGGGGTTTCCACTATTCAGATGCATAAGTGACTCTCCAAATGCTACATGGCGTCCGCTAATTATTCCAGCAAGTTTATATTCAAAAAGTCAAATGACGATTGTTCTCTTTCGAGCCATGCCGTGTGCCCAAATAGTGGTTTTCCCCCACATATGGGGTATCGGTGTGCTCAGGAGAAATTGTACAACAAATTTTGAGGTCCATTTTCTCCTGTTGCACTTGTGAAAGTAAAAAAAAAAACACTGGAGAGTGTTCTTCCCTTGGATGGATGTTTTGAAGGGATTTTTCTACGCCATGGAAAGGATTATGTGTGTAACAGGGGGCAGGGTGGTAGTCATGTCTGAGGGTGCCTGTTTCATCTCGCCAGCCCACTACAGAAATATGGGGACCTAAATGCCCCTGTATGTGTGTGATGTGCTGTCTCTGTGGATCTGTGGATGTGTGTAAGGTGTCCAAACGAGGTAGTCGTGGGCAAGGTGTAGCCCATGCTCGCTTTGGCACCCTACAGACAAAGTGTGTCCTCGCTTTGGTGTGCTGCTGTCTATGTGGTGTTTCCCACTTACTTGTGGCCAGCCGGCCTCTTCTGACTCCAGCAATTCCTCTTCTAAAACCAGGGCAGCAATCAATTCAGAGGACACAGAGTTCATAAAAAACAAACAGAACTTTACTGGGTAACTGGCAGTATTTACAATATTTACAGGCAGGTATAAAGGATAAGGCCCAAAGAGTTGTCATCTATCCAACAAGTACCGGATACAACTTCAGCCCTGGTTCCTGATCTAGGTGAAGCATCCCTGTTACTTTCTTCTCTAGTACTTGAGTTCTGACTTCTTCTACAGCCTTGCAGACAGAATGTGCACCCCGGCCCCAGATGACTTTCTTGAGGTTCCCAGGCTGGCTAAGGAATCTCTTGTCGAGGGATTCTCTGGCGATCCACTGTCATGGATATTAGGCCCATGTCTACCCTAGCAGCCCTTATAAAGCTTGTTAGCTTTCTGCAGTACAGCACAACACTGACTGTGCTCACTTCCTGCACTTGACAGTAGCACTCAGTTCCCCCTCCCTCTACTGGGCCGGCTGTCATAGTTAACCCTACCAAGGCCAAACTGCAGCCTCAGAGTGTTCTAACTTTGAGAAGATGCTTTTAACGCTTTTTAGTATCAGGGGCAGACTATCACCTCCACCACTACTACATGTGGATGGGTTTACTCACTTTCATTCTTCTTTATACAGATCCAGTACTTCTGGTCCTTTGAATGAGACAAGACACAGCTCTTAAAACACAGAATCCACTTTACCTTTTACACCTTTGGATACAGATGATTGCAAGTTGAATTGATTTTACAAGCAATGGCACTTTATGGTGTTCTGGAAACAGATACAGTCCCCACATGTGATCATCCACCACTGTTGTCTTCCTTAAAGCCTTTTTGAGCTCCCAAGCTCACCAATGCGCTTTTTTTTGCAGAATGTGCCAAACTGTTGATTTGGCCACTCCTAACATTTCTGCTATCTCTTGGATGGATTTCTTCTCTTTTTCAGCCTAATGATGGTTTGCTTCTCTTCCATTGAGTGCTCCTTTGACCTCATGTTTTAGGTTCTCAGCAATAGCTTCCAAATGCAAATGCCACACTTGAAATCAGATCCAGACCTTTTATCTGATTAAATAACCCCTTCGCGACCATGCGATTTTCCATTTTTGCATTTTCATTTTTTGCTCCCCTTGTTCCCAGAGCCATAGCATTTTTATTTTTTGGTCAATATGGCCATTAGTGTTGAGCCACCCCTGTAGTGTTCGAGTTCGGTTCGGCTCATCGAACACCCTTGTGTTCGCCGAACTGTTCGTCGAACTGTTCGTCGAACACCTTCGAACACCATTAAAACCAATGGCAGGCAAACAAAAACACATAGAAAACACCTTCAAAGGTGTCCAAAAGCTGACAAACTGCTCAGAAGACATAACTAACACATGGAAAAGTGACAAGTACATATAGTCATGCGAAAAGAAAAGAAGTGGAGGAGTAAAAGGAGGGGGAGACACAGATATAGGCATGTCATGCCCTTCTAAAATCCAAAAAGTGAGAAGCCGACACGGCCAGTCCATTCCTGCCCGTGCCACCTACGTGTCGCAGGGTTTGTGCCAGAGCCGCGGTGGACCCTGACGGTCAGCCCCCCTCTCCCAATACTGGTGCCTGTCCGCTGGTGGGTCGAGTTAGCCCCCTGTGGTGGAGGCAGCTCTAAGCTTTTTAATTTAAATTGTCTCTCTAATTTGAATGAATACACTTTAAATCCTTTTACAAGGATCTATTGGAGGGCAAGTCTCATGCTAGCAGCCGCATAATTCCAGCTCCAGTAGCGTCCACTAAAGCTGCTGCAGTTAAAAAGCTTTTAGAAGGATCGAGCTCGGCGGTCGACCTCAAGGCGTCCTACCGCCAGTCCCAGCCCCTATGCCTTGGGGTGCCACCTGATGCTCTTCACTGAGTATCCCGGGGTCCCGAAGCATTTCCTTTGAAAAAATTAAGTGTCCAAACTACAGGTGGTGTAGCTTGCTTAACAGCTGGGATAATCCGCTGACTAGCAGACACTGCTACTAGGCACAAAGTATTTCCTGGGCTAGATGCAGTTAAATATTTGTAATTAGATACTCTCGTTGGATGCTGAGAAAGCATTCCATAGAGTCTCCTGGCACGCCATATATTATTCTCTTAAAAAGCTTGGGGTAGGGGTCTAGGGGATAATTTTATAGCCAAAATCACGGCCCTGTATCGCAATACGTCACCTAGGCTGAAGATAAATGGAACTGTAGCACCCCGAGGGCTTGGTTGCTACAGAGGTATTGCACCTCACCCAGAGGTGTGATATCTCACTCTCAGGTAAGGATGGAGTGTGGATCAGGACCCGACACCTGCATGCATTACACCACATTGCCGTGGGGCAGGGCGACCAATATGCCCCAGAGATGGGCACGACAGTCCCTGTCCCTGGCTGGAGTGGGGGGAGGGAACACTGAGGAAGGGGAACCCTGTAGTGCAGGAGCAGGGAGGAAGCAGTTCCTGGGTTCATTGAGAAGGAAGTATAAAAGGTGGGCACCATCTTAGTTCAGTGCAGAGAAGTCTGAGCAGCAGTGACAGGGAGCAGGGGCTCTGTATGAGCTCTGCTCCGGAGGCGGGCCTAGTAACAGAGGCCCAGGCCTGGAAGAGGGAGAAGGAAGGAAGAGGAGCGGAGAAGGCTCCAGGAATGAGGAACGAAGGGATCCCAGGGGTGCGGACGGGCGAGTCGCCACCGCACGCCCGAATCCACCTGCGTGGAGGGGTCAGGCCAAAGGGGGAGACCGGTCCCTGAAACTAGTGGAGGCGGGAAATGACCCTCAGCTAGAAACCGGAGGCTGTGACATTTTATGTGGCGCAGCCCCTCCCTACACCCGCTAGGAAAGCTCCACATAGGGTCAGGGAAACTGGCGCCAAGTTTACCAAGAGGAGGCCCGAGGCAGCCGGACAGAAGCATTGATAAGAAAGGCCAGACAAAGGACACACAAAGGGGGTCCTGTGAAGCGCTCCAAAGTTATCTGGGAGTTGTCTGAGCCCCTCACCTGGTAAGCACAGTACGACGTGGGCAGCCGTTACCTGCAGAAGTGGTCTGGATAATAAGAACTGTGAGTAAAGGCCCTGGACTGCATCACTGACTCCGTGACGTTACTGCTGCTGCCCTGCACCATCACCCCCATCCTCCGCATACACTGCCCTGAGGCAATACTCCTCCCGTGGGGAGTTATACTACGCTCTGCTGCACCCACAACACCAGCCTCAGCGGTCTGCCCTGCAGCGGCGGTTCACTTTGACCGCAATCCACGGGTGGCGTAGTCGGACATTTACACATCAAAACCACATAAATAGTTCCGCCACTGGTATGACCTCCCTGAGCCATGGAACCGGGTCGCCGCCCCGGAGACTACAACCACCAGCATCCACCAAAAAGGGTCCGGCTCTGGGTGTCCCAAGGCCCAGGGGGCACGTCAGAACATTTTCATCACCTTTCATAATCACCAATGGGACAAGGCAGGGATGTCCTCTGTCCCCTCTCTTATACATCCTAGTGACGAAGCACCTGCTCTCATCAATTCGCCATAACCCCAATATTAGGTGGATTGAGGTGGGAGGCACCGAGTACAAGTGCTCTCTATTTGCTGATGATGTCCTAGTATATATTACTCAATCACATATATCCATCCCTGCTGTTATGGCTGAAATAGATCACTTTGTTACATGGTCAAATTTTAAAATCAATGCAGCGAAGTCTGAGGCCCTCGATGTCTCCCTCCCAAAATCCATACAGGATTCCATCCAGTCCAACTTTCCCTTTGCCTGGCCCTCACAGGGTATCAAATACATAGGAATTCCTATTCATAGAGACCTCTCCCGTCTATGTTATCTTAATTTTGGGCCCTTTATTGAACAACTCCATACAGACCACGGTTGGCAAGTTAGAACTGTAAGATTCACTACGTGAACCACTGGTGTTTTGTGGAAAAGCACATGTACACTGTGTTCCAAATTATTATGCAAAAAGTGTTTAGGAGTGATAAGGGAAGAATTTGTTTGTTTGTCAGTTAAACTCATTGATGGTGATGTGTGTCAGGGCTCTTCATATCACTGTAAGCAATTGCAGACACCTGTGCTAATTAGTTTGGCAGGTGTGTCCAATGAAAGGCAAGACCACTTAAGAAGGCTGTCCCACATTATTAAGCAGCCTATATTTTCTGCCAAAATGGGAAAGAAAAAGGATGTGTCGGCTGCTGAGAAGCAACAAATTGTGGAGTGTTTTGGTCAAGGCATGACTACAATCAACATTGTGCGATGATCAGGATGCAGTGTCTTGGTAATAAAGAAGTATGTAGCTGATTCACAGTACACACGTGTGCGTGCTGATAAGGGCAAATTGAGAACTCTTTCCTACAGGCAATTACGTCAGGTTAAAAGAGCAGCGGCAAAAAAGCCTTGTCATAGCAGCAGACAAGTTTTTGAAGCTGCTGGTGCCTCCAATGTCCCCCGAACAACAAGATGCAGGGTCCTTCAGAGGTTTGCAGCTGTGCGTACGCCATCCTGTCGACCTCCTCTATCCACTTCACGCAAGCAGAAACGGCTCCAGTGGGCCAAACATTACATGAAGACTGATTTCAAAACTGTTTTGCTCACGGATGAGTGCCGTGCAACGCTCGATGGTCCAGATGGATGGAGTGGAGGATGGCTGGTTGATGGACACTCCACGCAAACACGTCTACAGCGCCAACAAGGAGGAGGTGGAGTAATGTTTTGGGTTGGAATCATGGGGAGAGATTGTCAGCCCCTTTAGGTTTCCTGAAGGGGTAAAGATGAACTCCATAATGTATGTGGAGTTTCTCAAACAGCACTTCCTGCCATGGTTCAAGAAGAAGAACCGTGTATTCCACAGCAAGATCAATTTTATGCATGATAATGCACCGTCTCATGCTGCACATAACACATCTGCATCTCTGGCTGATATGGGAATAAAAGGGGACAAACTTATTCTGTGACCCCCATGCTCCCCTGACCTCTACCCCATTCAGAACCTTTGGAGCATCATCAAAAGGAGTGTCTATGATGGCGGGAGGCAGTTCACATCAAAGCAACAGCTCTGGGAGGGTATTCTGTCCTCAAGCAAGACAATTGAAGCAGAAACCATCCAAAACCTGACAAATTCAATGGACGAGAGAGTTCAGAAGCTCCTTTCGAACAAGGGGTCCTATGTGCAAATGTGACATCACCTAGAATAAAGTTTTGAGTTGAAAACTGTTTGATTTCAGTTTCTAATAACCTGCTCATGCTTATAATTTCAAAAATGACCATTTTTTTCGTCTTTATTAAAATGAAAAGGTTGATCGAAGAGTGTGGGGGATCTAAGAGTGTGGCAACCCAGTAGTCAGGATTACTTCGAATTCTGACAATCTGAGGGTGATGTTGCAGGTAGTGCAGCAAGAAGGCACTTATGTGTCTTGTGCATCTCGGAGCCCCAAAATTATTTTCCGGGCTAGATGCAGCTAAAAATTATTATTAATTTTAAATCTGGTGGAGCTTAGTATAGATGGCCTAATAGAATCAGTACTTTACACTGCTACAAAGCCCAAATTATTTTCCAGCCAAGATACAGATAAACATGATTAGTAATTTTAAATCTGGTGGAGCTTAGTATAGATGGCCTATTAGAATCAGTGCTGCACACTGCTACAAAGCCCAAATTATTTTCCAGCCAAGATACAGATAAACATGATTGGTAATTCCTTCCTCTGTCCTCTCCCCCCAACCTCGCACAACAGAAATGTGATCAAGGTCTCCCTCATCTGATGAGTCTTCCATCAGTTCATCCTCCACGTCTTCCTGGGCTCCTGCACCTTCCTCACTAGTTTGGCTGCTACCATGCGCCCTGGTAAAACCATCTCCCCCACCCTCACATGCCTGCCGCCTTGGTGCTGCCGACCGTCTGGACCTTGCAGATGTTAGCCCTTCCGCATACAACTCCTCCTCCTCTACTTCCTCCACCTCCTCTTGTGCCACCACCTGACTCCGAATTCTGATTAACATGTGCTCCAGCATGTAAATCACCGGAATAGTCATGCTGATAATGGCATCGTCAGCACTAAACATCTTCGTCGCCATTTCAAAACTGTGCAGAAGGGTGCATAGGTCCCTAATCTGAGACCACTCCTCCAGCGTGATTTGCCCTACCTCTGGATCTCTTTGGCCCAGGCTATACGTCAGAACGTATTGCACCAGGGCTTGTCGGTGCTGCCACAGTCGCTGCAACATGTGCAGAGTTGAATTCCACCGGGTAGGCACATCGCATTTTAGCCGGTGAAGTGGCAGGCCCAACGACTTCAGTAGAGATGTAAGTCGCTGAGCTGCGGGATGCGAACGGCGGAAGTGAGCACACAGCGACCGTGCCCTCTGCAGAAGGCCATCTAGTCCGGGATAGTGGGCTAAAAATTGCTGGACAACCAGGTTCAACACGTGAGCCATACAAGGCACGTGTGTGACATTGCCCCGGCGAAGGGCCGCACCCAGGTTTGCAGCATTGTCGCACACGGCCTTCCCTGGTTTCAGGTCCAGTGGAGACAACCATTCATGAAATTGGTTCTCCAGAGCTGACCACAACTCCTCAGCTGTGTGACTCACATTTCCCAGACATTTCAAAGTAAAAACCGCCTGATGACGTTGAGCCCTACTTCCAGCATAGTAAGTAGGTGTGCAGGATCCCTTCTGCGCAGTTAGAAAGCTTGTGGCATGACCAGACATGCTTTTGTTGCAGGTGGAGGACCGAGAGGAGGTTGAGGAGGCAGAAGCAGTGGAGGAACTTTGAGATAAAGAGGATTGACGCACAACTCGTGGGGACGGCAAGACTTGGACAGCAGCCCCTTGTCCTGATGTCACCATAGTTACCCAGTGCCCAGACAGCGACATGTAACGCCCCTGTCCATGCCTACTCGTCCAAGTGTCTGTGGTGAAATGTACCCTGCACACACAGAGTTTCTCAAAGAAGCGGTGATGTTGTGTGCGACATGCTGGTGGAGTGCAGGCACACCTTTCTTTGAGAAGTAGTGCCGACTGGGCATCTGGTACTGGGGCACTGCGACGGACATAAGGTCTCGAAAATTCTCTGTGTCCACCAGGCGGAAAGGCAGCATTTCTGTAGCCAAGAGCATACAGATGGTGAAATTCAACCTCTTAGCTTTCTCATGGCTAGAGGAAATGGTCTTTTACTTGTCCACATCTGAGAGACCGACGGCTGGCTATTGTGGTTAGACGGGGTTGATAAGGGTGTCCCCGGCAAACTGCCGGTCTGTGAGGAAGATGCAGGCGGACATGTTAGGTTGCCTTGATCCAAAGGTGGTGCTATCGATGTCGGACAGCGCTCAACACCAGCTGGTGTTACCAACTCCAAAGAAAATGATGACCTGCCAATCACGCTGGCTGTTGCGGGTAAAGAGGTGGCAGGTCTGCGTCCCAAAACAGGTGTGACTGCTGTCCCCCCTGTCACAGAGGATGAAGAGGCCACGGATGCACAAGATGTGGCAGACGGTGGTTGGCCCGGCCGGCTAGGCCGCATTGTAGCACAGTGAGCTTCCCACTGCAACTTATGCTTCATGTCCATGTGCCGGTTCATGCATGAAGTAATCAAACTATGTATTTTTTGGCCTCTACTTAGCTTTTGCTGACAAATGTTACAGATAACACGAGTTGGGTCATCTTTATCGATCTGAAAAAATGCCCAGGCTATGCAAGGCTTAGCACCCATGTGACCTGAAGAGCCACCATGACTGGTGGTGAGAGGCAGAGTTGTGTTTTAGGATGCAGTTGTCGACGTGCTTCCAGTGCTACGTCTCTGTCCAGGAAGGCGCCACCTGACCTCGTCGTCACTAGCATTCTCCTCCACCTCCTCTGCTGACCTCATCTCTTGGCTGACTGTGGGTTGACAGTAAGTGGGATCTCCAACCTCATCATCATCACCCTGTGCGTTATCACACCCGTCGTCCTCAGAGCCAACCTGTTCCTGCCCTGACAAAAAACAAAAGTTGTTGCTCCAATCAGGTATTTGAGTCTCATCATCGTCTTCCTCATTGTCTCCACCAACAGGAGTTGCAGTTTGGGAATGAGGGTCTATATTATGGTCAGAACCTTCAGTCTCTGGTCCTGGATCCGCCTCATAAAGATTCTGGGCATCAGTGCAGATCATTTCCTCGTCTGGATTCACAGAAGCGCTGGAGCCGACCTCTGATTCCCAGGCTATAGTATGAGTAAACAGCTCTGCAGACTCAACCATCTGTTCTACCTCATACTCAGACGGGCAGCTGGAGATTTGGGAGCTGTGAGGAAGCAAGTGCGATTGGGGTGACACCTTTGAGGACTGGAGTATTTGTGATGTTGAAGTTGATGTGGAGGAGAGCCCACTTAAAGGAGCACTTGATATCCGTTGAAGCACCTGCTGTTTTTGTGCCTCATCTGGAATTTGTAGCGATTGGCGTGGCCGTAAGAAAGGGATCTTATCACATTGTCCGCTAAAAGAAGTAGACATTTTAGTTTGGCTGGAAGATGGTCTTTCTTCTGCAGATGTTACTGTTGCTTTAACACCTACCCCACAGACACAACCTTTTTTCCCCTTCCCAACACGCCTATTCCCCTTTCCACCAGCAGCAGGCCTTTTTCCACTCATTTTGGTGGTTAACTAATTCACAACTCTGGAGTTGTTTGCACAAAAAAACAATAGATGGGAACAGAGCAGAGCTGAGTGGCCAAACTGTGGTATTAGGCCAAAACTATTGGCTGGGTTAGATGCAGAAAAAAATTATATTCAATTTGCAAGCTGATGGAGGTCAGTATAGATGGACTAATAGACCAAGTCCCACACACTGCTAGAAGCCCAAATATTTTTTCAGAGCTAGATGCAGAAAAAATTATATTCAATTTGCAACCTGATGGAGGTCAGTATAGATGGACTAATAGACTAAGTCCCACACACTGCTAGAAGCCCAAATATTTTTTCAGAGCTATATGCAGAAAAAAATTATATTCAATTTGAAACCTGATGGAGGTCAGTATAGATGGACTAATAGACCAAGTCCCACACACTGCAAGAAGCCCAAATATTTTTTCAGGGCTAGATGCAGAAAAAAATTATATTCAATTTGCAACCTGATGGAGGTCAGTATAGATGGACTAATAGAACAAGTCCCACACACTGCTAGAAGCCCAAATATTTTTTCAGAGCTAGATGCAGAAAAAAATTATATTGAATTTGCAACCTGATGGAGGTCAGTATAGATGGACTAATAGAACAAGTCCCACACACTGCTAGAAGCCCAAATATTTTTTCAGAGCTAGATGCAGATAAAAATTATTTTTTAATTTGCAACCTGATGGAGGTCAGTATAGATGGACTAATAGACTAAGTCCCACACACTGCTAGAAGCCCAAATATTTTTTCAGAGCTAGACGCAGATAAAAATTATTTTTAATTTGCATCCTGATGGAGGTCAGTATAGATGGACTAATAGAATGATGCTATGCCCAAAAGATTTTACTTCACTAGGTGCAGTAAAAAAAATTGGTATTCTATACACAGGTGGTGTAGCTTGCAACACAGATAGGCTACTCCACTGACTAACACACTCTGCAATAGGCCAAAAAGGATTAGCTTTGCTAGATTTAGCCAAATGCTGTGAAAAAAACTTGCACAGCACTGGCACAGACCTGCCTGGCAAAAACTGATAGGAACTGATGTAACTTAGTCCTGAAAAGGACTGCAATTACAATTAGTCTTTACTCCCAACCTATCTATCTAAGAGCACAGACCTGCCTGATAAAAGTCGTAGGAAATGCTGTAACTTAGTCCTTAAAAGGACTGCAATCACAACTCTTCCCTACTCCCAAGCTATCTGTAGATTTGTGCGAAAATTGGCTTTAAATTAACAAGGTATAGCTCACACAGCAACATCGGTGCCGTCTAGCACGCAGCTGCAGCAGTGAGAAAATGGTGGAGACGGGGAAAATGGCTGGGTCTTATAGGGCAAGGAAATGTGACATACACTGCCAATGACACATGCCCTTGCTTGTGTGAAAAAAAGCAGCTCGCTCCGTGTGTGCTCTGCTGATAGGCTGACAGATTGCACCTCCCCACTGTAAATGCGGGAAAGAGACAAAAAAATGGAGATCTTCATTATTCCTGCAGAGATCCATCCCCTGCCCCTCTCCCCGCCCCGCTGAACACTCAAACTGCGTATTAACATTAATTTTCAGCATTACTGAGAAAAAATCCAGTTATGATTTTGGTGCACGAACAGTTATCGAACATAACCTCGAACAGCCGAATTTTTTTCAAATTGTTCGTGTTCTCCGAACGGCTCAAACACCGCCCAATACAGCTCGAATTTGAGATTGGCGAACAGTTCGAGTCGAACAACGCTCATCTCTAATGGCCATGTGAGGACTTATTTTTTTGCAGGACGAGTTGTACTTTTAAACACCATTACTAGTTTTACCATATCATGTACTGGAAAACGGGAAAAAAATTCCAAGTGTGGTGAAATTGCAAAAAAAGTGCAATACCACAGATGTTTTTTTTTATTTTTTTTACCACGTTCACTGAATGCTGAAACTGACCTGCCATTATTATTCTCCAGGTCATTAAGAGTTCGCAGGCACCAAACATGTATAGGTTCTTTTTTATTTAGGTGGTGAAAAAAAATCCAAAGTTTGCTAAAAAAAAAAAAAAAAAAATGGCGCCATTTTCCGAGACCCATAGTGTCTCCATTTTTCGAGAGCTGGGGCCTGGTGAGGGTGTATTTTTTGCGCACCGAGCTGACATTTTTATTAATACTATTTTTGGGTAGATCCAATGTCTTGATCGCCCGTTATTGCATTCTATTGCAATGTTGCGGCGGCCAAAAAAAAGTAATTCTGGCGTTTAGAATTTTTTTCTCATTGCTCCGTTCGCGGATCGGATTAATTATTTTTTTATATTGATAGATCGGGCGATTCTGAACACGGCGATACCAAATATGTGTATGTAGGGTTTATTTTTTATTATTTTATTTTGAATGGGGCAAAAGGGGGGTGATTTAAGCTTTTATATTTTTTTAATTTTTTTATATTTTTAAAAACTTTTTTTTAAACTTTTTGCTTGCTTCTATAGTCTCCATAGGAGACTAGAAGCAGCAACTGTCCGATCGCCTCTGCTACATACAGGGGACCAGTAGATCCCCTGTATGCAGCAGAAATGCTCTTGTACTATGAGCGCCGACCACTAGGTGGCGCTCCTAGCAATCTTTACATGACAACCACTGGGATCTGCTGCAGACCCAGGGTTGTCATGACCACCCATCGGTGACCCGCGCTCACATGACGGGGTTACCGATGGGTTGGGCTAAGTACGCGCTTCCGGCTTGGCGATGTTAAATGCCTCTCTCAGAGATTGACAGCGGCATTTAACATGTTAACAGCCGCGGATGGATCGCGATTCCACCCGAGGCTGTTGCGGGCACATGTCAGCTGTAATAACCAGCTGAAATGTGCCTGGTTCAGTGCGGGCTCAGCGCCAGAGCCCTCACTGAACTGGGGGTGATGGCCTGGGGCATACTAATACGCCCTGGGCCGGTAAGGGGTTAATTGATGATAGATTAATGATTAAAGAGGGAAAAGCCCACGCAGCCCATTAAAGAGCTTTTGAGATAATTGTCCAATTACTTTAGGTCCCTTGAAATAAAGCAGCTATGTCTTAAAGAGCAGAAATTCCAAATACTTTACTCCAATTAAGATATGAATACCCTCAAACTAAAGCTTAGAGTCTACACTTTAAACCCATCTTGATTATATGACAGTACCTTGAATATGTTTCTTTTGGTAAACAGCTAAAATGCCAAAACTCGTGTCATTGTCCAAATATTTCTGGACCTCACTGAATACAATATATCTAATACATTTACATATTCATATCCACACAAATACATACACATATCTACACACACCTTGCCAGCCTATATCCTCTTCCTCAGTTCGTTACAGCATCTTACTGTTAACATGGGTAAGCACTGCACTTTACATTGCTTTATGTTATCTCTGTTCACTATGTATTATGCATGATCATTCCCCAGAAATTTAGAACTTGCACTTTATTTGATATTCAATACACTTCGGTATTTCACCACTGATTTCTTCAACAAAGATATAGTTTATACTGTACCATATATCAGATCTATATTTTTAATTTAAATTATCGGTTTAACAGAATTATAATGTCCACATCTGATCTAAGGCTTGCAAGAGATGTCAAAAGCAATAAAAAAGGATTTTGGGGGTATGGAAAAAGCAAAAGAAAAGTCAAAGGTGCTATAGGATTTTTACAGGATGAAAATGGTGAAATGGTAAGAAAGAATGTTGAGAAGGCCGAACTTTTTAATTCCTATTTTGCATCTGTTTTCTCTCAGAAAGAAAATATAACATCAACTGATCTTCACTGTCCTATTAAAGAAATAGAAGAATCCAGGTTATCTGTAAACAGAGAGATTGTGAGGGAATATTTAGCTAACATAAATGAGTTCAAGTCTCCAGGTCCAGATGAATTACACCCCAGAGTACAAAAGGAGATTGTAGAAGAAATTTTAGAACCACTCTCCATAATCTTTGAAAATTCTTGGAGAACAGGAGAAGTCCCAGAAAACTGGAGAAGAGAAAATGTTTTTTCTATCTTCAAAAAGGGAAAGAAGGTGGACCCAGGGAACTATAGGCCGGTGAGTCTGACTTCTATACCAGGAAAGATCTTTGGACAAATTAATAAACAACATGTATGTAAGTACCTGGATAAGAATTAAGTGATTAGCCAGAGTCAGCATGGGTTTGTAGCTAACAAGTCATGTCAGACTAACTTAATTTCCTTCTATGACAGAATCACTGACTGGGTGGATCAGGGAAATGCTGTAGGTATAGTATATCTTGACTTCAGCAAAGCATTTGACAAAGTATTTCACACCATCCTTATTGAAAAAATGACCAAGTATGGAATGGACGAGGCAACTGTTAGGTGGATTTATAACTGTCTTAGTGATCGGACTCAAAGAGTGGTAGTAAATGACTTCACATCAAGTTGGATGAATGTCTCAAGTGGGGTACCACAGTGTCCTGGGACCTGTAATGTTCAACATCTTTATCAATGATTTAGATGAAGGAATTGAGGGTAAACTGATTAAATTTGCTGATGACACAAAGCTAGGAGGGATAGCTATTACTAGATGCTATGGATCGGGGTGGTGGAACCTCTGTGCTGTGGTGCAAGGAGGGACGTAACTAGGTATCAACTCGGAGCAACCTAGGTCGTACGGCGTCTCAATCGACTCCGTGACCAGGGAGGGTCCGAGCAGAGGGACCAGGTGCTATTCTGGGGACAACCTTGTAAGGAAGCAGGTGACTCCTACGGTACAGAGGGCAGGGACTGACCAATATTGCAGATGGGCACAGCAGGCAGGCTGATGAGTGATCCGGGTAGATGGACTGGCAGACACAGCAGGCGGCAAGCAGGAGCCTCTAGGTAGGCTGTCAGGTGGTCACGGTAGGTGACAGGCAAGAGCCTCTAGGTAGGCTGACAGGTGGTTATGGCAAGTGACGGGCAGGAGCCTCCAGGTAGGCTGACAGGTGGTCACGGCAAGTGACAGGCAGGAGCATCTACGTAGGCTGACAGGTGGTTACGGCAAGTGATGGGCAGGAGCCTCCAGGTATGCATGGCAGGTAGCAAGCAGGAGCCTTCAGGTAGGCACGGTAGGTAGCGGGCAGGTGCTTCCAGGAAGGAGGCGGACAGAGCCCATAGACAGACTCGCGAGCTGAACGGAAGATAGACTGTCGGGCTGGAGAGTAGTCAGGCTGGCGGACAGGACTAGTAGTCAGGCTGGCAGCGGGACCTGAGGGCTGAAGCAGAGGTAAGTACACTATGCAACAATTATTGCTCGGGCACCTCCATTTTGGAGGAGGTGCCTTATATATGGGAGGACCTCCGGCAATTGGCCGGGGACTCCTTAGGGCGGCGTGCACGGCCCCTTTAAGAGGGAGGGAGCGTGCGCGCTCCCTAAGCACCGTGCCTGGGAAGCTGCGCGCGCCGGCAGCAGCAGGAAGAGGAGCGCTGGAGGACGCCGGGCGGGGAGCGCGGTGGTGAGAGGGACAGCGTCTCTGCCTGGCAGGGGGCAGAGACGCCGATGGTACAGTACCCCCCCCTTTATGCCCCCTCTTTTTTAGGCCAGAAAGACATTTTTTAAGGAGAAGCGGGGCATGAATGTTCTCCCTGGGTTCCCAAGTTCTCTCCTCTGGGCCAAACTCCTTCAAATCCACCAGAAAAAAGTTTTTTCCTCTTACCCTCTTGGTGGCCAGAATGTTCTCTACCTCAAAAACGTCCTCAGCGGAAACCAGAGCAGTGGGAGTACCTTGATTGTTGGAAAAATAATTAAACACAACTGGTTTGAGGAGAGATACGCGGAAAGAGTTGGGAATCCGCAAGGTGGCCGGGAGTTTTAACTTGTAGGTCACTGGGTTGATATGTTTGAGGACTTCAAATGGACCGGTAAGTACACTATGCAACAACTATTGCTTGGGCACCTCCATTTTGGAGGAGGTGCCTTATATATGGGAGGACCTCTGGCAATTGGCCGGGAACTCCTTAGGGCGGCGCACGCGGCCCCATTAAGAGGGAGGGAGCGCGCACACCCTAAGCACCGTGCCCGTGAAGCTGCGTGCGCCGGCAGCAGCAGGAAGAGGAGCGCTGGAGGACGCCGGGCGGGGAGAGCGGCGGTGAGAGGGACGGTGTCTCTGCCTGGCAGGGGGCAGAGACGCCGATGCTACACTAGAGAAGAGAGAGAGGATTCAAAAGCACCTAAATAAACAGGAGCAGTGGGCAGCAACTAACAGAATGGTTTTTAACAGGGAAAATGCAAAGTACTACATCTGGGCAATAAAAATGAAAAAAGCATATACAAAATGGGAGGAATAGAGCTAAGCAAACTGTACATGTGAAAAAGACTTATGTATACTAATAGATCATAGACTGAACATGAGTCAACAGTGTGATGCAGCAGCAAAAAAGGCAAATACAATTCTGGGATGTATTAACAGAAGCATACAGTCTAGATCACGTGAAGTCATTATCGGACTTTACTCCTTTTTGGTCAGACCTCATCTGGAATACTGTGTCCAGTTTTGGGCACCACATTTTAAGAAAGACATCGACAAACTGGAGCAAGTTCAGAGAAGAGTGACCAGAATGGTGACTGGTCTACAAACCATGTCCTTTGAGGAACGGTTGCAGGATTTGGGAATGTTTAGCTTGCAAAAAAGAAGACTGAGAGGAGACTTAATAGCTGTCTACAAGTATCTCAAGGGCTCTCACTTTGTAGAATGATCATCTTTATTCTCATTTGCACAAGGAAAGACTAGAAGCAATGGGATGAAACTGAATGGGAGGAGACACAGATTAGATATTAGAAAAAACTTTTTGACAGTTAGGGTGATCAATGAGTGGAACAGGCTGCCACGAGAGGTGATGAGTTCCCCTTCAATGGATGTCTTCAAACAGAGGCTGGACAGATATTTGTCTGAGATGATTTAGTGAATCCTGCTTTGAGCAAGGGGTTGGACCAGATGACCCAGGAGGTCCCTTCCAACTCTACCATTCTATGATTCTATGATCTATTATTTTTGATGTATCAGTATATTTTGATCTGTGCATATTTTTTGGGTTGTTATTTATTCTGAGATAAATATAAGTACTGATCTTATTTTGGGGATCCATTTAATCATTTTTCTGGACTATAGAAATATTGTCTGTCATATAAAACATTTAATATATATTTTTTACCTATACAGTCCAGATTTTTTTACTGTTACATCAATTTTTCCCCTCTCTATCTTAGTGCCCTCTTATTGACCTTTAATTACTTTAGAACTTTTTAATTTTTTTCTAATAAAAATTATATTATTACATAAATCATTGAGTGATGATTTAAAGCAAGTGAAAGAAAACACCGATACCTTTGTATTTGTATGCATTCCATCTGCAGGACAGACACCTCTCCCTCAGAACCAGGTGCTTATCTTCAAGCTTTAGTCATATGTTCATGAAAATCAAGAAATAGTAGAAGGCACTCTCTGGTCTGTTTAAAATTCTTCAATGACCTGAAGAAATGCAACTAGGCGCAAAGCGGCCATCATCAGTCAGGTGTGTCACACACCCCTTTGCTTGATGTGCTGTGTGTTTTAGCATGAAAAAATAAAGAAGAATTTTAAACAGACTGGTGCGTGCCTTCTACTATTTCTTGATTTTCTTTAAATAAGTATTGAACACGTCAACAATTTTCTAACTAAATATATTTCTAAAGGTGCTATTGACATGAAATTGTCACGAGATGTCGGTAACAACACACCCAATCCACACCAGCAATGAAATCAAACCATAGATGTCCATAAATTAAGTTATGTGTAATAATGAGAAATGACACAGGAAAAAGTATTGAACACGCTTACTAAAATTGATTTAATACTTCATCCTCAAGTCTTTGTTAGTGATAACAACTTCAAGACACCTGTATGGAGAAAGTAGTCGCATTTATTGCTCAGGTGTGATTTTGGCCCATTCTTCCACACAAACACTCTTCAAATCCTGAAGGTTCCGTGGGCTCTTTCTATGAACTCTGAGCTTTAGTTCTGTGCATAAATTTTCTATAGGATTCAGGTCAGTTGACTGGCTCGGCCATTTTAGCAGCTTAATTTTCTCTCTGAAACCAGTTGAGAATTTCCATGACTGTGTGTTTTTGGATCATTGTCTTGCTGAAATGTTCACCCTCATTTAAACTTCATCATCCTGGTAGATGGCAGCAGATTTTTATCAAGAATGTCTTGGTACATTTGTCCATTCATCCTTCCTTCAATCATATGAAGTTTATCAGTGCCATATGCAGAAAAACAGCCCCACACCATGATGTTCCCACCTTCAAACATCACTGTTGGTATGATGTTTTGGGGGCGATATTGTGCCTTTTGGCCTCCAAACATTGTGTGTATTATGGCATATAAAGAGTTCAATTTTTGTCTCAACTGACCAGACTATATTCTACCAGTATTTTACAGGATTTTCTAAATGTTGTTGAGCAAACTTTAAATACGGTTGAACATGTTTTTTGTTCAGCAATGAAGTCTTATGTGGTGAGCATGCATACAGGCTATGGAGATTGAGTGCATTATTGTCATGCAACTCCTAGGGACTGTGGATGCTAAACAGGTTACTAGAACTATGATCCTGGCTGCTGCATTCATGACGGATCTGAAAGGGGAGAGTTTGGTAAGAGGGAGACCAATTAGTAGAGAGTTTCAATAGTCCAGACAAGAATGAATAAGAGCAACAGTAAGAGTTTTGCTTAGTCAAAGGTAAGAAAAGATCAAATTCTAGAGGTGTAGGTGACATGAGCAGACGAGTGATCAGATGTGGGGAGTGAGGGAAATATCTGAATCAAATATGACACCAAGAAAGTGGACATGTTGCTGGGGAGTAATGGTGAAACCACACATGGAAATGACAATAGCTAGGTGAGTAGAAGGAGGAGAGGGAGGAAACACAAGGGGTTCTGTTTTTGAAAGATTTAGTTTTAGATAGAGGGAGAACTTAATGTTAGAGACAGTGGAAAGAAAATCACTGGTATCTTGTAGTAATGCAGGGGTAATGTCAGAAGAGAATGTGTATAATTGGGTGTCATCAGCATAGAGATGGTACTGAAAACCGAATCTACGGATTGCTTGTCTAATAGGGGCAGTGTATAAGGAAAAACTGAGGGGGCCTAGGATGGAACCTTGAGAAACCCTGACAGTAAGGGGAAGAGGAAAGGAAGAGAAGCCAGCAAAAGATACAGTGAAGGAGCGGTCAGAGAAATAGGAGGAGAACCAGGAGAGAGCAGTGTCCTTGAGGCCAATAGCACAGAGCATAGTAGGAGTAGCTGGTGATACACAGTGTTGAATGCTGCAGAAAGATCCAGGAGAATTAGCAGGGAGTAGTGACCATTAGATCCAGTTGTTAGCAAATCATTGGAGACTTTAATACGGGCAGTTTCAGTAGAGTGTAAAGAGCAGAAACTAGATTGTAAAGGGTCAAGAAGAGAGTTATTTGAGAGATCGTGGATTAGATTGGAGTGGACCAAGCGTTCCAGGAGTTTAAAGATGAAGGGAAGATTGGAGACACATCTGTAGTTAGCAGCACTGTTCTGATCGAGGATGGTTTTGTAAGTAATGGATGTGTGTTCGCATGTTTAAATGATGAGGGAAAATACCAGATGAGAGAGATTAACATGCAAACATTGCTGATATAGTGAATTGGTTTTCACATCAACCAATTCACTAATTCATTATATGCTGTATGTACAGTATTCATCTACTTTGTACTACATAAATTTTCCACTGTGAGTGCAACAATCTCAGTGTTGCTACAGTATCCCAATTGTGTATAACATACTGCCGTCATACAGTGCTACCAAATGGAACTATTTCTTTGATGTGTCATTATTCCCATTATACTCCAATTTTTTTAAACTGATGTGGAGATTATATACTCCTGACTGTTCAAAGATGTGGGAACTAGTCTTTTTCTCCACATCGGTCTAATTTATAGACCGCATACCCATCTCCAGATCTTGCTTATGATCATGGCTGAAAGTTTTGTTCCAGATAATGAAGTATCTCTCCAATAAAATGATTGCAATTACGCATACTTTATTATACACGTTTATTTCCTTTGTGTGGAACAAGAGAAAAAACTGAGAAAAAGGCAAATTGGACCTAATTTCACAAAAAACACCAAAAATGGGCAGGACAAAATTGTTGGCACATTCAACCTAATATTTGGTTTCACACCCTTTGGAATAAATAACTGCAATCAATCACTTCCTATAACCATCAACCATCTTCTTACACCTCTCAACTGGAATTTTAGAACACTCTCCTTTTGCAAACTGCTCCAGGTCTTTCATATTTGAAGGGTGCCTTCTCCAAACAGCAATTTTAAGATCTGTCCACAGATGTTCAATGGAATTTAGATCCTGACACATTGCTGGCCATTTCAGAACTCTCCAGCGCTCTGTTTCCATCCATTTCCGGATGCATCTTGAAGTATGTTTGGGTCATTGTCCTGCTGGAAGACCCATGACCTAGGACACAAACCCAGTATTCTGACACTGGGCACTACATTGCGACCCAAAATCTTTTGGTAATCTTCAGATTTCATTATGCCTTGCACACAATCAAAGCACTCAGTGCCAGAGGCAGCAAAATAACCCCAAAACATCTTTGAACCCCCACCATATTTGACTGTAGGTACTGTTTTCTTTTCTTTGTAGGATTCATTCCTCTTTTGGTAAACAGTAGAATGATGTGCTTTACCAAAAAGCTCTACCTTGGTCTCATCTGTTCACAAGTCGCTTTCCCAGAAGGATTTTGGTTTGCTCACATACATTTTGGAAAACTACAGTCTAGCTTTTTTTGTCTCTGTGTCAGCAGTGAAGTCTTCCTGGGTCTCCTGCCATAGTGTTTCATTTCATTCAAATGTCGTGCTGACACTGATGCACCATGCACTGATGCACCCTGACAATGATGCACCCTGAGCCTGCAGGACAGCTTGAATTTCTTTAAAACTTGATTGTGGCTGCTTAACCATCATCCGGATTGTCCTGCGTTTCAACCTTTCATCAATTTTTCTCTGCTGTCCAGGTCCAGAGAGATTAGCTTCAGTGCCAAGGGTTGTAAACTTCTTGATTATGTTGCACATCACGGACTAAGGAACATCAAGATATCTGGAGATGGACTTTTAACCTTGAGATTTTTGACATTTTTCAACAATTTAATAGCTCTTTTCTCCTATTTCTTTTCTCCATGCTTAGTGTTGCACACACAGACACACAATGCAAAGATTGAGTCAACTTATCCCCTTTTCATCTGGTTTCCGGTGTGATTTTCATATTGTCCACACCTGTTACTTGCCAAAAGTGAGTTTGAAAAAGCATCACATGCTTGAAACCAAATTGTTTACCCACAATTTTGGAAATGTTCCAAGAAATTTTTCTGGCCCATTTTTACGGTTTTGTGTGAAATTTTGTCTAATTTGCCCTTTTTTCTGTTTTTTTTTGTGCTGTGGGAGGTCTTATATAGACGGGTGTGTGTGTTTACAAATCAAGTCCTATCAGTTTAATTAAACACAGCTGGACTCCAATGAAGGAGTAGAACCATCTCAAGGAGGATCACAAGGAAATGGACAGCATGTGACGTAAATATGAGTGTCTGAGCAAAGGATCTGAATACTTATGACCATGTGATATTTCAGTTTTTCTTTTTTAATAAATTTGCAAAAATTTCTACATTTCTGTTTTTTTTCACTCAAGATGGGGTGCAGAGTGTACTTTAATGAGAAAAAAATGAACTTTTTAGAATTCACCAAATGGCTGCAATGAAACAAAGAGTGAAATATTTAGAGGGGTCTGAATACTTTCCGTACCCACTGTATATACAGTTGAAACCAGAAGTTTACATACACTATTTAAACAGACACATATTCATGTTTTTCTCAATATCTGACATGAAATCAGAATAAACCATTTCAGCTTTAGGTCAATTAGGATTACCATAATTTTTAACATTTGCCAAGTGCAAGAATAATGAGAGAGAGAGTGAATGTTTTAAGGTATTTTTATTACTTACTGCAAAGTCAGAAGTCTGACTGTGTGTATATATATATATATATATATATATATATATATATATATATGCAGTGCAGACCAAAAGTTTGGACACACCTTCTCATTTAAAGATTTTTCTGTATTTTCATTACTATGAAAATTGTACATTCACACTGAAGGCATCAAAACTATGAATTAGCACATGTGGAATTATATACTTTACAAAAAAGGGTGAAACAACTGAAAATATGTCTTATATTCTAGGTTCTTCAAAGTAGCCACCTTTTGCCTTGATGACGGCTTTGCACACCCTTGGCATTCTCTTGGTGAGCTTCAAGAGGTAGTCACCGGAAATGGTTTTCACTTCACAGGTGTGCCCTGTCAGGTTTAATAAGTGGGATTTCTTGCCTTATAAATTGGGTTGGGACCATCAGTTGTGTTGTGCAGAAGTCAGGTGGATACAGAGCTGATAGTCCTACTGAATAGACTGTTAGAATTTGTATTATGGCAAGAAAAAAGCAGCTAAGTAAAGAAAAACGAGTGGCCATCATTACTTTAAGAAATGAAAGTCAGTCAGTCCGAAAAATTGGGAAAACTTTGAAAGTGTCCCCAAGTGCAGCAGCTAAAACCATGAAGCGCTACAAAGAAACTGGCTCACATGAGGACCGCCCCAGGAAAGGAAGACCAAGAGTCACCTCTGCTTCTGAGGATAAGTTTATCCGAGTCACCAGCCTCAGAAAGAGCAGGTAAACAGCAGCTCAGATTAGAGACCAGGTCAATGCCACACAGAGTTCTAGCAGCAGACACATCTCTACAACAACTGTTAAGAGGAGACTTTGTGCAGCAGGCCTTCATGGTAAAATAGCTGCTAGGAAACCACTGCTACGGATAGGCAACAAGCAGAAGAGACTTGTTTGGGCTAAAGAACACAAAGAATGGACATTAGACCAGTGGAAATCTGTGCTTTGGTCTGATGAGTCCAATTTTGAGATCTTTGGTTCCAACCACCGTGTCTTTGTGCGACACAGAAAAGGTGAACGTATTGGCTCTACATGCCTGGTTCCCACTGTGAAGCATGGAGGAGGAGGTGTGATGGTGTGGGGGTGCTTTGCTGGTGACACTGTTGGGGATTTATTCAAAATTGAAGGCATACTGAACCAGCATCGCTACCACAGTATCTTGTAGCGGCATGCTATTCCATCCGGTTTGCGTTTAGTTGGACCATCATTTATTTTTCAACAGGACAATGATCCCAAACACACCTCCAGGCTGTGTAAGGGCTATGTGACCAAGAACGAGAGTGATGGGAACCTACCTCAGATGACCTGGCCTCCACAGTCACCAGACCTGAACCCAATCGAGATGGTTTGGGGTGAGCTGGACCACAGAGTGAAGGCAAAAGGGCCAAGAAGTGCTAAGCATCTCTGGGAACTCCTTCAAGATAGTTGGAAGACCATTTCTAGTGACTACCTCTTGAAGCTCATCAAGAGAATGCCAAGAGTGTGCAAAGCAGTCATCAAAGCAAAAGGTGGCTACTTTGAAGAACCTAGAATATAAGACATGTTTTCAGTTGTTTCACACTTTTTTGTTAAGTATATAATTCCACATGTGTTAATTCATAGTTTTGATGCCTTCAGTGTGAATGTACAATTTTCATAGTCATGAAAATACAGAAAAATCTTTAAATGAGAACGTGTATCCAAACTTTTGATCTGTACTGTATATATACTGTATATATAAATATATATATATATATACATATATATATATATATATATATATATATATACATATACACAGTGGCGAAAAAAATGGTTTAGTCAGCCACCAATTGTTCAAGTTCTTCCACTTAAAAAGATGAGAGAGGCCTGTGATTGACCTCAACTATGAGAGGCAAAATGAGAAAACAAATGCTGAAAATCACATTGTCTGATGTGGAAAGAATTTTTTTTTACATTTTGGTGGAAAATAAGTATTTGGTCAATTACAAACAAGTTAGATTTTTGGCTCTCACAGACCTGTAACTTCTTCTTTAAGAGGCTCCTCTGTCCTCCACTCATTACCTGTAGTACTGGAACCTGTTTGAACTTGTTATCAGTATAAAAGACACGTGTCCACAACCTCAAAAAGTCACACTCGAAACTCCACTATGGTGAAGACCAAAGAGCTGTCGATGGACACCAGAAACAAAATTGTAGCCCTGCACCAGGCTGGGAAGACTGAATCTGCAATAGGCAAGCAGCTTGGTATGAAGAAATCAACTGTGGGAGCAATAATTAGAAAATGGAAGACATACAAGACCACTGATAATCTCCCTCGATCTGGGGCTCCACACAAGATCTCACCCTATGGGGTCAAAATGATTAGTGTTGAGCCAACCCCGTAGTGTTCGAGTTCGGTTCGGTTCGTCGAACACCCGTGTGTTCGCCGAACTGTTCGTCGAACTGTTTGTCGAACACCTTCGAACACCGTTAAAACCAATGGCAGGCAAACAAAAACACATAGAAACACATAGAAAACACCTTCAAAGGTGTCCAAAAGCTGACAAACTGCTCAGAAGACACAACTAACACATGGAAAAGTGACAAGTACATATAGTCATGCGAAAAGAAAAGAGGTGGAGGAGTAAAAGGAGGGGGAGACACAGATATAGGCATGTCATGCCCTTCTAAAATCCAAAAAGTGAGAAGCCGAGACGGCCAGTCCGCTCCTGCCCGTGCCACCTCCGTGTCGCCGGGTTTGTGCCAGAGCCGCGGTGAACCCTGACGGCCAGCCCCCCTCTCCCAATACTGGTGCCTGTCCGCTGGTGGGTCGAGTTAGCCCCCCTGTGGTGGAGGCAGCTCTAAGCTTTTTAATTTAAATTGTCCCTCTAATTTGAATGAATACACTTTAAATCCATTTACAAGGATCTATTGGAGGGCAAGTCTCATGCCAGCAGCCGCGTAATTCCAGCTCCAGTAGCGTCCACTAAAGCTGCTGGAGTTAAAAAGCTTTTATAAGGATCGAGCTCGGCTGTCCACCGCAAGGCATCCTAGTGCCAGTCCCAGCCCCTATGCCTTGGGGTGCCTCCTGATGCTCTTCACTAAGTATCCCGTGGTCCCGAAGCATTTCCTTTGAAAAAATTAAGTGTCCAAACTACAGGTGGTGTAGCTTGCTTAACAGCCGGGATAATCCGCTGACTAGCAGACACTGCTACTAGGCACAAAGTATTTCCTGGGCTAGATGCAGTTAAAAATTTGTAAGTAGATACTCTCGTTGGATGCTGAGAAAGCATTCCATAGAGTCTACTGGCACGCCATATATGATTCTCTTAAAAAGCTTGGGGTAGGGGTCTAGGGGACCCTTTTATAGCCAAAATCACGGCCCTGTATCACAATACGTCACCTAGGCTGAAGATAAATGGAACTGTAGCACCGAGGGCTCGTTTGCTACAGACGTATTGCACCTCACCCAGAGGTGTGATATCTCACTCTCAGATAAGGATGGAGTGTGGATCAGGACCCGACACCTGCATGCATTACACCACATTGCCGTGGGGCAGGGCGACCAATATGCCCCTGAGATGGGCACGACAGTCCCTGTCCCTGGCTGGAGTGGGGGGAGGGAACACTGAGGAAGGGGAACCCTGCAGTGCAGGAGCAGGGAGGAAGCAGTTCCTGGGTGCATTGAGAAGGGAGTATAAAAGGTGGGCACCATCTTAGTTCAGTGCAGAGAAGTCTGAGCAGAAGTGGCAGGGAGCAGGGGCTCTGCATGAGCTCTGCTCCGGAGGCGGGCCTAGTAACAGAGGCCCAGGCCTGCAAGAGGGAGAAGGAAGGAAGAGGAGCGGAGAAGGCTCCAGGAACGAGGAATGAAGGGATCCCAGGGGTGCGGACGGGCGAGTCGCCACCGCACGCCTGAATCCACCTGCGTGGAGGGGTCAGGCCAAAGGGGGAGACCGGTCCCCGAACTAGTGGAGGCAGGAAACGACCCTCAGCTAGAAACCGGAGGCTCTGACATTTTATGTGGCGCAGCCCCTTGCTCCACCCGCTAGGAAGGCACCACATAGGGTCAGGGAAACTGGCGCCAAGTTTACCAAGAGGAGGCCCGAGGCAGCCGGACAGAAGTGTTGGTAAGAAAGGCCAGACAAAGGACACACAAAGGGGGTCCTGTGAAGCGCTCCAAAGTTATCTGGGAGTTGTCTGAGCCCCTCACCTGGTGAGCACAGTACGACGTGGGCAGCCGTTACCTGCAGACGTGGTCTGGATAATAAGAACTGTGAGTAAAGGCCCTGAACTGCATCACTGACTCCGTGTCGTTACTGCTGCTGCCCTGCACCATCACCCCCATCCTCCGCATACACTGCCCTGAGGCTATACTCCTCCCGTGGGGAGTTATGCTACGCTCTGCTGCACCCACAACACCAGCCTTAGCGGTCTGCCCTGTAGCGGCGGTTCACTCTGACCGCAATCCACGGGTGGCGTAGTCGGACATTTAAACATCAAAACCACATAAATAGTTCCGCCACTGGTTTGACCGCCCTGAGCCACGGAACCGGATCGCCGCCACGAAGACTACAACCACCAGCATCCACCAAAAAGGGTCCGGCTCCGGGTGTCCCAAGGCCCAGGGGGTGCGTCAGAACATTTTCATCACCTTTCACAATCACCAATGGGACAAGGCAGGGATGTCCTCTGTCCCCTCTCTTATACATCCTAGTGACGGAGCACCTGCTCTCATCAATTCGCCATAACCCCAATATTAGGTGGATTGAGGTGGGAGGCACCGAGTACAAGTGCTCTCTATTTGCTGATGATGTCCTAGTATATATCACTCAATCACATATATCCATCCTTGCTGTTATGGCTGAAATAGATCACTTTGTTACATGGTAAAATTTTAAAATCAATGCAGCGAAGTCTGAGGCCCTCGATGTCTCCCTCCCTAAATCCATATAGGATTCCATCCAGTCCAACTTTCCCTTTGCCTGGCCCTCACAGGGTATCAAATACTTAGGAATTCCTATTCATAGAGACCTCTCCCATCTATGTTATCTTAATTTTGGGCCCTTTATTGAACAATTCCATACAGACCACGGTTGGCAAGTTAGAACTGTAAGATTCACTACGTGAACCACTGGTGTTTTGTGGAAAAGCACATGTACACCGCGTTCCAAATTATTATGCAAAAAGTGTTTAGGAGTGATAAGGGAAGAATTTGTTTGTTTGTCAGTTAAACTCATTGATGGTGATGTGTGTCAGGGCTCTTTATATCACTGTAAGCAATTGCAGACACCTGTGCTAATTAGTTTGGCAGGTGTGTCCAATGAAAGGCAAGACTACTTAAGAAGGCTCTCTCACATTATTAAGCAGCCTACATTTTCTGCCAAAATGGGAAAGAAAAAGGATGTGTCGGCTGCTGAGAAGCAACAAATTGTGGAGTGTTTAGGTCAAGGCATGACTACAATCAACATTGTGCGATGATCAGGATGAAGTGTCTTGGCAATCAAGAAGTATGTAGCTGATTCACAGTACACACGTGTGCGTGCTGATAAGGGCAAATTGAGGACTCTTTCCTACAGGCAATTACGTCAGGTTGAAAGAGCAGCGGCAAAAAAGCCTTTGTCATAGCAGCAGACAAGTTTTTGAAGCTGCTTGTGCCTCCAACGTCCCCCGAACAACAAGATGCAGGGTCCTTCAGAGGTTTGCAGCTGTGCATACGCCATCCTGTCGACCTCCTCTATCCACTTCACACAAGCAGAAACGGCTCCAGTGGGCCAAACATTACATGAAGACTGATTTCAAAACTGTTTTGTTCACGGATGAGTGCCGTGCAGCGCTCGATGGTCCAGATGAATGGAGTGGAGGATGGCTGGTTGATGGACACCCCACGCAAACACGGCTACAGCGCCAACAAGGAGGAGGTGGAGTAATGTTTTGGGCTGGAATCATGGGGAGAGAGATTGTCGGCCCCTTTAGGATCCCTGAAGGCGCTAAAGATGAACTCCATAATGTATGTGGATTTTCTCAAACAGCACTTCCTGCCATGGTTCAAGAAGAAGAACTGTGTATTTCACAGCAAGATCATTTTTCTGCATGATAATGCACCATCTCATGCTGCACATAAAACATCTGCATCTCTGGCTGATATGGGCATAAAAGGGGACAAACTTATGGTGTGACCCCCATGCTCCCCTGACCTCTACCCCATTCAGAACCTTTGGAGCATCATTAAAAGGAGTGTCTATGATGGCGGGAGGCAGTTCACATCTAAGCAACAGCTCTGGGAGGGTATTCTGTCCTCATGCAAAACAATTGAAGCAGAAACCATCCAAAACCTGACAAATTCAATGGACGAGAGAGTTCAGAAGCTCCTTTCGAACAAGGGGTCCTATGTGAAAATGTAACATCACCTAGAATAAAGTTTTGAGTTGAAAACTGTTTGATTTCAGTTTCTAACAACCTGCTAATGCTTATAATTTCAAAAATGACCATTTTTTTGGTCTTTATTAAAATGAAAAGGTTGATCGAAAAGTTTGGGGGATCTAAGAGTGTGGCAACCCAGTAGTCATGATTACTTCGAATTCTGACAATATGAGGGTCATGCTGCAGGTAGTGCAGCAAGAAGGCACTTATGTGTCTTGCGCATCTCGGAGCCCCAAAATTATTTTCCGGTCTAGATGCAGCTAAAAATTATTTTTAATTTTAAATCTGGTGAAGCTTATTATAGATGGCCTAATAGGATCAGTGCTGCACACTGCTACAAAGCCCAAATTATTTTCCAGTCAAGATACAGATAAACATGATTAGTAATTTGAAAGCTTAAAACGGTTGGTAGGGTGATTTTAACCAATCATCAAGCTTTTACTCTCCCCAGGATGACACAGGGGTAGAAAAGTCGTTTCGGATCCATGATTTGTTCATCTTTATGAACGTGAGTCTGTCTACATTATCAGTGGAGAGCCGCGTGCGCTTATCTGTCAGCACACCACCAGCAGCGCTGAACACACGTTCAGACAGAACGCTGGCTGCGGGGCATGACAAGATCTCCAAGGCGTAAGTGGCTAGCTCCGGCCATTTATCCAGATTGGAAGCCCAAAAAGAGCAAGGGTCCAGTGACACAGTCGTGGCTTCAATATTTACTTGGAGATACTCCTGTACCATCGTCTCTAGGCGTTGACTATGTGTCAGACTTCTTGTCTCCTGTGGCATTGCAAAGGATGGGCTAAAAAAGTGGTGAAATGATTCCGCAAAATTGATGTTACCAGCAGATACTGTGGTTCTGTTACGGTTTGAGTGCTGAACACTTGACGGTCCCACGGTTGGCAAGTTGGAACTGTGAGATTCACTACGTGCACCACTGGTATTTTGTGGAAAAGCACATGTAAGATTCTGCAACAGTCTCTGCTGATACTCCTGCATGCGTGCATCCCTTTCTATGGCAGGAATAATTTCTGCAAATTTACTTTTGTACCGGGGATCTAACAGTATGGCAACCCAGTAGTCAGGATTATTTCTAATTCTCACAATTCGAGGGTCATGTTGCAGGTAGTGCAGCAAGAAGGCACTCATGTGTGTTGCGCATCCAGGAGCACCAAGTCCCTGTTGTGTTGGTGGCGAGGTAACAATCATGCTTCCTTCCTCTGTCCTCTCCCCCCAACCTCGCACAACAGAAATGTGATCAAGGTCTCCCTCATCTGATGAGTCTTCCATCAGTTCGTCCTCCACTTCTTCCTGGGCTCCTGCACCTTCCTCACTAGTTTGGCTGCTACCATGCGCCCTGGTAAAACCATCTCCCCCACCCTCACATGCCTGCCGCCTTGGTGCTGCCGACCGTCTGGACCTTGGAGATGTTAGCCCTTCCGCATACAACTCCTCCTCCTCTACTTCCTCCACCTCCTCTTGTGCCACCACCTGACTCCGAATTCTGTTTAACATGTGCTCCAGCATGTAAATCACCGGAATAGTCATGCTGATAATGGCATCGTCAGCACTAAACATCTTCGTCGCCATTTCAAAACTGTGCAAAAGGGTGCATAGGTCCCTGATCTGAGACCACTCCTCCAGCGTGATTTGCCCCACCTCTGAATCTCGTTGGCCCAGGCTATACGTCAGAACGTATTGCACCAGGGCTTGTCAGTGCTGCCACAGTCGCTGCAACATGTGCAGAGTTGAATTCCACCGGGTAGGCACATCGCATTTTAGCCGGTGAAGTGGCAGGCCCAACGACTTCTGTAGAGATGTAAGTCGCTGAGCTGCGGGATGCGAACGGCGGAAGTGAGCACACAGCGACCGTGCCCTCTGCAGAAGGCCATCTAGTCTGGGATAGTGGGCTAAAAATTGCTGGACAACCAGGTTCAACACGTGAGCCATACAAGGCACGTGTGTGACATTGCCCCGGCGAAGGGCCGCACCCAGGTTTGCAGCATTGTCGCACACGGCCTTCCCTGGTTTCAGGTCCAGTGGAGACAACCATTCATGAAATTGGTTCTCCAGAGCTGACCACAACTCCTCAGCTGTGTGACTCACATTTCCCAGACATTTCAATGTAAAAACCGCCTGATGACGTTGAGCCCTACTGCCAGCATAGTAAGGAGGTGTGCAGGATCCCTTCTGCGCAGTTAGAAAGCTTGTGGCATGACCAGACAGGCTTTGGGTGCAGGTGGAAGACCGAGAGGAGGTTGAGGAGGCAGAAGCAGTGGAGGAAAAATGACATAAAGAGGATTGACGCACAACTCGTGGGGACGGCAAGACTTGGACAGCAGCCCCTTGTCCTGCTGTCACCATAGTTACCCAGTGCCCAGTCAGCGACATGTAACGCCCCTGTCCATGCCTACTCGTCCAAGTGTCTGTGGTGAAATGCACCCTGTCACACACAGAGTTTCTCAAAGAAGCGGTGATGTTGTGTGCGACATGCTGGTGGAGCGCAGGCACACCTTTCTTTGAGAAGTAGTGCCGACTGGGCATCTGGTACTGGGGCACTGCGACGGACATAAGGTCTCGAAAATCCTCTGTGTCCACCAGGCGGAAAGGCAGCATTTCTGTAGCCAAGAGCTTGCAGATGGTGAAATTCAACCTCTTAGCTTTCTCATGGCTAGGAGGAAATGGTCTTTTACTTGTCCACATCTGAGGGACCGAGGGCTGGCTATTGTGCTTAGACGGGGTTGATAAGGGTGTCCCCGGCAAACTGCCGGTCTGTGAGGAAGATGCAGGCGGACATGTTAGGTTGCCTTGATCCAAAGGTGGTGCTATCGATGTCGGACAGCGCTCAAGACCAGCTGGTGTTACCACCTCCAAAGAAAATGATGACCTGCCAAACACGCTGGCTGTTGCGGGTAAAGAGGTGGCAGGTCTGCGCCCCAAAACAGGTGTGACTGCTGTCCCCCCAGTCACAGAGGATGAAGAGGCCGCGGATGCACAAGATATGGCAGACGGTGGTTGGCCCGGCCGGCTAGACCGCATTGTAGCACACTGAGCTTCCCACTGCAACTTATGCTTCATGTCCATGTGCCGGTTCATGCATGAAGTACTCAAACTATGTATTTTTTGGCCTCTACTTAGCTTTTGCTGACAAATGTTACAGATAACACGAGTTGGGTCATCTTTATCGATCTGAAAAAATGCCCAGGCTATGCAAGGCTTAGCACCCATGCGACCTGAAGAGCCACCACGACTTGTGGTGAGAGGCAGAGTTGCGTTTGAGGATGCAGTTGTTGACGTGCTTCCAGTACTACGTCTCTGTCCAGGAAGGCGCAACCTGACCTCGTCGTCACTAGCATCTTCCTCCACCTCCTCTGCTGACCTCATCTCTTGGCTGACTGTGGGTTGACAGTAAGTGGGATCTCCGACCTCATCATCATCACCCTGTGCATTATCACACCCGTCGTCCTCAGAGCCAACCTGTTCCTGCCCTGACAAAAAACTAAAGTTGTCGCTCCAATCAGGTATTTGAGTCTTATCATCGTCTTCCTCATTGTCTCCACCAACAGGAGTTACAGTTTGGGAATGAGGGTCTACATTATGGTCAGAACCTTCTGCGTCTGGTCCTGTATCCGACTCATAAAGATTCTGGGCATCAGTGCAGATCACGGACACAACCTTTTTTCCCCTTCCCAACACGCCTATTCCCCTTTCCACCAGCAGCAGGCCTTTTTCCAATCATTTTGGTGGTTAACTAATTCACAACTCTGGAGTTGTTTGCACAAAAAAACAATGGATAGTAACCGAGCAGAGCTGAGTGGCCAAACTGTGGTATTAGGCCAAAACTATTGGCTGGGTTAGATGCAGAAAAAAATTATTTTTAATTTGCAACCTGATGGAGGTCAGTATAGATGGACTAATAGACCAAGTCCCACACACCGCTAGAAGCCCAAATATTTTTTCAGAGCTAGATGCAGAAAAAAATTATTTTTAATTTGCAACCTGATGGAGGTCAGTATAGATGGACTAATAGACCAAGTCCCACACACCGCTAGAAGCCCAAATATTTTTTCAGAGCTAGATGCAGAAAAAAATTATTTTTAATTTGCAACCTGATGGAGGTCAGTATAGATGGACTAATAGACCAAGTCCCACACACTGCTAGAAGCCCAAATATTTTTTCAGAGCTAGATGCAGAAAAAAATTATTTTTAATTTGCAACCTGATGGAGGTCAGTATAGATGGACTAATAGAACAAGTCCCACACGCTGCTAGAAGCCCAAATATTTTTTCAGAGATAAATGAAGAAAAAAATTATTTTTAATTTGCAACCTGATGGAGGTCAGTATAGATGGACTAATAGACCAAGTCCCACACACTGCTAGAAGCCCAAATATTTTTTCAGAGCTATATGCAGAAAAAAATTATTTTTAATTTGCAACCTGATGGAGGTCAGTATAGATGGACTAATAGACCAAGTCCCACACACCGCTAGAAGCCCAAATATTTTTTCAGAGCTAGATGCAGAAAAAAATTATATTCAATTTGCAACCTGCTGGAGGTCAGTATAGAAGGACTAATAGAACAAGTCCCACACACTGCTAGAAGCCCAAATATTTTTTCAGAGCTAAATGAAGAAAAAAATTATTTTTAATTTGCAACCTGATGGAGGTCAGTATAGATGGACTAATAGACCAAGTCCCACACACTGCTAGAAGCCCAAATATTTTTTCAGAGCTAGATGCAGAAAAAAATTATATTCAGTTTGCAACCTGATGGAGGTCAGTATAGATGGACTAATAGAATGATGCTATGCCCAAAAGATTTTACTTCACTAGGTGCAGTAAAAAAGTTGGTATTCTATACACAGGTGGTATATCTTGCAACACAGATAGGCTACTCCACTGACTAACACACTCTGCAATAGGCCAAAAAGGATTAGCTTTGCTAGATTCAGCCAAATGCTGTGAAAAAAACTTGCACAGCACTGGCACAGACCTGCCTGGCAAAAACTGATAGGAACTGATGTAACCTAGTCCTGAAAAGGACTCCAATTACAATTAGTCTTTACTCCCACAATCTATCTATTTAAGAGCACAGACCTGCCTGATAAAAGTTGTAGGAAATGCTGTAACCTAGTCCTTAAAAGGACTGCAATCACAACTATTCCCTACTCCCAAGCTATCTGTATATTTGTGCGAAAATTGGCTTGAAATTAACAAGGTATAGCCCAGACAGCAACAGCAGTGCCGTCTAACACGCAGCTGCAGCAGTGAGAAAATGGTGGCGACGGGGAAAATGGCTTGGTCTTATAGGGCAAGGACATGTGACATACACTGCCAATCACACATGCCCTTGCTTGTGTGAAAAAAAGCACTTCGCTCCGTGTGTGCGCTGCTGATAGGCTGACAGATTGCACCTCCCCACTGCAAATGCGGGAAAGAGAAAAAAAAATGGAGATCTTCATTGTTCCTGCAGAGATCCATCCCCTGCCCCTCCCCCCGCCCCGCTGTACACTCAAACTGCGTATTAACATTAATTTTCATCATTACTGAGAAAAAATCCAGTTATGATTTTGGTGCACGAACAGTTATCGAACATAACCTCGAACAGCCGAATTTTTCTCAAATTGTTCGTGTTCGCCGACCGGCTCGAACACCGCCCAAAACAGCTCGAATTTGAGATTGGCGAACAGTTCGAGTAGAACAACGCTCATCTCTAAAAATGATCTCAAGAATGGTGAGCAAAAATCCCATAACCACACGGGGGGACCTAGTGAATGACCTGCAGAGAGATGGGACCAACGTTACACAGGCTACCATCAGTCACACACTACGCCGCCAGGGACACAGATCCTGCAGTGCCAGACATGTCCCCCTGCTTAAGCCATTACATGTCAGGGCCCATCTGAAGTTTGTTAGAGAGCATTTAGATGATCCAGAAGAGTATTGGGAGAATGTCATATGGCCAGATGAAACCAAAGTAGAACTGTTTGGTAGAAACACAACTAGTCATGTTTGGAGGAGAAAGAATGCTGAGTTACATCCAAAGAACACCATACCTGCTATGAAGGTGGGGGTAGCAACATCATGTTTTGGGGCTGTTTCTCTGCCAAGGTACCAGGACGACTGATCCGTGTATATGAAAGAATGAATGGGGCATTGTATCGTGAGATTTTGAGTGCAAACCTCCTTTCATCAGCAAGGGAATTGAAGATGAAATGTGGCTGGGTCTTTCAGCATGACAATGATCCCAAGCACACCGCCAGGGCAATGAAGGAGTGGCTTCGTAAGAAGCATTTCAAGGTCCTGGAGTGGCCTAGCCAGTCTCCAGATCTAAACCCTATAGAAAACCTTTGGAGAGAGTTGAAAGTCCGTGTTGCCCAGCGACAGCCCCAAAACATCACTGCTCTAGAGGAGATCTGCATGGAGGAATGGGCCAACATACCAGCAACAGTGTGTGCCAGCCTTGTGAAGACTTACAGAAAACATTTGACCTCTGCCATTGCCAACAAAGATATATAACAAAGTATTGAGATGAACTTTTGTAATTGACCAAATACTTATTTTCCACCAAAATTTGAAAAAAAATATTTTTTAAATCAGACAATGTGATTTTCAGGATTTTTTTTCTCATTGAGGTCTACCTATGATGTCAATTACAGGCCTCTTTTATCTTTTTAAGTGGAAGAACTTGCACAATTGGTGGCTGACTAAATACTATTTTTCCCCACTGTTTATATATATATATATATATATATATATATACAATATTTACATCTTAATCCACTGTAATGATTATTCTACTATAATGATTATATATATATTTCTTTCAATGACTTTTACTAGTGCTGTACACTTTATGTTAACTCTATGCATTTATATTGACCATTCCTGGTAATTTACAATTTACACTCATATATATATCTTTTTCCTCAATACTAGAGATGATGAAATATTTTTAAATTTAAATTTGCTAGCCTCAGTGAATTTTTCAAAGATATTTGATTCATGATGAATCGAAAGCACTACATTTGCCCTGATCAGACATATACAATACTCTGAGTTATCCTAGGATTGTATACAACCCCTTTCCAAATTGTTAATGCACACACAGCCTTAATAATGTCAAAGGACCTCTACTTATATGGCTATGGATAAATGAATGATAACCAGTCTCTATTGCTGTTCTGTTATACACATATACTGCTACACATAGTATATTCAGAGATATATGTCTTTTCTCTCTATTTTATTGCTAAGCTGTGAGCTATGACATCCTCTCACTAAGCAGATTCACCCCCAAAATGTTTGCTGCACTGAATTCTCAGCCTCGACTTTTATACAGGCTATCATAGGCTGTGATATACTATGTAAGATGATAGGCGCAAGATATTATTGTAAACCCATTTGGGTCACACCTGAAGTCATTTGAGTCTTCTCTGGCTACTTCAATAAAATTCTTAAACTTGGATATTTTTGGGGATTTGCCTGAATCCAATTGCAAATTGTTTGAATTTGCTGGGTTAAGTAAATTTCCTAAAATTTGACATGCATTTGATTAGCATTGCATTGATTCAGGCGTCTCTACTCAACATTGATCCAGGCATCTCTACTCAACACTTACACTAGCACCACCACTAGCTGTCAAAAGACAGCTATTGGATTGCTTTGCTATTAAGCTGTGTTCACACAGTGTAGTTTGCAATGCTTTTTTAACTTTTCCTAAATCAAAGATGCTAAAATGATAAAAATATACATGGTAATTGCCTGAAAGGAAATGTGCATCGATGATGTTGGGTTGGAATACTGATAATTTAACTTGCTTCTTTTACATATCTGAATACAAATGTAGCAAAGGTTAACATGACTCGCAAAGCACTTGATAACTTGTCATAAAAAATTATCTCATTTCAGAAAATTAAGAAAACTGAAAGAATAACTAAATCTTTCTAATGTTTTACATATTTCATTTCCCATGGAATTACAAGCAGATCTGTGAGGTTCTGAGACTCCCCCGATAATCGCTTACAATTCCCCCTGAGAAGTCACAGCTCAGAAGACAGCAGCGCCGACCTCCTGTCTGAGTGTACACACAACTCTGAGTTATATGTAGGGGATTTTGATGATGGTGGGCCTGTTACCATTTAGAGAGGGTTATCAATTGGTTTGTGGAGAATTACAAATCATGGCACATGTGGCCCCCTTGGTTGGGCACTTCTAATGCAAGGTATTAAACTTTCTTAAATCTGTAATTCAGTATTTCCCATTAAAAAAATTTTTTTTCTGGAAATAACTAATATGTTTTCCATTTTGTCTCTTTTATTAGAACACAATGTGAAATTAATTGTTTATTAAAACAATCCAAAAGAGTACTGTCAGTCCAATAGGAATATAATTGACACGCCGAAAGCATATGTTACAGATATACTTTTATTCATGTGTTTATTATGATACTTGGTTTGTATGGTGTCAATCTGAAAAAATAAAATTAATATATGTTATAACTAAAACTGTCATTTACACAATGAACCGATGCTATCAAACCTGAGTTAATCTAAATAAACAGTGATTTATAGGATAGGCTTCAATGTATTGAAAACACAATTAATGTGATTAAAATTTATTTTGCTACTAGAGTTTTCTTTGCTGTAACCATGATTAATGTGTGTTTCATATAGCTGGTAATTACAGTAAAGATGCAAAAAGGAACTGCATAAAATAAATGTAACTGTTATTAGCACTGGAAATGTTGAACTTTTGAAATGAAAGACCAAAATTCCAACAATTAAAGTTCCAGTTTATTAATATATATATTTTATGAATGTAATTAGAAATCAAATTTAGTTCTATTTCCTTACTTCAATAAAAATTAATGGACTTATCTTTACAGTATTAAAAGTTAAAAGATGAACTGTAAGAAAATTATTTGCCACTAAGTAAACTGTTGAATTTACTATACAAGGGGGCAAGTTTAAACTTTTTATAATGGGACTTTCATTGTCAAATACCTTATGTGAAATGGCATTTGACAGATGTAATTGTGAAGGGAATGGATAACATGGTTGACAAATGTGAGCCTCCTTGTAAAAAAACAGACAATTTCAATCAAAAAATGAAACGCATGATTTGTAATCATTAAACCTTTTTTCATACTAAGTGTATCAAAAAGTCCTACATGCAATTATAATGTGAGCAAAGTACAATGTATATCCTAGCTTTAATATTCAAGAAAATATATGCACTATATTACTACATACTGTAATATTATATCACAAACATTTATTGGGAGCAGAGTAAGCAGCTTGCATTAAAGAAACATGGGCTGAACTGGATTAATTCAATTTACTGTGACAAATTCACATCATACTTTTGCTTTTTATGTTGCTGAAAACACTATATTTGTGAATTTAGAGAAGATTAAGAGGTTCCTAATAAATAATGTAAAAAAGGCCTTTTGGAAAGAGTTTTGTAGGGATTGGTAAAATTAGGAGTAAATTGAAGAAAATATAAAAAGACACGTTAGTTACCTAATAAATCCCTAGCATTGATTCATTGATATGCTTATTGTTGTCTACCCATGTGACCTCTGGTGAGCAGCCGCAGAGCAATGGTTCTAGAGTTGTCGGGGAATGAATAGAGAAGCAATGGTCCTTTTGTTACTCTTTTTCATTTGCACCCATTGGTCAAATTTTGCAAATCTTGGAATTGCCCTTTACCTTTTTCACTGGCAGCTAATAATCCCAGAGCGACACCTGGGTCTCACTTGTGTTTCAAGTTAATGCCATAGTAATAAAAAAAAAATATTCAGTATATACTCTATTTTTCTCCTAAACTAACACTAAATAGTCAATGCCATGACTAGCTCTAGATGTATTCAATAGCAGTGATCAGCAAATGATCAATCCTGCGAAAACCATCTTCTCACCCATTTCCTACTAAGAAATAAGGGATACTTCAAAATTTGAGAAGCACAGCTCTAAGTCGCAGTAGACCAGAGGTTACCAACCAATTTTTTGAGTACCACAGGTGGCATGTGTGCTATGTTTGCTTGGCATGCTTGTAAGGTATAAACCTCGACTCTAAAGACCTAAGTACAAAGCACTGCTGAATTTTGCCAAAGTTCCATTAAGGCTGCGTGCCCACGAAGCATTTTCCAAGCGTTTATGCTGCAGAATTTACGCAGCATAAACGCTTGGGAAACGCTTGGTAATCCGTCCCCCATGGTCCCCAATGACAAGTCGCAATGTCAATGCCCATGCTGCGGATTTTTCCGCAGCATTTATGCTGCACTCAAAAATCCGCAGCATGTCCATTAATTTTGCGGACACACAGCGTAATCGCCGCCATTGTCTTGCATTGGACCGCGTGACATCCGCATCACTACATGTGCACAAGCGGATATCACACGGTTCAATGTGCGGATGGTACCCAGGTCTGGAGGAGAGAAGACTCTCATCCAGACCTGGGTACCATAGAAACTGTAAAAAAAAGAATTTAAAATAAAAAATAAAGATTATACTTACCTTCCGATGTCCTCCCGGTGTTTTCTCCCCTTTGTCCGGTCTCTTGCACTGCTCGCGGTGGTGTGAAGGACCTGCCATGATGTCATTGAGTCATGTGACCTGTCACATGACTCAATGACATCACTGCAGGTCCTTCACACCACCATGAGCAGTGCAAGAGACCGGACGGGGCAGAGAAAACACCGGGAGGACATCGGAAGGTAAGTATAATCTTTTTTTTTTATTTTTTACCATTCTTTTTATTTTATTTTTAACTAACTTGGTCACACTACTATAAATCTATGCTGGTTGCATGGATTTATATAGTGTGAACAAGTTGTCAAGCACTTATCCAAGTGATGCTAAAATCGCTTGGAAAAGCGCTTGATAACCCGCATGCAGAAATGCATGCAAAAACGCTTGACAAACGCTTCTACCTGGCGGGAAAAACACATGTAAAAACCGCATACATTTTTCCTCCCAGGGAGAAGCATAAAAAATATGCAGCATTTCTGCATCATGGGCACATAGCCTAATAAGTTGAAGGTAATGGTGATGATATACATGTACCGACTGAAGAAAGGACTTGAGTGGCACTACTGATGTTGGGAAATGGACAAATGGTGGAGATGTGGTATCCAGAAGGGCATTACTTAAGAGAGAGGTTGCATGGCATCTCTCAGTCAACTGGAGCTCCTCACTAGGGAGAAGTTGGGTTGGCCAAAGTAGTGTAGTCTATCCCCCTGTTATTTTTTAAATGCCATAAATGAAAACTACAAGTGAGGTTGTCAACTCTTTCACTATGAATTGTAAGTTGACAAACTTTTTTTTAATTATACAATAATTGAGCAGAATGTATGATGGTAAATAAACTTTATTAACATACTTTACCTCAAGATACTATTTGGAGTAATAGCACAAACATATATTTTTATTTATAATGTCCTCAATCTCATGACAGAAACCTGAAGATATTCCTAGATTAAATGTGCTTCCCAGAAACCGATAAGCAAAAACACAATTACTGTGAGGGTTTGCCAAAAACCTCTAACACTCTTGATGAGCTGACAGATGGTGAAGATGTGATCCAGCAATGACCTGTCAAAAACTAATCCAGCCAACTTTCTTCTTCCCTTTCAATCTAAGTGCCCACAGGGACCTGCCTAAACATCCATAGCAAACAATTTGCTTGTGGAAGACAAAATTGTATAATAGAAATATTTTGCCTCAAATGTATTGCTGTCTCATTTTAAATGACAGTTGTAGCCCATAATTAATCATTATAGTCTTTGGGAAAGTAGATAAATTGGTTGATAAATATAACATATGAAGGAACAAATACATTGCTTTAGCCAGAATATTTGCATATTGGTAAATTATGCCAATGTTCTAATGATGTATGATTACAGGCACACTCCTAAAATCACAAACATAAAGTAATATATTCAACTTGTATGTGTGGGACTGTTTTAACAGTAAATCAATGTATTGAATTTGTTTGGCATACAAAATATACAAGCTTTGTAATAAATACCTAGCATACTTAAAGTGATGCAATATTTTCTTAATAGTGGTGCAATGAGCCAAGTTTATCCTGTATAGCCAAAAGTGAACCATTAGTTACATTAAAAATTGCACAAGAATATCACTTTTCAGACATGTCAAAAGCACATTGGCTTTTAAGTGGAGATGACCAAATTGATCCCTAACAAATTAAATTACAACTTTCCTAAAAGTTTCAGATTCTCACAAATGGGACTTTTGCATGAATTCAGCCAGTCACTATTTTGCTGTCTTCACTGATGGTAGGGAAGGTATTAAAATACTAACATACATTATGCATAACTTTCCTAGGTCCTCGTCTGTTTTTACAACACCTCCGCCAAAGCCGCCACGATGATGGAGAAGGTGTGAGGCCAGATGATAGTTTTGGACAGGTGAGTATAATTTATTTTATTATTTTTTAATCCCTTTCCTCCTCTACATTTACAGTTAGGTGCATATATATTTGGACAGAGACAACATTTTTCTAATTTTGGTTCTAGACATTACCACAATGAATTTTAAACAAAACAATTCAGATGAAGTTGAAGTTCAGACTTTCAGCTTTCATTTGAGGGTATCCACATTAAAATTGGATGAAGGGTTTAGGAGTTTCAGCTCCTTAACATGTGGCACCCTGTTTTTAAAGGGACCAAATGTAATTGGACAATTGACTCCAAGGCTATTTCATGGACAAGTGTGGGCAATCCCTTCGTTATGTCATTCTCAATTATGCAGATAAAAGGCCTCGAGTTGATTTGAGGAGTGGTGCTTGCATTTGGAAGGTTTTGCTGTGAAGTAAACATGCGGTCAAAGGAGCTCTCCATGCAGGTGAAACAAGCCATCCTTAAGCTGCAAAAACAGAAAAAACCCATCCGAGAAATTGCTACAATATTAAGAGTGGCAAAATCTACAGTTTGGTACATTCTGAGAAAGAAAGAAAGCACTGGTGAACTCATCAATGCAAAAAGACCTGGGCGCCCATGGAAGACAACAGTGGTGGATGATCGCAGAATAATCTCCATGGTGAAGAGAAACTCCTTCACAACAGCCAACCAAGTGAACAACACTCTCCAGGAGGTAGGCGTATCAATATCCAAATCTAAAATAAAGAGAAGACTGCATGAAAGTAAATACAGAGGGTTCACTGCACAGTGCAAGCCACTCATATGTAGTGTTGAGCCTCCCCCGCAGTGTTCGAGTTCGGTTCGGTTTGTCGAACACCCGTGTGTTCGCCGAACTGTTCGTCGAACTGTTCGTCGAACACCTTCGAACACCGTTAAAACCAATGGCAGGCAAACAAAAACACATAGAAACACATAGAAAACACCTTCAAAGGTGTCCAAAAGCTGACAAACTGCTCAGAAGACATAACTAACACATGGAAAAGTGACAAGTACATATAGTCATGCGAAAAGAAAAGAGGTGGAGGAGTAAAAGGAGGGGGAGACACAGATATAGGCATGTCATGCCCTTCTAAAATCCAAAAAGTGAGAAGCCGACACGGCCAGTCCGCTCCTGCCCGCGCCACCTCCGTGTCGCCAGGTTTGTGCCAGAGCCGCGGTGAACCCTGACGGCCAACCCCCCTCTCCCAATACTGGTGCCTGTCCGCTGGTGGGTCGAGCGAGCCCCCCTGTGGTGGAGGCAGCTCTAAGCTTTTTAATTTAAATTGTCTCTCTAATTTGAATGAATGCACTTTAAATCCATTTACAAGGATCTATTGGAGGGCAAGTCTCATGCTAGCAGCCGCATAATTCCAGCTCCAGTAGCGTCCACTAAAGCTGCTGCAGTTAAAAAGCTTTTATAAGGATTGAGCTCGGCTGTCCACCGCAATGCATCCTACTGCCAGTCCCCGCCCCTATGCCTTGGGGCACAAAGTATTTCCTGGGCTAGATGCAGTTAAAAATTTGTAATTAGATACTCTCATTGGATGCTGAGAAAGCATTCCATAGAGTCTCCTGGCACGCCATATAGTATTCTCTTAAAAAGTTTGGGGTAGGGGTCTAGGGGACCCTTTTATAGCCAAAATCACGGCCCTGTATCGCAATACGTCACCTAGGCTGAAGATAAATGGAACTGTAGCACCCTGAGGGCTCCGTTGCTACAGAGGTATTGCACCTCACCCAGAGGTGTGATATCTCACTCTCAGGTAAGGATGGAGTGTGGATCAGGACCCGTCACCTGCATGCATTACACCACATTGCCGTGGGGCAGGGCGACCAATATGCCCCTGAGATGGGCACGACAGTCCCTGTCCCTGGCTGGAATGGGGGGAGGGAACACTGAGGAAGGGGAACCCTGTAGTGCAGGAGCAGGGAGGAAGCAGTTCCTGGGTGCATTGAGAAGGGAGTATAAAAGGTGGGCACCATCTTAGTTCAGTGCAGAGAAGTCTGAGCAGAAGTGACAGGGAGCAGGGGCTCTGCATGAGCTCTGCTCTGGAGGCGGGCCTAGTAACAGAGGCCCAGGCCTGGAAGAGGGAGAAGGAAGGAAGAGGAGTGGAGAAGGCTCCAGGAACGAGGAATGAAGGGATCCCAGGGGTGCGGACGGGCGAGTCGCCACAGCACGCTCGAATCCACCTGCGTGGAGGGGTCAGGACAAAGGGGGAGACCGGTCCCCGAAACTAGTGGAGGCGGGAAACAACCCTCAGCTAGAAACCGGAGGCTATGACATTTTATGTGGCGCAGCCCCTCGCTACACCCGCTAGGAAGGCACCACATAGGGTCAGGGAAACTGGCGCCAAGTTTACCAAGAGGAGGCCCGAGGCAGCCGGACAGAAGGGTTGGTAAGAAAGGCCAGACAAAGGACACACAAAGGGGGTCCTGTGAAGCGCTCCAAAGTTATTTGGGAGTTGTCTGAGCCCCTCACATGGTGAGCACAGTACGACGTGGGCTGCCGTTACCTGCAGACGTGGTCTGGATAATAAGAACTTTGAGTAAAGGCCCTGGACTGCATCACTGACTCCGTGTCGTTACTGCTGCTGCCCTGCACCATCACCCCCATCCTCCGCACACACTGCCCTGAGGCTATACTCCTCCCGTGGGGAGTTATGCTACGCTCTGCTGCACCCACAACACCAGCTTCAGCGGTCTGCCCTGCAGCAGCGGTTCACTCTGACCGCAATCCACGGGTGGCGTAGTCGGACATTTAAACATCAAAACCACATAAATAGTTCCGCCACTGGTTTGATCGCCCTGAGCCACGGAACCGGGTCGCCGCCACGGAGACTACAACCACCAGCATCCACCAAAAAGGGTCCGGCTCCGGGTGTCCCAAGGCCCAGGGGGCGCGTCAGAACATTTTCATCACCTTTCATAATCCCCTCTCTTATACAGTGCTGGCCAAAAGTATTGGCACCATTGCAATTCTGTCAGATATTACTCAGTCTCTTCCTGAAAATGATTGCAATCACAAACTATTTGGTATTATTCTGTTCATTTAATTTGTCTTCAATGAAAAAAACACAAAAAGAATTGTCCTAAAGCCAAATTGGATATAATTCCACACCAAACCTAAAAATGGGGGTGGACAAAAGTATTGGCACCCGTTGAAAAATCATGTGATGCTTCTCTAATTCGTTTAATTAACAGCACCTGTAACTTACCTGTGGCACCTAACAGGTGTTGTCAATAACTAAATCACACTTGCAGCCAGTTAACATGGATTAAAATTGACTCAACCTCTGTCCTGTGCCCTTGTGTGCACCACATTGAGCATGGAGAAAAGAAAGAAGACCAAAGAACTGTCTGAGGACTTGAGAAACCAAATTGTGAGAAAGCATGAGCAATCTCAAGGCTACAAGTCCATCTCCAAAGACTTGAATGTTCCTGTGTCTTCCGTGCGCAGTGTTATCAAGAAGTTTAAAGCCCATGGCACTGTGGCTAACCTCCCTAGATGTGGACGGAAAAGAAAAATTGACGAGAGATTTCAACGCAAGATTGTGCGGATGGTGGATAAATAACCTCGACTAACATCCAAACAAGTTCAAGCTGCCCTGCAGTCCGAGGGTACAACAATGTCAACCCGTACTATCCGTCGACGTCTGAATGAAAAGGGACTGTATGGTAGGATACCCAGGAAGACCCCACTTCTTACCCCAAGACATAAAAAAGCCAGGCTGGAGTTTGCCAAAACTTACCTGAGAAAGCCTAAAACGTTTTGGAAGAATGTTCTCTGGTCAGATGAGACAAAAGTAGAGCTTTTTGGGGAAAAGCATCAACATAGAGTGTACAGGAAAAAAAAAAGAGGCATTCAAAGAAAAGAACACGGTCCCTACAGTCAAACATGGCGGAGGTTCCCTGATGTTTTGGGGTTGTTTTGCTGCCTCTAGCACTGGACTGCTTGACCGTGTCCATGGCATAATGAAGTCTGAAGACTACCAACAAATTTTACAGCATAATGTAGGGCCCAGTGTGAGAAAGCTGGGTCTCCCTCAGAGGTCATGGTCTTCGAGTAGGACAATGACCCAAAACACACTTCCAAAAGCACAATCAAATGGTTTTAGAGAAAGCACTGGAGACTTCTAAGGTGGCCAGCAATGAGTCCAGAGCTAAATCCCATAGAACACCTGTGGAGAGATCTCAAAATGGCAGTTTGGAGAAGGCACCAAATATCAGGGACCTGGAGCAGTTTGCCAAAGAAGAATGGTCTACAATTCCAGCAGAGCATTGTAAGAAACTCATTGATGGTTACCGGAAGCGGTTGATTAGAGTTATTTTGGCTAAAGGTTGTTCAACCAAGTATTAGGCTGAGGGTGCCAATACTTTTGTCCAGCCCTTTTTTGGAGTTTTGTGTGAAATGATCAATGATTTGATTTTTGCTTCATTCTCTTTTGTGTTATTTCCTTGGAAGCAAATTAAATGAAGAGAATAATACCAAAGAATTTGTGATTGCAATCATTTTCAGGAAGAAACTGAGTATTATCTGACAGAATTGCAGGGGTGCCAATACTTTTGGCCAGCACTGTACATCCTAGCGACGGAGCACCTGCTCTCATCAATTCGCCATAACCCCAATATTAGGTGGATTGAGGTGGGAGGCACCGAGTACAAGTGCTCTGCATTTGCTGATGATGTCCTAGTATTTATCACTCAATCACATATATCCATCCCTGCTGTTATGGCTGAAATAGATCACTTTCTTACATGGTCAAATTTTAAAATCAATGCAGCGAAGTCTGAGGCCCTCGATGTCTCCCTCCCCAAATCCATACAGGATTCCATCCAGTCCAACTTTCCCTTTGCCTGGCCCTCACAGGGTATCAAATACTTAGGAATTCCTATTCATAGAGACCTCTCCCATCTATGTTATCTTAATTTTGGGCCCTTTATTGAACAACTCCATACAGACCACGGTTGGCAAGTTAGATCTGTACGATTCACTACGTGAACCACTGGTGTTTTGTGGAAAAGCACATGTACACTGTGTTCCAAATTATTATGAAAAAAGTGTTTAGGAGTGATAAGGGAAGAATTTGTTTGTTTGTCAGTTAAACTCATTGATGGTGATGTGTGTCAGGGCTCTTTAAATCACTGTAAGCAATTGCAGACACCTGTGCTAATTAGTTTGGCAGGTGTGTCCAGTGAAAGGCAAGACTACTTAAGAAGGCTGTCCCACATTATTAAGCAGCCTACATTTTCTGCCAAAATGGGAAAGAAAAAAGATGTGTCGGCTGCTGAGAAGCAACAAATTGTGGAGTGTTTAGGTCAAATTTAGGGCAAATTGAGGACTCTTTCCTACAGGCAATTACGTCAGGTTAAAAGAGCAGAGGCAAAAAAGCCTTGTCATAGCAGCAGACAAGTTTTTGAAGCTGCTGGTGCCTCCAACGTCCCCCGAACAACAAGATGCAGGGTCCTTCAGAGGTTTGCAGCTGTGCATATGTCATCCTGTCGACCTCACACCTTCACACAAGCAGAAACGGCTCCAGTGGGCCAAACATTACATGAAGACTGATTTCAAAACTGTTTTGTTCACGGATGAGTGGCGTGCAACGCTCGATGGTCCAGATGGATGGAGTGGAGGATGGCTGGCTGATGGACACCCCACGCAAACACGGCTACAGCGCCAACAAGGAGGAGGTGGAGTAATGTTTTGGGCTGGAATCAAGGGTAGAGAGATTGTCGGCCCCTTTAGGATCCCTGAAGGGGTAAAGATGAACTCAATAATGTATGTGGAGTTTCTCAAACAGCACTTCCTGCCAAGGTTCAAGAAGAAGAACTGTGTATTCCACAGCAAGATCATTTTTATGCATGATAATGCACCGTCTCATGCTGCACATAACACATCTGCATCTCTGGCTGATATGGGCATAAAAGGGGACAAACTTATGGTGTGACCCCCATGCTCCCCTGACCTCTACCCCATTCAGGAGTGTCTATGATGGCGGGGGGCAGTTCACATCTAAGCAACAGCTCTGGGAGGGTATTCTGTCCTCATGCAAAACAATTGAAGCAGAAACCATCCAAAACCTGACAAATTCAATGGACGAGAGAGTTCAGAAGCTCCTTTCGAACAAGGGGTCCTATGTGAAAATGTAACATCACCTAGAATAAAGTTTTGAGTTGAAAACTGTTTGATTTAAGTTTCTAATAACCTGCTAATGCTTATAATTTCAAAAATGACCATTTTTTTGGTCTTTATTAAAATGAAAAGGTTGTTCGAAGAGTGTGGGGGATCTAAGAGTGTGGCAACCCAGTAGTCAGGATTATTTCGAATTCTGACAATCTGAAGGTCATGTTGCAGGTAGTGCCGCAAGAAGGCACTTATGTGTCTTGCGCATCTCGGAGCCCCAAAATTATTTTCCGGGCTAGATGCAGCTAAAAATTATAATTAATTTTAAATCTGGTGGAGCTTAGTATAGATGGCCTAATAGAATCACTACTGCACAATGCTACAAAGCCCAAATTATTTTCCAGCCAAGATACAGATAAACATGATTAGTAATTTTAAATCTGGTGGAGCTTAGTATAGATGGCCTAATAGAATCAGTACTGCACACTGCTACAAAGCCCAAATAATTTTCCAGCCAAGATACAGATAAACATGATTAGTAATTTGAAAGCTTAAAATGGTTGGTGAGGTGATTTTAACCAATCATCAAGCTTTTACTCTCCCCAGGATGACACAGGGGTAGAAAAGTCGTTTCGGATCCATGATTTGTTCATCTTTATAAACGTGAGTCTGTCTACATTATCAGTGGAGAGCCGCGTGCGCTTATCTGTCAGCACACCACCAGAAGTGCTGAATACACGATCAGAAAGAACGCTGGCTGCGGGGCATGACAAGATCTCCAAGGCGTAAGTGGCTAGCTCCGGCAATTTATCCAGATTGGAAGCCCAAAAAGAGCAAGGGTCCAGTGACACAGTCATGGCTTCAATGTTTACTTGGAGATACTCCTGTACCATCGTCTCTAGGCGTTGACTATGTGTCAGACTTCTTGTCTCCTGTGGCCTTGCAAAGGATGGGCTAAAAAAGTGGTGAAATGATTCCGCAAAATTGATGTTACAAGCAGATACTGTGCTTCTGTTACGGTTTGAGTGCTGAACACTCGACGGTCCCACGGTTGGCAAGTTGGAACTGTGAGATTCACTACGTGCACCACTGGTGTTTTGTGGAAAAGCACATGTAAGATTCTGCAACAGTCTCTGCTGATACTCCTGCATGCGTGCATCCCTTTCTATGGCAGGAATAATTTCTGCAAATTTACTTTTGTACCGGGGATCTAACAGTGTGGCAACCCAGTAGTCAGGATTATTTCTAATTCTCACAATTCGAGGGTCATGTTGCAGGTAGTGCAGCAAGAAGGCACTCAAGTGTGTTGCGCATCCAGGAGCACCAAGTCCCTGTTGTGTTGGTGGCGAGGTAACAATCATGCTTCCTTCCTCTGTCCTCTCCCCTCAACCTCGCACAACAGAAATGTGATCAAGGTCTCCCTCATCTGATGAGTCTTCCATCAGTTCGTCCTCCACTTCTTCCTGGGCTCCTGCACCTTCCTCACTAGTTTGGCTGCTACCATGAGCCCTGGCAAAACCATCTCCCCCACCCTCACATGCCAGCCGCCTTGGTGCTGCCGACCGTCTGGACCTTGCAGATGTTAACCCTTCCGCATACAACTCCTCCTCCTCTACTTCCTCCACCTCCTCTTGTGCCACCACCTGACTCCAAATTCTGTTCAACATGTGCTCCAGCATGTAAATCACCGGAATAGTCATGCTGATAATGGCATCGTCAGCACTAAACATCTTCGTCGCCATTTCAAAACTGTGCAGAAGGGTGCATAGGTCCCTGATCTGAGACCACTCCTCCAGCGTGATTTGCCCCACCTCTGGATCTCGCTGGCCCAGGCTATATGTCAGAACGTATTGCACCAGGGCTTTTCGGTGCTGCCACAGTCGCTGCAACATGTGCAGAGTTGAATTCCACCGGGTAGGCACATCGCATTTTAGCCGGTGAAGTGGCAGGCCCAACGACTTCTGTAGAGATGTAAGTCGCTGAGCTGCGGGATGCGAACGGCGGAAGTGAGCACACAGCGACCGTGCCCTCTGCAGAAGGCCATCTAGTCCAGGATAGTGGGCTAAAAATTGGTGAGCCATACAAGGCACGTGTGTGACATTGCCCCGGCGAAGGGCCGCACCCAGGTTTGCAGCATTGTCGCACACGGCCTTCCCTGGTTTCAGGTCCAGTGGAGACAACCATTCATGAAATTGGTTCTCCAGAGCTGACCACAACTCCTCAGCTGTGTGACTCACATTTCCCAGACATTTCAAAGTAAAAACTGCCTGATGACGTTGAGCCCTACTGCCAGCATAGTAAGGAGGTGTGCAGGATCCCTTCTGCACAGTTAGAAAGCTTGTGGCATGACCAGACAGGCTTTGGGTGCAGGTGGAGGACGGAGAGGAGGTTGAGGAGGCAGAAGCAGTGGAGGAACTTTGAGATTAAAAGGATTGACGCACAACTCGTGGGGACGGCAAGACTACAGCAGCCCCTTGTCCTGCTGTCACCATAGTTACCCAGTGCCCAGTCAGCGACATGTAACGCCCCTGTCCATGCCTACTCGTCCAAGTGTCTGTGGTGAAATGCACCCTGTCACACACAGAGTTTCTCAAAGAAGCGGTGATGTTGTGTGCGACTTGCTGGTGGAGCGCAGGCACACATTTCTTTGAGAAGAAGTGCCGACTGGGCATCTGGTACTGGGGCACTGCAACGGACATAAGGTCTCAAAAATCCTCTGTGTCCACCAGGCAGAAAGGCAGAATTTCTGTAGCCAAGAGCATGCAGATGGTGAAATTCAACCTCTTAGCTTTCTCATGGCTAGGAGGAAATGGTCTTTTACTTGTCCACATCTGAGGGACCGAGGGCTGGCTATTGTGCTTAGACACGGTTGATAAGGGTGTCCCTGACAAACTGTCGGTCTGTGAGGAAGATGCAGGCGGACATGTTAGGTTGCCTTGATCCAAAGGTGGTGCTATCGATGTCAGACAGCGCTCATCACCAGCTGGTGTTATCACCTCCAAAGAAAATGATGACCTGCCAATCACGCTGGCTGTTGCGGGAAAAGAGGTGGCAGGTCTGCGCCCCAAAACAGGAGTGACTGCTGTCCCCCCAGTCACAGAGGATGAAGAGGCCGCGGATGCACAAGATATGGCAGACGGTGGTTGGCCCAGCCGGCTAGGCCGCATTGTAGCACAGTGAGCTTCCCACTGCAACTTATGCTTCATGTCCATGTGCCGGTTCATGCATGAAGTACTCAAACTATGTATTTTTTGGCCTCTACTTAGCTTTTGCTGACAAATGTTACAGATAACACGAGTTGGGTCATCTTTATCGATCTGAAAAAATGCCCAGGCTATGCAAGGCTTAGCACCCATGCGACCTGAAGAGAAACCACGACTTGTGGTGAGAGGCAGAGTTGTGTTTGAGGATGCAGTTGTTGACGTGCTTCCAGTACGTCTCTGTCCAGGAAGGCGCAACCTGACCTCGTCATCACTAGCATTCTCCTCCACCTCCTCTGCTGACCTCATCTCTTGGCTGACTGTGGGTTGACAGTAAGTGGGATCTCCAACCTCATCATCATCACCCTGTGCGTTATCACACCCGTCGTCCTCAGAGCCAACCTGTTCCTGCCCTGACAAAAAACTAAAGTTGTCGCTCCAATCAGGTATTTGAGTCTCATCATCATCTTCCTCATTGTCTCCACCAACAGGAGTTACAGTTTGGGAATGAGGGTCTACATTATGGTCAGAACCTTCAGCGTCTGGTCCTGGATCCGACTCATAAAGATTCTGGGCATCAGTGCAGATCATTTCCTCGTCTGGATTCACAGAAGCGCTGGAGCCGACCTCTGATTCCCAGGCTATAGTATGAGTAAACAGCTCTGCAGACTCAACCATCTGTTCTACCTCATACTCAGACGGGCAGCTGGAGACTTGGGAGCTGTGAGGAAGCAAGTGCGATTGGGGTGACACCTTTGAGGACTGGAGTATTTGTGATGTTGAAGTTGATGAGGAAGAGAGCCCACTTAAAGGAACATTTGATATCCATTGAAGCACCTGCTGTTTTTGTTCCTCATCTGGAATTTGTAGCGATTGGCGTGTTCGTAAGAAAGGGATCTTATCACATTGTCCGCTAAAAGAAGTAGACATTTTAGTTTGGCTGGAAGATGGTCTTTCTCCTGCAGATGTTACTGTTGCTTTAACACCTACCCCACGGACACAATCTTTTTTCCCCTTCCCAACACGCCTATTCCCCTTTCCACCAGCAGCAGGCCTTTTTCCACTCATTTTGGTGGTTAACTAATTCACAACTCTGGAGTTGTTTGCACAAAAAAACAATGGATGGGAACCGAGCAGAGCTGAGTGGCCAAACTGTGGTATTAGGCCAAAACTATTGGCTGGGTTAGATGTAGAAAAAATTTTTATTCAATTTGCAACCTGATGGAGGTCAGTATAGATTTACTAATAGAACAAGTCCCACACACAGCTAGAAGCCCAAATATTTTTTCAGAGGTAGATGCAGAAAAAAATTATATTCAGTTTGCAACCTGATGGAGGTCAGTATAGATGGACTAATAGAACAAGTCCCACACACTGCTAGAAGGCCAAATATTTTTTCAGAGCTAGATGCAGAAAAATATTATATTCAATTTGAAACCTGATGGAGGTCAGTATAGATGGACTAATAGACTAAGTCCCACACACTGCTAGAAGCCCAAATATTTTTTCAGAGCTAGATGCAGAAAAAAATTATATTCAATTTGCAACCTGATGGAGGTCAGTATAGATGGAGTAATAGAACAAGTCCCACACACAGCTAGAAGCCCAATATTTTTTCAGAGGTAGATGCAGAAAAAAATTACATTCAGTTTGCAACCTGATGGAGGTCAGTATAGATGGACTAATAGAACAAGTCCCACACACTGCTAGAAGGCCAAATATTTTTTCAGAGCTAGATGCAGACAAAATATTATTTTTAATTTGCAACCTGATGGAGGTCAGTATAGATGGACTAGTAGAACAAGTCCCACACACTGCTAGAATGACAAATATTTTTTCACAGCTAGATGCAGAAAAAAATTATATTCAATTTGCAACCTGATGAAGGTCAGTATAGATGGACTAATAGACCAAGTCCCACACACTGCTAGAAGGCCAAATATTTTTTCAGAGCAAGATGCAGACAAAAAAATATTTTTAATTTGCAACCTGATGGAGGTCAGTATACATAGACTAATAGAACAAGTCCCACACACTGCTAGAAGCCCAAATATTTTCTCAGAGGTAGATGCAGAAAAAAAATATATTTAGTTTACAACCTGATGGAGGTCAGTATAGATGGACTAATAGAACAAGTCCTACACACTGCTAGAAGCCCAAATATTTTTTCAGAGGTAGATGCAGATAAAAATTATTTTTAATTTGCAACCTGATGGAGGTCAGTATAGATGGACTAATAAAACAAGTCCCACACACTGCTAGAAGCCCAAATATTTTTTCAGAGGTAGATGCAGATAAAAATTATTTTTAATTTGCAACCTGATGGAGGTCAGTATACATGGACTAATAGAACAAGTCCCACACACTGCTAGAAGCCCAAATATTTTCTCAGAGGTAGATGCAGAAAAAAAATATATTTAGTTTACAATCTGATGGAGGTCAGTATAGATGGACTAATAGAACAAGTCCCACACACTGCTAGAAGGACAAATATTTTTTCAGAGCTAGATTCAGATAAAAAAAAATTTTAATTTGCAACCTGATGGAGGTCAGTATAGATGGACTAGTAGAACAAGTCCCACACACTGCTAGAAGGACAAATATTTTTTCAGAACTGGATGCAGAAAAAAAATTATTTTGAATTTGCAACCTGATGGAGGTCAGTATAGATGGACTAGTAGAACAAGTCCCACACACTGCTAGAAGGACAAATATTTTTTCAGAGCTAGATGCAGAAAAAAATTATATTCAATTTGCAAACTGATGGAGGTCAGTATAGATGGACTAATAGAACAAGTCCCACACACTGCTAGAAGGCCAAATATTTTTTCAGAGGTAGATGCAGAAAAAAATTATTTTCAGTTTGCAACCTGATGGAGGTCAGTATAGATGGACTAGTAGAACAAGTCCCACACACTGCTAGAAGGACAAATATTTTTTCAGAGCTAGATGCAGATGCAAATTATTTTTAATTTGCAACCTGATGGAAGTCAGTATAGATGGACTAGTAGAACAAGTCCCACACACTGCTAGAAGGACAAATATTTTTTCAGAGCTAGATGCAGAAAAAAATTATATTCAATTTGCAACCTGATGGAGGTCAGTATAGATGGACTAATAGTACAAGTCTCACACACTGCTAGAAGCCCAAATATTTTTTCAGAGCTAGATGCAGATTAAAATTATTTTTAATTTGCAACCTGATGGAGGTCAGTATAGATGGACTAATAGAACAAGTCCCACACACTGCTAGAAGCCCAAATTTTTTTTCAGATCTAGATGCAGATAAAAATTATTTTTAATTTGCAACCTGATGGAGGTCAGTATAGATGAACTAATAGACCAAGTCCCACACACTGCTAGAAGGCCAAATATTTTTTCAGAGCTAGATGCAGACAAAAAAATATTTTTAATTTGCAACCTAATGGAGGTCAGTGTAGATGGACTAATAGAACAAGTCCCATACACTACTAGAAGCCCAAATATTTTTTCAGAGCTAGATGCAGACAAAAAATTATTTAGAATTTGCAACCTGATGGAGGTCAGTATAGATGGACTAGTAGAACAAGTCCCACACACTGCTGGAAGGACAGTAAAAAAATTGGTATTCTATACACAGGTGGTGTATCTTGCAACACAGATAGGCTACTCCACTGACTAACACACTCTGCAATAGGCCAAAAAGGATTAGCTTTGCTAGATTCAGCCAAATGCTGTGAAAAAAACTTGCACAGCACAGGCACAGACCTGCCTGTCAAAAACTGATAGGAACTGATGTAACTTAGTCCTGAAAAGGACTGCAATTACAATTAGTCTTTACTCCCACAACCTATCTATTTAAGAGCACAGACCAGCCTGATAAAAGTCATAGGAAATGCTGTAACCTAGTCCTTATAAGGACTGCAATCACAACTATTCCCTACTCCCAAGCTATCTGTAGATTTGTGCGAAAATTGGCTTGAAATTAACAAGGTATAGCGCACACAGCAACAGCGGTGCCGTCTAACACGCAGCTGCAGCAGTGAGAAAATGGTGGCGACGGGGAAAATGGCTGGGTGTTATAGGGCAAGGACATGTGACATACACTGCCAATGACACATGCCCTTGCTTGTGTGAAAAAAAGCACTTCGCTTCGTGTGTGCGCTGCTGATAGGCTGACAGATTGCACCTCCCCACTGTAACTGCGGGAAAGAGAAAAAAAAATGGAGATCTTCATTATTCCTGCAGAGATCCATCCCCTGCCCCTCCCCCCGCCCCGCTGTACACTCAAACTGCGCATTAACATTAATTTTCATCATTACTGAGAAAAAATCCAGTTATGATTTTGGTGCACGAACAGTTATCGAACATAACCTCGAACAGCCGATTTTTTCTCAAATCGTTCGTGTTCGCCGAACGGCTCGAACACCGCCCAAAACAGCTCGAATTTGAGATTGGCAAACTGTTCGAGTCGAACAACGCTTATCTCTACTCATAAGCATCAAGAATAAAAAGGCTAGACTGGACTTTGCTAAAAAAAATCTAAAAAAGCCAGCACAGTTCTGGAAGAACATTCTTTGGACAAATGAAACCAAGATCAACCTCTACCAGAATGTTGGAAAGAGAAAAGTATGGCAAAGGCGTGGTAAAGCTCATGATCCAAAGCATACCACATCATCTGTAAAACACGGCGGAGGCAGTGTGATGGCTTGGGCATGCATGGCTGCCAGTGGCACTGGGTCACTAGTGTTTATTGATGATGTGACACAGGAGAGAAGAAGCCGAATGAATTCTGATGTATTCAGAGCCATACTGTGTGCTCAGATCCAGCCAAATACAGCCAAACTGATTGGTTGTCGTTTCATACTACAGATGGACAATGGCCCAAAACATAAAGCCAAAGCAACTCAGGAGTTTATTAAAGCAAAGAAGTGGAATATTTTTGAATGGCCATGTCAGTCACCTGATCTCTACCCAATTGAGCATGCATTTCACTTGTTAAAGACTAAACTTCAGACAGAAAGGCCCACAAACAAACAGCAACTAAAAACCACCACAGTGAAGGCCTGGCAGAGCATCAAAAAGGAGGAAACACAGCGTCCGGTGATGTCCATGAGTTCAAGACTTCAGGCAGTCATTGCCAACAAAGGGTTTTCAACCAAGTACTAGAAATGAACATTTTATTTACAATTATTTAATCTGTCCAATTACTTTTGGTCCCTTTAAAAGAAGGGTGGCACATGTTAGAGAGCTAAAACTCCTAAACCCTTCATCCAATTTTAATGTGGATACCCTCAAATGAAAGCTGTAAGTCTGGACTTCAACTGCATCTGAATTGTTTTGTTTAAAATTCATTGTGGTAATTAGAGATGAGCGTTGTTCTACTCGAACTGTTCGCCAATCTCAAATTCGAGCTGTTTTGGGCGGTGTTCGAGCCGGTCGGCGAACACGAACAATTTGAGAAAAATTCGGCTGTTCGAGGTTATGTTCGATAACTGTTCGTGCACCAAAATCATAACTGGATTTTTTCTCAGTAATGATGAAAATTAATGTTAATACGCAGTTTGAGTGTACAGCGGGGCGGGGGGAGGGGCAGGGGATGGATCTCTGCAGGAACAATGAAGATCTCCATTTTTTTTTCTCTTTCCCGCATTTGCAGTGGGGAGGTGCAATCTGTCAGCCTATCAGCAGCGCACACACGGAGCGAAGTGCTTTTTTTCACACAAGCAAGGGCATGTGTGATTGGCAGTGTATGTCACATGTCCTTGCCCTATAAGACCAAGCCATTTTCCCCGTCGCCACCATTTTCTCACTGCTGCAGCTGCGTGTTAGACGGCACCGCTGTTGCTGTGTGCGCTATACCTTGTTAATTTGAAGCCAATTTTCGCACAAATATACAGATAGCTTGGGAGTAGGGAATAGTTGTGATTGCAGTCCTTTTAAAGACTAGGTTACAGCATTTCCTACGACTTTTATCAGGCAGGTCTGTGCTCTTAAATAGATAGATTGTGGGAGTAAAGACTAATTGTAATTGGAGTCCTTTTCAGGACTAGGTTACATCAGTTCCTATCAGTTTTTGCCAGGCAGGTCTGTGCCAGTGCTGTGCAAGTTTTTTTCACAGCATTTGGCTGAATCTAGCAAAGCTAATCCTTTTTGGCCTATTGCAGAGTGTGTTAGTCAGTGGAGTAGCCTATCTGTGTTGCAAGATATACCACCTGTGTATAGAATACCAATTTTTTTACTGCACCTAGTGAAGTAAAATCTTTTGGGCATAGCATCATTCTATTAGTCCATCTATACTGACCTCCATCAGGTTGCAAACTGAATATAATTTTTTTCTGCATCTAGCTCTGAAAAAATATTTGGGCTTCTAGCAGTGTGTGGGACTTGGTCTATTAGTCCATCTATACTGACCTCCATCAGGTTGCAAATTAAAAATAATTTTTTTCTTCATTTAGCTCTGAAAAAATATTTGGGCTTCTAGCAGTGTGTGAGACTTGTTCTATTAGTCCTTCTATACTGACCTCCAGCAGGTTGCAAATTGAATATAATTTTTTTCTGCATCTAGCTCTGAAAAAATATTTGGGCTTCTAGCGGTGTGTGGGACTTGGTCTATTAGTCCATCTATACTGACCTCCATCAGGTTGCAAATTAAAAATAATTTTTTTCTGCATCTAGCTCTGAAAAAATATTTGGGCTTCTAGCAGTGTGTGGGACTTGGTCTATTAGTCCATCTATACTGACCTCCATCAGGTTGCAAATTAAAAATAATTTTTTTCTTCATTTATCTCTGAAAAAATATTTGGGCTTCTAGCAGCGTGTGGGACTTGTTCTATTAGTCCATCTATACTGACCTCCATCAGGTTGCAAATTGAATATAATTTTTTTCTGCATCTAGCTCTGAAAAAATATTTGGGCTTCTAGCGGTGTGTGGGACTTGGTCTATTAGTGCATCTATACTGACCTCCATCAGGTTGCAAATTAAAAATAATTTTTTTCTGCATCTAGCTCTGAAAAAATATTTGGGCTTCTAGCAGTGTGTTGGACTTGGTCTATTAGTCCATCTATACTGACCTCCAGCAGGTTGCAAATTAAAAATATTTTTTTTCTGCATCTAGCTCTGAAAAAATATTTGGGCTTCTAGCAGTGTGTGGGACTTGGTCTATTAGTCTATCTATACTGACCTCCATCAGGTTGCAAATTAAAAATAATTTTTTTCTTCATTTAGCTCTGAAAAAATATTTGGGCTTCTAGCAGTGTGTGGGACTTGTTCTATTAGTCCTTCTATACTGACCTCCAGCAGGTTGCAAATTGAATATAATTTTTTTCTGCATCTAGCTCTGAAAAAATATTTGGGCTTCTAGCGGTGTGTGGGACTTGGTCTATTAGTCCATCTATACTGACCTCCATCAGGTTGCAAATTAAAAATAATTTTTTTCTGCATCTAGCTCTGAAAAAATATTTGGGCTTCTAGCGGTGTCTGGGACTTGGTCTATTAGTCCATCTATACTGACCTCCATCAGGTTGCAAATTAAAAATAATTTTTTTCTGCATCTAGCTCTGAAAAAATATTTGGGCTTCTAGCAGTGTGTGGGACTTGGTCTATTAGTCCATCTATACTGACCTCCATCAGGTTGCAAATTGAATAAAAAAATTTTCTGCATCTAGCTCTGAAAAAATATTTGGGCTTCTAGCGGTGTGTGGGACTTGGTCTATTAGTTCATCTATACTGACCTCCATCAGGTTGCAAATTAAAAATAATTTTTTTCTGCATCTAACCCAGCCAATAGTTTTGGCCTAATACCACAGTTTGGCCACTCAGCTCTGCTCGGTTACCATCCATTGTTTTTTTGTGCAAACAACTCCAGAGTTGTGAATTAGTTAACCACCAAAATGAGTGGAAAAAGGCCTGCTGCTGGTGGAAAGGGGAATAGGCGTGTTGGGAAGGGGAAAAAAGGTTGTGTCCGTGGGGTAGGTGCAGGAGAAAGACCATCTTCCAGCCAAACTAAAATGTCTACTTCTTTTAGCGGACAATGTGATAAGATCCCTTTCTTACGGCCACGCCAATCGCTACAAATTCCAGATGAGGCACAAAAACAGCAGGTGCTTCAACGGATATCAAGTGCTCCTTTAAGTGGGCTCTCCTCCACATCAACTTCAACATCACAAATACTCCAGTCCTCAAAGGTGTCACCCAAATCGCACTTGCTTCCTCACAGCTCCCAAATCTCCAGCTGCCCGTCTGAGTATAAGGTAGAACAGATGGTTGAGTCTGCAGAGCTGTTTACTCATACTATAGCCTGGGAATCAGAGGTCGACTCCAGCGCTTCTGTGAATCCAGACGAGGAAATGATCTGCACTGATGCCCAGAATCTTTATGAGTCGGATCCAGGACCAGACGCAGAAGGTTCTGACCATAATGTAGACCCTCATTCCCAAACTGTAACTCCTGTTGGTGGAGACAATGAGGAAGACGATGATAAGACTCAAATACCTGATTGGAGCGACAACTTTAGTTTTTTGTCAGGGCAGGAACAGGTTGGCTCTGAGGACGACGGGTGTGATAACGCACAGGGTGATGATGATGAGGTCGGAGATCCCACTTACTGTCAACCCACAGTCAGCCAAGAGATGAGGTCAGCAGAGGAGGTGGAGGAAGATGCTAGTGACAACGAGGTCAGGTTGCGCCTTCCTGGACAGAGACGTAGTACTGGAAGCACGTCAACAAATGCATCCTCAAACACAACTCTGCCTCTCACCACAAGTCGTGGTGGCTCTTCAGGTCGCATGGGTGCTAAGCCTTGCATAGCCTGGGCATTTTTTCAGATCGATAAAGATGACCCAACTCGTGTTATCTGTAACATTTGTCAGCAAAAGCTAAGTAGAGGCCAAAAAATACATAGTTTGAGTACTTCATGCATGAACCGGCACATGGACATGAAGCATAAGTTGCAGTGGGAAGCTCAGTGTGCTACAATGCGGTCTAGCCGGCCGGGCCAACCACCGTCTGCCATATCTTGTGCATCCGCGGCCTCTTCATCCTCTGTGACTGGGGGGATAGCAGTCACACCTGTTTTGGGGCGCAGACCTGCCACCTCTTTACCCGCAACAGCCAGCGTGATTGGCAGGTCATCATTTTCTTTGGAGGTGGTAACACCAGCTGGTCTTGAGCGCTGTCCGACATCGATAGCACCACCTTTGGATCAAGGCAACCTAACATGTCCGCCTGTATCTTCCTCACAGACCGGCAGTTTGCCGGGGACACCCTTATCAACCCCGTCTAAGCACAATAGCCAGCCCTCGGTCCCTCAGATGTGGACAAGTAAAAGACCATTTTCTCCTAGCCATGAGAAAGCTAAGAGGTTGAATTTCACCATCTGCAAGCTCTTGGCTACAGAAATGCTGCCTTTCCGCCTGGTGGACACAGAGGATTTTCGAGACCTTATGTCCGTCGCAGTGCCCCAGTACCAGATGCCCAGTCGGCACTACTTCTCAAAGAAAGGTGTGCCTGCGCTCCACCAGCATGTCGCACACAACATCACCGCTTCTTTGAGAAACTCTGTGTGTGACAGGGTGCATTTCACCACAGACACTTGGACGAGTAGGCATGGACAGGGGCGTTACATGTCGCTGACTGGGCACTGGGTAACTATGGTGACAGCAGGACAAGGGGCTGCTGTCCAAGTCTTGCCGTCCCCACGAGTTGTGCGTCAATCCTCTTTATGTCATTTTTCCTCCACTGCTTCTGCCTCCTCAACCTCCTCTCGGTCTTCCACCTGTACCCAAAGCCTGTCTGGTCATGCCACAAGCTTTCTAACTGCGCAGAAGGGATCCTGCACACCTCCTTACTATGCTGGCAGTAGGGCTCAACGTCATCAGGCGGTTTATACATTGAAATGTCTGGGAAATGTGAGTCACACAGCTGAGGAGTTGTGGTCAGCTCTGGAGAACCAATTTCATGAATGGTTGTCTCCACTGGACCTGAAACCAGGGAAGGCCGTGTGCGACAATGCTGCAAACCTGGGTGCGGCCCTTCGCCGGGGCAATGTCACACACGTGCCTTGTATGGCTCACGTGTTGAACCTGGTTGTCCAGCAATTTTTAGCCCACTATCCCAGACTAGATGGCCTTCTGCAGAGGGCACGGTCGCTGTGTGCTCACTTCCGCCGTTCGCATCCCGCAGCTCAGCGACTTACATCTCTACAGAAGTCGTTGGGCCTGCCACTTCACCGGCTAAAATGCGATGTGCCTACCCGGTGGAATTCAACTCTGCACATGTTGCAGCGACTGTGGCAGCACCGACAAGCCCTGGTGCAATACGTTCTGACGTATAGCCTGGGCCAACGAGATTCAGAGGTGGGGCAAATCACGCTGGAGGAGTGGTCTCAGATCAGGGACCTATGCACCCTTCTGCACAGTTTTGAAATGGCGACGAAGATGTTTAGTGGCGACGATGCCATTATCAGCATGACTATTCCGGTGATTTACATGCTGGAGCACATGTTAAACAGAATTCGGAGTCAGGTGGTGGCACAAGAGGAGGTGGAGGAAGTAGAGGAGGAGGAGTTGTATGCGGAAGGGCTAACATCTGCAAGGTCCAGACGGTCGGCAGCACCAGGGCGGCAGGCATGTGAGGGTGGGGGAGATGATTTTACCAGGGCGCATGGTAGCAGCCAAACTAGTGAGGAAGGTGCAGGAGCCCAGGAAGAAGTGGAGGACGAACTGATGGAAGACTCATCAGATGAGGGAGACCTTGATCACATTTCTGTTGTGCGAGGTTGGGGGGAGAGGACAGAGGAAGGAAGCATGATTGTTACCTCGCCACCAACACAACAGGGACTTGGTGCTCCTGGATGCGCAACACACATGAGTGCCTTCTTGCTGCACTACCTGCAACATGACCCTCGAATTGTGAGAATTAGAAATAATCCTGACTACTGGGTTGCCACACTGTTAGATCCCCGGTACAAAAGTAAATTTGCAGAAATTATTCCTGCCATAGAAAGGGATGCACGCATGCAGGAGTATCAGCAGAGACTGTTGCAGAATCTTACATGTGCTTTTCCACAAAATACCAGTGGTGCACGTAGTGAATCTCACAGTTCCAACTTGCCAACCGTGGGACCGTCAAGTGTTCAGCACTCAAACCGTAACAGAACCACAGTATCTGCTGGTAACATCAATTTTGCGGAATCATTTCACCACTTTTTTAGCCCATCCTTTGCAAGGCCACAGGAGACAAGAAGTCTGACACATAGTCAACGCCTAGAGACGATGGTACAGGAGTATCTCCAAGAAAACATTGAAGCCACGACTGTGTCACTGGACCCTTGCTCTTTTTGGGCTTCCAATCTGGATAAATGGCCGGAGCTAGCCACTTACGCCTTGGAGATCTTGTCATGCCCCGCAGCCAGCGTTCTGTCTGAACGTGTGTTCAGCGCTGCTGGTGGTGTGCTGACAGATAAGCGCACGCGGCTCTCCACTGATAATGTAGACAGACTCACGTTCATAAAGATGAACAAATCATGGATCCGAAACGACTTTTCTACCCCTGTGTCATCCTGGGGAGAGTAAAAGCTTGATGATTGGTTAAAATCACCCTACCAACCGTTTTAAGCTTTCAAATTACTAATCATGTTTATCTGTATCTTGACTGGAAAATAATTTGGGCTTTGTAGCAGTGTGCAGCACTGATCCTATTAGGCCATCTATAATAAGCTTCACCAGATTTAAAATTAAAAATAATTTTTAGCTGCATCTAGCCCGGAAAATAATTTTGGGGCTCCGAGATGCGCAAGACACATAAGTGCCTTCTTGCTGCACTACCTGCAGCATGACCCTCATATTGTCAGAATTCGAAGTAATCATGACTACTGGGTTGCCACACTCTTAGATCCCCCAAACTTTTCGATCAACCTTTTCATTTTAATAAAGACCAAAAAAATGGTCATTTTTGAAATTATAAGCATTAGCAGGTTGTTAGAAACTGAAATCAAACAGTTTTCAACTCAAAACTTTATTCTAGGTGATGTTACATTTTCACATAGGACCCCTTGTTCGAAAGGAGCTTCTGAACTCTCTCGTCCATTGAATTTGTCAGGTTTTGGATGGTTTCTGCTTCAATTGTTTTGCATGAGGACAGAATACCCTCCCAGAGCTGTTGCTTAGATGTGAACTGCCTCCCGCCATCATAGACACTCCTTTTAATGATGCTCCAAAGGTTCTGAATGGGGTAGAGGTCAGGGGAGCATGGGGGTCACACCATAAGTTTGTCCCCTTTTATGCCCATATCAGCCAGAGATGCAGATGTTTTATGTGCAGCATGAGATGGTGCATTATCATGCAGAAAAATGATCTTGCTGTGAAATACACGGTTCTTCTTCTTGAACCATGGCAGGAAGTGCTGTTTGAGAAAATCCACATACATTATGGAGTTCATCTTTAGCGCCTTCAGGGATCCTAAAGGGGCCGACAATCTCTCTCCCCATGATTCCAGCCCAAAACATTACTCCACCTCCTCCTTGTTGGCGCTGTAGCCGTGTTTGCGTGGGGTGTCCATCAACCAGCCATCCTCCACTCCATTCATCTGGACCATCGAGCGCTGCACGGCACTCATCCGTGAACAAAACAGTTTTGAAATCAGTCTTCATGTAATGTTTGGCCCACTGGAGCCGTTTCTGCTTGTGTGAAGTGGATAGAGGAGGTCGACAGGATGGCGTATGCACAGCTGCAAACCTCTGAAGGACCCTGCATCTTGTTGTTCGGGGGACGTTGGAGGCACAAGCAGCTTCAAAAACTTGTCTGCTGCTATGACAAGGCTTTTTTGCCGCTGCTCTTTCAACCTGACGTAATTGCCTGTAGGAAAGAGTCCTCAATTTGCCCTTATCAGCACGCACACGTGTGTACTGTGAATCAGCTACATACTTCTTGATTGCCAAGACACTTCATCCTGATCATCGCACAATGTTGATTGTAGTCATGCCTTGACCTAAACACTCCACAATTTGTTGCTTCTCAGCAGCCGACACATCCTTTTTCTTTCCCATTTTGGCAGAAAATGTAGGCTGCTTAATAATGCGAGAGAGCCTTCTTAAGTAGTCTTGCCTTTCATTGGACACACCTGCCAAACTAATTAGCACAGGTGTCTGCAATTGCTTACAGTGATATAAAGAGCCCTGACACACATCACCATCAATGAGTTTAACTGACAAACAAACAAATTCTTCCCTTATCACTCCTAAACACTTTTTGCATAATAATTTGGAACGCGGTGTACATGTGCTTTTCCACAAAACACCAGTGGTTCACGTAGTGAATCTTACAGTTCTAACTTGCCAACCGTGGTCTGTATGGAATTGTTCAATAAAGGGCCCAAAATTAAGATAACATAGATGGGAGAGGTCTCTATGAATAGGAATTCCTAAGTATTTGATACCCTGTGAGGGCCAGGCAAAGGGAAAGTTGGACTGGATGGAATCCTATATGGATTTAGGGAGGGAGACATCGAGGGCCTCAGACTTCGCTGCATTGATTTTAAAATTTTACCATGTAACAAAGTGATCTATTTCAGCCATAACAGCAAGGATGGATATATGTGATTGAGTGATATATACTAGGACATCATCAGCAAATAGAGAGCACTTGTACTCGGTGCCTCCCACCTCAATCCACCTAATATTGGGGTTATGGCGAATTGATGAGAGCAGGTGCTCCGTCACTAGGATGTATAAGAGAGGGGACAGAGGACATCCCTGCCTTGTCCCATTGGTGATTGTGAAAGGTGATGAAAATGTTCTGACGCACCCCCTGGGCCTTGGGACACCCGGAGCCGGACCCTTTTTGGTGGATGCTGGTGGTTGTAGTCTTCGTGGCGGCGATCCGGTTCCGTGGCTCAGGGCGGTCAAACCAGTGGCGGAACTATTTATGTGGTTTTGATGTTTAAATGTCTGACTACGCCACCCGTGGATTGCGGTCAGAGTGAACCGCCGCTACAGGGCAGACCGCTAAGGCTGGTGTTGTGGGTGTAGCAGAGCGTAGCATAACTCCCCACGGGAGGAGTATAGCCTCAGGGCAGTGTATGCGGAGGATGGGGGTGATGGTGCAGGGCAGCAGCAGTAACGACACGGAGTCAGTGATGCAGTTCAGGGCCTTTACTCACAGTTCTTATTATCCAGACCACGTCTGCAGGTAACGGCTGCCCACGTCGTACTGTGCTCACCAGGTGAGGGGCTCAGACAACTCCCAGATAACTTTGGAGCGCTTCACAGGACCCCCTTTGTGTGTCCTTTGTCTGGCCTTTCTTACCAACACTTCTGTCCGGCTGCCTCGGGCCTCCTCTTGGTAAACTTGGCGCCAGTTTCCCTGACCCTATGTGGTGCCTTCCTAGCGGGTGGAGCAAGGGGCTGCGCCACATAAAATGTCAGAGCCTCCGGTTTCTAGCTGAGGGTCGTTTCCTGCCTCCACTAGTTCGGGGACCGGTCTCCCCCTTTGGCCTGACCCCTCCACGCAGGTGGATTCGGGCGTGCGGTGGCGACTCGCCCGTCCGCACCCCTGGGATCCCTTCATTCCTCGTTCCTGGAGCCTTCTCCGCTCCTCTTCCTTCCTTCTCCCTCTTGCAGGCCTGGGCCTCTGTTACTAGGCCCGCCTCCGGAGCAGAGCTCATGCAGAGCCCCTGCTCCCTGCCACTTCTGCTCAGACTTCTCTGCACTGAACTAAGATGGTGCCCACCTTTTATACTCCCTTCTCAATGCACCCAGGAACTGCTTCCTCCCTGCTCCTGCACTGCAGGGTTCCCCTTCCTCAGTGTTCCCTCCCCCCACTCCAGCCAGGGACAGGGACTGTCGTGCCCATCTCAGGGGCATATTGGTCGCCCTGCCCCACGGCAATGTGGTGTAATGCATGCAGGTGTCGGGTCCTGATCCACACTCCATCCTTATCTGAGAGTGAGATATCACACCTCTGGGTGAGGTGCAATACGTCTGTAGCAACCGAGCCCTCGGTGCTACAGTTCCATTTATCTTCAGCCTAGGTGACGTATTGTGATACAGGGCCGTGATTTTGGCTATAAAAGGGTCCCCTAGACCCCTACCCCAAGCTTTTTAAGAGAATCATATATGGCGTGCCAGGAGACTCTATGGAATGCTTTCTCAGCATCCAACGAGAGTATCTACTTACAAATTTTTAACTGCATCTAGCCCAGGAAATACTTTGTGCCTAGTAGCAGTGTCTGCTAGTCAGCGGATTATCCCGGCTGTTAAGCAAGCTACACCACCTGTAGTTTGGACACTTAATTTTTTCAAAGGAAATGCTTCGGGACCACGGGATACTTAGTGAAGAGCATCAGGAGGCACCCCAAGGCATAGGGGCTGGGACTGGCACTAGGATGCCTTGCGGTGGACAGCCGAGCTCGATCCTTATAAAAGCTTTTTAACTGCAGCAGCTTTAGTGGACGCTACTGGAGCTGGAATTACGCGGCTGCTGGCATGAGACTTGCCCTCCAATAGATCCTTGTAAATGGATTTAAAGTGTATTCATTCAAATTAGAGGGACAATTTAAATTAAAAAGCTTAGAGCTGCCTCCACCACAGGGGGGCTCTCTCGACCCACCAGCGGACAGGCACCAGTATTGGGAGAGGGGGGCTGGCCGTCAGGGTTCACCGCGGCTCTGGCACAAACCCGGCGACACGGAGGTGACACGGGCAGGAGCGGACTGGCCGTCTCGGCTTCTCACTTTTTGGATTTTAGAAGGGCATGACATGCCTATATCTGTGTCTCCCCCTCCTTTTACTCCTCCACCTCTTTTCTTTTCGCATGACTATATGTACTTGTCACTTTTCCATGTGTTAGTTGTGTCTTCTGAGCAGTTTGTCAGCTTTTGGACACCTTTGAAGGTGTTTTCTATGTGTTTCTATGTGCTTTTGTTTGCCTGCCATTGGTTTTAACGGTGTTCGAAGGTGTTCGACGAACAGTTCGACGAACAGTTCGGCGAACACACGGGTGTTCGACGAACCGAACCGAACTCGAACACTACGGGGGTGGCTCAACACTAGTGGTAATGTCTAGAACCAAAATTAGAAAAATGTTGTCTCTGTCCAAATATATACAGTATGGACCTAACTGTATTATTCTTTTTATTCTGCAAAGACCTCTGCGTATAATGAATGTCTTTTCAGGGCAATCAGTGAACTTACAATTTCGACCGAGTTCGACAGAATCCTATCCTGGCCAAATCGAATTAATCTACTCAAAACAAATTTTGGGAAATTTGCTCATTTCTGGAATTAAATTTGGATATAGTTTTAAGCGCAGCTAAAATTTTTGAATGATTTAGAATAGGCTGTCATGGATGTGCGTAGGGTATTTGCTCACTTTGTTTTTATCCTAGGTTTGGCTGTTAATGGCCACAATGTGACAATGTAAATGTGCACCTACACATTGCAGTTATACCAAAAAATCTTCCAGCTCCTTTCTTTGGCTCCCCCTTTTTGGCCTAGGCATCTTGTCTATATATTGTATCTTTCCAATGGCACGTGTTTAAAAAGTCAAGCAGGGTCCTGCTCTGCCCCCATCATCCAAGGTTTTTCTGGCACATGGAGAAGTTATACACTAGAGATATGATCATCATGATTGGTTATACCTTGTTGTGGTGGAATGGCTTTTATGCTTTTTTTCCTCAAAAGAGTGTTAACTAAGTAAGTACCCTATTTTATTTGCATGCACTATTACTGTTTACTAGTGATGAGCGAGCATGCTCACTACTGCTCGGTGCTCGTCCGAGCATCTCACTGCTCGAGATGCTCGGCGCTCGCCGAATATTTCCGGGTTGCTTGGGTGGGAACTCAGGTCCCCTCCCTGCATGTTTGGTGCTCTTTAGAGAGCCAATGAAAATGCAGGGATTGCCTGCCATGCACTGTAATGCCGTAGCCATGTTGGCTGTGGGCATTACAATGATTGGCTGGCTGCACAGCGTCATCAGGCCTATATCAGACCTGGCGCCGCCATGCTCATCACAGTCACTCTGGATCAGATAGTGTAGGGAGAGGTGCTGCTGCGTCAGGGAGAGATTTGCTTGTGTATTAGGTAGTGTAGGGTGAAAAACCGTACATTACACATATCCATCTAAACAAACATTCCTTCTGAGGACTAATCCATCTGCAGAGATATCAAGCAGGCAGGGTGTATAGGCAGGCAGTGTATATAGCAGACTGCAGTGAATATAGCATAAGAGGCTCCATTCCAATTCTGCCTTCTGCTGCTGTTAGATATTTCTATACAAAGGCCCAAGTCTCAGGGGCCAGGAATACTTTTCTTTGAATCTTAATCCTCATTAATTGCATAAAAAGCAATCCAGAGTACTCCATTTTTCTGAGCCATTTGCTTGTTGGCACTGCAGAATACAGCTAGGACCTTTCCACGTTACAGCACTAGAAATCCAGCTACTTAAAATGGTGTGTTCTCCGTCAAATGGATCACATATACGTTGTCAGAAAAAAACTGCCATTTCTGGCCTCCATTAAAAATTTCCTTTAGTGTGTCAGTGAAGCAATTCACAGCAGTTTCTGGTTCAAACTACTTACCTACAGGCCAGGTTTCAAAACTCTGATTTCTCCGTCACACGGATCACATATACGTTGTCAGTAAATACTGCCATTTCTGGCCTCCATTAAAAATGTCCTTTAGTGTGTCAGTGAAGCAATTCACAGCAGTTTGCTGTTCAAACTACTTACCTACAGGACAGTAACCTAAATCTCTGTTTTCTCGGTCACAGGGATCACATATACATTGTCAGAAAATACTGCCATTTCTGGCCTCCATTAAAAATTTCCTTTAGTGTGTCAGTGAAGCAATTCACAGCAGTTTGCTGTTCAAACTACTTACCTACATGCCAGGTGTTTAAAACTCTGTTTTCTCTGTCACACGGATCACATATACGTTGTCAGAAAATACTGCCATTTCTGGCCTCCATTAAAAATTTCCTTTAGTGTGTCAGTGAAGCAATTCACAGCCGTTTACTGTTCAAACTACTTACCTACAGGCCAGGTATTTAAAACTCTGTTTTCTCTCACACGGATCACATATGCGTTGTCAGAAAATACTGCCATTTCTGGCCTCCATTAAAAATTTCCTTTAGTGTGTCAGTGAAGCAATTCACAGCAGTTTGCTGCTCAAACTACTTACCTACAGGCCAGGTATTTAAAACTCTGTTTTCTCTGTCACACGGATCACATATACGTTGTCAGAAAATACTGCCATTTCTGGCCTCCATTAAAAATTTCCTTTAGTGTGTCAGTGAAGCAATTCACAGCAGTTTACAGTTCAAACTACTTACCTACAGGCCAGGTATTTAAAACTCTGTTTTCTCGGTCACACGGATCACATATACGTTGTCAGAAAATACTGCCATTTCTGGCCACCATTAAAAATTTCCTTTAGTGTGTCAGTGAAGCAATTCACAGCAGTTTGCTGTTCAAACTACTTACCTACAGGCCAGGTATTTAAAACTCTGTTTTTTCTGCCACACGGATCACATATACGTTGTCAGAAAATACTGCCATTTCTGGCCTCCATTAAAAATTTCCTTTAGTGTGTCAGTGAAGCAATTCACAGCAGTTTGCTGTTAAAACTACTTACCTACAGGCCAGGTATTTAAAACTCTGTTTTCTCTGTCACACGGATCACATATAAGTTGTCAGAAAATAGTGCCATTTCTGGCCTCCATTAAAAATTTCCTTTAGTGTGTCAGTGAAGCAATTCACAACAGATTACTGTTCAAACTACTTACCTACAGGCCAGGTATTTAAAACTCTGTATTCTCTCTCACACGGATCACATATAAGTTGTCAGAAAATACTGCCATTTCAGGCCTCCATTAAAAATTTCCTTTAGTGTGTCAGTGAAGCAATTCACAGCAGCTTGCTGTTCAAACTACTTACCTACAGGCAAGGTATTTAAAACTCTGTTTTCTCTGTCACACGGATCACTTATAAGCTGTCAGATAATACAGCCATTTCTGGCCTCCTTTAAAAATTTCCTTTAGTGTGTCAGTGAAGCAATTCACAGCAGTTTACTGTTCAAACTACTTACCTACAGGCCAGGTATTTAAAACTCTGTTTTCTCTGTCACACGGATCACATATACATTGTCAGAAAATACTGCCATTTCTGGCCTCCATTAAAAATTTCCTTTAGTGTGTCAGTGAAGCAATTCACAGCAGTTTACTGTTCAAACTACTTACCTCCAGGCCAGGTATTTAAAACTCTGTTTTCTCGGTCACAGGGATCACATATACGTTGTCAGAAAATACTGCCATTTCTGGCCTCCATTAAAAATTTCCTTTAGTGTGTCAGTGAAGCAATTCACAGCAGTTTGCTGTTCAAACTACTTACCTACTGGCCAGGTATTTAAAACTCTGTTTTCTCCGTCACATGGATCACATATACATTGTCAGAGAATACTGCGATTTCTGGCCTCCATTAAAAATTTAATTTAGTGTGTCAGTGAAGCAATTCACAGCAGTTTGCTGTTCAAACTACTTACCTACAGGCCAGGTATTTAAAACTCTGTTTTCTCCGTCACACGGATCACATGTACGTTGTCAGAAAATGCTGCCATTTCTGGCCTCCTTTAAAAATTTCCTTTAGTGTGTCAGTGAAGCAATTCACAGCAGTTTGCTGTTCAAACTACTTACCTACAGGACAGGTATTTAAAAATCTGTTTTCTCTGCCACACGGATCACATATAAGTTGTCAGAAAATACTGCCATTTCTGGCCTCCATTAAAAATTTCCTTTAGTGTGTCAGTGAAGCAATTCACAGCAGTTTACTGTTCAAACTACTTACCTACAGGCCAGGTATTTAAAACTCTGTTTTCACCGTCACACGGATCACATATACGTTGTCAGAAAATACTGCCATTTCTGGCCTCCATTAAAAATTTCCTTTAGTGTGTTAGTGAAGCAATTCACAACAGTTTGCTGTTAAAACTACTTACCTACAGGCCAGGTATTTAAAACTCTGCTTTCTCTGCCACACGGATCACATATACGTTGTCAGAAAATGCTGCCATTTCTAGCCTCCATTAAAAATTTCCTTTAGTGTGTCAGTGAAGCAATTCACAGCAGTTTGCTGTTCAAACTACTTACCTACAGGCCAAGTATTTAAAACTCTGTTTTCTCTGTCTCACGGATCACATTTAAGTTGTCAGAAAATACTGCAATTTCTGGCCTCCATTAAAAATTTCCTTTAGTGTGTCAGTGAAGCAATTCACAGCCGTTTACTGTTCAAACTACTTACCTACAGGCCAAGTATTTAAAACTCTGTTTTCTCGATCACAGGGAACACATATACATTGTCAGAAAATACTGCCATTTCTGGCCTCCATTAAAAATTTCCTTTAGTGTGTCAGTGAAGCAATTCACAGCAATTTGCTGTTCAAACTTCTTACCTACAGGCCAGGTATTTAAACTCTCTTTTCTCCGTCACACAGATCACATATACGTTATCAGAAAATACTGCTCTTTCTGGTTTCCTTTAAAAATTTCCTTTATTGTGTCAGTGAAGCAATTCACAGCAGTTTGCTGTTCAAACTACTTACCTACAGGCCAGGTATTTAAAACTCTGTTTTCTCCGTCACACGGATCACATATAAATCGCTCCAAACTCCGTCATTTGTAGTGAGCGTGGAAGATACTGTCCTGCATTTAAAAAGGGCAAGGCATGTGGCAAGGGATGGAGAAGTGGACATGATGGTAATGGTGCATGCAGAGGCCAAGGCCGCGGGCAAGCCGAAATTGTGCCACAACAAACACCCACATCTTCTCGCCTGACCTTCCTGTTCCCATTGCTAGGGGACTGCAGCATACCACTATTGAACCCAGAGCAGTGTCAAAAGGTTGTTGGTTGGATAGCGGATAATGCTTCCAGTCACTTTGCCACCACCACCACCAACATCCTGTCTTCCATACGGTTAAGTCTCAGTAGCCGTGAGTCTTGACCGCATATTCCTCACCCTGATCCTCCTTCCTCCCACCATGCCGGTTACCCAGTGGCAATTGATCCCACAATTGGACACTCTGAAGAGCTGTTCACTTTTCCATTTATAGATTCGGGCCTCTTGTCCGGTCTACTTGAAGAAGTGCAAGAGGAGATCTCGTGTAGTGATGCCCAAATATTTGAGCAGCCACGGTCACATCAAGGCGACGGTGGGAAAGTGTCACAAGAGGTTGACAATGATGAGACACAATTGCCAGAAAGTCAGGAGGAGGACCAGGGTGCGGAAGTGGAAGACGAGGAGGTGGATGATAAAGTAACTGACTCAACCTGGCAGGAGGACATGCAGAGTGAGGACAGCAGCACACAGGGGGAGAGAGGCAGAGCACCCCAACAGGCAGGAAGAAGCAGAATGTCCCCGTTACACCAACACAAAGGAAGTTGCCAGTACAACTGTTAGGTCTTCCCAAGTCTGGTTGAATTTTAAAAACTCTGCCGATTACCCCAAAAAGGCCATTTGCACCACCTGCCAGGCCAGCATCAGCAGGGGTGGCAAAACGACCAGCCTTACTACCCCCATCATGATCAGGCACATGGCAGCAAAGCACCCGACTTTGTGGGCCGAACCCCAGGGTCCAGGAACAGTGTCTGCGGGTGGCACCATTGCTTCTTCCGCTGTTGTGCATGCAAGCCAATCCCCTGTCCATGGTGCATGCAAAGATGCCTCCTGCCCTGCACGGGCTGTGCTGAAGCTAATATACTTAGGTGACAAACCGCACAATGCTGAAGAGTTGTGGACAGCTCTGAAAGAACAGGAAGATCTGTGGCTCACACCGCTGAACCTGCAGCCAGGCATGGTCATGTGTGACAATGGCCGGAACCTGGTGGCGGCTCTGAGGCGAGGCGAGCTCACACACGTACTATGCCTGGCCCATGTGCTTAACCTCGTGGTTCAGCGGTTTCTCAAATCCTACCCGGAGCTGCCGGATCTGATTGTTAAAGTACGCCACCTGTGTGCCCATTTTAGAAAGTCAGCTACAGCTTCCGCCGCCCTTGCAGTGTTTCAGCAGCGTTTGCAGCTTCCGGCTCACAGACTGGTGTGTTATGTCCCCACGCGTTGGAACTCTACACTGCAGATGTTGGGAAGGATTTGTGAGCAGAAGATGTCAGTCATTGAGTACCAGCATCAAAAATACCATTGGTATTCAGTTCAGACTCCACACATAAGACCTCAGCAGTGGACATGGATGTCAGACATATGCACCATTCTCCAAAACTTTGAGGACTCCACCAAGATGGTGAGCGGCGATGACGCCATAATTAGCGTCACCATCCCGCTTCTCTGTCTTCTGAAACGCTTTCTGCTCACAAAGAGGATGCATTGTAGGCGGAGCACGGTGAGATGGAGCAAGGAACCATGCAGGGTGATTACACACAGCCAAGCCTCAACTCATCCCTACGTGGATTGGGTGATAACGAGGAAGAGAAGGAGGAGGAGGAAGGACAGGAGCTAGTGTTATGCACTATAGACGGTACTACCTGCACAGCTGTCATACCGTCTGTTCAGCGTGGATGGCCAGAGGACAGAGAGTAGGAGGAGAAGGAGAACATGGTCAGTCATCCTTTTGGTGAGGACACGGAAGTCTTGCCTGTTAGTAGTCTGGCACGCATGGCTGAGTTTCTGTTAACCCGCCTTTTCCATGACCCTCGCGTTCTCAAAATTTTGGGTGACAGTCATTACTGGTTGGTGATACTTCTAGACCCACGCTACAAAGAGAACTTTATATCTCTTATTCCTGATGTCGGCAGTTCTACAAAAATGGGGCTGTACCAGAAGGCCCTTGTTGTTGAACTATTAAAAAAATTCCCACCTGAAAATGCTGGCGGCAGAGGGTACACTTCATTGGACAACCAAGGAGTACAGACGAGAGAGACACAACTTCATTCCGGCAGAGGCAGGGGAACACTGTCAAAGTTCTGGGACAGTTTTCTCAGACCCTCCCATCGCACAGGCCCTGAGGCGTGGGGTACTCTCACAAGGAGTGCAAAGTTTGGGAAGATGCTGAGGGAGTACCTTGCCGACTGTACCAATGTCCTCCGTGATTCCGCTGTCCATTATAATTATTAGGTATCCAAGCTGGATACGTTGAATGAACTGGCTTGGAGTTTCTGGCCTGCCCTGCCGCAAGCGTTTTATTAGAGCGGGTTTTTAGTGCGGCTGGTGGAATTATAACTGATAAGCACATCCGCCTGTCAACTGAAAATGCTGACAGGCTGACTCTTAAAAAAATGAACAAGGGCTGGATTAGGCCGGACTTCTCAACACCACCGAATTATAGCAGCGTAACATAAACTCAAATCCAATGTCTTTTCTTGGGATGTGTATTCCCATGCACCTTTTCACACCCACGCATGGGTATACGCTTCCTGATTTTGGCTATTTGCTCTTGTATTCCTCCTTCTCCTCATCCTCCACCACCATATCACCAGATTGACCGTGGTCCGCGATGCAACACCCACATAATTCTTTTAAAGGGTGTTTATGATGCCCGTAAAAAAATTTTTTTATACAGTATGTTCATGTATACCCCCCCAGGGGTAAATATTTGTCAGCCCATACACTTAGTGCAAGGGCATTACAAGTATGGGAGGCCCGCTCCTTTCTAATGGGAGCATTTTTTTATGAGGCTCTCCTCCACGTCTCTTCCAAGGGGCATTAAAGTGCCTCCAAATTTTTGGCAGCCCTTGCATTCACTGTATAGGCCAACACTATGGGAGACTCTCTCCTTTCTAATGGGAATTTGTCCTTACTGTGGCCCTGCTCTATGTGTCTTTAAATTCTTAGTGGGTTTTTTCCTAAAATTGGTGAGCAGTTAGACTCACTGCATACGCTATAACTGTATAGAAGACCCTCTCCTTTCTAATGGGAACATGTAGTACTTGTTACTGTGGCCCTGCTATGTGTGTCTATAAATTCTTAGTGGGGTTTATCCTAAAATAGGTCATCCGTTGGACTCACTGCATACCCTATAACTGTATAGCTGACTCTCTCCTTTCTAATGGGAACATGTCGTGCTTGTTACTGTGGCCCTGCTCTGTGTGTCTTTAAATTATTAGTGAGGCTATTCCTAAAATTGGTTAGTCGTTGGACTCACTGCATACCCTATAACTATATAGCAGACCCTCTCCTTTATAATGGGAACATGTCGTACTTGTTACTGTGGCTCTATGTGTCTTTAAATTCTTTGTGGGGTTTTTCCCAAATTTTGGCAGCCCTAGCAGTCACAGCATGGGCATTACCACTATAGGAGACCCGCTCCTTTATAATTGGAACATTTTTTTACTGAGACCCTACTCTATGTCTCTTCAAAGGGGTATTGGGTTGCGTCCATATTTTTGGCAGCCCTTGCAGTCACTGGATACGCAATAACAGTTAAGGAGACCCACTTGTTAATAATGGGAACAACAAAGCATAGCCGGCTGATGGCTCTTTAACAATAGCGAGGGCCGACTGCTGGTCTTTTAAGAATAGTAAGGGCCGTCTTATGTCCCTATAAAAATAGGCTTTATGACTTTGAGAGTCCCTCCATCATAAATAAAACAGGATGTGTCACACACCACATTGCCAGAAAAGGTTGTAAAATGTTAAAATGACATTTCCCGATGAATGCATTTGTCTTAAAAAATAACGTAAAAAAACAAAACAATAGGATCTTTCTTTAGTATAAAAAACACCATCACCAATTTAACCTCAATGTAATCACATTGTTCAGCTTATGCATCTCCCCTCCATCTTCAAAATGACCACATCAGTCACAAGCTGACAGCACTGAAGCACTGCCTTGGCCAAGCGGCAACAGGCTGTGCTGAAGATAACATGCTTAATGCTTAATTGACAAACCACCCAGCGCTGCAGAGTTGTTGAAAGCTGTAACACAGCAACCTGATCTGTGGCTCTCAACGCTGAACATACAGCCAGGCATGGTCGTGTGTGACACTGGGCGGAACCTGCTGATGGAGAAATGACAGACGGAGTAGATACGGTTTCCCTCTATGCCAGTATTTTCACCGAGCTAAATACAACTCTCAGCAAAAAAAAGTTGTGGACTGGCTGCGTACCATCCCAGGCCACATTAACCTGTCCTTGTGTTTGTGGTTAGGCAGTCCTTCCCACTAAGTGCACTGGGGAGGGCACGGGTAATTTTGTGGGACCCGTGCTTGTGGAAGGCGGAGGCAACACCGGGAGAAACACTGGCGGCTGGGGACCGAGTGTGGTCACCCGGCCACCGCCGGCATGAGTTTATGAAAAGCTTCCGCCTCCACGAGCATAAAAGGCCACATTTCAAGTGCAAGCAGCTGCCCAGAAATCTGGCAGTTTAGTGTTGCAGCCTGTGGGTGGGTGGCTGGCTGCATACTTTCACTTGCAATCCAAGTAACAGAACACTAAGCAGATGGTGGCCTCTATTATCATCATGGCCTCACCTCGGCACTATGAACTCTCCTGAATGAGAAGCCAGGGCATGCCGGAGGAGTCTCCGGTTCTCTGGTGGGCCTGTCCAACCATGCCGAGAAGCAGCCCTGGCTAAGAAAAGTGTAGCGGAAGGTTCCCGGACGCTCTGTGGCTGCTTTTTTAATATGGATCGGCCATGCTTATGCATGTTATTTCTCAAACCGCATTACAGATCAGGCCATTGCCCAACTCTGTATTCAAGAAATTAAATGCGCAAAGAAAGATGTGTGTGTGTGTCAAAGCACCACCGACAAGTGCGAGATGATGTTGGACGGGCTGCCATTGCTTCTGCAACAAGCTGCATTAGAGGACTTCCTGGGAGAAATGACACGCAGGGTAGATACGGTTTGACTCTATGCCAGTCCTTTCACCGAGCTAAATACAACACTCAGCAAAAAAAGTTGTGGACTGGCCACATTCACCTGTACACGTGTTTGTGGTTAGGCGGTCCTTCCCAGTAAGTGCACTGGGGAGGGCACGGGTAATGTTGTGGGACCCGTGCTTGTGGAAGGCGGAGGTGACACCGGGAGAAACAGTGGCGGCTGGGAACTGAGTATGGACACCCGGCCGCCGTCGGCATGAGGTTATGAAAAGCTTCCGCCTCCACGTGCCTAAAAGGCCACATTTCCAGTGCAAGCAGCTGTCAAAAATTTGGCAGTATAGTATTGCAGCCTGTGGGTCGGTGGGTGGCTGGTTGCATACTTGCGCTTGCATTCCAAGGAATGGGGTAGTGTCAACTGAACGCTGCACTGGGACAAGGATGTGGACGGTGATTGTTGCAAGTCTGCAATGACAGGTGCATGGCTGAAGGCATCTTCACATGCCCCAAGGATCACTTATGATGGGCACACTTTTAGGCAGTGACCTGGGAGTCAGAAATGCTTCCAGAGGTCTTCCCCATGCTGTTCCCATGTCTTTTCAGCACTGTATGCATGTGTCTGATGATGTGTCACACACCACATGGCCAGATAAGGTTGTAAAATGTTAAAATGACGTTTCCCAGAGATTGCATTTGTCTTTGTTGAAAGCAATGCAAAAGTGCAAAAACGCATCAAAAATGCTACGTGCGAACATAGCCCTAGGTGTGGAGGAGTATTTTTGTTTTTGCTTATTTATTTTGTTTTATAGACTACCTCTTGAAGCTCATCAAGAGAATGCCAAGAATGTGCAAAGCAGTCATCAAAGCAAAAGGTGGCTACTTTGAAGAACCTAGAATATAAGACATATTTTCAGTTGATTTACACTTTTTTGTTAACTATATAATTCCACATGTGTTAATTAATAGTTTTGATGCCTTCAGTGTGAATGTACAATTTTCATAGTCATGAAAATACCTAAAAATCTTTAAATGAGAAGGTGTGTCCAAACTTTTGGTCTGTACTGTACATTGTACATGTCATGGAAAGGATGTTCCTTAACATATTTCCCAGGAAAATCCATTTTGGTTTCGTTTTTGTATGTTTTATTGTGAGTCCGTGAAAGAGGCGTAATACTCTGACAGCGTTGTTGCTGTCCCCATGTCATTTGAGCACTGTTGCCATCGATTTGGGCAATTTTTAGGCCCTCTGCAGACCGCCGGTGGGGAGCCGCCTGAAAAATGCTTGAGTTTCCCATAGACTTACATTGGGCTCGTTGCTCAGGTCGAGCACCCGAGTATTCCAATTTGCTCGACCCGAGCATTTTAGTGCTCGCTCATCACTTCTGTTTACTTAATTACTTACTATAGGGTATTTGCTCATTTTTACGATTTTAACGAATCGTGGTGAATACTGCATGTGCACTTTAAATAAGAAAAGTGGAAGTTTACTGATTACTGTTAGAGTGAATAGAACAATGCTACTTATACCGAGAACAATTGTTGGAAATCGCATGCAGGTAGACAGAAAAACATAAACCATGAAGAGACTGCAGCGCTCAGTTAAGCACTGCAGCCACTTTAGACACCTGTTCAGTCGTGGTACCAAGAGAGAGACCTTCTCCCCTATCTGATGTTGATCAGTAATAAGTTCAAAATGTTATATATTTGAAGCAGTGAGATTTGTAGAAAGTATTCATAGAAAAAAGATAAAGAAAAGACTGTTTGCAGGACCAAAAGCTTTCTTCTATTTCTTCTCATGAAGTTTGGACTCCTTATTTCAGTAATGAAATCAATGTAATCATTTTCATTTGCTAATTGTGTTTATAATTTAGCAAATAATCAGGAACATCAGGTTTGTTCCATCCTATCTTCTTTTCTAGTTTTGACCAAGTTACCTCCTGCTACTTGTATACATCAGCACTGATAGCTTTTTCTCTCCAGCAGCGATAATAGTTTTGTTGGTCATGATTGGGGCTCTTAAGAGAACATGATGCTGTGAAATATTAAAGATTTAAACCCAAGGGTAATTCTAAAGTGTTTTATAACATCATAATATTTGTTGTTTTATTGAGATTTCTGATATTTAACATTGTGAAATTTTATACATTTGTTTTGGCATCAATATATGGCAAGTGGGAGTCTGACAACTAGTACACACAACAATCATGAGAATGATGAGGCCTTGGTAATTGATAGAGTACCATGGCTGATTCATGTAGTTATCCCTTTAATCCAAGGGTGAAAATATCATTGGTGCAACCTGTGCAGCTGCACAGGGGCCCAAGAGGTAAAAGAGGTAAGGGGGTGCATTTCTACATGTAGAGCAAGTAGAATTGTGCATTATGATGAGCTGTTGGACTGGAAAGGGCCCAAATACTGTTCTTGCAAAGGGGAAAATTTCTGTCAGTGTTTGCCACTACACTCATCCATTGGCTGTCTTGAATTGTGGCTCATCATCTAGGCACATTATTTTAGATCATCCTAGTCAAGCCATAGACCTTTAGGCGCTGAAGCTACACTATGGGATCACTAGAGGGCTGTAAAGAATCAGGGTTTCTGGATGTATTCGTACTAAATATCAGAATTATTTTATCTTCCAATTTAATGAAAGTAGAAAACAATTGATTATGTTAGATCTTGTAAAATAGATGCTGATCTTGAAAAAGCAGAAAAAGGGACAGTGTATATTGATATAGTAAAACTGATCATACACGTGAGATAGTTGTTTGCGGGACTTTCATTCTTCAGATATCTATCTCTCCTGACCCCTTATACCCATGAATACTCAGCATGGCCAAACATTCATGTTTTTACAACAGAGAGAAAGGGGAAAGCAACCACCAGACACCTCTGGCAGCAACTTATCTCCCCTAAAAACAAAAAGATCGGGTGTTGAAATTAAAACTGCCTTATTCTTCTCTACTGAACATCATTTGTCAGGGAAGTGTAGGATAGTGGGCCAGTCCTGCCAATATCAACAGGTTTGGACAACTTTTATATAAATTTTTGGGGTGCCTTAAGTCCCTTGAAAAGATTTGGATCCATGAAATCTGGTATGATTAGGAAGTATTTAAACAAAAATCATACTGCAAGGTGGCTCGGCGGCTTTACTAACACCTATAAAACTTGAATGAGAATCGCAGTGATACTTTCACCCATCAGACTTTTATTTGAGACATATCCTATATGTATGCAGTAATTGTCTTTGATGTATAAAAATTTTAAGAAGCGTTTTTGCCATAACATAAGCTCCAGATAGTGAAGCCAAAGACTTGCATGGCAATGTGTGTCAGGAACTGAAAAGATTATCAGCACTTTTTCATAAAAGTTAAGGGAACACTTTACTTCAGCAACATCAGAGGATTAAATAGATGAGAAAATGGGGACTTTTCAACTGACTTTAAAACTGCTAATTTATTACATCATGCTTATTAAAAGATGCTGACTTTGTAATGGAAATGCATAGAGCCTGAGTAGAAAAGCTGTTAAGATAATTATATTTGTTACACAGGGGGCATAGTAGATTACAATTATTAGAATGCTGACATACTGCAGGGATGTTGATAACCACTTATTTGGACATGGAGACCACATTTTGCTACTTCCTCAATTTGTGTCCATTTCTATTTTACTCTGGTGTATTTTTCATTTAATAATTGATAACCCATATGTGCCCATATTCTCTTGTAATGCCAAGAAAGACGATTTTTCAGTCTAAATGACTTTTTATAGAATAATTTAGAGATGAGAAATCCAGTATATCCAACCCAGGGAACCAGTTAGCTTTTAAGTAAAATATGTTAGTTAGTAAACATTCTACACATTATTATATTGATAGTTTTTAATATTATTGGAAAGGACATTAAATTTTTTGGAGTTTAATGTATCTCAGTGACATATTTCATTAAGTATACAGTAAAGCTACTATTGATATAGTCGAAGATGAGCAGATCAGGCAAAAATATAATTAGCTTGTTCGAGCGAATGTTACTGGAAAATGAAAATCACAGAAAAGTTATACTCTGCATTTGTAATGTCCAATATTATGATCTGGGGTCTCACTGGACCTAAGAGCATAATATATGTAAGAAAAATCCAAAAAAATACTTATACTTAACTCACTGCTCACCTCTGGCCATTTCTGCTGCTTCTTGCCTCCTCTCTGTTCCCCCGTGCCTCCGTCACATCAAGTTTCTAGCAATGTTTACTCTAGACGGGGATGCAGGCCCCGGAGGTCACTGTGCATGCATGGTTACTGGTGCATCTCACAAAATTAGAACATCACCAAAAAATTAATTTATTTCAGTTCTTCAATACAAAAAATTGAAACTCATATATTATATAGAGTCATTACAAATAGAGTGATCTATTTCAAGTGTTTATTTCTGTTAATGTTGATGATTCTGGCACCCCCATGATTGTGAAACCTACTAAAACAGACTAAGGGACCTTTTTAAATGCTTAGAAAGCCATTGCATGTGTTTTTTGTTAATTATTTTAATTCACTGAGATAATGACTTTTGTGTTTTCATAGACTGTAAGCCATAATCATCAACATTAACAGAAATAAACACTTGAAATAGATCACTCTGTTTGTAATGACTCTATATAATATATGAGTTTCACTTTTTGTATTGAAGAGCTGAAACAAATTAACTTTTTGATGATATTCTAATTTTGTGAGATGCACCAGTAACTATGCATGCGCAGTGACCTCCGGGGCCTGCATCCGGAAGTCATAATCCAGTGTTTACTCTTGTCTGGGACTTCTTGTGGACTTCTGGTCGCGAGTAAGCCGCGTAACAAGCATGGTGTACTCTTGGTCTCCTGGGGCCTACTCGCAGCTGGAAAACCTGGCCTAAAGTAAGCATGGTAAGTGACAATAGCCTGGAGCATTGGACAGCAGGCAAGAAGCAATAGGGGCTACCAGAGAGCTGAGCAGTGAGGTGTTTTTTTTGTTTTTAACCTCAACTGTTCAGCAAGATGGCAACCACAGCTGGTCTCGATTTTGCTGAATTCAATGGGAGCGAATCACAAAAAAATGTGTATTCTCCAGAATGCGAATTTTTGTAAAATTCAACGAAGACAAAAGTATTCTTGGAGTGATAGCTTCATTGGCTAACCAGAAAAAAATATAAATATTTACAAGGTTTTAGAGCTCAGGCAGGTTTACAAATTACTTTGGTGGCCGGGACTCAGGGCATGAAGTCACTGGAGTCAGCCCAAGAATTTTATAGAAGTCTTCACTGGAAAGCCTGAGAAGTCTCATTTAGCAAGTTACCATGTAGACACTGGTACTCATTGTGTATAGGAGGGAGAGAGGAAAAACGGGAAAGTCAGTTCACCAATATCTGAAGCACTCTGTTGAAGAGGGATCATGGCACAGAGCCACCCAGGTTCAGGACGTGTTCAGATATGACAAAAAAGTGAAGGATTCTCCAGCGTTGATGAAAATATCAAACTTTACATTGATTAACAGTAGTGATGAGTGAACGTGCTCGCCACTGCTCGATACTCGCACTAGCATCACTCTGCTGGACGAGCTCGGCGCTCGGCGAGTATTTCCAGGTTGCACGGGCGGGAACTCTGGTCCCCTCCCTGCATGTTTGGCGCTCTTTAGAGAGCCAATGAACATGCAGGGATTGCCTGCCATAGACTGTAATGCCGAAGCCATTTTGGTTGTGGGCACTACAGTGATTGACTGTCCGCACAGCATCATCAGGTGTATATAAGACTGGGCACCGCCATGCTTGTCACAGTCTACTCCGGAACCAGGCAGAGTAGAGAGAGCTGCTGCTGCGTCAGAGAAAGATTTGCTTCTTCATAGTTAGTATAGGTATTCCACAACATACAGTCCAGACCAAAAGTTTGGACACACCTTCTCATTTAAAGATTTTTCAGTATTTTCATGACCATGAAAATTACGCATTCACACTGAAGGCATCAAAACTATGAATTAACACATGTGGAATTATATACTTAACAAAAAAGTGTGAAACGCCAATTCGAATTCATGAGAGACTGAAAAATGTGTACGGTGATGCAACAGTGGATGTCAGTACTGTTAGACGATGGGTTCGTCGCTGTAACACAGCTGAAGGGCCATCACCTTTGGCTGACAAAATGCGGAGTGGCAGGCCAGTAACCGCAGTGACTCCAAGCAACATTCAGCGAGTCGATGACATCATTATTGCCAATTAAACGGAGAAAAAAATAGGAGGCATTACTTATTGACTGACCCTCGTATATATCCATCTGAACTAACAGTCCTTCTGAGGACTAATCCAGCTGCATATATTCAGTGGAATTAGGCAGGCAGGCAGTGAATGTGGCAGACTGCAGTGCATATAGTGCAAAAGGGTCCATTGAACGTTCCTGCTTCCTGGACCAGGGAAAAAAAAAAATTTATTTTAATCCTGGTTATCTGCTTAAAAAGCAATCCAGAGTACACCATTTTTCTGCTCCGTTTACTTGTTCTCACTGCAGAATAAAGACAGATCTGTTCCACATTTCAGCAATAGAAATCCAGAAATTTAAACTGAACGTGGAAAATATTGGCCTCCTTTTCCATTCTGTTGAAGTGTGTCCATCAAGCTATTCACACTAGGCGTCTGTGAAGGATAGTATTAGTAAATTACAGGCCTGCTATTTAAAACCGTGGTTCTCTGGCAGACATATCACCTATAAGAGTGTTCCAAAATCAGACATTTCTTCCATTTTCATTCCGTTGCAGTGTGTGGGTCAAGCTATTCACACTAGGTGTCTGTGAAGGATAGTTTTAGCAAATTGCAGGCCTGCTATTTAAAACCGTGGCTCTCTGTTAGACATAACACCTATAAGAGTGCTCGAAAATAAGACATTTCTTCCAGTTTCATTTCGTTGCAGTCTGTCGGACAAGCTATTCACACTAGGTGTCTGTGAAGAATAGTATTAGGAAATTACAGGCCTGCCATTTAAAATTGTGGTTCTCTGTCAGACGTATCACATATAACTGCGTTCCAAAATCAGCTGTTTCTCGTGAACGTGGAAAATATTATCCTTCATTAAAAATGGGCAAAGTGCGTGGCAAGGGATGGGGGATGTGATGGTGATGGTGCATGCAGAAGCCGAGGACGTGTCCGTGGGCAAGCTGAAATTGTGCCACAACAAACATCCACATCTTGTCGCTAAACCTTCCTGTCCCAATTACTAGAGGACCACAGAGCACCACTATTGAACACTGAACAGTGTCAAAAGGTTATTGGTTGGATAGCAGCTAAAGCTTTCAGTCACTTAGCCACCACCACCACCCTATCTTCCACATGGTCAAGTCTCAGTAGCTGTGAGTCTGGACCGCATATTCCTCACCCTGATCCTCCTTCTTTTCACCATGCCAAGTGCCCGGAGACAACTGATCCCACACTTGGACACTCAGAAGAGATGTTCACTTTTCCATTTGTCGATTCGGGCCTGTCGCCCGACCAGCTTCAAGCGAGTCAAAAGGAGAACGTGTGCAGCGATGTCCAAATATTGGAGCAGTCACGGTCACATGAAGGCGATGGTGGGAAAGTGCAATTACTGTTGCAAGAGGTGGATGAGGATGATGATGAGACACAATTGCCAGAAAGTCAGGAGGAGGACCTGGGTGCGGAAGTGGTAGACGATGGGGTGGATGATATAGTAACTGACCCAAACTGGCAGGAGGACATACAGAGTGAGGATAGTAGCACACAGAGGGAGGGAGGCATAGCACCACAACAGGCAGGAAGAAGCAGTGTGGTGGCCTCAGACACAAGGCAGGAAACTGTTCCTCGTAACGCCAACACGACAGAAGTTGTTAGGTCTTCCTGAGTCTGGTTCCTTTTTAACGACTCTGCAGATAACCCCAAAAAGGCCATTTGCACCACCTGATAAAATTTAACTTTTAATAATTATCATTAAAAGTGTACTTAGTAGTCCAAATGGGACAAGACATAAACATATATATCATAAAAACATCATATTCCTGAAGCCGAGAAACTCCAGTGTCTAGGACCGCTCGGAGAGGTCGTCCTATGCAAGAGTAAATCCTCTCCAATCTTGACTTTATCCATATCAATTTCCTGTGGAGAGAACCGCTTCTTTGAAACTGCACATCTGGATTCCGGAGCGGCTGGGAATCTCATATCCCAGTACCTTGTAGAGAAGTATCAGATTCCTACCAAACCTCCGGCTGAACCATTGGCAGTCACTTCCGTGGATGGAAGACTTCTTCCGGTGACCATCTTGCTCGTCACAGAGCCTGTAACCCTTCAGGTGGGAATGCTGCACTCAGAGAGGATCTCCTTCCATGTGTTTTCCAGACTCTCTCACTCTCTTTTGCTTGGTCTACCCTGGCTACAGAGACATGAACCCGTTCTGAATTGGCAATCCGGTGAGGTGCTCCGCTGGGGGCAGGATTGCCACGAGACCTGCCTGGTCCCGGTTCGCCCAGTTCGGCCTCCGTCTACTCCGGCTAATTTGCCTGGTCTACCGGCACCTTACTGGTCCTATGCAGATGTCTTCGACAAAAAGGAAGCAGAGACACTGCCACCTCATAGGCCATATGATTGCCCTATCGACCTGGTACCCGGTGCCACTCCACCCCTTGGGCGTATTTACCCATTGTCGTTGGCCGAGACCCGGGCCATGTCAGAGTACATCGAAGTAAATCTGGCTAGGGGATACATCCGGAAAGCTACCTCCCCGGCTGGAGCCGGATTCTTCTTCGTAAAAAAGAAAGACGGTTCACTACGCCCCTGTATCGATTATAGAGGACTCAACCAGATTACTGTAAAAAAACAAATACCCCCTGACGCTCATCTCTGAGCTGCTTAACTGCCTTAAAGGCGCGAAGATCTTCTCCAAGCTCGATCTTCGTGGGGCATATAACTTGGTCCTGATCCACCAAGGAGGCGAGTGGAAGACGGCATTCAATATCCGGGATGGCCACTATGAATACTGTGTGATGCCCTTCAGTCTTTGTAATGCTCCAGCCGTTTTCCAAGAATTAGTTAACAACATCTTCCATGACCTCTTATATTCTTGCGTGGTGGTGTACCTGGACGACATCTTGGTCTTCTCTCCGGATCTTCCCACACACCGGAGGGATGTTCGTCAGGTCCTGCTTAGACTCAGGCAGAATCACCTATATGCAAAATTTGAGAAATGGCTCTTCGAACAGACCTGCTTTCCGTTCTTGGGCTACATTATCTCTAAGACTGGTCTACAGATGGACCCCGAGAAGGTCTCTGCCGTCTTAAAGTGGCCCCGTCCGGAGGGGTTGAAGGCGATTCAGCGATTCCTGGGATTCGCCAACTATTATCGTCTCTTCATCCCACATTTTTCCTCCCGGACTGATCCCATCTCTGCGCTCACCCAAAAGGGAGCAAATTCTAAGGAATGGTGGAGGAGGCCTTCCTCTCCTTAAAACAAGCCTTCTCTTCTGCCCCAGTGTTGCGCCATCCGGATAGCAACAAACAGTTCTTTCTGGAGGTTGATGCTTCCTCTTCCGGAGCCGGAGCGGTGCTCACCCAGAAATCTCCGTCCGGGAGAATGGTAACCTGCGGCTTCTTCTCCAAGCTCTTCTCCTCATCTGAACGCAACTATTCGATAGGAGATAAAGAACTGCTAGCCATCAAATTGGCACTGGAAGAGTGGCGTTACCTGCTCGAGGGGGCTCTGCACCCAGTGGTCATATATACTGACCACAAAAACCTGGAATATCTGCAGAATGCCCAAAGACTCAATCCGCGTCAGGCCCAGTGGTCTTTGTTCTTCGCCCGCTTCAACTTTATCCTACATTACCGCCCGGTGGACAAGAATGTTAAAGCCGACACCTTGTCCCAATCCTTCCTGCCTTCCGATCAAGAGGAGGAGCCTATGCATATAATCGATCCCTCCAAAGTGATGAATGTGGCCCCCTTGGACCTGTCTCCTCTCCCACCCGGTAAGACGTTTGTAGCGGCTCCGGATCATAAAAAGGTCCTTCACTGGGGTCATTCATCCAAACTAGCCAGCCATGCTGGCCAGAAGAAGACCTTAATGCTAATTACCCAGCATTTCTGGTGGCCTACCCTGGGCCAGGATGTGGTAGACTTCGTCACAGCCTGTTCGTCCTTTGCCTGCAACAAGGTTCCCAGACATCTTCCAGCTGGCCGTCTCCTGCCTCTTCCTGCACCTGATACCCCATGGCAACACATTGCTATGGACTTTATTACTGATCTCTCTGTTTCTGCCGGTTGTACGGTCATTTGGTTGGTCGCTGACCGCTTTTCAAAAATGGCTCACTTCATCCCTCTGCATGGTCTCCCGTCTGCATCTGTGCTGGCTAAGGACTTCATCCATCACATCTTTCCTCTCTACGGCCTACCCCTCCACATTATGTTTGATCGGGGGGTTCAGTTCACTTTGCACTTCTGGAGAGGTACATGTAAGCTGTTGGATGTCACCCTGGATTTCTCCTCTGCTTACCATCTGCAGTCCAATGGCCAAGTGGAACGTATCAACTAGATCCTTACCAGCTTCCTCGAGCACTTCGTCAACGCTCACCAAAACGATTGGGTAGAGCTCCTACCATGGGCCGAGTTCTCCTATATCAACCATGAGAGCGAATCTTCTTCCAAGTCCCCGTTCTTTGTGGTCTATGGTCAACATCCCCGGATTCCATTTCCCGTTTCTGCTTCAGTGGATTGCCCTGCCGTGGAGTCTCTGGTCAGCGAATTTTCCACTATTTAGGAGGACACTAGATACGCACTTCTTCAATCCTCCGAGTGGATGAAGAAACATGCTGAGAAGAGAGGTCAATTCTGCCCGGGAGACAAGGTTTGTCTCTCCTCCAAACATGTTCATCTCAAAATACCCTCCTATAAGTTGGATCCTTGGTTCATTGGTCCATTTGAAGTCCTCAAGCAAATCAACCCAGTAGCCTACAAGTTAAAACTCCCCGCCACTTTTCGGATTCCCAACTCCTTCCACGTATCTCTCCTCAAACCAATTGTGCTTAATTCTTTGTCCGACAATTCAGGTACCTCCCCAGTTCCGGTCTCCGCTGAGGACGTCTATGAGGTAGAGAACATTCTAGCCACCAAGAGGGTAAGAGGAAAAACCATTTTTCTGGTGGATTGGAAGGGGTTTGGCCCAGAGTAGAGAACTTGGGAACCCAGGGAGAACATCCACGCCCCGCTTCTCCTTAAAAAAATTCTTTCAGGCCTAAAAAAGAGGGTGCATAAGGGGGGGTGGTACTGTAGTATCGGTGTCTCTGCCCCCTGACAGGCAGAGACGCCGTCCCTCTTACCGCTGCGTCCTCCGGCGCCCCTGTTTCTGCTGCTGCCAGTGCGTGCAGCTTCCCTGGCACTGTGCTTAGGGCATGCGCGTGAATGCTCCCTCCCTCTTAAAGGTGCCCGTGCAAGGTTGTAGCTTTGTGCGTTAAACTCTGCTTTAGCCCTCAGGTCCCGCTGCCAGCCTGACTATAAGTCCAGTCCGCCAGCTTGACTACAAAACCAATCCACCAGCCTGACTACCAGTCGAGTCCGCCAGCCTGACTACCAGTCCAGTCTGCCAGCCTGACTACAAGTCCAGTCCGCCAGCCTGACTACAAGTCCTGTCTGCCAACCTGACTACCAGCCCTGTCCGCCAGCGCGTCTACTCTCCAGCCCGACAGTCTGTCTACAGTCCAGTCCGCCAGTCTGTCTATGGGCCCTGCCCGCCTGCTTACCTGGAAGCACCTGCCTGTTACCTGCTGTGCCTACCAGCCAGCCTATCTGGAGGCTCCTGCCTGTTACCTGCCGTGCCTACCAGCCAGCCTACCTGGAGGCTCCTGCTTGTTACCTGCCGTGTCTGCCAGTCCGACTACCCAGATAACCCATCAGCCTGCCTGTCGTGCTCATCTCCTGTACCGGTCCCTGCCTTCTGACCTGTGGGAGTCACCTGCTGTCATACAAGGTCTGGCCCAGAGTAGCAACTGGTCCCTCTGCTCAGTCCTTCCCTGGTCCCGGAGTCGATTGAGCCACCATACGACCTTGGTCAGTCCGAGTTGATACCTAGTTATGCCCCCTGGTCCCTCCTTGCACCGCAGCACAGAGGTTCCCCCACCTGCATCTGTAACAGCCAACATCTGCAGGGGTAGCAAACCTAGCAGCCTGATCACCACCAGCATGATTACCCGACTAAGTAGGCCAAACCCCAGGGTCCAGCAACAGTGTCTGCGGGTGACACCACTGCTTGTTCCGCTGTTGTGCGTGCATGCCAATCCCCTGTCCATGGCACATGCCAAGATGCCTCCTGCCCTGCACTTGCCATTGCACACTCTCAACTAGCACCATCAGCAAGCACATACATGTCCTTGTCCCAGTGCAGTGTTCAGTTGTCCCTACCTCAGTCCTTGGAGCGCAAGCACAAATACACAGCCGATGCCCCACAGGCCACACTACTAAATTCCCACATTTTGCGAATGCTTGTGGTCAAAATGTTGCCTTTTAGGCTTGTGGAGACAGAAGCTTTCCGCAACCTTATGGCAGCGGCCGTCCCTTGGTACCCCATCACCATCCACCACTATTTCTCCCGGTGTGCTGGCTCCGCATTACACGAGCACATGTCTCACAACATTAGACATGCCCTCAACAATGCAGTTACTGCGAAAGTCCACCTAATCATGGACATATGGACAAGTGCTTGTGGGCAGGGACGGTACATCTCGCTGGTGGCACACTGGTTTAATATAGTGGAAACCTGGACCCAGTTGGACCTTGAGATGGAATATGTCCTCCCGACGTTGAGGATTGCTGGCCCTGGTCAATCAGGGTTGCCTCCACATTCTACAGCTCCTGCACCACCTCCTCTTCAGCCTCCATCTCTGAAATGACCACATCAGTCGAAAGCTGGAAGCAATGCAGCACTGCCTCGGCCAAGTGGCAACAGACTAAGCTAATATGCTTAGGTGACAAACCTCACAATGCTGAAGAGTTGTAGACATCTCTGAAAGAGCAGGCAGATCTGTGGCTGATACCGCTGAACCTACAGCCAGGCATGGTCATGTGTGACAATTGCCGGAAACTGGTAGCTGCTCTGAGGCGAGGCGAGCTCAAACACGTACCATACCAGGCCCATGTGCTTAACCTTGTGGTTCAGTGGTTTCTCAAAACCTACCGGGATCTGGTGGATCTGCTTGTCAAATTACGCCACCTGTGTGCCCATTTTAGAAAGTCACCTACAGCTTCCTCCGCCCTTGCCATGCTTCAGCAGCATTTAAAGCTTCCAGCTCACCGACTGATCTGTGATGTCCCCACACATTATAACCCTACATTGCAGATGTTGGGAAGGATTTGTGAGCAGAAGAGGGCAGTTGTTGACTACCAGCATCAACAAGGCCGTCGGTATTCAGGTCAGAATCCACACATAAAACCTCAGGAGTGGACGTGGATGTCAGACACATATACCATCCCGAAAAACTTTGAAGACTCCACCAAGAAGGTTAGCGGGAATGATGCCATAATTAGCATCACCATCCCACTTCTCTGTCTTCTGAAATGCTCTGCTCACAATTAAAGGGGATGCATTGCAGGCGAAGCACGATGAGATGGAGCAAGGAACCATACAGGGTGATTACACACAGCCCAGCCTCATCTCATCCCAATGTGGATTGGGTGACAATGAGGAAGAGGAGGAGGAAGTACAGGAGCTAGTTTCCTGCGCTATAGATGGTACTACCTGTAAAACTGTTCAGCGTGGATGGCCTGAGGACAGGGAAGAGGAGGAACAGGAGGAGGATGAGAAGGAGAGCAAGGTCAGTTGTCCTCTTGGTGAGGACAGGAAGTCTTGCCTCTTTGCAGTATAGCACAAATGGCTAAGTTTATGTTATGCTGCCTTTCCTAATAAAATGGTGTAGTATGAGAAGGCCCTTGTTGCGGAATTATTTAAAAAATTCCCATCTGAAAATGCTGGGGGCAGAGGTCACAGTTCGCTGGACCTCTATGTGTCTTGCAAGGGGCATTGGAATTCCTCAAAATTTTTGGCAGCCATTGCTTTACTGCATAGGCAAACTGTATGGGAAACACACTTCCTAATAATGGGAGCATTTTTTGCAGGAGGCCCTCCGACCTCTACGTCTCTTGCAAAGGGCATTGGAGTTCCTCAAAATTTTTGGCAGCCGTTGCTTCACTGCATAAGCAAACTGTATGGGAAACACACTTCCCAATAATAGGAACATTTTTTGCAGGAGGCCCTCCGAGATTTACGTCTCTTGCAAGGGACATTGGAGTTCCTCCAAATTTTTGGCAGCCATTGCTACACTGCATAGGCAAACAGTATGTGAGACACACTTCCTAATAATAGGAGCATTTTTGCAGGAGGCCCTCCGACCTCTACGTCTCTTGCCTGGGGCATTGGAGTTCCTCAAAATTTTTGGCATCCGTTGATTCTCTGCTTAGGCAAACTGTATGGGAGACACACTTCCTAATAATGGGAGCATTTTTTGCAGGAGGCCCTCCGACCTCTATGTCTCTTGCATGGGGCATTGGAGTTCCTCCAAATATTTGGCAGCCGTTGCTTCACTGCATAGGCAAAAAATATGGGAGTCACACTTCCTAATAATGGGAACATTGTGCTCAGGAGGCCCTCCGACCTCTTAGTCTCATGCAAGGGGCATTAGAGTTCCTTCAAATTTTTGGTAGCCATTGCTTCACTGCATAGGCAAACAGTATGGGAGGCACGCTTCCTAATAATGGGAACATTGTGCTCAGGAGGCCCTCCGACCTCTTAGTCTCATGCAAGGGGCATTAGAGTTCCTTCAAATTTTTGGTAGCCGTTGCTTCACTGCATTGGCAAACTGTATGGGAGACACACTTCCTAATAATTGGAGCATTTTTTGAAGGAGGCGCTCTGACCTCTACGTCTCTTGCAAGAGGCATTGGAGTTCCTCCAAATTTTTTGCAGCCATTGCTTCACTGAGTAAACAAACAGTATGGGAGACACACTTCCTAATAATGGGAGCATTTTTTGCAGGAGGCCCTGCAACCTCTTCGTCTCCTGCCAGGGGCATTCGAGTTTCTCTAAATTTTTGGCAGCAGATAATTCACTGCATAGGCAAACTGTATGGGAGACACACTTCCTTATAATGGAAGCATTTTTTGCAGGAGGCCCTCCGACCTTTACGTCTCTTGCAAGAGGCATTGGAGTTCCTCCAAATTTTTGGCAGCCATTGCTTAACTGCATAGGCAAACAGTATGGGAGACACACTTCCTAATAGTGGGAGTATTTTTTGCAGGAGGCCCTCCGACCTTTACGTCTCTTGCAAGAGGCATTGGAGTTCCTCCACATTTTTGGCAGCCATTGCTTAACTGCATAGGCAAACAGTGTGGGAGACACACTTCCTAATAATGGGAGCATATTTTGCAGGAGGTCATCCGACCTCTACGTCTCTTGAAAGAGGCATTGGAGTTCCTCCAAATTTTTTGGCAGCCGTTGCTTCATTGCATTGGCAAACAGTATGGGAGACATACTTCCTAATAATAGGAGCATTGTTTTCAAGAGGCCCTCCGACCTCTGCGTCTCTTGCAAGGGGTATTGGAGTTCCTCAAAATTTTTGGCAGCCGTTGCTTCACTGCATAGGCAAACTGTATTGGAGACACACTTCCTAATAATGGGAGCATATTTTGCAGGAGGCCCTCTGACCTCTATGTCTCTTGCAAGGGGCATTGGAATTCCTCCAAATTTTTGGCAGCTGTTGCTTCATTGCATAGGCAAACAGTATGGGAGACACATTTCTTAATAATTGGAGCATTTTTTCAGGAGGCCCTCCAACCTCTACGTCTCTCGAATGGGGCATTGGAGTTCCTCCAAATTTTTTACAGCCATTGCTTCACTGCATAGGCAAACAGTATGAGAGCATTTGGAAGCAGTATGGGAGCATTTCTTGCAGGAGGCCCTCCGACCTCTACGTCTGTCTTGGCTAAGAAGGGAGAGGGGCATTTGATCTTCGGAGCGCAGAAATAGCTGGATTTCTTTTGCAGGGCGAGGAGCTCTGGCGATTTTCCAGAGCTTTTCATTTGTGCTGCCAGCAATGTGGAAGCCCCCTCCAGTAGCTTGCGAAAGGATTCACCCCCTTGGCTTTTACCTATTTTGTTACATTACAACCCGTATTTAAATATTTTTGTAATCCGATTTGTATGTGATGCATCAGCACTAAATAGTCTTTGTGGAATGAAGTGAGAAAAATCTAGGCATAAATTTAATTTATGGGATCAAATAACTAATAATTGGCATGTGCAAGTGTATTCAACCTTTTTCTAAGAAGCCCTTAAACATTTCTGATGCAAGCAAATACCTTCAAAATAAAAACAGCAATGAGGAGGGCTCCACCAAAAAATTACAAGGAGATCAACCCAATGAATATAAGTAAGACAGCTGGGGATATTTCAAAACTATAATTTTTTTTATTAACATATGAAATATATACAGACAAAAGTGAATTAAACAAAACTGAAAAAGCCCACATGCCACATAATAACAACCAAACAACCCTTAATGAAGTCATGGAATATGCATGCTAACAATAGACAAACAGATATAAGATTATGGAAACCCAATAAAATGCCTGTTTTGTATAAAAGCTTATCAGGTCAATTGAAATAGTATAACTTGATCTGAAAAATCAGGGGATAAAGAAAATTAGATAGCCACATAGGCTAACCCAAAAAATCTTCAAAACACATATTTACATATAAAGTTCATATAAATAAAGTGCAAATGTGCAATTTTATGCTAATACACATGACCATAATAAAGCAATCAATTGAAACGGGGAACACCTAGGTGACAAAACATAAAGTTAAGCTATCAAAAAGGACCCAATAGTAAAATATCAGAAGATGACCTGAACAAACTTGATCCATAAAAAAATAAAGACAGATAACTTACACAGGAGAACAATAAGCCCTTCGTGCAAAATAAGCTAATATATGGACTTGATAATCCATCATATTGTATGAGCTCATACAAATATACCATGTTAGTCATGGAGCTAGAATGAGGGCAGGATCCTGTTTTTTTGGGGTTAGCCTGTAGGGCTGTCTAATTTTCTTTATCTCCTGAATTTTGTCATCATATTATACTATTTCAATTGACCTTATGAAAGCGGTTCTACACCCAGCATATTACAACAAGTCCCCCACTCCATGCCATCTACTCGTCCTCAAATAACTGACAGAATTCCATTTGTCCATACCTAGCATCCTTTTGCCTACATATTACATAGATCAATGCGCAAGCATTGGAACATTCTACAAACTGCGTTTTCCTCTATCAGGGAATTTCAACAACCTTTGCTCCCGTGTTTTAAACATGCCCCTAATCTAAAAGATAGTTTAGTACATGCCGATTTTGGTAGTGCTCGCACCTCAAGAAGACAAAGCGTTTTACAGACCCCTAAAACGAGCACCTTTCCATGCCGCAGTGTCATCAGTGCAGTAGCATACTAAGGGGAAGTCAGATTCATCATCCATACATGGTGAAGAAATATTCCATCAAAGATTACTAGACATGCGACACCTCCTATGTTGAATATCTTATTAAATGTCCCTGTGGGCTCCTATATATAGGAAAAACTACCCAGCCCATCAAAGATCGGATATCTAAACACTAATCTATCATCAGGTGTAAAAAAACTTCATTACCCTTACCCTATCATTTTACTGTTGCGGGCCACAATGTTTCACAACTGAAATTTCAAGTAATTGATCATGTCCCTCCTCTTAGACGTGGGGGTGATCGCATACGTGTTCTCAAATGTAGGGAAGCCTTTTGGATCCATCAGCTACAAGCGCTGGATCCAAAGGGCTTAAATAGGGATTATGATTTACTGTACATGCTTCTATATGAATTATCTTTACCTATTCATATGTTTTGCGAATTCATAATTGCCATGTGCAGAATTGTCATGTGAAAGATTGATCTTTTGTACCCCATATAGAGTGCCTTTTTACTTTATTTTCGAAATGCATATATGTGCAGTATATGAGGTTTTTTGCTCCTCCTTTTTAGAGTCAGTTGTAGTTCCATCTTTTCCTCACTCTGGTCTGCAAGATTTCTGTCCCCGGGCTCTTCACAATCCAACTGGGGTTTCCTCTATTACAGTACTACGTCTTCGAGACTGCTGTGAAATGGGTACCTTGAAAGACACATTGAACATCCACATCACTATTGATGGAACGCATACTTTCGATTCTTGACACGCACGCCGTACATATGGTTACTTACAAACCAGGCTTGCCGGGTTTTGAATCTACATAGCAACCACTGACGTCTCATCTGGCATCACCGCAGGTGGTCTTATTTCATTGGGTAATTTATTAATGTAAATCCCACCCTCTTCCTTCTTATATCCAGGTTGTATACCTTTCTACGTACACTGGATCAAGCGGTGGGTACCGCGTTCAACATGCTGCCTTCATATGTGGCCTATTTGGATCTTGGTATGTTCTCTCGGTTGTCTTTAGTTCTCTTTATCACACCTCTAGTGACTTGTTCACTTACTTTTTATCTATTGGTCTTTACAGAACATTCTTTCTAATGGACACTATGTCCTTCTTTCCTTCTTGCCTGTGCAGTCGGCAAGGTCTATTTAATATGATACCATCGTTATCGAACTGTTCAAGTGACTTTGTTGTTATATTTCTAAATCCATGAATATAATTGTAGGTTCACCCACATACTTCAATGTTACATATACACTGTGTGCAGAATTATTAGGCAAGTTGTATTTTAGAGGATTATTTTTATTTTTGATCACCAACTATGTTCTCAATCAACTGAAAAGACTCATAAATATCCAGGCTTAATATATTTGGAAGTTGGAGTGGTTTTTTTTAGACTTGGCTATCTTAGGAGGATATCTGTTTGTGCAGGTAACTATTACTGTGCTGAATTATTAAGCAACTTAATAAAAACCAAATATAATCCCATCTCACTTATTTATTTTCACCAGGAAAACCAATATCAGTGCACAAAATTTAGAAATAAACATTTCTGACATGCAAAAACAAAAAAATTAGTGATCAATATAGCCACCTTTCTTTATGATGACACTCAACAGCCTTCCATCCATAGATTCTGGCAGTTGCTTGATCTGTTTTCAATCAGCATTGCGTGCAGCAGCCACCACAACCTCCCAGACACTGTTCCGAGAGGTGAACTGTTTTCCCTCCCTGTAGATCTCACATTTTATGATGGACCACAGGTTCTCTATGGGGTTCAGATTAGGTGAACAAGGGGGCCATGTCATTATTTTTTCTTCTTTTATACCTTTACTGGCCAGCCACGCTGTGGAGTAGTTGGATGCATGTGATGGAGCATTGTCCTGCATGAAAATTATGTTTTTCTTGAACGATACCGACTTCTTCCTGTACCACTGCTTGAAGAAGTTGTTTTCCAGAAACTGGCAGTAGGTATGGGAGTTGAGCTTCACTCCATCCTCAACCCGAAAAGGTCCCACAAGTTCATATCTGATGATACCAGCCCATACCAGTACCCCACCTCCACCTTGCTGGAGTCTGAGTCGAAGTGGAGCTCTCTGCCATTTATGGATCCAGCCTCTGGCCCATCCATCTGGCCCATCAAGAGTCACTCTCATTTCATCAGTCCATAAAACCTTTGAAAAATCAGTCTTAACATATTTCTTGACCCATTCTTGACGTTTTATCTTATGTTTCTTGTTCAAAGGTGGTCATTTTTCAGCCTTCCTTACCTTGGCCATGTCCCTGAGTATCGCACACCTTGTACTTTTTGATAATTCAGTAACGTTGCAGCTCTGAAATATGGCAAAACTGGTGGCGAAAGGCATCTTGGCAGCTTCACGCTTGATTTATCTCAATTCATGGACAGTTATTTTGCGCCTTTTTGGGCCAACACTCTTCTTGCGACCCTGTTGGCTATTTGCCATGAAACCCTTGATTGCTCGGTGATCACGCTTCAGAAGTTGGGAAATTTCAAGACTGCTGCATCCCTCTGCAAGACATCTCACAATTTTGGACTTTTCAGAGCCCGTTAAATCTCTCTTCTGACCCATTTTGCCAAAGGAAAGGAAGTTGCCTAATAATTAAGCACACCTTATATAGGGTGTTGATGTCATTAGTCAACACCCCTCCTCATTACAGAGATGCACATCACCAGATTTACTTAATTGGTAGTTGGCTCTCAAGCCTATGCAGCTTGGAGTAGGACAACATGTATAAAAAGTATCAAAGTGATCAAAATATGCATTTGCCTAATAATTCTGCACACGGTGTACAACCCCTGGCGAAAATTATGGAATCACCGTGCTCGTAGGATGTTCATTCAGTTGTTTAATGTTGGTGAAAAAAGCAGATCACAGACATGGCACAAAACTAAAGTCATTTCAAATGGCAACTTGATTTCTTTTAGTGTTTCTTAAAGCCATAAAGATAAAAAATGTGGTACTCAGTAAGGACAATTTTTTTTCAGACCAAGCAGAGGGAAAAAATTATGTAATCACTCAATTCTGAGGAAAAAATTATGGAATCACCCTGTAAATTTTAATTTCCAAAACTAACACTGGCATCAAATTAGATCTGCTCATTAGTCTGCATCTAAAAAGGAGTGATCACACCGTGGAGAGCTGTTGCACCAAGTGGACTGACATGCATCATGGCTCCAACACGAGAGATGTCAATTGAAACAAAGGAGAGGATTATCAAACTCTTAAAAGAAGGTAAATCATCACGGAATGTTGCAAAAGATGTTGGTTGTTCACAGTCAGCTGTGTCTAAAATCTGGACCAAATACAAACAGCATGGAAAGGTTGTTAAAGGCAAACATACTGGTAGACCAAGGAAGACATCAAAGTGTCAAGACCGGAAACTTAAAGCAGTATGTCTCCAAAACAGGAAATGCACAACAAAACAAATGAGGAACAAATGGGAGGAAACTGGAGTCAATGTTTGTGATCAAACTGTAAGAAACCGCCTAAAGGAAATGGGATTTACATACAGAAAAGCTAAACAAAAGCCATCATTAACACCTAAACAGAAAAAAACAAGGTTACAATGGGCTAAGGAAAAGCAATCGTGCACTGTGGATGACTGGATGAAAGTCATATTCAGTGATGAATCGCGAATCTGCATTGAGCAAGGTGATGATGCTGGAACTTTTGTTTGGTGCCGTTCCAATGAGATTTATAAAAATGACTGCATGAAGAGAAAATGCAAATTTCCACAGTCATTGATGATATGGGGCTGCATGTCAGGTAAAGGCACTGGGGAGATGGCTGTCATTACATCTTCAATAAATGCCCAAGTTTACATTGATATTTTGGACAGTTTTCTTATCCCATCAATTGAAAGGATGTTTGGGGATGATAACATAATTTTGCAAGATGATAATGCATCCTGCCATAGAGCAAAAACTGTGAAAACATTCCTTGAATGAAGACACATAAGGTCAATGTCATGGCCTGCAAATAGTCTGGATCTCAATCCAATTGAAAATCTTTGGTGGAAGTTGAAGAAAATGGTCCATGACAAGGCTCCAACCTGCAAAGCTGATCAGGCAACAGCAATCAGAGAAAAATGGAGCCAGATTGATGAAGAGTACTGTTTGTCACTCATTAAGTCCATGCCTCAGAGACTGCAAGCTGTTATTAAAGCCAAAGGTGGTGCAACAAGATACTAGTGATGGATTGGAGTGTTCTTTTGTGAGTTTGTTTTTCATGATTCCATAATTTTTTCCTCAGAATTGAGTGATTCCATATTTTTTTCCCTCTGCTTGGTCTGAAAAAAATTACCCTTACTGAGTACCACATTTTTTTTCTGGATTTCTTTTAGTGTTTCTTAAAGCCATAAAGATGCCATTTGAAATTACTTTAGTTTTGTGCCATGTCTGTAATCTCCTTTTTTTCAACAACATTAAACAAGTGAATGAGCATCCTCCGAGCCCAGTGATTCCATAATTTTTGCCAGGGGTTGTATACCTTGACATATGTTTTCTTTGTGATATTTACATGTATGTTGATAAATATAATTTTTGATTTATTTTATAGGACACTGATGAAGGTTGCTTGAGACTGAAACGTCTGCTATTTTGTACTTGTTCCTGGACTGCAATTAAAATCATATACAGTGCTACGTTTTTTGCTACAGATCTTATTGTCTTTGGACCCAACTTGAGCACCTGCTCTAGGAGTGACGTGATTTTTTTCCATAACATATACTGTTTCAATTGAACTTATGAGCTTTTCTACAAAAATAGGCCTATTATTGAATTGGTTAGTTTGTCTACTATTAGCTTGGGTATACCATGACTGTATTAACTCCTTTATGACACGTGCCGTAATAGTACGACACACGTCATAACCCCCTGTTTCAGCACCGTAGCAAGTGAGCAAATCTGCTACACACAGGCGATCTGATCATGCAAAAAGTAAAAAAAATATTTAAATCACCCCCCTTTTGCCCCATTAAAACAAAACAATAAAAAATCACACACACACATATTTAGTATCGCCGCATACAGAATCGCCTGATCTATCAATATAAAGAAAGAATTAATCTAAACGCCAGAATTACATTTTTTTGGTTGTCGCAACATTGCAATAAAATGTAATAACGGGTGATCAAAATATTGTGTCTACCCCATAATTGTATCAATAAAAAAGTAAGCTCGGCATGTAAAAAATAAACCCTCACTCAGCCCCAGATCCCAAAAAATGGATGCGCTACGGGTCTCAGAATATGGCGCCATTACTTTGGATTTTTTTTTCACCACTTAAATAAAAAAGAACCTATACAAGTTTGGTATCAATGAACTCGTAATGACCTGGAGAATAATAATGGCTGGTCAGCTTTAGCATTGAGTAAACATGGTAAAAAAACAACTGTGGAATTGCACTTTTTTTGCAATTGCATCGCATTTGGATTTTTTTTCCTGTTTTCCAGTACATGATATGGTAAAACCAGTAATGTTGATCAAAAGTAAAGCTTGTCCCACAAAAAATAAGCCCTCACATGGCCACATTGACCGAATAATAAAAAAATTATGGCTCTGGTAAGAAGGGGAGCAAAAAACGAAACACAAAAATGGAAAATGGTCCGGTCATTAAGGGGTTAAGGGTTGCTTGGTTATTATTAGTGTTGAGCGAGCATGCTCGACACTGCTCGGTACTCACCCGAGCATCTCACTACTCGGGATGTTCGGTGAACACCGAGCATTTTCGGCTTACTCGGGCGGGAGCTCGGGTCTCCACCCTGCATGTTTGGTGCTCTTTACAGAGCCAATGAACATGCAGGGATTGCCAGCCAGTCACTGTAATGCCGCAGCCATGTTGGTTGTGGGGATTACAGTGATTGGCTGGCCGCACAGCGTCACATCGCGTATTTAAAACCGGGCGCCGCCATCTTGGACACAGTCGCTCCAGATCAGACAGTGTAGGGAGAGTGCTGCTGAGCTAGGGAGAGATTTATACTGTGAAATGGTTAGTGTAGGGGCTCTACAGCCTGAAAAATGAAACAAACAGTCCTTCTCAGGACTAATATCCATCCCAGATATCAGGCAGGCAGGCTATATAGGAGACTCAGTGGTTATACCAACAAACACTACATTACAGTCCTGGGTGCTGCTTCTCAAATTGCTAGACTTATCCCGAGGACTCAGGGGCCAGGAAAAATCCTTTTTTTTTTCATCTAAATCCTCTTTTTTTTTTTTTCCCTCAGTCAGACTGTACAAATACCCATCTTATTAACCTTTTGGTATCCCCCCCCCAAAAAAAAAATTGAGCGCGTCTGTGAGTGTTCAGACACAAATATATCTGCTTAAAAGAGTGGTTTTGGCCAGATAACTAGAACTGTGGGTTTGCAGTTCCACAGTTCAAATCTCCGTATTATCCACTTTTTTTACTTTTTTCCATTTTCATTTCGTTGCAGTCTGTCGGACAAGCTATTCACACTAGGTGTCTGTGAAGAATAGTATTAGGAATACAGGCCTGCCATTTAAAATTGTGGTTCTCTGTCAGACGTATCACATATAACTGCGTTCCAGAATCAGCTATTTCTCGTGAACGTGGAAAATATTATCCTTCATTAAAAATGGGCAAAGTGCGTGGCAAGGGAAGGGGGATGTGATGGTGATGGTGCATGCAGAAGCCGAGGACGTGTCCGTGGGCAAGCTGAAATTGTGCCACAACAAACACCACATCTTGTCGCTAAACCTTCCTGTCCCAATTACTAGAGGACCACAGAACACCACTATTGAACACTGAACAGTGTCAAAAGGTTATTGGTTGGATAGCAGCTAAAGCTTTCAGTCACTTAGCCACCACCACCACCACCCTATCTTCCACATGGTCAAGTCTCAGTAGCTGTGAGTCTGGACCGCATATTCCTCACCCTGATCCTCCTTCTTTTCACCATGCCAAGTGCCCGGAGACAACTGATCCCACACTTGGACACTCAGAAGAGCTGTTCACTTTTCCATTTGTCGATTTGGGCCTCTCACCTGGCCAGCTTCAAGCGAGTCAAAAGGAGAACGTGTGCAGTGATGTCCAAATATTGGAGCAGTCACGGTCACATGAAGGCGATGGTGGGAAAGTGCAATTACTGTTGCAAGAGGTGGATGAGGATGATGATGAGACACAATTGCCAGAAAGTCCGGAGGAGGACCTGGGTGCGGAAGTGGTAGACGAGGGGGTGGATGATATAGTAACTGACCCAAACTGGCAGGAGGACATACAGAGTGAGGACAGTAGCACAGAGGGGGAGGGAGGCATAGCACCACAACAGGCAGGAAGAAGCAGTGAGGTGGCCTCAGACACAAGGCAGGAAACCGTTCCTCGTAACGCCAACGCGACAGAAGTTGTTAGGTCTTCCTGAGTCTGGTTCCTTTTTAACGACTCTGCAGATAACCCCAAAAAGGCCATTTGCACCACCTGATAAAATTTAGCTTTTAATAATTATCATTAAAAGTGTACTTAGTAGTGTTGAGCGAGCACTAAAATGCTCGGGTGCTTGAAGCTCTTGCCGAGCTCACCGTGATACTCGGGTGCTCGACCCGAGCAATGAGCCCAATGTTAGTCTATGGGAGACTCGAGCATTTTTGCAGTGGCACCCCCGGCAGTCTTTTAAAAGCCTAACAAGTGCCCAAAACGATAGTGACAGTGCTCTAATGACATGGGGACAGCATGGGGATTGCCCCAGGAAGCATTTCTGACCCCCAGGTCACTGCTGTCAGCAATGTGGTCAGAGGTATTAAGCCACTTTTACAGGCTCACAATATAACGAAAGTGAAACTTTTTTCCTGTGAAATATGTTAAGGAACATCCTTTCCAGGGAAAAGACTTGTGTATAAGTTAAAATAAATGACCAAAAACAAAAATACTCCTCCACACCTTCGGCTATGTTCACAAGTAGCATTTTTTATGCGTTTTTGCACTTTTGTATTGCTTTCAACTATGACAAATGCATTCACCGGGAAATGTCATTTTACCATTTTACAACCTTATCTGGCCATGTGCTGTGTGACACATGCATAAAGTGCTGAAAAGACATGGGAACAGCATGGGGAAGACCCCTGGAAGCATCTCTGACTACCAGGTCACTGTCTAAAAGTGTGCCCATCATAAGTGATCCTTGCCGCATCAGAAGATGCAGACTTGCAACTATCCCCATGCAAGTTCTAGTCCCAGGGCAGTGTTCAATTGTACCTCCCCCATTCCTTGCAATGCAAGCGCAAGTATGCAGCCTGCCACCCACCCACCCCAGGCTGCAATACCATACTGCTTGCTTGCTTGAACTTGAAATTGGGCCTTTTAGGCATGTGGAGGCGGAATCTGGCCACCACGTCATGGCTGTGTTGGCGGCCTGGAATCCGTACTTAGTCCCCAGCCGCCCGGCGGCCGGGTGTCCATACTCAGTCCCCAGCCGCCCCGGGGCCGAGTGTCCACACGGTCCCCAGCCGCCTGGGGGCAGTCGGGTGTCCATAAATGGTCCCCAGTCGCCCCCATTTCTCCTTGGAACATCCCCCCACACACTTTTCTTAGCCAGGCCTGCTTTAGGCAGCATTGGACAAGCCCACCAGAGAACCAGACTCCTCCGGTGGGCCCTGACTTCTCCATCGGTGGAGTTGAGAGTGCCAAGGTGAGGAGCATGATGATGATGACAGAAGTTAGCATCTGCTATGTTTTCTTTTAATGCAAGTGTAAGTGTGCAGCCTGCCACCCACCCACCCCCAGACTGCAATTCATACTGCTAGCTTGCACTTGAAACGGGGCCTTTTAGTTTAGAGGAGGCCGAAGCTGGCCACTACCTCATGGCTGCTTCGGCAGCGAGGTATCCATACTCAGTCCCCAGCCGCCCCTATTTGTCCTGGTGTGCCTTATACATAAGATTAAGCGCGTATACCAAAACATTACCTGTGCCCTCCCCAGTGCATTTAGTGGGAAGGAGAGCCTATTCGCTGTAGTGTGTGCATGCCAAACCCCTATTCATGGTACATGCGAAGATGCCTCCCACCTTGCACCTGTCGTTGCAGACTTGCAACGATCCCCATTCAAGTCCTTGTCCCAGGGCAGTGTTCAATTGTACCTCTCCCATTCCTTGCAATGCAAGCGCAAGTATGCAGCCTGCCACCCACCCACCCCCAGGCTGCAATACCATACTGCTTGCTTGCACTTTAAATTGGGCCTTTTAGGCACGTGGAGGCGGAATCTGGCCACCACGCCATGGCTGTGTTGGCGGCCTGGTATCCGTACTCAGTCCCCAGCCGCCTGGTGGTCGGGTGTCCCCGCTTGCTCCCCAGCCTCCAGGGGGTGGCCGGGTGTCCATACTCGGTCCTCAGCCACCCCTATTTGTACCGGTAACCTTTCCCACACTTTTCTTAGCCTGGCCTGCTTTAGGGCAGCATTGGCCGAGCCCACCGGACTATCAGACTCCTCCGGTGGGCCCTGGCTTCTCCATCAGGGGAGTTGAGAGTGCCAAGGTGAGGAGCATGATGAGGATGATAGAAGTTAGCATCTGCTTTGTTTTGTTGTAATGCAAGCGCATCTATGTAGTAGCGGCTAGGCCTGAGGAGGTCAGCGTTTTGGCGCATATCCTACCTCCTCCGAGGATTGCTCGATGTTTTCCTGCTACTATCCAAGTTCTATGACTCCCGTTAAAACAAAGCTTCAGGTGATAAATGATGGATGAGGTAGTGGCAAAGGAGAAAGAGCAGGAGGAACAGGGACCATTCACATCAATATCAGGCCAGTCAACCAGATATGTCTTGTAGGATATGTTTCTGTAACAAAAGGAGCGGTTCGGCTACACAGTTATAGGGCATACAGTGAGTGCAATGCCTACCAAAAATTTCGAGGCACTCCACTGCCCCTTGGAAATGACATGGAGGTCAGAGGGCGTTAACTAAACCTTTTTTTCCATTTATAGCAACTGGCTCTCCTGTGCACTGTTGGCCTAAGCAGTGAATGGAATGCTTTCCAAAAATTATGAGGTACTGCAATGCCCCTTACAAGAGCCATGTGTGGCACCCCAGGGGTCTGGTCACCACAGTAATAGAGATTACGTCGGAGAGCAAGTGGGAGGTTTCCTGGTCAGGATCCCTTAAACATGCAACATCCTCCTGCCCCAGTCCAGGGAGGGGAGAATTCTGCCCTTATAAACTGGATCTGGGGTGGGGTTGAGTGAGTCAGAGAACAGAGAACAGTCAGAATCAGAGTGAGAGCAAGGGAAAGTAACAGCAAGGAGCTCTGTAGGACCTAGGAGCTAAAGAAGAGGGGCTGGAAGCTGAGCAGAGCTCGCCCTGAGAGAAGACAATAGGAACCGGACACAGGAGTCCGAAGCTGTGAGGACTTATATATCCAGCAGCAGAAAGCAGCCGGCAGGGGATTTCAGGTCCTCTGGCCATAGAAGCCCGGAGGCTCAGTCACAAGCAAGGGACCAGCACCGCCGTCGTGGAGCGGAGGCTAACAGAAGGCCCCAAGTCACCAGCCATACGGGTGAGCACTACACGGTACACTCAGGGACGTGGGCTACTTCTACCTGCTTACAGCAAGGTAGCCAGGAAGAGTGCAGACAGACGGGGAGGCCTACAACTCCACCTGGCCAGGGGAACTCCTGCTTGCTCACAGACTGACCAGGCCTCTTATGCTAGCCAGTACTCCCGGGAGGGTCTACCATATAATCATCAGTAAAGACCCTGAACTGCACTGCAAAGACTCTGAGTCATTCCTGCTGCGCTCGTGCACCATCACCCCCATCATCCACACTCACTGCCCTGAGGCTATACTCCTCCCATTTTATGCTGCGCATAAACACCAGCCTCAGCGGTCTGCCTCGCAGCAGTGGTACTCCCTGACCGCAATCCACGGGTGGCGCAGTCGGACAATTAACCTCAAAACCTAAGAAAGATTGCCACTGGTTTGACCAGCCTGAGCCACGGGACCGGGTCACCGCCACAGAGACTACAGACCCCAGAGACCCGGCACCGGGCATCCCACACACGTGTACACACGGCCCAGGGGGCGCGTCACATTCAGTACAGCATATTACAAACATAAGTCCCATTATTGGGGAGTGGGTGTCCCATAGTATTTGCTTATGCCTTGCAAGCAAAAGCTGCCAAAAATTAGGACGGAGCAACTTGCAATGCCCCTTACAAGAGCCATGCAGTACAGCATATTACAAACATAAGTCCCATTATTGGGGAGTGGGTCTCCCATAGTATTTGCTTATGCTTTCCCAGCAAAAGCTGCCAAAAATTAAGACGGAGCAACTTGCAATGCCCCTTACAAGAGCCATGCAGTACAGCATATTACAAACATAAGTCCCATTATTGGGGAGTGGGTCTCCCATAGTATTTGCTTATGCTTTCCCAGCAAAAGCTGCCAAAAATTAGGACGGAGCAACTTGCAATGCCCCTTACAAGAGCCATGCAGTACAGCATATTACAAACATAAGTCCCATTATTGGGGAGTTGGTCTCCCATAGTATTTGCTTATGCTTTCCCAGCAAAAGCTGCCAAAAATTAGGACAGAGCAACTTGCAATGCCCCTTACAAGAGCCATGCAGTACAGCATATTACAAACATAAGTCCCATTATTGGGGAGTGGGTGTCCCATGGTATTTGCTTATGCTTTCCCAGCAAAAGCTGCCAAAAATTAGGACGGAGGAACTTGCAATGCTGGCACCCTGGTGGTATAGTGGTGGTGGAGGCTGAGGATAAGGAGAAGAAGATTAAACAGCCGAAACGAGGAAGCGTATACCCTTGTGTGGGTGTGAAGCGGTGCATGTGAATACACCTCCCGAAATAACACAGTGGATTTGACTTTATGTTACTCTGCTGTCATTTGGTGGTGACAATCCAGCCCTTGTTCATTTTGATAAGGGTCAGCTTGTCAGCATTGTCAGTTGACAGGCGAGTGCGCTTATCAGTTATAATTCCCCCAGCGGCACTAAAAACACGCTCCGATGACACGCTAGCAGCAGGGCAGGCCAGGACCTCCAAGGCATACAGAGCAAGTTCATTCCAAGTGTCCAGCTTGGATACCCATTAATTAAAAGGCACAGAGGAATCACGGAGGACGCTGGTACGATCGACAAGGTACTCCCTCAACATCTTTTGAAACTTTCCACTCCTTGTGAGAGTACCCCGCGCCTCAGGGCCTGTAAGCTGGGCGGGTGTCAGAAAAATGTCCCAGAACATTGACAGTGTTCCCCTGCCTCTGCTGGATTGGAGTTGCATCTCTCTCGCCTGTACACCTTGGTTGGGCAACGAACTGTGACCTCAGCCGCTAGCGTGTTCAGATGGGAATTTTTTTAAGAGTTCTGCAGCAAGGGCCTTCTGGTACTGCCCCATTTTTGTAGACCTCTCCACCTCAGGAATAAGAGAGTGAAAGTTCTCCTTGTAGCGGGGGTCTACAAGTGTCACCAACCAGTAATGACTGTCACCCAACATTTTGACAACGCGAGGGTCACGGTTAAGGCAGCGTAACTTAAAGTCAGCCATGCGTGCCAGACTGGTAACGGGCAAGATTTCCATGTCCTCACCAAGATGACGACTGACCATGCTCTCCTCCTCCTCCTCTTCTTCCTCCTCCCCCCTGTCCTCAGGCCACCCACGCTGAACCGACGGTATGACACTTGTACAGGTACTACCGTTTACAACGCATGATAGCAGGTCCTGTTTTTCCTCCTCCTCCACCTCCTCCTCCTCTCCCTCATTGTCCCCCAATGCACGTTGGGATGAGATGAGGCTGGGCTGTGTGTAATCGCCCGCTACGGCTTCTTGATCCATCTCATCATACTCTGGCTGCAAAGCCTCCTCTTTAATTCTCTGCAGAGAGCGTTGCAAAAGACAGACAAGTAGGATGCTGACACTAATGATGGTGTCATCGCCACTCACCATCTTGGTGGCCTCATCAAAGTTTGTCAGGATGGTACATATGTCAGACATCCAGGTCCACTCCTGAGTAGTGTTGAGCCACCCCCGTAGTGTTCGAGTTCGGTTCGGTTCGTCGAACACCCGTGTGTTCGCCGAACTGTTCGTCGAACTGTTCGTCGAACACCTTCGAACACCGTTAAAACCAATGGCAGGCAAACAAAAACACATAGAAACACATAGAAAACACCTTCAAAGGTGTCCAAAAGCTGACAAACTGCTCAGAAGACATAACTAACACATGGAAAAGTGACAAGTACATATAGTCATGCGAAAATTAAAGAGGTGGAGGAGTAAAAGGAGGGGGAGACACAGATATAGGCATGTCATGCCCTTCTAAAATCCAAAAAGTGAGAAGCCGACACGGCCAGTCCGCTCCTGCCCGTGCCACCTCCGTGTCGCCGGGTTTGTGCCAGAGCCGCGGTGAACCCTGACGGCCTGCCCCCCTCTCCCAATACTGGTGCCTGTCCGCTGGTGGGTCGAGCGAGCCCCCCTGTGGTGGAGGCAGCTCTAAGCTTTTTAATTTAAATTGTCTCTCTAATTTGAATGAATACACTTTAAATCCATTTACAAGGATCTATTGGAGGGCAAGTCTCATGCCAGCAGCCGTGGTAATTCCAGCTCCAGTAGCGTCCACTAAAGCTGCTGCAGTTAAAAAGCTTTTATAAGGATCGAGCTCGGCTGTCCACCGCAAGGCATCCTACTGCCAGTCCCAGCCCCTATGCCTTGGGGTGCCTCCTGATGCTCTTCACTAAGTATCCCATGGTCCCGAAGCATTTCCTTTGAAAAAATTAAGTGTCTAAACTACAGGTGGTGTAGCTTGCTTAACAGCCGGGATAATCCGCTGACTAGCAGACACTGCTACTAGGCACAAAGTATTTCCTGGGCTAGATGCAGTTAAAAATTTGTAATTAGATACTCTCGTTGGATGCTAAGAAAGCATTCCATAGAGTCTCCTGGCACGCCATATATGATTCTCTTAAAAAGCTTGGGGTAGGGGTCTAGGGGACCCTTTTATAGCCAAAATCACGGCCCTGTATCGCAATACGTCACCTAGGCTGAAGATAAATGGAACTGTAGCACCCTGAGGGCTCGGTTGCTACAGACGTATTGCACCTCACCCAGAGGTGTGATATCTCACTCTCAGGTAAGGATGGAGTGTGGATCAGGACCCGACACCTGCATGCATTACACCACATTGCCGTGGGGCAGGGCGACCAATATGCCCCTGAGATGGGCACGACAGTCCCTGTCCCTGGCTGGAGTGGGGGGAGGGAACACTGAGGAAGGGGAACCCTGTAGTGCAGGAGCAGGGAGGAAGCAGTTCCTGGGTGCATTGAGAAGGGAGTATAAAAGGTGGGCACCATCTTAGTTCAGTGCAGAGAAGTCTGAGCAGAAGTGGCAGGGAGCAGGGGCTCTGCATGAGCTCTGCTCCGGAGGCGGGCCTAGTAACAGAGGCCCAGGCCTGCAAGAGGGAGAAGGAAGGAAGAGGAGCGGAGAAGGCTCCAGGAACGAGGAATGAAGGGATCCCAGGGGTGCGGACGGGCGAGTCGCCACCGCACGCCCGAATCCACCTGCGTGGAGGGGTCAGGCCAAAGGGGGAGACCGGTCCCCGAACTAGTGGAGGCAGGAAACGACCCTCAGCTAGAAACCGGAGGCTCTGACATTTTATGTGGCGCAGCCCCTTGCTCCACCCGCTAGGAAGGCACCACATAGGGTCAGGGAAACTGGCGCCAAGTTTACCAAGAGGAGGCCCGAGGCAGCCGGACAGAAGTGTTGGTAAGAAAGGCCAGACAAAGGACACACAAAGGGGGTCCTGTGAAGCGCTCCAAAGTTATCTGGGAGTTGTCTGAGCCCCTCACCTGGTGAGCACAGTACGACGTGGGCAGCCGTTACCTGCAGACGTGGTCTGGATAATAAGAACTGTGAGTAAAGGCCCTGAACTGCATCACTGACTCCGTGTCGTTACTGCTGCTGCCCTGCACCATCACCCCCATCCTCCGCATACACTGCCCTGAGGGTATACTCCTCCCGTGGGGAGTTATGCTACGCTCTGCTGCACCCACAACACCAGCCTTAGTGGTCTGCCCTGTAGCGGCGGTTCACTCTCACCGCAATCCACGGGTGGCGTAGTCGGACATTTAAACATCAAAACCACATAAATAGTTCCGCCACTGGTTTGACCGCCCTGAGCCACGGAACCGGATCGCCGCCACGAAGACTACAACCACCAGCATCCACCAAAAAGGGTCCGGCTCCGGGTGTCCCAAGGCCCAGGGGGTGCGTCAGAACATTTTCATCACCTTTCACAATCACCAATGGGACAAGGCAGGGATGTCCTCTGTCCCCTCTCTTATACATCCTAGTGACGGAGCACCTGCTCTCATCAATTCGCCATAACCCCAATATTAGGTGGATTGAGGTGGGAGGCACCGAGTACAAGTGCTCTCTATTTGCTGATGATGTCCTAGTATATATCACTCAATCACATATATCCATCCCTGCTGTTATGGCTGAAATAGATCACTTTGTTACATGGTAAAATTTTAAAATCAATGCAGCGAAGTCTGAGGCCCTCGATGTCTCCCTCCCTAAATCCATATAGGATTCCATCCAGTCCAACTTTCCCTTTGCCTGGCCCTCACAGGGTATCAAATACTTAGGAATTCCTATTCATAGAGACCTCTCCCATCTATGTTATCTCAATTTTGGGCCCTTTATTGAACAATTCCATACAGACCACGGTTGGCAAGTTAGAACTGTAAGATTCACTACGTGAACCACTGGTGTTTTGTGGAAAAGCACATGTACACCGCGTTCCAAATTATTATGCAAAAAGTGTTTAGGAGTGATAAGGGAAGAATTTGTTTGTTTGTCAGTTAAACTCATTGATGGTGATGTGTGTCAGGGCTCTTTATATCACTGTAAGCAATTGCAGACACCTGTGCTAATTAGTTTGGCAGGTGTGTCCAATGAAAGGCAAGACTACTTAAGAAGGCTCTCTCACATTATTAAGCAGCCTACATTTTCTGCCAAAATGGGAAAGAAAAAGGATGTGTCGGCTGCTGAGAAGCAACAAATTGTGGAGTGTTTAGGTCAAGGCATGACTACAATCAACATTGTGCGATGATCAGGATGAAGTGTCTTGGCAATCAAGAAGTATGTAGCTGATTCACAGTACACACGTGTGCGTGCTGATAAGGGCAAATTGAGGACTCTTTCCTACAGGCAATTACGTCAGGTTGAAAGAGCAGCGGCAAAAAAGCCTTGTCATAGCAAGGTGGGACGGTGGGACGGCTTGTATACTTTTTTTGATCAAAAATAGTTCACTAAGTACCCTATATTTATTATGCAACTTTGCTTTACATTTATATATAATTATGGTAGGGTATGAGATATATTTTTGTCTTGCTTCTTTTTTGCTAGTGTGAACATGCCTCTGTTTCTTGTATGTCTGCCATCTTAGACCTCAGTTCACATTGTCTGTTTTTTTGACTTGTTTGCATTCTGTGCAATTTAAGGGTGTGGCATGCCCTTTGTTGAGCTGATTGGTATATATGTAGCTTACCACGGGCCTAGGTGGTCTGGAGTTGGGACCCGGTCCTATTTGTCTACCCTTTTATATGCATTACTTCAACTTTGATATACAGTAAGGTTTTTAATATAGGCAGTATAGGTACCGTCCCAATTTAGGGTCACCTTGCCGCTGGTGGGACGGCTTGTATACTTTTTTTGATCAAAAATAGTTCACTAAGTACCCTATATTTATTATGCAACTTTGCTTTACATTTATATATAATTATGGTAGGGTATGAGATATATTTTTGTCTTGCTTCTTTTTTGCTAGTGTGAACATGCCTCTGTTTCTTGTATGTCTGCCATCTTAGACCTCAGTTCACATTGTCTGGTTTTTTGACTTGTTTGCATTCTGTGCAATTTAAGGGTGTGGCATGCCCTTTGTTGAGCTGATTGGTATATATGTAGCTTACCACGGGCCTAGGTGGTCTGGAGTTGGGACCCGGTCCTATTTATCTACCCTTTTATATGCATTACTTCAACTTTGATATACAGTAAGGTTTTTAATATAGGCAGTATAGGTACCGTCCCAATTTAGGGTCACCTTGCCGCTGGTGGGACGGCTTGTATACTTTTTTTGATCAAAAATAGTTCACTAAGTACCCTATATTTATTATGCAACTTTGCTTTACATTTATATATAATTATGGTAGGGTATGAGATATATTTTTGTCTTGCTTCTTTTTTGCTAGTGTGAACATGCCTCTGTTTCTTGTATGTCTGCCATCTTAGACCTCAGTTCACATTGTCTGGTTTTTTGACTTGTTTGCATTCTGTGCAATTTAAGGGTGTGGCATGCCCTTTGTTGAGCTGATTGGTATATATGTAGCTTACCACGGGCCTAGGTGGTCTGGAGTTGGGACCCGGTCCTATTTGTCTACCCTTTTATATGCATTACTTCAACTTTGATATACAGTAAGGTTTTTAATATAGGCAGTATAGGTACCGTCCCAATTTAGGGTCACCTTGCCGCTGGTGGGACGGCTTGTATACTTTTTTTGATCAAAAATGGTTCACTAAGTACCCTATATTTATTATGCAACTTTGCTTTACATTTATATATAATTATGGTAGGGTATGAGATATATTTTTGTCTTGCTTCTTTTTTGCTAGTGTGAACATGCCTCTGTTTCTTGTATGTCTGCCATCTTAGACCTCAGTTCACATTGTCTGGTTTTTTGACTTGTTTGCATTCTGTGCAATTTAAGGGTGTGGCATGCCCTTTGTTGAGCTGATTGGTATATATGTAGCTTACCACGGGCCTAGGTGGTCTGGAGTTGGGACCCAGTCCTATTTGTCTACCCTTTTATATGCATTACTTCAACTTTGATATACAGTAAGGTTTTTAATATAGGCAGTATAGGTACCGTCCCAATTTAGGGTCACCTTGCCGCTGGTGGGACGGCTTGTATACTTTTTTTGATCAAAAATAGTTCACTAAGTACCCTATATTTATTATGCAACTTTGCTTTACATTTATATATAATTATGGTAGGGTATGAGATATATTTTTGTCTTGCTTCTTTTTTGCTAGTGTGAACATGCCTCTGTTTCTTGTATGTCTGCCATCTTAGACCTCAGTTCACATTGTCTGTTTTTTTGACTTGTTTGCATTCTGTGCAATTTAAGGGTGTGGCATGCCCTTTGTTGAGCTGATTGGTATATATGTAGCTTACCACGGGCCTAGGTGGTCTGGAGTTGGGACCCGGTCCTATTTGTCTACCCTTTTATATGCATTACTTCAACTTTGATATACAGTAAGGTTTTTAATATAGGCAGTATAGGTACCGTCCCAATTTAGGGTCACCTTGCCGCTGGTGGGACGGCTTGTATACTTTTTTTGATCAAAAATAGTTCACTAAGTACCCTATATTTATTATGCAACTTTGCTTTACATTTATATATAATTATGGTAGGGTATGAGATATATTTTTGTCTTGCTTCTTTTTTGCTAGTGTGAACATGCCTCTGTTTCTTGTATGTCTGCCATCTTAGACCTCAGTTCACATTGTCTGGTTTTTTGACTTGTTTGCATTCTGTGCAATTTAAGGGTGTGGCATGCCCTTTGTTGAGCTGATTGGTATATATGTAGCTTACCACGGGCCTAGGTGGTCTGGAGTTGGGACCCGGTCCTATTTGTCTACCCTTTTATATGCATTACTTCAACTTTGATATACAGTAAGGTTTTTAATATAGGCAGTATAGGTACCGTCCCAATTTAGGGTCACCTTGCCGCTGGTGGGACGGCTTGTATACTTTTTTTGATCAAAAATAGTTCACTAAGTACCCTATATATATTATGCAACTTTGCTTTACATTTATATATAATTATGGTAGGGTATGAGATATATTTTTGTCTTGCTTCTTTTTTGCTAGTGTGAACATGCCTCTGTTTCTTGTATGTCTGCCATCTTAGACCTCAGTTCACATTGTCTGGTTTTTTGACTTGTTTGCATTCTGTGCAATTTAAGGGTGTGGCATGCCCTTTGTTGAGCTGATTGGTATATATGTAGCTTACCACGGGCCTAGGTGGTCTGGAGTTGGGACCCGGTCCTATTTGTCTACCCTTTTATATGCATTACTTCAACTTTGATATACAGTAAGGTTTTTAATATAGGCAGTATAGGTACCGTCCCAATTTAGGGTCACCTTGCCGCTGGTGGGACGGCTTGTATACTTTTTTTGATCAAAAATAGTTCACTAAGTACCCTATATTTATTATGCAACTTTGCTTTACATTTATATATAATTATGGTAGGGTATGAGATATATTTTTGTCTTGCTTCTTTTTTGCTAGTGTGAACATGCCTCTGTTTCTTGTATGTCTGCCATCTTAGACCTCAGTTCACATTGTCTGGTTTTTTGACTTGTTTGCATTCTGTGCAATTTAAGGGTGTGGCATGCCCTTTGTTGAGCTGATTGGTATATATGTAGCTTACCACGGGCCTAGGTGGTCTGGAGTTGGGACCCGGTCCTATTTGTCTACCCTTTTATATGCATTACTTCAACTTTGATATACAGTAAGGTTTTTAATATAGGCAGTATAGGTACCGTCCCAATTTAGGGTCACCTTGCCGCTGGTGGGACGGCTTGTATACTTTTTTTGATCAAAAATAGTTCACTAAGTACCCTATATTTATTATGCAACTTTGCTTTACATTTATATATAATTATGGTAGGGTATGAGATATATTTTTGTCTTGCTTCTTTTTTGCTAGTGTGAACATGCCTCTGTTTCTTGTATGTCTGCCATCTTAGACCTCAGTTCACATTGTCTGGTTTTTTGACTTGTTTACATTCTGTGCAATTTAAGGGTGTGGCATGCCCTTTGTTGAGCTGATTGGTATATATGTAGCTTACCACGGGCCTAGGTGGTCTGGAGTTGGGACCCGGTCCTATTTGTCTACCCTTTTATATGCATTACTTCAACTTTGATATACAGAAAGGTTTTTAATATAGGCAGTATAGGTACCGTCCCAATTTAGGGTCACCTTGCCGCTGGTGGGACGGCTTGTATACTTTTTTTGATCAAAAATAGTTCACTAAGTACCCTATATTTATTATGCAACTTTGCTTTACATTTATATATAATTATGGTAGGGTATGAGATATATTTTTGTCTTGCTTCTTTTTTGCTAGTGTGAACATGCCTCTGTTTCTTGTATGTCTGCCATCTTAGACCTCAGTTCACATTGTCTGGTTTTTTGACTTGTTTGCATTCTGTGCAATTTAAGGGTGTGGCATGCCCTTTGTTGAGCTGATTGGTATATATGTAGCTTACCACGGGCCTAGGTGGTCTGGAGTTGGGACCCGGTCCTATTTGTCTACCCTTTTATATGCATTACTTCAACTTTGATATACAGTAAGGTTTTTAATATAGGCAGTATAGGTACCGTCCCAATTTAGGGTCACCTTGCCGCTGGTGGGACGGCTTGTATACTTTTTTTGATCAAAAATAGTTCACTAAGTACCCTATATTTATTATGCAACTTTGCTTTACATTTATATATAATTATGGTAGGGTATGAGATATATTTTTGTCTTGCTTCTTTTTTGCTAGTGTGAACATGCCTCTGTTTCTTGTGTGTCTGCCATCTTAGACCTCAGTTCACATTGTCTGGTTTTTTGACTTGTTTGCATTCTGTGCAATTTAAGGGTGTGGCATGCCCTTTGTTGAGCTGATTGGTATATATGTAGCTTACCACGGGCCTAGGTGGTCTGGAGTTGGGACCCGGTCCTATTTGTCTACCCTTCTATATGCATTACTTCAACTTTGATATACAGTAAGGTTTTTAATATAGGCAGTATAGGTACCGTCCCAATTTAGGGTCACCTTGCCGCTGGTGGGACGGCTTGTATACTTTTTTTGATCAAAAATAGTTCACCAAGTACCCTATATTTATTATGCAACTTTGCTTTACATTTATATATAATTATGGTAGGGTATGAGATATATTTTTGTCTTGCTTCTTTTTTGCTAGTGTGAACATGCCTCTGTTTCTTGTATGTCTGCCATCTTAGCCCTCAGTTCACATTGTCTGGTTTTTTGACTTGTTTGCATTCTGTGCAATTTAAGGGTGTGGCATGCCCTTTGTTGAGCTGATTGGTATATATGTAGCTTACCACGGGCCTAGGTGGTCTGGAGTTGGGACCCGGTCCTATTTGTCTACCCTTTTATATGCATTACTTCAACTTTGATATACAGTAAGGTTTTTAATATAGGCAGTATAGGTACCGTCCCAATTTAGGGTCACCTTGAAGCTGGTGGGACGGCTTGTATACTTTTTTTGATCAAAAATAGTTCACTAAGTACCCTATATTTATTATGCAACTTTGCTTTACATTTATATATAATTATGGTAGGGTATGAGATATATTTTTGTCTTGCTTCTTTTTTGCTAGTGTGAACATGCCTCTGTTTCTTGTATGTCTGCCATCTTAGACCTCAGTTCACATTGTCTGGTTTTTTGACTTGTTTGCATTCTGTGCAATTTAAGGGTGTGGCATGCCCTTTGTTGAGCTGATTGGTATATATGTAGCTTACCACGGGCCTAGGTGGTCTGGAGTTGGGACCCGGTCCTATTTGTCTACCCTTTTATATGCATTACTTCAACTTTGATATACAGTAAGGTTTTTAATATAGGCAGTATAGGTACCGTCCCAATTTAGGGTCACCTTGCCGCTGGTGGGACGGCTTGTATACTTTTTTTGATCAAAAATAGTTCACTAAGTACCCTATATTTATTATGCAACTTTGCTTTACATTTATATATAATTATGGTAGGGTATGAGATATATTTTTGTCTTGCTTCTTTTTTGCTAGTGTGAACATGCCTCTGTTTCTTGTATGTCTGCCATCTTAGACCTCAGTTCACATTGTCTGGTTTTTTGACTTGTTTGCATTCTGTGCAATTTAAGGGTGTGGCATGTCCTTTGTTGAGCTGATTGGTATATATGTAGCTTACCACGGTCCTAGGTGGTCTGTAGTTGGGACCCGGTCCTATTTGTCTACCCTTTTATATGCATTACTTCAACTTTGATATACAGTAAGATTTTTAATATAGGCAGTATAGGTACCGTCCCAATTTAGGGTCACCTTGCCGCTGGTGGGACGGCTTGTATACTTTTTTTGATCAAAAATAGTTCACTAAGTACCCTATATTTATTATGCAACTTTGCTTTACATTTATATATAATTATGGTAGGGTATGAGATATATTTTTGTCTTGCTTCTTTTTTGCTAGTGTGAACATGCCTCTGTTTCTTGTATGTCTGCCATCTTAGACCTCAGTTCACATTGTCTGTTTTTTTGACTTGTTTGCATTCTGTGCAATTTAAGGGTGTGGCATGCCCTTTGTTGAGCTGATTGGTATATATGTAGCTTACCACGGGCCTAGGTGGTCTGGAGTTGGGACCCGGTCCTATTTGTCTACCCTTTTATATGCATTACTTCAACTTTGATATACAGTAAGGTTTTTAATATAGGCAGTATAGGTACCGTCCCAATTTAGGGTCAACTTGCCGCTGGTGGGACGGCTTGTATACTTTTTTTGATCAAAAATAGTTCACTAAGTACCCTATATTTATTATGCAACTTTGCTTTACATTTATATATAATTATGGTAGGGTATGAGATATATTTTTGTCTTGCTTCTTTTTTGCTAGTGTGAACATGCCTCTGTTTCTTGTATGTCTGCCATCTTAGACCTCAGTTCACATTGTCTGGTTTTTTGACTTGTTTGCATTCTGTGCAATTTAAGGGTGTGGCATGCCCTTTGTTGAGCTGATTGGTATATATGTAGCTTACCACGGGCCTAGGTGGTCTGGAGTTGGGACCCGGTCCTATTTGTCTACCCTTTTATATGCATTACTTCAACTTTGATATACAGTAAGGTTTTTAATATAGGCAGTATAGGTACCGTCCCAATTTAGGGTCACCTTGCCGCTGGTGGGACGGCTTGTATACTTTTTTTGATCAAAAATAGTTCACTAAGTACCCTATATATATTATGCAACTTTGCTTTACATTTATATATAATTATGGTAGGGTATGAGATATATTTTTGTCTTGCTTCTTTTTTGCTAGTGTGAACATGCCTCTGTTTCTTGTATGTCTGCCATCTTAGACCTCAGTTCACATTGTCTGGTTTTTTGACTTGTTTGCATTCTGTGCAATTTAAGGGTGTGGCATGCCCTTTGTTGAGCTGATTGGTATATATGTAGCTTACCACGGGCCTAGGTGGTCTGGAGTTGGGACCCGGTCCTATTTGTCTACCCTTTTATATGCATTACTTCAACTTTGATATACAGTAAGGTTTTTAATATAGGCAGTATAGGTACCGTCCCAATTTAGGGTCACCTTGCCGCTGGTGGGACGGCTTGTATACTTTTTTTGATCAAAAATAGTTCACTAAGTACCCTATATTTATTATGCAACTTTGCTTTACATTTATATATAATTATGGTAGGGTATGAGATATATTTTTGTCTTGCTTCTTTTTTGCTAGTGTGAACATGCCTCTGTTTCTTGTATGTCTGCCATCTTAGACCTCAGTTCACATTGTCTGGTTTTTTGACTTGTTTGCATTCTGTGCAATTTAAGGGTGTGGCATGCCCTTTGTTGAGCTGATTGGTATATATGTAGCTTACCACGGGCCTAGGTGGTCTGGAGTTGGGACCCGGTCCTATTTGTCTACCCTTTTATATGCATTACTTCAACTTTGATATACAGTAAGGTTTTTAATATAGGCAGTATAGGTACCGTCCCAATTTAGGGTCACCTTGCCGCTGGTGGGACGGCTTGTATACTTTTTTTGATCAAAAATAGTTCACTAAGTACCCTATATTTATTATGCAACTTTGCTTTACATTTATATATAATTATGGTAGGGTATGAGATATATTTTTGTCTTGCTTCTTTTTTGCTAGTGTGAACATGCCTCTGTTTCTTGTATGTCTGCCATCTTAGACCTCAGTTCACATTGTCTGGTTTTTTGACTTGTTTGCATTCTGTGCAATTTAAGGGTGTGGCATGCCCTTTGTTGAGCTGATTGGTATATATGTAGATTACCACGGGCCTAGGTGGTCTGGAGTTGGGACCCGGTCCTATTTGTCTACCCTTTTATATGCATTACTTCAACTTTGATATACAGTAAGGTTTTTAATATAGGCAGTATAGGTACCGTCCCAATTTAGGGTCACCTTGCCGCTGGTGGGACGGCTTGTATACTTTTTTTGATCAAAAATAGTTCACTAAGTACCCTATATTTATTATGCAACTTTGCTTTACATTTATATATAATTATGGTAGGGTATGAGATATATTTTTGTCTTGCTTCTTTTTTGCTAGTGTGAACATGCCTCTGTTTCTTGTATGTCTGCCATCTTAGACCTCAGTTCACATTGTCTGGTTTTTTGACTTGTTTGCATTCTGTGCAATTTAAGGGTGTGGCATGCCCTTTGTTGAGCTGATTGGTATATATGTAGCTTACCACGGGCCTAGGTGGTCTGGAGTTGGGACCCGGTCCTATTTGTCTACCCTTCTATATGCATTACTTCAACTTTGATATACAGTAAGGTTTTTAATATAGGCAGTATAGGTACCGTCCCAATTTAGGGTCACCTTGCCGCTGGTGGGACGGCTTGTATACTTTTTTTGATCAAAAATAGTTCACTAAGTACCCTATATTTATAATGCAACTTTGCTTTACATTTATATATAATTATGGTAGGGTATGAGATATATTTTTGTCTTGCTTCTTTTTTGCTAGTGTGAACATGCCTCTGTTTCTTGTATGTCTGCCATCTTAGACCTCAGTACACATTGTCTGGTTTTTTGACTTGTTTGCATTCTGTGCAATTTAAGGGTGTGGCATGCCCTTTGTTGAGCTGATTGGTATATATGTAGCTTACCACGGGCCTAGGTGGTCTGGAGTTGGGACCCGGTCCTATTTGTCTACCCTTTTATATGCATTACTTCAACTTTGATATACAGTAAGGTTTTTAATATAGGCAGTATAGGTACCGTCCCAATTTAGGGTCACCTTGCCGCTGGTGGGACGGCTTGTATACTTTTTTTGATCAAAAATAGTTCACTAAGTACCCTATATTTATTATGCAACTTTGCTTTACATTTATATATAATCATGGTAGGGTATGAGATATATTTTTGTCTTGCTTCTTTTTTGCTAGTGTGAACATGCCTCTGTTTCTTGTATGTCTGCCATCTTAGCCCTCAGTTCACATTGTCTGGTTTTTTGACTTGTTTGCATTCTGTGCAATTTAAGGGTGTGGCATGCCCTTTGTTGAGCTGATTGGTATATATGTAGCTTACCACGGGCCTAGGTGGTCTGGAGTTGGGACCCGGTCCTATTTGTCTACCCTTTTATATGCATTACTTCAACTTTGATATACAGTAAGGTTTTTAATATAGGCAGTATAGGTACCGTCCCAATTTAGGGTCACCTTGAAGCTGGTGGGACGGCTTGTATACTTTTTTTGATCAAAAATAGTTCACTAAGTACCCTATATTTATTATGCAACTTTGCTTTACATTTATATATAATTATGGTAGGGTATGAGATATATTTTTGTCTTGCTTCTTTTTTGCTAGTGTGAACATGCCTCTGTTTCTTGTATGTCTGCCATCTTAGACCTCAGTTCACATTGTCTGGTTTTTTGACTTGTTTGCATTCTGTGCAATTTAAGGGTGTGGCATGCCCTTTGTTGAGCTGATTGGTATATATGTAGCTTACCACGGGCCTAGGTGGTCTGGAGTTGGGACCCGGTCCTATTTGTCTACCCTTTTATATGCATTACTTCAACTTTGATATACAGTAAGGTTTTTAATATAGGCAGTATAGGTACCGTCCCAATTTAGGGTCACCTTGCCGCTGGTGGGACGGCTTGTATACTTTTTTTGATCAAAAATAGTTCACTAAGTACCCTATATTTATTATGCAACTTTGCTTTACATTTATATATAATTATGGTAGGGTATGAGATATATTTTTGTCTTGCTTCTTTTTTGCTAGTGTGAACATGCCTCTGTTTCTTGTATGTCTGCCATCTTAGACCTCAGTTCACATTGTCTGGTTTTTTGACTTGTTTGCATTCTGTGCAATTTAAGGGTGTGGCATGCCCTTTGTTGAGCTGATTGGTATATATGTAGCTTACCACGGTCCTAGGTGGTCTGTAGTTGGGACCCGGTCCTATTTGTCTACCCTTTTATATGCATTACTTCAACTTTGATATACAGTAAGATTTTTAATATAGGCAGTATAGGTACCGTCCCAATTTAGGGTCACCTTGCCGCTGGTGGGACGGCTTGTATACTTTTTTTGATCAAAAATAGTTCACTAAGTACCCTATATTTATTATGCAACTTTGCTTTACATTTATATATAATTATGGTAGGGTATGAGATATATTTTTGTCTTGCTTCTTTTTTGCTAGTGTGAACATGCCTCTGTTTCTTGTATGTCTGCCATCTTAGACCTCAGTTCACATTGTCTGGTTTTTTGACTTGTTTGCATTCTGTGCAATTTAAGGGTGTGGCATGCCCTTTGTTGAGCTGATTGGTATATATGTAGCTTACCACGGGCCTAGGTGGTCTGGAGTTGGGACCCGGTCCTATTTGTCTACCCTTTTATATGCATTACTTCAACTTTGATATACAGTAAGGTTTTTAATATAGGCAGTATAGGTACCGTCCCAATTTAGGGTCACCTTGAAGCTGGTGGGACGGCTTGTATACTTTTTTTGATCAAAAATAGTTCACTAAGTACCCTATATTTATTATGCAACTTTGCTTTACATTTATATATAATTATGGTAGGGTATGAGATATATTTTTGTCTTGCTTCTTTTTTGCTAGTGTGAACATGCCTCTGTTTCTTGTATGTCTGCCATCTTAGACCTCAGTTCACATTGTCTGGTTTTTTGACTTGTTTGCATTCTGTGCAATTTAAGGGTGTGGCATGCCCTTTGTTGAGCTGATTGGTATATATGTAGCTTACCACGGGCCTAGGTGGTCTGGAGTTGGGACCCGGTCCTATTTGTCTACCCTTTTATATGCATTACTTCAACTTTGATATACAGTAAGGTTTTTAATATAGGCAGTATAGGTACCGTCCCAATTTAGGGTCACCTTGCCGCTGGTGGGACGGCTTGTATACTTTTTTTGATCAAAAATAGTTCACTAAGTACCCTATATTTATTATGCAACTTTGCTTTACATTTATATATAATTATGGTAGGGTATGAGATATATTTTTGTCTTGCTTCTTTTTTGCTAGTGTGAACATGCCTCTGTTTCTTGTATGTCTGCCATCTTAGACCTCAGTTCACATTGTCTGGTTTTTTGACTTGTTTGCATTCTGTGCAATTTAAGGGTGTGGCATGCCCTTTGTTGAGCTGATTGGTATATATGTAGCTTACCACGGTCCTAGGTGGTCTGTAGTTGGGACCCGGTCCTATTTGTCTACCCTTTTATATGCATTACTTCAACTTTGATATACAGTAAGATTTTTAATATAGGCAGTATAGGTACCGTCCCAATTTAGGGTCACCTTGCCGCTGGTGGGACGGCTTGTATACTTTTTTTGATCAAAAATAGTTCACTAAGTACCCTATATTTATTATGCAACTTTGCTTTACATTTATATATAATTATGGTAGGGTATGAGATATATTTTTGTCTTGCTTCTTTTTTGCTAGTGTGAACATGCCTCTGTTTCTTGTATGTCTGCCATCTTAGACCTCAGTTCACATTGTCTGGTTTTTTGACTTGTTTGCATTCTGTGCAATTTAAGGGTGTGGCATGCCCTTTGTTGAGCTGATTGGTATATATGTAGATTACCACGGGCCTAGGTGGTCTGGAGTTGGGACCCGGTCCTATTTGTCTACCCTTTTATATGCATTACTTCAACTTTGATATACAGTAAGGTTTTTAATATAGGCAGTATAGGTACCGTCCCAATTTAGGGTCACCTTGCCGCTGGTGGGACGGCTTGTATACTTTTTTTGATCAAAAATAGTTCACTAAGTACCCTATATTTATTATGCAACTTTGCTTTACATTTATATATAATTATGGTAGGGTATGAGATATATTTTTGTCTTGCTTCTTTTTTGCTAGTGTGAACATGCCTCTGTTTCTTGTATGTCTGCCATCTTAGACCTCAGTTCACATTGTCTGGTTTTTTGACTTGTTTGCATTCTGTGCAATTTAAGGGTGTGGCATGCCCTTTGTTGAGCTGATTGGTATATATGTAGCTTACCACGGGCCTAGGTGGTCTGGAGTTGGGACCCGGTCCTATTTGTCTACCCTTCTATATGCATTACTTCAACTTTGATATACAGTAAGGTTTTTAATATAGGCAGTATAGGTACCGTCCCAATTTAGGGTCACCTTGCCGCTGGTGGGACGGCTTGTATACTTTTTTTGATCAAAAATAGTTCACTAAGTACCCTATATTTATAATGCAACTTTGCTTTACATTTATATATAATTATGGTAGGGTATGAGATATATTTTTGTCTTGCTTCTTTTTTGCTAGTGTGAACATGCCTCTGTTTCTTGTATGTCTGCCATCTTAGACCTCAGTACACATTGTCTGGTTTTTTGACTTGTTTGCATTCTGTGCAATTTAAGGGTGTGGCATGCCCTTTGTTGAGCTGATTGGTATATATGTAGCTTACCACGGGCCTAGGTGGTCTGGAGTTGGGACCCGGTCCTATTTGTCTACCCTTTTATATGCATTACTTCAACTTTGATATACAGTAAGGTTTTTAATATAGGCAGTATAGGTACCGTCCCAATTTAGGGTCACCTTGCCGCTGGTGGGACGGCTTGTATACTTTTTTTGATCAAAAATAGTTCACTAAGTACCCTATATTTATTATGCAACTTTGCTTTACATTTATATATAATCATGGTAGGGTATGAGATATATTTTTGTCTTGCTTCTTTTTTGCTAGTGTGAACATGCCTCTGTTTCTTGTATGTCTGCCATCTTAGCCCTCAGTTCACATTGTCTGGTTTTTTGACTTGTTTGCATTCTGTGCAATTTAAGGGTGTGGCATGCCCTTTGTTGAGCTGATTGGTATATATGTAGCTTACCACGGGCCTAGGTGGTCTGGAGTTGGGACCCGGTCCTATTTGTCTACCCTTTTATATGCATTACTTCAACTTTGATATACAGTAAGGTTTTTAATATAGGCAGTATAGGTACCGTCCCAATTTAGGGTCACCTTGAAGCTGGTGGGACGGCTTGTATACTTTTTTTGATCAAAAATAGTTCACTAAGTACCCTATATTTATTATGCAACTTTGCTTTACATTTATATATAATTATGGTAGGGTATGAGATATATTTTTGTCTTGCTTCTTTTTTGCTAGTGTGAACATGCCTCTGTTTCTTGTATGTCTGCCATCTTAGACCTCAGTTCACATTGTCTGGTTTTTTGACTTGTTTGCATTCTGTGCAATTTAAGGGTGTGGCATGCCCTTTGTTGAGCTGATTGGTATATATGTAGCTTACCACGGGCCTAGGTGGTCTGGAGTTGGGACCCGGTCCTATTTGTCTACCCTTTTATATGCATTACTTCAACTTTGATATACAGTAAGGTTTTTAATATAGGCAGTATAGGTACCGTCCCAATTTAGGGTCACCTTGCCGCTGGTGGGACGGCTTGTATACTTTTTTTGATCAAAAATAGTTCACTAAGTACCCTATATTTATTATGCAACTTTGCTTTACATTTATATATAATTATGGTAGGGTATGAGATATATTTTTGTCTTGCTTCTTTTTTGCTAGTGTGAACATGCCTCTGTTTCTTGTATGTCTGCCATCTTAGACCTCAGTTCACATTGTCTGGTTTTTTGACTTGTTTGCATTCTGTGCAATTTAAGGGTGTGGCATGCCCTTTGTTGAGCTGATTGGTATATATGTAGCTTACCACGGTCCTAGGTGGTCTGTAGTTGGGACCCGGTCCTATTTGTCTACCCTTTTATATGCATTACTTCAACTTTGATATACAGTAAGATTTTTAATATAGGCAGTATAGGTACCGTCCCAATTTAGGGTCACCTTGCCGCTGGTGGGACGGCTTGTATACTTTTTTTGATCAAAAATAGTTCACTAAGTACCCTATATTTATTATGCAACTTTGCTTTACATTTATATATAATTATGGTAGGGTATGAGATATATTTTTGTCTTGCTTCTTTTTTGCTAGTGTGAACATGCCTCTGTTTCTTGTATGTCTGCCATCTTAGACCTCAGTTCACATTGTCTGTTTTTTTGACTTGTTTGCATTCTGTGCAATTTAAGGGTGTGGCATGCCCTTTGTTGAGCTGATTGGTATATATGTAGCTTACCACGGGCCTAGGTGGTCTGGAGTTGGGACCCGGTCCTATTTGTCTACCCTTTTATATGCATTACTTCAACTTTGATATACAGTAAGGTTTTTAATATAGGCAGTATAGGTACCGTCCCAATTTAGGGTCACCTTGCCGCTGGTGGGACGGCTTGTATACTTTTTTTGATCAAAAATAGTTCACTAAGTACCCTATATTTATTATGCAACTTTGCTTTACATTTATATATAATTATGGTAGGGTATGAGATATATTTTTGTCTTGCTTCTTTTTTGCTAGTGTGAACATGCCTCTGTTTCTTGTATGTCTGCCATCTTAGACCTCAGTTCACATTGTCTGGTTTTTTGACTTGTTTGCATTCTGTGCAATTTAAGGGTGTGGCATGCCCTTTGTTGAGCTGATTGGTATATATGTAGCTTACCACGGGCCTAGGTGGTCTGGAGTTGGGACCCGGTCCTATTTGTCTACCCTTTTATATGCATTACTTCAACTTTGATATACAGTAAGGTTTTTAATATAGGCAGTATAGGTACCGTCCCAATTTAGGGTCACCTTGCCGCTGGTGGGACGGCTTGTATACTTTTTTTGATCAAAAATAGTTCACTAAGTACCCTATATTTATTATGCAACTTTGCTTTACATTTATATATAATTATGGTAGGGTATGAGATATATTTTTGTCTTGCTTCCTTTTTGCTAGTGTGAACATGCCTCTGTTTCTTGTATGTCTGCCATCTTAGACCTCAGTTCACATTGTCTGGTTTTTTGACTTGTTTGCATTCTGTGCAATTTAAGGGTGTGGCATGCCCTTTGTTGAGCTGATTGGTATATATGTAGCTTACCACGGGCCTAGGTGGTCTGGAGTTGGGACCCGGTCCTATTTGTCTACCCTTTTATATGCATTACTTCAACTTTGATATACAGTAAGGTTTTTAATATAGGCAGTATAGGTACCGTCCCAATTTAGGGTCACCTTGCCGCTGGTGGGACGGCTTGTATACTTTTTTTGATCAAAAATAGTTCACTAAGTACCCTATATTTATTGTGCAACTTTGCTTTACATTTATATATAATTATGGTAGGGTATGAGATATATTTTTGTCTTGCTTCTTTTTTGCTAGTGTGAACATGCCTCTGTTTCTTGTATGTCTGCCATCTTAGCCCTCAGTTCACATTGTCTGGTTTTTTGACTTGTTTGCATTCTGTGCAATTTAAGCGTGTGGCATGCCCTTTGTTGAGCTGATTGGTATATATGTAGCTTACCACGGGCCTAGGTGGTCTGGAGTTGGGACCCGGTCCTATTTGTCTACCCTTTTATATGCATTACTTCAACTTTGATATACAGTAAGGTTTTTAATATAGGCAGTATAGGTACCGTCCCAATTTAGGGTCACCTTGAAGCTGGTGGGACGGCTTGTATACTTTTTTTGATCAAAAATAGTTCACTAAGTACCCTATATTTATTATGCAACTTTGCTTTACATTTATATATAATTATGGTAGGGTATGAGATATGTTTTTGTCTTGCTTCTTTTTTGCTAGTGTGAACATGCCTCTGTTTCTTGTATGTCTGCCATCTTAGACCTCAGTTCACATTGTCTGGTTTTTTGACTTGTTTGCATTCTGTGCAATTTAAGGGTGTGGCATGCCCTTTGTTGAGCTGATTGGTATATATGTAGCTTACCACGGGCCTAGGTGGTCTGGAGTTGGGACCCGGTCCTATTTGTCTACCCTTTTATATGCATTACTTCAACTTTGATATACAGTAAGGTTTTTAATATAGGCAGTATAGGTACCGTCCCAATTTAGGGTCACCTTGCCGCTGGTGGGACGGCTTGTATACTTTTTTTGATCAAAAATAGTTCACTAAGTACCCTATATTTATTATGCAACTTTGCTTTACATTTATATATAATTATGGTAGGGTATGAGATATATTTTTGTCTTGCTTCTTTTTTGCTAGTGTGAACATGCCTCTGTTTCTTGTATGTCTGCCATCTTAGACCTCAGTTCACATTGTCTGGTTTTTTGACTTGTTTGCATTCTGTGCAATTTAAGGGTGTGGCATGCCCTTTGTTGAGCTGATTGGTATATATGTAGCTTACCACGGGCCTAGGTGGTCTGGAGTTGGGACCCGGTCCTATTTGTCTACCCTTTTATATGCATTACTTCAACTTTGATATACAGTAAGGTTTTTAATATAGGCAGTATAGGTACCGTCCCAATTTAGGGTCACCTTGCCGCTGGTGGGACGGCTTGTATACTTTTTTTGATCAAAAATAGTTCACTAAGTACCCTATATTTATTATGCAACTTTGCTTTACATTTATATATAATTATGGTAGGGTATGAGATATATTTTTGTCTTGCTTCTTTTTTGCTAGTGTGAACATGCCTCTGTTTCTTGTATGTCTGAAATCTTAGACCTCAGTTCACATTGTCTGGTTTTTTGACTTGTTTGCATTCTGTGCAATTTAAGGGTGTGGCATGCACTTTGTTGAGCTGATTGGTATATATGTAGCTTACCACGGGCCTAGGTGGTCTGGAGTTGGGACCCGGTCCTATTTGTCTACCCTTTTATATGCATTACTTCAACTTTGATATACAGTAAGATTTTTAATATAGGCAGTATAGGTACCGTCCCAATTTAGGGTCACCTTGCCGCTGGTGGGACGGCTTGTATACTTTTTTTGATCAAAAATAGTTCACTAAGTACCCTATATTTATTATGCAACTTTGCTTTACATTTATATATAATTATGGTAGGGTATGAGATATATTTTTGTCTTGCTTCTTTTTTGCTAGTGTGAACATGCCTCTGTTTCTTGTATGTCTGCCATCTTAGACCTCAGTTCACATTGTCTGTTTTTTTGACTTGTTTGCATTCTGTGCAATTTAAGGGTGTGGCATGCCCTTTGTTGAGCTGATTGGTATATATGTAGCTTACCACGGGCCTAGGTGGTCTGGAGTTGGGACCCGGTCCTATTTGTCTACCCTTTTATATGCATTACTTCAACTTTGATATACAGTAAGGTTTTTAATATAGGCAGTATAGGTACCGTCCCAATTTAGGGTCACCTTGCCGCTGGTGGGACGGCTTGTATACTTTTTTTGATCAAAAATAGTTCACTAAGTACCCTATATTTATTATGCAACTTTGCTTTACATTTATATATAATTATGGTAGGGTATGAGATATATTTTTGTCTTGCTTCTTTTTTGCTAGTGTGAACATGCCTCTGTTTCTTGTATGTCTGCCATCTTAGACCTCAGTTCACATTGTCTGGTTTTTTGACTTGTTTGCATTCTGTGCAATTTAAGGGTGTGGCATGCCCTTTGTTGAGCTGATTGGTATATATGTAGCTTACCACGGGCCTAGGTGGTCTGGAGTTGGGACCCGGTCCTATTTGTCTACCCTTTTATATGCATTACTTCAACTTTGATATACAGTAAGGTTTTTAATATAGGCAGTATAGGTACCGTCCCAATTTAGGGTCACCTTGCCGCTGGTGGGACGGCTTGTATACTTTTTTTGATCAAAAATAGTTCACTAAGTACCCTATATTTATTATGCAACTTTGCTTTACATTTATATATAATTATGGTAGGGTATGAGATATATTTTTGTCTTGCTTCTTTTTTGCTAGTGTGAACATGCCTCTGTTTCTTGTATGTCTGCCATCTTAGCCCTCAGTTCACATTGTCTGGTTTTTTGACTTGTTTGCATTCTGTGCAATTTAAGCGTGTGGCATGCCCTTTGTTGAGCTGATTGGTATATATGTAGCTTACCACGGGCCTAGGTGGTCTGGAGTTGGGACCCGGTCCTATTTGTCTACCCTTTTATATGCATTACTTCAACTTTGATATACAGTAAGGTTTTTAATATAGGCAGTATAGGTACCGTCCCAATTTAGGGTCACCTTGAAGCTGGTGGGACGGCTTGTATACTTTTTTTGATCAAAAATAGTTCACTAAGTACCCTATATTTATTATGCAACTTTGCTTTACATTTATATATAATTATGGTAGGGTATGAGATATGTTTTTGTCTTGCTTCTTTTTTGCTAGTGTGAACATGCCTCTGTTTCTTGTATGTCTGCCATCTTAGACCTCAGTTCACATTGTCTGGTTTTTTGACTTGTTTGCATTCTGTGCAATTTAAGGGTGTGGCATGCCCTTTGTTGAGCTGATTGGTATATATGTAGCTTACCACGGGCCTAGGTGGTCTGGAGTTGGGACCCGGTCCTATTTGTCTACCCTTTTATATGCATTACTTCAACTTTGATATACAGTAAGGTTTTTAATATAGGCAGTATAGGTACCGTCCCAATTTAGGGTCACCTTGCCGCTGGTGGGACGGCTTGTATACTTTTTTTGATCAAAAATAGTTCACTAAGTACCCTATATTTATTATGCAACTTTGCTTTACATTTATATATAATTATGGTAGGGTATGAGATATATTTTTGTCTTGCTTCTTTTTTGCTAGTGTGAACATGCCTCTGTTTCTTGTATGTCTGCCATCTTAGACCTCAGTTCACATTGTCTGGTTTTTTGACTTGTTTGCATTCTGTGCAATTTAAGGGTGTGGCATGCCCTTTGTTGAGCTGATTGGTATATATGTAGCTTACCACGGGCCTAGGTGGTCTGGAGTTGGGACCCGGTCCTATTTGTCTACCCTTTTATATGCATTACTTCAACTTTGATATACAGTAAGGTTTTTAATATAGGCAGTATAGGTACCGTCCCAATTTAGGGTCACCTTGCCGCTGGTGGGACGGCTTGTATACTTTTTTTGATCAAAAATAGTTCACTAAGTACCCTATATTTATTATGCAACTTTGCTTTACATTTATATATAATTATGGTAGGGTATGAGATATATTTTTGTCTTGCTTCTTTTTTGCTAGTGTGAACATGCCTCTGTTTCTTGTATGTCTGAAATCTTAGACCTCAGTTCACATTGTCTGGTTTTTTGACTTGTTTGCATTCTGTGCAATTTAAGGGTGTGGCATGCACTTTGTTGAGCTGATTGGTATATATGTAGCTTACCACGGGCCTAGGTGGTCTGGAGTTGGGACCCGGTCCTATTTGTCTACCCTTTTATATGCATTACTTCAACTTTGATATACAGTAAGGTTTTTAATATAGGCAGTATAGGTACCGTCCCAATTTAGGGTCACCTTGCCGCTGGTGGGACGGCTTGTATACTTTTTTTGATCAAAAATAGTTCACTAAGTACCCTATATTTATTATGCAACTTTGCTTTACATTTATATATAATTATGGTAGGGTATGAGATATATTTTTGTCTTGCTTCTTTTTTGCTAGTGTGAACATGCCTCTGTTTCTTGTATGTCTGCCATCTTAGACCTCAGTTCACATTGTCTGGTTTTTTGACTTGTTTGCATTCTGTGCAATTTAAGGGTGTGGCATGCCCTTTGTTGAGCTGATTGGTATATATGTAGCTTACCACGGGCCTAGGTGGTCTGGAGTTGGGACCCGGTCCTATTTGTCTACCCTTTTATATGCATTACTTCAACTTTGATATACAGTAAGGTTTTTAATATAGGCAGTATAGGTACCGTCCCAATTTAGGGTCACCTTGCCGCTGGTGGGACGGCTTGTATACTTTTTTTGATCAAAAATAGTTCACTAAGTACCCTATATTTATTATGCAACTTTGCTTTACATTTATATATAATTATGGTAGGGTATGAGATATATTTTTGTCTTGCTTCTTTTTTGCTAGTGTGAACATGCCTCTGTTTCTTGTATGTCTGCCATCTTAGACCTCAGTTCACATTGTCTGGTTTTTTGACTTGTTTGCATTCTGTGCAATTTAAGGGTGTGGCATGCCCTTTGTTGAGCTGATTGGTATATATGTAGCTTACCACGGGCCTAGGTGGTCTGGAGTTGGGACCCGGTCCTATTTGTCTACCCTTTTATATGCATTACTTCAACTTTGATATACAGTAAGGTTTTTAATATAGGCAGTATAGGTACCGTCCCAATTTAGGGTCACCTTGCCGCTGGTGGGACGGCTTGTATACTTTTTTTGATCAAAAATAGTTCACTAAGTACCCTATATTTATTATGCAACTTTGCTTTACATTTATATATAATTATGGTAGGGTATGAGATATATTTTTGTCTTGCTTCTTTTTTGCTAGTGTGAACATGCCTCTGTTTCTTGTATGTCTGCCATCTTAGACCTCAGTTCACATTGTCTGGTTTTTTGACTTGTTTGCATTCTGTGCAATTTAAGGGTGTGGCATGCCCTTTGTTGAGCTGATTGGTATATATGTAGCTTACCACGGGCCTAGGTGGTCTGGAGTTGGGACCCGGTCCTATTTGTCTACCCTTTTATATGCATTACTTCAACTTTGATATACAGTAAGGTTTTTAATATAGGCAGTATAGGTACCGTCCCAATTTAGGGTCACCTTGCCGCTGGTGGGACGGCTTGTATACTTTTTTTGATCAAAAATAGTTCACTAAGTACCCTATATTTATTATGCAACTTTGCTTTACATTTATATATAATTATGGTAGGGTATGAGATATATTTTTGTCTTGCTTCTTTTTTGCTAGTGTGAACATGCCTCTGTTTCTTGTATGTCTGCCATCTTAGACCTCAGTTCACATTGTCTGGTTTTTTGACTTGTTTGCATTCTGTGCAATTTAAGGGTGTGGCATGCCCTTTGTTGAGCTGATTGGCATATATGTAGCTTACCACGGGCCTAGGTGGTCTGGAGTTGGGACCCGGTCCTATTTGTCTACCCTTTTATATGCATTACTTCAACTTTGATATACAGTAAGGTTTTTAATATAGGCAGTATAGGTACCGTCCCAATTTAGGGTCACCTTGCCGCTGGTGGGACGGCTTGTATACTTTTTTTGATCAAAAATAGTTCACTAAGTACCCTATATTTATTATGCAACTTTGCTTTACATTTATATATAATTATGGTAGGGTATGAGATATATTTTTGTCTTGCTTCTTTTTTGCTAGTGTGAACATGCCTCTGTTTCTTGTATGTCTGCCATCTTAGACCTCAGTTCACATTGTCTGGTTTTTTGACTTGTTTGCATTCTGTGCAATTTAAGGGTGTGGCATGCCCTTTGTTGAGCTGATTGGTATATATGTAGCTTACCACGGGCCTAGGTGGTCTGGAGTTGGGACCCGGTCCTATTTGTCTACCCTTTTATATGCATTACTTCAACTTTGATATACAGTAAGGTTTTTAATATAGGCAGTATAGGTACCGTCCTAATTTAGGGTCACCTTGCGGCTGGTGGGACGGCTTGTATACTTTTTTTGATCAAAAATAGTTCACTAAGTACCCTATATTTATTATGCAACTTTGCTTTACATTTATATAAAATTATGGTAGGGTATGAGATATATTTTTGTCTTGCTTCTTTTTTGCTAGTGTGAACATGCCTCTGTTTCTTGTATGTCTGCCATCTTAGACCTCAGTTCACATTGTCTGGTTTTTTGACTTGTTTGCATTCTGTGCAATTTAAGGGTGTGGCATGCCCTTTGTTGAGCTGATTGGTATATATGTAGCTTACCACGGGCCTAGGTGGTCTGGAGTTGGGACCCGGTCCTATTTGTCTACCCTTTTATATGCATTACTTCAACTTTGATATACAGTTAGGTTTTTAATATAGGCAGTATAGGTACCGTCCCAATTTAGGGTCACCTTGCCGCTGGTGGGACGGCTTGTATACTTTTTTTGATCAAAAATAGTTCACTAAGTGCCCTATATTTATTATGCAACTTTGCTTTACATTTATATATAATTATGGTAGGGTATGAGATATATTTTTGTCTTGCTTCTTTTTTGCTAGTGTGAACATGCCTCTGTTTCTTGTATGTCTGCCATCTTAGACCTCAGTTCACATTGTCTGTTTTTATGACTTGTTTGCATTCTGTGCAATTTAAGGGTGTGGCATGCCCTTTGTTGAGCTGATTGGTAGATATGTAGCTTACCACGGGCCTAGGTGGTCTGGAGTTGGGACCCGGTCCTATTTGTCTACCCTTTTATATGCATTACTTCAACTTTGATATACAGTAAGGTTTTTAATATAGGCAGTATAGGTACCGTCCCAATTTAGGGTCACCTTGCCGCTGGTGTGACGGCTTGTATACTTTTTTTGATCAAAAATAGTTCACTAAGTACCCTATATTTATTATGCAACTTTGCTTTACATTTATATATAATTATGGTAGGGTATGAGATATATTTTTGTCTTGCTTCTTTTTTGCTAGTGTGAACATGCCTCTGTTTCTTGTATGTCTGCCATCTTAGACCTCAGTTCACATTGTCTGGTTTTTTGACTTGTTTGCATTCTGTGCAATTTAAGGGTGTGGCATGCCCTTTGTTGAGCTGATTGGTATATATGTAGCTTACCACGGGCCTAGGTGGTCTGGAGTTGGGACCCAGTCCTATTTGTCTACCCTTTTATATGCATTACTTCAACTTTGATATACAGTAAGGTTTTTAATATAGGCAGTATAGGTACCGTCCCAATTTAGGGTCACCTTGCCGCTGGTGGGACGGCTTGTATACTTTTTTTGATCAAAAATAGTTCACTAAGTAACCTATATTTATTATGCAACTTTTCTTTACATTTATATATAATTATGGTAGGGTATGAGATATATTTTTGTCTTGCTTCTTTTTTGCTAGTGTGAACATGCCTCTGTTTCTTGTATGTCTGCCATCTTAGACCTCAGTTCACATTGTCTGGTTTTTTGACTTGTTTGCATTCTGTGCAATTTAAGGGTGTGGCATGCCCTTTGTTGAGCTGATTGGTATATATGTAGCTTACCACGGGCCTAGGTGGTCTGGAGTTGGGACCCGGTCCTATTTGTCTACCCTTTTATATGCATTACTTCAACTTTGATATACAGTAAGGTTTTTAATATAGGCAGTATAGGTACCGTCCCAATTTAGGGTCACCTTGCCGCTGGTGGGACGGCTTGTATACTTTTTTTGATCAAAAATAGTTCACTAAGTACCCTATATTTATTATGCAACTTTGCTTTACATTTATATATAATTATGGTAGGGTATGAGATATATTTTTGTCTTGCTTCTTTTTTGCTAGTGTGAACATGCCTCTGTTTCTTGTATGTCTGCCATCTTAGACCTCAGTTCACATTGTCTGGTTTTTTGACTTGTTTGCATTCTGTGCAATTTAAGGGTGTGGCATGCCCTTTGTTGAGCTGATTGGTATATATGTAGCTTACCACGGGCCTAGGTGGTCTGGAGTTGGGACCCGGTCCTATTTGTCTACCCTTTTATATGCATTACTTCAACTTTGATATACAGTAAGGTTTTTAATATAGGCAGTATAGGTACCGTCCCAATTTAGGGTCACCTTGCCGCTGGTGGGACGGCTTGTATACTTTTTTTGATCAAAAATAGTTCACTAAGTACCCTATATTTATTATGCAACTTTGCTTTACATTTATATATAATTATGGTAGGGTTTGAGATATATTTTTGTCTTGCTTCTTTTTTGCTAGTGTGAACATGCCTCTGTTTCTTGTATGTCTGCCATCTTAGACCTCAGTTCACATTGTCTGGTTTTTTGACTTGTTTGCATTCTGTGCAATTTAAGGGTGTGGCATGCCCTTTGTTGAGCTGATTGGTATATATGTAGCTTACCACGGGCCTAGGTGGTCTGGAGTTGGGACCCGGTCCTATTTGTCTACCCTTTTATATGCATTACTTCAACTTTGATATACAGTAAGGTTTTTAATATAGGCAGTATAGGTACCGTCCCAATTTAGGGTCACCTTGCCGCTGGTGGGACGGCTTGTATACTTTTTTTGATCAAAAATAGTTCACTAATTACCCTATATTTATTATGCAACTTTGCTTTACATTTATATATAATTATGGTAGGGTATGAGATATATTTTTGTCTTGCTTCTTTTTTGCCAATCAAGAAGTATGTAGCTGATTCACAGTACACACGTGTGCTTGCTGATAAGGGTAAATTGAGGACTCTTTCCTACAGGCAATTACGTCAGGTTGAAAGAGCAGCGGCAAAAAAGCCTTGTCATAGCAGCAGACAAGTTTTTGAAGCTGCTTGTGCCTCCAACGTCCCCCGAACAACAAGATGCAGGGTCCTTCAGAGGTTTGCAGCTGTGCATACGCCATCCTGTCGACCTCCTCTATCCACTTCACACAAGCAGAAACGGCTCCAGTGGGCCAAACATTACATGAAGACTGATTTCAAAACTGTTTTGTTCACGGATGAGTGCCGTGCAGCGCTCGATGGTCCAGATGGATGGAGTGGAGGATGGCTGGTTGATGGACACCCCACGCAAACACGGCTACAGCGCCAACAAGGAGGAGGTGGAGTAATGTTTTGGGCTGGAATCATGGGGAGAGAGATTGTCGGCCCCTTTAGGATCCCTGAAGGCGCTAAAGATGAACTCCATAATGTATGTGGATTTTCTCAAACAGCACTTCCTGCCATGGTTCAAGAAGAAGAACCGTGTATTTCACAGCAAGATCATTTTTCTGCATGATAATGCACCATCTCATGCTGCACATAAAACATCTGCATCTCTGGCTGATATGGGCATAAAAGGGGACAAACTTATGGTGTGACCCCCATGCTCCCCTGACCTCTACCCCATTCAGAACCTTTGGAGCATCATTAAAAGGAGTGTCTATGATGGCGGGAGGCAGTTCACATCTAAGCAACAGCTCTGGGAGGGTATTCTGTCCTCATGCAAAACAATTGAAGCAGAAACCATCCAAAACCTGAAAAATTCAATGGACGAGAGAGTTCAGAAGCTCGTTTCGAACAAGGGGTCCTATGTGAAAATGTAACATCACCTACAATAAAGTTTTGAGTTGAACTGTTTGATTTCAGTTTCTAATAACCTGCTAATGCTTATCATTTCAAAAATGACCATTTTTTTGGTCTTTATTAAAATGAAAAGGTTGATCGAAATGTTTGGGGGATCTAAGAGTGTGGCAACCCAGTAGTCATGATTACTTCGAATTCTGACAATATGAGGGTCATGCTGCAGGTAGTGCAGCAAGAAGGCACTTATGTGTCTTGCGCATCTCGGAGCCCCAAAATTATTTTCCGGGCTAGATGCAGCTAAAAATTATTTTTAATTTTAAATCTGGTGGAGCTTATTATAGATGGCCTAATAGGATCAGTGCTGCACACTGCTACAAAGCCCAAATTATTTTCCAGTCAAGATACAGATAAACATGATTAGTAATTTGAAAGCTTAAAACGGTTGGTAGGGTGATTTTAACCAATCATCAAGCTTTTACTCTCCCCAGGATGACACAGTGGTAGAAAAGTCGTTTCGGATCCATGATTTGTTCATCTTTATGAACCTGAGTCTGTCTACATTATCATTGGAGAGCCGCGTGCGCTTATCTGTCAGCACACCACCAGCAGCGCTGAACACACGTTCAGACAGAACGCTGGCTGCGGGGCATGACAAGATCTCCAAGGCGTAAGTGGCTAGCTCCGGCCATTTATACAGATTGGAAGCCCAAAAAGAGCAAGGGTCCAGTGACACAGTCGTGGCTTCAATGTTTACTTGGAGATACTCCTGTACCATCGTCTCTAGGCGTTGACTATGTGTCAGACTTCTTGTCTCCTGTGGCCTTGCAAAGGATGGGCTAAAAAAGTGGTGAAATGATTCCGCAAAATTGATGTTACCAGCAGATACTGTGGTTCTGTTACGGTTTGAGTGCTGAACACTTGACGGTCCCACGGTTGGCAAGTTGGAACTGTGAGATTCACTACGTGCACCACTGGTATTTTGTGGAAAAGCACATGTAAGATTCTGCAACAGTCTCTGCTGATACTCCTGCATGCGTGCATCCCTTTCTATGGCAGGAATAATTTCTGCAAATTTACTTTTGTACCGGGAATCTAACAGTGTGGCAACCCAGTAGTCAGGATTATTTCTAATTCTCACAATTCGAGGGTCATGTTGCAGGTAGTGCAGCAAGAAGGCACTCATGTGTGTTGCACATCCAGGAGCACCAAGTCCCTGTTGTGTTGGTGGCGAGGTAACAATCATGCTTCCTTCCTCTGTCCTCTCCCCCCAACCTCGCACAACAGAAATGTGATCAAGGTCTCCCTCATCTGATGAGTCTTCCATCAGTTCGTCCTCCACTTCTTCCTGGGCTCCTGCACCTTCCTCACTAGGTTGGCTGCTACCATGCGCCCTGGTAAAATCATCTCCCCCACCCTCACATGCCTGCCGCCTTGGTGCTGCCGACCGTCTGGACCTTGCAGATGTTAGCCCTTCCGCATACAACTCCTCCTCCTCTACTTCCTCCACCTCCTCTTGTGCCACCACCTGACTCCGAATTCTGTTTAACATGTGCTCCAGCATGTAAATCACCGGAATAGTCATGCTGATAATGGCATCGTCAGCACTAAACATCTTCGTCGCCATTTCAAAACTGTGCAGAAGGGTGCATAGGTCCCTGATCTGAGACCACTCCTCCAGCGTGATTTGCCCCACCTCTGAATCTCGTTGGCCCAGGCTATACGTCAGAACGTATTGCACCAGGGCTTGTCGGTGCTGCCACAGTCGCTGCAACATGTGCAGAGTTGAATTCCACCGGGTAGGCACATCGCATTTTAGCCGGTGAAGTGGCAGGCCCAACGACTTCTGTAGAGATGTAAGTCGCTGAGCTGCGGGATGCGAACGGCGGAAGTGAGCACACAGCGACCGTGCCCTCTGCAGAAGGCCATCTAGTCTGGGATAGTGGGCTAAAAATTGCTGGACAACCAGGTTCAACACGAGAGCCATACAAGGCACGTGTGTGACATTGCCCCGGCAAAGGGCCGCACCCAGGTTTGCAGCATTGTCGCACACGGCCTTCCCTGGTTTCAGGTCCAGTGGAGACAACCATTCATGAAATTGGTTCTCCAGAGCTGACCACAACTCCTCAGCTGTGTGACTCACATTTCCCAGACATTTCAATGTAAAAACCGCCTGATGACGTTGAGCCCTACTGCCAGCATAGTAAGGAGGTGTGCAGGATCCCTTCTGCGCAGTTAGAAAGCTTGTGGCATGACCAGACAGGCTTTGGGTGCAGGTGGAAGACTGAGAGGAGGTTGAGGAGGCAGAAGCAGTGGAGGAACTTTGACATAAAGAGGATTGACGTACAACTCGTGGGGACGGCAAGACTTGGACAGCAGCCCCTTGTCCTGCTGTCACCATAGTTACCCAGTGCCCAGTCAGCGACATGTAACGCCCCTGTCCATGCCTACTCGTCCAAGTGTCTGTGGTGAAATGCACCCTGTCACACACAGAGTTTCTCAAAGAAGCGGTGATGTTGTGTGCGACATGCTGGTGGAGCGCAGGCACACCTTTCTTTGAGAAGTAGTGCCGACTGGGCATCTGGTACTGGGGCACTGCGACGGACATAAGGTCTCGAAAATCCTGTGTGTCCACCAGGCGGAAAGACAGCATTTCTGTAGCCAAGAGCTTGCAGATGGTGAAATTCAACCTCTTAGCTTTCTCATGGCTAGGAGGAAATGGTCTTTTACTTGTCCACATCTGAGGGACCGAGGGCTGGCTATTGTGCTTAGACGGGGTTGATAAGGGTGTCCCCGGCAAACTGCCGGTCTGTGAGGAAGATGCAGGCGGACTTGTTAGGTTGCCTTGATCCAAAGGTGGTGCTATCGATGTCGGACAGCGCTCAAGACCAGCTGGTGCTACCACCTCCAAAGAAAATGATGACCTGCCAATCACGCTGGCTGTTGCGGGTAAAGAGGTGGCAGGTCTGCGCCCCAAAACAGGTGTGACTGCTGTCCCCCCAGTCACAGAGGATGAAGAGGCCGCGGATGCACAAGATATGGCAGACGGTGGTTGGCCCGGCCGGCTAGGCCGCATTGTAGCACACTGAGCTTCCCACTGCAACTTATGCTTCATGTCCATGTGCCGGTTCATGCATGAAGTACTCAAACTATGTATTTTTTGGCCTCTACTTAGCTTTTGCTGACAAATGTTACAGATAACACGAGTTGGGTCATCTTTATCGATCTGAAAAAATGCCCAGGCTATGCAAGGCTTAGCACCCATGCGACCTGAAGAGCCACCACGACTTGTGGTGAGAGGCAGAGTTGTGTTTGACGATGCAGTTGTTGACGTGCTTCCAGTACTACGTCTCTGTCCAGGAAGGCGCAACCTGACCTCGTCGTCACTAGCATCTTCCTCCACCTCCTCTGCTGACCTCATCTCTTGGCTGACTGTGGGTTGACAGTAAGTGGGATCTCCGACCTCATCATCATCACCCTGTGCGTTATCACACCCGTCGTCCTCAGAGCCAACCTGTTCCTGCCCTGACAAAAAACTAAAGTTGTCGCTCCAATCAGGTATTTGAGTCTTATCATCGTCTTCCTCATTGTCTCCACCAACAGGAGTTACAGTTTGGGAATGAGGGTCTACATTATGGTCAGAACCTTCTGCGTCTGGTCCTGGATCCGACTCATAAAGATTCTGGGCATCAGTGCAGATCATTTCCTCGTCTGGATTCACAGAAGCGCTGGAGTCGACCTCTGATTCCCAGGCTATAGTATGAGTAAACAGCTCTGCAGACTCAACCATCTGTTCTACCTCATACTCAGACGGGCAGCTGGAGATTTGGGAGCTGTGAGGAAGCAAGTGCGATTTGGGTGACACCTTTGAGGACTGGAGTATTTGTGATGTTGAAGTTGATGTGGAGGAGAGCCCACTTAAAGGAGCACTTGATATCCGTTGAAGCACCTGCTGTTTTTGTGCCTCATCTGGAATTTGTAGCGATTGGCGTGGCCGTAAGAAAGGGATCTTATCACATTGTCCGCTAAAAGAAGTAGACATTTTAGTTTGGCTGGAAGATGGTCTTTCTTCTGCACCTACCCCACGGACACAACCTTTTTTCCCCTTCCCAACACGCCTATTCCCCTTTCCACCAGCAGCAGGCCTTTTTCCACTCATTTTGGTGGTTAACTAATTCACAACTCTGGAGTTGTTTGCACAAAAAAACAATGGATGGGAACCGAGCAGAGCTGAGTGGCCAAACTGTGGTATTAGGCCAAAACTATTGGCTGGGTTAGATGCAGAAAAAAATTATTTTTAATTTGCAACCTGATGGAGGTCAGTATAGATGGACTAATAGACCAAGTCCCACACACCGCTAGAAGCCCAAATATTTTTTCAGAGCTAGATGCAGAAAATTTTTTTATTCAATTTGCAACCTGATGGGGGTCAGTATAGATGGACTAATAGACCAAGTCCCACACCCTGCTAGAAGCCCAAATATTTTTTCAGAGCTAGATGCAGAAAAAAAATATTTTTAATTTGCAACCTGATGGAGGTCAGTATAGATGGACTAATAGACCAAGTCCCACACACCGCTAGAAGCCCAAATATTTTTTCAGAGCTAGATGCAGAAAAAAATTATATTCAATTTGCAACCTGCTGGAGGTCAGTATAGAAGGACTAATAGAACAAGTCCCACACACCGCTAGAAGCCCAAATATTTTTTCAGAGCTAGATGCAGAAATTTTTTTTATTCAATTTGCAACCTGATGGAGGTCAGTATAGATGGACTAATAGACCAAGTCCCACACACTGCTAGAAGCCCAAATATTTTTTCAGAGCTAGATGCAGAAAAAAATTATTTTTAATTTGCAACCTGATGGAGGTCAGTATAGATGGACTAATAGACCAAGTCCCACACACTGCTAGAAGCCCAAATATTTTTTCAGAGCTAGATGCAGAAAAAAATTATTTTTAATTTGCAACCTGATGGAGGTCAGTATAGATGGACTAATAGACCAAGTCCCACACACCGCTAGAAGCCCAAATATTTTTTCAGAGCTAGATGCAGAAAAAAATTATATTCAATTTGCAACCTGCTGGAGGTCAGTATAGAAGGACTAATAGAACAAGTCCCACACACTGCTAGAAGCCCAAATATTTTTTCAGAGCTAAATGAAGAAAAAAATTATTTTTAATTTGCAACCTGATGGAGGTCAGTATAGATGGACTAATAGACCAAGTCCCACACACTGCTAGAAGCCCAAATATTTTTTCAGAGCTAGATGCAGAAAAATATTATATTCAATTTGCAACCTGCTGGAGGTCAGTATAGAAGGACTAATAGAACAAGTCCCACACACTGCTAGAAGCCCAAATATTTTTTCAGAGCAAATGAAGAAAAAAATTATTTTTAATTTGCAACCTGATGGAGGTCAGTATAGATGGACTAATAGACCAAGTCCCACACACCGCTAGAAGCCCAAATATTTTTTCAGAGCTAGATGCAGAAATTTTTTTTATTCAATTTGCAACCTGATGGAGGTCAGTATAGATGGACTAATAGACCAAGTCCCACACACTGCTAGAAGCCCAAATATTTTTTCAGAGCTAGATGCAGAAAAAAATTATTTTTAATTTGCAACCTGATGGAGGTCAGTATAGATGGACTAATAGACCAAGTCCCACACACTGCTAGAAGCCCAAATATTTTTTCAGAGCTAGATGCAGAAAAAAATTATTTTTAATTTGCAACCTGATGGAGGTCAGTATAGATGGACTAATAGACCAAGTCCCACACACCGCTAGAAGCCCAAATATTTTTTCTGAGCTAGATGCAGAAAAAAATTATATTCAATTTGCAACCTGCTGGAGGTCAGTATAGAAGGACTAATAGAACAAGTCCCACACACTGCTAGAAGCCCAAATATTTTTTCAGAGCTAAATGAAGAAAAAAATTATTTTTAATTTGCAACCTGATGGAGGTCAGTATAGATGGACTAATAGACCAAGTCCCACACACTGCTAGAAGCCCAAATATTTTTTCAGAGCTAGATGCAGAAAAAAATTATATTCAGTTTGCAACCTGATGGAGGTCAGTATAGATGGACTAATAGAATGATGCTATGCCTAAAAGATTTTACTTCACTAGGTGCAGTAAAAAAATTGGTATTCTATACACAGGTGGTATATCTTGCAACACAGATAGGCTACTCCACTGACTAACACACTCTGCAATAGGCCAAAAAGGATTAGCTTTGCTAGATTCAGCCAAATGCTGTGAAAAAAACTTGCACAGCACTGGCACAGACCTGCCTGGCAAAAACTGATAGGAACTGATGTAACCTAGTCCTGAAAAGGACTCCAATTACAATTAGTCTTTACTCCCACAATCTATCTATTTAAGAGCACAGACCTGCTTGATAAAAGTCGTAGGAAATGCTGTAACCTAGTCCTTAAAAGGACTGCAATCACAACTATTCCCTACTCCCAAGCTATCTGTATATTTGTGCGAAAATTGGCTTGAAATTAACAAGGTATAGCGCACACAGCAACAGCGGTGCCGTCTAACACGCAGCTGCAGCAGTGAGAAAATGGTGGCGACGGGGAAAATGGCTTGGTCTTATAGGGCAAGGACATGTGACATACACTGCCAATCACACATGCCCTTGCTTGTGTGAAAAAAAGCACTTCGCTCCGTGTGTGCGCTGCTGATAGGCTGACAGATTGCACCTCCCCACTGCAAATGCGGGAAAGAGAAAAAAAAATGGAGATCTTCATTGTTCCTGCAGAGATCCATCCCCTGCCCCTCCCCCCGCCCCGCTGTACACTCAAACTGCGTATTAACATTAATTTTCATCATTACTGAGAAAAAATCCAGTTATGATTTTGGTGCACGAACAGTTATCGAACATAACCTCGAACAGCCGAATTTTTCTCAAATTGTTCGTGTTCGCCGACCGGCTCGAACACCGCCCAAAACAGCTCGAATTTGAGATTGGCGAACAGTTCGAGTAGAACAACGCTCATCTCTACATACAAGGCACGTGTGTGACATTGCCCCGGCGAAGGGCCGCACCCAGGTTTGCAGCATTGTCGCACACGGCCTTCCCTGGTTTCAGGTCCAGTGGAGACAACCATTCATGAAATTGGTTCTCCAGAGCTGACCACAACTCCTCAGCTGTGTGACTCACATTTTCCAGACATTTCAAAGTAAAAACCGCCTGATGACGTTGAGCCCTACTGCCAGCATAGTAAGGAGGTGTGCAGGATCCCTTCTGCGCAGTTAGAAAGCTTGTGGCATGACCAGACAGGCTTTGGGTGCAGGTGGAAGACCGAGAGGAGGTTGAGGAGGCAGAAGCAGTGGAGGAACTTTGACATAAAGAGGATTGACGCACAACTCGTGGGGACGGCAAGACTTGGACAGCAGCCCCTTGTCCTGCTGTCACCATAGTTACCCAGTGCCCAGTCAGCGACATGTAACGCCCCTGTCCATGCCTACTCGTCCAAGTGTCTGTGGTGAAATGCACCCTGTCACACACAGAGTTTCTCAAAGAAGCGGTGATGTTGTGTGCGACATGCTGGTGGAGCGCAGGCACACCTTTCTTTGAGAAGTAGTGCCGACTGGGCATCTGGTACTGGGGCACTGCGACGGACATAAGGTCTCGAAAATCCTCTGTGTCCACCAGGCGGAAAGGCAGCATTTCTGTAGCCAAGAGCTTGCAGATGGTGAAATTCAACCTCTTAGCTTTCTCATGGCTAGGAGGAAATGGTCTTTTACTTGTCCACATCTGAGGGACCGAGGGCTGGCTATTGTGCTTAGACGGGGTTGATAAGGGTGTCCCCGGCAAACTGCCGGTCTGTGAGGAAGATGCAGGCGGACATGTTAGGTTGCCTTGATCCAAAGGTGGTGCTATCGATGTCGGACAGCGCTCAACACCAGCTGGTGTTACCACCTCCAAAGAAAATGATGACCTGCCAATCACGCTGGCTGTTGCGGGTAAAGAGGTGGCAGGTCTGCGCCCCAAAACAGGTGTGACTGCTGTCCCCCCAGTCACAGAGGATGAAGAGGCCGCGGATGCACAAGATATGGCAGACGGTGGTTGGCCCAGCCTGCTAGGCCGCATTGTAGCACACTGAGCTTCCCACTGCAACTTATGCTTCATGTCCATGTGCCGGTTCATGCATGAAGTACTCAAACTATGTATTTTTTGGCCTCTACTTACCTTTTGCTGACAAATGTTACAGATAACACGAGTTTGGTCATCTTTATCGATCTGAAAAAATGCACAGGCTATGCAAGGCTTAGCACCCATGCGACCTGAAGAGCCACCACGACTTGTGGTGAGAGGCAGAGTTGTGTTTGAGGATGCAGTTGTTGACGTGCTTCCAGTACTACGTCTCTGTCCAGGAAGGCGCAACCTGACCTCGTCGTCACTAGCATCTTCCTCCACCTCCTCTGCTGACCTCATCTCTTGGCTGACTGTGGGTTGACAGTAAGTGGGATCTCCAACCTCATCATCATCACCCTGTGTGTTATCACACCCGTCGTCCTCAGAGCCAACCTGTTCCTGCCCTGACAAAAAACTAAAGTTGTCGCTCCAATCAGGTATTTGAGTCTTATCATCATCTTCCTCATTGTCTCCACCAACAGGAGTTACAGTTTGGGAATGAGGGTCTACATTATGGTCAGAACCTTCTGCGTCTGGTCCTGGATCCGACTCATAAAGATTCTGGGCATCAGTGCAGATCATTTCCTCGTCTGGATTCACAGAAGCGCTGGAGTCGACCTCTGATTCCCAGGCTATAGTATGAGTAAACAGCTCTGCAGACTCAACCATCTGTTCTACCTCATACTCAGACGGGCAGCTGGAGATTTGGGAGCTGTGAGGAAGCAAGTGCGATTTGGGTGACACCTTTGAGGACTGGAGTATTTGTGATGTTGAAGTTGATGTGGAGGAGAGCCCACTTAAAGGAGCACTTGATATCCGTTGAAGCACCTGCTGTTTTTGTGCCTCATCTGGAATTTGTAGCGATTGGCGTGGCCGTAAGAAAGGGATCTTATCACATTGTCCGCTAAAAGAAGTAGACATTTTAGTTTTGCTGGAAGATGGTCTTTCTTCTGCAGATGTTACTGTTGCTTTAACACCTACCCCACGGACACAACCTTTTTTCCCCTTCCCAACACGCCTATTCCCCTTTCCACCAGCAGCAGGCCTTTTTCCACTCATTTTGGTGGTTAACTAATTCACAACTCTGGAGTTGTTTGCACAAAAAAACAATGGATGGTAACCGAGCAGAGCTGAGTGGCCAAACTGTGGTATTAGGCCAAAACTATTGGCTGGGTTAGATGCAGAAAAAAATTATATTCAATTTGCAACCTGATGGAGGTCAGTATAGATGGACTAATACAACAAGTCCCACACACAGCTAGAAGCCCAATATTTTTTCAGAGGTAGATGCAGAAAAAAATATATTTAGTTTGCAACCTGATGGAGGTCAGTATAGATGGACTAATAGAGAAAGTCCGACACACTACTAGAAGGCCAAATATTTTTTCAGAGCTAGATGCAGAAAAAAATTATATTCAGTTTGCAACCTGATGGAGGTCAGTATAGATGGACTAATACAACAAGTCAAACACACAGCTAGAAGCCCAATATTTTTTCAGAGGTAGATGCAGAAAAAAATATATTCAGTTTGCAACCTGATGGAGGTCAGTATAGATGGACTAATACAACACGTCCCACACACAGCTAGAAGCCCAATATTTTTTCATAGGTAGATGCAGAAAAAAATATATTCAGTTTGCAACCTGAGGGAGGTCAGTATAGATGGACTAATACAACAAGTCCCACACACAGCTAGAAGCCCAAATATTTTTTCAGAGGTACTGTAGATGCAGATAAAAATTATTTTGAATTTGCAACCTGATGGAGGTCAGTATAGATGGACTAATAGAGAAAGTCCGACACACTGCTAGAAGGCCAAATATTTTTTCAGAGCTAGATGCAGAAAAAAATTATATTCAGTTTGCAACCTGATGGAGGTCTGTATAGATGGATTAATAGAACAAGACCCACACACATCTAGAAGCCCAATATTTTTTCAGAGGTAGATGCAGAAAAAAATATATTCAGTTTGCAACCTGATGGAGGTCAGTATAGATGGACTAATACAACAAGTCCCACACACAGCTAGAAGCCCAAATATTTTTTCAGAGGTACTGTAGATGCAGATAAAAATTATTTTGAATTTGCAACCTGATGGAGGTCAGTATAGATGGACTAATAGAGAAAGTCCGACACACTGCTAGAAGGCCAAATATTTTTTCAGAGGTACTGTAGATGCAGATAAAAATTATTTTTAATTTGCAACCTGATGGAGGTCAGTATAGATGGACTAATAGAGAAAGTCCGACACACTACTAGAAGGCCAAATATTTTTTCAGAGCTAGATGCAGAAAAAAATTATTTTTAATTTGCAACCTGATGGAGGTCAGTATAGATGGACTAATAGAATGATGCTATGCCCAAAAGATTTTACTTCACTAGGTGCAGTAAAAAAATTGGTATTCTATACACAGGTGGTATATCTTGCAACACAGATAGGCTACTCCACTGACTAACACACTCTGCAATAGGCCAAAAAGGATTAGCTTTGCTAGATTCAGCCAAATGCTGTGAAAAAAACTTGCACAGCACTGGCACAGACCTGCCTGGCAAAAACTGATAGGAACTGATGTAACCTAGTCCTGAAAAGGACTCCAATTACAATTAGTCTTTACTCCCACAATCTATCTATTTAAAAGCACAGACCTGCTTGATAAAAGTCGTAGGAAATGCTGTAACCTAGTCCTTAAAAGGACTGCAATCACAACTATTCCCTACTCCCAAGCTATCTGTATATTTGTGCGAAAATTGGCTTGAAATTAACAAGGTATAGCGCACACAGCAACAGCGGTGCCGTCTAACACGCAGCTGCAGCAGTGAGAAAATGGTGGCGACGGGGAAAATGGCTTGGTCTTATAGGGCAAGGACATGTGACATACACTGCCAATCACACATGCCCTTGCTTGTGTGAAAAAAAGCACTTCGCTCCGTGTGTGCGCTGCTGATAGGCTGACAGATTGCACCTCCCCACTGCAAATGCGGGAAAGAGAAAAAAAAATGGAGATCTTCATTGTTCCTGCAGAGATCCATCCCCTGCCCCTCCCCCCGCCCCGCTGTACACTCAAACTGCGTATTAACATTAATTTTCATCATTACTGAGAAAAAATCCAGTTATGATTTTGGTGCACGAACAGTTATCGAACATAACCTCGAACAGCCGAATTTTTCTCAAATTGTTCGTGTTCGCCGACCGGCTCGAACACCGCCCAAAACAGCTCGAATTTGAGATTGGCGAACAGTTCGAGTAGAACAACGCTCATCTCTACATACAAGGCACGTGTGTGACATTGCCCCGGCGAAGGGCCGCACCCAGGTTTGCAGCATTGTCGCACACGGCCTTCCCTGGTTTCAGGTCCAGTGGAGACAACCATTCATGAAATTGGTTCTCCAGAGCTGACCACAACTCCTCAGCTGTGTGACTCACATTTTCCAGACATTTCAAAGTAAAAACCGCCTGATGACGTTGAGCCCTACTGCCAGCATAGTAAGGAGGTGTGCAGGATCCCTTCTGCGCAGTTAGAAAGCTTGTGGCATGACCAGACAGGCTTTGGGTGCAGGTGGAAGACCGAGAGGAGGTTGAGGAGGCAGAAGCAGTGGAGGAACTTTGACATAAAGAGGATTGACGCACAACTCGTGGGGACGGCAAGACTTGGACAGCAGCCCCTTGTCCTGCTGTCACCATAGTTACCCAGTGCCCAGTCAGCGACATGTAACGCCCCTGTCCATGCCTACTCGTCTAAGTGTCTGTGGTGAAATGCACCCTGTCACACACAGAGTTTCTCAAAGAAGCGGTGATGTTGTGTGCGACATGCTGGTGGAGCGCAGGCACACCTTTCTTTGAGAAGTAGTGCCGACTGGGCATCTGGTACTGGGGCACTGCGACGGACATAAGGTCTCGAAAATCCTCTGTGTCCACCAGGCGGAAAGGCAGCATTTCTGTAGCCAAGAGCTTGCAGATGGTGAAATTCAACCTCTTAGCTTTCTCATGGCTAGGAGGAAATGGTCTTTTACTTGTCCACATCTGAGGGACCGAGGGCTGGCTATTGTGCTTAGACGGGGTTGATAAGGGTGTCCCCGGCAAACTGCCGGTCTGTGAGGAAGATGCAGGCGGACATGTTAGGTTGCCTTGATCCAAAGGTGGTGCTATCGATGTCGGACAGCGCTCAACACCAGCTGGTGTTACCACCTCCAAAGAAAATGATGACCTGCCAATCACGCTGGCTGTTGCGGGTAAAGAGGTGGCAGGTCTGCGCCCCAAAACAGGTGTGACTGCTGTCCCCCCAGTCACAGAGGATGAAGAGGCCGCGGATGCACAAGATATGGCAGACGGTGGTTGGCCCGGCCTGCTAGGCCGCATTGTAGCACACTGAGCTTCCCACTGCAACTTATGCTTCATGTCCATGTGCCGGTTCATGCATGAAGTACTCAAACTATGTATTTTTTGGCCTCTACTTAGCTTTTGCTGACAAATGTTACAGATAACACGAGTTGGGTCATCTTTATCGATCTGAAAAAATGCACAGGCTATGCAAGGCTTAGCACCCATGCGACCTGAAGAGCCACCACGACTTGTGGTGAGAGGCAGAGTTGTGTTTGAGGATGCAGTTGTTGACGTGCTTCCAGTACTACATCTCTGTCCAGGAAGGCGCAACCTGACCTCGTCGTCACTAGCATCTTCCTCCACCTCCTCTGCTGACCTCATCTCTTGGCTGACTGTGGGTTGACAGTAAGTGGGATCTCCAACCTCATCATCATCACCCTGTGTGTTATCACACCCGTCGTCCTCAGAGCCAACCTGTTCCTGCCCTGACAAAAAACTAAAGTTGTCGCTCCAATCAGGTATTTGAGTCTTATCATCATCTTCCTCATTGTCTCCACCAACAGGAGTTACAGTTTGGGAATGAGGGTCTACATTATGGTCAGAACCTTCTGCGTCTGGTCCTGGATCCGACTCATAAAGATTCTGGGCATCAGTGCAGATCATTTCCTCGTCTGGATTCACAGAAGCGCTGGAGTCGACCTCTGATTCCCAGGCTATAGTATGAGTAAACAGCTCTGCAGACTCAACCATCTGTTCTACCTCATACTCAGACGGGCAGCTGGAGATTTGGGAGCTGTGAGGAAGCAAGTGCGATTTGGGTGACACCTTTGAGGACTGGAGTATTTGTGATGTTGAAGTTGATGTGGAGGAGAGCCCACTTAAAGGAGCACTTGATATCCGTTGAAGCACCTGCTGTTTTTGTGCCTCATCTGGAATTTGTAGCGATTGGCGTGGCCGTAAGAAAGGGATCTTATCACATTGTCCGCTAAAAGAAGTAGACATTTTAGTTTTGCTGGAAGATGGTCTTTCTTCTGCAGATGTTACTGTTGCTTTAACACCTACCCCACGGACACAACCTTTTTTCCCCTTCCCAACACGCCTATTCCCCTTTCCACCAGCAGCAGGCCTTTTTCCACTCATTTTGGTGGTTAACTAATTCACAACTCTGGAGTTGTTTGCACAAAAAAACAATGGATGGTAACCGAGCAGAGCTGAGTGGCCAAACTGTGGTATTAGGCCAAAACTATTGGCTGGGTTAGATGCAGAAAAAAATTATATTCAATTTGCAACCTGATGGAGGTCAGTATAGATGGACTAATACAACAAGTCCCACACACAGCTAGAAGCCCAATATTTTTTCAGAGGTAGATGCAGAAAAAAATATATTCAGTTTGCAACCTGATGGAGGTCAGTATAGATGGACTAATACAACAAGTCCCACACACAGCTAGAAGCCCAATATTTTTTCATAGGTAGATGCAGAAAAAAATATATTCAGTTTGCAACCTGATGGAGGTCAGTATAGATGGACTAATACAACAAGTCCCACACACAGCTAGAAGCCCAAATATTTTTTCAGAGGTACTGTAGATGCAGATAAAAATTATTTTGAATTTGCAACCTGATGGAGGTCAGTATAGATGGACTAATAGAGAAAGTCCGACACACTGCTAGAAGGCCAAATATTTTTTCAGAGCTAGATGCAGAAAAAAATTATATTCAGTTTGCAACCTGATGGAGGTCTGTATAGATGGATTAATAGAACAACACCCACACACAGCTAGAAGCCCAATATTTTTTCAGAGGTAGATGCAGAAAAAAATATATTCAGTTTGCAACCTGATGGAGGTCAGTATAGATGGACTAATACAACAAGTCCCACACACAGCTAGAAGCCCAAATATTTTTTCAGAGGTACTGTAGATGCAGATAAAAATTATTTTGAATTTGCAACCTGATGGAGGTCAGTATAGATGGACTAATAGAGAAAGTCCGACACACTACTAGAAGGCCAAATATTTTTTCAGAGCTAGATGCAGAAAAAAATTATATTCAGTTTGCAACCTGATGGAGGTCAGTATAGATGGACTAATACAACAAGTCCCACACACAGCTAGAAGCCCAATATTTTTTCAGAGGTAGATGCAGAAAAAAATATATTCAGTTTGCAACCTGATGGAGGTCAGTATAGATGGACTAATACAACAAGTCCCACACACAGCTAGAAGCCCAATATTTTTTCAGAGGTAGATTCAGAAAAAAATATATTCAGTTTGCAACCTGATGGAGGTCAGTATAGATGGACTAATACAACAAGTCCCACACACAGCTAGAAGCCCAAATATTTTTTCATAGGTACTGTAGATGCAGATAAAAATTATTTTGAATTTGCAACCTGATGGAGGTCAGTATAGATGGACTAATAGAGAAAGTCCGACACACTGCTAGAAGGCTAAATATTTTTTCAGAGCTAGATGCAGAAAAAAATTAGATTCAGTTTGCAACCTGATGGAGGTCAGTATAGATGGACTAATAGACTGATGCTATGCCCAAAAGATTTTACTTCACTAGGTGCAGTAAAAAAATTGGTATTCTATACACAGGTGGTATATCTTGCAACACAGATAGGCTACTCCACTGACTAACACACTCTGCAATAGGCCAAAAAGGATTAGCTTTGCTAGATTCAGCCAAATGCTGTGAAAAAAACTTGCACAGCACTGGCACAGACCTGCCTGGCAAAAACTGATAGGAACTGATGTAACCTAGTCCTGAAAAGGACTCCAATTACAATTAGTCTTTACTCCCACAACCTATCTATTTAAGAGCACAGACCTGCCTGATAAAAGTCATGGGAAATGCTGTAACCTAGTCCTTAAAAGGACTGCAATCACAACTATTCCCTACTCCCAAGCTATCTGTATATTTGTGCGAAAATTGGCTTGAAATTAACAAGGTATAGCGCACACAGCAACAGCGGTGCCGTCTAACACGCAGCTGCAGCAGTGAGAAAATGGTGGCGACGGGGAAAATGGCTTGGTCTTATAGGGCAAGGACATGTGACATACACTGCCAATGACACATGCCCTTGCTTGTGTGAAAAAAAGCACTTCGCTCCGTGTGTGCGCTGCTGATAGGCTGACAGATTGCACCTCCCCACTGTAAATGCGGGAAAGAGAAAAAAAAATGGAGATCTTCATTGTTCCTGCAGAGATCCATCCCCTGCCCCTCCCCCCACCCCGCTGTACACTCAAACTGCGTATTAACATTAATTTTCATTATTACTGAGAAAAAATCCAGTTATGATTTTGGTGCACGAACAGTTATCGAACATAACCTCGAACAGCCGAATTTTTCTCAAATTGTTCGTGTTCGCCGAACGGCTCGAACACCGCCCAAAACAACTCGAATTTGAGATTGGCGAACAGTTCGAGTAGAACAATGCTCATCTCTACTCCTGAGGTCTTATGTGTGGAGTCTGACCTGAATATCGACGGCCTTGTTGCAGCTGGTACTCCACAACTGCTCTCTTCTGCTCACAAATCCTTTGCAACATGTGGAGGGTAGAGTTCCAACGTGTGGGGACTTCACACACCAGTTGGTGTGCCGGAAGCTGCAAACGCTGCTGCAACACAGCAAGGGCGGCGGAAGCTGTAGCCGACTTGCGAAAATGAGCTGACAGGCGGCATACTTTCACGAGCAGATCTGGCAACTCGGGGTACGATTTAAGAAACCGCTGAACCACGAGGTTAAGCTCATGAGCCAGGCATGGTACGTGTGTGATCTCACCTCGCCTCAGAGCCGCCACCAGGTTATGGCCATTGTCACACACGACCATGCCGGGATGTAGGTTCAGCGGTCTCAGCCACAGATCTGCCTGCTCTTTCACAGCTGTCCACAACTCACAAGCAGTGTGAGGTTTATCACCTAAGCTTATGAGTTTCAGCACAGCCTGTTGCCGCTTGGCGGAGGCAGTACTGCAATGCTTCCAGCTTGTAACTGATGTGGTGATATCTGAGATGAAGGCTGAACATGAGGAGGAGGAGGAGGAGGAGGATGCGCAGGAGCTGTACACTGTGGGGGCAACTCTAACTGACATAGGGCCCGCAATCCTCGGTGTGGGGAGGATATGTTCCGTCCCAAGGTCCAACTGGGTCCCGGCTTCCACTATGTTTACCCATTGTGCCGTCAGAGAGATGTACCGTCCCTGGCCACAAGCACTTGTCCACGTGTCCATTGTCAGGTGGACTCTCCCAGTAACTGCGTTGTTGAGGGCATGGCAGATGCTTTGGGACACGTGCTTGTGTAGTGCGGGGATGGCACACCGGGCAAAATAGTGTCGGCTGCGGACCGAGTACCGAGGGACGGCCACCGCCATAAGATTGCGGAAGGATTCCGTCTCCACCAGCCTAAAAGGCAGCATTTCCAATGCAAGCAGTCGTAAAATGTGCGAATTTAGGACTGTGGCCTGTGGGACGTTAGCTACGAATTTCCGCTTTCGTTCCAAGGTCTGGGATATGGACAATTGAACGCTGCGGTGGGACGTGGACGTGGACGTTGATGCTGTTTCTTGAAAAACTGCCATAACAAGTGAAGACTGAGAGGAGGGGGCATCTTTACATGCAGTATGGACAGGGGATTGCCTTGCACACACAACAGGGGGTTCTATTGCACGCACAACAGTGGAAGAAGCAGTGGTGACCCCCGCTGACACTGGTCGTGGACCCTGGATTTTGCCCCACAAAGTCGGGTGCTTTGCTGCCATGTGCCTGATCATGCTGGTGGAAGTCAGGCTGGTAGTTTTGTCACCCCTGCTGATGCTGGCATGGCAGGTGGAACATATGGCCTTTTTGTGGTTATCAGCAGAGTCTTTAAAAAAATTACAGACTCTGGAAGACCTACCGCTTGTACTGGCAACGTCCCTCGTGTTGGTGTTACGGGGAACGGTTGTCTGCCTTCTGCCTGCGGCCACCACACTGCTTCTTCGTGCCTGTTGGGGTACTCTGCCTCCCTCCCCCTGTGTGCTGCTGTCCTCACTCTGCATGTCCTCCTTCCACGTTGAGTCAGTTACTAGATCATCCACCACCTCCTCCTCTTCCACTTGCGCACCACGATCCTCCTCCTCACTTCCTGGCAATTGTGTCTCGTCATCGTCCACCTCTTGTGACAGATTGCCAACGTCGACTTCCTGTGGCCGTGGCTGTTCAAATATTTGGGCATCGCAACATGGGATCTCCTCTTCCACCACTTCAAGCGTATCAGGCGAGGGGCCCAAATATGGAAATGGACCAATGAACAGCTCTTCAGAGTGTCCAAGTGTGGGATCACTTGCTGTCTGACGACACTCGGCATGGTGGGAGGAAGGAGCATGAGGGTGAGGAGGAGTATGCGGTCGAGACTCACGGCTACTAAGAGTTGACCGTGTGGAAGACAGACCGGAGGTGGTGGTGCCCAGGTAACTGGAAGTATTGTCTGCTATCCAATTAATAACCTGTTCACACTGATCAGTTCTCAATACTGGTGTTGTTTTGTGCTTCCCTAGTAATTCGGTCAAGAAGTGGGAGCGAGAAGATGTGGCTGTTGGTTGTGGCACATTTTCACCTTGGCCACGGCCCCGTCCTCTGCACGAACCATCACCAAAACGTCCACTTCCACGTCCCTTGCCACGAGCCTTGCCCATTGTAAATGAAGTAAAATAGCTTACACTTGCACTATCAATGGAAAAAGGGTAATAAAGAGTAGATTAGAACCGTGGAAGAGGAAAACCACAGTTATTGTTTACTGGGGTATACCACACTTTTTTAAATAGAGATATTTGCGGCTGAACAGTGAGCGACACACTCAAACTGCTTTTTTTTTAGATACCAAAGGCCCAAAACTGGATAGTACAGCGATTTGACCCGTGGAACTGCGAAACCACAATGGGATGTCGGGCCTACACAAGACTATTTTCAACAGATATATTTTTGTGTCACAACAGTCAGGAGACACTACTGTTTTTCTTTACGGACAAAACTACCAAAACCTGAATAATAGAGATTTTTTACCGTGGAACAGCAAAGCCACAGTTATAATTTACTGGTGTATACCAGGCATTTTAAAATATATATATATTTGCGGCTGAACAATGAGCGACACACTCAAACTGTTTTTTTTAGATACAAATGGCCCAAAAGTGGATAATACAGAGGTTTGTACCGTGGAACTGCAAAACCCCACTTGTATTTCTCGGGCCTACACCAGACTATTTTCAACAGATATATTTGTGTCTGAAAAATCAGGGAGACACTATTATTATTTTTATACAGCAAAAAATGCCAAAAACAGGATAATAGAGATGTTTTACCGTGGAACATCAAAACCACAGTAATAATTTACTGGTGTATACCAGGCTTTTTAAAATATATATATATTTGCGGCTGAACAGTGAGCGACACACTCAAACTGTTTTTTTTAGATACAAATGGCCCAAAAGTGGATAATACAGAGGTTTGTACCGTGGAACTGCAAAACCACACTTGTATTTCTCGGGCCTACACCAGACTATTTTCAACAGATATATTTGTGTCTGAAAAATCAGAGGCACGCTTTTTTTTTTTTGGGGGGGGGGTGGCACCAAAAGGTTAATAACATGGGTATTTGTACATTGTGAAGGAGGAAAAAAAAAAGAGGATTTAGATTAAAAAAAAGGAATTTTCCTGGCCCCCGGGACCTGGAGCTAAGTCCAGCAATTTCAGCAACAGGAGCAGCACACAGGACTGTAACGCAGCGTTTGCTGGTATAACCACTGGGTCTCCTATACAGCCTGCCTGCCTGCCTGCCTGATATACCTGGGATCGATATTAGTCCTGAGAAGGACTGTTTGTTTGATCTGGCAGCCTTTACAGACCCTACATTAACTATTTTGCAGGATATATCTCTCCCTAAATCAGCAGCGCTGTCCCTACACTGTCTGATCCGGAGCGACTGTGTCCAAGATGGCGGCGCCCGGTTTTAAATACTCGAGGTGACGCTGTGCGGCCAGCCAATCACTGTAATGCCCACAAGCAACATGGCTGCGGCATTACAGTGACTGGCTGGCAATCCCTGCATGTTCATTGGCTCTGTAAAGAGCGCCAAACATGCAGGACGGAGACCCGAGCTCCCGCCCGAGTAACCAGGAAATGCTCGGTGCTTGCCGAACATCCCGAGTAGCGTGATGCTCGGGCGAGTACCGAGCAGTGTCGAGCATGTTCGCTCAACACTAGTACTTAGTAGTCCAAATGGGACAAGACATAAACATATATATCATAAAACATCATATTCCTGAAGCCGAGAAACTCCAGTGTCTTGGACCGCTCGGAGAGGTCGTCCTATTCAAGAGTAAATCCTCTCCGTTCTTGACTTTATCCATCTCAATTTCCTGTGGAGAGAACCGCTTCTTTGAAACTGCACATCTGGATTCCGGAGTTGCTGGGAATCTCATATCCCAGTACCCCCGTGGATGGAAGACTTCTTCCAGTGACCATCTTGCTCATCACAGAGCCTGTAACCCTTCTGGTGGGAATGCTGCACTCAGAGAGGATCTCCTTCCATGTGCTTTCCAGACTCTCTCACTCTCTTTTGCTTGGTCTACCCTGGCTACAGAGACATGAACCAATTCTGAATTGGCAATCCGGTGAGGTGCTCCGCTGGGGGCAGGATTGCCACGAGACCTGCCTGGTCCCGGTTCGCCCAGTTCGGCCTCCGTCTACTCCGGCTAATTTGCCTGGTCTACCGGCACCTTACTGGTCCTATGCAGATGTCTTTGACAAAAAGGAAGCAGAGACACTGCCACCTCATAGGCCATATGATTGCCCTATCGACCTGGTACCCGGTGCCACTCCACCCCGTGGGCGTATTTACCCGTTGTCGTTGGCCGAGACCCGGGCCATGTCAGAGTACATCGAAGTAAATCTGGCTATGGGATTCATCCGGAAAGCTACCTCCCCGGCTGGAGCCGGATTCTTCTTCGTAAAAAAGAAGGACGGTTCACTACGCCTCTGTATCGATTATAGAGGACTCAACCAGATTACTGTAAAAAGCAAATACCCCCTGCCACTCATCTCTGAGCTGTTCAACAGCCTTAAAGGCGTGAAGATCTTCTTCAAGCTCGATCTTCGTGGGGCATATAACTTGGTCCGGATCCACCAAGGAGACAAATGTAAGACGGCATTCAATACCCGGGATGGCCACTATGAATACCGTGTGATGCCCTTCAGTCTTTGTAATGCTTCAGCCGTTTTCCAAGAATTAGTTAACAACATCTTCCGTGACCTCTTATATTCTTGCGTGGTGGTGTACCTGGACGACATCTTGGTCTTCTCTCCGGATCTTCCCACACACCGGAGGGATGTTCGTCAGGTCCTGCTTAGGCTCAGGCAGAATCACCTATATGCAAAATTTGAGAAATGCCTCTACGAACAGACCTGCTTTCCGTTCTTGGGCTACATTATCTCTAAGACTGGTCTACAGATGGATCCCGAGAAGGTCTCTGCCGTCTTAAAGTGGCCCCGTCCGGAGGGGTTGTAGGCGATTCAGCGATTCCTGGGATTCGCCAACTATTATCGTCTCTTCATCCAACATTTTTCCTCCCGGACAGATCCCATCTCTGCGCTCACCCAAAAGGGAGCAAATTCTAAGGAATGGTGGAGGAGGCCTTCCTCTCCATAAAACAAGCCTTCTCTTCTGCCCCAGTGTTGCACCATCCGGATAGCAACAAACATTTCTTTCTGGAGGTTGATGCTTCCTCTTCGGGAGCCGGAGCGGTGCTCACCCAGAAATCTCCGTCCGGGAGAATGGTAACCTGCGGCTTCTTCTCCAAGCTCTTCTCCTCATCTGAACGCAACTATTCGATAGGAGATAAAGAACTGCTAGCCATCAAATTGGCACTGGAGGAGTTGCGTTACCTGCTCGAGGGGGCTCTGCACCCAGTGGTCATATATACTGACCACAAAAACCTGGAATATCTGCAGAATGCCCAAAGACTCAATCCGCGTCAGGCCCAGTGGTCTTTGTTCTTCGCCCGCTTCAACTTCATTCTACATTACCGCCCGGCGGACAAGAACGTTAAAGCCGACACCTTGTCCCGATCCTGTTTTCCGATCAAGAGGAGGAGCCTATTCATATCATCGATCCCTCCAAAGTGATGAATGTGGCCCCCTTGGACCTGTCTCGTCTCCCACCCGGTAAGACGTTTGTAGCGGCTCCGGATCATAAAAAGGTCCTTCACTGGGGTCATTCATCCAAACTAGCCAGCCATGCTGGCCAGAAGAAGACCTTCCTGCTCATTACCCGGCATTACTGGTGGCCTACCCTGTGCCAGGATGTGGTAGACTTCGTCACAGCCTGTTCGTCCTTTGCCTGCAACAAGGTTCCCAGACATCTTCCAGCTGGCCGTCTCCTGCCTCTTCCCGTACCTGATACCCCATGGCAACACATTGCTATGGACTTTATTACTGATCTCTCTGTTTCTGCCGGTTGTATGGTCATTTGGTTGGTCGCTGACCGCTTTTCAAATATGGCTCACTTCATCCCTCTGCATGGTCTCCCGTCTGCATCTGTGCTGGCTAAGGACTTCATCCATCACATCTTTCCTCTCCACTGCCTACCCCTCCACATTATGTTTGATCGGGGGGTTCAGTTCACTTTGCACTTCTGGAGAGCTACATGTAAGCTGCGGGATGTCACCCTGGATTTCTCCTCTGCTTACCATCTGCAGTCCAATGGCCAAGTGGAACGTATCAACTAGATCCTTACCAGCTTCCTCCAGCACTTAGTCAACGCTCACCATAGCGATTGGGTAGAGCCCCTACCATGGGCCGAGTTCTCCTATAACAACCATGAGAGCGAATCTTCTTCCAAGTCCCCGTTCTTTGTGGTCTATGGTCAACATCCCCGGATTCCATTTCCCGTTTCTGCTTCAGTGGATAGCCTTGCCGTGGAGTCTCTGGTCAGCGAATTTTCCACTATTTAGTAGGACACTAGATACGCACTTCTTCAATCCTCCGAGTGGATGAAGAAACATACTGATAAGAGAGGTCTGAATCCACCTCAATTCTGCCCGGGAGACAAGGTTTGTCTCTCCTCCAAACATGTTCGCCTCAAAATACCCTCCTATTAAGTTGGATCCTTGGTTCATTGGTCCATTTGAAGTCCTCAAGCAAATCAACCCAGTAGCCTACAAGTTAAAACTCCCTGCTACTTTACGGATTCCCAACTCCTTCCACGTATCTCTCCTCAAACCAATTGTGCTTAATTCTTTGTCCGACAATTCAGGTACCTCCCCAGTTCCGGTCTCCGCTGAGGACGTCTATGACGTAGAGAACATTCTAGCCACCAAGAGGGTAAGAGGAAAAACCTTTTTTCTGGTGGAATGGAAGGGGTTTGGCCCAGAGTAGAGAACTTGGGAACCCAGGGAGAACATCCACGCCCCGCTTCTCCTTAAAAAAATTCTTTCAGGCCTAAAAAAGAGGGGGCATAAGGGGGGGTGGTAATGTAGTATCGGTGTCTCTGCCCCCTGACAGGCAGAGACGCCGTCCCTCTTACCGCCGCGTCCTCCGGCGCCCCTGTTTCTGCTGCTGCCGGTGCGTGCAGCTTCCCTGGCACTGTGCTTAGGGCATGCGCGTGCGCACACCCTCCCTCTTAAGGGGGCCGCGGGCGCCGTCCTAAGGAGTCCCCGGCCAATGGCCGGAGGACCTCTCATGTAAAAGGCACCTCCTCCAAAATAGAGGTGCCCGTGCAAGGTTGTAGCTTTGTGTGCTAAACTCTGCTTTAGCCCTCAGGTCCCGCTGCCAGCCTGACTACAAGTCCAGTCCGCCAGCTTGACTACAAGTCCAATCCACCAGCCTAACTACCAGTCGAGTCCGCCAGCCTGACTACCAGTCCAGTCTGCCAGCCTGACTACAAGTCCAGTCCGCCAGCCTGACTACAAGTCTTGTCTGCCAGCCTGACTACCAGCCCTGTCCGCCAGCTCGTCTACTCTCCAGCCCCACAGTCTGTCTACAGTCCAGTCCGCCAGTCTGTCTATGGGCCCTGTCCGCCTGCTTACCTGGAAGCACCTGCCTGTTACCTGCTGTGCCTACCAGCCAGCCTACCTGGAGGCTCCTGCCTCTTACCTGCCATGCCTACCAGCCAGCCTACCTGGAGGCTCCTGCTTGTTACCTGCCATGTCTGCCAGTCCGACTACCCGGATCACCCATCAGCTGCCTGCCATGCTCATCTCCTGTATCGGTCCCTGCCTTCTGACCCGTGGGAGTCACCTGTTGTCATACAAGGTCTGGCCCAGAGTAGCACCTGGTCCCTCTGCTCGGTCCTTCCTTGGTCACGCAGTCGATTGAGCCACCATACGACCTTGGTCAGTCCGAGTTGATACCTAGTTATGCCCCTCTGGTCCCTCCTTGCACCGTAGCACAGAGGTTCCACCACCCGCATCTGTAACAGCCAACATCTGCAGGGGTAGCAAACCTAGCAGCCTGATCACCACCAGCATGATTACCCGACTAAGTGGGCCAAACCCCAGGGTCCAGCAACAGTGTCTGCGGGTAACACCACTGCTTGTTTCGCTGTTGTGCGTGCATGCCAATCCCCTGTACATGCCACATGCCAAGATGCCTCCTGCCCTGCACTTGCCATTGCACACCCTCAACTAGCACCATCAGCAAGCACATACATGTCCTTGTCCCAGTGCAGTGTTCAGTTGTCCCTACCTCAGTCCTTGGAGCGCAAGCGCAAATACGCAGCCGATGCCCCACAGGCCACACTACTAAATTCCCACATTTTGCGAATGCTTGTGGTCGAAATGTTGCCTTTTAGGCTCGTGGAGACAGAAGCTTTCCACAACCTTATGGCAGCGGCCGTCCCTTGGTACCCCATCACCATCCACCACTATTTCTCCCGGTGTGCTGGCTCCGCATTACACGAGCACATGTCTCACAACATTAGACATGCCCTCAACAATGCAGTTACTGGGAAAGTCCACCTAACCACGGACATATGGACAAGTGCTTGTGGGCAGGGACGGTACATCTCGCTGGTGGCACACTGGTTTAATATAGTGGAAACCCGGACCCAGTTGGACCTTGGGATGGAATATGTCCTCCCGACGTCGAGGATTGCTGGCCCTGGTCAATCAGGGTTGCCTCCACATTCTACAGCTCCTGCACCACCTCCTCTTCAGCCTCCATCTCTGAAATGACCACATCAGTCGAAAGCTGGAAGCAATGCAGCACTGCCTCGGCCAAGCGGCAACAGACTAAGCTAATATGCTTAGGTGACAAACCTCACAATGCTGAAGAGTTGTAGACATCTCTGAAAGAGCAGGCAGATCTGTGGCTGATACTGCTGAACCTACAGCCAGGCATGGTCATGTGTGACAATTGCCGGAGCCTGGTAGCTGCTCTGAGGTGAGGTGAGCTCAAACACGTACCATACCAGGCCCATGTGCTTAACCTTGTGGTTCAGTGGTTTCTCAAAACCTACCGGGATCTGTCAGATCTGCTTGTCAAAGTACGCCACCTGTGTGCCCATTTTAGAAAGTCATCTACAGCTTCCTCCGCCCTTGCCATGCTTCAGCAGCATTTGCAGCTTCCAGCTCACCGACTGATCTGCGATGTCCCCACACATTGGAACCCTACATTGCAGATGTTGGGAAGAAGTTGTGAGCAGAAGAGGGCAGTTGTTGACTACCAGCATCAACAAGGCCGTCGGTATTCAGGTCAGAATCCACACATAAAACCTCAGGAGTGGACGTGGATGTCAGACACATATACCATCCTGAAAAACTTTGAAGACTCCACCAAGAAGGTTAGCGGGGATGATGCCATAATTAGCATCACCATCCCACTTCTCTGTCTTCTGAAATGCTCTGCTCACAATTAAAGGGGATGCATTGCAGGCGAAGCACGATGAGATGGAGCAAGGAACCATACAGGGTGATTACACACAGCCCAGCCTCATCTCATCCCAATGTGGATTGGGTGACAATGAGGAAGAGGAGGAGGAAGTACAGGAGCTAGTTTCCTGCGCTATAGATGGTACTACCTGTACAACTGTTCAGCGTGGATGGCCTGAGGACAGGGAAGAGGAGGAACAGGAGGAGGATGAGGAGGAGAGCAAGGTCAGTTGTCCTCTTGGTGAGGACAGGAAGTCTTGCCTCTTTGCAGTATAGCACAAATGGCTAAGTTTATGTTATGCTGCCTTTCCTAATAAAATGGTGCAGTATGAGAAGGCCCTTGTTGCGGAATTATTTAAAAAATTCCCATCTGAAAATGCTGGGGGCAGAGGTCACAGTTCGTTGGACCTCTACGTGTCTTGCAAGGGGCATTGGAGTTCCTCAAAATTTTTGGCAGCCGTTGCTGTACTGCATAGGCAAACTGTATGGGAAACACACTTCCTAATAATGGGAGCATTTTTTGCAGGAGGCCCTCCGACCTCTACGTCTCTTGCAAAGGGCATTGGAGTCCCTCAAACTTTTTGGCAGCCGTTGCTTCACTGCATAAGCAAACTGTATGGGAAACACACTTCCCAATAATAATAACAACACTTTACCCTAATAATAGGAGCATTTTTGCAGGAGGCCTTCCGACCTCTACGTCTCTTGCATGGGGCATTGGAGTTCCTCAAAATTTTTGGCATCCGTTGATTCACTGCTTAGGCAAACTGTATGGGAGACACACTTCCTAATAATGGGAGCATTTTTTTGCAGGAGGCCCTCCGACCTCTATGTCTCTTGCATGGGGCATTGGAGTTCCTCCAAATATTTGGCAGCCGTTGCTTCACTGCATAGGCAAAAAATATGGGAGTCACACTTCCTAATAATGGGAACATTGTGTTCAGGAGGCCCTCCGACCTCTTAGTCTCATGCAAGGGGCATTAGAGTTCCTTCAAATTTTTGGTAGCCATTGCTTCACTGCATAGGCAAACAGTATGGGAGGCACGCTTCCTAATAATGGGAGCATTTTTTGCAGGAGGCCCTCCAACCTCTATGTCTCTAGCAAGGGGCATTGGAGTTCCTCAAAATTTTTGGCAGCCGTTGCTTCACTGCATTGGCAAACTGTATGGGAGACACACTTCCTAATAATTGGAGCATTTTTTGAAGGAGGCGCTCTGACCTCTACATCTCTTGCAAGAGGCATTGGAGTTCCTCCAAATTTTTGGTAGCCATTGCTTCACTGCGTAGGCAAACAGTATGGGAGACACACTTCCTAATAATGGGAGCATTTTTTGCAGGAGGCCCTCCAACCTCTTCGTCTCCTGCCAGGGGCATTCGAGTTTCTCCAAATTTTTGGCAGCAGATAATTCACTGCATAGGCAAACTGTATGGGTGACACACTTCCTTATAATGGAAGCATTTTTTGCAGGAGGCCCTCCGACCTTTACGTCTCTTGCAAAAGGCATTGGAGTTCCTCCAAATTTTTGGCAGCCATTGCTTAACTGCATAGGCAAACAGTATGGGAGACACACTTCCTAATAATGGGAGCATTTTTTGCAGGAGGCCCTCTGACCTTTACGTCTCTTGCAAGAGGCATTGGAGTTCCTCCAAATTTTTGTCAGCCATTGCTTAGCTGCATAGGCAAATAGTATGGGAGACACGCTTCCTTATAATGGGAGCATTTTTTGCAGGAGGTCATCCGACCTCTACGTCTCTTGCAAGAGGCATTGGAGTTCCTCAAAATTTTTGGCAGCCGTTGCTTCATTGCATTGGCAAACAGTATGGGAGACATACTTCCTAATAATAGGAGCATTGTTTTCAGGAGGCCCTCCGACCTCTGCGTCTCTTGCAAGGGGTATTGGAGTTCCTCAAAATTTTTGGCAGCCGTTGCTTCACTGCATAGGCAAACTGTATTGGACACACACTTCCTAATAATGGGAGCATATTTTGCAGGAGGCCCTCTGACCTCTATGTCTCTTGCAAGGGGCATTGGAATTCCTCCAAATTTTTGGCAGCTGTTGCTTCATTGCATAGGCAAACAGTATGGGAGACACACTTCTTATTAATTGGAGCATTTTTTCAGGAGGCCCTCCAACCTCTACATCTCTCGAATGGGGCATTGAAGTTCCTCCAAATTTTTGACAGTCATTGCTTCACTGCATAAGCAAACAGTATGAGTGCATTTGGAAGCAGTATGAGAGCATTTCTTGCAGGAGGCCCTCCGACCTCTACGTCTGTCTTGGCTAAGAAGGGAGAGGGGCATTTGATCTTCGGAGCGCAGAAATAGCTGGATTTCTTTTGCAGGGCGAGGAGCTCTGGCGATTTTCCAGAGCTTTTCATTTGTGCTACCAGCAATGTGGAAGCCCCCTCCAGTAGCTTGCGAAAGGATTCACCCCCTTGGCTTTTACCTATTTTGTTACATTACAACTCGTATTTAAATATTTTTGTTATCCGATTTGTATGTGTTGCATCAGCACTAAATAGTCTTTGTGGAATGAAGTGAGAAAAATCTTGGCATAAATTTAATTTATGGGATCAAATAACTAAAAATTGGTATGTGCATGTGTATTCAACCCTTTTTCTAAGAAGCCCTTAAACATTTCTGATGCAAGCAAATACCTTCAAAATAAAAACAGCAATGAGGAGGGCTCCACCAATAAGTTACAAGGAGATCAAACCAATGCATATAAGTAAGACAGCTGGGGATATTTCAAAACTATCATTTTTTTTATTAACATATGAAATATATACAGACAAAAGTGAATTAAACAAAACTGAAAAAGCCCACATGCCACATAATAACAACCAAACTACTCTTAATGAAGTCATGGAATATGCATGCTAGCAATAGACAAACAGATATAAGATTATGGAAACCCAATAAAATACCTGTTTTGTATAAAAGCTTATAAGGTCAATTGAAATAGTATAACTTGATCTGAAAAATCAGGGGATAAAGAAAGTTAGATAGCCACATAGGCTAACCCAAAAAATCTTCAAAACACATATTTACATATAAAGTTCATATAAATAAAGTGCAAATGTGCAATTTTATGCTAATACACATGATCATAATAAAGCAATCAATTGAAACAGGGAACACCTAGGTGACAAAACATAAAGTTAAGCTATCAAAAAGGACCCAATAGTAAAATATCAGAAGATGACCTGAACAAACTTGATCCATAAAAAAATAAAGACAGATAACTTACACAGGAGAACAATAAGCCCTTCATGCAAAATAAGCTAATATATGGACTTGATAATCCATCATATTGTATGAGCTCATACAAATATTCCATGTTAGTCATGGAGCTAGAATGAAGGCAGGATCCTGTTTTTTGGGGTTAGCCTGTAGGGCTGTCTAATTTTCTTTATCTCCTGATTTTTCTCATCATATTATACTATTTCAATTGACCTTATGAAAGCGGTTCTACACCCAGCATATTACAACAAGTCTCCCACTCCATGCCATCTACTCGTCCTCAAATAACTGACAGAATTCCATTTGTCCATACCTAGCATCCTTTTGCCTACATATTACATAGATCAATGCGCAAGCATTGGAACATTCTACAAACTGCGTTTTCCTCTATCAGGGAATTTCAACAACCTTTGCTCCCGTGTTTTAAACATGCCCCTAATCTAAAAGATAGTTTAGTACATGCCGATTTTGGTAGTGCTCGCACCTCAAGTAGACAAAGCTTTTTACAGACCCCTAAAACGAGCACCTTTCCATGCCGCAGTGTCATCAGTGCAGTAGCATACTACGGGGAAGTCAGATTCATCATCCATACATGGTGAAGAAATATTCCATCAAAGATTACTAGACATGCGACACCTCCTATGTTGTATATCTTATTAAATGTCCCTGTGGGCTCCTATATATAGGAAAAACTACCCAGCCCATCAAAGATCGGATATCTAAACACTAATCTACCATCAGGTGTAAAAAAACTTCATTACCCTTACCCTATCATTTTACTGTTGCGGGCCACAATGTTTCACAACTGAAATTTCAAGTAATTGAACATGTCCCTCCTCTTAGACGTGGGGGTGATCGCATACGTGTTCTCAAATGTAGGGAAGCCTTTTGGATCCATCAGCTACAAGCGCTGGATCCAAAGGGCTTAAATAGGGATTATGATTTACTGTACATGCTTCTATATGAATTATCTTTACCTATTCATATGATTTGTGAATTCATAATTGCCATGTGCAGAATTGTCATGTGAAAGATTGACCTTTTGTACCCCAAATAGAGTGCATTTTTACTTTATTGTCGAAATGCATATATGTGCAGTATATGAGGTTTTTTGCTCCTCCTTTTTAGAGTCAGTTGTAGTTCCATATTTTCCTCACTCTGCTCTGCAAGATTTCTGTCCCCGGGCTCTTCACAATCCAACTGGGGTTTCCTCTATTACAGTACTATATCTTCGAGACTGCTGTGAAATGGGTACCTTGAAAGACACACTGAACATCCACATCACTATTGGTGGAACGCATACTTTCGGTTCTTGACACGCACGCCGTACATATGGTTACTTTGAATCTACATAGCAACCACTGACGTCACATCCGGCATCACCGCAGGTGGTCTTATTTCATTGGGTAATTTATTAATGTAAATCCCACCCTCTTCCTTCTTATATCCAGGTTGTATACCTCTCTACGTACACTGGATCAAGCGATGGGTACCGCGTTCAACACGCTGCCTTCATATGTGGCCTATTTGGATCTTGGTATGTTCTCTCGGTTGTCTTTAGTTCTCTTTATCACACCTCTAGTGACTTGTTCACTTACTTTTTATCTATTGGTCTTTACAGAACATTCTTTCTAATGGACACTATGTCCTTCTTTCCTGCTTGCCTGTGCAGTCGGCAAGGTCTATTTAATATGATACCATCGTTATCGAACTGTTCAAGTGACTTTGTTGTTATATTTCTAAATCCATGAATATAATTGTAGGTTCATCCACATACTTCAATGTTACATATACACTGTGTGCAGAATTATTAGGCAAGTTGTATTTTAGAGGATTATTTTTATTATTGATCACCAACTATGTTCTCAATCAACTGAAAAGACTCATAACTATCCAGGCTTAATATATTTGGAAGTTGGAGTGTTTTTTTTTAAGATTTGGCTATCTTAGGAGGATATCTGTTTGTGCAGGTAACTATTACTCTGCTGAATTATTAAGCAACTTAATAAAAACAAAAAATATAATCCCATCTCACTTATTTATTTTCACCAGGTAAACCAATATCAGTGCACAAAATTTAGAAATAAACATTTCTGACATGCAAAAACAAAAAAAATTAGTGATCAATATAGCCACCTTTCTTTATGATGACACTCAACAGCCTTCCATCCATAGATTCTGTCAGTTGCTTGATCTGTTTTCAATCCACATTGCGTGCAGCAGCCACCACAACCTCCCAGACACTGTTCCGAGAGGTGAACTGTTTTCCTTCCCTGTAGATCTCACATTTTATGATGGACCACAGGTTCTCTATGGGGTTCAGATCAGGTGAACAAGGGGGTCATGTCATTATTTTTTCTTCTTTTAGACCTTTACTGGCCAGCCACGCTGTGGAGTAGTTGGATGCATGTGATGGAGCATTGTCCTGCATGAAAATTATGTTTTTCTTGAACGATACCGACTTCTTCCTGTACCACTGCTTGAAGAAGTTGTTTTCCAGAAACTGGCAGTAGGTCTGGGAGTTGAACTTCACTCCATCCTCAATCCGAAAAAGTCCCACAAGTTCATCTCTGATGATACCAGCCTATACCAGTACTCCACCTCCATCTTGCTGCAGTCTGAGTCGAAGTGGAGCTCTCTGCCATTTATGGATCCAGCCTCTGGCCCATCCATCTGGCCCATCAAGAGTCACTCTCATTTCATCAGTCCATAAAACCTTTGAAAAATCAGTCTTAACATATTTCTTGACCCATTCTTGACGTTTTATCTTATGTTTCTTGTTCAAAGGTGGTCATTTTTCAGCCTTCCTTACCTTGGCCATGTCCCTGAGTATCGCACACCTTGTACTTTTTGATAATTCAGTAACGTTGCAGCTCTGAAATATGGCAAAACTGGTGGCGAAAGGCATCTTGGCAGCTTCACGCTTGATTTATCTCAATTCATGGACAGTTATTTTGCGCCTTTTTTGGCCAACACTCTTCTTGCGACCCTGTTGGCTATCTGCCATGAAACGCTTGATTGCTCGGTGATCACGCTTCACAAGTTGGGAAATTTCAAGACTGCTGCATCCCTCTGCAAGACATCTCACAATTTTGGACTTTTCAGAGCCCGTTAAATCTCTCTTCTGACCCATTTTGCCAAAGGAAAGGAAGTTGCCTAATAATTAATCACACCTTATATAGGGTGTTGATGTCATTAGTCAACACCCCTCCTCATTACAGAGATGCACATCACCAGATTTACTTAATTGGTAGTTGGCTCTCAAGCCTATGCAGCTTGGAGTAGGACAACATGTATAAAAAGTACCAAAGTGATCAAAATATGCATTTTCCTAATAATTCTGCACGCGGTGTACAACCCCTGGCGAAAATTATGGAATCACCGTGCTCGGAGGATGTTCATTCAGTTGTTTAATGTTGGTGAAAAAAAGCAGATCACAGACATGGCACAAAACTAAAGTCATTTCAAATGGCAACTTGATTTCTTTTAGTGTTTCTTAAAGCCATAAAGATACAAAATGTAGTACTCAGTAAGGATAATTTTTTTCAGACCAAGCAGAGGGAAAAAATTATGGAATCACTCAATTCTGAGCAAAAAATTATGGAATCACCCTGTAAATTTTAATTTCCAAATCTAACACCTGCATCAAATTTGATCTGCTCATTAGTCTGCATCTAAAAAGGAGTGATCACACCTTGGAGAGCTGTTGCACCAAGTGGACTGACATGCATCATGGCTCCAACACGAGAGATGTCAATTGAAACAAAGGAGAGGATTATCAAGCTCTTAAAAGAAGGTAAATCATCACGCAATGTTGCAAAAGATGTTGGTTGTTCACAGTCAGCTGTGTCTAAAATCTGGACCAAATACAAACAGCATGGAAAGGTTGTTAAAGGCAAACATACTGGTAGACCAAGGAAGACATCAAAGTGTCAAGACCGGAAACTTAAAGCAGTATGTCTCCAAAACAGGAAATGCACAACAAAACAAATGAGGAACAAATGGGAGGAAGCTGGAGTCAATGTTTGTGATTGAACTGTAAGAAACCGCCTAAAGGAAATGGGATTTACATACAGAAAAGCTAAACAAAAGCCATTGTTATGCACACGCCCGGGCTGAGCGGCGTGTGCGTGTGATTGTAGTGATTCCACTGGACCGTGCCGGAGAGTGAATGCCTGGAGGGGCTTAACTAGGTATTCACCCGATCCGACCAGGGTCGCACGACGGCATACGACGCCAGTGCACCAAGGAGGAACCGAGCAAAGGGACCAGGTGCTACTCCAGGACAGACCCCGGACACGGCTGTTGACCCACACAGGGGAATACAGGAACAGACTGGTAGGCTGGCACACAGACTGGTGGGTATAGGCAGGCACGACTGGTATGCAGGCAGGCGGGTAAGCAGGCAGGGGGCTATAGGCAAGCACAGCTAGAGTGCAGACAGGGAGGCACTAGCAGGTAGGAACACAGGCGGGATAGGACCCAGTACACACTGGGACTCAGGAACAATACAGGCAGAGGGGTACAGGCAAGCACAGCTAGAGTGCAGACAGGGAGGCACTAGCAGGTAGGGACACTGGCAGGATAGGACCCAGTACACACTGGGACTCAGGAACAGAGCCACAGATGTGGCGGACAAACACAGCAGAGTGAGGCCGCCCAGAGAGGTGAGCGAGAACAGGGCAGGACAAGGCCGCCTGGAGTGGTGAGCAAGAGTAGAGCAGGACAAGGCCGCCAGGAGCGGTGAACAAAGGATCAAAGCTGAGCGAGACTGCTGGAGCAGTGAGCAAGAGTAAAGCAGGACGAGGCCGCCTGGAGCGGTGAGCAAGAGTGGAGCGAGACTGCCGGAGCAGCGAGCAAAAGGGTCAGAGCGGTGCAAGGCTGCCGGAGCAGTGAGCAAAGGAGTCAGAGCAGGCTAGAACCGCCGGAGCGGTAAGCAAAGGAGTCAGAGCAGACTAGAACCGCCGGAGCGGTGAGCAAAGGAGTCAGAGCAGGCTAGAACCGCCGGAGCGGTGAGCAAAGGAGTCAGAGCAGGCTAGAACCGCCGGAGCAGTGAGCAAAGGAGTCAGAGCAGGCAAGGCTGAGTAGGGGGGACAGGGCTCTGTTCACACGGAACAGACAGGAAGGGAAAGGCAGAGCCAGACACCCACAGGGTACTTGCAGTGAAGTAGCGAGTGGACCACAAACTCACAAACGGGAGCACAGAGACAACAGGCAGGAGTTAGGTACGAGTTCAGACTGCAGAAAAAGGAAAGGAACGGACATAGAGAAAAGACAGATGAAAGATAGGAGAGAGTACAGACTGGAACTGAGTGTACGGACGAGACCGACACAGGAGCGGGACACAGGAGCGGGTCTGGGAATACGGCCCCCAGAGAGGCGGGACGAACAGGCAAGGAGCGTGTTCAGACAGAACAGACAAGATACAGGAGCAGGTCTGGGTAATCGGCCCCCAGAGAGGCGGGACAAACAGGCAAGGAGCGTGTTCAGACAGGACAGACAAGATACAGGAACGGATCTAGGTAATCGGCCCCTAGAAGGCGGGAGGAACAGGCTAGGAGCGTGTTCAGACAGGACAGACCAGATACAGGAACGGATCTAGGTAATCGGCCCCTAGAAGGCGGGAGGAACAGGCTAGGAGCGTGTTCAGACAGGCCTGGAAATACAGCCTCCAGGAAAGGCAGCAGGCAAGAGTACACAGACAGGACTCAGTTCAGACACGGGAACTGATACCGCAAGGCAGGAGACAAAGACAGGACTCAGCTCAGACACGGGAACGGATACCGCAAGGCAGGAGACATAGACAGGACTCAGTTCAGACACGGGAACTGATACCGCAAGACAGGAGACAAAGAACGGGACCTGGCATCTTCAGAGTGAAAGCACACACTGAATGAAACACTATGCTCAGGCAGGGATAGATGGGAGCAGCTGAGCTATATACCAGGTGACAGACAGCAATAGGCTGAGGACGCACAAGGGGTGTGACCCACAGCAGGTACAAAAAGCAGGAAGTGATCGGGCGCCGCCCTTAAGCAGCAGAAACAGACACAAACAGACAGCATGGAGGGAAGCCAGAGAGACATTCTGGACTGGAGATCAAGTGCGCGCTCTTGCACAGTGGGAGATGGACCACCATGCAAGGACGCCGCCAGGTATGTTACAGCCATCATTAACACCTAAACAGAAAAAAACAAGATTACAATGGGCTAAGGAAAAGCAATCGTGGACTGTGGATGACTGGATGAAAGTCATATTCAGTGATGAATCGCGAATCTGCATTGAGCAAGGTGATGATGCTGGAACTTTTGTTTGGTGCCGTTCCAATGAGATTTATAAAAATGACTGCATGAAGAGAAAATGCAAATTTCCACAGTCATTGATGATATGGGGCTGCATGTCAGGTAAAGGCACTGGGGAGATGGCTGTCATTACATCTTCAATAAATGCCCAAGTTTACATTGATATTTTGGACAGTTTTCTTATCCCATCAATTGAAAGGATGTTTGGGGATGATAACATAATTTTTCAAGATGATAATGCATCCTGCCATAGAGCAAAAACTGTAAAAACATTCCTTGAATGAAGACACATAAGGTCAATGTCATGGCCTGCAAATAGTCTGGATCTCAATCCAATTGAAAATCTTTGGTGGAAGTTGAAGAAAATGGTCCATGACAAGGCTCCAACCTGCAAAGCTGATCAGGCAACAGCAATCAGAGAAAGTTAGAGCCAAATTGATGAAGACTACTGTCTGTCACTCATTAAGTCCATGCCTCAGAGACTGCAAGCTGTTATTAAAGCCAAAGGTGGTGCAACAAGATACTAGTGATGGATTGGAGTGTTCTTTTGTGAGTTTGTTTTTCATGATTCCATAATTTTTTCCTCAGAATTGAGTGATTCCATATTTTTTTCCCTCTGCTTGGTCTGAAAAAAATTACCCTTACTGAGTACCACATGTTTTTTCTTGATTTCTTTTAGTGTTTCTTAAAGCCATAAAGTTGCCATTTGAAATTACTTTAGTTTTGTGCCATGTCTGCAATCTCCTTTTTTTCAACAACATTAAACAAGTGAATGAACATCCTCCGAGCCCGGTGATTCCATAATTTTTGCCAGGGGTTGTATACCTTGACATATTTTTTCTTTGTGATATTTACATGTATGTTGATAAATATAATTTTTGATTTATTTTATAGGACACTGATGAAGGTTGCTTGAGACTGAAACGTCTGCTATTTTGTACTTGTTCCTGGACTGCAATTAAAATCATATACAGTGCTACGTTTTTTGCTACAGATCTTATTGTCTTTGGACCCAACTTGAGCACCTGCTCTAGGAGTGACGTGATTTTTTTCCATAACATATACTGTTTCAATTGAACTTATGAGCTTTTCTACAAAAATAGGCCTATTATTGAATTGGTTAGTTTGTCTACTATTAACTTGGGTATACCATGACTATATTAACTCCTTTATGACACGTGCCGTAATAGTACGACACACGTCATAACCCCCTGTTTCAGCACTCATACCATAGCAAGTGAGCAAATCTGCTACACACAGGCGATCTGATCATGCAAAAAGTAAAAAAAAAATTTAAATCACCCCCCTTTTGCCCCATTCAAATAAAACAATAAAAAATCACACACACACATATTTAGTTATCGCCGCATACAGAATCGCCTGATCTATCAATATAAAGAAAGAATTAATCTAAACGCCAGAATTACATTTTTTGGTTGTCGCAACATTGCAATAAAATGTAATAACGGGTGATCAAAATATTGTATCTACCCCAAAATTGTATCAATAAGAAAGTAAGCTCGGCATGCAAAAAATAAACCCTCAACCAGCCCCAGATCCCCAAAAATGGAGGCGCTACGGGTCTCAGAATATGGCGCCATTACTTTGGATTTTTTTTTCACCACTTAAATAAAAAAGAACATATACAAGTTTGGTATCAACAAACTCGTAATGACCTGGAGAATAATAATGGTGGGTCAGCTTTAGCATTGAGTGAACATGGTAAAAAAAACAACAACTGTGGAAGTGCACTTTTTTTACAATTGCACCGCATTTGGATTTTTTTTCCTGTTTTCCAGTACATGATATGGTAAAACCAGTAATGTTGATCAAAAGTAAAACTTGTCCCACAAAAAATAAGCCCTCACATGGCCACATTGACCGAAAAATAAAAAAATTATGGCTCTGGTAAGAAGGGGAGCAAAAAACGAAACACAAAAATGGAAAATGGTCCGGTCATTAAGGGGTTAAGGGTTGTTTGGTTATTATTAGTGTTGAGCGAGCATGCTCGACACTGCTCAGTACTCACCCGAGCATCTCACTACTCGGGATGTTCGGCGAACACCGAGCATTTTCGGCTTACTCGGGCGGGAGCTCGGGTCTCCACCCTGCATGTTTGGTGCTCTTTACAGAGGCAATGAACATCCAGGGATTGCCAGCCAGTCACTGTAATGCCGCAGCCATGTTGGTTGTGGGGATTACAGTGATTGGCTGGCCGCACAGCGTCACCTCGCGTATTTAAAACCGGGCGCCACCATCTTGGACACATTCGCTCCAGATCAGACAGTGTAGGGAAAGTGCTGCTGAGCTAGGGAGAGATTTATACTGTGAAATGGTTAGTGTAGGGTCTCTAAAGCCTGAAAAATGAAACAAACAGTCCTTCTCAGGACTAATATCCATCCCAGATATCAGGCAGGCAGGCTATATAGGAGACGCAGTGGTTATACCAACAAATACTACATTACAGTCCTGGGTGCTGCTTCTCAAATTGCTAGACTTATCCCGAGGACTCAGGGGCCAGGAAAAATCCTTTTTTTTTTCATCTAAATCCTCTTTTTTATTTCCCTCAGTCAGACTGTACAAATACCCATCTTGTTAACCTTTTGGTATTCCCCCCCCCCCCCAAAATAAAAATTGAGCGCGTCTGTGAGTGTTCAGACACAAATATATCTGCTTAAAAGAGTCGGGTTTTGGCCAGATAACTAGTACTGTGGTTTTTCAGTTGCACGGTTCAAATCTCTGTACAGTCATGGCCAAAAGTATTGAGAATGAGACAAATAGTAATTTTTCCAAAGTTTATTGTTTCATTTTTTGTAATGGCAATTTGCATATACTCCTGAATGTCAAAGAGTGATCAGCTTAACAGCAATTACTGTACTTGCAAAGTCAATATTTGCCCAGAAAATGAACTTTAACCCCCAAAACACATTTCAACATCATTGCAGTCCTGCCTTAAAAGGAGCAGTTAACATCGTTTTAGTGATTGATCCATTAACACAGGTGTGGGTGTTGATGAGGACAGGGCTGGCGATCAATCAGTCATGATTAAGTAAGAATGACATCACTGGACACTTTAAAAGGAGGCTGGTTCTTGGTATCATTGTTTCTCTTCAGTTAACCATGGTTATCTCTAAAGAAACATGTGCAGCCATCATTGCACTGCACAAAAATGGCCTAACAGGGAAGAGTATCGCAGCTACAAAGATTGCACCTCAGTCAACAATCTATCGCATCATCAAGAACTTCAAGGAGAGAGCTTTCATTGTTGTCAAAAAGGCTCCAGGGCGCCCTAAAAAGACCAGCAAGCGCCAGGACCGTATCTTAAAACTGTTTCAGCTGCGGGATCGGACTACCAGCAGTGCCGAGCTTGCTCAGGAATGGCAGCAGGCTGGTGTGAGTGCTTCTGCACGCACTGTGAGGCGGAGACTCTTTGAGCAAGGGCTGGTTTCAAGGAGGGCAGCAAAGAAGCCACTTCTCTCCAGAAAAAACATCAGGGACCAACTGATATTCTGCAAAAGGTACAGGGAGTGGACTGCTGAGGACTGGGGCAAAGTCATTTTCTCTGATGAATCCCCTTTTCGATTGTTTGGGACATCTGGAAAACAGCTTATTCGGAGAAGAAGAGGTGAGCGCTACCACCAGTCTTGTCTCATGCCAACTGTAAAGCATCCTGAAACCATTCATGTGTGGGGTTGCTTCTCAGCCAAGGGAATCGGCTCACTCACAGTCTTGCCTAAAAACACAGCCATGAATAAAGAATGGTACCAGAATGTCCTCCAAGAGCAACTTCTCCCAACCGTCCAAGAGCAGTTTGGCGCCCAACAATGCCTTTTCCAGCATGATGGAGCACCTTGCCATAAAGCAAAGGTGATAACTAAATGGCTCATGGAACAAAACAGAGATTTTGGGTCCATGGCCTGGAAACTCCCCAGATCTTAATCCCATTGAGAACTTGTGGTCAATCATCAAGAGACGGGTGGACAAACAAAAACCAACAAATTCTGGCAAAATGCAAGCATTGATTATGCAAGAATGGACTGCTATCAGTCATGATTTGGTCCAAAAGTTGATTGAGAGCATGCCAGGGAGAATTACAGAGGTCTTGAAGAAGAAGGGGCAACACTGCAAATATTGACTTGCTGCATTAACTCATTCTAACTGTCAATATAACCTATTGGTACTCATAATATGATTGCAATTATATTTCTGTATGTGATATAAACATCAGACAAACACTAATAAAAACTAGAGGCCAGCAGATCATGTGAAAATATAATTTTGGTGTCATTCTCAATACTTTTGGCCATGACTGTATTATCCACTTTTTTTAGTTTTTTCCATAAAAAAAAACAGTTTGAGTGTCTCGCTGACTGTTCAGACACAAATATATATGTTTAAAAGATTCTGGTGTAGGCCAGAGAACTAGAACTGTGGTTTTCCTCTTCCATGGTTCAAATCTGGGTGTAATCCACTTTTTTGCCTTTTTTACATAAAAGAAAACAGTTTGAGTGTCTCGCTGACTGTTCAGACACAAATATATCTGTTTAAAAGATTCTGGTGTAGGCCAGAGAACTAGAACTGTGGTTTTCTTCTTCCACGGTTCAAATCTGGGTGTAATCCACCTTTTTGCCTTTTTTACATAAAAAAAACAGTTTGAGTGTCTCGCTGACTGTTCAGACACAAATATTTCTGTTTAAAAGATTCTGGTGTAGGCCAGAGAACTAGAAATGTGGTTTTCCTCTTCTCCAGTTCAAATCTGGGTGTTATCAACCTGCTTGCCTTTTTTTACATAAAAAAATACAATTAGAGTGTCTCGATTAGAGATGAGCGTTGTTCTACTCGAACTGTTCACCAATCTGAAATTCGAGCTGTTTTGGGCGGTGTTCGAGCCGGTCGGCGAACACGAACAATTTGAGAAAAATTCGGCTGTTTGAGGTTATGTTCGATAACTGTTCGTGCACCAAAATCATAACTGGATTTTTTCTCAGTAATGAAAATTAATGTTAATACGCAGTTTGAGTGCACAGCGGGGCGGGGGGAGGGGCAGGGGATGGATCTCTGCAGGAACAATGAAGATCTCCATTTTTTTTTCTCTTTCCCGCATTTGCAGTGGGGAGGTGCAATCTGTCAGCCTATCAGCAGCGCACACACGGAGCGAAGTGCTTTTTTTCACACAAGCAAGGGCATGTGTGATTGGCAGTGTATGTCACATGTCCTTGCCCTATAAGACCAAGCCATTTTCCCCGTCGCCACCATTTTCTCACTGCTGCAGCTGCGTGTTAGACGGCACCGCTGTTGCTGTGTGCGCTATACCTTGTTAATTTCAAGCCAATTTTCGCACAAATATACAGATAGCTTGGGAGTAGGGAATAGTTGTGATTGCAGTCCTTTTAAGGACTAGGTTACAGCATTTCCTACGACTTTTATCAAGCAGGTCTGTGCTCTTAAATAGATAGATTGTGGGAGTAAAGACTAATTGTAATTGGAGTCCTTTTCAGGACTAGGTTACATCAGTTCCTATCAGTTTTTGCCAGGCAGGTCTGTGCCAGTGCTGTGCAAGTTTTTTTCACAGCATTTGGCTGAATCTAGCAAAGCTAATCCTTTTTGGCCTATTGCAGAGTGTGTTAGTCAGTGGAGTAGCCTATCTGTGTTGCAAGATATACCACCTGTGTATAGAATACCAATTTTTTTACTGCACCTAGTGAAGTAAAATCTTTTGGGCATAGCATCATTCTATTAGTCCATCTATACTGACCTCCATCAGGTTGCAAACTGAATATAATTTTTTTCTGCATCTAGCTCTGAAAAAATATTTGGGCTTCTAGCAGTGTGTGGGACTTGGTCTATTAGTCCATCTATACTGACCTCCATCAGGTTGCAAATTAAAAATAATTTTTTTCTTCATTTAGCTCTGAAAAAATATTTGGGCTTCTAGCAGTGTGTGGGACTTGTTCTATTAGTCCTTCTATACTGACCTCCAGCAGGTTGCAAATTGAATATAATTTTTTTCTGCATCTAGCTCTGAAAAAATATTTGGGCTTCTAGCGGTGTGTGGGACTTGGTCTATTAGTCCATCTATACTGACCTCCATCAGGTTGCAAATTAAAAATAATTTTTTTCTGCATCTAGCTCTGAAAAAATATTTGGGCTTCTAGCAGTGTGTGGGACTTGGTCTATTAGTCCATCTATACTGACCTCCAGCAGGTTGCAAATTGAATAAAAAAATTTTCTGCATCTAGCTCTGAAAAAATATTTGGGCTTCTAGCGGTGTGTGGGACTTGGTCTATTAGTCCATCTATACTGACCTCCATCAGGTTGCAAATTAAAAATAATTTTTTTCTGCATCTAGCTCTGAAAAAATATTTGGGCTTCTAGCAGTGTGTGGGACTTGGTCTATTAGTCCATCTATACTGACCTCCATCAGGTTGCAAATTAAAAATAATTTTTTTCTTCATTTAGCTCTGAAAAAATATTTGGGCTTCTAGCAGTGTGTGGGACTTGTTCTATTAGTCCTTCTATACTGACCTCCAGCAGGTTGCAAATTGAATATAATTTTTTTCTGCATCTAGCTCTGAAAAAATATTTGGGCTTCTAGCGGTGTGTGGGACTTGGTCTATTAGTCCATCTATACTGACCTCCATCAGGTTGCAAATTAAAAATAATTTTTTTCTGCATCTAGCTCTGAAAAAATATTTGGGCTTCTAGCAGTGTGTGGGACTTGGTCTATTAGTCCATCTATACTGACCTCCATCAGGTTGCAAATTGAATAAAAAAATTTTCTGCATCTAGCTCTGAAAAAATATTTGGGCTTCTAGCGGTGTGTGGGACTTGGTCTATTAGTCCATCTATACTGACCTCCATCAGGTTGCAAATTAAAAATAATTTTTTTCTGCATCTAACCCAGCCAATAGTTTTGGCCTAATACCACAGTTTGGCCACTCAGCTCTGCTCGGTTACCATCCATTGTTTTTTTGTGCAAACAACTCCAGAGTTGTGAATTAGTTAACCACCAAAATGAGTGGAAAAAGGCCTGCTGCTGGTGGAAAGGGGAATAGGCATGTTGGGAAGGGGGAAAAAGGTTGTGTCCGTGGGGTAGGTGCAGAAGAAAGACCATCTTCCAGCCAAACTAAAATGTCTACTTCTTTTAGCGGACAATGTGATAAGATCCCTTTCTTACGGCCACGCCAATCGCTACAAATTCCAGATGAGGCACAAAAACAGCAGGTGCTTCAACGGATATCAAGTGCTCCTTTAAGTGGGCTCTCCTCCACATCAACTTCAACATCACAAATACTCCAGTCCTCAAAGGTGTCACCCAAATCGCACTTGCTTCCTCACAGCTCCCAAATCTCCAGCTGCCCGTCTGAGTATGAGGTAGAACAGATGGTTGAGTCTGCAGAGCTGTTTACTCATACTATAGCCTGGGAATCAGAGGTCGACTCCAGCGCTTCTGTGAATCCAGACGAGGAAATGATCTGCACTGATGCCCAGAATCTTTATGAGTCGGATCCAGGACCAGACGCAGAAGGTTCTGACCATAATGTAGACCCTCATTCCCAAACTGTAACTCCTGTTGGTGGAGACAATGAGGAAGACGATGATAAGACTCAAATACCTGATTGGAGCGACAACTTTAGTTTTTTGTCAGGGCAGGAACAGGTTGGCTCTGAGGACGACGGGTGTGATAACGCACAGGGTGATGATGATGAGGTCGGAGATCCCACTTACTGTCAACCCACAGTCAGCCAAGAGATGAGGTCAGCAGAGGAGGTGGAGGAAGATGCTAGTGACGACGAGGTCAGGTTGCGCCTTCCTGGACAGAGACGTAGTACTGGAAGCACGTCAACAACTGCATCCTCAAACACAACTCTGCCTCTCACCACAAGTCGTGGTGGCTCTTCAGGTCGCATGGGTGCTAAGATTTGCATAGCCTGGGCATTTTTTCAGATCGATAAAGATGACCCAACTCGTGTTATCTGTAACATTTGTCAGCAAAAGCTAAGTAGAGGCCAAAAAATACATAGTTTGAGTACTTCATGCATGAACCGGCACATGGACATGAAGCATAAGTTGCAGTGGGAAGCTCAGTGTGCTACAATGCGGCCTAGCCGGCCGGGCCAACCACCGTCTGCCATATCTTGTGCATCCGCGGCATCTTCATCCTCTGTGACTGGGGGGACAGCAGTCACACCTGTTTTGGGGCGCAGACCTGCCACCTCTTTACCCGCAACAGCCAGCGTGATTGGCAGGTCATCATTTTCTTTGGAGGTGGTAACACCAGCTGGTCTTGAGCGCTGTCCGACATCGATAGCACCACCTTTGGATCAAGGCAACCTAACATGTCCGCCTGCATCTTCCTCACAGACCGGCAGTTTGCCGGGGACACCCTTATCAACCCCGTCTAAGCACAATAGCCAGCCCTCGGTCCCTCAGATGTGGACAAGTAAAAGACCATTTCCTCCTAGCCATGAGAAAGCTAAGAGGTTGAATTTCACCATCTGCAAGCTCTTGGCTACAGAAATGCTGCCTTTCCGCCTGGTGGACACAGAGGATTTTCGAGACCTTATGTCCGTCGCAGTGCCCCAGTACCAGATGCCCAGTCGGCACTACTTCTCAAAGAAAGGTGTGCCTGCGCTCCACCAGCATGTCGCACACAACATCACCGCTTCTTTGAGAAACTCTGTGTGTGACAGGGTGCATTTCACCACAGACACTTGGACGAGTAGGCATGGACAGGGGCGTTACATGTCGCTGACTGGGCACTGGGTAACTATGGTTACAGCAGGACAAGGGGCTGCTGTCCAAGTCTTGCCGTCCCCACGAGTTGTGCGTCAATCCTCTTTATGTCAAAGTTCCTCCACTGCTTCTGCCTCCTCAACCTCCTCTCGGTCTTCCACCTGCACCCAAAGCCTGTCTAGTCATGCCACAAGCTTTCTAACTGCGCAGAAGGGATCCTGCACACCTCCTTACTATGCTGGCAGTAGGGCTCAACGTCATCAGGCGGTTTTTACATTGAAATGTCTGGGAAATGTGAGTCACACAGCTGAGGAGTTGTGGTCAGCTCTGGAGAACCAATTTCATGAATGGTTGTCTCCAGTTGACCTGAAACCAGGGAAGGCCGTGTGCGACAATGCTGCAAACCTGGGTGCGGCCCTTCGCCGGGGCAATGTCACACACGTGCCTTGTATGGCTCACGTGTTGAACCTGGTTGTCCAGCAATTTTTAGCCCACTATCCCAGACTAGATGGCCTTCTGCAGAGGGCACGGTCGCTGTGTGCTCACTTCCGCCGTTCGCATCCCGCAGCTCAGCGACTTACATCTCTACAGAAGTCGTTGGGCCTGCCAATTCACCGGCTAAAATGCGATGTGCCTACCCGGTGGAATTCAACTCTGCACATGTTGCAGCGACTGTGGCAGCACCGACAAGCCCTGGTGCAATACGTTCTGACGTATAGCCTGGGCCAACGAGATTCAGAGGTGGGGCAAATCACGCTGGAGGAGTGGTCTCAGATCAGGGACCTATGCACCCTTCTGCACAGTTTTGAAATGGCGACGAAGATGTTTAGTGCTGACGATGCCATTATCAGCATGACTATTCCGGTGATTTACATGCTGGAGCACATGTTAAACAGAATTCGGAGTCAGGTGGTGGCACAAGAGGAGGTGGAGGAAGTAGAGGAGGAGGAGTTGTATGCGCAAGGGCTAACATCTGCAAGGTCCAGACGGTCGGCAGCACCAAGGCGGCAGGCATGTGAGGGTGGGGGAGATGATTTTACCAGGGCGCATGGTAGCAGCCAAACTAGTGAGGAAGGTGCAGGAGCCCAGGAAGAAGTGGAGGACGAACTGATGGAAGACTCATCAGATGAGGGAGACCTTGATCACATTTCTGTTGTGCGAGGTTGGGGGGAGAGGACAGAGGAAGGAAGCATGATTGTTACCTCGCCACCAACACAACAGGGACTTGGTGCTCCTGGATGCGCAACACACATGAGTGCCTTCTTGCTGCACTACCTGCAACATGACCCTCGAATTGTGAGAATTAGAAATAATCCTGACTACTGGGTTGCCACACTGTTAGATCCCCGGTACAAAAGTAAATTTGCAGAAATTATTCCTGCCATAGAAAGGGATGCACGCATGCAGGAGTATCAGCAGAGACTGTTGCAGAATCTTACATGTGCTTTTCCACAAAATACCAGTGGTGCACGTAGTGAATCTCACAGTTCCAACTTGCCAACCGTGGGACCGTCAAGTGTTCAGCACTCAAACCGTAACAGAACCACAGTATCTGCTGGTAACATCAATTTTGCGGAATCATTTCACCACTTTTTTAGCCCATCCTTTGCAAGGCCACAGGAGACAAGAAGTCTGACACATAGTCAACGCCTAGAGACAATGGTACAGGAGTATCTCCAAGTAAACATTGAAGCCACGACTGTGTCACTGGACCCTTGCTCTTTTTGGGCTTCCAATCTGGATAAATGGCCGGAGCTAGCCACTTACGCCTTGGAGATCTTGTCATGCCCCGCAGCCAGCGTTCTGTCTGAACGTGTGTTCAGCGCTGCTGGTGGTGTGCTGACAGATAAGCGCACGCGGCTCTCCACTGATAATGTAGACAGACTCACGTTCATAAAGATGAACAAATCATGGATCCGAAGCGACTTTTCTACCCCTGTGTCATCCTGGGGAGAGTAAAAGCTTGATGATTGGTTAAAATCACCCTACCAACCGTTTTAAGCTTTCAAATTACTAATCATGTTTATCTGTATCTTGACTGGAAAATAATTTGGGCTTTGTAGCAGTGTGCAGCACTGATCCTATTAGGCCATCTATAATAAGCTTCACCAGATTTAAAATTAAAAATAATTTTTAGCTGCATCTAGCCCGGAAAATAATTTTGGGGCTCCGAGATGCGCAAGACACATAAGTGCCTTCTTGCTGCACTACCTGCAGCATGACCCTCATATTGTCAGAATTCGAAGTAATCATGACTACTGGGTTGCCACACTCTTAGATCCCCCAAACTTTTCGATCAACCTTTTCATTTTAATAAAGACCAAAAAAATGGTCATTTTTGAAATTATAAGCATTAGCAGGTTGTTAGAAACTGAAATCAAACAGTTTTCAACTCAAAACTTTATTCTAGGTGATGTTACATTTTCACATAGGACCCCTTGTTCGAAAGGAGCTTCTGAACTCTCTCGTCCATTGAATTTGTCAGGTTTTGGATGGTTTCTGCTTCAATTGTTTTGCATGAGGACAGAATACCCTCCCAGAGCTGTTGCTTAGATGTGAACTGCCTCCCGCCATCATAGACACTCCTTTTAATGATGCTCCAAAGGTTCTGAATGGGGTAGAGGTCAGGGGAGCATGGGGGTCACACCATAAGTTTGTCCCCTTTTATGCCCATATCAGCCAGAGATGCAGATGTTTTATGTGCAGCATGAGATGGTGCATTATCATGCAGAAAAATGATCTTGCTGTGAAATACACGGTTCTTCTTCTTGAACCATGGCAGGAAGTGCTGTTTGAGAAAATCCACAAACATTATGGAGTTCATCTTTAGCGCCTTCAGGGATCCTAAAGGGGCCGACAATCTCTCTCCCCATGATTCCAGCCCAAAACATTACTCCACCTCCTCCTTGTTGGCGCTGTAGCCGTGTTTGCGTGGGGTGTCCATCAACCAGCCATCCTCCACTCCATTCATCTGGACCATCGAGCGCTGCACGGCACTCATCCGTGAACAAAACAGTTTTGAAATCAGTCTTCATGTAATGTTTGGCCCACTGGAGCCGTTTCTGCTTGTGTGAAGTGGATAGAGGAGGTCGACAGGATGGCATATGCACAGCTGCAAACCTCTGAAGGACCCTGCATCTTGTTGTTCGGGGGACGTTGGAGGCACAAGCAGCTTCAAAAACTTGTCTGCTGCTATGACAAGGCTTTTTTGCCGCTGCTCTTTCAACCTGACGTAATTGCCTGTAGGAAAGAGTCCTCAATTTGCCCTTATCAGCACGCACACGTGTGTACTGTGAATCAGCTACATACTTCTTGATTGCCAAGACACTTCATCCTGATCATCGCACAATGTTGATTGTAGTCATGCCTTGACCTAAACACTCCACAATTTGTTGCTTCTCAGCAGCCGACACATCCTTTTTCTTTCCCATTTTGGCAGAAAATGTAGGCTGCTTAATAATGTGAGAGAGCCTTCTTAAGTAGTCTTGCCTTTCATTGGACACACCTGCCAAACTAATTAGCACAGGTGTCTGCAATTGCTTACAGTGATATAAAGAGCCCTGGCACACATCACCATCAATGAGTTTAACTGACAAACAAACAAATTCTTCCCTTATCACTCCTAAACACTTTTTGCATAATAATTTGGAACGCGGTGTACATGTGCTTTTCCACAAAACACCAGTGGTTCACGTAGTGAATCTTACAGTTCTAACTTGCCAACCGTGGTCTGTATGGAATTGTTCAATAAAGGGCCCAAAATTAAGATAACATAGATGGGAGAGGTCTCTATGAATAGGAATTCCTAAGTATTTGATACCCTGTGAGGGCCAGGCAAAGGGAAAGTTGGACTGGATGGAATCCTATTTGGATTTAGGGAGGGAGACATCGAGCGCCTCAGACTTCGTTGCATTGATTTTAAAATTTTACCATGTAACAAAGTGATCTATTTCAGCCATAACAGCAGGGATGGATATATGTGATTGAGTGATATATACTAGGACATCATCAGCAAATAGAGAGCACTTGTACTCGGTGCCTCCCACCTCAATCCACCTAATATTGGGGTTATGGCGAATTGATGAGAGCAGGTGCTCCGTCACTAGGATGTATAAGAGAGGGGACAGAGGACATCCCTGCCTTGTCCCATTGGTGATTGTGAAAGGTGATGAAAATGTTCTGACGCACCCCCTGGGCCTTGGGACACCCGGAGCCGGACCCTTTTTGGTGGATGCTGGTGGTTGTAGTCTTCGTGGCGGCGATCCGGTTCCGTGGCTCAGGGCGGTCAAACCAGTGGCGGAACTATTTATGTGGTTTTGATGTTTAAATGTCCGACTACGCCACCCGTGGATTGCGGTCAGAGTGAACCGCCGCTACAGGGCAGACCGCTAAGGCTGGTGTTGTGGGTGCAGCAGAGCGTAGCATAACTCCCCACGGGAGGAGTATAGCCTCAGGGCAGTGTATGCGGAGGATGGGGGTGATGGTGCAGGGCAGCAGCAGTAACGACACGGAGTCAGTGATGCAGTTCAGGGCCTTTACTCACAGTTCTTATTATCCAGACCACGTCTGCAGGTAACGGCTGCCCACGTCGTACTGTGCTCACCAGGTGAGGGGCTCAGACAACTCCCAGATAACTTTGGAGCGCTTCACAGGACCCCCTTTGTGTGTCCTTTGTCTGGCCTTTCTTACCAACACTTCTGTCCGGCTGCCTCGGGCCTCCTCTTGGTAAACTTGGCGCCAGTTTCCCTGACCCTATGTGGTGCCTTCCTAGCGGGTGGAGCAAGGGGCTGCGCCACATAAAATGTCAGAGCCTCCGGTTTCTAGCTGAGGGTCGTTTCCTGCCTCCACTAGTTTGGGGACCGGTCTCCCCCTTTGGCCTGACCCCTCCACGCAGGTGGATTCGGGCGTGCGGTGGCGACTCGCCCGTCCGCACCCCTGGGATCCCTTCATTCCTCGTTCCTGGAGCCTTCTCCGCTCCTTTTCCTTCCTTCTCCCTCTTGCAGGCCTGGGCCTCTGTTACTAGGCCCGCCTCCGGAGCAGAGCTCATGCAGAGCCCCTGCTCCCTGCCACTTCTGCTCAGACTTCTCTGCACTGAACTAAGATGGTGCCCACCTTTTATAATCCCTTCTCAATGCACCCAGGAACTGCTTCCTCCCTGCTCCTGCACTGCAGGGTTCCCCTTCCTCAGTGTTCCCTCCCCCCACTCCAGCCAGGGACAGGGACTGTCGTGCCCATCTCAGGGGCATATTGGTCTCCCTGCCCCACGGCAATGTGGTGTAATGCATGCAGGTGTCGGGTCCTGATCCACACTCCATCCTTATCTGAGAGTGAGATATCACACCTCTGGGTGAGGTGCAATACGTCTGTAGCAACCGAGCCCTCGGTGCTACAGTTCCATTTATCTTCAGCCTAGGTGACGTATTGTGATACAGGGCCGTGATTTTGGCTATAAAAGGGTCCCCTAGACCCCTACCCCAAGCTTTTTAAGAGAATCATATATGGCGTGCCAGGAGACTCTATGGAATGCTTTTTCAGCATCCAACGAGAGTATCTACTTACAAATTTTTAACTGCATCTAGCCCAGGAAATACTTTGTGCCTAGTAGCAGTGTCTGCTAGTCAGCGGATTATCCCAGCTGTTAAGCAAGCTACACCACCTGTAGTTTGGACACTTAATTTTTTCAAAGGAAATGCTTCGGGACCACGGGATACTCAGTGAAGAGCATCAGGAGGCACCCCAAGGCATAGGGGCTGGGACTGGCACTAGGATGCCTTGCGGTGGACAGCCGAGCTCGATCCTTATAAAAGCTTTTTAACTGCAGCAGCTTTAGTGGACGCTACTGGAGCTGGAATTACGCGGCTGCTGGCATGAGACTTGCCCTCCAATAGATCCTTGTAAATGGATTTAAAGTGTATTCATTCAAATTAGAGGGACAATTTAAATTAAAAAGCTTAGAGCTGCCTCCACCACAGGGGGGCTCTCTCGACCCACCAGCGGACAGGCACCAGTATTGGGAGAGGGGGGCTGGCCGTCAGGGTTCACCGCGGCTCTGGCACAAACCCGGCGACACGGAGGTGGCACGGGCAGGTGCGGACTGGCCGTCTCGGCTTCTCACTTTTTGGATTTTAGAAGGGCATGACATGCCTATATCTGTGTCTCCCCCTCCTTTTACTCCTCCACCTCTTTTCTTTTCGCATGACTATATGTACTTGTCACTTTTCCATGTGTTAGTTGTGTCTTCTGAGCAGTTTGTCAGCTTTTGGACACCTTTGAAGGTGTTTTCTATGTGTTTCTATGTGTTTTTGTTTGCCTGCCATTGGTTTTAACGGTGTTCGAAGGTGTTCGACGAACAGTTCGACGAACAGTTCGGCGAACACACGGGTGTTCGACGAACCGAACTCGAACACTACGGGGGTGGCTCAACACTAGTCTCGATGACTGTTCAGACACAAATATATCTGATTAAAAGATGCTGGTGTAGGCCAGAGAACTAGAACTGTGGTTTTCCTCTTCCACGATTCAAATCTGGGTGTAGTCCACCTTTTTGCCTTTTTTACATAAAAAAACAGTTTACGTGTCTCATTGACTGTTCAGACACAAATATATCTGTTTAAAAGATTCTGGTGTAGGCCGGAGAAATAGAACTGTGGTTTTCCTCTTCCACGGTTCTAATCTCCTTTTTATTACCCATTTGCCATTGATAATGTGAGTGTAAGCTATTTTACTTCTTTTACAATGGGCAAAGCGCTTTGCAAGGGACGTGGAACTGGACTTTCTGGTGATGGTGTGTGCAGTGGACGGGGCCGTGGCCAAGGTGAAAATGTGCCACAACCAACAGCCACATCTTCTCGCTCCCAGTTCTTGACCGAATTACTAGGGAAGCACACAACAACACCACTATTGCAAACTGATTAGTGTGAACAGGTTATTAATTGGATAGCACATAATACTTCCAGTCACCTGGGCACCACCACCTTCGGTCTGTCTTCCACATGGTCAAGTCTTAGTAGACGTGAATCTCGACCACATACTCCTCCTCACCGTGATGCTCCTTCCTCCCATCATGCCGAACGTCGTTAGACAGCAACTGATCCCACAGTTGGACACTGTGAAGAGCTGTTCACTGGTCCATTTCCATATTTGGGCCCCTCGCCTACTCCGCTTGAAGTGGTGGAAGACGAGATCTCATGTAGCTAAGGCCAAATATTTGAACAGCCACGGCCACAGGAAGGCGATGCTGGCAAATTGTCACAAGAGGTGGACGATGACTAGACACAATTGCGACGAAGTGAGGAGGAGGACCGTGGTGCGGAAGAGGAGGAGGTGGTGGATGATCTAGTAACTGACCCAATGTGGCAGGAGGACACGCAGAGCGAGGCCAGCATCACACAGGGGGAGGGAGGCAGAGTACCCCAACAGGCAGAAAGAAGCAGTGTGGTGGCCTCAGACAGAAGGCGGGCAACCGTTCCCCGTAACACCAACACGAGGGGTGCTGCCAGTACAACCGGTAGGTTTTCCAGAGTCTGGAATTTTTTTAAAGACTTTGCTGATAACCCCAAAAAGGCCAATTGTACCACCTGCCAGGCCAGAATCAGCCGGGGTGACAAAACTACCAGCCTGACCACCACCAGCATGATCAGGCACATGTCAGCAAAGCACCCGATTTTGTGGGGCGAACCCCAAGGTCCACGACCAGTGTCAGCGGGTGACACCACCGCTTCTTCCGCTGTTGTGAGTGTAAGAGAACCCCCTGTTGTGCGTGTAAGGCAATCCCCTGTCCATACTGCATGCAAAGATGCCCCCTCCTCTCAGTCTTCACTTGTTATGGCAGTTTCTCAAGAAACAGCATCAACGTCCACGTCCACGTCCCACCGCAGCATTCAATTGTCCATATTCCAGACCTTTGAACGAAAGCGCAAATTGGCAGCCAACGCCCCACAGGCCATAGTCCTAAATTTGCACATTTCACGACTGTTTGAAAATGCTGCCTTTTAGGCTGGTGGAGACGGAATCCTTCTGCAAACTTATGGCGGTGGCCGTCCCTCGGTACTCGGTCCCCAGCTGACACTATATTGCCCGGTGTGCCATCCTCGCACTACACAAGCACGTGTCCCAAAACATCTGCCGTGCCCACAACAACGCAGTTACTGGGAGAGTCCACCTGACAATGGACACGTGGACAAGGGCTTGTGGTCAGGGATGGTACATATCACTGACCGCACACTGGGTAAACATAGTGAAAGACGGGACCCAGTTGAACCTTGGGACGGAACACATCCTCCCCACACCGAGGATTGCGGGCCCTATGTCAGTCAGAGTTGCCCCCACACTGTACAGCTCCTGCCCATCATCCTCCTCCTCCTCCTCCTCATGTTCAGCCTTCATCTCAGATATCACATCAGTTACAAGCTGGAAGCACTGCAATATTGCTTCAGCCTAGTGGCAACAGGCTGTGCTGAAACTCATAAGCTTAGGTGACAAACCTCACACTGCTTGTGAGTTGTGGACAGCTGTGAAAGAGCAGCCAGATCTGTGGCTGAGACCGCTGAACTTACATCCAGGCATGGTCGTGTGTGACAATGGCCGTAAACTGGTGGCGGCTCTGAGGCAAGCCAAGATCACACACGTACCATGCCTGGCTCATGTGCTTAACCTCGTGGTTCAACGGTTTCTTAAATTGTACCCCGAGTTGCCAGATCTGCTCGTCAAAGTACGCCGCCTGTCAGCTCATTTTCGTAAGTCGCCCTTGCTGTGTTGCAGCAGCGTTTGCAGATTCTGGCACACCGACTGCTGTGTGATGTCCCCACTCGTTGGAAATCTACCCTCCACATGTTGCAAAGGATTTGTGAGCAGAAGAGAGCAGTTGTGGAGTACCAGCTGCAACAAGGCCGTCGATATTCAGGTCAGACTCCACACATGAGACCTCAGTAGTGGACCTGGATGTCTGACATATGTACCATCTTGACAAACTTTGAGGAGTCCACCAAGATGGTGAGTGGCGATGACGCCATCATTAGCATCAGCATCCCACTTGTCTCTATTTTGCAATGCTCTCTGCAGAGAATTAAAGAGGAGGCATTGCAGCCAGAGTATGATGAGATGGATCAAGAAGCCGTAGTGGGTGATTACACATAGCCCAGCCTCATCTCATACCAACGTGCATTGGGGGACAATGAGGGAGAGGAGGAGGAGGAAGAACAGGAGCGCTGTAGACGGTAGTACCTGTACAACTGTCATACCGTCGGTTCAGCGTGGGTGGCCTGAGGACAGGGGTGAGGAGGAGGAGAGCATGGTCAGTTGTCATCTTGGTGAGGACACGGAAGTCTTGCACATTACCAGTCTGGCACGCAAGGCTGACTTTATGTTACGCTCCCTTAACCGTGACCCTCGCTTTGTCAAAATGTTGGGTGATAGTCATTACTGGCTGGTGACATTTTTAGACCCTCGCTTCAAAGAGAACTTTCACTCTCTTATTCCTGAGGTGGAGAGGTCTACAAAAATGGGGCAGTACCAGAAGGCCTTGCTGCAGAACTCTTAAAAAAATTCCCATCTGAACACGCTAGCGGCAGAGGCCACAGTTCGTTGCCCAACCAAGGCGTACAGGCGAGAGAGACGCAACTCAAATCAAGCAGAGACAGGGGAACACTGTCAAAGTTCTGGGACAGTTTTCTGAGACCCACCCAGCTTACAGGCCCTGAGGCGCGGGGTACTCTCACAAGGAGTGGAAAGTTTCAAAAGATGGTGAGGGAGTACCTTGCCGACCGTACCAGCATCCTCCATGATTCCTCTGTGCCTTTTAATTACTGGGTATCCAAGCTGGACACTTGGAATGAACTCGCTCTGTATGCCTTGGTGGTCCTGGCCTGCCCTGCCGCTAGCGTGTTATCGGAGCGTGCTTTTAGTGCCGCTGGGGGAATTATATCTGATAAGAGCACTCGCCTGTCAACTGACAATGCTGACAAGCTGACCCTTATCAAAATGAACAAGGGCTTGATTGGGCCAGACTTCTCATCACAACCAAATGACAGCAGAGAAACATAAAGTCAAATCCACTGTGTTATTTCGGGAGGTGTATTCCCATGCACCGCTTCACACCCACACATGGGCATACGCTTCCTCATTTCATCTGTTTTTTGCTCTTCTCCTTATCCTCAGCATCCACCACCACTATACCACCAGGGTGACCATGGTCCGTGTTGCCAGCATTGCAAGTTCCTCCGTCCTAATTTTTGGCAGCTTTTGCTTGGAAGGCATAGGCAAGGACTATGGGAGACCCACTCCCCAATAATGGGAATAATGTTTTATTATGCTGTACTGCATGGCTCTTGTAAGGGGCATTAAAATCGTCTTGTTAAGCTACTGTGACCTCCACATCTCTTCCAAGGGTCATTGATATTGTCTTTTTATTCCACTGGGACCTCCACGTCTCTTCCAAGGGGCATTGATATTGTCTTTTTATTCCACTGCAACCTCCACGTCTCTTCCAAGGGGCATTAAAACCATCTTGTTAAGCTACTGTGACCTCCACATCTATTCCTAGGGGCATTAAAATCGTCTTGTTAAGCTACTGTGACCTCCACGTCTCTTCCAAGGGTTGTTGATATTGTCTTTTTATTCCACTGGGACCTCCACCACTCTTCCAAGGGGCATTGATCCTGTCTTTTTATTCCACTGCGATCTCCACCACTCTACCAAGGGGCATTGATATTGTCTTTTTATTCCACTGGGACCTCCACGTCTCTTCCAAGGGGCATTAAAACAGTCTTGCTAAACCACTCTGAAGTCCACGTCTCTTCCAAGGGGCATTAAAACCATCTTGTTAAGCTACTGTGACCTCCACGTCTCTTCCAAGGGGCATTAAAACTGTCTTGTTAAACCACTGTGACCTCCACGTCTCTTCCAAGCGTAATTGATTTTGTCTTTTTCTTCAACTGGGACCTCCACCACTCTTCCAAGGGGCGTTGATATTGTTTTTTTATTCCACTGCGACCTCCACCACTCTTCCAAGGGGCCTTGATATTGTATTTTTATTCCACTGCGACCTCCACCACTCTTCCAAGGGGCATTGATATTGTCTTTTTATTCCACTGGGACCTCCACCACTATTCCAAGGGGCATTAAAACCGTCTTGTTAAACCACACTGAACTCCACGTCTCTTCCAAGGGGCATTAAAATCGTCTTGTTAAGCTACTGTGACCTCCACGTCTCTTCCAAGGGTCATTGATATTGTCTTTTTATTCCACTGGGACCTCCACCACTCTTCCAAGGGGCATTGATATTGTCTTTTTATTCCAATGCAACCTTCACCACTCTTCCAAGGGGCCTTGATATTGTATTTTTATTCCACTGCGACTTCCACCACTCTTCCAAGGGGCATTGATATTGTCTTTTTTTTCCACTGGGACCTCCGCGTCTCTTCCAAGGGGCATTAAAACCATCTTGTTAAACCACTTTGAACTCCACGTCTCTTCCAAGGGGCATTAAAACCGTCGTGTTAAGCTACTGTGACCTCCACGTCTCTTCCAAGGGGCATTAAAACCGTCTTGTTAAACCACTCTGAACTCCACAGCTCTTCCAATGGGCATTGAAATGCTGTTTTTAATTACCTCTAACCTCCACGACTCTTCCAACGGGCATTGCATTTCCTCATAATTTTAGTCAGCTTTTGCTTGTCAATGCATAGGCGAACACTAAGGGAGACCCACTCCCCAATAATGGGTAGAAGGTTTTTAGTACGCTGTAATGCACGTCTGTTTCAAGGGGCATTACATTCACTGCTTAGGCCAACAGTGTACAGGAGACCCAGTTGCTATAAATGGAAAAAAATGGTTTAGTTAAGGCCCTCTGACCTCCATGTCACTTCCAAGGGGCATTGGAGTGCCTTGAAATTTTTGGTAGGCATTGCACTCACTGTATGCCCTATAACTGTGTAGCTGAAGCGCTCCTTTTGATACAGAACCATATCCTACAAGACATGTGTGGTTGACTGGCCTGATATTGATGTGAATGGTCCCTGTTCCTCCTGCTCATTCTCCTTTGCCACCACCTCATTCATCATTCATCACCTGAAGCTTTGTTTTAACGGGAGTCATAGAACTGGGATAGTAGCAGGAAAACATCCAGCAATCCTCGAAGGAGGTAGGATATGCGCCAAAACGCTGACCACCTCAGGCCTAGCCGCTACTACATACATGCGCTTGCATTCCAAGTAACAGAAAGCTAAGAAGATGGATGGCCTCATGATCATGAATAAGTTACTCGTTGTGTAGGAGGCCGACCACTGCTGCTGTCTACCTTCTGAACTTTGTGTTGAAGCCTGATGGACCCAGGATCCGTAATCCTCTATGTTTGGAGGACGTGTTGCATCCCAGTGTCCAACTGTGTCCCGGCTTCCACAATATTAACCCAGTGTGAAGGCGTCAGTGAGATGGACCATCCCTTGCCACATTCACTTGTCCACGTGTTTGTGGTTAGGCTGTCCTTCCCACTAAATGCACTGGGGAGGGCACAGGTAATGTTTTGGTATGCGCGCTTGTGTATAAGGCGCACTGGGACAAATAGGGGCGGCTGGGGACCGAGTATGGACACCCGGCCGCGGGTCGGCTGGGGACTGAGTATGGACACCCGGCCGCCCTCTGGCGGCTGGGGACCAAGTGTGGACACCCGGCCGCCGGGCGGCTGGGGACTGAGTATGGATACCAGGCCGCCGACGCATGCATGACGTGGTGGCCAGATTTCGCCTCCACATGCCTAAAAGGCCCAATTTCAAGTGCAAACAAGCAAGCAGTATGGTATTGCAGCCTGGGGGTGGGTGGGTGGCAGGCTGCATACTTGCGCTTGCATTGCAAGGAATGGGGGAGGTACAATTGAACACTGCCCTGGGAAAAGGACTTGCACGGGGATAGTTGCAAGTCTGAATCTTATGATGCGGCAAGGATCACTTCTGATGGGCACACTTTTAGGCAGTGTCCTGGGTGTCAGAGATGCTTCCAGGGGTCTTCCACATGCTGTTCCCATGTCTTTTCTGCACTGTATGCATGTGTCACACAGCACATGGCCAGATAAGGTTGTAAAATGTTAAAATGACATTTCCCGGTGAATGCATTTGTCACGGTTGAAAGCAATACAAAAGTGCAAAAACGCATAAAAAATGCTACTTGTGAACATAGCCCAAGGTGTGGAGGAGTATTTTTGTTTTTGGTCATATATTTTACCTTATACACAAGTCTTTACCATAGAAAGTATGTTCCTTAACATATTTCACAGGAAAACAGTTTCAGTTTCGTTTTTGAACGTTTTATTGTGAGCCCGTAAAAGTGGCTTAATACCTCTGACCATGTTGTTGACAGCAGTGACCTGTGGATCAGAAATGCTTCCTGGGGTGATCCCCATGCTGTCCCCATGTCATTTGAGCACTGTCACTGTCGTTTTGGGCACTTTTTAGGCTTTCTACAGACTGCCGGGGGTGCCGCCGCAAAAATGCTTGGGTCTCCCATAGACTAATATTGGGCTCGTTGCTCGGGTCGAACACCCGAGTATCACGGTGAGCTCGGCCCAAACTTCGAGCACCCAAGCATTTTAGTGCTCGATCAACACTAGTTGTTATCATATGGCCTGTGAGCATTTTAATTGCTTTTAATTCACTTGTTGTTTTTGTATATGCAACGTGTTTTAAAACTTTTCTGTTTTTGAGAGATTCCAAGCTGTGCATATCTTTTCTCTTGTTTTCACTCAAGTACCTTCAAAAGTCACATGCTTAGTGAAATAAAGTCCAACTGTGTGCAATCTAAGTGTCACATAGTCTGTCAGTATATACACACATTTTCTAAAAGGCCACACAAGCTGTAACATCATTAAGCAAGACCACTAACCAAATAATATCATGAAGACCAAGGAGATCTCCAAACAAGTCAAGGACAAAGTTGTTGAGAAGCAAAAGTCAGGATTGGGTTATGAAAAAATATCCCAATCTCTGATGATCCTCCAAAGCACCATCAAGTCCATTATCATCAAATAGAAAGAACATGGTGCCACAAGAAATCTGCCAAGAGGGCCACCCACCAAAACTCTCCAGCCAGGCAAGGAGGGCGTTAATCAGATAGACAGCACAGAGACCAAAGGTAACCCTTAAGGAGCTGCAGAGTTCCCAAGAAGAGTCTGGAGTATCTGTCCATACTATCACAATAAGCCGTAAACCATAGAGGTGGCCTTTATTAAAGTGTGGGCAGAAAAAAGCATTTATTTACTCGCAAAAATTGTAAGGCTTGTTTTGAGTTTGCCAAAAGACACATGGGAGACTCCCTAAGTGTATTGAGAACAGGTGCTGTGGTCAGATGAGGCCAAAATTGAACTTTTTGACCACCAAAGTAAACGCTAAATCCGGTGCCAAATCATCAGAGCTCATCATCCAAAGAACACCATCCCCCACAGTGAAACATGATGGTAGCAGCATCATGCTGTGGGGATGTTTTTCAAAAATTGAAAAAGTGGCTTATTTAATACTAAAGTCCCACCTATATTAGCCACATAGCAGTTGCTTCCACCAACTGACTATACTCCATACAAAACAGAAAACTACACAAGTTGTTTTTCTTCATAATTTATCCAAAAATATTTCATCCAGTTTATATGTACAAGTAATAGAAATAACTTTGCAGTACATTCACCACTGTGAACAAATCATCAAGCCTTAACTATAGAAACGGGGAGATCCCCCGAAATGTCGCCACAGTTATGTTTCCCTCATAGTTAGTCAGTGTCTCTGCTCTCCTGCTCAATCTATGGAAGTGCAAGTCTGTACAGGCATCACTCACACCCAGATTCTGTCTGCAAGTCGGCAGCTTGCTCAAGCCCGTACTGCAGTTTGGATGATTTGTTCATAGTGCTAGATATACTGCAAATTTATTTATATCAATTATATATATATACTGTGTATATATATATATATATATATATATATATATATATATATATATACATACAGTATATATATATATATACTGGATTAAATGTTTTTGGATAAATTATAAAGAAAAACAACTTGTTGTGCCGTTTTCTATTTTGTGGGGATGTTTTTTGGCAGCAGGGACTCTGAAAATGGTCTGAGTCGAGGGGAAGATGGATGGTGTGAAATATAGGGATATTCTTGAGCAAAACCTGTTTCAGTCTATCAGTGATTTGAGACTGGGATGGAGGTTCACCTTCCAAGTAGACAATGACCCAAAGCATACTGCTAAAGCAAACCTCCAGTGGTTTCAGGGAAAGTGTGTAAATGTTCTGCAGTGCCTAGTCAAAACCCAGACCTTAATCCAATTGGGAATCTGTGGTCAGACTTAAAGATTGCTGTTCACCAGAAGAAACCATCTAACTTGAAGGATCTGGAGCAGATTTTCCTTAAGGAATGGGCAAAAATCTCAGTGGCAAGATGTGGAAAGGTCATAGAGACTTACCCAAAGCGACTTTTAGGGTATATAGGCCCCTTCCCAGCCTAATAAGACCAGCCCTCAACTGTCCCAGAAATGCGGCATCCATTAAATGCACCAATTCTAACACTTAGCCTCGGCTCTTCCTCATTGCCCTGGTGCATTGGCAATCAGGGTAAGGTTTTTTTTTGTGTTGATGTCAGCAGACATCAAGCCCTGGGGTGAGTAATGGAAAGGTATCTGTCAGACACCCCTTTTACTAACTCTGTAGTTGAAAGAAATAAACACACACAGAAAAGGCCTTTATTTGTAAAAATTAGTCCCCACAATTTCTCTATTTTACCCATTTATTAAAGAAAAAACAATCCACACCAGTCCAATGTAATCAAAAAAATGGGGGTCCCTCGACGATTCCAGTCTTATTTGTCCAGTGTATGGAGCCCAGTTCAGAGAACGAAGCTCCATAGATTGGAGCAGTAGCCACTGCTAGTACTCACGAACCCCGCGGGAACCAAACAGCAGTCTTGGACACGCCAGTGTAATAGTCAGTTAGAGCATCTCCCAAAAGGGAGACACATGGAGAGTATTGTAGGACAATCTACTGCAAGGGCTAGATATGGACTGCCCTTGACAGGGCAGGAGCGAGGTGTGAACAGGGCAATACTATCATGTATAAGGATTGCTAGGTCCTCCTTGATGCTCTAAACTGACTATTACACTGGTTTGTCCAAGACTGCTGTTTGGTATATTTCCTCATGTTCTATTGACCTAGGAATATGGGTGAGATCTTTCTGAATTTATTATATGTACACCAAAAAATGTATATATTGTGTCTATAAGTGACCATTGTCACTAATTTGACTAGCATCGGTCTCGGTATATATTTATACTATTTTTAAGAGTGTACTGTACCACTGTCGATTACACTGATATCTATTTATTGTGTTTGGGTTGACCCGATTGGTTGGCCTGTATTGTATTTTTTGTCCTGTTATCTATTTTTCATTTGTACTTTATGTACCTTGGGTATTAGTAATATGTGTCTAATTTTAATTGATACTTATTAAAAATTACATTTTACAATTCTCACCTACTGCTAGTAGTTAACTTTGCTTTGTACAAAAATTTGAGGACTTTTCAAAGTGTTTTTTGGTGCAAATACTTTGGTGTTTTTATGTTAATTCTTAATAATTTTATATATTTAGCACCAACATAATCTGAAGCACTTTACAATTATATGGGGACATGTCGAAACAATAAAGACAATTCAAAGTAACACATAATTCAGCAATTGCAAGAGGAGTAAGAGCCGTGCTTGCAAGCTTATACTCTATAAGGAAATAGGGGTGATACAATAGGTAATAGATAGGGATGACAGACACGTGGATGTTTGGGTTCGTTGGGTTTGACCGAACTTTAGCTCAAAGTTCAGTTCGGGTACCAGAACTCACTCATCTTATTTTATATATCTATTTGGCAGTGAAAGAGGTCCCAAAAATTCGACTACAGATATAGCAATTGCCAGTGCAACTGTTTTGCTAGTTATAGTTGGTGTTAACACAATCTACATTAAAACAGTCACACTGAGCAAATAGCTTAGTAATGCAAGGCATGTCAGTGTTAGAACCCTCTGTTTGTTTTTTCCATCTTGTGTTTGCGGTCACGTGACCATCTGCCTTTATATTCCAGCTCCGCCTTTTTGGCTGTGCTGGACTTCAGTGTTGTTTGACTGTTTTGCTAGCCAGGTGCTTCTGTGCCTATCTCTCAGTTTTCTTGGTCCTTTAGGGACCTCTAGTACCTTTATGTCAGTTTATCTTTTGTGTTTTGCAACAACTTTCTCTGTTCAGGAGGTGTCCCATTTTTGTTCCAGTCCTTAGTTCTTTTAGGGACCCCTTCCCTTCATTCTATAGGTCTTCATTCAGACTAACCTAGGACTAAGGCGGGTCTGTTCGCTAGGAACAAGCAGCCGCTACATCGTAGGGATTCTGCTTAGTCTTACTGTAGGGAAAGCTTTCCCCTTCTTTCCTTAGTACTTGTTTGCAGATCATTACAGTCAGTTGGTGATTGCTATTACTGTAAAAAAGTAGCAAATTCAGGTTTCACATACATTGGGGGGATGGACTGGGAAGAGACTATGGGCCTCATTTAGCAAGGTGTTTTTTGCTAGAATTCTGATATAAAAGACCTTGAAATGTCGCTAAAATTCTGAGTACATAGTTTCCAACTTTTACCATTTTTATGCCACTCCTGGCCAGCTCCGCCAACTTTTTAAAAAACAGGGCATTACCAAGCATGCTCGACTAATTCATGATCATTTCAGCCACTAAAGTGGAAGCATAAATTACACTAGTAATGTTAGAAATGTATGCCAGTCTCTGACTGTAGTAACATTTCTGGCAGTGGCGCACACGCCTCTTAATGAATTAGATAAACCTTAGTGCAGCGCACATTTCATCAATAATGATTTACTAAACACCAGAAATGGAAAGGTCAGAAGAACACATAGGTGGCACAGTTCCACCTCTCAGTGTGCCTGGCATGCAGTTACGGTCAGCTCAGCTGTCCAATCTGGTGCGGGGTGCATGCTGGAGCTGTCAGTACTGTGATTGAAAGCTCAACCATCCAATCTGATACAGGGGCGTGCTGAAGCTGTCAGTGTGTTGATTGACAGCTCGGCTGTACAATCTGGGATTGGGAGGCACTGGCTATTTCCAGGTGTTCATTGTTCCAGGTGATTGCCAGGCTACTTAACTGAGCTCTTTCTCCCAGACCTCTGCCAGACGTACATTTAGCTGGTGTGAGGTTTGTTCTCTGTGCCTAATGTTCTGTGTTCTGATCTTTTACTGCCTGACCCTTTGGACTGTGTTCTGACTACCCCCTTGTCTTGTCCTTTGACTTTATTCCGCTATCTCTTGGTATTGACCCTGGACTGTGACCTGACTTACGCCTCTGTCTCTTCCCTTGGTATCTACGTTCTCTCTTGGTATTGACCCTGGACTGTGAACTGACTAGTGCCTCTGTCTTTTCCCTTGGTATCTATGTGCTCTCTTGGTATTGACCCCGAAACGTCTGACTATCTGCCTCACAATCGCTCCATGAGTTAGTGATTAGCGTCACAATAGGTTTTATCACTTAGACAATAGAATGTAATGCTTGGTATTTTATATAATACAATTTAAACATTACCATTGTGAATAGTAATATAATGCATATATTATCCTCTTCCCTAGAATTAGTACACCATTAGGCTGCGTTCACACATTGCGTATTTTCGCGCGCTTTTTTGCGCGCGCTTTTTGAAAATACGCAATGTGCTTTGTGTCTGCCAGCAAAGTGAATGGGAAATTCACTTTGCCGTTCAGACACTGTGTAATTTTACGCAGCGGGAAAGCGCAGCTGCGTAAAGAAATGGCAAGTCAATTCTTTACGCAGCTGCGTCCTGCGCTTTCTCTCTATTGTACCCATTATAAGTGATGGAATTACGCAGCCGTGTTCACACACTGCGTAATTCCATTGCTTTTTTACGGAGGCGCAGGATGGATACTCACCTACCCGATGTCAGGGGAGAGACGTCCGGTTTGTCCGCTCCAATCCCGCGCTTCCAGCATCTGCCGGTGAGCCGATCAGCTGTTAGCTAACCAGCTTGTAACCGGCCGGTCAGCTGATTACAAGCCGGTCACGTGACAGTCTGCTGATCGCTTCACGGCAGATGCTGCAAGCGCAAGACGGAGCAGACGCGTCTCTCATCCATCGTATAGGTGAGTATCCATAGTCTGTACATACACTGCTAGGGACACACACACATAGACACACAGGACACATAGACACAGACAGTACACACACGACACACAGACACAGACAGTACACATGTCACACTGAAATGAAGTGTGACATTACACATGTCACCCTTCATTTGCACACTGCGTTTTTTGCTGCGCTTTTTTACACAGTGTGTGAATGGAGGTGCTTTTTTTACCTGCTTAAAAAAACGCAGGTAAAAAAAGCAGGAAAATATGCAGCGTAAAAAAACGCAGGGAAATACGCAATGTGTGAACGCAGCCTAAGGGTTAATTTTAATTTCATGGTAAAAAAAAGCACAAAGTTTCAATGACATTAAATAATGTTAATACTTATTCATGAATTCTGAATATGGGCATGTACAGATCTCGGCAATTGAATTTTTCATTCATATCCCCCAAATCCAAGAGATGAGATAGGATTAGCACTGTTCTATTTGTGTGGACCATTGAAAGAGAGAATGTAAAATCTGGCAAAGCCACTGTTTGTTAATGTTTAAGAATGCATAAAGCTGTGCTTATGTTGCTATGGATTACCTACTCCTCTGTTTGGAGACCATTGTCCTCTGCTTAATTTACAATGACAAAGATGAAGAAACAGCTCACTCAAAATTTTCACATACAAAAGGCTCATCAATTTAAAACCAACGTTTATTATAAGAAATGATGTGAGGACAAACTGTAATGTTCTGTCATGTCATTGGATCAATTTGCATATGTATAGTGCAGGATTTACAATTTCATTCATAACTTCAAACAAAAAAAAGTTATGTAAAAATAATATGTAGTAATATATAATTATATGTAAACAATAAGATTTATGCAAACAGTGAACACATGACATTCGAACTGCACTACTGCTATATAGAATATACTCATAAAAACGAAGGTACTAAACAAAACAATTGGCCATTTCATAAGAGCCCACTTACCATGACAAGGTGTACCCTTCTTTGATGGGACCCTAACCTAATATCATGCCGCTGTCAGGTTAAAAGTCTTCAAATTTAAAGAGCAGGTAGGATCCAGCAATAATCAAAAATAGCCTTAGGCTGATGGGAAGAGGAGATAATGATAAAGAAACTAGATAAAAATGTAAAGCACAATAGGGTCTTATAATGGTAAAACAGTGAGGGTACATAAGTACTGTGCTCACCTGATAGGATTGTGTGTGACACACCCACTAGTAATGCAAAAATAGCAGCTACTAAGGAAAGTGGATTCACTCTACGCTTTTTAAATACAATCCAAGAATCAAGATATGAGGATAAAGTGGGTTATTGTCAATGCATTTCAGAGTCAATCTGACTCCTTCCTCAGGACTACCACATTTTGTAAAGTAACAGATTTGACCTCAAGGCTGTGGGGTCTAAAAGATAGGGGGAGGTCGAGAAACAAACGCAGATCTAAGTGTAGATTTTCTATGTAGATTAGAAAAAAGAAAAAGGTTTTAAGCTCACCTTTAAAATATCTTGTAATATAGCGTGTCGACCTCACAGTCCTGTTTCCATATCCAGCTCCTCATGTATGCAGCTTCATCACAGGTGTAACAGGATCTCTCAGCCAGGGATTCATAGGATAGGATTCAGAAGGAAGTACCTGATAGGACTAGCGCTCCCAGACTTGCAAGGATAGGAAAATTAACTCTTTATCCTCAAAATTTTTTTTATTTCACTCTGTTTTCTCAATATAATATATATTAAAGCAATAAAACAACGCGTTTCGGCTATAAAATAAAAAACATAGCCTTCCTCAGGTATGAACATACTGTATCTTTAGAGTATATGAGAGTTATATAGTCTTCACAATTCTACCTGGTTATGTTGATTGGATTAAATTAACCATATACATACCAGGTATTGTTTCAGTTAATCATGTCAACGGTTTTTCTCTACATATACTGTATATGTGCAAGTTCAAAAATTTTTTATTTTCAAGCTATCATACATTATGTATAAAATGTATTTTCTTTTTATTACATTAATCCCCCTCCCTACCTTTCCTTTCTTTTCTTTAAGAAGCTTATATAGGTATCTCTAATGATTCAATATCCAATTAGTTCTCAGTATATAGCATTAGAATTGCCATCAAATGCATAGTATATTTAAAAAAAAAAAAACATCAAAATTTTTTTTTAAAAATTCTTCTTTTTTTTCTTTTTTTCTTTTTTTTTTTCTTCCTTTCTCCTTTCCTCTTCTTCTTCCCTACTCTCTCCTTTCCCTTTCCTTTTTTCTCTCTTTTTTCCACCTCCCCCTTTCTTCCTTTCTCTTTCTTTTTCCTCCCCTTCTCTCTTTTTCCCAAAAAATCTTTTAAAAAAAAAAAAAAAATCAAAAAAATCCAACTTTCATATATTTTCGATTTTGTCATTGAGGCCGTCTGGATATAGACAACGTAGTCTATATATCCAGAAGGCCTCTTTCCTATTCAACTGATGGATTCTATCAGGTTTATCTGGAGGAATCTCCTCCACTGGCGTTATTTTCAATACAAATTTCTTATCATGAGTTGTTAGGAGATGTCTTGATAGACTATGCGTTAGAAGTCCCAACTTGGCATTATGTCTGTGTGCGTTCAAACGTGATCTCACCATCTGTTGTCCGACCAACATATTGAAGCCCACATTCACACATGATCACATAGATAACATAGTTGCTAGTACATGTAAGACTTTGAATAGGAAAGGTCTCACCTGTACTATTTGATTTTATAGATTGATGTCCATGTGTAATGGATTGACAACACTGGCATTCTTTTTGTACACACTTAAATGTGTCATTTGATTGAATCGGAACTTATCCTATAATATTATTTTTAGAAATATTTATCTGTTCTTTTGTGTTTTGTCTTTTCAAACGACTTGGTGCGATGATATTTCTCAGCGTTTTCCCTCTTCTAAATGTGATACCTGGTCTATTCAGCAGAGAGTATCACGTAGGAGGGGGTCCTGTAATAGAATATGCCAGTGTCTTTGTAGAACCTCTCTAATCCATACATTATCTTTATTAAATGAAGTAATATAATTTTGATGCCATTTTTTGTTACCCTCCATCGTATTTTTACCTGAATGTGCATTAGTTACTAATTTGTCGTTCCTATTTGCACTAGCTTCATTTTCCCGTGTTTTCACCATTAGACAATCATCCTGAGTTTTTTTCAGATTTATCTGATACGCCTCATTTATTAACTGCTTCAGATACTTTTTTTCAGAAAACCTTTTTTTTAGTATTTGAGATTTCAGAACATAATCAGATTTTTTAGTATTGTTTTTTCTAATCTGAAAAAATTGGCTGAATGGAATATTGTTCTTCCATTTGAGGTAATGGGCACTTTGATAATCAAGATACCCATTAACATCAACTTTTTTAAAATGTGTTTTGGTGATAATTTTTTTATTTTCATGTGTAATTTACAAATCTAGGAAAATGTCTCTTTCCTTTTCAATATTAGCCACAAAAGAGATTCCCAAGTTATTATTATTAAGTTCTTTTACTAACGTTTCTGCCTCTCTAAACCCCCCTTCCACACGACAAACAGATCATCAATATATCGTTTGTAGAGTACAATCCTATCTGTATACTCAGATGAGCAAAGGGGCGATTGGGACTCGAATAGCCCCATAAATAAATTAGCAAAACTTGGGGCTACCTGAGTCCCCATCGCGGTACCATGTCTCTGCAGATAAAGCTGGCCCTCAAACTCAAAAACATTGTGCTTGAGGATAAATTCAAGGCTTTTTAAGAGAAATTGGATCTGTTTCCCTGGCATATTTCCATTTTTCTCTAGGTAGAATTTGACTGCATCTATGCCTAAATTATGATCAATATTTGAATATAATGCATTCACATCAAGTGTCAGCATTAGATAGTCCGCCCCCCATTCCAGAGTATTTAAATCATGAATAAGCTGTGTAGAATCTCTTAAAAAAGAGGGTAATGTTTTAACATGTTCCTGAAGATAGAGGTCAAGAAAATGGGATAAATATCTAGTCAATGAGTTGATCCCTGAAATGATAGGGCGACCTGGGGGGTTATTGGAATCCTTATGTAGTTTTGGTAAATAATAGAAAAAAGCCATGGAAAATTCTTTGTTAGTCAGAAAACTTCTTTCTTTTTTAGTCAGAATTCCTTCCATAAAAGCATTAGTAATCATGATGTGATATTCCTTAGAAAAGGTTTTTGATGGATCTATTCTTAATTTTTCATAATATTTAAGATCTGATAGGATATTTGATGCCTCTTTAAGATAGGCATCTCTATCCAATATTACGACCCCTCCCCTTTATCCGCTTCACGTATCACAATTTCTCTATTATTTTTTAATTTGGTTATCGCTGTTTGTTCTTCAGCTGTAATATTTGTTTTGTATCTTCCATTTTGTTTAGTCATTATTTTAGTGGTTTTTCTAAAAGATGTTTTAGCGCCTTTTCTATTTTTCATAGAACGAAATTCCCCACCAACTAGAGCAAGAAAAGTTTCTATATAGCTCCCCCTATGGTGTATAGGGTTGAAATTGGAGCGAGTTTTCACTTCAATACAGTTATATGAAAAAGTTTGGGCACCCCTATTAATCTTAAGCTTAATGTTTTATAAAAATTGGTGTTTTTGCAACAGCTATTTCAGTTTGATATATGTAATAACTGTTGGACACAGTAATGTTTCTGCCTTGAAATGAGGTTTATTGTACTAACAGAAAATGTGCAACCTGCATTCAAACAAAATTTGACAGGTGCATAAGTATGGGCACCCTTATCATTTTCTTGTTTTAAATACTCCTACCTACTTTTTACTGACTTACTAAAGCACTTTTTTTGGTTTTGTAACCTCATTGAGCTTTGAACTTCATAGTCAGGTGTATGCAATCATGAGAAAAGCTACTTAAAGTGGCCAATTGTAAGTTGTTCTCCTGTTTGAATCTCCTCTGAAGAGTGGCATCATGGGCTCCTCAAAACAACTGTCAAATGATCTGAAAGCAAAGATTATTCAACATAGTTGTTCAGGGGAAGGATACAAAAAGCTGTCTCAGAGATTTAACCTGTCAGTTTCCACTGTGAGGAACATAGTAAGGAAATGGAAGAACACAGGGACAGTTCTTGTTAAGGCCAGAAGTGGCAAGCCAAGAAAAACATCAGAAAGGCAGAGAAGAAGAATGGTGAGATCAGTCAAGGACAATCCTCAGACCACCTCCAGAGAGCTGCAGCATCAACTTGCTGCAGATGGTGTCACTGTGCATCGGTCAACTATACAACGCACTTTGCACAAGGAGAAGCTGTATGGGAGAGTGATGCGAAAGAAGCCGTTTCTGTAAGCACGCCACAAACAGAGTCGGCTGAGGTATGCAAAAGTACATTTGGAGAAGCCAATTTATTTTTAGAAGAAGGTCCTGTGGACTGATGAAACCAAGATTGAGTTGTTTGGTCATACAAAAAGGCATTATGCATGGCGGCAAAAAAACACAGCATTCCAAGAAAAACACTTGCTACCCACAGTAAAATTTGGCGGAGGTTCCATCATGCTTTGGGGCTGTGTGGCCAATGCCGGCACCGGGAATCTTGTTAAAGTTGAGGGACGCATGGATTCCACTCAGTATCAGCAGATTCTTGATAATAATGTTCAAGAATCAGTGACAAAGTTGACGTTACGCAGGGGATGGATCTTTCAGCAAGACAATGATCCAAAACACAGCTCCAAATCTACTCAGGCATTCATGCAGAGGAACAATTACAATGTTCTGGAATGGCCATCCCAGTCCCCAGGCCTGAATATCATTGAACATCTGTGGGATCATTTGAAGAGGGCTGTCCATTCTCGGCGACCATCAAACTTAACTGAACTGGAATTGTTTTGTAAAGAGGAATGGTCAAAAATACCTTCATCCAGGATCCAGGAACTCATTAAAAGCAACAGGAAGCGACTAGAGGCTGTAATTTTTGCAAAAGGAGGATCTACTAAATATTAATGTCACTTTTCTGGTGAGGTGCCCATACTTATGCACCTGTCAAATTTTGTTTGAATGCAGATTGCACATTTTCTGTTAGTACAATAAACCTCATTTCAAGGCAGAAACATTACTGTGTCCAACAGTTATTACATATATCAAACTGAAATAGCTGTTGCAAAAACACCAATTTTTATAAAACATTAAGCTTAAGATTAATAGGGGTGCCCAAACTTTTTCATATAACTGTATGTATATTAGTATCCTCTATCATTTCAGTATCTGTAGCTATAGGTGTACCTACTTTAGTTTTTAGAATCTGTATATCATTATTTCTCTTCTTAAGTGCAAAATGTCTTGTGAGAGTCAGTCGGCTCACAAATGTATTTAGATCAAGAAAGAGATCAAAATTATTTGCCTCTTGACTAGGGCAAAAAATTAAGTCCCTTTACTAGTATCCTCTCCTCTGCCACTTTAAGATTGTATTTGGATAGATTGAAGATTCTTTTTTTAGGAGAGTCTCCATCCTGTGTTGACCTTTCCACCAGTGCACATGTAGGCGATATTTTCGGGTTGTTATTATTACTATTTCTTTTTTATGTCCAAAATGGTGGGATTTTTTAATATTTTTTTTGGAGTTTCTGCCCCCTCTAATCCCTCGGGGCCTCCTTTTCTTTTTCTTAAGGTAGTTATTAGTCGGGGGAAAAATTTGGTGATCTGTGGTTGCAATGGGGGAATATCCATGGATGGAATCATACCGGGAGCTAGATTGGACTGGCTCAATATTGATGGTACTATCGTCTCCACTAAGGGTGGGGGGCGCATAGGACCAATCTCTAAAAAAGATATCTTTGAACTAAGGGAGGTGGGTGATGAGGTGGATGCTTGTATCATCGTAACAAGAGTGGATGGGGTATCTTCATTGCTATATGTTGTCAAATCATTCAAATCAAAGAAGCCATTTTCAACATCTGAAATTCCATTAGCGGTAGCGCCCAAAATGCCTATAGATTTTTTCAAATTGGGTAGAATAACCTGTTGCATATCACCCCGGATTATGGGCTTATCCAAAGCCGGCAATCCTGTGTTCGGTGCAGGTGGCGTTGATTTCATAGGACTATTATTATCCTTATTTTTGTCTTTACTATTTGCCAGGTGGGAATTTTTATTATTAATAATCAGGGGGAGACTTTCTAGATCGTATTTATGTTTGTTAACTGGAGTAGAATGATTTACATATGTTTTTTTGGGTATTGCACCTGTATGTCTCAAGGGTTTATAAGCAGTATTTTTTGCAAATCGAGAATTATAGAATGTCCGTAAATGATCTACTGTATCTCTCTGTTTTTTAGAAAAGGAATCCAAAGATTTGGATCCCAATTGATTATTAGTAGATCTTAATTTATTCCCAACACTTATGTCGGTTTTATTATTTAAAAACACATCCCTACGTAATTTTTTGTTTTTTGATTCCATAAGATTGTTCTCAAAATTTTTTAAATTCTTATTCATATCACTATTCAATGTATCATAGTATGGAATCGTTTTATATTGGTTGAGATCTTCAACCAGCAACTCACATTTTTTTGTTGCTTGGAGGGCTAGCTCCTTGCGTTTCAATATTAATAGTGACATTAGACCATATGAACAAGTATCCAAAATTTCTTGCTGACACGCCCCCTGGGCCGAGGGGCACCTGGAACCGGGCTTCTGGGGGTTGTAGCATCCGTGGCGGTGACCCGGTCCCGTGGCTCAGGGTGGTCAGGCCGATGGCGGTATTTTGTGGGTTTTAAGGTAATTGTCCGTCTACGCCACCAGTGGATTGCGGTCAGCGCGGACCGCTGCTGCAAGGCAGACCGCTGGGGCTGATGGTGTGTGCAGCTGAGGTAGTGTGACTCCCCACGGGAAGAGTGGAGCCCCAGGGCAGTGTAGTCGATGGTGAGGGTGATAGTGCACGGGAGTCTCAGCACTAGTAGTGCTGGTGCGGCGATGAAGCAGGAATGACTCAGAGTCTTTGCAGTGCAGTTCAGGGTCTTTACTGGTGATGTTAAGGCAGACCCTCCCAGGAGTACTGGCTAGCATAAGGGGCCTGGTCAGTCTGCGAGCAAACAGGAGTTCCCCTGGCCAGGTGGAGTTGTAGGCCTCCCCGTCTATCTGCACTCTTTCTGGCTACCTTGCTGTAAGCGGGTAGAAGTAGCCCACATCCCTGAGTATACCATGTGGAGCTCACCCATATGGCTGGTGACTTGAGGCCTTCTGTTAGCCTCCGCTCCTGGATGGCGGTGCTGATCCCTTCCTTGTGACTGAGCCTCCGGGCCAGAGGACCTGGAATCCCCTGCCGGCTGGTTTCTACTGCTGGGTGGATATCAGTCCCCACAGCCTCGGACTCCAGTGTCCGGTTATCAGAATCTTCTGCCAGGGCGAGCTATATCTCCGCTTAGCTTCCAGCCCCTGGTCTTCTGCTCCTAGCTCCTACAGAGCTCCTGCTGTAACTTTCCCTCTCCAGGCTCTGACTCCCAGACTCTGACTCAACTAATCCCGCCCCAGACCCAGTTTATAAGGACAGATTCCTCCCCTCCCAGGTCTGGGCGGGAGGTGTTGCATGCTTAGGGCTCCTGACCAGAGAAACCTCCCACTTGCTCTCAGACGTAACATTTCTATTACTGTGGCAACCAGACCCCTGGGGTGCCACATTGCCATCTACTCGAAAAATCTGTATCTATAGGAAAAGTACTATTGAAATGAATCTGTAGACCTTTTGGTATAATTTTGTGTTTAGTACATATGTCCAAAAATTCAGCATTCAGATGATGTCGGATCTCTATCTTCATATTTTTTTCAAAGTTATAAAAGATATCTCTAATGTTCTTTTCCGTTCCTAGGTCAGTATCATTACATACTGGTTTCATTAAGGTGTTGCTTGTAGTATGTGGATTGGTGGCAGCAAATGCCTCACGTCTTCTTGTCAGTCTGTTAAAATAATCCATCTTTAGACCGCAGCTCTTTTATCCTGTTCAGACCAGTAACGATCTCCTCCTAAGCCCGTGGATATCCTTAGGCTTTTAGTAAAACAACAGATTCGACCTCAAGGCTGTGGGGTCTAAAAGATAGGGGAGGTCGAGAAACTAGCGCAGATCTAAGTGTAGATTTTCTATGTAGATTAGAAAAAAGAAACAGGTTTTAAGCTCACCTTTAAAATATCTTGTAATATAGCGTGTCCACCTCATCGTCCTGTTTCCATATCCAGCTCCTCAGGTATGCAGCTTCATCACAGGTGTAACAGGATCTCTCAGCCAGGGATCCATAGGATAGAATTCAGAAGGAAGTACCTGATAGGACTAGCGCTCCAAGACTTGCAAGGATAGGAAAATTAACTCTTTATCTTCAAAAAAATTTTTATTTCACTCTGTAAAAAAGATAGCCTTCTTCAGGCATGAACATATCTTTAGAGTATATGAGAGTTATATAGTCTTCACAATTCTACCTGCTTATGTTGATTGGATTAAATTAACCATATACATACCAGGTATTGTTTCAGTTAATCGTGTCAACTGTTTTTCTATACATATATATGTGCAAGTTCAAAAATTTTTTATTTTCAAGCTATCATACATTATGTATAAAATGTATTTTCTTTTTATTACATTAATCCCCCTCCCTACCTTTCCTTTCTTTTCTTTAAGAAGGTTATATAGGTATCTCTAATAATTCGATATCCAATTAGTTCTCAGTATATAGCATTAGAATCGCCATCAAATGCATAGTATATAAAAAAAACATCCAAAAAATTAAAAAAAAATTTTTTTTTCTTCCTTTCTCCTTTCCTCTTTTCCTTCCCTTCTCTCTCATTTTCCTTTCCCTTTTTCTCCTTTTTTTCCCCTCTTCCCCTTTCTTCCTTTCTCTTTCTTTTTCCTCCCCTTCTCTCTTTTTCCTTTCTTTCCAAAAAAATCTTTTTCAAAAAGAAAAAATCAAAAAAATCCAGCGTTCATATATTTTCGATTTTGTTATTGAGGCCGTCTGGATATAGACACCGTAGTCTATATATCCAGAAGGCCTCTTTCCTATTCAACTGATGGATTCTATCAGGTTTATCTGGAGGAATCTCCTCCACTGGCGTTATTTTCACTACAAATTTCTTATCATGAGTTGTTAGGAGATGTCTTGATAGACTATGAGTTAGAAGTCCGAACTTGGCATTATGTCTGTGTGCGTTCAAACGTGATCTGACCATCTGTGTTGTCCAACCGACATATTGAAGCCTACATTCACACGTGATCACATAGATAACATAACATAACTGCTGGTACATGTAAGATGACTTTGAATAGGAAGAGAATGGGTGGATCATTATTTACAACCTCTGGTTGTTGATATACCAGGATATATTAGAGATACTAAAACTATCGCTAATACTTTTGATAAATTTGAGTGGAACAGGGATTTTCAATGGCTTACATGCGATGTAGAGGGGTTAAATAATTTTAAAAAAATTGACGTGGGGCTTCGCCCTATATTTGTGTCCAGCCAGGTACAGCAGGCAGGAACGGGCTGCCCCCAACCACCAGCTGCCTATTTGTACCTGGTTGGACACAACAATATAGGGAAGCCCTTTTTTTCTTAATTATTTCATGAATTTCATGAAATAATTAAAAAAAATACGTGGGGCTTCGCCCTATTTTTGTGTCCAGCCAGATACAACTAGGCAGCTGGGGGCTGGAATTTGCAGCGCAGGGAGGCCCAAGATTTCTGGGCCCCCCCCCCCGCTGCAAATTGCAGTCTGCAGCCACCCCGGAAAATGGCGCGTTCATAGAAGTGCCATCTTCTGACGCTGTACCCAACTCATCCAGGGCCCTGGTGCGGTGGCTCACTGGGTAATAAAGGGGTTAGGGCCAGCTTGGTATTATCAGCTGGCCCTAAGTCCGAAATTCATGGGGTCACGCCAATATTAGACATGATCGCCATGAATTTCTAGTAAAGTATTTAAAAAAAACACAACACCCAGAATAAAGTCCTTTAATTGAAATAAACACACAATTCTTTATTGTTCTAAATTAAACCATACCTACCATCATGCCCATTCCAGTTGAAGCCAACGATCTCCTGCAATAAAAATAAAATAATAAACCAACATCATCCTTACCTTTCGATGGTTCCCAGGACAGCTCCAGCTCTGCTACATCAAGATGACAGGCTGGATCGCAGCAGAAAGCTGCCATCCAGCCTGTCATCCCGTAGACACTGAGAAGCGCAGGCATGCTTGCGCTCCTCAGTGTCAGGCTGTGACAGCATCCAGATGAGCCAAGTCTCTCACGCTCACCGCATGCGCAGGAGAATTCTCCCACGCTGTCAATGACGCGCATGTGGTGAGATGAGCTCATTGTCGGCTCATTGGGATGCCGTCACAGCCAGACACTGAGCAGCGCAAGCATGCATGCGCTTCGCAGTGTCTGCGGGATGACAGGCTGGATGGCAGCTTTCTGCTGCGATCCAGCCTGTCATGTGAATGTAGCAGAGCTGAAGCTGTCCTGGGAACCATGGAAAGGTAAGGATATATAATAATAATAATAATAATAATAGTTTATTTTTATAGCGCCAACATATTCCGCAGCACTTTACAAATTTTAGGGGGGACTTATACAGACAATACAGAATAAGCATATCTCATATCGAACGGAGTGAGGGCCCTGCTCGCGAGCTTACAGTCTATGAGGAAGTGGGGGAGACACAAAAGGTAAAAAGTACATATATTGTATAATGCAGCCTTGATATACTGAATAGGATAAATAATAATACATGGACTGGTCGCCAGCCAGTATGTGTGCAGTCCTGACAGAGGCTTTTATGTGCATGGTTGGTTTGAACCCGAAGTTGAAGAAGATTTTAATATGGGGGAAAGCTGGGATGGACAGAGTGTGTTTAGGTGATATGCCAGTCTAAAGAAATGTGTTTTTAGGGTTCGCTTGAAACTGTGGGTATTGGGAATTAATCGAACTGTCCTGGGTAGTGCATTCCAGAGAATTGGCGCAGCACGCGAGAAATCTTGGAGACGGGAGTGGGAAGTTCGGATTATGGAGGATTTTAGTTTCAAGTCATTTGCAGAACGGAGGGCACGTGTAGGGTGGTAGACTGAGACAAGGGAGGAGATGTAGGGGGGTACTGAAGCATGGAGCGCTTTGTGGGTAAGCGTGATAAGTTTAAAACGAACTCTATATTGGATGGGCAACCAATGCAATGACTGGCACAGGGAAGAGGCATCTGAGTAGCGGTTGGCGAGGAATATGATCCTGGCTGCTGCGTTCAGGACGGATTGGAGAGGGGAGAGTTTAGTAAGAGGGAGACCGATTAGTAGAGCGTTGCAATAGTCAAGACGAGAATGAATAAGAGCGACAGTAAGAGTTTTTGCCGAGTCAAAGGTGAGAAAAGTCCTGATTCTTGAGATGTTTTTGAGGTGTAGATGACATGAACGAGCGAGTGATTTGATGTGAGGAGTGAAAGAAAGATCTGAATCAAAAATGACCCCAAGACAGCGGGCTTGTAGCTGGGGAGTAATGGTTGAGCCACAAACGGAGATGGCAATATCGGGCACAGGTAGATTAATGGAGGGAGGAAAGACGAGTAGTTCAGTTTTTGACAGATTCAGTTTTAGGTAGAGGGAGGACATAATGTTAGACACAGCAGAAAGACAATCACTGGTCTTTTGTAGTAATGCAGGGGTGATGTCCGGAGCAGAGGTGTATAATTGGGTGTCATCAGCATAGAGATGGTACTGAAAACCGAATCTACTGATTGTTTGTCCAATAGGAGCGGTGTATAAGGAGAAAAGAAGGGGGCCTAGGACTGATCCTTGAGGAACCCCGACAGTAAGAGGAAGTAGGGAGGAGGAGGAGCCGGCAAAAGACACAGAGAAGGAGCGGTCAGAGAGATAAGAGGAGAACCAGGAGAGAACCGTGTCCTTGAGGCCAATAGTGCGGAGCATAGTGAGGAGGAGCTGATGATCCACAGTGTCGAATGCTGCAGAGAGATCCAGGAGAATCAGCAGGGAGTAGTGACCATTAGATTTAGCTGTTAGTAGATCATTAGAGACTTTAGTGAGGGCAGTTTCAGTAGAATGTAAAGAGCGGAAACCAGATTGTAAAGGGTCAAGAAGAGAGTTGTCTGAGAGATAGCGGATTAGACGGGAGTGGACCAGGCGTTCCAGGAGTTTAGAGATAAAGGGAAGATTGGAAACAGGTCTGTAGTTGGCCGTGCAGTTCTGGTCGAGGGATGGTTTTTTAAGTAATGGTTGTATGCTGGCGTGTTTAAAAGAAGAGGGAAAGATACCAGATGAGAGGGAAAGGTTGAAAATTTTAGTTAGGTGAGAGGTGACAGCTGGAGCAAGGGACTGAAGGAGATGTGAGGGAATAGGGTCGCTGGTGCAGGTGGTAGGGCGAGAAGATGCAAGGAGCCTGATCACTTCATCTTCCGTGACTGGTTCGAAGTCAGAAAATGAGCAAGATACAATGTGGCGGGGGGGAGCATGCATAACATTTGGGGATTGGGAGAAAATTTCCTGTCGGATATGGTCAATTTTTTCTTTGAAATAGTTAGCCAGATCGTCAGCGCTGAGGTCGGTGGTCGGGGCCTGTGCTGTTTGATTGAGGAGAGAATGAAACGTGTCAAAGAGTCGTTTAGGATTATTGGAAAGTGAGATGATGAGGTTGTTAAAGTAGGTTTGTTTGGAGAGGTGAAGGGCAGAGTTATATGTTTTCAGCATAAATTTATAGTGGAGGAAATCTTCGGGCAGATTTGATTTTCTCCACAGCCGTTCAGCGCACCTGGAGTACCTCTGGAGAAGACATGTTTGAGGCGTGTGCCAGGGTTGTCGCCGTCTATGCCGAATTGTTCTTTGTGTAGGAGGTGCGGCTTCATCCAGGGCGCATAGCATTATTTTGTTATAATGCTTCAATGCAGAGTCGGGACATGAGAGGGAGGAGATTGGGGCCAATGATGATTGCAACCTTTTTATAAATTTCTGGGTGTTAATGGCGCGTAAATTTCTATAAGTGTGGACGGTGGGAGTGTCTTGAGTAGAGTCACAGTTCTTGACAGAGAATGAAAGAAGATTATGGTCAGAGAGTGGAAGGGGAGAGTTAGTAAAGTCATGTACTGAGCAAAGCCGGGAGAAGATCAGGTCCAATGTGTTCCCGTCCTCATGTGTAGGAGAATTAGCAAGCTGTGAAAGGCCGAAGGAGGAGGTTAATGATAAAAGATGCGTGGCAGATGGGGAAAGAGGATCGCCAATTGGGATGTTAAAGTCTCCCATGATTATCGTGGGGATGTCGCAGGATAGAAAATTTGTAAGCCAGGCAGCAAAGTGATCCAGGAATTGACGGGGGGGACCTGGGGGGCGATAGACAACAAGGATGATGTTGCTTTATTATTTTACTTTTATTGCAGGAGATCGTTGGCTTCAGCTGGAATGGGCATGACGGTAAGTAGAGTTTAATTTAGAACAATAAAGAATTGTGTGTTTATTTCAATTAAAGGACTTTATTCTGGGTGTTGTGGTTTTTTTAAATACTTTACTAGAAATTCATGGCGGTCATGTCTAATATTGGCATGACCCCATGAATTTCGGGCTTAGGGCCAGCAGATAATACAAAGTTGGCCCTAACCCCTTTATTACCCAGTGAGCCACCGCACCAGGGCCCTGGATGAGCTGGATACAGCGCCAGAAGATGGCGCTTCTATGAACGCAACATTTTCTGGGGTGGCTGCGGACTGCAGTTCGCAGCAGGGGGGCCCACTAAGCTTGGGCCACCCTGCGCTGTGGATTCCAGCCCCCAGCTGCTTAGTTGTACCTGGCTGGACGCAAAAATAGGGTGAAGCCTCATGTATTTTTTTCTTTTAAACTTATTTCATGAAATTCATGAAATAATAAAAAAAAAGGGCTTCCCTATATTGTTGTGTCCGGCCAGGTACAAATAGGCAGCTGGGAGTTGGGGGCAGCCCGTTCCTGGATTCTGTACCTGGCTGGCATACAAAAATATGACAAAGCCCACGTCAAAATTTTTTGGAAAAATTAATTAAAAAATAAATAATAATTTAGGGACTGCATCTTTATTAACCCCTCAAGTGTCATTTAGTGTTAAAATAAAGGATTTATTAAATAAAAAATTGGCGTGGGATCCCCATAATTTTAGTCTCTAGCGGAGGTTAAGCAGACAGCTGGGGCAGATGTTTGAAGCCTGGGAAGGGGGTAATACCCACGGAGCTTCCCAGGCTACTAATATCAGCCCCCAGCTGAATACCTAGCCTTTACTAGCTATTAAAATGGGAGACCCCCCCAAAAAAATGACATGGGGTCCCCCCTATTTTAATAGCTAGCAAAGGCTAGGCAGAAAGCTGGGGGCTGATATTAATAGCCCAGGAAGGGTGCCATGAATATTGGCCCCCTCCCAGGCTAGAAGCACTAGCTGTCAGCCTCCCCAGAAATGGCGCATCCTGGCACTTAGCCTCGCTCTTCCACGCTGCCCTGGTGCGGTGGCAGGGGGTAATAGGGTTGGGTTCATGTCAGCGCCAGCTGCCATGAAGCCCAGGTTAGTAATGATGGGCGTCTATACGACACCCCCATTACTAACCTACAAAGTGTTAAAAAGAAAAAACACACACTACACCCAGAAAAAAATAATTTATTTGAAATAAAACACACCATTTTATTTATTTCTCAGTTTACTAAAAAAAAAATAGTTACCTGTCCACGTTCTTGCGCTGATATCCCATGCACAGCTGTCACATCTGGAGATGGTGACAGCTGTGCATGGCTGCTGTAAGCTCACGCTGCCGGGAGCACGTCCACTCCCGGCAGCATGAGCTCTGACTGAGGTCACCGGAGTGCATTCAGTCAGCGCAGCTCCGGAGACCTCCTTTACAGCACTGTTGTACCGTGGGAATTTCTGATGGTACAGCAGGGCCGCAAAGGAGCTGACCGGAGCAGCGCTGCCTGAACTCCGGCGAACCCGCTTATGCAATGACAGGGCTGCTTTACGGCCCCGTCATTCTAGCGGCGGCCGCGGTTCAGAGCGGTCACAATCTATGTGGCTGCTCTTAACTGGAGATCTTCATGGGACACTCGTGGACTACTACGGAGGGGTAAGGATAAGGTTGTGGTTTATTATTTTATATTTTATTACAGGAGATCGATGGCTTCGGGGAATTAGGTGTCTAGGTGAGTATAGGTGTATTTTTTTATTTTTTACTTTATTTTAGGTGGCGATCGGCGGGGACAGGTAATGTATAAACTAATTTATTTTAGGTAACCACTGGCCACCAATGACATGTATTTAAAATTTATTGGGGACACAGTAGGGCAATTTAAATAGCAGGATCAGGCTGATGGGAACTACTGCTCCCATCGAGCTGATCCTGCTGGCACGAGTGGACGGGGGACAGACATAGGCCGATGGGAGTAGTAGTCTCACATCGGCCTATGTCTGCCTGCACGCACACACCCGCAGACATCGCAAAGACACCCGCACACACCAATCATGACGGGCTGATGGTCTGCGAGGTGTGGCTGACCTGTGCGGCCGTGGGAAAGTTCATATGAGTTCATGCAATGCAGTCAAACATGAACTCACATGAACCCTCTGAGGGCAACGCGGCGACTTCAAATGAACAGCTGATCGGCATCACCTGATACCTCAGCTGTTCATTTGAAATAACCGGCGGGAGAGCGCAGCACAGAACGGGAAAGCCGTCGGTGAAGTCTTTTCTTTGCCGGCTTCCTCGCCCGGGCCCTTCGCTCCCCGCTCCTTGGTGCTGTGCTCCCCACCCGGTCCTAACTTACGATCGGGATGGGAGGTGGCGAGGGGAGCGGAGGATTGGGGTGGGAGGCTGCGGGGAAGCGAGTATGGGGCTGAGTGATTGTTTAAAAGCCGGCGGGCGGTAAAAAGCCAGCGGGCGGTAAAAAGCCGCCGGCTTTTAAACAATCAGGAGAATTCTCCAACGCTGGGATGGCATTCTGATGACAGGCTGGATCGCAGCTGAGCGCTGCCATCCAGCTTGTCATCCTTCAGAGACACTGCAGAGCGCAGGCATTATGGGAACTTCCTATTCCGGTATCCGATATTGTAAAAATATCGGAACTCAGTATCGGAACTCCGATACCGCGAATATCGGCCGATACCCGATATTACAGTATCGGAATGCTCAACACTACTCATGACTTTTGCATCCTTTTTCCATTTTTTTATTTATTTATTTTTTTATTTTTTTATTGGATTACATATACTAACTATATTTATACTTTAATGGTGTCTAAACAGTCATGCACACCAGATATAAGGGATGTTTAGTGATTATTATGATCATTATTATGTGTTTTACTGCTCCACGGCATAAGAGATCTTTTTGTTTTTGTTTCTGTATGTATACCTTACTTATTTTGTATTTCCACTAATTTGTATTCCATTCTATTTCATGTCCAATTTTATGTAGTTTTAGTGCTTTTTTGCTGTAGTTAATTTTAGCTGCCAATAATGGGATAACTCTCCTCTGGGCTGTGGCCCAACACCTGCAGCAATCAATAAGAAGCGTGTTTTATTTAACTTCAGCTAGTAGGCTTAGTTCTCACATTATTCCATGAATAAGGTTTATCCGAAACGTGTTGGAATGTGCTGTACTTAAGAGCCGCTATATTGCTCATTTTGTAACTAGTGTTGAGCGATACCTTCCGATTTCGGGAAATATAGGATCGGATTGGATCGGACCGATACCGAAAAAGTATCGGATATCGCCGATTCCGATACCGGAAACCAATGCAAGTCAATGGGACAGAAATATCGGAATGAAAATAAACCCTTTCTTTCCTTGTAGGTTAATTCTACATGAAGGAAAACAACTAAGAATAATGTAGAATGTATTGGGGAAGGTGGGGGAGACAATAAAGGCATAGAGGTTTAGCCCAATCAAATGGAATAGCAGGAATTAATTTTTTTTTTAAGACGTTCTGAGTTACGGAAATATTGACTATGTTAAGTATTTTTATATTTTGTCAGATATTTATGTTTCACTACTTCCATGCTCTTCACCTTCTTTTTTACTTCTCCCACACTTTCTCCTTCATCATCCTCAGCATCTTTTTCATCCTCTTCTTCTTCACCTTCTTCATCTTCTTCTTCTTCACCTTCTTCGTATTATTCTTTTTTTTACATTCTTCATATTCTACTTCTTCATCTTCTTCATATTCTTCTTCTTCATCATATTCTTATTTGTGACAGGCATTCCTGTAGTTGTTATCTATAAAAGGTTGGACATTACACCTTTCGTTCTGCCCGTCACAAAAGATTTACAACAGGATTTGTCCGCGTTCAGTTTGGCCTGCAGCAGCAGGTCTTTTCCAGGGGCACCACGAGGAGGAACGGACTCACCCCCATACACTGCTTAGTCATCTTCTGCTTATAATTTAGATATTATCTTTTGCTCTGATTTTTAGTCTTATGCTTAATGTTCTTCCGCTTTTTGTTCTGCAGCTTCTTGCATTTCTGCTTCTTGGTTTTCTGTCTCTTGTTCTTCTGTATCTTGGTGCTTGTCTTCTCTTCTTTGTCCTCTTGGTCAACTTCTTCAGGGTCATCTTCTCGGTCTTCTTCGGGGTGGTCTTCAGGGTCATCGTCTTCGGGGGTCCTCGTCTTCGGGGTCCTCGTCTTCTTCGGGTTGGTCTTCTGGGTCCTAGTCTTCGGGGTCCTCGTCTTCTTCGGGGTGGTCTTCAGGGTCCTCGTCTTCTTCGGGGTGGTCTTCAGGGTCCTCGTCTTCTTCGGGGTGGTCTTCAGGGTCCTCGTCTTCAGGGTCGCTGTCTTCGGGGTCCTCGTCTTCTTAGGGTTGGTCTTCAGGGTCCTCGTCTTCAGGGTCCTCGCCAGGGAGATCCAGAGTGATTACCAAGAACCATTTCAAAAAGCTTGAACTTGGAAATGTAGCAGAAGGTACAAGAAAGCTGAGGAACTACCGAGAACCAGCTGACGGTACTGGAACCCGGATGGGTAGCAGAAGGTACAAGAGCCAATGGAACTGCCGAAGACCAGCTGACGGTACTGGAACTCAGTTACTAAGCAGGAGGTACCTGTGCCAGAAAGCACTACCAAGGACCAGCAGACGTTGGTAGAACTTGGATACCGAGAAGGAGGCACCTAATCCAAAGGCACTGCCGAGAACCAGCTGATGGTACTGGAACCCGGATGGGTAGCAGAAGGTACCCATGTAAAAAAAGGTTCAAGGCCACGAACCGGCCGCAGTTACCAAAACCCACAGTCCTACAGGGGGTGCTTGTCCTATTGGCACTATGGAACCAGCCTTCATTGCCTGATCCCGCAGCCCACATAGGAGTCACCTAAACTGCAGGCACCATAGAGTCGTCTAACCCGACCGCCACACGACAGGACAACGCATTGGAGGCAAAGTGACGTTGACACTACCCGGAAAAGCTGGCGTGCTGGAACCAGACTGGGCAGGAGGGAGTACCCGTGCCAAAGTCACTGCCGAGAACCAGCTGACAGTACTGGAACCCGGATGGGTAGTAGAAGGTACAAGAGCAAATGGAACTACCGAGGACCAGCTGACGGTACTGGAACCCGGATGGGTAGTAGAAGGTACAAGAGCCAATGGAACTGCCGAAGACCAGCTGACGGTACTGGAACTCGGTTACCAAGCAGGAGGTACCTGTGCCAGAAAGCACTACCAAGGACCAACAGACGTTGGTGGAACTTGGATACCGAGAAGGAGGCACCTAATCCAAAGGCACTGCCGAGAACCAGCTGATGGTACTGGAACCCGGATGGGTAGCAGAAGGTACCCATGTAAAAAAAAGTTCAAGGCCACGAGCCGGCCGCAGTTACCAAAACCCACAGTACTACAGGGGGTGCTTGTCCTATTGGCACTATGGAACCAGCCTTCATTGCCTGATCCCACAGCCCACATAGGAGTCACCTAAACTGCAGGCACCATAGAGTCAGCTAACCCGACCGCCACACGACAGGACAACGCATTGGAGGCAAAGTGACGTTGACACTACCCGGAAAAAGCTGGCGTGCTGGAACCAGACTAGGCAGGAGGGAGTACCCGTGCCAAAGTCACTGCCGAGAACCAGCTGACGGTACTGGAACCCGGATGGGTAGTAGAAGGTACAAGAGCAAATGGAACTACCGAGGACCAGCTGACGGTACTGGAACCCGGATGGGTAGTAGAAGGTACAAGAGCCAATGGAACTGCCGAAGACCAGCTGACGGTACTGGAACTCGGTTACTAAGCAGGAGGTACCTGTGCCAGAAAGCACTACCAAGGACCAACAGACGTTGGTGGAACTTGGATACCGAGAAGGAGGCACCTAATCCAAAGGCACTGCCGAGAACCAGCTGATGGTACTGGAACCCGGATGGGTAGCAGAAGGTACCCATGTAAAAAAAAGTTCAAGGCCACGAGCCGGCCGCAGTTACCAAAACCCACAGTACTACAGGGGGTGCTTGTCCTATTGGCACTATGGAACCAGCCTTCATTGCCTGATCCCACAGCCCACATAGGAGTCACCTAAACTGCAGGCACCATAGAGTCGGCTAACCCGACCGCCACACGACAGGACAACGCATTGGAGGCAAAGTGAAGTTGACACTACCCGGAAACAGCTGGCGTGCTGGAACCAGGCTGGGCAGGAGGGAGTACCCGTGCCAAAGTCACTGCCGAGAACCAGCTGACGGTACTGGAACCCGGATGGGTAGTAGAAGGTACAAGAGCAAATGGAACTACCGAGGACCAGCTGACGGTACTGGAACCCGGATGGGTAGCAGAAGGTACAAGAGCCAATGGAACTGCCGAAGACCAGCTGACAGTACTGGAACTCGGTTACTAAGCAGGAGGTACCTGTGCCAGAAAGCACTACCAAGGACCAGCAGACGTTGGTGGAACTTGGATACCGAGATGGAGGCACCTAATCCAAAGGCACTGCCGAGAACCAGCTGACGGTACTGGAACACGGATGGGTAGCAGAAGGTACCCATGTAAAAAAAAGTTCAAGGCCGCGAGCCGGCCGCAGTTACCAAAACCAACAGTCCTACAGGGGGTGCTTGTCCTATTGGCACTATGGAACCAGTCTTCATTGCCAGATCCCGCAGCCCACATAGGAGTCACCTAAACTGCAGGCACCATAGAGTCGGCTAACCCGACCGCAACATGACAGGACAACACATTGGAGGCAAAGTGACGTTGACACTACCCAGAAACAGCTGGCGTGCTGGAACCAGGCTGGGCAGGAGGGAGTACCCGTGCCAAAGACACTGCCGAGAACCAGCTGACGGTACTGGAACCCGGATGGGTAGTAGAAGGTACAAGAGCCAATGGAACTGCCGAAGACCAGCTGACGGTACTGGAACTCGGTTACTAAGCAGGAGGTACCTGTGCCAGAAAGCACTGCCAAGGACCAGCAGACGTTGGTGGAACTTGGATACCGAGAAGGAGGCACCTAATCCAAAGGCACTGCCGAGAACCAGCTGACGGTACTGGAACCCGGATGGGTAGTAGAAGGTACAAGAGCAAATGGAACTACCGAGAGCCAGCTAGCAGTGCTGGAACCCAGGGTAAATACTAAAAACAGAGTGGAGCCAGAGGTGTAATTGGAGCAAGTTTTAAATCAGTAGTACAGTGGATGTGAACAAAGCAGGAGAATTTGCCGGACACACAGCAGGGGAACAGCTGACGTTACTGAACCCCAATAACACTGGAGCAAGCGTTGACTGTGCAGACGGCACTTCTGAGCAGCAACTAGCGGTATTGGAGCCCAGGGTAAATACTAAAAACAGAGGAGCCAGAGGTGTATTTGGAGGAGGTTTTAAATCAGTAGTACAGTGGATGTGGACAAAGCAGGAGAAATTGCAGTCCGCACAGCAGGGGAACAGCTGACGTTACCGAACCCCAATAACACGGCAGCAAGTGTTGACTGTGCAGACGGCACTTCCGAGCGCCAACTGGCGGTGTTGGAGCTCAGGGATAATACTGAAAACAGAGGAGCCAGAGGTGTATTTGGAGGAGGTTTTAAATCAGTAGTACAGTGGATGTGGACAGAGCAGGAGAAATTGCCGTCCGCACAGCAGGGGAACAGCTGACGTTACCTAACCCCAATAACATGGCAGCAAGTGTTGACTGTGCAGACGGCACTTCCGAGCGCCAACTGGCGGTGTTGGAGCTCAGGGATAATACTGAAAACAGAGGAGCCAGAGGTGTAATTGGAGCAACTTTAAAATCTGTAGTAGTGAGAATGTGGACAGAGCAGGAGAAATTGCCGTCCGCACAGCAGGGGAACAGCTGACGTTACTGAACCCCAATAACATGGCAGCAAGTGTTGACTGTGCAGACGGCACTTCCGAGCGCCAACTGGTGGTGTTGGAGCTCAGGGATAATACTGAAAACAGAGGAGCCAGAGGTGTATTTGGAGGAGGTTTTAAATCAGTAGTACAGTGGATGTGGACAGAGCAGGAGAAAGTGCCGTCCGCACAGCAGGGGAACAGCTGACGTTACTGAACCCCAATAACACGGCAGCAAGTGTTGACTGTGCAGACGGCACTTCTGAGCACCAACTGGGGGTGTTGGAGCTCAGGGATAATACTGAAAACAGAGGAGCCAGAGGTGTAATTGGAGCAACTTTAAAATCTGTAGTAGTGAGAATGTGGACAGAGCAGGAGAAATTGCCATCCGCACAGCAGGGGAACAGCTGACGTTACTGAACCCCAATGACATGGCAGCAAGTGTTGACTGTGCAGACGGCACTTCCGAGCACCAACTGCCGGTGTTGGAGCTCAGGGATAATACTGAAAACAGTGGAGCCAGAGGTGTAATTGGAGCAACTTTAAAATCTGTAGTAGTGAGAATGTGGACAGAGCAGGAGAAATTGCCGTCCGCACAGCAGGGGAACAGCTGACGTTACTGAACCCCAATGACACGGCAGCAAGTGTTGACTGTGCAGACGGCACTTCCGAGCGCCAACTGGCGGTGTTGGAGCTCAGGGATTACAGTTTAGGTGGTAGAAACATGAACAGAACAGGAGACCTGGATACTTTTGCCAACAATTATTTATTCTGGAAGAGGACTGGCAAATTCATGAGAGATCCAGGCCTTGTTCATTTTGAGAAAAGTAAGCCGGTCAACGTTATCGGAGGATAGTCGCATGCGACGGTCTGTTAATACACCACCTGCGGCACTAAAGACGCGTTCCGATAATACACTAGCAGCAGGGCAAGCTAGCACCTCCAATGCATACTGACTTAGCTCTGGCCATGTATCTAGCTTACAGACCCAAAACTTGAAGGGAGAAGAGCCGTCTGGGAGTACACTAAGAGGGCAAGACATGTAGTCTGTCACCATCTGACGGAAATGTTGCCTCCTGCTGACTGGAGCCGTCTGTGATGGTGTAGACATTTGTGGCGGCGGGGACACAAAACTTTGCCACATTTCGGCCATACTGGTCTTGCCTTGTGCTGAGGCGCTGCTTCTGCTCCCTCTTTGTGCAGAGCTTCCTCCACTGCCTCGACGCACTGAGCTGCTTTGTAAAGCACTAGCAGCACTGCTCTCGGTTGGAATGGAGAACATGATGGAATGCAACAGTGCGTCTTGGTACTCCCGCATTTTACGCTCCCGGTTCAACGGTGTTATGAGGCTTTGTAAGTTGTCCCGGTAGCGAGGATCTAGGAGGGTGGACACCCAATAATCAGCCGTGTTGAGAATGTGGGCGATGCGGCGGTCGTTTCTCAGGCACTGCAGCATGAAATCAACCATGTGCTGCAGACTGCCAACTGGCCAAGAAACGCTGTCCCCTGCTTGAGGCGTGATCTCTGCCTGCTCTGCATCACCCCACCCTTTCTCTAGATACTGACTACTAGAGCATTGTGTACCTCCCTCCTCTGGACAGATGTCTTCCTCATCCATTGACTCCTCCTCATCCTCCTCACAAAGTGTCCCCTGCCTAGGCCTTTGTGAGGAACCACGTTGCGCAGACTGTAGAGAAGCAGATGGCATTTGTGACTCCTCATCCTCCACCTCTTCCAAAACCTCGTCCCTTAGTGCTTGCAGTGTTTTTTCAAGCAAGCAGATAAGGGGGATAGTCATGCTGACTAGTGCATCATCTGCACTCGCCATCCGCGTGGAATAATCGAAGGCACGCAAAACGTGGCAAATGTCCTTCATAGAGGCCCACTCAGTGGTGGTGAAGTGTGAACGGCGCGCACTGCGACTTCTTTGCGCCTGCTGCAGCTGGTACTCCATTACTGCTGCCTGCTGCTCACACAACCTCTCCAACATATGTAACGTTGAATTCCACCTGGTGGGTAGGTCACATATGATGCGATGTTCCGGAAGACGTAATCGGCGCTGCAGAGTTGCAATGCGTGACCTTGCATTGCTGGAACGCCGCAAGTGAGCGCACTCTATGCTGACCTTGTGAAGCAGTGCATCAAGATCCGGATAGTCCCTCAAAAAACTCTGCACGACCAAGTTGAGCACATGTGCCAGACATGGGATGTGAGTGAGGTTGCCTAGGCCCAGAGCTGCCACCAGATTTCGGCCATTGTCACACACTACCATGCCTGGCTGGAGATTCGCTGGCACAAACCACACGTCGCTCTGCTGCTTGATGGCATTCCAGAGCTCCTGCGCTGTGTGGCTTCGATTCCCCAAAGAAATTAATTTTAATACAGCCTGTTGACGTTTGGCCATGGCTGTGCTCATATTGGTCACCATAACAGGTAACCGTTCACGGGTCGATGTGGAGGTAGACCGTGACGGCTCTTGCAGCGCTGATTCAGAGGAACTGGAGTATGAGGAGGAGTCAATGTGTACAGACTGGATTCCTGCAATCCTTGGAGTTGGCAGAACACGTACAGCGCCACTCTCAAGATCTGTACCCGGCTCCACAACATTTACCCAATGGGCAGTGAGGGAAAGGTATCGTCCCTGTCCATGCTTACTGGTCCACTCATCGGTGGTCAGGTGGACCTTGCTACTGATGGCGTTTTGTAGCGCATGTTTGATTTTTCCCTCCACATGATGTTGCAGGGCAGGGACGGCTTGCCTGCTGAAATAAAATCGGCTGGGCACGTTGTATTGTGGGACTGCCAATGCCATAAAGTTACGGAATGTGTCAGTCTCCACCAGCCTGAATGATAGCATTTCAAGGGCCAGTAGTTTAGCAATGCCAGCATTCAGAGCTTGTGCTCGGGGGTGGTTTGCCGAGTATGGGAGCCTTTTCTCCCATGCCTGAGCTAACGATGGCTGTAGACTGGCCTGGGAGTGTGAGGATGACTGGGAAAGTGGTGCTGTGGGTAGAATTACACTGTGTCTCTGTACAGCAGTGCCAGAGATTCTTCCATGGCGATCCTGTGAGGAAGCCGAACCAGCTGTGTGTGAGCTGGAGGAAGAGGCTACAACACAAGCTGAAGAGGTGGTAGGTGGCGCTGTAGGTTGGCCTAGGTCTTCAGTGTGTTTTTGTAACTTCACCACGTGCTTGGTCCGCACATGTTTCCACATATTTGTGGTATTGAGGTTGCTGACACTTTTCCCTCTTTTCACCTTCTGATTACACAGCTTGCATTTGACAAAGCAAATGTCATCTGCAACTGTGTCAAAAAAGGACCAGGCACTGCAAGTCTTGGGAGCGCCCGCTTTGGATTTTGGAAGAGCCATGCTCCTAATGGGTGCCGAAGTGGAGGCTACAGGCAACCACGTCTGCCCCCTCCCTCTCCCTCCTTTTTGGGCTGTTCGGGGAATCTCTTCCTCAGAGCTGCTCCCACCACCTTCCTGTCCCTCATGCCATGATGGGTCAAGGACCTCATCATCTACACCACCCTCTTCAAACAACTGCTTCTCCTGGGTAGTCTCGACAGCACAGTACGCACCAGAAAGTGGCACCTGAGTCTCATCATCAGATGCGTACTGAGGTGTGCTGCTGACCATAGGCACTGGCCCACCCGCCTCTTCAGATTCAGAGAGACAAAACGGTTGCGCATCACTGCATACTACCTCTTCTTCAAATTCTCAAATTCTGCTTGGCTGTCCCCCTCTTTCCAAGGCAAGAGATTCAGAGAACAGAAGTAGAGATGGCTCCTGTCCAGGGCTCTCTGACTGCCTGGGCAATTTGGCAGGTGGTGAAGAGACAGATGGGTGCTCTTGAGTGCTCAGGACCTGAGAGGATCTGGAACTAATTGAAGTCGATGCGTTAGCTGCCATCCATCCGACAACGGCTTCAATTTGGTCCTCCCGCAGCAGTGGGGTACGGCTAGCTCCTACAAAGCTGCGCATAAAGGACTGTTCCCTGGTAAAACTGGGGGATGCTGAGTCACTGGTGCCCGCAGCAGGCACAGAATCCCCACGTCCTCTCCCTGCAGGCACAGAATCCTCACGTCCTCTCCCTGCAGAAACTCCACGCCCACGCCCACGCCCACATGCCTTACTCCCTGCCTTCTTCATCTTGGTAGACTGATAAAGATAGGCAGAAAAGTATTAAGGGCTTAGTGTGCTTATTCCTGAACAGCTGCTAACAGGTATAAGAAACACTAATTTTATAAAGTGTGGACTAGACTTTAATATGAGCTAATGTGGCCTACACAACTGTAAAGTGGAGTGTTTGGTGAACTTTATTTAGGTTTTTTTTGTCACAAAAAGACACTGGATGTGCCTAAAGATGTAATAACGATAGCATCACAAACTTTTTGTAGCTATTACAATGTAGGAAGGTAACCTACAATGCAATAGATGAGGCTGCAAAAAATAGGCTAATACTAATCTGGCTGGGGCTGCAGGGCCCAATGCTGCAGAAAGGCTCCTCTAACTACTCCTATATACAGTCATATGAAAAAGTTTGGGCACCCCTATTAATCTTAAGCTTAATGTTTTATAAAAATTGGTGTTTTTGCAACAGCTATTTCAGTTTGATATATGTAATAACTGTTGGACACAGTAATGTTTCTGCCTTGAAATGAGGTTTATTGTGCTAACAGAAAATGTGCAATCTGCATTCAAACAAAATTTGACCGGTGCATAAGTATGGGCACCCTTATCATTTTCTTGTTTTAAATACTCCTGCCTACTTTTTACTGACTTACTAAAGCACTTTTTTTGGTTTTGTAACCTCATTGAGCTTTGAACTTTATAGCCAGGTGTATGCAATCATGAGAAAAGCTACTTAAAGTGGCCACTTGCAAGTTGTTCTCCTGTTTGAATCTCCTCTGAAGAGTGGCATCATGGGCTCCTCAAAACAACTGTCAAATGATCTGAAAACAAAGATTATTCAACATAGTTGTTCAGGGGAAGGATACAAAAAGCTGTCTCAGAGATTTAACCTGTCAGTTTCCACTGTGAGGAACATAGTAAGGAAATGGAAGAACATAGGGACAGTTCTTGTTAAGGCCAGAAGTGTCAGGACAAGAAAAACATCAGAAAGGCAGAGAAGAAGAATGGTGAGATCAGTCAAGGACAATCCTCAGACCACCTCCAGAGAGCTGCAGCATCAACTTGCTGCAGATGGTGTCACTGTGCATCGGTCAACTATACAACGCACTTTGCACAAGGAGAAGCTGTATGGGAGAGTGATGCGAAAGAAGCCGTTTCTGCAAGTACGCACAAACAGAGTCGGCTGAGGTATGCAAAAGCACATTTGAAGAAGCCTATTTCTTTTTGGAAGAAGGTCCTGTGGACTGATGAAACCAAGATTGAGTTGTTTGGTCATACAAAAAGGCGTTATGCATGGTGGCAAAAAAACACAGCATTCCAAGAAAAACACTTGCTACCCACAGTAAAATTTGGTGGAGGTTCCATCCTGCTTTAGGGCTGTGTGGTCAATGCCGGCACTGGGAATCTTGTTAAAGTTGAGGGACGCATGGATTCCACTCAGTATCAGCAGATTCTTGGCAATAGTGTTCAAGAATCAGTGATAAAGTTGAAGTTACGCAGTGGGTGGATCTTTCAGCAAGACAATGATCCAAAACACCGCTCCAAATCTACTCAGGCATTCATGCAGAGGAACAATTACAATGTTCTGGAATGGCCATCCCAGTCCCCAGACCTGAATATCATTGAACATCTGTGGGATCATTTGAAGAGGCTGTCCATGCTCGGCGACCATCAAACTTAACTGAACTGGAATTGTTTTGTAAAGAGGAATGGTCAAAAATACCTTCATCCAGGATCCAGGAACTCATTAAAAGCTACAGGAAGCGACTAGAGGCTGTTATTTTTGCAAAAGGAGGATCTACTAAATATTAATGTCACTTTTCTGGTGAGGTGCCCATACTTATGCACCTGTCAAATTTTGTTTGAATGCAGATTGCACATTTTCTGTTAGTACAATAAACCTCATTTCAAGGCAGAAACATTACTGTATCCAACAGTTATTACATATATCAAACTGAAATAGCTGTTGCAAAAACACCAATTTTTATAAAACATTAAGCTTAAGATTAATAGGGGTGCCCAAACTTTTTCATATGACTGTAGTGTGTTTGGAACCAATTTAGCTGAATACGGATGGAACCACCGCACTAATAGGAGAAATCAGGAAAAATTATGAATTGGCAAAAAAGGACAATGTATGAGGCAGTGACACACACTGAGTGCACTACAACCAGACGTGGTTGAAGCACACACTACAGGGTGAGCTGCACTCACACACCAGACCTTGCAGACAGCGATGAACAGTACAGATGCAGAGCACTGTGCACTAGCGCTGCAAGACCAAAAAAATTTCTCTATCTACTCCTATATAGTGTGTTTGGAACCAATTTAGCTGAATACGGATGGAACCACCACACTAATAGGAGATATCAGGAAAAATTATGAATTGGCAAAAAAGGACAATGTATGAGGCAGTGACACACACTGAGTGCACTACAAACAGACGTGATTGAAGCACACACTACAGGGTGAGCTGCACTCACACACCAGACCTTGCAGACAGCGGTGAACAGTACAGATGCAGAGCACTGTGCACTAGCGCTGCAAGACCAAAAAAATTTCTCTATCTACTCCTATATAGTGTGTTTGGAACAAATTTAGCTGAATACGGATGGAACCACCACACTAATAGGAGATATCAGGAAAAATTATGAATTGGCAAAAAAGGACAATGTATGAGGCAGTGACACACACTGAGTGCACTGTAACCAGACGTGGCTGAAGCACACACTACAGGGTGAGCTGCACTCACACACAGAGACCTTGCAGAAAGCGGTGAACAGCACAGAGAACTGTGCACTAGCACTGTAAGGCACAGCGATTTATAAAGTAGCTTGGGTAAAGCAGAATAGACCAAATAGGTAGCTAAAACTGTCCCTCAGAACAACAGCATCCTATCCCTAACTGAATTCACAGCAGAGTGAGCTCAAAATGGCGGCGGCGGCTTTTATAGTGCATCATGACATCATTTCAGCAGCCAATCACAGCCATGCCATTAGTTAAGATGCCTACATGCCTAACAGGATGTGCCCACACTTCTTAGGATCCTCATGGGCTGAATAAAATGAAAATGGCTCATTGCATTATGGGAACTTCCGATTCCGGTATACGATATTGCAAAAGTATCGGAATTAAGTATCGGAATTCCGATACCGCGAATATCAGCCGATACCCGATATTTCAGTATCGGAATGCTCAACACTATTTGTAACTCATCCTTGGCTTTTACAATATGAAATTAAAAGTGAAGTTTTAACAAGATATATACAACCCTGGTACTGCTGGAGACATCTTTGCTTGCTTTCTCATTACTTGAACCTTGGTAGCCCATGACCTGGGCGTCTCCGCTGCAAGACTTCGTTGGGACTGGATGAGTCTGGCTATTATCTGGTGAGCTGACATACGTTTTCCCTTTCCCTTTCCCTTTGTCTTTTTTTTTTTTATTGTTATTTGAATAGGAAAGGTCTCACCTGTACTATTTGATTTTATAGATTGATGTCAACACTGGCCTTTTTTTTTGTAAACACTTAAATGTGCCATTTCGTTTAATCGGAACATATCCTATAATATTATTTTTCAAAATATTTATCTGTTCTTTTGTGTTTTGTCTTTTCAAACGACTTGTCGCGATGATATTTCTCAGCGTTTTCCCTCTTCTAAATGTGATACCTGGTCTATTCGGCAGAGTATCACGTAGGAGGGGGTCCTGTAATAGAATATTCCAATGTCTTTGTAGAACCTCTCTAATCCATACATTATCTTTATTAAATGAAGTAATAAAATTTTGATGCCATTTTTTGTAACCCTCCATCGTATTTTTACCTGAATGTGCATTAGTTACTAATTTGTCGTTCCCATTTGCACTAGCTTCATTTTCCCGTGTTTTCACCATTAGACAATCATCCTGAGTTTTTTTCAGATTTATCTGATATGCCTCATTTATTAACTGCTTCGGATACTTTTTTTCAGAAAACCTTTTCTTTAGTATTTGAGATTTCAGAACATAATCAGATTTTTTAGTATTGTTTTTTCTAATCCGAAAAAATTGGCTGAATGGAATATTTTCTTCTTCCATTTGAGGTAATGGGTACTTTGATAATCAAGATACCCATTAACATCATCTTTTTTAAAATGTGTTTTGGTGATAATTTTTTTATTTTCATGTGTAATTTCCAAATCTAGGAAAATGGCTTTTTCCTTTTCAATATTGGCCACAAAATAAACTATGCATTTGATGACGATTCTAATGCTATATACTGAGAACTAATTGGATATCGAATTATTAGAGATACCTATATAAGCTTCTTAGAGAAAAGAAAGGAAAGGTAGGGAGGGGGATTAATGTAATAAAAAGAAAAGAAATTTTATACATAATGTATGATAACTTGAAAACAAAAAATTTTTGAACTTGCACATATATAGAGTACAGACCAAAAGTTTGGACACACCTTCTCATTTAAAGATTTTTCTGTATTTTTATGACTATGAAAATTGTACATTCACACTGAAGGCATCAAAACTATGAATTAACACATGTGGAATTATATACTCAACAAAAAAGTGTGAAACAACTGAAAATATGACTTATATTCTAGGTTCTTCAAAGTAGCCACCTTTTGCTTTGATGACTGCTTTGTACACTCTTGGCATTCTCTTGATGAGCTTCAAAAGGTAGTCACCGGAAATGGTTTTCACTTCACAAGTGTGCCCTGTCAGGTTTAATAAGTGGGATTTCTTGCCTTATAAATGGGGTTGGGACCATCATTTGTGTTGTACAGAAGTCTGGTGGATACACAGCTGATAGTCCTACTGAATAGACTGTTAGAATTTGTATTATGGCAAGAAAAAAGCAGCTAAGTAAAGAAAAACGAGTGGCAATCATTACTTTAAGTAATGAAGGTCAGTCAGTGCGAAAAATTGGGAAAACTTTGAAAGTGTCCCCAAGTGCAGTTGCAAAAACCATCAAGCGCTACAAAGAAACTGGCTCACATGAGGACCTCCAAAGGAAAGGAAGACCAAGAGTCACCTCTGCTTCTGAGGATAAGTTTATCCGAGTCACCAGCCTCAGAAATCGCAGGCTAACAGCAGCTCAGATTAGAGACCAGGTCAATGCCACACAGAGTGCTAGCAGCAGACACATCTCTTCAACAACTGTTAAGAGGACACTTTGTGCAGCAGGCCTTCATGGTAAAATAGCTGCTAAGAAACTACTGCTAAGGACAGGCAACAAGCAGAAGAGACTTGTTTGGGCTAAAGAACACAAGGAATGGACATTAGACCAGTGGAAATCTGTTCTTTGGTCTGATGAGTCCAAATTTGAGATCTTTGGTTCCAACCACTGTGTCTTTGTGCGACGCAGAAAAGGTGAATAGATGGACTCTACATGCCTGGTTCCCACCATGAAGCATGGAGGAGGAGATGTGATGGTGTGAGGATGCTTTGCTGGTGACACTGTTGAGGATTTATTCAAAATTGAAGGCATACTGAACCAGCATTGCTACCACAGCATCTTGCAGCGGCATGCTGTTCCATCTGGTTTGCCTTTAGTTGGACCATCATTTATTTTTCAACAGGACAATGACCCCAAACACACCTGCAGGCTGTGCAAGGGCTATTTGACCAAGAAGGAGAGTGATGGGGTGCTACGCCAGATGACCTGGCCTCCACAGTCACCAGACCTGAACCCAATCGAGATGGTTTGGGGTGAGCTGGACCGCAGAGTGAAGGCAAAAGGGCCAACAAGTGCTAAGCATCTCTGTGAACTCCTTCAAGTTTGTTGGAAGAACATTTCGGTGACTACCTCTTGAAGCTCATCAAGAGAATGCCAAGAGTGTGCAAAGCAGTCATCAAAGCAAAAGGTGGCTACTTTGAAGAACCTAGAATATAAGATATATTTTCAGTTGTTTTACACTTTTTTGTTAAGTGTATAATTCCACATGTGTTAATTCATAGTTTTGATGCCTTCAGTGTGAATGTACAATTTTCATAGTCATGAAAATACAGAAAAATCATTAAATGAGAAGGTGTGTCCAAACTTTTGGTCTGTACTGTATGTATAGAAAAACAGTTGACACGATTAACTGAAACAATACAGGTATGTATATGGTTAATTTAATCCAATCAACATAACCAGGTATAATTGTGAAGACTATATAACTCTCATATACTCTAAAGATATGTTCATACCTGAAGAAGGCTATGTTTTTTATTTTATAGTCGAAACGCGTTGTTTTATTGTTTTAATATATATTATATTGAGAAAACAGAGTGAAATAAAAATTTTTTTTGAAGATAAAGAGTTAATTTTCCTATCCTTGCAAGTCTGGGAGCGCTAGTCCTATCAGGTACTTCCTTCTGAATCACATTTTGTAAAGTGACAGAAAACTGCATGCTTGCTATCTGTCACTTTACCTGTGGGAGTCTTGAGGAAGAAGTCAGATTGATTATGAAATGCATTGACAATAACCAATTTTATCCATTTATCCTGATTCTTGGATTGTATTTAAAAAATCAGCAGCGCAGAGTAAAGTCACCTTCCTTGGTATTCTTTTAATGATGGAGAAACAACTCATTCAAAATGTTCAAATACTAAGGACTTATCAATTTAAAAGCAACATATATTATAAGAAATGATGTAGGGACAAAGTGTAATGTTCTTGATATGTCATTGGATCAGTTTGCATATACATAGTGCAGGATGCACAATTCAATTCATATCTTCAAAATTCTATAAAAAAATACATTTATATATGTACTGTATATACAGTACAGACCAAAAGTTTGGACACACCTTCTCATTTAAAGATTTTTCTGTATTTTCATCACTATGAAAATTGTACATTCACACTGAAGGCTTCAAAACTATGAATTAACACATGTGGAATTATATACTTAACAAAAAAGTGTGAAACAACTGAAAATATGTCTTATATTCTAGGTTCTTCAAAGTAGCCACCTTTTGCTTTGATGACTGCTTTGAACACTCTTGGCATTCTTTTGATGAGCTTCAAGAGGTAGTCACCGGAAATGGTCTTCACTTCACAGGTGTGCCCTGTCAGGTTTAATAAGTGGGATTTCATGCCTTATAAATGGGGTTGGGGCCATCAGTTGTGTTGTGCAGAAGTCTGGTGGATACACAGCTGATAGTCCAACTGAATAGACTGTTAGAATTTGTATTATGGCAAGAAAAAAGCAGCTAAGTAAAGAAAAACGAGTGGCCATCATTACTTTAAGAAATGAAGGTCAGTCAGACCAAAAAATTGGGAAAACTTTGAAAGTGTCCCCAAGTGCAGTTGCAAAAACCATCAAGCGCTACAAAGAAACTGGCTAACATGAAGACCGGCCCAGGAAAGGAAGACCAAGAGTCACCTCTGCTTCTGAGGATAAGTTTATCCGAGTCACCAGCCTCAGAAATCGCAGGTTAACAGCAGCTCAGATTAGAGACCAGGTCAATGCTACACAGAGTGCTAGCAGCAGACACATCTCTACAACAACTGTTAAGAGGACACTTTGTGCAGCAGGCCTTCATGGTAAAATAGCTGCTAGGAAACCACTGCTAAGGACAGGCAACAAGCAGAAGAGACTTGTTTGGGCTAAAGAACACAAGGAATGGACATTAGACCAGTGGAAATCTGTGCTTTGAGATCTTTGGTTCCAACCACCGTGTCTTTGTGCGACGCAGAAAAGGTGAACAGTTGGACTCTACATGCCTGGCTCCCACCGTGAAGCATGGAGGAGGAGGTGTGATGGTGTGGAGTGCTCTGCTGGTGACACTGTTGGGGATTTATTCAAAATTGAAGGCATACTGAACCAGCAAGGCTACCACAGCATCGTGCAGCGGCATGTTAATCCATCCTGTTTGCGTTTAGTTGGACCATCATTTATTTTTCAACAGGACAATGACCCCAAACACACCTCCAGGCTGTGTAAGGGCTATTTGACCAAGAAGGAGAGTGATGGGGTACTACGCCAGATGACCTGGCCTCCACAGTCACCAGACCTGAACCCAATCGAGATGGTTTGGGGTGAGCTGGACCGCAAAGTGAAGGCAAAAGGGCCAACAAGTGCTAAGCTTCTCTGGGAACTCCTTCAAGATGGATGGAAGACCATTTCTGGTGACTACCTCTTGAAGCTCATCCAGAGAATGCCAAGAGTGTGCAAAGCAGTCATCAAAGCAAAAGGTGGCTACTTTGAAGAACCTAGAATATAAGACATATTTTCAGTTGTTTCACACTTTTTTGTTAAGTATATAATTCCACATGTGTTAATTCATAGTTTTGATGCCTTCAGTGTGAATGTACAATTTTCATAGTCATGAAAATACAGAAAAATCTTTAAATGAGAAGGTGTGTCCAAACTTTTGGTCTGTACTGTATGTATATACAGTATGTTCTTTGCTGTATGTTTTTTGCAATTGACATTTTATGTGATCCGTCTGCTCTTATTGAATTACAAGTTTTGCTAGTAAAAGTCAATGTAGGGTGACATAGAGATCACTGTTAAAGCATTTCTGCATCCCTAGTCTTATTAACTCTTTCAACCCGAAGCCTGTTTTTACCTTCCTGGCCAGGCCATTTTTTTCAATTCAGACCAGTGTCATTTTATGAGGTGAAAACTCTGGAATGCATCAACGGATCCCACTGATTCTTAGATTGTTTTTTTTTTACATATTATACTTCATGATAGTGGTAAAATTTATTCGATATGACGTGTTTATTTGTGAAAAAATCTGAAATTTGGCAAAAATATTGAACATTTTTCAATTTTCAAACTCTTAATTTGTATGCCCTTAAAGCAGAGAGTTATGTTCCACCATTTTTTTTGTTAGGAAGTCAGAAGGGTTAAAAGTTTACAAGATATGTCACAAAAAATAGTTAATAAATAAAATTTCAACATGTCTACTTTACATCAGCACAATTTGTGAATCATACTTTTTTCTTGGGAAGTTATAAGGGTTAAAAGTTGATCAGCGATTTCTCATTTTTCCAACAAAATTTACAAAACCTTTTTTTTTAGGGACTGCATCACAATTGAAGTGACTTTGAGAGGCTTTATGTCAGAAAATACCCAAAAGTGACACCATTCTAAAAACTGCACGCCTCAAGGTGCTCACAATCACATTCAATAAGCTTATTAACCTTTAGGGTGCTACACAGGAATTAATGGAAAATGAAAAAAATATGAACATTTAACTTATTTTCACAAAAATCTTAATTTAAACCCAATATTTTTTACTATAACATGGCTAACAGGAGAAAATGCACCATACAGTTTGTTGTGCAATTTCTCCTGAGTACGCCAATACCCAATATGTTTAGGAGAACTATTGTTTGGGCCCATGGAAGGGCTCAGAAGGGAAGGAACGCCATTAGACTTTTTGAGTGTAAAATTTGCTGGAATCATTAGCGGACTCCATGTCGCGTTTGAAGAGCCTCTGATGTGCCTAAAGAGTAGAAATTCCGCACAAGTGGCCACATTTTGAAAACTAGACCCCTCAATAAACTTTTCTAAATGTGCAGTGAGTACCTTGAACCCCAGGTGCTACACAGAAGTTTATAACTTTGAGTTGTGAAAATAAAAAATCTAATTTTTCCAACAAAGATGTTCTTTTAGTCTCAATATTTTTATTTTCACAAGGGTAACAGGATAAAATGTATAATACAATTTGTTGCGCAATTTCTCCTGAGTACGCCAATTCCCAATAAGTGGAGGAAAACTACTTTTTGGGTGCACAGCAGTGCACGGAAGTGATGGAGCGCCATTTGATTTGACTTTTTGAATCCAAAATTTACTGGAATCAGTAGCGGATGCCATGTCACATTTGCAAAGCCCCTGATGTGCCTAAAGAGTAGAATTAGTCCCAATTTTTTTATTTTCACAAAGGCAACAGGAGAATATGCACCATACAATTTGCTGCGCAATATCTCCTGAGTACATTGATACCCCATATGTGGGGGAGGACTAATGTTTTGGCACACGGCAATGCTCAGAAAGGAAAGAGTGACATTTTCGAATGCAGATTTTGATGGGATGGTCTGCGGGTGTCATATCTCGTTTGTTTTGACACATCAGGGGCACTCCAGTGTAAACCCCCCACAAGTGACACAATTTTGGAAACTATACCACGCAAGGAATTTATCTAGACATGTGGTGAGCATCTTGAACCCACAGGTGCTTCACAGAAATTTACAAGGCTGACCTGTTAAAATGAAAAAAAAAATAAAAAATTCCACAAAAATGTAATTTTGGCCACAATTGTTTTCATTTTCACAAGGATAGCAGGATAAAATGGACCCAAAAATTTGTTGTGCAATTTCTTCTGAGTATACCAAAACCCCATATGTGGTCAAAAACTTATTTTAAAGCACAGTGCAAAGCTCAGAAAGGAAGAATTGCAATATTGGAGATCAGATTTTGCTGGACTAGTTTGAGGGTACCATGTCACATTGGTAGAGCCCCTGAGGTTCCAGAACAGCTGAACCACCCATAAGTGACCCCATTTTACAAGCTACACCTCTAATACAGAGCTGACACAAGCATTTGAACACGGTGGTGCTTAGTGTGAGCCCACGTGATCACAGCGCCGTATATATACTGCAGCTCCCGCATCATACGGCGCATGTCAGAAAGGAGTTAAAGCTAGAGTCAAACGAGCGTATATTCTATCATGTGAGAGAATCTGATTGATTATGTTAATGACACGCTGATCGATTCTGATCCGAGTATCAGCTTTTCCACATTTTGTGCGTCAACGGAAATCGGACTGCACTCAGTCGTCTTTTTAGTGCAGTCCAATGTTATCAACGCCATCCATTTTTTCTTATGCCAAATCAGAACAAGAAAAAAACGCTGATTAGCACTGCCCCATAGTATAATTTTAGAGTGTTATTCTTTAAAACATCACTCCTTTGCGCCCTAATAGTAAATATCGCGCTGTGATAGGAAATGTGCCACACTGGTGAGATATCTGTGAAACTATTTCTTACAACTTCGCTCATCTCCACTCTACTTATTCCAGACTTCAGCAAAATCTGTAGTGTCACTGAGCTGATTGCAAGCAATGTGCACAAACACATGGCAGTACTCAGAAAACAACTTTATATATTAATAAAATAAAAAATAAGGGGCTGACAGAGCATAGAATAAAAGTGTTGTAATTGATCCATTAAAAAAAATTCAGCGTCTAGTCAGGTTCGCTTTCATACCATGCTGTGAGCTAATTTCTGCTGAAGTCTTAAAGAATTAACTAGCTTTTCCTTGCTCTACCATTCCTGAAATCTAAGCTAAATTTATATTCTACTTGTCTCTCTTTATCTTATTTCACCTAAAGGGTGGCAGAATTGTAAGCAAAATGGGCACGTCTTCTGTTACATTGGATAACTTATGACATCCATACACCTTAGCAGTCAGCTGTGGGTGATCCTAGCTAGTGATTGACAGCTATCTGTATGCTTACTTTCATATATTAAAGAGACTTCTGAGGGCTTAGATATTAATAATCTAACCAAGAAAAGTTCATGAGTATCATATTGGTTGGGACCTTACATCCAATAACCTATCCGAACAGCTGTTTGCAGGTCCCACAGTGGACAGAAGTAAACAATGAACTAAAGCGGTGCACTACAGCTTTAGACTTTGAGTGGCTATCATTTTCGAATACGTCAGACTAGCTCTTATTCACCTCATTAGAAGGTAAACTGCAGTACCTGATCATGTCCACTACACAGTGATTAGAGCTGTGGTGTGCTGCCATAAATCTGCAAACAGCTGATCATGGAGGTGCCAGGTGTCAAAAGCCCACCGATCTGATACTGATGACCAATCCTGAAGATAGATCAGGTCACGAATATCTCAGTACTGGAAAACCTTTTATTTTTCAGCTTTTACTTATTTTTTTCCCTATAAAACTATATGTCATTTTTCTCAGTGTCTAAAGTCAATAACATGATGCTGGCAGATTAGACAACATTTTCATAGCGATAGGTTGTCTATAAATGAACAAAAAGTGAAAACATAGTTTTAAAACTACATACAAGTGTGACGCCCTCCCTGAGCTAAGGGGGATACTCGGAGCCGGGTCAGTGTAGGTGTCGCGGGGATGCAGTCATGGCCTTGACCCGTTCCGTGCCCAGGGCTGTTACATTAAAAGAATTGGTTTTTTGGATGAGTGGTTGTTCGACTACGTCACCTGTGGTTTCTGGTGAAGGCCACCAGCACTGCAACAGTCCTCTGAGGCTGATGTTCTGGCAGCTGGGTTGGTACTACTCCCCACAGGCGGAGTAGGCCTCAGGGCAGTGTTTGAGAGACTGTGTGGAGGTATGGTGCGTGCAGTGCCGTGCAGGAATAAACAAGCGGAGGCGGTGAATGAAGTCATCCGGGTCTTTACTCACTTTAGATGAACTTTCAGCCGCAAAGCTTCTCTCTGCTACACATGGCGTACTGCGGCTACCAGGAAGGGGGTTCCGCACTTCCCAGCTAGATCAGGAGCACCTGTCGAGACCCCGCTGGTGTGTTCCTCTCCTTAGTAAGTTCTCCCACTGAGTCCTATCCTGACTGTGCGTGGAATGAACGTGGTGTAAGGCCGGGTCCCACTGGGTAAACGCAGTTTGAGAGATAGAGGTGGCGACTCCACTCCGTCCATATCCCCCTGGGATCCACTAAGCCTCCGGGCTTTTCTGACTGAGACATGAAGTGACAAAGTCAGATATCGGGGGCTGGTTACCCCTTTTGCAGCAGGAATCCCTCTGGCTAGGCCAGAGTGAAGAATACAGGTGGTGACTCAGCTCCGTCCGTATCCCCCTGGGATCCTTTTGCCTGTGGAGCCTATCTCCTCTGCTTCCCTCCAAGGCTTTCCTAGAACAGGACCCTGACCGGGCAGAGACACTTGTTAACTCTGACCCGCTCCTCGTCTCAAGGCCAGAGAACGAGGACCGCGAATCTTCAGCCAGCTACAGACTCTTGCTGGACCCTGACAGAAGACCCTCAATCAAAGACCTTGAACTAAAGATGGCCTAAGATTATATATGATTCTATAAGTGCTTCTTGTAAGTGTTTCCTCCACCCTCGCCCACTACTTGGTTCCCCCTATCTTTGGTTCCCCCCATCTCCTCTATCTTGGGCCGGGGCAGCACCCTGGTGCATTTAGACCCCCTACAGGACAGGAGTGGTGTAGTGTTGAGTGTGAAGTGGGATCCTGAGTGTTGCTCCATCCTTACCTGAAAGAGGAGATACCACACCTCTATCTGAGGTGCAGTACCCCTGTGGCGACTGAACCCTCAGGGGCGCCACACAAGCGTTGCAAAATTTTTTTCCTGCCCTGTCTTCTTCAACATTCATACCAATAATGGGTTGTCCTTAGAAATAGAGGTTTTGCACAATGCATGTGACCTAAAAACTTACTTGTTATTGTGTAACTGTTATTTAAAGTCCCAGAATGCACTGCTCTAAGCAAGAATGCAGCAAATTTTTCGGTCCTACAAAACCTGTAGAAGAGCATGGTTTTCTCATTCCCAACAACAAAGTATAATTGTTTTTGTTGCATATAACAGAATATTATGGCCAAGAACTGCTCCTATTCTCAGGCCATGTGACTTGCCATCTAATCTTTTTTAATAGAGTTCCTCTTCATCAGCATTTAGCCAGCATCATAGGTGCTGGAACTTTCTTCCTTGGCTTGAAAGACCTCCTGTCTTTCATGCCTTTATGCAGTTTGACAGACAAGAGAACAGCAGCAGAGAAACAAAAAAAGCAGCTACCACTTCCGGTAAACCGTCTATGCCTTATGTGATGGAGATAGATTATTTTTTTAAAGCAGGGAGTGGACAGCCAGTTAGAAAGAAGGCAGACACGCCTAGTGGTCAACACTAGATATAAGTGATTCTGTCTAAATTTGAATTTGGCAGATTTGTTGGATTTCAGCTAGGAAATTTGATTCTAAATTTCCTGCAAGGCCACATCATCGTCCACAATTGCCATTAAAATAGCAGTGTATTATTCTGTGAAACATCCCAACCCCAAAGTTTAGTAAACGGATGGGCTAAGAAGGTGTTAAAAAACAACAAAACATCTACTCTCCCCATCCTTCACCCATCTTTGCTGACATGATCTCCCTACCAGTCCTTCCTTAGCGTCCTCTAGCACCCCATCCCACTCTGTTCTCCTCTTCACTGGAAACCAGCACCTGAGCAGGAGCGGCCTTAGGAAGCCTAGGGAGGACTTACAAGAAGCTGCTGTTGCAGCAAGGACAGGAGAGGGTCCAAGTAAGTATGATATGATATTATTTTTAACCCTCTCTGAGCTCAAATGAATCCAGCTAAATTGCTCCTATTGCGCTCGACTAGTCTGAATTGAATTTCCAAACATTTGGAATCACTAGAATCTGCGAGATTTGTTGCATCCTAAAATAATTTGGTTAATTTATTATTGATTTGCTCGTTCTTAGGGTATGTGCACATGTTAAGTCGCTACAGATATTTCTGCATCAAACACATGTCTTATTATGGGAAAAATGCTGCATAAAAATGTGCATTTCTGCTGTACGTTTACGTGCATCGCCAATGCATTTTTTATGTGTTTTTCCCCCATTTATTAGAATGTGTGACAAATGTTGCAGAAACAGTAAAAGAATTGACCTGCTGCAGATTCGTAACTCCTTCAAATCTACAAAGAAAATAGGCAACATGTGCATGAATTTTCAGAAATCTCATTCTATTTGCTGGGATAGTAAAATTCAGTGTTTTCGCAACACACGAAAAATGCAGCGTGTGAATATACTCTTAACCAGCACATTGGAGTAATATTTTTCAGCCTCATACAACATAACATAAAGTGATTTTCAGATTGTCTTTGTCACACATTATCTAGTATATGGGATCAAGCTGTCGGAAAGTACAGTGACAATTTCAATTCTGAAACTGATCTTGAAAATATAGAAGAACATTTAATATCTCGGGATCAGTACAAGATAAAGAAATGTAAAGCCATAGTGCAGTTTCCTGTATCATCTTTCTTTTATTTTATTTCGATTACACAGTTTACCAAGTCCTTTGTTATATTCTTTAACCTCTTACATTATCTGTAATTTAAATAATGTTTTATGTGTCAGAGGGAGGGCAACACAACTGATATATGTTTTCTTCTTTGATAAAAAGGAATAGTTATTTTTAAACACTTTGCTGATAATAATACACTGTTTTAATTACATTTATTATTTATATTGTCAGCTTTTAGTAACAGCTGCACTTTTCTAGCCATTTCCTCTTTTTTCATCTAAAAATTCCTAATAGCAGTTTAAAACAAATTCTTGTTATCAGTAAGGTTTAGATTCTGGCACATAGGTACTGGGACTAGAAAGGCTTGACGTCGCCACCTTCTGCCAGCTAGTAATACTGCAACATATATTCCTTCGGACAAACATTTTTAACAGCTACATTTCCACATTTCTAGAACAATCTAAAAAATAAATAAAACACAACACAGTTTATGCCAAAATCAAAGTAAAAATAGACTGAGCATTCTCTAAAAATGGAAATTTAAATGATATCTTCATTAAATATTCTTCAAAATATAAAGTACTCAAAAAAAAAAACAACTTCTTAAACCCCGATGAACAAATACTTTTTTATTATTTGGCTCACTTTGTTCATTTTTATCATCCCCTGCTGATAGCCAGATGCTTCTTTTAATACTTTTATGTCTACACATTAGGCGAGATTGCAGTTGTTATGATATTATTTTTTATTTATGGTAATCAGATAACATTGCTAGTAGGAGTTGTTCCATTCCAATAGCCAAATAACATCTGCGGTATTATCGCACATTCGTAGCTTAATGTCAACTATTACTCAATCCTTGAAATTAAATGGCATAGACAGCCTAACGTTTCTATTAATACAATTACATATGACAAAACATATGAAAATCACACGACATAAATTGTTACCACTGTCTAATTCCAAATGGAAATGTTGTCAGTATTAATAGCAATTGCATCTAGAAATAAACAAAAAGGAACAAAATAACAAAGAAAAAAAAGAGAGGATTTCTACTAATCACTTTTTAATTCAGACCTCCGAGTGTGTTTTTATGTTTCAGCATCTCATATTATAATGGAACCATATGCTGTTGGTTGATACCTCCCATGGCGCTTTTCTTTCTCTCTTAACTGATCTGTCAAATTCCAATCTGCAATCAATGCATCATCATATATTTCCTTTCTGTCAATTACAGAGAAACATATTACATTTTAACTTATTTATACGTGTTGCATTTCAATGCACGTCATTGTAATCAGCAGCGTGTTCAAATGAGGAAGCAAATGTCATTGTGAGGGATCATAACATCATACTGGGACAGCAACATTTCCTGCAGTTCACTAAAGGGATCACCTTCTTCTTTAACCTTGATGGCTGTAGGAACTTGCAAAGGCACAGGGAGTTTGTGGGAGGAAGTGTCTGTGTCTGACAAATAAGTCATGCTTGTAGAGGTAACTTGACAATATAAACAGATTACTGTAAATGTTATGATGAATGAGAGATTTCTAGATGAATATATTAATAAAAAAACTATAAAGAAAACTATTGTGATTCAACAGTACAAGGAGAAGACATTCTGCTCTTTAATATATATTTTTTCTTTAAAGTCTTCTAAAATACATAAATTTAATACAATCGATTTCTAAGACAAGCTTAAAATAACTGCCCCCCCCCAAAAAAAACCCCACCTTTACTAGGTATTGGGACCAAGCACCTCCATACACGGGATAGGAGGGGGGTGTTTGTTACCATCACTAATCAGTACAGCAATGAATTTTTGAGACTGTCAATTTGGATTACAAATATATTGATTTGGACGATTTGATTTGAAAAAAGGGTGAAAATAAGAAACGAGACCCATGGATGACCGTTACCACCATAGGATGGGACTGAAAAAGTGACTATGCTAATTCTGTCTTCAGAGAAGAAGAGGGCTTGAACTCTAGTGCTAACTATTGGAAGTAGCAATCTTAAAACTCAATATCGACCCTCCAATGAACCTTGCCACACGACTTAGGATAAAAGGCAAACCAGAATCTCAGTTTTGCAGACACATGTTATGGGGTGTTGCATCTCCTCAGATGCAATAATCTTCAGAGAAATTAATAAGCAAATTGCCTCTTCAGAGAGGAAGAAGACATGAACTCTAGTGCCATCTATTGGAAGTAGCAATTCAAAAAGTTAATATCGACCCTTTAGCAAGCCTTGCAATATGACTTAGGATAAAAGCCAAACCAGAATCTCAATTTGTAGACATATATTTTGGGATGTTGTCCTTCCTCAGTTCAAAGCATGGGATCAGATTTGGCTGTATGAGAGGCCTCTTACTGGGATTAAGTGGTAACATTTCTCCTTGTGGAGAGTGACATTCCTGACATGCCAGGGTAAGGAGACTTAAAAGGCATGCACTGCTCCTCTGGGAAATTAACACCTTCACGACATCCTTCATATGTATACAGCACATGCCGGAAGCAGGTGTATGAAGCGGGCTCCCGCAGCAAGCCCACCACACACCCGGCAAGTGATGGCTGTGTATTACAGCCAGGACCTGCCCCTAACAATCAGTCATTATGGAATAGCATATACTTAATGCAACCCCTTAAAAAATCTATAATCATTGAAAGTCTTGAGATTTCAACTTTTATGTCTTGCTCAGTGGTGGTTGGATTTCAGCTTCAATGCCTCTGTCTGAGCACTGAACACCTGGCACTTCTGGGCATTCCAGGGAGGTTGCAGTACTTGAATATGACAGCACTGGAAGATAATGGGTTCCTGCTTGCTTCACGTTGGATTCTTCTCAAGTCTGGATGTGCTTCTTTTTTCTCAACACATTTTTGCGCACCTGTTGACTATTTGCAACGAAATGTTGATGGTTGTATGATCATGGCACAATATCTTAGCAATTCCAAAACTTTTAATAATTCTGCACACATTGATAACAGATGCTGATATCCTTAGGCCACATCTTCCTTCATTACGCAAATACGCATCACCTGATCTACTTCATCCAATAAGAATTCAAGTTTATACAGCTTGGAGTTGGAAAATCTGCATAACAATGATGATATAGTCAAAATACTCACTTGCCTAATAATTCTGTACACATTGTGTGGGTATACAAAACTCTGGACTTATTAAGAGATATATTAAAAGGGTTTTTCTTATCAGGGTGTCTTGCTTGGATTGATGATCAATTGTTATTTTTTTGTTAAAATTCTTTCCCATCAATATGATCATCAGAAGCTGTACTGCTGCTTGGATTCCCTGCAGACAACTGCAATTTATAGTGGAACTTGGCTGTAATTGCTTGATATATCTGCAGCGCCACCACAGGGGACACAAAGTTTTGCACAGTGTTTATGAAAATCTTGGCGGTATTTAGTCCTCTGGACTAGTGCTGAGCGAATTTGTTAGGCATTTCAAATTTGGGTTCGTGTTCGGGGTTCCAACATGCTCGCGCCAAAAATTGGCTCCGCCCACGAACATCCCTGATTTGTCACCCTGTCACGTAGATAATATCTGTGGGACAGCATGTCAAATCAGGGATGTTTGTGGGCGGAGCCAATTTTTTGTCACGAACAAGTCGGAACCCCGAACACGAACCCGAATTTGAAATGCCAAACAAATTCGCTCAACACTAGTGTTGAGCCACCCTCGTAGTGTTCGAGTTCGGTTCGGTTCGTCGAACACCCGTGTGTTCGCCGAACTGTTCGTCGAACACCTTCGAACACCGTTAAAACCAATGGCAGGCAAACAAAAACACATAGAAACACATAGAAAACACCTTCAAAGGTGTCCAAAAGCTGACAAACTGCTCAGAAGACACAACTAACACATGGAAAAGTGACAAGTACATATAGTCATGCGAAAAGAAAAGAGGTGGAGGAGTAAAAGGAGGGGGAGACACAGATATAGGCATGTCATGCCCTTCTAAAATCCAAAAAGTGAGAAGCGGACACGTTCAGTCCGCTCCTGCCCGTGCCACATCCGCGTCGCCGGGTTTGTGCCAGAGCCGCGGTGAACCCTGACGGCCAGCCCCCCTCTCCCAATACTGGTGCCTGTCCGCTGGTGGGTCGAGCGAGCCCCCCTGTGGTGGAGGCAGCTCTAAGCTTTTTAATTTAAATTGTCTCTCTAATTTGAATGAATACACTTTAAATCCATTTACAAGGATCTATTGGAGGGCAAGTCTCATGCCAGCAGCCGCGTAATTCCAGCTCCAGTAGCGTCCACTAAAGCTGCTGCAGTTAAAAAGCTTTTATAAGGATCGAGCTCGGCTGTCCACCGCAAGGCATCCTACTGCCAGTCCCAGCCCCTATGCCTTGGGGTGCCTCCTGATGCGCTTCACTGAGTATCCCGTGGTCCCGAAGCATTTCCTTTGAAAAAATTAAGTGTCCAAACTACAGGTGGTGTAGCTTGCTTAACAGCCGGGATAATCCGCTCACTAGCAGACACTGCTACTAGGCACAAAGTATTTCCTGGGCTAGATGCAGTTAAAAATTTGTAATTAGATACTCTCGTTGGATGCTGAGAAAGCATTCCATAGAGTCTCCTGGCACGCCATATATGATTCTCTTAAAAAGCTTGGGGTAGGGGTCTAGGGGACCCTTTTATAGCCAAAATCACGGCCCTGTATCGCAATACGTCACCTAGGCTGAAGATAAATGGAACTGTAGCACCCTGAGGGCTCGGTTGCTACAGAGGTATTGCACATCACCCAGAGGTGTGATATCTCACTCTCAGGTAATGATGTAGTGTGGATCAGGACCCGACACCTGCATGCATTACACCACATTGCCGTGGGGCAGGGCGACCAATATGCCCCTGAGATGGGCACGACAGTCCCTGTCCCTGGCTGGAGTGGGGGGAGGAAACACTGAGGAAGGGGAACCCTGTAGTGCAGGAGCAGGGAGGAAGCAGTTCCTGGGTGCATTGAGAAGGGAGTATAAAAGGTGGGCACCATCTTAGTTCAGTGCAGAGAAGTCTGAGCAGAATTGGCAGGGAGCAGGGGCTCTGCATGAGCTCTGCTCCGGAGGCGGGCCTAGTAACAGAGGCCCAGGCCTGGAAGAGGGAGAAGGAAGGAAGAGGAGCGGAGAAGGCTCCAGGAACGAGGAACGAAGGGATCCCAGGGGTGCGGACGGGCGAGTCGCCACCGCAGACCAAATCCACCTGCGTGGAGGGGTCAGGCCAAATGGGGAGACCGGTCCCCGAAACTAGTGGAGGCAGGAAACGACCCTCAGCTAGAAACAGGAGGCTGTGACATTTTATGTGGCGCAGCCCCTCGCTACACCCGCTAGGAAGGCACCACATAGGGTCAGGGAAACTGGCGCCAAGTTTACCAAGAGGAGGCCCGAGGCAGCCGGACAGAAGGGTTGGTAAGAAAGGCCAGACAAAGGACACACAAAGGGGGTCCTGTGAAGCGCTCCAAAGTTATCTGGGAGTTGTCTGAGCCCCTCACCTGGTGAGCACAGTACGACGTGGGCAGCCGTTACCTGCAGACTAGAGATGAGCGTTGTTCTACTCGAACTGTTCGCCAATCTCAAATTCGAGCTGTTTTGGGCGGTGTTCGAGCCGGTCGGCGAACATGAACAATTTGAGAAAAATTCGGCTGTTCGAGGTTATGTTCGATAACTGTTCGTGCACCAAAATCATAACTGGATTTTTTCTCAGTAATGATGAAAATTAATGTTAATACGCAGTTTGAGTGTACAGCGGGGCGGGGGGAGGGGCAGGGGATGGATCTCTGCAGGAACAATGAAGATCTCCATTTTTTTCTCTCTTTCCCGCATTTGCAGTGGGGAGGTGCAATCTGTCAGCCTATCAGCAGCGCACACACGGAGCGAAGTGCTTTTTTTCACACAAGCAAGGGCATGTGTGATTGGCAGTGTATGTCACATGTCCTTGCCCTATAAGACCAAGCCATTTTCCCCATCGCCACCATTTTCTCACTGCTGCAGCTGCGTGTTAGACGGCACCGCTGTTGCTGTGTGCGCTATACCTTGTTAATTTCAAGCCAATTTTCGCACAAATATACAGATAGCTTGGGAGTAGGGAATAGTTGTGATTGCAGTCCTTTTAAGGACTAGGTTACAGCATTTCCTACGACTTTTATCAAGCAGGTCTGTGCTCTTAAATAGATAGATTGTGGGAGTAAAGACTAATTGTAATTGGAGTCCTTTTCAGGACTAGGTTACATCAGTTCCTATCAGTTTTTGCCAGGCAGGTCTGTGCCAGTGCTGTGCAAGTTTTTTTCACAGCATTTGGCTGAATCTAGCAAAGCTAATCCTTTTTGGCCTATTGCAGAGTGTGTTAGTCAGTGGAGTTGCCTATCTGTGTTGCAAGATATACCACCTGTGTATAGAATACCAATTTTTTTACTGCACCTAGTGAAGTAAAATCTTTTGGGCATAGCATCATTCTATTAGTCCATCTATACTGACCTCCATCAGGTTGCAAACTGAATATAATTTTTTTCTGCATCTAGCTCTGAAAAAATATTAGGGCTTCTAGCAGTGTGTGGGACTTGGTCTATTAGTCCATCTATACTGACCTCCATCAGGTTGCAAATTAAAAATAATTTTTTTCTTCATTTAGCTCTGAAAAAATATTTGGGCTTCTAGCAGTGTGTGGGACTTGTTCTATTAGTCCTTCTATACTGACCTCCAGCAGGTTGCAAATTGAATATAATTTTTTTCTGCATCTAGCTCTGAAAAAATATTTGGGCTTCTAGCAGTGTGTGGGACTTGGTCTATTAGTCCATCTATACTGACCTCCATCAGGTTGCAAATTAAAAATAATTTTTTTCTTCATTTAGCTCTGAAAAAATATTTGGGCTTCTAGCAGTGTGTGGGACTTGTTCTATTAGTCCTTCTATACTGACCTCCAGCAGGTTGCAAATTGAATATAATTTTTTTCTGCATCTAGCTCTGAAAAAATGTTTGGGCTTCTAGCGGTGTGTGGGACTTGGTCTATTAGTCCATCTATACTGACCTCCATCAGGTTGCAAATTAAAAATAATTTTTTTCTTCATTTAGCTCTGAAAAAATATTTGGGCTTCTAGCAGCGTGTGGGACTTGTTCTATTAGTCCATCTATACTGACCTCCATCAGGTTGCAAATTAAAAATAATTTTTTTCTGCATCTAGCTCTGAAAAAATATTTGGGCTTCTAGCAGTGTGTGGGACTTGGTCTATTAGTCCATCTATACTGACCTCCATCAAGTTGCAAATTAAAAATAATTTTTTTCTGCATCTAGCTCTGAAAAAATATTTGGGCTTCTAGCAGTGTGTGGGACTTGGTCTATTAGTCCATCTATACTGACCTCCATCAGGTTGCAAATTGAATAAAAAAATTTTCTGCATCTACCTCTGAAAAAATATTTGGGCTTCTAGCGGTGTGTGGGACTTGGTCTATTAGTCCATCTATACTGACCTCCATCAGGTTGCAAATTAAAAATAATTTTTTTCTGCATCTAACCCAGCCAATAGTTTTGGCCTAATACCACAGTTTGGCCACTCAGCTCTGCTCGGTTACCATCCATTGTTTTTTTGTGCAAACAACTCCAGAGTTGTGAATTAGTTAACCACCAAAATGAGTGGAAAAAGGCCTGCTGCTGGTGGAAAGGGGAATAGGCGTGTTGGGAAGGGGAAAAAAGGTTGTGTCCGTGGGGTAGGTGCAGAAGAAAGACCATCTTCCAGCCAAACTGAAATGTCTACTTCTTTTAGCGGACAATGTGATAAGATCCCTTTCTTACGGCCACGCCAATCGCTACAAATTCCAGATGAGGCACAAAAACAGCAGGTGCTTCAACGGATATCAAGTGCTCCTTTAAGTGGGCTCTGCTCCACATCAACTTCAACTTCACAAATACTCCAGTCCTCAAAGGTGTCACCCAAATCGCACTTGCTTCCTCACAGCTCCCAAATCTCCAGCTGCCCGTCTGAGTATGAGGTAGAACAGATGGTTGAGTCTGCAGAGCTGTTTACTCATACTATAGCCTGGGAATCAGAGGTCGACTCCAGCGCTTCTGTGAATCCAGACGAGGAAATGATCTGCACTGATGCCCAGAATCTTTATGAGTCGGATCCAGGACCAGACGCAGAAGGTTCTGACCATAATGTAGACCCTCATTCCCAAACTGTAACTCCTGTTGGTGGAGACAATGAGGAAGACGATGATAAGACTCAAATACCTGATTGGAGCGACAACTTTAGTTTTTTGTCAGGGCAGGAACAGGTTGGCTCTGAGGACGACGGGTGTGATAACGCACAGGGTGATGATGATGAGGTCGGAGATCCCACTTACTGTCAACCCACAGTCAGCCAAGAGATGAGGTCAGCAGAGGAGGTGGAGGAAGATGCTAGTGACGACGAGGTCAGGTTGCGCCTTCCTGGACAGAGACGTAGTACTGGAAGCACGTCAACAACTGCATCCTCAAACACAACTCTGCCTCTCACCACAAGTCGTGGTGGCTCTTCAGGTCGCATGGGTGCTAAGCCTTGCATAGCCTGGGCATTTTTTCAGATCGATAAAGATGACCCAACTCGTGTTATCTGTAACATTTGTCAGCAAAAGCTAAGTAGAGGCCAAAAAATACATAGTTTGAGTACTTCATGCATGAACCGGCACCTGGACATGAAGCATAAGTTGCAGTGGGAAGCTCAGTGTGCTACAATGCGGCCTAGCCGGCCGGGCCAACCACCGTCTGCCATATCTTGTGCATCCGCGGCCTCTTCATCCTCTGTGACTGGGGGGACAGCAGTCACACCTGTTTTGGGGCGCAGACCTGCCACCTCTTTACCCGCAACAGCCAGCGTGATTGGCAGGTCATCATTTTCTTTGGAGGTGGTAACACCAGCTGGTCTTGAGCGCTGTCCGACATCGATAGCACCACCTTTGGATCAAGGCAACCTAACATGTCCGCCTGCATCTTCCTCACAGACCGGCAGTTTGCCGGGGACACCCTTATCAACCCCGTCTAAGCACAATAGCCAGCCCTCGGTCCCTCAGATGTGGACAAGTAAAAGACGATTTCCTCCTAGCCATGAGAAAGCTAAGAGGTTGAATTTCACCATCTGCAAGCTCTTGGCTACAGAACTGCTGCCTTTCCGCCTGGTGGACACAGAGGATTTTCGAGACCTTATGTCCGTCGCAGTGCCCCAGTACCAGATGCCCAGTCGGCACTACTTCTCAAAGAAAGGTGTGCCTGCGCTCCACCAGCATGTCGCACACAACATCACCGCTTCTTTGAGAAACTCTGTGTGTGACAGGGTGCATTTCACCACAGACACTTGGACGAGTAGGCATGGACAGGGGCGTAACATGTCGCTGACTGGGCACTGGGTAACTATGGTGACAGCAGGACAAGGGGCTGCTGTCCAAGTCTTGCCGTCCCCACGAGTTGTGCGTCAATCCTCTTTATGTCAAAGTTCCTCCACTGCTTCTGCCTCCTCAACCTCCTCTCGGTCTTCCACCTGCACCCAAAGCCTGTCTGGTCATGCCACAAGCTTTCTAACTGCGCAGAAAGGATCCTGCACACCTCCTTACTATGCTGGCAGTAGGGCTCAACGTCATCAGGCGGTTTTTACATTGAAATGTCTGGGAAATGTGAGTCACACAGCTGAGGAGTTGTGGTCAGCTCTGGAGAACCAATTTCATGAATGGTTGTCTCCACTGGACCTGAAACCAGGGAAGCCCGTGTGCGACAATGCTGCAAACCTGGGTGCGGCCCTTCGCCGGGGCAATGTCACACACGTGCCTTGTTTGGCTCACGTGTTGAACCTGGTTATCCAGCAATTTTTAGCCCACTATCCCAGACTAGATGGCCTTCTGCAGAGGGCACGGTCGCTGTGTGCTCACTTCCGCCGTTCGCATCCCGCAGCTCAGCGACTTACATCTCTACAGAAGTCGTTGGGCCTGCCACTTCACCGGCTAAAATGCGATGTGCCTACCCGGTGGAATTCAACTCTGCACATGTTGCAGCGACTGTGGCAGCACCGACAAGCCCTGGTGCAATACGTTCTGACGTATAGCCTGGGCCAACGAGATTCAGAGGTGGGGCAAATCACGCTGGAGGAGTGGTCTCAGATCAGGGACCTATGCACCCTTCTGCACAGTTTTGAAATGGCGACGAAGATGTTTAGTGCTGACAATGCCATTATCAGCATGACTATTCCGGTGATTTACATGCTGGAGCACATGTTAAACAGAATTCGGAGTCAGGTGGTGGCACAAGAGGAGGTGGAGGAAGTAGAGGAGGAGGAGTTGTATGCGGAAGGGCTAACATCTGCAAGGTCCAGACGGTCGGCAGCACCAAGGCGGCAGGCATGTGAGGGTGGGGGAGATGATTTTACCAGGGCGCATGATAGCAGCCAAACTAGTGAGGAAGGTGCAGGAGCCCAGGAAGAAGTGGAGGACGAACTGATGGAAGACTCATCAGATGAGGGAGACCTTGATCACATTTCTGTTGTGCGAGGTTGGGGGGAGAGGACAGAGGAAGGAAGCATGATTGTTACCTCGCCACCAACACAACAGGGACTTGGTGCTCCTGGATGCGCAACACACATGAGTGCCTTCTTGCTGCACTACCTGCAACATGACCCTCGAATTGTGAGAATTAGAAATAATCCTGACTACTGGGTTGCCACACTGTTAGATCCCCGGTACAAAAGTAAATTTGCAGAAATTATTCCTGCCATAGAAAGGGATGCACGCATGCAGGAGTATCAGCAGAGACTGTTGCAGAATCTTACATGTGCTTTTCCACAAAATACCAGTGGTGCACGTAGTGAATCTCACAGTTCCAACTTGCCAACCGTGGGACCGTCAAGTGTTCAGCACTCAAACCGTAACAGAACCACAGTATCTGCTGGTAACATCAATTTTGCGGAATCATTTCACCACTTTTTTAGCCCATCCTTTGCAAGGCCACAGGAGACAAGAAGTCTGACACATAGTCAACGCCTAGAGACGATGGTACAGGAGTATCTCCAAGTAAACATTGAAGCCACGACTGTGTCACTGGACCCTTGCTCTTTTTGGGCTTCCAATCTGGATAAATGGACGGAGCTAGCCACTTACGCCTTGGAGATCTTGTCATGCCCCGCAGCCAGCGTTCTGTCTGAACGTGTGTTCAGCGCTGCTGGTGGTGTGCTGACAGATAAGCGCACGCGGCTCTCCACTGATAATGTAGACAGACTCACGTTCATAAAGATGAACAAATCATGGATCCGAAACGACTTTTCTACCCCTGTGTCATCCTGAGGAGAGTAAAAGCTTGATGATTGGTTAAAATCACCCTACCAACCGTTTTAAGCTTTCAAATTACTAATCATGTTTATCTGTATCTTGACTGGAAAATAATTTGGGCTTTGTAGCAGTGTGCAGCACTGATCCTATTAGGCCATCTATAATAAGCTTCACCAGATTTAAAATTAAAAATAATTTTTAGCTGCATCTAGCCCGGAAAATAATTTTGGGGCTCCGAGATGCGCAAGACACATAAGTGCCTTCTTGCTGCACTACCTGCAGCATGACCCTCATATTGTCAGAATTCGAAGTAATCATGACTACTGGGTTGCCACACTCTTAGATCCCCCAAACTTTTCGATCAACCTTTTCATTTTAATAAAGACCAAAAAAATGGTCATTTTTGAAATTATAAGCATTAGCAGGTTGTTAGAAACTGAAATCAAACAGTTTTCAACTCAAAACTTTATTCTAGGTGATGTTACATTTTCACATAGGACCCCTTGTTTGAAAGGAGCTTCTGAACTCTCTCGTCCATTGAATTTGTCAGGTTTTGGATGGTTTCTGCTTCAATTGTTTTGCATGAGGACAGAATACCCTCCCAGAGCTGTTGCTTAGATGTGAACTGCCTCCCGCCATCATAGACACTCCTTTTAATGATGCTCCAAAGGTTCTGAATGGGGTAGAGGTCAGGGGAGCATGGGGGTCACACCATAAGTTTGTCCCCTTTTATGCCCATATCAGCCAGAGATGCAGATGTTTTATGTGCAGCATGAGATGGTGCATTATCATGCAGAAAAATGATCTTGCTGTGAAATACACGGTTCTTCTTCTTGAACCATGGCAGGAAGTGCTGTTTGAGAAAATCCACATACATTATGGAGTTCATCTTTAGCGCCTTCAGGGTTCCTAAAGGGGCCGACAATCTCTCTCCCCATGATTCCAGCCCAAAACATTACTCCACCTCCTCCTTGTTGGCGCTGTAGCCGTGTTTGCGTGGGGTGTCCATCAACCAGCCATCCTCCACTCCATTCATCTGGACCATCGAGCGCTGCACGGCACTCATCCGTGAACAAAACAGTTTTGAAATCAGTCTTCATGTAATGTTTGGCCCACTGGAGCCGTTTCTGCTTGTGTGAAGTGGATAGAGGAGGTCGACAGGATGGCGTATGCACAGCTGCAAACCTCTGAAGGACCCTGCATCTTGTTGTTCGGGGGACGTTGGAGGCACAAGCAGCTTCAAAAACTTGTCTGCTGCTATGACAAGGCTTTTTTGCCGCTGCTCTTTCAACCTGACGTAATTGCCTGTAGGAAAGAGTCCTCAATTTGCCCTTATCAGCACGCACACGTGTGTACTGTGAATCAGCTACATACTTCTTGATTGCCAAGACACTTCATCCTGATCATCGCACAATGTTGATTGTAGTCATGCCTTGACCTAAACACTCCACAATTTGTTGCTTCTCAGCAGCCGACACATCCTTTTTCTTTCCCATTTTGGCAGAAAATGTAGGCTGCTTAATAATGTGAGAGAGCCTTCTTAAGTAGTCTTGCCTTTCATTGGACACACCTGCCAAACTAATTAGCACAGGTGTCTGCAATTGCTTACAGTGATATAAAGAGCCCTGACACACATCACCATCAATGAGTTTAACTGACAAACAAACAAATTCTTCCCTTATCACTCCTAAACACTTTTTGCATAATAATTTGGAACGCGGTGTACATGTGCTTTTCCACAAAACACCAGTGGTTCACGTAGTGAATCTTACAGTTCTAACTTGCCAACCGTGGTCTGTATGGAATTGTTCAATAAAGGGCCCAAAATTAAGATAACATAGATGGGAGAGGTCTCTATGAATAGGAATTAGTAAGTATTTGATACCCTGTGAGGGCCAGGCAAAGGGAAAGTTGGACTGGATGGAATCCTATATGGATTTAGGGAGGGAGACATCGAGGGCCTCAGACTTCGCTGCATTGATTTTAAAATTTTACCATGTAACAAAGTGATCTATTTCAGCCATAACAGCATGGATGGATATATGTGATCGAGTGATATATACTAGGACATCATCAGCAAATAGAGAGCACTTGTACTCGGTGCCTCCCACCTCAATCCACCTAATATTGGGGTTATGACGAATTGATGAGAGCAGGTGCTCCGTCACTAGGATGTATAAGAGAGGGGACAGAGGACATCCCTGCCTTGTCCCATTGGTGATTGTGAAAGGTGATGAAAATGTTCTGACGCACCCCCTGGGCCTTGGGACACCCGGAGCCGGACCCTTTTTGGTGGATGCTGGTGGTTGTAGTCTTCGTGGCGGCGATCCGGTTCCGTGGCTCAGGGCGGTCAAACCAGTGGCGGAACTATTTATGTGGTTTTGATGTTTAAATGTCCGACTACGCCACCCGTGGATTGCGGTCAGAGTGAACCGCCGCTACAGGGCAGACCGCTAAGGCTGGTGTTGTGGGTGCAGCTGAGCGTAGCATAACTCCCCACGGGAGGAGTATAGCCTCAGGGCAGTGTATGCGGAGGATGGGGGTGATGGTGCAGGGCAGCAGCAGTAATGACACGGAGTCAGTGATGCAGTTCAGGGCCTTTACTCACAGTTCTTATTATCCAGACCACGTCTGCAGGTAACGGCTGCCTACGTCGTACTGTGCTCACCAGGTGAGGGGCTCAGACAACTCCCAGATAACTTTGGAGCGCTTCACAGGACCCCCTTGGTGTGTCCTTTGTTTGGCCTTTCTTACCAACACTTCTGTCCGGCTGCCTCGGGCCTCCTCTTGGTAAACTTGGCGCCAGTTTCCCTGACCCTATGTGGTGCCTTCCTAGCGGGTGGAGCAAGGGGCTGCGCCACATAAAATGTCAGAGCCTCCGGTTTCTAGCTGAGGGTCGTTTCCTGCCTCCACTAGTTCGGGGACCGGTCTCCCCCTTTGGCCTGACCCCTCCACGCAGGTGGATTCGGGCGTGCGGTGGCGACTCGCCCGTCCGCACCCCTGGGATCCCTTCATTCCTCGTTCCTGGAGCCTTCTCCGCTCCTCTTCCTTCCTTCTCCCTCTTGCAGGCCTGGGCCTCTGTTACTAGGCCCGCCTCCGGAGCAGAGCTCATGCAGAGCCCCTGCTCCCTGCCACTTCTGCTCAGACTTCTCTGCACTGAACTAAGATGGTGCCCACCTTTTATACTCCCTTCTCAATGCACCCAGGAACTGCTTCCTCCCTGCTCCTGCACTGCAGGGTTCCCCTTCCTCAGTGTTCCCTCCCCCCACTCCAGCCAGGGACAGGGACTGTCGTGCCCATCTCAGGGGCATATTGGTCGCCCTGCCCCACGGCAATGTGGTGTAATGCATGCAGGTGTCGGGTCCTGATCCACACTCCATCCTTATCTGAGAGTGAGATATCACACCTCTGGGTGAGGTGCAATACGTCTGTAGCAACCGAGCCCTCGGTGCTACAGTTCCATTTATCTTCAGCCTAGGTGACGTATTGTGATACAGGGCCGTGATTTTGGCTATAAAAGGGTCCCCTAGACCCCTACCCCAAGCTTTTTAAGAGAATCATATATGGCGTGCCAGGAGACTCTATGGAATGCTTTCTCAGCATCCAACGAGAGTATCTACTTACAAACTTTTAACTGCATCTAGCCCAGGAAATACTTTGTGCCTAGTAGCAGTGTCTGCTAGTCAGCGGATTATCCCGGCTGTTAAGCAAGCTACACCACCTGTAGTTTGGACACTTAATTTTTTCAAAGGAAATGCTTCGGGACCACGGGATACTCAGTGAAGAGCATCAGGAGGCACCCCAAGGCATAGGGGCTGGGACTGGCACTAGGATGCCTTGCGGTGGACAGCCGAGCTCGATCCTTATAAAAGCTTTTTAACTGCAGCAGCTTTAGTGGACGCTACTGGAGCTGGAATTACGCGGCTGCTGGCATGAGACTTGCCCTCCAATAGATCCTTGTAAATGGATTTAAAGTGTATTCATTCAAATTAGAGGGACAATTTAAATTAAAAAGCTTAGAGCTGCCTCCACCACAGGGGGGCTCGCTCGACCCACCAGCGGACAGGCACCAGTATTGGGAGAGGGGGGCTGGCCGTCAGGGTTCACCGCGGCTCTGGCACAAACCCGGCGACACGGAGGTGGCACGGGCAGGAGCGGACTGGCCGTCTCGGCTTCTCACTTTTTGGATTTTAGAAGGGCATGACATGCCTATATCTGTGTCTCCGCCTCCTTTTACTCCTCCACCTCTTTTCTTTTCGCATGACTATATGTACTTGTCACTTTTCCATGTGTTAGTTGTGTCTTCTGAGCAGTTTGTCAGCTTTTGGACACCTTTGAAGGTGTTTTCTATGTGTTTCTATGTGTTTTTGTTTGCCTGCCATTGGTTTTAACGGTGTTCGAAGGTGTTCGATGAACAGTTCGACGAACAGTTCGGCGAACACACGGGTGTTCAACGAACCGAACCGAACTCGAACACTACGGGGGTGGCTCAACACTACTGCAGACGTGGTCTGGATAATAAGAACTGTGAGTAAAGGCCCTGGACTGCATCACTGACTCCGTGTCGTTACTGCTGCTGCCCTGCACAATCACCCCCATCCTCCGCATACACTGCCCTGAGGCTATACTCCTCCCGTGGGGAGTTATGCTACGCTCTGCTGCACCCACAACACCAGCCTCAGCGGTCTGCCCTGGAGCGGCGGTTCACTCTGACCGCAATCCACGGGTGGCGTAGTCGGACATTTAAACATCAAAACCACATAAAAAGTTCCGCCACTGGTTTGACCGCCCTGAGCCACGGAAACGGGTCGCCGCCACGGAGACTACAACCACCAGCATCCACCAAAAAGGGTCCGGCTCCGGGTGTCCCAAGGCCCAGGGGGCGCGTCAGAACATTTTCATCACCTTTCACAATCACCAATGGGACAAGGCAGGGATGTTCTCTGTCCCCTCTGTTATACATCCTAGTGACGGAGCACCTGCTCTCATCAATTCGCCATAACCCCAATATTAGGTGGATTGAGGTGGGAGGCACCGAGTACAAGTGCTCTCTATTTGCTGATGATGTCCTAGTATATATCTCTCAATCACATATATCCATCCATGCTGTTATGGCTGAAATAGATCACTTTGTTACATGGTCAAATTTTAAAATCAATGCAGCGAAGTCTGAGGCCCTCGATGTCTCCCTCCCCAAATCCATATAGGATTCCATCCAGTCCAACTTTCTCTTTGCCTGGCCCTCACAGGGTATCAAATACTTAGGAATTCCTATTCATAGAGACCTCTCCCATCTATGTTATCTTAATTTTGGGCCCTTTATTGAACAACTCCATACAGACCACGATTGGCAAGTTAGAACTGTAAGATTCACTACGTGAACCACTGGTGTTTTGTGGAAAAGCACATGTACACTGTGTTCCAAATTATTATGCAAAAAGTGTTTAGGAGTGATAAGGGAAGAATTTGTTTGTTTGTCAGTTAAACTCATTGATGGTGATGTGTGTCAGGGCTCTTTATATCACTGTAAGCAATTGCAGACACCTGTGCTAATTAGTTTGGCAGGTGTGTCCAATGAAAGGCAAGACTACTTAAGAAGGCTGTCTCACATTATTAAGCAGCCTACATTTTCTGCCAACATGGGAAAGAAAAAGGATGTGTCGGCTGCTGAGAAGCAACAAATTGTGGAGTGTTTAGGTCAAGGCATGACTACAATCAACATTGTGCGATGATCAGGATGAAGTGTCTTGGCAATCAAGAAGTATGTAGCTGATTCACAGTACACACGTGTGCGTGCTGATAAGGGCAAATTGAGGACTCTTTCCTACAGGCAATTACGTCAGGTTGAAAGAGCAGCGGCAAAAAAGCCTTGTCATAGCAGCAGACAAGTTTTTGAAGCTGCTGGTGCCTCCAACGTCCCCCGAACAACAAGATGCAGGGTCCTTCAGAGGTTTGCAGCTGTGCATACGCCATCCTGTCGACCTCCTCTATCCACTTCACACAAGCAGAAATGGCTCCAGTGGGCCAAACATTACATGAAGACTGATTTCAAAACTGTTTTGTTCATGGATGAGTGCCGTGCAGTGCTCGATGGTCCAGATGGATGGAGTGGAGGATGGCTGGTTGATGGACACCCCACGCAAACACGGCTACAGCGCCAACAAGGAGGAGGTGGAGTAATGTTTTGGGCTGGAATCATGGGGAGAGAGATTGTCGGCCCCTTTAGGATCCCTGAAGGCGCTAAAGATGAACTCCATAATGTATGTGGATTTTCTCAAACAGCACTTCCTGCCATGGTTCAAGAAGAAGAACCGTGTATTTCACAGCAAGATCATTTTTTTGCATGATAATGCACCATCTCATGCTGCACATAAAACATCTGCATCTCTGGCTGATATGGGCATAAAAGGGGACAAACTTATGGTGTGACCCCCATGCTCCCCTGACCTCTACCCCATTCAGAACCTTTGGAGAATCATTAAAAGGAGTGTCTATGATGGCGGGAGGCAGTTCACATCTAAGCAACAGCTCTGGGAGGGTATTCTGTCCTCATGCAAAACAATTGAAGCAGAAACCATCCAAAACCTGACAAATTCAATGGACGAGAGAGTTCAGAAGCTCCTTTCGAACAAGGGGTCCTATGTGAAAATGTAACATCACCTAGAATAAAGTTTTGAGTTGAAAACTGTTTGATTTCAGTTTCTAACAACCTGCTAATGCTTATAATTTCAAAAATGACCATTTTTTTGGTCTTTATTAAAATGAAAAGGTTGATCGAAAAGTTTGGGGGATCTAAGAGTGTGGCAACCCAGTAGTCATGATTACTTCGAATTCTGACAATATGAGGGTCATGCTGCAGGTAGTGTAGCAAGAAGGCACTTACAGTGCCTACAAGTAGTATTCAACCCCCTGAAGATTTAGCTGGTTGACACATGCGGAATTAACTTGGCATTGTGACATTTGTACTGTAGATCAGCCTGGAAGTGGGAAATGCACTGCAGCAAATTTTGTTTTTGTTTTTTTTTTTTTGTTTTTTTTAAAACATTAAAAGTTAATTCAGAGTGTCATTTATTATTCAACCCCTCAAACCACAAGAATTCTGTTTGGTCCTCCTAAAGTATTAAGAAGTAGTTCAGGCACCAAGAATAATGAGCTTCACATGTGTGGATTAAAGATCTCTTTTGCCAGCCTTTTCTTACTATTTAAGACCCTTTCCAAACTTGTGAACAGCACTCAGACATGGTCAACATGGGAAAGACAAAGGAGCATTCCAAGGCCATCAGAGACAAGATCGTGGAGGGTCACAAGGCTGGCAAGGGGTACAAAACCCTTTCCAAGGAGTTGGGCCTACCTGTCTCCACTGTTGGGAGCATCATCCGTAAGTGGAAGGCTTATGGAACTACTGTTAGCCTTCCACGGCCTGGACAGCCTTTGAAAGTGTCCTCAAGTGCCGAGGCCAGGCTTGTCCGAAGAGTCAAGGCTAACCCAAGGACAACAAGGAAGGAGCTCCGGGAAGATCTCATGGCAGTGGGGACATTGGTTTCAGTCAATACCATAAGTAACGTACTCCACCGCAATGATCTCCGTTCCAGACGAGCCCGTAAGGTACCTTTACTATCAAAGCGTCATGTCAAGGCTCGTCTACAGTTTGCTCATGATCACTTGGAGGACTCTGAGACAGACTGGTTCAAGGTTCTATGGTCTGATGAGACCAAGATCGAGATATTTGGTGCCAACCACACACGTGACGTTTGGAGACTGGATGGCACTGCATACGACCCCAAGAATACCATCCCTACAGTCAAGCATGGTGGTGGCAGCATCATGCTGTTGGGCTGTTTCTCAGCCAAGGGGCCTGGCCATCTGGTCCGCATCCATGGGAAGATGGATAGCACGGCCTACCTGGAGATTTTGGCCAAGAACCTCCGCTCCTCCATCAAGGATCTTAAGATGGGTCGTAATTTCATCTTCCAACAAGACAACGACCCAAAGCACACAGCCAAAAAAACCAAGGCCTGGTTCAAGAGGGAAAAAGTCAAGGTGTTGGAGTGGCCTAGTCAGTCTCCTGACCTTAACCCAATTGAAAACTTGTGGAAGGAGCTCAAGAATAAAGTCCACATGAGACACCCAAAGAACCTTGATAACTTGGAGAAGATCTGCATGGAGGAGTGGGCCAAGATAACTCCACAGACCTGTGCCGGCCTGATCAGGTCTTATAAAAGACGATTATTAGCTGTAATTGCAAACAAGGGTTATTCCACAAAATATTAAACATAGGGGTTGTATAATAATTGACCCACACTTTTATGTTTAAAATTTAATAAAATTCAACTGAGCAACATAACTTTTTGGTTTGTAAGATTTATGCTTCTGTTCATAAAACCTACTCTCGTTTGCAGTTTGAAGGCTCTAACTTATTTGCATCTTATCAAACCAGCTAAATCTGCAGGGGGTTGAATACTACTTGTAGGCACTGTATGTGTCTTGCGCATCTCGGAGCCCCAAAATTATTTTCCGGGCTAGATGCAGCTAAAAATTATTATTAATTTTAAATCTGGTGAAGCTTTAGTATAGATGGCCTAATAGGATCAGTGCTGCACACTGCTACAAAGCCCAAATTATTTTCCAGTCAAGATACAGATAAACATGATTAGTAATTTGAAAGCTTAAAACGGTTGGTAGGGTGATTTTAACCAATCATCAAGCTTTTACTCTCCCCAGGATGACACAGGGGTAGAAAAGTCGTTTCGGATCCATGATTTGTTCATCTTTATGAACGTGAGTCTGTCTACATTATCAGTCGAGAGCCGCGTGCGCTTATCTGTCAGCACACCACCAGCAGCGCTGAACACACGTTCAGACAGAATGCTGGCTGCGGGGCATGACAAGATCTCCAAGGCGTAAGTGGCTAGCTCCGGCCATTTATCCAGATTGGAAGCCCAAAAAGAGCAAGGGTCCAGTGACACAGTCATGGCTTCAATGTTTACTTGGAGATACTCCTGTACCATCGTCTCTAGGCGTTGACTATGTGTCAGACTTCTTGTCTCCTGTGGCCTTGCAAAGGATGGGCTAAAAAAGTGGTGAAATGATTCCGCAAAATTGATGTTACCAGCAGATACTGTGGTTCTGTTACGGTTTGAGTGCTGAACACTTGACGGTCCCACGGTTGGCAAGTTGGAACTGTGAGATTCACTACGTGCACCACTGGTATTTTGTGGAAAAGCACATGTAAGATTCTGCAACAGTCTCTGCTGATACTCCTGCATGCATGCATCCCTTTCTATGGCAGGAATAATTTCTGCAAATTTACTTTTGTACCGGGGATCTAACAGTGTGGCAACCCAGTAGTCAGGATTATTTCTAATTCTCACAATTCGAGGGTCATGTTGCAGGTAGTGCAGCAAGAAGGCACTCATGTGTGTTGCGCATCCAGGAGCACCAAGTCCCTGTTGTGTTGGTGGCGAGGTAACAATCATGCTTCCTTCCTCTGTCCTCTCCCCCCAACCTCGCACAACAGAAATGTGATCAAGGTCTCCCTCATCTGATGAGTCTTCCATCAGTTCGTCCTCCACTTCTTCCTGGGCTCCTGCACCTTCCTCACTAGTTTGGCTTCTACCATGCGCCCTGGTAAAGCCATCTCCCCCACCCTCACATGCCTGCCGCCTTGGTGCTGCTGACCGTCTGGACCTTGCAGATGTTAGCCCTTCCGCATACAACTCCTCCTCCTCTAATTCCTCCACCTCCTCTTGTGCCACCACCTGACTCCGAATTCTGTTTAACATGTGATCCAGCATGTAAATCACCGGAATAGTCATGCTGATAATGGCATCGTCAGCAATAAACATCTTCGTCGCCATTTCAAAACTGTGCAGAAGGGTGCATAGGTCCCTGATCTGAGACCACTCCTCCAGCGTGATTTGCCCCACGTCTGGATCTCGTTGGCCCAGTCTATACGTCAGAACGTATTGCACCAGGGCTTTTCGGTGCTGCCACAGTCGCTGCAACATGTGCAGAGTTGAATTCCACCGGGTAGGCACATCGCATTTTAGCCGGTGAAGTGGCAGGCCCAACGACTACTGTAGAGATGTAAGTCGCTGAGCTGCGGGATGCGAACGGCGGAAGTGAGCACACAGCGACCGTGCCCTCTGCAGAAGGCCATCTAGTCTGGGATAGTGGGCTAAAAATTGCTGGACAACCAGGTTCAACACGTGAGCCATACAAGGCACGTGTGTGACATTGCCCCGGCGAAGGGCCGCACCCAGGTTTGCAGCATTGTCGCACACGGCCTTCCCTGGTTTCAGGTCCAGTGGAGACAACCATTCATGAAATTGGTTCTCCAGAGCTGACCACAACTCCTCAGCTGTGTGACTCACATTTCGCAGACATTTCAATGTAAAAACCGCCTGATGACGTTGAGCCCTACTGCCAGCATAGTAAGGAGGTGTGCAGGATCCCTTTTGCGCAGTTAGAAAGCTTGTGGCATGACTAGACAGGCTTTGGGTGCAGGTGGAAGACCGAGAGGAGGTTGAGGAGGCAGAAGCAGTGGAGGAACTTTGACATAAAGAGGATTGACGCACAACTCGTGGGGACGGCAAAACTTGGACAGCAGCCCCTTGTCCTGCTGTCACCATAGTTACCCAGTGCCCAGTCAGCGACATGTAACGCCCCTGTCCATGCCTACTCGTCCAAGTGTCTGTGGTGAAATGCACCCTGTCACACACAGAGTTTCTCAAAGAAGCGGTGATGTTGTGTGCGACATGCTGGTGGAGTGCAGGCACACCTTTCTTTGAGAAGTAGTGCCGACTGGGCATCTGGTACTGGGGCACTGCGACGGACATAAGGTCTCGAAAATCCTCTGTGTCCACCAGGCGGAAAGGCAGCATTTCTGTAGCCAAGAGCTTGCAGATGGTGAAATTCAACCTCTTAGCTTTCTCATGGCTAGGAGGAAATGGTCTTTTACTTGTCCACATCTGAGGGACCGAGGGCTGGCTATTGTGCTTAGACGGGGTTGATAAGGGTGTCCCCGGCAAACTGCCGGTCTGTGAGGAAGATGCAGGCGGACATGTTAGGTTGCCTTGATCCAAAGGTGGTGCTATCGATGTCGGACCGCGCTCAACACCAGCTGGTGTTACCACCTCCAAAGAAAATGATGACCTGCCAATCACGCTGGCTGTTGCGGGTAAAGATGTGGCAGGTCTGCGTCCCAAAATAGGTGTGACTGCTGTCCCCCCAGTCACAGAGGATGAAGAGGCCACGGATGCACAAGATATGGCAGACGGTGGTTGGCCCGGCCGGCTAGGCCGCATTGTAGCACACTGAGCTTCCCACTGCAACTTATGCTTCATGTCCAGGTGCCGGTTCATGCATGAAGTACTCAAACTATGTATTTTTTGGCCTCTACTTAGCTTTTGCTGACAAATGTTACAGATAACACGAGTTGGGTCATCTTTATCCATCTGAAAAAATGCCCAGGCTATGCAAGGCTTAGCACCCATGCGACCTGAAGAGCCACCACGACTTGTGGTGAGAGGCAGAGTTGTGTTTGAGGATGCAGTTGTTGACGTGCTTCCAGTACTACATCTCTGTCCAGGAAGGCGCAACCTGACCTCGTCGTCACTAGCATCTTCCTCCACCTCCTCTGCTGACCTCATCTCTTGGCTGACTGTGGGTTGACAGTAAGTGGGATCTCCAACCTCATCATCATCACCCTGTGCGTTATCACACCCGTCGTCCTCAGAGCCAACCTGTTCCTGCCCTGACAAAAAACTAAAGTTGTCGCTCCAATCAGGTATTTGAGTCTTATCATCGTCTTCCTCATTGTCTCCACCAACAGGAGTTACAGTTTGGGAATGAGGGTCTACATTATGGTCAGAACCTTCTGCGTCTGGTCCTGGATCCGACTCATAAAGATTCTGGGCATCAGTGCAGATCATTTCCTCGTCTGGATTCACAGAAGCGCTGGAGTCGACCTCTGATTCCCAGGCTATAGTATGAGTAAACAGCTCTGCAGACTCAACCATCTGTTCTACCTCATACTCAGACGGGCAGCTGGAGATTTGGGAGCTGTGAGGAAGCAAGTGCGATTGGGGTGACACCTTTGAGGACTGGAGTATTTGTGATGTTGAAGTTGATGTGGAGGAGAGCCCACTTAAAGGAGCACTTGATATCCGTTGAAGCACCTGCTGTTTTTGTGCCTCATCTGGAATTTGTAGCGATTGGCGTGGCCGTAAGAAAGGGATCTTATCACATTGTCCGCTAAAAGAAGTAGACATTTTAGTTTGGCTGGAAGATGGTCTTTCTTCTGCAGATGTTACTGTTGCTTTAACACCTACCCCATGGACACAACCTTTTTTCCCCTTCCCAACACGCCTATTCCCCTTTCCACCAGCAGCAGGCCTTTTTCCACTCATTTTGGTGGTTAACTAATTCACAACTCTGGAGTTGTTTGCACAAAAAAACAATGGATGGGAACCGAGCAGAGCTGAGTGGCCAAACTGTGGTATTAGGCCAAAACTATTGGCTGGGTTAGATGCAGAAAAAAATTATATTCAATTTGCAACCTGATGGAGGTCAGTATAGATGGACTAATAGAACAAGTCCCACACACAGCTAGAAGCCCAAATATTTTTTCAGAGGTAGATGCAGAAAAATGTTTTATTCAGTTTGCAACCTGATGGAGGTCTGTATAGATGGATTAATAGAACAAGTCCCACACACAGCTATAAGCCCAATATTTTTTCAGAGGTAGATGCAGAAAAAAAATATATTCAGATTGCAACCTGATGAAGGTCAGTATAGATAGACTAATAGAGAAAGTCCCACACACTGCTAGAAGGCCAAATATTTTTTCAGAGCTAGATGCAGACAAAAAATTATTTTGAATTTGCAACCTGATGGAGGTCAGTATAGGTGGACTAATAGAACAAGTCCCACACACTGCTAGAAGGCCAAATATTTTTTCAGAGCTAGATGCAGAAGAAAATTATATTCAGTTTGCAACCTGATGGAGGTCTGTATGGATGGATTAATAGAACAAGTCCCACACACAGCTAGAAGCACAAATATTTTTTCAGAGGTAGATGCAGATAAAAATTATTTTTAATTTGCAACCTGGTGGAGGTCAGTATAGATGGACTAATAGAGAAAGTCCCACACACTGCTAGAAGGCCAAATATTTTTTCAGAGCTAGATGCAGATAAAAATTATTTTTAATTTGCAACCTGATGGAGGTCAGTATAGATGGACTAATAGAGAAAGTCCCACACACTGCTAGAAGGCCAAATATTTTTTCAGAGCTAGATGCAGATAAAAATTATATTCAATTTGCAACCTGATGGAGGTCAGTATAGATGGACTAATAGAACAAGTCCCACACACAGCTAGAAGCCCAAATATTTTTTCAGAGGTACTGTAGATGCAGATAAAAATTATTTTTAATTTGCAACCTGATGGAGGTCAGTATAGATGGACTAATAGAATGATGCTATTCCCAAAAGATTTTACTTCACTAGGTGCAGTAAAAAAATTGGTATTCTATACACAGGTGGTATATCTTGCAACACAGATAGGCTACTCCACTGACTAACACACTCTGCATTAGGCCAAAAAGGATTAGCTTTGCTAGATTCAGCCAAATGCTGTGAAAAAAACTTGCACAGCACTGGCACAGACCTGCCTGGCAAAAACTGATAGGAACTGATGTAACCTAGTCCTGAAAAGGACTCCAATTACAATTAGTCTTTACTCCCACAATCTATCTATTTAAGAGCACAGACCTGCCTGATAAAAGTCGTAGGAAATGCTGTAACCTAGTCCTTAAAAGGACTGCAATCACAACTATTCCCTATCCCCAAGCTATCTGTAGATTTGTGCGAAAATTGGCTTGAAATTAACAAGGTATAGCGCACACAGCAACAGCGGTGCCGTCTAACACGCAGCTGCAGCAGTGAGAAAATGGTGGCGACGGGGAAAATGGCTTGGTCTTATAGGGCAAGGACATGTGACATACACTGCCAATGACACATGCCCTTGCTTGTGTGAAAAAAAACACTTCGCTCCGTGTGTGCGCTGCTGATAGGCTGACAGATTGCACCTCCCCACTGTAAATGCGGGAAAGAGAAAAAAAAATGGAGATCTTCATTGTTCCTGCAGAGATCCATCCCCTGCCCCTCCCCCCACCCCGCTGTACACTCAAACTGCGTATTAACATTAATTTTCATCATTACTGAGAAAAAATCCAGTTATGATTTTGGTGCACGAACAGTTATCGAACATAACCTCGAACAGCCGAATTTTTCTCAAATTGTTCGTGTTCGCCGAACGGCTCGAACACCGCCCAAAACAGCTCGAATTTGAGATTGGCGAACAGTTCGAGTAGAACAACGCTCATCTCTACTCAACACTACTCTGGACCTGATACTCTCATGTATTCTCTCCACATTCTGGATGTCAATGTAAAAAGAGTCTTATTGTCCACTACCCTATAATGCATTCTTTAATGTCCATCTGCAACACTGTTCTCATGTCAGTGATTAATAATATAATATTTTCAATAAAACAGCCCTTTTCTTTGGAATAAAATTAATATACGAGTCACTTTAATGGTGATCATGATGATGATGACTTTGTGAGGCAAAACTGAAGAAGTAGTTAAACTGCCGTAGGTTTATCAAGGGATTTACTTATAAAATCTCCTGACTTTTCTTAATACAGAATTGCCCTGGTAAAACGTTAAAAACTTATCATATTTAATTAATCCAATAATTGCTACAAGAGGAGAAATCACTAACGTATTAATTGTCTTCTTTCATGCTTGCCTATTCTGCTTCTTTTACACAATTTTATCAAACAAAGGTGTGACAATGAAAGCGCCTCCTGGAGAAGTATTTGTGAACTCAGCTGACATAATGATGCTACAGATTTAAAGCCTACTTAAAGATAGCACACCAGCTCAGACAGAGATCATTTGCAAGACAGTCAGGGGATATGTTTTAATATGCGCTTAACATAATTTCTTTTTTCAATAATGCAATATAAGCAAGTGAAAGCTATATTAATGCTTTTGGGGAAATCACCGGAATTTGCAGTGTATTAAATTTGCATACAAGCTTTTATTGTTTTCCACCGTATGTCTTTTGATGATAATACGCTCTACAAATTCAAAATAATATTGTTGCAAATAGGAGTATAGAATTACAAAGTGCCAAACTCTCTAAAGGACTGTTTCATTTACTGCAATATTCTGTCTGCAACATTTTTTTTTAATTGTATGAAAAACTTACTTTGCATTTGTAGGTAATTCTTTATGTCACTAGACAGGTGGCTTGTAATAATGGCGTTTACATAAAAATTTCACTTGCCATACCTGATTGGATTAGAGACTGCCCTTTACCCAAGGCAAATATTGAGTTATCTGCCCAAAACCTGTGTCTATGTATCCTAGTCTAACTTGTTATCACTACAGAGAAGCGGATTTGCCGAATTTTCACAAAAAAATAAGATTTGCTGCTAATAAATTTGCAAGAATCTCAATCTTGGAAAGCTTGTTATTGCTCGGTAAATACAGGTGGGGAAGAGGAACCCTACTTACCATAAGATCTTTTACACTACAGAAAAGAGAGAGAACCCTACTGATCATAAGAGCTTAGACGCTAAAGTAGAGATTGAGAGAGATACCTATACTCTACAGGAGAGAGAGACTAACGCATTGATCTTAACAGCTTATACTCTACAAGAGAGAGAGGGGACCCCACTGATAATAAGAGATTTCAATCTATAGGAGAGAGAGGACCCTACTGACCATAAGATCTTACATACTACAGGAGAGATAGACTTACTCAATGACTCTGGAGAAGGAAAACAAATCTTCCTTACAAACTGTGGTCCACAGTCTCTAGTCCAATCATGTATGATAAGTGAAATTTTTATCTAAACGCCATTATTACAAGCCACTTGTCTAGTGACCAAAAAAATAACCTACAAATGCAAAGTAAGTTGAAGACCCCTGCCATGACAATGTTTCAATGAAGACCAGCATGTGATTATTACTTTATTCTGCAATCCTTTGATATTTCAGAATATAAGCTGAAACTAAGATAAAAACAAAATGAGTAAATACCCTGTAGTAAGCAAATAAATATAACAGTGCATGTAAATATCATAGGGTACTTAACATTATTTTGATTGAAAAAAAGGAAAAGCCATCCTACCACGACAAGGTGTACCCCAGTCGGGAAGTTACTGAAGTCTTGTAGTTCACGTCACTGTGCGTCACCAGACGTAAAAATAGATAAGGTCAGAGTAGGACCTGAGTCCCGACTGTTCAGACACCTGCCCATGGAAAACTATATGAACAAAATGATGAGCTCAAAAAAAGGAGAGCATTGTCCATGTTTGTACAAAGTATAAAAACTAAACCGAAACCTAAAAAAATTGAACCAGATCACATGTTGGTATAAGTGCAATGCATAGGTGTGCATTCACACAGTGGCCATTTAACAAGCAGAAGCTAAGATAAAAAGCAAAATGAGCAAATATCCTCTAATAAGTAAACAAATAATAATAGTACATATAGTATAAGCGATCAGAGAAATGCAGGTTCAAGTTCCTTAAGCGGACTAAAAAATAAAGTAAAAAATGTTTTTAAAAATATAAAAAAATATATAATAATTTGAATTAGCCTGTTTTCCCGCATTAAAAATAAAAAAATAAACAGTACTGCATTAATAAATGTCTGGGTTATCAAAATATAAAATGAATTAAGAATTTCCAAATTTATTTTCACTACCTAAACAAAACTCATAAACAAATTGTGAAATCGTTTTTTTGTACAATTTCACTGCACCTATAATTTTTTCTCATTTTCCAATACATTATATTTTAAATGAATAGTGTAATTCAAAACTACAACACGTCTCACAAGAAACAAGCTATGTCAATGGAAGGATTAAAATATTAAGGCTCTTGGAAGATGGGAAGAAAACATGAACAGAGAAAAGGGAGATCATCCTTTACGAAGAGGTAAAAATTGTAGACAATAATCAAAAAAAATTGGACAAATGGAAGAATGCAATAAAATATGAAAAAACATAACTCATGCTTTCTAATGTGATTTCTGCAGCCAAATAAACAAAACTTGAAGAGAGCACCAGAGCAAAATAGACAACAGGGACTTAAAAGGAATCTGTCAGCAGGTTTTTGCTATGTTATCTGAAAACAGATGGAGATTGAGGCTGAGACACAGAATTCACCTCTGTGGCACTTTTTGGCTGTATGCTGTTGCTTATGTCCTGGGCCTTCAACTCCTTGGCGGCGGTCCCGGATACGCAGCAGCATCTCCTCCCGCCACGCAGCCGTCGCCACCTCCTGGGCCTCTTTCTGCCTTCTTAGGAGTTCCGGAGCTTCCTGCTGGAGAAATGCAATATCTCCCGGGGTCAATACGCTGCCGCCTTGCTCTCTGCCGGGTGAAGGGCCTGAACCAGGTTCAGAAGACGCATGGTCTTGTTCCCTAGAGGCATCCATGTCTGCCTCCGTTGACTGCCAAGCTCCGACTGCAATGGCCGCACCTTGTTGCTTTGCTTCTTCCTCCTATTTCGGGGCGGTTCCTGGGCGGAATGCTGACAGGCCCGCCTTCGTTCAGCCCATCCAGTTTGACGGGCATTACCCCGCGGACAGTCTCTGATGGAAGGGGCAGTCCACATTTTTGGTGCCAAGCGGGAGCCCAGCCCACGATGGGAGGCGTTCAAAGACAGTCTTTTTACAGCGTTATGGCATCTGTTATTCTTGGGCGGGCGCCATTTTAAGTGTAAAACAGCAGTTCAAGGTGTAAGGCACACAGTACCCGATAGCAATGGGCACTTCTTCCTTTGCTGCGGGCACGCGATCCTGCCATCTATGCCAGGTTGCGGGCACGCGATCCTGCCGACTACGCCAGGTTGTGACGCCTCTACTCGTAAAGCCCGTGTTTTACCCTGGGTGTTGGGGGACTCGGTGTCGGGCCCTGTTGGAGAGATGGGATGCAGCCGTGGCCCGGGCCTGACCCGTGCTCAGGGCCGTCACATTAGAAAGAGATGGTGTGGGCTTGTCCGGGTTGAGTGGCTGATTAACGACTATGCCACCTGTGGTGCCTGGTGAAGGATCACCAGCGCCGCTACAGTCCGCTGAGGCCAGGTGTCATGGCGGCCAAAGTTCTCACTGCTCCCCACTAGCAGAGCAAGGCCTCAGGGCAGGCAAACAGGAAAGAGAGGGGGTAGTAGTGCGGGGAGTATGAGCACCGTGTCGCATGGTATGGCGCATAATGAACAGTCCGAAGGCCATAGGGGTGAACTTCCAAGGCTTTTACTCACTTAGAGATGACAGCGGGAAGGCGACTCCCTGCTCCCCGCGGAGTCCTGCAGCCACCAGGGACGGGGGTCCGACTACCTCCGAGGAAGTCCAGTGTTCGGTAGCGACCCTACACCAGAGTGTTCCTGCACTACAGACTTCACCCTTTCCCGTCTGTGCGTGTGTGGATAGGCCAAGTCTCCCTCTGAGCTCCTCTCAGGACTAGGGCACGAGAGGCAATTCCTCTCCTTCCAATGCCCGGTGGGATCCTCAGGGCCTAACCGGGCTTTCCCATCCAGGACATAGAGTACAAGGTCGGGTGTCGGGGGCCGGTACCCCCCTTGCAACCGGGATCCCTCTGAATAGATCAGGTAGGCGAGGACAGGTGGCGAGCTCCGCTCCGTCTGCATCCTCCCTGGGACCCATTTGCTAGGGAGTCACACTCTAAAGCTCCCGGGGCCTTCTTGATCCTGGTCCTTGGTAGGGGTGAGAAATTCCTTGTCTACAACCTACCTCTCATCCCAAGGCCAGGGTACGAGGACTGTGTCCCTTGCCGGTGCAGGCCCACACAGGATCTGCACTCGCAGGCGGGAGTCACATTACACACAGTAATTGGACAGCACAGTGACAGCCAATAGACTAGCAAAGGCTAGACAGAAGAACGGACAAAGATCAAAGATGGCATTCTATTAAATATGAAATCTAAAGTGTAACTTACTGGTAAGTCCTCCACCCTCACCCACTAACTGGTTCCTACCACTTTGTGTTCCCTAGTCTCCCTGTAACCAGGGGAGCAGCACCTAGTGCATACTAGCTCCCTCTGGTGGAGAAGTGTGCTGTTGGATGCAAAAGGTTAGGTCACAACCATCGCACTGGGCTTACCTCAGAGGAGGAATACCACACTCCATTAGAGAAGTGCAGCATTCCTGTGGCGGTCGAACCCTCAGAGGCGCCACATTTACTTACAGTGAAAATTTTATCATCTGTTGATTATCGCTGTCCTGACTACAGGGCATGCGCCTGCTAGACTGACCATGCCCCCTCCTGTGATAGGCAGCTCACTGTCAAAAGACAATGTACATAGACAGTCTTGTGGTGGCGAGGTTAGCTTTTCAGCTGTGCTTCATCCTACATCTAAGAACTATGATTGTGGCACAACTTCTGCACCCAGTAAACTAAGTGATAAATTGTTGGATTCAGAGTCTCATTCCCTACATTATGCTGCTCTCAGATGAGGCAGCAAAAACCTATGGACAGATTCCCTTTAACCTGGTACGTATTGCTGCTTTTCATCTGGTTTTGCATTTTCCCCAATGGGCCCAGTTTCTGTTGATCATGGCCAAAACCTTTAAGTACTTGTACTGAGATGTAATCATATTTTCTGTGTAAAAATACAATTTCAATTTATTAAAGATTTTGGTCTACAACACTATTGAGATTTCCAGCACCAATGATCCAGTATGAGACACTTATGATTAATTAGTTGATCCAAAATGCTTGATTGAAAAGTTTATATTTAAGATCACATCCTCATAATGAGCGTTTAATGTTTTCTATTCATTTGATTACAAGAGAGGATCTTCTGATGATGTATAGAAGTGCGATGAGCGGATACCACAGAGACTTTTCTACCTACTGCGTAAACAGCATTTAAAAGATCTCACATATTTGTGCAGTGTTGCTATTGATCCTAATAGCTTTGCTAGTAATCACTTGTGAGTTCATGTGAATGAATAAATGAATGAATGAATGCTAGGTAGTAAGGTTCTCAGATCAGTACACATGCTATGATGTGGTTAAAGAGAATTTGTCATGATGATTATGCATATTAAAGTAAAGGTATGGTCATAATGGCGCTGTTATACAGATTCAATAGATACATTTAGGCCACGTTCACACGTTGAGTATTTGGTGAGCATTTTACCTCAGTATCTGTAAGTCCAAACCAGGAGTGGAACAATCAAAGGAAAAATATAATAGAAGCACGTCAACACTTCTGTATTTATCACCCGCTCCTGGTTTTGGCTTACAAATACTGAAGCAAAAAACTCACAAAATACTTAAAGTGTGCACGTGGCCTTAGTGAAAAAATCCACGTGATGGTTGTACTCTAATAAGCATTTGATGTTTGGTCTTGATGAACTTTCAGTGCATAGAGGGGGGACTGCCTCTGGTGTCTGTATCTTCCTCTTGTTATAAAGTTTGCTCTGGTGCTGTCCTTGAAGCGGGTGGTGCTTGCACAGATTGATTTCCTGGCGGGATTCAGTAAAAAGGTGCTGTTGATTGTGCATGCGCAGATTTACCTCCTGGCAGTCTTCAGTGAAATGGTACCGGTGACGGTGCATGTGCAAATGGAGATCTCAGCTTGACATTGTGCTGAGATTGCAATCTATGCATGCAGCGTTACCGGTGCATTTTTTATTGAAAAACAGAATGCCGGCCGTGAGAAGGCCGGCCGTAAAATCAAACTGTGCCAATGACGGCGGTGGCGTTAAATTTCAAACAGAAGGCAGGTGACTGAAAAATCAGTGACCAACCAGAGCAGGAGGTGAAGACCCTACCCTCAGTCCCACCACTATGCACCGAAATATCATTAGAAGAAATCTTCAATCGTTGATTAAACAAGAACCACAGATTGGATTCCTTCACTGAAGGTATCAATTTAATCAGTGTTACAACACTATTTAAGGCAATGCCATTACTTTCTATTGCTAAGCTCTGCTGACAGGTTCGCTTTAAGGGTCATAATTGATCCATAATTGATATCAATAACTGTACTTTGTTTTTGTTTTTGTTTTTGTCTGGATACACTATGTAGATGTCTAAACGAAGCCATACAAGAATTTTAATTTTGACCTTTTCGTGGAAATCTTTCTCCTCTTACCTTGCTTCCATTGTCTCATGTTCTGTGCACCTGTTGGGTTGGTGAATGACCTGGATTTTCTGCGCAATATATTCAGAAAACTTTTTAATCCAGAAACTTCAAGTAGTTCAGCAAAATCTGACATCTCTTATGTAGGTAAGACAAATGCTAAATTCTGTGGTGGGGATGGTGACAAGACCAAAGGATTACATCAAATAGTCTATAACTTTTTCTACATGGTGTTATAACGCAAGGCAATTCCATGAGTTGGTGATATAGTTAAACTTATCCAGTTCGTTTCATGTTCCATAATGTATTCCGATAAAATTTGGACCTTAAATAGAAAAGATAGATAATATTTAACCTTGCATTTAGCTAATAAAATAAAATAAATATAAGGAATTTTACTCTAGCTGAGTTTCAAGCTTGAAAAGTAAAGTTTCATTGGTGAGCATCATTGACTTTCATTGTGCACGTCCTTAGCAATTAACCAGTATTATCACGACTTATAAAATGGCGTTTTCAAAATAAAACACTACAGTTACACGCTATCAATTACAGATGCTTATTCAAAGGAGAACAACAAAATGCTCTGCTTAACAGGACATGCCATTTTAACGACCTTCAGTGTCAATGATCACATTTACATATATACTATAAACTTTGCCAAAGTCATTGCATGTACATGTCTTGTTAAATATCACTTCATATTTTATGCTTATTGAATATTTACTACATGACAATGTCAACTTAAAATGCTAAACTGCACACTTACTAATCCTCTGGGGCTGAATAAATGTCACACGAAAATGTTTCACTGTTCTCAGAAAGTAATAGAAGGCAACCAGCCTTTAAAACAATTGTTCAAAAAGTAGAACAAAGTACACTATATAAACACTCAACATCCCTGACAAATGTAACTTTACTGAGTAACGAAGTATCCTATGTCTAAATTTAAATCATATTATTAAATGATAATAAGCCCAAACTGACACTATTAACTTAGCACATAACTTTGTAGGGGATACAGCTCTAATTAAAAACGCATTATGCTGATGGAAGGAGTGCTCAGTCACAGGCAGTGTAGTACAAATATCAAAAAGACTGACCAGCACCTCCAAACAGAGCTGGATATTAGGTTAGGTTAGGATCCCAACAAAAGGGTACGCCCCTTGGGTTCTCATGAATTGGCCAATTTATGGCTAAGTACCTTAATTTTTAACATATTTTCTATAGCAGTATTGCAGATCCACTTTCATATTCATATTCAATGTTTGCATATTATTTATTTATTTATTTATTTTACTCACTTATATAGCACCATTAATTCTACAGCTCTTTACAGACATTATGGGCACTGTCCCTATTGGGGCTCACAGTCTAAATTCCCTATCATTATGTCTTTGGAATGTTGGAGGAAACCAGAGAACCCGGAGGAAACCCACGCAAACACGGGAGAACATACAAACTCCTTGCAGATGTTGTCCTTGGTGGGATTCGAACCCAGTGCTAACCACTGAGCCACCGTGCTGCCCCATATTAGAGCATTTCAGAGTGCAGCTGTTTTTTCTTAGCTTATATGTAGCAATGTAAGCCATAGAACATACAATATATAGACAGAAGTATTCTGACACTTACACATAACACCAACCCAAGCTTTTATGGTATCCCATTCTAAATACGTGGAATTAAAAGCGTTTTTTGAGTATTATTATTTTATTGCAAAGGAATGCAACTTTGGGAATCCTAAAAGTGCATAATATACCCACGGAATCCTGTGTTTGATATTTCGAGTAGTCTTTAAATGGCCACACATATGCAATTTGTATACTTGGAGTTAGGTCCCAATCAACTTCTTTTCTACGTCTCTGAATAGTACATTAAACAAAGTAGTAGAGAAACTGGTATGAGACTGCATGTATCCAAATCAAATACTTGTGGCCATGTGACAACCGCTCAAACTGTCAAACAGAGCAGAATATTGTGTAAATTATACAGCTCAAATTCCTAAAAAGTTGTGACACTGTATAAAATATAAAGAAAACAACAATGCAGTGATTTGGAAATTTAGCCATATTATATTCAAAAAGAATATAGGACACGTATACAAAAATGAAAGATGTTTTTACATTTTATTTGAAAAAATCCACTTATTTAAGACTTGATGGCAGCAACAAGTCTCAAAAATGTTGGGACAGGGTCTACACAAGACTGGAAAAGTAAGTAGTATTGTCACGGCAGTAGTTTGCATGCATTCCTGCTGCCGTGCTACTCACTTCATTTGGCGCTCTGCTTGTTCCCATGTTTGGCAGCTGCACTGAGTTCATGCTGCACTTCCACCTCTGCTGCATAGTCCTGTGGTCTCCACATGGTTATACTGGAGTGTGGCAAGATCCTGCAGGAATTTAACCATGCTGTGTCTAACCTATCACCAACCAGCAGGTGCTATATTAGGTAGCACTGCCTTCCACACCTTTGCCCGAGCTTAGGTTCCAGTTTGCTGTTTGCATTTAATTCCTGTCAAGATGTTCTGTGGTTTATACCTCCTTTTACTGACCCGGCTTGTGTTCTCATCCTGTCTATTCTCTCTGCTCCTGACCTCGACTTTGTATCCTGAACCTGTGCTGCCTGACCCGACCCCAGACAGTCTGAATCCGATTCTGTCTCGCCCCTCTGTACCTCATATTCCTGCTGCTGCTGCAGGCCTAAACACTGCCCTGGAGTGGCACCTGGTGGCTATCTTGTGGCCCAAGCCTATCCTCACCATCAGAGGTGCTAGTGAAGACCAGGTAGCCACTTAGTCATGCCCCTCCAGGGTAAGCATGGCCAGTGGTGCTGAGGGTCCACACTTCCTACTATTTATGTAACAGTAAGCATACTGAAAATTGTATGCAGCATATGTACTAAATATATATTCAGTAATAAAACATTTAGACAGCATAGTTTAGCATGCTGTGATACTGTATTCTATCCACTAAAAATCTGATGCCAGAAACAGGATCATTATCAATTCATAACAGATTACAATAGATCTTAATGAAGCAATAAAATCCATTACAGATCTTGTAGTAATAGAAGCCATGATGCCAGCTTGAATTGAGCATAAATCTGATGATCTCAGACAACGGCTTATACAGTGGGTGTGCCGAGCAACGAACCCAATGTAAGTCTAAGGGAAACTCGAGCATTTTTCTGGCAGTCCCCCCCAGCAGTCTGCAGAAGGTCAAAAATTGCCCAAATTGATGGGAATAGTACTCAATTAAACGTCAGGCAGGCAGAATATATAGGCAGACAGGCAGGCAGGGTATATAGGAGGGTGCGTGAAAAACATAGCAGGGCACTTGGAATACACTGGTGCCCTCCAATTTTCATGCACCTTTCTCTTTAAAAAAGACATCCAGCAATTCATCAGCGGCATACACCGGTACCCGAGAATTTAGAACAGAAAGAATAGAGCATCACACATAGATTAGATAGATAGAAACATGTCAGTCACATATATAATAAGTACAGTGACAGTGTTGGTTACTGTACTTGTTATTTAGTGTTAAAATAAAGGATTTATTTAAAAAAAATAATAGTGTTTTTGTCTCTTTAAAAAAGCCAGCCGGCAATTCATCAGGGCATACATCGGTAACCGACAATTTAGAACAGAAAGAATAGAGCATCACACATAGATTAGATAGATAGAAACATGTCAGTCACATATATAATAAGTACAGTGACAGTGTTGGTTACTGTACTTGTCATTTAGTGTTAAAATAAAGGATTTATTAAAAAAAAAATTGGCGTGGGGTTCCCCGTAATTTTAGTCTTTAGCGGAGGTTAAGCAGATGGCTGGGGCAGATGTTTGAAGCCTGGGAAGGGGGTAATACCCATGGAGCTTCCCAGGCTACTAATATCAGCCCCCAGCTGAATACCTAACCTTTACTAGCTATTAAAATGGGGGACCCCCAAAAAAATGACCTGGGATCCCCCTTATTTTATTAGCTAGCAAAGGCTAGGCAGACAGCTGGGGGCTAATATTAATAGCCCAGAAAGGGTGCAATGAATATTGGCCCCCTCCCAGGCTAGAAACACCAGCCATCAGCCCCCCCCAGAAATGGCGCAATCATAAGATTCGCCAATTCTGGCACTTAGCCTCGCTCTTCCCACTGCCCTGTAGCGGTGGCAGTGGGGTAATAGGGTTGGGGTTGTTGTCAGCTTATAATGCCAGCTGACATCAAGCCCAGGTTAGTAATGGAGAGGCGTCTATAAGACACCCCCATTACTAACCCCATAGTGAAAGTTAAAAAAAACACAAACACCCAGAATAAAGTCCTTTAATTGAAATAAAGACACAATTCTTTAATGTTCTAAATTAAAACTCTACTTACCATCACGCCCATTCCAGCTGAAGCCAACGATCTCCTGCAATAATAGTAAAATAGTAAACCAACCTCATCCTTACCTTTCCATGGTTCCCAGGACAGCTTCAGCTCCGCTGCATTGACATGACAGGCTGGATCGCAGCAGAACGCTGCCATCCAGCTTGCCATGCTGCAGACACTGAGAAGCTCCTCAGTGAAGCTCCTCAGTGTCTGGCTGTGACGGCATCCAGATGAGCCGAGTTCATGTCCAATGAACTCAGCTCACCTCATGCACGTCACTGACAGTGTGGGAGAATTCTCCTGCGCATCCGGTGCCAGCAAATGACGTCACCGCTTGTAACAAGTGCAGTAACCAACACTGTCACTGTACTTATTATATATGTGACTGACATGTTTCTATCTATCTAATCTATGTGTGATGCTCTATTCTTTCTGTTCTAAATTGTCGGGTACCCGTACCTGATGAATTGCCGGCTTTTCATGTTTTGCTGTGAGCACTGTTCCCATCGATTTGGGCAATCACTGTAATGCCACAACCACCATGGCTTTGACATTACAGTGAGTGGCAGACAATCCCTGCATGATTGGTGCTCTTAATAGCGCCAAACATGCAGGACGGGGACCCGAGCTCCCGTCCGAGCATCGCGCAAGTACTCGGCGAGTTCCGAGCATCTCGAGTAGAGATGAGCGGTGTTCGACTAGAACTGTTCGCCAATCTCAAATTCGAGCTGTTTTGGGCGGTGTTCGAGTTGTTCGACGAACCCGAACGATTTGCAAAAAATTCGGCTGTTCGAGGTTATGTTCGATAACTGTTCGTGCACCAAAAGCGTGTCCTGCATGTCTGGCGCTATTTAGAGCACCAATCATGCAGGGATTGTCTGCCACTCACTGTAATGCCACAGCCATGGTGGTTGTGGCATTACAGTGATTGCCCAAATCGATGGGAACAGTGCCAACAGTGAAACATGAATAGCCGGCAATTCAGCAGCGGCATACACCTGTACCCGACAATTTAGAACCGAAAGAATAGAGCTTCACACATAGATTAGATAGATATAAACATGTCAGCCACATATATACGAAGTACAGTGAAAGTGCTGCTTACTGTACTTGTCATTTAGCGTAAAGGATTTATCAAAAAAAATAAGTGTTTTCATGCACCGTCTCTTTAAAAAAGCCGGCCGGCAATTCAGCAGCGGTACCCGACAATTTATAACAGACAGAATAGAGCTTCACACATAGATTAGATAGATAGAAACATGTCAGCCACATATATACGAAGTACAGTGACAGTGTTGCTTACTGTACTTGTCATTTAGCGTAAAGGATTTATCAAAAAAAATAATAGTGTTTTCATGCACTGTCTCTTTAAAAAAGCCGGCCGGCAATTCAGCAGCGGTACCCGACAATTTATAACAGACAGAATAGAGCTTCACACATAGATTAGATAGATAGAAACATGTCAGTCACATATATATGAAGTACAGTGATAGTGTTGGTTACTGTACTTGTCATTTAGTATTAAAATAAAGGATTTATTATTAAAAAAATTGGCGTGGGGTTCCCCTTAATTTTAGGCTCTAGCGGAGGTTAAGCAGACGGCTGGGGCAGATGTTTGAAGCCTGGGAAGGGGGTAATACCCACAGAGCTTCCCAGGCTACTAATATCAGCCCCCAGCTGAATACATAGCCTTTACTAGCTATTAAAATGGGGGACCCCCCAAAAAAAATGACGTGGGGTCCCCCCTAATTTAATAGCTAGCAAAGGCTTGGCAGACAGCTGGGGGCTGATATTAATAGCCCAGGAAGGGAGCCATGAATATTGGCCCCCTCCCAGGCTAGAAACACCAGCCGTCAGCCGCCCCAGAAATGGCGCATTCATAGGATGCGCCAATTGTGGCACTTAGCCTCGCTCTTCGACGCTGCCCTGGTGCGGTGGCAGGGGGTAATAGGGTTGGGGTTGATGTCAGCTTATAATGCCAGCTGACATCAAGCCCAGGTTAGTAATGGAGAGGCGTCTATAAGACACCCCCATTACTAACCCCATAGTCAAAGTTAAAAAAAACACAAACACCCAGAATAAAGTCCTTTAATTGAAATAAAGACACAATCCTTTATTGTTCTAAATTAAACCATACTTACCGTCACGCCCATTCCAGCTGAAGCCAACGATCTCCTGCAATAAAAGAAAAATAATAAAGCAACCTCATCATTACCTTTCCATGGTTCCCACGTCAACTTCAGCTCTGCTACATCGAGATGACAGGCTGGACCGCAGCAGAACGCTGCCATCCAGCCTGTCATCCCGCAGACACTGAGAAGCGCAGGCTTGCTTGCGCTGCTCAGCGTCTCTCTGTGACGACATCCAGATGAGCCGAGTTCATGTCCAATGAACTCGGCTCACCTCATGCACGTTACTGACAGCGTGGGAAAATTCTCACGCTGAAGCGGTGAGTGCAGGAGAATTCTCCCACGCTGTCAGTGACGTGCATAAGGTGAGCTCATGTCCAATGAACTCAGCTCACCTCCTGCACGTCACTGACAGCGTGGGAGAATTCTCCTGCACTCAGCGCTTCAGCGTGAGAATTTTCCCACGCTGAAGCACTGAGTGCAGGAGAATTTTCCCACGCTGTCAGTGACGTGCATAAGGTGAGCTCATGTCCAATGAACTCAGCTCACCTCCTGCACGTCACTGACAGCGTGGGAGAATTCTCCTGCACTCAGCGCTTCAGTGTGAGAATTCTCCCACGCTGAAGCGCTGAGTGCAGGAGAATTTTCCCACGCTGTCAGTGACGTGCATGCGGTGAGCCGAGTTCATTGGACATTAACTCGGCTCATCTGGATGCCCTCACAGAGAGACACTGTGGAGCGCAAGCAAGCCTGCGCTTCTCAGTGTCTGCGGGATGACAGGCTGGATGGCAGCGTTCTGCTGCGGTCCAGCCTGTCATCTCGATGTAGCAGAGCTGAAGCTGTCATGGGAACCATGGAAAGGTAAGGATGATGTTGCTTTATTATTTTTCTTTTATTTCAGGAGATCGTTGGCTTCAGCTGGAATGGGCGTGATGGTAAGTATGGTTTAATTTAGAACAATAAAGAATTGTGTGTTTATTTTAATTAAAGGACTTTTTTCTGGGTGTTGTGTTTTTTTTAAATACTTTACTAGAAATTCATGGTGGTCATGTCTAATATTGGCGTGACCCCATGAATTTCGGGCTTAGGGCCAGCTGATAATGCCAAGCTGGCCCTAACCCCTTTATTACCCAGTGAGCCACCGCATCAGGGCCCTGGATGAGTTGGGTACAGCGCCAGAAGATGGCGCTTCTATGAACGCGCCATTTTCCGGGGTGGCTGCGGACTGCAATTTGCAGCGGGGGTGGCCCAGAAAGCTTGGGCCTCCCTGTGCTGCGGATTCCAGCCCCCAGCTGCCTAGTTGTACCTGGCTGGACACAAAAACAGGGCGAAGCCCCACGTCAATTTTCTTTAAATTATTTCATGAAATAATTAAGAAAAAAAGGGCTTCCCTATATTGTTGTGTCCGGCCAGGTACAAATAGGCAGCTGGTGGTTGGGGGCAGCCCGTTCCTGCCTGCTGTACCTGGCTGGACACAAATATAGTGCGAAGCCCCACGTCAATTTTTTTTTAATTATTTCATGAATTTCCTGAAATAATTTAAAAAAATTGAAGTGGGGCTTCGCACTATATTTGTGTCCAGCCAGGTACAGCAGGCAGGAACGGGCTGCCCCCATCCACCAGCTGCCTATTTGTACCTGGCCGGACACAACAATATAGGGAAGCCCTTTTTTTCTTAATTATTTCATGAATTTCATGAAATAATTAAAAAAAAAGTACGTGGGGCTTCGCCCTATTTTTGTGTCCAGCCAGGTACAACTAGGCAGCTGGGGGCTGGAATCTGCAGCGCAGGGAGGCCCAAGCTTTCTGGGCCCCCCCCCCCGCTACAAATTGCAGTCCGCAGCCACCCCGGAAAATGGCGCGTTCATAGAAGCGCCATCTTCTGGCGCTGTACCCAACTCATCCAGGGCCCTGGTGCGGTGGCTCACTGGGTAATAAAGGGGTTAGGGCCAGCTTGGTATTATCAGCTGGCCCCAAGCCCAAAATTCATGGGGTCACGCCAGTATTAGACATGACCGCCATGAATTTCTAGTAAAGTATTTAAAAAAAACACAACACCCAGAATAAAGTCCTTTAATTGAAATAAAGACACAATTCTTTATTGTTCTAAATTAAACCATACTTACCATCACACCCATTCCAGCTGAAGCCAACGATCTCCTGCAATAAAAGAAAAATAATAAACCAACCTAATCCTTACCTTTCCATGGTTCCCACGACAGCTTCAGCTCTGCTACATCGAGATGACTGGCTGGACCGCAGCAGAACGCTGCCATCCAGTCTGTCATCCCGCAGACACTGAGAAGCGCAGGCATGCTTGCGCTCCTCACTGTCTCGCTGTGACGGCATCCAGATGAGCCGAGTTAATGTCCAATGAACTCGGCTCACCTCATGCACGTCACTGACAGCGTGGGAAAATTCTCACGCTGAAGTGCTGAGTGCAGGAGAATTCTCCCACGCTGTCAGTGATGTGCATGAGGTGAGCTCATGTCCAATGAACTCAGCTCACCTCCTGCACGTCACTGACAGCGTGGGAAAATTCTCCTGCACTCAGCGCTTCAGCGTGAGAATTTTCCCACGCTGTCAGTGACGTGCATGAGGTGAGCCGAGTTCATTGGACATGAACTCGGCTCATCTGGATGTCGTCACAGAGAGACGCTGAGCAGCGCAAGCAAGCCTGCGCTTCTCAGTGTCTGCGGGATGACAGGCTGGATGGCAGCGTTCTGCTGCGGTCCAGCCTGTCATCTTGATGTAGCAGAGCTGAAGCTGTCGTGGGAACCATGGAAAGGTAAGGATGAGGTTGCTTTATTATTTTTCTTTTATTGCAGGAGATCGTTGGCTTCAGCTGGAATGGGCGTGATGGTAAGTATGGTTTAATTTAGAACAATAAAGGATTGTGTCTTTATTTCAATTAAAGGACTTTATTCTGGGTGTTTGTGTTTTTTTAACTTTGACTATGGGGTTAGTAATGGGGGTGTCTTATAGACGCCTCTCCATTACTAACCTGGGCTTGATGTCAGCTGGCATTATAAGCTGACATCAACCCCAACCCTATTACCCCCTGCCACCGCACCAGGGCAGCGTCGAAGAGCGAGGCTAAGTGCCAGAATTGGCGCATCCTATGAATGCGCCATTTCTGGGGCGGCTGACGGCTGGTGTTTCTAGCCTGGGAGGGGGCCAATATTCATGGCTCCCTTCCTGGGCTATTAATATCAGCCCCCAGCTGTCTGCCTAGCCTTTGCTAGCTATTAAATTAGGGGGGACCCCACGTCATTTTTTTGGGGGGGTCCCCCATTTTAATAGCTAGTAAAGGCTATGTATTCAGCTGGGGGCTGATATTAGTAGCCTGGGAAGCTCCGTGGGTATTACCCCCTTCCCAGGCTTCAAACATCTGCCCCAGCCGTCTGCTTAACCTCCGCTAGAGCCTAAAATTAAGGGGAACCCCACGCCAATTTTTTTAATAATAAATCCTTTATTTTAATACTAAATGACAAGTACAGTAACCAACACTATCACTGTACTTCATATATATGTGACTGACATGTTTCTATCTATCTAATCTATGTGTGATGCTCTATCTTTCTGTTCTAAATTGTCGGGTACCGCTGCTGAATTGCCGGCCGGCTTTTTTAAAGAGATAGTGCATGAAAACACTATTATTTTTTTAAATAAATCCTTTACACTAAATGACAAGTACAGTAAGCAACACTATCACTGTACTTATTATATATGTGACTGACATGTTTCTATCTATCTAATCTATGTGTGAAGCTCTATTCTTTCTGTTCTAAATTGTCGGGTACAGATGCTGAATTGCCGGCCGGCTTTTTTAAAGAGACGGTGCATGAAAACACTAATATTTTTTTTAATAAATCCTTTACACTAAATGACAAGTGCAGTAACCAACACTGTCACTGTGCTTCTTATATGTGTGACTGACATGTTTCTATCTATCTAATCTATGTGTGATGCTCTATTCCTTCTTGTCTAAATTGTCGGGTACCGGTGTATGCCGCTGCTGAATTTGCCGGCCGGCTTTTTTAAAGAGAGTGTCTTCTGAGCAGTTTGTCAGCTTTTGGACACCTTTGCAGGTGTTTTCTATGTGTTTCTATGTGTTTTTGTTTGCCTGCCATTGGTTTTAACGGTGTTCGACGGTGTTCTAAGGTGTTCGACGAACAGTTCGACGAACAGTTCCTCGAACATCCCGGTGTTCGACGAACCGAACCCGAACACTACGGGGGTGGCTCAACACTAATCTCGAGTACTGAGATGCTCGGGCGAGTACCGAGCAGTGGTGAGCATGCTCGCTCATCATTACATATGATCATTTCTTATCTGTTTTGCGCTATAAAGACACAATAATGAAACAGTGATAAGTACAGTCAGTAACTCACACAGAGCAGTATGCAAAAATCTGATTATTGTGTCTAGATATGAGTTTGTTTTGAGACAATACTATTATGTACAAATGGAAATGTCAATTCCATGTTTGGAAAGAAGTCTACAGTTCTGTACAGGGGTGCTGTGCGAAACTTGAGAAATTTAGTAAAGTAATTCAAGATGTCTTATGTTATGGGGCATAGTTTGTACTAAGCAAAGACATTACATACCATTGTATGTTTAGAAGTTCTCACTGCCATGATACGCTTGTAACTAAACTATTATTTGAGTTACTGTCACCTTACTGTCAGCTTCAATCTGTCTGGCTTTACTCTCAACTCACTCATTAGTAAGGGTTGTGTGCCTCAACAGTTGACATTACATAGTAACATAGTAACATAGCTTTTAAGGTTGAAGGAAGACTAAGTCCATCTAGTTCAACCCATAGCCTAACATGTAGATCCAGGGAAGGCAAAAAAAAACCCATGTGGCAAACACTAAGCTCCACATTGGGGAAAAAATTCCTTCCTGACTCCATACGGCAATAAGACTAGTTCCCTGGATCAACACCCTATCACGGAATCTAGTATATATAACCTGTAATATTATTCTTTTCAAGAAAGGCATCCAGGCCCTTCTTAAATTTTAGTAGTGAATCACTCATTACAACATCATGAGGCAGAGAGTTCCATAGTCTCACTGTTCTTACAGAAAAGAATCCGCATCTGTGATTATGATTAAACCTTCTTTCCTCCAGACGTAGAAGATGAACCCTTGTCCCCGTCTCAGGCCTCAGAGTAAAAAGATCAGCAGAAAGGTCTTTGTACTGTCCCCTCATATTCTTGTACATAGTAATAAGATCACCCCTAAGCCTTCGTTTTTCCAAACTAAATAACCCCAAGTGTAATAACCTGTCTTGGTATTGCAGACCCCCCAGTCCTCTAATAACCTTGGTTGCTCTTCTCTGCACCCGCTCTAGTTCAGCTATGTCTTTCTTTTACACCGGAGACCAGAACTGTACACAGTATTCTAAATGTGGTCGCACTAGTGACTTGAATAGAGGTAAAATTATGTTCTCCTCATGAGCATCTATGCCTCTTTTAATGCATCCCATTATTTTACTTGCCTTTTAAGCAGCTGCCTGACACTGGCCACCAAACATGAGCTTGTCGTCCCCCAATACACCCAGGTCTTTTTCAGTGACAGTTTTGCCCAGTGTTTTACAATTAAGCATATAATTATACATTTTATTTCCTCTGCCCGAGTGCATTAGCTTACATTTATCCCCATTAAAGCTCATTTGCCATTTATCAGCCCAAGCTTCTAGTTTACATAGATCCTCCTGTAATATATAATTGTCCTCCTCTGTATTGATTACCCTGCAGAGTTTAGTGTCATCTGCAAATATTGAAATACTACTCTGTATGCCCCCTACAAGGTCATTAATAAATATGTTAAAAAGAAGCAGGCCCAATACTGACCCATGTGGTGCCCCACTGTTAACTGTGACCCAGTCTGAGTGCATTCCATTAATAACCACTAGTGTTGAGCGAGTATGTTCTGTCCGAGTATGCTCGGGCCGAGCTCCGAGTATTTATAACTGCTCGGTGATCTGGTTGAATCGCTCCCGTGTGTATGATTTGCAACTGTTTGACAGTTTTATTACATGTGAGGAATGTGTAAGAAATAGACATTCCTCAAATGTAATAAAGCTGTCAAACAGTTGCAAATCATGCACATGGGAGCGATTCAACCATATCACCGAGCAGCTATAAATACTCGCCGAAAGGGTTAATAGAACATACTGACTCAACACTAATAACCACCCTTTGTTTCCTATCATTGAGACACTTCTTAACCCACATACATATATTTTCCCCTATCCCCATTGTTCTCATTTTATGTATCAAAACCGTGGAACTGTATCAAAAGCTTTTGAAAAGTCCATATACACAACATCCACTGCATTTCCTTAGTCCAGTCCGGAACTTGCCTCTTCATAAAAGCTGATCAGATTAGTTTGACAGGAATGGTCCCTCGTAAACCCATGTTGATATTTGGTCATGAGGTTATTCTTCTTCAGATATTCTAGTATAGCATCTCTTGTGAAGCCCTCCAGGATTTCACCCACAGTAAAGGTTAAGCTTACTGGTCTATAATTTCCAAGTTCGGTTTTTGTCCCCTTTTTCAATATTGGCACCACATTTGCTATACGCTAGTCCTGTGGTACAGACCTTGTTATTATGCAATCTTAAAAGATTAATAATAATGGTCTATCTATGACGTTACTTAATTCCTGCAGTACTCGCGGGTGTATCCCATTCGGGGATTTGTCAACTCTAGTGATTTTTAGACACCGCCGTACTTCCTGCTGGGTTAAGCAAGTGACATTTAATGGAGAATTTTTGTTATCACTGACCATGTTTTCTGTCATGCGATTTTCTTGTGTAAATACTGTTGAAAAAAAATCATTTAGCATATTGTTTTTTTCCTCATCCTCATCAACCATTTCACCCAGACTATTTTTAAGGGGGCCAACACAATCATTTTTACATTTTTTACTATTTATGTAGTTAAAGAATATTTTGGCTGCGGACATTTACTGAAGGTTTTTCTTAAATTGGTTTTCTGCAAAATCTAGAAACTGTTGTACATAAAAAACATAAGAAGATTTGCCACAGTCCGCAGTCATTCCACAGTTTGGACTCATTTGGACTACTCTTCATTAACATTTACATATAAGGCTTGGTTTACTTTAGTTATACCTGGTGCAATGTCGTCATTATAATCCGATCTTCAACAAAAATGCCAAATGGAAACTGATAGAGAAACTAATCACATTCTTTGCATTAGGATAATTTCCACTTGTTTTTGCACTAAACTGGTGTAAGTGTCAGAGGGGAGAAGAAGCGCAAGCACTTCCAGACCTCAATGCCGAACACTTGTATTTCTAGACCAATATGCAAGGTTGAGGCTTACATCCCAGTCTTCAAGGTTCAAGCTTCCTGCTTGAAAAAGACTGAGATGTAAGCTGAAACATCGCATATTGGACTAATAAGTACACATTTTTTGTTCTTGTTTTGCATTGAAGCTTGGAAGGGCTGCCTTTTCTTCTCCTCTCTGGTTAATTTGTTCGGTGGTTTGGCTGGATGGTAAACCTCCAAGAGGAATTCACCAGGAATTCAATATGATGCACAGTGTGCTGTTCAGGTTCATGTGCTGGTCCAGTGGCCTGATGACAATGTTTCATGTAATGTTGGATGGACCTTCACCTGGGATTAAAGCTTGATGACATCTGATGCATTTATGCATAAAGTGTGATCAGACTGTGTTGCGACAGGCTTAAAACACAGAGCTGTGAGGTAACAGACATAAATGGATCCACCATTAGATAGATAAGGAGATGGATAGATCAATTGATAGATTGATCAAACTTGAGATGATGTTATCATAAGTTTATTTTGCAGGCACATTCCACTTGTTTGCTTATCAACATAAACAGATAACCTTGACAAAGATCATCTTGTATCGAAGAGTCAATGAAAATGTATCTGTTAATTTTACTTGTCAGGGCAATAAAATACACAAACATTGTGAAACATTCCTACATGCCTGCTGAACTTAAATGGGCTGTGTATATTTCTATATTTTACTGTGTTTACATTATGGGTTCCACAAACACTTTATATTAGTCAATATATCTTTCTCATGTGAACAGGAAAATTAAGCAATTAGAATTTGCATCTGGCATGAATTGATTTGGAATATTGAATATATTGTAATGATTCACACTTTTCTCTAATGTTAATTGTTAACAGAAAAAGGAAAACAGAGGAAATTGCTTAATTTTTTTTACAGTCAATGCTTACTTTTATTCAGGGAAACTTATCAGTCAGTATTCATGCTGAGAAAATAATGTGAATTTTTTTTTGTCCTAAAATTGAATTTAAAAAGGAGCACTTTAAACACACTACTCTAAGCCTTCATTTGTATACCCACACATAAACACACACACGCTGTAAATTTAATTAAAACAACTGAAATGAAACTAGAGATAATTTGTTTTTTAAATAGACTGCCACATGCTACATTTACATAAAATCCATTAGTTTGCATTAAATACAAATTAGCTGCTGATATGAATTAAATCACATATAAATACTCTAGAATAACCTAAAAAACTAATATATTAATAATATAGGCAAAAAAACTCATACCTAAATTACCTTTAATTAAAAGACGGATGCAGCCAAAGCACACCTAACATTAGAGTGAAATAAAAGATCCTCCATATCATCCATATACCCATGTTTAGATTGACCAAGATATAAATGTCACAGAATTTAGACTTGAATTGACTGAAAAAATCAAAGTTAGTGCATTTTTGTTGGAAGTCTTCATGTCATGTAAAGGGAACCTGTAATGTTGAAAATTATATCTGATCTGCAGGCAGGTTGTTATAGAGTAGGAGGAGCTGATCAGCATATGTATTTTGTAGGAAAAGTTTCAGCAAAACTTATATTTTATAATATTTTTAATCCCTGGTGTTTGAATTTATATGAGTCTAGTGGGTGGTCCTATGACCATCTCCCCTGTATGACTGTGCATGCAGAGAAAGGTGCCAATCACTTAGTAGGACTACTTACCTGACTGATAAGCATACAAACACCAGGGATTTCAATGAATAAAATAAAACAAAATTAATCTTTTCCTACAAACCTATATATTATTCTGCTCAGCTTCTTCTCTGTACATGCAGTCTGATCTATGGATACCAAAGTATAAAATCACAGGTTCCCTTTAAGAATCTCAAAACAAGTGTTTTATGCATATGAATAAATGAAGGTAAGATGAATCATTTGATATTGTATTAAATTTATCAGTGATTTCATGTCTAAGCACAGCTTTGTTAGATATATGCAGTACAGACCAAAAGTTTGGACACACCTTCTCATTTAAAGAATTTTCTGTATTTTCATGACTATGAAAATTGTACATTCACACTGAACGCATCAAAATGATGAATTAACACATGTGGAATTATATACTTAACAAAAAAGTGTGAAACAACTGAAAATATGTCTTATATTCTAGGTTCTTCAAAGTAGCCACCTTTTGCTTTGATGACTGCTTTGCACACTCTTGGCAGGCAGGTCTGTGCTCTTAAATAGATAGGTTGTGGGAGTAAAGACTAATTGTAATTGGAGTCCTTTTCAGGACTAGGTTACATCAGTTCCTATCAGTTTTTGCCAGGCAGGTCTGTGCCAGTGCTGTGCAAGTTTTTTTCACAGCATTTGGCTGAATCTAGCAAAGCTAATCCTTTTTGGCCTATTGCAGAGTGTGTTAGTCAGTGGAGTAGCCTATCTGTGTTGCAAGATATACCACCTGTGTATAGAATACCAATTTTTTTACTGCACCTAGTGAAGTAAAATCTTTTGGGCATAGCATCATTCTATTAGTCCATCTATACTGACCTGAATCAGGTTGCAAATTGAATATAATTTTTTTCTGCATCTAGCTCTGAAAAAATATTTGGCCTTCTAGCAGTGTGTGGGACTTTCTCTATTAGTCCATCTATACTGACCTCCATCAGGTTGCAAACTGAATATATTTTTTTCTGCATCTACCTCTGAAAAAATATTGGGCTTGTAGCTGTGTGTGGGACTTGTTCTATTAATCCATCTATACAGACCTCCATCAGGTTGCAAACTGAATATAATTTTTTTCTGCATCTACCTCTGAAAAAATATTTGGGCTTCTAGCTGTGTGTGGGACTTGTTCTATTACTCCATCTATACTGACCTCCATCAGGTTGCAAATTGAATATAATTTTTTTCTGCATCTAGCTCTGAAAAAATATTGGGCTTCTAGCTGTGTGTGGGACTTGTTCTATTAAACCATCTATACAGACCTCCATCAGGTTGCAAACTGAATATAATTTTTTTCTGCATCTAGCTCTGAAAAAATATTTGGCCTTCTAGCAGTGTGTGGGACTTTCTCTATTAGTCCATCTAAACTGACCTCCATCAGGTTGCAAACTAAATATAATTTTTTTCTGCATCTAGCTCTGAAAAAATATTTGGCCTTCTAGCAGTGTGTGGGACTTTCTCTATTAGTCCATCTATACTGACCTCCATCAGGTTGCAAATTAAAAATAATTTTTATCTGCATCTAGCTCTGAAAAAATATTTGGGCTTCTAGCTGTGTGTGGGAATTGTTCTATTACTCCATCTATACTGACCTCCATCAGGTTGCAAACTGAATATATTTTTTTCTGCATCTACCTCTGAAAAATATTGGGCTTCTAGCTGTGTGTGGGACTTGTTCTATTAATCCATCTATACAGACCTCCATCAGGTTGCAAACTGAATATAATTTTTTTCTGCATCTAGCTCTGAAAAAATATTTGGTCTTCTAGCAGTGTGTGGGACTTTCTCTATTAGTCCATCTATACTGACCTCCATCAGGTTGCAAACTGAATATAATATTTTTCTGCATCTAGCTCTGAAAAATTATTGGGCTTCTAGCTGTGTGTGGGACTTGTTGTATTAGTCCATCTATACTGACCTCCATCAGGTTGCAAACTGAATATATTTTTTTCTGCATCTACCTCTGAAAAAATATTGGGCTTCTAGCTGTGTGTGGGACTTGTTCTATTAATCCATCTATACAGACCTCCATCAGGTTGCAAACTGAATATAATTTTTTTCTGCATCTAGCTCTGAAAAAATATTTGGCCTTCTAGCAGTGTGTGGGACTTTCTCTATTAGTCCATCTATACTGACCTCCATCAGGTTGCAAACTGAATATAATTTTTTTCTGCATCTAGCTCTGAAAAAATATTTGGCCTTCTAGCAGTGTGTGGGACTTTCTCTATTAGTCCTTCTATACTGACCTCCATCAGGTTGCAAACTGAATATAATTTTTTTCTGCATCTAGCTCTGAAAAAATATTTGGCCTTCTAGCAGTGTGTGGGACTTTCTCTATTAGTCCATCTATACTGACCTCCATCAGGTGGCAAACTGAATATAATTTTTTTCTGCATCTAGCTCTGAAAAAATATTTGGCCTTCTAGCGGTGTGTGGGACTTTCTCTATTAGTCCATCTATACTGACCTCCATCAGGTTGCAAATTAAAAATAATTTTTATCTGCATCTAGCTCTGAAAAAATATTTTGGCTTCTACCTGTGTGTGGGACTTGTTCTATTAGTCCATCTATACTGACCTCCATCAGGTTGCAAATTGAATATAATTTTTTTCTGCATCTAACCCAGCCAATAGTTTTGGCCTAATACCACAGTTTGGCCACTCAGCTCTGCTCGGTTCCCATCCATTGATTTTTTGTGCAAACAACTCCAGAGTTGTGAATTAGTTAACCACCAAAATGAGTGGAAAAAGGCCTGCTGCTATTGGAAAGGGGAATAGGCGTGTTGGGAAGGGGAAAAAAGGTTGTGTCCGTGGGGTAGGTGTTAAAGCAGCAGTAACATCTGCAGAAGAAAGACCATCTTCCAGCCAAACTAAAATGTCTACTTCTTTTAGCGGACAATGTGATAAGATCCCTTTCTTACGGCCACGCCAATCGCTACAAATTCCAGATGAGGCACAAAAACAGCAGGTGCTTCAACGGATATCAAGTGCTCCTTTAAGTGGGCTCTCCTCCACATCAACTTCAACATCACAAATACTCCAGTCCTCAAAGGTGTCACCCCAATCGCACTTGCTTCCTCACAGCTCCCAAATCTCCAGCTGCCCGTCTGAGTATGAGGTAGAACAGATGGTTGAGTCTGCAGAGCTGTTTACTCATACTATAGCCTGGGAATCAGAGGTCGACTCCAGCGCTTCTGTGAATCCAGACGAGGAAATGATCTGCATTGATGCCCAGAATCTTTATGAGTCGGATCCAGGACCAGACGCAGAAGGTTCTGACCATAATGTAGACCCTCATTCCCAAACTGTAACTCCTGTTGGTGGAGACAATGAGGAAGACGATGATGAGACTCAAATACCTGATTGGAGCGACAACTTTAGTTTTTTGTCATGGCAGGAACAGGTTGGCTCTGAGGACGACGGGTGTGATAACGCACAGGGTGATGATGATGAGGTTGGAGATCCCACTTACTGTCAACCCACAGTCAGCCAAGAGATGAGGTCAGCAGAGGAGGTGGAGGAAGATGCTAGTGACGACGAGGTCAGGTTGCGCCTTCCTGGACAGAGACGTAGTACTGGAAGCACGTCAACAACTGCATCCTCAAACACAACTCTGCCTCTCACCACAAGTCGTGGTGGCTCTTCAGGTCGCATGGGTGCTAAGCCTTGCATAGCCTGGGCATTTTTTCAGATCGATAAAGATGACCCAACTCATGTTGTCTGTAACATTTGTCAGCAAAAGCTAAGTAGAGGCCAAAAAATACATAGTTTGAGTACTTCATGCATGAACCGGCACATGGACATGAAGCATAAGTTGCAGTGGGAAGCTCAGTGTGCTACAATGCGGCCTAGCCGGCCGGGCCAACCACCGTCTGACATATCCTTAGCATCCGCGGCCTCTTCATCCTCTGTGACTGGGGGGACAGCAGTCACACCTGTTTTGGGGCGCAGACCTGCCACCTCTTTACCCGCAACAGCCAGCGTGATTGGCAGGTCATCATTTTCTTTGGAGGTGGTAACACCAGCTGGTGTTGAGCGCTGTCAGACATCGATAGCACCACCTTTGGATCAAGGCAACCTAACATGTCCGCCTGCATCTTCCTCACAGACCGGCAGTTTGCCGGGGACACCCTTATCAACCCCGTCTAAGCACAATAGCCAGCCCTCGGTCCCTCAGATGTGGACAAGTAAAAGACCATTTCCTCCTAGCCATGAGAAAGCTAAGAGGTTGAATTTCACCATCTGCAAGCTCTTGGCTACAGAAATGCTGCCTTTCCGCCTGGTGGACACAGAGGATTTTCGAGACCATATGTCCGTCGCAGTGCCCCAGTACCAGATGCCCAGTCGGCACTACTTCTCAAAGAAAGGTGTGCCTGCGCTCCACCAGCATGTCGCACACAACATCACTGCTTCTTTGAGAAACTCTATGTGTGACAGGGTGCATTTCACCACAGACACTTGGACGAGTAGGCATGGACAGGGGCGTTACATGTCGCTGACTGGGCACTGGGTAACTATGGTGACAGCAGGACAAGGGGCTGCTGTCCAAGTCTTGCCGTCCCCACGAGTTGTGCGTCAATCCTGTTTATGTCAAAGTTCCTCCACTGCTTCTGCCTCCTCAACCTCCTCTCGGTCTTCCACCTGCACCCAAAGCCTGTCTGGTCATGCCACAAGCTTTCTAACTGCGCAGAAGGGATCCTGCACACCTCAATACTATGCTGGCAGTAGGGCTCAACGTCATCAGACGGTTTTTACTTTGAAATGTCTGGGAAATGTGAGTCACACAGCTGAGGAGTAGTGTTGAGCCACCCCCGTAGTGTTCGAGTTCGGTTCGGTTCGTCGAACACCCGTGTGTTCGCCGAACTGTTCGTCGAACTGTTCGTCGAACACCTTCGAACACCGTTAAAACCAATGGCAGGCAAACAAAAACACATAGAAACACATAGAAAACACCTTCAAAGGTGTCCAAAAGCTGACAAACTGCTCAGAAGACACAACTAACACATGGAAAAGTGACAAGTACATATAGTCATGCGAAAATAAAAGAGGTGGAGGAGTAAAAGGAGGGGGAGACACAGATATAGGCATGTCATACCCTTCTAAAATCCAAAAAGTGAGAAGCCGACACGGCCAGTCCGCTCCTGCCCGTGCCACCTCCGTGTCGCCGGGTTTGTGCCAGAGCCGCGGTGAACCCTGATGGCCAGCCCCCCTCTCCCAATACTGGTGCCTGTCCGCTGGTGGGTCGAGCGAGCCCCCCTGTGGTGGAGGCAGCTCTAAGCTTTTTAATTTAAATTGTCTCTCTAATTTGAATGAATACACTTTAAATCCATTTACAAGGATCTATTGGAGGGCAAGTCTCATGCCAGCAGCCGCGTAATTCCAGCTCCAGTAGCGTCCACTAAAGCTGCTGCAGTTAAAAAGCTTTTATAAGGATCGAGCTCGGCTGTCCACCGCAAGGCATCCTACTGCCAGTCCCAGCCCCTATGCCTTGGGGTGCCTCCTGATGCTCTTCACTGAGTATCCCATGGTCCCGAAGCATTTCCTTTGAAAAAATTAAGTGTCTAAACTACAGGTGGTGTAGCTTGCTTAACAGCCGGGATAATCCGCTGACTAGCAGACACTGCTACTAGGCACAAAGTATTTCCTGGGCTAGATGCAGTTAAAAAATTGTAATTAGATACTCTCGTTGGATGCTGAGAAAGCATTCCATAGAGTCTCCTGGCACGCCATATATGATTCTCTTAAAAAGCTTGGGGTAGGGGTCTAGGGGACCCTTTTATAGCCAAAATCACGGCCCTGTATCCCAATACGTCACCTAGGCTGAAGATAAATGGAACTGTAGCACCCTGAGGGCTCGGTTGCTACAGACGTATTGCACCTCACCCGGAGGTGTGATATCTCACTCTCAGGTAAGGATGGAGTGTGGATCAGGACCCGACACCTGCATGCATTACACCACATTGCCGTGGGGCAGGGCGACCAATATGCCCCTGAGATGGGCACGACAGTCCCTGTCCCTGGCTGGAGTGGGGGGAGGGAACACTGAGGAAGGGGAACCCTGTAGTGCAGGAGCAGGGAGGAAGCAGTTCCTGGGTGCATTGAGAAGGGAGTATAAAAGGTGGGCACCATCTTAGTTCAGTGCAGAGAAGTCTGAGCAGAAGTGGCAGGGAGCAGGGGCTCTGCATGAGCTCTGCTCCGGAGGCGGGCCTAGTAACAGAGGCCCAGGCCTGGAAGAGGGAGAAGGAAGGAAGAGGAGCTGAGAAGGCTCCAGGAACGAGGAATGAAGGGATCCCAGGGGTGCGGACGGGCGAGTCGCCACCGCACGCCCGAATCCACCTGCGTGGAGGGGTCAGGCCAAAGGGGGAGACCGGTCCCCGAACTAGTGGAGGCAGGAAACGACCCTCAGCTAGAAACCGGAGGCTCTGACATTTTATGTGGCGCAGCCCCTCGCTACACCCGCTAGGAAGGCACCACATAGGGTCAGGGAAACTGGCGCCAAGTTTACCAAGAGGAGGCCCGAGGCAGCCGGACAGAAGTGTTGGTAAGAAAGGCCAGACAAAGGACACACAAAGGGGGTCCTGTGAAGTGCTCCAAAGTTATCTGGGAGTTGTCTGAGCCCCGCACCTGGTGAGCACAGTACGACGTGGGCAGCCGTTACCTGCAGACGTGGTCTGGATAATAAGAACTGTGAGTAAAGGCCCTGGACTCCATCACTGACTCCGTGTCGTTACTGCTGCTGCCCTGCACCATCACCCCCATCCTCCGCATACACTGCCCTGAGGCTATACTCCTCCCGTGGGGAGTTATGCTACGCTCTGCTGCACCCACAACACCAGCCTCAGCGGTCTGCCCTGTAGCGGCGGTTCACTCTGACCGCAATCCATGGGTGGCGTAGTCGGACATTTAAACATCAAAACCACATAAATAGTTCCGCCACTGGTTTGACCGCCCTGAGCCACGGAACCGGGTCGCCGCCACGAAGACTACAACCACCAGCATCCACCAAAAAGGGTACGGCTCCGGGTGTCCCAAGGTGCGTCAGAACATTTTCATCACCTTTCACAATCACCAATGGGACAAGGCAGGGATGTCCTCTGTCCCCTCTCTTATACATCCTAGTGACGGAGCACCTGCTCTCATCAATTCGCCATAACCCCAATATTAGGTGGATTGAGGTGGGAGGCACCGAGTACAAGTGCTCTCTATTTGCTGATGATGTCCTAGTATATATCACTCAATCACATATATCCATCCATGCTGTTATGGCTGAAATAGATCACTTTGTTACATGGTCAAATTTTAAAATCAATGCAGCGAATTCTGAGGCCCTCGATGTCTCCCTCCCCAAATCCATATAGGATTCCATCCAGTCCAACTTTCACTTTGCCTGGCCCTCACAGGGTATCAAATACTTAGGAATTCCTATTCATAGAGACCTCTCCCATCTATGTTATCTTAATTTTGGGCCCTTTATTGAACAATTCCATATAGACCACGGTTGGCAAGTTAGAACTGTAAGATTCACTACGTGAACCGCTGGTGTTTTGTGGAAAAGCACATGTACACCGCGTTCCAAATTATTATGCAAAAAGTGTTTAGGAGTGATAAGGGAAGAATTTGTTTGTTTGTCAGTTAAACTCATTGATGGTGATGTGTGTCAGGGCTCTTTATATCACTGTAAGCAATTGCAGACACCTGTGCTAATTAGTTTGGCAGGTGTGTCCAATGAAAGGCAAGACTACTTAAGAAGGCTCTCTCACATTATTAAGAAGCCTACATTTTCTGCCAAAATGGGAAAGAAAAAGGATGTGTCGGCTGCTGAGAAGCAACAAATTGTGGAGTGTTTAGGTCAAGGCATGACTACAATCAACATTGTGCGATGATCAGGATGAAGTGTCTTGGCAATCAAGAAGTATGTAGCTGATTCACAGTACACACGTGTGCGTGCTGATAAGGGCAAATTGAGGACTCTTTCCTACAGGCAATTACGTCAGGTTGAAAGAGCAGCGGCAAAAAAGCCTTGTCATAGCAGCAGACAAGTTTTTGAAGCTGCTTGTGCCTCCAACGTCCCCCAAACAACAAGATGCAGGGTCCTTCAGAGGTTTGCAGCTGTGCATACGCCATCCTGTCGACCTCCTCTATCCACTTCACACAAGCAGAAACGGCTCCAGTGGGCCAAACATTACATGAAGACTGATTTCAAAACTGTTTTGTTCACGGATGAGTGCCGTGCAGCGCTCGATGGTCCAGATGGATGGAGTGGAGGATGGCTGGTTGATGGACACCCCACGCAAACACGGATACAGCGCCAACAAGGAGGAGGTGGAGTAATGTTTTGGGCTGGAATCATGGGGAGAGAGATTGTCGGCCCCTTTAGGATCCCTGAAGGCGCTAAAGATGAACTCCATAATGTATGTGGATTTTCTCAAACAGCACTTCCTGCCATGGTTCAAGAAGAAGAACCATGTATTTCACAGCAAGATCATTTTTCTGCATGATAATGCACCATCTCATGCTGCACATAAAACATCTGCATCTCTGGCTGATATGGGCATAAAAGGGGACAAACTTATGGTGTGACCCCCATGCTCCCCTGACCTCTACCCCAGTCAGAACCTTTGGAGCATCATTAAAAGGAGTGTCTATGATGGCGGGAGGCAGTTCACATCTAAGCAACATCTCTGGGAGGGTATTCTGTCCTCATGCAAAACAATTGAAGCAGAATCCATCCAAAACCTGACAAATTCAATGGACGAGAGAGTTCAGAAGCTCCTTTCGAACAAGGGGTCCTATGTGAAAATGTGACATCACCTAGAATAAAGTTTTGAGTTGAAAACTGTTTGATTTCAGTTTCTAACAACCTGCTAATGCTTATAATTTCAAAAATGACCATTTTTTTGGTCTTTATTAAAATGAAAAGGTTGATTGAAAAGTTTGGGGGATCTAAGAGTGTGGCAACCCAGTAGTCATGATTACTTCGAATTCTGACAATATGAGGGTCATGCTGCAGGTAGTGCAGCAAGAAGGCACTTATGTGTCTTGCGCATCTCGGAGCCCCAAAATTATTTTCCGGGCTAGATGCAGCTAAAAATTATTTTTAATTTTAAATCTGGTGGAGCTTATTATAGATGGCCTAATAGGATCAGTGCTGCACACTGCTACAAAGCCCAAATTATTTTCCAGTCAAGATACAGATAAACATGATTAGTAATTTGAAAGCTTAAAACGTTTGATAGGGTGATTTTAACCAATCTTCAAGCTTTTACTCTCCCCAGGATGACACAGGGGTAGAAAAGTCGTTTCGGATCCATGATTTGTTCATCTTTATGAACGTGAGTCTGTCTACATTATCAGTAGAGATGAGCGGTGTTCGACTAGAACTGTTCGCCAATCTCAAATTCGAGCTGTTTTGGGCGGTGTTCGAGTTGTTCGACGAACCCGAACGATTTGCAAAAAATTCGGCTGTTCGAGGTTATGTTCGATAACTGTTCGTGCACCAAAAGCGTGTCCTGCATGTCTGGCGCTACTTAGAGCACCAATCATGCAGGGATTGTCTGCCACTCACTGTAATACCACAGCCATGGTGGTTGTGGCATTACAGTGATTGCCCAAATCGATGGGAACAGTGCCAACAGTGAAACATGAAAAGCCGGCAATTCAGCAGCGGCATACACCGGTACCCGACAATTTAGAACCGAAAGAATAGAGCTTCACACATAGATTAGATAGATATAAACATGTCAGCCACATATATACGAAGTAAAGTGAAAGTGCTGCTTACTGTACTTGTCATTTAGCGTAAAGGATTTATCAAAAAAAATAATAGTGTTTTCATGCACCGTCTCTTTAAAAAAGCCGGCCGGCAATTCAGCATCTGTACCCAACAATTTAGAATAGAAGGAATAGAGAATCACACATAGATTAGATAGATAGAAACATGTCAGTCACATATATATGAAGTACAGTGACAGTGTTGCTCACTGTACTTGTCATTTAGTGTAAAGGATTTATTAAAAAAAATAATAGTGTTTTCATGCACCGTCTCTTTAAGAAAGCCGGCCGGCAATTCAGCATCTGTACCCGACAATTTATAACAGACAGAATAGAGCTTCACACATAGATTAGATAGATAGAAACATGTCAGTCACATATATATGAAGTACAGTGACAGTGTTGGTTACTGTACTTGTCATTTAGTATTAAAATAAAGGATTTATTATTAAAAAAATTGGCGTGGGGTTCCCCTTAATTTTTGGCTCTAGCGGAGGTTAAGCAGACAGCTGGGGCAGATGTTTGAAGCCTGGGAAGGGGGTAATACCCACGGAGCTTCCCAGGCTACTAATATCAGCCCCCAGCTGAATACATAGCCTTTACTAGCTATTAAAATGGGGGACCCCCCCAAAAAAATGACGTGGGGTCCCCCCTAATTTAATAGCTAGCAAAGGCTAGGCAGACAGCTGGGGGCTGATATTAATAGCCCAGGAAGGGAGCCATGAATATTGGCCCCCTCCCAGGCTAGAAACACCAGCCGTCAGCCGCCCCAGAAATGGCGCATTCAATTCTGGCACTTAGCCTCGCTCTTCCACGCTGCCCTGGTGTGGTGGCAGGGGGTAATAGGGCTGGGGTTGATGTCAGCTTATAATGCCAGCTGACATCAAGCCCAGGTTAGTAATGGAGAGGCGTCTATAAGACACCCCCATTACTAACCATATAGTCAAAGTTAAAAAAAACACAAACACCCAGAATAAAGTCCTTTAATTGAAATAAAGACACAATTCTTTATTGTTCTAAATTAAACCATACTTACCATCACGCCCATTCCAGCTGAAGCCAACGATCTCCTGTAATAAAAATAAAATAATAAAGCAACCTCATCCTTACCTTTCCATGGTTCCCACGACAGCTTCAGCTCTGCTACATCGAGATGACAGGCTGGACCGCAGCAGAACGCCGCCATCCAGCCTGTCATCCCGCAGACACTGAGAAGCGCAGGCTTGCTTGCGCTCTGCAGTGTCTGGCTGTGACGGCATAAAGATGAGACGAGTTCATGTCCAATGAACTCGGCGCACCTCATGCACGTCACTTACAGCGTGGGAGAATTCTCACGCTGAAGCGCTGAGTGCAGGAGGATTTTCCCACGCTGTCAGTGAGGTGCATGAGGTGAGCTGAGTTCATTGGACATGAGCTCACCTCATGCACGTCACTGACAGCGTGGGACAATTCTCCTGCACTCAGCACTTCAGCGTGAGAATTTTCCCACGCTGTCAGTGACGTGCATGAGGTGAGCTGAGTTCATTGGACATGAACTCGGCTCATCTGGATGCCGTCACAGCGAGACACTGAGGAGCGCAAGCAAGCCTGCTCTTCTCAGTGTCTGCGGCATGACAGGCTGGATGGCAGCGTTCTGCTGCGGTCCAGCCTGTCATCTCGATGTAGCAGAGCTGAAGCTGTCGTGGGAACCATGGAAAGGTAAGGATGAGGTTGGTTTATTATTTTTCTTTTATTGCAGGAGATCGTTGGCTTCAGCTGGAATGGGCGTGATGGTAAGTATAGTTTAATTTAGAACAATAAAGAATTGTGTGTTTATTTCAATTAAAGGACTTTATTCTGGGTGTTGTGTTTTTTTTAAATACTTTACTAGAAATTCATGGCGGTCATGTCTAATACTGGCGTGACCCCATGAATTTTGGGCTTGGAGCCAGCTGATAATACCAAGCTGGCCCTAACCCCTTTATTACCCAGTGAGCCACCGCACCAGGGCCCTGGATGAGTTGGGTACAGCGCCAGCTTCAGCTCTGCTACATCGAGATGACAGGCTGGACCGCAGCAGAACGCTGCCATCCAGCCTGTCATCCCGCAGACACTGAGAAGCGCAGGCTTGCTTGCGCTCCACAGTGTCTCTCTGTGAGGGCATCCAGATGAGCCGAGTTAATGTCCAATGAACTCGGCTCACCTCATGCACGTCACTGACAGCGTGGGAAAATTCTCCTGCACTCAGCGCTTCAGCGTGGGAGAATTCTCACGCTGAAGCGCTGAGTGCAGGAGAATTCTCCCACGCTGTCAGTGACGTGCAGGAGGTGAGCTGAGTTCATTGGACATGAGCTCACCTTATGCACGTCACTGACAGCGTGGGAAAATTCTCCTGCACTCAGCGCTTCAGCGTGGGAGAATTCTCACGCTGAAGCGCTGAGTGCAGGAGAATTCTCCCACGCTGTCAGTGACGTGCAGGAGGTGAGCTGAGTTCATTGGACATGAGCTCACCTTATGCACGTCACTGACAGCGTGGGAGAATTCTCCTGCACTCAGCGCTTCAGCGTGAGAATTTTCCCACGCTGTCAGTGACGTGCATGAGGTGCGCCGAGTTCATTGGACATGAACTCGTCTCATCTTTATGCCGTCACAGCCAGACACTGCAGAGCGCAAGCAAGCCTGCGCTTCTCAGTGTCTGCGGGATGACAGGCTGGATGGCGGCGTTCTGCTGCGGTCCAGCCTGTCATCTCGATGTAGCAGAGCTGAAGCTGTCGTGGGAACCATGGAAAGGTAAGGATGATGTTGCTTTATTATTTTTCTTTTATTGCAGGAGATCGTTGGCTTCAGCTGGAATGGGCGTGATGGTAAGTATGGTTTAATTTAGAACAATAAAGGATTGTGTCTTTATTTCAATTAAAGGACTTTATTCTGGGTGTTTGTGTTTTCTTTTAACTTTGACTATGGGGTTAGTAATGGGGGTGTCTTATAGACGCCTCTCCATTACTAACCTGGGCTTGATGTCAGCTGGCATTATAAGCTGACATCAACCCCAGCCCTATTACCCCCTGCCACCGCACCAGGGCAGCGTGGAAGAGCGAGGCTAAGTGCCAGAATTGGCGCATCCTATGAATGCGCCATTTCTGGGGCGGCTGACGGCTGGTGTTTCTAGCCTGGGAGGGGGCCAATATTCATGGCACCTTTCCTGGGCTATTAATATCAGCCCCCAGCTGTCTGCCTAGCCTTTGCTAGCTATTAAATTAGGGGGGACCCCACGTCATTTTTTTGGGGGGGTCCCCCATTTTAATAGCTAGTAAAGGCTATGTATTCCGCTGGGGGCTCATATTAGTAGCCTGGGAAGCTCCGTGGGTATTACCCCCTTCCCAGGCTTCAAACATCTGCCCCAGCTGTCTGCTTAACCTCCGCTAGAGACTAAAATTAAGGGGAACCCCACGCCAATTTTTTTTAATAATAAATCCTTTATTTTAATACTAAATGACAAGTACAGTAACCAACACTATCACTGTACTTCATATATATGTGACTGACATGTTTCTATCTATCTAATCTATGTGTGAAGCTCTATTCTGTCTGTTATAAATTGTCGGGTACAGATGCTGAATTGCCGCCCGGCTTTTTTAAAGAGACGGTGCATGAAAACACTATTACTTTTTTTAATAAATCCTTTACACTAAATGACAAGTACAGTAAGCAACATTGTCACTGTACTTCATATATATGTGACTGACATGTTTCTATCTATCTAATCTATGTGTGAAGCTCTATTCTGTCTGTTATAAATTGTCGGATACCGCTGCTGAATTGCCGGCCGGCTTTTTTAAAGAGACAGTGCATGAAAACACTATTATATTTTTTAATAAATCCTTTACACTAAATGACAAGTACAGTAAGCAACACTGTCACTGTACTTCATATATATGTGACTGACATGTTTCTATCTATCTAATCTATGTGTGAGGCTCTATTCCTTTTTGTCTAAATTGTCGGGTACCGGTGTATGCCGCTGCTGAATTGCCGGCCGGCTTTTTTAAAGAAAGCGTCTTCTGAGCAGTTTGTCAGCTTTTGGACACCTTTGAAGGTGTTTTCTATGTGTTTCTATGTGTTTTTGTTTGCCTGCCATTGGTTTTAACGGTGTTCGACGAACAGTTCGACGAACAGTTCCTCGAACATCCCGGTGTTCGACGAACCGAACCGAACCCGAACACTACGGGGGTTGCTCAACACTAATTATCAGTGGAGAGCCGCGTGCGCTTATCTGTCAGCACACCACCAGCAGCGCTGAACACACGTTCAGACAGAACGCTGGCTGCGGGGCATGACAAGATCTCCAAGGCGTAAGTGGCTAGCTCCGGCCATTTATCCAGATTGGAAGCCCAAAAAGAGCAAGGGTCCAGTGACACAGTCGTGGCTTCAATGTTTACTTGGAGATACTCCTGTACCATCGTCTCTAGGCGTTGACTATGTGTCAGACTTCTTGTCTCCTGTGGCCTTGCAAAGGATGGGCTAAAAAAGTGGTGAAATGATTCCGCAAAATTGATGTTACCAGCAGATATTGTGGTTCTGTTACGGTTTGAGTGCTGAACACTTGACGGTCCCACGGTTGGCAAGTTGGAACTGTGAGATTCACTACGTGCACCACTGGTATTTTGTGGAAAAGCACATGTAAGATTCTGCAACAGTCTCTGCTGATACTCCTGCATGCGTGCATCCCTTTCTATGGCAGGAATAATTTCTGCAAATTTACTTTTGTACCGGGGATCTAACAGTGTGGCAACCCAGTAGTCAGGATTATTTCTAATTCTCACAATTCGAGGGTCATGTTGCAGGTAGTGCAGCAAGAAGGCACTCATGTGTGTTGCGCATCCAGGAGCACCAAGTCCCTGTTGTGTTGGTGGCGAGGTAACAATCATGCTTCCTTCCTCTGTCCTCTCCCCCCAACCTCGCACAACAGAAATGTGATCAAGGTCTCCCTCATCTGATGAGTCTTCCATCAGTTCGTCCTCCACTTCTTCCTGGGCTCCTGCACCTTCCTCACTAGTTTGGCTGCTACCATGCGCCCTGGTAAAACCATCTCCCCCACCCTCACATGCCTGCCGCCTTGGTGCTGCCGACCTTCTGGACCTTGCAGATGTTAGCCCTTCCGCATACAACTCCTCCTCCTCTACTTCCTCCACCTCCTCTTGTGCCACCACCTGACTCCGAATTCTGTTTAACATGTGCTCCAGCATGTAAATCACCGGAATAGTCATGCTGATAATGGCATCGTCAGCACTAAACATCTTCGTCGCCATTTCAAAACTGTGCAGAAGGGTGCATAGGTCCCTGATCTGAGACCACTCCTCCAGCGTGATTTGCCCCACCTCTGAATCTCGTTGGCCCAGTCTATACGTCAGAACGTATTGCACCAGGGCTTTTCGGTGCTGCCACAGTCGCTGCAACATGTGCAGAGTTGAATTCCACCGGGTAGGCACATCGCATTTTAGCCGGTGAAGTGGCAGGCCCAACGACTTCTGTAGAGATCTAAGTCGCTGAGCTGCGGGATGCGAACGGCGGAAGTGAGCACACAGCGACCGTGCCCTCTGCAGAAGGCCATCTAGTCTGGGATAGTGGGCTAAAAATTGCTGGACAACCAGGTTCAACACGTGAGCCATACAAGGCACGTGTGTGACATTGCCCCGGCGAAGGGCCGCACCCAGGTTTGCAGCATTGTCGCACACGGCCTTCCCTGGTTTCAGGTCCAGTGGAGACAACCATTCATGAAATTGGTTCTCCAGAGCTGACCACAACTCCTCAGCTGTGTGACTCACATTTCCCAGACATTTCAATGTAAAAACCGCCTGATGACGTTGAGCCCTACTGCCAGCATAGTAAGGAGGTGTGCAGAAACCCTTCTGCGCAGTTAGAAAGCTTGTGGCATGACCAGACAGGCTTTGGGTGCAGGTGGAAGACCGAGAGGAGGTTGAGGAGGCAGAAGCAGTGGAGGAACTTTGACATAAAGAGGATTGACGCACAACTCGTGGGGACGGCAAGACTTGGACAGCAGCCCCTTGTCCTGCTGTCACCATAGTTACCCAGTGCCCAGTCAGCGACATGTAACGCCCCTGTCCATGCCTACTCGTCCAAGTGTCTGTGGTGAAATGCACCCTGTCACACACAGAGTTTCTCAAAGAAGCGGTGATGTTGTGTGCGACATGCTGGTGGAGCGCAGGCACACCTTTCTTTGAGAAGTAGTGCCGACTGGGCATCTGGTACTGGGGCACTGCGACGGACATAAGGTCTCGAAAATCCTCTGTGTCCACCAGGCGGAAAGGCAGCATTTCTGTAGCCAAGAGCTTGCAGATGGTGAAATTCAACCTCTTAGCTTTCTCATGGCTAGGAGGAAATGGTCTTTTACTTGTCCACATCTGAGGGACCGAGGGCTGGCTATTGTGCTTAGACGGGGTTGATAAGGGTGTCCCCGGCAAACTGCCAGTCTGTGAGGAAGATGCAGGCGGACATGTTAGGTTGCCTTCATCCAAAGGTGGTGCTATCGATGTCGGACAGCGCTCAACACCAGCTGGTGTTACCACCTCCAAAGAAAATGATGACCTGCCAGTCACGCTGGCTGTTGCGGGTAAAGAGGTGGCAGGTCTGCGCCCCAAAACAGGTGTGACTGCTGTCCCCCCAGTCACAGAGGATGAAGAGGCCGCGGATGCACAAGATATGGCAGACGGTGGTTGGCCCGGCCGGCTAGGCCGCATTGTAGCACACTGAGCTTCCCACTGCAACTTATGCTTCATGTCCATGTGCCGGTTCATGCATGAAGTACTCAAACTATGTATTTTTTGGCCTCTACTTAGCTTTTGCTGACAAATGTTACAGATAACACGAGTTGGGTCATCTTTATCCATCTGAAAAAATGCCCAGGCTATTCAAGGCTTAGCACCCATGCGACCTGAAGAGCCACCACGACTTGTGGTGAGAGGCAGAGTTGTGTTTGAGGATGCAGTTGTTGACGTGCTTCCAGTACTACGTCTCTGTCCAGGAAGGCGCAACCTGACCTCGTCGTCACTAGCATCTTCCTCCACCTCCTCTGCTGACCTCATCTCTTGGCTGACTGTGAGTTGACAGTAAGTGGGATCGCCGACCTCATCATCATCACCCTGTGCGTTATAACACCCATCGTCCTCAGAGCCAACCTGTTCCTGCCCTGACAAAAAACTAAAGTTGTCGCTCCAATCAGGTATTTGAGTCTTATCATCGTCTTCCTCATTGTCTCCACCAACAGGAGTTACAGTTTGGGAATGAGGGTCTACATTATGGTCAGAACCTTCTGCGTCTGGTCCTGGATCCGACTCATAAAGATTCTGGGCATCAGTGCAGATCATTTCCTCGTCTGGATTCACAGAAGCGCTGGAGTCAACCTCTGATTCCCAGGCTATAGTATGAGTAAACAGCTCTGCAGACTCAACCATCTGTTCTACCTCATACTCAGACGGGCAGCTGGAGATTTGGGAGCTGTGAGGAAGCAAGTGCGATTTGGGTGACACCTTTGAGGACTGGAGTATTTGTGATGTTGAAGTTGATGTGGAGGAGAGCCCACTTAAAGGAGCACTTGATATCCGTTGAAGCACCTGCTGTTTTTGTGCCTCATCTGGAATTTGTAGCGATTGGCGTGGCCGTAAGAAAGGGATCTTATCACATTGACCGCTAAAAGAAGTAGACATTTTAGTTTGGCTGGAAGATGGTCTTTCTTCTGCAGATGTTACTGTTGCTTTAACACCTACCCCACGGACACAACCTTTTTTCCCCTTCCCAACACGCCTATTCCCCTTTCCACCAGCAGCAGGCCTTTTTCCACTCATTTTGGTGGTTAACTAATTCACAACTCTGGAGTTGTTTGCACAAAAAAACAATGGATGGTAACCGAGCAGAGCTGAGTGGCCAAACTGTGGTATTAGGCAAAAACTATTGGCTGGGTTAGATGCAGAAAAAAATTATTTTGAATTTGCAACCTGATGGAGGTCAGTATAGATGGACTAATAGAGAAAGTCCGACACACTACTAGAAGGCCAAATATTTTTTCAGAGGTAGATGCAGAAAAAAATATATTCAGTTTGCAACCTGATGGCGGTCAGTATAGATGGACTAATACAACAAGTCCCACACACTGCTAGAAGCCCAAATATTTTTTCAGAGGTACTGTAGATGCAGATAAAAATTAGTTTTAATTTGCAACCTGATGGAGGTCAGTATAGATGGACTAATAGAGAAAGTCCGACACACTACTAGAAGGCCAAATATTTTTTCAGAGGTAGATGCAGAAAAAAATATATTCAGTTTGCAACCTGATGGAGGTCAGTATAGATGGATTAATAGAACAAGACCCACACACAGCTAGAAGCCCAATATTTTTTCAGAGGTAGATGCAGAAAAAAATATATTCAGTTTGCAACCTGATGGAGGTCAGTATAGATGGACTAATAGAACAAGTCCCACACACTGCTAGAAGCCCAAATATTTTTTCAGAGGTACTGTAGATGCAGATAAAAATTAGTTTTAATTTGCAACCTGATGGAGGTCAGTATAGATGGACTAATAGAGAAAGTCCGACACACTACTAGAAGGCCAAATATTTTTTCAGAGGTAGATGCAGAAAAAAATATATTCAGTTTGCAACCTGATGGAGGTCAGTATAGATGGCTTAATAGAACAAGACCCACACACAGCTAGAAGCCCAATATTTTTTCAGAGGTAGATGCAGAAAAAACTATATTCAGTTTGCAACCTGATGGAGGTCAGTATAGATGGACTAATAGAACAAGTCCCACACACTGCTAGAAGCCCAAATATTTTTTCAGAGGTACTGTAGATGCAGATAAAAATTAGTTTTAATTTGCAACCTGATGGAGGTCAGTATAGATGGACTAATAGAGAAAGTCCGACACACTACTAGAAGGCCAAATATTTTTTCAGAGGTAGATGCAGAAAAAAATATATTCAGTTTGCAACCTGATGGAGGTCAGTATAGATGGACTAATACAACAAGTCCCGCACACAGCTAGAATCCCAAATATTTTTTCAGAGGTACTGTAGATGCAGATAAAAATTATTTTTAATTTGCAACCTGATGGAGGTCAGTATAGATGGACTAATAGAGAAAGTCCGACACACTACTAGAAGGCCAAATATTTTTTCAGAGGTAGATGCAGAAAAAAATATATTCAGTTTGCAACCTGATGGAGGTCAGTATAGATGGACTAATACAACAAGTCCCACACACAGCTAGAAGCCCAAATATTTTTTCAAAGGTACTGTAGATGCAGATAAAAATTATTTTTAATTTGCAACCTGATGGAGGTCAGTATAGATGGACTAATAGAGAAAGTCCGACACACTACTAGAAGGCCAAATATTTTTTCAGAGCTAGATGCAGAATAAAATTATATTCAGTTTGCAACCTGATGGAGGTCAGTATAGATGGATTAATAGAACAAGACCCACCCACAGCTAGAAGCCCAATATTTTTTCAGAGGTAGATGCAGAAAAAAATATATTCAGTTTGCAACCTGATGGAGGTCAGTATAGATGGACTAATAGAACAAGTCCCACACACTGCTAGAAGCCCAAATATTTTTTCAGAGGTACTGTAGATGCAGATAAAAATTAGTTTTAATTTGCAACCTGATGGAGGTCAGTATAGATGGACTAATAGAGAAAGTCCGACACACTACTAGAAGGCCAAATATTTTTTCAGAGCTAGATGCAGAAAAAAATTATATTCAGTTTGCAACCTGATGGAGGTCAGTAAAGATGGACTAATAGAGAAAGTCCGACACACTACTAGAAGGCCAAATATTTTTTCAGAGGTAGATACAGAAAAAAATATATTCAGTTTGCAACCTGATGGAGGTCAGTATAGATGGACTAATAGAATGATGCTATGCCCAAAAGATTTTACTTCACTAGGTGCAGTAAAAAAATTGGTATTCTATACACAGGTGGTATATCTTGCAACACAGATAGGCTACTCCACTGACTAACACACTCTGCAATAGGCCATAAAGGATTAGCTTTGCTAGATTCAGCCAAATGCTGTGAAAAAAACTTGCACAGCACTGGCACAGACCTGCCTGGCAAAAACTGATAGGAACTCATGTAACCTAGTCCTGAAAAGGACTGCAATTACAATTAGTCTTTACTCCCACAACCGATCTATTTAAGAGCACAGACCTCCCTGATAAAAGTCGTAGGAAATTCTGTAACCTAGTCCTTAAAAGGACTGCAATCACAACTATTCCCTACTCCCAAGCTATCTGTATATTTGTGCGAAAATTGGCTTGAAATTAACAAGGTATAGCACACACAGCAACAGCGGTGCCGTCTAACACGCAGCTGCAGCAGTGAGAAAATGGTGGCGACGGGGAAAATGGCTTGGTCTTATAGGGCAAGGACATGTGACATACACTGCCAATGACACATGCCCTTGCTTGTGTGAAAAAAAGCACTTTGCTCCGTGTGTGCGCTGCTGATAGGCTGACAGATTGCACCTCCCGACTGTAAATGCGGGAAAGAGAAAAAAAAATGGAGATCTTCATTGTTCCTGCAAAGATCCATCCCCTGCCCCTCCCCCCACCCCGCTGTACACTCAAACTGCGTATTAACATTAATTTTCATCATTACTGAGAAAAAATCCAGTTATGATTTTGGTGCACGAACAGTTATCGAACATAACCTCGAACAGCCGAATTTTTCTCAAATTGTTCGCGTTCGCCGAACGGCTCGAACACCGCCCAAAACAGCTCGAATTTGAGATTGGCGAACAGTTCGAGTAGAACAACGCTCATCTCTACTGAGGAGTTGTGGTCAGCTCTGGAGAACCAATTTCATGAGTGGTTGTCTCCACTGGACCTGAAACCAGGGAAGGCCGTGTGCGACAATGATGCAAACCTGGGTGCGGCCCTTCGCCGGGGCAATGTCACACACGTGCCTTGTATGGCTCACGTGTTGAACCTGGTTGTCCAGCAATTTTTAGCCCACTACCCCAGACTAGATGGCCTTCTGCAGAGGGCACGGTCGCTGTGTGCTCACTTCCACCGTTCGCATCCCGCAGCTTAGCGACTTACATCTCTACAGAAGTCGTTGGGCCTGCCACTTCACCGGCTAAAATGCGATGTGCCTACCCGGTGGAATTCAACTCTGCACATGTTGCAGCGACTGTGGCAGCACCGACAAGCCCTGGTGCAATACGTTCTGACGTATAGCCTGGGCCAACGAGATCCAGACGTTGGGCAAATCACGCTGGAGGAGTGGTCTCAGATCAGGGACCTATGCACCCTTCTGCACAGTTTTGAAATGGCGACGAAGATGTTTAGTGCTGACGATGCCATTATCAGCATGACTATTCCGGTGATTTAAATGCTGGAGCACATGTTAATCAGAATTCGGAGTCAGGTGGTGGCACAAGAGGAGGTGGAGGAAGTAGAGGAGGAGGAGTTGTATGCGGAAGGGCTAACATCTGCAAGGTCCAGACGGTCGGCAGCACCAAGGCGGCAGGCATGTGAGGGTGGGGGAGATGTTTTTACCAGGGCGCATGGTAGCAGCCAAACTAGTGAGGAAGGTGCAGGAGCCCAGGAAGAAGTGGAGGACGAACTGATGGAAGACTCATCAGATGAGGGAGACCTTGATCACATTTCTGTTGTGCGAGGTTGGGGGGAGAGCACAGAGGAAGGAAGCATGATTGTTACCTCGCCACCAACACAACAGGGACTTGGTGCTCCTGGATGTGCAACACACATGAGTGCCTTCTTGCTGCACTACCTGCAACATGACCCTCGAATTGGGAGAATTAGAAATAATCCTGACTACTGGGTTGCCACACTGTTAGATCCCCGGTACAAAAGTAAATTTGCAGAAATTATTCCTGCCATAGAAAGGGATGCACGCATGCAGGAGTATCAGCAGAGACTGTTGCAGAATCTTACATGTGCTTTTCCACAAAACACCATTGGTGCACGTAGTGAATCTCACAGTTCCAACTTGCCAACCGTGGGACCGTCAAGTGTTCAGCACTCAAACCATAACAGAAACACAGTATCTGCTGGTAACATCAATTTTGCACAATCATTTCACCACTTTTTTAGCCCATCCTTTGCAAGGCCACAGGAGACAAGAAGTCTGACACATATTCAACGCTTAGAGATGATGGTACAGGAGTATCTCCAAGTAAACATTGAAGCCATGACTGTGTCACTGGACCCTTGCTCTTCTTGGGCTTCCAATCTGGATAAATGGCCGGAGATAGCCACTTACGCCTTGGAGATCTTGTCATGCCCCGCAGCCAGCGTTCTGTCTGAACGTGTGTTCAGCGCTGCTGGTGGTGTGCTGACAGATAAGCGCACGCGGCTCTCCACTGATAATGTAGACAGACTCACGTTCATAAAGATGAACAAATCATGGATCCGAAATGACTTTTCTACCCCTGTGTCATCCTGGGGAGAGTAAAAGATGGATGATTGGTTAAAATCACCCTACCAACCGTTTTAAGCTTTCAAATTACTAATCATGTTTATCTGTATCTTGGCTGGAAAATAATTTGGGCTTTGTAGCAGTGTGCAGCACTGATCGTATTAGGCCATCTATACTAAGCTCCACCAGATTTAAAATTAATAATAATTTTTAGCTGCATCTAGCCCGGAAAATAATTTTGGGGCTCCGAGATGCGCAAGACACATAAGTGCCTTCTTGCTGCACTACCTGCAACATGACCCTCATATTGTCAGAATTCGAAGTAATCATGACTACTGGGTTGCCACACTCTTAGATCTGCCAAACTTTTCGATCAACCTTTTCATTTTAATAAAGACCAAAAAAATGGTCATTTTTGAAATGATAAGCATTAGCAGGTTATTAGAAACTGAAATCAAACAGTTTTCAACTCAAAACTTTATTCTAGGTGATGTTACATTTTCACATAGGACCCCTTGTTCGAAAGGAGCTTCTGAACTCTCTCGTCCATTGAATTTGTCAGGTTTTGGATGGTTTCTGCTTCAATTGTTTTGCATGAGGACAGAATACCCTCCCAGAGCTGTTGCTTAGATGTGAACTGCCTCCCGCCATCATAGACACTCCTTTTGATGATGCTCCAGAGGTTCTGAATGGGGTAGACGTCAGGGGAGCATGGGGGTCACACCATAAGTTTGTCCCCTTTTATGCCCATATCAGCCAGAGATGCAGATGTTTATGTGCAGCATGAGATGGTGAATTATCATGCAAAAAATGATCTTGCTGTGAAATACACGGTTCTTCTTCTTGAACCATGGCAGGAAGTGCTGTTTGAGAAAATCCGCATACATTATGGAGTTCATCTTTAGCGCCTTCAGGGATCCTAAAGGGGCCGACAATCTCTCTCCCCATGATTCCAGCCCAAAACATTACTCCACCTCCTCCTTGTTGGCGCTGTAGCCGTGTTTGCGTGGGGTGTCCATCAACCAGCCATCCTCCACTCCATCCATCTGGACCATCGAGCGCTGCACGGCACTCATCCGTGAACAAAACAGTTTTGAAATCAGTCTTCATGTAATGTTTGGCCCACTGGAGCCGTTTCTGCTTGTGTGAAGTGGATAGAGGAGGTCGAAAGGATGGCACATGCACAGCTGCAAACCTCTGAAGGACCCTGCATCTTGTTGTTCGGGGGACGTTGGAGGCACTAGCAGCTTCAAAAACTTGTCTGCTGCTATGACAAGGCTTTTTTGCGGCTGCTCTTTTAACCTGACGTAATTGCTTGTAGGAAAGAGTCCTCAATTTGCCCTTATCAGCACGCACACGTGTGTACTGTGAATCAGCTACATACTTCTTGATTGCCAAGACACTTCATCCTGATCATCGCACAATGTTGATTGTAGTCATGCCTTGACCTAAACACTCCACAATTTGTTGCTTCTCAGCAGCCGACACATCCTTTTTCTTTCCCATTTTGGCAGAAAATGTAGGCTGCTTAATAATGTGAGACAGCCTTCTTAAGTAGTCTTGCCTTTAATTGGACACACCTGCCAAACTAATTAGCACAGGTGTCTGCAATTGCTTACAGTGATATAAAGAGCCCTGACACATCACCATCAATGAGTTTAACTGACAAACAAACAAATTCTTCCCTTATCACTCCTAAACACTTTTTGCATAATAATTTGGAACACAGTGTACATGTGCTTTTCCACAAAACACCAGTGGTTCACGTAGGGAATCTTACAGTTCTAACTTGCCAACCGTGGTCTGTATGGAGTTGTTCAATAAAGGGCCCAAAATTAAGATAACATAGATGGGAGAGGTCTCTTTGAATAGGAATTCCTAAGTATTTGATACCCTGTGTGGGCCAGGCAAAGGGAAAGTTGGACTGGATGGAATCCTATATGGATTTGGGGAGGGAGACATCGAGGGCCTCAGACTTCGCTGCATTGATTTTAAAATTTGACCATGTAACAAAGTGATCTATTTCAGCCATAACAGCATGGATGGATATATGTGATTGATTGATATATACTAGTACATCATCAGCAAATAGAGAGCACTTGTACTCGGTGCCTCCCACCTCAATCCACCTAATATTGGGGTTATGGCGAATTGATGAGAGCAGGTGCTCCGTCACTAGGATGTATAAGAGAGGGGACAGAGGACATCCCTGCCTTGTCCCATTGGTGATTGTGAAAGGTGATGAAAATGTTCTGACGCGCCCCCTGGGCCTTGGGACACCCGGAGCCGGACCCTTTTTGGTGGATGCTGGTGGTTGTAGTCTTCGTGGCGGCGACCCGGTTCCGTGGCTCAGGGTGGTCAAACCAGTGGCGGAACTATTTATCTGGTTTTGATGTTTAAATATCCGACTACGCCACCCGTGGATTGCGGTCAGAGTGAACCGCCGCGGCAGGGCAGACCGCTGAGGCTGGTGTTGTGGGTGCAGCAGAGCGTAGCATAACTCCCCACGGGAGGAGTATAGCCTCAGGGCAGTGTATGCAGAGGATGGGGGTGATGGTGCAGGGCAGCAGCAGTAACGACACGGAGTCAGTGATGCAGTCCAGGGCCTTTACTCACAGTTCTTATTATCCAGACCACGTCTGCAGGTAACGGCTGCCCATGTCGTACTGTGCTCACCAGGTGAGGGGCTCAGACAACTCCCAGATAACTTTGGAGCGCTTCACAGGACCCCCTTTGTGTGTCCTTTGTCTGGCCTTTCTTACCAACCCTTCTGTCCGGCTGCCTCGGGCCTCCTCTTGGTAAACTTGGCGCCAGTTTCCCTGACCCTATGTGCTGCCCTCCTAGCGGGTGTAGCGAGGTGCTGCGCCACATAAAATGTCACAGCCTCCGGTTTCTAGCTGAGGGTCGTTTCCTGCCTCCAATAGTTTCGGGGACCGGTCTCCCCCTTTGGCCTGACCCCTCCATGCAGGTGGATTCGGGCGTGCGGTGGCGACTCACGCGTCCGCACCCCTGGGATCCCTTCGTTCCTCGTTCCTGGAGCCTTCTCCGCTCCTCTTCCTTCCTTCTCCCTCTTCCAGGCCTGGGCCTCTGTTACTAGGCCCGCCTCCGGAGCAGAGCTCATGCAGAGCCCCTGCTCCCTGCCACTTCTGCTTCCTCCCTGCTCCTGCACTACAGGGTTCCCCTTCCTCAGTGTTCCCTCCCCCCACTCCAGCCAGGGACAGGGACTGTCGTGCCCATCTCAGGGGCATATTGGTCGCCCTGCCCCACGGCAATGTGGTGTAATGCATGCAGGTGTCGGGTCCTGATCCACACTCCATCCTTACCTGAGAGTGAGATATCACACCTCTGGGTGAGGTGCAATACCTCTGTAGCAACCGAGCCCTCAGGGTGCTACAGTTCCATTTATCTTCAGCCTAGGTGACGTATTGCGATACAGGGCCGTGATTTTGGCTATAAAAGGGTCCCCTAGACCCCTACCCCAAGCTTTTTAAGAGAATCATATATGGCGTGCCAGGAGACTCTATGGAATGCTTTCTCAGCATCCAACGAGAGTATCTAATTACAAATTTTTAACTGCATCTAGCCCAGGAAATACTTTGTGCCTAGTAGCAGTGTCTGCTAGTCAGCGGATTATCACGGCTGTTAAGCAAGCTACACCACCTGTAGTTTGGACACTTAATTTTTTCAAAGGAAATGCTTCGGGACCACGGGATACTCAGTGAAGAGCATCAGGAGGCACCCCAAGGCATAGGGGCTGGGACTGGCAGTAGGATGCCTTGCGGTGGACAGCCGAGCTCGATCCTTATAAAAGCTTTTTAACTGCAGCAGCTTTAGTGGACGCTACTGGAGCTGGAATTACGCGGCTGCTGGCATGAGACTTGCCCTCCAATAGATCCTTGTAAATGGATTTAAAGTGTATTCATTCAAATTAGAGAGACAATTTAAATTAAAAAGCTTAGACCTGCCTCCACCACAGGGGGGCTCGCTCGACCCACCAGCGGACAGGCACCAGTATTGGGAGAGAGGGGCTGGCCGTCAGGGTTCACCGCGGCTCTGGCACAAACCCGGCGACGCGGAGGTGGCACGGGCAGGAGCGGACTGAACGTGTCGGCTTCTCACTTTTTGGATTCTAGAAGAGCATGATATGCCTATATCTGTGTCTCCCCCTCCTTTTACTCCTCCACCTCTTTTCTTTTCTCATGACTATATGTACTTGTCACTTTTCCATGTGTTAGTTGTGTCTTCTGAGCAGTTTGTCAGCTTTTGGACACCTTTGAAGGTGTTTTCTATGTGTTTCTATGTGTTTTTGTTTGCCTGCCATTGGTTTTAACGGTGTTCGAAGGTGTTCGACGAACAGTTCGACGAACAGTTCGGCGAACACACGGGTGTTCGACGAACCGAACCGAACTCGAACACTACGGGGGTGGCTCAACACTACTCGTCACAGTCACTCCGGAATCAGGCAGAGTAGGGAGAGGTGCTGCTGTGCTAGGGAGAGATTTGGTTGTGTATTAAGTAGTATAGAGAGAAAACCCATACATTACACATATCCATCTTAACAAACAGTCCTTCTGAGGACTAATCCATCTGCAGCGATATCAGGCAGGCAGTGTATATAGGCAGGCAGTGTATATATCGGACTGCAGTGCATATAGCACAAGAGGCTCCATTCCAGTTCTGTCTTCTGCTGCTATTATATATTTCTAGACAAAGGCCCAGGTCTCAAGGGCCAGGAATAAATTTTTTTGGATCTTAATCCTCCTCATTATTTGCTTAAAAAGCAATCCAGAGAACACCGTTTTTCTGCGCCATTTGCTTGTTGGCACTGCAGAATACAGCCAGGTCCTTTCCATATTACAGCGCTAAAAATCCAACTATTTAAAACTGTGTTTTCTCTGTCACACGGATCACATATACGTTTTCAGAAAATACTGCCATTTTTGGCCTCCATTCAAATTTTTTTTCACTGTGTCAGCACAGTTTTTGACACCGGTTTGCTGTTCAAAATAGTTACCTACAGGCCAGGTATTTAAAACTGTGTTTTCTCCGTCACATGCATCACATATACGTTTTCAGAAAATACTGCCATTTCTTGCCTCCATTAAAAATTTGTTTCAGTGTGTCAGTGAAGCAATTGACACCAGTTTGCTGTTAAAAATAGTTACCTACAGGCCAGGTATTTAAAACTGTGGTTTCTCCATCACACGGATCACAAAAATGTTGGCTCCAAATTCAGTCATTTGTAGTAAGCGTGGAAGATATTGTTCTCCATTTAAAATGGGCAAGGCACGTGGCAAGGTACGGGCAACTGGTCGTGATGGTGCATGCAGAGGCCGAGGACAAGGCCGTCGGCAAGCTGAAATTGTGCCACAACAAACACCCACATCTTCTCGCCCGACCTTCCTGTCCCAATTCCTAGGGGACTAGAGCACACCACTATTGAACCCAGAGAAGTGTCAAAAGGTTGTTGGTTGGATAGCAGATAATGCTTCCAGTCACTTAGCCACAACCAGTCTGTGAGTCTGGACCACATATTCCTCACCCTGATCCTCCTTCCTCCCACCATGCCGAGTGCCAGTAGACAAATGATCCCACACTTGGACACTCTGAAGAGCTGTTCACTTTTCCATTTATAGATTCGGGCCTCTTGCCCAGTCCACTTGAAGCGGGGCAAGAGGAGATTGCATGCCCAAATATTTGAGCACCACAGTCACACGAAGGCGACACAAAAGGTGGACGATGATGAAACACAATTGCCAGAAAGTCAGGAGGAGGACCAGGGTGCAGAAGTGGAAGACGAGGTGGTGGATGATATAGTAACTGTCCCAACCTGGCAGGAGGACATGAAGAGCGAGGACAGCAGCACACAGGGGGAGGGAGGCAGAGCACCCCAACAGGCAGTAAGAAGCAGTGTGGTGGCCGCAGACAGAAGGAAGGCAACCATTCCCCGTAACACTAACATGAAGGAAGTTGCCAGTACAACTGTTACGTCTTCTCGAGTCTGGTTGTTTTTTAAAGACTCTGCCGATAACCCCAAAAAGGCCATTTGCACCACCTGCCAGGCCACCATCAGCAGGAGTGGCAAAACGACCAGCCTGACCACCACCAGCATGATCAGGCACATGGCAGCAAAGGACCCGACTTTGTGGGCCAAACCCCAGGGTCCAGGAACAGTGTCTGAGGGTGGCACCATTGCTTCTTCCGCTGTTGTGCATGCAAGCCAATCCCCTGTCCATGCTTTCTGCCCTGCATCTGTCGTTGTACACTCTCAAGTAGCAGCATCAGGAAGCACGTCCACGTCCTTGTCCCAGCACAGCGTTCAGTTGTCCATACCCCAGTCCTTGGAGCAAAAGCGCAAATACACAGCCAACGCCCCACAGGCCACACTGCTAAATTCTCACATTTCACGACTGCTTGTGCTGGAAATGTTGCCTGTTAGGATTGTTGAGACGGAAGCATTCCAAAACCTGATGGCGGCGTCCGTCCTTCTGTACTCTGTCCCCAGCCACCACTATTTCTCCAGGTGTGCCATCCCCACATTACACAAGCACGTGTTCCAAAACATTAGCCGCGCCCTCAACAATTCAGTTACTGGGAAAGTCCACCTAACCACGGACTTGTGAACAAGTACTTGTGGGCAGGGACGGTACATATGCACACTGGGTTAACATAGTGGAAGCCGGGAACCAGTCAGACCTTGGGACGGAACACGTCCTCCCCACGCCAAGGATTGCGGGCCCTAGGTCAATCAGGGTTGCCCCCACGGTCTACAGCTCCTGCACTTCACCCTCCTCAGCCTCCTCCTCCTCTTCAGCCTCCATCACCGAAATGACCACAACAGTCACAAGCTGGAAGCACTGCAGCATTGCATCGGCAAAGCTTGTGCTGAAGCTAATATGCTTAGGTGACAAACCGCACAATGCTGAAGAGTTGTGGACAGCATTTAAAGAGCAGGCAGATCTGTGGCTGACACCGCTGAACCTACAGCCAGGTATGGTCATGTTTGACAATGGCCAAAACCTGGTGGCGGCTCTGAGGCGAGGCGAGCTCATAGACGTATCATGCCTGGCCCATGTGCTTAACCTTGTGGTTCAGCGGTTTCTCAAATCCTACCCGGAGCTGCCGGATCTGCTTGTTAAAGTACGCCGCCTGTGTGCCCATTTTAGAAAGTCACCTACAGCTTCCACCGCTCTTGCCGTGTTTCAGCAGCATTTGCAGCTTCCGGCTCACAGACTGGTGTGTGATGTCCCCACGAGTTGGAACTCTACACTGCAGATGTTGGGAAGGATTTGTGAGCAGAAGAGGGCAGTTGTTGAGTACCAGCATCAACAAGGCCGTCAGTATTCATTTCACACTCAACACATAAGACCTCAGGAGTGGACATGGATGTCAGACATATGTATCATCCTCCAAAACTTTGAGGACTCCACCAAGATGGTGAGCGGCGATGACACCATAATTAGCGTCACCATCCCGCTTCCCTGTCTTCTGAAACGCTCTCTGCTCACAATCAAAGAGGATGCATTGCAGGCGGAGAACGATGAGATGAAGCAAGGAACCATACAGGGTGATTACACACAGCCAAGCCTCATCTCATCCCAACGTGGATTGGGTGACAATGAGGAACAGGAGGAGGACGAGGAAGGACAGGAGCTAGTTTCATGCACTATAGATGGTACTACCTGCACAACTGTCATACCGTCTGCTCAGCGTGGATGGCCAGAGGACAGAGAGGAGAAGGATCGCATGGTCAGTCATCCTCTTGGTGAGGACACGGAAGTCTTGCCTGTTAGTATTCTGGCACACATGGCCGAGTTTATGTTACGCTGCCTTTCCCACGACCCTCGCGTTTTCAAAATTTTGGGTGATAGTCATTACTGGTTGGTGACTCTTCTAGACCCACGCTACAAGGAGAACTTTATATCTCTTATTCCTGAGGCGGACAGGTGTACAAAATTGGGGCTGTACCAGAAGGCCCTTGTTGCGGAACAATTAAAAAAATTCCCATTTGAAAACGCTGGCGGCAGAGGGCACACTTCGTTGGACAACCAAGGAGTACAGACGAGAGAGACACAACTTCAATCCAGCAGAGGCAGGGGAACACTGTCACAGTTCTGGGAGAGTTTTCTCAGACCCTCCGCACGGACAGGCCCTGAGGCGCGGGGTACTCTCACAAGGAGTGCAAAGTTTGGGAAGATGCTGAGGGAGTACCTTGCCTACCGTACCAAAGTCCTTCGTGATTCCTCTGTGCCTTATAATTATTGGGTACCCAAGCTGGATATGTGGAATGAACTAGCTCTCTATGCCTTGGAGGTTCTGGCCTGCCCTGCCGCCAGCGTTTTATCAGAGCGGGTTTTTATTGCCGCTGGTGGAATTATAACTAATAAGCGCATCCGCCTGTCAACTGAAAATGCTGACAGACTGACTCTTATGAAAATGAACAAGGGCTGGATTGGGCCAGACTTCTCAACACCACCAAATGATAGCAGCATAACATAAACTCCAATCCAGTGTCTTTTCTTTGAGGTGTATTCCCATGCACCTCTTCATACCCACACATGGGTATACGCTTCCTAATTTTGTCTATTTGCTCTTGTCGTCCTCCTTCTCCTCATCCTCCACCATCATATCACCAGGGTGACCGTGGTCTGTGATGCAACACCCACCTAATTTTTTTAAAGGGTGTTTATGATGCCCGTAAAAAAAAAAATGTATACAGTATGTTCATGTATACCCCCCAGGGGTAAATGTTTGTCAGCCCATATACTTAGTGCATGGGCATTACAAGCATAGGAGGCCCGCTCCTTTCTAATGGGAACATTTTTTTATGAGGCCCTGCTTCACGTCTCTTCCAAGGGGCATTGAAGTGCCTCCAAAGTTTTGGCAGCCCTTGCATTCACTGCATAAGCCAACACTATGGGAGACTCTCTCCTTTCTAATGGGAATTTGTACTGTTGCCCTGCTCTGTGTGTCTTTAAATTCTTAGTGGGGTTTTTCCTAAAATTGGTCTGCCATTGGACTCACTGCATACCCTCTAACTGTATAGCAGACCCTCTCCTATCTAATGAGAACATGTCGTACCTTGTTAATTTGGCCCTGCTCCATGTGTCTTTAAATTGTTAGTGGTGTTTTTACTAAAATTGGTCAGCCGTTGGACTCACTGCATACCCTATAACTGTATAGCAGACCCTTTCCTTTATAATGGGAATATGTCGTACCTTGTTATTGTGGCCCTGCTCTATGTGTTTCTTTAAATTTTTAGTGGGGTTTTTCCTAAATTTGGCCAGGCGTTGGAGCCACTGCATACCCTATAACTGTGTAGCAGACCCTCTCCTTCCTAATGGGAACATGTCGTACTTGTTACTGTGGCCAGCTCTATGTGTCTTTAAATTCTTAGTGGTGTTTTTCCAAAATGTTGGCAGCCCTTGCAGTCACAGCATGGGCATTACCACTATAGGATATCCGCTCCTTTATAATGTGAACACACGCAAACACGGGGAGAACATACAAAGTCCTTGCAGATGTTGTCCTTGCTGGGATTTGAACCCAGGATCCCAGCGCTCCAAGTCTTCAGTGCTAACCACTGATCCAATGTGCTGCCGTTCACCCTCTAATATCTAACAAGCTGGAGAAACTTGCACCTACTGCCACTCTATCTTCAGCTCCTTTGTGAGAAAATGTATTTGGGCAGCCACTCAGTCTACCAAATAAAATTCCTGAGAAGGAAATTGGGGATGGCTTCGCTACTGGTACTGGGGGCAGTGCTAATACCATGGCGTCGTACCATAGTTTGCTGGAAATATTCCAGGCAGCATTAATGTTCAGGGACCCGCGCTTGTAGAAGACGGAGACAACAGCGGGAGAAATAGTGACGGCTGGGGACCGAGTATGGACACGAGGCATGAGGCATGTGGTTGTTTAAAGCTTCCACCTCCAAGAGCCTAAAAGGCCACATTTCAAGTGAAAGCAGCTTTACAGGACTTCCTGTGAGAAATGACACGCAGAGTAGATAGGGTTTCCTTTTATGCCAGTCCTTTCACCGAGCTAAATACAACTGTCAGCAAAAAAAGTTGTGGCCTGGCTCCGTACCGTCCCTGGCCACATTCACCTGTTCACGTGTTTGTGGTTAGGTGGTCCTTCCCAGTAAGTGCACTGGGGAGGGCACGGGTAATGTTGTGGGACCCGTGCTTGTGGAAGGCGGTAACAATACCGTGAAATATAGTGGCGGCTGGGGACCGAGTATGGACACCCAGCCGCCGCCAGCATGAGGTTGTGAAAAGCTACCACCTCAACGAGCTTAAAAGGCCATATTTCAAGTGCAAAAAGCTGCCCAGAAATTTGGCAGTTTAGTGTTGCGGCCTGTGGGTGGGCGGGTGGCTGCCTGCATACTTGCACTTGCATTATAAGTAACAGAAAACTAAGCAGATGGTGGCCTCTATCATCATCATGGCCTCACCTCGGCACTATGAACTCTCCTGAAAGAGAAGCCAGGGCCCGCCGGAGGATTCTCCGGTTCTCTGGTGGGCCCATCCAACCCTGCCGAATGTGGATCGGCCATGCTTATGCATGTTATTTCTCAAACCGCATTACAGATCAGGCCATTGCCCAACTCTGTATTCAAGAAATTAAATGCGCAAAGAAAGATGTGTGTGTGTCAAAGCACCACCGACAAGGGCGAGTTGATGTTGGACGGGCTGCCATTGCTTCTGCAACAAGCTGCATTACAGAACTCCCTGTAAGAAATGACACGCAGGGAAGATAGGGTTTCCCTCTATGCCAGTCTGTAACATACCTGGCGGTGTCCTTGCATAGTGGTCCATCTCCCACTGTGCAAGAGCGTGCACTTGATCTCCAGTTCAGTCTGCTAGCCTGGCTTCCCTCCATGCTGTCTGCTTGCCTCTGCTTCTGCTGCTTAAGGGCGGCGCCCGATCACTTCCTGTTTCTTGTACCTGCTGCGGGCACACCCCTTGTGCGTCCTCAGCCTATTGCTGTCTGTCACCTGGTATTTAGCCCAGCTGCTCCAATGAATCCCTGCCTGAGCATTATGTTTCATTCAGTGTGCTCTTTCAATCTGAATGTGCCAGGTCCCCTTCTGTGTTTGCTTGCTTGCCTGCCCTTCCTGGAGGCTGTATTTCCAGGCCTGTCTGAACACGCTCCTTGCCTGTTCGTTCCGCCTTCTAGGGGCCGCATACCTAGACCCGCTCCTGTATCTTGTCTGTCCTGTCTGAACACGCTCCTAGCCTGTTCCTCCCGCCTTCTAGGGGCTGTATACCTAGACCCGCTCCTGTATCTTGCTACTGTGTCTGTTCTTGTCTGTATACTCTTCTAGCCTGTTTCCTGTGTTTCTCTATGTCCGTACCTTTTTCTGTAGAGTCTGAACTCGTACCTAACTCCTGCTCGTTGTCACTGTACTTCCGTTTGTGAGTTAGTGGTCCACTCACTATTTCACTCTAAGTACCCTGTGGGTATCTGGTTCTGCCTTTCCCTTCCTGCCTGTTCCGTGTGTACAGAGCCCTGTCCCCCCTGCTCTGCCTTGCTAACCACTCCGGCCGTTCTAGCCTGCTCTGCCTTGCTCACCGCTCTGGCGGTTCTAGCCTGCTCTGCCTTGCTCACCGCTCCAGCGGTTCTAGCCTGCTCGGCCTTTGCACACCGCTCTGGCGGTTCTGGCCTTCTCTGACCCTTTGCTCACTGCTCCGGCAGTCTTGCTCCGCTCTGACCCTTTGCTCACTGCTCCGGCAGTCTTGCTCCGCTCTGAACCTTTGCTCACTGCTCCGGCAGTCTTGCTCCGCTCTGACCCTTTGCTCACTGCTCCGGCAGTTTCGCTCCGCTCTCACCCTTTGCTCACTGCTCCGACAGTCTCGCTCCGCTCTGACCCTTTGCTCACTGCTCCGGCAGTCTCGCTCCACTCTGACCCTTTGCTCACTGCTCTGGAAGTCTTGCTCCACTCTGATCCTTTGCTCACTGCTCCGGCAGTCTCGCTCCGCTCTGACCCTTTGCTCACTGCTCCGGCAGTCTCGCTTCGCTCTGACCCTTTGCTCACTGCTCCGGCAGTCTCGCTCCGCTCTGACCCTTTGCTCACCGCTCCAGGTGGCCTCGTCCTGCTCTACTCTTGCTCAACGCTCCAGGCGGCCTCGTCCTGCTCTACTCTTGCTCACCGCTCCAGGCGGCTTCATCCTGCTCTACTCTTGCTCACCGCTCCAGGCGACCTCGTCCTGCTCTACTCTTGCTCACCGCTCCAGGCGGCCTTGTCCTGCTCTACTCTCGCTCACGTCTCTAGGCGGTCTCGTCTTGCCCTGCTCTCGCTCACCACTCTCGGCGGCCTTACTCTGCTGTGTTTGTCCGCCACATCTGTGGTTCTGTTACTGAGTCCCAGTGTGTACAGGGTCCTATCCCGCCTGTGTTCCTACCTGCTAGTGCCTCCCTGTCTGCAATCTAGCCGTGCTTGCCTGTACCCCCCTGCCTGCATACCCGCCAGCCTGCATACCAGTCATGCCAGCCTATACCCACCAGTCTGTGTGCAGCCTAACCTGTCTGTTCCTGTATTCCCCTGTGTGGGTCAACAGCCATGTCTGGGGTCTGTCCTGGAGTAGCATCTGGTCCCTCTGCTCGGTTCCTCCTTGGTGCACTGGCGTCGTATGCCGTCGTGCGACCCTGGTCGGATCGGGTGAATACCTAGTTACGCCACTCCAGGCATTCACTCTCCGGCATGGTCCAGTGGAATCACACGCACACGCCGCTCAGCCCGGGCATGTGCATTACACAGTCCTTTCACCGAGCTAAATACAACTGTCAGCAAAAAAAGTTGTGGACTGGCTCCGCACTGTCCCTGGCCACATTCACCTGTCCACGTGTTTGTGGTTAGGTGGTCCTTCCCAGTAAGTGCACTGGGGAGGGCACGGGTAATGTTGTGGGACCCGTGCTTGTGGAAGGCGGAGGCGATACCGAGAAATATAGTGGCGGCTGGGGACCGAGTATGGATTCCCGGCCGCCGCCGGCATGAGGTTGTGAAAAGCTTCCGCCTCCACGAGCTTAAAAGGCCATATTTCAAGTGCAAAAAGCTGCCCAGAAATCTGGCAGTTTAGTCTTGCAGTCTGTGGGTGGGTGGGTGGCTGGCTGCATACTTGCACTTGCATTCCAAGTAACAGAAAGCTAAGCAGATGGTGGCCTCTATCATCATCATGGCCTCACCTAGGCACTATGAACTCTCCTGAAGGAGAAGCCAGGGCCCGACGGAGGAGTCTCCAGTTCTCTGGTGGGCCCGTCTAACCCTGCCGAAAAGCAGCCCTGGCTAAGAAAAGTGTGGCGAAAGGTTTCTGGACACTATATGGCTGCTTTAGTAATGTGGATTGGCCATGCTTATGCATGTTATTTCTCACTCCGCATTACAGATCAGGCCATTTTCCAACTCTGTATTCAAGAAATTAAATGCGCAAAGAAAGATGTGTGTGTGTCAAAGCACCACCGACAAGGGCGAGTTGATGTTGGACAGGCTGCCATTGCTTCTGCCCAAGCTGCATTACAGGACTTCCAGTGAGAAATTACACGCAGGGTAGATAGGGTTTCCCTCTATGCCAGTCCTTTCACCGAGCTAAATACAACTGTCAGCAAAAAAAGTTGTGGACTTGCTCCGTACCGTCCCTGGCCACATTCACCTGTCCACGTGTTTATGGTTAGGTGCTCCTCCCCAGCAAGTGCACTGGGGAGGGCACGGGTAATGTTGTGGGACCCGTGCTTGTGGAAGGCTGAGGCGATATCGGGAAATATAGTGGCGGCTGGGGACCGAGTATGGACACCCGGCTGCCACCGGCATGAGGTTATGAAAGGCTTCCGCCTCCACGAGCCTAAAAGGCCACATTTCAGGTGCAAGCAGCTGTCAAAAATTTGGCAGTTTAGTATTGCAGCCTGTGGGTGGGTAGGTGACTGGCTCCCTGCATACTTGCGCTTGCATTCCAAGGAATGGGGTAGGGACAACTGAACGCTGCAGTGGGACAAGGACGTGGACGGTGATTTTTGCAAGTCTGCAACGACAGGTTCATGGCGGGAGGCATCTTTGCATGCACCAAGGATCACTTATGATGGGCACACTTTTAGGCAGTGACCTGGGATGCTTCCAGAGGTCTTCCCCATGCTGTTCCCATGACTTTTCAGCACTGTATGCATGTGTCTGATGATGTGTCACACACCACATGACCAGATAAGGTTGTAACATGTTAAAATGAAATTTCCTGGTGAATGAATTACTCTTGGTTTAAAGCAATGCAAAAGTGCAAAAACGCATCAAAAACGCTATGTGTGAACATAGCAAAAGGTGTGGAGGATTATTTTTGTTTTTGGTTATTTATTTTGCTTTATATACATTGTACATGTCATGGAAAGGATGTTCCTTAACATATTTCCCAGGAAAATCCATTTTGGTTTAGTTTTGGTATGTTTTATTGTGAGTCCGTAAAAGTGGTGTAATTCGCGGACCACGTTGTTGACAGAAGTGACCTTGGAGTCAGAGATGCTTCCAGTGGTCTTCCCCATACTGTTCCCATGTCATTTGAGCACTGTTCCCATCGATTTGGGCAATTTTTAGGCCCTCTGCAGACCGCCGGGGGGGAGCCGCCTGAAAAATGCTCGAGTTTCCCATAGACTTACATTGGGCTCGTTGCTTGGGATGTGCACCCGAGTATTCCAATTTGCTCAATCCGAGCAACGAGTACCCGAGTATTTTAGTGCTTGCTCATCACTAATCAAGATGTTATGATGCACCATGACTTCTGAGGCTTGGTGTCTTTACTGAAGAACAGGACTTCCAGACACGACCAATCTTTGGAGGTCACGTCACATCATTATGTAACCAAGCGCCATGATCTTTGAGGCCTGGTTGCAACCAAAAATCCTATTGTAGAGTGAAAACACCAGTGCGAGACTAAGAAAAGAACAGGCCCTGAAGACTTGAAAGTGGACAGCGGGCACCAGAGGCAGTGAAGGTGCTCGAACAGGTGAGAGATGAGTTGAGTAGTATTTGATTTTTTTTAACCTTTTACCGGCCCTCTACAGTTGTTGAATTTCCGTGGAGCGAATTACAAAGTACCTGTATTACAAAAAATTCACCCATCCAAGACCCCTTCACACGTCTGTTTTTTTTTGATCTGTGTGTGGTCGATTTTTTAAGTATCACAAATGTGGACACATGCACACCCATTCTTTTCTAATGTGGTGTGCACATGGTGGTGCAGACATGTCCTTTTTTTTCTGGCAGCAGGGAGGAAATACTTGCCACATAGGTGCACATTGAGGACATGCAAATGATATCCGTGTGACATCTGTGTGAGACGTACCTAAATGATATGCCCTGGCGACTGGGAAAAATAGTACAGTTTGCATTTTTCCCAGGCGCCGGGTGCTGACTACAATTGTTATCAACCTCACCTGGTCTCCCTGCGATCAGCGATAGTTGTATTCAGCACCCGCCGCCTGGGAATAGCGGAAAGTTTTCTTTCACTATCGCACATTAAATAAATAATTAAATTAAAAAAAATGGCTTAGAGTCCTCCATAAATTTTAAAAAAAGCTCAGATAAAGCAGACAGATGCAGGCTTCTATGTTCAGGCTGAGACGGTTCATGGTTAATGGCCCGTCCCCAGCCAATAAATAGAAGTCCAAAGCTGCCCCAGAATTGGCACATCGTATTAGATGCACCAATTTTGGCACTTTACCCGGCTCATCCTGTTTGCCCTGGTGCAGTGGCAATTAGGGTAATATATGGTTTTGATGACAGCTGTGGCTTGTCAAAAATCACAGCTGCCAGCAAGCCCTGGGGTTAGTAATGGAGAGGTGTCAGTCACACACCCTCATTACTAACTCTGTAAGTAAAAATCATTAAACACACACCCAGAAAAGTCCTTTATTTTGAAATAAAAACCCAGACACCCTCTTTCACCTATTTATTTCCCCAAAAAACACCCCCAAAGCTACATTGTAATGCAGATTGAAGGCTCATATTCCCTATGTCTCCAAAAGAGAGATAAAGTGGCAACCTTACTACAAGATGAATTGTGAGCTGGGCTATGTGGTTGTAAGGTAACACCATGTAAAGCGACAAGGTGTAAAGTGCACCAGAGGGCTGGTAATACTCACAAATACAGATGTCAAAATAATATACCACCTAAAAATCTAAAGACAAGATCTAAAAGAAGTTAGGTCCAAGTTCACAAAGTAAGTCAAGGGGAGCTGTGGCACAAAAATGGCCAACGTGTGTCGCCACTAAACTGTGGCTTCCTCAGGGGCTCTAACCATAGAGCCCAGCTCAAAAGTCATCATCTTGCAATAAGTTTTTGCTACTTTATCTATCGTTTGGAGACATAAGGAATAGGAGCTCTCTATAATATTGTTATGGGCTTATTTGTCCTGTCATTGGTATTGCATGATGTCTCTTTATTACCCTGTTTACTGGGTTTTGTGATATTATGGTCCTGACACATATATTTTATGTATGTACTTAGTCTGATTCATCTATTTATTGTGTTTTATGGTGCTGACCATATATATTTTGGCTGTGCAATTAGGTTCCAGATTTCACTTATACATTGATATTGCATTTATATGTATATATTTATTTATAATTCTTAATATATATTATTGTTGTATATATTAGCTGTGGCTTATACAACTCTATTGTGGGTTGTTGGATTTGTATGTCATTGTATGACTTTTTAAATGTTTTTAATTGGTTTGGTTTGCTTTGTGTCTTAATAAAATTGATATATTTGTGTGATCCCTGCAATTCATGGCATGTTTCTTTTCCTCTTCTATTTATTTGTTCTTTTTTGATATGCCGCAGAAGGATCACTTTATTAGATGGTGCCCTCCATTGTTTGTAAATGAGTAAAAGAGGGCAATAGTCGGGGAGCACTTTTTTACAAATAATAGACTTTTGTGTTTGTGTTTATTTCTTTTGACTACAGGGTTAGTAATGGGGGTGTCTGATAGATACCTCTTCATTACTAACCTGTGGGCTTGATGTCAGTGGACATTACACAACTGACGTCAACCCCAAAATCATTGCCCCAATTGTCACTGCACCAGGGCAATTGGGAAGAGCCAAGGCTAAACGCCAGAATTGGCGCATCTAATGGATGCACCATTTCTGAGAGGGTTGAGGGCTAGTTTTATTAGGCTGGGAAGGGGCTAATATCCATGACTTTTCACAAGCTATTAATATCAGCTTGCACCTGTCTGCTTTACCTTAGTTGGTTATTAAAAATAGGGGGGACCCACATAATTTTTTTAGGGCCCCCCATTTTTAATAACCAGCAAAGGTTAAGCAAGCAGCTGTGAGCTGATATTAATAGATTGGAAAGATCCATGGATATTGGTCCCTTTCATTTATATTCCTCATCGCTTTCTATCTCTATCTATGAACATCTTTAATATATAACACTCTTTATTTTCTATGCTGCATTTAATTCCATAGGAGTCACACGGACTGCACACTGACAGCATACTGACAGCACACTCGCACACACGGATGACTCACTGACCACGGATATCACAAGTATTGGTTTTTCCTGTACCGGAAATGCCAGGTGGTGTGAATGGAGCTTAACTAAGAATTTACAACCTGTTGCAAGGAGATTCCATTATAATAGCAGTCGGAGGATTGGATTACTTAGGAAGCCTTTATAAACATGACCTAGGCACACAAATAGACAGTAATAGATACATATAGATAAAGATAACACATTAAAAATAGGTATATCAAGGGCATTCTTTTGGTCTCCATCAAATAAATAGAGAGCTATTGATACATTTCACATTTCCGCAGGAAGATTTTCCAAGCAAATAGACAAAATGTAGGCTCTACTCTTGAGGTGAGCATAACTTTATTCTGCCATTCTTTAAATTCTTTGTTCCCATATGTACTTCACCACTTAAATGCATATTATCTACTTTAAGAAAACAGAAAGTGTTATCGTACCACAGTAAAACTTGGCCTTATGTTTTATGGTGTTCTCAGCAACCAGCTAGTGATGACACAGGAAAAGGCAGTTCATAGGATTATGTAAGAAGCTGTAAGGTCCTTTCTATATAAGTATGAAAAACAGCTTCTTCTCAGTCTAACAATTTCAGAATGTGCTATCACTATCAGTTGTAGCAAAGCATGGCTAGTCTCAGTGCATATCATCACTGATCGCTAACCCAGATTTCCCATTTTTAGCAGCAACCTCAAAACATATCATCAGTGAGCCCAAAGCCTGACTGCACTGACCACAGTAATAGAATACCTATGTTACTGCTCAGTAATGTTCTGGGAGTGAGGCACATATACAATGCTGAGGAGTTAGGGAATAGTTGGGCAGAGCATCGGTACTGTGACTCCTATGTATCATGTTGACATGTCTTTTTAGTAATGAGTTCATATTACTGACAGTATAAATTTCTCCTGCAATGACTTAGTCTGGCCATCAGGGGTCAGCAAGAAACAAGTAAAGAAAAAGCCCAGGGATCTGTAAAAAAACACAGGAAACAAAGAACCAGGAAGTCCTCCGAGGAGACGAGACGTGACTGATTCCTAGGGGACGTTTGGGAGCTTGTACAGACTGCAGCTAGACTGTGTGTCCAAGAAAAAGCTGTGCCTTGTGAGTAACTGAGATATGTGACCAGTCACCAACTGTGTAGTCAGTTAGGGAAAGCTAGTTAGTGATTCCAGTAGTGCTGAAAACTGCCTGGTGTATATCACTGCAGATGGACTGATCAGGCTTGATCCAGAGATTGTGAAGGATCTGGTATACTAAGACTGTGTACGCATTGTATGTACATTTTTGGAGAAATAATGAAGATCCATATAGGATAATACTATAGCTTGTACTTACAAGTTATTTGGGAGCGCAAATAGCCTGGAGGAAATCTTTTTCGGATATTTTTCCTATGATAACTCTGCCTGAGTTAAACAATAGCCACCAGGGATCTGCAGCATACCTCTTAAAAAGGAAGATCATTACTGGATGTTCTGTGCTTCAAAAGGGACCTATAAGCAAGTGACCAAGGCCTAATAAAGGTGAGTGCAACTAACACCTATCTATGATCTGACCATACACCTACATTTAGATCGGTGCGCTCTCTGCTTTCCTTTCCCTCTCCCCTGCTGGATATATAGTTTACTGCAAGGATTCCTTGTAACAGTATTGGAAAAGACTCTTGCTGGTTTACCGGGAGTGTGAGAGCAGCAAAGATCAGAAATGGAGCACTTTATTAACAGAGCTGACCGTAGAAGGAACATACTCTCATCTTTGATATTGACTGAACCTTCTCTGAACAATACAGGTGCACAAAACAAAGATTGTAATCCTGACACTAAATTGAAAATCACTAAGCTTTTTTCTAGTCTGGAAAAAAACATGAAAAATGAAATCAGACACCAATTTGATGCTGATTTTTTGAATCTGTGTCTTCACCACAATATCATACCAGCAGGATTACACATTTATTTTAAAAGTACGTTCGAGGATGATGATATCTTCTCGGACGAATGGTATGATATACTGGATGATTGTTCTTATAATTTAATAAAATTGTTAATAAAAAAACGTAACATGTTGGCTAAAACCTTTTCAATATTATGTGAAAAGGATTTCCTCTTACAAAACCTACCCACTGTATAGCGCCTTGAATAAGGATACTAATAGAAATCTGGAAGTATATGAAAATGGTTTAATAGAAACTAAAACAAAAAAAGTAAGACGGGATTTCTTTGATTTAAAGCAACGAAAAAAAAAAAAAGGAATTCCCCAAGAAACCAGTTCCCAAAAAAATGGATACTAAGAATAATCCTACAAATAAACAAGATGAAATAGTGAAGGGACTGCGGACATTTTATAACATGAAAACAAAAGCAATATTGGGTGAGGGAATTAAAACTACTATTAATAACAAGAAATATACACCACAGGGAGCAGAAGCTATACCTAAAAATTTTTATAAAAATAACAATTGGGGGAGAAAGATTATCTCTTCCACACCCGGGATAGCTCCAATCACTATTTCCAGAGATGGCTAAAATGATGGAGTTAGCAGGGAAAGGAGTAAAGAAAGGGAGGAATTCAATACTAGCCAGTTTGAATTCCCCTCTGAAAATTCCATATTGAGCCTAACGGGGACTCAGGAGACACTGTGTCCCCGGGAGGACAACCAGGAAGTTCCATTTGTGTCTAGTCAATTCACTATACACGAGACTTCCGCCTCGCCTAATTTGTTTACTACTGTGATGGAGGCACCTTCACCCTCACCAGCGAACTCTAATATTTCTTTTTTAGAGCTGGTAGTGAAACGTCCCCCATTAACAGAGATATTATTACCCAATATCGAGAACGATTCACAGATAGCAGGACTAATGTCTATGCAAGAAGGGGGAATAAATACGATTTTGAAATATTTCCCCCAAACCTCCACAAAATCGCTAAAAAGAAAAGGAGGCCCAGGGGGTCCAGAGGAGGGAGAAAAAAGAAAAAAAGTCCAGACTGTAGAAAAGGAAAAGAAGCTATAGTAGAAGAAAATAAAAATAAGAAAAATACAATCCAGATTTTTAATCTTTCTGAACACTGTTTGATAAAATCGGAATTAACTGGTTCCCAACCGCCCACTGTAGATAAACGTCAGCGCTTGCTCGGCTCTGTGCACCGACGTTTAAAAACGGTGGGTGGTCTCGCAGCGCTCAGGACCCCCAGGGTCCGGGAAAGCGCTGCGATTCTGGTACAGAGCATTAGCTCTGACAGGGGACATCATCGGGACCTGATTGGATCAGGTCCCAGTGATGTTAACCCTTTACTATGTTCTATATGCCGCGATCTATAGTGATCGTGGCATATAGAAGATAGAAGGAGGAGAGGGGGTCGTCTTACTTACCTCTCCGACGACCCCTGATAGCTTCCAGGACCTGGGGTTGCTATGGCAGCTGGAGGTCACATGACCGCCTCCAGTTCTGCCATATATGGTGTCCTGCCTGGCTCAGCCTGCAGCTGAAGCCTGGCAGGAGACTGACTGTGAAACAGTCAGCGAAGATCTCATGTAATGTAATACATGTCTATTACATTACATGAGATCAGTGATCAGAAAAATAAAAATTTATGTCCCATACAGGGACTAAGTAAAAATGTAAAAAAAAGTTAAAAAAAAGTTTTTAAACTGTTAAAAAAAAATCACAAAATAAATAAAAATAAATAAATAAAATATTAAACCAATAAATCCGTATATTTTTATAAAACCAAAAAAAGTACACATATTTGGTATCGACGCGTCCGAAGCAACCCGAGCTATAAAACTGTCACACTAATTAACTCCTTCTGTGCATCTATAGGATTTTTACAGGATGAATATGGAGAAATGGTAAGAGAGGATGTTGAGAAGGCCGAACTTTTTAATTCCTATTTTGCATCTGTTTTCTCTCAGAAAGAAAATGTAACATCAACTGATCTTCACTGTCCTTTTAAAGGAATAGAGGAATCCAAGTTATCAGTAAACAGAAAGATTGTGAGGGAATATTTAGCTAACATAAATGAGTTCAAGTCTCCAGGTCCAGATGAATTACACCCCAGAGTACTGAAGGAGATTGTAGAAGAAATTTTAGAACCACTCTCCATAATCTCTGAAAATTCTTGGAGAACAGGAGAAGTCCCAGAAGACTGGAGAAGAGCAAATGTTGTTCCTATCTTCAAAAAGGGGAAGAAGGTGGACCCAGGGAACTATAGGCCGGTGAGTCTGACTTCTATACCAGGAAAGATCTTTGAACAAATTATTAAACAACATGTATGTAAGTACATGGATAAGAATGAAGTGATTAACCAGAGTCAGCATGGGTTTGTAACTAACAAGTCATGTCAGACTAACTTAATTTCCTTCTATGACAGAATCACTGACTGGGTGGATCAGGGAAATGCTGTAGATATAGTATATCTTGACTTCGGCAAAGCATTTGACAAAGTATCTCACATCATCCTTATTGAAAAAATGACCAAGTATGCAATGGACCAGGCAACTGTTAGGTGGATTCATAACTGGCTTAGTGATCGGACTCAAAGGGTGGTTGTAAATGGCTTCACATCCAGCTGGATGAATGTCTCAAGTGGGGTACCACAGGGCTCCGTCCTGGGACCTGTATTGTTCAACATCTTTATCAATGATTTAGATGAAGGAATTGAGGGTAAACTGATTAAATTTGCTGATGACACAAAGCTAGGAGGGATAGCTAATACTAGAGAAGAGAGAGAGAGGATTCAAAAAGACCTAAATAAACTGGAGCAGTGGGCAGCAACCAACAGAATGGTTTTTAACAGGGAAAAATGCAAAGTACTACATCTGGGCAATAAAAATGAAAAAAGCATATACAGAATGGGAGGAATAGAGCTAAGCAACAGTACATGTGAAAAAGACTTAGGTATACTAATAGATCATAGACTGAACATGAGTCAACAGTGTGATGCAGCAGCAAAAAAGGCAAATACAATTCTGGGATGTATTAACAGAAGCATACAGTCTAGATCACGTGAAGTCATTATCGGTCTTTACTCCTCTTTGGTCAGACCTCATCTGGAATACTGTGTACAGTTTTGGGCACCACATTTTAAAAAAGACATAGACAAACTGGAGCAAGTTCAGAGAAGAGCGACCAGAATGGTGACTGGTCTGCAAACCATGTCCTATGAGGAACGGTTGCAGGATTTGGGAATGTTTAGCTTGCAAAAAAGAAGACTGAGAGGAGACATAATAGCTGTCTACAAATATGTCAAGGGCTGTCACATTGTAGAAGGATCATCTTTATTCTCATTTGCACAAGGAAAGACTAGAAACAATGGGATGAAACTAAATGGGAGGAGACACAGATTAGATATTAGAAAAAACTTTTTGACAGTTAGGGTGATTAATGAGTGGAACAGGCTGCCACGAGAGGTGGTGAGTTCCCCTTCAATGGACGTCTTCAAACAGAGGCTGGACAGACATCTGTCTGAGATGATCTAGTGAATCCTGCTTTGAGCAGGGGGTTGGACCAGATGACCCAGGAGGTCCCTTCCAACTCTACCATTCTATGATTCTATGATTCTATGCACACCGTAATAAAAATAAATAAAAAACGGAGAAAAAAAATATGCTTTTTCATCATATTGCCAAGCAAAAGGTGGAAAAAAATGCGATCAAAAAACAAAATAGAAATAAATATGGTACCGCTGAAAACATCATCTTGTTCCGCAAAAAAAAAGCTGCGATGCAGCTCCATCAGCCAAAAAATAAAAAAGTTATAGCGCTCAGAATAAAGCAATGCAAAAAAAATATTTTTTTCTATAAAATTGTTTTATTGTGTAAAAGCGCCAAAACATAGAAAAAATACAGCAAGTGTAGTATCGCTGTAAACGTACTGACCCAAAGAATAATGCTGCCTCATCACTTTTACCACACGCAGAATGGCATAAAAAAAAACCTCAAAAAACTATTCCTGAATTGTTTGTTCTTGTTAATTTTACCTCCCAAAAAACGGAATAGAAAGCGATCAAAAAATGTCACGTACCCAAAAATGGTACCAATATAAATGTCAACTCGTCCCGCAAAAAACAAGCCATCACATGACTCTGTCAGCCGAAATATGGAAAAATTATAGCTCCCAAAATATGGTGATGCAAAAACTAGATTTTTCAAAAAAAAGCGTCTTTTTGTGTGTGACAGCTGTCAGTCATAAAAACCCGATATAAATCTGGTATCTCTGTAATCGCACCGACCCAAAGAATAAAGTAATCTAATCAGTTATATCACACTAGGAACAGCGTAAAAAATAAATAAAACCAATTCTTCACCTGCTACTGATTTGTTTATTATGTATCCCAAAGATCGCAATAAGGCTCTGCTCACATTTATCCTGCGCTCTGCGGTAAGCGCTTACACCAGAGTTTCCGTGTAAATCTCTGAAATATGTGTTTCAGCCGGAACCCATGACGGAAGATTCCCTGTAATGAGGCAGATATAGGCCACTGTGGATGCCGTCTGGCCTGTGATCCCATGGTGTCATTTGTTTTAGGCGTGCATAAAAGTGCGGTTGGCCACAGTTTTGTGCACTTCTGAAAAAAAGGACACCGCTAAACAGAGGCCAGACGGAGTCCAGAGTATCTCTGCTGCCTCATTACAGTAAATGGATCCGGCAGGGGTTTCATCTGAATTACATCACTTGGAAATTTAGATGGAAACCCCGATGTAAGTGCTCAGCCTCGAGCGCCGGATAAATGTTACGTAAAATGTTCCCAATAAAAGCTTCAACTCAGTCCTCAAAAAAAGCTAGTCCCCACTCAGGTCCGTCATCTGTTAAAAATATAAGGGACTTCCAAGTTACTGGTAGCAGAAAGGCTCTGGAAAAGCGAAATGGCCCTTGCCCCCCAAAAGAAATTCAGAAAATTTTGTGCGCTCAAATCCAAATGCCTATTCTACAATAATTTGTTCTCCAGTTGTCAAATAGCGCTCCGTCCCCCCCAGATCTCGCCGTATGGCTGAGCGGTACGATACAGCCACATATGGGGTATTGCCACTTTTAGAAGAAATTGTGTGACACATTTCGGCACCATTTTTACCCATTGCCCTATGTGAAAATGTAAAATCTGAGGGTAAAACATTTTTTTGTGGTAAAAATATAATTATGCTTTTTTCATTGCCCAATGGTATAAATGTAAAAATTAAAAAATACTCACTACTTCCCTAGATGAATTCCTTGAGAGGTGTAGTTTACAAAATGGGGTCACTTGTTGGGGTTTCTGCTGTTTCGGCATGTCAGCGACTCTTCAAATGTGACATGGTGTCTGCTGCCTATCCCAGCCAACATAGCGCTCCTTTCTCTTCCGAACCCTGCCGTACACTAAAGCAGTGGTTTTCCCCCCCATATGGGGTATCGGCGTACTCAGGAGAAATTGTGCAACAAATTTCATGGTGCAATTTATCCTGTTACAATTATGATAATACAAAATTAGGGAATGAAAAACATTTTTTGTGGGAAAAATGTGAAAATGTTATTTTTACAGCTCAATATTTTAAACTTCTATGAAGCACCTTGGGGTTCAAGGTGCTCACCACACATCTAGATAAGTTCCCTGAGGGGTCTAGTTTCCAAAATGGTGTCACTTGTGGGGGGTTTCCACTGTTTAGGCACATCAGGAGCTCTCCAAACGCAACATGGCGTCTGCTAATTATTCAGACAAATTTTACATTCAAAAAGTCTAATGGCGCTCCGTCCCTTCCGAACCCTGCAGTGCGCCCAAACAGTGGTTTTCCCTCACATATGGGGTATCAGCACACTGAAGAGAAATTGCACAAAAAAATTTGGGGTCCATTTTTTTCTGTTACCCCTGTGAAAATAAAAAAAATTGGGTCTAAAGTAACATTTTTGTGAAAAAAGTTAAACGTTAATTTTTTTCTTCCACATTCCAAAAATTTCTGTGAAGCACCTGAAGGGTTAATAAAGTTCTTGAATGTGGTTTTGAGCACCTTGAGGGGTGCAGTTTTTAGAATGGTGTCACTTTGGGGTATTTTCTGTCATAAAGACCCCTCAAAGTGGCTTCAAATATGATGTGGTCCCTAAAAAAATGTTTTTGTAAATTTTGATGGAAAAATGAGAAATCGCTGGTCAACTTTTAACCCTTATAGCTCCCTAACAAAAAAAAATTTTGGTTCCAAAATTGTGCTGATGTAAAGTAGACATGTTGGAAATGTTATTTATTAACTATTTTGTGTGACATATCTCTCTGATTTAAGGGCATGAAAATTCAAAGTTTGAAAATTGCAAAATTTTCCAAATTTTCGCCAAATTTCTGATTTTTTCACAAATAAACGCAAGATATATCGAAGAAATTTTACCACTATCATGAAGTACTATATGTCATGAAAAAACAATCTCAGTATCAGGGGAATACGTTGAAGCGTTCCAGAGTAATTACTTCATAAAATGACAGTGGTCAGAATTGAAAAAATTGGCCCGCTCACGAAGGCAAAAACAGGCTGTGGTGCGAAGTGGTTAACTGTCCTTTCTAAAGGTCTAGGTTTTTGTCCAACACAAGAAGCAAAAGCCTTTGACCTTTTTATAGATTTAAATAAGTATATCCGTAAGCTTACAATAGTACGTCATTTTTCTATACAGGAATGTTCAGAAAATGATAAAGCTGAACATATAATGGAAAAACCTGATGAAAATTTGGATAGTTTTTTACATAAAGAAGTATGCCCACAGTCCAAATTCAACCCGGTTCACCACTGGGGTAGTAATTTGGAGACATTTTTCTCGTTGGTAAATGAAGAATTTCGCAATATTAATGCAAAAACTGCTGGTAAAAAAAAATAAAAATGTGAATGAAAAATCCAAAAAGAAAAATGATAATAACATAAAAACACATGGTTATAAGCAAAACATCTCTAGGCAAGAAAGGAGGGTTATGAAAATTCTAAAGGAAAATACTAAGATAGTAATAAGGGAAGCAGACAAGAGAGGGGGAATTGTACTTCAAGATAGGGAGATATACCTGAAATAAGCTCATAGAATACTTGCTGATGAAAAATATTAAAAGAAATTGAGCAAGGATCCCTCTAAAAAGTTTTTGGAGGAATACCATGATCTAATCAATGAAGCATTTGGAAAAAATATTATAAACAAAAAAGAAAGAAGATTTCTGATAAATAAGAATCATAATACAGCTATATTTTATCACCTTCCAAAGGTACACAAATGTCTAAATAACCCACCGGGCTGGCCTATAATAGAAGGCATCGGTTCCCTTAAAAGTCAGCTGTCCCATTACATTGACTTGTTTCTGCAGGATATAGTTAAAACCTTACCCTCATATCTAATGGATTCAAATCAGTTACTAAGTGAATGTAAAAACACCATATGGGAGGATGACTTTCTTTTCATCACTATGGAAGTAAACGCCTTGTATTCGAATATCCAACACAATCTGGGAATAAAAGCGGTGGCGCACTATCTGAATGGCGTTCTAGATATGCCAGACCCTCAGAGGGAATTCCTTCTGAAAGGTCTTAAGTTTATATTGGAACATAATGTCTTCATTTTCCAAGACAAACGCTATATACAGCAACTCGGTACAGCGATGGGGACGCGGGTAGTCCCAAGTTTCGCAAATTTGTTTATGGGGCTATTCGAATCCTCATTGCCAATAAACCAACAACGTTATACTGATAATATAGTGCTATACCGTCGTTTTATTGATGATTTTATGATTATATGGAGGGGGAGTGAGGATAAAGCGGAGCAGTTTATCAGCGAGGTGAATAAAAACCAATGGGGGATTACATTCACCGCTAAAATTAGTAAAGAAAAAATTGACTTTTTAGACCTGGAGTTATCACACAAAGACAAGCGGATCATCAGTAAAAGCTTTTTTTCAAAAACGGATACAAATTTTTTTTTTGGATTATTACAGTGCGCACTATAAAAAATGGAAATCTAATATTCCCTACAGTCAGTTTCACAGGATCAGAAAAAATAACACAACTACAGATGACTATATTAAACAGTCTAAAATTCTAATCAACAGGTTTGATGATAAAAAATATCCAAAAAAATTGACCATGAGTGCTTATGCAGCAAATTTACAGAAAACTCAGGACGAATTTGTTTGGTAAAATATAAGGATAAAAATAATAAAAACTGTGAGGAAATAGAAAAAAGAAACAATAGATGGCAGTATAATTTTGTAACAGCCTTCAATCGGAATAATAATGACATCAGAAAGATATTGAATAAATATTGGTATCTACTTAACAGGGATACATATCTGAAAAAAATCCTACCACAAAGACAGAATATCACCTTTCACAGGGGACAAACCATGAGATGCATTATTGCTCCCAGTAATTTAAAATCAGCACCACAGGGAGGTCAGAAAATCATCCAAATAAATGGGAACATAGACAGAAAGAACATTTATAAAAAAATCGGTGTAACACGATGTCATTTGAAAAAATGCTGCTGTTGTGAAATTATTGACCACAATGTGGACACAATCCTTTGCAACAATACGGGTGAAAGGTACCCAATTATACAGAAGCTGTCTTGTGATAGCCAGTTTGTGGTGTATATCATTACATGTGCCTGGGGCGTTCAGTACGTGGGACGTACCATGCAGACTTTAAGAACACGTATGAATGGACACAGGCATAATGCGAAAAACGGCTTTATGAAACACAGCCTATCTAGACATTTGTGCTTGAAACACAATAAAAAGTTCAACATAAAAGTTACACCAGTGGAACAAATACCTGAGAATTGTCCAAACCGCACTGACAGATTAAACCGTAAAGAATCCTTTTGGATATTTAAAATGGGCACTTTACACGCAGATGGGCTGAATTATATTATTGAGGGGATATAGGAGGAATTAATATACCTCTGGATACTGTTATTAATGGCTTTACATATGTTATAATTTTTATTAGTCTTCCTATATATATTTTTTATAAATGTTTTTAACAGCGTTTTTAAAAAAAGTTTCGTAACGTACAATTATGTAAGCAGTTATATATCACATTTTATTTTTTCTGTATGTATTTATATTTATTCATATAGAGATTTTTTCCTTTTTACCAATTACTGACTTGTAGTGACTTTTTGGAATGGGTGTGTCAAAATTAACCATATGTGGTTCACACCCTGACCATTATAGTAACACCTCTTAAAAAAGCTGGTCAGAACTAAGTAGCACTTATAACAAAATAACTGAAGAAGAAATTTTATTTATCGAAACGCGTTGTATGTACATTTTTGGAGAAATAATAAAGATCCATATAGGATAATACTATAGCTTGTACTTACAAGTTATTTGGGAGCGCAAATAGCCTGGAGGAAATCTTTTTTGGATATCTTTGCTCTTGTAGGAAGAGAAACTGTGCACTGTATATCTAACTCATTGGCTAAATATATATATATATATATAAATATATGAGTGTTCTCTAAGGGGAAAACAAGGGTACCCAGATCCCATTGTATTAGTGTGGGAGGGGGGTGTAAGGTTATATTCCTGGGAGGACCACGTGCCACATCCGCGGTAACATCCTGGGTAGGCCCTGTACTGAATAAGGGTGGGAGTGGCATAGCCCAGGGGTAGGTAGGCTCATTCCCGCGAGATTGGCACTTGGGCTCACTCGGGCTGCATAACTTGTAATTTGTGTTAGTGGCTGTTGTGGCCCACATTTTGTAGAATCGTTTAACCCTTCATTTGTGTGACCAGTATAGAGAAAGTTATTTGTCACTATACGAGGTCGGAGTCATTGATAGCAGCGCCGTATCCCTCATACACATTCGACCGGCATTCCGGACATTACATCTTGGCGTAGTCGGCATGACATGGTGCTCGCCATGAATGGTGACAGTAGCGCGGAAGGTGCTGCCGCGCCTGCTGTGGTAATCCACCCCCCTCCTCCAGTTGTGACCGGTAGAGACCGGGTAGTTGGTTGCTCTGCAATGGGTGCACGACTTAACCCTAGAACGCATGACCATAAAAATCTACTTTTTCACATACCTGGGGCCTTTTAGGCCTGTGTGCAAATAACATGGAATAACTCAAACAAAAATGACAAACAACTATATACCTGAGGAATACCTAGAGTTTCAAAATTCTAACTAAAGTAATCTTGCAGAAAATAGAAAACAATTAACAGGGCGGGCCTGCGAGGCCCCAGGTATGCGTTCTAGGGTTAAGCAACTGGCCAAGTTTGATGGGTATAACTTGCTGTTCAGTGATTGGGTAGGCAGGTTGAAGAATGCCATTGCCTTGCACGGTGTCAGCTCCCAGCTGAAACCGGAAGTCGCGCTTAATGGTCTGGAGGGGGGTGCCCGCAAAGTTGTCTTGTTAAAATCTGACGATAGGCGAAAGACGGCCGACGACATCATCCGGATACTAGAGAAGGCATTTGATCACGTGGCGGCAGCAGGGCACTACGAGTACAGTTTTTCGCCCGGACCCAGAGAGACGTAGAAAGCCTGACCCAGTACGCTATAGCCCTGGAGGAACTGCATCAGGAGATCAAAAAGAAGTCACCTGTAACCGTGGGTACTGAGGCCGATGTCGACAGCATTCTTCGGGATCAGTTCATCGAGGGGATACGGAGTAAGGCACTAAGGAGTGAATTGTTGCTGAAGGCGCGGAATACCCCTGGTGTCACTTATGCCGAAATACAGTAAGAGGCGGTAGCACGGACTTTGGAAGTGAAGCCTGCATTGCAATAGAGTAGCCTGCAAGTGGCTAACACAAGAGAGCCGAGACCAAACCCTGTTCAGGCACAGCTGGTGGCTTTGCAGAAAACCTGACGGAACAGATACAACAGATGCAAGTTTGGGAGACGCCTCCGATATGCTCGGCCTTGACGAACCCCCCTATTCCCCTTTGTGGTCAACCCCCCTATACCTCAGGAAGGACGCCGACTGCTCCTAGACCTGAGACATCTGGAGGTAGGTCAAGAAGACCGGTTCAATGTTGGCGATGCCAAGAACTGGGGCATATGCAGCCGTACTGCCCGATGAACCTGCCGGCTGAAGTCCCGCCATTAGTAAAAGAGAGGCCCTCGCTGTAGTTGGGCATACTGTGAGGCAAAAACAAAAATTAACTCCCAACATCTGTTCTGAAGATCTGATTGCAGAGTGTCCCACGTTGGAGGTGCAGTTTGCAGGAAAGAAGGTGGCGTGCATGGTGGATACCGGATCGGAGGTGACAACCATGCCGATGGAATTTTTCAAGACACACTTCAGAGAGACAGTTAAAACGGAGTCGGGACACCTGCTAAGGCTGATGGCTGCTAATAATGAAGAAATCCCAGTGGTAGGCATCGCCTGGATGAGAGTATAGCTGTGCGGCCAGGATGTGAGAACCAAAGAAATGGTGCTCGTGAAGACTCAGGCAAGGTCGAATCTCCCGGTGGTTCTGGGAATGAATATCCTGAGAGAGCTGGACTCCCTTTTGCTTGAGCGCAAAGGTCCCAGATAATGGAAAAGAGCGACACCCCACAAAGCCACTCAAAGGGCCCTGCAACAGATGGCATTCAAAAGAGTTTGGCTGAAGGAAGAGCAGTGGGAGCAGTGTATGTCCCAGGCGGGTCTGCCATTGTAATCGCTCCGGGTCCAGAGAAGCTTGTGTTGATGCCGGTAGGGACGCACAAGCAAATGAATGGTGTGGAGGTGATTCTGGAACCGGTGTGACGGTCAGAAGAAATGGATAGCCCGATGATAGTCCGAACAGTGGCCATTGTGCAAGATGGAAGTGTACCAGTGATATGTCTGAATCTGCAGAATCATGAGGTGACTCTGGCAGTGGGCACGAAGCTGGCTGATGTGTATGTGTTTGGTGAAAGAGTCATTCCCAAAAGCCAGTTCACACTGAGGGCAGACCGCTGGAATGCCTGGACCCTGTTGATGAGGATGCCAGCTGAAGAATCCCCCACGCCCGAGTGGAATGGCAGAAAGATTATGGAAATCATGGGAGTGGATGAGACCCAGTTGACTCCCGAACAGGCTCGCAGACTGGAGGCTGCGCTGTGGGAATATCAGGCTGCATTCTCCAGGGGAGATGAAGACTTTGGTTGTACCAAGGCTGTGGAGCATGAGATACCCACAGGAAACACCCCACCAACTCGGGAGAGATATCGTCAGATCCCGAGTCTTTATCAGGAGGTCAATGGAATGCTAGCGCAGATGCTAGATAATGGGGTGATACGGCCGCACCGGTCGTGCTGGTCCTTGGGCCGCACCGGTCGTGCTGGTCTGGAAAAACGATGGAACTATACTGTTTTGTGTAGTTTACCGTAAGCTGAATGTGCACACAGTACATGACTCCTACCCGTTGCCCCGGATCAAGGAATCCCTGTCTGCCCTGGGAAAAGCGAAGTACTTCTCCACTCTTGACCTGGCCAGCGGCTACTGGCAGGTGCCCGTGGCAGCTCTAGATCGGCAGAAGGCAGCATTCATCTTGCCAATGGGATTGCACAAATTCGGACTGACTAATGCTCCAGGAACGTTTCAGCGGTTAATGGAATACTGCTTGGGCGATTACAATTTCCAGTCCGTGTTGATCTATTTGGACGATGTAATTATATTTGGAGATTCGTTCGACGACCACCTGAAGAAGCTCTGGCAAGTGTTGCACTGACTGAGGGACAATGGACTTAAGATCAAGCCAAAGAAATGTCACTTGTTCTGGACACAGATCGAGTATATGGGACATGTAGTGTCGGCTGAGGGTGTGCGACCAGCACCGAGTAAAATTTATGCCATTCAGGGGTGGCCCCGTCCCAAGACCGTGAGAGAAGTACGGGCGTTCCTCGGTTTAGCTGGATACTACCATCGGTTTGTGAAAGACTTTGCTAAGGTGGCTGAACCACTGAATGAGTTGTTGAGAGGGACGGCACAGGGGCCCAAGAATCAGCCGATTCGGTGGATGGACCGACAGCATCAGGCATTCGATCGGGTCAGGGCCGCCCTTGTACATGCACCTTTTATTGGCGTATGCTCGCTTTGACCAACCATTCACCCTGTACACTGATGGAAGTCTCCATGGTCTGGGAGCAGTGTTAGCCCAAGAACAAGATGGGCGTGAGAGGGTCATCGCGTATGCTAGCCGGTCTATATGGGACACAGAACGAAATCCGAACAATTACAGCTCGTTTAAGCTGGAGATGTTGGCCCTAGTGTGGGCCATGACTGAGAAGTTTACAGAGTATCTGGCTGGTTCTGAGATTCTCATGATGATGGACAATAATCCACTTGCACACTTGGAAAACGCTAAGCTGGGAGCCCTAGTGCAGAGATGGGTGGCGCGGATGTCCAAGTTTAATTACCGGATTCGGTTCTGTTTGGGTAAAGATAACTCCAATGCTGATGCATTATCACAAGTGACCCGAGGCGAACCAGAGCATGGAGTGGATGAAGACCTCGAGGATACTGAGATCCCGATTTGAGGTGATTGCCTCTGTTCAAGTGGCACGTTCAAGTGGGGTGGCGACACGGGTCGTCACGTTGCTGGGCAAGACTCGCAAGAGTGGGTTGAGTTACAGGATGCAGTCTCCGAACTGTCACGAGTAAATTAATTGCTGAGTCAAAAGTCCTGGCCCGACTGGAGAGCTAGAGACTGGCTGGGTGCAGAACAACAAAAGCTTCTAAGGCAGTGGGATCGATTGGCCATAGCGGAGGGGATACTGTATCGCTGGATCTACATAGCAGCTGAGCTGGGGTACTGTTGGCAAGTAGTAATTCCAGCTTCAGTGCCTCCGGACATTGCTCAAGAAGCTCATACGCGGGGTGCACATTTTGGGTCTGAGAAGACTTATCGTTGGCTGCACCGGTACGTGTACACGCCTGGCTTAGAAGAAGTTGTGAGAGAGGTGTGTGGTAGGTGCCGGGCATGTGAGCTGAAAAAGTCCCCGGAGCAGAGCAGAGGGCTCCTGTCCAGACAATCGTGACGTCTACCCCACTGGAAGTGCTAATGGTGGATTATTTGTCAATTGGGTATGCCAGAAGTGGTCATCATTCATGTCTGGTCATGACTGATCACTTTATTAAATTTGCCCTCGCTCTCCCCACCAAGGATCAGACTCCTAAGTCCGCAGAAGAGGCAATTTGTAAGCATTTCATCCAGGTTTATGGGTGTTTTCAAAGGATACATTCAGATCAAGGTGCTTGCTTCCAAGGTCAGCTCATAACAGAGTTGCTACAAGTCTATGGGATTCAGCAATTCCGGACAACGCCCTACCATCCGCAGGGAAATGGGGCCTGTGAACGGTTCAACCAAACCTTGCTCCAGATGCTGAGAACACTTGAACAGAGGCAGAAGGAGCGATGGCCTGAGTTCCTCCCAGAACTTATGTGGGCCTATAACAATCGGGTCCATAGTACCACAGGATTCACTCCTTACGTGATGATGTTCGGTCGGCCTGGGGGAGAGATCGAAGAACTGAGTCTCACTGTACCCGATGAACGGGAATATCGTACAGCCATTGAGTGGGTCAAGGCTCATCGCCGAAGGTTGCGGGAAATCCACCAGATAGTAAAAGACCGTGTGCAGGATCATCCACACCGAGATCGGGGGCCGGTACACCGAGATGAGTTCCGGGTGGGTGATAAGGTGCTAGTGCGTGTCACGCATCCAGGAGGGAAGCTGAGCAACAGGTGGGAGGATACGCCCTACACAGTAGTGGAAAGGGTATTCCCAGAGGGAAGTGGGTACACAGTGGTTCCCAAAGGGTGCATTGGACCTCGTCGCACAATGCACCATAACTGGCTAAAGAGGTGTATGTCCCACACACCTGCCGGTCACCCTGAGCCACCTGCGCCACCTACGGCGGTTGCACCGAGCAATGTTGAATGCGACTGTTGGGATGACTTCGGGGTGAGACTCTCGGACGTGCAGAGTCCGATAGCGCAAGTTCCAGGTTTTCCAGACACCGCCCCTGATGTTACTGTTCCACTAGATGCGGTGGACCCTCCATCGAGCTCGGCAGCTACTGGTTTGCGGAGTTCGGAGAGGAGCACAACTGGTGTTCCCCCGATATGATATAATCCTGAGGAGTATGTGTTACATATGAGTGGTATGAAACCATTTGTCGGGACGCCAAATTGTAAGTGGGGTGGAGTGTAACATGTTGACATGTCTTTTTAGTAATGAGTTCATATTAATGACAGTATAAATTTCTCCTGCAATGACTTTGTCTGGCCATCATGGGTCAGCAAGAAACAAGAAAAGAAAAAGCCAGGGAATCTGTAAAAAAGCCCGGGAACCACAGAACCAGGAAGTCCTCCGAGGTGACGAGACGTGACTGATTCCTAGGGGACGTTTGGGAGCTTGTACAGACTGCAGCCAGACTGTGTGTCCAAGAAGAAGCTGTGCCTTGTGAGTAACTGAGATATGTGACTGGTCACCAACTGTGTAGTCAGTTAGGGAAAGCTAGTTAGTGATTCCAGTAGTGCTGAGAACTGCCTGGTGTATATCACTGCTGATGGACTGATCAGGCTTGATCCAGAGATTGTGAAGGATCTGGTATACTAAGACTGTGTACGTGGATAATACAAATGAGCCCTGTTGTGAACTACACTTAGAGACTGAGATAGATTCTAATTCCTGCTTACACCTGGATCTGCTGGAGAGCTTCGTGAGAAGGAGAAGCTGATCAAACCCTGTGGCCAGAGATCAGGGTCTAATAAAAGGTTTAGTTTGTTAACTGTTTGTATATGTATTAAGTCTGAGAGATTTCTCTTTGCTCTTGTAGGAAGAGAAACTGTGCACTGTATATGTAACGCATTGGCTAAATATATATATGAGTGTTCTCTAAGGGGAAAACAAGGGTACCCAGATCCCATTGTATTAGTGTGGGAGGGGGGTGTAAGGTTACATTCCTGGGATGACCACGTGTCACATCCGCCGTAACATCCTGGGTAGGCCCTGTACTGAATAAGGGTGGGAGCGGCATAGCCCAGGGGTAGTTTGGCTCATTCCCCTCGAGATTAGCACCTGGGCTCTCTCGGGCTGCATAACTTGTAATTTGTGTTAGTGGCTGTTGTGGCCCATATTTAGTAGAATCGTTTAACCCTTCATTTGTGTGACTAGTATAAAGAAAGTTATTTGTTACTATACGTGTAAAGGACATATTGATACTCATGCAAGAGCAACTCCATTTTGTCTGCTTGCTTTAAAATCATGTTATTATCACTCCTTGCTTAACATACTTCTTTCTTTCTCTTCCCATGGAACTTTCTCACACTAACTTTTTATCTCAAGAACATTTTGTCAGACACCCCGCTCCTGTTATCTAACTAGTCTAGGCCAGGATTGACCTCGTAAATTTCCAGCGTGCTTCGAACTAACGATAATATGACCATATATGTGTTTCCTTAATAATTGCACTAACATTGGTTCAAGCCTGTAGTACCGCAGTAGATGACTGGACATTAATAAACTCAAAACAATATAAAATGCTAAGCAAAATAAACGGGATCAGAGATTCTTTGAATCCTCCCAATACAGAGCACGCATTGCCTCCATTTGGTTTTCTGTGGATTGCGCAATCAACATAATAATTTGACACTCACTTGGTCAACCGTGAAGGGTTATTGCCCTCCCTCAACAGCTGGTGCCGTGACTCAGATCCCTAACCAGGGATGCCCCACCACCTCTGGACGTCCACAAAGAGAGACTTGCCTTCAGCCTCCCCCACTGGAATTGAGACTGATCATCCCCCACAAAAAGCCACGGTAAGTGCACCAGTTCTTTACTAGTGTTACTAACCGTTTGACGTGGTTTCCACGTGGTGTGTGGTTGTTTGCAGTATCTCCGGACGTCCTGGTTGGATATAGTCAAAGGTGAGACTATAAGGGGTGTAGTCCCATTAGGGGTCTGATATTATTTACTTTCAGAACAGTATCACCTCGAATTGACAAGTGAATATTGTGTGAATCTTTCTCAACTTCTGACAAAGATCCTTAGGAGACTGAACACTGTTAGTTTCAGTCGCGGCAGGTGATCGAAGATTGGGTAGGGCACGCACGTAGATATACATATATCGAGTGTCCGGAGGGTTGCAAAAGTGCTCCCTCCTCCTTTCATCAGCCGTGAAAGACTTCCCCGACGGGAGGGGTGAAAAAAAAAAAAGGGGTGAATGGAGGAAGAAAATGCAGACAATAAGGGAAAGACGCTATGGTATGTGTATTACAAAGATACTGATCTCCGATAATGGCGGCATAATGAATTGTTGGGAATGTTCTAATTGTGGCCAGCAGAATCCAGTCAGCAGATTATTGTGTTGCATGTCACGCGCCTCATCCAGGAGGCCCACCCCTTGCTACTACCCAAGCCACTCCTAGTGCCCCATCCTCATCTGTTAAACCTATGTCCGCCCAAAGTTCCAAACCCTTCCTGCAGTGGCCATGTTGCTACACCCATTGCATCACCTCCGGCCTCTGACCAGATGTCCCTTTGGTGGCAGCCATCTTGGCGCACCCTTCCTGTAGTGTTTCCATCTGGTGGTGGCCATCTTGGCACACCCGGAATACAGGCAGCAATACACACTACACCCGGAATGTGTATGAGGAAGAGCATCATGATCAGTGTGTGACAGAGCATTAGACACCAATACGTATGAGAGTGGGGTTAACTTCTGTCAAGCCATTAAAATATGGGCTCAGGATAAGTTGGCTGATCAATCCACTGCCCTCAACAGCACATATTTATGTCCACTTTGACATTAGGGCAAAAATATGGTGATGTAAACTAATTTTCCAGATGGTCACATATCATTAAGTTTCTAATAGATGCACATACACGTTGTCTGGTTTACAGTAATTGATTTAGCAAATGCTTTTTTCAGCATTCCACTACACAAAAACTGTCAGGTTTTGTTTGCATTTACATATCAGGGCAGGCAATTGACTTGGACAGTGATGCCGCAGGGTGCGCAGAATAGCCCTAATGAGTTTGCAAAGAACATGTCTAGCTGTCTGCTGCCATGGCAGCTGGACAACTCTGAGGTAGTACTATTACAATATGTGGATGATCTTCTTTTGTGTGCCCCCCCGGAGCAAATGTCCATCAGGGCCAGTGTTAGTCTCCTTAAGCATCTAGCAAAACTGAATTGTCAAGTCTCAGCCTCGAAACTTCAGTTTTGCCTTGGTCAAGTGGTCTTCTTATGCCACTACCTTACTCAGGGTGCCAGACATCTCACAGAAGAAAGGAAGACGGCCATCTACCTGCTACCATTCCCAAAAGATCCCATAGAGCTGCAACGGTTCCTCGGACTATGTACATATTCCAGACAATGGATCCCATCCCAGATGCTTCACGTCTGATGCAGCCCCTATATGATGCATTAAAAGAAGACACTCTGGCTGATGTAAGCAACAAGGACCACCAAGAACTGTTGCAACAAGCCTTTGAGCAACTAAAGTCAAGGATAATGACAGCCCCTGCCCTTGGAAACCCAGACTATGCTCAACCTTTCCATTTGTATGTCTCTGAGACAGAGGGCATGCAGTCGCAGCACTCACGCAGAGACAATGTGCAAAGCAGCGCCTAGTCGGGTATTACTCAGCACATCTGGACCCGGTAGCCAGGGCCTCCCCCAGCTGTCTACTAGCAGTTCATGCCACACAGCAGTTACTTGAGAAGACAGCGGACATCATCCTTGGACATGGGACTCACATTTGTGTCCCACACGATATTGCGGCTGTTCTGGCTTTACAGCAACCTAAACATCTGTCTACAGAGAGACACCTGCGGCTGCAGTGTTCGTTGATTTTGCCAGAAAATGTGAAATTACACCGGTGCACCACCATCAACCCAGCCACCCTGCTAATAGCACCTGAAGGAGAGGGAAAAGATGCTCCACCGCATGATTGTCTGGAATAAATTACTGCAGAGTCAACTCCACTTGTTCTAGTGGGGGGAGTACCCTTGGATGACCCAGAACTTACGTTATATACGGATGGATCAAGATATGCTGACACCTCTGGCAGGTTTCATACTGGATACTGGATATGCTGTCACAACTGAAGATACATTGGTAGAGGCTGCAACCTTACCACCGCCAAGAAGCTGGTCTCTGAAGTTGTTTGCCAGTATGGAGTCCCAGAAGTTGTCAAAAGTGATCAAGGACCAGCCTTTTCCTCATGCGTATATCAAGAAATACTTACCATGATCGGATCAACAGTAGCGTTACATACTCCTTACCATCCACAGTCAAGTGGCAAGGTGGAAAGATTGAAAGGCACACTGAAAAGGCAATTACCCAAAATGATGCAGGAGACTACGGCCCAGTGGCCTGAGCTCCTTCCCATTGCACTATATCACATACGCACCACCCCCATAGGGAAACATAAACTCACCCTATGAGATACTATTTGGGTCACAACCAGCCATAGCTAGATTTACCCCACAACAATTATCAGAAGAAACAGATTATGTTGTGCAATATGTGATTCAGCTTGCCAAAGCCTTAACTAACACCCATGCGTTAGTATCATCTTCTATTCCAGATCCAGCTGATGCAGAAGGTTGTCATACCCTCAAGCCTGGAGATTATGTGTATGTGAAGAAGCTTGTTCAGAAACATGGACTAGAACCATTGTATGACACACCATTCCAAGTGCTCCTGACAACCCCAACAGCAGTAAAACATGAATTTTCTGAATATAAGTCTAGTGATCCAACATGTGGCAACCCGAATGTTGGATATTGTAGCCCCTGGAACAAATGTCTTCATGGTGCATGTTCTCAAATAACACCGTTAATATCGATTTGGTACATAAATTAGTATTACAGCACTCTGTTTTATGGGACCTGCCATCAGCCCCAGTCGGAGTAGGGGGGACTTGTACGTTGGCCCGGCTGACTCCAGCCACTTATCTTATTCCCAATAGTAAAGCAGATATGAGAGCCATCCCTCTCCATACCATCTATAAACGTGCTAAGGACAACACCCCACGCCCATCAGAAAGACCTCATTTGCTACAAAAGAGTATACCCAAAAAGATAGCCAGTACTGTCTTCCTCTACCCTATGGTTACACAAATGTGGGACAAATTAGTGGAAGTCACTGATTACTGAGATGACCAGATTTGGAGTGTATTGGAAGTAATTAATACTACTGTTGCGATGCAGAATCAACTTATTATAGTGGCTAATCAAAATACTTTAGTGCTGGACTATTTGACAGCAGCTCAAGGAGGGATGTGTCAGGTTATAGGCCCAGCATATTGTCACTATATTGACCCCGACTCCACCATACGATTAAAGACTAAAATGGAAGACATTAGGAAATTCAGGGAAGAATATAACAAACATAATGAATTGACCAAAGACAGTTGGTGGCCTGATACATTTTCCTTTTTAAATCCTGCTAATTGGTTTAAAGGGATTGGTGGGTGGATTGCTGGAATATTACAAGGAGTGTTGCATATTGCTGCTTGGGTCTTGCTAATGTATGTTTTACTAAAACTAGTCTTTTATTGTATCCCATTTTGCATGAGGAAAACATGCCAGTCATCAGAGTGCAAGGAAGATGCTGTTAACCGACATCCAGTGCTACTGTACACGGGCCTCCCAGATGTAGCCAACATTAAGGACCTGGACAACAAGGGAATGATGACCTTTACCCGCATGCCCCAACCAACCTCACGTCTGAAGATCAGAGTTTTATGATTATATCAACAAACAAGGGGGGAAGGACATGCCACGACAGCTTCAATTGGTAACAAGGGCACTAATTGGGTGAAGACCAATGTACCTCAGGCTCAAAACATGACCCTGGGAAAGCACCTCTATTGTTGATAGTAAAATAATTTTTAGGGGGGAATGTAAAGGACATATTGATACTCATGCTAGAGCAACTCCATTTTGTCTGCTTGCTTTAAAATCATGTTATTATCACTCCTTGCATAACATACTTCTTTCTTTCTCTTCCCATGGAACTTTCTCACACTAACTTTTTATCTCAAGAACATTTTGTCAGACACCCCGCTCCTGTTATCTAACTAGTCTAGGCCAGGATTGACCTTGTAAATTTCCAGCGTGCTTCGAACTAACGATAATATGACCATATATGTGTTTCCGTAATAATTGCACTAACATTGGTTCAAGCCTGTAGTATGGCTGTAGATGATTGGACATTAATAAACTCAAAACAATATAAAATGCTAAGCAAAATAAACGGGATCAGAGATTCTTTGAATCCTCCCAATACAGAGCACGCATTGCCCCCGTTAGGTTTTCTGTGGATTGCGCAATCAACATAATAATTTGACACTCACTTGGTCAACCGTGAAGGGTTATTGCTAGTGTTGAGCATTCCGATACTGAAATACAGGGTATCGACCGATATTCGCGGTATCGGAGTTCCAATACTTTTAGAATATCGAATACCGGAATCGGAAGTTCCCATAATGCCTGCGCTCTGCAGTGTCTCTGAAGGATGACAAGCTGGATGGCAGCGCTCAGCTTACTGTACTTGTCATTTAGTGTTAAAGGATTTATTAAAAAAAATAATAGTGTTTTCATGCACCGTCTCTTAAAAAAAGCCAGTTCGCAATTCAGCAGCGGCACACACCGGTACCCGACAATTTACAACAGAAAGAATAGAGCATCACACATAGATTAGATAGATAGAAACATGTCAGTCACATATATAAGAAGTACAGTGATAGTGTTGCTTACTGTACTTGTCATTTAGTGTTAAAGAATTTATTTAAAAAAATAAAAGTGTTTTCATGCACCGTCTCTTTAAAAAAGCCTGCCGGCAAGTCAGCAGCAGTACCCGACAATTTAGAATAGAAAGAATAGAGCATCACACTTAGATTAGATAGATAGAAACATGTCAGTCACATATATAAGAAGTACAGTGATAGTGTTGATTACTGTACTTGTCATTTAGTTTTAAAATAAAGGATTTATTAAAAAAAATTGGCGTGGGGTTCCCCTTAATTTTAGTCTCTAGCGGAGGTTAAGCAGACGGCTGGGGCAGATGTTTGAAGCCTGGGAAGGGGGTAATACCCACGGAGCTTCCCAGGCTACTAATATTAGCCCCCAGCTGAATACCTAGTCTTTACTAGCTATTAAAATGGGGGACCCCAAAAAAATGACATGGGGTCCCCCCTATATTAATAGCTAGCATAGGCTAGGCAGACAGCTGGGGGCTGATATTAATAGCCCAGGAAGGGTGGCATGAATATTGGCCCCCTCCCAGGCTAGAAACACCAGCTGTCAGTCGCCCCAGAAATGGCACATCCATAGGATGCGCCAATTCTGGCACTAAGCCTTGCTCTTCCCACTGCCCTGTAGCGGTGGCAGTGGGGTAATAGGGTTGGGGTTGATGTCAGCTTATAATCCCAGCTGACATCAAGCCCAGGTTAGTAATGGAGAGGCGTCTATAAGACACCCCCATTACTAACCCCATAGTTAAAGTTAAAAAAAAACACAAACACCCAGAATAAGGTCCTTTAATTGAAATAAACACACAATTCTTTAATGTTCTAAATTAAACCATACTTACCATCACGCCCATTCCAGCTGAATCCAATGTCTTCTGCAATAAAAGTAAAATAATAAACCAACATCATCCTTACCTTTCCATGGATCCCACGACAGCTTCAGCTCTGCTACATTCACATGACAGGCTGGATCGCAGCCGAAAGCTGCCATCCAGCTTGCCATGCCGCAGACACTGAGAAGCACAGGCATGCTTGCGCTCCTCAGTGTCTCACTGTGACGGCATAAAGATGAGCCGAGGTCATGTCCAATGAACTTGGCTCACCTCATGCACGTAACTGACAGCGTGGGAAAATTCTCCTGCACTCAGCGCTTCAGCAGGAGATTTCTCCCACGCTGGGATGGCATTGAGATGACAGTCTGGATCACTGCTGAGCACTGCCATCCAGCATGCCATCCTTCAGAGACACTGCAGAGCGCAAGCATGCCTGCGCTCAGCTGCGATCCAGCCTGTCATCTCAATGCCATCCCAGCATGGGAGAATTCTCCTGCTGAAGCGCTGAGCACAGGAGAATATTCCCATGCTGTCAGTGACGTGCATGAGGTTAGCCGAGTTCATTGGACATGAACAGAGCTGGAGCCATCGTGGGAACCATGGAAAGGTAAGGATGAGGTTGCTTTATTATTTTACTTTTATTGCAGGAGATCATTAGCTTCAGCTGGAATGGGCGTGATGGTAAGTATGGTTTAATTTAGAACAATAAAAATTGTGTCTTTAATTCAATTAAAGGACTTTATTCTGGGTGTTTGTGTTTTTTTTTAACTTTGACTATGGGGTTAGTAATGGGGGTGTCTTATAGACGCCTCTCCATTACTAACCTGGGCTTGACGTCAGCTGGCATTATAAGGTGACATCAACCGCAACCCTATTACCCCACTGCCACCGCTACAGGGCAGTGGGAAGAGTGAGGCATAGCGCCATTTCTGGGGCGGCTGACAGCTGGTGTTTCTAGCCTGGGAGGGGGCCAATATTCATGGCACCCTTCCTGGGCTATTAATATCAGCCCCCAGCAGTCTGCCTAGCCTTTGCTAGCTATAACAATAGGGGGGAACCCACGTCATTTTTTTTGGGGTCCCCCATTTTAATAGCTAGTAAAGGCTAGGTATTCAGCTGGGGGCTGATATTAGTAGCCTGGGAAGCTCCGTGGGTATTACCCCCTTCCCAGGCTTCAAACATCTGCCCCAGCGGTCTGCTTAACCTCCGCTAGAGACTAAAATTACGGCGAACCCCACGCCAATTTTTTTTTTAATAAATCCTTTATTTTAACCCTAAATAACAAGTACAGTAATCAACACTTCTTATATATGTGACTGACATGTTTCTATCTATCTAATCTATGTGTGATTCTCTATTCTTTCTATTCTAAATTGTCGGGTATCACTGCTGAATTGCCGGCCGGCTTTTTTAAAGAGACGGTGCATGAAAACACTATTATTTTTTTTAATAAATCCTTTAACACTAAATGACAAGTACAGTAAGCAACACTGTCACTGTACTTCTTATATATGTGACTGACATGTTTCTATCTATCTAATCTATGTGTGATGCTCTATTCTTTCTGTTATAAATTGTCGGGTACCGGTGTATGCCGCTGCTGAATTGCCTGGCTTTTCATGTAATACATTCTACATTATTCTTGGTTGTTTTCCTTCATGTAGAATTAACCTACAAGGAAAGAAAGGGTTTATTTTTATTCCGATATTTGTGTCCCATTGACTTGCATTGGTTTCCGGTATCGGAATCGGCGATATCCGATATTTTTTGGGTATCGGTCCGATCCAATCCGATCCAATATTTCCTGATATTGGAAGATATCGCTCAACACTAGTTATTGCCCTCCCTCAACATACGAGGTCGGAATCATTCATAGCAGCGCCGTATCCCTCATACACATTCGACCAGCATTCCGGTCATTACACCTATATATCAAACATCTTCTATTTTGGTTGGTAGTGACAGAATAGATCATGCATATACTGCATGTGCAATATGGGCGAAAAGGGATTTTTACTCATTGAACTTGTCTGCACAAGATGGTATGTCTGGCTCTTATAGGCTGGGGAGATCATGTGGTGTTGTGGTCTGTGCTTGAATTCCACTCTAATGCACTTGCAGATCTTTCATTCAAATACAAGACCCCCAAAGTCCAGTATATTAGATCAGTTATGTAACAAGCCCTTAAAGGGAACTTGTGACTTGCAAACAGCGGATACTGGAAGCCTGTGCTAGCATTCCTTCTGTGGGCAGCACTTTGAACACATTTTATAAGTGGTCATAAACTTTAAAAAAAACTCATGAAAGAATAAAGTTACATTAAAACCAAGCAAACCATTGTTTTTCTTATGAAATTCTCAATGAGTTTGATGTGTCACATGACCCTCTTCCCATTGAAAAAAGTAAAGTTGGATCCAAAATGGCAGACTTCAAAATGGCCGCCATGGTCACTACCCATCTGGAAAAGTTTTCCCCCTCTCATATACTAATGTGCCACAAACAGGAAGTTGATATCACCAACCATTCCCATTTAATTTAGTTCAATTTAGGTGTATCCATATAAATGGCCCACCCTGTAGAATGCTATAACAGGGGCTTAAAGATGTTGCCATACTTTATATGAGGAGAACCTGGTGACAGGTTCCCTTTAAGGACTTTTCATTGATTCACTGCCCCTGTCATGTCCCATGACTTGGGAATCATATCGTATTGTATTTTATTATCATTCTTTTGTTGCTATTTCACTGCTATGCAGTCAGTTTGCCATTTAGAAGTTTGTCCTATCTCTCCTTGTCTGCCTCCCCAGTTCTGATGTGAGTCAGCACCCCTTCCTTTTTACTTCTTCCCCACCTAGTGTATGTCAGTCATCTTGCTAGCATCAAATCTATACAACTTGGGTTCAGAATAGTCTTTTTTACCTACTGTGTTTGTGCATAACTACGAGAATTCAGCTGGAAAATAAACCTTCTTCTGGAATCTTCATACATGTTTCCTGCAGTTGAGTTAAGCTATCCGATGAAATCTCTTTGTGTTACTGCTGGTACATATAAACAGCCAAGAACAGTGTCTCAACAGCCACCACACTTGCAACCTAATTATGGTTATAGTTATAGTTTGCTATGTGAAGAAAATATTCATATTTCTCTTACATTAGAATCACTTGGGACATTGGCCACTGGGTAAAATCAAAGATACAGCAGTACAAAAGATGACAATGGATGCCATATTATGTATCTGTATCACATGGATCTATTTTACCCCCATATGCATATTCCATATTCCTTATTATCATCCAGCTAATCAAACTGTTATTTGTGTATAATGATAGCAGCAACATATTATTCGATTTTATAAACTTTGGAAATTAATTTAAGCTTGCCCTGTTGTTGAAAATATTTTTTTCAAGTTCTAATCTAAGAAATATCTAGTCTATAAGAAAGCCAGGAGATAAGAACTTGAGATATTCCTTCTTTCTTGCAATTTGCCAGAGGTCATACAGAGCAGACATGGGAATTAAACCACAATCCCCTATACCAGACGAAGCAGGGGAGATGTATTATTTGATAGCAACACTCTCCAAAGACATGGTTGAAAAAAATGGTCCTTAAAAAAAGTTCTATAATACAACAGCCCCATCCTCGTCCTTCACACCTCCCTTAATAATGATGAGTAAGCTGACTTAATAAGTGCTAAATGCTTTAGTAAAGATCGGACTAAAATAGAAATTGTCTAAATTGCTGCATCTCATGGTGAACACTATTAAAAAGCAAACATCTAGATTTCTTGGATAATATCGATATTATCTCGCTTTCCTACAGTTATCATTATTTTGTCCGCAGTTGTACTTTTCTGCTGTATTACGTGAAACTTATGCTGTATGTTTACAGATTTACATAACCTTTCAAATGCCTTTGAGAAAAATATAAATTTATCAAGGGCTGTATCTTTCAAAAATATTTGTTTTTAGCACTTTGGGGCATTCCAGCTGATATAAAGTACTTGTAGCAAGCAATTGAGCATTTAAAGCAAGTCATACCAGTTAAGATGTCTTTATAACAGCATGAGCAATATGCATTCTCCACAGGAAAACCCAGATATTTTCTGTTAGGAATTCCAATGAAATAAATCAATCCTCTTACATAAGGTACATACATACTTAATAGATGCACCACAGAGCAGTTTAGTTACAAGTAGAAAAAGTCCTTAAAATCTGTGTGTATAAAGAAAAGGAAAACTCAGAGATAAACATTGTAATCTTACAATAACCATTTTTAGCAATCATCATTTTTTTTATATTGGCATCTTAACGAAGTAAGTGAACATGGTTCAATAATCTAAAATATTGTTTATTCTTTTTCTGTATCAAGATATACCATGCTATTTCTTTTAGTTTCTGTAAAAGCTTTAGGGATTTTTGGACAATAAAGAAAACAATAGTAAAACTAAACTTTTCTGAAAAAACAACTTCAAGGCAGTTGATTGAACTTCAGCTATAAGGTCAGGGCTAAATGATAATATTTGACTTTTATATTTGCTATAGGCTTAAATAACCCATAATACACTACAATGATATTCCTGCTACCAGCCATTTCGAAGCATTGCATGTGCTTCTTATTGAGATTATTAAAGGGAATCTGTAACTAAACAGGTTTTTGCTAGGTAATATCAGAACAGCATGATATAGGGGCAGAGAACCTCATTCTAGTTATGTATTAATTACTAGACTACATGTAATTTAATTAGAATTCCTGTTTTCTCTGTTTTAGCTATAGCATTGGTCAGAAAGCTGAGATCTGTATAACTTTGCCCACAACCATAATTGGCAGGCTGTGTACACTGTGCATTATCAGCAATCTGTCAATCAGTGGAAGGGCTGGAGTTATACAGATTAGCCTTAGTGACAGCCTAGTCCAGTAGTGATAATCTCCTGCTGATAAAACACTGATTGTATTGAAGCTACAGCAAGCTGCTGAGCAAGTTACAAATCACTCCAATCATGATCTCTGCCCCTAAATTACTTTCGACATTGTCGCTCCACAGCAGCTAGAATAATAACATGGACGACCCTAAGGCATGCATATTTTAGCAATGCCAGGTAGGTTAGGGTTAAATACTAGCTCTACAGGATCTTATTTGCGCATGGCTAGCTCTGCATATAAACAGGCTAGATGTTCACATTAGTCAATCAGCTGGGGGAAGCTGACCAAAGTGGATTGAATTGGAAATGAAAAGAGAGAGAGAGAGACAAACCATAATCTTTTTCTGAGAAGAGACTGCAAAGGCCGTGTGTACCAAACTGCAAGTATCTCTGATTGCTATGGACAATAACTGTTGTGTCTGATCAAACTGAGATTAGCTCAATGGTGTGTGAGTAGCCAGGGTCTTAATTGTATAGTTAGCACCTGGACAAGGCTATATACAAATTGCCTCTTCAGACAAAAAGAGGACTTGAACTCTATAGTGCCACCTATTGTAAGCAGAAATCCTACAAGTCACAATCAACACTTTAACGAGTCATGCAATATGAATTAGGATAAAAGACAAATCAGAATCTCAATTTACCGACACGGTGTTTCGGGCTGTTGGCCCTCGTCAGTGCAAAGTATGAGAACTGATTTGGCTAGATGAGAGGCTATAGGGTTCAAGCCCTCTTTTTCTCTGAAGAGGCAATTTGCATATTAAATTTCCCAGAGTTGCATTGCACAGTGAATAAGCCTCCTTACCTTGACCTGCCAGATCCGGTATGTCACTCTCCACAAGGAGAAACATTACCCCTTAGACCTCTGGACAATGCTGGGGATTTTGTGTTTATGGTTTTGTTTTGGTACTATAAGACCAGTGGAAATAAATGTCACATTGTTTTGACCCAAGAATACAATGCCTATGTGAACGCTACCTAATGCCTATCTGAGAGTGTGAATTCCTGCAATTGGAGGATGAAATGTGAAATGTTCTGCTACGATCCAGCCTGCCATCTCAGTGTAGCAGAGCTGGAGCCGTCTTGGGAACCATGGAAAGGTAAGGATGAGGTTTGTTAATTATTTTACTTTTATTGCAGGAAACATGGGATTCAGCTGGAATGGGCGTAATGGTAAGTAGAGTTTAATTTAGAATATTAAAGTATTGTGTGTTCATTTCAATTAAAAGATTTTATTCTGGGTGTTTTTGTATTTTTCACTTTCACTATGGGGCTAGTAATGGGGGCGTCTTATAGACGCCTCTCCATTACTAACCTGGGCTTGATGTCAGCTAGCATTATAAGCTGACATCAACCACAGCCCTATTACCCCACTGCCACTGCTACAGGGCAATGGGAAGAGCGAGGCTAAGTGCCAGAATTGGCACATCCTATGGATGCGCAATTTCTGGGGCGGCTGAGGGCTGGTGTTTCTAGCCTGGGAGGGGGCCATTATTCATGGCAACCTTCCTGGGCTATTAATATCAGCTCTCAGCTGTCTGCCTAGCCTTTGCTAGCTATTAAAATAGTGGGATCCCATGTCATTTTTTTTTGGGTCCCCATTTTAATAGCCAGTAAAGGCTAGGTATTCAGCTGGGGGCTGTTATTAGTAGCCTGGGAAGCTCCGTGGGTATTACCTCCTTCCCAGGCATCAAACATCTGCCCCAGCCGTCTGCTTAACCTCCGCTAGAGACTAAAATTATGGGTAACCCCACGCCAATTTCTTTTTTATAAATCCTTTATTTTAACACTAAATGACAAGTACAGTAACCAACACTGTCACTGTACTCATTATATATGTTACTGACATGTTTCTATCTATCTAATCTATGTGTGATGCTCTATTCTTTCTGTTCTAAATTGTCGGGTACCGATGTTATAACTGTATGCGGCTGCTGAATTGCCGGCTATTTTAAAGAGACGGGTGCGTGAAAATCGGAGGGCACTACTGTGTTCCGAGTGCCCTGCTTTGTTTTTCATGCACACTCCTATATACTCTGCCTTCCTGTCTGCCTATATATTCTGCCTGCCTGTCTGACATTTTTCATTGAGCACTGTTCCCATCGATTTGGGCAATTTTTGACCTTCTGCAGACCGCCGGGGGGAACCGCCAGAAAAATGCTCGAGTTTCCCATAGACTTACATTGGGCTCGTTGCTCGGGTCGAGCACCCGAGTATTCCAACTTGCTAGACCCGAGCAACCAGTACCCGAGCATTTTAGTGCTCGCTCATCACTAGTGTATATATTTATTGGCTGTATTGGACCAAACTGAAGGGACAGGTGAAACGGAGCCTAGTAAAAGCCTAAGGGCTCATACTCATATGCAAGAATAATAGACAAGTGCAATCCGATAAAATATCGGATTGCACTCTGACCAATGATGTTCTATGAGGCACATCTCATCTGTGATTTTTTTCTCAGCTGAAATCGGACTGAGAAAAAAATTGCAGCATGCTGCGTATTGCCGCATATCTTGGACGAGACTTGCCAATGCAAGTCAATGGGAGCGTGAAAAAAATGACATGGCACTTGGACCATGCAAGTGCTGTCCGATTTTCATGCACCCATCTCTGTTCACCTCATTGACGTCACCGCGAGCGTGGGAAAGTTCTCATCGCGTATGCACTGACATTATTTGCCAACACCACAAGCGTCAGAACTTTCTCACGCTCGCGCTGACGTCAATGAGGTGAACGAAGTTCATATGACATGAACCCCGCTCAACTTGATGACTGTACTGCGAGTCACTGAGGTGCGCAAATCTTATGGATGAGCCATTTCTGGGATGGCTGCGAGCTGATGTTTGTAGTCTGGGAGGGGGTCAATATTCATGGCCCCTTCCTATGCTATTAATATCAGCCCCCAGTTACGTCCTTAGTCATTGCATACATACTCTAAACTAAAACTAGACAAACTATATACAGGTCATGTCCTGGAATGCAGCTCTAATTACTCATTCACCATCAGTTCACCATTTAACCCTTTGGGTGAAGTTTTCTCATGGTGAAATTCTCAATAATGTGGGATCACTGCAAACAACATACAGTACATATATGTATAAGGACATGTATATAGAATTAGATCCAATAAAAACACATACAAAATATACAAATAAATAAAAATATATCTACAATCAAAGAGTCAAATATACAGATCTTACTCATAATGGTGCATAGTAACTTGGAGCATGTTCATGCTTGTGGTACCCTTGTTTTTAACACATATATCCACCAAGCCTCCCTATTGATAAGTTTCCTTTTATGATCACCACCACGAGCAGGTCTATGGAATTTTTCAACAGCTACAATTTTAAATGTGTTGGTATCGCCATTGTGGTGGTCAGTAAAGTGTTTAGAGGCTGCAGAACTTTTAACCTTTAATTTGTTATTGGCGTCAGAGATATGCCTTCTTGTGCGTATTTTTAATGCCCCTGTCGTGCACCCCGCATACTGTAGGTTGCATGCCGTACATGTGATCAGATAAACCACAAATGCAATGTTGCAGTTTATATATGATTTAATGTTATATTCCTTGTTAGTGACTAGGGAGATGAATTTATCAGTTCGGTGTCTGACTACAAAGTTACAACAAGTGCACCTCGTATGGCCGCATTTATGGAAGCCCACGTTTCTTAGCCAAGTAGATGTAGGGGATTTATTAGTGGAGAATAATGTGGGAGAGAGCATGTCACTAGTGTTGAGCCACCGCCGTAGTGTTCGAGTTCGGTTCGGTTCGTCGAACACCCGTGTGTTCGCCGAACTGTTCGTCAAACTGTTCGTCGAACACCTTCGAACACCGTTAAAACCAATGGCAGGCAAACAAAAACACATAGAAACACATAGAAAACACCTTCAAAGGTGTCCAAAAGCTGACAAACTGCTCAGAAGACACAACTAACACATGGAAAAGTGACAAGTACATATAGTCATGAGAAAAGAAAAGAGGTGGAGGAGTAAAAGGAGGGGGAGACACAGATATAGGCATGTCATGCCCTTCTAAAATCCAAAAAGTGAGAAGCCGACATGGCCAGTCCGCTCATGCCCTTGCCACCTCCGTGTCGCCGGGTTTGTGCCAGAGCCGCGGTGAACCCTGACGGCCAGCCCCCGTCTCCCAATACTGGTGCCTGTCCGCTGGTGGGTCGAGCGAGCCCCCCTGTGGTGGAGGCAGCTCTAAGCTTTTTAATTTAAATTGTCTCTCTAATTTGAATGAATACACTTTAAATCCATTTACAAGGATCTATTGGAGGGCAAGTCTCATGCCAGCAACCGCGTAATTCCAGCTCCAGTAGCGTCCACTAAAGCTGCTGCAGTTAAAAAGCTTTTATAAGGATCGAGCTCGGCTGTCCACCGCAAGGCATCCTACTGCCAGTCCCAGCCCCTATGCCTTGGGGTGCCTCCTGATGCTCTTCACTGAGTATCCCGTGGTCCCGAAGCATTTCGTTTGAAAAAATTAAGTGTCCAAACTACAGGTGGTGTAGCTTGCTTAAAAGCCGGGATAATCCGCTGACTAGCAGACACTGCTACTAGGCACAAAGTATTTCCTGGGCTAGATGCAGTTAAAAATTTGTAATTAGATACTCTCGTTGGATGCTGAGAAAACATTCCATAGAGTCTCCTGGGACGCCATATATGATTCTCTTAAAAAGCTTGGGGTAGGGGTCTAGGGGACCCTTTTATAGCCAAAATCACGGCCCTGCATCGCAATACGTCACCTAGGCTGAAGATAAATGGAACTGTAGCACCCTGAGGGCTCGGTTGGTACAGAGGTATTGCACCTCACCCAGAGGTGTGATATCTCACTCTCAGGTAAGGATGGAGTGTGGATCAGGACCCGACACCTGCATGCATTACACCACATTGCCGTGGGGCAGGGCGACCAATATGCCCCTGAGATGGGCACGACAGTCCCTGTCCCTGGCTGGATTGGGGGGAGGGAACACTGAGGAAGGGGAACCCTGTAGTGCAGGAGCAGGGAGGAAGCAGTTCCTGGGTGCATTGAGAAGGGAGTATAAAAGGTGGGCACCATCTTAGTTCAGTGCAGAGAAGTCTGAGCAGAAGTGACAGGGAGCAGGGGCTCTGCATGAGCTCTGCTCCGGAGGCGGGCCTAGTAACAGAGGCCCAGGCCTGGAAGAGGGAGAAGGAAGGAAGAGGAGCGGAGAAGGCTCCAGGAACGAGGAACGAAGGGATCCCAGGGGTGCGGACGGGCGAGTCGCCACCGCACGCCCGAATCCACCTGCGTGGAGGGGTCAGGCCAAAGGGGGAGACCGGTCCCCGAAACTAGTGGAGGCAGGAAACGACCCTCAGCTAGAAACCGGAGGCTGTGACATTTTATGTGGCGCAGCCCTTCGCTAAACCCGCTAGGAAGGCACCACATAGGGTCAGTGAAACTGGCGCCAAGTTTACCAAGAGGAGGCCCGAGGCAGCCGGACAGAAGGGTTGGTAAGAAAGGCCAGACAAAGGACACACAAAGGGGGTCCTGTGAAGCGCTCCAAAGTTATCTGGGAGTTGTCTGAGCCCCTCACCTGGTGAGCACAGTACGACGTGGGCAGCTGTTACCTGGAGACGTGGTCTGGATAATAAGAACTGTGAGTAAAGGCCCTGGACTGCATCACTGACTCCGTGTCATTTCTGTTGCTGCCCTGCACCATCACCCCCATCCTCCGCATACACTGCCCTGAGGCTATACTCCTCCCGTGGGGAGTTATGCTACGCTCTGCTGCACCCACAACACCAGCCTCAGCGGTCTGCCCTGCAGCGGCGGTTCACTCTGACCGCAATCCACGGGTGGCGTAGTCGGACATTTAACATCAAAACCACATAAATAGTTCCGCCACTGGTTTGACCGCCCTGAGCCACGGAACCGGGTCGCCGCCACGGAGACTACAACCACCAGCATCCACCAAAAAGGGTCCGGCTCCGGGTGTCCCAAGGCCCAGGGGGTGCATCAGAACATTTTCATCACCTTTCACAATCACCAATGGGGCAAGGCAGGGATGTCCTCTCTTATACATCCTAGTGACGGAGTACCTGCTCTCATCAATTCGCCATAACCCCAATATTAGGTGGATTGAGGTGGGAGGCACAGAGTACAAGTGCTCTCTATTTGCTGATGATGTCCTAGTATATATCACTCAATCACATATATCCATCCCTGCTGTTATGGCTGAAATAGATCACTTTGTTACATGGTCAAATTTTAAAATCAATGCAGCGAAGTCTGAGGCCCTCGATGTCTCCCTCCCCAAATCCACACAGGATTCCATCCAGTCCATCTTTCCCTTTGCCTGGCCCTCACAGGGTATCAAATACTTAGGAATTCCTATTCATAGAGACCTCTCCCATCTATGTTATCTTAATTTTGGGCCCTTTATTGAACAACTCCATACAGACCACGGTTGGCAAGTTAGAACTGTAAGATTCACTACGTGAACCACTGGTGTTTTGTGGAAAAGCACATGTACACTGTGTTCCAAATTATTATGCAAAAAGTGTTTAGGAGTGATAAGGGAAGAATTTGTTTGTTTGTCAGTTAAACTCATTGATGGTGATGTGTGTCAGGGCTCTTTATATCACTGTAAGCAATTACAGACACCTGTGCTAATTAGTTTGGCAGGTGTGTCCAACGAAAGGCAAGACTACTTAAGAAGGCTGTCCCACATTATTAAGCAGCCTACATTTTCTGCCAAAATGGGAAAGAAAAAGGATGTGTCGGCTGCTGAGAAGCAACAAATTGTGGAGTGTTTAGTTCAAGGCATGACTACAATCAACATTGTGCGATGATCAGGATGAAATGTCTTGGCAATCAAGAAGTATGTAGCTGATTCACAGTACACACGTGTGCGTGCTGATAAGGGCAAATTGAGGACTCTTTCCTACAGGCAATTACGTCAGGCTAAAAGAGCAGCGGCAAAAAAGCGTTGTCATAGCAGCAGACAAGTTTTTGAAGCTGCTGGTGCCTCCAACGTCCCCCGAACAACAAGATGCAGGGTCCTTCAGAGGTTTGCAGCTGTGCATATGCCATCCTGTCGACCTCCTCTATCCACTTCACACAAGCAGAAATGGCTCCAGTGGGCCAAACATTACATGAAGACTGATTTCAAAACTGTTTTGTTCAAGGATGAGTGCCGTGCAACTCTCGATGGTCCAGATGGATGGAGTGGAGGATGGCTGGTTGATGGACACCCCACGCAAACACGGCTACAGCGCCAACAAGGAGGAGGTGAAGTAATGTTTTGGGCTGGAATCATGGGGAGAGAGATTGTCGGCCCCTTTAGGATCCCTGAAGGGGTAAAGATGAACTCCATAATGTATGTGGAGTTTCTCAAACAGCACTTCCTGCCATGGTTCAAGAAGAAGAACCGTGTATTCCACAGCAAGATCATTTTTATGCATGATAATGCACCATCTCATGCTGCACATAAAACATCTGCATCTCTGGCTGATATGGGCATAAAAGGGGACAAACTTATGGTGTGACCCCCATGCTCCCCTGACCTCTACCCCATTCAGAACCTCTGGAGCATCATCAAAAGGAGTTTCTATGATGGCGGGAGGCAGTTCACATCTAAGCAACAGCTCTGGGAGGGTATTCTGTCCTCATGCAAAACAATTGAAGCAGAAACCATCCAAAACCTGACAAATTCAATGGACGAGAGAGTTCAGAAGCTCCTTTCGAACAAGGGGTCCTATGTGAAAATGTAACATCACCTAGAATAAAGTTTTGAGTTGAAAACTGTTTGATTTCAGTTTCTAATAACCTGCTAATGCTTTTAATTTCAAAAATGACCATTTTTTTGGTCTTTATTAAAATGAAAAGGTTGATCGAAAAGTTGGGTGGATCTAAGAGTGTGGCAACCCAGTAGTCAGGATTACTTCAAATTCTGACAATATGAGGGTCATGTTGCAGGTAGTGCAGCAAGAAGGCACTTATGTGTCTTGCGCATCTCGGAGCCCCAAAATTATTTTCCGTGCTAGATGCAGCTAAAAATGATTATTAATTTTAAATCTGGTGGAGCTTAGTATAGATGGCCTAATAGAATCAGTGCTGCACACTGCTACAAAGCCCAAATTATTTTCCAGCCAAGGTACAGATAAACATGATTAGTAATTTTAAATCTGGTGGAGCTTAGTATAGATGGCCTAATAGAATCAGTGCTGCACACTGCTACAAAGCCCAAATTATTTTCCAGCCAAGATACAGATAAACATGATTAGTAATTTTAAATCTGGTAGAGCTTATTAAAGATGGCCTAATAGAATCAGTGCTGCACACTGCTACAAAGCCCAAATTATTTTCCAGCCAAGATACAGATAAACATGATTAGTAATTTGAAAGCTTAAAACGGTTGGTGAGGTGATTTTAACCAATCATCAAGCTTTTACTCTCCCCAGGATGACACAGGGGTAGAAAAGTCGTTTTGGATCCATGATTTGTTCATCTTTATGAACGTGAGTCTGTCTACATTATCAGTGGAGAGCGCTTATCTGTCAGCACACCACCAGCAGCGCTGAACACACGTTCAGACAGAACGCTGGCTGCGGGGCATGACAAGATCTCCAAGGCGTAAGTGGCTAGCTCCGGCCATTTATCCAGATTGGAAGCCCAAAAAGAGCAAGGGTCCAGTGACACAGTCATGGCTTCAATGTTTACTTGGAGATACTCCTGTACCATCGTCTCTAGGCGTTGACTATGTGTCAAACTTCTTGTCTCCTGTGGCCTTGCAAAGGATGGGCTAAAAAAGTGGTGAAATGATTCCACAAAATTGATGTTACCAGCAGATACTCTGGTTCTGTTACGGTTTGAGTGCTGAACACTCGACGGTCCCACGGTTGGCAAGTTGGAACTGTGAGATTCACTACGTGCACCACTGGTGTTTTGTGGAAAAGCACATGTAAGATTCTGCAACAGTCTCTGCTGATACTCCTGCATGCGTACATCCCTTTCTATGGCAGGAATAATTTCTGCAAATTTACTTTTGTACCGGGGATCTAACAGTGTGGCAACCCAGTAGTCAGGATTATTTCTAATTCTCACTATTCGAGGGTCATGTTGCAGGTAGTGCAGCAAGAAGGCACTCATGTGTGTTGCGCATCCAGGAGCACCAAGTCCCTGTTGTGTTGGTGGCGAGGCAACAATCATGCTTCCTTCCTCTGTCCTCTCCCCCCAACCTCGCACAACAGAAATGTGATCAAGGTCTCCCTCATCTGATGAGTCTTCCATCAGTTCGTCCTCCACTTCTTCCTTGGCTCCTGCACCTTCCTCACTAGTTTGGCTGCCGCCTTGGTGCTGCCGACTGTCTGGACCTTGCAGATGTTAGCCCATCCGCATACAACTCCTCCTCCTCTACTTCCTCCACCTCCTCTTGTGCCACCACCTGACTCCGAATTCTGTTTAACATGTGCTCCAGCATGTAAATCACCGGAATAGTCATGCTGATAATGGCATCGTCAGCACTAAACATCTTCGTCGCCATTTCAAAACTGTGTAGAAGGGTGCATAGGTCCCTGATCTGAGACCACTCCTCCAGCGTGATTTGCCCCACCTCTGGATCTTGTTGGCCCAGGCAATACGTCAGAACGTATTGCACCAGGGCTTGCCGGTGCTGCCACAGTCGCTGCAACATGTGCAGAGTTGAATTCCACTGGGTAGGCACATCGCATTTTAGCCGGTGAACTGGCAGGCCCAACGACTTCTGTAGAGATGTAAGTCGCTGAGCTGAGGGAGGGATGTGAGCTGAGGGATGCGAACGGCGGAAGTGAGCACACAGCGACCGTGCCCTCTTCAGAAGGCCATCTAGTCCGGGATAGTGGGCTAAAAATTGCTGGACAACCAGGTTCAACACGTGAGCCATACAAGGCACGTGTGTGACATTGCCCCAGCAAAGGGCCGCACCCAGGTTTTAGGCATTGTCGCACACGGCCTTCCCTGGTTTCAGGTCCAGTGGAGACAACCATTCATGAAATTGGTTCTCCAGAGCTGACCACAACTCCTCAGCTGTGTGACTCACATTTCCCAGACATTTCAAAGTAAAAACCGCATGATGACGTTGAGCCCTACTGCCAGCATAGTAAGGAGGTGTGCAGGATCCCTTCTGCGCAGTTAGAAAGCTTGTGGCATGACCAGACAAGCTTTGGGTGCAGGTGGAGGACTGAGAGGAGGTTGAGGAGGCAGAAGCAGTGGAGGAACTTTGACATAAAGAGGATTGATGCACAACTCGTGGGGACAGCAAGACTTGGACAGCAGCCCCTTGTCCTGCTGTCACAATAGTTACCCAGTGCCCAGTCAGCGACATGTAACGCCCCTGTCCATGCCTACTCGTCCAAGTGTCTGTGGTGAAATGCACCCTGACACACACAGAGTTTCTCAAAGAAGCAGTGATGTTGTGTGCGACATGCTGGTGGAGCGCAGGCACACCTTTCTTTGAGAAGTAGTGCCGACAGGGCATCTGGTACTGGGGCACTGCGACGGACATAAGGTCTCGAAAATCCTCTGTGTCCACCAGGCGGAAAGGCAGCATTTCTGTAGCCAAGAGCTTGCAGATGGTGAAATTCAACCTCTTAACTTTCTCATGGCTAGGAGGAAATGGTCTTTTACTTGTCCACATCTGAGGGACCGAGGGCTGGCTATTGTGCTTAGACGGGGTTGATAAGGGTGTCCCCGGCAAACTGCCGGTCTGTGAGGAAGATGCAGGCGGACATGTTAGGTTGCCTTGATCCAAAGGTGGTGCTATCGATGTCGGACAGCGCTCAACACCAGCTGGTGTTACCACCTCCAAAGAAAATGATGACCTGCCAATCACGCTGGCTGTTGCGGGTAAAGAGGTGGCAGGTCTGCGCCCCAAAACAAGTGTGACTGCTGTCCCCCCAGTCACAGAGGATGAAGAGGCCGCGGATGCACAAGATATGGCAGACGGTGATTGGCCCGGCCGGCTAGGCCGCATTGTAGCACACTGAGCTTCCCACTGCAACTTATGCTTCATGTCCATGTGCCGGTTCATGCATGAAGTACTCAAACTATGTATTTTTTGGCCTCTACTTAGCTTTTGCTGACAAATGTTACAGATAACACGAGTTGGGTCATCTTTATCGATCTGAAAAAATGCCCAGGCTATGCAAGGCTTAGCACCCATGCGACCTGAAGAGCCACCACGACTTGTGGTGAGAGGCAGAGTTGTGTTTGAGGATGCAGTTGTTGACGTGCTTCCAGTACTACGTCTCTGTCCAGGAAGGCGCAACCTGACCTCGTCGTCACTAGCATCTTCCTCCACCTCCTCTGCTGACCTCATCTCTTGGCTGACTGTGGGTTGACAGTAAGTGGGATCTCCGACCTCATCATCATCACCCTGTGCGTTATCACACCCGTCGTCCTCAGAGCCAACCTGTTCCTGCCCTGACAAAAAACTAAAGTTGTCGCTCCAATCAGGTATTTGAGTCTTATCATCGTCTTCCTCATTGTCTCCACCAACAGGAGTTACAGTTTGGGAATGAGGGTCTACATTATGGTCAGAACCTTCTGCGTCTGGTCCTGGATCCGACTCATAAAGATTCTGGGCATCAGTGCAGATCATTTCCTCGTCTGGATTCACAGAAGCGCTGGAGTCGACCTCTGATTCCCAGGCTATAGTATGAGTAAACAGCTCTGCAGACTCAACCATCTGTTCTACCTCACACTCAGACGGGCAGCTGGAGATTTGGGAGCTGTGAGGAAGCAAGTGCGATTTGGGTGACACCTTTGAGGACTGGAGTATTTGTGATGTTGAAGTTGATGTGGAGGAGAGCCCACTTAAAGGAGCACTTGATATCCGTTGAAGCACCTGCTGTTTTTGTGCCTCATCTGGAATTTGTAGCGATTGGCGTGGCCGTAAGAAAGGGATCTTATCACATTGTCCGCTAAAAGAAGTAGACATTTTAGTTTGGCTGGAAGATGGTCTTTCTTCTGCACCTACCCCACGGACACAACCTTTTTTCCCCTTCCCAACACGCCTATTCCCCTTTCCACCAGCAGCAGGCCTTTTTCCACTCATTTTGGTGGTTAACTAATTCACAACTCTGGAGTTGTTTGCACAAAAAAACAATGGATGGTAACCGAGCAGAGCTGAGTGGCCAAACTGTGGTATTAGGCCAAAACTATTGGCTGGGTTAGATGCAGAAAAAAATTATTTTTAATTTGCAACCTGATGGAGGTCAGTATAGATGGACTAATAGACCAAGTCCCACACACTGCTAGAAGCCCAAATATTTTTTCAGAGCTAGATGCAGAAAAAAATTATTTTTAATTTGCAACCTGATGGAGGTCAGTATAGATGGACTAATAGACCAAGTCCCACACACTGCTAGAAGCCCAAATATTTTTTCAGAGCTAGATGCAGAAAAAAATTATTTTTAATTTGCAACCTGATGGAGCTCAGTATAGATGGACTAATAGAACAAGTCCCACACGCTGCTAGAAGCCCAAATATTTTTTCAGAGATAAATGAAGAAAAAAAATATTTTTAATTTGCAACCTGATGGAGGTCAGTATAGATGGACTAATAGACCAAGTCCCACACACTGCTAGAAGCCCAAATATTTTTTCAGAGCTAGATGCAGAAAAAAATTAGTTTTAATTTGCAACCTGATGGAGGTCAGTATAGATGGACTAATAGACCAAGACCCACACACCGCTAGAAGCCCAAATATTTTTTCAGAGCTAGATGCAGAAAAAAATTATTTTTAATTTGCAACCTGATGGAGGTCAGTATAGATGGACTAATAGACCAAGTCCCACACACTGCTAGAAGCCCAAATATTTTTTCAGAGCTAGATGCAGAAAAAAATTATTTTTAATTTGCAACCTGATGGAGGTCAGTATAGATGGACTAATAGACCAAGTCCCACACACTGCTAGAAGCCCTAATATTTTTTCAGAGCTAGATGCAGAAAAAAATTATTTTTAATTTGCAACCTGATGGAGGTCAGTATAGCTGGACTAATAGACCAAGTCCCACACACCGCTAGAAGCCCAAATATTTTTTCAGAGCTAGATGCAGAAAAAAATTATTTTTAATTTGCAACCTGATGTAGGTCAGTATAGATGGACTAATAGACCAAGTCCCACACACTGCTAGAAGCCCAAATATTTTTTCAGAGCTAGATGCAGAAAAAAATTATTTTTAATTTGCAACCTGATGGAGGTCAGTATAGATGGACTAATAGACCAAGTCCCACACACCGCTAGAAGCCCAAATATTTTTTCAGAGCTAGATGCAGAAAAAAATTATTTTTAATTTGCAACCTGATGTAGGTCAGTATAGATGGACTAATAGACCAAGTCCCACACACTGCTAGAAGCCCAAATATTTTTTCAGAGCTAGATGCAGAAAAAAATTATTTTTAATTTGCAACCTGATGGAGGTCAGTATAGATGGACTAATAGACCAAGTCCCACACACCGCTAGAAGCCCAAATATTTTTTCAGAGGTAGATGCAGAAAAAAATTATTTTTAATTTGCAACCTGATGTAGGTCAGTATAGATGGACTAATAGACCAAGTCCCACACACTGCTAGAAGCCCAAATATTTTTTCAGAGCTAGATGCAGAAAAAAATTATTTTTAATTTGCAACCTGATGGAGGTCAGTATAGATGGACTAATAGACCAAGTCCCACACACCGCTAGAAGCCCAAATATTTTTTCAGAGCTAGATGCAGAAAAAAATTATTTTTAATTTGCAACCTGATGTAGGTCAGTATAGATGGACTAATAGACCAAGTCCCACACACTGCTAGAAGCCCAAATATTTTTTCAGAGCTAGATGCAGAAAAAAATTATTTTTAATTTGCAACCTGATGGAGGTCAGTATAGATGGACTAATAGACCAAGTCCCACACACCGCTAGAAGCCCAAATATTTTTTCAGAGCTAGATGCAGAAAAAAATTATTTTTAATTTGCAACCTGATGGAGGTCAGTATAGATGGACTAATAGACCAAGTCCCACACACTGCTAGAAGCCCAAATATTTTTTCAGAGCTAGATGCAGAAAAAAATTATTTTTAATTTGCAACCTGATGGAGTTCAGTATAGATGGACTAATAGACCAAGTCCCACACACTGCTAGAAGCCCAAATATTTTTTCAGAGCTAGATGCAGAAAAAAATTATTTTTAATTTGCAACCTGATGGAGGTCAGTATAGATGGACTAATAGACCAAGTCCCACACACCGCTAGAAGCCCAAATATTTTTTCAGAGCTAGATGCAGAAAAAAATTATTTTTAATTTGCAACCTGATGGAGGTCAGTATAGATGGACTAATAGACCAAGTCCCACACACCGCTAGAAGCCCAAATATTTTTTCAGAGCTAGATGCAGAAAAAAATTATTTTTAATTTGCAACCTGATGTAGGTCAGTATAGATGGACTAATAGACCAAGTCCCACACACTGCTAGAAGCCCAAATATTTTTTCAGAGGTAGATGCAGAAAAAAATTATTTTTAATTTGCAACCTGATGTAGGTCAGTATAGATGGACTAATAGACCAAGTCCCACACACCGCTAGAAGCCCAAATATTTTTTCAGAGCTAGATGCAGAAAAAAATTATATTCAGTTTGCAACCTGATGGAGGTCAGTATAGATGGACTAATAGAATGATGCTATGCCCAAAAGATTTTACTTCACTAGGTGCAGTAAAAAAATTGGTATTCTATACACAGGTGTTATATCTTGCAACACAGATAGGCTACTCCACTGACTAACACACTCTGCAATAGGCCAAAAAGGATTAGCTTTGCTAGATTCAGCCAAATGCTGTGAAAAAAACTTGCACAGCACTGGCACAGACCTGCCTGGCAAAAACTGATAGGAACTCATGTAACCTAGTCCTGAAAAGGACTCCAATTACAATTAGTCTTTACTCCCACAACCTATCTATTTAAGAGCACAGACCTCCCTGATAAAAGTCGTAGGAAATGCTGTAACCTAGTCCTTAAAAGGACTGCAATCACAACTATTCCCTACTCCCAAGCTATCTGTATATTTGTGCGAAAATTGGCTTGAAATTAACAAGGTATAGCACACACAGCAACAGCGGTGCCGTCTAACACGCAGCTGCAGCAGTGAGAAAATGGTGGCGACGGGGAAAATGGCTTGGTCTTATAGGGCAAGGACATGTGACATACACTGCCAATCACACATGCTCTTGCTTGTGTGAAAAAAAGCACTTCGCTCCGTGTGTGCGCTGCTGATAGGCTGACAGATTGCACCTCCCCACTGCAAATGCGGGAAAGAGAAAAAAAAATGGAGATCTTCATTGTTTCTGCAGAGATCCATCCCCTGCCCCTCCCCCCGCCCCGCTGTACACTCAAACTGCGTATTAACATTAATTTTCATCATTACTGAGAAAAAATCCAGTTATGATTTTGGTGCACGAACAATTATCGAACATAACCTCGAACAGCCGAATTTTTCTCAAATTGTTCGTGTTCGCCGACCGGCTCGAACACCGCCCAAAACAGCTCGAATTTGAGATTGGCGAACAGTTCGAGTAGAACAACGCTCATCTCTAGCATCTAGCTCTGAAAAAATATTTAGGCTTCTAGCAGTGTGTGGGACTTGGTCTATTAGTCCATCTATACTGACCTCCATCAGGTTGCAAATTCAATCTAATTTTTTTCTGCATCTAGCTCTGAAAAAATATTTCAGCTTGTAGCAGTGTGTGGGACTTGTTCTATTAGTCCATCTATACTGACCTCCATCAGGTTGCAAATTCAATCTAATTTTTTTCTGCATCTAGCTCTAAAAAATATTTCAGCTTCTAGCAGTGTGTGGGACTTGGTCTATTAGTCAATCTATACTGACCTCCATCAGGTTGCAAATTCAATCTAATTTTTTCTGCATCCAGCTCTGAAAAAATATTTAGGCTTCTAGCAGTGTGTGGGACTTGGTCTATTAGTCCATCTATACTAACCTCCACCAGGTTGCAAATTAAAAATAATTTTTATCTGCATCTAGCTCTGAAAAAATATTTAGGCTTCTAGCAGTGTGTGGGACTTGGTCTATTAGTCCATCTATACTGACCTCCATCAGGTTGCAAATTCAGTCAAATTTTTTTCTGCATCTAGCTCTGAAAAAATATTTCAGCTTGTAGCAGTGTGTGGGACTTGTTCTATTAGTCCATCTATACTGACCTCCATCAGGTTGCAAATTCAATCTAATTTTTTTCTGCATCTAGCTCTAAAAAATATTTCAGCTTCTAGCAGTGTGTGGGACTTGTTCAATTATTCCATCTATACTGACCTCCATCAGGTTGCAAATTCAATCTAATTTTTTATGCATCTAGCTCTGAAAAAATATTTAGGCTTCTAGCAGTGTGTGGGACTTGGTCTATTAGTCCATCTATACTAACCTCCACCAGGTTGCAAATTAAAAATAATTTTTATCTGCATCTAGCTCTGAAAAAATATTTAGGCTTCTAGCAGTGTGTCGGACTTCATCTATTAGTCCATCTATACTGACCTCCATCAGGTTGCAAATTCAATCTAATTTTTTTCTGCATCTAGCTCTGAAAAAATATTTCAGATTGTAGCAGTGTGTGTGACTTGTTCTATTAGTCCATCTATACTGACCTCCATCAGGCTGTAAATTCAATCTAATTTTTTTCTGCATCTAGCTCTGAAAAAATTTTTAGGCTTCTAGCAGTGTGTCGGACTTGGTCTATTAGTCCATCTATACTAACCTCCACCAGGTGGCAAATTAAAAATAATTTTTATCTGCATCTAGCTCTGAAAAAATATTTCAGATTGTAGCAGTGTGTGGGACTTGGTCTATTAGTCCATCTATACTGACCTCCATCAGGTTGCAAATTCAATCTAATTTTTATCTGCGTCTAGCTCTGAAATAATATTTAGGCTTCTAGCAGTGTGTAGGACTTGGTCTAATAGTCCATCTATACTGACCTCCATCAAGTTGCAAATTCAATTTAATTTTTTTCTGCATCTAACTCTGAAAAAATATTTAGGCTTCTAGCAGTGTGTGGGACTTGGTCTATTAGTCCATCTATACTAACCTCCACCAGGTTGCAAATTAAAAATAATTTTTATCTGCATCTAGCTCTGAAAAAATATTTAGGCTTCTAGCAGTGTGTGGGACTTGGTCTATTAGTCCATCTATACTGACCTCCATCAGGTTGCCATTTCAATCTAATTTTTTTCTGCATCTAGCTCTGAAAAAATATTTCAGCTTGTAGCAGTGTGTGGGACTTGTTCTATTAGTCCATCTATACTGACCTCCATCAGGTTGCAAATTCAATCTAATTTTTTTCTGCATCTAGCTCTAAAAAATATTTCAGCTTCTAGCAGTGTGTGGGACTTGTTCTATTAGTCCATCTATACTGACCTCCATCAGGTTGCAAATTCAATCTAATTTTTTTCTGCATCTAGCTCTAAAAAATATTTCAGCTTCTAGCAGTGTGTGGGACTTGTTCAATTATTCCATCTATACTGACCTCCATCAGGTTGCAAATTCAATCTAATTTTTTATGCATCTAGCTCTGAAAAAATATTTAGGCTTCTAGCAGTGTGTGGGACTTGGTCTATTAGTCCATCTATACTAACCTCCACCAGGTTGCAAATTAAAAATAATTTTTATCTGCATCTAGCTCTGAAAAAATATTTAGGCTTCTAGCAGTGTGTCGGACTTCATCTATTAGTCCATCTATACTGACCTCCATCAGGCTGTAAATTCAATCTAATTTTTTTCTGCATCTAGCTCTGAAAAAATTTTTAGGCTTCTAGCAGTGTGTCGGACTTGGTCTATTAGTCCATCTATACTAACCTCCACCAGGTGGCAAATTAAAAATAATTTTAATCTGCATCTAGCTCTGAAAAAATATTTCAGATTGTAGCAGTGTGTGGGACTTGGTCTATTAGTCCATCTATACTGACCTCCATCAGGTTGCAAATTCAATCTAATTTTTATCTGCGTCTAGCTCTGAAATAATATTTAGGCTTCTAGCAGTGTGTAGGACTTGGTCTAATAGTCCATCTATACTGACCTCCATCAAGTTGCAAATTCAATCTAATTTTTTTCTGCATCTAACTCTGAAAAAATATTTAGGCTTCTAGCAGTGTGTGGGACTTGGTCTATTAGTCCATCTATACTAACCTCCGCCAGGTTGCAAATTAAAAATAATTTTTATCTGCATCTAGCTCTGAAAAAATATTTAGGCTTCTAGCAGTGTGTGGGACTTGGTCTATTAGTCCATCTATACTGACCTCCATCAGGTTGCCATTTCAATCTAATTTTTTTCTGCATCTAGCTCTGAAAAAATATTTCAGCTTGTAGCAGTGTGTGGGACTTGTTCTATTAGTCCATCTATACTGACCTCCATCAGGTTGCAAATTCAATCTAATTTTTTTCTGCATCTAGCTCTAAAAAATATTTCAGCTTCTAGCAGTGTGTGGGACTTGTTCTATTAGTCCATCTATACTGACCTCCATCAGGTTGCAAATTCAATCTAATTTTTTTCTGCATCTAGCTCTAAAAAATACTTCAGCTTCTAGCAGTGTGTGGGACTTGTTCTATTATTCCATCTATACTGACCTCTATCAGGTTGCAAATTCAATCTAATTTTTTTCTGCATCTAGCTCTGAAAAAATATTTATGCTTCTAGCAGTGTGTGGGACTTGGTCTATTAGTTCATCTATACTAACCACCACCAGGTTGCAAATTAAATATAATTTTTATCTGCATCTAGCTCTGAAAAAACATTTAGGCTTCTAGCAGTGTGTCGGACTTGGTCTATTAGTCCATCTATACTGACCTCCATCAGGTTGCAAATTCAATCTAATTTTTTTCTGCATCTAGCTCTGAAAAAATATTTCAGATTGTAGCAGTGTGTGTGACTTGTTCTATTAGTCCATCTATACTGACTTCCATCAGGTTGTAAATTCAATCTAAGTTTTTTCTGCATCTAGCTCTGAAAAAATATTTAAGCTTCTAGCAGTGTGTCGGACTTGGTCTATTAGTCCATCTATACTAACCTCCACCAGGTGGCAAATTAAAAATAATTTTTATCTGCATCTAGCTCTGAAAAAATATTTCAGATTGTAGCAGTATGTGGGACTTGTTCTATTAGTCCATCTATACTAACCTCCACCAGGTGGCAAATTCAATCTAATTTTTTTCTGCATCTAGCTCTGAAAAAATATTTAGGCTTCTAGCAGTGTGTGGGACTTGGTCTATTAGTCCATCTATACTAACCTCCACCAGGTTGCAAATTAAAAATAATTTTTATCTGCATCTAGCTCTGAAATAATATTTAGGCTTCTAGCAGTGTGTGGGACTTGTTCTATTAGTCCATCTATACTGACCTCCATCAGGTTGAAAATTCAATCTAATTTTTTTCTGCATCTAGCTCTGAAAAAATATTTAGGCTTCTAGCAGTGTGTGGGACTTTGTCTATTAGTCCATCTATACTAACCTCCAACAGGTTGCAAATTAAAAATAATTTTTATCTGCATCTAGCTCTGAAAAAATATTTAGGCTTCTAGCAGTGTGTGGGACTAGGTCTATTAGTCCATCTATACTGACCTCCATCAGGTTGCAAATTCAATCTAATTTTTTTCTGCATCTAGCTCTAAAAAAATATTTCAGCTTGTAGCACTGTGTGGGACTTGTTCTATTAGTCCATCTATACTGACCTCCATCAGGTTGCAAATTCAATCTAATTTTTTTCTGCATCTAGCTCTGAAAAAATATTTCAGATTCTAGCAGTGTGTGGGACTTGGTCTATTAGTCAATCTATACTGACCTCCATCAGGTTGCAAATTCAATCTAATTTTTTCTGCATCCAGCTCTGAAAAAATATTTAGGCTTCTAGCAGTGTGTGGGACTTGGTCTATTAGTCCATCTATACTGACCTCCATCAGGTTGCAAATTCAGTCAAATTTTTTTCTGCATCTAGCTCTGAAAAAATATTTCAGCTTGTAGCAGTGTGTGGGACTTGTTCTATTAGTCCATCTATAATGACCTCCATCAGGTTGCAAATTCAATCTAATTTTTTTCTGCATCTAGCTCTAAAAAATATTTCAGCTTCTAGCAGTGTGTGGGACTTGTTCTATTATTCCATCTATACTGACCTCCATCAGGTTGCAAATTCAATCTAATTTTTTATGCATCTAGCTCTGAAAAAATATTTAGGCTTCTAGCAGTGTGTGGGACTTGGTCTATTAGTCCATCTATACTAACCTCCACCAGGTTGCAAATTAAAAATAATTTTTATCTGCATCTAGCTCTGAAAAAATATTTAGGCTTCTAGCAGTGTGTCGGACTTCATCTATTAGTCCATCTATACTGACCTCCATCAGGTTGCAAATTCAATCTAATTTTTTTCTGCATCTAGCTCTGAAAAAATATTTCAGATTGTAGCAGTGTGTGTGACTTGTTCTATTAGTCCATCTATACTGACCTCCATCAGGCTGTAAATTCAATCTAATTTTTTTCTGCATCTAGCTCTGAAAAAATTTTTAGGCTTCTAGCAGTGTGTCGGACTTGGTCTATTAGTCCATCTATACTAACCTCCACCAGGTGGCAAATTAAAAATAATTTTAATCTGCATCTAGCTCTGAAAAAATATTTCAGATTGTAGCAGTGTGTGGGACTTGGTCTATTAGTCCATCTATACTGACCTCCATCAGGTTGCAAATTCAATCTAATTTTTATCTGCGTCTAGCTCTGAAATAATATTTAGGCTTCTAGCAGTGTGTAGGACTTGGTCTAATAGTCCATCTATACTGACCTCCATCAAGTTGCAAATTCAATCTAATTTTTTTCTGCATCTAACTCTGAAAAAATATTTAGGCTTCTAGCAGTGTGTGGGACTTGGTCTATTAGTCCATCTATACTAACCTCCGCCAGGTTGCAAATTAAAAATAATTTTTATCTGCATCTAGCTCTGAAAAAATATTTAGGCTTCTAGCAGTGTGTGGGACTTGGTCTATTAGTCCATCTATACTGACCTCCATCAGGTTGCCATTTCAATCTAATTTTTTTCTGCATCTAGCTCTGAAAAAATATTTCAGCTTGTAGCAGTGTGTGGGACTTGTTCTATTAGTCCATCTATACTGACCTCCATCAGGTTGCAAATTCAATCTAATTTTTTTCTGCATCTAGCTCTAAAAAATATTTCAGCTTCTAGCAGTGTGTGGGACTTGTTCTATTAGTCCATCTATACTGACCTCCATCAGGTTGCAAATTCAATCTAATTTTTTTCTGCATCTAGCTCTAAAAAATACTTCAGCTTCTAGCAGTGTGTGGGACTTGTTCTATTATTCCATCTATACTGACCTCTATCAGGTTGCAAATTCAATCTAATTTTTTTCTGCATCTAGCTCTGAAAAAATATTTATGCTTCTAGCAGTGTGTGGGACTTGGTCTATTAGTTCATCTATACTAACCACCACCAGGTTGCAAATTAAATATAATTTTTATCTGCATCTAGCTCTGAAAAAACATTTAGGCTTCTAGCAGTGTGTCGGACTTGGTCTATTAGTCCATCTATACTGACCTCCATCAGGTTGCAAATTCAATCTAATTTTTTTCTGCATCTAGCTCTGAAAAAATATTTCAGATTGTAGCAGTGTGTGTGACTTGTTCTATTAGTCCATCTATACTGACTTCCATCAGGTTGTAAATTCAATCTAAGTTTTTTCTGCATCTAGCTCTGAAAAAATATTTAAGCTTCTAGCAGTGTGTCGGACTTGGTCTATTAGTCCATCTATACTAACCTCCACCAGGTGGCAAATTAAAAATAATTTTTATCTGCATCTAGCTCTGAAAAAATATTTCAGATTGTAGCAGTATGTGGGACTTGTTCTATTAGTCCATCTATACTGACCTCCATCAGGTTGCAAATTCAATCTAATTTTTTTCTGCATCTAGCTCTGAAAAAATATTTAGGCTTCTAGCAGTGTGTGGGACTTGGTCTATTAGTCCATCTATACTAACCTCCACCAGGTTGCAAATTAAAAATAATTTTTATCTGCATCTAGCTCTGAAATAATATTTAGGCTTCTAGCAGTGTGTGGGACTTGTTCTATTAGTCCATCTATACTGACCTCCATCAGGTTGCAAATTCAATCTAATTTTTTTCTGCATCTAGCTCTGAAAAAATATTTAGGCTTCTAGCAGTGTGTGGGACTTTGTCTATTAGTCCATCTATACTAACCTCCAACAGGTTGCAAATTAAAAATAATTTTTATCTGCATCTAGCTCTGAAAAAATATTTAGGCTTCTAGCAGTGTGTGGGACTAGGTCTATTAGTCCATCTATACTGACCTCCATCAGGTTGCAAATTCAATCTAATTTTTTTCTGCATCTAGCTCTAAAAAAATATTTCAGCTTGTAGCACTGTGTGGGACTTGTTCTATTAGTCCATCTATACTGACCTCCATCAGGTTGCAAATTCAATCTAATTTTTTTCTGCATCTAGCTCTGAAAAAATATTTCAGATTCTAGCAGTGTGTGGGACTTGGTCTATTAGTCAATCTATACTGACCTCCATCAGGTTGCAAATTCAATCTAATTTTTTCTGCATCCAGCTCTGAAAAAATATTTAGGCTTCTAGCAGTGTGTGGGACTTGGTCTATTAGTCCATCTATACTGACCTCCATCAGGTTGCAAATTCAGTCAAATTTTTTTCTGCATCTAGCTCTGAAAAAATATTTCAGCTTGTAGCAGTGTGTGGGACTTGTTCTATTAGTCCATCTATAATGACCTCCATCAGGTTGCAAATTCAATCTAATTTTTTTCTGCATCTAGCTCTAAAAAATATTTCAGCTTCTAGCAGTGTGTGGGACTTGTTCTATTATTCCATCTATACTGACCTCCATCAGGTTGCAAATTCAATCTAATTTTTTATGCATCTAGCTCTGAAAAAATATTTAGGCTTCTAGCAGTGTGTGGGACTTGGTCTATTAGTCCATCTATACTAACCTCCACCAGGTTGCAAATTAAAAATAATTTTTATCTGCATCTAGCTCTGAAAAAATATTTAGGCTTCTAGCAGTGTGTCGGACTTCATCTATTAGTCCATCTATACTGACCTCCATCAGGTTGCAAATTCAATCTAATTTTTTTCTGCATCTAGCTCTGAAAAAATATTTCAGATTGTAGCAGTGTGTGTGACTTGTTCTATTAGTCCATCTATACTGACCTCCATCAGGCTGTAAATTCAATCTAATTTTTTTCTGCATCTAGCTCTGAAAAAATTTTTAGGCTTCTAGCAGTGTGTCGGACTTGGTCTATTAGTCCATCTATACTAACCTCCACCAGGTGGCAAATTAAAAATAATTTTTATCTGCATCTAGCTCTGAAAAAATATTTCAGATTGTAGCAGTGTGTGGGACTTGTTCTATTAGTCCATCTATACTGACCTCCATCAGGTTGCAAATTCAATCTAATTTTTATCTGCGTCTAGCTCTGAAATAATATTTAGGCTTCTAGCAGTGTGTAGGACTTGGTCTAATAGTCCATCTATACTGACCTCCATCAGGTTGCAAATTCAATCTAATTTTTTTCTGCATCTAACTCTGAAAAAATATTTAGGCTTCTAGCAGTGTGTGGGACTTGGTCTATTAGTCCATCTATACTAACCTCCACCAGGTTGCTAATTAAAAATAATTTTTATCTGCATCTAGCTCTGAAAAAATATTTAGGCTTCTAGCAGTGTGTGGGACTTGGTCTATTAGTCCATCTATACTGACCTCCATCAGGTTGCCATTTCAATCTAATTTTTTTCTGCATCTAGCTCTGAAAAAATATTTCAACTTGTAGCAGTGTGTGGGACTTGTTCTATTAGTCCATCTATACTGACCTTCATCAGGTTGCAAATTCAATCTAATTTTTTTCTGCATCTAGCTCTAAAAAATATTTCAGCTTCTAGCAGTGTGTGGGACTTGTTCTATTAGTCCATCTATACTGACCTCCATCAGGTTGCAAATTCAATCTAATTTTTTTCTGCATCTAGCTCTAAAAAATACTTCAGCTTCTAGCAGTGTGTGGGACTTGTTCTATTATTCCATCTATACTGACCTCTATCAGGTTGCAAATTCAATCTAATTTTTTTCTGCATCTAGCTCTGAAAAAATATTTATGCTTCTAGCAGTGTGTGGGACTTGGTCTATTAGTTCATCTATACTAACCACCACCAGGTTGCAAATTAAATATAATTTTTATCTGCATCTAGCTCTGAAAAAATATTTAGGCTTCTAGCAGTGTGTCGGACTTGGTCTATTAGTCCATCTATACTGACCTCCATCAGGTTGCAAATTCAATCTAATTTTTTTCTGCATCTAGCTCTGAAAAAATATTTCAGATTGTAGCAGTGTGTGTGACTTGTTCTATTAGTCCATCTATACTGACTTCCATCAGGTTGTAAATTCAATCTAAGTTTTTTCTGCATCTAGCTCTGAAAAAATATTTAAGCTTCTAGCAGTGTGTCGGACTTGGTCTATTAGTCCATCTATACTAACCTCCACCAGGTGGCAAATTAAAAATAATTTTTATCTGCATCTAGCTCTGAAATAATATTTAGGCTTCTAGCAGTGTGTGGGACTTGTTCTATTAGTCCATCTATACTGACCTCCATCAGGTTGCAAATTCAATCTAATTTTTTTCTGCATCTAGCTCTGAAAAAATATTTAGGCTTCTAGCAGTGTGTGGGACTTGGTCTATTAGTCCATCTATACTGACCTCCATCAGGTTGCAAATTCAATCTAATTTTTTTCTGCATCTAGCTCTGAAAAAATATTTAGGCTTCTAGCAGTGTGTGGGACTTGGTCTATTAGTCCATCTATACTAACCTCCAACAGGTTGCAAATTAAAAATAATTTTTATCTGCATCTAGCTCTGAAAAAATATTTAGGCTTCTAGCAGTGTGTGGGACTAGGTCTATTAGTCCATCTATACTGACCTCCATCAGGTTGCAAATTCAATCTTATTTTTTTCTGCATCTAGCTCTGAAAAAATATTTCAGATTGCAGCAGTGTGTGTGACTTGTTCTATTAGTCCATCTATACTGACTTCCATCAGGTTGTAAATTCAATCTAAGTTTTTTCTGCATCTAGCTCTGAAAAAATATTTAAGCTTCTAGCAGTGTGTCGGACTTGGTCTATTAGTCCATCTATACTAACCTCCACCAGGTGGCAAATTAAAAATAATTTTTATCTGCATCTAGCTCTGAAATAATATTTAGGCTTCTAGCAGTGTGTGGGACTTGGTCTATTAGTTCATCTATACTGACCTCCATCAGGTTGCAAATTCAATCTAATTTTTTCTGCATCTAGCTCTGAAAAAATATTTAGGCTTCTAGCAGTGTGTAGGACTTGGTCTATTAGTCCATCTATACTAACCTCCACCAGGTTGCAAATTAAAAATAATTTTTATCTGCATCTATCTCTGAAAAAATATTTCAGATTGTAGCAGTGTGTGGGACTTGTTCTATTAGTCCATCTATACTGACCTCCATCAGGTTGCAAATTCAATCTAATTTTTTTCTGCATCTAGCTCTGAAAAAATATTTAGGCTTCTAGCAGTGTGTGGGACTTGGTCTATTAGTCCATCTATACTAACCTCCACCAGGTTGCAAATTAAAAATAATTTTTATCTGCATCTAGCTCTGAAATAATATTTAGGCTTCTGGCAGTGTGTGGGACTTGTTCTATGAGTCCATCTATACTGACCTCCATCAGGTTGCAAATTCAATCTAATTTTTTTCTGCATCTAGCTCTGAAAAAATATTTAGGCTTCTAGCAGTGTGTGGGACTTGGTCTATTAGTCCATCTATACTGACCTCCATCAGGTTGCAAATTCAATCTAATTTTTTTCTGCATCTAGCTCTGAAAAAATATTTAGGCTTCTAGCAGTGTGTGGGACTTGGTCTATTAGTCCATCTATACTAACCTCCAACAGGTTGCAAATTAAAAATAATTTTTATCTGCATCTAGCTCTGAAAAAATATTTAGGCTTCTAGCAGTGTGTGGGACTAGGTCTAATAGTCCATCTATACTGACCTCCATCAGGTTGCAAATTCAATCTAATCTTTTTCTGCATCTAGCTCTAAAAAAATATTTCAGCTTGTAGCAGTGTGTGGGACTTGTTCTATTAGTCCATCTATACTGACCTCCATCAGGTTGCAAATTCAATCTAATTTTTTTCTGCATCTAGCTCTGAAAAAATATTTCAGATTGTAGCAGTGTGTGTGACTTGTTCTATTAGTCCATCTATACTGACCTCCATCAGGTTGTAAATTCAATCTAAGTTTTTTCTGCATCTAGCTCTGAAAAAATATTTAGGCTTCTAGCAGTGTGTCGGACTTGGTCTATTAGTCCATCTATACTAACCTCCACCAGGTGGCAAATTAAAAATAATTTTTATCTGCATCTAGCTCTGAAATAATATTTAGGCTTCTAGCAGTGTGTGGTACTTGGTCTATTAGTCCATCTATACTGACCTCCATCAGGTTGCAAATTCAATCTAATTTTTTCTGCATCTAGCTCTGAAAAAATATTTAGGCTTCTAACTTTGTGTGGGACTTGGTCTATTAGTCCATCTATACTAACCTCCACCAGGTTGCAAATTAAATATAATTTTTATCTGCATCTATCTCTGAAAAAATATTTCAGATTGTAGCAGTGTGTGGGACTTGTTCTATTAGTCCATCTATACTGACCTCCATCAGGTTGCAAATTCAATCTAATTTTTTTCTGCATCTAGCTCTGAAACAATATTTCAGCTTGTAGCAGTGTGTGGGACTTGTTCCATTAGTCCATCTATACTGACCTCCATCAGGTTGCAAATTCAATCTAATTTTTTTCTGCATCTAGCTCTAAAAAATATTTCAGCTTCTAGCAGTGTGTGGGACTTGTTCTATTAGTCCATCTATACTGACCTCCATCAGGTTGCAAATTCAATCTAATTTTTTTCTGCATCTAGCTCTAAAAAATACTTCAGCTTCTAGCAGTGTGTGGGACTTGTTCTATTATTCCATCTATACTGACCTCCATCAGGTTGCAAATTCAATCTAATTTTTTTCTGCATCTAGCTCTGAAAAAATATTTATGCTTCTAGCAGTGTGTGGGACTTGGTCTATTAGTTCATCTATACTAACCACCACCAGGTTGCAAATTAAAAATAATTTTTATCTGCATCTAGCTCTGAAAAAATATTTAGGCTTCTAGCAGTGTGTCGGACTTGGTCTATTAGTCTATCTATACTGACCTCCATCAGGTTGCAAATTCAATCTAATTTTTTTCTGCATCTAGCTCTGAAAAAATATTTCAGATTGTAGCAGTGTGTGTGACTTGTTCTATTTGTCCATCTATACTGACTTCCATCAGGTTGTAAATTCAATCTAAGTTTTTTCTGCATCTAGCTCTGAAAAAATATTTAAGCTTCTAGTAGTGTGTCGGACTTGGTCTATTAATCCATCTATACTAACCTCCACCAGGTGGCAAATTAAAAATAATTTTTATCTGCATCTAGCTCTGAAATAATATTTAGGCTTCTAGCAGTGTGTGGGACTTGGTCTATTAGTCCATCTATACTGACCTCCATCAGGTTGCAAATTCAATCTAATTTTTTCTGCATCTAGCTCTGAAAAAATATTTAGGCTTCTAGCAGTGTGTAGGACTTGGTCTATTAGTCCATCTATACTAACCTCCACCAGGTTGCAAATTAAAAATAATTTTTATCTGCATCTATCTCTGAAAAAATATTTCAGATTGTAGCAGTGTGTGGGACTTGTTCTATTAGTCCATCTATACTGACCTCCATCAGGTTGCAAATTCAATCTAATTTTTTTCTGCATCTAGCTCTGAAAAAATATTTAGGCTTCTAGCAGTGTGTGGGACTTGGTCTATTAGTCCATCTATACTAACCTCCACCAGGTTGCAAATTAAAAATAATTTTTATCTGCATCTAGCTCTGAAATAATATTTAGGCTTCTAGCAGTGTGTGGGACTTGTTCTATGAGTCCATCTATACTGACCTCCATCAGGTTGCAAATTCAATCTAATTTTTTTCTGCATCTAGCTCTGAAAAAATATTTAGGCTTCTAGCAGTGTGTGGGACTTGGTCTATTAGTCCATCTATACTGACCTCCATCAGGTTGCAAATTCAATCTAATTTTTTTCTGCATCTAGCTCTGAAAAAATATTTAGGCTTCTAGCAGTGTGTGGGACTTGGTCTATTAGTCCATCTATACTAACCTCCAACAGGTTGCAAATTAAAAATAATTTTTATCTGCATCTAGTTCTGAAAAAATATTTAGGCTTCTAGCAGTGTGTGGGACTAGGTCTATTAGTCCATCTATACTGACCTACATCAGGTTGCAAATTCAATCTAATTTTTTCTGCATCTAGCTCTAAAAAAATATTTCAGCTTGTAGCAGTGTGTGGGACTTGTTCTATTAGTCCATCTATACTAACCTCCACCAGGTTGCAAATTAAATATAATTTTTATCTGCATCTAGCTCTGAAATAATATTTAGGCTTCTAGCAGTGTTTGGGACTTGGTCTATTAGTCCATCTATACTGACCTCCATCAGGTTGCAAATTCAATCTAATTTTTTCTGCATCTAGCTCTGAAAAAATATTTAGGCTTCTAGCAGTGTGTGGGACTTGGTCTATTAGTCCATCTATACTGACCTCCATGAGGTTGCAAATTCAATCTAATTTTTTTCTGCATCTAGCTCTGAAAAAATATTTAGGCTACTAGCAGTGTGTGGGACTTGGTCTATTAGTCCATCTATACTGACCTCCACCAGGTTGCAAATTAAAAATAATTTTTATCTGCATCTAGCTCTGAAAAAAATATTTAGGCTTCTAGCAGTGTGTGGGACAAGGTGTATTAGTCCATCTATACTGACCTCCATCAGGTTGCAAATTAAATATAATTTTTTTCTGCATCTAGCTCTGAAAAAATATTTCAGCTTGTAGCAGTGTGTGGGACTTGTTCTATTAGTCCATCTATACTGACCTCCATCAGGTTGCAAATTCAATATAATTATTTTCTGCATCTAGCTCTGAAAATATATATCACCTTCTAGCAGTGTGTGGGACTTGTTCTATTAGTCCATCTATACTGACCTCCATCAGGTTGCAAATTCAATCTAATTTTTTTCTGCATCTAGCTCTAAAAAATACTTCAGCTTCTAGCAGTGTGTGGGACTTGGTCTATTAGTCCATCTATACTGACCTCCATCAGGTTGCAAATTCAATCTAATTTTTTTCTGCATCTAGCTTTGAAAAATTATTTTATCTTCTAGCAGTGTGTGGGACTTGTTCTATTAGTCCATCTATACTGACCTCCATCAGGTTGCAATTCAATCTAATTTTTTTCTGCATCTAGCTCTGAAAAAATATTTAGGCTTCTAGCAGTGTGTGGGACTTGGTCTATTAGTCCATCTATACTAACCTCCACCAGGTTGCAAATTAAAAATAATTTTTATCTGCATCTAGCTCTGAAATAATATTTAGGCTTCTAGCAGTGTGTGGGACTTGGTCTATTAGTCCATCTATATTGACCTCCATCAGGTTGCAAATTCAATCTAATTTTTTCTGCATCTAGCTCTGAAAAAATATTTAGGCTTCTAGCAGTGTGTGGGACATGGTCTATTAGTCCATCTATACTAACCTCCACCAGGTTGCAAATTAAAAATAATTTTTATCTGCATCTAGCTCTGAAAAATATTTAGGCTTCTAGCAGTGTGTGGGACTTGGTCTATTAGTCCATGTATACTGACCTCCATCAGGTTGCAAATTCAATCTAATTTTTTTCTGCATCTAGCTCTGAAAAAATATTTAGGCTTCTAGCAGTGTGTGGGACTTGGTCTATTAGTCCATCTATACTGACCTCCATCAGGTTGCAAATTCAATATAATTATTTTCTGCATCTAGCTCTAAAAAATATTTCACCTTCTAGCAGTGTGTGGGACTTGTTCTATTAGTCCATCTATACTGACCTCCATCAGGTTGCAAATTCAATCTAATTTTTTTCTGCATCTAGCTCTAAAAAATACTTCAGCTTCTAGCAGTGTGTGGGACTTGGTCTATTAGTCCATCTATACTAACCTCCACCAGGTTGCAAATTAAATATAATTTTTATCTGCATCTATCTCTGAAAAAATATTTCAGATTGTAGCAGTGTGTGGGACTTGTTCTATTAGTCCATCTATACTGACCTCCATCAGGTTGCAAATTCAATCTAATTTTTTTCTGCATCTAGCTCTGAAACAATATTTCAGCTTGTAGCAGTGTGTGGGACTTGTTCCATTAGTCCATCTATACTGACCTCCATCAGGTTGCAAATTCAATCTAATTTTTTTCTGCATCTAGCTCTAAAAAATATTTCAGCTTCTAGCAGTGTGTGGGACTTGTTCTATTAGTCCATCTATACTGACCTCCATCAGGTTGCAAATTCAATCTAATTTTTTTCTGCATCTAGCTCTAAAAAATACTTCAGCTTCTAGCAGTGTGTGGGACTTGTTCTATTATTCCATCTATACTGACCTCCATCAGGTTGCAAATTCAATCTAATTTTTTTCTGCATCTAGCTCTGAAAAAATATTTATGCTTCTAGCAGTGTGTGGGACTTGGTCTATTAGTTCATCTATACTAACCACCACCAGGTTGCAAATTAAAAATAATTTTTATCTGCATCTAGCTCTGAAAAAATATTTAGGCTTCTAGCAGTGTGTCGGACTTGGTCTATTAGTCTATCTATACTGACCTCCATCAGGTTGCAAATTCAATCTAATTTTTTTCTGCATCTAGCTCTGAAAAAATATTTCAGATTGTAGCAGTGTGTGTGACTTGTTCTATTTGTCCATCTATACTGACTTCCATCAGGTTGTAAATTCAATCTAAGTTTTTTCTGCATCTAGCTCTGAAAAAATATTTAAGCTTCTAGTAGTGTGTCGGACTTGGTCTATTAATCCATCTATACTAACCTCCACCAGGTGGCAAATTAAAAATAATTTTTATCTGCATCTAGCTCTGAAATAATATTTAGGCTTCTAGCAGTGTGTGGGACTTGGTCTATTAGTCCATCTATACTGACCTCCATCAGGTTGCAAATTCAATCTAATTTTTTCTGCATCTAGCTCTGAAAAAATATTTAGGCTTCTAGCAGTGTGTAGGACTTGGTCTATTAGTCCATCTATACTAACCTCCACCAGGTTGCAAATTAAAAATAATTTTTATCTGCATCTATCTCTGAAAAAATATTTCAGATTGTAGCAGTGTGTGGGACTTGTTCTATTAGTCCATCTATACTGACCTCCATCAGGTTGCAAATTCAATCTAATTTTTTTCTGCATCTAGCTCTGAAAAAATATTTAGGCTTCTAGCAGTGTGTGGGACTTGGTCTATTAGTCCATCTATACTAACCTCCACCAGGTTGCAAATTAAAAATAATTTTTATCTGCATCTAGCTCTGAAATAATATTTAGGCTTCTAGCAGTGTGTGGGACTTGTTCTATGAGTCCATCTATACTGACCTCCATCAGGTTGCAAATTCAATCTAATTTTTTTCTGCATCTAGCTCTGAAAAAATATTTAGGCTTCTAGCAGTGTGTGGGACTTGGTCTATTAGTCCATCTATACTGACCTCCATCAGGTTGCAAATTCAATCTAATTTTTTTCTGCATCTAGCTCTGAAAAAATATTTAGGCTTCTAGCAGTGTGTGGGACTTGGTCTATTAGTCCATCTATACTAACCTCCAACAGGTTGCAAATTAAAAATAATTTTTATCTGCATCTAGTTCTGAAAAAATATTTAGGCTTCTAGCAGTGTGTGGGACTAGGTCTATTAGTCCATCTATACTGACCTACATCAGGTTGCAAATTCAATCTAATTTTTTCTGCATCTAGCTCTAAAAAAATATTTCAGCTTGTAGCAGTGTGTGGGACTTGTTCTATTAGTCCATCTATACTAACCTCCACCAGGTTGCAAATTAAATATAATTTTTATCTGCATCTAGCTCTGAAATAATATTTAGGCTTCTAGCAGTGTTTGGGACTTGGTCTATTAGTCCATCTATACTGACCTCCATCAGGTTGCAAATTCAATCTAATTTTTTCTGCATCTAGCTCTGAAAAAATATTTAGGCTTCTAGCAGTGTGTGGGACTTGGTCTATTAGTCCATCTATACTGACCTCCATGAGGTTGCAAATTCAATCTAATTTTTTTCTGCATCTAGCTCTGAAAAAATATTTAGGCTACTAGCAGTGTGTGGGACTTGGTCTATTAGTCCATCTATACTGACCTCCACCAGGTTGCAAATTAAAAATAATTTTTATCTGCATCTAGCTCTGAAAAAAATATTTAGGCTTCTAGCAGTGTGTGGGACAAGGTGTATTAGTCCATCTATACTGACCTCCATCAGGTTGCAAATTAAATATAATTTTTTTCTGCATCTAGCTCTGAAAAAATATTTCAGCTTGTAGCAGTGTGTGGGACTTGTTCTATTAGTCCATCTATACTGACCTCCATCAGGTTGCAAATTCAATATAATTATTTTCTGCATCTAGCTCTGAAAATATATATCACCTTCTAGCAGTGTGTGGGACTTGTTCTATTAGTCCATCTATACTGACCTCCATCAGGTTGCAAATTCAATCTAATTTTTTTCTGCATCTAGCTCTAAAAAATACTTCAGCTTCTAGCAGTGTGTGGGACTTGGTCTATTAGTCCATCTATACTGACCTCCATCAGGTTGCAAATTCAATCTAATTTTTTTCTGCATCTAGCTTTGAAAAATTATTTTATCTTCTAGCAGTGTGTGGGACTTGTTCTATTAGTCCATCTATACTGACCTCCATCAGGTTGCAATTCAATCTAATTTTTTTCTGCATCTAGCTCTGAAAAAATATTTAGGCTTCTAGCAGTGTGTGGGACTTGGTCTATTAGTCCATCTATACTAACCTCCACCAGGTTGCAAATTAAAAATAATTTTTATCTGCATCTAGCTCTGAAATAATATTTAGGCTTCTAGCAGTGTGTGGGACTTGGTCTATTAGTCCATCTATATTGACCTCCATCAGGTTGCAAATTCAATCTAATTTTTTCTGCATCTAGCTCTGAAAAAATATTTAGGCTTCTAGCAGTGTGTGGGACATGGTCTATTAGTCCATCTATACTAACCTCCACCAGGTTGCAAATTAAAAATAATTTTTATCTGCATCTAGCTCTGAAAAATATTTAGGCTTCTAGCAGTGTGTGGGACTTGGTCTATTAGTCCATGTATACTGACCTCCATCAGGTTGCAAATTCAATCTAATTTTTTTCTGCATCTAGCTCTGAAAAAATATTTAGGCTTCTAGCAGTGTGTGGGACTTGGTCTATTAGTCCATCTATACTGACCTCCATCAGGTTGCAAATTCAATATAATTATTTTCTGCATCTAGCTCTAAAAAATATTTCACCTTCTAGCAGTGTGTGGGACTTGTTCTATTAGTCCATCTATACTGACCTCCATCAGGTTGCAAATTCAATCTAATTTTTTTCTGCATCTAGCTCTAAAAAATACTTCAGCTTCTAGCAGTGTGTGGGACTTGGTCTATTAATCCATCTATACTGACCTCCATCAGGTTGCAAATTCAATATAATTATTTTCTGCATCTAGCTCTAAAAAATATTTCACCTTCTAGCAGTGTGTGGGACTTGTTCTATTAGTCCATCTATACTGACCTCCATCAGGTTGCAAATTCAATATAATTTTTTTCTGCATCTAGCTCTAAAAAATACTTCAGCTTCTAGCAGTGTGTGGGACTTGGTCTATTAGTCCATCTATACTGACCTCCATCAGGTTGCAAATTCAATCTAATTTTTTTCTGCATCTAGCTTTGAAAAAATATTTAGGCTTCTAGCAGTGTGTGGGACTTGGTCTATTAGTCCATCTATACTAACCTCCACCAGGTTGCAAATTAAAAATAATTTTTATCTGCATCTAGCTCTGAAATAATATTTAGGCTTCTAGCAGTGTGTGGGACTTGTTCTATGAGTCCATCTATACTGACCTCCATCAGGTTGCAAATTCAATCTAATTTTTTCTGCATCTAGCTCTGAAAAAATATTTAGGCTTCTAGCAGTGTGTAGGACTTGGTCTATTAGTCCATCTATACTAACCTCCACCAGGTGGCAAATTAAAAATAATTTTTATCTGCATCTAGCTCTGAAATAATATTTAGGCTTCTAGCAGTGTGTGGTACTTGGTCTATTAGTCCATCTATACTGACCTCCATCAGGTTGCAAATTCAATCTAATTTTTTCTGCATCTAGCTCTGAAAAAATATTTAGGCTTCTAACTTTGTGTGGGACTTGGTCTATTAGTCCATCTATACTAACCTCCACCAGGTTGCAAATTAAATATAATTTTTATCTGCATCTATCTCTGAAAAAATATTTCAGATTGTAGCAGTGTGTGGGACTTGTTCTATTTGTCCATCTATACTGACCTCCATCAGGTTGCAAATTCAATCTAATTTTTTTCTGCATCTAGCTCTGAAAAAATATTTCAGCTTGTAGCAGTGTGTGGGACTTGTTCCATTAGTCCATCTATACTGACCTCCATCAGGTTGCAAATTCAATCTAATTTTTTTCTGCATCTAGCTCTAAAAAATATTTCAGCTTCTAGCAGTGTGTGGGACTTGTTCTATTAGTCCATCTATACTGACCTCCATCAGGTTGCAAATTCAATCTAATTTTTTTCTGCATCTAGCTCAAAAAAATACTTCAGCTTCTAGCAGTGTGTGGGACTTGTTCTATTATTCCATCTATACTGACCTCCATCAGGTTGCAAATTCAATCTAATTTTTTTCTGCATCTAGCTCTGAAAAAATATTTATGCTTCTAGCAGTGTGTGGGACTTGGTCTATTAGTTCATCTATACTAACCACCACCAGGTTGCAAATTAAAAATAATTTTTATCTGCATCTAGCTCTGAAAAAATATTTAGGCTTCTAGCAGTGTGTCGGACTTGGTCTATTAGTCTATCTATACTGACCTCCATCAGGTTGCAAATTCAATCTAATTTTTTTCTGCATCTAGCTCTGAAAAAATATTTCAGATTGTAGCAGTGTGTGTGACTTGTTCTATTAGTCCATCTATACTGACTTCCATCAGGTTGTAAATTCAATCTAAGTTTTTTCTGCATCTAGCTCTGAAAAAATATTTAAGCTTCTAGCAGTGTGTCGGACTTGGTCTATTAATCCATCTATACTAACCTCCACCAGGTGGCAAATTAAAAATAATTTTTATCTGCATCTAGCTCTGAAATAATATTTAGGCTTCTAGCAGTGTGTGGGACTTGGTCTATTAGTCCATCTATACTGACCTCCATCAGGTTGCAAATTCAATCTAATTTTTTCTGCATCTAGCTCTGAAAAAATATTTAGGCTTCTAGCAGTGTGTAGGACTTGGTCTATTAGTCCATCTATACTAACCTCCACCAGGTTGCAAATTAAAAATAATTTTTATCTGCATCTATCTCTGAAAAAATATTTCAGATTGTAGCAGTGTGTGGGACTTGTTCTATTAGTCCATCTATACTGACCTCCATCAGGTTGCAAATTCAATCTAATTTTTTTCTGCATCTAGCTCTGAAAAAATATTTAGGCTTCTAGCAGTGTGTGGGACTTGGTCTATTAGTCCATCTATACTAACCTCCACCAGGTTGCAAATTAAAAATAATTTTTATCTGCATCTAGCTCTGAAATAATATTTAGGCTTCTAGCAGTGTGTGGGACTTGTTCTATGAGTCCATCTATACTGACCTCCATCAGGTTGCAAATTCAATCTAATTTTTTTCTGCATCTAGCTCTGAAAAAATATTTAGGCTTCTAGCAGTGTGTGGGACTTGGTCTATTAGTCCATCTATACTGACCTCCATCAGGTTGCAAATTCAATCTAATTTTTTTCTGCATCTAGCTCTGAAAAAATATTTAGGCTTCTAGCAGTGTGTGGGACTTGGTCTATTAGTCCATCTATACTAACCTCCAACAGGTTGCAAATTAAAAATAATTTTTATCTGCATCTAGTTCTGAAAAAATATTTAGGCTTCTAGCAGTGTGTGGGACTAGGTCTATTAGTCCATCTATACTGACCTACATCAGGTTGCAAATTCAATCTAATTTTTTCTGCATCTAGCTCTAAAAAAATATTTCAGCTTGTAGCAGTGTGTGGGACTTGTTCTATTAGTCCATCTATACTAACCTCGACCAGGTTGCAAATTAAATATAATTTTTATCTGCATCTAGCTCTGAAATAATATTTAGGCTTCTAGCAGTGTTTGGGACTTGGTCTATTAGTCCATCTATACTGACCTCCATCAGGTTGCAAATTCAATCTAATTTTTTCTGCATCTAGCTCTGAAAAAATATTTAGGCTTCTAGCAGTGTGTGGGACTTGGTCTATTAGTCCATCTATACTGACCTCCATGAGGTTGCAAATTCAATCTAATTTTTTTCTGCATCTAGCTCTGAAAAAATATTTAGGCTACTAGCAGTGTGTGGGACTTGGTCTATTAGTCCATCTATACTGACCTCCACCAGGTTGCAAATTAAAAATAATTTTTATCTGCATCTAGCTCTGAAAAAAATATTTAGGCTTCTAGCAGTGTGTGGGACAAGGTCTATTAGTCCATCTATACTGACCTCCATCAGGTTGCAAATTCAATATAATTATTTTCTGCATCTAGCTCTGAAAATATATATCACCTTCTAGCAGTGTGTGGGACTTGTTCTATTAGTCCATCTATACTGACCTCCATCAGGTTGCAAATTCAATCTAATTTTTTTCTGCATCTACCTCTAAAAAAAACTTCAGCTTCTAGCAGTGTGTGGGACTTGGTCTATTAGTCCATCTATACTGACCTCCATCAGGTTGCAAATTCAATCTAATTTTTTTCTGCATCTAGCTTTGAAAAATTATTTTATCTTCTAGCAGTGTGTGGGACTTGTTCTATTAGTCCATCTATACTGACCTCCATCAGGTTGCAATTCAATCTAATTTTTTTCTGCATCTAGCTCTGAAAAAATATTTAGGCTTCTAGCAGTGTGTGGGACTTGGTCTATTAGTCCATCTATACTAACCTCCACCAGGTTGCAAATTAAAAATAATTTTTATCTGCATCTAGCTCTGAAATAATATTTAGGCTTCTAGCAGTGTGTGGGACTTGGTCTATTAGTCCATCTATATTGACCTCCATCAGGTTGCAAATTCAATCTAATTTTTTCTGCATCTAGCTCTGAAAAAATATTTAGGCTTCTAGCAGTGTGTGGGACATGGTCTATTAGTCCATCTATACTAACCTCCACCAGGTTGCAAATTAAAAATAATTTTTATCTGCATCTAGCTCTGAAAAATATTTAGGCTTCTAGCAGTGTGTGGGACTTGGTCTATTAGTCCATGTATACTGACCTCCATCAGGTTGCAAATTCAATCTAATTTTTTTCTGCATCTAGCTCTGAAAAAATATTTAGGCTTCTAGCAGTGTGTGGGACTTGGTCTATTAGTCCATCTATACTGACCTCCATCAGGTTGCAAATTCAATATAATTATTTTCTGCATCTAGCTCTAAAAAATATTTCACCTTCTAGCAGTGTGTGGGACTTGTTCTATTAGTCCATCTATACTGACCTCCATCAGGTTGCAAATTCAATCTAATTTTTTTCTGCATCTAGCTCTAAAAAATACTTCAGCTTCTAGCAGTGTGTGGGACTTGGTCTATTAATCCATCTATACTGACCTCCATCAGGTTGCAAATTCAATATAATTATTTTCTGCATCTAGCTCTAAAAAATATTTCACCTTCTAGCAGTGTGTGGGACTTGTTCTATTAGTCCATCTATACTGACCTCCATCAGGTTGCAAATTCAATATAATTTTTTTCTGCATCTAGCTCTAAAAAATACTTCAGCTTCTAGCAGTGTGTGGGACTTGGTCTATTAGTCCATCTATACTGACCTCCATCAGGTTGCAAATTCAATCTAATTTTTTTCTGCATCTAGCTTTGAAAAAATATTTAGGCTTCTAGCAGTGTGTGGGACTTGGTCTATTAGTCCATCTATACTAACCTCCACCAGGTTGCAAATTAAAAATAATTTTTATCTGCATCTAGCTCTGAAATAATACTTAGGCTTCTAGCAGTGTGTGGGACTTGTTCTATGAGTCCATCTATACTGACCTCCATCAGGTTGCAAATTCAATCTAATTTTTTCTGCATCTAGCTCTGAAAAAATATTTAGGCTTCTAGCAGTGTGTAGGACTTGGTCTATTAGTCCATCTATACTAACCTCCACCAGGTTGCAAATTAAAAATAATTTTTATCTGCATCTATCTCTGAAAAAATATTTCAGATTGTAGCAGTGTGTGGGACTTGTTCTATTAGTCCATCTATACTGACCTCCATCAGGTTGCAAATTCAATCTAATTTTTTTCTGCATCTAGCTCTGAAAAAATATTTAGGCTTCTAGCAGTGTGTGGGACTTGGTCTATTAGTCCATCTATACTAACCTCCACCAGGTTGCAAATTAAAAATAATTTTTATCTGCATCTAGCTCTGAAATAATATTTAGGCTTCTAGCAGTGTGTGGGACTCGTTCTATGAGTCCATCTATACTGACCTCCATCAGGTTGCAAATTCAATCTAATTTTTTTCTGCATCTAGCTCTGAAAAAATATTTAGGCTTCTAGCAGTGTGTGGGATTTGGTCTATTAGTCCATCTATACTGACCTCCATCAGGTTGCAAATTCAATCTAATTTTTTTCTGCATCTAGCTCTGAAAAAATATTTAGGCTTCTAGCAGTGTGTGGGACTTGGTCTATTAGTCCATCTATACTAACCTCCAACAGGTTGCAAATTAAAAATAATTTTTATCTGCATCTAGTTCTGAAAAAATATTTAGGCTTCTAGCAGTGTGTGGGACTAGGTCTATTAGTCCATCTATACTGACCTCCATCAGGTTGCAAATTCAATCTAATTTATTTCTGCATCTAGCTCTAAAAAAATATTTCAGCTTGTAGCAGTGTGTGGGACTTGTTCTATTAGTCCATCTATACTGACCTCCATCAGGTTGCAAATTCAATCTAATTTTTTTCTGCATCTAGCTCTGAAAAAATATTTCAGATTGTAGCAGTGTGTGTGACTTGTTCTATTAGTCCATCTATACTGACCTCCATCATGTTGTAAATTCAATCTAAGTTTTTTCTGCATCTAGCTCTGAAAAAATATTTAGGCTTCTAGCAGTGTGTCGGACTTGGTCTATTAGTCCATCTATACTAACCTCCACCAGGTGGCAAATTAAAAATAATTTTTATCTGCATCTAGCTCTGAAATAATATTTAGGCTTCTAGCAGTGTGTGGTACTTGGTCTATTAGTCCATCTATACTGACCTCCATCAGGTTGCAAATTCAATGTAATTTTTTCTGCATCTAGCTCTGAAAAAATATTTAGGCTTCTAGCTTTGTGTGGGACTTGGTCTATTAGTCCATCTATACTAACCTCCACCAGGTTGCAAATTAAATATAATTTTTATCTGCATCTATCTCTGAAAAAATATTTCAGATTGTAGCAGTGTGTGGAACTTGTTCTATTAGTCCATCTATACTGACCTCCATCAGGCTGCAAATTCAATCTAATTTTTTTCTGCATCTAGCTCTGAAAAAATATTTAGGCTTCTAGCAGTGTGTGGGACTTGGTCTATTAGTCCATCTATACTAACCTCCACCAGGTTGCAAATTAAATATAATTTTTATCTGCATCTAGCTCTGAAATAATATTTAGGCTTCTAGCAGTGTTTGGGACTTGGTCTATTAGTCCATCTATACTGACCTCCATCAGGTTGCAAATTCAATCTAATTTCTTCTGCATCTAGCTCTGAAAAAATATTTAGGCTTCTAGCAGTGTGTGGGACTTGGTCTATTAGTCCATCTATACTGACCTCCATGAGGTTGCAAATTCAATCTAATTTTTTTCTGCATCTAGCTCTGAAAAAATATTTAGGCTACTAGCAGTGTGTGGGACTTGGTCTATTAGTCCATCTATACTGACCTCCACCAGGTTGCAAATTAAAAATAATTTTTATCTGCATCTAGCTCTGAAAAAAATATTTAGGCTTCTAGCAGTGTGTGGGACAAGGTCTATTAGTCCATCTATACTGACCTCCATCAGGTTGCAAATTAAATATAATTTTTTTCTGCATCTAGCTCTGAAAAAATATTTCAGCTTGTAGCAGTGTGTGGGACTTGTTCTATTAGTCCATCTATACTGACCTCCATCAGGTTGCAAATTCAATATAATTATTTTCTGCATCTAGCTCTGAAAATATATTTCACCTTCTAGCAGTGTGTGGGACTTGTTCTATTAGTCCATCTATACTGACCTCCATCAGGTTGCAAATTCAATCTAATTTTTTTCTGCATCTAGCTTTGAAAAATTATTTAGGCTTCTAGCAGTGTGTGGGACTTGTTCTATTAGTCCATCTATACTGACCTCCATCAGGTTGCAATTCAATCTAATTTTTTTCTGCATCTAGCTCTGAAAAAATATTTAGGCTTCTAGCAGTGTGTGGGACTTGGTCTATTAGTCCATCTATACTAACCTCCACCAGGTTGCAAATTAAAAATAATTTTTATCTGCATCTAGCTCTGAAATAATATTTAGGCTTCTAGCAGTGTGTGGGACTTGGTCTATTAGTCCATCTATATTGACCTCCATCAGGTTGCAAATTCAATCTAATTTTTTCTGCATCTAGCTCTGAAAAAATATTTAGGCTTCTAGCAGTGTGTGGGACATGGTCTATTAGTCCATCTATACTAACCTCCACCAGGTTGCAAATTAAAAATAATTTTTATCTGCATCTAGCTCTGAAAAATATTTAGGCTTCTAGCAGTGTGTGGGACTTGGTCTATTAGTCCATTTATACTGACCTCCATCAGGTTGCAAATTCAATCTAATTTTTTTCTGCATCTAGCTCTGAAAAAATATTTAGGCTTCTAGCAGTGTGTGGGACTTGGTCTATTAGTCCATCTATACTGACCTCCATCAGGTTGCAAATTCAATATAATTATTTTCTGCATCTAGCTCTAAAAAATATTTCACCTTCTAGCAGTGTGTGGGACTTGTTCTATTAGTCCATCTATACTGACCTCCATCAGGTTGCAAATTAAAAATAATTTTTATCTGCATCTAGCTCTGAAAAATATTTAGGCTTCTAGCAGTGTGTGGGACTTGGTCTATTAGTCCATCTATACTGACCTCCATCAGGTTGCAAATTCAATCTAATTTTTATCTGCATCTAGCTCTGAAATAATATTTAGGCTTCTAGCAGTGTGTGGGAATTGGTCTATTAGTCCATCTATATTGAGCTCCATCAGGTTGCAAATTCAATCTAATTTTTTCTGCATCTAGCTCTGAAAAAATATTTAGGCTTCTAGCAGTGTGTGGGACATGGTCTATTAGTCCATCTATACTAACCTCCACCAGGTTGCAAATTAAAAATAATTTTTATCTGCATCTAGCTCTGAAAAATATTTAGGCTTCTAGCAGTGTGTGGGACTTGGTCTATTAGTCCATCTATACTGACCTCCATCAGGTTGCAAATTCAATCTAATTTTTTTCTGCATCTAGCTCTGAAAAAATATTTAGGCTTCTAGCAGTGTGTGGGACTTGTTCTTTTAGTCCATCTATCCTGACCTCCATCAGGTTGCAAATTCAATCTAATTTTTTTCTGCATCTAGCTCTGAAAAAATATTTAGGCTTCTAGCAGTGTGTGGGACTTGGTCTATTAGTCCATCTATACTAATCTCCACCAGGTTGCAAATTAAAAATAATTTTTATCTGCATGTAGCTCTGAAAAAATATTTAGGCCTCTAGCAGTGTGTGGGACTTGTTCTATTAGTCCATCTATACTGACCTCCATCAGGTTGCAAATTCAATCTAATTTTTTTCTGCATCTAGCTCTGAAAAAATATTTAGGCTTCTAGCAGTGTGTGGGACTTGGTCTATTAGTCGATCTATACTAACCTCTACCAGGTTGAAAATTAAAAATAATTTTTATCTGCATCTAGCTCTGAAAGAATATTTAGGCTTCTAGGAGTGTGTGGGACTTGGTCTATTAGTCCATCTATATTGACCTCCATCAGGTTGCAAATTCAATCAAATTTTTTTCTGCATCTTTCTCTGAAAAAATATTTAGGCTTCTAGCAGTGTGTGGGACTTGGTCTATTAGTGCATTTATACTAACCTCCACCAGGTTGCAAATTAAAAATAATTTTTATCTGCATCTAGCTCTGAAAAAATATTTAGGCTTCTAGCAGTGTGTGGGACTTGATCTATTAGTCGATCTATACTGACCTCCATCAGGTTGCAAATTCAATTTAATTTTTATCTGCATCTAACCCAGCCAATACTTTTGGCCTAATACCACAGTTTGGCCACTCAGCTCTGCTCGGTTCCCATCCATTGTTTTTTTGTGGAAACAACTCCAGAGTTGTGAATTAGTTAACCACCAAATTGAGTGGAAAAAGGCCTGATGCTGGTGGAAAGGGGAATAGGCATGTTGGGAATGGGAAAAAAGGTTGTGTCCGTGGGGTAGGTGTTAAAGCAATAGTAACATCTGCAGAAGAAAGACCATCTTCCAGCCAAACTAAAATGTCTACTTCTTTTAGCGGACAATGTGATAAGATCCCTTTCTTACGGCCACGCCAATCGCTACAAATTCCAGATGAGGCACAAAAACAGCAGGTGTTTCAACGGATATCAAGTGCTCCTTTAAGTGGGCTCTCCTCCACCTCAACTTCAGCATCACAAATACTCCAGTCCTCAGAGGTGTCACCCCAATTGCACTTGCTTCCTCACAGCTCCCAAGTCTCCAGCTGCCCGTCTGAGTATGGGGTAGAACAGATGGTTGAGTCTGCAGAGCTGTTTATTCATACTATAGCCTGGGAATCAGAGGTCGGCTCCAGAGCTTCTGTGAATCCAGACGAGGAAATGATCTGCACTGATGCCCATAATCTTTATGACTTGGATCAAGGACCAGACTCAGAAGGTTCTGACCATAATGTAGACCCTCGTTCCCAAACTGTAACTCCTGTTGATGGAGACAATGAGGAAGACGATGATGAGACTGAAATACCTGATTGGAGCGACAACTTTAGTTTTTTGTCAGGGCAAGAAGAGGTTGGCTCTGAGGACGACGGGTGTGATAACACACAGGGTGATGATGATGAGGTTGGAGATCCCACTTACTGACAACCCACAGTCAGCCAAGAGATGAGGTCAGAGGAGGTGGAGGAGGATGCTAGTGACGACGAGGTCAGGTTGCGCCTTCCTGGACAGAGACGTAGTACTGGAAGCACGTCAACAACTGCATCCTCAAAAACAACTCTGCCTCTGACCACAAGTCGTTGTGGCTCTTCAGGTCGCATGGGTGCTAAGCCTTGCATAGCCTGGGCATTTTTTCAGATCGATAAAGATGACCCAACTCGTGTTATCTGTAACATTTGTCAGCAAAAGCTAAGTAGAGGCCAAAAAATACATAGTTTGAGTACTTCATGCATGAACCGCCACATGGACATGAAGCATAAGTTGCTGTGGGAAGCTCACTGTGCTACAATGCGGCCTAGCATGCCGGGCCAACCACCGTCTGCCCCATCTTGTGCATCTGCGGCCTCTTCATCCTTTGTGACTGGGGGGACAGCAATCACACCTGTTTTGGGACGCTGACCTGCCACCTCTTTACCCGCAACAGCTAGCGTGATAGGCAGGTCATCATTTTCTTTGGAGTTGGTAACACCAGCTGGTGTTGAGCGCTGTCCGACATCGATAGCACCACCTTTGGATCGAGGCAACCTAACATGTCCGCCTGCATCTTCCTCACAGACCGGCAGTTTGCTGTGGACACCCTTCTCAACCCCGTCTAAGCACAACAGCCAGCCCTCGGTCCCTCAGATGTGGACAAGTAAAAGACCATTTCCTCCTAGCCATTAGAAAGCTAAGAGGTTGAATTTCACCATCTGCAAGCTCTTGGCTACAGAAACGCTTCCTTTCTGCCTGGTGGACACAGAGGATATTCGAGACCTTATGTCCGTCGCAGTGCCCCAGTACCAGCTGCCCAGTCGGCACTACTTCTCAAAGAAATGTGTGCCTGCGCTCCACCAGCATGTCGCACACAACATCACTGCTTCTTTGAGAAACTCTGTGTGTGTCAGGGTGCATTTCACCACAGACACTTGGACGAGTAGGCATGGACAGGGGCGTTACATGTCGCTGACTGGGCACTGGGTAACTATGGTGACAGCAGGACAAGGGGCTGCTGTCCAAGTCTTGCTGTCCCCACGAGTTGTGCATCAATCCTCTTTATCTCAAAGTTCCTCCACTGCTTCTGCCTCCTCAACCTCCTCTCGGTCCTCCACCTGCACCCAAAGGCGGTCTGGTCATGCCACAAGCTTTCTAACTGCGCAGAAGGATCCTGCACACCTCCTTACTATGCTGGCAGCAGGGCTCAACGTCATCAGGCGGTTTTTCTTTGAAATGTCTGGGAAATGTGAGTCACACAGCTGAGGAGTTGTGGTCAGCTCTGGAGACCCAGTTTCATGAATGGTTGTCTCCACTGGACCTGAAACCAGGGAAGGCCGTGTGCAACAATGCTGCAAACCTGGGTGCGGCCCTTCGCCGGGGCAATGTCACACACGTGCCTTGTATGGCTCACGTGTTGAACCTGGTTGTCCAGCAATTTTTAGCCCACTATCCCGGACTAGATGGCCTTCTGCAGAGGGCACGGTCGCTGTGTGCTCACTTCCGCTGTTCGCATCCCGCAGCTCAGCGACTTACATCTCTACAGAAGTCCTTGGGCCTGCCACTTCACCGGCTAAAATGCGATGTGCCTACCCGGTGGAATTCAACTCTTCACATGTTTCAGCAACTGTGGCAGCACTGACATGCCCTGGTGTAATACGTTCTGACGTATAGCCTGGGCCAACGAGATCCAGAGGTGGGGCAAATCACGCTGGAGGAGTGGTCTCAGATCAGGGACATATGCACCCTTCTGCACAGTTTTGAAATGGCGATGAAGATGTTTAGTGCTGACGATGCCATTATCAGCATGACTATTCCGGTGATTTACATGCTGGAGCACATGTTAAACAGAATTCGGAGACAGGTGGTGGCACAAGAGGAGGTGGAGGAAGTAGAGGAGGAGGAGTTGTATGCAGAAGGGCTAACATCTGCCAGGTCCAGACAGTCATGTGAGGGTGGGGGAGATGGTTTTACCAGGGGGCATGGTAGCAGGCAAACTAGTGAGGAAGGTGCAGGAGCCCAGGAAGAAGTGGAGGACGAATTGATGGAAGACTCATCAGATGAGGGAAACCTTGATCACATTTCTGTTGTGCGAGGTTGGTGGGAGAGGACAGAGGAAGGAAGCATGATTGTTACCTCGCCACCAACACAACCGGGACTTGGTGCTCCTGGATGCGCAATACACATAAGAGCCTTCTTGCTGCACTACCTGTAAATTGACCCTCGAATTGTCAGAATTAGAAATAATCCTGACTACTGGGTTGCCACACTGTTAGATCCCCGGTACAAAAGTAAATTTGCAGAAATTATTCCTGCCATAGAAAGGGATGCACGCATGCAGGAGTATCAGCAGAGACTGTTGCAGAATCTTACATGGGCTTTTCCACAAAACACCAGTGGTGCACATAGTGAATCTCACAGTTCCAACTTGCCAACCGTGGGACCATCGAGTGTTCAGCACTCAAACCGTAACAGAAACACAGTATCTGCTGGTAACATCAATTTTGCAGAATCATGTCACCACTTTTTTAGCCCATCCTTTGCAAGGCCACAGGAGACAAAAAGTCTGACACATAGTCAACGCCTAGAGACGATGGTACAGGAGTATCTCCAAGTAAACATTGAAGCCATGACTGTGTCACTAGACCCTTGCTCTTTTTGGGCTTCCAATCTGGATAAATGGCCGGAGCTCGCCACTTACGCCTTGGAGATCTTGTCATGCCCCGCAGCCAGCGTTCTGTCTGAACGTCTGTTCAGCGCGGCTGGTGGTGTGCTGACAGATAAGCGCACGCGGCTCTCCACTGATAATGTAGACAGACTCACATTCATAAAGATGAAGAAATCATGGATCCGAAAAGACTTTTGTGTCATCCTGGGTAGAGTAAAAGCTTGATGATTTGTTAAAATCACCTCACCAACTGTTTTAAGCTTTAAAATTACTAATCATGTTTATCTGTATCTTGGCTTGAAAATAATTTGGGCTTTGTAGCAGTGTGCAGTACTGATTCTATTAGGCCATCTATACTAAGCTCCACCAGATTTAAAATTACTAATCATGTTTATCTGTATCTTGGCTGGAAAATAATTTGGGCTTTGTAGCCGCGTGCAGTACTGATTCTATTAAGACATCTATACTAAGCACCACCAGATTTCAAATTAATAATAATTTTTAGCTGCATCTAGCCCAGAAAATAATTTTGGGTCTCCTAGATGAGCAAGACACATGAGTGCCTTCTTGCTGCACTACCTGCAACATGACCCTCAGATACTCAGAATTCGAAGTAATCCTGACTACTGGGTTGCCACACTCTTAGATCCCCCACACTCTTCGATCAACTTTTTCATTTTATTAAAGAACAAAAAAATGGTCATTTTTGAAATTATAAGCATTAGCAGGTTATTAGAAACTGAAATCAAACAGTTTTCAACTCAAAACTTTATTCTAGGTGATGTTACATTTGCACATAAGACCCCTTGTTCGAAAGGAGCTTCTGAACTGTCTCGTCCATTGAATTTGTCAGGTTTTGGATGGTTTCTGCTTCAATTGTTTTGCATGAGGACAGAATACCGTCCCAGAGCTGTTGCTTAGATGTGAACTGCCTCCTGCCATCATAGACACTCCTTTTGATGATGCTCCAGAGGTTCTGAATGGGGTAGAGGTCAGGGGAGCATGGGGTTCACACCATAAGTTTGTCCCCTTTTATGCCCATATCAGCCAGAGATGCAGATGTGTTAGGTGCAGCATGAGACGGTGCATTATCATGCATGAAAATGATCTTGTGTGGAATACACGGTTCTTCTTCTTGAACCATGGCAGGAAGTGCTGTTTGAGAAACTCCACATACATTATGGAGTCCATCTTTACCCCTTCAGGGATCCTAAAGGGGCCGACAATCTCCAGCCCGAAAGCATTACTCCAGCTCCTCCTTGTTGGCGCTGTAGCCATGTTTGCGTGGGGTGTCCATCAACCAGCCATCCTCCACTCCATCCATCTGGACCATCGAGCGTTGCACAGCACTCATCGGTGAACAAAACAGTTTTGAAGTCAGTCTTCATGTATTGTTTGGCCCACTGGAGCCGTTTCTGCTTGTGTGCAGTGGATAGAGGAGGTCGACAGGATGGCTTACGTACAGCTGCAAACCTCTGAAGGACTCTGCATATTGTTGTTTGGGAGACGTTGGAGGAACCAGCAGCTTCAAAAACTTGTCTGCTGCTGTGTACTGTGAATCAGCTACATACTTCTTGATTGTGCGATGATCAGGATGAAGAGTCTTGGCAATGTTGATTGTAGTCATGCCTTGACCTAAACACTCCACAATTTGTTGCTTCTCAGCAGCCGACACATCCTTTTTCTTTCCCATTTTGGCAGAAAATGTAGGCTGCTTAATAATGTGGGACAGCCTTCTTAAGTAGTCTTGCCTTTCATTGGACACACCTGCCAAACTAATTAGCACAGGTGTCTGCAATTGCTTACAGTGATATAAAGAGCCCTGACACACATCACCATCAATGAGTTTAACTGACAAACAAACAAATTCTTCCCTTATCACTCCTAAATACTTTTTGCATAATAATTTGGAACACAGTGTACATGTGCTTTTCCACAAAACACCAGTGGTTCACGTAGTGAATCTTACAGTTATAACTTGCCAACCGTGGTCTGTATGGAGTTGTTCAATAAAGGGCCCAAAATTAAGATAATATAGACGGGAGAGGTCTCTATGAATAGGAATTCCTAAGTATTTGATACCCTGTGAGGGCCAGGCAAAGCGAAAGTTGGACTGGATGGAATCCTGTATGGATTTGGGGAGGGAGACATCGAGAGCCTCAGACTTCGCTGCATTGATTTTAAAATTTGACCATGTAACAAAGTGATCTATTTCAGCCATAACAGCAGGGATGGATATATGTGATTGAGTGATATATACTAGGACATCATCAGCAAATAGAGAGCACTTGTACTCGGTGCCTACCACCTCAATCCACCTAATATTGGGGTTATGGCGAATTGATGAGAGCAGGTGCTCCGTCAATAGGATGTATAAGAGAGGGGACAGAGGACATCGCTGCCTTGTCCCATTGGTGATTATGAAAGGTGATGAAAATGTTCTTACGTGCCCCTGGGGCCTTGGGACAACCAGAGCCGGACCCTATTTGGTGGATGCTGGTGGTTGTAGTCTCCGTGGCTGCGACCCGGCTCTGTGGCTCAGGGTGGTCATACCAGTGGCAGAACTATTTATGTGTTTTTGATGTTTAAATGTCCGTCTACGCCACCCGTGGATTGCGGTCAGATTGAACCGCCGCTGCAGGGCAGACCGCTGAGGCTGGTGTTGTGGGTGCAGCAGAGCGTAGTATAACTCCCCACGGGAGGAGTATAGCCTCAGGGCAGTGTATGCGGAGGTTGGGGGTGATGGAGCATGGCAGCAGCAGTAACGACACGGAGTCAGTGATGCAGTCCAGGGCCTTTACTCACAGTTCTTATTATCCAGACCACTTCTGCAGGTAACGGCTGCCCACGTCGTACTGTGCTCACCAGGTGAGGGGCTCAGACAACTCCCAGATAACTTTGAAGCGCTTCACAGGACCCCCTTTGTGTGTCCTTTGTCTGGCCTTTCTTACCAACGCTACTGTCCGGCTGCCTCGGGCCTCCTCTTGGTAAACTTGGCGCCAGTTTCCCTGACCCTATGTGGTGCCTTCCTAGCGGGTGTAGCGAGGGGCTGCGCCGCATAAAATGTCACAGCCTCCAGTTTCTAGCTGAGGGTCGTTTCCCGCCTCCACTAGATTCGGGGACCGGTCTCCCGATTTGGCCTGACCCCTCCACGCAGGTGGATTCGGGCGTGGGATGGCGACTCGCCCGTCCGCACCCCTGGGATCCCTTCGTTCCTCATTCCTGGAGCCTTCTCCGCTCCTCTTCCTTCTTTCTCCCTCTTCCAGGTCTGGGCCTCTGTTACTAGGCCCACCTCCGGAGCAGAGCTCATGCAGAGCACCTGCTCCCTGTCACTTCTTCTCAGACTTCTCTGCACTGAACTAAGATGGTGCCCACCTTTTATACTCCCTTCTCAATTCACCTAGGAACTGCTTCCTCCCTGCTCCTGCACTACAGGGTTCCCCTTCCTCGGTGTTCCCTCCCCCCACTCCAGCCAGGGACATGGACTGTCATGCCCATCTCAGGGGCATATTGGTCACCCTGCCCCACGGCAATGTGGTGTAATGCATGCAGGTGTCGGGGTCCTGATCCACACTCCATCCTTACCTGAGAGTGAGATATTACACCTCTGGGTGAGGTGCAATACCTCTGTAGCAACCGAGCCCTCGGGGTGCTACAGTTCCATTCATCTTCAGCCTAAGTGACGTATTGCGATACAGGGCCGTGATTTTGGCTATAAAAGGGTCCCCTAGACCCCTGCCCCAAGATTTTTAAGAGAATAATATATGGCGTGCCAGGTGACTCTATGGAGTGCTTTCTCAGCATCCAACGAGAGTATCTAATTACAAATTTTTAAATACATCTAGCCCAGGAAATACTTTGTGCCTAGTAGCAGTGTCTGCTAGTCAGCAGATTATCCCAGCTGTTAAGCAAGCTACACCATCTGTAGTTTGGACACTGAATTTTTTCAAAGGAAATGCTACGGGACCCCGGGATACTCAGTGAAGAGCATCAGGAGGCACCTCAAGGCATAGGGGCTGGGACTGGCGGTATGACGCCTTGCGGAGGACCGCCGAGCTCGATCCTTATGAAAGCTTTTTAACTGCAGCAGCTTTAGCGGACGCTACTGGAGCTGGAATTACGCGGCTGCTGGCATGAGACTTGCCCTCCAATAGATCCTTGTAAAAGGATTTAAAGTGGATTCATTCAAATTAGAGAGACAATTTAAATTAAAAAGCTTAGAGCTGCCTCCACCACAGGGGGGCTCGTTCGACCCACCAGCGGACAGGCACCAGTATTGGGAGAGGGGGGCTGGCCGTCAGGGTCCACCGCAGCTCTGGCACAAAGCCGGCGACACGGAGGTCGCACGGGCAGGAACGGACTGGCCGTGTCGGCTTCGCACTTTTTTGGTTTTAGAAGGGCATGACATGCCTATATCTGTGTCCCCTCCTTTTACTCCTCCACCTCTTTTCTTTTCGCATGACTATATGTACTTGTCACTTTTCCATGTGGTAGTTGTGTCTTCTGAGCAGTTTGTCAGCTTTTGGACATCTTTGAAGGTGTTTTCTATGTGTTTCTATGTGTTTTTGCTTGCCTGCCATTGGTTTTATCGGTGTTCGAAGGTGTTCGACGAACAGTTCGGCGAACATACTGGTGTTCGACGAAACGAACTCGAACACTACGGGGGTGGCTCAACACTACTCTTGACTCGCTTGAAGCTGGCTGGGCGAGAGGTCCAAATCTACAAATGGAAAAGTGAAAAGATCTTCTGAGTGTCCAAGTGTGGGATCTGTTGTCTCCGGGCACGAGGAGGAAGGAGGATGAGGGTGAGGAATATGCGTTTCAGATTGTAGCAGTGTGTGTGACTTGTTCTATTAGTCCATCTATACTGACCTCCATCAGGTTGCAAATTCAATCTAACTTTTTTCTGCATCTAGCTCTGAAAAAATATTTAGGCTTCTAGCAGTGTGTGGAACTTGGTCTATTAGTCCATCTATACTAACCTCTACCAGGTTGCAAATTAAAAATAATTTTTATCTGCATCTAGCTCTGAAATAATGTTTAGGCTTCTAGCAGTATGTGGGACTTGGTCTATTAGTCCATCTATACTGACCTCCATCAGGTTGCAAATTCAATCTAATTTTTTCTGCATCTAGCTCTGAAAAAATATTTAGGCTTCTAGCAGTGTGTGGGACTTGGTCTATTAGTCCATCTATACTAACCTCCACCAGGTTGCAAATTAAAAATAATTTTTATCTGCATCTAGCTCTGAAAAAATATTTAGGCTTCTAGCAGTGTGTGGGACTTGGTCTATTAGTCCATCTATACTGACCTCCATCAGGTTGCAAATTCAATCTAATTTTTTTCTGAATCTAGCTCTGAAAAAATATTTAGGCTTCTAGCAGTGTGTGGGACTTGGTCTATTAGTCCATCTATACTAACCTCCACCAGGTTGCAAATTAAAAATAATTTTTATCTGCATCTAGCTCTGAAAAAATATTTAGGCTTCAAGCAGTGTGTCGGACTTGGTCTATTATTCCATCTATACTGACCTCAATCAGGTTGCAAATTCAATCTAATTTTTATCTGCATCTAGCTCTGAAAAAATATTTACGCTTCTAGCAGTGTGTGGGACTTGGTCTATTAGTCCATCTATACTGACCTCCATCAGGTTGCAAATTCAATCTAATTTTTTTCTGCATCTAGCTCTGAAAAAGTATTTAGGCTTCTAGCAGTGTGTGGGACTTTTTCTATTAGTCCATCTATACTAACCTCCACCAGGTTGCAAATTAAAAATAATTTTTATTTGCATCTAGCTCTGAAAAAATATTTAGGCTTCTAGCAGTGTGTCGGACTTGGTCTATTAGTCCATCTATACTGACCTCCATCAGGTTGCAAATTCAATCTAATTTTTTTCTGCATCTAGCTCTGAAAAAATATTTCAGATTGTAACAGTGTGTTGGAATTGTTCTATTAGTCCATCTATACTGACCTCCATCAGGTTGCAAATTCAATCTCATTTTTTTCTGCATCTAGCTCTGAAAAAATATTTAGGCTTCTAGCAGTGTGTGGGACTTGGCCTATTAGTCCATCTATACTAACCTCCACCAGGTTGCAAATTAAAAATAATTTTTATCTGCATCTAGCTCTGAAAAAATATTTAGGCTTCTAGCAGTGTGTGGGACTTGGTCTATTAGTCCATCTATACTAACCTCCACCAGGTTGCAAATTAAAAATAATTTTTATCTGCATCTAGCTCTGAAAAAATATTTAGGCTTCTAGCAGTGTGTGGGACTTGGTCTATTAGTCCATTTATACTGACCTCCATCAGGTTGCAAATTCAATATAATTTTTTTCTGCATCTAGCTCTAAAAATTATTTCAGCTTCTAGCAGTGTGTGGGACTTGTTATATTAGTCCATCTATACTGATCTCCATCAGGTTGCAAATTCAATCTAATTTTTTTCTGCATCTAGCTCTAAAAAATACTTCAGCTTCTAGCAGTGTGTGGGACTTGTTCTATTAGTCCATCTATACTGACCTCCATCAGGTTGCAAATTCAATCTAATTTTTTTCTGCATCTAGCTCTGAAAAAATATTTATGCTTCTAGCAGTGTGTGGGACTTGGTCTATTAGTCCATCTATACTAACCTCCGCCAGGTTGCAAATTAAACATAATTTTTATCTGCATCTAGCTCTGAAAAAACATTTAGGCTTCTAGCAGTGTGTCGGACTTGGTCTATTAGTCCATCTATACTGACCTCCATCAGGTTGCAAATTCAATCTAATTTTTTTCTGCATCTAGCTCTGAAAAAATATTTCAGATTGTAGCAGTGTGTGGGACTTGTTCCATTAGTCCATCTATACTGACCTCCATCAGGTTGAAAATTCAATCTAATTTTTTTCTGCATCTAGCTCTTAAAAAATATTTAGGCTTCTAGCAGTGTGTAGGACTTGGTCTATTAGTCGATCTATACTAACCTCTACCAGGTTGAAAATTAAAAATAATTTTTATCTGCATCTAGCTCTGAAAAAATATTTAGGCTTCTAGCAGTGTGTGGGACTTGGTCTATTAGTCCATCTATACTGACCTCCATCAGGTTGCAAATTCAATCTAATTTTTTTCTGCATCTAGCTCTGAAAAAATATTTAGGCTTCTAGCAGTGTGTTGGACTTGGTCTATTAGTCCATCTATACTAACCTCCACCAGGTTGCAAATTAAAAATAATTTTTATCTGCATCTAGCTCTGAAAAAACAATTAGGCTTCTAGCAGTGTGTCGGACTTGGTCTATTAGTCCATCTATACTGTCCTCCATCAGGTTGCAAATTCAATCTAATTTTTTTCTGCATCTAGCTCTGAAAAAATATTTCAGATTGTAGCAGTGTGTGGGACGTGTTCTATTAGTCCATCTATACTGACCTCCATCAGGTTGAAAATTCAATCTAATTTTTTTCTGCATCTAGCTCTGAAAAAATATTTAGGCTTCTAGCAGTGTGTGGGACTTGGTCTATTAGTCCATCTATACTAACCTCCACCAGGTTGCAAATTAAAAATAATTTTTATCTGCATCTAGCTCTGAAAAAATATTTACGCTTCTAGCAGTGTGTGGGACTTGGTCTATTAGTCCATCTATACTGACCTGCATCAGGTTGCAAATTCAATCTAATTTTTTTCTGCATCTAGGTCTGAAAAAATATTTAGGCTTCTAGCAGTGTGTGGGACTTGGTCTATTAGTCCATCTATACTAACCTCCACCAGGTTGCAAATTAAAAATAATTTTTAAATGCATCTAGCTCTGAAAAAATATTTAGGCTTCTAGCAGTGTGTCGGACTTGGTCTATTAGTCCATCTATACTGACCACCATCAGGTTGCAAATTCAATCTAATTTTTTTCTGCATCTAGCTCTGAAAAAATATTTCAGATTGTAACAGTGTGTTGGAATTGTTCTATTAGTCCATCTATACTGACCTCCATCAGGTTGCAAATTCAATCTACTTTTTTTCTGCATCTAGCTCTGAAAAAATATTTTATACTTCTAGCAGTGTGTGGGACTTGGTCTATTAGTACATCTATACTAACCTCCACCAGGTTGCAAATTAAAAATAATTTTTATCTGCATCTAGCTCTGAAAAAATATTTAGGCTTCTAGCAGTGTGTGGGACTTGGTCTATTAGTCCATCTATACTGACCTCCATCAGGTTGCAAATTCAATATAATTTTTTTCTGCATCTAGCTCTTAAAAATATTTCAGCTTCTAGCAGTGTGTGGGACTTGTTATATTAGTCCATCTATACTGATCTCCATCAGGTTGCAAATTCAATCTAATTTTTTTCTGCATCTAGCTCTAAAAAATACTTCAGCTTCCAGCAGTGTGTGGGACTTGTTCTATTAGTCCATCTATACTGACCTCCATCAGGTTGCAAATTCAATCTAATTTTTTTCTACATCTAGCTCTGAAAAAATATTTATGTTTCTAGCAGTGTGTGGGACTTGGTCTATTAGTCCATCTATACTAACCTCCGCCAGGTTGCAAATTAAAAATAATTTTTATCTGCATCTAGCTCTGAAAAAACATTTAGGCTTCTAGCAGTGTGTCGGACTTGGTCTATTAGTCCATCTATACTGACCTCCATAAGGTTGCAAATTCAATCTAATTTTTTTCTGCATCTAGCTCTGAAAAAATATTTCAGATTGTAGCAGTGTGTGGGACTTGTTCCATTAGTCCATCTATACTGACCTCCATCAGGTTGAAAATTCAATCTAATTTTTTTCTGCATCTAGCTCTTAAAAAATATTTAGGCTTCTAGCAGTGTGTGGGACTTGGTCTATTAGTCGATCTATACTAACCTCTACCAGGTTGAAAATTAAAAATAATTTTTATCTGCATCTAGCTCTGAAAAAATATTTAGGCTTCTAGCAGTGTGTGGGACTTGGTCTATTAGTCCATCTATACTGACCTCCATCAGGTTGCAAATTCAATCTAATTTTTTTCTGCATCTAGCTCTGAAAAAATATTTAGGCTTCTAGCAGTGTGTTGGACTTGGTCTATTAGTCTATCTATACTAACCTCCACCAGGTTGCAAATTAAAAATAATTTTTATATGCATGTAGCTATGAAAAAATATTTAGGCCTCTTGCAGTGTGTGGGACTTGTTCTATTAGTCCATCTATACTGACCTCCATCAGGTTGCAAATTCAATCTATTTTTTTTCTGCATCTAGCTCTGAAAAAATATTTAGGCTTCTAGCAGTGTGTGGGACTTGGTCTATTAGTCGATCTATACTAACCTTTGCCAGGTTGAAAATTAAAAATAATTTTTATCTGCATCTAGCTCTGAAAAAATATTTAGGCTTCTAGCAGTGTGTGGGACTTGTTCTATTAGTCCTTCTATACTGACCTCCATCAGGTTGCAAATTCAATCTAATTTTTTTCTGCATCTAGCTCTGAAAAAATATTTAGGCTTCTAGCAGTGTGTGGGACTTGGTCTATTAGTCCATCTATACTAACCTCCACCAGGTTGCAAATTAAAAATAATTTTTATCTGCACCTAGCTCTGAAAAAATATTTAGGCTTCCAGCAGTGTGTGGGACTTGGTCTATTAGTCCATCTATACTAACCTCCACCAGGTTGCAAATTAAAAATAATTTTTATTTGCATCTAGCTCTGAAATAATATTTAGGCTTCTACCAGTGTGTGGGACTTGGTCTATTAGTCCATCTATACTGACCTCCATCAGGTTGCAAATTCAATCTATTTTTTTCTGCATCTAGCTCTGAAAAAATATTTAGGCTTCTAGCAGTGTGTGGGACTTGGTCTATTAGTCCATCTATATTAACCTCCACCAGGTTGCAAATTAAAAATAATTTTTATCTGAATCTAGCTCTGAAAAAATATTTAGGCTTCTAGCAGTCTGTGGGACTTGGTCTATTAGTCCATCTATACTAACCTCCACCAGGTTGCAAATTAAAAATAATTTTTATTTGCATCTAGCTCTGAAAAAATATTTAGGCTTCTAGCAGTGTGTGGGACTTGGTCTATTAGTCAATCTACACTGACCTCCATCAGGTTGCAAATTCAATCAAATTTTTTTCTGCATCTAGCTCTGAAAAAATATTTAGGCTTCTAGCAGTGTGTGGGACTTGGTCTATTAGTGCATTTATACTAACCTCCACCAGGTTGCAAATTAAAAATAATTTTTATCTGCATCTAGCTCTGAAAAAATATTTAGGCCTCTAGCAGTGTGTGGGACTTGTTCTATTAGTCCATCTATACTGATCTCCATCAGATTGCAAATTCAATCTAATTTTTTTCTGCATTTAGCTCTGAAAAAATATTTGGGCTTCTAGCAGTGTGTGGGACTTGGTCTATTAGTCCATCTATACTAACCTCCACCAGGTTGCAAATTAAAAATAATTTTTATTTGCATCTAGCTCTGAAAAAATATTTAGGCTTCTAGCAGTGTGTGGGACTTGGTCTATTAGTCAATCTACACTGACCTCCATCAGGTTGCAAATTCAATCAAATTTTTTTCTGCATCTAGCTCTGAAAAAATATTTAGGCTTCTAGCAGTGTGTGGGACTTGGTCTATTAGTGCATTTATACTAACCTCCACCAGGTTGCAAATTAAAAATAATTTTTATCTGCATCTAGCTCTGAAAAAATATTTAGGCTTCTAGCAGTGTGTGGGACTTGGTCTATTAGTCGATCTATACTGACCTCCATCAGGTTGCAAATTCAATTTAATTTTTATCTGCATCTAACCCAGCCAATACTTTTGGCCTAATACCACAGTTTGGCCACTCAGCTCTGCTCGGTTCCCATCCATTGTTTTTTGTGTGCAAACAACTCCAGAGCTGTGAATTAGTTAACCACCAAAATGAGTGGAAAAAGGCCTGATGCTGGTGGAAAGGGGAATAGGCGTGTTGGGTAGGGGAAAAAAGGTTGTGTCCGTGGGGTAGGTGTTAAAGGAATAGTAACATCTGCAGAAGAAAGACCATCTTCCCGCCAAACTAAAATGTCTACTTCTTTTAGCAGAAAATGTGATAAGATCCCTTTCTTACGGCCACGCCAATCGCTACAAATTCCAGATGAGGCACAAAAACAGCAGGTGCTTCAACGGATATCAAGTGCACCTTTAAGTGGGCTCTCCTCCACCTCAACTTCAACATCACAAATACTCCAGTCCTCAGAGGTGTCACCCCAATTGCACTTGCATCCTCACAGCTCCCAAGTCTCCAGCTGCCCGTCTGAGTATGGGGTAAAACAGATGGTTGAGTCTGCAGAGCTGTTTAATCATACTATAGCCTGGGAATCAGTGGTCGGCTCCAGAGCTTCTGTGAATCCAGACGAGGAAATGATCTGCACTGATGCCCATAATCTTTATGAGTCGGATCCAGGACCAGACTCAGAAGGTTCTGACCATAATGTAGACCCTCGTTCCCAAACTGTAACTCCTGTTGGTGGAGACAATGAGGAAGACGATGATGAGACTGAAATACCTGATTGGAGCAACATCTTTAGTTTTTTGTCAGGGCAGGAACAGGTTGGCTCTGAGGACGACGGGTGTGATAACACACAGGGTGATGATGATGAGGTTGGAGATCCCACTTACTGTCAACCCACAGTCAGCCAAGAGATGAGGTCAGCAGAGGAGGTGGAGGAGGATGCTAGTGACGACGAGGTCATTTTGCGCCTTCCTGGACAGAGACGTAGTACTGGAAGCACGTCAACAACTGCATCCCCAAACACAACTCTGCCTCTGACCACAAGTCATTGTGGCTCTTCAGGTCGCATGGGTGCTAAGCCTTGCATAGCCTGGGCATTTTTTCAGATCGATAAAGATGACCCAACTCGTGTTATCTGTAACATTTGTCAGCAAAAGCTAAGTAGAGGCCAAAAAATACATAGTTTGAGTACTTCATGCATGAACCGGCACATGGACATGAAGCATAAGTTGCCGTGGGAAGCTCACTGTGCTACAATGCGGCCTAGCATGCCGGTCCAAACACCGTCTGCCCCATCTTGTGCATCTGCGTCCTCTTCATCCTTTGTGACTGGGGGGACAGCAATCACACTTGTTTTGAGACGCAGACCTGCCACCTCTTTACCCGCAACAGCCAGCGTGATAGGCAGGTCATCATTTTCTTTGGAGTTGGTAACACCAGCTGGTGTTGAGCGCTGTCCAACATCGATAGCACCACCTTTGGATCAAGGCAACCTAACATGTCCACCTGCATCTTCCTCACAGACCGGCAGTTTGCCGTGGACACCCTTCTCAACCCCGTCTAAGCACAACAGCCAGCCCTCGGTCCCTCAGATGTGGACAAGTAAAAGACCATTTCCTCCTAGCCATGAGAAAGCTAAGAGGTTGAATTTCACCATCTGCAAGCTCTTGGCTACAGAAATGCTTCCTTTCCGCCTGGTAGACACAGAGGATATTCGAGACCTTATGTCCGTCGCAGTGCCCCAGTACCAGCTGCCCAGTCGGCACTACTTCTCAAAGAAATATGTGCCTGCGCTCCACCAGCATGTCGCACACAACATCACTGCTTCTTTGAGAAACTCTGTGTGTGACAGGGTGCATTTCACCACAGACACTTGGACGAGTAGGCATGGACAGGGGCGTTACATGTCGCTGACTCGGCACTGGATAACTATGGTGACAGCAGGACAAGGGGCTGCTGTCCAAGTCTTGCCGTCCCCACGAGTTGTGCATCAATCCTCTTTAACTCAAAGTTCCTCCACTGCTTCTGCCTCCTCAACCTCCTCTCCGTCCTCCACCTGCACCCAAAGCCTGTCTGGTCATGCCACAAGCTTTCTAACTGCGCAGAAGGAACCTGCACACCTCCTTCCTATGCTGGCAGCAGGGCTCAACGTCATCAGGCGGTTTTTCTTTGAAATGTCTGGGAAATGTGAGTCACACAGCTGAGGAGTTGTGGTCAGCTCTGGAGGCCCAGTTTCATGAATGGTTGTCTCCACTGGACCTGAAACCAGGGAAGGCCGTGTGCAACAATGCTGCAAACCTGGGTGCGGCCCTTCGCCGGGCAATGTCACACTCGTGCCTTGTATGGCTCACGTGTTGAACCTGGTTGTCCACAATTTTTAGCCCACTATCCCGGACTAGATGGCCTTCTGCAGAGGGCACGGTCGCTGTGTGCTCACTTCCGCCGTTCGCATCCCACAGCTCAGCGACTTACATCTCTACAGAAGTCATTGGTCCTGCCACTTCACCAGCTAAAATGCGATGTGCCTACCTGGTGGAATGCAACTATGCACATGTTGCAGCGACTGTGGCAGCACGGACAAGCCCTGGTGCAATACGATCTGACGTATAGCCTGGGCCAACGAGATCCAGAGGTGGAGCAAATCACGCTGGAGGAGTGGTCTCAGATCAGGGACCTATGCACCCTTCTGCACAGTTTTGAAATGGCGACGAAGATGTTTAGTGCTGACGATGCCATTATCAGCATGACTATTCCGGTGATTTACATGCTGGAGCACATGTTAAACAGAATTCGGAGTCAGGTGGTGGCACAAGAGGAGGTGGAGGAAGTAGAGGAGGAGGAGTTGTATGCGGAAGGGCTAACATCTGCAAGGTCCAGATGGTCGTCAGCACCAAGGCGGCAGGCATGTGAGGGTGGGGGAGATGGTTTTGCCAGGGCGCATGGTAGCAGCCAAACTAGTGAGGAAGGTGCAGGAGACCAGGAAGAAGTGGAGGATGAACTGATGGAAGACTCATCAGATGAGGGAGACCTTGATCACATTTCTGTTGTGCAAGGTTGGGGGGAGAGGACAGAGGAAGGAAGCATGATTGTTACCTCGCCACGAACATAACAGGGACTTGGTGCTCCGGGATGCCCAAGACACTTGAGTGCCTTCTTGCTGCACTACCTGCAACATGACCCTCGAATTGTGAGAATTAGAAATAATCCTGACTACTGGGTTGCCATACTGTTAGATCCCCGGTACAAAAGTAAATTTGCAGAAATTATTCCTGCCATAGAAAGGGATGCACGCATGCAGGAGTATCAGCAGAGACTGTTGCAGAATCTTACATGTGCTTTTCCACAAAACACCAGTGGTGCACGTAGTGAATCTCACAGTTCCAACTTGCCAACTGTGGGACCGTCGAGTGTTTAGCACTCAAACCATAACAGAAACACAGGATCTGTTGGTAACATCAATTTTGCGGAATCATTTCACCACTTTTTTAGCCCATCCTTTGCAAGGCCACAGGAGACAAGAAGTCTGACACATAGTCAACGCCTAGAGACGATGGTACAGGAGTATCTCCAAGTAAACATTGAAGCCATGACTGTGTCACTGGACCCTTGTTCTTTTTGGGCTTCCATTCTGGATAAATGGCCGGAGCTCGCCACTTACACCTTGGAGATCTTGTCATGCCCCGCAGCCAGCTTTCTGTCTGAACGTGTGCTCAGCGCTGCTGGTGGTGTGCTGACAGATAAGTGCACGCGGCTCTCCACTGATAATGTAGACAGACTCACGCTCATAAAGATGAACAAATCTTGGATCCGAAACGACTTTTCTACCCCTGTGTCATCCTTGGGAGAATAAAAGCTGGATGATTTGTTAAAATCACCTCACCAAACGTTTTAAGCTTTCAAATTACTAATCATGTTTATCTGTATCTTGGCTGGAAAAAAAATTGGGCTTTGTAGCAGTGTACAGTACTGATTCTATTAGGCCATCTATACTAAGCTCCACCAGATTTAAAATTAGTAATAATTTTTAGCTGCATCTAGCCCGGAAAATAATTTTGGGGCTCCTAGATGCGCAAGACACATGAATGCCTTCTTGCTGCGCTACCTGCAACATGACCCTCAGATTCTCAGAATTCGAAGTAATCCTGACTACTGGGTTGCCACACTCTTAGATCCCCCACACTCTTCAATCAACCTTTTCATTTTAATAAAGAACAAAAAAAATGGTCATTTTTGAAATTATAAGCATTAGCAGGTTATTAGAAACTGAAATCAAACAGTTTTCAACTCAAAACTTTATTCTAGGTGATGTTACATTTGCACATAGGACCCCTTGTTGAGGTTTCTTCTGCAAGTCTTGGGGATTCCAAGATTTGTGGTGCAGCCCCTTCCCCTCCTGCCCCCACAGCCACCAAAGTCACCCAGTGTCCAGTCAGCGAGATGTAACGCCCGTGGCTATGTTTACTCGTCCAGGTGTCTGTGGTGAAATGCACCCCGGCAGACGTAGATTTAGACAAGGAACAGGTGATGTTGTCTGCGACATGCTGGTGTAGCGCAGGCACAACTTTCTTAGAGAAGTAATGGTGACTGGGCAACTGGTACTGGGGGACTGCGACGGCCATCAGCTTTCGGAAACCGTCTGTATCTACCAGATGGAAAAGCAGCATTTCTGTGGCCAATAGATTGGAGATGGTGGAGTTCAATCTCTTAGCTTTGTCATACATAGGATTAAACAATCTTTTACGTGACCACAACTGTGGGATCGAGGGCTGGCTGTGGTGCTGAGAGAGGGCAGAGTATGGTGAACCAGACAAACTGCTGGACCATGAGTGAGGTGCAGGTGCAGATGTTACGGTGGATTGAGAAACATATTGAACAGCATTAAAGTGAGAATCTAAAACATATCTTTTAATACTTAAGTTAAGATCAATAAACAAAAAACAAATATCTAATAATCATCACATAGATATATTTATGACTCTTTGAGTCAGACAAAAGAGGTGTGGTTTCCTGCGGTGCCCCCTAAAAATACTCATGAGCTGGTTGATAGGGAAACACATTGCTTTCATTCCAGTTACCAGGCATGATGTGATGACCGCGCCGGAAATGTCGTAAATAGGGGGGCTGTGGTGGAGCGCAATAGAGAATTGACAGATACCGGAAGTGATGCACGTATCAGGTGACACGGCGGTGGAGCGCAGAATATGCGTTCCACAGGCCGGAAATGACGCGGCTCACAGACCGTGATACCGGAAGTGGTGAATCTGATTGCGTTCCAGGTAACCAGGAAGACAGGTGAGCGTGCGGGTCATGTAATGGAGGAGATGATGGATGGCACATGGTGTGGGCGCTCATGAAGGGGTGTTACTGCTCCAGGTGAGGTTACATGATTCTAATTACAGCTATATACTTCAGGGTATTTATATCAGCCCTGTCTAAACACTCCACTCTCTGCAGACCAGGACAGAGAGTGGAGGGATCCTTATTAATTATGCACCTAGCACTTTAGTTTCTGACTTTTCTGAAAATAAGATAGTCCCCTGAGGATTTTACTTGGATGAAACGCGTAGGGACACCAAAAAGGAAAGTACAGGGTCTCCACATAGGGCTAGCTGTGGACTGCCCCTGTCAGGGCGGGTGTTTTGTGGGGTTAGTTGAAGCTTGAGCCTAAAAGGGACTAATAGGGCCAGCTTGTACAACTACTTGGTCCAGAAGGAACTCCCTGGATAGCACCTCCCATCCCTGAAAAACAAAGAATGGGTGAGAGAATTCCTTTTTGTTTACATAATCATGTTTAAATTATTATAAATATGTAGGATCCACACTCAGACCCCATATTTGTGTTTATTGAGAAACCTCTGCTCTTCTATTTGATTGGATTTCTGGAGATAGAAACAAATGATTAATCCATGGAATGGAGGGAAGAACAGAGATTTCCCCCTATTTTAATTGATGTATATCTGGATCTGTCAAAGAAAGTTGGTGTTTCAAGGGAGGGCGATTGACTGTTTCCCCCACACACACCTTCTTTCCTCTACAGATTCTATCCAGAGTCTGGTCTTCACATCTGAAGATAGAATTTAAGCTCTTTGTGATTTCTCACACATGTTTAATATAGAGACGGTCCTTTGACTGTGTTAATGGTAATAATCATTCCAGCGTTGAGACCTATCTCTTTATACAGGTGGCATTTTTTGTTTTTTGCTTATTGATCTTAACTTAAGTATTAGAAGTTATGTTTTAGATTCTCACTTTAATGCTGTCTAATATCTAATTCTTAGTGAGAACATATCTCAGTATTGGTGGGTGTTACTCTCACTATTTTGCTTATTGGATTGAGAAACATGTGGTGTGCTTGGTGAAACAAATACAGCAGGCGTGTCCGCTTCCGTTACAGCTGACGGGCTGTCATTCAGCCTGACTGGAGTGGGTAAAGAACCGGAGTTTCTGTGATGGGAGACCTGCATGACAATACTTGGCACGGTAACAGAGGAGGAGGAAGCAGCAGCGGATGCGTTTGATGGGGCAGCTGATGGTTGTTGAGGTCTACTGGTTCACATTTCAGTGCGGTGAGATTCCCAGCGTAACGCATGTTGTTTGAGCATGTGAACGTTCATGCATGTTGTAGTCAAATTATTGCAGTTTTTCTCTCTACTGAGTTTTTTATTGCAAAGTTTGCAGATAACGTGAGTTGGCTCATCCTTTGCTGTGACAAAAAGGCCCATGCTAGGCAACCATTGCTGTCCCTGTGAGCTGCAGACCTGTAACCGCTGCTGGCTACAGCCACAGTTGTGGCTAAGGATGCAGTGCTCCTCATGCTTGCATCACTCCGTGTCTGTGCCATATGGCAAAAGGTAACCTCCTCGTCTTCCTCCTCCACCTCCTCAGATGAGCTACTCGGCTGCGTGACTCTGAGTTCACACCAAGTAGGACCTTCAACCTCATCATCATCCAATGTGTTATCCCATTCCTCGTCCTCACAGTGACCCTTCTCCTCTTGTTGCCCTGACAGCACAGTACAGTCTGCATGAGCATCAGGTATCTGAGTCTCATCTGGATCACCTCCCTCCCTACGGTTAACATCTGGTGTTGAGGGTCAGAAACCTGCTTGGACCCTACTTTGTCATGCCCCAAATCCAAGCTAAAAAAAATTTGGGCATCAATGCAGATGCTTACCTCCTCTTGACTCTGGGACTGTTTGAAGTACACTTCTCATGCCCATGGTATAGAATGGGTGAACAGTTCTACAGATTCACTCATCTGTGGTTTGCTACAGTCAGTTGGGGGGGGGAAGCATGGGTAATTGGGGTGCCACCTCTGTGGACTGTATTGCATGTGATGTTGAGGTGGAGGAAGAAAAGGAGAGGGCAATTGAAGCAGAGCATGAAATCCACTGTAGTACCTGCTCTTTCTGGCCCTTATCAACAAGGCGTATCGCTGTGCAGCTGCCAAAGAAAGGGAGTTGAGTAGGCAATCCAGCAACAGAAGTTGTCAGTTGTCTTTGGATAGGACCTGTTTGTGTTGGTTCACTAGTGCTTTCACTAACATTACAATCTACTCCATGTATACCTTGAACACCAAGCCTATTCCCCCTTCCACCACGACCTCTCTTTTCCCCACTCATGTTCCTCAGATACTGTGGTATGGGTACGCTATTAACTAAAGAAAAATTAGTTTCTTTCCTCTGTAACAATTCTTCACACACCTGAATTTCAGCGACACTAAATGACAAGGTAAGATATGGCCTGCCATATAACGTTACTAATAGATGAAAGAAATTTTTTAGTGTGGATGAGGCCAATAAAACATATGAGATATTCTCCAAACAATTTCAAACTGAGATGTCCCCTGTTCTATCACGTTAGTAACAGAAGAAAGTAAATTTTTACTGTGGATGAGGCCTGTATATCATAAAAGATATGATACAAAAAATTTCAAACTGAGATGTCCCCTGCTGTATAACGTTAGGAACAGAAGAAAGTATTTTTTTTAGTGTGGATGAGGCCTGTATAGCATAGGAAACATTCTCCAAACTATTTCAAACAGAGATGTCCACTGCTGCATCACATTAGGAACAAAATAATTTTTTTTTTACTGTGGATGAGCCCAGTATGACATGGAATATATGCTCCAAAATATTTCAAACTCAGATCTAGCCTGCTGTATTACGTTACTCAGAGCAAAAAATAATTTTTTGTTACTCAGCATGAGCTCTGCGTACAGCTGAATTTGACCGCCACTGACGTAGTAGCTGGCTTATAACACAGTGTATCACTTTTGTCACACGAAAAAATATTTTTTGGACTGTACCTAACAAGAGAAAAAATTTATTTTTTTACTCTGAAACCAGCTGAAGTTCAACGCCACTAAAATCGTATCTGGCTTTTAGAAGACTGGATCATGTTTGCGACACAAACAAAACTTTTGTGGACTCTGCCTGCCAAAAAATATATATTTGTTTGACTGTGCGTACAGCTGAATTTGACCGCCACTGACGTAGTAGCTGGCTTATAGCACTGTATGACTTTTGACACAGTAAAAAATATTTTTTGGACTGGGCCTAGTAAGAGTAGTTTGTTTTTTTTTACTGTGAAAACAGGACAAGTTCAACTTCACTAAAATAGGATCTGCCTTTTAGCAGACTGGATCACGTTTGTGTCACAAAAAAAAACTTTTGTGGACTCTGTCTGCCAACTAAAAAAATATATGTGTTTTACTGTGCATATAGCTGCATTTCACCCAACAAAAAAGGAAAAACTGGGCTAACATATCTTGCACAATCACATTAGCAACATAAAAAAAAGGTTTTTGTGCTCTGTAATCAGAAGCTCTGCAGACTCTGCATAGAGCAGAATTTCAACATCCACAAATGAAAATGTGGGCTGCGCTTGCTTGATCACAATAGCAAGTGCAAAAATAGATTGAAGGTATACTCATGCATGGAGCTCAATACAATCAGTACACAATGCTGTTCTATGGTATGGGCCCTGTTCTTTCTATCAGAATCTCAGTACTTGCACAAGAAAACAAAAAATATGCTGCACCATCGATGGCACAGGTACACAGACCGGGAATTATCTACACTATCTGACTTCCACACAAGGGCACATCTAGCTAGCTAATTTCTGTCATTACACAGGAGTACACTGAGCTGCGTCTGTCTCCCCAGCAGTTACATGGATAGAATGGCGATGAGGAAACATGGCCGCTTTTTATATAGGGAGGACATGTGATTTCAGCAGCCAATTGCACAAGCCCTTTCGTCTGGACAGTGTGGATGCTTCCTGCGCTCTGATTGACTGGCCGCACTTTCCTGACTTAAAGTTACTGCCTACCTGAAAAAAAAAGTTTGCGCCGCTGATCTGACCTGTTCTGAGCTCTCCACAGCCCCCAAACTTTCTATCACGTCTCCCCACTCAACACACAATTGCAATATGCTAGCAAAACTGTTCAAAACTCTGTAGATGCCCCGTATTTGCGTTCCCGTGCTTATTCGTCGAACAATTTCCGATTTTAACAAATTTTGCTCACCTTTCCGACCACGAATCCGAATGTGCCATATTCAGGCCGAATTTGAAACTTTAGAACATTCGCCGAGTAGATTCGCTCAACAATAGTTTTGAGAAACCTCTCAACCAGGAGGTTAAGCACATGGGCCATGCATGGTACGTGTGTGAGCTCGCCTCGCCTCAGAGCCGCCACCAGGTTCCGGCCATTGTCACACATGACCATGCCTGGCTGTTGGGTCAGCGGTGTCAGCCACAGATCTGCCTGCTCTTTCACAGCTGTCCACAACTCTTCAGCGTTGTATGGTTGGTCACTTAAGCATATTAGATTCAGCACAGCCTGTTGCGGCTTGGCCGAGGCAGTGCTTCCAGCTTCTGACTGATGTAGTCATTTCAGAGATGGAGGCTGAAGAGGAGAAGGAGGAGGTGCAGGAGCTGTAGAATGTGGGGGCAACCCTGATTGACCCAGGTCCCGCAATCCTCGGCATCGGGATGACATGTTCTGTCGCAAGGTCTGACTAGGTCCTGCCTTCCATTATATTAACCCAGTCTGCTGTCAGCGAGATGTACCATCCCTGCCCCCAAGCACTTGTCCACGTGTCCATGGTTAGGTGGACTTTCCCAGTAACTGCGTTGTTGAGGGCATGTCTAATATTGTGGGACAGGTGCTCGTGTAATGTGGGAACGGCACACTGGGAGAAATAGTGGCAGCTGGGGACCGGGGGACAGCCGCCGCCATCAGGTTGCGGAAAGCTTCCATTTCCACGAACCTACAAGGCAATATTTCAATTGCAAGCATTCACGAAATGTGTGAACTTAGTAGTGTGGCCTGTGGGGCGTTGGCTGCGTATTTGCACTTGCGTTCCTAGTAGAGATGAGCGGTGTTCGACTCGAACTGTTCGCCAATCTCAAATTCGAGCTGTTTTGGGCAGTGTTCGAGCCGTTCGGCGAACACGAACGATTTGAAAAAAATTTGGCTGATCGAGGTTATGTTCGATAACTGTTCGTGCACCAAAATCATAACTGGATTTTTTCTCAGTAATGCTGAAAATTAATGTTAATACGCAGTTTGAGTGTACAGCGGGGCGGGGGGAGGTGCAGGGGATGGATCTCTGCAGGAATAATGAAGATCTCCATTTTTTTTTCTCTTTCCCGCATTTACAGTGGGGAGGTGCAATCTGTCAGCCTATCAGCAGCGCACACACGGAGTGAAGTGCTTTTTTTCACACAAGCAAGGGCATGTGTCATTGGAAGTGTATGTCACATGTCCTTGCCCTATAAGACCCAGCCATTTTCCCCGTCGCCACCATTTTCTCACTGCTGCAGCTGCATGTTAGACGGCACCGTTGTTGCTGTGTGCACTATACCTTGTTAATTTCTAGCCAATTTTCGCACAAATCTACAGATAGCTTGGGAGTAGGGATGAGTTGTGATTGCAGTCCTTTTAATGACTAGGCTACATCATTTCCTACGACTTTTATCAGGCAGGTCTGTGCTCTTAAATAGATAGGTTGGGAGTAAAGACTAATTGTAATTGCAGTCCTTTTCAGGACTAAGTTACATCAGTTCCTATCAGTTTTTGGCAGGCAGGTCTATGCCAGTGCTGTGCAAGTTTTTTTCACAGCATTTGGCTAAATTTAGCAAAGCAAATCCTTTTTGGCCTATTGCAGAGTGTTAGTCAGTGGAGTAGCCTATCTGTTTTGCAAGCTACACCACCTGTGTATAGAATACCAATTTTTTTACTGCACCTAGTGAAGTAAAACCTTTTGGGCATAGCATCATTCTATTCGTCCATCTATACTAACCTCCACCAGGTTGCAAATTTAATATAATATTTTTCTGCATCGAGCTCTGAAAAAATATTTCGGCTTCTAGCAGTGTGTGGGACTTGTTCTATTAGTCCATCTATACTGACCTCCATCAGGTTGCAAATTCAATATAATTTTTTCTGCATCTAGCTCTGAAAAAATATTTGGGCTTCTAGCAGTGTGTGGGACTTGGTCTATTAGTCCATCTATACTAACCTCCACCAGGTTGCAAATTAAAAATAATTTTTATCTGCATCTAGCTCTGAAAAAATATTTGGGCTTCTAGCAGTGTGTGGGACTTGTTCTATTAGTCCATCTATACTAACCTCTACCAGGTTGCAAACTCAATCTAATTTTTTTCTGCATCTAGCTCAGAAAAAATATTTCAGCTTGTAGCAGTGTGTGGGACTTGTTCTATTAGTCCATCTATACTGACCTCCATCAGGTTGCAAATTCAATATCATTTTTATCTGCATCTAACCCAGCCAATACTTTTGTCCTAATACCACAGTTTGGCCACTCAGCTCTGCTCGGTTCCCATCCATTGTTTTTTTGTGCAAACAACTCCAGAGTTGTGAATTAGTTAACCACCAAAATGAGTGGAAAAAGGCCTGCTGCTGGTGGAAAGGGGAATAGGTGTGTTGGGAAGGGGAAAAAAGGTTGTGTCCGTGGGGTAGGTGTTAAAGCAACAGTAACATCTGCAGAAGAAAGACCATCTTCCAGCCAAACTAAAATGTCTACTTCTTTTAGTGGACAATGTAACTAGAAGGAATATGGAGCGCACATAGGGTCTTATCCGAGATAAAGGAAATATATGTGAAATATAAATCAAATTCACTCACCTATTGGGGTTGTGTAAGACACAACCACTGTACTGAGACAATGGTGGATCTGACCACCACTGAATCATCTGCAATCAATGAGAACACACCTAAGGGGGTTGAACTAATTATAAACAAACCAAAGGTCAATACAAGCTCCACTAGGTCTGAACAGGTCCCAGAGATCAATCCAACCAACACTGAGGAGTGCAATAATGACATGGATGGAACAAAAGGAAAAACCCTTTCTGACACCCAGGTCCATTTGAGGGCCATCATTGAACAAATAGAAAAAATCAAAAAAGATAAGAAATTGGCCACATCAACTAAAATTTTGTCTGACAGTGAAAGAATTGATCAGACAAAAACTTCACCTGACAAAGGGAAAACCAATCAGGTGGAGATCAATCTCCTTGATTTCAGCATACATGAGACAGAAGAGGGAGCATCATCTCAAACAGCACCTTGTATCACAAATGAAATAGAAACAGATGGAAATAAGATTGTAATTGACAATACTGGTGGGGGAAGCTCTTTGGTGCCTTTTTTACCCAGGGCTTCCTTCCAGAACAATCTCATGACGAAGTACCTCTCAGTAAAATCAGCAAAACGAAAAAACGTCCCAGAGGGAAAAGAGGGGGTGGAAAACACAAACAAAAAAGGGAGGTCATCCCTGATGTAAAAGTAGTACCAACAAATGAAAGTGACATGGATACAGCTTCCATCGGTTCTGCCACTAAAAGTAACAATATTTTCAATTTATCCAGTTATAACCTTTCTTCTACAGAAATCTGTCTCCTACAGAAAGGACTTTCTTTTTGTCCCACCCATAACACTAGGGATATAGATCTGTTTATGGATTTCCAGTCATTCATAAGAAAACTAACACTTAAGCGACATTTCGCCAAGGAAAACCCCTTCCAGAGTAGTAAAAGAACAGAAGATCCCATTTATCACACAGGATTAAAAGGAACGTCTAATTTTTACCCCATCCAAAGTCAAGGTCACCATCTGAAAACTTTCTCTGATCTTGTTTCAAATGACCTGGACAAAATCAATTTGACACACAGCAAGGGGGAATCCAACCTTACCCCAAAAGAAAAAGAGGCATTAAAATCCCTAAAGAACAATCCAGACCTTGTCATCCGCACGGCAGACAAGGGGGGGGGGGGATAGTGGTACAGCAACGGGGGGGATTATTTGGCAGAAGCATTGAGATTATTGTCTGACACCAATACATACAAAAAGGTTAATAACACTCAATATAATAATGCAGTGATCACTTATAACTAGTGTTGAGCCACCCCCGTAGTGTTCGGGTTCGGTTCGGTTCGTCGAACACCGGGTTGTTCGAGGAACTGTTCGTCGAACTGTTCGTCGAACACCTTAGAACACCGTCGAACACCGTTAAAACCAATGGCAGGCAAACAAAAACACATAGAAACACATAGAAAACACCTGCAAAGGTGTCCAAAAGCTGACAAACTGCTCAGAAGACACTCTCTTTAAAAAAGCTGGCCGGCAAATTCAGCAGCGGCATACACCGGTACCCGACAATTTAGACAAGAAGGAATAGAGCATCACACATAGATTAGATAGATAGAAACATGTCAGTCACACATATAAGAAGCACAGTGACAGTGTTGGTTACTGCACTTGTCATTTAGTGTAAAGGATTTATTAAAAAAAATATTAGTGTTTTCATGCACCGTCTCTTTAAAAAAGCCGGCCGGCAATTCAGCATCTGTACCCGACAATTTAGAACAGAAAGAATAGAGCTTCACACATAGATTAGATAGATAGAAACATGTCAGTCACATATATAATAAGTACAGTGATAGTGTTGCTTACTGTACTTGTCATTTAGTGTAAAGGATTTATTTAAAAAAATAATAGTGTTTTCATGCACTGTCTCTTTAAAAAAGCCGGCCGGCAATTCAGCAGCGGTACCCGACAATTTAGAACAGAAAGATAGAGCATCACACATAGATTAGATAGATAGAAACATGTCAGTCACATATATATGAAGTACAGTGATAGTGTTGGTTACTGTACTTGTCATTTAGTATTAAAATAAAGGATTTATTATTAAAAAAATTGGCGTGGGGTTCCCCTTAATTTTAGGCTCTAGCGGAGGTTAAGCAGACGGCTGGGGCAGATGTTTGAAGCCTGGGAAGGGGGTAATACCCACGGATCTTCCCAGGCTACTAATATCAGCCCCCAGCTGAATACATAGCCTTTACTAGCTATTAAAATGGGGGAACCCCCCAAAAAAATGACGTGGGGTCCCCCCTAATTTAATAGCTAGCAAAGGCTAGGCAGACAGCTGGGGGCTGATATTAATAGCCCAGGAAGGGAGCCATGAATATTGGCCCCCTCCCAGGCTAGAAACACCAGCCGTCAGCCGCCCCAGAAATGGCGCATTCATAGGATGCGCCAATTCTGGCACTTAGCCTCGCTCTTCCACGCTGCCCTGGTGCGGTGGCAGGGGGTAATAGGGTTGGGGTTGATGTCAGCTTATAATGCCAGCTGACATCAAGCCCAGGTTAGTAATGGAGAGGCGTCTATAAGACACCCCCATTACTAACCCCATAGTCAAAGTTAAAAAAAAACACAAAAACCCAGAATAAAGTCCTTTAATTGAAATAAAGACACAATCCTTTATTGTTCTAAATTAAACCATACTTACCGTCACGCCCATTCCAGCTGAAGCCAACGATCTCCTGCAATAAAAGAAAAATAATAAAGCAACCTCATCCTTACCTTTCCATGGTTCCCACGACAGCTTCAGCTCTGCTACATCGAGATGACAGGCTGGACCGCAGCAGAACGCTGCCATCCAGCCTGTCATCCCACAGACACTGAGAAGCGCAGGCTTGGTTGCGCTGCTCAGCGTCTCTCTGTGACGACATCCAGATGAGCCGAGTTCATGTACAATGAACTCGGCTCACCTCATGCACGTCACTGACAGCGTGGGAAAATTCTCACGCTGAAGCGCTGATTGCAGGAGAATTTTCCCACGCTGTCAGTGACGTGCAGGAGGTGAGCTGAGTTCATTGGACATGAGCTCACCTCATGCACATCACTGACAGCGTGGGAGAATTCTCCTGCACTCAGCACTTCAGCGTGAGAATTTTCCCACGCTGTCAGTGACGTGCATGAGGTGAGCCGAGTTCATTGGACATGACCTCGGCTCATCTGGATGCCGTCACAGCGAGACAGTGAGGAGCGCAAGCATGCCTGCGCTTCTCAGTGTCTGCGGGATGACAGACTGGATGGCAGCGTTCTGCTGCGGTCCAGCCAGTCATCTCGATGTAGCAGAGCTGAAGCTGTCGTGGGAACCATGGAAAGGTAAGGATGAGGTTGGTTTATTATTTTTCTTTTATTGCAGGAGATCGTTGGCTTCAGCTGGAATGGGTGTGATGGTAAGTATGGTTTAATTTAGAACAATAAAGAATTGTGTCTTTATTTCAATTAAAGGACTTTATTCTGGGTGTTGTGTTTTTTTTAAATACTTTACTAGAAATTCATGGCGGTCATGTCTAATACTGGCGTGACCCCATGAATTTTGGGCTTGGGGCCAGCTGATAATACCAAGCTGGCCCTAACCCCTTTATTACCCAGTGAGCCACCGCACCAGGGCCCTGGATGAGTTGGGTACAGCGCCAGAAGATGGCGCTTCTATGAACGCGCCATTTTCCGGGGTGGCTGCGGACTGCAATTTGTAGCGGGGGGGGGCCCAGAAAGCTTGGGCCTCCCTGCGCTGCAGATTCCAGCCCCCAGCTGCCTAGTTGTACCTGGCTGGACACAAAAATAGGGCGAAGCCCCACGTACTTTTTTTTTAATTATTTCATGAAATTCATGAAATAATTAAGAAAAAAAGGCCTTCCCTATATTGTTGTGTCCGGCCAGGTACAAATAGGCAGCTGGTGGTTGGGGGCAGCCCGTTCCTGCCTGCTGTACCTGGCTGGACACAAATATAGTGCGAAGCCCCACTTCAATTTTTTTAAATTATTTCAGGAAATTCATGAAATAATTAAAAAAAATTGAAGTGGGGCTTCGCACTATATTTGTGTCCAGCCAGGTACAGCAGGCAGGAACGGGCTGCCCCCAACCACCAGCTGCCTATTTGTACCTGGCCGGACACAACAATATAGGGAAGCCCTTTTTTTCTTAATTATTTCATGAAATAATTTAAAGAAAATTGACGTGGGGCTTCGCCCTGTTTTTGTGTCCAGCCAGGTACAACTAGGCAGCTGGGGGCTGGAATCCGCAGCGCAGGGAGGCCCAAGCTTTCTGGGCCACCCCCGCTGCAAATTGCAGTCCGCAGCCACCCCGGAAAATGGCGCGTTCATAGAAGCGCCATCTTCTGGCGCTGTACCCAACTCATCCAGGGCCCTGATGCGGTGGCTCACTGGGTAATAAAGGGGTTAGGGCCAGCTTGGCATTATCAGCTGGCCCTAAGCCCGAAATTCATGGGGTCACGCCAATATTAGACATGACCACCATGAATTTCTAGTAAAGTATTTAAAAAAAACACAACACCCAGAAAAAAGTCCTTTAATTGAAATAAACACACAATTCTTTATTGTTCTAAATTAAACCATACTTACCATCACGCCCATTCCAGCTGAAGCCAACGATCTCCTGAAATAAAAGAAAAATAATAAAGCAACATCATCCTTACCTTTCCATGGTTCCCACGACAGCTTCAGCTCTGCTACATCGAGATGACAGGCTGGACTGCAGCAGAACGCTGCCATCTAGCCTGTCATCCTGCAGACACTGAGAAGCGCAGGCTTGCTTGCGCTCCACAGTGTCTCTCTGTGAGGGCATCCAGATGAGCCGAGTTGATGTCCAATGAACTCGGCTCACCTCATGCACGTCATTCTGGGTGTTTGTGTTTTTTTTAACTTTGACTATGGGGTTAGTAATGGGGGTGTCTTATAGACGCCTCTCCATTACTAACCTGGGCTTGATGTCAGCTGGCATTATAAGCTGACATCAACCCCAACCCTATTACCCCCTGCCACCGCACCAGGGCAGCGTGGAAGAGCGAGGCTAAGTGCCAGAATTGGCGCATCCTATGAATGCGCCATTTCTGGGGCGGCTGACGGCTGTTGTTTCTAGCCTGGGAGGGGGCCAATATTCATGGCTCCCTTCCTGGGCTATTAATATCAGCCCCCAGCTGTCTGCCTAGCCTTTGCTAGCTATTAAATTAGGGGGGACCCCACGTCATTTTTTTTGGGGGGTCCCCCATTTTAATAGCTAGTAAAGGCTATGTATTCAGCTGGGGGCTGATATTAGTAGCCTGGGAAGCTCCGTGGGTATTACCCCCTTCCCAGGCTTCAAACATCTGCCCCAGCCGTCTGCTTAACCTCCGCTAGAGCCTAAAATTAAGGGGAACCCCACGCCAATTTTTTTAATAATAAATCCTTTATTTTAATACTAAATGACAAGTACAGTAACCAACACTATCACTGTACTTCATATATATGTGACTGACATGTTTCTATCTATCTAATCTATGTGTGAAGCTCTGTTCTGTCTGTTATAAATTGTCGGGTACCGCTGCTGAATTGCCGGCCGGCTTTTTTAAAGAGACAGTGCATGAAAACACTATTATTTTTTTTGATAAATCCTTTACGCTAAATGACAAGTACAGTAAGCAACACTGTCACTGTACTTATTATATATGTGAGTGACATGTTTCTATCTATCTAATCTATGTGTGATTCTCTATTCCTTCTATTCTAAATTGTCGGGTACCGCTGCTGAATTGCCGGCCGGCTTTTTTAAAGAGAAGGTGCATGAAAACACTATTATTTTTTTTGATAAATCCTTTACGCTAAATGACAAGTACAGTAAGCAGCACTTTCACTGTACTTCGTATATATGTGGCTGACATGTTTATATCTATCTAATCTATGTGTGAAGCTCTATTCTTTCGGTTCTAAATTGTCGGGTACAGGTGTATGCCGCTGCTGAATTGCCGGCTTTTCATGTTTCACTGTTGGCACTGTTCCCATCGATTTGGGCAATCACTGTAATGCCACAACCACCATGGCTGTGGCATTACAGTGAGTGGCAGACAATCCCTGCATGATTGGTGCTCTAAATAGCGCCAGACATGCAGGACACGCTTTTGGTGCACGAACAGTTATCGAACATAACCTCGAACAGCCGAATTTTTTGCAAATCGTTCGGGTTCGTCGAACAACTCGAACACCGCCCAAAACAGCTCGAATTTGAGATTGGCGAACAGTTCTAGTCGAACACCGCTCATCTCTACTTATAACGCTTTAATATCAAAAGCGGATAGACAGAACATTCTGAACAAATCAGAGAAAAATTTTCTAAAAGTTGTTAATCCACCGATTGCTTTCTTCTATCACCTCCCCAAAATCCATAAGGATGCTGTAAGACCCCCTGGGAGACCCATAATTTCAGGGATAGCGTCCCTGACATCAAATCTTGCTAATTATGTGGATGTAGTAATGCACACACATGTAGACCAACTACACAGTTACTTGAGGGACTCCAGTCATTTAATCAGACTTACGAAGGGCATTCCATGGAAGAACACATTTGTTTTTATTTCCATGGATGTTTCTGCCCTTTATTCCAGTATCCCACATGATTTGGGACTGGTGTGTTTCAAAACGTTCATAGACATTGATCCACGGTTGACACCCATACAAAAAGATTTTCTGTATGAAAGCATGCAGTTTATACTTTATAACAATTTCTTTACTTTTCAAGAAACCTTATACCATCAGATACTTGGGACCGCAATGGGCTCGAAGGTGGCACCAACTTATGCAAATTTGTTCATGGCCATCTTCGACTCCATCTTCATATACAGTAGTATACATGCACCCAATATCATCATTTACAAACGTTACATAGATCATTTATTTTTTATTTATGATAATTCAAAGGATGATGTGGGGTCTTTCCTCAGGAGAATTGAAAATAATACCTGGGGTTTGGGTTTCACCCCCGTAGTAAACCCGGACAAAGTCGACTTCCTTGACCTCACTTTCTTTCATGACAATAAAGAAATTCACACAAGAACCTACTTTAAACCTGTAGATGCGAACAGTTATGTCCATTATCAAAGTGGACACTACACTAAATGGTTGAGGAATATCCCGCTCAACCAATACAAAAGAATTAAGAGGAACTGTAGTATGGACATAGATTTCATCAACCAATCAAAAGTTTTATCTCATAGATTTCTTGAAAGAAGTTACCCGAAAAAATTGATCCAGAGAGCATTCTCTGAAAGCAAAAAAAGAGAACAGATAGATTTAATCTCTAATAATACAAAAACAAAAAAATCAGCATCCAACACTACGTTTAATTTTAATTTTATCACCACTTTTTCAGCCCAGAACAAGAGAATTCGTTTAGTTCTGAAAAAACATTGGGGTATACTTCTCAATGATCCCATATTGGGGAGGCTTCTACCCAACAACCCCCTGATAACCTTCCGAAGGGCCCCGACATTAAAAAATATGTTGGCCCCAAGTCGGCTAAAGAAAAAAGAGGATTTTACTCCCTCTGTAGAAAAGCCCAGACAAGGCTCCTATAGATGTGGCATCCCGAGATGCCTATGTTGCTCCAGCATCATTCATAATGCGAAAAATTTTCCACCAGACAGTGAAAATCCCGGTGAGTTCCAAATCAGATATCATTTGACTTGCCAATCCAGTTTCGTCATCTATGTCATTATATGCGAATGTAAGAAATTATATGTGGGAAGGACAACACAACAGCTACTGTACATAAAAGAATAAACTCACACAGGTATAATATAAAAGAAGGATTTTTACAACATGGCCTTTCTAGGCATTATGCGATATATCACAATAAAAGGATCTCATTTCGGGTGATCCCCATTGACCATGTCCCCCATGAGACCTCCAACCGAGTCCAGACTCTTAACAGGAAAGAGATATTCTGGATTCACAAGCTGAACACTATAAATCCACATGGACTCAATGAAACAACTGATTTGTTCAATTAATTGAGATATATTTATGGACTCTGCTTTGTTCCTCTGTACAACCCACCTCCTTTTTTTCTATGTATTTTGTAATAATGAATGTTACTGAAAAAAATCAGCTCTTTCTAGGAAGGGGTTTCATCCCTTTCAGTGTGGTTTGTCTTTGCTCCCTTTTATCTAACCCCCGTTTTTTCCATTATTTTTGACCCATCAATTGCTATGTGAATTTTATAAGGATCACCTAACTGCAAATTCTTATAAAATTGAATATTCATTCTTTTAAACTAGTTTAAGAGCTTTGGAGCTCCTTTTATCCATTAGTATTATTATTATCATTAATATTATTTTCATTTATTTTGATTCTTGTGAAACCATTACCAAATAAAGAGATCAAATCAAATTCACCCATGGCTTACTGGTTTAAAGCAGCAGTAGCAGTAGCAGCAGGGTGCTGATAAAGAGCAAATGGGTCGACATCATAGGTTCAAGCACGCCTCTAGCTTGTAAACTTTAATAAAATTTATTTAATCATTTTTTAATATATTTAAAAAAAAAAAAAAAAAAACAGCAGTCATATTTTTAAATGTTTAAGCGATATATTCCATTATGCTTTATGATTGTTTTGTGTGTGCTTTACGGTGTATACATTCATTTAGTCTGATTCCCCGCCCACTGGTGTGGTGATTTTTTGTAAGGGAGGCTTCTCCATGTGTATCCTTTTGCTATAAATAACAGACCCTGTATGTGTATGTGTATAGACTGTCCTGAGGAAGTGGTGTGATCACCACGAAACGCGTAGAAATAAAGTCTATTTTATTAATACATCGACTTGGATTCCTCTGGTACATAATTCTGACAGGCGAGCAGCGCAGTTTGATGCCCCATTCTCTTCACCCAACAAAGGATTTTAGTGGACAATGTGATAAGATCCCTTTCTTACGGCCACGCCAATCGCTACAAATTCCAGATGAGGCACAAAAACAGCAGGTGCTTCAACGGATATCAAGTGCTCCTTTAAGTGGGCTCTCCTCCACATCAACTTCAACATCACAAATACTCCAGTCCTCAGAGGTGTAACCCCAATCGCACTTGCTTCCTCACAGCTCCCAAATCTCCAGCTGCTCGTCTGAGTATGGGGTAGAACAGATGGTTGAGTCTGCAGAGCTGTTTACTCATACTATAGCCTGGGAATCAGAGGTCGGCTCCAGAGCTTCTGTGAATCCAGACGAGGAAATGATCTGCACTGATGCCCAGAATCATTATGAGTCGGATCCAGGACCAGACGCAGAAGGTTCTGACCATAATGTAGACCCTCATTCCCAAACTGTAACTCCTGTTGGTGGAGACAATGTCGAAGACGATGATGAGACTCAAATACCTGATTGGAGCGACAACTTTAGTTTTTTGGCAGGGCAGGAACAGGTTGGCTCTGAGGACGACGGGTGTGATAACACACAGGGTGATGATGATGAGGTTGGAGATCCCACTTACTGTCAAACTAACAGTCAGCCAAGAGATGAGGTCAGCAGAGGAGGTGGAGGAGGATGCTAGTGACGACGAGGTCAGGTTGCGCCTTCCTGGACAGAGACGTAGTACTGGAAGCACGTCAACAACTGCATCCTCAAACACAACTCTGCCTCTCACCACAAGTCGTGGTGGCTCTTCAGGTCGCATGGGTGCTAAGCCTTGCTTAGCCTGGGCATTTTTTCAGATCGATAAAGATGACCCAACTCGTGTTATCTGTAACATTTGTCAGCAAAAGCTAAGTAGAGGCCAAAAAATACATAGTTTCAGTACTTCATGCATGAACCGGCACATGGACATGAAGCATAAGTTGCAGTGGGAAGCTCACAGTGCTACAATGCGGCCTAGCTGGCTGGGCCAACCACCGTCTGCCACATCTTGTGCATCCGCGGCCTCTTCATCCTCTGTGACTGGGGGGACAGCAGTCACACCTGTTTTGGGATGCAGACCTGCCACCTCTTTACCAGCAACAGCCAGTGTGATTGGCAGGTCATCATTTTCTTTGGAGGTGGAAACACCAGCTGGTGTTGAGCGTTATCCGACATCAATAGCACCACCTTTGGATCAAGGCAACCTAACATGTCCGCCTGCATCTTCCTCACAGACCGGCAGTTTGCCGGGGACACCCTTCTCAACCCCGTCTAAGCACAACAGCCAGCCCTCGGTCCCTCAGATGTGGACAAGTAAAAGACCATTTCCTCCTAGCCATGAGAAAGCTAAGAGGTTGAATTTCACCATCTGCAAGCTCTTGGCTACAGAAATGCTTCCTTTCCGCCTGGTGGACACAGAGGATTTTCGAGACCTTATGTCCGTCGCAGTGCCCCAGTACCAGATGCCCAGTCAGCACTACTTCTCAAAGAAAGGTGTGCCTGCGCTCCACCACCATGTCGCACACAACATCACCGCTTCTGTGAGAAACTCAGTGTGTGACAGGGTGCATTTCACCACAGACACTTGGACGAGTAGGCATGGACAGAGGCGTTACATGTCGCTGACTGGGCACTGGGTAACTCTGGTGACAGCAGGACAAGGGGCTGCTGTCCATGTCTTGCCGTCCCCATGAGTTGTGCGTCAATCCTCTTTATCTCAAAGTTCCTCCACTGCTTCTGCCTCCTCAACCTCCTCTCGGTCCTCCACCTGCACCCAAAGCCTGTCTGGTCATGCCACAAGCTTTCTAACTGCGCAGAAGGGATCATGCACACCTCCTTACTATGCTGGCAGCAGGACTCAACGTCATCAGGCGGTTTTTACTTTGAAATGTCTGGGAAATGTGAGTCACACAGCTGAGGAGTTGTGGTCAGCTCTGGAGAACCAATTTCATGAATGGTTGTCTCCACTGGACCTGAAACCAGGGAAGGCCATGTGCGACAATGCTGCAAACCTGGATGCGGCCCTTTGCCGGGGCAATGTCACACACGTGCCTTGTATGGCTCATGTGTTTAACTTGGTTGTCCAGCAATTTTTAGCCCACTATCCAGGACTAGATGGCCTTCTGCAGAGGGCACGGTCGCTGTGTGCTCACTTCCGCCGTTGGCATCCCACAGCTCAGCGACTTACATCTCTACAGAAGTCATTGGGCCTGCCACTTCACCGGCTAAAATGCGATGTTCCTACCTGGTGGAATTCAACTATGCACATGTTGCAGCGACTGTGGCAGCACGGACAAGCCCTGGTGCAATACGTTCTGATGTATAGCCTGGGCCAACGAGATCCAGAGGTGGAGCAAATCACGCTGGAGGAGTGGTCTCAGATCAGGGACCTATGCACCCTTCTGCACAGTTTTGAAATGGCGACGAAGATGTTTAGTGCTGACGATGCCATTATCAGCATGACTATTCCAGTGATTTACATGCTGGAGCACATGTTAAACAGAATTCGGAGTCAGGTGGTGGCACAAGAGGAGGTGGAGGAAGTAGAGGAGGAGGAGTTGAATGCGGAAGGGCTAACATCTGCAAAGTCCAGACGGTCGGCAGCACCAAGGCAGCAGGCATGTGAGGGTGGGGGAGATGGTTTTGCCAGGGCGCATGGTAGCAGCCAAACTAGTGAGGAAGGTGCAGGAGCCCAGGAAGAAGTGGAGGACGAACTGATGGAAGACTCATCAGATGAGGGAGACCTTGATCACATTTCTGTTGTGCGAGGTTGGGGGGAGAGGACAGAGGAAGGAAGCATGATTGTTACCTCGCCACGAACATAACAGGGACTTGGTGCTCCGGGATGCGCATGACACTTGAGTGCCTTCTTGCTGCACTACCTGCAACATGACCCTCGAATTGTGAGAATTAGAAATAATCCTGACTACTGGGTTGCCATACTGTTAGATCCCCGGTACAAAAGTAAATTTGCAGAAATGATTCCAGCCATAGAAAGGGATGCACGCATGCAGGAGTATCAGCAGAGACTGTTGCAGAATCTTACATGTGCTTTTCCACAAAACACCAGTGGTGCACGTAGTGAATCTCACAGTTCCAACTTGCCAACTGTGGGACCGTCGAGTGTTCAGCACTCAAACCGTAACAGAAACACAGGATCTGTTGGTAACATCAATTTTGCGGAATCATTTCACCACTTTTTTAGCCCATCCTTTGCAAGGCCACAGGAGACAAGAAGTCTGACACATAGTCAACGCCTAGAGATGATGGTACAGGAGTATCTCCAAGTAAACATTGAAGCCATGACTGTGTCACTGGACCCTTGCTCTTTTTGGGCTTCCAATCTGGATAAATGGCCGGAGCTCGCCACTTACGCCTTGGAGATCTTGTCATGCCCCACAGCCAGCGTTCTGTCTGAACGTGTGTTCAGTGCTGCTGGTGGTGTGCTGACAGATAAGTGCACGCGGCTCTCCACTGATAATGTAGACAGACTCACGTTCATAAAGATGAACAAATCTTGGATCCGAAACGACTTTTCTACCCCTGTGTCATCCTGGGGAGAGTAAAAGCTGGATGATTTGTTAAAATCACCTCACCAACCATTTTAAGCTTTCAAATTACTAATCATGTTTATCTGTATCTTGGCTGGAAAAAAATTTGGGCTTTGTAGCAGTGTACAGTACTGATTCTATTAGGCCATCTATACTAAGCTCCACCAGATTTAAAATTAGTAATTATTTTTAGCTGCATCTAGCCCGGAAAATAATTTTGGGGCTCCTAGATGCTCAAGACACATGAATGCCTTCTTGCTGCACTACCTGCAACATGACCCTCAGATTCTCAGAATTCGAAGTAATCCTGACTACTGGGTTGCCACACTCTTAGATCCCACACACTCTTCGATCAACCTTTTCATTTTAATAAAGAACAAAAAAATGGTCATTTTTGAAATTATAAGCATTAGCAGGTTATTAGAAACTGAAATCAAACAGTTTTCAACTCAAAACTTTATTCTAGGTGATGTTACATTTGCACATAGGACCCCTTGTTAGAAAGGAGCTTCTGAACTGTCTCGTCCATTGAATTTGTCAGGTTTTGGATGGTTTCTGCTTCAATTGTTTTGCATGAGGACAGAATATCCTCCCAGAGCTGTTGCTTAGATGTGAACTGCCTCCCGCCATCATAGACACTCCTTTTGATGATGCTCCATAGGTTCTGAATGGGGTAGAGGTCAGGGGAGCATGGGGGTCACACCATAAGTTTATCCCCTTTTATGCCCATATCAGCCAGAGATGCAGATGTGTTATGTGCAGCATGAGACGGTGCATTATCATGCATGAAAATGATCTTGCTGTGGAATATGCGGTTCTTCTTCTTGAACCATGGCAGGAAGTGCTGTTTGAGAAACTCCACATACATTATGGAGTTCATCTTTACCCCTTCAGGGATCCTAAAGGGGCCTACAATCTCTCTCCCCACAATTCCTGCCCAAAACATTACTCCACCTCCTCCTTGTTGGCGCTGTAGCCGTGTTTGCGTGGGGTGTCCATCAACCAGCCATCCTCCACTCCATCCATCTGGACCATCGAGCGTTGCACGGCACTCATCCGTGAACAAAACAGTTTTGAAGTCAGTCTTCATGTATTGTTTGGCCCACTGGAGCCGATTCTGCTTGTGTGCAGTGGATAGAGGAGGTCGACAGGATGGCTTACGCACAGCTGCAAACCTCTGAAGGACCCTGCATCTTGTTGTTCGGGGGACGTTGGAGGCACCAGCAGCTTCAAAAACTTGTCTTCTGCTATGACAAGGCTTTTTTGCCGCTGCTCTTTTAACCTGACGTAATTGCCTGCAGGAAAGAGTCCTCAATTTTCCCTTACCAGCACGCACACGTGTGTACTGTGAATCAGCTACCTACTTCTTGATTGCCAAGACACTTCATCCTGATCATCGCACAATGTTGATTGTAGTCATGCCTTAACCTAAACACTCCACAATTTGTTGCTTCTCAGCAGCCGACACATCCTTTTTCTTTCCCATTTTGGCAGAAAAGGTAGGCTGCTTAATAATGTGGGACAGCCTTCTTAAGTAGTCTTGCCTTTCATTGGACACACCTGCCAAACTAATTAGCACAGGTGTCTGCAATTGCTTACAGTGATATAAAGAGCCCTGACACACATCACTATCAATGAGTTTAACTGACAAACAAAAAAATTCTTACCTTATCCCTCCTAAACACTTTTTGCATAATAATTTGGAACACAGTGTACATATACTTTTCCACAAAACACCATTGGTTCACGTAGTGAATCTTACAGTTCTAACTTGCCAACCAAGGTCTGTATGGAGTTGTTCAATAAAGGGCCCAAATTAAGATAACATAGGCGGGAGAGGTCTCTATGAATAGGAATTCCTAAGTATTTGATACCCTGTGAGGGCCAGGAAAAGAGAAAGTTGGACTGGATGGAATCCTGTATGGATTTGGGGAGGGAGACATCGAGGGCTTCAGACTTCGCTGCAATGATTTTAAAATTTGACCATGCAACAAAGTGATCTATTTCAGCCATAACAGCAGGGATGGATATATGTGATTGAGTGATATATACTAGGACATCTACAGCAAATAGAGAGAACTTGTACTCGGTGCCTCCCACCTCAATCCACCTAATATTGGGGTTATGGCGAATTGATGAGAGCAGGTGCTCCGTCACTGGGATGTATTAGAGAGGGGAGAGAGGACATCCCTGCCTTGTCCCATTGGTGATTATGAAAGGTGATGAAAATGTTCTGACGCGCCCCCTCGGCCTTGGGACACCCGGAGCCGGACCCTTTTTGGTGGATGCTGGTGGTTGTAGTCTCTGTGGCGGTGACCCAGTTCCGTGGCTCAGGGTGGTCAAACCAGTGGTGGAACTATTTATGTGGTTTTGATATTTAAATGTCCGACTACGCCACCCGTGGATTGCGGTCAGAGTGAACCGCCGCTGCAGGGCAGACAGCTGAGGCTGGTCTTGTGGGTACAGCAGAGCATAGTATAACTCCCCTCAGGAGGAGTATAGCCTCAGGGTAGTGTATGCGGAGGATGGGGGTGATGGTGCAGGGCAGCATCAGTAACGACACGGAGTCAGTGACGTAGTCCAGGGCCTTTACTCACAGTTCTCATTATCCAGACCACTTCTGCAGGTAACGGCTGCCCACGTCGTACTGTGCTCACCAGGTGAGGGGCTCAGACAACTCCCAGATAACTTTGGAGCGCTTCACAGGACCCCCTTTGTGTGTCCTTTGTCTTGCCTTTCTTACCAACGCTTCTGTCCGGCTGCCTCGGGCCTCCTCTTGGTAAACTTGGCGCCAGTTTCCCTGACCCTATGTGGTGCCTTCTTAGCGGGTGTAGCGAGGGGCTGCGCCACATAAAATGTCACAGCCTCTGGTTTGTAGCTGAGTGTAGTTTCCCGCCTCCACTAGTTTCGGGGACCGGTCTCCCCCTTTGGCCTGACCCCTCCACGCAGGTGGATTTGGGCGTGTGGTGGCGACTCGCCCGTCCGCACCCCTGGGATCCCTTGGTTCCTCATTCCTGGAGCCTTCTCCGCTCCTCTTCCTTCCTTCTCCCTCTTCCAGGCCTGGGCCTCTGTTACTAGGCCCGCCTCCGGAGCAGAGCTCATGCAGAGCCCCTGCTCCCTGTCACTTCTGCTCAGACTTTTCTGCACTGAACTAAGATGGTGCCCACCTTTTATACTCCCTTCTCAATGCACCCAGGAACTGCTTCCTCCCTGCTCCTGCACTACAGGGTTCCCCTTCCTGAGTGTTCCCTCCCCCCACTCCAGCCAGGGACAGGGACTGTCGTGCCCATCTCAGGGGCATATTGGTCGCCCTGTCCCACGGTGCGTTGTATAGTTGTATAGTTGACCGATGCACAGTGACACCATCTGCAGCAAGTTGATGCTGCTGCTCTCTGGAGGTGGTCTGAGGAATGTCCTTGACTGATATCACCATTCTTCTTCTCAGCCTTTCTGATGTTTTTCTTGGCCTGCCACATCTGGCCTTAACAAGAACTGTCCCTGTGTTCTTCCATTTCCTTACTATGTTGCTCACAGTGGAAACTGACAGGTTAAATCTCGGAGACAGCTTTTTGTATCCTTCCCCTGAACAACTATGTTGAATAATATATGTTTTCAGATCATTTGACAGTTGTTTTGAGGAGCCCATGATGCCACTCTTCAGAGGAGATTCAAACAGGAGAACAACTTGCAAGTGCCACTTTAAGTAGCTTTTCTCATGATTGCATACACCTGGCTATGAAGTTCAAAGCTCAATGAGGTTACAAAACCAAAAAAAGTGCTTTAGTAAGTCAGTATAAAGTAGGTAGGATTATTTAAAACAAGAAAATGATAAGGGTGCCCATACTTATGCACCTGTCAAATTTTGTTTGAATGCAGATTGCACATTTTCTGTTAGTACAATAAACCTCATTTCAAGGCAGAAACATTACTGTGTCCAACAGTTATTACATATATCAAACTGAAATAGCTGTTGCAAAAACACCAATTTTTATAAAACATTAAGCTTAAGATTAATTGGGGTGCCCAAACTTTTTCATATAACTGTATATAGGCAGCTGTTGGTTCTTATTACAGTGCGCTATAATGATTTAATTTCTTAAAATGTTCAATTTGCTTTATCAACAAGAAATGAGCATACTAATTCATAAACAATTAAATTTGACTAGCTATTGAACCCGTTCTACGCCCGAGTGGCGAGCATTTTTATTGATGTATGGTCTCCCATGCTGGTATGTGCTGCCCCCCTCCTGGTATTTGTGCTGCCCCCATCCTGTCCCCACCATCCTATCCTGGTACGCATGGCACCCCTCATCCCCATTCTGGTATGCATGGCACCCCTCACCCACAATCCTGGTATGCATGGCACTCCTCACCCCCAATCCTGGTATGCATGGCACCCCTCACTCCCAATCCTGGTATGCATTGCACCGCTCACCCCCAATTCTGATATGCATGGCACCCCTCACCCTTAATCCTGGTATGCATGGCACCCCTCATCCCTATACTGGATGCATGGCACCCTTCACCCCCAATCCTGGTATGCATGGCACCTCTCCTACCAATTCTGGTATGTATGGCCTCCTCATCCCAGAAACCTGGTATACATGATACCCCTCAACCCCAATCCTGGTATGCATGGCACCCCTCACCCCCCAATCCTGGTACGCATGGCACCCCTCAACACCAATCCTGGTATGCATGGTACCCCATCCCTCATCCCTATCCTGGTATGCATGGCACCCCTCATCCCCAATCCCGGTAAGCATGGCAACCCTCATCCCCAATCCCGGTATGCATGGCACCCCTCATTCCCAATCCTGGTATGCATGGCACCCCTCATCCCCAATCCCGGTATGAATGGCTCCCCTCATCCCCAATCCCGGTATGCATGGCGCCCCTCATCCCTATACTGGTATGCATGGCACCCCTCAACCGCAATCCTGGTATGCATGGCACCCCTCAACCGCAATCCTGGTATGCATGGCACCCCTCAACCCCAATCCTGGTATGCATGGCACCCCTCACCCCCAATCCTGGTATGCATGGCACTTCTCATCCTAATTCTGGTATGTATGGCGTCCTCATCCCCAATCCCGGTATGCATGGCACCCCTCATCTCTATACTGGTATGCATGGCACCCCTTATCCCCAATCCTGGTATACATGATACCCCTCAACCCCAATCCTGGTATGCATGGCTCCCCTCATCCCCAATCCCGGTATGCATGTCACCCCTCATCCCTATACTGGTATGCATGGAACCCCTCAACCCCAATCCTTGTATGCATGGCACCCCTAATCCCTATACTGGTATGCATGGCACCCCTCAACCATAATCCTGGTATGCATGGCACCCCTCAACCCCAATCTTTGTATACATGATACCCCTTAACTCCAATCCTGGTATGCATGGCACCCCTCAGCCCCCAATCCTGGTATGCATGGCACCCCTCAACCCCAATCCTGGTATGCATGGTACCCCATCCCTCATCTCTATCCTGGTAAGCATGGTACCCCATCCCTCATCCCTATCCTGGTATGTATGGTATCCCTCATCCTGGTATGCATGACACCCCTCATCCCCAATCCCAGTATGCATGGCACCCCTCATCCCCAATCCCGGTATGAATGGCTCCCCGCATCCCCAATCCCGGTATGCATGGCGCCCCTCATCCCTACACTGGTATGCATGGCACCCCTCAACCCCAATCCTGGTATGCATGGCACCCCTCAACCCCAATCCTGGTATGCATGGCACCCCTCAACCCCAATCCTGGTATGCATGGCACCCCTCACCCCCAATCCTGGTATGCATGGCACTTCTCATCCCAATTCTGGTATGTATGGCCTCCTCATCCCCAATCCCGGTATGCATGGCACCCCTCATCCCTATACTGGTATGCATGGCACCCCTCAACCCCAATCCTGGCATACATGATACCCCTCAACCCCAATCCTGGTATGCATGGCTCCCCTCATCCCCAATCCCAGTATGCATGGCACGCCTCATCCCTATACTGGTATGCATGGAACCCCTCAACCCCAACCCTTGTATGCATGGCACCCCTCAACCCCAATCCTGGTATGCATGGCACCCCCCAACCCCAATCCTGGTATACATGATACCCCTTAACTCCAATCCTGGTATGCATGGCACCCCTCAGCCCCCAATCCTGGTATGCATGGCACCCCTCAACCCCAATCCTGGTATGCATGGTACCCCATCCCTCATCTCTATCCAGGTATGCATGGTACCCCATCCCTCATCCCTATCCTGGCATGTATGGTATCGCTCATCCTGGTATGCATGTCTCCCCTCATCCCCAATCCTGGTATGCATGGCACCCCTCATCCCCAATTCCGGTATGCATGGCACCCCTCATCCCCAATCCTGTTATGCATGGCACCCCTCATCCCCAATCCCGGTATGCATGTGTGTCTTCAGTAAAATGGCCCCGGATAGCTCTATGCGCATGCGCTGATCCAACGCCTCACTCCTGCCTCGGTCTATGGCTAAGAGAGGTGCCGCGGCAAAGCTCCTCCTGGTCAGGTAAATATGGTGCCGGAGACCGCGGTATGCGTTCAGTGTCAACGCATACCGTGATCTCCGGCGCCATACACTCCTCTTACCTGTAACGGCTCCATGTGTTCTTCTGTCAGGAGCCAGACTGCGCGTCGCGCTTGCGCAATCTATCGAGGCTTCAGACAGAGGGACGCATCCCCGGTTATATTATAGATACCAATTTCGCAATAAATTGGATTCACCAGAATCTGATCTTTTCAGAATGTGATTCACTAGAATCCAGCAAAATGGCAGCTAGCTGGACACAATTTTGTTGGATTCTTTTTTGACCCAGGAAGGCTTGCGCCTGTTCTGCCTTCGCACCTGTCCACCTGGTCCTTCACTTGCATCGGATTGCTGTTTGCAGTATTGACTAGATGTCACTTGGTCATATGAGGGAACAACGGCCATCATTGACTTCATTTATGTTTGTCATGTCCCACGTGATGACGTGAGGCCCAGTCAGCACCAGAAGATTGATCCAAAGACTGAAGAGTGAAGAGCAATCTAATTTTGAAAGAATAAAGAGGAGACAAAGGAAAAAGCCAGCCTATAGCAAAAGAAGTACCTGGCAGGGAGCTACTGTGGATGGACAGGTGGGGGGCGAGATTAGGACAGGAAAGTGTAATATTACATTTGTTTTAACTACTTAGGCCCTGTGTTTTTTTTTCTTTGAGGTCTGAATTTGTTCAACTCAAATATGCCAGCTGATTTGAGCGAATTTGTGCGCTCCCAAATCCAAATGCCCCCTCCTTCTGAGCCCAACTGTGCCTAAACCGCAGTAAGCTCCCACATGTTTGGCAGTATTGTAGCGGGGAGAGCACTTAATTTACGGGGTGTGTGTCACCAGGAGAAATGTATGGGTTCACTACACTTTATGAGGGCACAATGTATGGACACTAAACTGCCATATTTGGAATTCTCCAGAATAAAACCTGGCATGGATGTTACAGAATAGTCACTGCAGCAGTAGATTAATTTATTGAGATGTGTAATTTCTACAATGGGGTCACTTTTGGGGTTTTTCTGCTGGTCTGGCACCTTAGGGGCTACGCAAATGTCGCCCACAAATCATTCGACCAAAATCTATGCTCCGAAAGCCAAATAGTTGTCCTTCCTTCTCAGCCCTCATGTTTGGCCTATCAGTAATTTATGATGATATATGGGGCATCATCACGTTCGGGAGAAATAGAATAACAAATTATGGGGTCCGTTTTCTTCTATTTTGAATGGAAAAATTACAAATTTGGTGCTAAAACTACATTTTCGTGAAAAAAAATGAAAATTTTCAGTATGACAACCTAAAGTTATCAAATTCTGTGTATTATCTGTGGGTTAAAAATGCTCACAAAACCCCTGGATAAAATCCTTGAGGCGTGTAGTTTCCAAAATGGGGTAACTTGTTGGGTTTTCCAATGTTTAGGCACATCAGGGGCTCTCCAATCGTGACATGACACCTGCAGACTATTCCATCAAAGTCTGGGTTCCAAACGTCACTTCTTCCTTTTCAAGCCCTGCCGTGCACCCAAACAATAGTTTTCCCCTACATATAGGGTATGTCCGTACTCAGGAGCAATTGCACAACAAATTTGGGGTCCATTTTCTCCTGTTTCCCTTGTGAAAATACAAAAATTGGGGCTAAAAGTACATTTTTGTTGAAAAATATTAGATTTCCTAATTTCACGGCTCTATATTATAAACTTCTGTGAAGCACCTGGCGGTTCAAGGTACTCAACCACACATCTAAATAAGTTCCCTGAGGGGTCTAGTTTCCAAAATGAGGTCACTTGTGGGGGGTTTCTAATCTTTAGGCACATCAGGGGCTCCCCAAACACAACATGGCGTCCCCTAATTATTCAATCAAATTTTACATTCAAAAAGTCAAATGGTGCTCCTTCCCTTCCGAACCATGCTGTGCACCCAAACAGTGTTTTTTCCCCACATATTGGGTATCGGCTTACTCAGGAGGAATTTTACAATAAATGTTATGGGGCAAATTCTTCTGTTACCCTTATAAAAATGCAAAATTGGGGGCTGAAAAACATTTTTGTGGGGAAAAATGAGAAAATGTTATTTTTATGGCTCAATTTTATAAACTTCTGTAAAGCACCTGGGGGTTCAAAGTGTTCACCACACATCTAGATAAGTTCCCTGAGGGTCTAGTTTCCAAAATGGTGTCATTTGTGGGGGGTTTCCACTGTTTAGGCACATCAGTGGCTTTCCAAACACAACATGGCGTTCGCTAATTATTCAAGCAAATTTTACATTCAAAAAGTCAACTGGCGCTCCTTCCCTTCCAAACCCTGTCGTGCGCACAAAAAGTGGTTTTCCCCACATATGGGATATCAGTAAGCTCAGGAGAAATTGCACAACAAATTTTTTGGTCCATTTTCTCTCATTACCCTTGTGAAAATAAAAAAATTGGGTCTGAATAAACATTTTGTGAAAAAAAAGTTAAATGTTCATTTTTTCCTTCCATGTTGCTCCAGTTCCTGTGAAGCATGTGAGGGGTTAATAAACTTCTTCAATGTGGTTTTGAGCACCTTCAAGGGTGTAGATTTTAGAATGGTGTCACTTTTGGGCATAGACCCCTCAAAGTCACTTCAAATGTGATGTGGTCTCTAAAAAAGGGATTTGTAAATTTAGTTGCAAAAATTAGAAATTGCTGATTTAACCCTTATATCTTCCTAAAGAAAAAATTTTTGGTTCCAAAATTGTGCTAATGTAAAGTGGACAAGTGGGAAATGTTATTTATTAACTATTTTGTGTGACATACCTCTCTGATTTAAGGGCATGAAAATTCAAAGTTTGAAAATTGCTAAATTTTCAACATTTTTGCCAAATTTCCATTTTTTTACAAGTAAACACAAGTCTTTTCAAAGAAATTTTACCACTGTCATGAAGTACAATATGTCACAAAACAACAATCTCAGAATCAGTGGCATCCGTTGAAGCCTTCCAGAGTTATTACCTTGCCTTGTCATTAAGGACATAATTGGCTCCGTTCTTAAGGGGTTAAGATCTATCTTTGGTGCAAAGAAGAACTAGGATTCCTGGGAGTGATGATATGGCCCCCACAGAGACCTGATATCCAAGTTTTTCTTGGATTATATTAAGAGACAGAAGGATTTGCATAAGCCTCAATCCACAGGTCTGTGTTTAGCTCTCCAAGATGTTTGGAATAACATCCCTGCCAGAATTCTTGAAAAACTGTGCGAAAGTGTACCTAGAAGTATTAATACTTTTGATGCGGTTTTGAAGACAAAGAGTGGTCACACCAAACTTGATTTGATATAGATTTCTTTTGTGTTAATTTTTTAAAGCATTCTTTGTTTGCAGAATTTTTTCACTACCAGTCTGTAACATACCTGGCGGCGTCCTTGCATAGTGGTCCATCTCCCACTGTGCAACAGCGCGCACTTGATCTCCAGTCCAGAATGTCTCTCTGGCTTCCCTCCATGCTGTCTGTTTGTGTCTGTTTCTGCTGCTTAAGGGCGGCGCCCGATCACTTCCTGCTTTTTTTACCTGCTGTGGGTCACACCCCTTGTGCGTCCTCAGCCTATTGCTGTCTGTCACCTGGTATTTAACCCAGCTGCCCCAATCAATCCCTGCCTGAGCATTGTGTTTCATTCAGTGTGTGCTTGCACTCTGAAGGTGCCAGGTCCCGTTCTGTGTTCTCTTGTCTGCCTATCCTGGAGGCTGTATTTCCAGGCCTGTCTGAACACGCTCCTAGCCTGTTCCTCCCGCCTTCTAGGGGCCGATTACCTAGACCCGCTCCTGTATCTTGTCTGTCCTGTCTGAACACGCTCCTTGCCTGTTCGTCCCGCCTCTCTGGGGGCCGTATTCCCAGACCCGCTCCTGTATTCCGCTGCAGTGTCGGTCTCCTCCGTACACTCAGTTCCAGTCTGAACTGTCTCCTATCTTTTACCTGTTTTTTCTCTATGTCCGTTCCTTTCCTTTTTCTGCAGAGTCTGAACTCGTACCTAACTCCTGCTTGTTGTCTCTGTACTCCCGTTTGTGAGTTTGTGGTCCACTCGCTACTTCTCTGCAAGTACCCTGTGGGTATCTGGCTCTGCCTTTCCCTTCCTGTCTGTTCCGTGTGAACAGAGCCCTGTCCCCCCTGCTCTGCCTTGCTCACCGCTCCGGCGGTTCTAGCCTGCTCTGCCTTGCTCACTGCTCCGGCAGCCTTGCTCCGCTCTGACCCTTTTGCTCGCTGCTCCGGCAGCCTTGCTCCGCTCTGACCCTTTTGCTCGCTGCTCCGGCAGCCTTGCTCCGCTCTGACCCTTTTGCTCGCTGCTCCGGCAGCCTTGCTCCGCTCTGACCCTTTTCCTCGCTGCTCCGGCAGCCTTGCTCCGCTCTGACCCTTTTGCTCACTGCTCCGGCAGTCATGCTCTGCTCTTGCTCACCGCTCCAGGCGGCCTCGTCCTGCTCTGCTCTTGCTCACCGCTCCAGGCGGCCTCGTCTTGCTCTGCTCTTGCTCACTGCTCCAGGCGGTCTCGTCCTGCTCTGCTCTTGCTCACCGCTCCAGGCGGTCTCGTCCTGCTCTGCTCTTGCTCACCGCTCCAGGCGGTCTCGTCCTGCTCTGCTCTTGCTCACCGCTCCAGGCGGTCTCGTCCTGCTCTGCTCTTGCTCACCACTCCGGGCGGTCTCGTCCTGCTCTGCTCTTGCTCACCGCTCCGGGCGGTCTCGTCCTGCTCTGCTCTTGCTCACCGCTCCGGGCGGTCTCGTCCTGCTCTGCTCTTGCTCACCGCTCCGGGCGGTCTCTTCCTGCTCTGCTCTTGCTCACCGCTCCAGGCGGTCTCATCCTGCTCTGCTCTTGCTCACCGCTCCGGGCGGTCTCGTCCTGCTCTGCTCTTGCTCACCGCTCCGGGCGGTCTCGTCCTGCTCTGCTCTTGCTCACCGCTCTGGGCGGTCTCGTCCTGCTCTGCTCTTGCTCACCGCTCCGGGCGGTCTCGTCCTGCTCTGCTCTTGCTCACCGCTCCGGGCGGTCTCGTCCTGCTGTGTTTGTCCACCACATCTGTGGTTCTGTTACAGAGTCCCAGTGTGTACTGGGTCCTATCCCGCCTGTGTTCCTACCTGCTAGTGCCTTCCTGTCTGCACTCTAGCCGTGCTTGCCTGTACCCCCCTGCCTGCATACCCGCCTGCCTGCATACCAGTTGTGCCAGCCTTACCAGTCTGTTCCTGTATTCCCCTGTGTGGGTCAACAGCCGTGTCCGGGGTCTGTCCTGGAGTAGCACCTGGTCCCTCTGCTCGGTTCCTCCTTGGTGCACTGGCGTCGTATGCTGTCGTGCGACCCTGGTCGGATCGGGTGAATACCTAGTTACGCCCCTCCAGGCATTCACTCTCCGGCACGGTCCAGTGGAATCACACACACACGCCGCTCAGCCCGGGCGTGTGCATTACACAGTCTTTTGCACAGTACCATGCTTGCCAGTCATATACTAGACACAAGTCACATGTACATCAGTCAAACGCTAGACTCATGTCAAATACATGTCAGTCACATATTAGACATATACCACATACATGCCATTCACCTACTAGGCACATGACACATTCATGCAAGTAACGGCTTTCAGTATCACCTCTATGCTGATGACACACAGATCTACCTCTCTGAACCTGACATCACCTCCTTACTAACCAGAATCCCACACTGCCTGTCCGCTATTTCATCTTTCTTCTATGCTAGATTCCTAAAACTTAATATGGATAAAACTGAATTCATCATCTTTCCAATATCTCGCTCAAACCCCCATCTGACCTTTCCATCAAAGTCAATGGCTGTCCACTCTCCCCAGTCCCGCAAGCTCGCTGCCTCGGTGTAACCATTGACTTTGATCTCTCCTTCAAACCTCATATCCAAGCCATTTCCACTTCCTGCTGACTACAGCTCAAAAATATTTCTCAGATCCGCACATTCCTCAACCATGAATCTGCAAAAACCTTAGGGCACGCCCTCATCATCTCTCGCCTCACTACTGCAACCTCCTGCTCTGTGGCCTCCCTTCTAACACTCTTGCACCCCTCCAATCTATCCTAAACTCTGCTGCCCGACTAATCCACGTGTTCCCCTGCTATTCCACAGCCTCTCCCCTCTGTCAATCCCTTCACTGGCTCCTCATTGCCCAGGGACTCCTTTCAAAACCCTAACCATGGCATACAAAGCCATCCACAACCTGTCTCCTCCATATATCTGTGACCTAGTCTCCCGGTACTTTCCTGCATGCAACCTCCGATCCTCACCAGATGCACTTCTCTATTCCCCTCTTATCTCCTCTTCCCACAATAACATTCAAGATTTCTCCCGTGCATCTCCCCTACTCTCGAACTCTCTACCCCAACATATCAGACTCTCGCCTACCGTAGAAACATTCAAAAGGAACCTGAAGATCCACCTCTTGAAACAAGCCTACAACCTGTTGTAACCCTCGCTCCACCATGCCGCTGTATGACCAGCTAAACTCTCACCTACTGTATCCTCACCCATCCCTTGTAGATTGTGAGCTCTCACGGGCAAGGTCCTCTCTCCTCCTGTACCAGTCGCCGACTCGTTTTTGTTCAAATTATTGTACTTGTTGTTTGCTATTTATACCCCTTTTAAACATGTAAAGCGCCATGGAATTAATGGCGCTATGATAATAAATAATAATAACAACTTCGTAGACACATGCCATATACATGCCAGTCACACCACGCTAGATACTGTACATATTACAGTACATGCTAGTCACACACCAGACCCATCCCACGTTCAGGCAATTATCACGCTCCTCAAAGTGCATATTTCTGTCACCAATACTCTGGACCATATTATTCATGAACATCATCTCAAACAAATTACAAACGTCACTCGCTTTGTTACACTTACCAGTTTAGTTTAGCCAGTATATCACAGGGAACTTATATTAGCTGATTATGCTACACAGCAAAGCCCTTCCCCATCATGCTACCAAGCCCCATCCATTCATACTGGTCTAAAGGAGACATTTTACACATATGTCCCCTTCAAATGTTCTGCCCAGACTACTCTTCTATACAACTGGGATAACCCTCATCTGATATCTGGGCCCCACTTCAATTGCACAGGTGTTCGTCTGCCCCTGGTTTTGCGCATACCATTCTTTACAGATTTCAATTATTTCATTTTGTCTATGGCTGTGTAATGGAAAGCAGTAATCTTGGGGCTAATTAAACATGTATTATGAAATTAAGCTGCAGATAATTTTACAAATTCTGAACTTTATGCAACATATTGAGCTAAAACTGGGACAGAATTTGAAACCATCAACATTTTACAACTTTCTGCTAAATCCAGTAAATCAAGAGTTTTGATGACATCCAATAACTGTATGTAAGGTTACTTGCCAAGAACGGAATGGAACAGTGATAAACATTAATCTCCTTACGGACATTACATGTACTGACTGGTATGTGCAATATCATCTGCCTCACTCCATACCTGGCAGATGCTGGCTGTCTTACACAGTTAGTAGCTGCCTGTAATAGCAGCAATAGGAGCTTGGATCCTATCTCTGATTTTTACTCCTTGAATGCCACTGTCAAGCTCTAGTTAACACGCTTTCTTGCCATTGCATGCGCCCATCAGCCCCCTTAGATGTGATTGAAAGGTGCCAATGGATTTCCATGGCAATCTGGGCCTACCCTGTCAGTATTCCTACAACATGCTTGGCTTCATAAGAGACTGTGATTTTCTCTATATAGTGCAATTGTGTGGTAATACTGTACACCTAACAAGAGATCAGACAATTACAGTTTTAAGTCCCCTAAGAAAATAAAAAATAAATACAAATATTTTTAGACGTAAAAAACCTATTTAGTATCTCCCTTTCTGTAAAATTCAGATCTATATAAATGCATAAATGGGAATTTACAGTAAAAGCCATAAAGTGAAAAAAAATAAAAAATTCAGAATTGCGTTTTTTCATTTGCCACATATTTACCCAAAAATTCAATAAGAAACAATCAAAGTGTTGTACACACCCCAAAATTGTACAATTAAAATTATCAGGAAACTATGAAAAAAAATTACCTGTACTTACGGTAATCACATTGTTGGAAAACAGGGAAAGACTGTTTATTATTATTATTATTATTATTATTATTATTATTATTATTAAATTAATAATAATAATTAATAATAATAAACAGTCTTTCCCAGCAGAGTCAAAAAACAGAAAGTCCATATAATCTTGATGGTTCGCCCGCTCAGGTCCGTGTCCTTTAAAAAACACACTGGAGGTCTCCACAACTCCAGTCACAGACTCCAAATGAGACACTTGGTCTCCATTTTATCTGCCAAACCATGCACCCGGGGTGGGAATATGTGAGCAGCCATTCCCACCCATCAGTTTGACTGCTCATAAAACCTAGCCCTGATACGCCCTATTAACTCTCTCAGCACTATATGTGCTGGAGCATGCTTTCCGGGCTTACATCACCAAAGCTACCAACCTCAATGTTACATATATCCCCTCAAGGACCTGTCCAGCAGCCATCTTACAAGGTCCATTATACTGAATGGAGGGCTGTGTGGATGTTATAGACGGGGGATCATACTGTGATGGAGACACCATATTTTGCTGGGGGAGTTAAGGTGGGGTACAGCAAGGTAACAATACTTTGTGTGTGTAGGTTACTGTGGAGCTATTCAACGTAAGGGTATCATACAGTGTTTGTGGGGCACTTTTGTTGGCATCATACTCTATAGACTGCTATGGGGTCCCATGATTTCTATGTATCACTCTGGCTGCTACCTATGATTCTTTGTTTTCATTTCTGTAGTAGTGAAAGTATGTGTGCAGCACATAACTGCTGCAGACAATTACGGGTCTCAGTGATCACAGTATATAAGTACACAGAGGAGGCTGGGTTCTATATAGATAGAATATATATATAGAGAATCCAGTTATTGAGTGTTAGGATTAACTCTAACATGATCATGATGTGATGCCGTTCGAAGTAGCATTGACGGCCACATCTTCCGCCTTCTGAATGTGAAGGAAAATAAATACCATGACCCTGAGTGGCAACTACAGATGAGCGAACATGTTCAGAAAACATTTGCCAATTTGTGATCGGACATCCAAGCGTTTTTACTTAAAATCTGTAACAGTGCAGGATATGATCACATTTCCACTACTATTTTTATCACTTTGGCTAGGATAGGGGTGCTGTGTATGATGAGGAGAGGTCAGAGTAGCAGCGTGCTGTTATTCAAATTTTTTTTTCTTAACTTAATGTGTGCAGATTCCGTCAAGCCAATCAGGACGCAGGAACCATCCACAATGTTCAGACGCAAGGGCTTGTGCCATTGGCTGCTGAAGTCACAAGTCCTCTCCATATAAAGAGCAGACAAGTTATTTTAGTGTTATTTTGTTAGTTTAACAATGCAGAGAGGATGCTCCTGATGCTGGTCCTGGATACTGAGAGATATTAAATATTTAGCTAGGCAGTTGTCTGCTCCAAAGATTCACTGACTTAAGAGGAGGAAAGCATCTGCACTGATGTCCCAAATTTTTTTCTGTTGGATCCGGGGCTGGATGAACTAGGGTCCAAGCAGAATCCTCATCCTTATCACCAGACGTTAACCCCCAGGGAGGGAGAATTGATCCTGATGAGACTCAGATACCTGATGCTCATGTGGACTCTACTGCGCTGTTAGGGCAGGAAGAGGAGGAGGGTGACTCTCAAGGCAAGGAATGGGAGAAGGGAGAGGATGATGATGAGGTTGTAGATCCCACTTGGTGTGAACCCAGTGGTATGCAGCTGGGTAGCTCATCTGAGGAGGTGGAGGAGGAGGAAGACAAGGTTACATTGCGGCCCTTCGCGCAGACACGGAGTGATGCAATCACTACGAGCACTGCATCCTTAACCACAACTGTGGCTGTGCCTGCAGCGGTTGCGGGTCTGAAGCTTGCAGGGGTAGCAAGGGTTGCCTAGCCTAGGCCAGTAGAGGTAAAAATTGCAATAATTTGACTACTACATGCATGAACCAACACATTCACAATCAAAATGCGTTACTCTGGCAATCTCACTGAGATAAAATGTGGACCAACAGGCCTCACCAACAATCGGCCTCCCCATCAACCGCATCTGCTGATTCTTTCTCCTCCATCACTGTGTCCAGTGTTCTCATGCTCTTTCTCAATCCACTGTAAGATCGCTGCCTGCATCTTACTCACGGTTCAGCAGTTTGTTGTGTTCACCCTACTCTGCTCTCTCAGCACTGCAGCCAGCCCTCGGTCCCTCAGTTGTGGTCACGTAAAAGATTGCTTCCTCTTACACATGACAAAGCTAACAGCTTGAACTTCACAATCTCCAATTAGTTGGCTACGGAATTCTGCCTTTCCGCCTGGTGGATAGAGATGGTTTCCGAAAGCTGAAAGGCCATCAGTCTCCCTGTACCAGTTGCCCAGTTGCCATTACTTCTCTAAGAATGATGTGCCTGCGCTACACCAGCATGTCGCAGACAGCATCACTCATTCCTTGACTAAATTTATGTCTTCCAGGTTGCATTTCACCACAGACACCTGGATAAGTAAGCATGGCCAGGGACGTTACATCTCCCTGACTGGGCACTAGGTGGCTGTGGGGGCAGGCGGGGAAGGGGCTGCCCCATGAGTCTTGGAATTCCCAAAGCTTGAGGGACAAACCTCTGTATCTAACACTTTCTCCACTGCATCTGCCTCCTCCACCTCCTCTAGGGCCTTCACCTGCACCCTCAGCCTCTGCCTTAATGAGACATGCATTCCAACAGTGCAGAGTGAATCCCCACCACCGCAATCAGGCAGTCTTAAAATTACAGCTGAAGAGTTGTGGACAGCTATCCAGGCTGAGCTTGAGCAATGGATGTATCCGCTGAACCTGCAGCAAGGGAAGGCCGTGTGCGATAACGGTGTAAACCTGGTGGTGGGCCTATGCCGGGGCAAGCTCACACACGTGCCTTGCATGGTACATGTCCTCAACCTGGTGGTACAGCAATTTCTCTGCCCCTATCCCAGCCTAGATGTGCTTCTGCAGAAAGCACGAAAGCTGTGTGCTCACTTCCGCCGTTCTCACTCCTCTGGTCATTGACTTGCATTGATAAAGATGTCTTTGCCCATGCCAGTTAACCGGTTGATATGTGATGTGCCAACATGGTGAGATTCCACTCTGCGCATGTTGCAGTGACTGTGGCAGCAGCGACGATCCCTGACACAGTATCTCATGCCGCTTAGCCTGGGCCAAGGCAACACCAACGTGGCATAAATCACACTTGCAGAGTGAGTACAGAATAAGGACCTCCTCACCCTTCTGCACAGTTTTAAAATGGCTACTAAGATGGTTAGCGCTGATGATGCCATCATGAGTATCACTATTCCGGTCATCTACATGCTGGAGCACACTTTGAATAGTCTGAGGGAGGAGGTGATGGTCCCAGAGGAAGAAGAGGAAGCAGAGGAGAATGCGGAAGGGATAACAATATCTCATTATCTCTAAGTTCCAGACAGTCGTCATACAGGCGGGTGCCAAGAGAGGAAGAATTACAGCAATCTTGGAGGCTGGTGATACCAGACAAACTGTTAGTGAAGGTGGAGGAGCCGAGGAACAAATGGAGGAGGAAGAGGTGATGGGTGAGCAACAGTCAGGAGATAAAGAGGATAATCATCTCCTCTCTGTTGTCCTTGGTTGGTGGGGGGGACGGAGGAAACAAGCATCAGTGATACGCAGCCACCAACAGACCATGGACTTGGACTTCATGGAAGAGCCTGACCCATGAGCGCCTTCTTGCTGCAGTATCTACAACATGACCCCGATATAGTTAGGATTCAAAATAGTGCTGACTACTGGGTTGTCACTCTGTTAGATCAACGTTAAAAGAGTAAATTTTGCCAGATGCTTCCCCACCTGGAAAGGAACCCACTCATGCTGGAGTATTGAAACACGCTTTTACACAACACATAGCGACTGCAGACTTGTAGTTTTAAACCAGACAGCCCTTTTAATGCCAAAAACCGGACAGTCACAATTTTAGTATTTTAGTGAGTGGGATCCAACAAGCGCCATTAGTGTGTGTAATTTAAAGGATTCAGCACTTTATTTTTTCTATTTTTCTGCTCATATTAAGAACAGAAAAAATAACCAAAAATCCAGATGTAAATCCAGCAATGCACCTTATGCTTTGATTTTATGTTGTAAACGACAGCCTCCAGTAAAGCGTGACTTCAAGCGCCTCAGTGGGAAATACATGGGCACACAGCACCAGTTACATACTTACAGCACAAGAAAATGGCAGCAACAAGCCAGTAAAGCTCCAAACATCCTGACCTTCCATACTTAGCTGAGTAATTCTGCTATCCACATGTTCTTCAGTGAAAGTGCCTGAAAACTGCAGCCATCCACTAATACTGTAGCTAAATTTGAATTTGACAATTTCACTTGACAAGCATCCACCCACAGGTCAAGTATAGTGGAAGTCTTTCAAGGGCAATGCCGATAAAAAGATCCAATGTTGAATCCACCCCTGCATCTGGATAAGGTTTTGTAAATCGCAGGCACCTGTTGCAGAAGCAATATTCTATCAACATTATTATCTGCTGTTTTTCTTTAGCACAAAGTCAAAGTCATACATAAATGAGCCTCATAAAAAATTAACAAATGGCTTACTTGAGTGATTTAACTCTTTTCTCTACACATTCCCTATTTTGTGTCAGTAGTGCCCAATGCCACTCACCCTTTGTTTCTATGGTATATATCCTTGCACAAGTCTGGGGGCTTGTGCCCCCAGGGTGCTGCATAAATTAAAAAATATCTATATTTACCTCCCTGACCAATGCCACGCTTCCACTCCTAGCCAAGTGCTCCATGCTGGTATCCTGAGATAAACAATGTTATGTAACCCTTATAGCCAATCAGTAGCCAATGATCACCAATGATCAGCTGCAGCCTTCACATTTCCGTCTGCGTGGAAAATAGACTGCTAAAAAAATATAAATTTTAATGCAGTGGATATATCCATATCATTTTTTAACAAATTACTTTATCGGTATAATATTTTATATGTCAATTAAATATTTTAAATGCCAGGCACAGAATTCTAGGAAGGGTTTAGCAAAAAACAATAAAGAACATTTTTCTTTTAAATTCAAGAAATAACAAAAGTAATATTTTGAAGTTGGAGAAAAATGTTGCATCAGTTTTCATGCCACGGTTACCATGTGTGATGACAATCAGTTCATCATTTCATGGCATCTTTATCACACCTCATCTTTGTTCTGCAGTCCTCATCCTGAGGATTTTCAGAGTGACCTAATTCAGCTCATTAGTCATCTGCCTTCGTTCGAATTGATTCACAACATTTCTAAGAAAATGACAGTATCAGTTCCTTCACCTCTATGTTTACCTTGAAATTAATTCCAAGCTTGTAATTTTCTATGACCTTGTTGACAAAGGTATAATAACTTATTGAAGCAACACAAAGTAATATTCTAATTCTCTGATAATTACAGACAAAATTTGTGTCTTAAGTGGATTATTAAATAATCACCAACAAAAATTAATTTTTAGCATTCTGGAAATATCTGGGTTTTTATTCAAAATATTTAATTCAGATTATTTATGGAAAAATAAAAATGAGCACTTGAATTAACATACCAAATATTATTACTTAAAAAGGTTGTCTAGACAATGATAGTAACTAGAGAGATAATGTACTTTGCTGAATCTTAACAGTTTGAAATATGCTCAATGTTAGGATTCTGCTCTGTTTTACAGTCCCAAAATTCGTCACGTGCCTACTCATATGTGATTTGCATATTTGTGATCATGTGTTGAGTGCTTTTTCTTCCTCTTCTCTCAAGTCAGACAATTGATAGAAACAAAAGAGAAAGATGTCAGCATTAGTTAGAGCAGTGTTCCCCAACTCCGGTCTTTAAGAGCCACCAACAGGTAATGTTTTCAGGATTTCTTTAGTATTGCAAGGTGATTGTATGCTTGTCTGTCCAGGTGATGCAATTGTCTCCTGAGCAATACTAAGGAAATCCTGAAAACATGGCCTGTTGGTGGCTCTTGAGGACTGGAGTTGGGGAACATGGAATTAGAGGATAGTAATTCTTTTAAAGACACATCAAATTTTACAAAACACTGCAACAAAACAATTTTCGTCTTTATAGCTGACAACCATTTGCTTACGGTTTACTAAAATAACCAAGAAAATGGCATTACAACAACCAGACAGAAGTAATCACTTTAAAAAAAAATGCAAAACTTTTGGTCACCACTAGTGATGAGCAAGCACTAAAATGCTTGTTGATCGGGTCAAGCAAATCGTAATGCTTGGGGTGCTCAACTCGAGTAACGAGCCCAATGTAAGTCAATGGGAAACTCGAGTATTTTTTAGACGACCCCTTCCGGAAGTCACCAGGGGGCCTAAAAATTGCCAAAATCGATGGGAACAATGCTCAAATCATATGGGAACAGCATGGGGGAGACCCCTGGAAGCATCTGAGACTCCCAGGTCACTGCCGTGAACAATGTTGTCAGAGTATTATGCCACTTTTACGGACTCACAATAAAACATACAAAAACTAAACCAAAATGGTTTTCCCTGGAAAAAATGTACAAGAAAATGCTCCACCACACCGAGCTGCTCAGGTTCAGCAAATTGGAATACTCAGGTGCTCGTCCCGAGCAACGAGCCCAATGTACTGTAAGTCTATGGGAAACTTGAGCATTTTTCTGGCGGCCCCCCCCCCCGGCCGTCTTTAGAAGGCCTAAAAATGGCCCAAATCAAGGGGAACAGTGCTCCAATTACATGTGAACAGCATGGGGAAGACCCCTGGAAGCATTTCTGACTCCCAGGTCACTTCTGTCAGCAACGTTGTCAGAGTATTACGCCACTTTTACGGACTCACAATAAAACATGCAAAAACGAATCCAAAACGGATTTTCCTGGGAAATATGTTAAGGAACATCCTTTCCAGGGTACTGACTTGCGTATAAGGCAAAATAAATAACCAAAACAAAAAAAACCTCCACAAATTGGCCTATGTTCACACGTAGCATTTTTTGATGCGTTTTTGCACTTATGCATTGCTTTCAACCACGACAAATGCATTCACTGGGAAATGTCATTTTAACATTTTACAAATTGATCTGGACATGTGATGTGTGACACATCATCAGACTCATGCATACAGTGCTGAAAAGACATGGGAACAGCATGGGGAAGACCCCTGGAAGCATGTCTGACTCCCAGGTCACTGCCTAAAAGTGTGCCCATCATAAGTGATCCTTGGCGCATGCGAAGATGCCTCCTGCCATGCACCTGTCATTGCAGACTTGCAACAATCACCGTCCACGTGCCCTTGTCCCAGTGCAGCGTTCAGTTGTCCCTGCCCCATTCCTTGTAATGCAAGCGTAAATATGCAGCCAGCCTCCCAAAACCCACAGGCTGCAATACTATACTGCCAAATTTTTGACAGCTGCTTGCCTTTGAAATGTGGCCTTTTAGGCTCGTGGAGGAGGAAGCTGTCCACAATCTTATGGCAGCGGCGACCGGGTATCCATACCCGGTCCCCAGCCACCACTACTTGTTTTGGTGTCGTCTCCGCCTTTCACAAGCACGGGTCCCACAACATTACCCGTGCCCTCCCCAGTGAACTTACTGGGAAGGACCGCCTACCCACAAACACGTGGTCAAGTGAATGTGGCCAGGGACGGTACGGAGCCAGTCCGCAGCTTTTATTGCTGAGTTGTATTTCACCACAGCCATATTCTTTAGCTTGGTGAAAGGACTTGGGAAACAATATCTACTCCAGCTGTCATTTCTCCCAGGAAGTCCCCTAAAGCTGCTTGCACTTGAAATGTGGCCTTTTAGGCTCATGCAGGCGGAAGCTTTTCACAACCTCATGCCTCATGCCTCGTGTCCATACTCGGTCCCCAGCCGCCACTATTTCTCCCGGTGTTGTCTCCGCCTTCTACAATCGCAGGTCCCTGAACATTACTGCTGGTACTTTTCTGTGGGAATCTGCATGCCTCCTACCAGCCTAGAATATTTCCAGTTAAGTATCGTACGACGCCGTGGAATAAGCACTGCCCCCAGTACCAAAAGCGAAGCCTTCACCAATTTCCTTCTCAGGAATTTTATTTGGTAGAATGAATGGCCACCCAAATACATTAGTTTCTCACAAAGGAGATGAAGATAGAATGGCAGTAGGTGCAAGTTTCTCCAGCATGTTAGATATCAGAGGGTGAACGGCATTGAATCAGTTGATAGCACTGAAGCCTAGCAGCGCTGGGATCCTGGGTTCAAATCCCAGCAAGGAAAACATCTGCAAGGATTTTGTATGTTCTCCCCGTGTTGGCGTGTGTTTCCACCTCAGTAAAAAAACACCCATAGAGTGTCCGGGAACCTTCCCACACACTTTTCTTAGCCAGGACTGCTTCTCGGCAGGGTTGAACGGTCCCACCAGAGAATCCTCTGGTGTGCTCTGGCTTCTACATCAGAAGAGTTTATGATAGCTTTAACTTTGCAGCTGCTATGGGGCTATTGAGCTGGGGAGAAAGGTGAGCCCTCAGAATCAAATCCTCTAGTGGGCCCAATGTTTTTCAATCTGAAACAGCTTCTCAGTGGGAGTTGTATTACACCACAGCCATATTCTTTAGCTTGGTGAAAGGACTGGCATAGAGGGAAACCGTGTCTACTCCGGCTGTTATTTCTCCATCACCAGGTTCCGTCCATTGTCACACATGACCATGCCTGGCTCTATGTTCAGCGGTGAGAGCCACAGATCAGGCTGCTGTTACAGCTTTCAACAACTATGCAGCGCTGGGCGGTTTGTCACCTAAGCATTAAGCATGTTATCTTCAGCACAGCCTGTTGCCGCTTAGCCAAGGCAGTGCTGCAGTGCTTTCAGCTTGTGACTGATGTGGTCATTTTTGAGATGGAGGAGGAGGTGCAGGAGCTGAACTATGTGATTACATTGAGGTTACACTGGCAACTCTGTTTTTTATACTAAAGAAAGATCCTACTGTTTTTTTTTTTTACGTTATTTTTTAAGACAAATGAATTCACTGGGAAACATTCTACTACCTTATCTGGCAATATGATGTGTGACACATCATCAGACACATCATGCTTCATTTATAATGGAGGGACTCTAAAAGTCACAAAGCCTATTTTTATATATTTTATATTAAAAGGCCAGCAGTCGGCCCTCACTATTGTTAGAGAGCCATCAGCCGGCTATGCTTTGCTGTTCCCATTATTAACGAGTGTGTCTCTTATACTGTTATTGTGTATGCAGAGACTGCGAGGGCTGCCAAAAGTTCGGACGCAACCCAATACCCCTTTGAAGAAACAAAGAGGAGGGTCTCAGTAAAAAAAAATGTTCTCATTATAAAGGAGCGGGTCTCCTATAGTGGCAATGCCCATGCTGTAACTGCAAGGGCTGCCAAAATGCCCAGTAAGAATTTAAAGACACATAGAGCAGGGCCACAGTAACGAGTATGACATGTTCCCATTAGAAAAGAGAGAGTCTGTTATACAGTTATAGGGTATGCAGTGAGTCCAATGGCTGACCAAATTTAGGAAAAAACCCACTAAGAATTTAAAGACACTTAGAGCAGGGCCACAGTAATGACAAATTCCCATTAGAAAGGAGAAAGTTTGCTATACAGTTATAGCGTATGCAGTGAGTCCAACGGCTGACCAAATTTAGGAAAAATCCCACTAAGAATTTAAAGACACATAGAACAGGTCCACAGTAACGAGTACGACATGTTCCCTTTAAACAGGAGAGAGTCTGCTATACAGTTATAGGGTATGCAGTGAGTCCAACAGCTGACCAAATTTTAGGAAAAATCTCACTAAGAATTTAAAGACACATAGAGCAAGGCCACAGTAATGACAAATTTCCATTAGAAAGGAGAGGGTCTCCCATAGTGTTGACCTATGCAATGAATGCAAGGGCTGACAAAAATTGGGAGCCATATGGAAGAGACTTAGAGGGCCTCATAAAAAAATGTTCCCATTAGAACATTATACCTGTAATGCCCATGCGCTAAGTGTATAAGCTGACAAACATTTTCCCCTGGGGGGTATACATGAACATACTGTATAATTTTTTTTTTTGCAGGCATCTTAATCACCCTTTAAAAAAATTATGTGTGTGTTGCATCACAGACCACGGTCAACCTGCTGATATGGTGGTGGAGGATGAGGATGAGGGGAAGGAGGAGGACAAGAGCAAATAGCCAAAATCAGGAAGCGTATACCCATTTGTGGGTGTGAAAAGGTGCATGTGAATACACTTCTCAAAAAAAAGACACTGGATATGAGTTTATGTTACGCCGCTATCATTCGGTGGTGTTGAGAAGTCTGGCCCAATCCAGCCCTTGTTCATTTTTATAAGAGTCAGCCTGTCAGCATTTTCTGATGCGCTTATCAGTTAAAATTCCACCAGTGGCACTAAAAACCCTCTCTGATAAAACGCTGGCAGCAGGGCAGGCCAGGACCTCCAAGGCGTAGAGAGCCAGTTCATTCCACGTATCCAACTTGGATATCCAATAATTATAAGGCAAAGAGGTATCACGGAGGTTGTTGGTACAGTCGGCAAGGTACTCCGTCAGCATCTTCCTAAACTTTACACTCCTTGTGAGAGTACCCCGCGCCTCAGGGCTTGTGTGATGGGAGGAGCTGAGAAAATTCTCCCTGAACTTTGACAGTGTTCACCTGACTCTGCTTGATTGGAGTTCTGTCTCTCTCGACTGTAGTCCTATGTTGTCCAACGAACTATGACCTCTGCTGTAGAGATGAGCTGTGTTCGACTAGAACTGTTCGCCAATCTCAAATTCGAGCTGTTTTCGGTGGTGTTCGAGTCGTTCGACGAACGCGAACGATTTGCAAAAAATTTGGCTGTTCAAGGTTATGTTCGATAACTGTTCGTGCACCAGAAGCGTAACTGGATTTTTTCACATCATGCAGGGATTGTCTGCCACTCACTGTAATGTCACAGCCAAGGTGGTTGTGGCATTACAGTGGTTGCCCAAATCGACGGGAACAGTGCTCACAGTGAAACATGAAAAGCCGGCAATTCAGCAGCGGCATACACCGGTACCCGACAATTTAGAACAGAAAGAATAGAGCATCACACATAGATTAGATAGATAGAAACATGTCAGTCACATATATAAGAAGTACAGTGACAGTGTTGGTTACTGTACTTGTCATTTAGTGTTAAAAGATTTATTAAAAAAAATATTAGTGTTTTCATGCACCGTCTCTTTAAATGAGCCGGCAGGCAATTCAGTATCCGTACCCTACAATTTAGAGCAGAAAGAATAGAGTATCACACATAGATTAGCTAGATAGAAATGACTCGTCCAGGTGGATGGGGACGACTCGGTACCCGGGCCTTTGCCTGGCCTTGGGGATGTCGCGGTGGTCGGCTCCCGGGCCCGTACCCTGGGGTCAGCTTTTAAAAGGGGATTATTGGTTAACTCTATGAAAGTTCGTGATGCCACCTGTGGTTTCTGTGAGAATCACCAGCGCTGCGGCAGTCCACTGAGGCCGGTGATAAGGCAGCTCGATGGTATAGCTTCCCACAGGTGGAGCTAGGCCTCACGGCAGCGTATGGAGAGGGGGATGCAGGACTGGCGAGACCCAGCTGGGTCAGAGCAAGAACAGGGACAGACACGATAGTCACTTCAGTACCTTTTACTGATGGAAATTCAGGCACGTCCCGGAGCACTGTAGGGTGAAGGGTGCATATCAGGATCCTCCCCAATGAGCGGGTGTAGGGCCTCCTGTTTCTTGCCTCTGCATAGTAAGTTTCTGACCTGCCTGAATCTAGGCCTAACTTTATCTCTGTCCTGCACCGGCTGACGCTGTGGTAGGGCATTCTCTTGGAGTGCACGCTCCCTGCTTACGGGGCCTATGTGTCTCCTGGCTCTGTTACATATCAGTTCTCTGGTGAACCTGGGACCTGTAGTTCTCCAGGGATTCCGGTTATGCCTTACTGGGTCATAGAGATCCCGGTAAGCTCGGACCCGGTGTCCGGTATATGTTTAAGGGTGAGCTGGTTAAGCTCCTCTGCCCCCACTGCTACTCACTTTCCACTCACCTTCGGCCACGATCGGGCCCTCACTAGGCTACTCACACTAACGGCAGCTTGCCGATCTTCACCGATCTTATGGCGCCGGCACACCTTGAACTCTAACTAAGCTACAACTGAGTTCTCTGAACTAGACTGAGCTCCACTGCAGACTGACCTGTTTCTGTGTCTTACTCTGCAGGAACTGCTGAATCACTGTCTGCCTAGCTCCACCTTCCCTACTTATATCCCTAACAGGCTCCCTCTTCTCATCTGAGGTGGAAGGTGGAGATGTGTGAATGTTTATGGTGGCCTCTTGTTGAGGATTCCATCAATACACCCTTCTAGGATCTGTGGTACAAAGCGCAGCTGGGCGCCACAGAAACATTACAGTCACATATATAATAAGTACAGTTATGGTGTTGATTACTGTAGCTGTCATTTAGTGTTAAAATAAAGGATTTATTAAAAAAAAAATTGGCGTGGGGTTCCCCGTAATTTTAGTCTCTAGCGTAGGTTAAGCAGATGGCTGGGGCAGATGTTTGAAGCCTGGGAAGGGGGTAATACCCATGGAGCTTCCCAGGCTACTAATATCAGCCCCCAGCTTAATACCTTGCCTTTACTAGCTATTAAAATGGGGGACCTCCCAAAAAAATGACGTGGGGTCCCCCTTTTATTAATAGCTAGCAAAGGCTAGGCAGACAGCTGGGGGCTGATATTAATAGCCCAGGAAGGGTGCCATGAATATTCGCCCCCTCCCAGGCTAGAAACACCAGCCGTCAGCTGCCCCAGAAATGGCGCATCCATAGGATGCGCCAATTCTGGCACTTGGCCTCGCTCTTCCCACTGCCCTGTAGCGGTGGCAGTGGGTTAATAGGGCTGGGGTTGATGTCAGTTTATAATGCCAGCTGACATCAAGCCCAGGTTAGTAATGGAGAGGCGTCTACAAGACACTCCCATTACAAACCCAATAGTCAAAGTTAAAAAAAAACACAAACACCCAGAATAAAGTCCTTTAATTGAAATAAACACACAATTCTTTATTGTTCTAAATGAAACCATATTTACCATCATGTCCATTACAGCTGAAGCCAACGATCTCCTGCAATAAAAGTAAAATAATAAACCAACATCATCCTTACCTTTCCATGGTTCCCAGGACGGCTCCAGCTCTGCTACATTCACATGACAGGCTGGATCGCAGCCGAAAGCTGCCATCCAGCTTGCCATGCCGCAGACACTGAGAAGCGCAGGCATGCTTGCGCTCCTCAGTGTCTGGCTGTGACGGCATCCAGATGAGCCGTCATTGACAGCGAGAATATTGGGACGGCATTGAGATGACAGGCTGGATCGCAGCTGAGCGCTGCCATCCAGATTTTCATCCTTCAGAGACACTGCAGAGCGCAAGCATGCCTGCTCTCTGCAGTGTCTATGAAGGATGGCATGCTGGATGGCAGCGCTCAGCTGCGATCCAGCCTGTCATTTCAATGCCATCCCAGCGTGGGTGAATTCTCCTGCTCAAGCGCTGAGCGCAGGAGAATTCTCCCACGCTGTCAATGACGTGCATGACGTGAGCTGAGTTCATTGAACTCAGCTCACCTCATGCATGTCACTGACAGCATGGGAAAATTCTCCTGTGCTTGCCGTGAGCGCAGGAGAATTCTCCTGCGCTCACGGCAAGGAGTTTGCGCCTCGCTGTGCTGCGGATTCCAGCCCTCAGCTGCCTATTTGTACCTGGCCAGACACAATAATATAGGGAAGCCCTTTTTTTTAAATTAACCCATTAAAAAAAACCTTTCCCATGAGAACGCTAGGGTCATGGGAATGGCAGCGTAACATAAACTCAGCCATGTGTGCCAGACTGCTAACAGGTAAGACTTCCGTGTCCTCACCGAGAAAATGACTGACCATGATCTCCTCCTCCTCCTCTCTGTTCTCAGGCCATCCACGATGAAGCGACGGTATAACAGTTGTGCAGGTAGTATCGTCTATAGCACATGAAACTAGCTCCTGTTCTTCCTCCTTCTCCTCCTCCTCTTCCTCATTGTCACCCAATCCACGTTGAAATGAGATGAGGCTGGGCTGTGTGTAATCACCCTGTATGGTTCCTTGCTCCATCTCATCATGCTCCGCCTGCATTGCATCCTCTTTGATCATGAGCAGAGAGCATTTCAGAAGACAGAGAAGCGGGATGGTGACTCTAATTATGGCGTCATCGCCGCTCACCATCTTGGTGGAGTCCTCAAAGTTTTGGAGGATGGTACATATGTCTGACATCCATGTCCACTTTTGAGGTCTTATGTGTGGAGTCTGAACTGAATACCGATGGCCTTGTTGATGCTGGTAGTCAACAGCCCTCTTCTGCTCACAAATCCTTCCTAACATCTGCAGTGTAGACTTCCAATGCGTGGGAACATCACACACTAGTCTGTGAGCCGGAAGCTGCAAACACGGCAAGGGTGGCGGAAGCTGTAGGTGACTTTCTAAAATGGGCACACAGGTGGCGTACTTTGACAAACAGATGTGGCAGCTCGGGGTAGGATTTCAGAAATTGCTGAATCATGAGGTTAATCACATGGGCCAGGCATAGTAAATGTGTGAGCTCGCCTCGCCTCAGAGTCGCCACCATCTTACGGCCATTGTCACACACAACCATGCCTGGCTGTAAGTTCAGCAGTGTGAGCCACAGATCTGCCTGCTCTTTCAGAGATGTCCACAACTCTTCAGCATTGTGCGGTTTGTCACCTAAGCATATTTGCTTCAGCACAGCCTGTTGCCGCTTGGCCGAGGTAGTGCTGCAGTGCTCCCTGTTTGTGACTGATGTGGTCATTTTGGAGATGGAGGCTGAAGAGGATTAGGGGGCTGAGGAGGATGAGGTGCAGGAGCTTTAGACCATGGGGGCAACCCTGATTGACCTAGGGCCCGCAATCCTTGGCATCGGGAGGACATGTTCCTTCCCAAGGTCCGACTGGGTCCCGGCATCCACTATGTTAAACAAGTATGCCGTCAGTGAGATGTACCATCCCTGCCCACAAGCACTTGTCCACGTGTCCGTGGTTAGGTGGACTTTCCCGGTAACTGCGTTGTTGAGGGCACGGCTAATGTTTTTGGACACGTGCTTGTGTAATGTGGAGACGGCAAACCGGGAGAAATAGTGGCGGCTGGGGACCGAGTACCGAGGGACAGCCGCCACCAGGTTGCGGAATGCTTCCATCTCCACGAGCCTAAAAGGCAAAATTTCTAGCGCAATCAGTCGCGAAATGTGGGAATTAAGTAGTGTGGCCTGTGGGGCGTTTGCTGCGTATTTGCGCTTGCGTTCCAAGGACTGGGGTATGGACAACTGAACGCTGTGCTGGGACAAGGATGTGGACGTGTGTTAGGAGGGCGGTTGCAAACAACTTTAATATAATGGAACGCAACCGACCCCGAGGTCGGCAATGCAGCCTGGTGGACTGCTGCTGAACACTTTCCGGGTGGAAAGGAAAGCGTCAAACTTAAATGTTAAACCCTTCCATGTTTCTGCACACAGGAACGGGTATAGCGGTTTGCTCTATCTCCGTTAACTGCATGGGAGAAGAGTGTCCGGGATAGCAGCTACTTAACTGATAAACCACTCCATGTTAAAGCACACGGAGCGGGTTTCAGCGGTTCACAGAATCTCCAATAACCGCAGGGAGACGTGCGACTGGGGGAACAGCAGTAGCCCTGTCTTCAATACAGGCGCTACGCAATAAGAGTTGGTGCTAAGATGCGTGTGTGACTCACGCCGATGGATACGTTCCCTCTGCCGGCGTGCTACCGGACAGAGGAGTGTTTCTCCACATGGTCCACAGGTGCCTACAGGGAGTAGGACATCTGCAGGCTGCTCTTGGTGTAAGGCGACCCCCTCTGACAGAGCCAGACTGCACTGCGAAGCTACCTGACTCTATGGAGCTAACCTGCCTAGCGGAAACTACATGTGGAGCACAGACGTCCACACAACAGCATCATGCTCAATGATCTGAGTGCGTCGCCTTGTTTGTGGGCGGGCCTTTTAAAGACTAAGCCCTGCCCACCGACACACCATTGGTGACGTTACCCACGGACCAATAAGGCGGTGCCAGGTCACCGGGTCAGGTGGGTGCCAACCCACCAATCATGATCCGCCAGGTCACGGACATGCTCAGTGTGGCAAATCCTGGACTTAGATTCCACAAGCCCTGTCTCCCTCTGCAACCCAGGCTTAACATTGCTAGGCACAACTACCTGGGAGATAAACAGTGCTCGCAGACCAGCTAGGCGTTGAGGCTGATGGTGATGCTGAGCAGCATCAGCCCTGGCTGGACCGAAGTGGGAGACCACAGAAGGTCCTGGACCCATTTTGAATCCAGCACCAGACCGACACCTAACAGATGTGCTTCCTGTTGCTGCTACTTGAGAGTGTGCACTGACAGGTGCAGGGCAGGAGGCATCTTTGCATGACCATGGACAGAGTTTTGGCTTGCATGCACTACAGTGGAAGAAGCAGTGTTGCCACCAGCAGACACTATTCCAGGACCCTGGGGTTCGGCCCACAAAGTCGGGTGCTTTTCTGCCATGTGCCTGGTCAGGCTGGTCGTTTTTCCACCCCGGCTGATGCTGACCTGGCAGGTGGTACAAATGGCCTTTTTGGGGTTATCAGCAGAGTCTTTAAAAAACAACCAGACTCGGGAAGACCTAACAGTTGTACTGGCAACTTCCTTCGTGTTGGTGTTACGGGGAACGGTTGCCTGGCTTCCTTCTATGGCCATCACACTGCTTCTTCCTACCAGTTTGGGTGCTCTGCCTCCCTCCCTCTGTGTGCTGCTGTTCTCGCTCTTCATGTCCTCCTGCCAGGTTGGGTCAGTTACTATATCATCCACCACCTCGTCTTCCACTTCCGCACTCTGGTCCTCCTCCTGACTTTCTAGCAATTGTGTCTCATCAGCGTCCACCTATTGTGACACTTTCCCACCGTTGCCTTCATGTGACCCTGGCTGCTCAAATATTTGGGCATCGCTACATGTGGTCTCCTCTTGCGCCACTTCAAGTGGACCGGGCAAGAGGCCCGAATCTATAAGTAGAAAAGTGAACAGCTCTTCGGAGTGTCCAAGTGTGGGATCAGTTGTCTCCAGGCACTCAGCATGGTGGGAGGTAGGAGGTTCACGGTGAGGAATATGTGGTCCAGAATCACAGCTACTGAAACTTGACCGTGTTGAAGACAAGGTGGTGGTGGCTAAGTGACTGGAAGCATTATCTGCTATCCAACCATTAACCTTTTCACACTACTCTGTGTTCAATAATGGTGTTCTGTGGTCCCCTAGGAGTTGGGACAGGAAGGTCGAGCGATAAGATTTGGGTGTTTTTGTGGCACAATTTCAGCTTGCCCACGTCCAGCTCCCCGTAACTTTCCACGTGCCTTGCCGATTTTAAATGGAGGACAATATCTTCCAAGCTCACTAAAAATGACTGAATTTGAACCAAACTTATATGTGATCTGTGTGACGGACAAACCACAGTTTTAAATAGCTGGCTTGTAGGTAACTATTTTGAACAGCAAACTGGTGTTAATTGCTTCACTGACACACGGAAACAAATTTTTAATGGAGGCCAGAAATGGCAGTATTTTCTGAAAACGTATATGTGATCCTTGTGAAGAAGAGAGATCACAGTTTTAAATAACTTTCCTGTAGGTAACTATTTTGAACAGCAATCTGGTGTCAATTGCTTCACTACACACTGAAAATTTTTTTAATGGAGGCCAGAAATGGCAGTATTTTCTGAAAACATTTATTTGATACGTGTGACGGAGAAAACAGTTTTACATAGCTGGCCTGTAGGTAACAATTTTGAAAAGCAAACTGTTGTCAATTGCTTCACTGACACACTGAAATTTTTTTTAATGAAGGCCAGAAATTACAGTATTTTTGGAAAATGTATATGCGATCCGTGTGATGGACAAACCACAATTTTAAATACCTGGCCTGTAGTTAACTATTTTGAACATCAAACTGGTGTCAATTGCTTCACTGACACACTGAAAAAAAATTTAATGGAGGCCAAAAATGGCAGTATTTTCTGAAAACATATGCGATCCGTGTGATGGAAAAACCACAGTTTTAAATAGCTGGACTGTAGGTAACTATTTTGAACAGCAAACTGGTGTCAATTGCTTCACTGACACACTGAAACAAATGTTTAATGGAGGCCAGAAATGACAGTGTTTCCGGAAAACATATATGTGATCCATGTGACGGAGAAAACACAGTTTTACATAGCTGACCTGTAGGTAAATATTTTGAACATCAAACTGTTGTCAATTGCTTCACTGACACACTGAAACAAATTTTTAATGGAGGCCAGAAATGGCAGTATTTTCTGAAAACGTATATGTGATCCTTGTGAAGAAAAGAAAGCACAGTTTTAAATAACTTGCCTGTAGGTAACTATTTTGAATAGCAAACTGTTGTCAATTGCTTCACTGACACACTGAAATTTTTTTTAATGAAGGCCAGAAATGACAGTATTATCTGTAAATGTATATGCGATCCGTGTGAAGGACAAACCACAGTTTTAAATTACTGGCCTGCAGGTAACTATTTTGAACAGCAAACTGGTGTCAATTGCTTCACTGACACACTGAAACAAATGTTTAATGGAGGCCAGAAATGACAGAGTTTCCTGAAAACATATATGTGATCCGTGTGACGGAGAAAACACAGTTTTAAATAGCTAACCTGTAGGTAAATATTTTGAGCATCAAACTGTTGTCAATGGCTTCACTGACACACTGAAATTTTTTTTGAATGGAGGCCAGAAGTGGCAGTACTTTCTGAAAACATATATGCGATCCGTGTGATGGGCAAACCACAGTTTTAAACAACTGGCCTGTAGGTAACTATTTTGAACAGCAAATTGGTGTCAACTGCTTCACTGGCATACTGAAAATTTTTTTTAAAGGAGGCCAGAAATGGCAGTATTTTCTGAAAACGTATATGTGATACGTGTGACGGACAAATCACAGTTTTAAATACCTGGCCTGTAGGTAACTATTTTGAACACCAAACGGGTGTCAATTGCTTCACTGACACTCTGAAAAAAAAATTTAATGGAGGTCATAAATGTCAGTATTTTCTGAAAACCTATATGTGATCCGTGTGATGGAGAAACCACAGTTTTAAATAGTTGGCCTGTAGGTAACTATTTTGAACAGCAAACTGGTTTCAATTGCTTCACTGACACACTGAAATTTTTTTTTAATGGGGGCCAGAAATGGCAGTATTTTCTGAAAACATATACACCGCGTGCAGAATTATTAGGCAAATGCGTATTTTGATCACTTTGATACTTTTTATACATGTTGTCCTACTCCAAGCTGCATGGGCTTGAGAGCCAACCACGCATTAAGTAAATCTGGTGATGTGCATCTCTGTAATGAGGAGGGTTGTTGACTAATGACATCAACACTCCATATAAGGTGTGCTTAATTATTAGGCAACTTCCTTTCCTTTGGCAAAATGGGCCAGAAGAGAGATTTAACGGGCTCTGAAAAGTCCAAAATTGTGAGATGTCTTGCAGAGGGATGCAGCAGTCTTGAAATTTGCAAACTTTTGAAGCGTGATCACCGAACAATCAAGCGTTTCATGGCAAATAGCCAACAGGGTCTCAAGAAACGTGTTGGCTAAAAAAGGCGCAAAATAACTGCCCATGAATTGAGGAAAATCAAGCATGAAGCAGCCAAGATGCCATTCGCCACCAGTTTTGCCATATTTCAGAGCTGCAACGTTACTGGAGTATCAAAAAGCACAAGGTGTGCAATACTCAGGGACATGGCCAAGGTAAGGAAGGCTGAAAAAAGACCACCTTTGAACAAGAAACATAAGATAAAATGTCAAGAATGGGTCAAGAAATATCTTAAGACTGATTTTTCAAAGGTTTTAAGGACTGATGAAATGAGCGTGACTCTGGATGGGCCAGATGGATGGGCTAGAGGCTGGATCAATAAAGGGCAGAGAGCTCCACTCCGACTCAGACGCCAGCAAGGTGGAGGTGGGGTACTGGTATGGGCTGGTATTATCAAAGATGAACTTGTGGGACCTTTTCGGGTTGAGGATGGAGTGAAACTCAACTCCCAGACCTACTGCCAGTTTCTGGAAGACAACTTCTTCAAGCAGTGGTATAGGAAGAAGTTGGTATCGTTCAAGAAAAACATGATTTTCATGCAGGACAGTGCTCCATCACATGCATCCAACTACTCCACAGTGTGGCTGGCCAGTAAAGGTCGAAAAGATGAAAAAATAATGACATGGCCCCCTTGTTCACCTGATCTGAACCCCATAGAGAACCTGTGGTCCATCATAAAATGTGAGATCTACAGGGAGGCAAAACAGTACACCTCTTGGAACAGTGTCTGGGAGGCTGTGGTGACTGCTGCACGCAATGTTGATCGAAAACAGATCAAGCAACAGACAGAATCTATGGATGGAAGGCTGTTGAGTGTCATCATAAAGAAATGTGGCTATATTGATCACTAATTTTTTAGTTTTTTGTTTTTGCATGTCAGAAATGTTTATTTCTAAATTTTGTGCACTGATGTTGGTTTATCTGGTGAAAATAAACAAATGAGATGGGATTATATTTGGTTTCTATTTAGTTGCCTACTAATTCTGCACAGTAATAGTTACCTGCACAAAGAGATATCCTCCTAAGATAACCAAATCTAAAAAAAACCCACTCCAACTTCCAAAAATATTAAGCTTGGATATTTATGAGTCTTTTCGGTTAATTGAGAACATAGTTGTTGATCAATAATAAAAATAAACCTCTAAAATACAACTTGCCTAATAATTCTGCACGCAGTGTATGTGATCTGTGTGATGGAGGAAACACAGTTTTACATAGCTGACCTGTAGGTAACTATTTTGAACATCAAACTGGTGTCAATTGCTTCACTGACACACTGAAAATTTTTTTTAATGGAGGCCAGAAATGGCAGTATTTTCTGAAAACGTATATGTAATACGTGTGACGAAGAAAACACAGTTTTAAATACCTGGCCTCTAGGTAACTATTTTGAACAGCAAATCGGTTTCAATTGCTTCACTGGCACACTGAAACAAAGTTTTAATGGAGGCCAGAAATGACAGTATTTTCATCGCAATTATATGTGATCTGTGTGATGGAGAAAGCACAGGTTTAAATACCTGGCTTGTAGGTAACTATTTTGAACAGCAAACTGGTGACAATTGCTTCACTGACACACTGAAAAATTTTTTAATGGAGGCCAGAAATGGCAGTATTTTCTGAAAACGTATATGAGATCCGTGTGATGGACAAACCACAGTTTTAAATACCTGGCCTGTAGGTAACTATTTTGAACACCAAACTGGTGTCAATTGCTTCACAGAGATTCTGAAAAAAAATTTAATGGAGGTCATAAATGTCAGTATTTTCTGAAAACCTATATGTGATCCCTGTGACGGACAAACCACAGTTTTAAATACCTGGCCTCTAGGTAATTATTTTGAACAGCAAACTGGTGTCAATTGCTTCACTGATACACTGAAAAAAAGTTTAATGGAGGCCAAAAATGGCAGTATTTTCTGAAAACATATATGTGATCCGTGTGACGGAGAAAACACAGTTTTAAATAACTAACCTGTAGGTAACTATTTTGAGCATCAAACTGTTGTCAATTGCTTCGCTGACACACTGAATTTTTTTTTAATGAAGGCCAGAAATGGCAGTACTTTCTGAAAACATATATGCGATCTGTGTGATGGACAAACCACAGTTTTAAATAGCTGACCCCTAGGTAACTATTTTGAATATCAAACTATTGTGAATTGCTTCACTGACACACTGATTTTTTTTTTAATGGAGGCCAGAAAAGGCAGTATTTTCTGAAAACGTATATGTGATCCCTGTGACGGAGAAAACACAGTTTTAAATAGCTAAGCTGTAGGTAACTATTTTGAACATCAAACTGTTGTCAATTGCTTCACTAATACACAGAATTTTTTTTTAATGAAGGCCAGAAATGGCAGTACTTTCTGAAAACATATATGCGATCTGTGTGATGGACAAACCACAGTTTTAAATAGCTGACCTGTAGGTAACTATTTTGAACAGCAAACTTGTGTCAATTGCTTCGCTGATACACTGAAAATTTTTTTTAATGGAGGCCAAAAATGGCAGTATTTTCTGAAAACATATATGTAATCTGTGTGGCGGAGAAAATACAGTTTTAAATAGCTGGCCTGTAGGTAACTATTTTGAACAGCAAACGTTTTTCAATTGCTTCACTGACACACTAAAACAAATTTTTAATGGAGGCCAGAAATGGCAGTATTTTCTGAAAACGTATATGTGATCCGTGTGATGGAGAAAACACAGTTTTAAATACCTGGCCTGTAGGTAACTATTTTGAACAACAAACCGGTGTCAATTGCTTCACTGACACACTGAAACAAATTTTTAATGGAGGCCAGAAATGACAGTATTTTCAGCGCAATTATATGTGATCCGTGTGACGGACAAACCACAATTTTAAATAGCTGTATTTTTTGCGCTATAATATGGAAAGGACCTGGCTGTTTTCTGCAGTGCCAACAAGCAAATGGTGCAGAACAATGGTGTTTTTTGGATTGCTTTTTAAGCAAATAATGAGGATTAAGATCCAAAAAAAATTATTCCTGAGACCTGGGCCTATTTCTACAAATATCTAACCGCAGCAGCAGATAAAACTGGAATGGAGCCTCTTGTGTTATGCGTACTGCAGTCTGCTATATACCCTGCCTGCCTGTATACATTGCCTGCCTGATATCTCTGCAGATGGATTAGTCCTGTTTGTTGAGATGGATATGTGTCTCTAATATAGTTTGATACACCTACACTAACTATAAACAATCAAATCTCTCCCTAGCTCAGCAGCACCTCTCCCTACACTGTCTGATTCCGTAGTGACTGTGACGAGCATGGCGGCGCCAGGTCTGATATAGACCTGATGTTGCAGTGCTGCCAGCCAATCACTGTAATGCCACAACCAACATGGCTACAGCATTAAAGTTTTTGGCAGGCAATCCCTGCATGTTCATTGGCTCTGTAAAGAGTGTCAAACATGCAGGGAGGAGACCCGAGTAGTGTTGAGCCACCCCCGTAGTGTTCGAGTTCGGTTCGGTTCGTCGAACACCCGTGTGTTCGCCGAACTGTTCGTCGAACTGTTCGTCGAACACCTTCGAACACCGTTAAAACCAATGGCAGGCAAACAAAAACACATAGAAACACATAGAAAACACCTTCAAAGGTGTCCAAAAGCTGACAAACTGCTCAGAAGACATAACTAACACATGGAAAAGTGACAAGTACATATAGTCATGCGAAAAGAAAAGAGGTGGAGGAGTAAAAGGAGGGGGAGACACAGATATAGGCATGTCATGCCCTTCTAAAATCCAAAAAGTGAGAAGCCGACACGGCCAGTCCGCTCCTGCCCGTGCCACCTCCGTGTCGCCGGGTTTGTGCCAGAGCCGCGGTGAACCCTGATGGCCAGCCCCCCTCTCCCAATACTGGTGCCTGTCCGCTGGTGGGTCGAGCGAGCCCCCCTGTGGTGGAGGCAGCTCTAAGCTTTTTAATTTAAATTGTCTCTCTAATTTGAATGAATACACTTTAAATCCATTTACAAGGATCTATTTGAGGGCAAGTCTCATGCCAGCAGCCGCGTAATTCCAGCTCCAGTATCGTCCACTAAAGCTGCTGCAGTTAAAAAGCTTTTATAAGGATCGAGCTCGGCTGTCCACCGCAAGGCATCCTACTGCCAGTCCCAGCCCCTATGCCTTGGGGTGCCTCCTGATGCTCTTCACTAAGTATCCCATGGTCCCGAAGCATTTCCTTTGAAAAAATTAAGTGTCTAAACTACAGGTGGTGTAGCTTGCTTAACAGCCGGAATAATCCGCTGACTAGCAGACACTGCTACTAGGCACAAAGTATTTCCTGGGCTAGATGCAGTTAAAAATTTGTAATTAGATACTTTCGTTGGATGCTGAGAAAGCATTCCATGGAGTCTCCTGGCACGCCATATATGATTCTCTTAAAAAGCTTGGGGTAGGGGTCTAGGGGACCCTTTTATAGCCAAAATCACGGCCCTGTATCACAATACGTCACCTAGGCTGAAGATAAATGGAACTGTAGCACCCTGAGGGCTCGGTTGCTACAGAGGTATTGCACCTCACCCAGAGGTGTGATATCTCACTCTCAGGTAAGGATGGAGTGTGGATCAGGACCCGACACCTGCATGCATTACACCACATTGCCGTGGGGCAGGGCGACCTATATGCCCCTGAGATGGGCACGACAGTCCCTGTCCCTGGCTGGAGTGGGGGGAGGGAACACTGAGGAAGGGGAACCCTGTAGTGCAGGAGCAGGGAGGAAGCAGTTCCTGGGTGCATTGAGAACGGAGTATAAAAGGTGGGCACCATCTTAGTTCAGTGCAGAGAAGTCTGAGCAGAAGTGGCAGGGAGCAGGGGCTCTGCATGAGCTCTGCTCCGGAGGCGGGCCTAGTAACAGAGGCCCAGGCCTGGAAGAGGGAGAAGGAAGGAAGAGGAGCGGAGAAGGCTCCAGGAACGAGGAATGAAGGGATCCCACGGGTGCGGACGGGCGAGTCGCCACCGCACACCGGAATCCACCTGCGTGGAGGGGTCAGGCCAAAGGGGGAGACCGGTCCCCGAACTAGTGGAGGCAGGAAACGACCCTCAGCTAGAAACCGGAGGCTCTGACATTTTATGTGGCGCAGCCCCTCGCTACACCCGCTAGGAAGGCACCACATAGGGTCAGGGAAACTGGCGCCAAGTTTACCAAGAGGAGGCCCGAGGCAGCCGGACAGAAGTGTTGGTAAGAAAGGCCAGACAAAGGACACACAAAGGGGGTCCTGTGAAGTGCTCCAAAGTTATCTGGGAGTTGTCTGAGCCCCTCACCTGGTGAGCACAGTACGACGTGGGCAGCCGTTACCTGCAGACGTGGTCTGGATAATAAGAACTGTGAGTAACGGCCCTGAACTGCATCACTGACTCCGTGTCGTTACTGCTGCTGCCCTGCACCATCACCCCCATCCTCCGCATACACTGCCCTGAGGCTATACTCCTCCCGTGGGGAGTTATGCTACGCTCTGCTGCACCCACAACACCAGCCTCAGCGGTCTGCCCTGTAGCGGCGGTTCACTCTGACCGCAATCCACGGGTGGCATAGTCGTACATTTAAACATCAAAACCACATAAATAGTTCCGCCACTGGTTTGACCGCCCTGAGCCACGGAACCGGGTCGCCGCCACGAAGACTACAACCACCAGCATCCACCAAAAAGGGTCCGGCTCCAGGTGTCCCAAGGCCCAGGGGGTGCGTCAGAACATTTTCATCACCTTTCACAATCACCAATGGGACAAGGCAGGGATGTCCTCTGTCCCCTCTCTTATACATCCTAGTGACGGAGCACCTGCTCTCATCAATTCGCCATAACCCCAATATTAGGTGGATTGAGGTGGGAGGCACCGAGTACAAGTGCTCTCTATTTGCTGATGATGTCCTAGTATATATCACTCAATCACATATATCCATCCATGCTGTTATGGCTGAAATAGATCACTTTGTTACATGGTCAAATTTTAAAATCAATGCAGCGAAGTCTGAGGCCCTCGATGTCTCCCTCCCCAAATCCATATAGGATTCCATCCAGTCCAACTTTCCCTTTTCCTGGCCCTCACAGGGTATCAATTACTTAGGAATTCCTATTCATAGAGACCTCTCCCATCTATGTTATCTTAATTTTGGGCCCTTTATTGAACAACTCCATACAGACCACGGTTGGCAAGTTAGAACTGTAAGATTCACTACGTGAACCGCTGGTGTTTTGTGGAAAAGCACATGTACACTGCGTTCCAAATTATTATGCAAAAAGTGTTTAGGAGTGATAAGGGAAGAATTTGTTTGTTTGGCAGTTAAACTCCTTGATGGTGATGTGTGTCAGGGCTCTTTATATCACTGTAAGCAATTGCAGACACCTGTGCTAATTAGTTTGGCAGGTGTGTCCAATGAAAGGCAAGACTACTTAAGAAGGCTCTCTCACATTATTAAGCAGCCTACATTTTCTGCCAAAATGGGAAAGAAAAAGGATGTGTCGGCTGCTGAGAAGCAACAAATTGTGGAGTGTTTAGGTCAAGGCATGACTACAATCAACATTGTGCGATGATCAGGATGAAGTGTCTTGGCAATCAAGAAGTATGTAGCTGATTCACAGTACACACGTGTGCGTGCTGATAAGGGCAAATTGAGGATTCTTTCCTACAGGCAATTACGTCAGGTTGAAAGAGCAGCGGCAAAAAAGCCTTGTCATAGCAGCAGACAAGTTTTTGAAGCTGCTTGTGCCTCCAACGTCCCCCGAACAACAAGATGCAGGGTCCTTCAGAGGTTTGCAGCTGTGCATACGCCATCCTGTTGACCTCCTCTATCCACTTCACACAAGCAGAAACGGCTCCAGTGGGCCAAACATTACATGAAGACTGATTTCAAAACAGTTTTGTTCACGGATGAGTGCCGTGCAGCGCTCGATGGTCCAGATGGAGGATGGCTGGTTGATGGACACCCCACGCAAACACGGCTACAGCGCCAACAAGGAGGAGGTGGAGTAATGTTTTGGGCTGGAATCATGGGGAGAGAGATTGTCGGCCCCTTTAGGATCCCTGAAGGTGCTAAAGATGAACTCCATAATGTATGTGGATTTTCTCAAACAGCACTTCCTGCCATGGTTCAAGAAGAAGAACCGTGTATTTCACAGCAAGATCATTTTTCTGCATGATAATGCACCATCTCATGCTGCACATAAAACATCTGCATCTCTGGCTGATATGGGCATAAAAGGGAACAAACTTATGGTGTGACCCCCATGCTCCCCTGACCTCTACCCCATTCAGAACCTTTGGAGCATCATTAAAAGGAGTGTCTATGATGGCGGGAGGCAGTTCACATCTAAGCAACAGCTCTGGGAGGGTATTCTGTCCTCATGCAAAACAATTGAAGCAGAAACCATCCAAAACCTGACAAATTCAATGGACGAGAGAGTTCAGAAGCTCCTTTCGAACAAGGGGTCCTATGTGAAAATGTAGCATCACCTAGAATAAAGTTTTGAGTTGAAAACTGTTTGATTTCAGTTTCTAACAACCTGCTAATGCTTATAATTTCAAAAATGACCATTTTTTTGGTCTTTATTAAAATGAAAAGGTTGATCGAAAAGTTTGGGGGATCTAAGAGTGTGGCAACCCAGTAGTCATGATTACTTCGAATTCTGACAATATGAGGGTCATGCTGCAGGTAGTGCAACAAGAAGGCACTTATGTGTCTTGCGCATCTTGGAGCCCCAAAATTATTTTCCGGGCTAGATGCAGCTAAAAATTATTTTTAATTTTAAATCTGGTGAAGCTTTAGTATAGATGGCCTAATAGGATCAGTGCTGCACACTGCTACAAAGCCCAAATTATTTTCCAGTCAAGATACAGATAAACATGATTAGTAATTTGAAAGCTTAAAACGGTTGGTAGGGTGATTTTAACCAATCATCAAGCTTTTACTCTCCCCAGGATGACACAGGGGTAGAAAAGTCGTTTCGGATCCATGATTTGTTCATCTTTATGAACGTGAGTCTGTCTACATTATCAGTGGAGAGCCGCGTGCGCTTATCTGTCAGCACACCACCAGCAGCGCTGAACACACGTTCAGACAGAACGCTGGCTGCGGGGCATGACAAGATCTCCAAGGCGTAAGTGGCTAGCTCCGGCCATTTATCCAGATTGGAAGCCCAAAAAGAGCAAGGGTCCAGTGACACAGTCGTGGCTTCAATGTTTACTTGGAGATACTCCTGTACCATCGTCTCTAGGTGTTGACTATGTGTCAGACTTCTTGTCTCCTGTGGCCTTGCAAAGGATGGGCTAAAAAAGTGGTGAAATGATTCCGCAAAATTGATGTTACCAGCAGATACTGTGGTTCTGTTACGGTTTGAGTGCTGAACACTTGACGGTCCCACGGTTGGCAAGTTGGAACTGTGAGATTCACTACGTGCACCACTGGTATTTTGTGGAAAAGCACATGTAAGATTCTGCAATAGTCTCTGCTGATACTCCTGCATGCGTGCATCCCTTTCTATGGCAGGAATAATTTCTGCAAATTTACTTTTGTACCGGGGATCTAACAGTGTGGCAACCCAGTAGTCAGGATTATTTCTAATTCTCACAATTCGAGGGTCATGTTGCAGGTAGTGCAGCAAGAAGGCACTCATGTGTGTTGCGCATCCAGGAGCACCAAGTCCCTGTTGTGTTGGTGGCGAGGGAACAATCATGCTTCCTTCCTCTGTTCTCTCCCCCCAACCTCGCACAACAGAAATGTGATCAAGGTCTCCCTCATCTGATGAGTCTTCCATCAGTTCGTCCTCCACTTCTTCCTGGGCTCCTGCACCTTCCTCACTAGTTTGGCTGCTACCATGCGCCCTGGCAAAACCATCTCCCCCACCCTCACATGCCTGCCGCCTTGGTGCTGCCGACCGTCTGGACCTTGCAGATGTTAGCCCTTCCGCATACAACTCCTCCTCCTCTACTTCCTCCACCTCCTCTTGTGCCACCACCTGACTCCGAATTCTCTTTAACATGTGCTCCAGCATGTAAATCACCGGAATAGTCATGCTGATAATGGCATCGTCAGCACTAAACATCTTCGTCGCCATTTCAAAACTGTGCAGAAGGGTGCATAGGTCCCTGATCTGAGACCACTCCTCCAGCGTGATTTGCCCCACCTCTGAATCTCGTTGGCCCAGGCTATACGTCAGAACGTATTGCACCAGGGCTTGTCGGTGCTGCCACAGTCGCTGCAACATGTGCAGAGTTGAATTCCACCGGGTAGGCACATCGCATTTTAGCCGGTGAAGTGGCAGGCCCAACGACTTCTGTAGAGATGTAAGTCGCTGAGCTTCGGGATGCGAACGGCGGAAGTGAGCACACAACGACCGTGCCCTCTGCAGAAGGCCATCTAGTCTGGGATAGTGGGCTAAAAATTGCTGGACAACCAGGTTCAACACGTGAGCCATACAAGGCACGTGTGTGACATTGCCCCGGCGAAGGGCCGCACTCAGGTTTGCAGCATTGTCGCACACGGCCTTCCCTGGTTTCAGGTCCAGTGGAGACAACCATTCATGAAATTGGTTCTCCAGAGCTGACCACAACTCCTCAGCTGTGTGACTCACATTTCCCAGACATTTCAATGTAAAAACCGCCTGATGACGTTGAGCCCTACTGCCAGCATAGTAAGGAGGTGTGCAGGATCCCTTCTGCGCAGTTAGAAAGCTTGTGGCATGACCAGACAGGCTTTGGGTGCAGGTGGAAGACCGAGAGGAGATTGAGGAGGCAGAAGCAGTGGAGGAACTTTGACATAAAGAGGATTGACGCACAACTCGTGGGGACGGCAAGACTTGGACAGCAGCCCCTTGTCCTGCTGTCACCATAGTTACCCAGTGCCCAGTCAGCGACATGTAACGCCCCTGTCCATGCCTACTCATCCAAGTGTCTGTGGTGAAATGCACCCTGTCACACACAGAGTTTCTCAAAGAAGCGGTGATGTTGTGTGCGACATGCTGGTGGAGCGCAGGCACACCTTTCTTTGAGAAGTAGTGCCGACTGGGCATCTGGTACTGGGGCACTGCGACGGACATAAGGTCTCGAAAATCCTCTGTGTCCACCAGGCGGAAAGGCAGCATTTCTGTAGCCAAGAGCTTGCAGATGGTGAAATTCAACCTCTTAGCTTTCTCATGGCTAGGAGGAAATGGTCTTTTACTTGTCCACATCTGAGGGACCGAGGGCTGGCTATTGTGCTTAGACGGGGTTGATAAGGGTGTCCCCGGCAAACTGCCGGTCTGTGAGGAAGATGCAGGCGGACATGTTAGGTTGCCTTGATCCAAAGGTGGTGCTATCGATGTCGGACAGCGCTCAACACCAGCTGGTGTTCCCACCTCCAAAGAAAATGATGACCTGCCAATCACGCTGGCTGTTGCGGGTAAAGAGGTGGCAGGTCTGCGCCCCAAAACAGGTGTGACTGCTGTCCCCCCAGTCACAGAGGATGAAGAGGCCGCGGATGCACAAGATATGGCAGACGGTGGTTGGCCCGGCCGGCTAGGCCGCATTGTAGCACACTGAGCTTCCCACTGCAACTTATGCTTCATGTCCATGTGCCGGTTCATGCATGAAGTACTCAAACTATGTATTTTTTGGCCTCTACTTAGCTTTTGCTGACAAATGTTACAGATAACACGAGTTGGGTCATCTTTATCGATCTGAAAAAATGCCCAGGCTATGCAAGGCTTAGCACCCATGCGACCTGAAGAGCCACCACGACTTGTGGTGAGAGGCAGAGTTGTGTTTGAGGATGCAGTTGTTGACGTGCTTCCAGTACTACGTCTCTGTCCAGGAAGGCGCAACCTGACCTCGTCATCACTAGCATCTTCCTCCACCTCCTCTGCTGACCTCATCTCTTGGCTGACTGTGGGTTGACAGTAAGTGGGATCTCCAACCTCATCATCATCACCCTGTGCGTTATCACACCCGTCGTCCTCAGAGCCAACCTGTTCCTGCCCTAACAAAAAACTAAAGTTGTCGCTCCAATCAGGTATTTGAGTCTTATCATCGTCTTCCTCATTGTCTCCACCAACAGGAGATACAGTTTGGGAATGAGGGTCTACATTATGGTCAGAACCTTCTGCGTCTGGTCCTGGATCCGACTCATAAAGATTCTGGGCATCAGTGCAGATCATTTCCTCGTCTGGATTCACAGAAGTGCTGGAGTCGACCTCTGATTCCCAGGCTATAGTATGAGTAAACAGCTCTGCAGACTCAACCATCTGTTCTACCTCATACTAAGACGGGCAGCTGGAGATTTGGGAGCTGTGAGGAAGCAAGTGCGATTGGGGTGACACCTTTGAGGACTGGAGTATTTGTGATGTTGAAGTTGATGTGGAGGAGAGCCCACTTAAAGGAGCACTTGATATCCGTTGAAGCACCTGCTGTTTTTGTGCCTCATCTGGAATTTGTAGCAATTGGCGTGGCCGTAAGAAAGGGATCTTATCACATTGTCCGCTAAAAGAAGTAGACATTTTAGTTTGGCTGGAAGATGGTCTTTCTTCTGCAGATGTTACTGTTGCTTTAACACCTACCCCACGGACACAACCTTTTTTCCCCTTCCCAACACGCCTATTCCCCTTTCCACCAGCAGCAGGCCTTTTCCACTCATTTTGGTGGTTAACTAATTCACAACTCTGGAGTTGTTTGCACAAAAAAACAATGGATGGTAACCGAGCAGAGCTGAGTGGCCAAACTGTGGTATTAGGCAAAAACAATTGGCTGGGTTAGATGCATAAAAAAATTATATTCAATTTGCAACCTGATGGAGGTCAGTATAGATGGACTAATACAACAAGTCCCACACACAGCTAGAAGCCCAATATTTTTTCAGAGGTAGATGCAGAAAAAAATATATTCAGTTTGCAACCTGATGGAGGTCAGTATAGATGGACTAATAGAACAAGTCCCACACACAGCTAGAAGCCCAAATATTTTTTCAGAGGTACTGTAGATGCAGATAAAAATTATTTTTAATTTGCAACCTGATGGAGGTCAGTATAGATGGACTAATAGAGAAAGTCCGACACACTGCTAGAGAGCCAAATATTTTTTCAGAGCTAGATGCAGAAAAAAATTATATTCAGTTTGCAACCTGATGGAGGTCAGTATAGATGGACTAACAGAGAAAGTCCCACACACTGCTAGAAGGCCAAATATTTTTTTAGAGCTAGATGCAGAAAAAAATCATATTCAGTTTGCAACCTGATGGAGGTCTGTATAGATGGATTAATAGAACAAGACCCACACACAGCTAGAAGCCCAATATTTTTTCAGAGGTAGATGCAGAAAAAAATATATTCAGTTTGCAACCTGATGGAGGTCTGTATAGATGGATTAATAGAACAAGACCCACACACAGCTAGAAGCCCAATATTTTATCAGAGGTAGATGCAGAAAAAAATATATTCAGTTTGCAACCTGATGGAGGTCTGTATAGATGGATTAATAGAACAAGACCCACACACAGCTAGAAGCCCAATATTTTTTCAGAGGTAGATGCAGAAAAAAATATATTCAGTTTGCAACCTGATGGAGGTCAGTATAGATGGACTAATACAACAAGTCCCACACACAGCTAGAAGCCCGATATTTTTTCAGAGGTAGATGCAGAAAAAAATATATTCAGTTTGCAACCTGATGGAGGTCAGTATAGATGGACTAATACAACAAGTCCCACACACAGCTAGAAGCCCAATATTTTTTCAGAGGTAGATGCAGAAAAAAAAATATTCAGTTTGCAACCCGATGGAGGTCAGTATAGATGGACTAATACAACAAGTCCCACACACAGCTAGAAGCCCAAATATTTTTTCAGAGGTTCTGTAGATGCAGATAAAAATTATTTTTAATTTGCAACCTGATGGAGGTCAGTATAGATGGACTAATAGAGAAAGTCCGACACACTGCTAGAAGGCCAAATATTTTTTCAGAGCTAGATGCAGAAAAAAATTATATTCAGTTTGCAACCTGATGGAGGTCAGTATAGATGGACTAACAGAGAAAGTCCCACACACTGCTAGAAGGCCAAATATTTTTTCAGAGCTAGATGCAGAAAAAAATTATATTCAGTTTGCAACCTGATGGATGTCTGTATAGATGGATTAATAGAACAAGACCCACACACAGCTAGAAGCCCAATATTTTTTCAGAGGTAGATGCAGAAAAAAATATATTCAGTTTGCAACCTGATGGAGGTCTGTATAGATGGATTAATAGAACAAGACCCACACACAGCTAGAAGCCCAATATTTTTTCAGAGGTAGATGCAGAAAAAAATATATTCAGTTTGCAACCTGATGGAGGTCAGTATAGATGGACTAATACAACAAGTCCCACACACAGCTAGAAGCCCAATATTTTTTCAGAGGTAGATGCAGAAAAAAATATATTCAGTTTGCAACCTGATGGAGGTCAGTATAGATGGACTAATACAACAATTCCCACACACAGCTTGAAGCCCAATATTTTTTCAGAGGTAGATGCAGAAAAAAATATATTCAGTTTGCAACCTGATGGAGGTCTGTATAGATGGATTAATAGAACAAGACCCACACACAGCTAGAAGCCCAATATTTTTTCAGAGGTAGATGCAGAAAAAAATATATTCAGTTTGCAACCTGATGGAGGTCAGTATAGATGGACTAATACAACAAGTTCCACACACAGCTAGAAGCCCAATATTTTTCAGAGGTAGATGCAGAAAAAAATATATTCAGTTTGCAACCTGATGGAGGTCAGTATAGATGGACTAATACAACAAGTCCCACACACAGCTAGAAGCCCAATATTTTTTCAGAGGTAGATGCAGAAAAAAATATATTCAGTTTGCAACCTGATGGAGGTCAGTATAGATGGACTAATACAACAAGTCCCACACACAGCTAGAAGCTCAAATATTTTTTCAGAGGTACTGTAGATGCAGATAAAAATTATTTTTAATTTGCAACCTGATGGAGGTCAGTATAGATGGACTAATAGAGAAAGTCCGACACACTGCTAGAAGGCAAAATATTTTTTCAGAGCTAGATGCAGAAAAAAATTATATTCAGTTTTCAACCTGATGGAGATCAGTATAGATGGACTAACAGAGAAAGTCCCACAAACTGCTAGAAGGCCAAATATTTTTTCAGAGCTAGATGCAGAAAAAAATTATATTCAGTTTGCAACCTGATGGAGGTCTGTATAGATGGATTAATAGATCAAGACCCACACACAGCTAGAAGCCCAATATTTTTTCAGAGGTAGATGCAGAAAAAAATATATTCAGTTTGCAACCTGATGGAGGTCTGTATAGATGGATTAATAGAACAAGACCCACACACAGCTAGAAGCCCAATATTTTTTCAGAGGTAGATTCAGAAAAAAATATATACAGTTTGCAACCTGATGGAGGTCTGTATAGATGGATTAATAGAACAAGACCCACACACAGCTAGAAGCCCAATATTTTTTCAGAGGTAGATGCAGAAAAAAATATATTCAGTTTGCAACCTGATGGAGGTCAGTATAGATGGATTAATACAACAAGTCCCACACACAGCTAGAAGCCCAATATTTTTTCAGAGGTAGATGCAGAAAAAAATATATTCAGTTTGCAACCTGATGGAGGTCAGTATAGATGGACTAATACAACAAGTCCCACACACAGCTAGAAGCCCAATATTTTTTCAGAGGTAGATGCAGAAAAAAATATATTCAGTTTGCAACCTGATGGAGGTCAGTATAGATGGACTAATACAACAAGTCCCACACACAGCTAGAAGCCCAAATATTTTTCAGAGGTACTGTAGATGCAGATAAAAATTATTTTTAATTTGCAACCTGATGGAGGTCAGTATAGCTGGACTAATAGAGAAAGTCCGACACACTGCTAGAAGGCCAAATATTTTTTCAGAGCTAGATGCAGAAAAAAATTATATTCAGTTTGCAACCTGATGGAGGTCTGTATAGATGGATTAGTAGAACAAGACCCACACACAGCTAGAAGCCCAATATTTTTTCAGAGGTAGATGCAGAAAAAAATATATTCAGTTTGCAACCTGATGGAGGTCAGTATAGATGGACTAATACAACAAGTCCCACACACAGCTAGAAGCCCAATATTTTTTCAGAGGTAGATGCAGAAAAAAATATATTCAGTTTGCAACCTGATGGAGGTCAGTACAGATGGACTAATACAACAAGTCCCACACACAGCTAGAAGCCCAAATATTTTTTCAGAGGTACTGTAGATGCAGATAAAAATTATTTTTAATTTGCAACCTGATGGAGGTCAGTATAGATGGACTAATAGAGAAAGTCCGACACACTGCTAGAAGGCCAAATATTTTTTCAGAGCTAGATGCAGAAAAAAATTATATTCAGTTTGCAACCTGATGGAGGTCAGTATAGATGGACTAACAGAGAAAGCCCCACACACTGCTAGAAGGCCAAATATTTTTTCAGAGCTAGATGCAGAAAAAAATTATATTCAGTTTGCAACCTGATGGAAGTCTGTATAGATGGATTAATAGAACAAGACCCACACACAGCTAGAAGCCCAATATTTTTTCAGAGGTAGATGCAGAAAAAAATATATTCAGTTTGCAACCTGATGGAGGTCAGTATAGATGGACTAATACAACAAGTCCCACACACAGCTAGAAGCCCAATATTTTTTCAGAGGTAGATGCAGAAAAAAATATATTCAGTTTGCAACCTGATGGAGGTCAGTATAGATGGACTAATACAACAAGTCCCACACACAGCTAGAAGCTCAAATATTTTTTCAGAGGTACTGTAGATGCAGATAAAAATTATTTTTAATTTGCAACCTGATGGAGGTCAGTATAGATGGACTAATAGAGAAAGTTCGACACACTGCTAGAAGGCCAAATATTTTTTCAGAGCTAGATGCAGAAAAAAATTATATTCAGTTTGCAACCTGATGGAGGTCAGTATAGATGGACTAATAGAATGATGCTATGCCCAAAAGATTTTACTTCACTAGGTGCAGTAAAAAAATTGGTATTCTATACACAGGTGGTATATCTTGCAACACAGATAGGCTACTCCACTGACTAACACACTCTGCAATAGGCCAAAAAGGATTAGCTTTGCTAGATTCAGCCAAATGCTGTGAAAAAAACTTGCACAGCACTGGCACAGACGTGCCTGGCAAAAACTGATAGGAACTGATGTAACCTAGTCCTGAAAAGGACTCCAATTACAATTAGTCTTTACTCCCACAATCTATCTATTTAAGAGCACAGACCTCCCTGATAAAAGTCGTAGGAAATGCTGTAACCTAGTCCTTAAAAGGACTGCAATCACAACTATTCCCTACTCCCAAGCTATCTGTATATTTGTGCGAAAATTGGCTTGAAATTAACAAGGTATAGCGCACACAGCAACAGCGGTGCCGTCTAACACGCAGCTGCAGCAGTGAGAAAATGGTGGCGATGGGGAAAATGGCTTGGTCTTATAGGGCAAGGACATGTGACATACACTGCCAATGACACATGCCCTTGCTTGTGTGAAAATAAGCACTTCGCTCCGTGTGTGCGCTGCTGATAGGCTGACAGATTGCACCTCCCCACTGCAAATGCGGGAAAGAGAAAAAAAAATGGAGATCTTCATTGTTCCTGCAGAGATCCATCCCCTGCCCCTCCCCCCACCCCGCTGTACACTCAAACTGCGTATTAACATTAATTTTCATCATTACTGAGAAAAAATCCAGTTATGATTTTGGTGCACGAACAGTTATCGAACATAACCTCGAACAGCCGAATTTTTCTCAAATTGTTCGTGTTCGCCGAACGGCTCGAACACCGCCCAAAACAGCTCGAATTTGAGATTGGCGAACAGTTCGAGTAGAACAACGCTCATCTCTAGACCCGAACTCCCGCCATGCAACCCCGGAAATATTTGGCGAGCGCCGAGCATCTCGGGCAGTGAGATGCTCAAGTGAGCACAGAGCAGTAGCGAGCATGCTCGCTCATCACTAAAGTTCACTAGAGTTTTTGATGCGTTTTGCACTTTTCCATTGCTTTCAACGGCGAAAAACACGGTTATAGGAAGTTTCGCCCCCAGCACTTCGCCCCCAGCAGTTTGCCCCCAGCAGTTCACCCCCATCAGTTCATCCCCAGATACATTTTGACCCTATCATTTCGCCCGCAGGAAGATTTGCCCCTGCAGATTTCGACCCTGCACGTTTCGCTCCAGCCCGGGGCGAACTGGGGGCGATATGTGCGAGGGTGAAATGTGCGGGTGTAAAACATCCTGGGGGCCTAATGTTGGGGACGAAATGTGCGGCAGTGAAATATACCTGGGGGCGAACTGCTGGGGGCGAACTGCTGGGGGTGAAACATCCAATTCCCAAAAAATACATTCACCAGTAAATGTCATTTTAAAATTTTACTACCTTCTATGCACATGTGGTGTGTGAGACATGATCAGACACATCCTGTTTCATGTATGAAGGAGGGACTCTGAAAGTCACAAAGCCTATTTTTACAGGGCCATCAGGCGGCTATGCTTTGTTGCTCCCATTATTAAAGAATGGGTCTCCTATTCTGTTATTGCATATGCAGTGAATGCAAGGGCCGCCAAAAATTTGGATGCATCCCAATACCCTTTGAAGAGACATAGAGGAGGAAATCAGTAAAAAAAATGTTCCCATTATAAAGGAGCGCGTTCCTTATACTGTAATTGCCTATGCAGTGAATGCAAGGGCTGCCACAAATTTGGACGCATCCCAATACTTCTTTGAAGAGACATAGAGGAGGACCTCAGTAAAAAAAAATGTTCCCATTATTAGGAAGTTAGTTTCCTATACTGTTATTGCCTATGCAGAGAATGCAAGGGCCGCCAAAAATTTGGATGCACCCCAATACCCCTTTGAAGAGAAATGGAGGAGGGCCTCAGTAAAAAAAAAATGTTCCCATTATAAAGGAGCGCGTTTCCTATACTGTAATTGCCTTTGCAGTGAATGCAAGGGCTGCCACAAATTTGGACGCATCCCAATACATCTTTGAAGAGACATAGAAGAGGACCTCAGTAAAAAAAAATGTTCCCATTATTAGAAAGTGGGTCTCCTATACATTTATTGCCTAAGCAGTGAATGTAAGAGCTGCCACTCCAATACCCCGTTGAAGAGATGTGGAAGAGGTCCTCATTTAAAAAATTGTTACCATTGTTAATGAGTGGCTCTCCTATACTGATAATGCCCATACACTAAGAGCATGTGCTAAAAAACATTTACCCCTGGGGGATTATACAGAACCATACTGTATATCATACAGAATGTTATAGGTAGGCCTCTAAAAAAAATTCCTATGGTTCCTCAGTTTTATTATTTCATTCCTTCATTTTGGATGAATTTTTTCTAATAAAGTTGATTTTTTAAAATGTTCCTGTTTCCTCAGATCCTGGAACTGGATACCTCTTTGTTTTCTTCAGTATTGTTGGCGTCTGGTCAGGATGAAATTCTGTGCTCCATACTTCTGATTGCTCAGATGAGCTGGCTGAAACTTTTTATATACTAAGCGTATTCCCATGTCTGGGTGTGAAGAGGTGCATGGGAATAGACTTCCCAAACAAAAGCCACTGGATTTGAGTTTGTTCCGCTGCTATCATCCGAAGGTGTTGAGAAGTCTGGCCCAATCAAGCATTTGTTCATTTTTATAAGAGTCAGCCTGTCAGCATTTTCAGTTGCCAGGCGGATGTGCCTATCAGTTATAATGCCCCCGGCGGCACTAAAAACTCACTCTGACAAAACGCTAGGGGCAGGGCAGGCCAAGACCTCCAAGGTGTAGAGAGCCAGTTCATGCCACATGTCCAGCTTGGATACCCAAAAATTATAGGGAACATCATGGGGGACATTGGTACGGTCGGCAAGGTACTCCTTCAGCATATTTGAAAAATTTTCCCTCCTTGTGAGAGTACCCCATGCATCAGGGCTGTTGCGCTGGGAGGGTCGGAGAAAACCATCCCACACCTTTGATAGTGTTCTCCTGCCCTTGCTGCATCGTATTTGTGTCTCCCTCACACATACTCCTTGGTTGTCCAAGGAACTGTGACCTCTGCTGCCAGCATTTTCAGATGGGAATTTTTTTAATAATTCTGCAACAAGGGTCTTCTGGTACTGCAACATTTTAGTAGACCTGTCTGCCGTGGGAAGGGGAGATAGAAAGTTCTCCTTGTAGTGTGGGTCTAGAAGTGTCACCAACCAGTAATGACTGTCACCCAAAATTTGGATAACGCGATGGTCACAGGAAATGCAGCATAATATAAACTCAGCGATGTGTGCCACACTGCTAAAAGGCAAGACTTCCATGTCCTCACCAAGAGGACGACTGACCATGCTCTCCTCCTCCTCCTCATTCTCTCTCCTCAGGCCATCTAAGCAGAAGAGACGGTATGACAATTGTGTGGGTAGTATCGTCTATAGCGCAGAAAACTGGCTCCTGTTCTTCCTCCTCCTTCTCCTCTTCCTCATTGTCACCCAATCCACATTGGGATGAGATGAGGCTGGGCTGTGTGGAATCACCTTCTATAGTTCTTTGCTCCATTTCATCCTGCTCTGCCTGCAATGCCTCCTCTTTAATTGTGAGCAGCGATGGTTTCAGAAGACAGAGAAGCGGGATGGTGATGCTAATTATGGTGTCATCGCCGCTGACTACCTTGTTGGAGTCGCCTTGCTTTAGAGCCGCCAACAGGTTCCGGCCATTGTCACACACGACCATGTCCGTGTGATGATCTGCAACAAGTACTAAGGAAAGATAGGGGAAAGCTTTCCATACAGTAAGACTAAGCTGAATCCCTACGATGTAGCGGGCTGCCTGTTCCTAGCGAACAGACCCGCCTTAGTCCTTGACTAGTCTGAACGAAGACCTATAGCATTAAGGAAGGGGTCCCAAAAAGAACTAACGACTGGAACAAAAAATGGGACACCTCCTGAACAGAGAAGGTTGTTGCAGAACACAAAAAGACAAACTGACAAAAAGGTACTAGAGGTCCCTGAAGGACCAAGCAAACTGACAGAGATAGGCACAGAAGCAGCTGGTTAGCAAAACAGTCAAACAACACTGAAGTCCAGCACAGCCAAAAGGGCGGAGCTGGAATATATAGGCAGATGGTCACGTGACCGCAAAACACAAGATGGAAAAAGCAAACAGGAGGGTTCTAACAGTACCTTCTCTTTTATGAGGATCCTCCAGATCCTCCAGGCCCAGGCCTATCCGGAAACCTCTTGTGGAAAGCTCTAACAAGCCTAGGAGCAGAGACATCATCCGCCCTTACCCAGGAGTTATCTTTTGGGCCGAAACCCTTCCTGGAGACGAGATACTGTACTCTTCCTCTATGCTATCTAGAACTCAAGATACGAGAAATTTCATATTCGCCGTCTTCCACCACAGGAGGAACTGTGACAGTGGCATCCCTATCTGATACATCAGCCTTTTTCAACAAGGAAACATGAAACATAGGATTAATCTTCCAGGAAATAGGGACATCCAACCTAACCGCAGACGGGTTAACAACCTGAAGCATTTTAAATGGACCCACAAACTTAGGACCCAGTTTTTTAGAGGGAATCCTCAACCGCAAGTTCCTTGAGGACAACCAAACCATGTCACCCACAGTAAACAAAACCTCCTTACGTTTCCTGTCAAAATACTTCTTGGACTTCTTGTAAGCCTCTTGAAGGTTGCAATGTACATTAGTCCAAACTCTCTCCAAATCACCGGAAAAATTCTCCTCCTCCGGCACCGCCGACCCCAATTTGGAGAAAGAACCAAAAGACGGATGTCTCCCAGTACAGAAAAAATAAGGAGAACACCCAGCTGAGGAGGAAATATGATTGTTAAGAGCAAATTCTGCGAGAGGCAGAAACTAAGACCACACCTCTTGATTGTCCGCCACAAAACAATGCAAAAACTGTTCTACATCCTGGTTCTTTCTTTCAGTCTGTCCATTAGACTCAGGATGATACCCAGATGAAAATGACAAATGGACTCCCAACCTGTCACAAAAAGCATGCCAAAAGCGAGCCACAAACTGAGGTCCTCTATTAGAAACAATATCCGTGGGAACACCATGAAGCTTGACAATCTCCTTAACTAACGCTTTAGCAAGAGTCTTGGAGCACGGCAACTTAATGAATGGAACCAAATGACACATCTTACTAAAATGGTCCACGACCACCCAGATGACAGTAAAACCCTCGGACACATGCAGATCAGTAATAAAATCCATTGTGAGATGCGTCCAAGACGCACTAGGTACCTCCAGAGGGCAAAGCAACCCCGCAGCAGGAGTATGTGAAGCCATTGACCTAGCACACACCGTACATTAACGCACCCACTTGATGACTTCTTTCTGCCATCCAGGCCACCAAAAACTGTGATTGATAACTCTCTTAGTCTCAGAAATTCCTGGATGACCTGCCAACCGAGACTCATGACACTCCGCAAACAAATCTCTCCTAAAGGTTCTAGGCATGAACAATCTCCCATGGGGAGTGTTAGATGGAGCATCATCTTGAGCTTTCAGAATCCCATTCTCCAAAATGTAGTCCAATGCCGCCACCACAACTCCTTTCTGTAAAATGCTATCCTCCTCCTCGGCACTGATCGTAGGAGAGAAGCTGCGAGATAAAGCATCGGCTTTAATATTCTTAGTACCAGGGATATAGGTAACATAAAAATGAAGCCGAGAAAGAAAAGTGCCCCCCTAGCTTGATGGGCATTCAAGCGCTTGACAGCATCCAGATAGAACAAATTCTTATGATCTGTGAAAACCTGAATAGGAAATCTAACGCCTTCCAAAAAATGACGCCAATGTTCAAACGCGAGTTTAATAGCCAGCAACTCCCGATTTCCAACATCATAAATCAGTTCGGTTACCGAAAAGAAGGCACAAGGATGTACTCCATCCCTGTTCTCTTGAGAAAAAACTGCTCCGACCCCCACCGATGAAGCATCGACCTCGACCAAAAAAGGCTTGGTCTCATCAGGCTGCATAAGGATAGGGGCAGAACTGAACCTCTCTTTGAGATACTTAAACGCTTCAATGGCCTCAATAGTCCACTGGACAGTATTCGCACCTTTCATCGTGAGATCGGTTAGAGGCTTAACAATTACAGAAAAATTCTTAATGAATTTCCTGTAATAATTGGCAAAACCCAATGATCTCTGTATAGATTTCAAACCAATAGGCCTAGGCCATTCCTGCACAGCCTGATCCTTCACGGGGTCCATCTCAAAGCCCTCGCTGGAGACAATGTAGCCCAAAAAGCTAATTTTCTGCACAGCGAACTCACATTTCTCCAGCTTAGCAAACAGTAAATTATCACTCAATAACTGCAGAACTTCACGTACACTCTGCCAATGGGACTCCAGATCAGGCGAATAAATCAAAATGTCATCTAAATACACAACCACATTCTTACCAATCAAAGGTCTCAGGATGTCATTAATAAGGTTCTGAAAAAATGCAGGTGCATTGGTAAGACCAAAAGGCATCACCAGATTCTCAAAATGACCTACCGGAGTGTTAAAGGCAGTTTTCCATTCATCACCCTCCTTCACTCGTAACAAATTGTATGCCCCCGGAGATCAATCTTAGAGAACCACTTGTCCCCCACTAACTGGTTAAACAAGTCAGGAATTAACGGCAATGGGTAGAAATTGCGTACGGTAATCTTATTAATTTCACGAAAATCCAGACATGGACGTAAACCCCCGTCCTTTTTTTTTAACAAAGAAAAATCCAACTGCCACAGGCGACTTACAAGGTCTAATGTGACCAGCAGCCAGGCTAGTCTGTATGTACTCCTCCAAGGCCTTTCTTTCAGGGATAGTTAGATTAAAAAGCGACTCTTGGGAAGAGTAGCTCCCGGAATAAATTCAATGGCTCAATCATAATCCCTATGAGGAGGTGCCGTGAGTGTGTGAATTGCACCCTATTGCGAGTTTCATCTTGCGCAGTTTTAATGCTGGGCAGTCTCTCCCCCAGTGAGAGGTTGAGAGTGATTGTTTATCAGCATTCTGCACCTGTGTTATCTCCTTCTTACAAGAAAGGGTCGGCTGCGTCCTGGTGTGCATTTTTCTTGAACCCTTGGCTTGTAAGTACCATTGCCTTGTTGCTGTTTTCTAATTTGATTTTTGAATTTTTTAAAAAAAAAAATTCTGTATATTGTCCTGGCTATGCTGTCTGTTTTTAATGTTAGAGTACGGACTTGCAAAATCGTGAGGACCCTTGACGTTTGGGTTGCGAGCTTACGTATTTTGGCCAAAATATCAACTAATACCTCATATCATATTTTTGCACTTTTTTTATCTGCCAGGGCACAGCCAGGCCCATTTAATGGTGACCTTGTGCATGGGGGCTTTGCAACTCTGCGATGCATGGATAGGGTGCCGGGCATCCCGCCTAATCGAATAGGAGGGGCGTGTAATAAGATGCTGACCAGGCACTGTGCCGCGAGTGTGTGAATTGCACCCATCTTTTGTAGTTTTAATGCTGGGCAGTCTCTCCCCCAGTGAGAGGTTGAGAGTGATTGTTTATCAGCATTCTGCATCTGTGTTACCTCCTTCTTACAAAAAGGGGGCCAGCTGTGCCCTGGTGTGCATTTTTCTTGAACCCTTGGCTGGTAAGTACCATTGCCTTGTTGTTGTTTTCTAATTTGATTTTTGAATTTTTAAAAAAAAAAAAAATTCTGTGTATTGTTCTGACTATGCTCCCTATGAGGAGGTAAAACTTGCGACTCCTCCTCCGAAAAAACCCTCCAAAAATCTTGAATAGGTACAGGTAAGTCCCCTTTTTCCACAGCCGCAATGAGACCATTACAACATTTATCATAGCACTTCGGACTCCAAGACTTCATCATATTAGTAGACCAGTCCAGCAAAGGATTGTGCAGTTTTAACTAAGGCAATCCTAGAACGACCGGAGAGGGTAAATTATTTAATATAACCAAGTCTAAAATTTCTTGGTGAAGACCATTGATAGTGAGGGGAAGTGCAGCAACCTTGTGAGTAATACTTTCAAGGGAGTGTTATCAATAGCAATCACAGAAATTGGTGATGACAAAGGTTTGGATTTCAATTTAAGTTTTTCCAAAAACCCTTTATCAATCACATTAACTTTTGAACCACAATCCACAAATACCTGAAATTCAATCAAATTTTCCTGCAAAGTAGTACTCCCTGAAAGAAATACTCCTGCAGAGCGTAAACAAGCTCTACGGGCGTACCTGACCTTTTTTTATTCTTTACTTAAACGAAGCTCACAATACTTAATCAAATGGTCAGCTTTACCACAATAAAGACACAATCCCTCGGCGAACCACTGGTCTCTTTCCTGAGAGCGGAGCGTCATTGCCCTAACCTCCATCGGTTCTCCGCTGTCTGAGCAGATTTTCTGGGGACTAGGACCTGGCATTACAGGAGTCTTTACCCCATTCTGCCTAGATCTCAGCCTCCTAGCCACACAAACAGCTAATTGCATGGCATCCTGCAGAGTCTAAGGTGCGGGGAATGCAATTAGCAAATCCTTAACCCTTTCACTCAGACCAGCATGAAATAGACATTTCAGAGCAGGATAATTCCATTTGACTTCTGAAGCCCATCTTCTAAAGTGTGTGCAATAATTTTCAAAATCACCTGACCACTGATTCAAACGCCTGAGTTCTGCCTCAGCAGATGAGATTTGATCAGGATCGTCATATAATAGACCCATAGCAGAAAAAAATTCTTCTACCGACCTTAAGCATGGATCTTTAGGTTGGAGAGAAACGGTCCACCCTTGTTGTTCACTGCGCAAAAGTGACATAATAAAATCAATGAGCTGTGATTCATTCCCAGAGGACGTTGGTCTCAAACAAAAATATAACAAACAAGCATTTTTAAAGGAAAAAAAATCTTATTGTTTACCACAAAAAACATCATACAGTCCTACCTTGGGTTCCACAAAATGCGCTCCAGAACAGCTACTCACGTGTTGCTGGAGCTTGGCCACCTCCATAGACAATCCCTTCAAACATTGAGCCAAATCCTGGATAGAAGCCATACTGGTCCCCGAATTTCTTTCCTTATAGTTTTTTTTTGGCTGGACTTACTGTAATGATCTGCAACAAGTACTAAGGAAAGAAAGGGAAAAGCTTTCCCTACAGTAAGACTAAGCTGAATCCCTACAATGTAGCGGGCTGCCTGTTCCTAGCGAACAGACCTGCCTTAGTCCTCAACTAGTCTGAACAAAGACCCATAGCATTAAGGAAGGGGTCCCTCAAAGAACTAAGGACTGGAACAAAAAATGGGACACCTCCTGAACAGAGAAGTTGTTGCAGAACACAAAAAGACAGACTGACAAAAAGGTACTAGAGGTCCCAGAAGGACCAAGCAAACTGACAGAGATAGGCACAGAAGCAACTGGCTAGCAAAGCAGTCAAACAACACTGAAGTCCAGCACAGCCAAAAGGGCGGAGCTGGCATATATAGGCAGTTGGTCATGTGACCGCAAAACACAAGATGGAAAAAACAAACAGGAGGGTTCTAACAGTCCGATTGTAGGTTCAGCGGTGACAGGCACAGATCTGCCTGCTCTTTTAGAGCTGTCAACAACTCTTCAGGGGTGTGTGGTTTGTCATCTAAGCATATTAGCTTCAGTACAGCCTGTTGCTGCTTGACTGAGGCAGCGCTGCAGTGCTTCCAGCTTCTGACTGATGTGGGCATTTCAGAGATGGAGGCTAAAGAGGAGGAAGAGGAGATGCAGGAGCTGTAGATTATGGGGGCAACCCTGATTGACCCAGGGCCAGCAATCCTCGATGTCGGGAGAATATGTTCCATCCCAGGGTCTGACTGGGTCCCAGCTTCCACTATATTAACCTATTGTGCCATCAGCGAGATGCACATCCCTGCCCACAAGCACGTGTCCATGGTTAGGTGGACCTGTCCAATAACTGCATTGTTGAAGGTACGGGTAATGTTCTGGGACACATGCTTGTGTAATGCGGGGATGGCACACCTGGGAAATAGTGGCAGCTGGGGACCGAGTACCGAGGGATGGCCACCACCATCAGGTTGCGGAAAGATTTCGCCTCCACGAGCGTAAAAGGCAACATTTCAAGTGCAAGCATTCTTTAAATGTGGGAGTTTAGTTGTGTGGCCTGTGGGTGGTTGGCTGCAACTGAACGCTGCTCTGGGACAAGGACATGGACATGGTTGATTATGGTGCTGGTTGCAAGTGTGCAGTGACAGGTACAGAGTGGGAGGCATCTTTGCCTGCACCATGGAAAGGGGATTGGCATGCATGCACAGCATTGGAACAGGCTGTGGTGGCACCTGCAGACACTGTTTCTGGACCTTGGTGTTTGGCCCACCTAGTCAGGTGCTTTGCTGTCATGTGCCTGAGCATGCTGGTGGTGGTCAGGCTGGTAGCTTTGCTGCCCCTGATGATGTTGGCAAGGCAAATGTTGCAAATGGCCTTTTTGGGGTTATGTGTCAGTCTTTACAAAACTGCCAGATGCTGGAAGACCTAACAATTCCAACTTCCCTCGTTCTGGTGTTGCCCACCTTGTGTCTGTGGCAACCTCACTACTTGTTCCTGTCTGTTGTGGTTCTATGCCTCCTTCCCCCTCTATGCTGCTAACCTCGCTATGCATGTCCCCTTGCCAGGTTGGGTCAGTGAAATCATCGTTTACCAACTCGTCTTCCACTTCTGCACCCTGGCTCCCCCCCTTCCAATGGATACCTGTAACAGGCAGCAGCAGCATACAGAACGTGCAATGGACCTTAATGTGCTGTGTAGTATCCACAATCTCTGCCTGCCTAACTCCTGCTATCATCAATAATATATGCAGCTGGATTAGTCTTCAGAATTACTATTAGTTGAGATGGATATATATACACTAGTGTTGAGCATTCCGATACTGAAATATCGGGTATCGGCCGATATTCGCTGTATCGGAGTTCCGATACTGAGTTCCGATACTTTTACAATATCGAATACCGGAATCGGAAGTTCACATAATGCCTGCGCTCTGCAGTGTCTCTGAAGGATGACAAGCTGAATGGCAGCGCTCAGCTGCGATCCAGCCTGTCATCAGAATGCCATCCCAGCGTTAGAGAATTCTCCTGCTCAAGCGCTGACATTACATTATCTCCCTTACATTACAATTAAATGGAATAGCAGGAACTAATATTTTTTTAAGACGTTAATGCCACAGCCATGGTGGTTGTGGCATTACAGTGGTTGCCCAAATCGATGGGAACAGTGCTCACAGTGAAACATGAAAAGCCGGCAATTCATCAGTGGCATATACCGGTACCCAACAATTTAGTACAGAAAGAATAGAGCTTCACACATAGATTGTGTACTTGTCATTTAGTGTAAAGGATTTATTTAAAAAAATAATAGTGTTTTCATGCACCGTCTCTTTAAAAAAGCCGGCTGGCAATTCAGCAGCGGTACCCGACAATTTAAAACAGAAAGATAGAGCATCACACATAGATTAGATAGATAGAAAAATGTCAGTCACATATATAATAAGTACAGTGACAGTGTTGGTTACTGTACTTGTCATTTAGTATTAAAATAAAGGATTTATTAAAAAAAAATTGGCGTGAGTTTCCCCGTAATTTTAGTCTCTAGTAGTGTTGAGCCACCCCCGTAGTGTTCGGGTTCGGTTCGGTTCGTCGAACACCGGGATGTTCGAGGAACTGTTCGTCGAACTGTTCGTCGAACACCTTAGAACACCGTCGAACACCGTTAAAACCAATGGCAGGCAAACAAAAACACATAGGAACACATAGAAAACACCTTCAAAGGTGTCCAAAAGCTGACAAACTGCTCAGAAGACGCTTTCTTTAAAAAAGCCGGCCGGCAATTCAGCAGCGGCATACACCGGTACCCGACAATTTAGACATGAAGGAATAGAGCATCACACATAGATTAGATAGATACAAACATGTCAGTCACATATATATGAAGTACAGTGACAGTGTTGCTTACTGTACTTGTCATTTAGTGTAAAGGATTTATTAAAAAATATAATAGTGTTTTCGTGCACCGTCTCTTTAAAAAAGCCGGCCGGCAATTCAGCAGCGGTACCCGACAATTTATAACAGACAGAATAGAGCTTCACACATAGATTAGATAGATAGAAACATGTCAGTCACATATATATGAAGTACTGTGACAGTGTTGCTTACTGTACTTGTCATTTACTGCAAAGAATTTATTTAAAAAAATAATAGTGTTTTCATGCACCGTCTCTTTAAAAAAGCCGGCCGGCAATTCAGCATCTGTACCCGACAATTTAGAATAGAAGGAATAGAGAATCACACATAGATTAGATAGATAGAAACATGTCAGCCACATATATACGAAGTACAGTGACAGTGTTGCTTACTGTACTTGTCATTTAGTGTAAAGGATTTATTAAAAAATATAATAGTGTTTTCGTGCACCGTCTCTTTAAAAAAGCCGGCCGGCAATTCAGCAGCGGTACCCGACAATTTATAACAGACAGAATAGAGCTTTACACATAGATTAGATAGATAGAAATATGTCAGTCACATATATATGAAGTACTGTGACAGTGTTGCTTACTGTACTTGTCATTTACTGCAAAGGATTTATTAAAAAAAATAATAGTGTTTTCATGCACCGTCTCTTTAAAGAAGCCGGCCTGCAATTCAGCATCTGTACCCGACAATTTATAACAGACAGAATAGAGCTTCACACATAGATTAGATAGATAGAAACATGTCAGTCACATATATAATAAGTACAGTGACAGTGTTGGTTACTGTACTTGTCATTTAGTATTAAAATAAAGGATTTATTATTAAAAAAAATTGGCGTGGGGTTCCCCGTAATTTTAGTCTCTAGCGGAGGTTAAGCAGACAGCTGGGGCAGATGTTTGAAGCCTGGGAAGGGGGTAATACCCACGGAGCTTCCCAGGCTACTAATATCAGCCCCCAGCTGAATACCTAGCCTTTACTAGCTATTAAAATGGAGGACCCCACCAAAAAAATGACGTGGGGTCCCCCCTAATTTAATAGCTAGCAAAGGCTAGGCAGACAGCTGGGGGCTGATATTAATAGCCCAGGAAGGGAGCCATGAATATTGGCCCCCTCCCAGGCTAGAAACACCAGCCCTCAGCCGCCCCAGAAATGGCGCATCCATAGGATGCGCCAATTCTGGCACTTAGCCTCGCTCTTCCACGCTGCCCTGGTGCGGTGGCAGGGGGTAATAGGGTTGGGGTTGATGTCAGCTTATAATGCCAGCTGACATCAAGCCCAGGTTAGTAATGGAGAGGCGTCTATAAGACACCCCCATTACTAACCCCATAGTCAAAGTTAAAAAAAAAACACAAACACCCAGAATAAAGTCCTTTAATTGAAATAAAGACACAATTCTTTATTGTTCTAAATTAAACCATACTTACCATCACGCCCATTCCAGCTGAAGCCAACGATCTCCTGCAATAAAAGAAAAATAATAAAGCAACCTCATCCTTACCTTTCCATGGTTCCCAGGACAGCTCCAGCTCTGCTACATCGAGATGACAGGCTGGACCACAGCAGAACGCTGCCATCCAGCTTGCCATGCCGCACACACTGAGAAGCGCAGGCTTGCTTGCGCTCCTCAGTGTCTGACTGTGACGGCATCCAGATGAGCCGACAATGAACTCGGCTCACCTCATGTACGTCACTGACAGCGTGGGAAAATTCTCCTGCACTCAGCGCTTCAGCGTGAGAATTTTCCCACGCTGTCAGTGACGTGCATGAGGTGAGCCGAGTTCATTGTCGGCTCATCTGGATGCCGTCACAGCCAGACACTGAGTAGCGCAAGCATGCCTGCGCTTCTCAGTGTCTGCGGGATGGCAGGCTGGATGGCAGCGTTCTGCTGCGGTCCAGCCTGTCATCTCGATGTAGCAGAGCTGAAGCTGTCGTGGGAGCCATGGAAAGGTAAGGATGATGTTGCTTTATTATTTTACTTTTATTGCAGGAGATCATTGGCTTCAGCTGGAATGGGCGTGGCGGTAAGTATGGTTTAATTTAGAACAATAAAGAATTGTGTGTTTATTTCAATTAAAGGACTTTTTTCTGGGTGTTTGTATTTTTTTTAAATACTTTACTAGAAATTCATGGTGGTCATGTCTAATATTGGTGTGACCCCATGAATTTCGGGCTTAGGGCCAGCTGATAATGCCAAGCTGGCCTTAACCCCTTTATTACCCAGTGAGCCACCGCACCAGGGCCCTGGATGAGTTGGGTACAGCGCCAGAAGATGGCGCTTCTATGAACGCGCCATTTTCCGGGGCGGCTGCGGACTGCAATTTGCAGCGGGTGGGGCCCAGAAAGCTTGGGCCTCCCTGCGCTGCAGATTCCAGCCCCCAGCTGCCTAGTTGTACCTGGCTGGACACAAAAATAGGGCGAAGCTCCACGTATTTTTTTTTTAAATTCATGAAATTCATGGAATAATTAAGAAAAAAAGGGCTTCCCTATATTGTTGTGTCCGGCTAGGTACAAATAGGCAGCTGGTGGTTGGGAGCAGCCCGTTCCTGCCTGCTGTACCTGACTGGACACAAATATAGGGCGAAGCCCCACATCAATTTTTTTTTCATTATTTCATGAATTTCCTGAAATAATTTAAAAAAAATTGACGTGGGGCTTCGCCCTATATTTGTGTCCAGTCAGGTACAGCAGGCAGGAACGGGCTGCCCCAAAAACCACCAGCTGCCTATTTGTACCTGGCCAGACACAACAATATAGGGAAGCCCTTTTTAAAAAAATTATTTCATGAAATAATTAAAAAAAAATTGACGTGGGGCTTCGCACTATATTTGTGTCCAGCCAGGTACAGCAGGCAGGGACGGGCTGCCCCCAACCACCAGCTGCCTATTTGTACCTGGTTGGACACAACAATATAGGGAAGCCCTTTTTTCTTAATTATTCCATGAATTTCATGAAATAATTTAAAAAAAAAATGCGTGGGGCTTCGCCCTATTTTTGTGCCCAGCCAGGTACAACTAGGCAGCTGGGGGCTGGAATCTGCAGCGCAGGGAGGCCCAAGCTTTCTGGACCCCACCCGCTGCATATTGCAGTCCGCAGCCGCCCCGGAAAATGGCGCGTTCATAGAAGCGCCATCTTCTGGCGCTGTACCCAACTCATCCAGGGCCCTGGTGCGGTGGCTCACTGGGTAATAAAGGGGTTAAGGCCAGCTTGGCATTATCAGCTGGCCCTAAGCCCGAAATTCATGGGGTCACGCCAATATTAGACATGACCACCATGAATTTCTAGTAAAGTATTTAAAAAAACACAACACCCAGAATAAAGTCCTTTAATTGAAATAAACACACAATTCTTTATTGTTCTAAATTAAACCATACTTACCGTCACGCCCATTCCAGCTGAAGCCAATGTCTTCTGCAATAAAAGTAAAATAATAAAGCAACCTCATCCTTACCTTTCCATGGTTCCCACGACAGCTTCAGCTCTGCTACATCGAGATGACAGGCTGGACCGCAGCAGAACGCTGCCATCCAGCCTGTCATCCTGCGGACACTCAGAAGCGCAGGAATGCTTGCGCTCCTCAGTGTCTCGCTGTGACGGCATAAAGATGAGACAAGCTCATGTCCAATGAACTCGGCGCACCTCATGCACGTCACTGACAGCGTGGGAGAATTCTCCTGCACTCAGCACTTCAGCGTGAAAATTCTCCCACGCTGTCAGTGACGTACATGAGGTCAGCTGAGTTCATTGGACATGAATGAGCTCACCTCATGCACGTCACTGACAGCGTGGGAAAATTCTCACGCTGAAGCGCTGAGTGCAGGAGAATTTTCCCACGCTGTCAGTGACGTGCATGAGGTGAGCTCATTCATGTCCAATGAACTCAGCTGACCTCATGCACGTCACTGACAGCGTGGGAGAATTCTCACGCTGAAGTGCTGAGTGCAGGAGAATTCTCCCACGCTGTCAGTGACGTGCATGAGGTGCGCCGAGTTCATTGGACATGAACTTGTCTCATCTTTATGCCGTCACAGCCAGACACTGCAGAGCGCAAGCATGCCTGCGCTTCTCAGTGTCTGCGGGATGACAGGCTGGATGGCAGCGTTCTGCTGCGGTCCAGCCTGTTATCTCGATGTAGCAGAGCTGAAGCTGTCGTGGGAACCATGGAAAGGTAAGGATGAGGTTGCTTTATTATTTTTCTTTTATTGCAGGAGATCGTTGGCTTCAGCTGGAATGGGCGTGACGGTAAGTATGGTTTAATTTAGAACAATAAAGGAATGTGTCTTTATTTCAATTAAAGGACTTTATTCTGGGTGTTTGTGTTTTCTTTTAACTTTGGCTATGGGGTTAGTAATGGGGGTGTCTTATAGACACCTCTCCATTACTAACCTGGGCTTGATGTCAGCTGGCATTATAAGCTGACATCAACCCCAACCCTATTACCCCCTGCCACCGCACCAGGGCAGCGTGGAAGAGCGAGGCTAAGTGTCAGAATTGGCGCATCCTATGGATGCGCCATTTCTGGGGCGGCTGACGGCTGGTGTTTCTAGCCTGGGAGTGGGCCAATATTCATGGTTCCCTTCCTGGGCTATTAATATCAGCCCCCAGCTGTCTGCCTAGCCTTTGCTAGCTATTAAATTAGGGGGGACCCCACGTCATTTTTTTGGGGGGTCCTCCATTTTAATAGCTAGTAAAGGCTAGGTATTCAGCTGGGGGCTGATATTAGTAGTCTGGGAAGCTCCGTGGGTATTACCCCCATCCCAGGCTTCAAACATCTGCCCCAGCTGTCTGCTTAACCTCCGCTAGAGACTAAAATTACGGGGAACCCCACGCCAATTTTTTTTAATAATAAATCCTTTATTTTAATACTAAATGACAAGTACAGTAACCAACACTGTCACTGTACTTATTATATATGTGACTGACATGTTTCTATCTATCTAATCTATGTGTGAAGCTCTATTCTGTCTGTTATAAATTGTCGGGTACAGATGCTGAATTGCCGGCCGGCTTTTTTAAAGAGACGGTGCATGAAAACACTAATATTTTTTTTAATAAATCCTTTGCAGTAAATGACAAGTACAGTAAGCAACACTGTCACAGTACTTCATATATATGTGACTGACATGTTTCTATCTATCTAATCTATGTGTGAAGCTCTATTCTGTCTGTTATAAATTGTCGGGTACCGCTGCTGAATTGCCGGCCGGCTTTTTTAAAGAGACGGTGCACGAAAACACTATTATATTTTTTAATAAATCCTTTACACTAAATGACAAGTACAGTAAGCAACACTGTCACTGTACTTCGTATATATGTGGCTGACATGTTTCTATCTATCTAATCTATGTGTGATTCTCTATTTCTTCTATTCTAAATTGTCGGGTACAGATGCTGAATTGCCGGCCGGCTTTTTTAAAGAGACGGTGCATGAAAACACTATTATTTTTTTTGATAAATCCTTTACACTAAATGACAAGTACAGTAAGCAACACTGTCACTGTGCTTCTTATATGTGTGACTGACATGTTTCTATCTATCTAATGTATGTGTGATTCTCTATTCTTTCTGTTCTAAATTGTCGGGTACCGGTGTATGCCGCTGCTGAATTGCCGGCTTTTCATGTTTCACTGTGAGCACTGTTCCCATCGATTTGGGCAATCACTGTAATGCCACAACCACCATGGCTGTGGCATTACAGTGAGTGGCAGACAATCCCTGCATGATTGGTGCTCTAAATAGCGCCAGACATGCAGGACACGCTTTTGGTGCACGAACAGTTATCGAACATAACCTTGAACAGCCGAATTTTTTGCAAATAGTTCGGGTTCGTCGAACAACTCGAACACCGCCCAAAACAGCTCGAATTTGAGATTGGCGAACAGTTCTAGTCGAACACCGCTCATCTCTAGTCTCTAGCGGAGGTTAAGCAGACGGCTGGGGCAGATGTTTGAAGCCTGGGAAGAGGGTAATACCCACGGAGCTTCCCAGGCTACTAATATCAGCCCCCAGCTGAATACCTAGCCTTTACTAGCTATTAAAATGGGGGACCCCCCCAAAAAAATTACATGGGGTCCCCCCTATTTTAATAGCTAGCAAAGGCTAGGCAGACAGTGGGGGCTGATATTAATAGCCCAGGAAGGGTGCCATGAATATTGGCCCCCTCCCAGGCTAGAAACACCAGCCGTCAGAAGCCCCAGAAATGGCGCATGCATAGGATGCGCCAATTATGGCTCTTAGCCTCGCTCTTCCCACTGCCCTGTAGCGGTGGCAGTGGGGTAAAAGGGTTGGGGTTGATGTCAGCTTATAATGCCAGCTGACATCAAGCCCAGGTTAGTAATGGAGAGGCGTCTATAAGACACCCCCATTACTAACCTCATAGTCAAAGTTAAAAAAAACACAAACACCCAGAATAAAGTCCTTTAATTGAAATAAACACACAATTCTTTATTGTTCTAAATTAAACCATACTTACCATCACGCCGATTCCAGCTGAAGCCAACGATCTCCTGCAATAAAAGTAAAATAATAAAGCAACATCATCCTTACCATTCCATGGTTCCCAGGACAGATTCAGCTCTGCTACATTCACATGACAGGCTGGACTGCAGCAGAACGCTGCCACCCAGCTTGCCATGCGGCAGACACTGAGAAGCGCAGGCATACTTGCGCTCCTCAGTGTCTGGCTGTGACGGCATCCAGATGAGCCGAGGTCATGTCCAATGAACTCAGCTCACCTCATGCACGTCACTGACAGCGTGGGAAAATTCTCCTGCGCTCAGCGCTTCAGCAGGAGAATTCTCTCACGCTCACCGCATGCGCAGGAGAATTCTCCCACGCTGTCAGTGACGTGCATGAGGTGAGCTGAGTTCATTGTCGGCTCATCTGGATGCCGTCATAGCCAGACACTGAGGAGCGCAAGCAAGCCTGCGCTTCTCAGTGTCTGCGGGATGACAGGCTGGATGGCAGCTTTCTGCTGCAGTCCAGCCTGTCATCTCGATGTAGCAGAGCTGGAGCTGTCCTGGGAACCATGGAAAGGTAGGGATGATGTTGCTTTATTATTTTTCTTTTATTGCAGGAGATCGTTTGCTTCAGCTGGAATGGGCGTGACGGTAAGTATGGTTTAATTTAGAACAATAAAGAATTGTGTCTTTATTTCAATTAAAGGACTTTATTCTGGGTGTTTGTGTTTTTTTTTAACTTTGACTATGGGGTTAGTAATGGGGGTGTCTTATAGACACCTCTCCATTACTAACCTGGGCTTGATGTCAGCTGGCATTATAAGCTGACATCAACCCCAACCCTATTACCCCACTGCCACCGCTACAGGGCAGTGGGAAGAGCGAGGCTAAGTGCTAGAATTGGCACATCCTATGGATGCGCCATTTCTGGGATGGCTGACGGCTGGTGTTTCTAGCCTGGGAGGGGGCCAATATTCATGGCACCCTTCCTGGGCTATTAATATCAGCCCCCAGCTGTCTGCCTAGCCTTTGCTAGCTATTAAAATAGGGGGGACCCCACGTCATTTTTTTTGGGGGGTCCCCCATTTTAATAGCTAGTAAAGGCTAGGTATTCAGCTGGGGGCTGATATTAGTAGCCTGGAAGCTCAGTGGGTATTACCCCCTTCCCAGGCTTCAAACGTCTGCCCCAGCCATCTGCTTAACCTCCGCTAGAGACTAAAATTACGGGGAACCCCACGCCAATTTTTTTTTTAATAAATCCTTTATTTTAAAACTAAATGACAAGTACAGAAACCAACACTGTCACTGTACTTATTATATATGTGACTGACATGTTTCTATCTATCTAATCTATGTGTGATGCTCTATCTTTCTGTTTTAAATTGTCGGGTACCGCTGCTGAATTGCCGGCCGGCTTTTTTAAAGAGACGGTGCATGAAAACACTATTATTTTTTTAAATAAATCTTTTACACTAAATGACAAGTACAGTAAGCAACACTGTCACTGTACTTCATATATATGTGACTGACATGTTTCTATCTATCTAATCTATGTGTGAAGCTCTATTCTTTCTGTTCTAAATTGTCGGGTACCGGTGTATGCCGCTGCTGAACTGCCGGCTTTTCATGTTTTTTCAATATTTTTTTAAGACGTTAATGCCACAGCCATGGTGGTTGTGGCATTACAGTGGTTGCCCAAATCGATGGGAACAGTGCTCACAGTGAAACATGAAAAGCCGGCAATTCATCAGTGGCATATACCGGTACCCAACAATTTAGTACAGAAAGAATAGAGCTTCACACATAGACTGTGTACTTGTCATTTAGTGTAAAGGATTTATTTAAAAAAATAATAGTGTTTTCATGCACCGTCTCTTTAAAAAAGCCGGCCGGTAATTCAGCATCGGTACCCGACAATTTAGAACAGAAAGATAGAGCATCACATACAGATTAGATAGATAGAAACATGTCAGTCACATATATAATAAGTACAGTGACAGTGTTGGTTACTGTACTTGTCATTTAGTATTAAAATAAAGGATTTATTAAAAAAAAATTGGCGTGAGTTTCCCCGTAATTTTAGTCTCTAGCGGAGGTTAAGCAGACGGCTGGGGCAGATGTTTGAAGCCTGGGAAGAGGGTAATACCCACGGAGCTTCCCAGGCTACTAATATCAGCCCCCAGCTGAATACCTAGCCTTTACTAGCTATTAAAATGGGGGACCCCCCCAAAAAAATTACATGGGGTCCCCCCTATTTTAATAGCTAGCAAAGGCTAGGCAGACAGCTGGGGGCTGATATTAATAGCCCAGGAAGGGTGCCATGAATATTGGCCCCCTCCCAGGCTAGAAACACCAGCCGTCAGCCGCCCCAGAAATGGCGCATGCATAGGATGCGCCAATTCTGGCTCTTAGCCTCGCTCTTCCCACTGCCCTGTAGCGGTGGCAGTGGGGTAATAGGGTTGGGGTTGATGTCAGCTTATAATGCCAGCTGACATCAAGCCCAGGTTAGTAATGGAGAGGCGTCTATAAGACACCCCCATTACTAACCTCATAGTCAAAGTTAAAAAAACACAAACACCCAGAATAAAGTCCTTTAATTGAAATAAACACACAATTCTTTATTGTTCTAAATTAAACCAGGCTTACCATCACGCCGATTCCAGCTGAAGCCAACGATCTCCTGCAATAAAAGTAAAATAATAAAGCAACATCATCCTTACCATTCCATGGTTCCCAGGACAGATTCAGCTCTGTTACATTCACATGACAGGCTGGACTGCAGCAGAACGCTGCCACCCAGCTTGCCATGCGGCAGACACTGAGAAGCGCAGGCATACTTGCGCTTCTCAGTGTCTGGCTGTGACGGCATCCAGATGAGCCGAGGTCATGTCCAATGAACTCAGCTCACCTCATGCACGTCACTGACAGCGTGGGAAAATTCTCCTGCGCTCAGCACTTCAGCAGGAGAATTCTCTCACGCTCACCGCATGCGCAGGAGAATTCTCCCACGCTGTCAGTGACGTGCATGAGGTGAGCTGAGTTCATTGTCGGCTCATCTGGATGCCGTCACAGCCAGACACTGAGGAGCGCAAGCAAGCCTGCGCTTCTCAGTGTCTGCGGGATGACAGGCTGGATGGCAGCTTTCTGCTGCGGTCCAGCCTGTCATCTCGATGTAGCAGAGCTGGAGCTGTCCTGGGAACCATGGAAAGGTAGGGATGATGTTGCTTTATTATTTTTCTTTTATTGCAGGAGATCGTTTGCTTCAGCTGGAATGGGCGTGACGGTAAGTATGGTTTAATTTAGAACAATAAAGAATTGTGTCTTTATTTCAATTAAAGGACTTTATTCTGGGTGTTTGTGTTTTTTTTTAACTTTGACTATGGGGTTAGTAATGGGGGTGTCTTATAGACACCTCTCCATTACTAACCTGGGCTTGATGTCAGCTGGCATTATAAGCTGACATCAACCCCAACCCTATTACCCCACTGCCACCGCTACAGGGCAGTGGGAAGAGCGAGGCTAAGTGCCAGAATTGGCACATCCTATGGATGCACCATTTCTGGGATGGCTGACGGCTGGTGTTTCTAGCCTGGGAGGGGGCCAATATTCATGGCACCCTTCCTGGGCTATTAATATCAGCCCCCAGCTGTCTGCCTAGCCTTTGCTAGCTATTAAAATAGGGGGGACCCCACGTCATTTTTTTTTGGGGGTCCCCCATTTTAATAGCTAGTAAAGGCTAGGTATTCAGCTGGGGGCTGATATTAGTAGCCTGGAAGCTCAGTGGGTATTACCCCCTTCCCAGGCTTCAAACGTCTGCCCCAGCCGTCTGCTTAACCTCCGCTAGAGACTAAAATTACGGGGAACCCCACGCCAATTTTTTTTTTAATAAATCCTTTATTTTAAAACTAAATGACAAGTACATAAACCAACACTGTCACTGTACTTATTATATATGTGACTGACATGTTTCTATCTATCTAATCTATGTGTGATGCTCTATCTTTCTGTTTTAAATTGTCGGGCACCGCTGCTGAATTGCCGGCCGGCTTTTTTAAAGAGACGGTGCATGAAAACACTATTATTTTTTTAAATAAATCCTTTACACTAAATGACAAGTACAGTAAGCAACACTGTCACTGTACTTCATATATATGTGACTGACATGTTTCTATCTATCTAATCTATGTGTGAAGCTCTATTCTTTCTGTTCTAAATTGTCGGGTACCGGTGTATGCCGCTGCTGAACTGCCGGCTTTTCATGCTTTTTCAATATTTTTTTAAGACGTTAATGCCACAGCCATGGTGGTTGTGGCATTACAGTGGTTGCCCAAATCGATGGGAACAGTGCTCACAGTGAAACATGAAAAGCCGGCAATTCATCAGTGGCATATACCGGTACCCAACAATTTAGTACAGAAAGAAGAGAGCTTCACACATAGATTGTGTACTTGTCATTTAGTGTAAAGGATTTATTTAAAAAAATAATAGTGTTTTCATGCACCGTCTCTTTAAAAAAGCCGGCCGGTTATTCAGCATCGGTACCCGACAATTTAGAACAGAAAGATAGAGCATCACATACAGATTAGATAGATAGAAACATGTCAGTCACATATATAATAAGTACAGTGACAGTGTTGGTTACTGTACTTGTCATTTAGTATTAAAATAAAGGATTTATTAAAAAAAAATTGGCGTGAGTTTACCCGTAATTTTAGTCTCTAGCGGAGGTTAAGCAGACGGCTGGGGCAGATGTTTGAAGCCTGGGAAGAGGGTAATACCCACGGAGCTACCCAGGCTACTAATATCAGCCCCCAGCTGAATACCTAGCCTTTACTAGCTATTAAAATGGGGGACCCCCCCAAAAAAATTACATGGGGTCCCCCCTATTTTAATAGCTAGCAAAGGCTAGGCAGACAGCTGGGGGCTGATATTAATAGCCCAGGAAGGGTGCCATGAATATTGGCCCCCTCCCAGGCTAGAAACACCAGCCGTCAGTCGCCCCAGAAATGGCGCATGCATAGGATGCGCCAATTCTGGCTCTTAGCCTCGCTCTTCCCACTGCCCTGTAGCGGTGGCAGTGGGGTAATAGGGTTGGGGTTGATGTCAGCTTATAATGCCAGCTGACATCAAGCCCAGGTTAGTAATGGAGAGGCGTCTATAAGACACCCCCATTACTAACCTCATAGTCAAAGCTAAAAAAAACACAAACACCCAGAATAAAGTCCTTTAATTGAAATAAACACACAATTCTTTATTGTTCTAAATTAAACCATACTTACCATCACGCCGATTCCAGCTGAAGCCAACGATCTCCTGCAATAAAAGTAAAATAATAAAGCAACATCATCCTTACCATTCCATGGTTCCCAGGACAGATTCAGCTCTGCTACATTCACATGACAGGCTGGACTGCAGCAGAATGCTGCCACCCAGCTTGCCATGCGGCAGACACTGAGAAGCGCAGGCATACTTGCGCTCCTCAGTGTCTGGCTGTGACGGCATCCAGATGAGCCGAGGTCATGTCCAATGAACTCAGCTCACCTCATGCACGTCACTGACAGCGTGGGAAAATTCTCCTGCGCTCAGCGCTTCAGCAGGAGAATTCTCTCACGCTCACCGCATGCGCAGGAGAATTCTCCCACGCTGTCAGTGACGTGCATGAGGTGAGCTGAGTTCATTGTCGGCTCATCTGGATGCCGTCATAGCCAGACACTGAGTAGCGCAAGCAAGCCTGCGCTTCTCAGTGTCTGCGGGATGACAGGCTGGATGGCAGCTTTCTGCTGCTGTCCAGCCTGTCATCTCGATGTAGCAGAGCTGGAGCTGTCCTGGGAACCATGGAAAGGTAGGGATGATGTTGCTTTAGTATTTTTCTTTTATTGCAGGAGATCGTTTGCTTCAGCTGGAATGGGCGTGATGGTAAGTATGGTTTAATTTAGAACAATAAAGAATTGTGTCTTTATTTCAATTAAAGGACTTTATTCTGGGTGTTTGTGTTTTTTTTTAACTTTGACTATGGGGTTAGTAATGGGGGTGTCTTATAGACACCTCTCCATTACTAACCTGGGCTTGATGTCAGCTGGCATTATAAGCTGACATCAACCCCAACCCTATTACCCCACTGCCACCGCTACAGGGCAGTGGGAAGAGCGAGGCTAAGTGCCAGAATTGGCACATCCTATGGATGCGCCATTTCTGGGATGGCTGACGGCTGGTGTTTCTAGCCTGGGAGGGGGCCAATATTCATGGCACCCTTCCTGGGCTATTAATATCAGCCCCCAGCTGTCTGCCTAGCCTTTGCTAGCTATTAAAATAGGGGGGACCCCACGTCATTTTTTTTTGGGGGTCCCCCATTTTAATAGCTAGTAAAGGCTAGGTATTCAGCTGGGGGCTGATATTAGTAGCCTGGAAGCTCAGTGGGTATTACCCCCTTCCCAGGCTTCAAACGTCTGCCCCAGCCGTCTGCTTAACCTCCGCTAGAGACTAAAATTACGGGGAACCCCACGCCAATTTTTTTTTTAATAAATCCTTTATTTTAAAACTAAATGACAAGTACAGACACCAACACTGTCACTGTACTTATTATATATGTGACTGACATGTTTCTATCTATCTAATCTATGTGTGATGCTCTATCTTTCTGTTTTAAATTGTCGGGTACCACTGCTGAATTGCCGGCCGGCTTTTTTAAAGAGACGGTGCATGAAAACACTATTATTTTTTTAAATAAATCCTTTACACTAAATGACAAGTACAGTAAGCAACACTGTCACTGTACTTCATATATATGTGACTGACATGTTTCTATCTATCTAATCTATGTGTGAAGCTCTATTCTTTCTATTCTAAATTGTCGGGTACCGGTGTATGCCGCTGCTGAACTGCCGGCTTTTCATGTTTCACTGTGAGCACTGTTCCCATAAATTTGGTCAACCACCTCCCTCAATACATTCTACATTATTGTTAGTTGATTTCCTTCATGAAGAATTAACCTACAAGGAAAGAAAGGGTTTATTTTCATTCCGATATTTCTGTCCCATTGACTTGCATTGGTTTCCAGTATCGGAATCGGCGATATCTGATACTTTTTGAGTATCGGCCCGATCCAATCCGATCCGATATTTCCTGATATCAGAAGGTATCGCTCAACACTAATATACACTCATGGAAAACCTATATCTAACTATTAAATTGACAATCCTGTCCCTCATACAGCAGCAGCTCTCCCTACTCTGCATGTTTCCGGAGTAGACTGTGACGAGCATAGGATCGTCAGGTCTGATATAGACCTGATGTCGCTATGAGGCCAGCCAATCACTGTAATGCCACAACCAATATGGCTACGGCATTACAGTGAGTGGCAGGCAATCCCTGCATGTTAATTGGCTCTCTAAAGAGAGCCAAAAATGCGGGGAGGGGCGTCCCACTGAGCCTTCAACACTAGTGATGAGCGAGCATGCTCGCCACTGCTCGGTACTCACCCGAGCATCTCAGTACTCGAGATGCACGGAGCTCGCCGAGTACTTTCAAGATGCTCGGGCGGGAGCTCGGGTCCCCGTCCTGCATGTTTGGCGCTATTTAGAGCACCAATCATGGAGGGATTGTCTGCCACTCACTGTAATGTCACAGCCATGGTGGTTGTGGCATTACAGTGATTGCCCAAATCGATGGGAACAGTGCTCACAGTGAAACATGAAAAGCCGGCAATTCAGCAGCGGCATACACCGGTACCTGACAATTTAGAACAGAAAGAATAGAGCATCACACATAGATTAGATAGATAGAACCATGTCAGTCACATATATAATAAGTACAGTGCAAACTGGATGGCAGCTTTCGGCTGCGATCCAGCCTGTCATGTGAATGTAGCAGAGCTGGAGCCGTCCTGGGAACCATGGAAAGGTAAGGATGAGGTTGGTTTATAATTTTATTTTTATTGCAGGAGATCGTTGGCTTCAGCTGGAATGGGCGTGACGGTAAGTATGGATTAATTTAGATCATTAAAGATTGTTAGTAGCCTGGGAAGCTTCATGGGTATTACCCCCTTCCCAGGCTTCAAACATCTGCCCAAGTTGTCTGCTTAACCTCCGCAAGAGACTAAAATTACTGGAAACCCCACGCCAATTTTTTTTTAATAAATCCTTTATTTTAACACTAAATGACAAGTACAGTAATCAACACTATCACTGAACTTATTATATATGTGACTGACATGTTTCTATCTATCCAATCTATGTGTGATGCTCTATTCTTTCTATTCTACATTGTCTGGTGCCAGTGTATGCTGCTGATGAATTTCCATCCGGCTTTTTTAAAGAGACAAAAACACTATTATTTTTTTTTATAAATTCTTTATTTTAACACTAAATGACAAGTACAGTAACCAACACTGTCACTCTACTTATTATATATGTGACTGACATGTTTCTATTTATCTAATCTATGTGTGATGCTCTATTCTTTCTGTTCTAAATTGTCAGGTACCGGTGTATGCCCCTGATGAATTGCTGGCTTTTTTAAAGAGAAGGGTGCATGGAAATCCGAGGGCACTAGTGTGTTCCAATTGCCCTGCTATGTTTTTCATTCATCCTCCTATATACCCTAGCTGTCTGTCTGCCTATATATTTTGCCTGCCTGTCATTTAATTGAGCACCGTTCCCATCGAGTATTCCAATGTGCTCGACCCGAGCTTCGAGCACACGAGCATTTTAGTGCTCGCTCATCACTATTCAACACCTGTCCCTCCAGGTCAGGGAATAAAGCTAAAATGACTACATCCTTCAGCAAAATGGGGGTAGGGTTCTCATGGTCACCATCACCAGGGAAACTCCAGGATAAAGCATCAGCCTTGATGTTTTTAACCCCTGGATATAAAGTGACAATAAAATTGAACCTAGTAAAATACAGAGACAATATAGCCTGCCTACAGTTGAGATGTTTAGCAGACTGAAGATATGACAGATTTCAATGGTCTGTGATAACAGTAATAGGATGGTCTGCCCCCTCCAACCAATATCGCCATTCTTCGAAAGCCAATTTAATCGCCAAAAGCTCCCTATTACCCACGTCATAATTTCTCTTAGATGCAGATAGTTTTTTGGAAAGTGCATGGACGCCATTTACCAGGGATGGACCCTGAGACAACACAGCCCCAACTCCCATCTCCAATGCATCAACTTCTACAATGAAAGATTGAGAAACATCGGGTTGACTGAGTATAGGTGCTGTGGCAAAACAGCTTAAGGAGAAAAAAGCATGCTGGGCGGCATTCAACCAGTTAGAAAGATCAGACCCCTTCTTGTCAAGTCAGTGAGTGGTTTCATAATTACGGAATAATTTTGGATACATTTTCGGTAAAAATTAGTAAAACCCAGAAAGTGTTGTAATGCCTTCAGGTTCTCGGGATGGTCCCAATCAACTAAAGCACGGATCTTCTCCGGATCCATCTGAAAACCCGATGATGACAACAGGTACCCCAAAAACTGCATCTCCTGGATGGCGAAAACACATTTCTCTAGTTTGGCATATATTTTGCTATCTCTTAATAGCTGTAATACATGTTTATCATGACCCTGATGCGTCTCAAAATCGGGTGAGTAAACCAAAATATCATCCAGATAGACCTCCACAAACCTACCCACTAAATGATGTAAAATATCATTTATGAAATGCTGGAACATCGCAGGTGGATTTTTCAGATCAAAAGGCATAACCAGACTCTTGAAATGCCCCTCAGGGGTATTGAACACCGTTTTCCATTCATCCCCCCTCTGATTCTAATCAGATTGTAGGCTCCCCTTAAATCCAACTTGGAGAACACCTTAGCTCCCACAACCTGGTTGAATAAATCTGGAATTAGAGGGAGAGGGTTCGGATTGAATTTGATTCAATTCTCGGACATCTAAACAGAAACGGAGACCCCCATCTTTCTTCTTCATGAAGAAGAACCCTGCCGCCATGGGCGAAGATGAGGGTCTGATATGTCCCTTCTCCAGACTCTCAGCAATGAAATACTTCATGGCTTGTCTCCAGGGCCAGAAAGATTATACAGTCTGGACTTGGGTAGCTTAGCTCCGGGAGTTAGGTCAATAGAACAGTCATATGCACGATGAGAAGGCAAATCCTGACACCCCTTCTCAAAAAATACGTCCTCAAAATCAGACAGAAATGCAGGCAAGGTCTCCTTAGAGACCGCAGAAAGGGAAATGTTTAAGCAGTTCTCATGACAGTATTCTCCCCATTCAACAATTTCCCTGGATTGCCAATCCACTATCGGATTATGTTTCACCAACCAGGGTAAACCCAGTACAATCGGAGAGGGAAAATCCTCCAGGACATAACAAGGATTTACCTGAGTAAATCAGGTAAATAACAAGGATTTAGTCTGAGCTCTCTGTGCAAGTGGCGCTGAGTCGATGGCATAAATAGGAATGGGCTTAGTTAATTTACAGCAAGCAAGCCCATGTGTTCTTACAAACCTAGCATCAACCATGCTGACTCCAGCTCCACTGTCAACAAACATAGAAATTTTCTCAGTCCTGCTCTCTAGCACCACCTCTGCCGTCAGGAAAAACTGAAAACTGCATGTTGAAGACAAACACACACTCTGATTAACCAACTACACACTACCAAGGGCTAATTGAGTTTCTTTTTTCTTAAGAATCGAGGGGCAGTCCTCAATTAAAATGTCCCTTGTTACCACAAAAAAGCCACACCCCCTTCCTCTTGCGGATTTCAGGGGAAATATGCGACGCAGTAGCTCCCCATAACTGCATGGGTTTCTGCAACTAAATAAGCACAAGTTCAACCCCAGACCACCCTCCCGATAAAGGGGCGTTGCCCTGAAAAGAGAAATCAGGAGAAGGTGTTTTCACCCACCAATCCTGAAGGCGTCTATCCACACGTATTGCCAATGACATGGCAGCCTCCAAGGACCCCGGGGTTTCATAAAAGGCCAAAGCATCCTTCAACCTTTCTGAAAGACCCTGACAAAATTGGCTTCTTAAGAGCTGGGTCATTCCATTCGGTATCAGTTGCCGGTTCTACAGAATTCGGAACTATAAGTCTCCACTGACCGATTCCCCTGCTGAAGGCGACGCAGCCTAGATTCAGACAAGGAGATTTGGTCAGGATCATCATAGATGAGGGTCAGATCCCTGAAAAACCCTTCTACTGATTGGAGACAAACAGAACCCTGTGGCAAAGAGAAAGCCCAGGATTGAGGATCTCCTTGCAAAAGTGAGATCACAATCCCCACTCGCTGCTCCTCATCTCCAGAGGAGCAATGTTGAAGTTTAAAATACATTTTACAAGCTTCTTTAAATACAAATAACTTATCTCTACTAGAGATGAGCGGTGTTCGACTAGAACTGTTCAACAATCTCAAATTCAAGCTGTTTTGGGCGGTGTTCAAGTCGTTCGACGAAAGCGAATGATTTGCAAAAAATTCGGCTGTTCGAGGTTATGTTCGATAACTGTTCGTGCACCAAAAGCGTGTCCTGCATGTCTGGTGCTATTTAGAGCACCAATCATGCTGGGATTGTCTGCCACTCACTGTAATTCCACAGCCATGGTGGTTGTGGCATTACAGTGGTTGCCCAAATCGATGGGAACAGTGCTCACAGTGAAACATGAAAAGCCGGCAATTCATCAGCGGCATACACCGGTACCTGACAGTTTAGAATAGAAAGAATAGAGCATCACACATAGATTAGATAGATAGAAACATGTCAGTCATGTATATAAGAAGTACAGTGACAGTGTTGCTTACTGTACTTGTCATTTAGTGTTAAAGGATTTATTAAAAAAAAATAATAGTGTTTTCATGCACCATCTCTTTAAAAAAGACGGCTGGCAGTTCAGCATCGGTACCCGACAATTTAGAATAGAAAGAATAGAGCATTGCACATAGATTAGATAGATAGAAACATGTCAGTCACATATATTAGAAGTACAGTGATAGTGTTGATTACTGTACTTGTCATTTAGTGTTAAAATAAAGGATTTATTAAAAAGAAAATTGGCATGGGGTTCCCTGTAATTATAGTCTCTAGCGGAGGTTAAGCAGTCGACTGGGGCAGATGTTTGAAGCCTGGGAAGGGGGTAATACCCACGGAGCTTCCCAGGCTACTAATATCAGCCCCCAGCTGAATGCCTAGCCTTTACTAGGTATTAAAATTGGGGACCCCCAAAAAAATGACGTGGGGTCCCCCCTATTTTAATAGCTAGCAAAGGCTAGGCAGACAGCTGGGGGCTGACATTAGTAGCCCAGGAAGGGTGCCATGAATATTGGCCCCCTCCCAGGCTAGAAACACCAGCCGTCATCCGCCCCAGAAAGGGCGCATCCATAGGATGTGCCAATTCTGGCACTTAGCCTCGCTCTTCCCACTGCCCAGTAGTGGTGGAAGTGGGGTAATAGGGCTGGGGTTGATGTCAGCTTATAATGCCAGCTGTTAGGTCTTCCCAACCAGACTTGGGAAGACCTAACAGTTGGATTGGCAACTTCCGTCATGTTGGTGTTCCGGGAAACTGCGTGTTCCTGCCTATTGTGGTGCTACACCTCCCTTGCCTTGTGTGCTGCTGTCCTCGCTCTGTATGTCCCCCTGCCAGATTGTATTAATTATTATATCATCCAACACCTCGTCTTCCACTTCCGCAGCCTGGGCCTGATCCTGACTTGGTGGCAATTGTATCTCATCATCATCCACCTTTTGCGACAGTTTCCCACCGTTGCCTTTATGTGATCATGGCTGCTCAAATATTTGGGCATCGCTACATGCGATCTCCTCTTGCTCCTCTTGAAGCTGGGCAGGCGAGAGGCCCGATCTATAAATGGACAAGTGAACAGCTCTTTGGAGTGTACAAGTGTGGGATCAGTTTTCTCTTGGCACTCGGTAAGGTGGGAGGAAGGAGGATCAGGGTGAAGATTATGTGGTCCAGACTCATGACTACTGAGACTTGACCATGTGGAAGCCAGGGTGGTGGTAGTGGTGGCAAAGTGACTAGAGGCATTATCTGCTATCTAACCAACCACCTTTTCACACTGCTCTGGCTTCAAGAGTGATGTTCTGCGGCCCCCCAGCAAGTGGGACAGGAAGCTAGCTCAACATGATGTGGGTGCTTATTGTGCTCCATCAGCAGTTACAGTTTCATCTTGCCCAATGCCTCGGCCTCTGCATGCATCAAGTTCACTACCATTTCACTTGCCACGCACCTTTACCATTTTAAATGGAGTGTAATATTTGTCCAGTTCCAGAAAATGTCTGTATTATTACCGCAGTAATATGCGGACACGTGTGATGACCACGGTTTTAGGCTGTGGCCTTGTAGTATAGTATTGGTCAGCGACCAAGTGTGAATAGGTTCAACAAAACACAGATGGCTGACTTTAAATGGAGTGAAATATTTGGCGCTCCAAAAAATATCATGATTATTACCGCAGTAATATAGGATCTTGTGTGATGATGGAAAAGTTTCTCTGCTTATACAATACAGCAAGGTGAATAAATCAAAAAAATCTGCCTGTATTCTGCTAACAAGCAAATGCAGCAGAAATATGGAGTACTGTATTGCTTTTTATGAAAATAATCAGGATTAAGAGCAAAATAAAAATATCCTTGATATGTAGGGCTAATGATATCTGTAACAGCAGCAGCAGGCAGAACGTGCACTGAACGTGCAATGGACCCTATTGTGCTGTATACACTGTCCACAAATCCTGCCTAACTCCTGCTATCACCAGTAATGTATGCCGCTGGATAAGTCCTCAGAAAGACTGTTAGTTTTGATGTGTATATAGCTGTGGAATACCTCATTAAAGCAACCACCGATTCTATCTCTCACTCAGGAGCACCTCTCCCTACTCTGCCTGTTTCCGGGGTAAACTGTGAGGAGCATAGGGTCACCAGGTCTTATATTGACCCGATGATGCTGTAATGCCACAACAAATATGGCTACAGCATTACAGTGAGTGGCGGGCAATCCCTGCATGTTAATTGGCTCTCTAAAGAGCGCCAAACATGCAGGGAGGGGACCGGAGCTCCCGCCTGAGCATCCCGGAAATGTTAGAGGAGTGACGAGCATCTCGAGTAGTAAGGTGCTTGGACGAGTACCGAGCAGTGACGAGTACGCTCGCTCATCACTAATGATCAGTTAACATGAGAGGGAGAGAGAAGCGAAGAGAGAGAGAGACAGAAAGAGAATGTGAAATAATATAAGGTATAATTGCATTATTATTACATACAATACTTTATATTTTAGAAAAATATAAGAAAATACTGACAGTATATTCAGTCAGCTTCATCTTTCACAACTCTTTGTCCTTACAATTGATACTCGGCGGCATATCACTGCCATTAGAATTTGCAGGGATTAGTTATTTCTTGTCCACATGCTTATGACCATTAAATCAAACAACAATTTTGAACAGATAGATTTCACCACAATGCCTGTAGGTCCTAAAATTATTTATATTTTGTTTAAACGAGGCGTGGTGCACATTAAATGAAGCAGAACAGACTGACATTAGCATAGAATGTTTTCCAGATTGTCAGATAAGGAATGCTGCAGTGTATCACTGCTTCATGGATAACATTTGTCATTATGTGGATATTAAATTAATATGCTCTGCAGATGCAGTCTCCACGTAACATAAAAATCTGTTTTCCATGAACATTGTCAACAGTGTGATAATCTAATTAGAATGGCATTAGGTAAGCAATTTCCACCAGTTCTCATGCTATCATAATTCAATAACAATAATGTAGTAATTCTTTAAAATGTTCTTTTTATATTCAGAGTATTACCAAGTATTAAACATTATCACTTTTTAACTTTATTTAGAAATTAATAAAGATTTAATGGTGATAAAAATGTAATAATGTTATTATAGTTACATTTACAACATTATAAGATACAAGTATATACAAAGACAAAGATGCTGGATATTACTTACTGGGAAATGAATAAAAGAATATGAATTGAATCCTTCAAATTGTACAGCGGAGTCATAAGTCTTCAATATTTAAAGATTAGTTCTGGTACAGTAACTTCCACTTACTTTAATTTTTTCAAGACTACGATCTGTCAACATGCAGTCCCTATATGTAAAGTTAACTATACATACTATCCTATACGTAAAACTAGCCTATTTTACTTTTCTATATTGATTGAATAAAATGTGGTTGTGCTGCAACAGCAACATTGTTATAGATTTCTTTGAATGTGCAAAAGCAAGATGGACTGAATGCCACCTTGATATGTAACTCCTGTAAATTTACGTTCTGTTTCTTCTCCTCAGTAAATCATTATGCTTATGTTATGCACACGCCCGGGCTAAGCGGCGTGTGCGTGGGATTGGTAGTGATTCCACTGGACCGTGCCGGAGAGTGAATGCCTGGAGGGGCGTAACTAAGTATCTGCCCGATCCGACCAAGGTGGCACGACGGCATACGACGCCAGAGCACCAAGGAGGAACCGAGCAGAGGGACCAGGTGCTACTCCAGGACAGACCCCGGACACGGCTGTTGACCCACACAGGGGAATACAGGAACAGACTGGTAGACTGGCACGCAGACTGGTATGCAGGCAGGCGGGTATGCAGGCAGGCGGGTATGCAGGCAGGCGGGTAAAGGTAAGCACAGCTAGAGTGCAGAAGACTGAGCAGGGAGGACAGGGCTCTGTTCACACTGAACAGACAGGAAGGGAAAGGCAGAGCCAGACACCCACAGGGTACTTGCAGTGAAGTAGCGAGTGGACCACAAACTCACAAACGGGAGTACAGAGACAACAGGCAGGAGTTAGGTACGAGTTCAGACTCTGCAGAAAAAGGAAGGGAACGGGCATAGAGGCAAAACAGGTAAAGGATAGGAGAGAGTTCAGACTGGAACTGAGTGTACGGAGGAGACCGACACTGCAGCGGGATACAGGAGCGGGTCTGGGAATACTGCCCCCAGAGAGGCGGAACGAACAGGCAAGGAGCGTGTTCAGACAGGACAGACTAGATACAGGAGCGGGTCTAGGTAATCGGCCACTAACAGGCGGGAGGAACAGGCTAGGAGCAAGTTCAGACAGGACAGACAAGAGAACACAGAAAGGACTCAGTTCAGACACGGGAACTAATACCGCAAAGCAGGAGACATACAGGACTCAGTTCAGACACGGGAACTAATACCGTAAAGCAGGAGACATACAGGACTCAGTTCAGACACGGGAACTAATACCGTAAAGCAGGAGACATACAGGACTTAGTTCAGACACGGGAACTAATACCGTAAAGCAGGAGACATACAGGACTTAGTTCAGACACGGGAACTAATACCGTAAAGCAGGAGACATACAGGACTAAGTTCAGACACGGGAGCTGACACCGCAAGGCAGGAGACATACAGGACTTAGTTCAGACACGGGAACTAATACCGTAAAGCAGGAGACATACAGGACTTAGTTCAGACACGGGAACTAATACCGTAAAGCAGGAGACATACAGGACTAAGTTCAGACACGGGAGCTGACACCGCAAGGCAGGAGAAATACAGGACTAAGTTCAGACAGGCCTGGAAATACAGCCTCCAGGAAAGGCAGACAGGGAACACAGAACGGGACCTGGCACATTCAGAGTGCAAGCACACACTGAAAGAAACACTTATGCTCAGGCAGGGATAGAAGGGAGCTGCTGAGCTATATACCAAGAGACAGACAGCGATAGGCTGAGGACGCACAAGGGGTGTGACCCACAGCAGGTACAAAAGGCAGGAAGTGATCGGGCGCCGCCCTTAAGCAGCAGAAACAGACACAGACACAAACAGACAGCATGGAGGGAAGCCAGAGAGACATTCTGGACAGGAGATCAAGTGCGCCCTCTTGCACAGTGGGAGATAGACCACCATGCAAGGACGCCGCCAGGTATGTTACAGTACCTCCCCCCTTACGCCCCCTCTTCTTCAGGCCTGCCAGAATCTTCCGCAGGGAATTCGAGGACCAGTCGTTCACTGGGTTGGAGGGGGACAGAGACTTGAGGGTAATCTCTGCTTCGAGGTACATCTTGTCAGGCTCACAGGAAGAAATAAACGGGTTATCAGGTACATAATGAGGAAAAGTCGCTGTCTCTTTGTTATCTGGTGGTACCCCGGAGGATTCAGGAAACAACTGGAGGTCCTCCGCCGGGTCAGAAGAGTACTGAGGCTCAGAGAAAACATCTGCTTCAGAGTACACTAGGTCGGACTCACTGGAGGAAGCAGGCGAGGTATCAGGTACAGGAAATAGGAAAGTCTCTGTCCATTCACCACCAGGTGGCACCCCGAAGGGTTCTGAACACAACTGGAGGTCCTCCGCCTGGTCGGAGGGGTGTAGAGACTCGGGAGTAACCTCTGCTTCGGAGTACACTAGGTCGGACTCACTGGAGGAAGCAGGCGAGGTATCAGGTACAGGAAATAGGAAAGTCTCTGTCCATTCACCACCAGGTGGCACCCCGAAGGGTTCTGAACACAACTGGAGGTCCTCCGCCTGGTCGGAGGGGTGTAGAGACTCGGGAGTAACCTCTGCTTCGGAGTACACTAGGTCGGACTCACTGGAGGAAGCAGGCGAGGTATCGGGTACCGAGTATAGGAAAGTCTCTGTCCATTCACCACCAGGTGGCACCCCGAAGGGTTCTGAACACAACTGGAGGTCCTCCGCCTGGTCGGAGGGGTGTAGAGACTCGGGAGTAACCTCTGCTTCGGAGTACACTAGGTTGGACTCACTGGACGAAGCGAGCGAGGTATCAGGTCCAGGATATAGGAAAGTCTCTGTCCATTCACCACCAGGTGGCACCCCGAAGGGTTCAGAACACAACTGGAGGTCCTCCGCCTGGTCGGAGGGGTGTAGAGACTCGGGAGTAACCTCTGCTTCGGAGTACACTAGGTTGGACTCACTGGACGAAGCGAGCGAGGTATCAGGTACAGAGTATAGGAGAGTCTCTGTCCTTTCGCTACCAGGTAGCACCCCGAAGGGTTCAGGAGGTCTCAGGGAGGACAGACCCAGGCGTGACTGCTTGCCTCTAAGTCTAGCACGTCTGGACTGCCTCTTGAGGTTGGGAGAAGTATTCCGGAAAGCGTAGTCACCCTGTGAGGATTCTGGGTGGGCAGTAGTCTCATTGGGCTGGAGAACTATTGCGCTACCCACACACATTACCCATTGGGGCTGCTCCGGGATATTGGGAAGTGAAGCTTCAGCAGGAACCTCCGGGTTAGGATCATCGAAGACCATTAGAAAGGCCACCAGGAAGGCCATTAGGTCCCGGAGGATCGGATCCTGTGTCTCATATAGGGGGTTGATCCATTCCAAGGCATCCCCCGCCAGGTAAGACATAATAAAGGCCACTTTAGCCCAATCGGAAGGAAAATAAAGAGGGTAGGCCTTAAAGTGTAGCATGCATTGCTCCACAAATGCACGACACTGTCTTGGATCCCCATAGTAACGTGGCGGATCCGCAGGAACGAGAGCTGATAGATCCATCTGGACGAGAGCGTAATTCGCCTGGAACTCAGCTAAAGGAAAAAAAAAAAAATTTATTTATTTATTTTAATGCACGTATTCACTGGAAAAACTTCTCAGAGAGCGAAGGCCGTGGGGCTCAACGGGAACCATGGCCTGAGCATGCTGTTATGCACACGCCCGGGCTAAGCGGCGTGTGCGTGGGATTGGTAGTGATTCCACTGGACCGTGCCGGAGAGTGAATGCCTGGAGGGGCGTAACTAAGTATCTGCCCGATCCGACCAAGGTGGCACGACGGCATACGACGCCAGAGCACCAAGGAGGAACCGAGCAGAGGGACCAGGTGCTACTCCAGGACAGACCCCGGACACGGCTGTTGACCCACACAGGGGAATACAGGAACAGACTGGTAGACTGGCACGCAGACTGGTATGCAGGCAGGCGGGTATGCAGGCAGGCGGGTATGCAGGCAGGCGGGTAAAGGTAAGCACAGCTAGAGTGCAGAAGACTGAGCAGGGAGGACAGGGCTCTGTTCACACTGAACAGACAGGAAGGGAAAGGCAGAGCCAGACACCCACAGGGTACTTGCAGTGAAGTAGCGAGTGGACCACAAACTCACAAACGGGAGTACAGAGACAACAGGCAGGAGTTAGGTACGAGTTCAGACTCTGCAGAAAAAGGAAGGGAACGGGCATAGAGGCAAAACAGGTAAAGGATAGGAGAGAGTTCAGACTGGAACTGAGTGTACGGAGGAGACCGACACTGCAGCGGGATACAGGAGCAGGTCTGGGAATACTGCCCCCAGAGAGGCGGAACGAACAGGCAAGGAGCGTGTTCAGACAGGACAGACTAGATACAGGAGCGGGTCTAGGTAATCGGCCACTAACAGGCGGGAGGAACAGGCTAGGAGCAAGTTCAGACAGGACAGACAAGAGAACACAGAAAGGACTCAGTTCAGACACGGGAACTAATACCGCAAAGCAGGAGACATACATGACTCAGTTCAGACACGGGAACTAATACCGTAAAGCAGGAGACATACAGGACTCAGTTCAGACACGGGAACTAATACCGTAAAGCAGGAGACATACATGACTTAGTTCAGACACGGGAACTAATACCGTAAAGCAGGAGACATACAGGACTTAGTTCAGACACGGGAACTAATACCGTAAAGCAGGAGACATACAGGACTAAGTTCAGACACGGGAGCTGACACCGCAAGGCAGGAGACATACAGGACTTAGTTCAGACACGGGAACTAATACCGTAAAGCAGGAGACATACAGGACTTAGTTCAGACACGGGAACTAATACCGTAAAGCAGGAGACATACAGGACTAAGTTCAGACACGGGAGCTGACACCGCAAGGCAGGAGAAATACAGGACTAAGTTCAGACAGGCCTGGAAATACAGCCTCCAGGAAAGGCAGACAGGGAACACAGAACGGGACCTGGCACATTCAGAGTGCAAGCACACACTGAAAGAAACACTTATGCTCAGGCAGGGATAGAAGGGAGCTGCTGAGCTATATACCAAGAGACAGACAGCGATAGGCTGAGGACGCACAAGGGGTGTGACCCACAGCAGGTACAAAAGGCAGGAAGTGATCGGGCGCCGCCCTTAAGCAGCAGAAACAGACACAGACACAAACAGACAGCATGGAGGGAAGCCAGAGAGACATTCTGGACAGGAGATCAAGTGCGCCCTCTTGCACAGTGGGAGATAGACCACCATGCAAGGACGCCGCCAGGTATGTTACAGCTTATTTAGTGTCATTGATTATATTACTGGCAATTATGATAAAGAACTCTTTTATCTATTATATCTGATAGTCAAGTATGGTAGAGGGTGAGGATGAGAAGCATAGTGGCTCAGTGGTTAGCATTATTGATTTGCATCACTCGAGTCCAAGGTTCAGAACACAACATGTCCAAGGAGTTTAAATGTTCTGCGCATGTTTTCGTGGGTTTCCTCCTGTTACTCCGGTTTCCTTCCACATGCCAAAGACATACTGATAGGGAATTTAGATTGTGATCCTCAATGGGGTTATTGCAATGTCTGTAAAGTGCTATAGAATTAATGGTGCTGTATACTTCATAAAATCAATTATAAAGACATTCACTACAACTTTTGATTTGAAAAATGACAGCCAGTACCATAATACAAATTCTAACAGTCTATTCAGTAGGACTATCAGCTGTGTATCCACCAGACTTCTGCACAACACAACTGATGGTCCCAACCCCATTTATAAGGCAAGAAATCCCACTTTTTAAACCTGATAGGGCACACCTGTGAAGTGAAAACCATTTCCAGTGACTACCTCTTGAAGCTCATCAAGAGAATGCCAAAAGTGTGCAAAGCAGTCATCAAAGCAAAAGGTGGCTACTTTGAAGAACCTAGAATATAAGACATATTTTCAGTTGTTTCACACTTTTCTGTTAAGTATATAATGCCACATGTGTTAATTCATAGTTTTGATGCCTTCAGTATGAATGTACAATTTTCATAGTCATGAAAATACAGAAAAATCTTTAAATGAGAAGGTGTGTCCAAACTTTTGGTCTGTACTGTATATATATATCCATCTGAACTAACAGTCCTTCAGAGGACTAATCCAGCTGCATATATTCAGTGATGATAGCAGGAGTTAGGCAGGCAGGCAGGGTATGTGGCAGACTGCAGTGCATTATACAGCACAAAAGGGTCCATTGAACGTCCTGTTATTATGTTCAGGAGAGCCATAGGATCAAATACTTAATTAACCTCAAGACATAGGAGATTGCGAGAAAAGACCCATAAAGTGTATTATTTCACCTTACATAATTTTTTTTAGATCAAAACATGGCTGCCATTTCCTGTTTCATCACACCATGCTCTGTTATGCAAGATGGCGACTGGACCCATGACTACATCTTGTTGTGCATGTGGCAAAGTTGGAGACTTTATTTATGACAACATCCTGTCATACAAGGAAGTTCTAAGAGGAAGTTGAATTCTATGGAAGGACTAACCAATCACAGAGCGACACGTCGCTTGGAGACACCCACCCTGATGACCTCATGGACCAACCCACCCTGATGTCCTCATGGTCCATGCCCCCTGATGACCTCATGAACCAACCGACACTGATGACTTCATGGACCCGCCCATGGACTTGCCCATTGCCCAATCAATTAACCAATGAATACATCTGGTTACTCTCATTCTAGGGCTAACCGAGCCCCTATACAGAGTTTATATAAGTCTATGTTCGGGTTGAATAAAGACACTTGGAGCTGTGCCATAGCTGATCAAGGAGAGCTTACATATGACTGTGTGTGTGTGTTATTCTTTCTTGCATGCACTTGATCATATCCATTAAGCCAGGAGCAGGCAACTAGTGAACATATCACACTGTTCACCCTAACATTTTTGGCGCCCAACGTGGGGCCAGCAGAGGATGAAGCCCTACACCCTGAGGACCGGCAGGTGGAACGGCAGGACACACTGAATACCCCAAGCCAGGTGACTGATCACCTCCTTTACCAAACACGGCAAGTCTTTTCCTGTGTTCTTCAGGGTATCCTGTGCAGATTGCCTGACTGTGTCCAGTTTTCGAGGTATCTGTAAGATGGCAGAAGGGTCTCTCCGTTGCTGGCCATTTAATTGCGGAAGAACCATCACATGCTCAGTGGCCTGCTGCCTGTTTTGTGTCGTGTTGAGGGGAGATTGACTGGTATTAAAGGGAACAAAGGGGTTTTTGAGCGGTGTCTGGAGAATTAAAGGATATTGTCTGTGGTACAATTGACGTTTGTCGCCTGTGATACAATTTTCAGTTCTGGTGGAGAAAGTAGGGGTACTAAGCCTAGAGTGAGTGACTCGGCATGGCCTAGAGTGAGTGACTCAGCCTGGTACCAGCTCGGAGCCTGGAGTGAGTGACATGGCCCAGAGTCTAGTAAATTGAGTTTTGGCACGTAGCCTAGAGTGAGTGACTCGGTATGGGGCCTAGTAATTGGATTAATATGAGGTGTTTTATTTTTTATGCGGAAATCAGACAGGGATCACGTGGCAGGACGGAGACAGATAGAAAGTGTGTACTGCAGACTCAGTTTTTTTTTTTCCTTTAGAATCTCAGGTTTGAGTCATTCTCCCCCGTCTTATTGTTTGTTTTGTGTTTGCTATCTTGGTCTATATAGAGAAATATGGAGAAATTAATGGACCCGTGTATATTAGTCGCGACTAGTGAAGGGAAAAGTCATGTTAAACAATGTAAAAAGCTTATGAAGTTGTGTGGAATGCCAGAAGGGGGGAGGTTACAGCCCCTGGAGTGGAAGACTGTCTTAAAAGAGAGAAAAGGTAATCTAGAAGATAATGGATTGTTGTTTACTGCTAGGGCATGGGAAAGAGTCTATGAAAGTTTGTATAGAGAAAATTGGGTAGAAGATGAAAGGAAAAAGAAGGACAGAGTTTTGAGTTATGTGTATTATAAAAATGTATCCTGTTAGCGGCCACCACCGTATAATGGTGGTGATGGTAGCACATTGCCATGTGCTGCTTCAAGCGGAGGCCATTTTGTGGGTGGCAAATGTGCTCCTTCAGGCGGTGGCCATTTTATGGATGGCAAAAGTGCTCCATCTGGTGACGGCCATTTTGTGGATGACAAAAGTGCTCCTTCAGGCGGTGGCCATTTTGTGGAGGGCAAATGTGCTCCTCCTGGTGGCGGTCTGTCATTTTTTGGATGGCAAAAGTGCTCTTTCTGGCGGCGGCCATTTTGTGGATGGCAAAAGTGCTTCTTCTGGCGGTGGCCATTTTGTGGATGCCAAAAGTGCTCTTTCTGGCGGCGGCCATTTTGTGGATGGCACATGTGCTGCCTCCAGTGGTGGCCATATTGGAATGTTGCCCCAGATCATACAAACTGAGCCATATCATCATGTAACTGATATAGATCTGGCTAAATCGATTGAGGCACAATCCAGGAATATACACACCACTTTCGGTGGTGAACATACAAGGCCAATGCTATGCACCACAAGACCAGATCCTTTTTACCCAGTAATGACCACTAATGGCCAGTACTATACTCCTTCGAGAAGTGAACAGGCTTTACCCATGTTCCCTATCACAACGGTGTCCAGTGGGTCACCAACCCTTTCACCTAACACTCCCATCATGAGCCCAGCTGTTCTCCCTCCTGGATCATCCCCAGTACCAACCCATTCCACTGTCACTTCCACTGGCAACTCAGCCGCATGTCCACATGAGTTACTTCCATCAGCGACCTCTCCTCCCAACACTTCTGCTACAACAGCAATCTCACGCAGTCTACTTAACTCTTTTCCCAGTACCTCACAGCCTCTTTCGCAGCCGAGCGCACACCTGTGTGGAACGGTGGTCACTTAATCAAGGAGGGGCTCAATCTGGGGGTGGACACCAACATCACAGGAAGCACAAAAGGGAGGGAATGTTGGCAACCCATTTTTGAAAAAGAACTTAATGAGGGACCCTTGTAAGTGGTGGGTAAGGGTGACATAGCGATAATGGAAATGGACGCTATGGTTAATGCTGCCAAACCTCGTGATAGCACAACGGAGGTGTGGCTAGAGCAACAGTGGAAGCAGGAGGGGCGACTATTCAAACTGACAGTCGAATCATTGTTGAGCCGCGTAGTCAGATAGCTGTTGGGGACATAGCGGTGACTAAATCTGGCAATCTTCTTTGTAGAATGATCATACACGCTGTAATCCCTACTTTTGACCAAATTCATCCAGATGTCAGTGCACAACAACTACACGCTGCAATAACTCGTATCTTAAAGTATGCGAATATTAGTGAGCAGATTGAGACCTTGACAATACCTACCATTGGTGTTGGCATCTTCGGGTTTCCTGTTCATGCGTGTGCAAGGGAGATTGTTGTAATTATAATGAACAAGTGTAGCCCCCCATACATTTGCTGCCTCTCCGAAATCAGGATAATTAGTAATGAGGACAGGACTGTATAAGCTTTTAAGATTGCCTGCGTCACCTGGGCTCTACCCCATGATTTAGGAGCTGACCAAATAGAGCCCCTCATTCCAGGACTGTTACCTCCTCCTGCTCCTCATACACAAGTAATTACACCTGTACTTCCGGTGCCATCTCTACTCCCGCCTCAGGTGCCACCACCAACCGTGCCAACACCCACGTCAGAGGAGCCCACCCTTTATGTCAAATTTACACCCCAGCAAGCTGCTACTCTGCTGAACCAACTCCCAGATACAGAAAAACAGCCAACGCCTTTCTATAGAAGCATGCTTCAAATTCAAAGGAATTACTCAGCCACATGGAAAGATCTCATTTCCCTGGCAAATCTTAAAGAAGGCGATGCATATTGGCCTGTTATGGACACTGCATTTATTGATGCCTCACTTGTCAGTGACACCACATGGGACTCTGGTGTTCAGTTCTGCCATCAACTTAAGACATGGGCATCAGATAAGCTGGCTGATCAGTCAACATCTTTCAAGGGCATCATGCAAGAACCAGGGGAATCGGTGGAGAGATATCATGCTTGTCTAACTCAAATGTTTAATGATCTTGGCTTCAGTAACCAAATAAAAGTTCAACGGACCCTGTTCGTCTCCTCTTTTGTTGGGGGCCTTCGGGTAGCTCTGAGGAAGCAATTTCAAGCAATTAGACCTGAACATGCTTCTAGAGATGAGCGGTATTCGACTAGAATTGTTCACCAATCTCAAATTCGAGCTGTTTTGGGCGGTGTTCGAGTCGATCGACGAACGCGAACGATTTGCAAAAAATTCGGCTGTTCGAGGTTATGTTCGATAATTGTTCATGCACCAAAAGCGTGTCCTGCATGTCTGGCGCTATTTAGAGCACCAATCATGCAAGGATTGTCTGCCACTCACTGTAATGCCACAGCCATGGTGGTTGTGGCATTACAGTGATTGCCCAAATCGATGGGAACAGTGCACACAGTAAAACATGAAAAGCCGGCAATTCAGCAGCGGCATACACCGGAACGCTACAATATAGAACAGAAAGAATAGAGTATCACACATACATAGAAACATGTCAGTCACATATATAAGAAGTACAGTGACAGTGTTGGTTACTGTACTTGTCATTTAGTGTAAAGGATTTATTAAAAAAAATATTAGTGTTTTCATGCACCATCTCTATAAAAAAGCCGGCCGGCAATTCAGCATCGGTACCCGACAATTTACCCATCCAGCTTGTCATCCTTCAGAGACACTGCAGAGCGCAACGCTCTGCAGTGTCTATGAATGATGGCATGCTGGATGCACGTCACTGACAGCGTGTGAAAATTCTCCTGCACTCACCGCATGCGCAGGAGAATTTTCCCACGCTGTCAGTGATGTGCATGAGTAAAGGCTAGGTATTCAGCTGGGGGCTGATATTAGTAGCCTGGGAAGCTCCGTGGGTATTACCCCCTTCCCAGGCTTCAAACATCTGCCCCAGCCGTCTGCTTAACCTCCGCTAGAGACTAAAATTACAGGGAACCCCACGCCAATTTTTTTTTTAATAAATCCTTTATTTTAACACTAAATGACAAGTACAGTAATCAACACTATCACTGTACTTATTATAAATGTGACTGACATGTTTCTATTTATTTAATCTATGTGTGATGCTCTATTCTTTCTGTTATAAATTGTCGGGTACCGATGAAGAATTGCCCGCCGGCTTTTTTAAAGAGACGGTGCATGAAAACACTAATATTTTTTTTAATAAATCCTTTAACACTAAATGACAAGTACAGTAACCAACACTGTCACTATACTTCTTATATATGTGACTGACATGTTTCTATCTATCTAATCTATGTGTGATGCTCTATTCCTTCTTGTCTAAATTGTCGGGTACTGGTATGTGCCCCTGCTGAATTGCAGGCCAGCTTTTTTAAAGAGAGTGTCTTCTGAGTAGTTTGTCAGCTTTTGGACACCTTTGAAGGTGTTTTCTATGTGTTTCTATGTGTTTTTGTTTGCCTGCCATTGGTTTTATCGGTGTTCGACGGTGTTTGACGGTGTTCAAAGGTGTTCGACGAACAGTTCCTCGAACATCCCGGTGTTCGACGAACCAAACCGAAACCGAACACTACGGGGGTGGCTCAACACTGCATGCTACATTGGATCCTAAGGATGTTTTAACGATAGCTATGGGATTCGAAACAACACTCCCTGAGAAATCTATGACAACCTCAAACAAAAAGACCCATATTCTATGGACTGATGTGCAACATCAAACCCAGAAACCTCCATCATCTCATACCAAAGATGTATGCTTCAATTGTGGTAATCCGGGTCACCAAAGACTGGATTGTAGGGCCCCTCTTCAAGGATGCAGGTTCAGGAACCACAATGAGGATAATCGCAGATTCAACTATCCTCGACGCAATGACCAATTCTATGAACGACCACCATAAGCTCAGATACATCCTGATACCAATCACATCGCTGCTCTGATGGATCTCATTATCCGATAGGACAAGGGTAAGCCCGTGTCCACTTCCTTGGCTTCTATGTCTGGTTCAATAGCCAAAGTAACTATCAGCATTAAAGGCAAACCCTTACCGTTCCTTGTAGACACCGGAGCAGCCTGAAGTGTTATCAGATTACAGGACCTGTCTTTTCACGATCTGATATCCTCTAAAGCCGTGACATGCGGGGGAGTGGATGGCAAGCCTACTTCTAACAAACTCACCCGCAAAATACAGGTTGGAACATACGAAGATGTGTTTATGCATCTTGTGGTGTCCCCCACTTGTCCTACTAACCTTCTGGGAGCAGACCTTGTTAAAAGTTAAGAGCAACCATCGCCTATTCATCATATGGTCTCACCATCACCATCACTGACCCGCTCGATCCGAGTGAAGAGTGTCAACGTCAAGCCGCACCTCTGCTCATGATGATGGACGAAGCTGCTAACACCACCTCAAGTGTTCCGTCAGAAGTGATGTCACAGGTCCCATCTACTCTATGGTCTACTGGCCCTGAAGATATTGGACGTCTTGCTGTACCTCCGGTACGAGTCATTCTTAAACCTGGAGCTCAACTCCCTAGGGTGCCCCAATACCCACTCAAATCTGCCCAGGAAGAGTCTTTGGGCACTTAAATCAAGGCTCTCCTGGAAAATGGGGCACTAGTCAAATGTAACTCTCTCTGTAATACGCCCTTGTTCCCAGTAAAGAAGAGGACATTAAAAGGAGAAGCCCCGAAGTACCGTATGGTTCAAGATCTCCGAGCTGTTAACGCGTCAACTGTACTAGAAAGTCCCATTGTGCCCAATCCACACACATTGTTGTCAGAAATACCATCAGATGCAAAATGTTTCATTGTCATCGATCTGGACAATACTTTCTTCAGAGTACCACTACATCCAGAAGATTGTTACCTGTTTGCCTTCACTTACATAGGATCACAATACACCTGGACGGTCTTACCACAAGGAGCACAGAACTCACCAAGTCATTTCTCTCAGGCCCTTGTCTCTTGTTTACGGCCATGGAGAGAGACTAATCATCAAATTGTCCTTCTTCAGTATGTGGATGATCTCCTACTATGTTGTCCGGATCAGGTGAAAGCTGAAGAGTCGAGTCTCAGTCTTCTCCTTCATCTTGCGCAACAAAACTGCAAGGAGTCCCTTAACAAAATCCAGTGGTGTCAGCCCAAAGTTGTGTTTTTAGGCCATTGTCTCTCTGTAAACCTGAAACACCTAACGAGTGAAAGGAAGCTTGCTATTGAGACTGGTTCTCTACCAAAAGGACCTAAGCAATTACAAACTTTCTTAGGACTTATCACATATTGTCGCCAATGGATTCCAGATGCCTAAAAGCTGATGTAACCGTTTTACGATGACCTCAAGATGTCAGTGTGGCACCCTGCTACCCACAGGTACCACAGGACCCAAAAGGGTGCATGGACGGACTTCTCCACAAGAGGCCCTTACTACACACAGACACCTCCACCCTTCCACCTCATACCACCAGAGGGAGCCCTGTAAGGGATATATATACTGGAGGGTGGAGTTAGGTAGGAGGAGAGTGTGCTGCCACTGAGACCAGTGAATAAGCAGCACATGTGAGCTACTGTGTTGAGGGCTCCGAGTGTGGCCGAGGCAAGGAGAGAGGAGAGAGGAGTTAAGGGGGCAGTAGGGATAACCGGCATACCAGGAGGATTACAGACCCCTGGTCAACCTGAAGCAGCCATCATTTACAGAACTAGGAACCACGAACGCCCCAGCGTCCAGGGATAGTGGTAGCCGGAGAAAAGTTCTACCACCAAGAAGACAGGTGAGAGAGTGAAAGAGTACAGAAGCTAGGCCTAGTTCCAGGCTGGCCAGAAGCTTTAGAGAGAGGAAGAAACGGACCAGGAGGCCTACTGCCCGCTCACTAGGGAGAGTCCAGAAGTGCACCCTTCCTAATAGGTACCCTGGACCATACCTGCCATTACACCAGTAAAGGTACTGAAGCGAATCCCCTGTGTGCGTGTCTGTCATTCCCCCTGACCAGGCCAGGCCACCTCTCACCTGCATCCCTTCCATCAACCCTGCCCCGGGGGCCCGCTCCGCCTGTGGGGAGCAGAAACATCCCAGCTGCCATCCCATCACCCCTGGAGGTCTGGAGCAGCGCTGGTACCCATTACCAGGAGCCACAGGTGGAGTCACGAGACAAAACTGTTAACAAACCCCCTTTTAAAGAGTGACCGCAGGAAACGGGCCCGGGAGCCGACTGCCGTGACATCCCCAGAAGTTAAAGGCCGAGGTACCGAGTCCCCCATATCCCCCTGGGCGAGTCATCTCTTCCTGGCGTCACGAACAGAATTTCATGCCCATTGCCACCGGGTACTGTGTGCCGTATTTGAACTGTGTTTGAACTGTGGTGAACACCGCCGCCATTACAGCGCTACCGTGTGGGAAGAAGAGGGGCGTAACTGCGGGAACAAGAGAGGCATGACCGTTGGTAGCAAGCGAAGCTCAAGCCCCACCTCGCGCTCTGACGCAGCACCAGGAAGCGTCAGGTCCTGAGAGGAGACCGTGATCTGCGGAGCTGCGGCCTACATGATAAAAGTAAAGAAGGTAGGCTACGGTTTACTAGGGGGGCGCAACCATGGCCGACGACCAACAAGATTCAGGAGCACCGGTTAACGCTCTCGATGCTCAACTCGCCCCCGGCGCTGCTCAGGCCGGAGCGGCCACCCAGCAGGGGTCGTGACTCCAGTGATACCTATGGCCCTGCCGTACGTCCCCGGAGCGAAATGACTGCCCCAGTATGACGGCAAACCAGACAACCTGTCTGGGTTCGAAAGGAAAATATGCGGTGTATTGAACATGTACTCAATGACTGGTAAACAGAGAGCCGCTGTTGTGCTGGGACAATTGGCTGGTGCCGCAGAGCGGGAAGTTGAAACCTGGCCAGCCGCAGACCAGGAATCAGTATCTATTATATTTAAGAGACTGCAAACAGTCTTTTGAAAACCGCACTGAGACAGACCTTCGGATGAGGTTCTGCCACTGTACCCAGAAACCTGAGGACAGTATCCGGGACTATGCCTGGCATTTACAAGAGGCCCTGCAGGCCCTGAAACAGGTTAGTCCAGCCAGCATACATGATGAAGACAAAATACTGATAGAACAATTCATCCGGGGGTTAAGGTCCCAGGAGGAGAGCAGAACTGTACGGTGGTGGGCCTTAGATCATCCAAATGCCACCTTTGACACCCTGAAGGACATGGCTATTAAGGGCCTTCAGCCCCTGGAAACATCAGATACTGCTATCCAGCGTTACCAGTGTGGGGCCACCCCAATGCCTACAGCACTCACTGCCCCTTCATTAGCGGCTGAGACAAAAGTGCAAACAGCATCCTCTAGCGAGCTGGACAGCCTGCGCTCTGAAGTGCATCAGATAAGTAAAATCCTGGCCACTGTCATGAGCACCCTGCAGGTACAGACGGAGCCCGAGCCGGAAGGAAGGATCCTACTCGCCGACAGTCCTGAAGATGTCCCCTGGATGAGGAGAAGAGGGAGGACAACGCCACCCCGTGGGAGGACCAACGACCGACCTCGCCCTTCAGGTGAACTCATTTGCTACCGTTGTCACAAGGCAGGCCACACCACACAGATCTGTCCTTTAAACGGGCAAACCCTTGGGCCAAGGGCCGACACCCAGGAGTAGATCAACCAGGCCCATCGAGCTGGTATGACTGGTTTGTAGGAGGAAGGCCTTTCCTGTCCATTGTGCTGGATGGCATAGCAACACCTGCGCTACTGGACACCGGGTCACAGGTAACCATCATACCTGATGTCCTTTACAAAAGGTACTGGTCAATAGATGAACTCCACCCGCCAGCCCCAAACCTCTCTGTGTATGCCTCCAATGGCCTTCCTCTTAACCTAGTCGGGGTTAAGGACGTAACAGTGAAGGTGGGAAGAGTGGAACTAAAGGAGGAAGGACTGATTGTAATAGAGTCTGACCCTGGTGATACGAACCCATATATGATACTTGGCACAAATGTTGTTGGTAACTGTTTGGGAGAAGTGCTGTTTTTACTCCAACAGAATGTTGACACTGCCAAACCAGGACAGAGGAAAGTGCTCCAGAGAGAGATTCGAGTCCTCCTGTACCAGCAACAGGTAAAACTAACAGGTGGTGAAATTGGTAATGTACGGGTGATAGACCCGATACCCATTGTGATTTCCCCAATGAGTGAAATGCTGATTTGGTGTAGGGCAGCAATAGGTCTCAGGGGACAGAACTACCAGGTGGTAGTAGAGCCCATAAACTCAGAGCACAGACCTACACTCCTAACTGCTAGAGGGGTAGTTGATGTGCCCAATGGGAGGGTACCCGTACGCCTCCTAAATTGTGGGGAAGAGGAAGTCATATTGCCAAGATACGCCACTGTTGCCAGACTGTATACTGTGAATAATAATGTCATACACACAGTGGAATCCTTGACCCCACCAGATACACTGGAGGACAATGACTCCGAAACCCAGCTGGAGGAATGGTGTCAACAGCTCCATGTTGGAATTGATGTCACTCCTGTCCATCAAAAACACGGTGTTTACAGAGTGGTTCAGGAATATGAACAGGTGTTTAGTAAACACCCACTTGATTTTGGAAGGGTCAAAGGGGTACAACACCACATACCCACAGGTAACCATCCACCCATTAAGGAGCGTTACAGACCCATACCAGCAGCACATTACCAAAAAGTAAAAGAAATGTTGCATGACATGAAAAAGGCAGGGGTAGTAAGGGATAGCTGTAGCCCCTGGGCAGCTCCCCTGGTCCTGGTCAGAAAGAAGGACGGTAGCATGAGGATGTGTGTAGATTATAGACAAATTAATCGAATAACACATAAAGATGCATACCCTTTGCCCCGTATAGAGGAATCCCTGGCTGCACTAAAATCTGCCAATTATTTCTCTACATTGGATCTCACTAGCGGGTACTGGCAAGTCTCTGTTGCTGAGGAAGACCGGGAGAAGACAGCCTTCACCACCCCGATGGGTTTATGCAAATTCAACAGCATGCCATTTGGACTCTACAATGCACCCAGAACGTTCCAAAGGTTGATGGAGTGTTGCTTGGGACACCAGAACTTTGAGACAGTGCTGCTATACCTGGATGACGTTATTGTGTACTCGAGGACGTATGAAGACCATCTAAAGCACCTGGCGGAGATATTTGAGGCATTGTCCCGGTATGGGATGAAACTAAAACCTTCCAAGTGCCACCTGTTCAAACGGAAGGTTCAGTACCTGGGACACGTAGTCAGCTCAGAGGGGGTAGCACCAGACCTGGAGAAGGTCACTGCCATCCAGAAGTGGCCTGAACCAAGGAACATCTAAGAAGTAAGTCAATTTCTGGGACTGGTCGGGTACTACAGGAGGTTCATTAAGGACTACACCAAAAAGGCAGCACCTTTACAAGATCTCCTAGTAGGACAGTCCAAAAGAGGTAAGAGTCCCCCATTCCAGTGGGGCACAGAACAGGCTGAGTCCTTTGCATTAATGAAGGAAGCCCTAACCGGTGAGGAAATCCTGGCTTACCCCGACTACAGCCAACCTTTCCTGTTATACACAGATGTCAGCAATGAGGGACTGGGAGCTGTGTTGTCCCAGAAGCAAAACAGCAGAGAAAAGGTAATAACCTATGCCAGTAGGAAGCTTCGCCCTACTGAGAGGAACCCGGAGAAATACAGTTCCTTCAAGCTGGAGTTCCTTGCCTTGGTCTGGGCGATCACCGAAAGATTCAAACATTACCTGGCCTCAACTAAATTTACAGCCTTTACCGATAATAACCCCTTGACACACCTGGAGACAGCCAGTTTGGGAGCCATGGAGCAGCATTGGGTGGCCAGATTGTTGAATTACCAGTTCACAATCAAGTACCGGGCAGGTCACAAGAACACCAATGCTGATGCCTTGTCAAGAATGCCCCACCAGTCGGACACCGAGGATGAAGTGATTGACCTAGAAGAAATTGAATTACCTGCTTTCCACAGAAATGGAATGGTCCATGAGCAACACGCCTCCACGTCATGGTAAGACGATAAACCCTTTACCTCATCACAGCTGGAAGGAGACCCAGGACAGTGACTCAGTTGTCAGCCTCATCAAAGGACTGACAACCCAAGAAGGTTCTCACCTGGAGAAGGATGCTCCTCCACAAGCCAAACACCTGTGGAATGAGAAAAGCCAGCTGTTCATCTACAGAGAAAAGCTGTGCAGGAGGTATGTCAACCCTAGAACCCATGAAATGGTGTAGCAGATTGTAGTGCCCAGGATGGATATCCAGATGGTACTAGAGGCCTACCATGACAAAGCAGGTCATTTTGGCTGGAAGAAGCTGGAAACGCTGCTGAAGGACCGGTTCTATTGGGTCGGAATGCGGGGTTCCATAGAAAGGTGGTGCCATAATTGTGGGCCCTGTAGCCTCAAAAGGAAACACTATGGGAGTCAAAAAGCACCCTTGCAGTCTATCAAAACAACCCAACCCCTGGAGATTGTCGCTCTGGATCACGTCAAACTGTCGCCCAGCGGGTCAGGCTATTCCTATGCCCTGACCATGGTGGATCACTATTCTCGGTTCCTGGTAGTAGCCCCTGCCAAGGATCTGACAGCAGAAACTGCAGCAAGAGCATTCCAAACCTACTTCTGCAGGCCCCATGGATACCCGGACAAGGTGCTAAAAAGATAAAGGCCCTGCCTTTGAAGCTGAGATATTCAAAGAATTCTGTCACCTGTATGGATGCAAGAAGATCCGGACTACACCGTATCATCCTCAAACCAACGGTATGTGTGAGAAAATGAATAACATCGTCATTGACCTGTTAAAGATCCTACCTTTGGAAGAGAGGTACCAGTGGCCAGACAAACTCCCTGACCTGGTGGACCTGTATAACCACATACCTGTGAGTTCTACTAATTGTACCCCAGTGTACCTCATGAGAGCAAGACCTGGAAAATTGCCCATGGACCTGGAACTCGGAGTGGTAGAACTTGCTGCAGATATGTCCACTGAAGACTGGGACACAAATCGACAAGAGCAGTACAGGAAAGTACAGGCCTGTGTTGAAGACAGCCTAAACAAAGTCAGGGAAAGACAAGAAGGCCAGAATAACAAGCATGCACCAGCAGAACCCTTGGCACCCGGAGAAATAGTGCTAAAGCGGAAAAGAAGAGGTCACAAGCTCGATGACCATTGGGAAAGAGAGCCCTACACTGTGTTAAATTCCAGATTTGACAACACCAAAACCTGCCTGATCAGCAAGGATGGAGGTAGGACAATCACAGCAGTCTCAAGAGACCACTTGAAATTGTGCCCAGGTCTACTGAAGACACCGGAGGAAGAAGTACCTCTTATAATACCGGAAAAACCCAAGGATGATGTAGTTCATAAAGTCCTAGGAGACTTCCCCGCAGACTGGCCTCAACTCTATGGCGCAGTTATCATACCAGTGATACACTTCTGTCAGCCACCAGAAGAACCTCCACCACAAGAAGAACCTGTGAACACCCTAGAAGAACCTGCTCATGAACAAATTGAGACAAATGGATTCTGGAGGCGCTACCGTGGAAGAAAGAGTAACCAAAAAATTGTTGAATTTTCCAAATGTTGTGCAATCAAATGGAGGATATTCCACCAGGGATTAATATTTGTAGGTTTATTAAAAAATCATAAAACTGTGAATACATATAAGGGACATGGATGTACAAAAAGGGAAGGGAGAAGGGATTCTTTAAAAAGGATCACACAATGCGTTTCTGCTCATAGAGCTTTCATCAGGTGTGTATGAGACCTTAGGTGTGACTGAACTCTTATACCCAGCATCTTTACTTGTGGGTGAGGTCACCCTCAGAGGTAACACCGAACTCAAATCTACTCTTCCTCTCTGTTGTGGAGTCTGCAGTCTAATTGATGAATATAGGTGGATTCTTGTATACATATATTTCTTACCAATAGTGTCATTGCTCAAATTTTAAAAATCATCACCCAAATGTGAGCTGGAAGCCTATGTTAACCAAATGACTATTTTGTCATAATCTATAATTATCTACCGTGTGGAGTTCCTATGAGAAATCTAAAAATTGATTTAGGGAGGTATTGGACTGATATGATGGGTATCAAAAAAAATAAATAAATAATAATAATAATAAAAAAAAAAAAAAGAAATTAAAAAAAAAAAAAACATCCCAGACCAGACACATATATATACATTCACACATACATATACATATATATATATGGATTGGATCTCGGAGATAACATGATAATATGATGCTTCAGCATCTGCTGGATAATAATTGGGGCATCATATTATCATGTTATATCCGAGATCCAATATATGTGTGGGGAACAACAAAAGAAAAAATATAAGCAATCTGACACATCAAAAAAAAATTTGTATCACAATAACACTCACCGCCCCGGTTCGGGGCCGCTCTATGGACTGCGGCGGAGGGGTGAGACTCCAGGAGTGAGCATGCATCTATGTGCCAGGTCTGGGATGTTTTGTTTAATTTTTTAATTTTTATTTATTTTTTATTATTATTAATATTATTTTTTTTTGCTACCCATCATATCAGTCAAATGCCTCCCTAAATCAATTTTTAGATTTCCTGTAGGAACTCCACACGGTGGATAATTATAGATTTTGACAAAATAGTCATTTGGTTAACATAGGCTTCCAGCTCATATTTGGGTGATGATTTTTAAGATTTGAGCAATAACACAATTGGTAAGAAATATATGTATACAAGAATCCACCTATATTCATCAATTAGACTGCAGACTCCACAACAGAGAGGAAGAGTAGATTTGAGTTGGGTGTTACCTCTGAGGGTGACCCCACCCACAAGTAAAGATGCTGAGTATAAGAGTTCAGTCAAACCTAAGGTCTCATACACACCTGATGAAGGCTCTATGAGCAGAAACGCATTGTGTGATCCTTTTTAAAGAATCCCTTCTCCCTTCCCTTTTTGTACATCCATGTCCCTTATGTGTATTCACGGTTTTATGATTTTTTAATAAACCTACAAATATTAATCCCTGGTGGAATATCCTCCATTTGATTGCACCACATTTGGAAGATTCAACAATTTTTTGGTTACTCTTTCTTCCACGGGAGCGCCTCCAGAATCCATTTGTCTCAATTTGTTCACGTGCTGGCTGTCTGTCGGGAAGATCAAATATACCACCACCATCTATGGAAAAGCTGCAAACCGTGGTCAGAGAACACTAATAACAGACAAATTCCTCAAATAGAGTTGTGCGTATCAGCACAACTTACTCAGGTGAGCATAAAAGATTTTATATTCTTTTAAAATTTCAAGTCTCTACCTACTACGCTCAGGTAGCGCTCTATTTCCCTTTTTCCTCCACTTCTTTCTACCCAGGAACAATCTGCTCAGGAACAGGAAGAGTCCCCAGTAAGAGGAGGATCACCAGTTGAAGCAGAACCTGAGGGTCCAGTAAACAGTGCACTTGCCAGTCCTATAGAGATGTTGAGGCAGTTCTATAACTTACCCGCACGTAGACTTGATAGGTTAGCGGATAGTGCATGCACAGACACCAGTTTCACCCCAGTGCTGTGTAGATCCACACGTAGCACACAAGGCCAAATCCCTACCAGGTATAGGGAATAAGGTACAAAATGCCTACAGTGTAAAATAGTTACCCGTAAGGGTACAGAAGGAGAATTTAAAATTTGTTTATTTGTGTGAACTGAAAATAATGTGTGCCTTTAGTTACCCGTGAGGGAATAAAGACTTGTAGGCTGAGGACTGTGAGCAGCCAAAAACGGTCCCTGTAAATAGTTGCACTTATTAAAGTGCCCCTTATTGATTTTATATTAAAAGACCACTGAACAAAAACCAGTTTGGCATGGCCGAAGACGTGGTCCAACACCTGGATCACTTATGCCCTGTAGCCATGCCCAGGGCCTACGTTGAGGGTTTTCAGATGGGTCCCTCATGCTACTCATGTTGCACCTTCACCAGTGAGATGGACACCTGGTTATGGGACTCACTGTAACTTTGAAAATTTTCTATGTGTTATTGTTATTATAATTGTAATTATTGTTGTTACCTGTTTACAAAAATGCTTCAGTCCAGGATTACTGAGTTGAACTAGGGAGGAATCTGGCACCTTGCTACCCACAGGTACCACAGGACCCAAAAGGGTGCATGGACGGACTTCTCCACAAGAGGCCCTTACTACACACAGACACCTCCACCCTTCCACCTCATACCACCAGAGGGAGCCCTGTTAGGGATATATATACTGGAGGGTGGAGGTAGGTAGGAGGAGAGTGTGCTTGCACTGAGACCAGTGAAGAAGCAGTACATGTGAGCTGATGTGTTGAGGGCCCCGAGTGTGGCCGAGGCAAGGAGAGGGGAGTTAAGGGGGCAGAGGAGCATATTAAGCTCACCCCAGAACACAAGCCGTACACCGGGTCCATGCCTACAGGGTCCTCTACACCCAGTAGGGATAACCGGCATACCAGGAGGATTACAGACCCCTGGTCAACCTGAAGCGACCATAATTTACAGAACTAGGAACCACAAAGGCCCCAGTGTCCAGGGATAGTGGTAGCCAGAGAAAAGTTCTACTACCAAGCAGACAGGTGAGAGAGTGAAACAGTACAGAAGTTAGGCCTAGTTCTAGGCTGGCCAGAAGCTTTAGAGAGAGGAAGAAATGGACCCGGAGGCCTACTACCCGCTCACTGGGGAGAGTCCAGAAGAGCACCCTTCCTAATAGGTACCCTGGACCATACCTGCCGTTACACCAGTAAAGGTACTGAAGCGAGTCCCCTGTGTGCATGTCCGTCATTCCCCCTGACCTGACCGGGCCACCTCTCACCTGCATCCCTTCCATCAACCCTGCCCCGGGGGCCCGCTCCACCTGTGGGGAGCAGAAACATCCCAGCTGTCTTCCCATCACCCCCTGAGGTCTGCAGCAGCGGTGGTACCTATTACCAGTATCCACAGGTGGTGTTACGAGACAAAACTGTTAACAAACCCCCTTGTAAAGAGTGACCCCAGGGTACAGGCCCAGGAGCTGACCGCCTTGACATCCCCAGAAGGTAAAGGCCTGGGTACCGAGTCCCCCATATCCCCCTGGGCGAGTCATCAGCTTTTCAGCTACGTCTCAAATCCGTGGAAGCCTTCTACTCTGTGAAATAGGCCATACAGTCTGCACCAGCTCTTGGAATCCCAAATTATCAACTACCTTTTTACTTGTTTGTCAGTGAAGTAGCAGGACATGCTTCCGGAGTTCTAGCACTCAAACTTGGGGGAAGAACAAGGCCCATCGGCTATTACTCTGCCCGCCTGGACTCTGTGTCTCAAGCTTCCCCGACTTGACTTCGAGCCATACATGCTGCACATATGCTTCTGGGCAAAACTTCTGATATCATCTTAGGACATCCGGTTCTATTAATGGCTCCGCACGACATAAAAGCTATTCTTGACCAAACTCAACCTAAAGACCTGTCGCTGCAGTGTCATATGTGACTCCAATGTTCCCTCTTGATTCCGGATAATGTCACTCTTGTCCGCTGCACCATCCTCAGCCCGTCCACGCTACTTCCTCTTTCCAGGGGGATGTGGATGAGGATACTGAAGCTCATGGTGAAGACTCCTTTATACACTCAGAGGATCATGATTGTCTCGAACAGATGCAGGAAGAAGCAGCCTCCAGATTTGCAGATAAAGCAGGAAGATTCCATACAGGATATGCCGTGGTGACACATGACCAGGTCATCTCAGCCGGATCCCTACCACCACACATGTCTGCACAAGAAGCGGAACTTAAGGCTTTGACACTGGCCTGTCAGGAAGTGGCGGAGAAGGTGGTCAACATCTACACGGAATCAAGATATGCTTTTGGAGTGGCTCATGACTTCGGCACTATGTGGGCAGCCAGAGGATACCTCATGTCCAGTAGAACTCCTGTAAAGCATGCTGCTGCCATACAAGAACTTGTGGCCGCTCTAGATCTACCTTCGGAGGTTGCGGTGATCAAGATCAAAGCTCACAGGAGATTAGATTCTCTAGAAGCAAGGGGGAACTTCTTTGCTGACAAAACAGCAAAAACTTATGCTGTGGATTCATTAAGGAAAGAGAAAGTAGCAGTGTATTTGTCTCAAGACACTGAAGGAGGGCCTCAAAGCCTTCTTATGAAGCTTATCCGTTTACATCAAGACAAGATACTGGATGATGAAAAGAAGTTGTGGCAAAAAGCGGGAGCTAAAAAGGATGAAGTTGGAGTCTGAAGGAAGAACAAAATGATCTGTCTACCTCGTAATCTGTACCCCTCGGTGACAGAATGGGCACACGGTATCACCCATAGATGTAAGAATCAGATGAATGACTTGATTTGGAAGACTTATATGGCACCTGGGATTTCTACTGTCACCCAAAATTATTGTACGTCCTGCTTTGTGTGTGCAACATGCAATCCAGCACAGCCTCAGAAAGTTACTCAGAAACGTTTGGCTAAACCACTCTATCCCTTTCAAAGAATTCAAATCAATCATATTCAAATGCCAACAGTAGGGAAGTAAGAGTATGTACTGGTAGTGACTGACATGTTCTCGGGATGGCCTGAAGCCTATCCAGTAACCAACATGACTGCCAGAGTGACTGTTAAGAGACTGATGACTGAGGTAGTGTGCAGATATGGAATCCCAGAGGTAATTGAAAGTGACCAAGGACCCACATTCATTGCAGCACTGACTAAGCAACAATGGACATTAGTAGGGGCCCATTTGGGTTTACATACTCCATATCACCCCCAGAGCAGTGGTAAAGTAGAAAGGCTAAATGGCACCTTGAAAAACAAAATACTAAAAGCCAGTCAGGAGGTCAAACTTCCTTGGACCGACATTTTGACCATTGCCTTACATTCAGTCAGAAACACTCCGAGGGGTCCCACTAAACTCACACCATATGAGATTCTTTTTGGGGGGCTTCCAAGGTTGGGTTAATATTTTCCACAATAGCTAGCCTTAGGAAGTGATACTTTTGTAAATTATGTCATTGCCCCTACTAAAGACTTGTCAGTAACACATGCACAAGTTTTGTCAACCATTCCAGATTCCAGTGAAGGTACTCACACTTTCCAACCTGGTGACTATGTGCTGGTAAAGAAGGTCACCAGAAAGACATCCCTGGAGTTGAGATATGAGGGTCCCTACCAAGTGCTCCTGACCACTCTGTCACGCTGTCTCTGTATACTGGAGGTAGGGGGCCTAAGCTGACCCTAAGCTGGGGCCCTGACTAATCCCTCAACCTGGAGGTACTGTTAAAGGTACAGAGGTCCAGGCCGCCAGCGTAACCCCTACCTCCTGAAGATCCCTGCACCTCAGTAATCTAGTCCTGAGAAGGACCCCGATCACAACCAAAGGGAACAAGAAATAATATGCCCAAACACAGTATTTAGACGAACGAGACAGTACAAGGGAAAAACCAAAACCACCTTGCATACAAACAACTTCTCAACTACAACAGAGGGAAAACCAACGGGAAAGGAGATAAATGATAAAGCGAGGAAAGGGAAAAAACACTTCCAAATACACTTATCTCAGCAACTCCAAACACCACGATCCGCTCTGTCAGTCTGAATGAAATGCTTTCACCGACACCTCCCAAACAGACCAGCAGGTATATGAAGGAGTCTCACTACAGAAGTATTGATTGCAGCTGGGCGAGGCTGGACCTCATCTAGCCCAGAGAGAGAGAGAGAATTAACTCCCTCACTGCCGAGAAACACAAAGCACCAACAAGTCAGCTGCGAGAAGTCAGGCTGTGTACTCGTGACGATCTTCGTGGCAACACACCCGTGACAGTACCCCCCCTTCTACGAGGGGCCTCCGGACCCTCAGGGCCAGGTTTATCCGGGTGAGTCGTGTGGAAGGCCCGAACTAATCGGTCTGCGTTAATATCCGACGCAGGAACCCACATCCTCTCCTCAGGACCATACCCCTTCCAATGAACCAGGCACTGAAGGGACCGACGATTAAAGCGTGAATCAATGACCCTCGATACCTGGAACTCCAAGTTACCATTGACAACCACTGGAGGGGGAGGTAAAAGTGACGGTACCACCGGCGCCACATACCTCTTAAGCAATGATCTGTGAAACAAGTTGTGAATTTTAAACGTAGGGGGGAGGTCAAGACGGAATGCCACCGGATTAATAATAGAACTGATTCTGTACGGCCCGATGAACCTGGGACCCAGTTTCCAGGAGGGAACCTTAAGTTTTATATTCCTGGTAGACAACCATACCCGATCGTTCACACTTAGGTCCGGACCAGACACTCTCCTCCTATCAGCCATACGTTTGTATCGGTTCCCCATAGTATTCAGATTCTTCAGCACCCCTCTCCATACTGAAGCGAGTGATGAGGAAAATCGGTCCTCCTCAGGAACCCCCGAAGAGCCCCCCCCACTGAAAGTACAAAACTGGGGGTGAAAACCATATGCCCCAAAAAACGGGGACTTACCAGTGGACTCGCTCCGCCTATTATTAAGAGCAAACTCTGCCAGAGGTAAGAAAGAAGCCCAGTCCTCCTGGTTCTCTGACACAAAACACCGGAGATATGTCTCCAAGCTCTGGTTCATACGTTCCGTCTGACCATTGGTCTGAGGATGAAAAGCCGATGAGAATGACAACTGCATCCCCCGCCGTGCACAAAACGCCTTCCAGAACTTGGACACAAACTGAGACCCCCGATCAGACACCACCTCGGAGGGTACCCCGTGAAGCCTCACAATCTCCCCAATGAACACCTGCGCAAGAGTTTTAGCATTAGGGAGAGCCGGAAGAGCGATAAAATGTGCCATCTTGCTGAACCTGTCCACTACAACGAGTATGACCGTTTTACCCGAAGACGGAGGGAGGTCCGTAATAAAGTCCATAGACAGATGAGTCCAAGGACGCTCCGGGATCTTCAAAGGTAAGAGGGCCCCAGACGGACGGGTATGTGAGGTCTTAGAGCGCGCACAAACCCCACAGGACGCGACAAAAGTTACCACCTCCTTATGTAAATTAGGCCACCAAAACCGACGCGAGAGGAGATCCACAGTTGCTTTACTCCCCGGGTGTCCTGCAAAAACTGAGTTATGGTGTGCCTCGATCACCTTTTGTCGCAACTGATCTGGAACAAACAATCTCCCTGGAGGTCCAACAGGGGCGTCCCCCTGAGCCTCCAATACCTCCTCCTCCAGCTCAGAGCATACTGCCGAAACCACCACCCCCTCCTGAAGGATAGGAATCGGGTCGTCCGTATTCCCGGCCCCCGGGAAACTACGAGATAAGGCATCCGCCTTTACATTCTTTGACCCAGGACGATATGTAACGACAAAATTAAACCTGGTAAAAAACAATGACCACCTAGCTTGTCTGGGATTCAGACGTTTCGCGGACTCCAGATATAGCAGGTTCTTGTGATCGGTGATGACGGTGACCGGATGAACTGCCCCCTCCAGAAAATGGCGCCACTCCTCAAAAGCTAACTTAATGGCCAAGAGTTCCCTATTGCCGACATCGTAATTCCTCTCAGCGGACGACAATTTTTTAGAGAAAAAGGCGCACGGATGCCACTTACCAGGGGACGAACCCTGTGACAATACTGCTCCCACCCCTACCTCGGAAGCGTCTACCTCTACAATGAATGGCTGAGACGCATCAGGTTGAATGAGTATGGGCGCCGAGGCAAAACATTTTTTCAAAGAGGAGAATGCTTGACAAGCCTTGTCAGACCACCTAGAAAAATCCGTCCCCTTTTTAGTCATGTCAGTGAGAGGCTTAACCATGGACGAGAAATTACGAATGAACTTCCGGTAATAATTAGCAAACCCCAGGAAACGTTGTAGTGCCTTAAGATTCTCTGGCCGATCCCACTCAAGAACTGCCCGCACTTTCCCAGGGTCCATACGAAAACCGGACGCAGAAACCAGGAAGCCTAAAAACTGGAGTTCCTGTACGGCGAACACACACTTTTCCCACTTGGCATACAGTTTATTATCCCTCAAGATCTGTAACACCTGCCTAACGTGCTCCTGATGAGACACCAGATCCGGCGAGTAAATTAGGATATCATCCAGATATATGACAACAAACTGTCCCACCAAGCGGCGAAAAATGTCATTAACAAAGTGTTGGAACACCGCCGGGGCATTAGTCAGACCGAATGGCATGACAAGGTTCTCATAATGCCCCTCCGGAGTGTTAAACGCCGTCTTCCACTCATCCCCCTCCTTCATCCTAATCAGATTGTACGCCCCCCTGAGATCCAACTTAGAAAACCATTTGGCGCCCACGATCTGATTAAAGAGATCGGGAATAAGTGGGAGCGGATACGGATCTCGGACCGTAATCCGATTAAGTTCACGGAAATCCAGGCAAGGGCGTAGGCCTCCATCTTTCTTCTTAACAAAGAAGAACCCCGCAGCCACCGGTGAAGATGAAGGTCTAATATGCCCCTTAGCCAGACTTTCTGAGATATAATCCTTCATGGCCTGCCTCTAAGGACCAGAAAGGTTATACAACCTAGCTTTAGGTAACTTGGCCTCAGGGAGCAGTTTTACAGAACAGTCATACACGCGATGAGGAGGTAGTTCCTGACACCCTTTCTCCGAGAATACATCCTCAAAGTCCGCCAGAAATGGAGGTAAGACCCAAGGAGTAACCGCACCAATGACCGTGTTCATGCAGTTTTTATTACAGAATTTACTCCATTGGCTTATCTCCCTGGTTTGCCAATTAATAACCGGGTTATGCTTAGCTAACCAAGGAAGGCCCAACACAATAGGAGTGGGAAGACCCTCCAACACGTAGCAAGACAACAGTTCTTTATGTATTGCCCCCACTTGAAGTTTTACGTCATGCACAACTTGCAAAAAACTTCCCTGCCCGAGAGGCCTGGCATCGATCGAGAATATGGGGATGGGTTTAGCCAACTCACTCAACCGCATACCTTGAACCCGGGCAAACCGAGCATCAACCAGATTAGCCCCGGCCCCACTATCCAGAAGAACAGATATCCTCTCAGTTCTCGTACCCACCACCACCTCCGCCGGTACGAGAAACTGAGACGAACCTAGGGACGAAATACCTACTCCCAGATTGCCGTCCACCACACAACCTGGGATCAACAGTTTTCCGACGACTCTTCACTCTGCAAGGGACGGGATGGACACCCCCCAATAAAATGTCCCTTTCTCCCGCAGAAGAAACACCTTCCTGCCTTATGGCGCACCACCGGTCCCCTCCCCCGAAATGATGTCCCTCCTAATTGCATAGGCTCCTCTGGACAGACCAGGGGAACCACCATATGAGGGGACCTTGTAGGAGGTGGAGTCATCACAGGGGGTAGAGTTATCCCGCACCTCTCCCGAAGCCGTCTGTCCACGCGAATAGCGAGGGCCATAGCGGCTTCCAGAGACACGGGAGAGTCATACTGTGCCAACACATCCTGTAATTTGTCGGATAAACCATGACAAAACTGGCTCCTAAGAGCCGGGTCATTCCACTAGGTGTCCGTGGCCCACCTACGGAACTCCGAACAGAATTCCTCCGCCGGACGATCTCCCTGCTGGATCCTACGTAACTTAGACTCAGCAAGGGAGATCCGATCTGGATCATCATATACGAGTCCCAGGGCAGCGAAAAACCTATCCACTGACTGGAGAGCCGGGGAACCCGGGGGAAGAGAGAACGCCCAAGATTGTGGGTCCCCTTGTAGGAGCGAGATGACAATTCCCACCCTTTGTTCTTCACTCCCCGATGACCGAGGCCGCAGCCGAAAGTACAATTTACATGCCTCCCGGAAAACAAAAAACTTGTCCTGCCCCCCAGTGAACCTATCAGGGAGAGCTACTTTAGGTTCTGGTCCGGCTTGCTCCTGAGGATGCCAAACCTTGGACCTAACGTCCGCCAGCTCCATGGACAAACTCTGCAATTGCCGAGCTAGACCGGCTACTGGATCCATAGTAGCTGGAGAAAAACTAAGTGGGTCGGTGAAAATGTCACGCTGTCTCTGTATACTGGAGGTAGGGGGCCTAAGCTGACCCTAAGCTGGGGCCCTGACTAATCCCTCAACCTGGAGGTACTGTTAAAGGTACAGAGGTCCAGGCCGCCAGCGTAACCCCTACCTCCTGAAGATCCCTGCACCTCAGTAATCTAGTCCTGAGAAGGACCCCGATCACAACCAAAGGGAACAAGAAATAATATGCCCAAACACAGTATTTAGACGAACGAGACAGTACAAGGGAAAAACCAAAACCACCTTGCATACAAACAACTTCTCAACTACAACAGAGGGAAAACCAACGGGAAAGGAGATAAATGATAAAGCGAGGAAAGGGAAAAAACACTTCCAAATACACTTATCTCAGCAACTCCAAACACCACGATCCGCTCGGTCAGTCTGAATGAAATGCTTTCACCGACACCTCCCAAACAGACCAGCAGGTATATGAAGGAGTCTCACTACAGAAGTATTGATTGCAGCTGGGCGAGGCTGGACCTCATCTAGCCCAGAGAGAGAGAGAGAATTAACTCCCTCACTGCCGAGAAACACAAAGCACCAACAAGTCAGCTGCGAGAAGTCAGGCTGTGTACTCGTGACGATCTTCGTGGCAACACACCCATGACACACTCCTACTTCAGTCAAACTTGAAGGAAGACCAACGTGGATACACGTCTCCCACTGCAAGAAGTTTGTGCCTCCATCAGAACTTTCTACATAGTGTTGTGATAAAATTGTGGGTATCCAGGTAGGGAACCGAGGAGAAGCAGGTAGGAAAGTCCCGAGGACGCGGGTAGCGTGCTACTATATACCTACTGAAATACCCAGAATTGGTCATACATTCTCTGATGTCCATAGCATCCATATTGCCATGAAGCCTCTGATGTCATAGTAACACTTAACACTGATTGGTGAGGGAACTGTTATGATCTGCAACATGTACTAAGTAAAGATAGGGGAAAGCTGTCCCTACTGTAAGACTAAGCTGAATCCCTACTATGTAGCGGGCTGCCTGTTCCTAGTGAACAGACCCGCCTTAGTCCTCGGCTTGTCTGAACGAAGACCTATACAATTTAGGGAGGTGTCCCTAAAAGAATTAAGGACTGGGACAAAAATGGGACACCTCCTAAACAGAGAAGTTGTTGCAGAACACAAAAAGACAAACTGACAAAAATGTACTAGAGGTCCCAGAGGACCAAGCGAACTTGACAGAGAAAGGCACCAAAGCACCAGGCTAGAGAAACAGTCAAACAACACTGAAGTCCAGCACAGCCACAAGGGCAGAGCTGGAATATAAAGGCAGATGGTCACGTGACCGCAAAACACAAGATGGAAAAAACAAACAGGAGGGTTCTAACAGTACCCCCTCTTTCATGAAGATCCTCCGGATCCTCCATGCCCAGGCCTATCGGGAAACCCCCTGTGGAAAGCTTTAACAAGTCTAGGAGCAGAAACATCATCCGTCCTTACCGAGTAGTTGTCTTCAGGACCGAAACCCTTCCAGGAGACAAGATACTGTAATCTCCCTCTATGCCATCTAGAATTCAAGATACGAGAAATCTCATATTGGCCATCTTCCACAACAGGAGGAACTGTGACAGTGGGGTCCCTATCAGATACATCAGCCTTTTTCAATAAGGAAACATGAAACACAGGATGAATCTTCCAGGAAGTAGGGACATCCAACCTAACAGCAGATGGGTTAACAACCTGAAGCACTTTAAATGGACCCACAAATGTAGGACCCAGTTTTTTGGAGGGAAGCCTCAACAGCAGGTTCTTCAAGGACAACCAAACCATGTCACCCACAGTAAACAAAACCTCCTTACATTTCCTGTCAAAATACTTCTTGGACTTCTTGTTAGCCTCTTGAAGGTTGCAACGTACATTAGTCCAAACTCTCTCCAAATCACCGGAAAAATTCTCCTTCTCCGGCACCGCCGACCACAAGTAAAGCAAACAAAAGGAGAACACCCACCTGAGGAGGATGTATGATTGTTAAGAGCAAATTCTGCGAGAGGCAGAAACTCAGACCACACCTCTTGATTGTCTGGCACAAAACAACGCAATAACTGTTCTACATCCTGGTTCTTTCTTTCAGTCTGTCCATTAGACTCAGGATGATAACCAGATGAAAATGACAAATGGACTCCCAACCTGTCACAAAAAGCACACCAAAAGCGAGCCACTAACTGAGGTCCTCTATCAGAAACAATATCCGTGGGAACGCCATGGAGCTTGATAATCTCCTTAACAAACGCCTTAGCGAGTGTCTTGGCGCAGGGCAACTTAATGAATGGAACCAAATGACACATATTACTAAAACGGTCCACGACAACCCAGATGACAGTAAAACCATCGTACACAGGAAGATCAGTGATAAAATCCATTGTGAGATGCGTCCAAGGCGCACTAGGAACCTCCAGAAGACAAAGCAACCCCACAGCAGGAGTATGTGAAGCCATTGACCTAGCACACACCGTACATTAATGCACCCACTTGATGACTTCCTTCTGCCATCCAGGCAACCAAAAACTGCGACTGATTAGTCTCTTAATCTCCGAAATTCCTGGATGACCATCCAACCGAGACTCATGACACTCCACAAACAAATCTCTCCTAAAGGCTCTAGGCACAAACAACCTCCCATGGGGAGTGTTAGATGGAGCATCATCTTGAGCTTTCTGAATCCCATTCTCCAAAACGGAGTCGAATGCCGCCACCACAACTCCATTCTGTAAAATGCTCTCCTTCTCCTCGGTACTGACCGTAGGAAAGAAACTGCGAGATAAAGCATCGGCTTTAACATTCTTAGTACCAGGGATATAGGTACCAGAAAAATGAAACCGAGAAAAAAAAAGTGCCCACTTAGTTTGACGGGCATTCAAGTGCTTGGCAGCATCCAGATAGATCAAATTCTTATGATCTGTGAAAACCTGAATAGGAAATCTAGCACCTTCCAAAAAATGACGCCAATTTTCAAACGCAAGTTTAATAGCCAGCAACTCCCGATTTCCAACATCATAATTCAGTTCGGTTTCCTAAAAAATTTTCGAAAAGAAGGCACAAGGATGTACTCCACCCTTGTTCTCCTGAGACAAAACTGCTCCGACCCCCAACGATAAAGCATCGACTTCGACCAAAAATGGCTTGGTCTCATCAGGCTGCATAAGGATAGGGGCAGAACTGAACCTCTCTTTGAGATACTCAAACGCTTTAATGGCCTCAGTAGCAGTGTTGAGCCACCCCCGTAGTGTTCGAGTTCGGTTCGGTTCGTCGAACACCCGTGTGTTCGCCGAATTGTTCGTCGAACTGTTAGTCGAACACCTTCGAACACCGTTAAAACCAATGGCAGGCAAACAAAAACACATAGAAACACATAGAAAACACCTTCAAAGGTGTCCAAAAGCTGACAAACTGCTCAGAAGACATAACTAACACATGGAAAAGTGACAAGTACATATAGTCATGCGAAAAGAAAAGAGGTGGAGGAGTAAAAGGAGGGGGAGACACAGATATAGGCATGTCATGCCCTTCTAAAATCCAAAAAGTGAGAAGCTGACACGGCCAGTCCGTTCCTGCCCGTGCCACCTCCGTGTCGCCGGGTTTGTGCCAGAGCCGCGGTGGACCCTGACGGCCAGCCCCCCTCTCCTAATACTGGTGCCTGTCCGCTGGTGGGTCGAGCCTAACGCGGTGGGGGGGAGTAACATCTGCAGAAGAAAGACCATCTTCCAGCCAAACTAACATGTCGACTTCTTTTCGTGGACAATATGATACGATCCCTTTGTCACGGACACGCCCATCGCTACAAATTCCAGATGAGGCACAAAAACAGCAGGTGCTTCAGCGGATATCAAGTGCTCCTTCAAGTGGGCTCTCCTCCACCTCAACTTCAACATCACAAATACTCCAGTCCTCAGAGGTGTCACCCCAATCGCATTTGCTTCCTCACAGCTCCCAAGTCTCCAGCTGCCCGTCTGAGTATGGGGTAACACAGATGGTTGAGTCTGCACAGCTGTTTACTCATACTATAGCCTGGGAAACGGAGGTCTGCTCCAGAGCTTCTGTTAATCCAGACGAGGAAATGATCAGCACTGATGCCCAGAATCTTTATAAGTCGGATCCAGGACCAGATGAAGAAGGTTCTGAGCATAATGTAGACCCTCATTCCCAAACTGTAACTCCTGTTGGTGGAGACAATGATGAAGACGATGATGAGACTCAAATACCTGATTGGAGCGACAACTTGACTTTTCGGTCAGGGCAGGAAGAGGTTGGCTTTGAGGACGACGGGTGTGATAACACACAGGGTGATGATGACAAGGTTGGAGATCCCACTTACTGTCAACCCACAGTCAGCCAGTCGATGAGGTCACCCGGGCCTTTGCCTGGCCTTTGGGATGTCGCGGTGGTCGGCTCCCTGGCCCGTACCCTGGGGTCACTCTTTAAAAGGGTGGATAATTGTTAATTTTATAAGAGTTTGTCACACCACCTGTGGTATCTGGTGAGAAGCACCAGCGCTGCAGCAGTCCACTGAGGCCCGTGATAAGGCAGCTCGATGGTATAGCTCCCCACAGGTGGAGCTAGGTCTCAGGGCAGCGTATGCAGGGGGAATGCAGGACAGGCGAGACCCAGCTGGGTCAGAGCAAGAACGGAAACGGACACGGTAGTCACTTCAGTACCTTTTACTGGAGGAAATTCAGGCACATCCTCGAGCACTGTAGGGTGAAGGGTGCATATCAGGATCCTCCCCAATGAGCGGGTGTAGGGCCTCCTGTTTCTTGCCTCTGCGCAGTAAGTTTCTGACCTGCCTGGAGCTAGGCCTAACTTTGTCTCTGTCCTGCGCTGGCTGACCTTGTGGTAGGGCCTTCTCTTGAAGTTCACGCTCCCAGTATGCGGGGCCTAAGCGTCTCCTGGCTCTGTTACATATCAGCACCTTAGCGATCCTGGGACTTGTAGTTCTCCAGGGATTCCGGTTATGCCCTACTGGGTCATAGAGATCCCGGTAAGCTCGGATCCGGTGTCCGGTAAATGCTTCGGGGTGAGCTGGTTAAGCTCCTCTGCCCCTTATGTACTAACTCGTCACTCGCCTTCGGCCTACTCGGGCCCTCAATAGGCTATACACACTAACGGCAGCTTGCCGCGCTTCACCGATCTTATGACGCTGGCACACCTTAAGCTCTATCTGGGCTCCCTGAATCTAGCTAGCAGGAGCCTCGTGCTCCACTGCTGAACTATTAACTGAGTTCTCTAGACTAGACTGAGCTCCACTGCAGACTGACCTCTCTTAGGCTTCTCTACTGCAGGAACTCTTCAGAGGAACTGAACTGCCTAGCTCCACCTTCCCTATTTATATCCCTAACGGGCTCCCTCTGCTGGTCTGAGATGGAAGGTGGAGATGTGTGAATGTTTATGGGGGCCTCTTGTGGAGGATTCCATCAATACACTCTTCTAGGATCTGTGATACCAAGCGCAGCGGGGCGTCACAGATGCTATTGACGACGAGGTTAGGTTGCGCCTTCCTGGACAGAGACGGAGTACTGGAAGCATGTCAACAACTGCATCCTCAACCACAACTCCGCCTCTGACCACAAGTCGTAGTGGCTCTTCAGGTCGCATGGGCTCTAAGCCTTGCATAGCCTGGGCATTTATTCAGATCGATAAGGATGACCCAACTCGTGTTATCTGTAATATTTGTCACCAAAAGCTAAGTAGAGGCCAAAAAATCCATAGTTTGAGTACTTCATGCATGTACCGTCACATGGATATGAAGCATAAGTTGCAGTGGGAAGCTCACTGTGCTACAATGCGGCCTAGCAGGCTGGGCCAACCACCGTCTGCCTCATCTTGTGCATCCGCGGCCTCTTCATCCTCTGTGACTGGGGGGACAGCAGTCACACATGTTTTTGGACGCAGACCTGCCACCTCTTTACCTGCAACAGCCAGTGTGATTGGCAGGTCGTCAGTTCATTGGGAAGTGGAAACACCTGCTGGTGTTGAGAGCTCTCTGACATCGAGAGCACCACCTTTGGATCAAGGCAACCTAACATGTCCGCCTGCATCTTCCTCACAGACCGGCAGTTTGCCAGGGACACCCTACTCAACCCCGTCAAAGCACAACAGCCAGCCCTCGGTCCCTCAGATGTGGACAAGTAAAAGACCATTTCCTCCTAGCCATGAGAAAGCTAAGAGGTTGAATTTCACCATCTGCAAGCTGTTGGCTACAGAAATGCTGCCTTTCCGCCTGGAGGACACAGTGGATTTTTGAGACCTTATGTCCGTCGCAGTGCCCCAGTACCAGATGCCCAGTCGGCACTACTTCTCAAAGAAAGGTGTGCCTGCGCTCCACCAGCATGTCGCACACAACATCACCGCTTCTTTTAGAAACTCTGTGTGTGACAGGGTGCATTTCACCACAGACACTTGGATGAGTAGGCATGGACAGGGGCGTTACATGTCGCTGACAGGGCACTGGGTAACTATGGTGACAGCAGGACAAGGGGCTGCTGTCCAAGTCTTGCCGTCCCCACGAGTTGTGCGTCAATCCTCTTTATGTCAAAGTTCCTCCACTGCTTCTGCCTCCTCAACCTCCTCTCGTTCCTCCACCTGCACCCAAAGTCTGTCTGGTAATGCCACCTGCTTTCTAACTGCGCACCTACTATGCTGGCAGCAGGGCTCAACGGCATCAGTGTTTACTTTGAAATGTCTGGGAAATGTGAGTCTCACAGCTGAGGACTTGTGGTCAGCTCTGGAGACCCAGTTTCATGAATGGTTGTCTCCACTGGACCTGCAACCAGGGAAGGCCGTGTGCGACAATGCTGCAAACCTGGGTGCAGCCCTTCGCCGGGGCAATGTTACACACATGCCTTGTATGGCTCACGTGTTGAACCTGGTTGTCCATAAATTTTTAGCCCACTATCCCGACTAGATGGCCTTCTGCAGAGGGCACGGTCGCTGTGTGCTCACTTCCGCCGTTCGCATCCCGCAGCTCAACGACTTACATCTCTACAGAAGTCGTTGGGCCTGCCAGTTCACCGGCTGAAATGCGATGTGCCGACCCGGTGGAATTCAACTCTGCACATGTTGCAGCGACTGTGGCAGCACCGACAAGCCCTGGTGCAATAGTTTCTGACGTATAGCCTGGGCCAACGAGATCCAGAGGTGGGGCAAATCACACAGCAGGAGTGGTCTCAGATCAGGGACCTATGAAGTTGACGCGCCCCATGGGCCGTGGGGTACCCGGAGCCGGGCCGGTAGACGCTGGGGGTTGTAGTCACTGTGGCGGTGACCCGGTCCGTGACCCAGGGCGGTCAATCCAACGGTAATTTGTATATAAGGATTTTATAATGTCCGACTACGCCACCTGTGGAGTGCGGCCAAAGGGGCCGCCGCTGCGGAACAGTCCTCTGAAGCTGGTGGTTTTGCTGCAATGGGATTATTACTCACCACAGGAAGAGTGTAGCTTCAGGGCAGTGTGGGTGGATGATGGTGGTTGTAGTGCAGGGAGTCAGTAATGAACACAGAGTCCGTGTGATGCAGTCCCAAGATCTTTACTCACAGTTGTTGCAGTCCAGGTTACAGGTACCAGAGCTATCTCACCCGTCGTGCTGTGCGTACTCAGTGAGGGGCTCAGTCCACCCCCAGATAGCTCCAGAGTACTTAGCAGGACCCCCTTCTGTGTGTCCTTTCTCTGGCTTTCTCCCTGCACCTCACACCCAGTGACACTTCTATCCGGTATCCTCGGGCCTTGGCGGGCGACTTGTGTTCCGTCCCCTGGGTCCTATGTGGCTACCTTCTTAGTGAGACTGGTGTGGACTTTTGCCTGCAGTACATGAAATGCTGCAGCCTCCGGTTTCTAGTTGAGCCTTGCTGTTTCTCCTCTAGTTGAGGGACCGGTTCCCCTTATCTGGCCTGACCCCTCTACCTCCTGGTAGCAGCGGGAGTACAGGTGGCCTTCTGGACGGCCCGTAGCCCTAGGGTCCCTTCGGTTCCTGGAGCCTTCCTGCTCCCACTCCTCTCTTCTCTCCTTCAGTCCTGGGCCTCCCAGGCTAGGCCCGCCTCCAGAGCAGAGCTCATGCCGAGCCTCTGCTCCTGTCACTTTTCCTCCTCTGACTGGCTTGCTCTTTCTAAGATGGTTTCCTATTTATACTCTCCCTGTCATGTGCTCCCCTAAGCTGCTCCCCTAAGCACCCACTACATAGGATCCTCCCACCAGCTAGGGACCTGGGACTGTGCTCTCCCTTAGGAGCAATCTCGCCCTAACCCCACTGCGGGTATGTGTTGGATGCAGGTGTTAGGGTCCCGAGCCATACGCCTTCCTTACCTGAGGGTGAGATACCACACCTCTGGGTGAGATGCAGTAACTCTGTGGTGACTGCACCCTCAGGGGCGCCACACACCTTTCTGCACAGTTTTGAAATGGCGACGAAGATGTTTAGTGCTGACGACGATGCCATTATCAGCATAACTATTCCGGTGATTTACATGCTGGAGCACACATTAAACAGAATTCAGAGTCAGGTGGTCGGACAAGAGGAGGTGGAGGAAGTAGAGGAGGAGTCGTATGCGGAAGGGATAACATCTCCAAGGTCCAGACGGTTGGCAGCAACAAGGAGGCAGGCATGGGAGGGTGGGGGAGAGGGATTAAACAGGGCGCATGGTAGCAGCCAAACTGTTGAGGAAGGTGCAGGAGCCAAGGAAGAAGTGGAGGATGAACTGGCGATGGGCATGGAAGACTCATCAGATGAGGGAGACCTTGATCACATTTCTGTTGTGCGAGGTTGGGGGGAGAGGGCAGAGGAAAGAAGCATGATTCTTACCTCGCTACCAACACAACAAGGACTTGGTCCTCCTGGATGCGCAAGACACATGAGTGCCTTCTTGCTGCACTACCTGCAACATGACCCTCAGATTGCAGAATTCGAAGTAATCTCGACTACTGGGTTGCCACACTCTTAGATCCCCGGTACAAAAGTAAATTTGCCGAAATAATTCCTGCCATAAAAAGGGATTGACGCATGCAGGAGTATCTGCAGACGCTGTTGCAGAATCTTACATGTGCTTTTCCACAAAACACCAGTGGTGCACGAAGTGAATCTCACAGTTCTAACTTGCCAACCGCGGGACTGTCGAGTCTTCATCACTCAAACCGTAACAGTAACACAGTATCTGCTGGTAACAGCAATTTTGTGAAATCGTTTCACCACTTTTTTAGACCATCCTTTGCAAGGCCACAGGAGACAAGAAGTCTGACACATAGTCAATGCCTAGAGAGGATGGTGCAGGAGTATCTCCAAGTGAACATCGAAGCCATAACTGTGTCACTGGACACTTGCTCATTTTGGTATTCCAATCTGGAAAAATGGCCGGAGCTCGCCACTCACGCCTTGGAGATCTTGTCATGCCCTGCAGCCAGTGTTCTCTCTGAACGTGTGTTCAGCGCTGCTGATGGTGTGCTGACAGATAAGCGCACGCGGCTGTCCACTGAGAATGTAGACAGACTCACGTTCATAAAGATGAACAAATGATGGATTCGCAAGGACTTTTCTAATCCTGTGTTATCCTTGGGAGGCTAAAAGCTTGAGGATTTGGTAATATCACCTCACCAACCGTTTTAAGCAACTGTGGGGCAATTGATGCCACTTAACCCTAGAACGCATGACCATAAAAATCTACACTTTCATATACCTGGGGCCTTTTAGGCCCTTGTGCAAATAACATTGAATAACTCAAACTCAAATGACAAACAACTATATACATGAAGAATACCTAGAGTTTCAAAATTCTAACTAAAGTAATCTTGCAGAAAATAGAAAACAATTAACAGGGCGGGACTGCGAGGCCCCAGGTATGCGTTCTAGGGTTAAGTGGTGTCTGTGCCACAATTTTGGGAAAAAATGGAAACTCTTTTTGGAGTCCCCTTGCTGTGTCTTACGTGACGTTGGCATCGTCAATTCCAGGTGGGTTGGGTCGCTCCCCCCCCCTTTTAACTGTAAGAAACTACATACACTATGGCTTGGGGTAACACAGATGATTGAGTCTGAAGAGCTGTTTACTCAGAGGTCTGCTCCAAATCTTCAGTGTCTGCTAGTCAGCGTAGAATTTTTAACTGCATCTAGCCTAGGCAATACTTTGGGCGTAGTAGCCCAGCTGCGAAGCAAGCTGCACCACCTGTGTATCTAATAAGAATTTTTAAATGCATCTAGCCTAGGCAGACTGTGGGGACCCCCAACCAAACCCAGACGCTCAGCCCCCTTACCGCCCCCCTTTCCTTGACAATACAATAATGTAACTCTTACAACTGGATGGGTGAGGATCGGTCACAGCTTTATTAACTCTTTATACTCATTCCATTAGAAAGACATTTTATTTCTAAAATAATTCAGCTTGTTGCAGCATGCCCTGGGTCTCCACTCCGGCAACTTGGCCAACAAGTGTAACTCTCCAACATGTCCTTTCTATTTCCAGGCCACGGAGGATCCTGCGTACTCGTATGCAGGACTCTGACCCCCACCCATCACTCTTAACGCTTGTTCCACTCCGTCCTGGAGTCCTGACAGGAATATGTCCAGTCCAATATCCATTAAGTGAACACCGTCGGGCCGTATGAGGCCTGCTTTATCTCCTTCCAGTTGTCGGTGTCGTACCACTACACCGCCTCTGTCTCTTCTAAATTTTGCCATCCGAATATTTATTACCCGCCTTGTCCGTTCGATGGCCGTGATGTCTCGCGCACCTTGCCATACCGCTATCGGCACAATCTCTGACCATACTATAGCTAGTTTTGTGAAAAATTCTCTGAAGCGCTCAGTGTCTAGTTTCATTATTACCATTAGTTATGCGCTCTTGTGATGACCTAGGTTGTTTCCCCCGGCCTGTATAACTAAGATGACCAGACATCTTGCCTCTCTCCCTACCTTGATTACCTCCATTAGTACCTGTGGCCATAGCAGGCCTCTAATACCTCTCCAGTTGAAATATGTGTTATGAAACTCTAATTTCCTCCCGCCTGGGCGGACTTTCGCCCTTTAATCTGCCCAATATATATACGAGTGGCCTATCACCCACACTGTTGGCTTAGCGTCACCTGTAAAAGAAACAAACCACGTTAGGATAACAAGTCCGGTCTTATGTATCTTGCCAAACACGTGGATCACCATCTCTCTATCCTCTGAACTTCCGTTTCTGACAGTCCTGCTCTTGCTGCTTCTGTGGCCGCGCCTATGAGGAATGAGTGTGTCCCGTAATCTTTGGGGTGGTTCCCTGCCGATGTTATGCATTTATTAAATATATCTTGGAACTGGTATCTTGCTAATGGCGTCCCATCAATGTGTGATAGGAACAAATTACTTTGTGATCTGATGGTTAGATATGGTTTTACTATTGTCACCCGACTCAGTGTACCGTTTGTGGGTTGTAGAAGTACCCAAGTGCCCCTGCCCGCTGGAACCATTTTCGATTTGTGTATGCGTAGACGTATTGCATTATTGGCTATGACTACGTCCTGGTGTAATAAGCCTCCACTGGTGCTAATTTTGGATTGAGGGACTAATTCGCTTATGCATAGCGCCCCGAAGAAGGCGATCACAAATGCAGTAGACAGTAGTGTTGCTTCAAATTGTGAGTGTCATGTTAATGGTGTTAGGGATATGATGTGAGAAATCAGTTTTAGTGACACGGGACGGGACGTCTACACTCCTGACTTGGCTGACCCCTTTTCCACCCTTTTATGGATTGTCTCATGATGAATCTTTGTCACATCTCCCCAATTCAGTAGTTGGAAGTGAAATGCTACTCCGGTCAGACACCGCTGCGCTGACGCCCCTGATATGCCCCTCATCATTAGCTGGTGGAGAAATTCTATGGTGACTTGTGATCTGGCTTGTTCACATTGGTCAACCCGTCTGCCTGCTACTAGTCGTGTCCACTCTTCCCATGCCTTACCGTATGCTTGCCACGTCGACGGGGCAACTGACGCTCTGATTAATGGCATCAACTATTCGCCACTAGATCCCATAGGGAAGGTGGGCAACTGTTGTCCCGATAGGTGGGCATTGTGGAAGAGCTCTGTGAAAATCTGCCAATTGAATTGTTATAAAGCGTTAGCAGCAGCTTTAGACCCCTCAGCATAGTAGCTAGCGCGGACCCATACATTGTGTTTTAGGCACAGGAATGCTAGCCTGGGTAGTAGGCCTAGCACTGGGAGAGACGATGATGCCATCTTATTAATGCAGTGCGCTAAGCTGGTGTTTTTTGTTATGAAGCGTATATTTTTGTAAGCCAGGAGCGCGCCCCATATTTCTATTGCTACCACTATTGGGAAGAAAAATTATTTTCAGGGCTAGATGCAGCGAAAAATTATTATTAATTGAAAAGCTGGTGGAGCTTGGTATAGATGGCCTAATACAATGAGACCCACACACTGCTAGAAGGCCAAATATTTTTTCAGAGGTAGATGCAGAAAAAAATTATATTCAGTTTGCAACCTTATGGAGGTCAGTATAGAGGGACTAATAGAACAAGTCCCACATACAGCTAGAAGCCCAATATTTTTTCAGAGGTAGATGCAGAAAAAAATATATTCAGTTTGCAACCTGATGGAGGACTGTATAGATGGACTAATACAACAAGTCCCACACACAGCTAGAAGCCCAATATTTTTTCAGAGGTAGATGCAGAAAAAAATATATTCAGTTTGCAACCTGATGGAGGTCAGTATAGATGGACTAATACAACAAGTCCCACACACAGCTAGAAGCCCAATATTTTTTCAGAGCTAGATGCAGAAAAAAATTATATTCAATTTGCAACCTGATGGAGGTCAGTATAGATGGACTAATAGAATGATGCTATGCCCAAAAGATTTTACTTCACTAGGTGCAGTAAAAAAATTGGTATTCTATACACAGGTGGTATATCTTGCAACACAGATAGGCTACTCCACTGACTAACACACTCTGCAATAGGCCAAAAAGGATTAGCTTTGCTAGATTCAGCCAAATGCTGTGAAAAAAACTTGCACAGCACTGGCACAGACCTGCCTGGCAAAAACTGATAGGAACTGATGTAACCTAGTCCTGAAAAGGACTCCAATTACAATTAGTCTTTACTCCCACAATCTATCTATTTAAGAGCACAGACCTGCCTGATAAAAGTCGTAGGAAATGCTGTAACCTAGTCCTTAAAAGGACTGCAATCACAACTATTCCCTACTCCCAAGCTATCTGTAGATTTGTGCGAAAATTGGCTTGAAATTAACAAGGTATAGCACACACAGCAACAGCGGTGCCGTTTAACACGCAGCTGCAGCAGTGAGAAAATGGTGGCGACGGGGAAAATGGCTTGGTCTTATAGGGCAAGGACATGTGACATACACTGCCAATGACACATGCCCTTGCTTGTGTGAAAAAAAGCACTTCGCTCCGTGTGTGCGCTGCTGATAGGCTGACAGATTGCACCTCCCCACTGCAAATGCGGGAAAGAGAAGAAAAAATGGAGATCTTCATTGTTCCTGCAGAGATCGATCCCCTGCCCCTCCCCCCACCCCGCTGTACACTCAAACTGCGCATTAACATTAATTTTCATCATTACTGAGAAAAAATCCAGTTATGATTTTGGTGCACGAACAGTTATCGAACATAACCTCGAACAGCCGAATTTTTCTCAAATTGTTCGTGTTCGCCGAACGGCTCAAACACCGCCCAAAACAGCTCGAATTTGAGATTGGCGAACAGTTCGAGTAGAACAACACTCATCTCTACTCAGTAGTCCACTGGGCCGTATTCGCACCTTTCCTGGTGAGATCGGTTAGAGGTTTAACAATTACAGAAAAATTCTTAATGAATTTCCTGTATTAATTGGCAAAACCCAAAAATCTCTGTATAGATTTCAAACCAATAGGCTTAGGCCATTCCTGCACAGACTGAACCTTCACAGGGTCCATCTCAAAGCCCTCGCTGGAGACAAAGTAGCCCAAAAAACAAATTTTCTGCACAGCGAACTCGCATTTCTCCAGCTTAGCAAAGAGTGAATTATCACTCAATAACTGCAAAACTTCACATACACTCTACCAATGGGACTCTAGATCTGGTGAGTAAATCAAAATGTCATCCAAATACACAACCGAATTCTTACCAATCAAAGGTCTCAGGATGTCACTAATAAGGTTCTGAAAAATGAAGGTGCATTGGTAATACCAAAAGGCATCACCAGATTCTCAAAATGACCTAGCGGAGTGTTAAAAGCAGTTTTCCATTCATCACCCTCCTTCACTCGTAACAAATTGTATGCCCCCCAGAGATCAATCTTGGAGAACCACTTGGCCCCCACTAACTGGTTAAACAAATCAGGAATTAACAGCAATATGTAGGAATTGCGTATGGTAATCTTATTAATTTCACGAAAATCCAGACATGGACGTAAACCCCCGTCCTTTTTTTTAACAAGGAAAAATCCAACTGCCAAAGGTGACTTACAAGGTCTAATGTGACCAGCAGCCAGGCTAGTCTGTATGTACTCCTCCAAGGCCTTTCTTTCAGGGATAGTCAGATTAAACAAGCAACTCTTGGGTAGAGTAGCTCCCGGAACAAACTCAATGGCGCAATCATAGTCCCTATGAGTAGGTTAAATTTGCGACTCCTCCTCCGAAAAAACCCTCAAAAAATCTTGAATAGGTACCGGTAATTCCCCTTTTTCCACAGCCGCAATGCGACCATTACAACATTTATCATAGCACTTCGGACTCCAAGACTTAATCAATTCCACCTGATGAAGGCAGCAGACCGCTGTAGAAATGCGTCATGGGCATAAGAGTGTCTAAATAAAGAGGTTTGTTTCTTTTAAGTAATCTGTCCCAGGTGCTTAATTCAGTGTCCGGCGCCCGAATTGACCACTATACTTTGCACATTGTTAATCACATTAGTAGACCAGTCCAATAAAGGATTGTGCAGTTTTAACCAAGGCAATCCTAGAACAACTGGAGAGGGTAAATTATCTAAAACAACCAAGTCCAAAATTTCTTTGTGAACTCCATTGATAGTGAGGGGAAATGCAGCAGTCTTGTGAGTAATACATTTCAAGTGAGTGTTATCAATTGCATTCACAGAAATAGGTGATGACAAAGGTTTAGATTTCAATTTAAGGTTTTCCAAAAACCCTTTATCAATCACATTAAGTGTTGAACCACAATCCACAAATACTTGAAATTCAATCAAATCTCCCTGCAAGGTAGTACTCCCAGAAATAAATACTCCTGTAGAGCGTAAACAAGCTATACAGGCGTAACTGACCTTTTTTTTTTCTTTACTTAAACGACGCTCACAATACTTAATGAAATGGTCAGCTTTACCACAATAAAGACACAATCCCTCGGTAAACCTCCGGTCTCTTTACTGAGAGCGGAGTGACATCGCCTCAACCTCCATCGGTTCTCCGCCATCAGAGCAGATTTTCTGGGGACTAGGAACTGACATTACAGGAGTCTTTACCTCATTGAGCCTGCACCTCAGTCTCCTGTCTATGCGAAAAGCTAGCTGCATAGCATCCTGCAGAGTCTCAGGTGCAGGAAATGCAATTAGCAAATCCTTAACCCTTTCACTCAGATCAGAAAGAAATAAACATCTCAGCGCAGGATCATTCCACTTAACTTCTGAAGCCCATCTCCTGAAGTGTGTGCAATAATTTTCAATATCATCTGACCCCTGATTCAAATGCCTGAGTTCTGATTCAGCAGATGAGATTCGATCAGGATCGTCATATAATAGCCCCATAGCAGAAAAAAATTCTTCAACAGACCTTGAACACGGATCATTAGGCTGGAGAGAAAAGGCCCACCCCTGTGGTTCATTGCGCACAAGTGACATAATAAAACCAATGCGCTGTGATTTATTCCCAGAGGACCTTGGTCTCAAACGAAAATATAACAAACAAGCAATTTTAAAGAAAAAAAAATCTTGCTGTTTACCATAAAAAACATCAGGCAGTCCTACCTTGGGTTTGACAAAATGCGCTCCAGAACAGCTACTCACGTGTTGCTGAAGCTCGGCCACCTCCAGAGACAATCCCTGCAGGCGTTGAGCCAAATCCTGGACGGAAACCATACTGATCCCCGAATTTCTTTCCTTTTAGTTTTTTGGGCTGGACTTAGTGTTATGATCTGCAACATGTACTAAGGAAAGATAGGGAATGCTGTCCCTACTGTAAGACTAAGCTGAATCCCTACGATGTAGTGGACTTCCTGTTCCTAGTGAACAGACCTGCCTTAGTCCTCGGCTAGTCTGAACGAAGACCTATACAATTAAGGGAGGGGTCCCTAAAAGAATTAAGGACTAGGACAAAAATGGGACACCTCCTAAACAGAGAAGTTGTTGCAGAACACAAAAAGACAAACTGACAAAAATGTACTAGAGGTCCCAGAGGACCAAGCGAACTTGACAGAGAAAGGCACCGAAGCACCAGGCTAGAGAAACAGTCAAACACTGAAGTCCAGCACAGCCACAAGGGCGGAGCTTGAATAAAAAAGCAGATGGTCACATGACCGCAAAACACAAGATAGAAAAAACAAACAGGAGGGTTCTAACAGGAACCATAGTAGGGATGGAAGGTTAATAAAGTATTTATGGGGGACTGTTGAGTAGAGCCATAGGATCAAATACTTAATTAGCCTCAAGACATAGGAGAATGAGAGAAAAGACCCATAAAGTGTATTATTTCACCTTACATAAGTTTGTTTAGATCAAAAGATGGGTTCCATGTCCTGTTTCATCACACCATGCTGTTATACAAGATGGCGACCTGGGCCTATGACTACATCCTGTTATACATGTGGCATAGGTGGAGACTTTATTTATGACTACACCCTGTCGTACATGGAAGTTCCAAGAGGAAGCTGAATTCTATAGGACTAACCAATCACAGAGAGACACGTTGCTTGGAGACACCCACCCTGGTGACCTCATGGACCATGCCCCCTGATGACCTCCTGGACCAACCTACCCTGATGACCTCATGGACCACGCCCCCTGATTACCTCATGGACCCGCCCATGGACTTGGCCCATTTCCCAATCAATTAACCAATGAATACATCTGTTTACTCCCATTCTAGGGCTAACCAAGCCCCTATACAAAGTTTATATAAGTCTATGTTCGGGTTGAATAAAGGCACTTGGAGCTGTGCCATAGCTGATCAAGGAGAGCTTACATCCGACTGTGTGTGTGTCTGATGTTATTCTTTCTTGCATGCACTTGATCATATCCATTAGGCCAGGAGCAGGCAACTAGTGAACATATCAAACTGTTCCACAAAATATATATATCCATCTGAACTAACAGTCCTTCTGAGGACTAATCCAGCTGCATATAATAAGTGCTAGGCAGGCAGGCAGTGTATGTAGCAGACTGCAGTGTATGATACAGCACAAGATGGCCCATTGAACGTCCTGTCTGCTTCTGCAGTAATAATCACAGATATTTGTAGACAAAGCCCCAGATATCAGGGGCCAGGGCATTTTTTTTTATCTTAATCCTGGTTATTTGCATAAAAAGCAATCTTTAGACTACCATTTTTCTGCTTCATTTGCTTGTTAGCACTGCAGAATAAAGCCAGATCTGTTCCATATTTCAGCGATAAAAATCCAGCAATTTGAACTGAACGTGGAAAATATTGGCCTCCTTTTCCATTCTGTTGCAATGTGTCGGTCAAGCTATTCCCACTAGGTGTATGTGAAGAAAGGTATTAGTAAATTACAAGCCTCCTATTTAAAACCGTGGTTCTCTGACAGACATATCACCTATAAGAGCGTTCCAAAATCAGCCATTTCTTCCATTTTCATTTTGTTGCAGTGTGTCGGTCCACCTATTCACACTAGGTGTCTGTGTAGAATAATATTAGTAAATTACAGGCCTGCTATTTAAAATCGTGGTTCTCTGTCAGATGTATTACATACAACTGCGTTCCAAAATCAGCCATTTCTCGTGACCATGGAAAATATTGTCCTCCATTTAAAATGGGCAAGGTGCGTAGCAAGGGATGGGGAAGTGGATGTGATAGTGATGGTGCATGCAGAGGCCGAGGCCGTGGCTGTGGCAAGCTGAAATTGTGCCACAACAAACACCCACATCTTGTCGCTCGACATTCCTGTCCCAATTACTAAGGGACTGCAGTACACCACTATTGAACCTAAAGCAGTGTCAAAAGGTTGTTTGTTGGATAGCAGATAATGCTTCCAGTTACTTTGCCACCACGACCACCACACTGTCTTCCACACAGTTAAGTCTCAGTAGCCGTGAGTCTGGACCCCCTATTCCTCACCTTGATCCTCCTTCCTCCCACCATGCCGAGTGCCAGGAGACAACTGATCCCACACTTGGATACTAAGAAGAGCTGTTCACTTTTTCATTTGTAGATTCGGGCCTCTCGCCCGGTCAGCTTCAAGCGAGTCAAGAGGAGAAAGCGTGTAGCGATGCCCAAATATTTGAGCAGCCACGGTCACATGAAGGTGACGGTGGGAAAGTGCAATTACAGTCACAAGAGGTGGATGATGATGATGAGACACAATTGCCAGAAAGTCTGGAGGAGGACCAGGGTGCGTAAGTGTAAGACGAGGTGGTGGATGATATAGTAACTGACCCAACCTGGCGTGGGGACATACAGAGCAAGGACAGCAGCGCACAGGGGGAGGGAGGTGCAGCACCACAACAAGCAGGAAGAAGCAGTGTGGTGGCCACAGAACACAAGGCGGGAAACTATTCCTCATAACGTCAACACGACGGAAGTTGCCAGTACAACTGTTAGGTCTTCCCCAGTCTGGTTATTTTTTAAAGACTCTGCCGATAACCCCAAAAACTCCATTTGCACCACCTGTCAGGCCAGAATCAGCAGGGGTAGCAAAACTAGCAGCCTGACCACCACCAGCATGATCAGCAAAGCACCTGACTAAGTGGGCCAAACCCCAGGGGCCAGCAACGGTGTCGGCGGGTGAGAGCACTGCTTGTTCCACTGTTGTGCGTACACGCCAATCCTCTGTCCATGGCGCATGCCAAGATGCCTCCTGCCCTGCACCTGTTGCTGCACACTCTCAAGTAGCACTATCAGCAAGCACATCCAAGTCCTTGTCCCAGCACAGCATTCAGTTGTCCCTACCCCAGTCCTTGAAACGCAAGGGCAAATATGCAGCCAACGCCCCACAGGCCACTGTACTAAATTTACACATTTTGCGAATGCTTGTGCTTGAAATGTTGCTTTTTAGTCTCGTGGAGACGGAAGATTTCCGTAACCGGATGGCAGCGGGCGTCCCTCAGTACTCGGTCCCCAGCCAACATTATTTCTCCCTGTGTGCCGTCCCCGCATTACACAAGCACATGTCCCACATTAGCCGTGCCCTCAACAATGCAGTTACTGGGAAAGTCCATCTAACCATGGACATGTGGACAAGTGCTTGTGGACAGAGACGGTACATCTTGCTGACGGCACACTGGGTTAATATAGAGAAAACCTACTGGGATCTTTCGGATCTGCTTGTCAAGTTACGCTGCCTGTGTGCCCATTTTAGAAAGTCAGCTACAGCTTCCGCTGCTTTTGCCGTGTTTCATCAGCTTTTGCAGCTTTTGGCTCATCGACTGATCTGCGATGTCCCCATGCATTAGAACTCTACACTGCAGATGTTGGGAAGAATTTGTGAGCAGAAGAGGGCAATTGATGACTACTAGCATCAATAAGGCCATCGGTATTCAGTTCAGACTCCACATATAAGACCTCAGGAGTGGACATGGATGTCCTCCAAAACTTTGAGGACTCCACCAAGATGGTGAGCGGCGATTATGCCATAATTAGCATCATCATCCCGCTTCTCTGTCTTCTGAAACGCTCTCTGGTCACAATTAAAGAGGATGCATTGTAGGCGGAGGACGATGAGATGGAGCAAGGAACCATACAGGGTGATTCCACACAGCCCCGCCTCATCTCATCCCAGCGTGGATTGGGTGACAATGAGGAAGAGGAGGAGGAAGAGGAACAGGAGCTAATTTCCTGCATTATAGACGGTTCTACCTGCACAACTGTCATACGGTCTGTTCAGCGTAGATGGCCTGAAGACAGGGAGGAGTACGAGGACGATGAGGAGGAGAGCATGGTCAGTCTTTCTCTAGGTGAGTACACGTAAGTCTTGCCATTTTGCAGTCTGGCACACATGGCTGAGTTTATGTTACAGTGCCTTTCCCGTGACCTTCGCTTTTGTCAAAATTTTGGGTGACAGTCATTATTAGTTGGTGACACTTTGAGACTCACGCTACAAGGAGAACTTTCTGTCTCTTATTCCTGCGCAGGAAGGGCCTATTAAAATGGGGCAGTATGAGAAGGCCCTTGAAGCGGAATTATTTAAAAAATTCCCATCTGAAAACGCAGGCGGCAGAGGTCACAGCTCGTTGAACGACCAAGGAGTACAGGCGAGAGAGACAGAAATGCAATCCAGCAGCAGCAGGGGAGCACTGTCAAAGTTTTGGGACAGTTTTCTCAGACCTTCCCATCGCACAAGTCCTGATGCGTGGGGCACTCTCACAAGGAGGGAAAAGTTTCGGAAGATGCGAAGGGAGTACCTTGCCGACTGTACCAACGTCCTGTGTGATTCCTCTGTGCCTTTCTCTGTGCCTTATATCCTTATTGGGTATCCAAGCAGGACATGTGGAATGAACTAGCCTTCTACGCCTTGGAGGTCCTGGCCTGCCCTGCCACAAGTGTTTTGTCAGAGCAGGTTTTTAGTGCCGCTGGTCGAATTATAGCCGATAGGCACTTCAGCCTGTCAACTGAAAATGCTGACAGGCTGACTTTTATAAAAATGAACAAGGGATGGATTGGGACAAACTTCTCAACACCACCGAATGATAGCAGCGTAACATAAACTCAAATACAGTGTCTTTTTTGGGGAGGTCTAGCTCTATTCCCATGGACCTCTGTCTTCAGACCCAGATATGGGTATACATTTCCTGATTTTGTCTATTTGCTCTTGTCCTCCTCCTTCTCTGCATCCTCATCCTCCACCACCATATCACCACCATATGTACCATATCAACATATCTACGTCTCTTGCAAGGGACATTGGAGTGCCTCCAAATTTTGGGCAGCCATTGCTTTACTGCATAGGCAAACAGTAGGGGAGACGCACTTCCTAATAATGGGAGCATTTTTTCAGGAGGCTCCTTGATCTCTATGTCTCTTGCAAGGGGTATTGGAGTGCCTCCAAATTTTTGCCAGCCGCTGCATTCACTGCATAGGCAAACAGTATGGGAGATGCACTTTCTAATAATGGGAACTTTTTTTCAGGAGTCCCTCCAACCTCTACGTGTCTTGCTGGGGGAATTGTAGTTCCTCCAAATTTTTGACAGCCGTTGCATTCACTGCATAGGCAAATAGTCTGGGAGACCCACTTCCTAACAATGGGAACAGTGTTTTCAGGAGCCCCGGACCTCTACATCTTTTGCAAGGGGCATTGTAGTGCCTCCAAATTTTTGACAGCCATTGCAGTCACTGCATAGGCAAACAGTTTGGAAGACTCGCTCCTTTCTAATGGGAATATGTCGTTACTGAGGCACACCTCTGTGTCTTTAAATTGGGGTTTTTCCTAAATTTTTGTAGCCGTTGGACTCACTACATACCCTATAACTGAATAGCAGACCCTCTCCTTTCTAATGCGAACATGTTGGACTCATTACTGTGGCCCAGCTCTATGTGTCCTTTAATTGCTAGTGGGGTTTTTCCTAAATTTTGGCAGCCATTGGACTCACTGCATACCCTATAACTGTATAGCAGACCCTCTCCTTTCTAATGGGAACATGTCGTTACTGTGGGTTTTTCCCAAATTTTGGCAGTCTTTGCAGTCATAGCATGGGCATTACCACTATAGGAGACCCGCTCCTTTATAATGGGAATATTTTTTACTGAGACCCTCTTCTATGTCTCTTCAAAGGGGTATTGGGTTGCGTCCAAATTTTTGGCAGCCCTTGCAGTCACTGCAAACTCAATAACAGTATAGGAGACCCACTCGTTAATAATGGGAACAACAAACCATAGCTGGCTGTTGGCTCTCTAACAATAGCGAGAGCAAGCTTCTGGCCCTTTAAGAATAGTTAGGGCTGCCTGATGTCCCTATAAAAATAGGCTTTGTGACTTTCAGAATCCCTCCATCATAAATGAAACAAGATGTGTCTGATTATGTGTCACACACCACATGGGCAGATAAGGTTGTAAAATGTTAAAATGACATTTCCCAGTGAATGCATTTGTCACGGTGGAAAGCAATGCAAAAGTGCAAAAAATGCATTAAAAACGCTATGTGTGAACATAGCCCAAGATGTGGAGGAGCATTTTTGTTTTTGTATATTTATTTTGCCTTATATACAAGTCATTACCCTGGAAAGGATGTTCCTTAACATATTTCCCAGGCAAATCAATTTTAGTTTAGTTTTTGTATGTTTTATTGTGAGTCCGTAAAAGTGGCGTAATACCTCAGACAACATTGTTGACAGCAGTGACCTGGGAGTCAGAAATGCTTCCAGGGGTCTTCTCCATGCTGTTCCCATGCCGTTTAAGCACTGTTCTCATTGATTTGGTCAATTTAAGGCCCTCTGTAGACCGCCAGGGGGAGCCGCCAGAAAAATGCTCGAGTTTCCCATAAACTTACGTTGGGCTTGTTACTCGGACCGAGCACTCGCACATTCCAATTTGCTCAACTCGAATAACGAGTAGCCAAGTATTATAGTGCTTGCTCATCACTAGACATTAAGTTACACAAATTAGAGGAGGTTTATTAATACTGTCATTATCAATACCTCAACATAGGTCACTACATTGCATCTACAGTAACATATCCTAAACTCCAAGTCTTTCATCTATGACCACCTTTATCTATGCAAATATTAAAAAAAAAGGGTACATATACAGTGGGGGAAATAAGTATTTGATCCCTTGCTGTTTTTTTAAGTTTGCCCACTGACAAAGACATGAACAATGTATAATTTTAAGGGTAGGTTAATTTTAACATTGACAGATAGAATATTAAAAAAAAAAACTCAAAAAAATCACATTCATTAAATTAGATAATTTTTTTTGCATTTTGCAGTGAGAAATAAGTATTTGATCCCCTACAAACCATTATGAGTTCGGTCTCCTACAGACCAGTTGGAAGCTCCTAATCAACTTGTTACCTGCATTAAAGACAGATGTCTTACATAGTCACCTGTATAAAAGACTCCTGTCCACAGACTCAAATAATCAGTCAGACTCTAACCTCTACAACATGGGCAAGACCACAGAGCTTTCTAAGGATGTCAGGGACAAGATCATAGACCTGCACAGAGCTGTAAAACGATGGGTGAGAAGAAGACAACTGTTGGTGCAATAATAAGAAAATGGAAGAAATACAAAATGACTGTCAATCGATATCGATCTGGGGCACCATGCAAAATCTCACCTCGTGGGGTATCCTTGACCATGAGCAAGGTGAGAGATCAGCCTAAAACTACTCGGGGGGAACTTGTTAATGATCTCAAGGCAGCTGGGACCATAGTCACCAAGAAAACCATTGGTAACACATCACGCCTTAAAGGTTTAAAATCCTGCAGTGGTCGCAAGGTCCCCCTGCTCAAGAAGGCACATGTGCAGGCCTGTCTGAAGTTTGCAAATGAACACCTGGATGATTCTATGAGTTATTGGGAGTAGGTGCTGTGGTCAGATGAGACAAAAATTGAGCTCTTTGGCATTAATTCAACTCACCGTGTTTGGAGGAAGAAGAAGGATGAGTACAACCCTTAGAACATCGTCCCAAACATGAAGCATGGTGGGGGAAACATTATACTTTGGGGGTGCTTTTCTGCAAAGGGGACATGACGACTGCACCATACTGAAGGGAAGATGGATGGGGTCATGTATCGTGAGATTTTGGCCAACAACCTCCTTCCCTCAGTAAGAGTATTGAAGATGGGTCGTGGCTAGGTCTTCCAGCAAGACAATGACCCAAAACATACAGCCAAGGCAACAAAGGAGTGGCTCAAAAAGAAGCACAGTAAGATCAGGGAGTGGCCTAGCCAATCTCCATACCTTAATCTCATAGAAAACTTATGGAGGGAGTTGAAGCTTTGAGTTGCCAAGCGACAGCCTCAAAATCTTAATGATTTAGAGATGATCTGCAAAGAGGAGTGGACCAAAATTCCCCCTGACATGTGTGCAACCCTCATCATCAACTACAAAAAATGTCTGACTGCTGTGTTTGCCAACAAGGGTTTTGCCACCAAGTATTAAGTGTTGTTTGCCAGAGGGATGAAATACTTATTTCTCACTGCAAAATGCAAAAAAAAATTATCTAATTTATACAATGTGATTTTCTTGAATTTTTTTTAGATATTCTATCTCTCAATGTTAAAATTAACCTACCATTAAAATTATAGACTATTCATGTCTTTGTCAGTGGGCAAATTTACAAAAACAGCAAGGGATCAAATACTTATTTCCTTCACTGTATACAGTATATATGTACATAAATTATACTGTAACTACATAGGAGAAGCAAATAATTGGTCACAACACAGCCTACTTCTTTTCTTCACAATTACTGCATGTCTTTACAACAGTCCCTTATTTGAGAGCTGTTGTATATCAATTTATCTCGAATCTCTAAACTTGTAGGAACACACTCAGATTTTGCTTCAGTAGCGGGTTGTTTACATTAATGCCATCTTTGAGATTAAGCATTTTCTTTGATATGGGTCAGTGTTCGCCTTGTTTTATTGATCAAAGCGTTGTGTTTCATTATAAAAGTGATCTATTAGAGCAGCTAGAATTAATGACTGATCATGTAGCAGCATTGCCATCTTGCTGTCCTCTTCAAATGTTAATGCGGGTTCACCTAATAAAATCTGAACCAGGCACTGTAATAAATACACAAAATGTGTATGAATTCAAATTTCTGATTTAAATGTACAGCATCCAAAGAAATTATTAATTTATATGCGAATCATGGTGGGATTGGAATACATTAGTTCAGGTTTAAATTCAAAATATATTAAAAGTATAAATGACAGTAATTTCTTATGTGCTGTGTGCTTTTTTTTACCTTACAAAAAGACCAATTCTTAACTGAGCTAAATCTAAATTGTCACATTTTGATGATGATCTAATCAATGTTGTAATGTTGTACAGCTTTTGCTACTTCAATATATTTATTTATTTTCAAATGTACAGTACTGTTTAAAAGTTTTAGGCAGGTATGGAAAAAATGCTGCTAAGTAAAATACTTTCATAGATAGACTTATTAATTTATAATAATATTTAGTTGTATCAATTGACAAAATGCTAAGTGAAGTGAAGGCAAAACCAAATTAATGGGGCTGTCCACTAATCCGACAGTCCCTTCTGAATCCCTATGTTTCCCCCTTGTAAAATAATAACAACTAAACTCACCTCTAGCTGAGGCTGTTCCAAAGATGTCATCACTGGCTCTTTACTGATTCCGTGACAATGTTATGCCACGCAATCTCTGAGGCCAATCAGCCGCCACTTCACTCTCCCCGCCATCGGACAAATCACTTACATCTAGAGGAAGTGAGAGAGAATTTTATGTACGTTTTTTGCCTGTGAGATAAGATAATGTCCGAAATTAACATGCACAATGGCCATCAAAATAAATATCTCTCCCATTTAGTCGGTTGTTTGGGAAGTGATTATATCTTAATGCACCATTAAATCTTGCCCAAATCTGTAGTAATTTGATAGCAAAAATTCTGTAGTTACTTGTGGCAATTCTACTTGTGCTTCTATTGTGAGTTCTTACATGCAATTAAAGAAACATTAAACACAAAATTAAGAAACCAAGCAATATACCCATAATATCTATTATTATCCTAATATCTCTTGGTCATATTCTGCCATCGAAAATGACAAATATATAAAAAATCTTCTCCCATGATATCTGTCAGTACACTTGTTGTAAATGTGCTCTGTCGGCCCTTCTAGTTAAAGGGGGTGACTACCCTTGAGTAAATTTATTTTCAGTAAGCCATACAGCCTACAACATACTAATGGTGTATAATGGACACATTGTTGGTATTCTGCTCTGCTTGCCAGTTACAGTTATCATCATGCAACTAAAAGTATAAGATGGGCATACCTGTGGTCATGGGATGACTACACCGCGTGCAGAATTATTAGGCAAATGAGTATTTTGATCACTTCAATACTTTTTATACATGTTGTCCTACTCCAAGCTGCATAGGCTGAGAGCCAACTACCAATTAAGTAAATCTGGTGATGTGCATCTCTGTAATGAGGAGGGGTGTTGTCTAATGACATTAACACCCTATATAAGGTGTGCTTAATTATTAGGCAACTTCCTTTCCTTTGGCAAAATGAGACAGAAGAGAGATTTGACGGCTCTGAAAAGTCCAAAATTGTGAGATGTCTTGCAGAGGGATGCAGCAGTCTTGAAATTTCCAAACTTTTGAAGCGTGATCACCGAACAATCAAGTGTTTCATGGCAAATAGCCAACAGGGTCGCAAAAAGCGTGTTGGCCAAAAAAGGCGCAAAATAACTGCCCATGAATTGAGGAAAATCAAGCGTGATGCTGCCAAGATGCCATTCGTCACTAGTTTTGCCATATTTCAGACCTGCAACGTTACTGGAGTATCAAAAAGCACAAAGTGTTTGATTCTCAGGGACATGGCCAAGGTAAGGAAGGCTGAAAAACTCCCACCTTTGAACAAGAAACATAAGATAAAACATCAAGAATGGGCAAAGAAATATCTTAAGACTGATTTTTCAAAGGTTTTATTGACTGATGAAATGAGAGTGACTCTTAATGGGCCAGATGGATGGGCCAGAGGCTGGATCAATAAAGGGCAGAGAGCTCCACTCCGACTCAGACGCCAGCAAAGTTGAGGTGGGGTACTGGTATGGGCTGGTATCATCAAAGATGAACTTGTGGGACCTTTTTGGGTTGAGGATGGAGTGAAGCTCAACTCCCAGACCTACTGTCAGTTTCTGGAAGAAAACTTCTTCAAGCAGTGGAACAGGAAGAAGTCGGTATCGTTCAAGAAAAAGATGATTTTCATGCAGGGCAATGCTCCATCACATGCATCCAACTACTCCACAGCGTGGCTGGCCAGTAAAGGTCTAAAAGAAGAAAAAATAATGACATGGCCCCCTTGTTCACCTGATCTGAACCCCATAGAGAACCTGTGGTCCATCATAAAATGTGAGATCTACAGGGAGGGAAAACAGTACACCTCTCGGAACAGTGTCTGGTAGGCTGTGGTGACTGCTGCACGCAATGTTGATCGAAAACAGATCAAGCAACTGACAGAATCTATGGATGGAAGGCTGTTGAGTGTCATCATAAAGAAAGGTGGCTATACTGATGACTAATTTTTTTGTTTTTGTTTTTGCATGTCAGAAATGTTTATTTCTAAATTTTGTGCACTGATATTGGTTTACCTGGTGAAAATAAACAAGTGAGATGGGACTATATTTGTTTTTTATTAAGTTGCCTAATAATTCTGCACAGTAATAGTTACCTGCACAAAAGATATCCTCCTAAAATAGCCAAATCTAAAAAAATCCCACTCCAACTTCCAAAATATTACGCTTGGATATTTATGAGTCTTTTAGGTTGATTGATCAATAATAAAAATAATCCTCTAAAATACAACTAGCCTAATAATTCTGCACACAGTGTAGAGTCTCAGTTGCTTAGCTTAATGCTCTATGGAGCAAATCCCCAGAGACTCTAGAGTCTCTAACATCAGAGATACTGGAACAGGGCAAGCAGAGCTGAATCCTGATGATCTGTACATTACACGTCTTTAGTAGTGCTGAGCGAGAACTAAAATGATTGGGTGCTCGAAGAACGTGCCGAGCTCGCCGTGATACTCGGGTGCTCGACCCGAGCAACGAGCCCAATGTTAGTCTATGGGAGACCTGAGCATTTTTGCGGCGGCACCCCGGCAGTCTTTTAAAAGCCAAACAAGTGCCCAAAACGATAGTGACAGTGCTCAAATGACATGGTGACAGCATGGGGATCGCCCCAGGAAGCATTTCTGACCCCCAGGTCACTGCTGTCAACAATGTGGTCAGAGGTATTAAGCCACTTTTAAGGGCTCACAATAAAACGTTCAAAAACTAAACTGAAACTGCTTTCCTGTGAAATATGTTAAGGAAGTTCCTTTCCAGGGTAAAGACTTGTGTATAAGGTAAAATAAATAACCAAAAAAAAATACTCCTCCACACCTTGGGCTATGTTCACAAGTAACATTTTTTATGTGTTTTTGCACTTTTGTATTGCTTTCAACCGTGACAAATGCATTCACTGGGAAATGTCATTTTAACATTTTCAACCTTATCTGGCCATGTGCTGTGTGACACATGCATACAGTGCTAAAAATACAGGGGAACAGCATGGGGAAGACCCCTGGAAGCATCTCTGACACCCAGGTCACTGCCTAAAAGTGTGCCCATCAGAAGTCATCCTTGCCGCATCAGAAGATGCAGACTTGCAACTATCCCCGTGCAAGTCCTTCTCCCAGAGCAGCGTTCAATTGTACCTCCCCCATTCCTTGCAATGCAAGCGCAAGTATGCAGCCTGCCACCCACCCACTCCCAGGCTGCAATACCATACTGCTTGCTTGCACTTGAAATTGGGCCTTTTAGGCATGTGGAGGCGGAATATGGCCACCAAGTCATGGCTGCGTTGGTGGCCTGGTATCCATACTCAGTCCCAAGCCGCCCGGTGGCCGGGTGTCTACACTCTGTGGCTAGCCGCCAGGGGGAGGCCGGGTGTCCATACTCGGTCCCCAGCAGCCCCGCGGCCGGGTGTCCACACACGGTCCCCAGCTGCCTGGAGGCAGCCGGGTGTCCATAAACGGTCCCCAGCCACCCCTATTTCTCCTGTCACCTTCCCCCCACACACTTTTCTTAGCCTGGCCTGCTTTAGGGCAGCATTGGACGAGCCCACCAGAGAACCAGACTCCTCCGGTGGGCCCTGGCTTCTCCATCAGGGGAGTTGAGAGTGCCAAGGTGAGGAGCATGATGATGATGATAGAAGTTAGCATCTGCTTTGTTTTCTTGGAAAACAAGCGTAAGTGTGCAGCCTACCACCCACCCACCCCAAGGCTGCAATACCTGTCACACTGACTCTGCGTACAGGAGGTCAGGGGCCTAAGCTGACCCTAAGCTGGGGCCCTGACTAATCCCTCTTCCTGGAGGTACTGTTAAAGGTACAGAGGTCCAGGCCGCCAGCGTAACCCCTACCTCCTGAGGATTCCTGCACCTCAGTAATCTAGTCCTGAGAAGGACCCCGATCACAACAATAGAGGACAGGAAATAATATGCCAACACTCAGTACTAAGACGAACGAGACAGTACAAGGGTCAAACCAAAAACCACCTTGCATACAAAAACTACACCACAACTACAGAGGGAACACCAACGGGAAAGGAGATAAATGATAAAGCGAGGAAGGGAAAAACCACACCAAATACACTTAGCTCAGAACTCCAAAATACCACGATCCGCTCTGTTTGTCTGTATGAAATGCTTTCACCGACACTTCCCTAACAGACCGGCAGGCATTTGAAGGAGTCCCACTACTGCAGCATTGATTGCAGCTGGGCGAGGCTGGACCTCGTCTAGCACAGAGAGAGAGAGTTAACTCCCTCACTGCCGAAAAACACAAAACACCAAAAACTCAGCTGCGAGAAGTCAGGCTGTGTAATCGTGACGATCTTCGTGGCGACACACCCGTGACAGTACCCCCCCTTCTACGAGTGGCCTCCGGACCCTCAGGGCCAGGTTTATCCGGGTGAGTCGTGTGGAAGGCCCGAACTAATCGGTCTGCGTTAAACGCAGGAACCCACGTCCTCTCCTCAGGACCATACCCCTTCCAATGAACCAGGTACTGAAGGGACCGGCGATTAAAGGGTCAATCGATGACCTTCGATACCTGGAACTCCAAGTTACCATTAACCACCACTGGAGGGGGAGGTAAAGGTGACGGTATCACCGGCGCCACATACCTCTTAAGCAACGATCTGTGGAACACGTTGTGAATTTTAAACGTAGGGGGGAGGTCAAGACGGAATGCCACCGGATTAATTATAGAACTGATCCTGTACGGCCCGATGAACCTGGGACCCAGTTTCCAGGAGGGAACCTTAAGTTTTATATTCCTGGTAGACAACCATACCCGATCGTTCACACTAAGGTCCGGACCAGACACTCTCCTCCTATCAGCCATACGTTTGTATCGGTTCCCCATAGTATTCAGATTCTTCAGCACCCCTCTCCATACTGAAGCGAGTGATGAGGAAAATCATTCCTCCTCAGGAACCCCCGAAGAGCCCCCCCTACAGAAAGTACAAAATTGGGGGTGAAAACCATATGCCCCAAAAAACGGGGACTTACCAGTGGACTCGCTCCGCCTATTATTAAGAGTAAACTCTGCCAGAGGTAAGAAAGAAGCCCAGTCCTCCTGGTTCTCTGACACAAAACACCGGAGATATGTTTCCAAGCTCTGGTTCATACATTCCGTCTGACCATTGGTCTGAGGATGAAAAGCCGATGAGAACGATAAATGCATCCCCCGCCGTGTACAAAATGCCTTCCAGAATTTGGACACAAACTGAGACCCCCGATCTGACACCACATCGGAGGGTACCCCGTGAAGCCTCACAATCTCCCCAATGAACACCTGCGCAAGAGTTTTAGCATTAGGAAGAGCAGGAAGAGCGATAAAATGTGCCATCTTGCTGAACCTGTCCACTACAACGAGTATGACCATTTTACATGAAGACGGCGGGAGGTCCGTAATAAAGTCCATAGACAGATGAGTCCAAGGATGCTCCGGGATCTTCAAAGGTAAGAGGGCCCCAGACGGACGGGTATGTGAGGTCTTAGAGCGCGCACAAACCCCACAGGACGCGACAAAAGTTACCACCTCCCTATGTAAGTTAGGCCACCAAAACCGACGCGAGAGGAGATCCACCGTTGCTTTACTCCCCGGGTGTCCTGCAAAAACTGAGTTATGGTGTGCCTCGATCACCTTTTGTCGCAACTGATCTGGAACAAACAGTCTCCCTGGAGGTCCAACAGGGGCGTCCCCCTGAGCCTCCAATACCTCCTCCTCAAGCTCAGAGCATACTGCCGAAACCACCACCCCCTCCTGAAGGATAGGAACCGGGTCGTCCGTATTCCCGGCCCCAGGGAAACTACGAGATAAGGCATCCGCCTTAACATTTTTTGACCCAGGACGATATGTAACGACAAAATTAAACCTGGTAAAAAACAATGACCACCTAGCTTGCCTGGGATTCAGACGTTTTGCGGACTCCAGATATAGCAGGTTCTTGTGATCGGTGATGACGGTGACCGGATGGACTGCCCCCTCTAAAAAATGGCGCCACTCCTCAAAAGCTAACTTAATGGCTAAGAGTTCCCTATTGCCGACATCGTAATTCCTCTCAGCGGACGACAATTTTTTAGAGAAAAAGGCGCACGGATGCCACTTACCAGGGGACGAACCTTGTGACAATACTGCTCCCACCCCTACCTCGGAAGCGTCTACCTCTACAATGAATGGCTGTGACGCATCAGGTTGAATGAGTATGGGTGCCGAGGCAAAACATTTTTTCAAGGAGGAGAAAGCTTGACAAGCCTTGTCAGACCACCTAGAAAAATCCGTCCCCTTTTTTGTCATGTCTGTGAGAGGTTTAACCATGGACGAGAAATTACGAATGAACTTCCGGTAATAATTAGCAAACCCCAGGAAACGTTGTAGTGCCTTAAGATTCTCTGGCAGATCCCACTCAAGAACTGCCCGCACTTTCCCAGGGTCCATATGAAAACCGGACACTGAAACCAGGAAGCCTAAAAACTGGAGTTCCTGTACGGCGAACACACACTTTTCCCATTTGGCATACAGTTTATTATCCCGCAAGATCTGTAACACCTGCCTAACGTGCTCCGGATGAGACACCAGATCCGGCAAGTAAATTAAGATATCATCCAGATATATGACAACAAACTGTCCCACCAAGCGCGAAAAATGTCATTAACAAAGTGTTGGAACACCGCCGGGGCATTAGTCAGACCGAATGGCATGACAAGGTTCTCATAATGCCCCTCCGGAGTGTTAAACGCCGTCTTCCACTCATCCCCCTCCTTCATCCTAATCAGATTGTACGCCCCCCTGAGATGCAACTTAGAGAACCATTTGGCGCCCACGATCTGATTAAAGAGATCGGGAATAAGTGGGAGCGGATACGGATCTCGGACCGTAATCCGATTAAGTTCACGGAAATCCAGGCAAGGGCGTAGGCCTCCATCTTTCTTCTTCACAAAGAAGAACCCCGCGGCCACCGGTGAAGATGAAGGTCAAATATGCCCCTTAGCCAGCCTTTCAGAAATATAATCCTTCATGGCCTGCCTCTCAGGACCAGAGAGGTTATACAACCTAGCTTTAGGTAACTTGGCCTCAGGGAGCAGATTTACAGAACAGTCATACTCGCGATGAGGAGGTAGTTCCTTCTATGACAGAATCACTGACTGGGTGGATCAGGGAAATGCTGTAGATATAGTATATCTTGACTTCAGCAAAGCATTTGACAAAGTATCTCACACCATCCTTATTGAAAAAATGACCAAGTATGCAATGGACCAGGCAACTGTTAGGTGGATTCATAACTGGCTTAGTGATCGGACTCAAAGGGTGGTTGTAAATGGCTTCACATCCAGCTGGATGAATGTCTCAAGTGGGGTACCACAGGGCTCCGTCCTGGGACCTGTATTGTTCAACATCTTTATCAATGATTTAGATGAAGGAATTGAGGGTAAACTGATTAAATTTGCTGATGACACAAAGCTAGGAGGGATAGCTAATACTAGAGAAGAGAGAGAGAGGATTCAAAAAGACCTAAATAAACTGGAGCAGTGGGCAGCAACCAACAGAATGGTTTTTAACAGGGAAAAATGCAAAGTACTACATCTGGGCAATAAAAATGAAAAAAGCATATACAGAATGGGAGGAATAGAGCTAAGCAACAGTACATGTGAAAAAGACTTAGGTATACTAATAGATCATAGACTGAACATGAGTCAACAGTGTGGTGCAGCAGCAAAAAAGGCAAATACAATTCTGGGATGTATTAACAGAAGCATACAGTCTAGATCACGTGAAGTCATTATCGGTCTTTACTCCTCTTTGGTCAGACCTCATCTGGAATACTGTGTACAGTTTTGGGCACCACATTTTAAAAAAGACATAGACAAACTGGAGCAAGTTCAGAGAAGAGCGACCAGAATGGTGACTGGTCTGCAAACCATGTCCTATGAGGAACGGTTGCAGGATTTGGGAATGTTTAGCTTGCAAAAAAGAAGACTGAGAGGAGACTTAATAGCTGTCTACAAATATGTCAAGGGCTGTCACATTGTAGAAGGATCATCTTTATTCTCATTTGCACAAGGAAAGACTAGAAGCAATGGGATGAAACTAAATGGGAGGAGACACAGATTAGATATTAGAAAAAACTTTTTGACAGTTAGGGTGATTAATGAGTGGAACAGGCTGCCACGAGAGGTGGTGAGTTCCCCTTCAATGGACGTCTTCAAACAGAGGCTGGACAGACATCTGTCTGAGATGATTTAGTGAATCCTGCTTTGAGCAGGGGGTTGGACCAGATGACCCAGGAGGTCCCTTCCAACTCTACCATTCTATGATTCTATGATTCTATGACACCCTTTCTCCGAGAATACATCCTCAAAGTCCGCCAGCAATGGAGGCAAGACCCTAGGCGTAACCGCACCGATGACCGTATTCATGCAGTTTTCATTACAGAATTTACTCCATTGGCTCATCTCTCTAGATTACCAATTAATAACCGGGTTATGCTTAGTTAACCAAGGAAGGCCCAACACTATAGGAGTGGGAAGACCCTCCAACAGGTAGCAAGACAACAGTTTTTTATGTATCGCCCCCACTTGAAGTTTTACGTTATGCACAGCTTGCAAAAAACTTCCCTGACCGAGGGGCCTGGCATCGATCGAGAATATGGGGATGGGTTTAGCCAACTCACTCAATTGCATACCTTGAACCCGGGCAAACCGAGCGTCCACCAGATTAGCCCCGGCCCCACTATCCAGAAGAACAGATATCCTCTCAGTTCTCGTACCCACCACCACCTCCGCCGGTACGAGAAACTGAGATGAACCTAGGGACGAAATACCCACTCCCAGATTGCCGTCCACCACACAACCTGGGATCAACAGTTTTCCGACGACTCTTCACTCTGCAAGGGACGGGATGGACAGCCCCCAATAAAATGTCCCTTTCTCCCGCAGAAGAAACACCTTCCTGTCTTAAGGCGCACCACCGGTCCCCTCCCCCGAAATGATGTCCCTCCCAATTGCATAGGCTCCTCTGGACTGACCAGGGGACCCTCCATATAAGGAACCCTTGTAGAAGGTGGAGTCATCACAGGGGGCGGAGTTGCCCCGCACCTCTCCCGAAGCCGTCTGTCAATGCGAATAGCAAGGGCAATAGCGGCTTCCAGTGACGCGGGAGGGTCATACTGAGCCAACACATCCTTTAATTTGTCGGATAAACCTTGACAAAACTGGCTCCTAAGAGCCGGGTCATTCCACTGGGTGTCCGTGGCCCACCTACGGAACTCCGAACAGAATTCCTCCGCCGGACGATTTCCCTGCTGGATCCTACGTAACTTAGATTCAGCAAGGGAGATCCGATCCGGGTCATCATATACGAGACCCAGAGCTGCAAAAAACCTATCCACTGACTGGAGAGCCGGGGAGCCTGGGGGAAGAGAGAACGCCCAAGATTGTGGGTCCCCTTGTAGGAGCGAGATGACAATTCCCACCCTTTGTTCTTCACTCCCCGACGACCGAGGCCGCAGCCGAAAGTACAACTTGCTTGCCTCCCGGAAAACAAAAAACCTGTCCCGCCCCCCAGTGAACCTGTCAGGGAGAGCTACTTTAGGTTCTGGTCCGGCTTGCTCCTGGGGATACAAAATCTTGGACCTAACGTCCGCCAGCTCCATGGACAAACTCTGCAACTGCCGAGCTAGACTGGCTACTGGATCCATGGTAGCTGGAGAGAATCTTAGTTGGTCGGTGAAAATGTCACACTGACTCTGCGTACAGGAAGTCAGGGGCCTAAGCTGACCCTAAGCTGGGGCCCTTACTAATCCCTCTTCCTGGAGGTACTGTTAAAGGTACAGAGGTCCAGGCCGCCAGCGTAACCCCTACCTCCTGAGGATCCCTGCACCTCAGTAATCTAGTCCTGAGAAGGACCCCGTTCACAACAATAGAGGACAGGAAATAATATGCCAACACTCAGTACTAAGACGAACGAGACAGTACAAGGGTCAAACCAAAAACCACCTTGCATACAAAAACTACACCACAACTACAGAGGGAACACCAACGGGAAAGGAGATAAATGATAAAGCGAGGAAGGGAAAAACCACACCAAATACACTTAGCTCAGAACTGCAAAATACCACGATCCGCTCTGTTTGTCTGTATGAAATGCTTTCACCGACACTTCCCTAACCGACCGGCAGGCATTTGAAGGAGTCCCACTATTGCAGCATTGATTGCAGCTGGGCGAGGCTGGACCTCGTCTAGCACAGAGAGAGAGAGTTAACTCCCTCACTGCCGAAAAACACAAAACACCAAAAACTCAGCTGCGAGAAGTCAGGCTGCGTAATCGTGACGATCTTCGTGGCGACACACCCGTGACAATACCATACTGCTAGCTTGCACTTGAAATGGGGCCTTTTAGTTTGGAGGAGGCCAAAGCTGGCCACTACCTCATGGTGCTTCGGCAGCAAGGTATCCATACTCAGTCCCCAGCCGCCCCTATTTGTCTCGGTGTGTCTTATACATAAGATTAAGTGCGCATACCAAAACATTACCTGTGCCCTCCCCAGTGCATTTAGTGGGAAGGACAGCCTATTACGCTGTAGTGTGTGCATGCCAAACCCCTGTTCATGGTACATGCGAAGATGCCTCCCATCCTGCACCTGCCATTGCAAACTTGCAACTATCCCCGTTCAAGTCCTTGTCCCAGGGCAGTGTTCAATTGTACCTCTCCCATTCCTTGCAATGCAAGCGCAAGTATGGAGCCTGCCACCCACCCACCCCCAGGCAGCAATACCATACTGCTTGCTTGCACTTGAAATTGAGCCTTTTAGGCATGTGGAGGCGGAATCTGGACACCACGTCATGGCTGCGTTGGCGGCCTGGTATCCATACTCAGTCCCAAGCCGCCCGGCGGCCGGGTGTCCACACTCGGTCCCCAGCCGCCAGGGGGCGGCCGGGTGTCCATACTCGGTTCCCAGCTGCCCCACGGCCGGATGTCCACACACGGTCCCCTGCCGCCTGGGGGCAGTCACGTGTCCATAAACGGTCCCCAGCCGCCCCTATTTCTCCTTGGAACATCCCCCCACACACTTTTCTTAGCCCGGCCTGCTTTAGGGCAGCATTGGTCGAGCCCACCAGAGAACCTAACTCCTCCGGTGGGCCCTGGCTTCTCCATCAGGGGAGTTGAGAGTGCCAAGGTGAGGAGCATGATGATGATGACAGAAATTAGCATCTGCTTTGTTTTCTTGGAATGCAAGTGCATGTATATAGTAGCGGCTAGGCCTGAGGTGGTCAGCGTTTTGGCGCATATCCTACCTCCTCCGAGGATTGCTGGATGTTTTCCTGCTACTATCCCAGTTCTATGACTCCCGATAAAACAAAGCTTTAGGTGATAAATGATGTATGAGGTGGTGACAAATGAGAAAGAGCAGGAGGAACAGCGACCATTCACATCAATATCAGGCCAGTCAACCACATATGTCTTGTAGGATATGTTTCTGTAACAAAAGGAGCGGTTCGGCTACACAGTTATAGGGCATACAGTGAGTGCAATGCCTACCAAAAATTTTGAGGCACTCCAATGCCCCTTGGAAATGACATGGAGGGCAGAGGTCCTTAACTAAACCATTTTTTCCATTTATAGCAACTGGGTCTCCTGTACACTGTTGGCCTAAGCAGTGAATGGAAGGATTTCCAAAAATAATGAGGAACTGCAATGCCCATTGAAACAGACGTGGATTACAGCGTGCTAAAAACCTTCTACCCATTATTGGGGAGTGGGTCTCCCTTAGTTTTCGTCTTTGCATTGAAAAGCAAAAGCTGACTAAAATTAGGAGGAAATGCAATGCTCGTTGGAAGAGTCGTGGAGGTTAGAGGTAATTAAAAACAACATTTCAATGCCCGTTGGAAGAGCTGTGGAGTTCAGAGTTGCTTAAGTAGACGCTTTTAATGCCCCTTTGAAGAGACGTGGAGGTCCCAGTAGCTTAACAAGATGGTTTTAATGCCCCTCGGAAAAGTGGTGGAGGTCCCAGTAGCTTAACAAGACGCTTTTAATGCCCTTCAGAAGAGACGTGGAGGTCCCAGTAGCTTATCAAGACATTTTTAATGCCCCTTGGAAGAGACGTGGAGGTCCCAGTAGCTTAACAAGACGGTTTGAATGCCCCTTGGAAGAGACATGGAGGTCCCAGTAGCTTAACAAGACGGTTTTAATGCCCCTAGGAAAAGTGGTGGAGGTCGCAGTAGCTTAACAAGACACTTTTAATGCCCCTCAGAAGAGACGTGGAGTGCCCAGTAGGTTAACAAGACAGTTTGAATGACCCTTGGAAGAGACTTGGAGGTCCCAGTAGCTTAACAAGATGGTTTTAATGCCCCTTGGAAAAGTGGTGGCGGTCACAGTAGCTTAACAAGACGGTTTTAATGCCCCTTACAAGAGCCATACAATACAGCATCTAAAATTTTTTATTCCCATTATTGGGAAGTTGGTCTCCCACAGTCTTTGCTTATACCTTCCAAGCAAAAGCTGACAAAAATAAGGACGGAGGAACTTTCAATAATGGCAACACGGACCACGGTCACCCTGGTGGTATAGTGGTGGTGGAGGCTGAGGAGAAGGAGAAGAACATAAAACAGCTGAAATGAGGAAGCGTATACCCATGTGGGTCCATGTGAATACATCTCCCGAAATAACACAGTGGATTTGACTTTATGTTACTCTGCTGTCACTTGGTGGTGATGAGAAGTCTGGCCCATTCCAGCCCTTGTACATTTTGATAAGGGTCAGCTTGTCAGCATTGTCAGTTGACAGGCGAGTGCGCTTATCAGTTATAATTCCCCCAGCGGCGCTAAAAACACGCTCCGATAACATGCTAGCGGCAGGGCAGGCCAGGACCTCCAAGGCGTACAGAGCGAGTTCATTCCAAGTTTCCAGCTTGGATACCCAATAATTAAAAGGCACAGAGGAATCACAGAGGACGCTGGTAAGGTCGGAAAGGTACTCCCTCACCATCTTTTGAAACTTTCCACTCCTTGTGAGAGTACCCCACGCCTCAGGTTCTGTCCGAAGGGAGGGTCTGAGAAACTGTCCCAGAACGTTGACAGTGTTCCCCTGCCTCTGCTGGATTGGAGTTGCATCTCTCTTGCATGTACGCCTTGGTTGGGCAACGAACTGTGACCTCTGCCGCTAGCGTGTTCAGATGGGAATTTTTTTAACAGTTTTGCAGCAAGGGCCTTCTGGTACTGCCCCATTTTTGTAGATCTCTCCACCTCAGAAATAGCGGGGGTCTAAAAGTGTCACCAACCAGTAATGACTGTCACCCAACATTTTGACAACGCGAGGGTCACAGTTAAGGCAGCGTAACATAAAGTCAGCCACGCGTGCCAGACTGGTAATGGGCAAGAATTCCGTGTCCTCACCAAGATGACGACTGACCATGCTCTCCTCCTCCTCCTCCTCCTCCCCTCTGTCCTCAGGCCACCCACGCTGAACCGACAGTATGACAGTTGTACAGGTACTACCGTCTACAGCGCATGATACAAGCTACTGTTCTTCCTCCTCCTCCTCCTCCTCTCCCTCATTGTCCCCCAATGCACATTGGGATGAGATGAGGCTGGGCTGCGTGTAATCGACCACTATGGCTTCTTGATCCATCTCATCATACTCTGGCTGCAATGCCTCCTCTTTAATTCTCTGCAGAGAGCGTTGCAAAATACAGACGAGTGGAATGCTGACGCTAATGATGACGTCATCGCCACTCACAATCTTAGTGGACTCCTCAAAGTTTGTCAAGATGGTACATATGTCAGACATCCAGGTCCACTCCTGAGGTCTTATGTGTGGAGTCTGACCTGAATATTGACGGCCTTGTTGCAGCTGGTACTCCACAACTGCTCTCTTCTGCTCACAAATCCTTTGCAACATGTGGAGGGTAGAGTTCCAATGTGTGGGGACATCACACACCAGTCGGTGTGACGGAGGCTGCAAACGCTGCTGCAATGCAGCAAGGGCGGCGGAAGCTGTAGCCGACTTCCGAAAATGAGCTGACAGGTGGCGTACTTTGACGAGCTGATCTGGCAACTCGGGGTACGATTTAAGAAACCGCTGAACCACGAGGTTAAGCACATGAGCCAGGCATGGTACGTGTGTGATCTCGCCTCGCCTCAGAGCCGCCATCAGGTTATGGCCATTGTCACACACGACCATGCCGGGATGTAGGTTCAGCGGTCTCAGCCACAGATCTGCCTGCTCTTTCACAGCTGTCCACAACTCACAAGCAGTGTGAGGTTTCTCACCTAAGCTTATGAGTTTCAGCACAGCCTGTTGCCGCTTGGCGGAGGCAGTACTGCAGTGCTTCCAGCTTATAACTGATGTGGTGATATCTGATATGGAGGCTGAACATGAGGAGGAGGAGTAGGAGGATGCGCAGGAGCTGTACACTGTGGGGGCAACTCTGACTGACATAGGGCCCGCAATCCTCGGTGTGGGGAGGATGTGTTCAATCCCAAGGTCTGACTGGGTCCCAGCTTCCACTATGCTTACCCAGTGTGCTGTCAGGGAGATGTACCGTCCCTGGCCACAAGCACTTATCCACGTGTCCGTTGTCAGGTGGACTCTCCCAGCAACTGTGTTGTTGAGGGCACGGCAGATGTTTTGGGACACATGCTTGTGTAGTGCGGGGATGGCACACCGGGCAAAATAGTGTCGGCTGGGGACCGAGTACCGAGGGATTGCCACCGTCATAAGGTTGCAGAAGGATTCCGTCTCCACCAGACTAAAAGGCAGCATTTCCAACGCAAGCAGTCGTGAAATGTGCGAATTTAGGACTGTGGCCTGTGGGGCTTTGGCTGCAAATTTCCGCTTTCGTTCAAAGGTCTGGGATATGGACAATTGTCCTTTGCAAGGAGGTGGGCACTGCTATAGAATAGTGAGCAAAACGGGGTGCTACAGTAACCTGATATAATTGTATAATGTAGTTTGGAAGAAAAAAGACTCAGGATATACAACCGTGCACACCCAATATTAGAAAAATGAAAAAATCTTTATTACATGATTACACACTGACAACACAAGAAAAAATAAAAACATTTAAAAAACAGACAAGGCATAACAATATTCATGGGGGAAGAACAATGATAATGTTCCAAAGCAATAAATCCCCCCTTAAGCCACAGGTATAATATACATCAATTTTAATATCTCATAATACAATAATGGTTTTTAACCAAGCTATGTCACCCTAGTGAAGGGTAGCACAGCACCACTAGACCAAACATAGGTAATGGACCAGGCATTCCCAAATAATCAGACTATACATCATAATAGATTAAGGAATGAAGGAATGAGTGGGAGTGATAACCTGCTAGCACTAGGGGCCCGTATAGTATCAGCATTTACCAAAAAGTGTCATCCCACGTAAGGTACGACATCGGATCATGAATTAAATCATGTATGGCAAAACGGGCACTCCTGAGTAGTCAAGGGATAAATCAAAAATAATAAATTGACATAGTTACCTGCTGGCACCAGAAACCCTACGCGTTGCGCTGCTAGACCGCAGCTTCGTCAGGGGTATGTTGTCAGTGAACACATGTGTACATTAAATAATCTATCCAATTTAGTGTGATTCCCTTCAGGTGAGTATAGATGCCCTCAGATAATCTCTCCAGCATCGTGGCAAGTCGGACGGTAAATTCCTATTTCCACAGCGTACCGCCCACGTGCTGTGATGTGACGCAACCGGAACTGGATAAGACGTCATATCCGGTCGGCGAACCGCCGCCCCTTCCTATCTCTCATGCGTTCCACCCAGACGCTATGGTGGAACGCAACCGGAACTAGGTAAAAGATCATATCCGGTTTTGGAAACCGCCCCCTCAGATATCAAGAGGGATGCAGTCCCCTAGGATGGCCACAATAGGAAAGAAACTGGCATTCCCGGGGAAGATAGAGCGCAAAGAACATGTATACCCCCGGAAGTAGCGCGTCCGCTACAAAAAATTACCGGTACAAAGAAAAGAGGGCTAGCCCTGATCAAGGAAAGTGCCTGGCCAGGCCAAAGAGCAAGATGAAAAATATGAATGGAGTCAGAAAGTCACCAAGTGTGCATAAAAGTGTGACCAATAATGACAATACAAACATAAACATAAACATAAAAGACTTACCAGGCAAACCAACTGTAAACAAACATAGAACAAACAACAATCATATGCAAATTGTGGGCCATTACAAAAGTGGCTAATGAAGCCAAGCAGCAACATATATGGATATACGTACAATTATAAATAAGGACCTGGCATTTCAGTTGATAAAAATGTTGGGGATTAACTTGTTATTGGATGGAGGACATGCACAAGCCAGCCACACGAGAAGAGCTGGAAGGATAAAAAGGATGAAAAGGAAAAAAAAAAAGGTTGAACAAGAGAGCCCTCAATCTAAGGCGGGATTCCCTTAGCAAGGATACCATGTGAGTTTAAGCCAAGTAACCAGTAAATGAAAAGTCCTCATTTATACCCCTAGGGCCACTGTATCAAGAACAAAGATCCACCTAGATTCAGATCTCAATAGATCCTTGGTGTGATCTGAATTACGTGAATTGGGCCTCATCTTCTGGAGGCCCATGACTCGCAATTTATTGGGGCTACCAGAGTGGCATTGGAAGAAGTGCAGAGCCACCGAAGAGATGGCTTTGCCCTTCTTCAAATCCTGTTCAGCAAGATGGATGTTGGAAACATGTTGCTGTACCCGTCTATGGAGTTCCTGCGACGTTTGACCAATATAAACCTTCGGACAGGGACAGGTCAATGCATATACAACATTAGTGGACCTACAATTGATAAAGTCCCTCAAAGGGTATTGATGGTTGTCAATTAGTGTTGAGCCACCCCCGTAGTGTTCGAGTTCGGTTCGGTTCGTCGAACACCCGTGTGTTCGCCGAACTGTTCGTCGAACTGTTCGTCGAACACCTTCGAACACCGTTAAAACCAATGGCAGGCAAACAAAAACACATAGAAACACATAGAAAACACCTTCAAAGGTGTCCAAAAGCTGACAAACTGCTCAGAAGACACAACTAACACATGGAAAAGTGACAAGTACATATAGTCATGCGAAAAGAAAAGAGGTGGAGGAGTAAAAGGAGGGGGAGACACAGATATAGGCATGTCATGCCCTTCTAAAATCCAAAAAGTGAGAAGCCGAGACGGCCAGTCCGCTCCTGCCCGTGCCACCTCCGTGTCGCCGGGTTTGTGCCAGAGCCGCGGTGAACCCTGACGGCCAGCCCCCCTCTCCCAATACTGGTGCCTGTCCGCTGGTGGGTCGAGAGAGCCCCCCTGTGGTGGAGGCAGCTCTAAGCTTTTTAATTTAAATTGTCCCTCTAATTTGAATGAATACACTTTAAATCCATTTACAAGGATCTATCGGAGGGCAAGTCTCATGCCAGCAGCCGCGTAATTCCAGCTCCAGTAGCGTCCACTAAAGCTGCTGCAGTTAAAAAGCTTTTATAAGGATCGAGCTCGGCTGTCCACCGCAAGGCATCCTAGTGCCAGTCCCAGCCCCTATGCCTTGGGGTGCCTCCTGATGCTCTTCACTAAGTATCCCGTGGTCCCGAAGCATTTCCTTTGAAAAAATTAAGTGTCCAAACTACAGGTGGTGTAGCTTGCTTAACAGCCGGGATAATCCGCTGACTAGCAGACACTGCTACTAGGCACAAAGTATTTCCTGGGCTAGATGCAGTTAAAAATTTGTAAGTAGATACTCTCGTTGGATGCTGAGAAAGCATTCCATAGAGTCTCCTGGCACGCCATATATGATTCTCTTAAAAAGCTTGGGGTAGGGGTCTAGGGGACCCTTTTATAGCCAAAATCACGGCCCTGTATCACAATACGTCACCTAGGCTGAAGATAAATGGAACTGTAGCACCGAGGGCTCGGTTGCTACAGAGGTATTGCACCTCACCCAGAGGTGTGATATCTCACTCTCAGATAAGGATGGAGTGTGGATCAGGACCCGACACCTGCATGCATTACACCACATTGCCGTGGGGCAGGGCGACCAATATGCCCCTGAGATGGGCACGACAGTCCCTGTCCCTGGCTGGAGTGGGGGGAGGGAACACTGAGGAAGGGGAACCCTGCAGTGCAGGAGCAGGGAGGAAGCAGTTCCTGGGTGCATTGAGAAGGGAGTATAAAAGGTGGGCACCATCTTAGTTCAGTGCAGAGAAGTCTGAGCAGAAGTGGCAGGGAGCAGGGGCTCTGCATGAGCTCTGCTCCGGAGGCGGGCCTAGTAACAGAGGCCCAGGCCTGCAAGAGGGAGAAGGAAGGAAGAGGAGCGGAGAAGGCTCCAGGAACGAGGAATGAAGGGATCCCAGGGGTGCGGATGGGCGAGTCGCCACCGCACGCCCGAATCCACCTGCGTGGAGGGGTCAGGCCAAAGGGGGAGACCGGTCCCCGAACTAGTGGAGGCAGGAAACGACCCTGAGCTAGAAACCGGAGGCTCTGACATTTTATGTGGCGCAGCCCCTTGCTTCACCCACTAGGAAGGCACCACATAGGGTCAGGGAAACTGGCGCCAAGTTTACCAAGAGGAGGCCCGAGGCAGCCGGACAGAAGTGTTGGTAAGAAAGGCCAGACAAAGGACACACAAAGGGGGTCCTGTGAAGCGCTCCAAAGTTATCTGGGAGTTGTCTGAGCCCCTCACCTGGTGAGCACAGTACGACGTGGGCAGCCGTTACCTGCAGACGTGGTCTGGATAATAAGAACTGTGAGTAAAGACCCTGAACTGCATCACTGACTCCGTGTCGTTACTGCTGCTGCCCTGCACCATCACCCCCATCCTCCGCATACACTGCCCTGAGGCTATACTCCTCCCGTGGGGAGTTATGCTACGCTCTGCTGCACCCACAACACCAGCCTTAGCGGTCTGCCCTGTAGCGGCGGTTCACTCTGACCGCAATCCACGGGTGGCGTAGTCGGACATTTAAACATCAAAACCACATAAATAGTTCCGCCACTGGTTTGACCGCCCTGAGCCACGGAACCGGATCGCCGCCACGAAGACTACAACCACCAGCATCCACCAAAAAGGGTCCGGCTCCGGGTGTCCCAAGGCCCAGGGGGTGCGTCAGAACATTTTCATCACCTTTCACAATCACCAATGGGACAAGGCAGGGATGTCCTCTGTCCGCTCTCTTATACATCCTAGTGACGGAGCACCTGCTCTCATCAATTCGCCATAACCCCAATATTAGGTGGATTGAGGTGGGAGGCACCGAGTACAAGTGCTCTCTATTTGCTGATGATGTCCTAGTATATATCACTCAATCACATATATCCATCCCTGCTGTTATGGCTGAAATAGATCACTTTGTTACATGGTAAAATTTTAAAATCAATGCAGCGAAGTCTGAGGCCCTCGATGTCTCCCTCCCTAAATCCATATAGGATTCCATCCAGTCCAACTTTCCCTTTGCCTGGCCCTCACAGGGTATCAAATACTTAGGAATTCCTATTCATAGAGACCTCTCCCATCTATGTTATCTTAATTTTGGGCCCTTTATTGAACAATTCCATACAGACCACGGTTGGCAAGTTGGAACTGTGAGATTCACTATGTGCACCACTGGTATTTTGTGGAAAAGCACATGTAAGATTCTGCAACAGTCTCTGCTGATACTCCTGCATGCGTGCATCCCTTTCTATGGCAGGAATAATTTCTGCAAATTTACTTTTGTACCGGGGATCTAACAGTGTGGCAACCCAGTAGTCAGGATTATTTCTAATTCTCACAATTCGAGGGTCATGTTGCAGGTAGTGCAGCAAGAAGGCACTCATGTGTGTTGCGCATCCAGGAGCACCAAGTCCCTGTTGTGTTGGTGGCGAGGTAACAATCATGCTTCCTTCCTCTGTCCTCTCCCCCCAACCTCGCACAACAGAAATGTGATCAAGGTCTCCCTCATCTGATGAGTCTTCCATCAGTTCGTCCTCCACTTCTTCCTGGGCTCCTGCACCTTCCTCACTAGTTTGGCTGCTACCATGCGCCCTGGTAAAATCATCTCCCCCACCCTCACATGCCTGCCGCCCTGGTGCTGCCGACCGTCTGGACCTTGCAGATGTTAGCCCTTCCGCATACAACTCCTCCTCCTCTACTTCCTCCACCTCCTCTTGTGCCACCACCTGACTCCGAATTCTGTTTAACATGTGCTCCAGCATGTAAATCACCGGAATAGTCATGCTGATAATGGCATCGTCAGCACTAAACATCTTCGTCGCCATTTCAAAACTGTGCAGAAGGGTGCATAGGTCCCTGATCTGAGACCACTCCTCCAGCGTGATTTGCCCCACCTCTGAATCTCGTTGGCCCAGGCTATACGTCAGAACGTATTGCACCAGGGCTTGTCGGTGCTGCCACAGTCGCTGCAACATGTGCAGAGTTGAATTCCACCGGGTAGGCACATCGCATTTTAGCCGGTGAAGTGGCAGGCCCAACGACTTCTGTAGAGATGTAAGTCGCTGAGCTGCGGGATGCGAACGGCGGAAGTGAGCACACAGCGACCGTGCCCTCTGCAGAAGGCCATCTAGTCTGGGATAGTGGGCTAAAAATTGCTGGACAACCAGTTTCAACACGTGAGCCATACAAGGCACGTGTGTGACATTGCCCTGGCGAAGGGCCGCACCCAGGTTTGCAGCATTGTCGCACACGGCCTTCCCTGGTTTCAGGTCCAGTGGAGACAACCATTCATGAAATTGGTTCTCCAGAGCTGACCACAACTCCTCAGCTGTGTGACTCACATTTCCCAGACATTTCAATGTAAAAACCGCCTGATGACGTTGAGCCCTACTGCCAGCATAGTAAGGAGGTGTGCAGGATCCCTTCTGCGCAGTTAGAAAGCTTGTGGCATGACCAGACAGGCTTTGGGTGCAGGTGGAAGACCGAGAGGAGGTTGAGGAGGCAGAAGCAGTGGAGGAAAAATGACATAAAGAGGATTGACGCACAACTCGTGGGGACGGCAAGACTTGGACAGCAGCCCCTTGTCCTGCTGTCACCATAGTTACCCAGTGCCCAGTCAGCGACATGTAACGCCCCTGTCCATGCCTACTCGTCCAAGTGTCTGTGGTGAAATGCACCCTGTCACACACAGAGTTTCTCAAAGAAGCGGTGATGTTGTGTGCGACATGCTGGTGGAGCGCAGGCACACCTTTCTTTGAGAAGTAGTGCCGACTGGGCATCTGGTACTGGGGCACTGCGACGGACATAAGGTCTCGAAAATCCTCTGTGTCCACTAGGCGGAAAGGCAGCATTTCTGTAGCCAAGAGCTTGCAGATGGTGAAATTCAACCTCTTAGCTTTCTCATGGCTAGGAGGAAATGGTCTTTTACTTGTCCACATCTGAGGGACCGAGGGCTGGCTATTGTGCTTAGACGGGGTTGATAAGGGTGTCCCCGGCAAACTGCCGGTCTGTGAGGAAGATGCAGGCGGACATGTTAGGTTGCCTTGATCCAAAGGTGGTGCTATCGATGTCGGACAGCGCTCAAGACCAGCTGGTGTTACCACCTCCAAAGAAAATGATGACCTGCCAATCACGCTGGCTGTTGCGGGTAAAGAGGTGGCAGGTCTGCGCCCCAAAACAGGTGTGACTGCTGTCCCCCCAGTCACAGAGGATGAAGAGGCCGCGGATGCACAAGATATGGCAGACGGTGGTTGGCCCGGCCGGCTAGACCGCATTGTAGCACACTGAGCTTCCCACTGCAACTTATGCTTCATGTCCATGTGCCGGTTCATGCATGAAGTACTCAAACTATGTATTTTTTGGCCTCTACTTAGCTTTTGCTGACAAATGTTACAGATAACACGAGTTGGGTCATCTTTATCGATCTGAAAAAATGCCCAGGCTATGCAAGGCTTAGCACCCATGCGACCTGAAGAGCCACCACGACTTGTGGTGAGAGGCAGAGTTGTGTTTGAGGATGCAGTTGTTGACGTGCTTCCAGTACTACGTCTCTGTCCAGGAAGGCGCAACCTGACCTCGTCGTCACTAGCATCTTCCTCCACCTCCTCTGCTGACCTCATCTCTTGGCTGACTGTGGGTTGACAGTAAGTGGGATCTCCGACCTCATCATCATCACCCTGTGCGTTATCACACCCGTCGTCCTCAGAGCCAACCTGTTCCTGCCCTGACAAAAAACTAAAGTTGTCGCTCCAATCAGGTATTTGAGTCTTATCATCGTCTTCCTCATTGTCTCCACCAACAGGAGTTACAGTTTGGGAATGAGGGTCTACATTATGGTCAGAACCTTCTGCGTCTGGTCCTGGATCCGACTCATAAAGATTCTGGGCATCAGTGCAGATCATTTCCTCGTCTGGATTCACAGAAGCGCTGGAGTCGACCTCTGATTCCCAGGCTATAGTATGAGTAAACAGCTCTGCAGACTCAACCATCTGTTCTACCTCATACTCAGACGGGCAGCTGGAGATTTGGGAGCTGTGAGGAAGCAAGTGCGATTTGGGTGACACCTTTGAGGACTGGAGTATTTGTGATGTTGAAGTTGATGTGGAGGAGAGCCCACTTAAAGGAGCACTTGATATGCGTTGAAGCACCTGCTGTTTTTGTGCCTCATCTGGAATTTGTAGCGATTGGCGTGGCCGTAAGAAAGGGATCTTATCACATTGTCCGCTAAAAGAAGTAGACATTTTAGTTTGGCTGGAAGATGGTCTTTCTTCTGCACCTACCCCACGGACACAACCTTTTTTCCCCTTCCCAACACGCCTATTCCCCTTTCCACCAGCAGCAGGCCTTTTTCCACTCATTTTGGTGGTTAACTAATTCACAACTCTGGAGTTGTTTGCACAAAAAAACAATGGATGGTAACCGAGCAGAGCTGAGTGGCCAAACTGTGGTATTAGTCCAAAACTATTGGCTGGGTTAGATGCAGAAAAAAAATATTTTTAATTTGCAACCTGATGGAGGTCAGTATAGATGGACTAATAGACCAAGTCCCACACACCGCTAGAAGCCCAAATATTTTTTCAGAGCTAGATGCAGAAAAAAATTATATTCAATTTGCAACCTGCTGGAGGTCAGTATAGAAGGACTAATAGAACAAGTCCCACACACTGCTAGAAGCCCAAATATTTTTTCAGAGCTAAATGAAGAAAAAAATTTTTTTTAATTTGCAACCTGATGGAGGTCAGTATAGATGGACTAATAGACCAAGTCCCACACACTGCTAGAAGCCCAAATATTTTTTCAGAGCTAGATGCAGAAGAAAATTATTTTTAATTTGCAACCTGATGGAGGTCAGTATAGATGGACTAATAGACCAAGTCCCACACACCGCTAGAAGCCCAAATATTTTTTCAGAGCTAGATGCAGAAATTTTTTTTATTCAATTTGCAACCTGATGGAGGTCAGTATAGATGGACTAATAGACCAAGTCCCACACACTGCTAGAAGCCCAAATATTTTTTCAGAGCTAGATGCAGAAAAAAATTATTTTTAATTTGCAACCTGATGGAGGTCAGTATAGATGGACTAATAGAACAAGTCCCACACGCTGCTAGAAGCCCAAATATTTTTTCAGAGATAAATGAAGAAAAAAATTATTTTTAATTTGCAACCTGATGGAGGTCAGTATAGATGGACTAATAGACCAAGTCCCACACACTGCTAGAAGCCCAAATATTTTTTCAGAGCTAGATGCAGAAAAAAATTATTTTTAATTTGCAACCTGATGGAGGTCAGTATAGATGGACTAATAGACCAAGTCCCACACACCGCTAGAAGCCCAAATATTTTTTCAGAGCTAGATGCAGAAAAAAATTATATTCAATTTGCAACCTGCTGGAGGTCAGTATAGAAGGACTAATAGAACAAGTCCCACACACTGCTAGAAGCCCAAATATTTTTTCAGAGCTAAATGAAGAAAAAAATTTTTTTTAATTTGCAACCTGATGGAGGTCAGTATAGATGGACTAATAGACCAAGTCCCACACACTGCTAGAAGCCCAAATATTTTTTCAGAGCTAGATGCAGAAGAAAATTATTTTTAATTTGCAACCTGATGGAGGTCAGTATAGATGGACTAATAGACCAAGTCCCACACACCGCTAGAAGCCCAAATATTTTTTCAGAGCTAGATGCAGAAAATTTTTTTATTCAATTTGCAACCTGATGGAGGTCAGTATAGATGGACTAATAGACCAAGTCCCACACACTGCTAGAAGCCCAAATATTTTTTCAGAGCTAGATGCAGAAAAAAATTATTTTTAATTTGCAACCTGATGGAGGTCAGTATAGATGGACTAATAGAACAAGTCCCACACGCTGCTAGAAGCCCAAATATTTTTTCAGAGATAAATGAAGAAAAAAATTATTTTTAATTTGCAACCTGATGGAGGTCAGTATAGATGGACTAATAGACCAAGTCCCACACACTGCTAGAAGCCCAAATATTTTTTCAGAGCTAGATGCAGAAAAAAATTATTTTTAATTTGCAACCTGATGGAGGTCAGTATAGATGGACTAATAGACCAAGTCCCACACACCGCTAGAAGCCCAAATATTTTTTCAGAGCTAGATGCAGAAAAAAATTATATTCAATTTGCAACCTGCTGGAGGTCAGTATAGAAGGACTAATAGAACAAGTCCCACACACTGCTAGAAGCCCAAATATTTTTTCAGAGCTAAATGAAGAAAAAAATTATTTTTAATTTGCAACCTGATGGAGGTCAGTATAGATGGACTAATAGACCAAGTCCCACACACTGCTAGAAGCCCAAATATTTTTTCAGAGCTAGATGCAGAAAAAAATTATATTCAGTTTGCAACCTGATGGAGGTCAGTATAGATGGACTAATAGAATGATGCTATGCCCAAAAGATTTTACTTCACTAGGTGCAGTAAAAAAATTGGTATTCTATACACAGGTGGTATATCTTGCAACACAGATAGGCTACTCCACTGACTAACACACTCTGCAATAGGCCAAAAAGGATTAGCTTTGCTAGATTCAGCCAAATGCTGTGAAAAAAACTTGCACAGCACTGGCACAGACCTGCCTGGCAAAAACTGATAGGAACTGATGTAACCTAGTCCTGAAAAGGACTCCAATTACAATTAGTCTTTACTCCCACAATCTATCTATTTAAGAGCACAGATCTGCCTGATAAAAGTCGTAGGAAATGCTGTAACCTAGTCCTTAAAAGGACTGCAATCACAACTATTCCCTACTCCCAAGCTATCTGTATATTTGTGCGAAAATTGGCTTGAAATTAACAAGGTATAGCGCACACAGCAACAGCGGTGCCGTCTAACACGCAGCTGCAGCAGTGAGAAAATGGTGGCGACGGGGAAAATGGCTTGGTCTTATAGGGCAAGGACATGTGACATACACTGCCAATCACACATGCCCTTGCTTGTGTGAAAAAAAGCACTTCGCTCCGTGTGTGCGCTGCTGATAGGCTGACAGATTGCACCTCCCCACTGCAAATGCGGGAAAGAGAAAAAAAAATGGAGATCTTCATTGTTCCTGCAGAGATCCATCCCCTGCCCCTCCCCCCGCCCCGCTGTACACTCAAACTGCGTATTAACATTAATTTTCATCATTACTGAGAAAAAATCCAGTTATGATTTTGGTGCACGAACAGTTATCGAACATAACCTCGAACAGCCGAATTTTTCTGAAATTGTTCGTGTTCGCCGACCGGTTCGAACACCGCCCAAAACAGCTCGAATTTGAGATTGGCGAACAGTTCGAGTAGAACAACGCTCATCTCTATTGTCAATCGGATTAGTGAAAGTTTTACCAGAAGAGAAAAATGGACAAGCAGAACAATCGCCACAAGGGAATGAGCCCTTAAATTTACTACCGCCCGAGGTACTACAACTGGGGCGTGTATAGTGACTGTGCATAAGTTTATCCCTTAAATTTGGGGCGCGTCTAGCCGTCAACAACGGTCTCTCTGGTAAAATGCTAGAAAGACGACTATCCGTCTTAAGTATATTCCAATGTTTCCGAAATAGACTACCCACTTCATTCCATTGATTGTTAAACCTGGTGATAAATCTAATCTGTGTATCCTCCATATTGACACGTGATTGCAGCAACATCTCTCATGGTTTGACCAAAACCTTCTGGTGAGCCTTGGAAATTACCGCTTTAGGATATCCGCGTTCCCGAAAACGTGAGGTTAAATTGCTGGCCTCGGTTTTGTAATCCTCCTGTGTTGTACAGTTCCTTTTGGCCCTTGAAAATTGTCCCACCGGTATGCTGTCTCTCAAGTTTCTAGGATGAAAACTTTGGTAGTGTAAGAGACTGTTTGTGGCAGTCGATTTCCTATGTAATTTGGATACAAGTGAGCCACCCACTTTCCTGATCTCCAGATCCAGGAAGTTAACTGCAGAGGAAGATACACAATGGGTAAGATGAATGTTAAAATCATTAACGTTCAGCCTATCAATGAAGGTAAGTGCCTCGGCTTCCGTGCCCGTCCAGATAATCAAGATATCATCTATGAAGCGTAGCCACTTGAAGACCCCCCGATTGTATGCCTGTGAGGTGTACACGTGTGTGTCCTCCCACCAACCCAGAAAACGGTTGGCAAAGGAGGGCGCACACCGTGCCCCCATGGCAGTCCCAGAGATTTGTCGATAGAAGATATGATCAAACACAAAATAATTGTGGGTAAGAATGAAGTTCAAGAGATCCACAATGAAAGAGTCATGTAAACGATTACCTCCACTTGTAGCATTCAGAAAATAGAGGACTGCTGCTATGCCATCTTTGTGGGCTATATTTGAATATAGCGATTCAACATCAACAGTGATGAATAAGAACTGGTCAGGTAAACAAAGAGAGTTGAGAGTCCGTATCAGATGAGATGAATCTCTGAGATAAGAGGGTAAACTGGTAGCGAGGGGCTGCAAGAAACAATCTATGTAAATACATGCCTTTTCACAAATACTTCCTATGCCTGACACAATAGGTCGACCCGGTGGACATTCCAAATTTTTGTGGACTTTGGGCAAGACATAGAAAGTGGGTATGGTAGGTTTTCTCACTATCATAAATTCCCTCTCTTGTTTATTAATGGTTCCCATAGAAAAAGCCTTCAAAAGTAGTCGTTCAAGCTTAGCCGAGAAGACCTGTGTGGGGTCCGAGGGAAGTCTCAAATAAAATCTGGTGTTATTGAGCTGTCTATGTACTTCAGCAGTGTACATGCCACGAGGCCATAAAACAATATTTCCCCCTTTGTCTGCTTCCTTTATCAGGAATTCCTGGATTTTCTGCAGGCAAAGGAGGGCACGCCTCTCCATCATGGTTAAATTTTGTTGAGATATGTTATTGACAGGTAATCTCCTGATCTCATCTTTCATAACCTCAAAAAATGTAGAAACTGCTGGAACCAAAGACAGGGATGGTAGAATATTAGAAGGTAATCGATGCGGAAACTTTTTCCTACCTTGGTATGACTGGTTGTCCTCTAGGAGTTTAAGTAAGTCACGGAAGACCTGTTTATCAGTAGGGGAAGAGAGGTCTGAGAATGAATCAGATTTAGTGTAGATGACTTTGAGAATAATTCTCCTACAAAAGAGATACAAGTCTTTTAGCAAGATAAATTTATCGACCGGTACCATGGGAGAGAAAGAGAGACCCTTCTGTAATACAGACCTTTCAACATCATTTAATGTATAAGTAGAAAGGTTGATGATCTGAAGCTGGTCAGAGTTCTGACTTAAAATCTGTGCCTCTTCTTGTATGTCCTGGTGGCCATGGTCCTCACAGAATTTGATCCTGTTTTTTTGCTGCCGTTGCTTACGTTTCCCCCGTCTCGTCCGCCGTCGGTATCGCTCGTTTCTGAGCTTAAAAAATGATCACTGTGGCCTATACTTGACAGGGATCCTCCTTCCGTATATTTTACAGATGAAGGTTTACGCAGGTTACCCCTATGTTTCCATTTATAGGCTTGGTTCCTGTCATAATCAGCTTTATCCATATTTAACTTGGCTCTTTTCCTCTCCATGGTATCTTTATCAAGACGATCAATGGAGTCCCTCAACTCAGTTTGGAAGGGCACTATAAATTTATTATAATCTTATTTGAACATCTGTGTTTCCAATGATTTAATACGAATTTTCAATGTCTGGAAAAGATCCCTGTCATGTTGGATTAGCATATTGACTAGGACATTAGAACACTGTGATAGACCTGATTCCCATGTGGCCTTAAATTCTGGGGTAGGTTCCCAGGCTGGAAATATCTGGACTCTCAATCCACGTGGATAGATAGAGAGTCTCTGATATTCCTCAAGGCTAGATATGTTCCACCAGACTCGTGTGACTGACTTGTGCAGGTCCGTCAAATCCCGTGCGAGACGATTAAAATCATTATCCTCCGCCAATGTAGGGGAAGGAAAAGCAGTCAAACTCTGTTTGCTCCAAGCCGCTTCCCTGGCCTCAAAATCAAACGCCATTATCCTTGAAAAGGGAATCACAACCAATTAGACAGTATAAAAAGCAAAATATAAGAAAAGATATATAATTGTATGTAGTTAGTGGCAATCATATAATTTACATACCAATATAATATTTGCGTGCAACCACCATAGAACGTCAGAAAACTGACAAAAGCTAAATATCCTTTGCAAGGAGGTGGGCACTGCTATAGAATAGTGAGCAAAACGGGGTGCTACAGTAACCTGATATAATTGTATAATGTAGTTTGGAAGAAAAAAGACTCAGGATATACAACCGTGCACACCCACTATTAGAAAAATGAAAAAATCTTTATTACATGATTACACACTGACATCACAAGAAAAAATAAAAACATTTAAAAACAGACAAGGCATAACAATATTCATGGGGGAAGAACAATGATAATGTTCCAAAGCAATAAATCCCCCCTTAAGCCACAGGTATAATATACATCAATTTTAATATCTCATAATACAATAATGGTTTTTAACCAAGCTATGTCACCCTAGTGAAGGGTAGCACAGCACCACTAGACCAAACATAGGTAATGGACCAGGCATTCCCAAATAATCAGACTATACATCATAATAGATTAAGGAATGAAGGAATGAGTGGGAGTGATAACCTGCTAGCACTAGGGGCCCGTATAGTATCAGCATTTACCAAAAAGTGTCATCCCACGTAAGGTACGACATCGGATCATGAATTAAATCATGTATGGCAAAACGGGCACTCCTGAGTAGTCAAGGGATAAATCAAAAATAATAAATTGACATAGTTACCTGTTGGCACCAGAAACCCTGCGCGTTGCGCTGCTAGACCGCAGCTTCGTCAGGGGTATGTTGTCAGTGAACACATGTGTACATTAAATCATAGAATCATAGAATCATAGAATCATAGAATGGTAGAGTTGGAAGGGACCTCCTGGGTCATCTGGTCCAACCCCCTGCTCAAAGCAGGATTCACTAGATCATCTCAGACAGATGTCTGTCCAGCCTCTGTTTGAAGACGTCCATTGAAGGGGAACTCACCACCTCTCGTGGCAGCCTGTTCCACTCATTAATCACCCTAACTGTCAAAAAGTTTTTTCTAATATTTAATCTGTGTCTCCTCCCATTTAGTTTCATCCCATTGCTTCTAGTCTTTCCTTGTGCAAATGAGAATAAAGATGATCCTTCTACAATGTGACAGCCCTTGACATATTTGTAGACAGCTATTAAGTCTCCTCTCAGTCTTCTTTTTTGCAAGCTAAACATTCCCAAATCCTGCAACCGTTCCTCATAGGACATGGTTTGCAGACCAGTCACCATTCTGGTCACTCTTCTCTGAACTTGCTCCAGTTTGTCTATGTCTTTTTTAAAATGTGGTGCCCAAAACTGTACACAGTATTCCAAAGGAGGTCTGACCAAAGAGGAGTAAAGACCGATAATGACTTCACGTGATCTAGACTGTATGCTTCTGTTAATACATCCCAGAATTGTATTTGCCTTTTTTGCTGCTGCATCACACTGTTGACTCATGTTCAGTCTATGATCTATTAGTATACCTAAGTCTTTTTCACATGTACTGTTGCTTAGCTCTATTCCTCCCATTCTGTATATGCTTTTTTCATTTTTATTGCCCAGATGTAGTACTTTGCATTTTTCCCTGTTAAAAACCATTCTGTTGGTTGCTGCCCACTGCTCCAGTTTATTTAGGTCTTTTTGAATCCTCTCTCTCTCTTCTCTAGTATTAGCTATCCCTCCTAGCTTTGTGTCATCAGCAAATTTAATCAGTTTACCCTCAATTCCTTCATCTAAATCATTGATAAAGATGTTGAACAATACAGGTCCCAGGACGGAGCCCTGTGGTACCCCACTTGAGACATTCATCCAGCTGGATGTGAAGCCATTTACAACCACCGTTTGAGTCCGATCACTAAGCCAGTTATGAATCCACCTAACAGTTGCCTGGTCCATTGCATACTTGGTCATTTTTTCAATAAGGATGATGTGAGATACTTTGTCAAATGCTTTGCTGAAGTCAAGATATACTATATCTACAGCATTTCCCTGATCCACCCAGTCAGTGATTCTGTCATAGAAGGAAATTAAGTTTGTCTGACATGACTTGTTAGTTACAAACCCATGCTGACTCTGGTTAATCACTTCATTCTTATCCATGTACTTACATACATGTTGTTTAATAATTTGTTCAAAGATCTTTCCTGGTATAGAAGTCAGACTCACCGGCCTATAGTTCCCTGGGTCCACCTTCTTCCCCTTTTTGAAGACAGGAACAACATTTGCTCTTCTCCAGTCTTCTGGGACTTCTCCTGTTCTCCAAGAATTTTCAAAGATTATGGAGAGTGGTTCTAAAATTTCTTCTACAATCTCCTTCAGTACTCTGGGGTGTAATTCATCTGGACCTGGAGACTTGAACTCATTTATGTTAGCTAAATATTCCCTCACAATCTTTCTGTTTACTGATAACTTGGATTCCTCTATTCCTTTAAAAGGACAGTGAAGATCAGTTGATGTTACATTTTCTTTCTGAGAGAAAACAGATGCAAAATAGGAATTTAAATGTTCGGCCTTCTCAACATCCTCTCTTACCATTTCTCCATTTTCATCCTGTAAAAATCCTATAGCATCTTTGACTTTTCTTTTACTTTTGACATACCCCCAAAATCCTTTTTTATTGCTTTTGACATCTCTTGCAAGCCTTAATTCATTGTCAGCTTTAGCTAACCTGATACGTGCCCTGCAGGATCTGCAGACTGCATTATAATCTTCTTTAGATATGCCTCCCTCTTTCCATTTAATAAACATTTCTTTCTTTCTTTTTAGCATGTGTTTAAGTTCTGTGTTCATCCATCCTGGTTTCCTTAAATGCTTCCCATTCTTCCTACTTTTCGGGATTGTTAACGATTGTGCTTTGAGAATCTCATTTTTAAAAATTTCCCATCCATCCTGGACATTTTTGCCCTTAAGGACATCCAGCCATTGGATCCCTCCTATTCTCTTTCTGAGTCTCTTAAAATCTGCCTTTCTAAAATCTAACCTTGAAGTTTGAGTCTTCACATGTCTTCCTCCTCTAGTTATCCAAAATTCTATAATAGCATGATCGCTGCCTCCTAGGGTCCCAGCCACCTTTACCTCCTCAACCATTTCCTCCCTGTTTATAAGGATTAGATCCAAAGTAGCAGATCCCCTTGTTTTCTCCCCTACCTTTTGGAAGATAAAGTTGTCAGCAAGAGAGGATAAGAATTTGCTTGACCTGTTAGTTTTACTTGAGAGAGATTCCCAACAAATGTCTGGATAGTTGAAATCTCCCATGACCACTACGTCATATTTTTTGGAGAACTTGGTCATTTGATACATAAAGAGTTCATCCATATCTTCAGCTTGCCCAGGTGGCCTGTAGTAAATGCCTACAATGGTGTCCTTTCCGTTGTTCTCTCCTTGTATTCTTACCCAAACAGTTTCCACAGAACTCCCAGTAATAATAATAAATAAATAATCTATCCAGTTTAGTGTGATTCCCTTCAGGTGAGTATAGATGCCCTCAGATAATCTCTCCAGCATCGTGGCAAGTCGGACGGTAAATTCCTATTTCCACAGCGTACCGCCCACGTGCTGTGATGTGACGCAACCGGAACTGGATAAGACGTCATATCCGGTCGGCGAATGTGACCAATAATGACAATACAATCATAAACATAAACATAAAAGACTTACCAGACAAACCAACTATAAACAAACATAGAACAAACAACAATCATATGCAAATTGTGGGCCATTACAAAAGTGGCTAATGAAGCCAAGCAGCAACATATATGGATATACGTACAATAATAAATAAGGACCTGGCATTTCAGTTGATAAAAATGTTGGGGATTAACTTGTTATTGGATGGAGGAGATGCACAAGCCAGCCACATGAGAAGAGATGGAAGGATAAAAAGGATGAAAAGGGAAAAAAAAAAAAAAAAAGGTCGAACCAGAGAGCCCTCAATCTAAGGCGGGATTCCAATAGCAAGGATACCATGGGAGTTTAAGCCAAGTAACCAGTAAATGAAAAGTCCTCATTTATACCCCTAGGGGCCACTGTATCAAGAACAAAGATCCACCTAGATTCAGATCTCAATAGATCCTTGGTGTGATCTGAATTACGTGAATTGGGCCTCATCTTCTGGAGGCCCATGACTCGCAATTTATTGGGGCTACCAGAGTGGCATTGGAAGAAGTGCAGAGCATCCCAATTGAACGCTGCGGTGGGACGTGGACGTGGATGTTGATACTGTTTCTTGAGAAACTGACAGAACAAGTGAAGACTGAGAGGAGGGGGCATCTTTGCATGCAGTATGGACAGGGGATTGCCTTGCACACACAGCAGGGGGTTCTATTGCACGCACAACAGCGGAAGAAGCAGAGTTGACAACCGCTGACTCTGGTCGTGGACCCTGGGGTTCACCCCACAAAGTAGGGTGCTTTACTGCCATGTGCCTGATCATGCTGGTGGTGGTCAGGCTGGTAGTTGTGTCACCCTTGCTGATGCTGGCGTGGCAGGTGGTACAAATGGCCTTTTTGTGGTTATCAGCAGAGTCTTTAAAAAATTTCCAGACTCTGGAAGACCTACAGGTTGCACTGGCAATGTCCCTCGTGTTGGTGTTACGGGGAACTGTTGCCTGCCTTCTGTGTGCGGCCACCACACTGCTTCTTCTTGCCTGTTGGGGTACTCTGCCTCCCTCACCCTGTGTGCTGCTGGCCTCGCTCTGCATGTCCTCCTGCCATGTTGGGTCAGTTACTAGATCATCCACCACCTCCTCCTCTTCCACTTGCACACCACGATCCTCCTCCTCACTTCCTGGCAATTGTGTCTCATCATCGTCCACCTCTTGTGACAAAGTGCCAGCGTCGACTTCCTGTGGCCGTGGCTGTTCAAATATTTGGGCATCGCTTCATGGAATCTCCTCTTCCACCACTTCAAGCGGAGCAGGCAAGGGGCACAAATCTGGAAATGAACCAGTGAACAGCTCTTCAGAGTGACCAAGTGTGGGATCAGTTGCTGTCTGACGACACTCGGCATGGTGGGAGGAAGGAGCATCAGGGTGAAGAGGAGTATGCGGTCGAGACTCACGGCTACTAAGAGTTTACCGTGTGGAAGACAGACAGGAGGTGGTGGTGCCCAGGTAACTGGAAGTATTATCTGCTATCCAATTAATATCCTGTTCACACTGATCAGTTCGCAATACTGGTATTGTTCTGTGCTTCCCTAGTAATTCGGTCAAGAAGTGAGAGCGAGAAGATGTGGCTGTTGGTTGTGGCACATTTTCACCTTGGCCACGGCCAAGGAAGTAAAATAGCTTACACTCGCACTATCAATGGAAAAAGGGTAATAAAAAGTAGATTAGAACCTTGGAAGAGGAAAACTACAGTTCTATTTCTCTGGCCTACACCCGACTCTTTTAAACAATCTGAACAATCGGGGAGAAACTATTACTGTTTTTCTTTATGGAAAAAATACCAAAAGCTGAATAATAGAGATTTTTACCGTGGAATGGCAAGACCACAGTTATTGTTTACTGCGGTATACCAGACAATTTTAAATAGATATATTTGCGGCTGAACAGTGAGCGACACACTCAAACTGTTTTTTTTTAGATACAAATGGCCCAAACGTGGATAATACAGAGGTTTGAACCGTGGAACTGCAAAACAACACTTCTGTTTCTCGGGCCTACACCAGACTATTTTCAGCAGATATATTTGTGTCTGAAAAATCGGGGAGACATTATTAGTTTTTCTTTACGGTAAAAGCAGGATAATACAGAGATTTGACCCGTGGAACTGCAAAACCACACTTCTATTTCTCGGGCCTACTCCAGACTATTTTCAACAGATATAGTTGTGTCTGAAAAATAAGGAGACACTATTAGTTTTTCTTTATGGCAAAAAATGCCAAAAGCAGGATAATACAGAGATTTGACCCGTGGAACTGCAAAACCACACTTCTATTTCTCGGGCCTACACCAGATTATTTCCAACAGATGTATTTGTGTCTGAACAATCAGGAGACACTATGACTGTTTTTCTTTTCGGCAAAAAATGCCAAAAGCAGGATAATACAGAGATTTGACCCGTGGAACTGCAAAACCACACTTCTATTTCTCGAGCCTACACCAGACTATTTTCAACAGATATATTTGTGTCTGAAAAATCAGGGAGACACTATTAGTTTTTCTTTACAGCAAAAAATGCAAAAAGCAGGATAATACAGAGATTTGACCCGTGGAACTGCAAAACAATACTTTTATTTCTCCGGCCTACACCAGACTATTTTCAACAGAAATATTTGTGTCTGAACAATCAGGAGACACTATTACTGTTTTTCTTTTACGGCAAAAAATGCCAAAGGCAGGATAATACAGAGATTTGACCCATGGAACTGCAAAACCACACTTCTATTTCTCGGGCCTACACCAGACAATTTTCAACAGATATATTTGTGTCTGAAAAATCAGGGAGACACTATTATTTTTTCTTTACGGCAAAAAATGCCAAAAGCAGGATAATACAGAGATTTGACCCGTGGAACTGCAAAACCATACTTCTATTTCTCTAGCCTACACCAGACTATTTTCAACAGATATATTTGTGTCTGAAAAATCAGGGAGACACTATTAGTTTTCTTTACGGCAAAAAATGCCAAAAGCAGGATAATAGAGATTTTTTACCATGGAACAGCAAAACCACAGTTATAATTTACTGGTGTATACCAGACTTTTTTAAATATATATATTTGCGGCTGAACAGTGAGCGACACACTCAAACTGTTTTTTTTAGATACAAATGGCCCAAAAGTGGATAATACAGAGGTTTGAACCGTGGAAATGCAAAACCACACTTCTGTTTCTGTAGCCTACACCAGACTATTTTCAACAGATATATTTGTGTCTGAAAAATCAGAGACACACTTTTTTCTTTTTTTTGGGGGGGGGGGACACCAGAAGGTTAATAAGACGGGTATTTGTACAGTGTGAAGGAGGGAAAAAAAAGAGGATTTAGATGAAAACAAAAGGATTTTTCCTGGCCCCTGAGACCTGGAGCTAAGTCCAGCAATTTCAGCAACAGGAGCACACAGGACTGTAATGCAGCATTTGCTGGTATAACCACTGCATCTCCTATATTGCCTGCTAGCCTGATATCTGGGATGGATATTAGTCCTGAGAAGGACTGTTTGTTCGATCTGGCAGCCTTTACAGACCCTACACTAACTATTTTGCAGTATATACAGTACAGACCAAAAGTTTGGACACACCTTCTCATTTAAAAATTTTTTTGTATTTTCATGACTATGAAAATTGTACATTCATATCGAAGGCTTCAAAACTATGAATTAACACATGTGGAATTATATACTTAACAAAAAAATGTGAAACAACTGAAAATATGTCTTATATTCTAGGTTCTTCAAAGTAGCCACCTTTTGCTTTGATGACTGCTTTGCACACTCTTGGCAATCTCTTGATGAGCTTCAAGAGGTAGTCACCGGAAATGGTCTTCCAACAATCTTGAAGGAGTTCCCAGAGATGCTTATCACTTGTTGGCCCTTTTGCCTTCACTCTGTGGTCCAGCTCACCCCAAACCATCTCGATTGGGTTTAGTCTGGTGACTGTGGAGGCCAGGTCATCTGGCGTAGCACCCCATCACTCTCCTTCTTGGTCAAATAGCCCTTACACAGCCTGGAGGTGTGTTTGGGGTCATTGTCCTGTTGAAAAATAAATGATGGTCCAACTAAACGCAAACCGGATGGAATAGCATGCCGCTGCAAGATGCTGTGGTAGCCATGCTGGTTCAGTATGCCTTCAATTTTGAATAAATCCCCAACAGTGTCACCAGCAAAGCACCCCCACATCATTACACCTCCTCCTCTATGCTTCACGGTGGGAACCAGGCATGTAGAGTCCATCCGTTCACCTTTTCTGCGTCCCACAAAGACACGGTGGTTGGAACCAAAGATCTCAAATTTGGACTCATCAGACCAAAGCACAGATTTCCACTGGTCTAATGTCCATTCCTTGTGTTCTTTAGCCCAAACAAGTCTCTTCTGCTTGTTGCCTGTCCTTAGCAGTGGTTTCCTATCAGCTATTTTACCATGAAGGCCTGCTGCACAAAGTCTCCTCTTAACAGTTGTTGAAGAGATGTGTCTGCTGCTAGAACTCTGTGTGGCATTGACCTGGTCTCTAATCTGAGCTGCTGTTAACCTGTGATTTCTGAGGCTGGTGACTCGGATAAACTTATCCTCAGAAGCAGAGGTGACTCTTGGTCTTCCTTTCCTGGGGCAGTCCTCATGTGCGTCAGTTTCTTTGTAGCGCTTTATGGTTTTTGCAACTGCACTTGGGGACACTTTCAAAGTTTTCCCAATTTTTCACACTGACTGACCTTCATTTCTTAAAGTAATGATGGCCACTCGTTTTTCTTTACTTAGCTGCTTTTTTCTTGCCATAATAAAAATTCTAACAGTCTATTCAGTAGGACTATCAGCTGTGTATCCACCAGACTTCTGCACAACACAACTGATGGTCCCAACCCCATTTATAAGGCAAGAAATCCCACTTATTTAACCTGACAGGGCACACCTGTGAAGTGAAAACCATTTCCGGTGACTACCTCTTGAAGCTCATCAAGAGAATGCCAAGAGTGTGCAAAGCAGTCATCAAAGCAAAAGGTGGCTACTTTGAAGAACCTAGAATATAAGACATATTTTCAGTTGTTTCACACTTTTTTGTTAAGTATATAATTCCACATTGGTTAATTCATAGTTCTGATGCCTTCAGTGTGAATATACAATTTTCATAGTCATGAAAATGCAGAAAAATCTTTAAATGAGAATGTGTGTCCAAACTTTTGGTCTGTACTGTATCTTTCCCTAAATCAGCAACGCTTTCCCTACACTGTCTGATCACAGCCGTCTGTGTCCAAGATGGCGGCGCCCGGTTTTAAATACTCAAGGTGACGCTGTGCGGCCAGTCAATCAATGTAATGCCCACAACAAACATGGCTGCGGCATTACAGTGACTGGCTGGCAATCCCTGCATGTTCATTGGCTCTGTAAAGAGCGCCAAACATGCAGGACGGAGACCCGAGCTCCCGCCCGAGTAACCCGGAAATGCTCGGTGCTCGCCGAACATCCCGAGTAGCGTGATGCTCGGACGAGTACCGAGCAGTGTCGAGCATGCTCGCTCAACACTAGTTTTTAGTATTTGGTAAGCTGCATGGCTTGTTGAAATATTACTCAGGGGTGGACAACCACTTAAAGTACCTTTTTACAGATGCTTCCTCAGGAAAAAGAAGAGCTCAGTAGAAAATTAACCTCAGTGTTCTCTGAAAGCTTTCCACAGGGCTAAGAGTTTCCTCATGAGTCAGTGATTTTTCTTGTATGAAAAAACCTTTCCACATTACATTAGTGTTTTTGATCATAATGTCATCGGGGTTTGCTTAATGTGTCAGTTTTTACCATCAGAGTTTGGTCAGAGCTTCATTCGTTTTTTTCAGAAGAAAAATAAGTGATGGCTGTTTACTAAGCTAGTAAAACAGCACACAAATAACATTCGAGTGGTTTCCGATTTTTTTTCATGAATCCATAGACTTTCATTAGAGGGTTTGATACAACACTTGGATATCAAGACTCCGTGCTTTTGTGCGGACCAGTAAAGCTATATATACATGTCTGTATTTTGGTCAGTAATTTACCTCAGTATTTATAAGCAAAAACCTCCACTTCTGCTATTCTGAGCTCCACTTCTGCTATTTTAACCCACTGTTAGGAGAGTCAAAGGTAAAATAGCATAAATCCTTGTATACATGTTTGCAGAAATAAATGTGAATAAGGTAAGTGCAATATTTATAGATTTGCATAAATATATAGTCTATTTTAAAATAAACAGATAATTGTATAATTGTGGGTGCATGGGCTAAATATAATAATGCAGGCTATTAACCATAAATAAACGCATAGTGTGTGCTCAGGAGTATAAATCTGCTGATGAGGGTGTGAGTCCACAAACAGTATGTAGGTCCACATGCAAAATATAGTATAGCTACGCCAAGCGAAAAATTAATTAATTAATATATGCGGGGAAAACCCTTAACTGTGGAAAACCCTTAAAGGAAACTGTATTCTGATAAGTGGATGGGTTGGATGTGTTACTTCATGGAAGAATTAGTTATCACAGATAAATGTATTTAGAACTATGTATTCATAACTCAGCATGACGCAAGTTCCAGCTCTAAAAATCACTCATTCCATATAATCTTATTTTCATTACTAGGGCATAAAAATATATTTAAATTTTGAAATGTAAAATTTAAAGGCTAAATAATATATTATTGCAGGTTTGCAATACAATATTAGCAAGCATTATCACATCCTTGCTCTTAACCTTTTATTGTCAAATAGGGCAAAAACACGCAGGCATGCAGTGTGTCACAAATCCCATTAACTGTAGATTGAAAAATCTCAAATCCCTATCAATCATCTACTTTCCACTAATACTTTAATTGTAAAAGGGATTTTACCTCTTTGGAGCTGCAGAGATAACATTATCATGTGCAGAATCAGATACTAGCCAGCTACATAACAAAATAATTGCCACAGTTTAGAAACTGTGTAAAGCATTTACAACTGAAACATGAACTAATTACAGTAATTTCTATAGTTTTCTTATTTAACAGATTGTAGTTTGCACAGATGATGTCTGTTAATGTGTATTTACTTCCATTTAATATTAAAATATTCAACCTCTTTCCTGTTTTTATCTGCATTGTCAGGTGTGAGAGAGAAATAATAACTTTTTCTGTGGTGAATCTATTCACTCAATTAATACTATTAAGGAATATCAAAGACATATAAAAGGCATTTACATATATGTACACTCTATAGTTTGCATATGAAGTTAATGTTATCTAGCATATCACTAAGCATATCTTGAATTTGTGTGCATATAAGCCTTAGACCAAAAATTGAAATGACCTTCAGTTAAAATAGCAATGCAAACAGAGAAAGAAGTGAAACCGATATTGTGGTCAATGGTAACAATGAAATATGAATTTTATTAATCAAACAATATGCAGTGGGCATGCAGCAAGAAAGCTAAAAAGGAGGTGCATATCATATGAAAAAATGTAATAGCCAAAATATGATTAAAAATATACAGTATATAGTAAAGATAAAGTAAGATGAGAAAAGAGAGCTGCTGTTAAATAATCTGCATACATACAAAATCCGAAGAGCAATAGGGTATTGTTGGAACCACTTATAAATCAGTATATCACAGCAGAGAAGTGGTGAAGAAAAGTTAAAATGTAACCTTTATTAATTTAGCTAAAATAAATCAGAGACTTAGTAAAAAGGTCACAAGGACCATGAGTGCAAAAACTTATCTGCCAATCTATTATGGGATCTACACCTCCCTGTGTGTTAGGGGTGTGAATAATGTTAAGTGACACAGGTAGACACCTATGTACAACTCACCCACCAAATTAGCTGACAGATGGATGGTCAATAACCATAGATCAGCTGAGAGAAGCGACAACATGGGTATGATATATATTGGTTAAATTGGAGAGTCACTATTATGAAAAATAATGGAATAGTCTCACCACTTTTAATGTCAGTAATCTCCAGTGCTCTCATCAGCTCACAGACCAGGGCTCTTTAAATACTCAGCCTCCAGTCCTGCAATAGAGACACTCCCGACGCATTTCCTCACATTGGTGGGTCATCAGGGGAGATAAGTGTTGGTGTGCCAAGGTCTGTCACCGGTTCTGGCGTGCGGCACAGCTCATAGACACCTTTTTATATTAAGCTGCGCTCCTATGCGGCCGATACGTCCCTTCTGGTTGCGGCCACATTACTTCCGGCGTGTGGGCTGCATCAACCAGCGGTCACACGCAAACGTGACATCTGGTGCGCGCGTGCTGCAGCGCTAACAGATCGGGCAAGATGCTTACTGCAGTAGTGATGGCAACCAAAGAAAATGAACAATGACCAAATGGTCACCGCTTTAAAGATGGGAAGTGGGCAAACACCCACTAGACCCTAATGGTCACCAAAACTAAAGAGAAAATAACCAACCACAAAAACAATTGGTTAGAAATGAGTAGAAATGCTGAATGTGATGAAATATATCCAATTAACACTAGGTCAGTTTGTAAAGGGTCTTAATTCATTAGTTGGTGACACAACCGAACTCCTTCAAAGATTGGAAAACATGGTGGTGGACCCCGAGGTGATGTTATCCAGTATTGATGTAGAATCTTTATACTCTTCAATTCCACACAAGAGGGGCCTGGTGGCAGTTCAACACTTTTTGAGTGGGAGGGGCAGACAATATAATGAGCACAACAGGTTAATCCTGGAGGCACTCCATTTCTGTTTGTCAAGAAACATTTTTTTTGTTTGACAGGAAGTACACTGTGTGCCGAATTATTAGGCAAATGAGTATTTTGATCACATGATACTTTTTATACATGTTGTCCTACTCCAAGCTGCATAGGCTTGAAAGCCAACTAACAATTAAGTAAATCTGGTGATGTGCATCTCTGTAATGAGGAGGGGTGTTGACTAATGACATCAACACCCTATATAAGGTGTGCTTAATTATTAGGCAACTTCCTTTCCTTTGGCAAAATGAGTCAGAAGAGTGATTTGACGGGCTCTGAAAAGTCCAATATTGTGAGATGTCTTGCAGAGGGATGCAGCAGTCTTGAAATTTCCAAACTTTTGAAGCGTGATCACCGAACAATCAAGCGTTTCATGGCAAATAGCCAACAGGGTCGCAAGAAGCATGTTGGCCAAAAAAGGCGCAAAATAACTGCCCATGAATTGAGGAAAATCAAGCGTGAAGCTGCCAAGATGCCATTCGCCACCAGTTTTGCCATATTTCAGAGCTGCAACGTTACTGGAGAATCAAAAAGCACAAGGTGTGCGATACTCAGGTCATGGCCAAGGTAAGGAAGGCTGAAAAACGACCACCTTTGAACAAGAAACATAAGGTAAAACGTCAAGAATGGGCCAAGAAATATCTTAAGACTGATTTTTCAAAGGTTTTATTGACTGATGAAATTAGAGTGACTCTTGAAGGGCCAGATGGATGGGCCAGAGGCTGGATCAGTGTCATCCCTCAGAGACACTGCAGAGCGCAAGCATGCCTGCGCTCTGCAGTGTCTATGAATGATGGCATGCTGGATGGCAGCGCTCAGCTGTGATCCAGCCTGTCATCTCAATGCCATCCCAGCGTGGGAGAATTCTCCTGCTCAAGCGCTGAGTGATGAGAATTTTCCCACGCTGTCAGTGACGTGCATGAGGAGAGCTGAGTTCATTGGACTTGAGCTCACCTCATGCACGTCACTGACAACGTGGGAAAATTCTCCTGCACTCACCGCATGCGCAGGAGAATTTTCCCACGCTGTCAGTGACATGCATGAGGTGAGCTGAGTTCATTGGACATGAACTCGGCTCATCTAGATGCCGTCACAGCCAGACACTGAGGAGCGCAAGCATGCCTACGCTTCTCAGTGTCTGCCGCATGGCAAGCTGGATGGCAGCGTTCTGCTGCTCTCCAGCCTGTCATGTGAATGTAGTAGAGCTGAAGCTGTCGTGGGAACCATGGAAAGGTAAGTATGATGTTGCTTTATTATTTTACTTTTATTGCAGGAGATTGTTGGCTTCAGCTGGAATGGGCGTGATGGTAAGTATGAATCATAGAATCATAGAATCATAGAATGGTAGAGTTGGAAGGGACCTCCTGGGTCATCTGGTCCAACCCCCTGCTCATGGTTTAATTTAGAGCAATTTAGAGCATTATGGTTTAATTTAGAGCAATAAAGAATTGTGTCTTTATTTCAATTAAAGAACTTTATTCTGGGTGTTTGTGTTTTTTTGTAACTTTGACTATGGGGTTAGTAATGGGGGTGTCTTATAGACGCCTCTCCATTACTAACCTGGGCTTGATGTCAGCTGGCATTATAAGCTGACATCAACCCCAACCCTATTACCCCACTGCCACCGCTACAGGGCAGTGGGAAGAGCGAGGCTAAGATTCAGAATTGGCGCATCCTATGGATGCGCCATTTCTGGGGCGGCTCATGGCTGGTGTTTCTAGCCTGGGAGGGGGCCAATATTCATGGCACCCTTCCTGGGCTATTAATATCAGCCCCCAGCTGTCTGCCTAGCCTTTGCTAGCTATTAAAATAGGGGGGACCCCACGTCATTTTTTGGGGGGTCCCCCATTTTAATAGCTAGTAAAGGCTAGGTATTCAGCTGGGGGCTGATATTAGTAGCCTGGGAAGCTCCGTGGGTATTACCCCCTTCCCAGGCTTCAAACATCTGCCCCAGCCGTCTGCTCAACCTCCGCTAGAGACTAAAATTACGGGGAACCCCACGCCAATTTTTTTTTTAATAAATCCTTTATTTTAACACTAAATGACAAGTACAGTAATCAACACTGTCACTATACTTCTTATATATGTGACTGACATGTTTCTATCTATCTAATCTATGTGTGATGCTCTATTCTTTCTGTTATAAATTGTCGGGTACTGCTGCAGAATTGCCGGCCGGCTTTTTTAAAGAGACGGTGCATGAAAACACTATTATTTTTTTAATAAATCCTTTAACACTAAATGACAAGTACAGTAACCAACACTGTCACTGTACTTCTTATATATGTGACTGACATGTTTCTATCTATCTAATCTATGTGTGATGCTCTATTCTTTCGGTTCTAAATTGTCGGGTACCGGTGTATGCCGCTGCTGAATTGCCGGCTTTTCATGTTTCACTGTGAGCACTGTTCCCATCGATTTGGGCAATCACTGTAATGCCACAACCACCATGGCTGTGGCATTACAGTGAGTGGCAGAGAATCCCTGCATGATTGGTGCTCTAAATAGCACCAAACATGCAGGACACGCTTTTGGTGCATGAACAGTTATCGAACATAACCTCGAACAGCCGAATTTTTTGCAAATCGTTCGCGTTCGTCGAACGATTCGAACACCGCCCAAAACAGCTCGAATTTGAGATTGGCGAACAGTTCGAGTCGAACACCGCTCATCTCTACTGATGAGAGCACTGGAGATTACTGACATTAAAAGTGGTGAGACTGTTCCATTATTTTTCATAATAGTGACTCTCCAATTTAACCAATATATGTCATACCCATGTTGTTGCTTCTCTCAGCTGGTCTATGGTTATTGACCATCCATCTGTCAGCTAATTTGGTGGGTGAATTGTACATAGGTGTCTACCTGTGTCACTTAACATTATTCACACCCCTAACACACAGGGAGGTGTAGGTCCCATAATAGATTGGCAGATAAGTTTTTGCACTCATGGTCCTTGTGACCTTTTTACTAAGTCTCTAAATATAGTATAAAAATGGATGGATCACCTATAAGGATCAAGGCATATGGTATGTTTGTGCAAAGTAGTAAACTACAGATGCAGATTTATCCCCAGTCATGAATTAATATTGCTGATTCAATGCATTTACTAACATGGAACAATAACTCACGCAGCATACAGGTTTTCTCTACTGAGCTCTTATGGTCAGTGGGGTCCTGTCTCTCTCGCGTGTAAATTGTAAGGTCTTATGGTCAGCATGGTCTTCCTTCTCTCATGAAAAGTATAATCTCTTATGGTCAGTGGGGTCCTCTCTCTCCTGTAAATTGTAAGATCTTATTGTCAATGCGGTCCTCTCTTTATCTCCTGTATAACATAATTTCTTATGGTTAGTGAGATTATTTTTCTCCCTCTCCTTTCCCCATGTGCATTTTATGAGCAATTATAAGATCTCAAGTATTGAAATTTGTGTAAATTTATTTGCCACAAATCCATTTTTGGAGAAAAATTCAGCGAAGTCAGCAAATTTAAATTTCAAAAGAGCCGCTCATCTTTCCTTGCAATAAGCCTCCCATGGGGGTTATCACCTAACTTTCCTAAAACCTATATGCCCAGACTACAATTGTTTATTCTTTTATCATTGCCTAACATAGCCAAAAGAAACCTTTGCGAAAGTATATGGACATTTAACCCCTTTACCCCCCAGGGTGGTTTGCACGTTAATGATCAGGCCAATTTTTACAATTCTGACCACTGTGACTATATAAGGTAATTACTCTGAAACTCTTCAACAGATCCCCCTGATTCTGACACTGTTTTTTCATGACATATTGTACTTCATGATAGTGGTAAAATGTCTTCGATATCAATTGCGTTTATTTGTGAAAAAATTGGAAATTTGGCAAAAATTTAGAAAATTTCACAATTTTAAAAATTTGAATTTTTCTTCCGTTAAATCAGAGAGCTATGTTGCACAAAATAGTTAATGAATAAAATTTCCCACATATCTACTTTACATCAGCACAATTTTGGAACCAAACATTTTTTTTATTAGTGTGCTATAAGGGTTAAAAGTTGATCAGCAATTTCTCATTTTTCCAACAAAATTTACAAAAACATTTTTTTAGGGACCACATCACATTTGAAGTGACTTTGAGGGGCCATTATGACAGAAAATACCCAAAAGTGACACTATTCTAAAGCTACACCCCTCAAGCTGCTCAAAACCACACTCAAGAAGTTTTTTAACCCTTCAGGTGCTTCACAAGAATTTTGGGAATGGGAAAAAAATGAACATTTAACTTTTTCACAAAAATGTTACTTTAGACCCCATTTTTTTTATTTTTGCAGGGGTAACAGGAAAAAATGGACCCCAAAATTTGTTGTGCAATTTCCCCTGAGTACTCAGATACCCCATATGTGGGGAAAAACACTGTTTGGGCTCATGGCAGGGCTCAGAAGAGATGGAGCGCCATTTGACTTTTTGAATGCAAAATTTTCTTGAATAATTAGCGGACGCCATGTTGCGTTTGGAGAGCTCCCGATGTGCCTAAACAGTGGAAACCTCCCACAAGTGAAACCTTTTGGAAACTAGACTCCTCTTGGAACTTATCTAGATATATGGTGAGCACCTTGAACCCCCAGGTGCTTCACAGAAGTTTATAACATGGAGCCGTGAAAATAAAATTTTCACATTTTTCCCACAAAAATGTTTTTAAGCCCCCAGTTTGGCATTTTCACAAAGGTAATGGGAGAAATTGCACAATGCATCTTGTTTTGCAATCTCTCCTGAGTAAGTCGATACCCTATGTGTGGGGAAAAAACACTGCTTGGGCGTATGGCATGGTTCGGAAGGGAAAGAGCGCATTTGACTTTTTGAATGTAAAATTTGCTTGAATAATTAGCGGATGTGCCCCTAATGTGCCTAAACACTGGAAAAACCCCACAAGTGACACTCTTTTGGAAACTAGACCCCTCAGGGAATTAATCTAGATGTGTGGTGAGCACCCTTAACCCCTAGGTGCTTCACAGAAGTTTAGAACATGAAGCCGTGAAAATAAAAAAATCAAACTTTTTCCACAAACTTGATGTTTTAGCCCCAAACTTTTTCATTTCACAAGGGTAAGAGGAGAAAATGGAGCCTAAAAACTGCTGTGTAATTTCTCCTGAGTACGCCAATACCCCATGTTTGGGCGCACGTCAGGGTTCAGAAGGGAAGGAGTGCTGTGTGACTTTTTGAACGCAAAATTGGCTGGAATCAAGAGTGGATGCCATGTCGCATTTCGGGAGCCCCTGATGTGCCTAAATAATGGAAACCCCCACAACTGACTCCATTTTGGAAACTAGACCCCTCAAGGATTTTATCAAGGGGTATAGTATACATTTTGAACCCAGAGGTACGACAGAATTTGATAACATTAGGTTATCATATTGAATAAGTTGTCATTAGTCTTGAGCGTAAGTGCTCGCTACTTGAGTTTGCATCAGGTACTCGGGTATGCACCATGTATCATGGGTGCTCGAATGACATGCTCGAGTCCCTGCCCTGCATGTTTCACCGTTGTTAGACACCCAAAAAAAAACATGCGGGGATCGCTCGTGCATGGCAGGCGATCCCAGCAACGTTTTTTTGGCCGCAAAGCATATGGGGCAGAGACTTGAGCATGTCACTCAAACACTCGCAATACTCAGTGCATACCTGAGCACTAGTGTTGAGCCACCCCCGTAGTGTTCGGGTTCGGTTCGGTTCGTCGAACACCGGGATGTTCGAGGAACTGTTCGTCGAACTGTTCGTCGAACACCTTAGAACACCGTCGAACACCGTTAAAACCAATGGCAGGCAAACAAAAACACATAGAAACACATAGAAAACACCTGCAAAGGTGTCCAAAAGCTGACAAACTGCTCAGAAGACACTCTCTTTAAAAAAGCCGGCCGGCAAATTCAGCAGCGGCATACACCGGTACCCGACAATTTAGACAAGAAGGAATAGAGCATCTCACATAGATTAGATAGATAGAAACATGTCAGTCACACATATAAGAAGCACAGTGACAGTGTTGGTTACTGCACTTGTCATTTAGTGTAAAGGATTTATTAAAAAAAATATTAGTGTTTTCATGCACCGTCTCTTTAAAAAAGCCGGCCGGCAATTCAGCATCTGTACCCGACAATTTAGAACAGAAAGAATAGAGCTTCACACATAGATTAGATAGATAGAAACATGTCAGTCACATATATAATAAGTACAGTGATAGTGTTGCTTACTGTACTTGTCATTTAGTGTAAAGGATTTATTTAAAAAAATAATAGTGTTTTCATGCACTGTCTCTTTAAAAAAGCCGGCCGGCAATTCAGCAGCGGTACCCGACAATTTAGAACAGAAAGAATAGAGCATCACACATAGATTAGATAGATAGAAACATGTCAGTCACATATATATGAAGTACAGTGATAGTGTTGGTTACTGTACTTGTCATTTAGTATTAAAATAAAGGATTTATTATTAAAAAAAATTGGCGTGGGGTTCCCCTTAATTTTAGGCTCTAGCGGAGGTTAAGCAGACGGCTGGGGCAGATGTTTGAAGCCTGGGAAGGGGGTAATACCCACGGAGCTTCCCAGGCTACTAATATCAGCCCCCAGCTGAATACATAGCCTTTACTAGCTATTAAAATGGGGGACCCCCCAAAACAAATGACGTGGGGTCCCCCCTAATTTAATAGCTAGCAAAGGCTAGGCAGACAGCTGGGGGCTGATATTAATAGCCCAGGAAGGGAGCCATGAATATTGGCCCCCTCCCAGGCTAGAAACACCAGCCGTCAGCCGCCGCAGAAATGGCGCATTCATAGGATGCGCCAATTCTGGCACTTAGCCTTGCTCTTCCACGCTGCCCTGGTGCGGTGGCAGGGGGTAATAGGGTTGGGGTTGATGTCAGCTTATAATGCCAGCTGACATCAAGCCCAGGTTAGTAATGGAGAGGCGTCTCTAAGACACCCCCATTACTAACCCCATAGTCAAAGTTAAAAAAAACACAAACACCCAGAATAAAGTCCTTTAATTGAAATAAAGACACAATCCTTTATTGTTCTAAATTAAACCATACTTACCATCACGCCCATTCCAGCTGAAGCCAACGATCTCCTGCAATAAAAGAAAAATAATAAAGCAACCTCATCCTTACCTTTCAATCGTTCCCACGACAGCTTCAGCTCTGCTACATCGAGATGACAGGCTGGACCGCAGCAGAACGCTGCCATCCAGCCTGTCATCCCGCAGACACTGAGAAGCGCAGGCTTGCTTGCGCTGCTCAGCGTCTCTCTGTGACGACATCCAGATGAGCCGAGTTCATGTCCAATGAACTCGGCTCACCTCATGCACGTCACTGACAGCGTGGGAAAATTCTCACGCTGAAGCGCTGATTGCAGGAGAATTTTCCCACGCTGTCAGTGACGTGCAGGAGGTGAGCTGAGTTCATTGGACATGAGCTCACCTCATGCACATCACTGACAGCGTGGGAGAATTCTCCTGCACTCAGCACTTCAGCGTGAGAATTTTCCCACGCTGTCAGTGACGTGCATGAGGTGAGCCGAGTTCATTGGACATGACCTCGGCTCATCTGGATGCCGTCACAGCGAGACAGTGAGGAGCGCAAGCATGCCTGCGCTTCTCAGTGTCTGCGGGATGACAGACTGGATGGCAGCGTTCTGCTGCGGTCCAGCCAGTCATCTCGATGTAGCAGAGCTGAAGCTGTCGTGGGAACCATGGAAAGGTAAGGATGAGGTTGGTTTATTATTTTTCTTTTATTGCAGGAGATCGTTGGCTTCAGCTGGAATGGGTGTGATGGTAAGTATGGTTTAATTTAGAACAATAAAGAATTGTGTCTTTATTTCAATTAAAGGACTTTATTCTGGGTGTTGTGTTTTTTTTAAATACTTTACTAGAAATTCATGGCGGTCATGTCTAATACTGGCGTGACCCCATGAATTTTGGGCTTGGGGCCAGCTGATAATACCAAGCTGGCCCTAACCCCTTTATTACCCAGTGAGCCACCGCACCAGGGCCCTGGATGAGTTGGGTACAGCGCCAGAAGATGGCGCTTCTATGAACGCGCCATTTTCCGGGGTGGCTGCGGACTGCAATTTGTAGCGCGGGGGGGCCCAGAAAGCTTGGGCCTCCCTGCGCTGCAGATTCCAGCCCCCAGCTGCCTAGTGGTACCTGGCTGGACACAAAAATAGGGCGAAGCCCCACGTACTTTTTTTTTAATTATTTCATGAAATTCATGAAATAATTAAGAAAAAAAGGCCTTCCCTATATTGTTGTGTCCGGCCAGGTACAAATAGGCAGCTGGTGGTTGGGGGCAGCCCGTTCCTGCCTGCTGTACCTGGCTGGACACAAATATAGTGCGAAGCCCCACTTCAATTTTTTTTAATTATTTCATGAAATTCATGAAATAATTAAGAAAAAAAGGGCTTCCCTATATTGTTGTGTCCGGCCAGGTACAAATAGGCAGCTGGTGGATGGGGGCAGCCCGTTCCTGCCTGCTGTACCTGGCTGGACACAAATATAGTGCGAAGCCCCACTTCAATTTTTTTTAATTATTTCATGAAATTCATGAAATAATTAAGAAAAAAAGGGCTTCCCTATATTGTTGTGTCCGGCCAGGTACAAATAGGCAGCTGGTGGATGGGGGCAGCCCGTTCCTGCCTGCTGTACCTGGCTGGACACAAATATAGTGCGAAGCCCCACTTCAATTTTTTTAAATTATTTCAGGAAATTCATGAAATAATTTAAAAAAAATTGACGTGGGGCTTCGCACTATATTTGTGTCCAGCCAGGTACAGCAGGCAGGAACGGGCTGCCCCCAACCACCAGCTGCCTATTTGTACCTGGCCGGACACAACAATATAGGGAAGCCCTTTTTTTCTTAATTATTTCATGAAATAATTTAAAGAAAATTGACGTTGGGCTTCGCCCTGTTTTTGTGTCCAGCCAAGTACAACTAGGCAGCTGGGGGCTGGAATCCGCAGCGCAGGGAGGCCCAAGCTTTCTGGGCCACCCCCGCTGCAAATTGCAGTCCGCAGCCACCCCGGAAAATGGCGCGTTCATAGAAGCGCCATCTTCTGGCGCTGTACCCAACTCATCCAGGGCCCTGATGCGGTGGCTCACTGGGTAATAAAGAGGTTAGGGCCAGCTTGGCATTATCAGCTGGCCCTAAGCCTGAAATTCATGGGGTCACACCAATATTAGACATGACCACCATAAATTTCTAGTAAAGTATTTAAAAAAAACACAACACCCAGAAAAAAGTCCTTTAATTGAAATAAACACACAATTCTTTATTGTTCTAAATTAAACCATACTTACCATCACACCCATTCCAGCTGAAGCCAACGATCTCCTGAAATAAAAGAAAAATAATAAAGCAACATCATCCTTACCTTTCCATGGTTCCCATGACAGCTTCAGCTCTGCTACATCGAGATGACTGGCTGGACCGCAGCAGAACGCTGCCATCCAGCCTGTCATCCCGCAGACACTGAGAAGCGCAGGCTTGCTTGCGCTCCACAGTGTCTCTCTGTGAGGGCATCCAGATGAGCCGAGTTAATGTCCAATGAACTCGGCTCACCTCATGCACGTCACTGACAGCGTGGGAAAATTCTCCTGCACTCAGCGCTTCAGCGTGGGAGAATTCTCACACTGAAGCGCTGATTGCAGGAGAATTCTCCCACGCTGTCAGTGACGTGCAGGAGGTGAGCTGAGTTCATTGGACATGAGCTCACCTTATGCACGTCACTGACAACGTGGGAAAATTCTCCTGCACTCAGCGCTTCAGCGTGGGAGAATTCTCACGCTGAAGCGCTGAGTGCAGGAGAATTCTCCCACGCTGTCAGTGACGTGCAGGAGGTGAGCTGAGTTCATTGGACATGAGCTCACCTTATGCACGTCACTGACAGCGTGGGAGAATTCTCCTGCACTCACCGCTTCAGCGTGAGAATTTTCCCACGCTGTCAGTGACGTGCATGAGGTGAGCCGAGTTCATTGGACATGAACTCGGCTCATCTGGATGTCGTCACAGAGAGACGCTGAGCAGCGCAAGCAAGCCTGCGCTTCTCAGTGTCTGCGGGATGAGAGGCTGGATGGCAGCGTTCTGCTGCGGTCCAACCTGTCATCTCGATGTAGCAGAGCTGAAGCTGTCGTGGGAACCATGGAAAGGTAAGGATGAGGTTGCTTTATTATTTTTCTTTTATTGCAGGAGATCGTTGGCTTCAGCTGGAATGGGCGTGACGGTAAGTATGGTTTAATTTAGAACAATAAAGGATTGTGTCTTTATTTCAATTAAAGGACTTTATTCTGGGTGTTTGTGTTTTTTTTAACTTTGACTATGGGGTTAGTAATGGGGGTGTCTTATAGACGCCTCTCCATTACTAACCTGGGCTTGATGTCAGCTGGCATTATAAGCTGACATCAACCCCAACCCTATTACCCCCTGCCACCGCACCAGGGCAGCGTGGAAGAGCGAGGCTAAGTGCCAGAATTGGCGCATCCTATGAATGCGCCATTTCTGGGGCGGCTGACGGCTGGTGTTTCTAGCCTGGGAGGGGGCCAATATTCATGGCTCCCTTCCAGGGCTATTAATATCAGCCCCCAGCTGTCTGCCTAGCCTTTGCTAGCTATTAAATTAGGGGGGACCCCACGTCATTTTTTTGGGGGGGTCCCCCATTTTAATAGCTAGTAAAGGCTATGTATTCAGCTGGGGGCTGATATTAGTAGCCTGGGAAGCTCCGTGGGTATTACCCCCTTCCCAGGCTTCAAACATCTGCCCCAGCCGTCTGCTTAACCTCCGCTAGAGCCTAAAATTAAGGGGAACCCCACGCCAATTTTTTTAATAATAAATCCTTTATTTTAATACTAAATGACAAGTACAGTAACCAACACTATCACTGTACTTCATATATATGTGACTGACATGTTTCTATCTATCTAATCTATGTGTGAAGCTCTATTCTGTCTGTTATAAATTGTCGGGTACCGCTGCTGAATTGCCGGCCGGCTTTTTTAAAGAGACGGTGCATGAAAACACTATTATTTTTTTTGATAAATCCTTTACGCTAAATGACAAGTACAGTAAGCAGCACTTTCACTGTACTTCGTATATATGTGGCTGACATGTTTATATCTATCTAATCTATGTGTGAAGCTCTATTCTTTCGGTTCTAAATTGTCGGGTACCGGTGTATGCCGCTGCTGAATTGCCGGCTTTTCATGTTTCACTGTGATCACAGTTCCCATCGATTTGGGCAATCACTGTAATGCCACAACCACCATGGCTGTGGCATTACAGTGAGTGGCAGACAATCCCTGCATGATTGGTGCTCTAAATAGCGCCAGACATGCAGGACACGCTTTTGGTGCACGAACAGTTATCGAACATAACCTCGAACAGCCGAATTTTTTGCAAATCGTTCGGGTTCGTCGAACAACTCGAACACCGCCCAAAACAGCTCGAATTTGAGATTGGCGAACAGTTCTAGTCGAACACCGCTCATCTCTACCGAGCACCCAATGCAAACTCAAGTAGCGAGCACTTGCGCTCAACACTGGTCGTCATATTGTCATCATTTTTTTTTCTTTACTTTTGAAAAAATCCCAACCCTAACCCCCAACCCAAATACAACCCCAACCCTAACCCCAACCCTAACCCTAGCACAACCCTAACCCTAGCTCTAGCCCCAACCATAGCACAACCCTAACCCTTGCCCAACCCTAACCCCAACCCTAACCCTAGCCCAATCATAACCCTAGCCCAACCCTAACCCTAGCCCAACCCTAACCCAAGCCCAACCCTTGCTCCAACCCTAATACAACCCTAACCCCAACCCTAATACAACCCTAACCCTAGCACAACCCTAACCCTAGAGTTTATTTTTACACCGTTCCTCGTGTGGTATAAGTGATTAGGCGACTTTATTCTTCGGGTCGGTGCGATTACAACGATGCCAGATTCATATCGGGTTTTTATGATGGAAAGCTGTCACACACTAAAAGACACTTTTTTTTGCAAAGACTAGTTTCTGCATCGCCATATTTTGAGAGCTATAATTTTTCCATATTTTGGCCGACATGTGATGGCTTGTTTTTGCGGGACAAGTTGACATTTTTATTGGTGCCATTTTCATGCATGTGACATTTTTTGATTGCTTTCTAGTCCAATTTTTGGGTGGCAGAATAAACAAAATCCATCAATTCAGGAATTGTTTTCTTGGTTTTTTTTTATGCTGTTCTGCGTGTGGTAAAATTAATAATGCAGCGTTATTCTTTGGGTCAGTACGTTTACAGCGGCACCACATTTATATTGCTTTTTTTATGTTTTGGCACTTTTTACACAATAAAAACTTTTTTCTAGAAAAAATAATTTTTTTGTATCTCTTTATTCTGAGAGCTATAACTTTATTTATTTTTTGGATGATGGAGCTGTGTGACATCTTGTTTTTTGTGGGACATTTTCAGCGGTACCATTTTTATTTACAATCGTCTTTTTGATCGCGTGTTGTTCCATTTTTTGCTTGGCGGTATGATGATAAAGCATTGTTTTTTGCATCGTTTTTTTTTTTTTTTTTACCGTGTTCACTAAAGGGGTTAATTAGTGGGACAGTTTTATAGGTCAGGTCGTTCCGGACGCGGCGATACCAAATATGTGTACTTTTATTGGTTTATTTTTTTTTCCATAATAAATAAATATTATGGGTTCAATATGTTTTTCTTTTTGGGGGATTATTTTTTTCATTTTTTTTCATATTTTTACAATATACAGTACAGACCAAAAGTTTGGACACACCTTCTCATTTAAAGATTTTTCAGTATTTTCATGACTTTGAAAATTGTATATTCATACTGAAGGCATCAAAACTATGAATTAACACGTGTGGAACTATATACTTAGCAAAAAAGTGTGAAACAACTGAAAATATGTCTTATATTTTAGGTTCTTCAAAGTAGCCACCTTTTGCTTTGATGACTGCTTTGCACACTCTTGGCATTCTCTTGATGAGCTTCAAGAGGTAGTCACCGGAAATGGTTTTCACTCCACAGGTGTGCCCTGTCAGGTTAAATAAGTGGGATTTCTTGCCTTATAAATGGGGTTGGGACCATCAGTTGTGTTGTGCAGAAGTCAGGTGGATGCACAGCTGATAGTCGTACTGAATAGACTGTTAAAATTTGTATTATGGCAAGAAAAACACAGCTAAGTAAAGAAAAAGGAGTGGTCATCATTACTTTAAGAAATGAAGGTCAGTCAGTCTGAAAAATTGGGCAAACTTTGAAAGTGTCCCCAAGTGCAGTTGCAAAAACCATCAAGCGCTACAAAGAAACTGGCTCACATAAGGACTGCCCCAGGAAAGGAAGACCAAGAGTCACCTCTGCTTCTGAGGATAAGTTTATCCGAGTCACCAGCCTCAGAAATCACAGGTTAACAGCAGCTCAGATTAGAGACCAGGTCAATGCCACACAGAGCTCTAGCAGCAGACAAATCTCTACAACAACTGTTAAGAGGAGACTTCGTGCAGCAGGCCTTCATGGTGAAATGGCTGCTAGGAAACCACTGCTGAGGACAGGCAACAAGCAGAAGAGACTTGTTTGGGCTAAAGAACACAAGGAATGGACATTAGACCAGTGGAAATCTGTTCTTTGGTCTGATAAGTCCAAATTTGAGATCTTTGGTTCCAACCATCGTGTCTTTGTGTGACGCAGAAAAAGTGAACGGATGGACTCTGCATGTTGGAAGACCATTTCCGGTGACTACCTCTTGAAGCTCATCAAGAGAATGCCAAGAGTGTGCAAAGCAGTCATCAAAGCAAAAGGTGGCTACTTTGAAGATCCTAGAATATAAGACATATTTTCAGTTGTTTCAAACTTTTTTGTTAAGTCTATAATTCCACATGTGTTAATTCATAGTTTTGATGACTTCAGTGTGAATGTACAATTTTCAAAGTCATGAAAATACAGAAAAATCTTTAAATGAGAAGGTGTGTCCAAACTTTTGGTCTGTACTGTATATATATATTTTTTCACTTTTCTACTTTTTTTTTTACTCTTACACATTGTCCCACTATGGGACTTTCACTTTTTGCAGCCTGATTGGCTGCATGGGATAGAGAGCAACAGCTCCCTATGCCATGCAGCCTGTCAGCACTGCACACAGGGAGACATTACTTTGGTCATGCACTGCGCATGACCAAAGTAATGTCCTGCCTCCTGGTGACCTGGATGTTGTCATGATGACATCGGGTCGTCATGGCAACGTCCTGAAGCCGCCGCAGACATCGTTGGATGCCGGCAGGAGAGGTGACTATAACGATCACCTCCTCTTGCCACCGCAATGCTGCGATCAACTTCGATCACAGCATTACGGGGGTTAATGTGCAGGGAGCGGTGCGGGACTGCTCCCTGCACATAGCATCGGGTTTCAGCTGTGACAATCAGCTGACACCCAGCGGCGATCGCCCCGCACCGCTTGTCTGCGGGCGTTATCGCAGCGCGCGTAATAGTACGTAGCTGGCCCTATAGGCCCAGAGCGTAGCAACGTACTATTACTGACAAGGAGTTAAATAGGTTGCACATAATTAAACAAAAGGATCTGCTGTCCATTTTAAAAAAAGCTGGGCCACCCTTATTGGAGTGTCTAGTATTGCAACCTGAAGGAACAGGAACAGCCACTAACCATTATAGAAAAAATGATGGGGAACTGAACAATGATGACTCATGAATGAGCTGGATCAACTCATGAATAATTTTCCTGGCTAGCTACAAAGAAAAAATAAAGCCGAACATCATACTTATGAGGCAGTGTGACTTTCATAAACATGCCCACAATACAAAAGTTCCCCAACTTCATAGCAAGAGATGAACACAGTTTCACCTAAAAATCCATTTACATTAGGAACAGCCATTCATGATAATGTTTCAGTCTAAACTGGCTATCAATCCCCTGATAAACAAACCAAATGCTCATTCGTCTGGTGTAATAATCTTTTGTGCTGTACAAAAAAATCATCGTTCTCAGCAGCACATTTCCTTGTGTAAACAGGACTCGCACTGCCAAGAACAGTGGCAGCCTCTGCTGTAATAGATCATTCAGAGCACATCGGAAGAGCATCTGCCTGTAGTAACAGACTCTCTATGAGTTTCCAAGGTTCTATTACATAAATGGACAAGGACTGTCCCACTAGACTGGCGCCAAGCAAATGTGGTACCAATATTCAAAATGGGGTCTAAAAGTGACCCTGGGAACTATAGACCAGTAAGCTTAATGTCTGTTGTGGGTAAATTGTTTGAAGAATTTCTTAGAGATGCTATTGTAGAATATCTTAATGATAATAACTGTCTTACTCCATATCAACATGGATTCATGAGGGATCGCTCCTGCCAAACAAACCTGATCGCCTTCTACGAGGAGGTGAGCTCACAGCTGGACCGGGGAGAGTCAGTGTATGTTGTATACCTTGACTTCTCCAAAGCGTTTGATACAGTGTCACACAAAAGGTTGGTATATAAAATGAGAATGCTTGGTCTGGGGGATAATGTGTGCAAGTGGGTAAATAGCTGGCTGAGTGATTGAAAGCAGAGGGTGGTTATTAATGGAGTAAGCTCAGGGTGTGTCAGGGTTACTAGCGGGGTGCCTCAAGGGTCTGTCTTGGGCCCTATATTATTTAATATATTTATTAATGATCTAGTGGAAGTGTTGCATAGTAAAATAGCAATATTTGCAGATGATACTAAACTTTGTAAAGTAGTTAATACAGATGAGGATAGGGCACAGCTACAGGAGGATTTAGATAAATTGGGGAGTTGGGCCAAAAAATGGCAAATGGGGTTCAATGCCGATAAATGTAAGGTCATGCACATGGGAAAGAAAAACAGCAGTCACCCATACATATTAAATGGGAAACCGTTGGGGAAATCTGACATGGAGAAGGATCTGGGCGTCTTGGTTAACAGCAAATTAAATTGGAGTGCCCAGTGTCAGGCAGCAGCTGCGAAGGCAAATAGAGTTATGGCATGCATCAGAAGAGGAATAGGGGCATATGATGAGAACATTGTTCTTCCTCTGTATAAAGCGCTGGTAAGGCCGCACTTAGAATATTGTGCACAGTTCTGGGCTCCGGTGCTCAGGAAAAACATATTGGAGATAGAGAGGGTACAAAGGAGGGCGACTAAGGTAATAAAGGGAATGGAGGGACTAGAATACCCAGAGAGGTTGTCAAAATTAGGCCTATTTAGGTTGGAAAAGAGAAGGCTTAGGGGAGACCTCATAAACATGTATAAATACATCAGGGGGCAGTACAGAGATCTCTCCCATGACCTGTTTATACCAAGGACGGTGACAAAGACGAGGGGGCACACTATGTGTCTGGAGGAAAGGAGGTTCCTGCACCAGCATAGAAGGGAATTCTTTACGGTCAGAGTCGTGAGACTCTGGAACTCTCTGGGAGAGGAAGTGGTGATGTCTAACTCACTTAATGAGTTCAAGAGAGGCCTGGACGCCTTTCTTGAGAACAATAAAATTACATTTTATGCTTAGTGATAGTTAATTAACCCAGGGATTAATCTGACTGCCAGATTGGAGTCGGGAAGTGAATTTTTCCTCAATGATGTAAATTGGCCTATGCCGTATGGGTTTTTTTTGCCTTCCCCTGGCTCAACGCTGCGGAATAGCTGCAGTGCACAAGAAATAGGCTGAACTGGATGGACGCTTGTCTTTTTTCAGCCTTATAAACTATGTAACTATGTAACTATGTAAAGCAATTAAATTTAAGGAACGATGAACCCAATTAAGCTGTAGGTACCACTTCTTATCTTACACAGCTTATCCCATACACATGAATAGAGGTCAGTTAATATTCCAATAAAGCAGAAGTGAAACCCCTTCATTTAGCTAATAGGCGAAGAATCTGGAAATCAAACTTCCACCAATCAATGATGGACTTTTCTAAAGGTAGGCCATCAGTGTTCTAGTTCTGGACATCCCTGTATCCTTCATTCATTCAGAAATATTGAGCGCATGTGTGAAATTTATCATATAGAACAAAAATCCTCCGCAGTCATGGCATCCCGAGAATTATAGCAGCAGCCATGCATCAGTAATATGACTCCAAAATGAGTTAAAAGGCTTATGTGTATGCTTCAAAAACGGCTTGGTAAGTATAAATTATATACCGTCTAATATGAAAAGCAATTCTCCACGGACACCTGTGATTTTCAGCTGATCAAGGCAAGTGATTAAAATAATTATTTTGTTTTACATGCACCAACAGGGATTTTAAATTTTTAGACAATTAAATGTCTTGTGATTTTAATCATTAGTTAATTCCTTAATGAGTTGAATAAAACATGGTTCCAAGAAACAGGGTTAGTGCTACGCAAAAGTGAGCTCATGAAACATATAAAGTGATTCAGTGAAATTCCTGTGGGATGACGAAGAGCTCTTTCTTTTGGCTAAATATTCATGTTCACTAAACCGGAAAAAAACATTATACAGAGAAAAGTTTCAATGTTTTTACTGCACTTATAGATTCTAATTTTTAAGGAACCACAGTAGTTGATATCTGCACACCAATTTCTTTACACCACATTCTTGATAATAGATGCAATAACATTTTTAAAGCATGTGTTAAGCATATTCAGTGCAACATTGTACAATTTGGATTCAAGAAATATAACAAATGCACATAATGAATGCTGATTTTGAAGTGTTTCAGAGAGTACAAAATAAACTAACACATGCAATACTTAAAGAAAACCTGTCAGAAACTTTTATTGACATGACTATATAGCCCTTTAAAAGATTAGCCCTTCAATCCCTTTAGAACCACAAAATGCTTCTTTAGCAGTGAGAAGTCGTGTTTTGAAGATCAGGCTGGAAGTACTTTGGGACAATGCATTAACAGTTCCTTCACCTCTGCTGTATTCCAGAACTGGGAGCAACTTTCCTTGGCTGATTGACTGGTTGTTTACTTTGGCACACTGGCCACTGACCTGTCAATCAGCCAGGAAACAGTGCTTCTTGTTCGGAAATACAGGGAAGGCAGTAAGTGCACTGTCATGTCTTAGTGTACTTTCAGACTAAACTTCAAAATGCATGGTGATTATAATTTAAAGGGCAACACAATTATTCTAATGGTTTGGGGGCAGGGAGGACAGAAAAAGTTTCTTACTGGTTCCCTTTAAAAGTGATCACTAGTTGTGTTTGAGCGGTATCTCTCCTACCAGGGGTGTTACAGTCATTGTCAGGTAGTAAGATTCACTTTCAGCTAAGCTTTTATCAATCACTATCATGCTTTATGCCCAGGCCCTAATAAAACAATGGGCCCATAAATAATAATATTTCAACTGGCATGTGTTACTGATCTGGGTGGTGGAACCTCTGTGCTGCGGTGCAAGGAGGGACCAGAGGGGCGTAACTAGGTATCAACTCGGACCGACTAAGTTCGTACGGCGGCTCAATCGACTCCGTGACCAGGGAAGGACCGAGCAGAGGGACCAGGTGCTACTCTGGGGATCGACCTTGTATGAGAGCAGGTGACTCCCATGGGTCAGAAGTCAGGGACTGACCGGTACAGCAGATGAGCACGGCAGGAAGGCTGACGGGTGATCCGGGCAGACGGACTGGCAGGCACGGCAGGTAACAAGCAGGAGCCTCCAGGCAGGCGGGCTGGTAGGCACGGCAGGTAACAGGCTGGTGCTTCTAGGTAAGCGGGCTGGCAGGCACGGCAGGTAACAAGCAGGAGCCTCCAGGTAGGCTGGCTGGTAGGCACGGCAGGTAACAGGCAGGTGCTTCTAGGTAAGCGAGCTGGCAGGCACAGCAGGTAACAGGCAGGTGCTTCCAGGTAAGCGGGCTGGCAGGCACGGTAGGTAACAAGCAGAAGCCTCCAGGTAGGCTGGCTGGTAGGCACGGCAGGTAACAGGCAGGTGCTACCAGGTAAGCAGGCTGGCAGGGCCCATAGACAGACTGGCGGACTGGACTGTAGACTGACTGTCAGGCAGGAGAGTAGACAAGCTGGCAGACAGGGCAGGTAGTCCGGCTGGCAAGCTGGACTGGTAGTCAGGCTGGTGGGCTGGACTGGTAGTCAGGCTGGCGGGCTGGACTGGTAGTCAGGCTGGCGGGCTGAACTGGTAGTCAGGCTAGCAGCGGGACCTGAGGGCTGAAGCAGAGTTTAACACACAAAGCTAAAACCTTGCATGGGCACCTCCATTTTGGAGGAGGTGTCTTATATATGAGAGGTCGTCCGGCCATTGGCCGGGAACTCCTTAGGACGGTGTGCGCGGCCCCCTTAAGAGGGTGGGAGCGCGCGCGGGCAGCAGAAGCAGGATCGCCGGAGGACATCGGGCGGGGAGCGCGGCGGTAAGAGGGACGGTGTCTCTGCCTGTCAGGGGGCAGATACACCGATACTACAGTACTCCCCTCTTTACACCACCCCTTTTTTAGGTCAGAAAGAAATTTTCTAAGGAGAAGCAGGGCATGGATGTTCTCCCTGGGTTCCCAAGTTCTCTCCTTTGGGCCAAACCCCTTCCAATACACCAGAAAAAAGGTTTTACCTCTTACCCTCTTGGTGGCCAGAATGTTCTCTACCTTTTAGACGTCCTCAGCAGAGACCGGAGCTGGGGAGGTACTTGGATTGTCGGAAAAAGAATTAAGCACAACTGGTTTGAGGAGAGATACGTGGAAGGAGTTGGGAATCCGTAAGGTGGCCGGGAGTTTTAACTTGTAGGTGTAACGGGTCCGGGAGGCGGAACCTCTGAGCTACTATACAAGGGGGCGGCCCTTGTAAGGGAGCGGGTGGCAGTCTCTGGATGAACGGACAGGGAGATACGGCAAGTGATCAGGGCAGTCTCTGGGTAAGGGGTAGGTACGACCTGTGATGGCAGAGCCTCCGGGTAGGCTAGCAGGCAGATGGTAGATGTGTGCTCCCAGGTGAGCAAGCGAGAGTCTCTGGAATAGCAGGTGGTCACGGCACGTGACGGCGGAACCTCCGGGCTGGCAGGCAGGAAGGTAACGGAGAAGCGCTCCCAGGTGAGCGGGCAAGAGTCTCTGGAATAGCTGGTGGTCACCGCACGTGACAACGGGACCTCCGGGCTGGCAAGCAGGCAGGTAACGGAGATGCGCTCCCAGGTGAGCGGGCAAGAGTCTCTGAGATAGCTGGTGGTCACAGCACGTGACAACGGAGCCTCCGGGCTGGCAAGCAGGCAGGTAGCGGAGAAGCGCTCCCAGGTGAGCGGGCAAGCTGGTCCATAGACAGACTGACCGGAGTTGTAAGGCAGACCGTCGGACCTCAGGCAAGCAGGCAGGTAGCTGATGTGCGCTCCCAGGTGAGCGGACAAGTTGGTCCTTAGACAGACTGACCGGAGTTGTAAGGCAGACCGTCGGACCTCAGGCAGGCAGGCAGGTAACAAGTATTCAGGCAGGAATCAAGCAGGTAACTAGCAGGAAACTGGCAGGAAACTGGCAGGTAACTGGCAGGTAACTGGCAACGGGACCTGAGGGCTGAAGCACAGGTGAGACACAGGTGCAAACAACATTGCTCGGGCACCTCCATTTTGGAGGAGGTGCCTTTTATATGATGAAGTCCTCCGGCCATTGGCCGGGGACTCTTTAGGGCGGCGCGCGCGGCCCCTTTAAGAGGAGGGGAGCGCGCGCGCGCGCGCCCTAAGCACAGGGGCCGGGAAGGAGCGCGCGCCGAGAGCAGAGCAGGAGGAGGACGCCGGGACGGAGCGCGCGCTGACAGCAGAGCGGGGAGAGGACGCCGGGCAGGAGCGCGCGCTGACAGCAGAGCGGGGAGAGGACGCCGGGCACGGAGCAGAGCGGTGAGGGGAGCAGCGTCCCTGCCTAGCAGAGGGCAGGGACGCCAGCGCTACAGTACCCCCCCCTTTAGGCCCCCCCTTTTTTAGGCCAGACAGAAATTTAGCTAGGATGAGAGGGGCATGGATGTTCTCCCGGGGCTCCCACGTTCTCTCCTCAGGACCAAACCCCCTCCAATCTACCAGAAAAAAGGTCTTTCCTCTTACCCTTTTGCTGGCAAGAATGTTCTCTACCTCAAACTTGTCCTCAGCAGAAACCAGAGCAGGAGGCGTACCTGTAGACTTAGAAAAAGAGTTAAGTACCACAGGTTTGAGGAGAGATACATGGAAGGAGTTAGGGATCCGTAAGTTGGCCGGGAGTTTCAATTTATAGGCTACCGGGTTGATCTGACCGATGACCACCAGTGGGCCGATGAACCGAGACCCTAACTTATAGGAAGGGATCTTGAGTCGGACATATTTGGACGAGAGCCAGACTTTATCCCCAGGACGGAATTGAGGAGGGTCCATCGCTAAATGCTGCCAGGGGGCAGCAGGTACTGGCAGAGGAAGAAGGCGGCCGGCCGACAGGTGTCTCGGAACTTTGTTGCGGGCGCAGGACACACAGGCAGAAACAAAGTCCATAACATCCTTGTGCAGGTTAGGCCACCAGTAGTGTCGGGTAATAAGCTGGAGGGTCTTTTTCCGACCGGCGTGGTCAGCTAGTTTAGACGAATGACCCCAGTGTAGGATTCTCTCCCGATCAGGTACCGATACGAACGTCTTACCAGGAGGGAGACAATTTAGACTCACGGGAGCCACCTGCATTACTCTGGCGGGATCGATGGGGCAGTCACATGGTCTATGAGGTGGTGATGTCTCTGCCTCCTCCTTAACAAAGACATCAGCACTAGACCAATAAGGAATCGGAAGTCCAGGTAGATTAGCTGGGATAGGAGAGGGACGGACGGAATGGACGGGAACCAGGCAGGTTTTATGACAGGCCTGTCCCCAGTGAAGGACTTCTCCGGTTTGCCAGTCAAGCACGGGTGCATGTCTCTGGAGCCAAGGCAGACCTAGCAAGAGGGCGTGAGGGAGACCAGGCAGAACGTGAAAGGAGATACTCTCTGAATGCAGCATTCCCACCTGCAGAGTAATGGATTCGGTGATGAATTGGATGGGGCGAGGTAAGAGGCCCCCATCCACGGCAACAACAGACAAGGGTACAGCCAGAGGTTTGGTGGGGATGCGGAATTTCTCCACCAGGGACTGTGAAATAAGATTTCCGGCTGCTCCAGAGTCAAGTTGGGCTAGTTCGGAATAACGATTCTCCCCGCAGATGATTGAGACTGACAACAGCAGGGATGGAGAGGATTTATTTTTGTCTAGATCGACCCCTCTGAGTGAACCTAGATACAGGCGTTCTCCCGACCTCTCCGGGCAGGCACGGATCAGATGCTCCTTACTGCCACAGTAGAAGCAGCTCCCCTCGGCACGGCGGAAATCCTGACGGGATTTGACCATCTTGGTCTGGTCGACCTACATAGGCTCAAGAGAGTGTACCTGTGGAGAAACGGAAGGAATGACGGGTTCCTGGAAAGTAGGAGCTAGACGTGGAATCCTTCTCTCACGGGTGACCTCTTTGGCACGCTCCTGGAACCGTAGGTCAATCCGGGTGGCAAGGGTTATTAGATCATCGAGAGTGGTAGGAATGTCCCGACCAGCAAGTTCATCTTTAATACGGCCGGACAGACCCTCCCAGAAGACGGATACCAGGGCTTCGTTATCCCAGGCCAGCTCCGAGGCAAGGGTACGGAACCGTATGGCATATTGGCCCACGGTGAGGCTTCCCTGACGGAGGCGAAGCAGAGAAGATGCGGATGAGGTCCTCCGTCCGGGTTCGTCGAAGGCTTTCCGGAAAGCCATGAGAAAGGCAGGCAAGTCGGACACCAGGGGATCTCCTCTCTCCCATAGAGGATTTAGCCAGGCCAGGGCCTCCCCGGTGAGATGGGACATGATAAAGGCAATTTTGGCTCGGTCGGAGTTAAACTGGTGGGATAATAGTTCAAAATGCAGGGTGCACTGATTTATGAAGCCCCGAGCCAGGACGGAGTCGCCTCCGAAGCGAGGAGGTGCAGAGAGCCGGGGTCCGGAAAAGGATACCATGGTACTGGCGGAGGTTGTTGGTGGATCAGACAGAGTGTTCAGGCGAGTATTAACATTCCGCAGGTGACCCAGGATGGTCTCCTGTTGGGACCTCTGACGGGACAGTTCAAGACAGAGGTCCGAGAGCGAGGGAGCTTGGGTGCCACCGGGTTCACTGGCCCGAGCAAACTGTAACGGGTCCGGGAGGCGGAACCTCTGAGCTACTATACAAGGGGGCGGCCCTTGTAAGGGAGCGGGTGGCAGTCTCTGGATGAACGGACAGGGAGATACGGCAAGTGATCAGGGCAGTCTCTGGGTAAGGGGTAGGTACGACCTGTGATGGCAGAGCCTCCGGGTAGGCTAGCAGGCAGATGGTAGATGTGTGCTCCCAGGTGAGCAAGCGAGAGTCTCTGGAATAGCAGGTGGTCACGGCACGTGACGGCGGAACCTCCGGGCTGGCAGGCAGGAAGGTAACGGAGAAGCGCTCCCAGGTGAGCGGGCAAGAGTCTCTGGAATAGCTGGTGGTCACCGCACGTGACAACGGGACCTCCGGGCTAGCAAGCAGGCAGGTAACGGAGATGCGCTCCCAGGTGAGCGGGCAAGAGTCTCTGAGATAGCTGGTGGTCACAGCACGTGACAACGGAGCCTCCGGGCTGGCAAGCAGGCAGGTAGCGGAGAAGCGCTCCCAGGTGAGCGGGCAAGCTGGTCCATAGACAGACTGACCGGAGTTGTAAGGCAGACCGTCGGACCTCAGGCAAGCAGGCAGGTAGCTGATGTGCGCTCCCAGGTGAGCGGACAAGTTGGTCCTTAGACAGACTGACCGGAGTTGTAAGGCAGACCGTCGGACCTCAGGCAGGCAGGCAGGTAACAAGTATTCAGGCAGGAATCAAGCAGGTAACTAGCAGGAAACTGGCAGGAAACTGGCAGGTAACTGGCAGGTAACTGGCAACGGGACCTGAGGGCTGAAGCACAGGTGAGACACAGGTGCAAACAACATTGCTCGGGCACCTCCATTTTGGAGGAGGTGCCTTTTATATGATGAAGTCCTCCGGCCATTGGCCGGGGACTCTTTAGGGCGGCGCGCGCGGCCCCTTTAAGAGGAGGGGAGCGCGCGCGCGCCCTAAGCACAGGGGCCGGGAAGGAGCGCGCGCCGAGAGCAGAGCAGGAGGAGGACGCCGGGACGGAGCGCGCGCTGACAGCAGAGCGGGGAGAGGACGCCGGGCAGGAGCGCGCGCTGACAGCAGAGCGGGGAGAGGACGCCGGGCACGGAGCAGAGCGGTGAGGGGAGCAGCGTCCCTGCCTAGCAGAGGGCAGGGACGCCAGCGCTACAGTAGGCTACTGGGTTGATTTGCTTGAGGACTTCAAATGGGCCGATGAACCGTGGACCCAACTTATAACAGGGTACTTTGAGACTGACATGTTTGGAGGAGAGCCAAACCTTGTCTCCCGGACGGAATAGAGGTGGATCCAGACGTCTCTTATCAGCATGTTTTTTCATCCACTCGGAGGATTGAAGAAGTGCGGATCTAGTATCCTCCCAAATAGTGGAAAATTCGCTGACCAGAGACTCCGCGGCAGGGTTGTCCACTGAAGCGGAAACAGGAAACGGAATCCGGGGATGTTGACCGTAGACCCCAAAGAACGGGGACTTGGAAGAAGATTCGCTCTCATGGTTGTTATAGGAGAACTCGGCCCATGGTAGGAGCTCCACCCAATCAGTATGGTGAGCGTTGACGAAGTGCCGGAGGAAGCTTGTAAGGATCTGGTTGATACGATCCACTTGGCCATTGGATTGCGGATGTTAAGCAGAGGGGAAATCCAGGGTGACATACAGCAGATTACACGTAGCTCTCCAGAAGTGCAAAGTGAACTAGACCCCTCGATCAGACACAATGTGGAGGGGTAGGCCGTGGAGACGAAAGATGTGATGGATGAAGTCCTTAGCCAGCACAGATGCAGACAGGAGACCAGGCAGAGGAATGAAGTGGGCCATTTTGGAAAAGCGGTCAGCGACCACCCAAATGACCGTGCAACCACAGAAACAGGGTGATCAGTAATAAAGTCCATAGCAATGTGTTTCCACGGGGCAGCAGGTACGGGAAGAGGCAGGAGATGGCCGGCAGGAAGATGTCTGGGAACCTTATTGCGAGCACAGTACGAACAGGCCGTGACGAAGTCTACCACATCCTTGCGCAGGGTAGGCCACCAGTAATTAAGAGTAATGAGCAGGAAGGTCTTCTGGCCTGCATGCCAGCTAGTTTGGATGAATGACCCGAGTGAAGAACCTTCTTACGATCCGGAACCGCTACAAACATCTTACCGGGTTGGAGACGAGACAGGTCCAAGGGGGCCACATTCATCACTTTGGAGGGATCGATGATATGCATAGGCTCCTCCTCTTGATCGGATGACAGGAAGGATCGGGACAAGGCATCTGCTTTAACGTTCTTGTCCACCGGGCGGTAATGTACGGTAAAGTTGAAGCGGGTGAAGAACAAAAACCACCGGGCCTGACGCGGATTGGGTCTTTGGGCATTCTGTAGATAAGCCAGGTTTTTGTGGTCAGTATAGATGACCACCGGGTGCAGAGTCCCCTCGAGCAGGTAACGCCACTCCTCCAGTGCCAATTTGATGGCTAGCAGTTCTCAGTCTCCTATGGAGTAGTTGCGCTCAGATGAGGAGAAGAGCTTGGAGAAGAAGCCGCAGGTTACCATTCTCCCGGATGGAGATTTCTGGGTGAGCACCACCCCGGCTCTGGAAGAGGAAGCATCAACCTCCAGAAAGAACTGCTTGTTGCTATCCGGACGGTGCAGCACAGGGGCAGAAGAGAAGGCTTGTTTTAAGGAGAGGAAGGCCTCCTCTGCTTCGGACGGTGATTCCTTAGGATTTGCTCCCTTACGGGTGAGCGCGTAGATGGGAGCAGTCCGGGAAGAGAAATGTGGAATGAAGAGACGGTAATAGTTGGCAAAGCCCAGGAATCGCTGAATTGCCTTCAACCCCTCCGGACGGGGCCACTTTAAGACGGCAGAGACCTTCTCGGGGTCCATCCGTAGACCTGTCTTAGAGATAATATAGCCAAGGAATGGAAGAGAGGTCTGCTCGAAGAGGTATTTCACAAATTTTGCATAAAGGTGATTCTGCCTGAGCCTAAGCAGGAACTGACAAACATCCCTCCGGTGTGTGGGAAGATCTGGAGAGAAAACCAAGATCTCGTCCAGATACACCACCACGCAAGAATATAAGAGGTCACGGAAGATGTCGTTAACTAATTCTTGGAAGACGGCGGGAGCATTTCAGAGGCCGAAGGGCATCACATGGTATTCATAGTGACCGTCCCGGGTAGTGAATGCCGTCTTCCACTCGTCTCCTTGGCGGATCCGGACTAAGTTATACGCCCCAGCTGGCAGGCTGGACTGGTAGTCAGGCTGGCGGGCTGGACTGGTAGTCAGGCTGGGGGACTGGATTGGTAGTCAGGTGTCACGGGTGTGTTGCCACGAAGATCGTCACGAGTACACAGCCTGACTTCTCGCAGCTGACTTGTTGGTGCTTTGTGTTTTTTCGGCAGTGAAGGAGTTAATTCTCTCTCTCTCTGGGCCTCGCCCAGCTGCAATCAATGCTTCTTTAGTGAGACTCCTTCATATTCCTGCAGGTCTGTTTGGGAGGTGTCGGTGAAAGCTTTTCATTCAGACTTACAGAGCGGATCGTGGTGTTTGGAGTTGCTGAGATAAGTGTATTTGGAAGTGTTTTTTCCCTTTCCTCGCTTTATCATTTATCTCCTTTCCCGTTGGTGTTCCCTCTGTTGTAGTTGTGTAGAAGTTGTATGCAAGGTGGTTTTGGTTTTTCCCTTGTACTGTCTCGTTCGTCTAAATACTGTGTGTGGGCATATTATTTCTGGTTCCCAATTGTTGTGATCGGGGTCCTTCTCAGGACTAGATTACTGAGGTGCAGGGATCCTCAGGAGGTAGGGGTTACGCTGGCGGCCTGGACCTCTGTACCTTTAACAGTACCTCCAGGTTGAGGGATTAGTCAGGGCCCCAGCTTAGGGTCAGCTTAGGCCCCCTACCTCCAGTATTCTGTGACAGTGACATCAGGCTAGCAGCGGGACCTGAGGGCTGAAGCAGAGTTTAACACACAAAGCTACAACTTTGCATGGGCACCTCCATTTTGGAGGAGGTGCCTTATATATGAGAGGTCTTCCGGCCATTGGCCAGGGACTCCTTAGGATGGCGCGCGCGGCCCCTTTAAGAGGGTGGGAGCGTGCACGCACGCTTTAAGCACAGTGCCCGGGAAGCTGCGCGCGCCGGCAGCAGCAGAAGTAGGAGCGCCGGAGGATGCTGGGCGTGGAGCATGGCAGTAAGAGGGACGGCATCTCTGCCTGTCAGGGGGCAGAGACGTCGATACTACAGCATGTGTGACAGCTGCCATAATTTTCATCCAATAAAGTTCTAACTTTGGTCTTTGACAAACAAATTTACATTGGCCATTAGCGTTGAGCGATACCTTCCGATATCGGGAAATATCGGATCGGATTGGATCGGACCGATACCGAAAATGTATCGGATATCGCCGATTCCGATACCGGAAACCAATGCAAGTCAATGGGACAGAAATATCGGAATGAAAATAAACCCTTTCTTTCCTTGTAGGTTAATTCTACATGAAGGAAAACAACTAAGAATAATGTAGAATGTATTGGGGGAGGTGGGGGAGACAATAAAGGCATAGAGGTTTAGCCCAATCAAATGGAATAGCAAGAATTAATATTTTTTTTAAGACGTTCTGAGCTACGGAAATATTGACTATGTTAAGTATTTTTATATTTTGTCAGATATTTATGTTTTACTACTTCCATGCTCTTCACCTTCTTTTTTACTTCTCCCACACTTTCTCCTTCATCATCCTCAGCATCTTTTTCATCCACTTCTTCTTCACCTTCTTCGTCTTCTTCTTCTTCACCTTCTTCGTATTATTCTTTTTTTTTCATTCTTCATATTCTACTTCTTCATCTTCTTCATATTCTTCTTCTTCATCATATTCTTATTTGTGACAGGCATTCCTGTAGTTGTTATCTATAAAAGGTTGGACATTATACCTTTCGTTCTGTCCATTCCAAAAGATTTACGACAGGATTTGTCCGCGTTCAGTTTGGCCTGCAGTAGCAGGTCTTTTCCAGGGGCACCACGAGGAGGAACGGACTCACCCCGATACACCGCTTAGTCATCTTCTGCTTATAATTTAGATATTATCTTTTGCTCTGATTTTTAGTCTTATGCTTAATGTTCTTCCGCTTTTTGTTCTGCAGCTTCTTTTATTTCTGCTTCTTGGTTTTCTGTCTCTTGTTCTTCTGTATCTTGGTGCTTGTATTCTCGTCTTTGTCCTCTTGGTCAACTTCTTCAGGGTCATCTTCTTGGTCTTCTTCGGGGTGGTCTTCAGGCCATCGTCTTCGGGGGTCCTCGTCTTCGGGGTCCTCGTCTTCTTCGGGTTGGTCTTCTGGGTCCTCGTCTTGGGGTCCTCGTCTTCTTCGGGGTGGTCTTCAGGGTCCTCGTCTTCTTCGGGGTGGTCTTCAGGGTCCTAGTCTTCAGGGTCGTCGTCTTCGGGGTCCTCGTCTTCTTAGGGCTGGTCTTCAGGGTCCTCGTCTTCAGGGTCCTCGTCAGGGAGATCCAGAGTGATTACCAAGAACCATTTCAAAAAGCTTGAACTTGGAAATGTAGCCGAAGGTACAAGAAAGCTGAGGAACTACTGAGGACCAGCTGACGGTACTGGAACCCGGATGGGTAGCAGAAGGTACAAGAGCCAATGGAACTGCCGAAGACCAGCTGACGGTACTGGAACTCGGTTACTAAGCAGGAGGTACCTGGGCCAGAAAGCACTACCAAGGACCAGCAGACGTTGGTGGAACTTGGATACCGAGAAGGAGGCACCTAATCCAAAGGCACTGCCGAGAACCAGCTGACGGTACTGGAACCCGGATGGGTAGCAGAAGGTACCCATGTTAAAAAAAGTTCAAGGCCGCGAGCCGGCCACAGTTACCAAAACCCACAGTCCTACAGGGGGTGCTTGTCTTATTGGCACTATGGAACCAGCCTTCATTGCCAGATCCCGCAGCCCACATAGGAGTCACCTAAACTGCAGGCACCATAGAGTCGGCTAACCCGACCTCAACACGACAGGACAACGCATTGGAGGCAAAGTGACGTTGACACTACCCGGAAACAGCTGGCGTGCTGGAACCAGGCTGGGCAGGAGGGAGTACCCGTGCCAAAGTCACTGTCGAGAACAAGCTGACGGTACTGGAACCCGGATGGGTAGTAGAAGGTACAAGAGCAAATGGAACTACCGAGGACCAGCTGACGGTACTGGAACCCGGATGGGTAGCAGAAGGTACAAGAGCCAATGGAACTGCTGAAGACCAGCTGACGGTACAGGAACTCGGTAACTAAGCAGGAGGTACCTGTGCCAGAAAGCACTACCAAGAACCAGCAGACGGTGGTGGAACTTGGATACCGAGAAGGAGGCACCTAATCCAAAGGCACTGCCGAGAACCAGCTGACGGTACTGGAACCCGGATGGGTAGTAGAAGGTAAAAGAGCAAATGGAAATACAGAGAACCAGCTGGTGGTGCTGGAACCCAGGGTAAATACTAAAAACAGAGTGGAGCCAGAGGTGTAATTGGAGCAAGTTTTAAATCAGTAGTACAGAAGATGTGGACAAAGCAGGAGAATTTGCCGGACACACAGCAGGGGAACAGCTGACGTTACTGAACCCCAATAACACTGGAGCAAGTGTTGACTGTGCCGACGGCACTTCTGAGCAGCAACTAGCGGTATTGGAGCCCAGGGTAAATATTAAAAACAGAGGAGCCAGAGGTGTATTTGGAGGAGGTTTTAAATCAGTAGTACAGTGGATGTGGACAAAGCAGGAGAAATTGCCGTCCGCACAGCAGGGGAACAGCTGACGTTACCGAACCCCAATAACACGGCAGCAAGTGTTGACTGTGCAGACGGCACTTCCGATCGCCAACTGGCGGTGTTGGAGCTCAGGGATAATACTGAAAACAGAGGAGCCAGAGGTGTAATTGGAGCAACTTTAAAATCTGTAGTAGTGAGAATGTTGACTGAGCAGGAGAAATTGCCGTCCGCACAGCAGGGGAACAGCTGACGTTACTGAACCCCAATAACATGGCAGCAAGTGTTGACTGTGCAGACGGCACTTCCGAGCGCCAAATGGCGGTGCTGGAGCTCAGGGATAATACTGAAAACAGAGGAGCCAGAGGTGTATTTGGAGGAGGTTTTAAATCAGTAGTACAGTGGATGTGGACAGAGCAGGAGAAATTGCCGTCCGCACAGCCGGGGAACAGCTGATGTTACTGAACCCCAATAGCACGGCAGCAAGTGTTGACTGTGCAGACGGCACTTCCGAGCGCCAACTGGCGGTGTTGGAGCTCAGGGATAATACTGAAAACAGAGGAGCCAGAGGTGTAATTGGAGCAACTTTAAAATCTGTAGTAGTGAGAATGTGGACAGAGCAGGAGAAATTGCCGTCCGCACAGCAGGGGAACAGCTGACGTTACTGAACCCCAATAACATGGCAGCAAGTGTTGACTGTGCAGACGGCACTTCCGAGCGCCAACTGGCGGTGTTGGAGCTCAGGGATAATACTGAAAACAGAGGAGCCAGAGGTGTATTTGGAGGAGGTTTTAAATCAGTAGTACAGTGGATGTGAACAGAGCAGGAGAAATTGCCATCCGCACAGCAGGGGAACAGCTGACGTTACTGAACCCCAATAACACGGCAGCAAGTGTTGACTGTGCAGACGGCACTTCCGAGCGCCAACTGGCGGTGTTGGAGCTCAGGGATAATAATGAAAACAGACGAGCCAGAGGTGTAATTGGAGCAACTTTAAAATCTGTAGTAGTGAGAATTTGGACAGAGCAGGAGAAATTGACGTCCGCACAGCAGGGGAACAGCTGACGTTACTGAACCCCAATAACATGGCAGCAAGTCTTGACTGTGCAGACGGCACTTCCGAGCGTCAACTGGCGGTGTTGGAGCTCAGGGATAATACTGAAAACAGAGGAGCCAGAGGTGTATTTGGAGGAGGTTTTAAATCAGTAGTACAGTGGATGTGGACAGAGCAGGAGAAATTGCCGTCCGCACAGCAGGGGAACAGCTGACGTCACTGAACCCAATAACACGGCAGCAAGTGTTGACTGTGCAGACGGCACTTCCAAGCGCCAACTGGCGGTGTTGGAACTCAGGGATAATACTGAAAACAGAGGAGCCAGAGGTGTAATTGGAGCAACTTTAAAATCTGTAGTAGTGAGAATGTGGACAGAGCAGGAGAAATTGCCGTCCGCACAGCAGGGGAACAGCTGACGTTACTGAACCCCAATAACATGGCAGCAAGTGTTGACTGTGCAGACGGCACTTCCGAGCGCCAACTGGCGGTGTTGGAGCTCAGGGATAATACTGAAAACAGAGGAGCCAGAGGTGTATTTGGAGGAGGTTTTAAATCAGTAGTACAGTGGATGTGGACAGAGCAGGAGAAATTGCCGTCCGCACAGCAGGGGAACAGCTGACGTTACTGAACCCCAATAACACGGCAGCAAGTGTTGACTGTGCAGACGGCACTTCCAAGCGCCAACTGGCGGTGTTGGAGCTCAGGGATAATACTGAAAACAGAGGAGCCAGAGGTGTAATTGGAGCAACTTTAAAATCTGTAGTGGTGAGAATGTGGACAGAGCAGGAGAAATTGCCGTCCGCACAGCAGGGGAACAGCTGACGTTACTAAACCCCAATAACATGGCAGCAAGTGTTGACTGTGCAGACGGCACTTCCTAGCGCCAACTGGCGGTGTTGGAGCTCAGGGATAATACTGAAAACAGAGGAGCCAGAGGTGTATTTGGAGGAGGTTTTAAATCAGTAGTACAGTGGATGTGGACAGAGCAGGAGAAATTGCCGTCCGCACAGCAGGGGAACAGCTGACGTTACTGAACCCCAATAACATGGAAGCAAGTGTTGACTGTGCAGACGGCACTTCCGAGCGCCAACTGGCGGTGTTGGAGCTCAGGGATAATACTGAAAACAGAGGAGCCAGAGGTGTAATTGGAGCAACTTTAAAATCTGTAGTAGTGAGAATGTGGACAGAGCAGGAGAAATTGCCGCCCGCACACCAGGGGAACAGCTGACGTTACTGAACCCCAATAACATGGCAGCAAGTGTTGACTGTGCAGACGGCACTTCCGAGCGCCAACTGGCGGTGTTGGAGCTCAGGGATAATACTGAAAACAGAGGAGCCAGAGGTGTATTTGGAGGAGGTTTTAAATCAGTATTACAGTGGATGTGGACAGAGCAGGAGAAAATGCCGTCCGCACAGCAGGGGAACAGCTGACGTTACTGAACCCCAATAACACGGCAGCAAGTGTTGACTGTGCAGACGGCACTTCCAAGCGCCAACTGGCGGTGTTGGAGCTCAGGGATAATACTGAAAACAGAGGAGCCAGAGGTGTAATTGGAGCAACTTTAAAATCTGTAGTAGTGAGAATGTGGACAGAGCAGGAGAAATTGCCGTCCGCACAGCAGGGGAACAGCTGACGTTACCGAACCCCAATAACACGGCAGCAAGTGTTGACTGTGCAGACGGCACTTCCGAGAGCCAACTGGTGGTGTTGGAGCTCAGGGATAATACTGAAAACAGAGGAGCCAGAGGTGTATTTGGAGGAGGTTTTAAATCAGTAGTACAGTGGATGTGGACAGAGCAGGAGAAATTGCCATCCGCACATCAGGGGAACAGCTGACGTTACTGAACCCAAATAACACGGCAGCAAGTGTTGACTGTGCAGACGGCACTTCCGAGTGCCAACTGGCGGTGTTGGAGCTCAGGGATAAGGCTGAAAACAGAGGAGCCAGAGGTGTAATTGGATCAACTTTAAAATCTGTAGTAGTGAGAATGTGGACAGAGCAGGAGAAATTGCCGTCCGCACAGCAGGGGAACAGCTGACGTTACTGAACCCCAATAACATGGCAGCAAGTGTTGACTGTGCAGATGGCACTTCCGAGCACCAACTGGCAGTGTTGGAGATCAGGGATAATACTGAAAACAGAGGAGCCAGAGGTGTATTTGGAGGAGGTTATAAATCAGTAGTACAGTGGATGTGGACAGAGCAGGAGAAATTGCCGTCCGCACAGCCGGGGAACAGCTGACGTTACTGAACCCCAATAACACGGAAGCAAGTGTTGACTGTGCAGACGGCACTTCCGAGCGCCAACTGGCGGTGTTGGAGCTCAGGGATAATACTGAAAACAGACGAGCCAGAGGTGTATTTGGAGCAACTTTTAAAATCTGTAGTAGAGAGAATGTGGACAGAGCAGGAGAAATTGCCTTCCGCACAGCAGGGGAACAGCTGACGTTACTGAACCCCAATAACATGGCAGCAAGTGTTGACTGTGCAGACGGCACTTCCGAGCGCCAACTGACGGTGTTGGAGCTCAGGGATAATACTGAAAACAGAGGAGCCAGAGGTGTATTTGGAGGAAGTTTTAAATCAGTAGTACAGTGGATGTGGACAGAGCAGGAGAAATTGCCGTCCGCACAGCAGGGGAATAGCTGACGTTACTGAACCCCAATAACACGGCAGCAAGTGTTGACTGTGCAGACGGCACTTCCAAGCGCCAACTGGCGGTGTTGGAGCTCAGGGATAATACTGAAAACAGAGGAGCCAGAGGTGTAATTGGAGCAACTTTAAAATCTGTAGTAGTGAGAATGTGGACAGAGCAGGAGAAATTGCCGTCCGCACAGCAGGGGAACAGCTGACGTTACCGAACCCCAATAACATGGCAGCAAGTGTTGACTGTGCAGACGGCACTTCTGAGCGCCAACTGGCTGTGTTGGAGCTCAGGGATAATACTGAAAACAGAGGAGCCAGAGGTGTATTTGGAGGAGGTTTTAAATCAGGAGTAGTGTTGAGCCACCCCCGTAGTGTTCGAGTTCGGTTCGGTTCGTCGAACACCCGTGTGTTCGCCGAACTGTTCGTCGAACTGTTCGTCGAACACCTTCGAACACCGTTAAAACCAATGGCAGGCAAACAAAAACACATAGAAACACATAGAAAACACCTTCAAAGGTGTCCAAAAGCTGACAAACTGCTCAGAAGACATAACTAACACATGGAAAAGTGACAAGTACATATAGTCATGCGAAAATAAAAGAGGTGGAGGAGTAAAAGGAGGGGGAGACACAGATATAGGCATGTCATGCCCTTCTAAAATCCAAAAAGTGAGAAGCCGACACGGCCAGTCCGCTCCTGCCCGTGCCACCTCCGTGTCGCCGGTTTTGTGCCAGAGCCGCGGTGAACCCTGACGGCCAGCCCCCCTCTCCCAATACTGGTGCCTGTCTGCTGGTGGGTCGAGCGAGCCCCCTGTGGTGGAGGCAGCTCTAAGCTTTTTAATTTAAATTGTCTCTCTAATTTGAATGAATACACTTTAAATCCATTTACAAGGATCTATTGGAGGGCAAGTCTCATGCCAGCAGCCGCGGTAATTCCAGCTCCAGTAGCGTCCACTAAAGCTGCTGCAGTTAAAAAGCTTTTATAAGGATCGAGCTCGGCTGTCCACCGCAAGGCATCCTACTGCCAGTCCCAGCCCCTATGCCTTGGGGTGCCTCCTGATGCTCTTCACTAAGTATCCCATGGTCCCGAAGCATTTCCTTTGAAAAAATTAAGTGTCTAAACTACAGGTGGTGCAGCTTGCTTAACAGCCGGGATAATCCGCTCACTAGCAGACACTGCTACTAGGCACAAAGTATTTCCTGGGCTAGATGCAGTTAAAAATTTGTAATTAGATACTCTCGTTGGATGCTGAGAAAGCATTCCATAGAGTCTCCTGGCACGCCATATATGATTCTCTTAAAAAGCTTGGGGTAGGGGTCTAGGGGACCCTTTTATAGCCAAAATCACGGCCCTGTATCGCAATACGTCACCTAGGCTGAAGATAAATGGAACTGTAGCACCCTGAGGGCTCGGTTGCTACAGACGTATTGCACCTCACCCAGAGGTGTGATATCTCACTCTCAGGTAAGGATGGAGTGTGGATCAGGACCCGACACCTGCATGCATTACACCACATTACCGTGGGGCAGGGCGACCAATATGCCCCTGAGATGGGCACGACAGTCCCTGTCCCTGGCTGGAGTGGGGGGAGGGAACACTGAGGAAGGGGAACCCTGTAGTGCAGGAGCAGGGAGGAAGCACTTCCTGGGTGCATTGAGAAGGGAGTATAAAAGGTGGGCACCATCTTAGTTCAGTGCAGAGAAGTCTGAGCAGAAGTGGCAGGGAGCAGGGGCTCTGCATGAGCTCTGCTCCGGAGGCGGGCCTAGTAACAGAGGCCCAGGCCTGGAAGAGGGAGAAGGAAGGAAGAGGAGCGGAGAAGGCTCCAGGAACGAGGAATGAAGGGATCCCAGGGGTGCGGACGGGCGAGTCGCCACCGCACGCCCGAATCCACCTGCGTGGAGGGGTCAGGCCAAAGGGGGAGACCGGTCCCCGAACTAGTGGAGGCAGGAAACGACCCTCAGCTAGAAACCGGAGGCTCTGACATTTTATGTGGCGCAGCCCCTCGCTACACCCGCTAGGAAGGCACCACAGGGAAACTGGCGCCAAGTTTACCAAGAGGAGGCCCGAGGCAGCCGGACAGAAGTGTTGGTAAGAAAGGCCAGACAAAGGACACACAAAGGGGGTCCTGTGAAGTGCTCCAAAGTTATCTGGGAGTTGTCTGAGCCCCTCACCTGGTGAGCACAGTACGACGTGGGCAGCCGTTACCTGCAGACGTGGTCTGGATAATAAGAACTGTGAGTAAAGGCCCTGAACTGCATCACTGACTCCGTGTCGTTACTGCTGCTGCCCTGCACCATCACCCCCATCCTCCGCATACACTGCCCTGAGGCTATACTCCTCCCGTGGGGAGTTATGCTACGCTCTGCTGCACCCACAACACCAGCCTCAGTGGTCTGCCCTGTAGCGGCGGTTCACTCAGACCGCAATCCACGGGTGGCGTAGTCGGACATTTAAACATGAAAACCACATAAATAGTTCCGCCACTGGTTTGACCGCCCTGAGCCACGGAACTGGGTCGCCGCCACGAAGACTACAACCACCAGCATCCACCAAAAAGGGTCCGGCTCCGGGTGTCCCAAGGCCCAGGGGGTGCGTCAGAACATTTTCATCACCTTTCACAATCACCAATGGGACAAGGCAGTGATGTCCTCTGTCCCCTCTCTTATACATCCTAGTGACGGAGCACCTGCTCTCATCAATTCGCCATAACCCCAATATTAGGTGGATTGAGGTGGGAGGCACCGAGTACAAGTGCTCTCTATTTGCTGATGATGTCCTAGTATATATCACTCAATCACATATATCCATCCATGCTGTTATGGCTGAAATAGATCACTTTGTTACATGGTAAAATTTTAAAATCAATGCAGCGAAGTCTGAGGCCCTCGATGTCTCCCTCCCCAAATCCATATAGGATTCCATCCAGTCCAACTTTCCCTTTGCCTGGCCCTCACAGGGTATCAAATACTTAGGAATTCCTATTCATAGAGACCTCTCCCATCTATGTTATCTTAATTTTGGGACCTTTATTGAACAACTCCATACAGACCACGGTTGGCAAGTTAGAACTGTAAGATTCACTACGTGAACCACTGGTGTTTTGTGGAAAAGCACATGTACACTGCGTTCCAAATTATTATACAAAAAGTGTTTAGGAGTGATAAGGGAAGAATTTGTTTGTTTGTCAGTTAAACTCATTGATGGTGATGTGTGTCAGGGCTCTTTATATCACTGTAAGCAATTGCAGACACCTGTGCTAATTAGTTTGGCAGGTGTGTCCAATGAAAGGCAAGACTACTTAAGAAGGCTCTCTCACATTATTAAGCAGCCTACATTTTCTGCCAAAATGGGAAAGAAAAAGGATGTGTCGGCTGCTGAGAAGCAACAAATTGTGGAGTGTTTAGGTCAAGGCATGACTACAATCAACATTGTGCGATGATCAGGATGAAGTGTCTTGGCAATCAAGAAGTATGTAGCTGATTCACAGTACACACGTGTGCGTGCTGATAAGGGCAAATTGAGGACTCTTTCCTACAGGCAATTACGTCAGGTTGAAAGAGCAGCGGCAAAAAAGCCTTGTCATAGCAGCAGACAAGTTTTTGAAGCTGCTTGTGCCTCCAACGTCCCCCGAACAACAAGATGCAGGGTCCTTCAGAGGTTTGCAGCTGTGCATGCGCCATCCTGTCGACCTCCTCTATCCACTTCACACAAGCAGAAACGGCTCCAGTGGGCCAAACATTACATGAAGACTGATTTCAAAACTGTTTTGTTCACGGATGAGTGCCGTGCAGCGCTCGATGGTCCAGATGGATGGAGTGGAGGATGGCTGGTTGATGGACACCCCACGCAAACACGGCTACAGCGCCAACAAGGAGGAGGTGGAGTAATGTTTTGGGCTGGAATCATGGGGAGAGAGATTGTTGGCCCCTTTAGGATCCCTGAAGGCGCTAAAGATGAACTCCATAATGTATGTGGATTTTCTCAAACAGCACTTCCTGCCATGGTTCAAGAAGAAGAACCGTGTATTTCACAGCAAGATCATTTTTCTGCATGATAATGCACCATCTCATGCTGCACATAAAACATCTGCATCTCTGGCTGATATGGGCATAAAAGGGGACAAACTTATGGTGTGACCCCCATGCTCCCCTGACCTCTACCCCATTCAGAACCTTTGGAGCATCATTAAAAGGAGTGTCTATGATGGCGGGAGGCAGTTCACATCTAAGCAACAGCTCTGGGAGGGTATTCTGTCCTCATGCAAAACAATTGAAGCAGAAACCATCCAAAACCTGACAAATTCAATGGACGAGAGAATTCAGAAGCTCCTTTCGAACAAGGGGTCCTATGTGAAAATGTAACATCACCTAGAATAAAGTTTTGAGTTGAAAACTGTTTGATTTCAGTTTCTAACAACCTGCTAATGCTTATAATTTCAAAAATGACCATTTTTTTGGTCTTTAGTAAAATGAAAAGGTTGATCGAAAAGTTTGGGGGATCTAAGAGTGTGGCAACCCAGTAGTCATGATTACTTCGAATTCTGACAATATGAGGGTCATGCTGCAGGTAGTGCAGCAAGAAGGCACTTATGTGCCTTGCGCATCTCGGAGCCCCAAAATTATTTTCCGGGCTAGATGCAGCTAAAAATTATTTTTAATTTTAAATCTGGTGAAGCTTTAGTATAGATGGCCTATTAGGATCAGTGCTGCACACTGCTACAAAGCCCAAATTATTTTCCAGTCAAGATACAGATAAACATGATTAGTAATTTGAAAGCTTAAAACGGTTGGTAGGGTGATTTTAACCAATCATCAAGCTTTTACTCTCCCCAGGATGACACAGGGGTAGAAAGTCGTTTCGGATCCATGATTTGTTCATCTTTATGAACGTGAGTCTGTCTACATTATCAGTGGAGAGCCGCGTGCGCTTATCTGTCAGCACACCACCAGCAGCGCTGAACACACGTTCAGACAGAACGCTGGCTGCGGGGCATGACAAGATCTCCAAGGCGTAAGTGGCTAGCTCCGGCCATTTATCCAGATTGGAAGCCCAAAAAGAGCAAGGGTCCAGTGACACAGTCGTGGCTTCAATGTTTACTTGGAGATACTCCTGCACCATCGTCTCTAGGCGTTGACTATGTGTCAGACTTCTTGTCTCCTGTGGCCTTGCAAAGGATGGGCTAAAAAAGTGGTGAAATGATTCCGCAAAATTGATGTTACCAGCAGATACTGTGGTTCTGTTACGGTTTGAGTGCTGAACATTTGACGGTCCCACGGTTGGCAAGTTGGAACTGTGAGATTCACTACGTGCACCACTGGTATTTTGTGGAAAAGCACATGTAAGATTCTGCAACAGTCTCTGCTGATACTCCTGCATGCGTGCATCCCTTTCTATGGCAGGAATAATTTCTGCAAATTTACTTTTGTACCGGGGATCTAACAGTGTGGCAACCCAGTAGTCAGGATTATTTCTAATTCTCACAATTCGAGGGTCATGTTGCAGGTAGTGCAGCAAGAAGGCACTCATGTGTGTTGCGCATCCAGGAGCACCAAGTCCCTGTTGTGTTGGTGGCGAGGTAACAATCATGCTTCCTTCCTCTGTCCTCTACCCCCAACCTCGCACAACAGAAATGTGATCAATGTCTCTCTCATCTGATGAGTCTTCCATCAGTTCGTCCTCCACTTCTTCCTGGGCTCCTGCACCTTCCTCACTAGTTTGGCTGCTACCATGCGCCCTGGTAAAACCATCTCCCCCACCCTCACATGCCTGCCACCTTGGTGCTGCCGACCGTCTGGACCTTGCAGATGTTAGCCCTTCCGCATACAACTCCTCCTCCTCTACTTCCTCCACCTCCTCTTGTGCCACCACCTGACTCCGAATTCTGTTTAACATGTGCTCCAGCATGTAAATCACCGGAATAGTCATGCTGATAATGGCATCGTCAGCACTAAACATCTTCGTCGCCATTTCAAAACTGTGCAGAAGGGTGCATAGGTCCCTGATCTGAGACCACTCCTCCAGCGTGATTTGCCCCACCTCTGAATCTCGTTGGCCCAGGCTATACGTCAGAACGTATTGCACCAGGGCTTGTCGGTGCTGCCACAGTCGCTGCAACATGTGCAGAGTTGAATTCCACCGGGTAGGCACATCGCATTTTAGCCGGTGAAGTGGCAGGCCCAACGACTTCTGTAGAGATGTAAGTCGCTGAGCTGCGGGATGCGAACGGCGGAAGTGAGCACACAGCGTCCGTGCCCTCTGCAGAAGGCCATCTAGTCTGGGATAGTGGGCTAAAAATTGCTGGACAACCAGGTTCAACACGTGAGCCATACAAGGCACGTGTGTGACATTGCCCCGGCGAAGGGCCGCACCCAGGTTTGCAGCATTGTCGCACACGGCCTTCCCTGGTTTCAGGTCCAGTGGAGACAACCATTCATGAAATTGGTTCTCCAGAGCTGACCACAACTCCTCAGCTGTGTGACTCACATTTCCCAGACATTTCAAAGTAAAAACCGCCTGATGACGTTGAGCCCTACTGCCAGCATAGTAAGGAGGTGTGCAGGATCCCTTCTGCGCAGTTAGAAAGCTTGTGGCATGACCAGACAGGCTTTGGGTGCAGGTGGAAGACCGAGAGGAGGTTGAGGAGGCAGAAGCAGTGGAGGAACTTTGACATAAAGAGGATTGACGCACAACTCGTGGGGACGGCAAGACTTGGACAGCAGCCCCTTGTCCTGCTGTCACCATAGTTACCCAGTGCCCAGTCAGTGACATGTAACGCCCCTGTCCATGCCTACTCGTCCAAGTGTCTGTGGTGAAATGCACCCTGTCACACACAGAGCTTCTCAAAGAAGCGGTGATGTTGTGTGCGACATGCTGGTGGAGCACAGGCACACCTTTCTTTGAGAAGTAGTGCCGACTGGGCAACTGGTACTGGGGCACTGCGACGGACATAAGGTCTCGAAAATCCTCTGTGTCCACCAGGCGGAAAGGCAGCATTTCTGTAGCCAAGAGCTTGCAGATGGTGAAATTCAACCTCTTAGCTTTCTCATGGCTAGGAGGAAATGGTCTTTGACTTGTCCACATCTGAGGGACCGAGGGCTGGCTATTGCGCTTAGACGGGGTTGATAAGGGTGTCCCCGGCAAACTGCCGGTCTGTGAGGAAGATGCAGGCGGACATGTTAGGTTGCCTTGATCCAAAGGTGGTGCTATCGATGTCGGACAGCACTCAACACCAGCTGGTGTTACCACCTCCAAAGAAAATGATGACCTGCCAATCACGCTGGCTGTTGCGGGTAAAGAGGTGGCAGGTCTACGCCCCAAAACAGGTGTGACTGCTGTCTCCCCAGTCACAGAGGATGAAGAGGCCGCGGATGCACAAGATATGGCAGACGGTGGTTGGCCCGGCCGGCTAGGCCGCATTGTAGCACACTGAGCTTCCCACTGCAACTTATGCTTCATGTCCATGTGCCGGTTCATGCATGAAGTACTCAAACTATGTATTTTTTGGCCTCTACTTAGCTTTTGCTGACAAATGTTACAGATAATACGAGTTGGGTCATCTTTATCCATCTGAATAAATGCCCAGGCTATGCAAGGCTTAGCACCCATGCGACCTGAAGAGCCACCACGACTTGTGGTGAGAGGCAGAGTTGTGTTTGAGGATGCAGTTGTTGACGTGCTTCCAGTACTACGTCTCTGTCCAGAAAGGCGCAACCTGACCTCGTCGTCACTAGCATCTTCCTCCACCTCCTCTGCTGACCTCACCTCTTGGCTGACTGTGGGTTGACAGTAAGTGGGATCTCCAACCTCATCATCATCACCCTGTGCGTTATCACACCCGTCGTCCTCAGAGCCAACCTGTTCCTGCCCTGACAAAAAACTAAAGTTGTCGCTCCAATCAGGTATTTGAGTCTCATCATCGTCTTCCTCATTGTCTCCACCAACAGGAGTTACAGTTTGGGAATGAGGGTCTACATTATGGTCAGAACCTTCTGCGTCTGGTCCTGGATCCGACTCATAAAGATTCTGGGCATCAGTGCAGATAATTTCCTCGTCTGGATTCACAGAAGCGCTGGAGTCGACCTCTGATTCCCAGGCTATAGTATGAGTAAACAGCTCTGCAGACTCAACCATCTGTTCTACCTCATACTCAGACGGGCAGCTGGAGATTTGGGAGCTGTGAGGAAGCAAGTGCGTTTGGGGTGACACCTTTGAGGACTGGAGTATTTGTGATGTTGAAGTTGATGTGGAGGAGAGCTCACTTAAAGGAGCACTTGATATCCGTTGAAGCACCTGCTGTTTTTGTGCCTCATCTGGAATTTGTAGCGATTGGCGTGGCCGTAAGAAAGGGATCTTATCACATTGTCCGCTAAAAGAAGTAGACATTTTAGTTTGGCTGGAAGATGGTCTTTCTTCTGCAGATGTTACTGTTGCTTTAACACCTACCCCACGGACACAACCTTTTTTCCCCTTCCCAACACGCCTATTCCCCTTTCCACCAGCAGCAGGCCTTTTTCCACTCAGTTTGGTGGTTAACTAATTCACAACACTGGAGTTGTTTGCACAAAAAAACAATTGATGGGAACCGAGCAGAGCTGAGTGGCCAAACTGTGGTATTAGGCCAAAACTATTGGCTGGGTTAGATGGAGAAAAAAATTATATTCGATTTGCAACCTGATGGAGGTCAGTATAGATGGACTAATAGAACAAGTCCCACAAACAGCTAGAAGACCAAATATTTTTTCAGAGGTAGATGCAGAAAAAAAATATATTCAGTTTGCAACCTGATGGAGGTCAGTATAGATGGACTAATAGAGAAAGTCCCACACACTGCTAGAAGGCCAAATATTTTTTCAGAGCTAGATGCAGACAAAAAATAACTTTGAATTTGCAACCTGATGGAGGTCAGTATAGGTGGACTAATAGAACAAGTCCCACACACTGCTAGTAGGCCAAATATTTTTTCAGAGCTAGATGCAGAAAAAAATTATATTCAGTTTGCAACCTGATGGAGGTCAGTATAGATGGACTAATAGAACAAGTCCCACACACAGCTAGAAGGCCAAATATTTTTTCAGAGGTTGATGCAGAAAAAAATTATATTCAGTTTGCAACCTTATGGAGGTCAGTATAGATGGACTAATAGAACAAGTCCCACACACAGCTAGAAGGCCAAATATTTTTTCAGAGGTAGATGCAGACAAAAAATTATTTTGAATTTGCAACCTGATGGAGATCAGTATAGATGACTAATAGAACAAGTCCCACACACAGCTAGAAGGCCAAATATTTTTTCAGAGGTAGATGCAGAAAAAAATTATATTCAGTTTGCAACCTTATGGAGGTCAGTATAGATGGACTAATAGATAAAGTCCCACACACTGCTAGAAGGCCAAATATTTTTTCAGAGCTAGATGCAGATAAAAATTATTTTTAATTTGCAACCTGATGGAGGTCAGTATAGATGGACTAATAGAGAAAGTCCCACACACTGCTAGAAGGCCAACTATTTTTTCAGATCTAGAAGCAGAAAAAAATTATATTCAGTTTGCAACCTGATGGATGTCTGTATAGATGGATTAATAGAACAAGTCCCACACACAGCTAGAAGCCCAATATTTTTTCAGAGGTAGATGCAGAAAAAAAATATATTCAGTTTGCAACCTGATGGAGGTCTGTATAGATGGATTAATAGAACAAGTCCCACACACAGCTAGAAGCCCAATATTTTTTCAGAGGTAGATGCAGAAAAAAAATATATTCAGTTTGCAACCTGATGGAGGTCAGTATAGATGGACTAATAGAGAAAGTCCCACACACTGCTAGAAGGCCAAATATTTTTTTAGAGCTAGATGCAGAAAAAAATTATATTCAGTTTGCAACCTGATGGAGGTCAGTATAGTTGGACTAATAGAACAAGTCCAACACACAGCTAGAAGCCCAAATATTTTTTCAGAGGTAGATGCAGATAAAAATTATTTTTAATTTGCAACCTGATGGAGGTCAGTATATATGGACTAATAGAGAAAGTCCCACACACTGCTAGAAGGCCAAATATTTTTTCAGATCTAGATGCAGATAAAAATTATTTTTAATTTGCAACCTGATGGAGGTCAGTATAGATGGACTAATAGAGAAAGTCCCACACACTGCTAGAAGGCCAAATATTTTTTCAGAGCTAGATGCAGAAAAAAATTATATTCAGTTTGCAACCTGATGGAGGTCAGTATAGATGGACTAATAGAACAAGTCCCACACACTGCTAGAAGCCCAAATATTTTTTCAGAGCTAGATGCAGAAAAAAATTATATTCAATTTGCAACCTGATGGAGGTCAGTTTAGATGGACTAATAGAATGATGCTATGCCCAAAAGATTTTTCTTCACTAAGTGCAGTAAAAAAATTGGTATTCTATACACAGGTGGTATATCTTGCAACACAGATAGGCTACTCCACTGACTAACACACTCTGCAATAGGCCAAAAAGGATTAGCTTTGCTAGATTCAGCCAAATGCTGTGAAAAAAACTTGCACAGCACTGGCACAGACCTGCCTGGCAAAAACTGATAGGAACTGATGTAACCTAGTCCTGAAAAGGACTGCAATTACAATTAGTCTTTACTCCCACAATCTATCTATTTAAGATCACAGACCTGCCTGATAAAAGTCATAGGAAATGCTGTAACCTAGTCCTTAAAAGGACTGCAATCACAACTATTCCCTACTCCCAAGCTATCTGTAGATTTGTGCGAAAATTGGCTTGAAATTAACAAGGTATAGCGCACACAGCAACAGCGGTGCCGTCTAACACGCAGCTGCAGCAGTGAGAAAATGGTGGCGGCGGGGAAAATGGCTTGGTCTTATAGGGCAAGGACATGTGACATACACTGCCAATGACACATGCCCTTGCTTGTGTGAAAAACAGCAGTTCGCTCCGTGTGTGCGCTGCTGATAGGCTGACAGACTGCACCTCCCCACTGCAAATGCGGGAAAGAGAAAAAAAAATGGAGATCTTCATTATTCCTGCAGAGATCCATCCCCTGCCCCTCCCCCCACCCCGCTGTACACTCAAACTGCGTATTAACATTAATTTTCATCATTACTGAGAAAAAATCCAGTTATGATTTTGGTGCACGAACAGTTATCGAACATAACCTCGAACAGCCGAATTTTTCTCAAATCGTTCGTGTTCGCCGAACGGCTCGAACACCGCCCAAAACAGCTTGAATTTGAGATTGGCGAACAGTTCGAGTAGAACAACGCTCATCTCTATTTATGACTTGACAGTCATCAATCATTACTGCTATACACACTTCTTTCCCTATGGATATGGTGAAACCAAGTAACTATGTATGACAGATCATTGCTCCAAAAATATAGCTGCACCCACCTTCTTTTTGTGGTCAGCTCCCCAGCTGGTCCTCACTGTTGTATCTGGTCCTCAGTCATACCAAGCCTTTTGACATCTTCACAGGCCCTCTGTGGCTCGAACGCTCAGAAAATTAGGGTGTTGTGGTATACACATAATAATGTTGTGTGAGGCACTGAAGCCAAGCTACATTTGCAGGCCTCTAAGATCTAGCCAGCATTTCGATGCATCAAAGACCAGATGAGACCAGTAAAGAAGACCAGACAACAAATGCAAGGTTATGGTGATGAGTTGAGCCAAGAAGATAAGGGTTATAGAGTGATAAGCATCATTCTTAAAAAATGTTCTATACTTCCCTGAGCCATTTTGAATCCAGCCAAATTGCACTAGCCAGGAGCCATTTTCTTAGATTCTCCCAAATCATATTTAAAAAAAATCAGATTTGCGACTTAGAATATTTGCTCTTCTCTAATATGCTTATAACATATTCACCTGCTAATAATCCTGCTAATAATGGCTTAGAAGCAGCCTAAACATGCCAACATGGTAGAATGTGGTTTGACTCATTGGTCCACTAACTATACTGAAGCTTATAGTCACTGAGCCAAAGTACAAAATCTGCACAAGGACACCATTGTTGGCCAAATAGTGTCCATGGATCTAATCATTTAAAGGACTTATTTTAGAAGTGCTTTTGTCTTAAGATATGGATATGATTTTAATAGAACATGCTGAATTCAAACAATTAAGCCCATACTCTGGCTACCAGTACTATCCAGAATAAAGAAGAGATCCATTATTATACTAAAATCAATCTTTATTATTCATAATTAAAATAATGACAATAATACCAAGGAATGCCTCATAAAGGGGACGCTAATAAATCCTGACAATAATATGATAGCTGATAAGTACGGTACAGTATATATTATAAAATGGTGATTATCCGTAAAAGGGTCCTATGTAAATATAGTCGTGACTCTCCTATATGATAAATCACAACTAAACAAATAAAATAATTGACCTCTATCCCAAATATCTGTATAAATATATAGCAAGTAAATGTAGTAGCCATCACAATTTGGTTTACTTACAAAAAAAGGAGAAATAGAATATCAAATCAGCAGTATGCAATGAAACAAATTCTCCTGCCTTCAAAACTACGTGAGGCTTAGATTAGCAAAATCATGCATCTAGAAAGGTTGATGTACAGTGTCAAAACCAATTTAACCTTATAACAAGGTTTTAGTAGAAGTAAACATCACATATAAGAATCCTCAACAATGGAGGGAATGCCTAAACAGGTATACTGAAGTTACACACTAGATTGCTAAAGTTCTATAATCCAAGTCCAAAGTGTTTCACCTGTAAGAAATACGAAATCAAGATGGGAAAAGATGTCAGGTGTAGCGTCCCCTCACATTCGACGCGTTTCACCACTAGCTTCTTCTGAGGGAAAAAATAATAAGACATCCCTTGCAATTAAGCTCTAACCCATCTTTCGGAGCAAAAAATAATATAAGACCCTATTTATTTTCTGAGAAGCACGGTAGAAATGCAGTTTCAAACCTAAATATTTCCATTTCTTACAGCCTTGCAGTCATATTCAATGATGTGTGCACATAGCTTTTCTTGACACTTGTTAAATAAAGGAAACCTGACATCAGGTTTCCCGTTATTAAACTTTATTAAACTGCTGCCAGAAGGTTATGTATCTTGCTATTCGGATACTAAAGATTCATTAAGTTCCTGCTGCATGGCATGCAGCTTAAAATATTCTTTATGCACTGCTCTCCCTGTATGGTAGTCAGCGCCGAGTGATCCTCTGGGAGGGTATGGACGAATCTTTGCACCTGCTGTAAGCCTACTATCCTACTATCATCTTGCAGGTCCGGCCATTGTGACTTCCATTGATGGACCTGATTAACATACAGGTGTATAAAGTTAATTTTTTAGTGGTATACAGGCTTAAAAGGGTGCAAGGAATGAATTGTTAGGATCCTAATTACGAGGCATGAAATGTGCTGTCAGCAGTATAGGAAATGTGATGACTGGTTTTCATGTAAACCTTTTAAAGACACATTTTGTTTTCCAAAAATGCACAATAAGTACTATATTTAGGATAAGTAACCTATAGCTAAATACTAGCAGAGTTTTAGAATGTTATTAATGTTTTGTTTCTGGTATTTTAAAATATAAATTCAATTGTTATTGCAGACCATCTGCTGTCATGATTTTGTAGTGTATGTTATTATTGCATCGGGCTCTTATCTGGTTAGCATTAATACACTTCTTATTTGAAAGCTGACAATTTTATGGACACTTCTCTTACTCATAGAAATCCCAAATCTTGATGAAAAGCCACCCTGTCTACATCAATATTTCAAAAGAATTCTAATTTGTCAGAGTATCCCCTTTACTTGTTTTAATAAAAAGAATAAAGTCAAAGAGGTTCCTTTCAATCACTCCTCGTCATAAAAATTCTATGTCTTATATTGGAACATGGAGCCTTGGAGACTTCTCCTAATAGCTACAGTGAAACAAGTTTCTTTTTATTTGAAAATATGTTTATGTGGAGAACAAAACCGACAAGAGAAAGTAACTGCTCCCAAATTTTTCATGGGCACGTTAATCCTTTATTAATATGCAAATGTAGTTCTCTAGAAAGTTTCCATCGAACAAGATTTTTTTTTCTTAAGACTGCTTCAAAATTGTTTTATTTTCCCAAATGTCTTTTCTGAATGATTCTAAGTGAAACTGTGTTTTCATGCAAATTCCCTGGTTGATTCTGAATGCATTACTTTTCTTTGAAACTATATGAATTTCATTGAGCAGCAATTGTAAAACATTAATAATTTATTTATTTTAAATATCCTTTTTAATAGACAAATACCTTAGAGATGAGTGTCACTTTTGTATGGATTTTTAAAGGAATTAAGCTACAAAAATATATAAAAGAAAAGGAAATATTTATTTTTAAAACATTTATTTTACTTGTCTCTAAAATCATGCTTGTTATACGAAAATAACAACAGAAGGTAATGTGCAAGCTCATTATAATGTACAACCAAAGCTTTGCCACCCAATCTCTTCATATTCTTCTTACTGCATAGGCAGACAACATACAGCCAGGGAATGATTAGGCTTCTAATGTCAAAGAATTTTATGGGATTCCTTGCACCAGGGCTACCATTAGTATTACATGGACCCAGTGGCATAGCAAGGGGGGACACAGGAAATAGATTATGAGGACCAAGTAATTTCTGCCCTGACCATGCAGTCTAATGACTGGTCACCACCATCTTTGAACTGTATCAGCGGCAACAGCACATCTTTTCAGTTTGAGTCTGATGTTAGATTATGGCCTATAACATGCAGGTTGATGTTATCCTATTGCCTATAATATGTCATTATCCTGGCGCTGGTAGCAATACACTGTGCCACCTATGCTGACCATTTTTCAAAATATATCAGTTTATTTAATAAGTATAAGCACCACTTGCAGAAATACACTTCTTACACACCTTGGCATGCTGTCAATCAGGTTGGTTATTAATGGTTGTCTGAGGAATGTACTAGCACACGGAATGCACTTAGTCACTCAAATCCTTAAGTTCCACAGCTGACAGCTCCTTTTTCATTTCTGACCAATGATGTCCCAGATGTGTTAGAGGGGTCTGGCTACAATACCTTATGCCACCCCACACCAGAATCCCAGGACTGGAACTGTTGTGACATTCACTTGTGAATGCCTTTTCATGGTGTTGTCCACATGGTCTCCAGACCAGTTTGCATCCATAATTGCATTAAGATAAAAGCGGGATTCTTCACTGAAGAAGATAGACCTCCATTCCAGCCTCCATTGCATCATGATTGCCTTTGAGAGTGTGGCGTGAGGTCAATGGACACCTATAGCTGGATGTCTAGCTCATAGCCCAATGTTGAGCAAATGCCTTCAGATGATTGTTTTGATGTCTTAAGCTTGGAATATCACTTAAATTTCACTTACAGTATAGAATGGATCAGTTATGAAACCAGTGTTTAAGTAATTTCTCCAAAGCATGCCAGGAGCTGTTTTTCAACATGACCATGCCAAGCTACGTGGCTGTGTGTGAGCAGCCTGCATGGTCTAAATATGCTACCATGTTTCATATTCAACACTGTATAAATTGAGATGTTTTGAAATTTTGTTTCCATTATTTTATCATTTTTTATTTTTGTGATTTCAATAATTCTATGACTTAGGCTGCGTGCCCACGTTTCGGATTACAAGCGTTTTTGCTGCGGATTTTCCGCAGCGGAAACGCTTGTAAAACGCTTGGTAATCCGCATCCCATGGTCCCCAATGAGAATCCGCAAGTTCTATGCCCATGCTGCGGATTTTTCCGCAGCATTTATGCTGCGTTCAAAAATCCGCAGCATGTTCATTAATTTTGCGTTTCCGCAAGCGGAATTGCCTTATACAATGCAATAAAAAACGCAAGGCAATTCCACATGTCGTAAACGCGTGAAAAACGCACGATAAACGCGTGATAAACGCTTGAGGAATTCCACATGCGTTTTTCCGGGAGAGGACATGCGGAAATGAAGCAGAAATTTTCTGCTTCATTTCCGCAACGTGGGCACATAGCCTTACCCTTTTGCTGTTGATGTTTTAGAATTGAGTATATTTGCCTGGGAGAGACCTTGCTTATGTATTATTAATAGTGTTGAGCATTCCGATACTGAAATATCGGGTATCGGCCGATATTCGCGCTATCGGAATTCTGATACTTAATTCCGATACTTTTGCAATATCGTATACCGGAATCGGAAGTTCCCATAATGCAATGAGTTTAATTTTATTCAGCCAATGAGGATCCTAAGAAGTGTGGGCACATCCTGTTAGGCATGTAGGCATCTTAACTAATGGCATGGCTGTGATTGGCTGCTGAAATGATGTCATGATGCACTATAAAAGCCGCCGCCGCCATTTTCAGCTCACTCTGCTGTGAATTCAGTTAGGGATAGGACGCTGTTGTTCTGAGGGACAGTTTTAGCTACTTATTTGGTCTATTCTGCTTTACCCAAGCTACGTTATAAATCGCTGCGCCTTGCAGCGTTAGTGCACAGTTCTCTGTGCTGTTCACCGCTGTCTGCAAGGTCTGTGTGTGTGAGTGCTGCTCACCCTGTAGTGTGTGCTTCAGCCACGTCTGGTTGTAGTGCACTCAGTGTGTGTCACTGCCTCATACATTGTCCTTTTTTGCCAATTCATAATTTTTCCTGATATCTCCTATTAGTGTGGTGGTTCCATCCGTATTCAGCTAAATTGGTTCCAAACACACTACATAGGAGTAGATAGAGAATTTTTTTTGGTCTTGCAGCGCTAGTGCACAGTGCTCTGCTTCTGCACTGTTCAACGCTGTCTGCAAGGTCTGTGTGTGTGAGTGCAGCTCACCCTGTAGTGTGTGCTTCAGCCACATCTGGTTGTAGTGCATTCAGTGTGTGTCACTGCCTCATACATTGTCCTTTTTTGCCAATTCATAATTTTTCCTGATTTCTCCTATTAGTGTGGTGGTTCCATCCGTATTCAGCTAAATTGGTTCCAAACACACTATATAGGAGTAGTTAGAGGAGTCTTTCTGCAGCATTGTGCCCTGCAGCCCCAGCCAGATTAGTATTAGCCTATTTTTTGTAGCCTCATCTATTGCATTGTAGGTTACCTTCCTACATTGTAATAGCTACAAAAAGTTTGTGATACTATCGGTATTACATCTTTGGGCACATCTAGTGTCTTTTTGTGACAAAAAAAACCTAAATAAAGTTCACCAAACACTCCATTTTACAGATGTGTAGGCCACATTAGCTCATATTAAAGTCTAGTCCACACTTTATAAAATGAGTGTTTCTTATACCTGTTAGCAGCTGTTCAGGAATAAGCACACTAAGCCCTCAGTACTTTTCTGCCTATCTTTATCAGTCTACCAAGATGAAGAAGGCAGGGAGTAAGGCATGTGGTCGCGGTCGTGGGCGTGGCCATGGAGTTTCTGCAGGGAGAGGACGTGAGTATTCTGTGCCTGCAGGGAGAGGACGTGGGGATTTTGTGCCTGCTGCGGGCACCAGTGACTCAGCATCCCCCAGTTTTACCAGGGAACAGTCCTTCATGCGCAGCTTTGTAGGAGCTAGCCGTACCCCACTGCTGCGGGAGGACCAAATTGAAGCCGTTGTCGGATGGAGGGCAGCTAACGCATCGACTTCAATTAGTTCCAGATCCTCTCAGGTCCTGAGCACTGAAGAGCACCCATCTGTCTCTTCACCACCTGCCAAATTGGCCAGGCAGTCAGAGAGCCCTGGACAGGAGCCATCTCTACTTCTGTTCTCTGAATATCTTGGCTTGGAAAGAGGGGGCCAGCCAAGCAGAATTCGAGAATTTGAAGAAGAGGTAGTATGCAATGATGCACAACCGTTTTGTCTCTCTGAATCTGAAGAGGCGGGTGGGCCAGTGCCTATTGTCAGCAGCACACCTCAGTACGCATCTGATGATGAGACTCAGGTGCCACTTTCTGGTGCGTACTGTGCTGTCGAGACTACCCAGGAGAAGCAGTTGTTTGAAGAGGGTGGTGTAGATGATGAGGTCCTTGACCCATCATGGCGTGAGGGACAGGAAGGTGGTGGGAGCAGCTCTGAGGAAGAGATTCCCCGAACGGCCCAAAAAGGAGGGAGAGGGAGGGGGCAGACTTGGTTGCCTGTAGCCTCCACTTCGGCACCCAATAGGAGCATGGCTCTTCCAAAATCCAAAGCGGGCGCTCCCAAGACTTGCAGTGCCTGGTCCTTTTTGACACAGTTGCAGATTACATTTGCTTTGTCAAATGCAAGCTGTGTAATCAGAAGGTGAAAAGAGGGAAAAGTGTCAGCAACCTTAATACCACAAATATGTGGAAACATGTGCGGACCAAGCACATGGTGGAGTTACAAAAACACACTGAAGACCTAGGCCAACCTACAGCGCCACCTACCACCTCTTCAGCACATGTTGTAGCCTCTTCCTCCAGCTCACACACAGCTGGTTCGCCTTCCTCACAGGATCGCCATGGAAGAATCTCTGGCACTGTTGTACAGAGACACAGTGTAATTCCACCCACAGCACCACTTTCCCTGTCAGCCTCACACTCCCAGGCCAGTCTACAGCCATCGTTAGCACAGGCATGGGAGAAAAGGCGCCCATACTCGGCAAACCACCCCCGAACACAGGCTCTGAATGCTGGCATTGCTAAACTACTGGCTTTTGAAATGCTATCATTCAGGCTGGTGGAGACTGACACCTTCCGTAACTTTATGGCATTGGCAGTCCCACAATACAACGTGCCCAGCCGCTTTTATTTCAGCAGGCAAGCCATCCCTGCCCTGCAACAGCATGTGGAGGGAAAAATTAAACATGCGCTACAAAACGCCGTCAGTAGCAAGGTCCACCTGACCACTGATGCGTGGACCAGTAAGCATGGACAGGGACGATACCTTTCCCTCACTGCCCATTGGGTAAATGTTGTGGAGCCGGGTACAGATCTTAAGAGTGGCGCTGTACGTGTTCTGCCAACTCCAAGGATTGCAGGAATCCAGTCTGTACACATTGACTCCTGCTCATACTCCAGTTCCTCTGAATCAGCGCTGCAGGAGCCATCACGGTCTACTTCCACATCGACCCGTGAACGGTTACCTGTTATGATGACCGATATGAGCACAGCCGTGGCCAAACGTCAACAGGCCGTATTAAAATTTATTTCTTTGGGGAATCGAAGACACACAACACAGGAGCTCTGGAATGCCATCAAGCAGCAGAGCAACATGTGGTTTGTGCCAGCGAATCTCCAGCCAGGCATGGTAGTGTGTGACAATGGCCGAAATCTGGTAGCAGCTCTGGGCCTAGGCAACCTCACTCACATCCCATGTCTGGCACATGTGCTCAACTTGGTCGTGCAGAGTTTTTTGAGGGACTATCCGGATCTTGATGCACTGCTTCACAAGGTCCGCATAGAGTGCGCTCACTTGTGGCGTTCCAGCAACGCAAGATCACGCATTGCTGCTCTGCAGCGCCGATAACGTCTTCCGGAACATCGCATCATATGTGACCTACCCACCAGGTGGAATTCATTGTTACATATGTTGGAGAGGTTGTGTGAGCAGCAGGCAGCAGTAATGGAGTACCAGCTGCAGCAGGCGCAAACAAGTCGCAGTGCGCGTCGTTCACACTTCACCACCACTGAGTGGGGCTCTATGAAGGACATTTGCCACGTTTTGCGTGCCTTCGATTATTTCACGCGGATGGTGAGTGCAGATGATGCACTAGTCAGCATGACTATCCCCCTTATCTGCCTGCTTGAAAAAACGCTGCAAGCACTAAGGGACGAGGTTTTGGAAGAGGTGGAGGATGAGGAGTCACAAATGCCATCTGCTTCTCTACAGTCTGCGCAACGTGGTTCCTCCCAAAGGCCTAGGCAGGGGACACTTTGTGAGGAGGATGAGGAGGAGTCAATGGATGAGGAAGACATCTGTCCAGAGGAGGGAGGTACACAATACTCTAGTAGTCAGTATCTAGAGCGAGGGTGGGGTGATACAGAGCAGGCAGAGATCACGCCTCAAGCAGGGGACAGCGTTTCTTGGCCAGTTGGCAGCACATGGTTGATTTCATGCTGCAGTGCCTGAGAATTGACCGCCCCATCGCCCACATTCTCAACACGGCTGATTATTGAGTGTCCACCCTCGTAGATCCTCGCTACCCGGACAACTTACAAAGCCTCATAACACCATTGAACCGGGAGCGTAAAATGCGGGAGTACCAAGACGCACTGGTGCATTCTATCATGTTCTCCATTCCAACCGAGAGCAGTGCTGCTAGTGCTTTAAAAAGCAGCTCAGTGCGTCGAGGCAGTGGAGGAAGCTCTGCACAAAGAGGGAGCAGAAGCAGCGCCTCAGCACAAGGCAAGACCAGTATGGCCGAAATGTGGCAAAGTTTTGTGTCCCCGCCGCCACAAATGTCTACACCATCACAGACGGCTCCAGTCAGCAGGAGGCAACGTTTCCGTCAGATGGTGACAGACTACATGTCTTGCCCTCTCAGTGTACTCCCAGACGGCTCTTCTCCCTTCAAGTTTTGGGTCTGTAAGCTGGATACTTGGCCAGAACTTAGTCAGTATGCATTGGAGGTGCTAGCTTGCCCTGCTGCTAGTGTATTACCGGAACGCGTCTTTAGTGCCGCAGGTGGTGTGCTAACAGACCGTCGCATGCGACTATCTTCCGATAACATTGACCGGCTTACTTTTCTCAAAATGAACAAGGCCTGGATCTCTCATGAATTTGCCAGTCCTCTTCCAGAATAAATAATTGGTTGGCAATAGTATCCAGTTCTCCTGTTGTGTTCATGTTTCTACCACCTGAACTGTAATCCCTGAGCTCCCACACCGCCAGTTGGCGCTCGGAAGTGCTGTCTGCACAGTCAACACTTGCTGCCGTGTTATTGGGGTTCAGTAACGTCAGCTGTTCCCTTGCTGTGCGGATGGCAATTTCTCCTGCTCTGTCCTCATTCACGCTACTACAGATTTTAAAGTTGCTCCAAATACACCTCTGGCTCCTCTGTTTTTAGTATTATCCCTGAGCTCCAACACCGCCAGTTGGCACTCGGAAGTGCTGTCTGCACAGTCAACACTTGCTGCCGTGTTATTGGGGTTCAGTAACATCAGCTGTTCCCCTGCTGTGCGGATGGCAATTTCTCCTGCTCTGTCCACATTCTCACTACTACAGATTTTAAAGTTGCTCCAATTACACCTCTGGCTCCTCTGTATTTAGTATTATCCCTGAGCTCCAACACCGCCAGTTGGCGCTCGGAAGTGCTGTCTGCACAGTCAACACTTGCTGCCGTGTTATTGGGGTTCAGTAACGTCAGCTGTTCCCCTGTTCTGCGGACGGCAATTTCTCCTGCTCTGTCCTCATTCACACTACTACAGATTTTAAAGTTGCTCCAATTACACCTCTGGCTCCTCTGTTTTCAGTATTATCCTGAGCTCCAACACCGCCAGTTGGCGCCCAGAAGTGCTGTCTGCACAGTCAACACTTGCTGCCGTGTTATTGGGGTTCAGTAACGTCAGCTGATCCCCTGCTGTGCGTACGGCAATTTCTCCTGCTCTGTCCACATTCACACTACTACAGATTTTAAAGTTGCTCCAATTACACCTCTGGCTCCTCTGTTTTCAGTATTATCCCTGAGCTCCAACACCGCCAGTTGGCGCTCGGAAGTGCCGTTTGCACAGTCAACACTTGCTGCCGTGTTGTTGGGGTTCAGTAACGTCAGCTGTTCCCCTGCTGTGCGGACGGCAATTTCTCCTGCTCTGTCCTCATTCACACTACTACAGATTTTAAAGTTGCTCCAATTACACCTCTCGCTCCTCTGTTTTTAGTATTTACCCTGGGCTCCAATACCGCTAGTTGCTGCTCAGAAGTGCCCTCTGCACAGTCAATGAATGCTCCAGTGTTATTGGGGTTCAGTAACATCAGCTGATCCCCAGCTGTGTGTCCGGCAAATTCTCCTGCTTTGTCCACATCCACTGTACTACTGATATAAAACTTGTTCCAATTACACCTCTGGCTCCTCTGTTTTTAGTATTTACCCTGGGCTCCAATACCGCTAGTTGCTGCTCAGAAGTGCCATCTGCACAGTCAACGCTTGCTCCAGTGTTATTAGGGTTCAGTAACGTCAGCTGATCCCCAGCTGTGTGTCCGGCAAATTCTCCTGCTCTGTCCACATTCACATTACTACAGATTTTAAAAGTTGCTCCAATTACACCTCTGGCTCCTGTGTTTTCAGTATTATCCCTGAGCTCCAACACCGCCAGTTGGCGCTCGGAAGTGCCGTTTGCACAGTCAACACTTGCTGCCGTGTTATTGGGGTTCAGTAACGTCAGCTGTTCCCCTGCTGTGCGGATGTAAATTTCTCCTGCTCTGTCCACATTCACACTACTACAGATTTTAAAGTTGCTCCAATTACGCCTCTGGCTCCACTCTGTTTTTAGTATTTACCCTGGGTTCCAGCACCACCAGCTGTTTCCCAGCAGTGTCTTTAGCACGGGTACTCCCTCCTGCCCTGCCTGGTTCCAGCACGTCAGCTGTTTCCGGGTAGTGTCAACGTCACTTTGCCTCCAATGCGTTGTCCTGTCATGTTGCGGTCGGGTTAGCCGACTCTATGGTGCCTTCAGTTTAGGTGACTCCTATGTGGGCTGCGGGATCTGGCAATGAAGGCTGGTTCCATAGTGCCAATAAGACAAGCACCCCCTGTAGGACTGTGGGTTTTGGTAATTGCGGCCGGCTCGCGGCCTTGCAACTTTTTTTTACATGGGTACCTTCTGCTACCCATCTGGGTTCCAGTACCGTCAGCTGGTTCTCGGCAGTGCCTTTGGCTTAGGTGCCTCCTTCTCGGTATCCAAGTTCCACCAACGTCTGCTGGTCCTTGGTAGTGCTTTCTGGCACAGGCACCTCCTGCTTAGTAACCGAGTTCCAGTACCGTCAGCTGGTCTTCGGTAGTTCCATTGGCTCTTGTACCTTCTGCTACCCATCTGGGTTCCAGTACCATCAGCTGGTCCTCGGTAGTTCCATTTGCTCTTGTACTTTCTACTACTCATCCGGGTTCCAGTACCATCAGCTGGTTCTCGGGAGTGCCTTTGGCTTAGGTGCCTCCTTCTCGGTATCCAAGTTACACCAACGTCTGCTGGTCCTGGTAGTGCTTTTTGGCACAGGTACCTCCTGCTTAGTAACCGAGTTCCAGTACCGTCAGCTGGTCTTCGGTAGTTCCATTGGCTCTTGTACCTTCTGCTACCCATCCGGGTTCCAGTACCGTCAGCTGGTTCTCGGCAGTGTCTTTGGCACGGGTACTCCCTCCTGCCCAGCCTGGTTCCAGCACGTCAGCTGTTTCCCCGTAGTGTCAACGTCACTTTGCCTCTAATGCATTGTCCTGTCGTGTTGCGGTCGAGTTAGCCGAGTCTATGGTGCCTGCAGTTTAGGTGACTCCTATGTGGGCTGCGGGATCTGGCAATGAAGGCTGCTTCCATAGTCCTAATAGGACAAGCACCCCCTGTAGGACTGTGGGTTTTGGTAACTGCGGCCGGCTCACGGCCTTGCAACTTTTTTTTACATGGGTACCTTCTGCTACCCATCCGGGTTCCAGTACCGTCAGCTGGTTCTCGGCAGTGCCTTTGGCTTAGGTGCCTCCTTCTCGGTATCCAAGCTCAACCAACGTCTGCTGGTCCTTGGTAGTGCTTTCTGGCACAGGTACCTCCTGCTTAGTAACCGAGTTCCAGTACCATCAGCTGGTCTTCGGTAGTTCCATTGGCTCTTGTACCTTCTGCTACCCATCCAGGTTCCAGTACCGTCAGCTGGTCCTCGGTAGTTCCATTTGCTCTTGTACCTTCTACTACCCATCCGGGTTCCAGTACCGTCAGCTGCTTCTTGGGGGTGCCTTTGGCTTAGGTGCTTACTTCTCGGTATCCAAGTTCCACCAACGTCTGCTGGTCCTTGGTAGTGCTTTCTGGCACAGGTACCTCCTGCTTAGTAACCGAGTTCCAGTACCGTCAGCTGGTCTTCGGCAGTTGCATTGGCTCTTGTACCTTCTGCTACCCATCTGGGTTCCAGTACCGTCAGCTGGTTCTCGGTAGTTCCATTTGCTCTTGTACCTTCTGCTACCCATCCGGGTTACAGCACCATCAGCTGGTTCTCGGCAGTGTCTTTGGCATGGGTACTCCCTCCTGCCCTGCCTGGTTCCAGCACGCCAGCTGTTTCCAGGTAGTGTCAACGTCACTTTGCCTCCAATGCGTTGTCCTGTCGTGTTGCGGTCGGGTAAGCCGACTCTATGGTGCCTGCAGTTTAGGTGACTCCTATGTGGGCTGCGGGAACTGGCAATGAAGGCTGGTTCCATAGTGCCAATAGGACAAGCACCCCCTGTAGGACTGTGGGTTTTGATAACTGTGGCCGGCTCTCGGCCTTACAACTTTTTTTTACATGGGTACCTTCTGCTACCCATCCGGGTTCCAGTACCGTCAGCTGATTCTCGGCAGTGCCTTTGGCTTAGTTGCCTCCTTCTCGGTATCCAAGTTCCACCAACGTCTGCTGGTCCTTGGTAGTGCTTTCTGGCACAGGTACCTCCTGCTTAGTAACCGAGTTCCAGTACCATCAGCTGGTCTTCGGTAGTTCCATTGGCTCTTGTACCTTCTGCTACCCATCTGGGTTCCAGTACCGTCAGCTGGTCCTCGGTAGTTCCATTGGCTCTTGTACATTCTGCTACCCATCCGGGTTCCAGTACCGTCAGCTGGTTCTCGGCAGTGCCTTTGGCTTAGGTGCCTCCTTCTCGGTATCCAAGTTCCACCAACGTCTGCTGGTCCTTGGTAGTGATTTCTGGCACAGGTACCTCCTGCTTAGTAACCGAGTTTCAGTGCCGTCAGCTGGTGTTCGGCAGTTGCATTGGCTCTTGTACCTTCTGCTACCCATCCGGGTTCCAGTACCGTCAGCTGGTTCTCGGTAGTTCCATTTGCTCTTGTACCTTCTGCTACCCATCCGGGTTCCAGTACCGTCAGCTGGTTCTCGGCAGTGTCTTTGGCATGGGTACTCCCTCCTGCCAAGCCTGGTTCCAGCACGCCAGCTGTTTCCGGGTAGTGTCAACGTCACTTTGCCTCCAATGCGTTGTCCTGTCGTGTTGCGGTCGGGTAAGCCGACTCTATGGTGCCTGCAGTTTAGGTGACTCCTATGTGGGCTGCGGGATCTGGCAATGAAGGCTGGTTCCATAGTGCCAATATGACAAGCACCCCCTGTAGGACTGTGGGTTTTGATAACTGTGGCCGGCTCGCGGCCTTGCAACTTTTTTTTACATGGGTACCTTCTGCTACCCATTCAGGTTCCAGTACCGTCAGCTGGTTCTCGGCAGTGCCTTTGGCTTAGGTGCCTCCTTCTCGGTATCCAAGTTCCACCAATGTCTGCTGGTCCTTGGTAGTGCTTTCTGGCACAGGTACCTCCTGCTTAGTAACCGAGTTCCAGTACCATCAGCTGGTCTTCGGTAGTTCCATTGGCTCTTGTACCTTCTGCTACCCATCTGGGTTCCAGTACCGTCAGCTGGTTCTCGGCAGTGCCTCTGGCTTAGGTGCCTCCTTCTCGGTATCCAAGTTACACCAACGTCTGCTGGTCCTTGGTAGTGCTTTCTGGCACAGGTACCTCCTGCTTAGTAAACGAGTTCCAGTACCGTCAGCTGGTCCTCGGTAGTTCCATTGGCTCTTGTACCTTCTGACACCCATCCGGGTTCCAGTACCATCAGCTGGTTCTTGGCAGTGCCTTTGGCTTAGGTGCCTCCTTCTCGGTATCCAAGTTCCTCCAACGTCTGCTGATCCTTGGTAGTGCTTTCTGGCACAGGTACCTCCTGCTTAGTAACCGAGTTCCATTACCGTCAGCTGGTCCTCGGTAGTTCCATTGGCTCTTGTACCTTCTGCTACCCATCCGGGTTCCAGTACCATCAGCTGGTTCTCGGCAGTTCCTCAGCCTTCTTGTACCTTCTGCTACGTTTCCAAGTTCAAGCTTTTTTAAATGGTTCTTGGTAATCACTCTGGATCTCCCTGACGAGGACCCTGAAGACGAGGACCCTGAAGACCACCCCGAAGAAGACGAGGACCCCGAAGACGAGGACCCTGAAGACGAGGACCCTGAAGACCAACCCGAAGAAGACGAGGACCCCGAAGACGAGGACCCTGAAGACGAGGACCCTGAAGACGACCCCGAAGAAGACGAGGACCACGAAGACGATGACCCTGAACACAAGGACCCTGAAGACCACCCCGAAGACGAGGACCCCGAAGACGACGACCCTGAAGACGACGACACTGAAGACCACCCCGAAGAAGACCAAGAAGATGACCCTGAAGAAGTTTACCAAGAGTACAAAGAAGAAGAAGACAACCACCAAGATACAGAAGAACAAGCGACAGAAAACCAAGAAGCAGAAGTACAAGATGCTGCAGAACAAAAAGCGGAAGAACATTAAGCATAAGACTAAAAATCAGAGCAAAAGATAATATCTAAATTATAAGCAGAAGATGACTAAGCGGTGTATCGGGGTGAGTCCGTTCCTCCTCGTGGTGCCCCTAGAAAAGACCTGCTGCTGCAGGCCAAACTGAACAGGGACAAATCCTGTTGTAAATCTTTTGTGACGGGCAGAACAAAAGGTGTAATGTTCAAACTTTTATAGATAACAACTACAGGAATGCCTGTCACAAATAAGAATATGATGAAGAAGAAGAATATGAAGAAGATGAAGTAGAATATGATGAAGAATAATAGTTGAATAAGAAGAATATGAAGAATGTAAAAAAAAATGAATAATACGAAGAAGGTGAAGAAGAAGATGAAGAACGTGAAGAAGAAGTTGATGAAAAATACGCTGATGCTGCGGATGATGAAGGAGAAAGAGTGGGAGAAGTAAAAAAGAAGGTGAAGAGCATGGAAGTAGTGAAACATAAATATCTGACAAAATATAAAAATACTTAACATAGTCAATATTTCCGTAACTCCGAACGTCTTAAAAAAAACATTAATTCCTGCTATTCCATTTGATTGGTCTAAACCTCTATGCCTTTATTGTCTCCCCCACCTAACCCAATACATTCTACATTATTCTTAGTTGTTTTTCTTCATGTAGAATTAACCTACAAGGAAAGAAAGGGTTTATTTTCATTCCGATATTTCGGTCCCATTGACATGCATTGGTTTCCGGTATCGGAATCGGCAATATCCGATACTTTTTGGGTATCGGTCCGATCCAATCCGATCCAATATTTCCCGATATCGGAAGGTATCGCTCAACACTAATTATTAACTTTTTCTATTGTTGCTGTGCTCAGTTCTTGGTATGTGACTAGTGATGAGCGAGTGTATTCGTTACTATTCGCTATTCGCACGAATAGTACGGTATTCGGGTTAATCGTTATTCGGCGAGTATTTGTGTACTCGCCTTGCTATATTCGGATGTCCCGCCCTGCAGTTTTGGCACCTCCTTTGCAGCCAATAAATATGCTGGGCTTCTTAACCAATCACAGTAACGCCGCAGACATCTTGGTTGTGGCTGTTATGCACACGCCCGGGCTAAGCGGCGTGTGCGTGTGATTGGTAGTGATTCCACTGGACCGTGCCGGAGAGTGAATGCCTGGAGGGGCGTGACTAGGTATTCACCCGATCCGACCAGGGTCGCACGACGGCATACGACGCCAGTGCACCAAGGAGGAACCGAGCAGAGGGACCAGGTGCTACTCCAGGACAGACCCCGGACACGGCTGTTGACCCACACAGGGGAATACAGGAACAGGCTGGTAGGCTGGCACACAGACTGGTGGGTAAAGGCAGGCACGACTGGTATGCAGGCAGGCGGGTATGCAGGCAGGGGGGTAAAGACAAGCACAGCTAGAGTGCAGACAGGGAGGCACTAGCAGGTAGGAACACAGGCAGGATAGGACCCAGTACACACCGGGACTCAGGAACAATACAGGCAGAGGGTTACAGGCAAGCACAGCTAGAGTGCAGACAAGGCTGAGCAGGGAGGACAGGGCTCTGTTCACACGGAACAGACAGGAAGGGAAAGACAGAGCCAGATACTCACACAGTACTTGCAGAGACAACAAGCAGGAGTTAGGTACGAGTTCAGACTCTGCAGAAAAAGGAAGGGAACGGACATAGAGGCAAAACAGGTAAAAGACAGGAGAGAGTTCAGACTGGAACTGAGTGTACGGAGGAGACCGACACTGCACAGGGATACAGGAGCGGGTCTGGGAATACGGCCCCCAGAGAGGCGGAACGAACAGGCAAGGAGCGTGTTCAGACAGGACAGACCAGACGCAGGAGCGGGTCTAGGAAATCGGCCACTAGAAGGCGGAACGAACAGGCAAGGAGCGTGTTCAGACAGGACAGACCAGAGAACACAAAAAGGACACAGTTCAGACACGGGAGCTGATACCGCAAAGCAGGAGACATACAGGACTCAGTTCAGACACGGGAGCTGAAACCGCAAAGCAGGAGACATACAGGACTCAGTTCAGACACGGGAGCTGATACCGCAAAGCAGGAGACATACAGGACACAGTTCAGACACGGGAGCTGATACCGCAAAGCAGGAGACATACAGGACTCAGTTCAGACACGGGAACGGATACAAAAAGCAGGAGACAAGAGACGGGACCTGGCACCTTCAGAGTGCAAGCACACACTGAAGGAAACACTATGCTCAGGCAGGGATAGAAGGGAGCTGCTGAGCTATATACCAAGTGACAGACAGCAATAGGCTGAGGACGCACAAGGGGTGTGACCCACAGCAGGTACAAAAGGCAGGAAGTGATCGGGCGCCGCCCTTAAGCAGCAGAAACAGACACAAACAGACAGCATGGAGGGAAGCCAGAGAGACATTCTGGACAGGAGATCAAGTGCGCCCTCTTGCACAGTGGGAGATGGACCACCATGCAAGGACGCCGCCAGGTATGTTACAGTACCTCCCCCCTTACGCCCCCTCTTCTTCAGGCCTGCCAGAATCTTCCGCAGGGAATTCGAGGGCCAGTCGTTCACTGGGTTGGAGGGGGACAGAGACTTAAGGGTAATCTCTGCTTCGAGGTACATCTTGTCAAGCTCACAGGAAGAAATAGACGGGTTATCAGGTACATAATGAGGAAAAGTCACTGTCTCTTTGTTATCTGGTGGTATCCCGGAGGATTCAGGAAACAACTGGAGGTCCTCCGCCGGGTCAGAAGAGTGCAGAGGCTCAGAGAAAACAACTGCTTCAGAGTACACTAGGTCGGACTCACTGGAGGAAGCAGGCGAGGTATCGGGTACCGAGTATAGGAAAGTCTCTGTCCATTCACCACCAGGTGGCACCCCGAAGGGTTCTGGAGACAGCTGACGGTCCTCCGCCTGGTCAGAGGGGTGTAGAGACTCACGGGTAACCTCTGCTTCAGAGTACACTAGGTCGGACTCACTGGAGGAAGCAGGCGAGGTATCGGGTACCGAGTATAGGAAAGTCTCTGTCCATTCACCACCAGGTGGCACCCCGAAGGGTTCTGGAGACAGCTGGCGGTCCTCCGCCTGGTCAGAGGGGTGTAGAGACTCACGGGTAACCTCTGCTTCAGAGTACACTAGGTCGGACTCACTGGAGGAAGCAGGCGAGGTATCGGGTACCGAGTATAGGAAAGTCTCTGTCCATTCACCACCAGGTGGCACCCCGAAGGGTTCTGGAGACAGCTGGCGGTCCTCCGCCTGGTCAGAGGGGTGTAGAGACTCACGGGTAACCTCTGCTTCAGAGTACACTAGGTCGGACTCACTGGACGAAGCAAGCGAGGTATCAGGTACAGAGTATAGGAGAGTCTCTGTCCTTTCGCTACCAGGTAGCACCCCGAAGGGTTCAGGAGACAACTGGAGATCCTCTGCCTGGTCGGAGGGGTGTAGAGACTCGGAGGTAACTACCACTTTGGGGTACCCATTGTCAGGCTCACAGGACGAAGCGGACAAAGTATTGAGTACCGGGTGTAGAGAAGTCTCTCTCCATTTGTCATCGAGTGGTATCCCGGAGGGTTCAGGAGGCAACAGGGGATCCTCCGCCAGGTAGTAGAGGTGCACAGACTCTGAGGTAACCACAGCTTTGGAGCATCCTTGGACATGCACACCGGTTAAAGAGAAAGAAGCATCTGATGCCGGGTGCAGGAAGTTCTCCTGTGTGGAGTCTGGATGGGCAGAAGTCTCTTCGGCCAGGAGAACTGGTGCACTACCCACGCACATTACCCATTGGGGTTTCTCCGGGATACAGGGAGATGAAGCTTCAGTAGGGACTTCAAGGTTGGGGTCAGGAGGTCTCAGGGAGGACAGACCCTGGCTTGACGGCTTGCCTCTAAGTCTAGCACGTCTGGACTGCCTCTTGAGGTTGAGAGAAGTATTCCGGAAAGCGTAGTCACCCTGTGAGGATTCTGGGTGGGCAGTAGTCTCATTGGGCTGGAGGACTATTGCGCTACCCACACACATTACCCGTCGGGGCTGCTCCGGGATATTGGGAAGTGAAGCTTCAGCAGGGGCTTCAGAGTTAGGGTCCTCGAAGACCATACGAAAGGCCACCAGGAAGGCCTGCAGGTCAAGGATGACAGGATCCCATGCTTCCCATAGGGGGGTGACCCATTTCAAGGCATCACCCGCTAGGTAGTCAATCATAAAGGCCACTTTAGCCCAATCGGAAGGAAAATAGAGAGGGTAGGCCTTAAAGTGTAGCATGCATTTCTCCACAAATGCACGACACTGTCTTGGATCCCCATAGTAACGTGGCGGATCCGCAGGAACGAGGGCTGATAGATCCATCTGGACGGGTGCGTAATTCGCCTGGAACTCAGCTAAAGGGGGAAAAAAATTTATTTATTTTATTTTAATGCATGTATTCGCTGGAAAAACTTCTCAAAGAGCGAAGGCCGTGGGGCTCAACGGGAACCATGGCCTGAGCATGCTGTTATGCACACGCCCGGGCTAAGCGGCGTGTGCGTGTGATTGGTAGTGATTCCACTGGACCGTGCCGAAGAGAGAATGAAAGGAGGGGCGTGACTAGGTATTCACCCGATCCGACCAGGGTCGCACGACGGCATACGACGCCAGTGCACCAAGGAGGAGCCGAGCAGAGGGACCAGGTGCTACTCCAGGACAGACCCCGGACACGGCTGTTGACCCACACAGGGGAATACAGGAACAGGCTGGTAGGCTGGCACACAGACTGGTGGGTAAAGGCAGGCACGACTGGTATGCAGGCAGGCGGGTATGCAGGCAGGGGGGTAAAGACAAGCACAGCTAGAGTGCAGACAGGGAGGCACTAGCAGGTAGGAACACAGGCGGGATAGGACCCAGTACACACCGGGACTCAGGAACAATACAGGCAGAGGGTTACAGGCAAGCACAGCTAGAGTGCAGACAAGGCTGAGCAGGGAGGACAGGGCTCTGTTCACACGGAACAGACAGGAAGGGAAAGACAGAGCCAGATACTCACACAGTACTTGCAGAGACAACAAGCAGGAGTTAGGTACGAGTTCAGACTCTGCAGAAAAAGGAAGGGAACGGACATAGAGGCAAAACAGGTAAAAGACAGGAGAGAGTTCAGACTGGAACTGAGTGTACGGAGGAGACCGACACTGCACAGGGATACAGGAGCGGGTCTGGGAATACGGCCCCCAGAGAGGCGGAACGAACAGGCAAGGAGCGTGTTCAGACAGGACAGACCAGACGCAGGAGCGGGTCTAGGAAATCGGCCACTAGAAGGCGGAACGAACAGGCAAGGAGCGTGTTCAGACAGGACAGACCAGAGAACACAAAAAGGACACAGTTCAGACACGGGAGCTGATACCGCAAAGCAGGAGACATACAGGACTCAGTTCAGACACGGGAGCTGAAACCGCAAAGCAGGAGACATACAGGACTCAGTTCAGACACGGGAGCTGATACCGCAAAGCAGGAGACATACAGGACACAGTTCAGACACGGGAGCTGATACCGCAAAGCAGGAGACATACAGGACTCAGTTCAGACACGGGAACTGATACAAAAAGCAGGAGACAAGAGACGGGACCTGGCACCTTCAGAGTGCAAGCACACACTGAAGGAAACACTATGCTCAGGCAGGGATAGAAGGGAGCTGCTGAGCTATATACCAAGTGACAGACAGCAATAGGCTGAGGACGCACAAGGGGTGTGACCCACAGCAGGTACAAAAGGCAGGAAGTGATCGGGCGCCGCCCTTAAGCAGCAGAAACAGACACAAACAGACAGCATGGAGGGAAGCCAGAGAGACATTCTGGACAGGAGATCAAGTGCGCCCTCTTGCACAGTGGGAGATGGACCACCATGCAAGGACGCCGCCAGGTATGTTACAGTGGCATTACTGTGATTGCCTGGCCGCCCAGTGTCATAGGGTCTATTTAAGTCCTGCCGCCGCCATTTTGTGCACATTGCATCTGGAGCCTGCGTTCTATAAGCATAGGGAGAGATTGCTGAGATGCTAGGGAGAGTGTTTAGGCCTCTTGATCAAACAAAAGCCATTGTAAGGGCTACCGGCAGTGTATACTAGTTCTGCATTTAAGGGAGCTGCTCACTAGCTCCATAATGCCAACAAAAAATAGCTCTTTTCAGAGCTGAAGACTCACAACAAAGTCAGAGTACAGGGGAGAGCTTGTGTATTAGCTAAGGAGAGGATAAAGTATTCTTCCAGTGTCCATCTTAAAACAGCTCTTGTCAGAGGCAAAGCAATATTTTTCCTGCACACACAGAACTAGCATTGTGTGCTGCCTTTTTTTTAAGCACTGGTCTATTTTCCCTGCTGTTTTAGGGGTCAGAGCCTGCCTTCTGTTCATATTAGTGTACTTAAAATATCTTTGATTGCCCTGCACAAAGCAGTAGTCCAAACATTTCCTACTGCCTGCTACAAACAAGCACCAGGCCATTTTAACCACTATTTTGGGGTGTCAGCCTGCCTTCTGTCCATATTAGTCTACGTAAAAAATCTTTGATTGCAATGCACAAAGCAGTAGTCCAAACATTTCCTACTGCCTGCTACAAACAAGCAAACAATGCTCTACCCCAGACGATCCGACTGATGCCTAGCCACCACGTCTTCAAGCGTTCTTTAAAAACCCATCTCTTTAAACAAGCCTACCACCTCAACTACTCAATATACTAACTTTCCCCTGTTCCCTCCTTCTAAATATTATTCTGAATCTGCACCGTACTATTCATCTGTCTCCACACCCTCCATGCACACGATAACTACACTCGATACTTGATTATTGAACTTAAACATACTGGCTGATGTCTGGATCATGCAGTCTTATATGATAATCCCTACTTATTATAATTGCCTGACCTGAAATAACAAACACTTTTCACCTATTGTATCCACCCAATACCTTGTTGAAGGTAAGCTTGCGAGCAAGGACCTCACTCCTAATGTAACTGTTTAAAATGAATTTATTGTATGTACATGTCTCCACTTAATTGTAAAGTGCTGCGGAATATGTTGGCACTATATAAATAAAAATTATTATTATTATTACTGTTGGATAAAATGTGTATCACGCGAGGATCTTGCCACAGACACTTACACATGAACGGTGCCATGTGGGCCAAGCTGCAAAAAGGCAAATGTTCTGAGTCCCCAACAGTAGCCAGGCTGGACAGACATAAAGCTTGGGTTGGGTGTCCCCTCTGTAGCATTACGAGACCCTCAGTAGCACAGAAAAACAAGTCCTCTCCCTCCTCACCACCCAATGTTGCCTCAGAATATTGGCTAGGCTGGGTAGTATCACCCATTGGGAAATCTGGATCCTTAGCAACATGCTGGGCAATCAAAGCTTCCTTTTTGAGATTATGCAGTGACTGTTTCAAGAGACACTGATAATAGTTTGATCACCGCTCACAAGGTTGGTGCAGTACTCAAAGTTCTCAAGAACCTCAGAAATGTCAGTGATCCACACCCACTCAACAGTTGTTATGTATGGTGGCTGACTCTCAGTCTGACCGGCATGCTGAAGCTGGTATTCAGCTACTGCTGTTCACTAATCCTCGCCAACATATGATAGATGGAGTTCCACTGCGTGGGCAGGTCGCGAATGAGTCGGTGACTTGGCAAATTCAAGCGCTTTTGCAGCACTGTAAAAGCAGCAAAAGCAGCAGAGGAATGGTGGAAATGTGTGTTAAATCAGGGAATACAATTTTACATGCTAAAAGTGGACACCCACAACATACTATAAAAGCAATACCTGAAGGTGAATTAACAAGAATTAAATGCAATTGCAGCAGCAGGGATAAATTGGATGAAGAATTAACCAGGTGTAAAAATAAATTAAAATCTAGGGGCTATCCAGATTGGTCTTTAAAAAGAGCTGAAAAAATAGTACAAAAAAAAGATAGATTGGATTTAATTGATATGCCGAGTATTGAAATTAATAAAAATAACAACTTGTTAGATAAAAATCAGAAAAATCGAACAGTAATCTCTTTAAAATATAGTGCACAGTTTCAACAAATTAAAAATATATTAAAACATCTTCCTATTTTATATGAGTGTAACACAGGACTTTAGATGCAGTGACACAGAAGCACAGAGCAGCTAATACAGGGTTAATAAACAGGGAAAGTTTATGATAACATAATGAATCTCCATGCAGGGAGTAACAGGGGAAAATATGGGGAAATAGCAGGTATTAGTCTGTAACTGACAGTTTACAGTTTAACTAGATGTAGCAGAGTCAAACCGGTAACAAACAACAGTTTTTTTTCACTTAGCTGACTTGTATCCTCTACAAGGCAGTTGCCAGCTGGTGCTGGTGATGCAGTCTTCAGGCTTCCCCGCCCAAGCAATGCTCCATCTTCTGGTGGCAGCAGGCGGTCTCCGGTTTTACCCGCTGAGCCCCTAGTCCATAAGAGTGCACCTCACGTGCTCAGCTCCACGGACCCTGCTTCTCTTCTCCCTACAGTCAGCTTGACTCTTCTGGACCACTGTATTCGGATCCCCTGCTCAAAGTCCTGTAGCCAGGAGCCTGGACCCTCTCACACTGCTCTGCTCCGCAGGACCCAGCTGCGCTTTCCCGCGCAAACATCCTCGTCTCTCCCTCTCTCTCTTCACACCAGGAGTCCCTCTGTGGCCTAACCTCCCAGCTCTCTCTCTCGACACACCCCCTGCTTCCCTGTCACATGACTCCTCTGCTTGCAGTCTGTCTTCCCCCTGCAACAAGAGGTACGGCCCCGGAAGTTCCGGATCCCTTGCTCTGAAAGTACTTACACCCTGGTCTTCCCCCTTACACTCCCGCTCTCCTTTAACTCTCCATTCCACGGTCGAGAGTTCCTTAATCAAACGTTCACATTCATGGACTTCCTGGACGATACAGTACCATATGAATTGATCTTGTTCGTAACGTTGAGGAGGCACTCCTGCTGTTGTCCGTTCTGACCGGCGTAACTCAGTTTGACCGATCGGGGGTGCTGGGTCACTCGGATTTCCAATCTCCGCCTGCCCAGTGGCTTCAACTGTTGTTGTTCCCTCGCCACCTGCACTGGGGACTGCAGGTAATCGAGTGCTGAGGCTCGGAGGTAGAATCAATAACTCTTCTTCGTCTACATCGTGGCTTGGGGAAACTGTGACAGGTCCCTCTCTAGAAGCAGGTGATTCTTCTCCATCCTCGTCATCTTTAGACAGACAGGGTCGCAGCATACTACAGTGAACCACTCTGGCATGGGCTCCTTCAGCCCCCTCGGGTTGAACTTCATACACAGATCCTGCGCTTCACTCGGTGCGGGGTCCGTTCCGACCACCTACTCAATTTGCCCCGGGGCCGCCTGTTCTGAACCAACACCCACTCCTCGGGCCTCAGAGCTATCCCTCGAAGAGGCAATGTCTCATGATGTTTGAGCTCCTGAAACTTTTGTTGTACCAACCGTCGGAGGGTCTGCAGTCGATGCCAATGTTCTCGGACCCAGGAAGACACCCCCGTCCGTGGGTTGTCCTCCTCGGGGTCCAGCTCTAACTCGGTGATCTCTCGCCCCTTTCGTCCAAACAGCAAGGTATAAGGAGTGAACCCTGTCGTACTATTCACTTGGTTGTTGTAGACCCACACCAGCTCGGCCACAAACTCAGGCCATCGTACCTTCCAATCTTCCTCCAACGTGCGGAGCATTTAGATCAGTGTCCGATTAAAGCATTCACAGGCCCCATTTCCTTGAGGGTGGTAAGGACTAGTCCGTGACTTCTCAATCTTGTACAACCGGTGCAGCTCTTCAATCACCCGGCCTTGGAAGCAGGCGCCTTGATCGGAATGAATCCTCTTTGGGCAGCCGTACACCCGAATGAAGTCTCGGCAGATGGCCTGCGCAGCTGACTCGGCGATCTGGTCTCTGGTCGGGGTCACTACCGCAAACTTGGTGAAGTGGTCTGTCATTACCAGGCAATGTTCATACCCGAGATGCGCCGGTTCAACAGTCAAATAGTCGATCATCAGCACCTCCAAGGGGGCAGAAGTCACAATAGTTTGCATGGGGACCCGTTGCTCCGGGGGCTTTACCAGCTTACAGTTCCGACATCTTCGACAAGTGTCTTCTATTGTTGCTCGCAGTCGGGGATGATACACCAGCCTCTGCAACCACTGAAATGTCTTCTGTGGTCCGAAGTGAGCACCTCGTTCATGAGCCTCCTTAGCCGGTACTCCGACCAACTTCTCTGGGATCACCACTTGCCAGGTGGTCCCGAACTCTCGCAGTAGCTGCACCCGTCGGTACAGCAGCCCGTCTCACAAACACAGTCTCTCCCATTGTCCCAGCAATTTCAGTGCTCCCGAGAACAGGGTACTCCTCTCTTCCCGACTGGGGACTTGCCGCAAAGCCACCCATTGATGTAATTGAGCAACTTCTCTGTCAGTCTGCTGAAGTCAGATCCAGTCATCTCTTGGCCGTCCTAGCACTTGTTCTTCTGACGTCTCTCCGATCTGTCCCTGCACCGCAGCCAGCAGTCCCACGAAACTTCGGAAGCTAGGGGTCTCAACCGCCTCCAAATCTTCATCGCGGTCATGATCAGGCCGTTCATATGTCACTCTAGAGAGGGCGTCGGCGTGAGTATTCTCTGCCTTAGGCCGGTAGGCGATCTTATACTGGTACCTGGCCATGCAGGCCACCCAAACGACAGTTTTTTTCACTTAGCTGACTTGTATCCTCTACAAGGCAGTTGCCAGCTGGTGCTGGTGACGCTGTCTTCAGGCTTCCCTGCCCAAACAATGCTCCATCTTCTGGCAGCAGCGGGCGATCTCCGGTTTTACCCGCTGAGCCCCTAGTCCATAACAATGCACCTCACGTGCTCAGCTCCACGAACCCTGCGTCTCTTCTCCCTACAGTTAGCTTGACTCCTCCGGTCCACTGCACTCGGATCCCCTGCTCCAAGTCCTGTAGCCAGGAGCCTGGACCCTCTCACACTGCTCTGCTCCACAGGACCCAGCTGCGCTTTCCAGCGCAAACGTCCACATCTCTCCCTGTCTTTCGTCACACCAGGAGTCCCTCTGTCACCTGACCTCCCAGCTCTCTCTCTCGATGCACTCCCTGCTTCCCTGTCACATGACTCCTCTGCTTGCAGTCTGTCTTCCCCCTGCATCAAGAGGTATGGCCCCGGAAGTACCGGTTCCTTGCTCTGAAAGTACTTACACCCCGGTCTTCCCCCTTACATGAGGATGTTGTACTATCAAAATTCTTGATTCTGGAGTTCTGGTTGTTGCAAAAAAAGCACAAAAATTAGGAGGATTATTATCATCAAGTCATTCTAATAATATGCAAAAACACCATACATGACTTGATTGCAAAGGGTTTTATAGATGCGGTTTCAAGAGATGTGGTATTTGTCGTTATACCAAAATTACTAAAATCTTCACTAATACCAATCAAAATGAAACACATTTAGTCTGTGTCCATCACCTTAAGTGTCCATTGCTTAAGTGTGTGAAACATGAATTAATCCTGAATAATATGATGCATGCAGACTGTACTTTACGTGCCACTACCGTACTCTAATCAGCATCTCTGTTTATCCATTCCTCTTACAATTACGTGACTCAGCTTTCCCATCCTGACTTCCATGCAGACTTCTCTATACCTCTCTGCTCCTATTTACTAATGGTTTGTTCTTCAAGTTACACCAGCTACCCCCCCACTTTCATTTATGACCTTGTCTACTTAGCCTTTGACTATCCAGCATCTGGTTCAGCCTTAATCAGCTGATCAAGATGAGCACAGACCACTCCCCTCTGGTTCACAGCTGAATGCATTCTGTTAAAAATATATTGTGGGCCAGGAGTCTGTTAGACTTTAGTCTGTGTCCATCACCTTTAGTGTGGCCATTCCTTAAGTGTGAGAAATATGAATTAATCCTGAATTGAACCTGAAGTGAACTGAAGGTAACTGGATACTAAGTCACAGTAAACAATGTTTGTCTTTGTTTTCACTCTCACCCCCTTAATCCTTCACCTTTTCCAACCACCCCAAATCCCTACACCTAATAATGAACTCTTCATCTCTCCCTCCTTTCTCCCCACCCATCTCACCTCCTCCTCAGAGCTATTCCTCAACATACAATCCTTTGTCTCCAAACACAGACAGCCACCTCATGCCCTCTCCTGCTCCAACCTACTAACGCTTTCTCTGCTCCTCCTCACTGCCGACGACATCTCTCCACATCACGGCCCTCCTCACCACATCCCTACAATCACTTCCACCACCTACCCACGATCTATCCCAAACTCTCATAACCCTTCTAACCTTATACCCATCCACCCAGCCCCCGCTTCCCCAGTCCCTCTAACAGAAGCTCTATGGAACGCTCGCTATGTCTGCAACAAACTTTCCTACATTCACGACCTCTTCATCACTAACAAGCTTTCCTTCCTCGGCATCACTGAAACCTGGCTCATCCCCTTTGACACGACCTCTCCTGCTACCCTTTCATATGGCGGATTCCACCTCTCCCATACCCCCTGCCCCACCGGCAAGCACGGTGGAGGAATAGGTTTCCTCCTCTCAGATAACTGCTCCTTCACCCATATCCCACTGCCACCCTCAATTACTCTCCCCTCTTTTGAAGTGCACTGCGTGCGCATCTCCCCCCCCTCCAACCTCCAACTGGCTGTTATTTACCGCCCCCCAGGATCAACCACCACTTTCTTTGCCCACTTTACCACTTGGCTACTTCATTTCCTCTCCGTTGACATTATTATTATTATTTATTATTATAGCGCCATTTATTCCATGCCACTTTACATGTAAAAAAGGGGTATACATACAAGAACAATTACACTAATCTTGAACACAATGTGACAGCGACTGGTACAGGAGGAGTGAGATCCCTGCCCACGAGGGCTCACAATCTACAAGGGATGGGTGAGAATACAGTAGGTGAGGGTGATACAGTAGGTGACATCCCCACTATCCTCATGGGCGACTTTAACATCCTCATTGACACTTCCCTCTCAGGTGCCTCTAAGCTTCTATCCCTCACTTCCTCCTTCGGTCTTACTCAGTGGTCTTCCACATCCACCCACAAAGACGGCCACACACTGGACCTCATCTTCACCTGCCTCTGTTCCCTATCTAACCTCTCTAACTCACCTCTCCCTCTCTCGGACCGCAACCTACTTACATTCTCTACCCTCTCCTCTCCAGGGCAACAATCCCCACTCCACAAACTTGCATACCCTCGCAGAAATCTCAAGCACCTTGACCTACACTCATTAACACCTGGTGTCTTCCCCTCATGCTTCAAACATGCCTCAATCACACCCATCCTCAAAAAGCCCTCCCTTGACCCATCCTTTCTGACTAGCTATCACCCCATATCACTTCTCCCCTATGCCTCAAAACTACTGGAACAACACGTCCATTCTGAGGTGTCCTCCCACCTCTGCTCCTGCTCCCTCTTCGACCGCCTACAATCTGGTTTCCGACCGCACCATTCTACTGAAACTGCACTGATGAAAGTCACCAACGACCTACTAACCACCAAATCTAAGCGACACTAGTCTGTCCTCCTCCTCCTAGACGGGGCATCTGCCTTTGACACAGCAGACCATTCCCTCTTACTACAAACTCTCTCATCACTCGGCATCACAGACTTTGCCCTATCCTCGATCTCATCATACCTAACAGACAGGACATTTAGTGTCTCCTACTCACAGACCACCTCCTCATCTCACCCCCTATCTGTTGGTGTCCCCCAAGGTTCAGTTCTAGGACCCCTTCTCTTCTCCATCTACACCTTCAGCCTGGGACAGCTCATAGAGTCTCATGGCTTTCATTTTCACCTCAATGCTGATGACACACAGATCTACCTCTCTGGACCCAATATCACCTCCTTACTAACCAAAATCCCACAATGTCTGTCTGCTATTTCATCCTTCATCTCTGCTAGATTTCTAAAACTTAACATGGACAAAACAGAATTCATCATCTTTCCGCCATCTCATTCACCCCCCCAACTGACCTATCTATCAATCTCAATGGCTGTCCACTCTCCCCAGTCCATCAAGCTTGCTGCCTTGGGGTAACCCTGGACTCTGAACTCTCCTTCAAACCACATATCCAAGCCCTTTCCACTTCCTGCCGACTCCAACTCAAAAATATCTCCCGGATCCACATATTCCTCAACCATGAATCTGCAAAAACACTAGTGCATGCAATCATCATCTCCCACCTTGATTACTGCAACCTCCTGCTCTGTGGCCTCCCTTCCAACACTCTTGCACCCCTCCAATCCATCCTAAACTCTGCTGCCCGACTAATCCACCTGTCCCCCCGCTACTCCCTCTGTCAATCTCTTCACTGGCTCCCCATTGCACAGAGACTCCAGTTCAAAAACCCTAAACATAACATACAAAGCCAATCACAACCTATCTCCTCCATATATCTCCGACCTAGTCTCCCGTTACATACCCGCATGCAACCTCCGATCCTCACAAGATCTCCTTCTCTACTCCCCTCTTATCTCCTCCTCCCACAATCGTATACAAGATTTCTCCCGTGCTTCCCCCCTACTCTGGAACTCTCTACCCCAACACGTCAGACTCTCGCCTACCATGGAATCCTTCAAAAGGAGCCTGAAGACCAACCTCTTCTGACAAGCCTACAACCTGCAGTAACCACTGATCCACCACACCACTGCACGACCAGCTCTACCCTCACCTACTGTATCCTCACCCATCCCTTGTAGATTGTGAGCCCTCGCGGGCAGGGACCTCGCTCCTCCTGTACCAGTCGCTGTCACATTGTGTTCAAGATTAGTGTAATTGTTCTTGTATGTATACCCCTTTTTCACATGTAAAGTGGCATTTCAGGTCTTTGGAATTGAAAAACTTACCGCTAATCCTCGGGGTGGAGACAATAGGAGACGTTTACTTGATCGAGAAGCATTTTGGATCTATCACCTGAACACCTGCCATCCAAATGGTTTGAATTTGGGGAGAGAATTATTGTTCAATTATAGCGAGTAAATCATCTGTACATGTGTGATCTTCTTTGTCATATGATCTTTTTATGTAAATTTGTGTGTATGTTTTGTTAATCAATTTTAAACATTTGTACGTGGATCTATGTATCATGTGACTTTCACTCTTTATGCTGATTGGTGAACAAATGTATAAATATTATTTGTATGCCATTTGCAAGCCAGTCTTGACAAAGAACGCAAGTTCCGCGTTCGAAACGCATTGCCCTGGCTACAAAAGATGACTGTGGAATCCGATTTTAAAAAGTTTTTTCTACAATAAAAGAATTTTGGACTATTCATGAAGCTGGAAATCTTCTTTTTTCATACGTTGTGGAATTACTGTGAGCAGTTCCTCACATCCGTGCTTCAAGACGATCTTGCTCAGGTGAGCTGGTGAAACTTCCTCCATCTATTATCCCTTAACAACAGGCTATTTTGGCATTTTGGGTTTTGTTGACAGATTTTCAGATGTTGATGGCACAAGCCAAGCTAGCTGTCACAGGCACAGCCAAAATAGTGAGTCAACCATGACACAGCCCATAGGACTAATTTTTACAAATTCTATGCACATTGTGCAATGGACAAATCAGGACAGTATTCTTACTCCAGCCTAACTATTATTTGTGATTGGAGGCCCTTGGGATGGCGGCTTCTTGCGTCAACCATGACTCAGCCCATGAGGCTAATTTTCACAAACCCTATACACGTTGTGCAGTGGACAAGTCTGGAATGTTCAGTTGTCCTGCCAAACCAATATTTGTAATTGGAGGCCCTTGACACAGGTTGCGCAACATTGTGACTGAGATACGGGATACATATTCAATAGAAATTTACACTGACTGTTGATGACCGACTGATGCCTCTCTGAAAACTTGAATTGAGGGCCACAACTACTACAGTACTCCATCGTAGATAATGTTTGTCAAGGGAGGCCCTTATCATGGAATCTTCCTGCACCTATGACACAGCCCCCAGACCCAGGAGTAATTTTTGGAAATATGGTGCACATTCTGCACTGGACCAAGTAGTACAGTATCAAGAAGTCTTCTTTTGCTATATAATCAGGGGAATATTAACAATCAAAATCTCTAAGCCATTTGGAGAAACTTCTCCAACCCATCCTGGAGGGGGGCACCTTATATTTTTTGTCCATTGACTTGCACAAGTGATATATTTGAGCTCGTCATCCAGTTGACTAGTGCAGCCTTATTCTTCCGGTTCACAGAGTTCAGCCATACCTGAGGATCGTAGGCCACACTCACTGCTACCTTCTAGTACTTCATGTCTCTTGGCCATTTTCTCTGCAGTCTCTGCCCTTAAATGAGTTAAATAATAGTGAGGGCCCTACAATATGAATAAGTGAGGGCACTCTCAAATGTACACAAGAGGCACCTCCAAAATTTCTAGAGGAGGGCACTTCAAAATGTTTGCTACTGGGCCACACGAGGGCTCTCACAAAACTGCAGGCCCTTTGAACATTTGAATTTAGGGCTGCAGTATCACATGGTGGTGGAGTAGAAGGAGGAGGAGGATCAAGCCCAATGCTACAATGGGCACATTGTAAACTGCTATGGAATATGTATTCCACTATCTGAGTTTCAATGATGGAGGGACCGCCCAAATGTCTAAGTAACAGCTGTCCCTCCAAAACGCATGTTACAGAGCCACCTGAGGCCTCTCAGGTCAAAGATCAACATAGCTACTGCTGCGTTCTAGCTGTGCTTGTAAAGTGCTGGGAAATAGTGAACTAAAAATGATGTATGACAGAGGGACCTACAAAATGTATAAGTCAGGGCCCTCCCAATTGTAAAAAGCGATTGTAAATAAGCCACAACAGTATGTGTGAACAAAGGCGTAAAGGGATATTTTTTTGGTTTCTCTGGTTTATTTAGCCTTATATACAAGTGATTATGCAGGAAAAATCTGTTTCTTAACCTTTTTGGCATGTTAAATTCAATTTAGGTAAGGTTTGGTAGCTGTTCTTGTGTGTCTGTAAAAGTGGAGTAATACTGTGACAAACTTATTCCCAGAAACCATATGTGAGTCAAAAATGCATGCAGGCACATTCTCCAGGCTCTTCCCATTCTGTTTCATCACTTTCCCATCCATTTCAGCCTTTTACTCAGGCCCCCAGACCACTTTGTAGGGTCCAGCAGAAAGTTACTCGCATTTCCCATTGACTTACATTGTACTCGCTATTCGGAACGAATACACGATTATTACAAAATACTCGTTACGAGAATAGCGATTACGAATATTACGGTACTCACTCATCACTATGTGTGACCGGTGAAATGAAACTGTCTTTAACTACTTAACCTTTAAAGTAGATTTTGGCTGTTCTTCACCCAGTTTTAATCCTTTTCTGTAGCTATTTCTGTTTTAGTTAACCGCTTCCCGACCGCCCACTGGAGATAAACGTCCGCGCTGCCTGGGCTCTGTGCAGCGCGGACGTTTAAAAACGGTGGGTGGTCCCGCAGCGCTCAGGACCCCCAGGTCTTGCAAGCGCTGCGGGAGCAGTGCAGAGCGATAGCTCTGACAGGGAACATCATCGGGACCTGATTGGATCAGGTCCCAGTGATGTTAACCCTTTGCTGTCTTCTATATGCCGCGATCTATAGTGATCGCGGCATACAGAAGACAGCAGGAGGAGAAGGGGTCGTCCACTTACCTCTACGACGGCCCCCTTATACCTTCCAGGATCTGACGTTGCTATGGCAGCTGGAGGTCACATGACCGCCTCCAGATCTGCCATATATGGTGTCCTGCCTGGCTCAACCTGCAGCTGAAGCCAGGCAGGAGACTGACTGTGAAACAGTCAGGGAAGATCTCATGTAATGTAATACATGTCTATTACATTACATGAGATCAGTGATCAGAAAAATAAAAATTTATGTCCCATACAGGGACTAAGTAAAAATGTAAAAAAAAGTAAAAAAAAATGTTTTTAAACTGTTAAAAAAAAATTACAAAATAAATAAAAATAAATAAATAAAATATTAAACCGATAAATCCGTATATTTATGCAAAAATAAAAAAAGTACACATATTTGGTATCACCGCGTCCGAAACAACCCGAGCTATAAAACTGTCACACTAATTAACTCCTTCTGTGCACACCGTAATAAAAATAAATAAAAAATGGAGCAAAAAACTAAGCTTTTTCCTCATATTGCCAAACAAAAAGTGGAAAAAAATGCGATCAAAAAGCAAAATGGAAATAAAAATGGTACCGCTGAAAACGTCATCTTGTTCCACAAAAAACAAGCTGCCATTCAGCTCCATCAGCCGAAAAATAAAAAAGTTATACCTCTCAGAATAAAGCAATGCAAAAAAAATATTTTTTCTATAAAATGGTTTTATTGTGTAAAAGCGCCAAAACATAAAAAAGTATACAGTAAGTGTAGTATCGCTGTAAACATACTGACCCGAAGAATAACGCTGCCTGATCACTTTTACCACACGCAGAACGGCATAAAAAAAAACCTCAAAAAACAATTCCTGAATTGTTGGTTTTTGTTAATTTTACCTCCCAAAAAACGGAATAGAAAGCGATCAATAAATGTCATGTACCCAAAAATGGTACTAATAAAAATGTCAACTCGTCCCGCAAAAAACAAGCCATCACATGACTCTGTCGGCCTAAATCTGGAAAAATTATAGCTCTCAAAATATGGCGATGCAAAAACTAGATTTTGCAAAAAAAAGCGTCTTTTAGTGTGTGACAGCTGTCAGTCATAAAAACCCAATATAAATCTGGTATCTCTGTAATCGCACTGACCCGGAGAATAAAGTAATCTAATCAGTTATTTCACACTAGAAACGGCGTAAAAAATAAATAAAACCAATTCTTCACCTGCTACTGATTAGTTTATTATGTCTCCCAAAGATCGCAGTAAGGCGCAGAGCCTTACATTTATCCTGCGCTCTGCGCTGAGCACTTACCCCAGAGTTTCCGTGTAAATCTCTGAAATATGTGATTCAACCGGAACCCATGACGGAAGATTACCTGTAATGAGGCAGATATAGGCACTGTGGATGCCGTCTGGCCAGGGATCCCACGGTGTCATTTGTTTTAGGAGTGCATAAAAGTGCGGTTGGCCACAGTTTTGTGCACTTCTGAAAAAAAGGACACCGCTAAACAGAGGCCAGATGGAGTCCGGAGTAACTCTGCTGCCTCATTACAGTGAATGGATCCCGCAGGGGTTTCATCTGAATTACATCACTTGGAAATTTAGATGGAAACCCCGATGTAAGTGCTCAGCCTAGAGCGCCGGATAAATGTTACGTAAAATGTTCCCAGTAAAAGCTTCAACTCAGTCCTCAAAAATGCTAGTCCCCACTCAGGTCCGTCATCTGTTAAAAATATAAGGGACTTCCAAGTTACTGGTTGCAGAAAGGCTCTGGAAAAGCGAAATGGCCCTTGCCCCCCAAAAGAAATTCAGAAAATTTTGTGCTCCCAAATCCAAATGCCTATTCTGCAATAATTTGTTCTCCAATTGTCAAATAGCACTCCGTCCCCCCCAGATCTCGCCGTATGGCTGAGCGGTACGATACAGCCACATATGGGGTATTGACACTTTTAGAAGAAATTGTGTGACACATTTCGGCACCATTTTTACCCATTGCCCTGTGTGAAAATGTAAAATCTGAGGGTAAAACATTTTTTTGTGGTAAAAATATAATTATGCTTTTTTCACTGCCCAATGGTATAAATTTAAAAATTAAAAAATACTCACTACTTCCCTAGATGAATTCCTTGAGAGGTGTAGTTTACAAAATGGGGTCACTGTGGGGGTTTCTGCTGTTTCGGCATGTCAGCGTCTCTTCAAATGTGACATGGTGTCTGCAACCTATCCCAGCCAACATAGCTCTCCTTTGTCTTCCGAACCCTGCCGTACACCAAAGCAGTGGTTTTCCCCCACATATGGGGTATCGGCATACTCAGGAGAAATTGCACAACAAATTTCATGGTGCAATTTATCCTGTTACCCTTATGATAATGCAAAATTAGGGAATGAAAAACATTTTTTGTGGGAAAAATGTGAAAATTTTATTTTTACGGCTCCTCGTATTTTCTACGAGGAGGTTAGCTCTCGAGTAGATCGGGGGAACCAGTGGATGTCGTGTATCTCGACTTCTCAAAAGCGTTCGATAGCGTGCCACATAATAGGTTGGTATGCAAAATGAGAATGATGGGGCTGGGGGAAAATGTTTGCAAGTGGGTAGCTAACTGGCTAAGGGATAGAAGGCAGAGGGTGGTTATAAATGAAATATACTCAGATTGGGTAAGCGTCACTAGTGGGGTACCACAGGGTCTGTACTAGGCCCAATGTTATTTAACATCTTTATTAACAACATAGTCAACGGGATAAATAGTAAAATATCCATATTTCCAGATGACACAAAGTTATGTAAAACAATGAATACAAAAGAGGACAGTGCAGACCTACAGAGGGATATGGCTAAGCTGGGTAGGTGGAGCATTAAATGACAAATGAGGTTTAATGAGGAGAAATGTAAGGTCATACATATGGGAAGGAAAAATGGAAGTCACCAGTACTCACTGAATGGGAAATCATTGGGGAATTCAGAGATGGAGAAGGATTTGGGCATCTTGATTGATAGCAAACTAAATTGGAGTGCCCAAAGGCCGCTGCTGTAAGGGCAAACAGGGTAATGGGATGTATCAGAAGAGGTATAGCTGCAAAGGATGAGAACATTGTTCTTCCACTGTACAAAGCACTGGTCAGACCACACTTGGAATACTGTGCTCAGTTATGGGCCCCAATATATAGAAAGGATATAAATGAGCTTGAAAAGGTACAAAGGAGGGCAACAAAATTAATAAAGGGAATGGAGGGACTGCAATACCCAGAGAGGTTGGCAAAACTAGGACTATTCAGCCTGGAAAAGAGAAGGTTGAGGGGGGACATAATAAATGTGTACAAATATGTTAGGGGACAGTACAGAGATCTTGCCCGGGATTTGTTCAAAAGGAGGGATATTATGGTAACAAGAGGGCATTCACTAAGACTGGAAGAGAAAAGGTTTCAGCACCAGCATAGGAAGGGGTTCTTTACGGTAAGAGCAGTGAGAATATGGAATTCACTGAGTGAGGAGACGGTAATGTCGGATTCACTACACCAGTTCAAGCGGGGACTGGATGCATTTCTAGATACCAGGCAGATTTCAGCGTATACTTAAAAATAAAATAAAATAGTAGGTTGATACAGAGATTTATTCTGACTGCTGGTTTCAGAGTCGGGAGGGAATTTTTCCTCAAGTGAAGATTGGCTAAATCATTTGAGGTTTTTGCCCTCCTCTGGATCAACTTTAGCAATTACAGAACTAATAGGTCGAACTTGATGGACGCAATCTTTATTCGGCTTTAAAAACTATGTTACTATATATATTAATATTATAAACTTCTGTGAAGCGGCTGGGGGTGCAAGGTGCTCACCACACATCTAGATAAGTTCCCTAAGGGGTCTAGTTTCCAAAATGGTGTCACTTGTGGGGGGTTTAGGCATATCAGGGGCTCCCCAAATGCAACATGGCATCCGCTAATTATTCAAACTAATTTTACATTCAAAAAGTCAAATGGCGCTTCTTCCCTTCCAAACCCTGCCGTGCGCCCAAACAGTGGTTTGCCTCCACATATGGGGAAACAGCGTGTTCAGGAGAAATTGCACAACAAATTTCATGGTGCAATTTTTCCTATTACCCTTATGATAATGCAAAATTAAGGGATGAAAAATGTTTTTGTGGGAAAAATGTGAAAATTTTATTTCTACAGCTCAATATTATAAACTTCTGTGAAGCATCTTGGGGTTCAAGGTGCTCGCCACAAATCTAGATAAGTTCTCTAAGGGGTCTAGTTTCCAAAATGGTGTCACTTATAGGGGGTTTCCACTGTTTAGGAACATCAGGAGCTCTTCAAACGCAACATGGCGTCTGCTAATTATTCAGACAAATTTTACATTCAAAAAGTCTAATGGCGCTCCTTCCCTTCCAAACCCTGCAGTGCGCCCAAACAGTGGTTTTCCCTCACATATGGGGTATCACCACGCTCAAGAGAAATTTCACAAAAAATTTTTGGGTCCATTTTTTCCTGTTACCCCTGTGAAAATAAAAAAAATTGGGTCTAAAGAAACATTTTTGTGAAAAAAGTTAAATGTTAATTTTTTTCTTCCACATTCCAAAAATTTCTGTGAAGCACCTGAAGGGTTAATAAAGTTCTTGAATGTGGTTTTGAGCACCTTGAGGGGTTCAGTTTTTATAATGGTGTCACTTTTGGGTATTTTCTGTCATAAAGACCCCTCAAAGTGACTTCAAATATGATGTGGTCCCTAAATAAATGTTTTTGTAAATTTTGTTGGAAAAATGAGAAATCGCTGGTCAACTTTTAACCCTTATAGCTCCCTAACAAAAAAAAATTTTGGTTCCAAAATTGTGCTGATGTAAAATAGACATGTGGGAAATGTTGTTTATTAACTATTTTGTGTGACATATCTCTCTGATTTAAGGGCATGAAAATTCAAAATTTGAAAATTGCAAAATATTCAAAATTTTCGCCAAATTTCTGATTTTTTCACAAATAAACGCAAGTGATATCGAATAAATTTTACCACTATCATGAAGTACAATATGTCACGAAAAAACATTCTCAGAATCAGGGGGATCCGTTGAAGCGTTCCAGAGTAATCACTTCATAAAATGACAGTGGTCAGAATTGAAAAAACTGGCCCGGTCACGAAGGCAAAAACAGGCTCTGGTGCGAAGTGGTTAATTATTGTCTTAAATCTGCATATGATAATGATCAGCATTATCACCGTTTTGGTAAAATTCGTTACTTATGCGCTTGACAATGGTCCTACAAAATCCCTGACTTTCCTAGAAGAATTTGATGCTGATTCGAAGGTAAAGGGTGGTCATACTAAATATTGATTTAATTTAGATTTTTCTTTTGATAATTCAGTTTACATTTTAGTAATTGATAAAAAAAGCTATTAATATTTATTTTTTAAATTATCCTTATTTTGTATCATTTTTTCACACCTGCCAAAATATTTTGTACAGTAGTACTATACATATATGTGTGTATATATATATATATATATATATATATTTATATATATACACAAGTGTGTATATACAGTATATATATATATACATATATATATATATATACACTGCTCAAAAAAATAAAGGGAACACTCAAATAACACATCCTAGATCTGAATGAATGAAATATTCTCATTGAACACTTTGTTCTGTACAAAGTTGAATGTGCTGACAACAAAATCACACAAAAATTATCAATGGAAATCAAATTTATTAACCAATGGAGGCCTGAATTTGCATATCCATAACGGGTGCTGGGAAATTGAGAAGGTCAACATAAATATATTGTCTCTCTTCAGGGCTGCATAATAGTCATGCCAGGCAGCCGTTTTACATTGTGAGAGCTGCCTGGAATGACTTTATTATACTGGGGCATCAGAAATTGTATGCTTATAACGCAGGGCGGGAGGAAGGAAGCTGGGTGTGCACTTTTTCTGTGCACTGGAGAATGCTGGGACCAGAAGTTACAGTGACTATCGGGCGCCTGGGCAAAACAAAATTGAAGTCAGTGCCCATAGAAGGGCGGAACAATGCAGAAGAGCGACGGCAGGCAGAATGCGCAGGCACGAGATTTCTGGTCATCACCTGATGTAACAGGCACACAGAGAGGGGAGGAGAAATGTAGTATAATGAAGAGAGGAGGCAATGTTATCCTCTGGGCAACGTACGCCCCATAGCCTGGAAGATCTAATTAACAAAGCTATACAAAATGATTTTTACAGAACAAAGCATCATCCATGAGGCATACAGGTATGACTAGCTTCAGCTGTCTATAACCTATATGCCCCTATTAATAGCTCAAATCCCTCAAATGGAGTGACAGATACCCTTTAAAGTAACCTTTTAATGGAGTTGTCTGTTGCTGGACAATTGAATCTAATATTGTGCTTAATCTATGGTATTAATCCTAAGTATTTTGGTAAGCTATCTTGAGCAATGTTATACATAGAGTATACTGTTCTTAACCCCATAGGGTGGTAGTGGTGACTGCAAGCGAAGAGGGTGCAGGAGATGTGGTAGATACCAGCTACCTTACATAGCCAGCAACTGTGTCGAACAGAAGCAGCTGAGGCCCAATTACTGATGTTAATAATTTAAATGCCACTGTTAATCTCTGACAGCAATGCTTAAATGGAATGCTCACCCATCCTCGAGCACACTGGTTCCCATCCCCCCTTAATGGAATGGCAGGGCATTGGTGGATTGCCATGGAAGCCAGGGTTCCCTGAAGGCCCCTGTCACTGCCATTTTTGTACTCCTGTGAAGAAAATTTAAGTTTCATACTAAACCACAATTTTCACGACATAAATGATCAGATGATGTAAGTTCCCAGTCCCATAAGGTTGATTTAAAATAAAGTAATTAAAATATAAAAAGTTTTAAAAAATATAAAAAGTAAAAAAATAAGAATACAGTAATCATTTCCATTTTTCCTCATTAAAGATAAATAAATTAGATAAATAAAAATAAACATTTTTAGCATTGCCATGTATGTAAAAGACTGGTTTATCAAAAAGTAAAATTAATGAAACAGTGGAGCTAAGGAACAACAGTGTAGCGCCCCCCAGCATCAGAAAATCTCTTGGGTCTCAGCTACCAGGGACAGCTGAGACCCTGGAGAACATAATCAGGGCTGGTTTTTACGGTCCCCTGTCACGTGATCACAAAAAAAAAAATAGTCCAATTTAAAATTAATTTCTCTCACCTGTGTTATGATATAATATATCAGAGAGGAGAGAAATGGGGTCCCCAAGCCCCCCACGGTACCTTAGGTACTGGATCCACGATCCCCTGGCCCTCCTCCTTCTTCTGATAAAAAAATGGCGGACGCATGCGCAGTGTGTCCGCCAAGATCTACCTCCATGCACCTGGCAACAGCAGGGAATTTTCTCATTGGCTGATGGCTTTTGATTACTGTGATAGACTCTATCACAGTGATCAAAACCCCCTTATAATAATTTCAGTAAATCTCCTAAACCTCATTGATTACCCCCCATTCTGTGTCATCCCCCTTGTGAAATTACATTTTTTTCTTGTAATTTTTTTTCATTCTTTGCAGTTAGGGTTACTAGGGTTATGGTTACTAGAATTAGGGTTAGAATTACTAGGGTTAGGGTTAGGCTTATTAGGACTAGGTTTATTAGGGCTAGACTTATTAGGGCTAGGCTTACAGTTTTTTCAAAAGTAAATAAAAATATATAAAAAAATACTAGTGTTAGATTAGGTTTAGGTCTAGTAATGTTAGATTAGGTTAGAGCATGCGCACACCCTGCATTGCTCCTTTCACTCTGAGCCCTGCCATTTGTCCAAACAGAACTTTTTTACTACACGTGGGGTATCACTGAACTCATAAAAAAGTGGGTAACAAATTGTGGAGTCCACTTTTTGGTGTTACCTATGGCAAAAGTGAGAAATTTGGGGCTAAAGCAAGATTTGTGAAAAAAATGTAGTTTTTCAATATGATGACCTAATGTTATCAAATGCTGTGTTGTACCTGTGGGTTCAAAATGCTCACTATACCCCTGGATAAAATCCTTGAGGGGTGTAGTTTACAAAATGGGGTCACTTGTGGGGGTGGTTTCAACTGTTTAGGCACATCAGGGGCTCTCAAAACACAACATGGTGTCGGCTCTCGATTCCAGCCAATTTTGCTTTAAAAAAATCAATGTTCCTTTCCTTCCGAGCTCTTAAGTGTACCCAAACAGTAGTTTTCCCCCACACATGGGGTATCGGCATACTCAGGAGAAATTGAACAGCAAATTTTATGGTTCATTCTCTCTTGTTAAAATAAAAAAAATTGGGTATGAGTTAAAATTTTTGTGAAAAAAAGTTAAATGTTTATTTTTTCCCTCCACGTTGTTTCAGTTTCTGTAAAGCACCTGAAAGGTTAATAAACTTCATGAATGTGGTTTTGAGCACCTTGAGGGATCCAGTTTTTAGAATGGTGTAACTTTTGGGTATTTTCTGTAATATAGACTCCTTAAAGTCACTTCAAATGTAATGTGGTCCCTAAAAAAATGGTTTTGTAAACTGTGTTGGAAAAAAGAGAAATCGCTGTTCAACTTTTAACCCTTATAACTTCCTAATAAAAAAAAAAAAATTCAAAAAATTGTGCTGATGTAAAGTAGACATGTGGAAAATGTTATTTATTAACTTATTTGTGTGACATATTTCTCTCTGATTTAAGGGCATGAGAATTCAAAGTTTGAAAATTGCAAAATTTTCTAAATTTTTGAAAAATTTCCATTTTTTTTCACAAATAAATGCAAGTTATATTGAGGAAATGTTACCACTATCATGAAGTACAATATGTCATGAAAAAACATTCTCAGAATCAGTGGGATTCATTGAAGTGTTCCAGAGTTATTATCTCATAAAGTGACACTTTTCAGAATTATAAAATTTGGCTTTATCATTAAGGACATAATTGGCTCGGTCACTAAGGGGTTAAAACCATCAGGTTGCCATGAAAAAACAAGACCTTAAAGAGCTCAATCGACGGAAAAGTAAAAATGTTATGGGTCTTAGAAAAAGGCGACACAAAGAAAAAAATGCTTTTTTTCACAAATTTCTGAATTATTTTTCACCACATAAATGAAAAAAATCCATACCAGCTTAGTATCATCATGATTGTTCTAATCTGGACAATCATGATTCAGTATCAATTTTAGCAGAAGAATGAAAGCTGTAAAAGCGAACCCCAAAAAACATGTCGGAATTGCATTTTCCTTCACCATTTCATCCCACATGAAATTTTCTCATATTCCAGTATATTATATTGCAAAATGAAAGATGTCACTCAAAACTACTGATTGTCCTGCAAAAATACAAGCCTAGTTGTAAGTATGGTGATGGGAAAAAAAAGGATAATATGAAAGTGCAAAAACAAAAAATCGCCTGATTCTTATCGAGTGCTCCTCTTTTCTACGTTGGGACAGTTAGAAAATTATGAGTTCAGAACTTCAGACATCATTGAGACCAAGGGAAGACAACTCAACAGTTGATTGCATGTTTTTGTTTCATTGTTAACACATTGTCTGTGTGTTGAGTTAAAAAAAGACTACTTCTGTATATCATCAAATCAGTTGTTTTTCGTCACGATTTTCTTTTCTCTTTTTTCTCTACAATTGTAACATAAGTTTCTCTTACTGTAAAATGTCTGCAGTACAATGGCTATAGCTTTATAGAAGTCTGTCACATTGTCCTGTTGTAAATTTTCTTTAAGTGTGTGTGTCTAGCCAGTTGTTTGTTTACACTACCTTTCCTACGGGATATAATTATTAAAGTCTACAGTTTAACAGAGAGAATATGGCGGGCTTCATATTCACCTATGAGAAATTTAATAACAAGAATGTCAATGCTTACTGCACTATAAACTGTTTGGAACAATAAAATCTGTAAAAATTGTAAAAAATGTATTCAACCTGACCAAACTTTTCAAAATAATTGCAGCTAGCTCTTTACTGTGCAAAAGTTTTAGGCAGGTGTGGAAAACACACTGCAAAGTAAAAAGAACAAATTCTACTTTCAAAAATATGTGTTAGCTTTTTTTTTAGTAATCAACAAAATGCAATTGAGTGAACAAAACAAAAATCTAAATCAAAATGAATATTTCTTTTGACCACTTTTTTTTCATCAAAACAGAATCAGTTCTTCTAGACACACTTGCAAAAAGAGAGGGTTTCTGTCGGATTATACTCATTTATATGAATAACTAAGTGTAAGGAATAGATAATAATGATCATCATTTTCATATGTAGGTTAAAACACAGACATTAACTAAAACAGAAACCACTGTGTAAGAGGCTTAAAACTGGGTGAGGTATAGCCAAACTTTGCTAGAAAGATGATGTTCTGAAAGATATTTTATGTAAACTAGTTTCAAGATGTGCTGTATTTTAAGCTCTTTTGATGAAGAACTAAGAAATGGGCAAGGTTGAGAAATGTAGACATATTGGTCAGCCACGTAATCTTAGTGCAGAAGATGAAAGACACATCATGCTTGCTTTATTTCAAATGTGAAGGAGTCCAGCAGTGTCATTATCTCAAAACCAGCAGCAACCTAAATACATCCATCTAATGTTCAAAGGCTAGCCAGAAATGGTCTTATGGAAGAACTGGAAACAAAAAGCCACATCTTTTCACAAGGAAACAAAACAATGCGACTCAACTATATGTGAAACATAGAAAATGGGTCAAAAAAATAGCAGCAGAAGCTCTGGACTGATGAGTCAAGAATTGAAATATTTGGCTGTAACAGAAGGCAGTCTGTACGCGAAAGGTCTGGAGAGCAGTACAATAAGGAGTGAAGCGTGGAGAAGGTTCCATGCAAGTTTTGGACTCCATTTCAGCAAATGAATTAGTGATTTGGTCAGATAAATTAAATCCTTAAATCTGGAAAACACAGGCAGACACATATTCATCATGCAATATCATCAGGGAGGCATCTGATTTTCTCCAAATCCACTCTGTAACAGTAGAACAACCCCAAAAATACAGCCAATATCATTAAGAACTATTTTCAGCATAAAGAAGAGCAAGTGATAATATGACTCCAATAGAGCCCTGATCGGAACATCATCGACTCTGTGTGGGATTACATGAAAAGACAGAAGGATTTGAGCTAGCCTACATCCACAGAAGATCTATGGTTAGTTCTCCAAGATATTTGGAACAACGGCCTTGCCGAATTCCTTCAAAAATAGTTTGCCTTGAAAACAGCATTAAATCATCATTTCTTCTAGTTACACTTACAAAGTGCGGTCGCCAAATATTGATTTGATCTAGATTTCTGTTTTGTTCTTTCAATTTGTATTTCGTTAATTGGTTATTTATTAACACGTCAGGTTTTGAAATCTTCTTACTTTGCAGTATTTTTTACACATCTGCCTAAAACTTGTGCACAGTGTATTATATGTATTATATACATACAGTGTATATAGATATCTCTATCTAGCTATCTATCTATCTACAGTATATTAGACACAATATGACTGAAAGAACACCACAGCAACCAAATATAGTACATTAGTAAATGATATTATATTTATAAGTATATGTGTTGCTGCTCAAAAGAGAGGACTGATACTACACCAGTCGTCATACATATGATATGCAGGGGGAGTGGCCTAAGCCAAAAATAGATGACATAAATGGTAATAATATTAAATATTAAAACTATACTTTATTAAATAGAACATGGTACAAAACATAGAATACACTCTGTAAAAACATTCTTTACAGCCATCAAGAGTGGTGGCACATGGTGTTTCATATTAATTGCGCTCTGTATGTCGGGGATTGATGCAAAAAAAGTTTTGAATCAAAATGTGTCTCATATATAGACATCAAACATCATACATCAAATAAATTTACAACATACCTCAGTCCAAATACGCATCTTATTAACCTTTTGGTATTCCCCCCCCCCCAAAAAAAAAAATTTTGAATGTGTCTGTGACTGTTCAGACACCAATATATCTGTTTAAAAGAGTCTGGTGTAAGCCAGAAAAATAGAACTGTGGTTTTGCAGTTCCACAGGTCAAATCTTTGTATTATCCTGTTTTGGCCATTTTTTGCCGCAAAAAAAAAACTGTAATAGTGTCTCCCTGACTGGTCAGACACCAATATATCTGTTTAAAAAGTCTGGTGTACGCCACATAACTATAACTGTGGTTTTGCAGTTCCACGGGTCAAATCTCTGTATTATCTTGCTTTTTGAATTTTTTGCCTTAAAAAAAAACTGTAATAGTGTCTCCCTGACTGTTCAGACACCAATATATCTGTTTAAAAGAGTCTGGTATATGCCACATAACTATAACTGTGGTTTTGCAGTTCCACGGGTCAAATCTCTGTATTATCCTGTTTTTGGCATTTTTTGATGTAAAACAAATCTGTAATAGTGTCTCCCTGACTGGTCAGACACAAATATATCTGTTTAAAAGAGTCTGGTGTATGCCACATAACTATAACTGTGGTTTTGCAGTTCCACAGGTCAAATCTCTGTATTATCCTGTTTTTGGCATTTTTTGCCATAAAAAAACTGTGATAGTGTCTCCGTGACTGGCCAGACACCAATATATCTGTTTAAAAGAGTCTGGTGTTGGCCAGAAAAATAGAACTGTGGTTTTGCAGTTCCACGGGTCAAATCTCTGTATTATCCTGTTTTTGGCATTTTTTGCCATAAAAAAAACTGTAATAGTGTCTCCCTGACTTGTCAGACACCAATATATCTGTTTAAAAGAGTCTGGTGTACGCCACATAACTATAACTGTGGTTTTGCAGTTCCACGGGTAAAATCTCTGTATTATCCTGTTTTTGGCATTTTTTGACGTAAAAAAAATCTGTAATAGTGTCTTCCTGACTTGTCAGACACCAATATATCTGTTTAAAAGAGTCTGGTGTATGCCACATAACTATAACTGTGGTTTTGCAGTTCCACGGGTCAAATCTCTGTATTATCCTGCTTTTGGCACTTTTTTTCTGTAAAAAAAAAACTGTAATAGTGTCTCCCTGACGGGTCAGACACCAATATATCTGTTTAAAAGAGTCTGGTGTACGCCACATAACTATAACTGTGGTTTTGCAGTTCCACAAGTCAAATCTCTGTATTATCCTGTTTTTGGCATTTTTTGCCACAAAAAAAAACTGTAATAGTGTCTCCCTGACTGGTCAGACACCAATATATCTGTTTAAAAGAGTCTGGTGTAGACCAGAAAAATTGAACTGTGGTTTTGTAGTTCCACAGGTCAAATCTCTGTATTTTCCTGCTTTTGGCACTTTTTTCTGTAAAAAAAAAAACTGTAATAGTGTCTCCCTGACTGGTCAGACACCAATATATCTGTTTAAAAGAGTCTGGTGTACGCCAGATAACTATAACTGTGGTTTTGCAGTTCCACGGGTCAAATCTCTGTATTATCCTGCTTTTGGCATTTTTTGTCGTAAAAAAAAAAACTGTAATAATGTCTCCCTGACTGGTCAGACACCAATATATCTGTTTAAAAGTGTCTGGTGTACGCCACATTACTATAACTGTGGTTTTGCAGTTCCACGGGTCAAATCTCTGTATTATTCTGCTTTTTGCATTTTTTGCTGTAAAAAAACCCAGTAATAGTGTCTCCATGACTGGTCAGACACCAATATATCTGTTTAAAATAGTCTGGTGTAGGGCAGAAAAATAGAACTGTGGTTTTGCAGTTCCACGGGTCAAATCTCTGTATTATCCTGTTTTTGGCATTTTTTTAGGTAAAAAAAAACAGTAATAGTGTGTCCCTGACTGATCAGACACCAATATATCTGTTTAAAAGAGTCTGATGTAAGCTAGAAAAATAGAACTGTGGTTTTGCAGTTCCACGGGTCAAATCTATGTATTATCCTGTTTCTGACATTTTTTGCCATAAAAAAAAAAACCGTAATAGTGTCTCCCTGACTGGTCAGACACCAATATATATTTTTAAAAGAGTCTGGTGTACACCACATAACTATTACTGTGGTTTTGCAGTTCCAAGGGTCAAATCTCTGTATTATTCACTTTTGGGTTTTTTTTACATAAAAAAGTTTGAGTGTGTCGCTGACTGTTCAGCCCCAAATATATCTATTTAAAAAAGTCTGGTATACGCCAGTCTGGTATACGGCAGTAAATTAGAACTGTGGTTTTGCAGTACCACGATTCAAATCTCTGTGTTATCCAGCTATTTGCCCGTTTTACGTTAAAAAAAAAACTGTAATAGTGTCTCCCTGACTGGTCAGACACCAATATATCTGTTTAAAAGAGTCTGGTGTACGCCACATAACTATAACTGTGGTTTTGCAGTTCCACGGGTCAAATCTCTGTATTATCCTGCTTTTGGCATTTTTTGCCGTAAAAAAAAACTGTAATAATGTCTCCCTGACTGGTCAGACACCAATATATCTGTTTAAAAGTGTCTGGTGTACGCCATATAACTATAACTGTGGTTTTGCAGTTCCACGGGTCAAATCTCTGTATTATTCTACTTTTTGCATTTTTTGCCGTTAAAAATTCCAGTAATAGTGTCTCCATGACTGGTCAGACACCAATATATCTGTTTAAAATAGTCTGGTGTAGGGCAGAAAAATAGAACTGTGGTTTTGCAGTTCCACGGGTCAAATCTCTGTATTATCCTGTTTTTGGCATTTTTTTAGGTAAAAAAAAACAGTAATAGTGTCTCCCTGACAGATCAGACACCAATATATCTGTTTAAAAGAGTCTGATGTAAGCTAGAAAAATAGAACTGTGGTTTTGCAGTTCCAGGGATAAAAATTTGTATTATCCTGTTTCTGACATTTTTTGCCATAAAAAAAAAAACTGTAATAGTGTCTCCCTGACTGGTCAGACACCAATATATATTTCTAAAAGAGTCTGGTGTACGCCACATAATTATAACTGTGGTTTTGCAGTTCCAAGGGTCAAATCTCTGTATTATCCACTTTTGGGGTTTTTTTACATAAAAAAAACAGTTTGAGTGTGTCGCTGACTGTTCAGCCCCAAATATATCTATTTTAAAAAGTCTGGTATACGCCAGTCAGGTATACGGCAGTAAATTAGAACTGTGGTTTTGCAGTACCACGCTTCAAATCTCTGTGTTATCCAGCTATTTGCCCGTTTTACATAAAAAAAAAACAGTAATAGTGTCTCCCTGTCTGTTCAGACACAAATATATCTGTTTAATAGAATCTGGTGTATGCCACATAACTATAACTGTGGTTTTGCAGTTCCACAGGTCAAATCTCTGTATTATCCTGCTTTTGGCACTTTTTTCTGTGAAAAAAAACTGTAATAGTGTCTCCCTGACTGGTCAGACACCAATATATCTGTTTAAAAGAGTCTGGTGTACGCCACATAACTATAACTGTGGTTTTGCAGTTCCACGGGTCAAATCTCTGTATTATCCTGTTTTTGGCATTTTTTGCCGCAAAAAAAAACTGTAATAGTGTCTCCCTGACTGGTCAGACACCAATATATCTGTTTAAAAGAGTCTGGTGTAGGCCAGAAAAATAGAACTGTGGTTTTGTAGTTCCACTGGTCAAATCTCTGTATTATCCTGTTTTTGGCATTTTTTGCCATCAAAAAACTGTAATAGTGTCTCCCTGACTGGTCAGACACCAATATATCTGTTTAAAAGAGTCTGGTGTAGGCCAGAAAAATAGAACTGTAGTTTTGCAGTTCCACGGGTCAAATCTCTGTATTATCCTATTTTTGCCATTTTTTTAGGTAAAAAAAAACTGTAATAGTGTCTCCCTGACTGACCAGACACCAATATATCTGTTTTAAAGAGTCTGGTGTAGAGCAGAAAAATAGAACTGTGGTTTTGCAGTTCCACAGGTCAAATCTCTGTATTTTCCTGCTTTTGGCACTTTTTGCTGTAAAAAAAAACTGTAATAGTGTCTCCCTGACTGGTCAGACACCAATATATCTGTTTAAAAGAGTCTGGTGTACGCCACATAACTATAACTGTGGTTTTGCAGTTCCACGGGTCAAATCTCTGTATTATTCTGCTTTTTGCATTTTTTGCCGTAAAAAAAAACAGTAATAGTGTCTCCATGACTGGTCAGACACCAATATATCTGTTTAAAATAGTCTGGTGTAGGGCAGAAAAATAGAACTGTGGTTTTGCAGTTCCACGGGTCAAATCTCTGTATTATCCTGTTTTTGGCATTTTTTTAGGTAAAAAAAAACAGTAATAGTGTCTCCCTGACTGATCAGACACCAATATATCTGTTTAAAAGAGTCTGATGTAAGCTAGAAAAATAGAACTGTGGTTTTGCAGTTCCACGGATCAAATCTCTGTATTATCCTGTTTCTGACATTTTTTGCCATAAAAAAAAAAAACTGTAATAGTGTCTCCCTGACTAGTCAGACACCAATATATATTTTTAAAAGAGTCTGGTGTACACCACATAACTATAACTGTGGTTTTGCAGTTCCAAGGGTCAAATCTCTGTATTATTCACTTTTGGGTTTTTTTTACATAAAAAAGTTTGAGTGTGTCGCTGACTGTTCAGCCCCAAATATATCTATTTAAAAAAGTCTGGTATACGCCAGTCTGGTATACGGCAGTAAATTAGAACTGTGGTTTTGCAGAACCACGATTCAAATCTCTGTGTTATCCAGCTATTTGCCCGTTTTACGTTAAAAAAAAAACAGTAATAGTGTCTCCCTGTCTGTTCAGACACAAATATATCTGTTTAAAAGAATCTGGTGTATGCCACATAACTATAACTGTGGTTTTGCAGTTCCACAGGTCAAATCTCTGTATTATCCTGCTTTTGGCACTTTTTTCTGTAAAAAAAAACTGTAATAGTGTCTCCCTGACTAGTCAGACACCAATATATCTGTTTAAAAGAGTCTGGTGTACGCCACATAACTATAACTGTGGTTTTGCAGTTCCACGGGTCAAATCTCTGTATTATCCTGCTTTTGGCACTTTTTTCTGTAAAAAAAACCTGTAATAGTGTCTCCCTGACTAGTCAGACACCAATATATCTGTTTAAAAGAGTCTGGTATACACCACATAACTATAACTGTGGTTTTGAAGTTCCACGGGTCAAATCTCTGTATTATCCTGCTTTTGGCACTTTTTTCTGTAAAAAAAAACTGTAATAGTGTCTCCCTGACTAGTCAGACACCAATATATCTGTTTAAAAGAGTCTGGTGTACACCACATAACTATAACTGTGGTTTTGCAGTTCCACAGGTCAAATCTCTGTATTATCCTGCTTTTGGCATTTTTTGCCGTAAAAAAAATCTGTAATAGTGTCTCCCTGACTGGTCAGACACAAATATATCTGTTTAAAAGAGTCTGGTGTATGCCACATAACTATAACTGTGGTTTTGCAGTTCCACAGGTCAAATCTCTGTATTATCCTGTTTTTGGCATTTTTTGCCATAAAAAAACTGTGATTGTGTCTCCGTGACTGGCCAGACACCAATATATCTGTTTAAAAGAGTCTGGTGTTGGCCAGAAAAATATAACTGTGGTTTTGCAGTTCCACGGGTCAAATCTCTGTATTATCCTGTTTTTGGCATTTTTGCCATAAAAAAAAACTGTAATAGTGTCTCCCTGACTTGTCAGACACCAATATATCTGTTTAAAAGAGTCTGGTGTACACCACATAGCTATAACTGTGGTTTTGCTGTTCCACGGGTCAAATCTCTGTATTATCCTGTTTTTGGCATTTTTTTCCGTAAAAAAAATCTGTAATAGTGTCTTCCTGACTGATCAGACACAAATATATCTGTTTAAAAGAGTCTGGTGTATGCCACATAACTATAACTGTGGTTTTGCAATTCCACGGGTCAAATCTCTGTATTATCCTGCTTTTGGCACTTTTTTTCTGTAAAAAAAACTGTAATAGTGTCTCCCTGACTGGTCAGACACCAATATATCTGTTTAACAGAGTCTGGTGTACGCCACATAACTATAACTGTGGTTTTGCAGTTCCACGGGTCAAATCTCTGTATTATCCTGTTTTTGGCATTTTTCGCCGCAAAAAAAAACTGTAATAGTGTCTCCCTGACTGGTCAGACACCAATATATCTGTTTAAAAGAGTCTGGTGTAGGGCAGAAAAATAGAACTGTGGTTTTGCAGTTCCACAGGTCAAATCTCTGTATTTTCCTGCTTTTGGCACTTTTTTCTGTAAAAAAAAAACTGTAATAGTGTCTCCCTGACTGGTCAGACACCAATATATCTGTTTAAAAGAGTCTGGTGTACGCCACATAACTATAACTGTGGTTTTGCAGTTCCACGGGTCAAATCTCTGTATTATCCTGCTTTTGGCATTTTTTGTCGTAAAAAAAAAAAACTGTAATAATGTCTCCCTGACTGGTCAGACACCAATATATCTGTTTAAAAGTGTCTGGTGTACGCCACATAACTACAACTGTGGTTTTGCAGTTCCACGGGTCAAATCTCTGTATTATTCTGCTTTTTGCATTTTTTGCCGTAAAAAAACCCAGTAATAGTGTCTCCATGACTGGTCAGACACCAATATATCTGTTTAAAATAGTCTGGTGTAGGGCAGAAAAATAGAACTGTGGTTTTGCAGTTCCACGGGTCAAATCTCTGTATTATCCTGTTTTTGGCATTTTTTTAGGTAAAAAAAAACAGTAATAGTGTGTCCCTGACTGATCAGACACCAATATATCTGTTTAAAAGAGTCTGATGTAAGCTAGAAAAATAGAACTGTGGTTTTGCAGTTCCACGGGTCAAATCTCTGTATTATCCTGTTTCTGACATTTTTTGCCATAAAAAAAAACTGTAATAGTGTCTCCCTGACTGGTCAGACACCAATATATATTTTTAAAAGAGTCTGGTGTACACCACATAACTACAACTGTGGTTTTGCAGTTCCACGGGTCAAATCTCTGTATTATCCACTTTTGTTTTTTTTTTACATAAAAAAGTTTGAGTGTGTCGCTGACTGTTCAGCCCCAAATATATCTATTTAAAAAAGTCTGGTATACGCCAGTCTGGTATACGGCAGTAAATTAGAACTGTGGTTTTGCAGTACCACGATTCAAATCTCTGTGTTATCCAGCTATTTGCCCGTTTTACGTAAAAAAAAACAGTAATAGTGTCTCCCTGTCTGTTCAGACACAAATATATCTGTTTAAAAGAATCTGGTGTATGCCACATAATTATAACTGTGGTTTTGCAGTTCCACAGGTCAAATCTCTGTATTATCCTGCTTTTGGCACTTTTTTCTGTAAAAAAAAACTGTAATAGTGTCTCCCTGACTGGTCAGACACCAATATATCTGTTTAAAAGAGTCTGGTGTACGCCACATAACTATAACTGTGGTTTTGCAGTTCCACAGGTCAAATCTCTGTATTATCCTGCTTTTGGCACTTTTTTCTGTAAAAAAAACCTGTAATAGTGACTCCCTGACTAGTCAGACACCAATATATCTGTTTAAAAGAGTCTGGTATACACCACATAACTATAACTGTGGTTTTGAAGTTCCACGGGTCAAATCTCTGTTTTATCCTGCTTTTGGCACTTTTTTCTGTAAAAAAAAACTGTAATAGTGTCTCCCTGACTAGTCAGACACCAATATATCTGTTTAAAAGAGTCTGGTGTACACCACATAACTATAACTGTGGTTTTGCAGTTCCACAGGTCAAATCTCTGTATTATCCTGCTTTTGGCATTTTTTGCCGTAAAAAAAATCTGTAATAGTGTCTCCCTGACTGGTCAGACACAAATATAACTGTTTAAAAGAGTCTGGTGTATGCCACATAACTATAACTGTGGTTTTGCAGTTCCACAGGTCAAATCTCTGTATTATCCTGTTTTTGGCATTTTTTGCCATAAAAAAACTGTGATAGTGTCTCCGTGACTGGCCAGACACCAATATATCTGTTTAAAAGAGTCTGGTGTTGGCCAGAAAAATATAACTGTGGTTTTGCTGTTCCACGGGTCAAATCTCTGTATTATCCTGTTTTTGGCATTTTTTGCCATAAAAAAAAACTGTAATAGTGTCTCCCTGACTTGTCAGACACCAATATATCTGTTTAAAAGAGTCTGGTGTACAGCATATAACTATAACTGTGGTTTTGCATTTCCACGGGTCAAATCTCTGTATTATCCTGTTTTTGGCATTTTTTTACGTAAAAAAAATCTGTAATAGTGTCCTCCTGACTGGTCAGACACAAATATATCTGTTTAAAAGAGTCTGGTGTATGCCACATAACTATAACTGTGGTTTTGCAATTCCACGGGTCAAATCTCTGTATTATCCTGCTTTTGGCACTTTTTTTCTGTAAAAAAAACTGTAATAGTGTCTCCCTGACTGGTCAGACACCAATATATCTGTTTAAAAGAGTCTGGTGTACGCCACATAACTATATCTGTGGTTTTGCAGTTCCACGGGTCAAATCTCTGTATTATCCTGTTTTTGGCATTTTTTGCCGCAAAAAAATACTGTAATAGTGTCTACCTGACTGGTCAGACCCCAATATATCTGTTTAAAAGAGTCTGGTGTAGGTCAGAAAAATTGAACTATGGTTTTGTAGTTCCACTGGTCAAATCTCTGTATTATCCTGTTTTTGGCATTTTTTGCCGCAAAAAAAAACTGTAATAGTGTCTCCCTGACTGACCAGACACCAATATATCTGTTTAAAAGAGTCTGGTGTAGGGCAGAAAAATAGAACTGTGGTTTTGCAGTTCCACAGGTCAAATCTCTGTATTATCCTGTTTTTGGCATTTTTTGCCATAAAAAAACTGTGATAGTGTCTCCGTGACTGGCCAGACAACAATATATCTGTTTAAAAGAGTCTGGTGTTGGCCAGAAAAATAGAACTGTGGTTTTGCAGTTCCACGGGTCAAATCTCTGTATTATCCTGTTTTTGGCATTTTTTGCCATAAAAAAAAACTGTAATAGTGTCTCCCTGACTTGTCAGACACCAATATATCTGTTTAAAAGGGTCTGGTGTACGCCACATAACTATAACTGTGGTTTTGCAGTTCCACGGGTCAAATCTCTGTATTATCCTGTTTTTGGCATTTTTTGACGTAAAAAAAATCTGTAACAGTGTCTTCCTGACTGGTCAGACACAAATATATCTGTTTAAAAGAGTCTGGTGTATGCCACATAACAATAACTGTGGTTTTGCAATTCCTCGTGTCAAATCTCTGTATTATCCTGCTTTTGGCACTATTTTTCTGTAAAAAATACTGTAATAGTGTCTCCCTGACTGGTCAGACACCAATATATCTGTTTAAAAGAGTCTGGTGTACGCCACATAACTATAACTGTGGTTTTGCAGTTCCACGGGTCAAATCTCTGTATTATCCTGCTTTTGCCATTTTTTGCCGTAAAAAAAAACTGTAATAGTGTCTCCCTGACTAGTCAGACACCAATATATCTGTTTAAAAGAGTCTGGTGTACACCACATAAATATAACTGTGGTTTTGCAGTTCCACAGGTCAAACCTCTGTATTATACTGTTTTTGGCATTTTTTGACGCAAAAAAAACTGTAATAGTGTCTCCATGACTGGTCAGACACCAATATATCTGTTTAAAATAGTCTGTTGTAGGGCAGAAAAATAGAACTGTGGTTTTGCAGTTCCACGGGTCAAATCTCTGTATTATCCTGTTTTTGGCATTTTTTTAGGTAAAAAAAAACAGTAATAGTGTCTCCCTGACTGATCAGACACCAATATATCTGTTTAAAAGAGTCTGATGTAAGCTAGAAAAATAGAACAGTGGTTTTGCAGTTCCACGGGTCAAATTTCTGTATTATCCTGTTTCTGACATTTTTTGCCATAAAAAAAAAAACTGTAATAGTGTCTCCCTGACTGGTCAGATACCAATATATCTGTTTAAAAGAGTCTGGTGTACGCCACATAACTATAACTGTGGTTTTGCAGTTCCACGGGTCAAATCTCTGTATTATCCTGCTTTTGGCATTTTTTGCCGTAAAAAAAAACTGTAATAATGTCTCCCTGACTGGTCAGACACCAATATATCTGTTTAAAAGTGTCTGGTGTACGCCATATAACTATAACTGTGGTTTTGCAGTTCCACGGGTCAAATCTCTGTATTATCCTGTTTCTGACATTTTTTGCCATAAAAAAAAACCTGTAATAGTGTCTCCCTGACTGGTCAGACACCAATATATATTTTTAAAAGAGTCTGGTGTACACCACATAACTATAACTGTGGTTTTGCAGTTCCATGGGTCAAATCTCTGTATTATCCACTTTTGTTTTTTTTTTACATAAAAAAGTTTGAGTGTGTCGCTGACTGTTCAGCCCCAAATATATCTATTTAAAAAAGTCTGGTATACGCCAGTCTGGTATACGGCAGTAAATTAGAACTGTGGTTTTGCAGTACCACGATTCAAATCTCTGTGTTATCCAGCTATTTGCCCGTTTTACGTAAAAAAAAACAGTAATAGTGTCTCCCTGTCTGTTCAGACACAAATATATCTGTTTAAAAGAATCTGGTGTATGCCACATAATTATAACTGTGGTTTTGCAGTTCCACAGGTCAAATCTCTGTATAATCCTGCTTTTGGCACTTTTTTCTGTAAAAAAAAACTGTAATAGTGTCTCCCTGACTGGTCAGACACCAATATATCTGTTTAAAAGAGTCTGGTGTACACCACATAACTATAACTGTGGTTTTGCAGTTCCACGGGTCAAATCTCTGCATTATCCTGTTTTTGGCATTTTTTTACGTAAAAAAAATCTGTAATAGTGTCTTCCTGACTGGTCAGACACAAATATATCTGTTTAAAAGAGTCTGGTGTATGCCACATAACTATAACTGTGGTTTTGCAATTCCACGGGTCAAATCTCTGTATTATCCTGCTTTTGGCACATTTTTTCTGTAAAAAAAACTGTTATAGTGTCTCCCTGACTGGTCAGACACCAATATATCTGTTTAAAAGAGTCTGGTGTACGCCACATAACTATAACTGTGGTTTTGCAGTTCCACGGGTCAAATCTCTGTATTATCCTGTTTTTGGCATTTTTTGCCGCAAAAAAATACTGTAGTAGTGTCTACCTGACTGGTCAGACCCCAATATATCTGTTTAAAAGAGTCTGGTGTAGGTCAGAAAAATTGAACTATGGTTTTGTGGTTCCACTGGTCAAATCTCTGTATTATCCTGTTTTTGGCATTTTTTGACGTAAAAAAAATCTGTAACAGTGTCTTCCTGACTGGTCAGACACAAATATATCTGTTTAAAAGAGTCTGGTGTATGCCACATAACTATAACTGTGGTTTTGCAATTCCTCGGGTCAAATCTCTGTATTATCCTGCTTTTGCCATTTTTTGCCGTAAAAAAAAACTGTAATAGTGTCTCCCTGACTAGTCAGACACCAATATATCTGTTTAAAAGAGTCTGGTGTACACCACATAAATATAACTGTGGTTTTGCAGTTCCACAGGTCAAACCTCTGTATTATCCTGTTTTTGGCATTTTTTGACGCAAAAAAAACTGTAATAGTGTCTCCATGACTGGTCAGACACCACTATATCTGTTTAAAATAGTCTGTTGTAGGGCAGAAAAATAGAACTGTGGTTTTGCAGTTCCACGGGTCAAATCTCTGTATTATCCTGCTTTTGGCATTTTTTGCCGTAAAAAAAAACTGTAATAATGTCTCCCTGACTGGTCAGACACCAATATATCTGTTTAAAAGTGTCTGGTTTACGCCACATAACTATAACTGTGGTTTTGCAGTTCCACGGGTCAAATCTCTGTATTATTCTGCTTTTTGCATTTTTTGCCGTAAAAAAAAACAGTAATAGTGTCTCCATGACTGGTCAGACACCAATATATCTGTTTAAAATAGTCTGGTGTAGGGCAGAAAAATAGAACTGTGGTTTTGCAGTTCCACGGGTCAAATCTCTGTATTATCCTGTTTTTGGCTTTTTTTAGGTAAAAAAAAACAGTAATAGTGTCTCCCTGACTGATCAGACACCAATATATCTGTTTAAAAGAGTCTGATGTAAGCTAGAAAAATAGAACAGTGGTATTGCAGTTCCACGGGTCAAATTTCTGTATTATCCTGTTTCTGACATTTTTTGCCATAAAAAAAAAAACTGTAATAGTGTCTCCCTGACTGGTCAGACACCAATATATCTGTTTAAAAGAGTCTGGTGTACGCCACATAACTATAACTGTGGTTTTGCAGTTCCACGGGTCAAATCTCTGTATTATCCTGCTTTTGGCATTTTTTGCCGTAAAAAAAAACTGTAATAATGTCTCCCTGACTGGTCAGACACCAATATATCTGTTTAAAAGTGTCTGGTGTACGCCATATAACTATAACTGTGGTTTTGCAGTTCCACGGGTCAAATCTCTGTATTATCCTGTTTCTGACATTTTTTGCCATAAAAAAAACCTGTAATAGTGTCTCCCTGACTGGTCAGACACCAATATATATTTTTAAAAGAGTCTGGTGTACACCACATAACTATAACTGTGGTTTTGCAGTTCCATGGGTCAAATCTCTGTATTATCCACTTTTGTTTTTTTTTTACATAAAAAAGTTTGAGTGTGTCGCTGACTGTTCAGCCCCAAATATATCTATTTAAAAAAGTCTGGTATACGCCAGTCTGGTATACGGCAGTAAATTAGAACTGTGGTTTTGCAGTACCACGATTCAAATCTCTGTGTTATCCAGCTATTTGCCCGTTTTACGTAAAAAAAAACAGTAATAGTGTCTCCCTGTCTGTTCAGACACAAATATATCTGTTTAAAAGAATCTGGTGTATGCCACATAATTATAACTGTGGTTTTGCAGTTCCACAGGTCAAATCTCTGTATAATCCTGCTTTTGGCACTTTTTTCTGTAAAAAAAAACTGTAATAGTGTCTCCCTGACTGGTCAGACACCAATATATCTGTTTAAAAGAGTCTGGTGTACGCCACATAACTATAACTGTGGTTTTGCAGTTCCTCAGGTCAAATCTCTGTATTATCCTGCTTTTGGCACTTTTTTCTGTAAAAAAAACCTGTAATAGTGACTCCCTGACTAGTCAGACACCAATATATCTGTTTAAAAGAGTCTGGTATACACCACATAACTATAACTGTGGTTTTGAAGTTCCACGGGTCAAATCTCTGTATTATCCTGCTTTTGGCACTTTTTTCTGTAAAAAAAAACTGTAATAGTGTCTCCCTGACTGGTCAGACACCAATATATCTGTTTAAAAGAGTCTGGTGTACACCACATAACTATAACTGTGGTTTTGCAGTTCCACGGGTCAAATCTCTGCATTATCCTGTTTTTGGCATTTTTTTACGTAAAAAAAATCTGTAATAGTGTCTTCCTGACTGGTCAGACACAAATATATCTGTTTAAAAGAGTCTGGTGTATGCCACATAACTATAACTGTGGTTTTGCAATTCCACGGGTCAAATCTCTGTATTATCCTGCTTTTGGCACATTTTTTCTGTAAAAAAAACTGTTATAGTGTCTCCCTGACTGGTCAGACACCAATATATCTGTTTAAAAGAGTCTGGTGTACGCCACATAACTATAACTGTGGTTTTGCAGTTCCACGGGTCAAATCTCTGTATTATCCTGTTTTTGGCATTTTTTGCCGCAAAAAAATACTGTAGTAGTGTCTACCTGACTGGTCAGACCCCAATATATCTGTTTAAAAGAGTCTGGTGTAGGTCAGAAAAATTGAACTATGGTTTTGTGGTTCCACTGGTCAAATCTCTGTATTATCCTGTTTTTGGCATTTTTTGACGTAAAAAAAATCTGTAACAGTGTCTTCCTGACTGGTCAGACACAAATATATCTGTTTAAAAGAGTCTGGTGTATGCCACATAACTATAACTGTGGTTTTGCAATTCCTCGGGTCAAATCTCTGTATTATCCTGCTTTTGCCATTTTTTGCCGTAAAAAAAAACTGTAATAGTGTCTCCCTGACTAGTCAGACACCAATATATCTGTTTAAAAGAGTCTGGTGTACACCACATAAATATAACTGTGGTTTTGCAGTTCCACAGGTCAAACCTCTGTATTATCCTGTTTTTGGCATTTTTTGACGCAAAAAAAACTGTAATAGTGTCTCCATGACTGGTCAGACACCAGTATATCTGTTTAAAATAGTCTGTTGTAGGGCAGAAAAATAGAACTGTGGTTTTGCAGTTCCACGGGTCAAATCTCTGTATTATCCTGCTTTTGCCATTTTTTGCCGTAAAAAAAAACTGTAATAATGTCTCCCTGACTGGTCAGACACCAATATATCTGTTTAAAAGTGTCTGGTTTACGCCACATAACTATAACTGTGGTTTTGCAGTTCCACGGGTCAAATCTCTGTATTATTCTGCTTTTTGCATTTTTTGCCGTAAAAAAAAACAGTAATAGTGTCTCCATGACTGGTCAGACACCAATATATCTGTTTAAAATAGTCTGGTGTAGGGCAGAAAAATAGAACTGTGGTTTTGCAGTTCCACGGGTCAAATCTCTGTATTATCCTGTTTTTGGCTTTTTTTAGGTAAAAAAAAACAGTAATAGTGTCTCCCTGACTGATCAGACACCAATATATCTGTTTAAAAGAGTCTGATGTAAGCTAGAAAAATAGAACAGTGGTATTGCAGTTCCACGGGTCAAATTTCTGTATTATCCTGTTTCTGACATTTTTTGCCATAAAAAAAAAAACTGTAATAGTGTCTCCCTGACTGGTCAGACACCAATATATCTGTTTAAAAGAGTCTGGTGTACGCCACATAACTATAACTGTGGTTTTGCAGTTCCACGGGTCAAATCTCTGTATTATCCTGCTTTTGGCATTTTTTGCCGTAAAAAAAAACTGTAATAATGTCTCCCTGACTGGTCAGACACCAATATATCTGTTTAAAAGTGTCTGGTGTACGCCATATAACTATAACTGTGGTTTTGCAGTTCCACGGGTCAAATCTCTGTATTATCCTGTTTCTGACATTTTTTGCCATAAAAAAAACCTGTAATACTGTCTCCCTGACTGGTCAGACACCAATATATATTTTTAAAAGAGTCTGGTGTACACCACATAACTATAACTGTGGTTTTGCAGTTCCATGGGTCAAATCTCTGTATTATCCACTTTTGTTTTTTTTTTACATAAAAAAGTTTGAGTGTGTCGCTGACTGTTCAGCCCCAAATATATCTATTTAAAAAAGTCTGGTATACGCCAGTCTGGTATACGGCAGTAAATTAGAACTGTGGTTTTGCAGTACCACGATTCAAATCTCTGTGTTATCCAGCTATTTGCCCGTTTTACGTAAAAAAAAACAGTAATAGTGTCTCCCTGTCTGTTCAGACACAAATATATCTGTTTAAAAGAATCTGGTGTATGCCACATAATTATAACTGTGGTTTTGCAGTTCCACAGGTCAAATCTCTGTATAATCCTGCTTTTGGCACTTTTTTCTGTAAAAAAAAACTGTAATAGTGTCTCCCTGACTGGTCAGACACCAATATATCTGTTTAAAAGAGTCTGGTGTACGCCACATAACTATAACTGTGGTTTTGCAGTTCCTCAGGTCAAATCTCTGTATTATCCTGCTTTTGGCACTTTTTTCTGTAAAAAAAACCTGTAATAGTGACTCCCTGACTAGTCAGACACCAATATATCTGTTTAAAAGAGTCTGGTATACACCACATAACTATAACTGTGGTTTTGAAGTTCCACGGGTCAAATCTCTGTATTATCCTGCTTTTGGCACTTTTTTCTGTAAAAAAAAACTGTAATAGTGTCTCCCTGACTAGTCAGACACCAATATATCTGTTTAAAAGAGTCTGGTGTACACCACATAACTATAACTGTGGTTTTGCAGTTCCACAGGTCAAATCTCTGTATTATCCTGTTTTTGGCATTTTTTGCCATAAAAAAACTGTGATAGTGTCTCCGTGACTGGCCAGACACCAATATATCTGTTTAAAAGAGTCTGGTGTTGGCCAGAAAAATATAACTGTGGTTTTGCAGTTCCACGGGTCAAATCTCTGTATTATCCTGTTTTTGGCATTTTTTGCCATAAAAAAAAACTGTAATAGTGTCTCCCTGACTTGTCAGACACCAATATATCTGTTTAAAAGAGTCTGGTGTACACCACATAACTATAACTGTGGTTTTGCAGTTCCACGGGTCAAATCTCTGTATTATCCTGTTTTTGGCATTTTTTTACGTAAAAAAAATCTGTAATAGTGTCTTCCTGACTGGTCAGACACAAATATATCTGTTTAAAAGAGTCTGGTGTATGCCACATAACTATAACTGTGGTTTTGCAATTCCACGGGTCAAATCTCTGTATTATCCTGCTTTTGGCACTTTTTTTCTGTAAAAAAAACTGTAATAGTGTCTCCCTGACTGGTCAGACACCAATATATCTGTTTAAAAGAGTCTGGTGTACGCCACATAACTATAACTGTGGTTTTGCAGTTCCACGGGTCAAATCTCTGTATTATCCTGTTTTTGGCATTTTTTGCCGCAAAAAAAAACTGTAATAGTGTCTCCCTGACTGGTCAGACCCCAATATATCTGTTTAAAAGAGTCTGGTGTAGGCCAGAAAAATTGAACTATGGTTTTGTAGTTCCACTGGTCAAATCTCTGTATTATCCTGTTTTTGGCATTTTTTGCCGCAAAAAAAAACTGTATTAGTGTCTCCCTGACTGACCAGACACCAATATATCTGTTTAAAAGAGTCTGGTGTAGGGCAGAAAAATAGAACTGTGGTTTTGCAGTTCCACACGTCAAATCTCTGTATTATCCTGTTTTTGGCATTTTTTGACATAAAAAAACTGTGATAGTGTCTCCGTGACTGGCCAGATAACAATATATCTGTTTAAAAGAGTCTGGTGTTGGCCAGAAAAATAGAACTGTGGTTTTGCAGTTCCACGGGTCAAATCTCTGTATTATCCTGTTTTTGGCATTTTTTGCCATAAAAAAAAACTGTAATAGTGTCTCCCTGACTTGTCAGACACCAATATATCTGTTTAAAAGAGTCTGGTGTAAGCCACATAACTATAACTGTGGTTTTGCAGTTCCACGGGTCAAATCTCTGTATTATCCTGTTTTTGGCATTTTTTGACGTAAAAAAAATCTGTAACAGTGTCTTCCTGACTGGTCAGACACAAATATATCTGTTTAAAAGAGTCTGGTGTATGCCACATAACTATAACTGTGGTTTTGCAATTCCTCGGGTCAAATCTCTGTATTATCCTACTTTTGGCACTATTTTTCTGTAAAAAAAACTGTAATAGTGTCTCCCTGACTGGTCAGACACCAATATATCTGTTTAAAAGAGTCTGGTGTACGCCACATAACTATAACTGTGGTTTTGCAGTTCCCCGGGTCAAATCTCTGTATTATCCTGCTTTTGCCATTTTTTGCCGTAAAAAAAAATGTAATAGTGTCTCCCTGACTAGTCAGACACCAATATATCTGTTTAAAAGAGTCTGGTGTACACCACATAAATATAACTGTGGTTTTGCAGTTCCACAGGTCAAACCTCTGTATTATCCTGTTTTTGGCATTTTTTGACGCAAAAAAAACTGTAATAGTGTCTCCATGACTGGTCAGACACCAATATATCTGTTTAAAATAGTCTGTTGTAGGGCAGAAAAATAGAACTGTGGTTTTGCGGTTCCACGGGTCAAATCTCTGTATTATCCTGTTTTTGGCATTTTTTTAGGTAAAAAAAAACAGTAATAGTGTCTCCCTGACTGATCAGACACCAATATATCTGTTTAAAAGAGTCTGATGTAAGCTAGAAAAATAGAACTGTGGTTTTGCAGTTCCACGGGTCAAATCTCTGTATTATCCTGTTTCTGACATTTTTTGCCATAAAAAAACTGTAATAGTGTCTCCCTGACTGGTCAGACACCAATATATCTGTTTTAAAGAGTCTGGTGTACGCCACATAACTATAACTGTGGTTTTGCAGTTCCAGGGGTTAAATCTCTGTATTATCCTGCTTTTGGCATTTTTTGCCGTAAAAAAAAACTGTAATAATGTCTCCCTGACTGGTCAGACACCAATATATCTGTTTAAAAGTGTTTGGTGTACGCCATATAACTATAACTGTGGTTTTGCAGTTCCACGGGTCAAATCTCTGTATTATTCTACTTTTTGCATTTTTTGCCGTAAAAAAACCCAGTAATAGTGTCTCCATGACTGGTCAGACACCAATATATCTGTTTAAAATAGTCTGATGTAAGCTAGACAAAATAGATCTGTGGTTTTGCAGTTCCACGGGTCAAATCTCTGTATTATCCTGTTTCTGACATTTTTTGCCATAAAAAAAAAACTGTAATAGTGTCTATCTGACTGGTCAGACACCAATATATATTTTTAAAAGAGTCTGGTGTACGCCACATAACTATAACTGTGGTTTTGCAGTTCCAAGGGTCAAATCTCTGTATTATCCACTTTTGGGTTTTTTTTACATAAAAAAAAAAAGTTTGAGTGTGTCGCTGACTGTTAAGCCCTAAATATATCTATTTAAAAAAGTCTGGTATACGCTAGTCTGGTATACGGCAGTAAATTAGAACTGTGGTTTTGCAGTACCACGCTTCAAATCTCTGTGTTATCCATCTATTTGCCCGTTTTACGTAAAAAAAAAACAGTAATAGTGTCTCCCTGTCTGTTCAGACACAAATATATCTGTTTAAAAGAATCTGGTGTATGCCACATAACTATAACTGTGGTTTTGCAGTTCCACGGGTCAAATCTCTGTATTATCCTGCTTTTGGCACTTTTTTCTGTAAAAAAAAACTGTAATAGTGTCTCCCTGACTAGTCAGACACCAATATATCTGTTTAAAAGAGTCTGGTGTACACCACATAACTATAACTGTGGTTTTGCAGTTCCACGGGTCAAATCTCTGTATTATCCTGCTTTTGGCATTTTTTGCCGTAAAAAAAAACTGTAATAGTGTCTCCCTGACTGGTCAGACACCAATATATCTGTTTAAAAGTGTCTGGTGTAGGCCATAAAAATAGAACTGTGGTTTTGTAGTTCCACTGGTCAAATCTCTGTATTATCCTGTTTTTGGCATTTTTTGCCGTAAATAAAAACTGTAATAGTGTCTCCCTGACTGGTCAGACACCAATATATCTGTTTAAAAGAGTCTGGTGTAGGCTAGAAAAATAGAACTGTGGTTTTGCAGTCCCACGGGTCAAATCTCTGTATTATTCTACTTTTTGCATTTTTTGCCGTTAAAAATCCCAGTAATAGTGTCTGCATGACTGGTCAGACACCAATATATCTGTTTAAAATAGTCTGGTGTAGGGCAGAAAAATAGAACTGTGGTTTTGCAGTTCCACGGGTCAAATCTCTGTATTATCCTGTTTTTGGCATTTTTTTAGGTAAAAAAAAACAGTAATAGTGTCTCCCTGACTGATCAGACACCAATATATCTGTTTAAAAGAGTCTGATGTAAGCTAGAAAAATAGAACTGTGGTTTTGCAGTTCCACGGGTCAAATCTCTGTATTATCCTGTTTCTGACATTTTTTGCCATAAAAAAAAAAACTGTAATAGTGTCTCCCTGACTGGTCAGACACCAATATATATTTTTAAAAGAGTCTGGTGTACGCCACATAACCATAACTGTGGTTTTGCAGTTCCCAGGGTCAAATCTCTGTATTATCCACTTTTGGGTTTTTTTTTACATAAAAAAAACAGTTTGAGTGTGTCGCTGACTGTTCAGCCCCAAATATATCTATTTAAAAAAGTCTGGTATACGCCAGTCTGGTATACGGCAGTAAATTAGAACTGTGGTTTTGCAGTACCACGCTTCAAATCTCTGTGTTATCCAGCTATTTGCCCGTTTTACGTAAAAAAAAAACAGTAATAGTGTCTCCCTGTCTGTTCAGACACAAATATATCTGTTTAAAAGAATCTGGTGTATGCCACATAACTATAACTGTGGTTTTGCAGTTCCACGGGTCAAATCTCTGTATTATCCTGCTTTTGGCACATTTTTCTGTAAAAAAAAATTGTAATAGTGTCTCCCTGACTAGTCAGACACCAATATATCTGTTTAAAAGAGTCTGGTGTACACCACATAACTATAACTGTGGTTTTGCAGTTCCACGGGTCAAATCTCTGTATTATCCTGCTTTTGGCATTTTTTGCCGTAAAAAAAAACTGTAATAGTGTCTCCCTGACTGGTCAGACACCAATATATCTGTTTAAAAGAGTCTTGTGTACACCACATAACTATAACTGTGGTTTTGCAGTTCCACGGGTCAAATCTCTGTATTATCCTGTTTTTGGCATATTTTGCCGCAAAAAAAAACTGTAATAGTGTCTCCCTGACTGGTCAGACACCAATATATCTGTTTAAAAGAGTCTGGTGTAGGCCAGAAAAATAGAACTGTGGTTTTGTAGTTCCACTGGTCAAATCTCTGTATTATCCTGTTTTTGGCATTTTTTGCCGTAAAAAAAAACTGTAATAGTGTCTCCCTGACTGGTCAGACACCAATATATCTGTTTAAAAGAGTCTGGTGTAGGCTAGAAAAATAGAACTGTGGTTTTGCAGTCCCACGGGTCAAATCTCTGTATTATCCTATTTTTGCAATTTTTTTAGGTAAAAAAAAACTGTAATAGTGTCTCCCTGACCGACCAGACACCAATATATCTGTTTAAAAGAGTCTGGTGTAGGGCAGAAAAATAGAACTGTGGTTTTGCAGTTCCACAGGTCAAATCTCTGTATTTTCCTGCTTTTGGCACTTTTTGCTGTAAAAAAATACTGTAATAGTGTCTCCCTGACTGGTCAGACACCAATATATCTGTTTAAAATAGTCTGGTGTACGCCACATAACTATAACTGAGGTTTTGCAGTTCCACGGGTCAAATCTCTGTATTATCCTGCTTTTGCCATTTTTTGCCATAAAAAAACTGTAATAATGTCTCCCTGACTGGTCAGACCCCAATATATCTGTTTAAAAGTGTCTGGTTTACGCCACATAACTATAACTGTGGTTTTGCAGTTCCACGGGTCAAATCTCTGTATTATTCTGCTTTTTGCATTTTTTGCCGTAAAAAAAAACAGTAATAGTGTCTCCATGACTGGTCAGACACCAATATATCTGTTTAAAATAGTCTGGTGTAGGGCAGAAAAATAGAACTGTGGTTTTGCAGTTCCACGGGTCAAATCTCTGTATTATCCTGGTTTTGGCTTTTTTTAGGTAAAAAAAAACAGTAATAGTGTCTCCCTGACTGATCAGACACCAATATATCTGTTTAAAAGAGTCTGATGTAAGCTAGAAAAATATAACAGTGGTTTTGCAGTTCCACGGGTCAAATCTCTGTATTATCCTGTTTCTGACATTTTTTGCCATAAAAAAAAACTGTAATAGTGTCTCCCTGACTGGTCAGACACCAATATATCTGTTTAAAAGAGTCTGGTGTACGCCACATAACTATAACTGTGGTTTTGCAGTTCCACGGGTCAAATCTCTGTATTATCCTGCTTTTGGCATTTTTTGACGTAAAAAAAAACTGTAATAATGTCTCCCTGACTGGTCAGACACCAATATATCTGTTTAAAAGTGTCTGGTGTACGCCATATAACTATAACTGTGGTTTTGCAGTTCCACGGGTCAAATCTCTGTATTATTCTACTTTTTGCATTTTTTGCCGTTAAAAATTCCAGTAATAGTGTCTCCATGACTGGTCAGACACCAATATATCTGTTTAAAATAGTCTGGTGTAGGGCAGAAAAATAGAACTGTGGTTTTGCAGTTCCACGGGTCAAATCTCTGTATTATCCTGTTTTTGGCATTTTTTTAGGTAAAAAAAAACAGTAATAGTGTCTCCCTGACTGATCAGACACCAATATATCTGTTTAAAAGAGTCTGATGTAAGCTAGAAAAATAGAACTGTGGTTTTGCAGTTCCAGGGATAAAAATTTGTATTATCATGTTTCTGACATTTTTTGCCATAAAAAAAAAAACTGTAATAGTGTCTCCCTGACTGGTCAGACACCAATATATATTTCTAAAAGAGTCTGGTGTACGCCACATAATTATAACTGTGGTTTTGCAGTTCCAAGGGTCAAATCTCTGTATTATCCACTTTTGGGGTTTTTTTACATAAAAAAAACAGTTTGAGTGTGTCGCTGACTGTTCAGCCCCAAATATATCTATTTTAAAAAGTCTGGTATACGCCAGTCAGGTATACGGCAGTAAATTAGAACTGTGGTTTTGCAGTACCACGCTTCAAATCTCTGTGTTATCCAGCTATTTGCCCGTTTTACATAAAAAAAAACAGTAATAGTGTCTCCCTGTCTGTTCAGACACAAATATATCTGTTTAATAGAATCTGGTGTATGCCACATAACTATAACTGTGGTTTTGCAGTTCCACAGGTCAAATCTCTGTATTATCCTGCTTTTGGCACTTTTTTCTGTGAAAAAAAACTGTAATAGTGTCTCCCTGACTGGTCAGACACCAATATATCTGTTTAAAAGAGTCTGGTGTACGCCACATAACTATAACTGTGGTTTTGCAGTTCCACGGGTCAAATCTCTGTATTATCCTGTTTTTGGCATTTTTTGCCGCAAAAAAAAACTGTAATAGTGTCTCCCTGACTGGTCAGACACCAATATATCTGTTTAAAAGAGTCTGGTGTAGGCCAGAAAAATAGAACTGTGGTTTTGTAGTTCCACTGGTCAAATCTCTGTATTATCCTGTTTTTGGCATTTTTTGCCATCAAAAAACTGTAATAGTGTCTCCCTGACTGGTCAGACACCAATATATCTGTTTAAAAGAGTCTGGTGTAGGCCAGAAAAATAGAACTGTAATTTTGCAGTTCCACGGGTCAAATCTCTGTATTATCCTATTTTTGCCATTTTTTTAGGTAAAAAATAACTGTAATAGTGTCTCCCTGACTGACCAGACACCAATATATCTGTTTAAAAGAGTCTGGTGTAGAGCAGAAAAATAGAACTGTGGTTTTGCAGTTCCACAGGTCAAATCTCTGTATTTTCCTGCTTTTGGCACTTTTTGCTGTAAAAAAAAACTGTAATAGTGTCTCCCTGACTGGTCAGACACCAATATATCTGTTTAAAAGAGTCTGGTGTACGCCACATAACTATAACTGTGGTTTTGCAGTTCCACGGGTCAAATCTCTGTATTATTCTGCTTTTTGCATTTTTTGCCGTAAAAAAAAACAGTAATAGTGTCTCCATGACTGGTCAGACACCAATATATCTGTTTAAAATAGTCTGGTGTAGGGCAGAAAAATAGAACTGTGGTTTTGCAGTTCCACGGGTCAAATCTCTGTATTATCCTGTTTTTGGCATTTTTTTAGGTAAAAAAAAACAGTAATAGTGTCTCCCTGACTGATCAGACACCAATATATCTGTTTAAAAGAGTCTGATGTAAGCTAGAAAAATAGAACTGTGGTTTTGCAGTTCCACGGATCAAATCTCTGTATTATCCTGTTTCTGACATTTTTTGCCATAAAAAAAAAAACTGTAATAGTGTCTCCCTGACTAGTCAGACACCAATATATATTTTTAAAAGAGTCTGATGTACGCCACATAACTATAACTGTGGTTTTGCAGTTCCACGGGTCAAATCTCTGTATTATCCACTTTTGGGGGTTTTTTTACATAAAAAAAACAGTTTGAGTGTTTCGCTGACTGTTCAGCCCCAAATATATCTATTTTAAAAAGTCTGGTATACGCCAGTCTGGTATACGGCAGTAAATTAGAACTGTGGTTTTGCAGTACCACGCTTCAAATCTCTGTGTTATCCAGCTATTTGCCCGTTTTACGTAAAAAAAAAACAGTAATAGTGTCTCCCTGTCTGTTCCGTCACAAATTTATCTGTTTAAAAGATTCTGGTGTAGGCCAGACAAATAGAACTGTGGCTTTCCTCTTCCACGGTTCTAATCTCCATTTTATCACCCTTTTTCCATTGATAGTGTGAGTGTAAGCTATTTTGCTTCATTTACAATGGGCAAGGCACGTGGCAAGGGATGTGGAACTGGACGTTCTGGTGATGGTGCGTGTAGAGGACGGGGCCGTGGCCAAGGTGAAAATGTGCCACAACCAACAGCCACATCTTCTCACTCCCACTTCTTGACCGAATTACTAGGGAAGCACACTGCAACACCAGTATTGCGAACTGATCAGTGTGAACAGGTTATTAATTGGATAGCAGATAATACTTCCAGTTACCTGGGCACCACCACATCCGGTCTGTCTTCCACACGGTCAAGTTTTCTTAGCCGTGAGTCTCGACCGCATTTTCTTCCTCACCCTGATGCTCCTTCCTCCCACCATGCCAAGTGTCGTGAACTGATCCCACACTTGGACACTCTGAAGAGCTGCTCACTGGTCCATTTCCATATTTGTGCCCCTCGCCTGCTCCTTTTGAAGTGGTGGAGGAGGAGATCCCATGTAGCGATGCCCAAATATTTGAACAGCCACAGCCACAGGAAGTCGACGCTGGCAATTTGTCACAAGCGGTGGACGATGACGAGACACAATTGCCACAAAGTGGGGAGGTGGATCGTGGTGCGCAAGTGGAAGAAGAGGAGGTGGTGGATGATCTACTAACTGACCCAACGTGGCAGGAGGACACCCAGAGCGAGGCCAGCAGCACACAGGGGGAGGGAGGCAGAGTACCCCAACAGGCAAGAAGACGCATTGTGGTGGCCGCACACAGAAGGCGGACAACAGTTCCCGGTAACACCAACACGAGGGACGTTGCAAGTACAACCGGTAGGTCTTACAGAGTCTGGAATTATTTTAAAGACTCTGCTGATAACCCCAAAAAGGCCATTTGTACCACCTGGCATGTCAGCATCAGCAGGGGTGACAAAACTACCAGCCTGACCACCTCCAGCATGATCAGGCACATGGCAGCAAAGCACCCGACTTTGTGGGGCGAACCCCAGGGTCCACGACCAGTGTCAGCGGGTGTCACCACTGCTTCTCCTGCTGTTGTGCATGTGATAGAACGCCCTGTTGTGCGTGCAAGGCAATCCCCTGTCCATACTGCATGCAAAGATGCCCCCTCCTCTCAGTCTTCACTTGTTATGGCAGTTTCTCAAGAAACAGCATCAACGTCCACGTCCACGTCCCACCGCAGCGTTCAATTGTCCATATCCCAAAGCTTTGAATGAAAGCAGAAATTCGCAGCCAACGTCCCACAGGCCACAGTCCTAAATTCGCACATTTCACGACTGCTTGCGTTGGAAATGCTGCCTTTTAGGCTGGTGGAGACAGCATCCTTCCGCAACCTTATGGCGGTGGCCATCACTCGGTACTCGGTCCCCAGCCGACACTATTTTGCCCGGTGTGCCATCCCCGCACTACACAAGCACGTGTCCCAAAACATCTGCCGTGCCCTCAACAATGCAGTTACAGGGAAAGTCCACCTGACAACGGACACGTGGACAAGTGCTTGTGGCCAGGGACAATACATCTCCCTGATGGCACACTGGGTAAATATAGTAGAAGCCGGGACCCAGTCGGACGTTGGGACGGAACACATCCTCCCCACACCGAGGATTGCGGGCCCTATGTCAGTCAGAGTTGCCCCCACAGTGTACAGCTCCTTCACCTTAACCTCCTCCTCATGTTAAGCCTCCATCTCAGATATCACCACATCAGTTACAAGCTGGAAGCACTGCAGTACTGCCTCAGCCAAGCGGCAACAGGCTGTGCTGAAACTCATAAGCTTAGGTGATAAACCTCACACTGCTTGTGAGTTGTGGACAGCTGTGAAAGAGCAGGCAGATCTGTGGCTGAGACCGCTGAACCTACATCCAGGCATGGTCGCGTGTGACAATGGCCGAAACCTGGTGGCGGCTCTGAGGCGAGGCGAGATCGCACACGAACCATGCCTGGCTCATGTGCTTAACCTGGTGGTTCAGCGGTTTCTTAAATCGTACCCCGAGTTGCCAGATCTGCTCGTCAAAGTACGCTGCCTGTCAGCTCATTTTCACAAGTTCGCTACAGCTTTCGCCTCCCTTGCTGTGTTGCAGCAGCGTTTGCAGCTTCCGGCACACCGACTGGTGTGTGATGTCCCCACACGTTGGAACTCTACCCTCCACATGTTGCAAAGGATTTGTGAGCAGAAGAGAGCAGTTGTGGAGTACCAGCTGCCACAATGCCATCGATATTCAGGTCAGACTCCACACATAAGACCTCAGGAGTGGACCTGGATGTCTGACATATGTACCATCCTGACAAACTTTGAGGAGTCCACCAAGATGGTGAGTGGCGATGACGCCATAATTAGCGTCAGCATCCCACTTGTCTGTCTTTTGCAACGCTCTCTGCGGAGAATTAAAGAGGAGGCCTTGCAGCCAAAGTATGATGAGATGGATCAAGAAGCCGTAGCAGGCGATTACATGCAGCCCAGCCTCATCTCATCCCAACGTGCATTGGGGGACAATGAGGGAGAGGAGGAGGAGGAAGAACAGGAGCTGGTATCTTGCGCTGTAGACGGTAGTAAATGTACAACTGTCATACCGTCTGTTCAGCGAGGGTGACCTAAGGACAGGGGGGAGGAGGAGGAGGAGAGCATGGTCAGTCGTCATCTTGGTGAGGACCCGGAAGTCTTGCCCGTTAACAGTCTGGCACGCATGGATGACTTTATGTTACGCTGCCTTAACCGTGACCCTCGCGTTGTCAAAATGTTGGGTGACAGTCATTACTGGTTGGTGACACTTTTAGACCCCCGCTATAAGGAGACCTTTCACTCTCTTATTCCTGAGGTGGAGAGGTCTACAGAAATGGGGCAGTACCAGAAGTTCCTTGCTGCAGAACTGTTAAAAAAATTCCCATCTGAACACGCTAGTGGCAGAGGTCACAGTTCGCTGCCCAAAAAAGGCGTACAGGTGAGAGAGATGCAACTCCAATCCAGCAGAGGCAGGGGAACACTGTCAATTTCTGGGACAGTTTTCTGAGACCCGCCCAGCTTACAGGTCCTGAGGCACGGGGTACTCTCACAAGGAGTGGAAAGTTTCAAAAGATGGTGAGGGAGTAACTTGCCGACCGTACCAGCGTCCTCTGTGATTCATCTGTGCCTTTTCAATTTTGGGTATCCAAGCTGGACATGTGGAATGAACTCGCTCTGTATGCCTTGGAGGTCCTGGCCTGCCCTGCCATGAGCGTGTTAGCGGAGCGTGTTTTTAGTGCGGCTGGGGGAATTATAACAGATAAGCGCACTCGCCTGTCAACTGACAATGTTGACAAGCTGACCCTTATCAAAATGAACAAGGGCTGGATTGGGCCAGACTTCTCATCACCACCAAATGACAGCGGAGTAACATAAAGTCAAATCGACTGTGTTATTTCGGGAGGTGTTTTCCCATTCACCGCTTCACACCCTCACATGGGTATACGCTTCCTCATTTCGGCTGTATTTTGCTCTTCTCCTTATCCTCAGCCTCCACCACCACTATACCACCAGATTGACCTTGTTCCGTGTTGCCAGCATTGCAAGTTCGTCCATCCTAATTTTTGGCAGCGTTTGCTTGGAAGGCATAGACAAAGACTATGGGAGACCCACACCCCAATAATGGGAAAAATGTTTTTAAGATGCTGTACTGCATGGCTCTTCCAAGGGGCATTTAAACCGTCTTGTTAAGCTACTGCAACCTCCACGTCTCTTCCAAGGGGCATTAAAACCGTCCTGTTAAGCTACTGCTACCTCCACCACTTTTCCCAGGGGCATTGATATTGTCTTTTTATTCCACTGTGACCTCCACGTGTCTTCCAAGGGGCATTAAAACCGTCCTGTTAAGTTACTGCGACCTCCACCACTTTTCCCAGGGGCATTGATATTGTCTTTTTATTCCAGTGTGACTTCCACGTCTCTTACAAGGGGCATTAAAACCATCTTGTTAAGCTACTGCAACTTCCACGTCTTTTAAGGGGCATTAAAACCGTCTTGTTAAGCTACTGCGTCCTCCGCCACTTTTCCCAGGGGCATTGATATTGTCTTTTTATTCCACTGCGACCTCTACGTCTCTCCCAAGGGGCATTAAAACCGTCTTGTTAAGCTACTGCAACCTCCACATCTCTTTCAAGGGGCATTAAAACCGTCTTGTTAAGCTACTGCGACCTCCACCACTTTTCCCAGGGGCATTGATATTGTCTTTTTATTCCACTGTGACCTCCACGTCTCTTCCAAGGGGCATTAAAACCGTCTTGTTAAGCTACTGCAACCTCCCCGTCTTTCAAGGGGCATTAAAACCGTCTTTTTGAGCTACTGCGACCTCCACCACTTTTCTCAGGGGCATTGATATTGTCTTTTTATTCCACTGCGACCTCCACGTCTCATACAAGGGGCATTAAAACCGTCTTGTTAAGCTGCTGCGACCTCCACCACTTTTCCCAGGGGCATTGATATTGTCTTTTTAATCCACTGCAACCTCCAGGTCTCTTCCAAGGGGAATTAAAACCGTCTTGTTAAGCTACTGCAACCTCCACGTCTCTTCCAAGGTGCATTAAAACAGTCTTGCTAAGCTACTGCGATCTCCACCACTTTGCCCAGGGGCACTGATATTGTATTTTTATTCCACTGCAACCCCCACGTCTCTTCCAAGGGGCATTAAAACCATCTTGTTAAGCTACTGCGACCTCCACCACTTTTCCCAAGGGCATTGATATTGTCATTTTATTCCTCTGCGAACTCCACGTCTCTTCCAAGGGACATTAAAACCATCTTGTTAAGCTACTGTTACCTACACCACTTTTCCCAGGGGCTTGATATTGTCTTTTTATTCCACTGTGACTTCCACGTCTCTTCCAAGGGGCATTAAAACCGTCTAGTTAAGCTACTGCAACCTCCACGTCTCTTCCAAGGGGCATTAAAACTGTGTTGTTAAGCTACTGCGACCTCCACCACTTTTCCCAGGGGCATTGATATTGTCTTTTTATTCCACTGCACCCTCCACGTCTCTTCCAATGGGCATTAAAACCATCTTGTAAAGCTACTGCAACCTCGACGTCTCTTCCAAGGGGCATTAAAACCATCTTGTTAAGCTACTGCGATCTCCACCACTTTGCCCAGGGGCATTGATATTGTATTTTTATTCCACTGAAACCTCCACATTTCTGGCAAGGGGCATTAAAACCGTCCTGTTAAGCTACTGCGACCTCCACCACTTTTCCCAGGGGCATTTATATTGTCTTTTTATTCCACTGCGACCTCCACGTCTCTTACAAGGGGCATTAAAACCGTCTTGTTAAGCTGCTACGACCTCCACCATTTTTCCCAGGGGCTTTGATATTGTCTTTTTATTCCACTGCAACCTCCAGGTCTCTTCCAAGGGCCATTAAAACCATCTTGTTAAGCTACTGCAACCTCCAGGTCTCTTCCAAGGGGCATTAAAACCATCTTGTTAAGCTACTGCGACCTTCACCACTTTTCCCAGGGGCATTCATATTGTCTTTTTATTCCACTGCGACCTCCATGTCTCTTCCAAGGGGCATTAAAACCGTCTTGTTAAGCTACTGCAACCTCAACGTCTCTTCCAAGGGGCATTAAAACCGTCTTGTTAAGCTACTGCGACCTCCACCACTTTTCCCAGGGGCATTGATATTGTCTTTTTATTCCACTGCGAACTCCACGTCTCTTCCAACGGGCATTAAAACCGTCTTGTTAAGCTACTGCAACCACCCCGTCTTTCAAGGGGCATTAAAACCGTCTTCTTAAGCTACTGCAACCTCCACCACTTTTCCTAGGGGCATTGATATTGTCTTTTTATTCCACTGCGACCTCTACGTCTCTTCCAAGGGGCATTAAAACAGTCTTGCTAAGCTACTGCGACCTCCACCACTTTTCCCAGGGGCATTGATATTGTGTTTTTATTCCACTGCGACCTCCACGTCTCTTCAAAGGGGCATTAAAACCGTCTTGTTAAGCTACTGCAACCTCGACGTCTCTTCCAAGGGGCATTAAAACCGTCTTGTTAAGCTACTGCGACCTCCACCACTTTTCCCAGGGGCATTGATATTGTCTTTTTATTCCACTGCGACCTCCACGTCTCTTCCAAGGGGCATTAAAACCGTCTTGTTAAGCTACTGCAACCACCCCGTCTTTCAAGTGGCATTAAAACCATCTTCTTAAGCTACTGCAACCTCCACCACTTTTCCTAGGGGCATTGATATTGTCTTTTTATTCCACTGCGACCTCCACGTCTCTTCCAAGGGGCATTAAAACAGTCTTGCTAAGCTACTGCGACCTCCACCACTTTTCCCAGGGGCATTGATATTGTCTTTTTATTCCACTGCGACCTCCACATCTCTTGAAAGGGGCAGTAAATACGTCTTGTTAAGCTACTGCGACCTCCACCATTTTTCCCAGGGGCATTGGTATTGTCTTTTTATTCCACTGCAACCTCCACGTCTCTTCCAAGGGGCATTAAAACCGTCTTGTAAAGCCACTGCAACCTCCACGTCTCTTCCAAGGCGCATTAAAACAGTCTTGTTAAGATACTGCGATCTCCACCACTTTGCCCAGGGGCATTGATATTGTATTTTTATTCCACTGCGACCCCCACGTCTCTTCCAAGGGGCATTAAAACCATCTTGTTAAGCTACTGCGACCTCCACCACCTTTCCCAGGGGCATTGATATTGTCTTTTTATTCCACTGCAACCTCCATGTCTCTTCCAACGGGCATAAAAACCATCTTGTTATGCTACTGTTACCTACACCGCTTTTCCCAGGGGCATTGATATTGTCTTTTTATTCCACTGTGACCTCCACATCTCTTCCAAGGGGCATTAAAACCATCTTGCTAAGCTACTGCAACCTCCACGTCTCTTCCAAGGGGCATTAAAACCGTGTTATTAAGCTACTGCGACCACCACCACTTTTCCCAGGGGCATTGATATTGTCTTTTTATTCCACTGCAACCTCCACGTCTCTTCCAAGGGGCATTAAAACCGTCTTGTTAAGCTACTGAAACCTCCACGTCTCTTCCAAGGGGCAATAAAACCGTCTTGTTAAGCTACTGCGATATCCACCACTTTGCCCAGGGGTTTTGATATTGTCTTTTTATTCCACTGCGACCTCCACGTCTCTTCCAAGGGGCATTAAAACCGTCTTGTTAAGCTACTGCAACCTCCACGTCTCTTCCAAGGGGCATTAAAACCGTCTTGTTAAGCTACTGCGACCTCCACCACTTTTCCCAGGGGCATTGATATTGTCTTTTTATTCCACTGCAACATCCACGTCTCTTCCAAGGGCCATTGAAACCATATTATTAAGCTACTGCGACCTCCACGTCTCTTCCAAGGGGCATTTAACCCATCTTGTTAAGCTACTGCGACCTCCACCACTTTTCCCAGCGGCATTTATATTGTCTTTTTATTCCACACCTACCTCTACATCTCTTCCAAAGGGCATTACAATCGTCTTCTTAAGCTACTGCGACCTCCACCACTTTGCCCAGGGGCATTGATATTGTCTTTATATTCCACTGTGACCTCCACATCTCTTCCAAGGGGCATTAAAACCGTCTTGTTAAGCTACTGCGACCTCCACCACTTTTACCAGGGGCATTGATTTTGTCTTTTTATTCCACTGTGACCTCCATGTCTCTTCCAAGGGGCATTAAAACCGTCTTGTTAAGCTATTGCAACCTCCACGTCTTTTCCAAGGGGCATTAAAATGGTCTTGTTAAGCTACTGCGACCTCCACCACTTTTCCAAGGGGCATTGATATTGTCTTTTTATTCAACTGCGACCTCCACGTCTCTTCCAAGGGGCATTAAAACCGTCTTGTTAAGCTACTGCGACCTCCACCACTTTTTCAAGGTGCATTGATATTGTCTATTTATTCCACTGCAACCTCCACATCTCTTGCAACGGGCATTAAAACCGTCTTGTTAAGCTACTGCGACCTCCACTACTTTTCCCAGGGGCATTGATATTGTCTTTATATTCCACTGCAACCTCCACGTCTCTTCCAAGGGGCATTTAACCCGTCTTGTTAAGCTACTGCAACCTCCACATCTTTTCCAAGGGGCATTAAAACCGTCTTGTTAAGCTACTGCAACCTTCTCGTCTCTTCCAAGGGGCATTAAAACCGTGTTGTTAATCTACTGCGACCTCCACCTCTTTTCCCAGGGGCATTGATATTGTCTTTTTATTCCACTGCAACCTCCATGTCTCTTCCAAGGGGCATGAAAACCGTCTTGTTAAGCTACTGCAACCTCGATGTCTCTTCCAAGGGGCATTAAAACCATCTTGTTAAGCTACTGCGATCTCCACCACTTTGCCCATGGGCATTGATATTGTATTTTTATTCCACTGCGACCTCCACGTCTCTTCCAAGGGGCATTAAAACCATCTTGTTAAGCTACTGCGACCTCCACCACTTTTCCCACGGGCATAGATATTGACTTTTTATTCCACTGCGACCTCCACGTCTCTCACAAGGGGCATTAAAACAGTCTTGTTAAGCTACTGCAACCTCGACCTCTCTTCCAAGGGGCAGTAAAACTGTCTTGTTAAGCTACTGCGACCTCCACCACTTTTCCCAGGGGCATTGATATTGTCTTTTTATTCCACTGCGACCTCCACGTCTCTCCCAAGGGGCATTAAAATTGTCTTGTTAAGCTACTGCAACCTCCATGTCTCTTCCAAGGGGCATTAAAACTGTCTTGTTAAGCTACTGCGACCTCCACCACTTTTCCCAGGGGCATTGATATTGTCTTTTTATTCCACTGCGACCTCCACGTCGCTTTCAAGGGGCATTAAAACCGTATGGTTAAGCTACTGCAACCACCCCGTCTTTCAAGGGGCATTAAAACCATCTTCTTAAGCTACTGCAACCTCCACCACTTTTCCTAGGGGCATTGATATTGTCTGTTTATTCTACTGCGCCCTCCACGTCTCTTCCAAGGGGCGTTAAAACAGTCTTGCTAAGCTACTGCGACCTCCACCACTTTTCCCAGGGGCATTGATATTGTCTTTTTATTACACTGCGACCTCCACATCTCTTGCAAGGGGCATTAAATCCGTCTTGTTAAGCTACTGCGGCCTCCACCACTTTTCCCAGGGGCATTTATATTGTCTTCTTATTCCACTGCGACCTCCACGTCTCTTCCAAGGGGCATTAAAACCGTCTTGTTGAGCTGCTGCGACCTCCACCATTTTTCCCAGGGGCATTGATATTGTCTTTTTATTCCACTGCACCCTCCACGTCTCTTCCAATGGGCATTAAAACCATCTTGTAAAGCTACTGCAACCTCGACGTCTCTTCCAAGGGGCATTAAAACCATCTTGTTAAGCTACTGCGATCTCCACCACTTTGCCCAGGGGCATTGATATTGTATTTTTATTCCACTGCGACCTCCACATTTCTGGCAAGGGGCATTAAAACCGTCTTGTTAAGCTTCTGCGACCTCCACCACTTTTCCCAGGGGCATTTATATTGTATTTTTATTCCACTACGACCTCCACGTCTCTTACAAGGGGCATTAAAACCGTCTTGTTAAGCTGCTGCGACCTCCACCATTTTTCCTAGGGGCATTGATATTGTCTTTTTATTCCACTGCAACCTCCAGGTCTCTTCCAAGGGGCATTAAAACCATCTTGTTAAGCTACTGCAACCTCCAGGTCTCTTCCAAGGGGCATTAAAACCATCTTGTTAAGCTACTGCGACCTCCACCACTTTTCCCAGGGGCATTGATATTGTCTTTTTATTCCACTGTGACCTCCATGTCTCTTCCAAGGGGCATTTAAACCGTCTTGTTAAGCTACTGCAACCTCGACGTCTCTTCCAAGTGGCATTAAAACCGTCTTGTTAAGCTACTGCGACCTCCACCACTTTTCCCAGGGGCATTGATATTGTCTTTTTATTCCACTGCGACCTCCACGTGTCTTCCAAGGGGCATTAAAACCGTCTTGTTAAGCTACTGCAACCACCCCGTCTTTCAAGGGGCATTAAAACCGTCTTCTTAAGCTACTGCAACCTCCACCACTTTTCCTAGGGGCATTGATATTGTCTTTTTATTCCACTGCGACCTCCACGTCTCTTCCAAGGGGCATTAAAACCGTCTTGTTAAGCTACTGCGACCTCCACCACTTTTCCCAGGGGCATTGATATTGTCTTTTTATTCCACTGCGACCTCCACGTGTCTTCCAAGGGGCATTAAAACCGTCTTGTTAAGCTACTGCAACCACCCCGTCTTTCAAGGGGCATTAAAACCGTCTTCTTAAGCTACTGCAACCTCCACCACTTTTCCTAGGGGCATTGATATTGTCTTTTTATTCCTCTGCGACCTCCACGTCTCTTCCAAGGGGCATTAAAACCGTCTTGTTAAGCTACTGCAACCTCCACGTCTCTTCCAAGGGGCATTAAAACCGTCTTGTTAAGCTACTGCGACCTCCACCACTTTTCCCAGGGGCATTGATATTGTCTTTTTATTCCACTGCAACATCCACGTCTCTTCCAAGGGCCATTGAAACCATATTATTAAGCTACTGCGACCTCCACGTCTCTTCCAAGGGGCATTTAACCCATCTTGTTAAGCTACTGCGACCTCCACCACTTTTCCCAGCGGCATTTATATTGTCTTTTTATTCCACACCTACCTCTACATCTCTTCCAAAGGGCATTACAATCGTCTTCTTAAGCTACTGCGACCTCCACCACTTTGCCCAGGGGCATTGATATTGTCTTTATATTCCACTGTGACCTCCACATCTCTTCCAAGGGGCATTAAAACCGTCTTGTTAAGCTACTGCGACCTCCACCACTTTTACCAGGGGCATTGATTTTGTCTTTTTATTCCACTGTGACCTCCATGTCTCTTCCAAGGGGCATTAAAACCGTCTTGTTAAGCTATTGCAACCTCCACGTCTTTTCCAAGGGGCATTAAAATGGTCTTGTTAAGCTACTGCGACCTCCACCACTTTTCCAAGGGGCATTGATATTGTCTTTTTATTCAACTGCGACCTCCACGTCTCTTCCAAGGGGCATTAAAACCGTCTTGTTAAGCTACTGCGACCTCCACCACTTTTTCAAGGTGCATTGATATTGTCTATTTATTCCACTGCAACCTCCACATCTCTTCCAACGGGCATTAAAACCGTCTTGTTAAGCTACTGCGACCTCCACTACTTTTCCCAGGGGCATTGATATTGTCTTTATATTCCACTGCAACCTCCACGTCTCTTCCAAGGGGCATTTAACCCGTCTTGTTAAGCTACTGCAACCTCCACATCTTTTCCAAGGGGCATTAAAACCGTCTTGTTAAGCTACTGCAACCTCCTCGTCTCTTCCAAGGGGCATTAAAACCGTGTTGTTAATCTACTGCGACCTCCACCTCTTTTCCCAGGGGCATTGATATTGTCTTTTTATTCCACTGCAACCTCCATGTCTCTTCCAAGGGGCATGAAAACCGTCTTGTTAAGCTACTGCAACCTCGATGTCTCTTCCAAGGGGCATTAAAACCATCTTGTTAAGCTACTGTGATCTCCACCACTTTGCCCATGGGCATTGATATTGTATTTTTATTCCACTACGACCTCCACGTCTCTTCCAAGGGGCATTAAAACCATCTTGTTAAGCTACTGCGACCTCCACCACTTTTCCCACGGGCATAGATATTGACTTTTTATTCCACTGCGACCTCCACGTCTCTCACAAGGGGCATTAAAACAGTCTTGTTAAGCTACTGCAACCTCGACCTCTCTTCCAAGGGGCAGTAAAACTGTCTTGTTAAGCTACTGCGACCTCCACCACTTTTCCCAGGGGCATTGATATTGTCTTTTTATTCCACTGCGACCTCCACGTCTCTCCCAAGGGGCATTAAAATTGTCTTGTTAAGCTACTGCAACCTCCATGTCTCTTCCAAGGGGCATTAAAACTGTCTTGTTAAGCTACTGCGACCTCCACCACTTTTCCCAGGGGCATTGATATTGTCTTTTTATTCCACTGCGACCTCCACGTCGCTTTCAAGGGGCATTAAAACCGTATGGTTAAGCTACTGCAACCACCCCGTCTTTCAAGGGGCATTAAAACCATCTTCTTAAGCTACTGCAACCTCCACCACTTTTCCTAGGGGCATTGATATTGTCTGTTTATTCTACTGCGCCCTCCACGTCTCTTCCAAGGGGCGTTAAATCCGTCTTGTTAAGCTACTGCGGCCTCCACCACTTTTCCCAGGGGCATTTATATTGTCTTCTTATTCCACTGCGACCTCCACGTCTCTTCCAAGGGGCATTAAAACCGTCTTGTTGAGCTGCTGCGACCTCCACCATTTTTCCCAGGGGCATTGATATTGTCTTTTTATTCCACTGCACCCTCCACGTCTCTTCCAATGGGCATTAAAACCATCTTGTAAAGCTACTGCAACCTCGACGTCTCTTCCAAGGGGCATTAAAACCATCTTGTTAAGCTACTGCGATCTCCACCACTTTGCCCAGGGGCATTGATATTGTATTTTTATTCCACTGCGACCTCCACATTTCTGGCAAGGGGCATTAAAACCGTCTTGTTAAGCTACTTCGACCTCCACCACTTTTCCCAGGGGCATTGATATTGTGTTTTTATTACACTGCGACCTCCACATCTCTTGCAAGGGGCATTAAATCCGTCTTGTTAAGCTACTGCGGCCTCCACCACTTTTCCCAGGGGCATTGATATTGTCTTTTTATTACACTGCGACCTCCACATCTCTTGCAAGGGGCATTAAATCCGTCTTGTTAAGCTACTGCGGCCTCCACCACTTTTCCCAGGGGCATTTATATTGTCTTCTTATTCCACTGCGACCTCCACGTCTCTTCCAAGGGGCATTAAAACCGTCTTGTTGAGCTGCTGCGACCTCCACCATTTTTCCCAGGGGCATTGATATTGTCTTTTTATTCCACTGCACCCTCCACGTCTCTTCCAATGGGCATTAAAACCATCTTGTAAAGCTACTGCAACCTCGACGTCTCTTCCAAGGGGCATTAAAACCATCTTGTTAAGCTACTGCGATCTCCACCACTTTGCCCAGGGGCATTGATATTGTATTTTTATTCCACTGCGACCTCCACATTTCTGGCAAGGGGCATTAAAACCGTCTTGTTAAGCTACTGCGACCTCCACCACTTTTCCCAGGGGCATTTATATTGTATTTTTATTCCACTACGACCTCCACGTCTCTTACAAGGGGCATTAAAACCGTCTTGTTAAGCTGCTGCGACCTCCACCATTTTTCCTAGGGGCATTGATATTGTCTTTTTATTCCACTGCAACCTCCAGGTCTCTTCCAAGGGGCATTAAAACCATCTTGTTAAGCTACTGCAACCTCCAGGTCTCTTCCAAGGGGCATTAAAACCATCTTGTTAAGCTACTGCGACCTCCACCACTTTTCCCAGGGGCATTGATATTGTCTTTTTATTCCACTGTGACCTCCATGTCTCTTCCAAGGGGCATTTAAACCGTCTTGTTAAGCTACTGCAACCTCGACGTCTCTTCCAAGTGGCATTAAAACCGTCTTGTTAAGCTACTGCGACCTCCACCACTTTTCCCAGGGCCATTGATATTGTCTTTTTATTCCACTGCGACCTCCACGTGTCTTCCAAGGGGCATTAAAACCGTCTTGTTAAGCTACTGCAACCACCCCGTCTTTCAAGGGGCATTAAAACCGTCTTCTTAAGCTACTGCAACCTCCACCACTTTTCCTAGGGGCATTGATATTGTCTTTTTATTCCACTGCGACCTCCACGTCTCTTCCAAGGGGCATTAAAACCGTCTTGTTAAGCTACTGCGACCTCCACCACTTTTCCCAGGGGCATTGATATTGTCTTTTTATTCCACTGCGACCTCCACGTGTCTTCCAAGGGGCATTAAAACCGTCTTGTTAAGCTACTGCAACCACCCCGTCTTTCAAGGGGCATTAAAACCGTCTTCTTAAGCTACTGCAACCTCCACCACTTTTCCTAGGGGCATTGATATTGTCTTTTTATTCCTCTGCGACCTCCACGTCTCTTCCAAGGGGCATTAAAACCGTCTTGTTAAGCTACTGCAACCTCCACGTCTCTTCCAAGGGGCATTAAAACCGTCTTGTTAAGCTACTGCGACCTCCACCACTTTTCCCAGGGGCATTGATATTGTCTTTTTATTCCACTGCAACATCCACGTCTCTTCCAAGGGCCATTGAAACCATATTATTAAGCTACTGCGACCTCCACGTCTCTTCCAAGGGGCATTTAACCCATCTTGTTAAGCTACTGCGACCTCCACCACTTTTCCCAGCGGCATTTATATTGTCTTTTTATTCCACACCTACCTCTACATCTCTTCCAAAGGGCATTACAATCGTCTTCTTAAGCTACTGCGACCTCCACCACTTTGCCCAGGGGCATTGATATTGTCTTTATATTCCACTGTGACCTCCACATCTCTTCCAAGGGGCATTAAAACCGTCTTGTTAAGCTACTGCGACCTCCACCACTTTTACCAGGGGCATTGATTTTGTCTTTTTATTCCACTGTGACCTCCATGTCTCTTCCAAGGGGCATTAAAACCGTCTTGTTAAGCTATTGCAACCTCCACGTCTTTTCCAAGGGGCATTAAAATGGTCTTGTTAAGCTACTGCGACCTCCACCACTTTTCCAAGGGGCATTGATATTGTCTTTTTATTCAACTGCGACCTCCACGTCTCTTCCAAGGGGCATTAAAACCGTCTTGTTAAGCTACTGCGACCTCCACCACTTTTTCAAGGTGCATTGATATTGTCTATTTATTCCACTGCAACCTCCACATCTCTTCCAACGGGCATTAAAACCGTCTTGTTAAGCTACTGCGACCTCCACTACTTTTCCCAGGGGCATTGATATTGTCTTTATATTCCACTGCAACCTCCACGTCTCTTCCAAGGGGCATTTAACCCGTCTTGTTAAGCTACTGCAACCTCCACATCTTTTCCAAGGGGCATTAAAACCGTCTTGTTAAGCTACTGCAACCTCCTCGTCTCTTCCAAGGGGCATTAAAACCGTGTTGTTAATCTACTGCGACCTCCACCTCTTTTCCCAGGGGCATTGATATTGTCTTTTTATTCCACTGCAACCTCCATGTCTCTTCCAAGGGGCATGAAAACCGTCTTGTTAAGCTACTGCAACCTCGATGTCTCTTCCAAGGGGCATTAAAACCATCTTGTTAAGCTACTGCGATCTCCACCACTTTGCCCATGGGCATTGATATTGTATTTTTATTCCACTGCGACCTCCACGTCTCTTCCAAGGGGCATTAAAACCATCTTGTTAAGCTACTGCGACCTCCACCACTTTTCCCACGGGCATAGATATTGACTTTTTATTCCACTGCGACCTCCACGTCTCTCACAAGGGGCATTAAAACAGTCTTGTTAAGCTACTGCAACCTCGACCTCTCTTCCAAGGGGCAGTAAAACTGTCTTGTTAAGCTACTGCGACCTCCACCACTTTTCCCAGGGGCATTGATATTGTCTTTTTATTCCACTGCGACCTCCACGTCTCTCCCAAGGGGCATTAAAATTGTCTTGTTAAGCTACTGCAACCTCCATGTCTCTTCCAAGGGGCATTAAAACTGTCTTGTTAAGCTACTGCGACCTCCACCACTTTTCCCAGGGGCATTGATATTGTCTTTTTATTCCACTGCGACCTCCACGTCGCTTTCAAGGGGCATTAAAACCGTATGGTTAAGCTACTGCAACCACCCCGTCTTTCAAGGGGCATTAAAACCATCTTCTTAAGCTACTGCAACCTCCACCACTTTTCCTAGGGGCATTGATATTGTCTGTTTATTCTACTGCGCCCTCCACGTCTCTTCCAAGGGGCGTTAAATCCGTCTTGTTAAGCTACTGCGGCCTCCACCACTTTTCCCAGGGGCATTTATATTGTCTTCTTATTCCACTGCGACCTCCACGTCTCTTCCAAGGGGCATTAAAACCGTCTTGTTGAGCTGCTGCGACCTCCACCATTTTTCCCAGGGGCATTGATATTGTCTTTTTATTCCACTGCACCCTCCACGTCTCTTCCAATGGGCATTAAAACCATCTTGTAAAGCTACTGCAACATCGACGTCTCTTCCAAGGGGCATTAAAACCATCTTGTTAAGCTACTGCGATCTCCACCACTTTGCCCAGGGGCATTGATATTGTATTTTTATTCCACTGCGACCTCCACATTTCTGGCAAGGGGCATTAAAACCGTCTTGTTAAGCTACTTCGACCTCCACCACTTTTCCCAGGGGCATTGATATTGTGTTTTTATTACACTGCGACCTCCACATCTCTTGCAAGGGGCATTAAATCCGTCTTGTTAAGCTACTGCGGCCTCCACCACTTTTCCCAGGGGCATTGATATTGTCTTTTTATTACACTGCGACCTCCACATCTCTTGCAAGGGGCATTAAATCCGTCTTGTTAAGCTACTGCGGCCTCCACCACTTTTCCCAGGGGCATTTATATTGTCTTCTTATTCCACTGCGACCTCCACGTCTCTTCCAAGGGGCATTAAAACCGTCTTGTTGAGCTGCTGCGACCTCCACCATTTTTCCCAGGGGCATTGATATTGTCTTTTTATTCCACTGCACCCTCCACGTCTCTTCCAATGGGCATTAAAACCATCTTGTAAAGCTACTGCAACCTCGACGTCTCTTCCAAGGGGCATTAAAACCATCTTGTTAAGCTACTGCGATCTCCACCACTTTGCCCAGGGGCATTGATATTGTATTTTTATTCCACTGCGACCTCCACATTTCTGGCAAGGGGCATTAAAACCGTCTTGTTAAGCTACTTCGACCTCCACCACTTTTCCCAGGGGCATTTATATTGTATTTTTATTCCACTACGACCTCCACGTCTCTTACAAGGGGCATTAAAACCGTCTTGTTAAGCTGCTGCGACCTCCACCATTTTTCCTAGGGGCATTGATATTGTCTTTTTATTCCACTGCAACCTGCAGGTCTCTTCCAAGGGGCATTAAAACCATCTTGTTAAGCTACTGCAACCTCCAGGTCTCTTCCAAGGGGCATTAAAACCATCTTGTTAAGCTACTGCGAACTCCACCACTTTTCCCAGGGGCATTGATATTGTCTTTTTATTCCACTGTGACCTCCATGTCTCTTCCAAGGGGCATTTAAACCGTCTTGTTAAGCTACTGCAACCTCGACGTCTCTTCCAAGGGGCATTAAAACCGTCTTGTTAAGCTACTGCGACCTCCACCACTTTTCCCAGGGGCATTGATATTGTCTTTTTATTCCACTGCGACCTCCACGTGTCTTCCAAGGGGCATTAAAACCGTCTTGTTAAGCTACTGCAACCACCCCGTCTTTCAAGGGGCATTAAAACCGTCTTCTTAAGCTACTGCAACCTCCACCACTTTTCCTAGGGGCATTGATATTGTCTTTTTATTCCACTGCGACCTCCACGTCTCTTCCAAGGGGCATTAAAACCGTCTTGTTAAGCTACTGCGACCTCCACCACTTTTCCCAGGGGCATTGATATTGTCTTTTTATTCCACTGCGACCTCCACGTGTCTTCCAAGGGGCATTAAAACCGTCTTGTTAAGCTACTGCAACCACCCCGTCTTTCAAGGGGCATTAAAACCGTCTTCTTAAGCTACTGCAACCTCCACCACTTTTCCTAGGGGCATTGATATTGTCTTTTTATTCCTCTGCGACCTCCACGTCTCTTCCAAGGGGCATTAAAACAGTCTTGCTAAGCTACTGCGACCTCCACCACTTTTCCCAGGGGCATTGATATTGTCTTTTTATTCCACTGCGACTTCCACATCTGTTGCAAGGGGCAGTAAATACGTCTTGTTAAGCTACTGCGACCTCCACCACTTTTCCCTGGGGCATTTATATTGTCTTCTTATTCCACTGCGACCTCCACGTCTCTTCCAAGGGGCATTAAAACCGTCTTGTTGAGCTGCTGCTACCTCCACCATTTTTCCCAGGGGCATTGATATTGTCTTTTTATTCCACTGCAACCTCCACGTCTCTTCCAAGGGGCGTGAAAACCGTCTTGTAAAGCCACTGCAACATCCACGTCTCTTCCAAGGCGCATTAAAACAGTCTTGTTAAGCTACTGCGATTTTCACCACTTTGACCAGGGGCATTGATATTGTATTTTCATTCCACTGCGACCCCCACGTCTCTTCCAAGGGGCATTAAAACCATCTTCTTAAGCTACTGCAACCTCCACCACTTTTCCCAGAGGCATTGATATTGTCTTTTTATTCCACTGCAACCTCCACGTCTCTTCCAAGGGGCATTAAAACCGTCTTGTTAAGCTACTGAAACCTCCACGTCTCTTCCAAGGGGCAATAAAACCGTCTTGTTAAGCTACTGCGATATCCAGCACTTTGCCCAGGGGCTTTGATATTGTCTTTTTATTCCACTGCGACCTCCACGTCTCTTCCAAGGGGCATTAAAACCGTCTTGTTAAGCTACTGCAACCTCCACATCTCTTCCAAGGGGCATTAAAACCGTCTTGTTAAGCTACTGCGACCTCCACCACTTTTTCCAGGGGCATTGATATTGTCTTTTAATTCCACTGCAACATCCACGTCTCTTCCAAGGGCAATTGAAACCATATTATTAAGCTACTGCGACCTCCTCGTCTCTTCCAAGGGGCATTAAAACCGTGTTGTTAATCTACTGCGACCTCCACCTCTTTTCCCAGGGGCATTGATATTGTCTTTTTATTCCACTGCAACCTCCATGTCTCTTCCAAGGGGCATGAAAACCGTCTTGTTAAGCTACTGCAACCTCGATGTCTCTTCCAAGGGGCATTAAAACCATCTTGTTAAGCTACTGCGATCTCCACCACTTTGCCCATGGGCATTGATATTGTATTTTTATTCCACTGCGACCTCCACGTCTCTTCCAAGGGGCATTAAAACCATCTTGTTAAGCTACTGCGACCTCCACCACTTTTCCCACGGGCATAGATATTGACTTTTTATTCCACTGCGACCTCCACGTCTCTCACAAGGGGCATTAAAACAGTCTTGTTAAGCTACTGCAACCTCGACCTCTCTTCCAAGGGGCAGTAAAACTGTCTTGTTAAGCTACTGCGACCTCCACCACTTTTCCCAGGGGCATTGATATTGTCTTTTTATTCCACTGCGACCTCCACGTCTCTCCCAAGGGGCATTAAAATTGTCTTGTTAAGCTACTGCAACCTCCATGTCTCTTCCAAGGGGCATTAAAACTGTCTTGTTAAGCTACTGCGACCTCCACCACTTTTCCCAGGTGCATTGATATTGTCTTTTTATTCCACTGCGACCTCCACGTCGCTTTCAAGGGGCATTAAAACCGTATGGTTAAGCTACTGCAACCACCCCGTCTTTCAAGGGGCATTAAAACCATCTTCTTAAGCTACTGCAACCTCCACCACTTTTACTAGGGGCATTGATATTGTCTGTTTATTCTACTGCGCCCTCCACGTCTCTTCCAAGGGGCGTTAAAACAGTCTTGCTAAGCTACTGCGACCTCCACCACTTTTCCCAGGGGCATTGATATTGTCTTTTTATTACACTGCGACCTCCACATCTCTTGCAAGGGGCATTAAATCCGTCTTGTTAAGCTACTGCGGCCTCCACCACTTTTCCCAGGGGCATTTATATTGTCTTCTTATTCCACTGCGACCTCCACGTCTCTTGCAAGGGGCATTAAAACCGTCTTGTTGAGCTGCTGCGACCTCCACCATTTTTCCCAGGGGCATTGATATTGTCTTTTTATTCCACTGCACCCTCCACGTCTCTTCCAATGGGCATTAAAACCATCTTGTAAAGCTACTGCAACCTCGACGTCTCTTCCAAGGGGCATTAAAACCATCTTGTTAAGCTACTGCGATCTCCACCACTTTGCCCAGGGGCATTGATATTGTATTTTTATTCCACTGCGACCTCCACATTTCTGGCAAGGGGCATTAAAACCGTCTTGTTAAGCTACTGCGACCTCCACCACTTTTCCCAGGGGCATTTATATTGTATTTTTATTCCACTACGACCTCCACGTCTCTTACAAGGGGCATTAAAACCGTCTTGTTAAGCTGCTGCGACCTCCACCATTTTTCCTAGGGGCATTGATATTGTCTTTTTATTCCACTGCAACCTCCAGGTCTCTTCCAAGGGGCATTAAAACCATCTTGTTAAGCTACTGCAACCTCCAGGTCTCTTCCAAGGGGCATTAAAACCATCTTGTTAAGCTACTGCGACCTCCACCACTTTTCCCAGGGGCATTGATATTGTCTTTTTATTCCACTGTGACCTCCATGTCTCTTCCAAGGGGCATTTAAACCGTCTTGTTAAGCTACTGCAACCTCGACGTCTCTTCCAAGGGGCATTAAAACCGTCTTGTTAAGCTACTGCGACCTCCACCACTTTTCCCAGGGGCATTGATATTGTCTTTTTATTCCACTGCGACCTCCACGTGTCTTCCAAGGGGCATTAAAACCGTCTTGTTAAGCTACTGCAACCACCCCGTCTTTCAAGGGGCATTAAAACCGTCTTCTTAAGCTACTGCAACCTCCACCACTTTTCCTAGGGGCATTGATATTGTCTTTTTATTCCACTGCGACCTCCACGTCTCTTCCAAGGGGCATTAAAACCGTCTTGTTAAGCTACTGCGACCTCCACCACTTTTCCCAGGGGCATTGATATTGTCTTTTTATTCCACTGCGACCTACACGTGTCTTCCAAGGGGCATTAAAACCGTCTTGTTAAGCTACTGCAACCACCCCGTCTTTCAAGGGGCATTAAAACCGTCTTCTTAAGCTACTGCAACCTCCACCACTTTTCCTAGGGGCATTGATATTGTCTTTTTATTCCTCTGCGACCTCCACGTCTCTTCCAAGGGGCAATAAAACAGTCTTGCTAAGCTACTGCGACCTCCACCACTTTTCCCAGGGGCATTGATATTGTCTTTTTATTCCACTGCGACCTCCACATCTGTTGCAAGGGGCAGTAAATACGTCTTGTTAAGCTACTGCGACCTCCACCACTTTTCCCAGGGGCATTTATATTGTCTTCTTATTCCACTGCGACCTCCACGTCTATTCCAAGGGGCATTAAAACCGTCTTGTTGAGCTGCTGCTACCTCCACCATTTTTCCCAGGGGCATTGATATTGTCTTTTTATTCCACTGCAACCTCCACGTCTCTTCCAAGGGGCGTGAAAACCGTCTTGTAAAGCCACTGCAACATCCACGTCTCTTCCAAGGCGCATTAAAACAGTCTTGTTAAGCTACTGCGACCTCCACCATTTTTCCCAGGGGCATTGATATTGTCTTTTTATTCCACTGCACCCTCCACGTCTCTTCCAATGGGCATTAAAACCATCTTGTAAAGCTACTGCAACCTCGACGTCTCTTCCAAGGGGCATTAAAACCATCTTGTTAAGCTACTGCGATCTCCACCACTTTGCCCAGGGGCATTGATATTGTATTTTTATTCCACTGCGACCTCCACATTTCTGGCAAGGGGCATTAAAACCGTCTTGTTAAGCTACTGCGACCTCCACCACTTTTCCCAGGGGCATTTATATTGTATTTTTATTCCACTACGACCTCCACGTCTCTTACAAGGGGCATTAAAACCGTCTTGTTAAGCTGCTGCGACCTCCACCATTTTTCCTAGGGGCATTGATATTGTCTTTTTATTCCACTGCAACCTCCAGGTCTCTTCCAAGGGGCATTAAAACCATCTTGTTAAGCTACTGCAACCTCCAGGTCTCTTCCAAGGGGCATTAAAACCATCTTGTTAAGCTACTGCGACCTCCACCACTTTTCCCAGGGGCATTGATATTGTCTTTTTATTCCACTGTGACCTCCATGTCTCTTCCAAGGGGCATTTAAACCGTCTTGTTAAGCTACTGCAACCTCGACGTCTCTTCCAAGGGGCATTAAAACCGTCTTGTTAAGCTACTGCGACCTCCACCACTTTTCCCAGGGGCATTGATATTGTCTTTTTATTCCACTGCGACCTCCACGTGTCTTCCAAGGGGCATTAAAACCGTCTTGTTAAGCTACTGCAACCACCCCGTCTTTCAAGGGGCATTAAAACCGTCTTCTTAAGCTACTGCAACCTCCACCACTTTTCCTAGGGGCATTGATATTGTCTTTTTATTCCACTGCGACCTCCACGTCTCTTCCATTGGGCATTAAAACCGTCTTGTTAAGCTACTGCGACCTCCACCACTTTTCCCAGGGGCATTGATATTGTCTTTTTATTCCACTGCGACCTACACGTGTCTTCCAAGGGGCATTAAAACCGTCTTGTTAAGCTACTGCAACCACCCCGTCTTTCAAGGGGCATTAAAACCGTCTTGCTAAGCTACTGCGACCTCTACCACTTTTCCCAGGGGCATTGATATTGTCTTTTTATTCCACTGCGACCTCCACATCTGTTGCAAGGGGCAGTAAATACGTCTTGTTAAGCTACTGCGACCTCCACCACTTTTCCCAGGGGCATTTATATTGTCTTCTTATTCCACTGCGACCTCCACGTCTCTTCCAAGGGGCATTAAAACCGTCTTGTTGAGCTGCTGCTACCTCCACCATTTTTCCCAGGGGCATTGATATTGTCTTTTTATTCCACTGCAACCTCCACGTCTCTTCCAAGGGGCGTGAAAACCGTCTTGTAAAGCCACTGCAACATCCACGTCTCTTCCAAGGCGCATTAAAACAGTCTTGTTAAGCTACTGCGATCTCCACCACTTTGACCAGGGGCATTGATATTGTATTTTCATTCCACTGCGACCCCCACGTCTCTTCCAAGGGGCATTAAAACCATCTTGTTAAGCTACTGCGACCTCCACCACCTTTCCCAGGCGCATTGATATTGTCTTTTTATTCCACTGCGACCTCCACGTCTCTCCCAAGGGGCATTAAAATTTTCTTGTTAAGCTACTGCAACCTCCACGTCTCTTCCAAGGGGCATTAAAACTGTCTTGTTAAGCTACTGCGACCTCCACCACTTTTCCCAGGGGCATTGATATTGTCTTTTTATTCCTCTGCGACCTCCACGTCGCTTACAAGGGGCATTAAAACCGTATTGCTAAGGTACTGCAACCACTCCTTCTTTCAAGGGTCATTAAAACCGTCTTCTTAAGCTACTGCAACCTCCACCACTTTTCCTAGGGGCATTGATATTGTCTGTTTATTCCACTGCGCCCTCCACGTCTCTTCCAAGGGGCGTTAAAACAGTCTTGCTAAGCTACTGCGACCTCCACCACTTTTCCCAGGGGCATTGATATTGTCTTTTTATTCCACTGCGACCTCCACATCTCTTGCAAGGGGCATTAAATCCGTCTTGTTAAGCTACTGCGGCCTCCACCACTTTTCCCAGGGGCATTTATATTGTTTTCTTATTCCACTGCGACCTCCACGTCTCTTCCAAGGGGCATTAAAACCGTCTTGTTGAGCTGCTGCGACCTCCACCATTTTTCCCACGGGCATTGATATTGTCTTTTTATTCCACTGCAACCTCCACGTCTCTTCCAAGGGGCATTTAAACCGTCTTGTTAAGCTACTGCAACCTCCACATCTCTTCCAAGGGGCATTAAAACCGTCTTGTTAAGCTACTGCGACCTCTACTACTTTTCCCAGGGGAATTTATATTGTCTTTTTATTCCACACCTACCTCCACGTCTCTTCCAAAGGGCATTACAACCGTCTTGTTAAGCTACTGCGACCTCCACCACTTTGCCCAGGGGCACTGATATTGTGTTTTTATTCCACTGCGACCTCCACATCTCTTCCAAGGGGCATTAAAACCATCTTGTTAAGCTACTGCGACCTCCACCTCTTTTACCAGGGGCATTGATATTGTCTTTTTATTCCACTGCGACCTCCGTGTCTCTTCCAAGGTGCATTAAAACCGTCTTGTTAAGCTACTGCAACCTCCACGTCTCTTCCAAGGGGCATTAAAACCATCTTGTTAAGCTACTGCGACCTCCACTAATCTTCCCAGGGGCATTGATATTGTCTGTTTATTCCACTGCGACCTCAACGTCTCTTCCAAGGGGCATTAAAACCATCTTGTTAAGCTACTGCGACCTCCACCACTTTGCCCAGGGGCACTGATATTGACTTTTTATTCCACTGCGACCTCCACATCTCTTCCAAGGGGCATTAAAACCATCTTGTTAAGCTACTGCGACCTCCACCACTTTTCCCAGGTGCATTGATATTGTCTTTTTATTCCACTGTGACCTCCACGTCTCTTCCAAGGTGCATTAAAACCGTCTTGCTAAGCTACTGCAACCTCCACGTCTCTTCCAAGGGCATTAAAACCGTGTTGTTAAGCTACTGCGACCTCCACCAATTTTCCCAGGGGCATTGAAATTGTCTTTTTATTCCACTGCGACCTCCACGTCTCTTCCAAGGGGCATTAGAACCGTCCTGTTAAGCTACTGCGACCTCCATCACTTTTCCCAAGGGCATGGATATTGTCTTTTTCTTCCACTGCGACTTCCACATCACATCCAAGGGGCATTAAAACCGTCTTGTTAAGCTACTGCAACCTCCATGTCACTTCCAAGGGGCATTAAAACTGTCTTTTTAAGCTACTGCTATTAGAACCTTGCTCTTAGGTTTTTTCCTTTGCTGGTCACATGACTTTGTTGGCCTATTTAATCCTGCTCCGCCCTTCTGGCTTTGCTGGACTTCATTGTATAACTACTTTCTAGCTAGCCTGTGCTCTGTATCTAACTCTGTTAGTTTGCTTGGTCTACGGACCTCTATGTTCTATATATTTTGTTTGTTCGTCTGTCTGCTACTATTTCTGTTAGGAGGTGTCCCATTTTCCTCCCAGTCCTTAATACTTGTAGGGATTCCTTCCCCACATCTATAGGTCTCCGTACAGACTAGCTTAGGACTTTAGCAGGTCTGATCGCAGGATCAGGTTCCCTGTTACATCGTAGGGATTTAGCTGAGTTCTATCGTAGGGACAGATCTCCTCTCTTTCCTTAGCTCTGGTAGCAGAACATAACAGTAAGTCCAGCCTGCAAATTCTCTAAGGAAAGATTTTTCTGTTCCATCATGGTGTCGGTTCTGGATTTGGCTAAACGCCTGCAGGGACTCTCTGTGGAGGTGGCCGAGCTCCGTCAGCACGTGAGTAACTGTCCTGGAGCACATTTCTTGGAGCCTAAGGTATGTTTGCCAGATTTATTTTTTGGTGAACACCAAGAATTTTTTTCATTTAAAAATGCTTGCTTATTGTATTTTCGTTTGAGACCCAAGTCCTCTGGGGATGAATCCCAGCGCATAGGGTTCATAATGTCACTTTTGCGCAAAGAGCCTCAGGAGTGGGCCTTTTCTTTGCAACCTAGTGATACATGCTTCAGATCAGTGGATAGTTTTTTTTCTGCTTTGGGACTATTATATGATGATCCTGACCATGTCTCATCAGCTGAGACTGAGTTAAGACGTTTGAAACAGGGATCAGGTAATGTGGAAAAATATTGTACTCATTTCCGTCGTTGGTCTACTCAAACAGGGTGGAACGATTCTGCTCTGAAAAGTCTATTTCTTGCTGGGCTCAATGAAAGGGTTAAAGACCTGCTAATTGCTTATCCTACACCTGAAGATTTGCAACAGGCTATGCAATTAGCTATACGGGTGGATAGGAGACTGCGTGCAAGGGTTAATGAGAGCAAATCCTCTGCTATGTCAGTTTCTGGTTATGAGAATGTGTGTACCAACAGTGGTGAACCGATGGAGATTGGATCGGTGGCACCTCGCTCTCAAGAAAAAGACCGCAGATTTTCTGAAGGCTCGTGTTTCTATTGCGGAAAATCTGGTCATTTGATTAAAGGCTGTGAGCTTCGTATGAAGAAAGAAAAAAAAATGGTCAGTCATGCCCGTATTGCCTGTTTAAATTCCAAGGGTGTATTTTTAGCTGCTTCCACGATTGCTCAGGAAAAATTAATGGAATTTCGGGTGTTTGTTGATTGTGGGTCTACTCTGAATGTAATTGATGGGGGATTCTTGGAAAGACTCAATTTAAAACCCGAACCTTTATCATCCCCCATTGCTGTGGTTTCTGTGGATGGTTCCCCTTTGAAGAATATTACTCTCAAGGTCTGTGAATTTCCTCTCACTATTAATGGTGTTCACCATGAGAAATTGGATTTGGTAGTTTTGAATAACTTGCCTTCTCCAGTAATATTGGGATTGCCCTGGTTAAAATTTCACAATCCTGTACTGGATTGGTCTACCAGTGAAATTAAATCCTGGAGCCATAAATGTTATGACAAGTGTTGTAACGGGCGTATTGCAGCTTTGGATAGGGGAGAATTGCCTGTTCCTATTCAGGATTTTTGGAGAGTTTTTTCTGAGAAGGAATCGCAGGTTTTGCCTCCCCATAGAGACTATGATTGCTCTATTGAATTTGTCCCTGGAGCGACTCTTCCTAAAAGTCGTTTATTTAACCTTACTATTCCTGAGAGGAAGGCTTTGGAGGAATACATACAGACAAGTTTGGCAGCCGGTCACATTAGGCCCTCTAAGTCTCCTGTGGCGGTTGGATTTTTTTTTGTAAAAAAAAAAGGACGGCGGTTTACGTCCTTGTCTGGATTTTCGTGAGATTAACAAAATTACTGTACGCAATCCTTACCCACTGCCATTGATTCCTGATCTGTTTAACCAGTTAATGGGGGCCAAGTGGTTCTCTAAAATTGACCTTAAGGGGGCATACAATCTGTTGCGCATGAAGGAGGGTGACGAATGGAAGACTGCTTTTAACACTCCTGTGGGTCATTTTGAGAATCTGGTTATGCCTTTTGGTCTTACTAATGCTCCTGCATTTTTTCAGAATCTTATTAATGACATCCTTAGACCTTTGATCGGCAAAAATGTGGTTGTGTATTTGGATGACATTTTGATTTATTCGCCGGATCTGGAGTCTCATTGGCGGAGCGTACGTGAGGTATTACAGTTATTAATGGACAATTCGCTTTTTGCTAAGCTGGAGAAATGTGAGTTCGTGGTACAGAGAATTAGTTTTTTGGGCTACATTATCTCCAGCGAGGGCTTTGAGATGGACCCAGTTAAAGTTCAAGCTGTACAGGAATGGCCTAGGCCTATTGGTTTGAAATCGATACAGAAGTTTTTAGGTTTCGCCAATTATTACAGAAAATTCATAAAAATTTTTTCTAGTATTGTCAAACCTCTGACCGATCTCACCAGGAAAGGTGCTGATGCGGTTCAGTGGTCTTCTGAGGCCATTGAAGCTTTTGTGTATCTCAAGGAGAGGTTCACCTCTGCTCCCATCCTTATGCAGCCTGATGTGACTAAGCCGTTTTTGGTTGAGGTTGATGCTTCCTCTGTGTGGGTTGGTGCAGTATTGTCTCAGGATAATGGGGATGGATTACATCCCTGTGCCTTTTTTTCAAAAAAATTTTCGGAGACTGAACTGAATTACGATATTGGTAATCGGGAATTATTGGCTATTAAACTCGCATTTGAACACTGGCGCCACTTCTTGGAAGGTGCGGAATTTCCCGTTCAGGTTCTTACGGATCATAAAAATCTGATATATCTTGATGCTGCCAAGCGCCTGAATGCCCGTCAGGCTAGGTGGGCACTGTTTTTCTCGCGGTTTAATTTCTCCGTTACTTACATCCCTGGTACTAAGAATGTTAAGGCGGATGCCTTGTCTCGCAGTTTTTCTCCCATAGTCGGTGCTGAGAAAGAGGAGAACATTTTACAAGAAGGTGTTGTGATAGCTGCTTTGGACTCCGTTTTGGAAGATGAGATTCTTAAAGCACAGGAGAATGCCCCATCTAACACTCCTCATGGGAGGTTGTTTGTGCCTGGGACCTTTAGGAGAGATTTGTTTGTTGAGTGTCACGAATCTCGGTTGGCAGGTCATCCCGGAATCTCTGAGACCAAGAGACTGGTGGGTCGCAGTTTTTGGTGGCCTGGATGGCAGAAGGAAGTCATTAAGTGGGTGCGTCAATGTACTATATGTGCTAGATCTAAGTCCTCACATACTCCTGCTGCGGGGTTGCTTTGTCCTTTGGAGGTTCCCAGTGCTCCTTGGACACATTTGGCTATGGACTTTATAACTGACCTTCCCCCCTCTGAGGGTTTTACTGTCATCTGGGTGGTCGTGGACCGTTTTAGCAAGATGTGTCACTTGGTTCCCTTCATCAAACTGCCCTGCGCTAAAACTCTCGCTAAGGCCTTTGTCAAGGAAATTGTCAGACTTCATGGCGTTCCTACTGACATTGTTTCTGATAGGGGTCCTCAGTTCGTGGCTCGTTTTTGGCGTGCCTTTTGTGACAGGTTGGGAGTTCATTTGTCGTTCTCGTCCGGATATCATCCTGAATCTAATGGCCAGACAGAAAGGAAAAACCAGGATGTTGAGCAGTTCTTGCGTTGTTTTGTGGCAGACAATCAAGATGGGTGGTCTGAGTTTCTGCCACTTGCTGAATTTGCTCTGAACAATCATACATCTTCTTCTGCTGGTTGTTCGCCTTTTTTTTGTTGTTCTGGGAGACATCCGTCGTTTGGGTCGTTCTCCAAGTTGGGATCTGCCGTGCCTGAGGAGGAGAATTTTTCCGGTGATTTGGAGAGAGTTTGGACGGATGTGCGTGGTAATCTTCAGGAGGCCAACAGAAAATCTAAAGACTACTTTGATAGGAAACGACAGGAGGTTTTGTTCGCTGTTGGTGACATGGTTTGGTTGTCCTCTAGGAATCTGCGGTTGAGGATTCCTTCAAAGAAATTGGGTCCCAAGTTTGTAGGGCCCTTTAAGGTGCTTCAGGTTGTCAACCAATCTGCTGTTAGGTTGGAGGTTCCTACCTCCTGGAGAATTAATCCGGTATTTCATGTCTCTCTGTTGAAAAAAGCTGTTGTATCGGATTGTGACGCCTCTGCCTCTGTTCCTCCGGTGGTGGAGGACGGGGAATATGAAATTTCCCGCATCCTTAACTCTAGACGGTATAGAGGTAGTTTGCAGTATCTTGTGGCCTGGAAAGGTTTCGGACCCGAGGATAACTCTTGGGTGAGGTCGGATGAGGTTTCCGCGTCCAGACTTATCAGAGCGTTTCACAGGAGATTTCCTGATAAGCCTGGTCCTAGGGGATCCGGAGAATCCTCTTAGAAGGGGGGGTACTGTTAGAACCTTGCTCTTAGGTTTTTTCCTTTGCTGGTCACATGACTTTGTTGGCCTATTTAATCCTGCTCCGCCCTTCTGGCTTTGCTGGATTTCATTGTATAACTACTTTCTAGCTAGCCTGTGCTCTGTATCTAACTCTGTTAGTTTGCTTGGTCTACGGACCTCTATGTTCTATATATTTTGTTTGTTCGTCTGTCTGCTACTATTTCTGTTAGGAGGTGTCCCATTTTCCTCCCAGTCCTTAGTACTTGTAGGGATTCCTTCCCCACATCTATAGGTCTCCGTACAGACTAGCTTAGGACTTTAGCAGGTCTGATCGCAGGATCAGGTTCCCTGTTACATCGTAGGGATTTAGCTGAGTTCTATCGTAGGGACAGATCTCCTCTCTTTCCTTAGCTCTGGTAGCAGAACATAACAACTGCGACCTCCACCACTTTTCTCAGGGGCATTGATATTGTCTTTTTATTCCACTGCGACCTCCACGTCTCTTCCAAGGGGCATTAAAAATCTCTTGTTAAGCTACTGCGACCTCCACTAATTTTCCCATGGGCCTTGATATTGTCTTTTTATTCCACTGTGACCTTCTCGTCTCTTCCAAGGGGCATTTAAACCATCCTGTTAAGCTACTGCAACCTCCACGTCTCTTCCAAGGGGCATTAAAACTGTCTTGTTAAGCTACTGCGACCTCCAAAACTTTTCCCAGGGGCATTGATATTGTCTTTTTATTCCACTGCGACCTCCACGTCTCTTCCAAGGGGCATTAAAACTGTCTTGTTAACCTACTGCGACCTCCCCCACTTTTCCCAGGGGCATTGATATTGTCTTTTTATTCCACTGCGACTTCCACGTCTCTTCCAAAGGGCATTAAAACCGTCTTTTTAAGCTACTGCGACCTCCACGTCTCTTGGAAGGGGCATTAAGACCGTCTTGTTAAGCTACAGCGACCTCCACCAGTTTTCCCATGGGCATTGATATTGTCTTTTTATTTCACTGTGACCTCCACGTCTCTTCCAAGGGGCATTTAAACCGTCTTGTTAAGCTACTGCAACCTCCACGTCTCTTCCAAGGGGCATTAAAACCATCTTGTTAAGCTTCTGCGACCTCCACCACTTTTCCCAGGGGCATTGATATTGTCTTTTTATTCCACTGCGACATCCACGTCTCTTCCAAAGGCCATTAAAACCATCTTGTTAAGCTCCTGCAACATCCACGTCTTTTCCAAGGGGCATTAAAATGGTCTTGTTTAGCTACTGCGACCGCCACCACTTTTCCCAGGGGCATTGATATTGTCTTTTTGTTCCACTGCGACCTCCACGTCTCTTCCAAGGGGCATTTAACCTGTCTTGCTAAGCTACTGCAACCTCCACGTCTCTTCCAAGGGGCATTAAAACCATCTTGTTAAGCTACTGCGACCTCCACCACTTTTCCCAGGGGCATTTATATTGTCTTTTTATTCCACACCTACCTCCACGTCTCTTCCAAAGGGCATTACAACCGTCTTGTTAAGCTACTGCGACCTCCACCACTTTGCCCAGGGGCATTGATATAGTCTTTTTATTCCACTGCGACCTCCACATCTTTTCCAAGGGGCATTAAAACCGTCTTGTTAAGCTACTGCGACCTCCACCACTTTTACCAGGGGCATTGATATTGTCTTTTTATTCCACTGCGACCTCTGTGTCTCTTCTAAGGGGCATTAAAACCGTCTTGTTAAGCTACTGCAACCTCCACGTCTTTTCCAAGGGGCATTAAAATGGTCTTGTTAAGCTACTGCGACCTCCACCACTTTTCCAAGGGGCATTGATATTGTCTTTTTATTCAACTGCGACCTCCACGTCTCTTCCAAGGGGCATTAAAACCGTCTTGTTAAGCTACTGCGACCTCCACCACTTTTTCAAGGTGCATTGATATTGTCTTTTTATTCCACTGCGACCTCCACATCTCTTCCAAGGGGCATTAAAACCGTCTTTTTAAGCTACTGCAACCTCCACATCTCTTCCAATGGGCATTAAAACTGTCTTGTTAAGCTACTGCGACCTCCACCACTTTTCCCAGGGGCATTTATATTGTCTTTTTATTCCACACCTACCTCCACGTCTCTTCCAAAGGGCATTACAACCGCCTTGTTAAGCTACTGCGACCTCCCCCACTTTGCCCAGGGGCATTGATATTGTCTTTTTATTCCACTGCGACCTCCACATCTCTTCCAAGGGGCATAAAACCGTCTTGTTAAGCTCCTGCGACCTCCATCACTTTTACCAGGGGAATTGATATTGTCTTTTTATTCCACTGCGACCTCCACGTCTCTTCCAAGGGGCAATAAAACCGTCTTGTTAAGCTACTGCAACCTCCACGTCTTTTCCAAGGGGCATTAAAACCGTCTTGTTAAGCTACTGTGACCTCCACTAATTTTCCCAGGGGCATTGATATTGTCTTTTTATTCCACTGCGACCTCCACGTCTCTTACAAAGGGCATTAAAACCATCTTGTTAAGCTACTGTTACCTCCACCACTTTTCCCAGGGGCATTGATATTGTCTTTTTATTCCACTGTGACCTCCACGTCTCTTCCAAGGGGCATTAAAACGGTCTTGCTAAGCTACTGCAACCTCCACGTCTCTTCCAAGGGCCATTAAAACCATCTTGTCAAGCTCCTGCAACCTCCACGTCTTTTCCAAGGGGCATAAAAATGGTCTTGTTAAGCTACTGCGACCTCCAACACTTTTCCAAGGGGCATTGATATTGTCTTTTTATTCAACTGCGACCTCCACGTCTCTTCCAAGGGGCATTAAAACCGTCTTGTTAAGCTACGGCGACCTCCACCACTTTTTCAAGGTGCATTGATATTGTCTTTTTATTCCTCTGCGACATACACACCTCTTCCAAGGGGCATTAAAACCGTCTTTTTAAGCTACTGCAACATCTACATCTCTTCCAACGGGCAATCAAAACCGTCTTGTTAAGCTACTGCGACCTCCACCACTTTTCCCAGGGGCATTTATATTGTCTTTTTATTCCACATCTACCTCCACGTCTATTCCAAAGGGCATTACAACTGTCTTGTTAAGCTACTGCGACCTCCACCACTTTGCCCAGGGCCTTGATATTGTCTTTTTATTCCACTGCGACTTCCACATCTCTTCCAAGGGGCATTAAAACCGTCTTCTTAAGCTACAGCGACCTCCATCACTTTTACCAGGGGAATTGATATTGTCTTTTTATTCCACTGCGACCTCCACGTCTCTTCCAAGGGGCATTACTACCGCCTTTTTAAGCTACTGCAACCTCCACGTCTCTTCCAAGGGGCATTAAAACCGTCTTGTTAAGCTACTGTGACCTCCACTAATTTTCCCAGGGGCATTGATATTGTCTTTTTATTCCACTGCAACCTCCACGTCTCTTCCAAGGGGCATTAAAACCATCTTGTTAAGCTACTGTGACCTCCACCACTTTTCCCAGGGGCATTGATATTGTCTTTTTATTCCCCTGTGACCTCCACGTCTCTTCCAAGGGGCATTAAAACCATCTTGCTAAGCTACTGCAACCTCCACGACTCTTCCAAGGGGCATTAAAACTGTGTTGTTAAGCTACTGCGACCTCCACCACTTTGTCCAGGGGCATTGATATTGTCTTTTTATTCCACTGTGTCCTCCACGTCTCTTCCAAGGGGCATTAGAACCATCCTGTTAAGCTACTGCGACCTCCACCACTTTTCCCAGGGGCATTGATATTGTCTTTTTATTCCACTGCGACCTCCACATCACTTCCAAGGGGCATTAAAACCGTCTTGTTAAGCTACTGCAACCTCCATGTCACTTCCAAGGGGCATTAAAACTGTCTTTTTAAGCTACTGCGACCTCCACCACTTTTCTCAGCGGCATTTATATTGTCTTTTTATTCCACTGCGACCTCCACGTCTCTTCCAAGTGGCATTAAAACGGTCTTGTTAAGCTACTGCGACCTCCACTAATTTTCCCATGGGCATTGATATTGTCTTTTTATTCCACTGTGACCTCCTCGTCTCTTCTAAGGGGCATTAAAACCGTCTTGTTAAGCTACTGCGACCTCCAAAACTTTTCCCAGTGGCATTGATATTGTCTTTTTATTCCACTGCGACATCCACGTCTCTTCAAAGGGCCATTAAAACCAACTTGTTATGCTTCTGCAACCTCCACGTCTCTTCCAAGGGGCATTAAAATGGTCTTGTTAAGCTACTGCGACCTCCACCACTTTTCCAAGGGGCATTGATATTGTCTTTTTATTCCACAGCGACCTCCACGTCTCTTCCAAGGGGCATTAAAACCATCTTGTTAAGCTACTGCGACCTCCACCACTTTTTCAAGGGGCATTGATATTGTCTTTTTATTCCACTGCGACCTCCACATCTCTTCCAAGGGGCATTAAAACCGTCTTGTTAAGCTACTGAAACCTCCACGTCTCTTACAATGGGCATTAAAACCATCTTGTTAAGCTACTGCGATCTCCACCACTTTGCCCATGGGCATTGATATTGTATTTTTATTCCACTGCGACCTCCACGTCTCTTCCAAGGGGCATTAAAACCATCTTGTTAAGCTACTGCGACCTCCACCACTTTTCCCACGGGCATAGATATTGACTTTTTATTCCACTGCGACCTCCACGTCTCTCACAAGGGGCATTAAAACAGTCTTGTTAAGCTACTGCAACCTCGACTTCTCTTCCAAGGGGCAGTAAAACTGTCTTGTTAAGCTACTGCGACCTCCACCACTTTTCCCAGGGGCATTGATATTGTCTTTTTATTCCACTGCGACCTCCACGTCTCTCCCAAGGGGCATTAAAATTGTCTTGTTAAGCTACTGCAACCTCCATGACTCTTCCAAGGGGCATTAAAACTGTCTTGTTAAGCTACTTCGACCTCCACCACTTTTCCCAGGGGCATTGATATTGTCTTTTTATTCCACTGCGACCTCCACGTCGCTTTCAAGGGGCATTAAAACCGTATGGTTAAGCTACTGCAACCACCCCGTCTTTCAAGGGGCATTAAAACCATCTTCTTAAGCTACTGCAACCTCCATCACTTTTCCTAGGGGCATTGATATTGTCTGTTTATTCCACTGCGCCCTCCACGTCTCTTCCAAGGGGCGTTAAAACAGTCTTGCTAAGCTACTGCGACCTCCACCACTTTTCCCAGGGGCATTGATATTGTCTTTTTATTACACTGCGACCTCCACATCTCTTGCAAGGGGCATTAAATCCGTCTTGTTAAGCTACTGCGGCCTCCACCACTTTTCCCAGGGGCATTTATATTGTCTTCTTATTCCACTGCGACCTCCACGTCTCTTCCAAGGGGCATTAAAACCGTCTTGTTGAGCTGCTGCGACCTCCACCATTTTTCCCAGGGGCATTGATATTGTCTTTTTATTCCACTGCACCCTCCACGTCTCTTCCAATGGGCATTAAAACCATCTTGTAAAGCTACTGCAACCTCGACGTCTCTTCCAAGGGGCATTAAAACCATCTTGTTAAGCTCCTGCGATCTCCACCACTTTGCCCAGGGGCATTGATATTGTATTTTTATTCCACTGCGACCTCCACATTTCTGGCAAGGGGCATTAAAACCGTTTTGTTAAGCTACTGCGACCTCCACCACTTTTCCCAGGGGCATTTATATTGTCTTTTTATTCCACTACGACCTCCACGTCTCTTACAAGGCGCATTAAAACCGTCTTGTTAAGCTGCTGCGACCTCGACCATTTTTCCTAGGGGCATTGATATTGTCTTTTTATTCCACTGCAACCTCCAGGTCTCTTCCAAGGGGCATTAAAACCATCTTGTTAAGCTACTGCAACCTCCAGGTCTCTTCCAAGGGGCATTAAAACCATCTTGTTAAGCTACTGCGACCTCCACCACTTTTCCCAGGGGCATTGATATTGTCTTTTTTTTCCACTGTGACCTCCATGTCTCTTCCAAGGGGCATTTAAACCGTCTTGTTAAGCTACTGCAACCTCGACGTCTCTTCCAAGGGGCATTAAAACCGTCTTGTTAAGCTACTGCGACCTCCACCACTTTTCCCAGGGGCATTGATATTGTCTTTTTATTCCACTGCGACCTCCACGTGTCTTCCAAGGGGCATTAAAACCGTCTTGTTAAGCTACTGCAACCACCCCGTCTTTCAAGGGGCATTAAAACCGTCTTCTTTAGCTACTGCAACCTCCACCACTTTTCCTAGGGGCATTGATATTGTCTTTTTATTCCACTGCGACCTCCACGTCTCTTCCACGGGGCATTAAAACAGTCTTGCTAAGCTAGTGCGACCTCCACCACTTTTCCCAGGGGCATTGATATTGTGTTTTTAATCCACTGCGACCTCCACGTCTCTTCAAAGGGGCATTAAAACCGTCTTGTTAAGCTACTGCAACCTCGACGTCTCTTCCAAGGGGCATTAAAACCGTCTTGTTAAGCTACTGCGACCTCCACCACTTTTCCCAGGGGCATTGATATTGTCTTTTTATTCCACTGCGACCTCCACGTCTCTTCCAAGGGGCATTAAAACCGTCTTGTTAAGCTACTGCAACCACCCCGTCTTTCAAGTGGCATTAAAACCATCTTCTTAAGCTACTGCAACCTCCACCACTTTTCCTAGGGGCATTGATATTGTCTTTTTATTCCACTGCGACCTCCACGTCTCTTCCAAGGGGCATTAAAACAGTCTTGCTAAGCTACTGCGACCTCCACCACTTTTCCCAGGGGAATTGATATTGTCTTTTTATTCCACTGCGATCTCCACATCTCTTGCAAGGGGCAGTAAATACGTCTTGTTAAGCTACTGCGACCTCCACCACTTTTCCCAGGGGCCTTTATATTGTCTTCTTATTCCACTGCGACCTCCACGTCTCTTCCAAGGGGCATTAAAACCGTCTTGTTGAGCTGCTGCTACCTCCACCATTTTTCCCAGGGGCATTGATATTGTCTTTTTATTCCACTGCAACCTCCACGTCTCTTCCAAGGGGCGTGAAAACCGTCTTGTAAAGCCACTGCAACATCCACGTCTCTTCCAAGGCGCATTAAAACAGTCTTGTTAAGCTACTGCGATCTCCACCATTTTGACCAGGGGCATTGATATTGTATTTTTATTCCACTGCGACCCCCACGTCTCTTCCAAGGGGCATTAAAACCATCTTGTTAAGCTACTGCGACCTCCACCACCTTTCCCAGGCGCATTGATATTGTCTTTTTATTCCACTGCAACCTCCATGTCTCTTCCAACGGGCATAAAAACCATCTTGTTAAGCTACTGTTACCTACACCGCTTTTCCCAGGGTCATTGATATTGTCTTTTTATTCCACTGTGACCTCCACATCTCTTCCAAGGGGCATTAAAACCATCTTGCTAAGCTACTGCAACCTCCACTTCTCTTCCAAGGGGCATTAAAACCGTGTTATTAAGCTACTGCGACCACCACCACTTTTCCCAGAGGCATTGATATTGTCTTTTTATTCCACTGCAACCTCCACGTCTCTTCCAAGGGGCATTAAAACCGTCTTGTTAAGCTACTGAAACCTCCACGTCTCTTCCAAGGGGCAATAAAACCGTCTTGTTAAGCTACTGCGATATCCACCACTTTGCCCAGGGGCTTTGATATTGTCTTTTTATTCCACTGCGACCTCCACGTCTCTTCCAAGGGGCATTAAAACCGTCTTGTTAAGCTACTGCAACCTCCACGTCTCTTCCAAGGGGCATTAAAACCGTCTTGTTAAGCTACTGCGATCTCCACCACTTTTTCCAGGGGCATTGATATTGTCTTTTAATTCCACTGCAACATCCACGTCTCTTCCAAGGGCAATTGAAACCATATTATTAAGCTACTGCGACCTCCACGTCTCTTCCAAGGGGCATTTAACCCGTCTTGTTAAGCTACTGCGACCTCCACCACTTTTCCCAGGGGCATTGATATTGTCTTTTTATTCCACTGCGACCTCCACGTCTCTCCCAAGGGGCATTAAAATTGTCTTGTTAAGCTACTGCAACCTCCACGTCTCTTCCAAGGGGCATTAAAACTGTCTTGTTAAGCTACTGCGACCTCCACCACTTTTCCCAGGGGCATTGATATTGTCTTTTTATTCCTCTGCGACCTCCACGTCGCTTTCAAGGGGCATTAAAACCGTATTGCTAAGCTACTGCAACCACTCCTTCTTTCAAGGGGCATTAAAACCGTCTTCTTAAGCTACTGCAACCTCCACCACTTTTCCTAGGGGCATTGATATTGTCTGTTTATTCCACTGCTCCCTCCACGTCTCTTCCAAGGGGCGTTAAAACAGTCTTGCTAAGCTACTGCGACCTCCACCACTTTTCCCAGTGGCATTGATATTGTCTTTTTATTCCACTGCGACCTCCACATCTCTTGCAAGGGGCATTAAATCCGTCTTGTTAAGCTACTGCGGCCTCCACCACTTTTCCCAGGGGCATTCTTATTGTCTTCTTATTCCACTGCGACTTCCACGTCTCTTCCAAGGGGCATTAAAACCGTCTTGTTTAGCTGCTGCGACCTCCACCATTTTTCCCACGGGCATTGATATTGTCTTTTTATTCCACTGCAACCTCCACGTCTCTTCCAAGGGGCATTTAAACCGTCTTGTTAAGCTACTGCAACCTCCACATCTCTTCCAAGGGGCATTAAAACCGTCTTGTTAAGCTACTGCGACCTCCACTACTTTTCCCAGGGGAATTTATATTGTCTTTTTATTCCACACCTACCTCCACGTCTCTTCCAAAGGGCATTACAACCGTCTTGTTAAGCTACTGCGACCTCCACCACTTTGCCCAGGGGCACTGATATTGTGTTTTTATTCCACTGCGACCTCCACATCTCTTCCAAGGGGCATTAAAACCATCTTGTTAAGCTACTGCGACCTCCACCTCTTTTACCAGGGGCATTGATATTGTCTTTTTATTCCACTGCGACCTCCGTGTCTCTTCCAAGGTGCATTAAAACCGTCTTGTTAAGCTACTGCAACCTCCACGTCTCTTCCAAGGGGCATTAAAACCATCTTGTTAAGCTACTGCGACCTCCACTAATCTTCCCAGGGGCATTGATATTGTCTGTTTATTCCACTGCGACCTCAACGTCTCTTCCAAGGGGCATTAAAACCATCTTGTTAAGCTACTGCGACCTCCACCACTTTGCCCAGGGGCACTGATATTGACTTTTTATTCCACTGCGACCTCCACATCTCTTCCAAGGGGCATTAAAACCATCTTGTTAAGCTACTGCGACCTCCACCACTTTTCCCAGGGGCATTAATATTGTCTTTTTATTCCACTGTGACCTCCACGTCTCTTCCAAGGGGCATTAAAACCGTCTTGCTAAGCTACTGCAACCTCCACGTCTCTTCCAAGGGCATTAAAACCGTGTTGTTAAGCTACTGCGACCTCCACCAATTTTCCCAGGGGCATTGAAATTGTCTTTTTATTCCACTGCGACCTCCACGTCTCTTCCAAGGGCCATTAGAACCGTCCTGTTAAGCTACTGCGACCTCCATCACTTTTCCCAAGGGCATGGATATTGTCTTTTTCTTCCACTGCGACTTCCACATCACATCCAAGGGGCATTAAAACCGTCTTGTTAAGCTACTGCAACCTCCATGTCACTTCCAAGGGGCATTAAAACTGTCTTTTTAAGCTACTGCTATTAGAACCTTTCTCTTAGGTTCTTTCCTTTGCTGGTCACATGACTTTGTTGGCCTATTTAATCCTGCTCCGCCCTTCTGGTTTTGCTGGACTTCATTGTATAACTACTTTCTAGCTAGCCTGTGCTCTGTATCTAACTCTGTTAGTTTGCTTGGTCTACGGACCTCTATGTTCTATATATTTTGTTTGTTCGTCTGTCTGCTACTATTTCTGTTAGGAGGTGTCCCATTTTCCTCCCAGTCCTTAGTACTTGTAGGGATTCCTTCCCCATATCTATAGGTCTCCGTACAGACTAGCTTAGGACTTTAGCAGGTCTGATCGCAGGATCAGGTTCCCTGTTACATCGTAGGGATTTAGCTGAGTTCTATCGTAGGGACAGATCTCCTCTCTTTCCTTAGCTCTGGTAGCAGAACATAACAGTAAGTCCAGCCTGCAAATTCTCTAAGGAAAGATTTTTCTGTTCCATCATGGTGTCGGTTCTGGATTTGGCTAAACGCCTGCAGGGACTCTCTCTGGAGGTGGCCGAGCTCCGTCAGCACGTGAGTAACTGTCCTGGAGCACATTTCTTGGAGCCTAAGGTATGTTTGCCGGATTTATTTTTTGGTGAACACCAAGAATTTTTTTCATTTAAAAATGCTTGCTTATTGTATTTTCGTTTGAGACCCAAGTCCTCTGGGGATGAATCCCAGCGCATAGGGTTCATAATGTCACTTTTGCGCAAAGAGCCTCAGGAGTGGGCCTTTTCTTTGCAACCTAGTGATACATGCTTCAGATCAGTGGATAGTTTTTTTTCTGCTTTGGGACTATTATATGATGATCCTGACCGTGTCTCATCAGCTGAGACTGAGTTAAGACGTTTGAAACAGGGATCAGGTAATGTGGAAAAATATTGTACTCATTTCCGTCGTTGGTCTACTCAAACAGGGTGGAACGATTCTGCTCTGAAAAGTCTATTTCTTGCTGGGCTCAATGAAAGGGTTAAAGACCTGCTAATTGCTTATCCTACACCTGAAGATTTGCAACAGGCTATGCAATTAGCTATACGGGTGGATAGGAGACTGCGTGCAAGGGTTAATGAGAGCAAATCCTCTGCTATGTCAGTTTCTGGTTATGAGAATGTGTGTACCAACAGTGGTGAACCGATGGAGATTGGATCGGTGGCACCTCGCTCTCAAGAAAAAGACCGCAGATTTTCTGAAGGCTCGTGTTTCTATTGCGGAAAATCTGGTCATTTGATTAAAGGCTGTGAGCTTCGTATGAAGAAAGAAAAAAAAATGGTCAGTCATGCCCGTATTGCCTGTTTAAATTCCAAGGGTGTATTTTTAGCTGCTTCCACGATTGCTCAGGAAAAATTAATGGAATTTCGGGTGTTTGTTGATTGTGGGTCTACTCTGAATGTAATTGATGGGGGATTCTTGGAAAGACTCAATTTAAAACCCAAACCTTTATCATCCCCCATTGCTGTGGTTTCTGTGGATGGTTCCCCTTTGAAGAATATTACTCTCAAGGTCTGTGAATTTCCTCTCACTATTAATGGTGTTCACCATGAGAAATTGGATTTGGTAGTTTTGAATAACTTGCCTTCTCCAGTAATATTGGGATTGCCCTGGTTAAAATTTCACAATCCTGTACTGGATTGGTCTACCAGTGAAATTAAATCCTGGAGCCATAAATGTTATGACAAGTGTTGTAACGGGCGTATTGCAGCTTTGGATAGGGGAGAATTGCCTGTTCCTATTCAGGATTTTTGGAGAGTTTTTTCTGAGAAGGAATCGCAGGTTTTGCCTCCCCATAGAGACTATGATTGCTCTATTGAATTTGTCCCTGGAGCGACTCTTCCTAAAAGTCGTTTATTTAACCTTACTATTCCTGAGAGGAAGGCTTTGGAGGAATACATACAGACAAGTTTGGCCGCCGGTCACATTAGGCCCTCTAAGTCTCCTTTGGCGGTTGGATTTTTTTTTGTAAAAAAAAAAGGACGGCGGTTTACGTCCTTGTCTGGATTTTCGTGAGATTAACAAAATTACTGTACGCAATCCTTACCCACTGCCATTGATTCCTGATCTGTTTAACCAGTTAATGGGGGCCAAGTGGTTCTCTAAAATTGACCTTAAGGGGGCATACAATCTGTTGCGCATGAAGGAGGGTGACGAATGGAAGACTGCTTTTAACACTCCTGTGGGTCATTTTGAGAATCTGGTTATGCCTTTTGGTCTTACTAATGCTCCTGCATTTTTTCAGAATCTTATTAATGACATCCTTAGACCTTTGATCGGCAAAAATGTGGTTGTGTATTTGGATGACATTTTGATTTATTCGCCGGATCTGGAGTCTCATTGGCGGAGCGTACGTGAGGTATTACAGTTATTAATGGACAATTCGCTTTTTGCTAAGCTGGAGAAATGTGAGTTCGTGGTACAGAGAATTAGTTTTTTGGGCTACATTATCTCCAGCGAGGGCTTTGAGATGGACCCAGTTAAAGTTCAAGCTGTACAGGAATGGCCTAGGCCTATTGGTTTGAAATCGATACAGAGGTTTTTAGGTTTCGCCAATTATTACAGAAAATTCATAAAAATTTTTTCTAGTATTGTCAAACCTCTGACCGATCTCACCAGGAAAGGTGCTGATGCGGTTCAGTGGTCTTCTGAGGCCATTGAAGCTTTTGTGTATCTCAAGGAGAGGTTCACCTCTGCTCCCATCCTTATGCAGCCTGATGTGACTAAGCCGTTTTTGGTTGAGGTTGATGCTTCCTCTGTGGGGGTTGGTGCAGTATTGTCTCAGGATAACGGGGATGGATTACATCCCTGTGCCTTTTTTTCAAAAAAATTTTCGGAGACTGAACTGAATTACGATATTGGTAATCGGGAATTATTGGCTATTAAACTCGCATTTGAACACTGGCGCCACTTCTTGGAAGGTGCGGAATTTCCCGTTCAGGTTCTTACGGATCATAAAAATCTGATATATCTTGATGCTGCCAAGCGCCTGAATGCCCGTCAGGCTAGGTGGGCACTGTTTTTCTCGCGGTTTAATTTCTCCGTTACTTACATCCCTGGTACTAAGAATGTTAAGGCGGATGCCTTGTCTCGCAGTTTTTCTCCCATAGTCGGTGCTGAGAAAGAGGAGAACAGTTTACAAGAAGGTGTTGTGATAGCTGCTTTGGACTCCGTTTTGGAAGATGAGATTCTTAAAGCACAGGAGAATGCCCCATCTAACACTCCTCATGGGAGGTTGTTTGTGCCTGGGACCTTTAGGAGAGATTTGTTTGTTGAGTGTCACGAATCTCGGTTGGCAGGTCATCCCGGAATCTCTGAGACCAAGAGACTGGTGGGTCGCAGTTTTTGGTGGCCTGGATGGCAGAAGGAAGTCATTAAGTGGGTGCGTCAATGTACTATATGTGCTAGATCTAAGTCCTCACATACTCCTGCTGCGGGGTTGCTTTGTCCTTTGGAGGTTCCCAGTGCTCCTTGGACACATTTGGCTATGGACTTTATAACTGACCTTCCCCCCTCTGAGGGTTTTACTGTCATCTGGGTGGTCGTGGACCGTTTTAGCAAGATGTGTCACTTGGTTCCCTTCATCAAACTGCCCTGCGCTAAAACTCTCGCTAAGGCCTTTGTCAAGGAAATTGTCAGACTTCATGGCGTTCCTACTGACATTGTTTCTGATAGGGGTCCTCAGTTCGTGGCTCGTTTTTGGCGTGCCTTTTGTGACAGGTTGGGAGTTCATTTGTCGTTCTCGTCCGGATATCATCCTGAATCTAATGGCCAGACAGAAAGGAAAAACCAGGATGTTGAGCAGTTCTTGCGTTGTTTTGTGGCAGACAATCAAGATGGGTGGTCTGAGTTTCTGCCACTTGCTGAATTTGCTCTGAACAATCATACATCTTCTTCTGCTGGTTGTTCGCCTTTTTTTTGTTGTTCTGGGAGACATCCGTCGTTTGGGTCGTTCTCCAAGTTGGGATCTGCCGTGCCTGAGGAGGAGAATTTTTCCGGTGATTTGGAGAGAGTTTGGACGGATGTGCGTGGTAATCTTCAGGAGGCCAACAGAAAATCTAAAGACTACTTTGATAGGAAACGACAGGAGGTTTTGTTCGCTGTTGGTGACATGGTTTGGTTGTCCTCTAGGAATCTGCGGTTGAGGATTCCTTCAAAGAAATTGGGTCCCAAGTTTGTAGGGCCCTTTAAGGTGCTTCAGGTTGTCAAACAATCTGCTGTTAGGTTGGAGGTTCCTACCTCCTGGAGAATTAATCTGGTATTTCATGTCTCTCTGTTGAAAAAAGCTGTTGTATCGGATTGTGACGCCTCTGCCTCTGTTCCTCCGGTGGTGGAGGACGGGGAATATGAAATTTCCCGCATCCTTAACTCTAGACGGTATAGAGGTAGTTTGCAGTATCTTGTGGCCTGGAAAGGTTTCGGACCCGAGGATAAATCTTGGGTGAGGTCGGATGAGGTTTCCGCGTCCAGACTTATCAGAGCGTTTCACAGGAGATTTCCTGATAAGCCTGGTCCTAGGGGATCCGGAGAATCCTCTTAGAAGGGGGGGTACTGTTAGAACCTTGCTCTTAGGTTTTTTCCTTTGCTGGTCACATGACTTTGTTGGCCTATTTAATCCTGCTCCGCCCTTCTGGCTTTGCTGGATTTCATTGTATAACTACTTTCTAGCTAGCCTGTGCTCTGTATCTAACTCTGTTAGTTTGCTTGGTCTACGGACCTCTATGTTCTATATATTTTGTTTGTTCGTCTGTCTGCTACTATTTCTGTTAGGAGGTGTCCCATTTTCCTCCCAGTCCTTAGTACTTGTAGGGATTCCTTCCCCACATCTATAGGTCTCCGTACAGACTAGCTTAGGACTTTAGCAGGTCTGATCGCAGGATCAGGTTCCCTGTTACATCGTAGGGATTTAGCAGAGTTCTATCGTAGGGACAGATCTCCTCTCTTTCCTTAGCTCTGGTAGCAGAACATAACAACTGCGACCTCCACCACTTTTCTCAGGGGCATTGATATTGTCTTTTTATTCCACTGCGACCTCCACGTCTCTTCCAAGGGGCATTAAAAATCTCTTGTTAAGCTACTGCGACCTCCACTAATTTTCCCATGGGCCTTGATATTGTCTTTTTATTCCACTGTGACCTTCTCGTCTCTTCCAAGGGGCATTTAAACCATCTTGTTAAGCTACTGCAACCTCCACGTCTCTTCCAAGGGGCATTAAAACTGTCTTGTTAAGCTACTGCGACCTCCAAAACTTTTCCCAGGGGCATTGATATTGTCTTTTTATTCCACTGCGACCTCCACGTCTCTTCCAAGGGGCATTAAAACTGTCTTGTTAACCTACTGCGACCTCCCCCACTTTTCCCAGGGGCATTGATATTGTCTTTTTATTCCACTGCGACTTCCACGTCTCTTCCAAAGGGCATTAAAACCGTCTTTTTAAGCTACTGCGACCTCCACGTCTCTTGCAAGGGGCATTAAGACCGTCTTGTTAAGCTACAGCGACCTCCACCAGTTTTCCCATGGGCATTGATATTGTCTTTTTATTTCACTGTGACCTCCACGTCTCTTCCAAGGGGCATTTAAACCGTCTTGTTAAGCTACTGCAACCTCCACGTCTCTTCCAAGGGGCATTAAAACCATCTTGTTAAGCTTCTGCGGCCTCCACCACTTTTCCCAGGGGCATTGATATTGTCTTTTTATTCCACTGCGACATCCACGTCTCTTCCAAAGGCCATTAAAACCATTTTGTTAAGCTCCTGCAACATCCACGTCTTTTCCAAGGGGCATTAAAATGGTCTTGTTTAGCTACTGCGACCTCCACCACTTTTCCCAGGGGCATTGATATTGTCTTTTTGTTCCACTGCGACCTCCACGTCTCTTCCAAGGGGCATTTAACCTGTCTTGCTAAGCTACTGCAACCTCCACGTCTCTTCCAAGGGGCATTAAAACCATCTTGTTAAGCTACTGCGACCTCCACCACTTTTCCCAGGGGCATTTATATTGTCTTTTTATTCCACACCTACCTCCACGTCTCTTCCAAAGGGCATTACAACCGTCTTGTTAAGCTACTGCGACCTCCACCACTTTGCCCAGGGGCATTGATATAGTCTTTTTATTCCACTGCGACCTCCACATCTTTTCCAAGGGGCATTAAAACCGTCTTGTTAAGCTACTGCGACCTCCACCACTTTTACCAGGGGCATTGATATTGTCTTTTTATTCCACTGCGACCTCTGTGTCTCTTCTAAGGGGCATTAAAACCGTCTTGTTAAGCTACTGCAACCTCCACGTCTTTTCCAAGGGGCATTAAAATGGTCTTGTTAAGCTACTGCGACCTCCACCACTTTTCCAAGGGGCATTGATATTGTCTTTTTATTCAACTGCGACCTCCACGTCTCTTCCAATGGGCATTAAAACCGTCTTGTTAAGCTACTGCGACCTCCACCACTTTTTCAAGGTGCATTGATATTGTCTTTTTATTCCACTGCGACCTCCACATCTCTTCCAAGGGGCATTAAAACCGTCTTTTTAAGCTACTGCAACCTCCACATCTCTTCCAACGGGCATTAAAACTGTCTTGTTAAGCTACTGCGACCTCCACCACTTTTCCCAGGGGCATTTATATTGTCTTTTTATTCCACACCTACCTCCACGTCTCTTCCAAAGGGCATTACAACCGCCTTGTTAAGCTACTGCGACCTCCCCCACTTTGCCCAGGGGCATTGATATTGTCTTTTTATTCCACTGCGACCTCCACATCTCTTCCAAGGGGCATAAAACCGTCTTGTTAAGCTCCTGCGACCTCCACCACTTTTACCAGGGGCATTGATATTGTCTTTTTATTCCACTGCGACCTCCGTGTCTCTTCCAAGGGTCATTAAAACCGTCTTGTTAAGCTACTGCAACCTCCACGTCTTTTCCAAGGGGCATTAAAACCGTCTTGTTAAGCTACTGTGACCTCCACTAATTTTCCCAGGGGCATTGATATTGTCTTTTTATTCCACTGCTACCTCCACGTCTCTTACAAGGGGCATTAAAACCATCTTGTTAAGCTACTGTTACCTCCACCACTTTTCCCAGGGGCATTGATATTGTCTTTTTATTCCACTGTTACCTCCACGTCTCTTCCAAGGGGCATTAAAACGGTCTTGCTAAGCTACTGCAACCTCCACGTCTCTTCCAAGGGCCATTAAAACCATCTTGTCAAGCTCCTGCAACCTCCACGTCTTTTCCAAGGGGCATAAAAATGGTCTTGTTAAGCTACTGCGACCTCCAACACTTTTCCAAGGGGCATTGATATTGTCTTTTTATTCAACTGCGACCTCCACGTCTCTTCCAAGGGGCATTAAAACCGTCTTGTTAAGCTACGGCGACCTCCACCACTTTTTCAAGGTGCATTGATATTGTCTTTTTATTCCACTGCGACATACACACCTCTTCCAAGGGGCATTAAAACCGTCTTTTTAAGCTACTGCAACCTCCACATCTCTTCCAACGGGCAATCAAAACCGTCTTGTTAAGCTACTGCGACCTCCACCACTTTTCCCAGGGGCATTTATATTGTCTTTTTATTCCACATCTACCTCCACGTCTATTCCAAAGGGCATTACAACTGTCTTGTTAAGCTACTGCGACCTCCACCACTTTGCCCAGGGCCTTGATATTGTCTATTAATTCCACTGCGACTTCCACATCTCTTCCAAGGGGCATTAAAACCGTCTTCTTAAGCTACTGCGACCTCCATCACTTTTACCAGGGGAATTGATATTGTCTTTTTATTCCACTGCGACCTCCACGTCTCTTCCAAGGGGCATTACTACCGCCTTTTTAAGCTACTGCAACCTCCACGTCTCTTCCAAGGGGCATTAAAACCGTCTTGTTAAGCTACTGTGACCTCCACTAATTTTCCCAGGGGCATTGATATTGTCTTTTTATTCCACTGCAACCTCCACGTCTCTTCCAAGGGGCATTAAAACCATCTTGTTAAGCTACTATGACCTCCACCACTTTTCCCAGGGGCATTGATATTGTCTTTTTATTCCCCGTGACCTCCACGTCTCTTCCAAGGGGCATTAAAACCATCTTGCTAAGCTACTGCAACCTCCACAACTCTTCCAAGGGGCATTAAAACTGTGTTGTTAAGCTACTGCGACCTCCACCACTTTGTCCAGGGGCATTGATATTGTCTTTTTATTCCACTGTGTCCTCCACGTCTCTTCCAAGGGGCATTAGAACCGTCCTGTTAAGCTACTGCGGCCTCCACCACTTTTCCCAGGGGCATTGATATTGTCTTTTTATTCCACTGCGACCTCCACATCACTTCCAAGGGGCATTAAAACCGTCTTGTTAAGCTACTGCAACCTCCATGTCACTTCCAAGGGGCATTAAAACTGTCTTTTTAAGCTACTGCGACCTCCACCACTTTTCTCAGCAGCATTTATATTGTCTTTTTATTCCACTGCGACCTCCACGTCTTTTCCAAGTGGCATTAAAACGGTCTTGTTAAGCTACTGCGACCTCCACTAATTTTCCCATGGGCATTGATATTGTCTTTTTATTCCACTGTGACCTCCTCGTCTCTTCTAAGGGGCATTAAAACCGTCTTGTTAAGCTACTGCGACCTCCAAAACTTTTCCCAGTGGCATTGATATTGTCTTTTTATTCCACTGCGACATCCACGTCTCTTCAAAGGGCCATTAAAACCAACTTGTTATGCTTCTGCAACCTCCACGTCTCTTCCAAGGGGCATTAAAATGGTCTTGTTAAGCTACTGCGACCTCCACCACTTTTCCAAGGGGCATTGATATTGTCTTTTTATTCCACAGCGACCTCCACGTCTCTTCCAAGGGGCATTAAAACCATCTTGTTAAGCTACTGCGACCTCCACCACTTTTTCAAGGGGCATTGATATTGTCTTTTTATTCCACTGCGACCTCCACATCTCTTCCAAGGGGCATTAAAACCGTCTTGTTAAGCTACTGCAACCTCCACGTCTCTTCCAACGGGCATTAAAACCATCTTCTTAAGCTACTGCGACCTCCACAACTTTTCCCAGGGGCATTTATATTGTCTTTTTATTCCACAGCTACCTCCACGTCTCTTCCAAGTGGCATTAAAATGTCTTGTTAAGCCACTGCAACCTCCACCACTTTGCCCAGAGGCATTGATATTGTCTTTTTATTCCACTGTGACCTCCACATCTCTTCCAAGGGGCATTTAAACCGTCTTGTTAATCTACTGCGACCTCCATCACTTTTCCCAGGGGCATTGATATTGTCTTTTTATTCCACTGCGATCTCCACGACTCCTCCAGGGGGCATTAAAACCATCTTGTTAAGCTACTGCGACCTCCACCGCTATTCCAAGCGGCATTGATATTGTCTTTTTATTCCACTGCGACCTCCACCATTCTTCCAACGGTCATTACATTTCCTCCTAATTTTAGTCAGCTTTTGCTTTTCAATGCATCGGCGAACACTAAGGGAGACCGACTCCCCAATAATGGGTAGAAGGTTTTTAGTATGCAGTAATCCACGTCTGTTTCAAGGGGCATTGCATTTCCTCATAATTTTTGGAAAGCCTTCCATTCACTGCTTAGGCCAACAGTGCACAGGAGACCCAATTGCTCTAAATGGAAAAAACGGTTTAGTTAAGGCCCTCTAACCTCCATGTCACTTCCAAGGGGCATTGCAGTGTCTCAAAATATTTGTTAGGCATTGCACTCACTGCATGCCCTATAACTGTGTAGCCGAACCGCTCCTTTTGGTACAGAAACATTTCCTACAAGACATGTGTGGTTGACTGGCCTGATATTAATGTGAATGGTCCCTGTTCCTCCTGCTCTTTCTCCTTTGCCACCACCTCATCTGTCATTCATCACCTGAAGCTTTGTTTTAACGGGAGTCATAGAATTTGGATAGTAGCAGGAAAACATCCAGCAATCCTCGGAGGAGGTAGGATATGTGCCAAAACGCTGACCACCTCAGGCCTAGCCGCTACTACATACATGCACTTGCATTCCAAGAAAACAAAGCAGACGCTAACTTCTATCATCATCATCATGCTCCTCACCTTGGCACTCTCAACATCCCTGATGGAGAAGCCAGGGCCCACCGGAGGAGTCTGGTTCTCTGTTGGGCTCGGCCAATGCTTCCCTAAAGCAGGCCAGGCTAAGAAAAGTGTGGGGGAAGTTCAGCGGAGAAATAGGGGTGGCAGGGGACCGTTTATGGACACCCGGCTGCCCCCAGGCGGCTGGGGACCGCGTGTGAACACCCGGCCGTGGGTCGTCTGGGGACAGAGTATGGACACCCGGTCGCCCAGTGGCGGCTGGGGATCGAGCGTGGACACCCGGCTGGGGACTGGGTAAGGATACCTCGCTGCCGAAGCAGCCATGAGGTATTGGCCAGCTTCAGCCTCCTCCAAACTAAAAGGCCCCATTTCAAGTGCAAGCTAGCAGTATGGTATTGCAGCCTGGGGGTGGGTGGGTGGCAGGTTGCCCAGTTACACTTGCATTCCAAGAAAACAAAGCAGATGCTAACTTCTATCATCATCATCATGCTCTTCACCTTGGCACTCTCAACTCCCCTGATGGGAAGCCAGGGCCCACCGGAGGAGTCTCGTTCTCTGGTGGGCTCGTACAATGCTGCCCTAAAGCAGGCCAGGCTAAGAAAAGTGTGGGGGAAGTTCAGCGGAGAAATAGGGGTGGCAGGGGACCGTTTATGGACACCCGGCTGCCCCCAGGCGGCTGGGGACCGCGTGTGAACACCCGGCCGTGGGTCGTCTGGGGACAGAGTATGGACACCCGGTCGCCCAGTGGCGGCTGGGGATCGAGCGTGGACACCCGGCTGGGGACTGGGTAAGGATACCTCGCTGCCGAAGCAGCCATGAGGTATTGGCCAGCTTCAGCCTCCTCCAAACTAAAAGGCCCCATTTCAAGTGCAAGCTAGCAGTATGGTATTGCAGCCTGGGGGTGGGTGGGTGGCAGGTTGCCCAGTTACACTTGCATTCCAAGAAAACAAAGCAGATGCTAACTTCTATCATCATCATCATGCTCTTCACCTTGGCACTCTCAACTCCCCTGATGGGAAGCCAGGGCCCACCGGAGGAGTCTGGTTCTCTGGTGGGCTCGTACAATGCTGCCCTAAAGCAGGCCAGGCTAAGAAGAGTGTGGGGGAAGTTCAGCGGAGAAATAGGGGCGGCTGGGGACCGTGTGTGGACACCCGGCCGCTGGGCGGCTGGGGACCGAGTATGGACACCCGGCCGCCACCTGGCAGCTAGGGACCCAGCGTGGACACCCGACAGCCAGGCGGCTGGTGACTGAGTATGGATACCAGGCCGCCGACGCAGCCATGACATGGTGGCCGGCGTCTGCCTACACATGCCTAAAAGGCCCAATTTCAAGTGCAAGCAAGCTAGCAGTATGGTGTTGCAGCCTGGGGATGGGTGGGTGGCAGGCTGCATACTTGCGCTTGCATTGCAAGGAATGGGGGAGGTACAATTGAACGTTGCTCTGGGAGAAGGACTTGCACGGGGATAGTTGCAAGTCTGCATCTTCTGATGTGGCAAGTATGACTTCTGATGGGCACACTTTTAGGCAGTGACCTGGGTGTCAGAGATGCTTCAAGGGGTCTTCCCCATACTGTCCCCATGTCTTTTCAGCACTGTATGCATGTGTCACACAGCACACGGCCAGATAAGATTGTAAAATGTTAAAATGACATTTCCCGGTGAATGCATTTGTCACGGTTGAAAGCAATACAAAAGTGCAAAAACGCATAAAAAATGCTACTTGTGAACATAGCCCAAGGTGTGGAGGAGTATTTTTGTTTTTAGTTATTTATTTTACCTTATACACAAGTCTTTACCCTGGAAAGGAAGTTCCTTAACATATTTCACAGGAAAGCACTTTCAGTTTCGTTTTTGAACGTTTTATTGTGACCCCATAAAAGTGGCTTTATACCTCTGACCACGTTGTTGACATTGGGGATCAGAAATGCTTCCTGGGGCTATGCCCATGCTGTCCCTGTGTCTTTTGAGCACTGTCACTATTGTTTTGGGCACTTTTTAGGCTTTCTACAGACTGCCGGGGGTGCAGCCGAAAAAATGCTCGGGTCTCCCATATACTAACATTGGGCTCGTTGCTCGAGTCGAGCACCCGAGTATCATGGTGAGCTTGGCCCGAGCTTCGAGCACCCGAGCATTTTAGTGCTCGCTCAACACTAATCATTATCGTTTATGTCGTCTATTTTTGGCTAAGGCCACTCCCTATCTATATTAGAGACTATATATTTACAAGAATGAAAATATATATGTAACACCCCGTTAGGCTATGTGCCCACGCTGTGGAAATGAAGCAGAAATTTTCTGCTTCATTTCTCCATGTCTTCTCCCAGATAAATGCATGCGGAATTCCGCATGTGTTTATCGTGCGTTTATCGCGCGATTTCCACATGCGAAATTGCCTTGCGTTTTTTATTGCACTGCAATGGCAATTCCGCTTGCGGAAACACAAAATTAATGAACATGCTGCGGATTTTTTCCCGCAGTAAAACGCTGCGGAAAAATCCGCAGCATGGGCATTGAACTTGCGTAATCACATTGGGGACCATGGGGGGCGGGTAACATAGCGTTTCACAAGCGTTTACGCTGCGGAAATTCCGCAGCATATCCGCTTGAAAAACACTACGTGGGCACATACCCTAAAGCTGCCTCCCTGGGCAGGGTGTCCTTTAGTTCTGACCTCAATACAGCGCAGTGCCTCCACCCGAATCTTGCTGGGAGTTGTAGTGGGATACAGGAGGGTCTTCCTCTTCTGCCAGGGGTCGACTCAGGGAAACCCCTGTACGCACTCACAAGAGATGAGGTTGAAAAATTAACAGGTTTATTGTGGAAGGAGGTAAATGGTGAATATGGTAAGGGGTAAGGCAAGTAACAATAAAACAAACATTATTCACAATCTAAAAATACAAAACATGTAAGGCTTTGCAGTTTACCTGAATGTTAGGGATAAAACTTCCCCTTTAAATAGCAACAAGCACACTCCTAACTAATACTGCTTAAAATATAAAGGGCTGCAGCCAAGGAAACAGCAAAGTTCAATATCAGGGACCGGCCGTGGGTGATGAAGCTCTTGAAGAGTTCGTTGGTGCACATAATGCCATAGAAAAAAGATCTCCTTCACAACTAGTCCTATTATAACTACAAGTGTGTTGAACCATACGTCTCAGCTATGCTCCCTTATACAAAGTTCTTACACCCTTGTCCCAGTGGAACCACAAATCCCAGCAAGCTACTCACTAGTTAATGTAGCAGTTCTGCAGTCAAAAAGGGGTTCCTGCCTGGGTCTTTAGGATTCAATCTCTTAGAAATGGGAGGTAGAGATATTCTTCTTTCTGTGAAGCCAGGGAGAGGGTGGCATTGGCTGATAGCCTGGCTGGTCTGGGATTCTGGTGCTGCTCCAAAACTCCCAGTTAGTGATGGGCGAGCACTAAAATGCTCGAGTGCTCGTTACTCGGGTCGAGCACATTGGAATACTCGGGTGCTCGACCCGAGCAACGAGCCCAATGTAAGTCTATGGGAAACTCAAGCATTCTTCAGGCGGCTCCCCCCGGCGGTCTGCAATGGGCTTAAAAATTGCCCAAATCGATGGGAACAGTGCTCAAATGGCATGGGAGCAGCATGGGGAAGACCCCTAGAAGCATTTCTGACTCCCAGCTCTCTGCTGTCAACAATGTTGTCAGAGGTATTACGCCACTTTTACGGACTCACAATAAAACATACAAAAACAAAATGGATTTTCCTGGGAAGTAGGTTAAGGAACATCCTTTCCAGGGTAATGACTTGCATATAAGGCAAAATAAATAACCATAAACAAAAATACTCCTCCAAACCTTGGGCTATGTTCACACGTAGCGTTTTTGATGCGTTTTTGCTCTTTTGCATTGCTTTCAACCGTGACAAATGCATTCACCAGGAAATGTAATTTTAACATTTTACAACCTTATCTGTCCATGTGGTGTGTGAGATATGAGTCGCATCCTGTTTCATTTATGAAGGAGGGACTCTGAAAGTCACAAAGCCTATTTTTTTAGGGCCATCAGGCGGCCTTTACTATTCTAAAAGGGCCAGCAGTCGGCCCTCACTATTCTTAAAGAGCCATCAGCCGGCTATGCTTTGTTGTTCCCATTACTAAAGCGTGGGTCTCCTATACTGTTATTGCATATGCAGTGAGTGGCAGGGCTGCCCAAAATTTGGACGCACCCCAATACCCCTTCGAAAATTTGGATACACCCCAATACCCCTTTGAAGAGACTTAGAGGAGGGCCTCCTGAAAACAATGTTCCCATTATTATGAAGTGGATCTCCCACTGTGTTTGCCTATGCAGTGAATGCAAGGGTTGCCAAGAATTGGGAGGCACTCCAATGCCCCTTGGATGAGACGTAGAGGGCCTCATGAAAAAAATGTTCCCATTATTAGGAAGTGGGTCTCCCATAGTGTTGGCCTATGCAGTGAATGCAAGGGCTGCCAAAAATTTGGAGACACTCCAATGCCCCTTGGAAGAGACGTGGAGAGCCTTATGAAAAAATGTTCCCATTATTAGGAAGTGGGTCCCCCATAGTGTTGGCCTATGCAGTGAATGCAAGGGCTGCCAAAAATTGGGAGGCACTCCAATGCTCCTTGGAAAAGACGTAGAAGAGGGCCTCATAAAAAAATGTTCCCATTAGGAAGGAGCGGTTCTCCTATACATGTAATGCACATGCACTAAGTGTATGGGTTGACAAACATTTACCCCTGGGGGGTATATATGAACATACTGTATAAAATTTTTTATTTACGGGCATCATAAATATTTAAAAAAATGACGTGGGTGTTGCATCATGGACCATGGTCAAGCTGGTAATATGGTAAAGGAGGATGAGGATGAGGAGTAGGAGGAGGACAAGAGAAAAGGTGCATGGGAATACATCTCCCAAAAAAAGACACTGGATTTGAGTTTATATTACGCTTCTATCATTCGGTGGTGTTAAGAAGTCTGGCCCAATCCAGCCCTTGTTCATTTTTATGAGAGTCAGCCTGTCAGAATTTTCAGTTGACAGGCAGATGCACTTATCAGTTATAATTTCACCAGCGGCACTAAAAACCCGCTCTGATAAAACGCTAGCAGCAAGGCAGGCCAGGATCTCCAAGGTGTAGAGTGCCAGGTTCATTCATCTGTATCCAGCTTGGATACCCAATGATTATAAGGCACAGAGGTATCATGGAGGACATTGGTACGGTTGGCAAGGTACTCCCTCCCAAACTTTGCACTCCTTGTGAGAGTACCCCGCGCTTCAGGGCCTGTGCGATGGGAGGGTCTGAAAAAACTGTCCCAGAACTTTGACAGTGTTCCCCTGCCTCTGCTGGATTGTAGTTGTGTTTCTTTCGCCTGTAGTCATTGGTTGTCCAACGAACTGTGACCTCTGCCGCCAGCGTTTTCAGATGGGAATTTTTTTTATAGTTGCGAAACAAGGGCCTTCTGATACTGCCCCATTTTTGTACACCTGTCCGCTTCAGGAATAAGAGCTTTAAAGTTCTCCTTGCAGTGTGAGTCTAGAAGTGTCACCAACCAGTGATGACTGTCACCCAAAATTTTGAGAACGCGAAGGTCATGGGAAAGGCAGCGTAACATAAACTCAGCCATGCGCGCCAGACTGCTAACAGGAAAGACTTCCATGTCCTCACCAAGAGGATGACTGACCATGTTCTCCTCCGCCTCCTCTCTGTCCTGAAACTAACTCCTGTTCTTCCTCCTCCTCCTCTTCCTCATTGTCACCCAATCCACGCTGGGCTGTGTGTAATCACCCTGCATGGTTCCTTGATCCATCTCATCGAAAAAAACGTATATGTGATCCGTGTGAAGGAAAAAACACAGTTTTAAATACCTGGCCTGTAGGTAACTATTTTTAACAGTAAACTGGTGATAATAGCTCCACTGACACACTGAAACAAAATTTCAATGGAGGCCAGAAATGGCAATATTTTCAGGGCAATTATATGTGATCCGTGTGACGGACAAACCACAGTTTTAAATAGCTGGATTTTTAGTGCTGTAATATGGAAAGGACCTGGCTGTATTCTGCAGTGCCAACAAGCAAATGGCACAGAAAAACTGTGTTTTCTGGATTGCTTTTTAAGCAAATAATGAGGATTAAGATTAGTGTTGAGCCACCCCCGTAGTGTTCGAGTTCGGTTCGGTTCGTCGAACACCCGTGTGTTCGCCGAACTGTTCGTCGAACTGTTCGTCGAACACCTTCGAACACCGTTAAAACCAATGGCAGGCAAACAAAAACACATAGAAACACATAGAAAACACCTTCAAAGGTGTCCAAAAGCTGACAAACTGCTCAGAAGACACAACTAACACATGGAAAAGTGACAAGTACATATAGTCATGCGAAAAGAAAAGAGGTGGAGGAGTAAAAGGAGGGGGAGACACAGATATAGGCATGTCATGCCCTTCTAAAATCCAAAAAGTGAGAAGCCGAGACGGCCAGTCCGCTCCTGCCCGTGCCACCTCCGTGTCGCCGGGTTTGTGCCAGAGCCGCGGTGAACCCTGACGGCCAGCCCCCCTCTCCCAATACTGGTGCCTGTCCACTGGTGGGTCGAGAGAGCCCCCCTGTGGTGGAGGCAGCTCTAAGCTTTTTAATTTAAATTGTCCCTCTAATTTAAATGAATACACTTTAAATCCATTTACAAGGATCTATTGGAGGGCAAGTCTCATGCCAGCAGCCGCGTAATTCCAGCTCCAGTAGCGTCCACTAAAGCTGCTGCAGTTAAAAAGCTTTTATAAGGATCGAGCTCGGCTGTCCACCGCAAGGCATCCTAGTGCCAGTCCCAGCCCCTATGCCTTGGGGTGCCTCCTGATGCTCTTCACTAAGTATCCCGTGGTCCCGAAGCATTTCCTTTGAAAAAATTAAGTGTCCAAACTACAGGTGGTGTAGCTTGCTTAACAGCCGGGATAATCCGCTGACTAGCAGACACTGCTACTAGGCACAAAGTATTTCCTGGGCTAGATGCAGTTAAAAATTTGTAAGTAGATACTCTCGTTGGATGCTGAGAAAGCATTCCATAGAGTCTCCTGGCACGCCATATATGATTCTCTTAAAAAGCTTGGGGTAGGGGTCTAGGGGACCCTTTTATAGCCAAAATCACGGCCCTGTATCACAATACGTCACCTAGGCTGAAGATAAATGGAACTGTAGCACCGAGGGCTCGGTTGCTACAGACGTATTGCACCTCACCCAGAGGTGTGATATCTCACTCTCAGATAAGGATGGAGTGTGGATCAGGACCCGACACCTGCATGCATTACACCACATTACCGTGGGGCAGGGCGACCAATATGCCCCTGAGATGGGCACGACAGTCCCTGTCCCTGGCTGGAGTGGGGGGAGGGAACACTGAGGAAGGGGAACCCTGCAGTGCAGGAGCAGGGAGGAAGCAGTTCCTGGGTGCATTGAGAAGGGAGTATAAAAGGTGGGCACCATCTTAGTTCAGTGCAGAGAAGTCTGAGCAGAAGTGGCAGGGAGCAGGGGCTCTGCATGAGCTCTGCTCCAGAGGCGGGCCTAGTAACGGAGGCCCAGGCCTGCAAGAGGGAGAAGGAAGGAAGAGGAGCGGAGAAGGCTCCAGGAACGAGGAATGAAGGGATCCCAGGGGTGCGGACGGGCGAGTCGCCACCGCACGCCCGAATCCACCTGCGTGGAGGGGTCAGGCCAAAGGGGGAGACCGGTCCCCGAACTAGTGGAGGCAGGAAACGACCCTCAGCTAGAAACCGGAGGCTCTGACATTTTATGTGGCGCAGCCCCTTGCTCCACCCGCTAGGAAGGCACCACATAGGGTCAGGGAAACTGGCGCCAAGTTTACCAAGAGGAGGCCCGAGGCAGCCGGACAGAAGTGTTGGTAAGAAAGGCCAGACAAAGGACACACAAAGGGGGTCCTGTGAAGCGCTCCAAAGTTATCTGGGAGTTGTCTGAGCCCCTCACCTGGTGAGCACAGTACGACGTGGGCAGCCGTTACCTGCAGACGTGGTCTGGATAATAAGAACTGTGAGTAAAGGCCCTGAACTGCATCACTGACTCCGTGTCGTTACTGCTGCTGCCCTGCACCATCACCCCCATCCTCCGCATACACTGCCCTGAGGCTATACTCCTCCCGTGGGGAGTTATGCTACGCTCTGCTGCACCCACAACACCAGCCTTAGCGGTCTGCCCTGTAGCGGCGGTTCACTCTGACCGCAATCCACGGGTGGCGTAGTCAGATATTTAAACATCAAAACCACATAAATAGTTCCGCCACTGGTTTGACCGCCCTGAGCCACGGAACCGGTACGCCGCCACGAAGACTACAACCACCAGCATCCACCAAAAAAGGTCCGGCTCCGGGTGTCCCAAGGCCCAGGGGGTGCGTCAGAACATTTTCATCACCTTTCACAATCACCAATGGGACAAGGCAGGGATGTCCTCTGTCCCCTCTCTTATACATCCTAGTGACGGAGCACCTGCTCTCATCAATTCGCCATAACCCCAATATTAGGTGGATTGAGGTGGGAGGCACCGAGTACAAGTGCTCTCTATTTGCTGATGATGTCCTAGTATATATCACTCAATCACATATATCCAACCCTGCTGTTATGGCTGAAATAGATCACTTTGTTACATGGTAAAATTTTAAAATCAATGCAGCGAAGTCTGAGGCCCTCGATGTCTCCCTCCCTAAATCCATATAGGATTCCATCCAGTCCAACTTTCCCTTTGCCTGGCCCTCACAGGGTATCAAATACTTAGGAATTCCTATTCATAGAGACCTCTCCCATCTATGTTATCTTAATTTTGGGCCCTTTATTGAACAATTCCATACAGACCACGGTTGGCAAGTTAGAACTGTAAGATTCACTACGTGAACCACTGGTGTTTTGTGGAAAAGCACATGTACACCGCGTTCCAAATTATTATGCAAAAAGTGTTTAGGAGTGATAAGGGAAGAATTTGTTTGTTTGTCAGTTAAACTCATTGATGGTGATGTGTGTCAGGGCTCTTTATATCACTGTAAGCAATTGCAGACACCTTTGCTAATTAGTTTGGCAGGTGTGTCCAATGAAAGGCAAGTCTACTTAAGAAGGCTCTCTCAGATTATTAAGCAGCCTACATTTTCTGCCAAAATGGGAAAGAAAAAGGATGTGTCGGCTGCTGAGAAGCAACAAATTGTGGAGTGTTTAGGTCAAGGCATGACTACAATCAACATTGTGCGATGATCAGGATGAAGTGTCTTGGCAATCAAGAAGTATGTAGCTGATTCACAGTACACACGTGTGCGTGCTGATAAGGGCAAATTGAGGACTCTTTCCTACAGGCAATTACGTCAGGTTGAAACAGCAGCGGCAAAAAAGCCTTGTCATAGCAGCAGACAAGTTTTTGAAGCTGCTTGTGCCTCCAACGTCCCCCGAACAACAAGATGCAGGGTCCTTCAGAGGTTTGCAGCTGTGCATATGCCATCCTGTCGACCTCCTCTATCCACTTCACACAAGCAGAAACGGCTCCAGTGGGCCAAACATTACATGAAGACTGATTTCAAAACTGTTTTGTTCACGGATGAGTGCCGTGCAGCGCTCGATGGTCCAGATGAATGGAGTGGAGGATGGCTGGTTGATGGACACCCCACGCAAACACGGCTACAGCGCCAACAAGGAGGAGGTGGAGTAATGTTTTGGGCTGGAATCATGGGGAGAGAGATTGTCGGCCCCTTTAGGATCCCTGAAGGCGCTAAAGATGAACTCCATAATGTATGTGGATTTTCTCAAACAGCACTTCCTGCCATGGTTCAAGAAGAAGAACCGTGTATTTCACAGCAAGATCATTTTTCTGCATGATAATGCACCATCTCATGCTGCACATAAAACATCTGCATCTCTGGCTGATATGGGCATAAAAGGGGACAAACTTATGGTGTGACCCCCATGCTCCCCTGACCTCTACCCCATTCAGAACCTTTGGAGCATCATTAAAAGGAGTGTCTATGATGGCGGGAGGCAGTTCACATCTAAGCAACAGCTCTGGGAGGGTATTCTGTCCTCATGCAAAACAATTGAAGCAGAAACCATCCAAAACCTGACAAATTCAATGGACGAGAGAGTTCAGAAGCTCCTTTCGAACAAGGGGTCCTATGTGAAAATGTAACATCACCTAGAATAAAGTTTTGAGTTGAAAACTGTTTGATTTCAGTTTCTAACAACCTGCTAATGCTTATAATTTCAAAAATGACCATTTTTTTGGTCTTTATTAAAATGAAAAGGTTGATCGAAAAGTTTGGGGGATCTAAGAGTGTGGCAACCCAGTAGTCATGATTACTTCGAATTCTGACAATATGAGGGTCATGCTGCAGGTAGTGCAGCAAGAAGGCACTTATGTGTCTTGCGCATCTCGGAGCCCCAAAATTATTTTCCGGGCTAGATGCAGCTAAAAATTATTTTTAATTTTAAATCTGGTGAAGCTTATTATAGATGGCCTAATAGGATCAGTGCTGCACACTGCTACAAAGCCCAAATTATTTTCCAGTCAAGATACAGATAAACATGATTAGTAATTTGAAAGCTTAAAACGGTTGGTAGGGTGATTTTAACCAATCATCAAGCTTTTACTCTCCCCAGGATGACACAGGGGTAGAAAAGTCGTTTCGGATCCATGATTTGTTCATCTTTATGAATGTGAGTCTGTCTACATTATCAGTGGAGAGCCGCGTGCGCTTATCTGTCAGCACACCACCAGCAGCGCTGAACACACGTTCAGACAGAACGCTGGCTGCGGGGCATGACAAGATCTCCAAGGCGTAAGTGGCTAGCTCCGGCCATTTATCCAGATTGGAAGCCCAAAAAGAGCAAGGGTCCAGTGACACAGTCGTGGCTTCAATGTTTACTTGGAGATACTCCTGTACCATCGTCTCTAGGCGTTGACTATGTGTCAGACTTCTTGTCTCCTGTGGCCTTGCAAAGGATGGGCTAAAAAAGTGGTGAAATGATTCCGCAAAATTGATGTTACCAGCAGATACTGTGGTTCTGTTACGGTTTGAGTGCTGAACACTTGACGGTCCCATGGTTGGCAAGTTGGAACTGTGAGATTCACTACGTGCACCACTGGTATTTTGTGGAAAAGCACATGTAAGATTCTGCAACAGTCTCTGCTGATACTCCTGCATGCGTGCATCCCTTTCTATGGCAGGAATAATTTCTGCAAATTTACTTTTGTACTGGGGATCTAACAGTGTGGCAACCCAGTAGTCAGGATTATTTCTAATTCTCACAATTCGAGGGTCATGTTGCAGGTAGTGCAGCAAGAAGGCACTCATGTGCGTTGCGCATCCAGGAGCACCAAGTCCCTGTTGTGTTGGTGGCGAGGTAGCAATCATGCTTCCTTCCTCTGTCCTCTCCCCCCAACCTCGCACAACAGAAATGTGATCAAGGTCTCCCTCATCTGATGAGTCTTCCATCAGTTCGTCCTCCACTTCTTCCTGGGCTCCTGCACCTTCCTCACTAGTTTGGCTGCTACCATGCGCCCTGGTAAAATCATCTCCCCCACCCTCACATGCCTGCCGCCTTGGTGCTGCCGACCGTCTGGACCTTGCAGATGTTAGCCCTTCCGCATACAACTCCTCCTCCTCTACTTCCTCCACCTCCTCTTGTGCCACCACCTGACTCCGAATTCTGTTTAACATGTGCTCCAGCATGTAAATCACCGGAATAGTCATGCTGATAATGGCATCGTCAGCACTAAACATCTTCGTCGCCATTTCAAAACTGTGCAGAAGGGTGCATAGGTCCCTGATCTGAGACCACTCCTCCAGCGTGATTTGCCCCACCTCTGAATCTCGTTGGCCCAGGCTATACGTCAGAACGTATTGCACCAGGGCTTGTCGGTGCTGCCACAGTCGCTGCAACATGTGCAGAGTTGAATTCCACCGGGTAGCACATCGCATTTTAGCCGGTGAAGTGGCAGGCCCAACGACTTCTGTAGAGATGTAAGTCGCTGAGCTGTGGGATGCGAACGGCGGAAGTGAGCACACAGCGACCGTGCCCTCTGCAGAAGGCCATCTAGTCTGGGATAGTGGGCTAAAAATTGCTGGACAACCAGGTTCAACACGTGAGCCATACAAGGTACGTGTGTGACATTGCCCCGGCGAAGGGCGGCACCCAGGTTTGCAGCATTGTCGCACACAGCCTTCCCTGGTTTCAGGTCCAGTGGAGACAACCATTCATGAAATTGGTTCTCCAGAGCTGACCACAACTCCTCAGCTGTGTGACTCACATTTCCCAGACATTTCAATGTAAAAACCGCCTGATGACGTTGAGCCCTAATGCCAGCATAGTAAGGAGGTGTGCAGGATCCCTTCTGCGCAGTTAGAAAGCTTGTGGCATGACCAGACAGGCTTTGGGTGCAGGTGGAAGACCGAGAGGAGGTTGAGGAGGCAGAAGCAGTGGAGGAAAAATGACATAAAGAGGATTGACGCACAACTCGTGGGGACGGCAAGACTTGGACAGCAGCCCCTTGTCCTGCTGTCACCATAGTTACCCAGTGCCCAGTCAGCGACATGTAACGCCCCTGTCCATGCCTACTCGTCCAAGTGTCTGTGGTGAAATGCACCCTGTCACACACAGAGTTTCTCAAAGAAGCGGTGATGTTGTGTGCGACATGCTGGTGGAGCGCAGGCACACCTTTCTTTGAGAAGTAGTGCCGACTGGGCATCTGGTACTGGGGCACTGCGACGGACATAAGGTCTCGAAAATCCTCTGTGTCCACCAGGCGGAAAGGCAGCATTTCTGTAGCCAAGAGCTTGCAGATGGTGAAATTCAACCTCTTAGCTTTCTCATGGCTAGGAGGAAATGGTCTTTTACTTGTCCACATCTGAGGGACCGAGGGTGGGCTATTGTGCTTAGACGGGGTTGATAAGGGTGTCCCCGGCAAACTGCCGGTCTGTGAGGAAGATGCAGGCGGACATGTTAGGTTGCCTTGATCCAAAGGTGGTGCTATCGATGTCGGACAGCGCTCAAGACCAGCTGGTGTTACCACCTCCAAAGAAAATGATGACCTGCCAATCACGCTGGCTGTTGCGGGTAAAGAGGTGGCAGGTCTGCGCCCCAAAACAGGTGTGACTGCTGTCCCCCCAGTCACAGAGGATGAAGAGGCCGCGGATGCACAAGATATGGCAGACGGTGGTTGGCCCGGCCGGCTAGACCGCATTGTAGCACACTGAGCTTCCCACTGCAACTTATGCTTCATGTCCATGTGCCGGTTCATGCATGAAGTACTCAAACTATGTATTTTTTGGCCTCTACTTAGCTTTTGCTGACAAATGTTACAGATAACACGAGTTGGGTCATCTTTATCGATCTGAAAAAATGCCCAGGCTATGCAAGGCTTAGCACCCATGCGACCTGAAGAGCCACCACGACTTGTGGTGAGAGGCAGAGTTGTGTTTGAGGATGCAGTTGTTGACGTGCTTCCAGTACTACGTCTCTGTCCAGAAAGGCGCAACCTGACCTCGTCGTCACTAGCATCTTCCTCCACCTCCTCTGCTGACCTCATCTCTTGGCTGACTGTGGGTTGACAGTAAGTGGGATCTCCGACCTCATCATCATCACCCTGTGCGTTATCACACCCGTCGTCCTCAGAGCCAACCTGTTCCTGCCCTGACAAAAAACTAAAGTTGTCGCTCCAATCAGGTATTTGAGTCTTATCATCGTCTTCCTCATTGTCTCCACCAACAGGAGTTACAGTTTGGGAATGAGGGTCTACATTATGGTCAGAACCTTCTGCGTCTGGTCCTGGATCCGACTCATAAAGATTCTGGGCATCAGTGCAGATCATTTCCTCGTCTGGATTCACAGAAGCGCTGGAGTCGACCTCTGATTCCCAGGCTATAGTATGAGTAAACAGCTCTGCAGACTCAACCATCTGTTCTACCTCATACTCAGACGGGCAGCTGGAGATTTGGGAGCTGTGAGGAAGCAAGTGCGATTTGGGTGACACCTTTGAGGACTGGAGTATTTGTGATGTTGAAGTTGATGTGGAGGAGAGCCCACTTAAAGGAGCACTTGATATCCGTTGAAGCACCTGCTGTTTTTGTGCCTCATCTGGAATTTGTAGCGATTGGCGTGGCCGTAAGAAAGGGATCTTATCACATTGTCCGCTAAAAGAAGTAGACATTTTAGTTTGGCTGGAAGATGGTCTTTCTTCTGCACCTACCCCACGGACACAACCTTTTTTCCCCTTCCCAACACGCCTATTCCCCTTTCCACCAGCAGCAGGCCTTTTTCCACTCATTTTGGTGGTTAACTAATTCACAACTCTGGAGTTGTTTGCACAAAAAAAACAATGGATGGTAACCGAGCAGAGCTGAGTGGCCAAACTGTGGTATTAGGCCAAAACTATTGGCTGGGTTAGATGCAGAAAAAAATTATTTTTAATTTGCAACCTGATGGAGGTCAGTATAGATGGACTAATAGACCAAGTCCCACACACCGCTAGAAGCCCAAATATTTTTTCAGAGCTAGATGCAGAAATTTTTTTTATTCAATTTGCAACCTGATGGAGGTCAGTATAGATGGACTAATAGACCAAGTCCCACACACTGCTAGAAGCCCAAATATTTTTTCAGAGCTAGATGCAGAAAAAAAATATTTTTAATTTGCAACCTGATGGAGGTCAGTATAGATGGACTAATAGACCAAGTCCCACACACTGCTAGAAGCCCAAATATTTTTTCAGAGCTAGATGCAGAAAAAAATTATTTTTAATTTGCAACCTGATGGAGGTCAGTATAGATGGACTAATAGAACAAGTCCCACACGCTGCTAGAAGCCCAAATATTTTTTCAGAGATAAATGAAGAAAAAAATTATTTTTAATTTGCAACCTGATGGAGGTCAGTATAGATGGACTAATAGACCAAGTCCCACACACTGCTAGAAGCCCAAATATTTTTTCAGAGCTAGATGCAGAAAAAAATTATTTTTAATTTGCAACCTGATGGAGGTCAGTATAGATGGACTAATAGACCAAGTCCCACACACCGCTAGAAGCCCAAATATTTTTTCAGAGCTAGATGCAGAAAAAAATTATATTCAATTTGCAACCTGCTGGAGGTCAGTATAGAAGGACTAATAGAACAAGTCCCACACACTGCTAGAAGCCCAAATATTTTTTCAGAGCTAAATGAAGAAAAAAATTACTTTTAATTTGCAACCTGATGGAGGTCAGTATAGATGGACTAATAGACCAAGTCCCACACACTGCTAGAAGCCCAAATATTTTTTCAGAGCTAGATGCAGAAAAAAATTATATTCAGTTTGCAAACTGATGGAGGTCAGTATAGATGGACTAATAGAATGATGCTATGCCCAAAAGATTTTACTTCACTAGGTGCAGTAAAAAAATTGGTATTCTATACACAGGTGGTATATCTTGCAACACAGATAGGCTACTCCACTGACTAACACACTCTGCAATAGGCCAAAAAGGATTAGCTTTGCTAGATTCAGCCAAATGCTGTGAAAAAAACTTGCACAGCACTGGCACAGACCTGCCTGGCAAAAACTGATAGGAACTGATGTAACCTAGTCCTGAAAAGGACTCCAATTACAATTAGTCTTTACTCCCACAATCTATCTATTTAAGAGCACAGACCTGCCTGATAAAAGTCGTAGGAAATGCTGTAACCTAGTCCTTAAAAGGACTGCAATCACAACTATTCCCTACTCCCAAGCTATCTGTATATTTGTGCGAAAATTGGCTTGAAATTAACAAGGTATAGCGCACACAGCAACAGCGGTGCCGTCTAACACGCAGCTGCAGCAGTGAGAAAATGGTGGCGACGGGGAAAATGGCTTGGTCTTATAGGGCAAGGACATGTGACATACACTGCCAATCACACATGCCCTTGCTTGTGTGAAAAAAAGCACTTCGCTCCGTGTGTGCGCTGCTGATAGGCTGACAGATTGCACCTCCCCACTGCAAATGCGGGAAAGAGAAAAAAAAATGGAGATCTTCATTGTTCCTGCAGAGATCCATCCCCTGCCCCTCCCCCCGCCCCGCTGTACACTCAAACTGCGTATTAACATTAATTTTCATCATTACTGAGAAAAAATCCAGTTATGATTTTGGTGCACGAACAGTTATCGAACATAACCTCGAACAGCCGAATTTTTCTCAAATTGTTCGTGTTCGCCGATCGGCTCGAACATCGCCCAAAACAGCTCGAATTTGAGATTGGCGAACAGTTCGAGTAGAACAACGCTCATCTCTAATTAAGATCCAAAAAAAAATTATTCCTGGCCCTTGAGACCTGGGCCTATGTCTAGAAATATCTAGCAGCAGCAGCTGCAGAGAAAACTGGAATGGAGCCTTTGTGCTATATGCACTGCAATCTGCTATATACTCTGCCTGCCTTCCTATATACACTGCCTGCCTGATATCTCTGCAGATGGATTAGTCTTCAGAAGGACTGTTTGTTGAGATGGATATGTGTAATATACTTCTGTTCTACCTACACTACCTAATAAACAATCAAAACTCTCCCAAGCTCAGTCGCACCTCTCCCTACACTGTCTGATTCCGGAGTGACTGTGACAAGCACGGCGACACTGTGCAGCCAGCCAATCACTATAATGCCACAACCAACTTGGCTGCAGCATTACAGTGAGTGGCAGGCAATCACTGCATGTTCATTGGCTCTGTAAAGAGCGCCAAACAAGCAGGGAGGGGACCCGAGCTCATGCTGAGCAACCCCAGAAATACTCGGCGAGAGCCAAACATCTTGAACAGAGAGATTCTTGATCGAACACCCAGCAGTAGCGAGCATGCTCGCTCATCACTACTCACAGTCCTTTCACAGGGAGCAGCAGAACTATCAGTGTGCACACTGTGCTCTGCTTCTGTCTTCCTCTTGTCTCCCCTCAGTAAGAACTCCCAGACCTCATGTTCCCTGGTCTCGTCTCCTCCTCCTTTCTTCCCCAGCTTTATCAGCCAATCAATCCTGTCCTCTGCTGCAGTTCCTCCTCTTACAGGTTGCCAAGGCAATTCAGTTAAGGATGAGTTGATCGCTCTCACTGAGAAACACTGCCTGCCCCTATCAGACTCATTGTCTGTACATCAGTTCATCCCCCAGGGGTTACATACATATATGTATCAATGTAAACATGTACATATAAATATAAATATATATATATATATATATATATACATATATATATATATATATATATATACAGTACAGACCAAAAGTTTGGACACACCGTCTCATTTAAAGATTTTCTGTATTTTCATGACTATGAAAATTATACATTCACACTGAAGGGATCAAAACTATTAATTAACACATGTGGAATTATATACTTAACAAAAAAGTGAGAAAAAACTGAAAATATGTCTTATATCCTTGGTTCTTCAAAGTAGCTACCTTTTGCTTTGATGACTGCTTCGTACACTCTTGGCATACTGTTAATGAGCTTCAATAGGTAATCACCGGAAATGGTCTTCCAACAATCTTGAAGGAGTTCCCAGAGATGCTTAGCACTTGTTCGCCCTTTTGCCTTCACTCTGCGGTCCAGCTCACCCCAAACCATCTCGATTGGGTTCAGGTCTGGTGACTGTGGAGGCCAGGTCATCTGGCGTAGCACCCCATCACTCTCCTTCTTGGTCAAATAGCCCTTACACAGCCTGGAGGTGTGTTTGGGGTCATTGTCCAGTTGAAAAATAAATGATGGTCCAACTAAACGCAAACCGGATGAAATAGCATGCCGCTGCAAAATGCTGTGGTAGCCATGCTGGTTCAGTATGCCTTCAATTTTGAATAAATCCCCAACAGTGTCACCAGCAAAGCACCCCCACACCATCACACCTCCTCCTCCATGCTTCACGGTAGGAACCAGGCATGAAAAGTCCATCCGTTCACCTTTTCTGCGTCGCACAAAGACACGGTGGTTGGAACCAAAGATCTCAAATTTGGACTCATCAGACCAAAGCACAGATTTCCACTGGTCTAATGTTCATTCCTTGTGTTCTTTAGCCCAAACAAGTCTCTTCTGCTTGTTGCCTGTCCTTAGCAGTGGTTCTTGGCAGCTATTTTACCATGAAGGCCTGCTGCACAAAGTCTCCTCTTAACAGTTGTTGTAGAGACATGTCTGCTGCTAGAACTCTATGTGGCATTGACCTGGTTTCTAATCTGAGCTGCTGTTAACCTGTGATTTCTGAGGCTGGTGACTCGGATAAACTTATCCTCAGAAGCAGAGGTACTCTTGGTCTTCCTTTCCTGGGGCGGTCCTCATGTGAGCCAGTTTCTTTGTAGCGCTTGATGGTTTTTGCAACGGCACTTGGGGACACTTTCAAAGTTTGCCCAAATTTTCGAACTGACTGACCTTCATTTCTTAAAGTAATGATGGCCACTCGTTTTTCTTTACTTAGCTGCTTTTTTCTTGCCATAATACAAATTCTAACAGTCTATTCAGTAGGACTATCAGCTATGTATCCACCTGACTTCTGCACAACACAGCTGATGGTCCCAACCCCATTTATAAGGCAAGAAATCCCACTTATTAAACCTGAAAGGGCACACCTGTGAAGTGAAAACCAATTCCAGTGACTACCTCTTGAAGCTCATCAAGAGAGTGTGCAAAGCAGTCATCAAAGCAAAAGGTGGCTACTTTGAAGAACCTAGAATATAAGATATATTTTCAGTTGTTTCACACTTTTTTGTTAAGTATATAATTCCACATGTGTTAATTCATAGTTTTGATGCCTTCAGTGAGAATGTACAATCTTCAAAGTCATGAAAATACAGAAAAATCTTTAAATGAGAAGGTGTGTCCAAACTTTTGGTCTGTACTGTATATATATAAATATATATATATATAAATATATATATATATATATATATATATATATTTTGAAACCAGAAGTTTACATACACTATATAAAAAGACACATATGCATATTTTCTCAATATCTGACATCAGAATAAACCTTTCCTGTTTTAGGTCAATTAGGATTACCATAATTTTTAATATTTGCCACATGCCAGAATAATGAGCGAGAGAGAATGTTTTAAGGCATTTTTATTACTACTAATATCCACAGTGAAACGAGTACTGTATCAACATGGGATGAAAGGCCACTCTGCCAGGAAGAAGCCATTACTCCAAAAGAAACATAAAAAAAGCCAGATTAATGTTTGCAAATGCACACAGGAACAAAGACCTTGTTGGAGACATGTCCTGTGGTCTGATGAAACTAAAATTGAACTTTTTGGCCATAATGACCCTCGTTACGTTTGGTGTAAAAAGGGAGAAGTTTGGAAGCATAAGAATACCATCCCAACTGTGAAACACGTGGGTGACAGCATCATGTTGTGGAGTTGTTTTGCTGCAGGAGGGACTGGTGTACTTCACAAAGTAGATGGCATCATGCTAAAAGAAGATTATGTGAATAGATGGCATCATGCTAAAAGAAGATTATTTGGCAATACTGAAGCAACATCTCAAGACATCAGCCAGGAAGTTAAAGCTTGGGCGCAAATGAGTCTTCCAAATGGACAATGACCCGAAGCATACTGCCAAAATGGTAACAAAGTAGCTTAAGGACTACAAAGTCAATGTTTTGGAGTGGCCATCACAAAGCCCTGATCTCAATCATATCGAAAATTTATGGGCAAAGCTGAAAAGGCAGGTGCGAGCAAGGCAACCTAAAAACCTGCATCAGTTACACCAGTTTTGTCAGGAGGAATTCCGACCAACTATTGTGAGAAGTTTGTGAAAGGATATCCCAAACATTTGACTTAAGTCATTCATTTTAAGGGCAATGATACCAAATACTATTGAAATGTATGTAAACTTTTGACTTTGCAGTATGTAATAAAAATGCCTTAAAACATTCTCTCTCTCACATTATTCATGCATTTGGCAAATATTAAAAATTACAGTAATCCTAATTGATCTAAAACGGAAAAGGTTTCTTCTGATTTCATGTCAGATAGTGAGAAAAACATGCAAACAGTGGGTACAGAAAGTATTCAGACCCCTTTAAATTTTTTACTGTTGTTTCATTGCAGCCATTTGGTAAATTCTAAGAAGTAAATTTTTTTTCTCATTAAAGTACACTCTGCAACCCATCTTGTCTGAAAAAAAACAGGAATGTAGAAATTTTTGCAAATTTATTAAAAAAGAAAAACTGAAATATCACATGGTCATAAGTATTCAGACCCTTTGCTCAGACACTCATATTTAAGTCACATGCTGTCCATTTCCTTGTGATCTTCCTTGAGATGGTTCTAATCCTTCATTGGAGTCCAGCTGTGTTTAATTTAACTGATAGGACTTGATTTGCAACAGCACACACCTGTCTATATGAGCGCAAAGGAACTGCCCAAGGAGCACAGAGACAGAATTGTGGCAAGGCACAGATCTGGCCAAGGTTAAAAAAGAATTTCTGCATTGCTCAAGGTTCCTAAGAGCACAGTGGTCTCCATAATCCTTAAATGGAAGAAGTTTGGGACCACCAGAAGTCTTACTAGACCTAGCCGTCCAGCCAAACTGAGCAATTGTGGGAGAAGAGCCTTGGTGAGAGAGGTAAAGAAGAACCCCAAGATCACTGTGGCTGAGCTACAGAGATGCAGTAGGGAGATGGGAGAAAGTTCCACAAAGTCAACTATCACTGCAGCCCTCCACCAGTCGGGCCTTTATGGCAGAGTGGCCGAACGGAAGCCTCTCCTCAGTGCAAGGCAAATGAAAGCCCGCATAGAGTTTGCTCAAAAACACATGAAGTACTCCTAGACTATGAGAAATAAGATTCTTTGGTCTAATGAGACGAATATAGACCTTTTTTGGTGATAATTCTAAGTGGTATATGTGGAGAAAACCAGGCACTGCTCATCACCTGCCCAATACTATCCCAACAGTGAAACATGGCGGTGGCAGCACCATGCTATGGGAGTGTTTTTCAGCTGCAGGGACAGGACAACTGGTTACAATTGAAGAAAACATGAATGTGGCCAAGTACAGAGAAATCCTGGATGAAAACCTCTTCCAGAGTGCTCTGGACCTCAGACTTGGCCAAAGGTTCACCTTCCAACAAGACAATGACCCTAAGCACACAGCTAAAATAACAAAGGAGTGGCTTCAGAACAACTCTGTGACCATTCTTGTCTGGCCCAGCCAGAGCTCTGACCTAAACCCAATTGAGCACCTCGGGAGAAAATGACTGTCCACCAACGTTCACCATCCAACCTGACGGAACTGGAGAGGATCTGCACGGAAGAATGGCAGAGGATCCCCAAATCCTGGTGTGAAAAACTTGTTGCATCATTCCCAAGAAGACTCATGGTTGTACTAGCTCAATAGGGTGTTTCTACTCAATAATGAGCAAAGGGTTTGAATACTTATGACCATGTGATATATCAGTTTTTCTTTTTTAATAAATTTGCAAAAATTTCTACATTTCAGTTTTTTTCAGTCAAGATGGGGTGCAGAGTGCACATTAATGAGAAAAAAAATGCAATTTTTAGAATTTACCAAATGGCTGCAATGAAACAAAGAGTGAAAAATAAAAATTTAAAGGGGTCTGAATACTTTCTGTACCCACTGTATGTGTCTTTTTATATCTTTTTATTTAGTGCATGTAAACTTCTGGTTTCAACTGTAAGTATTTATAATTTTATAATAAGTATAAAAATAAGCAGCACTATACAAAACTGATATAATATTTGGGTGCAAGACTCACGGTACTGACCAAGCATTATCAATATACAGTGCATCTGAAGTGCTGATATATAAATGCATAAATTAATAGCAAATATTCTGAAATTATATTTAACACCTTCATTTTCTGTATCCCAAGAAATGAGATGCCTTACCAAAATTTCAAAATACTGCAGCTCTATATCAATTATGCCATTGCTTTACTGTCAAAATGAGGAGTGATAACCATGGACTGGATGAACAATGAGAAGTGGTTTGATTCAGAGCTTGAAATTAAATAATTAATTTACTAATAATGTGAGGGCTTTTTTTAATGTTATCTACTTTTTCAAGCTGGAAACACTGGTTACAAGATTAGAAATTATTTTATTCTTATCGAAAATATTCAGCACAAATAACTTTTTTTTTTGTCCTAGCATAAAATAAAATTATCTTTTCAAATCTTTAAATTCTTGATTTGTTTTTATTTTTGTCTTTGCTTCCCTACATTTTATTCCTGCGTAATCTTTTAATAATAATGACTTGCAAACTTTTCATAGCTTTATTTCTCTAGTACAATAAAAAGCCTTTCATCTTATACGATTATTGTCATGCATTATTAATTTTTGGAACCCCAAGTTGTTATATTTTAATATTCAATAGAAGTTTTTTCCAAGTCGTAACAAGTCTTAATGGCGTTATAAATGTATCCCACTACTCTTGCTCCTTATCTGTAAATATTGACTGAGTCTTTTATATACATCACATTATCTAAAGTAATAACTATGACTTTTTTTGTGGTATTTTTAGAGATAATAACCAGAATGTGCATTCAATTACCATTTGTATATTTTCAGTCAGTTTTCATTCTTCAAATCATAAAACATGATAAGTAGAAAAAATAACAATATGAATGAATATTTCACTATTTTTGTATTTAGAGGTTTATATTTGCTGAGTACATGCTGCGTTTCATATTTCATGCTGCTATTTTATTTTTATGCCAATATGTTTTAATGCCAAACAAATGTTCAGGCAATAACATATTTTGTGTCCTGCCGAACTGTGCAGACAAGGCTCCTGTAGTACTTTTTCATACTATTATTTTATGCATCACATTAGAGATCTGCTACCTGTATTTTAATCACATACAATTATTTGCCTTTACAAGTGAATGTTATTTCTGTAACATATTATTTTAACTGAATCTCAAGAAAGACTATATGGTCTGTATAATATTATGTATTTCATATGAGAAAACCTCCTTTTGACATTTCAAATAGTACATAATAAAACTAGATGTAATATATAAATTTCCATAGAAGAACTAACTAAAACTGCATTCATGCGATGCAACCAAGGTTTCCATCTGAACCCCTTGAAATACAGCAGTGTGCCCTCTATATGCATTTGTACCCTCATTTTTGGGAGATTCAGATGAAACCCCTGATGGTGCCATATACTGTAATAACAAAAAATGGAGTTAATTTTTTTTCTGTTCATATCCATCAATTCAAATTGGGATATAATTGTATTATACTAACTTACTGTGCCCATCTGAAAAAATAGACACCGTCAGAAAAAAAAAACACAAGTTTATATGAACTTTGTGTCATTGCAGTTTTTGGTTCCAATAGGGTTTAGCATGAATACCTGAAAAACATCAAGTCAAAAAGTATTATATTTTTCTGCGGATTACTGCTTTAATACATTTTAAATTCAGTAATCATATGATGGCTAGTCGTGGCTTAAAGGATTATTCCACTTTTAAAGTATAAAATTATATTCAAGTCAGAGATGCCAAATACATTCTAAAAATTTTAAGTAATATATATTTTAGGTCATTATCTATTTTAGGAACCAGAATATGCACCCCTGGAAAATGTTACCTTAACAGGAATGTGTCAGCAGGTTTTTGCTGTGTAATCTGACAGCAGTATGAGGTAGGGACAGAAACCCTGATTCCAGTGATGTATCACTTAGTTTACTGGGTGCAGACGTTGTGATTGAAACACAGTTTTCTCTGCTGCAGATTTAACAGAGCTCAGATGTTGAGCCTTGTATAACCTTGGCCACATCACAGCTTTCTGTGTTTAATGCATAATGATAGAAAGTTGCTAATTAGTCCTGAAGGTGAGGTTGGACTAGTAGACACAAGGTCAATTGTCCTGCTGTTAAAACACTGATTGTAATAAAATAGCTAAACATGGCCCAGTAAGTGACACATCACTGGAAGCAGTATCTCTTCTATTTCATCATGATGCTCTCACATTACATAGCAAAAACTTGGTTACAGATTCTTTTTAAAGGGCTTGTCCAGTATTATTATTATTTTTTTTACTATGGGCCTAAGAACTAACAGGCAGGTAGTTGCTAACTACCTGTCTGTTGTGTCCAGCATCGATCTCTGCTGGCACAGACTGGTGACTTCCGCTGATATTTTTTTTCATTGCCAGAAAACCAGCTTCTGCTATGCTCTGTTGATGGGGCATGACTGCTGATGTCATGCTGATTGTCAGCAGGCTCCCTGCTGTCAAACTACAGGTAGCCGGCTGTCAATCAGCATGACATTGGCAGTCACACCCTGTAGACAGAGCAGCCCAGAATTGCAGCTCTGTTCATATGAAGCAGCTACATCATTGGCAGGAGCAGCCAGTGACCACTTCAAGCCAGTGTCAGATAGAACAGGCCTTTTCTAGCAACTAACTGCCTGTTAATTTTTGGGTCCATAATAACAAAAATTAAACAGTCATGGACAGCCCCTATAACAACTCTAATATTACTAGCTAAATATTGCCTTTTTTATAGAAAATCACACTATGCACTTAACCCACACAAATTTAAATATCGGGTCATTATTGTCAATAATGTCTAAATTTTAGGAGTAAACTTATTAAACAATCTTTATGGCTCTTTTGAAAGAATAGTTACTGTATTTGTGCTTGAAGAAGTTTTTCATGTACTTAATCATGTATGATTTTTGCAGGGAGTAAGCCATGTGTTTATTCCCATGTGTTTATCTTTGCATGATTGTCCTTTTAATTGATTCTATATGCATCGCTCTCTGTATGTTTGACAAGAGATATTTTTTGGATATACTTATATTATTCTTGCTACACATTTTTTTGTAAACCCCGCTATCACACACCATCTTTGTTTTCGTCTTGTTAATGAAAAATGTTAAAAGAGAATTTTACTTTCAGGTTCTCTTTAAATTACTCTGACAACTACAAAATATAATTTGTCTGTCAATTAATAGCTTAATTATTGTGGTTGCTCCTATTTCTGAACCAATTAAATTAACAAACTAAAATTGGTTTCACACGTCCGACATTAAAGGTCCGAGTACAAACTTAAGGTGGGTTTTCTTTGCAAAACTCAATGTTTTCATATATACTTATGACTAGTGTTGAGCATTCCGATACTGAAATATCGGGTATCGACCGATATTCGAGCTATCGGAGATCCGATACTGAGTTCCGATACTTTTAGAATATCGAATACCGGAATCGGAAGTTCCCATAATGCCTGCGCTCTGCAGTGTCTCTGAAGGATGACAAGCTGGATGGCAGCGCTCAGCTTACTGTACTTGTCATTTAGTGTAAAGGATTTATTAAAAAAAATAATAGTGTTTTCATGCACCATCTCTTAAAAAAAGCCGGCCGGCAATTCAAGAGCGGTACCCGACAATTTAGAATAGAAAGAATAGAGCATCACACATAGATTAGATACATAGAAACATGACAGTCACATATATAATTAGTACAGTGACAGTGTTGCTTACTGTACTTGTCATTTAGTGTAAAGGATTTATTTAAAAAGATAATAGTGTTTACATGCACCGTCTCTTTAAAAAAGCCGGCCGGCAATTCAGCAGCAGTACCCGACAATTTAGAAAAGAAAGAATAGAGCATCACACATAGATTAGATACATAGAAACATGTCAGTCACATATATAATAAGTACAGTGACAGTGTTGCTTACTGTGCTTGTCATTTAGTGTAAAGGATTTATTTAAAAAAATAATAGTGTTTTCATGCACCGTCTCTTTAAAAAAGCCGGCCGGCAATTCAGCAGCAGTACCCGACAATTTACAACAGAAAGAATAGAGCATCACACATAGATTAGAGAGATAGAAATATGTCAGTCACATATATAAGAAGTACAGTGACAGTGTTGCTTACTGTACTTGTCATTTAGTGTTAAAATAAAGGATTTATTTAAATTAAAATTGGCGTGGGGTTCCCCGTAATTTTAGGCTCTAGCGGAGGTTAAGCAGACAGCTGGGGCAGATGTTTGAAGCCTGGGAAGGGGGTAATACCCACGGAGCTTCCCAGGCTACTGATATCAGCCCCCAGCTGAATACCTAGCCTTTACTAGCTATTAAAAAGGGGGACCCCCCCAAAAAATGACATTGGGTCCCCCCTATTTTAATAGCTAGCAAAGGCTAGGCAGACAGCAGGGGGCTCATAGTAATAGCTCAGGAAGAGGGCCATGAATATTGGCCCCCTCCCAGGCTAGAAACACCAGCCCTCAGCTGCCCCAGAAATGGCGAATCCATAGGATACTTTACTAGAAATTCATGGCGGTCATGTCTAATATTAGCGTGACCCCATGAATTTCGGGCTTAGGGCCAGCTGATAATACCAAGCTGGCCCTAACCCCTTTATTACCCAGGAAAATTCAGGAAATTCATGAAATAATTTTAAAAAAATTGACGTGGGGCTTCGCACTATATTTGTGTCCCGTCAGGTACAGCAGGCAGGAACGGGCTGCCCCCAACCACCAGCTGCCTATTTGTACCTGGCCGGACGCAACAATATAGGGAAGCCCTTTTTTTCTTAATTATTTCATGAATTTCATGAAATAATTAAAAAAAAAAACAAAACGTGGGGCTTCGCCCTATTTTTGTGTCCAGCCGGGTACAACTAGGCAGCTGGGGGCTGGAATCCGCAGTGCAGGGAGGCCCAAGCTTTCTGGGCCCCCCACCGCTGCAAATTGCAGTCCGCAGCCACCCCGGAAAATGGCGCGTTCATAGAAGCGCCATCTTCTGGCGCTGTACCCAACTCATCCAGGGCCCTGGTGCGGTGGCTCACTGGGTAATAAAGGGGTTAGGGCCAGCTTGGCATTATCAGCTGGCCCTAAGCCCGAAATTCATGGGGTCACGCCAATATTAGACATGACCGCCATGAATTTCTAGTAAAGTATTTTAAAAAAACACAACACCCAGAAAAAAGTCCTTTAATTGAAATAAGCACACAATTCTTTATTGTTCTAAATTAAACCATACTTACCATCACGCCCATTCCAGCTGAAGCCAACGATCTCCTGCAATAAAAGAAAAACAATAAAGCAACATCATCCTTACCTTTCCATGGTTCCCACGACAGCTTCAGCTCTGCTACATCGAGATGACAGGCTGGACCACAGCAGAAAGCTGCCATCCAGCCTGTCATCCCGCAGACACTGAGAAGCGCAGGCATGCTTGCGCTCTGCAGTGTCTGGCTGTGACGGCATTATTGCAGCGTCGTATGTTTTACTTTGACATGCTGCTACATTTCAAAGAAAACAGACTTTTGGGAGCTAGCCTTGGTGGCTTCTCAGTGTCCTACTCACAATAACTGACAGGTTTCTCCTTGTGTATGTATGTATGTATAGGAAGAGATCTGTCAGTCAAAGTGAGTGGGGTCAAGAGAAGTCATGAGAATCTGCTTTGGATTATGCAATCACAGTAGACAGCATCCAAACTCCAGGTTACAATTGAAATTGTAACTTATTCTGCCACAGATACACACGACACAACGTTACGTTGTGAAAATTAAATCTGTGAAAATGAAAAAAATATATTTTTCCCACAAAATGTTGTTTTAGCCCCAAAATGTTTCATTTTCATGAAGATAGCAGGAGAAAATAGTCCCTAAAATTTGTTGTGTAATTTCTTCTGAGTATGCCAATGATGTATGCCATATGTGGTCAAAACCTACTTTTGTGGCAAAGTGCAAAGCTGGACCGGACCCATATTTATTTATGGGTACTATATATATATATATATATATATATATATATATATACATATATATATATGTATATATGTATATATATACAGTATATATATATATATATATATATATATATATATATATATATATATACACATATATATATATATATAATTTTTATTATTATTTTTTTTATTTTTACTTTTTTACTTTGTTCCACTATGGGACTTTCACTTTTTGCAGGCTGATCACTTGCATAGCATAGTAATTAGGAATGCAGAAGCATTCCTATGCTGTACAAACAGTCAGCACTGCACTGACAGGCAAACTTGCTACATCATGGTCTGAGCATGATCTAGCAAGTTTACTAGCTCTGATGACCCGAAAGTCATCATGAGTCACTACAGCGTAGCACCATAGGAACAATCGGGCCCCCGCAATGACTTTGGGGGGTGCATAACCATGTGCAGAGGGACTTCCTACCTCTGCCTGCTCTCTAAATGCTGTGATAGTGGTACTGCTCTTGGCATTGAGTGCCGGGTGTCAGCTTTTAGAATCAGCTAACACCCGGCGGCGATCACGCACAGCTCCTGTGCATGGGCGATCGCCATGATGTATCCATACATCCAAGTTCGGTAAGTACCAGGCTACCCGGACGTATGGATTCAATAAAGGTTGTGAAGAGATTAAAAAAGGTCCTCCAGTTTCATATTCAAATGTCTCACAGGTTGGATCTGCTTTAAAATTTTAATACCAGTATAACTTGCCTATTGAAGGCCCTGTCATTCCAATGTCACTTCCCTACTACTCCTTGATGGTTATTGTTAACAAGACTTAAACAGTTATCGCCCCTTCAGAAAATAAACCCAGTGATTGTAGTAGTTTTGGCTGCAACGGACACAAACTGTGAATAGGATGTCATCACTGCAGCTCAAAGTGGAGAGGTGGCACTGATGATTGATCATGAAAACAGTGCCCTTTTGAATGGGAGATTGATGGTTCTGCTTTATTTAATTTCTATAGAACTGAATGAGATAGCCTGAAATATACTTACATATGCTTACATCCAGTATGAGGCCACACGTTGCTCACTATATTAAGTATGAGGCCGCATGTAGCTCCCTATATCCAGTATGAGGCCCACGTAGCTCCCTATATACTGTATGAGTCCGCATGTAGCCACCTGTATTTAGTATGAGACCACATGTAGCTCCCTATATCCAGTATGAAGTCGCATGTAGCTCCCTGTATACAGTATGAAGCCGCACATAGCTCCCTATATACAGTATGAGATCGCATGTAGATCACTATATCTAGTATGAGGCCGCATGTAGCCACCTGTATCTAGTATGAGGCCACACATAGCTCAATATATCCAGTATGAGCCCGCACATAGCCCCCTATATACAGTATGAGGCGGCACGTAGATCCCTATATCCAGTATGAGGCCACACGTAGCTCCCTATATACAGTATGAGGCCGCATGTAGCCACCTATATATAGTATGAGGCCACAAGTAGCTCCCTATATCTAGAATGAGGCTACACATAGCTCTCTACATCTAGTATGAGTCTGCATGTAGCTCCCTATATCCAGTGTGAGGCCTCACGTAGCTCCGTATACCCAGCGTGAGGCTGCACATACAGTACAGACCAAAAGTTTGGACACACCTTCTCATTTAAAGATTTTTCTGTATTTTTATGACTATGAAAATTGTACATTCACACTGAAGGCATCAAAACTATGAATTAACACATGTGGAATTTTTTTAACAAAAAAGTGTGAAACAACTGAAAATATGTCTTATATTCTAGGTTCTTCAAAGTAGCCACCTTTTGCTTTAATGACTGCTCTGCACACTCTTGGCATTCTCTTGATGAGCTTCAAGAGGTAGTCACTGGAAATGGTTTTCACTTCACAGGTGTGCCCTTGTCAGGTTTAATAAGTGGGATTTCTTGCCTTATAAATGGGGTTGGGACCATCAGTTGTGTTGTGCAGAAGTCTGGTGGATACACAGCTGATAGTCCTACTGAATAGACTGTTAGAATTTGTATTATGGCAAGAAAAAAGCAGCTAAGTAAAGAAAAACGAGTGGCCATCATTACTTTAAGAAATGAAGGTCAAGTCAGTGCGAAAAATTGGGAAAACTTTGAAAGTGTCCCCAAGTGCAGTTGCAAAAACCATCAAGCGCTACAAAGAAACTGGCTCACATGAGGACCGCCCCAGGAAAGGAAGACCAAGTGTCACCTCTGCTTCTGAGGATAAGTTTATCCGAGTCACCAGCCTCAGAAATCGCAGGTTAACAGCAGCTCAGATTAGAGACCAGGTCAATGCCACATAGAGTTCTAGCAGCATACACATCTCTTCAACAACTGTTAAGAGGAGAATTTGTGCAGCAGGCCTTCATGGTAAAATAGCTGCTAGGAACCACTGCTAAGGACAGGCAACAAGCAGAAGAGACTTGTTTGGGCTAAAGAACACAAGGAATGGACACTAGACCAGTGGAAATCTGTGCTTTGGTCTCATGAGTCCAAATTTGAGATCTTTGGTTCCAACAACCGTGTCTTTGTGCGATGCAGAAAAGGTGAACGGATAGACTCTACATGCCTGGTTCCCACCGTGAAGCATGGAGGAGGAGGTGTGATGGTGTGGGGGTGCTTTGCTGGTTACACTGTTGGGGATTTATTTAAAATTGAAGGCATACTGAACCAGCATGGCTACCACAGCATCTTGCAGCGGCATGCTATTCCATCCGGTTTGCGTTTAGTTGGACCATCATTTATTTTTCAACAAGACAATGACCCCAAGCACACCTCCAGGCTGTTTAAGGGCTATTTGACCAAGAGGGAGAGTGATGGGGTGCTACGCCAGATGACCTGGCCTCCACAGTCACCAGGCCTGAACCCAATCGAGATGGTTTGGGGTGAGCTGGACCGCAGAGTGAAGGCAAAAGGGCCAACAAGTGCTTAGCATCTCTGGGAACTCCTTCAACATTGCTGGAAGACCATTTCCGGTGACTACCTCTTGAAGCTCATCAAGAGAATGCCAAGAGTGTGCAAAGCAGTCAACAAAGCAAAAGGTGGCTACTTTGAAGAACCTAGGATATAAGACATATTTTCAGTTGTTTCACACTTTTTTGTTAAGTATATAATTCCACATGTGTTAATTCATAGTTTTGATGCCTTCAGTGTGAATGTACAATTTTCATAGTCATGAAAATACAGAAAAATCTTTAAATGAGAAGGTGTGTCCAAACTTTTGGTCTGTACTGTAGCTCCCTGGATCCAGTATGAGGCCACATGTAGCTCCCTATATACAGTATGAGGCTGGACATAGCTCCCTATATACAGTGAGTATGGAAAGTATTCAACCCCTTTAAATTGTGTGACTTCATGTGCACGATTGTGTGTGTGCGTGCCTGCTTCTATCTGACTGCATGTGTGCGTGAATGCTTGTGTCTGACTGCTTGTGTGCGTGACTGCATGTGTGACTGTGTGTGGCCTCATACTGTATATAGGGGGCTACGTGCGGCCTCAGACTGTACAGTGCGTACGGAAAGTATTCAGATCCCTTTAAATTTTTCACTCTTTGTTTCATTGCAGCCATTTGGTAAATTCTAAAAAGTTCATTTTTTTCTCATTAAAGTACACTCTGAACCCCATCTTGACTGAAAAAAATCAAATGTAAAAATTTTTGCTAATTTATTAAAAAAGAAAAACTGCGGTCAGCTATCATAGCAGATGAGCACGTTTGTTACATATAACAGGGCTTAAGCCCTGAAGTAACACAGGCGATCAGAAGATCGCAGCTTCCAGTCTCCCATGAAGACTATTGAAACAAGTGAAAATTATAAAAAAAATGTTTTTATTAATATGAAAAATATTTAAAAGTTCAAATCACCCACTTTCGCACCATTCAAAATAAAACAATTAAATAACAATCAGAAATACACATGTTTGGTATCACCTCGTTCAGAATTACCTGATCTATCAATATAAAAAATAATTCAATTGGTAAATGGCGTAAGGAGAAAAAATGCCAGAATTACGTTATTTTGATTGCCGCAACATTGCATTAAAATGCAATAATGGGCGATCAAAACATTGTATGTACCCCAAAGTGGTATCAATTGAAATGTCCGCTTGGCATGCAAAAACTTAGCACTATCCTAGCCCCAGATCGCAAAAAATGGAGACTCTGCAGATCTCAGAAAATGGTGCCATTTGTTGTTTTTTTTACAAACTTTGGATTTTTTTTCAAAACTTAAATAAAAAATAACCTATACATGTCTGGCATCTATGAACTCATAAAGACTGAGAGAATCATAATGGGCAGGTCAGTTTTAGCATTTAGTGAACATGGTAAAAAAAAAAAAAAAAATAATTGTGTAATTGCAATTTTTTTGTAATTTCACTGCACTTTTCATTTTTTTCTGGTTTTCCAGTACAAGTTATGGTAAAAGCAATGGTGTCGTTCAAAAGTACAACTCGTCCCGCAAAAAGTAAGCCCTTACATGGCCAAGGTGATAAAGGGGTTAAGTTCTGTCTAATCAGAACACATGTAATTCACAATATGCAACATGATACATCTGCTATTATATCCTAATTAATAAAGACAAATGAATTATTTGCATAATTGGAGTAGGGTACAGTCTTTTACACTACATTGTTATTGGTAAGTCTCTTGTGTAAGATAGCCATTTAAGTTATCAGTAGTGTTGAGCATTCCGATACTGAAATATCGGGTATCGGCCGATATTCGCGGTATCGGAATTCCGAAACTTAATTCCGATACTTTTACAATATCGAATACCTCAATCGGAAGTTCCCATAATGCCTGCGCTCTGCAGTGTCTCTGAAGGATGACAAGCTGGATGGCAGCGCTCAGCTGCGATCGAGCCTGTCATCAGAATGCCATCCCAGCGTGGGAGAATTCTCCTGATCGTTTAAAAGCCGGCGGGCGGTAAAAAGCCGCTGGCTTTTAAACAAACACACAGCCCCATACTGCTTCCCCGCAGCCTCCCACCCCGATCCTCCGCTCCCCTCGCCACCTCCCATCCCGATCGTAAGTTAGGACCGGGCGGGGAGCGCAGCACCAAGGAGCGGGGAGCGAAGGACCCGGGCGGGGAAGCCGGCAGTGAAAAGACTTCACCGCCGAATTTCCCGTTCTGTGCTGCGCTTTCCCGCCGGTTATTTCAAATGAACAGCTGAGGTATCAGGTGATGCTGATCAGCTGTTCATTTGAAGTAGCCGCGGTGCCCTCAGAGGGTTCATGTGAGTTCATGCTTGACTGCATTGCATGAACTCACATGAACTTTCCCACGGCCGCACAGGTCAGCCTCACCTCCCAGACGATCAGCCCGTCATGATTGGTGTGTGTGGGTGTCTGTGCGTGTGTCTGCGAGTGTGTGCGGGGTGTCTGTGCGTGTGTCTGCGAGTGTGTGCGGGGTGTCTGTGCGATGTCTGTGCGATGTCTGTGGGTGTGTGCAGTGTCTGTGCGATGTCTGCGAGTGTGTGCGGTGTCTGTGAGATGTCTGCGGGTGTGTGCGGTGTCTGTGCGATGTCTGCGAGTGTGTGCGGATGTGTGCGTGCAGGCAGACATAGGCCGATGTGACACTACTACTCCCATCGGCCGATGTCTGTCCCCCGTCCACTCGTGCTAGCAGGATCAGCTCGATGGGAGCAGTAGTTCCCATCAGCCTGATCCTGTTATTTAAATTGCCCTACTGTTTCCCCAATAAATTTTAAATGCAAGTCATTGGTGGCCAGTGGTTATCTACAATAAATAAGTTCATACATTACCTGTCCCCGCCGATCGCCATCTAAAATAAAGTAGAAAATAAAAAACTACACCTATACTCACCTAGACACCTAATTCCCCAAAGCCATCGATCTCCTGTAATAAAATATAAAATAATAAACCACAACCTTATCCTTACCCCTCCGTAGTAGTCCACGAGTGTCCCACGATGATCTCCAATTTAGAGCAGCCACATAGAATGTGACCGCTCTGAACTGCTGCCGCCGCTAGAATGATGGGGCCGTAAAGCAGCCCCGTCATTGCATAAGCGGGTTCGCCGGAGTTCAGGCAGCGCTGCTCCGGTTAGCTCCTTTATGGCCCTGCTGTACCGTGAGAAATTCCCACGGTACAGCAGTGCCGTAAAGGAGGTCTCCGGAGCTGCGCTGCCTGAATGCACTCCGGTGACCTCAGTCAGTGGCTCCCGCTGCCGGGAGCGGACGTGTTCTCGGCAGTGTGAGCTTACAGCAGCCATGCACAGCTGTCACCATCTCCAGATGTGACAGCTGTGCATGGGAGATCAGCGCTGGAACGTGGACAGGTAACTATTTTTTTTAGTAAACTAAGAATTAAATAAAATTGTGTCTTTTATTTCAAATAAATTATTTTTTTCTGGGTGTAGTGTGTTTTTTCTTTTTAACACTTTGTAGGTTAGTAATGGGGGTGTCTTATAGACGCCCATCATTACTAACCTGGGCTTCATGGCAGCTGGCGCTGACATGAACCCCAACCATATTACCCCCTGCCACCGCACCAGGGCAGCGTGGAAGAGCGAGGCTAAGTGCCTCTGGGGCGGCTGACGACTGGTGTTTCTAGCCTGGGAGGGGGCCAATATTCATGGCACCCTTCCTGGGCTATTAATATCAGCCCCCAGCTGTCTGCCTAGCCTTTGCTAGCTATTAAATAGGGGGTACCCCACGTCATTTTTTTGGGGGGGTCCCCCATTTTAATAGCTAGTAAAGGCTAGGTATTCAGCTGGGGGCTGATATTAGTAGTCTGGGAAGCTCCGTGGGTATTACCCACTTCCCAGGCTTCAAACATCTGCCCCAGCCGTCTGCTTAACCTCCGCTAGAGCCTAAAATTATGGGGGATCCCACGCCATTTTTTTTTTAAATAAATCCTTTATTTTAATACTAAATGACAAGTACAGTAATCAACACTGTCACTGTACTTCATATATATGTGACTGACATGTTTCTATCTATCTAATCTATGTATGATTCTCTATTCCTTCTATTCTAAATTGTCGGGTACAGATGCTGAATTGCCGGCCGGCTTTTTTAAAGAGACGGTGCATGAAAACACTATTATATTTTTAAATAAATCCTTTACACTAAATGACAAGTACAGTAACCAACACTATCACTGTACTTATTATATATGTGACTGACATGTTTCTATCTATCTAATCTATGTGTGATACTCTATTCTTTCTGTTGTAAATTGTCGGGTACCGGTGTATGCCGCTGATGAATTGCCGGCTTTTCGCGTAATACATTCTACATTATTCTTAGTTGTTTTACTTCATGTAGAATTAACCTACAAGGAAAGAAAGGGTTTATTTTTATTCCGATATTTGTGTCCCATTGACTTGCATTGGTTTCCGGTATCGGAATCGGCGATATCCGATACTTTTTGGGTATCGGTCCGATCCAATCCGATACGATATTTCCTGATATCGGAAGGTATCGCTCAACACTAGTTATCAGTGGTTGCCCTTTTTAAAATCCCCGAGTAATTCTATACAAATCATTTATGTCTGAAAACAATTAAAGTATTAAATGCGATTTTTTTTATGTGCTCTACTTCTTTGAAGTAAATGCAAACTTCAATAGAGAAAGAACAATAATCTTGTGTCAAAATATTTTAGCAAATGAAGATCTATCAGTGTGATTTGCAAAATCCATAATACAGACATTAAAGAAAGGTGAAATGTGTTTCAGCATGCTTCAGTAACCAAATATATTACTAAATAAATTAGCCTTTCTCACTTCACTTTCTGGAGAAATTATACAAACACCTTTATCTCAGTGAAGACGTGCCAAATAAAAGACATTAGAGTGACAAAGGCCTTTATAAGGGGTAATTACAGACCCACACAAGACCACGGAAACAATTGTGCAATACTAAAATCCATTATACTATGATATATAGTAGGAACAGCAATAATAGAAATAAGTGAGCCCATGTTAATTAAACAGATTTCATAGCGTAAAATAAATGTCATTTGTTAAAATAAACTTATAATAAAGTCCCATTCATTAGAAGTCTATAAGCCTATTGGCTTCTTATAATTATACTCCGAAGATACAGACTAGAACTTCAATAGTTTAGGCTACATTGGCCATAAATGTTTTATCATCAATGAGATATTTCTTCTGTGAAAGTGGCGCTATCTCTACATGTTAACCTTGATAAGATGTCATGGATAATATATGCAAACAAGATGATACAGAACTATTTGTATCAGTAAGATGGGATGAGATTTTTCAGATTAGAGGTGTTCAACTATAGTTCTCCCATTCCATATTTGGGATTTTTGTATGTCTGTAAGTCTCAAGGTATTTACTACTATGGACAAGATGTCAGCAAGATAGATTAACTATTGCCATGTGTAAGTGCTGCAAATAACCTTATATAAGTATACTCTGTGTGCAGAATTATTAGGCAACTTGTATTTTAGAGGATTATTTTTATTATTGATCAACAACTATGTTCTCAATCAACCCAAAAGACTCATTAATATCCAAGCTTAATATTTTTGGAAGTTGGAGTGTTTTTTTTTAGATTTGTCTATCTTAGGAGGATATCTGTTTGTGCAGGTAACTATTACTGTGCAGAATAATTAGGCATCTTAATAAAAACCAAATATAATCCCATCTCACTTGTTTATTTTCACCAGGTAAACCAATATCAGTGCACAAAATTTAGAAATAAACATTTCTGACATGCAAAAAAAAACCCCAAAAAATTAGTGATCAGTATAGCCACCTTTCTTTATGATGACACTCAGCAGCCTCCATCCATAGATTCTGTCAGTTGTTTAATCTGTTTTTCGATCAACATTGCATGCAGCAGCCACAACAGCCTCCCAGACACTGTTCTGAGTGGTGTACTGTTTTTCCTCCCTGTAGATCTCACATTTTATGATGGACCACTGGTTCTCTACGGGGTTAAGATCAGGTGAACAAGGGGGCCATGTCATTATTTTTTCTTCTTTTAGACCTTTACTGGTCAGCCACACTGTGGAGTAGTTGGATGCATGTGATGGAGCATTGTCCTGCATGAAAATCATAGAATCATAGAATCATAGAATGGTAGAGTTGGAAGGGACCTCCTGGGTCATCTGGTCCAACCCCCTGCTCAAAGCAGGATTCACTAAATCATCTCAGACAGATGTCTGTCCAGCCTCTGTTTGAAGACAATCATGTTTTTCTTGAACAATACTGACTTCTTCCTGTACCACTGCTTGAAAAAGTTGTCTTTCAGAAACTGGCAGTAGGTCTGGGAGTTGAGCTTCACTCCATCCTCAACCCGAAAAGGTCCCACAAGTTCATCTGTGATGATACCAGCCCATACCAGTACCCCACCTCCACCTTGCTGGCGTCTGAGTCGGAGTGGAGCTCTCTGCCCTTTACTGATCCAGCCTCTGGCCCTTCCATCTGGCCCATCAAGAGTCACTCTCATTTCATCAGTCCATAAAACCTTTGAAAAATCAGTCTTAAGATATTTCTTGGCCCATTCTTGACGTTTTATCTATGTTTCTTGTTCAAAGGTGGTAGTTTTTCAGCCTTCCTTACCTTGGCCATGCCTCTGAGTATCGCACACCTTGCGCTTTTTGATACTCCAGTAACGTTGCAGCTCTGAAATATGGCAAAACTTGTGGTGAATGGCATCTTGGCAGCTTCACGCTTGATTTTCCTCAATTCATGGTAAGTTATTTTGCGCCTTTTTTGGCCAACACGCTTCTTGCAACCCTGTTGGCTATTTGCCATGAAATGCTTGATTGTTCGGTGATCACGCTTCAAAAGTTTGGAAATTTCAAGACTGCTGCATCCCTCTGCAAGACATCTCACAATTTTGGACTTTTCAGAGCCCATCAAATCTCTCTTCTGACCCATTTTGCTAAAGGAAAGGAAGTTGCCTAATAATTAAGCACACCTTATATAGAGTGTTGATGTCATTAGTCAACACCCCTCCTCATTACAGAGATGCACATCACCAGATTTACTTAATTGGTAGTTGGCTCTCAAGCTTATGCAGCTTGGAGTAGGACAACATGTATAAAAAGTATCATGTGATCAAAATACTCATTAACCTATTAATTCTGCACACAGTGTATATGCCTATTTGCTGAAATATTTATATTTAATATATTTATTTTATCATCTATTTGCTATGTGTGAGTGCTGCTAACAACCTCATATAAGTTGTAAGGCAGCGCTAGTCATCGTCCTGGGGGATACTCGCTGCGCCGGGTCAATTAACGAACACCAGCCATATTTTCCGATATTTCACCAACCAGCAGTTTATTAATCTTCATAAGCTGCTGATCACACAGTCCATCTTAGTGGCTCACCGGCATATTACACATATAATATCCAGGAGCCCTGCAACTAGCAGACAGGCCCTCTTGGCTCCAGTTACATCCCTCAACAAAGTCACTTAGATCAATGTCCACATCAATGTCCATATCAAGCAGTGTTTTACCTTTGAGGGGTTGTAGCTGCTTCAGTCCACTTTGTCCCACCACCACTGTGGCTATAGGGCTTACCACACGTGGTCTCCAGCCCTTATCCCGTCCAAGGCCACTGGCATCTCTCATACGCACAGATCCAGGCTCTGCCTTCCAGGGCGCTTATTTTAGTAAGCCTCTGGCCCTCCAAGGCTTACTGGCATCGCTTCCACACAAGGATCCAGGCTTCACCCTCCAGGAGTCCACCAGGCTTCACCAGGCCTCACCAGGCCTCTCACTCACACACGGTGTCCGCACGGGAACAGGCCTCATGCCTTTCACGCCGGAGCAGGCCTCATGCCTCTCACCACAGGAGCAGGCTTCATGCCTTACACAACACACCTGTCTCAAATCACCCAGGGTTTATATATCCTGTAGCACACACACACACAGACAGGACCTTGCTGATGTCACAGTCATGTGATCAGACAGACATTCTGTGTGCACAGGACCTGAGCTATGTCACAGTCATGTGACCAGTCACCTGAGGGGGAGGAAATAGCATAAACCGACATACTAGATCATTACAGCAATGCCGCTGCACCACAAAGTATATATGCTTATTTGCTGCTACACTTATATTTAATTTATTTACTCTGACATTGCACTTTATGCTTACTTTATGCACCTTATTAGTTATATTTCCTGGCATTATTATCTATTTCAGATATGCGCTTACATCAAAAATCTTATATAGGGCTATTTTTATCTTGCTCTTGTATCTATTACATTATATTGCATATTGTTTGAGGTCTCAGGGTGGTATAGGTTGGGTGGACCTAGGTTCTATACAGACTAGGTCGGTTTTGTTGTACTTATGGCCATTTTTGTGTGCCTTTTTAATGGAATCATAGAATGTTAGAGTTTTATGGTACCGCCAGGGTCATCTGATCCAATCCCCTGCTCAGTACAGGATTCACTAAACCATCTCAGACAGATGTCTGTCCAGCCTATGTTTGAAGACTTACATTGAAGGAGAACTCAGCACCTCTCGTGGCAGCCTGTTCCACTCATTGATCACCCTCATTGTCAAAAAGTTTTTTCTAATATCTAATCTGTATTTTCTCACATTCAGTTTCATCCCATTGCTTCTAGTCTTTCTTACATGTTTTTACATTTTTGTTTTTGACTTCTCTTGTCATTTGCATATTTAATAAAAATATTTCAAGGTGATCACCTCTGTAGACATATCTCTTTTCTCTTATTTATTTGACTTCCATTGATATTTAAAGGTTCATCCCTTCTTCACATGTGTGGTGCCCTCCAAATATTAGCATTCTAGGATTTGGGCCTCACTATGGAGGTTCTGCATTTTTAACAAATAAGGGGGGATTTAGCTAAAGGGTCATGGAAGGAGAAACAGGTCTACTTTTCATACTACTCTCATATTTTACTTCATATAATAAACATATCTGACTTCTCTTACTAGCTACTGGTCTTCTTGACTAAGAAAATTACAAACTAATTTATAATCCAGCAGTTTGGCTCTCACGGATCAGTAAGTAATCACCAATCATGTGATTGTGTTCAGGCTTGGACTGGTGAATTCCCTGGTTGGACCCCTTATAGGTAATAGCACTGTACAGTCGGGAGGGACCATGCATTACTGTTGTATTTGAGCATAAAGATCGACATTATTACTGTTTGGGGGCACAAAGAGGAATTGTACTATTTTATAGGGCCCACAAAAAGCACATACCGTATGCATTAATACTGTATGGGGGTCACAGGTGGGGACATTTCTACTGTGAGAGGATCACAAAGAGGGACATCACTACTGTAAAATATTTAATATTTGAGGATACTGATACTTTTATCTATTTATTATGAAAGATAATCTTTAATAGTCATATTTGACAAATATAACATACAAAAAGTGCCCGTAAAGTGCCCATAAAAAGTGACCTAGTGCAGGCAGAAATATACATTCATCATGATTAATTTTTCCTATTTTCACACCTTCTTACTGAAGACGATAATCTTTCACTACTTGATATATAATATATAGGTGTGAACTTGAACAAAAAACAGCCTATACATAATAGGTCACTAATCTTAAAAACAGCAGGAGAAGGTTATTGTAGGTGGGACTTAAGGATACATATCTATTATTTCCCAAACTGCATCAATATACCACATACATGTCAAGGGCTCAACCCTATATATGGAGTCCTTAATCAGATGCTTTACACATATTACAGTATGATATTCACAAGGTTAACAGTGCTAATCCCCCTCACAGTTTGAGTTTATATGATAAGCTGATACTCCATTCCAAAATACTTTTTCAAGACAATAACATGATCAAAAATAGGACTTATCTGAAATATGTATTTAGGTTGCCCCCATCATTCCTCCAATACTCCTCTGTCTCCTCTCTCTACTACACATGCTCTAATCTGTAGTAGAGAGAGGAGACAGAGGAGTATAATGATTGTGAATGAGGCTCTGTCTCTGGATTGTGGAAGTGGATTCAATCAGATTTCACGTGGTGAACACATATAAGGAAGGGGATAGAGTGGCACAATGTAGCTCTCTGCAGGATGATCTTCTCCTGATGAACCACTAAACAATGGGGAAACGCGTCGAGGAGTTTGGAGGAATGATGGGGGCAACCTACTGTAAATATATATTTCAGATAAGTCCTATTTTTGATCATGTTATTGTCTTGAAAAAGTATTTTGGAATGGAGTATCAGCTTATCATTTAAACTCAAACTGTGAGGGGGATTAGCACTGTTAACCTTGTGAATATCATACTGTAATATGTGTAAAGCATCTGATTAAGGACTCCATATATAGGGTTGAGCCCTTGACATGTATGTGGTATATTGATGCAGTTTGGGAAATAATAAATATGTATCCATAAGTCCCACCTACAATAACCTTCTCCTGCTGTTTTTAAGATTAGTGACCTATTATGTATAGGCTGTTTTTTTGTTCAAGTTCACACCTATATATTATATATCAAGTAGTGAAAGATTATCGTCTTCAGTAAGAAGGTGTGAAAATAGGAAAAATTAATCATGATGAATGTATATTTCTGCCTGCACTAGGTCACTTTTTATGGGCACTTTACGGGTACTTTTTGTATGTTATATTTGTCAAATATGACTATTAAAGATTATCTTTCATAATAAATAGATAAAAGGGCTTTTTGTGTTAGTTGGTAAAAGATATTCCCTTTATATATGGAATCAAGACTTTGTGATCTTATGATACTGTTACTTTGCAGGGCACCAAGGCAGAACTATGGCGCCTTTCTTCTTCATGTCCCATCTGAATTGTAAAGTACAGCGGAATATGTTGGGTGCTGTAGAAGTCATCAATCAGCCACAGATATCTGTGTGTTTCAATTTGCATAGACTAATTATGGCCAAAAAAAATAATAGTGGTTTGCGCCGGATGAAGAAAAGAAGTGAAAAGCTACTTCAATTAGAGATGGAAGATGAGAGGCACTGGATTTATCAATATACTTTAACTGTATACTGTCTATAGAGCTCCTGTGTGTAATGTCACTGGTGGTAATATTAATGTTCGTATTGTGGTTTTTGTTAATGAGCAGTATGGTAGTATTATTCAGTTACCAAGTGGTGGTAATATGGGATCTGGTCATGGTGTGGCGGGATTTATCCAATGAATGTGGAATTATTTCATCACAATGTGGTGGTAATATGTGGACTGGTTATGATGTGGCGATATTTGTCCCTTTTATGTGGTATTATTTTGTCACTATTTAGTAATAACATGTGGTCTGGTCATAGTATGGCGGTATTTCTCTTCTGAGAGCTGTATTATTGGTACTTTATGTTGGCCTTGTTATGGTGGATTGTGTTGTGTATGGAGATAAACTGTTGTCTCTGCTATTAATAAAGAGAAGAATCTTTATTTCCATTTGAGATTAAATGCTTGAAAGTTTAACCCTTCCCTGTCCTGTGACATACTGTTTAACAATGGCAGAGATGCACGTAAACAGGTTGTCCTGTGAATATTAAAGTTAGCACCTTTCCACAGAATAGGTGATAACGCATTGATCGGCAGAATGGTGAACTTTTATCCATGTTACGACGGAATGGCATGTTCAATCATCGCTCCATTCACTTCTAATGTGGCTGCTTTTGCTAGCAGCCCCATAGAGGGTGAATTGAGTAGTGGTTTGACATAAAACTTACCATTCCATTTTGAAACGGGGAGAAAGGTGTCCTGTCAAGAATAAAAGTTCTCCTTTCTTCCAATCGGTTTGGATCCCAGCAGTCGGACACCCACAGAAAAACAAGTTATTTAAAGACTGTGGTTGCTATTTTGTAATATAAGCATCACACCTGTCTATAGCTTTTGTACGTTACTGCAGATTAGCATTGTTGTAGCTGTTTATTATGACTCAAAGTTAGATTACGGGATCACGAGTGAGGCCAAATTTTGGCACTCAGCCCTCTCAGTCACAAGTGCTCAGAGAAAAGAAATGCACATTAATTGTGAGCAAAATAATTCTGTTTATTACCCTGTGAGCAGGTTTCTTATACCATTTACAGAGAAATGTAGTTCCCACTGGAAATTCCCATCAGCCATCTTCTTCTCACAAACATGTTATGAGATGTTTCTCAAAACATTGAATATAAGAGAGGAAAATACTAGACCAAATATGAAACCTTAAGAAAAATATTAAACAACATATAATACTATGAGATTCTGAGACTAAGTAATACTCAAAAAATATATAGAAAATGTTAACCCTTTTATGTCAGCATAATTTACTGTAATTGAGCTGTTCTGCGCAAATGGGGCTAATTGACAGGGATGGTGCTGTTTTTGTAAAACAGCAGCACTATTTGTTTCACCTTGACAAGTCTTCTGCCAACTAGGTCAACTAGGCAATTCTCAATAGTGATGGGCCAACAATGGCAGAAGATTTTCCCCTTTTTTATTGTTTTCAAGTGAAGTATTTTTTACATCCAGAAGCTGATGACTTAGACATACCTAAAACAGTTGACAATTTCTATCCAGGTTGTGTAATCATCGGTGTGCTAAACTGCCTAGACACCATGCTAATGCATATTACCTTCCCTGATACTTGCTTTCAGGACTACAGAGAAATTACTGCTGCTGTTGGATTATGGAGATTACCCAGGGTATCGAAATTTCAACAGAAAGATAAATAATGTATTAACTCTAATTTCTAATAGGAAAAAAACGTTCTTTCTTGAATAGATTGAATTTTAAAAACTTATTGGGCTGAAATAACTTTCAGTGTACAGGCACTACTGAATATGAAGAGAATATAATTTGTGCTGCCTCGTTACATTACCATGTGTTTCAATGTGATCATTTCAATTGTTGGTTTATTCATAGACAACAAAAAATGCATTTGCTCAATAGACGCCAATTCTTGTGTGAGTGGCATTTTTTAATTAAATTGATTTGATGTTTATATTTAAAAATAGCCACTGGCCCTAAGTTTTATCATTCTGTCATTCAACGTGTGGAATATGGCTGTATTGTATCCTCGCCATTGAAATAAATTTTCAATATCAAGTTTCATTAAGGGCTAGGATGTGCCTTACCTTACAAGTCTAATGAGATTAAGCCGATTAACCATGTTTTTGTCATAAATTATTTGCTTACAGTGGTTATTTAATATTGCAGTAGTTGTTAAAGAAATCATAAAGGCAGCGCAAGGGAGAAAGATCAGAGATGAAAGAGCAAATTAAATAAGTGGATATTTTTTCTTATGAATTCCAAGCAAAGCAAAAATATTGTGGTACCATGATAACTAGAAATATGTATGTAAACGCTTTTATTACAAAAAAATAATAAAATTAAAAATATAGGGTTAACACATACTGTATATTGTCTAAAAAAAATTATCAAATTAAATAACCTTTGCATAAAAACACATTATCAGGGATTCCCTAATGTACTAGATAGTTATAGAGGTTGTCGAGGCTTGGGATAAAAGACTGCAGTCTATGTGATGGAAGACTGCCAAATCATGAAAGCTTGCAGTGACAACACTTTCATGACACCCTGGTATTCCCAAGCGAGCTATAGTGGTCAAGTGACTGTATATATGCCATTTGCATAGTTGCAGTAAAGTGAAATGTTGACTAGACTTTTTCTTAGACTAGATTTGAGAAAAGTCACGAGTCAAATCTGCTTATGGCTGAAAGCATGTAAAACGCATACATGTTATAACAAGACTGCCCGATCACACCAGGAATATTGGGGAATTGTTACAATTCAGGAGTCTGCAGTCACATAGAGTCACATAGAGTGACTGCACACTTTGATCCCAAGTTGTAACAACCCCTTTAATTATGAAAGGGGTTATTTTATTTAGAAAACCCATTTTAAAATAACCACTTGGAGTAATTTTACATGTAACGCTTTTCAGAAAAATGACACATTTTTCTCTGCCCTTTAGACACATTTTTTAAACGTATAAAATGCCAAAGCAATATGTTACCTAAAAGTGAATATGAATGTTTTAAATGCACTAAAGTGTGTTTTATTGTTGATGTCTGAATTTGTTTTCACTTTTTCCATTACTTTTTTAGGTCATGAGTAGTGTTGAGCGAGTATGTTCTGTCCGAGTATGCTCGGGCCGAGCTCCGAGTGTTTATAGCTGCTCAGTGATATGGTTGAATCGCTCCCGTGTGCATGATTTGCAATTGTTTGACAGCTTTATTACATGTGAGGAATGTGTAAGAAATAGACATTCCTCACATGTAATAAAACTGTCAAACAGTTGCAAATCATGCACACGGAAGCGATTAAACCATATCACCGAGCAGCTATAAATACTCGGAGCTCGGCCCGAGCATACTCGACGAAAGGGTTAATAGAACATACTCGCTCAACACTAGTCGTGAGTGTTACTCTAAGTGTTTTATTCATGCATTTTTCATAGGGCTCGGCATAGAAAAATACACTGCTCAAAAAAATAAATGGAACACTTAAACAACAGACTCCAAGTAAATCAAACTTCTGTGAAATCAAACTGTCCACTTAGGAAGCAACACTGATTGACAATCAATTTCACAGTGGGGCAGTAATGGTGTGGGGTGGCATTTCTTTGGAGGGCCGCACAGCCCTCCATGTGCTCGCCAGAGGTAACCTGACTGCCATTAGGTACCGAGATGAGATCCTCAGACCCCTTGTGAGACCATATGCTGGTGCAGTTGGCACTGGGTTCCTCCTAATGCAGGACAATGCCAGATCTCATGTGGCTGGAGTGTGTCAGCAGTTCCTGCAAGATGAAGTCATTGAAGCCATGGACTGGCCCGCCCGTTCCCCAGACCTGAATCCGATTGAGCACACCTTGGACATCATGTCTCGCTCCATCCACCAATGTTATGTTGCACCACAGCCTGTCCAGGAGTTGGCGGATGCTTTAGTACAGGTCTGGGGGCGGATCCCACAGGAGACCATCCGCAACCTCATCAGGAGCATGCCCAGGCATTGTATGGAGGTCATACAGGCACGTGGAGGCCACACACAATGCTGAGCCTCATTTTGACTTGTTTTAAGTGTAACGGGTCTGGGAGGCGGAACCTCAGAGCTACTATACAATGGGGCGGTCCTTGTAAGGGAGCGGGTGGCGACCAGGGAAGACGGGCAGGCAGTCACAGCAGGTGACCAGGACAGTCTCTGGGTGAACGGGCAGGAGGTCATGGTAAATGACCGGGGCAGTCTCTGGATGAACGAGCTGGAGGTCACGGCAAGTGACCGGGGCAGTCTCTGGAAGAACGGGCTGGAGGTCACGGCAAGTGACCGGGGCAGTCTCTGGGTAAAGGGTAGGTACGACCTGTGATGGCTGAACCTCCAGGTAGGCTAGCAGGCAGATGGAAGATGTATGCTCCCAGGTGACAAAGCGAGAGTCTCTGGATGAACGGGTGGTCACAGCATGTGACGGCGGATCTTCCAGGTAGGCAAACAGGCAGGTAGCGGAGGAGCGCTCGTAGGTGAGCGGGCAAGAGTCTCTGGAATAGCAGGTGGTCACAGCACGTGACGGCGGAGCCTCCAGGTAGGCAAGCAGGCAGGTAGCGGAGAAGCGCTCCCAGGTGAGCGGGCAGGAGTCTCTGGAATAGCAGGTGGTCACAGCACGTGACGGCGGAGCCTCCAGGTAGGCTAGCAGGCAGGTAGCAGATGTGCGCTCCCAGGTGAGCGGCCAAGCTGGTCCATAGACAGACTGACAGGAGTAGGAAGGCAGACCGTCGGACCTCAGGCTAGCAAGCAGGTAGCAGGAATATCAGGCAGGAAACAGACAGCAAACTGGCAGGACTCTGGCAGGAATCAGGCAGGTAACTGACAGGTAACTGGCAACGGGACCTGAGGGCTGAAGCAGAGTAGTGAACAGTGCAACAACATTGCTCGGGCACCTCCATTTTGGAGGAGGTGCCTTATATATGGTGAAGTCCTCCGGCCATTGGCCGGGGACTCCTTAGGACGGCGCGCGCGGCCCCTTTAAGAGGGAGGGAGCGCGCGCGCGCCCTAAGCACAGTGGCCGGGAAGGAGTGCGCGATGCCAGCAGAGCGGGAGGAGGACGCCGGGCTCGGAGCAGAGAGGTGAGGGGAACAGCGTCCCTGCCTAGCAGAGGGCAGGGACGCCGACGCTACAGTACCCCCCCCTTTAGGCCCCCCGTTTTTTAGGCCAGACAGAAATTTAGCAAGGATGAGAGGGGCATGGATGTTCTCCCGGGGCTCCCACGTTCTCTCTTCAGGACCAAACCCCTTCCAATCTACTAGAAAAAAGGTCTTCCCTCTTACCCTTTTGGTGGCCAGAATGTTCTCTACCTCAAATTCGTTTTCAGCGGAAACCGGAGCAGGAGGCGTGCCTGTAGACTTGGAAAAAGAGTTAAGTACCACAGGTGTGAGGAGAGATACATGGAAGGAGTTAGGGATCCGCAAGTTGGGCGGGAGTTTCAATTTATAGGCCACCGGGTTGATCTGACTGATGACCTCCAGAGGACCGATGAACCGAGGCCCTAACTTATAGTAAGGAATCTTGAGCCGGACATACTTGGACGAGAGCCAGACCTTATCCCCTGGACGGAATTGAGGAGGATCCAGACGTTTTTTGTCAGCATGTCTTTTCATACGCTCGGATGACAGAAGGAGTGCAGACCGGGTACTCTCCCATATGGAGGAAAATTTGTTAACAAGAGATTCCGCAGCCGGATTGTCCACCGAGGTGGAGACGGGAAACGGGATCCGAGGATGCTGACCGAAGACTACAAAAAAACGGGGATTTGGAGGAAGATTCGCTCTCGTGATTGTTGTACGAGAATTCGGCCCATGGCAGGAGATCCACTCAGTCAGAATGGTGGGCAGTAACGAAGTGCCGGAGGTAACTGGTCAGGATCTGATTGATCCGCTCCACTTGACCATTAGACTGTGGGTGGTAAGCGGAGAAGAAGTCCAGGGTGACGTCTAGCAATTTACAAGTGGCTCTCCAGAAATGAGAAGTGAACTGTACCCCACGATCCGACACGATGTGACGGGGCAGGCCATGAAGACGGAAGATGTGGCGGATAAAGTCTTTAGCCAGCTCGGGTGCAGACGGGAGGCCTGGCAGGGGAATGAAGTGAGCCATCTTGGAAAAGCGGTCAGCGACCACCCAAATGACCGTACAACCGGCAGAGACGGGAAGATCAGTTATGAAGTCCATCGCTATATGCTGTCAGGGGGCAGCAGGTACTGGCAGAGGAAGGAGGCGACCGGCTGGCAGGTGTCTCGGAACTTTGTTGCGGGCGCAGGACACACAGGCAGAAACAAAGTCTATTACATCCTTGTGCAGGTTAGGCCACCAGTAGTGCCGGGTAATAAGCTGGAGGGTCTTTTTCTGACCGGCGTGGCCAGCTAGTTTAGACGAATGACCCCAGTGTAGGATCTTCTCCCGATCAGGTACCGATACGAACGTCTTACCGGGAGGGAGACGATTTAGACTCACGGGAGCCACCTGCATTACTCTGGCGGGATCGATGATATGTTTAGGTTCTTCCTCGAGGTCAGATACCAGAAAGGATCGGGACAAGGCGTCCGCTTTGATGTTCTTGTCAGCCGGGCGAAAATGTAGAACAAAATCAAAGCGAGCAAAAAACAAGGACCACCGGGCTTGGCGCGGATTAAGTCTCTGGGCATGCTGGAGATAAGCCAAGTTCTTGTGGTCAGTGTAAATTATTACCGGATGAAGAGCCCCCTCGAGTAGGTAACGCCACTCCTCCAATGCCAGCTTGATGGCCAATAACTCTCGGTCTCCTATGGAATAATTGCGCTCAGAAGAGGAGAAGAGTTTGGAGAAGAAGCCGCAAGTTACCATCCTCCCGGAAGAAGATTTTTGAGTAAGTACAGCTCCGGCTCCAGAGGAGGAGGCGTCAACCTCCAGAAAGAACTGCTTGTTGCCGTCCGGACGATGCAGCATCGGGGCGGAAGAGAAGGCCTGTTTTAAGGAAAGAAAGGCCTCCTCTGCTTCGGACGGCCACTCCTTGGGATTAGTACCCTTACGGGTGAGCGCGGAAATTGGGGCAGTCCGGGAAGAGAAGTGTGTTATGAAGAGGCGGTAGTAGTTAGAGAAGCCCAGGAACCGCTGAATGGCCTTCAACCCCTCCGGTCGGGGCCATTTCTCGATGGCAGACAGTTTCTCTGGATCCATTCGTAGGCCGGTCTGAGAAATAATGTAGCCCAAAAACGGAAGCGAGGTCTGCTCAAAGAGGCACTTCTCATATTTAGCGAAGAGGTGGTTCTGCCTGAGCCTGAGCAGGACCTGACGAACGTCCCTCCGGTGAGTCTGGAGATCCGGAGAGAAGACCAAGATGTCGTCCAGGTACACCACAACGCAGGAGTAGAGAAGGTCCCGGAAGATGTCATTGACCAACTCTTGAAAGACGGCAGGAGCGTTACAGAGACCAAAGGGCATTACCAGATATTCATAGTGGCCGTCCCGGGTGTTGAATGCAGTCTTCCATTCATCCCCTTGACGGATACGGACCAGGTTGTACGCCCCACGGAGGTCCAGTTTGGTGAAGACTCTAGCCCCCCTCAGGCGATCAAATAATTCTGGAATGAGCGGAAGGGGGTACTTATTCTTCACCGTGATCTGGTTAAGGCCTCTATAGTCTATACAGGGACGGAGAGAGCCGTCCTTCTTTTTTACGAAGAAGAAGCCTGCTCCCGCCGGGGAGGTAGATTTCCGGATGAATCCCCTGGCCAAATTCTCCTCAATATATTCGGACATCGACCGGGTCTCAGCAGCGGACAATGGGTAAATACGCCCACGGGGAGGAGTAGTACCGGGTAACAGGTCGATAGGACAGTCGTATGGTCTATGAGGGGGTAATGTCTCTGCCTCCTTTTTATTAAAGACATCAGCAAATGACCAATAGGGAATCGGAAGTCCAGGTAGATTAGTTGGAGTAGGAGAAGGACGGACAGGATGAACAGGAACCAAACAAGTCTTATGACAGTCCTGTCCCCAGTGAAGGACTTCTCCGGTCTGCCAGTCAAGCACGGGTGCATGTCTCTGGAGCCAAGGTAGACCTAGTAAGAGGGCGTGAGAGAGTCCAGGCAGAACATGAAAAGAGATGCTCTCAGAATGCAGCATTCCCACCTGCAGAGTTATGGATTCGGTGATGAGTTGGATGGGACGTGGTAAGAGGCCCCCATCCACAGCAGCGACAGATAATGGTACAGCCAGAGGTTTGGTGGGAATGCGGTATTTTTCTACCAGGGACTGTGAAATAAGATTCCCGGCCGCTCCAGAGTCAAGTTGGGCTAGTTCGAAATAACGATTATCCCCGCAGATAATAGAGACTGACAGTAGCAGAGATGGAGAGGATTTATTCTTGTCTAGGTCGACCTCTCTGAGCGAACCTAGACACTGGCGTTTCCCGACCTCTCCGGGCAGGTACGGATCCGGTGCTCCTTACTGCCACAGTAGAAGCATCTCCCTTCGGCACGGCGTAAGTCCTGACGGGTTTTGACCATCTTGGTCTGGTCGACCTGCATAGGCTCAGGAGAGTGTACCTGGGGAGAAACGGAGGGAGTGACGGGTTTCTGAAAAGTAGGAGCTAGACGTGGAAACCTCCTCTCACTGGTGACCTCTTTGGCACGCTCCTGGAACCGTAGGTCAATCCGGGTGGCAAGAGTTATTAGGTCATCGAGAGTGGTAGGAATGTCTCGACCCGCAAGTTCATCTTTAATACGGCCGGACAGACCCTCCCAGAAGACAGACACCAGAGCGTCGTTACCCCAAGCCAGCTCCGAGGCAAGGGTACGGAACCGTATGGCATATTGGCCCACGGTGAGATTTCCCTGGTGGAGGCGTAGCAAAGATGATGCGGATGAGGTCTTCCGTCCGGGTTCGTCGAAGACTTTCCGGAAAGCCGTGAGAAAGGCAGGCAAGTCGGACACCAGGGTGTCTCCTCTCTCCCATAGAGGATTTAGCCAAGCCAGGGCCTCCCCGGTGAGATGGGACATGATGAAGGCAATTTTGGCCCGGTCGGAGTTAAACTGGTGGGACAGGAGTTCAAAGTGCAGGGTGCACTGATTTATGAAGCCCCGAGCCTGAGCGGAGTCGCCTCCGAAGCGAGGAGGTGCAGAAAGCCGGGGTCCGGGGTAGGATACCATGGTATTGGTGGGCAGCGGAGCTGCCGGGTTGCGAGTCATGGCACTGGCAGAGGTTGCTGGTGGAGCAGTCAGAGTGTCCAGGCGAGAATTGACATTCCGCAGGTGACCCAGGATGGACTCCTGTTGGGACCTCTGACGGGACAGTTCATGACAGAGGTCCGAGAGCGAGGGAGCTTGGGTGCCACCGGGTTCCATGGCCCGAGCAAACTGTAACGGGTCTGGGAGGCGGAACCTCAGAGCTACTATACAAGGGGGCGGTCCTTGTAAGGGAGCGGGTGGCGACCAGGGAAGACGGGCAGGCAGTCACAGCAGGTGACCGGGACAGTCTCTGGGTGAACGGGCAGGAGGTCACGGTAAATGACCGGGGCAGTCTCTGGATGAACGAGCTGGAGGTCACGGCAAGTGACCGGGGCAGTCTCTGGAAGAACGGGCTGGAGGTCACGGCAAGTGACCGGGGCAGTCTCTGGAAGAACGGGCTGGAGGTCACGGCAAGTGACCGGGGCAGTCTCTGGGTAAAGGGTAGGTACGACCTGTGATGGCTGAACCTCCAGGTAGGCTAGCAGGCAGATGGAAGATGTATGCTCCCAGGTGAGCAAGCGAGAGTCTCTGGATGAACGGGTGGTCACAGCATGTGACGGCGGATCTTCCAGGTAGGCAAACAGGCAGGTAGCGGAGGAGCGCTCCCAGGTGAGCGGGCAAGAGTCTCTGGAATAGCAGGTGGTCACAGCACGTGACGGCGGAGCCTCCAGGTAGGCAAGCAGGCAGGTAGCGGAGAAGCGCTCCCAGGTGAGCGGGCAGGAGTCTCTGGAATAGCAGGTGGTCACAGCACGTGACGGCGGAGCCTCCAGGTAGGCTAGCAGGCAGGTAGCAGATGTGCGCTCCCAGGTGAGCGGCCAAGCTGGTCCATAGACAGACTGACAGGAGTAGGAAGGCAGACCGTCGGACCTCAGGCTAGCAAGCAGGTAGCAGGAATATCAGGCAGGAAACAGACAGCAAACTGGCAGGAGTCTGGCAGGAATCAGGCAGGTAACTGACAGGTAACTGGCAACGGGACCTGAGGGCTGAAGCAGAGTAGTGAACAGTGCAACAACATTGCTCGGGCACCTCCATTATGGAGGAGGTGCCTTATATATGGTGAAGTCCTCCGGCCATTGGCCGGGGACTCCTTAGGACGGCGCGCGCGGCCCCTTTAAGAGGGAGGGAGTGCGCGCATGCGCGCCCTAAGCACAGTGGCCGGGAAGGAGCGCGCGCTGCCAGCAGAGCGGGAGGAGGACGCCGGGCTTGGAGCAGAGAGGTGAGGGGAACAGCGTCCCTGCCTAGCAGAGGGCAGGGACACCGACGCTACATTAAGGACATTATATCAAAGTTGGATCAGCCTGTAGTGTGTTTTTCCACTTTAATTTTGGGGGTGACTCCAAATCCAGGCCTACATTGGTTAATTAATTTGATTTCCATTTATGATTTTTGTGTGATTTTGTTGTCAGCACATTCAACTTTGTACAGAACAAAGTATTCAATGAGAATATTTAATTCGTTCAGATCTAGGATGTGTTATTTGGGTGTTCCCTTTATTTTTTTGAGCAGTGTAGTTAAAACATATACAGTAGCATGTAAAAGTTTGCCTGGTGAAAATGACTGTTATTGTGAACAGTTACCGAAGTTGGAGATTTAATGATCTCTAAAAGGCCTAAAGTTAAATATGACGCATTTTCTTTGTAAATAATATATACCGTATTTTTGGGACTATAAGACGCACTTTTTTCCTCCAAAATTTTGAAGGAAAGTGGGGGGTTCATTTTATAGTCCGAATGTGGTGTATATATATATATATATATATATATATATATATATATACTGTGATGGTGATGGGTGTGGGGGTAGGGGTAGCGGCGGATGAGTGGGGCACAGGAGGCAGGAGCCGCATCTTGCAGCCTACACTGTGCCTGCTCCTTAATAAAATAAATATTCAGTGCTCCCAATGCCCATGGGCATGTGGAGTACTAATTATTCATACTCCTTAATAGCGACTGGGCTTTTGCGTGTGCCCATTATTAAAGAGCATGAATATTTACTACTTTCCACTCCCATGGGCGTGGAAAGTAGTGAATATTCATGCTCTTTACTAGCGGGCATACGTGATCGCCCAGCCACAGCAGGAGACGCGCTGCGGCTACACTGTGTGCCCGCTATTAAGGAGAATGAACTCACTGCTCCCCACGCACACAGTTCTGGCGTGGGGAGCAGTGACTATTGCGGTAGCTCACCTTACTTTGTGAGGACGCATGGTAGTGACGTCATGCGTGGCTCACACTGGCTGGCAGCAGAGCAAGACGCAGTGATGGAGCAGAGGGGAGGTGAGTAAAAGTGTTTTTTTCTGTGCAGTGTGATGGGGATTAGGGGTGCCATGCATACCAGGATCAGTGGGCCATGCATACCTATTAGAGGGATGAGGGGGCCAAGAATTCCAAGATTAGGGGGGCTATGCATACCAGGATGAGGGATGAGGGGGTCCATGCATACTAGGAAGTGGGATGAGGGGGGCCATGCATACCAGGAAGAGGAGTGCCATGCATACCAGGATAGGGATGAGGGGGGCCATGTACACCAGGATAGGGATGAGGGGTGCCATGCATACCAGGATGAGGGGTGCCTAGCATACCAGGATGGAGATCAGGGGTGCCATGCATACCAGGATGAGGATCAGTGGTGCCATGCATACCAAGATGGAGGGGTGCCATGCATACCAGGATGAGGGGTGCCATGCATACCAGGATGAGGGGTGCCATACATACCAGGATGGAGATCAGGGGTGCCATGCATACCAGGATGGAGGGGTACCATGCATACCAGAATGGAGGGGTGTCATGCATACCAGGATGGGGATAAGGGATGCCATGCATACCAGGATGGGGGATTGGGATGCCAGGCATACCAGGATGAGGATGAGGGGTGCCATGTATACAAGGAAGAGGGGTGCCATGCACAACTGGATGGGGATCTGGGGTGCCATGCATACCAGGATGGAGGGGTGCCATGCATACCAGAATAGGGATGAGGGGTGCCACGTATACCAGGATGACAAGTGCCATGCATACCAGGATGAGGTGTGCCTAGCATACCAGGATGGAGGGGTGTCATGCATACCAGGATGGGGATAAATGGTGCCATGCATAACAAGTTTGGGGATTGCGATGCCAGGCATACCAGGATGAGTGGTGCAATGCATACCAGGATGGGGATGGGGGCCACATATAATAGGAAGGGGGCATATATACCAAGATGGGGATATTAACCGAATTGGGGGACATTATCCCTATAACAGTGTCAATTAATAAGCAATTAAGTGGGAGTGTACAGCTGTCACTCAACCCAATTTTTCACTATGTAGAAGATTTGACAGCAAAATTGTGAATTCTAAAACGTAACTTTTAATACGAAAAGATATATAAAATACCACTTACAACAAATATGGAGATAGTCACCCGGCCAACCTGATAGTTTCCAGAATTATGGCACAGAGACCACCCCAATATATAAAAAAAAACTGTTTTCTGATCAACCCTGCAGTAACAGCTGCAAAACAACTTATTAGGATAGATTTCTATAGCAGAGGGACAGTAGAACAACAGGGCTCAGCACAGCAGCCCTGTATCAACCAGATACCTTCTAATGTATAGATTATTTATAGACATAATAATCAAGATAATCATTCAACATGGACCCATGGACCACATATTTACTCAGTGTCCAAGAGTACATGAAGTTGACATATGAATTGGATTATATATTATGTAGTCTGAGTGCAGAAAAAAACATAAAAATCACAATTCATTTATATAGAAGAAGAAAATGGAATTTTCTCACCTATTTGTCTTTGTTGTCAAGGGAGGAGACTGTTATCCAGAGGTACCTTTTGGATACAATGTGGGGACATGAGCTGACCCTGTTTAGTCCCTGTCAGCTCACAATATTACTGACCCCACGAAACTCCTGCCCTTACAAGGGCAGTCCACAGCTAGCCCTATATGGAGACCATGCACTTTCCCTTTTTCATGTCCCAACGCGTTTCATCCAAGTAAAATCCTCAGGGGACTAACTTGTATCCAGGGAACTAAAGTGCTAAGTGCATATAATCAAACATGAGTCCCTCCACTCTCTGTCCTAACCTGCAGAGAATGGGATGTGAAGCAGGGTCTGTATATATACCTATCAGTATGAAAGATAGATTGCTGGTGTCAATTGGCTCACCTGGGGACACACCCCCGGGAAATGTCATTTTAACATTTTACAACCTTATCTGGCAATGTGGTGTGTGACACATCATCAGACACATCCTATTTTATTTATGATAGAGGGATTCTGAAAGTCATAAAGCCTATTTTTATAGGGACATCAGACGGCCCTTACTATTCTACAAAGGCCAGCAGTCGGCCCTCGCTATTGTTAGAGAGCCATCAGCTGGCAATGCTTTGTTGTTCTCATTATTAATAACTGGGTCTCCTATACTGTTATTGCTTATCCAGTGACTGCAAGGGCTGCCAAAATTTGGACGCAACCCAATACCCTTTTGAAGAGACATAGAGGAGGGTCTCCTATAAAAATGTTCCCATTATAAAGGAGCGGGTCTCCTATAGTGGTAATGCCCATGCTGTGACTGCAAGGACTGCCAAAATTTTGGAAAAACCCCACTAAGAATTTAAAGACACACAGAGCAGGGCCACAGTAACAAGTACGACATGGTCCCATTAGAAAGGAGAGAGTCTGCTACACAGTTATAGGTTATGCAGTGAGTCCAATGGCTGACCAATTTTACTAAGACTTTAAAGACACATAGAGCAGGGCCACAGTAACGACAAATTCCCATTAAAAAGGAGAGAGTCTCCCATAGTGTTGGCCTATGCAGTGAATGCAATGGCTGTCAAAAATTTGGAGGCACTTCAATGCCCCTTGGAAGAGACGTGGAGGAGGGCCTCATAAAAAAATGTTCCCATTAGAAAGGAGCGGGCCACCTACACTTGTAATGCCCATGCACTAAGTGTATCGGCTAACAAACATTTACCCCTGGGGGGTATACATGAACATACTGTATAAAAACATTTTTTACGGGCATCATAAACACCCTTTAAAAAAATTGTGTTGATGTTGCATCACGGACCACGGTCACCCTGGTGATATTGTGATGGAGAATGAGGAGAACGAAGAGGACAAGAGCAAATAGCCAAATTCAGGAAGCGTATACCCATGTGTGGGTGTGAAATGGTGCATGGGAATACACGTCCCAAGAAAAGACACTGGATTTGAGCTTATGTTACGCTGTTATCATTCGGTGGTATTGAGAAGTCTGGCCCAATCCAGCCCTTGTTCATTTTTAATAAGAGTCAGCCTGTCAGGATTTTCAGTTGACAGGCGGATGCGCTTATCAGTTATAATTCCACCAGTGGCACTAAAAACCCACTCTGATAAAACGCTGGCAGCAGGGCAGGCCAGGACCTCCAAGGCATAGATAGGCAGTTCATTCCACGCATCCAGCTTGGATACGCAATAATTATAAGGCACAGCGGAATCACGGAGGACGTTGGTACGGTCGGCAAGATACTCCCTCAGCATCTTCCCAAACTTTGCACTCCATGTGAGAGCACCCCACGCCTCAGGGCCTGTGCGATGGGAGGGTCTGAGAAAACTCTCCCAGAACGTTGACAGTGTTCCCCTGCCTCTGCTGGATTGAAGTTGTGTCTCTCTCGCCTGTACGACCTTGAGTGTCCAACGAAGTGTGCCGTCTGCCACCAGCGTTTTCAGATGGGAATTTTTTTAATAGTTCCGCAACAAGGGCCTTCTGGTGCTGCCCCATTTTTGTAGACCTGTCCGCCTCAGGAATAAGAGATAAAGTTCTCCTTGAAGCTTGGGTCTAGAAGTGTCACCAACCAGTAATGATTGTCACCCAAAATTTTGAGAACGCGAAGGTCATGGGAAAGGCAGAGTAAAATAAACTCAGCCATGCATGCCAGACTGCTAACAGGCAAGACTTCCATGTCCTCACCAAGAGGATGACTGACCATGTTCTCCTCCTGCTCCTCCACCTCTCTGTCCTCAGGCCATCCACGCTGAACAGACGGTATGACAGCTGTGCAGGTTATACCATCTATAGCGCATGAAACTAGCTCCTGTCCTTCCTCCTCCTCCTCATCATTGTCACATAATCCACGTTGGGATGAGATGAGGCTTGGCTGTGTGCAATCACCCTGTATGGTTCCTTGCTCCATCTCATCGTGCCAGCAATGCATCCTCTTTAAATTGTGAGCAGAAAGCATTTCAGAAGACAGAGAAGTGGGATGGTGACGCTAATTATGGCATCATCACTGCTCACCTTCTTGGTGGAGTCCTAAAAGTTTAGGAGGATGGTACATATGTCTGACATCCATGTCCACTCCTGAGGTCTTATGTGTGGAGTCTGAACTGAATACCGACGGCTTTGTTGATGCTGGTACTCAACAACTGCCCTCTTCTGGTCACAAATCCTTCCCAACATCTGCAGTGTAGAGTTCCAACGCGTGGGGACATCACACACCAGTCTGTGAGCCAGAAGCTGCAAATGCTGCTGAAACACTGCAAGGGCGGCGGAAGCTGTAGCTGACTTTCTAAATTGGGCACACAGATGGCATACTTTAACAAGCAGATCCGGTAGCTCCAGGTAGGATTTGAGAAACCGCTGAACCACAAGGTTAAGCACATGGGCCAGGCATGGTACGTGTGTGAGCTCGCCTCGCATCAGAGCCGTCACCATCTTCCGGCCATTGTCATACAGGACCATGCCTGGCAGTAGGTTCAGCGGTGTGAGCCACAGATCTGCCTGCTCTTTCAGAGCTGTCCACAACTCTTCAGCATTGTGCGGTTTTTCACCTAAGCATATCAGCTTCAGCACAGCTTGTTGCCGCTTTGCCGAGGCAGTGCTGCAGTGCTTCCAGCTTGTGACTGATGTGGTCATTTCGGAGATGGAGGCTGAAGAGGAGGAGGAGGATGAGGAGGATGAGGTGCAGGAGCTGTAGACCGTGGGGGCAACCCTGATTGACCTAGGGCCCGCAATCCTTGGCGTCAGGAGGACAAGTTCCATCCCAAGGTCCGACTGGGTCCCGGCTTCCACTATGTTAACCCAGTGTGCCGTCAGCGATATGTACCATCACTGCCCACCAGCACTTGTCCACGTGTCTGTGGTTAGGTGGACTTTACCGGTAACTGCGCTGTTGAGGGCATGGTTAATGTTTTGGGACACGTGCTTGTGTAATGCGGGGACGGCACACCGGGAGAAATAATGGCAGCTGGGGACCGAGTACAGAGGGACTGCCGCCGCCATCAGGTTGCAGAATGCTTCTGTCTCCACGAGCCTAAAAGGCAACATTTCGAGCGCAAGCAGTCATGAAATGTGAGAATTTAGTAGTATGGCCTGTGGGGCATTGGCTGCATATTTGCGCTTGCGTTCCAAGGACTAGGGCATGGACAACTGAACACTGCGCTGGGACAAGGACATGGACGTGCTTCCTGATGCTGCTACTTGAGAGTGTGCAATGACAGGTGCAGGGCAGGAGGCATCTTCGCATGCACCATGGACAGGGGATTGGCTTGCATGCACAACAGTGGAAGAATCATAGAATCATAGAATCATAGAATGGTAGAGTTGGAAGGGACCTCCTGGGTCATCTGGTCCAACCCCCTGCTCAAAGCAGGATTCACTAGATCATCTCAGACAGATGTCTGTCCAGCCTCTGTTTGAAGACGTCCATTGAAGGGGAACTCACCACCTCTCGTGGCAGCCTGTTCCACTCATTAATCACCCTAACTGTCAAAAAGTTTTTTCTAATATCTAATCTGTGTCTCCTCCCATTTAGTTTCATCCCATTGCTTCTAGTCTTTCCTTGTGCAAATGAGAATAAAGATGATCCTTCTACAATGTGACAGCCCTTGACATATTTGTAGACAGCTATTAAGTCTCCTCTCAGTCTTCTTTTTTGCAAGCTAAACATTCCCAAATCCTGCAACCGTTCCTCATAGGACATGGTTTGCAGACCAGTCACCATTCTGGTCGCTCTTCTCTGAACTTGCTCCAGTTTGTCTATGTCTTTCTTAAAATGTGGTGCCCAAAACTGTACACAGTATTCCAGATGAGGTCTGACCAAAGAGGAGTAAAGACCGATAATGACTTCACGTGATCTAGACTGTATGCTTCTGTTAATACATCCCAGAATTGTATTTGCCTTTTTTGCTGCTGCATCACACTGTTGACTCATGTTCAGTCTATGATCTATTAGTATACCTAAGTCTTTTTCACATGTACTGTTGCTTAGCTCTATTCCTCCCATTCTGTATATGCTTTTTTCATTTTTATTGCCCAGATGTAGTACTTTGCATTTTTCCCTGTTAAAAACCATTCTGTTGGTTGCTGCCCACTGCTCCAGTTTATTTAGGTCTTTTTGAATCCTCTCTCTCTCTTCTCTAGTATTAGTTATCCCTCCTAGCTTTGTGTCATCAGCAAATTTAATCAGTTTACCCTCAATTCCTTCATCTAAATCATTGATAAAGATGTTGAACAATACAGGTCCCAGGACGGAGCCCTGTGGTACCCCACTTGAGACATTCATCCAGCTGGATGTGAAGCCATTTACAACCACCCTTTGAGTCCGATCACTAAGCCAGTTATGAATCCACCTAACAGTTGCCTGGTCCATTGCATACTTGGTCATTTTTTCAATAAGGATGGTGTGAGATACTTTGTCAAATGCTTTGCTGAAGTCAAGATATACTATATCTACAGCATTTCCCTGATCCACCCAGTCAGTGATTCTGTCATAGAAGGAAATTAAGTTAGTCTGACATGACTTGTTAGTTACAAACCCATGCTGACTCTGGTTAATCACTTCATTCTTATCCATGTACTTACATACATGTTGTTTAATAATTTGTTCAAAGATCTTTCCTGGTATAGGAAAGCAATCTTTCCTGGAAAGAAGCAATGGTGCCACCCACAGACACTGTTTCTGAACCCTGGGGTTCAGCCCACAAAGTCGGGTGCTTTGCTGCCATGTGCCTGATCAAGCTGGTGGTTGTCAGGCTGGTCGTTTTGCCACCCCTGCTGATGCTGACCTGGCAGGTAGTGCAAATGGTCTTTTTGGGGTTATCAGCAGAGTCTTTAAAAAACAACCAGACTCGGAAGACCTTACAGTTGTACTGGCAACTACCGACGTGTTGGTGTAACGGGGAACGGTTGTCTGCATTCTGTCTGCGGCCACTACACTGCTTCTTCCCGCCTGTTAGGGTGCTCTGGCTCCCTCCCTCTGTGTGCTGCTGTCCTCGCTCTGCATGTCCTCCTGCCAGGTTGGGTCAGTTACTATATCATCCACCACCTCGTCTTCCACTTCCGCACCCTGGTCATCCTCCTGACTTTCTGGCAATTGTGTCTCTTCATCGTCCACCTCTTGTGACACTTTCCCACTGTCGCCTTCATGTGACCGTGGCTGCTCAAATATTTAGGCATCGCTACACGCGATCTCCTCTTGCCCCGCTTCAAGTGGACCGTCGAGAGGCCCGAATCTATAAATGGAAAAGTGAACAGCTCTTCAAAGTTTCCAAGTGTGGGATCAGTTGTTTCTTGGTACTCGGCATGGTGGGAGGAAGGAGGATCAGGGTGAGGAATATGCAGTCCAGACTCACGGCTACTGAGACTTGACCATGTGGAAGACAGGGTGGTGGTGGTGGCTAAGTGACTGGAAGCATTTCCGCTATCCAATCAACAACCTTTTGACACTTCTCTGGGTTCAATAGTGGTGTGCTGTGGTCCCCTAGAAATTGGGACCGAAAGGTCAGGCAAGAAGATGTGGGTGCTTGTTGTGGCACAATTTCAGCTTGCCCATGGCCTTGTCCTCGGCATCTGCATGCACCATTACCATCACGTCCAGTTCCCCGTCCCTTGCCACGTGCCTTGCCCATTTTAAATGGAGGACAGTATCTTCCGCTCTCTCTACAAATTACTGAGTTTGGAGAGAACTTATATGTGATCTGTGTAACGGAGAAAACAGAGTTTTAAATACCTGGCCTGTAGGTAAGTAGTTTGAACAGCAAACTGCTGTGAATTGCTTCACTGACACACTAAAGGAAATTTTTAATGGAGGAGAGAAATGGCAGTATTTTCTGACAACGTATATGTGAACCGTGTGATGGAGAAAACAGAGTTTTAAATACCTGGCCTGTAGTTAAGTACTTTGAACAGCAAACTGCTGTGAATTGCTTCACTGACTCACTAAAGGAAATTTTTAATGGAGGCCAGAAATGGCAGTATTTTCTGACAACGTATATGTGATCCGTTTGACGGAGAAAACACAGTTTTAAATAGCTGGATTTCTAGCGCTGTAATATGGAAAGGACCTGGCTGTATTCTGCAGTTCCAACAAGCAAATGGCGCAGAAAAACGGTGTGCTCTGGATTGCTTTTTAAGCAAATAATGAGGATTAAGATCCAAAGAAAAGTGTTTCTGGCCCCTGAGACCTGGGCCTTTGTATAGAAATATCTAACAGCAGCAGAAGGCAGAATTGGAATGGAGCCTCTTATGCTATATACTCTGCAGTCTGCTATATACACTGCCTGCCTATACACCCTGCCTACCTGATATCTCTGCAGATGGATTAGTCCTCAGAAGGATTGTTTGTTAAGATGGATATATGTAATGTACGTTTTTTCTCCCTACTAGTGTTGAGCCACCCCCGTAGTGTTCGAGTTCGGTTCGGTTCGTCGAACACCCGTGTGTTCGCCGAACTGTTCGTCGAACTGTTCGTTGAACACCTTCGAACACCGTTAAAACCAATGGCAGGCAAACAAAAACACATAGAAACACATAGAAAACACCTTCAAAGGTGTCCAAAAGCTGACAAACTGCTCAGAAGACACAACTAACACATGGAAAAGTGACAAGAACATATAGTCATGCGAAAAGAAAAGAGGTGGAGGAGTAAAAGGAGGGGGAGACACAGATATAGGCATGTCATGTCCTTCTAAAATCCAAAAAGTGAGAAGCCGACACGTTCAGTCCGCTCCTGCCCGTGCCACCTCCGCGTCGCCGGGTTTGTGCCAGAGCCGCGGTGAACCCTGACGGCCAGCCCCCCTCTCCCAATACTGGTGCCTGTCCGCTGGTGGGTCGAGCGAGCCCCCCTGTGGTGGAGGCAGCTCTAAGCTTTTTAATTTAAATTGTCTCTCTAATTTGAATGAATACACTTTAAATCCATTTACAAGGATCTATTGGAGGGCAAGTCTCATGCCAGCAGCCGCGTAATTCCAGCTCCAGTAGCGTCTACTAAAGCTGCTGCAGTTAAAAAGCTTTTATAAGGATCGAGCTCGGCTGTCCACCGCAAGGCATCCTACTGCCAGTCCCAGCCCCTATGCCTTGGGGTGCCTCCTGATGCTCTTCACTGAGTATCCCGTGGTCCCGAAGCATTTCCTTTGAAAAAATTAAGTGTCCAAACTACAGGTGGTGTAGCTTGCTTAACAGCCGGGATAATCCGCTGACTAGCAGACACTGCTACTAGGCACAAAGTATTTCCTGGGCTAGATGCAGTTAAAAATTTGTAATTAGATACTCTCGTTGGATGCTGAGAAAGCATTCCATAGAGTCTCCTGGCACGCCATATATGATTCTCTTAAAAAGCTTGGGGTAGGGGTCTAGGGGACCCTTTTATAGCCAAAATCACGGCCCTGTATCGCAATACGTCACCTAGGCTGAAGATAAATGGAACTGTAGCACCCTGAGGGCTCGGTTGCTACAGAGGTATTGCACCTCACCCAGAGGTGTGATATCTCACTCTCAGGTAAGGATGTAGTGTGGATCAGGACCCGACACCTGCATGCATTACACCACATTGCCGTGGGGCAGGGCGACCAATATGCCCCTGAGATGGGCACGACAGTCCCTGTCCCTGGCTGGAGTGGGGGGAGGGAACACTGAGGAAGGGGAACCCTGTAGTGCAGGAGCAGGGAGGAAGCAGTTCCTGGGTGCATTGAGAAGGGAGAATAAAAGGTGGGCACCATCTTAGTTCAGTGCAGAGAAGTCTGAGCAGAAGTGGCAGGGAGCAGGGGCTCTGCATGAGCTCTGCTCTGGAGGCGGGCCTAGTAACAGAGGCCCAGGCCTGGAAGAGGGAGAAGGAAGGAAGAGGAGCGGAGAAGGCTCCAGGAACGAGGAACGAAGGGATCCCAGGGGTGCGGACGGGCGAGTCGCCACCGCACGCTTGAATCCACCTGCGTGGAGGGGTCAGGCCAAAGGGGGAGACCGGTCCCCGAAACTAGTGGAGGCAGGAAACGACCCTCAGCTAGAAACAGGAGGCTGTGACATTTTATATGGCGCAGCCCCTCGCTACACCCGCTAGGAAGGCACCACATAAGGTCAGGGAAACTGGCGCCAAGTTTACCAAGAGGAGGCCCGAGGCAGCCAGACAGAAGGGTTGGTAAGAAAGGCCAGACAAAGGACACACAAAGGGGGTCCTGTGAAGCGCTCCAAAGTTATCTGGGAGTTGTCTGAGCCCCTCACCTGGTGAGCACAGTACGACGTGGGCAGCCGTTACCTGCAGACGTGGTCTGGATAATAAGAACTGTGAGTAAAGGCCCTGGACTGCATCACTGACTCCGTGTCGTTACTGCTGCTGCCCTGCACCATCACCCCCATCCTCCGCATACACTGCCCTGAGGCTATACTCCTGCCGTGGGGAGTTATGCTACGCTCTGCTGCACCCACAACACCAGCCTCAGCGGTCTGCCCTGGAGCGGCGGTTCACTCTGACCGCAATCCACGGGTGGCGTAGTCGGACATTTAAACATCAAAACCACATAAATAGTTCCGCCACTGGTTTGACCGCCCTGATCCACGGAACCGGGTCGCCGCCACGGAGACTACAACCACCAGCATCCACCAAAAAGGGTCCGGTTCCGGGTGTCCCAAGGCCCAGGGGGCGCGTCAGAACATTTTCATCACCTTTCACAATCACCAATGGGACAAGGCAGGGATGTTCTCTGTCCCCTCTCTTATACATCCTAGTGACGGAGCACCTGCTCTCATCAATTCGCCATAACCCCAATATTAGGTGGATTGAGGTGGGAGGCACCGAGTACAAGTGCTCTCTATTTGCTGATGATGTCCTAGTATATATCACTCAATCACATATATCCATCCATGCTGTTATGGCTGAAATAGATCACTTTGTTACATGGTCAAATTTTAAAATCAATGCAGCGAAATCTGAGGCCCTCGATGTCTCCCTCCCCATATCCATATAGGATTCCATCCAGTCCAACTTTCCTTTTGCCTGGCCCTCACAGGGTATCAAATACTTAGGAATTCCTATTCATAGAGACCTCTCCCATCTATGTTATCTTAATTTTGGGCCCTTTATTGAACAACTCCATACAGACCACGGTTGGCAAGTTAGAACAGTAAGATTCACTACGTGAACCACTGGTGTTTTGTGGAAAAGCACATGTACACTGTGTTCCAAATTATTATGCAAAAAGTGTTTAGGAGTGATAAGGGAAGAATTTGTTTGTTTGTCAGTTAAACTCATTGATGGTGATGTGTGTCAGGGCTCTTTATATCACTGTAAGCAATTGCAGACACCTGTGCTAATTAGTTTGGCAGGTGTGTCCAATGAAAGGCAAGACTACTTAAGAAGGCTGTCTCACATTATTAAGCAGCCTACATTTTCTGCCAAAATGGGAAAGAAAAAGGATGTGTCGGCTGCTGAGAAGCAACAAATTGTGAAGTGTTTAGGTCAAGGCATGACTACAATCAACATTGTGCGATGATCAGGATGAAGTGTCTTGGCAATCAAGAAGTATGTAGCTGATTCACAGTACACACGTGTGCGTGCTGATAAGGGCAAATTGAGGACTCTTTCCTACAGGCAATTACGTCAGGTTGAAAGAGCAGCGGCAAAAAAGCCTTGTCATAGCAGCAGACAAGTTTTTGAAGCTGCTGGTGCCTCCAACGTCCCCCGAACAACAAGATGCAGGGTCCTTCAGAGGTTTGCAGCTGTGCATACGCCATCCTGTCGACCTCCTCTATCCACTTCACACAAGCAGAAATGGCTCCAGTGGGCCAAACATTACATGAAGACTGATTTCAAAACTGTTTTGTTCACGGATGAGTGACGTGCAGCGCTCGATGGTCCAGATGGATGGAGTGGAGGATGGCTGGTTGATGGACACCCCACGCAAACACGGCTACAGTGCCAACAAGGAGGATGTGGAGTAATGTTTTGGGCTGGAATCATGGGGAGAGAGATTGTCGGCCCCTTTAGGATCCCTGAAGGCGCTAAAGATGAACTCCATAATGTATGTGGATTTTCTCAAACAGCACTTCCTGCCATGGTTCAAGAAGAAGAACAGTGTATTTCACAGCAAGATCATTTTTTTGCATGATAATGCACCATCTCATGCAGCACATAAAACATCTGCATCTCTGGCTGATATGGGCATAAAAGGTGACAAACTTATGGTGTGACCCCCATGCTCCCCTGACCTCTACCCCATTCAGAACCTTTGGAGCATCATTAAAAGGAGTGTCTATGATGACGGGAGGCAGTTCACATCTAAGCAACAGCTCTGGGAGGGTATTCTGTCCTCATGCAAAACGATTGAAGCAGAAACCATCCAAAACCTGACAAATTCAATGGACGAGAGAGTTCAGAAGCTCCTTTCGAACAAGGGGTCCTATGTGAAAATGTAACATCACCTAGAATAAATTTTTGAGTTGAAAACTGTTTGGTTTCAGTTTCTAACAACCTGCTAATGCTTATAATTTCAAAAATGACCATTTTTTTGGTCTTTATTAAAATGAAAAGGATGATCGAAAAGTTTGGGGGATCTAAGAGTGTGGCAACCCAGTAGTCATGATTACTTCAAATTCTGACAATATGAGGGTCATGCTGCAGGTAGTGCAGCAAGAAGGCACTTATGTGTCTTGCGCATCTCGGAGCCCCAAAATTATTTTCCGGGCTAGATGCAGCTAAAAATTATTATTAATTTTAAATCTGGTGAAGCTTTAGTATAGATGGCCTAATAGGATCAGTGCTGCACACTGCTACAAAGCCCAAATTATTTTCCAGTCAAGGTACAGATAAACATGATTAGTAATTTTAAATCTGGTGGAGCTTGTTATAGATGGCCTAATAGAATCAGTGCTGCACACTGCTACAAAGCCCAAATTATTTTCCAGCCAAGATACAGATAAACATGATTAGTAATTTGAAAGCTTAAAACGGTTGGTAGGGTGATTTTAACCAATCATCAAGCTTTTACTCTCCCCAGGATGACACAGGGGTAGAAAAGTCGTTTAGGATCCATGATTTGTTCATCTTTATGAACGTGAGTCTGTCTACATTATCAGTGGAGAGCCGCGTGCGCTTATCTGTCAGCACACCACCAGCAGCGCTGAACACACGTTCAGACAGAACGCTGGCTGCGGGGCATGACAAGATCTCCAAGGCGTAAGTGGCTAGCTCCGGCCATTTATCCAGATTGGAAGCCCAAAAAGAGCAAGGCTCCAGTGACACAGTCATGGCTTCAGTGTTTACTTGGAGATACTCCTGTACCATCATCTCTAGGCGTTGACTATGTGTCAGACTTCTTGTCTCCTGTGGCCTTGCAAAGGATGGGCTAAAAAAGTGGTGAAATGATTCCGCAAAATTGATGTTACCAGCAGATACTGTGGTTCTGTTACGGTTTGAGTGCTGAACACTTGACAGTCCCACGGTTGGCACGTTGGAACTGTGAGATTCACTTCGTGCACCACTGGTATTTTGTGGAAAAGCACATGTAAGATTCTGCAACAGTCTCTGCTGATACTCCTGCATGCGTGCATCCCTTTCTATGGCAGGAATAATTTCTGCAAATTTACTTTTGTACCGGGGATCTAACAGTGTGTCAACCCAGTAGTCAGGATTATTTCTAATTCTCACAATTCGAGGGTCATGTTGCAGGTAGTGCAGCAAGAAGGCACTCATGTGTGTTGCGCATCCAGGAGCACCAAGTCTCTGTTGTGTTGGTGGCGAGGTAACAATCATGCTTCCTTCCTCTGTCCTCTCCCCCCAACCTCGCACAACAGAAATGTGATCAAGGTCTCCCTCATCTGATGAGTCTTCCATCAGTTCGTCCTCCACTTCTTCCTGGGCTCCTGCACCTTCCTCACTAGTTTGGCTGATACCATGCGCCCTGGTAAAACCATCTCCCCCACCCTCACATGCCTGCCGCCTTGGTGCTGCCGACCGTCTGGACCTTGCAGATGTTAGCCCTTCCGCATACAACTCCTCCTCCTCTACTTCCTCCACCTCCTCTTGTGCCACCACCTGACTCCGAATTCTGTTTAACATGTGCTCCAGCATGTAAATCACCGGAATAGCCATGCTGATAATGGCATCGTCAGCACTAAACATCTTCGTCGCCATTTCAAAACTGTGCAGAAGGGTGCATAGGTCCCTGATCTGAGACCACTCCTCCAGCGTGATTTGCCCCACCTCTGGATCTCGTTGGCCCAGGCTATACGTCAGAACGTATTGCACCAGGGCTTGTCGGTGCTGCCACAGTCGCTGCAACATGTGCAGAGTTGAATTCCACCGGGTAGGCACATCGCATTTTAGCCGGTGAAGTGGCAGGCCCAACGACTTCTGTAGAGATGTAAGTCGCTGAGCTGCGGGATGCGAACGGCGGAAGTGAGCACACAGCGACCGTGCCCTCTGCAGAATGCCATCTAGTCTGGGATAGTGGGCTAAAAATTGCTGGACAACCAGGTTCAACACGTGAGCCATACAAGGCACGTGTGTGACATTGCCCCGGCGAAGGGCCGCACCCAGGTTTGCAGCATTGTCGCACACGGCCTTCCCTGGTTTCAGGTCCAGTGGAGACAACCATTCATGAAATTGGTTCTCCAAAGCTGACCACAACTCCTCAGCTGTGTGACTCACATTTCCCAGACATTTCAATGTAAAAACCGCCTGATGACGTTGAGCCCTACTGCCAGCATAGTAAGGAGGTGTGCAGGATCCCTTCTGCGCAGTTAGAAAGCTTGTGGCATGACCAGACAGGCTTTGGGTGCATGTGGAAGACCGAGAGGAGGTTGAGGAGGCAGAAGCAGTGGAGGAACTTTGACATAAAGAGGATTGACGCACAACTCGTGGGGACGGCAAGACTTGGACAGCAGCCCCTTGTCCTGCTGTCACCATAGTTACCCAGTGCCCAGTCAGCGACATGTAACGCCCCTGTCCATGCCTACTCGTCCAAGTGTCTGTGGTGAAATGCACCCTGTCACACACAGAGTTTCTCAAAGAAGCGGTGATGTTGTGTGCGACATGCTGGTGGAGCGCAGGCACACCTTTCTTTGAGAAGTAGTGCCGACTGGGCATCTGGTACTGGGGCACTGCGACGGACATAAGGTCTCGAAAATCCTCTGTGTCCACCAGGCGGAAAGGCAGCATTTTTGTAGCCAAGAGCTTGCAGATGGTGAAATTCAACCTCTTAGCTTTCTCATGGCTAGGAGGAAATGGTCTTTTACTTGTCCACATCTGAGGGACCGAGGGCTGGCTATTGTGCTTAGACGGGGTTGATAAGGGTGTCCCCGGCAAACTGCCGGTCTGTGAGGAAGATGCAGGCGGACATGTTAGGTTGCCTTGATCCAAAGGTGGTGCTATCGATGTCGGACAGCGCTCAACACCAGCTGGTGTTACCACCTCCAAAGAAAATGATGACCTGCCAATCACGCTGGCTGTTGCGGGTAAAGAGGTGGCAGGTCTGCGCCCCAAAACAGGTGTGACTGCTGTCCCCACAGTCACAGAGGATGAAGAGGCCGCGGATGCACAAGATATGGCAGACGGTGGTTGGCCCGGCCGGCTAGGCCGCATTGTAGCACACTGAGCTTCCCACTTCAACTTATGCTTCATGTCCATGTGCCGGTTCATGCATGAAGTACTCAAACTATGTATTTTTTGGCCTCTACTTAGCTTTTGCTGACAATTGTTACAGATAACACGAGTTGGGTCATCTTTATCGATCTGAAAAAATGCCCAGGCTATGCAAGGCTTAGCACCCATGCGACCTGAAGAGCCACCACGACTTGTGGTGAGAGGCAGAGTTGTGTTTGAGGATGCAGTTGTTGACGTGCTTCCAGTACTACGTCTCTGTCCAGGAAGGCGCAACCTGACCTCGTCGTCACTAGCATCTTCCTCCACCTCCTCTGCTGACCTCATCTCTTGGCTGACTGTGGGTTGACAGTAAGTGGGATCTCCAACCTCATCATCATCACCCTGTGCGTTATCACACCCGTCGTCCTCAGAGCCAACCTGTTCCTGCCCTGACAAAAAACTAAAGTTGTCGCTCCAATCAGGTATTTGAGTCTCATCATCGTCTTCCTCATTGTCTCCACCAACAGGAGTTACAGTTTGGGAATTAGGGTCTACATTATGGTCAGAACCTTCTACGTCTGGTCCTGGATCCGACTCATAAAGATTCTGGGCATCAGTGCAGATCATTTCCTCGTCTGGATTCACAGAAGCGCTGGAGTTGACCACTGATTCCCAGGCTATAGTATGAGTAAACAGCTCTGCAGACTCAACCATCTGTTCTACCTCATACTCAGACGGGCAGCTGGAGATTTGGGAGCTGTGAGGAAGCAAGTGCGATTGGGGTGACACCTTTGAGGACTGGAGTATTTGTGATGTTGAAGTTGATGTGGAGGAGAGCCCACTTAAAGGAGCACTTGATATCCATTGAAGCACCTGCTGTTTTTGTGCCTCATCTGGAATTTGTAGCGATTGGCGTGGCCGTAAGAAAGGGATCTTATCACATTGTCCGCTAAAAGAAGTAGACATTTTAGTTTGGCTGGAAGATGGTCTTTCTTCTGCAGATGTTACTGTTGCTTTAACACCTACCCCACGGACACAACCTTTTTTCTCCTTCCCAACACGCCTATTCCCCTTTCCACCAGCAGCAGGCCTTTTTCCACTCATTTTGGTGGTTAACTAATTCACAACTCTGGAGTTGTTTGCACAAAAAAACAATGGATGGGAACCGAGCAGAGCTGAGTGACCAAATTGTGGTATTAGGCCAAAACTATTGGCTGGGTTAGATGCAGAAAAAAATTATATTAAATTTGCAACCTGATGGAGGTCAGTATAGATGGACTAATAGAACAAGTCCCACACACAGCTAGAAGCCCAAATATTTTTTCAGAGGTAGATGCAGAAAAAAATTTTATTCAGTTTTCAACCTGATGGAGGTCTGTATAGATGGATTAATAGAACAAGTCCCACAAACAGCTACAAGCCCAATATTTTTTCAGAGGTAGATGCAGAAAAAAAATATATTCAGTTTGCAACCTGATGGAGGTCAGTATAGATGGACTAATAGAGAAAGTCCCACACACTGCTAGAAGGCCAAATATTTTTTCAGAGCTAGATGCAGACAAAAAATTATTTTGAATTTGCAACCTGATGGAGGTCAGTATAGGTGGACTAATAGAACAATTCCCACACACTGCTAGAAGGCCAAATATTTTTTCAGAGCTAGATGCAGAAAAAAATTATATTCAGTTTGCAACCTGATGGAGGTCTGTATAGATGGATTAATAGAACAAGTCCCACACACAGCTAGAAGCCCAAATATTTTTTCAGAGGTAGATGCAGATAAAAATTATTTTTAATTTGCAACCTGATGGAGGTCAGTATAGATGGACTAATAGAGAAAGTCCCACACACTGCTAGAAGGCCAAATATTTTTTCAGAGCTAGATGCAGATAAAAATTATATTCAATTTGCAACCTGATGGAGGTCAGTATAGATGGACTAATAGAACAAGTCCCACACACAGCTAGAAGCCCAAATATTTTTTCAGAGGTACTGTAGATGCAGATAAAAATTATTTTTAATTTGCAACCTGATGGAGGTCAGTATAGATGGACTAATACAACAAGTCCCACACACAGGTAGAAGCCATTTATTTTTTCAGAGGTAGATGCAGAAAAAAATATATTCAGTTTGCAACCTGATGGAGGTCAGTATAGATGGAGTAACAGAACAAGTCCCACACTTAGCTAGAAGCCCAAATATTTTTTCAGAGGTAGATGCAGATAAAAATTATTTTTAATTTGCAACCTGATGGAGGTCAGTATAGATGGACTAATAGAGAAAGTCCCACACACTGCTAGAAGGCCAAATATTTTTTCAGAGCTAGATGCAGATAAAAATTATATTCAATTTGCAACCTGATGGAGGTCAGTATAGATGGACTAATAGAACAAGTCCCACACACAGCTAGAAGCCCAAATATTTTTTCAGAGGTACTGTAGATGCAGATAAAAAATATTTTTAATTTGCAACCTGATGGAGGTCAGTATAGATGGACTAATACAACAAGTCCCACACACAGCTAGAAGCCCAATATTTTTTCAGAGGTAGATGCAGAAAAAAATATATTCAGTTTGCAACCTGATGGAGGTCAGTATAGATGGAGTAATAGAACAAGTCCCACACACAGCTAGAAGCCCAAATATTTTTTCAGAGGTAAATGCAGATAAAAATTATTTTTAATTTGCAACCTGATGGAGGTCAGTATAGATGGACTAATAGAGAAAGTCCCACACACTGCTAGAAGGATAAAATATTTTTTCAGAGCTAGATGCAGATAAAAATTATATTCAATTTGCAACCTGATGGAGGTCAGTATAGATGGACTAATAGAACAAGTCCCACACACAGCTAGAAGCCCAAATATTTTTTCAGAGGTACTGTAGGTGCAGATAAAAATTATTTTTAGTTTGCAACCTGATGGAGGTCAGTATAGATGGACTAATACAACAAGTCCCACACACAGCTAGAAGCCCAATATTTTTTCAGAGCTAGATGCAGAAAAAAATTATATTCAATTTGCAACCTGATGGAGGTCAGTATAGATGCACTAATAGAATGATGCTATGCCCAAAAGATTTTACTTCACTAGGTGCAGTAAAAAAATTGGTATTCTATACACAGGTGGTATATCTTGCAACACAGATAGGCTACTCCACTGACTAACACACTCTGCAATAGGCCAAAAAGGATTAGCTTTGCTAGATTCAGCCAAATGCTGTGAAAAAAACTTGCACAGCACTGGCACAGACCTGCCTGGCAAAAACTGATAGGAACTGATGTAACCTAGTCCTGAAAAGGACTCCAATTACAATTAGTCTTTACTCCCACAATCAATCTATTTAAGAGCACAGACCTGCCTGATAAAAGTCGTAGGAAATGCTGTAACCTAGTCCTTAAAAGGACTGCAATCACAACTATTCCCTACTCCCAAGCTATCTGTAGATTTGTGCGAAAATTGGCTTGAAATTAACAAGGTATAGCGCACACAGCAACAGCGGTGCCATCTAACACGCAGCTGCAGCAGTGAGAAAATGGTGGCGACGGGGAAAATGGCTTGGTCTTATAGGGCAAGGACATGTGACATACACTGCCAATGACACATGCCCTTGCTTGTGTGAAAAAAAGCACTTCGCTCCGTGTGTGCGCTGCTGATAGGCTGACAGATTGCACCTCCCCACTGTAAATGCGGGAAAGAGAAAAAAAAAATGGAGATCTTCATTGTTCCTGCAGAGATCCATCCCCTGCCCCTCCCCCCACCCCGCTGTACACTCAAACTGCGTATTAACATTAATTTTCATCATTACTGAGAAAAAATCCAGTTATGATTTTGGTGCATGAACAGTTATCGAACGTAACCTCGAACAGCCGAATTTTTCTCAAATTGTTCGTGTTCGCCGAACGGCTCGAACACCGCCCAAAACAGCTCGAATTTGAGATTGGCGAACAGTTCGAGTAGAACAACGCTCATCTCTACTCCCTACACTCCCTAATACACAAGCAAATCTCTCCCTGATGCAGCAGCACCTCTCCCTACACTGTCTGATTCCGGAGTGACTGTGACGAGCATGGCGGCGCGAGGTCTGATATAGACCTGATGACACTGTGCGGCCAGCCAATCACTGTAATGCCCACAACCAACATGGCTACGGCATTACAGTGCATGGCAGGCAATCCCTGCATGTTCATTGGCTCTCTAAAGAGCACCAAACATGCAGGGAGGGAACCTGAGTTACCGCCCAAGCAACCTGGAAATACTCGGCGAGCGCCGAGCATCTCAAGCAGTGAGATGCTCGGGCGAAAACTGAGCAGTAGCGAGCATGCTCGCTCATCACTACTAGTGATGAGAGAGTATGTTTTGTTAACCCTTTCGCTGAGTATACTCGGCCGACCACCAAGTATTTATAGCGTGCTCGGGCTTTAAGTTTTCGTCGCTCCGTGAACATGATTTGCAACTGTTTGACAGATTTAATACATGTGAGGAATGCCTGCTTTTCCAGCATTCCTCACATGTATTAAATCTGTCAAACAGTTGCAAATCATGTTCACGACGCGACGAAAACTTAAAGCCCGAGCACGCTATAAATTCTCGGTGCTCAGCCGAGAATACTCGGCGAAAGGGTTAACAAAACACAAGAGGGTAAAACATAACCTTCATTCAATATTATTTTAAAAAAAGGTTCAAAAAGGTGCAAGGTGCATGCATAAGTACAAGAAGTACCAAAGTACAATAATACTAAGACGCAATAGGAAACTTATCCTTATCCTGATGGTGTTCCTATATGAGAAATAGGTCACACAAGACCTTTGAGGAAATGTTTTCTCAGGTAAATGATGAATACTAACAAAGATAATCTCACTGGTATAGTTCACCAAACAACCGTGTCCTCTCTAGCTATTTCCCATCCATAATTCAGCCAAATAAGATAAGGTATTGATGTAGATACAATGCACAGCATATGAGAAAGGTATATGCTAGTAAGTGCATAGAGCAACTCAGCCAACCATATAGAAAAACAACAACAGCAAAAATGTATTCATTATATCCACAACTGAATAAACTATTTTGTGGCATTAAACATTATTATGTAATCATAGAGGAAATTTTTCAACTTATCTGATCCTCCATTATTGATGGGTATGCAGTCTCAACGCAGGCTGGCTCCCGACGCGTTTCCCTTTGATCATCAGGGGAGTAAAGTGCCTATAATCATGCCCCCATTCGTTGGATATGCTTTAGTGGCTGGTTAGTAGTACCCATTGCTGCAGTGCCTCTTATACATGTGCTGCATGCTGAAAACAGCGTTTACTTCCGGGTATGACATCATATCCTGTGCGCAGACCATACAGGACGATAAAAAATGACAACTTCCGGTCTGTGGAACGCATATGGAACGCACTAGAGTCGCGCATGCGCAGTAGAGATCTCAGAATCAATCGCAGTAGTGATCTCAAAATCAATCGCAGTAGCGATCTCAAAATCACTTCCTAGATACAATATGCTAATAGGGGGCGTGTATCTAACAAACATGCTCACAATGATCTAGTGCCAGACACTAAGTTATAAGCAATATGAAAGCATCAAAATGTGATCAAATAAGCCAAAATATAAAGAATAAGAGCCACAACAGACCACATACCACAAAGTATGTACAGTACCTAGTCACAGATCTACATAAGCGTACACAAATGAACGCAGAATTACCAAAGCCAATTGCGATAAGGGAAGAATGTGGTAGTATAGAGGTAAACAAAAAATGGAAAAAATAGCCAGGGGTCACTGAGCTCACATACCGACACAAACATGTGGGTGTTTACCTTGATTCTATACTTAAGCCATTTGTGGGGTCACTGAGCTCATATGTCCGCGACACAACGGACCTTTTGATTATATTAGATGGAATTTGTTTGGAACCTGATATGTTGTTGTGCAGCATTGATATGGAAGCACTTTATACCTCCATTCATCATGCATTGGGATTACAAGAAGTTGACCACTATTTGAGCACTAGAGGTCGTCAGTTTCATAGACACAATACCTTTGTCTTGCGTGCTCTGGAATTTTGTCTCAAAAATATTTTTTTTCTTTTTGACAGGAAGTACTTCCACCAGCTCAGTGGTACCGCGATGGGGAGCCCTTGTGCCCCCTCGTATGTTAACCTTTTCCTGGGCTGGTGGGAGGAAACTATGGTCTTTTGTGAACCAGCCATCCCTCTGAGTGACAACGTCATTGTTTGGCTACGCTACATGGACGACATTTTTGTTATCTGGAGGGGATCGGTATCTTCGTTTGGTGATTTCGTTGCACAACTTAATGTGAACAACATTGGTCTAAGATTCACACATGAATGTAATTATAACAAACTACCGTTTCTTGATGTTTGTGTTCAGAGAAATAACACTGGTGAATTGAGCACTAGTAACTATAGGAAACCAACGGCTACAAACTCTCTCTTGAGATGGGAGAGTAGTCATCCTGGCCCTCTTAAGAGAGGAATTCCAAAAGGACAATATTTAAGGATACGCAGGAATTGCTCTGATATCGGTACTTTTAAGAAACAGGCCCATGACTTACGTGGGCGTTTTGTTGAGAGAGGCTATCCTGAATACATACATGCTGAGGCCTATAATGACTCATTATCTAGAGACCGAAAGACTTTGTTGACCCCAAAGGTTATGAAAGAAAAGGAGGGGATCTCAAGATTCATTACTACCTTCTCCAGTGGGGCCAAGGGAGTCAGAGAGATTTTGAAACGCCACTGGCCAATCTTACTTATGGATGCAGACATCAAAGAAACGGTAGGTCCCGTTCCTCAGATTACCTATCGTAAAGGCAGATCGCTCAAGGACAGGTTGGTTCATAGTTTTTTCAAAGAGACATCAGATCCATCATGGTTGGGTAACCAGACAAAGGGTTGCTACAGTTGTGGCAATTGCTGCGCATGTAAATCCGTGATAAAGGGCAGATCCTTTGTAGGGAATGTGACTGGGAAAGAGTATGTTATACGTCATTTTATCAACTGTCGCACAACAGGAGTGATTTATAAAGCTACATGCCGTTGTGGAATAGAATATGTGGGCAAGACTAGACGGGAATTTAGAAGAAGGATAAGAGAACATGTCCGTGATAATGTAAACAAACGTGACACCCCGATATCGAATCACATTAATGTCAATCATGGGGGTGATGTTAACTTCATTCAGTTTATAGGAATTGACAGGATTGCACCCTCAGTCAGAGGTGGTAATTGGGACCAGAAAATCCTACAAAAAGAATGCAAGTGGATTTTCTGGCTCAGGACAACACAATCCTCAGGTCTAAATGAACAACTATCCTTCAACTCTTTTTTATAGTGAGAGGGCCAATCAGGGTTATCCTAGAGAGGGTCAGCCGTCGACAAGTGGGGGCGCCATTCTCGTTTCCCTTAGGGTGCCGACCTCTGCGATAGGTAGGGCTAGTTGAGTAGAGCTACCATAGGGACATGCCAGATCCTCTCCTTTCTCCCCTTTTATCCCACCTTGCCAAACACATGTTTGTGTCGGTATGGGAGCTCAGTGACCCCTGGCTATATTTTCCATTTTCTGTTTACCTCTTGTAATGCAGCGGCTTGCTTGGCATTACTGTAATGGTCCAGGATGTGTTTTGGCCGACCATGTACCTCCCCCTCAGGTGACTGGTCACAGGACTGTGACATAGCGCAGGTCCTGTGCACACAGAATGTCTGATCACATGACTGTGATATCAGCACAGGTCCTGTGGGTGTGTACTACAGGATATATAAACCCTGGTAGTCTTGAGACAGGGTGTGTAAGGCGTGAGGCCTGTTCCCGTGTGGGACACTGTTAGTGTGAAGCCTGGTGAAGCCTGAAAGGTCGAGGCTGGATCCTTAGCTGTGTAAGCGATGCCAGTGGCCTTGGAGGGCAGAGGCTTGAAAGACAAGAGTCTTGAAAGGCAAAGGCTGGATGTTAAGTGTGAAGACATGCCAGTAGCCTTCGAAGGTACGAGGGCTGGAGACCCCCACCTGGGAAGCCTAAAAGCCACAGCGGTGGCAGAACGAAACCGTTAAGACCCGGCAAAAGGGAAAAGCAGTACGTTATATGGACATTGTTATAGTTACTTTGCTGAAGGCTGTAACTAGTGTTGAGCCACCCCCGTAGTGTTCGAGTTCGGTTCGGTTCGTCGAACACCCGTGTGTTCGCCGAACTGTTCGTCGAACTGTTCGTCGAACACCATCGAACACCGTTAAAACCAATGGCAGGCAAACAAAAACACATAGAAACACATAGAAAACACCTTCAAAGGTGTCCAAAAGCTGACAAACTGCTCAGAAGACACAACTAACACATGGAAAAGTGACAAGTACATATAGTCATGTGAAAAGAAAAGAGGTGGAGGAGTAAAAGGAGGGGGAGACACAGATATAGGCATGTCATGCCCTTCTAAAATCCAAAAAGTGAGAAGCCGACACGTTCAGTCCGCTCCTGCCCGTGCCACCTCCGCATCGCCGGGTTTGTGCCAGAGCCGCGGTGAACCCTGACGGCCAGCCCCCCTCTCCCAATACTGGTGCCTGTCCGCTGGTGGGTCGAGCGAGCCCCCCTGTGGTGGAGGCAGCTCTAAGCTTTTTAATTTAAATTGTCTCTCTAATTTGAATGGATAGACTTTAAATCCATTTACAAGGATCTATTGGAGGGCAAGTCTCATGCCAGCAGCCGCGTAATTCCAGCTCCAGTAGCGTCCACTAAAGCTGCTGCAGTTAAAAAGCTTTTATAAGGATCGAGCTCGGCTGTCCACCGCAAGGCATCCTACTGCCACTCCCAGCCCCTATGCCTTGGGGTGCCTCCTGATGCTCTTCACTGAGTATCCCGTGGTCCCGAAGCATTTCCTTTGAAAAAATTAAGTGTCCAAACTACAGGTGGTGTAGCTTGCTTAACAGCCGGGATAATCCGCTGACTAGCAGACACTGCTACTAGGCACAAAGTATTTCCTGGGCTAGATGCAGTTAAAAATTTGTAATTAGATACTCTCGTTGGATGCTGAGAAAGCATTCCATAGAGTCTCCTGGCACGCCATATATGATTCTCTTAAAAAGCTTGGGGTAGGGGTCTAGGGGACCCTTTTATAGCCAAAATCACGGCCCTGTATCGCAATACGTCACCTAGGCTGAAGATAAATGGAACTGTAGCACCCTGAGGGCTCGGTTGCTACAGAGGTATTGCACCTCACCCAGAGGTGTGATATCTCACTCTCAGGTAAGGATGTAGTGTGGATCAGGACCCGACACCTGCATGCATTACACCACATTGCCGTGGGGCAGGGCGACCAATATGCCCCTGAGATGGGCATGACAGTCCCTGTCCCTGGCTGGAGTGGGGGTAGGGAACACTGAGGAAGGGGAACCCTGTAGTGCAGGAGCAGGGAGGAAGCAGTTCCTGGGTGCATTGAGAAGGGAGTATAAAAGGTGGGCACCATCTTAGTTCAGTGCAGAGAAGTCTGAGCAGAAGTGGCAGGGAGCAGGGGCTCTGCATGAGCTCTGCTCCGGAGGCGGGCCTAGTAACAGAGGCCCAGGCCTGGAAGAGGGAGAAGGAAGGAAGAGGAGCGGAGAAGGCTCCAGGAACGAGGAACGAAGGGATACCAGGGGTGCGGACGGGTGAGTCGAAACCGCACGCCCGAATCCACCTGCGTGGAGGGGTCAGGCCAAAGGGGGAGACTGGTCCCCGAAACTAGTGGAGGCAGGAAATGACCCTCAGCTAGAAACAGGAGGCTGTGACATTTTATGTGGCGCAGCCCCTCGCTACACCCGCTAGGAAGGCACCACATAGGGTCAGGGAAACTGGCGCCAAGTTTACCAAGAGGAGGCCCGAGGCAGCCGGACAGAAGGGTTGGTAAGAAAGGCCAGACAAAGGACACACAAAGGGGGTCCTGTGAAGCGCTCCAAAGTTATCTGGGAGTTGTCTGAGCCCCTCACCTGGTGAGCACAGTACGACGTGGGCAGCCGTTACCTGCAGACGTGGTCTGGATAATAAGAACTGTGAGTAAAGGCCCTGGACTGCATCACTGACTCCGTGTCGTTACTGCTGCTGCCCTGCACCATCACCCCCATCCTCCGCATACACTGCCCTGAGGCTATACTCCTCCCGTGGGGAGTTATGCTACGCTCTGCTGCACCCACAACACCAGCCTCAGCGGTCTGCCCTGGAGTGGCGGTTCACTCTGACCGCAATCCACGGGTGGCGTAGTCAGACATTTAAACATCAAAACCACATAAATAGTTCCGCCACTGGTTTGACCGCCCTGAGCCACGGAACCGGGTCGCCGCCACGGAGACTACAACCACCAGCATCCACCAAAAAGGGTCCGGCTCTGGGTGTCCCAAGGCCCAGGGGGCGCGTCAGAACATTTTCATCACCTTTCACAATCACCAATGAGACAAGGCAGGGATGTTCTCTGTCCCCTCTCTTATACATCCTAGTGACGGAGCACCTGCTCTCATCAATTCGCCATAACCCCAATATTAGGTGGATTGAGGTGGGAGGCACCGAGAACAAGTGCTCTCTATTTGCTGATGATGTCCTAGTATATATCACTCAATCACATATATCCATCCATGCTGTTATGGCTGAAATAGATCACTTTGTTACATGGTCAAATTTTAAAATCAATGCAGCGAAGTCTGAGGCCCTCGATGTCTCCCTCCCCAAATCCATATAGGATTCCATCCAGTCCAACTTTCCCTTTGCCTGGCCCTCACAAGGTATCAAATACTTATTAATTCCTATTCATAGAGACCTCTCCCATCTATGTTATCTTAATTTTGGGCCCTTTATTGAACAACTCCATACAGACCACGGTTGGCAAGTTAGAACTGTAAGATTCACTACGTGAACCACTGGTGTTTTGTGGAAAAGCACATGTACACTGTGTTCCAAATTATTATGCAAAAAGTGTTTAGGAGTGATAAGGGAAGAATTTGTTTGTTTGTCAGTTAAACTCATTGATGGTGATGTGTGTCAGGGCTCTTTATATCACTGTAAGCAATTGCAGACACCTGTGCTAATTAGTTTGGCAGGTGTGTCCAATGAAAGGCAAGACTACTTAAGAAGGCTGTCTCACATTATTAAGCAGCCTACATTTTCTGCCAAAATGGGAAAGAAAAAGGATGTGTCGGCTGCTGAGAAGCAACAAATTGTGGAGTGTTTAGGTCAAGGCATGACTACAATCAACATTGTGCGATGATCAGGATGAAGTGTCTTGGCAATCAAGAAGTATGTAGCTGATTCACAGTACACATGTGTGCGTGCTGATAAGGGCAAATTGAGGACTCTTTCCTACAGGCAATTACGTCAGGCTGAAAGAGCAGCGGCAAAAAAGCCTTGTCATAGCAGCAGACAAGTTTTTGAAGCTGCTGGTGCCTCCAACGTCCCCCGAACAACAAGATGCAGGGTCCTTCAGAGGTTTGCAGCTGTGCATACGCCATCCTGTCGACCTCCTCTATCCACTTCACACAAGCAGAAACGGCTCCAGTGGGCCAAACATTACATGAAGACTGATTTCAAAACTGTTTTGTTCACGGATGAGTGCCGTGCAGCGCTCGATGGTCCAGATGGATGGAGTGGAGGATGGCTGGTTGATGGACACCCCACGTAAACACGGCTACAGCACCAACAAGGAGGAGGTGGAGTAATGTTTTGGGCTGGAATCATGGGGAGAGAGATTGTCGGCCCCTTTAGGATCCCTGAAGGCGCTAAAGATGAACTCCATAATGTATGTGGATTTTCTCAAACAGCACTTCCTGCCATGGTTCAAGAAGAAGAACCGTGTATTTCACAGCAAGATCATTTTTTTGCATGATAATGCACCATCTCATGCTGCACATAAAACATCTGCATCTCTGGCTGATATGGGCATAAAAGGGGACAAACTTATGGTGTGACCCCCATGCTCCGCTGACCTCTACCCCATTCAGAACCTTTGGAGCATCATTAAAAGGAGTGTCTATGATGGCGGGAGGCAGTTCACATCTAAGCAACAGCTCTGGGAGGGTATTCTGTCCTCATGCAAAACAATTGAAGCAGAAACCATCCAAAACCTGACAAATTCAATGGACGAGAGAGTTCAGAAGCTCCTTTCGAACAAGGGGTCCTATGTGAAAATGTAACATCACTAGAATAAATTTTTGAGTTGAAAACTGTTTGATTTCAGTTTCTAACAACCTGCTAATGCTTATAATTTCAAAAATGACCATTTTTTTGGTCTTTATTAAAATGAAAAGGTTGATCGAAAAGTTTGGGGGATCTAAGAGTGTGGCAACCCAGTAGTCATGATTACTTCGAATTCTGATAATATGAGGGTCATGCTGCAGGTAGTGCAGCAAGAAGGCACTTATGTGTCTTGCGCATCTCGGAGCCCCAAAATTATTTTCCGGGCTAGATGCAGCTAAAAATTATTATTAATTTTAAATCTGGTGAAGCTTTAGTATAGATGGCCTAATAGGATCAGTGCTGCACACTGCTACAAAGCCCAAATTATTTTCCAGTCAAGATACAGATAAACATGATTAGTAATTTTAAATATGGTGGAGCTTATTATAGATGGCCTAATAGAATCAGTGCTGCACACTGCTACAAAGCCCAAATTATTTTCCAGCCAAGATACAGATAAACATGATTAGTAATTTGAAAGCTTAAAACGGTTGATAGGGTGATTTTAACCAATCATCAAGCTTTTACTCTCCCCAGGATGACACAGGGGTAGAAAAGTCGTTTCGGATCCATGATTTGTTCATCTTTATGAACGTGAGTCTGTCTACATTATCAGTGGAGAGCCGCGTGCGCTTATCTGTCAGCACTCCTCCAGCAGCGCTGAACACACGTTCAGACAGAAAGCTGGCTGCGGGGCATGACAAGATCTCCAAGGCGTAAGTGGCTAGCTCCGGCCATTTATCCAGATTGGAAGCCCAAAAAGAGCAAGGGTCCAGTGACACAGTCATGGCTTCAATGTTTACTTGGAGATACTCCTGTACCATCGTCTCTAGGCGTTGACTATGTGTCAGACTTCTTGTCTCCTGTGGCCTTGCAAAGGATGGGCTAAAAAAGTGGAGAAATGATTCCGCAAAATTGATGTTACCAGCAGATACTGTGGTTCTGTTACGGTTTGAGTGCTGAACACTTGACGGTCCCACGGTTGGCAAGTTGGAACTGTGAGATTCACTACGTGCACCACTGGTATTTTGTGGAAAAGCACATGTAAGATTCTGCAACAGTCTCTGCTGATACTCCTGCATGCGTGCATCCCTTTCTATGGCAGGAATAATTTCTGCATATTTACTTTTGTACCGGGGATAAAACAGTGTGGCAACCCAGTAGTCAGGATTATTTCTAATTCTCACAATTCGAGGGTCATGTTGCAGGTAGTGCAGCAAGAAGGCACTCATGTGTGTTGCGCATCCAGGAGCACCAAGTCCCTGTTGTGTTGGTGGCGAGGTAACAATCATGCTTCCTTCCTCTGTCCTCTCCCCCCAACCTCGCACAACAGAAATGTGATCAAGGTCTCCCTCATCTGATGAGTCTTCCATCAGTTCGTCCTCCACTTCTTCCTGGGCTCCTGCACCTTCCTCACTAGTTTGGCTGCTACCATGCGCCCTGGTAAAACCATCTCCCCCACCCTCACATGCCTGCCGCCTTGGTGCTGCCGACCGTCTGGACCTTGCAGAAGTTAGCCCTTCCGCATACAACTCCTCCTCCTTTACTTCCTCCCCCTCCTCTTGTGCCACCACCTGACTCCGAATTCTGTTTAACATGTGCTCCAGCATGTAAATCACCGGAATAGTCATGCTGATAATGGCATCGTCAGCACTAAACATCTTCGTCGTCATTTCAAAACTGTGCAGAAGGGTGCATAGGTCCCTGATCTGAGACCACTCCTCCAGCGTGATTTGCCCCACCTCTGGATCTCGTTGGCCCAGGCTATACGTCAGAACGTATTGCACCAGGGCTTGTCGGTGCTGCCACAGTCGCTGCAACATGTGCAGAGTTGAATTCCACCGGGTAGGCACATCGCATTTTAGCCGGTGAAGTGGCAGGCCCAACGACTTCTGTAGAGATGTAAGTCGCTGATCTGCGGGATGCGAACGGCGGAAGTGAGCACACAGCGACCGTGCCCTCTGCAGAAGTCCATCTAGTCTGGGATAGTGGGCTAAAAATTGCTGGACAACCAGGTTCAACACGTGAGCCATACAAGGCACGTGTGTGACATTGCCCCGGCGAAGGGCCGCACCCAGGTTTGCAGCATTGTCGCACACGGCTTTCCCTGGTTTCAGGTCCAGTGGAGACAACCATTCATGAAATTGGTTCTCCAGAGCTGACCACAACTCCTCAGCTGTGTGACCCACATTTCCCAGACATTTCAATGTAAAAACCGCCTGATGACGTTGAGCCCTACTGCCAGCATAGTAAGGAGGTGTGCAGGATCCCTTCTGCGCAGTTAGAAATCTTGTGGCATGACCAGACAGGCTTTAGGTGCAGGTGGAAGACCGAGAGGAGGTTGAGGAGGCAGAAGCAGTGGAGGAACTTTGACATAAAGAGGATTGACGCACAACTCGTGGGGACGGCAAGACTTGGACAGCAGCCCCTTGTCCTGCTGTCACCATAGTTACCCAGTGCCCAGTCAGCGACATCTAACGCCCCTGTCCATGCCTACTCGTCCAAGTGTCTGTGGTGAAATGCACCCTGTCACACACAGAGTTTCTCAAAGAAGCGGTGATGTTGTGTGCGACATGCTGGTGGAGCGCAGGCACACCTTTCTTTGAGAAGTAGTGCCAACTGGGCATCTGGTACTGGGGCACTGCGACGGACATAAGGTCTCGAAAATCCTCTGTGTCCACCAGGCGGAAAGGCAGCATTTCTATAGCCAAGAGCTTGCAGATGGTGAAATTCAACCTCCTAGCTTTCTCATGGCTAGGAGGAAATGGTCTTTTACTTGTCCACATCTGAGGGACCGAGGGCTGGCTATTGTGCTTAGACGGGGTTGATAAGGGTGTCCCCGGCAAACTGCCGGTCTGTGAGGAAGATGCAGGCGGACATGTTAGGTTGCCTTGATCCAAAGGTGGTGCTATCGATGTCGGACAGCGCTCAACACCAGCTGGTGTTACCACCTCCAAAGAAAATGATGACCTGCCAATCACGCTGGCTGTTGCGGGTAAAGAGGTGGCAGGTCTGCGCCCCAAAACAGGTGTGACTGCTGTCCCCCCAGTCACAGAGGATGAAGAGGCCGCGGATGCACAAGACATGGTAGACGGCGGTTGGCCCGGCCGGCTAGGCCGCATTGTAGCACACTGAGCTTCCCACTGCAACTTATGCTTCATGTCCATGTGCCGGTTCATGCATGAAGTACTCAAACTATGTATTTTTTGGCCTCTACTTAGCTTTTGCTGACAAATGTTACAGATAACACGAGTTGGGTCATCTTTATCGATCTGAAAAAATGCCCAGGCTATGCAAGGCTTAGCACCCATGCGACCTGAAGAGCCACCACGACTTGTGGTGAGAGGCAGAGTTGTGTTTGAGGATGCAGTTGTTGACGTGCTTCCAGTACTACGTCTCTGTCCAGGAAGGTGCAACCTGACCTCGTCGTCACTAGCATCTTCCTCCACCTCCTCTGCTGACCTCATCTCTTGGCTGACAGTGGGTTGACAGTAAGTGGGATCTCCAACCTCATCATCATCACCCTGTGCGTTATCACACCCGTCGTCCTCAGAGCCAACCTGTTCCTGCCCTGACAAAAAACTAAAGTTGTCGCTCCAATCAGGTATTTGAGTCTTATCATCGTCTTCCTCATTGTCTCCACCAACAGGAGTTATAGTTTGGGAATGAGGGTCTACATTATGGTCAAAACCTTCTGCGTCTGGTCCTGGATCCGACTCATAAAGATTCTGGGCATCAGTGCAGATCATTTCCTCGTCTGGATTCACAGAAGCGCTGGAGACCTCTGATTCCCAGGCTATAGTATGAATAAACAGCTCTGCAGACTCAACCATCTGTTCTACCTCATACTCAGACGGTCAGCTGGAGATTTGGGAGCTGTGAGGAAGCAAGTGCGATTGGGGTGACACCTTTGAGGACTGGAGTATTTGTGATGTTGAAGTTGATGTGGAGGAGAGCCCACTTAAAGGAGCACTTGATATCCGTTGAAGCACCTGCTGTTTTTGTGCCTCATCTGGAATTTGTAGCGATTGGCGTGGCCGTAAGAAAGGGATCTTATCACATTGTCCGCTAAAAGAAGTAGACATTTTAGTTTGGCTGGAAGATGGTCTTTCTTCTGCAGATGTTACTGTTGCTTTAACACCTACCCCACGGACACAACCTTTTTTCCCCTTCCCAACACGCCTATTCCCCTTTCCACCAGCAGCAGGCCTTTTTCCACTCATTTTGGTGGTTAACTAATTCAGAACTCTGGAGTTGTTTGCACAAAAAAATAATGGATGGGAACCGAGCAGAGCTGAGTGGCCAAACTGTGGTATTAGGCCAAAACTATTGGCTGGGTTAGATGCAGAAAAAAATTATATTCAATTTGCAACCTGATGGAGGTCAGTATAGATGGACTAATAGAGAAAGTCCCACACACTGCTAGAAGGCCAAATATTTTTTCAGAGCTAGATGCAGATAAAAATTATTTTTAATTTGCAACCTGATGGAGGTCAGTATAGATGGACTAATAGAGAAAGTCCCACACAGTGCTAGAAGGCCAAATATTTTTTCAGAGCTAGATGCAGATAAAAATTATATTCAATTTGCAACCTGATGGAGGTCAGTATAGATGGACTAATAGAACAAGTCCCACACACAGCTAGAAGCCCAAATATTTTTTCAGAGGTACTGTAGATGCAGATAAAAATTATTTTTAATTTGCAACCTGATGGAGTTCAGTATAGATGGACTAATAGAGAAAGTCCCACACACTGCTAGAAGGCCAAATATTTTTTCAGAGCTAGATGCAGAAAAAAATTATATTCAGTTTGCAACCTGATGGAGGTCAGTATAGATGGACTAATAGAGATAGTCCCACACACTGCTAGAAGGCCAAATATTTTTTCAGAGCTAGATGCAGATAAAAATTATTTTTAATTTGCAACCTGATGGAGGTCAGTATAGATGGACTAATAGAGAAAGTCCCACACACTGCTAGAAGGCCAAATATTTTCTCAGAGCTAGATGCAGATAAAAATTATATTCAATTTTCAACCTGATGGAGGTCAGTATAGATGGACTAATACAACAAGTCCCACACACAGCTAGAAGCCCAAATATTTTTTCAGAGATACTGTAGATGCAGATAAAAATTATTTTTAATTTGCAACCTGATGGAGGTCAGTATAGATGGACTAATAGAGAAAGTCCCACACACTGCTAGAAGGCCAAATATTTTTTCAGAGCTAGATGCAGATAAAAATTATATTCAATTTGCAACCTGATGGAGGTCAGTATAGATGGACTAATAGAACAAGTCCCACACACAGCTAGAAGCCCAAATATTTTTTCAGAGGTACTGTAGATGCAGTTAAAAATTATTTTTTATTTGCAACCTGATGGAGGTCAGTATAGATGGACTAATAGAGAAAGTCCCACACACTGCTAGAAGGCCAAATATTTTTTCAGAGCTAGATGCAGCAAAAAATTATATTCAGTTTGCAACCTGATGGAGGTCAGTATAGATGGACTAATAGAGAAAGTCCCACACACTGCTAGAAGGCCACATATTTTTTCAGAGGTAGATGCAGAAAAAAATATATTCAGTTTGCAACCTGATGGAGGTCTGTATAGATGGATTAATAGAACAAGTCCCACACACAGCTAGAAGCCCAATATTTTTTCAGAGGTAGATGCAGAAAAAAATATATTCAGTTTGCAACCTGATGGAGGTCAGTATAGATGGACTAATACAACAAGTCCCACACACAGCTAGAAGCCCAATATTTTTTCAGAGGTAGATGCAGAAAAAAATATATTCAGTTTGCAACCTGATGGAGGTCTGTATAGATGGACTAATACAACAAGTCCCACACACAGCTAGAAGCCCAATATTTTTTCAGAGGTAGATGCAGAAAAAAATATTTTCAGTTTGCAACCTGATGGAGGTCTGTATAGATGGACTAATACAACAAGTCCCACACACAGCTAGAAGCCCAATATTTTTTCAGAGCTAGATGCAGAAAAAAATTATATTCAATTTGCAACCTGATGGAGGTCAGTATAGATGGACTAATAGAATGATGCTATGCCCAAAAGATTTTACTTCACTAGGTGCAGTAAAAAAATTGGTATTCTATACACAGGTGGTATATCTTGCAACACAGATAGGCTACTCCACTGACTAACACACTCTGCAATAGGCCAAATAGGATTAGCTTTGCTAGATTCAGCCAAATGCTGTGAAAAAAACTTGCACAGCACTGGCACAGACCTGCCTGGCAAAAACTGATAGGAACTGATGTAACCTAGTCCTGAAAAGGACTCTAATTACAATTAGTCTTTACTCCCACAATCTATCTATTTAAGAGCACAGACCTGCCTGATAAAAGTCGTAGGAAATGCTGTAACCTAGTCCTTAAAAGGACTGCAATCACAACTATTCCCTACTCCCAAGCTATCTGTAGATTTGTGCGAAAATTGGCTTGAAATTAACAAGGTATAGCGCACACAGCAACAGCGGTGCCGTCTAACACGCAGCTGCAGCAGTGAGAAAATGGTGGCGACGGGGAAAATGGCTTGGTCTTATAGGGCAAGGACATGTGACATACACTGCCAATGACACATGCCCTTGCTTGTGTGAAAAAAAGCACTTCGCTCCGTGTGTGCGCTGCTAATAGGCTGACAGATTGCACCTCCCCACTGTAAATGCGGGAAAGAGAAAAAAAAATGGAGATCTTCATTGTTCCTGCAGAGATCCATCCCCTGCCCCTCCCCCCACCCCGCTGTACACTCAAACTGCGTATTAACATTAATTTTCATCATTACTGAGAAAAAATCCAGTTATGATTTTGGTGCACGAACAGTTATTGAACATAACCTCGAACAGCCGAATTTTTCTCAAATTGTTCGTGTTCGCCGAACGGCTCGAACACCGCCCAAAACAGCTCGAATTTGAGATTGGCGAACAGTTCGAGTAGAACAACGCTCATCTCTAGCTGTAACTGGAGCCAAGTGGGCATAGCTGCCACTGGAAAGGCTCGTGGACATCATATGTGTGATAAGTAGTGTTGAGCCACCCCCGTAGTGTTCGAGTTCGGTTCGGTTCGTCGAACACCCGTGTGTTCGCCGAACTGTTCGTCGAACTGTTCGTCGAACACCTTCGAACACCGTTAAAACCAATGGCAGGCAAACAAAAACACATAGAAACACATAGAAAACACCTTCAAAGGTGTCCAAAAGCTGACAAACTGCTCAGAAGACACAACTAACACATGGAAAAGTGACAAGTACATATAGTCATGCGAAAAGAAAAGAGGTGGAGGAGTAAAAGGAGGGGTAGACACAGATATAGGCATGTCATGCCCTTCTAAAATCCAAAAAGTGAGAAGCCGACACGTTCAGTCCTCTCCTGCCCGTGCCACCTCCGTGTCGCCGGGTTTGTGCCAGAGCCGCGGTGAACCCTGACGGCCAGCCCCCCTCTCCCAATACTGGTGCCTGTCCGCTGGTGGGTCGAGCGAGCCCCCCTGTGGTGGAGGCAGCTCTAAGCTTTTTAATTTAAATTGTCTCTCTAATTTGAATAAATACACTTTAAATCCATTTACAAGGATCTATTGGAGGGCAAGTCTCATGCCAGCAGCCGCGTAATTCCAGCTCCAGTAGCGTCCACTAAAGCTGCTGCAGTTAAAAAGCTTTTATAAGGATCGAGCTCGGCTGTCCACCGCAAGGCATCCTACTGCCAGTCCGAGCCCCTATGCCTTGGGGTGCCTCCTGATGCTCTTCACTGAGTATCCCGTGGTCCCGAAGCATTTCCTTTGAAAAAATGAAGTGTCCAAACTACAGGTGTTGTAGCTTGCTTAAAATCCGGGATAATCCGCTGACTAGCAGACCCTGCTATTAGGCACAAAGTATTTCCTGGGCTAGATGCAGTTAAAAATTTGTAATTAGATACTCTCGTTGGATGCTGAGAAAGCATTCCATAGAGTCTCCTGGCACGCCATATATGATTCTCTTAAAAAGCTTGGGGTAGGGGTCTAGGGGACCCTTTTATAGCCAAAATCACGGCCCTGTATCGCAATACGTCACCTAGGCTGAAGATAAATGGAACTGTAGCACCCTGAGGGCTCGGTTGCTACAGAGGTATTGCACCTCACCCAGAGGTGTGATATCTCACTCTCAGGTAAGGATGTAGTGTGGATCAGGACCCGACACCTGCATGCATTACACCACATTGCCGTGGGGCAGGGCGACCAATATGCCCCTGAGATGGGCACGACAGTCCCTGTCCCTGGCTGGAGTGGGGGGAGGGAACACTGAGGAAGGGGAACCCTGTAGTGCAGGAGCAGGGAGGAAGCAGTTCCTGGGTGCATTGAGAAGGGAGTATAAAAGGTGGGCACCATATTAGTTCAGTGCAGAGAAGTCTGAGCAGAAGTGGCAGGGAGCAGGGGCTCTGCATGAGCTCTGCTCCGGAGGCGGGCCTAGTAACAGAGGCCCAGGCCTGGAAGAGGGAGAAGGAAGGAAGAGGAGCGGAGAAGGCTCCAGGAACGAGGAACGAAGGGATCTCAGGGGTTCGGACGGGCGAGTCGCCACCGCACGCCCGAATCCACCTGCGTGGAGGGGTCAGGCCAAAGGGGGAGACCGGTCCCCGAAACTTGTGGAGGCAGGAAACGACCCTCAGCTAGAAACAGGAGGCTGTGACATTTTATGTGGCGCAGCCCCTCACTACACCCGCTAGGAAGGCACCACATAGGGTCAGGGAAACAGGCGCCAAGTTTACCAAGAGGAGGCCCGAGGCAGCCGGACAGAAGGGTTGGTAAGAAAGGCCAGACAAAGGACACACAAAGGGGGTCCTGTGAAGCACTCCAAAGTTATCTGGGAGTTGTCTGAGCCCCTCACCTGGTGAGCACAGTACGACGTGGGCAGCCGTTACCTGCAGACGTGGTCTGGATAATAAGAACTGTGAGTAAAGGCCCTGGACTGCATCACTGACTCCGTGTCATTACTGCTGCTGCCCTGCACCATCACCCCCATCCTCCGCATACACTGCCCTGAGGCTATACTCCTCCCGTGGGGAGTTATGCTACGCTCTGCTGCACCCACAACACCAGCCTCAGCGGTCTGCCCTGGAGCGGCGGTTCACTCTGACCGCAATCCACGGGTGGCGTAGTCGGACATTTAAACATCAAAACTACATAAATAGTTCCGCCACTGGTTTGACCGCCCTGAGCCACGGAACCGGGTTGCCGCCACGGAGACTACAACCATCAGCATCCACCAAAAAGGGTCCGGCTCCGGGTGTCCCAAGGCCCAGGGGGCGCGTCAGAACATTTTCATCACCTTTCACAATCTCCAATGGGACAAGGCAGGGATGTTCTCTGTCCCCTCTCTTATACATCCTAGTGACGGAGCACCTGCTCTCATCAATTCGCCATAACCCCAATATTAGGTGGATTGAGGTGGGAGGCACCGAGTACAAGTGCTCTCTATTTGCTGATGATGTCCTAGTATATATCACTCAATCACATATATCCATCCATGCTGTTATGGCTGAAATAGATCACTTTGTTACATGGTCAAATTTTAAAATCAATGCAGCGAAGTCTGAGGCCCTCGATGTCTCCCTCCCCAAATCCATATAGGATTCCATCCAGTCCAACTTTCCCTTTGCCTGGCCCTCACAAGGTATCAAATACTTAGGAATTCCTATTCATAGAGACCTCTCCCATCTATGTTATCTTAATTTTGGGCCCTTTATTGAACAACTCCATACAGACCACGGTTGGCAAGTTAGAACTGTAAGATTCACTACGTGAACCACTGGTGTTTTGTGGAAAAGCACATGTACACTGTGTTCCAAATTATTATGCAAAAAGTGTTTAGGAGTGATAAGGGAAGAATTTGTTTGTTTGTCAGTTAAACTCATTGATGGTGATGTGTGTCAGGGCTCTTTATATCACTGTAAGCAATTGCAGACACCTGTGCTAATTAGTTTGGCAGGTGTGTCCAATGAAAGGCAAGACTACTTAAGAAGGCTGTCTCACATTATTAAGCAGCCTACATTTTCTGCCAAAATGGGAAAGAAAAAGGATGTGTCGGCTGCTGAGAAGCAACAAATTGTGGAGTGTTTAGGTCAAGGCATGACTACAATCAACATTGTGCGATGATCAGGATGAAGTGTCTTGGCAATCAAGAAGTATGTAGCTGATTCACAGTACACACGTGTGCGTGCTGATAAGGGCAAATTGAGGACTCTTTCCTACAGGCAATTACGTCAGGTTGAAAGAGCAGCGGCAAAAAAGCCTTGTCATAGCAGCAGACAAGTTTTTGAAGCTGCTTGTGCCTCCAACGTCCCCCGAACAACAAGATGCAGGGTCCTTCAGAGGTTTGCAGCTGTGCATACGCCATCCTGTCGACCTCCTCTATCCACTTCACACAAGCAGAAACGGCTCCAGTGGGCCAAACATTACATGAAGACTGATTTCAAAACTGTTTTGTTCACGGATGAGTGCCGTGCAGCGCTCGATGGTCCAGATGGATGGAGTGGAGGATGGCTGGTTGATGGACACCCCACGCAAACACGGCTACAGCGCCAACAAGGAGGAGGTGGAGTAATGTTTTGGGCTGGAATCATGGGGAGAGAGATTGTCGGCCCCTTTAGGATCCCTGAAGGCGCTAAAGATGAACTCCATAATGTATGTGGATTTTCTCAAACAGCACTTCCTGCCATGGTTCAAGAAGAAGAACCGTGTATTTCACAGCAAGATCATTTTTCTGCATGATAATGCACCATCTCATGCTGCACATAAAACATCTGCATCTCTGGCTGATATGGGCATAAAAGGGGACAAACTTATGGTGTGACCCCCATGCTCCCCTGACCTCTACCCCATTCAGAACCTTTGGAGCATCATTAAAAGGAGTGTCTATGATGGCGGGAGGCAGTTCACATCTAAGCAACAGCTCTGGGAGGGTATTCTGTCCTCATGCAAAACAATTGAAGCAGAAACCATCCAAAACCTGACAAATTCAATGGACGAGAGTGTTCAGAAGCTCCTTTCGAACAAGGGGTCCTATGTGAAAATGTAACATCACCTAGAATAAAGTTTTGAGTTGAAAACTGTTTGATTTCAGTTTCTAACAACCTGCTAATGCTTATAATTTCAAAAATGACCATTTTTTTGGTCTTTATTAAAATGAAAAGGTTGATCGAAAAGTTTGGGGGATCTAAGAGTGTGGCAACCCAGTAGTCATGATTACTTCGAATTCTGACAATATGAGGGTCATGCTGCAGGTAGTGCAGCAAGAAGGCACTTATGTGTCTTGCGCATCTCGGAGCCCCAAAATTATTTTCCGGGCTAGATGCAGCTAAAAATTATTATTAATTTTAAATCTGGTGAAGCTTTAGTATAGATGGCCTAATAGGATCAGTGCTGCACACTGCTACAAAGCTCAAATTATTTTCCAGTCAAGATACAGATAAACATGATTAGTAATTTTAAATCTGGTGGAGCTTATTATAGATGGCCTAATAGAATCAGTGCTGCACACTGCTACAAAGCCCAAATTATTTTCCAGCCAAGATACAGATAAACATGATTAGTAATTTGAAAGCTTAAAACGGTTGGTAGGGTGATTTTAACCAATCATCAACCTTTTCTCTCTCCAGGATGACACAGGGGTAGAAAAGTCATTTCGGATCCATGATTTGTTCATCTTTATGAACGTGAGTCTGTCTACATTATCAGTGGAGAGCCGCGTGCGCTTATCTGTCAGCACACCACCAGCAGCGCTGAACACACGTTCAGACAGAACGCTGGCTGCGGGGCATGACAAGATCTCCAAGGCGTAAGTGGCTAGCTCCGGCCATTTATCCAGATTGGAAGCCCAAAAAGAGCAAGGGTCCAGTGACACAGTCGTGGCTTCAATGTTTACTTGGAGATACTCCTGTACCATCGTCTCTAGGCGTTGACTATGTGTCAGACTTCTTGTCTCCTGTGGCCTTGCAAAGGATGGGCTAAAAAAGTGGTGAAATGATTCCGCAAAATTGATGTTACCAGCAGATACTGTGGTTCTGTTACGGTTTGAGTGCTGAACACTTGACGGTCCCACGGTTGGCAAGTTGGAACTGTGAGATTCACTACGTGCACCACTGGTATTTTGTGGAAAAGCACATGTAAGATTCTGCAACAATCTCTGCTGATACTCCTGCATGCGTGCATCCCTTTCTATGGCAGGAATAATTTCTGCAAATTTACTTTTGTACCGGGGATCTAACAGTGTGGCAACCCAGTAGTCAGGATTATTTCTAATTCTCACAATTAGAGGGTCATGTTGCAGGTAGTGCAGCAAGAAGGCACTCATGTGTGTTGCGCATCCAGGAGCACCAAGTCCCTGTTGTGTTGGTGGCGAGGTAACAATCATGTTTCCTTCCTCTGTCCTCTTCCCCCAACCTCGCACAACAGAAATGTGATCAAGGTCTCCCTCATCTGATGAGTCTTCCATCAGTTCGTCCTCCACTTCTTCCTGGGCTCCTGCACCTTCCTCACTAGTTTGGCTGCTACCATGCGCCCTGGTAAAACCATCTCCCCCACCCTCACATGCCTGCCGCCTTGGTGCTGCCGACCGTCTGGACCTTGCAGATGTTAGCCCTTCCGCATACAACTCCTCCTCCTCTACTTCCTCCACCTCCTCTTGTGCCAGCACCTGACTCCGAATTCTGTTTAACATGTGCTCCAGCATGTAAATCACCGGAATAGTCATGCTGATAATGGCATCGTCAGCACTAAACATCTTCGTCGCCATTTCAAAACTGTGCAGAAGGGTGCATAGGTCCCTGATCTGAGACCACTCCTCCAGCGTGATTTGCCCCACCTCTGGATCTCGTTGGCCCAGGCTATACGTCAGAATGTATTGCACCAGGGCTTGTCGGTGCTGCCACAGTCGCTGCAACATGTGCAGAGTTGAATTCCACCGGGTAGGCACATCGCATTTTAGCCGGTGAAGTGGCAGGCCCAACGACTTCTGTAGAGATGTAAGTCGCTGAGCTGCGGGATGCGAACGGCGAAAGTGAGCACACAGCGACCGTGCCCTCTGCAGAAGGCCATCTAGTCTGGGATAGTGGGCTAAAAATTGCTGGACAACCAGGTTCAACACGTGAGCCATACAAGGCATGTGTGTGACATTGCCCCGGCGAAGGGCCGCACCCAGGTTTGCAGCATTGTCGCACACGGCCTTCCCTGGTTTCAGGTCCAGTGGAGACAACCATTCATGAAATTGGTTCTCCAGAGCTGACCACAACTCCTCAGCTGTGTGACTCACATTTCCCAGACATTTCAATGTAAAAACCGCCTGATGACGTTGAGCCCTACTGCCAGCATAGTAAGGAGGTGTGCAGGATCCCTTCTGCGCAGTTAGAAAGCTTGTGGCATGACCAGACAGGCTTTGGGTGCAGGTGGAAGACCGAGAGGAGGTTGAGGAGGCAGAAGCAGTGGAGGAACTTTGACATAAAGAGGATTGACGCACAACTCGTGGGGACGGCAAGACTTGGACAGCAGCCCCTTGTCCTGCTGTCACCATAGTTACCCAGTGCCCAATCAGCGACATGTAACGCCCCTGTCCATGCCTACTCGTCCAAGTGTCTGTGGTGAAATGCACCCTGTCACACACAGAGTTTCTCAAAGAAGCGGTGATGTTGTGTGCGACATGCTGGTGGAGCGCAGGCACACCTTTCTTTGAGAAGTAGTGCCGACTTGGCATCTGGTACTGGGGCACTGCGACGGACATAAGGTCTCGAAAATCCTCTGTGTCCACCAGGCGGAAAGGCAGCATTTCTGTAGCCAAGAACTTGCAGATGGTGAAATTCAACCACTTAGCTTTCTCATGGCTAGGAGGAAATGGTCTTTTACTTGTCCACATCTGAGGGACCGAGGGCTGGCTATTGTGCTTAGACGGGGTTGATAAGGGTGTCCCCGGCAAACTGCCGGTCTGTGAGGAAGATGCAGGCGGACATGTTAGGTTGCCTTGATCCAAAGGTGGTGCTATCGATGTCGGACAGCGCTCAACACCAGCTGGTGTTACCACCTCCAAAGAAAATGATGACCTGCCAATCACGCTGGCTGTTGCGGGTAAAGAGGTGGCAGGTCTGCGCCCCAAAACAGGTTTGACTGCTGTCCCCCCAGTCACAGAGGATGAAGAGGCCGCGGATGCACAAGATATGGCAGTCGGTGGTTGGCCCGGCTGGCTAGGCCGCATTGTAGCACACTGAGCTTCCCACTGCAACTTATGCTTCATGTCCATGTGCCGGTTCATGCATGAAGTACTCAAACTATGTATTTTTTGGCCTCTACTTAGCTTTTGCTGACAAATGTTACAGATAACACGAGTTGGGTCATCTTTATCGATCTGAAAAAATGCCCAGGCTATGCAAGGCTTAGCACCCATGCGACCTGAAGAGCCACCACGACTTGTGGTGAGAGGCAGAGTTGTGTTTGAGGATGCAGTTGTTGACGTGCTTCCAGTACTACGTCTCTGTCCAGGAAGGCGCAACCTGACCTCGTCGTCACTAGCATCTTCCTCCACCTCCTCTGCTGACCTCATCTCTTGGCTGACTGTGGGTTGACAGTAAGTGGGATTTCCAACCTCATCATCATCACCCTGTGCGTTATCACACCGGTCGTCCTCAGAGCCAACCTGTTCCTGCCCTGACAAAAAACTAAAGTTGTCGCTCCAATCAGGTATTTGAGTCTTATCATCGTCTTCCTCATTGTCTCCACCAACAGGAGTTACAGTTTGGGAATGAGGGTCTACATTATGGTCAGAACCTTCTGCGTCTGGTCCTGGATCCGACTCATAAAGATTCTGGGCATCAGTGCAGATCATTTCCTCGTCTGGATTCACAGAAGCGCTGGAGTCGACCTCTGATTCCCAGGCTATAGTATGAGTAAACAGCTCTGCAGACTCAACCATCTGTTCTACCTCATACTCAGAATGGCAGCTGGAGATTTGGGAACTGTGAGGAAGCAAGTGCGATTGGGGTGACACCTTTGAGGACTGGAGTATTTGTGATGTTGAAGTTGATGTGGAGGAGAGCCCACTTAAAGTAGCACTTGATATCCGTTGAAGCACCTGCTGTTTTTGTGCCTCATCTGGAATTTGTAGCGATTGGCGTGGCCGTAAGAAAGGGATCTTATCACATTGTCCGCTAAAAGAAGTAGACATTTTAGTTTGGCTGGAAGATGGTCTTTCTTCTGCAGATGTTACTGTTGCTTTAACACCTACCCGACGGACACAACCTTTTTTCCTCTTCCCAACACGCCTATTCCCCTTTCCACCAGCAGCAGGCCTTTTTCCACTCATTTTGGTGGTTAACTAATTAACAACTCTGGAGTTGTTTGCACAAAAAAACAATGGATGGGAACCGAGCAGAGCTGAGTGGCCAAACTGTGGTATTAGGCCAAAACTATTGGCTGGGTTAGATGCAGAAAAAAATTATATTCAATTTGCAACCTGATGGAGGTCAGTATAGATGGACTAATAGGGAAAGTCCCACACACTGCTAGAAGGCCAAATATTTTTTCAGAGCTAGATGCAGAAAAAAATATATTCAGTTTGCAACCTGATGGAGATCTGTATAGATGGATTAATAGAACAAGTCCCACACACAGCTAGAAGACCAATATTTTTTCAGAGGTAGATGCAGAAAAAAATATATTCAGTTTGCAACCTGATGGAGGTCAGTATAGATGGACTAATACAACAAGTCCCACACATAGCTAGAAGCCCAATATTTTTTCAGAGGTAGATGCAGAAAAAAATATATTCAGTTTGCAACCTGATGGAGGTCTGTATAGATGGATTAATAGAACAAGTCCCACACACAGCTAGAAGCCCAATATTTTTTCAGAGGTAGATGCAGAAAAAAATATATTCAGTTTGCAACCTGATGGAGGTCTGTATAGATGGATTAATAGAACAAGTCCCACACACAGCTAGAAGCCCAATATTTTTTCAGAGGTAGATGCAGAAAAAAATATATTCAGTTTGCAACCTGATGGAGGTCAGTATAGATGGACTAATACAACAAGTCCCACACACAGCTAGAAGCCCAATATTTTTTCAGAGGTAGATGCAGAAAAAAATATATTCAGTTTGCAACCTGATGGAGGTCAGTTTAGATGGACTAATACAACAAGTTCCACACACAGCTAGAAGCCCAATATTTTTTCAGAGCTAGATGCAGAAAAAAATTATATTCAATTTGCAACCTGATGGAGGTCAGTATAGATGGACTAATAGAATGATGCTATGCCCAAAAGATTTTACTTCACTAGGTGCAGTAAAAAAATTGGTATTCTATACACAGGTGGTATATCTTGCAACACAGACAGGCTACTTCAATGACTAACACACTCTGCAATAGGCCAAAAAGGATTAGCTTTGCTAGATTCAGCCAAATGCTGTGAAAAAAACTTGCACAGCACTGGCACAGACCTGCCTGGCAAAAACTGATAGGAACTGATGTAACCTAGTCCTGAAAAGGACTCCAATTACAATTAGTCTTTACTCCCACAATCTATCTATTTAAGAGCACAGACCTGCCTGATAAAAGTCATAGGAAATGCTGTAACCTAGTCCTTAAAAGGACTGCAATCACAACTATTCCCTACTCCCAAGCTATCTGTAGATTTGTGCGAAAATTGGCTTGAAATTAACAAGGTATAGCGCACACAGCAACAGCGGTGCCGTCTAACACGCAGCTGCAGCAGTGAGAAAATGGTGGCGACGGGGAAAATGGCTTGGTCTTATAGGGCAAGGACATGTGACATACACTGCCAATGACACATGCCCTTGCTTGTGTGAAAAAAAGCACTTCGCTCCGTGTGTGCGCTGCTGATAGGCTGACAGATTGCACCTCCCCACTGTAAATGCGGGAAAGAGAAAAAAAAAATGGAGATCTTCATTGTTCCTGCAGAGATCCATCCCCTGCCCCTCCCCCCACCCCGCTGTACACTCAAACTGCGTATTAACATTAATTTTCATCATTACTGAGAAAAAATCCAGTTATGATTTTGGTGCACGAACAGTTATCGAACATAACCTCGAACAGCCGAATTTTTCTCAAATTGTTCGTGTTCGCCGAACGGCTCGAACACCGCCCAAAACAGCTCGAATTTGAGATTGGCGAACAGGTCGAGTAGAACAACGCTCATCTCTAGTGATAAGCGGTTTATGATAAATAATAAACTTCTGCATTGTGAAAAACCAGAAAGACATTGCATGTGTGCTTTAATTGACCTGGTGCAGCGAGTATCCCCCAGTATGATGTCTAGCGCTGCCTTACATATGGTTCGAGAATGCGGGCAACTGCAGCCTGGTTGCCAGGGGCAACTACAGTCCGGTTGCTAGGGGCAACGGCACAGGACAGCTGGGTCACGAAGATTAAAGCATCTTGCTGTGACTTGGCGGGGTCACGAAGATTAAAGCATCTTGCTGTGACTCGTCGGGGTCACGAAGATTAAAGCATCTTGCTGTAACTCGGCAGGGGTTGCGAAAATTGTCGTCGCACTCAAACCTGGTTTGCTGTGGCTCGGTGGGGCCATGAAAATTTTCTGGGGAGAGCCGTGTGTGTGAACAGTGTACCACGATGGCTGGGAATGGTGCAGTACCTCCAGACGGAATGGAGAAGGTGTTAGATGACCGGCTGCAAATGTCCTGCAGAAAAATGGAGTGTCCTGAAGAAATGCAGGAGCAGATAAAGATGGCTGTGAAGGGAGCAGCAAATGAATCTGAAGCTATTGAGCGATTAAAGTGCCTGTTAAAATTGCAACAGCAGGTATGGAAGAAACTACAGCAGGTCGTGGTGCAAGAAGGGCAGGAGCTGTTGGCCCGTTACAGAAAGGCGGCAGCGGACCATTCCTTGAGTTCTCCTGTGCCGCTGCTACTATCCCAGAGTGCCCATGGAGGTGGTAAGAGATGTTGTGAACTGGGTCCTAAGACTATGGCGGATTTTTTTGTAAAAATGCCCCTACCGGTGTGGTTGTTCAAAAGGGGGCTGAGTCTAAAAAGGGTCGGATTTTCACAAGAGCGTAGAGTATAGAAAACCAAAATTTGTTACTGGTTGTGGATTGGTACCGCCTAAAAATGACGATTTGACCGTTGATAACGGGGTAGCTCCAGTAGAAGGGGTTGACGTCAAAGGGGGAGGTGACCTGTTAGTCCACAAATCCATGGGGAATGACACAGACCCCATTGCTGACGGTGACACTATGTAAGTAGAAAGAGAGGTCAGTCAGGAGGGGCTAGACGAGGGAAGAGAGTCACCCTCTCGTCGTCGACGGCGCAAGGGCCACAAAAAGGTTGCTCCTGTAGTCTTGGCTGAAAGCGGAAATAAAGAAAATGCAATGTTATGTGCCTTTATTCCAAGGGTGGATCCTCCTTTAGAAGCAGATGAGGAGGTTAACCAATGGAAAGAAGCTTTCTACGAAATAGAGGAGGACAGCCGCAAAATCAAGGAGGAGGTTTTTCAATTAGAGATTGACAAAGACAACACACAAAAATTCCTTGTCGAGGAAGCCGAGAAGATAAAACAGGTAGCAGAGGAGGCTGCCCGACTGAGCATAGAGGCCCAGGAGGCGGCCTGACTACGCAAGCTCACCGAGGACAACCTAAATGAGCAGCGAGCCTTAGCTGAATTGATGCTCAAAGAGAAGATGCAAGCTGTTCAAGAAGCCACCCGTCTGAAAGCTGAAGTGGAGATGCTGCAGAAACAGAAGGAACTGGCCATGGAGCAAGCTAAGAAACTCCAAGAAGACAAGGAGCAGATGCAGCAACAACTAGCTGAGGAGACCGAAGGCTTCCAAAAGACCCTAGAGGCTGAACGTCGACGACAGCTTGACATAAGTGCTGAAGCCGAACGCCTTAAAATACAAGTGGTGCAAACCCTGGAGATACAGAGACAGCACAGTGAGAAGGAGGCACTGCAGAATGAAGTTTCTGGGTGTGACCAAAACCTAAAATGACTGCGCGAACAGTTCAACCGGGAGCTGTGTGACTCCAAGAAGGAATATGGTGAACTCATGAGGGAGCTGCAGCAATGCCAGGACCAAGTAAAGCCTCTAAGGCAGGAGAAGGAGCGGCTGGTGGACTCTCTGTACCAGCGAGACTGGGAGCTATCTGCCCTGAAAGAGGCAGAAAAGAGGCATGAGAAGTTCAATAGGGAACTGCAACAAATCAAGAGAGACTATGAGGATCTCCTGAGGGTTAAAGAAAACCTAGAGGATGATAAGGCAGATGCAGAGCACATGCGCCAAGTGGTTGAGACCACTCTGCAGGACACCCGTGATGAAAATGGTGATCTCCGCAGAAAGACCCTAGGTCTGGAAGCTCAGGTGAAGGAGCTGCAGACGTTCTGTGATAATCTCCAGAGGGCAGAGATGTGCCTTAAGGAAAGAATCAGCAAGACGGAAGCTGAGTGGAAACAGATGGAGGAGTCTATCAGAGAAGCCACAGACCAGGGCCAGGAGTTGGCCACTGGAGATGGGAGGTATGAAACAGATACCTCCTTGAATAATACGAGCTCGGGTGATTCAATGGATGTAGGAGCAGAGATCAAGGAGCACAAGGAGTCGCTACAAGCCCATTTGAAGCAAGAGAAGCTTGAGAGACTGGCTGTTGAGAGCCGAGTGGGCGCATTGGAGACAGAGAGATCTGAGAGAACTCTACTGTTAAAGGAGCAGTTGAAGCAGGAAGAGCTTCAGAGATGGGCTGCTGAGAGGCGAGTAACTGAGCTAGAGGAAGAAGTTTTCAAGCTCAAAGGTAGCCTAGCAAAGTATCACTCAGTGAACGAGGCCACCTTGGAGAAGGAGAAGTGCCAACAAGTTGCACTCACTCCCTTATACCATGAGAAGGTGGACCTGAGGAGAGCTAAGAGTGTGTCAACAGAAGATAAATATGAGATGGAAGTGGTCAAGATGAAAATTCTTGAAGTTGTAGCTGTGAGTCAGCTCAGGGGAGGCATACAGGGTGAAGAAGCTGGGGGTCAGTTGTCCCTGAAACCTGAGCTGGTTGATCATCGAGGAACCACTGGTGAGACAGAAACGTCTCGGTACAAATGCCTCATAGATGTACCCGAGGATTTGAGAGTAGAGTGCACCAGTGAGTCCGTGCATGAAGAGTTTAAGAAGGCCGTGGGAGCTTGTAAGGTGTACTCGACCTCAGAAGCTAAACAGCTGGTGGTCCTGTCCATGACCGAAGTCACAGTGAAGAGGGTGGCGATCCTAAGTGACATGCACTGGCGATGTATTCGCACGAAGCCGTTTCTCCGGTTGAAGACGGAACAAGCCGTTAGACAACTGGAGCTTATGAGAAAAGCTCACAGTCTGCGGGAAGAGGTCATCCGGGTGCCTCATGTACTGGTGAGAAAGCTCATTGGGAGAAATGGCTGAGCCATGCAGATGATGGTAAAGAAGTCTGGTGTGATGAAAGTATGCAGTCCAAGTGATCGTCAGGACTGGATACCAGATGAAGACGGCATGGTGTCATTCTCCGCTGTAGGAACGGAAGAAAGCCTGGAATATATGCACATGCTGATGGAGTACCGAGTGACCTACCTGCGAGAGGTAGAACAGTTGAATCTTGCTAGACTGCGAGTGGATAGACAGCATCATCTGAGCAGCAGAAGATGGCAGCCATCTAGAAATTGTGAGACCAGACAGAGAAAGGGCCCCCTAAATAACAGAACAGCTACAGCTGAAGTTAGGGACCTTTCAAGATGTCCTGAGAGTAGTGGGCGTGGGTTTAGAGGTAGTGAATCCTCCAGTAACTCAGGTTTGAGTGGCCCATGCAAACGACCCAGTAGAGGACCGGACAGTACGGAGTCGAAATGAACCTTAGATACCAGGGCATGTGAGTCACACTGCTGTATTGACCGCTGGGAGCGGGGGAGGTCTGACAAGGTTACGACTGACCGCTGGGAGCGGGGGAGGTCTGACAAGGTTACGACTGACCGCTGGGAGCGGGGGAGGTCTGACAAGGTTACGACTGACCGCTGGGAGTGGGGGAGATCTGACAAGGTTATGACCCGGAAATGTGACGTGACGAAGTCGGTGACAATGACGGATGATAGGTCCCTAAGGGATGGGCTAATGTCAATGACTAATGTTCCAGGGACTGAGCAACGCAATTGTCAAGTACATGGTCTCGGTGTGAACTGTGGGTTATGAGGTAATTGTGTATACTATGTGTTCAATCCCACAAGTTTGAACAGAGGGGGGGATATGTAATGCAGCGGCTTGCTTGGCATTACTGTAATGGTCCAGGATGTGTTTTGGCCGACCATGTACCTCCCCCTCAGTTGACTGGTCACATGACTGTGACATAGCGCAGGTCCTGTGCACACAGAATGTCTGATCACATGACTGTGACATCAGCACAGGTCCTGTGGGTGTGTCCTACAGGATATATAAACCCTGATAGTCTTGAGACAGGGTGTGTAAGGCGTGAGGCCTGTTCCCATGTGGGACACTGTTAGTGTGAAGCCTGGTGAAGCCTCAAAGGTCGAGGCTGGATCCTTAGCTGTGTAAGCGATGCCAGTGGCCTTGGAGGGCAGAGGCTTGAAAGACAAGAGTCCTGAAAGGCAAAGGCTGGATGTTAAGTGTGAAGACATACCAGTAGCCTTCGAAGGTACGAGGGCTGGAGACCCCCACCTGGAAAGCCTAAAAGCCACAGTGGTGGCAGAACGAAACTGTTAAGACCCGGCAAAAGGTAAAAGCGGTACGTTATATGGACATTGTTATAGTTACTTTGCTGAAGGCTGTAACTGGAGCCAAGTGGGCATAGCTGCCACTGGAAAGGCTCGTGGACATTATATGTGTGATAAGCGGTTTATGATAAATAATAAACTGCTGCATTGTGAAAAATCGGAAAGACATTGCATGTGTGCTTTAATTGACCCGGTGCAGCGAGTATCCCCCAGTATGATGACTAGCGCTGCCTTACACTCTATACTACCACCTTCTTCCCTTATCGCAATTGGCTTTGGTAATTCTGTGTTCATTTGTGTACGCTTATGTAGATCTGTGACTAGGTACTGTACATAATTTGTGGTATGTGGTCTGTTGTGGCTCTTATTCTTCATATTTGGGCTTATTTGATCACATTTTGATGCTTTCATATTGCTTATAACTTAGCGTCTGGCACTAGATCATTGTGAGCATGTTTGTTAGATACACGCCCCCTATTAGCATATTGTATCTAGGAAGCGATTTTGAGATCGCTACTGCGATTGATTCTGAGATCGCTACTGCGCATGCGCGACTCTAGTGCGTTCCATATGCGTTCCACAGACTGGAAGTTGTCATTTTTTATCGTCCTGTATGGTCTGCGCACAGGATATGACGTCATACCCGGAAGTAAACGCTGTTTTCAGCATGCAACACATGTATAAGAGGCACTGCAGCAATGGGTACTACTAACCAACCACTAAAGCATATCCAACGAATGGGGGCATGATTATAGGCACTTTACTCCCCTGATGATCAAAGGGAAACGCGTCGGGAGCCTGCCTGCATTGAGACTGCATACCCATCATTAATGGAGGATCAGATAAGTTGAAAAATTTCCTCTATGATTATATAATAATGTTTAATGCCACAAAATAGTTTGTTCAGTTGTGGATATAATGAATACATTTTTGCTGTTGTTGTTTTTCTATATGGTTGGCTGAGTTGCTTTATTCACTTACTAGCATATACCTTTCCCATACGCTGTGTATTGTATCTGCATCAATACCTTATCTTATTTGGCTGAATTATGGATGGGAAATAGCTAGAGAGGACACGGTTGTTTGGTGAACTATACCAGTGAGATTATCTTTGATAGTATTCATCATTTACCTGAGAAAACATTTCCTCAAAGGTCTTGTGTGACCTATTTCTTATATAGGAACACCATCAGGATAAGGATAAGTTTCCTATTGTGTCTTAGTATTATTGTACTTTGGTACTTCTTGTACTTATGCATGCACCTTGCACCTTTTTGAACCTGTCTTTAAAATAATATTGAATAAAGGTTATGTTTTACCCTCTTGCTATTTATTATTATAACTAACTGGGTACCACTTATTTGCTATTGTTAACAAAACACACTCTCTCATCACTAATCACTACCCATTTCCAACAACCACTACTCCAGTGTTTTAATGGTACATTGTGTTTGCTAACTGTGTAAGAAGGCTAATGGATGTTTAGAAAACCCTAGAAAACCCTTGCACAAGTATGTTAGCCCAGTAGCCAAGCTGAAAATGGTTTGGCTGATTTCAGAAGCTATAAAATTGTCCTTCCTTTGAGCTAGATGACAATCTGGAGCATTACATTTGTTTGTTCTATGAAACTCTCAAAATGGTGAGAAATAGAGAACTTTCATTTGAAACTCGACAGTCTATTCTTGTTCTTAGAATTGAAGGCTATTCCATGCGAGAAATTGCCAAGAAACTGAAGATTTCCTACAACGGTTTGTATTACTCCCTTCAGAGGAGAGCACAAACAGGCTCTAACCAGAGTAGAAAGAGAAATGGGAGGCCCCGCTGCACAACTGAGCAACAAGACAAGTACATTTAAGTCTCTAGTTTGAGAAATCAACGCCTCACAGCTCCTCAACTGGCAGCTTCATTAAATAGTACACGCAAAACGCCAGTGTCAACATCTACAGTGAAGAGGTGACACCAGGATGCTGGCCTTCAGGGCAAGGTAGCAAAGAAAAAGCCATATCTGAGACAGGCTAATAAAAGGAAAAGATTAATATTGACAAAAGAACACAGACATTGGGCAGAGGAAGATTGGAAAAAAGTTTTATGGACAGACAAAACAAAGTTTGAGGTGTTTGGATCACACAGAAGAATATTTGTGAGATGCAGAACAACTGAAAAGATGCTGGAAGAGTGCCTAACGCCATCTATCAAGCATGGTGGAGGTCATGTGATGGTCTGGGGTTACTTTGGTGTTGGTAAAGTGGGAGATTTGTACAAGGTAAATGGTATTTTGAATAAGGAAGGCTATCACTCCATTTTGCAACGCCATGCCATACCCTGTGGACAGCGCTTGATTGGAGCCAATTTCATCCTACAACAGGACAATGACCCAAAGCACACCTCCAAATTATGAACTATTGAGGGAAGAAGCAGGCAGCTGGTATTCTATCTGTAATGGAGTGGCCAGCGCAGTCACCATATCTCAACCCCATTGAGCTGTTGTGGGAGCAGCTTGACCGCATGGTACGCATAAAGTGCCCATCAAGCCAATCCAACTTGTGGGAGGGGCTTCAAGAAGCATGGGGTGAAATTTCTCAAGATTACCTCAGCAAATTAACACATAGAATGCCAAAGGTCTGCAATGCTGTAATTGCTGCAAAGAGAGCATTCTTTGACTAAAGCAAAGTTTGAAGGAGAAAATTATTCTTTCAAATACAAATCATTATTTCTAACCTTGTCAATGTCTGGACTATATTTTCTATTGATTTTGCAACTCATTTGATAAATAAAAGTATGAGTTTTCATGGAAAACACAAAATTGTCTGGGTGGCCCCAAACTTTTGAACGGTGGTGTGCATATATATATATATATATATATATATATATATATATATATATATATATATATATATATATATATATATATATGGTACAGACCACAAGCTTGGACACACCTTCTCATTTAAAGATTTTTCTGTATTTTCATGACTATGAAAGTTGTACATTCACGCTGAAGGCATCAAAACTATGAATTAACACATGTGGAATTATATACTTAATAGTGTTGAGCGAGTATGTTCTGTCCGAATATGCTCGGGCCGAGCTCCGAATATTTATAGCTGCTCGGTGATATGGTTGAATCCCTCCTGTGTGCATGATTTGCAACTGTTTGACAGCTTTATTACATGTTAGGAATGTGTAAGAAATAGACATTCCTCCCATGTAATAAAACTGTCAAACAGTCGCAAATCATGCACACAGGAGTGATTCAACCATATCACCGAGCAGCTATAAATACTCGGTGCTCAGCCAGAGGGTACTTGGCGAAAGTGTTAACAGAACATACTCGCTCAACACTAATACTTAACTAAATAGTGTGAAACAACTGAAAATTTGTCTTATATTCTAGGTTCTTCAAAGTAGCCACCTTTTGCTTTGATGACTGCTTTGCACACTCTTGGCATTCTCTTGATGAGCTTCAAGAGGTAGTCACCGGAAATGGTCTTCCAACAATCTTGAAGGAGTTCCCAGAGGTGCTTAGCACTTGTTGGCCCTTTTGCCTTCACTCTGCGGTCCAGCTCACCCCAAACCATCTCGATTGGTTTCAGGTCTGGTGACTGTGGAGGCCAGGTCATCTGGTATAGCACCTAATCACTCTATCCCTTTGTCAAATAGCCCTTACACAGCCTGGAGGTGTGTTTGGGGTCATAGTCCTGTTGAAAAATAAATGATGGTCCAACTAAACGCAAACCGGATTGAATAGCATGCTGCTGCAAGATGCTGTGGTAGCCATGCTGGTTCAGTATGCCTTCAATTTTGAATAAATCCCCAACAGTGTCACCAGCAAAGCACCCCCACACCATCACACCTCCTCCTCCATGCTTCACGGTGGGAACCAGGCATGTAGAGTCCATCCGTTCACCTTTTCTGTGTCGCACAAAGATACGGTGGTTGGAACCAAAGATCTCAAATTTGGACTCATCAGACCAAAGCACAGATTTCCACTGGTCTAATGTCCATTCATTGTATTCTTTAGCCCAAACAAGTCTCTTCTGCTTGATGCCAGTCCTTAGCAGTGGTTTCCTAGCAGCTATTTTACCATGAAGGCCTGCTGCACAAAGTCTCCTCTTAACAGTTGTTGAAGAGATGTGTCTGCTGCTCGAACTCTGTGTGGCAATGACCTGGTCTCTAATCTGAGCTGCTGTTAACCTGCGATTTCTGAGGCTGGTGACTCGGATAAACTTATCCTCAGAAGCAGAGGTGACTCTTGGTCTTCCTTTCCTGGGGCGGTCCTCATGTGAACCAGTTTCTTTGTAGCGCTTGATGGTTTTTGCAACTGCACTTGGGGACACTTTCAAAGTTTGCCCAATTTTTCGCACTGACTGACCTTCATTGTTTTTTTCTTGCCATAATACAAATTCTAACAGTCTATTCAGTAGGACTATCAGCTGTGTATCCACCTGACTTCTGCACAACACAACTGATGGTCCCAACCCCATTTATAAAGCAAGAAATCCCACTTATTAAACCTGACAGGGCACGCCTGTGAAGTGAAAAACATTTATGGTGACTACCTCTTGAAGCTCATCAAGAGAATGCCAAGAGTGTGCAAAGCGGTCATCAATGCAAAAGGTGGCTGCTTTGAAGAACGTAGAATATAAGACATGTGTTAATTAATTGATGCCTTCAGTGTGAATGTACAATTTTCATGGTCATGAAAATACAGAAAAACCTTTAAATGAGAAGGTGTGTCCAAACTTTTGGTCTGTACTGTTTATTTACTGTATATATATACATATATATATATATATTTATTTATTTTTTACATCTTTTACATTTCTAAAATTACAAAAAATTATCACAGCTTGTAAACACTTTTTTGTAGCCAGCCAAAGGTCTTTTAATTCTTGTTTGAGGGATTTTCAGCCTTTCTTTCTTGGAAAATTCTTCCAGTTCTGTAAGATTCCTGGGTTTTCTTGAATGCAGTTTAAGGTCTAGCTACAGATTTTTAAGCATGTTCAGATCAGGTAACTGTAAGGGCCATTGTAAAACCTCCAGCTTGCACCTTTTGAGGTAGTCTATTGTGGATTTTGACATGTACTTAGGAACATTATCCATTTGTAGAAGCCATCTTCTTTTCAACTTCAGCTTTTTTACAGACGGTGTTATGTTTGCATCAAGAATTTGTTGAAATTTCATTGAATCCATTTTTCCCTCTACCTGTGAAATGTTCTCTATGTCATTGCTTGCAACACAACCCCAAAGCATGATTGATCCTACCCCATGCTTAATGGTTGGTGAGATGTTCTTTTCCTGAAATTCTGTTCCACACATACTTTTGATCATTGTGACCAAAGAGTTCTATTTTAACCCCATCTGTCTACAGGACTTGTTTCCAAAATGCATCAGGCTTGTTTAGACGTTCTTTTGCAAACCTCTGGTGCTCAATTTTAAAATGACACAGGAGAGGTTTTCTTCTTGTGACTCTTCCATGAAGGCCATATTTGTGCAGGTGATTCCGAACAGTAGAACAATGTACCACAACTACAGTCTGCTAAATCTTTCTGAAGGTCTTTTGCAGTCAAGCAAGAGTTTTAACTTGCCTCTCTAGCAATCCTATGAGAAGCTCTTATTGAAATTTTGCTTGGTCTTCCAGACATTAACTTGACCTCCACTGTTACTGTTAACTGACATGTCTTAATTATATTTTGAACTGAAAAAGTAGAAACTTGAAAACACTATGTTATCTTTTAAAGCCTTCTTCTGTTTTGTGGGCCTCCACCAATTTCATTTTCAGAGTGCTAGGCAGCTGCTTATAAGAACCCATGGCTGCTGTTTTTTTGCACAAGGTTAGAGGAGGCTGGGTTTTTATAAAGCTGGGAAATTTACATCACCTAACCTTTCATAACAATGATAGTGAACAAGCCGTAACCCTCACAGGCTAATTAAGGTCTGAAAACTTGGTCAAAGTTATCTGAGAACAAAAAGAGGGAAAGAGTCAGCTCACCCATATGGAGACCAAGTGCACGGAGCCAGCAGTGCCATGTGTGAGGCAATCCAGAGAAGAAAAATTTCAGCGTAGAGGTCTTCCATAAAATGTCAATTTCATTAGTATCATTGAAAGTCGATTCAAAAATCAATCCATAGATCATTCCATAGTAAATTCAAAGTCACAACCTCAACAAGATATAGGAGGATATTCAGCAAACACGTTTCGAATAGGAATCCTTAATCTTTGCAACAAAAAAGGATCGCTTAATTAATGGACACCCAGCCATGCCCAGCCATGGGGAGCTATATAAGCGTAATGTCCATCTCAAACGAAAGGAAGGCCCTTATTCACATTTATGTAATTTGACATATTGTAAGGTTTTAATTCTAGAGGTTAAAACCATCCCAAATAGGGTCATCTTGACACGAAGGGATGGCTTTTGCATTTTTTGACCAAAATTATGTTAAGTAAACACCCTATGGGCATTCAATGGGATGAGCCACAGCCTGTGCGGTCTTCTAAAGACATCCAGGCCAGCAGACATGAGCACCTACTAACCCCCGTGATTCCACACCTTTTTATACTCATCTTAATTGAGTGGTATGCTTCTCAAGCAAACCATATACCTGTAACATTGAAGGCATTATTTGGAGCCTCCAGTGGAGATTCCCAGGTGGAGTCCAATAACTGCCGCTGTTATCCAACATGCAATGATTTCATCAAGTCATTGTGGTTGCCGTTAATAATGACAAGCACAAAGCTGATGTCAACAGAGCTTAAACATGTTGTTTTATTTCCCAGTGTAACACATGAGAGTACAATTGTTGTTTTCATTATGTCACTTAGAAATTGAGAGCTTAATGTTTGCTAGTGTGGACAAAAATATGCTTTTTCCTTGGAATCAGTAAAAACTGTTTTACTTTGGAAACATTTAGGCAAGAATACTTTGCCTCCTACTAAAAACATTGAGCTCTCTCCAAAATATGAACATGTTAGTACAGTCTTTGTTGCCCTTGGCAGCTTTATTTTTTAAGCTGTTGTGAAAATAATGAAAGCTTTTCTATGACTGGTTGTTGTAAGCAACAAGATAGTTTTAGGGTTAGGGACAGTTTTAGGTTGGTAAATATGCCATATTTCTTTGCGAGGGTCACCTCATTATTCTGTTTTTGCGAAGACTGAGCCTTTATTCAGATAAACCTTGATGAGAGAGATTTTTAATTTTATCTTATTTGGGAGGACCACTCTTCTAGAGGACCAATTTCAATGTGTATTTGGAAGATTTTCTCAAAGATGTTTCATTGCAGTTTAGACAGTTCTAGCTTGAGTTTTGAGGACTGGCACTGCTAGTTTTTGACTGACTCTCATAACGATCAATACCAATCAGATTTTTTTTTTATGTGCACTTGTAAATATTCCTGGGAGCTCATTATGTTATGCAACTTTTGGCTTAGACTACACTAAATGTTTTAAGGCAAAAACTAAGCAACTAGAAAGTGAGTAATTATAAATGTTTCTTTCTCAATCACAGAACTATTTTCCATTATGTGATGCCGAAAACAATTTTATTTGTAACATTCAAACTAGGAGAAAAGATGAGATATTTTATAGAGTCATATAAATTTGAATCAGCATTATTCTACAACACAATAAAATGAATTTCCCCATACAGCTTGCTTTAATTGCAGTATATTGGGTTCTATAGCTCCAACATAATGAGCAAATATTGCTGAAAAATAAAAAAGGAATTTGTGCTGATATTCACAGTTATTGGTACATTATTCAATTTCCCACTAGATTGTTTTCTAAGCGTCAGTAATTTTTTAATCAGTTCACATTTTCATATTTATTTTTTAAACATGTCAAAATTTCTAAAGTTTAAGATTGCTATATAATATTGATCATGTAGTTATACAGCATAAATAATGATGATGAATGTCCAAGTTAAAATAGAAGAGTCAGTCCCCTGTCCTGCACTGCCCTCATCTACATTGAGGTTGTCTGACTAGTGATGAGCAAGCATGCTCGCTACTGCTCGGTGCTCACCCGAGCATCTCACTGCTCGAGATGTTTGACGCTCACCGATTACTTCTGGGGTTGCTCGGCGGGAGCTCGGGTCCCCTCCCTGCATGTTTGGAGCTCATTAGCGAGCCAATCAACATGCAGGGATTGTCTGCCACACACTGTAATGCTGCAGCCATGTTGATTTTGCATTACAGTGATTGGCTGGCTGCACAGCGTCATCAGGTCTATATCTGACCTGGCGCTGCCATGCTCGTCACAGTCACTCCGGAATCAGGCAGTGTAGGGAGAGGTGCTGCTGAGCTAGGAAGAGATTTGCTTGTTTCTAGTTAGTGTACGTATAACAGACTATATTAGAGACACATCATATCCATCTCAACTAACAGTTCTTCTGAGGACTAATCCAGCTGCAGAGATATCAGTGCTAGGCAGGCAGGGTATATAGCAGACTGCAGTGCACATAGCAAGAGGGTCCATTCCAGTTCTGTCTACTGCTGGTGCTTTTACAGACCTTTCTATAAATAGCCCAAGGTATCAGGGGCCAGGAATATTTTTTTTTATCTTAATCCTGATTATTTGCTTAAAAAGCAATCCAGAGAACACGTTTTTCTGCACCATTTGCTTGTTGGCACTGCAGAATACAGCCAGGCCTTTTCCATATTACAGCGCTAAAAATCAGACTATTTAAAACTGTGGTTTGTCCGTCACACGGATAACATATAATTGTGCTGAAAATATTGCCATTTCTGGCCTCCATTGAAATTTTGTTGCAGTTTGTCAGCGAACTTATTGACACGAGGTCGGCACTGTTAAAAATAGTTGCCTACAGGCCAGCTATTTAGAACTGTGGTTTGTCCGTCACACGGGTCACATATAAGTTCACTCCAAATTTAGCCATTTGTAGTGAGTGTGGGAGATATTGTCCTCCATTTAAAATGGGCAAGGCACGTGGCAAGGGACGGGGAATTGGATGTGATGGTGATGGAGATGGAGCATGCAGAGGAAGAAGCCATACCCAAGCTGACATTGGGCCACAACAAACACCCACATCTTCTCGCTTGACCTTCCTGTCCCAATTAATAGGGGACTGCAGAACACCACTATTGAATACAGAGCAATGTGAAACGGTTATTGGTTGGATAGCAGATAATGCTTCCAGCCACCAACAACCTGTCTTCCACACAGTCAAGTCTCAGTAGCCGTGAATCTGGACCGCATATTCCTCACCCTGATCCTCCTTCCTCCCACCATGCCAAGCGCCCAGAGACAACTGCTCCCACACTTGGACACTACGAAGAGCTGTTCACTCTTCCATTTATAGATTCGGGCCTCTCACCTGGTCCACTTGAAGCGGGACAAGAGGAGATCACATGTAGCGAAGCCCAAATATTTGAGCAGCCACGGTCATAAGAAAGTGACGGTGGGAAAGTGTCACAAGAGGTGGACAAAGATGAGACACAATTGCCAAAAAGTCAGGGAGAGGACCAGGGTGCGGAAGTAGAAGTCGAGGTGGTGGATGATAGAGTAACTGACCCAATCTGGCAGGAGGACATGCAGAGAGAGGACAGTAGCACACAGGGGGAGGGAGGCAGAGCACCCCAACAGGCAGGAAGCAGTGTGGTGGCACCAAACAGAAGGTGGGCAACTGTTCCCTGTAAAGCCAACACGACGGAAGTTGCCAGTAAAGCTGTTAGGTCTTCCCGAGTCTGGCTGGTTTTTAAAGACTCTGTCAATAACCCCAAAAAGGCCATTTGCACCACCTGCCAGGCCAGCATCAGCAGAGGTAGCAAAACTACCAGCCTGACCACCACCAGCATGATCAGGCACATAGCAAGAAAGCATCCGACTTTGTGGGCCGAACCCCAGGGTCCAAGAACAGTGTCTGCTGGTGACACCACTGCCTCTTCCACTGTTGTGCATGCAAGCCAATCCCCTGTCTATAGTGCATGTGAAGATGACTCCTGCCCTGCACCTGTCGTTGCACACTCTCAACTAGCACCATCATCAAGCATGTCCTTGTCCCAGCGCAGCTGTTGTCCATATCCCAGTACTTGGAACGCAAGTGCAAATACACAGCCAACGCCCCACAGGCCACACTACTAAATTTCCACATTTTGCGACTGCTCAAGCTCAAAATGTTGCCTTTTAGGCTCGTGGAGACGGAAGCATTCCACAACCTGATGGCAGTGGCCTTGCCTCGGTACTCGGTCCCCAGCCGCCACTATTTCTCCTGGTGTGCCATCCCCGCATTACGCAAGCACGTGTCCCACAACATTAGCCGAGCCCTCAACAATGCAGTTACAGGGAAAGTCCACCTATCCACGGACACGTGGACAGGTGCTTGTGGGCAGGGGCGGTGCATCTCACTGATGGCACAATGGGTTAATATAGTGGAAGCTGGGACCCAGTCGGACCCTGGGATGGAACATATCCTCCCAACACCAAAGATTGTGGGCCCTGGGTCAATCAGGGTTGTCCCCATAATATACAGCTCCTGCACCTCCTCTTCCTCCTCTTCAGCCTCCATCTCTGAAATAACCACATCAATCGGAAGCTGGAAGCACTGCAGCACTGCCTGAGTCAAGCGGCAGCAGGCTGTACTGAAGTTAATATGCTTAGATGACAAACCACACACCACTGAAGAGTTGTTGACAGCTCTAAAAGAGCAGGCAGATCTGTGCCTGTCACCGCTGAACCTACAACCAGACATGGTCGTGTGTGACAAAGGCCAGAACCTGGTGGTGGCTCTGAAGTGAGGCGAGCTCACACACATACCATGCCTCGCCCATGTGCTCAAACTAGTGGGCAGGGACGGTACATCTTGCTGACGGCACAATGGGTTAACATAGTGGAAGCCAGGACCCAGTCAGACCTTAGGATGGAACACATCCTTCCGACGTCAAGGATTGCGAGCCCTAGGTCAATCAGGGTTGCCCCCACAGTCTACAGCTCCTGCACCTCATCTTCCTCAGCCTCCTCCTCTTCTTCAGCCTCCATCTCCGAAATGACCACATCAGTCACAAGCTGGAAGCACTGCAGCACTGCCTCAGTACTGCCTCGGCCAAACGGCAACAGGCTGTGCTGAAGCTAATATGAATAGGTGACAGACTGCACTATGCTGAAGAGTTGTGGACAGCTCTGAAAGAGCAGGCAGATCTGTAGCTCACACTGCTGAACCTACAGCCAGGCATGGTCGTGTGTGACAATGGCCGGAACCTGGTGGTGGCTCTGTGGCGAGGCGAGCTCACACATGTGCCATGCCTGGTCCATGTTCTAAACCTCGTGGTTCAGCGGTTTCTCAAAAGCTACCCGGAGCTGCCAGATCTGCTTGTCAAAGTACTCCGCCTGTGTGCACATTTTAGAAAGTCAGCTTCAACTTCCGCCGCCCTTTTCGTGCTTCAGCTTCATTTGCAGCTTTCGGCTCATCGACTGGTGTGTGATGTCCCCCCGCATTGGAACTCTGCACTGCAGATGTTGGGAAAGAATTGTGAGCAGAAGAGGGCAGTAGTAAACTCCACACATATGAACTCAGCAGTGGACATGGATATCAGACATATGTACCATCCTCCAAAACTTTGAGCACTCCACCAAGATGGTGAGCGATGCTTATCTGTCTTCTGAAATGCTCTCTGCTCACAATCAAAGAGGATGCATTGCAGGTGGAGCACGATGAGATGGAGCAAGAAACCATACAGCGTGATTACACACAGCCCAGTCTCATCCCATGCCAATGTGGATTGGGTGACAATGAAGAAGAAGAGGAGGAGGAGGAGGAAGAATAAAAGCCAGTTTCATGCGCTATAGACCGTACTACCTGCACAACTGTCATACCGTCTGTTCAGCGTAGATGGCCTGAGGACAGAGAGGAGGAGGAGGTGGAGGAGGAGGAGAGCATGGTCAGTCGTCCTCTTTGTGAGGACATGGAAGTCTTGCCTGTTAGCAGTCTGGCATGCATGGCTGAGTTTATGTCACGTTGCCATTCTCGTGACCCTCGCGTTCTCAAAATTTTGGGTGACAGTCATTACTGGTTAATGACACTTCTAGACCCATGCTACAAGGAGAACTTTATATCTCTTATTCCTGAGGGGGACAGGTCAATAAAAATGGGGCAGTACGATAAGGCCCTTGTTGCGGAGCTATTAATAAAATTCCCATCTGAAAATGCTGGCGGCAGAGGTCACTGTTCGTTGGACAACCAAGGAGTACAGCCGAGAGAAACACAACTCCAAACCAGCAGAGACAGGGTAACACTGTCAAAGTTCTGGGAGAGTTTTCTCAGCCCCTCCCATCGCAGAGGCCCTGAGGCGCGGGGTACTCTCACAAGGAGTGCAAAGTTTGGGAAGATGCTGAGGGAGTACCTTCCCGACCGTACCAACATCCTCCGTGGTTCCTCTGTGTCTTATAATTAATGGGTATCCAAGCTGGATACATGGAATGAATTGGCTCTCTATGCCTTGGAGGTCCTGGCCTGCCCTGCCGCTAGCGTTTTATCAGAGTGAGTTTTTAGTGCCACTGGTGGAATTATAACTGATAAGCGTATCCGCCTGTCAACTGAAAATGCTGACAGGCTGACTCTTATAAAAATGAACAAGGGATGGATTGGACCAGACTTCTCAACACCATCGAATGATAGCAGGAGAACATAAACTCAAATTCAGTGTCTTTTTTTGGGAGATGTATTCCCGTGCACCTTTTCACACCCACACATGGGTATACGCTTCCTGATTTTGGCTATTTGCTCTTGTCCTCCTCCTTATCCTCATCCTGTGGTCCGTGATGCAACACCCACATAATTGTTTTAAAGGGTGTTTAGGATGCCCGTAAAAAAATTTTTTTTATGCAACATGTTCATGCATACCCCCCAGGGGTAAATGTTTGTCAGCCCATACACTTAGTGCATGAGCATTACAAGTATAGTTCCGCTCCTTTCTAATGGGAACATTTTTTCATAGGGCCCTCCTCCACATCTCTTCCAAGTTGCATTGGAGTGCCTCCCAATTTTTGGCAACCCTTACATTCACTGCATAGGCCAACACTATGGGAAACCCACTTCCTAATAATGGGTACATTTTTTCATGAGGCCCTCTATGTGTCTTGCAAGGGGCATTGGAGTGCCTCCCAATTTTTGGCAACCCTTGCATTCACTGCATAGGCAAACAAAATGGGAGATCCACTTCCTAATAATGGGAACATTGTTTTCAGGAGGCCCTCTGACTTCCACGTTTCTTCCAAGGGGCATTGGAGTGCCTCCAAATTTTTGGCTACCCTTGCATTCACTGCATAGGCAAACACAATGGGAGACCCACTTCCTAATAATGGGAACATTGTTTTCAGGAGGCCTCTGACCTCCACATCTATTCCAAGGGGCATTGGAGTGCCTCCAAATTTTTGGCAACCCTTGGTTTCACTGCATAGGCAAACAAAATGGGAGATCCAATTCATTATAATGGAAACATTGTTTTCAGGAGGCCCTCTGATCTCGATGTCTCTTCGAAGGGGCATTGGAGTGTCTCCAAATTTTCCTTACATTCATTGCATAGGCAAACAGTATGGGAGACCCACTTCCTATTAATGGGAACATTGTTTTCAGCAGGCCCTCCTCTAAGTCTCTTCAAAGGGGTATTGGGGTGCGTCCAAATTTTCAAAGGGGTATTGATGTGCGTCCAAATTTTGGGCAGCCCTGCCACTCACTGCATGCGCAGTAACAGTATAAGAGACCCACTCTTTAGTAACAAGAACAACAAAGCATAGCCGGCTGATGGCTCTCTAAGAATAGTGAGGGCCGACAGCTGGCCCTTTAAGAATAGTAAAGGCCGTCTGATGGCCCTATAAAAATAGGCTTTGTGACTTTCAGAGTCCCTCCTTCATAACTGAAGCAGGATGAATCTGATCATGTGTCACACACCACATGGCCAGATAAGGTTGTAAAATGCTAAAATGACATTTCCCGGTGAATGCGTTTGTCACGGTTGAAAGCAATGCAAAAGTGCAAAAACGCATCAAAAATGCTACGTGTGAACATAGCCCAAGGTGTGGAGCAGTATTTTTGTTTTTGATTATTTATCGCCTTATATACAAGTCATTACCCTGGAAAGTATTTTCCTTAACATATTTCCCAGGAAAATCCATTTTGGTTTCGTTTTTGGTTTCGGTTCCAATTTGTTAGCGGACACCATGTCACGTTTGGAGAGCTCCTGTGTGCCTAAACATTGGAGCTCCCCCACAAGTTACCCCATTTTGGAAACTAGACCACCCAAGGCACCTATCTAGATGCATAGTGAGCACTTGGAACCCCCAGGTGCTTCACAAATTGATTCGTAAAAATGAAAAAGTGTTTTTTTTTCCACTTTTTCATTTTTACGAATCAATTTGTGAAGCACCTGGGGGTTCCAAGTGCTCACCATGTATCTAGATAGGTTCCTTGGGTGGTCTAGTTTCCAAAATGGGGTCACTTGTGGGGGAGCTCCAATATTTAGGCACACAGGGGCTCTCCAAACGCAACATGGCGTCCGCTAACAATATGAGCCGATTTTCCATTCAATTTGTTAGCGGACACCATGTCGCGTTTTAAGAGCCCCTGATGTGCCTAAACAGTGGAGCTCCCCCACAAGTGACCCCATTTTGGAAACTATACCCCTCAAGGATTTTATTAAGGGGTATAGTGAACATTTTGAACCCAGAGGTACGACACAGAATTTGATAACATTAGGTCATCATATTCAATAAGTTGTCATTAGTCTTGAGCGCAAGTGCTCGCTACTTGAGTTTGCATCGGGTACTCAGGTATGCACCATGTACTGTGTGTGCTCGAGTGACATGCTCGAGTCCCTGCCCCGCATGTTTCACGGTTATTAGACACCCAAAAAAAAACATGCGGAGATCGCTTGTGCATGGCAGGCAATCCCCGCAAAGTTTTTTTGGCCGCGAAGCATATGTGGCGGAGACTCGAGCATGTCACTCAAATACCCACAATACTCAATGCATACCAGAGCACCCGATGCAAACTCAAGTAGCGAGCACTTGCGCTCAACACTAGTCACCATATCATCATCTTTTTTTCTCACTTTTGAAAAAAATCACAACCCCATCACAACCCTAACCCTAACCCCAAACCTAGCCCTAACCCTAGCCCAACCCTTACCCTAGCACAAACCTAACCCGAGAGTTTATTTTTTACGCCGTTCCTCATGTGGTATAAGTGATTAGACGACCTTATTCTTCGGGTCGGTGCGACTACAGCGATACCAGAATCATATGGGGTTTTTATGATTGACAGCTGTCACACACTAAAAGACGCATTTTTTGTAAAATCTAGTTTTTGCATCGCCATATTTTGAGAGCTATAATTTTTCCAGATTTTGGCAGACAGAGTCATGTGATGGCTTGTTTTTTGCGGGATGAGTTGTGGTTGTTATTGGTGCCGTTTTCAGGCACGTGACATTTTTTGATCGCTTTCTATTCCGATTTTTGGGAGGCAGAATAAACAAAAACCAACAATTCAGGAATTATTATTTTTTTTTTTATGCCGTTCCGCGTGTGGTAAAATTGATACGGCAGCTTTATTCTTTGGGTCAGTACTAGTGTTGAGCATTCCGATACTGAAATATCGGGTATCGGCCGATATTCGCGGTATCGGAATTCCGATACTTAATTCCGATACTTTTACAATATCGAATACCGGAAACGGAAGTTCCCATAATGCCTGCGCTCTGCAGTGTCTCTGAAGGATGACAAGCTGGATGACAGCGCTCAGCTGCGATCCAGCCTGTCATCAGAATGCCATCCCAGCGTGAGAGAATTCTCCTGATTGTTTAAAAGCCGGCGGGCGGTAAAAAGCCGCCGGCTTTTAAACAATCACAAAGCCCCATACAGCTTCCCCGCAGCCTCCGACCCCGATCCTCCGCTCCCCTCGCCACCTCCCATCCCGATCGTAAGTTAGGACCGGGCGGGGAGCACAGCACCAAGGAGTGGGGAGCAAAGGACCCGGGCGGGGAAGCCGACAGTGAAAAGACTTCATCCCCGGCTTTCCCGTTCTGTGCTGCGCTTTCCCGCCGGTTATTTCAAATGAACAGCTGAGGTATCAGGTGATGCTGATCAGCTGTTCATTTGAAGTAGCCGCGGTGCCCTCAGAGGGTTCATGTGAGTTCAAGCTTGACTGCATGGCATGAACTCACATGAACTTTCCCACGGCCGCACAGGTTAGCCTCACCTCCTAGACCATCAGCCAGTCATGATTAGTGTGTGGTGTCTGTGCGATGTCTGCGAGTGTGTGCGGTGTCCGTGCGATGTCTGCGTGTGTGTGCGGGTGTGCGCGTTGTCTGTGCGATGTCTGGGGGGTGTGTGCATGCAGGCAGACATAGGCCGATGTGACACTACTACTCCCATCGGCCTATGTCTGTCCCCCGTCCACTCGTGCCAGCAGGATCAGCTCGATGGGAGCAGTAGTTCCCATCAGCCTGATCCTGCTATTTAAATTGCCTTACTGTGTCCCCAATAAATTTTAAATACATTTCATTGGTGGCCAGTGGATACCAAAAATAAATTAGTTCATACATTACCTGTCCCCGCCGATCGTCACCTAAAATAAAGTAAAAAATAAAAAAATACACCTATACTCACCTAGACACCTAATTCCCCGATGCCATCGATCTCCTGTAACAAAATCTAAAATAATAAACCACAACCTTATCCTTACCCCTCCGTAGTAGTCCACGAGTGTCTCACGATGAACTCCAGTTTAGAGCAGCCACATAGAATGTGACCGCTCTGAACTGCTACCGCCGCTAGAATAACGGGGCCGTAAAGCAGCCCCGTCACTGCATAAGCGGGTTCGCCGGAGTTCAGGCAGCGCTGCTCCGGTTAGCTCCTTTACGGCCCTGCTGTATCGTGAGAAATTCCCACGGTACAGCAGTGCCGTAAAGGAGGTCTCCGGAGCTGCGCTGCCTGAATGCACTCCGGTGACCTCAGTCAGGGGCTCACGCTGCTGGGAGCAGACGTGTTCCCGGCAGCATGAGCTTACAGCAGCCATGCACAGCTGTCACCATCTCCAGATGTGACAGCTGTGCATGGGAGATCAGTGCAGGAACGTGGACAGGTAACTATTTTTTTTTTAGTAAACTAAGAATTAAATAAAATGGTGTGTTTTATTTCAAATAAATTATTTTTTTCTGGGTGTAGTGTGTTTTTTTCTTTTTAACACTTTGTAGATTAGTAATGGGGGTGTCTTATAGACGCCCATCCTTACTAACTTGGGCTTCATGGCAGCTGGCGCTGACATGAACCCCAACCCTATTACCCCCTGCCACCGCACCAGGGCAGCGTGGAAGAGCGAGGCTAAGTGCCAGAATTGGCGCATCCTATGAATGCGCCATTTCTGGGGTGGCTGACGGCTGGTGTTTCTAGCCTGGGAGGGGGCCAATATTCATGGCACCCTTCCTGGGCTATTAATATCAGCCCCCAGCTGTCTGCCTAGCCTTTGCTAGCTATTAAAATAGGGGGGACCCCACGTCGTTTTTTTTGGGGGGGTCCCCCATTTTAATAGCTAATAAAGGCTAGGTATTCAGCTGGGGGCTGATATTACTAGTCTGGGAAGCTCCGTGGGTATTACCCACTTCCCAGGCTTCAAACATCTGCCCCAGCCGTCGGCTTAACCTCCGCTAGAGACTAAAATTATGCGGGATCCCACGCCAATTTTTTTTTTAAATAAATCCTTTATTTTAACACTAAATGACATTTGAGGAGTTAATAAAGATGTAGTCCCTAAATTATTATTTATTTTTTAATTAATTTTTCCCCAAAATTTTGACGTGGGCTTTGCCATATTTTTGTATGCCAGCCAGGTACAGCATCCAGCTTCTATGAACGCGCCATTTTCCGGGGTGGCTGCGGACTGCAATTTGCAGCGGGGGGGGGAAAGAAAGCTTTGGCCTCCCTGCGCTGCAGATTCCATCCCCCAGCTGCCTACTTGTACCTGGCTGGACACAAAAATAGGGCGAAGCCCCACGTATTTTTTTTTTAAATAATTTCATGAAATTCATGAAATAATTAAAAAAAAATTGATGTGGGGCTTCGCCCTATATTTGTGTCCAGCCAGGTACAGCAGGCAGGAACGGGCTGCCCCCAACCACCAGCTGCCTTTTTGTACCTGGCCGGACACAGCAATATAGGGAAGCCCTTTTTTTCTTGCCATAAAACTCACAAAACTGCACTTTATCAAGACATAAAAACCTATTTGTGTATTTAATTTGGTTTGTTAATCTGAGATTTTTTTTCAATTTGCTCTATTATTGTTTATTATCCAGTTTGTCACATTTGTGTCAATAAGGACTGAAGAGTAGTGTTGAGCCACCCCCGTAGAGTTCGGGTTCGGTTCGGTTCGTCGAATACCGGAATGTTCGAGGAACTGTTCGTCGAACACCTTAGAACACCGTCGAACACCATTGAACACCGTTAAAACCAATGGCAGGCAAACAAAAACACATAGAAACACAGAAAACACCTTCAAAGGTGTCCAAAAGCTAAAAAACTGCTCAGAAGACACTCTCTTTAAAAAAGCCGGCCGGCAATTCAGCAGCGGCATACACCGGTACCCGACAATTTAGACAAGAAGGAATAGAGCATCACACATAGATTAGATAGATAGAAACATGTCAGTCACATATATAAAAAGTACAGTGACAGTGTTGGTTACTGTACTTGTCATTTAGTGTTAAAGGATTTATTAAAAAAAATTAGTGTTTTCATGCACCGTCTCTTTAAAAAAGCCGGCCAGCAAATCAGCATCGGTACCTGACAATTTATAACAGAAAGAATAGAGCATCACACATAGATTAGATAGATAGAGACATGTCAGTCACATTTATAAGAAGTAGAGTGATAGTGTTGATTACTGTACTTGTCATTTAGTGTTAAAATAAAGGATTTATTAAAAAAAAAATTGGCGTGGGGTTCCCCCTAATTTTAGTCTCTAGCGGAGGTTAAGCAGATGGCTGGGGAAGATGTTTGAAGCCTGGGAAGGGGGTAATACCCACGGAGCTTCCCAGGCTACTAATATCAGCCCCCAGCTGAATACCTAGCCTTTACTAGCTATTAAAATGGGGGACCCCCCCAAAAAAATGACGTGGAGTCCCCCCTATTTTAATAGCTAGCAAAGGCTAGGCAGACAGCTGGGGGCTGATATTAATAGCCCAGGAAGGGTGCCATGAATGGGATGCGCCAATTCTGGCACTTAGCCTTGCTCTTCCCACTGCCCTGTAGAGGTGGCGATGGGGTAATAGGGTTGGGGTTGATGTCAGCTTATAATGCCAGCTGACATCAAGCCCAGGTTAGTAATGGAGAGGCGTCTATAAGACACCCCCATTACTAACCCCATAGTCAAAGTTACAAAAAAACACAAACACCCAGAATAAAGTCCTTTAATTGAAATAAAGACACAATTCTTTATTGTTCTAAATTAAACTTACCATCACGCCCATTCCAGCTGAAGCCAACGATCTCCAGCAATAAAAGTAAAATAATAAAGCAACATCATCCTTACCTTTCCATGTTTCCACGACAGCTTCAGCTCTGCTACATTCACATGACAGGCTGGACAACAGCCGAACGCTGCATGACGTGCATGAGGTGAGCTGAGTTCATTGGACATGAGCTCACCTCATGCACGTCACTGACAGCGTGGGAAAATTCTCCTGCACTCACCGCATGCACAGGAGAATTTTCCCACGCTGTCAGTGATGTGCATGCGGTGAACTGAGTTCATTGGACATGACCTCGGCTCATCTGGATGCCGTCACAGCCAGACACTGAGGACATGTTGGAGAGTTACACTTGTTGGCCAACTTGCCGGAGTGGAGACCCAGGGCATGCTGCAACAAGCTGAATTATTTTAGAAATAAAATGCCTTTCTAATGGAATGAGTATAAAGAGTTAATAAAGCTGTGACCGATCCTCACCAATCCAGTTGTAAGAGTTACATTTTTGTATTGTCAAGGAAAGGGGGGCGGTAGGGGGGCTGAGCATCTGGGTTTGGTTGGGGATCCCCACAGTCTGCCTAGTCTAGATGCTTTTAAAAATTCTTATTAGATACACAGGCGATGCAGCTTGCTTCGCAGCTGGGCTACTACGCCCAAAGTATTGCCTAGGCTAGATGCAGTTAAAAATTCTACGCTGACTAGCAGACACTGAAGCTTTGGAGCAGACCTCTGAGTACACAGCTCTTCACACTCAACCATCTGTGTTACCCCAAGCCATAGTGTATGTAGTTTCTTGCAGTTAAAACGGGGGGGGGGGGAGACCCAACCCACCTGGAATTGACGATGCCAACGTCACGTAAGACACAGCAAGAGGACTCCAAAAAGAGTCTCCATTTTTCCCCAAAATTGTGGCACAGACACCACACCACTTAACGCATACCTGGGGCCTCGCAGGCCCGCCCTGTTAATTGTTTTCTATTTTCTGCAAGGTTACTTTAGTTAGAATTTTGAAACTCTAGGTATTCTTCATGTATATAGTTGTTTGTCATTTGAGTTTGAGTTATTCCATGTTATTTGCACACGGCTTAAAAGGTCCCAGGTATGTGAAAGTGTAGATTTTTATGGTCATGAGTTCTAGGGTTAAGTGGCATCAATTGCCCCACAGTTGCTTAAAACGGTTGGTGAGGTGATTTTACGAAATCCTCAAGCTTTTAGTCTCCCCAGGATGACACAGGGGTAGAAAAGTCCTTGCGAATCCATGATTTGTTCATCTTTATGAACGTGAGTCTGTCTACATTCTCAGTGGACAGCCGCGTGCACTTATCTGTCAGCACACCACCAGCAGCGCTGAACACACGTTCAGAGAGAACGCTGGCTGCAGGGCATGACAAGTTCTCCAAGGCGTGAGTGGCGAGCTCCGGCCATTTATCCAGAATGCAATCCCAAAATGAGCAAGGGTCCAGTGACACAGTCATGGCTTCGATATTCACTTGGAGATACTCCTGTACCATCCTCTCTAGGCGTTGACTATGTGTCAGACTTCTTGTCTCCTGTGGCCTTACAAAGGATGGTCTAAAAAAGTGGTGAAACGATTCCACAAAATTGCTGTTACCAGCAGATACTGTGTTACTGTTACGGTTTGAGTGATGAAGACTCGACAGTCCCATGGTTGGCAAGTTAGAACTGTGAGATTCACTACGTGCACCACTGGTGTTTTGTGGAAAAGCACATGTAAGATTCTGCAACAGCGCCTGCAGATACTCCTGCATGCGTAAATCCCTTCTTATGGCAGGAATTATTTCGGCAAATTTACTTTTGTACCGGGGATCTAAGAGTGTGGCAACCCAGTAGTCGGGATTACTTCGAATTCTGACAATCCGAGGGTCATGTTGCAGGTAGTGCAGCAAGAAGGCACTCATGTGTCTTGCGCATCCAGGAGGACAGAGTCCTTGTTGTGTTGGTAGCGAGGTAAGAATCATGCTTCCTTCCTCTGCCCTCTCCCCCCAACCTCGCACAACAGAAATGTGATCAAGGTCTCCCTCATCTGATGAGTCTTCCATGCCCATCGCCAGTTCGTCCTCCACTTCTTCCTCGGCTCCTGCACCTTCCTCAACAGTTTAACAGTTTGGCTGCTACCAAGCGCCCTGGTTAATCCCTCTCCCCCACCCTCCCATGCCTGCCGCCTTGGTGCTGCCGACCGTCTGGACCTTGGAGATGTTATCCCTTCCGCATACAACTCCTCCTCTACTTCCTCCACCTCCTCTTGTCCCACCACCTGACTCTGAATTCTGTTTAATGTGTGCTCCAGCATGTAAATCACCGGAATAGTCATGCTGATAATGGCATCGTCGTCAGCACTAAACATCTTCGTCACCATTTCAAATCTGTGCAGAAGGGTGTGTGGCGCCCCTGAGGGTTCAGTCGCCACAGAGTTACTGTATCTCATCCAGAGGTGTGGTATCTCACCCTCAGGTAAGGAAGGCGTATGGCTCGGGACCCTAACACCTGCATCCAACACATACCCGCAGTGGGGGTAGAGCGAGATTACTCCTAAGGGAGAGCACAGTCCCAGGTCCCTAGCTGGCGGGAGGGTCCTATGTAGTGGGTGCTTAGGGGAGCAGCTTAGGGGAGCACATGACAGGGAGAGTATAAATAGGAAGCCATCTTAGAAAGAGCAAGCCAGTCAGAGGAGGAAAAGTGACAGGAGCAGAGGCTCTGCATGAGCTCTGCTCCGGAGGCGGGCCTAGCCTGGGAGGCCCAGGACTGAAGGAGAGAAGAGAGAAGTGGGAGCAGGAAGGCTCCAAGAACCGAAGGGACCCTAGGAGTACGGGCCGTGCAGAAGGCCACCCATACTGCCGCTGCTAGCAGGACGTAGAGGGGTCAGGCCAGATAAGGGGAACCGGTCCCTCAACTAGCGGAGAAACAGCAAGGCTCAACTAGAAACCGGAGGCTGCAGCATTTCATGTACTGCAGGCCAAAGTCCACACCAGTCTCACTAAATAGGTAGCCACATAGGACCCAGGGGACGGAACACACGTTGCCCACCAAGGCCCGAGGATACCGGATAGAAGTGTCACTGGGTGTGAGGTGCAGGGAGAAGGCCAGAGAAAGGACACACAGAAGGGGGTCTTGCTAAGTACTCCAGAGCTATCTGGGGGTGGACTGATCCCCTCACTGAGTACGCAAAGCACGACGGGGGAGATTGCTCTGGTACCTGTAATCTGGACTGCAACAACTGTGAGTAAAGATCTTGGGACTGCATCACACGGACTCTGTGTTCATTACTGACTCCCTGCACTACAACCACCATCATCCACCCACACTGCCCTGAAGCTACACTCTTCCTGTGGGGAGTAATAATACCATTGCTGCAAAACCACCAGCTTCAGAGGACAGTTCAGCAGCAGCGGCCCCTTTTGCAGCACTCCAGAGGTGGCGTAGTCGGACGTTATAAAACCCATATATACAAATTACCTTTGGATTGACCGCCCTGGGTCAAGGACCGGGTCACCGCCACAGTGACTACAACCCCCAGCGTCTACCGGCCCGGCTCAGGGTACCCCATGGCCCAGGGGGCGGGTCAACTTCATAGGTCCCTGATCTGAGACCACTCCTGCAGCGTGATTTGCCCCACCTCTGGATCTCGTTGGCCCAGGCTATACGTCAGAACGTATTGCACCAGGGCTTGTCGGTGCTGCCACAGTCGCTGCAATATGTGCAGAGTTGAATTCCACCATGTCGGCACATCGCATTTCATCCGGTGAACTGGCAGGCCCAACAACTTCTGTAAAGATGTAAGTCGATGAGAAGCGGGATGCGAACGGCGGAAGTGAGCACACAGCGACCGTGCCGTCTGCAGAAGGCCATCTAATCTGGGATAGTGGGCTAAAAATTAATGGACAACCAGGTTCAACACGTGAGCCATACAAGGCACGTGTGTGACATTGCCCCGGCGAAGGGCCACACCCAGGTTTGCAGAATTGTCACACACGGCCTTCCCTGGTTGCAGGTCCAGTGGAGACAACCATTCATGAAACTGGGTCTCCAGAGCTGACCACAACTCCTCAGCTATGTGACTCACATTTCCCAGACATTTCAAAGTAAACACTGATGCCGTTGGGCCCTGCTGCCAGAATAATAAGGAGGTGTGCAGGATTCTTTCTGCGCAGTTAGAAAGCAGGTGGCAATACCAGACAGGCTTTGGGTGCAGGTGGAGGACCGAGAGGAGGTTGAGGAGGCAGAAGCAGTGGAGGAACTTCGAGATAAAGAGGATTGACGCACAAATCGTGGGGACGGTAAGACTTGGACAGCAGCCTCTTGTCCTGCTGTCACCATTGTTACCCAGTGCCCAGTCAGCGACATGTAACGCCCCTGTCCATGCCTACTCGTCCAAGTGTCTGTGGGGAAATGCACCCTGTCACACACAGAGTTTCTCAAAGAAGCGGTGATGTTGTCTGCGACATGCTGGTGTAGTGCAGGCACACCTTTCTTTGAGGAGTAGTGCCGACTGGGCATCTGGTACTGGGGCACTGCGACGGACATAAGGTCTCGAAAATCCTCTGTGTCCTCCAGGCGGAAAGGCAGCATTTCTGTAGCCAACAGCTTGCAGATGGTGAAATTCAACCTCTTAGCTTTGTCATGGCTAGGAGGAAATGGTCTTTTACTTTTCCACATCTGAGGGACCGAGGGCTGGCTGTTGTGCTTAGACGGGGTTGAGTAGGGTGTCCCCGACAAACTTCCGGTCTGTGAGGAAGATGCAAGCAGACATGTTAGGTTGCCTTGATCCAAAGGTGGTGCTCTTGATGTCGGAGAGCGCTCAACACCAGCAGGTGTTTCCACTTCCCAATGAACTGACGACCTGCCAATCACACTGGCTGTTGCGGGTAAAGAGGTGGCAGGTCTGCGTCCAAAAACATGTGTGACTGCTGTCCCCCCAGTCACAGAGGATGAAGAGGCTGCGGATGCGCAAGATGGGGCAGACAGTGGTTGGCCCGGCCCGCTAGGCCGCATTGTAGCACAGTGAGCTTCCCACTGCAACTTATTCTTCATATCCATGTGACGGTACATGCATGAAGTACTCAAACTATGGATTTTTTGGCCTCTACTTAGCTTTTGGTGACAAATATTACAGATAACATGAGTTGGGTCATCCTTATCGATCTCAAAAAAATCCCCAGGCTATGCAAGGCTTAGAGCCCATGCGACCTGAAGAGCCACTACAACTTGTGGTCAGAGGCAGAGTTGTGGTTGAGGATGCAGTTGTTGACGTGCTTCCAGTACTCCGTCTCTGTCCAAGAAGGCGCAACCTAACCTCATCGTCAATAGCATCTGTGACGCCCCACTGCGCTTGGTTTCACAGATCCTAGAAGAGTGCATTGATGGAACCCTCCACAAGAGGCCCCCATAAACATTCACACATCTCCACCTTCCACCTCAGACCAGCAGAGTGAGCCCGTTAGGGATATAAATAGGGAATGTGGAGCTAGGCAGTTCAGTTCCTCTGAAGAGTTACTGCAGTAGAGAAGCCTAAGAGAGGTCAGTCTGCAGTGGAGCTCAGTCTAGTCTAGAGAACTCAGATAATAGTTCAGCAGTGGAGCGCGAGGCTCCTGCTAGCTAGATTCAGGGAGCCCAGATAGAGCTTAAGGTGTGCCGGCGCCATAAGATCGGTGAAGTGCGGCAAGCTGCCATTAGTGTGTATAGCTTAGTGAGGGCCTGAGTAGGCCGAAGGCGAGTGGCGAGTTAGTACATAAGGGGCAGAGGAGCTTAACCAGCTCACCCCGAAGCATTTACCGGACACCGGATCCGAGCTTACCGGGATCTCTATGACCCAGTAAGGCATAACCGGAATCCCTGGAGAACTACAAGTCCCAGGATCGCTAAGGTGCTGATACGTAACAGAGCCAGGAGACGCTTAGGCCCCGCATACTGGGAGCGTGAACTCCAAGGGAAGGCCCTACCACAAGGTCAGCCAGCGCAGGACAGAGACAAAGTTAGGCCTAGCTCCAGGCAGGTCAGAAACTTACTACGCAGAGGCAAGAAACAGGAGGCCCTACACCCGCTCATTGGGGAGGATCCTGATATGCACCTTTCACCCTACAGTGCTCCGGGATGTGCCTGAATTTCCACCAGTGAAAGGTACTGAAGTGACTACCGTGTCCGTTCCCGTTCTTGCTCTGACCCAGCTGGTTCTTGACTGTCCTGCATTCCCCTTGCATACGCTGCCCTGAGACCTAGCTCCACCTGCGGGGAGCTATACCATCGAGCTGCCTTATCACGGGCCTCAGTGGACTGCTGCAGCGCTGGTGCTTCTCACCAGATACCACAGGTGGCGTCACGAACTCTTATAAAATTAACAATTATCCACCTTATTAAAGAGTGACCCCAGGGTACGGGCCAGGGATCCGACCACCGCGACATCCCCAAGGCCAGGCAAAGGCCCGGGCACCGAGTCATCCCCATCCCCTGGGCTAGTAACATCCTCCTCCACCTCCTCTGCTGACCTCATCGACTAGCTGACTGTGGGTTGACAGTAAGTGGGATCTCCAACCTCGTCATCATCACCCTGTGTGTTCTCACACCCGTCGTCCTCAGAGCCAACCTCTTCCTGCCCTGACCGAAAAGTCAAGTTGCCGCTCCAGTCAGGTATTTGAGTCTCATCATCGTCTTTATCATTGTCTCCACCAAAAGGAGTTACAGTTTGGGAATGAGGGTCTACATTATGCTCAGAACCTTCTTCATCTGGTCCTGGATCCGACTTATAAAGATGCTGGGCATCAGTGCAGATCATTTCCTCGTCTGGATTAACAGAAGCTCTGGAGCAGAACTCCGTTTCCCAGGCTATAGTATGAGTAAACAGCTGTGCAAACTCAACCATCTGTGTTACCCCATACTCAGACGGGCAGCTGGAGACTTGGGAGCTGTGAGGAAGCAAGTGCGATTGGGGTGACACCTCTGAGGACTGGAGTATTTGTGATGTTGAAGTTGAGGTGGAGGAGAGCCCACTTGAAAGAGCACTTGATATCCGTTGAAGCACCTGCTGTTTCTGTGCCTCATCTGGAATTTGTAGCGATGGGCGTGTCCGTAAGAAAGGCATCGTATCACATTGTCCACGAAAAGAAGTCGACATCTTAGTTTGGCTGGAAGATGGTCTTTCTTCTGCAGATGTTACTCCCCCCCACTAGTTGGGGGCTTGACCCACCAGCGGACAGGCACCAGTATTGGGAGAGGGGGGCTGGCCGTCAGGGTCCACCGTGGCTCTTGCACAAACCCGGCGACACGGAGGTGGCACGGGCAGGAACGGACTGGCCGTGTCGGCTTCGCACTCTTTTGGTTTTAGAAGGGCATGACATGTATATATCTGTGTCTCCCCCTCCTTTTACTCCTCCACCTCTTTTCTTTTTGCATGACTATATGTACTTGTCACTTTTCCATGTGTTAGTTATGTCTTCTGAGCAGTTTGTCAGCTTTTGGACACCTTTGAAGGTGTTTTCTATGTGTTTCTATGTGTTTTTGTTTGCCTGCCATTGGTTTTACGGTGTTCGAAGGTGTTCGACGAACAGTTCGACGAACAGTTCGGCGAACATATGGGTGTTCGACAAACCGAACCAAACTCGAACACTACGGGGGTGGCTCAACTCTAGTAGTGAATCTCACAGTTCCAACTTGCCAACCGTGGGACCGTCGAGTGTTCAGCTCTCAAAACGTAACAGAAACACAGTATCTGCTGGTAACATCAATTTTGCGGAATCATTTCACCACTTTTTTAGCCCTTCCTTTGCAAAGCCACAGGAGACAAGAAGTCTGACACATAGTCAACGCCTAGAGACGATGGTACAGGAGTATCTCCAAGTAAACATTGAAGCCATGACTGGGTCACTGGACCCTTGCTCTTTTTGGGCTTCCAATCTGGATAAATGGCCGGAGCTCGCCACTTACGCCTTGGAGATCTTGTCATGCCCCGCAGCCAGAGTTCTGTCTGAACATGTGTTCAGCGCTGCTGGTGGTGTGCTGACAGATAAGCGCACGCGGCTCTCCACTGATCATGTAGACAGACTCACGTTCATAAAGATGAACAAATCATGGATCCAAAATGACTTTTCTACCCTTGTGTCATCCTGGGGAGAGTAAAAGCTTGATGATTTGTTAAAATCACCTCACCAACCGTTTTAAGCTTTAAAATTACTAATCATGTTTATCTGTATCTTGGCTGGAAAATAATTTGGGCCTTGTAGCAGTGTGCAGTACTGATTCTATTAGGCCATCTATAATAAACTCCACCAGATTTAAAATTACTAATCATGTTTATCTGTATCTTGGCTGGAAAACAATTTGGGCTTTGTAGCAGTTTGCAGTACTGATTCTATTAGGCCATCTATACTAAGCTCCTCCAGCTTTCAAATTAATAATAATTTTTAGCTGCATCCAGCCCGGAAAATAATTTTGGGGCTCCTAGATGCGCAAGACACATGAGTCCCTTCTTGCTGCACTACCTGCAACATGACCCTCAGTTTGTCAGAATTCGAAGTAATCCTGACTACTGGGTTGCCACACTCTTAGATCCCCCACACTCTTCTATCAACCTTTTCATTTTAATAAAGAACAAAAAAATTGTCATTTTTGAAATTATAAGCATTAGCAGGTTATTAGAAACTGAAATCAAACAGTTTTCAACTCAAAACTTTATTCTAGGTGATGTTACATTTGCACATAGGACCCCTTGTTCGAAAGGAGCTTCTTAACTCTCTCGTCCATTGAATTTGTCAGGTTTTGGATGGTTTCTGCTTCAATTGTTTTGCATTAGGACAGAATACCCTTCCAGAGCTGTTGCTTAGATGTGAACTGCCTCCCGCCATCATAGACACTCCTTTTAATGATGCTCCAAAGGTTCTGAATGGGGTAGAGGTCTGGGGAGCATGGGGGTCACACCATAAGTTTGTCCCCTTTTATGCCCATATCAGCCAGAGATGCAGATGTGTTATGTGCAGCATGAGATGGTGCATTATCATGCATGAAAATGATCTTGCTGTGGAATACACGGTTCTTCTTCTTGAACCATGGCAGGAAGTGCTGTTTGAGAAACTCCACATACATTATGAAGTTCATCTTTACCCCTTCAGGGATCCTAAAGGGGCCGACAATCTCTCTCCCCATGATTCCAGCCCAAAACATTACTCCACCTCCTCCTTGTTGGCGCTGTAGCCACGTTTGCATGGGGTGTCCATCAACCAGGCATCCTCCACTCCATCCATCTGGACTATCGAGCATTGCACGGCACTCATCGGTGAACAAAACAGTTTTGAAGTCAGTCTTCATGTATTGTTTGGCCCACTGGAGCCGTTTCTGCTTGTGTGCAGTGGATAGAGGAGGTTGACAGGATGGCTTATGCACAGCTGCAAACCTCTGAAGGACTCTGCATCTTGTTGCTGGGGGACGTTGGAGACACCATCAGATGCAAGAACTTGTCTGCTGCTATGACAAGGCTTTTTTGCCGCTGCTCTTTTAACCTGACGTAATTGCCTGTAGGAAAGAGTCCTCAATTTTCCCTTATCAGCACGCACACGTGTGTACTGTGAATCAGCTACATACTTCTTGATTGTGCGATGATCAGGATGAAGTGTCTTGGCAATGTTGATTGTAGTCATGCCTTGACCTAAACACTCCACAATTTGTTGCTTCTCAGCAGCCGACACATCCTTTTTCTTTCCCATTTTGGCAGAAAATGTAGGCTGCTTAATAATGTGGGACAGCCTTCTTAAGTAGTCTTGCCTTTCATTGGACACACGTGCCAAACTAATTAGCACAGGTGTCTGCAATTGCTTACAGTGATATAAAGAGCCCTGACACACATCACCATCAATGAGTTTAACTGACAAACAAACAAATTCTTCCCTTATCACTCCTAAACACTTTTTGCATAATAATTTGGAACACAGTGTACATGTGCTTTTCCAGAAAAAAAAAAAACAGTGGTTCAAGGTAGTGAATCTTACAGTTCTAACTTGCCAACCGTGGTCTGTATGGAGTTGTTCAATAAAGGGCCCTAAATTAAGATAACATAGACGGGAGAGGTCTCTATGTATAGGAATTCCTAAGTATTTGATACCATGTGAGGGCCAGGCAAAGGGAAAGTTGGACTGGATGGAATCCTGTATGGATTTGGGGAGGGAGACATCGAGGGCCTCAGACTTCGCTGCATTGATTTTAAAATTTGACCATGTAACAAAGTGATCTATTTCAGCCATAACAGCAGGGATGAATATATGTGATTGAGTGATATATACTAGGACATCATCAGCAAATGCAGAGCACTTGTACTCGGTGCCTCCCACCTCAATCCACCTAATATTGGGGTTATGGCGAATTGATGAGAGCAGGTGCTCCGTCACTAGGATGTATAAGAGAGGGGATAGAGGACATCCCTGCCTTGTACCATTGGTGATTATGAAAGGTGATGAAAATGTTCCATTTATCTTCAGCCTAGGTGACGTATTGCGATACAGGGCCGTGATTTTGCCTATAAAAGGGTTCCCTAGACCCCTACCCCAAGCTTTTTAAGGGAATAATATATGGCGTGCCAGGAGACTCTATGGAGTGCTTTCTCAGCATCCAACGAGAGTATCTAATTACAAATTTTTAACTGCATCTAGCCCAGGAAATACTTTGTGCCTAGTAGCAGTGTCTTCTAGTCAGCAGATTATCCCAGCTGTTAAGCAAGCTACACCACCTGTAATTTGGACACTTAATTTTTTCAAAGGAAATGGTTCGGGCCCCCGGGACACTCAGTGAAGAGCATCGGGGAGGCACCCCAAGGCATAGGGGCGGCGACTGGCAGTAGGATGCCTTGCGGTGGACAGCCGAGCTCGATCCTTATAAAAGCTTTTTAACTGCAGCAGCTTTAGTGGACGCTACTGGAGCTGGAATTACGCGGCTGCTGGCATGAGACTTGCCCTCCAATAGATCCTTGTAAAAGGATTTAAAGTGTATTCATTCAAATTAGAGAGACAATTTAAATTAAAAAGCTCACTCGACCCACCAGCGGACAGGCACCAGTATTGGGAGAGGGGAGCTGGCCGTCAGGGTCCACCGCAGCTCTGGCACAACCCGGCGACATGGGCAGGAACGGACTGGCAGTGTCGGCTTCGCACTTTTTTGGTTTTAGAAGGGCATGACATGCCTATATCTGTGTCTCCCCCTTCTTTCACTCATCCACCTCTTTTCTTTTCGCATGACTATATGTACTTGTCACTTTTCCATGTGTTAATTGTGTCTTCTGAGCAGTTTGTCAGCTTTTGAATACCTTTGAAGGTGTTTTCTATGTGTTTCTATGTGTTTTTGTTTGCCTGCCATTGGTTTTAACGGTGTTCGATGGTGTTCGACGAACAGTTCGGCGAACATACGGGTGTTCGACGAACCGAACCGAACTCGAACACTACGGGGGTGGCTCAACACTGGTACCGATGCTGAATTGCCGGCCGGCTTTTTTAAATAGACGGTGCATGAAAACACTAATATTTTTTTTAATAAATCCTTTACACTAAATGACAAGTACAGCAGCCAACACTGTCACTGTACTTATTATATATGTGACTGACATGTTTCTATCTAATCTATGTGTGATACTCTATTCTTTCGGTTCTAAATTGTCGGGTACCGGTGTATGCCGCTGCTGAATTGCCGGCTTTTCATGTTTCACTGTGAGCACTGTTCCCATCAATTTGGGCAACCACTGTAATGCCACAACCACCATGGCTGTGGCATTACAGTGAGTGGCAGACAATCCCTGCATGATTGGTGCTCTAAATAGCGCCAGACATGCAGGACACGCTTTTGGTGCACGAACAGTTATCGAACATAACCTCGAACAGCCGAATTTTTTGCAAATGGTTCGCGTTCGTCGAACGACTCGAACACCGCCCAAAACAGCTCGAATTTGAGATTGGCGAACAGTTCTAGTCAAACACTGCTCATCTCTACTGAAGAGCAATCTAAAAAAAGTTTTGTTTCAGATTTCAAACAAGTTATAATACTTTGCTTTACTCTGTCAGGGCATGATTGGAGTTGTCATTTTGCAACAACTGAGGAGACAAAGGTTGGGGAACAATGATCTATGGCATCGTAAAGGATATTTTGCTGAAAATATAATGGCTTTGGAAACTCCGTTGTAAGTACCACTGTAGTTATGCTGTAACCTCAAAACATAAAAATTAAGGGACCAACATTTTGTAAATCTGGAGGGAGCAATTTTAACTGATTATGATTTTATACAAAAATGCTTCATTCTAATGTAATCTTTTTTGAAACAAAATAAAAACATAAATCTGTTTAGATTCTGATAAAAATTTTTTAGATAGTATCTAATACATCTCTTATTGTCAAACATTCTTTCGGAAATACTATAGCCACTTATTATTAATAATATGTTCACTTCATTTTAATTAGCTCTGGGAAGCATTCTTTTACCTTTTAGAAGCAAATCACACTTTTGTGCTCTTGAACGGATGCTAATCTACTGAAATGCTTCCTTGAATGGCCCTTTATGATTTTAATGAAGGGTTTGGCATGACTCAGTGATTAAGTCTTTTGTACAATGACATCTTAAAGAAATGTCAACTTTACCTAAGTATTGTCTTATGAACACTCATAAAAGTTTATCCTGATCAGTTATAAATAAGACAATTTCAATAATAAATGATTGTGCAATATTTCTCTATTTTAACCCCTTTTAACAGTGGTCGTTAAGGGGCCTTATTCCTCAGTGCCGCTTTTTAATGGTGCTGAAGAATAACAGCGTAGTGCCGCCCCGCAGCTGAATTTTCCATGGGTGTCAGCTGTATCTGACAGCTGACACCCTGCAGTATCTGTCCCAGCCGGTTTTGAAGCCAATCCGGGCTGGTTTTGAAGCTAATCCGGGCCCATTAACCCCCTAACTACCATTGTCAATTGCGACAGTGGTTTTTAGGTGGTTACACGGAAGGTCACAAGACCCCCTTAATAGCCATTTGACCCCCTCTATGAGAATTGCGGGTCCCGATGGTTGATATGGTACCCTGAGGTCATGTGATGACCCTAGGGTACAGTAGCCTGTGAGATCCAGCTATAAGGTAGGTCTCACAGGCTGAGTCTGTGAGTCACTGCTCTCATGCACTTCAGTACTGAATTACGGTTTTTGTTTATTCTGTGTATAAAAAATCAAAATAAAAAGTGATCAAAAATTACTATGTGCCCTAAAATGGTGGCAAAAAAATCTGAAGCTCGTCCTGCATAAAATAAGCCCTCATACTGCTTTGTTCACCAAAAAATTAAAAAGTTACAATTCTCAGAATATGGCGACAAAGAAAACTACTTTTTATAAAAAAGCATTTTTACTGTGTGATAGCAGCAAAACCTAAAAAAAATCTGGTATAATGGTAATCGCACCGACCTGAAGAATAAATACGTCTTATCACTGATACCACATGGTGAACCTTGCTAAAATAAAAATAAGAACTATTCTTGTACTGCTGTCTATTTGTTTATTCTAGCTCCCAGAAATTGGAATAAGGCTCGGCTCACATTTATCCTGTGTTCTCCGCTGAGCGCTTACATTGGGGTTCCCATGTAAATTCCCCAAAACCACTATTCAGACAAAATCCCATACAGAACCACTCACTTATGAGGCAAATGGAGTCACTTCGGACTGGTCTCTGTTCCATCTGTCAATCAGGAGGGAAGGATCCAGCTTCGGAAGTCCATAAAATAACAAGGTTTATTGAACAAATAGATTAAAAAGATAACATAGAGCATATGAATCACAGCCCCCAAGCAAAGGGGGAGACTAGAAAGATGCGTTTCAAACCCTCCGGTCTTTAATCATTCTGATTTAATCATTCTGATTTAATGATGGGTTCCTGCTGTGTCCCATCATTTTAGGCATCTTTTTAGCCCACAAGTGTGAGCGACCACAGATCTGTGCATGCCTAAAAAGATGGATACCACCGGAGCAGACGCCAAACAGACTCCAAAGTGTCTCCATCTGTCTCAATATGGTGGGTGGTTCCATCGGGGGCTTAGTCTGAATCGCATTTTTGTAGGATTTACACAGAAACCCCGACATAAGTGCTCAGCCTAGAGCACAAGAATGTTATCCTAGTCTTATTCTGGGAGCAATCAAAAAATATTATGTACACCAAAATGTTACCAATAGAAACCCTAAATTATCTCAGACAAAACCAGCCCCCACTCAGGTCCATCATCTGTCACTAGAAATATAGGGTGTTCCCACGTTACTGGTAGAACAAAGACTCTGGAAACGTGACATGGCTCTCATCCCCTCAAATAAAATCCAGTAAGATCTGCACTCACAAATCTAAAAGCCCCCTCCTTCTGGGCCCACTGGGCCTAAACCACACTAAGCGGCCACATGTTTGGCATTATTGTAGTGGGGAGAGTGCACTTCACAATTTACAAGGTGTGTGCCACCAGAAGCACAAGTTGGGTACAATGTATGGGGGCGCTACAATATATGGGGGCACTAAACTGTGTAGGAGACCAATGTATGGGCACTAAACTGGCATATTTGCCATTCTCCAGAAAAAAAGCACAGCATGGTTGTTACAAAAAAGTCACTGCAGCCATAGATGAATTCATTGAGAGGTGCAATTTCTACAATCGGGTCACTGTTGGGGTTTTTCTGCTGTTCTGGTACCTTCTGGGCTCCACAAATGTCACTCGCAAACTATTCTAGCAAAATCTGTGCTCCAAAAGCCGAATAGTGCTCCTTCCTTCTCAACCTTGATATGTGGCCTAACAGTAATTTCTGAAGACATTTGGGGAATCACCACATTCAGGAGAAATTGCGAAATAAGTGACAGGGTCCAGTTTTACATATTAACCCTTGTGTACCTGACAAATTTCCAGCAAATACAAAAATTACATTTTTACCACAGAAATGTCATATTTCCACATCTCAATGTTATAAAATTCTTAGAGGCGCCTATGGGTTCAAACTACTCACGACACCCCTAGATAAATTCCTTAGGCAGTGAAGCGTCCAATATGGGTTCACCTGGGGGGCGGCGTTCTTCTGTTCTGGCACCTCAGCGGCTTAGCTAATAGAGTCCAGAATCTATTCAAATGGAATCTGCATTCTAAAAGCCAAGTAGCACTCCTTTTCATCCAATCCCTGCCTTGTGCTCAAACAGTAGTGTACAACCACAATTGTGGTATCACTGTGTTTGGTAAAAATTGCATAACAAATTATGGGGTCTGTTTTCTCCTATTATCCCTTGTGTAAATCATAAATTTGGTACTAAAACAGCATTTTAGTGGAAAAAAATATTTTTTTGTTCTCACATCTAGAAGTTCTAAAGTTTTGTTAATCTCATATGGGTTAAAGATGCTTAGTACACCCTTACATAAATTCCTTGAGTGGTCTAGTTTCCAAAACAGGGAGTTTCTGATGCTTTAGCATGTCAGGGGCTCTCCAAATGAGACACCGCATTCACAATCTATTCCAGACAAATAGCGCTATTTCCTAGCCCTGACATGTTCCCAAACAGAAGTTTTAACCACATATGAGATATAATCATGTTCTGGAGAAATTGCATAACAAATTATGGGGTCCGTTCATTTTATCCTCCTATCCATTGGGAAAATTACAAATTTGGGGCTAAAACAACATTTTTGTGAAAAAACTAAACATTTCAGTATGTCGACCTAATGTTATCAAATTCTGTGTAGTACCTGGGGGTTCAAAATGTTCACTATAGACCTGGATAAAATCCTTGAGGGTGTAGTTTCCAAAATGGGGTAACTTGTGGGGGATTTCCACTGTTTAAGCACATCAGGGGCACTCCAAACACGACACGACGCCTGCAGACCATTCCATCAAAGTCTGCTTTCTAAAATGTCACTCCTTTCTTTCCAAGCTCTGCTGTGCGTCCAAACAGTAATTTTCTTCCACATATAGGGTATTGGTGTACTCAGAAATGGTGAACAAATTCGCTCAACACTACTCAGGAGCAATTGCACAAAAAAAATTGGGTCCATTTTCTCCTGTTACTCTTGTGAAAATAAAAAATTTAGGGCTACAAATACATTTTTGTGGGAAAAATGGCTCTACGTTATAAACTTCTGTGAAGCACTTGGGGGTTCAACATGCTCATCAGACATCTACATACATTCTGTGAGGGGTTTAGTTTCCAAAATAGGTTAATTTGTGGTGGGTTTCCACTGTTTAGGCACATCAAGGGTTCTCTAAATGCGACATGGCATCCACTCTCGATTCAAGCCATTTTTGTGTACAAAATGTCAAACGGTGCTCCTTCCCTTCTAAACCCTGCCTTGTGCCCAAACAGTAGTTTTCCCCCTACATATGGGGTATCAGCATACTCATGAGAAATTGCACAAAACATTTTGAGGTCCATTTTTTCCTGATACCCTTGTGAAAATATAATATATGGGCTAAAGTTAAATATTTGTGAGAAAAAGTAAAATGTTCATTTTTTCCTTCCACATTGCTTTAGTCCCTGTGAAGCACCTGAATGGTTAATAAACTTCTTATATATGGTTTTGAGTACATTGATGGGTGCAGTTTCTAGAATGGTGTCATTTTTGGATATTTTTAGTCACATAGGCCCCCAAAAGTCGCTTCAAATATAATGTGGACCCTAAAAATGGTTTTGTAAATTTTGTTGGAAAAATTAGAAATTGCTGATCAACTTTTAACCCTTCTAACATCCAAACAAAAATGATATGTTTCAAAAATGGTGCAGATGTAATGTAGACCTGTGAGAAATGTTATTTGTTAACTATTTTGTGTGACATATCGCTCTGATTTAAGGGTATAAGAATTAAAAGTTTGAAACTTGCAAAATTTTCTAAATTTTCGCCAAATTTCCGATATTTTCTCAAATAAACGTACGTCGTATTGAACAAATTTTACCACTATTATGAAGTAAAATATGGGAACACACGCTAGTGATACCACTCTGGGGGTGAAATGACATTGGTATATTGAGAAGAAACAATGGAAGTTGAACAGGAGGAGAAAATGAAAATCACAGTATCAGATAAGGCAGAGTTCAGAAAACATCAAAAGTCGTGGCAAAGTTGAAAACTTCAATGAAGCAAAGGAGTCACAGCAATGAGGTACTAGTAAAGGTGAACCAACATACACAGGAGATCCTCAGCATCAGTCAGTGATATAGCAAAGCTGAATTTGTCATGGAGTCCAAACCAAAGCTAGCCAGTGGTATAGCAGAAATGGGTTGGGATAGAGTCCAGTATAGTAGAGCTGAACACAAGTATAGCAAAATACTCAAAAAAGTAGAAGAGCTGGGTTTGTTAGTTAATCAGAAATCATGAATAGAGATGAGCGTTGTTCTACTCGAACTGTTCGCCAATCTCAAATTCGAGCTGTTTTGGGCGGTGTTCGAGCCGTTCGGCGAACACGAACAATTTGAGAAAAATTCGGCTGTTCGAGGTTATGTTCGATAACTGTTCGTGCACCAAAATCATAACTGGATTTTTTCTCAGTAATGATGAAAATTAATGTTAATACGCAGTTTGAGTGTACAGCGGGGTGGGGGGAGGGGCAGGGGATGGATCTCTGCAGGAACAATGAAGATCTCCATTTTTTTTTCTCTTTCCCGCATTTACAGTGGGGAGGTGCAATCTGTCAGCCTATCAGCAGCGCACACACGGAGCGAAGTGCTTTTTTTCACACAAGCAAGGGCATGTGTCATTGGCAGTGTATGTCACATGTCCTTGCCCTATAAGACCAAGCCATTTTCCCCGTCGCCACCATTTTCTCACTGCTGCAGCTGCGTGTTAGACGGCACCGCTGTTGCTGTGTGCGCTATACCTTGTTAATTTCAAGCCAATTTTCGCACAAATATACAGATAGCTTGGGAGTAGGGAATAGTTGTGATTGCAGTCCTTTTAAGGACTAGGTTACAGCATTTCCTACGACTTTTATCAGGCAGGTCTGTGCTCTTAAATAGATAGGTTGTGGGAGTTACAATTACTAATTGTAATTGGAGTCCTTTTCAGGACTAGGTTACATCAGTTCCTATCAGTTTTTGCCAGGCAGGTCTGTGCCAGTGCTGTGCAAGTTTTTTTCACAGCATTTGGCTGAATCTAGCAAAGCTAATCCTTTTTGGCCTATTGCAGAGTGTGTTAGTCAGTGGAGTAGCCTATCTGTGTTGCAAGATATACCACCTGTGTATAGAATACCAATTTTTTTACTGCACCTAGTGAAGTAAAATCTTTTGGGCATAGCATCATTCTATTAGTCCATCTATACTGACCTCCATCAGGTTGCAAACTGAATCTAATTTTTTTCTGCATCTAGCTCTGAAAAAATATTGGGCTTCTAGCTGTGTATGGGTCTTGTTCTATTAATCCATCTATACTGACCTCCATCAGGTTGCAAACTGAATATAATTTTTTCTGCATCTAGCTCTGAAAAAATATTGGGCTTCTAGCTGTGTGTGGGTCTTGTTCTATTAATCCATCTATACTGACCTCCATCAGGTTGCAAACTGAATATAATTTTTTTCTGCATCTACCTCTGAAAAAATATTGGGCTTCTAGCTGTGTGTGGGTCTTGTTCTATTAATCCATCTATACTGACCTCCATCAGGTTGCAAACTGAATATAATTTTTTTCTGCATCTACCTCTGAAAAAATATTGGGCTTCTAGCTGTGTGTGGGACTTGTTGTATTAGTCCATCTATACTGACCTCCATCAGGTTGCAAACTGAATATATTTTTTTCTGCATCTACCTCTGAAAAAATATTGGGCTTCTAGCTGTGTGTGGGTCTTGTTCTATTAATCCATCTATACTGACCTCCATCAGGTTGCAAACTGAATATAATTTTTTTCTGCATCTAGCTCTGAAAAAATATTTGGCCTTCTAGTAGTGTGTCGGACTTTCTCTATTAGTCCATCTATACTGACCTCCATCAGGTTGCAAATTAAAAATAATTTTTATCTGCATCTACAGTACCTCTGAAAAAATATTTGGGCTTCTAGCTGTGTGTGGGACTTGTTGTATTAGTCCATCTATACTGACCTCCATCAGGTTGCAAACTGAATATATTTTTTTCTGCATCTACCTCTGAAAAAATATTGGGCTTCTAGCTGTGTGTGGGACTTGTTGTATTAGTCCATCTATACTGACCTCCATCAGGTTGCAAATTGAATATAATTATTTTCTGCATCTAACCCAGCCAATAGTTTTGGCCTAATACCACAGTTTGGCCACTCAGCTCTGCTCGGTTACCATCCATTGTTTTTTTGTGCAAACAACTCCAGAGTTGTGAATTACTTAACCACCAAAATGAGTGGAAAAAGGCCTGCTGCTGGTGGAAAGGGGAATAGGCGTGTTGGGAAGGGGAAAAAAGGTTGTGTCCGTGGGGTAGGTGTTAAAGCAACAGTAACATTTGCAGAAGAAAGACCATCTTCCAGCCAAACTAAAATGTCTACTTCTTTTAGCGGACAATGTGATAAGATCCCTTTCTTACGGCCACGCCAATCTCTACAAATTCCAGATGAGGCACAAAAACAGCAGGTGCTTCAACGGATATCAAGTGCTCCTTTAAGTGGGCTCTCCTCCACATCAACTTCAACATCACAAATACTCCAGTCCTCAAAGGTGTCACCCAAATCGCACTTGCTTCCTCACAGCTCCCAAATCTCCAGCTGCCCGTCTGAGTATGAGGTAGAACAGATGGTTGAGTCTGCAGAGCTGTTTACTCATACTATAGCCTGGGAATCAGAGGTCGACTCCAGCGCTTCTGTGAATCCAGACGAGGAAATGATCTGCACTGATGCCCAGAATCTTTATGAGTCGGATCCAGGACCAGACGCAGAAGGTTCTGACCATAATGTAGACCCTCATTCCCAAACTGTAACTCCTGTTGGTGGAGACAATGAGGAAGACGATGATAAGACTCAAATACCTGATTGGAGCGACAACTTTAGTTTTTTGTCAGGGCAGGAACAGGTTGGCTCTGAGGACGACGGGTGTGATAACACACAGGGTGATGATGATGAGGTTGGAGATCCCACTTACTGTCAACCCACAGTCAGCCAAGAAATGAGGTCAGCAGAGGAGGTGGAGGAAGATGCTAGTGACGACGAGGTCAGGTTGCGCCTTCCTGGACAGAGACGTAGTACTGGAAGCACGTCAACAACTGCATCCTCAAACACAACTCTGCCTCTCACCACAAGTCGTGGTGGCTCTTCAGGTCGCATGGGTGCTAAGCCTTGCATAGCCTGGGCATTTTTTCAGATCGATAAAGATGACCCAACTCGTGTCATCTGTAACATTTGTCAGCAAAAGCTAAGTAGAGGCCAAAAAATACATAGTTTGAGTACTTCATGCATGAACCGGCACATGGACATGAAGCATAAGTTGCAGTGGGAAGCTCAGTGTGCTACAATGCGGCCTAGCCGGCCGGGCCAACCACCGTCTGCCATATCTTGTGCATCCGCGGCCTCTTCATCCTCTGTGACTGGGGGGACAGCAGTCACACCTGTTTTGGGGCGCAGACCTGCCACCTCTTTACCCGCAACAGCCAGCGTGATTGGCAGGTCATCATTTTCTTTGGAGGTGGGAACACCAGCTGGTGTTGAGCGCTGTCCGACATCGATTGCACCACCTTTGGATCAAGGCAACCTAACATGTCCGCCTGCATCTTCCTCACAGACCGGCAGTTTGCCGGGGACACCCTTATCAACCCCGTCTAAGCACAATAGCCAGCCCTCGGTCCCTCAGATGTGGACAAGTAAAAGACCATTTCCTCCTAACCATGAGAAAGCTAAGAGGTTGAATTTCACCATCTGCAAGCTCTTGGCTACAGAAATGCTGTCTTTCCGCCTGGTGGACACAGAGGAATTTTGAGACCTTATGTCCGTCGCAGTGACCCAGTACCAGATGCCCAGTCGGCACTACTTCTCAAAGAAAGGTGTGCCTGCGCTCCACCAGCATGTCGCACACAACATCACCGCTTCTTTGAGAAACTCTGTGTGTGACAGGGTGCATTTCACCACAGACACTTGGACGAGTAGGCATGGACAGGGGCGTTACATGTCGCTGACTGGGCACTGGGTAACTATGGTGACAGCAGGACAAGGGGCTGCTGTCCAAGTCTTGCCGTCCCCACGAGTTGTGCGTCAATCCTCTTTATGTCAAAGTTCCTCCACTGCTTCTGCCTCCTCAACCTCCTCTCGGTCTTCCACCTGCACCCAAAGCCTGTCTGGTCATGCCACAAGCTTTCTAACTGCGCAGAAGGGGTCCTGCACACCTCCTTACTATGCTGGCAGTAGGGCTCAACGTCATCAGGTGGTTTTTACATTGAAATGTCTGGGAAATGTGAGTCACACAGCTGAGGAGTTGTGGTCAGCTCTGGAGAACCAATTTCATGAATGGTTGTCTCCACTGGACCTGAAACCAGGGAAGGCTGTGTGCGACAATGCTGCAAACCTGGGTGCGGCCCTTCGCCGGGGCAATGTCACACACGTGCCTTGTATGGCTCACGTGTTGAACCTGGTTGTCCAGCAATTTTTAGCCCACTATCCCAGACTAGATGGCCTTCTGCAGAGGGCACGGTCGCTGTGTGCTCACTTCCGCCGTTCGCATCCCGCAGCTCAGCGACTTACATCTCTACAGAAGTCGTTGGGCCTGCCACTTCACCGGCTAAAATGCGATGTGCCTACCCGGTGGAATTCAACTCTGCACATGTTGCAGCGACTGTGGCAGCACCGACAAGCCCTGGTGCAATACGTTCTGACGTATAGCCTGGGCCAACGAGATTCAGAGGTGGGGCAAATCACGCTGGAGGAGTGGTCTCAGATCAGGGACCTATGCACCCTTCTGCACAGTTTTGAAATGGCGACTAAGATGTTTAGTGCTGACGATGCCATTATCAGCATGACTATTCCGGTGATTTACATGCTGGAGCACATGTTAAACAGAATTCGGAGTCAGGTGGTGGCACAAGAGGAGGTGGAGGAAGTAGAGGAGGAGGAGTTGTATGCGGAAGGGCTAACATCTGCAAGGTCCAGACGGTCGGCAGCACCAAGGTGGCAGGCATGTGAGGGTGGGGGAGATGGTTTTACCAGGGCGCATGGTAGCAGCCAAACTAGTGAGGAAGGTGCAGGAGCCCAGGAAGAAGTGGAGGACGAACTGATGGAAGACTCATCAGATGAGGGAGACCTTGATCACATTTCTGTTGTGCGAGGTTGGGGGGAGAGGACAGAGGAAGGAAGCATGATTGTTACCTCGCCACCAACACAACAGGGACTTGGTGCTCCTGGATGCGCAACACACATGAGTGCCTTCTTGCTGCACTACCTGCAACATGACCCTCGAATTGTGAGAATTAGAAATAATCCTGACTACTGGGTTGCCACACTGTTAGATCCCCGGTACAAAAGTAAATTTGCAGAAATTATTCCTGCCATAGAAAGGGATGCACGCATGCAGGAGTATCAGCAGAGACTGTTGCAGAATCTTACATGTGCTTTTCCACAAAATACCAGTGGTGCACGTAGTGAATCTCACAGTTCCAACTTGCCAACCGTGGGACCGTCAAGTGTTCAGCACTCAAACCGTAACAGAACCACAGTATCTGCTGGTAACATCAATTTTGCGGAATCATTTCACCACTTTTTTAGCCCATCCTTTGCAAGGCCACAGGAGACAAGAAGTCTGACACATAGTCAACGCCTAGAGACGATGGTACAGGAGTATCTCCAAGTAAACATTGAAGCCACGACTGTGTCACTGGACCCTTGCTCTTTTGGGCTTCCAATCTGGATAAATGGCCGGAGCTAGCCACTTACGCCTTGGAGATCTTGTCATGCCCCGCAGCCAGCGTTCTGTCTGAACGTGTGTTCAGCGCTGCTGGTGGTGTGCTGACAGATAAGCGCACGCGGCTCTCCACTGATAATGTAGACAGACTCACGTTCATAAAGATGAACAAATCATGGATCCGAAACGACTTTTCTACCCCTGTGTCATCCTGGGGAGAGTAAAAGCTTGATGATTGGTTAAAATCACCCTACCAACCGTTTTAAGCTTTCAAATTACTAATCATGTTTATCTGTATCTTGACTGGAAAATAATTTGGGCTTTGTAGCAGTGTGCAGCACTGATCCTATTAGGCCATCTGTACTAAAGCTTCACCAGATTTAAAATTAAAAATAATTTTTAGCTGCATCTAGCCCGGAAAATAATTTTGGGGCTCCGAGATGCGCAAGACACATAAGTGCCTTCTTGCTGCACTACCTGCAGCATGACCCTCATATTGTCAGAATTCGAAGTAATCATGACTACTGGGTTGCCACACTCTTAGATCCCCCAAACTTTTCGATCAACCTTTTCATTTTAATAAAGACCAAAAAAATGGTCATTTTTGAAATTATAAGCATTAGCAGGTTGTTAGAAACTGAAATCAAACAGTTTTCAACTCAAAACTTTATTCTAGGTGATGTTACATTTTCACATAGGACCCCTTGTTCGAAAGGAGCTTCTGAACACTCTCGTCCATTGAATTTGTCAGGTTTTGGATGGTTTCTGCTTCAATTGTTTTGCATGAGGACAGAATACCCTCCCAGAGCTGTTGCTTAGATGTGAACTGCCTCCCGCCATCATAGACACTCCTTTTAATGATGCTCCAAAGGTTCTGAATGGGGTAGAGGTCAGGGGAGCATGGGGGTCACACCATAAGTTTGTCCCCTTTTATGCCCATATCAGCCAGAGATGCAGATGTTTTATGTGCAGCATGAGATGGTGCATTATCATGCAGAAAAATGATCTTGCTGTGAAATACACGGTTCTTCTTCTTGAACCATGGCAGGAAGTGCTGTTTGAGAAAATCCACATACATTATGGAGTTCATCTTTAGCGCCTTCAGGGATCCTAAAGGGGCCGACAATCTCTCTCCCCATGATTCCAGCCCAAAACATTACTCCACCTCCTCCTTGTTGGCGCTGTAGCCGTGTTTGCGTGGGGTGTCCATCAACCAGCCATCCTCCACTCCATCCATCTGGACCATCGAGCACTGCACGGCACTCATCCGTGAACAAAACTGTTTTGAAATCAGTCTTCATGTAATGTTTGGCCCACTGGAGCCGTTTCTGCTTGTGTGAAGTGGATAGAGGAGGTCGACAGGATGGCGTATGCACAGCTGCAAACCTCTGAAGGACCCTGCATCTTGTTGTTCAGGGGACGTTGGAGGCACAAGCAGCTTCAAAAACTTGTCTGCTGCTATGACAAGGCTTTTTTGCCGCTGCTCTTTCAACCTGACGTAATTGCCTGTAGGAAAGAGTCCTCAATTTGCCCTTATCAGCACGCACACGTGCGTACTGTGAATCAGCTACATACTTCTTGATTGCCAAGACACTTCATCCTGATCATCGCACAATGTTGATTGTAGTCATGCCTTGACCTAAACACTCCACAATTTGTTGCTTCTCAGCAGCCGACACATCCTTTTTCTTTCCCATTATGGCAGAAAATGTAGGCTGCTTAATAATGTGATAGAGCCATCTTAAGTAGTCTTGCCTTTCATTGGACATACCTGCCAAACTAATTAGCACAGGTGTCTGCAATTGCTTACAGTGATATAAAGAGCCCTGACACACATCACCATCAATGAGTTTAACTGACAAACAAACAAATTCTTCCCTTATCACTCCTAAACACTTTTTGCATAATAATTTGGAACGCAGTGTACATGTGCTTTTCCACAAAACACCAGCGGTTCACGTAGTGAATCTTACAGTTCTAACTTGCCAACCGTGGTCTGTATGGAGTTGTTCAATAAAGGGCCCAAAATTAAGATAACATAGATGGGAGAGGTCTCTATGAATAGGAATTCCTAAGTATTTGATACCCTGTGAGGGACAGGCAAAGGGAAAGTTGGACTGGATGGAATCCTATATGGATTTGGGGAGGGAGACATCGAGGGCCTCAGACTTCGCTGCATTGATTTTAAAATTTGACCATGTAACAAAGTGATCTATTTCAGCCATAACAGCAGGGATGGATATATGTGATTGAGTGATATATACTAGGACATCATCAGCAAATGCAGAGCACTTGTACTCGGTGCCTCCCACCTCAATCCACCTAATATTGGGGTTATGGCGAATTGATGAGAGCAGGTGCTCCGTCACTAGGATGTATAAGAGAGGGGACAGAGGACATCCCTGCCTTGTCCAATTGGTGATTGTGAAAGGTGATGAAAATGTTCTGACGCACCCCCTGGGCCTTGGGACACCCTGAGCCGGACCCTTTTTGGTGGATGCTGGTGGTTGTAGTCTTCGTGGCGGCGACCCGGTTCCGTGGCTCAGGGCGGTCAAACCAGTGGCGGAACTATTTATGTGGTTTTGATGTTTAAATGTCCGACTACGCCACCCGTGGATTGCGGTCAGAGTGAACCGCTGCTACAGGGCAGACCGCTGAGGCTGGTGTTGTGGGTGCAGCAGAGCGTAGCATAACTCCCCACGGGAGGAGTATAGCCTCAGGGCAGTGTATGCGGAGGATGGGGGTGATGGTGCAGGGCAGCAGCAGTAACGACACGGAGTCAGTGATGCAGTCCAGGGCCTTTACTCACAGTTCTTATTATCCAGACCACGTCTGCAGGTAACGGCTGCCCATGTCGTACTGTGCTCACCAGGTGAGGGGCTCAGACAACTCCCAGATAACTTTGGAGCACTTCACAGGACCCCCTTTGTGTGTCCTTTGTCTGGCCTTTCTTACCAACACTTCTGTCCGGCTGCCTCGGGCCTCCTCTTGGTAAACTTGGCGCCAGTTTCCCTGACCCTATGTGGTGCCTTCCTAGCGGGTGTAGCGAGGGGCTGCGCCACATAAAATGTCAGAGCTTCCGGTTTCTAGCTGAGGGTCGTTTCCTGCCTCCACTAGTTCGGGGACCGGTCTCCCCCTTTGGCCTGACCCCTCCACGCAGGTGGATTCGGGCGTGCGGTGGCGACTCGCCCGTCCGCACCCCTGGGATCCCTTCATTCCTCGTTCCTGGAGCCTTCTCCGCTCCTCTTCCTTCCTTCTCCCTCTTCCAGGCCTGGGCCTCTGTTACTAGGCCCGCCTCCGGAGCAGAGCTCATGCAGAGCCCCTGCTCCCTGCCACTTCTGCTCAGACTTCTCTGCACTGAACTAAGATGGTGCCCACCTTTTATACTCCCTTCTCAATGCACCCAGGAACTGCTTCCTCCCTGCTCCTGCACTACAGGGTTCCCCTTCCTCAGTGTTCCCTCCCCCCACTCCAGCCAGGGACAGGGACTGTCGTGCCCATCTCAGGGGCATATTGGTCGCCCTGCCCCACGGCAATGTGGTGTAATGCATGCAGGTGTAATGCATGCAGGTGTCGGGTCCTGATCCACACTCCATCCTTACCTGAGAGTGAGATATCACACCTCTGGGTGAGATGCAATACGTCTGTAGCAACCGAGCCCTCAGGGTGCTACAGTTCCATTTATCTTCAGCCTAGTTGACGTATTGCGATACAGGGCCGTGATTTTGGCTATAAAAGGGTCCCCTAGACCCCTACCCCAAGCTTTTTAAGAGAATCATATATGGCGTGCCAGGAGACTCTATGGAATGCTTTCTCAGCATCCAACGAGAGTATCTAATTACAAATTTTTAACTGCATCTAGCCCAGGAAATACTTTGTGCCTAGTAGCAGTGTCTGCTAGTCAGCGGATTATCCCGGCTGTTAAGCAAGCTACACCACCTGTAGTTTAGACACTTAATTTTTTCAAAGGAAATGATTCGGGACCATGGGATACTTAGTGAAGAGCATCAGGAGGCACCCCAAGGCATAGGGGCTGGGACTGGCACTAGGATGCCTTGCGGTGGACAGCCGAGCTCGATCCTTATAAAAACTTTTTAACTGCAGCAGCTTTAGTGGACGCTACTGGAGCTGGAATTACGCGGCTGCTGGCATGAGACTTGCCCTCCAATAGATCCTTGTAAATGGATTTAAAGTGTATTCATTCAAATTAGAGAGACAATTTAAATTAAAAAGCTTAGAGCTGCCTCCACCACAGGGGGGCTCGCTCGACCCACCAGCGGACAGGCACCAGTATTGGGAGAGGGGGGCTGGCCGTCAGGGTTCACCGCGGCTCTGGCACAAACCCGGCGACACGGAGGTGGCACGGGCAGGAGTGGACTGGCCGTGTCGGCTTCTCACTTTTTGGATTTTAGTAGGGCATGACATGCCTATATCTGTGTCTCCCCCTCCTTTTACTCCTCCACCTCTTTTATTTTCGCATGACTATATGTACTTGTCACTTTTCCATGTGTTAGTTATGTCTTCTGAGCAGTTTGTCAGCTTTTGGACACCTTTGAAGGTGTTTTCTATGTGTTTCTATGTGTTTTTGTTTGCCTGCCATTGGTTTTAACGGTGTTCGATGGTGTTCGACGAACAGTTCGACGAACAGTTCGGCGAACACACGGGTGTTCGACGAACCGAACCGAACTCGAACACTACGGGGGTGGCTCAACACTAATCATGAAATCATGAAGCTGTTCATAGTAGTTGTATGTATGCCAACTATCTATATATCCAGGTGGTGAACCGGTGAATATGTTGGCATAAAAAGCCTCGTGGCATGACATGATTTTTGCATGTTCGGTTGCATTGCAACATGACACCATGAAAAACAAAGAGCTGGTGTCAAGGCAAGGATGCAGTGCCTGGCACTGGATCCAAGAGAGGTGAGTAACACAATGAGAGAATTTATAAACATTCCGGGAAAACTTTTCTGACAGTAAAATGTCACAAATTAATGCACATTTCATATTTATGTATTAGTTTTCAACTTTTCTTGCCGCTTTTAACTATTCAATAGTGTTGGGAAATGTGGTGGAGTTAACTGATTGGAAAGTATGTTTGCATCAGGTTGACAAATTTACTAATGTTTTACCTCAAAATTGGTTCATTGTAGTGCAAATTTATGCCTGCTTAAAACATGTTTAGATTACAATTTCTGATGTAAGGATAGCCACAGATGTACCACATTCATTAAGAAAAAATAAGTCTGTTAAAAATTGGTGCATTTTACTCCAGTGAAAAATACAGTTTAAGACTGATATTTGAAATGCCTATCTTAGTAGATCTATTTGAATATCATAGATTGGCACAGGAACATGGAGTTACACATTAAGTAGAATCTGTCACCAGATTATTGCTGCCTAATCTGAGAACAGTATGATGTAGAGGCAGAACCCTGATTCCAGGGATGTATCACTAACTACGCTGCTTATTGTAGTTTTTATAAATGGATAGTTTTATCAGCAGGGGATTATCACTAGAGGATTAGTAAACTTGATGCCAGGTAGTCCTCCATATTCATAAACTCTGTATAATCTCACCAGACCACTGATTGGCAGCTTTATATCTATGCACAGTGTAAACACAAAACTGTCAATCAGAGGTGTTGACGGGTTTCTACAGAGCTCAGATGACAGATTCCCTTTAAGTTTTTGTTTCAGGCAGATGTGTTATGATCAAGGTGAATGTATGTGTTTTGCTGACTGGGTTCATAGTGGTTTCATGGCAGGAACCTGGTATAAATTTGAGCATTAGAGCTATCAGATAAGCAACAGTTTCCAGGAAAAAAATATAATTAGTAAATGAAGAACTTGTACCTCTATCTGGATTATCAAGTGCAAATATAATTGATTTATTTCAAAGATCTGAAAAATATGAACATATTGTTGCATTACTAATTCAACAATTGGTGTATTTGCCAGTTACCCAAAAAATCTCTGTACCACTCATATAGGGCCAGAACTCGAGCACTATTATTTGCTCATTTTTACATTTCCTTGTGATTAAACTTTTTATCCTTTCCATGGCTATGTTTGCAGTCCTAACTTATAAATACTTTCATCTTGTGTCTGGATGTGTTGTCTGTATCTAATCTCCTCTATATTTTTCTGCATTTTGCTTTTTATCCCTTTATAATACAATATTTACTTTTTTTTTATGTTAAATCTACTTAAGTTTATCCAATACATATAATTCAGTACCAAAATGATGTTTTGACCTACAGTACTAATGTAATTTTTCCAAACAGCCGCACAGAGCGGAAATCAAAGCTGTTATATTTGTAGATATAGATAATGTTAACAGCACTTAGAGTAGTAGCAAATGGAGTTTCATAATTATATGTGTTGTTTTTTATTATATTAAATCACGATTTGTAAGGCCTGATGGAAAAAATAAGGTGACTGTCAGGAAACATAAAAAATATATTGTATAAGGTGACAGACCTAGTGTTGTCCATTACCAAAATGTAATAGAAAATGAAACAGTAAAGAGCACAATTCAAATCTTTTATCCAGTAGAAATAGGAGTAGGGAAAAGTTAGCTGTGTTGTTAGACATGGTATTTTAAGCATCTTTCAAAAGGTGTTAGATGTTCAGATTGAATGCACTAAAGATGACTGCAACTCAGGGCTCGTTCACACCACTGTATTTTTGGTCCAAGTGCTATCCGCTAAAAAAAAGGATCACACTCAGACCAAAGTTATTCACTGGGACAGTGCAGGTGAATGATTTTTTCACTAACTGAATCTGTATGTGAAAAAAATCGCAGCATTCATGATTTTCCTCTTGAAATTGGATGAAACACTCATTCAAAACTATGGGTGCGAGAAAAAAATCGAATGCCACAGTATAGCATCCGATTTTATGGATACATTGCAATTCTGTAACATAGGAAACTGTGAATGATCTTGTAAATTATTAATAGCTGCTGCTGCTGTAAAAAAATGGATTGTATACAGACAGCACACAGAGAACCAGTGAGAAAAAAATTGTCCCACTTTTCTGGATGAAATTAATGATTTTTTTTTTATATGGTTGTGTGAACCTACCCTTACTCAAAGTTATAAGAAAATTCTAGGGTTGCATGCCTAAAGGATAAAGTTATAATTTTCTCCAAAAATATAGAGAGAGATGAATTAAAATTACCTTTATAGTATAAATACAGAACATACCGTAAAACTAAGGACATGCACAAGAAAAAAAAGGATTAAATAGTAGATAGTTAAAGAAGTAGATACTTCTTCCAGTATCTTGACCATTGCTTCCCAACTAAAGAGTTGTCAAACCCTAGAGTTCATTAGATCCTGAGCAGGGGTACCCAAAATCAGCAGCTCTAGGATCAATTATTTTTGCAACATATAGTGAAGGAAATAAGTATTTGATCCCTTGCTGTTTTTGCATGTTTTCCCACTGACAAAGACATGAACAGTCTATAATTTTAAGGGTAGGTTAATTTTAATTTTGAGAGATAGAATATCCCAAAAAAATCAAGAAAATCACATTGTATAAATTAGATAAATTTATTAGCATTTTGTAGTGAGAAATAAGTATTTGATTCCTCTGGCAAACAACACTGAATACTTGATGGCAAACCCCTTGTTGGCAAGCACAGCAGTCAGACATTTTTTGTAGTTGCTGATGAGGGTTGCGCACATGTCAGGAGGAATTTTGGTCAACTCCTCTTTGCAGATCATCTCTAAATCATTCAGATTTTGAGGCTGTCGCTTGGCAACTCGGAGCTTCAACTCCTTCCATAAATTTTCTATGGGATTAACGTCTGGAGACTGGCTAGCCCACTCCATGACCTTAATGTGTTTCTTTGTGAGACACTCCTTTGTTGCCTTGGCTGTAAGTTTTGGGTCATTGTCTTGCTGGAAGACCCAGCCACGACCCATTTTTAATGTCCTGGCGGAGGGAAGGATGTTGTCACTCAAGATTTTACGGTACATGGCTCCATCCATTCTCCCATTGATGCGGGGAAGTAGTCCTGTGCCCTTAGCAGAGAAACACCCCCAAAACATAATGTTTCCACCTCCATGCTTGACAGTGGGGATGGTGTTCTTTGGGTCATAGGCAGCATTTCTCTTCCTCCCAATACGACCAGTTGATTTAATGCCAAAGAGCTCAATTTTTGTTTCATCTGACCACAGCACCTTCTCCCAATAACCCACAGAATCATCCAGGTGTTCATTGGCAAACTTTAGATCATTAACAAGTTCCCCCCGTGTAATTTTAGGCTGATCTCTCACCTTCCTCATGATCAAGAATACCCCACGGGGTGATATTTTGCATGTTTCCCCACATCGATGTCGATTCACAGTCATTTTGTATTTCTTCTATTTTCTTAACTATTGCACCAACAGTTGTCTCCTTCTCACCCAGCATATTACTTAAGGTTTTGTAGCCCATTCCAGCTTTGTGCAGGTCTATGATCTTGTCCCTGAAAGCCTTAGAAAGCTCTTTGGTCTTGCTCATGTTGTAGAGGTTAGAGTCTGACTGATTAATTGAATCTGTGGACAGGAGTCTTTTATACAGGTGACTATGTAAGACAGCTGTCTTTAATGCAGGTAATGAGTTGATTAGGAGCGTCTAACTGGTCTATAGGAGCCAGAACTCATAATGGTTTGTAGGTGATCAAATACTTATGTCTCACTGCAAAATGCAAATAAATTTATCTAATTTATACTATGTGATTTTCTTTCTGTTTTTTTGGATATTCTATCTCTCAATCTCTATCTACCCTTAAAATTATAGACTGTTCATGTCTTTGTCAGTGAGCAAACTTACAAAAACAGCAAGGGATCAAATAATTATTTCCTTCACTGTACATGACTTATTAATTTTCAGCTATACAGTCGTGGCCAAAAATTTTGAAACGTAAGCAAATTTTGGTTTTCACAAAGTTTCCTGCTTCATTGTTTTTAGATCTTTTAGTAAATGCCTGCATGGTTACTAAAGCACAATTATAAGCTTTCATAAATTTTTAAACATTTATTGTAAAATACACATTTATGAAAAGACTCAATGTGTTTAGCCTTATTTTTCAAGACTTCTGCTCCTCGCCGTGGCAGATGACAGATATCAGCTTCTACTCCAAATCCTGACTGATGGCAACCCAATCTTGTGCAATCAGTGCTTAGATTTTATCACAATATCTGTGTTTTTGTTTGTCCACCTACTTTTTGATGATTGACCACAGGATCTCAAAGAAATAGAAATGTGGGGAGTTACCTGACAGTAGACCCAAAATTTCAATGTTTGTTCACTGAGCCACTTAGAATTTTGCCCTATGACATGGTCCCTGTCATCCTGGAAAATGCATTGTTTGTCATAAAATTGTTCCCAGATCATTGAGAGAAGTTGCTCTTGGAGGATGTTTTGATGCCATTCTTTACTCATGGCAAAATTGAGAGTGAGCCCACTCCGTTGGATGAAATGTAACTGCACACATGAATAGTCTCAGGATTCTTTACTGCTGAAATGTCACAGTACTTATGGTAGCGTTCACCTTGTCTCCTCTAGGCAATTATTCCTCCAGACTTCAAAAACAATCTGAAGGAGGCTTCAATGGAGACAAAATACAGTGCTAAGCGGGATTCTCATCTACATCTACACTGCTCAGTATGGCTGTATAATTTCCTCCATTCTTCTATTGGTTCTCTCTGTATGCCAGCTAAGGAATGACATGGAGGAATACCTTTCTGTGTGTTTTGACTATAAAAGACTTCAAAGCTGCTAATCTCTTCTCAACAGCTCAGAATAAATTTCAAATTAAAAGATAAAGGTGGCAGAGTGGAAAACTAATGAAAATGTAGGATACTAATCATATAATGACCAGAAGTAATATTATTTATCATGTTCATAGACATGACAGCTTAGTCTGAAAACCTACTTGAAAGTACAGTTACAGTTTAATTGTTAAAGTACATGAAGGTAAGGCGATTGACTCAATTTGACTGCATTATGGTACTGCAAGATTTTTAAAATTATCCAATGCTCTATGAGCTCCACACAATCTCCTTGACTATTAGTGTTTATACAATCTGGGTGATTGTTAGTTATTGTACATTGTACAAATACTTAGAGGTAAGGTTGCAGTCTGAAATTGACCTGATGTTCTCTTTATCTTCAAATAGTCATACAATTTGCCAAATTTCTACCCTGGGTCCGGGTCAGGGTAAGTAGCTGGATCTAAAAGGATTTTCTACAGCACAATATTGACATATGGAAGACGTTGCACAAAATTTCTTTCATTCCTTCTCATCTACTCAATACTTTAGATTACAATGAATGAGCTCTATTCACATCAAACCCTAAACTGAATAGAATTGTACAATAATAACGTTATAGAACTAATCACATTTAAATAAAGCAAGTTGCTTCAAGTATCAGAATAGCTCAATTGGAAATCTTTATGTCCTATATATTTTCTATAAGTGCAATTCTTGAACATTTCTTACTTCTTATGGCTGCTTTTCAGACGCACATTGGATTTTTTTTTATTTTCCAAAGAAATCAAGCTTTAGATATAGCCTTAAATTGGTAGTGTGCATGAAATATATTCTATAGTCTTAGAACTTAGCCCTTGGCAACTGAATTTAATGGTTATATAAGTATTGACTGCTGAAGTTAATATCACTGGTTAGAAAGGGGAAGTATAATTATATCCCTAATGGTATGAAGCATAATGTTATATCAATAAGTGTGTGTCATTTGCTAGAAAATAGAAATCTATTTATGAAAAAAATGTACATGCCTGTAGTTATCAATGCCTCAGCAGGACTAAAATAGCACAATACTAAAAAAGGGATTGACTGTATTTTTAGCTAACACATTTGAGAGCAACTTATAGCATACCATATTAATATGGTTGTTTTCATGAACCCTAAGAGCCCTGCTGAGGTAAGCAGTGACTACCATTCAGCTTGAATCAAATGTAAAGGTAGGTGCTACAGATATTCATACAGTATAACAGGACATAACCCAGGAACCGACATTTTCATGCAGAACGTCCAACACATTTAAAAATTCAAGCAAAGTGAATGTGATTGTCACAGGATACCCCGAGAGAGAAGAGTCAGACGATCGCAGTGTCTGATGACACATACATATCAGTAGTTAGAACGGCTTCATTATCCTATTAGCAGTTCTGGATTTCTTTGCTCTGGTGTTTCAAGGGTTAAACTGCTTAGTAGGACTACTGGAGTTCTCTATCTTGAGTTGTATCAGCTGTTCTGAGTTCGTTACTCCCAGGAGGTATAAGAATCATTTGATAAATATAATAAATAAAATTAAAAACACCAGCGCTTCTTCTACAAAAAAGGTTTAAAAGAACCTAATCGGTAAAACAAAGCCACACAGGCTAAAGGCATAATCTGCCCCTGTACTTGTGATACTATAAGAATGAAAAAAAATTGTGTAGCCTTGCGCTATGATAACAATATAGATCTAAGTATAAATAACACAAGACTGACCTTGAGATATGTGGCAATATCGATCTTGTTCCACTTTAAAGACAAGATGTGTTTCTAAGCAGCACAGTTCTTGAATTCAATGGTGGTATGTGGTGATCACAAGTTCATAATAGATGTCCAGGAGCACATAATCAGCTCATGTTTCTGCATATAATGCCCCATGCAAGGGAGGTTTAATGAGTTGCTGTCGTTCTTATCTCACTCAGGGATGCAAATTCGTAAAGTCCGGTTTCAGTCTATACATGGAGCAATCCCATGTAAAAGAACGTATTGAAGATTGAAAATTAGGATTACAGCTGTAGTTTGCACCATGCTATCTGTATTAGTAAATAGCTCTAATATCGTGGTGCCAGAGTGAATTTCAGCATTTCTGCACCAAAAGAATGCAAAATTAAATGCTTCAAAAATGCAATTTAAACTGTATTTTTGCATGTGGGACAATAGCCGGAAACTACAGCACAGTTATTTCTAAAGATGAAAAAGCCTACAAGAAAAGGAAGCGAATGCCCAATCTAAATGAATGAAAACCTTTATTGATTCAAAAAAAGACAATAGACAAACATGGTAAAAGAGACAAAAAATGCAGAGTAACTACGTCATTCAGAAATGTAATAAAGATCTTTCTTGGATGTAACGCCCATAAAGTGGCATGAAAAAGCATAAAAAATACATATGCACTGTAAGAATCAAAAGCGGCAAGTGAGTACAACAGAATATTACTAATAAATGTTAGCCAAAAAAAGAGACACTAATAGTCTCATTTAAAAGTGCAATGCAAAGCAATTATCTAGTTATTCTCCAGAGCCAAATGATCATATAAATAAAGTGCTGTGCGATACATAACTTATCATACCATTATATATTCATGAGACCAAGTAGCCGATAAATGAGGTATGACAATAAAGTGCATAAAGACATAATCAACTAGTTATACTCCAGAGCTGTTTGGTCACAGAGATAAAGTGAAGTGCATAAAATTACTTATCATGACAGTCTATATTCATAAGGCCAAGTGGTCACCTATAGTAATCAAGGCATGAGAAAGCATATAATACATATATAAGAATAACAGGCATACCCAAACAAGTCTACTGATGTAGGGTTGAGCTGAGAAGCGATCCATCAGATTAAAAGCATAATTTATGGACACAATAATAAAACAACAAGACAATCATAAAAAAGCAGAATGCCGTATGGGGGATGCTGAAGGTATCAATATAGAAATGAGTCACACATGGAAATAATTACATATATAATCATATGACTATAAATAAGATACTATAATAAATATATCATGAGATGTTTAAGAAGCAATACTAGAGTATGGGAATGACAACACATTAAATGCCTCTGAATAAAATGATAGCTATATTAACCAAATCCAATGCAACTGATCACAAACAGTGTTTAAACAATACTTAAGCTGCGCGATCAAAGGTACATAATAAGGGAAACCATGTTCATAATGTATACACAGCTAAATGATTGATAGGTGTGAGATCTAAAAGGAGAAACTTTGAACAAAGGGGAAAATACACAGAGGAAAATACACACATATAGAGTGGAAAAGTACCCATCTCTTATAAACCCATGTGTTGCCCTCTATGTACAAAGATGGGATAGAGTCCATAAGAAGCTGGCGGCGAAACGCGAGTTGGGGTGAGGGGATGCCAAACTCTCTCCACCATTCACTCAGGGAATGTTCCATTAGCAGGTATATGGGATTTTAACCGGACTCTATCCCATCTTTGTGCAATCAAACTGACTATAATTTAAGACATCCTACAGACATAGATTAAACTATGAATTGATCAACTAAAGAATATATTAACTTTTTCATAGTAAATGCAGTACCAAAAGCTCTTTCAGCAGATCAGTTTGCAACAGCAATCAAACATGAGAAATCACAATGTGCCATAAAGCAAATTATCCAGGATGGAAAATGGCAACAGGAGGAGATTCAGAAAGCAAAAATTTCCAGACTATCACACAGGAAGACTTCATTCTCCAAAGAATCAAATTGGTTGTTCTGAAGACCTTGAGCAAGTCAGTAGGACAGAATGCTAAATAAATATGATTTCGGAATTGTTGATACAACAAACATTTTTGGGAAAAAGTCTTGTTCCCAAATGTAGATCAGTTAGCAGAGACATGATAAAACACTATGCAACATATAAACGAATTGGCCATTTATCTGAGCCCTTACAGATGTCTCCCATGCCAACATTTGTCTAGAAGTAAGTAATGGTTGATATTTATGGTCCAATGCTTAATAGGCAATACATTTCAGTGACAGTTGATGAATACAGTATCATGTCAGAATTAGACATTTTCTCAGCAATATGGTACAACAGAAAGAGTCAAAACAGAAAATGGGCCTCCATGTAATGGACATAAAATTGTAGTTTTCTAAATATCTTGGATTCACTCATAGGAAGATAATACCTTACTGGCCACAAGAAAATGTAAGCAACACAATGGAATTGTGGAAAGATTTATGTTAACTTTAGGGAAGAGTTAAAGCAGTTAATTTGAAGGATGTAACATTAAACAGGCATTATACAAATATCTGTACAATTACAGATGTGCGCCACATTCAACAGCTAATGCTGCTGTTGCTCAACTACTGTTCAACAGAACTGCTCGCATACATCCTACTGATGTGACTACCCATGCGCTACTGACCAAGTCCATCTTAACTTTAACAGATTCAACTAACAAGGAGAAAATGGAGCATTATGCAGACAAGAGATAACATGAACAGATCTCTTCTATGCAAAGGGGTGATTGTTGTTCGGTAAAGGCAAAATAATAACACATCTCCAATGTATGACCATTGATATATGACCCAACCTTTGTAACAGACAAGAAAAAAAGCATGCTTACAGTAGAGCAAGATGGAAACTACATAACCAGGAATTACTTACATTTCAAGTAGTACCAGGGAGTAGAGCCTTGGTCTCCTTGTTCTACTGCTCTCCGTTCTGTAATTCATAGGTCACATTAAGCCTGCAGCCTACAGAATGGCAAGAGCTTCTATAGGATGTCAGCGTCTTGGTTCATGTGGTGTGATGATTTCACTGTGTCACTCAACAACACTGGAATGCTGATTGTGCCAGCAAAATTGCTAGGATCGAAGTTTACTTAAGTATATAGTGTTTATTTTTTTTTCATTTTATGACTCAGCACTTGTAAGGGAATATGGGGACATTATTCTGTGGCTACTGTAGGGGCGATCATACTGTGTGTGAGAGTCTGTGGAGACTATTTTACTGTTTGGGGGCATGTGGAAGCCATCATACTGTGTTGGATAACTACTGCGAAAGTCATTACACTGTGTGTAGGGTGCTGTGGGAATTATCATAGTGTCTTGAGAGGTCTGTGGAGGTAATCATAATGTGTGGATGGCAGTGAGGGCCATCATACTGTGTGTGTAGGCTGTGGGGGGTCATCATATTGTGTGGGGATTTGTAAGGGCCATCCTTTTGTTTGGTTAATCTATGGGGGTCAATATTCTGTGTGGCGCACTGTGGGGGTCAACATACTATATAGGGTACTTCTGTGTGGGCCAATATACTGTGTGGGGGGCTGTAGGAGCATCATATTGTGTAGTAGCTAGAGATGAGCGTTGTTCTACTCGAACTGTTCGCCAATCTCAAATTCGAGCTGTTTTGGGCGGTGTTCGAGCCGTTCGGCGAACACGAACAATTTGAGAAAAATTCGGCTGTTCGAGGTTATGTTCGATAACTGTTCGTGCACCAAAATCATAACTGGATTTTTTCTCAGTAATGATGAAAATTAATGTTAATACGCAGTTTGAGTGTACAGCGGGGTGGGGGGAGGGGCAGGGGATGGATCTCTGCAGGAACAATGAAGATCTCCATTTTTTTTTTCTCTTTCCCGCATTTACAGTGGGGAGGTGCAATCTGTCAGCCTATCAGCAGCGCACACACGGAGCGAAGTGCTTTTTTTCACACAAGCAAGGGCATGTGTCATTGGCAGTGTATGTCACATGTCCTTGCCCTATAAGACCAAGCCATTTTCCCCGTCGCCACCATTTTCTCACTGCTGCAGCTGCGTGGTAGATGGCACCGCTGTTGCTGTGTGCGCTATACCTTGTTAATTTCAAGCCAATTTTCGCACAAATCTACAGATAGCTTGGGAGTAGGGAATAGTTGTGATTGCAGTCCTTTTAAGGACTAGGTTACAGCATTTCCTACGACTTTTATCAGGCAGGTCTGTGCTCTTAAATAGATAGATTGTGGGAGTAAAGACTAATTGTAATTGGAGTCCTTTTCAGGACTAGGTTACATCAGTTCCTATCAGTTTTTGCCAGGCAGGTCTGTGCCAGTGCTGTGCAAGTTTTTTTCACAGCATTTGGCTGAATCTAGCAAAGCTAATCCTTTTTGGCCTATTGCAGAGTGTGTTAGTCAGTGGAGTAGCCTATCTGTGTTGCAAGATATACCACCTGTGTATAGAATACCAATTTTTTTACTGCACCTAGTGAAGTAAAATCTTTTGGGCATAGCATCATTCTATTAGTCCATCTATACTGACCTCCATCAGGTTGCAAATTGAATATAATTTTTTTCTGCATCTAGCTCTGAAAAAATATTGGGCTTCAAGCTGTGTGTGGGACTTGTTGTATTAGTCCATCTATACTGACCTCCATCAGGTTGCAAACTGCATATATTTTTTTCTTCATCTACCTCTGAAAAAATATTGGGCTTCTAGCTGTGTGTGGGACTTGTTCTATTAATCCATCTATACAGACCTCCATCAGGTTGCAAACTGAATATATTTTTTTCTGCATCTACCTCTGAAAAAATATTGGGCTTCTAGCTGTGTGTGGGACTTGTTGTATTAGTCCATCTATACTGACCTCCATCAGGTTGCAAACTGAATATATTTTTTTCTGCATCTACTTCTGAAAAAATATTGGGCTTCTAGCTGTGTGTGGGACTTGTTCTATTAATCCATCTATACAGACCTCCATCAGGTTGCAAACTGAATATATTTTTTTCTGCATCTACCTCTGAAAAAATATTGGGCTTCAAGATGTGTGTGGGACTTGTTGTATTAGTCCATCTATACTGACCTCCATCAGGTTGCAAACTGAATATATTTTTTTCTGCATCTACCTCTGAAAAAATATTGGGCTTCTAGCTGTGTGTGGGACTTGTTCTATTAATCCATCTATACAGACCTCCATCAGGTTGCAAACTGAATATATTTTTTCCTGCATCTACCTCTGAAAAAATATTTGGCCTTCTAGCAGTGTTTGGGACTTTCTCTATTAATTCATCTATACTGACCTCCATCAGGTTGCAAATTAAAAATAATTTTTATCTGCATCTAGCTCTGAAAAAATATTTGGCCTTCTAGCAGTGTGTGGGACTTTCTCTATTAGTCCATCTATACTGACCTCCATCAGGTTGCAAATTGAATATAATTTTTTTCTGCATCTAACCCAGCCAATAGTTTTGGCCTAATACCACAGTTTGGCCACTCAGCTCTACTCGGTTCCCATCCATTGTTTTTTTGTGCAAACAACTCCAGAGTTGTTAATTAGTTAACCACCAAAATGAGTGGAAAAAGGCCTGCTGCTGGTGGAAAGGGGAATAGGCGTGTTGGGAAGGGGAAAAAAGGTTGTGTCCGTGGGGTAGGTGTTAAAGCAACAGTAACATCTGCAGAAGAAAGACCATCTTCCAGCCAAACTAAAATGTCTACTTCTTTTAGCGGACAATGTGATAAGATCCCTTTCTTACGGCCACGCCAATCGCTACAAATTCCAGATGAGGCACAAAAACAGCAGGTGCTTCAACGGATAACAAGTGCTCCTTTAAGTGGGCTCTCCTCCACATCAACTTCAACATCACGAATACTCCAGTCCTCAAAGGTGTCACCCCAATCGCACTTGCTTCCTCACAGCTCCCAAATCTCCAACTGCCCGTCTGAGTATGAGGTAGAACAGATGGTTGAGTCTGCAGAGCTGTTTACTCATACTATAGCCTGGGAATCAGAGGTCGACTCCAGCGCTTCTGTGAATCCAGACGAGGAAATGATCTGCACTGATGCCCAGAATCTTTATGAGTCGGATCCAGGACCAGACACAGAAGGTTCTGACCATAATGTAGACCCTCAATCCCAAACTGTAACTCCTGTTGGTGGAGACAATGAGGAAGACGATGATAAGACTCAAATACCTGATTGGAGCGACAACTTTAGTTTTTTGTCAGGGCAGGAACAGGTTGGCTCTGAGGACGACGGGTGTGATAACGCACAGGGTGATGATGATGAGGTTGGAGATCCCACTTCCTGTCAACCCACAGTCAGCCAAGAGATGCGGTCAGCAGAGGAGGTGGAGGAAGATGCTAGTGACGACGAGGTCAGGTTGCGCCTTCCTGGACAGAGACGTAGTACTGGAAGCACGTCAACAACTGCATCCTCAAACACAACTCTGCCTCTCACCACAAGTCGTGGTGGCTCTTCAGGTCGCATGGGTGCTAAGCCTTGCATAGCCTGGGCATTTTTTCAGATCGATAAAGATGACCCAACTCGTGTTATCTGTAACATTTGTCAGCAAAAGCTAAGTAGAGGCCAAAAAATACATAGTTTGAGTACTTCATGCATGAACCGGCACATGGACATGAAGCATAAGTTGCAGTGGGAAGCTCAGTGTGCTACAATGCGGCCTAGCCGGCCGGGCCAACCACCGTCTGCCATATCTTGTGCATCCGCGGCCTCTTCATCCTCTGTGACTGGGGGGACAGCAGTCACACCTGTTTTCAGGCGCAGACCTGCCACCTCTTTACCCGCAACAGCCAGCGTGATTGGCAGGTCATCATTTTCTTTGGAGGTGGTAACACCAGCTGGTGTTGAGCGCTGTTCGACATCGATAGCACCACCTTTGGATCAAGGCAACCTAACATGTCCGCCTGCATATTCCTCACAGACCGGCAGTTTGCCGGAGACACCCTTATCAACCCCGTCTAAGCACAATAGCCAGCCCTCGGTCCCTCAGATGTGGACAAGTAAAAGACCATTTCCTCCTAGCCATGAGAAAGCTAAGAGGTTGAATTTCACCATCTGCAAGTTCTTGGCTACAGAAATGCTGCCTTTCCGCCTGGTGGACACAGAGGATTTTCGAGACCTTATGTCCGTCGCAGTGCCCCAGTACCAGATGCCCAGTCGGCACTACTTCTCAAAGAAAGGTGTGCCTGCGCTCCACCAACATGTCGCACACAACATCACCGCTTCTTTGAGAAACTCTGTGTGTGACAGGGTGCATTTCACCACAGACACTTGGACGAGTAGGCATGGACAGGGGCGTTACATGTCGCTGACTGGGCACTGGGTAACTATGGTGACAGCAGGACAAGGGGCTGCTGTCCAAGTCTTGCCGTCCCCACGAGTTGTGCGTCAATCCTCTTTATGTCAAAGTTCCTCCACTGCTTCTGCCTCCTCAACCTCCTCTCGGTCTTCCACCTGCACCCAAAGCCTGTCTGGTCATGCCACAAGCTTTCTAACTGCGCAGAAGGGATCCTGCACACCTCCTTACTATGCTGGCAGTAGGGCTCAACGTCATCAGGCGGTTTTTACATTGAAATGTCTGGGAAATGTGAGTCACACAGCTGAGGAGTTATGGTCAGCTCTGGAGAACCAATTTCATGAATGGTTGTCTCCACTGGACCTGAAACCAGGGAAGGCCGTGTGCGACAATGCTGCAAACCTGGGTGCGGCCCTTCGCCGGGGCAATGTCACACACGTGCCTTGTATGGCTCACGTGTTGAACCTGGTTGTCCAGCAATTTTTAGCCCACTAACCCAGACTAGATGGCCTTCTGCAGAGGGCACGGTCGCTGTGTGCTCACTTTCGCCGTTCGCATCCCGCAGCTCAGCGACTTACATCTCTACAGAAGTCGTTGGGCCTGCCACTTCACCGGCTAAAATGCGATGTGCCTAGCCGGTAGAATTCAACTCTGCACATGTTGCAGCGACTGTGGCAGCACCGACAAGCCCTGGTGCAATACGTTCTGACGTATAGCCTGGGCTAACGAGATCCAGAGGTGGGGCAAATCACGCTGGAGGAGTGGTCTCAGATCAGGGACCTATGCACCCTTCTGCACAGTTTTGAAATGGCGACGAAGATGTTTAGTGCTGACGATGCCATTATCAGCATGACTATTCCGGTGATTTACATGCTGGAGCACATGTTAAACAGAATTCGGAGTCAGGTGGTGGCACAAGAGGAGGTGGAGGAAGTAGAGGAGGAGGAGTTGTATGCGGAAGGGCTAACATCTGCAAGGTCCAGACGGTCGGCAGCACCAAGGCGGCAGGCATGTGAGGGTGGGGGAGATGGTTTTACCAGGGCGCATGGTAGCAGCCAAACTAGTGAGGAAGGTGCAGGAGCCCAGGAAGAAGTGGAGGACGAACTGATGGAAGACTCATCAGATGAGGGAGACCTTGATCACATTTCTGTTGTGCGAGGTTGGGGGGAGAGGACAGAGGAAGGAAGCATGATTGTTACCTCGCCACCAACACAACAGGGACTTGGTGCTCCTGGATGCGCAACACACATGAGTGCCTTCTTGCTGCACTACCTGCAACATGACCCTCGAATTGTGAGAATTAGAAATAATCCTGACTACTGGGTTGCCACACTGTTAGATCCCCGGTACAAAAGTAAATTTGCAGAAATTATTCCTGCCATAGAAAGGGATGCACGCATGCAGGAGTATCAGCAGAGATTGTTGCAGAATCTTACATGTGCTTTTCCACAAAATACCAGTGGTGCACGTAGTGAATCTCACAGTTCCAACTTGCCAACCGTGGGACCGTCAAGTGTTCAGCACTCAAACCGTAACAGAACCACAGTATCTGCTGGTAACATCAATTTTGCGGAATCATTTCACCACTTTTTTAGCCCATCCTTTGCAAGGCCACAGGAGACAAGAAGTCTGACACATAGTCAACGCCTAGAGACGATGGTACAGGAGTATCTCCAAGTAAACATTGAAGCCACGACTGTGTCACTGGACCCTTGCTCTTTTTGGGCTTCCAATCTGGATAAATGGCCGGAGCTAGCCACTTACGCCTTGGAGATCTTGTCATGCCCCGCAGCCAGCGTTCTGTCTGAACGTGTGTTCAGCGCTGCTGGTGGTGTGCTGACAGATAAGCGCACGCGGCTCTCCACTGATAATGTAGACAGACTCACGTTCATAAAGATGAACAAATCATGGATCCGAAACGACTTTTCTACCCCTGTGTCATCCTGGGGAGAGTAAAAGCTTGATGATTGGTTAAAATCACCCTACCAACCGTTTTAAGCTTTCAAATTACTAATCATGTTTATCTGTTTCTTGGCTGGAAAATAATTTGGGCTTTGTAGCAGTGTGCAGCACTGATTCTATTAGGCCATCTATAATAAGCTCCACCAGATTTAAAATTACTAATCATGTTTATCTGTATCTTGACTGGAAAATAATTTGGGCTTTGTAGCAGTGTGCAGCACTGATCCTATTAGGCCATCTATACTAAAGCTTCACCAGATTTAAAATTAATAATAATTTTTAGCTGCATCTAGCCCGGAAAATAATTTTGGGGCTCCGAGATGCGCAAGACACATAAGTGCCTTCTTGCTGCACTACCTGCAGCATGACCCTCATATTGTCAGAATTCGAAGTAATCATGACTACTGGGTTGCCACACTCTTAGATCCCCCAAACTTTTCGATCAACCTTTTCATTTTAATAAAGACCAAAAAAATGGTCATTTTTGAAATTATAAGCATTAGCACGTTGTTAGAAACTGAAATCAAACAGTTTTCATCTCAAAACTTTATTCTAGGTGATGTTACATTTTCACATAGGACCCCTTGTTCGAAAGGAGCTTCTGAACTCTCTCGTCCATTGAATTTGTCAGGTTTTGGATGGTTTCTGCTTCAATTGTTTTGCATGAGGACAGAATACCCTCCCAGAGCTGTTGCTTAGATGTGAACTGCCTCCCGCCATCATAGACACTCCTTTTAATGATGCTCCAAAGGTTCTGAATGGGTTAGAGGTCAGGGGAGCATGGGGGTCACACCATAAGTTTGTCCCCTTTTATGCCCATATCAGCCAGAGATGCAGATGTTTTATGTGCAGCATGAGATGGTGCATTATCATGCAGAAAAATGATCTTGCTGTGAAATACACGGTTCTTCTTCTTGAACCATGGCAGGAAGTGCTGTTTGAGAAAATCCACATACATTATGGAGTTCATCTTTAGCGCCTTCAGGGATCCTAAAGGGTCCGACAATCTCTCTCCCCATGATTCCAGCCCAAAACATTACTCCACCTCCTCCTTGTTGGCGCTGTAGCCGTGTTTGCGTGGGGTGTCCATCAACCAGCCATCCTCCACTCCATCCATCTGGACCATCGAGCGCTGCATGGCACTCATCCGTGAACAAAACAGTTTTGAAATCAGTCTTCATGTAATGTTTGGCCCACTGGAGCCGTTTCTGCTTGTGTGAAGTGGATAGAGGAGGTCGACAGGATGGCGTATGCACAGCTGCAAACCTCTGAAGGACCCTGCATCTTGTTGATCGGGGGACGTTGGAGGCACAAGCAGCTTCAAAAACTTGTCTGCTGCTATGACAAGGCTTTTTTGCCGCTGCTCTTTCAACCTGACGTAATTGCCTGTAGGAAAGAGTCCTCAATTTGCCCTTATCAGCACGCACACGTGTGTACTGTGAATCAGCTACATACTTCTTGATTGCCAAGACACTTCATCCTGATCATCGCACAATGATGATTGTAGTCATGCCTTGACCTAAACACTCCACAATTTGTTGCTTCTCAGCAGCCGACACATCCTTTTTCTTTCCCATTTTGGCAGAAAATGTAGGCTGCTTAATAATGTGAGACAGCCTTCTTAAGTAGTCTTGCCTTTCATTGGACACACCTGCCAAACTAATTAGCACAGGTGTCTACAATTGCTTACAGTGATATAAAGAGCCCTGACACACATCACCATCAATGAGTTTAACTGACAAACAAACAAATTCTTCCCTTATCACTCATAAACACTTTTTGCATAATAATTTGGAACACAGTGTACATGTGCTTTTCCACAAAACACCAGTGGTTCACGTAGTGAATCTTACAGTTCTAACTTGCCAACCGTGGTCTGTATGGAGTTGTTCAATAAAGGGCCCAAAATTAAGATAACATAGATGGGAGAGGTCTCTATGAATAGGAATTCCTAAGTATTTGATACCCTGTGAGGGCCAGGCAAAGGGAAAGTTGGACTGGATGGAATCCTATATGGATTTGGGGAGGGAGACATCGAGGGCCTCAGACTTCGCTGCATTGATTTTAAAATTTGACCATGTAACAAAGTGATCTATTTCAGCCATAACAGCATGGATGGATATATGTGATTGAGTGATATATACTAGGACATCATCAGCAAATAGAGAGCACTTGTACTCGGTGCCTCCCACCTCAATCCACCTAATATTGGGGTTATGGCGAATTGATGAGAGCAGGTGCTCCGTCACTAGGATGTATAAGAGAGGGGACAGAGAACATCCCTGCCTTGTCCCATTGGTGATTGTGAAAGGTGATGAAAATGTTCTGACGCGCCCCCTGGGCCTTGGGACACCCTGAGCCGGACCCTTTTTGGTGGATGCTGGTGGTTGTAGTCTCCGTGGCGGCATCCCGGTTCCGTGGCTCAGGGCGGTCAAACCAGTGGCGGAACTATTTATGTGGTTTTGATGTTTAAATGTCCGACTACGCCACCCGTGGATTGCGGTCAGAGTGAACCGCCGCTCCAGGGCAGACCGCTGAGGCTGGTGTTGTGGGTGCAGCAGAGCGTAGCATAACTCCCCACGGGAGGAGTATAGCCTCAGGGCAGTGTATGCGGAGGATGGGGGTGATGGTGCAGGGCAGCAGCAGTAATGACACGGAGTCAGTGATGCAGTCCAGGGCCTTTTCTCACAGTTCTTATTATCCAGACCACGTCTGCAGGTAACGGCTGCCCACGTCGTACTGTGCTCACCAGGTGAGGGGCTCAGACAACTCCCAGATAACTTTGGAGTGCTTCACAGGACCCCCTTTGTGTGTCCTTTGTCTGGCCTTTCTTACCAACCCTTCTGTCCGGCTGCCTCAGGCCTCCTCTTGGTAAACTTGGCGCCAGTTTCCCTGACCCTATGTGGTGCCTTCCTAGCGGGTGTAGCGAGGGGCTGCGCCACATAAAATGTCACAGCCTCCTGTTTCTAGCTGAGGGTCGTTTCCTGCCTCCACTAGTTTCGGGGACCGGTCTCCCCCTTTGGCCTGACCCCTCCACGCAGGTGGATTCGGGCGTGCGGTGGCGACTCGCCCGTCCGCACCCCTGAGATCCCATCGTTCCTCGTTCCTGGAGCCTTCTCCGCTCCTCTTCCTTCCTTCTCCCTCTTCCAGGCCTGGGCCTCTGTCACTAGGCCCGCCTCCGGAGCAGAGCTCATGCAGAGCCCCTGCTCCCTGCCACTTCTGCTCAGACTTCTCTGCACTGAACTAAGATGGTGCCCACCTTTTATACTCCCTTCTCAATGCACCCAGGAACTGCTTCCTTTCTGCTCCTGCACTACAGGGTTCCCCTTCCTCAGTGTTCCCTCCCCCCACTCCAGCCAGGGACAGGGACTGTCGTGCCCATCTCAGGGGCATATTGGTCGCCCTGCCCCACGGCAATGTGGTGTAATGCATGCAGGTGTCGGGTCCTGATCCACACTACATCCTTACCTGAGAGTGAGATATCACACCTCTTGGTGTGGTGCAATACCTCTGTAGCAACCGAGCCCTCAGGGTGCTAGAGTTCCATTTATCTTCAGCCTAGGTGACGTATTGCGATACAGGGCCGTGATTTTGGCTATAAAAGGGTCCCCTAGACCCCTACCCCAAGCTTTTTAAGAGAATCATATATGGCGTGCCAGGAGACTATGGAATGCTTTCTCAGCATCCAACGAGAGTATCTAATTACAAATTTTTAAATGCATCTAGCCCAGGAAATACTTTGTGCCTAGTAGCAGTGTCTGCTAGTCAGCGGATTATCCCGGCTGTTAAGCAAGCTACACCACCTGTAGTTTGGACACTTAATTTTTTCAAAGGAAATGCTTCGGGACCACGGGATACTCAGTGAAGAGCATCAGGAGGCACCCCAAGGCATAGGGGCTGGGACTGGCAGTAGGATGCCTTGCGATGGACAGCCGAGCTCGATCCTTATAAAAGCTTTTTAACTGCAGCAGCTTTAGTGGACGCTACTGGAGCTGGAATTACGCGGCTGCTGGCATGAGACTTGCCCTCCAATAGATCCTTGTAAATGGATTTAAAGTGTATTTATTCAAATTAGAGAGACAATTTAAATTAAAAAGCTTAGAGCTGCCTCCACCACAGGGGGGCTCGCTCGACCCACCAGCGGACAGGCACCAGTATTGGGAGAGGGGGGCTGGCCGTCAGGGTTCACCGCGGCTCTGGCACAAACCCGGCGACACGGAGGTGGCACGGGCAGGAGCGGACTGAGCGTGTCGGCTTCTCACTTTTTGGATTTTAGAAGGGCATGACATGCCTATATCTGTGTCTCCCCCTCCTTTTACTTCTCCACCTCTTTTCTTTTCGCATGACTATATGACTATATGTACTTGTCACTTTTCCATGTGTTAGTTGTGTCTTCTGAGCAGTTTGTCAGCTTTTGGACACCTTTGAAGGTGTTTTCTATGTGTTTCTATGTGTTTTTGTTTGCCTGCCATTGGTTTTAAAGGTGTTCGAAGGTGTTCGACGAACCGAACCGAACTCGAACACTACGGGGGTGGCTCAACACTAGTAGTAGCTTTGTGGGTTAAAATACTTTGGGGGCATCATACTGTGTGGGTGAGCTACTCTTGTAGGCCATCATACTGTGTGGGTGCAGGAGGGCCGACATAGAAACCCTGGGAGAAATTACACAAAAATGTGTCCATTTTCACCCATAACTTGTGCAAATGAAAATTTTGCAGCCAATAAAAAAAATACTTTTTACCACTAAAATGTTATGCAATATTTCCTCAGTCCAATGTAATAAAATCTTGTGAGACACCTGTAATTCAAAAAGCTTATAATACCCCTAAATGAATTCCAAATTCCCTGCGCAGTGAAGTTTCCAAAATAGGGTCACTTGTGGTTTTTTTTATTTTGCTGTTCTGACACTTCAGAGGATCTGTAAATGGCTCCCACAATCTATTAAAACAAAATCTGCCTTCCAAAAGCCAAGTAGTAATCCTTCCCTTCTGATCCCTACTTTGTATTTAAACATTAGTGTACAACTATATATGAGGTATTACCACCATTTTCTCTTATTACCCCTTGTGTGAATTAAAACTTTAACACTACTATGGCATTTTTTGTTTTCACAGCCCAATCTTATAGATTTCTGTAATGTAGTTTATATTTTAACCCCTTCATAACCGGGCCATTTTCCATTATTGTGTTTTCGTTTTTTTTTCCCCTTCTTCAAGGAGCCATAATTTTTTTACTTTTCAGTCAAAATGGCCATGTTAGGGCTTATGTTTTGCGGGACAAGTTGTACTCTTGAACGACACCATTGTTTTTACCATATCATGTACTGGAAAACGAGAAAAAAATCCAAGTGACACGAAATTGCAAAAAAATTGCAATTCCACAGTTGTTTTTTGGGATATTTTTACCATGTTAAATAAATGCTAAAACTGACCTGCAATTATGATTCTTCAGGTCATTACGAGTTCGTAGATACCAAAAATCCAATCTTGGCGCCATTTTACGAGAACCATAGCGTCTCCATTTTTCGGGATCTGGGGCCAGACGAGGGCTTATTATTTGCACGCCGAGCTGATGTTTTATTGATATCATTTTGGGGTAGGTAAAATGTTTTGATTGCCCGTTATTGCATTTTATTGCAATGTTGCTGTGACTAAAAAAGCGTAATTCTTGCGGTTTTACTTTTTTTCTCGTTACGCCATTTATCGATCAGGTTAATTCTTTTATATATTGATGGACCGGCTGATTCTGAATGCGGTGATACCAAATATTTGTGATTTGAACTTTTATATATTTTTTATTTTTTTAATATTTTTAAAAACATTTTATTTTACTTTTCACATGCTGAAAAAGTCTCCATGGGAGACTAGAAGCTGAAATTGCCTGATCGCCTCTGCTACACACAGGCGATGATTAGATCGCCTGTGTGTAGCAAAAATGCTCACTTGCCATGAGCGCCGACAACTGGGCGGCGCTCATAGCAATCTGGCAATGACAACCGCAGGTTTCTCCTGCAGACCACAGGTTGTCATTCCAACCCATCGGAGACCCGCGATCATGTGACTGGATGGCCGATGGGCAGGATTAATGATGCGCTTCCGATAAGAGCGAGTTAAATGCCGTGGTCAGAGATTGACAGTCGCAATTAACTAGATCATGATTTCACCCGCTACTATTAGGGGCACATGACAGCTGTACAGATCAGCTGTCATGTGACCGGAAAGATGCGTGCTCAGTGACAGAGCCCTCACCAAAGGGAGGGGCCCGACATGTGTCGTAATAGTACGGCACATGTTGGAAAGTTGTCAAAAATGCTCATCACACCCCTAGATGAATTCCTTGTGGGGTTTAGTTCCCCAAAATGGGATCTCTTGTGGGTGTTTATGTTTTTTTGGTACTTTAGGAGCACTTCACATGTGATATGATGTCCACGATCTATTACAGGCTTATTTGCACTTCAAAAAATAAATTGTGCTCTTTTCTTTCTGAGCCATCACATGTGCCCAAATATTAGTTTTTGATCTCATATAGGGTATCATCACATTCAGAAGAAATTGTGTAGCAAATTATGGGGTCCATTTTTTTCTGATACCCCTTGTGAGAATTACAAATTTGGGGTTAAAACATCATTTTACTATAAAAAAAAAATTTTCATTTCCATGTCCAAATGTTCTAAAGTTCTGTCAAGCAGTTATGGGTACAAAATGGTCAACACACATCTAGAAGAATTCCTTGAGTTTCCAAAGCACTTTTGGGGGTTTCTGGTATTTTGGTATTTCTGGGGCTCTGCAAATGCGACACGATGTCCATAATAAATTCCAATGAAATGTACTCTCCAAATAAAAAATACAATTTTTTCCTTTCTGAGTTTTATCATGTGCATAAAAAAAAATGATCAATTATGGGATATTGCAACATTTAGGAGGAATTGCATAATACATTTTAGGGGTTCATTTTCTCCTATTATCCCTCTTGAAATTGAAAAATTTGCAGCCAAGCAATATTTTAGTGGAAAAATGGCATTTTTAGTTTTTCATTACAATTTGCCTTAATTCTTATGTAGCACTTGAAATGTTAAATAAATTCCTGATAGCAGTTTAGAATAGTTTAAAGGGGTTGCAGTCAATCTGTGTGATTTCAGACTTATGAATCCCACCAGCACAGGCACTGTGCACTGCAGGGATTCGCTGGTTTCAGACTCTGTAATGGAGGGTATGTACAGTTGAAACCAAAATTTTACATACACTGTATAAAAAAGACACATATGCATGTTTTTCTCAATATCTTATATGAAATCAGAATAAACCTTTCCCATTTTAGGTGTTAGAACCCTCCTGTTTGTTTTTTCTGTCCTGTGTTTTGCGGTCACGTGATCATCTGCCTTTATATTCCAGCTGCGCCCTCCTGGCTGTGCTGGACTTCAGTGTTTGACTGTTTCTCTAGCCTGTGGTGCTTCGGTGCCTTTCTCTGTTAGTTCGCTTGGTCCTCTGGGACCTCTAGTACATTTTTGTCAGTTTGTCTTTTTTGTGCTCTGCAACAACTTCTCTGTTTAAGAGGTGTCCTATTTTTTGTCCCAGTCGTAAGTTCTTTTAGGGACCCTTCCCTTAATTCTATAGGTCTTCGTTCAGACTAGCCGAGGAATAAGGCGGGTCTGTTAACTAGGAACAGGCAGCCCGCTACATCATAGGAATTCAGCTTATTCTTACAGTAGGGACAGCTTTCGCCTATCTTTCCTTAGTACATGTTGCAGATCATAACAGTAAGTCCAGCCCAAAAAACTAAAAGGAAAGAAATTCGGGCATCAGTAAGGTTTCCGTCCAGGATTTGGCTAAACGCCTGCAGGGATTGTCTCTGGAGGTGTCCGAGCTTCAGCAACACGTGAGTAGCTGTTCTGGTGTGCATTTTGTCGAACCCAAGGTAGGACTGCCTGATGTTTTTTATGGTAAACAGCAAGAATTTTTTTCCTTTAAAAATGCTTGTTTGTTATATTTTCGTTTGAGACCAAGGTCCTCTGGGAATGAATCACAGCGCATTGGTTTTATTATGTCACTTTTGCGCAATGACCCACAGGGGTGGGCCTTTTCTCTCCAGCCTAATGATCTGTGTTTACGGTCTGTTGAAGGATTTTTTTCTGCTATGGGGCTATAATATGACGATCCTGATTGAATCTCATCTGCTGAATCAGAACTCAGACATTTGAATCAGGGGTCTGATGATGTTGAAAATTATTGCACACACTTCAGGAGATGGGCTTCAGAAGTTAAGTGGAATGATCCTACGCTGAGATGTTTATTTCTTTCTGGTCTGAGTGAAAGGGTTAAGGATTTGCTAATTGCATTCCCTGCACCTGAGACTCTGCAGAATGCTATGTAGTTATCTGTTCGTATAGACAGGAGACTGAGGTGCAGGCTTAATGAGGTAAAGACTCCTGTAATGTCAGGTCCTAGTCCCCAGAAAATCTGCTCTGATGGTGGAGAACCGATGGAGGTTGGGGGGATGTCACTCCTCTCTCAAGAAAGAGACCGGGGGTTTACCGAGGGATTGTGTCTTTATTGTGGTAAAGCTGACCATTTGATAAAGTATTGTGAGCGTCGTTTAAGTAAAGAGAAAAAAAAGGTCAGTTACGCCCATATAGCTTATTTACACTCTGCAGGAGTATTTCTTTCTGGGAGTATTACTCTGCAGGGAGATTTGATTGAATTTCAGTTATTTTTGGATTGTGGTTCAACACTTAATGTGATTGATAAAGGGTTTTTGGAAAACCTTAAATTGAAATCCAAACCTTTGTCATCACCTATTTTTGTGATTGCAATTGATAACAATCCTTTGAAATGTATTACTCACAAGACTGCTGCATTTCCCCTCACTATAAATGGAGTTCACCAACAAATTTTGGACTTGGTTGTTTTGGATAATTTGACCTCTCCAGTTGTTCTAGGATTGCCTTGGTTAAAACTGCACAATCCTTTATTGGACTGGTCTACTAATGTGATTAAGTCTTGGAATCCGAAGTGCTATTATAAATGTTGTAATGGTCGCATTGCGGCTGTGGAAAAAGGGGAATTACCGGTACCTATTCAAGATTTTTGGAGGGTTTTTTCGGAAGAGGAGTCGCAAGTTTTACCTCCTCATAGGGATTATGATTGCGCCATTGAGTTTGTTCCGGGTGCTACTCTTCCCAAAAGTTGCTTGTTTAATCTGACTATCCATGAAAGAAAGACCTTGGAGGAGTACATAGAGATTAGCCTGGCTGCTGGTCACATTAGACCTTCAAAGTCGCCTGTGGCAGTTGAATTCTTCTTTGTTAAAAAAAGGATGGCGGTTTACGTCCTTGTCTAGATTTTCGTGAAATTAATAAGATTACCATACGCAATTCCTACCCATTGCCGTTAATTCCTGACTTGTTTAACCAGTTAGTGGGAGCCAAGTGGTTCTCCAAAATTGATATCCGGGGGGCATACAATTTGTTACGAGTGAAGGAGGGTGATGAATGGAAAACTGCTTTTAACATCCCGGTAGGTTATTTTGAGAATCTGGTGATGCCTTTTGGTCTTACCAATGCATCTGCATTTTTTCAGAACCTTATTAATGACATCTTGAGACCTTTGATTGGTAAGAATGTGGTTGTGTATTTGGATGACATTTTGATTTATTCACCAGATCTAGAGTCCCATTGGTAGAGTGTATGTGAAGTTTTGCAGTTATTGAGTGATAATTCACTCTTTGCTAAGGTGGAGAAATGTGAGTTCGCTGTGCAGAAAATTAGTTTTTTGGGCTACATTGTCTCCAGCGAGGGCTTTGAGATGGATCCTGTGAAGGTTCAGGCTGTGCAGGAATGGCCTAGGCCTATTGGTTTGAATTCTATACAGAGATTTTTGGGTTTTGCCAATTATTACAGGAAATTCATTAAGAATTTTTCTGTAATTGTTAAACCTCTAACCGATCTCACCAGGAAAGGTGCTAATACGGCCCAGTGGACTACTGAGGCCATTGAAGCGTTTGAGTATCTCAAAGAGAGGTTCAGTTCTGCCCCTATCCTTATGCAGCCTGATGAGACCAAGCCTTTTTTGGTTGAAGTCGATGCTTTATTGGTGGGGGTCGGAGCAGTTTTGTCTCAGGAGAACAAGGGTGGAGTACATCCTTGTGCCTTCTTTTCGAAAAAAATTTCGGAAACCGAACTGAATTATGATGCTGAAAATCGGGAGTTGCTGGCTATTAAACTTGCGTTTGAACATTGGCGTCATTTTTTGGATGGCGCTAGATTTCCTATTCAGGTTTTCACAGATCATAAGAATTTGATCTATCTGGATGCTGACAAGCGCCTGAATGCCCATCAAGCTATGTGGGCACTTTTTTTTTCTCGGTTTCATTTTTCTGTTACCTACAGTCATGGCAAAAAGTATTGAGAATGAGACAAATAGTAATTTTTCCAAAGTTTACTGCTTCATTTTTTGTAATGGCAATTTGCATATACTCCTGAATGTCAAAGAGTGATCAGCTTAACAGCAATTACTGTACTTGCAAAGTCAATATTTGCCCAGAAAATGAACTTTAACCCCCAAAACACATTTCAACATCATTGCAGTCCTGCCTTAAAAGGAGCAGCTAACATCGTTTTAGTGATTGATCCATTAACACAGGTGTGGGTGTTGATGAGGACAGGGCTGGCGATCAATCAGTCATGATTAAGTAAGAATGACATCACTGGACACTTTAAAAGGAGGCTGGATCTTGGTATCATTGTTTCTCTTCAGTTAACCATGATTATCTCTAAAGAAACACGTGCAGCCATCATTGCACTGCACAAAAATGGCCTAACAGGGAAGAGTATCGCAGCTACAAAGATTGCACCTCAGTCAACAATCTATCGCATCATCAAGAACTTCAAGGAGAGAGCATCCATTGTTGTCAAAAAGGCTCCAGGGCGCCCAAGAAAGACCAGCAAGCGCCAGGACCGTATCTTAAAACTGTTTCCGCTGCGGGATCGGACTACCAGCAGTGCCGAGCTTGCTCAGGAATGGCAGCAGGCTGGTGTGAGTGCTTCTGCACGCACTGGGAGGCGGAGACTCTTTGAGCAAGGGCTGGTTTCAAGGAGGGCAGCAAAGAAGCCACTTCTCTCCAGGAAAAACATCAGGGACCGACTGATATTCTGCAAAGGGTACAGGGAGTGGACTGCTGAGGACTGGGGCAAATTCATTTTCTCTGATGAATCCCCATTTCGATTGTTTGGGACTAGTGTTGAGCTACCCCCGTAGTGTTCGAGTTCGGTTCGGTTCGTCGAACACCCGTGTGTTCGCCGAACTGTTCGTCGAACTGTTAGTCGAACACCTTCGAACACCGTTAAAACCAATGGCAGGCAAACAAAAACACATAGAAACACATAGAAAACACCTTCAAAGGTGTTCAAAAGCTGACAAACTGCTCAGAAGACACAACTAACACATGGAAAAGTGACAAGTACATATAGTCATGCGAAAAGAAAAGAGGTGGAGGAGTAAAAGGAGGGGGAGACACAGATATAGGCATGTCATGCCCTTCTAAAATCCAAAAAGTGAGAAGCCGACACATTCAGTCCTCTCCTGCCCGTGCCACCTCCGTGTCGCCGGGTTTGTGCCAGAGCCGCGGTGAACCCTGACGGCCAGCCCCCCTCTCCCAATACTGGTGCCTGTCCGCTGGTGGGTCGAGCGAGCCCCCCTGTGATGGAGGCAGCTCTAAGCTTTTTAATTTAAATTGTCTCTCTAATTTGAATGAATACACTTTAAATCCATTTACAAGGATCTATTGGAGGGCAAGTCTCATGCCAGCAGCCGCGTAATTCCAGCTCCAGTAGCGTCCACTAAAGCTGCTGCAGTTAAAAAGCTTTTATAAGGATCGAGCTCGGCTGTCCACCGCAAGGCATCCTACTGCCAGTCCCAGCCCCTATGCCTTGGGGTGCCTCCTGATGCTCTTCACTGAGTATCCCGTGGTCCCAAAGCATTTCCTTTGAAAAAATTAAGTGTCCAAACTACAGGTGGTGTAGCTTGCTTAACAGCCGGGATAATCCGCTGACTAGCAGACACTGCTACTAGGCACAAAGTATTTCCTGGGCTAGATGCAGTTAAAAATTTGTAATTAGATACTCTCGTTGGATGCTGAGAAAGCATTCCATAGAGTCTCCTGGCACGCCATATATGATTCTCTTAAAAAGCTTGGGGTAGGGGTGTAGGGGACCCTTTTATAGCCAAAATCACGGCCCTGTATCACAATACATCACCTAGGCTGAAGATAAATGGAACTGTAGCACCCTGAGGGCTCGGTTGCTACAGAGGTATTGCACCTCACCCAGAGGTGTGATATCTCACTCTCAGGTAAGGATGGAGTGTGGATTAGGACCCGACACCTGCATGCATTACACCACATTGCCGTGGGGCAGGGCGACCAATATGCCTCTGAGATGGGCATGACAGTCCCTGTCCCTGGCTGGAGTGGGGGGAGGGAACACTGAGGAAGGGGAACCCTGTAGTGCAGGAGCAGGGAGGAAGCAGTTCCTGGGTGAATTGAGAAGGGAGTATAAAAGGTGGGCACCATCTTAGTTCAGTGCAGAGAAGTCTGAGCAGAAGTGGCAGGGAGCAGGGGCTCTGCATGAGCTCTGCTCCGGAGGCGGGCCTAGTAACAGAGGCCCAGGCCTGGAAGAGGGAGAAGGAAGGAAGAGGAGCGGAGAAGGCACCAGGAACGAGGAATGAAGGGATCCCAGGGGTGCGGACGGGCAATTCGCCACCGCATGCCCGAATCCACCTGCGTGGAGGGGTCAGGCCAAAGGGGGAGACCAGTCCCCGAAACTAGTGGAGGCAGGAAACGACCCTCAGCTAGAAACCGGAGGCTGTGACATTTTATGTGGCGCAGCCCCTCGCTACACCCGCTAGGAAGGCACCACATAGGGTCAGGGAAACTGGCGCCAAGTTTACCAAGAGGAGGCCCGAGGCAGCCGGACAGAAGGGTTGGTAAGAAAGGCCAGACAAAGGACACACAAAGGGGGTCCTGTGAAGCGCTCCAAAGTTATCTGGGAGTTGTCTGAGCCCCTCACCTGGTGAGCACAGTACGACGTGGGCAGCCGTTACCTGCAGACGTGGTCTGGATAATAAGAACTGTGAGTAAAGGCCCTGGACTGCATCACTGACTCCGTGTCGTTACTGCTGCTGCCCTGCACCATCACCCCCATCCTCCGCATACACTGCCCTGAGGCTATACTCCTCCCGTGGGGAGTTATGCTACGCTCTGCTGCACCCACAACACCAGCCTCAGCGGTCTGCCCTGCAGCGGCGGTTCACTCTGACCGCAATCCACGGGTGGCGTAGTCGGACATTTAAACATCAAAACCACATAAATAGTTCCGCCACTGGTTTGACCACCCTGAGCCACGGAACCGGGTCGCCGCCACGAAGACTACAACCACCAGCATCCACCAAAAAGGGTCCGGCTCAGGGTGTCCCAAGGCCCAGGGGGTGCATCAGAACATTTTCATCACCTTTCACAATCACCAATGGGACAAGGCAGGGATGTCCTCTGTCCCCTCTCTTATACATCCTAGTGACGGAGCACCTGCTCTCATCAATTCGCCATAACCCCAATATTAGGTGGATTGAGGTGGGAGGCACCGAGTACAAGTGCTCTCTATTTGCTGATGATGTCCTAGTATATATCACTCAATCACATATATCCATCCATGCTGTTATGGCTGAAATAGATCACTTTGTTACATGGTCAAATTTTAAAATCAATGCAGCGAAGTCTGAGGCCCTCGATGTCTCCCTCCCCAAATCCATATAGGATTCCATCCAGTCCAACTTTCCCTTTGCCTGGCCCTCACAGGGTATCAAATACTTAGGAATTCCTATTCATAGAGACCTCTTCCATCTATGTTATCTTAATTTTGGGCCCTTTATTTGAACAACTCCATACAGACCACGGTTGGCACGTTAGAACTGTAAGATTCACTACGTGAACCACTGGTGTTTTGTGGAAAAGCACATGTACACTGTGTTCCAAATTATTATGCAAAAAGTGTTTAGGAGTGATAAGGGAAGAATTTGTTTGTTTGTCAGTTAAACTCATTGATGGTGATGTGTGTCAGGGCTCTTTATATCACTGTAAGCAATTGCAGACACCTGTGCTAATTAGTTTGGCAGGTGTGTCCAATGAAAGGCAAGACTACTTAAGAAGGCTGTCTCACATTATTAAGCAGCCTACATTTTCTGCCAAAATGGGAAAGAAAAAGGATGTGTCGGCTGCTGAGAAGCAACAAATTGTGGAGTGTTTAGGTCAAGGCATGACTACAATCAACATTGTGCGATGATCAGGATGAAGTGTCTTGGCAATCAAGAAGTATGTAGCTGATTCACAGTACACACGTGTGCGTGCTGATAAGGGCAAATTGAGGACTCTTTCCTACAGGCAATTACGTCAGGTTAAAAGAGCAGCGGCAAAAAAGCCTTGTCATAGCAGCAGACAAGTTTTTGAAGCTGCTGGCGCCTCCAACGTCCCCCGAACAACAAGATGCAGGGTCCTTCAGAGGTTTGCAGCTGTGCATACGCCATTCTGTCGACCTCCTCTATCCACTTCACACAAGCAGAAACGGCTCCAGTGGGCCAAACATTACATGAAGACTGATTTCAAAACTGTATTGTTCACGGATGAGTGCCGTGCAGCGCTCGATGGTCCAGATGGATGGAGTGGAGGATGGCTGGTTGATGGACACCCCACGCAAACACGGCTACAGCGCCAACAAGGAGGAGGTGGAGTAATGTTTTGGGCTGGAATCATGGGGAGAGAGATTGTCGGCCCCTTTAGGATCCCTGAAGGCGCTAAAGATGAACTCAATAATGTATGTGGATTTTCTCAAACAGCACTTCTTGCCATGGTTCAAGAAGAAGAACCGTGTATTTCACAGCAAGATCATTTTTTTGCATGATAATGCACCATCTCATGCTGCACATAAAACATCTGCATCTTTGGCTGATATGGGCATAAAAGGGGACAAAGTTATGGTGTGACCCCCATGCTCCCCTGACCTCTACCCCATTCAGAACCTCTGGAGCATCATCAAAAGGAGTGTCTATGAAGGCGGGAGGCAGTTCACATCTAAGCAACAGCTCTGGGAGGGTATTCTGTCCTCATGCAAAACAATTGAAGCAGAAACCATCCAAAACCTGACAAATTCAATGGACGAGAGAGTTCAGAAGCTCCTTTCGAACAAGGGGTCCTATGTGAAAATGTAACATCACCTAGAATAAAGTTTTGAGTTGAAAACTGTTTGATTTCAGTTTCTAATAACCTGCTAATGCTTATAATTTCAAAAATGACCATTTTTTTGGTCTTTATTAAAATGAAAAGGTTGATCGAAAAGTTTGGGGGATCTAAGAGTGTGGCAACCCAGTAGTCATGATTACTTCGAATTCTGACAATATGAGGGTCATGTTGCAGGTAGTGCAGCAAGAAGGCACTTATGTGTCTTGCGTATCTCGGAGCCCCAAAATTATTTTCCGGGCTAGATGCAGCTAAAAATTATTATTAATTTTAAATCTGGTGGAGCTTAGTATAGATGGCCTAATAGGATCAGTGCTGCACACTGCTACAAAGCCCAAATTATTTTCCAGTCAAGATACAGATAAACATGATTAGTAATTTTAAATCTGGTGGAGCTTATTATAGATGGCCTAATAGAATCAGTGCTGCACACTGCTACAAAGCCCAAATTATTTTCCAGCCAAGATACAGATAAACATGATTAGTAATTTGAAAGCTTAAAACGGTTGGTAGGGTGATTTTAACCAATCATCAAGCTTTTACTCTCCCCAGGATGACACAGGGGTAGAAAAGTCGTTTCGGATCCATGATTTGTTCATCTTTTTGAACGTGAGTCTGTCTACATTATCAGTGGAGAGCCGCGTGCGCTTATCTGTCAGCACACCACCAGCAGCGCTGAACACTCGTTCAGACAGAACGCTGGCTGCGGGGCATGATAAGATCTCCAAGGCGTAAGTGGCTAGCTCCGGCCATTTATCCAGATTGGAAGCCCAAAAAGAGCAAGGGTCCAGTGACACAGTCATGGCTTCAATGTTTACTTGGAGATACTCCTGTACCATCGTCTCTAGGCGTTGACTATGTGTCAGACTTCTTGTCTCCTGTGGCCTTGCAAAGGATGGGCTACAAAAGTGGTGAAATGATTCCGCAAAATTGATGTTACCAGCAGATACTGTGGTTCTGTTACGGTTTGAGTGCTGAACACTTGACGGTCCCACGGTTGGCAAGTTGGAACTGTGAGATTCACTACGTGCACCACTGGTGTTTTGTGGAAAAGCACATGTAAGATTCTGCAACAGTCTCTGCTGATACTCCTGCATGCGTGCATCCCTTTCTATGGCAGGAATAATTTCTGGAAATTTTCTTTTGTACCGGGGATCTAACAGTGTGGCAACCCAGTAGTCAGGATTATTTCTAATTCTCACAATTCGAGGGTCATGTTGCAGGTAGTGCAGCAAGAAGGCACTCATGTGTGTTGCGCATCCAGGAGCACCAAGTCCCTGTTGTGTTGGTGGCGAGGTAACAATCATGATTCCTTCCTCTGTCCTCTCCCCCCAACCTCGCACAACAGAAATGTGATCAAGGTCTCCCTCATCTGATGAGTCTTCCATCAGTTCGTCCTCCACTTCTTCCTGGGCTCCTGCACCTTCCTCACTAGTTTGGCTGCTACCATGAGCCCTGGTAAAACCATCTCCCCCACCCTCACATGCCTGCCGCCTTGGTGCTGCCGACCGTCTGGACCTTGCAGATGTTAGCCCTTCCGCATACAACTCCTCCTCCTCTACTTCCTCCACCTCCTCTTGTGCCACCACCTGACTCCGAATTCTGTTTAACATGTGCTCCAGCATGTAAATCACCGGAATAGTCATGCTGATAATGGCATCGTCAGCACTAAACATCTTCGTCGCCATTTCAAAACTGTGCAGAAGGGTGCATAGGTCCCTTATCTGAGACCACTCCTCCAGCGTGATTTGCCCCACCTCTGGATCTCGTTGGCCCAGGCTATACGTCAGAATGTATTGCACCAGGGCTTGTCGGTGCTGCCACAGTCGCTGCAACATGTGCAGAGTTGAATTCCACCGGGTAGGCACATCGCATTTTAGCCGGTGAAGTGGCAGGCCCAACGACTTCTGTAGAGATGTAAGTCGCTGAGCTGCGGGATGCGAACGGCGGAAGTGAGCACACAGCGACCGTGCCCTCTGCAGAAGGCCATCTAGTCTGGGATAGTGGGCTAAAAATTGCTGGACAACCAGGTTCAACACGTGAGCCATACAAGGCACGTGTGTGACATTGCCCCGGCGAAGGGCCGCACCCAGGTTTGCAGCATTGTTGCACACGGCCTTCCCTGGTTTCAGGTCCAGTGGAGACAACCATTCATGAAATTGGTTCTCCAGAGCTGACCACAACTTCTCAGCTGTGTGACTCACATTTCCCAGACATTTCAAAGTAAAAACCGCCTGATGACGTTGAGCCCTACTGCCAGCATAGTAAGGAGGTGTGCAGGATCCATTCTGCACAGTTAGAAAGCTTGTGGCATGACCAGACAGGCTTTGGGTGCAGGTGGAAGACCGAGAGGAGGTTGAGGAGGCAGAAGCAGTGGAGGAACTTTGACATAAAGAGGATTGACGCACAACTCGTGGGGACGGCAAGACTTGGACAGCAGCCCCTTGTCCTGCTGTCACCATAGTTACCCAGTGCCCAGTCAGCGACATGTAACGCCCCTGTCCATGCCTACTCGTCCAAGTGTCTGTGGTGAAATGCACCCTGTCACACACAGAGTTTCTCAAAGAAGTGGTGATGTTGTGTGCGACATGCTGGTGGAGCGCAGGCACACCTTTCTTTGAGAAGTAGTGCCGACTGGGCATCTGGTACTGGGGCACTGTGACGGACATAAGGTCTCGAAAATCCTCTGTGTCCACCAGGCGGAAAGGCAGCATTTCTGTAGCCAAGAGCTTGCAGATGGTGAAATTCAACCTCTTAGCTTTCTCATGGCTAGGAGGAAATGGTCTTTTACTTGTCCACATCTGAGGGACCGAGGGCTGGCTATTGTGCTTAGACGGGGTTGATAAGGGTGTCCCCGGCAAACTGCCGGTCTGTGAGGAAGATGCAGGCGGACATGTTAGGTTGCCTTGATCCAAAGGTGGTGCTATCGATGTCTGACAGCGCTCAACACCAGCTGGTGTTACCACCTCCAAAGAAAATGATGACCTGCCAATCACGCTGGCTGTTGCGGGTAAAGAGGTGGCAGGTCTGCGCCCCAAAACAGGTGTGACTGCTGTCCCCCCAGTCACAGAGGATGAAGAGGCCGCGGATGCACAAGATATGGCAGACGGCGGTTGGCCCGGCCGGCTAGGCCGCATTGTAGCACACTGAGCTTCCCACTGCAACTTATGCTTCATGTCCATGTGCCGGTTCATGCATGAAGTACTCAAATTATGTATTTTTTGGCCTCTACTTAGGTTTTGCTGACAAATGTTGCAGATAACACGAGTTGGGTCATCTTTATCGATCTGAAAAAATGCCCAGGCTATGCAAGGCTTAGCACCCATGCGACCTCAAGAGCCACCACGACTTGTGGTGAGAGGCAGAGTTGTGTTTGAGGATGCAGTTGTTGACCTGCTTCCAGTACTACGTCTCTGTCCAGGAAGGCGCAACCTGACCTCGTCGTCACTAGCATCTTCCTCCACCTCCTCTGCTGACCTCATCTCTTGGCTGACTGTGGGTTGACAGTAATTGGGATCTCCAACCTCATCATCATCACCCTGTGCGTTATCACACCCGTCGTCCTCAGAGCCAACCTGTTCCTGCCCTGACAAAAAACTAAAGTTGTCGCTCCAATCAAGTATTTGAGTCTCATCATCGTCTTCCTCATTGTCTCCACCAACAGGAGTTACAGTTTGGGAATGAGGGTCTACATTATGGTCAGAACCTTCTGCGTCTGGTCCTGGATCCGACTCATAAAGATTCTGGGCATCAGTGCAGATCATTTCCTCGTCTGGATTCACAGAAGCGCTGGAGTCGACCTCTGATTCCCAGGCTATAGTATGAGTAAACAGCTCTGCAGACTCAACCATCTGTTCTACCTCATACTCAGACGGGCAGCTGGAGATTTGGGAGCTGTGAGGAAGCAAGTGCGATTGGGGTGACATCTTTGAGGACTGGAGTATTTGTGATGTTGAAGTTGATGTGGAGGAGAGCCCACTTAAAGGAGCACTTGATATCCATTGAAGCACCTGCTGTTTTTGTGCCTCATCTGGATTTTGTAGCGATTGGCGTGGCCGTAAGAAAGTGTTCTTATCACATTGTCCGCTAAAAGAAGTATACATTTTAGTTTGGCTGGAAGATGGTCTTTCTTCTGCAGATGTTACTGTTGCTTTAACACCTAACCCATGGACACAACCTTTTTTCCCCTTCCCAACATGCCTATTCCCCTTTCCACCAGCAGCAGGCCTCTTTCCACTCATTTTGGTGGTTAACTATTTCACAACTCTGGAGTTGTTTGCACAAAAAAACAATGGATGGGAACCGAGCAGAGCTGAGTGGCCAAACTGTGGTATTAGGCCAAAACTATTGGCTGGGTTAGATGCAGAAAAAAATTATATTCAATTTGCAACCTGATGGAGGTCAGTATAGATGGACTAATAGAACAAGTCCAACACACAGCTAGAAGCCCAAATATTTTTTCAGAGGTAGATGTAGAAAAAAATTGTATTCAGTTTGCAACCTGATGGAGGTCAGTATAGATGGACTAATAGAACAAGTACTACACACAGCTAGAAGCCCAAATATTTTTTCAGAGGTAGATGCAGAAAAAAAATATATTCAGTTTGCAACCTGATGGAGGTCAGTATAGATGGACTAATAGAGAAAGTCCCACACACTGCTAGAAGGCCAAATATTTTTTCAGAGCTAGATGCAGACAAAAAATTATTTTTAATTTGCAACCTGATGGAGATCAGTATAGATGGACTAATAGAGAAAGTCCCACACACTGCTAGAAGGCCAAATATTTTTTCAGAGCTAGATGCAGACAAAAAATTATTTTTAATTTGCAACCTGATGGAGGTCAGTATAGATGGACTAATAGAGAAAGTCCCACACACTGCTAGAAGGCCAAATATTTTTTCAGAGCTAGATGCAGATAAAAATTATTTTTAATTTGCAACCCGATGGAGGTCAGTATAGATGGACTAATAGAGAAAGTCCCACACACTGCTAGAAGGCCAAATATTTTTTTTGAGCTAGATGCAGAAAAAAATTATATTCAGTTTGCAACCTGATGGAGGTCAGTATAGATGGACTAATAGAACAAGTCCCACACATTGCTAGAAGCCCAAATATTTTTTCAGAGCTAGATGCAGAAAAAAATTATATTCAATTTGCAACCTGATGGAGGTCAGCATAGATGGACTAATAGAATGATGCTATGCCCAAAAGATTTTACTTCACTAGGTGCAGTAAAAAAATTGGTATTCTATACACAGGTGGTATATCTTGCAACACAGATAGGCTACTCCACTGACTAACACACTCTGCAATAGGCCAAAAAGGATTAGCTTTGCTAGATTCAGCCAAATGCTGTGAAAAAAACTTGCACAGCACTGGCACAGACCTGCCTGGCAAAAACTGATAGGAACTGATGTAACCTAGTCCTGAAAAGGACTGCAATTACAATTAGTCTTTACTCCCACAATCTATCTATTTAAGAGCACAGACCTGCCTGATAAAAGTCATAGGAAATGCTGTAACCTAGTCCTTAAAAGGACTGCAATCACAACTATTCCCTACTCCCAAGCTATCTGTAGATTTGTGCGAAAATTGGCTTGAAATGAACAAGGTATAGCGCACACAGCAACAGCGGTGCCGTCTAACACGCAGCTGCAGCAGTGAGAAAATGGTGGCGACGGGGAAAATGGCTTGGTCTTATAGGGCAAGGACATGTGACATACACTGCCAATGACACATGCCCTTGCTTGTGTGAAAAAAAGCACTTCGCTCCGTGTGTGCGCTGCTGATAGGCTGACAGATTGCACCTCCCCACTGTAAATGCGGGAAAGAGAAAAAAAAATGGAGATCTTCATTATTCCTGCAGAGATCCATCCCCTGCCCCTCCCCCCACCCCGCTGTACACTCAAACTGCGTATTAACATTAATTTTCATCATTACTGAGAAAAAATCCAGTTATGATTTTGGTGCACAAACAGTTATCGAACATAACCTCGAACAGCCGAATTTTTCTCAAATCGTTCGTGTTCGCCGAACGGCTCGAACACCGCCCAAAACAGCTCAAATTTGAGATTGGCGAACAGCTCGAGTCGAACAACGCTCATCTCTATTTGGGACATCTGGAAAACAGCTTATTCGGAGAAGAAGAGGTGAGCGCTACCACCAGTCTTGTCTCATGCCAACTGTAAAGCATCCTGAAACCATTCATGTGTTTGGTTGCTTCTTAGCCAAGGGAATCAGCTCACTCACAGTCTTGCCTAAAAACACAGCCATGAATAAAGAATGGTACCAGAATGTCCTCCAAGAGCAACTTCTCCCAACCGTCCAAGAGCAGTTTGGCGCCCAAAAATGCCTTTTCCAGCATGATGGAACACCTTGCCATAAAGCAAAGGTGATAACAAAATGGCTCATGGAACAAAACATAGAGATTTTGGGTCCATGGCCTGGAAACTCCCCAGATCTTAATCCCATTGAGAACTTGTGGTCAATCATCAAGAGACGGGTGGACAAACAAAAACCAACAAATTCTGGCAAAATGCAAGCATTGATTATGCAAGAATGGACTGCTATCAGTCGGGATTTGGTCCAAAAGTTGATTGAGAGCATGCCAGGGAGAATTACAGAGGTCTTGAAGAAGAAGGGGCAACACTGAAAATATTGACTTGCTGCATTAACTCATTCTAACTGTCAATATAACCTATTGGTACTCATAATATGATTGCAATTATATTTCTGTATGTGATATAAACATCAGACAAACACTAATAAAAACCAGAGGCCAGAAGATCATGTGAAAATATAATTTTGGTGTCATTCTCAATACTTTTGGCCATGACTGTACTGGGAGACATCCGTCTTTTGGTTCGTTCTCCAAATTGGGGTCTGCGGTGCCGGAGGAGGAGAATTTTTCCGGTGATTTGGAGAGAGTTTGGACTAATGTACGTTGCAACCTTCAAGAGGCTAACAAGAAGTCCAAGAAGTATTTTGACAGGAAACGTAAAGAGGTTTTGTTTACTGTGGGTAACATGGTTTGGTTGTCCTCAAAGAACCTGCGGTTGAGGATTCCCTCTAAAAAACTGGGTCCTAAGTTTGTGGGTCCATTTTAAGTGCTTCAGGTTGTTAATCCGTCTGCTGTTAGGTTGGATGTCCCTACTTCCTGGAAGATTAATCCTGTGTTTCATATTTCCTTGTTGAAAAAGGCTGATGTATCTGATAGGGACGCCACTGTCACAGTTCCTCCTGTGGTGGAAGACGGCGAATATGAAATTTCTCGTTTCTTGAATTCTATATGGCATAGAGGGAGATTACAGTATCTTGTCTCCTGGAAGGGTTTCGGTCCCGAAGACAACTCCTGGGTAAGGACGGATGATGTCTCTGCTCCTAGGCTTGTTAAAGCTTTCCACAGGAGGTTTCCGGATAGGCCTGGGCCTGGAGGATCCGGAGGTTCCTCATAAAAAAGGGGGTACTGTTGGAACCCTCCTGTTTGTTTTTTCTATCTTGTATTTTGCGGTCACGTGACCATCTGCCTTTATATTCCAGCTCCGCCCTCCTGGCTGTGCTGGACTTCAGTGTTTGACTGTTTCTCTAGCCTGGTGCTTCGGTGCCTTTCTCTGTTAGTTCTCTTGGTCCTTTGGGACCTCTAGTACATTTTTGTTAGTTTGTCTTTTGGCGTTCTGCAACAACTTCTCTGTTTAGGAGGTGTCCCATTTTTTGTCCCAGTCCTTAGTTCTTTTAGGGACCCCTCCCTTAATTCTATAGGTCTTCATTCAGACTAGCCGAGGACTAAGGCGGGTCTGTTCACTAGGAACAGGCAGCCCGCTACATCGTAGGGATTCAGCTTAGTCTTACTGTAGGGACAGCTTTCCCCTAGCTTTCCTTAGTACATGTTGCAGATGATAACATTAGGTCAATTAGGATTACCATAATTTTTAATATTTGCCAAATGCCAGAATAATGAGAGAGAGAGAATGTTTTAAGTCATTTTTTTTACTTATGGCAAAGTCAAAAGTTTACATACACTAAGGTTACTATGCCTTTTAACAATTCTGGACTGCTCATATGATGATGTCATGTGTTTGGAAGATGGGAATGTCCAGCCATTGTACTGCTCAGGAAGGAGACGGGTTCTGTGTCCCAGAGATAAACGTGCTTTGGTTTAACATGTGCATATCAACCCAAGGACAAAAGCAAAAGACCTTGTGAAGATGAAGGCGGAAGCTGGTAAGATTGTGTTAATATCCACAATGAAACGAGTACTATATCAACATGGGCAGAAAGGCCACTTTACCAGGAAGAAGCCATTACTCCAAAAGAAACATAAAAAAGCCAGATTAATGTTTGCAAATGCACACAAGAACACAGACCTTAATTTTTGGAGACATGTCCTGTGGTCTTGTGAAACTAAAATTGAACTTTTTGGGCATAATGACCATCATTACGTTTGGAGGAAAAAGGGAGAAGCTTGGAAGCCAAAGAACACCATCCCAACTGTGAAAAACGGGGGTGGCAGCATCATGTTGTGGCGTTGTTTTGTTGCAGGAGGGACTGGTGCACTTCACAAAATAGATGGCATCATGAGAAAAGAAGATTAACTGGCAATACTGAAGCAACATCTCAAGACATCAGCCAGGAAGTTAGAGCTTTGGCGGAATTGGGTGTTCCAAATGGCAATGATCCGAAGCATACTGCTAAAATGGTAACATAGTGGCTTAAGGATAACAAAGTCAATGTTTTGGAGTGGCCATCACAAAGCCCTGATCTCAATCATATTGAAAATGTATGGGCAAAGCTGAAAAGGCAGGTGCGAGCAAAGCGACCTACAAACCTTGATCAGTTACACCAGTTTTGTCAGGAGGAATGGGCGCAAATTTCAACCAACTAATGTGAGAAGCTTGTGGAAAGATATCCCAAACGTTTGACCAAAGTCATTCAGTTTAAGGGCAATGGTACCAAATACTAATGAAATGTATGTAAACTTTTGACTTTGCAGTAAGCAATAAAAATGCCTATAAACATTCTCTCTCTTTTATTATTCTGGCATTTGGCAAATATTAAAAATTATGGTAATTCTAATTGACCTAAAACAGGAAAGGTTTAATCTGATTTCATGTCAGATATTGAGAAAAACATGCATATGTGTCTTTTTATATAGTTTATGTAAACGTTTGGCTTCAACTGTATATGTTATACATACCCCCAGCCAGTCGGCGACACTTCGCTCAATACAAGTGTATGAAGCGAGGCCACGCCCAGCCTAGTGACACGGACAGCCAGTGGATGACTCCGACTGGCCTCGCTCAGTACACAAGTGAAGGGCGAGCGAGGCCATGCCCACTGGCCGGGGGTATGTATAACACATACCTTTCATTACTGGGTCTCATACTGGTGAATCCCCGCAGCACACAGTCACTGCGCTGGGGGGATTCATAAGTCTGCAGTCAGACAGAGTGATTGCACACTTATCACTTTTGACTGGAAAACCCCTATAAGGGAGCAGTGTTTAATTTTTTTTTGTATTTAGGCTCCTCAAAGGAATTTATAAACTTAACAGGTCTGTAATAAATAGGATTCGTAAATTTCATTGAAAAAAAAAATTGGTGCTAATTTTTAATCTTTCTAACATCCTAATAAAATGATTGAAGAAATGATTGTGACATAGAGTAAACATATGGGAAATGTTTAAATCTGGTTTAAGAATATAAGCATTCAGTTTGAATATTGACAATTTTTCTAGATTTTAATTAACTTTCAGATGTTAAAAAAAAAGCACTAAATATATTGAACAAAATTTACCGCTAACATAAAATACAATGCGTCATGAAAAAATGTTTTCTGAGATATGATAAAGCATTTCAGAGTTATTACCACATAAAGTAACATGTCAGATTTGGAAAATGAGGCTTTGTCATTCAGCTCAAAATTATCTCCATCACTAAGGGGTTAATTTGAAGCTTGAGTGTAGTTTACATTGTATGTGCAGCATCCACACTTATTCACAACCGAACTGGAAATGAGAGTTTGTTGGCAGTCACCAGACGAAATAGCAAAATGACATTCATTGGGTAATTGAATCTTTCACACTGGCGCAAAAAACAATGTTCTCGGCAGCACATATTTCAGTGTAAACAGAAGATGTGCTGCTGGTAACATAATATGTATGGGGACAAAACGATCTAAAAGTGATCATTTTACCCCCATTATTCTTTATCAGCCTGCGTAAAAAGACTGGTAAATAAGCGTTGAACAACTATATAGTTAATTCGCACTTGATAAACCATCTTAAATTAGCTTGTGTAAACGCACCATAAATGTTTCTGCGTGATGGTACAGTATGTTATCATTTGGTACACCACTTTTAATTTTGGCTCAGAAACACACTTTATCTAAAATCAGCTCTGTACCCACCTAAAAATTCTTACAGGCAAAAGACACCTCTTCATGACGTCCTACTGCAAAAATTGTTGTAGAAGGATGTCAGTCACGAGCCCATGGCACCACCCGGCTGCACATTTTCTGTGTTTGACAATAAACTCCAGTCGCCATCCACGGAAATATTTAGTAGATGTCTTTAAAGTATCTGCTGCTGTTTTGGCACTAAATACCACAGATCGTCTTGTGAAGTCCATACCTTTACAGGTCAAAGCTGTCTTGGCAGCATATGTGCATGTGTAGTGTGTATGTGCTTGTTGTGTGTGTATGTGCGTGTGTGTTTTATGTGAACAAATATCCATTCATGTACTTAATTGATTCGTGGTTTGTCGACTTCCTGGGAAAGCAGTGTGGATGTTAAGTGGTCATAATCACATTTCATGGTTAATATTTATTACTTTTAGAATGAAATATTGCTATGTCCATTTGCAGACTAAATATACAGTGTAAAGAGTGTGCTTAAGTGGAAGAAATCTAAGCCACAGGCCAGGGCACCACAGATGAGAAGCAGATGCATCTTACAGAACGTTGCCTTGAGATCTCTATACAGAGGATTTGATGGATTAGCACTTAAACTTAGAAGCATCAAAATAATATCTTCCTGGCTTCTGAAAGGTTTAGATTGAACTGATTACAAGAATGTGAATTCAAGACACAAACAGCACTCAGAAGCCCCTAAAGGATCAAAAGGCCATAATTTATCATCAGTGCTAACTGTAAAGCAAGTACCAGGTACATGCCACATCCCAGTCATTTAGTGTTAAGGTTGAAGCCTGATTATTTATACATAAGTCAAGAATCTTGTCAAAATATTGCTCTTTCAGTTCTGCGTCTATGATAACATTCACAAGCAGATTTCTTCCTTGTGTAAATAGGCTGCAATGTTTAAGTTAATATAAAGTGTGTTCTTGTCAATGCTATAATTGAATCCTTAGGTATGCCACAAGAAATGAAGGCTTGGAAGATGACTTGAGTAAATTTGGACTTGTCATCGTTCTCATAACTGCAAATATTTAAATTTGTAGCAAGTGATCAGATTCTTAAAATGGACATAAGCCATGAAATGGGGGGCACGGAAAGGCTGAGATAAATTCGCCTTGAAAAGTTAATTACACATCTGTTTTGTTTTACTGTGGAAATATGATGTGACAGATTATTCTTGTTGAGCCAAGAAGAGGGAACACTATGAAAGTGCAAGGAGCAAAGCACAAAGGGAAATGCCACATATGCATTTTTCCCCTGTTAAGGAATACATTTATCTGCTCTTTAATTAATAATGCTCTGAATGAAGCCGGGACAGTGATTAATAGTATGCTCTTATGCATCATAAGCCCTCTAAGAGTAATGTTTTCTGATATATTACATGGCATTGCTTTAAAATATAAAGCTCTTTCTCTAATTTACTGACCATCACTTTGACCATTAACACAAAATGATAACAATTTCCACATATTTCCAATGAAAGGACGCCTGTGAAAAGGGAGACATATTTTGTTCTTAGGGAGATGTCATGCCTCTCAAACATCTAATGCTTTAGTCTACATTCATTTATATGTTTACATTGGTCTGGGTATAGATTAGGTTCTCAGTAAGTAGCGCCTGGGGTTCATCATTGCATTCATACTTTAGATCTGCAGTATCTTGTTACAATGGTATATCGAGGAGCTTAAATTGTGAGACATATCAGAAAATGTAATAGAATCAAATCAAATCAAGCAAATAACATATCTATTAGAAATTTGGTATATTTAAATTAAAGAGCAGTGCTGTATAAAATGTTGCTAATATGAATGGACTAACGAATTAAACTGCATTGTAGCAAGGCAGGATAGCCAACAAATAAAAACTTATTATTTGGGCATTTATTAATTGGAATCTGTTAGCAGGTTTTGACAGCAGCATTATGGGAGGGAAGAAACCCTGAGTCCAGCGATGTATCATTTACTGGACTGCTTACTATGGTTTTGATAAAATCCCTGTTTTAATTGCTGCAGATTTACCAGATCCCTGAATGCTGATCTCTGCATAACCCTGCCCACACCACTGATTTGCAGCTTTCTGTGTACACAGTGCATAGGCAGAAAGTTACCAATCAATGCTGGGGGTGGGGTTATACGAACCTTATGAATATGGAGGACCACAGGGCAGCAGGCCAACAAGGCCCCTAAAAAGAATCTCATGCTGAAAAACAGTGATTATATGCAAACTACTGCAAGCTGCCCAGTAAATGATATATCACTGGAATCATAGGATACGCCAATTCTGGCACTTAGCCTCGCTCTGCCCACTGCCCTGTAGCGGTGGCAGTAGGGTTATAGGGTTGGGGTTGATGTCAGCTTATAATGCCAGCTGACATCAAGCCCAGGTTAGTAATGGATATAAGGATGTATGGGTATAAGACGCCCCCATTACTAACCCCACAGTGTAAGGAAAATGTAAAATAAACTAAAGGAAATAAAGTTCAACTCATTGGCAAGTGTGGGAATATACTCACTGCGCATGTGCCACCCTCATTTGCCGGGAATACACTGAGTCAGTGTATTGCCGGCAAATGAACAGAGCGGTCACATACAGTGTGGCAGCTCTGTTCATAGAGTCTTGGTGGGACACTTGTTATTTGGACTGCATCGGAAAGGTTGAGGTTGGTTTATTATTTTCCTTTTATTACAGGTGATCGTGGGCTTCGGGAATTAGGTGTAAGGTGAGTATATGGTGTTTTTTTATTTTTTATTTTTTGCAGGGGCAGTGAACATCGGGGACAAGGTGTAAGTGTGTTTTATTTTAATTTTTTTTTTTTTTAACATTCAGCACAGCACAGGTGCCAGCGGATGGGAGACTACTGCGTCCATCCACCGGTGCCTGTGCTTGCTGTTTCTAATGGCAGGAGGTGCCGGCTGATAGTGGTAGTAGTACCATCAGCCGACGCCTATGACCCGCGGTAAGCTTTTTACCAACGGATCACTGTCACAGCTGTGGCATCATGTTAACACCTGTCAGAATGATGCCACAGTGCTCTGATCGCGGTAATGCAAGTGCGGGGAAACACCCGAACCCGAACAGTAACACGGACTTCCAGAAGAAGTTCGTGTTCGGGGTCCGGGACCGAACAGTAGATTTTTGGTGTGGATGCCAAACTTTACTGTTCGGGTTCTAAGTGCAACACAAAGGGAAGGGAGAAATGGAACCCAGACTCTAGGGAAATGGGGGAAGTGGAGACCTCCTAGGCTGATCTGATATCACCCTATCTCCGCTAACGTCCCTATATTGGTTCCTCACCAATTGCCGCATGCAAACCTAAACCCTGAATTTTCCTAGCACTAGGCACTGGCTAGGGAAGGGAGGATGAGCACTAGGCTATCCACACTAATGACTAAAGACAACAAGGGAGACCAAAACGGGGGAAAGTAGCTTAGCTTTAGCCGACTTCAGAGAGATAACTCCAAGCATCCTCCTAGCACCATAGAGGAAGATAGCAGTCTGAGAGCTTCAAGCATTCACAAAGAAACATGTGAGTGTCACCGGCACTTTCCGGCTGCAAAGTGAAACTATTTAAACACCCAGGCCAGGGTGTCAATTAAAAAACACTTCAAGATTAAAAATGATACACATGCAGGTCACAGTGTTTAAATATAAATATATAGTGGTAAATACACATCTATGTACAAAGAGAAATCTCTATTATGTTTCCACTGTGCATGTGGGGATTATATATGGTAAAGACCAATCGGAAATTATAGATACAACACCACAAGAAAAATCGACAAGGAGGACAATGATAGGTGCAATATATTAAAGATTTTATTTTAATCAAAAAATGAGTGGACATGGGTGGGAACAACAAACAGAAAAGAGGGCATATGATCCGGGAGATAAATAGGTGATCACACATATATAAATTGAAAACCTATTAAAATATCTGGTAATGGCTGTTTGATCAGATAAAAGACAACAGAATAATAGAAAGAGTAATAATAAATAAGGTATGGACACACATGGACTAAAAATCAAAGTGAAAGGAAGACATAGGTACATGCACATACATGCTGGAAGAGGAAATTGGAATATAAATAATCCACAAATGGGTAAGTATATAATGAGTGTGAACACTCAGAGTAAAGTGCTGTTGTGCAGGAAAGTGTCTCTGTGCAGGGGTAACAGACACATGATTGAGTGAGTCAGTACATTTATAATCTCATATGTGAGGTAAATAATATCTTCGCTACACGTAATGCTGTTAGATGTTGTCCATATATGGTAACCCTATAGTACTATCCATGTAAGTATATTCTGTCCATGTAAGTATACCTGTATTTAGGTCAGACAACATAGCTCCCAGGATGCTACCACCCTGACACTCGTTTCGGCGTCAGCCTTCGTCAGGGGGTGTCAATTAGCAGGAAGGATGTAGCCACTGGGTCCTAGAGTGAAACAGCTAAGAAGGTGTCTGTAATGCCAAACGAAGAGATCTTCTGCAACCAACTGCAGGAAACTGTCTGTCACATCTGACACACCCATGACAGTACCCTCCTCTCTATGAGTGGCCTCTGGACACTCAGGACCAGGTTTCTCAGGATAAAAAATGTGAATTGAACAAACAATCCTGGGTGTATTCACCTCTGATGCTTAAACCTACATCCTCTCCTCTGGACCATAACCCTTCCAGTGCACCAAGTATTGTAGAGAACGATGTTGGAGACAAGAATCTACAATCCTTGAAAACTGAAACTCCAGATTACCATCAGCCATTACTGGGGGCAGCGGTAGAGGTGAGGGCTCAAGAGGTTAAACATACTTCTTGAGTAAGGACCTGTGGAAAACATTGTGGACCTTAAGAGCCTGAGGAAGCTCAAGACAAAATACTGCTGGGTTAATGATGGCGGTTATTTTATAGGGACCAATAAACCTAGGTCCCAACTTTGAAAAAGGAACTTTCAATCTTATATCTCTGGTAGACCACCACACAAAGTCATTCACATTCATGTCTGGACCTGGCAAGCTTTTTCTGTCAACCATACATTTATATCTGTCTCCCATAATCTTTAAATTACTCAGAACTCCCTGCCACATTGAGGAGACCAACAAAGCAAAACGTTCCTCCTCAGGAACTCCCAAAGCTCCTCCCCCACTAAAGGTACCAAACTGTGGATGGTAACCGTATGCACCAAAAATGGTGACCTGCCAGTGGATTCTTAACGATGATTATTAATGGAAAATTCTGCCACCGGTAAGTAGGGGCCCAATCCTTCTGATTTTCAGAGACGAAACACCTGATGTAGGTCTCCAAATTCTGATTGATGCACTCAGTCTGTACATTCGACTGAGGGTGGAAAGCAGAGGAAAAGGACAGTTGCTCCCCCAGTTGATAATAGAATGCCTTCCAGAACTTGGAAACAAACATTGTCCCCTGATTTGACACCACATTAGAGGGAACCCCGTGAAGCTTCACGATCTCATTTATGAACACCTGAGCAAGTGTTTTGGCATTTGGAAGTGCAGGTAATGCAACGAAGTGAACCATTTTACTGATCTACAACCACCAAAACCACCGTTTTGCCTGCAGAAACTGGAAGGTCAGTAATAAAATCCATGGACAAGTGTGTTCATGGCCTACTAGGGATAGGTAGTGAAAGAAGAGTACCAGATGGACGGGTATGCAAAAGCTTAGAATACATGCAAATACTACAAGCAGATATGTGTTCAATCACATCCCGATGCCACCAAAAACAACGAGAGAAGAGGTCCGCGGCTGCCTTACCACCTGGATGACCAGCAAGCACAGAGTTATGATGTTCCTTAATTGCTTTGCGGCACAGATTAGATGGTAACAATAACCTTCCTGAAGGGCAGGAGGCAGGGGCATCCCCCTGAGCCTTCAACACCTCACCCTCCAGTTCAGGATATAATGCCAAAATGACTAACCCTTCTGTAATATCAGGGCAGGGTTCTCATGCTCACCGCCACCAGGGAAGCTCCAGAACAAAGCATCAGCCTTGACATTTTTGACCCCTGGAGGAAAACTGACAACAAAATTGAACCTAGTAAAAAACAGGGACCGTCTAGCTTGCCTAGGGTTGAGACATTGAGCTGACTGGAGATATGACAGGTTATTATGTTCAGTAATAATTTTAGTAATAGGATGGAAAGCCCCCTCCAACCAATATTTCCATTCTTTGAGCTCCAATTTGATCGCCAAAAGTTCCCTATTACCCACGTCATAATTTCTCTCAGTTGAAGACAATTTTTTTTAGAAAAGAAGGCACATGGACGCCATTTACCAGTTGACAGACCCTGAGACAAGCCCCAACCCCGACATCCGACGCATCAACTTCCACAATAAAGGGTTGGGAAACATTGGGTTGACTGAGTATAGGTGCAGTGGCAAAATAATTCTTTAAGGAAAAAAATGCCTGGAGGGAGGCCTCCGACCATTTGGAAAAATCAGACTCCTTCTTAGTCATGTCAGTAGGGGGTTTCACAATTACTGAGTAATTTTGGATGAATTTCTGGTAAAAATTAGTAAAGCCCAGAAAACATTGTAGAGCCTTCAGGTTCTCAGGACAGTACCAGTCAAGGACTGCATGGATCTTCTCCGGATCCATCCGAGAACCCGAAGATGACAAGTACCAAAAAAACTGCACCTCCTGAATGGCGAAAACACATTTTTCTAGTTTGGCATAAAGTTTGTTATCCCTTAATACCTAGCACACTTGCTTAACATGCCCTGATGTGTCTCAAAATCAGGTGAGTAAATCAAAATATTGTCCAGATAGACCACCACAAACATACCCACCAAATGATGGAAAATATAATTTATGAAATGCTGGAACACCGCAGGTGCATTGGTCAAACCAAAAGGCATAACCAGACTCTCTAAATGCCCTTCAGGGGTATTGAACGCTGTTTTCCATTCGTTCCCTTCTCTGATTCTAACCAAATTGTAGGCTCCCGTTAAATACAACTTTAAGAGGGTATGGATCTTGGATGGTAATTTGATTTAATTCCCAAAAATCTAAACAGGGACATAGACTGCCATCTTTTTTCTTCACAAAGAAGAACCCTGCCTCCACAGGCGAAGATGAAGGCCTAATGTGTCCCTTCTCGAGACTTTCCGCAATGAAATCCTTCATTGCTTGTCTCTCAGGGCCAGAAAGATTATGCAGTCTGGACTTTGGTAGTTTAGCTCCGGGGGTCAGGTTAATAGGACAGTCATGTGCATGATGAGGAGGTAAATATGCATGATGAGGAGGTAAATCATGACACCCCCTCTCGGAAAAAATGTCCTTAAAACCAGACAGAAAAGCAGGTAAAATTTCCATAGAGACTGTAGCAAGGGAAATATCTAAACAATTCTCATGGCAGTAATCTCCCCAGTCAATAATCTCCCCGGCTTGCTAATCTACCAACGGATTATGTTTCACCAGCCAGGCAAGACCCAAAACAATTGGGGTGGGAAGCAAGGGATTATTTCACAATGAACTGACCCCACCCTCAGTTTTACATTATGTACAATCTGAGTAAATGCTTTCTGTGCAAGTGGCGCCGAGTTGATGGCAAAGATGGAAATAAGCTTAGCTAAAATGCAGCAAGCAAGACCATGAGTTTTCACAAACTCAGCATCAATCATGCTGACTTCGGCACCACTGTCAACAAATACAGAAATTTTCTCGGTTTTGCTCTGTAACACCACCTCTGCTGTCAGGACAAAGCGGGAATTGCAGGTTCGTGACAAATGCACCCCTTGCTTATCAAACTCGAGACTACCAAGAGTTAATCAAGTCTCCTTTTGTTTAGGAATTGAAGGACAGGTCCCAATAAAATGTCCCTTTTTCCCACAAAAAAAACCATACTCCTTTCTTCTTGCAAATCTCCGGGCAGATAAATGATGCAGAGGCACCATCTACTGCATGGGTTCCTCCACCTCCCCCAGTACTGGTTTACCGCCAGACTGCTTCCTCGGCAGAGGCACATAACCCCGATATGAAGGCCCCAGAGAAGGTGGTCTCACCTGTCTATCCCAAAGGCACCTATCAAGACGTATGGCCAACGACATGGCAGCCTCTACGGACTGAGGGGTTTCATATACTGCCAAGGCATCTTTCATCCTCTCAGAAAGACCCTCACAAAATTGGCTTCTAAGGGTTGAGTCATTCCATTTAAAATCCGTTGCCCATCTACCGAATTCAGAACTGTACGTCTCCACTTACTGATTCCACTGCTGACGGTGACATAGCCTAGACCCAGCCAAGACGACTCGGTCAGGGTAATCATAGATGAGGGCCAGAGCCCTGAAAAACCCTTCTACAGACTGGAGACACACCGAATCCTGCGGTAATGGAAACGCCTAGGAATGAGAATCTCCCTGCAGTAGAGAGATCACAATTCCTACTCGTTGCTTCTCACTTCTGGAGGAGTAAGGACAAAGTTTAAAATGCAGTTTGCAGGCCTCCTTGAATACAAAAAACTTGTCCCTACCTCCTGAAAACCAACCTTGGGTTCAGGCTGGAAAGGCCTACCTGCAGAGACCCCCACATTAGCGACCTGTAGCCACTAATGCTGTTGCTGAACCTCACAGCGGAGGTCATTCACCTCCAGATACAGACTCTGAGGCCACTCTGCGAGCTCTGCAACTGAACCCATACCAAGAAGAAAGAGAAAAATAAAACCATGCCCGAAAAAATACACAATTAAACCCAAGTGTCAGGCTTTTTTTTTCCTAAATTTGCACGGCTGGTGATAATGTCACGCAAGGTGTGTGAAAGACTAAGTGCAACAGAAAGGGAAGGTGGAAAGGTAGCCCAGACTCTAGGGAAAGGGGGGAGTGGAGACCTCCTAGGCTGATCTGATATCACCCTGTCTCCGCTAACGTCCCTAAATTGGTTCCTCACCAATTGCCGCACACAAACCTAAACCCTGTATTTCCTTACCGCTTGGTCCTGGATAGGAAAGGGGGGATGAGCACTAGTCAATGCCCACTAACGACTAAAGACAATAAGGGAGACAAATACGGGGGAATGTAGCTTAGCTTTAGCCGACTTCAGAGAGATAACTCCAAGCGTCTTCATAGCACCACAGAGGAAGATAGCAGTCTGAGAGCTCCAAGCATTCACAAGGAAACATGTGAGTGTCACTGGCACCTTTCTGCTGCTAAGTGAAACTATTTAAACACCCAGGCCAGGGTGTGAATCAGCAGGTAGCTGCTGGGTCCTAGACTGAAACAGCTAAGAAGGTGTCTGTAATGGCAAACGAAGAGATCTTCTGCAACCAACTGCATGGCGACTGTCTTTCACATCTGACACACCCGTGACAGTAGTGGGCAAAAAGCTGATTTAATGAAGTAGCCATTTTACTGTTTTCCCTTGAAACTATTTATAGATATTTACTTTATTGTTCCTTAGTGTAACATAATTATAGTTTAAAGACTTGTGGTTACAAATATCTAATGTATAAAGGCTGCACAATGATATCACAGAAGACAAAAGTATTGCAAAGATGGTGAAATGTGCTTAGAAGTATGTGAGGAAAATGTGGATAGTTAACATCATATTTGCTTGGACCAGTCTCAATAAAACTATATTGGATAGGTTGGGTTCCAGTATGGAGATTTTATTTTACTGTTAGTCTTATTACTCTTCGTTTGTGGCATACGTTGGATTTTTTTAGGTCATAATTAGTGTTGAGCATTCCGATACTGAAATATCGGGTATCGGCCGATATTCGCGGTATCGGAATTCCGATACTTAATTCCGATACTTTTACAATATCGAATACCGGAATCGGAAGTCCCCATAATGCCTGCGCTCTGCAGTGTCTCTGAAGGATGACAAGCTGGATGGCAGGGCTCAGCTGAGATCCAGCCTGTCATCAGAATGCCATCCCAGCGTGGGAGTATTCTCCTGATTGTTTAAAAGCCGGCGGGTGGTAAAAAGCCGCCGGCTTTTAAACAATCACACAGCCCCATACTGCTTCCCCGCAGCCTCCCACCCCGATCCTCCGCTCGCCTCGCCACCTCCCATCCCGATCGTAAGTTAGGACCGGGCGGGGAGCACAGCACCAAGGAGCGGGGAGCGAAGGACCCGGGCGGGGAAGCCGGCAGTGAAAAGACTTCACCGCCGGCTTTCCCGTTCTGTGCTGCACTTTCCCGCCGGTTATTTCAAATGAACAGCTGAGGTATCAGGTGATGCCGATCAGCTGTTCATTTGAAGTCGCCGCGGTGCCCTCAGAGGGTTCATGTGAGTGCATGCTTCACTGCACAGGTCAGCCTCACCTCCCAGGCCCGTCATGATTGGTGCGTTTGGGTGTCTGTGCGATGTGTGCGGGTGTGCGCGGTGTCTGTGCGATGTCTGCGGGTGTGTGTGCGGTGTGTGTGTGCGGGTGTGCGCGGTGTGTGTGCGGGTGTGTGCGTGCAGGCAGACATAGGCCGATGTGACACTACTACTCCCATCGGCCTATGTCTGTCCCCCGTCCACTCGTGCCAGCAGGATCAGCTTGATGGGAGCAGTAGTTCCCATCAGCCTGATCCTGCTATTTAAATTGCCCTACTGTGTCCCCAATAAATTTTAAATACATGTCATTGGTGGCCAGTGGTTACCTACAATAAATTAGTTCATACATTACCTGTCCCCGCCGATCGCCACCTAAAATAAAGTAAAAAATAAAAAACTACACCTATACTCACCTAGACACCTAATTCCCCGAAGCCATCGATCTCCTGTAATAAAATATAAAATAATAAACCACAACCTTATCCTTACCCCTCCGTAGTAGTCCACGAGTGTCCCACGAAGATCTCCAGTTCAGAGCAGCCACATAGAATGTGACCGCTCTGAACCGCTGCCGCCGCTAGAATGACGGGGCCGTAAAGCAGCCCCGTCATTGCATAAGCGGGTTCGCCGGAGTTCAGGCAGCGCTGCTCCGGTCAACTCCTTTACGGCCCTGCTGTATCGTCAGAAATTCCCACGGTACAGCAGTGCCGTAAAGGAGGTCTCCGGAGCAGCGCTGACTGAATGCACTCCGGTGACCTACAGCAGCCATGCACAGCTGTAACCATCTCCAGATGTGACAGCTGTGCATGGGAGATCAGCGCAGGAACGTGGACAGGTAACTATTTTTTTTTAGTAAACTAAGAATTAAATAAAATGGTGTGTTTTATTTCAAATAAATTATTTTTTTCTGGGTGTAGTGTGTTTTTTCTTTTTAACACTTTGTAGGTTAGTAATGGGGGTGTCTTATAGACGCCCATCATTACTAACCTGGGCTTCATGGCAGCTGGCGCTGACATGAACCCCAGCCCTATTACCCTCTGCCACCGCACCAGGGCAGCGTGGAAGAGCGAGGCTAAGTGCCAGAATTGGCACATCCTATGGATGCGCCATTTCTGGGGCGGCTGACGGCTGGTGTTTCTAGCCTGGGAGGGGGCCAATATTCATGGCACCCTTCCTGGGCTATTAATATCAGCCCCCAGCTGTCTGCCTAGCCTTTGCTAGCTATTAAAATAGGGGGGACCCCACGTCATTTTTTTTGGGGGGTCCCCCATTTTAATAGCTAGTAAAGGCTAGGTATTCATCTGGGGGCTGATATTAGCAGTCTGGGAAGATTCGTGGGTATTACCCCCTTCCCAGGCTTCAAACATCTTCCCCAGCCGTCTGCTTAACCTCCGCTAGAGACTAAAATTATGGGGGATCCCACGCCAATTTTTTTTTTAAATAAATCCTTTATTTTAACACTAAATGACATTTGAGGATTTAATAAAGATGCAGTCCCTAAATTATTATTTATTTTTTAATTAATTTTTCCCAAAAATTTTGACGTGGGCTTTGCCATATTTTTGTATGCCAGCCAGGTACAGCATCCTGCTTCTATGAACGCACCATTTTCCGGGGCGGCTGCGGACTGCAATTTGCAGCGGGTGGGGCCCAGAAAGCTTGGGCCTCCCTGCGCTGCGGATTCCAGCCCCCAGCTGCCTAGTTGTACCTGTCTGGACACAAAAACAGGGCGAAGCTCCACGTATTTTTTTTTTTAATTATTTTATGAAATTCATGAAATAATAAAGAAAAAAAGGGCTTCCCTATATTGTTGTGTCCGTCCAGGTACAAATAGGCAGCTGGTGATTGGGGGCAGCCCGTTCCTGCCTGCTGTACCTGGCTGGACCCAAATATAGTGCGAAGCTCCACGTCAATTTTTTTTTAATTATTTCATGAAATAATTTTTTAAAAAAAGGGCTTCCCTATATTGTTGTGTCCGGCCAGGTACAAATAGGCAGCTGGTGGTTGGGGGCAACCCGTTCCTGCCTGCTGTACCTGGCTGGACCCAAATATAGGACGAAGCTCCACGTCAATTTTTTTTTAATTATTTCATGAATTTCCTGAAATAATTTAAAAAAAATTGACATGGGGCTTTGCACTATATTTGTGTCCAGCCAGGTACAGCAGGCAGGAACGGGCTGCCCCCAACCACCAGCTGCCTATTTGTACCTGGCCGGACACAACAATATAGGGAAGCCTTTTTTTAAAAAAATTATTTCATGAAATAATTTAAAAAAAATTGACGTGGAGCTTCGCACTATATTTGGGTCCAGCCAGGTACAGCAGGCAGGAACGGGCTGCCCCCAACCACCAGCTGCCTATTTGTACCTGGCCGGACACAACAATATAGGGAAGCCCTTTTTTTCTTAATTATTTCATGAATTTCATGAAATAATTAAAAAAAAAAATACGTGGAGCTTCGCCCTATTTTTGTGTCCAGCCAGGTACAACTAGGCAGCTGGGGTTTGGAATCCGCAGCGCAGGGAGGCCCAAGCTTTCTGGGCCCCACCCGCTGCAAATTGCAGTCCGCAGCCGCCCCGGAAAATGGCGCGTTCATAGAAGCGCCATCTTCTGGCGCTGTACCCAACTCATCCAGGGCCCTGGTGCGGTGGCTCACTGGGTAATAAAGGGGTTAAGGCCAGCTTGGCATTATCAGCTGGCCCTAAGCCCGAAATTCATGGGGTCACGCAAATATTAGACATGACCACCATGAATTTCTAGTAAAGTATTTAAAAAAAACACACCACCCAGAATAAAGTCCTTTAATTGAAATAAACACACAATTCTTTATTGTTCTAAATTAAACTATACTTACAATCACGCCCATTCCAGCTGAAGCCAACAATCTCCTGCAATAAAAGAAAAATAATAAACCAACCTCATTCTTACCTTCCCATGGATCCCACGACAGCTTCAGCTCTGCTACATCGAGATGACAGGCTGGACCGCAGCAGAACGCTGCCATCCAGCCTGTCATCCCGCAGACACTGAGAAGCGCAGGCATGCTTGCGCTCCTAAGTGTCTCTCTGTGACGGCATCCAGATGAGCCAAGGTCATGTCCAATGAACTCGGCTCACCTCAGGCACGTCACTGACAGCGTGGGAAAATTCTCCTGCACTCAGCGCTTCAGCGTGAGAATTCTCCCACGCTGTCAGTGACGTACATGAAGTGAGCTGAGTTCATTGGACATGAGCTCACCTCATGCACGTCACTGACAGCGTGGGGAAATTCTCACGCTGAAGTGCTGAGTGCAGGAGAATTCTCAAACGCTGTCAGTGACGTGCATGAGGTGAGCCGAGTTCATTGTCGGCTCATCTGGATGCCGTCACAGAGAGACACTGAGGAGCGCAAGCATGCCTGCGCTACTCAGTGTCTGCGGGATGACAGGCTGGATGGCAGCGTTCTGCTGCGGTCCAGCCTGTCAACTCAATGTAGCAGAGCTGGAGCCGTCGTGGGAACCATGGAAAGGTAAGGATGAGGTTGCTTTATTATTTTTCTTTTATTGCAGGAGATCGTTGGCTTCAGCTGGAATGGGCGTGACGGTAAGTAGAGTTTAATTTAGAACAATAAAGAATTGTGTGTTTATTTCAATTAAAGGACTTTATTCTGGGTGTTTGTGTTTTTTTTTAACTTTCACTATGGGGTTAGTAATGGGGGTGTCTTATAGACGCCTCTCCATTACTAACCTGGGCTTGATGTCAGCTGGCATTATAAGCTGACATCAACCCCAGCCATATTACCCCACTGCCACCACTACAGGGCAGTGGGAAGAGCGAGGCTAAGTGCCAGAATTGGCGCATCCTATGGATGCGCCATTTCTGGGGCGGCTGATGGCTGGTGTTTCTAGCCTGGGAGGGGGCCAATATTCATGGCTCCCTTCCTGGGCTATTAATATCAGCCCCCAGCTGTCTGCCTAGCCTTTGCTAGCTATTAAAATAGGGGGGACCCCACGTCATTTTTTTGGGGGGGTCCCCCATTTTAATAGCTAGTAAGGGCTAGGTATTCAGCTGGGGGCTGATATTAGTAGCCTGGGAAGCTTCGTGGGTATTACCCCCTTCCCAGGCTTCAAACATCTGCCCCAGCTGTTTGCTTAACCTCCGCTAGAGACTAAAATTAAGGGGAACCCCACGCCAATTTTTTTTTAAATAAATCCTTTATTTTAACACTAAATGACAAGTACAGTAATCAACACTATCACTGTACTTCATATATATGTGACTGACATGTTTCTATCTATCTAATCTATGTATGATTCTCTATTCCTTCTATTCTAAATTGTCGGGTACAGATGCTGAATTGCCGGCCGGCTTTTTTAAAGAGACGGTGCATGAAAACACTATTATTTTTTTAAATAAATCCTTTACACTAAATGACAAGTACAGTAAGCAACACTGTCACTGTACTTCATATATATATGTGACTGACATGTTTCTATCTATCTAATCTATGTGTGAAGCTCTATTCTTTCTGTTGTAAATTGTCGGGTACCGGTGTATGCGCTGATGAATTGCTGGCTTTTCGCATAATACATTCTACATTATTCTTAGTTGTTTTACTTCATGTAGAATTAACCTACAAGGAAAGAATGGGTTTATTTTCATTCCGATATTAGTGTCCCATTGACTTGCATTGGTTTCCGGTATCGGAATCGGCGATATCCGATACTTTTTGAGTATCGGTCCGATCCAATCGGATACGATATTTCCTGATATCGGAAGGTATCGCTCAACACTAGTCATAATGTATGAAAGTTTACACCCATTTAACCCTCCGTCACATACAATATCGGTTCTAACGTGTTCACATACAATGTGACTGTCAGGCGCAGGCTAGAAAAATACCTATAATATCTAATGTTTGCAATTTCAGTGCTCTAAAAATCATCAGTGACCTTCATAGGGATGTAATAAAAGAGACTACACATAATCAGGTGCAAAAAAAACCCATTTACTTAACATAAAACTAATAACTCTGAAATACAAACATTTCAAAACTCCCGCCAAATAGTCCCCAGTTCAACTCTGTCAAAAAACTCTACAAAGAAAATTTATGGAAACAAACTTAATTTTAAGGTACCTTAAGTACTATTAAACACATATTCAATCAGAATTAGATCCTGAAGTTTCCCCAGAAAAATTACACTTGCAGAGCAAAGAGCAAGAATTACACATAATTTTTGCATGTGTCAGGCAGATTGCATTATGACATTTGTGACATTCATAATTAGAAAGCCTTCTGATTCCGCTTTCCGTGGTGCAGGTGGTGCATCTCCTTCTTTTGGGGGGTGGTGCAGGTGGTGAATTTTCACTATCATCTTCTGGGCGGAATCTTTTGAGCTGAACTTGAAGGCGAGAGGGGATACCGATTGTTTTCATTCTTCTCCTGCGTAGCTCTCCAAGCACTAGTTCATGGGCCAATTTTTTCAGATAGAATCGTCTACGGAGTGGTTCAAGCTTGTTTTCAAGGTAAATGACTTGTGAATTTATACCACCCAAATTCAACATAGCAAAAAATATGACCATTGGCCAGCGTTTGGTGTTTCTGCTGATGTTGAAAGTTGAGCACATCTGATCAGCTGTTTCAACACCCCCTTTGGTTGCATTATAAAATGTAATTATCTCCGGGTTTTTTTGTGCCTCAGTCCCAGGATCGATGGCATCATCATCATGAAGTGTTGATTAGAGATGAGCGTTGTTCTACTCGAACTGTTCGCCAATCTCAAATTCGAGCTGTTTTGGGCGGTGTTCGAGCCGTTCGGCGAACACGAACAATTTGAGAAAAATTCGGCTGTTCGAGGTTATGTTCGATAACTGTTCGTGCACCAAAATCATAACTGGATTTTTTCTCAGTAATGATGAAAATTAATGTTAATACGCAGTTTGAGTGTACAGCGGGGTGGGGGGAGGGGCAGGGGATGGATCTCTGCAGGAACAATGAAGATCTCCATTTTTTTTCTCTTTCCCGCATTTGCAGTGGGGAGGTGCAATCTGTCAGCCTATCAGCAGCGCACACACGGAGCGAAGTGCTTTTTTTCACACAAGCAAGGGCATGTGTCATTGGCAGTGTATGTCACATGTCCTTGCCCTATAAGACCAAGCCATTTTCCCCGTCGCCACCATTTTCTCACTGCTGCAGCTGCGTGTTAGACGGCACCGCTGTTGCTGTGTGCGCTATACCTTGTTAATTTCAAGCCAATTTTCGCACAAATATACAGATAGCTTGGGAGTAGGGAATAGTTGTGATTGCAGTCCTTTTAAGGACTAGGTTACAGCATTTCCTACGACTTTTATCAGGGAGGTCTGTGCTCTTAAATAGATAGGTTGTGGGAGTAAAGACTAATTGTAATTGGAGTCCTTTTCAGGACTAGGTTACATGAGTTCCTATCAGTTTTTGCCAGGCAGGTCTGTGCCAGTGCTGTGCAAGTTTTTTTCACAGCATTTGGCTGAATCTAGCAAAGCTAATCCTTTTTGGCCTATTGCAGAGTGTGTTAGTCAGTGGAGTAGCCTATCTGTGTTGCAAGATATAACACCTGTGTATAGAATACCAATTTTTTTACTGCACCTAGTGAAGTAAAATCTTTTGGGCATAGCATCATTCTATTAGTCCATCTATACTGACCTCCATCAGGTTGCAAACTCAATATAATTTTTTTCTGCATCTAGCTCTGAAAAAATATTTGGGCTTCTAGCAGTGTGTGGGACTTGGTCTATTAGTCCATCTATACTGACCTCCATCAGGTTGCAAATTAAAAATAATTTTTTTCTTCATTTAGCTCTGAAAAAATATTTGGGCTTCTAGCAGTGTGTGGGACTTGTTCTATTAGTCCTTCTATACTGACCTCCAGCAGGTTGCAAATTGAATATAATTTTTTTCTGCATCTAGCTCTGAAAAAATATTTGGGCTTCTAGCGGTGTGTGGGACTTGGTCTATTAGTCCATCTATACTGACCTCCATCAGGTTGCAAATTAAAAATATTTTTTTTCTGCATCTAGCTCTGAAAAAATATTTGGGCTTCTAGCAGTGTGTGGGACTTGGTCTATTAGTCCATCTATACTGACCTCCATCAGGTTGCAAATTAAAAATAATTTTTTTCTGCATCTAGCTCTGAAAAAATATTTGGGCTTCTAGCAGTGTGTGGGACTTGGTCTATTAGTCCATCTATACTGACCTCCATCAGGTTGCAAATTAAAAATAATTTTTTTCTGCATCTAGCTCTGAAAAAATATTTGGGCTTCTAGCAGTGTGTGGGACTTGGTCTATTAGTCCATCTATACTGACCTCCATCAGGTTGCAAATTAAAAATAATTTTTTTCTTCATTTAGCTCTGAAAAAATATTTGGGCTTCTAGCAGTGTGTGGGACTTGTTCTATTAGTCCTTCTATACTGACCTCCAGCAGGTTGCAAATTGAATATAATTTTTTTCTGCATCTAGCTCTGAAAAAATAGTTGGGCTTCTAGCGGTGTGTGGGACTTGGTCTATTAGTCCATCTATACTGACCTCCATCAGGTTGCAAATTAAAAATAATTTTTTTCTGCATCTAGCTCTGAAAAAATATTTGGGCTTCTAGCGGTGTGTGGGACTTGGTCTATTGGTCCATCTATACTGACCTCCATCAGGTTGCAAATTAAAAATAATTTTTTTCTGCATCTAGCTCTGAAAAAATATTTGGGCTTCTAGCGGTGTGTGGGACTTGGTCTATTAGTCCATCTATATTGACCTCCATCAGGTTGCAAATTAAAAATAATTTTTTTCTGCATCTAGCTCTGAAAAAATATTTGGGCTTCTAGCGGTGTGTGGGACTTGGTCTATTAGTCCATCTATACTGACCTCCATCAGGTTGCAAATTAAAAATAATTTTTTTCTGCATCTAACCCAGCCAATAGTTTTGGCCTAATACCACAGTTTGGCCACTCAGCTCTGCTCGGTTACCATCCATTGTTTTTTTGTGCAAACAACTCCAGAGTTGTGAATTAGTTAACCACCAAAATGAGTGGAAAAAGGCCTGCTGCTGGTGGAAAGGGGAATAGGCGTGTTGGGAAGGGGAAAAAAGGTTGTGTCCGTGGGGTAGGTGTTAAAGCAACAGTAACATCTGCAGAAGAAAGACCATCTTCCAGCCAAACTAAAATGTCTACTTCTTTTAGCGGACAATGTGATAAGATCCCTTTCTTCCGGCCATGCCAATCGCTACAAATTCCAGATGAGGCACAAAAACAGCAGGTGCTTCAACGGATATCAAGTGCTCCTTTAAGTGGGCTCTCCTCCACATCAACTTCAACATCACAAATACTCCAGTCCTCAAAGGTGTCACCCAAATCGCACTTGCTTCCTCACAGCTCCCAAATCTCCAGCTGCCCGTCTGAGTATGAGGTAGAACAGATGGTTGAGTCTGCAGAGCTGTTTACTCATACTATAGCCTGGGAATCAGAGGTCGACTCCAGCGCTTCTGTGAATCCAGACGAGGAAATGATCTGCACTGATGCCCAGAATCTTTATGAGTCGGATCCAGGACCAGACGCAGAAGGTTCTGACCATAATGTAGACCCTCATTCCCAAACTGTAACTCCTGTTGGTGGAGACAATGAGGAAGACGATGATAAGACTCAAATACCTGATTGGAGCGACAACTTTAGTTTTTTGTCAGGGCAGGAAGAGGTTGGCTCTGAGGACGACGGGTGTGATAACGCACAGGGTGATGATGATGAGGTCGGAGATCCCACTTACTGTCAACCCACAGTCAGCCAAGAGATGAGGTCAGCAGAGGAGGTGGAGGAAGATGCTAGTGACGACGAGGTCAGGTTGCGCCTTCCTGGACAGAGACGTAGTACTGGAAGCACGTCAACAACTGCATCCTCAAACACAACTCTGCCTCTCACCACAAGTCGTGGTGGCTCTTCAGGTCGCATGGGTGCTAAGCCTTGCATAGCCTGGGCATTTTTTCAGATCGATAAAGATGACCCAACTCGTGTTATCTGTAACATTTGTCAGCAAAAGCTAAGTAGAGGCCAAAAAATACATAGTTTGAGTACTTCATGCATGAACCGGCACATGGACATGAAGCATAAGTTGCAGTGGGAAGCTCAGTGTGCTACAATGCGGTCTAGCCGGCCGGGCCAACCACCGTCTGCCATATCTTGTGCATCCGCGGCCTCTTCATCCTCTGTGACTGGGGGGACAGCAGTCACACCTGTTTTGGGGCGCAGACCTGCCACCTCTTTACCCGCAACAGCCAGCGTGATTGGCAGGTCATCATTTTCTTTGGAGGTGGTAACACCAGCTGGTCTTGAGCGCTGTCCGACGTCGATAGCACCACCTTTGGATCAAGGCAACCTAACATGTCCGCCTGCATCTTCCTCACAGACCGGCAGTTTGCCGGGGACACCCTTATCAACCCCGTCTAAGCACAATAGCCAGCCCTCGGTCCCTCAGATGTGGACAAGTAAAACACCATTTCCTCCTAGCCATGAGAAAGCTAAGAGGTTGAATTTCACTATCTGCAAGCTCTTGGCTACAGAAATGCTGCCTTTCCGCCTGGTGGACACAGAGGATTTTCGAGACCTTATGTCCGTCGCAGTGCCCCAGTACCAGATGCCCAGTCGGCACTACTTCTCAAAGAAAGGTGTGCCTGCGCTCCACCAGCATGTCGCACACAACATCACCGCTTCTTTGAGAAACTCTGTGTGTGACAGGGTGCATTTCACCACAGACACTTGGACGAGTAGGCATGGACAGGGGCGTTACATGTCGCTGACTGGGCACTGGGTAACTATGGTGACAGCAGGACAAGGGGCTGCTGTCCAAGTCTTGCCGTCCCCACGAGTTGTGCGTCAATCCTCTTTATGTCATTTTTCCTCCACTGCTTCTGCCTCCTCAACCTCCTCTCGGTCTTCCACCTGCACCCAAAGCCTGTCTGGTCATGCCACAAGCTTTCTAACTGCGCAGAAGGGATCCTGCACACCTCCTTACTATGCTGGCAGTAGGGCTCAACGTCATCAGGCGGTTTTTACATTGAAATTTCTGGGAAATGTGAGTCACACAGCTGAGGAGTTGTGGTCAGCTCTGGAGAACCAATTTCATGAATGGTTGTCTCCACTGGACCTGAAACCAGGGAAGGCCGTGTGCGACAATGCTGCAAACCTGGGTGCGGCCCTTCGCCGGGGCAATGTCACACACGTGCCTTGTATGGCTCACGTGTTGAACCTGGTTGTCCAGCAATTTTTAGCCCACTATCCCAGACTAGATGGCCTTCTGCAGAGGGCACGGTCGCTGTGTGCTCACTTCCGCCGTTCGCATCCCGCAGCTCAGCGACTTACATCTCTACAGAAGTCGTTGGGCCTGCCACTTCACCGGCTAAAATGCGATGTGCCTACCCGGTGGAATTCAACTCTGCACATGTTGCAGCGACTGTGGCAGCACCGACAAGCCCTGGTGCAATACGTTCTGACGTATAGCCTGGGCCAACGAGATTCAGAGGTGGGGCAAATCACGCTGGAGGAGTGGTCTCAGATCAGGGACCTATGCACCCTTCTGCACAGTTTTGAAATGGCGACGAAGATGTTTAGTGCTGACGATCCCATTATCAGCATGACTATTCCGGTGATTTACATGCTGGAGCACATGTTAAACAGAATTCGGAGTCAGGTGGTGGCACAAGAGGAGGTGGAGGAAGTAGAGGAGGAGGAGTTGTATGCGGAAGGGCTAACATTTGCAAGGTCCAGACGGTCGGCAGCACCAAGGCGGCAGGCATGTGAGGGTGGGGGAGATGGTTTTACCAGGGCGCATGGTAGCAGCCAAACTAGTGAGGAAGGTGCAGGAGCCCAGGAAGAAGTGGAGGACGAACTGATGGAAGACTCATCAGATGAGGGAGACCTTGATCACATTTCTGTTGTGCGAGGTTGGGGGGAGAGGACAGAGGAAGGAAGCATGATTGTTACCTCGCCACCAACACAACAGGGACTTGGTGCTCCTGGATGCGCAACACACATGAGTGCCTTCTTGCTGCACTACCTGCAATATGACCCTCGAATTGTGAGAATTAGAAATAATCCTGACTACTGGGTTGCCACACTGTTAGGTCCCCGGTACAAAAGTAAATTTGCAGAAATTATTCCTGCCATAGAAAGGGATGCACGCATGCAGGAGTATCAGCAGAGACTGTTGCAGAATCTTACATGTGCTTTTCCACAAAATACCAGTGGTGCACGTAGTGAATCTCACAGTTCCAACTTGCCAACCGTGGGACCGTCAAGTGTTCAGCACTCAAACCGTAACAGAACCACAGTATCTGCTGGTAACATCAATTTTGCGGAATCATTTCACCACTTTTTTAGCCCATCCTTTGCAAGGCCACAGGAGACAAGAAGTCTGACACATAGTCAACGCCTAGAGACGATGGTACAGGAGTATCTCCAAGTAAACATTGAAGCCACGACTGTGTCACTGGACCCTTGCTCTTTTTGGGCTTCCAATCTGGATAAATGGCCGGAGCTAGCCACTTACGCCTTGGAGATCTTGTCATGCCCCGCAGCCAGCGTTCTGTCTGAACGTGTGTTCAGCGCTGCTGGTGGTGTGCTGACAGATAAGCGCACGCGGCTCTCCACTGATAATGTAGACAGACTCACGTTCATAAAGATGAACAAATCATGGATCCGAAACGACTTTTCTACCCCTGCGTCATCCTGGGGAGAGTAAAAGCTTGATGATTGGTTAAAATCACCCTACCAACCGTTTTAAGCTTTCAAATTACTAATCATGTTTATCTGTATCTTGACTGGAAAATAATTTGGGCTTTGTAGCAGTGTGCAGCACTGATCCTATTAGGCCATCTATACTAAAGCTTCACCAGATTTAAAATTAAAAATAATTTTTAGCTGCATCTAGCCCGGAAAATAATTTTGGGGCTCCGAGATGCGCAAGGCACATAAGTGCCTTCTTGCTGCACTACCTGCAGCATGACCCTCATATTGTCAGAATTCGAAGTAATCATGACTACTGGGTTGCCACACTCTTAGATCCCCCAAACTTTTCGATCAACCTTTTCATTTTAATAAAGACCAAAAAAATGGTCATTTTTGAAATTATAAGCATTAGCAGGTTGTTAGAAACTGAAATCAAACAGTTTTCAACTCAAAACTTTATTCTAGGTGATGTTACATTTTCACATAGGACCCCTTGTTCGAAAGGAGCTTCTGAACTCTCTCGTCCATTGAATTTGTCAGGTTTTGGATGGTTTCTGCTTCAATTGTTTTGCATGAGGACAGAATACCCTCCCAGAGCTGTTGCTTAGATGTGAACTGCCTCCCGCCATCATAGACACTCCTTTTAATGATGCTCCAAAGGTTCTGAATGGGGTAGAGGTCAGGGGAGCATGGGGGTCACACCATAAGTTTGTCCCCTTTTATGCCCATATCAGCCAGAGATGCAGATGTTTTATGTGCAGCATGAGATGGTGCATTATCATGCAGAAAAATGATCTTGCTGTGAAATACACGGTTCTTCTTCTTGAACCATGGCAGGAAGTGCTGTTTGAGAAAATCCACATACATTATGGAGTTCATCTTTAGCGCCTTCAGGGATCCTAAAGGGGCCGACAATCTCTCTCCCCATGATTCCAGCCCAAAACATTACTCCACCTCCTCCTTGTTGGCGCTGTAGCCTTGTTTGCGTGGGGTGTCCATCAACCAGCCATCCTCCACTCCATCCATCTGGACCATCGAGCGCTGCACGGCACTCATCCGTGAACAAAACAGTTTTGAAATCAGTCTTCATGTAATGTTTGGCCCACTGGAGCCGTTTCTGCATGTGTGAAGTGGATAGAGGAGGTCGACAGGATGGCGCATGCACAGCTGCAAACCTCTGAAGGACCCTGCATCTTGTTGTTCGGGGGACGTTGGAGGCACAAGCAGCTTCAAAAACTTGTCTGCTGCTATGACAAGGCTTTTTTGCCGCTGCTCTTTCAACCTGACGTAATTGCCTGTAGGAAAGAGTCCTCAATTTGCCCTTATCAGCACGCACACGTGTGTACTGTGAATCAGCTACATACTTCTTGATTGCCAAGACACTTCATCCTGATCATCGCACAATGTTGATTGTAGTCATGCCTTGACCTAAACACTCCACAATTTGTTGCATCTCAGCAGCCGACACATCCTTTTTCTTTCCCATTTTGGCAGAAAATGTAGGCTGCTTAATAATGTGAGAGAGCCTTCTTAAGTAGTCTTGCCTTTCATTGGACACACCTGCCAAACTAATTAGCACAGGTGTCTGCAATTGCTTACAGTGATATAAAGAGCCCTGACACACATCACCATCAATGAGTTTAACTGACAAACAAACAAATTCTTCCCTTATCACTCCTAAACACTTTTTGTATAATAATTTGGAACGCAGTGTACATGTGCTTTTCCACAAAACACCAGTGGTTCACGTAGTGAATCTTACAGTTCTAACTTGCCAACCGTGGTCTGTATGGAGTTGTTCAATAAAGGGCCCAAAATTAAGATAACATAGATGGGAGAGGTCTCTATGAATAGGAATTCCTAAGTATTTGATACCCTGTGAGGGCCAGGCAAAGGGAAAGTTGGACTGGATGGAATCCTATATGGATTTGGGGAGGGAGACATCGAGGGCCTCAGACTTCGCTGCATTGATTTTAAAATTTTACCATGTAACAAAGTGATCTATTTCAGCCATAACAGCATGGATGGATATATGTGATTGAGTGATATATACTAGGACATCATCAGCAAATAGAGAGCACTTGTACTCGGTGCCTCCCACCTCAATCCACCTAATATTGGGGTTATGGCGAATTGATGAGAGCAGGTGCTCCGTCACTAGGATGTATAAGAGAGGGGACAGAGGACATCACTGCCTTGTCCCATTGGTGATTGTGAAAGGTGATGAAAATGTTCTGACGCACCCCCTGGGCCTTGGGACACCCGGAGCCGGACCCTTTTTGGTGGATGCTGGTGGTTGTAGTCTTCGTGGCGGCGACCCGGTTCCGTGGCTCAGGGCGGTCAAACCAGTGGCGGAACTATTTATGTGGTTTTCATGTTTAAATGTCCGACTACGCCACCCGTGGATTGCGGTCAGAGTGAACCGCCGCTACAGGGCAGACCACTGAGGCTGGTGTTGTGGGTGCAGCAGAGCGTAGCATAACTCCCCACGGGAGGAGTATAGCCTCAGGGCAGTGTATGCGGAGGATGGGGGTGATGGTGCAGGGCAGCAGCAGTAACGACACGGAGTCAGTGATGCAGTTCAGGGCCTTTACTCACAGTTCTTATTATCCAGACCACGTCTGCAGGTAACGGCTGCCCACGTCGTACTGTGCTCACCAGGTGAGGGGCTCAGACAACTCCCAGATAACTTTGGAGCACTTCACATTACCCCCTTTGTGTGTCCTTTGTCTGGCCTTTCTTACCAACACTTCTGTCTGGCTGCCTCGGGCCTCCTCGGCCTCCTTGGCGCCAGTTTCCCTGACCCTATGTGGTGCCTTCCTAGCGGGTTTTAGCGAGGGGCTGCGCCACATAAAATGTCAGAGCCCCCGGTTTCTAGCTGAGGGTCGTTTCCTGCCTCCACTAGTTCGGGGACCGGTCTCCCCCTTTGGCCTGACCCCTCCACGCAGGTGGATTTGGGCGTGCGGTGGTGACTCGCCCGTCCGCACCCCTGGGATCCCTTCATTCCTAGTTCCTGGAGCCTTCTCCGCTCCTCTTCCTTCCTTCTCCCTCTTCCAGGCCTGGGCCTCTGTTACTAGGCCCGCCTCCGGAGCAGAGCTCATGCAGAGCCCCTGCTCCCTGCCACTTCTGCTCAGACTTCTCTGCACTGAACTAAGATGGTGCCCACCTTTTATACTCCCTTCTCAATGCACCCAGGAACTGCTTCCTCCCTGCTCCTGCACTACAGGGTTTCCCTTCCTCAGTGTTCCCTCCCCCCACTCCAGCCAGGGACAGGGACTGTCGTGCCCATCTCAGGGGCATATTGGTCGCCCTGCCCCACGGCAATGTGGTGTAATGCATGCAGGTGTCGGGTCCTGATCCACACTCCATCCTTACCTGAGAGTGAGATATCACACCTCTGGGTGAGGTGCAATACGTCTGTAGCAACCGAGCCCTCAGGGTGCTACAGTTCCATTTATCTTCAGCCTAGGTGACGTATTGCGATACAGGGCCGTGATTTTGGCTATAAAAGGGTCCCCTAGACCCCTACCCCAAGCTTTTTAAGAGAATCATATATGGCGTGCCAGGAGACTCTATGGAATGCTTTCTCAGCATCCAACGAGAGTATCTAATTACAAATTTTTAACTGCATCTAGCCCAGGAAATACTTTGTGCCTAGTAGCAGTGTCTGCTAGTGAGCGGATTATCCCGGCTGTTAAGCAAGCTGCACCACCTGTAGTTTAGACACTTAATTTTTTCAAAGGAAATGCTTCGGGACCATGGGATACTTAGTGAAGAGCATCAGGAGGCACCCCAAGGCATAGGGGCTGGGACTGGCAGTAGGATGCCTTGCGGTGGACAGCCGAGCTCGATCCTTATAAAAGCTTTTTAACTGCAGCAGCTTTAGTGGACGCTACTGGAGCTGGAATTACCGCGGCTGCTGGCATGAGACTTGCCCTCCAATAGATCCTTGTAAATGGATTTAAAGTGTATTCATTCAAATTAGAGAGACAATTTAAATTAAAAAGCTTAGAGCTGCCTCCACCACAGGGGGGCTCGCTCGACCCACCAGCGGACAGGCACCAGTATTGGGAGAGGGGGGCTGGCCGTCAGGGTTTACCGCGGCTCTGGCACAAACCCGGCGACACGGAGGTGGCACGGGCAGGAGCGGACTGGCCGTGTCGGCTTCTCACTTTTTGGATTTTAGAAGGGCATGACATGCCTATATCTGTGTCTCCCCCTCCTTTTACTCCTCCACCTCTTTTATTTTCGCATGACTATATGTACTTGTCACTTTTCCATGTGTTAGTTATGTCTTCTGAGCAGTTTGTCAGCTTTTGGACACCTTTGAAGGTGTTTTCTATGTGTTTCTATGTGTTTTTGTTTGCCTGCCATTGGTTTTAACGGTGTTCGAAGGTGTTCGACGAACAGTTCGACGAACACACGGGTGTTCGACGAACCGAACCGAACTCGAACACTACGGGGGTGGCTCAACACTAGTGTTGATAGAAGAAGTACAATTTTTTTTGCTTGTGGTAAAACCTTTCCATTATGGAATGCAAAGATACTGCTGTACTGTTGTCTCCCTTTCACACTTACAAACTGTGTATGCAATTCTTTTTTATTTTTTCTTACAGTTCCGACATATGAAAGCTTCTGCATATTCAGATAATCAATCAGATCACAATTTGAAAACCAATTGTCAGCTGTTATATTGCGACTCGATCCAAATAAGGGCTCAGCCAGTCTTTTTACAACATCACTGGGTTTGTTGCTGACACAGTAAGGACCTTCTGGTTGTTTTCCTGCATAAACTTCCAGGTTGTAAGTGTAGGTCTTACTTGCATCAACAAGGGCATACATTTTTATTCCATATTTGTTAGGCTTTAATGGAATATATTGACGAAAGGCACATTTACCACGAAAACCAGGGAGCATTTCGTCAATAGTGAGATTCTCCCCAGGGCAATAGCTTTTTTTACAGTTTTCAACAAATTTTTGGAATATATCACAAATTGGAGCCAGTCGGTCATGTGTTTTACGTTCGGTTCGGGTAGTTCTGTCGTCAAACCGAAGGCAACGAATTAGAAGCTTGAATCTGTTTATGGACATAACAAGGCCAAATTTTTCAACTCCATCCCCATCTTTACTCCAAAGTTCCTCCAAGCTTTGTCTATTTGTCCTATAAGCTCCTGCAAGGTATAATAATCCAAAAAAAGCAAGCAGTTCTATTTCATCTGTGGCCTTGATGGTTCTGTTGCAGATGAACTTGTCCTTTATAATGTCTATATATTGGTTGGTATATGTGACAATAGAGTCCAGAATGTCATCTGTGAATAAACTATTCCAGCATTCAACTGCAGTTTTTGCATTACTTGCAGTTCCTAGAACTGCAGGAAGGTGAGTAATAATGTTTTGAGGTTCCCTATGTTTTTTCTGGAGTGGCTTCTTGTTCCATTGGTTTTTTTTATCTTTTCCCATATAATAAGATTCTACATCTTCATCCTCATCACTGTCACCATCTTGCTCTGTTTCAGAATCCACTTCACATACTTCCACCTCATCATGAGAATCAATCTCACTTTCCTCTCCTAAATCCTCATTCAGTGTGGGGTCTGCATCATCTAACAGCATGGTCGTTACTTCCTCAACATCAAGGTTTTTTGATAAATTGTACATTTTCCTCTCCATTTCAGCAGATAATCTGAAGCAAGAGAAGGAATATGTGTTAGGGAACTACTGTATATGCCCGAGCAGCACACTTTCTTTTTTAATCTGCCTTATTTCTATGAAATATCCTCACACTTTGTGCTATACATTCATAAAACAAGCTAAATAAACAATTGTGATGAATAAAAACATAAAATACCAACCTTATTGAGTGTGACGTGTTCACATACAATGAGCCTGAGAGATTAGCGCAGTTATATCTGTCCTCCTGAAGTTCTGCAATCCAACTGTGGTATGAGGTTTCACAGAGCTGCTAGAGACAGGAGACTACCTGGAGGGAGGGGATTTCCTCACAATCTGGTGAGGAAGGAGAAATGAAAGTAAAAGAGATGTGCCTGTCAGGCCTATTGTATGTGACGGAGGGTTAAGGAATTTCAGTTGGTTACTTGATTCATAAAAAGTATGAGAGAAAGTAAAAACCAACACTGGCATGTACAGTATATCTATTAGCTAATATCCTGCTTAGGGACCAATTAAATCATAGCACTGAACTGGTCTTATATTCAATGTCACTAGCAAACTAAAAGCTTCAGCTACAAAGCACTTATATTTCACTAAGAATCACAGGTCTAAATTGTCTCTAACAGTCCTAAAAATTGTACATTTTGAAATAATAATTGACTTTAATAGACTGAGTGATCTACATGATGAGTCAGAATGCTGGTTTACCCATGATACTAGAAAACTGTAATCTATGGAACTAGAGCTTACAGATATAATTTAAACTTAGTAATGGAAAACATTAAGAGAAGTAATTACGTTAATGTATGACACTAAGCATATCTAACATTATAACCAGGTTATACAATGTAAAGGAACGAAATATGAATTTAATTTATGGGTAATCAATAGTGTTGAGCGAACATGCTCGACACTGCTCGGTACTCGCCCGAGTATCACGCTACTCGGGATGTTCGGCGAGCACCGAGCATTTCCGGGTTACTCGGGCGGGAGCTCAGGTCTCCGCCCTGCATGTTTGGCGCTCTTTACAGAGCCAATGAACATGCAGGGATTGCCAGCCAGTCACTGTAATGCCGCAGCCATGTTGTTTGTGGGCATTACAGTGATTGGCTGGCCGCACAGCGTCACCTCGAGTGTGTAAAACCGGGCGCCGCCATCTTGGACACAGTCGCTCCGGATCAGACAGTGTAGCGACAGCGCTGCTGATTTAGGGAGAGATATATCCTGCAAAATAGTTAGTGTAGGGTCTGTAAAGGCTGCCAGATCAAACAAACAGTCCTTCTCAGGACTAATATCCATCCCAGGTATATCAGGCAGGCAGGCAGGCTGTATAGGAGACGCAGTGGTTATACCAGCAAACGCTGCATTACAGTCCTGTGTGCTGCTCCTGTTGCTGAAATTGCTGGACTTAGCTCCAGGTCCCGGGGGCCAGGAAAAATCCTTTTTTTTATCTAAATCCTCTTTTTTTTCCCTCCTTCACAATGTACAAATACCCATTTTATTAACCTTTTGGTGCCCCCCCCCCCCAAAAAAAAAAAGTGTGCCTCTGATTTTTCAAACACAAATATATCTGTTGAAAATAGTCTGGTGTAGGCCAGAGAAATAGAAGTGTGGTTTTGCAGTTCTATGGGCCATTTGTATCTAAAAAAAACAGTTTGAGTGTGTCGCTCACTGTTCAGCCGCAAATATATATATATTTTAAAAAGCCTGGTATACACCTGTAAATTATAACTGTGGTTTTGCTGTTCCACGGTAAAAAATCTCTATTATTCAGGTTTTGGTAGTTTTTTCCGTAAAGAAAAACAGTAGTGTCTCCTGACTGTTGTGACGCAAAAATATATCTGTTGAAAATAGTCTTGTGTAGGCCCGACATCCCAGTGTGGTTTCGCAGTTCCACGGGTCAAATCGCTGTACTATCCAGTTTTGGGCCTTTGGTATCTAAAAAAAAAGCAGTTTGAGTGTGTCGCTCACTGTTCAGCCGCAAATATCTCTATTTAAAAAAGTGTGGTATACCCCAGTAAACAATAACTGTGGTTTTCCTCTTCCACGGTTCTAATCTACTTTTATTACCCTTTTTCCATTGATAGTGCAAGTGTAAGCTATTTTACTTCTTTTACAATGGGCAAGGCGCATGGCAAGGGACGTGGAAGTGGACGTTATGGTGATGGTTCGTGCAGAGGACGGGGCCGTGGCCAAGGTGAAAATGTACCACAACCAACAGCCACATCTTCTCGCTCCCACTTCTTGACCGAATTACTAGGGAAGCACAGAACAACACCAGTATTGAGAACTGATCAGTGTGAACAGGTTATTAATTGGATAGGAGACAATACTTCCAGTTACCTGGGCACCACCACCTCCGGTCTGTCTTCCACACGGTCAACTCTTAGTAGCCGTGAGTCTCGACCGCATACTCCTCCTCACCCTGATGCTCCTTCCTCCCACCATGCCGAGTGTCGTCAGACAGCAAGTGATCCCACACTTGGACACTCTGAAGAGCTGTTCAATGGTCCATTTCCATATTTGGGCCCCTCGCCTGATACGCTTGAAGTGGTGGAAGAGGAGATCCCATGTTGCGATGCCCAAATATTTGAACAGCCACGGCCACAGGAAGTCGACGTTGTTAATCTGTCACAATAGGTGGACGATGACGAGACACAATTGCCAGGAAGTGAGGAGGAGGATCGTGGTGCGCAAGTGGAAGAGGAGGAGGTGGTGGATGATCTAGTAACTGACCCAACATGGAAGGAGGACATGAAGAGTGAGGCCAGCAGCACACAGGGGGAGGGAGGCAGAGTACCCCAACAGGCAGGAAGAAGCAGTGTGGTAGCCGCAGACAGAAGGCAGGCAACCGTTCCCCGTAACACCAACACGAGGAACGTTGCCAGTACAAGCAGTAGGTCTTCCAGAGTTTGGAATTTTTTTAAAGACTCTGCTGATAACCCCAAAAAGGCCATATGTTCCACCTGCCATGCCAGCATCAGCAGGGGTGACAAAACTACCAGCCTGACCACCACCAGCATGATCAGGCACATGGCAGCAAAGCACCCGACTTTGTGGGGCGAAACCCAGGGTCCACGACCAGTGTCAGTGGGTGTCACCACTGCTTCTTCCACTGTTGTGCGTGCAATAGAACCCCCTGTTGTGTGTGCAAGGCAATCCCCTGTCCATACTGCATGTAAAGATGCCCCCTCCTCTCAGTCTTCACTTGTTATGGCAGTTTCTCAAGAAACAGCATCAACGTCCACGTCCCACCGCAGCGTTCAATTGTCCATATCCCAGACCTTTGAACGAAAGCGGAAATTCGCAGCTAACGTCCCACAGGCCACAGTCCTAAATTCACACATTTCACGACTGCTTGCATTGGAAATGCTGCCTTTAAGGCTGGTGGAGACGGAATCCTTCCGCAATCTTATGGCTGTCGTCGTCCCTCGGTACTCGGTCCCCAGCCGACACTATTTTGCCTGGTGTGCCATCCCCGCACTACACAAGCACGTGTCCCAAAGCATCTGCCGTGCCCTCAACAACGCAGTTACTGGGAGAGTCCACCTGACAACGGACTCGTGGACAAGTGCTTGTGGCCAGGGACGGTACATCTCTCTGACGGCACACTGGGTAAACATAGTGGAAGCCGGGACCCAGTCGGACCTTGAGACGGAACACATCCTCCCGACACCGAGGATTGCGGGCCCTATGTCAGTCAGAGTTGCCCCCACAGTGTACAGCTCCTGCGCATCCTCCTCCTCCTCATGTTCAGCCTCCATCTCAGATATCACCACATCAGTTACAAGCTGGAAGCATTGCAGTACTGCCTCCGCCAAGCGGCAACAGGCTGTGCTGAAACTCATAAGCTTAGGTGATAAACCTCACACTGCTTGTGAGTTGTGGACAGCTGTGAAAGAGCAGGCAGATCTGTGGCTGAGACCGCTGAACCTACATCCCGGCATGATCGTGTGTGACAATGGCCGTAACCTGGTGGCGGCTCTGAGGCAGGCGAGATCACACACATACCATGCCTGGCTCATGTGCTTAACCTCGTGGTTCAGTGGTTTCTTAAATCGTACCCCGAGTTGCCAGATCTGCTCGTGAAAGTACGCCGCCTGTCAGCTCATTTTCTCAAGTTGGCTACAGCTTCCGCCGCCCTTGCTGTGTTGCAGCAGCGTTTGCAGCTTCCGGCACACCGACTGGTGTGTGATGTCCCCACACGTTGGAACTCTACCCTCCACATGTTGCAAAGGATTTGTGAGCAGAAGAGAGCAGTTGTGGAGTACCAGCTGCAACAAGGCCGTCGATATTCAGGTCAGACTCCACACATAAGACCTCAGGAGTGGACCTGGATGTCTGACATATGTACCATCCTGACAAGCTTTGAGGAGGCCACCAAGATGGTAAGTGGCGATGACACGATCATTAGTGTCAGCATCCCACTTGTCTGTCTTTTGCAACGCTCTCTGCAGAGAATTAAAGAGGAGGCATTGCAGCCAGAGTATGATGAGATGGATCAAGAAGCCGTAGCGGGCGATTACTCACAGCCCAGCCTCATCTCATCCCAACGTGCATTGGGGGACAATGAGGGAGAGGAGGAGGAGGAGGAGGAGGAGGAAGAACAGGAGCTGCTATCATGTGTTGTAGACGGTAGTACCTGTACAAGTGTCATATCGTCGGTTCAGCGTGGGTGGCCTGAGGACAGGGGGGAGGAGGAAGAGGAGGAGGAGGAAAGCATGGTCAGTCGTCATCTTGGTGAGGACACGGAAATCTTGCCCGTTACCAGTCTGGCACGCATGGCTGACTTTATGTTACGCTGCCTTAACCGTGACCCTCGCGTTGTCAAAATGTTGGGTGACAGTCATTACTGGTTGGTGACACTTGTAGACCCCCGCTACAAGGAGAACTTTCACTCTCTTATTCCTGAGGTGGAGAGGTCTACAAAAATGGGGCAATACCAGAAGGCCCTTGCTGCAGAACTCTTAAAAAAATTCCCATCTGAACACGCTAGCGGCAGAGGTCACAGTTCGTTGCCCAACCAAGGCGTACAGGCGAGAGAGATGCAACTCCAATCCAGCAGAGGCAGGGGAACACTGTCAACGTTCTGGGACAGTTTTCTGACACCCACCCAGCTTACAGGCCCTGAGGCGCAGGGTACTCTCACAAGGAGTGGAAAGTTTTAAAAGATGGTGAGGGAGTACCTTGCCGATCGTACCAGCGTCCTCCGTGATTCCTCTGTGCCTTTTAATTATTGGGTATCCAAGCTGGACACTTGGAATGAACTCGCTCTGTACGCCTTGGAGGTCCTGGCCTGCCCTGCCGCTAGCGTGTTATCGGAGCGTGTTTTTAGTGCCGCTGGGGGAATTATAACTGATAAGCGCACTCGCCTGTCAACTGACAATGCTGACAAGCTGACCCTTATCAAAATGAACAAGGGCTGGATTGGGCCAGACTTCTCATCACCACCAAATGACAGCAGAGTAACATAAAGTCAAATCCACTGTATTATTTCGGGAGGTGTATTCACATGCACCGCTTCACACCCACACATGGGTATACGCTTCCTCGTTTCGGCTGTTTAATCTTCTTCTCCTTATCCTCAGCCTCCCCCACCACTATACCACCAGGGTGCCAGCATTGCAAGTTCCTCAGTCCTAATTTTTGGCAGCTTTTGCTGGGAAAGCATAAGCAAATACCATGGGACACCCACTCCCCAATAATGGGACTTATGTTTGTAATATGCTGTACTGCATGGCTCTTGTAAGGGGCATTGCAAGTTGCTCCGTCCTAATTTTTGGCAGCTTTTGCTGGGAAAGCATAAGCAAATACTATGGGAGACCCACTCCCCAATAATGGGACTTATGTTTGTAATATGCTGTACTGCATGGCTCTTGTAAGGGGCATTGCAAGTTGCTCCGTCCTAATTTTTGTCAGCTTTTGCTTGCAAGGCATAAGCAAATACTATGGGACACCCACTCCCCAATAATGGGACTTATGTTTGTAATATGCTGTACTGCATGGCTCTTGCAAGGGGCATTGCAAGTTGCTCCGTCCTAATTTTTGGCAGCTTTTGCTGGGAAAGCATAAGCAAATACTATGGGAGACACACTCCCCAATAATGGGACTTATGTTTGTAATATGCTGTACTGCATGGCTCTTGTAAGGGACAATGCAAGTTGCTCCGTCCTAATTTTTGGCAGCTTTTGCTTGCAAGGCATAAGCAAATAATATGGGACACCCACTCCCCAATAATGGGACTTATGTTTGTAATATGCTGTACTGCATGTGACACGCCCCCTGGGCCGTGTGTACACGTGTGTGGGATACCCGGTGCCGGGTCTCTGGGGTCTGTAGTCTCCGTGGCGGTGACCCGGTCCCGTGGCTCAGGCTGGTCAAACCAGTGGCAGTCTTTCTTAGGTTTTGAGGTTAATTGTCCGAATGCACCACCCGTGGATTGCGGTCAGGGAGTACCACCGCTGCGAGGCAGACCGCTGAGGCTGGTGTTGTGTGCACAGCATAGAATGGGATAACTCCCCTCGGGAGGAGTATAGCCTCAGGGCAGTGAGTGTGGATGATGGGGGTGATGGTGCACGAGCGCAGCAGGAATGACTCAGAGTCTTTGCAGTGCAGTTCAGGGTCTTTACTGATGATTATAAGGTAGACCCTCCCGGGAGTACTGGCTAGCATAAGAGGCCTGGTCAGTCTGTGAGCAAGCAGGAGTTCCCCTGGCCAGGTGGAGTTGTAGGCCTCCCCGTCTGTCTGCACTCTTCCTGGCTACCTTGCTGTAAGCGGGTAGAAGTAGCCCACGTCCCTGAGAGTACCGTGTAGTGCTCACCCATATGGCTGGTGACTTGGGGCCTTCTGTTAGCCTCCACTCCAGGACGGCGGTGCTGGTCCCTTGCTTGTGACTGAGCTTCCGGGCTTCTATGGCCAGAGGACCTGAAATCCCCTGCCGGCTGGTTTCTGCTGCTGGATATATAAGTCCTCACAGCTTCGGACTCCTGTGTCCGGTTCCTATTGTCTTCTGCCAGGGCGAGCTCTGCTCAGCTTCCAGCCCCTGGTCTTTAGCTCCTAGCTCCTACAGAGCTCCTTGCTGTTACTTTCCCTTGATCTCACTCTGACTCTGACTGTTCTCTGACTCACTCAACTGCGCCCGAGATCCAGTTTATAAGGGCAGAATTCTCCCCTCCCAGGACTGGGGCAGGAGGATGTTGCATGTTTAAGGGATCCTGACCAGGAAACCTCCCACTTGCTCTCCGACGTAATATCTCTATTACTGTGGTGACCAGACCCCTGGGGTGCCACACATGGCTCTTGTAAGGGGCATTGCAGTTCCTCATAATTTTTGGAAAGCCTTCCATTCACTGCTTAGGCTAACAGTGCACGGGAGACCCAGTTGCTATAAATCGAAAAAAAGGTTTAGTTAACGCCCTCTGACCTCCATGTCATTTCCAAGGGGCATTGGAGTGGCTCGAAATTTTTGGTAGGCATTGCACTCACTGTATGCCCTATAACTGTGTAGCCGAACCGCTCCTTTTGTTACAGAAACATATCCTACAAGACATATCTGGTTGACTGGCCTGATATTCATGTGAATGGTCCCTGTTCCTCCTGCTCTTTCTCCTTTGCCACCACCTCATCCATCATTCATCACCTGAAGCTTTGTTTTAACGGGAGTCATAGAACTGGGATAGAAGCAGGAAAACATCCAGCAATCCTCGGAGGAGGTAGGATATGCGCCAAAACGCGGACCACCTCAGGCCTAGCTGCTACTACATACATGCGCTTGCATTCCAAGAAAACAAAGCAGATGCTAACTTCTATCATCATCATCATGCTCCTCACCTAGGCACTCTCAACTCCCCTGATGGAGAAGCCAGGGCCCACCGGAGGAGTCTGGTTCTCTGGTGGGCTCGTCCAATGCTACCCTAAAGCAGGCCAGGCTAAGAAAAGTGTGGAGGAAGGTGACAGGAGAAATCAGGGCAGCTGGGGACCGAGTATGGACACCTGGCCGCCACCTGGCGGCTGGGGACAGAGTATGGATACCTCGCTGCCGAAGCGGCCATGAGGTAGTGGCCAGCTTCGGCCTCCTCCAAACTAAAAGGCCCCATTTCAAGTGAAAGCTAGCAATATGGTATTGCAGCATGTGGGTGAGTGGGTGCTTGGCTGCATATTTTTGCTTGCATTGCAAGGAATGGGGGAGGTACAATTGAACACTGCCCTGGGACAAGGACTTGCACGGGGATAGTTGCAAGTCTGCATCTTCTGATGCGGCAAGGATCACTTCTGATGGGCACACTTTTAGACAGTGACCTGGGGGTCAGAGATGCTTCCAGGGGTCTTCGCCATGCTGATCCCTTGTCTTTTCTGCACTGTATGCATGTGTCACACAGCACATGGCCAGATAAGGTTGTAAAATGTTAAAATGACATTTCCCGGTGAACGCATTTGTCACGGTTGAAAGCAATACAAAGTGCAAAAACGCATGAAAAATGCTACTTGTGAACATAGCCCAAGGTGTAGAGGAGTATTTTTGTTTTTGGCTATTTATTTTACCTTATACACAAGTTTTTACCCTGGAAAGGAAATTCCTTAACATATTTCACAGGAAAACCGTTTCAGTTTCGTTTTTGAACGTTTTATTGTGAGCCCGCAAAAGTGGCTTAATACCTCTGACCACGTTGTTGACAGCAGTGACCTGTGGGTCAGAAATGCTTCCAGGGGCGATCCCCATGCTGCCCCCATGTCTTTTGAGCACTGTCACTATCGTTTTGGGCACTTTTTAGGCTTTCTACAGACTGCCGGGGGTGCTGCCGCAAAAATGCTCGGGTCTCTCATAGACTAACATTGGGCTCGTTGCTCGGGTCGAGCACTCGAGTATCACGACAAGCTCGGCCCGAGCTTCGAGCACCCGAGCATTTTAGTGATCGCTCAACACTATCAGTCGTCATCTTGGTGAGGACACGGAAGTCTTGCCCGTTACCAGTCTGGCACCCATGGCTGACTTTATGTTACGCTGCCTTAACCGTGACCCTCGCATTGTTAAAATGTTGGGTGACAGTCATTACTGGTTGATGACACTTTTAGACCCCCTCTACAAGGAGAACTTTCACTCTCTTATTCCTGAGTTGGAGAGGTCTACAAAAATGGGGCAGTACCAGAAGGCCCTTGCTGCAGAACTATTAAAAAAATTCCCATCTGAACACGATAGCGGCAGAGGTCACAGTTCGCTGCCCAACTAAGGCATACAGGCGAGAGAGACGCAACTCCAATCCAGCAGAGGCAGGGGAACACTGTCAATGTTCTAGGACAGTTTTCTGAGACCTGCCCAGCTTACTGGCCCTGAGGCGCAGGGTACTCTCACAAGGAGTGGAAAGTTTCAAAAGATGGTGAGGGAGTACCAGCATCCTCCGTGATTCCTCTGTGCCTTTTAATTATTGGGTATCCAAGCTGGACACTTGGAATGAACTCACTCTGTATGCCTTGGAGGTCCTGGCCTGCCCTGCCGCTAGCGTGTTATCGGAGCGTGTTTTTAGTGCCGCTGGGGGAATTATAACTGATAAGCGCACTCGCCTGTCAACTGACAATGCTGACAAGCTGACCCTTATCAAAATGAACAAGGGCTGGGTTGGGCCAGACTTCTCATCACCACCAAATGACAGCAGAGTAACATAAAGTCAAATCCACTGTGTTATTTCAGGAGGTGTATTCCCATGCATCGCTTCACACCCACACATGGGTATACGCTTCCTCATTTCGACTGTTTTTTGCTCTTCTCCTTATCCTCAGCCTCCACGACCACTATACCACCAGGGTGACCGTGGTCCATGTTGCCAGCATTGCAAGTTCCTCTGTCCTAATTTTTGGCAGCTTTTGCTTGGAAGGCATAGGCAAAGACTATGGGAGACCTACTCCCCAATAATGGGAATAATGTTTTTAATATGCTGTACTGCATGGCTCTTGTAAGGGACATTGCAAGTTCCCCCTTCCTAATTTTTGGCAGCTTTTGCTTGGAAGGCATAGGCAAAGAATATGGGAGACCCACTCCCCAATAATGGGAATAATGTTTTTAATATGCTGTACTGCATGGCTCTTGTAAGGGGCATTAAAATTGTCTTGTTAAGCTACTGTGACCTCCACGTCTCTTCCAAGGGTCGTTAATATTGTCTTTTTCTTCCACTGCAACCTCCACCACTCTTCCAAGGGGCATTATAAGCGTATTGTTAAGCTACTGTGACCTCCACGTCTCTTCCACAGGGCGTTGATATTGTCTTTTTATTCCACTGGGACCTCCACCACTCTTCCAAGGGGCATTGATATTGTCTTTTTATTCCACTGCGACCTCTACCACTCTTCCAAGGGGCATTAAAGCCGTCTTGCTAAGCTACTGTGACCTCCACGTCTCTTCCACGGGGCATTGATATTGTCTTTTTATTCCACTGTAACCTCCACCACTCTTCCAAGGGGCATTAAAACTGTCTTGTTAAACCACTCTGAACTCCACGTCTATTCCAAGGGACATTAAAACCATCTTGTTAAGCTACTGTGACCTCCACATCTCTTCCAAGGGGCATTAAAACTGTCTTGTTAAACCACTCTAAACTCCACGTCTCTTCTAAGGATCATTAAAACGTCTTGTTAAACCACTCTGAACTCCACAGCTCTTCCAAGGGGCATTGACATGTTGTTTTTAATTACCTCTAACCTCCACGACTCTTGCAACGGGCATTGCATTTCCTCCTAATTTTTGTCAGCTTTTGCTTTTCAATGCATAGGCGAACACTAAGGGAGACCCACTCCCCAATAATGGGTAGAAGGTTTTTAATACGCTGTAATCCACGTCTGTTTCAAGGGGCATTGCAGTGCCTAATAATTTTTGGAAAGCCTTCCATTTCCTGCTTAGGCCAACAGTGTACAGGAGACCAAGTTGCTATAAATGGAAAAAACGGTTTAGTTAAGGCCCTCTGACCTCCATGTCACTTCCAAGGGGCATTGGAGTGCCTCGAAATTTTTGGTAGGCATTGCATTCACTGTATGCCTTATAACTGTGTAGCTGAACCGCTCCTTTTGGTACAGAAACATATCCTACAAGACATGTGTGGTTGGCTGGCCTGATATTGATGTGAATGGTCCCTGTTCCTCCTGCTCTTTCTCCTTTGCCACCACCTCATCCATCATTCATCACCTGAAGCTTTGTTTTAACGGGAGTCATAGAACTGGGATAGTAGCAGGAAAACATCCAGCAATCCTCGAAGGAGGTAGAATATGCGCCAAAACACTGACCACCTCAGGTCTAGCTGCTACTACATACATGCGCTTGCATTCCAAGGAACAGAAAGCTAAGGAGGTGGATGGCCTCATGATCATGAATAATTTACTCGTTGTGTAGGAGGCCGACCACTGCTGCTGTCTACCTTCTGAACTTTGTGTTGAAGCCTGATTGACCCAGGACCCGCAATCCTCTATGTCTGGAGGACGTGTTGCATCCCAGTGTCCAACTGTGTCCCGGCTTCCACAATATTAACCCAGTGTGAAGGCGTCAGTGAGATGGACCATTCCTGGCCACATTCACTTGTCCACGTGTTTGTGGTTAGGCTGTCCTTCCCACTAAATGCACTGGGGAGGGCACAGGTAATGTTTTGGTATGCGCGCTTGTGTATAAGGCGCACCGGGACAAATAGGGGCGGCTGGGGACCGTTTATGGACACCCGGCCACCTCCACGCGGCTGGATACTGTGTGTGGGCACCTGGCCGCGGGGCGGCTGGGGACTGAGTATGGACACCCGGCCACCCCCTGGCGGCTGGGGACCAAGCGTGGACACCCGGCCGCCGGGCGGCTGGGGACTGAGAATGAATACCAGGCTACCGACGCAGCCATGACGTGGTGGCCAGATTCCACCTCCACATGCCTAAAAGGCCCAATTTCAAGTGCAAGCAAGCTAGCATTATGGTAATGCAGCCTGGGGGTGGGTGGGTGGCAGGCTGCATACTTGCACTTGTATTGCAAGTTATGGGGGAGGTACAATTGAACACTGCCCTGGGACAAGGACTTGCACGGGGATAGTTGCAAGTCTGCATCTTCTGATGCGGCAAGGATCACTTCTGATGGGCACACTTTTAAGCAGTGACCTGGGTGTCAGAGATGCTTCCAAGGGTCTTCCCCATGCTGTTCCCATGTCTTTTTAGCACTGTATGCATGTGTCACACAGCACATGGCCAGATAAGGTTGTAAAATGTTAAAATGACATTTCCCGGTGAATGCATTTGTCATGGTTGAAAGCAATACAAACGTGCAAAAACGCATAAAAAATGCTACTTGTGAACAAAGCCCAAGGTGTGGAGGAGTATTTTTGTTTTTGGTTATTTATTTTACCTTATACACAAGTCTTTACCCTGGAAAGGATGTTCCTTAACCCCTTTCCGACCTGGTCAGTAATAGTACGCACCAGGTCGGGAAGGCCGGTTCAGCGGGGGCTCCGGCGGTGAGCCTGCACTGAAGCGAGCACATGTCAGCTGATTATTGGAATCGCAATCCACCCGCGGCTGTTAACATGTTAAATCTCTGCAAGTGGCATTTAACTCGCGCTTCCGGAAGTCCTAAGCCCCACCCATCAGTGACCCCGTCACGTGATCGCGGGTCACCAATGGGTGGGCATGACAACTCAGGGTCTGCAGCAGACGCCTGTGATTGTCATGTCTCAATTGCTATGAGCACCACCTAGTGGTCAGCGCTCATAGCAAGTGAGCATTTCTCCTGCATACAAGCGATCTGCTCATCGCTTGTATGCAGTAGAAGCAATCAGACAACTGCTGCTTCTAGTCTCCTCTGGAGACTATAGAAGCAAGCAGAAAGTGTAAAAAAAAGTTTTTAAAAAAATAAAAAAAATAAAAAATATATAAAAGTTTAAGTCACCCCCCTTTCGCCCCATTCAAAATAAAATATATATATATAAAAGAAAAACCACATACACATATTTGGTATCGCCGCATTCAGAATCGCCCGATCTATCAATATAAAAGAAGAATTAATACAATCAGTAAACGGCGTAACGAGAAAAAAATTTTAAACGCCAGAATTACGTTTTTTTGGTCGCTACAACTTTGCAATAAAATGCAATAACGGGCGATCAAAACATCGGATCTACCCCAAAAAGGTATCAATAAAAACATCAGCCCGGCACGCAAAAAATAAGCCCTCACCTGGCCCCAGATCCCGAAAAATGGAGAAGCTAAGGGTCTCGGAAAATGGCGTCATTTTTTTTTGTTTTTTTAGCAAGCTTTGGATTTTTTTTCACCACTTAAATAAAAAAGAACCTATACATGTTTGGTGTCTATGAACTCATAACGACCTGGAAAATAATGATGGCAAGTCAGTTTTAGCAATCTGTGAACGTTTTATTGTGAGCCCGCAAAAGTGGCTTAATACCTCTGACCACGTTGTTGACAGCAGTGACCTGGGGGTCAGAAATGCTTCCAGGGGCGATCCCCATGCTGTCCCCATGTCATTTGAGCACTGTCACTATCGTTTTGGGCACTTTTTAGGCTTTCTACAGACTGCCGGGGAGCCGCCGCAAAAATGTTCGGGTCTCCCATAGACTAACATTGGGCTCGTTGCTCGGGTCGAGTACCCGAGTATCGCAGTGAGCTCGGCCCGAGCTTCGAGCACCCGAGCATTTTAGTGCTCGCTCAACACTAGTAATCACCCCAATGGTCTTTTTACATTATGAATAATTGTTAATGCTATTTACAACATTGCATTGTCGATAGATGTGAAATGAGTGTAATATTGTGTTTTTAAGAAAATCAGACTAAATCAAGGACATATATTGTTCAAAGAGGACCTCTCACCAAAGTTTTATAAGATACTTTCCACTGGGTGCATGCATTTCTTCTCCCAGTATGAATTGCTATCTGATAACACCCACTTGGACTTAACAAAAGTTGACTGATTAGGTACCAAACATTTGTTTTTTGATATATCAGCAACGGAAAGGTGAAATTAAAAAAAAAAAAACATTTTATTCTGCTCTGCAGCTACTATTACATTGTCCAGTTCAACATGAACAATTTGGTGAAAGGTCCTCTTTATTATTAGAATGTAATCATAAAATACATCTCTCAAACAAATTGTTCCCCTATTGCCAGCCAAGTTACGTTCTTCACAAACTTCATATACTAATTTTTAACAAAGAAACCAAAAGGTGTACAAATATTTACTTTATGCTATTGTCCTATAGGCACTGTAACAATTCCGACCTTCATTATGCACCTTCTTTTAACTGTAACAACTCCATAGTTGTGGAAAAAGTACTACCTTCAATTTAAGTCAAAGATTATCTTTATGCACAATAAAAATTCCTCTCCTCCTTATTCCTACAGTCCTACAATACACCATAACCAAAAGAAAAAATGGAGACTAAATCCCCTATTACCAAAGAATTAGAGATATATTCTAATAAAAAATATCAATTTTATTATTTCATTATTAAAAACTTTTCCAATAAAATAGTAGCAAAAGTGAAAGTTGTATGGTGAGTACACAAGAAAAATGTGACAAATAGAGGTAAGGGCAGATAAATATATATCTTAATACCATGTGGATGCATGGGTAACATGACCATAAAAAGAAATGTAATATTTAATAACTAATCTGCAAAAATAGCTATTGCTATAAAGTAACACTACTCTCCCTATCAACCAATAAAGAGGCTAGTGCTTATATAAATACTTAGTTGTAAGGGTAAGCTGTCACAGTGAGATAAGTGATAGACCTTGTAATAAGGCCATGCTTACCCATGGCGTAGTGGACCCGTTCTGTATGTCAAACTGGGGCATACTGTATGTCAAACAATACTAAAATATTGTGCAAGGTAATGTTCCAGATCTGTAACTGCTTGACAAGGAACTGACTTGTATTCTGGCATTTAGCCATTAGACCCCGCTAATGGCTGGTCAAAGACTTACATTTTACATTAGAAGATTTAGAGGACAAAAATGTGGCAACAATCATGGCAAAATGAATCTAGGAAAAATAAGAGTTGTGAAAACATCATGAGTAGAAGATATGATGAGATCAATCAAGAATTAGAGATGAAAATATATGGGCAAATCAGTGGTTGCATGTGAAATATCTAAAATTTTTATTGTAAAAAGGTAAGTGCCACAATGAATAGAGATTAATAAGTTAGGGTTACTTTTTATATATTTTGTGCAATAATAATCAGATAGTGAAGATATTAAGTTAATATTAACATTTGTTGTGTTTTTGTCAAAAGTACTAAAAATGTTGTTAACCTTGAAGGTGTAAATGTCTTTTCAGCTCTACTCCATCTCTGCATATTTTAAATCCATTGAAAATCCGAAATCTTTAAAAATTCAGTTTGTATCTCTGACAATTCTCAATGCAAGTCTCTGCGCACATGACAACGACACATATAAGGACAGGCATTGCAGAACAATGGGATTATTATTATTTATTTACATAGCACCATTGATTCCATGGTGCTGTACATAAGAAGGGGTTACACTGTAGGGATAGGTGCTGCGGAGCTGAGGAAGAGATTTGTTTGCTTATTAGGTAGTGTAGGTAGAACAGAAGTGTATTACACATATCCATCTCAACAAACAGTCCTTCTGAGGACTAATCCATCTGCAGAGATATCAGGCAGGCAGTGTATATAGGCAAGCAGGCAGTGTATATAGCAGACTGCAGTGCATATGGCACAAGAGGCTCCATTCCAGTTCTGTCTTTTGCTGCTGTTAGATATTTTTTTTTGGATCTTAATCCTCATTATTTGCTTAAAAAGCAATCCAGAGAACACCATTTTTGTGTGCCATTTGCTTGTTGGCACTGTAGAATACAGCCATGTCCTTTCCTTATTACAGTGCTAAAAACCCAGCTATTTAAAACGGTGGTTTCTCTGTCACACGGATCACATATACACTACCGCTCAAAAGTTTGGGGTCACCCTGACAGTTTTGTGTTTTTCATGAAAACTCATACTTTTATTTATCAAATGAGTTGCAAAATGATTAGAAAATATAGTCCAGACATTGACAAGGTTAGAAATAACGATTTTTATTAGAAAGAAAAATTTTCTCCTTCAAACTTTGCTTTCGATAAAGACCTTTGGCATTGTAGCTGTTAATTTGCTGAGGTAATTTTGAGAAATTTCACCCCATGCTTCCTGAAGCCCCTCCCACAAGTTGGATTGGCTTGATGGGCACTTTTTGCGTACCATACGGTCAAGCTGCTCCCACAACAGCTCAATGGAGTTGAGATCTGGTAACTGCTCTGGCCACTCCATTACAGATAGAATACCAGCTGCCTGCTTCTTCCTTAAATAGTTCATGCATAATTTGGAGGTGTGCTTTGGGTCATTGTCTTGTTGTAGGATGAAATTGGCACCAATCAAGCGCTGTCCACAGGGTATGGCATGACATTGCAAAATGAACTGATAGCCTTCCTTATTCAAAATCCCATTTACCTTGTACAAATCTCCCACTTTACCAGCACCAAAGCAACTCCAGACCATCACATTACCTCCACCATGCTTGACAGATGGCATCAAGGCACTCTTCCAGCATCTTCTCAGTTGTTCTGCGTCTCACTTCTTCTGTGTGATCTAAACATCTCAAACTTTGATTCGTCTGTCCATAAAACTTTTTTCCAGTCTTCCTCTGTCCAATGTCTGTGTTCTTTTGCCCATATTAATCTTTTCCTTTTTTTAACCAGTCTCAGATATGGCTTTTTCTTTGCCACTTTGCCCTGAAGGCCAGCATTCCAGAGTCGCCTCTTCACTGCACTTCACTGCAAACGTTGACACTGGCGTTTTGCGTGTACTATTTAATGAAGCTGCCAGTTGAGGAGCTGTGAGGCGTCAATTTCTCAAATTATAGACACTAATTTACTTGTGTTGTTGGTCAGCTGTGCAGCGGGGCCTCCTACTTCTCTTTCTACTCTGGTTAGAGCCTGTTTGTGCTCTCCTCTGAAGGGAGGAGTACACACCGTTGTATGAAATCTTCAGTTTCTTGGCAATCTCTCGCATGGAATAGCCTTCTTCATTCTAAGAACAAGAATAGACTGTGGCGTTTCACATGAAAGTTCACTTTTTCTGGCCATTTTGAGAGTTTAATAGAACGATCAAATGCAATGCTCCACATTCTCAACTAGCTCAAAGGAAGGTCAATTTTATAGCTTCTCAAATCAGCCAAACCATTTTCTGCTGTGCTAACATACTTGTGCAAGAATTTTCTAGGGTTTTCTAAACATCCATTAACCTTCTTACACAGTTAGCAAACACAATATACCATTAAAACACTGGAGTGGTGGTTGTTGGAAATGGGCCTCTATACACCTATGTAGATATTGCAATGAAAACAAGACGTTTGCAGCTAGAATAGTCATTTACCACATTAACAATGTATAGAGTGTATTTCTGATTCATTTAATGTTAGCTTCATTGAAAAAAAATGTGCTTTTCTTTCAAAAATAATGAAATTTCTAAATGACCCCAAAATTTTGAACGGTAGTGTACGTTTTCAGAAAATACTGCCATTTCTGTCCTCCATTAAAAATTTGTTTCAGTGTGTCAGTGAAGTTTTTGACACCGGTTTGCTGTTTAAAATAGTTACCTACAGGCCAGGTATATAAAACTGTGGTTTCTCCGTCACATGGATCACATATATGTTTTCAGAAAATACTGCCATTTCTGGCCTCCATTAAAAAAATTTTCAGTGTGTCAGCGAAGTTTTGACACCGGTTTGCTGTTCAAAATAGTTACCTACAGGCCAGGTATATAAAACTGTGGTTTCTCCATCAAACGGATCACATATACGTTTTCAGAAAATACTGCCATTTCTGACCTCCATTAAAAATAGTTTCAGTGTGTCAGCGAAGTTTTGACACCGGTTTGCTGTTGAAAATGGTTACCTACAGGTGAGGTATATAAAACTGTGGTTCCTCCAACACACGGATCACATATACGTTTTCAGAAAGTACTGCCATTTCTGGCCTCCATTAAAAATTTGTTTCAGTGTGTCAGCGAAGTTTTTGAGACCGATTTGCTGTTCAAAATAGTTACCTACATGTCAGGTATATAAAACTGTGGTTTCTCCATCACATGGATCACATATACGTTTTCAGAAAATACTGCCATTTCTGGCCTCCAAAAAAAATTTGTTTCATTGTGTCACCAAAGATTTTGACACCGGTTTGCTGTTCAAAATAGTTACCTGCAGTCCAGGCATTTAAAACTGTGGTTTCTCCATCACACGGATCACATATACGTTTTCAGAAAATACTGCCATTTCTGGCCTCCATTAAAAATTGTTTCAGTGTGTCAGTGAAGCAATTGACACCAGATTGCTGTTCAAAATAGTTACCTACAGGTGAGGTATATAAAACTGTGGTTTCTCCATCACACGGATCACATATACGTTTTCACAAAATACTGCCATTTCTGGCCTCCATTAAAAATTTGTTTCTGTGTGTCAGTGAAGCAATTGACACCAGTTTGCTGTTCAAAATCGTTACCTACAGGTCAGGTATTTAAAACTGTGATTTGTCCGTCACAAGGATCACATATAAGTTCGCTCCAAATTCTGTCATTTGTTGTGAGCGTGGAAGATATTGTCCTCCATTTAAAATGGGCAAGGCGCGTGGCAAGGGACGGGGAACTGGACGTGATGGTGATGGTGCATGCAGAGGCCATGGCCGCTAGCAAGCTGAAATTGTACCACAAAAAGCACCCACATCTTCTCGCCCAACCTTCCTGTCCAATTCCTAGGGGATCGCAGCTCACCACTAATGAACCCAGAGCAATGTCAAAAGGTTATTGGTTGGATAGCGGATAATGCTTCAAGTCACTTTGCCACCACCACCAACCTGTCTTCCACACGGTCAAGTCTCAGTAGCCGTGAGTCTGGACTGCATATTCCTCACCCTGATACTCCTTTCTCCCACCATGCCAAGTGCCTAGAGACAACTGATCCCACACTTGTACACTCTGAAGAGCTGTTCACTTTTCCATTTATAGATTCGGGCCTCTTGCCCGGATCACTTGAAGCGGGGCAAGAGGAGATCGCATGTAATGATGCCCAAATATTTGAGCAGCCACGGTCACATGAAGGCGACTGTGGGAAAGTGTAACAAGAGGTGGGCGATGATGAGACACAATTGCCAGAAAGTCAGGAGGAGGACCAGGGTTCGGAAGTGGAAGACGAGGTGGTGGATGATATAGTAACTGATCCAACCTGGCAAAAGGACATGCAGAGCAAGGACAGCAGCACACTGGGGGAGGGAGGCAGAGCACCCCAATAGGCAGGAACAAGCAGTGTGATGGCCACAGACAGAAAGCAGGCAACACGAAGGAAGTTGCCAGTACAATTTTTAGGTATTCCCGAGTCTGGTTGTTTTTTAAAGAGAGGAGAGAACAAGGCGCAATGGGTGACTCAGTATTGCAATTTGTAGAGGGGTGTGGGGATGGCTACTAACCTTATGAAGTTGTGCACCTCTGCACAACCCCAGTGTAAAGCTCCACAAGCTCCGATCTGTTGGTGGCTGTCATCTATTTCCAGCGGCGTTCACAGATCCTGATCTCTTGGTGGTATATCACGTGGTCAGGTTAGTAGCATGTAAAGCCGAGATAGACGCCCAGCTTCACCAACACCCCCGGCAGCGTTCCGGAGGGGTTAAGGCAGCGCAGCTTGGAAAACCAGGGTAGTAATTTTAATTAAATTGCTCCCACAGGTGAAAAAACAATAGATTAAAGGCAGCTCTACCGCACACCAACAGGGGGAAAGGGACAATCAGTGAATATGAATAGCGGTAGTGTGTGTATTAATAAATCAGTCCTTTTACTATTTTTGCCCTGTTATTGGCGCTCTGGTACCGCTATTCATATTCACTGATTGGTTGTTTTTTAAAGACTTTGTCGATAACCCCAAAAAGGCCATTTGCACATCCTGTCAGGTCAGCATTAGCAGGGGTGGCAAAACTACCAGCCTAACCACCTTCAGCATGATCAGGCACATGGCAGCAAAGCACCCGACTTTGTGGACCAAACCCCAGGGTCCATGAACAGTGTCTGCGGGTGGCACCTCTGCTTGTTCCGCTGTTGTGCATGCAAGCCAATCCCCTGTCCATGGTGCATGCGAAGATGCCTCCTGCCCTGCATCTGTCGTTGCACACTCTCAAGTAGCAGCATCAGGAAGCACATCCACATCCCTGTCCCAGCGCAGCGTTCAGTTGTCCATACTCCAGTCCTTGGAACACAAGCGCAAATACGCAGCCAACGCCCCTCAGGCCACATTACTAAATTCCCACATTTCACGACTGCTTGCGCTCAAAATGTTGCCTTTCAGGCTCGTGGAGACGGAAGCATTCCGAAACCTGATGGCGGCGGCCGTCCCTCGGTACTCAGTCCCCAGCCACCACTATTTATCCCGGGGTGCCGTCCCCACATTACACAAGCAAGTGTCCCAAAACATTAGCCGTGCCCTCAACAATGCAGTTGCTAGGAAAGTTTATCTAACCACGGACACGTTGACAAGTGCTTGTGGGCATGGACGGTACATCTCGTTGATGGCACACTGGGATAACATAGTGGAAGCGGGGACCCAGTCAATCCTTGGGATGGAACACATCCTCCCTTCGCCAAGTATTGTGGGCCCTAGGTCAATCAGGGTTGCCCCCACAGTTTACAGCTACTGCACCTCATCCTCCTCAGCCTCCTACACCTCTTCAGCCTCCATCTCCGAAATGACCACATCAGTCACAAGCTGGAAGCACTGCAGAACTGCAGCACTGCCACGGCCAAGTGGCAACAGGCTATGCTGAACCTAATATGCTTAGGTGACAAACCGCATAATGATGAAGAGTTGTGGATAGCTCTGAAAGAGCAGGCTGATCTGTGGCTCACACTGCTGAACCTACAGCCAGGCATGGTCATGTGTGACAATGACCGGAACCTGGTGCCGGCTATGAGGCGAGGCGAGCTCACACACGTACCATGCCTGGCCCATGTGCTTAACCTCGTGGTTCAGCGGTTTCTCAAATCCTATGCGGAGCTGCCGTATCTGCTTGTTAAAGTACGCTGCCTGTGTTCCATTTTAGAAAGTCACCTACAGCTTCTGCCGCCCTTGCCGTGTTTCAGCAGCGTTTGCAGCTTCCGGCTCACAGACTGGTATGTGATGTCCCCATGCGTTGCAACTCTACACTGCAGATGTTGGGAAGGATTTGTGAGCAGAAGAAGGTAGTTGTTGACTACCAGCATCAACAAAACCATCGGTATTCAGTTCAGACTTCACACATAAGACCTCAGGAGTGGACATCGATGTCAGACATATATACCATCGTCCAAAACTTTGAGAACTCCACCAAGATAGTGAGCGGCGATGATGCCATAATTAGCGTTACCATCCCGCTTCTCTGTCTTCTGAAACGCTCTCTGCTCACAATCAAAGAGGATGCATTGCAGATGGAGCACGATGATATGGAGGAATGAACCATACAGGGTGATTACAAACAGCCCAGCCTCATCTCATCCCAATGTGGATTGGGTGACAATGAGGAAAAGGAGGAGGAGGAAGAACAGGAGCTAGTTTCCCACGCTATAGACGCTACTACCTACACAACTATCATACTGTCTGTTCAGCATGGATGGCCTGAGGACTGAGAGGAGGAGGAAGATGAGGAGGAGGATGAGGAGGAGAGCATGGTCAGTCGTCCTCTTGGTGAGGACACGGAAGTCTTGCCTGTTAGCAGTCTGGCACGCATGGCTGAGTTTATGTTAGGATGCCTTTCCCATGCCCCACGCGTTCTCAAAATTTTGGGTGACAGTCATTACTGGTTGGTAACACTTCTAGACCCACGCTACAAGGAAACTTTATATCTCTTATTCTTGAGGCGGACAAGTCTACAAAAATGGGGCAGTAACAGAAGGCCCTTGTTGCAGAACTATTAAAAAAATTCCCATCAGAAAACGTCGGTGGCAGAGTTCACAGTTCATTGGACAACCAACGACTACAGGCGAGAGAGACACAACTCCAATCCAGCAGAGGGAGGGGAACACTGTCAAATTTCTGGGAGAATTTTCTCAGCCCCTCCCATCGCACAGGCCCTGTGGCGCGGGGTACTCTCACAAGGAGTGCAAAGTTTGGGAAGATGCTGAGGGAGTACTTTGCCGACCGTACCAACATCCTCCGTGATTCCTCTGTACCTTATATTATTGGGTATCCAAGCTGGATATGTGGAATGAACTGGCTCTCTATGCCTTGGAGGTGCTGACCGTCCCTCCCGCTAGCATTTTATCAGAGTGGGTTTTAAGTGCCGCTGGCAGAATTATAACTGATAAGCGCATTTGCCTGTCAACTGAAAATGCTGAAAGGCTGACTCTTATAAAAATGAACAAGAGCAGAATTGGGCCAGACTTCTCAACACCACCAAATGATAGCAGCGTAACATAAACTCAAATCCGGTGTCTTTTTTTGGGAGGTGTATTCCCATGCACCTTTTCACACCCACACATGGGTATTAGCTTCCTGATTTTGGCTATTTGCTGTGGTCCTCCTCCTTCTCCTCATTCTCATCCTCCACCTCCATATCACCAGGGTGACCGTGGTCTGTGATGCAACACCCACATAATTGTTTTAAAGGGTGTTTATGATGCCTGCAAAAAAATTTTTTTATAAAGTATGTTCATGTATACCCCCCAGGGGTAAATGTTTGTCAGCCCATACACTTAGCGCATGGGCATTACAAGTATAGGGATGCCGCTCCTTTCTAATGGGAACATTTTTTCATGAGGCCCTCCTCCACGTCTTTTCCTAGGTGCATTGGAGTGCCTCCCAATTTTGGCAGCCCCTGCATTCACTGCATAAGCCAACACTATGGGAGACCCACTTCCTTATAATGGGAACATTTGTTCATGAGGCCCTCTACGTCTCTTCCAAGGGGCATTGGAGTGCCTCCCAATTTTTGTCAGCCCTTGCATTCACTGCATAGGCTAACATTATGGTAGACCCACTTCCTAATAATGGGAACATTGTTTTCAGGAGGCCCTCCTCTAAGTCTCTTCAAAGGGGTATTGGGGTGCATCCAAATTTTCAAAGGGGTATTGGGGTGAGTCCAAATTTTGGGCAGCCCTGCCACTCACTGCATACGCAATAACAGTAGAGGAAACCCACTGTTTTCTAATGGGAACAACAAAGCATAGCCGGATGATGGCTCTCTAAAAAGAATGAGGCCCGATTGCTGGCCCTTTAAGAATAGTAAAGGCCGCCTGATGGCCCTATAAAAATAGGCTTTGTGACTTTCAGAGTCCCTCCTTCATAAATGAAACAGGATGTGTCTGATCATGTCTCACTCACCACATGGCCAGATAAGGTTGTAAAATGTTAAAATGACATTTCCCAGTGAATGCATTTGTCGCGGTTGAAAGCAATACAATAGTGCAAAAACACATCAAAAGCGCTACGTGTAGTGTTGAGCGAGCACTAAAATGCTCGGGTGCTCGAAGCTCGGGCCGAGCTCACCGTGATACTCGAGCCCAATTTTAGTCTATGGGAAACCCGAGCATTTTTGCAACGGCACCCCCGGCAGTCTGTAGAAAGCCTAAAAAGTGCCCAAAACGATAGTGACAGTGCTCAAATGACATGGGGACAGCATGGGGATCGCCCCAGGAAGCATTTCTGACCCACAGGTCACTGCTGTCAACAACGTCGTCAGAGGTATTAAGCCACTTTTACGGGCTCACAATAAAACGTTCAAAAACGAAAGTGAAGCTGCTTTCTTGTGAAATATGTTAAGCAACATCCTTTCCAGGGTAAAGACTTGTGTATAAGGTAAAATAAATAACCAAAAACAAAAATACTCCTCCACACCTTGGGCTATGTTAACAAGTAGCATTTATTATGCGTTTCTGCACTTTCGTATTGCTTTCAACCGTGACAAATGCATTCACCGGGAAATGTCATTTTAACATTTTACAACCTTATCTGGCCATGTGCTGTGTGACACATGCATACAGTGCTGAAAAGACATGGGAACAGCATGAGGAAGACCCCTGGAAGCATCTCTGACACCCAGGTCACTGCCTAAAAGTGTGCCCATCAGAAGTCATCCTTGCCGCATCAGAAGATGCAGACTTGCAACTATCCGCGTGCAAGTCCTTGTCCCAGGGTGGTGTTCAATTGTGCCTCCCCCATTCCTTGCAATGCAAGCGCAAGTATGCAGCCTGCAACCCACCCACCCCCAGGCTGCAATACCATACTGCTTGCTTGCACTTGAAATTGGAGGCGGAATCTGGCCACCACGTCATGGCTGCGTCGGCGGCCAGGTATCCATACTCAGTCCCCAGCCGCCTGGCGGCCGGATGTCCACGCTTGGTCCCCAGCCGCCAGGGGTCGGCCGTGTGAACATACTCGGTCCCCAGCCACACTATTTGTCCCGGTAACCTTCCCCACACTTTTCTTAGCCTGGCCTGCTTTAGGGCAGCATTGGCCGAGCCCACCAGACAACCAGACTCCTCCGGTGGGCCCTGGCTCCTCTATCACGGGAGTTGAGAGTGCCAAGGTAAGGAGCATGATGATGATGATAGAAGTTAGCATCTGCTTTGTTTTCTTGGAATGCAAGCGTAAGTGTGCAGCCTGCCACCCACCCGCCCCCAGGCTGCGATACCATACTGCTAGCTTGCTTGCACTTGAAATGAGGCCTTTTAGGCTTGTGGAGGCAGACTCCGGCCACCATGTCATGGCTGCGTCGGCGGCCTGGTATCCATACTCAGTCCCCAGCCGCCCGGCGGCCGGGAGTCCACACTCGGTCCCCAGCCGCCAGGGGGTGGCCGGGTGTCCATACTCGGTCCCCAGCCACCCCTATTTGTCCCGGTAACCTTCCCCACACTTTTCTTAGCCTTGCCTGCTTTAGGGCAGCATTGGCCGAGCCCACCAGACAACCCGACTCCTCCGGTGGGCCCTGGCTTCTCCATCAGGGGAGTTGAGAGTGCCAAGGTGAGGAGCATGATGATGATGATAGAAGTTAGCATCTTCTTTGTTTTCTTGGAATGCAAGCGTAAGTGTGCAGCCTGCCACCCACCCCCAGGCTGCAATACCATACTGCTAGCTTGCTTGCACTTGAAATGAGGCCTTTTAGTCTTGTGGAGGCAGATGCCGGTCACCATGTCATGGCTGCGTCGGCGGCCTGGTATCCATACTCAGTCCCCAGCCGCCCGGCGGCCGGGTGTCCACACTCGGTCCCCAGCAGCCAGGGGGCGGCCGGGTGTCCATACTCGGTCCCCAGTCGCCCCTATTTGTCCCGGTAACCTTCCCCACACTTTTCTTAGCCTGGCCTGCTTTAGGGCAGCATTGGCCGAATCCACCAGACAACCAGACTCCTCCGGTGGGCCCTAGCTTCTCCATCAGGGGAGTTGAGAGTGCCAAGGTGAGGAGCATGATGATGATGATAGAAGCTAGCATCTGCTTTGTATTCTTGGAATGCAAGCGTAAGTGTGCAGCCTGCCACCCACGCACCCCCAGGCTGCAATACCATACTGCTTGCTTGCTTGCACTTGAAATGAGGCTTTTTAGGCTTGTGGAGGCAGATGCCGGCCACCATGTCATGGCTGCATCGGCGGCCTGGTATCCATACTCAGTCCCCAGCCGCCCGGCAGCCGGGTGTCCACACTCGGTCTCCAGCCGCCAGGGGGCGACCGGGTGTCCATACTCGATCCCCAGCCGCCCCTATTTGTCCCGGTGCATCTTATACACAAGCGCGCATACCAAAACATTACCTGTGCCCTCCCCAGTGCATTTAATGGGAAGGACAGCCTAACCACAAACACGTGGACAAGTGAATGTGGCCAGGGATGGTCCATCTCACTGACGCCTTCACACTGGGTTAATATTCTGGAAGCCGGGACACAGTTGGACACTGAGATGCAACACATCCTCCAGACATAGGGGATTGCGGGTCCTGGGTCAATCATGCTTCAACACAAAGTTCGGAAGGTAGACAGCAGCAGTGGTCGGCCTCCTACACAACGAGTAAATTATTCATTATCATGAGGCCATCCATCTCCTTAGCTTTCTGTTCTTTGGAAAGCAAGAGCATGTATATAGTAGCAGCTAGGCCTGAGGTGGTCAGCGTTTTGGCGCATATCCTACCTCCTCCGAGGATTGCTGGATGTTTTCCTGCTACTATCCCAGTTCTATGACTCCCGTTAAAACGAAGCTTCAAGTGATGAATGATGGATGAGGTGGTGGCAAAGTTGAAAGAGCAGGAGGAACAGGGGCTATTCACATCAATATCAGGCCAGTCAACCACACATGTCTTGTAGGATATGTTTCTGTACCAAAAGGAGCGGTTCGGCTACACAGTTATAGGGCATACAGTGAGTGCAATGCCTATCAAACTTTCGAAGCACTCCAATGCCCCTTGGAAGTGACATGAAGGTCAGAGGGCCTTAACTAAACCGTTTTTTCCATTTATAGCAACTTGGTCTCCTGTACACTGTTGGCCTAAGCAGTGAATGGAAGGCTTTCCAAAAATTATGAGGAACTGCAATGCACCTTGAAACAGACGTGGATTACAGCGTGCTAAAAACCTTCTACCCATTATTGGGGAGTGAGTCTCCCTTAGTGTTCGCCTATGCATTGAAAAGAAAAAGCTGACTAAAATTAGGAGGAAATGCAATGCCCGTTGGAAGAGTCGTGGAGGTTAGAGGCAATTAAAAACAACATTTCAATGCCCCTTGGAAGAGCTATGGATTTCAGAGTGGTTTAACAAGACGGTTTTAATGCCCCTTGGAAGACATGTGGATGTCACAGTAGCTTAACAAGACGGTTTTAATGCCCCTTGGAAGAGTGTTGGAGGTCAGAGTGGTCTATCAAGACTGTTTTAATGTCCCTTGGAAGAGACGTGGAGTTCAGAGTGGTTTAACAAGATGGTTTTAATGCCCCTTGGAAGAGACGTGGAGTTCACAGTAGCTTAACAAGACGTTTTTAATGCCCCTTTGAAGAGATGTGGAGGTCAGAGTGGTTTAACAAGACGGTTTTAATGCCCCTTGGAAGAGACATTGAGGTCACAGTAGCTTAACAAGATGGTTTTAATGCCCCTTGGAAGAGACGTGGAGGTCAGAGTGGTTAACAAGACGGTTTTAATGCCCCTTGGAAGAGACATGGAGGTCACAGTAGCTTAACCAGACGGTTTTAATGCCCCTTGGAAAAGACGTGGAGGTCAGAGTGGTTTAACAAGACTGTTTTAATGCCCCGTGGAAGAGACATGGAGGTCACAGTACCTTAACAAGACGGTTTTAATGCCCCTTGGAAGAGTGGTGGAGGTCGCAGTGGAATAGAAAGACAATATCAATGCCCCTTGGAAGAGTGGTGGAGGTCGCAGTGGAATAAGAAGACAATATCAATGCCCCTTGGAAGAGTGGTGGAGGTCACAGTGGAATAAAAAGACAATATCAATGCCCCTTGGAAGAGTGGTGGAGGTCGCAGTGGTATAAAAAGACAATATCAATGCCCCTTGGAAGAATGGTAGAGGTCGCAGTGGAATAAAAAGACAATATCAATGCCCCTTGGAAGAGTGGTGGAGGTCGCAGTGGAATAAAAAGACAATATCAATGCCCCTTGGAAGAGTGGTGGAGGTCGCAGTGGAATAAAAAGACAATATCAATGCCCCTTGGAAGAGTGGTGGAGGTCGCAGTGGAATAAAAAGACAATATCAATGCCCCTTGGAAGAATGGTAGAGGTCGCAGTGGAATAAAAAGACAATATCAATGCCCCTTGGAAGAGTGGTGGAGGTCGCAGTGGAATAAGAAGACAATATCAATGCCACTTGGAAGAGTGGTGGAGGTCGCAGTGGAATAAAAAGACAATATCAATGCCCCGAGGAAGAGTGGTGGAGGTCGCAGTGGAATAAAAAGACAATATCAATGCCCCTTGGAAGAGATGTGGAGGTCACAGTAGCTTAACAAGACGGTTTTAATGCCCCTTGGAAGGGACGTGGAGTTCAGAGTGGTTTAACAAGACGGTTTTAATGCCCCTTGGAAGAGACGTGAAGTTAACAGTAGCTTAATAAGACTGTTTTAATGCCCCTTGGATGAGACGTTGAGGTCAGAGTGGTTTAACTAGATGGTTTTAATGCCCCTTGGAAGAGACATGGAGGTCACAGTAGCTTAACAAGATTGTTTTAATGCCCCTTGGAAGAGATTTGGAGTTCAGAGTGGTTTAACAAGACGGTTTTAATGCCGCTTGGAAGAGACGTGGAGTTCACAGTAGCTTAACAAGATTGTTTTAATGCTCCTTGGATGAGACGTGGAGGTCAGAGTGGTTTAACAAGATGGTTTTAATGCCCCTTGGAAGAGACGTAGACGTCACAGTTAGTGTTGAGCCACCCCCGTAGTGTTCGGGTACGGTTCGGTTCGTCGAACAACGGGATGTTAGTGGAACTGTTCGTCGAACACCTTAGAACACCGTCGAACACAGTCGAACACCATTAAAACCAATGGGAGGCAAACAAAAACACATAGAAACACATAGAAAACACCTTCAAAGGTGTCCATAAGCTGACAAACTGCTCAGAAGACACTCTCTTTAAAAAAGCCGGCCGGCAATTCAGCAGCGGCATACACCGGTACCCGACAATTTATAACAGAAAGAATAGAGCATCACACATAGATTAGATACATAGAAACATGTCAGTCACATATATAAGAAGTACAGTGATAGTGTTGATTACTGTACTTGTCATTTAGTGTTAAAATAAAGGATTTATTAAAAAAAAAATTGGCATGGTGTTCCCCGTAATTTTAGTCTCTAGCGAAGGTTAAGCTGAAGGCTGGGGCAGATGTTTGAAGCCTGGGAAGGGGGTAATACCCATGGAGTTTCCCAGGCTACTAATATCAGCCCCCAGCTGAATACCTAGCCTTTACTAGCTATTAAAATGGGGGACCCCCCCCAAAAAAGGACGTGGGGTCCCCCTTATTTTAATAGCTAGCAAAGGCTAGGCAGACAGCTGGGGGCTGATATTAATAGCCCAGGAAGGGTGCCATGAATATTGGCCCCCTCCCAGGCTAGAAACACCAGCTGTCAGCCGCCCCAGAAATGGCGCATCCATAGGATGCGCCAATCTGGCACTTAGCCTCGCTCTTCCCACTGCCCTGTAGTGGTGGCAGTGGGGTAATGGGGCTGGGGTTGACGTCAGCTTATAATGCCAGCTGACATCAAGCCCAGGTTAGTAATGGAGAGGAGTCTATAAGACACCCCCATTACTAACCCCATAGTCAAAGTTAAAAAAAAAACACAAACACCCAGAATAAAGTCCTTTAATTGAAATAAACACACAATTCTTTATTGTTCTAAATTAAACCATACTTACCATCACGCCTATTCCAGCTGAAGCCAATGTCTTTTGCAATAAAAGTAAAATAATAAAGCAACATCATCCTTACCTTTCCATGGTTCCCACGACAGCTTCAGCTCTGCTACATTCACATGACAGGCTGGATCACAGCCGAAAGCTGCCATCCAGCTTGCCATGCCGCAGACACTCAGAAGCGCAGGCATGCTTGTGCTCCTCAGTGTCTGGCTGTGACGGCATAAAGATGAGCCGAGGTCATGTAAAATGAACTCAGCTCACCTCATGCATGTCACTGACAGCGTGGGAAAATTCTCCTGCGCTTGCAGTCAGCGTGAGAGAATTCTCCTGCTGAAGCCCTGAGCAGAGGATAATTTTCCCACGCTGTCAGTGACGTGCATGAGGTGAGCTCATGTACAATGAACTCAGCTCACCTCATGCACGTCACTGACAGCGTGGGAGAATTCTCCTGCGCTCAGCGCTTGAGCAGGAGAATTCTCCCACGCTGGGATGGCATTGAGATGACAGGCTGGATCACAGCTGGGCGCTGCCATCCAGCTTGTCATCCTTCAGAGACACTGCAGAGCGCAAGCATGCCTGCACTCTGCAGTGTCTATGAAGAATGGCATGCTGGATGGCAGCGCTCAGCTGCCATCCAGCCAGTCATCTCAATGCCATCCCAGCAAGGGAGAATTCTCCTGCTCAAGCGCTGAGCGCAGGAGAATTTTCCCACTCTGTCAGTGACGTGCATGAGGTGAGCCGAGTTCATTGGACATGACCTCGGCTCATCTGGATGCTGTCACAGCGAGACACTGAGGAGTGCAAGCATGCCTGCGCTTCTCAGTGTCTGTGGTGTGGCTAGCTGGATGGCATCTGGGGGTTGGGGGCAGCCCGTTCCTGCCTGCTGTACCTGGCTGGACACAAAAATATGGTGAAGGCCACGTCAAATTTTTAGTGAAAAATTCAATAACATTTTAAAAAAAAAAACACATTTAGGGACTGCATCTTTATTAACCCCCAACCACCAGCTGCCTATTTGTACCTGGCCGGACCCAACAATATAGGGAAGCCCTTTTTTTTTAATTATCTCATGAATTTCATGAAATAATTAAAAATAAAAATACGTGGGGCTTCGCCCTATTTTTGTGTCCAGCCAGGTACATCTAGGCCGCTGGGGGCTCGAATCCGCAGCGCAGGGAGGCCCAAGCTTTCTGGGGCCCCCCCCCGCTGCAGAAAATGGAGCGTTCATAGAAGCGCCATCTTCTGGCACTGTACCCAACTCATCCAGGGCCCTGGTGCGGCGGCTCACTGGCTAATAAAGGGGTTAGGGCCAGCTTGGCATTATCAGCTGGCCCTAAGCCCGAAATTCATGGGGTCACGCCAATATTAGACATGACCGCCATGAATTTCTAGTAAAGTATTTAAAAAAACACAACACCCAGAATAAAGTCATTTAATTGAAATAAACACTCAATTTTTTAATGTTCTAAATTAAACAATACTTACCATCACGCCCATTCCAGCTGAAGCCAACGATCTCCTGCGATAAAAGTAAAATAATAAAGCAACCTCATCCTTACCTTTCCATGGTTCCCACGACAGCTTCAGCTCTGCTACTTTGACATGACAGGCTGGATGGCAGCCGAAAGCTGAAACCGCTGAACCACGAGGTTAAGCACATGAGCCAGGCATGGTACGTGTGTGATCTCGCCTCGCCTCAGAGCCGCCACCAGGTTACGGCCATTTTGCTACACACGACCATGCCTGGATGTAGGTTCAATGGTCTCAGCCACAGATCTGCCTGCTCTTTCACAGCTGTCCACAACTCACAAGCATTGTGAGGTTTATCACATAAGCTTATGAGTTTCAGCACAGCCTGTTGTCGCTTGGCGGAGGCAGTACTGCAGTGCTTTCAGCTTGTAACTGATGTGGTGATATCTGAGATGGAGGCTGAACATGAGGAGGAGGAGGAGGATGATGCGCAGGAGCTGTACACTGTGGGGGCAACTCTGACTGACATAGGGCCCGCAATCCTCGGTGTGGGGAGGATGTGTTCCATCTCAAGGTCCGACTGGGTCCCAGCTTCCACTATGTTTACCCAGTGTGCCGTCAGGGAGATGTACCGTCCCTGGCCACAAGCACTTGTCCACGTGTCCGTTGGACTCTCCCAGTAACTGCGTTGTTGAGGGCGCGGCAGATGTTTTGGGACACGTGCTTGTGTAGTGCGGGGATGGCACACCGGGCAAAACAATGTCGGCTGAGGACTGAGTACCGACGGATGGCCACCGCCATAAGGTTGCGGAAGGATTCCGTCTCCACCAGACTAAAAGGCAGAATTTCCAATGCAAGCAGTCGTGAAATGTGCGAATTTAGGACTGTGGTCTGTGGGGCGTTGGCTGCGAATTTGCGCTTTCGTTCAAAGGTCTGGGATATGGACAATTGAACGCTGCGGTGGGACGTGGACGTTGATGCTGGGGGCATCTTTGCATGCAGTATGGACAGGGGATTGCCTTGCACGCACAACAGGGGGTTCTCTTACATGCACAACAGTGGAAGAAGCAGAGGTGACACCTGCCGACACTGGTCGTGGACCCTGGGGTTCACCCCACAAAGTAGGGTGCTTTGCTGGCATGTGCCTGATCATGCTGGTTGTGGTCAGGATGGTAGTTTTGTCACCCCTGCTGATGCTGGCCTGGCAGGTGTTATAAATGGCCTTTTTGGGGTTATCAGCAGAGTCTTTAAAAAAATTCCAGACTCTGGAAGACCTACCGGTTGTAGTGGCAACGTCCCTCGTGTTGGTGTTACGGGGAATGGTTGCCCACCTTCTGTCTGCGGCCACCACACTGCTTCTTCCTGCCTGTTCTGGTACTCCGCCTCCCTCCCCCTGTTTGCTGCTGGCCTCGCTCTGCGTGTCCTCCTACCACGTTCGGTCAATTACTAGATCATCCACCACCTCCTCCTCTTCCACTTCCACACCACGGTCCTCCTCCTCACTTCATGGCAATTGTGTCTCATCATCGTCCACCTCTTGTGACAAATTGACAGCGTCGCCTTCCTGTGGCCATGGCTGTTCAAATATTTGGCCATCGCTACATGAGATCTCCTCTTCCACCACTTCAAGCGGAACAGGCGAGGGGCACAAATATGGAAATAAACCAGTGAATAGCTCTTCAAAGTGTCCATCTGTGGGATAAGTTGCTGTCTGATGATACTCGGCATGGTGGGAGGAAGGAGCATCAGGGTGAGGAGGAGTATGCGGTCGAGACTCACGGCTACTAACACTTGACCGTGTGGAACACAGGCCGGAGGTGGTGGTGCCCAGGTGACTGGAAGTATTATCTGCTTTCCAATTAATAACCTGTTCACACTGATCAGTTCGCAATAGTGGTGCTGTTGTGTGCTTCCCTAGTAATTCGGTCAAGAACTGGGAGCGAGAAGATGTGGCTGTTGGTTGTGGCACATTTTCACCTTGGCCACGGCCCCGTCCTCTGCACGCACCATCACCAGAACGTCCAGTTCCACGTCCCTTGCCACGCACCTTTCCCATTGTAAATTAAGTAAAATAGCTTACACTCGCACTATCAATGACAAAAGGGTAATAAAAAGGAGATTTGAACCGTGGAAGAGGAAAACCACAGTTCTATTTCTCTTGCCTACACCAGACTCTTTTAAACAGATATATTGGTGTCTGAACAGTCAGCAAGACACTGAAAATGTTTTTTTTTTTATGGAAAAAAGACAAAAAAGTGGATAATACAGAGATTTGAACCGTGGAACTGCAAAACCACAGTTATAATTTCCTGGTGTATACCAGACTTTTTAAAATAGATAGATTTGTGTCTGAACAGTCAGCGACTCACTCAAACTGTTTTTTTTTATGGAAAAAAGGCAAGCAGGTTGAAATCACCCAGATTTGAACCATGGAAGAGGAAAAACACAGTTCTAGTTCTCTGGCCTACACCAGACTCTTTTAAACAGATATATTGGTGTCTGAACAGTCAGCGAGACACTGAAAATGTTATTTTTTATGGAAAAAAGACAAAAAAGTGGATAATACATATTTTTTTCCCTCTGCTTGGTCTGAAAAAAATTACCCTTACTGAGTCCCACATTTTTTTTCTTGATTTCTTTTAGTGTTTCCTAAAGCCCTAAAGTTGCCATTTGAAATGACTTTAGTTTTGTGCCATTTCTGTGATCTGCTTTTTCTCCACAACATTAAACAACTGAATTAACATCCTCCGAGCCCGGTCATTCCATCATTTTTGCCAGGGGTTGTAGATTAATGATCAGACCAGGAAACGTTGATGTTCCATACTGGGACTAAGTAAAACAAAAGTGAAATAAAGTTTGTAAAATGGGAAAAAAAAATAAAAGGGCAAGTATGAAAAAAATGGATACATGTGTTTCAAGTAAAAACACTATTTTTTGTAAAAACAAAAGTAAAGGAAATTTCACATATTTGGTGTCATCGCATCCAGAAAAAAATCATTCTATAAAACTGTCATATTATTTAACTCGTTTTGTGAACACTGTAAAAAAAATAAAAAACACGCCAAAAATATGGATTTTTTTGTCATACTGACAAACAAAACATCGGCTAAAAAGTGATCAAAAAAACTCATACAAAAAAATGTCATCTTGTCCTGTAAAAAAAACAACCCCTCATATAGCTCCATTGCCAAAAAAAATAAAAAAGTTATAGCACCTCATAACCTCATATCATAAGGGATGGGGCTAAATTTTCAATAACAAACTATTAACTTTTGCTACACACATGTCAGCTGTACTCTGATAGCGCACGGCTACTAAGGTGCATGGAACTCGCTGCAGTGTTGCTCCATGTTTGGTCAGTGAAAAAAGGGGTGTGTAGTGCAGGGAGAGAGGCTGCTGGCCAATGAACACTTCCTTATCAGACTGATAAGAGCGCTCTAAGGCTGCTGTCACTGTCCTCCTGCATGCCACAAAAATGGTGAGTGAAGGATGCACAGCATGGCTTACCTTGTGCTGGCTGCATCCTTCACTGTCCTCTTTTATTATGGGAACTGTCCTCAGCATCTCAGGGTCAAAGAGCTGAGGTCAGGAGAGGAGAGCTCAAAGCATGGACAGCAGGGCAGAACCAGAGAGGTGCTATCAGTCTTGTCTGGGCCCTGTTCTCTTTCATGGAGATTCCTACAGCATCAGTGGGATACCAGTGATCAGGAAGTTATCCCCTATTCCACAGATAGGGGATAATTTCCAAACTTGGGATTATCTCTGCAATAGACTGTTCTGGCTTTACTGGAGCCAAAGGAGTGAGGAGACAAATGGTTAACTAGTAGGTGGAAAGTGCACTGAACTGCCTGGTAATGCTAAGCGTGTTCTAAGCTCCGCTTTGATGCATTTGCCAAAAATCATTTTTTATTCAAAAATACCAAAGAATATGGATACTGAAGGTATGATTATTGTTAAACCATGTCCCCTTCAAGGTGCTGTGCTTGGTTTGAACAGTCACTTTATGGTGACAGAGTCCCTTTAATTTTTTTAGCTGAAGAGTAAATACCTAAACAGCTTGTCTCATAATCAACACATCACCTAATCACAGGATAGATGATAAATATTTGATCACTGGAGATCCAGCTGATCGGACATCCACTGAAATAAATGGTGGGGTGAGAAAGAGGGGGAATATTTTTTTCTTTACTATCAGAACTGTCATTACTAGTGTTGAGCGATACCTTCCGATATCAGGAAATATCGTATCGGATTGGATCGGACCGATACTCAAAAAGTATCGGATATCGCCGATTCCGATACCGGAAACCAATGCAAGTCAATGGGACAGAAATATCGGAATGAAAATAAACCCTTTCTTTCCTTGTAGGTTAATTCTACATGAAGTAAAACAACTAAGAATAATGTAGAATGTATTATGCAAAAAGCCGGCAATTCATCAGAGCATACACCGGTACCCGACAATTTACAACAGAAAGAATAGAGCACCACACATAGATTAGATAGATAGAAACATGTCAGTCACATATATATGAAGTACAGTGACAGTGTTGCTTAATGTACTTGTCATTTAGTGCAAAGGATTTATTAAAAAAAATATTAGTGTTTTCGTGCACCATCTCTTTAAAAAAGCCGGCCGGCAATTCAGCAGCGGTACCCGACAATTTATAACAGAAAGAATAGAGCTTCACACATAGATTAGATAGATAGAAACATGCCAGTCACATATATATGAAGTACAGTGACAGTGTTGCTTACTGTACTTGTCATTTAGTGTAAAGGATTTATTTAAAAAAATAATAGTATTTTAATGCACCGTCTCTTTAAGAAAGCCGGCCGGCAATTCAGCATCTGTACCCAACAATTTAGAATAGAAGGAATAGAGAATCATACATAGATTAGATAGATAGAAACATGTCAGTCACATATATATGAAGTACAGTGACAGTGTTGCTTACTGTACTTGTCATTTAGTGTTAAAATAAAGGATTTATTTAAAAAAAAATTGGCATGGGGTTCCCCTTAATTTTAGTCTCTAGCGGAGGTTAAGCAGACAGCTGGGGCAGATGTTTGAAGCCTGGGAAGGGGATAATACCCACGGAGCTTCCCAGGCTGCTAATATCAGCCCCCAGCGGAATACTTAGGCTTTACTAGCTATTAAAATGGGGGACCCCCCCAAAAAAATGACGTGGGGTTCCCCCTAATTTAATAGCTAGCAAAGTCTAGGCAGACAGCTGGGGGCTGATATTAATAGCCCAGGAAGGGTGCCATGAATATTGGCCCCCTCCCAGGCTAGAAACACCAGCCGTCAGCCGCCCCAGAAATGGCGCATCCATAGCCTCGCTCTTCCCACTGCCCTGTAGCGGTGGCAGTGGGGTAATAGGGTTGGGGTTGATGTCAGCTTATAATACCAGCTGACATCATGCCCAGGTTAGTAATGGAGAGGCGTCTATAAGACACCCCCATTACTAACCCCATAGTCAAAGTTAAAAAAAAAAACACAAACACCCAGAATAAAGTCCTTTAATTGAAATAAACACACAATTCTTTATTGTTCTAAATTAAACCATACTTACCGTCATGCCCATTCCAGCTGAAGCCAATGATCTCCTGCAATAAAAGAAAAATAATAAAGCAACCTCATCTTTACCTTTCCATGGTTCCCACGATGGCTCCAGCTCTGCTACATCGAGATGACAGGCTGGACCGCAGCAGAACGCTGCCATCCAGCCTGTCATCCCGCAGACACTGAGAAGCGCAGGCATGCTTGTGCTCCTGTGTCTCTCTGTGACGGCATCCAGATGAGCCGACAATGAACTCAGCTCACCTCATGCACGTCACTGACAGCGTGGGAGAATTCTCCTGCACTCAGCGCTTCAGCGTGAGAATTTTCCCATGCTGTCAGTGACGTGCATGAGGTGAGGTCATGTCCAAAGAACTCAGCTCACCTCATGCATGTCACTGACAGCGTGGGAGAATTCTCACACTGAAGCGCTGAGTGCAGGAGAATTTTCCCACGCTGTCAGTGACGTGCATGAGGTGAGCCGAGTTCATTGGACATGACCTCACCTCATGCACGTCACTGACAGCGTGGTAAAATTCTCCTGCACTCAGCGCTTCAGCGTGAGAATTTTCCCACGCTGTCAGTGACGTGCATGAGGTGAGCTGAGTTCATTGGACATGAACTTGGCTCATCTGGGTGACGTCACAGAGAGACACTGAGGAGCGCAAGCATGCCTGCGCTTCTCAGTGTCTGCGGGATGACAGGCTGGATGGCAGCGTTCTGCTGCGGTCCAGCCTGTCATCTCGATGTAGCAGAGCTGAAGCTGTCGTGGGATCCATGGGAAGGTAAGGATGAGGTTGGTTTATTATTTTTCTTTTATTGCAGGAGATCGTTGGCTTCAGCTGGAATGGGCGTGATGGTAAGTATGGTTTAATTTAGAACAATAAAGAATTGTGTGTTTATTTCAATTAAAGGACTTTATTCTGGGTGTTGTGTTTTTTTTAAATACTTTACTAGAAATTCATGGTGGTCATGTCTAATATTGGCGTGACCCCATGAATTTCGGGCTTAGGGCCAGCTGATAATGCCAAGCTGGCCTTAACCCCTTTATTACCCAGTGAGCCACCGCACCAGGGCCCTGGATGAGTTGGGTACAGCGCCAGAAGATGGCGCCTCTATGAACGCGCCATTTTCCGGGGCGGCTGCGGACTGCAATTTGCAGCGGGTGGGGCCCAGAAAGCTTGGGCCTCCCTGCGCTGCAGATTCCAGCCCCCAGCTGCCTAGTTGTACCTGGCTGGACAAAAAAATAGGGCGAAGCTCCACGTATTTTTTTTTTAAATTATTTCATGAAATTCATGAAATAATTAAGAAAAAAAGGGCTTCCCTATATTGTTGTGTCCGGCCAGGTACAAATAGGCAGCTGGTGGTTGGGGGCAGTCCGTTCCTGCCTGCTGTACCTGGCTGGACACAAATATAGTGCGAAGCCCCACGTCAATTTTTTTTTAATTATTTCATGAATTTCCTGAAATAATTAAAAAAAAATTGACGTGGGGCTTCGCACTATATTTGTGTCCAGCCAGGTACAGCAGGCAGGAACGGGCTGCCCCCAACCACCAGCTGCCTATTTGTACCTGGCCGGACACAACAATATCGGGAAGCCCTTTTTTAAAAAAAATATTTCATGAAATAATTTAAAAAAAAAATACGTGGGGCTTCTCCCTATTTTTGTGTCCAGCCAGGTACAACTAGGCAGCTGGGGGATGGAATCTGCAGCGCAGGGAGACACAAGCTTTCTGGGCCTCCCCCCCACTGCAAATTGCAGTCCGCAGTCACCCCAGAAAATGGCGCGTATATTGAAGCTGGATGCTGTACCTGGCTGGCATACAAAAATATGGCAAAGCCCACGTCAAAATTTTTGGGAAAAATTAATTAAAAAATAAATAATAATTTAGGGACTGCATCTTTATTAACTCCTCAAATGTCATTTAGTGTTAAAATAAAGGATTTATTTAAAAAAAAAATTGGCGTGGGATGCCCCATAATTTTAGTCTCTAGCGGAGGTTAAGCAGACGGCTGGGGCAGATGTTTGCAGCCTGGAAAGGGGGTAATACCCACGGAGCTTCCCAGACTACTAATATCAGCCCCCAGCTGAATACCTAGCCTTTACTAGCTATTAAAATGGGGGACCCCCCCAAAAAATGACGTGGGGTCCCCCCTATTTTAATAGCTAGCAAAGGCTAGGCAGACAGTTGGGGGCTGATATTAATAGCCCAGGAAGGGTGCCATGAATATTGGCCTCCTCCCAGGCTAGAAACACCAGCCGTCAGCTGCCCCAGAAATGGCGCATCCACAGGATGCGCCAATTCTGGCACTTAGCCTCGCTCTTCCACGCTGCCCTGGTGCGGTGGCAGGGGGTAATGGGGCTGGGGTTCATGTCAGCGCCAGCTGCCATGAAGCCCAGGTTAGTAATGATGGGCGTCTACAAGACACCCCCATTACTAACCTACAAAGTGTTAAAAATAAAAAACACACTACACCCGGAAAAAAATAATTTATTTGAAATAAAACACACCATTTTATTTAATTCTTAGTTTACTAAAAAAAAATAGTTACCTGTCCACGTTCCTGCGCTGATCTCCCATGCACAGCTGTCACATCTGGAGATGTGACAGCTGTGCATGGCTGCTGTAAGCTCACACTGCCGGGAACACGTCCGCTCCCGGCAGCGGGAGCCACTGACTGAGGTCACCGGAGTGCATTCAGGCAGCGCAGCTCCGGAGACCTCCTTTACGGCACTGCTGTACCGTGGGAATTTCTCACGATACAGCAGGGCCGTAAAGGAGCTGACCAGAGCAGCGCTACCTGAACTCCGGCGAACCCGCTTATGCAATGACGGGGCTGCTTTACGGCCCCGTCATTCTAGCGGCGGCAGCGGTTCAGAGCGGTCGCATTCTATGTGGCTGCTCTGAACTGGAGATCTTCGTGGGACACTCGTGGACTACTACGGAGGGGTAAGGATAAGGTTGTGGATTATTATTTTATATTTTATTACAGGAGATCGATGGCTTCGGGGAATTAGGTGTCTAGGTGAGTATAGGTGTAGTTTTTTATTTTTTACTTTATTTTAGGTGGCGATCGGCGGGGACAGGTAATGTATGAACTAATTTATTGTAGGTAACCACTGGCCACCAATGACATGTATTTAAAATGTATTGGGGACACAGTAGGGCAATTTAAATAGCAGGATCAGGCTGATGGGAACTACTGCTCCCATCGAGCTGATCCTGCTGGCACGAGTGGACGGGGGACAGACATAGGCCGATGGGAGTAGTAGTGTCACATCGGCTTATGTCTGCCTGCACGCACACACTAATCATGGTCTGGGAGGTGAGGCTGACTTGTGCGGCCGTGGGAAAGTTCATTTGAGTTCATGCAATGCAGTCAAGCATGAACTCACATGAACCCTCTGAGGGCACCGCGGCGACTTCAAATGAACAGCTGATCGGCATCACCTGATACCTCAGCTGTTCATTTGAAATAACCGGCGGGAAAGCGCAGCACAGAACGGGAAAGCCGGCGGTGAAGTCTTTTCACTGCCGGCTTCCCCGCCCGGGTTCTTCGGTCCCCGCTCCTTGGTGCTGCGCTCCCCGCCCGGTCCTAACTTACGATCGGGATGGGAGGTGGCGAGGGGAGCGGAGGATCGGGGTGGGAGGCTGCGGGGAAGCAGTATGGGGCTGTGTGATTGTTTAAAAGCCGGCGGCTTTTTACCGCCCGCCGGCTTTTAAACAATCAGGAGAATTCTCCCACGCTGGGATGGCATTCTGATGACTGGCTGGATCTCAGCTGAGCGCTGCCATCCAGCTTGTCATCCTTCAGAGACACTGCAGAGCGCAGGCATTATGGGAACTTCCGATTCCGGTATTCGATATTGTAAAAGTATCGGAATTAAGTATCGGAATTCCGATACCGCGAATATCGGCCGATACCCGATATTTCAGTATCGGAATGCTCAACACTAGTCATTACTACATGAATAAGAGGTAAAATTGGGGGATAAGGTAGGCAGGATGCCTGACCTTGTTTGAGAGGGTTGCAACATGGTGTATGCTTGGGGTGATTAAATCATTTATTATTTAAGAATATCTAACTAAATATTCAAGTAATGAAATAATGTAAAGTGTAAGCCCACATTACGGGTAGTTTGCATGCTTTGGTGTTGGAAGTGGAAGGGGGGGGGCGCCATTTACCTTATCTGCCTAGGGCACCAAAATATCTTGTCCCGGCCCTGGTTACAGCTATTAGAATTTGACAATGGAAAAAAATTATTGTTTGTAATCAAAAGAAGCAAAACATAAAATAACCTATATAAAGCTGCTATCCCTGCGATCGTAATGACCCGAAGAATAAAGTTATCTGATCTCTTTTTACCGCATGGTGAATAGAGTGAAAAAAAATCATTTATGAATTTCTAGTATTTGTTCACTCTGCCATCCATCACTTCTTCACACGATTGGCCTTTTAAGGCTGCGTGCCCACGATGCGTTTTTCATGCGTTTCCGCAGTACCAATGCTTTCTGGCTGATGTTTTGGTCACTTTTGAATGTTGGTTGTGCTTTCACACTCGTGGTAGCATGACACGGACTCTACAACCCACAGAAGTTGCTCAGGTAGTGCAGCTCATCCAGGATGGCATATCAATGCGAGCTGTGGCAAGAAGGTTTGCTGTGTCTGTCAGCGTAGTGTCCAGAGGCTGGAGGCGCTACCAGTGCACCAGGAGACGTGGAGGGAGCCGTAGGAGGGCAACAACCCAGAAGCAGGACCGCGACCTCCTCCTTTGTGCAAGGAGGAACAGAAGGAGCACTGCCAGAGCCCTGCAAAATGACCTCCAGCAGGCCACAAATGTGCATGTGTCTGCACAAACCGTTAGAAACTGACTCCATGAGGGTGGTATGAGGGCCCAACATCCACAGATGGGGGTTGTGCTCACAGCCCAACACCATGCAGGACGCTTGGCATTTGCCACAGAGCACCAGGATTGGCAAAGTCGCCACTGGTGCCCTACGCTCTTCACAGATGAAAGCAGGTTCACACTGAGCACATGTGACAGACATGACAGAGTCTGGAGACGCCGTGGAGAGCGATCTGCTGCCTGCAACATCCATCAGCATGACCGGTTTGGCAGTGGGTCATTAATAGTGTGGGGTGGCAATTCTTTGGAGGGACGTACAGCCCTCCATATGCTCCCCAGATGTAGCCTGACTACCATTAGGTACCGAGATGAGATCCTCAGACCACTTGTGAGACCATATGCTGGTGCGGTTGGCCCTGGGTTCCTCCTAATGCAGGACAATGCCAGACCTGATATGGCTGGAGTGTGTCAGCAGTTCCTGCAAGATGAAGGCATTGAAGCTATGGACTCGCCCGCTCGTTCTCCAGACCTGAATCCGATTGAGCCCATCTGGGACATCATGTCTCGCTCCATCCACCAACGTCACGTTGCACCACAGACTGTCCAGGAGTTGGCGGATGCTTTAGTCCAGGTCTGGAAGGAGATCCCAGAGGAGACCATCCGCAACCTCATCAGGAGCATGCCAAGGCATTGTAGGGAGGTCATACAGGCACGTGGAGGCCACACACAATAATGTGCCTCATTTTGACTTGTTCTAAGAACATTACATCAAAGTTGGATCAGCCTGTAGTGTGTTTTTCCACTTTAATTTTGGGGTTGAATCCAAGCCCAGGCCTCCATTGGTTACGAAATTTGATTTCCATTGATGATTTTTGTGTGATTTTGTTGTCAGCACATTCAACTTTGTACAGAATAAAGTATTCAATGAGAATATTTCATTCATTCAGATCTAGGATGTGTTATTTGATTGTTCCCTTTATTTTTTTGATCAGTATATAATAAGTGGTCTCTATTTTATACCTATATATTATTTTTGTTTTGCAATTAAAAAAACATATATTTAAGATATTTTTGTATATTTTTGTATCCAAGGCTTCTTGCTAGTCAATTTAACACTGCCATGTTTTTAAATCCTGGTTGTTGTTTATTTTTATTTTAGTTTTTTTGTTCTCTCTCTTCCCTTTACTTATTTATTTCCATTTAATGAACTTTATTTGAAGCAGAAAAAAGATACAATTTTACACACCATGTGCACTTGTCTGTTTGGCACCTTTATTTGAATGTTCATCCTATTTAAAACAGTCACAATGCATATATGTTCTTACTGTGGTTGTAAACTGAAGAAGTTAGTTGACTTTGAACACATAGATAATAAATCTAATATCCTTTGTGAAAATTAAAATTTTTGGGCAAAAATAACATTTTCTTGTAAATGACAACATTTTTCATTTTCAAGTTCCAATCTTATAAAATTCTATGAAGCACCTGTGGGTTCAATATGCTCACTATACCTTAGATGAATTCCTTGAGGGGTGAAGTTTCCAAAATGGGATTAATTATGGGGAGGTTACTGCAGATCTGGCAGTACAATGGCTCTACAAATGTGGCATGGTGCCTGCAAACCATATGAGCCAAGTGTTCTTCCCAAAATAGCATTCCTTTCTTTTGAAGCTCTACTGGGTGCCCAAACAGTAGGTTTCCCCCATATATGGGCCATCTACGCACTTAGTAGAAATTGCCCAACAAATTTTGTGGTGCATTTTCTCCTATTACCCTTGTGAAAATGAAAAATTTTGGGCTAAAGCAATATTTTTGGGAAAAAAATATAATTTTTAATTTCACGGTCCAATGTTTTACAATTCTGTGAAGCACCAGTGGGTTCAAGATGCTCACCACACCTCTTTACGTGACATGGAATCCGCTATCTATTCCAGCCAGTTTTGCACTCCAAAAGTCATATGGCAGTTATTTCATGCGCCAAAAAAGTAGTTTTCCACCACATATGAGGCATCGGTGTACTCTGGAGAAATTGCACACCAAATTCTGCATTACATTTTCTCCTGTTACCCTTATGAAAATGAAAAATTTGGCGTTAAAGCAACATTTTTGTGGGAAAAATTAAAACTTTAATTTTTTTCCTGTGAAGCACCTAAAGGTGTAGCTTTCAAAATTATTTCAATTTTGGGTATTTTCTGTCACATAAGCCCCTCAAAGTCACTTCAAATATGCTTTTATAAAAATAGGCTTGGTAAATATTCTTGAAAAATGAGAAATTGCTGATTAAACTTTTAGCCCTTCTAACTTCCTAACTATGCTGATGTAAAGTAAACATGTGATAAATGTTATTAGCAATTTTGTGTGGTATAACTATCTGGTTAAGGGCTCGCTTACACTGGCGAGAGAATTGGATGCTATATGAAGCTCCAACAGTGCTGCGAGCGTGAGCCCAGTGTCATTTTACTGTAATCCAATTCTCTTGCTTGCGAGAATCAGATCACATGTGCGGAGAAGATGGAGAATTTAATTCCTCCATCTTCTCCATTCTGTGAGTCGGCGTATATCAGACTACACTCAGATGACATCGGAATGCAGTCCGAGGTTTTGCACGCACCCATAGACTTCTACGCTGCCAATCTTTTTCTCATGCTGACTCGTTTCATAAAAAAACGCAAATCATATCGACTTAAATTTACCGCTAACATGAAGTGCAATGTGTCACAAAAAACAGTCTCAGAATCACTGTGATATGTTGGAGCATTCCAGAGTTATTTCCACATAACTTGACACTGGTCAGAAATTAAAAATTTTGCCTTGTCAGAAAGGTGAAAACAGGCTTCATAGTCAAGGGGTTAAGACTTTCTCTCTCTATTGCTAAGCTGTGGCTGCTGACATCCTTTCACTACTCAAAATCATCCAAAAATCGCTGTTGCATTCCTAATATAGACTATAATACAAGATATAATAGTCCCTCCTAATTGCCTGAGCTATATCACATAATGTCACAAATTAAAGAAGTTATGGGAAAGCCTCTTTGGTCAATCTGGGGTCTGTGACTTATTCAATCTTCAAAGACAAGGTGTAAAAAGAAGTCAGGTGTTTTTTTTTGACAATTACTTCAAATCCAATCACAAATTTTTGGAAATCGATGGTAACTGTAAATGTCATTAAATTCGACTTAAATTCAATTTGCTTTAAATCGATTCGTTCATCTCTATTTAATACCTTTTGTGATTTATAGTATTAAAATGGCATTTCATTCCAAAACAATTCTTGACAAAAAATTAGTAGCCTATAGATTATTCTATTAAATTATTGAACGGAGTTATGACCTATTGTTTTAAGAACATTTTTTCACTTGGAAACTTTATAAGTGAGTAGTAAACAACCCTTTGTCCAAGTATTGCAAAAGAACAACAGCATTCTATGAAACTGAATGAATATTTACATTATAAGGTGACTTTATTTTCTACATGCATAAACAGAAAGTATCCACAACAAAAATGTACAAAAAAGCTGTAATTTTTAAAATACATTTAATTTATTAAAAATGTAAATTAAAATATAGTAAATGCACAAGGTAACCTGATATATGACTAATACAAAGCCAGGGGACAAGCTAAGTAGCTACAACAAATAGTATAACCAATTGCTAGTGCCAAAATCCTTAGTACACATAATAAACTTACAAAGGCTGCTAATAAGTAAACCTCCTATTAGACAAGTAATGCAAGAGGGAAAAGAAGCAGTAAATAGATAAGACCTTACATTGTGCTATCCTCTGGTCATGCAATCCCCCATGTCTTAGATCATTTTACTGAATTTCTTGTGTTAGTCGCTCTTCTCTTCTGATAAAATACAGCTACCTGTTCTTGACTTGTACTACTACTATAGTACAAAAAGTATTTGCAGACTATAAGAGTTATCCATATACAGTACTTATTACATATGGCTTGTTAAAACAATAAGTCCATAATTTCTACACTATATTTAAATATAAAGAACTTATAGCCTTTGAAGTTTTTTTTACACTCTAAAACATTCATGCATTGGTTGACCTTGTATACTTAACCTTCTTAGCCCTAAAATGTGAGTATTACTGAGCTTAAAAGCTTTATGAAGTTAAGTGTCCTGCAATATGTGAGCAATATATAATAAATGAGAAATAAACTACAAATAAAATTAAAGCCAGGCAAATGTATCCTTTTTATAGTTTATTTGTTAGATGTATAAGCATAAAAATGGTCTGTGAATCAAACGCACAAACCTGAGAATGTTATTATATAGTTATTATATATTATATAGTTTACATCAATCATTGTAACCTTGAGCATCCATTTAAGAAATAAAATGTGTAATGCTTGCAATGATACTAATACGTTATGTCCATTGTGTGTGCTTAAACAAAATGTGTAACCTATCTGTAAATCCATTATTCTTACATCATGCTTCTAAAGTCTATAATAGACAAAAATATTAATTTAACAAGAGTAAAAATCTTAAAATCAATAAATGGATTGTTGAAAATTGATTGTATTTTTCAAATCTGAAATTGATGCTTATCTAATGTATGGATCTTCTTTATATTTTGCATTTTCCAATAAAGAGCATAAAACTAATGGTTAAAAACCAATAAAAAACACTCAGAAACATGTAGGTGACAGAAGAATTAAGTCTGTCCTAAATAAGCGATATGGTACATCATTATGATAGCCCTGTCATATGGTGCACTGCATCAATTACATCTGAAAATCCACACGGGGAATGGTTGCTCTTCCTTGACTGCACGATCAAAAAAATTCTTCAAGCTGCATTAATTGACTGCAGATACAAATGTCACATCTGACATTTTTACAGACAGAAATGTGGCAGATGACTGCAACAAAGAAGACAACTCACTCATAGCCACTCTAAGATCAGTAAGGCTCAGTTAGACTGGGGAAAGCAGCTTTAAAAACTAGAAAAAGAAACATCTGGTCAAAGAAGAAATGATATTTTGCAATATCATATACAGATTAGAAAGCTTCATGTCAAGCCCTCAAAATAATGAATGTTACATACATTTCATGAAGGTGAATCCTGGAGAGCTAGTAAAAAATATGAAGGTGTACCATATGTGAAATTATACCTCAAGTAGGGTTAATGACTTGCAGTTAGTATAGCGAAACCTAACTCTTGAAAGACATCTATTACTTTAAGTTTACAGTTAAAGAAAATCCTTAGGAAGGTATAATACCAGAATTATATATACTATTATATATCAGGGTGGATCATGTTATTTACATGTATATACTGTGTGTGTTTATATGTATATATATAGTATATGTATAGTGTATATATATATATATATATATATATATATATATAGTGGCAAGACGACTCGCTCTGCCGCTTCCGGAGGTAGACTCAGGAACCCGGGTTTTCTCTGCAGGCTTTATTAAACAGCATAAAGCCCTGCAACTCCAGCAAAGTAAACACAGCCTTACTGGCAAAACGACAAAGCAAAAGATAAATGACACCACAGTCCATATGAGTGTGGGGTTCGCCCACACAGGATGTAGTCTCAGCCTTCATCTCCTTCGTGAGCTCTCTCCAAACCACAAACCGAAGAAATGCCACAGAACACCAGGATTGGCAAAGTCGCCACTGGCGCCCTGTGCTCTTCACAGATGAAAGCAGGTTCACACTGAGCACATGTGACAGACGTGACAGAGTCTGGAGACGCTGTGGAGAGCGATCGGCTGCCTGCAACTTCCTTCAGCATGACTGGTTTGGCAGTGGGTTAGTAATAGTGTGGGGTGGCATTTCTTTGGGGGGCCCTCCATGTGCTCGCCAGAGGTAGCCTGACTGCCATTAGGTACTGAGATGAGATCCTCAGACCCCTTGTGAGACCATATGCTGGTGCGGTTGGCCCTGGGTTCCCCCTAATGCAGGACAATGCCAGGCCTCATGTGGCTGGAGTGTGTCAGCAGTTCCTGCAAGATGAAGGCATTGAAGCTATGGACTGGGTCGCCTGTTCCCCAGACCTGAATCCGATTGAGCACATCTGGGACATCATGTCTCGCACCATCCACCAACATCACGTTGCACCACAGACTGTCCAGGAGTTGGCGGATGCTTTAGTCCTGGTCTGGGTGGAGATCCCACAGGAGACCATCCGCAACCTCATCAGGAGCATGCCCAGGCATTGTAGGGAGGTCATACAGGCACGTGGAGGCCACACACAATACTGAGACTCATTTTGACTTGTTTTAAGGACATTACATCAAAGTTGGATCAGCCTGTAGTGTGTTTTTCCACTTTAATTTTGGGGGTGACTCCAAATCCAGGCCTCTATTGGTTAAGAAATTTGATTTCCATTGGTGATTTTTGTGTGATTTTGTTGTCAGCACATTCAACTTTGTACAGAAAAAAGTATTCAATGAGAATATTTCATTCATTCAGATCTAGGATGTGTTATTTGAGTGTTCCCTTTATTTTTTGAGCAATGTATATATATATATATATATATATATATATATATATATATATATATATATATATATATATATATACAGTGAAGGAAATAATTATTTGATCCCTTGCTGTTTTAGTAAGTTTGCCCACTGACAAAGACATGAACAGTCTATAATTTTAAGGGTAGGTTAATTTTAACATTCAGAGATAGAATATCCCAAAAAAATCAAGAAAATCACATTGTATAAATTAGATAAATTAATTTGCATTTTGCAGTGAGAAATAAGTATTTGATTCCCTACAAACCATTATGAGTTCTGGCTCCTGCAGACCAATTAGATGCTCCTAATCAACTCGTTAACTGCATTAAAGACAGCTGTCTTACATAGTCACCTGAATAAAAGTCTGTCCACAGACTCAATTAATCAGTCAGACTCTAACCTCTACAACATGGGCAAGACCACAGAGCTTTTTAAGGATGTCAGGGACAAGATCATAGACCTATATATATGTATTAGGGATGAGCGAATGTGCTTGGTGATACTCGGATATTACTCAAGTATCGGGGTGCTCGGATACAAAGCTCGAATCCCTGCCCCGCATGTTTGCGCCTCTTACACAGACAATAAACATGCGGGGAATGCATGACAGGCACTGTAATGGCAATGCCTTAGCTATATTGGTAGCGGCATTACTGTGAATGGCTGGCCGTATTACATCATCAGGGATGATAAAAGAACAGGCGCTGCGGTGCTCAGCACCTACGCCATTGCACAGCTCAGGGACAGTTCTTATTGGAGGAAGAGAGTGGTTGCCCAGACGTGTGTGCACAGTCTAACGAATCAGAATCCTCTAGTATTGATACTGGCGCTGAAGCTGAACCATAGTACCATAGTAACATAGTTCTTAAGGTTGAAGGAAGACTAAGTCCATCTAGTTCAACCCATAGCCTAGCATGTTGATCCAGAGGAAGGCAAAAAATACCCATGTCGCAAACACTAAGCTCCACATTGGGGAAAAAAAGTCCTTCCTGACTCCACATACGGCAATCAGACTAGTTCCCTGGATCAACGCTCTATCAAGAAATCTAGTATATACAGTATAACCTGTAATATTATGCTTTTCAAGAAAGGCATCCATGCCCTTCTTAAATTTTAGTAGTGAATCACTCATTACAACATCATGCGGCAGACAGTTCTGTAGTCTCACTGCTCTTACAGTAAAGAATCCTCGTCTGTGATTATGATTAAACCTTCTTTCCTCCAGACATAGAAGATGCCCCCTTGTCCCCGTCTCAGGCCTCAGAGTAAAAAGATCAGTACAAAGGTCTTTGTACTGTCCCCTCATATAATTGTACATAGTAATAAGATCATCCCTAAGCCTTCGTTTTTCCAAGCTAAATAACCCCAAGTGTAATAACCTGTCTTGGTATTGCAGACCCCCCAGTCCTCTAATACCCTTGGTCGCTCTTCTCTGCACCCGCCATAATACTAACAGTCCCTCTAAGGACAAACCTTGTGCTTTGCTGCCTGTGTCACATACATTTTGCATTTGCTGCCTAGGTAGGGACAGTTGCAGGAGCAGAGGGAGTGGCAGAATACAGCCTCCAGGCAGGGCTTAGGGCTTTGTAGTCCATTTATAAATATGTCTTCTGCATATGACCACATTCTTTTTTTGGGGGGTGAAAAAATTGACTATATTGTCATTCATAGAGTATTACATGTTTTATGCAACCAAAAGTTACAAGCAGGGTCACCCATAAACCCTTCAAGGCACCAAGTGGAGTGCCTCATAAAAAAATTAAGAAAGTATAGTTGTGGCACTTCTACACATATAAAGGCTTAACATACAGTGCAAAGCCAGAAAAAAAATATAGGTAGGGTCATCCAGTCAGTCATTCATAGACCCTTGAAGGCAACAACTGGTGGGCCTCATTAAAATATTTTGAAAGTGTAGTTGATGTACCCCTACACGCATAAAGGCTTTGCACAAAGTGTAAAGGCTGGAAAAAATGATAAGGAGAGTAATAAAGTCATCCATAGACCCTTGAAGGTAACAACTGATGGACCTCATTCAAATAATGACCCGCACATAACTTAAGAGTGGGCATATTTGTCTGACATTTATGGGGTTCTCCAAAACTTTGAAGACTCCACAAAGATGGTGAGCGGTGATGATGCCATCATCAGCGCAATGACTCTGCTTCTTTACCTACTTAAACAGTCGCTGCTGAAAATTAAACATGAAGCTTTGCATGAGGACTAGGTGAAGATGGAGGAAGACATGAGATAGGGAGATACTACCCAGCCTCATCTCATCTGCTCAGTGTGGATTGGGTAACAATGAGGAGGTGGAGGCTGAGGAAGAGGAGGAGAAACAGGAGCTGGCTGATTACGCAACAGAGGCTAGTACCCACATAAGCTTCATCCCGTCTCTCCTACATGGATAGGCTTAGGAGGGGAATGAAGAAGAAGAGATGGAGGAGGAAGAGGTGGAGGAAATGGAGAGTAGTCATCATGGTGAATACAGGGAAGTGTTGGCTGTAGGGACCTTGGCACATATGGCAGACTTTTTGTACAGCTGCCTTTCCCGTTACCTTCACGTGACATTCATCTTGGGAAAAAAAGAGTACTGGTTGTTCACCCTGCTAGACCCATGCTACAAGGAGAAACTTGCATTTCTCCTTCCAGTGGCAGAGATGTCTACTAAAATGGTGCTATAACAGTAGGCCATTGTGGAAAATATGTTGAAAAAATTCCCATCAGACAACACTAGTGCCAGGGGGCAAGCTTCCTTGCCCAACAAAGGAGGAGAGGCGAGGGAGACACACTCCAGTTACAACAGAGGCTGGGGTACACTGTCAAATGCCTGAGCCAATTTCATGACACCATCCCAGCATCCATGACCTGATGATCTCGTAATTTTGACAAGGAGTGGTACGTTTTTAATGATAGTCAAGCCATACCTAGCCAACAAAACCAGCACATACTCCCTAATTCCTCTTCGACCTTCAACTATTGGGTCTCAAAACTGGACCCCTGGCATGAGCTGTCCCTCTGTGCCTTGGAGGTGTTATGCTGCCCTGCCGCTAGCGTCTTGTTAGAGTGGGTTTTCAGTGCCACCTGGGGGGTCATAAAAGACAGGCGCTTTCACCTGTCAACATAAAATGCTGACAGGCTGACTCTGATAAAAATGAATAAAGCTTGGTTTAGCCCCGACTTTTCCATACCACCAGATGACAGCAGCACATAAAGTGTTTTTAATCTTGAATATTTGAATGAGGTCCATGAATTGTTGCCTTCAAGGGTCTATGGATGACTTTATTACCCTCCTTATCATTTTCCTGCCTTTACACTTTGTGCAAAGCCTTTATGCGTGTAGGGGTACATCAACTACACTTTCAAAATATTTTAATGAGGCCCACCAGTTGTTGCCTTCAAGGGTCTATGAATGACTGACTGGATGACCCTACCTATATTTTTTTCTGGCTTTGCACTGTATGTTAAGCCTTTATATGTGTAGAAGTGCCACAACTATACTTTCTTAATTTTTTTATGAGGCACTCTGTAACGGGTCTGGGAGGCGGAACCTCTGAGCTACTATACAAGGGGGCGGTCCTTGTAAGGGAGCGGGTGACGACCAGGGTAGACGGGCAGGCAGTCACAGCAGGTGACCGGGACAGTCTCTGAATGAACGGACAGGAGGTCACGGCAAGTGACCGGGGCAGTCTCTGGATGAACGGGCAGGAGGTCACAGCAAGTGACCGGGGCAGTCTCTGGGTAAAGGATTGGTACGACTTGTGGCGGCTGATGATAGACGTGAGCTCCCAGGTGAGCAGGTGAGAGTCTCTGGATAAACGGGTGGTCACAGCATGTGACGGCGGAGCCTCCAGGAAGACCAACAGACAGGTAGCAGATGAGCGCTCCCAGGTGAGCGGGCAGAAGTCTCTGGACAGGCAGGTGGTCACAGCACGTGACGGCAGAGCCTCCAGGTAGGCTAGCAGACAGGCAGCAGATGAGCGCTCCCAGGTGAGCGGGCAAGCTGGTCCATAGACAGACTGACAGGAGTTGGGAGGCAGACCGTCGGACCGCAGGCAAGCAGGCAGGTAGCAGATGTGCGCTCCCAGGTGAGCGGGCAAGCTGGTCCTTAGACAGACTGACAGGAGCTGGAAGGCAGACCGTCGGACCTCCGGCTAGCAGGCAGGTAGCAGAATATCAGGCAGGAATAAGACAGCAAGCTGGCAGGAATCTGGCAGGTATCTGGCAGGTAACTGGCAATGGGACCTGAGGGCTGAAGCAGAGTAGTGAACAGTGCTACAACATTGCTCGGGCACCTCCATTTTGGAGGAGGTGCCTTTTATATGGGAGGTCCTCCGGCAATTGGCCGGGGACTCGTTAGGACGACGCGCGCGGTCCCTTTAAGAGAGGGGAAGCGCGCGCGCGCGCGCCCTAAGCACACAGCCGGGGAAGGAGCGCGTGCCGGAAGCAGCGGGGAGAGAAGCGCTGGGGGACGCCGCGCCAGGAGCGGGGAGGTGAGAGGGACGGCGTCTCTGCCTAGAACGGGGCAGAGACGCCGATGCTACAGTACCCCCCCCTTTAGGCCCCCTCTTTTTTTGGCCAGAAAGAAATTTTTCAAGGAGAAGTGGGGCGTTGATGTTCTCCCTGGGTTCCCAAGTTCTCTCCTCAGGACCAAACCCCTTCAAATTTACCAGAAAAAAGGTTTTTCCTCTTACCCTCTTGGAGGCCAGAATACTCTCTACCTCAAAGATGTCATCTGCGGAAACCGGAGCAGGAAGGGTACCTGGATTTTTGGAAAAAAAATTAAAGACAACGGGTTTGAGGAGAGATACGTGGAAGGAGTTGGGGATCCGTAGGGTGGCCGGGAGTTTTAATTTGTAGGCCACAGGGTTAATTTGCCTGAGGACTTCGAAGGGACCGATGAATCGAGGACCCAACTTGTAGGAGGGTACTTTGAGCCGCACATGTTTGGATGAGAGCCAAACCTTGTCTCCCGGACGGAATTGGGGCGGATCCAGACGTCTCTTATCAGCATATCTCTTCATCCGCTCAGAGGAGAGAAGAAGAGCGGACCTGGTGCTCTCCCAAATAGTAGAAAATTCGCTGACAAGAGACTCCGCAGCAGGGTTGTCCACAGAAACGGAGACAGGAAGTGGAATCCGGGGATGTTGGCCACCGACTATAAAGAACGGGGATTTTGAACAGGATTCGCTCTCATGGTTGTTATAAGAGAACTCGGCCCATGGTAGGAGATCCACCCAGTCCGAGTGGTGAGCATCAACGAAGTGCCGGAGGTAGCTGGTCAAGATCTGATTGATCCGCTCCACTTGACCATTGGACTGAGGGTGGTAAGTGGAGAAGTCCAGGGTAATGTCCAGCAGCTTACATGTGGCTCTCCAGAAGCGTGAGGTGAACTGAACCCCACGATCCGACACGATGTGGAGAGGCAGACCATGGAGACGGAAGATGTGGCGGATAAAATCTTTAGCCAGCTCGGGTGCAGACGGGAGACCAGGCAGGGGAATGAAGTGGGCCATCTTAGAAAAACGGTCAGCGACAACCCAAATGACAGTACAACCGGCAGAAACTGGAAGGTCGGTGATAAAGTCCATAGCGATGTGTTGCAAGGAGCAGCAGGTACGGGAAGGGGCAGGAGATGGCCGGCAGGTAGATGTCGGGGAACTTTGTTACGGGCACAGGATGAACAGGCCGCGACGAAGTCTACCACGTCCTTACGCAGGGTAGGCCACCAGTAATGCCGGGTAATAAGTTGGAAGGTCTTCTTTTGGCCAGCATGGCCAGCTAGTTTAGAAGAATGTCCCCAGCGAAGAACCCTCTCCCGATCTGGCACAGCTACGAACGTCTTACCGGGTGGAAGACGAGTCAGATCCAAGGGGGTCACATTCATCACTTTGGAGGAGTCGATGATGTGCGTAGGTTCCTCCTCTTGATCGGAGGACAGGAAGGACCGGGACAAGGCATCAGCTTTGACGTTCTTGTCCGCCGGACGGAAATGAAGAATGAAGTCGAAGCGGGCAAAAAACAACGACCACCGGGCCTGGCGAGGATTGAGTCTCTGGGCATTCTGGAGATATGCCAGGTTTTTGTGATCCGTGTAGATAATTACCGGGTAGAGAGCCCCTTCAAGCAGATAGCGCCACTCCCCCAGTGCCAATTTGATGGCTAGCAATTCACGGTCTCCTATGGAGTAGTTGCGCTCCGACGAGGAGAAGATTTTGGAGAAGAAGCCGCATGTTACCATTTTCCCGGTAGAAGATCTTTGGGTGAGCACCGCTCCGGCTCCGGAGGAGGAGGCATCAACCTCCAGGTAGAATTGTTTATTACAGTCCGGTCGATGCAGGACGGGAGCAGAGGCGAAGGCTTTCTTTAGGGAAAGGAAGGCCTCCTCGGCTTCAGGCGACCATGTCCTGGGGTTAGCCCCCTTATGGGTAAGTGCAGATATGGGAGCAGTCCGAGACGAGAAGTGTGGGATGAAAAGACGATAGTAATTAGCGAAGCCCAGGAATCGCTGTATCGCCTTCAAACCTTCAGGACGAGGCCATTTTAGAACGGAAGAGAGCTTCTCGGGATCCATTTGCAGACCTGTTTGGGAGATAACATAGCCCAAGAACGGAAGGGAGGTCTGATCGAAGAGGCACTTCTCGTATTTGGCATAAAGGTGGTTCTGCCGAAGCCTAAGCAGGACCTGACGAACATCCCTCCGGTGTGTGGGGAGATCCGGAGAGAAGACCAAGATATCGTCCAGGTATACCACTACGCAGGAGTACAGGAGGTCACGGAAGATGTCGTTGACTAGTTCCTGAAAGACCGCGGGAGCATTACAGAGACCGAAGGGCATCATAAGGTACTCGTAGTGACCGTCCCGGGTATTGAATGCCGTCTTCCACTCGTCTCCTTGACGGATACGGACCAGATTATACGCTCCTCGTAGATCCAGCTTGGAGAAGATCCTGGCGCACTTGAGACGGTCAAACAATTGAGAGATGAGTGGCAGGGGATATTTGTTTTTTACCGTGATGAGATTGAGTCCTCTGTAGTCAATACAGGGACGTAGCGAGCCGTCTTTCTTTTTGACAAAGAAGAATCCGGCTCCAGCCGGGGAGGTAGATTTTCGGATAAATCCCCTAGCCAGATTCTCTTCAATGTACTCAGACATGGCCCGGGTCTCGGCTGCAGACAACGGGTAGATACGCCCACGGGGAGGAGTGGTACCAGGTACCAGGTCGAACAGGCAATCGTATGGCCTATGGGGTGGCAACGTCTCAGCTTCCTTCTTACCGAAGACGTCCGCATAGGGCCAGTAGGGAGCCGGGAGACCAGGTAAGTTAGCTGGAGTAGGCTGAGGGCGAAGTGGACGGACCGGGACCAGGCAGGTCCTATGGCAGTCAGGACCCCATCGGAGTACTTCACCGGACCGCCAGTTCAATACGGGTTCATGTGTCTGGAGCCAAGGTAAACCTAGCAACAGGGAGTGAGAAAGTCCGGACAGCACATGGAATGAGATCTCCTCAGAGTGCAGCATTCCCACCTGCAGGGTTATGGGTTCAGTGACGAGCAGGATGGTCTCCGAGAGAAGTCTTCCATCCACGGAGGCGACTGACAATGGTTCAGCCAGGGACTTGGTGGGAATATGGTATCTCTCTACCAGAGACTGGGAGATGAGGTTTCCAGCAGCTCTAGAATCCAGATGGGCGAGTTCAAAGAGACGGTTCTCTCCCCAAGCAATAGAGACCGGTAAGGTCAGAGACGGAGAGGGCTTACTTTTGTCTAGGACGACCTCTCCGAGTGGTCCTAGACACTGGCGTTTCCCGGCTTTTCCGGGCAGGAACGGATGAAGTGCTTCATACTGCCACAATAGAAACAGCTTCCCTCGGCTCGGCGAGATTCTTGGCGAGAACCGACCATCTTGGTCTGGTCGACCTGCATAGGCTCAGGAGAGTGTACCAGAGGAGAGACGGAGGGAGTGACAGGTTTCTGAAAAGTAGGAGCTAGACGTGGAAACCTCCTCTCACGGGTGACCTCTTTGGCACGCTCCTGGAACCGTAGGTCAATCCGGGTGGCAAGAGTTATTAGGTCATCGAGAGTGGTAGGAATGTCCCGACCGGCAAGTTCATCTTTAATACGGCCGGACAGACCCTCCCAGAAGACGGATACCAGAGCGTCATTATCCCAGGCCAGCTCCGAGGCAAGGGTATGGAACCGTATGGCATATTGGCCCACGGTGAGACTTCCCTGACAGAGGCGTAGCAGTGATGATGCGGATGAGGTCTTCCGTCCGGGTTCATCGAAGACTTTCCGGAAAGCAGTGAGAAAGGCAGGCAAGTCGGACACCAGGGGGTCTCCTCTCTCCCATAGAGGATTTAGCCAGGCCAGGGCCTCCCCGGTGAGATGGGACATGAAGGCAATTTTGGCCCGGTCGGAGTTAAACTGGTGAGACAGGAGTTCAAAGTGCAGGGTGCACTGATTTATGAAGCCCCGAGCCTGGGCGGAGTCGCCTCCGAAGCGAGGAGGTGCAGAAAGCCCGGGTCCGGGGTAGGATACCATGTTATTAGTGAGCAGTGGAGCTGCCGGATTACGAGTCATGGCACTGGCGGTGGTTGCAGGCAGAGCCGTCAGAGTGTCCAGGCGAGAATTGACATTCCGCAGGTGACCCAGAATGGACTCCTGTTGGGACCTCTGACGGGACAGTTCATGACACAGGTCCGAGAGCGAGGGAGCTTGGGTGCCACCGGGTTCCATGGCCCGAGCAAACTGTAACGGGTCTGGGAGGCGGAACTTCTGAGCTACTATACAAGGGGGCGGTCCTTGTAAGGGAGCGGGTGGCGACCAGGGTTGACGGGCAGGCAGTCACAGCAGGTGACCGGGACAGTCTCTGAATGAACGGACAGGAGGTCACGGCAAGTGACCGAGGCAGTCTCTGGATGAACGGGCAGGAGGTCACAGCAAGTGATCGGGGCAGTCTCTGGGTAAAGGATTGGTACGACCTGTGGCGGCTGATGATAGACGTGAGCTCCCAGGTGAGCAGGCGAGAGTCTCTGGATAAACGGGTGGTCACAGCATGTGACGGCGGAGCCTCCAGGAAGACCAACAGACAGGTAGCAGATGAGCGCTCCCAGGTGAGCGGGCAGAAGACTCTGGACAGGCGGGTGGTCACAGCACGTGACGGCAGAGCCTCCAGGTAGGCTAGCAGACAGGCAGCAGATGAGCGCTCCCAGGTGAGCGGGCAAGCTGGTCCATAGACAGACTGACAGGAGTTGGGAGGCAGACCGTCGGACCGCAGGCAAGCAGGCAGGTAGCAGATGTGCGCTCCCAGGTGAGCGGGCAAGCTGGTCCTTAGACAGACTGACAGGAGCTGGAAGGCAGACCGTCGGACCTCAGGCTAGCAGGCAGGTAGCAGAATATCAGGCAGGAATAAGACAGCAAGCTGGCAGGAATCTGGCAGGTATCTGGCAGGTAACTGGCAACGGGACCTGAGGGCTGAAGCAGAGTAGTGAACAGTGCTACAACATTGCTCGGGCACCTCCATTTTGGAGGAGGTGCCTTTTATATGGGAAGTCCTCCGGCAATTGGCCGGGGACTCCTTAGGACGACGCGCGCGGTCCCTTTAAGAGAGGGGAAGCGCGCACGCGCGCGCCCTAAGCACACAGCCGGGGAAGGAGCGCGTGCCGGAAGCAGCGGGGAGAGAAGCGCTGGAGGACGCCGCGCCAGGAGCGGGGAGGTGAGAGGGACGGCGTCTCTGCCTAGAACGGGGCAGAGAAGCCGATGCTACACACTCCACTTGGTGCCTTGAAGGGTTTATGGTTGAAATTTCTTGTAATTTTTGGTTGGCTTTGCACTTAGTGCATAGCCTTTATGATACCACTACATGACAATTTGAGCAGAATGTGTATGAGGCCCTCCTTTATTTTTAATACAGGGTGTATCTGAGTCGCTCTGAGTGCCTAATTTTTGTCAATTCTTGCTTCCTTCATAAATTACACTGAAATTTAATTTTTTTTTATAAAAAAAATGTTGTTTACTTAAATTATTATTTTTTTTAATTCTTTTTTAATTTTTGCCTTATATACAAGTCATTATACAGGAAAGAATGTTTCTTAACATTTTTTTTCCTGAAAACTCCAATTTCTCATCGATTTTGAATGTTTTGAATTGTCAATCCTTAAAGTGGAGTAAAAGTGTGACACCATTGTTCTCATCAGCGATCTGGGAGTTAGAGATGCTTCCAAGGGTCTTCACCCATGTTATTCTCCTTCCATTCAGTACTTTTTCCATCCATTTCAACAGTTTCACTGGCCCCCCCAGACTTCCTTGTATGATCAGCCGGAAAAGTGCTCAGATTTTTCATTGACTTCAATTATTCTCGTTACTCAAAACAAGCATCCAAGCATTAGGAATTGCTCGGTTTGAGTAACGAGCATCAGACCATTTTAGTGCTCGCTCATCCCTAATGGTCAACCAATATCTGGCTGACCAAACCAGCATACTCCCTAATTCCTCTGTGGCCTTCAACTATTGTGTCTCAAAGCTGGACACTTGACATGAGCTGTCCCTCTATGCCTTGGAGATATTTTGCTGCCCTGCCACTAGTGTCTTGTCTGAGCGGGTTTTTAGTGCCACCGGGGGGTTATAACAGACAGGCGCTTTCGCCTGTCAACAGAGAATGCTGAAAGGCTCACTCCTTATATTTTTTTTCTGGCTTTGAATTATGTGTAAATCCTTTATGAGTGTAGGAGTACATCAAATACACTTTGTTAATATTTTATGAGGCACTCTACTTGTTGCCTTCAAGGGTGTATGGATGACCCTCCTTATAATTTTTTCCTGGCTTGTGTTGGAGTGCAGGAGTATATATCAGAGAGTAAGAATTAAAATCTTACACACATCTCCAGAGAAATGGAGAAAGAGCTTGCAATCTGAAATCAGCTTCACATGACCCCTTTTAGCAGCTGACCCCCTCCCATGGAAATGAGTAATAAAAGAAAATCCTAATTGCTAGCAGATGTGAGGCCAGGCTTATATGGACCCACAAGAATGAACAGAAATGTGGAGAAGGGCAGCTTTACAACCAGATAGAGATGAGAGCAAAAGAAAAAATGGAAAATCCCTTTGTGTACTTTATAGAAATTATGGAGTGATGTTTTTATGTACTGCATTGATATAATGGATGAGAAAGTCATGTTTTTGGAAATGGGATAAAATGGCAAATGGTCAGAGAGATGACAATATCTATGCCATGTCTCCTATCTATGAACAGATAAAATTGTGATAGGAAAGATGACGGTAATGTCTTTCGCCTGGAATAGTGATGAGCGAGCATGCTCGCCGCTGCTCGGTGCTCGTCCGAGCATCTCACTGTATTTCCGGGATGCTCGGGCAGGAGCTCGGGTCCCCACCCTGCATGTTTGGCGCTCTTTAGAGAGCCAATAATCATGCAGGGATTGCCTGACACTCACTGCAATGCTGTAGCCATGTTGACTGTGGCATTACAGTGATTGGCTGGCTCCATTTAAGACCTGGTGACCCTATGTTCATCACAGTGTACCTTGGAAACAGGCAGGGTAGGGAGTGGTACTGCTGAGTGAGGGACAGAATTGGTGGTTGTTAAAGTCAGGTATTCCACAGCTTCCTTCTAAGGACTAATCCAGCTGCATATATTCCTGGTGATAGCAGGAATTAGGCAGGCAGGGTTTGTGGACAGTGTATTCAGCACAATGTGGTCCATTGCATGCTCTGTCTGCTGCTGTTACAGATATCCATAGCCCTACATATCAGGGCTTTTTTTTTTTTGCTCTTAATCCTAATCATTTGCTTAAAAAGCAGTACAGTACTCCATTTTACTGCTCCATTTGCTTGTTAGCAGAATACAGGCAGATTTTTTTTTATTTTATTTGCATTGCTGTATAATGCGTGGCAAGACGACACACTCGGCTGCAGTCTGAAGTAGACAGAGGAACGGTTTCGTCTGCAGTTTTATTATATCAGCATAAGGCACTGCAGATTTAACGCAATAAACTCAGCCTTGCTGGCATAAAGATATGACAAAAGACAAATGGTAACACAGTCCATATGTGTGACGGTTTATCTGTACCAACTTGCTGCACCCTTCAGATCCTTCGGAGCTGAGGCTACACCCTGGAGACTTGTCTCTCCAAACTCACAACCACAGAAAAAAAAGGGACTGAGCATTTAACCTTGCTCAGCCACACCCTGAGGGGGAGGTATGGTGAATGACTCCCTCCCATCTCTATGTCATTCACACAAAACCACTCCCTTCACAATGGTGATTTAACCCCCAACATTTAACATGCTGGAGAAAAGTTGTAGGTTCAGTTCACTAAGGCTTGCAGCATACCTCCCCTCACATATAACACCAGTGACTCTGTCACATATTCCCCCCCCTCTCTGCCCAAAGCCGAGAGTTTAGGCACCTTCAGACACCAAACAGAGAATTCTGGAGAGGGCATCAGCATTAGCGTGTAACTTCCCGGGTCTATGCTCCACGTGAAAATTAAAGTCTTGGAGACCTAAGAACCACCTAGTTATCCGGGCATTCTTACCCTTCTTTTCCCTCAACCATCTCAAAGGGGCATGGTCTGACACCAATTTAAACTTTTGGCCAAGTAGGTAATATCTTAGCGTTTCTACGGCCCTTTTTATGGCTAAGCATTTTTGCTCCATAATGAGATCATTTTTCTCGCAGGTCGAGTGCTTCGGCTCATATACAAGATGGGATGCTCTTCCCCATTTATCGGCTGCGACAACACGGCTCCTAGACCAACATCTGAGGCGTCTGTCAGGTCACAAATTTTTTAGTAAAGTCTGGTGTGACCAGGACCGGCTGCTTAAACAGTGCCAGCGTCTCCTGCTGGAACCCCATCTCAGTTTTAACTGTCCATTTCACCATTGTTGCTTTGGTGTCTTTCAGAAGGTCCATCAGTGGTGCAGCAATCATGGCAAAATTTGGGATAAACCACCGGTAATATCCCACAATTCCAAGAAATGCTCTCACCTTCTTCTTGGAGAGCGGTTGCGGCCAGTTCTAAATTGCCTCGATTTTATTGACCTGTGGTTTAATTTCGCCTCTCCCGATGAAATAGCCTAAGTATTTGGCCTCCTCCTTTCCAATGGCACATTTTTTAGGATTTATAGTAAATCCTGCCGTCCTCAGAGCATCCAGAATCGCCTGTACCTTTGGCAGATGAATAACCCAGTCTGGGCTAAAGACAACAATGTCATCAGAGTAGGCTGCGGCATGCTTCTTATGTGGGTTGAGGATCTGATCCATGGCCCTCTGGAAGGTGGGCGGGGCCCCCTGCAGTCTGAAAGGCATTCGGGTGTATTGGAAACACCCATCAGGCATTGAGAAAGCTGTCTTCTCCTTGGCCCTCTGGGACATGAGGATTTTCCAGTAGCCCTTCGTCAGGTTGAGGGTGGTGATATACATCGCAGGACCAAGCCTCTCGATGAGTTCATAGACACGGGGCATAGGGTATGCATCACACTTGGATACGTCATTCAGCCTGCGATAGTCATTACCTAACCTCCACTCCCCTTTGGGGTTTGGCACGAGAACCATGGGACTCGACCATCCGCTCTTTGATTTCTCTATCACACCGAGGTCCAGCATCCTCTTCACCTCAGTTGATATTACCTCACAGTGGGCTTCAGGAATCCTAAAGGGTTTAAGGTTCACCCTGACATGCGCTTCTGTCAGCACGTCATGCTCGACCACCTGTGTATGCCCTGGCAACTCCGAGAACAGGTCACTGTTCTGTTGCAGCAGCTCTCTACTCTTTTGCTTTATTGCCGGTGCTATCGTGACGTCTTCAACTTTGGCTTTGGGACTGGCTCCCAAACAAGGAGCCCCCAACTTTTCCCGATCTTGCCACAGCTTGAGCAAGTTCACATGGTAAACTTGGTGCTGCTTTCTTCGGCCAGGCTGATGGACTTTGTAGTTCACTTCGCTGAGTTTCTCCGCCACCTCATACGGGCCTTGCCACTTGGCCAGGAACTTGCTCTCGACGGTGAGGATACCAGATACCAGATCGCACCAGAACGCGATCCCCAGGCTGGAACTGCCTCAGCTTCACTGACGAGTTCTAGACCCTTGCCTGGGCCTCTTGTGTCTGGAGGAGATGCGCCTTCACGATAGGCATCACTTTCGCCATTCTCTCCTGCATTTGGGCGACATGTTCTATGATGCTCCGGTGGGGCGTAACCTCGGCTTCCCAGGTTTCCTTGACAATATGCAAGAACCGTTGCGGATGTTCATCATACAGTAGTTCAAACGGGGAGAAGTAGTTCAAAGTTGTAGGTTCAGTTCAGTAAGGCTTTCAGCCATAGTGAAACATACCTCCCCTCAAATATAACACCAGTGACTCTATCACAAATAGCAGAGAAACTTTTCCATCATCAAACATGATCCCATGTAATACAGACATTCTGTGGAGCGTGCCAAATATTACTCTCGATTTAAAGTCAGCCAGCTGTGTTTTGTTGAACCTATTCACACTTGGTCGCTGACCAATATTATACTACAAGGCCACTGGCTAAAGCCGTGGTCATCACATGTGATCCCATATTATCGCAGTAATAATTGTGACATTTTTTGGAGTGTGCCAAATATTACCCTCCATTTAAAGTCAGCCAGCTGTGTTTTCTTGAACCTATTCACGCTTAGTCGCTGACCAATACTGCATCTATAAGGCCACTTCCTAAAACCATGGTCATCACACATGATCCCATATTACTGTGGTAATAATACTGACATTTTGTGGAGTGGGGCAAATATTACACTCCATTTAAAATAGTCAAGGCGTGTGGCAAGGGACAGGGAAGTGGATGTGATGGTGATGGTGCACGCAGAAGCCGAGGCCATGGGCAAGATGAAACTGTGCCTGTGCCTTACTAGGTGGCCGCGGAACACCACTCTTGAAGCCAGAGCATTGTGAAAAGGTTTTTGGTTGCATAGCAGATAATGCTTCCAGTCACTTAGCCACCACCACCACCACCACTGTCTTCCACATGGTTAAGTCTCAGTAGCTGTGATTCTGGACTACATATTCCTCACCCTGATCCTTCTTCCTCCCATCATGCCGAGTGCTAGGAGACAGCTGATCCCACTTTTGGACCCTCTGAAGAGCCGTTCACTTTTCCATTTATAAATTCAGGCCTCTCGCCCGGCCCGCTTCAAGGGGGCAAGAGGACATCGCATGTAGAGATGCCCAAATATTTGAGCAGCCATGGTTACATGAAGGCAACGATGGGAAAGTGTAATTACTGTTGCAAGATGTGCAGCATCTGAAACAACGGATAATGGAATTCTGTGCTAGCATTTCTTCTGCGGTGTTGCTATCAGTGTGTCAAGAGTGGGAGAAGAGGGTTGCATTGAAAATCCAACACAATGGGCAGCACTTTGAACACATTTTATAAGTGGTCATAAACTTGTAAAAAACTCATGAAAGAATAAAGTTACGTTAAAACCAAGCACATCATTGTTTTTCTTATAAAATTCTCAATAAGTTTGATGTGTCACATGACCCTCTTCCCATTGAAAAAAATAAAGTTGGATCCAAAATGGCCGACTTCAAAATGGCTGCCATGGTCACCACCCATCTGGAAAAGTTTTCCCCCTCCTATATACTAATGTGACACAAACAGGAAGTTGATATCACCAACCATTCCAATTTAATTTAGGTGTATCCATATAAATGGCCCACCCTATAGATAGTGGCATCATGTCACGTGTGCAGAGGCCCTAATAGGCTTAAACAGTAGAAACCCCCCACAAGTGACCACATTTTGGAAACTACACTCCTCAAGGAATTTATCTAGGGTTATGGTGAGCACATTGGATTCAAGGTGCTTCATGGAATTTGAAAATATTGGACCGTGAAAATTAAAAATTATGTTTTGCCCCAAAAAATATTGTTTTAGCCCCAAATTTTTCATTTTCACAGGGATGATAGGAGAAAATGGATGACATAATTTGTTTTAAAATTTCTCTTTAGTACAGTGATACCTCAAATGTGGTCAGAAATTTTTATATTGGCACACGGCAGGGTTGGGGCTATCATGTCGCATTTGGAGAGCCGTCGATGTTCCAAAACAGCAGAAACCCTCTTAAAGTGACATCATTTCGGAAACTAGGAATTTATTTAGAGGTGTGGTGAGCATCTTGGACCTATTGGTGCTTCACAGAATTTTATTCACTATTATAATAGTGAAAATGAAGTGTTATTTTTTCTTATTGTCTTATTATACCATAGGGCAACGAAGAAATATAATTACATTTGTACTTGTGCCACTAAAATGTTTTTTTAGCCCAAGACTTTTCAATTTTACTAACGTAAAAATAGGTAAAAAAAGACCACATGCTTTGTTGCACAATTTCTGGTGAATGTGGCAATATCCCACATGCCGCTGTACAGTACTGTTTGGCCACTCAACGAGAAACTATTTGACTTTTGGAGCGCATATTTTCCTAGTATAGTTTGCAGACTCCATTTAGGAGTTCATGTAGTGACGATTTTGACTCCATGGGTGTTTTCCAGAAATAAGCAGCATTGAATATTGCAGAGTGAAAATGCAAATATGGCATTATATTGCCGAATAAATTGCGGTGCTCATACATTGTGACCAGCTTGTGCTTTTGGAGATACGCACCCCATAAATCAGCTAGGTTCTCCTCAATACAGTAATGCCAAACATGTGGATGCTAACTGCAGTTTAAGATTTTTTTTTTTTCACTTGAAAAAGACGCCGGTACGGCGTTGAAACGTGTTGTGAATAAAAAGCCTTTCATTATCATCATCTCTGAAGAATTGATCTACTCCAGGAGTGCAGCCCACTTATGTGTTCATCCAACTGCAGTTTAAGCACACTGTGCTGCTCAGAAGGGCGAGGTGCATTTGGAAGTGCAGATTTCACTGGGTTTGGTGGAAACCATGTCATGTTTTTAGAGCCCATGTGCTACTGGTAACGTTGATACCCCCTATATTTCTGTTAACAGAAGATGGACCTGAGTGGGACTTGTTTTTTGTGGGATGAGTAGAAGTTGTTATTGATGGCATTTTGGGGAACGGAACGTTTTGTATCATTTCACATTTATCCTGTGCTCTACGCTGAGCACTTACATCAGTGTTTCCATCTGAATCTACAAAATGCTTGATTCAGTATGAAACCCCCGAGGAATCCATTCACAAATGGATCTGTGTGGCTTCTGTTTGGCGGTATCCAGCTTTTAAGAGATGGGCAAAACTGTGGTTGACCGTGCTTCTGTGCACACCTAAAAAGATGGGCATGGCCGGATCATAGGCCAGACAGAGTCCAAAGTAACTCCATCTGCCTCATTACAGGAAATCTTCCATCTGGGATTCTGTCTGAATCACGTATTTCACAGATTTGCTCAGAAACTTGTAGAGCTGAGCATTACTGGATATTTAGGATGTAGAATAAACAAATCAACAGCAGTTCAGAAATTGGTTTTATTTATTTTTTACACTGTTCCTCATGCGGTATGAGACAACTTTATTCTTCAGGTCAGTGCGATTACAGTAATACCAGATTTACTGTATATCAGTTTTTTATGTTTGGATACTATCACACACTATCATTACTTTTTATGTTGTTCCCCATATGGAAAAATTGATAAGGCAGCTTTATTCTTTGGCTCAGAATGATTACAATGATACCACATTTATTTAATTTTTTTATGTTTTGCCACAGCTACACAAAAAAAACAATTTTATAGAAAAAATATTGTTTTGCATCACTGTATTCTGAAAGCTATAGCTTTTTTATTTTTACACTGAGCAGTATGGCAGCTTATTTTTTATGGGACAAGATGGTGTTTCTAGCGATACTATTTTTATTTACATTACCTTTTTTGTTGCATTTTATTCCACTTTTTTTAAGGGTATAATGAAAAAGCATAGTTTTTGGTCCTATTTTTATTTATTTATTTTATGATGTTCTCTGTAGGGTTATATAGTGTGACAGTTTTATAGATCAGATTGTTCTGTATGCGGCGATACCAAATATTTGGAGTTATTTATTTTGCTTATTTATTTCTTTTTACGGTGTTCACTATCAGTTTTGATTTTTTTATGGAGTTTAAATGGAGTTTAAATCCATAGCACATCATGATGCGGGAACTGACACCTGCTCATGACGTGCCATACCCGTCATTGGACGTTAAGGGATAAGTGGAACAACCCTTTTAAGATTTAACTTTCTTTGATTCCAATAGTATTGACTTTACTATATGACTCTCCATAACAAAATCTAAACTGCTCGTTTGTCTATTTTTTTTTTGAGGAATTATTTCTGTGTTATTAATGAACTTATATTTACAATTTTCTACTTACACATGTAGTAATTATGATTTGTACCAAGGTGTTGATACAGTTCCGAAAATAAGCCCTTTTCTCTTTTGTGCCTTTTTTCCCTAATTTGAAAAGTCCTTTAATGAAGTTTTTAACAAGGTGGTAGGTTATTATTAATACTTATATTCTTACACATATTTAATGATATATGGTGTACGAAATTGTGAGACTATATAAATGCTAGTGTGGTGCCCCTGCGGGTCCAGTTGCCACAGAGGTACTGCATCTCAGCCAGAGGGGTGGTACCTCACTCTCAGGTATGGAGGGAGCACTACCCGGGACCCACACACTCACATCCAACACCACACCACTCCATTAGGGAGGGGCAAGATTGCTCCTGAGGGAGAGCACAGACCCGGTCCCTGTCTGGAGGATGGAACTACAGTATAGACCAAAAGTTTGGACACACCTTCTCATTTAAAGATTTTTCTGTATTTTCATAACTTTGAAAATTGTACATTCACACTGAAGGCATCAAAACTATGAATTAACACATGTGGAATTATATACTTAACAAAAAAGTGTGAAACAACTGAAAATATGTCTTATATTCTAGGTTCTTCAAAGTAGCCACCTTTTGCTTTGATGACTGCTTTGCACACTCTTGGCATCTTCTTGATGAGCTTCAAGAGGTAGTCACCGGAAATGGTCTTCCAACAATCTTGAAGGAGTTCCCAGAGATGCTTAGCACTTGTTGGCCCTTTTGCCTTCACTCTGCGGTCCAGCTCACCCCAAACCATCTCGATTGGGTTCAGGTCTGGTGACTGTGGAGGCCAGGTCATCTGGTGTAGCACCCCATCACTCTCCATCTTGGTCAAATAGCCCTTACACAGCCTGGAGGTGTGTTTGGGGTCATTGTCCTGTTGAAAAATAAATGATGGTCCAACTAAACGCAAACCGGATGGAATAGCATGCCGCTGCAAGATGCTGTGGTAGCCATGCTGGTTCAGTATGCCTTCAATTTTGAATAAATCCCCAACAGAGTCACCAGCAAAGCACCCCCACACCATCATACCTCCTCCTCCATGCTTCACAGTGGGAACCAGGCATGCAGAGTCCATCCGTTCACCTTTTCTGCGTCGCACAAAGACACAGTGGTTGCAACCAAAGATTTCAAATTTGGACTCATCAGACCAAAGCACAGATTTCCACTGGTCTAATGTCCATTCCTTGTGTTCTTTAGCCCAAACAAGTCTCTTCTGCTTGTTGCCTGTCCTTAGCAGTGTTTTCCTAGCAGCTATTTTACCATGAAGGCCTGCTGCACAAAGTCTCCTCTTAACAGTTGTTGTACAGATGTGTCTGCTGCTAGAACTCTGTGTGGCATTGACCTGGTCTCTAATCTGAGCTGCTGTTAACCTGCGATTTCTGAGGCTGGTGACTCGAAAAAACTTATCCTCAGAAGCAGAGGTGACTCTTGGTCTTCCTTTCCTGGGGCGGTCCTCATGTGAGCCAGTGTCTTTGTAGCGCTTGATGGTTTTTGCAACTTCACTTGGGGACACTTTCAAAGTTTTCCCAATTTTTCAGACTGACTGACCTTCATTTCTTAAAGTAATGATGGCCACTCGTTTTTCTTTACTTAGCTGCTTTTTTCTTGCCATAATACAAATTCTAACAGTCTATTCAGTAGGACTATCAGCTGTGTATCCACCAGACTTCTGCACAACACAACTGATGGTCCCAACCCCATTTATAAGGTAAGAAATCCCACTTATTAAACCTGACAGGGCACACCTGTGAAGTGAAAACCATTTCCGGTGACTACCTCTTGAAGCTCATCAAGAGAATGCCAAGAATGTGAAAAGAAGTCATCAAAGAAAAAGGTGGCTACTTTGAAGAACCTTGAATATAAGACTTATTTTCAGTTGTTTCACACTTTTTTGTTAAGTATATAATTCCACATGTGTTAATTCATAGTTTTGATGCCTTCAGTGTGAATGTACAATGTTCAAAGTCATGAAAATACAGAAAAATCTTTAAATGAGAAGGTGTGTCCAAACTTTTGGTCTGTACTGTAGGTAGAGGAAGTGGGTGGAGGAAAGAGTTTAGGGGAGCACTGAAGGAAGGGCTGAAGGTAGAGGAGACCACGTAGAGTGACAGTTGGTGACGTGGGTAACATGACAGGTAGTATAAAAGGAAGGGTAGAAAGATCTAGAGGGAGGAGTCCTAGGTCCAGGGTCCTAGGCGCAAGAGTGCAGTGAGTGAGGACCGTGGAAGAGTTAGAAAGTTAGTCAGTCAGAGCAGTTGGTGACAGGAGTCTGTCACAGGGAGTGAAGCGAGAAGACCGGAGCAGTGAGACAGGCTCCAGAGACAGAGAAAGGATCTTAGGGGCATGAGAAGTGCGGAGTCCACCCGTGCGCCCGAGTTCACGCCGATCGTGAAGGGATTATGTCGCAGTAGGGGACCAGCCCCAAACTAGTGTAGGACTATACGTCTCAGCTAGAAAACCGGAGGCTGCGGTATCTCTATTACAGATGAGCGTTGTTCTACTCGAACTGTTCGCCAATCTCAAATTTGAGCTGTTTTGGGCGGTGTTCGAGCCGTTCGGCGAACACGAACAATTTGAGAAAAATTCGGCTGTTCAAGGTTATGTTCGATAACTGTTCGTGCACCAAAATCATAACTGGATTTTTTCTCAGTAATGATGAAAATTAATGTTAATACGCAGTTTGAGTGTACAGCGGGGTGGGGGGAGGGGCAGGGGATGGATCTCTGCAGGAACAATGAAGATCTCCATTTTTTTTTCTCTTTCCCGCATTTGCAGTGGGGAGGTGCAATCTGTCAGCCTATCAGCAGCGCATACATGGAGCGAAGTGCTTTTTTTCACACAAGCAAGGGCATGTGTCATTGGCAGTGTATGTCACATGTCCTTGCCCTATAAGACCAAGCCATTTTCCCCGTCGCCACCATTTTCTCACTGCTGCAGCTGCGTGTTAGACGGCACCGCTGTTGCTGTGTGCGCTATACCTTGTTAATTTCAAGCCAATTTTCCCACAAATCTACAGATAGCTTGGGAGTAGGGAATAGTTGTGATTGCAGTCCTTTTAAGGACTAGGTTACAGCATTTCCTACGACTTTTATCAGGCAGGTCTGTGCTCTTAAATAGATAGATTGTGGGAGTAAAGACTAATTGTAATTGGAGTCCTTTTCAGGACTAGGTTACATCAGTTCCTATCAGTTTTTGCCAGGCAGGTCTGTGCCAGTGCTGTGCAAGTTTTTTTCACAGCATTTGGCTGAATCTAGCAAGGCTAATCCTTTTTGGCCTATTGCAGAGTGTGTTAGTCAGTGGAGTAGCCTATCTGTGTTGCAAGATATACCACCTGTGTATAGAATACCAATTTTTTTACTGCACCTAGTGAAGTAAAATCTATTGGGCATAGCATCATTCTATTAGTCCATCTATACTGACCTCCATCAGGTTGCAAATTGAATATAATTTTTTTCTGCATCTAGCTCTGAAAAAATATTGGGCTTCTAGCTGTGTGTGGGACTTGTTGTACTAGTCCATCTATACTGACCTCCATCAGGTTGCAAACTGCATATATTTTTTTCTTCATCTACCTCTGAAAAAATATTGGGCTTCTAGCTGTGTGTGGGACTTGTTCTATTAATCCATCTATACAGACCTCCATCAGGTTGCAAACTGAATATATTTTTTTCTGCATCTACCTCTGAAAAAATATTTGGCCTTCTAGCTGTGTGTGGGACTTGTTCTATTAGTCCATCTATACTGACCTCCATAAGGTTGCAAACTGAATATAATTTTTTTCTGCATCTACCTCTGAAAAAATATTTGGCCTTCTAGCTGTGTGTGGGACTTGTTCTATTAGTCCATCTATACTGACCTCCATAAGGTTGCAAACTGAATATCATTTTTTTCTGCATCTACCTCTGAAAAAATATTTGGCCTTCTAGCTGTGTGTGGGACTTGTTCTATTAGTCCATCTATACTGACCTCCATCAGGTTGCAAATTGAATATAATTTTTTTGTGCATCTAGCTCTGAAAAAATATTGGGCTTCTAGCTGTGTGTGGGACTTGTTGTACAAGTCCATCTATACTGACCTCCATCAGGTTGCAAACTGCATATATTTTTTTCTTCATCTACCTCTGAAAAAATATTGGGCTTCTAGCTGTGTGTGGGACTTGTTCTATTAATCCATCTATACAGACCTCCATCAGGTTGCAAACTGAATATATTTTTTTCTGCATCTACCTCTGAAAAAATATTTGGCCTTCTAGCTGTGTGTGGGTCTTGTTCTTTTAGTCCATCTATACTGACCTCCATAAGGTTGCAAACTGAATATAATTTTTTTCTGCATCTACCTCTGAAAAAATATTTGGCCTTCTAGCTGTGTGTGGGACTTGTTCTATTAGTCCATCTATACTTACCTCCTTAAGGTTGCAAACTGAATATAATTTTTTTCTGCATCTACCTCTGAAAAAATATTTGGCCTTCTAGCTGTGTGTGGGACTTGTTCTATTAGTCCATCTATACTGACCTCCATCAGGTTGCAAATTGAATATAATTTTTTTCTGCATCTACCTCTGAAAAAATATTGGGCTTCTAGCTGTGTGTGGGACTTGTTGTACTAGTCCATCTATACTGACCTCCATCAGGTTGCAAACTGCATATATTTTTTTCTTCATCTACCTCTGAAAAAATATTGGGCTTCTAGCTGTGTGTGGGACTTGTTCTATTAATCCATCTATACAGACCTCCATCAGGTTGCAAACTGAATATATTTTTTTCTGCATCTACCTCTGAAAAAATATTTGGCCTTCTAGCTGTGTGTGGGACTTGTTCTATTAGTCCATCTATACTGACCTCCATAAGGTTGCAAACTGAATATAATTTTTTTCTGCATCTACCTCTGAAAAAATATTTGGCCTTCTAGCTGTGTGTGGGACTTGTTCTATTAGTCCATCTATACTGACCTCCATAAGGTTGCAAACTGAATATAATTTTTTTCTGCATCTACCTCTGAAAAAATATTTGGCCTTCTAGCTGTGTGTGGGACTTGTTCTATTAGTCCATCTATACTGACCTCCATAAGGTTGCAAACTGAATATAATTTTTTTCTGCATCTACCTCTGAAAAAATATTTGGCCTTCTAGCTGTGTGTGGGACTTGTTCTATTAGTCCATCTATACTGACCTCCATCAGGTTGCAAATTGAATATAATTTTTTTCTGCATCTAGCTCTGAAAAAATATTGGGCTTCTAGCTGTGTGTGGGACTTGTTGTACTAGTCCATCTATACTGACCTCCATCAGGTTGCAAACTGCATATATTTTTTTCTTCATCTACCTCTGAAAAAATATTGGGCTTCTAGCTGTGTGTGGGACTTGTTCTATTAATCCATCTATACAGACCTCCATCAGGTTGCAAACTGAATATATTTTTTTCTGCATCTACCTCTGAAAAAATATTTGGCCTTCTAGCTGTGTGTGGGTCTTGTTCTTTTAGTCCATCTATACTGACCTCCATAAGGTTGCAAACTGAATATAATTTTTTTCTGCATCTACCTCTGAAAAAATATTTGGCCTTCTAGCTGTGTGTGGGACTTGTTCTATTAGTCCATCTATACTTACCTCCATAAGGTTGCAAACTGAATATAATTTTTTTCTGCATCTACCTCTGAAAAAATATTTGGCCTTCTAGCTGTGTGTGGGACTTGTTCTATTAGTCCATCTATACTGACCTCCATCAGGTTGCAAATTGAATATAATTTTTTTCTGCATCTAGCTCTGAAAAAATATTGGGCTTCTAGCTGTGTGTGGGACTTGTTCTATTAATCCATCTATACAGACCTCCATCAGGTTGCAAACTGAATATATTTTTTTCTGCATCTACCTCTGAAAAAATATTTGGCCTTCTAGCTGTGTGTGGGACTTGTTCTATTAGTCCATCTATACTGACCTCCATAAGGTTGCAAACTGAATATAATTTTTTTCTGCATCTACCTCTGAAAAAATATTTGGCCTTCTAGCTGTGTGTGGGACTTGTTCTATTAGTCCATCTATACTGACCTCCATAAGGTTGCAAACTGAATATAATTTTTTTCTGCATCTACCTCTGAAAAAATATTTGGCCTTCTAGCTGTGTGTGGGACTTGTTCTATTAGTCCATCTATACTGACCTCCATAAGGTTGCAAACTGAATATAATTTTTTCTGCATCTACCTCTGAAAAAAAATTTGGCCTTCTAGCTGTGTGTGGGACTTGTTCTATTAGTCCATCTATACTGACCTCCATCAGGTTGCAAATTGAATATAATTTTTTTCTGCATCTAGCTCTGAAAAAATATTGGGCTTCTAGCTGTGTGTGGGACTTTTTGTACTAGTCAATCTATACTGACCTCCATCAGGTTGCAAACTGCATATATTTTTTTCTTCATCTACCTCTGAAAAAATATTGGGCTTCTAGCTGTGTGTGGGACTTGTTCTATTAATCCATCTATACAGACCTCCATCAGGTTGCAAACTGAATATATTTTTTTCTGCATCTACCTCTGAAAAAATATTTGGCCTTCTAGCTGTGTGTGGGACTTGTTCTATTAGTCCATCTATACTGACCTCCATAAGGTTGCAATCTGAATATAATTTTTTTCTGCATCTACCTCTGAAAAAATATTTGGCCTTCTAGCTGTGTATGGGACTTGTTCTATTAATCCATCTATACTGACCTCCATAAGGTTGCAAACTGAATATAATTTTTTTCTGCATCTACCTCTGAAAAAATATTTGGCCTTCTAGCTGTGTGTGGGACTTGTTCTATTAGTCCATCTATACTGACCTCCATAAGGTTGCAAACTGAATATAATTTTTTTCTGCATCTACCTCTGAAAAAATATTTGGCCTACTAGCTGTGTGTGGGACTTGTTCTATTAGTCCATCTATACTGACCTCCATCAGGTTGCAAATTGAATATAATTTTTTTCTGCATCTAGCTCTGAAAAAATATTGCGCTTCTAGCTGTGTGTGGGACTTGTTGTTCTAGTCCATCTATACTGACCTCCATCAGGCTACAAACTGCATATATTTTTTTCTTCATCTACCTCTGAAAAAATATTGGGCTTCTAGCTGTGTTTGGGACTTGTTCTATTAATCCATCTATACAGACCTCCATCAGGTTGCAAACTGAATATATTTTTTTCTGCATCTACCTCTGAAAAAATATTGGGCTTCTAGGTGTGTGTGGGACTTGTTCTATTAATCCATCTATACAGACCTCCATCAGGTTGCAAACTGAATATATTTTTTTCTGCATCTACCTCTGAAAAAATATTGGGCTTCTAGCTGTGTGTGGGACTTGTTGTATTAGTCCATCTATACTGACCTCCATAAGGTTGCAAACTGAATATAATTTTTTTCTGCATCTACCTCTGACAAAATATTTGGCCTTCTAGCTGTGTGTGGGACTTGTTCTATTAGTCCATCTACACTGACCTCCATAAGGTTGCAAACTGAATATAATTTTTTTCTGCATCTACCTCTGAAAAAATATTTGGCCTTCTAGCTGTGTGTGGGACTTGTTCTATTAGTCCATCTATACTGACCTCCATAAGGTTGCAAACTGAATATAATTTTTTTCTGCATCTACCTCTGAAAAAATATTTGGCCTTCTAGCTGTGTGTGGGACTTGTTCTATTAGTCCATCTATACTGACCTCCATCAGGTTGCAAATTGAATATAATTTTTTTCTGCATCTAGCTCTGAAAAAATATTGGGCTTCTAGCTGTGTGTGGGACTTGTTGTACTAGTCCATCTATACTGACCTCCATCAGGTTGCAAACTGCATATATTTTTTTCTTCATCTACCTCTGAAAAAATATTGGGCTTCTAGCTGTGTGTGGGACTTGTTCTATTAATCTATCTATACAGACCTCCATCAGGTTGCAAACTGAATATATTTTTTTCTGCATCTACCTCTGAAAAAATATTTGGCCTTCTAGCTGTGTGTGGGACTTGTTCTATTAGTCCATCTATACTGACCTCCATAAGGTTGCAATCTGAATATAATTTTTTTCTGCATCTACCTCTGAAAAAATATTTGGCCTTCTAGCTGTGTATGGGACTTGTTCTATTAGTCCATCTATACTGACCTCCATAAGGTTGCAAACTGAATATAATTTTTTTCTGCATCTACCTCTGAAAAAATATTTGGCTTTCTAGCTGTGTGTGGGACTTGTTCTATTAGTCCATCTATACTGACCTCCATAAGGTTGCAAACTGAATATAATTTTTTTCTGCATCTACCTCTGAAAAAATATTTGGCCTACTAGCTGTGTGTGGGACTTGTTCTATTAGTCCATCTATACTGACCTCCATCAGGTTGCAAACTGAATATATTTTTTTCTGCATCTACCTCTGAAAAAATATTTGGCCTTCTAGCTGTGTGTGGGACTTGTTCTATTAGTCCATCTATACTGACCTCCATAAGGTTGCAATCTGAATATAATTTTTTTCTGCATCTACCTCTGAAAAAATATTTGGCCTTCTAGCTGTGTATGGGACTTGTTCTATTAGTCCATCTATACTGACCTCCATAAGGTTGCAAACTGAATATAATTTTTTTCTGCATCTACCTCTGAAAAAATATTTGGCCTTCTAGCTGTGTGTGGGACTTGTTCTATTAGTCCATCTATACTGACCTCCATAAGGTTGCAAACTGAATATAATTTTTTTCTGCATCTACCTCTGAAAAAATATTTGGCCTACTAGCTGTGTGTGGGACTTGTTCTATTAGTCCATCTATACTGACCTCCATCAGGTTGCAAATTGAATATAATTTTTTTCTGCATCTAGCTCTGAAAAAATATTGGGCTTCTAGCTGTGTGTGGGACTTGTTGTACTAGTCCATCTATACTGACCTCCATCAGGTTGCAAACTGCATATATTTTTTTCTTCATCTACCTCTGAAAAAATATTGGGCTTCTAGCTGTGTTTGGGACTTGTTCTATTAATCCATCTATACAGACCTCCATCAGGTTGCAAACTGAATATATTTTTTTCTGCATCTACCTCTGAAAAAATATTGGGCTTCTAGCTGTGTGTGGGACTTGTTCTATTAATCCATCTACACAGACCTCCATCAGGTTGCAAACTGAATATATTTTTTTCTGCATCTACCTCTGAAAAAATATTGGGCTTCTAGCTGTGTGTGGGACTTGTTCTATTAGTCCATCTATACTGACCTCCATCAGGTTGCAAATTGAATATAATTTTTTTCTGCATCTAGCTCTGAAAAAATATTGGGCTTTTAGCTGTGTGTGGGACTTGTTGTACTAGTCCATCTATACTGACCTCCATCAGGTTGCAAACTGCATATATTTTTTTCTTCATCTACCTCTGAAAAAATATTGGGCTTCTAGCTGTGTGTGGGACTTGTTCTATTAATCCATCTATACAGATCTCCATCAGGTTGCAAACTGAATATATTTTTTTCTGCATCTACCTCTGAAAAAATATTTGGCCTTCTAGCTGTGTGTGGGACTTGTTCTATTAGTCCATCTATACTGACCTCCATAAGGTTGCAATCTGAATATAATTTTTTTCTGCATCTACCTCTGAAAAAATATTTGGCCTTCTAGCTGTGTATGGGACTTGTTCTATTAGTCCATCTATACTGACCTCCATAAGGTTGCAAACTGAATATAATTTTTTTCTGCATCTACCTCTGAAAAAATATTTGGCCTTCTAGCTGTGTGTGGGACTTTTTCTATTAGTCCATCTATACTGACCTCCATAAGGTTGCAAACTGAATATAATTTTTTTCTGCATCTACCTCTGAAAAAATATTTGGCCTACTAACTGTGTGTGGGACTTGTTCTATTAGTCCATCTATACTGACCTCCATCAGGTTGCAAACTGAATATATTTTTTTCTGCATCTACCTCTGAAAAAATATTTGGCCTTCTAGCTGTGTGTGGGACTTGTTCTATTAGTCCATCTATACTGACCTCCATAAGGTTGCAATCTGAATATAATTTTTTTCTGCATCTACCTCTGAAAAAATATTTGGCCTTCTAGCTGTGTATGGGACTTGTTCTATTAGTCCATCTATACTGACCTCCATAAGGTTGCAAACTGAATATAATTTTTTTCTGCATCTACCTCTGAAAAAATATTTGGCCTTCTAGCTGTGTGTGGGACTTGTTCTATTAGTCCATCTATACTGACCTCCATAAGGTTGCAAACTGAATATAATTTTTTTCTGCATCTACCTCTGAAAAAATATTTGGCCTACTAGCTGTGTGTGGGACTTGTTCTATTAGTCCATCTATACTGACCTCCATCAGGTTGCAAATTGAATATAATTTTTTTCTGCATCTAGCTCTGAAAAAATATTGGGCTTCTAGCTGTGTGTGGGACTTCTTGTACTAGTCCATCTATACTGACCTCCATCAGGTTGCAAACTGCATATATTTTTTTCTTCATCTACCTCTGAAAAAATATTGGGCTTCTAGCTGTGTTTGGGACTTGTTCTATTAATCCATCTATACAGACCTCCATCAGGTTGCAAACTGAATATATTTTTTTCTGCATCTACCTCTGAAAAAATATTGGGCTTCTAGCTGTGTGTGGGACTTGTTCTATTAATCCATCTACACAGACCTCCATCAGGTTGCAAACTGAATATATTTTTTTCTGCATCTACCTCTGAAAAAATATTGGGCTTCTAGCTGTGTGTGGGACTTGTTGTATTAGTCCATCTATACTGACCTCCATAAGGTTGCAAACTGAATATAATTTTTTTCTGCATCTACCTCTGACAAAATATTTGGCCTTCTAGCTGTGTGTGGGACTTGTTCTATTAGTCCATCTATACTGACCTCCATAAGGTTGCAAACTGAATATAATTTTTTCTGCATCTACCTCTGAAAAAATATTTGGACTTCTAGCTGTGTGTGGGACTTGTTCTATTAGTCCATCTATACTGACCTCCATAAGGTTGCAAACTGAAAATAATTTTTTTCTGCATCTACCTCTGAAAAAATATTTGGCCTTCTAGCTGTGTGTGGGACTTGTTCTATTAGTCCATCTATACTGACCTCCATAAGTTTGCAAACTGAATATAATTTTTTTCTGCATCTACCTCTGAAAAAATATTTGGCCTTCTAGCTGTGTGTGGGACTTATTCTATTAGTCCATCTATACTGACCTCCATAATTTTGCAAACTGAATATAATTTTTTTCTGCATCTACCTCTGAAAAAATATTTGGCCTTCTAGCTGTGTGTGGGACTTGTTCTATTAGTCCATCTATACTGACCTCCATAAGGTTGCAAACTGAATATAATTTTTTTCTGCATCTACCTCTGAAAAAATATTTGGCCTTCTAGCTGTGTGTGGGACTTGTTCTATTAGTCCATCTATACTGACCTCCATAAGGTTGCAAACTGAATATAATTTTTTTCTGCATCTACCTCTGAAAAAATATTTGGCCTTCTAGCTGTGTGTGGGACTTGTTCTATTAGTCCATCTATACTGACCTCCATAAGGTTGCAAACTGAATATAATTTTTTTCTGCATCTACCTCTGAAAAAATATTGGGCTTCTAGCTGTGTGTGGGACTTGTTCTATTCATCCATCTACACAGACCTCCATCAGGTTGCAAAATGAATATATTTTTTTCTGCATCTACCTCTGAAAAAATATTGGGCTTCTAGCTGTGTGTGGGACTTGTTCTATTAGTCCATCTATACTGACCTCCATCAGGTTGCAAATTGAATATAATTTTTTTCTGCATCTAGCTCTGAAAAAATATTGGGCTTCTAGCTGTGTGTGGGACTTGTTGTACTAGTCCATCTATACTGACCTCCATCAGGTTGCAAACTGCATATATTTTTTTCTTCATCTACCTCTGAAAAAATATTGGGCTTCTAGCTGTGTGTGGGACTTGTTCTATTAATCCATCTATACAGACCTCCATCAGGTTGCAAACTGAATATATTTTTTTCTGCATCTACCTCTGAAAAAATATTTGGCCTTCTAGCTGTGTGTGGGACTTGTTCTATTAGTCCATCTATACTGACCTCCATAAGGTTGCAATCTGAATATAATTTTTTTCTGCATCTACCTCTGAAAAAATATTTGGCCTTCTAGCTGTGTATGGGACTTGTTCTATTAGTCCATCTATACTGACCTCCATAAGGTTGCAAACTGAATATAATTTTTTTCTGCATCTACCTCTGAAAAAATATTTGGCCTTCTAGCTGTGTGTGGGACTTTTTCTATTAGTCCATCTATACTGACCTCCATAAGGTTGCAAACTGAATATAATTTTTTTCTGCATCTACCTCTGAAAAAATATTTGGCCTACTAACTGTGTGTGGGACTTGTTCTATTAGTCCATCTATACTGACCTCCATCAGGTTGCAAACTGAATATATTTTTTTCTGCATCTACCTCTGAAAAAATATTTGGCCTTCTAGCTGTGTGTGGGACTTGTTCTATTAGTCCATCTATACTGACCTCCATAAGGTTGCAATCTGAATATAATTTTTTTCTGCATCTACCTCTGAAAAAATATTTGGCCTTCTAGCTGTGTATGGGACTTGTTCTATTAGTCCATCTATACTGACCTCCATAAGGTTGCAAACTGAATATAATTTTTTTCTGCATCTACCTCTGAAAAAATATTTGGCCTTCTAGCTGTGTGTGGGACTTGTTCTATTAGTCCATCTATACTGACCTCCATAAGGTTGCAAACTGAATATAATTTTTTTCTGCATCTACCTCTGAAAAAATATTTGGCCTACTAGCTGTGTGTGGGACTTGTTCTATTAGTCCATCTATACTGACCTCCATCAGGTTGCAAATTGAATATAATTTTTTTCTGCATCTAGCTCTGAAAAAATATTGGGCCTCTAGCTGTGTGTGGGACTTGTTGTACTAGTCCATCTATACTGACCTCCATCAGGTTGCAAACTGCATATATTTTTTTCTTCATCTACCTCTGAAAAAATATTGGGCTTCTAGCTGTGTTTGGGACTTGTTCTATTAATCCATCTATACAGACCTCCATCAGGTTGCAAACTGAATATATTTTTTTCTGCATCTACCTCTGAAAAAATATTGGGCTTCTAGCTGTGTGTGGGACTTGTTCTATTAATCCATCTACACAGACCTCCATCAGGTTGCAAACTGAATATATTTTTTTCTGCATCTACCTCTGAAAAAATATTGGGCTTCTAGCTGTGTGTGGGACTTGTTGTATTAGTCCATCTATACTGACCTCCATAAGGTTGCAAACTGAATATAATTTTTTTCTGCATCTACCTCTGACAAAATATTTGGCCTTCTAGCTGTGTGTGGGACTTGTTCTATTAGTCCATCTATACTGACCTCCATAAGGTTGCAAACTGAATATAATTTTTTCTGCATCTACCTCTGAAAAAATATTTGGACTTCTAGCTGTGTGTGGGACTTGTTCTATTAGTCCATCTATACTGACCTCCATAAGGTTGCAAACTGAAAATAATTTTTTTCTGCATCTACCTCTGAAAAAATATTTGGCCTTCTAGCTGTGTGTGGGACTTGTTCTATTAGTCCATCTATACTGACCTCCATAAGTTTGCAAACTGAATATAATTTTTTTCTGCATCTACCTCTGAAAAAATATTTGGCCTTCTAGCTGTGTGTGGGACTTGTTCTATTAGTCCATCTATACTGACCTCCATAATTTTGCAAACTGAATATAATTTTTTTCTGCATCTACCTCTGAAAAAATATTTGGCCTTCTAGCTGTGTGTGGGACTTGTTCTATTAGTCCATCTATACTGACCTCCATAAGGTTGCAAACTGAATATAATTTTTTTCTGCATCTACCTCTGAAAAAATATTTGGCCTTCTAGCTGTGTGTGGGACTTGTTCTATTAGTCCATCTATACTGACCTCCATAAGGTTGCAAACTGAATATAATTTTTTTCTGCATCTACCTCTGAAAAAATATTTGGCCTTCTAGCTGTGTGTGGGACTTGTTCTATTAGTCTATCTATACTGACCTCCATAAGGTTGCAAACTGAATATAATTTTTTTCTGCATCTACCTCTGAAAAAATATTTGGCCTTCTAGCTGTGTGTGGGACTTGTTCTATTAGTCCATCTATACTGACCTCCATAAGGTTGCAAACTGAATATAATTTTTTTCTGCATCTACCTCTGAAAAAATATTGGGCTTCTAGCTGTGTGTGGGACTTGTTCTATTAATCCATCTATACAGACCTACATCAGGTTGCAAACTGAATATATTTTTTTCTGCATCTACCTCTGAAAAAATATTGGGCTTCTAGCTGTGTGTGGGACTTGTTGTATTAGTCCATCTATACAGACCTCCATCAGGTTGCAAATTGAATATAATTTTTTTCTGCATCTAACCCAGCCAATAGTTTTGGCCTAATACCACACTTTGGCCACTCAGCTCTGCTCGGTTCCCATCCATTGTTTTTTTGTGCAAACAACTCCAGAGTTGTGAATTAGTTAACCACCAAAATGAGTGGAAAAAGGCCTGCTGCTGGTGGAAAGGGGAATAGGCGTGTTGGGAAGGGGAAAAAAGGTTGTGTCCGTGTGGTGGGTGTTAAAGCAACAGTATCATCTGCAGAAGAAAGACCATCTTCCAGCCAAACTAAAATGTCTACTTCTTTTAGCGGACAATGTGATAAGATCCCTTTCTTACGGCCACGCCAATCGCTACAAATTCCAGATGAGGCACAAAAACAGCAGGTGCTTCAACAGATATCAAGTGCTCCTTTAAGTGGGCTCTCCTCCACATCAACTTCAACATCACAAATACTCCAGTCCTCAAAGGTGTCACCCCAATCGCACTTGCTTCCTCACAGCTCCCAAATCTCCAGCTGCCCGTCTGAGTATGAGGTAGAACAGATGGTTGAGTCTGCAGAGCTGTTTACTCATACTATAGCCTGGGAATCAGAGGTCGACTCCAGCGCTTCTGTGAATCCAGACGAGGAAATGATCTGCACTGATGCCCAGAATCTTTATGAGTCGGATCCAGGACCAGACGCAGAAGGTTCTGACCATAATGTAGACCCTCATTCCCAAACTGTAACTCCTGTTGGTGGAGACAATGAGGAAGACGATGATAAGACTCAAATACCTGATTGGAGCGACAACTTTAGTTTTTTGTCAGGGCAGGAACAGGTTGGCTCTGAGGACGACGGGTGTGATAACGCACAGGGTGATGATGATGAGGTTGGAGATCCCACTTACTGTCAACCCACAGTCAGCCAAGAGATGAGGTCAGCAGAGGAGGTGGAGGAAGATGCTAGTGACGACGAGGTCAGGTTGCGACTTCCTGGACAGAGACGTAGTACTGGAAGCACGTCAACAACTGCATCCTCAAACACAACTCTGCCTCTCACCACAAGTCGTGGTGGCTCTTCAGGTCGCATGGGTGCTAAGCCTTGCATAGTTTGGGCATTTTTTCAGATCGATAAAGATGACCCAACTCGTGTTATCTGTAACATTTGTCAGCAAAAGCTAAGTAGAGGCCAAAAAATACATAGTTTGAGTACTTCATGCATGAACCGGCACATGGACATGAAGCATAAGTTGCAGTGGGAAGCTCATTGTGCTACAATGCGGCATAGCTGGCCGGGCCAACCGCCGTCTGCCATATCTTGTGCATCTGCGTCCTCTTCATCCTCTGTGACTGGGGGGACAGCAGTCACACCTGTTTTGGGGCGCAGACCTGCCACCTCTTTACCCGCAACAGCCAGCGTGATTGGCAGGTCATCATTTTCTTTGGAGGTGGTAACACCAGCTGGTGTTGAGCGCTGTCCGACATCGATAGCATCACCTTTGGATCAAGGCAACCTAACATGTCCGCCTGCATCTTCCTCACAGACCGGCAGTTTGCCGGGGACACCCTTATCAACCCCGTCTAAGCACAATAGCCAGCCCTCGGTCCCTCAGATGTGGACAAGTAAAAGACCATTTCCTCCTAGCCATGAGAAAGCTAAGAGGTTGAATTTCACCATCTGCAAGCTCTTGGCTACAGAAATGCTGCCTTTCCGCCTGGTGGACACAGAGGATTTTCGAGACCTTATGTCCGTTGCAGTGCCCCAGTACCAGATGCCCAGTCGGCACTACTTCTCAAAGAAAGGTGTGCCTGCGCTCCACCAGCATGTCGCACACAACATCATCGCTTCTTTGAGAAACTCTGTGTGTGACAGGGTGCATTTCACCACAGACACTTGGACGAGTAGGCATGGACAGGGGCGTTACATGTCGCTGACTGGGCACTGGGTAACTATGGTGACAGCAGGACAAGGGGCTGCTGTCCAAGTCTTGCCGTCCCCACGAGTTGTGCGTCAATCCTCTTTATGTCAAAGTTCCTCCACTGCTTCTGCCTCCTCAACCTCCTCTCGGTCCTCCACCTGCACCCAAAGCCTATCTGGTCAAGCCACAAGCTTTCTAACTGCGCAGAAGGGATCCTGCACACCTCCTTACTATGCTGGCAGTAGGGCTCAACGTCATCAGGCGGTTTTTACATTGAAATGTCTGGGAAATGTGAGTCACACAGCTGAGGAGTTGTGGTCAGCTCTGGAGAACCAATTTCATGAATGGTTGTCTCCACTGGACCTGAAACCAGGGAAGGCCGTGTGCGACAATGCTGCAAACCTGGGTGCGGCCCTTCGCCGGGGCAATGTCACACACGTGCCTTGTATGGCTCACGTGTTGAACCTGGTTGTCCAGCAATTTTTAGCCCACTATCCCAGACTAGATGGCCTTCTGCAGAGGGCACAGTCGCTGTGTGCTCACTTCCGCCGTTCGCATCCCGCAGCTCAGCGACTTACATCTCTACAGAAGTCGTTGGGCCTGCCACTTCACCGGCTAAAATGCGATGTGCCTACCCGGTGGAATTCAACTCTGCACATGTTGCAGCGACTGTGGCAGCACCGACAAGCCCTGGTGCAATACGTTCTGACGTATAGCCTGGGCCAACGAGATTCAGAGGTGGGGCAAATCACGCTGGAGGAGTGGTCTCAGATCAGGGACCTATGCACCCTTCCACACAGTTTTGAAATGGCGACGAAGATGTTTAGTGCTGACGATGCCATTATCAGCATGACTATTCCGGTGATTTACATGCTGGAGCACATGTTAAACAGAATTCGGAGTCAGGTGGTGGCACAAGAGGAGGTGGAGGAAGTAGAGGAGGAGGAGCTGTATGCGGAAGGGCTAACATCTGCAAGGTCCAGACGGTTGGCAGCACCAAGGCGGCAGGCATGTGAGGGTGGGGGAGATGGTTTTACCAGGGCGCATGGTAGCAGCCAAACTAGTGAGGAAGGTACAGGAGCCCAGGAAGAAGTGGAGGACGAACTGATGGAAGACTCATCAGATGAGGGAGACCTTGATCACATTTCTGTTGTGCGAGGTTGGGGGGAGAGGACAGAGGAAGGAAGCATGATTGTTACCTCGCCACCAACACAACAGGGACTTGGTGCTCCTGGATGCGCAACACACATGAGTGCCTTCTTGCTGCACTACCTGCAACATGACCCTCGAATTGTGAGAATTAGAAATAATCCTGACTACTGGGTTGCCACACTGTTAGATCCCCGGTACAAAAGTAAATTTGCAGAAATTATTCCTGCCATAGAAAGGGATGCACGCATGCAGGAGTATCAGCAGAGACTGTTGCAGAATCTTACATGTGCTTTTCCACAAAATACCAGTGGTGCACGTAGTGAATCTCACAGTTCCAACTTGCCAACCGTGGGACCGTCAAGTGTTCAGCACTCAAACCGTAACAGAACCACAGTATCTGCTGGTAACATCAATTTTGCGGAATCATTTCACCACTTTTTTAGCCCATCCTTTGCAAGGCCACAGGAGACAAGAAGTCTGACACATAGTCAACGCCTAGAGACGATGGTACAGGAGTATCTCCAAGTAAACATTGAAGCCACGACTGTGTCACTGGACCCTTGCTCTTTTTGGGCTTCCAATCTGGATAAATGGCCGGAGCTAGCCACTTACGCCTTGGAGATCTTGTCATGCCCCGCAGCCAGCGTTCTGTCTGAACGTGTGTTCAGCGCTGCTGGTGGTGTGCTGACAGATAAGCGCACGCGGCTCTCCACTGATAATGTAGACAGACTCACGTTCATAAAGATGAACAAATCATGGATCCGAAACGACTTTTCTACCCCTGTGTCATACTGGGGAGAGTAAAAGCTTGATGATTGGTTAAAATCACCCTACCAACCGTTTTAAGCTTTCAAATTACTAATCATGTTTATCTGTATCTTGGCTGGAAAATAATTTGGGCTTTGTAGCAGTGTGCAGCACTGATTCTATTAGGCCATCTATAATAAGCTCCACCAGATTTAAAATTACTAATCATGTTTATCTGTATCTTGACTGGAAAATAATTTGGGCTTTGTAGCAGTGTGCAGCACTGATCCTATTAGGCCATCTATACTAAAGCTTCACCAGATTTAAAATTAATAATAATTTTTAGCTGCATCTAGCCCGGAAAATAATTTTGGGGCTCCGAGATGCGCAAGACACATAAGTGCCTTCTTGCTGCACTACCTGCAGCATGACCCTCATATTGTCAGAATTCGAAGTAATCATGACTACTGGGTTGCCACACTCTTAGATCCCCCAAACTTTTCGATCAACCTTTTCATTTTAATAAAGACCAAAAAAATGGTCATTTTTGAATTTATAAGCATTAGCAGGTTGTTAGAAACTGAAATCAAACAGTTTTCAACTCAAAACTTTATTCTAGGTGATGTTACATTTTCACATAGGACCCCTTGTTCGAAAGGAGCTTCTGAACTCTCTCGTCCATTGAATTTGTCAGGTTTTGGATGGTTTCTGCTTCAATTGTTTTGCATGAGGACAGAATACCCTCCCAGAGCTGTTGCTTAGATGTGAACTGCCTCCCGCCATCATAGACACTCCTTTTAATGATGCTCCAAAAGTTCTGAATGGGGTAGAGGTCAGGGGAGCATGGGGGTCACACCATAAGTTTGTCCCCTTTTATGCCCATATCAGCCAGAGATGCAGATGTTTTATGTGCAGCATGAGATGGTGCATTATCATGCAGAAAAATGATCTTGCTGTGAAATACACGGTTCTTCTTCTTGAACCATGGCAGGAAGTGCTGTTTGAGAAAATCCACATACATTATGGAGTTCATCTTTAGCGCCTTCAGGGATCCTAAAGGGGCCGACAATCTCTCTCCCCATGATTCCAGCCCAAAACATTACTCCACCTCCTCCTTGTTGGCGCTGTAGCCGTGTTTGCGTGGGGTGTCCATCAACCAGCCATCCTCCACTCCATCCATCTGGACCATCGAGCGCTGCACGGCACTCATCCGTGAACAAAACAGTTTTGAAATCAGTCTTCATGTAATGTTTGGCCCACTGGAGCCGTTTCTGCTTGTGTGAAGTGGATAGAGGAGGTCGACAGGATGGCGTATGCACAGCGGCAAACCTCTGAAGGACCCTGCATCTTGTTGTTCGGGGGACGTTGGAGGCACAAGCAGCTTCAAAAACTTGTCTGCTGCTATGACAAGGCTTTTTTGCCGCTGCTCTTTCAACCTGACGTAATTGCCTGTAGGAAAGAGTCCTCAATTTGCCCTTATCAGCACGCACACGTGTGTACTGTGAATGAGCTACATACTTCTTGATTGTCAAGACACTTCATCCTGATCATCGCACAATGTTGATTGTAGTCATGCCTTGACCTAAACACTCCACAATTTGTTGCTTCTCAGCAGCCGACACATCCTTTTTCTTTCCCATTTTGGCAGAAAATGTAGGCTGCTTAATAATGTGAGACAGCCTTCTTAAGTAGTCTTGCCTTTCATTGGACACAGCTGCCAAACTAATTAGCACAGGTGTCTGCAATTGCTTACAGTGATATAAAGAGCCCTGACACACATCACCATCAATGAGTTTAACTGACAAACAAACAAATTCTTCCCTTATCACTCCTAAACACTTTTTGCATAATAATTTGGAACGCAGTGTACATGTGCTTTTCCACAAAACACCAGTGGTTCACGTAGTGAATCTTAAAGTTCTAACTTGCCAACCGTGGTCTGTATGGAGTTGTTCAATAAAGGGCCCAAAATTAAGATAACATAGATGGGAGAGGTCTCTATGAATAGGAATTCCTAAGTATTTGATACCCTGTGAGGGCCAGGCAAAGGGAAAGTTGGACTGGATGGAATCCTATATGGATTTGGGGAGGGAGACATCGAGGGCCTCAGACTTCGCTGCATTGATTTTAAAATTTGACCATGTAACAAAGTGATCTATTTCAGCCATAACAGCATGGATGGATATATGTGATTGAGTGATATATACTAGGACATCATCAGCAAATAGAGAGCACTTGTACTCGGTGCCTCCCACCTCAATCCACCTAATATTGGGGTTATGGCGAATTGATGAGAGCAGGTGCTCCGTCACTAGGATGTATAAGAGAGGGGATAGAGGACATCCCTGCCTTGTCCCATTGGTGATTGTGAAAGGTGATGAAAATGTTCTGACGCACCCCCTGGGCCTTGGGACACCCGGAGCCGGACCCTTTTTGGTGGATGCTGGTGGTTGTAGTCTTCGTGGCGGCGACCCGGTTCCGTGGCTCAGGGTGGTCAAACCAGTGGCGGAACTATTTATGTGGTTTTGATGTTTAAATGTCCGACTACGCCACCCGTGGATTGCGGTCAGAGTGAACCGCCGCTACAGGGCAGACCGCTGAGGCTGGTGTTGTGGGTGCAGCAGAGCGTAGCATAACTCCCCACGGGAGGAGTATAGCCTCAGGGCAGTGTATGCGGAGGATGGGGGTGATGGTGCAGGGCAGCAGCAGTAACGACACGGAGTCAGTGATGCAGTTCAGGGCCTTTACTCACAGTTCTTATTATCCAGACCACGTCTGCAGGTAACGGCTGCCCACGTCGTACTGTGCTCACCAGGTGAGGGGCTCAGACAACTCCCAGATAACTTTGGAGCGCTTCACAGGACCCCCTTTGTGTGTCCTTTGTCTGGCCTTTCTTACCAACACTTCTGTCCGGCTGCCTCGGGCCTCCTCTTGGTAAACTTGGCGCCAGTTTCCCTGAACCTATGTGGTGCCTTCCTAGCGGGTGTAGCGAGGGGCTGTGCCACATAAAATGTCAGAGCCTCCGGTTTCTAGCTGAGGGTCGTTTCCTGCCTCCACTAGTTCGGGGACCGTTCTCCCCCTTTGGCCTGACCCCTCCACGCAGGTGGATTCGGGCGTGCGGTGGCGACTCGCCCGTCCGCACCCCTGGGATCCCTTCATTCCTCGTTCCTGAAGCCTTCTCCGCTCCTCTTCCTTCCTTCTCCCTCTTGCAGGCCTGGGCCTCTGTTACTAGGCCCGCCTCCGGAGCAGAGCTCATGCAGAGCCCCTGCTCCCTGCCACTTCTGCTCGGACTTCTCTGCACTGAACTAAGATGGTGCCCACCTTTTATACTCCCTTCTCAAAGCACCCAGGAACTGCTTCCTCCCTGCTCCTGCACTACAGGGTTCCCCTTCCTCAGTGTTCCCTCCCCCCACTCCAGCCAGGGACAGGGACTGTCGTGCCCATCTCAGGGGCATATTGGTCGCCCTGCCCCACGGCAATGTGGTGTAATGCATGCAGGTGTCGGGTCCTGATCCACACTCCATCCTTACCTGAGAGTGAGATATCACACCTCTGGGTGAGGTGCAATACGTCTGTAGCAACCGAGCCCTCGGTGCTACAGTTCCATTCATCTTCAGCATAGGTGACGTATTGTGATACAGGGCCGTGATTTTGGCTATAAAAGGGTCCCCTAGACCCCTACCCCAAGCTTTTTAAGAGAATCATATATGGCGTGCCAGGAGACTCTATGGAATGCTTTCTCAGCATCCAACGAGAGTATCTACTTACAAATTTTTAACTGCATCTAGCCCAGGAAATACTTTGTGCCTAGTAGCAGTGTCTGCTAGTCAGCGGCTGTTAAGCAAGCTACACCACCTGTAGTTTGGACACTTAATTTTTTCAAAGGAAATGCTTCGGGACCACGGGATACTCAGTGAAGAGCATCAGGAGGCACCCCAAGGCATAGGGGCTGGGACTGGCAGTAGGATGCCTTGCGGTGGACAGCCGAGCTCGATCCTTATAAAAGCTTTTTAACTGCAGCAGCTTTAGTTGACGCTACTGGAGCTGGAATTACGCGGCTGCTGGCATGAGACTTGCCCTCCAATAGATCCTTGTAAATGGATTTAAAGTGTATTCATTCAAATTAGAGAGACAATTTAAATTAAAAAACTTAGAGCTGCCTCCACCACAGGGGGTCTCGCTCGACCCACCAGCGGACAGGCACCAGTATTGGGAGAGGGGGGCTGGCCGTCAGGGTTCACCGCGGCTCTGGCACAAACCCGGCGACACGGAGGTGGCACGGGCAGGAGCGGACTGAACGTGTCGGCTTCTCACTTTTTGGATTTTAGAAGGGCATGACATGCCTATATCTGTGTCTCCCCCTCCTTTTACTCCTCTACCTCTTTTCTTTTCTCATGACTATATGTACTTGTCACTTTTCCATGTGTTAGTTGTGTCTTCTGAGCAGTTTGTCAGCTTTTGGACACCTTTGAAGGTGTTTTCTATGTGTTTCTATGTGTTTTTGTTTGCCTGCCATTGGTTTTAACGGTGTTCGAAGGTGTTCGACGAACAGTTCGACGAACAGTTCGGCGAACACACGGGTGTTCGACGAACCGAACCGAACTGGAACACTACGGGGGTGGCTCAACACTAATCTCTATGTGCCGTAACCAAAAAACACACATATTCGCTGAAAAGGTGGCCATAGAGGACCAAGTGAACAAAGAGGACGTCACCTGACAAGGCCCGCGGCCACTGGCTCGGGACACTGTGTGTGAGGCGCAGGGCAGGAGAGTGAGAGCCAGCGCAGAGAGACGACCAGGGAAGATACACAAGAAGGGGTCCCGATCAAGTGCACCTAAGTTATCTGAGAGTTGGCTGGATCACTTCCCTGGAGGACACAGCACTCGGTGGGCTATTATAACATGCCTAGCAGTTGTAACCTGGAGCACCGCAAAAACTGTGAGTAAAAACTTGAAGACTGCACCCCTCTGTGTCCTTTACTTAATTACTGCGTCACCTGCCTTGCACTATACCACCAACATCTAAAATTACCTATTTAACTGCCCTGGGGCCTAGCTCTACCTGTGGAGAGCTGAACCATCTCTGCTGCGTCACCAACAGCCCCAGTGGATCTGAACAGCAGCAGCGGGCACCTATAGCCGCATACCACGGGTGGTGTCACGGAACTTTATCCCCAAAACTTTATTTTCCCCTCTTTCCTTTATTTCATTTGACCGCCCTGGGCCACGGACTGGGTCACTGCCACCGTGACTTCCCCAAAAAGAACCGCCGGCCTGGCTTCTAAGTACCCCACGGCCCCAGGGGGCGTGTCACTAGAAATGTATATAAAAAATATAGGAAACAACAAAACATTTAGACATAGAAGCCAGACCTTCAATGCACCAACATATAAACTGATGGACAGTGACTGCATGTGGTATAACACAGGTTTTACTGGAAAACTTTAACCATCAACATAAATATAAGTTTCCACTTTTTTGTAGTACTTGTTTTATTATCAAAACTGACAGATATTTCTTTGGTTCTTATTTATTTGTATAAGGCTGAAACTGATGCAATAGTCTATTATTATAATGGTTATACTTTTCATAATCTTTTTGTCAATTTCTCATTAGTTTTTTGGACAGATATTTGTGAATCATGAAAGATTCCATTGTCTTTCTCTATACTTTTTCATGTACCATTGACTTCTACAAATATATTGATAAGTGTACTGTAAATGAACTGTCTGCGATCCCCTTTACTAAGGCCAATGTGCCTCAGTATACTGTGTGCAGAAATTAGCTTATCTCAGACTATTCTCTTAGACTTATTCTCTGTAGAAACTGTCAACAATCACAGCTCATTTTTTTAAGTGAACATACTGTACTTATTAAAAGAAACAAGTTAGCTGATACTGCATATGCTGCCCAAGAAATTGGCATCATAAATCAGATACCAACTCATTTATTGCAATCATGTGGAATCTACTTTGCAATGCTGCAATATTTTGGAGAAAACATATTTTAGAATGTCATCCCAGGAGAAAGTAAAAAGAATGTCTAGTCCAAGAGGCAGGTCCCCTGCAGCTTCACCCAGCTCAACTAGACTGACAGCTCTGTCTCTATACACACACGTGGCAAGATCTGTCAAAATATGTGAATAAGGAGGGGAGAAGCTGCCGAGGCCCCACATCTTGGACTAGACATTCTTGTTCCATCATCTCCAGACAGCATTTTAAAGTATATTTTCTCTGCTACAGTGTTTCAGAGTAAAACATAAATGTCCACAATAATTGACCTAGTCTATAATCTCAGACAACATGAATCAGCTGGCAGGTTTCTTTTATAAGGATTATTTCATCTTATCAAATGAGTAAGAATCCAAAGAACTTGAAAAACTATGTAATTTACCGCTTATTAAAAATCCTATTTAGTTTTTAAGATCCTCAAGTTAGTTTACTACTCATTGAATAGGTTACTGGCCACCTTTGCAATTTATCAAATCTAGATGGTTTCCTAAGCAACAATCATGCTCTTTCAAGCTCTTTGCTTTAGAGCTTGCAAGCTCTTCTATGAAGCTGGCCAGATTAATAGCAGCCATCTTTACAGGAGAAATTCTGCAAGTGTGATAAATATTATCATTTACTTTAATCCCTTAACCTATGATGTACATTTTCATCAAAGATCTATAAGGAATATATAAAGTCATCTGTGGAGCTGCTGTAATCTCAGAAGCTGCTTTATATGGGGCAGATACCGAGATGACAGCAGTGGCTGTATGTAACTGCAGTGGCTCCAACTGCTATAGATTAAACATTTAAATGTCGTTTTTAATCTCTGACAGCGGCAATTAAATTAAATTATTGACAGTGCACACGGGATCACATTACAATGAGTTACAATTGCATTTGAAGGCCAGCTGAAGGTTCCAGTACCTACCATCTTAGTCCTCCTGTGAAGCGCAGCTGTAGGCTGAATTCCAAAGGTGAGCTACAATTTCGCTACATGCTGCAATATCATGATGTATATAGTATAAGCAATCGAACTATCACAAGTTAAAGTCTCTAATGGAGCAAAAAAATAAAGCAAATATAAAAAAATAAATAAATAAATAAAAAATATAAAAATTGTAATCACTCCCTTTTTTTACAATGAAAAATAAAGAAGTAAAAATATCTACTTTATATAAAAAAATCCAATCGAGCAAAATGTACAACTATTTAAAATATATATTATATGCTGAAACGAAAAACATTAAAATACCAGAATTGTCGCTTTTCGGCCACAACACTCTACAAAATAATGCAATCAATGTTATTAAACAAAAAACAAGTTCCATTAACTGACCCAGATCCATAGACTGAAAAATCAAAAAATTATGGATCTCAGAACATTGTATTACAAACAAATTTTTTTCACTGCTTTTTCAAACTAAATGTTTGTTATCACTCTAATCACAGTGACCTGGAGAATAATGTTGCCAGGTCATTTTTACTGCACAATGAATACCATAAAAACAGAATCCCGATTGGGATTTTTTTCTTGATTTTTATTACATTATGTAATAAACTCCATGGTGTCATTCAAAACTATAACCTGATAAAGAAAATAACCAATACAGCTATTATAATCTATAATTTACCAATATGTTATATCAATTGTGATATTTCAGCTATGTAACAGCTTTATAAAATTATGTTTTGTTTCTGTAAAAGAATCCAAGGTTGTGGCTGCAGATATTTTCAGAATGTTCTGTAACACGTTGTTCCATAGATAAAATATACTCACAAGAAACCGTGTATCTGGAGGTCTCCTTCACCAGGGTTATGAGAACTAATAATGGTTATTTGTTTTACTTCAGATATTCAGTCTGAGCATGCGTGGAAACTACACCGCTGTGAGCCAGAATTTTTATTAAAATACTGAACCTTTCTGTCACAGAGTAGATCCCTCTCTTATATTCATAGGGATATACACCTTTCATATCTTATCTTTATCTACCTCTTTTAATTTTAACTTTTATTCTAAATAAATTGTCCTTTTATTCAAATCATGAAGATGGATGTCTTGCTTGGAATAGATTTCCATTTCAAACCTGTCCCCCAGAAAACAAGACCTCATGTGGCAAGGTTGAGGAGAAAAAATGAAAGTACTAAAACAAAAGCCACAAGTAGGCCTCAGAGCATGTACAGTGAACAGCATGGTCTGCTCCCAGCTGGAAGCCCCAGCCTGGAGAAAACACCATGTTGGAGACATGGTGTGATGGAGGCATGGAGGACTGGACAGTAGACATAGACCAGCTGAGCAATCAGAGACATAATCAGCCAGCAAAATGATAAAAAGAAAAAATTCTCACCTCACTGCTCACCTTTCTCTGCCCACTGTCTGGTCCTCTGTTCCTCCATCTCCTCACTTTGCTCTTGGCCATGGTTTCTGCGGTGCCTGCTCACAGCCAGAAGCCCTGGCCTAAAGTAAAGACTGGTCAGGAGATATGGTGTGATGGAGACATCTCCTTACTTTGCTCTAGGCCACGGCTTCAGGCTGTGAGTAGGCCCCAGAGCATACACAGTAAACTGCGCTGCCTTCTCACGGCCAGAAGCCCTGGCCTAAAGTAAAGACTGGTCAGGAGATATGGTGTGATGGAGACATCTCCTTACTTTGCTCTAGGCCATGGCTTCAGGCTGTGAGTAGGCCCCAGAGCATACACAGTGAACTGCGGTGCCTGCTCACGGCCAGAAGCCGCGGCCTAGAGTGAAGACTGGGCAGGAAATATGGTGTGGTGGAGGCAGGGTGGTCAGTGGTCCAAGAGCAGCGGGGGGGTGACCAAAGAGGTAAGCAGTGAGGTAGGTTTTTTTTTCCTTTGGATCTTTTGCTAACCCCCTACTATTTAGTAAGATGGAGGTGGCAGCTGTCCTCCACTTTGCTGAATTCATGTTGAATGAATAACAAAAAAATCCATATTCTTCAGAATGCAAAGTTTTGTAAAATTCAAGTAGATTTCAGTTCCACTCAAATAAATCTGCCCCTCTCTAAAAACAATACATTACATAAGAATTAGAAATCAACAGATCAGGAAAATATACATTTGCATGTTTGTGCAGATTTTACCGGGAAAGTTGGCTTTGCACAAAACTAATTCTCCATAAGTTTTATATATGTTATTATTCTCTGTTATTCCTGCAGCACTCAGAGCATAACAAAAGTAAAATGTAAAAAATAAAAAAAATACTTACACCCACCTTACCGCTCACCTCTTCGGCTCTTCCAATTCTAACGTCACATGCCCGGTCCTCGTTGCATGCTTTTATCACTGACACGAGCGCTAAATCCCTTGTCATCCCCATGCTACGCTGTGAATTTCAGCTGTATTGTCATGACATGTGCCATAACCTTGCGTGTTCATTCACAGATTTATCTCAGGCCTCATCAGAGCCAGAAGTCCTGCGGTGGTGAAAAAAAGAAGCCGCAAGGGCAAGACAGGTGACATTGAGGAGCGGAGGAACTGGAGAGGTGGGCAGTATGGTTAGTATAGGTAAAGGTTTTTCATATTATTTTTTAACATTTTGATGGCTGCTATTTTGCTGAATCTATGCAGAAGTAAAATAAAAAAAATTGTCAAATGTGGATTTTTGCAACATTCGAGAAGAATGCAATTCCACTTAAGTGTATTCACTCTTTTCTAATATGTATTTATAAGGAAAAAAAAGTGCAAACAATGTCTACATGAATGACATACTGGTATAGTAGCAGAGAGAACCCTGCCAATATAGGCTTACAGTCTGCTAGGATGCAAGTATAATAGACAGTAAGTAGTAGCTGCTCATGTGAAAGTGGAGTGGCAGTGGGTTATTGTAGATTATAGGCATTTAAAAAGATGGGGGGTTTTAGGATGCTTTTGAAGATTTTGAAGGTGGCGAAGAGTTTGGCAGGTCGGTGTACTGAGTTCCATTGGTTGGGGATATATGGACAGTATTAACCACAGAGACAGGCAGATGACTCTGTGAATAACCAACGTAGGCATCTCATCATAATGCCTCCTCCATAGGGAAAATTCCAACAATTTATTGCAACCATTGCATGTCTGAAAATCCTACCCTAACTGTTATACCTCGAGGAACATACTTGGCCATTTATTTGCAAACTTAAAGGGATTGTCTCATCTTAATGAATGAGTATAATTGCAGAGTGCCTCTTATTGTATATATTTTATAATTCTATTGTTTACTGCTCGTTGTCTTGGTTATCAACCACCACTGTCATCTTTAAAATGTGTTTTTTTTCTAAGGCTAGGAGCATGTATTTGCAAGTTCTCACTTTAAACTTACACACTGCATTTGGAACGGTCTACAAATATTGGAGTTTTGGGAACAGGTCATTAGATTCTAAAATTACATAATGGGATCTCTGGTCCCTCTCTGCCCAAAAAAATGTTTACTATATATTGATTTGGAAGCATGTGAGTCAAGATACTTGCATACATTTTTGACAGATTCTCTATATTATGCAAAGAAGATGGTGGTGAGAAAGTGGCTAACAGCTCAATCCCCAACCATAACTGAATGGATTTCGCTCATTATTGCTAAGCTACCCCATAAGAAAAGGCTGTATTAACACGGGCATCACCCTGAAAAAATTTGACAAAATTTGGAACAAATGGTTGCAGGCTCCCCATTCTGTCACAGGGTTTGTTTTATCATACTGATTTCTGATTCTCCAGGAGAGGTAACTCTCTTTTTGTGTGGTCTTTTAATGTAAAGTCTGTTCTATCAGGAACAAGTATATTGATCTTCACCTTGGCGTCTGCTATGCCAACCTAATTTCTGAACATGGACTTTAAAGATTGGTTTTCCGTTACTGGAACTTCTATAAATCTAGCATTATCAGATCTAGAAATTATACGTATTATTGGATACTGATTGTTATTTTTGTTCTGCATTTTCTAATTAAAGCTAATGTTTGTATTTAAAAAAAAAGCTTAAAAATGCTGCTCTGAAGCGGGCTGGATAGCTGGATTTGGTCGGCTTCATAGCCCCTGCATTTTTCCCATTTCATAGAAGCAAAGCTGCCTCTGCTTGCAGCATGGGAGGGTTCACAGTTACAAGCAAATATTGTGGCCATGCTACTGGTTGGAACTATCAATCTTTAGCAGTGCAAGCTAAAAACGCATAATGAGAAACTCCCTTTAAACCCTTCACGACCATGGGATTTTCCATTTTTGCATTTTTGTTTTTTGCCCACCTTCTTCCCAGAGCCATAACTTTTTGATTTTTCAGTCAATATAGCCATATGAGGGCTTTTTTTTGCAGGATGAGTTGTTTTTTGAATGACATCATTGATTTTACCATACAGTGTACTGGAAAATGGGAAATAAATTCCAAGTGCGGTGAAATTGCAAAAAAAAGTGCAATTCAACAATTATTTAGTTTTTTTTTATTTACCTTGTTAACTCAATGCTAAAATTGATCTGCCATTGTGATTCTCCAGGTCATTTTGAGTTTGAAGATGGCAAACGTACCGTATTTTTTGGACGATAAGACGCACTCCCCCCCCCCCCAAATTTGGAAGGAAAATGAGGGGGTACGTCTTATAGTCCAAATTTAACTTACCGGTGGTGGTGGAGTGGGATCGGCGGCAGCAGCGGCAGAAAGTGGCATCAGCAGCAACAGGTGGTGGCGGCAGCAGCAGGCGGAGGCAGCAGAAGAGGTATCTGCCTGGGAGCCGGGGCCTTGCTGGGTACCGGGGCCAGGATCTTGTTGTGAGTGGCGTGAGCAGCTTCCGGTGCAAGAGGCCATCTTTCTGAAGCTGTGATCCACAGGAAAATGGCCACCGGAGCCGGCACATGCACTCTGCTACACCGGCGGCCATTTTCCTGTAGATCACAGCTTCAGAAAGATGGCCACACTCACCGGAACCCGCTCACGCTGCTGACACCACTCACCCAGGCACTAAGCCCCCAGCACCAGCCACCACTCACCCAGGCACCCATGCCCCAAGCCCCCAGCACCAGCCACCACTCACCTAGGCACCCAGGCCTCAAGCCCCCAGCGCCAGCCACCAGGCGCCTAGGTACCCCGGGCAAGCCACCAGGCCCCCAGCCCACCAGCACCAGGAGCCCAGGCCACCAGGCGCCTGACCCCAGGCCACTAGCACCAGGCACCCAGGCCACCAGACACCCAGCACAAGTCACCAGCACCAGGCCTGGTTTCCTGAAGGACCCTTCCTCCTGTGACCCCCGCTCCACCACCCCTCCAGGTAAGATACCTATTCGGACTATAAGACGGATCCCCATCTTAACAAAAACATTATTTTTCCTATTTTCCACCCCAAAATTTGGGGTGCGTCTTATTGACCGGTGCATCTTATAGTCCGAAAAATACGGTATATAGGTTCTTTTTTTATTTAAGTGGTGAAAAAAAATTCAAAGTTTGTAAGAAAAAAATATGGCGCCATTTTCCGAGATCCATAGTGTCTCCATTTTTTGGGATCTGGGGCCGGGTGGGGGCTTATTTTTTGCTCGCTAAGTTTACGTTTTTATTGATACCATTTTGGGGTAGGTACTATGTTTTGATCGCCTGCTATTACATTTTATTGCAATGTTGCGATGACCAAAAAAAACTTAATTCTGACATTTTGACTCTTTTTCTCGTGGCGCTGTTTACCGATCAGATTAATTGCTTTTATATTTTGATAGATCGGATATTTCTGAATGCAGCGATAACAAATATGTGGATTTTTTTAATATTGTTTTATTTTGAATGGGGCAAAAGGGGGGTGATTTGAACTTTTATATAAATATATTTTTTTAATATTTTTGAACACATTTTTTTCTACTTTTTACTTGCTTCAATAGTCCCTTTAGGAGACAGGCCAGCATTCATAGGAGATCTGCAATGACAAGCACGGGGGTCTTCTGCAGACCCCCGGTTGTCATGCCAACTCATCAGCGCCCCGCGATCATGTGACAGGTGGGGTTTATGACTAGCTTCATCTGTCCTATGCTGGAAAAGATGCAGGCTCAGCGCTGGAACCCGCATGAAATGCAGGGACATGACCTATGACGTATCTATATGTCTTATGTTGTTAAGGGGTTAAATATCACAACAAATTATTCCTGCTCTTTAGTGTCCTATAATGCCAAAATAAGCATGGTTTATTGTAACCATATGGTTATACAATTGCTAGAGGAAAAATAGATTTTTTTCCAGTAAGTCTGTCAGTAAGGCAGAGGTTAAATATGTTATATACGTTAATTTTCAAGAAATTATTTAATCTCAGAGCTTTTCCTATAAATTATTACAAATTCATCATTTCCTATATACCATTATTTTTGCTTAAATCTGCTCCTTGGATATGTTAGTGAATGCTATAATGTATTGTTTATTTAAATTGATACACATGTCTATTTAAAATACACCAGCAGCTGCCATAGACTAAATTGAACTTCTTTTTACAGGTAGTGGAATTATTTCAAGGTCAGTGCACGACCATGAAAAATAACGGTCATGAATTTCCCTGTCTGCTCTTGAGCATCCACATTATATAAACAGCACCTTTATTCATAAAATAAGCCCCACTGAGAATATAAAGCTGCATATCTGTAATGTCTCTGGAGAACAATTTTATATATTTTATTCTTGGGACACATTTGGGTTATACAATCATAACTTGAGAACAGAATATCACAGCTTTATCATTGTGTAACTCAACATGTAAATCACTCCTATTATATAATGTGATTGTTAATGTATTTATTCCTAATTTACACCTCATTGGGGAAATTATTTTCTTTTTCAATTTTTTTGTAAGATACACAATATTTCTTAAACACATTTTCTTTTTACACAGCCAATATGTTCACATTTTTCCAATGATCAACTTTACTCATACTTGAATTATATATCAATGCAATTAGCTTTTACACATGGACCTTTCCGGAATATATGGATAGATCAAAACAAACGTATGAAGCTCCATAGATCTGTAGGTGGGTTATGCAAAATAATCCATTTACAGGTGCTTCTCACAAAATTAGAATATCATCAAAAAGTTAATTTATTTCAGTTCTTCAATACAAAAAGTGAAACTCATATATTTTATAGAGTCATTACAAACAGAGTGATCTATTTCAAGTGTTTATTTCTGTTAATGTTGATGATTATGGCTTACAGCCAATGAAAACACAAAAGTCATTATCTCAGTAAATTAGAATACTTTATAACAACAGCTTGAAAAATGTTTTTAAAATCCGAAATGTTGGCCTACTGAAATGTATGTTTAGTAAATGCACTCAATACTTGGTCGGGCTCCTTTTGATTCAATTACTGCATCAGTGTGGCATGGTGTGGAGGCGATGAGCCTGTGGCACTGCTGAGGTGTTATGGAAGCCCAGGTTGCTTTGATAGCAGCCTTCAGCTCGTCTGCATTGTTTGGTCTGGTGTCTCTCATTTTCCCCTTGACAATACCCAATAGATTGTCTCTTCACTTGTATATATATGGTTGTTTATTCTGTTATGCGCTTCACAGAGGGACCTAGCAAGACTGACACCAAATCAGCAAAGGCGCAGCCACAGACGAACTTGGCACAAGCTGCCCAGTTAGGCAAGCCCTTGAGGGCCGGGAATACTCTTCACCCAGATCCCAGTAAATGGAAGGTGGACTTTGGCAGAGCCCTTCCCAGGCCCACTGTCGCCGGAGACCTGGCATCTGGTGCCTAGTTAAGAACCAGGTGAGTACCTCTGCAAGTACCCCAGGAAGTGTAGCAGACGATAAAATGAGAAAACTCCTGAAAAGATAGCAACACTAATGTGAGCTCCATTCACCACCACAGCACATAGAAACTGCAATAAACAGCAAAGGACTGAGTAGGGAACAGGATTAAATAACCCGCCTAATAATCAGATGTTGAATACCCCCAATCATCCCCAGAAAGCCACTCCCTGCTAGATTGCACAGCAGACTGGACACAATCCCACCACTACTTAGTGGCAGACACAGCAGCGTCCTGCATTGCCTGGAAAACAAGGAAGACAGCGTTCCGAGTCTTCACACATCCTACAACACCAGAACGTGATGCTCTATAAAATTGGGACAGTTTCCCTGCACGCAAAGTAGCTCAGCCTCCAGGGTCAGGACAATGGCGGCGCCTGCGACCGGAGTAGAGTAGCACTGGACCTACTCCATTCCCAAGTGGGAACACAAAACCATGATTCCTAACAGGTATTTTATGTGTTTTCTTTATTATGTCTATATATGTCTTTTTATTATGAATTGATTTTATCTAACTTTGTATAATTCTGAATAAAATCTATTTTTACTATAAAAGTTTTGGATCAGATGTTCCTTCTAAATCCTCTGTAGGTTTAACGCTATATATATGAAGGGATCCTCTTTGCTATTTTCAGGGCTTACACTAATTTGCGTCAATGCTCTGCCAATGTCTTAGGTAAATTATTGCCGACCAATTATTTTCCCCCTCTGTTACATTTGCAATTGTGTATTTTTTCACGAACCATTTTGTTCAGAATGATTACTATTTTTTCAGATATAAAAATCTTTTTCCACTAAATAATTTGATCAAATTGCCCATTTTTCCATAAAAGGTTTTATTGTTTCACATATGTCTTGCATTGCTGACCTAACACCTTGCATTGTTCATGCTTCTGTGGTGGAAGCAAGCTGAACTTTGGGAACCTGAAAAACGCAGAAAAAACACAGCAAAAAACACATCAAAACATGCTTTTTGTAAGCAGCTTCTTTACTGCCAAGGTTTGCCTACAGAAAAAATGCAGCAAAAACGCAATGTGTGAATATAGCCTTACTGTGTTATCAAATATAAAAGAATAACATATGTACTACTGTATTCCTAAATCTTGTGTAATTTTTTTTGTAGTTGTAGTTTTCAGTGGAACCATTTGGGGTATAGATCCAGCAGAAAGACATTTTAAAGGGGTTATATAATGCTTTTCTTTTTTTTTTAATGGGGCTAACTGACAAGAAGGTAGTTGCTAACTACTTTCCTGTGTTGTGCAGCGCCGGCTCAGAGCGATAATAAAACACATCTGCCAGCAATTCTGCTACTTATGTCAACAGAGCAGCGCTTCATTTTCTGGACTGCTCTAATAATGGGGCTTGATTGCCAACGTCATGCTGATTAACAGCCGGCTGTTCACAGATAGGCAGTGGAGATCCGGCTGTCTATCAGCATGACATCTCAAGTCAAACCCTGTCAACAAAGCAGAGAAGAGAAGAAGTTACTTTGTTGTCATGATGTCAGCGGAAGCCATATTGAAGGCAGGAGTCAGCAGAAATTGACACCTGAAATTACCTGTCTGTAAGTTCTTAAGCCCATAATAAAAAAATAAAATAGTCACAGATAACTCCTTTAAAACCTAATCTTAATGGTCCCATATTAAAACACACTCATCGGGGAAAACATCATAAGATTAGTGTGAAGACATGGGAACTTCTGTGGGCATAATACTACTCAGACAACACAGGGCGAAGGTAAAACAGTGTTGTTAGGCGTCGGGCTGTTGCTGGATTCAAAATCGGTCCAGAACCTTCTGTGGACTCCCATTTTGGTCCAGCTGGGGCTGATGCTGCTCAGCATTGTTATCAGCCCCAACGCCTAGCTGGTCCACGATATGTACAGACTGTCTCTCGGGTATTTGTGCCTAGCAATGTTAAGCGTAGGTTGCAGAGGGAGACAGGTCTGTTGGAGCCTAAGTCCAGGATTCTCCGCACTGAGCATGTCCATGACCTGGCGGATCGTGATTGGTGATTTGGCAACCACCTGATCCGGTGACCTGGCACCGCCTGATTGGTCGCGGGTGACGCTGCCAATAGTGCGAAGGTGGGCAGGGCTTAGTCTTTAAAAGACCCACCCACAAACATGGCGGCGCGCTCTTATCATTGAGCAGTGATGCTGATGTGTGGACGACTGTGTTCCACGTAGTTTCCATAGGCAGGTTTAGTGGAAATAGGCAGGCTAGTGGAAATAGGCTGGTAGCTCCATCTTGCAGTCTGGCTCTGCCAAAGGGGTCGCCTAACACCCCGAACAGCCTGCAGACGTCTTGTCCATGGCTAGCGCCTGTCAGCCACATGGAGTAATACCCTTCAGTCCGGTAGCACGCCAGCTGGAGGCACATGTACCCGTCGGCGTAGTCACACATGCATCCTAGTGCCGCCAGTGTAGTCCCTGTGAAGTTAACAGGGCTACAGCTACTTCCCCTGTCGCGCATCTCCCGTACAGTTAACGGAGATAGAGTGAACCGCTATACCCGTTCCTGTGAGCAATAACACGGAAGGGTTTAGCATTTAAGTTGGTTGCTTTCCTTTTCACCCGGAAAGTGTTCGGCAGCAGTCCACCAGGCTGCATCGCGGACCCAGGGGTTGGTTGCGTTCCATTATAATAAAGTTGTCTGCAACCGCCCTCCTAACAAGTGTGGTAATACTTTATTGAACCACGAGACAATAAACATATAGAACAGTCCCATCAAATACTCAAGATGGTGCAAAATTACACAGTCTCAACCTTCCCCTGGACCGCTGGGAATAGAGCAGTTGTGACTTTCGGACTTTCAGTGCCAACTACCTCAACCAGTGGCACCCCGCTTTGGGTGGACACCCTCAGAGAGGAGGTAGCAATAAGCTTAGGAAGCTGACATTCCATTGAGGTACGTGGCAAGGAGACTGGAGGGTCCAACCCTGGCTTCTCCAAATATATCCATGGAACCAGGTGACCGGATGGTCCCAACCTGGCTCTCTCCAAGCATATCCATGGGTTCCAGGTGACTGGAGGGTCCCAATCTGGCTACCTCAAACATCTCCATGGGATCAGGTGACCAGATGGTCCCAATCTGGCTCTCTCCGAGGCATATCCATATGTTCCAGGTGACCCAAAGGTCCAAACATGGCTATCTCAAATATCTCCATGGGACCGGGTGACCGCATGGTCCCAACCTGCATTTCTCCGAGTGTATCCATGGGTTCCAGGTGACCAGTGGGTCCCAACCTGGTTTCCCCAAATATATCCATGGGTTCTGTGATAGTCAATGGAGCAGACCTGTATCCCTTCAGCGGGGGCCGGGTTCCCCTAAGCTGACATCTTATAAAGTCAAATCTGTATCCCTCTTGATGGATCCATGCGTCATAGCTGCTGTTGTGAAGAGTCTCTCTGATTCTCCATGCAGCATGATAGAAATCCCTTTTATATTTACATCTGTGGCTCAGGTCATCATTCACAGGTCAAGGGAGATGGGGCAGGGGTTCATGTCTCATTGTTTGAGCAGTTAACTAATTTGCATAGTTTGCCCTTCTCTGTTTTGTGAGTCAACAAGCCACAGGGCCCACACAATGGTTATTCAACATATTTAGCAAAATTAGCAAACATCCATTGTTCAAAGACCATGGGTCTCTGTCTTACAAAATAACCAGACAATAAGTTGCAGTAAAGATCAACAGAAGTGTCAACATTCAGGTGTATACAAATACTAATCTGTCATTCTTGACCCACCAAAGAAAAACCCATAAATTCAAAAGTCAACATAAAGACAATAGTGTATTTCTCCTACCCTATGGAATTTAGACATCTGGATAATTAAGAATAAAAGCTGTGTCATCACAATTAGTATAAAACAAGGCTAACCACAATATAGTGGTTAGTTACAGATAAATTCAAATGGATTACTTAAGTTATGGAATATCACTAAGCATTAATATAAATAGTGATTAGGTCTGTGCTCAAAGGAAATAAATTGATTTGATATAACCAAATTCATCTGAGAAGAGGGATCCATCAGGGTGAGCCCCATGACAATGAAACATAAAGGAAATTATTTGCGAGTTTGGGGCTACATTTCAGCAAATGTAGTTGGGTATTTGGTCAGGGGTAATAGTGATTTATATGCTTAGAAATACAGATAGATACTAATCTATCATACAATACTATCCGGGAGGCATCTGATTAGCTCCAAATTCATTCTGCAGGACAATGACTCCAAACATCCAACCAATATCATTTAGCACTATCTTCATTGTAAAGACGGATAAGAAGTCCTTTAAATGATTAAATATGGATCCTGCAGAGCAAAATTAAAATCAAAGCCACAATAAGACGAATTAAAATTCACCCAAGATTCAAGAAAAAACACAGTAAGGCTATGTGCCCACGATGCAGAAATGCTCAGGATTTTTTCCTGAGCGTTTCTGCATCTCCCTGGCAGAAAAAAACGCATGCGGATTGTACATGCGTTTTCCTGCCAGGGACATGCGGAAGTGAAGCGTTCTTCACTTGCATTTCCGCATGCGGGTTGACAAGCACTTTCCAAGTGATTTTAGCATCACTTGGAAAGTGCTTTTCAACTTGGTCACACTATATAAATCCATGCAAACAGCATGGATTTATACAGTGTGACCCGAGAGAATGTAAAAAAAAAAATATATATATATATATACTTACCCTCCGATGGCCCGTGCTGTCTTGCTTCCCTCCGTTCTCCCTTGCCGGCAGCGGTACACTGAAGGACCTGCCGGCGTCAGCATCGCGTGACTCGTGACATGACTATGATGTCAGCGCAGGTCCTTCAGTACATCGCGAACTGTCGGCATGCGAGGAAGAGTGCAGCGGGGGCTGCCAGAAGGTAAGTATATATTTATTTTTATTTCATTCTTTTTTTTTACAGTTTTCTATGGTACCCAGGTCCGGAGGAGAGTCTCCTGTCCTCTAGACCTGGGTACCATCAACACATTAGAACGCATGGAATGCGCAACTACATATACAGTGCTGCGCAATCCATGCAATCTAATGCAAGTCAATGGCGGCGAAAACGCAGCACTTCAGCAAAATAATTGGTAGTGCTGCGTTTTTTTCCGCAATGATAATCCGCAGCGGAAATTTCTGCAGCATGTGCACAGCACATGCGGATTATCATTGGGGAACATGGCAGGCCTTCTACCATGCGTTTTTTAAGCATTTCTGCAGCGTTTTTGCCGCTGCGGAAATGCTTAAAAAACGCATCGTGGGCACACAGCCTAAAAAAGGGAAACAGTGTCCAGATCTCAGAACTAATGCACTACCCGGATTCAGCAAACCCATATAATAAAGATGGCAGCAATGCAGGTTCAAAATACTGATGAGACAACCACTCACAGTCTACCAGTTCATGGAGGGGGTGATTGCTTAGTATTAAAATTGTACACAAATAAGGCTTGTATAGGGCGCTGTTCACACGTGAGTAGTGCACAATATCTGGCTTACAGCCTATTAGTGACACCCACAACTATTAGATTTGGTGGGCTGTCCAGTACTATCTAAGTTTACCCCATGAAGACAGACACCTTAGTTTACAATGCCCACACTGATGGACCTGGCTGCACCCTAGAATAAAAAAGTGCAAAAATATATATGTAATATATGAGGTACTGGTTGATATTTTGGCCAAAATATGCAAGCTTGCAACCCACGTCAAGGGACCTCACACTTGCGAATCCTGACATTAAATTAAAAGCAAAGAAACAATAAGAGGAATTAAAATATGCATCAGTATTTTGCACCTGTGTTGCTGCCATCTTTATTTTATGGGTTTGCTGCATCCTGGTAGTGCATTAGTTCTAAGACTAAATACTGTTGCCCTTTTTTGCTGTGTTTTTTCTTGGATCCTGCAGAGCCCTGATAACAACATTATCAAGTCTGTCAGGGATTACATGAAGAGCCAGAAGTATTTGTGCAAGCCTACATCCACAGCAGAAAATCTGTGGTTAGTTCTCCAAAATGTTTGGAAAAACATGTAATTATGTTTTTTTTTTTTTGCAGAGCGAAATATTGTTTCATTATCTGTAATTCCTCTTTTATTGTGTTCTACTAGTGACATTTGACTGCTGATATAATGCTTAGGAATATGAAACCATACTTAGCATTAATACCTGTTAGCATTAAAATGACAAACAACTTAGTAAGCCATGGCTACTGTGGAGATCATAGGCTAAGTGCACACTGTGATTTTGACTACTCTTAGTATATATGCATATAAGGTATATATGTAACAGTTGCCACAGGATGGATGTCATTGCATCTGTTCATCATAGGGTCCTAATGAAAAAAGATGTATACCGCACAGTATCCAAATTTTTTGGCAATGGTTTATTGTAAAGGAAAGCACAGTCTGATTTTCTGTCCTATATAAAAAGTTTTCTGATGCATATCAGCGTTGTGAAGGGCGGATTATAGAAACATTTATATTTATGCCAGGAACTTTTTGTAATGTATTTATTTTGGCTTAAAAACTCATTTCATCTTTCCACACTAAGAACACATCCATCATTTACACACTCCTCTATGAGTCAACTCTAGCTGAAAAAAAGGTGTCAGGACATGACTTGTGAATTAGCCATCCAGAAACACCCATTTCTTGACAGATTTATTCCATCCCTCTAGGCCTAATCAGATACCATGTTTGTGGTTATCTTGGTGAGATGCAGCTTAAACAACCGCGCTGTAAAACTAATACGCCTTATGAACAGTTTTAGTGTTAGTTATTCATAAGAAATTATGATACTTTTTGGGTATGTAAAGGAACTTAATTTTTTTCTGGAGGAATGTGCAATGCATGTTTTCATAGTTAAGTGTCCCTACTTTCTAATTCTTCCTAATGATAACAATTTTCAAATGACAACTCAAGCTGAAGCTCTACTGAAGTTCAGATGTCCAATTAGATGTTCAATTATTATCTGCTAGAAAGTTCCTACTTTCAATGCCTAATGCTACATGATTGCCATACAGTACCTTTACTACTGACCTATTTAGCTACTATTTAGCACAAAAACGTCAGTAAGCAGACTTAACTTGAAGATTGTGGGCCCCAATTCAAAATGCGTAACCGAATGCCCTAACTACCAAGTACCATTCATACTACTGGTATCTGCCAAAAAGTCTGAATTCATTTTTTGCCCTCTGTAGATAAAAAAAGCCCTTGTACAACTTTCACCTCTGTGTTCCCTATTGCTATACCAATGGTGATCAGTGGTCACCATTGATTTAGAAAAAATCCTTAAAAAATGTCTCTGGTCCTATAGTGAAAATATATATAAAAAAGAACAGCAGGAATATACGTCACTCTGTAATAGTGGGCGCTCGGATAGTATATCACTCCATGTATAATACATAAGAAAATCCAAAACTTGAAAATTTGCAAAGAAGAAAACATAGTTTTATTTGAATTGCAATCCAGATTTAGTGACTTTTTGGTCTAATACTAAGACCTTCATCAGACGGATTGTTTTGGTTGGGGGGATAATGGGAAAGACTGTAGTGCAAAGAAGAAAACGAGTAACAGCTTTGGGCTGTTACCCGTTTTCTACTTTGCCCTACATTCCACACAAATATCAAAATAGCAATCCGTTTGATGAAGGTCTTAGTATTAAACCGAAACGTCACTAAATCTGCATTGCTGTTCAAATAAAACGACTTATTTTTCTTTGCGCATTTGCGAGTGCCGGATTTTTTTTAATATTGAAAATATCTCTAAGGTTTATTTAGAAATGAGGTTACATTAAAAGGTGTTTAAAAAAGAATAAAAAAGGATTAAAATAAATATGGCCAAGTAAGATCTAAAAAGAATGGCATAAAACAGAAATCTGATAGTAAAACCAGGATGAATGATTTTTAAGTGAAATCTCTGGATAAATGCCATTAGAAGGTTCTCATAACAAATTTTTGACCACTGTTCAATAATTCTCACAAATAACACATTATTGATTTACAAGGGATATATGTTGTTTAGAGAATCATCTCGGTCTCCAGCCAACACAACATCTTTATATCTCGGTAGCCTTGTAAGTCTCGTCCATGTTCAAAGTGCTCTCAAAACAGTTCAGCAAGATTATATAAAAACATCTTTCAGTAAGTCAGAGGAAATTACAAGTTGCATACATATGAGAAGGTATTGATAAATAGTTGGCCTTGAATACTTCCAGCAGACAAAAATAAACCCTGTTGCTATGGAAACAAGTATTAACTTTGACATGAGCACGTGCTAAGTTTAAGCAGAATACGTTATGTAATTTTGCATTGGTGAAAAAGTTAACCATATCAAGTGAAGATTGGAACATCAGCAAAAACTTTCCAAAAGCGTCTTCTTTCTGCAGGATAATGCGCTCACCCACAAATCTCGTATTTCCCTTCAAAAACTTAATAAAATCAGCTTTCAAATTGTCAATAATTTGCCATATTCTCCTGATTAGGCCTTTTATTATCTCTTTTCAAAATTTAAAAAAAATCATTGCAAGGACGAAAAGTTTCGACAAACAATACGGTAATTGACGGAGTCGTGGCTTGCAAAACAAGATAATTTTTCTTATCTAAAGGATATGTATTACTTTTTGATTGATGCATTAAATATATAGAGTTTGATTGGTGATTATGTTGAATAAAATAGTTTTTTTCTTTTTTAAACGTAATTTTTTTCTTTTTTATGCTATGTCAATACTTCCTTGTATTGTAAACGCGATCAGAATGCTAAAAAATTGGCAATTGATTATCAGCATTATGATCATTTATTATATTCTGTATTGCTGTATTGTCATAATGAGCCGTTGCATAACAAAATGTTTATAATGTATGTTCTTTTTTAAAATGAAAAGCAATAAGATGGCAATATTGTTCAGATCTAAACTGAAGGAATATTTTAAAACATGGAGAAAATATCAACACTAATATTACTTAAAGTATATCTGTCATTTCAGGCGAACTAACACCAGAATTTCTATCTGCCTCGAGCTCCCCCCTCTCCTTTATTTACAATCTTATGAAACCTAGTATAAAATAAGCACATAAGGGCACATAGCGGGGTGAGTTATGGACCATCCTGATTGGTTACACATTTGCTTTTACCCTTTTTTTCTCAAAATAGTGTCAACTAAGCACCCTATGCTATTTACATGTACTTTTACTATTTACTTATTGCAGGGTATTTGGGCATTGTTTTTTATCCTAGGTTTTGTTAATGGCCACAGTGTGAATGTGCTCCTACACATTACACTTATACTAACAAGTCTGCTGACCTATTTATTCGATTTTGCTTTTTAATCAAAATTGTGTCAGCTAAGCACCCTATGTTATTTACATATATTACTATTATTCATTTACTTACTGTGGGTTATTTGCTCATTGTTTTTATTCTTATTTTTATTGTTTTTTGCCTGCTAATGGCCATAGTATGAATGTACACCTACATATTGCACTTATACCAACAGGTTTGCCAACCTATTTTTGCGGTTATACAATCTTATGAGCCTCAACTGACATCCCCTGTCACAGTAATCATGAAATCTGTCTTCACTGAATACAGATTTTACAGATTTTACTTGTGAATTGAGTTTGAAAGATCAATCAAAGAGGAGAAAGATGATTTCTCTAATAAGATACATTACATATATTCCTTATTTTTATATGTGCTATTGATTTATGAAATAAAAATTTAAATGATGGTTACAATTTAAAAAAAATACTAATTGCTACTGAAAACACAATTATTTTTTACAATTCTACTATTGCTAATACTACAAATATTTTATTCTTAAATATTATGTTTAGATATTCTTGTTATTTTTTCCTGCTTCTTTTTCTATGTAAACTGTATCTCCAATTCATGTTGATCACTTATAAGATAAATATTTATTTCCTATCTGTTGGTTATGGAAACATAATTTAGAATAGGCTATTAGATGTGTGGTATGTACACTATTGCTTAATATACAGTCCATCAAAGCTTTCTTTTCATGACTGCTTTGTGTTTCGCCTATTTAGAGAAGTGTTCCAATTGATTATACTAACATGACAGCACCTAGGGCATCACATTTCAGCTAATGTTAAAATTAAATTTATAAAGAATGCAATCTTTTATCTTTGATAATTGATTGACAGATGCAATTCAAGCAGCTTTCTCAACAAGGTCTTCTTTTACACAAAACATTTTAAAAAGCCTTGTATACAGCACGGAGCGTGTCCTTGTACAGCATGGTGTCATTTAAAATACTTTTTTTTTTCTGTATAAAAGCAATTATATTTATAAATGGAAAAAAGGTTACATGCAGCTCAGCAAATTACAATGAGTTTACATGTGCATCCTGATGTTTTCTTTTTAATCCTTGAGATAAAGGAGGAATCAAGGACATTTCATTCTCCTTCTCGGCCAGTTTAAAACATGTACAGTATCAGTCTAAGCATTAATGAAATGCAATGTTACTGAAACAACACACAAAATATTTACCTTCCATTTCCAGTTGCCTTCCATTTCCAAGGATATAATCGTCTTTATGAGGATGGTTGTTGCCATATAATCAAAGAAATAGAAATGATCTTGAAACAAATATATTCATATTATACAGTATATAAGGAGAAAATAAATAAAAATAACATCTTAATGTCAAAACTGTATAATACACTCTGCAACATTGAAATTGCAACACTAAGAAGGAAAGTTGTAGAGTTCTGAAAATCACAAGATGGATAGACATGTTAAAGATATACAAATGATGAAAAAATGGAAAATAAAAAAATTTAAAAACATCTCAATTCATTTAGTATTGAGTATGAGCGCCATGCACCCCAAATAAATACACTTACATACCTTGGCATGCAATCAATAAGGTTATTAGTGGTTGCCTGAGGAATGTTCTTCCACAATGAATGCACCTGGGCATGTAAGTTATCAAGATCATCAAGATCCGCTGCTGGCAGCTTCCTTTGCAATTACCAATCAATTTTATTCTAGATTTGCTCGGTGGGAAGAAGTCTGGAGATGCAGCAGGTGTTAGTGGTATTTTTAGGCCACTCAGGCTGCTCACAATAACTGAGCAACATGCGGCCTGGCATTGTTGTGTTGAAAAAATGCTCTTAAGACACATTGACAAAATAGACGTATCACTGGTTCCAAGATTGATTAATTCTGTATTGCAAGTAAAATTAGACATTGTCTCCCAGTGAGCACATCTGGGACATCATTGGTATTTCATTGCAAAGGGTGCAGCACGGCAACCATTAATAACCTTATTGATAGCATGCCAGAGTGTGTAAGTGCAGTGATTTCTGTGCATGTTGCTCATGATTGATACTGAGTAAATCAAGATGTTTTGAAATTCTTTCTATTTTGTCATCATTTGCATATCATTAACATGTCTATCAATCTTGTGATTTCCACAGTTCAACAACTTTTCCTTCCTGGTGTTGCAGTTTTAATTTTGAGGAGTGTATTTTATACATACATCGAATGTTTACAGAATTTAAAAGGAATGTTCAATTAGAAAATAATATATTATTTAAATCAAATTGTATAATGTTTTAGTTTTGTCTTGTATTTTAAATGTTTATTTGTGTACTTACATATTTTTTTATTAAATATTTCATTGTTCACATTAGCACATGTATAATCTGGTGTTTCCTGCCAATTCTGGCGCTTAGCCACAGCTCTTCTTGATTGCCCTGGTGCAGTGGCAATCGGGGTAATTGTTTTTTTCAGTTAGCAATTGAGAACTGTAAGTCAGACACTCCATTACTAACCCAGTAGTAAAACTAAATGAGCACACACAGAAAAAAACTTTATTTGAATAAAGACTCCCCACACTAGCCCTCACCTATTTATTTATTAATGAAATGATCCCACAAAGTAATCCATGTCTATATTCTTGGTCTCTGGCACTCGTGGATAGCAGTAAAGCTTCAACTATGCACAGGTGCTGGCTGACGACTACTCTCCACAGTGTTGCCTGCTTTCACTGTTATCAGCGAGAGCAAGCGACGTTGATGACAGTAATAGTCATCAGCTGGCACCTGACCAGCGGTAACCTTGTTACCATCAGTCACAGCCGTTGGTTCACACGCTGTCCTCTGTGTGACAGCGTGGGAACCTGCAATGGTCCACGATACCCAGCGGCTGTTACTGGCGATGACCTCAGTAAGGTTATAGCCGTCAGAGATGCTGTTTCCCATGCTGTCACACAGAGGACCACATGGGAACCTTTAGCTGTTTGGGCCCCCTATTCACTTGAATGGGTTTCGGGTTCAGAATCAAGTTTGGGTACTGTTCTGGTACCTGAACAAAAATTTTTATAAAGTTCGGCCAAACCCGACGGACTCGAACATCCACGGGTACGCCCATCCCTACTGCTGAACAGTGAAATTACAAAACCAAGAAGAAAAAGTAATGTATTTGAAAATCATAGATATGTAAGTAAGGGTTGGGCAAACTTAATTGAGTTGAATTGAATTTTACTTGAATTTTGCAGTTTTCTCCAGAAAGCAGATTTTTTTTGGAATTTATCCAGTGGCAAATGCAGTAAGATGGCAGATGGCTGGCCCTCACATTGCTAAACCAGCAAAAAGTAAAAAAAACTGAAAAAAATAATACCTCATAGCTCACCTCCCGAGATCTATGCTGCATGCTTTCCCCTCTCTGTTTCTTCGCCTCCTCATTCTAGGCTTGGTTCACTGGCCGTGGCCAGGGCTGGGACATCTTTGTACATGTGCTTTGTAAGGTTGCTGAGATATTGTGATGTCAGAATTTGTGCCACAACCTTACAGCGTGCACTCTTGGCCAGGGCTTTCAGCCATAAGTAGGACCAGGATCTTCCTGTGGATGTATAGAAGCGTCCCAGGCCTAGTTGCAGCCGGAAGTACAGGCCTAGCATGGAGATGTCCGAGGATTCAGCATGTGGCGATAGTAAGAAGAGGCACAGAGGACCATATGGGGACAGTGAGCAGAATAGGTGAGCAACGAGATGAGTACTGGCTGTTTTTCTATGTATTATGTTTATTATGCTGTGGGGTCTTTCTACAACCCAGAGTATAACATTTGACATTCAATAATCTGACTAACTGGAGTAGTGCATTCCAGAAAACTGGTGCAGCACAAGAAAATTCTTGGAGATGAAAACTAAGAAAAATTAAATTTCAATGTGTTATTTAGCTTCTTTTATCTATTCTACATTGTTTATGCCTAAATTAATATGGCATAATAAAACAACATACTATATAGATGTATAGGAAAATAATTACTTAATTTGAATAAAAACAATTCTGTTATACATAACAATTCACAAGTTGGAAGGATGTGGTTAAATAAAACAAAAAGTATAAAGTGCATAAAATATTAAAATGTTTGTCTCTGTGTCATTTTGTAGCTTAAAATGTTATTGTTATTTGTAATATTAATAGAGAGCCAATCCGGAAAATGTGCGTCTCTGTTGCCACATATTAGAAGTGCATTAGTGTCCAGTAATTGTGACATATTCAGTGACTTTAGGAGACATAAAATTGTTCCAAGATGTTCATTGTACATTTATCGTTGATCTAATAGCACTATAAAACTGCTGTATGTAGACATTCCCAAAGACAACCTTAAATGTTTACTTCTGAAACAAAAAGTACTGAATGTTCTGCCTGTTTCACTAGGACACATTGTAAAATACTTATAAATAATATTATAGTTAGATGTACTGGAAATATTGTCCTAAAAAGGTGATTCTTTGTATTTCCTCACACATAATTCATCAAGTGAGGCGTGCAACATCTACCATACTTTTACTCTGCCTTTAAAAATAAAAAAGTAAATTATGCATTTAAATCTATACATGCTAATTACTTATTAAATGAGTCTTAAATGTGAAAGCCAGCCTCAGAATTATCATTATTTCAAGACTTCCCATAAAATTATTAGTGCCAATAAATCACAATATTTACTCAAACAATTGTATCAGAGAAATTCTTTGCTTATTTCATCAAAGTTTGCCAAATTTTATTTTTCAGTTGTTGATTATAGCTAGTGATGAGCAAATGTGCTCGCCACTGCTTGGTACTCACCTGAGCATCACTGTGCTCAACAAGATCGGCGCTCGGAGCGTATTTCCGGGTTGCTCGGGCGGGAACTCGGATCCCCTCCCTGCATGTTTTGTGCTCTTTAGAGAGCCAATGAACATGCAGGATTGCCTACCATGCACTGCAATACCGTAGCCATGTTGGTTGTGGGAATTACAGTGATTGGCTGGCCGCACAGCATCATCAGGTGTATATAAGACCGGGCGCTGCCATGCTCGTCACAGTCTACTACGGAATCAGGAACAGTAGGGAGACCTGCTGTTGCGTTAGAGAGAGATTTGCTCCTTCATAGTTAGCATAGGTATTCCACAACAAATATATATATGTGTATATATATATATATATTTATGTATATATATATATATCAAACTGAACTAACAGTCCTTCTGAGGACTAATCCAGCTGCATATATTCAGTTGTGAGAGCAGGAATTAGGCAGGCAGGCAGTGTATGTGGCAGACTGCAGTACATATAGTGCAAGAGGGAACATTGAACGTTCCTGCTGCTGTTCTTACAGATATATGTAGACATAGCCCCAGATATCAGGGGCCAGGGAATATTTTTATCTTAATCCTGGCTATTTGCTTAAAAAGCAATCCAGAGTACACCATTTTTCTGCTCCATTTGCTTGTTATCACTGCAGAATAAAGCCAGATCTGTTCCATATTTCAGTGATAAAAATCCAGACATTTAAACTGAACGTGGAAAATATTGGACTCCTTTTCCATTCTGTTGCAGTGTGTCGGTCAAGCTATTCACACTAGATGTCTGTGAAGGATTGTATTAGCAAATAACAGGCCTGCTATTTAAAACCATGGTTCTCTGTCAGACATAACACCTATAAGACTGTTCCAAAATTCAACATTTCTTCCATTTTCATTCCGTTGCAGTGTGTCAGTCAAGCTATTCACACTAGGTGTCTGGGAAGGAGGGTATCAACAAATAACAGACCTGCTATTTAAAATTGTGGCTCTCTGTCAGACATATCACATATAACTGTGTTCCAAAATCAGCCATTTCTCGTGAACGTGGAAAATATTGTCCTCCATTTAAAATGGGCAAGGTGCGTGGCAAGAGACGGGGAAGTAGACATGATTGTGATAGTGCATGCAGAGGCCAAAGGCTGAGAACGTGGCCATGGGCAAGCTGAAATTGTGCCACAACAAACACCCACATCTTGTCACTCAACCTTCCTGTCCCAATTACTAGGGGACCGCAGAACACCACTATTGAACAAAGAGCAGTGTCAAAAGGTTATTGTTTGGATAGCAGATAATGCTTCCAGTCACTTGGCCACCACCACCACCCTGTCTTCCACACGGTCAAGTCTCAGTAGCCGTGAGTCTGGACCGCGTATTCCTCACCCTGTTCCTCCTTCCTCCCACCATGCCGAGTGCCCGGAGAAAACTGATCCCACACTTGGACACTCAGAAAAGCAGTTCATTTTTCCATTTGTAGATTCTGGCCTCTTGCCCGGTCAGCTTCAAGCGAGTCAAGAGGAGAACGCGTGTAGTGATGCCTAAATATTGGAGCAGCCATGGTCACATGAAGGCGATGGTGGGAAAGTGCAATTACTGTCGCAAGAGGAGGATGATGATGATGATGAGACAGAAAGTCATGAGGAGGATCAGGGTACGGAAGTGGAAGACAAGGTGGTAGAAGATATAGTAACTGACCCAACCAGGCAGAGGGACATACAGAGCGAGGACAGCAGAACACAGAGGGAGGGAGGCATAGCACCCCAACAGGCAGGAAGAAGAAGCGCGGCGGTCACAGACACAAGGCGAGAAAGCGTTCCTCGTAACGCCAACACGACGGAAGTTGCCATTACAACTGTTAGGTCTTCCCGAGTCTAGTTATTTTTTAAAGACTCTGCAGATAATCCCCAAAAGGCCATTTGTATCACCTTCCAGACCAGCATCAGCAGGGGTAGCAAAACTAGCAGCCTGACCACCACCAGCATGATCAGACACATGGCAGCAAAGCACCCGACTAAGTGGGCCAAATCCCAGGGTCCAGGAATAGTGTCTGCGGGTGACATCACTGCTTGTTCTGCTCTTGTGCATGCACGCCAATCCCCTGTCCATGGCGCATGCCAAGATGCCTCCTGCCCTGCACCTGTCATTGTACTCTCTCAACTAGCACCGTCAGAAAGCACGTCCACATCCCAGTACAGCGTTCAGTTGTCCCTACCTCAGTCCTTGGAACGCAAGCGCAAATATGCAGCTAATGCCCCACAGGCCACACTACTAAATTCCCACATTTCGAGAATGTTTGTGCTCAGAATGTTGCCTTTTTGGCAACGTGATGGCAGCGGCCGTCCCTCAGTACTTGGTCCCCAGCCGGTACTATTTCTCCGCATTACACAAGCACGTGTCCAACAACATTAGACGTGGCCTCAACAACGCAGTTACCGGGAAAGTCCACCTAACCACAGACACGTGGACAAGTGCTTGTGGGCAGGGATGGTACATCACGCTGATGGCACATTGGGTTAACATAGTGGAAGCCAGGACCCAGTCGGACTTTGGGACGTAACACGTCCTCCCGACGCTGAGGACTGTGGGCCCTGGGTCAATCAGGGTTACCCCACATTCTACAGCACCTGCACTTCCTCCTCCTCCTCTTCAGCCTCCATCTCTGAAATGACCACATCAGTCGCAAGCTGGAAGCACTGCAACACTGACTCGGCCACGCGGCAACAGGCTGTGCTGAAGCTAATATGCTTAGGTGACAAACCGCACAATGCTGAAGAGTTGTGGACAGCTCTGAAAGAGAAGGGAGATCTGTGGCTGAAACCGCTGAATCTACATCCAGGCATGATTGTGTGTGACAATGGCCGGAACCTGGTGGCGGCTCTGAGGCGAGGCAAGCTCACACACGTACCATGCCTGGCCCATGTGCTTAACCTTATGGTTCAGCAGTTTATGAAAACCTATCCGGATCTGTTGGATCTGTTTGTCAAAGTGCACTGCCTGTGTGCCCATTTTAGAAAGTCAGCTACAGCTTCCTTCACCCTTGCCGTGCTTCAGCAGCATTTGCAGCTTCCAGCTCACCGACTGATCTGCGATGTCCCCGCATGTTGGAACTCTACATTGTAGATGTTGGGAAGGATTTGTGAGCAGAAGAGTGCAGTTGTTGACTACCAGCATCAACAAGGTCGTTGGTATTCAGGTCAGACTCCACACATAAAACCTCAGGAGTGGACATGAATGTCAGACATATGTACGATCCTCCAAAACTTTGAGGAATCCATCAAGATGGTGAGTGGCCATGATGCCATAATTAGCATCACCATCCCACTTCTCTGTCTTCTGAAACACTCTCTGCTCATAATTAAAGAGGATGCATCGCAGGCGGAGCACGATGAGATGGACCAAGGAACTATACAGGGTGATTCCACAAAGCCCAGCCTTATTTCATCCCAATGTGGATTGGGTGACAATGAGGAAGTGGAGGAGGAGGAACAGGAGCTAGTTTCCTGTGCTATAGATGGTACTACCTGCACATATGTCATACCGTCTGTTCAGCGTGGATGGCTTGAGGACAGGGAGGAGGAGGAAGAGAATGAGGATGAGAGCATGGTCAGTCGTCCTCTTGGTGAGGACACAAATGCAATCGAGCAGAGACAGAGGAACAATGTCAAAGTTCTGGGACAGTTTTCTTAGACCCTGCCTTCGCACAAGCCCTGATGCACAGGGTACTCTCTCAAGGAGGGAAAAGTTGTGGAAGATGCTGAGGGAGTACCCTGCTGAACGTACCAACGTCCTCCGTGATTCATCTGTGCCTTATAATTATTGGGTATCCAAGCTGGACATGTGGCATGAACTGGCTCTATACTCCTTGGAGGTCCTGGCCTGCCCTGCCACAAGCGTTTTGTCATAGCGGGTTTTTAGTGCCGCTGGTCGAATTATAACTGATAGACGCATCCCACTTTCAACTGAAAATGCTGACAGGCTGACTGTTATAAAAATGAACAAGGACTGGATTGGGCCAGACTTCTCAACACCACCGAATGATAGCAGCGTAAAAAAAAAACAACTTTTTTTGGGAGGTCTAACTCTATTCCCATGCACCTCTGTCTTCACACCCAGACATGGTTATACGCTTCTTGATTTTGTCTATTTGCTCTTGTACTCCTCCTTCTCCACATCCTCTTCCTCCACCACCATATCACCACCATATGTACCATATCAACATATCTATGTCTCTTGCAAGGGACATTGGAGTTCCTCCAAATTTTTGGCAGTCATTGCTTCACTGCATATGCAAACAATATGGGAGACACACTTCAAAATAATGGGAGCATTTTTTGCAGGAGGCCCTCCGACCTCTAAGTCTCTTGCAATGGGCATTGGAGTTACTCCAAATTTTTGGCAGCCTTTTCTTCACTGCATAGGCAATCAGTATGGGAGACCCACTTCCTAATAATGGGAGCATTTTCTGCAGGAGGCCATCCGACCTCTACGTCTCTTGCAAGTGGCATTGGGGTTCCTCCAAATTTTTGGCAGCCGTTTCTTCACTGCATAGGCAAACAGTATGGGAGACACACTTCATAATAATGGGAAATTTTTTTTGCAGGAGGCCCTCCGACCCCTACGTCTCTTGCAATGGGCATTGGAGTTCCTCCAAATTTTTGGCAGCCGTTTCTTCACTGCATAGGCAATCAGTATGGGAGACCCACTTCCTAATAATGGGAGCATTGTTTTCATGAGGCCCTCAGATCTCTATGTCTCTTGCAAGGGGCATTGGGGTTCCTCCAAATTTTTGGCAGCCGTTGCAGTAACTCCATACGCAATAATGTGAACAACAAAGCAAAGCCAACTGCTGGTACTTTAAGAATAGTAAGGGCTGCCTGATGGCCCTATAAAAATAGTCTTTGTGACTTTCAGAGTCCCTCTATCATATATGAAACAGGATGTGTCTGATGATGTGTCACACAACAACACCACATGGCCAGATAAGGTACTATAATGTTAAAATGACATTTCCTGGTGAATGCATTTGTCTTGGTTGAAAGATATGCAAAAGAACAAAAATGCTACGTGTGAACATAGCCCAAGGTGTGGAGTAGAATTTTTGTTTTTGGTTATTTATTTTGCCTTATATACAAGTCATTACCCTGGAAAGGATGTTCCTTAACATATTTCCCAGGAAAATCCATTTTTGTTTCGTTTTTGTATGTTTTATTGTGAGTCCGTAAAAGTGGCGTAATACCTCAGACAACATTGCTGACAGCAGTGACCTGGGAGTCAGAAATGCTTTCAGGGGTCTTCCTCGTGCTGTTCCTATGTCATTTGAGCACTGTTCCCATCGATTTGGGCAATTTTTATTCCGTCTGCAGACCGCCGGGGGGAAACGCCGGAAAAATGCTCGCGCTTCCCATAGACTTACATTGGGATCGTTACTCGGTCAGAGCACTCGAGCATTCCAATTTGCTCGACTCGAACAACGAATACCCGGGCATTTTAGTGCTCGCTTATCACTAATTATAGCCCATTTTACATTCAATAACAGGACTTGCGCCCTTGTTAGTAAATGTGGTGGTCACTGCAGTGGTGAAGATACTGACACAAAACAGGTCTAATTTATCAAATATGTCTATAGCCTCATTCTTAGAGCTCTCTCACATGAGCATATGACTTGAATGAATGCTATCCAATGTTTTATCGGATAGCACTCGGACAAATATTATACTATGGGGCAGGGCAGATATTCGATTTTTTTTCTCAGGCTAAATCGGCCTTAGAGAAAAAAAATTGCAGCATGCTGTGAGTATATACATACATTGGATGAGCTTTGTCAAAGTGTGTGGGTGCAAGAAAAAAATCAGACACCACATGGACCATCCGTATGGTGTTCAATTTATATGCACAGCTTGCCAAAGAACCAGTAAATTATATCAACCCAGCCCAGGAAGGTGGGATGAAGGAAAAAGCCTGGTAACTAGTAATGAACGAGCTTGCTCGTCACTGCTCGGTACTCGCCCAAGCATCACTGTGCTCGAAATGCTCGGCACACGGTGAGTATTTTTGACAGCTCGGGTCTCCACCCTGCATGTTTGGCGCTCTTTATAGAGCCAATGAACATGCAGTGATTACTTGCCACACACTGTATTGCCGTCACCATGTTGATTGTGGAATTACAGTGACTGGCTGGCCGCATAGCGTCATCGAGTCTATATAAGACCTTGTGCCCCTATGCTCATCACAGTCTAACCTGGAAACAGGCATATTAGGGAGAGATGCTGCTGAGCTAGGGACAGAATTGGCGGTGTAATAGTTTGATATAGGTATTCTACAGCAAGATATATATCCATCTACAATTCTGACCAATGTCACTATATGAGGTAATTACTCTGGAACGCTTCAACAGATCCCACTGATTCTGAGATTCTGAGAATGTTTTTTCGTGACATTGTACTTCATGATAGTAGTAAAATTTATTCGATATCACTTGCTTTTATTTGTGAAAAAATTGGAAATTTGGTGAAAATTTAAAATTTTTACAATTTTCAAAATTTGAATTTTCATGCCCTTAAATCCAAGAGCTATGTCATACAAAATAGTTAATAAATAACATTTCCCACATGTCTACTTTACAGCAGCACAATTTTGGAACCAATTTTTTTTTGTTAGGAAGTTATAATGGTGAAAAGTTGACCACTGATTTCTCATTTTTCAAGCAAAATTTACAAAACCAATTTTTTAAGCACCACATCACATTTGAAGTGATTTTTCGGGGAATTTATGACAGAAAAATCTCAAAAGTGTAAGCATTCTAAAAACTTCACCCCTCAAGGTGCTCAAAACTACATTCAAGAAGTTTATTAACCCTTCAGGTGCTTCACAGGAATTATTGGAATGTGGAAGAAAAAAATGAACATTTAACCTTTTTCACAAAAATGTTTCTTTAGACCCCATTTTTTTAATTTTCACAAGGACATCAGGAAAAAATGGACTACAAAATTTGTTGTTCAATTCCTCCTGAGCACAGAGATACCCCATATGTGGGTAAAAAACACTGTTTGGGCACACGGCAGGGCTCGGAAGGGAAGAAGCGCCATTTGACTTTTTGAATGTAAAATTTGCTTGAATAATTAGCGGACGCCATGTTGCATTTGGGAAGCCCATGTTGTGCCTAAACAGTAGAAACCCCCTACAAGTGACATCATTTTGGAAACTAGACCCCTCAGGGACCTTATCCAGATGTGTGGTGAACACCGTGAACCCCCAGGTGCTTCACAGAAGTTTATAACATTGAGCCGTAAAAATAAAATTTTCATATTTTTCCAACAAAAATGTTTTTCAGCCTCCAATTTTGCATTTTCATAAGGGTAACAGGAGAAATTGCAACATGCAGTTTTTTGTGAAATTTCTCCTGAGCAAGCCGATACCCCATATGTGGAAGAAAACCACTGTTTGGGCTCAGAAGGGAAAGAGCGCCATTTCACATTTTGAATGTAAAATTTACTTGAATAATTAGCGGACGTCATGTTGCTTTTGGAGAGCCCCTGATGTGCCTAAACAGTGGAAACCCCCCAGAAGTGACCCCATTTTGGAAACTAGACCACTCACGGATTGTATCAAGGGGTATAGTGAACATTTTGAACCCAGAAGTACGATACAGAATTTGATAACATTAGGTCACCATATTGAATAAGTTGTCATTAGTCTTGAGCACAAGTGCTCGCTACTTGAGTTTGCATTGGGGTACTCGGGTATGCACCAAGTATTGCGGGTGCTCAAGTGACATGCTCGAGACCCCGCCCTGCATGTTTCACATATGGGGCGGAGACTCGAGCATGTCACTCAAGCACCCACAAAACTCGGTGCATACCCGAGCACCTGATGCAAATTCAAGTTAGCCATATCGTCATCATTTTTTTTCTTTACTTTTGAAAAAATCCCAACACAACCCTAACCCCAACCCTAATACAACCCCAACCATAGCACAACCTCAACCCTAACCCTAGCCCAACCATAACCCTAGCCTTACCCAAGCCTAATCCTCACCCTAGCACAACCCTAAACCTAGCAAAACCCTAGCCCAGCTCAAACCCTAGCACAACCCTAACCCTAGCCCAACCCTAATCCTAGCACAACCCTAACCCTTGCCCAACCTTAACCCTAACCTTAGACCAACCCTAACCCTAAGATTAGCACAACCCTAACCCTAACCTTAGCACAACCCTAACTCTAGAGTTTATTTTTTATACGTTTCCTCATGTGGTATAAGTGATTAGACGACTTTATTCTTCGGGTTGGTGCGATTGCAGTGATACCAGATTCATATTTTTTTATGATTGACAGCTGTCACACACTAAAAGATTCTTTTTTTGCAAAGACTAGTTTTTGCATCGCCATATTTTGAGAGCTATAATTTTTCCATATTTTGGCCGAAAAAGTCATGTGATGGCTTGTTTTTTGCAGGACAAGTTGACGTTTTTATTGGTACCATTTTTGGGCATGTGACATTTTTTATCGCTTTCTATTACGATTTTGGGTGGCAGAATAAACAAAAACCAACAATTCCGGAATTATTATTTTATTTATTTTTTTCATGCCGTTACGCGTGTGGTAAAATTGATATGGTAGCTTTATTCTTCGGGTCAGTATGTTTAAAGCGATACTATATTAATATTGTTTTTTTTATGTTTTGACACTTTTACACAGTAAAAACAATTTTATAGAAGAAAGAATTGTTTTTGCTTCGCTTTATTCTAAGAGCTATTTCTTTTTTATTTTTTGGCCTTCCAAGCAAAAGCTGCCAAAAATTAGGATGGAGGAACTTGCAATGCCCCTTACAAGAGCCATGCAGTACAGCATATTACAAACATTACTCCCATCATTGGGGAGTGGGTCTCCCATAGTCTCTGCTTATGCCTTCCAAGCAAAAGCTGGTAAAAATTAGGACGGAGGAACTTGCAATGCCCCTTACAAGAGCCATGCAGTACAGCATATTACAAACATTATTCCCATTATTGGGGAGTGGGTCTCCCAAAGTCTTTGCTTATGCCTTCCAAGCAAAAGCTGCCAAAAATTAGGACGGAGGAACTTGCAATGCCCCTTACAAGAGCCATGCAGTACAGCATATTACAAACATTATTCCCATTATTGGGGAGTGGGTCTCCCATAGTCTTTGCTTATGCCTTCCAAGCAAAAGCTGCCAAAAATTAGGATGGAGGAACTTGCAATGCCCCTTACAAGAGCCATGCAGTACAGCATATTACAAACATTAATCCCATTATTGGGGAGTGGGTCTCCCATAGTCTTTGCTTATGCCTTCCAAGCAAAAGCTGCCAAAAATTAGGATGGAGGAACTTGCAATGCCCCTTACAAGAGCCATGCAGTACAGCATATTACAAACTTTATTCCCATTATTGGGAAGAGGGTCTCCCATAGTCTTTGCTTATGCCTTCCAGCAAAAGCTGCCAAAAATTAGGAGGAAATGCAATGCCCGTTCGAAGAGTCGTGGAGGTTAGAGTTAATTAAAAACAACATTTCAATGCCCCTTGGAAGAGCTGTGGAGTTCAGAGTGGTTTAACAAGACGCTTTTAATGCCCCTCAGAAGAGAGGTGGAGGTCCCAGTAGCTTAACAAGACGGTTTTAATGCCCCTTGGAAAAGTGGTGGAGGTCCCAGTAGCTTAGCAAGACGGTTTTAATGCACCTTGGAAAAGTGGTGGAGGTCACAGTAGCTTAACAAGATGCTTTTAATGCCCCTCAGAAGAGACGTGGAGGTCCCAGTAGCTTAACAAGATGGTTTTAATGCCCCTCGGAAGAGAAGTGGAGGTCCCAGTAGCTTAGCAAGATGGTTTTAATGCCCCTTGGAAAAGTGGTGGAGGTCCCAGTAGCTTAACAAGACAGTTTTAATGCCCCTTGGAAAAGTGGTGGAGGTCACAGTAGCTTAACAAGACGCTTTTAATGCCCCTCAGAAGAGACGTGGAGGTCCCAGTAGCTTAACAAGACGGTTTTAATGCCCCTCGGAAGAGACGTGGAGTTCCCAGTAGCATAACAAGATGGTTTTAATGCCCCTTACAAGAAACATACAGTACAGCATCTTAAAAATATTATTCCCATTATTGGGGAGTGGGTCTTCCACAGTCTTTGCCTATGCCTTTGAAGCAAATGCTGACAAAAATAAGGATGGAGGAACTTTCAATAATGGCAACACGGACCACGGTCACCCTGGTGGTATAGTGGTGATGGAGGCTGAGGATAAGGAGAAGAACATAAAACAGCCGAAATAAGGAAGCGTATACCCATGCGTGGGTGTGAAGCAGGGGAATGTGAATACACCTCCCGAAATTACACAGTGGATTTGACTTTATGTTACTTTGCTATCATTTGGTGGTGATGAGAAGTCTGGCCCAATCCAGCCCTTGTTCATTTTGATAAGGGTCAGCTTGTCAGCATTGTCAGTTGACAGGCGAGTGTGCTTATCAGTTATAATTCCCCCAGCGGCACTAAAAACACGCTCCGATAACACGCTAGCGGCAGGGCAGGCCAGGACCTCCAAGGCGTACAGAGCGAGTTCATTCCAAGTGTCCAGCTTGGATACCCAATAATTAAAAGGCACAAAGGAATCACGGAGGACACTGGTATGGTCGGCAAGGTACTCCCTCACCATCTTTTGAAACTTTCCACTCCTTGTGAGAGCACCCCGCGCCTCAGGGTCTGTCCGAAGGGAGGGTCTGAGAAAACTGTCCCAGAACGTTGACAATGTTCCCCTGCCTCTACTGGATTGGAGTTGCGTCTCTCTCGCATGTACGCCTTGGTTGGGCAACGAACTTTGACCTCTGCCGCTAGAGTGTTCAGATGGGAATTTTTTTAACAGTTCTGCAGCAAGGGCCTCTGGTACTGCCCCATTTTTGTAGACCTCTCCACCTCAGGAATAAGAGAGTGAAAGTTCTCCTTGTAGCGGGGGTCTAAAAGTGTCACCAACCAGTAATGACTGTCACCCAACATTTTGACAACGCGAGGGTCACGGTAAAGGCAGCATAACATAAAGTCAGCCATGCGTGCCAGACTGGTAACAGGCAAGACTTCCGTGTCCTCACCAAGATGACGACTGACCATGCTCTCCTCCTCCTTCTCCTCCCCCCTGTCCTCAGGCCACCCACGCTGAACCGACGGTATGACAGTTGTATAGGTAAAACCGTCTACAGCGCATGATACAAGCTCCTGTTCTTCCTCCTCCTCCTCCTCCCCTTCATTGTCCCCCAATGCAAGTTGGGATGAGATGAGGCTGGGCTGTGTGTAATCGACCGCTATGGCTTCTTGATCCATCTCATCATACTCTGGCTGCAATGCCTACTCATTAATTCTCTGCAGAGAGTGTTGCAAAAGACAGACAAGTGGAATGCTGACGCTAATGATGGCGTCATCGCCACTCACCATCTTGGTGGACTCCTCAAAGTTTGTCAAGATGGTACATATGTCAGTCCTCCAGGTCCACTCTTGAGGTCTTATGTGTGGAGTCTGACCTGAATATCGACGGCCTTGTTGCAGCTGGTACTCCACAACTGGTCACTTTTGCTCACAAATCCTTTGCAACATGTGGAGGGTAGAGTTCCAACGTGTGGGGACGTCACACACAAGTCGGTGTGACGAAGCTGCAAATGCTGCTGCAACACAGCAAGGGTGGCGGAAACTGTAGCTGACTTGCGAAAATGAGCTGACAGGCGGCGTACTTTGACGAGCAGATCTGGCAACTCGGGGTACGATTTAAGAAACCGCTGAACCACGAGGTTAAGCACATGAGCCAGGCATGGTACGTGTGTGATCTCGCCTCACCTCAGAGCCGCCACCAGGTTACAGCCATTGTCACACACGACCATGTCTGGATGTAGGTTCAGCGGTCTCAGACACAGATCTGCCTGCTCTTTCACAGCTGTCCACAACTCACAAGCAGTGTGAGGTTTATCACCTAAGCTTATGAGTTTCAGCACAGCCTGTTGCCGCTTGTTTACCCAGTGTGCCGTCAGGGAGATGTACCGTTCCTGGCCACAAGCACTTGTCCACGTGTCCGTTGTCAGGTGGACTCTCCTAGTAACTGCGTTGTTGAGGGCACGGCAGATGTTTTGGGACACGTGCTTGTGTAGTGCGGGGATGGCACACCGGGCAAAATAGTGTCGGCTGGGACCGAGTACCGAGAGACAGCCACCGCCATAAGGTTGCGGAAGGATTCTGTCTCCACCAGCCTAAAAGGCAGCATTTTCCAACGCAAGCAGTCGTGAAATGTGAAAATTTAGGACTGTGGCCTGTGGGGCGTTGGCTGCGAATTTCCGCTTTCATTCAAAGGTCTGGGATATGGACAATTGAACGCTGCGGTGGGACTTGGACGTGGACGTTGATGCTGTTTCTTGAGAAACTGCCATAACAAGTGAAGACGGAGGGGAAGGGGCATCTTTGCATGCAGTATGGACAGGGGATTGCCTTGCACACACAACAGGGGATTCTATTGCACGCACAACAGTGGAAGAAGCCGTGGTGACACCCACCTGTGCCTGATCATGCTGGTGGTGGTCAGGCTGGTTGTTTTGTCACCTGTGCTGATGCTGGCATGGCAGGTGGTACAAATGGCCTTTTTGTGATTATCAGCAGAGTCTTTAAAAAAATTCCAGACTCTGGAAGACCTACAGGTTGAACTGGCAAAGTCCCTCGTGTTGGTGTTACGGGGAACTGTTGCCTGCCTTCTGTGTGCGGCCACCACACTGCTTCTTCCTGCCTGTTGGGGTACTCTGCCTCCCTCACCCTGTGTGCTGCTGGCCTCGCTCTGCATGTCCTCCTGCCACGTTGGGTCAGTTACTAGATCATCCACCACCTCCTCCTCTTCCACTTGCGCACCACGATCCTCCTCCTCACTTCCTGGCAATTGTGTCTCTTCATCGTCCACCTCTTGTGACAAATTGCCAGCGTCGCCTTCCTGTGGCCGTGGCTGTTCAAATATTTGGGCATCGCTACATGGGATCTCCTCTTCCACCTCTTCAAGTGGAGCATGCAAGGGGCACAAATCTGGAAATGGACCAGTGAACAGCTCTTCACAGTGTCCAAGTGTGGGATCAGTTGCTGTCTGACGACACTCGGCATGGTGGGAGGAAGGAGCATCAGGGTGAGGAGGAGTATGCGGTCGAGACTCACGGCTACTAAGAGCTGACCGTGTGGAAGACAGACCGGAGGTGGTGGTGCCCAGGTAACTGGAAGTATTATCTGCTATCCAATTAATAACCTGTTCACATTGATCAGTTCGCAATACTGGTGTTGTTCTGTGCTTCCTAGTAATTCGGTCAAGAAGTGGGAGCGAGAAGATGTGACTGTTGGTTGTGGCACATTTTCACCTTGGTCACGGCCCCATCCTCTGCACACACCATCACCAGAACATCCAGTTCCACGTCCCTTGCCACGCGCCTTACCATTGTAAAGGAAGTAAAATAGCTTACACTCGCACTATCAATGGAAAAAGGGTAAGAAAAAGTAGATTAGAACCGCGGAAGAGGAAAACCACAGTTCTATTTCTCTAGCCTACACCCGACTCTTTTAAACAATCTGAACAATCAGGGAGAAACTATTACTGTTTTTCTTTACGGAAAAAATACCAAAAGCTGAATAATAGAGATTTTTTACAGTGGAATGGCAAAACCACAGTTATTGTTTACTGGGGTATACCAGACAACTTTAAATAGATATATTTGCGGCTGAACAGTCAGCGACACACTCAAACTGTTTTTTTTAAGGTAAAAATGGCCCAAAAGTGGATAATACAGAGGTTTGAACCGTGGAACTGCAAAACCACACTTCTATTTCTCTGGCCTTCACCAGACTATTTTCAACAGATATATTTGTGTCTGAACAATCAGGAGACACTATTACTGTTTTTCTTTACAGCAAAAAATGGCAAAAGCAGGATAATACAGAGATTTGACCCGTGGAAGTGCAAAACCACACTTCTATTTCTCGGGCCTACACCAGACTATTTTCAACAGATATATTTGTATCTGAATAATCAGGAAACACTATTACTGTTTTTCTTTATGGCAAAAAATGTCAAAAGCAGGATAATACAGAGATTTGACCTGTGGAACTGCAAAACCACACTTCTGTTTCTCAGGCCTACACCAGACTATTTTCAACAGATAAATTTGTGTCTGAACAATCAGGAGACACTATTACTGTTTTTCTTTATCGCAAAAAATGGCAAAAGCAGTATAATACAGAGATTTGACCCGTGGAACTGCAAAACCACACTTCTATTTCTTGGGCCTACACCAGACTATTTTCAACAGATATATTTGTGTCTGAACAATCAGGAGACACTATTACTGTTTTTCTTTACGGCAAAAAATGGCAAAAGCAGGATAATACAGAGATTTGACCTGTGGAACTGCAAAACTACACTTCTATTTCTCGGGCCTACACCAGACTATTTTCAACAGATATATTTGTGTCTGAAAAATCAGGGAGACACTATTAGTGTTAGAACCCTCCTGTTAGTTTTTTTTCTATTTTGTGGTCACGTGACCTGCTGCCTATTTATTACAGCTCCGCCCTTCTGGCTTTGCTGACTTCAGTGTTACTTTGACTCTTAATCTAGCCAGGTGCTTTGTACCTATCTCTATAGTTTGCTTGGACCTTGGACCTCTAAGTATTTTTGTCTGTTTGTCTTTTTGCTCCACTACAACTTCTGCTAGGAGGTGTCCAATTTTATCCCAGTCCTTAGCACTTTTAGGGACCCCTCCCTTATATCTATAGGTCTGCATTCAGACTAGCTGAGGACGAAGGTGGGTCTGTTCGCAAGGAACAGGTTGCCCGCTGCATCGTAGGGAATCAGCTTAGTTTTCCTATCTTTCCTTAGCTCTTGTAGCAGATCATAACAATAAGTCCAGCCCAAAATCAAAAAAAAAAAAAAAATCCTAAGGAACGAGATCCGGAGATCAGCATGGTGTCTGTTCAGGAATTGGCTCAACGCCTGCAGGGATTGTCTCTTGAGGTGGCCGAGCTCCAGCAACACGTTAGTAGCTGTCCTGGAGCGCATTTTGTTGAACTGAAGGTAGGACTGCCTGATTTTTTTATGGTAAACAACATGATTTTTTTTCCTTTAAAAATGCTTGTTTATTATATTTTCGTTTGAGACCCATGTCCTCTGGGAATGAATCACAGCGCATTGGGTTTATCATGTCACTTTTGCGCAAGGAACCACAGGGATGGGCATTTTCTCTCCAACCTAATGATCCATGTTTTAGTTCAGTGGAGGATTTTTTTTCTGCTATGGGGTTGTTGTATGACGATCCTGATCGAGTCTCTTCTGCTGAGACACAACTGAGACGTTTAAAGCAGGGGTCAGGTGATGTTGAAAATTATTGTACACACTTCAGAAGGTGGTCTTCTGAAGTGAGATGGAATGATTTGGCGTTAAAACGTTTATTTCTTGCTGGTCTAAGTGGTAGGGTTAAGGATCTGCTGATTGCTTTCCCTGCACCTGGAAACTTGCAAGAAGCCATGCAATTAGCTATACGGGTGGACAGGAGACTGCATGCAAGGGTTAATGAGGAGAAAACTCCTGCTATGGCAGCTCCTAGTCATCAGAGGGTCTGCTCGGACTACGGAGAACCAATGGAGATTGGGGTGATGCCACTCCGCTCTCAGGAAAAAGACCGCAGGTTTTCCAAGGGATTGTGTTTTTACTGTGGTAAATCTGACCATTTTGTTAAGAACTGTGAGCTTCTCTTAAACAAAGAAGAAAAAAAGGTCAGTTACGCCCGTATTGCTTGTTTAAACTCAAAGGGAGTATTTCTTTCCAGGAGTACCTCATTGCAGGAGGAGTTGATTGAATTTCAGGTTTTTGTGGATTGTTGTTCTACACTGAATGTGATTGATAAGGGATTTTTGGAAACACTTAAATTGGAACCTAAACGTTTGTCATCTCCTATTTCTGTGGTTGCTGTTGATAACACTCCTTTGAAATGTGTTACTCACAAGGTTTTTGAATTTCCCCTCACTATTAATGGTATTCACCAAGAGAAGTTGGATTTAGTGGTATTAAATAATTTACCTTCTCCAGTAGCGTTAGGTTTGCCTTGGTTAAAACTGCACAATCCTTTACTGGACTGGTCTACTAATGAGATTAAATCTTGGAGTCCTAAGTGTTATGATAAATGTTGTAACGGTCACATTGCGTTGGTTCCTGGAGCTACTCTTCCCAAGAGTCGCTTATTTAATCTTACTATCCCTGAAAGAAAAGCCTTGGAGGAATACATACAGACGAGCTTAGCTGCTGGTCACATTAGACCTTCTAAGTCACCTGTGGCTGTTGGATTTTTTTTTGTAAAAAAAAGACTGCGGTTTACGTCCATGTCTGGACTTTCGCGAAATTAATAAAATTACAGTATGCAATTCCTACCCACTGCCGTTAATTCCTGACTTGTTTAACCAGTTAGTGGGGGCCAAGTGGTTCTCTAAAATTGATCTCCGGGGGGCATACAATTTGTTGCGAATGAAGGAGGGTGATGAATGGAAGACTGCTTTTAACACTCCGGTGGGTCATTTTGAGAATCTGGTGATGCCTTTTGGTCTTACCAATGCACCAGCAATTTTTCAGAACCTTATTAATGACATCCTGAGACCTTTGATTGGTATGAATGTGGTGGTGTATTTGGATGACATTTTGATTTATTCACCAGATCTGGAGTCTCATTGGCAGAGCGTACGTGAGGTATTGCAGTTATTAAGTGACAATTCACTTTTTGCTAAGCTGGAGAAATGCGAGTTCGCTGTGCAGAGAATTCGTTTTTTGGGCTACATTATCTCCAGTGAGGGCTTTGAGATGGACCCGGTGAAGGTTCAGGCTGTACAGGAATGGCCTAGGCCTATTGGTTTAAAATCGATGCAGAGATTTTTGGGTTTCGCCAATTGTCACAGAAAATTCATTAAGAATTTTTCTATAATTGTTAAGCCGCTGACCGATCTCACCAGGAAAGGTGCGAATACGGTCCAGTGGACTACTGAGGCCATTGAAGCGTTTGTGTATCTCAAGGAGAGGTTCAGTTCTGCCCCCATCCTTATGCAGCCTGATGAGACCAAGCCTTTTTTGGTCGAGGTTGATGCTTCTTCGGTGGGGGTCGGTGCGGTTTTGTCTCAGGAGAACAAGGATGGGGTTCATGCCTGTGCTTTTTTTTCGAAAAAAATTTCTGTAACCGAACTTAATTACGATGTTGGTAATCGGGAATTGCTGGCTATCAAACTCGCACTTGAACATTGGTGACATTTCTTGGAAGGTGCTAAATTTCCCATTCAGGTTTTCACTGATCATAAGAATCTGATCGATCTAGATGCTGCCAAGCGCATGAATGCCCGTCAGGCTAGGTGGGCACTGTTTTTTTTGCGGTTTAATTTTTCTGTTACTTACATCCTGGGTACTAAGAATGTTAAAGCTGATGCTTTATCTCGCAGTTTTTCTCCCATGGTTGGTACCGAGGATGAGGAGAGCATTTTACAGGAAGGAGTTGTGAGAGCAGCATTGGACTCCGTTTTGGAAGATGGGATTTTGAAAACCCAGGAGGATGCCCCATCTAACACTCCCCATGGGAGGTTGTTTGTACCTAGAACCTTTAGGAAAGAGTCGTTTGTGGAGTATCATGAGTCTCGGTTGGCAGGTCATCCAGGAATTTCTGAGACTAAGAGACTGGTAGGTCGCAGTTTTTGGTGGCCTGGGTGGCAGAAGGAAATCATTAAATGGGTGCGTCAATGTACTGTGTGTGCCAGGTCAAAGGCTTCACATACTCCTGCTGCGGGGTTGCTTTGCCCTCTGGAGGTTCCTAGTGCACCTTGGACGCATATTGCAATGGATTTTATTACTGACCTTCCTGTGTTCGAGGGTTTCATTGTCATCTGGGTGGTCGTGGACTGTTTTAGCAAGATGTGTCACTTGGTTCCTTTCATTAAACTACCCTGCGCTAAGACACTCGCTAAGGCTTTTGTCAAGGAAATTGTCAGACTCCATGGCGTTCCCATGGCGTTCCCAAGTAGGACCAGGATCTCCCTGTGGATGTATAGAAGCGTCCCAGGCCTAGTTGCAGCCGGAAGTACAGGCCTAGCATGGAGATGTCCGAGGATTCAGCATGTGGCGATAGTAAGAAGAGGCACAGAGGACCATATGGGGACAGTGAGCAGAATAGGTGAGCAACGAGATGAGTACTGGCTGTTTTTCTATGTATTATGTTTATTATGCTGTGGGGTCTTTCTACAACCCAGAGTATAACATTTGACATTCAATAATCTGACTAACTGGAGTAGTGCATTCCAGAAAACTGGTGCAGCACAAGAAAATTCTTGGAGATGAAAACTAAGAAAAATTAAATTTCAATGTGTTATTTAGCTTCTTTTATCTATTCTACATTGTTTATGCCTAAATTAATATGGCATAATAAAACAACATACTATATAGATGTATAGGAAAATAATTACTTAATTTGAATAAAAACAATTCTGTTATACATAACAATTCACAAGTTGGAAGGATGTGGTTAAATAAAACAAAAAGTATAAAGTGCATAAAATATTAAAATGTTTGTCTCTGTGTCATTTTGTAGCTTAAAATGTTATTGTTATTTGTAATATTAATAGAGAGCCAATCCGGAAAATGTGCGTCTCTGTTGCCACATATTAGAAGTGCATTAGTGTCCAGTAATTGTGACATATTCAGTGACTTTAGGAGACATAAAATTGTTCCAAGATGTTCATTGTACATTTATCGTTGATCTAATAGCACTATAAAACTGCTGTATGTAGACATTCCCAAAGACAACCTTAAATGTTTACTTCTGAAACAAAAAGTACTGAATGTTCTGCCTGTTTCACTAGGACACATTGTAAAATACTTATAAATAATATTATAGTTAGATGTACTGGAAATATTGTCCTAAAAAGGTGATTCTTTGTATTTCCTCACACATAATTCATCAAGTGAGGCGTGCAACATCTACCATACTTTTACTCTGCCTTTAAAAATAAAAAAGTAAATTATGCATTTAAATCTATACATGCTAATTACTTATTAAATGAGTCTTAAATGTGAAAGCCAGCCTCAGAATTATCATTATTTCAAGACTTCCCATAAAATTATTAGTGCCAATAAATCACAATATTTACTCAAACAATTGTATCAGAGAAATTCTTTGCTTATTTCATCAAAGTTTGCCAAATTTTATTTTTCAGTTGTTGATTATAGCTAGTGATGAGCAAATGTGCTCGCCACTGCTTGGTACTCACCTGAGCATCACTGTGCTCAACAAGATCGGCGCTCGGAGCGTATTTCCGGGTTGCTCGGGCGGGAACTCGGATCCCCTCCCTGCATGTTTTGTGCTCTTTAGAGAGCCAATGAACATGCAGGATTGCCTACCATGCACTGCAATACCGTAGCCATGTTGGTTGTGGGAATTACAGTGATTGGCTGGCCGCACAGCATCATCAGGTGTATATAAGACCGGGCGCTGCCATGCTCGTCACAGTCTACTACGGAATCAGGAACAGTAGGGAGACCTGCTGTTGCGTTAGAGAGAGATTTGCTCCTTCATAGTTAGCATAGGTATTCCACAACAAATATATATATGTGTATATATATATATATATTTATGTATATATATATATATCAAACTGAACTAACAGTCCTTCTGAGGACTAATCCAGCTGCATATATTCAGTTGTGAGAGCAGGAATTAGGCAGGCAGGCAGTGTATGTGGCAGACTGCAGTACATATAGTGCAAGAGGGAACATTGAACGTTCCTGCTGCTGTTCTTACAGATATATGTAGACATAGCCCCAGATATCAGGGGCCAGGGAATATTTTTATCTTAATCCTGGCTATTTGCTTAAAAAGCAATCCAGAGTACACCATTTTTCTGCTCCATTTGCTTGTTATCACTGCAGAATAAAGCCAGATCTGTTCCATATTTCAGTGATAAAAATCCAGACATTTAAACTGAACGTGGAAAATATTGGACTCCTTTTCCATTCTGTTGCAGTGTGTCGGTCAAGCTATTCACACTAGATGTCTGTGAAGGATTGTATTAGCAAATAACAGGCCTGCTATTTAAAACCATGGTTCTCTGTCAGACATAACACCTATAAGACTGTTCCAAAATTCAACATTTCTTCCATTTTCATTCCGTTGCAGTGTGTCAGTCAAGCTATTCACACTAGGTGTCTGGGAAGGAGGGTATCAACAAATAACAGACCTGCTATTTAAAATTGTGGCTCTCTGTCAGACATATCACATATAACTGTGTTCCAAAATCAGCCATTTCTCGTGAACGTGGAAAATATTGTCCTCCATTTAAAATGGGCAAGGTGCGTGGCAAGAGACGGGGAAGTAGACATGATTGTGATAGTGCATGCAGAGGCCAAAGGCTGAGAACGTGGCCATGGGCAAGCTGAAATTGTGCCACAACAAACACCCACATCTTGTCACTCAACCTTCCTGTCCCAATTACTAGGGGACCGCAGAACACCACTATTGAACAAAGAGCAGTGTCAAAAGGTTATTGTTTGGATAGCAGATAATGCTTCCAGTCACTTGGCCACCACCACCACCCTGTCTTCCACACGGTCAAGTCTCAGTAGCCGTGAGTCTGGACCGCGTATTCCTCACCCTGTTCCTCCTTCCTCCCACCATGCCGAGTGCCCGGAGAAAACTGATCCCACACTTGGACACTCAGAAAAGCAGTTCATTTTTCCATTTGTAGATTCTGGCCTCTTGCCCGGTCAGCTTCAAGCGAGTCAAGAGGAGAACGCGTGTAGTGATGCCTAAATATTGGAGCAGCCATGGTCACATGAAGGCGATGGTGGGAAAGTGCAATTACTGTCGCAAGAGGAGGATGATGATGATGATGAGACAGAAAGTCATGAGGAGGATCAGGGTACGGAAGTGGAAGACAAGGTGGTAGAAGATATAGTAACTGACCCAACCAGGCAGAGGGACATACAGAGCGAGGACAGCAGAACACAGAGGGAGGGAGGCATAGCACCCCAACAGGCAGGAAGAAGAAGCGCGGCGGTCACAGACACAAGGCGAGAAAGCGTTCCTCGTAACGCCAACACGACGGAAGTTGCCATTACAACTGTTAGGTCTTCCCGAGTCTAGTTATTTTTTAAAGACTCTGCAGATAATCCCCAAAAGGCCATTTGTATCACCTTCCAGACCAGCATCAGCAGGGGTAGCAAAACTAGCAGCCTGACCACCACCAGCATGATCAGACACATGGCAGCAAAGCACCCGACTAAGTGGGCCAAATCCCAGGGTCCAGGAATAGTGTCTGCGGGTGACATCACTGCTTGTTCTGCTCTTGTGCATGCACGCCAATCCCCTGTCCATGGCGCATGCCAAGATGCCTCCTGCCCTGCACCTGTCATTGTACTCTCTCAACTAGCACCGTCAGAAAGCACGTCCACATCCCAGTACAGTGTTCAGTTGTCCCTACCTCAGTCCTTGGAACGCAAGCGCAAATATGCAGCTAATGCCCCACAGGCCACACTACTAAATTCCCACATTTCGAGAATGTTTGTGCTCAGAATGTTGCCTTTTTGGCAACGTGATGGCAGCGGCCGTCCCTCAGTACTTGGTCCCCAGCCGGTACTATTTCTCCGCATTACACAAGCACGTGTCCAACAACATTAGACGTGGCCTCAACAACGCAGTTACCGGGAAAGTCCACCTAACCACAGACACGTGGACAAGTGCTTGTGGGCAGGGATGGTACATCACGCTGATGGCACATTGGGTTAACATAGTGGAAGCCAGGACCCAGTCGGACTTTGGGACGTAACACGTCCTCCCGACGCTGAGGACTGTGGGCCCTGGGTCAATCAGGGTTACCCCACATTCTACAGCACCTGCACTTCCTCCTCCTCCTCTTCAGCCTCCATCTCTGAAATGACCACATCAGTCGCAAGCTGGAAGCACTGCAACACTGACTCGGCCACGCGGCAACAGGCTGTGCTGAAGCTAATATGCTTAGGTGACAAACCGCACAATGCTGAAGAGTTGTGGACAGCTCTGAAAGAGAAGGGAGATCTGTGGCTGAAACCGCTGAATCTACATCCAGGCATGATTGTGTGTGACAATGGCCGGAACCTGGTGGCGGCTCTGAGGCGAGGCAAGCTCACACACGTACCATGCCTGGCCCATGTGCTTAACCTTATGGTTCAGCAGTTTATGAAAACCTATCCGGATCTGTTGGATCTGTTTGTCAAAGTGCACTGCCTGTGTGCCCATTTTAGAAAGTCAGCTACAGCTTCCTTCACCCTTGCCGTGCTTCAGCAGCATTTGCAGCTTCCAGCTCACCGACTGATCTGCGATGTCCCCGCATGTTGGAACTCTACATTGTAGATGTTGGGAAGGATTTGTGAGCAGAAGAGTGCAGTTGTTGACTACCAGCATCAACAAGGTCGTTGGTATTCAGGTCAGACTCCACACATAAAACCTCAGGAGTGGACATGAATGTCAGACATATGTACGATCCTCCAAAACTTTGAGGAATCCATCAAGATGGTGAGTGGCCATGATGCCATAATTAGCATCACCATCCCACTTCTCTGTCTTCTGAAACACTCTCTGCTCATAATTAAAGAGGATGCATCGCAGGCGGAGCACGATGAGATGGACCAAGGAACTATACAGGGTGATTCCACAAAGCCCAGCCTTATTTCATCCCAATGTGGATTGGGTGACAATGAGGAAGTGGAGGAGGAGGAACAGGAGCTAGTTTCCTGTGCTATAGATGGTACTACCTGCACATATGTCATACCGTCTGTTCAGCGTGGATGGCTTGAGGACAGGGAGGAGGAGGAAGAGAATGAGGATGAGAGCATGGTCAGTCGTCCTCTTGGTGAGGACACAAATGCAATCGAGCAGAGACAGAGGAACAATGTCAAAGTTCTGGGACAGTTTTCTTAGACCCTGCCTTCGCACAAGCCCTGATGCACAGGGTACTCTCTCAAGGAGGGAAAAGTTGTGGAAGATGCTGAGGGAGTACCCTGCTGAACGTACCAACGTCCTCCGTGATTCATCTGTGCCTTATAATTATTGGGTATCCAAGCTGGACATGTGGCATGAACTGGCTCTATACTCCTTGGAGGTCCTGGCCTGCCCTGCCACAAGCGTTTTGTCATAGCGGGTTTTTAGTGCCGCTGGTCGAATTATAACTGATAGACGCATCCCACTTTCAACTGAAAATGCTGACAGGCTGACTGTTATAAAAATGAACAAGGACTGGATTGGGCCAGACTTCTCAACACCACCGAATGATAGCAGCGTAAAAAAAAAACAACTTTTTTTGGGAGGTCTAACTCTATTCCCATGCACCTCTGTCTTCACACCCAGACATGGTTATACGCTTCTTGATTTTGTCTATTTGCTCTTGTACTCCTCCTTCTCCACATCCTCTTCCTCCACCACCATATCACCACCATATGTACCATATCAACATATCTATGTCTCTTGCAAGGGACATTGGAGTTCCTCCAAATTTTTGGCAGTCATTGCTTCACTGCATATGCAAACAATATGGGAGACACACTTCAAAATAATGGGAGCATTTTTTGCAGGAGGCCCTCCGACCTCTAAGTCTCTTGCAATGGGCATTGGAGTTACTCCAAATTTTTGGCAGCCTTTTCTTCACTGCATAGGCAATCAGTATGGGAGACCCACTTCCTAATAATGGGAGCATTTTCTGCAGGAGGCCATCCGACCTCTACGTCTCTTGCAAGTGGCATTGGGGTTCCTCCAAATTTTTGGCAGCCGTTTCTTCACTGCATAGGCAAACAGTATGGGAGACACACTTCATAATAATGGGAAATTTTTTTTGCAGGAGGCCCTCCGACCCCTACGTCTCTTGCAATGGGCATTGGAGTTCCTCCAAATTTTTGGCAGCCGTTTCTTCACTGCATAGGCAATCAGTATGGGAGACCCACTTCCTAATAATGGGAGCATTGTTTTCATGAGGCCCTCAGATCTCTATGTCTCTTGCAAGGGGCATTGGGGTTCCTCCAAATTTTTGGCAGCCGTTGCAGTAACTCCATACGCAATAATGTGAACAACAAAGCAAAGCCAACTGCTGGTACTTTAAGAATAGTAAGGGCTGCCTGATGGCCCTATAAAAATAGTCTTTGTGACTTTCAGAGTCCCTCTATCATATATGAAACAGGATGTGTCTGATGATGTGTCACACAACAACACCACATGGCCAGATAAGGTACTATAATGTTAAAATGACATTTCCTGGTGAATGCATTTGTCTTGGTTGAAAGATATGCAAAAGAACAAAAATGCTACGTGTGAACATAGCCCAAGGTGTGGAGTAGAATTTTTGTTTTTGGTTATTTATTTTGCCTTATATACAAGTCATTACCCTGGAAAGGATGTTCCTTAACATATTTCCCAGGAAAATCCATTTTTGTTTCGTTTTTGTATGTTTTATTGTGAGTCCGTAAAAGTGGCGTAATACCTCAGACAACATTGCTGACAGCAGTGACCTGGGAGTCAGAAATGCTTTCAGGGGTCTTCCTCGTGCTGTTCCTATGTCATTTGAGCACTGTTCCCATCGATTTGGGCAATTTTTATTCCGTCTGCAGACCGCCGGGGGGAAACGCCGGAAAAATGCTCGCGCTTCCCATAGACTTACATTGGGATCGTTACTCGGTCAGAGCACTCGAGCATTCCAATTTGCTCGACTCGAACAACGAATACCCGGGCATTTTAGTGCTCGCTTATCACTAATTATAGCCCATTTTACATTCAATAACAGGACTTGCGCCCTTGTTAGTAAATGTGGTGGTCACTGCAGTGGTGAAGATACTGACACAAAACAGGTCTAATTTATCAAATATGTCTATAGCCTCATTCTTAGAGCTCTCTCACATGAGCATATGACTTGAATGAATGCTATCCAATGTTTTATCGGATAGCACTCGGACAAATATTATACTATGGGGCAGGGCAGATATTCGATTTTTTTTCTCAGGCTAAATCGGCCTTAGAGAAAAAAAATTGCAGCATGCTGTGAGTATATACATACATTGGATGAGCTTTGTCAAAGTGTGTGGGTGCAAGAAAAAAATCAGACACCACATGGACCATCCGTATGGTGTTCAATTTATATGCACAGCTTGCCAAAGAACCAGTAAATTATATCAACCCAGCCCAGGAAGGTGGGATGAAGGAAAAAGCCTGGTAACTAGTAATGAACGAGCTTGCTCGTCACTGCTCGGTACTCGCCCAAGCATCACTGTGCTCGAAATGCTCGGAACACGGTGAGTATTTTTGGGAGCTCGGGTCTCCACCCTGCATGTTTGGCGCTCTTTATAGAGCCAATGAACATGCAGTGATTACTTGCCACACACTGTATTGCCGTCACCATGTTGATTGTGGAATTACAGTGACTGGCTGGCCGCATAGCGTCATCGAGTCTATATAAGACCTTGTGCCCCTATGCTCATCACAGTCTAACCTGGAAACAGGCATATTAGGGAGAGATGCTGCTGAGCTAGGGACAGAATTGGCGGTGTAATAGTTTGATATAGGTATTCTACAGCAAGATATATATCCATCTACAATTCTGACCAATGTCACTATATGAGGTAATTACTCTGGAACGCTTCAACAGATCCCACTGATTCTGAGATTCTGAGAATGTTTTTTCGTGACATTGTACTTCATGATAGTAGTAAAATTTATTCGATATCACTTGCTTTTATTTGTGAAAAAATTGGAAATTTGGTGAAAATTTAAAATTTTTACAATTTTCAAAATTTGAATTTTCATGCCCTTAAATCCAAGAGCTATGTCATACAAAATAGTTAATAAATAACATTTCCCACATGTCTACTTTACAGCAGCACAATTTTGGAACCAATTTTTTTTTGTTAGGAAGTTATAATGGTGAAAAGTTGACCACTGATTTCTCATTTTTCAAGCAAAATTTACAAAACCAATTTTTTAAGCACCACATCACATTTGAAGTGATTTTTCGGGGAATTTATGACAGAAAAATCTCAAAAGTGTAAGCATTCTAAAAACTTCACCCCTCAAGGTGCTCAAAACTACATTCAAGAAGTTTATTAACCCTTCAGGTGCTTCACAGGAATTATTGGAATGTGGAAGAAAAAAATGAACATTTAACTTTTTTCACAAAAATGTTTCTTTAGACCCCATTTTTTTAATTTTCACAAGGACATCAGGAAAAAATGGACTACAAAATTTGTTGTTCAATTCCTCCTGAGCACAGAGATACCCCATATGTGGGTAAAAAACACTGTTTGGGCACACGGCAGGGCTCGGAAGGGAAGAAGCGCCATTTGACTTTTTGAATGTAAAATTTGCTTGAATAATTAGCGGACGCCATGTTGCATTTGGGAAGCCCATGTTGTGCCTAAACAGTAGAAACCCCCTACAAGTGACATCATTTTGGAAACTAGACCCCTCAGGGACCTTATCCAGATGTGTGGTGAACACCGTGAACCCCCAGGTGCTTCACAGAAGTTTATAACATTGAGCCGTAAAAATAAAATTTTCATATTTTTCCAACAAAAATGTTTTTCAGCCTCCAATTTTGCATTTTCATAAGGGTAACAGGAGAAATTGCAACATGCAGTTTATTGTGAAATTTCTCCTGAGCAAGCCGATACCCCATATGTGGAAGAAAACCACTGTTTGGGCTCAGAAGGGAAAGAGCGCCATTTCACATTTTGAATGTAAAATTTACTTGAATAATTAGCGGACGTCATGTTGCTTTTGGAGAGCCCCTGATGTGCCTAAACAGTGGAAACCCCCCAGAAGTGACCCCATTTTGGAAACTAGACCACTCACGGATTGTATCAAGGGGTATAGTGAACATTTTGAACCCAGAAGTACGATACAGAATTTGATAACATTAGGTCACCATATTGAATAAGTTGTCATTAGTCTTGAGCACAAGTGCTCGCTACTTGAGTTTGCATTGGGGTACTCGGGTATGCACCAAGTATTGCGGGTGCTCAAGTGACATGCTCGAGACCCCGCCCTGCATGTTTCACATATGGGGCGGAGACTCGAGCATGTCACTCAAGCACCCACAAAACTCGGTGCATACCCGAGCACCTGATGCAAATTCAAGTTAGCCATATCGTCATCATTTTTTTTCTTTACTTTTGAAAAAATCCCAACACAACCCTAACCCCAACCCTAATACAACCCCAACCATAGCACAACCTTAACCCTAACCCTAGCCCAACCATAACCCTAGCCTTACCCAAGCCTAATCCTCACCCTAGCACAACCCTAAACCTAGCAAAACCCTAGCCCAGCTCAAACCCTAGCACAACCCTAACCCTAGCCCAACCCTAATCCTAGCACAACCCTAACCCTTGCCCAACCTTAACCCTAACCTTAGACCAACCCTAACCCTAAGATTAGCACAACCCTAACCCTAACCTTAGCACAACCCTAACTCTAGAGTTTATTTTTTATACGTTTCCTCATGTGGTATAAGTGATTAGACGACTTTATTCTTCGGGTTGGTGCGATTGCAGTGATACCAGATTCATATTTTTTTATGATTGACAGCTGTCACACACTAAAAGATTCTTTTTTTGCAAAGACTAGTTTTTGCATCGCCATATTTTGAGAGCTATAATTTTTCCATATTTTGGCCGAAAAAGTCATGTGATGGCTTGTTTTTTGCAGGACAAGTTGACGTTTTTATTGGTACCATTTTTGGGCATGTGACATTTTTTATCGCTTTCTATTACGATTTTGGGTGGCAGAATAAACAAAAACCAACAATTCCGGAATTATTATTTTATTTATTTTTTTCATGCCGTTACGCGTGTGGTAAAATTGATATGGTAGCTTTATTCTTCGGGTCAGTATGTTTAAAGCGATACTATATTAATATTGTTTTTTTTATGTTTTGACACTTTTACACAGTAAAAACAATTTTATAGAAGAAAGAATTGTTTTTGCTTCGCTTTATTCTAAGAGCTATTTCTTTTTTATTTTTTGGCCTTCCAAGCAAAAGCTGCCAAAAATTAGGATGGAGGAACTTGCAATGCCCCTTACAAGAGCCATGCAGTACAGCATATTACAAACATTACTCCCATCATTGGGGAGTGGGTCTCCCATAGTCTCTGCTTATGCCTTCCAAGCAAAAGCTGGTAAAAATTAGGACGGAGGAACTTGCAATGCCCCTTACAAGAGCCATGCAGTACAGCATATTACAAACATTATTCCCATTATTGGGGAGTGGGTCTCCCAAAGTCTTTGCTTATGCCTTCCAAGCAAAAGCTGCCAAAAATTAGGACGGAGGAACTTGCAATGCCCCTTACAAGAGCCATGCAGTACAGCATATTACAAACATTATTCCCATTATTGGGGAGTGGGTCTCCCATAGTCTTTGCTTATGCCTTCCAAGCAAAAGCTGCCAAAAATTAGGATGGAGGAACTTGCAATGCCCCTTACAAGAGCCATGCAGTACAGCATATTACAAACATTAATCCCATTATTGGGGAGTGGGTCTCCCATAGTCTTTGCTTATGCCTTCCAAGCAAAAGCTGCCAAAAATTAGGATGGAGGAACTTGCAATGCCCCTTACAAGAGCCATGCAGTACAGCATATTACAAACTTTATTCCCATTATTGGGAAGAGGGTCTCCCATAGTCTTTGCTTATGCCTTCCAGCAAAAGCTGCCAAAAATTAGGAGGAAATGCAATGCCCGTTCGAAGAGTCGTGGAGGTTAGAGTTAATTAAAAACAACATTTCAATGCCCCTTGGAAGAGCTGTGGAGTTCAGAGTGGTTTAACAAGACGCTTTTAATGCCCCTCAGAAGAGAGGTGGAGGTCCCAGTAGCTTAACAAGACGGTTTTAATGCCCCTTGGAAAAGTGGTGGAGGTCCCAGTAGCTTAGCAAGACGGTTTTAATGCACCTTGGAAAAGTGGTGGAGGTCACAGTAGCTTAACAAGATGCTTTTAATGCCCCTCAGAAGAGACGTGGAGGTCCCAGTAGCTTAACAAGATGGTTTTAATGCCCCTCGGAAGAGAAGTGGAGGTCCCAGTAGCTTAGCAAGATGGTTTTAATGCCCCTTGGAAAAGTGGTGGAGGTCCCAGTAGCTTAACAAGACAGTTTTAATGCCCCTTGGAAAAGTGGTGGAGGTCACAGTAGCTTAACAAGACGCTTTTAATGCCCCTCAGAAGAGACGTGGAGGTCCCAGTAGCTTAACAAGACGGTTTTAATGCCCCTCGGAAGAGACGTGGAGTTCCCAGTAGCATAACAAGATGGTTTTAATGCCCCTTACAAGAAACATACAGTACAGCATCTTAAAAATATTATTCCCATTATTGGGGAGTGGGTCTTCCACAGTCTTTGCCTATGCCTTTGAAGCAAATGCTGACAAAAATAAGGATGGAGGAACTTTCAATAATGGCAACACGGACCACGGTCACCCTGGTGGTATAGTGGTGATGGAGGCTGAGGATAAGGAGAAGAACATAAAACAGCCGAAATAAGGAAGCGTATACCCATGCGTGGGTGTGAAGCAGGGGAATGTGAATACACCTCCCGAAATTACACAGTGGATTTGACTTTATGTTACTTTGCTGTCATTTGGTGGTGATGAGAAGTCTGGCCCAATCCAGCCCTTGTTCATTTTGATAAGGGTCAGCTTGTCAGCATTGTCAGTTGACAGGCGAGTGTGCTTATCAGTTATAATTCCCCCAGCGGCACTAAAAACACGCTCCGATAACACGCTAGCGGCAGGGCAGGCCAGGACCTCCAAGGCGTACAGAGCGAGTTCATTCCAAGTGTCCAGCTTGGATACCCAATAATTAAAAGGCACAAAGGAATCACGGAGGACACTGGTATGGTCGGCAAGGTACTCCCTCACCATCTTTTGAAACTTTCCACTCCTTGTGAGAGCACCCCGCGCCTCAGGGTCTGTCCGAAGGGAGGGTCTGAGAAAACTGTCCCAGAACGTTGACAATGTTCCCCTGCCTCTACTGGATTGGAGTTGCGTCTCTCTCGCATGTACGCCTTGGTTGGGCAACGAACTTTGACCTCTGCCGCTAGAGTGTTCAGATGGGAATTTTTTTAACAGTTCTGCAGCAAGGGCCTCTGGTACTGCCCCATTTTTGTAGACCTCTCCACCTCAGGAATAAGAGAGTGAAAGTTCTCCTTGTAGCGGGGGTCTAAAAGTGTCACCAACCAGTAATGACTGTCACCCAACATTTTGACAACGCGAGGGTCACGGTAAAGGCAGCATAACATAAAGTCAGCCATGCGTGCCAGACTGGTAACAGGCAAGACTTCCGTGTCCTCACCAAGATGACGACTGACCATGCTCTCCTCCTCCTTCTCCTCCCCCCTGTCCTCAGGCCACCCACGCTGAACCGACGGTATGACAGTTGTATAGGTAAAACCGTCTACAGCGCATGATACAAGCTCCTGTTCTTCCTCCTCCTCCTCCTCCCCTTCATTGTCCCCCAATGCAAGTTGGGATGAGATGAGGCTTGGCTGTGTGTAATCGACCGCTATGGCTTCTTGATCCATCTCATCATACTCTGGCTGCAATGCCTACTCATTAATTCTCTGCAGAGAGTGTTGCAAAAGACAGACAAGTGGAATGCTGATGCTAATGATGGCGTCATCGCCACTCACCATCTTGGTGGACTCCTCAAAGTTTGTCAAGATGGTACATATGTCAGTCCTCCAGGTCCACTCTTGAGGTCTTATGTGTGGAGTCTGACCTGAATATCGACGGCCTTGTTGCAGCTGGTACTCCACAACTGGTCACTTTTGCTCACAAATCCTTTGCAACATGTGGAGGGTAGAGTTCCAACGTGTGGGGACGTCACACACAAGTCGGTGTGACGAAGCTGCAAATGCTGCTGCAACACAGCAAGGGTGGCGGAAACTGTAGCTGACTTGCGAAAATGAGCTGACAGGCGGCGTACTTTGACGAGCAGATCTGGCAACTCGGGGTACGATTTAAGAAACCGCTGAACCACGAGGTTAAGCACATGAGCCAGGCATGGTACGTGTGTGATCTCGCCTCACCTCAGAGCCGCCACCAGGTTACAGCCATTGTCACACACGACCATGTCTGGATGTAGGTTCAGCGGTCTCAGACACAGATCTGCCTGCTCTTTCACAGCTGTCCACAACTCACAAGCAGTGTGAGGTTTATCACCTAAGCTTATGAGTTTCAGCACAGCCTGTTGCCGCTTGTTTACCCAGTGTGCCGTCAGGGAGATGTACCGTTCCTGGCCACAAGCACTTGTCCACGTGTCCGTTGTCAGGTGGACTCTCCTAGTAACTGCGTTGTTGAGGGCACGGCAGATGTTTTGGGACACGTGCTTGTGTAGTGCGGGGATGGCACACCGGGCAAAATAGTGTCGGCTGGGACCGAGTACCGAGAGACAGCCACCGCCATAAGGTTGCGGAAGGATTCTGTCTCCACCAGCCTAAAAGGCAGCATTTTCCAACGCAAGCAGTCGTGAAATGTGAAAATTTAGGACTGTGGCCTGTGGGGCGTTGGCTGCGAATTTCCGCTTTCATTCAAAGGTCTGGGATATGGACAATTGAACGCTGCGGTGGGACTTGGACGTGGACGTTGATGCTGTTTCTTGAGAAACTGCCATAACAAGTGAAGACGGAGGGGAAGGGGCATCTTTGCATGCAGTATGGACAGGGGATTGCCTTGCACACACAACAGGGGATTCTATTGCACGCACAACAGTGGAAGAAGCCGTGGTGACACCCACCTGTGCCTGATCATGCTGGTGGTGGTCAGGCTGGTTGTTTTGTCACCTGTGCTGATGCTGGCATGGCAGGTGGTACAAATGGCCTTTTTGTGATTATCAGCAGAGTCTTTAAAAAAATTCCAGACTCTGGAAGACCTACAGGTTGAACTGGCAAAGTCCCTCGTGTTGGTGTTACGGGGAACTGTTGCCTGCCTTCTGTGTGCGGCCACCACACTGCTTCTTCCTGCCTGTTGGGGTACTCTGCCTCCCTCACCCTGTGTGCTGCTGGCCTCGCTCTGCATGTCCTCCTGCCACGTTGGGTCAGTTACTAGATCATCCACCACCTCCTCCTCTTCCACTTGCGCACCACGATCCTCCTCCTCACTTCCTGGCAATTGTGTCTCTTCATCGTCCACCTCTTGTGACAAATTGCCAGCGTCGCCTTCCTGTGGCCGTGGCTGTTCAAATATTTGGGCATCGCTACATGGGATCTCCTCTTCCACCTCTTCAAGTGGAGCATGCAAGGGGCACAAATCTGGAAATGGACCAGTGAACAGCTCTTCACAGTGTCCAAGTGTGGGATCAGTTGCTGTCTGACGACACTCGGCATGGTGGGAGGAAGGAGCATCAGGGTGAGGAGGAGTATGCGGTCGAGACTCACGGCTACTAAGAGCTGACCATGTGGAAGACAGACCGGAGGTGGTGGTGCCCAGGTAACTGGAAGTATTATCTGCTATCCAATTAATAACCTGTTCACATTGATCAGTTCGCAATACTGGTGTTGTTCTGTGCTTCCTAGTAATTCGGTCAAGAAGTGGGAGCGAGAAGATGTGACTGTTGGTTGTGGCACATTTTCACCTTGGTCACGGCCCCATCCTCTGCACACACCATCACCAGAACATCCAGTTCCACGTCCCTTGCCACGCGCCTTACCATTGTAAAGGAAGTAAAATAGCTTACACTCGCACTATCAATGGAAAAAGGGTAAGAAAAAGTAGATTAGAACCGCGGAAGAGGAAAACCACAGTTCTATTTCTCTAGCCTACACCCGACTCTTTTAAACAATCTGAACAATCAGGGAGAAACTATTACTGTTTTTCTTTACGGAAAAAATACCAAAAGCTGAATAATAGAGATTTTTTACAGTGGAATGGCAAAACCACAGTTATTGTTTACTGGGGTATACCAGACAACTTTAAATAGATATATTTGCGGCTGAACAGTCAGCGACACACTCAAACTGTTTTTTTTAAGGTAAAAATGGCCCAAAAGTGGATAATACAGAGGTTTGAACCGTGGAACTGCAAAACCACACTTCTATTTCTCTGGCCTTCACCAGACTATTTTCAACAGATATATTTGTGTCTGAACAATCAGGAGACACTATTACTGTTTTTCTTTACAGCAAAAAATGGCAAAAGCAGGATAATACAGAGATTTGACCCGTGGAAGTGCAAAACCACACTTCTATTTCTCGGGCCTACACCAGACTATTTTCAACAGATATATTTGTATCTGAATAATCAGGAAACACTATTACTGTTTTTCTTTATGGCAAAAAATGTCAAAAGCAGGATAATACAGAGATTTGACCTGTGGAACTGCAAAACCACACTTCTGTTTCTCAGGCCTACACCAGACTATTTTCAACAGATAAATTTGTGTCTGAACAATCAGGAGACACTATTACTGTTTTTCTTTATCGCAAAAAATGGCAAAAGCAGTATAATACAGAGATTTGACCCGTGGAACTGCAAAACCACACTTCTATTTCTTGGGCCTACACCAGACTATTTTCAACAGATATATTTGTGTCTGAACAATCAGGAGACACTATTACTGTTTTTCTTTACGGCAAAAAATGGCAAAAGCAGGATAATACAGAGATTTGACCTGTGGAACTGCAAAACTACACTTCTATTTCTCGGGCCTACACCAGACTATTTTCAACAGATATATTTGTGTCTGAAAAATCAGGGAGACACTATTAGTGTTAGAACCCTCCTGTTAGTTTTTTTTCTATTTTGTGGTCACGTGACCTGCTGCCTATTTATTACAGCTCCGCCCTTCTGGCTTTGCTGACTTCAGTGTTACTTTGACTCTTAATCTAGCCAGGTGCTTTGTACCTATCTCTATAGTTTGCTTGGACCTTGGACCTCTAAGTATTTTTGTCTGTTTGTCTTTTTGCTCCACTACAACTTCTGCTAGGAGGTGTCCAATTTTATCCCAGTCCTTAGCACTTTTAGGGACCCCTCCCTTATATCTATAGGTCTGCATTCAGACTAGCTGAGGACGAAGGTGGGTCTGTTCGCAAGGAACAGGTTGCCCGCTGCATCGTAGGGAATCAGCTTAGTTTTCCTATCTTTCCTTAGCTCTTGTAGCAGATCATAACAATAAGTCCAGCCCAAAATCAAAAAAAAAAAAAAAATCCTAAGGAACGAGATCCGGAGATCAGCATGGTGTCTGTTCAGGAATTGGCTCAACGCCTGCAGGGATTGTCTCTTGAGGTGGCCGAGCTCCAGCAACACGTTAGTAGCTGTCCTGGAGCGCATTTTGTTGAACTGAAGGTAGGACTGCCTGATTTTTTTATGGTAAACAACATGATTTTTTTTCCTTTAAAAATGCTTGTTTATTATATTTTCGTTTGAGACCCATGTCCTCTGGGAATGAATCACAGCGCATTGGGTTTATCATGTCACTTTTGCGCAAGGAACCACAGGGATGGGCATTTTCTCTCCAACCTAATGATCCATGTTTTAGTTCAGTGGAGGATTTTTTTTCTGCTATGGGGTTGTTGTATGACGATCCTGATCGAGTCTCTTCTGCTGAGACACAACTGAGACGTTTAAAGCAGGGGTCAGGTGATGTTGAAAATTATTGTACACACTTCAGAAGGTGGTCTTCTGAAGTGAGATGGAATGATTTGGCGTTAAAACGTTTATTTCTTGCTGGTCTAAGTGGTAGGGTTAAGGATCTGCTGATTGCTTTCCCTGCACCTGGAAACTTGCAAGAAGCCATGCAATTAGCTATACGGGTGGACAGGAGACTGCATGCAAGGGTTAATGAGGAGAAAACTCCTGCTATGGCAGCTCCTAGTCATCAGAGGGTCTGCTCGGACTACGGAGAACCAATGGAGATTGGGGTGATGCCACTCCGCTCTCAGGAAAAAGACCGCAGGTTTTCCAAGGGATTGTGTTTTTACTGTGGTAAATCTGACCATTTTGTTAAGAACTGTGAGCTTCTCTTAAACAAAGAAGAAAAAAAGGTCAGTTACGCCCGTATTGCTTGTTTAAACTCAAAGGGAGTATTTCTTTCCAGGAGTACCTCATTGCAGGAGGAGTTGATTGAATTTCAGGTTTTTGTGGATTGTTGTTCTACACTGAATGTGATTGATAAGGGATTTTTGGAAACACTTAAATTGGAACCTAAACGTTTGTCATCTCCTATTTCTGTGGTTGCTGTTGATAACACTCCTTTGAAATGTGTTACTCACAAGGTTTTTGAATTTCCCCTCACTATTAATGGTATTCACCAAGAGAAGTTGGATTTAGTGGTATTAAATAATTTACCTTCTCCAGTAGCGTTAGGTTTGCCTTGGTTAAAACTGCACAATCCTTTACTGGACTGGTCTACTAATGAGATTAAATCTTGGAGTCCTAAGTGTTATGATAAATGTTGTAACGGTCACATTGCGTTGGTTCCTGGAGCTACTCTTCCCAAGAGTCGCTTATTTAATCTTACTATCCCTGAAAGAAAAGCCTTGGAGGAATACATACAGACGAGCTTAGCTGCTGGTCACATTAGACCTTCTAAGTCACCTGTGGCTGTTGGATTTTTTTTTGTAAAAAAAAGACTGCGGTTTACGTCCATGTCTGGACTTTCGCGAAATTAATAAAATTACAGTATGCAATTCCTACCCACTGCCGTTAATTCCTGACTTGTTTAACCAGTTAGTGGGGGCCAAGTGGTTCTCTAAAATTGATCTCCGGGGGGCATACAATTTGTTGCGAATGAAGGAGGGTGATGAATGGAAGACTGCTTTTAACACTCCGGTGGGTCATTTTGAGAATCTGGTGATGCCTTTTGGTCTTACCAATGCACCAGCAATTTTTCAGAACCTTATTAATGACATCCTGAGACCTTTGATTGGTATGAATGTGGTGGTGTATTTGGATGACATTTTGATTTATTCACCAGATCTGGAGTCTCATTGGCAGAGCGTACGTGAGGTATTGCAGTTATTAAGTGACAATTCACTTTTTGCTAAGCTGGAGAAATGCGAGTTCGCTGTGCAGAGAATTCGTTTTTTGGGCTACATTATCTCCAGTGAGGGCTTTGAGATGGACCCGGTGAAGGTTCAGGCTGTACAGGAATGGCCTAGGCCTATTGGTTTAAAATCGATGCAGAGATTTTTGGGTTTCGCCAATTGTCACAGAAAATTCATTAAGAATTTTTCTATAATTGTTAAGCCGCTGACCGATCTCACCAGGAAAGGTGCGAATACGGTCCAGTGGACTACTGAGGCCATTGAAGCGTTTGTGTATCTCAAGGAGAGGTTCAGTTCTGCCCCCATCCTTATGCAGCCTGATGAGACCAAGCCTTTTTTGGTCGAGGTTGATGCTTCTTCGGTGGGGGTCGGTGCGGTTTTGTCTCAGGAGAACAAGGATGGGGTTCATGCCTGTGCTTTTTTTTCGAAAAAAATTTCTGTAACCGAACTTAATTACGATGTTGGTAATCGGGAATTGCTGGCTATCAAACTCGCACTTGAACATTGGCGACATTTCTTGGAAGGTGCTAAATTTCCCATTCAGGTTTTCACTGATCATAAGAATCTGATCGATCTAGATGCTGCCAAGCGCATGAATGCCCGTCAGGCTAGGTGGGCACTGTTTTTTTTGCGGTTTAATTTTTCTGTTACTTACATCCTGGGTACTAAGAATGTTAAAGCTGATGCTTTATCTCGCAGTTTTTCTCCCATGGTTGGTACCGAGGATGAGGAGAGCATTTTACAGGAAGGAGTTGTGAGAGCAGCATTGGACTCCGTTTTGGAAGATGGGATTTTGAAAACCCAGGAGGATGCCCCATCTAACACTCCCCATGGGAGGTTGTTTGTACCTAGAACCTTTAGGAAAGAGTCGTTTGTGGAGTATCATGAGTCTCGGTTGGCAGGTCATCCAGGAATTTCTGAGACTAAGAGACTGGTAGGTCGCAGTTTTTGGTGGCCTGGGTGGCAGAAGGAAATCATTAAATGGGTGCGTCAATGTACTGTGTGTGCCAGGTCAAAGGCTTCACATACTCCTGCTGCGGGGTTGCTTTGCCCTCTGGAGGTTCCTAGTGCACCTTGGACGCATATTGCAATGGATTTTATTACTGACCTTCCTGTGTTCGAGGGTTTCATTGTCATCTGGGTGGTCGTGGACTGTTTTAGCAAGATGTGTCACTTGGTTCCTTTCATTAAACTACCCTGCGCTAAGACACTCGCTAAGGCTTTTGTCAAGGAAATTGTCAGACTCCATGGCGTTCCCACCGACATTGTTTCTGATAGGGGACCTCTGTTTGTGGCTCGTTTTTGGCGTGCCTTTTGTGACAGGTTGGGAGTCCATTTGTCATTTTCATCTGGGTATCATCCTGAGTCTAATGGACAGACAGAAAGAAAGAACCAGGATGTTGAGCAGTTTTTGCGCTGTTTTGTGGCAGACAATCAAGAGGGGTGGTCTGAGTTTCTGCCACTTGCTGAATTTGCTCTTAACAACCATACATCCTCTTCTGCTGGGTGTTCTCCGTTTTTTTGTTGTACTGGGAGACATCCGTCATTTGGTTCGTTCTCCAAATTGGTGTCGGCTGTGCCGGAGGAGGAGAATTTTTCCGGTGATTTGGAGAGAGTTTGGACTGATGTACGTTGTAACCTTCAAGAGGCTAACAAAAAGTCTAAGAAGTATTTTAACAGGAAACGTCAAGAGCTTTTGTTTGCTGTTGGTGACATGGTTTGGTTGTCCTGAAAGAATCTGCGGTTGAGGATTCCTTCTAAGAAATTGGGTCCGAAGTTTGTGGGACCATTTAAGGTGCTTCAGGTGGTTAACCAGTCTGCTGTTAGGTTGGAGGTTCCCTCCTCCTGGAAGATTAATCCTGTGTTTCATGTTTCCTTGTTGAAAAAAGCTGATGTATCGAATAGAGATGCCACTGTCACAGTTCCTCCGGTGGTGGAAGACGGTGAATATGAAATTTCTCGTATCCTGAATTCCAGAAGGCATAGAGGGAGATTGCAGTATCTCGTCGCTTGGAAAGGTTTCGGTCCTGAGGATAACTCCTGGGTAAGGGCAGATGATGTATCTACTCCTAGACTTATCACAGCGTTTCACAGGAGGTTTCCTGATAGGCCTGGTCCTGGAGGATCCGGAGGATCCTCATAGAAGAGGGGGTACTGTTAGAACCCTCCTGTTAGTTTTTTTTCTATTTTGTGGTCACGTGACCTGCTGCCTATTTATTACAGTTCCGCCCTTCTGGCTTTGCTGGACTTCAGTGTTACTTTGACTCTTAATCTAGCCAGGTGCTTTGTACCTATCTCTATAATTTGCTTGGTCCTTGGTCCTCTAAGTATTTTTGTCTGTTTGTCTTTTTGCTCCGCTACAGCTTCTGCTAGGAGGTGTCCAATTTTGTCCCAGTCCTTAGTACTTTTAGGGACCCCTCCCTTATATTTATAGGTCTGCATTCAGACTAGCTGAGGACGAAGGTGGGTCTGTTCGCAAGGAACAGGTTGCCCGCTGCATCGTAGGGAATCAGCTTAGTCCTATTGTAGGGACAGTTTTCCTATCTTTCCTTAGCTCTTGTAGCAGATCATAACAATTAGTTTTTTTTTTACGGCAAAAAATGCCAAAAGCAGGATAATAGAGATTTTTTACCGTGGAACAGCAAAACCACAGTTATAATTTACTGGTGTATACCAGATTTTTCTAAATATATAAATTTGCAGCTGAACAGTGAGCGACACACTCAAACTGTTTTTTTTTAGATACAAATGGCCCAAAAGTGGATAACACAGAGGTTTGAACCGTGGAACTGTAAAATCACACTTCTGTTTCTCTGGCCTACACCTGACTATTTTCAACAGATGTATTTGTGTCTGAAAAATCAGGGAGACACTTTAGTTTTTTCTTTACTGCAAAAAATGCCAAAAGCAGGGTAATAGAGATTTTTTACCGTGGAACAGCAAAACCACAGTTATAATTTACTGGAGTACACCAAACTTTTTTAAATATATAGATTTGCGGCTGAACAGTGAGCGACACACTCAAACTGTTTTTTTTTAGATACAAATGACCCAAAAGTGGATATTACAGAGGTTTGAACCGTGGAACTGCAAAACCACACTTCTGTTTCTCTGGCCTACACCTGACTATTTTCAACAGATATATTTGTGTCTGAAAAATCAGGGAGACACTTTAGGTTTTTTTTACGGCAAAAAATGCCAAAAGCAGGATAATAGAGATTTTTTACCGTGGAACAGCAAAACCACAGTTATAATTTACTGGTGTATTCCAGACTTTTTAAAATATATATATTTGCGGCTGAACAGTGAGCGACACACTCAAACTGTTTTTTTTTAGATACAAATGGCCCAAAAGTGGATAATACAGAGGTTTGAACCGTGGAACTGCAAAACCACACTTCTGTTTCTCTGGCCTACACCAGACTATTTTCAACAGATATATTTGTGTCTGAAAAATCAGGGAGACACTATTAGTTTTTTTTTCGGCAAAAAATGCCAAAAGCAGGATAATAGAGATTTTTTACCGTGGAACAGCAAAACCACAGTTATAATTTACTGGTGTATTCCAGACTTTTTAAAATATATATATTTGCGGCTGAACAGTGAGCGACACACTCAAACTGTTTTTTTTTTAGATACAAATGGCCCAAAAGTGGATAATACAGAGGTTTGAACCGTGGAACTGCAAAACCACACTTCTGTTTCTCTGGCCTACACCAGACTATTTTCAACAGATATATTTGTGTCTGAAAAATCAGGGAGACACTATTAGTTTTTTTTTCGGCAAAAAATGCCAAAAGCAGGATAATAGAGATTTTTTACCGTGGAACAGCAAAACCACAGTTATAATTTACTGGTGTATTCCAGACTTTTTTAAATATATATATTTGCGGCTGAACAGTGAGCGACACACACAAACTGTTTTTTTTTAGATACAAATGGCCCAAAAGTGGATAATACAGAGGTTTGAACCGTGGAACTGCAAAACCACACTTCTGTTTCTCTAGCCTATACCAGACTATTTTCAACAGATATATTTGTGTCTGAAAAATCAGAGACACACTTTTTTCTTTTTTTTTCAGGGAGGGGGGGGGACACCAACAGGTTAATAAGACGGGTATTTGTACAGTGTGAAGGAGGAAAAAAAAAGAGGATTTAGATGAAAAAAAAACATTTTTTTTCTGGCCCCCGGGACCTGGAGCTAAGTCCAGCAATTTCAGCAACAGGAGCACACAGGACTGTAATGCAGCATTTGCTGGTATAACCACTGCATCTCCTATACAGCCTGCCTGCCTGCCTGATATCTGGGATGGGTATTAGTCCTGAGAAGGACTGTTTGTTTCATCTGGCAGCCTTTACAGACCCTACACTAACTATTTTGCAGTATATATCTCTCCCTAAATCAACAGCGCTGTCCCTACACTGTCTGATCCCAGCCGTCTGTGTCCAAGATGGTGGCGCCTGGTTTTAAATACTCGAGGTGACGCTGTGCGGCCAGCCAATCAATGTAATGCCCACAAACAACATGGCTGCGGCATTACAGTGACTGGCTGGCAATCCCTGCACGTTCATTGGCTCTGTAAAGAGCGCTAAACATGCAGGGCGGAGACCCGAGCTCCTGCCCGAGTAACCCGGAAATGCTCGGTGCTCGCCGAACATCCCGAGTAGCGTGATGCTCGGGCGAGTACCGAGCATTGTCGAGCATGTTCGCTCAACACTAATCTTCATCCGTAAATTTTTGGTTTTGTTGTTTGTGTGAAATATTGATGTATCCTGGTTTTATTTGGGAGTAATAACACGTGTTTGCCTTTGCAGAACTGAATCCAACATCAGAGAGAGAAATACTGCCTCCAAATTGGATGTCCTTTTTGGTCCTGTTAGGGAGGGGGCAGGACCAGAGTCAGCTTCTGCAGTTACATCTTCTAGACCGTCAGCAGCAGCATGTGTACCGTAAGCATCAGCACCCACATCAGCAGCAGAACAGCCACATGATAAGAATGAGCACTGAACGAGCAGCAGCCCCCCGCTGCCTTTGAATATTTCCCCTCAGGTGGCACCCATATCCCATTGAGCTAAGAAGGAACCTCCCCACCACCACTAGCAGGCTTGATGTAGATACAGGTGTTTTGAACTATCTAGCACGCACTTCTGATGATGATGGGGAGGAGGCTTTTGCAAGAGCCTGGCCTGCTATATGCAGGAAATTGCTTATGGTATGATTCTGCATACCTGGTCTGCTATGCACACCCTGTTAGATGCCTGCACCCTACCCAATGACCCTGTGAGGAGATGGTCACTTACTAAATACTTTTTCAGCATGGAGCACTCATTTTCGTCCATCTTAGTGTTGTGTTTTGTTAGAAATTTGCATGCGGTGTTTTATTAGTGATTTGTTTGCTCATCAGCTCAACCTCAGGTATCATTGCTTCCATTCAGTGATGGTAAGTGTAACGGGTCTGGGAGGCGGAACCTCTGAGCTACTATACAAGGGGGCGGTCCTTGTAAGGGAGCGGGTGGCGACCAGGGAAGACGGGCAGGCAGTCACAGCAGGTGACCGGGACAGTCTCTGAGTGAACGGGCTGGAGGTCACGGCAAGTGACCGGGGCAGTCTCTGGATGAACGGGCAGGAGGTCACGGCAAGTGACCGGGGCAGTCTCTGGATGAACGGGCAGGAGGTCGCGGCAAGTGACCGGGGCAGTCTCTCAATGAACGGGCAGGAGGTCACGGCAAGTGACCGGGGCAGTCTCTGGGTAAAGGGTAGGTACGACCTGTGATGGCAGAGCCTCCAGGTAGGCTAGCAGGCAGATGGTAGATGTGTGCTCCCAGGTGAGCAAGCGAGAGTCTCTGAAATGGCAGGTGGTCACAGCACATGACGGCGGAGCCTCCAGGTAGGCTAGCAGGCAGGTAACAGGTGTGCGCTCCCAGGTGAGCGGGCAGGAGTCTCTGGAATGGCAGGTGGTCACAGCACGTGACGGCGGAGCCTCCAGGTAGGCTAGCAGGCAGGTAGCAGGTGTGTGCTCCCAGGTGAGCGGGCAGGAGTCTCTGGAATGGCAGGTGGTCACAGCACGTGACGGCGGAGCCTCCAGGTAGGCTAGCAGGCAGGTAGCAGATGTGCGCTCCCAGGTGAGCGGGCAAGCTGGTCCATAGACAGACTGACAGGAGTTGGAGGGCAGACCGTCGGACCTCAGGCTAGCAGGCAGGTAGCAGAGGAGCGCTCCCAGGTGAGCGGCAAGCTGGTCCTTAGACAGACTGACAGGAGTCGGTAGGCAGACCGTCGGACCTCAGGCTAGCAGGCAGGTAAGCAGAATATCAGGCAGGAATCAGACAGCAAACTGGCAGGAATCTGGCAGGTAACTGGCAACGGGACCTGAGGGCTGAAGCAGAGTAGTGAACAGTGCAACAACGTTGCTCGGGCACCTCCATTTTGGAGGAGGTGCCTTATATATGGTGAAGTCCTCCGGCCATTGGCCGGGGACTCCTTAGGACGGCGCGCGCGGCCCCTTTAAGAGGGAGGGAGCGCGCGCGCGCCCTAAGCACAGTGGCCGGGAAGGAGCGCGCGCTGCCAGCAGAGCAGGAGGAGGACGCCGGGCTCGGAGCAGAGGGGTGAGGGGAACAGCGTCCCTGCCTAGCAGAGGGCAGGGACGCCGGCGCTACAGTACCCCCCCTTTAGGCCCCCCTTTTTTTAGGCCAGAGAGAAATTTAGCTAGGATGAGAGGGGCATGGATGTTCTCCCGGGGCTCCCACGTTCTCTCTTCAGGACCAAACCCCTTCCAATCTACTAGAAAAAAGGTCTTCCCTCTTACCCTTTTGGTGGCCAGAATGTTCTCTACCTCAAATTCGTTTTCAGCGGAAACCGGAGCAGGAGGCGTACCTGTAGACTTGGAAAAAGAGTTAAGTACCACCGGTTTGAGGAGAGATACATGGAAGGAGTTAGGGATCCGCAAGTTGGCCGGGAGTTTCAATTTATAGGCCACCGGGTTGATCTGACTGATGACCTCCAGAGGACCGATGAACCGAGGCCCTAACTTATAGGATGGAATCTTGAGCCGGACATACTTGGACGAGAGCCAGACCTTATCCCCTGGACGGAATTGAGGAGGATCCAGACGTTTTTTGTCAGCATGTCTTTTCATACGCTCGGATGACAGAAGGAGTGCGGATCGGGTACTCTCCCATATGGAGGAAAATTTGTTAACAAGAGATTCCGCAGCCGGATTGTCCACCGAGGTGGAGACGGGAAAAGGGATCCGAGGATGCTGACCGAAGACAACAAAAAACGGGGATTTGGAGGAAGATTCGCTCTCATGATTGTTGTAAGAAAATTCGGCCCATGGCAGGAGATCCACCCAGTCTGAATGGTGGGCATTAACGAAGTGCCGGAGGTAACTGGTCAGGTTCTGATTGATCCGCTCCACTTGACCATTAGACTGTGGGTGGTAAGCGGAGGAGAAGTCCAGGGTGACGTCTAGCAGTTTACAAGTGGCTCTCAAGAAGCGTGAGGTGAACTGTACCCCACGATCCGACACGATGTGGAGGGGCAGGCCATGAAGACGGAAGATGTGGCGGATAAAGTCTTTAGCCAGCTCGGGTGCAGACGGGAGGCCTGGCAGGGGAACGAAATGGGCCATCTTGGAAAAGCGGTCAGCGACCACCCAAATGACCGTACAACCGGCAGAGACAGGGAGATCAGTTATAAAGTCCATTGCTATATGCTGCCAGGGGGCAGCAGGTACTGGGAGCGGAAGGAGGCGACCGGCTGGCAGATGTCTCGGAACCTTGTTGCGGGCGCAGGACACGCAGGCAGAAAAAAAGTCTATTACGTCCATGTGCAGGGTAGGCCACCAGTAGTGCCGGGTAATAAGCTGGAGGGTCTTTTTCTGACCGGCGTCGCCAGCTAGTTTAGACGAGTGACCCCAGTGTAGGATCTTCTCCCGATCAGGTACTGATACGAACGTCTTACCGGGAGGGAGACGATTTAGACTCACTGGAGCCACCTGCATTACTCTGGCGGGATCGATGATGTGTTTCGGTTCCTCCTCGAGATCAGACACCAGAAAGGATCGGGACAAGGCGTCCGCCTTGATGTTTTTGTCAGCCGGGCGAAAATGAAGAATAAAATCAAAACGAGCAAAAAACAAGGACCACCGAGCTTGGCGCGGGTTAAGTCTCTGGGCATGCTGGAGGTAAGCCAAGTTCTTGTGGTCAGTGTAAATTATTAACGGGTGAAGAGCCCCTTCGAGCAGGTAACGCCACTCCTCCAATGCCAGCTTGATGGCCAATAACTCTCGATCTCCTATGGAATAGTTGCGCTCAGAAGAGGAGAAGAGTTTGGAGAAGAAGCCACAAGTTACCATTCTCCCGGAAGATGATTTTTGGGTAAGTACCGCTCCGGCTCCAGAGGAGGAGGCGTCAACCTCCAGGAAGAACTGCTTGTTGCCATCTGGGCGATGCAGCACCGGGGCGGAAGAGAAGGCCTGTTTTAAGGAAAGAAAGGCCTCCTCTGCTTCGGGCGGCCACTCTCTGGGATTAGTGCCCTTACGGGTGAGAGCGGAAATTGGGGCAGTCCGGGAAGAGAAGTGCGGTATGAAGAGGCGGTAGTAGTTGGCGAAGCCCAGGAACCGCTGAATGGCCTTCAATCCCTCCGGTCGGGGCCATTTCTCGATGGCAGACAGTTTCTCTGGATCCATTCGAAGGCCGGTCTGAGAAATAATGTAGCCCAAAAACGGAAGCGAGGTCTGCTCAAAGAGGCACTTCTCATATTTAGCGAAGAGGTGATTCTGCCTGAGCCTGAGCAGGACCTGACGAACGTCTCTCCGGTGAGTCTGGAGATCCGGAGAGAAGACCAAGATGTCGTCCAGGTACACCACTACGCAGGAGTAGAGAAGGTCCCGGAAGATGTCATTGACCAACTCTTGAAAGACGGCAGGAGCGTTACAAAGACCAAAGGGCATTACCAGATATTCATAGTGGCCGTCCCGGGTGTTGAATGCAGTCTTCCATTCATCCCCTTGACGGATACGGACCAGGTTGTACGCCCCACGGAGGTCCAGTTTGGTAAAGATTCTAGCCCCCCTCAGACGATCAAATAATTCTGGAATGAGCGGAAGGGGGTACTTATTCTTCACCGTGATCTGGTTAAGGCCTCTATAGTCTATACAGGGACGGAGAGAGCCGTCCTTCTTTTTTACGAAAAAGAAGCCTGCTCCCGCCGGGGAGGTAGATTTCCGGATGAATCCCCTGGCCAAATTCTCCTCAATATATTCGGACATCGACCGGGTCTCAGCAGCGGACAATGGGTAAATACGCCCACGGGGAGGCGTAGTACCGGGTAACAGGTCGATAGGACAGTCGTATGGTCTATGAGGGGGTAATGTCTCTGCCTCCTTTTTATTAAAGACATCAGCAAATGACCAATAGGGAATCGGAAGTCCAGGTAGATTAGTTGGGGTAGGAGAAGGACGGGCGGGATGAACAGGAACCAAACAAGTCTTATGACAGTCCTGTCCCCAGCGAAGGACTTCTCCGGTCTGCCAGTCAAGCACGGGTGCATGTCTCTGGAGCCAAGGTAGACCTAGTAAGAGGGCGTGAGAGAGTCCAGGCAGAACATGAAAAGAGATGCTCTCAGAATGCAGCATTCCCACCTGCAGAGTTACGGATTCGGTGATGAGTTGGATGGGACGTGGTAAGAGGCCCCCATCCACAGCAGCGACAGATAATGGTATAGCCAGAGGTTTGGTGGGAATGCGGTATTTTTCTACCAGGGCCTGTGAAATAAGATTCCCGGCCGCTCCAGAGTCAAGTTGGGCTAGTTCGAAATAACGATTCTCCCCGCAGATAATTGAGACTGACAGCAGCAGAGATGGAGAGGATTTATTCTTGTCTTGGTCGACCTCTCTGAGCGAACCTAGACACAGGCGTTTCCCGACCTCTCCGGGCAGGAACGGATCCGGTGCTCCTTACTGCCACAGTAGAAGCAGCTCCCCTCGGCACGGCGTAAGTCCTGACGGGTTTTGACCATCTTGGTCTGGTCGACCTGCATAGGCTCAGGAGAGTGTACCTGAGGAGAAACGGAGGGAGTGACGGATTTCTGAAAAGTAGGAGCTAGACGTGGAAACCTCCTCTCACGGGTGACTACTTTGGCACGCTCCTGGAACCGTAGGTCAATCCGGGTGGCAAGAGTTATTAGGTCATCGAGAGTGGTAGGAATGTCTCGACCGGCAAGTTCATCTTTAATACGGCCGGACAGACCCTCCCAGAAGACAGATACCAGAGCGTCGTTATCCCAGGCCAGCTCCGAGGCATGGGTACGGAACCGTATGGCATATTGGCCCACGGTGAGACTTCCCTGACGGAGGCGTAGCAGAGATGATGCGGATGAGGTCTTCCGTCCAGGTTCGTCGAAGACTTTCCGGAAAGCCGTGAGAAAGGCAGGCAAGTCGGACACCAGGGGGTCTCCTCTCTCCCATAGAGGATTTAGCCAGGCCAGGGCCTCCCCGGTGAGATGGGACATGATGAAGGCAATTTTGGCCCGGTCGGAGTTAAACTGGTGGAACAGGAGTTCAAAGTGCAGGGTGCACTGATTTATAAAGCCCCGAGCCTGAGCGGAGTCGCCTCCGAAGCGAGGAGGTGCAGAAATCCGGGTCCGGGGTAGGATACCATAGTATTGGTGGGCAGCGGAGCTGCCGGATTGCGAGTCATGGCTCTGGCGGTGGTTGCTGGTGGAGCAGTCAGAGTGTCCAGGCGAGTATTGACATTCCGCAGGTGACCCAGGATGGACTCCTGTTGGGACCTCTGACGGGACAGTTCATGACACAGGTCCGAGAGTGAGGGAGCTTGGGTGCCACCGGGTTCCATGGCCCGAGCAAACTGTAACGGGTCTGGGAGGCGGAACCTCTGAGCTACTATACAAGGGGGCGGTCCTTGTTAGGGAGCGGGTGGCGACCAGGGAAGACGGGCAGGCAGTCACAGCAGGTGACCGGGACAGTCTTTGAGTGAACGGGCTGGAGGTCACGGCAAGTGACCGGGGCAGTCTCTGGATGAACGGGCAGGAGGTCACGGCAAGTGACCGGGGCAGTCTCTGGATGAACGGGCAGGAGGTCACTGCAAGTGAACGGGGCAGTCTCTGGATGAACGGGCAGGAGGTCACGGCAAGTGACCGGGGCAGTCTCTGGGTAAAGGGTAGGTACGACCTGTGATGGCAGAGCCTCCAGGTAGGCTAGCAGGCAGATGGTAGATGTGTGCTCCCAGGTGAGCAAGCGAGAGTCTCTGGAATGGCAGGTGGTCACAGCACGTGACGGCGGAGCCTCCAGGTAGGCTAGCAGGCAGGTAACAGCTGTGCGCTCCCAGGTGAGCGGGCAGGAGTCTCTGGAATGGCAGGTGGTCACAGCACGTGACGGCGGAGCCTCCAGGTAGACTAGCAGGCAGGTAGCAGGTGTGCGCTCCCAGGTGAGCGGGCAGGAGTCTCTGGAATGGCAGGTGGTCACAGCACGTGACGGCGGAGCCTCCAGGTAGGCTAGCAGGCAGGTAGCAGATGTGCGCCCCCAGGTGAGCGGGCAAGCTGGTCCATAGACAGACTGACAGGAGTTGGAGGGCAGACCGTCGGACCACAGGCTAGCAGGCAGGTAGCAGAGGAGCGCTCCCAGGTGAGCGGCAAGCTGGTCCTTAGACAGACTGACAGGAGTCGGTAGGCAGACCGTCGGACCTCAGGCTAGCAGGCAGGTAAGCAGAATATCAGGCAGGAATCAGACAGCAAACTGGCAGGAATCTGGCAGGTAACTGGCAACGGGACCTGAGGGCTGAAGCAGAGTAGTGAACAGTGCAACAACGTTGCTCGGGCACCTCCATTTTGGAGGAGGTACCTTATATATGGTGAAGTCCTCCGGCCATTGGCCGGGGACTCCTTAGGACGGCGCGCGCGGCCCCTTTAAGAGGGAGGGAGCGCGCGCTGCCAGCAGAGCGGGAGGAGGACGCCGGGCTCGGAGCAGAGGGGTGAGGGGAACAGCGTCCCTGCCTAGCAGAGGGCAGGGACGCTGGCGCTACAGTAAGCATACATAAGGCCAGACCCAAGATTGGTAATCAATGAAAGCAAGCATTCCATTGTCTCCCAGTCACTAGCCTCATTGTGTGGATGGGGACAGTAGATACAGTGGAGCCGTCACCACAGGAAAGTCGTGATATCCGTCATCCAGAGGAGGATATACAGTGACTGTCAATATTCCAGTGGGAGATACAGAAAGCTGTGGGCTGACCAAAAGTTGGGGGACAGTGGATATCACCTGGTATGGGGAAAGTAGACTTACTGATCCCGGTTGGAATCTTGAGGACTGAAAGAATTGCATTTTGGCCATTTACCTGGAATTGCTGTATTACCGTGGACGGAAGGAATAAAACTAATTGCATCGTTAACCTGCCTGGGTGATTATTAAAATCCACAACCATACATCTTCTCAGACCCCAAGGTGTTATTTGAATTTCTTGAAAAGTGGCAGCTGTCTAGTGCTAACCACCACCGAATGCCTCACACTGTGAAACCACAGCCACCAGCAGTACAGCAGCCTCTTCCATGACAACAAGTGCCACCATCACAAGACGCACCATCACATCACCAACCACCAACCAGGCATTCTGAACACATGTCTTGCCCAACTCAAGAGGAGTAGTCTGTCCCCAGGTAGTCAGACCATGCATATCATGATGGACAAATGTATCAGCCTTGGGGGCCTCATCACAACAGGAGGATTCATATTATTATGGACACCCAGCCCCATATGGCCTTACAGGGCCGGACTGGGTACCCTTCCTTTAACCCTCTTTTCTTAACCTCATCCATTGCCCAACCACCTCATCCAACACCCCATTTTGCCCTTCAGCCCAGATCCCCTCCCACTTATTATGATTTATATTTATATATATATATTTTTTTTTCATTTTTATGCATGTTTGTGACATTTGATGAAAACATACCATATGACTATAATATGGGTCTGGTTGGCTATTTTTTTTTTAATAAAAAAATTTAACAGTAAACCTGTGTGAGTGCTTGTCTATTTGTCTTCATGAAATAAAACCAAAGTATCACCAAACGCATTTTTCATTTTCCAATTAAATGCCAATTTTTGTAAGTAAGAAAACATAACAACATCACTTAAGCTAAAGAAACATAGGCATATTGCCCTGGAATTGATCTCTGTGGTGATAAAAAATAAGAGACAAACATATTCCAAACTGTGAGGCTCGATGGATCACGCCATCTGCTAACAACATCTGGGAGTGGGGCGGGATTATGTCTGTGGTCTCCATCATCCTTAAGATTCTCTCAACATTCATGGATGTGGGTATAGTTGTGCAGTATCACACATACCTTAATTACACAGTTAACATTTTCTTCACTCAATTTGTGGGCTAACATAATTATTTTGCTAGCATCATTTTGCACACAAAATGCCAAACGCATATTCTACTAGTCGCCGCGCATGTGCTATAAGGTAGTTGAAGACACGGCATCAGTGGTCCAGACCTCGACATGGATAGGGCCTCATAACTTGGCATGTAAGTTGAATGGCCTCAGCTACAAACACAACATAAGGGATGGCAGCTCCACTGGAACCTGGTAGGGGTCGTGGTGGTGGGACATCCAAATCATTATTTCAAAGCCACTGACCCATTATGGAAGAATTGAAGCACCCAATATCAACAAATAAAAACTGTATGTACTGTCAACCAAGGCCAACAGCATGACAGAAAAATAATGTTTGTAATTGCAATATTGGGGCCCAACCAGAACAATCATTCTACAGTGACAGCAAACAAACAAGTCATGTTTGAATTGCTTTTACGATGTTACCTGGTCAAATTTACATCTCCACTACCTACATGAAAATAAGTGTAAAATGTGAACTAGCATAAGTTAACATGAAGAAAACAAAAATGTAAGCCCCTAACAACAGTAATGTCAAAATCAATGCAAGTTATGGAACACATGCACACATGTACACGAATTAGCATGATAGGTCATCTTAACACAGAGCAACATCATAAATGCTTCCATTGAAGCAGAATAGCAGAGCTGCTTGTGCAAAAATACATTGGTTAGCCTTTTGGTATCAATAGTTGAGACAACAGACACATGCCATATTGTTTAAAAATCTATTCCTTTTAGCAGGCCTCAAATAAAGGTCTCCAACACCATAACAATGTGAGCCCAACATTATAAGCACAAACATTAAAGACTATAGAAATATGCAGAGAGGAAAGAAACAGACATATTTTGCAATGAAAAAACAGGCATCATGCATTGGTTACCTACATCAGTATTGGCAAAAGACTCTCCTCCTGCAAAATACATCTCCTCAGATCATAGCTTCTCCAAAAGACGGTCAAATGTTGTAATATTCATGCGGCAGTAGGTATAAAACTTGTCTGGATGGCGCCAGAGCTTCCAAAATAGCCGCTAGAAGTAGCCTTTTGTGCTTCATTGTCTGCCTCCTATGATCTCCGCTTACTGGGTAAAGCTCACCAACCTGAGGAGACAAAACCTGGTGGAAAACTGACGCAGTCAGTCTGGTTGAACGACAAGTAGAAAGACATGTCTGACACCCAGGCGAAGGAAAGCAGAACAAAGTATAATGCGGTAGGGGATATTCTAACAATATTATGGATGTTCTCCCAATGTGGTGTCTTGTGGAGTATGTTTTTATAGAGCTAGAATCAAACAGGCAGGCAAAAAAGTTAATAGTGTATTTGATTAAAAATGCATGTTTAAAATTGCATTGCATACAGATAAAATACTGATGTCATACGGATAGCATGCGAAAAAAAAATTGCATACTCAATTTGCACTCACATTACTCACGGAATGCTATATGGATTTCACTAGGTCAACTGATCGGACTGATTTTTTATACGATCGTGTGACTCTAACCTTATAGTCTTACTTTCTATTTATTTTATTTTTTTAATGCATGAAAAATCACACTTTAAAACAGCAGACTTTTTTAAATGTAAAAAGCATTTTTAGGAAGTTTTTAGTTGTATATATTTGATGCAAAAAATTATTCATTATTTGTAGAACACTTTATATTGCACTCCATGATAAGATCTGGTAACACAAAAAAACACAAAACAAAAATGTAATGAAAAATCCAGAATCCAGAATCCAGTACTAAAAAATTATTGGCCTTACTGCCATAGGAATTTACATTAATTAAAACACTGGTTGTTGTGTGCAACAAGACCAGTTTTTTTATTGAAAGGCTTTAAGGTGTAACTGTGAATTCAGGAGACCCCTCATGTATAGAGGTCATGTGTGTCTATGAAAAATAACAGTATTTCTTACTATTATATGAATTATAGCCTGCATTTTTGAAAAGCCACATCCGTGTTTTTCTCTGCCTTTGCCACTACTTCATTTTTTCTTCTCCCCTCTTCACAGACTTATTGGCCACAACTGTAATCTGATTCCTCAGTGAGTAGAAAACCTATATTCAATGAATAAAGACAGATTTAAGCAGTGAGTTCAGGCAAGAGGAATCTGAAACAACGGGATAGAGGCATTTTCTTTAAAAAGATATTATGAAAAGTTTCATATCTTCACTTGCAGTATTAATTATACAAAAAAAGCCAGAGGACTTTTTAAATAAATGAGTCTCCACAGTCCTTTGACCTTAAATGAATGATACAGTGAAATTGCCCAAACGTAATAAAAAGAGGAGCGTTATATGGGGGCCAGTATTCTGTATGGAGCATTATATGGGGGCCAGTATCCTGTATGGAGCATTATATGGGAGCCAGTATTCTGTATGGAGCGTTATATGGGGGCCAGTATTCTGTATGGAGCTTTATATGGGGGCCAGTATCCTGTATGGAGCGTTATATGGGGACCAGTATCCTGTATGGGGCATTTTATGGTGGCCAGTATACTGTGTGGAGCGATTCGCCGGTTTCTGAGCTATTGTGGAATTTACAATAGATATCACTCATGTAATGTAAGAAGTGAAATCTTTGCATTGTACTATATATACAGTATATTTCTCTTCGGTATCTGTGACCATGGCTCCCCCCCCCTAGTTTTGATCCTGGGTACGCCCATGCTTATCACGGTTCTTTATCAGTGATTTACCCATATTTATATATGTCTATATATTAAGAAGCGTGATAAAGCCTGGGTTAATCAACTTGGGACCATATTTGGTGAGAAACAGAATGCTATAACCCATGAGACAACTGATATTAAAGACTTGAAGCTGAAAATCAAAGATCTATTAAAAAGGCGGCCCTTGAAAACTATCTAGCCAAGGGCATAATACCTAGAGGATTGCGTATCCAATTATTTCCTACTCTAGATGTTGAGGATTCATCATTCACAAACAAATGGGAAGAAACCCTAACAAAGTGCTCCAGTACTCTTTTGGAACTATAGATAGGAGTGGACAGGCGAACCCTTGAATTGGTGAAGGAGATTGAAGAGACACGTATTAAAATACAGAATACACTTTCAAACGATGAATATAAATCATTTGATCAGTCTCTGGAAACAGATCTGTCCAAATGGGAACTAGAGATACAGAGCAACAAGACTAAAAAATATCAATGCGATTTGGGGGATTATCAGTCCAAACGCGTATATCGTTGGCATAAAAAACGCTACAAATTTATAGCTCATTCTCAATCAACTTCTAACATATCCACAACCTCAGAGGAAGAATGTGGGGATCTTTTTTTAGGAAAACGTTTAACTTCAACAGAAGACCCCACATCCTCAAATATGGTTAAACGTCCCAGAATACAAAACGCCAAAGGAAGGAACCATCCTTACTATTTCAGGGACAAGAAAATGAACAAACTTTAAAGGTAATCAACCTATCCGACAAACACCTCTCTAAATCACAGACTGAGGTGCTTGCAAAAGGTTTTTCCTTTTCACTGGTGATGGGCTCGGATTACTTTACCTTGATTAAAGATTTGGAACTGTTCGCGTGTAAGCTACTTTTTAAGAAGCATTTTAGCCCTGATTTATCATCATTCTCGACAGCCACTGAGTTCCAGGCACTTCGGGACCTGGAATCACTGGCAGCCAAGAATACAATACAGAATGACCCTTTCTTTCCTCCAAATCTGTGCCGCGATCACAGATATTTCCACCTCTGTCTTCTTGTCTGCCGGTGGAAATTTTTGTGAAAATGGTGAAGGAGGACTTTGCTAAATTGAAGAATAATTACATCAAAGACAATCTTTCCCATTCACATAGATAAGCCCTTAGAAAACTAAAAAATATGAAAGATGTCGTCCTGAAAAGGGCGGATAAGGGGGGGTAATGTAGTGGTCTGGCCTATAAACATGTATGAGGCAGAAGCGTTCAAACAACTGAAAAGAAAGGATTGGTATAAAAGATTGGATTCAATCCCATTGCTAAAATTTAAACAAAAACTCACAGATTTAATTTTTGAAGGTTTAATGTCCTCTATCATCCCACAAAAAATAGGGGAAGCTCTATTACCCGAACACCCGATCGTACCCACATTTTATTTGCTTCCTAAAGTTCACAAAGACCCCCTCTGCCCTCCAGGGAGACCGATTTTCTCCAGCATAGGGGGTCTTTGTGAACCAGCATGCCAATTTATTGATTTTTATTTGAAAAAATGTGTCGAAACCCTTCCGTCATACGTAAAGGATACCTCTGATGTCCTAAGGAGATTGGACGGGGTCATTCTAGAGGACGACATGTGGTTTGTTACTTGCGACGTGGAGTCCCTGTACACGTCGATATGCCACGACCACGTTATCAACGCAGTGCGGTTCTTTTTGAACATGACCAATCTCGAACCAGATTTGACTTTGTTTATTCTGTCATTATTACAATTTATTCTAACACATAACTTTTTTGTGTTCAAGGACCGCCCCTTCCTACAGCTCCAGGGCATGGCAATGGGGGCATCTTGTGCCCCCTCTTATGCCAGCCTCTTCCTGGGGCTGTTGGAGAGGGATACGGTCCTTGGCACACCTGGTCACGAGCACATGGTCTCATGGTCGAGATATATCGACGATGTGTTTTTCATCTGGCAGGGCTCCACGTCGCAACTTGACTCCTTCCTGAACCTATTAAATATCAATAATGTGAACATTAAGCTCACATGGAATATATAGTCAACATCAAATCGACTTCCTAGATTTACTCATTACTTGATCCCTTAATGGGAGTATCAGTACTGATATTTTTAGGAAGGAAACATCCACTAATTCGCTTTTGCATTTTCAATCATCCCATCCCCCAAAACTGAAAAAATTGATCCCTATAGGTCAATATCTAAGGGCCCGCCGTATCGCCTCCGATGATAGGACTTTCAATATCCAGGCCAAGGATTTATCTCATAGATTCCTGAATAGGGGGTATGCCTATCAAGACATTCGCAATGGCTTTGATTGAGCCAAAAGCGCTAATAGACAAACCCTCCTAACAGAGAATAAAAAATCTAACAAAGCAAAAAATTCTTCCCTCACGGATCAATCTCCAAGATTCATCACCACTTTCAATGCTAACTGGGATAGGATACAAAAAATTCTTTCTAAACACTGGTCAATATTACGATCAGACAAAAATTTACAATATCAATTACCTAAATATCCTTCTGTAACCTGGCGTAAATCACGCACTTTAGGAGACATACTTCGTAACAGCCATTACGTCCCCCCTAAGAATAAATATCCTTTTGGCGGTTCGGGTCCTCCCTGGGGATGCTATTCCTGTGGAGCCTGCCTCGCCTGCAAATACATTGTAAGAACAAAAACATTCACCAAAACCTTTAAAATCGTTCACCATATTACATGCAATACAACAGCGGTATCATACTATGCAAAATGCCCTTGCGAATGTATTTATATTGGTATGACAACCAGAGCGCTGAAAATAAGAGTACAAGAACATGTCCGGGATATAAGAAATGCAGCGGATTGTTCTGAACCGCATTTGCTTAAGACCATCCCCAGACACTTCTTTGAACACCATAATTGCAACCCAAAGGAACTGACTGTTTGTGGCATTGATCACATATATATGGGTATCAGAGGAGGGAATCTAAAACAAACACTGCTCCAGAAAGAAACCCAATGGATGATTACTTTGGATACGCTATCCCCTAATGGTCTAAATGAGACTATCAGTTTCAAGTCTTTTCTTTGATCTTCTCTCTTTTTAACTTTTCTGTTGGACACTATATTTGTTTTTTAATTTTTTTGTTTGTTATTTACACTGTTTTTTTCTTTTATGCTTTAGTCCAGATGTATCTATATATTCTATTCTATCGGATACTGGCCCCTGATGATCTGACATCACTTTTTACTCCTCTTGAAAAGACTACGGACTGTGATCCTGCAAGCATCATCAAGGAAGATTGTCACTATACTTATCATCAAAACAGCTCACTGTCATGCGGACTATCACCATGGGACTCTATTGATACAATTTAAGAATAAATGTCATGATATTTATCATTGAAACAACATATTGAAATGTGGACTAGTGTTACATTTGTGAGGTATCTTCGAAAGGCGACCAGCTGGTTATGTACTCTTTTTAGGTAACAATATAGACTAACAGCTTGCCTTTTTATGGATAGAAAAGGGAATAATAACAATTCCTATAAATTGAAAGTCACATGTGTGCCCCCTTTTTTATTATGACATATACAAATCCTCATGGCGAGTGACCACATGACTCTGTAAATTACCATGAGTAAAGGATGCCTTTGAAGCGGAGGGCTACATATGTGCCTCTTTCATAGCTCTGCTGTAAATTATTTTATAAATATCCGTATGACAATATTTCCTGAGCGTGAATAGTTATATGTGTGGTCCTCCTATATTGAGACTTCAGTACTCTTTAGGAGGAACTTATTATCCGTTTCCCCTTATTATGCTATTGGTGTTAGATATAATATTTCTGATAGTTGTATAATCCATGTTTGTAAGTATTTATATGGCAATACTCTTTTAGTATGTGTGGCCATTTATGAATGTCCCTCGTATATTTATATTAATGATTAGAGGGAATTTAAGATATTGCTATCCCCTATGATTATGCTGCTGACTTAGGATAGAGGAAACTTATAATATTTAATATTAATGATATAGCCATATATCTTTTGATGGGGATCTATCTAATAGGTTATATGTCCTTATTCCTATTCTTTTCAAGCTATCTCAGTTTACCAGTACTCTTCATTAAAACTCCTGTTCTCAATTACCTGGTTGGAGTTGTAGTCTGATCGCAGGGGCGCAGACGCACCTTGCACATGCGCTGTTTGTCGCCTGTGGCGCCGCGGGCCAGACGCGTTGCCGGGATGACAGAGGCGATGACATTGTCCTCCCTTCCGTCGTTTCCAGCACATGCTGGCCGGCCGCGCCCCCAGGGGAAGAACAACATGACGAGCGATGCGCCGATTCGCCAGTCACCCGGACATTTTCATTTATATAGTGCCCCTTTTTAACTCTCTATACGCCTCCTGACGAAGCCGGAAGGAGAAACGCGCGTCGAGGCGCTTCTTTGGATCCCCCACCCGCTTTAGGGCACACCAGCATGTCCTCAGGTATAGTTTTGTTCATACAATGTCTACAATGTTTTGTTAACTTATCAGGTACTTGTATGTAATTGCGCATCATTTATATGCACAATCTTATTTATCTTTTACCTATCCCTGAAGGAGTACATGCTACTTGCTGCCTGTTCAATTACCTTTAGTGATTAGGGCTGGGAATCCAATGTGTTCTCATGGTTTCTATTTGCACACAATCTTTCTCAAATAACTTTAGCAATTTATTCTGTCTCACCTTTTTATGGATATTCCATTCATATGAATATATGTCTTTACTAAAAAAAAATGTTATATGTATAATGAAAATGATCCCACAGTTTTTTTCTGATTGAAGTCATCTGGTCTTGTTCATTTGATCTTAATTATTACAAGGAACCTTTAGATACTTTTATCATATTATCACTATTTCTGGTTCTTTTCGTATTGACCATATATTTTAAATCATAAGACTCGGTCAACTTTTTTGTTTTTTTATATATGTCTATGTCTGTCTGAGTGTGTCAGATATCCCCTGTTGTATACTTTTCTTTATTCTTTATTATGATTTAAAAAAAATAAAACATTGACATACTGTTCAAATAGGACCAAATACTTTTATTTTAATGTATTAAGGAGAAAATCTGGCAACTTCTGAAAAATATTTCTACTATTATTATTATGACAGTAATGCAAAGGCCTTTCCCATTCAATTTGGGCAACATATAAACTATGTTACCAAAATTTCAGGTACCTTCAACTACTCTGATTAAATGAATCAATTTTTTTTTTTTTTTTTAAGGCAGATTGGTTCATTGACTACCACTTCTCTGGTACCAAGAGCCTTTTCATACCACTCAGAAATATCCTTTTACTTAGAGAGAAGCATAATATATTGCCCTGCTAATAAAACATGATATACACAGATGGTAAAAGAAATAGCCACAACTAATAATAGGACATTCACTTTATTATGTAATTTGTCATCCCTCTTGTGTTCTCACATTATTGACATCTTTCTCGTCTTTCTCTTCCCATGAAGTTTCTTGCAGAGCTCAACTCTGTTAAGACTTTGTATTGGATGTGCACTTTTGGCTTGACTCCCAACCAATGTTAATAAAAATATAATTCAATGATAAATATAATATAGTAGCATAGCATAATATCCAAATGTCTTCATATTGCTGCATTTGCAATATATTTTCAATTGTCCATGTTGTTTTAGACTCCTTACATTTGGGTTAGTCCGAATGTAATTTATATAATGATCCTGTATTCTAATATTTTATTAACATTGTATTTTCAAAGATACTTGTTCAATTTTGTGCTCATTTCAGTGTTTGTAAACAGGAATGAATCCAAATGTTTCATTTTCTAGCCTAAGACTTTCTACATAAAGATCTAATGCTTCATTTGGCAGCTACATGAAAAATGAAAGGGATGCAGCTCTACAAGAACAGGAAGAGTCACTGCAAAAACATGATTCATATATGAAGCATCCGAGGCCGAATCCAAGGTTAAGTCAATCAGAAGACAAGGTTTTCAGGCAATAAATAAAATTTGGCTAATGCATATGATCATTAGGTCTGGAGTTTTCAACAGTAGGAGAGAAATATCTTACTTAGTAATTTACAGTTATTGCTTCAGAATAGTTCATGTGAATTATAATCATTGAATATAAACATAATATAATCTCAAAATTAAATTATTAGTTGTGATGGCTAGTTTCAAACTATTTCTCTTAGAGGCATTGTTATAAGTGATACTGTATCAATGTGAATTCAATTATGGTAGATGAAACAAATGAACACACTTGGCTCCTTAATAGGGATATGTCACCAAGTTTTTGCTACCTCATCCGAGAGAAGCATAATATAGAGAAAGAGACTCTGATTCCAATGATGTATCAATTAGTTTACTCGGTGCAGCAGTTGTGACACAATCAGAGTTTTTTGATGTACTGCAGCATGTAGCAGAGCTCAGAAAGCTGCCCACGTGCACACCATAGCTTTCTAAGTACATTGTCTATTGACAGTGAGCTGCTTATCAGAGGAGGGGATGTAGTCCGACAACTGCTCAGGCAAGCACCTGTCCTGACAGTTTAAATGTCCTGGTGATGAAACTTTCATTCTTCATTCTGTGGAAACAACATGTTGAACTTGATGGACCTAGGTTTTTTTTCAACCTATATAACTATGTAACTATACAACAGCACACAGATTAATAAGTGATACATCTTTTGAATATGTGTCTCAGCTGCTAAATTATTCTGTCCTCATTAGTGTTGAGCATTCTGATACTGAAATATCGGATATCGGCCGATATTCGCGGTATCGGAATTCCGTTACTTAATTCCGATACTTTTAGAATATTGGATACCGGAATCGGAATTTCCCATAATGCAATGAGCCAGTTTCATTTTATTTAGCCAATGAGGATCCTAAGAAGTGTGGGCACATCCTGTTAGGCATGTAGGCATGTTAACTAATGGCATGGCTGTGATTGGCTGCTGAAATGATGTCATGATGCACTATAAAAGCCGCCGACGCCATTTTGAGCTCACTCTGCTGTGAATTCAGTTAGGGATAGGACGCTGTTGTTCTGAGGGACAGTTTTAGCTACCTATTTGGTCTATTCTGCTTTACCCAAGCTACTTTATAAATCGCTGTGCCTTGCAGCGCTAGTGCACAGTTCTCTGTACTGTTCACGGCTGTCTGCAAGGTCTCTGTGTGTGAGTGCAGCTCATGCTGTAGTGTGCGCTTCAGCCAAGTCTGGTTGTACTGCGCTCAGCGTGCGTCACTGCCTCATACATTGTCTTTTTTTGCTAATTGATCATTTTTCCTGATTTCTCCTGTTAGTGTGGTGGTTCTATCCGTATCCAGCTACATTGGTTCCAAACACACTATATAGGAGTAGATAGAGAAGTTTTATTTTGTCTTGCTGCGCTAGTGCACAGTGCTCTGCATCTGCACTGTTCACGGCTGTCTGCAAGGTCTCTGCGTGTGAGTGCAGCTCACGCTGTAGTGTGTGCCTCAGCCACGTCTGGTTGTAGTGCGCTCAGTGTGCGTCACTGCCTCATACAATGTCCTTTTTTGCTAATTGATCATTTTTCCTAATTTCTCCTATTAGTGTTGTGGTTCCATCCGTATCCAGCTACATTGGTTCCAAACACACTATATAGGAGTAGATAGAGAAGTTTTATTTTGTCTTGCAGCGCTAGTGCACAGTGCTCTGCATCTGCACTGTTCACGGCTGTCTGCAAGGTCTCTGTGTGTGAGTGCAGCTCACGCTGTAGTGTGTGCTTCAGCCACGTCTGGTTGTAGTGTGCTCTGCGTGCGTCACTGCCTCATACATTGTCCTTTTTTGCTAATTGATCATTTTTCCTGATTTCTCCTATTAGAGTGGTTGTTCCATCCGTATCCAGCTAGATTGGTTCCAAACACACTATATAGGAGTAGATAGAGGAGCCTTTCTGCAGCATTGTGCCCTGCAGCCCCAGGGAGATTAGTATTAGCCTATTTTTGTAGCCTCATCTATTGCATTGTAGGTTACCTTCCTGCATTGTAATAGCTACAAAAAGTTTGTGATACTATTGGTATTACATCTTTGGGCACATCCAGTGTCTTTTTGTGACAAAAAAACCTAAATAAAGTTCACCAAACACTCCACTTTACAGTTGTGTAGGCCACATTAGCTCATATTAAAGTCTAGTCCACACTTTATAAAATTAGTGTTTCTTATACCTGTTAGCAGCTGTTCAGGAATAAGCACACTAAGCCCTTAGTACTTTTCTGCCTTTTTTTATCAGTCTACCAAGATGAAGACGGAAGGGAGTAAGGCATGTGGTCGTGGGCGTGGAGTTTCTGCAGGGAGAGGACGTGAGGATTCTGTGCCTGCAGGGAAAGGACGTGGGGATTCTGTGCCTGCTGCGGGCACCAGTGACTCAGCATCGCCCAGTTTTACCTGGGAACAGTCCTTTATGCGCTGCTTTGTAGGAGCTAGCCGTACACCACTGCTGCGGGAGGACCAAATTGAAGCCATTGTCGGATAGATGGCAGCTAACGCATCGACTTCAATTAGTTCCAGATCCTCTCAGGTACTGAGCACTGAAGAGCACCCATCTGTCTCTTCACCACCTGCCAAATTGCCCAGGCAGTCAGAGAACCCTGGACAGGAGCCATCTCTACTTCTGATCTCTGTATCTCTTGGCTTGGAAAGAGGGTGCCAGCCAAGCAGAATTCAAGAACTTGAAGAAGAGGCAGCATGCAGTGATGCGCAACCGTTTTGTCTCTCTGAATCTGACCAGGAGGGTGGGTCAGTGCCTATGGTCAGCAGCACACCTCAGTACGCATCTGATGATGAGACTCAGGTGCCACTTTCTGGTGCGTACTGTGCTGTCGAGACTACCCAGGAGAAGCAGTTGTTTGAAGAGGGTGGTGTAGATGATGAGGTCCTTGACCCATCATGGCGTGATTGACAGGAAGGTGGTGGGAGCAGCTCTGAGGAAGAGATTCCCCAAACGGCCCAAAAATGAGGGAGAGGGAGGGGGCAGACTTGGTTGCCTGTAGCCTCCACTTCGGCACCAATTAGGAGCATGCCTCATCCAAAATCCAAAGCTGGCGCTCCCAAGACTTGCAGTGCCTGGTCCTTTTTTGACACAGTTGCTGATGACATTTGATTTGTCAAATGCAAGCTGTGTAATCGGAAGGGAAAAGAGGGAACAGTGTCAGCAACCTCAATACCACAAATATGTGGAAACATGTGTTGACCAAGCACGTGGTGGAGTTACAAAAACACATTGAACACCTAGGCCAACCTACAGCGCCACCTACCACCTCTTTAGCTCGTGTTGTAGCCTCTTCCTCCAGCTCACACACAGCTGGTTCGGCTTCCTCACAGGATCGCCATGGAAGAACCTCTGCCACTGATGTACAGAGACACAGTGTAATTCCACCCACAGCACCACGTTCCCTGTCATCCTCACACTCCCAGGCCAGTCTACAGCCATCGTTAGCACAGGCATGTGAGAAAAGGCGCCCATACTCGGCAAACCACCTCCAAGCACAGGCTCTGAATACTGGCATTGCAAAACTACTGGCCCTTGAAATGCTATCATTCAGGCTGATGGAGACTGACACCTTCCGTAACTTTATGGCATTGGCAGTCCCACAATACAACGTGCCCAGCCACTTTTATTTCAGCAGGCAAGCCGTCCCTGCCCTGCAACAGCATGTGGAGGGAAAAATTAAACATGTGCTACAAAACGCCGTCAGTAGCAAGGTCCACCTGACCACCGATGCGTGGACCAGTAAGCATGGACAGGGATGATACCTTAACCTCACTGCCCATTGGGTAAATGTTGTGGAGCCGGGTACAGATCTTGAGAGTGGCGCTGTACGTGTTCTGCCAACTCCAAGGATTGCAGGAATCCAGTCTGCACACATTGACTCCTCCTCATACTCCAGTTCCTCTGAATCAGCACTGCAGGAGCCGTCACGGTCTACCTCCACATCGACCCGTGAACGGTTACCTGTTAAGATGACCGATATGAGCACAGCCGTGGCCAAACGTCGACAGGCCGTATTAAAATTAATTTCTTTGGGGAATCGAAGCCACACAGTGCAGGAGCTCTGGAATGCCATTAAGCAGCAGAGCGACGTGTGGTTTGTGCCAGCGAATCTCCAGCCAGGTATGGTAGTGTGTGACAATGGCCGAAATCTGGTGGCAGCTCTGGGCCTAGGCAACCTCACTCACATCCCATTTCTGGCTCATGTGCTCAACTTGGTCGTGTAGAGTTTTTTGAGGGACTATCCGGATCTTGATGTACTGCTGCACAAGGTCCGCATAGAGTGCGCTCACATGCGGCGTTCCAGCAACGCAAGATCGCGCATTGCAGCTCTGCAGCGCCGATTACATCTTCCGGAACATCGCATCATATGTGACCTACCCAACAGATGGAATTCAACGTTACATATGTTGGAGAGGTTGTGTGAGCAGCAGGCAGCAGTAATGGAGTACTAGCTGCAGCAGGCGCAAACAAGTCGCAGTGCACACCATTCACACTTCACCACCACTGAGTGGGCCTCTATGAAGGACATTTGCCACGTTTTGCGTGCCTTCGATTATTCCATGCGGATGGCGAGTGCAGATGATACACTAGTCAGCATGACTATCCCCCTTATCTGCCTGCTTGAAAAAACACTGCAAGCACTAAGGGAGGAGGTTTTGGAAGAGGTGGAGGATGAGGAGTCACAAATGTCATCTGCTTCTGTACAGTCTGCGCAATGTGGTTCCTCACAAAGGCCTAGGCAGGGGACACTTTGTGAGGAGGATGAGGAGGAGTCAATGGAGGAGGAAGACATCTTTCCAGAGGAGGGAGGTACACAATGCTCTAGTAGTCAGTATCTAGAGCGAGGGTGGGGTGATGCAGAGCAGGCAGAGATCACGCCTCAAGCAGGGGACAGCATTTCTTGGCCAGTTGGCAGTCTGAAGCACATGGTTGATTTCATGCTGCAGTGCCTGAGAAACGACCGCCGCATCGCCCACATTCTCAACACGGCTGATTATTGGGTGTCCACCCTCCTAGATCCTCGCTACCAGGACAACTTACAAAGCCTCATAACACCGTTGAACCGGGAGCGTAAAATGCGGGAGTACCAAGACGCACTGGTGCATTCCATCATGTTCTCCATTCCAACCGAGAGCAGTGCTGCTAGTGCTTTACAAAGCAGCTCAGTGCGTCGAGGCAGTGGAGGAAGCTCTGCACAAAGAGGGAACAGAAGCAGCGCCTCAGCACAAGGCAAGACTAGTATGGCCCAAATGTGGCAAAGTTTTGTGTCCCCGCCGCCACAAATGTCTACACCATCACAGATGGCTCCAGTCAGCAGGAGGCAACATTTCCGTCAGATGGTGACAGACTACATGTCTTGCCCTCTCAGTGTACTCCCAGACGGCTCTTCCACCTTCAAGTTTTGGGCCTCTAAGCTGGATATATGGCCAGAGCTTAGCCAGTATGCTTTGGAGGTGCTGGCTTGCCCTGCTGCTAGTGTATTATCGGAACGCGTCTTTAGTGCCGCAGGTGGTGTACTAACAGACCGTCGCATGCGACTATCCTCCGATAACGTTGACCGGCTTACTTTTCTCAAAATGAACAAGGCCTGGATGTCGCATGAATTTGCCAGTCCTCTTCCAGAATAAATAATTGGTTGGCAACAGTATCCCGGTCTCCTGTTGCGTTCATGTTTCTACCACCTGAACTGTAATCCCTGAGCTCCAACACCGCCAGTTGCTGCTCAGAAGTGCCGTCTGCACAGTCAACGCTTGCTGCCGTGTTATTGGGGTTCAGTAACATCAGCTGTTCCCCTGCTGTGTGTACGGCAATTTCTCCTGCTCTGTCCATATCCTCACTACTACAGATTTTAAAGTTGCTCCAATTAGGCCTCTGGCTCCTCTGTTTTCAGTATTTACCCTGAGCTCCAACACTGCTAGTTGCTGCTCAGAAGTGCCATCTGCACAGTCAACCCTTGCTCCAGTGTTATTGGGGTTCAGTAACGTCAGCTGTTCCCCTGCGGTGTGTACGGCAATTTCTCCTGCTCTGTCCACATTCACACTACTACAGATTTTAAAATTGCTTCAATTAGGCCTCTGGCTCCTCTGTTTTCAGTATTTACCCTGGGCTCCAACACCGCTAGTTGCTGCTCAGAAGTGCCGTCTGCACAGTCAACACTTGTTGCCGTGTTATTGGGGTTCAGTAACGTCAGCTGTTCCCCTGCTGTGTGTACGGCAAATTCTCCTGCTCTGTCCACATTCTCACTACTACAGATTTTAAAGTTGCTCCAATTAGAACTCTGGCTCCTCTGTTTTCAGTATTTACCCTGGGCTCCAACACCGCTAGTTGCTGCTCAGAAGTGCCATCTGCACAGTCAACACTTGCTGCCGTGTTATTGGGGTTCAGTAATGTCAGCTGTTCCCCTGCTGTGTGTATGGCAATTTCTCCTGCCCTGTCCACATTCTCACTATTACAGATTTTAAAATTGCTCCAATTAGGCCTCTGGCTCCTCTGTTTTCAGAATTTACCCTGGGCTCCAACACCGCTAGTTGCTGCTCAGAAGTGCTGTCTGCACAGTTAACACTTGGTCCAGTGTTATTGGGGTTCAGTAACGTCAGCTGATCCCCAGCTGTGTGTCCTGCAAATTCTCCTGCTCTGTCCACATCCACTGTACTACAGATTTAAAACTTGCTCCAATTACACCTCTGGCTCCACTCTTTTTTCAGTATTTACCCTGAGCTCCAACACCGCCAGTTGCTGCTCAGAAGTGCTGTCTGCACAGTTAACACTTGGTCCAGTGTTATTGGGGTTCAGTAACGTCAGCTGATCCCCAGTTGTGTGTCCGGCAAACTCTCCTGCTCCGTCCACATCCACTGTACTACAGATTTAAAACTTGCTCCAATTACACCTCTGGCTCCACTCTTTATTCAGTATTTATACTGAGCTCCAACACCGCCAGTTGCTGCTCAGAAGTGATGTCTGCACAGTTAACACTTGGTCCAGTGTTATTGGGGTTCAGTAACATCAGCTGATCCCCAGCTGTGTGTCCGGCAACTTCTCCTGCTCTGTCCACATCCACTGTACTACAGATTTAAAACTTGCTCCAATTACACCTCTGGCTCCACTCCTTTTTCAGTCTTTACCCTGAGCTCCAACACCGCCAGTTGCTGCTCAGAAGTGCTGTCTGCACAGTTAACACTTGGTCCAGTGTTATTGAGGTTCAGTAACGTTAGCTGATCCCCAGCTGTGTGTCTGGCAAATTCTCCTGCTCTGTCCACATCCACTGTACTACAGATTTAAAACTTGCTCCAATTACACCTTGGGGTTCAGTAACATCAGCTGATCCTCGGCAGTGCCTTTGGCTTAGGTGCCTCCTTCTCGGTATCCAAGTTCAACCAACGTCTGCTGGTCCTTGGTAGTGCTTTCTGGCACAGGTACCTCCTGCTTAGTAACTGGGTTCCAGTACCATCAGCTGGTCCTCGGTAGTTCCATTGGCTCTTCTACCTTCTGCTACCCATCCGGGTTCCAGTACCGTCAGCTGTTTCCCAGCAGTGTCTTTGGCATGGGTGCTCCCTCCTTCCCAGCCAGGTTCCAGCATGCCAGCTGTTTCCAGGTAGTGTTAACGTCACTTTGCCTAAAATACGCTGTCCAGTCGTGTTGTGGTCGGGTTAGCCGACTCTATGGTGCCTGCAGTTTAGGTGACTCCTATGTGGACGGTGGGAGCTGGCAATGAAGGCTGGTTCCATAGTGCCAATAGGACAAGCACCCCCTGTAGGACTGTGGGTTTCGGTAACTGCGGCCGGCTCTCAGCCTCGCAGCTTTTTTTTTCATGGGTACCTTCTGCTACCCATCCAGGTTCCAGTACCGTCAGCTGTTTCCATGCAGTGTCTTTTGCACGGGTACTCCCTCCTGCCCAGCCTGGTTCCAGCACACCAGCTATTTCCAGGAAGTGTCAACGTCACTTTGCCTCCAATACGTTGTCCTGTCGTGTTGTGGTCAGGTTAGCCGACTCTATGGTGCCTGCAGTTTAGGTGACTCCTATGTGGGCTGGGGGATCTGGCAATGAAGGCTGATTCCATAGTGCCAATAGGACAAGCACCCCCTGTAGGACTGTGGGTTTCTGTAACTGCGGCCGGCTCGCGTCCTTGCAACTTTTTTTGTCATGGGTACCTTCTGCTATCCATCCGAGTTCCAGTACCGTCAGCTGGTTCTCGGCAGTGCCTTTGGCTTAAGTGCCTCCTTCTCGGTATCCAAGTTCCACCAACGTCTGCTGGTCCTTGGTAGTGCTTTCTGGCACAGGTACCTCCTGCTTAGTAACCAAGTTCCAGTACCGTCTGCTGGTCCTCGGTAGTTCCATTGGCTCTTGTACCTTCTGCTACCCATCCGCGTTCCAGTACCGTCAGCTGGTTCTCAGCAGTTCCTCAGCCTTCTTGTACCTTCTGCTACATTTCCAAGTTCAAGCTTTTTGAAATGGTTCTTGGTAATCACTCCGGATCTCCCTGATGACGACCCTGAAGACAAGGACCCTGAAGACCACCCCGAAGAAGACGAGGACCCCGAAGACAACGACCCCGAAGATGAGGACCCTGAAGACGTGGACCCTGAAGACCACCCCAATGAAGACGAGGACCCCGAAGACGACGACCCTGAAGACGACGACCCTGAAGACCACCCCGAAGAAGACGAGGACCCCGAAGATGACGACCCTGAAGTCAACGACCCTGAAGACCACCCTGAAGAAGACGAGGACCCCGAAGACGACGACCCTGAAGACGAGGGCCCTGAAGACCATGCCGAAGAAGACGAGGACCCCAAAGACGATGACCCTGAAGACGACGACCCTGAAGACCACCCCGAAGAAGACCAAGAAGATGACCCTGAAGAAGATGACCAAGAGGACAAAGAACAAGAAGACAACCACCAAGATACAGAAGAACAAGAGACAGAAAACAAAGAAGCAGAAGAACAAGAAGCTGCAGAACAAAAAGCGGAAGAACATTAAGCATAAGACTAAAAATCAGAGCAAAAGATATTATCTAAATTATAAGCAGAAGAAGACTAAGCAGTGTATGGGGGTGAGTCCGTTCCTCCTCGTGGTGCCCCTGGAAAAGACCTGCTGCTGCAGGCCAAACTGAACTCGGACAAATCCTGTTGTAAATCTTTTGTAACGGGCAGAACGATAGGTGTAATGTTCAAACTTTTATAGATAACAACTACAGGAATGCCTGTCACAAATAAGAATATGATGAAGAAGAAGAATATGAAGAAGATGAAGAAGTAGAATATGAAGAAGAATAATAGTTGAATAAGAGGAATATGAAGAATGTAAAAAAAAGAATAATACGAAGAAGGTGAAGAAGAAAAAGATGAAGACGGTGAAGAAGAAGTTGATGAAAAAGATGCTGATACTGAGGATGATGAAGGAGAAAGTGTGGGAGAAGTAAAAAAGAAGGTGAAGAGCATGGAAGTAGAGAAACATAAATATCTGACAAAATATAAAAAAACTTAACATAGTCAATATTTTCTTAACTCAGAACTAGAGATGAGCGTTGTTCTACTCGAACTGTTCGCCAATCTCAAATTCGAGCTGTTTTGGGCGGTGTTCGAGCCGTTCGGCGAACACGAATAATTTGATAAAAATTCGGCTGTTCGAGGTTATGTTCGATAACTGTTCGTGCACCAAAATCATAACTGGATTTTTTCTCAGTAATGATGAAAATTAATGTTAATACGCAGTTTGAGTGTACAGCGGGGTGGGGGGAGGGGCAGGGGATGGATCTCTGCAGGAACAATGAAGATCTCCATTTTTTTTCTCTTTCCCGCATTTGCAGTGGGGAGGTGCAATCTGTCAGCCTATCAGCAGCGCACACACGGAGCGAAGTGCTTTTTTTCACACAAGCAAGGGCATGTGTCATTGGCAGTGTATGTCACATGTCCTTGCCCTATAAGACCAAGCCATTTTCCCCGTCGCCACCATTTTCTCACTGCTGCAGCTGCGTGTTAGACGGCACCGCTGTTGCTGTGTGCGCTATACCTTGTTAATTTCAAGCCAATTTTCGCACAAATATACAGATAGCTTGGGAGTAGGAAATAGTTGTGATTGCAGTCCTTTTAAGGACTAGGTTACAGCATTTCCTACGACTTTTATCAGGGAGGTCTGTGCTCTTAAATAGATAGGTTGTGGGAGTAAAGACTAATTGTAATTGGAGTCCTTTTCAGGACTAGGTTACATCAGTTCCTATCAGTTTTTGCCAGGCAGGTCTGTGCCAGTGCTGTGCAAGTTTTTTTCACAGCATTTGGCTGAATCTAGCAAAGCTAATCCTTTTTGGCCTATTGCAGAGTGTGTTAGTCAGTGGAGTAGCCTATCTGTGCTGCAAGATATACCACCTGTGTATAGAATACCAATTTTTTTACTGCACCTAGTGAAGTAAAATCTTTTGGGCATAGCATCATTCTATTAGTCCATCTATACTGACCTCCATCAGGTTGCAAATTAAAACTAATTTTTATCTGCATCTACAGTACCTCTGAAAAAATATTTGGGCTTCTAGCTGTGTGTGGGACTTGTTGTATTAGTCCATCTATACTGACCTCCATCAGGTTGCAAACTGAATATATTTTTTTCTGCATCTACCTCTGAAAAAATATTTGGGCTTCTAGCTGTGTGTGGGTCTTGTTCTATTAATCCATCTATACTGACCTCCATCAGGTTGCAAACTGAATATAATTTTTTTCTGCATCTAGCTCTGAAAAAATATTTGGCCTTCTAGCAGTGTGTCGGACTTTCTCTATTAGTCCATCTATACTGACCTCCATCAGGTTGCAAATTAAAAATAATTTGTATCTGCATCTACAGTACCTCTGAAAAAATATTTGGGCTTCTAGCTGTGTGTGGGACTTGTTGTATTAGTCCATCTATACTGACCTCCATCAGGTTGCAAATTAAAAATAATTTTTATCTGCATCTACAGTACCTCTGAAAAAATATTTGGGCTTCTAGCTGTGTGTGGGACTTGTTGTATTAGTCCATCTATACTGACCTCCATCAGGTTGCAAACTGAATATATTTTTTTCTGCATCTACCTCTGAAAAAATATTTGGGCTTCTAGCTGTGTGTGGGACTTGTTGTATTAGTCCATCTATACTGACCTCCATCAGGTTGCAAATTAAAAATAATTTTTATCTGCATCTACAGTACCTCTGAAAAAATATTTGGGCTTCTAGCTGTGTGTGGGACTTGTTGTATTAGTCCATCTATACTGACCTCCATCAGGTTGCAAACTGAATATATTTTTTTCTGCATCTACCTCTGAAAAAATATTTGGGCTTCTAGCTGTGTGTGGGACTTGTTGTATTAGTCCATCTATACTGACCTCCATCAGGTTGCAAACTGAATATATTTTTTTCTGCATCTACCTCTGAAAAAATATTGGGCTTCTAGCTGTGTGTGGGTCTTGTTCTATTAATCCATCTATACTGACCTCCATCAGGTTGCAAACTGAATATAATTTTTTTCTGCATCTAGCTCTGAAAAAATATTTGGCCTTCTAGCAGTGTGTCGGACTTTCTCTATTAGTCCATCTATACTGACCTCCATCAGGTTGCAAATTAAAAATAATTTTTATCTGCATCTACAGTACCTCTGAAAAAATATTTGGGCTTCTAGCTGTGTGTGGGACTTGTTGTATTAGTCCATCTATACTGACCTCCATCAGGTTGCACATTAAAAATAATTTGTATCTGCATCTACAGTACCTCTGAAAAAATATTTGGGCTTCTAGCTGTGTGTGGGACTTGTTGTATTAGTCCATCTATACTGACCTCCATCAGGTTGCAAACTGAATATATTTTTTTCTGCATCTACCTCTGAAAAAATATTTGGGCTTCTAGCTGTGTGTGGGACTTGTTGTATTAGTCCATCTATACTGACCTCCATCAGGTTGCAAATTAAAAATAATTTGTATCTGCATCTACAGTACCTCTGAAAAAATATTTGGGCTTCTAGCTGTGTGTGGGACTTGTTGTATTAGTCCATCTATACTGACCTCCATCAGGTTGCAAATTAAAAATAATTTGTATCTGCATCTACAGTACCTCTGAAAAAATATTTGGGCTTCTAGCTGTGTGTGGGACTTGTTGTATTAGTCCATCTATACTGACCTCCATCAGGTTGCAAATTAAAAATAATTTTTATCTGCATCTACAGTACCTCTGAAAAAATATTTGGGCTTCTAGCTGTGTGTGGGACTTGTTGTATTAGTCCATCTATACTGACCTCCATCAGGTTGCAAACTGAATATATTTTTTTCTGCATCTACCTCTGAAAAAATATTGGGCTTCTAGCTGTGTGTGGGACTTGTTGTATTAGTCCATCTATACTGACCTCCATCAGGTTGCAAACTGAATATATTTTTTTCTGCATCTAACCCAGCCAATAGTTTTGGCCTAATACCACAGTTTGGCCACTCAGCTCTGCTCGGTTACCATCCATTGTTTTTTTGTGCAAACAACTCCAGAGTTGTGAATTAGTTAACCACCAAAATGAGTGGAAAAAGGCCTGCTGCTGGTGGAAAGGGGAATAGGCGTGTTGGGAAGGGGAAAAAAGGTTGTGTCCGTGGGGTAGGTGTTAAAGCAACAGTAACATCTGCAGAAGAAAGACCATCTTCCAGCCAAACTAAAATGTCTACTTCTTTTAGCGGACAATGTGATAAGATCCCTTTCTTACGGCCACGCCAATCGCTACAAATTCCAGATGAGGCACAAAAACAGCAGGTGCTTCAACGGATATCAAGTGCTCCTTTAAGTGGGCTCTCCTCCACATCAACTTCAACATCACAAATACTCCAGTCCTCAAAGATGTCACCCAAATCGCACTTGCTTCCTCACAGCTCCCAAATCTCCAGCTGCCCGTCTGAGTATGAGGTAGAATAGATGGTTGAGTCTGCAGAGCTGTTTACTCATACTATAGCCTGGGAATCAGCGCTTCTGTGAATCCAGACGAGGAAATGATCTGCACTGATGCCCAGAATCTTTATGAGTCGGATCTAGGACCAGACGCAGAAGGTTCTGACCATAATGTAGACCCTCATTCCCAAACTGTAACTCCTGTTGGTGGAGACAATGAGGAAGACGATGATAAGACTCAAATACCTGATTGGAGCGACAACTTTAGTTTTTTGTCAGGGCAGGAACAGGTTGGCTCTGAGGACGACGGGTGTGATAACACACAGGGTGATGATGATGAGGTTGGAGATCCCACTTACTGTCAACCCACAGTCAGCCAAGAGATGAGGTCAGCAGAGGAGGTGGAGGAAGATGCTAGTGACGACGAGGTCAGGTTGCGCCTTCCTGGACAGAGACGTAGTACTGGAAGCACGTCAACAACTGCATCCTCAAACACAACTCTGCCTCTCACCACAAGTCGTGGTGGCTCTTCAGGTCGCATGGGTGCTAAGCCTTGCATAGCCTGGGCATTTTTTCAGATCGATAAAGATGACCCAACTCGTGTTATCTGTAACATTTGTCAGCAAAAGCTAAGTAGAGGCCAAAAAATACATAGTTTGAGTACTTCATGCATGAACCGGCACATGGACATGAAGCATAAGTTGCAGTGGGAAGCTCAGTGTGCTACAATGCGGCCTAGCCGGCCGGGCCAACCACCGTCTGCCATATCTTGTGCATCCGCGGCCTCTTCATCCTCTGTGACTGGGGGGACAGCAGTCACACCTGTTTTGGGGCGCAGACCTGCCACCTCTTTACCCGCAACAGCCAGCGTGATTGGCAGGTCATCATTTTCTTTGGAGGTGGTAACAGCAGCTGGTGTTGAGCGCTGTCCGACATCGATAGCACCACCTTTGGATCAAGGCAACCTAACATGTCCGCCTGCATCTTCCTCACAGACCGGCAGTTTGCCGGGGACACCCTTATCAACCCCGTCTAAGCACAATAGCCAGCCCTCGGTCCCTCAGATGTGGACAAGTAAAAGACCATTTCCTCCTAGCCATGAGAAAGCTAAGAGGTTGAATTTCACCATCTGCAAGCTCTTGGCTACAGAAATGCTGCCTTTCCGCCTGGTGGACACAGAGGATTTTCGAGACCTTATGTCCGTCGCAGTGCCCCAGTACCAGATGCCCAGTCGGCACTACTTCTCAAAGAAAGGTGTGCCTGCGCTCCACCAGCATGTCGCACACAACATCACTGCTTCTTTGAGAAACTCTGTGTGTGACAGGGTGCATTTCACCACAGACACTTGGACGAGTAGGCATGGACAGGGGCGTTACATGTCGCTGACTGGGCACTGGGTAACTATGGTGACAGCAGGACAAGGGGCTGCTGTCCAAGTCTTGCCGTCCCCACGAGTTGTGCGTCAATCCTCTTTATGTCAAAGTTCCTCCACTGCTTCTGCCTCCTCAACCTCCTCTCGGTCTTCCACCTGCACCCAAAGCCTGTCTGGTCATGCCACAAGCTTTCTAACTGCGCAGAAGGGATCCTGCACACCTCCTTACTATGCTGGCAGTAGGGCTCAACGTCATCAGGCGGTTTTTACATTGAAATGTCTGGGAAATGTGAGTCACACAGCTGAGGAGTTGTGGTCAGCTCTGGAGAACCAATTTCATGAATGGTTGTCTCCACTGGACCTGAAACCAGGGAAGGCCGTGTGCGACAATGCTGCAAACCTGGGTGCGGCCCTTCGCCGGGGCAATGTCACACACGTGCCTTGTATGGCTCACGTGTTGAACCTGGTTGTCCAACAATTTTTAGCCCACTATCCCAGACTAGATGGCCTTCTGCAGAGGGCACGGTCGCTGTGTGCTCACTTCCGCCGTTCGCATCCCGCAGCTCAGCGACTTACATCTCTACAGAAGTCGTTGGGCCTGCCACTTCACCGGCTAAAATGCGATGTGCCTACCCGGTGGAATTCAACTCTGCACATGTTGCAGCGACTGTGGCAGCACCGACAAGCCCTGGTGCAATACGTTCTGATGTATAGACTGGGCCAACGAAATTCAGAGGTGGGGCAAATCACGCTGGAGGAGTGGTCTCAGATCAGGGACCTATGCACCCTTCTGCACAGTTTTGAAATGGCGACGAAGATGTTTAGTGCTGACGATGCCATTATCAGCATGACTATTCCGGTGATTTACATGCTGGAGCACATGGTAAACAGAATTCGGAGTCAGGTGGTGGCACAAGAGGAGGTGGAGGAAGTAGAGGAGGAGGAGTTGTATGCGGAAGGGCTAACATCTGCAAGGTCCAGACGGTCGGCAGCACCAAGGCGGCAGGCATGTGAGGGTGGGGGAGATGGTTTTACCAGGGCGCATGGTAGCAGCCAAACTAGTGAGGAAGGTGCAGGAGCCCAGGAAGAAGTGGAGGACGAACTGATGGAAGACTCATCAGATGAGGGAGACCTTGATCACATTTCTGTTGTGCGAGGTTGGGGGGAGAGGACAGAGGAAGGAAGCATGATTGTTACCTCGCCACCAACACAACAGGGACTTGGTGCTCCTGGATGCGCAACACACATGAGTGCCTTCTTGCTGCACTACCTGCAACATGACCCTCGAATTGTGAGAATTAGAAATAATCCTGACTACTGGGTTGCCACACTGTTAGATCCCCGGTACAAAAGTAAATTTGCAGAAATTATTCCTGCCATAGAAAGGGATGCACGCATGCAGGAGTATCAGCAGAGACTGTTGCAGAATCTTACATGTGCTTTTCCACAAAATACCAGTGGTGCACGTAGTGAATCTCACAGTTCCAACTTGCCAACCGTGGGACCGTCAAGTGTTCAGCACTCAAACCGTAACAGAACCACAGTATCTGGTGGTAACATCAATTTTGCGGAATCATTTCACCACTTTTTTAGCCCATCCTTTGCAAGGCCACAGGAGACAAGAAGTCTGACACATAGTCAACGCCTAGAGACGATGGTACAGGAGTATCTCCAAGTAATCATTGAAGCCACGACTGTGTCACTGGACCCTTGCTCTTTTTGGGCTTCCAATCTGGATAAATGGCCGGAGCTAGCCACTTACGCCTTGGAGATCTTGTCATGCCCCGCAGCCAGCGTTCTGTCTGAACGTGTGTTCAGCGCTGCTGGTGGTGTGCTGACAGATAAGCGCACGCGGCTCTCCACTGATAATGTAGACAGACTCACGTTCATAAAGATGAACAAATCATGGATCCGAAACGACTTTTCTACCCCTGTGTCATCCTGGGGAGAGTAAAAGCTTGATGATTGTTTAAAATCACCCTACCAACCGTTTTAAGCTTTCAAATTACTAATCATGTTTATCTGTATCTTGACTGGAAAATAATTTGGGCTTTGTAGCAGTGTGCAGCACTGATCCTATTAGGCCATCTATAATAAGCTCCACCAGATTTAAAATTAAAAATAATTTTTAGCTGCATCTAGCCCGGAAAATAATTTTGGGGCTCCGAGATGCACAAGACACATAAGTGCCTTCTTGCTGCACTACCTGCAGCATGACCCTCATATTGTCAGAATTCGAAGTAATCATGACTACTGGGTTGCCACACTCTTAGATCCCCCAAACTTTTCGATCAACCTTTTCATTTTAATAAAGACCAAAAAAATGGTCATTTTTGAAATTATAAGCATTAGCAGGTTGTTAGAAACTGAAATCAAACAGTTTTCAACTCAAAACTTTATTCTAGGTGATGTTACATTTTCACATAGGACCCCTTGTTCGAAAGGAGCTTCTGAACTCTCTCGTCCATTGAATTTGTCAGGTTTTGGATGGTTTCTGCTTCAATTGTTTTGCATGAGGACAGAATACCCTCCCAGAGCTGTTGCTTAGATGTGAACTGCCTCCCGCCATCATAGACACTCCTTTTAATGATGCTCCAAAGGTTCTGAATGGGGTAGAGGTCAGGGGAGCATGGGGGTCACACCATAAGTTTGTCCCCTTTTATCCCCATATCAGCCAGAGATGCAGATGTTTTATGTGCAGCATGAGATGGTGCATTATCATGCAGAAAAATGATCTTGCTGTGAAATACACGGTTCTTCTTCTTGAACCATGGCAGGAAGTGCTGTTTGAGAAAATCCACATACATTATGGAGTTCATCTTTAGCGCCTTCAGGGATCCTAAAGGGGCCGACAATCTCTCTCCCCATGATTCCAGCCCAAAACATTACTCCACCTCCTCCTTGTTGGCGCTGTAGCCGTGTTTGCGTGGGGTGTCCATCAACCAGCCATCCTCCACTCCATCCATCTGGACCATCGAGCGCTGCACGGCACTCATCCGTGAACAAAACAGTTTTGAAATCAGTCTTCATGTAATGTTTGGCCCACTGGAACCATTTCTGCTTGTGTGAAGTGGATAGAGGAGGTCGACAGGATGGCGTATGCACAGCTGCAAACCTCTGAAGGACCCTGCATCTTGTTGTTCGGGGGACGTTGGAGGCACAAGCAGCTTCAAAAACTTGTCTGCTGCTATGACAAGGATTTTTGCCGCTGCTCTTTCAACCTGACGTAATTGCCTGTAGGAAAGAGTCCTCAATTTGCCCTTATCAGCACGCACACGTGTGTACTGTGAATCAGCTACATACTTCTTGATTGCCAAGACACTTCATCCTGATCATCGCACAATGTTGATTGTAGTCATGCCTTGACCTAAACACTCCACAATTTGTTGCTTCTCAGCAGCCGACACATCCTTTTTCTTTCCCATTTTGGCAGAAAATGTAGGCTGCTGAATAATGTGAGAGAGCCTTCTTAAGTAGTCTTGCCTTTCATTGGACACACCTGCCAAACTAATTAGCACTGGTGTCTGCAATTGCTTACAGTGATATAAAGAGCCCTGACACACATCACCATCAATGAGTTTAACTGACAAACAAACAAATTCTTCCCTTATCACTCCTAAACACTTTTTGCATAATAATTTGGAACACAGTGTACATGTGCTTTTCCACAAACAGCAGTGGTTCACGTAGTGAATCTTACAGTTCTAACTTGCCAACCGAGGTCTGTATGGAGTTGTTCAATAAAGGGCCCAAAATTAAGATAACATAGATGGGAGAGGTCTCTATGAATAGGAATTCCTAAGTATTTGATACCCTGTGAGGGCCAGGCAAAGGGAAAGTTGGACTGGATGGAATCCTATATGGATTTGGGGAGGGAGACATCGAGGGCCTCAGACTTCGCTGCATTGATTTTAAAATTTGACCATGTAACAAAGTGATCTATTTCAGCCATAACAGCATGGATGGATATATGTGATTGAGTGATATATACTAGGACATCATCAGCAAATAGAGAGCACTTGTACTCGGTGCCTCCCACCTCAATCCACCTAATATTGGGGTTATGGCGAATTGATGAGAGCAGGTGCTCCGTCACTAGGATGTATAAGAGAGGGGACAGAGAACATCCCTGCCTTGTCCCATTGGTGATTGTGAAAGGTGATGAAAATGTTCTGACGCGCCCCCTGGGCCTTGGGTCACCCGGAGCCGGACCCTTTTTGGTGGATGCTGGTGGTTGTAGTCTCCGTGGCGGCAACCCGGTTCCGTGGCTCAGGGCGGTCAAACCAGTGGCGGAACTATTTATGTGGTTTTGATGTTTAAATGTCCGACTACGCCACCCGTGGATTGCGGTCAGAGTGAACCACTGCTCCAGGGCAGACCGCTGAGGCTGGTGTTGTGGGTGCAGCAGAGCGTAGCATAACTCCCCATGGGAGGAGTATAGCCTCAGGGCAGTGTATGCGGAGGATGGGGGTGATGGTGCAGGGCAGCAGCAGTAATGACACAGAGTCAGTGATGCAGTTCAGGGCCTTTACTCACAGTTCTTATTATCCAGACCACGTCTGCAGGTAACGGCTGCCCACGTCGTACTGTGCTCACCAGGTGAGGGGCTCAGACAACTCCCAGATAACTTTGGAGCACTTCACAGGACCCCCTTTGTGTGTCCTTTGTCTGGCCTTTCTTACCAACCCTTCTGTCCGGCTGCCTCGGGCCTCCTCTTGGTAAACTTGGCGCCAGTTTCCCTGACCCTATGTGGTGCCTTCCTAGCGGGTGTAGCGAGGGGCTGCGCCACATAAAATGTCACAGCCTCCTGTTTCTAGCTGTGGGTCGTTTCCTGCCTCCACTAGTTTCGGGGACCGGTCTCCCCCTTTGGCCTGACCCCTCCACGCAGGTGGATTCTGGCGTGCGGTGGCGACTCGCCCGTCCGCACCCCTGAGATCCCTTCGTTCCTCGTTCCTGGAGCCTTCTCCGCTCCTCTTCCTTCCTTCTCCCTCTTCCAGGCCTGGGCCTCTGTTACTAGGCCCGCCTCCGGAGCAGAGCTCATGCAGAGCCCCTGCTCCCTGCCACTTCTGCTCAGACTTCTCTGCACTGAACTAAGATGGTGCCCACCTTTTATACTCCCTTCTCAATGCACCCAGGAACTGCTTCCTCCCTGCTCCTGCACTACAGGGTTCCCCTTCCTCAGTGTTCCCTCCCCCCACTCCAGCCAGGGACAGGGACTGTCGTGCCCATCTCAGGGGCATATTGGTCGCCCTGCCCCACGGCAATGTGATGTAATGCATGCAGGTGTCGGGTCCTGATCCACACTACATCCTTACCTGAGAGTGAGATATCACACCTCTGGGTGAGGTGCAATACCTCTGTAGCAACCGAGCCCTCAGGGTGCTACAGTTCCATTTATCTTCAGCCTAGGTGACGTATTGCGATATAGGGCCGTGATTTTGGCTATAAAAGGGTCCCCTAGACCCCTACCCCAAGCTTTTTAAGAGAATCATATATGGCGTGCCAGGAGACTCTATGGAATGCTTTCTCAGCATCCAACGAGAGTATCTAATTACAAATTTTTAACTGCATCTAGCCCAGGAAATACTTTGTGCCTAGTAGCAGGGTCTGCTAGTCAGCGGATTATCCCGGCTGTTAAGCAAGCTACACCACCTGTAGTTTGGACACTTCATTTTTTCAAAGGAAATGCTTCGGGACCACGGGATACTCAGTGAAGAGCATCAGGAAGCACCTCAAGGCATAGGGGCTGGGACTGGCAGTAGGATGCCTTGCGGTGGACAGCCGAGCTCGATCCTTATAAAAGCTTTTTAACTGCAGCAGCTTTAGTGGACGCTACTGGAGCTGGAATTACGCGGCTGCTGGCATGAGACTTGCCCTCCAATAGATCCTTGTAAATGGATTTAAAGTGTATTCATTCAAATTAGAGAGACAATTTAAATTAAAAAGCTTAGAGCTGCCTCCACCACAGGGGGGCTCGCTCGACCCACCAGCGGACAGGCACCAGTATTGGGAGAGGGGGGCTGGCCATCAGGGTTCACCGCGGCTCTGGCACAAACCCGGCGACACGGAGGTGGCACGGGCAGGAGCGGACTGGCCGTGTCGGCTTCTCACTTTTTGGATTTTAGAAGGGCATGACATGCCTATATCTGTGTCTCCCCCTCCTTTTACTCCTCCACCTCTTTTATTTTCGCATGACTATATGTACTTGTCACTTTTCCATGTGTTAGTTATGTCTTCTGAGCAGTTTGTCAGCTTTTGGACACCTTTGAAGGTGTTTTCTATGTGTTTCTATGTGTTTTTGTTTGCCTGCCATTGGTTTTAACGGTGTTCGAAGGTGTTCGACGAACAGTTCGACGAACAGTTCGGCGAACACACGGGTGTTCGACGAACCGAACCGAACTCGAACATTACGGGGGTGGCTCAACACTACTCAGAACGTCTTTAAAAAAAATATTAATTCCAGCTATTCCATTTGATTGGGCTAAACCTCTATGCCTTTATTGTCTCCCCCACCTCCCCCAATACATTCTACATTATTCTTAGTTGTTTTCCTTCATGTAGAATTAACCTACAAGGAAAGAAAGGGTTTATTTTCATTCCGATATTTGTGTCCCATTGACTTGCATTGGTTTCCGGTATCGGAATCGGCGACATCCGATATTTTTTGGGTATCGGTCCGATCCAATCCGATCCGATATTTCTCGATATCGGAAGGTATCGCTTAACACTAGTCCTCATACATAGCAAAAGCCTGTTGACAGATTCCCTTTAAGAAAATTAAAAAAAATCTTAGGAGATCTACTCCACTTTATATAGCTGCATAAAGAAATTGTTCACTCAGCCGAGTGTTAAAAATTATAAAATACTAAATAAAATAAAATAAATAATGGTCAACTTAGCAATAATCTGTTGTTCCTGTGCATCATCCCGATCTCCCACCAGTTTCTAATATTCTCAAGCAATGACATGTAATGTGACTGCTGCAATCACAGGTCATAGTAGCAATGCTCACATGTCTTGACATGGCAATAATGCATCAGCAAGAACAGAACCAATGAAGAGGCTGGACAAGATGCTTCTTTTTTGTTATAAGCTGTATATTTTTCATTAATTTTGAAAGTGAAGGGCTCAGCAACCATTTTTAAGCTTGACTTCAGAATTGTATACAAGTATTCAGCATAATTATCTACTCTTCCTATCTACTTACCATTCATAGCCATATGACACAGCTTTATGTTTCATTTCCAACATATCTTTATAATCTTCAGTTACAAAACTCCTCAATTAAAAGAATTAAAATTAAGCTTTTAAACTTGTGTGTGACATTACTACACAAAATGAACACTATCTAAAACCTGATAAAAATATCTAACAAATGAAGGAAAGGAAATAGCATATGTAGAAGAGAGCACAAAGAAAAACCTCAAAATGTCCCACCCCCCAGTCCCATCGTTATAGAGTCAGGTTTCCCCTTTCAGGACCTGAATATTATTTAGCCCCTTCACGTCCTTCACTTGGCATGAATAAAAACTGTCACCATCATTATGAGGATGCAAGGCAATCCAAAACAGTAGAATACAAAAAAATGCCAGTAGTATCCAGTCTCTAGTTCCCGGATAGATCATCTGTCTCAGGCTCAGAAAAATGTTGGCCACCTGAACAGCTTGGTAGATTCAGATATATACATATTCCCATGGTTCGCTATCAATATGTGCTTTTGTAATTACCCAATGATTCGGTCATAACCCACCAACTAATCAATTTATAATGCATATAATTTATATTTTATAAGGATGAATGTAACTTTGCATACAAAAACATCTGCAGGACATTATAAACAACAGATGGACCAGTCTTAGTTGTCTACTTAAGGATAAAATTGCAAATCATATGACTTTTGGAAGAGGGCAGTAGCCCCACACCAAACTTCTTAACTGCCTATCTACATTTGGTTGCAGGTGCCTCATCCGGGCTGGTTCCAGAAAGAAATGTCTTTGGATGCAAGTAAAAAACAATTTGAGAATCAATGGAAAGCAGCATTTTGAACTTGGAGTCTATTTCCATAAAGAAATGCTTTGTGATGGAATATGCTTTGCTTTAATTAAACTTTAGAATTTGTTTTGCTAAAGAAATAAATTCAAGTCTTTTTAGCCATCAACTATTTTATTCCCTAATACTTTGGTAATGTGCAAAGAAAAACAAATCAATTGTTCTTTTTATTGTTTGTATAATGACCCTGGCACTTCACAGTGGTGTTTTGCAAACAGCTGAGATTTTCTACATGCATGATTCATTCCCATGTACCACCTGGGGTATACACTAGCATTTTAGATTTAGAACTCTCAAGCATCTCATCCAAGTTACTAAATTCCTAATTGGGCTTTGGATATGTCACTGTCGCAATAACTCCCTTCTAGTTGATTTTAGAAAAAGAGAAATTACAACAAATACCTGTTTATTTTTTTTATTGCAAAATTTGTTAGCGCAAAATAAATTAAAAGTTCACTTACAGCTAAATTAATTATCCCAGGATATTTAGAAAAATAAAGATAGCACTTATCCTGGGTATCTTCAAATACTTTGTTTCATACAAAACATGCAACTCAAAGGAGACAACGCTGGTACATAGTGCAGTCGATGGCCGTTTCATGAGGGCATGGGTTTCGTCTGGCCTGGATGATCTCTTTCAAAGAACAGTACCTTAAGATGTAAAGCAGTTGACAATATAAGGGTCTAAGTAGCATGTTTTGGATCTTTTTACAAACCTACATTGGTTACTGTTAATGTACTTAATCTCTCTCAATGCTTGATGAATAGGCTTCTCATCAGGGATGTTGTAACGGGTCTGGGCGGCGGAACCTCTGAGCTACTATACAAGGGGGCGGTCCTTGTAAGGGAGCGGGTGGCGACCAGGGTAAACGGGCAGGCAGTCACGGCAGGTGACCGGGACAGTCTCTGAATGAACGGACAGGAGGTCACGGCAAGTGACCGGGGCAGTCTCTGGATGAACGGGCAGGAGGTCACGGCAAGTGACCGGGGCAGTCTCTGGATGAACGGGCAGGAGGTCACGGCAAGTGACCGGGGCAGTCTCTGGGTAAAGGATTGGTAGGACCTGTGGCGGCAGATGATAGACGTGAGCTCCCAGGTGAGCAGGCGAGAGTCTCTGGATAAACGGGTGGTCACAGCATGTGACGGCGGAGCCTCCAGGAAGACCAACAGACTGGTAGCAGATGAGCGCTCCCAGGTGAGCAGGCAGGAGTCTCTGGACAGGCGGGTGGTCACAGCACGTGACGGCAGAGCCTCCTGGTAGGCTAGCAGACAGGCAGCAGATGAGCGCTCCCAGGTGAGCGGGCAAGCTGGTTCTTAGACAGACTGACAGGAGTTGGAAGGCAGACCGTCGGACCTCAGGCAAGCAGGCAGGTAGAAGATGTGCGCTCCCAGGTGAGCGGGCAAGCTGGTCCTTAGACAGACTGACAGGAGTTGGAAGGCAGACCGTCGGACCTCAGGCTAGTGTAGCACCCTGAGGATTCGGCTGCTACAGGAGTATTGCACCTCAACCCAGAGGTGTGATATTCCACTCCCGGGTAAGGATGGAGTGTGGAACTGAGCTCGGTAGGCTGCATGCACTACACACATCCCATTTCCGGGGAACAGGCCGACGGTACTCCCACTTAGAAATGTGCAGGTACGACCGAGTCTGTTCCTGGCTGGAGTGGGAGGGGGGTGGTACATCCCATGTAGTGTAGGGGCAGATAGGGGGAGCAGCCTGGGTAAAGATAGGAGCTCATTGGGTGCTGGTCACCTGAGCTCACACATAGAGGGTGTATATAAGGTGGGCACCAACTAAGATCAGGGTCAGATGCAGAGGATCAGATGCAGAGAGTCAGTCAGCTGCAGAGAACAAGTCAGGAGCAGAGGAGAGAAGAAAGACAAAGACCCAGAGTGAGAGAGGAGAAAAGAGAGAGACCCAGAGCACAGAAGAGAAGGACTCTGAGATCCCAACTCAAAGCACCGGGTGAAGAGTCGGCATCAGGGTACCGGAACCCAAGCTGGTGGGGGTAAAAACATTCCCCAGCCAGAGACCGGAGACCGTGGGCAGCGTCTGCCACGGTCACCCATCACATCCACCCCGAAGGCACACCACATGAAGGGTCAGGGAACCCAGGGCCAAGGGTGTCCCAACAGAAGGCCCGAGGGAGCTGGACCTAGGTGGATTACTGGTGGGGACGGCCAGAGAACGGGACAGAAAGAGAGCTCAGGGCCACGCTCCGGACTTGTTTGGGGGTTGGCTGGATCCAGGACCTGGTGGACGCAGCACGGCTCGGGTGGTCACTAGCAGCTGGAGTGACCAGTACAACATCTGCAGTAAGTAAACACCCTTAACTGCACAACCCGACTCTGTCTTCACTGCCGTCTGCACTACACCACCACAACCCCCATCCTCTGCGCCTGTCCCCTCTGAGGCTATACCCCTCCCGTTGGGGGTTATCCCACCAAGCTGCGCACCCACCATCAGCCTCAGCGGACCCTGCTGCAGCGGCGGCCACAGTGACCGCATCACAACGGGTGGCGTAGTCGACACAAAAGAACTCTTAATAACATCTGTAGGACTGCCACATAACACTGAGCTTGACGCCCTGGGCACGGGCCGGGTCACAGCCGCTCGGAGACTACAAACCCCCCCATCTGATCCGGTGCCGGGTATTCCCCTCAAAAAGGAATATGTCCCAGGGGGCGCGTCACTAGCAGGCAGGTAGCAGGATATCAGGCAGGAATTAGACAGCAGACTGGCAGGAATCTGGCAGGTATCTGGCAGGTAACTGGCAACGGGACCTGAGGGCTGAAGCAGAGTAGTGAACAGTGCTACAACATTGCTCGGGCACCTCCATTTTGGAGGAGGTGCCTTTTATATGGGAGGTCCTCCGGCAATTGGTCGGGGACTCCTTAGGACGGCGCGCGGTCCCTTTAAGAGAGGGGGAGCGCGCGCGCGCGCGCCCTAAGCACACTGCCGGGGAAGGAGCGCGTGCCGGAAGCAGCGGGGAGAGAAGCGCTGGAGGATGCCGCGCCAGGAGCAGGGAGGTGAGAGGGACGGCGTCTCTGCCTAGAACGGGGCAGAGACGCCGATGCTACAGTACCCCCCCCTTTAGGCCCCCTCTTTTTTTGGCCAGAAAGAAATTTCTCAAGAAGAAGCGGGGCGTTGATGTTCTCCCTGGGTTCCCAAGTTCTCTCCTCAGGACCAAACCCCTTCCAATCTACCAGAAAAAAGGTTTTTCCTCTTACCCTCTTGGAGGCCAGAATACTCTCTACCTCAAAGATGTCATCAGCGGAAACCGGAGCAGGAGGGGCACCTGGATTTTTGGAAAAAAAGTTAAAGACAACGGGTTTGAGGAGAGATACGTGGAAGGAGTTGGGGATCCGTAGGGTGGCCGGGAGTTTTAATTTGTAGGCCACAGGGTTAATTTGCCTGAGGACTTCGAAGGGGCCGATGAATCGAGGACCCAACTTGTAGGAGGGTACTTTGAGCCGCACATGTTTGGATGAGAGCCAAACCTTGTCTCCCGGACGGAATTGGGGCGGATCCAGACATCTCTTATCAGCATATCTCTTCATCCGCTCAGAGGAGAGAAGAAGAGCGGACCTGGTGATCTCCCAAACAGTAGAAAATTCGCTGACAAGAGACTCCGCAGCAGGGTTGTCCACAGAAACGGAGACAGGAAGTGGAATCCGGGGAAGTTGGCCACCGACTATAAAGAACGGGGATTTGGAAGAGGACTCGCTCTCATGGTTGTTATAAGAGAACTCGGCCCATGGTAGGAGATCCACCCAGTCCGAGTGGTGAGCATCAACGAAGTGCCGGAGGTAGCTGGTCAAGATCTGATTGATCCGCTCCACTTGACCATTGGACTGAGGGTGGTAAGCGGAGGAGAAATCCAGGGTAATGTCCAGCAGCTTACATGTGGCTCTCCAGAAGCGAGAGGTGAACTGAACCCCACGATCCGACACGATGTGGAGGGGCAGACCATGGAGACGGAAGATGTGGCGGATAAAGTCTTTAGCCAGCTCGGGTGCAGACGGAAGACCAGGCAGGGGAATGAAGTGGGCCATCTTAGAAAAACGGTCAGCGACAACCCAAATGACAGTACAACCGGCAGAAACTGGAAGGTCGGTGATAAAGTCCACAGCGATGTGTTGCCAAGGAGCAGCAGGTACGGGAAGGGGCAGGAGATGGCCGGCAGGTAGATGTCGGGGAACTTTATTACGGGCACAGGATGAACAGGCTGCGAAGAAGTCTACCACGTCCTTACGCAGGGTAGGCCACCAGTAATGCCGGGTAATAAGTTGGAAGGTCTTCTTTTGGCCAGCATGGCCAGCTAGTTTAGAAGAATGTCCCCAGCGAAGAACCCTCTCCCGATCTGGCACAGCTACGAACGTCTTACCGGGTGGAAGACGAGTCAGATCCAAGGGGGCCACATTCATCACCTTGGAGGAGTCGATGATGTGCGTAGGTTCCTCCTCTTGATCGGAGGACAGGAAGGACCGGGACAAGGCATCAGCTTTGACGTTCTTGTCCGCCGGACGGAAATGATGAATGAAGTCGAAGCGGGCAAAAAACAACGACCACCGGGCCTGGCGAGGATTGAGTCTCTGGGCATTTTGGAGATATGCCAGGTTTTTGTGATCCGTGTAGATAATTACCGGGTAGAGAGCCCCTTCAAGCAGATAGCGCCACTCTCCCAGTGCCAATTTGATGGCTAGCAATTCACGGTCTCCTATGGAGTAGTTGCGCTCCGACGAGGAGAAGATTTTGGAGAAGAAGCCGCACGTTACCATTCTCCCGGTAGAAGACTTCTGGGTGAGCACCGCTCCGGCTCCGGAGGAGGAGGCATCAACCTCCAGGTAGAATTGTTTATTACAGTCCGGACGGTGCAGGACGGGAGCAGAGGCGAAGGCTTTCTTTAGGGAAAGGAAGGCCTCCTCGGCTTCAGGCGACCATGTCCTGGGGTTAGCCCCCTTACGGGTAAGTGCAGATATGGGAGCAGTCCGAGACGAGAAGTGTGGGATGAAAAGACGATAGTAATTAGCGAAGCCCAGGAATCACTGTATCGCCTTCAAACCTTCAGGACAAGGCCATTTTAGAACGGAAGAGAGCTTCTCGGGATCCATTTGCAGACCTGTTTGGGAGATGACATAGCCCAAGAACGGAAGTGAGGTCTGATCGAAGAGGCACTTCTCGTATTTGGCATAAAGGTGGTTCTGCCGAAGCCTAAGCAGGACCTGACGAACATCCCTCCGGTGTGTGGGGAGATCCGGAGAGAAGACCAAGATATCGTCCAGGTATACCACTACGCAGGAGTACAGGAGGTCACGGAAGATGTCGTTGACTAGTTCCTGAAAGACCGCGGGAGCATTACAGAGACCGAAGGGCATCACAAGGTACTCGTAGTGACCGTCCCGGGTATTGAATGCTGTCTTCCACTCGTCTCCTTGACGGATACGGACCAGATTATACGCTCCTCGTAGATCCAGCTTGGAGAAGATCCTGGCGCCCTTGAGACGGTCAAACAATTCGGAGATGAGTGGCAGGGGATATTTGTTCTTTACCGTGATGAGATTGAGTCCTCTGTAGTCAATACAGGGACGTAGCGAGCCGTCTTTCTTCTTGACAAAGAAGAATCCGGCTCCAGCCGGGGAGGTAGATTTTCGGATAAATCCCCTAGCCAGATTCCCTTCAATGTACTCAGACATGGCTCGGGTCTCGGCTGCAGACAACGGGTAGATACGCCCACGGGGAGGAGTGGTGCCAGGTACCAGGTCGATCGGGCAATCGTATGGCCTATGGGGTGGCAACGTCTCAGCTTCCTTCTTACCGAAGACGTCCGCATAGGGCCAGTAGGGAGCCGGGAGACCAGGTAAGTTAGCTGGAGTAGGCTGAGGGCGAAGTGGACGGACCGGGTCCAGGCAGGTCCTATGGCAGTCAGGACCCCATCGGAGTACTTCACTGGACCGCCAGTTCAATACGGGTTCATGTGTCTGGAGCCAAGGTAGACCTAGCAACAGGGAGTGAGAAAGTCCGAACAGCACATGGAATGAGATCTCCTCAGAGTGCAGCATTCCCACCTGCAGGGTTATGGGTTCAGTGACGAGCAGGATGGTCTCCGAGAGAAGTCTTCCATCCACGGAGGCGACAGACAATGGTTCAGCCAGGGACTTGGTGGGAATATGGTATCTCTCTACCAGAGACTGGGAGATGAGGTTTCCAGCAGCTCCAGAATCCAGATGGGCGAGTTCAAAGAGACGGTTCTCTCCCCAAGCAATAGAGACCGGTAAGGTCAGAGACGGAGAGGGCTTACTTTTGTCTAGGACGACCTCTCCGAGTGGTCCTATACACTGGCGTTTCCCGGCTTTTCCGGGCAGGAACGGATGAAGTGCTTCATACTGCCACAATAGAAACAGCTTCCCTCGGCTCGGCGAGATTCTTGGCGAGAACCGACCATCTTGGTCTGGTCGACCTGCATAGGCTCGGGAGAGTGTACCTGAGGAGAGACGGAGGGAGTGATGGGTTTCTGAAAAGTAGGAGCTAGACGTGGAAACCTCCTCTCACGGGTGACCTCTTTGGCACGCTCCTGGAACCGCAGGTCAATCCGGGTGGCAAGAGTTATTAGGTCATCGAAAGTAGTAGGAATGTCCCGACCGGCAAGTTCATCTTTAATACGGCCGGACAGACCCTCCCAGAAGACGGAAACCAGAGCGTCATTATCCCAGGCCAGCTCCGAGGCAAGGGTAAGGAACCGTATAGCATATTGGCCCACGGTGAGACTTCCCTGACAGAGGCATAGCAGAGATGATGCGGATGAGGTCTTCCGTCCGGGTTCGTCGAAGATTTTCCGGAAAGCCGTGAGAAAGGCAGGCAAGTCGGACACCAGGGGGTCTCCTCTCTCCCATAGAGGATTTAGCCAGGCCAGGGCCTCCCCGGTGAGATGGGACATGATGAAGGCAATTTTGGCCCGGTCGGAGTTAAACTGGTGAGACAGGAGTTCAAAGTGCAGGGTGCACTGATTTATGAAGCCCCGAGCCTGGGCGGAGTCGCCTCCGAAACGAGGAGGTGCAGAAAGCCGGGGTCCGGGGTAGGATACCATGTTATTAGTGGGCAGTGGAGCTGCCGGATTGCGAGTCATGGCACTGGCGGTGGTTGCAGGCAGAGCAGTCAGAGTGTCCAGGCGAGAATTGACATTCCGCAGGTGACCCAGGATGGACTCCTGTTGGGACCTCTGACGGGACAGTTCATGACACAGGTCCGAGAGCGAGGGAACTTGGGTGCCACCGGGTTCCATGGCCCGAGCAAACTGTAACGGGTCTGGGCGGCGGAACCTCTGAGCTACTATACAAGGGGGCGGTCCTTGTAAGGGAGCGGGTGGCGACCAGGGTAGACGGGCAGGCAGTCACGGCAGGTGACCGGGACAGTCTCTGAATGAATGGACAGGAGGTCACGGCAAGTGACCGGGGCAGTCTCTGGATGAACAGGCAGGAGGTCACGGCAAGTGACCGGGGCAGTCTCTGGATGAACGGCCAGGAGGTCACGGCAAGTGACCGGGGCAGTCTCTGGGTAAAGTATTGGTACGACCTGTGGCGGCAGATGATAGACGTGAGCTCCCAGGTGAGTAGGCGAGAGTCTCTGGATAAATGGGTGGTCACAGCATGTGACGGCGGAGCCTCCAGGAAGACCAACAGACTGGTAGCAGATGAGCGCTCCCAGGTGAGCGGGCAGGAGTCTCTGGACAGGTGGGTGGTCACAGCACGTGATGGCAGAGCCTCCTGGTAGGCTAGCAGACAGGCAGCAGATGAGCGCTCCCAGGTGAGCGGGCAAGCTGGTTCTTAGACAGACTGACAGGAGTTGGAAGGCAGACCGTCGGACCTCAGGCAAGCAGGCAGGTAGAAGATGTGCGCTCCCAGGTGAGAGGGGAAGCTGGTCCTTAGACAGACTGACAGGAGTTGGAAGGCAGACCATCGGACCTCAGGCTAGCAGGCAGGTAGCAGGATATCAGGCAGGAATTAGACAGCAGACTGGCAGGAATCTGGCAGGTATCTGGCAGGTAACTGGCAACGGGACCTGAGGGCTGAAGCAGAGTAGTGAACAGTGCTACAACATTGCTCGGGCACCTCCATTTTGGAGGAGGTGCCTTTTATATGGGAGGTCCTCCAGCAATTGGCCGGGGACTCCTTAGGACGGCGCGCGCGGTCCCTTTAAGAGAGGGGGAGCGCGCGCGCGCGCGCCCTAAGCACACTGCCGGGGAAGGAGCGCGTGCCGGAAGCAGCGGGGAGAGAAGCGCTGGAGGACGCTGCGCCAGGAGCGGGGAGGTGAGAGGGACGGTGTCTCTGCCTAGAACGGGGCAGAGACGCCGATGCTACAGATGTGCTGTTTGCTCACTCTGAGCCAATGACTTTTCTGTCTTTCTTTAAGTTGTTTGTGCTGCGAATGAGCTCTTCTGTGTACGGGAGAGTCAGCTAAGATGGTTGTTAGCTGAATGATCAGCCCAAGCATTGTTCGCCGACAGCCACCTAATGTGTATGGCCGGCTTTAGAAGTAATAATCAGGATGCACATATTAATGATTATGGTATCTACAGTAAATGTACAAAGGTTACTGAGAGCACAAGGAATTTCCTATTGTAGTACAACCATTAAGGCTATTTGCCCATGATCAGACTATAGCAACGCTTTGGACGCAGCATATTTTCGAAGCGTCCAAAGCGCTGCGTCCGATCACGCAGGTAAATCCACATGTGTTCATTTCTATGGGGCAAATTTCTGTTATGAAGACCAACGTCTTCGCAACAGAAATTGACATGCTGAAGTTCATAAAGGCACGCAGCCGGTGAGTTTACACAGCGTTAAATAGAAGCACAGTGGGCATGGCATTTGTATAAATCCCATCCATTGTGCTTCTACTGTAGAACGCAGCATTTTGGACGCAGCGCAGGTGACCTCTATCCAAAACGCTGCCATTATGGATCGTGGGCACACGGCCTAAGGAGAATTACCATCTGGCCTATATGTGTCTGTGTAATTCAAATAAGGTATGCTAACAAAAAATAATCATTATATTCAACATGCTAACGAGGGGAAGATGTAACATTATGATTATTTGTAAGCATATCATGCTGAAAGAATAGGTTGATGAAAACAGTTATTTGGTCACAAAGTGAGGTAAAGTATTTCCAGGTTGGATGGGGTAGTGGATACCTGAAGTATTAAAAAGGGGTATAAAAGATCCAAGTGTTAAAATTGAGAGTCAGGGAGGGTTCTTTGTGGAGATGTGGAGTTTGTTGGTACTTTGGGGAGGAGTCCCTGTAGAAAGGTTGTCATTTAGGAATGGGTTCCTGCAGGGCCGGCTCCACGTTTTTCTGGGCCCCGGGCGAAAGAGTTTCAGTGGGCCCCTTTAATACATACCACGATTCATGATGCACAGATACTGCAGAGAAATATATATATGTATATATATATATATATATATATATATATATATAGTACAATGCAAAGATTTCACTTCTTACATTACTTGAGTGATATCTATTGTAAATTCCACAATAGCTCAGAAACTGGCGAATCGCTTCTCACAGAATACTGGCCCCCATATAAGGCCCCATACGGAATACTGGCCCCCATATAAGGCCCCATACGGAATACTGGCCCCCATATAAGGCCCCATACGGAATACTGGCCCCCATATAAGGCCCCATACGGAATACTGGCCCCCATATAAGGCCCCATATGGAATACTGGCCCCCATATAAGGCCCCATACGGAATACTGGCCCCCATATAAGGCCCCATACGGAATACTGGCCCACATATAAGGCTCCATACGGAATACTGGCCCCCATATAAGGCTCCATACAGAATACTGGCCCCCATATAACGCTCCATACAGGATACTGGTCCCCTTATAAAGATCCATACAGGATACTGGCCCCCATATAACGCTCCATACAGGATTCTGGTCCCCTTATAAAGCTCCATACAGGATACTGGCCCCCATATAATGCTGCATGCAGGCTGTTACCCCCCACATAATGCCCCATACAGGCTGTCCCCACCCTTATAATGCTCCATGCAGGCTGTTACCCCCCCACATAATGCCCCATACAGGCTGTCCCCCCCTTAAAATGCTTCATGCAGGCTGTTCCCCCCACATAATGCACTATGCAGGCTGTCCCCCCCTTATAGTGCCCCATGCAGGCTGTTCCCCCCTTATAATGCCCCATGCAGGCTGTCACCCCCTCTCTCTAAAATGCCCTATGCAGGATGTCACCCCCTCTCTCTATAATGCCCCATGCAGGCTGTCACCCCCTCTCTCTATAATGCCCCATACAGGATGTCACCCCCTCTCTCTATAATGCCCCATGCAGGATGTCACCCCCTCTCTCTATAATGCCCAATGCAGGATGTCACCCCCTCTCTCTATAATGCCCCATGCAGAATGTCACCCCCTCTCTCTATAATGCCCCATGCAGGCTGTCACCCCCTCTCTCTATAATGCCCCATGCAGGATGTCACCTCCTCTCTCTATAATGCCCCATGCAGGATGTCACCCCCCCTCTCTTTTTAATGCCCCATGCAGGATGTCACCCCCCCTCTCTTTATAATGCCCCATGCAGGATGTCACCCCCCCTCTCTTTATAATGCCCCATGCAGGATGTCACCCCCCATATTATGCCCCATGTAGGATGTCACCCCCCCCATATTATGCCCCATGCCTCCATACATTAAAAAAAATAAATCAAATACTCACCTCCCTCCTCCTCACCTGCTGCCCACTGCTCAGGTCTGGACTCCAGCGTTGTCGGCGTCTTCCCGCTCTGCGCTCCCTGTGACGGCTCAGGGGAGCGCGCGGTGGAAAGACGTCACCGCGCCCTCTGACCTGAGACGTCACAGGGAGCGCAGAGCAGGAAGACACCGGATCTACGGAGGCACGGGAAGAGGTAAGTATCCGGCTGCCGGGCCCTGAGCAAGCGGCGGAGAAGGGCGGGCGCTGACACCACTCTCCTCCGCCCATATCCCATCGGGGTGCGCGACCGCCAGTGGGCCCCCCTGCCTGTTCAGGGCCCCGGCACTTGCCCGGGTGCGCCGGGTACTGACGCAGGCCCTGGGTCCCTGTGAGAGATAGGCCATAAAAAGGAAAGGATATTTCAAGGACTTATGAGGGCTACACCTCGGTGGCATAATCAGAAGGCACTAAGAGAGATGTCAGTGAACTAAGGACTGCAGATAGGGACATGAGGGTGTGAAGAGGTCCATTCAGATAACTATGACTTTATGGAAATGGCCATACAGTTAAGGAATTCATGTCTCTTTGTTGTAATATTACAATGAATTTATTAATGGATATCCGTTTTATCAATTTTATACTATTCATTTGGATCGGTGTATAAAATAATTTCTGTTTTCGAGACTTTTGTTGGGTTAGGGTTCTTTACTGGTCATCAGAATAGATGTTGCTGTGTAGTATTCTTATTGTTTGATATAGGTATTGTCAATAATAATAGTTCTTGATGTTATTGTTCAATAGCCTTATCATTCCATATTGATACTTTTCACGACAATGATATTTATTACAATAGGATGACAGCTCAATAAATAAATAAACACAAATCCATGATCAGATGTGGTAATACATTATTAAGACTTCCCTTACACGCTAAAGAAAAAGACATTCAATAGCTCAGTTGAAATTTAAAGGTATCAAGCAGGTGATTCCTAAAAGGGAAAGTAATATTTAAAAAATTCTCCATCGTAGAGAGGCATTCTGGATCCACACATTACAGACATTGGATCCCAAAGGGACTTAATAGAGATTACGAGATCAGTAGAATTATAATATACTATAAGATACATAAAACTCCCTTTTCTTTTCCCTTTTCAAATGTGTCAGATGGCTAAATAGTCTGAAAGGGAAACTGTCTTTTTTGGAGCTGAATTAAACATAATTTGATACTTTAATATTTTTCGGTTATTTAGTGATTAAAATCTTTTTGAAGTATATTCACATAATTGATTTGTATTTACACTTTTTATAAGAGATATAAAAGTATATATTTTCTTAGGATGTGTGCCCACGATCAGCTCACCTGTGCTGCGTCCAAAGTGCTGCATTCTACATAAGAAGCACAGTGGATGAAATTTATAGAAATCCCATGCCCACTGTGCTTCCATTTACTACTGCTTAAACTTGCCGCAGTGCAGGTTTATGAGCAGCAGCATATTCATTATCTGCAGCGGAGACTAGCGTCTCCGCTACATAGTCTCACCCATAGCCATTCATTAGATGCGGTAAATCTGCATGGTTCAATGAACACATGTGGATTTGACTGCGTGATTAGAATGCAGTGTTTTGGACGCAGCGAAAATACACTGCGTCCAAAACACAGCTAATTCCTGATCGTAGGCACATAGCCTTACAATACCGCTCCATTTGCATTTTAGGGCCATCTTTTGCTATTCTTTCTTAACTTTATTGAAATCTACTATATACTCCTCCACCTACACCTTGGATTTAATATATTCTGTGGATGTAGGCTTGCACCAATACATCTGTTTCTTAATGTAATCCCACATAGACTCAATGATGTTGGGCACATGGCTCTGTTGTGGCCATATAATCACTTCCAGGACTCCATGTTCTTCTTTATGCTCAAGATAGTTCTTAAAGAATAACTCACACAGAATTTGTGTTCCCTAAACATGTATGTAAGGTAGTGTAAGCATGTTAATGTACGTACTGATCACCATCTTCCCTATTTTCTAGGCTATGGAGCAATAGAACAAGGGTAGAAATAGACTTATATTGTAAAGTGACTTTCAGCTTACACATAAACCCCAGTGTGATCTAGTAAGTTGGAATTTCAGTCATGTGAGTGAAAAGAGGACCGCAGCATTTCTGGAAACCGATGAAGATGATGATCGGTAAGTATATTAATGCAATTACATTGGATTACATACATATTTAGGAAGGTTTAGTGCAGGGGTGGGGAACCTTTTATCAAATACTTATTTCATGCAATAAAATGTAGTTTAATTATTTAAAAATCATATAATGTGATTTTCTGGTTTTTCTTTTTTGACTCTGTCTATTACAATTGAAGTGTACCTACGATAAAATTTACACACCTCTCTTTTCTTAGTAGGTGGGAAAACTTGCAAAATCAGCAGTGTATCAAGTACTTGTTTTCCCCAGTGTGTATATATATACAGTGCCTACAAGTAGTATTCAACCCCCTGCAGATTTAGCTGGATGACACATGTGGAATTAACTTGGCATTGTGACATTTGTACTGTAGATCAACCTGGAAGTGGGAAATGCACTGCAGCAAATCTTTTTTTTTTTTTTAAACGTTAAAAGTTAATTCAGAGTGTCATTTATTATTCAACCCCTCAAACCACAAGAATTCTGTTTGGTCCCACTAAAGTATTAAGAAACAAAACCTACAAAAGACAAAAGACAAAAATATATCTCATACCCTACCATCATTATATATAAATGTAAAGCAAAGTTGCATAATAAATATAGGGTACTTAGTGAACTATTTTTGATCAAAAAAAGTATACAAGCCGTCCCACCAGCGGCAAGGTGACCCTAAATTGGGACGGTACCTATACTGCCTATATTAAAAACCTTACTGTATATCAAAGTTGAAGTAATGCATATAAAAGGGTAGACAAATAGGACCGGGTCCCAACTCCAGACCACCCAGGCCCGTGGTAAGCTACATATATACCAGTCAGCTCAACAAAGGGGATGCCACACCCTTAAATTGCACAAAATGCAAACAAGACAAAAAACCAGGCAATGTGAACTGAGGTCTAAGATGGTAGACATGCAAGAAATAGGAGCATGTTCACACTAGCAAAAAAGAAACAAAACCTACAAAAGACAAAAGACAAAAATATATCTCATACCCTACCATCATTATTTATAAATGTAAAGCAAAGTTGCATAATAAATATAGGGTACTTAGTGAACTATTTTTGATCAAAAAAAGTATACAAGCCGTCCCACCAGCGTGCAATTTAAGGGTGTGGCATCCCCTTTGTTGAGCTGACTGGTATATATGTAGCTTACCACGGGCCTGGGTGGTCTGGAGTTGGGACCCGGTCCTATTTGTCTACCCTTTTATATGCATTACTTCAACTTTGATATACAGTAAGGTTTTTAATATAGGCAGTATAGGTACCGTCCCAATTTAGGGTCACCTTGCCGCTGGTGGGACGGCTTGTATACTTTTTTTGATCAAAAATAGTTCACTAAGTACCCTATATTTATTATGCAACTTTGCTTTACATTTATATATAATGATGATAGGGTATGAGATATATTTTTGTCTTTTGTCTTTTGTAGGTTTTGTTTCTTTTTTGCTAGTGTGAACATGCTCCTATTTCTTGCATGTCTACCATCTTAGACCTCAGTTCACATTGCCTGTTTTTTTGTCTTGTTTGCATTTTGTGCAATTTAAGGGTGTGGCATCCCCTTTGTTGAGCTGACTGGTATATATGTAGCTTACCACGGGCCTGGGTGGTCTGGAGTTGGGACCCGGTCCTATTTGTCTACCCTTTTATATGCATTACTTCAACTTTGATATACAGTAAGGTTTTTAATATAGGCAGTATAGGTACCGTCCCAATTTAGGGTCACCTTGCCGCTGGTGGGACGGCTTGTATACTTTTTTTGATCAAAAATAGTTCACTAAGTACCCTATATTTATTATGCAACTTTGCTTTACATTTATATATAATGATGGTAGGGTATGAGATATATTTTTGTCTTTTGTCTTTTGTAGGTTTTGTTTCTTTTTTGCTAGTGTGAACATGCTCCTATTTCTTGCATGTCTACCATCTTAGACCTCAGTTCACATTGCCTGGTTTAAAGTATTAAGAAGTAGTTCAGGCACCAAGAATAATGAGCTTCACATGTGTGGATTAAAGATCTCTTTTGCCAGCCTTTTCTGACTATTTAAGACCCTCACCAAACTTGTGAACAGCACTCAGACATGGTCAACATGGGAAAGACAAAGGAGCATTCCAAGGCCATGAGAGACAAGATCGTGGAGGGTCACAAGGTTGGCAAGCGGTACAAAACCCTTTCCAAGGAGTTGGGCCTACCTGTCTCCACTGTTGGGAGCATCATCCGTAAGTGGAAGGCTTATGGAACTACTGTTAGCCTTCCACGGCCTGGACAGCCTTTGAAAGTGTCCTCCCGTGCCGAGGCCAGGCTTGTCCGAAGAGTCAAGGCTAACCCAAGGACAACAAGGAAGGAGCTCCGGGAAGATCTCATGGCAGTGGGGACATTGGTTTCAGTCAATACCATAAGTAACGTACTCCACCGCAATGGTCTCCGTTCCAGACGAGCCCGTAAGGTACCTTTACTTTCAAAGTGTCATGTCAAGGCTCATCTACAGTTTGCTCATGATCACTTGGAGGACTCTGAGACAGACTGGTTCAAGGTTCTATGGTCTGATGAGACCAAGATCGAGATCTTTGGTGCCAACCACACACGTGACGTTTGGAGACTGGATGGCACTGCATACGACCCCAAGAATACCATCCCTACAGTCAAGCATGATGGTGGCAGCATCATGCTGTGGGGCTGTTTCTCAGCCAAGGGGCCTGGCCATCTGGTCCGCATCCATGGGAAGATGGATAGCACGGCCTACCTGGAGATTTTGGCCAAGAACCTCCGCTCCTCCATCAAGGATCTTAAGATGGGTCGTAATTTCATCTTCCAACAAGACAACGACCCAAAGCACACAGCCAAGAAAACCAAGGCCTGGTTCAAGAGGGAAAAAGTCAAGGTGTTGGAGTGGCCTAGTCACTTAACCCAATTGAAAACTTGTGGAAGGAGCTCAAGAATAAAGTCCACATGAGACACCCAAAGAACCTAGATAACTTGGAGAAGATCTGCATGGAGGAGTGGGCCAAGATAACTCCACAGACCTGTGCCGGCCTGATCAGGTCTTATAAAAGATGATTATTAGCTGTAATTGCAAACAATGGTTATTCCACAAAATATTAAACATAGGGGTTGTATAATAATTGACCCACACTTTTATGCTTAAAATTTAATAAAATTCAACTGAGCAACATAACTTTTTGGTTTGTAAGATTTATGCTTCTGTTCATAAAACCTACTCTCGTTTGCAGTTTGAAGGCTCTAACTTATTTGCATCTTATCAAACCAGCTAAACCTGCAGGGGGTTGAATACTACTTGTAGGCACTGTATATATATATATATATATATATATATATATATATATATTATATATATATATATATATATATATATATATATATATATATATATATACAGGTGCTTCTCACAAAAATAGAATATCATCAAAAAGTTATTTTATTTCATTTCTTCAATTCAAAAAGTGAAACTCATATATTATATAGAGTCATTACAAACAAAGTGATCTATTTTAAGTGTTTATTTCTGTTAATGTTGATGATTATGGCTTACAGCCAATGAATACACAAAAGTCATTATCTCAGTAAATTAGAATAATTAACAAAATACACCTGCAAAGGCTTCCAATGCGTTTAAAAAGGTCTCTTAGTCTGTATCAGTAGGGACCACAATCATGGGGAAGACTGCTGACTTGACATGTCCAGAAGGCAGTCATTGACACACTCCGCAAGGAGGGTCATTGATAAAGAAGCTGGCTGTTCACAGAGAGCTGTATCCAAGCATATTTATGGAAAGTTGAGTGGAAGGAAAAAGTGTGGTAGAAAAAGGTGCACAAGCAACCAGGATAACTGCAGCCTTGAAAGGATTGTTAAGAAAAGGCCATTCAAAAATTTGGGTGAGATTCACTAGGAGTGGACTGCTGTTGGACTCATTGCTTCAAGAGCCACCACACACAGATGTATCCAGTACATGGGCTACAAGTGTCGCATTCATTGTGTCAAGCCACTAATGACCAATAGACAACGCCAGAAGCATTTTACCTGGGCCAAGGAGAAAAAGACCTGGACTGTTGCTCCGTGGTCCAAGGTGTTGTTTTCAGATCAAAGTAAATGTTGCATTCCATTTGGAAATCAAGGTCACAGAGTCTGGAGGAAGAGTGGAGAGGCACACAATGCAAGCTGCTTGAGGTCTAGTGTGAAGTTTCCACAATCAGTGATGGTTTGGGGAGCCATGTTATCTGCTGTGTTTTGGCAAGACCAAAGTCAGAGCGGCTGTCTACCAGGAAATTTTAGAGCACTTCATGCTTCCCTCTACCGACAAGCTTTTTGGAGATGGAAATTTCATTCTCCAGCAGGACTTGGCACCTGTCCACACTGCCAAAAGTACCAATACCTGATTTAAAAACAACAGTATCACTGTGCTTTATTGGCCAGCAAACTCACCTGATCTTAACTCCATAGAGAATCTATGGGGTATTGTCAAGAGGAAGATGAGAGACACCAGACCCAACAATGCAGACGAGCTGAAGGCTGCCATCAAAGCAACCTGGGCTTCCATTACACCTCAGCAGTGCCACAGGCTGATCACCTCCATGCCACACCGCATTGATGCAGTAATTGATGCAAAAGGAGCCTCGACCAAGTATTGAGTGCATTTACTGAATATAGATTTAAGTAGGCCAACATTTCGGATTTTAAAAACATTTTTCAAGTTGTTATAAAGTATTCTAATTTACTGAGAAAATGACTGTTGCGTTTTCATTGGCTGTAAGCCATAATAATCATCAACATTAACAGAATTAAACACTTGAAATACATCACTCTGTTTGTAATGACTCAATATAATATATGAGTTCCACTTTTTGTATTGAAGAACTGAAATAAATTAACTTTTTGATGATATTCTTATTTAGTGAGAAGCACCGGTATATACAGTACAGACCAAAAGTTTGGACATACCTACTCATTTAAAGATTTTTCTATATTTTCATGACAATGAAAATTGTACATTCACACTGAAGGCATCAAAACTATGAATTAACACATGTGGAATTATATACTTAACAAAAAAGTGTGAAACAACAGAAAATATGTCTTATATTCTAGGTTCTTCAGAGTAGCCACCTTTTGCTTTGATGACTGCTTTGCACACTCTTGGCATCCTCTTGATGAGCTTCAAGTGGTAGTCACCGGAAATGGTCTTCCAACAATCTTGAAGGAGTTCCCAGAGATGCTTAGCACTTGTTGGCCCTATTGCCTTCACTCTGGGGTCCAGCTCACCCCTCATCTCGATTGTTGTTCAGGTCTGGTGACTGTGGAGGCCAGGTCATCTGGTGTAGCACCCCATCACTCTCCATCTTGGTCAAATAGCCCTTACACAGCCTGGAGGTGTGTTTGGGGTCATTGTCCTGTTGAAAAATAAATGATGGTCCAACTAAACGCAAACCGGATGGAATAGCATGCCACTGCAAGATGCTGTGGTAGCCATGGTGGTTCAGTATGCCTTCAATTTTGAATAAATCCCCAACAGTGTCACCAGCAAAGCACCCCCACACCATCACACCTCCTCCTCCATGCTTCACAGTGGGAACCAGGCATGCAGAGTCCATCCGTTCACCTTTTCTGCGTCGCACAAAGACACAGTGGTTGGAACCAAAGATTTCAAATTTGGACTCATCAGACCAAAGCACAGATTTCCACTGGTCTAATGTCCATTCCTTGTGTTCTTTAGCCCAAACAAGTCTCTTCTGCTTGTTGCCTGTCCTTAACAGTGGTTTCCTAGCAGCTATTTTACCATGAAGGCCTGCTATACAAAGTCTCCTCTTAACAGTTGTTGTAGAGATGTGTCTGCTGCTAGAACTCTGTGTGGCATTGACCTGGTCTCTAATCTGAGCTGCTGTTAACCTGCGATTTCTGAGGCTGGTGACTCGGATAAACTTATCCTCAGAAGCAGAGGTGACTCTTGGTCTTCCTTTCCTGGGGCGGTCCTCATATGAGCCAGTTTCTTTGTAGAGCTTGATGGTTTTTGCAACTGCACTTGGGGACACTTTCAAAGTTTGCCCAATTTTTCGCACTGACTGACCTTCATTTCTTAAAGTAATGATGGCCACTCGTTTTTCTTTACTTAGCTGCTTTTTTCTTGCCATAATACAAATTCTAACAGTCTATTCAGTAGGACTATCAGCTGTGTATCCACCAGACTTCTGCACAACACAACTGATGGTCCCAGCCCCATTTATAAGGCATGAAATCCCACTTATTAAACCTGACAGGGCACACCTGTGAAGTGAAAACCATTTCCGGTGACTACCTCTTGAAGCTCATCAAGAGAATGTGAAGAGTGTGCAAAGCAGTCATCAAAGCAAAAGGTGGATACTTTGAAGAACCTAGAATATAACACATATTTTCTGTTGTTTCACACTCTTTTGTTAAGTATATATTTCCACATGTGTTAATTTGTAGTTTTGATGCCTTCAGTGTGAATGTACAATTTTCATAGTCATGAAAATACAGAAAAATCTTTAAATGAGAAGGTGTGTCCAAACTTTTGGTCTGTACTGTATATATTACATATATATATGTATATACACTGCATTGTGAAAGTATTTCTCCCCCTTGAACTTTTCTACCTTTCGCCACATTTCTGGCTTCAAACATAAAGATATAAAATTCAAATTTTTTGGGGAATAATCAACAACAAGTGGGACACAATCATGAAGTGGAACGAAATTTATTGGATATTTTAAACTTTTTTAACAAATTAAAAACTGAAAAGTGGGGAGTGCAATATTACTCGGCCCCTTGAGTTAATACTTTGTGGCGCCACCTTTTGCTGCAATTAGAGCTGCAAATCGCTTGGGGTATGTCTCTATCAGTTTTGCACATCGAGAGGCTGAAATTCTTGCCCATTCTTCCTTGCAAAACAGCTCAAGCTCATTGAGGTTGGATGGAGGGCGTTTGTGAACAGCAGTTTTCAGCTCTTTCCACAGATTCTCGATTGGATTCAGGTCTGGACTTTGACTTGGCCATTCTAATACCTGGATACGTTTATTTTTGAACCATTCCATTGTAGATTTTTCTTTATGTTTGGGATCATTGTCTTGTTGGAAGATAAATCTCCGTCCCAGTCTCAGGTCTTTTGAAAACTCCAACAGGTTTTCTTCCAGAATGGTCCTGTATTTGGCTCCGTCCATCTTCCCATCAATTTTAACCATCTTCCCTGTACCTGCTGAAGAAAAGCAGGCCCAAACCATCATGCTGCCACCACCATGTTTGACAGTGGGGATGGTGTTTGGGATGAGATGTGTTGCTTTTACGCCAAACATATCGTTTTGCATTGTGGCCAAAAAGTTCGATTTTGGTTTCATCTGACCAGAGCACCTTATTCCACATGTTTGGTGTGTCTCCCAGGTGGCTTGTGGCAAACTTCAAATGAGACTTTTTATGGATATCTTTGAGAAATGGCTTTTTTCTTGCCACTCTTCCTTAAAGGTCAAATTTGTGCAATGTACTACTGATTGTTGTCCTATGGACAGACTCTCCCACCTCAGCTGTAGATCTCTGCAGTTTATCCAGAGTGATAATGGGCATTCAGGATGCATCTCTGATCAGTCTGCTCCTTGTTCGAGATGAAAAGTTTAGAGGGACGGCCGGGTCTTGGTAGATTTTCAGTGGTCTGATATACTCCTTCCATTTCAATATAATCGCTTGCACAATGCTCCTTGAGATGTTTAAAACTTGGGAAATCTTTTTGCATCCAAATCTGGCTTTAAACTTCACCACAACAGTATCTCGGACCTGCCTGGTGTGTTCCTTGATCTTCATGATGCTCTCTGCACTTGAAACAGAACCCTGAGACTACCACAGAGCAGGTGCATTTATACGAAGACTTGATTACACACAAGTGGATTCTATTTATCATTACCAGTCATTTAGGACAACATTGGATCATTCAGAGATCCTCACTGAACTTCTGGAGTGAGTTTGCTGTACTGAAAGTAAAGGGGCCGAATAATATTGCACGCCTCACTTTTCAGTTTTTAATTTGTTAAAAAAGTTTAAAATATCCGATAAATTTCGTTTCACTTCACGATTGTGTCCCACTTGTTGTTGATTCTTCCCAAAAAAATGAGAATTTTATATATTTATGTTTGAAGCCAGAAATGTGGCAAAAGGTAGAAAAGTTCAAGGGGGCCAAATACTTTCACAATGCACTGTATATATATATATATATATATATATATATATATATATATATATATATATATATATATATACAGTACAGACCAAAAGTTTGGACACACCTTCTCATTTAAAGATTTTTCTGTATTTTCATGACTATGAAAATTGTACATTCACACTGAAGGCATCAAAACTATGAATTAACACATGTGGAATTATATACTTAACAAAAAAGTGTGAAACAACAGAAAATATGTCTTATATTCTAGGTTCTTCAGAGTAGCCACCTTTTGCTTTGATGACTGCTTTGCACACTCTTGGCATCCTCTTGATGAGCTTCAAGTGGTAGTCACCGGAAATGGTCTTCCAACAATCTTGAAGGAGTTCCCAGAGATGCTTAGCACTTGTTGGCCCTTTTGCCTTCACTCTGTGGTCCAGCTCACCCCAAACCATCTCGATTGGGTTCAGGTCTGGTGACTGTGGAGGCCAGGTCATCTGGCGTAGCATCCCATCACTCTCCTTCTTGGTCAAATAGCCCTTACACAGCCTGGAGGTGTGTTTGGGGTCATTGTCCTGTTGAAAAATAAATGATGGTCCAACTAAACGCAAACCGGATTGAATAGCATGCCGCTGCAAGATGCTGTGGTAGCCATGCTGGTTCAGTATGCCTTCAATTTTAAATAAATCCCCACAGTGTCACCAGAAAAGCACCCCCACACCATCACACCTCCTCCTTCATGCTTCACGGTGGGAACCAGGCATGTATAGTCCATCCGTTCACCTTTTCTGCGACGCACAAAGACACGGTGGTTGGAACCAAAGATCTCAAATTTGGACTCATCAGACCAAAGCACAGATTTCCACTGGTCTAATGTCCATTCCTTGTGTTCTTTAGCCAAAACAAGTCTCTTCTGCTTGTTGCTTGTCCTTAGCAGTGGCTTCCTAGCAGCTATTTTACCATGAAGGACTGCTGCACAAAGTCTCCTCTTAACAGTTGTTGAAGAGATGTGTCTGCTGCTAGAACTCTGTGTGGCATTGACCTGGTCTTTAATCTGAGCTGCTGTTAACCTGCGATTTCTGAGGATGGTGACTCGGATAAACTTATCCTCAGAATCAGAGGTGACTCTTGGTCTTCCTTAACTGGGGCAGTCTTCATGTGAGCCAGTTTCTTTGTAGTGCTTGATGGTTTTTACAACTGCACTTGGGGACACTTTCAAAGTTTGCCCAATTTTTCGCACTGACTGACCTTCATTTCTTAAAGTAATGATGGCCACTCGTTTTTCTTTACTTAGCTGCTCTTTTCTTGCCATAATACAAATTCTAACAGTCTATTCAGTAGGACTATCAGCTGTGTATCCACCAGACTTCTGAACAACACAACTGATGGTCCCAACCCAATTTATAAGGCAAGAAATCCCACTTATTAAACCTGACAGGGCACACCTGTGAAGTGAAAACCATTTCCGGTGACTACCTCTTGAAGCTCATCAAGAGAATGTGAAGAGTGTGCAAAGCACTCATCAAAGCAAAAGGTGGATACTTTGAAGAACCTAGAATATAACACATATTTTCTGTTGTTTCACACTCTTTTGTTAAGTATATATTTCCACATGTGTTAATTTGTAGTTTTGATGCCTTCAGTGTGAATGTATAATTTTCATAGTCATGAAAATACAGAAAAATCTTTAAATGAGATGTGTCCAAACTTTTGGTCTGTACTGTATATATACAGTATACACCATATACATATATATGTATGTATTCATAGGTATAGGTAAGCATAGATTGTTTTACATCTCACTCCATATGTCTTGGACTGTGTTCAGGGACAAGCTAAGGAAGAACTCATCTAGATTGCATTATTCTTTTAAATTTGCTAAAAAAAAACAAGTCACCATTAGTGTTAAGCGATACCTTCCGATATCGGGAAATATCAGATCGGATTGGATCGGACCGATACAGAAAAAATATCGGATATCGCCGATTCCGATACCGGAAACCAATGCAAGTCAATGGGACACAAATATCGGAATGATAATAAACCTTTTTTTTCCTTGTAGGTTAATTCTACATGAAGGAAAACAACTAAGAATAATGTAGAATGTATTGGGGGAGGTGGGGGAGACAATAAAGGCATAGCGGTTTAGCCCAATCAAATGGAATAGCAGGAATTAATATTTTTTTTAAGACGTTCTGAGTTACAAAAATATTGACTATGTTAAGCTTTTTTATAATTTGTCAGATATTTATGTTTCACTACTTACATGCTTTTCACCTTCTTTTTTACTTTTCCCACACTTTCTCCTTCATCCAGCATCAGCATCTTTTTCATCAACTTCTTCTTCACCTTCTTCCTATTATTCTTTTTTTTTACATTCTTCATATTCAACTATTATTCTTCTTCATATTCAACTTCTTCATCTTCTTCATATTCTTCTTCTTCATCATATTCTTATTTGTGACAGGCATTCCTGTAGTTGTTATCTATAAAAGTTTGAAGATTACACCTTCCGCTCTGCCTGTCACAAAAGATTTACAACAGGATTTGTCCGCATTCAGTTTGGCCTGCAGCAGCAGGTCTTTTGCAGGGGCACCACGAGGAGGAACGGACTCACCCCCATACACTGCTTAGTTTTCTTCTGCTTTTAATTTAGATAATATCTTTTGTTCTGATTTTTAGTCTTATGCTTAATGTTCTTCTGCTTTTTGTTCTGCAGCTTCTTGTTCTTCTGCTTCTTGATTTTTTGTCTCTTGTTCTTCTGTATCTTGGTGGTTGTCTTCTTGTTCTTTGTCCTCTTGGTCATCTTCTTCAGGGTCATCTTCTTGGTCTTCTTTGGGGTGGTCTTCAGGGTCGTCGTCTTCAGGGTCGTCGTCTTCGGGGTCCTCGTCTTCTTTGGGTTGGTCTTCAGGGTCGTCGTCTTCAGGGTCGTCGTCTTCGGGGTCCTCGTCTTCTTCGTGGTGGTCTTCAGGGTCGCCGTCTTCGGGGTCCTTGTCTTCTTCGGGGTGGTCTTCAGGATCCTCGTCTTCAGGGTCGTCGTCTTCGGGGTGGTCTTCAGGCTCCTTGTCTTCAGGGTCGTCGTCTTCGGGGTCCTCGTCTTCTTCGGGGTGGTTTTCAGGGTCGTCGTCTTCATGGTCGTCGTCAGGGAGATCCAGAGTGATTACCAAAAAACATTTCAAAAAGCTTGAACTTGGAAATGTAGCAGAAGGAACAAGAATGCTGAGGAACTGCCGAGAACCAGCTGACGGTACTGAAACCCGGATGGGTAGCAGAAGGTACAAGAGCCAATGGAACTACCGAGGACCAGCTGACGGTACTGGAACCCGGATACTAAGCAGGAGGTACCTGTGCCAGAAAGTACTACCAAAGACCAGCAGACATTGGTGGAACTTGGATACCGAGAAGGAGGCACCTAAGCCAAAGGCACTGCTGAGAACCAGCTGATGGTACTGGAACCCGGATGGGTAGCAGAAGGTACAAGAGCCAATGGAACTACCGAGGACCAGCTGACGGTACTGGAACCAGGTTACTAAGCAGGAGGTACCTGTGCCAGAAAGCACTACAAAGGACCTGCAGACGTTGGTGGAACTTGGATACCGAGAAGGAGGCACCTAAGCCAAAGGCATTGCCGAGAACCAGCTGTCGGTACTGGAACACAGATGGGTAGCAGACGGTACACATGAAAAAAAGAGTTGCAAGGCCGCGAGCCGGCCTGAGTTACCTAAACCCACAGTCCTACAGGGGGTGCTTGTCCTATTGGCACTATGGAACCAGCCTTCATTGCCAGATCCCGTAGCCCACATAGGAGTCACCTAAACTGCAGGCACCATAGAGTCGGCTAACCCGACCGCAACATGACAGGACAACGTATTGGAGGCAAAGTGACGTTGACACTACCCGGAAACAGCTGGCGTGCTGGAACCAGGCTGGGCAGGAGGGAGTACCCATGCCAAAGACACTGCCAGGAACCAGCTGACGGTACTGGAACCCAGATGGGTAGCAGAAGGTACAAGAGCCAATGGAACTACCGAGGACCAGCTGACGGTACTGGAACCCGGTTACTAAGCAGGAGGTATCTGTGCCAGAAAGCACTACAAAGGACCAGCAGACGTTGGTGGAACTCGGATATCGAGAAGGAGGCACCTAAGCCAAAGGCACTGCCGAGAACCAGCTGACGGTACTGGAACCCAGATGGGTAGCAGAAGGTGCACATGAAAAAAAGAGTTGCAAGGCCGCGAGCCGGCCTGACTTACCAAAACCCACAGTCCTACAGGAGGTGCTTGTCCTATTGGCACTATGGAAACAGCCTTCATTGCCAGATCCCACAGCCCACATAGGAGTCACCTAAACTGCAGGCACCATAGAGTCGGCTAACCCGACCGCAACACGACAGGACAACGTATTGGAGGCAAAGTGACGCTGACACTACCCGGAAACAGCTGGCGTGATGGAACCAGGCTGGGCAGGAGGGAGTACCCGTGCCAAAGACACTGCCAGGAAACAGCTGGCGGGGCTGTAAACCAGGGTAAATACAGAAAAAAGAGTGGAGCCAGAGGCCTAATTGGAGCAAGTTTTAAATCAGTAGTAGTGTGAATGTGGACAGAGCAGGAGAAATTGCCGGACACACAGCAGGGGATCAGCTGACGTTACTGAACCCCAATAACACGGCTGCAAGTGTTGGCTGTGCAGACAGCACTTCTGAGCAGCAACTGGTGGTGTTGGAGCTCAGGGTAAAAACTGAAAAAGGAGTGGAGCCGGAGGCATAATTGAAGCAAGTTTTAAATCTGTAGTAGTAGTGAGTATGTGGACAGAGCAGGAGATATTGCCGGACACACAGCTGGGGATCAGCTGATGTTACTGAACCCCAATAACACGGCAGCAACTGTTGACTGTGCAGACAGCACTTCTGAGAGGCAACTGGCGGTGTTGGAGCTCAGGGTAAATACTGAAAAAAGAGTGGAGCCGGAGGCCTAATTGGAGCAAGTTTTAAATCTGTAGTAGTAGTGAGAATGTGGACAGAGCAGGAGATATTGCCGGACACACAGCTGGGGATCAGCTGACGTTACTGAACCCCAATAACACTGAAGCAAGCGTTGACTGTGCAGACGGCACTTCTGAGAGGCAACTGGCGGTGTTGGAGCTCAGGGTAAATACTGAAAAAAGAGTGGAGCCGGAGGCCTAATTGGAGCAAGTTTTAAATCTGTAGTAGTAGTTTGAATGTGGACAGAGCAGGAGAAATTGCCGGACACACAGCAGGGGATCAGCTGACGTTACTGAACTCCAATAACGCTGGAGCAAGCGTTGACTGTGCAGACGGCACTTCTGAGCAGCAACTGGCGGTGTTGGAGCTCAGGGATAATACTGAAAACAGAGAGGAGCTAGAGGTGTAATTGGAGCAAGTTTAAAATCTGTAGTAGTGTGAATGTGGACAGAGCAGGAGAATTTGCGGACACACAGCAGGGAATCAGCTGACGTTACTGAACCCCAATAATACTGGAGCAAGCATTGAATGTGCAGACGGCACTTCTGAGCAGCAACTGGCGGTGTTGAAGCTCAGGAATAATACTGAAATCAGAGAGGAGCCAGAGGTGTAATTGGAGCAAGTTTTAAATCTGTAGTAGAGTGGATGTGGAAAGAGCAGGAGAATTTGCCGGACACACAGCAGGGGATCAGCTGACTTTACTGAACCCCAATAACACTGGACCAAGCGTTGACTGTGCAGACGGCACTTCTGAGCAGCAACTGGCGGTGTTGGAGCCCAGGGATTATAGTTCAGGTGGTAGAAACATGAACACCACAGGAGACCTGGGTACTGTTGCCGACCAATTATTTATTCTGGAAGAGGACTGGCAAATTCATGCGAGATCCAGGCCTTGTTCATTTTCAGAAAAGTAAGCCGGTCAACGTTATCGGATGATAGTCGCATGCGATGGTCTGTTAGTACCCCACCTGCAGCACTAAAGACGCGTTCCGATAATACACTAGCAGCAGGGCAAGCCAGCACCTCCAATGCATACTGGCTAAGCTTTGGCCATGTATCCAGCTTAGAGAACCAAAACTTGAAAAGGGAAGATCCGTCTGGGAGTACACTGAGAGGGCAAGACATGTAGTCTGTCACCATCTGACGGAAACGTTGCCTCTTGCTGACTGGAGCCGTCTGTGATGGTGTAGACATTTGTGGCGGGGACACAAAACTTTGCCACATTTGGGCCATACTGGTCTTGCCTTGTGCTGAGGCCATGCTTCTGCTCCCACATTGTGCAGAGCTTCTTCCACTGCCTCGACGCACTGAGATGCTTTGTAAAGCACTAGCAGCACTGCTCTCGGGTGGAATGGAGAACATGATGGAATGCACCAGTGCGTCTTGGTACTCCCGCATTTTACGCTCCCGATTCAACGGTTTTATAAGGCTTTGTAAGTTGTCCCGGTAGCGAGGATCTAGGAGGGTGGACACCCAATAATCAGCCGTGTTGAGAATGTGGCCGATGCGGCGGTCGTTTCTCAAGCACTGCAGCATGAAATCAACCTTGTGCTGCAGACTGCCAACTGGCCAAGAAATGCTGTCCCCTGCTTGAGGCGTGATCTCTGCCTGCTCTGCATCACCCCACCCTCGCTCTAGAAACTGACTACTAGAGCATTGTGTACCTCGCTCATCTGGACAGATGTCTTCCTCCTCCATTGACTCCTTCTCATCCTCCTCACAAAGTGTCCCCTGCCTTGGCCTTTGTGAGGAACCACGTTGCGCAGACTGTACAGAAGCAGATGACATTTGTGACTCCTCATCCTCCACCTGTTCCAAAACCTCCTCCCTTAGTGCTTGCAGTGTTTTTTCAAGCAGGCAGATAAGGGGGATAGTCATGCTGACTACTGTAGTGCATCATCTGAACTCGCCATCCGCGTGGAATAATCGAAGGCACGCAAAACATGGCAAATGTCCTTCATAGAGGCCCACTCAGTGGTGGTGAAGTGTGAACGGCGCGCACTGCGACTTGTTTGCGCCTGCTGCAGCTGGTACTCCATTACTGCTGCCTGCTGCTCACACAACCTCTCCAACATATGTAACGTTGAATTCCACCTGGTGGGTAGGTCACATATAGTGTTGAGCCACCCCCTAGTGTTCGGGTTCGGTTTGGTTTGTTGAACACCTGGATGTTCGAGGAACTGTTCGTCGAACTGTTCGTCGAACACCTTAGAACACCGTCGAACACCGTTAAAACCAATGGCAGGCAAACAAAAACACATAGAAACACATAGAAAACACCTTCAAAGGTGACCAAAAGCTGACAAATTGCTCAGAAGACGATATTTTTAAAAAAGCCAGCCGGCAATTCAGCAGCGGCATACACCGGTACCCGACAATTTAGACAAGAAGACAAGAAGGAATAGAGCATCACACATAGATTAGATAGATAGAAACATGTCAGTCACATATATAAGAAGTACAGTGACAGTGTTGGTTACTGTACTTGTTATTTAGAGTAAAGGATTTATTAAAAAAAATATTAGTGTTTTCATGCACCGTCTCTTTAAAATAGCCGGCCGGTAATTCAGCAGCGGTACCCGACAATTTAGAACAGAAAGAATAGAGCTTCACACATAGATTAGATAGATAGAAACATGTCAGTCACATATATAAGAAGTACAGTGACAGTGTTGCTTACTGTACTTGTCATTTAGTGTAAAGGATTTATTTAAAAAAATAATAGTGTTTTCATGCACCGTCTCTTTAAAAAAGCCGGCAGGCAATTCAGCAGCGGTACCTGACAATTTAAAACAGAAAGATAGAGCATCACACAAAGATTAGATAGATAGAAACATGTTAGTCACATATATATGAAGTACAGTGACAGTGTGGATTACTGTACTTGTCATGTAGTGTTAAAATAAAGGATTTATTTAAAAAAAATTGGCGTGGGGTTCCCCGTAATTTTAGTCTCTAGCGGAGGTTAAGCAGAAGGCTGGGGCAGATGTTTGAAGCCTGGGAAGGGGGTAATACCCATGGAGCTTCCCAGGCTGCTAATATCAGTCCCCAGCGGAATACCTAGCCTTTACTGGCTATTAAAATGGGGGACCCCCCCCAAAAAATGACGTGGGGTCCCCCCTATTTTAATAGCTAGCAAAGGCTAGGCAGACAGCTGGGGGCTGATATTAATAGCCCAGGAAGGGTGCCATAAATATTGGCCCCCTCCCAGGCTAAAAACAACAGCCATCAGCCACCCCAGAAATGGCGCATCCATAGGATGCGCCAATTCTGGCACTTAGCCTCGCTCTTCCCACTGCCCTGTAGCGGTGGCAGTGGGGTAATAGGGTTGGGGTTGATGTCAGCTTATAATGCCAGCTGACATCAAGCCCAGGTTAGTAATGGAGAGGCGTCTATAAGACACCCCCATTACTAACCCCATAGTCAAAGTTAAAAAAAACACAAACACCCAGAATAAATTCCTTTAATTGAAATAAACACACAATTCTTTATTGTTCTAAATTAAACCATACTTACCATCACGCCCATTCCAGCTGAAGCCAACGATCTCCAGCAATAAAAGTAAAATAATAAAGCAACATCATCCTTACCTTTCCATGGTTCCCACGACAGCTTCAGCTCTGCTACATCGAGATGACAGGCTGGACCGCAGCAGAACACTGCCATCCAGCTTGCCATGCTGCAGACACTGAGAAGCGCAGGCATGCTTGCGCTCCTCAGTGTCTCGCTGTGACGGCATCCAGAAGAGCCGAGTTCATGTCCAATGAACTCGGCTCACCTCATGCACGTCACTGACAGCGTGGGAAAATTCTCCTGCACTCAGCGCTTCAGCGTGAGAATTCTCCCACGCTATCAGTGACGTGCATGAGGTGGGCTCATGTCCAATGAACTCAGCTCACTTCATGCACGTCACTGACAGCGTGGGAAAATTCTCCTGCACTCAGCGCTTCAGCGTGAGAATTTTCCCACGCTGTCAGTGACGTGCCTGAGGTGAGCCGAGTTCATTGGACATGACCTCGGCTCATCTTTATGCCATCACAGCGAGACACTGAGGAGCACAAGCATGCCTGTGCTTCTCAGTTTGTGCGGCATGGCAAGCTGGATGGCAGCGTTCTGCTGCGATCCAGCCTGTTATGTGAATGTAGCAGAGCTGAAGCCGTTGTGGGAACCATGGAAAGGTAAGGATGATGTTGCTTTATTATTTTATTTTTATTACAGAAGACATTGGCTTCAGCTGGAATGGGCGTGATGGTAAGTATGGTTTAATTCAGAACAATAAAGAATTGTGTCTCTATTTCAATTAAAGGACTTTATTCTGGGTTTTTGTGGGTTTTTTTAACTTTGACTATGGGGTTAGTAATGGGGGTGTCTTATAGACGCCTCTCCATTACTAACCTGGGCTTGATGTCAGCTGGTATTATAAGCTGACATCAACCCCAGCTCTATTACCCCACTGCCACCGCTACAGGGGAGTGGGAAGAGTGAGGCTAAGTCCCAGAAATGGCGCATCCTATGGATGCGCCATTTCTGGGGCGGCTGACGGCTGGTTTTTCTAGCCAGGGAGGGGGCCAATATTCATGGCACCCTTCCTGGGCTATTAATATCAGCCCCCAGCTGTCTGCCTAGCCTTTGTTAGCTATTAAAATAGGGGGGACCCCACGTCATTTTTTTGGTGGTGTCCCCCATTTTAATAGCTATTAAAGGCTAGGTATTCAGCTGGGGGCTGATATTAGTAGCCTGGGAAGCCCCGTGGGTATTACCCCCTTCCCAGGCTTCAAACATCTGCCCCAGCCGTCTGCTTAACCTCCGCTTGAGCCTAAAATTATGGGGAACCCCACGCCAATTTTTTTTAAAATAAATCCTTTATTTTAACACTAAATGACAAGTACAGTAATCCACACTGTCACTGTACTTCATATATATGTGACTGACATGTTTCTAGCTATCTAATCTATGTGTGATTCTCTATTCCTTCTATTCTAAATTGTCAGGTACCGCTGCTGAATTGCCGGCCGGCTTTTTAAAAGAGACGGTGCATGAAAACACTATTTTTTTTTTTAATAAATCCTTTACACTAAATTACAAGTACAGTAAGCAACACTGTCACTGTACTTCTTATATATGTGACTGACATGTTTCTTTCTATCTAATCTATGTGAGATTCTCTATTCTTTCTGTTCTAAATTGTCGGATACCGGTGTATGCCGCTGATGAATTGCCGGCTTTTCGTGTTTCACTGTGAGCACTGTTCCCATCGATTTGGGCAATCACTGTAATGCCACAACCACCATGGCTGTGGCATTACAGTGAGTGGCAGACAATCCCTGCATGATTGGTGCTATAAATAGCGCCAGACATGCAGGACATGCTTTTGGTGCACGAACAGTTATCGAACATAACCTCGAACAGCCGAATTTTTTGCAAATCGTTCGGGTTCGTTGAATGACTCGAACACCGCCCAAAACAGCTCGAATTTGAGATTGGCAAACAGTTCTAGTCGAACACCGCTCATCTCTAGTCACATATGATGCGATGTTCCGGATGACGTAATCGGCGCTGCAGAGCTGCAATGCGCGATCTTGCGTTGCTGGAACGCCGCAAGTGAGTGCACTCTATGAGGACCTTGTGCAGCAGTGCATCAAGATCCAGATAGTCCCTCAAAAAACTCTGCACAACCAAGTTGAGCCCATGTGCCAGACATGAGATGTGAGTGAGGTTGCCTAGGCCCAGAGCTGCCACCAGATTTCGGCCATTGTCACACACTACCATGCCTGGATGGAGATTCTCTGGCACAAACCACACGTCGCTCTGCTGCTTGATGGCATTCAAGAGCTCCTGCGCTGTGTGGCTTCGATTCCCCAAAGAAATTATTTTAATACGGCCTGTCGACGTTTGGCCACGGCTGTGCTCATATCGATTGTAACAGGCAACCGTTCACGGGTCGATGTGGAGGTAGACCGTGTCGACTCCTGCAGCACTGATTCAGAGGAACTGGAGTATGAGGAGAAGTCAATGAGTACAGACTGGATTTCTGCAATCCTTGGAGTTGGCAGAACACGTACAGCACCACTCTCAAGATCTGTACCCGGCTCCACAACATTTACCCAATGGGCAGTGAGGGAAAGGTATCGTCCCTGTCCATGCTTACTGGTCCACGCATCGGTGGTCAGGTGGACCTTGCTACTGACGGCGTTTTGTAGCGCATGTTTAATTTTTCCCTTCACATGCTGTTGCAGGGCAGGGACGGCTTGCCTGCTGAAATAAAAGCGGCTGGGCACGTTGTATTGTGGAACTGTCAATGCCATCAAGTTATGGAAGGTGTCAGTCTTCACCAGCCTGAATGATAGCATTTCAAGGGCCAGTAGTTTTGCAATGCCAGGAATCAGAGCCTGTGCTCGGGGGTGGTTTGCCAAGTATGGGTGCCTTTTCTCCCATACCTGTGCTAATGATGGCTGTAGACTGGCCTGGGAGTGTGAGGGTGACAGGGAACGTGGTGCTGTGGGTGGAATGACACTGTGTCTCTGTACAACAGTGCCAGAGGTTCTTCCATGGCAATCCTGTGAGGAAGCCGAACCAGCTGTGTGTGAGCTGGAGGATGAGGCTACAACATGAGCTGAAGAGGTGGTATGTGGCGCTGTTGGTTGGCCTAGGTCTTCAGTGTGTCTTTGTAACTCCACTACGTGCTTGGTCTGTACATGTTTCCACATATTTGTGGTATTGAGGTTGCTGACACTTTTCCCTCTTTTCATCTTCTGATTTTACAGCTTGCATTTGACAAAGCAAATGTCATCTGCAATTGTGTCAAAAAAGGACCAGGCACTTCAAGTCTTGGGAGCGCCAGCTTTGGGTTTTGGAAGAGCCATGTTCCTAATAGGTGCCGATGTGGAGTCTACAGGCAACCAAGTCTGCCCCCTCCCTCTCCCTCCTTTTTTGGCTGTTCGGGGAATCTCTTCCTCAGAGCTGCTCCCACCACCTTCCTGTCCCTCACGCCATGATGGGTCAAGGACCTCATCATCTACACCACCCTCTTCAAACAACTGCTTCTCCTGGGTAGTCTCGACAGCACAGTACGCACCAGAAAGTGGCACCTGAGTCTCATCATCAGATGCGTACTGAGGTGTGCTGCTGACCATAGGCACTGGCCCACCCATCTCTTCAGATTCAGAGAGACAAAACGGTTGCGCATCACTGCATACTACCTCTTCTTCAAATTCTAGATTTCTGCTTGGCTGGCCCCCTCTTTCCAAGCCAAGAGATTCAGAGAACAGAAGTAGACATGGCTCCTGTCCAGGGCTCTCTGACTGCCTGGGCAATTTGGCAGGTGGTGAAGAGACAGATGGGTGCTCTTCAGTGCTCAGGACCTGAGAGGATCTGGAACTAATTGAAGTGGATGCGTTAGCTGCCATCCATCCGAAAACGGCTTCAATTTGGTCCTCCCGCATCAGTGGGGTACGGCTAGCTCCTATAAAGCTGCACATGAAGGACTGTTCCCTGGTAAAACTGGGGGATGCTGAGTCACTGGTGCCCGCAGCAGGCACAGAATCCCCATGTCCTCTCCCTGCAGGCACAGAATCCTCACGTCTTCTCCCTGCAGAAGCTCCACGCCCACGCCCACAACCACGACCACATGCCTTACTCCCTGCCTTCTTCATCTTGGTAGACTGATAAAGATAGGCTGAAAAGTACTAAGGGCTTAGTGTGCTTATTCCTCAACAGCTGCTAACAGGTATAAGAAACACTAATTTTATAAAGTGTGGACTAGACTTTAATATGAGCTAATGTGGCCTAAACAACTGTAAAGTGGAGTGTTTGGTGAACTTTATTTAGGCTTTTTTTGTCACAAAAGACACTGGATGTGCCCAAAAATGTAATACCGATAGTATTACAAACTTTTTGTAGCTATTACAATGCAGGAAGGTAACCTACAATGCAATAGATGAGGCTGCAAAAAATAGGCTAATATTAATCTGGCTGGGGCTGCAGGGCACAAGGCTGCAGAAAGGCTCCTCTATCTACTCCTACTGTATATAGTGTGTTTGGAACCAATCTAGCTGGATACGGATGGAACCACCACACTAATAGGAGAAATCAGGAAAAATGATCAATTAGCAAAAAAGGACAATGTATGAGGCAGTGACGCACGCTGAGCGTACTACAACCAGACGTGGCTGAAGCACACATTACAGCGTGAGCTGCACTCACACACAGAGACCTTGCAGACAGCCGTGAACAGTGCCGATGCAGAGCACTGTGCACTAGCGCTGCAAGGCAAATTAAAGCTTCTCTATCTACTCCTATATAGTGTGTTTGGAACCAATCTAGCTGGATACGGATGGAACTATCACACTAATAGGAGAAATCAGGAAAAATGATCAATTAGCAAAAAAGGACAATGTATGAGGCAGTGACGCACGCTGAGTGCACTACAACCAGACGTGGCTGAAGCACACACTACAGCATGAGCTGCACTCACACACAGAGACCTTGCAGACAGCCGTGAACAGCACAGAGAACTGTGCACTAGCGCTGCAAGGCACAGCGGTTTATAAAGTAGCTTGGGTAAAGCAGAATAGAGCAAATAGGTAGCTAAAACTGTCCCTCAGAACAGCAGTGTCCTATCCCTAACTGAATTCACAGCAGAGTGAGCTCAAAATGGCTGCGGCGGCTTTTATAGTGCATCATGACATCATTTTAGCAGCCAATCACAGCCATGCCATTAGTTAGCATGCCTATATGCCTAACAGGATGTGCCCACACTTCTTAGGATCCTCATTGGCTGAATAAAATGAAACTGGCTCATTGCATTATGGGAACTTCCGATTCCGGTATCCGATATTCTAAAACTATCGGAACTAAGTATCGGAATTCCGATACCGCGAATATCGTCCGATACCAGTATCGGAATGCTCAACACTAGACTCACCATTATAAACTATCTTAAATACTATAATTTAGCGAATCATTTATTCTAACTATAGTATATTTACTCTAACTATAATTTTAACTTCATTAATTGCATTTACTGTACATTGTGGATTGGTAATAGCTCTACACTTTGACAAACATCATTCAGTAGTGATCTTTTATATTGTATTAAATCAGAAGTTAGAGCAGTAGTTACAGTTTCATTATTTTATATACTTTAAGATATTTCGACATTTTCCTATTTTCTTTTGAAGGCCGTTTTTGCATCAAATTACAACAGGAAGTGTGGACATATTTTTTCTGACTTTTAAAATTGCTTCTTACAAACTGATGCTGGACTGTCACTTTGTTATTGAATATGATGCTAACATCACAGGTACTCATGCGTTTCTGAGAAATGAATTCAAAAGTGACAACCAATACGTGATTTATAAGAGACTAGCTAACACAATAACGCACACCAATGTTAGTATCTAAAAATGTATAAGTTATCAATATCGGACATTAACAACTACTCCAAGTTCTGACTTCCTTAGAGTAAAGACCCCTATTCTCATTAGATAACTGTTTGCCTCACTATCACTCCCACTCCACCATTTATGCTTTGTTCTTTATATGAGAGCCACTGCTGGACTCCTATGGCAGAAGCTTATCTTTATGCCAAACAAACAGATGGACCATTGAAATTTAACGGGTTCCTTCTCCAACATCATCTGTTGGGGGACAGTTAGGATTTGAATTTTGACTGATCCTATGAATTTCGGGGGGTTTGACCAACTCTAGACTAATGTGTATGGGGGCTTTAAGGGAATAGAAGCTTGGAGATATTCCTAGACTGAAGATGAATTTAATTATACAAAATCCTCTTAAATTATAGAATTAGTGAGGAGAGATAAGCAGATTGCTTCACGCAACCCTGGACCATGGTCCAAGTCAGTGCTCTTTGACTAAGGACAGGAAATGTGAGAACTTTCTGATTTTACGTACTCCTCAGCATGGCATTTTATTTGTCAACTTGCATATAATCATAGAATCATAGGATGTTGGAGTTGGAAGGGACCTTGGGGGTCATCGTGTCCAACCCCCTGTTCAATGTAGGATTCTTTAAGCCATCTCAGACAGAGATCTGTCCAGCCTCTATTTGAAGACTTCCATTGAAGGAGAACTCACCATCTCTCGTGGAAGCCTGTTCCACTCATTGATCTCCCTCACTGTCAAAAAGGTTTTTTTTAATATCTAATCTGTATCTTCTCCCTTTCACTTTCATCCCATTGCTTCTAGTCTTTCTTTGTGCAAATGAGAATAAGGATGATCCCTCTACCGAGTGACAGCCCTTGAGATATTTGCAAACAGCTATTAAGTCTCCTCTCAGTCTTCTCTTTTGCAAAGCTAAACATTCCCAGATCCTTTAACCGTTCCTCGTAGGACATTGTTTGCAGACCGGTCACCCTTCTGGTCGCTCTTCTCTGAACTTGCTCCACTTCTTCTATGTCTTTTTTAAAATGTGGTGCCCAGAACTGACTTATTCATACCAAGTTTAAGAGCGGTCTTCGCTCGAAACGCATCTGGTAGCGCACCCCTCCTTGGTGCCCCTGTGTTTCCCTTCTAGTATTGTTCTTCCACCTGCTGGAGTTGCATTATCGCCATCTGGATATTTAAAAAAAAATTCTAAATAAAAGACATTTGTTTATACTATTGGAGTCTGTGGAGCTGGATCATTGTCCTACCTATTACCCCAGAACTGGACACAGTATTCCAGATGAGGACTGACCAAAGAGTAGAGGGGGATAATTACTTCACGTGATATAGACTGTATGCTTTTTTAATGCAACCCAGAATTGTGTTTGCCTTTTTTGCTGCTGCGTCACACTGTTGACTCATGTTCAGTCTGTGATCTATCCGTATACCCAAGTCTTTTTCACAAGTGCTGTTACTTAGACCTGTTCCTACTATTATGTATATGCTTTTTACATTTTTATTGCCCAGATGTAGGACTTTGCATTTCTCCCTGTTGAAAACTATTTTATTAGTGGTTGAACAACACAGGGCCCGGACAGATCCTTGTGGTACCCCACTTGAGACATTCTTCCAACTGGATGTGCAACCATTTATTACCACTTTTTGGCTCTGATCGCTAAGCCAGTTATGAATCCACCTAACAGTTGCCTTGTCCATTCCATTGTTGGTTATATTTTCAATAAGAATAGTATGAGACATGACATTTCGTGTAAAAGTGACATCTCACCTGCCTGACTAATCATAAGATGAGCCTGCAATCCCCTCATCTCGCACTAAATCTGACCACTATTATACCACAATTCAATGATTCCTAACTAGAGATGAACGTTGTTCTACTCGAACTGTTCGCCAATCTCAAATTCGAGCTGTTTTGGGCGGTGTTCGAGCCGTTCGGCGAACACGAACGATTTGAGAAAAATTCGGCTGTTCGAGGTTATGTTCGATAACTGTTCGTGCACCAAAATCATAACTGGATTTTTTCTCAGTAATGATGAAAATTAATGTTAATACGCAGTTTGAGTGTACAGCGGGGTGGGGGGAGGGGCAGGGGATGGATCTCTGCAGGAATAATGAAGATCTCCATTTTTTTTTCTCTTTCCCGCATTTGCAGTGGGGAGGTGCAGTCTGTCAGCCTATCAGCAGCGCACACACGGAGCGAACTGCTGTTTTTCACACAAGCAAGGGCATGTGTCATTGGCAGTGTATGTCACATGTCCTTGCCCTATAAGACCAAGCCATTTTCCCCGTCGCCACCATTTTCTCACTGCTGCAGCTGCGCGTTAGACGGCACCGCTGTTGCTGTGTGCGCTATACCTTGTTAATTTCAAGCCAATTTTCGCACAAATCTACAGATAGCTTGGGAGTAGGGAATAGTTGTCATTGCAGTCCTTTTAAGGACTAGGTTACAGCATTTCCTACGACTTTTATCAGGCAGGTCTGTGCTCTTAAATAGATAGATTGTGGGAGTAAAGACTAATTGTAATTAGTGTTGAGCGATACCTTCCGATATCAGGAAATATCGTATCGGATTGGATCGGGCCGATACCCAAAAAGTATCGGATATCGCCGATTCCGATACCGGAAACCAATGCAAGTCAATGGGACACAAATATTGGAATGAAAATAAACCCTTTCTTTCCTTGTAGGTTAATTCTACATGAAGGAAAACAACTAAGAATAATGTAGAATGACATGAAAAGCCGGCAATTCATCAGCGGCATACACCGGTACCCGACAATTTACAACAGAAAGAATAGAGCTTCACACATAGATTAGATAGATAGAAACATGTCAGTCACATATATAAGAAGTACAGTGACAGTGTTGCTTACTGTACTTGTCATTTAGTGTAAAGGATTTATTTAAAAAAATAATAGTGTTTTCATGCACCGTCTCTTTAAAAAAGCCGGCCGGCAATTCAGCAGCGGTACCCGACAATTTATAACAGACAGAATAGAGCTTCACACATAGATTAGATAGATAGAAACATGTCAGTCACATATATATGAAGTACAGTGACAGTGTTGCTTACTGTACTTGTCATTTAGTGTAAAGGATTTATTTAAAAAAATAATAGTGTTTTCATGCACCGTCTCTTTAAGAAAGCCGGCCGGCAATTCAGCATCTGTACCCGACAATTTAGAATAGAAAGAATAGAGAATCACACATAGATTAGACAGATAGAAACATGTCAGTCACATATATATGAAGTACAGTGACAGTGTTGATTACTGTACTTGTCATTTAGTGTTAAAATAAAGGATTTATTTAAAAAAAAATTGGCGTGGGGTTCCCCTTAATTTTAGGCTCTAGCGGAGGTTAAGCAGACAGCTGGGGCAAATGTTTGAAGCCTGGGAAGAGGGTAATACCCACGGAGCTTCCCAGGCTACTAATATCAGCCCCCAGCTGAATACCTAGCCTTTACTAGCTATTAAAATGGGGGAACCCCCCCAAAAAAATAACGTGGGGTCACCCCTAATTTAATAGCTAGCACAGGCTAGGCAGACAGCTGGGGGCTGATATTAATAGCCCAGGAAGGGTGCCATGAATATTGACCCCCTCCCAGGCTAGAAACACCAGCCGTCAGCCGCCCCAGAAATGGCGCATCCATAGGATGCGCCAATTCTGGCACTTAGCCTCGCTCTTCCACGCTGCCCTGGTGCGGTGGCAGGGGGTAATAGGGTTGGGGTTGATGTCAGCTTATAATGCCAGCTGACATCAAGCCCAGGTTAGTAATGGAGAGGCGTCTATAAGACACCCCCATTACTAACCCCATAGTCAAAGTTAAAAGAAAACACAAACACCCAGAATAAAGTCCTTTAATTGAAATAAAGACACAATTCTTTATTGTTCTAAATTAAACCATACTTACCATCACGCCCATTCCAGCTGAAGCCAACGATCTCCTGCAATAAAAGTAAAATAATAAAGCAACCTCATCCTTACCTTTCCATGGTTCCCACGACAGCTTCAGCTCTGCTACATCGAGATGACAGGCTGGACCGCAGCAGAACGCCGCCATCCAGCCTGTCATCCCGCAGACACTGAGAAGCGCAGGCATGCTTGCGCTCCTCAGTGTCTCTCTGTGACGTCATCCAGATGAGCCGAGTTCATGTCCAATGAACTCAGCTCACCTCATGCACGTCACTGACAGCGTGGGAAAATTCTCCTGCACTCAGCGCTTCAGCGTGAGAATTCTCCCACGCTGTCAGTGACATACATGAGGTGAGGTCATGTCCAATGAACTCAGCTCACCTCATGCACGTCACTGACAGCGTGGGAAAATTCTCACGCTGAAGTGCTGAGTGCAGGAGAATTTTCCCACGCTGTCAGTGACGTACATGAGGTGAGCTGAGTTCATTGGACATGACCTCGGCTCATCTGGATGCCGTCACAGCCAGACACTGAGGAGTGGAAGTATGCCTGCGCTTCTCAGTGTCTGCGGGATGACAGGATGGATGGCAGCTTTCTGCTGCGGTCCAGCCTGTCATCTCGATGTAGCAGAGCTGAAGCTGTCGTGGGAGCCATGGAAAGGTAAGGATGATGTTGCTTTATTATTTTACTTTTATTGCAGGAGATCGTTGGCTTCAGCTGGAATGGGCGTGATGGTAAGTATGGTTTAATTTAGAACAATAAAGAATTGTGTGTTTATTTCAATTAAAGGACTTTTTTCTGGGTGTTGTGTTTTTTTAAATACTTTACTAGAAATTCATGGTGGTCATGTCTAATATTGGAGTGACCCCATGAATTTCGGGCTTAGGGCCAGCTGATAATGCCAAGCTGGCCTTAACCCCTTTATTACCCAGTGAGCCACCGCACCAGGGCCCTGGATGAGTTGGGTACAGCGCCAGAAGATGGCGCTTCTATGAACGCGCCATTTTCTGGGGCGGCTGCGGACTGCAATTTGCAGCGGGGGTGGCCCAGAAAGCTTGGGTCTCCCTGCGCTGCGGATTCCAGCCCCCAGCTGCCTAGTTGTATCTGACTGGGCACAAAAATAGGGCGAAGCCCCACGCATTTTTTTTTTTAATTATTTCATGAAATTCATGGAATAATTAAGAAAAAAAGGGCTTCCCTATATTGTTGTGTCCAACCAGGTACAAATAGGCAGCTGGTGGTTGGGGGCAGCCCATTCCTGCCTGCTGTACCTGGCTGGACACAAATATAGTGCGAAGCCCCACGTCAATTTTTTTTCAATTATTTCATGAAATAATTTTTTTAAAAAAGGGCTTCCCTATATTGTTGTGTCCGGCCAGGTACAAATAGGCAGCTGGTGGTTGGGGGCAGCCTGTTCCTGCCTGCTGTACCTGGCTGGACACAAATATAGGGCGAAGCCCCACGTCAATTTTTTTTAAAATAAATCCTTTATTTTAACACTAAATGACATTTGAGGAGTTAATAAAGATGCAGTCCCTAAATTATTATTTATTTTTTAATTAATTTTTCCCAAAACTTTTGACGTGGGCTTCGCCATATTTTTGTATGCCCGCCAGGTACAGCATCCAGCTTCTATGAACGCGCCATTTTCCGGGGTGGCTGCGGACTGCAATTTTCAGCGGGGGGGGGGGCAGAAAGCTTGGGCCTCCCTGCGCTGCAGATTCCATCCCCCAGCTGACTAGTTGTACCTGGCTGGACACAAATATAGGGCGAAGCCCCACATTATTTTTTTTTAATTATTTCATGAATTTCCTGAAATAATTAAAAAAAAATTGACGTGGGGCTTTGCACTATATTTGGGTCCAGCCAGGTACAGCAGGCAGGAACGGGCTGCCCCCAACCACCAGCTGCCTATTTGTACCTGGTTGGACACAACAATATAGGGAAGCCCTTTTTTTCTTAATTATTCCATGAATTTCATGAAATAATTAAAAAAAAAAAAACGTGGAGCTTCTCCCTATTTTTGTGTCCAGCCAGGTACAACTAGGCAGCTGGGGGATGGAATCTGCAGCGCAGGGAGGCCCAAGCTTTCTGCCCCCCGCTGAAAATTGCAGTCCGCAGCCGCCCCGGAAAATGGCGCGTTCATAGAAGCTGGATGCTGTACCTGGCTGGCATACAAAAATATGGCGAAGCCCACGTCAAAAGTTTTGGGAAAAATTAATTAAAAAATAAATAATAATTTAAGGACTGCATCTTTATTAACTCCTCAAAAGTCATTTAGTGTTAAAATAATGGATTTATTTAAAAAAAAAATGGCGTGGGATCCCCCATAATTTTAGTCTCTAGCGGAGGTTAAGCAGACGGCTGGGGCAGATGTTTGAAGCCTGGGAAGGGGGTAAAACCCACGGAGCTTCCCAGGCTACTAATATCAGCCCCCAGCTGAATACCTAGCCTTTACTAGCTATTAAAATGGGGGACCCCCCCCAAAAAAATGACGTGGGGTCCCCCCTATTTTAATAGCTAGCAAAGGCTAGGCAGACAGCTGGGGGCTGATATTAATAGCCCAGGAAGGGTGCCATGAATATTGGCCCCCTCCCAGGCTAGAAACACCAGTCGTCAGCCGCCCCAGAAATGGCGCATCCATAGGATGCGCCAACTCTGGCACTTAGCCTCGCTCTTCCACGCTGCCCTGGTGCGGTGGCAGGGGGTAATAGTGGTGGGGTTCATGTCAGCGCCAGCTGCCATGAAGCCCAGGTTAGTAATGATGGGCGTCTATAAGACACCCCCATTACTAACCTACAAAGTGTTAAAAAGAAAAAACACACTACACCCAGAAAAAAATAATTTATTTGAAATAAAACACACAATTTTATTTAATTCTTAGTTTACTAAAAATAATAGTTACCTGTCCACGTTCCTGCGCTGATCTCCCATGCACAGCTGTCACATCTAGAGATGGTGACAGCTGTGCATGGCTGCTGTAAGCTCACGCTGCCGGGAACACGTCCGCTCCCGGCAGCGGGAGCCACTGACTGAGGTCACCGGAGTGCATTCAGGCAGCGCAGCTCCGGAGACCTCCTTTACGGCACTGCTGTACCGTGGGAATTTCTCACGATACAGCAGGGCCGTAAAGGAGCTAACCGGAGCAGCGCTGCCTGAACTCCGGTGAACCCTTACGGCCCCGTCATTCTAGCGGCGGCAGCGGTTCAGAGCGGTCACATTCTATGTGGCTGCTCTGAACTGGAGATCTTCGTGGGACACTCGTGGACTGCTACGGAGGGGTAAGGATAAGGTTGTGGTTTATTATTTTATATTTTATTACAGGAGATCGATGGCTTCGGGGAATTAGGTGTCTTGGTGAGTATAGGTGTAGTTTTTTATTTTTTACTTTATTTTAGGTGGCGATCGGCGGGGACAGGTAATGTATGAACTAATTTCTTTTAGGTAACCACTGGCCACCAATGACATGTATTTAACATTTATTGGGGACACAGTAGGGCAATTTAAATAGCAGGATCAGTCTGATGGGAACTACTACTCCCATCGAGCTGATCCTGCTGGCACGAGTGGACGGGGGACAGACATAGGCTGATGGGAGTAGTAGTGTCACATCGGCCTATGTCTGCCTGCACGCACACAACCGCACACACACCGCACACACCCGCACACATCGCACAGACACCGCGCACACCCGCACAAACATCGCGCACACACCCCGCACACACACCCCGCACACACACACCCGCACACACACTAATCATGACGGTCTGATCGTCTGGGAGGTGAGGCTGACCTGTGCGGCCGTGGGAAAGTTCATGTGAGTTCATGCAGTCAAGCATGAACTCACATGAACCCTCTGAGGGCACCGCGGCTAATTCAAATGAACAGCTGATCGGCATCAGCTGATACCTCAGCTGTTCATTTGAAATAACCGGCGGGAAAGCGCAGCACAGAACGGGAAAGCCGGCGGTGAAGTCTTTTCACTGCCGGCTTCCCCGCCCGGGTCCTTCACTCCCCGCTCCTTGGAGCTGCGCTCCCCGCCCGGTCCTAACTTACGATCGGGATGGGAGGTGGCGAGGGGAGCGGAGGATCGGGGTGGGAGGCTGCGGGGAAGCAGTATGGGGCTGTGTGATTGTTTAAAAGCCGGCGGCTTTATACCGCCCGCCGGCTTTTAAACAATCAGGAGAATTCTCCCCCGCTGGGATGGCATTCTGATGACAGGCTGGATCGCGCTGCCATCCAACTTGTCATCCTTCACAGACACTGCAGAGCGCAGGCATTATGGGAACTTCCGATTCCGGTATCCGATATTGTAAAAGTATCGGAATTAAGTATCGCAATTCCGATACCGCGAATATCGGCCGATACCCGATATTACAGTATCGGAATGCTCAACACTAATTGTAATTGCAGTCCTTTTCAGGACTAGGTTACATCAGTTCCTATCAGTTTTTGCCAGGCAGGTCTGTGCCAGTGCTGTGCAAGTTTTTTTCACAGCATTTGGCTGAATCTAGCAAAGCTAATGCTTTTTGGCCTATTGCAGAGTGTGTTAGTCAGTGGAGTAGCCTACCTGTGTTGCAAGATATACCACCTGTGTATAGAATAACAATTTTTTTACTGCACCTAGTGAAGTAAAATCTTTTGGGCATAGCATCATTCTATTAGTCCATCTATACTGACCTCCATCAGGTTGCAAATTAAATATAATTTTTTTCTGCATCTAGCTCTGAAAAAATATTTGGGCTTCTAGCAGTGTGTGAGACTTGTTATATTAGTCCATCTATACTGACCTCCATCAGGTTGCAAACTGAATATAATTTTTTTCTGCATCTAGCTCTGAAAAAATATTTGGCCTTCTAGCAGTGTGTGGGACTTTCTCTATTAGTCCATCTATACTGACCTCCATCAGGTTGCAAATTAAAAATAATTTTTATCTGCATCTAGATCTGAAAAAATATTTGGCCTTCTAGCAGTGTGTGGGACTTTCTCTATTAGTCCATCTATACTGACCTCCATCAGGTTGCAAATTAAAAATAATTTTTATCTGCATCTACCTCTGAAAAAATATTTGGGCTTCTAGCTGTGTGTGGGACTTGTTCTATTAGTCCATCTATACTGACCTCCATCAGGTTGCAAACTGAATATAATTTTTTTCTGCATCTAGCTCTGAAAAAATATTTGGCCTTCTAGCAGTGTGTGGGACTTTCTCTATTAGTCCATCTATACTGACCTCCATCAGGTTGCAAATTAAAAATAATTTTTATCTGCATCAAGCTCTGAAAAAATATTTGGCCTTCTAGCAGTGTGTGGGACTTTCTCTATTAGTCCATCTATACTGACCTCCATCAGGTTGCAAATTAAAAATAATTTTTATCTGCATCTACCTCTGAAAAAATATTTGGGCTTCTAGCTGTGTGTGGGACTTGTTCTATTAGTCCACCTATACTGACCTCCATCAGGTTGCAAACTGAATATAATTTTTTTCTGCATCTAGCTCTGAAAAAATATTTGGCCTTCTAGCAGTGTGTGGGACTTTCTCTATTAGTCCATCTATACTGACCTCCATCAGGTTGCAAACTGAATATAATTTTTTTTCTGCATCTAGCTCTGAAAAAATATTTGGCCTTCTAGCAGTGTGTGGGACTTTCTCTATAAGTCCATCTATACTGACCTCCATCAGGTTGCAAATTAAAAATAATTTTTATCTGCATCTAGCTCTGAAAAAATATTTGGCCTTCTAGCAGTGTGTGGGACTTTCTCTATTAGTCCATCTATACTGACCTCCATCAGGTTGCAAATTAAAAATAATTTTTATCTGCATCTACCTCTGAAAAAATATTTGGGCTTCTAGCTGTGTGTGGGACTTGTTCTATTAGTCCATCTATACTGACCTCCATCAGGTTGCAAACTGAATATAATTTTTTCCTGCATTTAGCTCTGAAAAAATATTTGGCCTTCTAGCAGTGTGTGGGACTTTCTCTATTAGTCCATCTATACTGACCTCCATCAGGTTGCAAACTGAATATATTTTTTTTCTGCATCTACCTCTGAAAAAATATTGGGCTTCTAGCTGTGTGTGGGACTTGTTCTATTAATCCATCTATACAGACCTCCATCAGGTTGCAAACTGAATATATTTTTTTTCTGCATCTACCTCTGAAAAAATATTGGGCTTCTAGCTGTGTGTGGGACTTGTTCTATTAATCCATCTATACAGACCTCCATCAGGTTGCAAACTGAATATAATTTTTTTCTGCATCTAGCTCTGAAAAAATATTTGGCCTTCTAGTAGTGTGTGGGACTTTCTCTATTAGTCCATCTATACTGACCTCCATCAGCTTGCAAATTAAAAATAATTTTTATCTGCATCTACCTCTGAAAAAATATTTGGGCTTCTAGCTGTGTGTGGGACTTGTTCTATTAGTCCATCTATACTGACCTCCATCAGGTTGCAAACTGAATATAATTTTTTTCTGCATCTAGCTCTGAAAAAATATTTGGCGTTCTAGCAGTGTGTGGGACTTTCTCTATTAGTCCATCTATACTGACCTCCATCAGGTTGCAAATTAAAAATAATTTTTATCTGCATCTAGCTCTGAAAAAAAATTTGGCCTTTTAGCAGTGTGTGGGACTTTCTCTATTAGTCCATCTATACTGACCTCCATCAGGTTGCAAATTAAAAATAATTTTTATCTGCATCTAGCTCTGAAAGAATATTTGGCCTTCTAGCAGTGTGTGGGGCTTTCTCTATTAGTCCATCTATACTGACCTCCATCAGGTTGCAAATTAAAAATAATTTTTATCTGCATCTACCTCTGAAAAATATTGGGCTTCTAGCTGTGTGTGGGACTTGTTCTATTAATCCATCTATACAGACCTCCATCAGGTTGCAAACTGAATATAATTTTTTTCTGCATCTACCTCTGAAAAAATATTGGGCTTCTAGCTGTGTGTGGGACTTGTTCTATTAGTCCATCTATACTGACCTCCATCAGGTTGCAAACTGAATATAATTTTTTTCTGCATCTAGCTCTGAAAAAATATTTGGCCTTCTAGCAGTGTGTGGGACTTGTTCTATTAGTCCACCTATACTGACCTCCATCAGGCTGCAAATTCAAAATAATTTTTTGTCTGCATCTAGCTCTGAAAAAATATTTGGCCTTCTAGCAGTGTGTGGGACTTTCTCTATTAGTCCATCTATACTGACCTCCATCAGGTTGCAAACTGAATATATTTTTTTTCTGCATCTACCTCTGAAAAAATATTTGGGCTTCTAGCTGTGTGTGGGACTTGTTCTATTAGTCCATCTATACTGACCTCCATCAGGTTGCAAATCGAATATAATTTTTTTCTCCATCTAACCCAGCCAATAGTTTTGGCCTAATACCACAGTTTGGCCACTCAGCTCTGCTCGGTTCCCATCCATTGTTTTTTTGTGCAAACAACTCCAGAGTTGTGAATTAGTTAACCACCAAAATGAGTGGAAAAAGGCCTGCTGCTGGTTGAAAGGGGAATAGGCGTGTTGGGAAGGGGAAAAAAGGTTGTGTCCGTGGGGTAGGTGTTAAAGCAACAGTAACATCTGCAGAAGAAAGACCATCTTCCAGCCAAACTAAAATGTCTACTTCTTTTAGCGGACAATGTGATAAGATCCCTTTCTTACGGCCACGCCAATCGCTACAAATTCCAGATGAGGCACAAAAACAGCAGGTGCTTCAACGGATATCAAGTGCTCCTTTAAGTGGGCTCTCCTCCACATCAACTTCAACATCTCAAATACTCCAGTCCTCAAAGGTGTCACCCCAATCGCACTTGCTTCCTCACAGCTCCCAAATCTCCAGCTGCCCGTCTGAGTATGAGGTAGAACAGATGGTTGAGTCTGCAGAGCTGTTTACTCATACTATAGCCTGGGAATCAGAGGTCGACTCCAGCGCTTCTGTGAATCCAGACGAGGAAATGATCTGCACTGATGCCCAGAATCTTTATGAGTCGGATCCAGGACCAGACGCAGAAGGTTCTGACCATAATGTAGACCCTCATTCCCAAACTGTAACTCCTGTTGGTGGAGACAATGAGGAAGACGATGATGAGACTCAAATACCTGATTGGAGCGACAACTTCAGTTTTTTGTCAGGGCAGGAACAGGTTGGCTCTGAGGACGACGGGTGTGATAACGCACAGGGTGATGATGATGAGGTTGGAGATCCCACTTACTGTCAACCCACAGTCAGCCAAGAGATGAGGTCAGCAGAGGAGGTGGAGGAAGATGCTAGTGACGACGAGGTCAGGTTGCACCTTCCTGGACAGAGACGTAGTACTGGAAGCACGTCAACAACTGCATCCTCAAACACAACTCTGCCTCTCACCACAAGTCGTGGTGGCTCTTCAGGTCGCATGGGTGCTAAGCCTTGCATAGCCTGGGCATTTTTTCAGATCGATAAAGATGACCCAACTCGTGTTATCTGTAACATTTGTCAGCAAAAGCTAAGTAGAGGCCAAAAACTACATAGTTTGAGTACTTCATGCATGAACCGGCACATGGACATGAAGCATAAGTTGCAGTGGGAAGCTCAGTGTGCTACAATGCGGCCTAGCCGGCCGGGCCAACCACCGTCTGCCATATTTTGTGCATCCGCGGCCTCTTCATCCTCTGTGACTGGGGGGACAACAGTCACACCTGTTTTGGGGCGCAGACCTGCCACCTCTTTACCCGCAACAGCCAGCGTGATTGGCAGGTCATCATTTTCTTTGGAGGTGGTAACACCAGCTGGTGTTGAGCGCTGTCCGACATCGATAGCACCACCTTTGGATCAAGGCAACCTAACATGTCCGCCTGCATCTTCCTCACAGATCGGCAGTTTGCCGGGGACACCCTTATCAACCCCGTCTAAGCACAATAGCCAGCCTTCGGTCCCTCAGATGTGGACAAGTAAAAGACCATTTCCTCCTAGCCATGAGAAAGCTAAGAGGTTGAATTTCACCATCTGCAAGCTCTTGGCTACAGAAATGCTGCCTTTCCGCCTGGTGGACACAGAGGATTTTCGAGACCTTATGTCCGTCGCAGTGCCCCAGTACCAGATGCCCAGTCGGCACTACTTCTCAAGGAAAGGTGTGCCTGCGCTCCACCAGCATGTCGCACACAACATCACCGCTTCTTTGAGAAACTCTGTGTGTGACAGGGTGCATTTCACCACAGACACTTGGACGAGTAGGCATGGACAGGGGCGTTACATGTCGCTGACTGGGCACTGGGTAACTATGGTGACAGCAGGACAAGGGGCTGCTGTCCAAGTCTTGCCGTCCCCACGAGTTGTGCGTCAATCCTCTTTATGTCAAAGTTCCTCCACTGCTTCTGCCTCCTCAACCTCCTCTCGGTCTTCCACCTGCACCCAAAGCCTGTCTGGTCATGCCACAAGCTTTCTAACTGCGCAGAAGGGATCCTGCACACCTCCTTACTATGCTGGCAGTAGGGCTCAACGTCATCAGGCGGTTTTTACTTTGAAATGTCTGGGAAATGTGAGTCACACAGCTGAGGAGTTGTGGTCAGCTCTGGAGAACCAATTTCATGAATGGTTGTCTCCACTGGACCTGAAACCAGGGAAGGCCGTGTGCGACAATGCTGCAAACCTGGGTGCGGCCCTTCACCGGGGCAATGTCACACACGTGCCTTGTATGGCTCACGTGTTGAACCTGGTTGTCCAGCAATTTTTAGCCCACTATCCCAGACTAGATGGCCTTCTGCAGAGGGCACGGTCGCTGTGTGCTCACTTCCGCCATTTGCATCCCGCAGCTCAGCGACTTACATCTCTACAGAAGTCGTTGGGCCTGCCACTTCACCGGCTAAAATGAAATGTGCCTACCCGGTGGAATTCAACTCTGCACATGTTGCAGCGACTGTGGCAGCACCGACAAGCCCTGGTGCAATACGTTCTGATGTGTAGCCTGGGCCAATGAGATCCAGAGGTGGGGCAAATCACGCTGGAGGAGTGGTCTCAGATCAGGGACCTATGCACCCTTCTGCACAGTTTTGAAATGGCGACGAAGATGTTTAGTGCTGACGATGCCATTATCAGCATGACTATTCCGGTGATTTACATGCTGGAGCACATGTTAAACAGAATTCGGAGTCAGGTGGTGGCACAAGAGGAGGTGGAGGAAGTAGAGGAGGAGGAGTTGTATGCGGAAGGGCTAACATCTGCAAGGTCCAGACGGTCGGCAGCACCAAGGCGGCAGGCATGTGAGGTTGGGGGAGATGGTTTTACCAGGGCGCATGGTAGCAGCCAAACTAGTGAGGAAGGTGCAGGAGCCCAGGAAGAAGTGGAGGATAAACTGATGGAAGACTCATCAGATGAGGGAGACCTTGATCACATTTCTGTTGTGCGAGGTTGGGGGGAGAGGACAGAGGAAGGAAGCATGATTGTTACCTCGCCACCAACACAACAGGGACTTGGTGCTCCTGGATGCGCAACACACATGAGTGCCTTCTTGCTGCACTACCTGCAACATGACCCTCGAATTGTGAGAATTAGAAATAATTCTGACTACTGGGTTGCCACACTGTTAGATCCCCGGTACAAAAGTTAATTTGCCGAAATTATTCCTGCCATAGAAAGGGGTGCACGCATGCAGGAGTATCAGCAGAGACTGTTGCAGAATCTTACATGTGCTTTTCCACAAAACACCAGTGGTGCACGTAGTGAATCTCACAGTTCCAACTTGCCAACCGTGGGACCGTCAAGTGTTCAGCACTCAAACCGTAACAGAACCACAGTATCTGCTGGTAACATCAATTTTGCGGAATCATTTCACCACTTTTTTAGCCCATCCTTTGCAAGGCCACAGGAGACAAGAAGTCTGACACATAGTCAACGCCTAGAGACAATGGTACAGGAGTATCTCCAAGTAAACATTGAAGCCATGACTGTGTCACTGGACCCTTGCTCTTTTTGGGCTTCCAATCTGGATAAATGGCCGGAGCTAGCCACTTACGCCTTGGAGATCTTGTCATGCCCCGCAGCCAGCGTTCTGTCTGAACGTGTGTTCAGCGCTGCTGGTGGTGTGCTGACAGATAAGCGCACACGGCTCTCCACAGATAATGTAGACAGACTCACGTTCATAAAGATGAACAAATCATGGATCCGAAACGACTTTTCTACCCCTGTGTCATCCTGGGGAGAGTGAAAGCTTGATGATTGGTTAAAATCACCCTACCAACCGTTTTAAGCTTTCAAATTACTAATCATGTTTATCTGTATCTTGGCTGGAAAATAATTTGGGCTTTGTAGCAGTGTGCAGCACTGATTCTATTAGGCCATCTATAATAAGCTCCACCAGATTTAAAATTACTGATCATGTTTATCTGTATCTTGGCTGGAAAATAATTTGGGCTTTGCAGCAGTGTTCAGCACTGATCCTATTAGGCCATCTATACTAAAGCTTCACCAGATTTAAAATTAATAATAATTTTTAGCTGCATCTAGCCCGGAAAATAATTTTGGGGCTCCGAGATGCGCAAGACACATAAGTGCCTTCTTGCTGCACTACCTGCAACATGACCCTCATATTGTCAGAATTCGAAGTAATCATGACTACTGGGTTGCCACACTCTTAGATCCCCCAAACTTTTCGATCAACCTCTTCATTTTAATAAAGACCAAAAAAATGGTCATTTTTGAAATTATAAGCATTAGCAGGTTATTAGAAACTGAAATCAAACAGTTTTCAACTCAAAACTTTATTCTAGGTGATGTTACATTTTCACATAGGACCCCTTGTTCGAACGGAGCTTCTGAACTCTCTCGTCCATTGAATTTGTCAGGTTTTGGATGGTTTCTGCTTCAATTGTTTTGCATGAGGACCAAATACCCTCCCAGAGGTGTTGCTTAGATGTGAACTGCCTCCCGCCATCATAGACACTCCTTTTGATGATGCTCCAGAGGTTCTGAATGGGGTAGAGGTCAGGGGAGCATGGGGGTCACACCATAAGTTTGTCCCCTTTTATGCCCATATCAGCCAGAGATGCAGATGTTTTATGTGCAGCATGAGATGGTGCATTATCATGCAAAAAAATGATCTTGCTGTGAAATACACGGTTCTTCTTCTTGAACCATGGCAGGAAGTGCTGTTTGAGAAAATCCACATACATTATGGAGTTCATCTTTAGCGCCTTCAGGGATCCTAAAGGGGCCGACAATCTCTCTCCCCATGATTCCAGCCCAAAACATTACTCCACCTCCTCCTTGTTGGCGCTGTAGCCGTGTTTGCGTGGGGTGTCCATCAACCAGCCATCCTCCACTCCATCCATCTGGACCATCGAGCGCTGCACGGCACTCATCCGTGAACAAAACAGTTTTGAAATCAGTCTTCATGTAATGTTTAGCCCACTGGAGCCGTTTCTGCTTGTGTGAAGTGGATAGAGGAGGTCGACAGGATGCCGTATGCACAGCTGCAAACCTCTGAAGGACCCTGCATCTTGTTGTTCGGGGGACGTTGGAGGCACAAGCAGCTTCAAAAACTTGTCTGCTGCTATGACAAGGCTTTTTTGCCGCTGCTCTTTTAACCTGACGTAATTGCCTGTAGGAAAGAGTCCTCAATTTGCCCTTATCAGCACGCACACGTGTGTACTGTGAATCAGCTACATACTTCTTGATTGCCAAGACACTTCATCCTGATCATCGCACAATGTTGATTGTAGTCATGCCTTGACCTAAACACTCCACAATTTGTTGCTTCTCAGCAGCCGACACATCCTTTTTCTTTCCCATTTTGGCAGAAAATGTAGGCTGCTTAATAATGTGAGACAGCCTTCTTAAGTAGTCTTGCCTTTCATTGGACACACCTGCCAAACTAATTAGCACAGGTGTCTGCAATTGCTTACAGTGATATAAAGAGCCCTGACACACATCACCATCAATGAGTTTAACTGACAAACAAACAAATTCTTCCCTTATCACTCCTAAACACTTTTTGCATAATAATTTGGAACACAGTGTACATGTGCTTTTCCACAAAACACCAGTGGTTCACGTAGTGAATCTTACAGTTCTAACTTGCCAACCGTGGTCTGTATGGAGTTGTTCAATAAAGGGCCCAAAATTAAGATAACATAGATGGGAGAGGTCTCTATGAATAGGAATTCCTAAGTATTTGATACCCTGTGAGGGCCAGGCAAAGGGAAAGTTGGACTGCATGGAATCCTATATGGATTTGGGGAGGGAGACATCGAGGGCCTCAGACTTCGCTGCATTGATTTTAAAATTTGACCATGTAACAAAGTGATCTATTTCAGCCATAACAGCATGGATGGATATATGTGATTGAGTGATATATACTAGGACATCATCAGCAAATAGAGAGCACTTGTACTCAGTGCCTCCCACCTCAATCCACCTAATATTGGGGTTATGGCGAATTGATGAGAGCAGGTGCTCCATCACTAGGATGTATAAGAGAGGGGACAGAGGACATCCCTGCCTTGTCCCATTGGTGATTGTGAAAGGTGATGAAAATGTTCTGATGCACCCCCTGGGCCTTGGGATACCCGGAGCCGGACCCTTTTTGGTGGATGCTGGTGGTTGTAGTCTTCGTGGCGGCGACCCGGTTCCGTGGCTCAGGGTGGTCAAACCAGTGGCGGAACTATTTATGTGGTTTTGATGTTTAAATGTCCGACTACGCCACCCGTGGATTGCGGTCAGAGTAACCCGCCGCTGCAGGGCAGACCGCTGAGGCTGGTGTTGTGGGTGCAGCAGAGCGTAGCATAACTCCCCACGGGAGGAGTATAGCCTCAGGGCAGTGTATGCGGAGGATGGGGGTGATGGTGCAGGGCAGCAGCAGTAACGACACGGAGTCAGTGATGCAGTCCAGGGCCTTTACTCACAGTTCTTATTATCCAGACCACGTCTGCAGGTAGCGGCTGCCCACGTCGTACTGTGCTCACCAGGTGAGGGGCTCAGACAACTCCCAGATAACTTTGGAGCGCTTCACAGGACCCCCTTTGTGTGTCCTTTGTCTGGCCTTTCTTACCAACCCTTCTGTCCGGCTGCCTCGGGCCTCCTCTTGGTAAACTTGGCGCCAGTTTCCCTGACCCTATGTGGTGCCTTCCTAGCGGGTGTAGCGAGGGGCTGCGCAACATAAAATGTCAGAGCCTCCGGTTTCTAGCTGAGGGTCGTTTCCTGCCTCCACTAGTTTCGGGGACCGGTCTCCCCCTTTGGCCTGACCCCTCCACGCAGGTGGATTCGGGCGTGCGGTGGCGACTCGCCCGTCCGCACCCCTGGGATCCCTTCATTCCTCGTTCCTGGAGCCTTCTCTGCTCCTCTTCCTTCCTTCTCCCTCTTCCAGGCCTGGGCCTCTGTTACTAGGCCCGCCTCTGGAGCAGAGCCCATGCAGAGCCCCTGCTCCCTGACACTTCTGCTCAGACTTCTCTGCACTGAACTAAGACGGTGCCCACCTTTTATACTCCCTTCTCAATGCACCCAGGAACTGCTTCCTCCCTGATCCTGCACTACAGGGTTCCCCTTCCTCAGTGTTCCCTCCCCCCACTCCAGCCAGGGACAGGGACTGTCGTGCCCATCTCAGGGGCATATTGGTCGCCCTGCCCCACGGCAATGTGGTGTAATGCATGCAGGTGTCGGGTCCTGATCCACACTCCATCCTTACCTGAGAGTGAGATATCACACCTCTGGGTGAGGTGCAATACCTCTGTAGCAACCGAGCCCTCAGGGTGCTACAGTTCCATTTATCTTCAGCCTAGGTGACGTATTGTGATACAGGGCCGTGATTTTGGCTATAAAAGGGTCCCCTAGACCCCTACCCCAAGCTTTTTAAGAGAATCATATATGGGCGTGCCAGGAGACTCTATGGAATGCTTTGTCAGCATCCAACGAGAGTATCTAATTACAAATTTTTAACTGCATCTAGCCCAGGAAATACTTTGTGCCTAGTAGCAGTGTCTGCTAGTCAGCGGATTATCCCGGCTGTTAAGCAAGCTACACCACCTGTAGTTTGGACACTTAATTTTTTCAAAGGAAATGCTTTGGGACCATGGGATACTCAGTGAAGAGCATCAGGAGGCACCCCAAGGCATAGGGGCTGGGACTGGCAGTAGGATGCCTTGCGGTGGACAGCCGAGCTCGATCCTTATAAAAGCTTTTTAACTGCAGCAGCTTTAGTGGACGCTACTGGAGCTGGAATTACGCGGCTGCTGGCATGAGACTTGCCCTCCAATAGATCCTTGTAAATGGATTTAAAGTGTATTCATTCAAATTAGAGAGACAATTTAAATTAAAAAGCTTAGAGCTGCCTCCACCACAGGGGGGCTCGCTCGACCCACCAGCGGACAGGCACCAGTATTGGGAGAGGGGGGCTGGCCATCAGGGTTCACCGCGGCTCTGGCACAAACCCGGCGACACGGAGGTGGCACTGGCAGGAGCGGACTGAACGTGTCGGCTTCTCACTTTTTGGATTTTAGAAGGGCATGACATGCCTATATTTGTGTCTCCCCCTCCTTTTACTCCTCCACTTCTTTTCTTTTCGCATGACTATATGTACTTGTCACTTTTCCATGTGTTAGTTGTGTCTTCTGAGCAGTTTGTCAGCTTTTGGACACCTTTGAAGGTGTTTTCTATGTGTTTCTATGTGTTTTTGTTTGCCTGCCATTGGTTTTAACGGTGTTCGAAGGTGTTCGACGAACAGTTCGACGAACAGTTCGGCGAACACACGGGTGTTCGACGAACCGAACCGAACTCGAACACTACGGGGGTGGCTCAACACTATTCCAAACATGGCGCAAACATAATATACAACAGTTACATGCGTGGAGCTATACTACACATTCATAATTCCCATCATTCTTTACTTTTACAATCTTTTTTTCATTGATAATAAAGAAAACCTGCACAAATTAATTAGAGCATCACAATTCAGAGACTTGTACGTAAAATGATAATAGACATGTGAGCCTATGGTTATTGTATAGGTTAGGTAATAAGTTAGGCCAAAGAAGTACTTACCCAGAGCACTAAATTCTTAAAGGTGCAAATCTTTTGCCTAACCAGACATGTTGTAAAATAATGTAGTACTGGAGCTTGGGAATGCACTGAACAGCAAGCACCAATCCTTCACTGCAGTTGGCACAGTTTTCTATCTAATTCGCCTTAGTAATGGAAACAGCAGGGGTCAAGAAAAGATCAGCAATTTCACAAGTGAAAGTAATTATAAAACACATAAGAATGTTGTAAAATACAAATTTGAATTTTGCAATAAAAAAAGGAATAAAAATATGAAATGATTAAAAACCTTCTTATATTGTCAATTACCAATCCCCTTACTAATTTATTTGCCCATATACAGTAGCTTATGTATTAGTAAAATTTCAGGATCAAGGTAACATCAGTATAGACTCTCAACGTTCTCAACATGCTTTTTAATTTTCCTAGAGACAAAAGCTCATTATCAAACTTGCTATCTATGTAAAATATCCTAAACCACCTGCAGAAGGAAGGAATTTCATGAGGGTGTATTACAGTGTAGGGTAATTGGAGATTTTTTAATTTTTCATTTGCTGTCATGTACTCGGTTAAGCAAGTTTTAGGCTAATAGCTATTTAGTTTGTGAATAAGATTTTAAAAATCTTTATTTAACTGTTTCTTTGTAGTATATATTAAATATTAGAGCTTATGGATTTGTTTTTAAATTGCTTCTAATTCTTCTAATCATCATATTCATCATCATCATCATTTTGATACAGTTCCAAAAAATGGTGAAGAAACATTTTGTACAATTTACAATCTAAACTGAATGGGTACCAGGTGGTAAATTTTGTCTAAGGCCCAGCTTCTTGCTTTGGCACCAGAAACATAAGTAAAGATGCATAAACCATTCATTCTGTCCAGTATTTCTGATTTTACCAGTTTAGACATCCAAAATACAGTTCTTCTCATGGATGTAATATTGTAGCTTTTTCAATGATTGTCATATCAAAAAAAATTTGTTTATTATTACCCAATAATTTATTAGAACAGGTAACAAAACAACAAAAAAAGATATCCAAAAAGTCTAGAATCAGATTCGCCAGCTTTATACTGCTCTTGTAAGAAAAACGTCAAATGAGAACTATAATCATACGCAGACAGCAAAGATGAATCAAATAACTCTATTACCAAGAATCATAAAATATCAATACCATTTTCATACATAGAAAAGAATACAGCAAGATAGGGAACAAATAATAATCCTGCATGAAAAGAAAATCCCAGATCAAAATAGAGAAAGAGCCTGCAGGGACATAGCAGTCTCATATATACTGTATGAAATACAACCAATCCTAAGAATAATAACGGCAGGCAACAAATTACTGTATATGTTATTTGATTAAAATAAGTTGCAAACTAATACTAGAAGAGAATAAAATGCTCACAATACACTGCTGTGCATTCTCATAGTAATTTCAGCATTACCTTTCTTGAAAAATTTCAATTACAGAGCAAAATATTGTAGTATTAATGATAGAGACATCTAAGGATAAAGATTCTTCATTTACGGCTCAAAAAGAATTAGGTAGTAATAGTGATACCACAATATGCAAAACCAAAGACCATAGCTGTATATATCACTTTGTCTCATAATAACTTATTCCTCTTGCACCTTTATTTACCTTCACTTTATACTAACCGCAGTTAGAGTAGCGGTAATACGGAGAAGCAAAATGTGCTTCGGGGTGTTTGCTCAGGTTATCCCGTTTTCCTGCCTTGTTATGTTTACAGGTATTTATATTACTATTTACTGATATCCTAATATTATGTGTTGAATAAGTATATATTCTTATAGAATTTATACCTTTTGGTTTCTATTGAGGTTTAATAGTGCTATAATTTAGAGGGGCTTCCTGTGATTTTTTAATGGAGGGTGTTATTTATTCTTTTGTGCTGTCTGACCTACTTATTGATTACTGATTTTTGTGTAAATTTCTGTGCCAATACAGAGTAAAAGGGATTTATATATATATATATATATATATATATATATATATATATACAGAAAGGAGGTAGAGTCCTAGATGGCAGAGATGTGTCACCGAGATTGCTGGCCTCGGCGATGTAAGTCCCAGAAGAAAATACACCAGTAACGGTAGGTTACCCAGAGGGTTTTTATTAGGTCCAGGATTTAGGAGTGGCCAAAAGAGCCTGTGTGGGAAAGGTTGCTCCCATACTTCCAGTCCAGGGCTTGCAGGCTTTATAAAAGGCAGCTAGGTTGGCTATCTGACTTGTTGGAGCTAGAGAGTAACCATTAATGGTGATCAGACTGGACATGAGCAATGCCTGTATTGCTGTATGGTTAAGACTGTGTTGGCTACCCTGAGAAAGGACTGTATTTTGATTGTTATTCGGTTTGGGTTGAAGAAAAGCTGTATTTCATTTTGGAAGTCTAGGAAGAAAAATAAACTTTACTTCGTTTGATATTATATGTCTGTACCTGTGCGTACCCTAGCACCTACCCGAGAGTGTGAACCCCTACAAAATTCATATATATATTGTTTATATATCAGTTTTTTGTAACTCAACTAAGACTTCTTGATAGCAAAACAAAATAAGTTATTAGAGAGAAAATGCTAGAAAATAAAGGGGCTATCTAGTCTTAAATGAAAAGTTTGTAGTCTCTCTATGTGGCTGACTCCAGACTGCTTAATATTGACTATGAATTCCCTAATTGGGTAGGTGGTCACATGACCACTTAAATGCGATTTGCATATTTGCAGTCATGTCCCAACTCATCTGACTTCTCTCAATTCTTTCCTATTGAGAGAAACCAAGTGAAACTAGAAGGCAAAATGACTCCAAGTATGCAAACTGCCCATTCGCACAGATAATGCAGGGAAATCTTAACGGTGTGTGCATTGCACACTGTCATGAACTTAGACTTATGTGTTGCTCCTTTTGTCTATTTCAACAACATAATACATATACCCATTAACTTGTGCTCATCCACTCTTTTTCCTGTCCAGATCTTGCTAAAAACATCATTCCAAAGCACGAGTTTATATATCAATAAACCCAAGATTGTCAATGCTATACCATCCCTATCATACAAGCTTAGCTGCCTTCAATTTATTTTTGGTAGATCAGACTTTAATTTATATGTTTATGAGTGAAGAATATCTATGCACGCACATATTGTACAGTATGACTGTCTTGTGAAGGAGAGACTATATCTCTGTTTCACATAAGATAATCAATTTTGTGTCAAATGCTGTAACTCTCAAATACAGAAATCCAATTTTTCATCAAAGGTTAGATTTTTCTTTTTCCTAAAATGAAACCTCAGGATGCTGAAAAGAGGTAAATGATGGTATCAGTGGATATTGGAACAAATCGGGCAAGAAAGAATTATATAGAAACATTCAGTCATGCATGTTAGCCTTTGGAATTAATCAGTAACATGCCTTATATTTCACTGTGGATGAGTGAGTTTCCTAGATCACTTGGGGGATATTTTCTATCAATCGTACTCCATGTCTAGGCACTCAGTTTCATGTGTAGGCTGTATATTTCCACCTTATATTAATAAAATCAGCTGGCTTTTAATAGAATTTAATTAATTTTGAATCGTGAAATATTTGTGTTCTAGATAAAGTGCAATATTTGCAGTTTTAATAAACAGACTTTAGAGTAACGGAAACAAGCAGGAGCTAAATTAAGATAAAAAGCTTAAAGTGAATATACCTTTATAGTAATTGGAGCCTTTTTCTGATACAGCATTCCAATGTACTGCATTAGACATAAGTGAAAGTGTATACCCATCTACATGAACTAGCTATTGAACCCGTTCTATGCATGGGTGGCGAGCATTTGTATTGGTATATGGTCTCCCATCCTGTTATGTGCTGTGCTCATCCTGTTATGTGCTGCCACCATCCTGTTATGTGCTGCCCCTATCCTGTTATGTGCTGCTCCCATCCTGCGCCCCCATCGTATTATGTGCTGCCCCCATCCTGGTATTTGTGCTGCCCCCTTCATCCCTATCCTGGTATGCATGGTACCCCTCATCCCTATCCTGGTATGTATGGCACCCTCATCCTTATCCTGGTATGTATGGCATCCCTCATCCCCAATTCTGATATGCAAGGCATTCCTCATCCCCAATCCTAGTATGCATGGCACCCCTCATCCCCAATCCTGGTATGCATGGCACCCCTTATCCCAATCCTGGTAATCATGGCACCCCATCCCTCATCCTGGTATGCATGGCTCCTTCATCCCCAATCCTAGTATGTATGGCCCCCTCAGCCATATCCTGGTATGCATGGGCCCCTCACCCTCAATCCTGGTATGCATGGCACCCCATCCCTCATTCTGGTATGTATGGCCCCTCATCCTGGTATGCATGGTACTCCATCCCTCATCCCTATCTTGGTATGAATGGTACCTCTCATCCTGGTATGCATGGTATCCTCATCCCTATTTTGGTATGTATGGTACCCCTTCATCCTTATCCTGGTATGCATGGTACCTCCTCATCCCTATCCTGGTATGCATGGCCACTCATCCGTATCCTGGTATGCATGGCACCTCATCCCTTTTATGGTATGCATGTTACCCCTTCATCCCTATCCTGGAATGCATGGTACCCCCTCATCCCTATCCTGGTATGCATGGTACCCCCTCATTCCCAATCCTGGCATGTATGGAATCCCTCATCCCCAATCCTGGCATGCATGGCACCCCTCATGCCCAATCCTGGTATGTATAGTACCCCTCATCCCCAATCCTGGTATGTATGGCACCCCTCATATCAATCATGGTATGCATGGTACCCCTCATCCCCCAATCCTGGTATGTATGGCACCCCATCCCTCATCCTGGTATGTATGGTACCCCTCATCCCTATTCTGGTATGTATGGTACCCCTCATCCCTATCCTGGTATGTATGGTACCCTTCATCGCTATCCTGATATGCATGGCACCCCTCATCCCTATCCTGGTACGCATGGCACCCCTCATCCCAATCTTGGTATGCATGGCACCCCTCATCTTTATCCTGGTATGCACGGTACCCCATCCCTTATCCTAGTATGCATGGTACCCCCTCATCCCAATCCTGATATGCATGGCACCCCTCATCCCTATCCTGGTATGCATGGTACCCCCTCATCCGTATCCTGGTATGCATAGCCCCCAACCCGTATTCTGCTATGCATGGTACCCTCTGATCCCCATCCTGGTATGCATGGCACCCCTCATCTCTATCCTGGTATGCATGGTACCCCATCTATCATCCTGGTCTGCATGGCACCCCTAATCCCTATCCTGGTATGCATGGTACCCCATCCCTCATCCTGGTATGCATGGTACCCTCTCATCCCTATCCTTGTATGCATGGTACCCCATCCCTCATCCTGGTATGCATGGTATCCCCTCATCCATATCCTGGAATGCATGGTGGCCTCTCATCCCTATCCTGGTATGCATGGTACCCCATCCCTCATCCTGGTATGCATGGCACCCCCTCATCCCTATCCTGGTATGCATGGTACCACCTCATCCGTATCCTGGTATGCATTGCCCCCAATCTGTATTCTGCTATGTATGGTACCTCCTGATCCCCATCCTGGTATGCATGGCACCCATCATCCCTATCTTGGTATGCATGGTACCCCATCCCTCATCCTGGTATGCATGGTACCCCCTCACCCCTATTCTGGTATGCATGGTACCCCATCCCTCATCCTGGTATGCATGGTACCCCCTCATCCATATCCTGGTATGCATGGTGGCCTCTCATCCCTATCCTGGTATGCATGGTACACCATCCCTCATCCATATCACACTGCACGTACAAAAAAATAAACACTTATATTCACCTTTCTTCCCTGTGCTCCAGCGCTGCGTCCTGTTCTGCTGGAGGCTGGGGGAGGAGTGTGGTGCCGGAGTATGCGCGTGCCCATACCGTGCTGTATGGCGCCATTTTGCTGAAGACACACTGCAAATGTGTTTTCAGTAAAATGGCGCTGGACAGCACGGTATGGGCATGCGTGTACTCCGGCACCGAACAGGGGGACCGAGGCAACACTCCTCCTGGTCAGGTAAGTATCTAAGTATGGCGCCTGAGATCACAGTATGCGTTGAGTGCCTACGCATACCGGGATCTCCGGCGCCATACACTCCTCTTTGCTGTAAAGGCTCAATTCATTCTTCTGTCTGGAGCAAAACTGTGCAGGCGTGTCGCGCTTGCGCAGTCTATAAAGGCTTCAGACAGAGGGACGCATCTCCGATTATATTATAGATTATGGAATATGGCTAGAATATGCCATTTCTTAATAAGCACTGAAAGTTTTACCTCTGAGACCCCCACTAATCCTGAGAATAAGGGGGCTGCAACTTTGATTTAATGCTGCATCTCTTACAGGTTTTCCTTTGCACAGGGTCTTTTCCAATCACTTGTTGTCGCATAGCTTCATTTAAAGGGGATTTCTACTATATCGATATTGATGACATCCTTAGGATAGATCATCAATATCAGATCTGAGGGGGTACCCTCACCGATTATCTGTGAGCAGCTCTGGCAGTGGCCAGATGAAAATCATGTAATGGAGTGGTACACTGCTGCTCTGGCAAACTGCTTAATAGCTGCTCTTGGGTACTACAGATAAGCTTCATTAATTTGAACAGGAGCTGATCTGCAGTACCTCAAGAGTAAACAGTATGATACAGTGATGGTATCTTATACTGATGACTTATCCCAAGGATAGGATGTCATGTTATAGAGGAAACCCCCATTTAGTGAATGGATCTAACCACAGTTCCCTGCATAGTCAGATAGAAGCACCACTGCAGCCCCTTCACTCTCAAAATCAGTTGTAGTGGTTCACTAGATAGATCCCCAGTTACGGCATAAAAAATTACACAGATTAGCAATATGCCATTACTTATTAATATCAGAATACCCCATTAAATGATAAACTTTTGGCTGTGTGTATCTGCTACTTTTCGAAGACTATGAGCTAAAATGGTATGCAGCACTATCTTAAGGAGGACCTGTCACTCTGTCAATAAGGGAACCATTTTTCTATTTATTTTATTCCCAATGCTTCATGTACTTTTTATTTAGGGCTTTCGATATGTTTTACATAATTACTGTGTTACAATGCCCCCTTAATGAAAACCATAAAAGCTGGCATTACATAAAAAGGCAAAAAATCTCTGGAACCTTGTGGGGAATTTACAAATAAAAAATAGAATACTCAGGAGAGCAGCAGAAATAATACAGGAGCAAAACTAGACAATTTTGACCTGTTGACAGGTCCTCTATATAGAGGTTGCCCGCTACTTTTATATTGAATATCTATCCTTAGGATAGATCATCAATATCAGCTTGGTGGAGATGCAACACCCAGCAATTTGACTGATCAGCTGTTTCTGATTCCGGCGGCTGGACATAATCAGGTGCAGAGCAATATATCACAGCTCTGTCAACTGTATAGTGGCTGCACCCAGGTACTGCATATCTGCCACTATTCGAAAGAATGGGAGTGAATTCAGTACCCTGATGCCATCACTATACATTTAATGGAGCTTTACCATTCCACTTCGCAACTGATAACATCCAGAAGTCACTATACTGATAGCAGCTGATTGGTTGTAGTGCCAGGTGTCACACTATGTTCAGGTGGACTGGACTTGCGGAAAAAGGAGAAGGAATGAAAATTGCAATGAATCATCAACAATCTTAAATATACGGACAATACAACATTGATAGCAACAAGCAATAATGGAATCAAGGACTTAATACAGAGTGTCAAGATGGAAAGATTGAACTTGGGATTGCTACTCAATACATAAAAGACAAAGATATTGACTACTGCCAGGTATGATCGGGACTCATTTGAGATGGACGGCAACAAATTAGAAGTTGTAAAGGACTTCAACCTACTCGGATCGATGATAACTTGCGATGCAGCGACAACACCAGAAGTCAATAGAAAAATAGCTATGGGCAAATCAACAATGAAGTCACTAGAAAAGGTCTTCAAATCAAGGAAAATTTAACTGGTGACTAGAGATGAGCGTTGTTCTACTCGAACTGTTCGCCAATCTCAAATTCGAGCTGTTTTGGGCGGTGTTCGAGCCGGTCGGCGAACACGAACAATTTGAGAAAAATTCGGCTGTTCGAGGTTATGTTCGATAACTGTTCATGCACCAAAATCATAACTGGATTTTTTCTCAGTAATGATGAAAATTAATGTTAATACGCAGTTTGAGTGTACAGCGGGGCGGGGGGAGGGGCAGGGGATGGATCTCTGCAGGAACAATGAAGATCTCCATTTTTTTTTCTCTTTCCCGCATTTGCAGTGGGGAGGTGCAATCTGTCAGCCTATCAGCAGCGCACACACGGAGCGAAGTGCTTTTTTTCACACAAGCAAGGGCATGTGTGATTGGCAGTGTATGTCACATGTCCTTGCCCTATAAGACCAAGCCATTTTCCCCGTCGCCACCATTTTCTCACTGCTGCAGCTGCGTGTTAGACGGCACCGCTGTTGCTGTGTGCGCTATACCTTGTTAATTTCAAGCCAATTTTCGCACAAATATACAGATAGCTTGGGAGTAGGGAATAGTTGTGATTGCAGTCCTTTTAAGGACTAGGTTACAGCATTTCCTACGACTTTTATCAGGCAGGTCTGTGCTCTTAAATAGATAGATTGTGGGAGTAAAGACTAATTGTAATTGGAGTCCTTTTCAGGACTAGGTTACATCAGTTCCTATCAGTTTTTGCCAGGCAGGTCTGTGCCAGTGCTGTGCAAGTTTTTTTCACAGCATTTGGCTGAATCTAGCAAAGCTAATCCTTTTTGGCCTATTGCAGAGTGTGTTAGTCAGTGGAGTAGCCTATCTGTGTTGCAAGATATACCACCTGTGTATAGAATACCAATTTTTTTACTGCACCTAGTGAAGTAAAATCTTTTGGGCATAGCATCATTCTATTAGTCCATCTATACTGACCTCCATCAGGTTGCAAACTGAATATAATTTTTTTCTGCATCTAGCTCTGAAAAAATATTTGGGCTTCTAGCAGTGTGTGGGACTTGGTCTATTAGTCCATCTATACTGACCTCCATCAGGTTGCAAATTAAAAATAATTTTTTTCTTCATTTAGCTCTGAAAAAATATTTGGGCTTCTAGCAGTGTGTGGGACTTGTTCTATTAGTCCTTCTATACTGACCTCCAGCAGGTTGCAAATTGAATATAATTTTTTTCTGCATCTAGCTCTGAAAAAATATTTGGGCTTCTAGCGGTGTGTGGGACTTGGTCTATTAGTCCATCTATACTGACCTCCATCAGGTTGCAAATTAAAAATAATTTTTTTCTGCATCTAGCTCTGAAAAAATATTTGGGCTTCTAGCAGTGTGTGGGACTTGGTCTATTAGTCCATCTATACTGACCTCCATCAGGTTGCAAATTAAAAATAATTTTTTTCTTCATTTATCTCTGAAAAAATATTTGGGCTTCTAGCAGCGTGTGGGACTTGTTCTATTAGTCCATCTATACTGACCTCCATCAGGTTGCAAATTAAAAATAATTTTTTTCTGCATCTAGCTCTGAAAAAATATTTGGGCTTCTAGCAGTGTGTGGGACTTGGTCTATTAGTCCATCTATACTGACCTCCATCAGGTTGCAAATTAAAAATAATTTTTTTCTGCATCTAGCTCTGAAAAAATATTTGGGCTTCTAGCAGTGTGTGGGACTTGGTCTATTAGTCCATCTATACTGACCTCCATCAGGTTGCAAATTGAATAAAAAAATTTTCTGCATCTAGCTCTGAAAAAATATTTGGGCTTCTAGCGGTGTGTGGGACTTGGTCTATTAGTCCATCTATACTGACCTCCATCAGGTTGCAAATTAAAAATAATTTTTTTCTGCATCTAGCTCTGAAAAAATATTTGGGCTTCTAGCAGTGTGTGGGACTTGGTCTATTAGTCCATCTATACTGACCTCCATCAGGTTGCAAATTGAATAAAAAAATTTTCTGCATCTAGCTCTGAAAAAATATTTGGGCTTCTAGCGGTGTGTGGGACTTGGTCTATTAGTCCATCTATACTGACCTCCATCAGGTTGCAAATTAAAAATAATTTTTTTCTGCATCTAACCCAGCCAATAGTTTTGGCCTAATACCACAGTTTGGCCACTCAGCTCTGCTCGGTTACCATCCATTGTTTTTTTGTGCAAACAACTCCAGAGTTGTGAATTAGTTAACCACCAAAATGAGTGGAAAAAGGCCTGCTGCTGGTGGAAAGGGGAATAGGCGTGTTGGGAAGGGGAAAAAAGGTTGTGTCCGTGGGGTAGGTGCAGAAGAAAGACCATCTTCCAGCCAAACTAAAATGTCTACTTCTTTTAGCGGACAGTGTGATAAGATCCCTTTCTTACTGCCACGCCAATCGCTACAAATTCCAGATGAGGCACAAAAACAGCAGGTGCTTCAACGGATATCAAGTGCTCCTTTAAGTGGGCTCTCCTCCACATCAACTTCAACATCACAAATACTCCAGTCCTCAAAGGTGTCACCAAATCGCACTTGCTTCCTCACAGCTCCCAAATCTCCAGCTGCCCGTCTGAGTATGAGGTAGAACAGATGGTTGAGTCTGCAGAGCTGTTTACTCATACTATAGCCTGGGAATCAGAGGTCGACTCCAGCGCTTCTGTGAATCCAGACGAGGAAATGATCTGCACTGATGCCCAGAATCTTTATGAGTCGGATCCAGGACCAGACGCAGAAGGTTCTGACCATAATGTAGACCCTCATTCCCAAACTGTAACTCCTGTTGGTGGAGACAATGAGGAAGACGATGATAAGACTCAAATACCTGATTGGAGCGACAACTTTAGTTTTTTGTCAGGGCAGGAACAGGTTGGCTCTGAGGACGACGGGTGTGATAACGCACAGGGTGATGATGATGAGGTCGGAGATCCCACTTACTGTCAACCCACAGTCAGCCAAGAGATGAGGTCAGCAGAGGAGGTGGAGGAAGATGCTAGTGACGACGAGGTCAGGTTGCGCCTTCCTGGACAGAGACGTAGTACTGGAAGCACGTCAACAACTGCATCCTCAAACACAACTCTGCCTCTCACCACAAGTCGTGGTGGCTCTTCAGGTCGCATGGGTGCTAAGCCTTGCATAGCCTGGGCATTTTTTCAGATCGATAAAGATGACCCAACTCGTGTTATCTGTAACATTTGTCAGCAAAAGCTAAGTAGAGGCCAAAAAATACATAGTTTGAGTACTTCATGCATGAACCGGCACATGGACATGAAGCATAAGTTGCAGTGGGAAGCTCAGTGTGCTACAATGTGGTCTAGCCGGCCGGGCCAACCACCGTCTGCCATATCTTGTGCATCCGCGGCCTCTTCATCCTCTGTGACTGGGGGGACAGCAGTCACACCTGTTTTGGGGAGCAGACCTGCCACCTCTTTACCCGCAACAGCCAGCGTGATTGGCAGGTCATCATTTTCTTTGGAGGTGGTAACACCAGCTGGTCTTGAGCGCTGTCCGACATCGATAGCACCACCTTTGGATCAAGGCAACCTAACATGTCCACCTGCATCTTCCTCACAGACTGGCAGTTTGCCGGGGACACCCTTATCAACCCCGTCTAAGCACAATAGCCAGCCCTCGGTCCCTCAGATGTGGACAAGTAAAAGACCATTTCCTCCTAGCCATGAGAAAGCTAAGAGGTTGAATTTCACCATCTGCAAGCTCTTGGCTACAGAAATGCTGCCTTTCCGCCTGGTGGACACAGAGGATTTTCGAGAGCTTATGTCCGTCGCAGTGCCCCAGTACCAGATGCCAAGTCGGCACTACTTCTCAAAGAAAGGTGTGCCTGCGCTCCACCAGCATGTCGCACACAACATCACCGCTTCTTTGAGAAACTCTGTGTGTGACAGGGTGCATTTCACCACAGACACTTGGACGAGTAGGCATGGACAGGGGCGTTACATGTCGCTGACTGGGCACTGGGTAACTATGGTGACAGCAGGACAAGGGGCTGCTGTCCAAGTCTTGCCGTCCCCACGAGTTGTGCGTCAATCCTCTTTATGTCAAAGTTCCTCCACTGCTTCTGCCTCCTCAACCTCCTCTCGGTCTTCCACCTGCACCCAAAGCCTGTCTGGTCATGCCACAAGCTTTCTAACTGCGCAGAAGGGATCCTGCACACCTCCTTACTATGCTGGCAGTAGGGCTCAACGTCATCAGGCGGTTTTTACATTGAAATGTCTGGGAAATGTGAGTCACACAGCTGAGGAGTTGTGGTCAGCTCTGGAGAACCAATTTCATGAATGGTTGTCTCCACTGGACCTGAAACCAGGGAAGGCCGTGTGCGACAATGCTGCAAACCTGGGTGCGGCCCTTCGCCGGGGCAATGTCACACACGTGCCTTGTATGGCTCACGTGTTGAACCTGGTTGTCCAGCAATTTTTAGCCCACTATCCCAGACTAGATGGCCTTCTGCAGAGGGCACGGTCGCTGTGTGCTCACTTCCGCCGTTCGCATCCCGCAGCTCAGCGACTTACATCTCTACAGAAGTCGTTGGGCCTGCCACTTCACCGGCTAAATTGCGATGTGCCTACCCGGTGGAATTCAACTCTGCACATGTTGCAGCGACTGTGGCAGCACCGACAAGCCCTGGTGCAATACGTTCTGACGTATAGCCTGGGCCAACGAGATTCAGAGGTGGGGCAAATCACGCTGGAGGAGTGGTCTCAGATCAGGGACCTATGCACCCTTCTGCACAGTTTTGAAATGGCGACGAAGATGTTTAGTGCTGACGATGCCATTATCAGCATGACTATTCCGGTGATTTACATGCTGGAGCACATGTTAAACAGAATTCGGAGTCAGGTGGTGGCACAAGAGGAGGTGGAGGAAGTAGAGGAGGAGGAGTTGTATGCGGAAGGGCTAACATCTGCAAGGTCCAGACGGTCGGCAGCACCAGGGCGGCAGGCATGTGAGGGTGGGGGAGATGATTTTACCAGGGCGCATGGTAGCAGCCAAACTAGTGAGGAAGGTGCAGGAGCCCAGGAAGAAGTGGAGGACGAACTGATGGAAGACTCATCAGATGAGGGAGACCTTGATCACATTTCTGTTGTGCGAGGTTGGGGGGAGAGGACAGAGGAAGGAAGCATGATTGTTACCTCGCCACCAACACAACAGGGACTTGGTGCTCCTGGATGCGCAACACACATGAGTGCCTTCTTGCTGCACTACCTGCAACATGACCCTCGAATTGTGAGAATTAGAAATAATCCTGACTACTGGGTTGCCACACTGTTAGATCCCCGGTACAAAAGTAAATTTGCAGAAATTATTCCTGCCATAGAAAGGGATGCACGCATGCAGGAGTATCAGCAGAGACTGTTGCAGAATCTTACATGTGCTTTTCCACAAAATACCAGTGGTGCACGTAGTGAATCTCACAGTTCCAACTTGCCAACCGTGGGACCGTCAAGTGTTCAGCACTCAAACCGTAACAGAACCACAGTATCTGCTGGTAACATCAATTTTGCGGAATCATTTCACCACTTTTTTAGCCCATCCTTTGCAAGGCCACAGGAGACAAGAAGTCTGACACATAGTCAACGCCTAGAGACGATGGTACAGGAGTATCTCCAAGTAAACATTGAAGCCACGACTGTGTCACTGGACCCTTGCTCTTTTTGGGCTTCCAATCTGGATAAATGGCCGGAGCTAGCCACTTACGCCTTGGAGATCTTGTCATGCCCCGCAGCCAGCGTTCTGTCTGAACGTGTGTTCAGCGCTGCTGGTGGTGTGCTGACAGATAAGCGCACGCGGCTCTCCACTGATAATGTAGACAGACTCACGTTCATAAAGATGAACAAATCATGGATCCGAAACGACTTTTCTACCCCTGTGTCATCCTGGGGAGAGTAAAAGCTTGATGATTGGTTAAAATCACCCTACCAACCGTTTTAAGCTTTCAAATTACTAATCATGTTTATCTGTATCTTGACTGGAAAATAATTTGGGCTTTGTAGCAGTGTGCAGCACTGATCCTATTAGGCCATCTATAATAAGCTTCACCAGATTTAAAATTAAAAATAATTTTTAGCTGCATCTAGCCCGGAAAATAATTTTGGGGCTCCGAGATGCGCAAGACACATAAGTGCCTTCTTGCTGCACTACCTGCAGCATGACCCTCATATTGTCAGAATTCGAAGTAATCATGACTACTGGGTTGCCACACTCTTAGATCCCCCAAACTTTTCGATCAACCTTTTCATTTTAATAAAGACCAAAAAAATGGTCATTTTTGAAATTATAAGCATTAGCAGGTTGTTAGAAACTGAAATCAAACAGTTTTCAACTCAAAACTTTATTCTAGGTGATGTTACATTTTCACATAGGACCCCTTGTTCGAAAGGAGCTTCTGAACTCTCTCGTCCATTGAATTTGTCAGGTTTTGGATGGTTTCTGCTTCAATTGTTTTGCATGAGGACAGAATACCCTCCCAGAGCTGTTGCTTAGATGTGAACTGCCTCCCGCCATCATAGACACTCCTTTTAATGATGCTCCAAAGGTTCTTAATGGGGTAGAGGTCAGGGGAGCATGGGGGTCACACCATAAGTTTGTCCCCTTTTATGCCCATATCAGCCAGAGATGCAGATGTTTTATGTGCAGCATGAGATGGTGCATTATCATGCAGAAAAATGATCTTGCTGTGAAATACACGGTTCTTCTTCTTGAACCATGGCAGGAAGTGCTGTTTGAGAAAATCCACATACATTATGGAGTTCATCTTTAGCGCCTTCAGGGATCCTAAAGGGGCCGACAATCTCTCTCCCCATGATTCCAGCCCAAAACATTACTCCACCTCCTCCTTGTTGGCGCTGTAGCCGTGTTTGCGTGGGGTGTCCATCAACCAGCCATCCTCCACTCCATTCATCTGGACCATCGAGCGCTGCACGGCACTCATCCGTGAACAAAACAGTTTTGAAATCAGTCTTCATGTAATGTTTGGCCCACTGGAGCTGTTTCTGCTTGTGTGAAGTGGATAGAGGAGGTCGACAGGATGGCGTATGCACAGCTGCAAACCTCTGAAGGACCCTGCATCTTGTTGTTCGGGGGACGTTGGAGGCACAAGCAGCTTCAAAAACTTGTCTGCTGCTATGACAAGGCTTTTTTGCCGCTGCTCTTTCAACCTGACGTAATTGCCTGTAGGAAAGAGTCCTCAATTTGCCCTTATCAGCACGCACACGTGTGTACTGTGAATCAGCTACATACTTCTTGATTGCCAAGACACTTCATCCTGATCATCGCACAATGTTGATTGTAGTCATGCCTTGACCTAAACACTCCACAATTTGTTGCTTCTCAGCAGCCGACACATCCTTTTTCTTTCCCATTTTGGCAGAAAATGTAGGCTGCTTAATAATGTGAGAGAGCCTTCTTAAGTAGTCTTGCCTTTCATTGGACACACCTGCCAAACTAATTAGCACAGGTGTCTGCAATTGCTTACAGTGATATAAAGAGCCCTGACACACATCACCATCAATGAGTTTAACTGACAAACAAACAAATTCTTCCCTTATCACTCCTAAACACTTTTTGCATAATAATTTGGAACGCGGTGTACATGTGCTTTTCCACAAAACACCAGTGGTTCACGTAGTGAATCTTACAGTTCTAACTTGCCAACCGTGGTCTGTATGGAATTGTTCAATAAAGGGCCCAAAATTAAGATAACATAGATGGGAGAGGTCTCTATGAATAGGAATTCCTAAGTATTTGATACCCTGTGAGGGCCAGGCAAAGGGAAAGTTGGACTGGATGGAATCCTATATGGATTTAGGGAGGGAGACATCGAGGGCCTCAGACTTCGCTGCATTGATTTTAAAATTTTACCATGTAACAAAGTGATCTATTTCAGCCATGACAGCAGGGATGGATATATGTGATTGAGTGATATATACTAGGACATCATCAGCAAATAGAGAGCACTTGTACTCGGTGCCTCCCACCTCAATCCACCTAATATTGGGGTTATGGCGAATTGATGAGAGCAGGTGCTCCGTCACTAGGATGTATAAGAGAGGGGACAGAGGACATCCCTGCCTTGTCCCATTGGTGATTGTGAAAGGTGATGAAAATGTTCTGACGCACCCCCTGGGCCTTGGGACACCCGGAGCCGGACCCTTTTTGGTGGATGCTGGTGGTTGTAGTCTTCGTGGCGGCGATCCGGTTCCGTGGCTCAGGGCGGTCAAACCAGTGGCGGAACTATTTATGTGGTTTTGATGTTTAAATGTCCGACTACACCACCCGTGGATTGCGGTCAGAGTGAACCGCCGCTACAGGGCAGACCGCTAAGGCTGGTGTTGTGGGTGCAGCAGAGCGTAGCATAACTCCCCACGGGAGGAGTATAGCCTCAGGGCAGTGTATGCGGAGGATGGGGGTGATGGTGCAGGGCAGCAGCAGTAACGACACGGAGTCAGTGATGCAGTTCAGGGCCTTTACTCACAGTTCTTATTATCCAGACCACGTCTGCAGGTAACGGCTGCCCACGTCGTACTGTGCTCACCAGGTGAGGGGCTCAGACAACTCCCAGATAACTTTGGAGCGCTTCACAGGACCCCCTTTGTGTGTCCTTTGTCTGGCCTTTCTTACCAACACTTCTGTCCGGCTGCCTCGGGCCTCCTCTTGGTAAACTTGGCGCCAGTTTCCCTGACCCTATGTGGTGCCTTCCTAGCGGGTGGAGCAAGGGGCTGCGCCACATAAAATGTCAGAGCCTCCGGTTTCTAGCTGAGGGTCGTTTCCTGCCTCCACTAGTTCGGGGACCGGTCTCCCCCTTTGGCCTGACCCCTCCACGCAGGTGGATTCGGGCGTGCGGTGGCGACTCGCCCGTCCGCACCCCTGGGATCCCTTCATTCCTCGTTCCTGGAGCCTTCTCCGCTCCTCTTCCTTCCTTCTCCCTCTTGCAGGCCTGGGCCTCTGTTACTAGGCCCGCCTCCGGAGCAGAGCTCATGCAGAGCCCCTGCTCCCTGCCACTTCTGCTCAGACTTCTCTGCACTGAACTAAGATGGTGCCCACCTTTTATACTCCCTTCTCAATGCACCCAGGAACTGCTTCCTCCCTGCTCCTGCACTGCAGGGTTCCCCTTCCTCAGTGTTCCCTCCCCCCACTCCAGCCAGGGACAGGGACTGTCGTGCCCATCTCAGGGGCATATTGGTCGCCCTGCCCCACGGCAATGTGGTGTAATGCATGCAGGTGTCGGGTCCTGATCCACACTCCATCCTTATCTGAGAGTGAGATATCACACCTCTGGGTGAGGTGCAATACGTCTGTAGCAACCGAGCCCTCGGTGCTACAGTTCCATTTATCTTCAGCCTAGGTGACGTATTGTGATACAGGGCCGTGATTTTGGCTATAAAAGGGTCCCCTAGACCCCTACCCCAAGCTTTTTAAGAGAATCATATATGGCGTGCCAGGAGACTCTATGGAATGCTTTCTCAGCATCCAACGAGAGTATCTACTTACAAATTTTTAACTGCATCTAGCCCAGGAAATACTTTGTGCCTAGTAGCAGTGTCTGCTAGTCAGCGGATTATCTCGGCTGTTAAGCAAGCTACACCACCTGTAGTTTGGACACTTAATTTTTTCAAAGGAAATGCTTCGGGACCACGGGATACTTAGTGAAGAGCATCAGGAGGCACCCCAAGGCATAGGGGCTGGGACTGGCACTAGGATGCCTTGCGGTGGACAGCCGAGCTCGATCCTTATAAAAGCTTTTTAACTGCAGCAGCTTTAGTGGACGCTACTGGAGCTGGAATTACGCGGCTGCTGGCATGAGACTTGCCCTCCAATAGATCCTTGTAAATGGATTTAAAGTGTATTCATTCAAATTAGAGGGACAATTTAAATTAAAAAGCTTAGAGCTGCCTCCACCACAGGGGGGCTCTCTCGACCCACCAGCGGACAGGCACCATTATTGGGAGAGGGGGGCTGGCCGTCAGGGTTCACCGCGGCTCTGGCACAAACCCGGCGACACGGAGGTGGCACAGGCAGGAGCGGACTGGCCGTCTCGGCTTCTCACTTTTTGGATTTTAGAAGGGCATGACATGCCTATATCTGTGTCTCCCCCTCCTTTAACTCCTCCACCTCTTTTCTTTTCGCATGACTATATGTACTTGTCACTTTTCCATGTGTTAGTTGTGTCTTCTGAGCAGTTTGTCAGCTTTTGGACACCTTTGAAGGTGTTTTCTATGTGTTTCTATGTGTTTTTGTTTGCCTGCCATTGGTTTTAACGGTGTTCGAAGGTGTTCGACGAACAGTTCTACGAACAGTTCGGCGAACACACGGGTGTTCGACGAACCGAACTCGAACACTACGGGGGTGGCTCAACACTACTGGTGACAAAGACACGGCTTGTACATAGTTTGTTTTTTTCTGTGGTAATGAATGGATGCAAAACCTGGATGAGAAAGAAACTAGACAGATAAGGATCGACGCCTTTGAAATGTGGCGGTCGAGAAGGATGCTAATAATACCATGAATGACAAGAAAAATAAATAAATACATTTTGAAATAAATCAAGCCAGATATGTCCATTAAAGCAAGGATCACCAAGCTACGACTTGTTTACTTTGGACACATCATATGAAGAGAGCAATCACTGGAGGAGGACATCATGGTCGGAAGAATAGAACGAACAATGGGAAGAGGCTGACCAGCAACCAGATAGCTTGATACTTTCAGCAGAGGCTGGAGTAAGATTTGTAGCGAGGCATACATAGTGGTGCACACTACTACACAATTTGGCTGATTAAGAGGCGTGTACCTCTTAATTAATCAGGAGCGTATGCTCCAAAATGCCTCCTCATCTAGACCATCAAGAGAATCATTGGTCTTAATGAACTGTCCAGATAGTTTAGATCAAAGTTATTGAATTAAATTAATGGGAGTGACGCACATTTCTTTGTTAAATTTATGTAAGACATGAGCATGCCTAGATTTGTTTTCTTGTCAGTTTGACATGTCAAAATGTGCCATTTTTTTAATAAGATTGGCACAAATCATTCCACTTATAAAATCCCCTTAGAAGACTGCAAAAATGTTACTCTTAGTAAATTTTAACAGTTCATGAATCAAAATAATGATCATGTTTTCTTCTGTTTTTGGCATATATGCAGAAATTCTCTTGATGTATGTGTATAATGTTCCCAGGGCTATCATTAGTCATATGAATGGTAAATGAGTATCCATTTTACATACAGTACAGACCAAAAGTTTGGACACACCTTCTCATTTAAAGATTTTTCTGTATTTTCATGACTATGAAAATTGTACATTCACGCTGAAGGCATCAAAACTATGAATTAACACACGTGGAATTATATACTTAACAAAAAAGTGTGAAACAGCAGAAAATATGTCTTATATTCTAGGTTCTTCAAAGTAGCCACCTTTTGCTTTGATGACTGCTTTGCACACTCTTGGCATTCTCTTGATGATCTTCAAGAGGTAGTCACCGGAAATGGTTTTCACTTCACATGTGTGCCCTGTCAGGTTTAATAAGTGGGATTTCTTGCCTTATAAATGGGGCTGGGACCATCAGTTGTGCTGTGCAGAAGTCTGGTGGATACACAGCTGATAGTCCTACTGAATAGACTGTTAGAATTTGTATTATGGCAAGAAAAAAGCAGCTAAGTAAAGAAAAATGAGTGCCCATCATTACTTTAAGAAATGAAGGTCAGTCAGTGCGAAAAATTGGGAAAACTTTGAAAGTGTCCCCAAGTGCAGTTGCAAAAACCATCAAGCGCTACAAAGAAACTGGCTCACATGAGGACTGCCCCAGGAAAGGAAGACCAAGAGTCACCTCTGCTTCTGAGGATAAGTTTATCTGAGTCACCAGCCTCAGAAAATGCAGGTTAACAGCAGCTCAGATTAGAGACCAGGTGAATGCCACACAGAGTTCTAGCAGCAGACACATCTCTTCAACAACTGTTAAGAGGAGACTTTGTGCAGCAGTCCTACATGGTAAAATAGCTGCTAGGAAACCACTGCTAAGGACAGGCAACAAGCAGAAGAGACTTGTTTGGGCTAAAGAACACAAAGAATGGACATTAGACCAGTGGAAATCTGTGCTTTGGTCTGATGAGTCCAAATTTGAGATCTTTGGTTCCAACCACCGTGTCTTTGTGCGACGCAGAAAAGGTGAACAGATGGACTCTACATGCCTGGTTCCCACCGTGAAGCATGGAGGATGAGGTGTGATGGTGTGGGGGTGCTTTGCTGGTGACACTGTTGGGGATTTATTCAAAATTGAAGGCATACTGAACCAGCAAGGCTACCACAGCATCTTGCAGCGGCATGCTATTCCATCCGGTTTGCGTTTAGTTGGACCATCATTTATTTTTCAACTGGACAATGACCCCAAACACACCTCCAGGCTGTGTAAGGGCTATTTGACCAAGAAGGAGAGTGATGGGGTGCTACGCCAGATGACCTGGCCTCCACAGTCACCAGACCTGAACCCAATCGAGATGGTTTGGGGTGAGCTGGACCGCAGAGTGAAGGCAAAAGGGCCAACAAGTGCTAAGCATCTCTGGGAACTCCTTCAAGATTGTTGGAAGACCATTTCCGGTGACTACCACTTGAAGCTCATCAAGAGTATGCCAAGAGTGTACAAAGCAGTCATCAAAGCAAAAGGTGGCTACTTTGAAGAACCTAGAATATAAGACATATTTTCAGTTGCTTCACACTTTTTTGTTAAGTATATAATTCCACATGTGTTAATTCATAGTTTTGATGCCTTCAGTGTGAATGTACAATTTTCATAGTCAAGAAAATACAGAAAAATCTTTAAATGAGAAGGTGTGTCCAAACTTTTGGTCTGTACTGTACATTTGACCAGTATACCCTTGTCAGTTATACTATTTAACACAACTGTTTAAATAACTGTACAGTGGGATATTCTTTTTTCTTTATAGGAATAAATAAAAGACATACATATATAGGCATACTGCTGCATACATATTTGACATACACTCATTTCTAGTTGTAACTAATGTATCAGACAAAATTATAATTTGCCTGTTTCCATGGATTTTCCCAGAGACTTTGATTCACACAGAAATTATTACCCACAAATGTAATATCCCTTATTATGCTCTGTTGTCTCTCGAGTCCACAGAGAATAATAAACATAATATATAAAAAAAAAAAATACTTATACTCACCCCCCGTTCCAGCATTGGAATCTTAAGGCCACTCACAGTGTGCCGGACTTCTTGCTGTTATGATGTCATGAAGTGCAGTGTAACCCTACTGCTCACATACGCAGAACCCTCCCAGTCGCCATGATAGCTGAAAGTTCAGCACAGTTAAAATGTCTGATAATATCATCATGAGCAGTCTGGGATTCGAATATGCAGAGAGGAAGAAATAGCAAGGAGTGTAGGGCTGGCAAAGTGAGCCCTGAGGTGAGTATAACGATTTTTTTAACCTTTAAATGGGCCATTATAGTTCAGAAAAATGGCCATTTTGCTAAATCTGCACAGATGCAAATTACTAAAAATCCACATTTTGGCAACTGCAGATTTTTGTAAAATTTTAGTTGAAATCAAATCCACTCAAATGTATTCTCCCATCTCTAGTTTTTAAACAAGCCAGCGAAGTGTAATTCTCACATTTGTTGTGAACTTATTCTAATATGAGGGTCAGTCAATAAGTAATGCCTCCTATTTTTTTTCTCATTTTAATTGGCAAGAAATTCAAATGCAATTACATAGGTTGAAAACCACAACATTAACAATTAATTTGTCACTTTTCAATATAATCTCCATCCATTTCCACAGTCTTGGTCCATCGTTTAACAAGGGCATGTATTCCAGCATGGTAAAAAGCATTCTTGGGACCCACCGTGAACAAACTTTTCTGTATCCCAGTTGTCCAATAATTTTCATCACACTGCCTTTACTGAGGCAGATAATGCCACACAATTCATCTGCAGTCACCCGGCGGTCACCACGAATGATGTCATCGACTCGCTGAATGTTGCTTGGAGTCACTGCGGTTACTGGCCTGCCACTCCACATTTTGTCAGCCAACGGTGATGGTCCTTCAGCTGTGTTACAGCGATGAACCCATCGTCTAACAGCACTGACATCCACTGATGCATCACCGTACACATTTTTCAGTCTCTCATGAATTTGAACGAGCGTTTCACCTTCTGCATGCAAGAATTCAATCACAGAACGTTGTCTAATATGAACATCGATGTCAGCCATTTTGTAAACAGATACAGTCCTGCCACCTGTTGGTGCAGGAAGTTGCAATTGCTGTGGATTGGAGAAGAAGGTTTGAGGAATTGTGCCAAATTCGAATATTTAACATAACTACTGTAAGGCAGCGCTAGTCATCATGCTGGGGGACACTCGCTGTACCGGGTCAATTAAAGTACACCAGTCACGTTTTTCCAGTATTTCACAATCCAGCAGTTTATTACACTTCACCACTGTTTATCACCGAATCCAACTCAGTGGCTCGCTGACATATTACCCATATAATGTCCAAGAGCCTTTCCCGTGGCAGACAGGCCCACTTGGCTCCAGTTACAGCCTTCAGCAAAGTCACTTATATAAATGTCCACATCAAGCAGTGCTTTACCTTTGCTGGGTTTTAGCTGCTTCAGACTTGTTCTGCCACAGCTGTGGCTTTACGGCTTCCCAGATGGGGGTCTCCAGCCCTCGTACCTTCAAAGGCTACTGGTATGTTTACACACCTAACATCCAGCCTCTGCCTTCCAGGGCTCTTGTCTTCCAAGCCTCTTGCCCTCCAAGGCTACTGGCATCACTTAAACATAAGGATCCAGCCTCTGCCTTTCAGGCTTCACCAGGCTTCACTTGGCCTCACTAGGCCTCACACTCTAATGGTGTCCCACACAGGGAACAGGCCTCATGCCTTTAACACCTGTCTCAAATCTACCAGGGTTTATATATCCTCTAGTGCACACACAGGACCTGTGCTGATGTCACAGTCATGTGACCAGACCTTCTGTGTGCACAGGACCTGTGCGATGTCACAGTCATGTGACCAGTCACCTGGGGGAGGTACATGGTCGGCCAAAACACACCCTGGACCATTACAGTAATTCCGCAAGACGCTGCATTACATATCCCCCCCCCCCCTCTGTTCAAACTTGAGGGGTTTAACACATAATATACACAATCACCTTATAACCCACAGTTCACACAGAGACCATGTACTTGACAATTGCGCTGCTCAGCCCCTGGAACATTAGTCATCGACTTTAAACCATTCCTTAGGGACCTACCATCTGTCATTGTCACTAACTTCGTCAAGTCACCTTTCCGGGTCGTAACCTTGTGAGACCTCCCCCGCTCCCAGCGGTCCATACAGCAGTGTGACTCACACGCCCTGGTATCTAAGGTCCGGTTAGACTCCATACTGTCAAGTACTCTATTGGGTCATTTGTATGGGCCTCTCAAACCTGAGTTACTGGAGGTCTCACTACCTCTAAACCCACGCCCACTACTCTCAGGACATCTTGAAAGGTCCCTAACTTCAGCTGTAGCTGTTCTGTTATTTAGGGGGCCCTTTCTCTGTCTGGTCTCACAAATTCTAGACGGCTGCCATCTTCTGCTGCTCAGATGATGCTGTCTTTCCACTCACAGTCTAGCGAGATTCAACTGTTCTACCTCTCGCAGGTAGGTCACTCGGTACTCCATCAGCATGCGTATATAAGCAAGACTTTCTTGCGTTTCTACAGCGGAGAATGACACCATGCCGTCTTCATCTGGTATCCAGTCCTGACGATCACGTGGACTGCTTACTTTCATCACACCAGACTTCTTTACCATCATCTGCATGGCTCGGCCATTTCTCCCAATAAGCTTTCTTACCAGAGCCTGAGGCACCCGGATGACCTCTTCATGGAGACTTTGAGCTTTTCTCATAAGCTCCAGTTGTCTAACGGCTTGTTCCGTCTTCAACGGGAGAAACCGCTTCGTGCGAATACATCGCCAGTGCATGTAACTTAGGATAGCCACCCTCTTCACTGTGACTTCGGTTATGGACAGGACCAGCAGCTGTTTAGCTTCTGAGGTCGAGTACACCTTACAGGCTCCCACGGCCTTCTTAAACTCTTCATGCACGGACTCACTGGTGCATTCTTCTCTCAAATCCTCAGGTACATCTATGAGGCACTTGTACCGAGAGGTTTCTGTCTCACCAGTGGTCTCCAAACGATCATCTAGCTCAGGTTTCAGGGGCAACTGACTTTCAGCTTCTTCACCCTGTATGCTTCCCCTGAGCTGACTCACAACTACAAATTCAAAAATTTTCATCTTGACCAATTCCATCTCATACTTATCTTCTGTTAACACACTCTTAGCTCGCCTCAGGTCCACCTTCTCATGGTATTAAGGAGTAAGTGCAACTTTTTTCCCTTTTCCTTCTCCAAGGAGGCCTCGTTCACTGAGTGATACTTTGCCAGGCGACTTTTGAGCCCGAAAACTTCTTCCTCTAGCTCAGCTACTCGCCTCTCAGCAGCCCATCTCTGAAGCTCTTCCTGCTTCAACTGCTCCTTTAACAGTAGAGATCTCTCAGACCTCTCTGTCTCCAATGCGCCCACTCGGCTTTCGACAGCCAGTCTCTCAAGCTTCTCTTGCTTCAAATGGGCTTGCAGCGACTCCTTGAGCTCCTTGATCTCGGCTCTTACATCCACCGAATCACCCGAGCTCGTATTATTCGAGGAGGTATCTGTTTCATACCTCCCATCTCCAGTGGCCAACTCCTGGCCCTGGTCTATGGCTTCTCTGATAGACTCCTCCATCTTTTTCCACTCAGCTTCCATTTTGCTGATTCTTTCCTTAAGGCATGTCTCTGCCCTCTGGAGATTATCACAGAATGTCTGCAGCTTCTTCACCTGAGCTTCCAGACCTAGGGTCTTTCTGCGGAAATCACCATTTTCATCACAGGTGTTCTTCAGAGTGGTCTCAACCACTTGGCGCATGTGCTCTGCATCCGCCTTATCATCCTCTAGTTTTTCTTTAACCCTGAGGAGATCCTCATAGTCTCTCTTAATTTGTTGCAGTTCCCTACTGTGTTCACCATATTCCTTCTTGGATTCACATAGCTCCCAGTTGAACTGTTCGTGCAGTCGTTCTAGGTTTTGTTCACGTCCAGAAACTTCATCCTGCAGCGCCTCCTTCTCAAGCTTCAACTGCAAAACCTCCTCCTTGGTTTTGCGGCGGTCCTCCTTAATTTCCTGGAGCATTTCCTTCCATTGGTTAATCTCCTCGTTGCTTCCCTCCAGGTCTCGTTGTAAGTTCCTCACAACCTGGTATATTTTCTGCCGTGCAGACTCCAGGCTCCGCTGGTCTGAGGACATGTTCCCCAGGTTTTCCCATAGTTGCTGCACGTCACTCTGACACTGCTGCCTGATATGCTCCAGCTCTTGGTCATGACTGGCCACCTCCTCTTTCAGGGCTGTCAGATCCTGATACTTCTGTCTCAGCACTGTACCGGAGGTTGCTGCCGGCAATGTCACCTCCTCTTCTGCCTCTAAAGGAGGATCCACACTTGAAACAAAGGCACACAGTACTACATTTTCTTTATTTTCACTTGCAGCAAAGACTACAGGAGCAACCTTTTTGTAGCCCTTGCACCGTCGACGGCGAGAGGGGGACTTTCTCTCCTCGTCTAGCTCCTCCTGACTGAACTCTCTTTCTACTTTCGTAGTGTCACCGTCAGCTACAGGGTCTGTGTCACTCCCCATGGTTTTGTGGACTAACAGGTCACCTCCCATTTTGACGTCAACCCCTTCTACTGGAGCTTCCCCGTTATCAAAGGTCAAATTGTCATTTTTAGGCGGTACCAACCCACAACTAGTAACAAATTTTAGTTTTCTAAACTCCATGCTCTTTTGAAAATCCGTCCCCTTTTGATACTCTGCCCTCTTTTGGACACCCACATCTGTAGGGGGAATTTTACAAAAAAAATCAATAATAGTCTTAGGACCCAGTTCAAAACATCTCTTACCACCTCCTGGGGCACTCTGGGACAATACTGGTTCCCCCGGAGAGTTCACAGAATGGTCCATTGCTGCCATTCTATACGGTGCCCACAGCTCCTGCCGTTCCTGCACCATGTCCTCTAGACATTTCTCAAATACCTGCTGCGGTTTTAACTGGTACTTTAATTGCTCAATAGCTTCATTTTCTTTTGCTGCTCCATTCACAGCCATCGCGGTACACTATTCACACTAGACCCTTCACACCGCTCTCCCCGGAAATTTTTCGTGGCCCCGCCGAGCCACAGCAAACCAGGTTTGAGTGCGAGGACAATTTTCGTAACCGCGCCGAGTTACAACAAACCAGGTTTGAGTGCGAGGACAATTTTTGCAACCCCGCCAAGTTACAGCCAGATGCTTTAATTTTCGTGACCCCGCCGAGCCACAGCAAACCAGGTTTGAGTGCGAAGACAATTTTCGTAACCCCGCCGAGTTACAGCAAAATGCTTTAATCTTCGTGACCCTGCCGAGCCACAGCAAGATGCTTGTATCCACACTCGTCGTCCTGTGCCGTTACCCCTAGCAACCAGGCTGCAGTTGCCCCTAGCAACCGGGCTGTAGTTGCCCGCATTCTCCAACCACATGTAAGGCAGCGCTAGTCATCATGCTGGGGGACACTCGCTGTACCGGGTCAATTAAAGTGCACCAGCCACGTTTTTCCAGTATTTCACAATCCAGCAGTTTATTACACTTCACCACTGTTTATCACCGAGTCCAACTCAGTGGCTCGCTGACATATTACCCATATAATGTCCAAAAGCCTTTCTCGTGGCAGACAGGCCCACTTGGCTCCAGTTACAGCCTTCAGCAAAGTCACTTATATAAATGTCCACATCAAGCAGTGTTTTACCTTTGCCAGGTTCTAGCTGCTTCAGACTTGTTCTGGCCACAGCTGTGGCTTTACAGCTTCCCAGATGGGGGTCTCCAGCCCTCGTACCTTATTGACTGACCCTCGTATATTTTAAAGAAGAAAAAAAGAATCTGAGAACATAAGACTAAAGCATATATATATCTATATAAAGCAAATATATATTAAATATAAGACTAAAGCATATATATAATGAAATTCTGTAATAAGAATATTAGTATTTTTCTACTTTGATAAATCCCTTAATCCTGAGTCTGAGATTTAATATCACTTGTGTGTTTTCATGGCACGTTAATGTCTTCCTGATTTAAAGTTTGTGATTAAATATTGCAGTTGCCTTTTATATTACTTGTTTTGCTATTTCCCCAGTCTCTGAATTGAAGTGCTGTTTAGAATTTGGAGCAGACATTGATATCTCTGCAGAATATATTTTGACTGGTTACCCGCTGCGCTATCATTAAATAGTTTCACCCGAGATATATCCTTTAATTACTGCCAATATTTGTAAACAGCGTAGATGCTATTACAGCTATATTCTCCCATGATTACTTTTTCATTGTAGCTAAAGTGTTCTGTGCTCTGTCTTCTACAAAGCAGGAGCTGTCTACTTGATAACCTTGAAATTTCAAAATTTCCAGGTTATCAGTTTTACTGTGTTGTTTTTTATGGCTTTTCTCATTTATTCATATTTGGGATGTTACATTACATATTACATTTACTTATGGGTCTAGGGTTAAGAGAGATGGTTTCAAATTTGCAAAGTGTAATACACTTACAGTATAATAGAAGCTCAATCTATAGTAATAAAGTAAGAAAACTTTGAATTTAGCTGATATTCAAGATTATGCAATGTAGTTTATGGAGTCCTGGGGTTTATATGCCTGTGTTGTTCTCTTTATGCCATGTTTACTATTGGATAGCAGCTAAGACTTGTTTTACTATATTTTATTATTTATCTGGGGTCCCCAGAGTAGAGAGCTCATGGCACACTGTCACCAAGGTTAATGCTATGTATATCAAGAGTAAAATTGTGTTTGCGGAGTGAATGGCTAAGGAGAAGATAACGGCCAATCGACCAAAAATCTAAAAATGTGTAGCATTCATTTTTTGGATTCCTGGTATGTATTACTGCATATGTACACTTTCACATCATTCAGGCGTTCTTTGCTCACATGTCCTTTGATTGTCTGTTCGTGGTCGTTGTTCATATGCATGTTACACATTTTTACAATTTAGGCCGTGCTTGCTGTATTCAGTATTTCATTGGATTATTTGTATACTTTGTTACCTATTTAATTATTTAGTTGTTTATCTATTCATTTGACCTATATTCCAGCCGTATTTATCACCTGAATCTGTGAGTGTATTTGTTGTGTCTTATATTTGGGGACATTATTATATTTATGATTGCCTATTGTTTGGGTATTATTCTACTGTATATTACTTGTCCATCCTCTGACTGTTATGTATATATTATATACTTTTTGATTGTTTTAAGCCTTGCTTTTTGTCTGTCAGTGTTATTTTGATCTCTAATAAACTATGCTCATTAAGGCTGTGTGCCCACGTAGCGTTTTTCAAGCATATATGCTGCGGAATTTCCGCAGCGTAAACGCTTGAAAAACGCATGTAGATCCGCACCCCATGGTCCCCAATGGCATTCCGCAATGTCAATGCCCATGCTGCGGATTTTTCCGCAGCATATATGCTGCAGTCAAAAATCCGCAGCATGTTCATTAATTTTGCGGAAGCGCAGCGGAATCAATGTGCGGATGGTACCCAAGTCTGGAGGAGAGGAGACTCTCATCCAGACCTGGGTACCAAAGAACCTGTAAAAAAAAGAAAAAATAAAGTTTATACTTATCTTATGATGTTTTCCCTCCGTCGCGCTGTTGTCTGAAGGACCTGCCACGTCATTGAGTCATGTGACCCACCACATGACTCAATGACGTCACCGCAGGTCCTGCACACAACAGCGTGAGCCGCTCAAGACTCCGGACGGGGCAGAGAATGCATCGGAAGGTGAGTATAAAGTTTATTTTTTTATTTTTTACCATTCTGAACAAGTTGTCAAGCACTTTTCCAAGTGATGCTTGGAGAAGTGCTTGATAACCCGCATGCAGAAATGCATGCAAAGACGCCTCACAAACGCTTCTACCTGGCGGGAAAACCGCATGTAATATCCGCATGCGATTTTCCCGCCAGGGAGAAGCGTAAAAAATATGCTTCAGGTCCGCAACGTGGGCACATAGCCTTATTCATACATTATTTGGGTGTGCACTTTTATTTACTTCGCAGCTTTTCTTTTTTTCCCTCAGCTTCCATTTTTGCATAATTTTTGGTAGCACCCCTTATTCTGTTATTCATCATTTTTCTTACATTTGTGCTTCACACTATATATAATTTTTATCCCTTAGCTAGACTTGCAGGACTGTGACATGGATTGGCGCTCCTTGAAAGTGTATCGAGATGACATTATCACTGACTCCAATGTACTTAAGGACAGTGCTGGACAATCTTCGGTAGAGAAAAAAAGCAACACCGTTTATTCTTTGGTTATCGTTAGCAGAATAATAGACTTAATATTTGTTTGACTAGAAATGTCCAGATTGAGTCCATCTTAATTTGCTAATTCCGAGTAAATTGAGTCCTGCTAAAACTTATATGCTGTCTTGCTTTTGCTTTAAGTGCATTAGAAATGAAAAAATGTGGTATTGTAATTTAAATGCAGCAGGACAGATGTCAACTACATCAAAGCACTGATTAATCACATTGAGTATGTCACTGCTGACACCTATCTTGCCCACTATCAATTGAATCTCTGAATTAGGGCAGGTGAACACGACTGATTATATCGGAGGCGTGCTATCTGTGGTTTTCAAGGATCGCACTCATACCCATGATATTCTATAGAGCTGTGAACATGCCCATTTGTTTTCTCGGACTGAGTTTAGGATCAAAATCAGCAATTCATGTCTATGGGTCCGTGAAAAACATTGGACAACACTCTGATAACATCATGGACTGACAGAATGGAGAGGGTAGAGAAACTTTTTTTTCTCTCAACCTCTGAGAAAAACTGATGCAACTCTCATCAAACTTTGATCAAACTCTGATCAGAGTCTGATCAGAATAATCGGATTGTTTTGATCAGAAAAAATGGTCGTGTACACCTAACCTTATTTGTATTGTTCCCAAACTACTACTGTCATCTTTTTCCTGCATTTATATAAAACATTACTGTCTGGAATATTTGTCCAATGTTATAGGGTTTTCTCTCCCTATTTCAAATGTGGAACTGTGAGCTCTGCCAATCTCTTACTATCCTAAAATCACCCTAAAATGGCTGCTACATTCCCTGCTTTTATATATGCTATGATAGTTTCTCCTGTTTGGCTGTCCTATATTATATTATGGGATGTAAGGCATTATGAGGAAATTTGCATAAGCTGAATCGCATACTTTTTTAATTCAGTGGGACTTTCGAATTTCATAACATTTGGCTCGAACACTATTTGCATCAAATTGATTTGAACATCGTTGTTGAAGACCTATTCTCTTAATAACCAATCCTAAAATATTGATAAGCTATTGATAGCTCATTAATATGTTAACATTGGACAATTCCTTTACTACAACTTTGTTTCACATTTTGTTTGTAACTTTTCTTTTGTGCAGTTAATGTAAAAAACATTGTTAAACTGATAATTATTCATCTAAAGAAACAATATTTCCACATAGTTTAAGACCCCAGTCAAATGCTGGATTTTGTGTGTTGATGCATTCTTTGTTATCTAATCTGCTTAGAATCTGGTTTACTGGAATTGAAGTGTTATAAAGCTAATTTAGTCTGTGCAAGAAGATCTTTTCTTGTTTGACCTGAGTAATTAATGTATCTGTAGGAGAGATAAAAGAGTGGCTGCGACTCTGTGTGCACTGTTGCTGTACATGGGTGTTTCTGTGAGGCTTATAAAGTGTATCAAGTATAAATAAACTGGTACCAGCTTGAGATGATTTTTGATCATGGCCTGGTCTAATTCTCAATTTCTAGTTATATTACTCTTCAGAGAGGAAGAAGTCTAGAACAATACTGCTACCTACTGGGAGTAGCAATTCTAAAAGTCAATATTGACACTTTAAGCCCTTAAGCCCCGAGGGTGGTTTGCACGTTAATGACCAGGCCAATTTTTTCAATTCTGACCACTGTCACTTTATGAGGTAATTACTCTGGAACGCTTCAACGGATCCCCCTGATTCTGAGATTGTTTTTCCGTGACATATTGTACTTCATGATTGTGGTAAAATTTCTTCGATATCACTTGCGTTTATTTGTGAAAAAAATGGAAATTTGGTGAAAATTTTGAAAATTTTGCAATTTTTAAAATTTGAATTTTTATGCCCTTAAATCAGAGAGATATGTCACACAAAAGAGTTAATAAATAACATTTCCGACATGTCTACTTTACATCAGCACAATTTTGGAACCAAATTTTTTTTTGTTAGGGAGCTATAAGGGTTAAAAGTTGACAAGCGATTTCTCATTTTTCCAACAAAATTTACAAAACCATTTTTTTTAGGGACCACATCACATTTGAAGTCACTTTGAGAGGTCTTTATGACAGAAAATACCCAAAAGTGACACCATTCTAAAAACTGTACCCCACAAGGTGCTCAAAACCACATTCAAGAACTTTATTAACCCTTCAGGTGCTTCACAGGAATTTTTTGAATGTGGAAGAAAAAAATGAACATTTAACTTTTTTCACAAAAATGTCACTTTAGACCTAATTTTTTTTATTTTCACAGGGGTAACAAGAAAAAATGGACCCCAAAATTTGTTGTGCAATTTCCCCTGGTCACGCAGATACCCAATATTTGGGGAAAAAACACTGTTTGGGCGCACGGCAGGGCTCGGAAGGGAAGGAGCGCCATTTGACTTTTTGATTGTAAAATTTGCTTGAATAATTAGCTGACACCATGTTGCGTTTGGAGAGCCCCTGTGTGCCCAAAAATTGGAGCTCCCCCACAAGTGACCCCATTTTGGAAACTAGACCCCCCAAGGCACCTATCTAGATGTATAGTGAGCACTTGGAACCCCCAGGTGCTTCACAAATTGATTCGTAAAAATGAAAAAGTGAAAAAAAAAACACTTTTTCATTTTTATGAATCAATTTGTGAAGCACCTGGGGGTTCCAAGTGCTCACTATGCATCTAGATAGGTGCATTGGGGGGTCTAGTTTCCAAAATGGGGTCAATTGTGGGGGAGCTCCAATGTTTGGGCACACAAGGACTCTCCTAATGCAACATGGTATCCGCTAACAAATTGAATGGAAAATCGGCTCAAATTGTTAGCGGACACCATGTTGCGTTTGGAGAGCCCCTGTGTGCCCAAACTTTGGAGCTCCCCCACAAGTGACACCATTTTGGAAACTAGACCCCCCAAGGAACCTATCTAGATGCATAGTGAGCACTTGGAACCCCCAGGTGCTTCACAAATTGATTCGTAAAAATGAAAAAGTGAAAAAAAAAACACTTTTTCATTTTTATGAATCAATTTGTGAAGCACCTGGGGTTCCAAGTGCTCACTATGCATCTAGATAGGTGCCTTGGGGGGTCTAGTTTCCAAAATGGGGTCACTTGTGGGGGAGCTCCAATGTTTGGGCACACAGGGACTCTTCAAATGCAACATGGTGTCCCCTAACAAATTGTCGGCTCAAATTGTTAGCGGACACCATGTTACGTTTGGAGAGCCCCTGTGTGCCCAAACTTTGGTGCTCCCCCACAAGTGACCACATTTTGGAAACTAGACCCCCCAAGGCACCTATCTCGATGCATAGTGAGCACTTGGAACCCCCAGGTGCTTCACAAATTGATTCGTAAAAATGAAAAAGTGAAAAAAAAAACACTTTTTCATTTTTATGAATCAATTTGTGAAGCACCTGGGGTTCCAAGTGCTCACTATGCATCTAGATAGGTGCCTTGGGGGGTCTAGTTTCCAAAATGGGGTCACTTGTTGGGGAGCTCCAATGTTTGAGCACACAGGGACTCTTCAAATGCAACATGGTGTCCGCTAACAAATTGTCGGCTCAAATTGTTAGCGGACACCATGTTGCGTTTGGAGAGCCCCTGTGTGCCCAAACTTTGGAGCTCCCCCACAAGTGACCACATTTTGGAAACTAGACCCCCCAAGGCACCTATCTAGATGCATAGTGAGCACTTGGAACCCCCAGGTGCTTCACAAATTGATTCGTAAAAATGAAAAAGTGAAAAAAAAAACACTTTTTCATTTTTATGAATCAATTTGTGAAGCACCTGGGGTTCCAAGTGCTCACTATGCATCTAGATAGGTGCCTTGGGGGGTCTAGTTTCCAAAATGGGGTCACTTGTGGGGGAGCTCCAATGTTTGGGCACACAGGGACTCTTCAAATGCAACATGGTGTCCGCTAACAAATTGTCGGCTCAAATTGTTAGCGGACACCATGTTGCGTTTAGAGAGCCCCTGTGTGCCCAAACTTTGGAGCTCCCCCACAAGTGACCACATTTTGGAAACTAGACCCCCCAAGGCACCTATCTAGATGCATAGTGAGCACTTGGAACCCCCAGGTGCTTCACAAATTGATTCGTAAAAATGAAAAAGTGAAAAAAAAAACACTTTTTCATTTTTATGAATCAATTTGTGAAGCACCTGGGGTTCCAAGTGCTCACTATGCATCTAGATAGGTGCCTTGGGGGGTCTAGTTTCCAAAATGGGATCACTTGTGGGGGAGCTCCAATGTTTGGGCACACAGGGACTCTTCAAATGCAGCATGGTGTCCGCTAACAAATTGTCGGCTCAAATTTATAGAAAAAAATATTTTTTAGCATCACTTTATTCTGAGAGCTATAACTTTTATATTTTTCGGATGATGGTGCTGTGTGGTGGATTGTTTTTTGCGGGACGAGATGACGTTTTCAGCGGTATCATTTTTATTTATATTTTTCTTTTTGATCGCGTGCTATTCCATTTTTTGTTTGGCGGTATGGTGATAAAGCATTGTTTTTGCTTCGGTTTTTTTTTTTTTTTTTACCGTGTTCACTGAAGGGGTTAAATAGTGGGACAGTTTTATAGGTCAGGTTGTTCCGGACACGGCGATACCAAATATGTGTACTGTTATTGTTTTTTTTTTTGTAATAATATTTATTGATGGGTACATTATATTTTTATTTTTGGTGGATTATTTTTTTTATTTTTTTTTTATATTTTTTTATTTATTTATTTTTTTTTTTTTTCACTTTCTGGAAGCTTATATAGTTTATTACTTTGTCCCACTCTGGGACTTTCACTTTTTTTTCTCTGATCGCCTGCATGGCACAGGAATGCAGCACCATCCCTATGCCATGCAGGCTGTCAGCGCTGGACAGGGAGAAGATTGTTTGGAGATGCACTGCGCATGTCCAAACAATCTTCCTACTGTCTGGTGACCCGGATGTTGTCATGATGACATCGGGTCGTCATGGCAACACCCGGGAAGCCTTTGCAGACAGCGCTGGAAGCCGGAAGAGGAGGTGAGTATCTGCGATCACCTCCCCTTGCCCCCGCAATGCTGCGATCGACTTCAATCGCAGCATCGCGGGGGTTAATGTGCTGGGAGCGGTGCAGGACCGCTCCCTGCACATAGTATCGGGTGTCAGCTGTGACAATCAGCTGACACCCGGAGGCGATCGCGCCCGCACAGCCTGAGTGCGCGCGATCGCCATGACGTACTAATACGGGTCTGGCTCTTAAGTCCCAGGGCACAGACGCATATTAGTACATCAGATGTTGTTAAGGGGTTAAAGAAGCACTTCTATGAAAGTTTTTATCTTCTTAATATATTGCAATCATCATATTATATAGCACTGTGTACTTGCAATTGCTTATTTTGCTTTTCTACCCAGCTAATTCTTCTGGGTGCCTTATAATATGATGATTGCGTTATCTTAAGAGGATAACAATTTTGATGGAAGTGCTTCTTTAATGAGCCTTGCCACATGATTTAGTATAAAAATCCAACCCAGACACTCCATTTGTAGATATATATTTTGGGTTTTTTGTCCCTCAACCGTGCAAAGCAGGAGGTTTGTGAAAGGCCTCTGACATCTAGTATAAAGTCAAACACTTCTCCTCGTGGAGGGTGCCATGCTGGCATAAAGAAACTTATAGGTGATGCAATGCTCCTCTTGGAATTTAAATATGTAAATATCTTTTTCAGAGAGGAAGAGGACATGAACTTTAGCGCCACCTATTGGGATAAGCAATCCTAAAAGTCAATATTGACTCTTTATTAGAGATGAGCGTTGTTCTACTCGAACTGTTCGCCAATCTCAAATTCGAGCTGTTTTGGGCGGTGTTCGAGCCGGTCGGCGAACACGAACAATTTGAGAAAAATTCGGCTGTTCGAGGTTATGTTCGATAACTGTTCGTGCACCAAAATCATAACTGGATTTTTTCTCAGTAATGATGAAAATTAATGTTAATACGCAGTTTGAGTGTACAGCGGGGCGGGGGGAGGGGCAGGGGATGGATCTCTGCAGGAACAATGAAGATCTCCATTTTTTTTTCTCTTTCCCGCATTTGCAGTGGGGAGGTGCAATCTGTCAGCCTATCAGCAGCGCACACACGGAGCGAAGTGCTTTTTTTCACACAAGCAAGGGCATGTGTGATTGGCAGTGTATGTCACATGTCCTTGCCCTATAAGACCAAGCCATTTTCCCCGTCGCCACCATTTTCTCACTGCTGCAGCTGCGTGTTAGACGGCACCGCTGTTGCTGTGTGCGCTATACCTTGTTAATTTCAAGCCAATTTTCGCACAAATATACAGATAGCTTGGGAGTAGGGAATAGTTGTGATTGCAGTCCTTTTAAGGACTAGGTTACAGCATTTCCTATGACTTTTATCAGGCAGGTCTGTGCTCTTAAATAGATAGATTGTGGGAGTAAAGACTAATTGTAATTGGAGTCCTTTTCAGGACTAGGTTACATCAGTTCCTATCAGTTTTTGCCAGGCAGGTCTGTGCCAGTGCTGTGCAAGTTTTTTTCACAGCATTTGGCTGAATCTAGCAAAGCTAATCCTTTTTGGCCTATTGCAGAGTGTGTTAGTCAGTGGAGTAGCCTATCTGTGTTGCAAGATATACCACCTGTGTATAGAATACCAATTTTTTTACTGCACCTAGTGAAGTAAAATCATTTATCTCTGAAAAAATATTTGGGCTTCTAGCAGCGTGTGGGACTTGTTCTATTAGTCCATCTATACTGACCTCCATCAGGTTGCAAATTAAAAATAATTTTTTTCTGCATCTAGCTCTGAAAAAATATTTGGGCTTCTAGCAGTGTGTGGGACTTGGTCTATTAGTCCATCTATACTGACCTCCATCAGGTTGCAAATTAAAAATAATTTTTTTCTGCATCTAGCTCTGAAAAAATATTTGGGCTTCTAGCGGTGTGTGGGACTTGGTCTATTAGTCCATCTATACTGACCTCCATCAGGTTGCAAATTAAAAATAATTTTTTTCTGCATCTAGCTCTGAAAAAATATTTGGGCTTCTAGCAGTGTGTGGGACTTGGTCTATTAGTCCATCTATACTGACCTCCATCAGGTTGCAAATTAAAAATAATTTTTTTCTGCATCTAGCTCTGAAAAAATATTTGGGCTTCTAGCAGTGTGTGGGACATGGTCTATTAGTCCATCTATACTGACCTCCATCAGGTTGCAAATTAAAAATAATTTTTTTCTGCATCTAGCTCTGAAAAAATATTTGGGCTTCTAGCAGTGTGTGGGACTTGGTCTATTAGTCCATCTATACTGACCTCCATCAGGTTGCAAATTAAAAATAATTTTTTTCTGCATCTAGCTCTGAAAAAATATTTGGGCTTCTAGCGGTGTGTGGGACTTGGTCTATTAGTCCATCTATACTGACCTCCATCAGGTTGCAAATTAAAAATAATTTTTTTCTGCATCTAGCTCTGAAAAAATATTTGGGCTTCTAGCAGTGTGTGGGACTTGGTCTATTAGTCCATCTATACTGACCTCCATCAGGTTGCAAATTAAAAATAATTTTTTTCTGCATCTAGCTCTGAAAAAATATTTGGGCTTCTAGCAGTGTGTGGGACTTGGTCTATTAGTCCATCTATACTGACCTCCATCAGGTTGCAAATTAAAAATAATTTTTTTCTTCATTTATCTCTGAAAAAATATTTGGGCTTCTAGCAGCGTGTGGGACTTGTTCTATTAGTCCATCTATACTGACCTCCATCAGGTTGCAAATTAAAAATAATTTTTTTCTGCATCTAGCCCAGCCAATAGTTTTGGCCTAATACCACAGTTTGGCCACTCAGCTCTGCTCGGTTACCATCCATTGTTTTTTTGTGCAAACAACTCCAGAGTTGTGAATTAGTTAACCACCAAAATGAGTGGAAAAAGGCCTGCTGCTGGTGGAAAGGGGAATAGGCGTGTTGGGAAGGGGAAAAAAGGTTGTGTCCGTGGGGTAGGTGCAGAAGAAAGACCATCTTCCAGCCAAACTAAAATGTCTACTTCTTTTAGCGGACAATGTGATAAGATCCCTTTCTTACGGCCACGCCAATCGCTACAAATTCCAGATGAGGCACAAAAACAGCAGGTGCTTCAACGGATATCAAGTGCTCCTTTAAGTGGGCTCTCCTCCACATCAACTTCAACATCACAAATACTCCAGTCCTCAAAGGTGTCACCCAAATCGCACTTGCTTCCTCACAGCTCCCAAATCTCCAGCTGCCCGTCTGAGTATGAGGTAGAACAGATGGTTGAGTCTGCAGAGCTGTTTACTCATACTATAGCCTGGGAATCAGAGGTCGACTCCAGCGTTTCTGTGAATCCAGACGAGGAAATGATCTGCACTGATGCCCAGAATCTTTATGAGTCGGATCCAGGACCAGACGCAGAAGGTTCTGACCATAATGTAGACCCTCATTCCCAAACTGTAACTCCTGTTGGTGGAGACAATGAGGAAGACGATGATAAGACTCAAATACCTGATTGGAGGGACAACTTTAGTTTTTTGTCAGGGCAGGAACAGGTTGGCTCTGAGGACGACGGGTGTGATAACGCACAGGGTGATGATGATGAGGTCGGAGATCCCACTTACTGTCAACCCACAGTCAGCCAAGAGATGAGGTCAGCAGAGGAGGTGGAGGAAGATGCTAGTGACGACGAGGTCAGGTTGCGCCTTCCTGGACAGAGACGTAGTACTGGAAGCACGTCAACAACTGCATCCTCAAACACAACTCTGCCTCTCACCACAAGTCGTGGTGGCTCTTCAGGTCGCATGGGTGCTAAGCCTTGCATAGCCTGGGCATTTTTTCAGATCGATAAAGATGACCCAACTCGTGTTATCTGTAACATTTGTCAGCAAAAGCTAAGTAGAGGCCAAAAAATACATAGTTTGAGTACTTCGTGCATGAACCGGCACATGGACATGAAGCATAAGTTGCAGTGGGAAGCTCAGTGTGCTACAATGCGGCCTAGCCGGCCGGGCCAATCACCGTCTGCCATATCTTGTGCATCCGCGGCCTCTTCATCCTCTGTGACTGGGGGGACAGCAGTCACACCTGTTTTGGGGCGCAGACCTGCCACCTCTTTACCCGCAACAGCCAGCGTGATTGGCAGGTCATCATTTTCTTTGGAGGTGGTAACACCAGCTGGTGTTGAGCGCTGTCCGACATCGATAGCACCACCTTTGGATCAAGGCAACCTAACATGTCCGCCTGCATCTTCCTCACAGACCGGCAGTTTGCCGGGGACACCCTTATCAACCCCGTCTAAGCACAATAGCCAGCCCTCGGTCCCTCAGATGTGGACAAGTAAAAGACCATTTCCTCCTAGCCATGAGAAAGCTAAGAGGTTGAATTTCACCATCTGCAAGCTCTTGGCTACAGAAATGCTGCCTTTCCGCCTGGTGGACACAGAGGATTTTCGAGACCTTATGTCCGTCGCAGTGCCCCAGTACCAGATGCCCAGTCGGCACTACTTCTCAAAGAAAGGTGTGCCTGCGCTCCACCAGCATGTCGCACACAACATCACCGCTTCTTTGAGAAACTCTGTGTGTGACAGTGTGCATTTCACCACAGACACTTGGACGAGTAGGCATGGACAGGGGCGTTACATGTCGCTGACTGGGCACTGGGTAACTATGGTGACAGCAGGACAAGGGGCTGCTGTCCAAGTCTTGCCGTCCCCACGAGTTGTGCGTCAATCCTCTTTATGTCAAAGTTCCTCCACTGCTTCTGCCTCCTCAACCTCCTCTCGGTCTTCCACCTGCACCCAAAGCCTGTCTGGTCATGCCACAAGCTTTCTAACTGCGCAGAAGGGATCCTGCACACCTCCTTACTATGCTGGCAGTAGGGCTCAACGTCATCAGGCGGTTTTTACATTGAAATGTCTGGGAAATGTGAGTCACACAGCTGAGGAGTTGTGGTCAGCTCTGGAGAACCAATTTCATGAATGGTTGTCTCCACTGGACCTGAAACCAGGGAAGGCCGTGTGCGACAATGCTGCAAACCTGGGTGCGGCCCTTCGCCGGGGCAATGTCACACACGTGCCTTGTATGGCTCACGTGTTGAACCTGGTTGTCCAGCAATTTTTAGCCCACTATCCCAGACTAGATGGCCTTCTGCAGAGGGCACGGTCGCTGTGTGCTCACTTCCGCCATTCGCATCCCGCAGCTCAGCGACTTACATCTCTACAGAAGTCGTTGGGCCTGCCACTTCACCGGCTAAAATGCGATGTGCCTACCCGGTGGAATTCAACTCTGCACATGTTGCAGCGACTGTGGCAGCACCGACAAGCCCTGGTGCAATACGTTCTGACGTATAGCCTGGGCCAACGAGATTCAGAGGTGGGGCAAATCACGCTGGAGGAGTGGTCTCAGATCAGGAACCTATGCACCCTTCTGCACAGTTTTGAAATGGCGACGAAGATGTTTAGTGCTGACGATGCCATTATCAGCATGACTATTCCGGTGATTTACATGCTGGAGCACATGTTAAACAGAATTCGGAGTCAGGTGGTGGCACAAGAGGAGGTGGAGGAAGTAGAAGAGGAGGAGTTGTATGCGGAAGGGCTAACATCTGCAAGGTCCAGACGGTCGGCAGCACCAAGGCGGCAGGCATGTGAGGGTGGGGGAGATGGTTTTACCAGGGCGCATGGTAGCAGCCAAACTAGTGAGGAAGGTGCAGGAGCCCAGGAAGAAGTGGAGGACGAACTGATGGAAGACTCATCAGATGAGGGAGACCTTGATCACATTTCTGTTGTGCGAGGTTGGGGGGAGAGGACAGAGGAAGGAAGCATGATTGTTACCTCGCCACCAACACAACAGGGACTTGGTGCTCCTGGATGCGCAACACACATGAGTGCCTTCTTGCTGCACTACCTGCAACATGACCCTCGAATTGTGAGAATTAGAAATAATCCTGACTACTGGGTTGCCACACTGTTAGATCCCCGGTACAAAAGTAAATTTGCAGAAATTATTCCTGCCATAGAAAGGGATGCACGCATGCAGGAGTATCAGCAGAGACTGTTGCAGAATCTTACATGTGCTTTTCCACAAAATACCAGTGGTGCACGTAGTGAATCTCACAGTTCCAACTTGCCAACCGTGGGACCGTCAAGTGTTCAGCACTCAAACCGTAACAGAACCACAGTATCTGCTGGTAACATCAATTTTGCGGAATCATTTCACCACTTTTTTAGCCCATCCTTTGCAAGGCCACAGGAGACAAGAAGTCTGACACATAGTCAACGCCTAGAGACGATGGTACAGGAGTATCTCCAAGTAAACATTGAAGCCACGACTGTGTCACTGGACCCTTGCTCTTTTTGGGCTTCCAATCTGGATAAATGGCCGGAGCTAGCCACTTACGCCTTGGAGATCTTGTCATGCCCCGCAGCCAGCGTTCTGTCTGAACGTGTGTTCAGCGCTGCTGGTGGTGTGCTGACAGATAAGCGCACGCGGCTCTCCACTGATAATGTAGACAGACTCACGTTCATAAAGATGAACAAATCATGGATCCGAAACGACTTTTCTACCCCTGTGTCATCCTGGGGAGAGTAAAAGCTTGATGATTGGTTAAAATCACCCTACCAACCGTTTTAAGCTTTCAAATTACTAATCATGTTTATCTGTATCTTGACTGGAAAATAATTTGGGCTTTGTAGCAGTGTGCAGCACTGATCCTATTAGGCCATCTATAATAAGCTTCACCAGATTTAAAATTAAAAATAATTTTTAGCTGCATCTAGCCCGGAAAATAATTTTGGGGCTCCGAGATGCGCAAGACACATAAGTACCTTCTTGCTGCACTACCTGCAGCATGACCCTCATATTGTCAGAATTCGAAGTAATCATGACTACTGGGTTGCCACACTCTTAGATCCCCCAAACTTTTCGATCAACCTTTTCATTTTAATAAAGACCAAAAAAATGGTCATTTTTGAAATTATAAGCATTAGCAGGTTGTTAGAAACTGAAATCAAACAGTTTTCAACTCAAAACTTTACTCTAGGTGATGTTACATTTTCACATAGGACCCCTTGTTCGAAAGGAGCTTCTGAACTCTCTCGTCCATTGAATTTGTCAGGTTTTGGATGGTTTCTGCTTCAATTGTTTTGCATGAGGACAGAATACCCTCCCAGAGCTGTTGCTTAGATGTGAACTGCCTCCCGCCATCATAGACCCTCCTTTTAATGATGCTCCAAAGGTTCTGAATGGGGTAGAGGTCAGGGGAGCATGGGGGTCACACCATAAGTTTGTCCCCTTTTATGCCCATATCAGCCAGAGATGCAGATGTTTTATGTGCAGCATGAGATGGTGCATTATCATGCAGAAAAATGATCTTGCTGTGAAATACACGGTTCTTCTTCTTGAACCATGGCAGGAAGTGCTGTTTGAGAAAATCCACATACATTATGGAGTTCATCTTTAGCGCCTTCAGGGATCCTAAAGGGGCCGACAATCTCTCTCCCCATGATTCCAGCCCAAAACATTACTCCACCTCCTCCTTGTTGGCGCTGTAGCCGTGTTTGCGTGGGGTGTCCATCAACCAGCCATCCTCCACTCCATTCATCTGGACCATCGAGCGCTGCACGGCACTCATCCGTGAACAAAACAGTTTTGAAATCAGTCTTCATGTAATGTTTGGCCCACTGGAGCCGTTTCTGCTTGTGTGAAGTGGATAGAGGAGGTCGACAGGATGGCATATGCACAGCTGCAAACCTCTGAAGGACCCTGCATCTTGTTGTTCGGGGGACGTTGGAGGCACAAGCAGCTTCAAAAACTTGTCTGCTGCTATGACAAGGCTTTTTTGCCGCTGCTGTTTCAACCTGACGTAATTGCCTGTAGGAAAGAGTCCTCAATTTGCCCTTATCAGCACGCACACGTGTGTACTGTGAATCAGCTACATACTTCTTGATTGCCAAGACACTTCATCCTGATCATCGCACAATGTTGATTGTAGTCATGCCTTGACCTAAACACTCCACAATTTGTTGCTTCTCAGCAGCCGACACATCCTTTTTCTTTCCCATTTTGGCAGAAAATGTAGGCTGCTTAATAATGTGAGAGAGCCTTCTTAAGTAGTCTTGCCTTTCATTGGACACACCTGCCAAACTAATTAGCACAGGTGTCTGCAATTGCTTACAGTGATATAAAGAGCCCTGACACACATCACCATCAATGAGTTTAACTGATAAACAAACAAATTCTTCCCTTATCACTCCTAAACACTTTTTGCATAATAATTTGGAACGCGGTGTACATGTGCTTTTCCACAAAACACCAGTGGTTCACGTAGTGAATCTTACAGTTCTAACTTGCCAACCGTGGTCTGTATGGAATTGTTCAATAAAGGGCCCAAAATTAAGATAACATAGATGGGAGAGGTCTCTATGAATAGGAATTCCTAAGTATTTGATACCCTGTGAGGGCCAGGCAAAGGGAAAGTTGGACTGGATGGAATCCTATATGGATTTAGGGAGGGAGACATCGAGGGCCTCAGACTTCGCTGCATTGATTTTAAAATTTTACCATGTAACAAAGTGATCTATTTCAGCCATAACAGCAGGGATGGATATATGTGATTGAGTGATATATACTAGGACATCATCAGCAAATAGAGAGCACTTGTACTCGGTGCCTCCCACCTCAATCCACCTAATATTGGGGTTATGGCGAATTGATGAGAGCAGGTGCTCCGTCACTAGGATGTATAAGAGAGGGGACAGAGGACATCCCTGCCTTGTCCCATTGGTGATTGTGAAAGGTGATGAAAATGTTCTGACGCACCCCCTGGGCCTTGGGACACCCGGAGCCGGACACTTTTTGGTGGATGCTGGTGGTTGTAGTCTTCGTGGCGGCGATCCGGTTCCGTGGCTCAGGGCGGTCAAACCAGTGGCGGAACTATTTATGTGGTTTTGATGTTTAAATGTCCGACTACGCCACCCGTGGATTGCGGTCAGAGTGAACCGCCGCTACAGGGCAGACCGCTAAGGCTGGTGTTGTGGGTGCAGCAGAGCGTAGCATAACTCCCCATGGGAGGAGTATAGCCTCAGGGCAGTGTATGCGGAGGATGGGGGTGATGGTGCAGGGCAGCAGCAGTAACGACACGGAGTCAGTGATGCAGTTCAGGGCCTTTACTCACAGTTCTTATTATCCAGACCACGTCTGCAGGTAACGGCTGCCCACGTCGTACTGTGCTCACCAGGTGAGGGGCTCAGACAACTCCCAGATAACTTTGGAGCGCTTCACAGGACCCCCTTTGTGTGTCCTTTGTCTGGCCTTTCTTACCAACACTTCTGTCCGGCTGCCTCGGGCCTCCTCTTGGTAAACTTGGCGCCAGTTTCCCTGACCCTATGTGGTGCCTTCCTAGCGGGTGGAGCAAGGGGCTGCGCCACATAAAATGTCAGAGCCTCCGGTTTCTAGCTGAGGGTCGTTTCCTGCCTCCACTAGTTCGGGGACCGGTCTCCCCCTTTGGCCTGACCCCTCCACGCAGGTGGATTCGGGCGTGCGGTGGCGACTCGCCCGTCCGCACCCCTGGGATCCCTTCATTCCTCGTTCCTGGAGCCTTCTCCGTTCCTCTTCCTTCCTTCTCCCTCTTGCAGGCCTGGGCCTCTGTTACTAGGCCCGCCTCCGGAGCAGAGCTCATGCAGAGCCCCTGCTCCCTGCCACTTCTGCTCAGACTTCTCTGCACTGAACTAAGATGGTGCCCACCTTTTATACTCCCTTCTCAATGCACCCAGGAACTGCTTCCTCCCTGCTCCTGCACTGCAGGGTTCCCCTTCCTCAGTGTTCCCTCCCCCCACTCCAGCCAGGGACAGGGACTGTCGTGCCCATCTCAGGGGCATATTGGTCGCCCTGCCCCACGGCAATGTGGTGTAATGCATGCAGGTGTCGGGTCCTGATCCACACTCCATCCTTATCTGAGAGTGAGATATCACACCTCTGGGTGAGGTGCAATACGTCTGTAGCAACCGAGCCCTTGGTGCTACAGTTCCATTTATCTTCAGCCTAGGTGACGTATTGTGATACAGGGCCGTGATTTTGGCTATAAAAGGGTCCCCTAGACCCCTACCCCAAGCTTTTTAAGAGAATCATATATGGCGTGCCAGGAGACTCTATGGAATGCTTTCTCAGCATCCAACGAGAGTATCTACTTACAAATTTTTAACTGCATCTAGCCCAGGAAATACTTTGTGCCTAGTAGCAGTGTCTGCTAGTCAGCGGATTATCCCGGCTGTTAAGCAAGCTACACCACCTGTAGTTTGGACACTTAATTTTTTCAAAGGAAATGCTTCGGGACCACGGGATACTTAGTGAAGAGCATCAGGAGGCACCCCAAGGCATAGGGGCTGGGACTGGCACTAGGATGCCTTGCGGTGGACAGCCGAGCTCGATCCTTATAAAAGCTTTTTAACTGCAGCAGCTTTAGTGGACGCTACTGGAGCTGGAATTACGCGGCTGCTGGCATGAGACTTGCCCTCCAATAGATCCTTGTAAATGGATTTAAAGTGTATTCATTCAAATTAGAGGGACAATTTAAATTAAAAAGCTTAGAGCTGCCTCCACCACAGGGGGGCTCTCTCGACCCACCAGCGGACAGGCACCAGTATTGGGAGAGGGGGGCTGGCCGTCAGGGTTCACCGCGGCTCTGGCACAAACCCGGCGACACGGAGGTGGCACGGGCAGGAGCGGACTGGCCGTCTCGGCTTCTCACTTTTTGGATTTTAGAAGGGCATGACATGCCTATATCTGTGTCTCCCCCTCCTTTTACTCCTCCACCTCTTTTCTTTTCGCATGACTATATGTACTTGTCACTTTTCCATGTGTTAGTTGTGTCTTCTGAGCAGTTTGTCAGCTTTTGGACACCTTTGAAGGTGTTTTCTATGTGTTTCTATGTGTTTTTGTTTGCCTGCCATTGGTTTTAATGGTGTTCGAAGGTGTTCGACGAACAGTTCGACGAACAGTTCGGCGAACACACGGGTGTTCGACGAACCGAACCGAACTCGAACACTACGGGGGTGGCTCAACACTACTCTTTATTGAGCCTTGCAACATGACTTAGAATAAAAAGCCAAACACTCTGCAGTGTTTTGCTCATCCTCAGTGCAAAGCAGGAGGTTTGATTTGGTTCAGTGAGAGACCACTGACATGGAGTCTAGGGTGGACGTTTCTCCCAGTGGTGAGTGTAAGTCTACAGTGTAAGTCTCCAAATGCTGTCTTGGCACTTTCCCCCTTAAAACACTACTTAAGTTTATTACACTTATACAGAGTCTTAATCTTCCTCAGAGCCTATTGTGTCTAGTGAATCTATTTTTGGATGTTCAGTTTACACTTGGAAAATTCTATGATTTCAAAATGTACTTTTAAATTTATATTTATTTCAGACTTTATCACTCTTACACAATAACAAGCAAGTGAGATAAAAAGCGAGTCAAGTGAGATAAAAAGAAAAAAAAGTGTCTTGAACAGGATACATTTCCATCTAATGTGTAAATAGAAATGCATTCCCTGGAATGGAATGTATAACAGTGTTTGAAATATGGCTGGACCTCCTGAGGTGAGCTCTTCCCTATGGGTTACAACACGCCAATTTTCAAGCTGAAGATGTAATACATGCATAGTTTTGTCAAAGCATCTCCTTCTGGGATTTAGCCCCACATTTTTCATTTTCAGAAGGGGTAATAGGAGAAAATGCATTTCTCATCAATGTGAGAGCTGACACCCAGCAGCAATGCCCACGATTGGTGCTAGCACCGATCACGAGCGTTTAACCCCTCTGATGTCGCTGTTAATAGTGACAGCGACATCGCAGGGCATAGCTAAGGGAGTGAACTCCCTCTGTGAATCCATCAGCATAGCACGACGCGATCGTGTTGTGTTGATAGTCTCCATGGTGACCCCCGGTCCCAAGATGGCGGCAGGGTCCTTCACGAGCCTTCAGGAAGGTGGCTGAAGGCCTCCTTCCTGCCTGTCAAACACTGATCTAATGCTCTGTGCATTTCAGTGCAGATGCATTGGAGAGTATCAGATCGCTGATCTGACTGTGTAAAGTCGATGTCCCATCCTGGGACAATGTGAAAAAGTAAAAAAAAAGTTAATAAAAATTGTAAAAATATTAAGCAAAAATCACAAATTAAAGAACAAAAAAAAAGGAAAAAATATCAATTCAATAAATACATTTATCTGTGTGTAGAAAAAAATAAACAAAAAAAGTACACATATATGGTAACTCCGTGTCCATAATGATCCGACCTATAAAACTGTCAAACTAGTTAACCCCTTCAGTGAACACTATAAAAAAATAAATGAAAAACAATGCAAAAAACTATGCTTTCATGATACTGACGAACAAAAAGTGGAATAAAATGTGATCAAAAAAACGCATGTAAATAAAAATGGTACCACTGAAAACATCATCTTGCCCCCCCGAAAAAAAAGCCACCATACAGCTTTGTCAGCGGAAAAATAAAAAAGTTACAGCTCCCAGAATAAAGCGATGCAAAAATAATTATTTTTTACTATAAAACAGTTTTTATTGTGTAAAAGCGCCAAAACATAAAAAAAATGATATAAATGTGGTATTACTGTAATCGTACTTGCCTGAAGCATAAAGCTGCCTTATCAATTTTACCCCATGCAGAACAGTATAAAAAAAAATACCCCCTAAAAAATTCCTGAATTGCTGGTTTTGGTTCATTCTGCCTATCAAAACATGGAATAGAAAGCGATCAAAAAATGTCATTTGACCAAAACGTCAACTCGTCCCGTAAAAAACAAGCCATCACATGACTCCATTGACAGAAATATGGAAAAATTCTAGCTATCAAAAAACTTGTTGACAGTTGCAAATCATAAAAACCCGATATAAATCTGGTATCGCTGTAATCGCACCAACCCGAAGAATAAAGTCGTCTAATCACTTATACCGCATGAGTAATGGCATAAAAAATAAATAAAACCAATTATTCGCCTGCTGTTGATTGGTTCTTTCTGCCTCCCAAAGATCGCAATAAGACATGGCCCACATTTAACCTGCGCTCTGCGCTGAGCGCTTGCATTGAGGTTTCCGTGTAAATCTCTGAAACACGTGATTCAGACGAAACCCCCAGCAGAAGATTCCCTATAGTGAGGCAGATGGAGACACTGCGGACACTGTCTGGCCTATGATCCAGAGGTGTCCGTCTTTTTATTAGGCGTGCATAAGAGTGCCATAGGTCACAGTTTTGTGCACTTCTGAAAAGAAGGACGAAGCTGAACAAAGGCCAGACAGAGCCCAGAGTAACTCTGCTGCCTCATTATAGTGAATAGATGCCTTGGGGATTTCATCTGAATCACGTCACTCTGAGATTTAGATGGAAACCCCGATATAAGTGCTCAGCGTAGAACGCTGGATAAATGTGATCCAAAATGTTATGTAGAATGTTCCCAATAAAAGCTTCAACTCCATTCACAAACAAAAGCAAGTCCCCACTCAGGTCCGTTATCTGTTAACAAAATATAGGGGACTTTCACATTACTGGTAGCACACAGGCTCTGGAAAAACTAAATGGCTCCTTGCCCTCCAAACTAAATCCAGTGAATTATGTGCTCCCAAATTCAAATGTTCCCCTCCCTTCTGAGCTCCAGTGTGAGTCTAAACCGCAGTTAGCATTCACATGTGGTATGTTAGACATGATCAGACACATTTATGAAGGAGGGACTCTGAAAGTCACAAAGCCTATTTTTATAGGGCCATTAGGTGGGTCCTTACTATTGTTAAAGGGCCAGCAGTTGGCCCTCACATTTGTTAGAGGGCCATCACCTGGCTATGCTTTGTTGTTCCTATTATTAGGGAGCGGGTCTCCTATACTGTTATAGCGTATACAGTGACTTCAAGGCCTGCCCAAATTTTGGAAAAACCCCAATACCCCTTTGAAGAGACATAGAGGGCCTGATTTAAAAAAGAATCCCATTATTAAGAACGGGTCTCCTATAGTGTTATAAAGTATGCAATAACTCAAAGGTCTGTCCAAAATTTGGAAAAAACCCAATACACCTTTGAAGACACATATAGGGCCTGGTTTAAAAAAAAAATTCCCATTATTAAGGAGCAGGTCTCCTATAGTGTTGTAGGGTATGCAGTAACTCTAAGGTCTGTCCAAAATTAGGAAAAACCCCAATACACCTTTGGAGACACATAGAGGGCCTGATTTAAAAAAATAATTTCTCATTATTAAGGAGAGGGTCTCCTATACTGTTAGTGCATATGTAGTGACTGAAAGGGCTGCCCCAATGTTGGAAAAACCCCAATACCAATTTGAAGAGACTTAGACGGCCTCAGTAAAAAAATGTTCCCAATATAAAGGAGCGGTTCTGTTATACAGTTATTGCGCATGCAGTGACTGAAAGAGCTGCCCAAATTTTGGAAAAACCCTAATACCAATTTGAAGACACATAGAGGAGGGCCTCAGTACAAAAAATTTCCCATTATAAAGGAGCGGTTCTGCTATACAATTATTGTGTATGCAGCGACTGCAACGGCTGCCTAAATTTTGGAAAAACCCCAATACCAAATTAAAGACACATAGAGGAGGGCCTGAGTTAAAAAAATGTTTCCATTATAAAGGAGTGGGTCTCCTATACTGGTAATGCCCATGCAGTGACTACAAGCTGTCAAAAATTAGGACGCATTCCAATACCCCTTTGAAGAGACATGGAGGGTCTCATTAAAAAAATGTTCCCATTATAAAGGAGTGGTTCTGCTATACATTTATTGCATATGCAGTGACTGCAAAGGCTGCCTAAATTTTAGAAAAAGCCCAATACAAATTTAAAGACACATAGAGGAGGGCCTACATTAAAAAAAGTTCCCATTATAAAGGAGCGGTTCTTCTATACAGTTTGTTATGCACACGCCCGGACTGACTGGCGTGTGCGGGAGAAGTGGTTCCACTGGACCATGAACCGGAGAGTGCCTGGAGGGGCGTGACTAAGTATCTGGCCGATCCGACCAAGATGGCACGACGGCATACGACGCCAGTGCACCAGGGAGAAACCGGGCAGAGGGACCAGGTGCTACTCCAGGTCAAACTCCGGACACGGGGGTTGACCCACACAGGGATTACTGGAACAGGCAGGTTAGGCTGGCACAGACTGGTGGATATAAGCGAACACGGCAGGTATGCAGACGGGTGGATACAGGCGAATATGCAGGCAGGGAGGTACTGGCCGAAAGGACAGGCTGGAGCACAGAGAGGACAAGACCCAGTACAGACTGGGTCACAGAAACAGAACCGCAGATGCGGTAGCCAAACACAGCAGAGAGGGAACGCCCGAAGCGGTGGGCAAGAGCAGATTAGGACGGGACTGCCGGAGCAGCGAGCACAAGCAGAGCAGGACAGGACTGCCGGAGCAGCGAGCAGAAGCAGAGCAGGATAGGACTGCCGGAGCAGCGAGCAGATGCAGAGCAGGACCGCAGGAGCGGCAAGCAAGGCAAGAGCAGGTGGAAACCGCAAGAGCGGTAAACAAGGCAGAAGCAGAGCGGAAACCGCAGAGCGGCTAAGAAGGCCGCAGCAGAGCGGCAAACAAGGCCGCAGAAGAGCGGAAACCGCAGAGCGGTAAACAAGGCAGGAGCAGAGCGGAAACCGCAGAGCGGCTAAGAAGGCCGCAGCAGAGCGGAAACCGCAGAGCGGCAAACAAGGCAGGAGCAGAGCGGAAACCGCAGAGCAGCAAACAAGGCAGGAGCAGAGCGGAAACCGCAGAGCGGTAAACAAGGCAGGAGCAGAGCAGAAACCGTAGAGCGGTAAACAAGGCAGGAGCAGAGCGGTAAACAAGGCAGGAGCAGAGCGGAAACCGCAGGAGCGGCAAGCAAGGCAAGAGCAGAGCAGAAACCGCAAGAGCGGCAAGCTAAGCAGGAGCAGAGCGGAAACCGCAGAGCGGTTAAGAAGGCAGGAGCAGAGCGGAAACCGCAGAGCGGCAAACAAGGCAGGAGCAGAGCGGAAACCGCAGAGTGGCGAACAAGGCAGGAGCAGAGCGGAAACCGCAGAGCAGCAGACAAGGCAGGAGCAGAACGGAAACCGCAGAGCGGCAGACAAGGCAGGGGGATAGGACTCTGTTCACAAAGAACAGACGGAGAAGGAAAGGCAGAACCAGAAGCACACACAGTACTTACAAAGAAGTAGCGAGCATACACTAAATTCACAACAGAGGTACAGAGACGACGAGAAGGAATTTAGGAGCAAGTTCAGACTCTGCAGAAAGACGCAGAAAACAGACAAAGAGGGAAAAGGGAGAAAAGGCAAAAGTAGAAACGAGGCACAGACAACTAGGAACCGAGGAACGGGAACAAATACAGCAAGGCTGGGACACAAACAGGACTCTGTTCAGACGGGAACAGATACCGCAAGGCACAGACAGGCAGATCTAGGAATACAGCCCCTAAAAGGCGAAAGAACAGGCTAGAAGCGTGTTCACAAGAACAGACCACAGTTCAGACACAGAACTGGAGAACAGGCAGGAAAACAGGATAGGACCTGGCACGTCAGAGACAAAAAGCCGACTGACAGGACACAATGCTCAGGCGCCATCTTGAGGAAGAAGGTGGTATAAATACCCAAAGATGGACAGCAATAGGCTGAAGGTGCAACAGGGGCATGTCCGCAGCAGGTACAAGAAACAGGAAGTTCAGCGGGCGTCGCCCTATGCAGCCAAAACAGACAAACAGACAGCAAGGAGGGAAGCCAGAGAGACATTCTGGACTGGAGATCAAGTGCGCGCTCTTGCACAGTGGGAGATGGACCACCATGCAAGGACGCCGCCAGGTATGTTACAGTACCCCCCCCCCTTACGCCCCCTCTTCTTCAGGCCTGCCAGAATCTTCCGCAGGGAATTCGAGGACCAGTCGTTCACTTCAAGGAGATCACTTCCACTGTCCACAGGAAAAATTGATCTCATCTGGTTAGCTAGGATGCTACCTCCTATCCAGCCATCCTTAGCAACAGACGAAACGGGTGGAGTACCAGGAACAGCACACAAGGAAGTCTCTCTCCACATATTTTCAGGTGGCACCCCAGAGGGTACAGGAGACAACTGGAAGTCCTTCACCGGGTTGGAGGGGGACAGAGACTTGGGGGTAATCTCTGCTTCGAGGTACATCTTGTCAAGCTCACAGGAAGAAATAGACGGGTTATCAGGTACATAATGAGGAAAAGTCACTGTCTCTTTGTTATCTGGTGGTACCCCGGAGAATTCAGGAAACAACTGGAGGTCCTCCGCCGGGTCAGAAGAGTGCAGAGGCTCAGAGAAAACATCTGCTTCAGAGTACACTAGGTCGGACTCACTGGAGGAAGCAGGCGAGGTATCGGGTACCGAGTATAGGAAAGCCTCTGTCCATTCACCACCAGGTGGCACCCCGAAGGGTTCTGGAGACAACTGGAGGTCCTCCGCCTGGTCAGAGGGGTGTAGAGACTGAAGGGTAACCTCTGCTTCAGAGTACACAAGGTCGGACTCACTGGACGAAGCAAGCGAGGTATCAGATCCAGGATATAGGAAAGTCTCTGTCCATTCACCACCAGGTGGCACCCCGAAGGGTTCTGGAGACAACTGGAGGTCCTCCGCCTGGTCGGAGGGGTGTAGAGACTCGGGAGTAACGTCTGCTTCGGAGTACACTAGGTTGGACTCACTGGACGAAGCGAGCGAGGTATCCGGTACAGAGTATAGGAGAGTCTCTGTCCTTTCGCTACCAGGTAGCACCCCGTAGGGTTCTGGAGACAACTGGAGGTCCTCCGCCTGGTCGGAGGGGTGTAGAGACTCGGGAGTAACCTCTGCTTCGGAGTACACTAGGTTGGACTCACTGGACGAAGCGAGCGAGGTATCAGGTACAGAGTATAGGAGAGTCTCTGTCCTTTCGCTACCAGGTAGCACCTCGAAGGGTTCTGGAGACAACTGGAGGTCCTCCGCCTGGTCGGAGGGGTGTAGAGACTCAGGGGTAACTACCACTTTGGGGTACCCATTGTCAGGCTCACAGGACGAAGCGGACAAAGTACCGAGTGTAGAGAAGTCTCTCTCCATTTGTCATCGAGTGGTATCCCGGAGGATTCAGGAGGCAACAGGGGGTCCTCCGCCAGGTAGTAGAGGTGCACAGACTCAGAGGTAACCACAGCTTTGGAGCATCCTTGGACATGCACACCGGTTAAAGTGGGTGAAGCATCTGATGCCGGGTGCAGGAAGTTCTCCTGTGTGGAGTCTGGATGGGCAGAAGTCTCTTCGGGCAGGAGAACCGGAGCACTACCCACGCACATTACCTGTTGGGGCTTCTCCGGGATACAGGGAGATGAAGCTTCAGTAGGGACTTCAAGGTTGGGGTCAGGAGGTCTCAGGGAGGACAGACCCTGGCGTGACGGCTTGCCTCTACGTCTAGCACGTCTGGACTGTCTCTTGAGGTTGGGAGAAGTATTCCGGAAAGCGTAGTCACCCTGTGAGGATTCTGGGTGGGCAGTAGTCTCATTGGGCTGGAGGACTATTGCGCTACCCACACACATTACCCATCGGGGCGGCTCCGGGATATTGGGAGGTGAAGCTTCAGCAGGAACCTCCGGGTTAGGATCATCGAAGACCATTAGAAAGGCCACCAGGAAGGCCATTAGGTCCAGGAGGATCGGATCCTGTGTTTCATATAGGGGGTTGATCCATTCCAAGGCATCACCCGCCAGGTAAGACATAATGAATGCCACCTTAACCCGATCGGTGGGAAAACATAGAGGGTAGAACTTGAAGTGTAGCATGCATTGCTCCACAAATGCACGACTTTGTCTTGGATCCCCATAGTAACGTGGCGGATCCACAGGAACGAGAGCAGATAGATCCATCTGGACGGGTGCGTAATTCGCCTGGAACTCAGCTGAGAAAAAAAAAAAATTATTTATTTATTTTTAATGCATGTATTCGCTGGAAAACTTCTCAGAGAGCGAAGGCCGTGGGGCTCAACGGGAACCATGGCCTGAGCATGCTGTTATGCACACGCCCGGACTGACTGGCGTGTGCGGGAGAAGTGGTTCCACTGGACCATGAACCGGAGAGTGCCTGGAGGGGCGTGACTAAGTATCTGGCCGATCCGACCAAGATGGCACGACGGCATACGACGCCAGTGCACCAGGGAGAAACCGGGCAGAGGGACCAGGTGCTACTCCAGGTCAAACTCCGGACACGGGGGTTGACCCACACAGGGATTACTGGAACAGGCAAGTTAGGCTGGCACAGACTGGTGGATATAAGCGAACATGGCAGGTATGCAGACGGGTGGATACAGGCGAATATGCAGGCAGGGAGGTACTGGCCGAAAGGACAGGCTGGAGCACAGAGAGGACTAGACCCAGTACAGACTGCGTCACAGAAACAGAACCGCAGATGCGGTAGCCAAACACAGCAGAGAGGGAACGCCCGAAGCGGTGGGCAAGAGCAGAGCAGGACGGGACTGCCGGAGCAGCGAGCACAAGCAGAGCAGGACAGGACTGCCGGAGCAGCGAGCAGAAGCAGAGCAGGACAGGACTGCCGGAGCAGCGAGCAGATGCAGAGCAGGACCGCAGGAGCGGCAAGCAAGGCAAGAGCAGAGTGGAAACCGCAAGAGCGGTAAACAAGGCAGGAGCAGAGCGGAAACCGCAGAGCGGCTAAGAAGGCCGCAGCAGAGCGGAAACCGCAGAGCGGCAAACAAGGCCGCAGCAGAGCGGAAACCGCAGAGCGGTAAACAAGGCAGGAGCAGAGCGGAAACCGCAGAGCGGCTAAGAAGGCCGCAGCAGAGCGGAAACCGCAAAGCGGCAAACAAGGCAGGAGCAGAGCGGAAACCGCAGAGCGGCAAACAAGGCAGGAGCAGAGCGGAAACCGCAGAGCGGAAAACAAGGCAGGAGCAGAGTAGAAACCGCAGAGCGGTAAACAAGGCAGGAGCAGAGCGGTAAACAAGGCAGGAGCAGAGCGGAAACCGCAGGCGTGGCAAGCAAGGCAAGAGCAGAGCAGAAACCGCAAGAGCGGCAAGCTAAGCAGGAGCAGAGCGGAAACCGCAGAGCGGCTAAGAAGGCAGGAGCAGAGCGGAAACCGCAGAGCAGCAAACAAGGCAGGAGCAGAGCGGAAACCGCAGAGCGGCGAACAAGGCAGGAGCAGAGCGGAAACCGCAGAGCAGCAGACAAGGCAGGACCAGAACGGAAACCGCAGAGCGGCAGACAAGGCAGGGGGATAGGACTCTGTTCACAAAGAACAGACGGAGAAGGAAAGGCAGAACCAGAAGCACACACAGTACTTACAAAGAAGTAGCGAGCGTACACTAAATTCACAACAGAGGTACAGAGACGACGAGAAGGAATTTAGGAGCAAGTTCAGACTCTGCAGAAAGACGCAGAAAACAGACAAAGAGGGAAAAGGGAGAAAAGGCAAAAGTAGAAACGAGGCACAGACAACTAGGAACCGAGGAACGGGAACAAATACAGCAAGGCTGGGACACAAACAGGACTCTGTTCAGACGGGAACAGATACCGCAAGGCACAGACAGGCAGATCTAGGAATACAGCCCCTAGAAGGTGAAAGAACAGGCTAGAAGCGTGTTCACAAGAACAGACCACAGTTCAGACACAGAACTGGAGAACAGGCAGGAAAACAGGATAGGACCTGGCACGTCAGAGACAAAAAGCCGACTGACAGGACACAATGCTCAGGCGCCATCTTGAGGAAGAAGGTGGTATAAATACCCAAAGATGGACTGCAATAGGCTGAAGGTGCAACAGGGGCGTGTCCGCAGCAGGTACAAGAAACAGGAAGTTCAGCGGGCGTCGCCCTATGCAGCCAAAACAGACAAACAGACAGCAAGGAGGGAAGCCAGAGAGACATTCTGGACTGGAGATCAAGTGCGCGCTCTTGCACAGTGGGAGATGGACCACCATGCAAGGACGCCGCCAGGTATGTTACACAGTTATTGCGTATGCAGTGACTGAAAGGGCTACCTAAATTTTTGAAAACCCCAATACCAATTTTAAGACACATAGAGGAGGGCCTCAGAAAAAAATGTTCCCATTATAAAGGAGCGGTTCCTCTATACAGTTATTTCATATGCAGTGACTGCAACGGCTGCCTAAATTTTGGAAAAGCCCCAATATCAATTTAAAGACACATAGAGGAGAGCCTCAGTTAACAAAATGTTCCCATTATAGAGGAGTGGGTCTCCTATACTTGTAATGCCCATGCAGTGACTGCAAAGGCTGCCAAAAATTAGAATGCACTCAAATACCCCTTTGAAGAGACATAGAGGGTCTCAGTAAAAAAAATGTTCCATTATAAAGGAGTGGGTCTCCTATACTAGTTAAGCATGGTAAGGGTGGCGGAAGCTGTAGTTAACTTTCTGAAATGGGCCCACACTCGGCATACTTTGACAAGAAGATCAGGCACATCTGGGTAGGTTTTGAGAAACCGCTGAACCACTAGGTTGAGCAAATGGGCCAGGCATGATATGTGTGTGAGGTTGCCAAGCTTCAGAGCCACCACTAGGTTCCGGCCATTGTCACACACGACCATGCCTGCCTGCAGGTTCAGCGGTGACAGCCACAGATCTGCCTGCTCTGTTAAAGCTGTCAACAACTCTTCAGAGGTGTGCGGTTTGTCCCTTAAGCATATTAGCTTCAGCAGTGCCTGTTGCCTCTTGGCCGAGGCAGTGCTGTAGTGCTTCCAGCCTCCTACTGATGTGGTCATTTCAGAGATGAACATCGTCATTTCTGATTGACCCAGGGCCCACAATCCTCGGCGTCGGGAGGACGTGTTCCATCCCAAGATCCGACTGGGTCCCGGCCTCCACTATATTAACCCAGTGTGCCGTCAGCGAGATGTACCATCCCTGGCCACAAGCACTTGTCCATGTGTCCATGGTTATGTGGACCTTCCCAGTAACTACGTTGTTGAGGGCACGGCTAATGTTGTGGGACACGTGCTTGTGTAATGCGGGGATGGCACACTGGGAGAAATAATGGTGGCTGGGGACCGAGTACCGAGGGACGGCCGCCGCCATCAGGTTGTGGAAAGATTCCGTCTCCATGAGCCTAAAAGGCAATATTTCAAGCGCAAGCATTTGGGAAATGTGTGAGATTAGTAGTGTGGCGTTGGCTGCGTATTTGCGCTTGCATTCCAAGGACTGGGGTAGGGACAACAACGCTGCTCTGGGACAAGGACATGGACGGTGATGGTTACAAATGTGCAATGACAGGTGCTGGGTAGGAGACATCTTTGCCTGCACCATGGACAGGGGATTAGCGTGCACGCACAACAGGGGAACAGGCAGTGTTGTCACCCGCAGACACTGTTTCGGGACCCTGGCATTCGGCCCACCTAGTCGGGTGTTTTGCTGTCATGTGCCTGAGCAGGCTGGTGGTGGTCAGGCTGGTAGTTTTGCTGCCCCTATTGATGCTGACCTGGCAGATGTTGCAAATTTTTTTTGGGTTTTCTGGACAGTCTTTAAAAGAGAACCAGACTCGGGAAGACCAAACAGTTAGACTGGCAACTTCCGTCGTGTTGGTGTTCTGGGGAAAAGTTTCCCGCCTTGTGTCTGTGGCTACCACACTGCTTCTTCCTGCCTGCCTATTATGGTGCTATGCCTCCCTCCCCCGTGTGCTGCTGTCCTTGCTCTACATATCACCTTGACAGGTTCGGTCAGTTACTTCATCATCCACCACCTCATATTCCACTTCCACACCCTGGTCCTCCTCCTGACATTCTAACAATAATGTCTAATCATCATCCACCTCTTGCGACAGTAATTGCACTTTCCCACCATCGCCTTCATGTGACCGTGGCTGCTCAAATATTTGGGCATCACTATATGCGATCTCCTCTTGCCCCGCTTGAAGCTGGCCAGGCGAGAGGCCCATATCTATAAACGGACAAGTGATCAGCTCTTCAGAGTGTCCAAGTGTGGGATCAGTTGCTTCTGGGCACTCGGCATGGTGGGAGGAAGGAGATCAGGGTGAGGAATATGTGGCTTAGACTCACGGCTACTGAAACTTGACTGTGTGGAAGACATGGTGGTGGTGGTTGTGGCTAAGTGACTGGAAGCATTATCTGCTATCCAACCAGCAACCTTTTCACACTGCTCTGGGCTCAAGAGTGGTATTCCGCGGCCGCCTAGTAATTGAGACAGGAAGGTAGTTTCACATGATGTGGGTGTTTGTTGGTGCTCCCTCAACAGACACAGTTTCATCTTGCACACAGCCTCGGCCTCTACATGTACCATCACCATCACATTCACTTCCCTTGACACGCGCCTTTACCATATTAAATGGAGTGTAATATTTGGCACGCTCCACAAAATGTCTGAATTATTACCGCAGTAATATGCGATCACATGTGATGAAAACAGTTTTAGGCTGTGGACTTGTAGTATAGTATTGGTCAATGACCAAGTGTGAATCGGTTCAATTAAACACAGAGGGCTAACTTTAAATGGAGTGGAATATTTGACACACTCCACAAAATGTCTGAATTATTGTTTCAGTAATATGCGATCACATGTGACGACCACAGATTTAGGCTCTGGCCTTGTAGTATAATATTGATCAGCGACCAAGTGTGAATAGATTTAACAAAACACGCTCGACAAAATGTCTGAATTATTACTGCAGTAATATGCGATCACTTGTGATGTGATTGAAAAGTTTCTCTGCTTACATAATACAGCAATGTGAATAAAATAAAAAAAATCTGCCTGTATTTTACTAACAAGCAAATGGAGCAGTAAAATGGAGTACTGTATTGCTTTTTAAGCAAATAATCAGGATTAAGAGCAAAAAAAAATAGCCCGGATGTAGGGCTGTGGATATCTGTAACAGCAGTAGCAGACAGAATGCGCACAAAACAGGTAATTGACCCAATTGTGCTGTATACACGGTCCACAAACCCTGCCAACTCCTGCTATCACTAGCAATATATGCAGCTGGATTAGTCCTCAGAAGAACTGTTAGTTCAGATGGATATATAGCTTGCTGTGGAATACCTATATCTAACTATTAAAATTCCAATTCTGTCCCTCACTTTCCAGCAGCTTTCCCTACTCTGCCTGTTTCTGGGGTACACTGTGACGAGCATAGGGTCACCAGGTCTTATATAGACCCGATGAAGCATTGCGGCAAGCCAATCACTGTAATGCCACAACCAGCCTGGCTACGGCATTACAGTGAGTGGCAGGCAATCCCTGCATGTTAATTGGCTCTCTAAAGAGCACCAAACATGCAGGAAGGGGACCCGAGCTCCTGCCCAAGCATCTCGGAAATACTCGAGGAACGCCAAGCATCTCGAGCAATGAGATGCTCGGGCGAGTACTGAGCAGTGACGAGCACGCTCTCTCATCACTATTGAAAACCTTTTTAAAGGTGTGAATTCAACCATATTATGGGAATTTCATATTGATGTAAATAATTGAATAATTATATAGTACAGTATAGTTTATGTTATTATTATTATTTATTTATTATTTATTTCAAAATTCCCCCTCCCCAAAAAAAAATTTTAAAAGAGTCCTTAGAAAAAAAAATTGTTGAAACGCGTTGTGCAAAAGTTTTATAAACGGTTTTTACTAATAATCCCTTTCATGTGTATACTTTGTTTGCACTTTAAGTGTCGGATCACTATTACTGCAAATAAATACTAGAATCTTTGAAGTTTGCTGCCTTTTTTCACCTCAATTGCGGATTGGAATCCCCCTCACCAATGGAAGCAGCTTTGGATTTTTTTTTACCAGAGCTGAGTGTATGTGTGTTTGACAAAGCTGAGTGAGTGTATGGCAAAGCTGAGTGTGTATGTGTATGTGTGTGTGTAGCAGAGTTGAGAGTGTGTGGCAGATGTAAATACAATTGAAGCTCTGACCACTGGCACTTCTGGGGTCAAGGAGATGTGTAGCAGTGTCATAAATTCACCTGATCACACTATTGATGTTACTGCAGCACCACAGAGTAGAAGATGGCAGGAAGGTAAGTGCTCCAATGAAGCAGAAGTTTAGGGGAGTTTTAATAGGGGGAAATAATATGCGGGGACACTATGGGGAGAAAAGTGTGAGAAGGGGGAACAGTATAAAGACTGTGGGGGGACAGTGTGAGGGCACAGTATGTGGGACAGTATGGAGAGGGGGGAAGTATGAGGAGGGGGTCACAACATAGAGACTGGACAATATAAGAGAAGGATATAACGTGAGAGGAAATGTGAAGAGGGGGCCAGTATGGCAGAATGGGGGGACACTGAAGATAGGGACAATGTTGTGGCTATAGCTAATGAGGCCAAACAATGTGGAAATTATAGTTCATAAGGGCTAATTGTGTGGAAGTAATATTTTATAGGAAATGAAAGTGTGGAGGCAGTATGGTGAGTGGAAATTATTATTCAGGGGCACAGTATAGGGCAGTTGCTGTTTTTTTCAGGGACATTATAATCATACTGTTATTTTTAAGGGCACTTTATCGGGATATGCTACAGAAGACCAGCAACATTTTTGAAACACGAGTTGTGCATGAACAAAGTCAACATGGCATCTAGACAAGATGGAAAAGATAAAAAATAGAACAGCTCCGATCAAACTCCAATGTGATTCCTGTATAGTCTTACAAAAATATATGGGGCTGACCTGACATTGCAATCAATCACTGTACTAAGCTTGGCGATGTGTTCATGTACTGATAATATTTCTGGTACTGTATTCATGTACTGATGTTTGTTCTGGTTATGTATTCATGTGCTTTTGGTGCTGCATTTATGTACAGATGATGCTTCTGGTGCTGTATTCAAGTACTAATGCTTGTTATGGTGATATATTCATGTACTGACAGCGGTTATTCTGCTATATTCATGTACTAATTGGGATCTGGTGCTGTATTTATTTATTGATGGTATTTCTTGGGATGTATTCATGTCCTAATGGTGGTTCTGGTGTTGTATTCATGTACTAATGGTGGTTCTGGTGATATTTCATGCATAAAGACTTTTTAATAGGGAATTACAGGTGTGAAACTACAACTTATAACATTCTTTAATATAGTACAGTTGTGCTCAAAAGTTTATATACCCCTGCAGAATTTCTCCTTTCTTGACCTTGGCCTTGTTTATGAATAATAACAAAAAAACTATTTCTCCACTCATGGTTATTGGTTGGGTGAAGCCATTTATTGTCAAACTACTATGTTTTCTCTTTTTAAATCTTAATAACAACCGAAAACATCCAAATGACCCTGATCAAAAGTTCACATACCCCATTTCTTAATATGTGTGTTGCCCCCTCTAACATCAGTGACAGCTTGAAGTCTTTTGTAGTAGTTGTGGATGAGGTTCTTTATTTTCTAAGATGGTAAAGCTGCCCATTCTTCTTGGCAAAAAGCATCCAGTTCCTGTAAATTCCTGGGCTGTCTAGCATGAACTGTGCTTGAGATCTCCCCAGAGTGGCTCAATGGCATTGAGGTCAGGAGACTGAGATGGCCACTCCAGAACCTTCACTTTGTTCTGCTGTAGCCAATGACAGGTCAATTTGTCCTTGTGTTTTGGATCGTTGTCATGTTGGAACGTCCAAGTACGTCCCATGCTCAGTTTCCAGGCTGATGAGTGCAAATTTGCCCTCCAGTATTTGTTGATAACGTGCTGTATTCATCTTTCCTTCAACTTTTACCAAGTTTCCTGTTCCTTTGTAGCTCACACATCCCCAAAACATCAGCGATCCACCACTGTGCATTATTGTAGGCATGGTGATCCTTTCATCATATGCCTTGTTGACCTCACTCCAAATGTAACGTTTATGGTTGTAGTCAAAAAGTTCAATTTTGGTCTCATCACTCCAAATTACCTTGTTCCAGAAGTTTTGAGGCTTGTCTCTGTGCTGTTTGGCGTATTGTAGGTGAGATACATTGTGGCATTTGCGCAGTAATGGCTTTCTTCTGGTGACTCTACCATGGAGCCCATTTTTCTTCAAGTGCCTCCTTATTGAGCATCTTGAAACAGCCACACTGCTAGTTTTCAGAGAGTCCAGAATTTCATCTGATGTTATTTGTGGGTTTTTCTTTGCTTCCCAAACAATTTTCCTGGCAGTTGTGGCCAAAATTTTTGTTGGTCTACCTGACCGTGGTTTTGTTTTTACAGAGCCCCTGATTTTCCATTTGTTTATCACAGTTTGAATACTGCTGACTGGCGTTATCAATTCCTTGGATATTTTTTTGTATCCCTTTCCTGTGTTATACAGTTCAACTACCTTTTCCCGTAGATCCGTTGACAATTCTTTTGCTTTTCCCATGACTCACAATCCAGAAACGTCAGTGGCTGGATGACAGATGCAAGAGTCTGTCTAGATCCCAGAAACTTACACAGCTTTTATGCACACACATTGATTACAAGCAAACAAGTCATAGGTGAGGATGTTACCTTTAGTAGCCATTCAAACCCATTTGTGTAAAATTCTGTGCATGTTATAAGGCCAAAATCACCAGGGTATGTGAACTTTTGATCAGGGTCATTGGGATGTTTTTGGTTGTCATTAAGATTTAAAAAGAGAAAACACAGTAGTTTGACAATAAATGGCTTCACCCAACCAATAACCAATAATGGAGAAAAAGTTTTTTTGCTATCATTCATATTCTCTGAAACAAGGCCAAGAACGGAAAATTTCTGCCAGGATATGTAAACTTTTGAGAACAACTGTATATAATACAATATAATACTGGATGTCAACTGTACGTAATTATTGACGGTCTTCATGTAATCATTTCTTAAGATTACAATTCACCAAGCATTCTGCATACATTGCCCCCTGAGAAGACTACCACTTTTAAAAAACAATTTTCACTGTAACTTTGAGCAATTGTCTCAAATAGGTTTTTATATCAATCTGGCTATAAGGGGCTATAAGCAGCTGAGTAGCATGGTCTCAAGGAGCAGATGCTAGATTGGAGCTCTTAGGTGGTGTTATATAACTGAGGCATTATTCCATTAATAAACAACATAAAACATCTGTATATGTCCGTAAAAACTCATCCAGTGCACATAGACAAAATAAATCAGACCATAGATGTCTATAAATTATTTGTAATAATGATAAATGACACAGGGAAAAAGTATTGAACACATGAAGAAAGAGAGGTGCAAAAAGCCATGGAAAGTCATGACACCAGCTGAAATATATCAGTAATTAGAAAGCAATCCTGCCACTTAGTGAAAAATAATATCAATTAGTTCAAATGATGGCCTATAAAAAGGCATTGCATTACCAAGGTGGACAAGAAACATCTCATGATGGGTAAAACCAGTGAGCTGTCTCAAGACCTTTGCAACATTATTGTTGAAAAACATACTGATGGCATTGGTTACAGAAGAATTTCTACACTGCTGAAGTTTTAAGTTAACACTGTTAGGGGCTATAATCTGAAAGTGGAAATAGCATAACTTCACAATAAACTGGCCACAACAAGATTTCAGACAGAAGAAAGAAAAGAATTATCAGAAGAGTTATTCAAAAGCCGAGGACTGCCTGTGGAGAGCAACAGAAAGACCTGGAATCAGCAGGTGCAATTGCTTCAAAGAAAACTATAAGTTATGCACTCAACCTTCATGGATTGCATGCACGCTCACCATGCAAGGCTCCATTGCTGAATAAAAAGCATATTCAAGCAAGTTTAAAATTTGCTCAACAACATTTAGATAAGCCTGTGAAATACTGAGAGTATATAGTCTGGTCAGATGAGACCAAAATTTAACTCTTTTGATGCCATAATAAACACCATGTTTAAAAGCCAAAAGGCACTGCATATCACTCCCAAAACACCATATCAACAGTGAAGTTTGAAGGTGGGAACATCATGGTGTGGGGCTGTTTTTCAGTATATGGCACTGGAAAACTTCATATAATTAAAGTAAGCATGAATCAACAAGTGTACCAAGACATTCTTGATAAAAATCTGCTGCCATCTACCAGGATGATGAAGATGAAACCAGGGTGGACATTTCAGCAAGAGAATGATCCCAAACACACAGCCAAGGAAACTCTCAATTGGTTTCATTGAAAGAAAGTAGAGCTGCTAGAATGGCCCAGCTAATCATCTGACCTGAATCCAATAGAAAATTTATGGAAGGAACTAAAGCTCAGAGTTCATAGAAGGTGTCCACAGAACCTTTAGGATTTGAAGAGTGTTTATGTAGAAGAATGGGCCAAAATCACATCTGATCAATGCATACAACAAATTTTTCCATACAGGAGGCATTTTGAAGCTGTTATCACCAACAAAGGCTTTTGTACGAAGTATTAAATAAACTTCAGTAAGGATGCTCAATACTTTTCCCCTGCATCATATCTCATTATTACGCATAACTTAATTTATTAATTTATGAACATCCATGGTGTTAGGCATCAGTCTGGTGCTGGATTTGAAATGGGTCCAGGACCTTCTGTGGTCTCTACCATTTCAGACCAGCCGGGGCTGATGCTGATCAGCATCGCCGTCAGCCCCAACGCCTAGCTGGTCCGCGAGCACTGTTTGTCTCCCAGGTAGTTGTGCCTAGCAATGTTAAGCCTGGGTTGCAGAGGGAGACAGGGCTTGTGGAATCTAAGTCCAGGACTTGCCACACTGAGCATGTCCGTGACCTGGCGGACCATGATTGGTGGGTTGGCACCCACTTGACCCGGTGACCTGGCACCGCCTGATTGGTCCACAGGTAACGTCACCAATGGCGCATCGGTGGGCAGGGCTTAGTCTTTAAAAGGCCCGCCCACAAAGATGGCGACGCGCTCAGATCATTTGAGCTGGCTGTTTGTGGTGTGCACGCTTACTCCTTGGCTCCTCGTAGAGCCATAGCTTAAGTTAGGCAGGTTAGAAAAAGTCTGTTCCGCCTGTGAGCTATATAGAGCGGGTTTGCTCAGTCCGGTAGCACGCCGGCTGAGTTCTCGAATACCCGGCGGGAATCACACCCGCACGCTAGCGCCAACTCCTATAGCGTAGCGCCTGTATCGAAGACAGGGCTACTGCTTCTCCTACGGTCACACGTCTCCCTGCGGTTCTTGGAGATTGTGTGAACAGTTATACTAGCGCCAAACCCCATAGCGTAGCGCCTGTATGAAAGACAGGGCTACTGCTTCTCCCATGGTCGCACGTCTCCCTGCGGTTCTTGGAGATTGTGCGAACAGTCTTACCCTTCCGTGTGCATTAACACGAAGGGCTAAGATAGTTGATAGGTGCGTCGCCGGTCGCTCCCCCTCCGTGCAATTAACGGAGATAGAGCGTACCGCTTTACCCGTTCCTGTGTGAAGAAACACGGAAGGGTTTTACTTTTAAGTTGTCGCTTACCTTTCCACCCGGAAAGTGTTCGGTAGCAGTCCTCCAGGCTGCATCGCGGACCCCGGGGTCGGTTGCATTCCATTAAAATAAAGTTGTCTGCAACCGCCCTCCTAACACATGGTTTAATTTCTTTGCCTGTGTGGATTGGATGGGTTGTTAGTAACAACTGGTGAGAAATACATGTCAATAGCAGCTTTAGAAATACATTTACTTAGAAAATTGGAGGCATGTTCAAATTTATTTCACCCGCTGTATATATTTATAAAATTTAAAAATGACACATTTCCTTTGTACTTTAGGCAAAAAGAAAATATATTTTTTCATCCTTTACATTTTAAAATTAAAAAAAGGAAAAGGAGCCTTTGCAAAAGTTTAGGCACCCTGAATGGTGAGTACCAAGTAGCACCACCTTTTGAAAGTATCACAGCTTGTAAACGCTTTTTGTAGACAGCCAATAGTCTTCAATTCTTGTTTGAGGGATTTTCATTCATGCTTCATTGGAAAAAATTTTTTCGGAACCTGTTTTTTTCATCATAGTTTTGTTTCATTCTACTTTTGGAACATGTTTCTGGGGGCAGCTATATTAGGGGCAGCATGGTGGCTCAGTGTTTAGCACTAGAGATGAGCGTTGTTCTACTCGAACTGTTCGCCAATCTCAAATTCGAGCTGTTTTGGGCGGTGTTCGAGCCGGTCGGCGAACACGAACAATTTGAGAAAAATTCGGCTGTTCGAGGTTATGTTCGATAACTGTTCGTGCACCAAAGTCATAACTGGATTTTTTCTCAGTAATGATGAAAAGTAATGTTAATACGCAGTTTGAGTGTACAGCGGGGCGGGGGGAGGGGCAGGGGATGGATCTCTGCAGGAACAATGAAGATCTCCATTTTTTTTTCTCTTTCCCGCATTTGCAGTGGGGAGGTGCAATCTGTCAGCCTATCAGCAGCGCACACACGGAGCAAAGTGCTTTTTTTCACACAAGCAAGGGCATGTGTGATTGGCAGTGTATGTCACATGTCCTTGCCCTATAAGACCAAGCCATTTTCCCCGTCGCCACCATTTTCTCACTGCTGCAGCTGCGTGTTAGACGGCACCGCTGTTGCTGTGTGCGCTATACCTTGTTAATTTCAAGCCAATTTTCGCACAAATATACAGATAGCTTGGGAGTAGGGAATAGTTGTGATTGCAGTCCTTTTAAGGACTAGGTTACAGCATTTCCTACGACTTTTATCAGGCAGGTCTGTGCTCTTAAATAGATAGATTGTGGGAGTAAAGACTAATTGTAATTGGAGTCCTTTTCAGGACTAGGTTACATCAGTTCCTATCAGTTTTTGCCAGGCAGGTCTGTGCCAGTGCTGTGCAAGTTTTTTTCACAGCATTTGGCTGAATCTAGCAAAGCTAATCCTTTTTGGCCTATTGCAGAGTGTGTTAGTCAGTGGAGTAGCCTATCTGTGTTGCAAGATATACCACCTGTGTATAGAATACCAATTTTTTTACTGCACCTAGTGAAGTAAAATCTTTTGGGCATAGCATCATTCTATTAGTCCATCTATACTGACCTCCATCAGGTTGCAAACTGAATATAATTTTTTTCTGCATCTAGCTCTGAAAAAATATTTGGGCTTCTAGCAGTGTGTGGGACTTGGTCTATTAGTCCATCTATACTGACCTCCATCAGGTTGCAAATTAAAAACAATTTTTTTCTGCATCTAGCTCTGAAAAAATATTTGGGCTTCTAGCAGTGTGTGGGACTTGGTCTATTAGTCCATCTATACTGACCTCCATCAGGTTGCAAATTAAAAATAATTTTTTTTTGCATCTAGCTCTGAAAAAATATTTGGGCTTCTAGCAGTGTGTGGGACTTGGTCTATTAGTCCATCTATACTGACCTCCATCAGGTTGCAAATTGAATAAAAAAATTTTCTGCATCTAGCTCTGAAAAAATATTTGGGCTTCTAGCAGTGTGTGGGACTTGGTCTATTAGTCCATCTATACTGACCTCCACCAGGTTGCAAATTAAAAATAATTTTTTTCTTCATTTAGCTCTGAAAAAATATTTGGGCTTCTAGCAGTGTGTGGGACTTGTTCTATTAGTCCTTCTATACTGACCTCCAGCAGGTTGCAAATTGAATATAATTTTTTTCTGCATCTAGCTCTGAAAAAATATTTGGGCTTCTAGCGGTGTGTGGGACTTGGTCTATTAGTCCATCTATACTGACCTCCATCAGGTTGCAAATTAAAAATAATTTTTTTCTGCATCTAGCTCTGAAAAAATATTTGGGCTTCTAGCGGTGTGTGGGACTTGGTCTATTAGTCCATCTATACTGACCTCCATCAGGTTGCAAATTAAAAATAATTTTTTTCTGCATCTAGCTCTGAAAAAATATTTGGGCTTCTAGCAGTGTGTGGGACTTGGTCTATTAGTCCATCTATACTGACCTCCATCAGGTTGCAAATTGAATAAAAAAAATTTCTGCATCTAGCTCTGAAAAAATATTTGGGCTTCTAGCGGTGTGTGGGACTTGGTCTATTAGTCCATCTATACTGACCTCCATCAGGTTGCAAATTAAAAATAATTTTTTTCTGCATCTAACCCAGCCAATAGTTTTGGCCTAATACCACAGTTTGGCCACTCAGCTCTGCTCGGTTACCATCCATTGTTTTTTTGTGCAAACAACTCCAGAGTTGTGAATTAGTTAACCACCAAAATGAGTGGAAAAAGGCCTGCTGCTGGTGGAAAGGGGAATAGGCGTGTTGGGAAGGGGAAAAAAGGTTGTGTCCGTGGGGTAGGTGCAGAAGAAAGACCATCTTCCAGCCAAACTAAAATGTCTACTTCTTTTAGCGGACAATGTGATAAGATCCCTTTCTTACGGCCACGCCAATCGCTACAAATTCCAGATGAGGCACAAAAACAGCAGGTGCTTCAACGGATATCAAGTGCTCCTTTAAGTGGGCTCTCCTCCACATCAACTTCAACATCACAAATACTCCAGTCCTCAAAGGTGTCACCCAAATCGCACTTGCTTCCTCACAGCTCCCAAATCTCCAGCTGCCCGTCTGAGTATGAGGTAGAACAGATGGTTGAGTCTGCAGAGCTGTTTACTCATACTATAGCCTGGGAATCAGAGGTCGACTCCAGCGCTTCTGTGAATCCAGACGAGGAAATGATCTGCACTGATGCCCAGAATCTTTATGAGTCGGATCCAGGACCAGACGCAGAAGGTTCTGACCATAATGTAGACCCTCATTCCCAAACTGTAACTCCTGTTGGTGGAGACAATGAGGAAGACGATGATAAGACTCAAATACCTGATTGGAGCAACAACTTTAGTTTTTTGTCAGGGCAGGAACAGGTTGGCTCTGAGGACGACGAGTGTGATAACGCACAGGGTGATGATGATGAGGTCGGAGATCCCACTTACTGTCAACCCACAGTCAGCCAAGAGATGAGGTCAGCAGAGGAGGTGGAGGAAGATGCTAGTGACGACGAGGTCAGGTTGCGCCTTCCTGGACAGAGACGTAGTACTGGAAGCACGTCAACAACTGCATCCTCAAACACAACTCTGCCTCTCACCACAAGTCGTGGTGGCTCTTCAGGTCGCATGGGTGCTAAGCCTTGCATAGCCTGGGCATTTTTTCAGATCGATAAAGATGACCCAACTCGTGTTATCTGTAACATTTGTCAGCAAAAGCTAAGTAGAGGCCAAAAAATACATAGTTTGAGTACTTCATGCATGAACCGGCACATGGACATGAAGCATAAGTTGCAGTGGGAAGCTCAGTGTGCTACAATGCGGTCTAGCTGGCCGGGCCAACCACCGTCTGCCATATCTTGTGCATCCGCGGCCTCTTCATCCTCTGTGACTGGGGGGACAGCAGTCACACCTGTTTTGGGGCGCAGACCTGCCACCTCTTTACCCGCAACAGTCAGCGTGATTGGCAGGTCATCATTTTCTTTGGAGGTGGTAACACCAGCTGGTGTTGAGCGCTGTCCGACATCGATAGCACCACCTTTGGATCAAGGCAACCTAACATGTCCGCCTGCATCTTCCTCACAGACCGGCAGTTTGCCGGGGACACCCTTATCAACCCCGTCTAAGCACAATAGCCAGCCCTCGGTCCCTCAGATGTGGACAAGTAAAAGACCATTTCCTCCTAGCCATGAGAAAGCTAAGAGGTTGAATTTCACCATCTGCAAGCTCTTGGCTACAGAAATGCTGCCTTTCCGCCTGGTGGACACAGAGGATTTTCGAGACCTTATGTCCGTCGCAGTGCCCCAGTACCAGATGCCCAGTCGGCACTACTTCTCAAAGAAAGGTGTGCCTGCGCTCCACCAGCATGTCGCACACAACATCACCGCTTCTTTGAGAAACTCTGTGTGTGACAGGGTGCATTTCACCACAGACACTTGGACGAGTAGGCATGGACAGGGGCGTTACATGTCGCTGACTGGGCACTGGGTAACTATGGTGACAGCAGGACAAGGGGCTGCTGTCCAAGTCTTGCCGTCCCCACGAGTTGTGCGTCAATCCTCTTTATGTCATTTTTCCTCCACTGCTTCTGCCTCCTCAACCTCCTCTCGGTCTTCCACCTGCACCCAAAGGCTGTCTGGTCATGCCACAAGCTTTCTAACTGCGCAGAAGGGATCCTGCACACCTCCTTACTATGCTGGCAGTAGGGCTCAACGTCATCAGGCGGTTTTTACATTGAAATGTCTGGGAAATGTGAGTCACACAGCTGAGGAGTTGTGGTCAGCTCTCGAGAACCAATTTCATGAATGGTTGTCTCCACTGGACCTGAAACCAGGGAAGGCCGTGTGCGACAATGCTGCAAACCTGGGTGCGGCCCTTCGCCGGGGCAATGTCACACACGTGCCTTGTATGGCTCACGTGTTGAACCTGGTTGTCCAGCAATTTTTAGCCCACTATCCCAGACTAGATGGCCTTCTGCAGAGGGCACGGTCGCTGTGTGCTCACTTCCGCCGTTCGCATCCCGCAGCTCAGCGACTTACATCTCTACAGAAGTCGTTGGGCCTGCCACTTCACCGGCTAAAATGCGATGTGCCTACCCGGTGGAATTCAACTCTGCACATGTTGCAGCGACTGTGGCAGCACCGACAAGCCCTGGTGCAATACGTTCTGACGTATAGCCTGGGCCAACGAGATTCAGAGGTGGGGCAAATCACGCTGGAGGAGTGGTCTCAGATCAGGGACCTATGCACCCTTCTGCACAGTTTTGAAATGGCGACGAAGATGTTTAGTGCTGACGATGCCATTATCAGCATGACTATTCCGGTGATTTACATGCTGGAGCACATGTTAAACAGAATTCGGAGTCAGGTGGTGGCACAAGAGGAGGTGGAGGAAGTAGAGGAGGAGGAGTTGTATGCGGAAGGGCTAACATCTGCAAGGTCCAGACGGTCGGCAGCACCAAGGCGGCAGGCATGTGAGTCTGGGGGAGATGATTTTACCAGGGCGCATGGTAGCAGCCAAACTAGTGAGGAAGGTGCAGGAGCCCAGGAAGAAGTGGAGGACGAACTGATGGAAGACTCATCAGATGAGGGAGACCTTGATCACATTTCTGTTGTGCGAGGTTGGGGGGAGAGGACAGAGGAAGGAAGCATGATTGCTACCTCGCCACCAACACAACAGGGACTTGGTGCTCCTGGATGCGCAACACACATGAGTGCCTTCTTGCTGCACTACCTGCAACATGACCCTCGAATTGTGAGAATTAGAAATAATCCTGACTACTGGGTTGCCACACTGTTAGATCCCCGGTACAAAAGTAAATTTGCAGAAATTATTCCTGCCATAGAAAGGGATGCACGCATGCAGGAGTATCAGCAGAGACTGTTGCAGAATCTTACATGTGCTTTTCCACAAAATACCAGTGGTGCACGTAGTGAATCTCACAGTTCCAACTTGCCAACCGTGGGACCGTCAAGTGTTCAGCACTCAAACCGTAACAGAACCACAGTATCTGCTGGTAACATCAATTTTGCGGAATCATTTCACCACTTTTTTAGCCCATCCTTTGCAAGGCCACAGGAGACAAGAAGTCTGACACATAGTCAACGCCTAGAGACGATGGTACAGGAGTATCTCCAAGTAAACATTGAAGCCACGACTGTGTCACTGGACCCTTGCTCTTTTTGGGCTTCCAATCTGGATAAATGGCCGGAGCTAGCCACTTACGCCTTGGAGATCTTGTCATGCCCCGCAGCCAGCGTTCTGTCTGAACGTGTGTTCAGCGCTGCTGGTGGTGTGCTGACAGATAAGCGCACGCGGCTCTCCACTGATAATGTAGACAGACTCACGTTCATAAAGATGAACAAATCATGGATCCGAAACGACTTTTCTACCCCTGTGTCATCCTGGGGAGAGTAAAAGCTTGATGATTGGTTAAAATCACCCTACCAACCGTTTTAAGCTTTCAAATTACTAATCATGTTTATCTGTATCTTGAATGGAAAATAATTTGGGCTTTGTAGCAGTGTGCAGCACTGATCCTATTAGGCCATCTATAATAAGCTTCACCAGATTTAAAATTAAAAATAATTTTTAGCTGCATCTAGCCCGGAAAATAATTTTGGGGCTCCGAGATGCGCAAGACACATAAGTGCCTTCTTGCTGCACTACCTGCAGCATGACCCTCATATTGTCAGAATTCGAAGTAATCATGACTACTGGGTTGCCACACTCTTAGATCCCCCAAACTTTTCGATCAACCTTTTCATTTTAATAAAGACCAAAAAAATGGTCATTTTTGAAATTATAAGCATTAGCAGGTTGTTAGAAACTGAAATCAAACAGTTTTCAACTCAAAACTTTATTCTAGGTGATGTTACATTTTCACATAGGACCCCTTGTTCGAAAGGAGCTTCTGAACTCTCTCGTCCATTGAATTTGTCAGGTTTTGGATGGTTTCTGCTTCAATTGTTTTGCATGAGGACAGAATACCCTCCCAGAGCTGTTGCTTAGATGTGAACTGCCTCCCGCCATCATAGACACTCCTTTTAATGATGCTCCAAGGGTTCTGAATGGGGTAGAGGTCAGGGGAGCATGGGGGTCACACCATAAGTTTGTCCCCTTTTATGCCCATATCAGCCAGAGATGCAGATGTTTTATGTGCAGCATGAGATGGTGCATTATCATGCAGAAAAATGATCTTGCTGTGAAATACACGGTTCTTCTTCTTGAACCATGGCAGGAAGTGCTGTTTGAGAAAATCCACATACATTATGGAGTTCATCTTTAGCGCCTTCAGGGATCCTAAAGGGGCCGACAATCTCTCTCCCCATGATTCCAGCCCAAAACATTACTCCACCTCCTCCTTGTTGGCACTGTAGCCGTGTTTGCGTGGGGTGTCCATCAACCAGCCATCCTCCACTCCATTCATCTGGACCATCGAGCGCTGCACGGCACTCATCCGTGAACAAAACAGTTTTGAAATCAGTCTTCATGTAATGTTTGGCCCACTGGAGCCGTTTCTGCTTGTGTGAAGTGGATAGAGGAGGTCGACAGGATGGCATATGCACAGCTGCAAACCTCTGAAGGACCCTGCATCTTGTTGTTCGGGGGACGTTGGAGGCACAAGCAGCTTCAAAAACTTGTCTGCTGCTATGACAAGGCTTTTTTGCCGCTGCTGTTTCAACCTGACGTAATTGCCTGTAGGAAAGAGTCCTCAATTTGCCCTTATCAGCACGCACACGTGTGTACTGTGAATCAGCTACATACTTCTTGATTGCCAAGACACTTCATCCTGATCATCGCACAATGTTGATTGTAGTCATGCCTTGACCTAAACACTCCACAATTTGTTGCTTCTCAGCAGCCGACACATCCTTTTTCTTTCCCATTTTGGCAGAAAATGTAGGCTGCTTAATAATGTGAGAGAGCCTTCTTAAGTAGTCTTGCCTTTCATTGGACACACCTGCCAAACTAATTAGCACAGGTGTCTGCAATTGCTTACAGTGATATAAAGAGCCCTGACACACATCACCATCAATGAGTTTAACTGACAAACAAACAAATTCTTCCCTTATCACTCCTAAACACTTTTTGCATAATAATTTGGAACGCGGTGTACATGTGCTTTTCCACAAAACACCAGTGGTTCACGTAGTGAATCTTACAGTTCTAACTTGCCAACCGTGGTCTGTATGGAATTGTTCAATAAAGGGCCCAAAATTAAGATAACATAGATGGGAGAGGTCTCTATGAATAGGAATTCCTAAGTATTTGATACCCTGTGAGGGCCAGGCAAAGGGAAAGTTGGACTGGATGGAATCCTATATGGATTTAGGGAGGGAGACATCGAGGGCCTCAGACTTCGCTGCATTGATTTTAAAATTTTACCATGTAACAAAGTGATCTATTTCAGCCATAACAGCAGGGATGGATATATGTTATTGAGTGATATATACTAGGACATCATCAGCAAATAGAGAGCACTTGTAATCGGTGCCTCCCACCTCAATCCACCTAATATTGGGGTTATGGCGAATTGATGAGAGCAGGTGCTCCGTCACTAGGATGTATAAGAGAGGGGACAGAGGACATCCCTGCCTTGTCCCATTGGTGATTGTGAAAGGTGATGAAAATGTTCTGACGCACCCCCTGGGCCTTGGGACACCCGGAGCCGGACCCTTTTTGGTGGATGCTGGTGGTTGTAGTCTTCGTGGCGGCGATCCGGTTCCGTGGCTCAGGGCAGTCAAACCAGTGGCGAAACTATTTATGTGGTTTTGATGTTTAAATGTCCGACTACGCCACCCGTGGATTGCGGTCAGAGTGAACCGCCGCTACAGGGCAGACCGCTAAGGCTGGTGTTGTGGGTGCAGCAGAGCGTAGCATAACTCCCCACGGGAGGAGTATAGCCTCAGGGCAGTGTATGCGGAGGATGGGGGTGATGGTGCAGGGCAGCAGCAGTAACGACACAGAGTCAGTGATGCAGTTCAGGGCCTTTACTCACAGTTCTTATTATCCAGACCACGTCTGCAGGTAACGGCTGCCCACGTCGTACTGTGCTCACCAGGTGAGGGGCTCAGACAACTCCCAGATAACTTTGGAGCGCTTCACAGGACCCCCTTTGTGTGTCCTTTGTCTGGCCTTTCTTACCAACACTTCTGTCCGGCTGCCTCGGGCCTCCTCTTGGTAAACTTGGCGCCAGTTTCCCTGACCCTATGTGGTGCCTTCCTAGCGGGTGGAGCAAGGGGCTGCGCCACATAAAATGTCAGAGCCTCCGGTTTCTAGCTGAGGGTCGTTTCCTGCCTCCACTAGTTCGGGGACCGGTCTCCCCCTTTGGCCTGACCCCTCCACGCAGGTGGATTCGGGCGTGCGGTGGCGACTCGCCCGTCCGCACCCCTGGGATCCCTTCATTCCTCGTTCCTGGAGCCTTCTCCGCTCCTCTTCCTTCCTTCTCCCTCTTGCAGGCCTGGGCCTCTGTTACTAGGCCCGCCTCCGGAGCAGAGCTCATGCAGAGCCCCTGCTCCCTGCCACTTCTGCTCAGACTTCTCTGCACTGAACTAAGATGGTGCCCACCTTTTATACTCCCTTCTCAATGCACCCAGGAACTGCTTCCTCCCTGCTCCTGCACTGCAGGGTTCCCCTTCCTCAGTGTTCCCTCCCCCCACTCCAGCCAGGGACAGGGACTGTCATGCCCATCTCAGGGGCATATTGGTCGCCCTGCCCCACGGCAATGTGGTGTAATGCATGCAGGTGTCGGGTCCTGATCCACACTCCATCCTTATCTGAGAGTGAGATATCACACCTCTGGGTGAGGTGCAATACGTCTGTAGCAACCGAGCCCTCGGTGCTACAGTTCGATTTATCTTCAGCCTAGGTGACGTATTGTGATACAGGGCCGTGATTTTGGCTATAAAAGGGTCCCCTAGACCCCTACCCCAAGCTTTTTAAGAGAATCATATATGGCGTGCCAGGAGACTCTATGGAATGCTTTCTCAGCATCCAACGAGAGTATCTACTTACAAATTTTTAACTGCATCTAGCCCAGGAAATACTTTGTGCCTAGTAGCAGTGTCTGCTAGTCAGCGGATTATCCCGGCTGTTAAGCAAGCTACACCACCTGTAGTTTGGACACTTAATTTTTTCAAAGGAAATGCTTCGGGACCACGGGATACTTAGTGAAGAGCATCAGGAGGCACCCCAAGGCATAGGGGCTGGGACTGGCACTAGGATGCCTTGCGGTGGACAGCCGAGCTCGATCCTTATAAAAGCTTTTTAACTGCAGCAGCTTTAGTGGACGCTACTGGAGCTGGAATTACGCGGCTGCTGGCATGAGACTTGCCCTCCAATAGATCCTTGTAAATGGATTTAAAGTGTATTCATTCAAATTAGAGGGACACTTTAAATTAAAAAGCTTAGAGCTGCCTCCACCACAGGGGGGCTCTCTCGACCCACCAGCGGACAGGCACCAGTATTGGGAGAGGGGGGCTGGCCGTCAGGGTTCACCGCGGCTCTGGCACAAACCCGGCGACACGGAGGTGGCACGGGCAGGAGCGGACTGGCCGTCTCGGCTTCTCACTTTTTGGATTTTAGAAGGGCATGACATGCCTATATCTGTGTCTCCCCCTCCTTTTACTCCTCCACCTCTTTTCTTTTCGCATGACTATATGTACTTGTCACTTTTCCATGTGTTAGTTGTGTCTTCTGAGCAGTTTGTCAGCTTTTGGACACCTTTGAAGGTGTTTTCTATGTGTTTCTATGTGTTTTTGTTTGCCTGCCATTGGTTTTAACGGTGTTCGAAGGTGTTCGACGAACAGTTCGACGAACAGTTCGGCGAACACACGGGTGTTCGACGAACCGAACCGAACTCGAACACTACGGGGGTGGCTCAACACTAGTTAGCACTGCAGCCTTGCAGTGCTGGGTTTCTGGGTTCAAATCCCACCAAGGATAACATCTGCAAGGAGTTTGTATGTTCTGTTTGCATGGGTTTCTTCCAGGTTCTCCAGTTTCCTCTCACACTCCAAAGACATACTGATAGTTCACCCAATGTCTGTATAGCGCTGTGGAATTAATGGTGCTATATAAGTGAGTAAAATAAATAAAATCTGCTACTCTGCACAGTTAACAACAGTTCTTTTTCCACGCATGCTCTCTGATCTCTGCTGGGTGGTGGTGTAATTGTGCTGTTAAATCTATCATGATGTGGTTTTATAACAGAGGTGTTACCTTTCACTGAAGTACTTCATTGTATTCTGCATTCATCTAGTTCTCCATGGCTGTGTCTACTATCCAGGCTCAGTCTTTCTCAGCCCTTATCAACATGTATGTCACTTGACAAATGGTAAGGCTTAAATATCAGAGTTAGGACTGTCCCTAATAGGGTCACCGTGACGTTGTGGGATGGCTTTTGCATTATTTTTATCAAATTTGTTAACTAAGTACCCTATATTATTTTCATGCACTATTGCTGTTTATTTATTTATTGCAGGGTATTTGCTTATTATGTATCCGTCTTTGTTTTTTTCTGTGTTGTGGCCAGGTGTGAACATGCACTTACATTCTGCATGCACACCAATTTATATCCCAGTTCAGATTTCTAGTTTTTTTTAGTTAGTTTGCATCTCGTGCATATAAAAGTGTGGCCTGCCTTTTCCTTGAACTGGAAACTTCATTCATCTAGTTCCCCAAGGCTGTGTGTCCACTAACCGGGTTCAGTCTTCTTCAGCCCTTATCCACATGCATGTCACTTGACAAACGGTAATGTTTTAAAAATTGATGTTAGGACTGTCACTAATAGGGTCACTGTGATGTGGTAGGATGGCTTTTACATTATTTTGATCAAAATGATGTTAACTAAGTGCACTATATTATTTTCATGCACTATTGCTGTTAATTTATTTATTGCAGGATATTTGCTTATTATGTTTCTTCATTGTATTCTGACTGATTGGGATGACTACTGAAAGGTCATCTTTACAGAACATGCCTTTGGTGACATTGCAAGATTTTGTTATATACTGTATTCCCTTGACGTTGTAGGTAATTTTTTTTGCTCTTTAATTATTTCCTCCTCTTTGTAGAAGACCTTAACCTTTTTTTATGACAATATAACTGAATGTATACTGTTGTTTTTGTGACATGAGTTGTACATATGAATGACACCATTTACTTTACCATATACAGAAATGTACCAAAAGAAAATACCAAATGATGAAAAAAAATGCAATTTCTACTTTGTTTCTAGGGTTTCATTTTTACAACATTCAGTGTACAGTAAAAATGACCTGGCAACATTCTTTAGGTCAGTATGATTAAGGAGACATCAATCTTATATTTTTTTTTTTATAGACTTTCAAAAATTCTGAACTTTGTATAATAGGTTTGTGTCACTATTTTCTGTGACCTGTAACTCTTTTATATTTCTTTCAATGGAATTTCATGAAGGGTTTTTCTTTTTGCAAAGAGATGTAGTTTTTATTGACATGACTTTTTGTGGAGGCATGATGATGGCAAAACAACAAATCTGGTGTTTTGATTTTTCTTTCTTTACATTATTTAACCCCTTTACCCCCAAGGTGGTTTGTGCGTTAATGACCAGGCCAATTTTTACGATTCTGACCACAGTCACTTTATGAGGTAATAACTGGAATCAATGGATCCAACTGATTCTGGGATTGTTTTTTCATGACATATTGTACTTCATGATAGTGGTAAAATTTCTTTCGATATCACATGCGTTTATTTGTGAAAAAAACGGAAATTTGGAGAAAACTTTGAATATTTGCAATTTTCTAAATTTGAATTTTCATGCCCATAAATCAGAGAGATGTAACACAAAATAGTTATTAAATAACATTTCCCACGTGTCTTATTAACATCAGCACAATTTTGGAACCAAATTTTTTTTTTGTTAGGAAGTTATAAGGGTTAAAAGTAGACCAGCAATTTCTCATTTTTCCAACAAAATTTACACAACCATTTTTTTAGGGACCACATCATATTTGAAGTGACTTTGAGGGGCCTTTATGACAGAAAATACCCAAAAGTGCACCATTCAAAAAACGGCACGCCTTAAGGTACTCAAAACCACATTCAAGTTTATTAACCCTTCAGGTGCTTCACAGGAATTTTTCAGACCCCAATTTTGTTTTTTGCTATGGTAACAGGAAAAAAATGGACCCCAAAATTTGTTGTGCAATTTCTCCTGAGCACGCAGATACCCCATATGTGGGGGAAAACCACTGTTTGGGCACATGGCAGGGCTTGGAAGGGAAGGACGTTTTGAATGTAAAATTTGCTTGAATAATTAGCAGACGTTATGTCGCATTTGGGGAGTTCCTGATGTGCCAAAACAGTAGAAACTCCCACAAGTGACACCATTTTGGAAACTAGACCCCTCAGGGAACTTATCTAGATGTGTGGGGAACACCTTGAATCCCCAGGTGCTTCACAGAAATTTCTAACATTGAGCCGTAAAAATAAAATTTTCACATTTTTTCCCACAAAAATGTTTTTCAGTCCCCAATGTTGCATTTTCATAAGGGTAACAGGAGAAATTGCACCATGCAACTTGTTGTGCAATTTCTCCTGAGTAAGCAGATACCCCATATGTGGAAAAAAAAAACACTGTTTGGGCACACGGCAGGGTTCGGAAGGGAAAGAGCACCATTTGACTTTTTGAATGTAAAATTTGCTTGAATAAATAGTGAACGCCATGTAGAATTTAGGGAGCCCCTGATGCGCCTAAACAGTGGAAACCCCCCACAAGTGACCCCATTTTGGAAACTACACCCCTCAAGGATTTTATCAAGAAGTATAGTGAACATTTTGAACCCAGAGGTACGACACAGAATTTGATAACATTAGGTCATCATATTGAATAAGTTGTCATTAGTCTTGAGCGCAAGTGCTCGCTACTTGAGTAGGTATCGGGTACTCGGGTATGCACTATGTATCGCAGATGCTCGAGTCCATGTCCCGCATGTTTCACGATTATTGGACACCCAATAAAGAAGATGGCAGACAATCCATGCGAGGTTTTTTTGGCTGTATAACAGCTGCAAAACATATGAGGCGGAGACTCGAGCATGTCCCTTGAGCACCTGCGATACTCTGCGCTTACCCGAACACCTGATGCAAACTCAAGAAGTAGGGAGCACTTGCACTCAACACTAGTCACCATATCGTCATCATTTTTCTTTCTTTACTTTTGAAACCCAACCCTAATCCTAACCCTAGCCCAACCCTAACCCTAGCACAACCCTAACACTAACCCTTGCACAACCCCAACCCTAGAGTTTATTTTTTACACCTTTCCTCATGCGGCATAAGTGATTAGATGACTTTATTCTTCAGGTCGGTGCGATTAAAGCGGTACCACATTTATAATTTTTTTTATGTTTTTACACAATAAAAACTATTTTATAGAAAAAATATTTTTTTTGTATCGCTTCATTCTGAGAGCTATAACTTTTTTATTTTTCAGCAGATGGAGCTGTATGGTGGCTTGTTTTTTGCGGGACAAGATGATGTTTTCAGCGGTATGATTTTTATTTACATTCGTCTTTTTGACCGCGTTTTATTCCATTTTTTGTTTGGTGGTATGATGATAAAGCATCGTTTTTTGCTTCGTTTTTATTTTTATTCTTTACCGTGTTCACTAAAGGGATTAACTAGTGGGACATTTTTATAGGTCAACTCATTCTGGACGTGGCAATACCAAATATGTGTACTTTTATTGTTTTTTTTCATAATAATATGTATTTATGGGTACAGTATATTTTTATTTTTTGGGGGATTATTTATTTACATTTTTTTTAATATTTTTACAATTTTTTTAAAAAAAAAATTGTTTTCACTTTCTGCCACTTTTTTTTACTTGTACACTATGTACCACTATGGGACTTTCACTTTTTGCAGCCTGATTGCTTTTATAGCATAGAAATGCAGCAGCATGTCTATGCTATATACAGTCTGTCAGCGGTGCATGCAGAAGTTACTTTGGTCGAGCACTGCGCATGACCAAAGTGACTACCTGCCTCCTGGTGACCCAGATATCATCATGATGACATCGGGTCACCATGACAACCACCGGACCCGGCAGAGATAACGCGGGACCCCGGAGAGGAGGTAAGTAACCAGCGCTTACCTCCCCTTGCTCCCAGAATGCTGTGATCGAATTTGATCACAGGATATCCAGGGTTAATGTGCTGGGAGCGGTACGGCACTGTTCCTTGCACATAGTACCGGGTGCCAGCTGTGACAATCAGCTGTAACCCAGCAGCGATCACGCCCACACAGCCTCTGTGCAGGCAAAATCGCCAGGGTGTACTAATACGTATCTGGCCCATAAGGCCCAGGGCACAGATACGTATTTGAACACCTTGGGCCAGAAAGGGGCTAATATCTGGGTTATATGTTTTTATTTTCAGTTTGGAAAAAGGTGATTATTTTAAAAATAATAAAGCTAACATTTTAAATTGTTTTTTAATTATTTTTTTAATTTGATTTTTACTCTTTTCATATTTTTAGTCATGCTAGGATTCTTGAACCCATAATCGTTTGATCTCTAGTGCTATTTAGCATAAAACTTAAGTATTTGCAGTATATAGTGAAGTAACAAGTTTCTGTGGCTGTGCTTCATGGGTATACAAAGATGGCAGTGAAGGGAGCCTTTAGAAGGTCCCCAACTCTTAAGGTAAACCATTGGAACTGAACAGACCCCTCCACCAGGTACAACTATTTAAATGTTGGTGTCACAGATTCCAAGTAGTTAAAAAGCAGGGATCAGAGTTAGCTCCAATTGCTGCTGTTAGAGGCAAGTCCCTGCTTTGTAAAACAGATAGCACCCTCCATCTCTAAAGCAGGCTTAGCTGCCGAGCCTGCTCTGTACATCCAAACATGACGTGACATGCATGTACGTTACATGGCAAGAGGGAGGTGAAATTTTGTTTTACATAAAAACTTTGGCTTGATTCATCAAGATCGGCATTGTTCATGCTGGTCTTGATGAGGAGATGGGCTGGAGTCAGATGCTCCTGATTCATGAAGAACCATACACCTGTTCAGGAATCAGAAGTGTCAGACGAGTGGCATGCACCTCCGTGTATTCTTCCCCACAAATCCTACTACTGTCCCTGCTGGAGTAAGATTTTTGGAGTAGCAAACGTTGTGATCCGTCATGAATTTGACAAGGGGCAGTCAACACGCCCTTGTCCCACCCCAGCTTCACCCATTTTGTTGGAGCTGGGAAAAACTGACATTAAGACAGCAAGAGTTGCAAATATTTAGGTGCAACTCTGAGTTATGTCTTAATTTTGCATCTATTCAAGGCTTTAATGTTAGAATTCTGGCCTGAAATCGTTGATGAATCAGGCCCTTTATTGATAAAATAGCTCTTTTTCTGGTGATGTATTCCCTTTTAGAACCTATTGGAACTGTTCAGTTTTCCAGTAGTTGCAAACCTCCAAGGTTGTTTAAAATAAATAATTTGAAAAAGTAAAGCACAAGAAAGTACAGATTGTTGTTTTCTAAATAAATCTACTTAGTTAGGCTCTTATGCAACTGGTAAGGTTCTCCTGGGATGTCTGCATCCCCATAAGAACTTCCCCGTACATTTTTGGCCATCTATCTGTGGTTTAATTTCATGTACTGTATCCTGAATGCAATGGTCTGCCAAGAAACTGTTGTGTCAAAGAGAGATTCATTAGGCGATTGTACAATAAGCGATTATAACTACAGTGACAAGAACATTTATCGCAGAGCTTTCTGATCAGCAATAAATTAACATTTACTAAATAACCAGTCGAAAGTGCACCTCACATTTTGGTTCCTAAGTCTTTTCCATTCTTCTTCTAGCAAATCCAGTCATCATTTTTATGAATACAGTTGTTATTACGGGTCTGCTGACAAGGCAGGTGGTTATTCCATTGAGGCACTCTAAGTTTTTAGTGTTGAGAGATAAACTGTCTTACAATATCCAGCTGGGAAAGACAAAAGTAAAGGCTAGCAAAAATGTTTCCTTTCTTTAGTTAAGAACATTTCTTCAGCATATAAAGCTGATGACATGAGGTTATTAGAACACATTTATGATTAACTTTATTATGTGAATTTATTATTCATTATTTTATTTTTGCTGTTGTAGTAGATTCTCATGAAAGTTCACATTCACAAGTTTTCATTTCTTCAGTCAGTATGAAAAACATAAAAGTACAAAAAATGCATGAAATTGAATGCATCTAAAAATAATTTACAGTTGTCTATTTTTACAAAATTATAAATTATTACTTTATTTATAATATTTTTAAAAAAGTTGCCCTAAAATTCATGTATAATTTGCACATGAGCTTCTCTGCATCTTCATGTCCTTACTTACTGGTGACTAAAAAAAATATACAATGTCCTTTATTATTTATTTTATTCGCTTACCTAATGCCGTTAATTCCTCAACACTGTACAGATGGACATCAGTGTCCACATTAGGGCTCACAATCAAGATTGCCTATCAGTATGTCTTTGGAGTGTGGGAGGAAACTGGAGAACCCAGAGGAAACCCACACAAACACGCAGAGAACATACAAACTCCATGTAGATGCTGTCCTTGGTGGGATTCGGACCCAGGACCCCAGCACTGCAAAGCAACACTGCTAACCACTGAGCCACAGTGCTGTCCTTTAGAGACTTTCCATTATTTTTCCAACTCAGCAGATAGGTTTGAAAGGTTAGTTACAATGCAAGGCCAGGGTAACATGAGTGTAGATTCTCTCATGTGAGAGACTTGGATCAATTATGTAAATGACACGCGGATCAAACTCTGATCAGAGTTTGAGCTGAGTGTCAGCTTAATGTGATTTGGAATTTCTCCATCTCCTTTGTGTGAGTCCATAAATATTTGACTGCACTTATATGTCATCTGAGTGCAGTCCGATGGTTTCCATGCACCCATAGACTTGAACCAGTAAGTGCGATCCAGTTTGTGCAGTAACTAGCGGCTTTTTGCTATTGTTTTCTTATGCCGAATCGGCATGAGAAAAAGAATGCTGATCAGCACTGCCCTATAGAATAAAATTGGTCCTAGTGCTATCTAATAACACATTTGAGAGCATACAAGGTAAGGAGAAATGATGACTCAATTGAATCAAGGCAAATTGAATTTGCCTCTAATCTTATAAAACAATTCAGATTCTCCTGAATTCAATTTTTTTTTGTGATTTGCTTCTTGCAAATTCAGGAAACATGGCATCCGACTGCCATTTTGCAGAGATGTAGTGAGCGAAAGGGGAGAAAAAAACACTCTTTTTTTCATATCTCCTGTGATGGGGCAGTAGGAAAGTTAATGTCACACACAGTGTGGGAAAGACTAAGTGTAACACGAAGGGATGAGGGGAAGGAAGCCCAGACACTAGGGAAAGGGGGAGTGGAGACCCCCAGGCAGATCTAATAACACCCTGACTACCCTACTGTCCCTTTATTGGTTCCACAACAATCGCCAAGAAGGAAACCTAAGCCCTGTATATGCCTAGAGCTAGGCCCTAGATAGGGAGCGGGGGTATGCACTGGTCAGTCCCCACTATAAATTAAAGACAACAAGGGAGACAAACAAAGGGGGGAAAACTTAGTTTAAGCAGCCATCAGAGAGTTAACACCAAATGTCCTTGAAGGGAACCAGAGAGGAAGCTAGCCGACTGCTATAGTTCCAAGCCTTCACAAGGGAAAATAAGTATATCACCCTGGAGCAGACTGAGATGTTTATAAACACCCAGACCAGGGTGTGTCAATCAGAGCAGGAGGGAGGTTGCCGCTGGGTCCAAAAGTCAGAAGGATTAAGAAGGCGTCTGCAATGCCAAACGCAGAGACCTTCTGCAGTCAGATGCAGAGCGACTATCTCTTACATCTGACCGTGACACTTAAACACTTGCATCCAGGTCCCCAACAAAGCTTACAGCTGATTGATGAGTAGTGGGACACCCTGTGATTACTCATTGTCAGGGGACCTTTCAGCTGATTGCTGAGCATTGGCACTGGCACACCCTGTGATCAATCATTGTCAGGGGACCTTTCTACCAAGGGTGCATTGCTCAAACCAGTAAAGATTAGATTACTAGTCATGTAATTTACTAACATGTAAGTTTCATCATTTTGTGATTTCATGTTCAACCACTAATTTTTCAACAAAGTGTGAGGTTATTAATGACCCGACAGTAATTGCTGCATGTGTTATAGTCCTATGATCTAGTTTACAGTCCTTAAAATTTATATGACAAATTAAAAGATAAATCCAAGTCATTTGATATGAGCATAATCTTTTAGGACTTTTCATTCATACACTATAATAATAATAAAAATAATTATTTGACAAATAAATGTGTTCTGTGTAGAGAATTATTTAGAAGATTTGTTTATACTTTGTATCATATATTCCTGCTGCCTCGGTCCTGCTTTTTGTGAAACCAAGGTCAAGTGCATCATTCTAATTTGCATTTCTCCAGACTGCCAAACTTAGCATTGTTTTTAAGAGTCAAGGGAGGATTCATCTTCTTTGTTAGTACATTAATTACCTATAATACCTGACTGGATTGAAAATTAGTGTTAATATTATCATTAGTCCTGGCTATACTTCTTATTTTATGACTTTTTATTGAGTTGTAATAATTTAGAGTCCTGGTAAAAAATCAAAAATATCAGGGGGCAAGATACAACTTCTAAAAATAATAAAAAATGTCAATATTTTATTAGCAAATTGTAGATGGTAAACAGGCAACGCAGAGCAACAATTAAAAATGATTATTACTATACCCTTTTTATATAGTGCATTTTATTCAGGCAGATGCAGAAATTATGGGGCCCAAATGCATATGGCCAGTATGTTGAAATAATTTATTATATACACTGTGTGCCAAATTATTAGGCAAATGAGTATTTTGATCACATGATACTTTTTATACATGTTGTCCTACTCCAAGCTGCATAGGCTAGAGAGCCAACTACCAATTAAGTAAATCTGGTGATGTGCATCTCTGTAATGAGGAGGAGTGTTGACTAATGACATCAACACCCTATATAAGGTGTGCTTAATTATTAGGCAACTTCCTTTCCTTTGGCAAAATGGGTCAGAAGAGAGATTTGACGTGCTCTGAAAAGTCCAAAATCATGAGATGTCTTGCAGAGGGATGCAGCAGTCTTGAAATTTCCAAACTTTTGAAGCGTGATCACTGAACAATCAAGCGTTTCATGGCAAATAGCCAACAGGGTCTCAAGAAGCATGTTGGCCAAAGAAGGCGCAAAATAACTGCCCATGACTTGAGGAAAATCAAGTGTGAAGCAGCTAAGATGCCATTCACCACCAGTTTTGCCTTATTTCAGAGCTGCAACATTACTGGAGTATCAAAAAGCACAAGGTGTGTGATAATCAGGGACATGGCCAAGGTAAGGAAGGCTGAAAAACGACCACCTTTGAACAAGAAACATAAGATAAAACGTCAAGAATGGGCCAAGAAATATCTTAAGACTGATTTTTCAAAGCTTTTATGGACTGATGAAATGAGAGTGACTCTTGATGGGCCAGATGGATGGGCCAGAGGCTGGATCAGTAAAGGGCAGAGAGCTCCACTCCGACTCAGACGCCAGCAAGGTGGAGGTGGGGTACTGGTATGGGCTGGTATCATCAAAGATTAACTTGTGGGACCTTTTCGGGTTGAGGATGGAGTGAAGCTCAACTTCCAGACCTACTGCCAGTTTCTGGAAGACAACTTCTTCAAGCAGTGGTACAGGAAGAAGTCGGTATCATTCAAGAAAAAGATGATTTTCATGCAGGATAATGCTCCATCATATGCATCCAACTACTCCACAGCGTGGCTGCCCAGTAAAGGTCTAAAAGAAGAAAAAATAATGACATGGCCCCCTTGTTCACCTGATCTGAACCCCATAGAGAATCTGTGGTCCATCATAAAATGTGAGATCTACAGGGAGGGAAAACAGTACACCTCTCGGAACAGTGTCTTGGAGGCTGTGGTGGCTGCTGCACGCAATGTTGTTTGAAAACAGATCAAGCAACTGACAGAATCTATGGATGGAAGGCTGTTGAGTGTCATCATAAAGAAAGGTGGTTATATTGGTCACTAATTTTTTTGGTTTTTGTTTTTGCATGTCAGAAATGTTAATTTCTAAATTTTGTGCACTGATATTGGCTTACCTGGTGAAAATAAACAAGTGAGATGGGATTATATTTGTTTTTTATTAAGTTGCCTAACAATTCAGCACAGTAATAGCTACCTGCACAAACAGATATCCTCCTAAGATAGCCAAATCTAAAAAAAAAAACACTCCAACTTCCAAAAATATTAAGCTTGGATATTTATGAGTCTTTTGGGTTGATTGAGAACATAGTTGTTGATCAATAATAAAAATAATCCTCCAAAATACAACTTGCATAATAATTCTGAACACAGTGTATTTATATAGAAAAGTAGTATGAAATAAAATACCACAATATTTAGAAATGTGGTTGACAGACATATACATTTCCAAACGGGGGGCTTAGGATTGGACAAGGTCACTAATTCTTGAGCAGCCAGCTCTATTTTGAGTTTGCATCTCTTCTTAGCAGTTAAAGTGAACCTGTCCCATGGAAAAACATTCAGATATGTGGTTAATCTGCAGGCTAATAGCGTTCTAAACCTGTCCGGCGCCGCCACTGAAAGCCCCAATGCCGGGAGGAAATGAACAGTTTTCCTTCCGTTAGTGTTTGGCTTCCAGTCACGGGGGTGGCGCTGGCGCAGGTTTAGTCATAGCTCTGTCTAAAGAGAACAGTGGCTGTAACCATGCCCCCGGCACTGACTGACAGAAGCTCAACATGGCTGTCAGTCAGTGCGAGGGGGGTGCGATTATAGCGGCTGTTCTCTATATTCAGAGCGATGACTGAACAGAGCGATGACTGAATCCACGCCAGTGCTACTCCTGTGACTGAAACCCAAACACTGCCGGAGGGGGGGGTTATTTCCTCCTTGTAGTGGATGCTTAAATGCGGGCATCGGGCAGGTTCAAAACGCTATTAAACTTCAGATTAACCCCATATCTGCAGATTAATAGCATTTTTTCATGTGTCAGGGTCACTTTTTCTCATTATCATCACCAACATGAGTACAATTAGAGAATACAAATTCAAATTGAGCTATTGCAGTAAGTGATGGACATATCTCATCTCCTTCCACTTCCCCGCACACACAGAGGATGCCTACAACACTCTCCTATGGAAGTCAATGACCATCTCCAGTGGATTATTTTCTCTGTCCATTTGGCTGCTGTAAAAAATATCTGTAAATGCTGTTATCAGAAGCTCAGACCAGACGGTTTCCACCATATTCACATAGAGATAACTGTAACAAGATTGAACAACAGAAAATAAAAACAAATAAGCAAAAAATAATACCAGTGTCTGCATTTGTTTGGTGAAACATGTAAAAGTGAGAAAGCCAATTTAAGCCCTTCATGACATTTGCAATTATATATATATATATATATATATATATATATATATATATATATATACATCATGGTTGAGAGAGACTTCCCGATCAATGCAGTATATATACGTCATGTCAATGGCCCGCCCACAGGTGTCAGCTGATTCTGACAGCTGACAGCTGACACCCAGGACTCAGTGTCAGGAGCTATCGATCACAGCATTTAGCAAGCCAGTCAGATGGAGGAAGCCCCTCTGCCCTTGGATTGGCACTCCTGTGACGTCATCGCTGGGGCCGGATCATTGCCATGGTGACCCAATGTGTGTCAGTGCAGCAATGACAGTTTATAAGGCATAGGATTGCTCTTGTAACCCTATGCTTTATAAGCGATCAGGCTAAAAAAAGTGAAAGTCCCATAGTGGGACTAAGTGAAAAAGTAAAAAAAAAAGTAAATAAAAAAAAAAAAATTAAAAAAAATTACAAAATAATAATATTTATATTGTACCCATGAATAAATATTTTTATGGAAAAAGAAACAAAAAAACTACACTTATTTGCTATCGCCGTGTCCGGAACAACCTGACCTCTAAAACCGTCCTACTAGTTAAGTAGTTAACCCCTTCAGTAGTGATGAGCGAGCATGTTCGCTACTGCTCGGTGCTCGCCCGAGCATCTCACTGCTCGACATGCTCCGCTTTCGCCGAGTATTTCCGGGGTTGCTCGGCGGGAGCTTGGGTCTCCTCCCTGCATGTTTGGTGCTCTTTACAGAGCCAATGAACATGCAGGGATTGCCTGCCACTCACTGTAATGCCGTAGCCATGTTGGTTGTGGCATTACAGTGATTGGCTGGCCGCACAGCGTCATCAGGTCTATATCAGACTTGGCGCCGCCAATGCTCGTCAAAGTCACTCCGGAATCAGACAGTGTAGGGAGAGGTGCTGCTGAGCTAGGGAGAGATTTGCTTGTTTCTAGTTAGTGTAGGTGTACCAAACTATATTAGAGACACATATCCATCTCAACAAACAGTCCTTCTGAGGACTAATCCATCTGCAGAGATATCAGGCAGTCAGTGTATATAGGCAGGCAGTGTATATAGCATTGAGCCAAAAAAAAGAGAATGGACAGCACCTCCAAAAACATACGTTGATCTAATGCCTCTCGGCAAAAATATTCTGATCAGACTGTATGAAGTCCACTGCCACATCACGGTAAACCTCAGCTCCCGTTCAGGAAGGAAATGTTAGGACCCACTACGAGGTTTGCCGTGACATGGCAGTGGGCTTCATACAGTCTGATCAGAATGTTAAACTAAGAACCTCATGTTCAGTTTTATACACTGCTCAAAAAATTAAAGGGAACACTCAAATAACACGTCCTAGATCTGAATGAATGAAATATTTTCATTGAATACTTTGTTCTGTATAAAGTTGAATGTGCTGACAACAAAATCACACAAAAATCATCAATGTAAATCAAATTTATTAACCAATGGAGGCCTGGATTTGGAGTCACCCACAAAATTAAAGTGGAAAAACACACTACAGGCTGATCCAACTTTGATGTAATGTCCTTAAAACAAGTCAAAATGATACTCAGTATTGTGTGTGGTCTCCACGTGCCTGTATGACCTCCCTACAACACCTCTGGGATCTCCTCCCAGACCTGGACTAAAGCATCCGCCAACTCCTGGACAGTCTGTGGTGCAACGTGACGTTGGTGAATGAAGCGAGACATGATGTCTCACATGTGCTCAATGAGATTCAGGTCTGGGGAACGGGGGGGCCAGTCCATAGCTTCAATGCCATCATCTTGCAGGAACTGCTGACGCACTCCAGCCACATGAGGTCTGGCATTGTTCTGCATTAGGAGGGACCCAGGGCCAACCGCACCAGCATATGGTCTCACAAGGGGTCTGAGGATCTTATCTTGGTACCTAATGGTAGTCAGGCTACCTCTGGCGAGCATATGGAGGGCTGTGTGACCCTCCAAAGGAATGCCATCCTACACCATTACTGACCCACTGCCAAACCGGTCATGCTGAAGGATATTGCAGGCAGCAGATCGCTCTTCACAGCTTCTCCAGACTCTGTCACGTCTGTCACATGTGCTCAGTGTGAACCTGCTTTCATCTGTGAAGAGCACAGGGCGCCAGTGGCAACTTTGCCAATCTTGGTGTTCTGTGGCAAATGCAAAGCATCCTGCACGGTGTTGGGCTGTGAGCACAACCCCCATCTGTGGTCATCGGTCCCTCATACCACACTCATGGAGTCGGTTTTTAACCTTTTGTGCAGACACAAACTGCTGGAGGTCATTTTGCAGGGCTCTGGCAGTGCTCCTCCAGTTCCTCCTTGCAAAAAGGCGGAGGTAGCGGTCCTGCTGCTTGGTTGTTGCCCTCCTACGGCCCCCTCCATGCTTCCTGGTGTACTGGCCTGTTTCCTGGCAGCTCCTCCAGCCTCTGGACACTACGCTGACAGACACAGCAAACATTCTTGCCACAGCTCGCATTGATGTGCCATCCTAGATGAGCTGCACTACCTGAGCAACTTCTGTGGGTTGTAGAGTCTGTCTCATGCTACCACGAGTGTGAAAGCAGAACCAACATTCAAAAGTGACCAAAATATCAGCCAGAAAGCATTGGTACTGGTCCCCACCTGCAGAACCACTCCTTTATAGAGGGTGTCTTGATAATTGCCAATAATTTCAATCTATTGTCTGTTCCATTTGCACAACAGCATGTGAAATTGATTGTCAATCGGTGTTGCTTCCTAAGTGGACAGTTTGATTTCACAGAAGTTTGATTTATTTGGAGTAATATTCTGTTGTTTAAGTGTTCTCTTTATTTTTTTGAGCAGTGTAGATTTTTGCCGAGAGGCATTAGATCAACGTATGTTTTGGAGGTGCTGTCCATTCTCTCTCTTTTTTTAGCTCAGTGTACATAGCAGACTGCAGTGCATATAGCACAAGAGGCTCCATTCCAGTTCTGCCTTCTGCTGCTGTTAGATATTTCTAGACAAAGGCCCAGGTCTCAGGGGCCAGGAATAATTTTTCTTGGATCTTAATCCTCAATATTTGCTTAAAAAGCAATCCAGAGAACACCGTTTTTCTGCGCCATTTGCTTGTTGGCACTGCAGAATACAGCCAGGTCCTTTCCATATTACAGCACTAAAAATCCAGCTATTTAAAACCGTGTTTTCTCCGTCACACGGATCACATATACGTTTTCAGAAAATACTGCCATTTCTGACCTCCATTAAAAATTTGTTTCAGTGTGTCAGTGAAGCAGTTGACACCAGATTGCTGTTCAAAATAGTTACCTACAGGCCAGTTATTTAAAACTGTGTTTTCTCCATCACACGGATCACATATACATTTTCAGAAAATACTGCCATTTCTGACCTCCATTAAAAATTTGGTTCAGTGTGTCAGTGAAGCAATTGACACCAGTCTGCTATTCAAAATAGTTACCTACAGGTCAGGTATTTAAAACTGTGGTTTGTGCGTCACACGGATCACATATAAGTTCGCTCCAAATTTAGTCATTTGTTGTGAGTGTGGAAGATATTGTTCTCCATTTAAAATGGGCAAGGCACATGGCAAGGGATGGGGAACTGGACGTGATGGTGATGATGGTGCATGCAGAGGCCGTGGCCGTGGGCAAGCTGAAATTGTGCCACAACAAAGACCCACATCTTCTCGCTCGACCTTCCTGTCCCAATTAATAGGGGACCGCAGAACACCACTATTGAACACAGAGCAGTGTCAAAAGGTTCTTGGTTGGATAGCAGATAATGCTTCCAGTCACTTAGCCACCATCACCTTGTCTTCCACACGGTCAAGTCTCAGTAGCTGTGAGTCTGGACCGCATATTCCTCACCCTGAACCTCCTTCCTCCCACCATGCCAAGTGCCCAGAGACAACTGATCCAACATTTGGACACTCCGAAGAGCTGTTTACTTTCCCATTTATAGATTCGGGCCTCTCGCCTGGTCCACTTGAAGCGGGGCAAGAGGAGATTGCATGTAGCAATGTCCAAATTTTTGAGCAGCCACGGTCACACGAAGGCGATGGTGGGAAAGTGTCCCAAGAGGTGGACGATGATGAGACACAATTGCCAGTAAGTCAGGAGGAGGACCAGAGTGCGGAAGTGGAAGGCGAGGTCATGGATGACAGAGTAACTGACCCAACCTGGCAGGAGGACATGCAGAGCAAGGACAGCAGCACACAGGGGGAGGGAGGCAGAGCACCCCAAAAGGCAGGAAGAAGCGGTGTGGTGGCCACAGAAAGATAGCAGGCAACCCCCGTAACACGAACACGAAGGAAGTTGCCAGTACAACTGTTAGGTATTCCCGAGTCTGGTTGTTTTTTAAAGACTCTGCCGATAACCCCAAAAAGGTCATTTGCACCACCTGCCAGGCCAGCATCAGCAGGGATGGCAAAACGACCAGCCTGACCACCACCAGCATGATCAGGCACCAGGCAGCAAAGCACCCGACTTTGTGGACCGAACCCTAGGGTCCAGGAACAGTGTCTGCGGGTGGCACCATTGCTTCATCCGCTGATGTGCATGCAAGCCCATCCACAGTCCATGGTACATGCGAAAATGCCTCCTGCCCTGCACCTGTCATTACACACTCAACTAGCAGCAAGCAAGAAGCATGTCCTCGTCCTTGTCCCAGCGCAGCGTTCAGTTGTCCCTACCCCAGTCCTTGGAAAGCAAGCACAAATATGCAGCCAACGCCCCACAAGCCACACTACTAAATTCCCACATTTCACAACTGCTTGCGCTCGAAATGTTGCCTTTTAGGCTCGTGGAGACGGAAGCATTGCGCAACCTGATGGCGGCGGCCGTCCCTCAGTATTCGGTCCTCAGCCAATACTATTTCTCCCGGTGTGCCGTCCCTCATTACACAAGCACGTGTCCCAAAACATTAGCCGTGTCCTCAACAACACAGTTACCGAGAAAGTCCACCTAACCTCGGACACGTGGACAAGTGCTTGTGGGCAGCGACGGTACATTTTGCTGACGGCACACTGGGTTAACATAGTGGAAGCTGGGACCCAGTCGGACCTTGGGACGGAACACGTCCTTCCAATGCCAAGGATTGCTGGCCCTAGGTCAATCAGGGTTGCCCCCACGGTCTACAGCTCCTGCACCTCATCCGCCCAAGCTGCCTACCCCTCTTCAGCCTCCATCTCCAAAATGACCACATCAGTCACAAACTGGAAGCACTGCAGCACTGCCTCGGCCAAGCGGCAACAGGCTGTGCTGAAGCTAATATGCTTAGGTGACCGACCACACAATGCTGAAGAGTTGTGGACAGCTTTGAAAGAGCAGGCAGATCTGTGGCTCACACAGCTGAACCTACAGCCAGGCATGGTCGTGTGTGACATTGGCCGGAACATGGTGGCGGTTCTGAGGCAAGGCGAGCTCACACACGTACCATGCCTGGCCCATGTGCTTAACCTCGTGGTTCAGCAGTTTCTCAAGTTCTACCCGGAGCTGCTGGATCTGCTTGTTAAAGTACGCCGCCTGTGTGCTCATTTTAAAAAGTCACCTACAGCTTCCGCTGCCCTTGCCGTGTTTCTGCAGTGTTTGCAGCTTCCAGCTCACAGTCTGGTATGTGATGTCCCCACGCGTTGGAAATCTACACTGCAGATGTTGAGAAGGATTTGGGAGCAAAAGAGGGCAGTTGTTGAGTACCAACATAAACAAGGCCGTCGGTATTCTGTTCAGACTCCACACATAAGACCTCAGGAGTGGACATGGATGTCAGACATATGTACCATCCTCGAAAACTTTGAGGACTCCACCAAGATGGTGAGCGGCGATGACGCTATAATTAACATCACCATATCGCTTCTTTGTCTTCTGAAACACTCTCTGCTCACAGAGAGGATACATTGCAGGCGGAGCACGATGAGATGGAGCAAGGAACCATACAGGGTGATAACACACAGCCCAGCCTGTCATCCGAACGTGGATTGGGTGACAATGAGGAAGAGGAGGAGGAGGAAGAACAGGAGCTAGTTTCATGCGCTATATACGGTACTACCTGCACAACTGTCATACTGTCTGATCAGCGTGGATGGCCTGAGGACAGAGAGGAGGAAGAGGAGAGCATGGTCAGTCATCCTCTTGGTGACGACACGGAAGTCTTGCCTGTTAGCAGTCTGGCACGCATGGCAGACTTTATGTTACGCTGCCTTTCCCATGACCCTAGCGTTCACAAAATTTTGGGTGACAGTCATTACTGGTGACACTTCTAAACCCACACTACAATGACAACTTTATATTTCTTATTCCTGAGGCGGACAGGTCTACAAAAATGGGGCAGTACCAGAAGCCCTTGTTGCGGAACTATTAAAGAAAATGCTGGCGGCAGAGGTCACAGTTCGTTGGACAACCAAGGAGTACAGGCGAAAGAGACACAAAAGCAATCCAGCAGAGGCAGGGGAACACTGTCAAAGTTCTGGGACAGTTTTCTCAGACCCTCCCATCACACAGGCCCTGAGGTGCGGGGTACTCTCACAAGGAGTGCAAAGTTTGGGAAGATGATGAGAGTATCTTGCCGACTGTACCAACATCCTCCGTGATTCCTCTGTGCCTTTTAATTATTGGATATTCAAGCTGGATACGTGGAATGAACTGGCTCTCTACGCCTTGGAGGTCCTGGGCTGCCCTGCCGCTAGCGTTTTATCAGAGCGGGTTTTTAGTGCCGCTGGTGGAATTATAACTGATAAGCGCATCAGCCTGTCAACTGAAAATTCTGACAGGCTGACTCTTATAAAAATGAACAAGGGCTGGATTGGACCAAACTTCTCAACACCACTGAATGATAGCAGCGTAACATAAACTCAAATCCAGTGTTTTTTTTGGGAGGTGTATTCCCATGCACCTCTTCACACCCACACAAGGGTATACGCTTCCTGATTTTGGCTATTTGCTCTTGTTCTCCTTCTTCTCCTCATACTCATCGTCCACCACCATATCACCAGGGTGACCGTGGTCCGTGATGCAACACACACATATAATTTTTGTAAAGGATGTTTATGATGCCCGTAAAAAAAAAAATTATACAGTATGTTCATGTATACCCCGCAGGGGTAAATGTTTGTCAGCCTATACACTTACTGCATGGGCATTCCAAGTATAGGAGACCCGGTCCTATCTAATGGGAACATTTTTTTATGAGGCCCTCTAAGTCTCTTCCAAGGGGCATTGGAGTACCTCCCAATTTTTGGCAGCCCATGCATTCACTGCATTGGCCAACACTATGGGGGACCCTCTCCTTTCTAATGAGGATTTCTCGTTGCTGTGGCCCTGCTCTATGTGTCTTTAAATTCTTAGTGGGGTTTTTCTTAAATTGGGTCAGCCGCTGGACTCCCTGCACACCCTATAACTGTATAGCAGACCCTCTCCTTTCTAATGTGAACATGTCGTACTTGTTACTGTGGCCCTGCTCTATGTGTCTTTAAATTCTTAGTGGGGTTTTTCCTAAAATTGGTCAGCCGTTGGACTCACTGCATACCTTATAACTGTATAGCAGACCCTCTCCTTTCTAATAGGAACATGTCGTACTTGTTGCTGTGGCCCTGTTCTATGTGTCTTTAAATTTTTAATGGGATTTTTCCTAAAATTGGTCAGCCGTTGGACTCACTGCATACCCTATAACTGTATAGCAGAATCTCTCCTTTCTAATGGGAATTTGTCGTTACTGTGGCCCTGCTCTATGTGTCTTTAAATTCTTAGTGGGTTTTTTCCTAAATTTGGTCAGCCGTTGGACTCACTGCATACCCTATAAATGTATAGCAGACCCTCTCCTTTCAAATGGGAACATGTCGTACTTGTTACTGTGACCCTGCTCTGTGTGTCTTTAAAATCTTAGTGGGGTTTTTCTTAAATTTGGTCTGCCGCTGGACGCACTGCATACCCTATAACTGTGTAGCAGACTCTCTCCTTTCTAATGGGAATTTGTCATTACTGTGGCCCTGTTCTATGTGTCTTTAAATTCTTAGTGGGTTTTTTCCTAAATTTGGTCAGCCGTTGGACTCACTGCATACCCAATAACTGTATAGTAGACCCTCTCCTTTCTAATGGGAACATATCGTACTGGTTACTGTGGCCCTGCTCTATGTGTCTTTCTTAGTTCATAGTGGGGTTTTTCCTAAAATTGGTCAGACGTTGGACTCACTACATACCCTAAAACTGTATAGCAGAATCTCTCCTTTCTAATGGGAATTTATCGTTACTGTGGTCCTGCTCTATGAGTCTTTATATTCTTAGTGGGGTTTTTCCTAAAATTGGTCAGCCGTTGGACTCAATGCATACCCTATAACTGTATAGCAGACTCTCTTCTTTCTAATGGGAATTTGTTGTTACTGTGGCCCTGCTCTATGTGCCTTTAAATTCTTATTGGGGTTTTTCCTAAAATTGGTCAGCCATTGGACTCACTGCATACCCTATAACTGTATAGCAGACACTCTCCTTTCTAATGGGAATTTGTTGTTACTGTGGCCCTGCCCTATGTGTCTTTAAATTCTTAGTGGGGTTTTTCCCCAATTTTGGCAGCCTTTACAGTCACAGCATGGGCATTACCAGTATAGGAGACCTGCTCCTTTATAATGGGAACATTTTTTTTACTGAGACCCTACTCTAAGTCTCTTCAAAGGGGTATTGGGTTGCGTCCAAATTTTTGGCAGCCCTTGCAGTCACTGCATACGCAATAACAGTATAGGAGACCCACTTGTTAATAATTGGAACAAACAAAGCATAGTCGGCTGATGGCTCTCTAACAATAGCGAGGGACGACTGCTGGCCTTTTAAGAATAGCAAGGGACGTCTGATTGCCCTATAAAAATAGGTTTTATGACTTTCAGCGTCCCTCCATCATAAATAAAACAGGATCTGTCTGATGATTTGTCACATACCACATTGCCAGATAAGGTTGTAAAATGTTAAAATGACATTTCCTGGTGAATGCATTTGTCTTAAAAAAAAACGTAACAAAAGGAAAAAAAATAGGATCTTTCTTTAGTATAAAAAACAGCGTCACAAATTTAACCTCAAGGTAATCACATTGTTCAGCTCCTACACCTCCTCCTCCATCTCCGAAATGACCACATCAGTCACGAGCTGACAGCACTGCAGCACTGCCTTGGCCAAGCACCTGGGAGTCACTGCCTAAAAGTGAAATGCTTCCATTGGTCTTCCCCATGCTGTTCCCATGTATTTTCAGCACTGTATGCATGTCTCTGATGATGTGTCAGACACCACATGGCCAGATAAGGTTGTAAAATGTTAAAATTACATTTCCCAGTGAATGCATTTGTCTTGGTTGAAAGCAATGCAAAAGTGCAAAAATGCATCAAAAACGCTACGTGTGAACATAGCCCAAGGTGTGGAGGAGTATTTTTGGTTTTGGTTATTTTATTTTGCCTTATATACAAGTCATTTTCCTGGAAAGGATGTTCATTAACATATTTCCCAGGAAAATTCATTTTGGTTTAGTTTTTGTATGTTTTAAAGTGAGTCCGTAAAAGTGGCGTAATATTCTGACAACATTGATGACAGCAGTGACCTGGGAGTCAGAAATGCTTCTAGGGGTCTTCTCCATGCTGTCCCCATGTCATTTGAGCACTGTTCCCATCAATTTGGTCAATTTTTAGGCCTTCTGCAGACCGCCGGGGGCAACCGCCGGAAAAATGGTCGAGTTTCCCATAGACTAACATTGGGCTCGTTGCTCAGGTCGAGCACCCGAGTATTCCAATTTGCTCGACCCGAGCATTTTAGTGCTCACTCATCACTACCCTTCAATGAACACCGTAAAAACAATAATTAAAAAAACGAGGCAAAAAATTATGCTTCATCGTGATACAGCCAAGCAAAAAGTGGAATAAAACGAGATCAAAAAGACAAATGTAAATAAAAGCATCAAGTCCTCACATGACTCTGTCGGCTGAAATATGAAAAATTATAGCTCTCAAAATATGGCGATGCAAAAGCTAGTTTTTGCAATAAAAAGTGTCCTTTAGTGTGTGACAGCAGCCAAATATAAAAAAAACAGCTATAAGTCTGGTATCGCTGTAACCGCACTGACCTGAAGAATAAACTCATCTAACCACATATACCGCACAAGGAACAGAGTAAAAAATAAATAAAACCAATTCTTCACCTGCTGTTGATTTGTTCGTTCTGCCTCCCAAAGATCACAGTAAGGCTAATTTATTCTGCTCTCTACGCTGGGCACTTACACCGGCGTTTCCATGTAAAACTCTGAAATACATGATTCAGATGAAACCCCTGGCAAAATATTTTTTAGAATGAGGCAGATGGGGGCACTGTGGATGCCATCTGGCCTTTTATCCAGCAGTGTCCATCTTTTTAGGTGTACATAAAAGTGCCGTCGGCCACAGTTTTGTGCACTTCTGAAAAGTAATAGTAACTCTGCTGCCTCATTACAGTAAATGGATCCTTCGGAGAATTCATCTGAATCATGTCACTCTGAAATTTGGATGGAAACCCCGATATAAGTGCTCAGCATAGAGCTCTGGATAAATGTGATCCAAAATGTTATATAAAATGTTCCTAACAAAAGCTTCAAATCAATCTAATTTTGGGGTCCATTTTCTCCTGTTATCCTTTTGAAAATAAAAAATTTGGTGCTAAAAAACATTTTTGTGGGAAAAATGTTTTTTTTTTATTTTCATGGTTCAACATTATAAACTTCTGTGAAGTACTTGGGGATTCAAGATGCTCACCCCACATCTAGATAAGTTTCCTGAGGGGTCTAGTTTCCAAAATTGTGTCACTTGTGGGGGGTTTCCACTTTTTAGACAAATCAGGGGCTCTCCAAATGTGATATGGCGTCTGCTAATTATTCCAGACAATTTTGCAGTTAAAAAGACAAATGGTGCTCCTTCTCTTCCAAGCCCTGCTGTGCTCCCAAATAGTAGTTTTCCTTCACATGTTGGGTATCAGCGAACTCATGAGAAATTGCTCAACAAATTTTATGGTGCAATTTCTCCTGTTACCATGGTGAAAAAGCCAAATTTGGCAATAAAAATCATTTTTTGTAGGAAAAATTGAATTTTTTTTCATTTTTACGGTTCAACATTAAAAACTTCTGTGAAGCACCTGGGGGTTCATGGTGCTCACCACACATCTAGATAAGTTCCTTGAGGGGTCTTGTTTCCAAAATGGTGTCACTTGTGGGGGGTTTCTACTGGTTAGGCACATCAAGCGCTCCGCAAACGCGACATAGAATCCGCTAATTATTTCAGCAAATTTTGCATTCTTAAAGTCGAATGGCACTTCTTTCCATCCATGCCCTGCCATGTGCTCAAAAAGTGGTTTTCCCCCACATATGGAATATCGACATGCTCAGGAGAAATTGCACAATACATTCTGGGTTCTATTCTCTCCTGTTACTCTTGTGAAAATTGAAAAATTTGGGTCTAAACTAAAATTTTTATTAAAAAAAGTCAAATGTTCATTTTTTTCCTTCCACATTCCATCAATTCCTCTGAATCACCTGAAGGGTCAATAAACTTCTTGAATGTGGTTTTGATCACATTGAGGGGTGCAGTTTTTAGAAAAGTGTCACTTTTGGGTATTTTCTGTCACATAGACTCATCAAAGTCACTTCAAATGTTATGTGGTCCCTAAAGAAATGGTTTTGTAAATTTTGTTGGAAAAAAAAGAAATCTCTGGTCAACTGTTAACCATAATAACTTCCTAATAGAAAAAAAATGTTTCCAAAATTGTGCTGATGTAACTAACTATTTTATGACATAACTCTCTGATTTAAGGGCATAAAATTTGAAATTTGAAAATTGTGAAATTTTCCAAATTTTTGCCAAATTTCCATTTTTTTCACAAATAAACTCAAGTCAAAGAAATTTTACCACTAATATGAAGTACAATGTGGCGCCCCTGAGGGTTCAGTTGCCACAGAGGTACAGCACCTTACCCAGAGGTGTGGTGTCTCTCTTCTCTCAGGTAAGGAGGGAACCCCAAACACCTGCATCCAACACTACACTGCTCCAGGCCAGCTGGAAGGGCAACATGCAAAGCGCAGCTGCTGAGCCCTGTCCCTGGCTGGAGTGGAGGGAACCCAAAGGTAGGGGAACCAGTAGTGGGTGTGGGTGGAGGAAGTAGTTAGAGGAAGCACTTTGGTAGGAGTATAAGATAGGGAAGCCATCTTAGGGTGGCATTTCAGTTAGATAGTTCTGGAGAGCAGTTCAAAAGAACAGCTCGGGACAGTTCAGAAGAACAGTCCGGGAGCAGAGGCTCATTAGGAGCTCTGTTGCACAAGTAGGGCCAGGTCTGGATGCCCAGGAGGGGAGCAGGGAGTAGGCTCCGTTCTAAGAAGGGATCCTAGGGGGTACGGCGCGTGCAGGACGGCACCCGTACGTCCCGCATCTGTCAGAAGACAGAGGGATCGTAGCCGCATTCTAGTCCCCTGAGGGTCAAGCAAGTCTGTGTTACTCCGACGGACAGGAGGGACTTCAGAGTACCTGAACAGGATTCAGAGTGGGCAGCGCATGGCAGGAGGGAGAAAGACCCAGTGTGAAGACGGTCAAAATAGGAACATGAGAAAGTGGGGTTCTGGCAGGTATTCCCAAGACGCCTGAGGAAGGATTGAACCCCTGCCCGGTGAACGCAGCGCAAAGCGGGAGGCCTTCACCTGTACAGTGCACCTGTGGAGTGTCTTAAGAACTGTGAATAAAATCTCGGATGACTGCACTGTACTGCCTCCGTCCATTCTTTCATCGGCGCCATTGTTCCCCCTGCACTACAACGCCGAGCGCAACCCACGCTCTCTCACTTCATTGCCCTGAGGCCTGCTCCACCTGTGGGGAGCCGTCCCATCACAGATGCCCTAACATCTGCCTCAGAGGACTGTTGCAGCGCTGGTGATCCTCACCAGACACCACAGGTGGCGTCACGAACTTTCTAAAAATATCCCCCTTTTGCACTGACCGCCCTGGGTCACGGACCGGGCCAGCCACCGTGATATCCCCTGCAAGCGGCCATAGGCCCGGCTGCCGAGTACCCCACGGCCCTGGGGGCGCGTCAACAATATGTCATGAAAAAACAGTCTCAGGATCAGTGGGATCTCTTCAAGCATTCCAGAGTTATTAGCTCATAAAGTGACAGTGATGAGAATTATAAAATTTGGCTCGGTCATGAAGGTGAAAATAAGCTCTGGGGTGAATGGGTTAATCAATATTTGTGCAGTTTCAGTTCTTCTATTTTTTTAAAGGCTTGAAACACATTTTTCACACAATAAAGATGACTAAAACCATATAGGGTTTGCTTTATCGATGGTATTTGTCTTTGGTATGAAATCGCAGTAATTACAGTATAAGACAATACCTGCTGTCCTACAGCTAAATTATTAAAATTATCTTCAGCAATGCATAACACTATACATTTTAAAAAGTTTTCTTTTTATAAAATTTTCTAAATGTATGGAGTTTTTAAATTAAAAATATATATATCCATGAAAACATTCAGCTTGTCAGAAAATTTCATATTTTGCATACTGCATATTGGTTGATGTAGAACAAATATTTACACTTTAAAGCCAGAATGATTTAGAGATGAATTTCATCACTCTGCTTTGTAAATGGACCATGTTCCTTTCCACTTTAGCATCTGTTATAACATTAAAGCAAATCCAAATTACTTTAACAGTGTATATGATGACATAGATGCAATTTTAGGCTGACAATTTCTGAAAAACGTGATTGCGGATTGGAGGGGAAGCGTAGATCTTCATAAGAGTTTCAACATAAGAAAATACCAACAAAGTAAACTCTTTAAAGGATGTGCGCAATACTATTTTTCAGATAATTCATAAATGCCATAAAGATAAATGCTTTGACTTCAAAACTCAGTACTGTACTAAAAATGTATTCCCACTATAACCAGAAGTGCCATATCGTCTGTCTACTGAACCCACACAGATTTTTTTAGATTGAACAGGTCACATATTGGCGTTGTTATACTGATTCAATAGATACCTTCATTTAAGAATCAGCAGATTGGTTATTGTTTAATCATCATTAGAAGTTTGGGTTTCCTAAGAAATCAGTGCAAAGGGGCAGGACTATGCGGCAGGACTACGGGTAGGGTCTTCGGCTCTGCCCCGGCCTCTCTGCTGTCTCTGGTATCTATATCTTCTTCCTGTTTTAAATTTCATGCCGGTGCCATCATATCTGTCTGCGGGTGGTGCTTGCACAGATTGATCTCCCAGCAGTCTTCAAGGAAATGTTGCCAGTGGTGGCACATGCGGCGATTTAGATCCTGGCTAATTGACGAGACAAGATCACAATCAGAACAGGCACTGCCACCAGTGCCATTTTAAAGAAGCCTGTCCCAAGATCAATCTGCACAATTGCCGCCTGCTGTTAGGATGGTGCCGGCGCAAAATTTAAAACAGGAAGAAGATACAGACACCAGAAGCAGGTGGATGGGTCAGGGCACAGTCGAAGACCCTACCCATACTCCCACAAATCCGCCACAATGCACCAAAAGCTTAGGAAAACCAAACTTCTAATGATGATTAAACACAACAGCCAGGATACGGATTTCTACACTGGAGGGATCTATTGAATCAGTATAACAGCGCCATTATGGCCATACATTTCTTTTGACATGCATAATCCTGATGACAGGTTCTCTTTAAATGCCATTTACCTGCAGATTAGCCTTATATCTGCAAGAGAATAGGAGTTTCTGGAAATGACAGATTCCTTTTAAATATCATGTCAAGATTAATGGCTGAGTGCCGTACATTCCCATACAATAACATTTTTTTATGTCTGAATAATGCTATATGATAAAGGACAATTTTATTTTAAACTGTAGTAAGTTTTGGAGTTTTTTTTTCTATCATTTAAACCAATTATTACAAATGGCATTCATATACCCCAATATGTTGTTTTTTATGCTCTTTACAAAGGGGGATGTTGATCACAGCATAATTATGCAAAACAACCGAAAGTCATGCCCCCAAAAACCCCAGGGAGCAACATCCCCCTTGGTAAAGACAATAAATTAGCATATAGAGAACACTAAAGAAAAAGGCCCATATTTAGTGGAGCAGAGGGAATAAAATAAAAGCAAAAGCTTGGCAACTTTTGATCTGATGACCAGGCTTCTTTATGGGCAGATTTCCAATTGACATTGGGAAAGAGAAGGATTGGGTAACTTACAATTAACACTTAAATGCCTGAACCTTGCATTTTCATGGGAGATAAGCAACTATTTGATAATATATTCTACTCCCATTATGTGGCAAATGTATAATATCAATAAGACCATTTATAATAGAAACTTATGACAAATGTTTTAGCATTACCTAATATGAAATCGAGTAAGAAAATCTGTGATCGCCCCCTTTATAATATAGGAAGGTAAACAAAGTAAAATTGCTCATTTGTCTTATTGAGTTTAAGAAAAGCACACAGCTCTTATGAATTATTTAAATAACTGTCACTTTAAAGTAAGTCAAATGTAAGTCATTGTTACATCCAAAGATCCTTTTAAGGCTATCGTGTATTTAATTTCCAATAATGTTGAAAAATAATATTCTAAAAACAAATAATAAATATAATAGATGGTTTCCATGTTTCCTGCTCTTGGTATAAAATAATGGCTGCTGTTTTACATTTCCATTTAGAAATATTAAATACATAAATCAGAATGAAATTATTTTTTTATATAGAGTTGGGTAAACTTGTTCCTTTATTTGACAAATTTGTTTTTCAGCAAAAAAAAAAATATTCTCGTTGTTGAATCCCCATAGAGTAATTATATTAAGTATTCCAAAAAATAAGTTATTTTGAATTGTGATACTCCTTTGTTAGTTAAATATGTATCCTGAATGGTGCATTAACCATATTATACATTAGACCTAAAATAATGATCTTTATATTGTATTTGTAAGATGTTTTTCATACTAAATCATGGATTTAAGCTAATTTCTTTCTCACAGAGATATAAAATGCTGCAGCAGTGCCACCAGGCTGGCACTTTTGTTATTTGAAGTCTTTAACTGTTCATATGAAGACGCTCATGCATGACAAATAACAGTACAGAATAACTTGAAGCACTGTGTAGAAACACTGCTACAATATGCAAAGAAGTAACATTTCCCCTTCATGTTCTGTTGCACAGTAAGAGCTGCCTAAAGGTTTTTTTTTTCTCTAATGGCATATTTCCTCACAGGACCACTGTGATGGTCAGAATGAATGGGCAGCAAAGTGAATTCTGTCCTTTGTTTTCAGGAGAGGTCCCAGAGATTAGATCCCAAAATATCTCAAAATGGCCTGTCATTCCATTTTTGTTTATGTAAAACAAAAAAAAAAACTAATCTAATCCTATACAGTACATCTCCTTTGCCCCCTAATTCCTCCAAAAAATCAGAACCACATTCTTCTGTTCACATTGACAGATTCACATTTTTTCTTATCAGTATTCCTTCTCTTAGGCCATGTTGACAAGTTCAGTATTTGGTCAGTATTTTACATCAGTATTCGAAAGCCAAAACCAGGAGTGGAACAATCAGAGGAAAAGTATAATAGAAACATGTCACCACTTCTGAATTTTTTACCCACTCCTGGATTTGGGTTACCAATACTGAGATAAAAAAGTGACCAAATACTAAATGTGTGAACGTGGCCTTAGTTCAAGCATGCACCTTAAATTCAGGGCATCTGTCAGCAGGATCAACTCTCTTAGGCCATCTCTATGGGCATGTAAGTAATAGAATGTTGAATAAAATGATACCTTGATATCTGCGGTCTGCTGTCTTAATCCAGAAAAATCCACATTTTTCTTAATATGTAAATAAACTGCTAAGATATATGGGTGGAACATAGATCTCCCTGAGAATCTGCCTCCAGAGCTTATTTTTGAATTGCTGGTGTTACCAGTGTGAGCCATGTAATGACTGACAGTCTACTCTCCTAACCTACATGTCTCACACTGGTAATGCCTTCTTTCATTTAAAATAAGCTCTGGAGGCAGATTCTCAGGGAGAATATTAACATCTCATATTAAGAAAAGCATGGATTTATCAGGAATAAGACATCGTCTCACAGATCTCAAGATATAATTTTATTTACCTTTTTATGACCTGCATGCTCATATAAATGGCTTGGGAGGGTTTATCCTACTGACAGATTGCCTTTAAGCCTGCCATATACTTCCTCCATTAACAAAGAAAGCAGCACTCTGCAACGCTAAGTATGCGAACATCAAATATATGAAATTTGAATAGCATTACTGCTGTAAAAAATAGAAACAAATGAGAAATCTTAGCGCATAAATTGGCCAATTCATGTGTACCTGGTAGCCACGGTAAGGCGTTTCTCAAAAATACCAGGACCCTATCAATCTGAACTCCTCTCTAAGTGACTATGTCTGCTTGTGTGTGGGATAATAGGATTCTGCTGTGATTAAAACCGCCTGTGACATAGAGGTGGAGTGCTCAGTCAAAGCTTATACATAGAAACAGAAAAAAACAGGCCGGCACTTCCAAAACAAGAAATAGGTGTGAACAGGTGCGTACTATGAGCAGCTACCTCCGTGTTCAATTAACAAATGCAATAATCCCACACACAAGACATAGTCACTTACAGAGGAGTTTAGATTGTTAGAGTCCTGGTATTTTTGAGAAACGCCTTACCGTGGCTACCAGGTACACATGTATTGGCCAATTTATGCGCTAAGATTTCTCATTTATTTCTATTTTTCTACAGCAGTAATGCTGTTCAAATTTCATATATTTCATGTTTGCATACTTAGCGTTGCAGGGTGCTGCTTTGTTTGTTAATTGTATATGGAGGTAGCTGCTCCTAGTAAGCACCTGTACACACCTATTTCTTGTTTTGGAAGTGCTGGCCAGTTTTTTCTGTTTTTTCTGTTTCTATATACTTCCTCCAGACCTGAGAGAGAACCAAAAAAAACAAACTGACCATTGAAGTCCATATAGTCAAGAGTGTAATAAAATAAATTTCTTTATTAAAGATCAAAAAGGCAACAAGTATATGTATAAAGAATGTAAAAGGACACACACCCAGAATTATAAAAACAACATATAATTGTAACTATGGGGAGTCATACTTCCATAATATTGTACAATGGCAATGGGTGTATAAAGCTATACATGATAACATACATGTGCATGTCTTTCAAAAAGGCATGTATCTCACTGAGTAAGTGTAGTTTTTCCAACTTCTAGCTTAGCCCTTGCACTGTCTCTTTTTATAGGCTTCTTATGCACTTTGACACTTTGTGACATCTTTTGCGTTTATTTGCAAAAATACCAGAATTTTCGTGAACATTTCACAATTTTCAAACTTTACATTTTTATGCCCTTAAACCAGATAGTTATATCACACAAAATAGTTAGTAAATACCATTTACCACGTCTACTTTACCTATCATACATGTGCATGTCTTTCAAAAAGGCAAGTATCTCATTGCAGTAAGTACAGTTTTTACAACTTCCAGCTTAGTTCTTGCACTGTCACTTTTTATAGGGCATTTATGCACTTACTGCAGTGAGATACCTGTCTTTTTGAAAGACATGCACATGTATATTATGAGTTATAGCTTTATTCACCCATTGCCGTTGTTCTATATTATGGAAGTATGACTCCCCATAGTTATATGTTGTTTTTATAATTCTGGGTGTGTGTCCCGTTGCATTCTTTGTACATTCACTTGTTGCCTTTCTGATCTTTAATAAAGAAATTTTGTATTTTATTACACTCTTGACTATATGGACTTTAATGGTCGGTTTGTTTTTTTGGTCCTTTCTCATGATTATTACCGACTATCTGGCTTTGCTACTAGAGTTCTACACAAAAACATAGAGGGGATTCTCATATTGCACTGCACAGGTTTATTATTCATGCTCGTCATCACCTAACATGTCACACTTATATGTTATTTCCTTTGTTTCTTTCATTTTTCTAAACCTTCCCACCCGATATGCATGCTAGCTCTACTCAGCCAAGTGTGCATGTGAAATAAATAGGGAAAGGGAGTGGTCACTGCCAAATGCCTGTGAACAAAATGCTTGGGCATGGTAAAATCCAACTGCCCAATTCTCTCCCATGAAATCTGCAGACAAATGTGAGCCAGGAGAACTCCAATGCCCCTTGCAAGAGATGTAGAGGTCGGAGGGCCTCCTGAAATCAATGTTCCCATTATTAGGAAGTGGGTCTCCCATACTGTTTGCCTATGCAGTGAAGCAACGGCTGCCAAAAATTTGGAGGAACTCCAATGTCCCTTGCAAGAGACATAGATATGTTGATATGGTACATATGGTAATTTAAAAAGGATAATTTAACATTATAGATGATCAAAAAAGAGTCTAGTTGGCTTTATGACATTGCAGGGATTAGTAAACACCCTGGACGCTTGCAGTATAGGTAAAGACTGCCCTAGTCCAGCTGTCACAAAGAACAAGACTGGATGCTGGACGAGGACATCAAAATATTTATGCTAAAGACAGCTATTAAAATTTTGTAATATTTAAAAATAATATATAGGAAAATAACTACTAAGCACAAAAAAAAATAGATTTTTATAATTGTGTCAGCTGCAAACTATTGCATATGACTAGAGATGAGCGAGTCAAGCAAATTGGAATGCTCGAGTGCTCGGTCCGAGTAATGAGCCCAATGTAAGTCTATGGGAAACTTGAGCATTTTTCAGGCGGCTCCCCCCGGCGGTCTGCAGAGGGCTTAAAAATTACCCAAATCGATGGGAACAGTGCTCAAATGACATGGGAACAGCATGGGGAAGACCCCTGAAAGCATTTCTGACTCCCAGGTCAATGCTGTCAACAATGTTGTCAGACTATTGCGCCACTTTTACGGACTCACAATAAAACATACAAAAGCGAAACCAAAATGGATTTTCCTGGGAAATATGTTAAGGAACATCATTTCCAGGGTAATGACTTGTATATAAGGCAAAATAAATATACAAAAAAAAATGGTCCTCCACACCTTGGGCTATGTTCACACGTAGCATTTTTGATGCGTTTTTGCACTTTTGCATTGCTTTAAATGAAGACAAATGCATTCACCAGGAAATGTCATTTTAACATTTTACAACCTTATCTGGCAATGTGACACATCATCAGACACATCCTGGTTCATTTATGATGTAGGGACTCTGAAAGTCACACAGCCTATTTTTATAGGGCAACCCTTACTATTCTTAAAGGGTCAGCAGTAGGACCTCGCTATTATTAGAGAGCCATCAGCCGGCTATGCTTTGTTGTTCCCATTATTAAGGCGTGGGTCTCCTATACTGTTATTGCGAATGCAGTGACTGCAAGGGCTGCCAAAAATTTGGATGCAACCCAATACCCATTTGAAGAGACATAGTGGAGGGTCTCAGTAAAAAAAAAATGTTCCCTTTATAAAGGAGCGGGTCTCCTATAGTTGTAATGCCCATGCTGTAATTGCAAGGGCTGTGAAATTAGCGAAAAACCCCACTAAAAATTTAAAGACACATAGAGCTGGGCCGCAGTAACGAGTATGACATGTTCCCATTAGAAGTGAGAGGGTCTGCTATTCAGTTATAGGGTATGCAGTGAGTCCAACGGCTGCCAAAATTTAGGAAAAACCCCACTAACAATTTAAAGACACAGAGAGGTGGGCCTCAGTAACTACATATTTCCATTAGAAAGTAGAGGGTCTCCTATACTGTTTGCCAATGCAGTGACTGCAAGGGCTGTCAAAAAGTTGGAGGCACTCCAATGCCCTTTGCAAGAGACATAGAGGTCAGAGGGCCTCCTGAAAACAATGTTACCATTATTATTAAGTGGGTCTCCCACATTGTTTGCCTATGCAGTGAAGCAACGGCTGCCAAAGTTGGAGGAACTCCAATGCCCTGTGCAAGAGACGTAGAGGTTGGAGGGCCTCCTGAAAACAATGTTCCTATTATTAGGAAGTGGGCCTCCCATACTGTTTGCCTATGCAGTGAAGTAACGGCTGCCAAAAATTTGGAGGAACTCCAATGCTCCTTGCAAGAGATGTAGAGATCGGAGGGCCTCCAGAAAACAATGTTCCCATTATTAAGAAGTGGGTCTCCCATACTGTTTGCCTATGCAGTGAAGCAATGGCTGCCAAAAATTTGGAGAAACTCCAATGTCCCTTGCAAGAGATGTAGATATGTTGATATGGTGGTGGAGGATGAGGATACAGAGAGAGAGGAGGACAAGAGCAAATAGACAAAATCATTAAGCGTATACCCATGTCTGGGTATGAAGACAGAGGTGCATGGAAATAGAGTTAGACCTATTTCCATGCTTTTTTCCCAAAAAAAGCCACTGGATTTGAGTTTATGTTACGCTGCTATCATTCGGTGGTGTTGAGAAGTCTGGCCCAATCCAGCCCTTGTTCATTTTTCAGTTGACAGGCGGATGCACCTATTGGTTATAATTTCACCAGCGGCACTAAAAACCCGCTCTGACAAAACGCTAGCTGCAGGGCAGGCCAGGACCTCCAAGTCGTAGAGAGCCAGTTCATGCCAAGTGTCCAGCTTGGATGCCCAATAATTATAAGGCACAGAGGAATCACGGAGGACGTTGGTATGGTTGGCAAGGTACTCCCTCACCATCTTCTGCAACTTTTCCCTCCTTTCTGCCTCTGCTGGATTGCATTTGTGTCTATCTCGCCTGCACTCCTTGGTTGTACAACAAACTGTGTCCTTTGCCGCCAGCGTTTTCAGATGGGAATTTTTTTAATAATTCCGCAACAAGGGCCTTCTCGTATGGCCCCATTTTATTAGGCCTGTCCTGGGCGGGAATAAGAGACAGAAAGTTCTCCTTGTAGCGTGGGTCTAGAAGTGTCACCAACCAATAATGACTGTCACCCAAAATTTGGACAAAGCAAGGGTCACGGGAAAGGCAGCGTAAAATAAACTCAGCCATTTGTGTCAGACTGCAAAGAGGCAAGACTTCTGTGTCCTCACCAAGAGGAAGACTGACCATGCTCTCCTCCTTATCCTCCTTCTCTTCCTCCTCCTCCCTGTCCTCTAGCCATCCACGATGAACAGACGGTATGACAGTTGTGCAGGTTGTACCGTCTATAGCACAGGAAACTAGCTCTTGTTCTTCCTCCTCCTCTTCTTCCTCATTGTCACCCAATCCACATTGGGATGAGATGAGGCTGGGCTGTGTGTAATCACCCTGTATGGTTCCTTGCTTCATCTCATTGTGCTCCGCCTGCAATGCATCCTCTTTAATTGTGAGCAGAGAGCATTTCAGAAGACAGAGATCTGGGATTGTGAGACTAATTATGGTGTCATTGCCGGTCATCATCTTGCTGGAGTCCTCAAAGTTTTGGAGGATTGTGCATATGTCTGAAATCCATGTCCACTCCTGAGGTTTTATGTGTGGAGTCTGATCTGAATACCGACAGTCTTATTGAAGCTGGTAGTCAAAAACTGCACTCTTCTCCTCACAAATCCTTCCCAACATCTGCAATGTAGAGTTCCAACGCGTGGGGACATCACAGATCAGTCGGTGAGCTGGAAGCTGCAAATGCTACTGAAGCACGGCAAGAGCGGCGGAAGCTGTAGCTGACTTTATAAAATGGGCACACAGGCAGGGTACTTTGACAAGCAGATCTGGCAGATCCGGGTAGGTTTTGAGAAACCACTGAACCACGGGGTTAAACACATGGGCCAGGCATGATACGTGTGTCAGCTTACCTCGCCTCAGAGCCGCCATCAGGTTCCGGCCATTGTCACACACGACCATGCCTGGCTGTAAGATCTACCTGCTGTTCACAACTCTTCAGTGTTGAGTGGTATGTCACCTAAGCATATTAGCTTTAGCACAGCCTGTTACCGCTTGGCCGAGGAAGTGCTGCAGTCCTTCCAGCTTGTGTCTGATGTGGTCATTTCAGAGATGGAGGCTGAAGAGGTTGGGGTGCAGGAGCTGTAGAAAGTGGTGGTAACCCTGATTGACCCAGGGTCTGCAATCCTTGGCGTTGAGAGGACATGTTCAGTCCCAAGGTCCAACTGGGTCCCGACTTCCATATATTAACTCAGGTTGCCGTCAGCGAAATGTACCATCCCTGCCCACAAGCACATGTCCATGTGTCCATGGTTAGGTGGACTTTCCCAGTGACTGCCTTGTTGAGAACACATCTAATGTTGTGGGACACGTGCTCGTGTAATGCAGGGACGGCAAACCGGGAGAAATAGTGGCGGCTGGAGACTGTGTACCGAGGGACGGCCGCCGCCAACAGGTTGCGGAAAGCTTCCATCTCCACAAGCCTAAAAGGCAACATTTCAAGTGCAAGCATTCGCAAAATGTGTTAATTTAGTAGTGTGGTCTGTGGAGCGTTGGCTGCGTTTGTGCTTGCGTTCTAAGGACTGGGGTAGGGACAACTGAACGCTGCGCTGGAACAAGGACGTGGACATGCTTGCTGATGGTGCTAGTTGAGAGTGTTCAACGACAGGTGCAGGGCAGTAGGCATCTTCACATGAGCCATTGCACAGGGGATTGGCGTGCATGCACAACAGCGGAACAAGCACTGGTGTCACCTACAGACACTTTTGCTGGTCCTGGGGTTCTGCCCACTTAGTCAGGTGCTGATCATGCTGGTGGTGGTCAGGCTGCTGGTTTTGCTACCCCTGCTGATGCTGGCCTGGCAGGTGGTGCAGATGGCCTTTTTGGGGCTATCTGCAGAGTCTTTAAAAAACAACCAGACTCGGGAAGACCTAATAGTTATTCTGGCAACTTCCGTCAATTGTGTCACCACACTCCCTCTTCCTGCCTGATGTGGTTCTACTCTTCTCTCCTCCTGTGTGCTGCTGTCCTTGCTCTGTATGTTCCCCTGCCAGGTTGGGTCAGTTACTATATCATCCACCACATCATCTTCCACTTCCACACCCTGGTCCTCCTCCCAACTTTCTGACAATTGTGTCTCATCATCATCATCATTCACCTCTTGCGACAGTAATTGCACTTTCCCACCGTCGCCTTCGTGTGACCGTGGCTGCTCCAGTATTTGGGCATTGCTACACGTGTACTCCTCTTGACTCACTTGAAGCTGGCCGGGCAAGAGGCCCGAATCTACAAATGGAAAAGTGAACATCTCTTCGGAGTGTCCAAGTGTGGGATCAGTTGTCTCCGGGCACTCAGCATGGTGTGGAAGACAGGGTGGTGGTGGTGGTGGCTACGTGACTGGAAGCATTATATGCTATCCAACCAACAACCTTTTGACACTACTCTGTGTTCAATAGTGGTTTTTGCAGTCCCCTAGGAATTAGGACAGGAAGGTCGAGCGACAAGATGTAGATATTTGTTGTGGAACAATTTCAGTTTTCCCACGGCCACGTCCTTGGCCTATGCATGCACCATCACCATCACGTCCACTTCCCCGTCCCTTGCCACACACCCTGCCCATTTTAAATAGAGGACAATATTTTCCATGTTCACGAGAAATTACTGATTTTGGAACACAGTTATATGTGATACGTCTGACAGAGAACCATGATTTTAAATAGCAGGCCTGTAATTTACTAATATTATTCTACACAGAGACCTAGTGTGAGTATTTTGACCGACACACTGCAACGAAATGAAAATGGAAGAATTGGCTGATTTTGGAACACTCTTATAGGTGATATGTCTGACAGAGAACACCGATTTTAAATAGCAGGCCTGCAATTTACTAATATTATTCTACACAGAGACCTAGTGTGAGTAGCTTGACCGACACACTGCAACGAAATGAAAATGGAAGAAATGGCTGATTTTGGAACATTCTTATAGGTGATATGTCTGACAGAGAACCATGGTTTTAAAGGGAATGTGTCACCCCCCTGGGCGATATCAGACCTCTACTATGGGCATACAGGTGATAGAAAAGTAAATCTATACTTATCTGTATGGCCCATAGCAGAGGTCTGTTTGCAAAGAAATCTGGTTTTATAAAGTCTGTTTTCCAAAGGCTTGGTGTCCAGGGGACGCCAAGCAAACCTCTCCTATCGGCTTATTATTCCCAACATCGCCGCCTCTGTGCTAAATTACCATATTCACCCCTCCCCTGCACATCACAGGGCCCTGTGACAGGCCCTGTGACGTACCCTGCTCTTCCTCCCCTCTCACGCATGCACAAAGCACTGCTGCCATGGAGTGCGCTTTGTTTCCCTCCAGACCCATTTGGCTGCATACTGCGCAGCAGCCTTGTATTGCCCAAGCGATGGTGAGTCACTGAGACTTCCGCTCCGCTGGTAGTTTCGCAGCCAAACGGGGCCGGAGGGAAACAAAGCACGCTCCATGGGAGCGGCGCATTGCGCATACGCGGGAGGGGAGGCAGAGCAGGGAACATCACAGGGCCTGTCACAGGGCCTGTCACAGGGCCCTGTGACATGCTGGGGAGGGGGGGAATATGGTAATTTAGCACAGAGGTGGTGATGTTGGGGAATAGTAAGCAGATAGGAGGGGTTTGGTTGGCATCCCCTGGATGCCAAGCCTTTGGAAAACAGACTTTATAAAACCAGATTTCTTTGCAAACAGACCTCTGCTATGGGCCATACAGGTAAGTATAGATTTTGTTAGAACCCTCCTGTTTGTTTTTTCCATCTTGTGTTTTGCGGTCACATGACCATCTGCCTTTATATTCCAGCTCCGTCCTTATGGCTGTGCTGGACTTCAGTGTTTAACTGTTTCTCTAGCCTGGTGCTTCGGTGCCTTTCTCTGTCAAGTTCACTTGGTCCTTCTGGGACCTCTAGTTCATTTTTGTAAGTTTGTCTTTTTTGTGTTCTGCAACAACTTCTCTGTTTAGGAGGTGTCCCATTTTTGTCCCAGTCCTTAGTTCTTTTAGGGACCCCTCCCTTTATGCTATAGGTCTTCGTTCAGACTAGCCGAGGACTAGGCGGGTCTGTTCACTAGGAACAGGCAGCCCGCTACATCGTAGGGATTCAGCTTAGTCTTACTGTAGGGACAGCTTTTCCCCTATCTTTCCTTAGTACATGTTGCAGATCATAACAGATTTACTTTTCTATCACCTGTATGCCGATAGTAGAGGTCTGATATTGCCCAGGGGGGTGACACATTCCCTTTAAATAGCAGGCCTTTCATTTACTAATATTATTCTACACAGAGACCTAGTGTGAATAGCTTGACCGACACACTGCAACGGAATGAAAATGGAAGAAATGGCTGATTTTGGAACACTGTTATAGGTGATATGTCTGACAGAGAACCATGGTTTTAAATAGCAGGCCTGTAATTTACTAATACTATTCTTCACAGACACCTAGTGTGAATAGCTTGACCGACACACTGCAACGAAATGGAAGGCAGAAATGGTTGATTTTGGAACACTGTTATATATGTAATACGTCTGACAGAGAACTACGGTTTTAAATAGCAGGCCTGTAATTTACTAATACTATTCTTCACAGACACCTAGTGTGAATAGCTTGACCGACACACTGCAACGTAGTGAAAATGGAAGAAATGGCTGATTTTGGAACAGTCTTATAGGTGTTATGTCTGACAGAGAACCATGGCTTTCAATAGCAGGCCTGTAATTTACTAATACTATTCTTCACAGACACCTAGTGTGAATAGCTTGACCGACACACTGCAACAGAATGGAAAAGGATGCCAATATTTTGCACGTTCAGTTCAAATTTCTGGACTTTTATTGCTGAAATATGGAACAGATCTGGCTTTATTCTGCAGTGAGAACAAGCAAATGGAGTATAAAAATGCTATGCTCTGGATTGCTTAATAAGCAAATAACCAGGATTAAGATAAAAAAAAAAAAATTGCCCTGGCCCCTGATATCTGGGGCTATGTCTACAAATATCTGTAATTATTACAGCAGCAGACAGGACATTCAATGGACTCTCTTGTGAGCTATCATACATTGCAGTGTGCCACATACACTGCAGTCTGCCACATACACTGCCTGCCTGCCTAGTACTGATTATATGCAGATGGATTTGTCCTCAGAAGGACTGTTAGTTCAGTTGGATATACACACGTGGTCAAAATTATTGGTACCCCTCGTTTAATGAAAGAAAAACCCACAATGGTCACAGAAATAACTTGAATCTGACAACAGTAATAATAAATTAAACATCTATGAAAATGAACAAATGAAAGTCAGACATTGCTTGTTAACCCTGCTTCCACAGAATTTTTAACAAAATTAAACTCATGAAATAGGCCTGGACAGAAATGATGGTACCCCTGAAAATAATGTGACAAAAGGGACATGTTAAATCAAGTTGTGTCCACTAATTAGCATCACAGGTGTTTACAATCTTGTAATCAGTCAGTGGGCCTGTATATAGGGCTACAGATACTCACTTTGCTGTTTGGTGACATGATGTGTACTACACTCAACATGGACCAGAGGAAGAAAAGGAAAGAGTTGTCTCAGGAGATTAGAAAGAAAATTGTAGACAAGCATGTTAAAGGTAAAGTTTAGAAGACCATCTCCAAGCAGCTTGGTGTTCCTGTGGCTACAGATGTACATATTATTCAGAAATTTAAGATCCATGGGACTGTAGCCAATCTCCCTGGACGTGGCCACAGGAGCAAAATTGTTTTTGGCAAAGCACATCAGCTCTATGTTCACAGATGGAAAAATGAAGCATATCAAGAAAAGAACACTGTCCCGACTGTGAAACAAGGAGGAGTCTCTGTTATGTTCTGGGGCTGCTTTACAGCATCTGGCACAGAGTGTCTTGAATCTGTGCAGGGTACAATGAAATCTCAAGACTATCAAGGGATTCTAGAGACAAATGTGCTGCCTAGTGTCAGAAAGCTTGGTCTCAGCTGCAGGTTATGGGTCTTGCAACAGGATAATGACCCAAAACACACAGCTAAAAACACTTAAGAATAGCTAAGAGGAAAACATTGGACTATTCTGAAGTGGCCTTCTATGAACCCTGACCTAAATCCTATTGAGCATCTTTGGACATAGCTGAAACATGCAGTCTGGAAGAGGCAACCTTCAAACGAGAGACAACTGGAGCAGTTTGATCATGAGGAGTGGGCCAAAATACCTGTAGAGAGGTGCAGAAGTCTCATTGACAGTTAAAGCAATCGTTTGATTGCAGTAATTGCCTCAAAAGGTTGTTCAACAAAATATTAAGTTAAGAGTACCATCATTTCTGTCCAGGCCTATTTCATGAGTTTAATTTTTTTTAAATTCTGTTGAAGCAGGGTTGAAAAGCAATGTCTGACTATCATTTGTTCATTTTCATAGATTTTTAATTTATTATTACTGTTGTCAGATTCAAGTTATTTCTTTGACCATTGTGGGTTTTTCTTTCATTAAACGAGGGGTACCAACAATTTTGACCACGTGTGTATATATATGTTGTGGAATACCTATACTAACTATAAACAAGCAAATCTCTCCCTGACACAGCAGCAGCTCTCCCTACTCTGCCTGGTTCCAGGATACACTGTGACGAGAATATATAGACATGATGATGCTGTGCGGCCAGCCAATCACTGTAGTGCCCACAACCAACATCGCTACGGCATTACAGTGCGTGGCAGGTAATCCCTGCATGTTCATTGGCTCTCTAAAGAGCGCCAAACATGCAGGGAGGGGACCTGAGTTCCCGCCCAAGCAACCTGGAAATACTCGCCAAGCACCAAGCTTGTCAAGCACAGTGATGCTCGGGAGAGTACAGAGCAGTCGCAAGCATGTTCGCTCATCACTACATATGACATTTTACAATTTCTTTCAAATGCTATAATCTGTGAGCAATAGTGGGCTTTTATTTTTTTTTATACAGCACCGTATAAATGTCATGTTACCCTTATTACTTTCCTAAATAAATAACCATCGTGCTAAATAGCTGTTAGAATGTATGGGCAACTGCTTCTGCAAATTAAGGATTCTTGATTAGTGAAATATTTGGATATATCAGCCACCAATATTTTCTTGCATTACAGAAAACTGAAGCTTCTTCTATTTGCTTCTTCTATTTCCAGGACAGTGCTACACTGCTATGTAAAATTGCCACAATATTAATATTCTACTTTGTTCTGCTATAAATGTTTTTCTGTTAATATTTTGTGGAGACTGAAAATGCATAGTATGAAAACCGAGATACCTCGTGTAGTACTGAGATCATAAGTTTATACACTTTCAGATGCTATTAATGAGCTTAAGAAATTATTCCTCGTAAGGTCTGATCTGAATATATATACACATTTTATATCAAGTGTGAACGACCACATACTGAGACTGAAAATTTACAATAGTACAACAGGAATAAGGTCAAATGGCCAGGTAAGGTGTGAAACAAAACTGGAAGAAATACAGTACATAAAGCCATTATTAGGGTAGAAATATCTTTCACTCTGCATCTTTGTTAGTGCAACTAAATAATAAAACACAGAATAAAAGTGCGGTGAAAACACAGTGAAAGGTCACAGTTTAATGAGATTAGTTATTTTGCAAATAGTAGAAATTGTTAAAAGTTAAGTATCCTGAAAATGAACCCTAAAGTCACTGTCTTCAGTAAAAAACAGTAAACCCTTAAAAAATCTTTGCCATGATGATGAAATGAGTCTAAGAATGCATTTACACTAAGCAATTGTGACCATTAATAGACCTCCGGATTGACTACATGCAAGCCTGTTTACACATGACAAATGTACTTTTATGCACACAGAAATAGAATCGTTCTTTATGCATAGACTGTCACTGTTCTTGGCAGCACGTCTTCTTTAAACAGGACAATGTGCTACAGAGAATGATTTTTAAGGAAACTTATAACTCATTTCACTCAGCACGTTCATTGGCTGGTTAGCAACCTCTTTACACTGAGCAATTATCAGCCAGACTAAATGTATCTTAAAGAGGACCTGTAACTTGCTAAAAAATTTAGTTAAATACCTTGTAAAATTCCTGAGCTCCCCTGATTCAACCACTCTTTTGCATTTGTGTCGCTCCATTGCAGAGATATTCACATTTCTTTTGGAGCGTACTATGTGGAATCTTTGTTTTGCAGTCCAAACAGGTGTTTCTTCATAGCCTTTTTTAGGGCTTGTAAAGTCTCAGATGCCGCAGAGATGTGATTAACAATGTCAGAGGAAGGAATGAAGGTGCACGTCCCCAGAGTAGACTGTGAAGAACTTCCCAGTTGGATTGCAAAGCAGAAATTTCACATAGTGAGCTTCAGAAGAATCAAATGTGAATATCTCAGGGGCATGACTAGCAGCCTGCATGGTCACACACACTTGAAGAGATCTCTGCTTTAGCCTCAGTGCAATCATTATTATCCAGCTGTAATAGAGCTGTAACAGCACCCAGAGGTATTTATTACACTAGAGAGTTTCAGGAGAGTAGCAATGAATCATAAACGACAATCTACAGCTGTGTCGAAGCTCTGGGAGTTTGAAAGGCCTGTTTCACAAAATGGCTCCAGGATCCCAGAGCAGCAGACAGAGGTGATAGTGCAGGAAACTAATGAGAAAGAGTCACAGCCCGATGAACCTGTGCCAACATTAAAGCAGGTTTGTGCTCAACTACTCTCAGCTATCCAAGCATCTACTTTGTCTCTCACTGGTAAAATAGATGAAGTAAACATAGTTGTGGGATTGCTGTGCCTGAATCAACAGAACCTCCAGGAGCATATGAGGGAGACAAGTCAAGGATATCTGTGCTAGAAGATACATCTGGCCTTGTGGCTGGTAAGCAGAGCTCTTTGGAAAAAGCAGCTAATATGTGGACTCTGAGAGCATAAAACTTGGAAAATCAACTCCATCACAATAACCTGCAGATCCTGTGGTTCCCAGAGCGTGCAGGGGGAAAATATCCCTGCACTTTTATGGAAAACTGGAAAACAATGTTTCAAGACACTTCCCTGTCCACAACGTTTGCCATAGAACGGGCACACCGGGTGCCAGCTGGTCCTTCTCCACCTGGGGCTCCACCCAGACCATGGCTAGCACGTTTACTAAGTAGCAGAGACAGATATGCAATTCTATGGGCAGTGCGTCGCATGGGTGCGATCACATATAACAACTCCTCTATTGCGAAGACAAGAGCTACGTTCATAAATGTTAAGAAATGCCTGAGAGAGCTATAGAACCCTTACTCAATGGCATTGCCAGACCCTTTGCAAGTGATGTACGAAGAAAAACTCTGTTTTTCTCATCTCCAGTGGGAGCAGATAAATGGCTGAACTTGATGAAATGTCCTCTGCACCATTAACAACATGGACTAAGGCCAAGTAGTCACGATGTTTATTGTACCTATGGTGCATAAGGGAAGATTATAAAGTGGCTAATGTCTTTTATATTCTTCATCTTCTAATGTTTTGCCTTTTTTACTCCCCTCTTCTCCCTCATTCTCATCTCCTGCTCTCACTTCTATTGCTATGCTCTGCATTAAGCTTCATCTTAAGGCTATATGTTATTGGGAAAAATAGTAATTATGCTCTATATTTTATCTCATGGCATTTCTAAGACAATTGATAAATGCAGAAATTATTTGCTGTACAGCTCTCAATTATCAAAAGAATGATTAATAGCTATGGTTATATTCTGTGATATACTGTAGTCTTTAATTTCAGAGACTACCCCCATTGTTTGATTAGTTTAAGTTCCTTTAGGCTTGACTCATCACACTAAGTATACTATCCTGGAATGGGAGGGATTGGGTACCCCTAACAAATATAACTCAGTTTTTTTGTTTTTTCACACATGAGAAGGGTTAATCCCCAAATTATTTGTTTGCAAGAAACCCACGTTCAGTCCTCTACTATTAGGTTTCTTAATAAACCATGGATACAGTGGTCATTCAGTCAATACAAAATATTCCAGGGTGGTTTTAGTCTTAGTTCATAAGTCAGTCAGATGGGAGCCACGTGTGATTCAGAGAGATGCAGAGGGACGATATTCTTCATACAAGCATATATACAGAATCAGCTAATTGTTATTTTGGGCCTATACCTACCCCCTCTGGCCCCAGTGATGATATGTACTGTACTTTATATATCAGCTATAATTTTGTGCTTGTGTGACTTCAATCTTGTGGTCAATCCAGAATTGGACAGATTTTGTGCCACCCCTTCTGCAATCCCACAGAACATTCATACTACGTCAGGACAATTTCTGAAGGAAATTGGTTGGCTTGATACATGGCGGTTACATAATCCTATTGCAAAAGAGTTAACATGTTTTTCCCTTGGAAAGAATTACTTTTCCCTTATAGACTACATATGTGGTAATGTTAAGGCCTGTTATATACACCGCGTGCAGAATTATTAGGCAAATGAGTATTTTCATCACTTCGATACTTTTTATACATGTTGTCCTACTCCAAGCTGCATACGTTTGAGAGACAACTACCAATTAAGTAAATCTGGTGATGTGCATCTCTGTAATGAGGAGGGGTGTTGTCTAATGACATTAACACCCTATATAAGGTGTGCTTAATTATTAGGCAACTTCCTTTCCTTTGGCAAAATGGGTCAGAAGAGAGATTTGGCGGCCTCTGAAAAGTCCAAAATTGTGAGATGTCTTGCAGAGTGATGCGGCAGTCTTGAAATTTCCAAACTTTTGAAGCGTGATCACCGAACAATCAAGCGTTTCATAGCAAATAGCCAACAGGGTCACAAGAAGCGTGTTGGCCAAAAAAGGCGCAAGATAACTGCCCATGAATTGAGGAAAATCAAGCGTGAAGTTGCCAAGATGCCATTCATCACTAGTTTTGCCATATTTCAGAGCTGCAACGTTACTGGAGTATCAAAAAGCACAAAGTGTGCGATACTCAGGGACATGGCCAAGGTAAGGAAGGCTGAAAAACGACCACCTTTGAACAAGAAACATAAGATAAAACATCAAGAATGGGCCAAGAAGTATCTTAAGACTGATTTTTCAAAGGTTTTATGGACTGATGAAATGAGAGTGACTCTTGATGGGCCAGATGGATGGGCCAGAGGCTGGATCAGTAAAGGGCAGAGAGCTCCACTCCGACTCAGACGCCAGCAAGGTTGAGGTGGGGTACTGGTATGGGCTGGTATCATCAAAGATGAACTTGTGGGACCTTTTCAGGTTGAGGATGGAGTGAAGCTCAACTCAAAGACCTACTGCCAGTTTCTGGAAGACAACTTCTTCAAGCAGTGGTACAGGAAGAAGTCGGTATCGTTCAAGAAAAAGATGATTTTCATGCAGAACAATGCTCCATCACATGCATCCAACTACTCCACAGCGTGGCTGGCCAGTAAAGGTCTAAAAGAAGAAAAAAATAATTACATGGCCCCCTTGTTCACCTGATCTGAACCCCATAGAGAACCTGTGGTCCATCATAAAATGTGAGATCTACAGGGAGGGAAAACAGTACACCTCTCGGAACAGTGTCTGGGAGGCTGTGGTGGCTGCTGCACGCAATGTTGATCGAAAACAGATCAAGCAACTGACAGAATCTATGGATAGAAGGCTGTTGAGTGTCATCATAAAGAAAGGTGGCTATACTGATCACTATTTTTTTTTGTTTTTGTTTTTGCATGTCAGAAATGTTTATTTCTAAATTTTGTGCACTGATATTGGTTTACCTGGTGAAAATAAACAAGTGAGATGGGATTATATTTGGTTTTTATTAAGTTGCCTAATAATTCTGCACAGTAATAGTTACCTGCACAAACAGATATCCTCCTAAAATAGCCAAATCTAAAAAAATCCCACTCCACCTTCCAAAAATATTAAGCTTGGATATTTATGAGTCTTTTGGGTTGATTGAGAACATAGTTGTTGATCAATAATAAAAATAATCCTCTAAAATACAACTTGCCTAATAATTCTGCACACAGTGTACTCACATCTGTCTAACACCTACCTAGGGCCACCACAGACCACTTTCCCATATTGGCATTTTTAATTTAGGATTCGCCATCACTCAAAGACTTCGACTAAAAATAAACCCTTTATGGCTCTCATTACCGTACGGTCCATATGACCTTATCACAGACAAGATTAATGTATTTATATTAGAGAATGAGCTCGGTGTTGATCGCTCATCTTTAGGGATGCATTCAAAGCATATTTAATGGGATGTTGCCACTGTTTGTATATGCAACAGTTGTGGACTTCTTTGTTTGTGTGAAGGAGGACTTTATGCTGATCTGACAGTAGATGGCGATGTTGTGTAAACTTTCTTTGTTTACTGTATTGTAAAAGAAAAAAGTCTCTCTTGTACTTTTCTGTTTTGTTCTTACTTCCTGGTACAGTACTGAGTGACTGTGCATTTTTTCCTTTACCTCATGTTCTTAGAAGTAAAAGCTTGTTATACCATGTAATCTGCTCTGTGAAGTTTCTACCGCAACTGAGAGTATCCAGAAGCTGTGCAACAGCCACTCCTCTATTTCTTCTATAAGGTTGAATTGGCTAAGAAGGAAACTGAGTTAGCAAATAACTGTTCTGAACTAGAAAGGATCTACACTAATATCCTAACAATGTAAATAGAGTTGCTTGGCTTTAAGCAGGTAGGCAGTATTTAGCATATTTGCAAGATAAAAGTAAGAGAAGATTATTCTTCATGAATCAGATATACTTTGAACAGGGCAATCAGTCCAGTAGCTTATTAGCTCATATTATTCACCAAAATAATTTGTCTCCAGCGATACTTAAGATTCATATACTGGAGAACTCTGTAGCTACAACCAGTGACTCTATCCTAGAAAAATTTTTGAGCTGTTACCAGGATTTATATAAGTCTAAATTAACTTTTACACAAAAGGAAATCAAGGTTTATTTTAATGATATTAAATTCCCACAATTATCTGCATAACAAATGGCAGCCTGAGATGCTACTTTAACAATGGGTGAATTGGTGGAGGCCTTGTCTGATATAGCTAGGGGCAAGGCATCAGGTCCGGATGGACTGCCTCTGGAGATTAACACGCAGTATAGAGAGGAGATTTTGCCTTCTCTGCTAGAGATATACAAGTCCTCATTTGAGGCAGGTACCCTTCCAAGTTCTTTCTATTAGGCATATACAGTGATAAAACTAATGCCTGCTAAAGAATGTGGGTCCTATAGACCTATTTTTTTTATTGAATATGGATTATAAATTGCTTATAAAAATACTAACTAATACATTAAGCAAGGTTATAGCTAGCATAATACATTCTGATCAGTCCAATTTTGTACCGGGAAGAAGTACCTTGGATAATTTGAGGCGAGCCAAGATTGTTTCACAAATTGGGACAAGTAGGGGTGAGGATTTGGCCTTGGCTTCACTAGATGCAGCCATATCCTTTGAGTCTATAGAATGGCCATTTCTAATAAAAGTATTACATAAATTTGGCTCTAGTAACAAATTTATGAAATGTATTTCTATAATTTACAAAACTCCTAAAGCACCTATTCAACTAAATGGTTCAATATTTGCCTATTTTCCCCTATACATGGGGAACTTGTCAAAGATAACCCTTATCATCTTTATTGTTTGTGCTGGCTGTAGAGCCCTTGGCTACACGTATCAGATCAGATCAAACTTATAAAGATGTAATTCATAAAACTGGAGAGGATCGTCTAGTTTTGTATGCAGATAATCTATTATTATTTGTATCATCACCAGATAAATCCATCTTAAAGGTCATAGACCTAATTGATTAATATGGGGGATATTCTGGTTTCCTAAAAAACTGAAAGAAGTTTTTCATGCTATATCTTTCTCCCCAAAGATCCAACTTATTGAATTCAGTGCTATTAGGTTTAAGTGTGGTAAATCAATTCTGAAAGGGATTTAGTTATCATTGAGTTGCATAAGCATATATACCAGAGTGTACTTCTTTAGCTAGTAAAACTACCAAGTAGCTGTGGCATTCTCTTGTTCTTGAAATCTGTGTGGTCCAGTACTCAGGCCTGTATTAAACACACATTGATGGCATAAAAGTATTCAAGTTTGTACAGAAATATTTTTTTTTATTAGTTTCAATAATATTTTATTTTTCATTGAACTGCGTATTAAAGGGACTTTTTGTTTGAGATGCTCCTATTAACATTGCTCACTTCAAAAATTTGACTGTAGGGGAGGATTCCTTTCTTGGAGATCTGTAATTAGATGACATTGGTGAACAGTATAATGTAACCAGGGGATATCCTACTTTGCTATTTATGCTTTTAAATTATGTGGAAGTGTTTGTGAATTATTTTTTGCACAATTTCACTTTACTTTATGAAACACAGTAAAGAATTGTGTGTTACAGAGATCTATGTCATTGTCTAATTACATACAGATGATGGATACTTACGTCAGATTAATGATTTCCTTGTGGGGCTCCTATTTAATTATAAAGTGTGTGCTACTTATATGCCTACATAAAGAATTAATTTTATATTCATATTTGACTTCTAAAACAATCAGATAGACTCTGGTGATGAAATAAGGAGCTCCGTGGTAGATTATACACTAATATACTGTACACTCATCTCTTTCGATGCTAATATAACTGCAAGTTTTGTTAGCATGACACCTAACTAATTAAGAAATTTTTTGTCCTATCCTAGAGTTTACATTATTATCAACTGAATGGATAAAGTTGCATAATTTTATAGCTTAACAAGTTCCAGACTGCCTATAGACTTTAAATTTCCAGGCGGACCATTCTTTAATCTGCTCTGATATTCTAAAACTTCAATGCAGAGTAAAATGCTTGCATGAGAGATCATAATACGTGGGTGCGGGGAGATGCCTGTCAGTTATAACTGACTCCCCATAGAGAAGGCAGGGAGGGTTTATTACCATCTCTGTCTTCAACTCACTGTATACACAACATTGAACAAGCACTGTGTATACAAATTAAGAAGCACTGACAGTACTTCCTCTTCCGGAACCAGTGATTATGTGATTGCTTGGTGTAGATAGGGAACAGGAGCTGATATGTCCTAAGAGGCCCAGTCAGCTCTGCAGGCAGGAGGCTGAATTTGCTCTGTAACTGAGACTAATATACTAGTCCCAGTTACAGGGGAAAATCAGCAACAAAAGGAATGCATCAATATGTTAAAATGTGCACCAAATGTCTTTAAAGAAGTTATGGGGGACACAGTGTGTGAAATAAATGAAATGTATAAATACATTTAAAAACGCAAGAAAAAAAATCAAAAGAAAAAGAAGAAATAGACACTGTCAGTCCGAATCAATGTTTCTAGCCTGGCCTCTGTGAAAAAAAATATGTGCATTATATAAAAAGAATTTATACGGAAAGGGGAATGCAATTTAGAATATTTTTAGTGGTCTATTGTGGTCATAGAAAAAATTACAAAAATAGGCATATTTTTTTTTTAATTTTACCCCAATATTACCAAGAAAGACAAAGGAATATAAATATGACTTAAAATGAATTCCCATGTATCACGAAAAAGAGAGGCACAAGTTATATGAATATCTGATTAAGAACTAGTTAACCCATTTAGTGCAATCCTGCCTCTACTTTGCTTTGCATTGTTTACCTCAAGTATTTTTCAAGTGGAGCATTTCACTTGCAAAATACTAAACCATAAAAATGTTAGATAAATGGCAAGCATACTTCAGGGGTGTTTCATTTTAAATTTATCATAGTTTCATTCTTGAAAGGATTCATAAGTCCATCAAGTTCAACCTATAATCTAACATGTTGATTTAGAGCAGTGGGCCCCACATTTTCTTACTTTGAAAGACATATTCAGCTCTCAGAGATGGCTATGAGCTACATCCACCCCCCACACAGTAGTGACACCCAAAGCCCCGATTACTGGTATAATGCGAGCCAAAGATTCCCCATAAAAAGCAAACCAAAACCTATTGTCTCCTCCTTTATTGACAGCTTACTTACATTTAAAGGTTTCAGCCTTACCCACATTTAATATTCTTACAGCAAGCACACTCACCACATTATTATATCCAGCTTCGAGCACCTCTCTAACAGTCAGTATCATCTTAAATCCAGCTTACTATATTCCCACCCAGTAAATGTGCATCTAGATCTGCTCTTCTGGACGTAGTCACTCAGAAAAGTCACAATCTGGACACCTGCTCTGCATAGCTGTGTAATACATCCAGTGCTAATACACCAGCCTGTAAGACAGCTGCAAGCCACGCAATATGGGCCCGTAAGCCACATTTGGCTTCCAAGCCACAGGTTGGGAACCCCTGATATAGAGGAACACAAAAGCTCAGAGGCAGATACTAATTGCTCTATGTTATTCCTTCCTTCCTGACTCTACATATGGCAATGAGACTAGCTCCCTGGATGAATGTCCCATCACAGATTCTAGTATCCTATAACCTGTAATATAATATTTTTCATCCAAGAATTCCATAATCTCCCAGCTGGCACTGTAAAGAATTGCCACTTATAGTAATGATTCTGTTAGAACTCTCCCGTTGTTTTTTTTCTATTTTGGTCACGTGACCTGCAGCCTATTTATTCCAGCTCCGCCCTTCTGGCTTTGCTGGACTTCAGTGTTATTTGACTCTCTATCTAGCCAGGTGCTTTTGTACCTATCTCTCGAGTTCGTTTGGTCCTTTGGACCTCTAAGTACTTTTTGTCTGTTTGTCTTTTTGCTCCGCTACTACATCTGCTAGGAGGTGTCCAATTTTGTCCCAGTCCCTAGTTCTTTTAGGGACCCCTCCCTTTATTCTATAGGTCTGCGTTCAGACTAGCTGAGGACAAAGGCGGGTCTGTTCACAAGGAACAGGTCGCCCGCTGCAACGTAGGGAATCAGCTCAGTCTTATTGTAGGGACAGATTCCCTTTCTTTCCTTAGTTCTTGTAGCAGATCATAACAGTAAGTCCAGCCAAAACTAAACTTGGAAAGAAATACTGGGATCAGTATGGTTTTGTGTTCAAGAGTTGGCTCAACGCCTGCAGGGATTGTCGCTAGAGGTGGCCGATCTCCAGCAACACGTGAGTAGCTGTCCTGGAGCGCATTTTGTGGAACCAAAGGTAGGACTGCCTGATATTTTTGATGGTAAACAACAAGATTTTTTTTCCTTTGAAAATGCTTGTTTATTATATTTTCGTTTGAGACCCAGGTCCTCTGGGAATGAATTACAGCGCATTGGGTTTATCATGTCACTTTTGCACAAGGAACCACAGGGGTGGGCCTTTTCTCTACAACCTAATGATCTGTGTTTTAGATCAGTGGAGGATTTTTTTCCTGCTATGGGGTTATTGTATGACGATCTTGATCGAGTCTCATCTGCTGAGACAGAACTGAGACGTTTGAAGCTGGGGTCCGGTGATGTTGAAAATTATTGTACACACTTCAGAAGGTGGTCTTCAGAAGTGAAATGGAATGATTCGGCGTTAAAATGTTCGTTTCTTGCTGGTCTAAGTGAAAAGGTTAAAGATCTGCTGATTGCATTTCCTGCACCTATGACATTGCAAGAGGCCATGCAATTAGCTATACATGTGGACAGGAGACTGTGTGCCAGGGTTAATGATGAAAAAATTCCTGCAATGGCAGCTCCTAGTCCTCAGAGGGTCTGCTCGGACGGCGGAGAACCGATGGAAGTTGGGGTGATGTCACTCCGCTCTCAGGAAAGAGACCGCAGGTTTTCCAAGGGATTGTGTTTTTACTGTGGTAAATCTGACCATTTAATTAAGAACTGTGAGCTTCGTTTAAGCAAAGTAAAAAAAAAGGTCAGTTACGCCCGTATTCCATGTTTGAATTCTAAGGGAGTATTTCTTTCAGGGAGTACCTTATTACTGGTTCAACACTTAATTTGATTGATAAGGGGTTTTTGGAAAAACTTAAATTGGAATCCAAACCTTTGTCATCACCTATTTCTGTGATTGCTATTGACAACACTCCTTTGAAATGTATTACTCACAAGGTTGCTGAATTTCCCCTCACTATCAATGGTATTCACCAAGAAAATTTGGATTTGGTGGTATTAAATAATTTACCTTCTCCAGTAGATTTAGGTTTGCCTTTGTTAAAACTGCACAATCCTTTACTGGACTGGTCTACTCATGAGATTAAGTCATGGAGTCCTAAGTGCTATGATAAGTGTTGTAACGGTCGCATTGCGGCTGTGGAAAAAGCGGAATTACCTGTACCTATTCAGGATTTTTGGAAGTTTTTTTCAGAGGAGGAGTCGCAAGTTTTACTTCCTCATAGGGACTACGATTGCACCATTGAGTTTGTTCCTGGAGCTACTCTTCCCAAGAGTCGCTTATTTAATCTGACTATCCCTGAGAGAAAGGCCTTGGAGGAGTACATACAGATGAGCTTGGCTGTTGGTCACATTAGACCTTCTAAGTCACCTGTGGATGTTGGAATTTTTTTTTTTTAAAAAAAAGGATGGCGGTTTATGCCCATGTCTGGACTTTCGCGAAATTAATAAAATTACCATACGCAATTCCTACCCATTGCTGTTAATTCCTGACTTGTTTAACCAATTAGTGGGGGCCAAGTGGTTCTCTAAAATTGATCTGCGGGGGGGGCATATAATTTGTTACGAATAAAGGAGGGTGATGAATGGAAAACTGCTTTTAACACTCCGGTAGGTCATTTTGAGAATCTGGTGATGCCTTTTAGACTTACCAATGCACCCATGTTTTTTCAGAACCTTATTAATGACATCCTGAGACATTTGATTGGTAAGAATGTGGTTGTGTATTTGGATGACATTTTGATTTATTTGCCAGATCTGGAGTCTCATTGGCAGAGCGTACGTGAGGTATTGCAGTTATTAAGTGACAATTCACTTTTTGCTAAACTGGAGAAATGTGAGTTCGCTGTGCAGAGAATTAGTTTTTTGGGCTACATTATCTCCAGCGAGGGCTTTGAGATGGACCCGGTGAAGGTTCAGGCTGTGCAGGAATGGCCAAGGCCTATTGGTTTGAAATCGATACAGAGATTTTTGGGTTTCGCCAATTATTACAGAAAATTCATTAAAAATTTTTCTATAATTGTTAAGCCGCTGACCGATCTCACCAGGAAAGGTGCAAATACTGTCCAGTGGACTACTGAGGCCATTGAAGCTTTTGAGCATCTCAAGGAGAGGTTCAGTTCTGCCCTATCCTTATGCAGCCTGATGAGACCAAGCCTTTTTTGGTCGAGGTTGATGCTTCTTCGGTGGGGGTCGGTGCGGTTTTGTCTCAGGAGAACAAGGATGGAGTACATCCCTGTGCTTTTTTTTTGAAAAAATTTTCAGAAACCGAACTTAATTACAATGTTGGTAATCGGGAATTGCTGGCTATTAAACTCGCGTTTGAACATTGGCAGCATTTCTTGGAAGGTGCTAAATTTCCGGTTCAGGTTTTCACTGATCATAAAAATTTGATTTATCTGCATGCTGCCAAGCGCTTTAATGCCCGTCAGGCTAGGTGGGCATTTTTTTTTTCTCGGTTTAATTTTTCTGTTACTTACATCCCTGGTACCAAGAATGTTAAAGCCGGTGCTTTATCTCGCAGTTTTTCTCCCATGGTTGGTACCGAGGAGGAGGAGAGCATTTCACAGGAAGGAGTTGTGGTAGCTGCATTGGACTCCATTTTGGAAGATGGGATTCGAAAGCCCAGGAGGATGCCCCATCTAACACTCCCCATGTGTTACGATGTTAGTAGATACCCTGAAGTCCAATGGCGTGGGCCAAGGAAGAGACTGAGACAAGAGTAGTGTGAAGGTCTATTTTAAACCAGGTGCAAAAGGGGTCACAGCAAACAGTTTATGAAGGTAAGTTCATTCCAAACAATACTTCTCAGAACATAATCTGTAAGGCACGGCCTTCATTACTTTTGTGGAATGTAAAACGCTAACAATAGTCCAAGTTTACTTAGGTACAGTAATATGCAAACAGAAATAAGGATAGTAAGCAGGCGTAGGTATTCCACAGTTGATTGTAGACTCACGTAGTAAGTAGAGAAGACAAACTGGAATATGGACCTTGATGCTGAGGAATGCAGGAGGTGCAGCGGTGGAAGCAGCGATGTCTTAGGCAGAGCTGGAGCCGGGTATTAAACACTGAGCAAAGATGGTGACTTTACCGGAAATGTAAAGATCCAGGAGAAGTCCGCTTCAGAAAGACAAAAGTTCAGAGATCCCAGAGAGAGTGAACAACAGCCAGCGGTTCCTTTCAGCAGAAGTCCCTTTAGCAGAGGATTCAGGCAGCAATCCTTTCAGTGGATGACTAGGAGTAAACACAAGGTCAGCAAGACTCTATTCAGAGGGCTAGCACAGGTGATTAGCAAGCTACAGGCACACAATACTCAGGCAAGGCATGATTGCAACACATGCAGTTTAAATAGATCCACAGGCAGGAATCACATGACCCCAGTGAGGCAGTGGAAGCCATCTTGGCTAAGGGAAAAACTAATGGAAAAGTAAAATTAAACCTGGCATCCTGACATTACTCCCTCCTCAGGGGTGGCCTCCGGACGTCCCCAAACCAGGCTTTTCAGGATATCTTTCATGAAATTGGGCTATCAGTCGAGAGGCATTGAGGTTCTCCACAGGTTCCCAAGAGTTCTCCTCTGCTGAATAACCCTGCCATTTTATCAAATACTGAAGCCAGTTCCTGTGAATCCTGGAGTCCAGAATCTTTTCCACCACAAATTGTTCTTGCCCATCAACCACCACAGGATCAGGAGGAGGTGCTGTGCGTCCCTGAAAAGTATTCGATATCGTGGCCTTTAGTAATGATACATGGAAAACAGGGTGGATCCTCATGGTCCTCGGTAACTTTAGACGACATGCAACTGAACTCACGATACCACTGATCTTAAAAGGGCCAATGAATTTTGGTCCCAATTTCTGTGAGGAAACATTTAACTTCATATTCTTGGTTGACAGCCAAACCGAGTCTCCTACCTTGAAAATAGGTGCTGGCTTCCGGAACTTATCAGCAGTCCTCTTATACATCTCTTGTGCTGACGTCAATGTTTCCTTTAGGAGTTCTAGATGTTGTTTCAGGGCGGTTAACCTCTCTGCGACCGCTGGTACAGGAGCCTCAACTGGAAATCTAGGTAGAATATGCGGATGATAACCAAGATTGGCAAAAAAGGGTGTTACCTTTGTGGATGCACTTTGGGAGTTGTTGTAGGAGAACTCTGCCAAGGGAAGCAGATCTACCCAATCATCCTGTAAATGGCCAACGTAGCACCGAAGATAAAGCTCTAGCGTCTGGTTAGTCCGCTCTGTTTGTCCATTCGTCTGGGGATGGAAGGCTGTGGATAAACAGACATTGATATATAATGCAGAACAAATCCCCTTCCAGAATTTGGAAGTGAATTTTACCCCCCGGTCTGAGATAACTTCATCCGGAACCCCATGTAGCCTGAAAATATTTTGTATCACCAGATCCACCGTGTCCTTAGCCGATGGAAGGCCTGTGCATGGAATGAAATGGGCTGCCTTAGTTAGACGATCTACTACTACAAAGATCAAATTTTTTCCCTTGGAGGTGGGCAACTCCACAATGAAGTCCATTGAGATAGACCCCCAGGGACGAGACGGGATCGGTAGAGGCTGTAACAATCCAGTTGGTGGTGAACGAGGGGTCTTACAACGGGCACAGACTTCACAAGAACGGACATAATCCCTCACATCCTTCAGGCAATTAGGCCACCAGAAGAAACGGCTCAGAAATTCCTGTGTCTTTTGTACTCCTTTGTGGCCAGCAATCTTGGAGTCATGCACAAACTTCAGGATCTGCTGCCTCATGGCTTCAGGAAAGTATAGTTGTAGATCTCGAGACCACATCCCATTTTTGAAGGTCAGATTTACGTCTTCAGTAGGCTGAGATAGAAACGAATCCGAACTGTAGGCCTCCTTAATGTCTTTCCATAAATCCTGGTTCTGGATTACTCCAACAAAATTGGCATCGGACAGAATGGTCTTAGACGGGGCATCAGATATAGCATCTGTAGTGTACATTCGAGATAATGCTTTACCATTGCGGGAACCTGGACGGTAGGAGATGATGAATTAAATTGGTTTAGGAATAAGCTCCATCGAGCTTGATGTGGAGACAAACATCTAGCTGATCTGACAAACTCCAGGTTACGGTGATCTGTGAGTACCATTATTTGATGTGCAGCTCCTTGAAGATGGTGCCTCCATTCTTTAAAGGCAGCGATAATCGCCAGTAACTCCTTATTCCCAATGTCATAATTCTTCTCTGCTGAAGAAAGTCTTCGTGAGAAGAAAGCTCAGGGATGTAACAGACCCTTCTCTCCGGTTCTCTGAGAGAGTATCGCCCCTAAAGCGCAATCAGAAGCATCCACTTCAATGACAAATGGAAATGCAGGATCTGGATGAATCAGTACTGGTGCAGAGGTGAAACGATCCTTGAGGCCTTCAAAAGCCTGTTGGGCTTGCGGAGACCATGAAAAGGTTCTTCCCTTCTTTGTAAGTTGTGTAATGGGTGGGACGACTTCCGAGAAGTTACGAATGAATCGTCTGTAGAAGTTGGCAAAGCCGATGAAGCGCTGCACCTCCTTGACACTCCTTGGGATGGGCCAGTCCTGAATCGCCTGGATCTTGCTAGAGTCCATATTTATTCCCTGTGGGGAAATTGCGTAGCCCAAAAACTGAATCTCTGTCTTGTGGAACTCACATTTCTCAAGTTTGATATAGAGGAGATTCTCCCTAAGTCGCCTTAGCACAGTCTTGACATGTTCTTGATGCTCTTGTAAAGAATCAGAAAAAATCAAAATATCATCCAATTAGATCACAACAAAATGGTCCAACAAATCCCTGAAAATGTCGTTAGCTAAATGCTGGAACGAAGCAGGCGCGTTGCAGAGCCCGAAAGGCATCACCAGGTATTCAAAATGTCCATAGTGACACCTAAACGCCGTCTTCCATTCGTCGCCTGGTCGAATACGAAGTAAATTGTAGGCCCCGCGGAGGTCAAGTTTAGAGAAGATTTTAGCGTGTCGTACTCTTTCAAGCAGTTCGGGTATCAGGGGTAACGGATACCGGTTTCGAAGGGTAATTTTATTGAGTTCCCGATAGTCTATACAGGGTCTGAGAGACCTATCCTTTTTCTTCACAAAGAAGATGGGTGCCCCTGCTGGCGAAGAAGAGTGTCGAATGAAGCCCTTGGCCAGGTTTTCATCAATATATTCTTTTAAAGCTTGCAGCTCTGGTCCTGCCAGGGGATAGATGTGACCAAAAGGTATCTCTGCACCTGGAAGAAGTTCTATAGGACAATCATAAGGTCTTTGTGGAGTAAGCTGATCTGCGTTCCGTTTATCACAAACATCAGTGAACTCTTTGTAAATAGATGGTAAAGATAATACCTGTATTGGATGTCTCGGCTCCTGAGGCTCCTGAGTCGGTAGTGTTGCGGTTGGGCTCCCCTTAAGTGGAAAAGATATCTCCTTGGTCTCCCAGTCTATAATGGGATTCTGTGACTGCAGCCAGGGTATTCCTAGAATTAGGGGAAAATGAGGAGAAGAAATTAACATGAAGGTGAGCGACTCCTGATGCTTGGGTTCCATGAATATCTCAAGGGGAACCGTCTCCTGATCCACGGGCCCTGAGGCTAGAAGGGAACCATCTACTGTCTCCACTGTTACTGGAGTGACCCTCTTTTGTATTTTAATGTCATGTTCTGTGGCGAATGCAAGGTCCATAAAGTTACCACCGGCCCCTGAATGAATCATTGCTGAACTGGTGATCCATTGTCCTGCAACCAAAATCTTGATGGGGAGAGAAAGGTGTGAGTTCTTCTCTTTTCACCCCCTAGAAGGATCAGCCGCCGATAACGAGCGGATCACCGCAATAAGAGGCAGACTGAATTCTGATGCAACTGATTCCGAGTCGGAAATATCACACTCAGCGATGGCAGCTATGGACTTGCGGGGCCGACTTGGGCAGTTGATGAGGAAGTGATCTGATTTACCGCAGTAAAAGCACAGGCTCTCTCGGAGTCGGTATTCCCGTCGCTCATCACTCCTGCGTCTCTGTAATGCGTCGACTTGCATAGGGATCGGTTCTGCATCTCGAACAGTCCTGCTGACAGGTTCCTTAGAGGAAGAAGAGAGAAAGACACTTGAATGATTCAATGCAGTATACCTTTCCTGTTTACGCTCTGTGAGGCGAATATCTATGCATACACAGTGATTAATAAAAGCTTCTAGCCCTTGGGGAGACTCTGTTCGGACGAGCTCGTCCTTGATGGTACTAGATAATCCTCTTCTAAAAATGGGCAGTTGAGGATTACTGTCCCAAGTTGTGTCCACTGCCAGTCTTCTAAAGTCTGTTGCATACTCAATCACAGAGTGCTTACCCTGGCGTAGTGATAACAAGGCAGCCTTAGATGTGGCGCGACGATTGGGATCATCAAATATTTGCGCCATCATTGCCACGAAATCGTTGAAATTATTCAAATGCGGATCACGAGTTTCAATCATTGGATTTGCCCAGGCCAGAGCTCGATGAGTAAGCAGCATAATAATGCACAACACCATCAATCTATCAGTCGGTAACTGAGCTGCATGAACATCAAAATGCAAGGTACATTGATTGATAAACCCACGAAACTTGTCACGGTCACCATTGAATTTAAACGGTGGCAGTTTTGGACTGACGGCAGAAGGGGGCTGAACTAGGTTTTGAGTCTCTAGATTTGATAGCCGTGCCCGTAGTTCCTGAAGAGTCTGCCCCCACACTTGCGTGTTATGATTTGTCTGAGCCTCCAAAGCCTCCATCTTTGTCTTCAGGTTCTGCACGTCAGCATGTAAAGCATTAGTAACTGTACATAGTCTCATAACACGTGTCTCCAGAGTTTCAGACCCCGCGGACTCCATCTTTAGGCCTGAGTATCCTGTTACGATGTTAGTAGATACCTTGAAGTTCAGTTCTGCGCCTATCCTTATGCAGCCTGATGAGACCAAGCCTTTTTTGGTCGAGGTTGATGCTTCTTCGGTGGGGGTCGGTGCGGTTTTGTCTCAGGAGAGCAAGGATGGAGTACATCCCTGTGCTTTTTTTTAAAAAAAAAATTTCAGAAACCGAACTTAATTACGATGTTGGTAATCGGGAATTGCTGGCTATTAAACTCACGTTTGAACATGGGCGGCATTTCTTGGAAGGTGCTAAATTTCTGGTTCAGGTTTTCACTGATCATAAAAATTTGATTTATCTGCATGCTGCCAAGCGCTTGAATGCCCGTCAGGCTAGGTGGGCACTTTTTTTTTCTCGGTTTAATTTTTCTGTTACTTAAATCCCTGGTACCAAGAATGTTAAAGCCGATGCTTTATCTCGCAGTTTTTCTCCCATGGTTGGTACCGAGGAGGAGAAGAGCATTTTACAGGAAGGAGTTGTGATAGCAGGATTGGACTCCATTTTGGAAGATGGGATTCTGAAAACCCAGGAGGATGCCCCATGTAACACTCCCCATGTTTTTCGATGTTAGTAGATACCCTGAAGTCCAATGGCGTGGGCCAAGGAAGAGACTGAGACAAGAGTAGTGTGAAGGTCTATTTTAAACGCAGGTGCAAAAGGGGTCACAGCAAACAGTTTATGAAGGTAAGTTCATTCCAAACAATACTTCTCAGAACATAATCTGTAAGGCACGGCCTTCATTACTTTTGTGGAATGTAAAACGCTAACAATAGTCCAAGTTTACTTAGGTACAGTAATATGCAAACAGAAATAAGGATAGTAAGCAGGCGTAGGTATTCCTCAGTTGATTGTAGACTCACGTAGTAAGTAGAGAAGACAAACTGGAATATGGACCTTGATGCTGAGGAATGCAGGAGGTGCAGCGGTGGAAGCAGCGATGTCTTAGGCAAAGCTGGAGCCGGGTATTAAACACTGAGCAAAGATGGTGACTTTACCGGAAATGTAAAGATCCAGGAGAAGTCCTTTTCAGGAAGACAAAAGTTCAGAGATCCCAGAGAGAGTGAACAACAGCCAGCGGTTCCTTTCAGCAGAAGTCCCTTTAGCAGAGGATTCAGGCAGCAATCCTTTCAGTGGATGACTAGGAGTATACACAAGGTCAGCAAGACTCTATTCAGAGGGCTAGCACAGGTGAGTAGCAAGCTACAGGCACACAATACTCAGGCAAGGCATGATTGCAACACATGCAGTTTAAGTAGATCCACAGGCAGGAATCACATGACCCCAGTGAGGCAGTGGAAGCCATCTTGACTAAGGGAAAAACTACTGGCAAAGTAAAATTAAACCTGGCATCCTGACACCATGGGAGGTTGTTTGTGCCTAGAACCTTTAGGAAAGATTTGTTTGTGGAATATCATGAGTCTCGGTTGGCAGGTCTTCCAGGAATTTCTGAGACTAAGAGACTTATAAGTCGCAGTTTTTGGTGGCCTGGGTGGCAGAAGGAAGTCATCAAGTGGGTGCGTCAATGTACGGTGTGTGCTAGGTCAAAGGCTTCGCATACCCCTGCTGTGGGGTTGCTTTGCCTTCTGGAGGTTCCTAGTGCACCTTGGACGCATCTGGCAATGGATTTTATTACTGACCTTCCTGTGTCTGATGGTTTCCCTGTCATCTGGGTGGTCGTGGACCGTTTTAGCAAGATGTGTCATTTGGTTCCTATCATTAAACTACCCTGCGCTAAGACACTCGCTAAGGCGTTTGTTAAGGAAATTGTCAGACTCCATGGCGTTCCCACCGACATTGTTTCAGATAGGGGACCTCAGTTTGTGGCTCGCTTTTGGCGTGCTTTTTGTGGAAGGTTGGGAGTCCATTTGTTATTTTCATCTGGGTATCATCCTGAGTCTAATGGACATACAGAAAGAAAGAACCAGGATGTTGAACAGTTTTTGCGTTGTTTTGTGGCAGACAATCAAGAGGGGTGGTCTGAGTTTCTGCCACTCGCTGAATTTGCTCTTAACAACCATATATCCTCTTCTGCTGGGTGTTCTCCTTTTTTTTGTTGCACTGGCAGACATCCGTCGTTTGGTTCGTTCTCCAAATTGGTGTCGGCTGTGCCGAAGGAGGAGAATTTTTCCGGTGATTTGAAGAGAGTTTGGACTGACGTACGTTGTAACCTTCAAGAGGCTATCAAAAAGTCCAAGATGTATTTTAACAGGAAACGTAAAGACGTTTTATTTACGGTGGGTGACATGGTTTGGTTGTCTTCAAAGAATCTGTGGTTGAGGATTCCCTCTAAAAAATTGGGTCCGAAGTTTGTGGGGCCATTTAAGGTGCTTCAGGTGGTTAATCAGTCTGCTGTTAAGTTGGAGGTCCCCACCTCTTGGAAGATTAATCCTGTGTTTCCTTGTTGAAAAAGGCTGATGCATCGGATAGGGATGCTACTGTCAGAGTTCCTCCGGTGGTGGAAGACGGCGAATATGAAATTTCTCGTATCCTGAATTCCAGAAGACATAGAGGGAGATTGACGTATCTCGTCGCTTGGAAAGGTTTCGGTCCCGAGGATAACTCCTGGGTAGGGGCGGATGATGTCTCTGCCCCTAGACTGGTCAGAGCGTTCCACAGGAGGTTTCCTGATAGGCCTGGGCCTAGAGGATCCGGAGGATCCTCAAAGAAGAGGGGGTACTGTTAGAACTCTCCTGTTAGTTTTTTTCTATTTTGGTCACGTGACCTGCTGCCTATTTATTCCAGCTCCGCCCTTCTGGCTTTGCTGGACTTCAGTGTTATTTGACTCTCTATCCAGCCAGGTGCTTTTGTACATATCTCTCTAGTTCGTTTGGTCCTTTGGACCTCTAAGTACTTTTTGTCTGTTTGTCTTTTTGCTCCGCTACTACATCTGCTAGGAGGTGTCCAATTTTGTCCCAGTCCCTAGTTCTTTTAGGGACCCCTCCCTTTATTCTATAAGTCTGCGTTCAGACTAGCTGAGGACAAAGGCAGGTCTGTTCACAAGGAACAGGTCGCCCGCTGCAACGTAGGGAATCAGCTCAGTCTTATTGTAGGGACAGATTCCCTTTCTTTCCTTAGTTCTTGTAGCAGATCATAACAGATTCAACCATTTTTACTCTACAATGTACATTTATTTGTACATTGTAATAAGATTGCCCCTAGACTTTCATTTTTCAAAAATGAAAAAACCAAGTATGATAATTTGTCTGCAGTTCACTTATTCCCATATAACCTTTCTCTCTCTTCTCTTCACAAGCTTTAATTCAGTCATGTTATTTATATTCTTATATATAAAATTGCACACAGTACTAAAAGGGTGGCCTGATTAGTAACTTGCATATAATGCAATAATGCAATAATGATTCTTTTAATGCATCCCATGATTTTATTTGGCTTGGCAGTAGCTGCCTGTCACTGGTCACTAAAGTTGAATTTGTTGTTCATCCATACACCAAAGTTTTTTATCAGTGACAGTTTTAGTCAGTGTTTTATAATTTATTACATAATTTTACATTTTATTTCCTTGGCCCAAGCGCTTGAACTTACATATATCTACATTAAACTTCAATTGCCATCTCTCCTCCCATGCCTCCAGCTTACATAAATGCATCTATAATATTAAGTTATCCTCTGTGTTCATTACCCTGTAGAGTTTAGCATCTTCTAATATTGAAATTGTACTCTGTACACTCTATATAAGGTCATTAATAATAATATAATAATATTAAAAAGTAGAGAGCCCAATTCTGACCCCTGTGCTAACCTAGAGTTAACTGTGACCCATTAATAACCAGTCTTTTTTCCTATCACTGAGCCAGTTGTAAATTCAAATACACATATGTTCCTCTAGTTCTATAGTCATAATTTTATGTGGCACTGCATCAAACACCTTTGAAAGTCCAGAGATTTGATAGAAAAGAACCAAGTGGTTTTCTTGATTCATTTTAGAACTTACCTCAGGGAAGCTTATCAAATTAGTTTGATACTAGGGGTTTAAGTCATTTTTATTGAGTTATTCCAGAGATCATCTCTTGGAAAACACTCAAAGTCCACAGTACAGGTTAAACATACAGCTTTCAACTACAGTTTTTGAATATTGGCACCACATTTGCTATGTACCAGTCCTGTGGTACAGGCCTTGTTATAATAGAATCCTTGAATATTAGAAATAACGGTTTGCTCATCACAACACTTAATTCCGGAAGTTCTCTGAGATGTATGCCAACTGGGCCTGGTGATTTGACTATTATAATAATTATATATTAGTATTTTTGAGGCAGCACCACACTTCCTTCTGGCTTAAGCAGGTGACATGTAATGTAGAATGTATGGTATCACTGTTTATGACTGTCCGTGGATTTTTTTGTATGAATACTGTGGAGAAAAAGGTGTTTAATAGATTGGCTTTTTTCTCCACCATTTCAGCCAGGTTACTTTTTGAGGGGGCTGCCTACTGTTTTTGTTGCCTATTTATTAGAAATATTGCATTATATTAATTTGCATTATCATATAACAATAATATATTACTGATATATTATAATTAATATGTCAAAATCTAATGCCACTATCATTTGTGAATTTAAATTTACCATTATTGTACACTGATTTGTCTCTTGATATATTACATATGTCTAACATAACATTATTTGCGGAATATGGTCACTAAAATGTTTTGAGTTTTCAGCAGATGCAAAATTTCCTTGAAATATTTACTGAGTCTTTGTTCATTGTATAATGTTACCTCTTATTGTCAGTAAAGTACTATGCATACAGTACCTGTTACATGATATAAGCACACATAAGATAGTTTGGCATAATCAGTTCTTCAATGTCTTATGATTACATACTGTAGGTTTTTACCAGCTCCTAACATTACAAGGATAAGCTCTTCAGTCATCTACATAAGTGGATTTTCTCAATCCACCTCAAAGCACAAAATCTGTTTCATGAATCCAATTTCAACAGCTTTTCTGTACTGTTCACTTTAAGCTTTGTTTGAATTATACGGCGTTTGAATGTGAAACACATTGCGGCATTTACAAGATTGACACAAAATAAACCACATCTACGAGCAAACAATTTTACTAGGTGTATTAGATATATATACATATATACAAATATATATTATGGGTTACTCATCTAAAGTAACAAAATATGCTAGGGGTTGGGAAATGATCAACTTCTACCTTGTCATATTATAACACGTAGCCAAAGTAAAGTGAGACCCCCACTTCAGACCACCTGCAAGCATGTAACAAACAGCTATTTATATTTTATATGATTGCTATTTATATGAATGGCTAGTATGTAACACTACATTTTACCTATGAAGCCTATTGAAGGAGAGATGTATGGCAGCTTTCACTAACAACACCCAAGGTTAACTTCAGGCTACTACAAATCTTAGGGCAGGTGCAGATGAGCGTGCAGTCTGGATTTGCGTGCATTCACAGAGTGAAGAAGATGGAGAATTTTTTTTTCTCCATCTTCTCCTTATCTGAGAGAATCAAATCACATTATTTTCACATATTGATCAAACTTTGATCAGAGTTTGATTAGAGTGTCATTTGTATAATCGGCCCGATTTTCTTGGATGAAAGGATCTATGGCCATCTGCACCTGTCCTAAGAGAGGTTATTTTGATTTAGGTTTGGATATAGTTTACTTAGTATTGCACTGTGTGAACTAGCCTTATTAATTCCTTCATTTATTAACCATTTAATACAAAACAGAAAGCTTATTGACTGTCAAATACATAAGTCAACACTGGGGCCTGCGTCAAGCAGGACTTGAGGTTCTCAAAGGCCTCATCACACGCCAGCGTCAATCTTTCTCCGAAGGGCTCATTCACTTTGAAGTAGTCCTTGGTTGCGGGCTTCTTGGAGCGAGCTGTCCCTCGTGGAGGTGGATAGCCTTGGGTTAGAGCAGCTGAAGGCTTTGTTATTTTGGAATACTGTGGCATGAATCTTCGGTAGTACCCGCAGAATCCCAGAAAAGACCTGAGCTCCCCCAATATGGTGGGTTTGGGCCATTCTATAACATCCCTGGTGGCGTGCTTGCATGGCGCACCACCTCCCACCATGCAAGACCACAATCTTACCTGTCAGTCCATGCTGCTCTCTTTGCTCCAGTACCTGTTCTGTCCATGTCTCTTGTCTGATAGATTAGGGCATCGGCGCGGCTTTCTGCTTGTTTCTTATAGCTACTGTGTGCACAGTCCTAATGCGTCCCCAGCCTATTGCTGTGAGTCACTGGATACTTAAACCCCCTCCACCCAGTAGGAGGTGCCTGAGCAACACTTTCACTCAGTTTGTTCTTTGCAACTGAATTGCCAGGTCCTGTCCTGTATCTAGTCAGTTCTGCCACCCAGGGGGCTGTATACCCAGGCCTGTTACCTGTCTGTTCTGCCACACTGGGGGCTGTATACCCAGGCCTATTACCTGTCTGTTTCCACCACTCTGGGGGCTGAGTTCCCAGGCTCATTTCTGTATCTTGTTTCTCTTTCAGTTCCTGTCTGAACAGTGTCCTAGCCCATTTCTTGTTTGTTTTCATGTTTGTACCTTCCCTTTTCCTGCAGTGTCTGAACCTGCACCTAACTCCAACTCGTTGTCTCTGTACTTCTGTTTGTGAGTTTTATGTCCACTCGCTGCTTCGTTGTGGGTGCCTTGTGTGTGCCTGGTTCTGCTCGTTCTGTTTCCCTGCCTCCGTGTTTGCCTCCTGTGTTCTGGCTGTCTTCCTGTGTCTTCCGGTCTGTTCCGTGTGGGCAGGGCCCTGTCCTGTCTGCCTTCACCTTCTGCTCTGTTCTGCTCTGCTTGCTCGCCGCTCCGGCGGTTCCGCTCTGCTCTGCTTGTTTACCGCACCTGTGGTTCCGCTCTGCTCTGCTTGCTCACCGCTCCGGCGGTTCCGCTCTGCTCTGCTTGTTCACCGCACCTGCGGTTTTGCTCCGCTCTGCTTGTTCGCCGCGCCTGCGATTTTGCTCCGCTCTGCTTGTTCACTGCACCTGCGGTTTTGCTCCGCTCTGCTTGTTCACTGCTCCTGCGGTTTTGCTCTGCTGGTCGACCGCATCTGTGGCTCTGTTCCTGTGTCCTGGTCTGTGCTGGTCCCTATACAGCCTGCGTTCATACCTGCCAGTATGAGCCTGTCTGCATTCCAGCCGTGCCTGTCAGCACCCGCCTGCCTTCATACCAGCCGTGCCTGCTAGTACCCACCTTCCTTCATACCAGCCGTGTCTGCCAGTGCCCACCTGTCTGCATACCAGCTAACCTGCCTGTTCCTGCATTCCCCGGTGTGGGTCAACAGCTGTGACCGGGGTCTGACCTGGAGTAGCACCTGGTCCCTCTGCTCGGTTCCTCCCTGGTTCACGGAGTCGACTGAGCCGCCGTGTGACCTTGGTCGGATCGGGTTGATACTTAGTTACGCCCCTCCAGGCACTCCTCGGTTCATGGTACAGTGGGATCACTAATCACGCTCATGCCCGTCAGTCTGGGCGCGAGCCTAACACATTCCACCACAGCTTCTACTTTGGCCGGGTTTGTAGAGTTACCTTCTCGGCTGACAATGTGTCCCACATACTTCACAGCCTTTTGGCAGAAATGGCATTTGTCAAGGAATAGTTTTAATCCAGCTTCTTCTATCCGACCCAACACCTTGAATAATCTCTTGTTGTGCTCTTCCAAGGTGTGCCCGAATACAATCAGATCATCTAGGTAGACCAGGACTTCACGAAAGTTCATATCTCCCATCACTTTATCCATGCACCTCTGGAAGGTTGCTGGGGCCCCAGTCACTCCTCGGAGTACCCTCTTTAATTGATAGAACCCGATGGGGCAAATGAAAGCCGTCTTCTCTTCATCCTCCTTATTCATTGCTATCTGGTAGTATCCACTCCGGAGATCCAGCACCGAGAACCACTGGCTGCCCTGCAGGCAATCTAAGGCTTCATAAATCCTAGTCACGGTATACTGGTCGGGTACTGTGCAATTGTTCAGAGTGTGATAATCCGCACACATCCTGATAGCCCCAGTTTTCTTTGACTACAATGGGAGATGCGTATGAGCTATTAGACTCTACAATGACACCAGTGTCCAGTAGGCCCCATAAATGCTGTCTGATGTCCTCAACACCCACTGGAGCTAACCTTCGGGATCTCTCTCGAAACGGCTTTTCATCAATCAGCCGGATGTGGCTCTCCACTCCCTTCATGAGACCTAGGTCCCAAACGGACTGCTTTTCCTCTTTCTTCAAGTAACTACCTTCAAAGCAGGGGTCGAAATGTTCTGGATGTAGCTTCCTCCTTTCCTCTTCCTCTTTCTACTCTTATGCAGCCAGACATACTGGGTGAACTATGAGAGTTTGCGGATATCTATCACTTCCAGTTCCTCGACACCACTGAGCCAGAGTACGGAACAGGTTTGCATTCATCCCCACTATAACAGGTGCTGTTCCCCGGCCTTCATCCTCTTCTGGACAGATTAAGGCTATGATGGGCAACTCTCTCTCCACCCCAGAGATAGTGTCTGGGAACCGTAGCGTGACAGATACATATCCTTTGAAGGGGTAACTGCTTTCCCTCAGCCCACAGACGAGTCCAGATAGCGGTTTCAGGGGCACATCCAATAAGTATTTGTTAAACCATTTCTCAAAAATGATGGACACTTGAAATCCACTGTCCAACAACATAGTGCAAGGCTGGCCATTGATACAGGCTGGTACATGTGGTGCTGGTCCCACGAGACCTTTAGGTTGTCTTTCTGACTGAGAAAGGTTAGATGGTGTGGTAGAGTACATCTTTGAGATTTTTGGGGGCCAGTATGGGACTCTACTGGCCTCCTTCCATGTTTCCCAACAGCCTTCTCTGGGGACGGGGGTGCTTTGGAGATTCCTTAGGGCTCCACCTCTTTGGACACTGGCGAGCCACATGATGGGTACTTCCACAGACAAAACACTCATCTGATTTGGCATCTTCCACCCGACTTTGGTTATCACTCACCAATTTCACAGGCTGTTGGCTCTTGGCAACTGACTCAACAATCTCCTTTAGATGCTTTATTTCAACAGCTTAGGCACTTAAAAGTTGGGCAATCTGTTCCCCTTGCTTCTCAATGACCTTCAGGAGTTTTCCCTCTCGCTGGCTTGGATCGGGATCCATAGTGACAGCAGCCACTCACTTAGTCACTTGTTCTCTAGCTGTCAGGATCGATTCCTCCTGTCTCACTTCCTTAAGCAGCTGATGGAGGGACCTGGGAATCTGTTCTTTATCACAACACCTCAGTCGTTGGGCAATGGGAACGTGAGTTAGGGCTCCTCGCAGCACTTGATCTAGGCGGCATTGGTCAACTTGTTTGGGCCTAATTCCGCCCTTGGAAAGTATTCTATGCACCAGCTTATTGTCACGGGTGTGTTGCCACGAAGATCGTCACGAGTACACAGCCTGACTTCTCGCAGCTGACTTGTTGGTGCTTTGTGTCTCTCGGCAGTGAGGGAGTTAATTCTCTCTCTCTCTGGGCTAGATGAGGTCCAGCCTCGCCCAGCTGCAATCAATACTTCTGTAGTGAGACTCCTTCATATACCTGCTGGTCTGTTTGGGAGGTGTCGGTGAAAGCATTTCATTCAGACTGACAGAGCGGATCGTGGTGTTTGGAGTTGCTGAGATAAGTGTATTTGGAAGTGTTTTTCCCTTTCCTCGCTTTATCATTTATCTCCTTTACCGTTGGTTTTCCCTCTGTTGTAGTTGAGTAGTTGTTTGTATGCAAGGTGGTTTTGGTTTGTCCCTTGTACTGTCTCGTTCGTCTAAGTATTGTGTTTGGGCATATTATGTCTTGTTCCCTTTGGTTGTGATCGGGGTCCTTCTCAGGACTAGATTACTGTGGTGCAGGGATCTTCAGGAGGTAGGGGTTACGCTGGCGGCCTGGACCTCTGTACCTTTAACAGTACCTCCAGGTTGAGGGATTAGTCAGGGCCCCAGCTTAGGGTCAGCTTAGGCCCCCTACCTCCAGTATACGGAGACAGCGTGACATTTTCACCGACCCAACTTAGTTTTTCTCCAGCTACCATGGATCCAGTAGCCGGTCTAGCTCGGCAATTGCAGAGTTTGTCCATGGAGCTGGCGGACGTTAGGTCCAAGGTTTGGCATTCTCAGGAGCAAGCCGGACCAGAACCTAAAGTAGCTCTCCCTGATAGGTTCACTGGGGGGCGGGACAAGTTTTTTGTTTTCCGGGAGGCATGCAAATTGTACTTTCAGCTGCGGCCTCGGTCATCGGGGAGTGAAGAACAAAGGGTGGGAATTGTCATCTCGCTCCTACAAGGGGACCCACAATCCTGGGCGTTCTCTCTTCCCCCGGGTTCCCCGGCTCTCCAGTCAGTGGATAGGTTTTTCGCTGCTCTGGGACTCGTATATGATGACCCAGATCGGATCTCCCTTGCTGAGTCTAAGTTACGTAGGATCCAGCAGGGAGATCGTCCGGCGGAGGAATTCTGTTCGGAGTTCCGTAGGTGGGCCACGGACACCCAGTGGAATGACCCGGCTCTTAGGAGCCAGTTTTGTCATGGTTTATCCGACAAATTACAGGATGTGTTGGCACAGTATGACTCTCCCGTGTCACTGGAAGCCGCTATGGCCCTTGCTATTCGCGTGGACAGACGGCTTCGGGAGAGGTGCGGGATAATTCTACCCCCTGTGATGACTCCACCTCCTACAAGGTCCCCTCATATGGTGGTTCCCCTGGTCAGTCCAGAGGAGCCTATGCAATTAGGAGGGACATCATTTCGGGGGAGGGGACCGGTGGTGCGCCATAAGGCAGGAAGGTGTTTCTTCTGCGGGAGAAAGGGACATTTTATTGGGGGGTGTCCATCCCGTCCCTTGCAGAGTGAAGAGTCGTCGGAAAACTGTTAATCCCAGGTTGTGTGGTGGACGGCAATCTGGAAGTAGGTATTTCGTCCCTAGGTTCGTCTCAGTTTCTCGTACCGGCGGAGGTGGTGGTGGGTACGAGAACTGAGAGGATATCTGTTCTTCTGGATAGTGGGGCCGGGGCTAATCTGGTTGATGCTCGGTTTGCCCGGGTCCAAGGTATGCGGTTGAGTGAGTTGGCTAAACCCATCCCCATATTCTCGATCGATGCCAGGCCTCTCGGTCAGGGAAGTTTTTTGCAAGCTGTGCATGACGTAAAACTTCAAGTGGGGGCAATACATAAAGAACTGTTGTCTTGCTACGTGTTGGAGGGACTTCCCACTCCTATTGTGTTGGGCCTTCCTTGGTTAGCTAAGCATAACCCGGTTATTAATTGGCAAACCAGGGAGATAAGCCAATGGAGTAAATTCTGTAATAAAAACTGCATGAACACGGTCATTGGTGCGGTTACTCCTTGGGTCTTACCTCCATTTCTGGCGGACTTTGAGGATGTATTCTCGGAGAAAGGGTGTCAGGAACTACCTCCTCATCGCGTGTATGACTGTTCTGTAAAACTGCTCCCTGAGGCCAAGTTACCTAAAGCTAGGTTGTATAACCTTTCTGGTCCTGAGAGGCAGGCCATGAAGGATTATATCTCAGAAAGTCTGGCTAAGGGGCATATTAGACCTTCATCTTCACCGGTGGCTGCGGGGTTCTTCTTTGTTAAGAAGAAAGATGGAGGCCTACGCCCTTGTCTGGATTTCCGTGAACTTAATCGGATTACGGTCCGAGATCCGTATCCGCTCCCACTTATTCCCGATCTCTTTAATCAGATCGTGGGCGCCAAATGGTTCTCTAAGTTGGATCTCAGGGGGGCGTACAATCTGATTAGGATGAAAGAGGGGGATGAGTGGAAGACGGCGTTTAACACTCCGGAGGGGCATTATGAGAACCTTGTCATGCCATTCGGTCTGACTAATGCCCCGGCGGTGTTTCAACACTTTGTTAATGACATCTTTCGCCGCCTGGTGGGACAGTTTGTTGTCATATATCTGGATGATATCTTAATTTACTCGCCGGATCTGGTGTCTCATCAGGAGCACGTTAGGCAGGTGTTACAGATCTTGCGGGATAATAAACTGTATGCCAAGTGGGAAAAGTGTGTGTTCGCCGTACAGGAACTCCAGTTTTTAGGCTTCCTGGTTTCAGCGTCCGGTTTTCGTATGGACCCTGGGAAAGTGCGGGCAGTTCATGAGTGGGATCGGCCAGAGAACCTTAAGGCACTACAACGTTTCCTGGGGTTTGCTAATTATTACCGGAAGTTCATTCGTAATTTCTCGTCCATGGTTAAGCCTCTCACAGACATGACTAAAAAGGGGACGGATTTTTCTAGGTGGTCTGACAAGGCTTGTCAAGCATTCTCCTCTTTGAAAAAATGTTTTGCCTCGGCGCCCATACTCATTCAACCTGATGCGTCTCAGCCATTCATTGTAGAGGTAGACGCTTCCGAGGTAGGGGTGGGAGCAGTATTGTCACAGGGATCGTCCCCTGGTAAGTGGCATCCGTGCGCCTTTTTCTCTAAAAAATTGTCGTCCGCTGAGAGGAATTACGATGTCGGCAATAGGGAACTCTTGGCCATTAAGTTAGCTTTTGAGGAGTGGCGCCATTTTTTGGAGGGGGCAGTTCATCCGGTCACCGTCATCACCGATCACAAGAACCTGCTATATCTGGAGTCCGCGAAACGTCTGAATCCCAGACAAGCTAGGTGGTCATTGTTTTTTACCAGGTTTAATTTTGTCGTTACATATCGTCCTGGGTCAAAAAATGTAAAGGCGGATGCCTTATCTCGTAGTTTCCCGGGGGCCGGGAATACGGACGACCCGATTCCTATCCTTCAGGAGGGGGTGGTGGTTTCGGCAGTATGCTCTGAGCTGGAGGAGGAGGTATTGGAGGCTCAGGGGGACGCCCCTGTTGGACCTCCAGGGAGACTGTTTGTTCCAGATCAGTTGCGACAAAAGGTGATCGAGGCACACCATAACTCTGTTTTTGCAGGACACCCGGGGAGTAAAGCAACTGTGGATCTCCTCTCGCGTCGGTTTTGGTGGCCTAACTTACATAAGGAGGTGGTAACTTTTGTCGCGTCCTGTGGGGTTTGTGCGCGCTCTAAGACCTCACATACCCGTCCGTCTGGGGCCCTCTTACCTTTGAAGATCCCGGAGCGTCCTTGGACTCATCTGTCTATGGACTTTATTACGGACCTCCCTCCGTCTTCGGGTAAAACGGTCATACTCGTTGTAGTGGACAGGTTCAGCAAGATGGCACATTTTATCGCTCTTCCGGCTCTCCCTAATGCTAAAACTCTTGCGCAAGTGTTCATTGGGGAGATTGTGAGGCTTCACGGGGTACCCTCCGAGGTGGTGTCTGATCGGGGGTCTCAGTTTGTGTCTAAGTTCTGGAAGGCGTTTTGTGCACGGCGGGGGATGCAGTTGTCATTCTCTTCGGCTTTTCATCCTCAGACCAATGGTCAGACGGAACGTATGAACCAGAGCTTGGAGACATATCTCCGGTGTTTTGTGTCAGAGAACCAGGAGGACTGGGCTTCTTTCTTACCTCTGGCAGAGTTTGCTCTTAATAATAGGCGGAGCGAGTCCACTGGTAAGTCCCCGTTTTTTGGGGCATATGGTTTTCACCCCCAGTTTTGTACTTTCAGTAGGGGGGGCTCTTCGGGGGTTCCTGAGGAGGAACGATTTTCCTCATCACTCGCTTCAGTATGGAGAGGGGTGCTGAAGAATCTGAATACTATGGGGAACCGATACAAACGTATGGCTGATAGGAGGAGAGTGTCTGGTCCGGACCTAAGTGTGAACGATCGGGTATGGTTGTCTACCAGGAATATTAAACTTAAGGTTCCCTCCTGGAAATTGGGTCCCAGGTTCATCGGGCCGTACAGAATCAGTTCTATTATTAATCCGGTGGCATTCCGTCTTGATCTTCCCCCTACGTTTAAAATTCACAACGTGTTTCACAGATCATTGCTTAAGAGGTATGTGGCGCCGGTGGTACCGTCACCTTTACCTCCCCCTCCAGTGGTTGTCAATGGTAACTTGGAGTTCCAGGTATCGAGGGTCATTGATTCACGCTTTAATCGCCGGTCCCTTCAGTACCTGGTTCATTGGAAGGGGTATGGTCCTGAGGAGAGGATGTGGGTTCCTGCGTCGGATATTAACGCAGACCGATTAGTTCGGGCCTTCCACACGACTCACCCGGATAAACCTGGCCCTGAGGGTCCGGAGGCCCCTCGTAGAAGGGGGGGTACTGTCACGGGTGTGTTGCCACGAAGATCGTCACGAGTACACAGCCTGACTTCTCGCAGCTGACTTGTTGGTGCTTTGTGTCTCTCGGCAGTGAGGGAGTTAATTCTCTCTCTCTCTGGGCTAGATGAGGTCCAGCCTCGCCCAGCTGCAATCAATACTTCTGTAGTGAGACTCCTTCATATACCTGCTGGTCTGTTTGGGAGGTGTCGGTGAAAGCATTTCATTCAGACTGACAGAGCGGATCGTGGTGTTTGGAGTTGCTGAGATAAGTGTATTTGGAAGTGTTTTTCCCTTTCCTCGCTTTATCATTTATCTCCTTTACCGTTGGTTTTCCCTCTGTTGTAGTTGAGTAGTTGTTTGTATGCAAGGTGGTTTTGGTTTGTCCCTTGTACTGTCTCGTTCGTCTAAGTATTGTGTTTGGGCATATTATGTCTTGTTCCCTTTGGTTGTGATCGGGGTCCTTCTCAGGACTAGATTACTGTGGTGCAGGGATCTTCAGGAGGTAGGGGTTACGCTGGCGGCCTGGACCTCTGTACCTTTAACAGTACCTCCAGGTTGAGGGATTAGTCAGGGCCCCAGCTTAGGGTCAGCTTAGGCCCCCTACCTCCAGTATACGGAGACAGCGTGACACTTATCCAGTCATTAGAAGTAATCTGACATCTTCTCACCAGGGCCCTGGTAAGTAGTGCAAAGTTTATAAAGTAGATCTGTGGCATCCTCTCGGGACCCAAAAGCATCTTCCAAAGCCATAATGAAGTCTTTAGAAGTCACTTCAGGCTGGCTTCTCAAGGCAGCCTGCACCACTTCCATAGCGGGACCTCTTAGACTTTCCACAATTCTCTGCTTCTTTGCAGCATCTGTGCACTGCCACTCCATTAGGTACTGCAGAGCAACATCCCTCCATGTATCACACCCCTCTGCGCCATATGGGGTTGGAGTGACACCTGAAAAGGTTCTCAGATGTCAATAGGCCTCTTCTGGCTGCAATTTGGCAAACTGGGCCATTAACTTCTCCATGGCTGCCAACACACCAACTACAGCATCAGTTTCTCCTGGCTTGTCCTGAGCAGGGAGGGAAGGTAGACTTGCACTAGACCTTCTAGGCTGTGTGCTTGACTCTGGGTGTGATGCCTCTGCTGCAAGCCGCTCAGGCCAGGTAATCCTCCACAGCTGCTCTTGTTTTAAATGCACAGTAATGACTGATGGGAAGTACTCGCGTGCTAAGGTCCTTTCCGTAGTAATCAGGGTCGCTGACAATTGGCCCTGCCCCTCCTTCCATTGGTCAATCACTCGGCGGTTAACAATTACTTCGATTCACTCCACACTCTGTAGTACGTCTTCATCAGGTGTATCAATGAGTTCACCATGTAATGCAAAACTGCAGTCCGTTGCCATGCTCATCTCTCCACACCACATGGATACTTGTGCTTCAGTTAATACTTCCATAATAGCGGTACCTGTTTTGTTCGATCTCAGCAGTGCCTCCTCTGTAAAACGTCTTTATGCTGCCTTCGTGGGCAGGGTGTTTGGTAGTTCTTACCTCTATATTGCGCAGTGCCTCCACCTGAATCTTGATGGGAGTTGTAGTGGAATGCAGGAGGGTCTTCCTCTTGTGCCAGGGGTCGACTCGGGAAACCCCTTTATACACTCCTTTGTACACTCACAAAGAGATGAGGTTGAAAACTCAAATAGATTAAATGTGGAGGGAGGTAATTGGTAAGGATGGTAAGGGGGATGTTAGGTAACAATGAAACAACAGTACTCAGAATTTACATATACATATAGAATCAGCTAAGTCGTTGCAATTAACTTGGGAGATAGGGATGACACTCTCCCTTTAAATAGCCGCAAGACTCACTCCTAGCTAAAACTGCCTAACTATGACTGGCTGCAGCCTAAAACAACAACAGAGTTCAGTTGGGGCCCGGTTGTCGTTTTAGTTGGAGCTCTTGGAGACTGTACGTGTACATATTCAAGAAGCAAGCCTTCCTTCACAGACAGTCCTATTATAGCTTCAATTGGGTGTGGAACCACAAGTCTCAGCAAGGCTCCCTTATAGATAGTTTTTATACATTGGTCCACAGTGTAACCACACACTCCAGCAAGCTACTCACTCTTTGAAGTAGATGTTCTGTAGTCCCATCATCTTCCAGTCTGGGGCTTTAGAATTCAATCCTTTAGGGATGGGAGGCAGAATTCTCCTTCTTTCTGTGGAGTCATGGGGAGGAGGGCATTCCAGGATCCTCTGGCTAGTCTGGGGTTCTGGTGCAATTAAAGGCTTACAGTCCTTCCAGAGTTTAACAAAAGCATCAGTCTGCACCCCAGGTTCTGCTCCTGTAGTGGTCTTGTCTGTCCCCAGCAATGGCTGACAGCCTTCTAGCTCACTGGCCTCGACTCCTCCCTCCTTCTTCTTCAACTTGCCAAGTCAATCAGTCTCTTCCTCTGTTGCTCCTCCTCCTATGTGATGTAGAGAGGAGCAATGTCTACTGGAAGTTGTAGTCCAAGTTAGTGCAGGAAGAGGTTCATTAAAGTCTGCTTCTGTGAATGTCTGTGCAGAGACTGGATTTGCTGGAATTACACACATGGGCCTCACAACAGGTGTTACAGGAATAAATATCCAAATGGCCCTTGGCAGAAAAAATGTTTTCCACCCCTGCCATAGAGGAAGACCCTCTACTAGGGACCCTCTCTATGAGCCCAAACTGTATACTCACCTCTCCTGTCTTCTCCTGGCCACGTCCTCTCTCCTCAGCGTCCCGCGGTGTACTTGCAGGACCTGCGGTGATGTCATTTAGTCAGCTGATGGTCACGCGGGACACCGAAGAGAGAGGACGCCTCCGGGAGGAGACTGAAAAGGTGAGTAAACAGGTTTTTTTTATTTTTAACTTTTTAATTATTTTTTTTTTTACTATAGATGCAGAATTTAAAGCATCTAAGTTGGTCACACAATATAAATCCATGCCAGTTGCATGGATTTATATTGTGTGACCAACTTGTCAAGCACTTTTCCAAATGATGCTCAAAATCGCTTGGAAAAGTGCTTGAAAAAATGCATGTGAAAACGCATGTAAAAACGCTGAAAAAACGCTTCTCTCTGGCAGACAAAGCGCATGTAAATCTGCATGCGTTTTTTTCTGCCAGAGAGAGGTAAAAACGCTCTTCATCAAATCTGCTATGTGGGCACATAGCCTAATGTAGCATCGGCGTCTCTGCCCCCTGCCAGGCAGAGACGCCGTCCCTCTCACCGCCGCGCTCCACACCCGACGTCCTCCAGCGCTCCTCTTCCTGCTTCTGCAGGCGCGCGCTGCTTTCCGGGCACTGTGCTTAGGGCGCGCTCGCGCTCCCTATCTCTTAAAGGGGCCGCACGCGCCGCCCTAAGGAGTCCCCGGCCAATTGCCGGAGGTCCTCCCATATATAAAACACCTCCTCCAATATGGAGGTGTTTAGTTTATGTACAGTGTACTTACCTCTGCTTTAGCCCTCAGGTCCCACTGCTAGCCTGACTACTAGTCCTGCCCGCCAGCCTGACTATCAGTCCAGTCCGCCAGCCTGACTACTCTTCAGCCCGACAGTCTGTCTTCCGTTAAGTCCGCCAGTCTGTCTATGGGCTTTGCCCGCCTGCTTACCTGGAAGCACCTGCCTGTTACCTGTCAGCCTACCTGGAGGCTCCTGCATGTCACTTGCCGTGACCACCTGTCAGCCTACCTGGAGGCTCCTGCCCATCACTTGCCATGACCACCTGTCTGCCTACCTGGAGGCTCCTGCCCGTCACTTGCCGTGACCAACTGTGGGAGTCACCTGCTCTCTTAAAAGGTCGTCCCCAGAGTAGCACCTGGTCCCTCTGCTCGGTCCCTCCCTGGTCACGGAGTCATTAGCAGCCGAACTACCTAGGTCGGTCCGAGTTGATACTTAGTTACGCCCCTCTGGGTCCCTCCTTGCACTGCAGCACAGAGGTTCCACCACCCGGATCCGTAACACCTAAGAGCATGTGGAATTGATGATGCCTTTTGAATTGAAGGAATCATGAATTCTCCGGTACCCACTGAGACTGAGATAAAAAATCTTGCTAAAACCAGATAACAATTGTGAAGATTAAGGTGTTATCAAACAAGTAAGCTTCTACCTTTCGCAACAATGGATAGACCACCTCAGTGTCCAGAACTCAACATCATTAAATTTGAAAATACCAATAAATAGGCCAACTCTTATAATAACCTCTTTACTTTAACCGGTTCCCGACCGCCCACTGTACATAAACGTCGGCACTTGCTGGGCTCTGTGCAGCGCCGACGTTTAAAAACGGTGGGTGGTCCCGCAGCGCTCAGGACCCCCAGGGTCCTGCTAGCGCTACGGTACCGGTTCAGAGCGATAGCTCTGACATGTGGCATCATGGGGACCTGATTGGATCAGGTCCCCATGATGTTAACCTGTTCCTATCTTCTAGATGCCGCGATCCATAGTGATTGCGGCATTTAAAAGATAGTGACAGCCGGTGGTCGGCGATCGGGACCCCCCACATACCTCAGGAGCAGCGGGGATCCCGGTGCTGTTACCTCTGACATCATCGAGACCTGATTGGCTCAGGTCTCGATGTTGTCAGCGTCACACCAGCCAATCAGAGAGATCACCAGGGAAGTTTGTTTTAGCAACAAACTTTCCCGGGCGATCTGGCTGATAGAACACTGTTTCTCCTCCGATCTCAGTGAGAGAGCAGAGGAGAAACAGTGTGACAAGAGCTGTCAGCCTTGCCACTGTAAAATTGAAAAAAATAAAATAAAAAAGAAAGTAAGAGTTAGGGTTAGTCAGTCCTGTCAGATCAGTCAGTCCTGTCAGATCAGTCAGTCCTGTCAGATCTGTCAGTCCTGTCAGATCATTCAGTCAGTCCTGTCAGACCTGTCAGTCAGTCAGTCCTGTCAGATCAGTCAGTCCTGTCAGATCTGTCAGTCCTGTCAGATCAGTCAGTCCTGTCAGACCTGTCAGTCAGTCAGTCCTGTCAGATCAGTCAGTCCTGTCAGATCTGTCAGTCCTGTCAGATCTGTCAGATCTGTCAGTCCTGTCAGATCAGTCAGTCAGTCAGTCCTGTCAGATCAGTCAGTCCTGTCAGACCTGTCAGTCAGTCAGTCCTGTCAGATCAGTCAGTCAGTCAGTCCTGTCAGATCAGTCAGTCCTGTCAGTCAGTCAGTTCTGTCAGATCAGTCAGTCCGTCAGTCCTGTCAGATCAGTCAGTCCATCAGTCCTGTCAGATCAGTCAGTCCTGTCAGATCAGTCTTTCCGTCAGTCCTGTCAGATCAGTCAGTCCTGTCAGATCAGTCAGTCCGTCAGTCCTGTCAGATCAGTCAGTCCTGTCAGATCAGTCAGTCAGTCAGTCCTGTCAGATCAGTCAGTCCTGTCAGTCAGTCAGTCCGGTCAGTTCAGTCAGTCCAGTCCAGTCCGTTCAGTCCAGTCAAAAAATATAAAAATAAAATGGCCCGTCAGACTTATACTGCAGAAGAGGTGTATGCCCTGCTGTGTTCTGATAGTGATGACAGTGCAATCTCAGATGGAGATATGGATTTTGAGGGCTTTAGTAGCGGTGACACTGAGAGCTCAGAAATGAGCAGTGATTCTGGTCCATCCTCAAGCCCAAGGACCAGTACAGCAATAGGGGCAAATAGCGCTACTGGAGAAATGTCTCCAAATCAGGCAACACTGCCCAGTACAAGCGCTGTCCCTGCTACTAGTGAATTGGCGCACGCCAGTGTACAAGGGGCTTTGCCACATGATCTAGCATTTCCCAGATGGGAGGCTTCGGATTCGGCTGCTCCATTCAGCCCTGATTTCAACGCCACTCCTGGTATAAATGTGGAGGTGGAAGATTTTGGACCAATTCATTTTTTTAATTTGTTTTTTACAGACAGCTTGCTAGAGTATATTGTCGTGCAAACAAATTTATATGCATCCCAATTCATAAGCCAGAATCCCCGATCTTACTATGCTAGGGCAAATTTATGGACACCAACTAATGTCCCGGAAATAAAAAAAATTTTAGGACTTACATTTGCCATGGGGCTTGTTAAAAAACCGAGCATTCGATCCTACTGGTCCAACCACCCTGTTCAAGCCACCCCTATGTTTTCAGTCGTTCTGCCTAGGACCCGTTATGAAATGCTCATGCGGTTTTGGCATTTTAACGACAATAGTCAATGCCTGCCCAGAAATGCCCCAGAACATGACAGGTTATATAAAATTAGACCCATCATTGAAAATTTGTCAGAAAAATTCTTAAGGCTCTACACCCCAACACAAAATATTTCTATAGATGAGTCCCTTGTAAAATTCAAAGGAAGACTGCACCTCAAGCAATTTATCCCATCTAAAAGGGCAAGGTTTGGAATAAAGATCTATAAAATGTGCGAAAGTTCAACCGGATACACATCCGCTTTTCGCATATACGAGGGGAAAGATAGCCAACTAAACCCACCAGGATGCCCTACTTATCTGGGGACATCTGGAAAAATTGTTTGGGAGCTGATAAGTCCATTTTTTCAAAAAGGCTACAATCTATATGTGGACAATTATTACACCAGCATACTCCTATTTAAAAGTCTGGTTGAACACAACATCGGGGCTTGTGGGACCATACGTAAAAACCGTCAGGGGTTTCCACAGCCATTGGTCAACCAAAAGTTCCAAAAGGGGCAGTCAGGGGCTGTACGCAACGGAGAGCTGCTTGCCCTGAAATATAGGGATAAGAGGGATATTTTTGTCCTCAGCTCGATCCACACAGATGCCACAAGGGCCATTGTAGAACTAGGATCCACCACTCCGAAGCAAAAACCTGTGTCAGTCATTGACTACAACAAACACATGGTGGGTGTGGACCTTGCAGACCAGGTTCTACAGCCACACCAGGTATCAAGAAAGTCCTATACCTGGTATAAAAAGTTGGTTATTTATTTGTTTCAGGTGGCCACATACAATTCTTTTGTGTTGTACAAAAAAGCAGGAAATTCAGATCCTTTTCTTGATTATCAAGAAAAGGTAATTGAAAATCTTGTCTTTCAAAGTGTTAGCCCCGCTCATCCATTAGAATCTGAGGATGTGAAAAGACTCACTGAGCGACATTTTATTGCACTTATTCCAGCAACGGAAACAAGAAGGAACCCCCAGAAATGATGTCGTGTATGTACTAAGAGAGGAATGAGGTGTGATACCCGCTACTATTGCCCACAATGCCCATCATTGCCAGCCTTATGCGTCACTGACTGCTTTAAAATCTTCCACACAGAACCACGTTTTTAAACTGTAAAAATGTATCCCAATTTGTCATTCAAACATTTGGTTCATTTAGTGAATGACACATTCGAGTAGAGCTCACTTAATTTCCAGGGGGGTTCTCCAGAATCTAAACCTTCCATTGCGTGCTTGTTTCTGGAAATCATCCATTGAGTTAAAATGGTCACTAAACCCATAGATGAATTCCCAGAGGGGTGTCATTTCCAAAATGGGGTCACTTGTTGGGGGTTTCCTCTGTTTAGGCACCTCAGGGGCTCTCCAAATGCAACATGGCGTCCGCTATCGATTCCAGCCAAATTTCCATTCCAAAAGTCAAATGGCGCTCCTTACATTCCGAGCCATGCCGTGCGCCCAAACAGTGGTTTGCACCACATATTGGGTATCAGCGTGCTCAGGAGAAATTGCACAACACATTTTGGGGTCCATTTTTTCTGGCTGCCCTTGTGAAAATTAAAAATTTGAGGCTAAAGTAGCAGTTTTGTGTTAAAAATGTGTTTTTTTATTTTCACACTTCAACATTATAAAATTCTGTGAAGCCCCTGGGGGTTCAAGGTGCTCACCACACATCTAGATAAGTTCCTTGAGGGGTCTAGTTTCCAAAATGGGGTCACTTGTTGGGGGTTTCCACTGTTTAGGCACCTCAGGGGCTCTCCAAATGCAACATGGCGTCCGCTATCGATTCCAGTCAAATTTCCATTCCAAAAGTCAAATGGCGCTCCTTACCTTCCAAGCCATGCCGTACGCCCAAACAGAGGCTTTGCACCACATATGGGGTATCAGTGTGCTCAGGAGAAATTGCACAACACATTTTGGGTCCATTTTTTCTGGCTGCCCTTGTGAAAATTAAAAATTTGAGGTTAAAGTAGCAGTTTTGTGAAAAAAAGTTAAATGTTCATTTTTTTCTTCCACATTCCAAAAATTCCTGTGAAGCACCTGAAGGGTTAATAAACTTCTTGAATGTGGTTTTGAGCACCTTGAGGGGTGAAGTTTTTAGAATGGTGTCACTTTTGGGTATTTTCTGTCATAAAGGCCCCTCAAAGTCACTTCAAATAAGATGTGATCCCTAAAAAAATGTTTTTGTAAATTTTGTTGTAAAAATGAGAAATCGCTGGTCAACTTTTAACCCTTATAAATTCCTAACAAAAAAAAAATTTGGTTCCAAAATTGTGCTGATGTGAAGTAGACATGTGGTAAATGTTATTTATTAACTATTTTGTGTGACACCTCTCTCTGATTTAAGGGCATGAAAATTCAAAGTTTGAAAATTGCAAAATTTTCAAAATTTTCGCCAAATTTCCGATTTTTTCACAAATAAACGCAAGTGATATCGAAGAAATTTTACCAATATCATGAAGTACAATATGTTCCGAAAAAAACAATCTCAGAATCAGGGCAATCCATTGAAGCGTTCCAGAGTAATTACCTCATAAAGTGACAGTGGTCAGAATTGAAAAAATTGGCCCGGTCACGAAGGCAAAAACAGTCTCTGGCGCGAAGTGGTTAATCAAAAAACCAATAAATGCAGATAGAGGTTTTTCTTAAATAATAACAACTCTTTATTTCATTCACAGTTAAAAACAACAGAGAAATAAAAAAGGCATAGAAATATAGCAGTAAGGGTATGTGCACACGATGCAGAAATGAAGCAGAAAATTTCAGCATCATTTCTGCATCTCCCTGGCAGAAAAAACGCATGCAGATTGTTCCCGCATGTGGATTGACAAGCGCTTTCCAGGCGATTTTAGCATCACCTGGAAAGTGCTTGACAACTAGGTCACACTATATAAATCCATGCAAACAGCATGGATTTATATAGTGTGACCCGAGAGAGTGTATAAACTTACCTCCGATGGCCCGTTCTGTCCTGCTTTACACTCCGTTCTCCCGGCTGCCGGCAACTTTGAATTGAAAGACCTGCCGACGTCAGCGTCACATGACTCTGACGTCAGCGCAGGTCCTTCAACTCACTGCAAGTGCCGGGAACCAAGCAGGAGCGCTGCGCGGGCCGACAGATGGTAAGTAGGACTCTCCCCTCCTCCACACCCGGGTACCATCCGCACATTAGAACGCGCCAATAACGCAAGTACAGATGCAGTCTTGCGAAATTGGCGCGTTCTAATGCAAGTCAATGGCGGCGAAAACGCCGCCTTTACGCAAAATTAATTGACATGCTGCAGATTTTTGAGCGCAGCGTTTACGCTGCGGAAAAATCTGCATCATGGGCACAGCACATGCGGATTTCAATTGGGGAACATTGCTGCCCTTCTACCATGCGTTTTTAATGCGTTTCCGCAGCGTTTACGCAACTGCAAAAACGCCGCGGAAACGCATTAAATACGCATCGTGTGAACTCAGCCTAATAGGCATCACGTGGCATGACCAAACATTCAGTTGTATCTTTATTATTTAAATAGGATAATAGTAAACAAGTGCTAAGAATGGTGCTACAATGACAGTATGCAGCAAGTTCTCTTAAATTTAGTAGTAGAAAAATAAATTCTTCATTAAAACTTGCTAAATGCCTTTAGCCTCCCATTATTTAGCATATAGATGGTGTCACATGGGCAATAGACACTGAACATAATTTAGCACATCTTAATACAATAAGCTCATGCCCAGGAAACATCATCCCTTTACATAAGTTACAATAGATCCTCATGAATTCATTAAATTACTTTTAAAGCATAATTACCAAACAGAGAGCGGTCAGCCACGTGAGAATATCCCCCTTAACGCGCGTTTCGCACGAGCTTCTTCAAGAAGGGGTGAATACAGACAAGGAGGCAAACATTAAATACCCTACCTCATGTGCAGCGTGTGATCGCGCACTGTCCCACGAGCGCACACCGAACCCGCCCACACCTCGGCGTCTGACGTCAGACTCCCACAATCCTCTGCCCGACGCGTCAGAGCTTAAGGCAGGGAGTCCTGTGTCAATACGACGCTCGTGGTTGTCATGGCTGCACGGCACACTCGCGGCCAGGCGCGCCCCACACCGCCATCTAGAGGCAATTTCAGTGAACAGCAGACATCCAGACCATCTAACAGGGAGAATAAATAATTGCATCAAACCCTATATAATTGGGATCCCAATTCATTATAGATACCTTACCAGGCAGGAAAAATGCATATATACATAATTAAATGTCTCTTATAACCCTATTGCACATCCCCACGAATAAATAAATAAATCCATTTAATAATAAACATAATATATATTATTTATCAAAGAATACTGCAAATAAATAGTGGATGTCTCCTCAAGAAATATCATGATCCTCCATTAAGATAAATAAATCATATAATAGCCACATACTAAATATATTAATATCTGTAAAGTGCATATAGTGTATAAAGTGCCATGGCAATTGGTAAACCTTAATAATATTAAAAGTGCATATACTCATACTTCCATAAACACTCATACCCATCCATGCTACATACATCAATACATCAATCAAAACTACAAAGATCATTGAACGTGACTGAAAGTATCTGTGAACAATATAAAGACCCTGAAAAATTCAGGGAAAATGTAATGGTGATTAAACCACACCAATTATATAAATATATATATTCCAAACTTTTCACCAATAACAATGGACCACCAACTCAAAAAATAATGAGCCGATGGTACAGTAGCATGGTATCAAGGCAGAAATAAAATATAAATAACCCACCATATAAAATAAATATAAACCTGTGCCAAAAATAATTAAGATAAAAAAAGCAAAAATATACTAAGGAAGAACCATGCAGGTGAAAAATTCACCCTGCCACTTATATTATTTGCACCACTCAAAAAATCGAACAAATATATTTCATATCGTAAGGAGGATCCCAAAATCGACTTTCAATGCATACAGATCTTCGGAGTAAAGCCATATGATAGATGGATTAGGTCAAAGGGTAGTATGAACTACTGAAAACATGAAAACCAGAAATAAAGGAAAAAATTAAAAACTTTTTAAAAAACTATTAAAAAAGAAGTTTATCAAAAAAATGACTTGCGCCCAAGTCATAAAAAGGGTGCAAAGCTCAGAACTTCATTTAGACCTTTGGGACTAATACTATCTACCTTCCATATCCATCGTGCCTCAATCTGGGCTAACGACTTTCTCAAATTGCCCCCTCTATTATTTAACAGGACCCGGTCTATTCCCTTAACCTTCAATAATCTGGCATTGCAATCATGTATGAGTTTGAAATGTCTGGGGATTGGTTTAAGTGTTTCCAGTATGTGCTCCCTTATTCTGATTTTAAGTTTTCTAGAGGTTAGACCAATATAAATGAGTCCACAAGGGCAAGTGGCATAATATACCACACCCTCTGTATCACATGTAATGTGTTGTGTAATTTTGAATGTCCTGGTCCCATCACTAGAGTCAAAACTAAGGGATTTTTCCATATTTGGACATGCCAAACACTGACCACATGGGTAAAAGCCCCATTTTGGGCCTTTTGTGCCAAAAGCATTGTGTACGGTTGTGCCCTTATATTGACTTTTCACTATCATATCTTTCAGATTCTCAGCTCTTCTATAGGCAATTGATGGAGTTGCAGGAACGTACTTACCTAACACTGCATCACTAGTTAAAATTGACCAGTATTTATCTAGGGCCCCCCGCATCTCTCCCCAATGGTCATTATAAGAAGAAATGAATCTCATCTGATCATTTTCTTTATTTCTGTTCTTGGGTTTCAGCAATTCTTCTCTTTTCTTTAATCCACTATTTATTTGCAGTATTCTTTGATAAATAATATATATTATGTTAATTATTAAATGGATTTATTTATTTTTTCGTGGGGATGTGTAATAGGGTTATAAGGGACATTTAATTATGTATATATGCATTTTTCCTGCCTGGTAAGGTATCTATAATGAATTGGGATCCCAATTATATAGGGTTTGATGCAATTATTTATTCTCCCTGTTAGATGGTCTGGATGTCTGCTGTTTACTGAAATTGCCTCTAGATGGCGGTGTGGGGCACGCCTGGCCGCGAGTGTGCCGTGCAGCCATGACAACCACGAGCGTCGAATTGACGCAGGACTCCCTGCCTTAAGCTCTGACGCGTCGGGCAGAGGATTGTGGGAGTCTGACGTCAGACGCCGAGGTGTGGGCGGGTTCGGTGTGCGCTCGTGGGACAGTGCGCGATCACACGCTGCACATGAGGTAGGGTATTTAATGTTAGCGTCCTTGTCTGTATTCACCCCTTCATGAAGAAGCTCGTGCGAAACGCTCGTTAAGGAGGATATTCTCACGTGGCTGACCGCTCTCTGTTTGGTAATTATGCTTTAAAAGTAATTTAATGAATTCATGAGGATCTATAGTAACTTATGTAAAGGGATGATGTTTCCTGGGCATGAGCTTATTGTATTATGATGTGCTAAATTATGTTCAGTGTCTATTGCCCATGTGACACCATCTATATGCTAAATAATGGGAGGCTAAAGGCATTTAGCAAGTTTTAATGAAGAATTTATTTTTCTACTACTAAATTTAAGAGAACTTGCTGCATACTGTCATTGTAGCACCATTCTTAGCACTTGTTTACTATTTATCCTATTTAAATAATGAAGATACAACTGAGTGTTTGGTCATGCCACGTGATGCCTATTACTGCTATATTTCTATGCCTTTTTTATTTCTCTGTTGTTTTTAACTGTGAATGAAATAAAGAGTTGTTATTATTTTAAAAAAAACTCTATCTGCGTTTATTGGTTTTATCATTAAATTTGAGTGGTATTTCTTGAGAAGCAGAAACTTGCTAAGAAAGGGCAAGGAGTGGCAGATAAAATTCAATACTCAAATCCCACCTTACCAGCACATAAATACACAGAGTAGGCACTCAACTTTGAGCATTGAAAGTTACTATGGAAGTTCCAAAAACTTTCAATCAATAGCAGTGTTTCTTAAATGTTAGTATTCAGGTGGAATCTCTTATAAACGAGCACAATAAAGGCACATTAGTATACATATGCTCCTTTCTTTTGGCCTCTGCTTTTTACCATACTATGAAAAATTAAATTAAAGGGTGGTCACTGATTTTGGCACAGTATAATATAAATTTGTATTTTCCATTATTTTTACAATCTGTTATTATATACTTTTGGCTATGGGAGACTAGAATAATAATGCTGAGACCTCTTCAGTGTATTGAATGCTCAGACTTGTTGGATTTCTGCTCATGGTTTAGGAAAGGATCCATATGTTTTAAAGCTGGTAGTATGGATATACAGAATATTTAATAGTTCATTTTGATTTATCATAGAAGTTCTTCGTATTGCTCTAGATAAGAAACAAATCGCAATCTGCTTCTAACGTTAAAGCTGTTGTTTAATGCCAAAAATGCCAGGCCATATGCCCTACTACAAAAATATGGAGTCATTCTTGCAGTCTAGAGTATGATCCTGTAAGGATGGTTTACAAGTAAAGTGGTTACAAAGTCTGTATAGAAGGAGTACTTTCATATTCAGAATCCTCAGGATAAGCTCTGAATGTCTAATAGATGTGGGTGCCACCTTTGAGACCCACAAGCCTGCATTGATGTGGAGAATAGATGCATTGTGTAAATAAACGGAAAGTTGGTCATCTCTTTCTGTAACTCCCTTAGAAGACAGCTGCTCACCTGTACAGGTTCAAATTATATTTTGACTCAATGTGGCATCGTCCAGCAACCTCTCTTACCTACCTTTCCCACCATTTATGAGATATCAATGTTAAAGTTGATAATAGTCCTTTAAGTAAGTCGTTCTTTTTATCTCCAACTAAATCTTCCCTTTCCTACATCCCACTTAATTTACCTTGTTTGGAGGATTTTTTATGATAATCCCATAAAGGTTGTAGTACATTTGTCCTTTCCTTTATATTTCTTTCTAATTTGTAGTGCATATACGAGCAAAGCTATCACTCATTGTTTCACCTTATCACTTAATTACAGATATCTTAAAGTTCAGGTTATCTATTTTGTTAATCCAATTAACTGCAATTTCGAAAAACATACACAGACTTACACAGACATTCAGGACATAGTTTTTTGTTAAAATGTTGTTCTTCAAGGAAATTTTAACAGCCAAACAAGGCTTTGGCCGACCAATCGACTGACAACCAAATCAGCCAACTCTCCCATACACAAGGGTGCTCACTCGCTCCTGTGTTCTTTATGAGAAAGCCGCAAACTGACACATCAGCTGGAGGCTTAACTCAGTGAGAAAAATACTACCTCTTGAAGCTCATCAAGAGAATGCCAAGAGTGTGCAAAGCAGTCATCAAAGCAAAAGGTGGCTACTTTGAAGGACCTAGAATATAAGACATATTTTCAGTTGTTTCACACTTTTTTTGTTAAGTATATAATTCCACATGTGTTAATTCATAGTTGTGATACCTTCAGTGTGAATGTACAATTTTCATAGTCAAGAAAATCCAGAAAAATCTTTAAATGCGAAGGTGTGTTCAAACTTTTGGTCTGTACTGTATATAGTGTGACAGAGTCACTGGTGTTATATGTGAGGAAGATATGTTTTACTACGGCTGCTAGCCTTAGTGAACTGAACCTACAACTTTTCTCCAGCATATTTTATGTTGGGGGAGTTAAATCACCATTGTGAAGGGAGTGGTTTTGGGTGAATGACATACCTCCACCTCAGGGTGTGGCTGATCAAGGTTAAATGCTCAGTCACTGTTTTTTTTTCTGGTGTTGGGAGTTTGGAGAGTCAAGTCTCCAGACTGTAGAGCTTCAGCTCAGGAGGAGCTGAAGTTTGCAGCAAAATGGTGCAGGCGAACCCGTACACATATGGACTGTTATTCTTTGTCTTTTGCTTTACCTTTATGCCAGCAAGGCTGAGTTTTATTTTGCTGAAGTCTGCAGTGTTTTATGCTGATAAAATAAACCTGCAGTCGAAACCGTTCCTGTGTCTACTTCCGACTGCTGCCGAGTGAGTCGTCTTGCCACAGTTGGTGTGAGAATGCGAGAAAGATTCCAGGAACACGTGTTCCTGCCACAGAGATCGGTGGATGTCCTGGGTAAAGGCCGCCAGCAGCATGGAGGAGCTCCTCAAGCACGTGCTCCAGAACCAACAACAGCAACATCAGCAGCACTTACAGAGCCAACAGAACATGCAGCAGCACCAGGAGATTCAACACGAGCAGCAGCAGCAGAGCCAGCAAGTACAGCAAGAGACAAATAAACTCATCATGCAGCAGATCCAACATCAGCAACGGCAGATGGACCTCCTAGAAGGGGAGATCTGCAGCAGGGAAACCGCCCCTCCCCCAAGTACAGGTGGTGTTTCATACGTCCAGAAGGCGGTAAGGCATGTGATGCAAAAGATGACCCCAGGGGATGATGTTGAGGCATTTCTGACTGTACTCGAAAGGGTGCAGAGTGGGAAAAACTGCTGCCTGAGCAGTGGGCGGAGGTGCTGGCCTCCTTTCTAACGGGTGAACCCGAAAAGGTCTCCTATGACCTGGCCCTACAGGATGCACAGGAGTATGCCAAATTAAGAACAGAGATATTGGCACACTCAGGAGTGACTATGTCTGTCAGAGTGCAAAGGGTCCACCACTGCGCTAATGCTGGCGACAAACCTCCTCGCTCGCAGATGTTTGACTTACTACATCTAGTCCAGAAGTGGCTGCAGCCAGAATCTTCCTCTCCTGCCCAGATGGTTGTGTGTGTGGTGATGGACAAGTTCATCCTACCCAGGCCGGTGCAGACCTGGGTTGCCCAGGGCGACCCTCGAAACGTGGACGACCTCATGGGCCTGGTAGAGTGGTACCAAGTGGTCGAAAAATAAGTCGGGAAACTGGAGATAGTCACAGTCCGAACTGGAGTACCCAAAGGGGGGAGGGCTCACCATGTAAGGGGTCTAGAGTCACAAACAGGGGTCGTCCCAATCCTAGTTAGGACCCAGCAAAGACTGCTGTGAGGGATATGGTATGTTGGCGGTGTCATAATCCTGGACACATAGCCGCCCAGCGCCATATATTTCCCTGAAACAATGGACTGCAGCCTAGGCTGGGGTTGCTCTTATTATGCCTATCCGGCCTGTAGCATTGATAGTCAACCTGGTGAGGGGCAGCAGGCGTGTGCCGTGTCCATTAATGGGGTGATGGTGCTTGGACTATTGGTCTGGTGACCCTAATCAGTGCCACCCTTTCCCACCAGCTGATCCCTGCCAAAACTGTGGGTGTTTGCTGCATACATGGGGATGACAAGGATTACCATGTGGCCAGAGTGACAGTGGAAACAGTCTGTGGTGCCCAATCCCACGAGGTCAGAGTGGTAAAGGATCTGATACATCCCATCATATTGGGGTGTGATTTTTCTTTGTTTGGGACTTGTGGGGGAAGGGAATCGGACTGAGTCGCGTGGGCAAAAGCCAGGTCCCTAGGGAAATACCCCCGTCGAAATCTGAAGGGGATGAGTTCCCATTGTGTGTACTTGCCGGCGACAAGGATGAGACTGTGACTGAGGAGGCCGGCCTCCCTGAGTTAGAGGTGCCCGGAGAGAAATTTGGGTCTGCAAGTTCGGGATTTGACCTTGAAGGGGGCATGGGACAATGTTACTGTCTGTAATGGGGTTGCTCAAGAGCAGAGGGTAGACACCAGGTACCCACACTTCGCAGCTCAGGGGGAGTTATTATATTGGGTGACTAAACCAAGGGGTGATGAGATAGTGGAGCAGCTGTGAGTTTCAGGGCCATACCGACGGCGGGTGTTAGATATGGACAATTCACATGTTCTGGGGGGATACCTTGGGGTCGAAACGACTCAAGAGAGGATATTGAGGAGGTTTTATTGGGCAGCGTGTTACCGGGAGATCCTAAACTATGGTAGGTCCTGTCCCACCTGCTAGATAACCGCCCCCTCTTCCCACTTCCATAGTCCTTTAACCCCTTAATAACATCTGACGTACTAATACGCGTCTGTGCCCTGGGACTTAAGAGCCAGACCCGTATTAGTACGTCATCGCGATCGCGCCCGCACACAGGCTGTGCGGGCGCGATCGCCGCCGGGTGTCAGCTGATTGTCACAGCTGACACCCGGTACTATGTGCAGGGAGCGGTCACGCACCGCTCCCAGCACATTAACCCCCGCGATGCTGCGATCGAAGTCGATCGAAGTCGATCGCGGCATTGCGGGGGCAAGGGGAGGTGATCGGCGATACTCACCTCCTCTTCCGGCTTCCAGCGCAGTCTGCAAAGGCTTCCCGGGTGTTGCCATGACGACCCGATGTCGTCATGACAACATCCGGGTCACCAGAGAGCAGGAAGATTGCTTGGACATGCGCAGTGCATCTCCAAGCAATCTTCACACTGTGCATTTCTGACAGCTTGCATGGCATAGGGATGGTGCTCCATTCCTGTGCCATGCAGGCGATCAGAAAAAAAAAGTGAAAGTCCCAGAGTGGGACAAAGTAATAAAGTGTATAAACTGTGTGAAAGTGGAAAAAAAAAAAAAAAAAAAAGTGCAAAAATATTATAAAAAAATAAAAAAAATAATACACCAAAAATAAAAATATAATGTACCCATCAATAAATATTATTATAAAAAAAATAAAAAAAAAACAATAAAAGTACACATATTTGGTATCGCCGCGTCCGGAACAACCTGACCTATAAAACTGTCCCACTAGTTAACCCCTTCAGTGAACACGGTAAAAAAAAAAACCAAGCAAAAAACAATGCTTTATCACCATACCGCCAAACAAAAAGTGGAATAACACGCGATCAAAAAGACGCATATAAATAAAAATGATACCGCTGAAAACGTCATCTCATCCCGCAAAAAACAAGCCGCCATATAGCTCCATCAGCCGAAAAATAAAAAAGTTATAGCTCTCAGAATAAAGCAATACTAAAAAATATTTTTTTCTATAAAATAGCTTTTATTGTGTATAAGCGCCAAAACATAGAAAAATGATACAAATGTGGTACCGCTGTAAACGTACTGACCCGAAGAGTAAAGCTGCCTCATCAATTTTACCACACGCGGAACAGAATAAAAAAAATAAAAAAAAAACAATTCCTGAATTGTTGGTTTTTGTTTATTCTGCCTCCCAAAAATCGGAATAGAAAGCGATCAAAAAATGTCACGTGCCTGAAAATGGCACCAATAACAACGTCAAGTCATCCCGCAAAAAACGAGCCGTCACATGACTGTCTGCCAAAATCTGGAAAAATTATAGCTCTCAAAATATGGCGATGCAAAAACTAGATTTTACAAAAAATGCGTCTTTTAGTGTGTGACAGCTGTCAGTCATAAAAACCCCATATGATTCTGGCATTGCTGTAATCACACCGACCCGAAGAATAAAGTCGTCTAATCACTTATACCGCACAAGGAACGGCGTCAAAAATAAACTCTTGAGTTAGGATTGGGCTAGGGTTAGGGCTGGGTTTGGGGCTAGGGTTGTGCTGGGGCTAGGGTTGTGCTGGGGCTAGGGTTGTGCTGGGGCTAGGGTTGTGCTAGGGTTAGGGCTGGGGTTGGGATTTTTTTCAAAAGTAAGAAAAAAAGATGACGATATGGCGACTAGTGTTGAGAGCAAGTGCTCGCTACTTGAGTTTGCATCGGGTGCTCTGGTATGCATTTAGTATCATGGGTATTTGAGTGACATGCTCGAGTCTCTGCCCCATATGCTTCGCGGCCAAAAAACTTTATGGGGATTGCCTGCCATGCACGAGCGATCCCCGCATGTTTTTTTTTGGGTGTCTAATAACCGTGAAACATGCGGAGCAGGGACTCGAGCATGTCACTCGAGCACTTGAGCAAACTCAAGTAGCGAGCACTTGCGCTCAAGAATAATGAAAACTTATTCAATATGATGACCTAATGTAAACAAATAATGTGCCGTACCTCTGGGTTCAAAATGTTCACTATACACCTTAATAAAATCTTTGAGGGGTATAGTTTCCAAAATGGGGACACTTGTGGGGGAGCTCCACTGTTTAGGCACATCACGGGCTCTCCAAACGCGACATGGTGTCCGCTAACAAATTGAATGGAAAATCGGCTCAAATTGTTAGCGGACGCCATGTTGCGTTTGGAGAGCCCCTGTGTGTCCAAACATTGGAGCTCCCCCACAAGTGACCCCATTTTGGAAACTAGACCCCCCAAGGCACCTATCTAGATGCATAGTGAGCACTTAGAACCCCCAGGTGCTTCACAAATTGATTCGTAAAAATGAAAAAGTGAAAATAAAACACTTTTTCATTTTTATGAATCAATTTGTGAAGCACCTGGGGTTCCAAGTGCTCACTATGAATCTAGATGGGTGCCTTGGGGGGTCTAGTTAGCAAAATGGGGTCACTTATGGGGGAGCTCCAATGTTTGGGCACACAGGGACTCTCTAAATGCAACATGGTATCCGCTAACAAATTGAATGGAAAATCGGCTCAAATTGTTAGCGGACACCACATTGCATTTGGAGAGCCCCTCTGTGCCCAAACTTTGGAGCTCCCCCACAAGTGACCCCATTTTGGAAACTAGACCCCCCAAGGCACCTTTCTAGATGCATAGTGAGCACTTGGAACCCCCAGGTGCTTCACAAATTGATTCGTAAAAATGAAAAAGTGAAAAAAAAAACACTTTTTCATTTTTATGAATCAATTTGTGAAGCACCTGGGGTTCCAAGTGCTCACTATGAATCTAGATAGGTGCCTTGGGGGGTCTAGTTTCCAAAATGGGGTCACTTGTGGGGGAGCTCCAATGTTTGGGCACACAGGGACTCTCTAAATGCAACATGGTATCCGCTAACAAATTGAATGGAAAATCGGCTCAAATTGTTAGCGGACACCACATTGCGTTTGGAGAGCCCCTCTGTGCCCAAACTTTGGAGCTCCCCCACAAGTGACCCCATTTTGGAAACTAGACCCCCCAAGGCACCTTTCTAGATGCATAGTGAGCACTTGGAACCCCCAGGTGCTTCACAAATTGTTTCGTAAAAATGAAAAAGTGAAAAAAAAAACACTTTTTCATTTTTATGAATCAATTTGTGAAGAACCTGGGGTTCCAAGTGCTCACTATGAATCTAGATAGGTGCCTTGGGGGGTCTAGTTTCCAAAATGGGGTCACTTGTGGGGGAGCTCCAATGTTTGGGCACACAGGGACTCTCCAAATGCAACATGATATCCGCTAACAAATTGTCGGCTCAAATTGTTAGCGGATATCATGTTGCATTTGGAGAGTCCCTGTGTGCCCAAACATTGGAGCTCCTCCACAAGTGACCCCATTTTGGAAACTAGACCCCCCAAGGCACCTATCTAGATGCATAGTGAGCACTTGGAACCCCTAGGTGCTTCACAAATTAATTCGTAAAAATGAAAAAGTGTTTTTTTTTTCACTTTTTCATTATTATGAATCAATTTGTGAAGCACCTGGGGGTTCCAAGTGCTCACTATGCATCTAGAAAGGTGCCTTGGGGGGTCTAGTTTCCAAAATGGGGTCACTTGTGGGGGAGCTCCAAAGTTTGGGCACAGAGAAGCTCTCCAAACGCAATGTGGTGTCCGCTAACAATTTGAGCCGATTTTCCATTCAATTTGTTAGCGGATACCATGTTGCATTTAGAGAGTCCCTGTGTGCCCAAACATTGGAGCTCTCCCACAAGTGACCCCATTTTGGAAACTAGACCCCCCAAGGCACCTATCTAGATGCATAGTGAGCAGTTGGAACCCCCAGGTGCTTCACAAATTGATTCATAAAAATGAAAAAGTGTTTTTTTTTTCACTTTTTCATTGTTACGAATCAATTTGTGAAGCACCTGGGGGTTCCAAGTGCTCACTATGCATCTAGATAGGTGCCTTGGGAGGTCTAGTTTCCAAAATGGGGTCACTTGTGGGGGAGCTCCAATGTTTGGGCACACAGCAGCTCTCCAAACGCAACATGGTGTCGCTAACAATTTGAGCCAATTTTGCGTTAAATTTGTTAGCGGACACCATGTTGCATTTAGAGAGCCGCTGTGTGCCCAAATATTGGAGCTCCCCCACAAGTGACCCCATTTTGGAAACTAGACCACCCAAGGCACCTATCTAGATGCATAGTGAGCACTTGGAACCCTCAGGTGCTTCACAAATTGATTCATACAAATGAAAAAGTGTTTTTTTTTTCACTTTTTCATTGTTACGAATCAATTTGTGAAGCACCTGGGGGTTCCAAGTGCTCACTATGCATCTAGATAGGTGCCTTGGGGGGTCTAGTTTCCAAAATGGGGTCACTTGTGGGGGAGCTCCAATGTTTGGGCACACAGGGACTCTCTAAATGCAACATGGTGTCCTCTAACAAATTTAACGGAAAATCGGCTCAAATTGTTAGCGACACCATGTTGCGTTTGGAGAGCCGCTGTGTGCCCAAACATTGGAGCTCCCCCACAAGTGACCCCATTTTGGAAACTAGACCCCCCAAGGCACCTATCTAGATGCATTGTGAGCACTTGGAACACTCAGGTGCTTCACAAATTGATTCATAAAAATGAAAAAGTGTTTTTTTTTTCACTTTTTCATTGTTACGAATCAATTTGTGAAGCACCTGGGGGTTCCAAGTGCTCACTATGCATCTAGAAAGGTGCCTTGGGGGGTCTAGTTTCCAAAATGGGGTCACTTGTGGGGGAGCTCCAATGTTTGGGCACACAGCAGCTCTCCAAACGCAACATGGTGTCGCTAACAATTTGAGCCAATTTTGCGTTAAATTTGTTAGCGGACACCATGTTGCATTTAGAGAGCCGCTGTGTGCCCAAATATTGGAGCTCCCCCACAAGTGACCCCATTTTGGAAACTAGACCCCCCAAGGCACCTTTCTAGATGCATAGTGAGCACTTGGAACCCCCAGGTGCTTCACAAATTGATTCGTAACAATGAAAAAGTGAAAAAAAAAACACTTTTTCATTTTTATGAATCAATTTGTGAAGCACCTGAGTGTTCCAAGTGCTCACAATGCATCTAGATAGGTGCCTTGGGGGGTCTAGTTTCCAAAATGGGGTCACTTGTGGGGGAGCTCCAAAGTTTGGGCACACATGGGCTCTCCAAACACAACATGGCGTCCGCTAATTATTCAAGCAAATTTTACAATCAAAAAGTCAAATAGCGCTCCTTCCCTTCCGAGCCCTGCCGTGCGCCCAAACAGTATTTTTTCCCCAAATATTGGGTATCTGCGTGCCCAGGGGAAATTGCACAACAAATTTTGGGGTCCATTTTTTCTTGTTACCCCTGTGAAAATAAAAAAAATTGGGTCTAAATTAACATTTTTGTGAAAAAAGTTAAATGTTCATTTTTTTCTTCCACATTCAAAAAATTCCTGTGAAGCACCTGAAGGGTTAATAAAGTTCTTGAATGTGGTTTTGAGCATCTTGAGGGGTGCAGTTTTTAGAATGGTGTCACTTTTGGGTATTTTCTGTCATAAAGACCTCTCAAAGTGACTTCAAATGTGATGTGGTCCCTAAAAAAATGGTTTTGTAAATTTTGTTGGAAAAATGAGAAATCGCTGGTCAACTTTTAACCCTTATAGCTCCCTAACAAAAAAAAATTTTGGTTCCAAAATTGTGCTGATGTAAAGTAGACATGTGGGAAATGTTATTTATTAACTCTTTTGTGTGACATATCGCTCTGATTTCAGGGCTTAAAAATTCAAATTTTGAAAATTGCAAAATTTTCAAAATTTTCGCCAAATTTCCGTTTTTTTCACAAATAAACGCAAGTGATATCGAAGAAATTTTTCCACAATCATGAAGTACAATATGTCACGAAAAAACAATCTCAGAATCAGGGGGATCCGTTGAAGCGTTCGAGAGTAATTACCTCATAAAGTGACAGTGGTCAGAATTGTAAAAATTGGCCCGGTCATTAACGTGCAAACCACCCGCGGGGCTTAAGGGGTTAATCCCACTACCTGTGATAGAAATCCCATTTGAGATGATTTCCATAGACCTAGTGGAGCCCTTAGTTAAATCGGCACAGGGCCACCAATACATCCTGGTGGTCATGGACTATGCGACCCGGTACCCGGAAGCAGTACCACTAAGGAACTAGTCGAGTAGGAGCATAGCCCGGGAACTTGTCCATATATTTGCCAGGACCAGACTGCCAAAGGAGATACTAACAGACCAAGGAACCACATTCATGAGCAAGATAATAAAGGAGCTGTGTAAAGTCCTTCAGATTACCCAGCTGCGAACCTCCGTGTATCATTAGCAGACAGACGGCCTGGTGGAGCGCTTTAATAAAACCTTAACAGCGATACTCAAAACAGTCATAATAGAAGGATGGTCATGAGTCATGACTGAGACTACCAGCTACCATTCCTGCTCTTTTCGGTAAGAGAAGTTACACAAGCCTCTACTGGTTTCTCCTCATTTGAGCTACTGTATGGACAACATATGCGAGGGCTCCTAGATATTGCCAAGGAAACCTGGGAAGCCAAGGTTATGCCCCACCGGGCATCATGGAACATGTCACCCAGATGCAGGAGAGAATGGCAAAAGTGATGCCTATCATGAAGGCACATCTCGTCCAGGCACAAGAGGCCCAGGCAAGGGTCTATAACTGATCAGTGAGGCCGAGGCAGTTCCAGCCTGGGGATCACGTTGTGGTGCTTATCCCCCTGTTCCTGGTCAAGTGGCAAGGCCCGTATGAGGTGGTGGAGAAACTCAGCGAAGTGAACTACAAAGTCCACCAGCCTGGCCGAAGAAGGCCGCACCAAGTGTACCATGTGAACTTGCTCAAGCCCTGGTGAGATCGGGAAACGTTGGGGGCTCCTTGTTTGGGAGCCAGTCCCAAAGCCAAGTCAAGGACATCACGATAGCAGAGACTCAATCTCCGGCACAGAAGCAACAGTGTAGAAAGCTGGTGCAACGGAACCGTGACCTGCTCTCGGAGTTGCAAGGGAGTACGCAGGTGGTCGAGAATGACATGATGACGGAAGCACATGTTAGGGTAAACCTTAAGCCCTATAGGATTCCTGAAGCCCACTATGATCTCAACCAAGGTGAAGAGGATGCTGGACCTCGGTGTGATAGAGGAATCAAAGAGAGGATGGTAGAGTCCCATCATTCTCATGCCAAAGACCGATGGGGAGTGGAGATTTTGTAAGGACTACCGCAAGTTGAATGAGGTATCCCAGTGTGACGCATACCTGATGCCCCGCGTCAATGAACTCATCGAGAGGCTTGGACCACCCTCGACTTCACAAAAGGCTATTGGCAGATCTCCATGTCCCAGAGGGCCAAGGAGAAGACGGCTTTCTCAATTCCTGATGTTTTTTTTACAATACACCCGAATGCCTTTCGGACTGCAGGGGGCGCCAGCCGCCTTCCAAAGGGCCATTGCTTGGATCCTCGACCCACATAAGAAGTATGCCACAGCCTACCTTGATGACATTGTTGTCTTTAGCCCAGACAGGGCTAGTCATCTGCCAAAGATACAGGCAATTCTAGATGCTCTGAGGATGACAGGATTTACTAAAAATCCCAAAAAATGTGCCATTGGAAAGGAGGAGGCTTTGTCATCGGGAGAGGCGAAATGAAGCCACAGGTCAATAAAATTGAGGAAATTCAGAACTTTCTGCAACCGCTCTCTAAGAAGCAGGTAAGAGAGTTTCTTGGAATCGTGGGATATTACCGGCAGTTTACCCCAAATTTTGCCATGATTGCCGCACCACTGAAGGACCTTCTGAAAGGCACCAAATAAACTATGGAGAAATGGACTGTTGAAATTGAAATGGCGTTCCAACAACTGAAGCAGGTGCTGTGTAAGCAGCCGGTTGTGGTCGCACCAGCCTTTACAAAAAAAATTGTGGTCCAGACAGATTCCTCAGAAGTTGGCCTAGGAGCTGTGCTGTCCCAAGAGATAAATGGTGAAGAGCATCCCATCCTGTATATGAGCCGGAAGCTCTCGTCCTGCGAGAAAAATTATGTGCCATTGTGGAGAAAGAATGCTTAGTCATAAAATTTGCTAAAAAAAAGCCTTTTCATCATCATCATCATCTCTGAAGAATTGATTTACTTCAGTAGCACAGCCCACTTACGTGTTTATCCAGCTGGATCCCCTAGTCATAAAATGGGTCATAGACACGCTAAGATATTACTTACTTAGCTGAAAGTTTAAACTGGTGTGAGACCATGCCCCTTTGAGATGATTGAGGGAAAAGAAGGGTAAGAATGCCCAGGTAACAAGGTGGTTTTAGGTCTCCAAGACTTTAATTTTCATGTGGAGCATAGACCCGGGAAGTTACATGCTAATGCTGATGCCCTCTCCAGAATTCCCTGTTTGTTGTCTGAAGGTGCCCAAACTCCTGGCTTTGGGCAGCGGGGGGGGGAATATATGACAGAGTCACTGGTGTTATATGTGAGGGGAGGTATGTTTCACTATGGCTTCTAGCTTACAACTTTTCTTCAGCATGTTATATGTTGCGGGGTTAAATTACCATTGTGGGAATGGTTTTGGGTGAATGACATAGAGATTGGAGGGAAGTCATTCACCATACCTCCACCTCAGGGTGTGGCTGACCAAGGTTAAATACTCAGTCACAGTTTTTTTTTCTGTTGTTGGGAGTTTGGAGAGTCAAGTCTCCAGACTATGGAGCTTCAGCTCAGGAGAAGCTCAAGTTTGCTGTAAAGTGGTGCAGACAAACCCGCACACATATGGACTGTGTTATCCTTTGTCTTTTGCTTTACTTTTATGCCAGAAATGCTGAGTTTTATTTTGCTGAAGTCTGCAGTGCTTTATGGTGATAAAATAAACCTGCAGCCGAAACCGATCCTGTGTCTACTTCGGACTACAGCCGAGTGAGTCGTTTTGCCACAATAGTTATGTAGGCTGAAATGTCATTATCTTTACTATGATGGTGTTACAGGAGCTGTATAATCATCATCAGTAACTGTGCCCTACTTTTCTTCCATGTAGAATGAGCATGTGGTAAAAATCCAAATTCCTTTATACAGCAAGATCTGGGACCCCTTCAGTGAACATAGAGCCATGTAACTGCTAAAGTTTCACTATCAGAGCGCACATGGCAAAATCAAAGAGAAAAAATCCAGTAATTTTCAGATAGGAAGAACTAAATGAGCTAATGCTTGCAGAACTATATATAATGGGACACTAGATACAGAATGAATAAAAAAGAAATATCACTGGAGTGCCACTTTAACAGTCATGTTAACAGTTTTGACCTATCTATTTTAATATATATCCCAACAAATCCTGGCAGGATCCATTGACTTTTTCAATTGTAATGCCGTTTCTGCTATTATAGACTACATTAATATTTCTGACAAAAGCAAATTAAATCATGGGAATAGTAAAAGACACTAATGAGAGCTGGGCCCTATAACCTGTTAAGAATTATTATAATTAGCCTCATTGTGTCCTGTGCTGCCTATTGACTACTATCTTTGCTTATTCCATTATTAACATGACCATTTGACTCTGCTGCACAAATATGTTACTCCTAGGGAATCGATGAGCGGCTGCCAGAGTTATTTATTTGAGGTATAAAAGCATCAATAGGGAAAGGTGTAGTCTGCTCAATTCCTGTTTCCCCCTACAAGGGAAGAAGAAAAAAGTAAGGATCCATAGAAACTTTGTGTTCCACCACACCAACTTTATTCATGTGTGCATGGATCGTAATATCGGTTCTATCTGATTGTATTGTATAATAATGTGTTACAGAAGTTGCATACATTTGTAAAATTCTGCTGTGTAGGCAAAAAAAATTTCAGCAATCAGCATTATGTTAGTCGTTCTGTTTTTCTGTAGCCACATATATAACTCGAAACATTAAAATTAAATCAAATTAGTTTTTTTTTTTAATTATTCTTCTAGAAATAAATTTGAAAATGAAAAGCCCAGTGGCAATTCACCTATGTGGTTCTTAAAAACTAATTAACAGAATTTGTTCAGTCTTGGCAGAAATATATATCCCAGGCTGCCAAACATCAAAAGAGAAGAATGTCCCTAAGATTATCTGATTAAGGCTTGCAGTATCTAAAATTAAGAATGTGTCCCAAATCTCTCTTAACTGTTATAATAGTGTCCACAGCCAAGAACAAATAGTTTACATTAGACAAGCCACTGATCATAAAACTGTTGGGGAAAAAATTACAGGAGATAATATTTGCATTTGTAATAAAAACGTTCAGGATTTTTTCAAAAGCATGGAGTTTTCAAAAACATTTAAATGCATGGGATTATTAAAACCAAAAACAATATAAATTAGTCAAAGAAAAATAGTATTTTAAGAAATTCATCATTAGGATTTTGCCACATAATCTGAGAGCTACATAATGTAGAGATTTATATGTCAATTACTGGATTGTTTGCCATAGTTTTGACAAAATCACTGGGGGATTGTCACTAGAGGACTAATAAACCTGCTGCCAGATAGTCCTCCATATTCATGAGCTCTGTATAAACCTGCCCCCACCACTGATTGGCAGCGTTTTGCCTATGCTCAGTGTACACAGAAATCTGTTAATCAGTGATGTGGGCAGGTTAAACAAAACTCAGCATTCAGAGAACTGGTAGATCTGCAGAAGATAAAATAGGGATTTTTATCAAAGCTGCAGTAAGCAGCTAAGTATATGAAACATCACTGAAATCAGCATCTCTGCTTCTACATCATGCTGCTCTCAGATGGGATAGAAAAATCATTTTGACAGAATCCATTTAAAAGTTTTTTTTAGTAATAGAATACTAATGGCTTATCCTTAGGGGCCCCATACATAATAGCTGTAGGACAAACCATGGCTTAGACGATCGTTCGGTTGAAAGCTATCGCTCCCGACTACTCCACATATGTTCTCCATGAGAGAGCCACTGTCAGAATACTCAAGTGGTGACTTATTTCATCGAGAATAAAGAGAGAAGCAGTTCGATTTCGTACATAATAATAATAATCTTTATTTATATAACGCTAACATATTCCGCAGCGCTTTACAATTCAGAGGTTCATATACAACAGTCATAAGTAATATGGCTAAAGATAATACAATAATTAAAGCAAAAATAATGACGACCCTGCTCGTAAGAGCTAACAATCTACAATGAGGTGGGGGTGACACAGAGTACAGGGCTTATTTTCAATGATGATCCAGCCATCTTGAGGGGATGAGGGAAAGATAAAGGCTGCATGAGCTCATCACCAGACATTATCTGTAGTGCTTTTCGGTGCGGTAGAGTTTGGTGGAGACTTATGTTTGGAACATGCTGGATCCTTAACTTCTCCGACATCACCTGCCGGGGAATAGCCAAGGAGCCCCAATGCTCATGAGTAGTGATGGGCGAGCACTAAAATGCTCGGGTGCTCGATGCTTGGGTCGAGCACATTGGAATACTCGACCCGAGCAATGAGCCCAATGTAAGTCTATTGGAAACTCGAGCATTTTTCAGGCGACTCTCCCCGGCGGTCTGCAGAGGGCCTAAAAATTGCCCAAATCGATGGGAACAGTGCTTAAATGACATGGGAACAGCATGGGGAAGACCTCTGGAAGCATTTCTGACTCCCAGGTCACTTCTGTCAACAACGTTGTCAGAGGTAATACGCCACTTTTACGGACTCACAATAAAACATACAAAAACTAAACCAAAATGGATTTTCCTGGGAAATATGTTAAGGAACATCCTTTCCAGGGTAATGACTTGTATATAAAGCAAAATAAATAGCCAAAATCAAAAATACCCCTCCACATCTTGGGCTATGTTCACACTTAGCAATTTTGATGCGTTTTTGCACCTTTGCATTGCTTTCAACCATGACAAATGCATTCACCAGGAAATATCATTTTAACATTTTACAACCTTATCTGGCCATGTGGTGTGTGAGATATCATCAGACACATCGTGATTGATTTATGAAGGAGGGACTCTGAAAGTCACAAAGCCTATTTTTATAGGGCCATCAGGCGGCCTATACTATTCTTAAATGGCCAGCAATCGGCCCTCATTATTCTTAGAGAGCCATCAGCCGGCTATGTTTTATTGTTCTCATTACTAAAGAGTGGGTCTCCTATACTGTTATTGCGTATGCAGTGAGTGGCAGGGCTGCCCAAAATTTGGATGCACCCCAATACCCCTTTGAAGAGACTTAGAGGAGGGCCTCCTGAAAACAATGTTCCCATTATTAGGAAGAAGGTCTCCCATTGTGTTTGCCTATGCAGTGAATGCAAGGTTTGTCAAAAATTTGGAGGCACTCCAATGCCCCTTGGAAGAGACGTGGAGGAGGGTCTCATAAAAAATGTTCCCATTAGAAAGGAGTGGGTCTCCTATACTTGTAAAACCCATGCACTAAGCATATGGGCTCACAAACATTTACCCCTGGGGGTATACATGAACATACCGTATAAAAAATTTTTTTACGGGCATCATAAACACCCTTTAAAAAAATTATGTGGGTGTTACATCAAGGACCATGATCATCCTGGTGATATGGTGGTGGAGGATGAGGAGGAGGGCAAGAGCAAATAGCCAAAATCAGGAAGCTTATACCCATTTGTGGGTGTGAAGAAGTGCATGGGAATACACCTCCCAAAAAAAGACACTGGATTTGAGTTTATGTTACGCTGCTATCATTCGGTGGTGTTGAGAAATCTGGCCCAATCCAACCCTTGTTCATTTTTATAAGAGTCAGCCTGTCAGCATTTTCAGTTGACAGGCGGATGCGCTTATCAGTTATAATTCCACCAGCGGCACTAAAAACCCGCTCTAATAAAATGCTGGCGGCAGGGCAGGCCAGGACCTCCAAAGCGTAGAGAGCCAGTTCATTCCACATATCCAGCTTGGATACCCAATTAATATACGGCACAGAGGAATCATGGAGGACGTTGGTACGGTCGGCAAGGTACTCCCTCAGCATCTTCCCAAACTTTGCACTCCTTGTGAGAGTACCCCGCGCCTCAGGGCCTGTGCGATGGGAGGGTCTGAGAAAATTCTCCCAGAACTTTGACAGTGTTCCCCTGCCTCTGCTGGATTGAAGTTGTGTCTTTCTAGCCTGTACTCCTTGGTTGTCCAACGAACTGTGACCTCTGCCACCAGCGTTTTCAGATGGGAATTTTTTTAATAGTTCCTCAACAAGGGCCTTCTGGTACTGCCCCATTTTTGTAAACCTGTCCTCCTCAGGAATAAGAGATATAAAGTTCTCCTTGTAGCGTTGGTCTAAAAGTGTCACCAACCAGTAATGACTGTCACCCAAAATTTTGAAAACGCGAGGGTCAAGGTAAAGTCAGCATAACATAAACTCAGCCATGTGTGCCAGACTGCTAACAGGCAAGACTTCCATGTCCTCACCAAGAGAATTACTGACCATGCTCTCCTCCTCCTCCTCTCTGTTCTCTGGCCATCCACTCTGAACAGATGAAATGACAGTTGTGCAGGTAGTACCATCTATAGGGCATGAAACTAGCTCCTGTTATTCCTCCTCCTCTTTCTTCTTGTCACCCAATCCACATTGGGATGAGATGAGGCTGGGCTATGTGTAATCACCCTGTATGGTTCCTTGCTCCATCTCATCGTGCTCCGCCTGCAATGCATCCTCTTTGATTGTGAGCAGAGAGCATTTCAGAAGACAGAGAAGTGCGATGGTGATGCTAATTATGGCGTCATCGCCGCTCACCATCTTGGTGGATTCTTCAAAGTTTTTGAGTCTGAACTGAATACCGACAGCCTTGTTGATGCTGGTACTCAACAACTGCCCCCTTCTGCTCACAAATCCTTCCCAACATCTGCAGTGTAGAGTTCCAACGCGTGGGGACATCACATACCAATCTGTGATCCGGAAGCCTACAAATTCTGCTGAAACACGGCAAGGGCGGCGGAAGCTGTCGGTGACTATCTAAAATGGGCACACAGGAAACATACTTTAACAAGCAGATCCGGCAGCTCCGGGTAGTATTTGAGAAACTGCTGAACCACGAGGTTAAGCACATGGGCCAGGCATGGTACGTGTGTGAGCTCGCCTCGCCTTAGAGGCGCCACCAGGTTTCGGCCATTGTCACACACGACCATGCCTTACTGTAGGTTCAGCGGTGTGAGCCACAGATCTGCCTGCTCTTTCAGAGCTGTGCACAACTCTTCAGCATTGTGCGGTTTGTCACCTAAGCATATTAGCTTCAGCACAGCCTGTTGCCGCTTGGCCAAGGCAGTGCTGCAGTGCTTCCAGCTTGAGACTGATGTGGTTATTTCAGAGATGAAGGCTGAAGAGGAGTAAGAGGCTGAGGAGGATGAGGTGCAGGAGCTGTAGACTGTGGGGGCAACCATAATTGACCTAGGGCCCGCAATACTTGGCGTAGTGAGGACGTGTTCCATCCCAAGGTCTGACTGAGTCCCGGCTTCCACTATGTTAACCCAGTGTGCCGTCAGCGAGATGTACCATCCTTGCCCACAAGCACTTGTCCACGTGTCCGTGGTTAGGTGGACTTTCACGGTAACTGCGTTGTTGAGGGCATGGCTAATGTTTTGGGACACGTGCTTGTGTAATGCGGGGATGGCACACCGGGAGAAATAGTGGTGGCTGGGGACTGAGTACCGAGGGACGGCCGCCACCATCAGGTTGCGGAAGGCTTCTATCTCCACGAGCCTAAATGGCAACATTTCGAGCTCAAGCAGTTGTGAAATGTGGGAATTTAGTAGTGTGGCCTGTGGGGCATTTGCTGCGTATTTGCACTTGCGTTCCAAGGACTGGGGTATGGACAACTGAACGCTGCGCTGGGACAAGGACGTGGACGTGCTTCCTGATGCTGCTACTTGAGAGTGTGCAATGACAGGTGCAGGGCAGTAGGCATCTTTGCATGCATCATGGACAGGGGATTGGCTTGCATGCACAACAGCGGAAGAAGCAATGGTGTCACCCGCAGACACTGTTCCTGGACCCTGGGGTTCGGCCCACAAAGTCGGGTGCTTTGCTGCCATGTGCCTGATCATGCTGGTGGTGGTCAGGCTGCTAATTTTGCACACCCCTGCTGATGCTGACCTGGCAGGTGGTGCAAATGGCCTTTTTGGGGTTATCTGCAGAGTCTTTAAAAAACAACCAGATTCGGGAAGACCTTACAGTTGTACTGGCAACTTCCTTTTGGGTTGGTGTTACGGGGAACGGTTGCCTGCCTTCTGTCTGCGGCCACCACACTGCTTCTTCTGCCTGTTGGGGTGCTCTGCCTCCCTCCCCCTGTGTGCTGCTGTCCTCGCTCTGCATGTCCTCCTGCCAGGTTTGATCAGTTACTATATCATCCACCACCTCATCTTCCACTTCCGCACCCTGGTCCTCCTGCTTTCTGGCAATTGTGTCTCATTATCGTCCACCTCTTGTGAAACTTTTCCACCGTCGCCTTCATGTGACTGTGGCTGCTCAAATATTTGGGCATCGCTACATGCGATCTCCTCTTGCCCAGCTTCAAGTGGCCTGGGCGAGAGGCCCGAATCTATAAATGGAAAAGTGAACAGCTCTTCGGAGTATCCAAGTGTGGGATCAGTTGTCTCCAGGCACTCAGCATGGTGGGAAGAAGGAGGATCAGGGTGAGAAATATGCAGTCCAGACTCATGGCCACTAAGACTTGACTGTGTGGAAGACAGGGTGGTGGTGGTGGTGGCAAAGAGGGTTCCCCTAGGAATTGGGACTGGAAGGTAGGGCGAGAAGATGTGGGTGTTTGTTGTGGCACAATTTTAGCTTGCCCACGGCCTCGGCTTCTGCATGCACCAGCACCATCACATCCAGTTCCCCATCCCTTGCCATGCGCCTTGCCCATTTTAAATGGAGGACAATATTTTCCACGCTCACTACAAATGGCTGAATTTGGAGCGAAGTTATAAGTAATCCGTGTGACAGAGAAACCACAGTTTTAAATACCTGGCCTGTAGGTAACTATTTTGAACAGCGCAAACCGGTGTCAAAAACTTTGCTAATACACTGAAAAAAAAATTTAATGGAGGCCAGAAATGGCAGTATTTTCTGAAAATGAATATGTGATCCGTGTGACGGTGAAAACACAATTTTAAATACCTGGCCTGTAGGTAACTATTTTGAACTGCAAACTGGTGTCAATTGCTTCACTGACACACAAAAAAAAATTTTTAATGGACGCCAGAAATGGTAGTATTTTCTGCGCAATTATATGTGATCCGTTTAACGGACAAACCACAGTTTTTAATAGCTGGATTTTTAGCAATGTAATATGGAAAGGACCTGGCTGTATTTTGCAGTGCCAACGAGCAAATGGCGCAGAACAACCGTGTTCTCTGGATTGCTTTTTAAGCAAATAATGAGGATTAAGATAAAAAAATATATATATTCCTGGCCCCTGAGACCTGGGCCTATTTCTAGAAATATCTAACAGCAGCAGCAGACAAAACTGGAATGGAGCCTCTTGTGCTATGTGCACTGCAGTCTGCTATATACCCTGCCTGCCTTAATACACTGCCTGCCTGCAGATGGATTAGTCCTCAGAAGGACTGTTTGTTGAGATGGATATGTGTTTCTAATATAGTTTGGTACACCTACACTAACTAGAAACAAGCAAATCTCTCCCTAGCTCAGCAGCATTGGCTCTGTAAAGAGCGCCAAACATGCAGGGAAGAGACCCAAGCTCCCGCCGAGCAACCCCGGAAATTCTCGGCGAGCGCCGAGCATCTCGAGCAGTGAGATGCTTGGGCGAGCACCGAGCAGTAGCGAACATGCTCGCTCATCACTACTCATGAGACCATCTTTTGAACCCTTTGATCTTGGCGACTTTGGCTGACGTACAGTTAGGACATATATATTTGGACAGAGACAACATTTTTCTAATTTTGGTTCTAGACATTACCACAATGAATTTTAAACAAAACAATTCAGATGCAGTTGAAGTCCAGACTTTCAGCTTTCATTTGAGGGTATCCACATTAAAATTGGATGAAGGGTTTAGGAGTTTCATCTCCTTAAAATGTGCCACCCTGTTTTTAAAGGGACCAAAAGTAATTGGACAATTGACTTCAAGGCTATTTCATGGACAGGTGTGGGCAATCCCTTGGTTATGTCATTCTCAATTAAGCAGATAAAAGTCCTGGAGTTGATTTGAGGTGTGGTGCTTGCATGTGGAAGGTTTTGCTGTGAAGTAAACATGCGGTCAAAGGAACTCTCCATGCAGGTGAAACAAGCCATTCTTAAGCTGCAAAAACAGAAAAAACCCATCCGAGAAATTGCTACAATATTAGGAGTGGCAAAATCTACAGTTTGGTACATCCTGAGAAAGAAAGAAATCACTGGTGAACTCATTAATGCAAAAAGACCTGGGCACCCACGGAAGACAAAAGTGGTGGATGATCGCAGAATAATCTCCATGGTGAAGAGAAACCCCTTCACAACAGCCAACCAAGTGAACAACACTCTCCAGGAGGAAGGCATATCAATATCCAAATCTACCATAAAGAGAAGACTGCATGAAAGTAAATACAGAGGGTTCACTGCACAGTGCAAGACACTCATAAGCATCAAGAATAAAAAGGCTAGACTGGACTTTGCTAAAAAGCATCTAAAAAAGCCAGCACAGTTCTGGAAGAACATTCTTTGGACAGATGAAACCAAGATCAACCTCTACAAGAATGATGGAAAGAGAAAAGTATGACGAAGGCGTGGTACAGCTCATGATCCAAAGCATACCATATCATCTGTAAAACACGGCAAAGGCAGTGTGATTGCTTGGGCATGCATGGCTGCCAGTGGCACTGGGTCACTAGTGTTTATTGATGATGTGACACAGGACAAAATCAGCCGAATGAATTCTGATGTATTCAGAGCCATACTGTGTGCTCAGATCCAGCCAAATGCTGCCAAACTGATTGGTCGTCATTTCATACTACAGATGGACAATGACCCAAAATATAAAGCCAAAGCAACCCAGGAGTTTATTAAAGCAAAGAAGTGGAATATTCTTGAATGGCCAAGTCAGTCACCTGATCTCTACCCAATTGAGCATGATTTTCACTTGTTAAAGACTAAACTTCAGACAGAAAGGCCCACAAACAAACAGCAACTGAAAACCACCACAGTGAAGGCCTGGCAGAGCATCAAAAAGGAGGAAACACAGCGTCTGGTGATGTCCATGAGTTCAAGACTTCAGGCAGTCATTGCCAACAAAGAGTTTTCAACCAAGTACTAGAAATGAACATTTTATTTACAATTATTTAATCTGTCCAATTACTTTTGGTCCCTTTAAAAGCAGGGTGGCACATGTTAAGGAGCTGAAACTCCTAAACCCTTCATCCAATTTTAATGTGGATACCCTCAAATGAAAGCTGAAAGTCTGGACTTCAACTGCATCTGAATTGTTTTGTTTAAAATTCATTGTGGTAATGTCTAGAACCAAAATTAGAAAAATGTTGTCTCTGTCCAAATATATATGGACCTAATTGTAAGTCTAATGTGTCTGGAAGCCTTTAGAATAGCTGTCAATATCAGATCAATGGATATCGCAGACTAAAGGAGTTGAGGCACTCAACAATACTTTTTATAGTGGTGGTGTCTTTATATTTCATCCCACTGCAACTCTGTGTCATTCAAGTGATTGGGACTGAGATGGGAAAAATATGAAGCAGTGTCTGGCAAACAATAATCAATAGAGATGATCAAATCCTTTGAAATTCGAATTCACCAGGTTTGAATTAAAAAAAAAATTGATTTTTATTGATTCTTTACACCATGAATTGAAGCACATGTGTAATACTATGATGTCTTCAAAACGGTGTCCAACCGCTTTCAAGCTCTGTAACACAAGCACAACCTTAGTAGCGTCAAAGCAATGGCTTTTTAAAATGCTTTGCATAAATTATTCCTTTATGGGATCAGGAACAGGTTTGTTGTTTGGAAAGTAAGAAGCAGTGGCTTTTTAAAAACCATTATCCCTTTTTCGAAAACGGCGTAAATTTTCTTATAATTACCCTGTGCAGAGTAAGGTTCAAAGCAACAATACATTATTGATATAGAACACAATAGACAGGCAGAGATGTGTGGCTTTCTATTGGCAGTGGCAGCAATAGCACAGTTTAAAATATTATGTACAGGCAGGAGATATCAATCTGTGTAGGGCAAGCTCAGCAGCCAGTTGTGTTGCCAACCGTCCATAAATTTGTGGACAGACCTGGTGCTTTTCTCTACTGTCCTTAGCGTCTGGCAGAAAAAAGCTTGATTTTCTTTTTTTTTTTTCCCACAGTTTGCATCATGCATGCGAGAAAAATGCTGAATGCACAGTGCAAACTGAAGAGTGACTTCACAACACAGTTCTCGAATCACTACCCCCCCCCCCCCCCCCGTAAGCTACTGTAGAATTGGATTATAAGACTCACAACAATGTTATTTTAAAAAAAAATTCTTATTTTCCTCCACAAAATTTGAGGTGTTTCTTATGGTCCGGTGCATCTTATAATCTGCAAAATACTGTATATATACACACACACGCACTCATAACCACTCTACACTCAAGTGTAAATACTGTTTATATAGTATATAAGTACACACAGATATCCACTGTACACCCAGGTATTTGTGAGGTATCTGTGAGCGTGTGTATACATGTACAGTGGTGTGTACAGTGTCCATTTTAGGACATGATCAGATATCAAAATCAAACATCAGAATGATGTCAGTTTGAGGCTAAATACCCTGTCTGAGAACTGATTTTGATAAGTGATTCTGACTAGTAATTTTGACGAGTGATTTTGACAAGTGATTCTGACAAATTATTTTGACGAGTGATTCTGACAAATTATTTTGACGAGTGATTTTGATGAGTGATTCTGACAAGTGATTCTGACGAGTGATTCTGACAAGTGATTTTGATAAGTAATTTTGACGAGTGATTCTGACAAGTGATTCTGACAAGTGACTTTGACAAGTGACTTTTACAACTGTAATAATAATAAAAAAAAACTAACTGTTTGCTGATGGGACTTTAACCCAAAATTCTGCATCCAAAAGCCAGTGCACTGACCACTGAGCTATAAACTCAGCTGTAAAAACTTAGGAGTTCTATTTGGTTATATGATTTTCAGTGCAAACTTGTCTAAAACTCATTGGGACTTATGCATAGACTGCAAGCAAGCCAAATTCAAATGATGTTTGATTTTGATTTGTGAGTCTGATGTGTGACTTTCTTCAAACATCAGAATCAGAATCACAATGACTTTTAGTCACCCTGAGTAGTTTCATGGTCGATCTCATAAGACAAGAAGAGCTATCAGTTGGTATCACTTGACTGGATAGCGCAATGGTAAGGCATCAGTCTCTGAAACTACAGTGTTAGAGTTCAAATCCAGATAGGATTAAGATTTTTTTTTTGTTTTATTATGCCTATTTAGCACACAAACTACAGGGGTGTTTTACTTTTAATATCTGACACTCTGATTGTCATCCTGATGTGTTAAGAGTTTCAGACAGGCTGTCTATTTGCATGGTAAATTACCAAGAGTCCATGCTACTTAATAATAAAAAAGTATAAATTTTATTGAAAATCGCATTAAAAATAACATGAAAAAGGGGCGCAAATACAAGTAATCAGTGACAAGAGCCCAGATATAGGGATAAACGTACTGCCAATGTTAAAATAGCTAGGGATTTTTTTTGTATTTCAAACCTTACTCATTCAAAAATAGCCTATAGCATGTTTGCAAACTGCATGTGTATGTGAGGGTTGTAAACATCAAAGTAACATCATTATGTGGTATACCTGTTTTTTGACCAACATCATAACACAAGCAAATTATTAGAGCAGTTAATATGCATGCTTGGCCAAGGAGAAATGATGCAGAAATGAAGCAGAAATTTTCCTGAGTGTTTCTACATCTCCTTGGCAGAAAAATGCATGCGGTTTTTGATGCGTTTTTGATGCGTATTTACCATGCGTTTTTCCAATGCATTGTATAGGCAAATACGCATGCTGAAACACACAAGAATTGGTCATGTCCGTATTTTTTCTGCGAGTAAAATCCACGCAGAAGAAATCCTGACCATGTGCACAGAACTTGCAGAATGTCATAGGAAGTCATGGGATAAGCTTTTCCAGACTGCAAAGAGGCAAGACTTCCGTGTCCTCACCAATAGGATGACTGATCATGCTCTCCTCCTCATCCTCCTCCTTCTCTTCCTCCTCCTCCCTGTCCTTAGGCCATCCACGCTGAACAGACGGTATGACAGTTGTGCAGGTAGTACCATCTATAGCGCAGGAAACTAGCTCCTGTTCTTCCTCCTCCTCCTCTTCCTCATTGTCACCCAATCAACGTTGGGATGAGATGAGGCTGGGCAGCATGGAATCACTCTGTATGGTTCCTTGCTCCACCTCATTTTGCTCCGCCTGCAATGCATCCTCTTTAATTGTGAACAGAGAGTGTTTCAGAAGACAGAGAAGCGGGATGATGATGCTAATTATGGCATCATCGCCGACCACCATCTTGGTGGACTCCTTAAAGTTTTGGAGTATGGTGCAGATGTCTGACATCCATGTCCACTCCTGAGGTCTTATGTGTGGAGTCTGAACTGAATACTGACAGCCGTGGTGATGCTGGTAATCAACAACTGCCCTCTTCTGCTCACAAATCCTTCCCAACATCTACAATGTAGAGTTTCAATGCGTGGAGACATCGCACACCAGTCGGTGAGCTGGAAGCTGCAAATGCTGCTGAAGCATGGCAAGGGCGGCGGAAGTTGTAGCTGACTTTCTAAAATGGGCACACAAGCGGTGTATATTGACAAGCTGATCTGACAGATCTGGGTAGGTTTTGAGAAACTGCTGAACTACAAGGTTAAGCACATGGGCCAGGCATGGTACATGTGTGAGCTCGCCTCGCCTCAGAGCCGTCACCAGGTTTCGGCCATTGTCACACACGAACATGCCTGGCTGTAGGTTCAGCGGTGTCAGCCACAGATCTGGCTGCTTTTTCAGAGCTGTCCACAACTCTTTAGCGGTGTGCGGTTTGTCACCTAAACATATTAGCTTCAGAACAGCCTGTTGCCGCTTGGCCGAGGCAGTGCTGCAGCGCTTCCATCTTCTGACTGATGTGCTCATTTCGTAAGATGGAGGCTGAAGAGGAGAAAGAGGAGGTGCAGGAGCTGTAGAATGTGGGGGCAACCCTGATTGACCCAGGGCCCGCAATCCTCGGTGTTGGGAGGATGTGTTTCGTCCCTAGGTCCGACTGGGTCCCGACTTCCACTGTAATAACCCAGTGTGCCGTCAGCGAGATGTACCGTCCCTGCCCACAAGCACTTGTCTACCTGTCCGTGGTTTGGTGGACTTTCCCAGTAACTGCATTGCTGAGGGCACAGCTAATGTTGTGGGACACATGCTCGTGTGATCCGGGGACGGCATACTTGGAGAAATAGTGGCAACTGCGGACTGAGCACCGAGGGATGGCTGCCATAATCAGGTTGCGGAAAGCTTCCGTCTCCATGAGCCTAAAAGGCAACATTTCGAGCACAAGCAGTCTTGAAATGTGTAAATTTATTAGTGTAGCCTGTGGGTCGTTGGCTGCGTTCCAAGTACTGGGGTAGGGACAACTGAATGCTGCGCTGGGACAAGGACGTGGACGTGCTTGCTGGTGGTCCTAGTTGAGAGTGTGCAACGACACGTGCAGGACAGTGTAACATCCCTGGTGGTGTGCTGGCATGGCTTACCACCTCCCACCATGCAAGACCACCATCTTACCTATCAATCCAGGCTGCACACTTTGCTCCAGTACCTGCTATGTCTCTTGTCTGATTGCTTAGGGCGGCGGCGCCTGATTCTTATAGTTACTGTGTGCACACTCCTAATGCCTCCCCAGCCTATTGCTGTGAGTCACTGGATACTTAAACCCCTTCCACCCATTAGGGGGTGCCTGTGCAACACTTTCATTCAGTGTGTTCTGTGCAGCTGAGTTGCCAGGTCCTGTCCTGTATCTTGTTTGTTTCCGCCCCTGGGGGCTGTATGCCCAGGCCTGTTACCTGTATCTGTGACTTCTAGTCTGTCTCCGCCACCCTGGGGGCTGAGTTCCCAGGATCGTTCCTGTATCTTATTCCTGGTTCAGTTCCTGTCTGAACTGTGTCCTAGCCCGTTACCTGTTTCTCTCTATGTCCGAACCTTCCCTTTTCCTGCAGTGTCTGAACCTGCACCTAACTCCAACTCGTTGTCTCTGAACTTCTGTTTGTGAGTTTTGTGTACACTTGCTACTTCATTGTAAGTACCTTGTGTGTATCTGGTTCTGCTTGTTTACCGAACCTGCGGTTTTTCTCTGCCCTGCTTGTTCACCGCACCTGCGGTTTCGCTCTGCTCGGCTTGTTCACCGCACCTGCGGTTTTGCTCCGCTCTGCTTGTCCACTGCACCTGCGGTTTCGCTCCGCTCTGCTTGGCCAACGCACTGGCGGTTTCGCTCTGCTCTGCTTTTTCACCACACCGGCAGGTTTCGCTCTGTTTGTTCACTGCACCTGCGGTTTCGCTTTGCTCAGCTTGTTCACTGCACCTGCGGTTTCGCTCTGCTCTGCTTGTTCACCGCACCTGCGGTTTCGCTCTTCTCAGCTTGTTCACAGCACCTGCGGTTTCGCTCTGCTCTGCTTGTCTACCCTACCTGCGGGTTTAGCTCTGCTCTGCTTGTTTACCGCACCTGCGGGTTTTGCTCTGCTCTACGTGTCTACCGTACCTGCGGGTTTTGCTCTGCTCAGCTTGTTTACCACACCTGTGGGCTTTGCTCTGCTCTGCTTGTCTACCGCACCTGCGGGTTTTGCTCTGCTCTGCTTGTCTACAGCATCTGCGGGTTTTGCTTTGCTCTGCTTGTCTACCGCATCTGTGGGTTTTGCTCTGCTCTGCTTGTCTACCGCATCTGCGGGATTTGCTCTTCTCTGCTTGTCTACCGCATCTGCGGGTTTTGCTCTGCTGTGCTTGTCTACCGCATCTGTGGGTTTTGCTCTGCTCTGCTTGTCTACCACATCTGCGGGTTTTGCTCTTCTCTGCTTGTTTACTGCATCTGCGGGTTTTGCTCTGCTGTGCTTTTCTACCGCATCTGTGGGTTTTGCTCTGCTCTGCTTGTCTACTGCATCTGTGGGTTTTGCTCTGCTCTGCTTGTCTACCGCACCTGCGGGTTTTGCTCTTCTCTGCTTGTCTACCGCACCTGCGGGTTTTGCTTTGCTCTGCTTGTCTACCGCACCTGCGGGTTTTGCTCTGCTCTGCTTGTCTACAGCATCTGCGGGTTTTGCTCTGCTCTGCTTGTCTACCGCATCTGTGGGTTTTGCTCTGCTCTGCTTGTCTACCGCATCTGCGGGTTTTGCTCTGCTCTGCTTGTCTACTGCACCTGCACCTCTGTTCCTGTGTCCCAGTCTGTACTGGTCTCTATCTTGCATGTGTTCCTACCTGCCAGTACCCGCCTGTCTGCATGCCAGCCGAGCCTGCCAGTGCCCACCTGTCTGCATGCCAGCCGTGCCTGCCAGTGTCCACCTGTCTGCATACCAGCCATGCCTGCAAATAGCCACCTGTCTGCATACCAGCCATGCTTGCCAGTACCCACCTGTCTGTATGCCAGCATAACCTGCCTGTTCCTGCATTCTCCAGTGTGGTTCAACAGCTGTGACCGGGTCTGACCAGAGTAGCACCTGGTCCCTCTGCTCGGTTCCTTCCTGGTTCACGGAGTCGACTGAGCCACCGTGTGACCTAGGTCGGACCGAGTTGATACTTAGTTACGCCCCTCCAGGCACTCCTCGGTTGATGGTCCAAAGGGATCACTAATCATGATCACGCCAGTCAGTCCGGGTGTGTGCGTAACAGGCAGGAGGCATCTTTGCATGTGCCATGGACAGGGGATTGACATGCACGCACAGCAGCGGAAGAATCAGTGGTGTCACCCACAGACACTGTTTCTGGACCCTGGGGTTTGGCCCACTTAGTAGCATGCTTTGCTGTCATGTGCCTGATCATGCTGATGGTGGTCAGGCTGATAGTTTGCTAGTGCAAATGACCTTTTTGGGGTTATCAGCAGAGTCTTTAAAAAAACAACAATTAAAGAAAACCGCAGCACTATCGGAAAGGTAGTCCAGTAGGGTCCAAACCCAAATAAAGTCTGAGAAAAACCTCGGCATACTTTATAATAAAATAAATAAAGTATATACAAAATAAAGTGTCAGAAGATGGCAACCTGTAATGAATGCATGAGAGACCACAAATATAATAGTCGTCAACAAGTGAAAGAGACCTACCTGACCGCTTATGAAGATCATTGAAACCGGGGGATGGGCTGGACTCTATGACTCAAAGGTGAAAGGTTAGCAGGACCTAAGGAAGGCATAATGGAGTAAATCCTTAGTAAAAACCCTGATTCCCATAGCAGTGGAGATAAAGGGTAACTCCACACAGTGACTCCACACATGTCTCATAAGCCAGGATTGGCCAGTCACCATTTTACCATGCCTCCCACTCTAGCTAGTCGCGACCTACACTACCATTTGCCTCCTTAGTCCTTAGGTCCCACCCTCCTTGTATTTAAATCTATTGCTCTCACCATTTCACCCAGGGCAGACACTGGAACCAGCAGTGGGCACTGCGTTCGAGCCCACACGGTATTGGCAGGTGACACAGTTGTGGCACCTCAGGAGCCGGTTGCCACAGTGGCATTGCCTCCCTCAGAGGGGGTGATGTCATGCCTGGAAGCAAGGAGTGGTCCCCTAATCAGGTTTTGCTACCAGGCAACATTTTTCTGGCTCCAGACCAGCAAGGGGAGCTCCTTCCCTTAGCAACTGGGATCTGGAGACTGGGTTAGTTAGTGTGAGGAGAGTAGAGTGGAGTTGAATTCAGGACGTCGACAAGGAAAGACCTAGGGAGTGGAGCTGCATGGCAGTTCACCCCAGAGGACAGCGCAGAAGAACTGGACACCGGAGTCTGAGGTTGTGAGGCACCGAAAGCCCAGCAGCAGAAACTGGAGGGCAGGAGACTGCAGGTCTCCTGGCCCCATCAGACGCCCGGAGGCTCAGCAGCACGATAGGGTCCAGCACCGCCACGTGGGAGCGACACTCCAGGAAGGCCTGAGCTGCCTGCCATACGGGTGAGCACAAAGACATTTTACTCAGGGACGAGGACCGCAGAATAGCTACAGTTATATGAAAAAGTTTGGGCACCCCTATTAATCTTAAGCTTAATGTTTTATAAAAATTGGTGTTTTTGCAACAGCTATTTCAGTTTGATATATGTAATAACTGTTGGACACAGTAATGTTTCTGCCTTGAAATGAGGTTTATTGTACTAACAGAAAATGTGCAATCTGCATTCAAACAAAATTTGACAGGTGCATAAGTATGGGCACCCTTATCATTTTCTTGTTTTAAATACTCCTACCTACTTTTTACTGACTTACTAAAGCACTTTTTTTGGTTTTGTAACCTCATTGAGCTTTGAACTTCATAGGCAGGTGTATGCAATCATGAGAAAAGCTACTTAAAGTGGCCACTTGCAAGTTGTTCTCCAGTTTGCATCTCCTCTGAAGAGTGGCATCATGGGCTCCTCAAAACAACTGTCAAATGATCTGAAAACAAAGATTATACAACATAGTTGTTCAGGGGAAGGATACAAAAAGCTGTCTCAGAGATTTAACCTGTCAGCTTCCACTGTGAGGAGCATAGTAAGGAAATGGAAGAACACAGTGACAGTTCTTGTTAAGGCCAGAAGTGGTAGGCCAAGAAAACATCAGAAAGGCAGAGAAGAAGAATGGTGAGATCAGTCAAGGACAATCCTCAGACCACCTCCAGAGAGCTGCAGCATCAACTTGCTGCAGATGGTGTCACTGTGCATCGGTCAACTATACAACGCACTTTGCACAAGGAGAAGCTGTATGGGAGAGTGATGCGAAAGAAGCCGTTTCTGCAAGCACGCCACAACAGAGTCGGCTGAGGTATGCAAAAGCACATTTGGAGAAGCCAATTTCTTTTTGGAAGAAGGTCCTGTGGACTGATGAAACCAAGATTGAGTTGTTTGGTCATACAAAAAGGCGTTATGCATGGCGGCAAAAAAACACAGCATTGCAAGAAAGACACTTGCTACCCACAGTAAAATTAGGTGGAGGTTCCATCATGCTTTGGGGCTGTATGGCCAATGACGGCACCGGGAATCTTGTTAAAGTTGAGGGACGCATGGATTCCACTCAGTATCAGCAGATTCTTGACAATAATGTTCAAGAATCAGTGATAAAGTTGAAGTTACGCAGGGGATGGATCTTTCAGCAAGACAATGATCCAAAACACCGCTCCAAATCTACTCAGGCATTCATGCAGAGGAACAATTACAATGTTCTGTAATGGCCATCCCAGTTCCCAGACCTGAATATCATTGAACATCTGTGGGATCATTTGAAGAGGGCTGTCCATGCTCTGCGACCATCATACTTAACTGAACTGGAATTGTTTTGTAAAGAGGAATGGTCAAAAATGCCTTCATCCAGGATCCAGGAACTCATTAAAAGCTACAGGAAGCGATTAGAGGCTGTTATTTTTGCAAAAGGAGGATCTACTAAATATTAATGTCACTTTTCTGGTGAGGTGCCCATACTTATGTACCTGTCAAATTTTGTTTGAATGCAGATTGCACATTTTCTGTTAGTACAATAAACCTCATTTCAAGGCAGAAACATTACTGTGTCCAACAGTTATTACATAAATCAAACTGAAATAGCTGTTGCAAAAACACCAATTTTTATAAAACAATAAGCTTAAGTTTAATAGGGGTGCCCAAACTTTTTCATATAACTGTATACGCATCAGGGCCAAAGAGGTAACGCAAAAGCCTACAACTCCACATGGCTAGGTGGATCCCCCAACTTGCTTCCAGGCCGCCCGGACCTCTGCTACCAGCTAGTACCCGTGCCCTGGTCTGCCTAACCACCGCAAGTAAAGATAAGAGGAAACCACCATTAAGTTGTGGACTAATTATTAACTGAGCCATCCTCTGCACTACACTGCACCATGAGTGCTACTTCCATAACAGCAACATCTACACTGCCCTGGAGCTAAGCTCTACCTGTGGAGAGCTAAATCAACTCTGCTGCATTAAAACCAGAGGAGGAGTCCTGAGGAGACAATTTGCATATTCTCACTGCATTTTGGGATAAGTGAAGAGTCTCTGCGAGCTCAAAGAACACTGGATTTTGTCTGCTGGAGCTGAAAGGAGGACATCGGTGAACCAGGGGAGGAGTCCTGAGGAGACAATTTGCATATTCTCACTGCATTTTGGGATAAGTGAAGAGTCTCCGCGAGCTCAAAGAACACTGGATTTTGGCCGTTGGAGCTGAAAGGAGGACATCGGTGAACCGCGCGCCGTTTTTCACTGTTTTCAGAACATATCAACAATAAGAACATGGAAGAGTCCAGGAGCCATTTGGTGAGCTGCATATCCTGCTACATGTTCACAGACTTGCCAGTGGAAAAGCCAAACTTCACATGCCAGAAATGCAAGCTTGTGTCCCTGATGGAGGAAAAGTTGTGAAATCTAGAAGAGAGTTTAACTACCTTGAAAATCATTTAGGAAGGTGAAGAGTTCTTAGACAGAGCAGAATTATCTCTTCATGATACAGAAAGAGAAGAAATTCAAACTGCACCTGACGAAACAGAGGAATAGAAGCATGTGACCCAGAGAAGCAGGAGGATCGAGAGGCAGTCAGCACCCATACTGCTCAGGAACCAGTCCCAGGCTCTCACGCAGGAGAACTATGAAGAAATACAGCAAGATAAGACTTTGCCTACAATGAATAACCTTGTAAGCCCTCAGAATCCTCCTGGATGGAGAAAGAAAAATATTGTGAAGAAAAAACGGAGGAATAGAGGCTGTTATCTGCAGACTAGACATAACCTCAAGAGAAATGTGCTGTCTTCCAGGAGCAAAAATTAAAGATGTGTCTGACAGGATATCAAGACTCTTCAGACCTACAGATCACTACCCATTCCTGCTAATACATGTGGGGACAAATGACACCACAAGAAAGGACCTGGAAACCATCTGCAGTGACTTTTAAAGATTTAGGCAAGAAAGTGAAAGAATTGGGAGCGCAGGTGGTCTTCTCATCCATCCTCCCAGTGGATGGCCATGGAACAATGAGGTGGAATTAGATTCTACAGGTGAACAACTGGATACGTCGATGGTGCCGTCAACAAGGATTTGGATTTCTGGATCACGGAATGAATTACCTATATGATGGACTACTTGCTAGAGATGGGGTGCACCTTACGAAGACTGGAAAACATGTATTTGGAAGTCGCCTTGCTACACTCATCAGGAGAGCTTTAAACTAGAACAATGTGGGAAGGGAAGCAAAAGGCCAGAAAAAGATATACAGACAAAAAAATTAAAATAATAAAAATATGGGAGGAAGAGAAACCAATCACAAACTAAAATGTTTTTATACAAATGCACAAAGCATGGGCAACAAACAAGGAGAATTGGAACTACTAACGCAGGAAAAGGAATATGATGTCATTGGAATCACTGAAACTTGGTGGGACGATACACATGATTGGAATACAAGGCTAAAAGGGTACAACTTATTTGCAAGAAACAGACTTGATAAACGAGGAGGAGGTGTCGCATTGTATGTTAGAAAAGCGTATATCTGCACAGAGATTGAAGCTTTAGACACTGGGAGTTCTGTGGAAACTGTTTGGGTAAGAATACAAGGAGAGAACAACGGAAACGACACCATTGTAGGCATTTACTACAGGCCACCTGAGCAAGCTGAAGATATGGATGAACTCTTTATGTATCAAATGACCAAGTTCTCCAAAAAATATGACGTAGTGGTCATGGGAGATTTCAACTATCCAGACATTTGTTGGGAATCTCTCTCAAGTAAAGCTAACAGGTCAAGCAAATTCTTATCCTCTCTTGCTGACAACTTTATCTTCCAAAAGGTAGGGGAGAAAACAAGGGGATCTGATACTTTGGATCTAATCCTTATAAACAGGGAGGAAATGGTTGAGGAGGTAAAAGTGGCTGGAACCCTAGGAGGCAGAGATCATGCTATTATAGAATTTTGGATAACTAGAGGAGGAAGACATGTGAAGACTCAAACTTCAAGGTTAGATTTCAGAAAGGCAGATTTTAAGCGACTCAGAAAGAGAATAGGAGGGATCCAATGGCTGGATGTCCTTAAGGACAAAAATGTCCAGGAAGGATGGGAAATTTTTAAAAATGAGATTCTCAAAGCACAATCGTTAACAATCCCGAAAAGTAGGAAGAATGGGAAGCATTTAAGGAAACCAAGATGGATGAACACAGAACTTAAACACATGCTAAAAAGAAAGAAAGAAATGTTTATCAAATGGAAAGAGGGAGGCATATCTAAAGAAGACTATAATGCAGTCTGCAGATCCTGTAGGGCACATATCAGGTTAGCTAAAGCTGACAATGAATTAAGGCTTGCAAGAGATGTCAAAAGGATTTTGGGGGTATGTCAAAAGTTAAAGAAAAGTCAAAGATGCTAAAGGATTTTTACAGGATGAAAATGGTGAAATGGTAAGAAATTACGTTGAGAAGGCCGAACGTTTTAATTCCTATTTTACATCTGTTTTCTCTCTGAAAGAAAATGTAACATCAACTGATCTTCACTGTCCTATTAAAGGAATAGAAGAATCCAAGTTATCTGTAAACAGAGAGATTGTGAGGGAATATTTAGCTAACATAAATGAGTTCAAGTCTCCAGGTCCAGATGAATTACACCCCAGAGTATGAAGGAGATCGCAGAAGAAATTTTAGAACCACTCTCCATAATCTTTGAAAATTCTTGGAGAACAGGAGAAGTCCCAGAAGACTGGAGAAGAGCAAATGTTGTTCCTATCTTCAAAAAGGGGAAGAAGGTGGACCCAGGGAACTATAGGCCGGTGAGTCTGACTTCTATACCAGGAAAGATCTTTGAACAAATTATTAAACAACATGTATGTAAGTACCTGGATAAGAATGAAGTGATTAACCAGAGTCAGCATGGGTTTGTAACTAACAAGTCATGTCAGACTAACTTAATTTCCTTCCATGACAGAATCACTGACTGGGTGGATCAGGGAAATGCTGTAGATATAGTATATCTTGACTTCAGCAAAGCATTTGACAAAGTATCTCACACCATCCTTATTGAAAAAATTACCAAGTATGGAATGGACAAGGCAACTGTTAGGTGGATTCATAACTGGCTTAGTGATCGGGCTCAAAGAGTGGTCGTAAAAGGCTTCACATTCAGTTGGATGAATGTCTCAAGTGGGGTACCACAGGGCTCTGTCGTGGGACCTGTATTGTTCAACATCTTTATCAATGATTTAGATAAAGGAATTGAGGGTAAACTGATTAAATTTGCTGATGACACAAAGCTAGGAGGGATAGCTAATAGTGTTGAGCGAACATGCTCGACACTGCTCGGTACTCGCCCGTGCATCACGCTACTCGGGATGTTCGGCGAGCACCGAGCATTTCCGGGTTACTCGGGCGGGAGCTCGGGTCTCCGCCCTGCATGTTTGGCGCTCTTTACAGAGCCAATGAACATGCAGGGATTTCCAGCCAGTCACTGTAATGCTGTAGCCATGTTTGCTGTGGGCATTACAGTGATTGGCTGGCCGCACAGTGTCACCTCAAATATTTAAAACCTGGCGCCGCCATGTTGGACACAGTCGCTCCGGATCAGACAGTGTAGGGACAGAGCTGCTGATTTAGGGAGAGATATAAACTGCGAAATAGTTAGTGTAGGGTCTGTAAAGGCTGCCAGATCAAACAAACAGTCCTTCTCAGGACTAATATCCATCCCAGATATCAGGCAGCCAGGCTGTATAGGAGACGCAGTGGTTATACCAGCAAACGCTGCATTACAGTCCTGTGTGCTGCTCCTGTTGCTGAAATTGCTGGACTTAGCTCCAGGTCTCAGGGGACAGGAAAAATCCTTTTTTTTTTCATCTAAATCCTCTTTTTTTTTCCTCTTTTACACTGTACAAATGCCCGTCTTATTAACCTTTTGGTGTCCCCCCCCCCAAAAAAAAAGCGTGTCTCTGATTTTTCAGACACAAATATATCTGTTGAAAATAGTCAGGTGTAGGCTAGAGAAACAGAAGTGTTGTTTTGCACTTCCACGGTTCAAACCTCTGTATTATCCACTTTTGGGCCATTTGTATCTAAAAAAAAAAAACAGTTTGAGTGCGTCGCTCACTGTTCAGCCGCAAATATATCTAATTAAAAAAGTCTGGTATATCCCAGTAAACAATAACTGTGATTTTGCCATCCCACGGTAAAAAATCTCTATTATTCAGGTTTTGGTATATTTTCCGTAAAGAAAAACAGTAGTGTCTCCTGACTGTTGTGACACAAAATTATATCTGTTGAAAATAGTCTGGTGTAGGCCCGACAAATCCCAGTGTGGTTTTGCAGTTCCACGGGTCAAATCTCTGTACTATTCAGTTTTGGGCCTTTGGTATCTAAAAAAACACAGTTTGAGTGTGTTGCTCACTGTTCAGCTGCAAATCTATATATTTAAAAAAGTCTGGTTTACCCCAGTAAACAATAACTGTGGTTTTGCCATCCCACAGTAAAAAATCTCTATTATTCAGGTTTTGGTATATTTTCCGTAAAGAAAAACAGTAGTGTCTCCTGACTGTTGTGACACAAAAATATATCTGTTGAAAATAGTCTGGTGTAGGCTCGACAAATCCCAGTGTGGTTTTGCAGTTCCACGGGTCAAATCTCTGTACTATCCAGTTTTGGGCCTTTGGTTTCCAAAAAAGAAACAGTTTGAGTGTGTCGCTCACTGTTCAGCCGCAAATCTATATATTTAAAAAAGTCTGGTATACTCCAGTAAACAATAACTGTGGTTTTGCCATCCCACAGTAAAAAATCTCTATTATTCAGGTTTTGGTATATTTTCCGTAAAGAAAAACAGTAGTGTCTCCTGACTGTTGTGACGCAAAAATATATCTGTTGAAAATAGTCTGGTGTAGGCCCAACATATCCCAGTGTGGTTTTGCAGTTCCACGGGTCAAATCTCTGTACTATCCAGTTTTCGGCCTTTGGTATCTAAAAAAACACAGTTTGAATGTGTCGCTCACTGTTCAGCCGCAAATCTATATATTTAAAAAAGTCTGGTATACCACAGTAAACAATAAGTGTGGTTTTGCCATCCCACGGTAAAAAATCTCTATTATTCAGGTTTTGGTATTTTTTACGTAAAGAAAAACAGTAATAGCTTCTCCATGATTGTTCAGATTGTTTAAAAGAGTCGGGTGTAGGCCAGAGAAATAGAACTGTGGTTTTCCTCTTCCACGGTTCTAATCTACTTTTTATTACCCTTTTTCCATTGATAGTGCAAGTGTAAGCTATTTTACTTCCTTTACAATGGGCAAGGCGCGTGGCAAGGGACGTGGAAGTGGACATTCTGGTGATGGTTCATGCAGAGGACGGGGCCGTGGCTGAGGTGAAAATGTGCCACAACCAACAGCCACATCTTCTCGCTCCCACTTCTTGACCGAATTACTAGGGAAGCACAGAACAACACCAGTATTGAGAACTGATCAGTGTGAACAGGTTATTAATTGGATAGCAGATAATACTTACAGTTACCTGGGCACCACCACCTCCTGTCTGTCTTCCACACGGTCAACTCTTAGTAGCCGTGAGTCTCGACCGCATACTCCTCCTCACCCTCATGCTCCTTCCTCCCACCATGCCAAGTGTCGTCAGACAGCAATTGATCCCACACTTGGACACTCTGAAGAGCTGTTCACTGGTCCATTTCCATATTTGTGCCCCTCGCCTGATACGCTTGAAGTGGTGGAAGAGGAGATCCCATGTAGCGATGCCCAAATATTTGAACAGCCACGGCCACAGGAAGTCGACGCTGGCAATTTGTCACAAGAGGTGGACGATGATGAGACACAATTGCCAGGAAGTGAGGAGGAGCATCGTGGTGCGCAAGTGGAAGAGGAGGAGGTGGTGGATGATCTAGTAACTGACCCAATGTAGCAGGAGGACATGCAGAGTGAGGCCAGCAGCACACAGGGGGAGGGAGGCAGAGTACCCCAACAGGCAGGAAGTGTGGTGGCCGCAGACAGAAGGCGGGCTACCGTTCCCCGTAACACCAACACGAGGGACGTTGCCAGTACAAGCTGTAGGTCTTCCAGAGTCTGGAATTTTTTTAAAGACTCTGCTGATAACCCCAAAAAGGCCATTTGTTCCACCTGCCATGCCAGCATCAGCAGGGGTGACAAAACTACCAGCCTGACCACCACCAGCATGATCAGGCACATGGCAGCAAAGCACCTGACTTTGTGGGGCGAAACCCAGGGTCCACGACCAGTGTCAGCGGGTGTCACCACTGCTTCTTCCACTGTTGTGCATGCAATAGAACCCCCTGTTGTGTGTGCAAGGCAATCCCCTGTCCATACTGCATGTAAAGATGCCCCCTCCTCTCAGTCTTCACTTGTTATGGCAGTTTCTCAAGAAACAGCATCAACGTCCACGTCCCACCGCAGCGTTCAATTGTCCATATCCCAGACCTTTGAATGAAAGCGTAAATTCGCAGCTAACGCCCCACAGGCAACAGTCCTAAATTCGCACATTTCACGACTGCTTGTGTTGGAAATGCTGCCTTTTAGGCTGGTGGAGACGGAATTCTTCCGCAATTTATGGCGGTGGCCGTCCCTCGGTACTCGGTCCCCAGCCGACACAATTTTGCCCGGTGTGCCATCCCCGCACTACACAAGCACGTGTCCCAAAGCATCTGCCGTGTCCTCAGCAACGCAGTTACTGGGAGAATCCACCTGACAACGGACACGTGGACAAGTGCTTGTGGCCAGTGATGGTACATCTCTCTGACGGCACACTGGGTAAACATAGTGGAAGCCAGGACCCAGTCGGACCTTGGGATGGAACACGTCCTCCCCACACCGAGGATTGCGGGCCCTATCTCAGTCATAGTTGCCCCCACAGTGTATAGCTCCTGCGCATCATCCTCCTCCTCCTCATATTCAGCCTCCATCTCAGATATCACCACATCAGTTACAAGCTGGAAGCACTGCAGTACTGTCTCCGCCAAGCGGCAACAGGCTGTGCTGAAACTCATAAGCTTAGGTGATAAACCTCACACTGCTTGTGAGTTGTGGACAGCTGTGAAAGAGCAGGCAGATCTGTGGCTGAGACCGCTGAACCTACATCTTGGCATGGTCGTGTGTGACAATGGCCGTAACCTGGTGGCGGCTCTGAGGCGAGGTGAGATCACACACGTACCATGCCTGGCTCATGTGCTTAACCTCGTGGTTCAGCGGTTTCTTAAATCGTACCCCGAGTTGCCAGATCTGCTCGTCAAAGTACGCCGCCTGTCAGCTCATTTTCGCAAGTCGGCTACAGCTTCCGCCGCCCTTGCTGTGTTGCAGCAGCAATTGCAGCTTTCGGCACACTGACTGTTGTGTGATGTCCCCACACGTTTGAACTCTACCCTCCACATGTTGCAAAGGATTTGTGAGCAGAAGAGAGCAGTTGTGGAGTACCAGATGCAACAAGGCCGTCGATATTCAGGTCAGACTCCACACATAAGACCTCAGGAGTGGACCTGGATGTCTGACATATGTACCATCCTGACAAACTTTGAGGAGGCCACCAAGATGGTGAGTGGCGATGGTGCCATCATTAGTGTCAGCATCCCACTTGTCTGTCTTTTGCAACACTCTCTGCAGAGAATTAAAGAGGAGGCATTGCAGCCAGAGTATGATGAGATGGATCAAGAAGCCGTAGTGGGCGATTACACACAGCCCAGCCTCATCTCATGCCAACGTGCATTGGGGGACAATGAGGGAGAGGAGGAGGAGGAGGAAGAACAGGAGCTGGTATCATGCGCTGTAGACGGTAGTACCTGTACAAGTGTCATACCGTTGGTTCAGCGTGGGTGGCCTGAGGACAGGTGGGAGAAGGAGGAGGAGGAGAGCATGGTCAGTCGTCATCTTGGTGAGGACACGGAAATCTTGCCCGTTACCAGTCTGGCACGCATGGCTGACTTTATGTTACGCTGACTTAACCGTGACCCTCGCGTTGTCAAAATGTTGGGTGACAGTCATTACTGGTTGGTGACACTTTTAGACCCCCGCTACAAGGAGAACTTTCATTCTCTAATTCCTGAGGTGGAGAGTTCTACAAAAATGGGGCAGTACCAGAAGGCCCTTGCTGCAGAACTCTTAAAAAAATTCCAATCTGAACACACTAGCGGCAGAGGTCACAGTTCGTTGCCCAACCAAGGCGTACAGGCGAGAGAGATGCAACTAAAATCCAGCAGAGGCAGGGGAACACTGTCAACGTTCTGGGTCAGATTTCTGACACCCGCCTAGCTTACAGGCCCTGAGGCGCGGGGTACTCTCACAAGGAGTGGAAAGCTTCAAAAGATGGTGAGGGAGCTCCTTGCCGACCGTACCAGCGTCCTCCGTGATTCCTCTGTGCCTTTTAATTATTGGGTATCCAAGCTGGACACTTGGAATGAACTCGCTCTGTACGCCTTGGAGGTCCTGGCCTGCCCTGCCGCTAGCGTGTTATCGGAGCGTGTTTTTAGTGCCGCTGGGGGAATTATAACTGATAAGCGCACTCAGCTGTCAACTGACAATGCTGACAAGCTGACCCTTATCAAAATGAACAAGGGCTGGGTTGGGCCAGACTTCTCATCACCACCAAATGACAGCAGAGTAACATAAAGTCAAATCCACTGTGTTATTTCGGGAGGTGTATTCACATGCAACGCTTCACACCCACACATGGGTATACGCTTCCTCATTTCGGCTGTTTTATGTTCTTCTCCTTATCCTCAGCCTCCACCACCACTATACCACCAGGGTGCCAGCATTGCAAGTTCCTCTGTCCTTATTTTTGTCAGCTTTTGCTTGGAAGGCATAAGCAAAGACTGTGGGAGACCCACTCCCCAATAATGGGACTTATGTTTGTAATATGCTGTACTGCATGGCTCTTGTAAGGGGCATTGCAAGTTGCTCCATCCTAATTTTTGGAAGCTTTTGCTTGGAAGGCATAAGCAAATCCTATGGGAGACCCACTCCCCAATAATGGGACTTATGTTTGTAATATGTTGTACTGCATGGCTCTTGTAAGGTGCATTGCAAGTTGCTCCATCCTAATTTTTGGAAGCTTTTGCTTGGAAGGCATAAGCTAATCCTATGGGAGACCCACTCCCCAATAATGGGACTTATGTTTGTAATATGCTGTACTGCATGGCTCTTGTAAGGGGCATTGCAGTTCCTCATAATTTTTGGAAAGCCTTCCATTCACTGCTTAGGCCAAGAGTGCACAGGAGACTCAGTTGCTATAAATGGAAAAAAAGGTTTAGTTAAGGCCCTCTTACCGCCATGTCATTTCCAAGGGGTATTGGAGTGCCTCTAAATTTTTGGTAGGCATTGCACTCACTGTATGCCCTATAACTGTGTAGCCGAACCGCTCCTCTTGTTACAGAAACATATCCTACAAGACATATCTGGTTGACTGGCCTGATATCGATGTGAATGGTCCCTGTTCTTCCTACTCTTTCTCCTTTGCCACTACCTCATCCATCATTTATCACCTGAAGCTTTGTTTTAACGGGAGTCATAGAACTTGGATAGTAGCAGGAAAACATCCAGCAATCCTCGGAGGAGATAGGATATGCGGCAAAACGCTGACCACCTCAGGCCTAGCCGCTACTACATACATGCACTTGCATTCCAACATAACAAAGCAGATGCTAACTTCTATCATCCTCATCATGCTCCTCACCTTGGCACTCTCAACTCCCCTGATGGAGAAGCCAGGGCCCACCGGAGGAGTCTGGTTGTCTGGTGGGCTCGGCCAATGCTGCCCTAAAGTAGGCCAGGCTAAGAAAAGTGTGGGAAAGGTTACTGGGACAAATAGGGGTGGCTGGGGACCGAGTATGGACAACCGGCCGCCCCCTGGAGGCTGGGGAGCAAGCGGGGACATCCGGACACCGGGCGGCTGGGGACTAAGTATGGATACCAGGCCGCCGACGCAGCCATGGCATGGTGGCCAGATTCCTCCACCACATGCCTAAAAGGCCCAATTTAAAGTGCAAGCAAGCAGTATGGTATTGCAGCCTGGGGGTGGGTGAGTGGCAGGCTGCATACTTGCGCTTGCATTGCAAGGAATGGGAGAGGTACAATTGAACACTGCCCTGGGATAAGGACTTGAACGGGGATAGTTGCAAGTCTGCAACGACAGGTGACAGGGTTGGAGGCATCTTCGCATGTACCATGAACAGTGGTTTGGCATGCACACACTACAGCGGAATAGGCTCTCCTTCCCACTAAATGCACTGGGAGGGCACAGGTAATGTTTTGGTATACGCGCTTAATCTTATGTATAAGGCACACCAGGACAAATAGGGGCGGCTGGGGACTGAGTATGGATACCTCGCTGCCGAAGCAGCCATGAGATAGTGGCCAGCTTCGGCCTCCTCCAAACTAAAAGGCCCCATTTCAAGTGCAAGCTAGCAGTATGGCATTGCAGTCTGGGGGTGGGTGGATGGCAGGCTGCAAACTTACACTTGCATTAAAAGAAAACAAAGCAGATGCTAACTTCTGTCATCATCATCATGCTCCTCACCTTGGCACTCTCAACTCCCCTGATGGAGAAGCCAGGGCCCACCGGAGGAGTCTGGTTCTCTGGTGGGCTCGTCCAATGCTGCCCTAAAGCAGGCCAGGCTAAGAAAAGTGTGTGGGGGGATGTTCCAAGGAGAAATAGGGGCAGCTTGGGACCTTTTACGGACACCCGGCTGCCCCCAGACGGCTGGGAACCGTGTGCGGACACCCGGCCGCGGGGCGGCTGGGGACCGAGCATGGACACCCGGCCGCCAGGCGGCTGGGGACTGAGTATGGATTCCAGGCCGCCAACGTAGACATGACGTGGTGGCCAGATTCCGCCTCCACATGCCTAAAAGGCCCAATTTCAAGTGCAAGCAAGCAGTATAGTATTGCAGCCTGGGGGTGGGTGGGTGGCAGGCTGCATACTTGTGCTTGTATTGCAAGGAATGGGGGAGATACAATTGAACACTGCCCTGGGACTAGAACTTGCACGGGGATAGTTGCAAGTCTGCATCTTCTGATGCGGCAAGGATCACTTATGATGGGCACACTTTTACACAGTGACCTGGGTGTCAGAGATGCTTCCAGGGGTCTTCCCCATGCTGTTCCCATGTTTTTTCAGCACTTTATGCATGTGTCACACAGCACATGGCCAGATAATGTTGTAAAATGTTAAAATGACATTTCCCGGTGAATGCATTTGTCACAGTTGAAAGCAAATACAAAAGTGCAAAAATGCATAAAAAATGCTACTTGTGAATATAGCCCAAGGTGTGGAGGAGTATTTTTGTTTTTGATTATTTATTTTACCTTATACTCAAGTCTTTACCCTGGAAAAGAAATTCCTTAACATATTTCACAGGAAAAAAGTTTCAGTTTCGTTTTTGAACATTTTATTGTGAGCCCGTAAAAGTGGCTTAATACCTCTGACCAAGTTGTTGACAGCAGTGACCTGGGGGTCAGAAATGCTTCCTGGGGCGATCCCCATGCTGTCCCCATGTCATTTGAGCACTGTCACTATCGCTTTGGGCACTTGTTAGGCTTTTAAAAGACTGCCGGGGGTGCCACCGCAAAAATGCTCGGGTCTCCCATAGACTAACATTGGGCTCGTTGCTCGGGTCGAGCACCTGAGTATCACGGTGAGCTCGGCCCGAGCTTCGAGCACCCGAGCATTTTAGTGCTCGATCAACACTAATAGCTAATACTAGAGAAGTGAGAGAGAGGATTCAAAAATACCTAAATAAACTGAAGCAATGGGCAGCAACTAACAGAATGGAAAAATGCAAAGTACTACATCTGGGCAATAAAAATGAAAAAAGCATATACAAAATGGGAGGAATAGAGCTAAGCAACAGTACATGTGAAAAAGACTTAGGTATACTAATAGATCATAGACTGAACATGAGTCAACAGTGTGATGCAGCAGCAAAAAAGGCAAATACAATTCTGGAATGTATTAACCGAAGCATACAGTCTAGATCACATGAAGTCATTATCGGACTTTACTCCTCTTTGGTCAGACCTCATCTGGAATACTGCGTCCAGTTTTGGGCACCACATTTTAAAAAAGACATCGACAAACTGGAGCAAGTTCAGAGAAGAGCGACCAGAATGGTGACCGGTCTGCAAACCATGTCCTATGAGGAACGGTTACAGGATTTGGGAATGTTTAGCTTGCAAAAAAGAAGACTGAGAGGAGACTTAATAGCTGTCTACAAATATCTCAAGGGCTGTCACATTGTAGAAGGATCATCTTTATTCTCATTTGCACAAGGAAAGACTAGAAGCAATGGGATGAAACTTAATGGGAGGATACACAGATTAGATATTAGAAAAAACTTTTTGACAGTTAGGGTGATCAATGAGTGGAACAGGCTGCCATGAGAGGTGGTGTGTTCCCCTTCAATGGACGTCTTCAAACAGAGGCTGGACAGATATCTGTCTGAGATGATTTAGTGAATCCTGCTTTGAGCAGGGGGTTGGAACAGATGACCCAGGAGGTCCCCTCCAACTCTACCATTCTATGATTCTATGATTCTATGAACAACAGCTCCAGAGGACCTGCTCCGCAGCGGCGGCTCCCTTTAGCCCCATACCACATGTGGCGTCACAAACTTTATATAAGAACTTTAATTCCCCTGTAAATATCTCCTTTTATTGACCGCACTGGGTCACAGACCGGGTCACCACCACTGTGACATCTCCCCTAGCAACGACCGGCCCGGCACCAAGTACCCAATGGCGTCACAGGTATAGTACTTCCCCTTTATCTCCACTGCTATGGGAATCAGGGATTTTACTAAGGATTTACTCCATTATGCCTTCCTTAGGTCCTGCTAACCTTTCACCTTTGAGTCATAGAGTCCAGCCTATCCCCCTGTTTCACTGATCTTCATAAGCGGTCAGGTAGGTTTCTTTAAAAACAGGGTGGCACATGTTAAGGAGCTGAAACTCCTAAACCCTTCATCCAATTTTAATGTAGATACCCTCAAATGAAAGCTGAAAGTCTGAACTTCAACTGCATCTGAATTGTTTTGTTTAAAATTTATTGTGGTAATGTCTAGAACCAAAATTAGAAAAATGTTGTCTCTGTCCTAATATATATGGACCTAACTGTATATGTATATACTGTATATATACTAAGATGTTAAATTGGAGTATTCTCAAAATAATTTGAATGTGGTTTATCACATCTTTTGGAAGCTGAGTTCAATTTCCCTAGCAAAACACATCTCTGATTACTGCCACAACTGTTCTCAATCAAGAAATCACTTAAATAGTACCTGCTTGACAAAGTGAAGTAGACCAAAAGATCCTCAAAAGATAGACATCATGATGCAATCCAAAGAAATTCAGGAACAAATGAGAAACAAAATAATTGAGATCTATCAATCTGGAAAAGGTTACAAAGCCATTTCTAAAGCTTTGGACTACAGTGAACCATAGTGAGAGACATTTTCCACAAATGGCGAAAACATGGAATAGTGGTGAACCTTCCCAGGAGTGGCCGGCCGACCAAAATTACTCCAAGAGCAACGACTCATCCATGAAGTCACAAAAGACCTCACAACAACATCCAAAGAACTGCAGGCCTCACTTTTATCAGTTAAGGTCAGTGTTCATGACTCCACCATAAGAAAGAGACAGGGCAAAAATGGCATGCATGGCAGAGTTCAAAGATGAAAACCACAGCTGAGCAAAAAGAACATAAAGACTCGTCCCAGTTTTGCCAGAAAACATATTGATGATTGCGAAGACTTTTGGCTGAATACTCTGTGGACTGACGCATCAAAAGTTTAACTTTTTAGAAGGTGTATGTCCCATTACATGTGGCGTAGAAGTAACACAGCATTTCAAAAAATAGACATCATATCAACAGTAAAATATGGTGGGGTAGTGTGATGGTCTGGGGCTTTTTTGCTGCTTCAGGACCTGGAAGACTTGCTGTGGTAAATCGAATCATGAATTCTGCTGTCTACCAAAAAATCCTAAAGAAGAATGTCCGGCAATCTGTTTGTGACCTCAAGCTGAAGCACACTTGGATTATGCAGCAGGACAATAATCCAAAGCACACTAGCAAGTCCACCTCTGAATGGCTTAAGAAAAACAAAATGAAGACCTTGGAGTGGCCCGGTCAAACTAGATTTATTTATTTGCTACACTACTAGAAAGCACACAGCAGTCCAAAATAATTATTTGTTATGGCTACAAATTGAAATGAGACGGCTGATACCAATTATTTATTTCTCAAACTACTAGAAAACATACATCGGTCCAGAAAAATTATTTCTTTGGCCAACAAATGGCAACACGATGGCTGATGCCAATTATTTATTTGCAACGCTAAAAGAAAAAAAGTTGTCCTAAAAATTATTTCTTTGACCTACAAATGGCAACGAGATTGCTGATGCCAATTATTTATTTCTCAGACTAATAGAAAACACAAAGCAGTCTTGAAAAATTATTTCTCTGGAATACAAATGGCAATGAGATGGCTGATGGCAATTATTTATTTTTAACACTATTGGAAAACACACAGCAGCTAAAAGGAACAGTACTCCCACAGGCGGGGGGGTGCAGAGTACACACAGCAGCCTAAAGACACAGTACTCTCACAGGTAAGATTACAGAGTACACACAGTGGCTTAAAGGTTCAGTAATCTCACAGGCAAGGTTGCAGAGTACACACAGCGGCTTAAAGCCACAGTACTCTCATAGGCGAGGTTGCAGAGTACACACAGAAGATTTTGGCACAGTACTCCCACTGATATGGGTTGCAGAGTACATACAGCGGCTTTTGGCACAGTACTCGCACAGGCAAGGTTGCAGAGTACACACAGACACTTTCTTGTAAACTGTGCAGTCAAATTCTAATAAGAGCAGAATGGTGGCGGCACTCATGATCCGAACTTTATACAGGCTGAGTCAAATGCTGCGCCGGCCAATCACAGCCATGCCAACACATGGCATGGCTGTGATGGCTCCAGAAGTGCCCACAGTCTAAAAGCATGTTGACTAGCTGTGCTGCAGCCTTTCAACAAGCTTTATTAGTCTGAAGAACCCGAACAGGAAAACGGATATACATTAAAAAGTCAGTGTTCAGTAGTGTTGAGCCACCCCCGTAGTGTTCGAGTTCGGTTTGGTTCGTCGAACACCCGTGTGTTCGCTGAACTGTTCGTCGAACTGTTCGTCGAACACCTTCGAACACCGTTAAAACCAATGGCAGGCAAACACAAACACATAGAAACACATAGAAAACACCTTCAAAGGTGTCCAAAAGCTGACAAACTGCTCAGAAGACACAACTAACACATGGAAAAGTGACAAGTACATATAGTCATGTGAAAAGAAAAGAGGTGGAGGAGTAAAAGGAGGGGGAGACACAGATATAGGCATGTCATGCCCTTCTAAAATCCAAAAAGTGAGAAGCCGACACGGCCAGTCCGTTCCTGCCTGTGCCACCTCTGTGTAGCCAGGTTTGTGCCAGAGCCGCGGTGGACCCTAACGGCCAGCCCCCCTATCCCAATACTGGTGCCTGTCCGCCGGTGGGTCGAGGCCCCCCACGGTGGGGGGGGGAGTAACACCTGCAGAAGAAAGACCATCTTCCAGCCAAACTAAGATGTCGACTTCTTTTCGTGGACAATGTGATACGATCCCATTCTTACGGACACGCCCATCGCTACAAATTCTAGATGAGGCACAAAAACAGCAGGTGCTTCAACGGATATCAAGTGCTCCTTCAAGTGGGCTCTCCATCACCTCAATTTCAACATCACAAATACTCCAGTCCTCAGAGGTGTCACCCCAATCGCACTTGCTTCCTCACAGCTCCCAAGTCTCCAGCTGCCCGTCTGAGTATGGGGTAACACAGATGGCTGAGTCTGCCCAGCTGTTTACTCATACTATAGCCTGGGAAACAGAGGTCTGCTCCAGAGCTTCTGTTAATCCAGATGAGGAAATGATCTGATCCGATGCCCAGAATCTTTATAAGTTGGATCCAGGACCAGATGAAGAAGGTTCTGAGCATAATGTAGACCCTTGTTCCCAAACTGTAACTCCTGTTGGTGGAGACAATGATGAAGACGATGATGAGACTCAAATACCTGATTGGAGCGACAACTTGACTTTTCGGTCAGGGCAGGAAGAGGTTGGCTCTGAGGGCGACGGGTGTGATAACACACAGGGTGATGATGACGAGGTTGGAGATCCCACTTACTGTCAACCCACAGTCAGACAGTCGATGAGGTCAGCAGAGGAGGTGGAGGAGGATGTGACTAGCCCTGGGGATGGGGATGACTCGGTACCCGGGCATTTGCCTGGCCTTGGGGATGTCGCGGTGGTCGGCTCCCTGGCCCGTACCCTGGGGTCTCTCTTTAAAAGGGTGGATAATTGTTAATTTTATAAGAGTTCATGACGCCACCTATGGTATCTGGTGACAAGCACCAGCGCTGCAGCAGTCCACTGAGGCCGGTGATAAGGCAGCTCGATGGTATAGCTCCACACAGGTGGAGCTAGGTCTCAGGGCAGCGTATGCAGGGGGAATGCAGGACAGGCGAGACCCAGCTGGGTCAGAGCAAGAACGGGAACGGACACGGTAGTCACTTCAGTACCTTTTACTGGTGGAAATTCAGGCACATCCCGGAGCACTATAGGCTGAAGGGTGCATATCAGGATCCTCCCCAATGAGCAGGTGTAGGGCCTCCTGTTTCTTGCCTCTGCGTAGTAAGTTTCTGACCTGCCTGGAGCTAGGCCTAACTTTGTCTCTGTCCTGCGCTGGCTGACCTTGTGGTAGGGCCTTCTCTTGGAGTTCACGCTCCCAGTATGCGGGGCCTAAGCGTCTCCTGGCTCTGTTACATATCAGCACCTTAGCGATCCTGGGACTTGTAGTTCTCCAGGGATTCCGGTTATGCCTTACTGGGTCATAGAGATACCGGTAAGCTCGGATCCTGTGTCCGGAAAATGCTTCGGGGTGAGCTGGTTAAGCTCCTCTGCCCCTTATGTACTAACTCGCCACTCGCCTTCGGCCTACTCGGGCCCTCACTAGGCTATACACACTAACGGCAGCTTGCTGCGCTTCACTGATCTTACGGCACCGGCACACCTTAAGCTCTATCTGGGCTCCCTGAATCTAGCAAGCAGGAGCCTCGTGCTCCACTGCTGAACTATTAACTGCGTTCTCTAGACTAGACCTAGCTCCACTGCAGACTGACCTCTCTTAGGCTTCTCTACTGCAGGAACTCTTCAGAGGAACTGAACTGCCTAGCTCCACCTTCCCTATTTATATCCCTAACGGGCTCCCTCTGCTGGTCTGAGGTGGAAGGTGGAGATGTGTGAATGTTTATGGGGGCCTCTTGTGGAGGATTCCATCAATGCACTCTTGTAGGATCTGTGATACCAAGCGCAGCGGGGCATCACAGATGCTATTGACGATGAGGTTAGGTTGCGCCTTCCTGAACAGAGACGGAGTACTGGAAGCACGTCAACAACTGCATCCTCAACCACAACTCTGCCTCTGACCACAAGTCGTAGTGGCTCTTCAGGTCACATGGGCTCTAAGCCTTGCATAGCCTGGGCATTTATTCAGATCGATAAGGATGACCCAACTCGTGTTATCTGTAATATTTGTCAGCAAAAGCTAAGTAGAGGCCAAAAAATACATAGTTTGAGTACTTCATGCATGTACCGTCACATGGATATGAAGCATAAGTTGCAGTGGGAAGCTCACTGTGCTACAATGCGGCCTAGCCGGCTGGGCCAACCACCGTCTGCCCCATCTTGTGCATCCGCAGCCTCTTCATCCTCTGTGACTGGGGGGACAGCAGTCACACATGTTTTTGGACGCAGACCTGCCACCTCTTTACCCGCAACAGCCAGTGTGATTGGCAGGTCGTCAGTTCATTGGGAAGTGGAAACACCTGCTAGTGTTGAGCGCTCTCCGACATCGAGAGCACCACCTTTGGATCAAGGCAACCTAACATGTCCGCCTGCATCTTCCTCACAGACCGGCAGTTGCCGGGGACACCCTACTCAACACCGTCTAAGCACAACAGCCAGCCCTCGGTCCCTCAGATGTGGAAAAGTAAAAGACCATTTCCTCCTAGCCATGAGAAAGCTAAGAGGTTGAATTTCACCATCTGCAAGCTGTTGGCTACAGAAATGCTGCCTTTCCACCTGGAGGAGACAGAGGATTTTCAAGACCTTATGTCCGTCACAGTGCCCCAGTACCAGATGCCCAGTCGGCACTACTTCTCAAAGAAAGGTGTGCCTGCGCTCCACTAGCATGTCGCACACAACATCACCGCTTCTTTGAGAAACTCTGTGTGTGACAGGGTGCACTTCACCACAGACACTTGGACGAGAAGGCATGGACAGGGGTGTTACATGTCGCTGACTGGGCACTGGGTAACTATGGTGACAGCAGGACAAGGGGCTGCTGTCCAAGTCTTACCGTCCCCACGAGTTGTGTGTTAATCCTCTTTATCTCGAACTTCCTCCACTGCCTCTGCCTCCTCAACCTCCTCTCGGTCCTCCACCTGCACCCAAAGCCTGTCTGGTAATGCCACCTGCTTTCTAACTGCGCAGAAGGAATCCTGCACACCTCCTTACTATGCTGGTAGCAGGGCTCAACGCATCAGTGTTTACTTTGAAATGTCTGGGAAATGTGAGTCACACAGCTGAGGAGTTTTGGTCAGCTCTGGAGACCCAGTTTCATGAAAGGTTGTCTCCACTGGACCTGCAACCAGGGAAGGCCATGTGCGACAATGCTGCAAACCTGGGTGCGGCACTTCGCCGGGGCAATGTCACACACGTGCCTTGTATGGCTCACGTGTTGAACCTGGTTGTCCAGCAATTTTTAGCCCACTATCCCGGACTAGATGGCCTTCTGCAGAGTGCACGGTCGCTGTGTGCTCACTTCCGCCGTTCGCATCCCGCAGTTCAACGACTTACATCTCTACAGAAGTCGTTGGGCCTGCCAGTTCACCGGCTGAAATGCGATGTGCCGACACGATGGAATTCAACTCTGCACATGTTGCAGCGACTGTGGCAGCACCGACAAGCCCTGGTGCAATACGTTCTGACGTATAGCCTGGGCCAACGAGATCCAGAGGTGGGGCAAATCACGCTAGAGGAGTGGTCTCAGATCAGGGACCTATGCACCCTTCTGCACAGTCTTGAAATGGCGACGAAGATGTTTAGTGCTGACGATGCCATTATCAGCATGACTATTACGGTGATTTACATGCTGGAGCACATGTTAAACAGAATTCGGAGTCAGGTGGTGGGACAAGAGGAGGTGGAGGAAGTAGAGGAGGAGTCGTATGCGGAAGGGATAACATCTCCAAGGTCCAGACGGTTGGCAGCACCAAGGCGGCAGGCATGGGAGGGTGGGGGAGAGGGATTAACCAGGGCGCATGGTAGCAGCCAAACTGTTGAGGAAGGTGCAGGAGCCGAGGAAGAAGTGGAGGACGAACTGGCAATGGGCATGGAAGACTCATCAGATGAGGGAGACCTTGATCACATTTCTGTTGTGCGAGGTTGGAGGGAGAGGGCAGAGGAAGGAAGCATGATTCTTACCTCGCTACCAACACAACAAGGACTTGGTCCTTCTGGATGCGCAAGACACATGAGTGCCTTTTTGCTGCACTACCTGCAACATGACCCCCGGATTGTCAGAATTCGAAGTAATCCCGACTACTGGGTTGCCACACTCTTAGATCCCCGGTACAAAAGTATATTTGCCGAAATAATTCCTGCCATAAAAAGGTATTGACGAATGCAGGAGTATCTGTTGCAGAATCTTACATGTGCTTTTCCACAAAACACCAGTGGTGCACGTAGTGAATCTCACAGTTCTAACTTGCCAACGGTGGGACTGTCGAGTCTTCATCACTCAAACAGTAACAGTAACACAGTATCTGCTGGTAACAGCAATTTTGTGGAATCGTTTCACCACTTTTTTAGACCATCCTTTGCAAGGCCCCAGGAGACAAGAAGTCTGACACATAGTCAATGCCTAGAGAGGATGGTACAGGAGAATCTCCAAGTGAACATCGAAGCCATGACTGTGTCACTGGACCCTTGCTCATTTTGGTATTCCAATCTTGAAAAATCGCCGGAGCTCGCCACTCACGCCTTGGAGATCTTGTCATGCCATGCAACCAGCGTTCTCTCTGAACGTGTGTTCAGCGCTGCTGGTGGTGTGCTGACAGATAAGCGCACGCGGCTGTCCACTGAGAATGTAGACAGACTCACGTTCATAAAGATGATCAAATCATGGATTCGCAAGGACATTTCTACCCCTGTGTCATCCTTGGGAGACTAAAAGCTTGGGGATTTGGTAAAATCACCTCACCAACCGTTTTAAGCAACAGTGGGGCAATTGATGACACTTAACCCTAGGACGCATGACCATAAAAATCTACACTTTCACATACCTGGGGCCCTATAGGCCCGTGTGCAAATAACATGGAATAACTCTAACTCAAATGACAAACAACTATATACATGAAGAATACCTAGAGTTTCAAAATTCTAACTAAAGCAATCTTGCAGAAAATAGAAAACAATTAACTGGGCGGGCCTGCAAGGCCACAGGTATGCATTCTAGGGTTAAGTGGTGTCTGTGCCACAATTTTGGGAGTCCCCTTGCTGTGTCTTACGTGACGTTGGCATCGTCAATTCCAGGTGGGTTGGGTCGCACCCCCCCCTTTTAACTGTAAGAAACTACATACACTATGGCTTGGGGTAACACAGATAGTTGAGTCTGAAGAGCTGTTTACTCAGAGGTCTGCTCCAAATCTTCAGTGTCTGCTAGTCAGCGTAGAATTTTTAACTGCATCTAGCCTAGGCAATACTTTGGGCGTAGTAGCCCAGCTGCGAAGCAAGCTGCACCGCCTGTGTATCTAATAAGAATTTTTAAATTAATCTAGCCTAGGCAGACTGTGGGGACCCCCAACCAAACCCAGACGCTCAGCCCCCCTACCGCCCCCCTTTCATGGACAACCCAATAATGTAACTCTTACAACTGGATGGGTGAGGATCGGTCACAGCTTTATTAACTCTTTATACTCATTCCATTAGAAAGGCATTTTATTTCTAAAATAATTCAGCTTGTTGCAGCATGCCCTGGGTCCCCACTCCGGCAAGTTGGCCAACAAGTGTAACTCTCCAACATGTCCTTTCTATTTCCAGGCCACGGAGGATCCAGCGTACTCGTATGCAGGACTCTGACCCCCACCCATCACTCTTAACGCTTGTTCCACTCCGTCCTGGAGTCCTGACAGGAATATGTCCAGTCCAATATCTATTAAGTGAACACCGTCAGGCCGTATGAGGCCTGCTTTATCTCCTTCCAGTTGTCGGTGTCGTATCACTACACCGCCTCTGTCTCTTCTAAATTTTGCCATCCGAATATTTATTACCCGCCTTGTCCATTCGATGGCCGTGATGTCTCGCGCACCTTGCCATACCGCTATTGGCACAATCTCTGACCATACTATAGCTAATTTTGTGAAAAATTCTCTGAAGCGCTCAGTGTCTAGTTTCATTATTGCCATTAGTTATGCGCTCTTGTGATGACCTAGGTTGTTTCCCCCGGCCTGTATAACTAAGATGACCGGACCTCTTGCCTCTCTCCCTACCTTGATTACCTCCATTAGTACCTGTGGCCATAGCAGGCCTCTAATACCTCTCCAGTTGAAATATGTGTTATGAAACTCTAATTTCCTCCCGCCTGGGCGGACTTTCGCCCTTTTTTGTGCCCAATATATATACGAGTGGCCTATCACTCACACTGTTGGCTTAGCGTCACCTGTAAAAGAAACAAACCACGTTAGGATAACAAGTCCGGTCTTATGTATCTCGCCAAACACGTGGATCGCCATCTCCCTATCCTCTGAACTTCCGTTTCTGACAGTCCTGTTCTTGCTGCTTCCGTGGCCGCACCTATGCGGAATGAGTGTGTCCCGTAATCTTTGGGGTGGTTCCCTGCCGATGTTATGCATTTATTAAATATAGCTTGGAACAGGTATCTTGATAATGGCGTTCCATCAATGTGTGATACGAAGAAATTACTTTGTGATCTGATGGTTAGATATGTTTTTACTATTGTTACCCAACTCAGTGTACCGTTTGTGGGTTGTAGAAGTACCCAAGTACCCCTGCCCGCTGGAACCATTTTCGATTGGTGTATGCGTACACGTATTGCATTATTGGCTATGACTACTTCCTGGTGTAATAAGCGTCCACTGGTGGTAATTTTGGATTGAGGGACTAATTTGCTTATACATAGCGCCCCGAAGAAGGCGATCACAAATGCAGTAGACATTAGTGTTGCTTCAAATTGTGAGTGTCATGTTAATGGTGTTAGGGATAAGATGTGAGAAATCAGTTTTAGTGACACGGGACGGGACGTCTACATTCCTGACTTGGCTGACCCCTTTTCCACCCTTTTATGGATTGTCTGATGATGAATCTTTGTCACATCTCCCCAATTCAGTAGTTGGAAGTGAAATGCTACTCGGGTCAGACACCGCTGCGCTGACGCCCCTGATATGCCCCTCATCATTAGCTGGTGGAGAAATTCTATGGTGACTTGTGATCTGGCTTGTTCACATTGGTCAACCCGTCTGCCTGCTACTAGTCGTGTCCACTCTTCCCATGCCTTACCGTATGCTTGCCACGTTGACGGGGCAACTGACGCTCTGATTAATGGCATCAACTATTCGCCACTAGATCCCATAGGGAGGGTGGGCAACTATTGCCCGATGGGTGGGCGTTGTGGAAGAGCTCTGTGAAAATCTGCCAATTGAATTGTTATAAAGCGTTAGCAGCAGCTTTATACCCCTCAGCATAGTGGCTAGCGCGGACCCATACATTGTGTTTTAGGCACAGGAATACTAGCCTGCGTATTAGGCCTAGCACTGGGAGAGACGATGATGCCATCTTATTAATGCAGTGCGCTAGGCTGGTGTTTTGTGTTATGAAGCGTATATTTTTGTTAGCCAGGCGCGCGCCCCATATTTCTATTGCTACCACTATTGGGAAAAATTATTTTCAGGGCTAGATGCAGCTAAAAATTATTATTAATTTCAAAGCTGGTGGAGCTTGGTATAGATGGCCACATACAATGAGTTCCACACAGTGCTAGAAGCCCAAATATTTTTTCAGAGGTAGATGCAGATAAAAATTATTTTTAATTTGCAACCTGATGGAGGTCAGTATATATGGACTAATAGAGAAAGTCCCACACACTGCTAGAAGGCCAAATATTTTTTCAGAGCTAGATGCAGATAAAAATTATATTCAGTTTGCAACCTGATGGAGGTCAGTATAGATGGACTAATAGAACAAGTCTCACACACAGCTAGAAGCCCAAATATTTTTTCAGAGGTAGATGCAGATAAAAATTATTTTTAATTTGCAACCTGATGGAGGTCAGTATAGATGGACTAATAGAGAAAGTCCCACACACTGCTAGAAGGCCAAATATTTTTTCAGAGCTAGATGCAGATAAAAATTATATTCAGTTTGCAACCTGATGGAGGTCAGTATAGATGGACTAATAGAACAAGTCCCACACACAGCTAGAAGCCCAAATATTTTTTCAGAGGTAGATGCAGATAAAAATTATTTTTAATTTGCAACCTGATGGAGGTCAGTATAGATGGACTAATAGAGAAAGTCCCACACACTGCTAGAAGGCCAAATATTTTTTCAGAGCTAGATGCAGATAAAAATTATATTCAATTTGCAACCTGATGGAGGTCAGTATAGATAGACTAATAGAACAAGTCCCACACACAGCTAGAAGCCCAAATATTTTTTCAGAGGTAGATGCAGATAAAAATTATTTTTAATTTGCAACCTGATGGAGGTCAGTATAGATGGACTAATAGAGAAAGTCCCACACACTGCTAGAAGGCCAAATATTTTTTCAGAGCTAGATGCAGATAAAAATTATATTCAATTTGCAACCTGATGGAGGTCAGTATAGATGGACTAATAGAACAAGTCCCACACACAGCTAGAAGCCCAAATATTTTTTCAGAGGTACTGTAGATGCAGATAAAAATTATTTTTAATTTGCAACCTGATGGAGGTCAGTATAGATGGACTAATACAACAAGTCCCACACACAGCTAGAAGCCCAATAATTTTTCAGAGCTAGATGCAGACAAAAAAATATTTTGAATTTGCAGCCTGATGGAGGTCAGTATAGATGGACTAATAGAGAAAGTCCCACACACTGCTAGAAGGCCAAATATTTTTTCAGAGCTAGATGCAGATAAAAATTATATTCAATTTGAAACCTGATGGAGGTCAGTATAGATGGACTAATAGAACAAGTCCCACACACAGCTAGAAGCCCAAATATTTTTTCAGAGGTAGATGCAGATAAAAATTATTTTTAATTTGCAACCTGATGGAGGTCAGTATAGATGGACTAATAGAGAAAGTCCCACACACTGCTAGAAGGCCAAATATTTTTTCAGAGCTAGATGCAGATAAAAATTATATTCAATTTGCAACCTGATGGAGGTCAGTATAGATGGACTAATAGAACAAGTCCCACACACAGCTAGAAGCCCAAATATTTTTCAGAGGTACTGTAGATGCAGATAAAAATTATTTTTAATTTGCAACCTGATGGAGGTCAGTATAGATGGACTAATACAACAAGTCCCACACACAGCTAGAAGCCCAATATTTTTTCAGAGGTAGATGCAGAAAAAAATATATTCAGTTTGCAACCTGATGGAGGTCTGTATAGATGGATTAATAGAACAAGTCCCACACACAGCTAGAAGCCCAATATTTTTTCAGAGGTAGATGCAGAAAAAAATATATTCAGTTTGCAACCTGATGGAGGTCAGTATAGATGGAATAATACAACAAGTCCCACACACAGCTAGAAGCCCAAATATTTTTTCAGAGGTAGATGCAGATAAAAATTATTTTTAATTTGCAACCTGATGGAGGTCAGTATTAGTGTTGAGCCACCCCCGTAGTGTTCGAGTTCGGTTCGGTTCGTCGAACACCCGTGTGTTCGCCGAACTGTTCGTCGAACACCTTCGAACACCGTTAAAACCAATGGCATGCAAACAAAAACACATAGAAACACATAGAAAACACCTTCAAAGGTGTCCAAAAGCTGACAAACTGCTCAGAAGACATAACTAACACATGGAAAAGTGACAAGTACATATAGTCATGCGAAAATAAAAGAGGTGGAGGAGTAAAAGGAGGGGGAGACACAGATATAGGCATGTCATGCCCTTCTAAAATCCAAAAAGTGAGAAGCCGACACGGCCAGTCCGCTCCTGCCCGTGCCACCTCCTTGTCGCCGGGTTTGTGCCAGAGCCGCGGTGAACCCTGATGGCCAGCCCCCCTCTCCCAATACTGGTGCCTGTCCGCTGGTAGGTCGAGCAAGCCCCCCTGTGGTGGAGGCAGCTCTAAGCTTTTTAATTTAAATTGTCTCTCTAATTTGAATGAATACACTTTAAATCCATTTACAAGGATCTATTGGAGGGCAAGTCTCATGCCAGCAGCCGCGTAATTCCAGCTCCAGTAGCGTCCACTAAAGCTGCTGCAGTTAAAAAGCTTTTATAAGGATCGAGCTCGGCTGTCCACCGCAAGGCATCCTACTGCCAGTCCCAGCCCCTATGCCTTGGGGTGTCTCCTGATGCTCTTCACTAAGTATCCCATGGTCCCGAAGCATTTCCTTTGAAAAAATTAAGTGTCTAAACTACAGGTGGTGTAGCTTGCTTAACAGCCGGGATAATCCGCTGACTAGCAGACACTGCTACTAGGCGCAAAGTATTTCCTGGGCTAGATGCAGTTAAAAATTTGTAATTAGATACTCTCGTTGGATGCTGAGAAAGCATTCCATAGAGTCTCCTGGCACGCCATATATGATTCTCTTAAAAAGCTTGGGGTAGGGGTCTAGGGGACCCTTTTATAGCCAAAATCACGGCCCTGTATCACAATACGTCACCTAGGCTGAAGATAAATGGAACTGTAGCACCCTGAGGGCTCGATTGCTACAGACGTATTGCACCTCACCCAGAGGTGTGATATCTCACTCTCAGGTAAGGATGGAGTGTGGATCAGGACCCGACACCTGCATGCATTACACCACATTGCCGTGGGGCAGGGCGACCAATATGCCCCTGAGATGGGCACGACAGTCCCTGTCCCTGGCTGGAGTGGGGGGAGGGAACACTGAGGAAGGGGAACCCTGTAGTGCAGGAGCAGGGAGGAAGCAGTTCCTGGGTGCATTGAGAAGGGAGTATAAAAGGTGGGCACCATCTTAGTTCAGTGCAGAGAAGTCTGAGCAGAAGTGGCAGGGAACAGGGGCTCTGCATGAGCTCTGCTCCGGAGGCGGGCCTAGTAACAGAGGCCCAGGCCTGGAAGAGGGAGAAGGAAGGAAAAGGAGCGGAGAAGGCTCCAGGAACGAGGAATGAAGGGATCCCAGGGGTGGGGACGGGCGAGTCGCCACCGCACGCCCGAATCCACCTGCGTGGAGGGGTCAGGCCAAAGGGGGAGACCGGTCCCCGAACTAGTGGAGGCAGGAAACGACCCTCAGCTAGAAACCGGAGGCTCTGACATTTTATGTGGCGCAGCCCCTCGCTACACCCGCTAGGAAGGCACCACATAGGGTCAGGGAAACTGGCGCCAAGTTTACCAAGAGGAGGCCCGAGGCAGCCGGACAGAAGTGTTGGTAAGAAAGGCCAGACAAAGGAGACACAAAGGGGGTCCTGTGAAGTGCTCCAAAGTTATCTGGGAGTTGTCTGAGCCACTCACCTGGTGAGCACAGTACGACGTGGGCAGCCGTTACCTGCAGACGTGGTCTGGATAATAAGAACTGTGAGTAAAGGCCCTGAACTGCATCACTGACTCCGTGTCGTTACTGCTGCTGCCCTGCACCATCACCCCCATCCTCCGCATACACTGCCCTGAGGCTATACTCCTCCCGTGGGGAGTTATGCTACGCTCTGCTGCACCCACAACACCAGCCTCAGCGGTCTGCCCTGTAGCGGCGGTTCACTCTGACCGCAATCCACGGGTGGCGTAGTCGTACATTTAAACATCAAAACCACATAAATAGTTCCGCCACTGGTTTGACCGCCCTGAGCCACGGAACCGGGTCGCCGCCACGAAGACTACAACCACCAGCATCCACCAAAAAGGGTCCGGCTCCGGGTGTCCCAAGGCCCAGGGGGTGCGTCAGAACATTTTCATCACCTTTCACAATCACCAATGGGACAAGGCAGGGATGTCCTCTGTCCCCTCTCTTATACATCCTAGTGACGGAGCACCTGCTCTCTAGAGATGAGCGTTGTTCTACTCGAACTGTTCGCCAATCTCAAATTCGAGCTGTTTTGGGCGGTGTTCGAGCCGGTCGGCGAACACGAACAATTTGAGAAAAATTCGGCTGTTCGAGGTTATGTTCGATAACTGTTCGTGCACCAAAATCATAACTGGATTTTTTCTCAGTAATGATGAAAATTAATGTTAATACGCAGTTTGAGTGTACAGCGGGGCGGGGGGAGGGGCAGGGGATGGATCTCTGCAGGAACAATGAAGATCTCCATTTTTTTTTCTCTTTCCCGCATTTGCAGTGGGGAGGTGCAATCTGTCAGCCTATCAGCAGCGCACACACGGAGCGAAGTGCTTTTTTTCACACAAGCAAGGGCATGTGTGATTGTGTAACATACCTGGCGGCGTCCTTGCATGGTGGTCCATCTCCCACTGTGCAAGAGGGCGCACTTGATCTCCTGTCCAGAATGTCTCTCTGGCTTCCCTCCATGCTGTCTGTTTGTGTCTGTTTCTGCTGCTTAAGGGCGGCGCCCGATCACTTCCTGCCTTTTGTACCTGCTGTGGGTCACACCCCTTGTGCGTCCTCAGCCTATTGCTGTCTGTCACTTGGTATATAGCTCAGCAGCTCCCTTCTATCCCTGCCTGAGCATAGTGTTTCCTTCAGTGTGTGCTTGCACTCTGAAGGTGCCAGGTCCCGTCTCTTGTCTCCTGCTTTTTGTATCAGTTCCCGTTTCTGAACTGAGTCCTGTATGTCTCCTGCTTTGCGGTATCAGCTCCCGTGTCTGAACTGTGTCCTGTATGTCTCCTGCTTTGCGGTATCAGCTCCCGTGTCTGAACTGAGTCCTGTATGTCTCCTGCTTTGCGGTATCAGCTCCCGTGTCTGAACTGAGTCCTGTATGTCTCCTGCTTTGCGGTATCAGCTCCCGTGTCTGAACTGAGTCCTTTCTGTGCTCTCTTGTCTGTCCTGTCTGAACACGCTCCTAGCCTGTTCCTCTCGCCTTCTAGTGGCCGATTTCCTAGACCCGCTCCTGTGTCTGGTCTGTCCTGTCTGAACACGCTCCTTGCCTGTTCGTTCCGCCTTCTAGTGGCCGATTTCCTAGACCCGCTCCTGCGTCTGGTCTGTCCTGTCTGAACACGCTCCTTGCCTGTTCGTTCCGCCTCTCTGGGGGCCGTATTCCCAGACCCGCTCCTGTATCCCTCTGCAGTGTCGGTCTCCTCCGTACACTCAGTTCCAGTCTGAACTCTCTCCTGTCCTTTACCTGTTTTACCTCTATGTCCGTTCCCTTCCTTTTTCTGCAGAGTCTGAACTCGTACCTAACTCCTGCTTGTTGTCTCTGCAAGTACTGTGTGAGTATCTGGCTCTGTCTTTCCCTTCCTGTCTGTTCCGTGTGAACAGAGCCCTGTCCTCCCTGCTCAGCCTTGTCTGCACTCTAGCTGTGCTTGCTTGTAACCCTCTGCCTGTATTGTTCCTGAGTCCCGGTGTGTACTGGGTCCTATCCCGCCTGTGTTCCTACCTGCTAGTGCCTCCCTGTCTGCACTCTAGCTGTGCTTGCCTTTACCCCCCTGCCTGCATACCCGCCTGCCTGCATACCAGTCGTGCCTGCCTATACCCACCAGTCTGTGTGCCAGCCTACCAGCCTGTTCCTGTATTCCCCTGTGTGGGTCAACAGCTGTGTCCGGGGTCTGTCCTGGAGTAGCACCTGGTCCCTCTGCTCGGTTCCTCCTTGGTGCACTGGCGTCGTATGCCGTCGTGCGACCCTGGTCGGATCGGGTGAATACTTAGTCACGCCCCTCCAGGCATTCACTCTCCGGCACGGTCCAGTGGAATCACTACAATCACACGCACACGCCGCTTAGCCCGGGCGTGTGCATAACAGCATGCTCAGGCCATGGTTCCCGTTGAGCCCCACGGCCTTCGCTCTTTGAGAAGTTTTTCCAGCGAATACATGCATTAAAATAAAATAAATAAATTTTTTTCCCCCTTTAGCTGAGTTCCAGGCGAGTTACGCACCCGTCCAGATGGATCTATCAGCCCTCGTTCCTGCGGATCCGCCACGTTACTATGGGGATCCAAGACAGTGTCGTGCATTTGTGGAGCAATGCATGCTACACTTTAAGGCCTACCCTCTCTATTTTCCTTCCGATTGGGCTAAAGTGGCCTTTATGATTGACTACCTAGCGGGTGATGCCTTGAAATGGGTCACCCCCCTATGGGAAGCATGGGATCCTGTCATCCTTGACCTGCAGGCCTTCCTGGTGGCCTTTCGTATGGTCTTCGAGGACCCTAACCCTGAAGCCCCTGCTGAAGCTTCACTTCCCAATATCCCGGAGCAGCCCCGACGGGTAATGTGTGTGGGTAGCGCAATAGTCCTCCAGCCCAATGAGACTACTGCCCACCCAGAATCCTCACAGGGTGACTACGCTTTCCGGAATACTTCTCTCAACCTCAAGAGGCAGCCCAGACGTGCTAGACTTAGAGGCAAGCCGTCACGCCAGGGTCTGTCCTCCCTGAGACCTCCTGACCCCAACCTTGAAGTCCCTACTGAAGCTTCATCTCCCTGTATCCCGGAGAAACCCCAATGGGTAATGTGCGTGGGTAGTGCACCAGTTCTCCTGGCCGAAGAGACTTCTGCCCATCCAGACTCCACACAGGAGAACTTCCTGCACCCGGCATCAGATGCTTCTTTCTCTTTAACCGGTGTGCATGTCCAAGGATGCTCCAAAGCTGTGGTTACCTCAGAGTCTGTGCACCTCTACTACCTGGCGGAGGATCCCCTGTTGCCTCCTGAACCCTCCGGGATACCACTCGATGACAAATGGAGAGAGACTTCTCTACACCCGGTACTCAATACTTTGTCCGCTTCGTCCTGTGAGCCTGACAATGGGTACCCCAAAGTGGTAGTTACCTCCGAGTCTCTACACCCCTCCGACCAGGCGGAGGATCTCCAGTTGTCTCCTGAACCCTTCGGGGTGCTACCTGGTAGCGAAAGGACAGAGACTCTCCTATACTCTGTACCTGATACCTCGCTCGCTTCGTCCAGTGAGTCCAACTTAGTGTACTCCGAAGCAGAGGTTACTCCTGAGTCTCTACACCCCTCCGACCAGGCGGAGGACCTCCAGTTGTGTTCAGAATCCTTCGGGGTGCCACCTGGTGGTGAATGGACAGAGACTTTCCTATATCCTGGATCTGATACCTCGCTTGCTTCGTCCAGTGAGTCCGACCTAGTGTACTCTGAAGCAGAGGTTACCCGTGAGTCTCTACACCCCTCTGACCAGGCGGAGGACCGCCAGCTGTCTCCAGAACCCTTCGGGGTGCCACCTGGTGGTGAATGGACAGAGACTTTCCTATACTCGGTACCCGATACCTCGCCTGCTTCCTCCAGTGAGTCCGACCTAGTGTACTCTGAAGCATAGGTTACCCGTGAGTCTCTACACCCCTCTGACCAGGCGGAGGTCCGCCAGCTGTCTCCAGAACCCTTCGGGGTGCCACCTGGTGGTGAATGGACAGAGACTTTCCTATACTCGGTACCCGATACCTCGCCTGCTTCCTCCAGTGAGTCCGACCTAGTGTACTCTGAAGCAGTTGTTTTCTCTGAGCCTCTGCACTCTTCTGACCCGGCGGAGGACCTCAAGTTGTTTCCTGAATCCTCCGGGATATCACCAGATAACAAAGAGACAGTGACTTTTCCTCATTATGTACCTGATAACCCGTCTATTTCTTCCTGTGAGCTTGACAAGATGTACCTCGAAGCAGAGATTACCCTTAAGTCTCTGTCCCCCTCCAACCCAGTGAACGACTGGCCCTCGAATTCCCTGCGGAAGATTCTGGCAGGCCTGAAGAAGAGGGGGCGTAAGGGGGGAGGTACTGTAACATACCTGGCGGCGTCCTTGCATGGTGGTCCATCTCCCACTGTGCAAGAGGGCGCACTTGATCTCCTGTCCAGAATGTCTCTCTGGCTTCCCTCCATGCTGTCTGTTTGTGTCTGTTTCTGCTGCTTAAGGGCGGCGCCCGATCACTTCCTGCCTTTTGTACCTGCTGTGGGTCACACCCCTTGTGCGTCCTCAGCCTATTGCTGTCTGTCACTTGGTATATAGCTCAGCAGCTCCCTTCTATCCCTGCCTGAGCATAGTGTTTCCTTCAGTGTGTGCTTGCACTCTGAAGGTGCCAGGTCCCGTCTCTTGTCTCCTGCTTTTTGTATCAGTTCCCGTGTCTGAACTGAGTCCTGTATGTCTCCTGCTTTGCGGTATCAGCTCCCGTGTCTGAACTGTGTCCTGTATGTCTCCTGCTTTGCGGTATCAGCTCCCGTGTCTGAACTGAGTCCTGTATGTCTCCTGCTTTGCGGTATCAGCTCCCGTGTCTGAACTGAGTCCTGTATGTCTCCTGCTTTGCGGTATCAGCTCCCGTGTCTGAACTGAGTCCTTTCTGTGCTCTCTTGTCTGTCCTGTCTGAACACGCTCCTAGCCTGTTCCTCTCGCCTTCTAGTGGCCGATTTCCTAGACCCGCTCCTGTGTCTGGTCTGTCCTGTCTGAACACGCTCCTTGCCTGTTCGTTCCGCCTTCTAGTGGCCGATTTCCTAGACCCGCTCCTGCGTCTGGTCTGTCCTGTCTGAACACGCTCCTTGCCTGTTCGTTCCGCCTCTCTGGGGGCCGTATTCCCAGACCCGCTCCTGTATCCCTCTGCAGTGTCGGTCTCCTCCGTACACTCAGTTCCAGTCTGAACTCTCTCCTGTCCTTTACCTGTTTTACCTCTATGTCCGTTCCCTTCCTTTTTCTGCAGAGTCTGAACTCGTACCTAACTCCTGCTTGTTGTCTCTGCAAGTACTGTGTGAGTATCTGGCTCTGTCTTTCCCTTCCTGTCTGTTCCGTGTGAACAGAGCCCTGTCCTCCCTGCTCAGCCTTGTCTGCACTCTAGCTGTGCTTGCTTGTAACCCTCTGCCTGTATTGTTCCTGAGTCCCGGTGTGTACTGGGTCCTATCCCGCCTGTGTTCCTACCTGCTAGTGCCTCCCTGTCTGCACTCTAGCTGTGCTTGCCTTTACCCCCCTGCCTGCATACCCGCCTGCCTGCATACCAGTCGTGCCTGCCTATACCCACCAGTCTGTGTGCCAGCCTACCAGCCTGTTCCTGTATTCCCCTGTATGGGTCAACAGCCGTGTCCGGGGTCTGTCCTGGAGTAGCACCTGGTCCCTCTGCTCGGTTCCTCCTTGGTGCACTGGCGTCGTATGCCGTCGTGCGACCCTGGTCGGATCGGGTGAATACTTAGTCACGCCCCTCCAGGCATTCACTCTCCGGCACGGTCCAGTGGAATCACTACAATCACACGCACACGCCGCTTAGCCCGGGCGTGTGCATAACAGATTGGCAGTGTATGTCACATGTCCTTGCCCTATAAGACCAAGCCATTTTCCCCGTCGCCACCATTTTCTCACTGCTGCAGCTGCGTGTTAGACGGCACCGCTGTTGCTGTGTGCGCTATACCTTGTTAATTTCAAGCCAATTTTCGCACAAATATACAGATAGCTTGGGAGTAGGGAATAGTTGTGATTGCAGTCCTTTTAAGGACTAGGTTACAGCATTTCCTACGACTTTTATCAGGCAGGTCTGTGCTCTTAAATAGATAGATTGTGGGAGTAAAGACTAATTGTAATTGGAGTCCTTTTCAGGACTAGGTTACATCAGTTCCTATCAGTTTTTGCCAGGCAGGTCTGTGCCAGTGCTGTGCAAGTTTTTTTCACAGCATTTGGCTGAACCTAGCAAAGCTAATCCTTTTTGGCCTATTGCAGAGTGTGTTAGTCAGTGGAGTAGCCTATCTGTGTTGCAAGATATACCACCTGTGTATAGAATACCAATTTTTTTACTGCACCTAGTGAAGTAAAATCTTTTGGGCATAGCATCATTCTATTAGTCCATCTATACTGACCTCCATCAGGTTGCAAACTGAATATAATTTTTTTCTGCATCTAGCTCTGAAAAAATATTTGGGCTTCTAGCAGTGTGTGGGACTTGTTCTATTAGTCCTTCTATACTGACCTCCAGCAGGTTGCAAATTGAATATAATTTTTTTCTGCATCTAGCTCTGAAAAAATATTTGGGCTTCTAGCGGTGTGTGGGACTTGGTCTATTAGTCCATCTATACTGACCTCCATCAGGTTGCAAATTAAAAATAATTTTTTTCTGCATCTAGCTCTGAAAAAATATTTGGGCTTCTAGCAGTGTGTGGGACTTGGTCTATTAGTCCATCTATACTGACCTCCATCAGGTTGCAAATTAAAAATAATTTTTTTCTTCATTTATCTCTGAAAAAATATTTGGGCTTCTAGCAGCGTGTGGGACTTGTTCTATTAGTCCATCTATACTGACCTCCATCAGGTTGCAAATTAAAAATAATTTTTTTCTGCATCTAGCTCTGAAAAAATATTTGGGCTTCTAGCAGTGTGTGGGACTTGGTCTATTAGTCCATCTATACTGACCTCCATCAGGTTGCAAATTAAAAATAATTTTTTTCTGCATCTAGCTCTGAAAAAATATTTGGGCTTCTAGCAGTGTGTGGGACTTGGTCTATTAGTCCATCTATACTGACCTCCATCAGGTTGCAAATTGAATAAAAAAAATTTCTGCATCTAGCTCTGAAAAAATATTTGGGCTTCTAGCGGTGTGTGGGACTTGGTCTATTAGTCCATCTATACTGACCTCCATCAGGTTGCAAATTAAAAATAATTTTTTTCTGCATCTAGCTCTGAAAAAATATTTGGGCTTCTAGCAGTGTGTGGGACTTGGTCTATTAGTCCATCTATACTGACCTCCATCAGGTTGCAAATTGAATAAAAAAATTTTCTGCATCTAGCTCTGAAAAAATATTTGGGCTTCTAGCGGTGTGTGGGACTTGGTCTATTAGTCCATCTATACTGACCTCCATCAGGTTGCAAATTAAAAATAATTTTTTTCTGCATCTAACCCAGCCAATAGTTTTGGCCTAATACCACAGTTTGGCCACTCAGCTCTGCTCGGTTACCATCCATTGTTTTTTTGTGCAAACAACTCCAGAGTTGTGAATTAGTTAACCACCAAAATGAGTGGAAAAAGGCCTGCTGCTGGTGGAAAGGGGAATAGGCGTGTTGGGAAGGGGAAAAAAGGTTGTGTCCGTGGGGTAGGTGCAGAAGAAAGACCATCTTCCAGCCAAACTAAAATGTCTACTTCTTTTAGCGGACAATGTGATAAGATCCCTTTCTTACGGCCACGCCAATCGCTACAAATTCCAGATGAGGCACAAAAACAGCAGGTGCTTCAACGGATATCAAGTGCTCCTTTAAGTGGGCTCTCCTCCACATCAACTTCAACATCACAAATACTCCAGTCCTCAAAGGTGTCACCCAAATCGCACTTGCTTCCTCACAGCTCCCAAATCTCCAGCTGCCCGTCTGAGTATGAGGTAGAACAGATGGTTGAGTCTGCAGAGCTGTTTACTCATACTATAGCCTGGGAATCAGAGGTCGACTCCAGCGCTTCTGTGAATCCAGACGAGGAAATGATCTGCACTGATGCCCAGAATCTTTATGAGTCGGATCCAGGACCAGACGCAGAAGGTTCTGACCATAATGTAGACCCTCATTCCCAAACTGTAACTCCTGTTGGTGGAGACAATGAGGAAGACGATGATAAGACTCAAATACCTGATTGGAGCGACAACTTTAGTTTTTTGTCAGGGCAGGAACAGGTTGGCTCTGAGGACGACGGGTGTGATAACGCACAGGGTGATGATGATGAGGTCGGAGATCCCACTTACTGTCAACCCACAGTCAGCCAAGAGATGAGGTCAGCAGAGGAGGTGGAGGAAGATGCTAGTGACGACGAGGTCAGGTTGCGCCTTCCTGGACAGAGACGTAGTACTGGAAGCACGTCAACAACTGCATCCTCAAACACAACTCTGCCTCTCACCACAAGTCGTGGTGGCTCTTCAGGTCGCATGGGTGCTAAGCCTTGCATAGCCTGGGCATTTTTTCAGATCGATAAAGATGACCCAACTCGTGTTATCTGTAACATTTGTCAGCAAAAGCTAAGTAGAGGCCAAAAAATACATAGTTTGAGTACTTCATGCATGAACCGGCACATGGACATGAAGCATAAGTTGCAGTGGGAAGCTCAGTGTGCTACAATGCGGTCTAGCCGGCCGGGCCAACCACCGTCTGCCATATCTTGTGCATCCGCGGCCTCTTCATCCTCTGTGACTGGGGGGACAGCAGTCACACCTGTTTTGGGGCGCAGACCTGCCACCTCTTTACCCGCAACAGCCAGCGTGATTGGCAGGTCATCATTTTCTTTGGAGGTGGTAACACCAGCTGGTCTTGAGCGCTGTCCGACATCGATAGCACCACCTTTGGATCAAGGCAACCTAACATGTCCGCCTGCATCTTCCTCACAGACCGGCAGTTTGCCGGGGACACCCTTATCAACCCCGTCTAAGCACAATAGCCAGCCCTCGGTCCCTCAGATGTGGACAAGTAAAAGACCATTTCCTCCTAGCCATGAGAAAGCTAAGAGGTTGAATTTCACCATCTGCAAGCTCTTGGCTACAGAAATGCTGCCTTTCCGCCTGGTGGACACAGAGGATTTTCGAGACCTTATGTCCGTCGCAGTGCCCCAGTACCAGATGCCCAGTCGGCACTACTTCTCAAAGAAAGGTGTGCCTGCGCTCCACCAGCATGTCGCACACAACATCACCGCTTCTTTGAGAAACTCTGTGTGTGACAGGGTGCATTTCACCACAGACACTTGGACGAGTAGGCATGGACAGGGGCGTTACATGTCGCTGACTGGGCACTGGGTAACTATGGTGACAGCAGGACAAGGGGCTGCTGTCCAAGTCTTGCCGTCCCCACGAGTTGTGCGTCAATCCTCTTTATGTCATTTTTCCTCCACTGCTTCTGCCTCCTCAACCTCCTCTCGGTCTTCCACCTGCACCCAAAGCCTGTCTGGTCATGCCACAAGCTTTCTAACTGCGCAGAAGGGATCCTGCACACCTCCTTACTATGCTGGCAGTAGGGCTCAACGTCATCAGGTGGTTTTTACATTGAAATGTCTGGGAAATGTGAGTCACACAGCTGAGGAGTTGTGGTCAGCTCTGGAGAACCAATTTCATGAATGGTTGTCTCCAGTGGACCTGAAACCAGGGAAGGCCGTGTGCGACAATGCTGCAAACCTGGGTGTGGCCCTTCGCCGGGGCAATGTCACACACGTGCCTTGTATGGCTCACGTGTTGAACCTGGTTGTCCAGCAATTTTTAGCCCACTATCCCAGACTAGATGGCCTTCTGCAGAGGGCACGGTCGCTGTGTGCTCACTTCCGCCGTTCGCATCCCGCAGCTCAGCGACTTACATCTCTACAGAAGTCGTTGGGCCTGCCACTTCACCGGCTAAAATGCGATGTGCCTACCCGGTGGAATTCAACTCTGCACATGTTGCAGCGACTGTGGCAGCACCGACAAGCCCTGGTGCAATACGTTCTGACGTATAGCCTGGGCCAACGAGATTCAGAGGTGGGGCAAATCACGCTGGAGGAGTGGTCTCAGATCAGGGACCTATGCACCCTTCTGCACAGTTTTGAAATGGCGACGAAGATGTTTAGTGCTGACGATGCCATTATCAGCATGACTATTCCGGTGATTTACATGCTGGAGCACATGTTAAACAGAATTCGGAGTCAGGTGGTGGCACAAGAGGAGGTGGAGGAAGTAGAGGAGGAGGAGTTGTATGCGGAAGGGCTAACATCTGCAAGGTCCAGACGGTCGGCAGCACCAGGGCGGCAGGCATGTGAGGGTGGGGGAGATGATTTTACCAGGGCGCATGGTAGCAGCCAAACTAGTGAGGAAGGTGCAGGAGCCCAGGAAGAAGTGGAGGACGAACTGATGGAAGACTCATCAGATGAGGGAGACCTTGATCACATTTCTGTTGTGCGAGGTTGGGGGGAGAGGACAGAGGAAGGAAGCATGATTGTTACCTCGCCACCAACACAACAGGGACTTGGTGCTCCTGGATGCGCAACACACATGAGTGCCTTCTTGCTGCACTACCTGCAACATGACCCTCGAATTGTGAGAATTAGAAATAATCCTGACTACTGGGTTGCCACACTGTTAGATCCCCGGTACAAAAGTAAATTTGCAGAAATTATTACTGCCATAGAAAGGGATGCACGCATGCAGGAGTATCAGCAGAGACTGTTGCAGAATCTTACATGTGCTTTTCCACAAAATACCAGTGGTGCACGTAGTGAATCTCACAGTTCCAACTTGCCAACCGTGGTCTGTATGGAATTGTTCAATAAAGGGCCCAAAATTAAGATAACATAGATGGGAGAGGTCTCTATGAATAGGAATTCCTAAGTATTTGATACCCTGTGAGGGCCAGGCAAAGGGAAAGTTGGACTGGATGGAATCCTATATGGATTTAGGGAGGGAGACATCGAGGGCCTCAGACTTCGCTGCATTGATTTTAAAATTTTACCATGTAACAAAGTGATCTATTTCAGCCATAACAGCAGGGATGGATATATGTGATTGAGTGATATATACTAGGACATCATCAGCAAATAGAGAGCACTTGTACTCGGTGCCTACCACCTCAATCCACCTAATATTGGGGTTATGGCGAATTGATGAGAGCAGGTGCTCCGTCACTAGGATGTATAAGAGAGGGGACAGAGGACATCCCTGCCTTGTCCCATTGGTGATTGTGAAAGGTGATGAAAATGTTCTGACGCACCCCCTGGGCCTTGGGACACCCGGAGCCGGACCCTTTTTGGTGGATGCTGGTGGTTGTAGTCTTCGTGGCGGCGATCCGGTTCCGTGGCTCAGGGCGGTCAAACCAGTGGCGGAACTATTTATGTGATTTTGATGTTTAAATGTCCGACTACGCCACCCGTGGATTGCGGTCAGAGTGAACGGCCGCTACAGGGCAGACCGCTAAGGCTGGTTTTGTGGGTGCAGCAGAGCGTAGCATAACTCCCCACGGGAGGAGTATAGCCTCAGGGCAGTGTATGCGGAGGATGGGGGTGATGGTGCAGGGCAGCAGCAGTAACGACACGGAGTCAGTGATGAAGTTCAGGGCCTTTACTCACAGTTCTTATTATCCAGACCACGTCTGCAGGTAACGGCTGCCCACGTCGTACTGTGCTCACCAGGTGAGGGGCTCAGACAACTCCCAGATAACTTTGGAGCGCTTCACAGGACCCCCTTTGTGTGTCCTTTGTCTGGCCTTTCTTACCAACACTTCTGTCCGGCTGCCTCGGGCCTCCTCTTGGTAAACTTGGCGCCAGTTTCCCTGACCCTATGTGGTGCCTTCCTAGCGGGTGGAGCAAGGGGCTGCGCCACATAAAATGTCAGAGCCTCCGGTTTCTAGCTGAGGGTCGTTTCCTGCCTCCACTAGTTCGGGGACCGGTCTCCCCCTTTGGCCTGACCCCTCCACGCAGGTGGATTCGGGCGTGCGGTGGCGACTCGCCCGTCCGCACCCCTGGGATCCCTTCATTCCTCGTTCCTGGAGCCTTCTCCGCTCCGCTTCCATCCTTCTCCCTCTTGCAGGCCTGGGCCTCTGTTACTAGGCCCGCCTCCGGAGCAGAGCTCATGCAGAGCCCCTGCTCCCTGCCACTTCTGCTCAGACTTCTCTGCACTGAACTAAGATGGTGCCCACCTTTTATACTCCCTTCTCAATGCACCCAGGAACTGCTTCCTCCCTGCTCCTGCACTGCAGGGTTCCCCTTCCTCAGTGTTCCCTCCCCCCACTCCAGCCAGGGACAGGGACTGTCGTGCCCATCTCAGGGGCATATTGGTCGCCCTGCCCCACGGCAATGTGGTGTAATGCATGCAGGTGTCGGGTCCTGATCCATACTCCATCCTTATCTGAGAGTGAGATATCACACCTCTGGGTGAGGTGCAATACGTCTGTAGCAACCGAGCCCTCGGTGCTACAGTTCCATTTATCTTCAGCCTAGGTGACGTATTGTGATACAGGGCCGTGATTTTGGCTATAAAAGGGTCCCCTAGACCCCTACCCCAAGCTTTTTAAGAGAATCATATATGGCGTGCCAGGAGACTCTATGGAATGCTTTCTCAGCATCCAACGAGAGTATCTACTTACAAATTTTTAACTGCATCTAGCCCAGGAAATACTTTGTGCCTAGTAGCAGTGTCTGCTAGTCAGCGGATTATCCCGGCTGTTAAGCAACCTACACCACCTGTAGTTTGGACACTTAATTTTTTCAAAGGAAATGCTTCGGGACCACGGGATACTTAGTGAAGAGCATCAGGAGGCACCCCAAGGCATAGGGGCTGGGACTGGCACTAGGATGCCTTGCGGTGGACAGCCGAGCTCGATCCTTATAAAATCTTTTTAACTGCAGCAGCTTTAGTGGACGCTACTGGAGCTGGAATTACGCGGCTGCTGGCATGAGACTTGCCCTCCAATAGATCCTTGTAAATGGATTTAAAGTGTATTCATTCAAATTAGAGGGACAATTTAAATTAAAAAGCTTAGAGCTGCCTCCACCACAGGGGGGCTCTCTCGACCCACCAGCGGACAGGCACCAGTATTGGGAGAGGGGGGCTGGCCGTCAGGGTTCACCGCGGCTCTGGCACAAACCCGGCGACACGGAGGTGGCACGGGCAGGAGCGGACTGGCCGTCTCGGCTTCTCACTTTTTGGATTTTAGAAGGGCATGACATGCCTATATCTGTGTCTCCCCCTCCTTTTACTCCTCCACCTCTTTTCTTTTCGCATGACTATATGTACTTGTCACTTTTCCAAGTGTTAGTTGTGTCTTCTGAGCAGTTTGTCAGCTTTTGGACACCTTTGAAGGTGTTTTCTATGTGTTTCTATGTGTTTTTGTTTGCCTGCCATTGGTTTTAACGGTGTTCGAAGGTGTTCGACGAACAGTTCGACGAACAGTTCGGCGAACACACGGGTGTTCGACGAACCGAACCGAACTCGAACACTACGGTGGTGGCTCAACACTACTGCTCTCATCAATTCGCCATAACCCCAATATTAGGTGGATTGAGGTGGGAGGCACCGAGTACAAGTGCTCTCTATTTGCTGATGATGTCCTAGTATATATCACTCAATCACATATATCCATCCATGCTGTTATGGCTGAAATAGATCACTTTGTTACATGGTCAAATTTTAAAATCAATGCAGCGAAGTCTGAGGCCCTCGATGTCTCCCTCCCCAAATCCATATAGGATTCCATCCAGTCCAACTTTCCCTTTGCCTGGCCCTCACAGGGTATCAAATACTTAGGAATTCCTATTCATAGAGACCTCTCCCATCTATGTTATCTTAATTTTGGGCCCTTTATTGAACAACTCCATACAGACCACGGTTGGCAAGTTAGAACTGTAAGATTCACTACGTGAACCGCTGGTGTTTTGTGGAAAAGCACATGTACACTGCGTTCCAAATTATTATGCAAAAAGTGTTTAGGAGTGATAAGGGAAGAATTTGTTTGTTTGTCAGTTAAACTCATTGATGGTGATGTGTGTCAGGGCTCTTTATATCACTGTAAGCAATTGCAGACACCTGTGCTAATTAGTTTGGCAGGTGTGTCCAATGAAAGGCAAGACTACTTAAGAAGGCTCTCTCACATTATTAAGCAGCCTACATTTTCTGCCAAAATGGGAAAGAAAAAGGATGTGTCGGCTGCTGAGAAGCAACAAATTGTGGAGTGTTTAGGTCAAGGCATGACTACAATCAACATTGTGCGATGATCAGGATGAAGTGTCTTGGCAATCAAGAAGTATGTAGCTGATTCACAGTACACACGTGTGCGTGCTGATAAGGGCAAATTGAGGACTCTTTCCTACAGGCAATTACGTCAGGTTGAAAGAGCAGCGGCAAAAAAGCCTTGTCATAGCAGCAGACAAGTTTTTGAAGCTGCTTGTGCCTCTAACGTCCCCCGAACAACAAGATGCAGGGTCCTCAGAGGTTTGCAGCTGTGCATACGCCATCCTGTCGACCTCCTCTATCCACTTCACACAAGCAGAAACGGCTCCAGTGGGCCAAACATTACATGAAGACTGATTTCAAAACAGTTTTGTTCACGGATGAGTGCCGTGCAGCGCTCGATGGTCCAGATGGATGGAGTGGAGGATGGCTGGTTGATGGACACCCCACGCAAACACATCTACAGCGCCAACAAGGAGGAGGTGGAGTAATGTTTTGGGCTGGAATCATGGGGAGAGAGATTGTCGGCCCCTTTAGGATCCCTGAAGGCGCTAAAGATGAACTCCATAATGTATGTGGATTTTCTCAAACAGCACTTTCTGCCATGGTTCAAGAAGAAGAACCGTGTATTTCACAGCAAGATCATTTTTCTGTATGATAATGCACCATCTCATGCTGCACATAAAACATCTTCATCTCTGGCTGATATGGGCATAAAAGGGGACAAACTTATGGTGTGACCCCCATGCTCCCCTGACCTCTACCCCATTCAGAACCTTTGGAGCATCATTAAAAGGAGTGTCTATGATGGCGGGAGGCAGTTCACATCTAAGCAACAGCTCTGGGAGGGTATTCTGTCCTCATGCAAAACAATTGAAGCAGAAACCATCCAAAACCTGACAAATTCAATGGACGAGAGAGATCAGAAGCTCCTTTCGAACAAGGGGTCCTATGTGAAAATGTAACATCACCTAGAATAAAGTTTTGAGTTGAAAACTGTTTGATTTCAGTTTCTAACAACCTGCTAATGCTTATAATTTCAAAAATGACCATTTTTTTGGTCTTTATTAAAATGAAAAGGTTGATCGAAAAGTTTGGGGGATCTAAGAGTGTGGCAACCCAGTAGTCATGATTACTTCGAATTCTGACAATATGAGGGTCATGCTGCAGGTAGTGCAGCAAGAAGGCACTTATGTGTCTTGCACATCTCGGAGCCCCAAAATTATTTTCCGGGCTAGATGCAGCTAAAAATTATTTTTAATTTTAAATCTGGTGAAGCTTTAGTATAGATGGCCTAATAGGATCAGTGCTGCACACTGCTACAAAGCCCAAATTATTTTCCAGTCAAGATACAGATAAACATGATTAGTAATTTGAAAGCTTAAAACGGTTGGTAGGGTGATTTTAACCAATCATCAAGCTTTTACTCTCCCCAGGATGACACAGGGGTAGAAAAGTCGTTTCGGATCCATGATTTGTTCATCTTTATGAACGTGAGTCTGTCTACATTATCAGTGGAGAGCCGCGTGCGCTTATCTGTCAGCACACCACCAGCAGCGCTGAACACACGTTCAGACAGAATGCTGGCTGCGGGGCATGACAAGATCTCCAAGGCGTAAGTGGCTAGCTCCGGCCATTTATCCAGATTGGAAGCCCAAAAAGAGCAAGGGTCCAGTGACACAGTCGTGGCTTCAATGTTTACTTGGAGATACTCCTGTACCATCGTCTCTAGGCGTTGACTATGTGTCAGACTTCTTGTCTCCTGTGGCCTTGCAAAGGATGGGCTAAAAAAGTGGTGAAATGATTCCGCAAAATTGATGTTACCAGCAGATACTGTGGTTCTGTTACGGTTTGAGTGCTGAACACTTGACGGTCCCACGGTTGGCAAGTTGGAACTGTGAGATTCACTACGTGCACCACTGGTATTTTGTGGAAAAGCACATGTAAGATTCTGCAACAGTCTCTGCTGATACTCCTGCATGCGTGCATCCCTTTCTATGGCAGTAATAATTTCTGCAAATTTACTTTTGTACCGGGGATCTAACAGTGTGGCAACCCAGTAGTCAGGATTATTTCTAATTCTCACAATTCGAGGGTCATGTTGCAGGTAGTGCAGCAAGAAGGCACTCATGTGTGTTGCGCATCCAGGAGCACCAAGTCCCTGTTGTGTTGGTGGCGAGGTAACAATCATGCTTCCTTCCTCTGTCCTCTCCCCCCAACCTCGCACAACAGAAATGTGATCAAGGTCTCCCTCATCTGATGAGTCTTCCATCAGTTCGTCCTCCACTTCTTCCTGGGCTCCTGCACCTTCCTCACTAGTTTGGCTGCTACCATGCGCCCTGGTAAAACCATCTCCCCCACCCTCACATGCCTGCCGCCTTGGTGCTGCCGACCGTCTGGACCTTGCAGTTGTTAGCCCTTCCGCATACAACTCCTCCTCCTCTACTTCCTCCTCCTCCTCTTGTGCCACCACCTGACTCCGAATTCTGTTTAACATGTGCTCCAGCATGTAAATCACCGGAATAGTCATGCTGATAATGGCATCGTCAGCACTAAACATCTTCGTCGCCATTTCAAAACTGTGCAGAAGGGTGCATAGGTCCCTGATCTGAGACCACTCCTCCAGCGTGATTTGCCCCACCTCTGAATCTCGTTGGCCCAGGCTATACGTCAGAACGTATTGCACCAGGGCTTGTCGGTGCTGCCACAGTCGCTGCAACATGTGCAGAGTTGAATTCCACTGGGTAGGCACATCGCATTTTAGGCGGTGAAGTGGCAGGCCCAACGACTTCTGTAGAGATGTAAGTCGCTGAGCTGCGGGATGCGAACGGCGGAAGTGAGCACACAGCGACCGTGCCCTCTGCAGAAGGCCATCTAGTCTGGGATAGTGGGCTAAAAATTGCTGGACAACCAGGTTCAACACGTGAGCCATACAAGGCACGTGTGTGAGATTGCCCCGGCGAAGGGCCGCACCCAGGTTTGCAGCATTGTCGCACACGGCCTTCCCTGGTTTGAGGTCCAGTGGAGACAACCATTCATGAAATTGGTTCTCCAGAGCTGACCACAACTCCTCAGCTGTGTGACTCACATTTCCCAGACATTTCAATGTAAAAACCGCCTGATGACGTTGAGCCCTACTGCCAGCATAGTAAGGAGGTGTGCAGGATCCCTTCTGCGCAGTTAGAAAGCTTGTGGCATGACCAGACAGGCTTTGGGTGCAGGTGGAAGACCGAGAGGAGGTTGAGGAGGCAGAAGCAGTGGAGGAACTTTGACATAAAGAGGATTGACGCACAACTCATGGGGATGGCAAGACTTGGACAGCAGCCCCTTGTCCTGCTCTCACCATAGTTACCCAGTGCCCAGTCAGCGACATGTAACGCCCCTGTCCATGCCTACTCGTCCAAGTGTCTGTGGTGAAATGCACCCTGTCACACACAGAGTTTCTCAAAGAAGCGGTGATGTTGTGTGCGACATGCTGGTGGAGCGCAGGCACACCTTTCTTTGAGAAGTAGTGCCGACTGGGCATCTGGTACTGGGGCACTGCGACGGACATAAGGTCTTGAAAATCCTCTGTGTCCACCAGGCGGAAAGGCAGCATTTCTGTAGCCAAGAGCTTGCAGATGGTGAAATTCAACCTCTTAGCTTTCTCATGGCTAGGAGGAAATGGTCTTTTACTTGTCCACATCTGAGGGACCGAGGGCTGGCTATTGTGCTTAGACGGGGTTGATAAGGGTGTCCCCGGCAAACTGCCGGTCTGTGAGGAAGATGCAGGCGGACATGTTAGGTTGCCTTGATCCAAAGGTGGTGCTATCGATGTCGGACAGCGCTCAACACCAGCTGGTGTTCCCAACTCCAAAGAAAATGATGACCTGCCAATCACGCTGGCTGTTGCGGGTAAAGAGGTGGCAGGTCTGCGCCCCAAAACAGGTGTGACTGCTGTCCCCCCAGTCACAGAGGATGAAGAGGCCACGGATGCACAAGATATGGCAGACGGTGGTTGGCCCGGCCGGCTAGGCCGCATTGTAGCACACTGAGCTTCCCACTGCAACTTATGCTTCATGTCCATGTGCCGGTTCATGCATGAAGTACTCAAACTATGTATTTTTTGGCCTCTACTTAGCTTTTGCTGACAAATGTTACAGATAACACGAATTGGGTCATCTTTATCGATCTGAAAAAATGCCCAGGCTATGCAAGGCTTAGCACCCATGCGACCTGAAGAGCCACCATGACTTGTGGTGAGAGGCAGAGTTGTGTTTGAGGATGCAGTTGTTGACGTGCTTCCAGTACTACGTCTCTGTCCAGGAAGGCGCAACCTGACCTCGTTGTCACTAGCATCTTCCTCCACCTCCTCTGCTGACCTCATCTCTTGGCTGACTGTGGGTTGACAGTAAGTGGGATCTCCAACCTCATCATCATCACCCTGTGCGTTATCACACCCGTCGTCCTCAGAGCCAACCTGTTCCTGCCCTGACAAAAAACTAAAGTTGTCGCTCCAATCAGGTATTTGAGTCTTGTCATCGTCTTCCTCATTGTCTCCACCAACAGGAGTTACAGTTTGGGAATGAGGGTCTACATTATGGTCAGAACTTTCTGCGTCTGGTCCTGGATCCGACTCATAAAGATTCTGGGCATCAGTGCAGATCATTTCCTCGTCTGGATTCACAGAAGCGCTGGAGTCGACCTCTGATTCCCAGGCTATAGTATGAGTAAACAGCTCTGCAGACTCAACCATCTGTTCTACCTCATACTCAGACGGGCAGCTGGAGATTTGGGAGCTGTGAGGAAGCAAGTGCGATTGGGGTGACACCTTTGAGGACTGGAGTATTTGTGATGTTGAAGTTGATGTGGAGGAGAGCCCACTTAAAGGAGCACTTGATATCCATTGAAGCACCTGCTGTTTTTGTGCCTCATCTGGAATTTGTAGCGATTGGCGTGGCCGTAAGAAAGGGATCTTATCACATTGTCCGCTAAAAGAAGTAGACATTTTAGTTTGGCTGAAAGATGGTCTTTCTTCTGCAGATGTTACTGTTGCTTTAACACCTACCCCACGGACACAACCTTTTTTCCCCTTCCCAACACGCCTATTCCCCTTTCCACCAGCAGCAGGCCTTTTTCCACTCATTTTGGTGGTTAACTAATTCACAACTCTGGAGTTGTTTGCACAAAAAAACAATGGATGGTAACCGAGCAGAGCTGAGTGGCCAAACTGTGGTATTAGGCCAAAACTATTGGCTGGGTTAGATGCAGAAAAAAATTATATTCAATTTGCAACCTGATGGAGGTCAGTATAGATGGACTAATACAACAAGTACCACACACAGCTAGAAGCCCAATATTTTTTCAGAGGTAGATGCAGAAAAAAATTATATTCAGTTTGCAACCTGATGGAGGTCAGTATAGATGGACTAACAGAGAAAGTCCCACACACTGCTAGAAGGCCAAATATTTTTTCAGAGCTAGATGCATACAAAAAATTATTTTGAATTTGCAACCTGATGGAGGTCAGTATAGGTGGACTAATAGAACAAGTCCCACACACTGCTAGAAGGCCAAATATTTTTTCAGAGCTAGATGCAGAAAAAAATTATATTCAGTTTGCAACCTGATGGAGGTCAGTATAGATGGACTAATACAACAAGTCCCACACACAGCTAGAAGCCCAATATTTTTTCAGAGGTAGATGCAGAAAAAAATATATTCAGTTTGCAACCTGATGGAGGTCAGTATAGATGGACTAATACAACAAGACCCACACACAGCTAGAAGCCCAATATTTTTTCAGAGGTAGATGCAGAAAAAAATATATTCAGTTTGCAACCTGATGGAGGTCAGTATAGATGGACTAATACAACAAGTCCCACACACAGCTAGAAGCCCAAATATTTTTTCAGAGGTACTGTAGATGCAGATAAAAATTATTTTTAATTTGCAACCTGATGGAGGTCAGTATAGATGGACTAATAGAGAAAGTCCAACACACTGCTAGAAGGCCAAATATTTTTTCAGAGCTAGATGCAGAAAAAAATTATATTCAGTTTGCAACCTGATGAAGGTCAGTATAGATGGACTAACAGAGAAAGTCCCACACACTGCTAGAAGGCCAAATATTTTTTCAGAGCTAGATGCAGGAAAAAATATATTCAGTTTGAAACCTGATGGAGGTCAGTACAGATGGACTAATACAACAAGTCCCACACACAGCTAGAAGCCCAATATTTTTTCAGAGGTAGATGCAGAAAAAAATATATTCAGTTTGCAACCTGATGGAGGTCAGTATAGATGGACTAATACAACAAGTCCCACACACAGCTAGAAGCCCAAATATTTTTTCAGAGGTAGATGCAGAAAAAAATATATTCAGTTTGCAACCTGATGGAGGTCAGTACAGATGGACTAATACAACAAGTCCCACACACAGCTAGAAGCCCAATATTTTTTCAGAGGTAGATGCAGAAAAAAATATATTCAGTTTGCAACCTGATGGAGGTCAGTATAGATGGACTAATACCACAAGTCCCACACACAGCTAGAAGCCCAAATATTTTTTCAGAGGTACTGTAGATGCAGATAAAAATTATTTTTAATTTGCAACCTGATGGAGGTCAGTATAGATGGACTAATAGAGAAAGTCTGACACACTGCTAGAAGGCCAAATATTTTTTCAGAGCTAGATGCAGAAAAAAATTATATTCAGTTTGCAACCTGATGGAGGTCAGTATAGATGGACTAACAGAGAAAGTCCCACACACTGCTAGAAGGCCAAATATTTTTTCAGAGCTAGATGCAGAAAAAAATTATATTCAGTTTGCAACCTGATGGAGGTCTGTATAGATGGATTAATACAACAAGACCCACACACAGCTAGAAGCCCAATATTTTTTCAGAGGTAGATGCAGAAAAAAATATATTCAGTTTGCAACCTGATGGAGGTCAGTATAGATGGACTAATACAACAAGTCCCACACACAGCTAGAAGCCCAAATATTTTTTCAGAGGTACTGTAGATGCAGATAAAAATTATTTTTAATTTGCAACCTGATGGAGGTCAGTATAGATGGACTAATAGAGAAAGTCCGACACACTGCTAGAAGGCCAAATATTTTTTCAGAGCTAGATGCAGAAAAAAATTATATTCAGTTTGCAACCTGATGAAGGTCAGTATAGATGGACTAACAGAGAAAGTCCCACACACTGCTAGAAGGCCAAATATTTTTTCAGAGCTAGATGCAGGAAAAAATATATTCAGTTTGAAACCTGATGGAGGTCAGTACAGATGGACTAATACAACAAGTCCCACACACAGCTAGAAGCCCAATATTTTTTCAGAGGTAGATGCAGAAAAAAATATATTCAGTTTGCAACCTGATGGAGGTCAGTATAGATGGACTAATACAACAAGTCCCACACACAGCTAGAAGCCCAAATATTTTTTCAGAGGTAGATGCAGAAAAAAATATATTCAGTTTGCAACCTGATGGAGGTCAGTACAGATGGACTAATACAACAAGTCCCATACACAGCTAGAAGCCCAATATTTTTTCAGAGGTAGATGCAGAAAAAAATATATTCAGTTTGCAACCTGATGGAGGTCAGTATAGATGGACTAATACCACAAGTCCCACACACAGCTAGAAGCCCAAATATTTTTTCAGAGGTACTGTAGATGCAGATAAAAATTATTTTTAATTTGCAACCTGATGGAGGTCAGTATAGATGGACTAATAGAGAAAGTCCGACACACTGCTAGAAGGCCAAATATTTTTTCAGAGCTAGATGCAGAAAAAAATTATATTCAGTTTGCAACCTGATGGAGGTCAGTATAGATGGACTAACAGAGAAAGTCCCACACACTGCTAGAAGGCCAAATATTTTTTCAGAGCTAGATGCAGAAAAAAATTATATTCAGTTTGCACCCTGATGGAGGTCTGTATAGATGGATTAATACAACAAGACCCACACACAGCTAGAAGCCCAATATTTTTTCAGAGGTAGATGCAGAAAAAAATATATTCAGTTTGCAACCTGATGGAGGTCAGTATAGATGGACTAATACAACAAGTCCCACACACAGCTAGAAGCCCAATATTTTTTCAGAGGTAGATGCAGAAAAAAATATATTCAGTTTGCAACCTGATGGAGGTCAGTATAGATGGACTAATACAACAAGTCCCACACACAGCTAGAAGCCCAATATTTTTTCAGAGGTAGATGCAGAAAAAAATATATTCATTTTGCATCCTGATGGAGGTCAGTATAGATGGACTAATACAACAAGTCCCACACACAGCTAGAACCCAAATATTTTTTCAGAGGTAGATGCACAAAAAAATATATTCAGTTTGCAACCTGATGGAGGTCAGTATAGATGGACTAATACAACAAGTCCCACACACAGCTAGAAGCCCAATATTTTTTCAGAGGTAGATGCAGAAAAAAATATATTCAGTTTGCAACCTGATGGAGGTCAGTATAGATGGACTAATACAACAAGTCCCACACACAGCTAGAAGCCCAAATATTTTTTCAGAGGTACTGTAGATGCAGATAAAAATTATTTTTAATTTGCAACCTGATGGAGGTCAGTATAGAAGGACTAATAGAGAAAGTCCGACACACTGCTAGAAGGCCAAATATTTTTTCAGAGCTAGATGCAGAAAAAAATTATATTCAGTTTGCAACTAGTGTTGAGCCACCCCCGTAGTGTTCGGGTTTGGTTCGGTTCGTCGAACACCGTGATGTTCGAGGAACTGTTCGTCGAACTGTTCGTCGAACACCTTAGAACACCGTCGAACACCGTTAAAACCAATGGCAGGCAAACAAAAACACATAGAAACACATAGAAAACACCTGCAAAGGTGTCCAAAAGCTGACAAACTGCTCAGAAGACACTCTCTTTAAAAAAGCCGGCCGGCAAATTCAGCAGCGGCATACACCGGTACCCGACAATTTAGACAAGAAGGAATAGAGCATCACACATAGATTAGATAGATAGAAACATGTCAGTCACACATATAAGAAGCACAGTGACAGTGTTGGTTACTGCACTTGTCATTTAGTGTAAAGGATTTATTAAAAAAAATATTAGTGTTTTCATGCACCGTCTCTTTAAAAAAGCCGGCCGGCAATTCAGCATCTGTACCCGACAATTTAGGACAGAAAGAATAGAGCTTCACACATAGATTAGATAGATAGAAACATGTCAGTCACATATATAATAAGTACAGTGATAGTGTTGCTTACTGTACTTGTCATTTAGTGTAAAGGATTTATTTAAAAAAATAATAGTGTTTTCATGCACTGTCTCTTTAAAAAAGCCGGCCGGCAATTCAGCAGCGGTACCCGACAATTTAGAACAGAAAGATAGAGCATCACACATAGATTAGATAGATAGAAACATGTCAGTCACATATATATGAAGTACAGTGATAGTGTTGGTTACTGTACTTGTCATTTAGTATTAAAATAAAGGATTTATTATTAAAAAAATTGGCGTGGGGTTCCCCTTAATTTTAGGCTCTAGCGGAGGTTAAGCAGACGGCTGGGGCAGATGTTTGAAGCCTGGGAAGGGGGTAATACCCACGGAGCTTCCCAGGCTACTAATATCAGCCCCCAGCTGAATACATAGCCTTTACTAGCTATTAAAATGGGGGACCCCCCCAAAAAAAATGACGTGGGGTCCCCCCTAATGTAATAGCTAGCAAAGGCTAGGCAGACAGCTGGGGGCTGATATTAATAGCCCAGGAAGGGAGCCATGAATATTGGCCCCCTCCCAGGCTAGAAACACCAGCCGTCAGCCGCCCCAGAAATGGCGCATTCATAGGATGCGCCAATTCTGGCACTTAGCCTCGCTCTTCCACGCTGCCCTGGTGCGGTGGCAGGGGGTAATAGGGTTGGGGTTGATGTCAGCTTATAATGCCAGCTGACATCAAGCCCAGGTTAGTAATGGAGAGGCGTCTATAAGACACCCCCATTACTAACCCCATAGTCAAAGTTAAAAAAAACACAAACACCCAGAATAAAGTCCTTTAATTGAAATAAAGACACAATCCTCTATTGTTCTAAATTAAACCATACTTACCATCACGCCCATTCCAGCTGAAGCCAACGATCTCCTGCAATAAAAGAAAAATAATAAAGCAACCTCATCCTTACCTTTCCATGGTTCCCACGACAGCTTCAGCTCTGCTACATCGAGATGACAGGCTGGACCGCAGCAGAACGCTGCCATGCAGCCTCTCATCCCGCAGACACTGAGAAGCGCAGGCTTGCTTGCGCTGCTCAGCGTCTCTCTGTGACGACATCCAGATGAGCCGAGTTCATGTCCAATGAACTCGGCTCACCTCATGCACGTCACTGACAGCGTGGGAAAATTCTCACGCTGAAGCGCTGATTGCAGGAGAATTTTCCCACGCTGTCAGTGACGTGCAGGAGGTGAGCTGAGTTCATTGGACATGAGCTCACCTCATGCACATCACTGACAGCGTGGGAGAATTCTCCTGCACTCAGCACTTCAGCGTGAGAATTTTCCCACGCTGTCAGTGACGTGCATGAGGTGAGCCGAGTTCATTGGACATGACCTCGGCTCATCTGGATGCCGTCACAGCGAGACAGTGAGGAGCGCAAGCATGCCTGCGCTTCTCAGTGTCTGCGGGATGACAGACTGGATGGCAGCGTTCTGCTGCGGTCCAGCCAGTCATCTCGATGTAGCAGAGCTGAAGCTGTCGTGGGAACCATGGAAAGGTAAGGATGAGGTTGGTTTATTATTTTTCTTTTATTGCAGGAGATCGTTGGCTTCAGCTGGAATGGGTGTGATGGTAAGTATGGTTTAATTTAGAACAATAAAGAATTGTGTCTTTATTTCAATTAAAGGACTTTATTCTGGGTGTTGTGTTTTTTTTAAATACTTTACTAGAAATTCATGGCGGTCATGTCTAATACTGGCGTGACCCCATGAATTTTGGGCTTGGGGCCAGCTGATAATACCAAGCTGGCCCTAACCCCTTTATTACCCAGTGAGCCACCGCACCAGGGCCCTGGATGAGTTGGGTACAGCGCCAGAAGATGGCGCTTCTATGAACGCGCCATTTTCCGGGGTGGCTGCGGACTGCAATTTGTAGCGGGGGGGGGCCGAGAAAGCTTGGGCCTCCCTGCGCTGCAGATTCCAGCCCCCAGCTGCCTAGTTGTACCTGGCTGGACACAAAAATAGGGCGAAGCCCCACGTACTTTTTTTTTAATTATTTCATGAAATTCATGAAATAATTAAGAAAAAAAGGCCTTCCCTATATTGTTGTTTCCGGCCAGGTACAAATAGGCAGCTGGTGGTTGGGGGCAGCCCGTTCCTGCCTGCTGTACCTAGCTGGACACAAATATAGTGCGAAGCCCCACTTCAATTTTTTTTAATTATTTCATGAAATTCATGAAATAATTAAGAAAAAAAGGGCTTCCCTATATTGTTGTGTCCGGCCAGGTACAAATAGGCAGCTGGTGGATGGGGGCAGCCCGTTCCTGCCTGCTGTACCTGGCTGGACACAAATATAGTGCGAAGCCCCACTTCAATTTTTTTTAATTATTTCATGAAATTCATGAAGTAATTAAGAAAAAAAGGGCTTCCCTATATTGTTGTGTCCGGCCAGGTACAAATAGGCAGCTGGTGGATGGGGGCAGCCCGTTCCTGCCTGCTGTACCTGGCTGGACACAAATATAGTGCGAAGCCCCACTTCAATTTTTTTAAATTATTTCAGGAAATTCATGAAATAATTTAAAAAAAATTGACGAGGGGCTTCGCACTATATTTCTGTCCAGCCAGGTACAGCAGGCAGGAACGGGCTGCCCCCAACCACCAGCTGCCTATTTGTACCTGGCCGGACACAACAATATAGGGAAGCCCTTTTTTTCTTAATTATTTCATGAAATAATTTAAAGAAAATTGACGTGGGGCTTCGCCCTGTTTTTGTGTCCAGCCTGGTACAACTAGGCAGCTGGGGGCTGGAATCCGCAGCGCAGGGAGGCCCAAGCTTTCTGGGCCACCCCCGCTGCAAATTGCAGTCCGCAGCCACCCCGGAAAATGGCGCGTTCATAGAAGCGCCATCTTCTGGCGCTGTACCCAACTCATCCAGGGCCCTGATGCGGTGGCTCACTGGGTAATAAAGGGGTTAGGGCCAGCTTGGCATTATCAGCTGGCCCTAAGCCCGAAATTCATGGGGTCACACCAATATTAGACATGACCACCATGAATTTCTAGTAAAGTATTTAAAAAAAACACAACACCCAGAAAAAAGTCCTTTAATTGAAATAAACACACAATTCTTTATTGTTCTAAATTAAACCATACTTACCATCACGCCCATTCCAGCTGAAGCCAACGATCTCCTGAAATAAAAGAAAAATAATAAAGCAACATCATCCTTACCTTTCCATGGTTCCCATGACAGCTTCAGCTCTGCTACATCGAGATGACAGGCTGGACCGCAGCAGAACGCTGCCATCCAGCCTGTCATCCCGCAGACACTGAGAAGCGCAGGCTTGCTTGCGCTCCACAGTGTCTCTCTGTGAGGGCATCCAGATGAGCCGAGTTAATGTCCAATGAACTCGGCTCACCTCATGCACGTCACTGACAGCGTGGGAAAATTCTCCTGCACTCAGCGCTTCAGCGTGGGAGAATTCTCACACTGAAGCGCTGAGTGCAGGAGAATTCTCCCACGCTGTCAGTGACGTGCAGGAGGTGAGCTGAGTTCATTGGACATGAGCTCACCTTATGCACGTCACTGACAGCGTGGGAAAATTCTCCTGCACTCAGCGCTTCAGCGTGGGAGAATTCTCACGCTGAAGCGCTGAGTGCAGGAGAATTCTCCAACGCTGTCAGTGACGTGCAGGAGGTGAGCTGAGTTCATTGGACATGAGCTCACCTTATGCACGTCACTGACAGCGTGGGAGAATTCTCCTGCACTCACCGCTTCAGCGTGAGAATTTTCCCACGCTGTCAGTGACGTGCATGAGGTGAGCCGAGTTCATTGGACATGAACTCGGCTCATCTGGATGTCGTCACAGAGAGACGCTGAGCAGCGCAAGCAAGCCTGCGCTTCTCAGTGTCTGCGGGATGAGAGGCTGCATGGCAGCGTTCTGCTGCGGTCCAGCCTGTCATCTCGATGTAGCAGAGCTGAAGCTGTCGTGGGAACCATGGAAAGGTAAGGATGAGGTTGCTTTATTATTTTTCTTTTATTGCAGGAGATCGTTGGCTTCAGCTGGAATGGGCGTGACGGTAAGTATGGTTTAATTTAGAACAATAAAGGATTGTGTCTTTATTTCAATTAAAGGACTTTATTCTGGGTGTTTGTGTTTTTTTTAACTTTGACTATGGGGTTAGTAATGGGGGTGTCTTATAGACGCCTCTCCATTACTAACCTGGGCTTGATGTCAGCTGGCATTATAAGCTGACATCAACCCCAACCCTATTACCCCCTGCCACCGCACCAGGGCAGCGTGGAAGAGCGAGGCTAAGTGCCAGAATTGGCGCATCCTATGAATGAGCCATTTCTGGGGCGGCTGACGGCTGGTGTTTCTAGCCTGGGAGGGGGCCAATATTCATGGCTCCCTTCCTGGGCTATTAATATCAGCCCCCAGCTGTCTGCCTAGCCTTTGCTAGCTATTAAATTAGGGGGGACCCCACGTCATTTTTTTGGGGGGGTCCCCCATTTTAATAGCTAGTAAAGGCTATGTATTCAGCTGGGGGCTGATATTAGTAGCCTGGGAAGCTCCGTGGGTATTACCCCCTTCCCAGGCTTCAAACATCTGCCCCAGCCGTCTGCTTAACCTCCGCTAGAGCCTAAAATTAAGGGGAACCCCACGCCAATTTTTTTAATAATAAATCCTTTATTTTAATACTAAATGACAAGTACAGTAACCAACACTATCACTGTACTTCATATATATGTGACTGACATGTTTCTATCTATCTAATCTATGTGTGAAGCTCTATTCTGTCTGTTATAAATTGTCGGGTACCGCTGCTGAATTGCCGGCCGGCTTTTTTAAAGAGACGGTGCATGAAAACACTATTATTTTTTTTGATAAATCCTTTACGCTAAATGACAAGTACAGTAAGCAACACTGTCACTGTACTTCGTATATATGTGGCTGACATGTGTCTATCTATCTAATCTATGTGTGAAGCTCTATTCTGTCTGCTATAAATTGTTGGGTACCGCTGCTGAATTGCCGGCCGGCTTTTTTAAAGAGACGGTGCATGAAAACACTATTTTTTTTTTGATAAATCCTTTACGCTAAATGACAAGTACAGTAAGCAGCACTTTCACTGTACTTCGTATATATGTGGCTGACATGTTTATATCTATCTAATCTATGTGTGAAGCTCTATTCTTTCGGTTCTAAATTGTCGGGTACAGGTGTATGCCGCTGCTGAATTGCCGGCTTTTCATGTTTCACTGTTGGCACTGTTCCCATCGATTTGGGCAATCACTGTAATGCCACAACCACCATGGCTGTGGCATTACAGTGAGTGGCAGACAATCCCTGCATGATTGGTGCTCTAAATAGCGCCAGACATGCAGGACAAGCTTTTGGTGCACGAACAGTTATCGAACATAACCTCGAACAGCCGAATTTTTTGCAAATCGTTCGGGTTCGTCGAACAACTCGAACACCGCCCAAAACAGCTCGAATTTGAGATTGGCGAACAGTTCTAGTCGAACACCGCTCATCTCTATTTGCAACCTGATGGAGGTCAGTATAGATGGACAAACAGAGAAAGTCCCACACACTGCTAGAAGGCCAAATATTTTTTCAGAGCTAGATGCAGAAAAAAATATATTCAGTTTGCAACCTGATGGAGGTCAGTATAGATGGACTAATACAACAAGTCCCACACACAGCTAGAAGACCAATATTTTTTCAGAGGTAGATGCAGAAAAAAATATATTCAGTTTGCAACCTGATGGAGGTCAGTATAGATGGACTAATACAACAAGTCCCACACACAGCTAGAAGCCCAAATATTTTTTCAGAGGTAGATGCAGAAAAAAATATATTCAGTTTGCAACCTGATGGAGGTCAGTATAGATGGACTAACAGAGAAAGTCCCACACATTGCTAGAAGGCCAAATATTTTTTCAGAGCTAGATGCATACAAAAAATTATTTTGAATTTGCAACCTGATGGAGGTCAGTATAGGTGGACTAACAGAACAAGTCCCACACACTGCTAGAAGGCCAAATATTTTTTCAGAGCTAGATGCAGAAAAAAATTATATTCAGTTTGCAACCTAATGGAGGTCTGTATAGATGGATTAATAGAACAAGACCCACACACAGCTAGAAGCCCAATATTTTTTCAGAGGTAGATGCAGAAAAAAATATATTCAGTTTGCAACCTGATGGAGGTCAGTACAGATGGACTAATACAACAAGTCCCACACACAGCTAGAAGCCCAATATTTTTTCAGAGGTAGATGCAGAAAAAAATATATTCAGTTTGCAACCTGATGGAGGTCAGTATAGATGGACTAATACAACAAGTCCCACACACAGCTAGAAGCCCAAATATTTTTTCAGAGGTACTGTAGATGCAGATAAAAATTATTTTTAATTTGCAACCTGATGGAGGTCAGTATAGATGGACTAATAGAGAAAGTCCGACACACTGCTAGAAGGCCAAATATTTTTTCAGAGCTAGATGCAGAAAAAAATTATATTCAGTTTGCAACCTGATGGAGGTCAGTATAGATGGACTAACAGAGAAAGTCCCACACACTGCTAGAAGGCCAAATATTTTTTCAGAGCTAGATGCAGAAAAAAATTATATTCAGTTTGCAACCTGATGGAGGTCTGTATAGATAGATTAATACAACAAGACCCACACACAGCTAGAAGCCCAATATTTTTTCAGAGGTAGATGCAGAAAAAAATATATTCAGTTTGCAACCTGATGGAGGTCAGTATAGATGGACTAATACAACAAGTCCCACACACAGCTAGAAGCCAAATATTTTTTCAGAGGTAGATGCAGAAAAAAATATATTCAGTTTGCAACCTGATGGAGGTCAGTATAGATGGACTAATACAACAAGTCCCACACACAGCTAGAAGCCCAATATTTTTTCAGAGGTAGATGCAGAAAAAAATATATTCAGTTTGCAACCTGATGGAGGTCAGTATAGATGGACTAATACAACAAGTCCCACACACAGCTAGAAGCCCAAATATTTTTTCAGAGGTAGATGCAGAAAAAAATATATTCAGTTTGCAACCTGATGGAGGTCAGTATAGATGGACTAATACAACAAGTCCCACACACAGCTAGAAGCCCAATATTTTTTCAGAGGTAGATGCAGAAAAAAATATATTCAGTTTGCAACCTGATGGAGGTCAGTATAGATGGACTAATACAACAAGTCCCACACACAGCTAGAAGCCCAAATATTTTTTCAGAGGTACTGTAGATGCAGATAAAAATTATTTTTAATTTGCAACCTGATGGAGGTCAGTATAGATGGACTAATAGAGAAAGTCCGACACACTGCTAGAAGGCCAAATATTTTTTCAGAGCTAGATGCAGAAAAAAATTATATTCAGTTTGCAACCTGATGGAGGTCAGTATAGATGGACTAACAGAGAAAGTCCCACACACTGCTAGAAGGCCAAATATTTTTTCAGAGCTAGATGCAGAAAAAAATTATATTCAGTTTGCAACCTGATGGAGGTCTGTATAGATGGATTAATACAACAAGACCCACACACAGCTAGAAGCCCAATATTTTTTCAGAGGTAGATGCAGAAAAAAATATATTCAGTTTGCAACCTGATGGAGGTCAGTATAGATGGACTAATACAACAAGTCCCACACACAGCTAGAAGCCAAATATTTTTTCAGAGGTAGATGCAGAAAAAAATATATTCAGTTTGCAACCTGATGGAGGTCAGTATAGATGGACTAATACAACAAGTCCCACACACAGCTAGAAGCCCAATATTTTTTCAGAGGTAGATGCAGAAAAAAATATATTCAGTTTGCAACCTGATGGAGGTCAGTATAGATGGACTAATACAACAAGTCCCACACACAGCTAGAAGCCCAAATATTTTTTCAGAGGTAGATGCAGAAAAAAATATATTCAGTTTGCAACCTGATGGAGGTCAGTATAGATGGACTAATACAACAAGTCCCACACACAGCTAGAAGCCCAATATTTTTTCAGAGGTAGATGCAGAAAAAAATATATTCAGTTTGCAACCTGATGGAGGTCAGTATAGATGGACTAATACAACAAGTCCCACACACAGCTAGAAGCCCAAATATTTTTTCAGAGGTACTGTAGATGCAGATAAAAATTATTTTTAATTTGCAACCTGATGGAGGTCAGTATAGATGGACTAATAGAGAAAGTCCGACACACTGCTAGAAGGCCAAATATTTTTTCAGAGCTAGATGCAGAAAAAAATTATATTCAGTTTGCAACCTGATGGAGGTCAGTATAGATGGACTAATAGAATGATGCTATGCCCAAAAGATTTTACTTCACTAGGTGCAGTAAAAAAATTGGTATTCTATACACAGGTGGTATATCTTGCAACACAGATAGGCTACTCCACTGACTAACACACTCTGCAATAGGCCAAAAAGGATTAGCTTTGCTAGATTCAGCCAAATGCTGTGAAAAAAACTTGCACAGCACTGGCACAGACCTGCCTGGCAAAAACTGATAGGAACTGATGTAACCTAGTCCTGAAAAGGACTCCAATTACAATTAGTCTTTACTCCCACAATCTATCTATTTAAGAGCACAGACCTCCCTGATAAAAGTCATAGGAAATGCTGTAACCTAGTCCTTAAAAGGACTGCAATCACAACTATTCCCTACTCCCAAGCTATCTGTATATTTGTGCGAAAATTGGCTTGAAATTAACAAGGTATAGCGCACACAGCAACAGCGGTGCCGTCTAACACGCAGCTGCAGCAGTGAGAAAATGGTGGCGATGGGGAAAATGGCTTGGTCTTATAGGGCAAGGACATGTGACATACACTGCCAATGACACATGCCCTTGCTTGTGTGAAAAAAAGCCCTTCGCTCCGTGTGTGCGCTGCTGATAGGCTGACAGATTGCACCTCCCCACTGCAAATGCGGGAAAGAGAAAAAAAAATGGAGATCTTCATTGTTCCTGCAGAGATCCATCCCCTGCCCCTCCCCCCACCCCCCTGTACACTCAAACTGCGTATTAACATTAATTTTCATCATTACTGAGAAAAAATCCAGTTATGATTTTGGTGCACGAACAGTTATCGAACATAACCTCGAACAGCCTCAAATTGTTCGTGTTCGCCGAACGGCTCGAACACCGCCCAAAACAGCTCGAATTTGAGATTGGCGAACAGTTCGAGTAGAACAACGCTCATCTCTAGTGTTCAGCGGTCGGTACCAGATATTAGATGTCCAGTACGGACCCTGAACTTTACTGTTCAGGTTCGCTTAGGAGCGACCAACAGGTCATGTTTTCAAGATTTTCTTAGCATTGCAGTGGTGATAATTCCATCTCCTATACATGCAATAATTCCATCACCTGTGCAATACTATGGAAATCCTGAAAACATGATCTGTTGATGGCTCTTGAGTTGGGGGAACATTGCTCTAGGATATGTCTCTAGCCTTGTTTAAATCCTAGAACAGTGTCTCTGTACCCTTCACTCTTCCTGCTATATACAAAATAAAAATGAAAAAGTATTTGCTCCTTACTGGATTTCTTCTATTTTTGTTATCTTCACATCTAAATATTTTAATCTAACTAATTTAATATTTGGTACAGACAGCATGAGTAACAACAATATGAAAAACAGCTTGGCAGGGATGAATGCATTTACTGAAGATAAAGATCTTTTCAAAACTATATCACCTCAGTGAATACGTTATTCCCTTCCTCCTAAACCTAATAACTTGCATCTCTTGGCAATAATAACTGCAATCAAACATTTCTGATGACTTGTGATGGGTCTTTTACATCGCTGTGGAGGAATTTTTGGCCCATATTGCTTTGTAGAAGTGTTTTAATTTTACTACATTGGAGGGTTCTTGAGTATGAACAGCCAGTTTAAGATCTCTCCAAGTATTAGTAGTGTTGAGCGAGCACTAAAATGCTCGGGTGCTCAAAGCTCCGGCCGAGCTCGCCGTGATACTCAGGTGCTCGATCCGAGCAACGAGCCCAATGTTAGTCTATGGGAGACCCGAGCATTTTTGCGGTGGCACCCCCGGCAGTCTTTTAAAAGCCTAACAAGAGCCCAAAACGATAGTGATAGTGCTCAAATGACATGGGGACAGCATGGGGATCACCCCAGGAAGCATTTCTGACCCCCAGGTCACTGCTGTCAACAACGTGGTCACAGGTATTAAGCCACTTTTAAGGGCTCACAAGAAAACGTTCAAAAACTAAACTGAAAGTGCTTTCCTGTGAAATAGGTTAAGGAAGTTCCATTCCAGGGTAAAGACTTGTGTATAAGGTAAAATAAATAACTAAAAACAAAACTACTCCTCCACACCTTGGGCTTTGTTCACAAGTAGCATTTTTTATTTGTTTTTGCACTTCTGTATTGCTTTCAACCGTGACAATTGTATTCACCGGGAAATGTCATTTTAACAATTTACAACCTTATCTGGCCATGTGCTGTGTGACACATGCATACAGTGCTGAAAAGACATGGGAACAGCATGGGGAAGACCCCTGGAAGCATCTCTGACACCCAGGTTACTGCCTAAAAGTGTGTCCATCAGAAGTGATCCTTACCGCATCAGAAGATGCAGACTTGCAACTATCCCCGTGCAAGTCCATCTCCCAGAGCAGTGTTCAATTGAACCTCCCCCATTCCTTGCAATGCAAGCGCAAGTATGCAGCCTGCCACCCACCCACCCCCAGGCTGCAATAGCATACTGCTAGCTTGCTTAGGCATGTGGAGGCAGACGCCGGCCACCATGTCATGGCTGCGTCGGCGGCCGGGTGTCCACACACGGTCCCCAGCTGCCTGGCGGCGGCCGGGTGTCCATAAACGGTCCCCAGCCGCCCCTATTTCTCCACTGAACTTCCCCCACACTTTTCTTAGCCTGGCCTGCTTTAGGGCAGCATTGGACGATCCCACCAGAGAACCAGACTCCTCCGGTGGGCCCTGGCTTCTCCATCAGGGGAGTTGAGAGTGCCAAGGTGAGGAGCATGATGATGATAGAAGTTAGCATCTGCTTTGTTTTCTTGGAATGCAAGCGTAAGAGTACAACCTGCAACCCACCCACCCCTAGGCTGCAATACCATGCTGCTAGCTTGCTTGCACTTGAAATTGGGCCTTTTAGGCATGTGAAGGTGGAATCTGGCCACCACGTCATGGCTGCGTCGGCGGCCTGGTATCCATACACGGTCCCCAGCCGCCCGGCGGCCGGGTGTCCACGCTCGGTCCCCAGCCACCAGGGGGCGGCCAGGTGTCCATATTCGGTCACCAGCCGCCCCGCGGCCGGGTGTCCACACACGGTCCCCAGCCGCCTGGGGGCAGCCGGGTGTCCATAAATGGTCCCCAGCCGTCCCTATTTCTCCTGTCAACTTCCCCACACACACTTTTCTTAGCCCGGCCTGCTTTAGGGCAGCATTGGACGAGCCCACCAGAGAACCAGACTCCTCCGGTGGGCCCTGGCTTCTACATCAGGGGAGTTGAGAGTGCCAAGGTGAGGAGCATGATGATGATAGAAGTTAGCATCTGCATTGTTTTCTTGGAATGCAAGCGTAAGTGTGCAACCTGCAACCCACCCACCCCTAGGCTGCAATACCATACTACTAGCTTGCTTGCACTTCAAATTGGGCCTTTTAGGCATGTGGAGGCGGAATTTGGCCACCACGTCATGGCTGCGTCGGCGGCCTGGTATCCATACTCAGTCCCCAGCCGCCCGTCGGCCAGGTGTCCACGCTCGGTCCCCAGCCGCCCCGCGGCCGGGTGTACACGCACGGTCCCCAGCCACCTGGGGGTGGCCCGGTGTCCATAAAGGGTCCCCAGCCGCCCCTATTTGAAGGACAGCCTAACCACAAACACGTGGACAAGTGAATGTGGCCAGGGATTGTCCATCTCACGCCTTCACACTGGGTTAATATAGTGGAAGCCGGGACACAGTTGGACACTGGAATGCAACATGTCCTCCAGACATAGAGGATAGTGGGTCCTGGGTCAATCAGGCTTCAACACAAAGTTCAAAAGGTAGACAGCAGCAGTGGTCAGCCTCCTACACAATGAGTAAATTATTCATGATCATGAGGCCATCCATCTCCTTAGCTTTCTGTTCCTTGGAATGCAAGCGCATGTATGTAGTAGCGGCTAGGCCTGAGGTGGTCAGCATTTTGGCGCATATCCTACCTTCTCCGAGGATTGCTGGATGTTTTCCTGCTACTATCCCAGTTCTATGACGCCCGTTAAAGCAAAGCTTCAGGTGATGAATGATGGATGAGGTGGTAGCAAAGGAGAAAGATGAGGAGGAACAGGGACCATTCACATCAATATCAGGCCAGTCAACCACACGTCTTGTAGGATATGTTTCTGTAACAAAAGGAGCGGTTCGGCTACACAGTTATGGGGCATACAGTGAGTGCAATGCCTACCAAAAATTTTGAGGCACTCCAATGCCCCTTGGAAGTGACATGGAGGTCAGAGGGCCTTAACTAAACCATTTTTTCCATTTATAGCAACTGGGTCTCCTGTGCACTGTTGGCCTAAGCAGTGAATGGAAGGCTTTCCAAAAATTATGAGGAACTGCAATGGCCCTTGAAACAGACGTGGATTACAGCATACTAAAAACCTTCTACCCATTATTGGGGAGTGGGTCTCCCTTAGTGTTCGCCTATGCATTGAAAAGCAAAAGCTGACTAAAATGAGGAGGAAATGCAATTCCCATTGGAAGAGTCATGGAGGTTAGAGTTAATTAAAAACAACATTTCAATGTCCCTTGGAAGAGCTGTGGAGTTCAGAATGGTTTAACAAGACGGTTTTAATGCCCCTTGGAAGAGACGTGAAGGTCACAGTAGCTTAACAAGACGGTTTTAACGCCCCTTGGAAGAGACGTGGAGGTCGCAGTAGCTTAACAAGTTGGTTTTAATGCCCCTTGGAAGAGACGTGGAGGTCCCAGTAGCTTAAAAAGACGGTTTTAATGCCCCTTGGAAGAGACGTGGAGGGCGCAGTAGCTTAACAAGACGGTTTTAATGGCGCTTGGAAGAGACGTGGAGGTCGCAGTAGCTTAACAAGATAGTTTTAATGCCCCTTGGAAAAGTGGTGGAGGTCGCCGTAGCTTAACAAGACGGTTTTAATGCCCCTTGGAAAAGTGGTGGAGGTCACAGTAGCTTAACAGGATGGTTTTAATGCCCCTTTGAAAAGTGGTGGAGGTCACAGTAGCTTAACAAGATGGTTTTAATGCCCCTTGGAAAAGTGGTGGAGGTCACAGTAGCTTAACAAGACTGTTTTAATGCCCCTAGGAAGAGACGTGGAGGTCACAGTAGCTTAACAAGATGGTTTTAATGCCTCTTTGAAAAGTGGTGGAGGTCACAATAGCTTAACAAGACTGTGGTAATGCCCCTAGGAAGAGACGTGGAGGTCCCAGTAGCTTAACAAGACGGTTTTAATACCCCTCGGAAGAGACGTGGAGGTCCCAGTAGCTTAACAAGATGGTTTTAATGCCCCTCGGAGGAGATGTGGAGGTCACAGTAGCTTAACAAGACGGTTTTAATGCCCCTCGGAAGATATGTGGATGTCCCAGTAGCTTAACGGGACGTTTTTAAAACCCTTTGGAAAAGTGGTGGAGGTCACAGTAGCTTAACAAGACGGTTTTAATGCCCCTTGGAATAGTGGTGGAGATCACAGTAGCTTAACAAGACGGTTTTAATGCACCTCGGAAGAGACGTGGAGGTCACAGTAGCTTAACAAGACTGTTTTAATGCCCCTTAGAATAGTGGTGGAGGTCACAGTAGCTTAACAAGATGGTTTTAATGCCTCAGTAGCTTAACAATACAGTTTTAATGCCCATAGGAAAAGTGGTGGAGGTCACAGTAACTTAACAAGACGGTTTTAATGCCCCTCGGAATAGTGGTGGAGGTCACAATAGCTTAACAAGATGGTTTTAATGCCCCTCGGAAGAGACGTGGAGGTCACAGTAGCTTAACAAGATGGTTTTAATGCCCCTTGGAAAAGTGGTGAAGGTCAGAGTAGCTTAACAAGACGGTTTTAATGCCCCTTGGAAAAGTGGTGGAGGTCACAGTAGCTTAACAAGACGGTTTTAGTGCCCCTTGGAAAAGTGGTGGAGGTCACAATAGCTTAACAAGACGGTGTTAATGCCCCTCGGAAGAGACGTGGAGGTCCCAGTAGCTTAACAAGACGGTTTTAATACCCCTTGGAAGAGACGTGGAGGTCCCAGTAGCTTAACAAGATGGTTTTAATGCCCCTCGGAAGAGACGTTGAGGTCACAGTAGCTTAACAAGACAGTTTTAAGGCCCCTCGGAAGAGACGTGGATGTCCCAGTAGCTTAACAAGACGGTTTTAATGCCCCTTGGAAAAGTGGAGGAGGTCACAGAGGCTTAACAAGATGGTTTTAATGCCCCTCGGAAGAGATGTGGAGGTCACAGTAGCTTAACAAGACTGTTTTAATGCCCCTTGGAATAGTGGTGGAGGTGACAGTAGCTTAACAAGACGGTTTTAATGCCCCAGTAGCTTAACAAGACAGTTTTAATGCCCATAGGAAAAGTGTTGGAGGTCACAGTAGCGTAACAAGATGGTTTTAATGCCCCTTGGAAAAGTGGTGGACGTCACAGTAGCTTAACAAGACGGTTTTAATGCCTCTTTGAAAAGTGGTGGAGGTCACAATAGCTTAACAAGACGGTGGTAATGCCCCTCGGACGAGACGTGGAGGTTCCAGTAGCTTAACAAGACGGTTTTAATACCCCTCGGTAGAGACGTGGAGGTCCCAGTAGCTTAACAAGATGGTTTTAATGCCCCTCGGAGGAGATGTGGAGGTCACAGTAGCTTAACAAGACGGTTTTAATGCCCCTCGGAAGAGATGTGGATGTCCCAGTAGCTTAACAAGACGTTTTTAAAGCCCCTTGGAAAAGTGGTGGAGGTCACAGTAGCTTAACAAGACGGTTTTAATGCCCCTTGGAATAGTGGTGGAGATCACAGTAGCTTAACAAGACCGTTTTAATGCCCCTCGGAAGAGACGTGGAGGTCACAGTAGCTTAACAAGACTGTTTTAATGCCCCTTGGAATAGTGGTGGAGGTCACAGTAGCTTAACAAGCCGGTTTTAATGCCTCAGTAGCTTAACAAGACAGTTTTATTGCCCAAAGGAAAAGTGGTGGAGGTCACTGGAACTTAACAAGACGGTTTTCATGCCCCTCGGAATAGTGGTGGAGGTCACAATAGCTTAACAAGACGGTTTTAATGCCCCTCGGAAGAGACGTGGAGGTCACAGTAGCTTAACAAGATGGTTTTAATGCCCCTTGGAAAAGTGGTGAAGGTCAGAGTAGCTTAACAAGACGGTTTTAATGCCACTTGGAAAAGTGGTGGAGGTCACAGTAGCTTAACAAGACGGTTTTAATACCCCTTGGAAAAGTGGTGGAGGTCACAATAGCTTAACAAGATGGTGTTAATGCCCCTCGGAAGAGACGCGGAGGTCCCAGTACCTTAACACGACTGTTTTAATACCCCTTGGAAGAGACGTGGAGGTCCCAGTAGCTTAACAAGATGGTTTTAATGCCCCTCGGAAGAGACGTGGAGGTCACAGTAGCTTAACAAGACAGTTTTAATGCCCCTCGGAAGAGACGTGGATGTCCCAGTAGCTTAACAACACGGTTTTAATGCCACTTGGAAAAGTGGTGGAGGTCACAGTAGCTTAACAAGACATTTTAATGCCCCTTGGAATAGAGGTGGAGGACACAGTAGCTGAACAAGATGGTTTTAATGCCCCTCGGAAGAGACGTGGAGGTCACAGTATCTTAACAAGACTGTTTTAATGCCCCTTGGAATAGTGGTGGAGGTCACAGTAGCTTAACAAGATGGTTTTAATGCCCCAGTCGCTTATCAAGACAGTTTAATGCCCATAGGAAAAGTGGTGGAGGTCACAGTAGCTTAACAAGACGGTTTTAATGCCACTCGGAATAGTGGTGGAGGTCACAGTAGCTTAAAAAGACGGTTTTAATGCCCCTCAGAAGAGACGTGGAGGTCACAGTAGCTTAACAAGATGGTTTTAATGTCCCTTGGAAAAGTGTTGGAGGTCACAGTAGCTTAACAAGATGGTTTTAATGCCCCTTGGAAAAGTGGTGGAGGTCACAGTAGCTTAACAAGACTGTTTTAATGCCCCTCGGAAGAGACGTGGAGGTCCCAGTAGCTTAACAAGACGGTTTTATTGCCCCTTGGAAAAGTGGTGGAGGTCACAGTAGCTTAACAAGATGGTTTTAATGCCCCTCGGAAGAGACGTGGAGGTCACAGTAGCTTAACAATACTGTTTTAATGCCTCTTGGAATAGTGGTGGAGGTCACAGTAGCTTAACAAGATGGTTTTAATGCCCCAGTAGCTTAACAAGACAGTTTTAATGCCCATAGGAAAAGTGGTGGAGGTCACAGTAGCTTAACAAGACTGTTTTAATGCCCATCGGAATAGTGGTGGAGGTCACAGTAGCTTAACAAGACGGTTTTAATGCCCCTCAGAAGAGACGTAGAGGTCACAGTAGCTTACAAGACGATTTTAATGCCCCTTGGAAAAGTGGTGGAGGTCACAGTAGCTTAACAAGATGGTTTTAATGCCCCTTGGAAAAGTGGTGGAGGTCACAGTAGCTTAACAAGACGGTTTTAATGCCTCTTGGAAAAGTGGTTGAGGTCACAATAGCTTAACAAGACGGTGGTAATGCCCCTCGGAAGAGACGTGGAGGTCCCAGTAGCTTAACAAGACGGTTTTAATACCCCTCGGAAGAGACGTGGAGGTCCCAGTAGCTTAACAAGATGGTTATAATGACCCTCGGAAGAGATGTAGATGTCCCAGTAGCTTAACAAGACGTTTTTAATGCCCCTTGGAAAAGTGGTGGAGGTCACAGTAGCTTAACAAGACATTTTAATGCCCCTTGGATTAGAGGTGGAGGACACAGTAGCTGAACAAGATGGTTTAAATGCCCCTCGGAAGAGACGTGGAGGTCACAGTATCTTAACAAGACTGTTTTAATGCCCCTTGGAATAGTGGTGGAGGTCACAGTAGCTTAACAAGATGGTTTTAATGCCCCAGTCGCTTATCAAGACAGTTTTAATGCCCATAGGAAAAGTGGTGGAGGTCACAGTAGCTTAACAAGACGGTTTTAATGCCAGTCGGAATAGTGGTGGAGGTCACAGTAGCTTAAAAAGACGGTTTTAATGCCCCTCAGAAGAGACGTGGAGGTCACAGTAGCTTAACAAGACGGTTTTAATGTCCCTTGGAAAAGTGGTGGAGGTCACAGTAGCTTAACAAGATGGTTTTAATGCCCCTTGGAAAAGTGGTGGAGGTCACAGTAGCTTAACAAGACTGTTTTAATGCCCCTCGGAAGAGACGTGGAGGTCCCAGTAGCTTAACAAGACAGTTTTAATGCCCCTTGGAAAAGTGGTGGAGGTCACAGGAGCTTAACAAGACGGTTTTAATGCCCCTTGGAATAGTGGTGGAGGTCACAGTAGCTTAAAAAGATGGTTTTAATGCCCCTCGGAAGAGACGTGGAGGTCACAGTAGCTTAACAAGACTGTTTTAATGCCTCTTGGAATAGTGGTGGAGGTCACAGTAGCTTAACAAGATGGTTTTAATGCCCCAGTAGCTTAACAAGACAGTTTTAATGCCCATAGGAAAAGTGGTGGAGGTCACAGTAGCTTAACAAGACTGTTTTAATGCCCATCGGAATAGTGGTGGAGGTCACAGTAGCTTAACAAGACGGTTTTAATGCCCCTCAGAAGAGACGTGGAGGTCACAGTAGCTTACAAGACGATTTTAATGCCCCTTGGAAAAGTGATGGAGGTCACAGTAGCTTAACAAGATGGTTTTAATGCCCCTTGGAAAAGTGGTGGAGGTCACAGTAGCTTAACAAGACGGTTTTAATGCCTCTTGGAAAAGTGGTGAAGGTCACAATAGCTTAACAAGACGGTGGTAATGCCCCTCGGAAGAGACGTGGAGGTCCCAGTAGCTTAACAAGACGGTTTTAATACCCCTCGGAAGAGACGTGGAGGTCCCAGTAGCTTAACAAGATGGTTTTAATGACCCTCGGAAGAGATGTAGATGTCCCAGTAGCTTAACAAGACGTTTTTAATGCCCCTTGGAAAAGTGGTGGAGGTCACAGTAGCTTAACAAGACGGTTTTAATGCCCCTTGGAATAGTGGTGGAGATCACAGTAGCTTAACAAGACGATTTTAATGCCTCTCGGAAGAGACGTGGTGGTCACAGTAGCTTAACAAGACTGTTTTAATGCCCCTTGGAATAGTGGTGGAGGTCACAGTAGCTTAACAAGATGGTTTTAATGCCCCTCGGAATATTGGTGGAGGTCACAGTAGCTTAACAAGATGGTTTTAATGCCCCTCGGAAGTGACGTGGAGGTCACAGTAGCTTAACAAGATGGATTTAATGCCCCTTGGAAAAGTGGTGAAGGTTAGAGTAGCTTAACAAGATGGTTTTAATGCCCTTTGGAAAAGTGGTGTAGGTCACAGTAGCTTAACAAGACGGTTTTTATGCCCCTTGGAAAAGTGGTGGAGGTCACAATAGCTTACCAAGACGGTTTTAATGCCCCTCGGAAGAGACGCGGAGGTCCCAGTAGCTTACCAAGACGGTTTTAATACCCCTTGGAAGAGACATGGAGGTCCCAGTAGCTTAACAAGATGGTTGCAATGCCTCTCGGAAGAGACATGGAGGTCACAGTAGCTTAACAAGACAGTTTTAATGCCCCTCGGAAGAGACGTGGATGTCCCAGTAGCTTAACAATACGGTTTTAATGCCCCTTGGAAAAGTGATGGAGGTCACAGTAGCTTAACAACACGGTTTTAATGCCACTTGGAATAGTGGTGGAGGTCACAGTAGCTTAACAAGATGGTTTTAATGCCCCTCGGAAGAGACGTGGAGGTCACAGTAGCTTAACAAGGCTGTTTTAATGCGCCTTGGAATAGTGGTGGAGGTCACAGTAGCTTAACAAGATGGTTTTAATGCCCCTCAGAAGAGACGTGGAGGTCACAGTAGCTTAACAAGACGGTTTTAATGCCCCTTGGAAAAGTGGTGAAGGTCAGAGTAGCTTAACAAGATGGGTTTAATGCCCCTTGCAAAAGTGGTGGAGGTCACAGTAGCTTAACAAGACGGTTTTAATGCCCCTCGGAAGAGACCTGGAGGTCACAGTAGCTTAACAAGATGGATTTAATGCCCCTTGGAAAAGTGGTGGAGGTCACAGTAGCTTAACAAGACAGTTTTAATGCCCCTCGGAAGAGACGTAGAGGTCCCAGTAGCTTAACAAGACTTTTTTAATCCCCCTCGGAAGAGACGTGGAGGTCCCAGTAGATTAACAAGACGGTTTTAATGCCCCTTAAAAGAGCCATACAGTACTGCATTTTACCAACATTATTCCCATTATTGGGGAGTGGGTTTCCCATAGTCTTTGTCTATGCCTTCCAAGCAAAAGCTGCCAAAAATTAGGATGGAGGAACTTGCAATGCCCCTTACAAGAGCCATGCAGGACAGCATATTACAAACATTATTCCCATTATTGGGGAGTGAGTCTCCCATAGTCTTTGCCTATGCCTTCCAAGCAAAAGATGACAAAAATAAGGACGGAGGACTTTCAATAATATCAACATGGACCACAGTCACCCTGGTGGTATAGTGGTGGTGGAGGCTGAGGATAAGGAGAGGAACATAAAACAGCCGAAATGAGGAAGGGTATACCCATGTGTGGGTGTGAAGCGGTGCATGTGAATACACCTCCCGAAATAACACAGTGGATTTGACTTTATGTTACTCTGCTGTCATTTGGTGGTGATGAGAAGTCTGGCCCAATCCAGCCCTTGTTCATTTTGATAAGGGTCAGCTTGTCAGCATTGTCAGTTGACAGGCGAGTGCGCTTATCAGTTATAATTCCCCCAGCAGAACTAAAAACACGCTCCAATAGCACGCTAGTGGCAGGGCAGGCCAGGACCTCCAAGGCGTATAGAGCGAGTTCATTCAAAGTGTCCAGCTTGGATACTCAATAATTAAAAGGCACAGAGGAATCACGGAAGACGCTGGTACGGTCGGCAAGGTACTTCCTCACCATCGTTTGAAATTTGCCACTCCTTTTGAGAGTACCCCACGCCTCAGGGTCTGTCCGAAGGGAGGGTCTGAGAAAACTGTCCCATAACGTTGACAGTGTTCCCCTGCCTCTGCTGGATTGGAGTTGCGTCTCTCTCGCATGTACGCCTTGGTTGGGCAACGAACTGTGACCTCTGCCACTATCGTGTTCAGATGGGAATTTTTTTAATAGTTCTGCAGCAAGGGCCTTCTGGTACTGCCCCATTTTTGTAGACCTTTCCACCTCAGGAATAAGAGAGTGAAAGTTCTCCTTGTAGCGGGGGTCTAAAAGTGTCACCAACCAGTAATGACTGTCACCCAACATTTTGACAATGCACGGTTAAGGCAGCGTAACATAAAGTCAGCCATGCGTGCCAGACTGGTAACGGGCAAGACTTCCGTGTCCTCACCAAGATGACGACTGACCATGCTCTCCTCCTTCTCCTCCTCCCCCTCTGTCCACAGGCCACCCACGCTGAACCTACGGTATGACAGTTGTTCAGGTACTACCATCGACAGCTCATGATACAAGCTCCTGTTCTTCCTCCTCCTCCTCCTCTTCTCCCTCATTGTCCCCCAATGCACGTTGGGATGAGATGAGGCTGGGCTGTGTGTAATCAACCGCTACGGCTTCTTGATCCATCTCATCATACTCTGGCTGCAAAGCCTCATCTTTAATTCTCTGCAGAGAGCGTTGCAAAAGACAGACAAGTGGAATGCTGACGCTAATGATGGCATCATCGCCACTCACCATCTTGGTGGACTCCTCAAAGTTTGTCAAGATAGTACAAATGTCAGACATCCAGGTCCACTCCTGAGGTCTTATGTGTGGAGTCTGACCTGAATATCGACGGCCTTGTTGCAGCTGGTACTCCACAACTGCTCTCTTCTGCTCACAAATCCTTTGCAACATGTGGAGGGTAGAGTTCCAACATGTGGGGACATCACACTCCAGTCGGTGTGCCAGAAGCTGCAAACAATGCTGCAACACAGCAAGTGCGGAGGAAGCTATAGTCGACTTGCGAAAATGAGCTGACAGGTGGCGTACTTTGACGAGCAGAACTGGCAACTCGGGGTACAACTTAAGAAACCGCTGAACCACGAGGTTAAGCACATGAGCCAGGCATGGTACGTGTGTGATCTCGCCTCGCCTCAGAGCCGCCACCAGGTTACGGCCATAGTCACACACGACCATGCCTGGATGTAGGTTCAGCGGTGTCTGCCACAGATCTGCCTGCTCTTTCACAGCTGTCCACAACTCACAAGGAGTGTGAGGTTTCTCACCTAAGTTTATGAGTTTCAGCACAGTCTGTTGCCGCTTGGCGGAGGCAGTACTGCAGTGCTTCCAGCTTGTAACTGATGTGGTGATATCTGAGATGGAGGCTGAACATGAGGAGGAGGAGGAGGATGATGCGCAGGAGTTGTACACTGTGGGGGCAACTCTGACTGCCGTAGAGCCCGTAATCTTCATTGTGGAGAGGATGTGTTCCGTCCCAAGGTCCGACTGGGTCCCGGCTTCCACTATGTTTACCCAGTGTGAAGTTAGGGAGATGTACCGTCCCTGGCCACAAGCACTTGTCCACGTGTCCGTTGTCAGGTGGACTCTCCCAGTAACTGCGTTGTTGAGGGCACAGCAGATGTTTTGGGACACGTGCTTGTGTAGTGCACGGATGGCACACCGGGCAAAATAGTGTCGGCTGGGGACCGAGTACCGAGGGACGGCCACCATCATAAGGTTGCGGAAGGATTCCGTCTCCAACAGCCTAAAAGGCAGCATTTCCAATGCAAGCAGTCGTGAAATGTGCGAATTTAGGACTGTGGCCTGTGGGGCGTTAGCTGCGAATTTCCGCTTTCGTTCAAAGGTTTGAGGTATGGACAATTGAACGCAGCGATGGGACGTGGACGTTGATGCTGTTTCTTGAGAAACTGCCATAACAATTGAAGACTGAGAGGAGCGGGCATCTTTGCATGCAGAATGGACAGGGGATTGCCTTGCACACACAACAGGGGGTTCTATTGCACGCACAACAGCGGAATAAGCAGTGGTGACATCCACTGACACTGGTCGTGGACCCTAAGGTTCGCCCCACAAAGTCAGGTGCTTTGCTGCCATGTGTCTGATCATGCTGGTGGTGGTCAGGCTGGTAGTTTTGTCACCTCTGCTGATGCTGGCCTGGCAGGTGGTACAAATGGCCTTTTTGGGGTAATCAGCAGAGTCTTTAAAAAAAAATCCAGACTCTGGAAGACCTACAGCTTGTACGGGCAACGTCCCTCGTGTTGGTGTTACGGGGAACTGTTGTCTGCCTTCTGTGTGCGGCCACCACACTGCTTCTTCCTGCCTGTTGGGGTACTCTGCCTCCCTCACCCTGTGTGCTGCTGGCCTCGCTCTGCATGTCCTCCTGCACGTTGGGTCAGTTACTAGATCATCCACCATCTCCTCCTCTTCCACTTGCGCACCACGATCCTCCTCCTCACTTCCTGGCAAATGTGTTTCGTCATCGTCCACCTCTTGTGACAAATTGCCAGCGTCGACTTCCTGTGGCCGTGGCTGTTCAAGTATTTGGGCATCGCTACATGGGATCTCCTCTTCCACCACTTCAAGCGGAGGAGGTGAGGGGCACAAATCTGGAAATGGACCAGTAAACAGCTCTTCAAAGGGTCCAAGTGTGGGATCAGTTGCTGTCTGACGACACTCGGCATGATGGGAGGAAGGAGCATCAGGGTGAGGAGGAGTATGCGGTCGAGACTCATGGCTACTAAGATTTGACCGTGTGGAAGACAGACCGGAGGTGATGGTGCCCAGGTAACTGGAAGTATTATCTGCTATCCAATTAATAACCTGTTCTCACTGATCAGTTCGCAATACTGATGTTGTTCTTTGCTTCCCTAGTAATTCAGTCAAGAAGTGGAAGCGAGAAGATGTGGCTGTTGGTTGTGGCACATTTTCACCTTGGCCTCTGCACGCGCCATCACCAGATCGTCCAGTTCCACGTCCCTTGCCAGGCGCCTTGCCCATTGGTAAAGGATTGAAAATAGCTTACACTCGCACTATCAATGGAAAAAGGGTAATAAAAAGTAGTTTAGAACCGTGGAAGAGGAAAACCACAGTTCTATTTCTCTGGCCTACACCAGACTCTTTTAAACAATCTGAAAAATCAGGGAGACATTATTAGTTTTTTTTTTACTGCAAAAAATGCCAAAAGCAGGATAATAGAGATTTTTTACCGTGGAACAGCAAAACCACACTTATAATTTTCTGGTGTATACCAGACTTTTTTAAATATATATATTTGCGGCTGAACAGTGTATGACACATTTAAACTGTTTTTTTTTTAGATACAAATGGACCAAAAGTGGATAATACAGAGGTTTGAACCGTGGAACTGCAAAACCAAGCTTTTGTTTCTCTGGCCTACCCCAGACTATTTTCAACAGATATATTTGTGTCTGAACAATCAGGGAGACACTATTACAGTTTTTTTCTTACGGCAAAAAATGCCAAAAGCAGAATAATAGAGATTTTTTACCGTGGAACTGCAAAACCACAGTTATAATTTACTGGCGTATACCAGACTTTTTTAAATATATATATTTGTGGCTGAACAGTGAGCGACACACTCAAACTGTTTTTTTTTAGACACAAATGGCCCAAAATTGGATAATACAGAGGTTTGAACCGTGGAACTGCAAAACCACACTTCTTTTTCTCTGACCTACACCAGACTATTTTCATCAGATATATTTGTGTCTGACCAATAAAGGAGACACTATTGCATTATTTTTTTTACGGCAAAAAATGCCAAAAGCAGAATAATAGAGTTTTTTACCGTGGAACAGCAAAACCACAGTTATGATTTACTGATGTATACCAGACTTTTTTAAATATATATGTTTGCAGCTGAACAGTGAGCGACACACTCAAACAATTTTTTTTTAGATACAAATAGCCCAAAAGTGGATAATACAGAGGTTTGAACCTTGGAACTGCAAAACCACACTTCTGTTTCTCTGGCCTACACCAGACTATTTTCAACAGATATATTTGTGTCTGAACAATCAGGGAGACACTATTACAGTTTTTTTTACGGTAAAAAATGCCAAAAGCAAGATAATAGAGATATTTTACCGTGGAACAGCAAAACCACAGTTATAATTTACTGGTGTATACCAGACTTTTTTAAATATATATATTTGCGGCTGAACAGTGAGCGACACACTCAAACTGTTATTTTTAGATACCAATATCCCAAAAGTGGCTAATACAGAGGTTTGAACCGTGGAACTGCAAAACCACACTTCTGTTTCTCTGGCCTACACCAGACTATTTTCAACAGATATATTTGAGTCTGAACAATCAGGGAGACACTATTATAGTTTTTTTCACGGCAAAAAATGCCAAAAGCAGGATACTAGAATTTTTTTACCGTGGAACAGCAAAACCACAGTTATAATTTACTGGTGTATACCAGACTATTTTAAATGTATATATTTGCGGCTGAACAGTGAGCGACACACTCAAACTGTTTTTTTTAAGATACAAATGGCCCAAAAGTGGATAATACAGAGGTTTGAACAGTGGAACTGCAAAACCACATGTCTATTTCTCTGGTCTACAGCAGACTATTTTCAACAGATATATTTGTGTCTGAACAATTAGGGAGACACTATTACAGATTTTTTTTACAGCAAAAAATGCCAAAAGCAGGATAATAGAGATTTTTTACCATGGAACAGCAAAACCACAGTTATAATTTACTGGTGTATACCAGACTTTTTAAAATATATATATATATATTTGCGGCTGAACAGTAGAGATGAGTGTTGTTCTACTCGAACTGTTCGCCAATCTCAAATTCGAGCTGTTTTGGGCGGTGTTCGAGCCATTCGGCGAACACGAACAATTTGAGAAAAATTCGGCTGTTCGAGGTTATGTTCGATAACTGTTCGTGCACCAAAATCATAACTGGATTTTTTCTCAGTAATGATGAAAATTAATGTTAATACGCAGTCTGAGTGTACAGCGGGGTGGGGGGAGGGGCAGGGGATGGATCTCTGCAGGAACAATGAAGATCTCCATTTTTTTTTTCTCTTTCCCGCATTTACAGTGGGGAGGTGCAATCTGTCAGCCTATCAGCAGCGCACACACGGAGCGAAGTGCTTTTTTTCACACAAGCAAGGGCATGTGTCATTGGCAGTGTATGTCACATGTCCTTGCCTTATAAGACCAAGCCATTTTCCCCATCGCCACCATTTTCTCACTGCTGCAGCTGCGTGTTAGACGGCACCGCTGTTGCTGTGTGCGCTATACCTTGTTAATTTCAAGCCAATTTTCGCACAAATCTACAGATAGCTTGGGAGTAGGGAATAGTTGTGATTGCAGTCCTTTTAAGGACTAGGTTACAGCGTTTCCTACGACTTTTATCAGGCAGGTCTGTGCTCTTAAATAGATAGATTGTGGGAGTAAAGACTAATTGTAATTGGAGTCCTTTTCAGGACTAGGTTACATCAGTTCCTATCAGTTTTTGCCAGGCAGGTCTGTGCCAGTGCTGTGCAAGTTTTTTTCACAGCATTTGGCTGAATCTAGCAAAGCTAATCCTTTTTGGCCTATTGCAGAGTGTGTTAGTCAGTGGAGTAGCCTATCTGTGTTGCAAGATATACCACCTGTGTATAGAATACCAATTTTTTTACTGCACCTAGTGAAGTAAAATCTTTTGGGCATAGCATCATTCTATTAGTCCATCTATACTGACCTCCATCAGGTTGCAAATTGAATATAATTTTTTTCTGCATCTAGCTCTGAAAAAATATTGGGCTTCTAGCTGTGTGTGGGACTTGTTGTATTAGTCCATCTATACTGACCTCCATCAGGTTGCAAACTGCATATATTTTTTTCTTCATCAACCTCTAAAAAAATATTGGGCTTCTAGCTGTGTGTGGGACTTGTTGTATTAGTCCATCTATACTGACCTCCATCAGGTTGCAAACTGAATATATTTTTTTCTGCATCTACCTCTGAAAAAATATTGGGCTCCTAGCTGTGTGTGGGACTTGTTGTATTAGTCCATCTATACAGACCTCCATCAGGTTGCAAACTGAATATATTTTTTTCTGCATCTACCTCTGAAAAAATATTGGGCTTCTAGCTGTGTGTGGGACTTGTTGTATTAGTCCATCTATACTGACCTCCATCAGGTTGCAAACTGAATATATTTTTTTCTGCATCTACCTCTGAAAAAATATTGGGCTTCTAGCTGTGTGTGGGACTTGTTCTATTAATCCATCTATACAGACCTCAATCAGGTTGCAAACTGAATATATTTTTTTCTGCATCTACCTCTGAAAAAATATTGGGCTTCTAGCTGTGTGTGGGACTTGTTCTATTAATCCATCTATACAGACCTCCATCAGGTTGCAAACTGAATATATTTTTTTCTGCATCTAGCTCTGAAAAAATATTTGGCCTTCTAGCAGTGTGTGTGACTTTCTCTATTAGTCCATCTATACTGACCTCCATCAGGTTGCAAATTGAATATAATTTTTTTCTGCATCTAACCCAGCCAATAGTTTTGGCCTAATACCACAGTTTGGCCACTCAGCTCTGCTCGGTTCCCATCCATTGTTTTTTTGTGCAAACAACTCCAGAGTTGTTAATTAGTTAACCACCAAAATGAGTGGAAAAAGGCCTGCTGCTGGTGGAAAGGGGAATAGGCGTGTTGGGAAGGGGAAAAAAGGTTGTGTCCGTGGGGTAGGTGTTAAAGCAACAGTAACAGCTGCAGAAGAAAGACCATCTTCCAGCCAAACTAAAATGTCTACTTCTTTTAGCTGACAATGTGATAAGATCCCTTTCTTACGGCCACGCCAATCACTACAAATTCCAGATGAGGCACAAAAACAGCAGGTGCTTCAACGGATATCAAGTGCTCCTTTAAGTGGGCTCTCCTCCACATCAACTTCAACATCACAAATACTCCAGTCCTCAAAGATGTCACCCAAATCGCACTTGCTTCCTCACAGCTCCCAAATCTCCAGCTGCCCGTCTGAGTATGAGGTAGAACAGATGGTTGAGTCTGCAGAGCTGTTTACTCATACTATAGCCTGGGAATCAGAGGTCGACTCCAGCGCTTCTGTGAATCCAGACGAGGAAATGATCTGCACTGATGCCCAGAATCTTTATGAGTCGGATCCAGGACCAGACGCAGAAGGTTCTGACCATAATGTAGACCCTCAGTCCCAAACTGTAACTCCTGTTGGTGGAGACAATGAGGAAGACGATGATAAGACTCAAATACCTGATTGGAGCGACAACTTTAGTTTTTTGTCAGGGCAGGAACAGGTTGGCTCTGAGGACGACGGGTGTGATAACGCACAGGGTGATGATGATGAGGTTGGAGATCCCACTTACTGTCAACCCACAGTCAGCCAAGAGATGAGGTCAGCAGAGGAGGTGGAGGAAGATGCTAGTGACGACGAGGTCAGGTTGCGCCTTCCTGGACAGAGACGTAGTACTGGAAGCACGTCAACAACTGCATCCTCAAACACAACTCTGCCTCTCACCACAAGTCGTGGTGGCTCTTCAGGTCGCATGGGTGCTAAGCCTTGCATAGCCAGGGCATTTTTTCAGATCGATAAAGATGACCCAACTCGTGTTATCTGTAACATTTGTCAGCAAAAGCTAAGTAGAGGCCAAAAAATACATAGTTTGAGTACTTCATGCATGAACCGGCACATGGACATGAAGCATAAGTTGCAGTGGGAAGCTCAGTGTGCTACAATGCGGCCTAGCCGGCTGGGCCAACCACCGTCTGCCATATCTTGTGCATCCGCGGCCTCTTCATCCTCTGTGACTGGGGGGACAGCAGTCACACCTGTTTTGGGGCGCAGACCTGCCACCTCTTTGAGAAACTCTGTGTGTGACAGGGTGCATTTCACCACAGACACTTGGACGAGTAGGCATGGACAGGGGCGTTACATGTCGCTGACTGGGCACTGGGTAACTATGGTGACAGCAGGACAAGGGGCTGCTGTCCAAGTCTTGCCGTCCCCACGAGTTGTGCGTCAATCCTCTTTATGTCAAAGTTCCTCCACTGCTTCTGCCTCCTCAACCTCCTCTCGGTCTTCCACCTGCACCAAAAGCCTGTCTGGTCATGCCACAAGCTTTCTAACTGCGCAGAAGGGATCCTGCACACCTCCTTACTATGCTGGCAGTAGGGCTCAACGTCATCAGGCGGTTTTTACATTGAAATGTCTGGGAAATGTGAGTCACACAGCTGAGGAGTTGTGGTCAGCTCTGGAGAACCAATTTCATGAATGGTTGTCTCCACTGGACCTGAAACCAGGGAAGGCCGTGTGCGACAATGCTGCAAACCTGGGTGCGGCCCTTCGCCGGGGCAATGTCACACACGTGCCTTGTATGGCTCACGTGTTGAACCTGGTTGTCCAGCAATTTTTAGCCCACTATCCCAGACTAGATGGCCTTCTGCAGAGGGCACGGTCGCTGTGTGCTCACTTTCGCCGTTCGCATCCCGCAGCTCAGAGACTTACATCTCTACAGAAGTCGTTGGGCCTGCCACTTCACCGGCTAAAATGCGATGTGCCTACCCGGTGGAATTCAACTCTGCACATGTTGCAGCGACTGTGGCAGCACCGACAAGCCCTGGTGCAATACGTTCTGACGTATAGCCTGGGCCAGCGAGATCCAGAGGTGGGGCAAATCACGCTGGAGGAGTGGTCTCAGATCAGGGACCTATGCACCCTTCTGCACAGTTTTGAAATGGCGACGAAGATGTTTAGTGCTGACGATGCCATTATCAGCATGACTATTCCGGTGATTTACATCCTGGAGCACATGTTAAACAGAATTCGGAGTCAGGTGGTGGCACAAGAGGAGGTGGAGGAAGTAGAGGAGGAGGAGTTGTATGTGGAAGGGCTAACATCTGCAAGGTCCAGACGGTCGGCAGCACCAAGGCGGCAGGCATGTGAGGGTGGGGGAGATGGTTTTACCAGGGCGCATGGTAGCAGCCAAACTAGTGAGGAAGGTGCAGGAGCCCAGGAAGAAGTGGAGGACGAACTGATGGAAGACTCATCAGATGAGGGAGACCTTGATCACATTTCTGTTGTGCGAGGTTGGGGGGAGAGAACAGAGGAAGGAAGCATGATTGTTACCTCGCCACCAACACAACAGGGACTTGGTGCTCCTGGATGCGCAACACACATGAGTGCCTTCTTGCTGCACTACCTGCAACATGACCCTCGAATTGTGAGAATTAGAAATAATCCTGACTACTGGGTTGCCACACTGTTAGATTCCCGGTACAAAAGTAAATTTGCAGAAATTATTCCTGCCATAGAAAGGGATGCACGCATGCAGGAGTATCAGCAGAGACTGTTGCAGAATCTTACATGTGCTTTTCCACAAAATACCAGTGGTGCACGTAGTGAATCTCACAGTTCCAACTTGCCAACCGTGGGACCGTCAAGTGTTCAGCACTCAAACCGTAACAGAACCACAGTATCTGCTGGTAACATCAATTTTGCGGAATCATTTCACCACTTTTTTAGCCCATCCTTTGCAAGGCCTCAGGAGACAGGAAGTCTGACACCTAGTCAACGCCTAGAGACGATGGTACAGGAGTATCTCCAAGTAAACATTGAAGCCACGACTGTGTCACTGGACCCTTGCTCTTTTTGGGCTTCCAATCTGGATAAATGGCCGGAGCTAGCCACTTACGCCTTGAAGATCTTGTCATGCCCCGCAGCCAGCGTTCTGTCTGAACGTGTGTTCAGCGCTGCTGGTGGTGTGCTGACAGATAAGCGCACGCGGCTCTCCACTGATAATGTAGACAGACTCACGTTCATAAAGATGAACAAATCATGGATCCGAAACGACTTTTCTACCCCTGTGTCATCCTGGGGAGAGTAAAAGCTTGATGATTGGTTAAAATCACCCTACCAACCGTTTTAAGCTTTCAAATTACTAATCATGTTTATCTTTATCTTGGCTGGAAAATAATTTGGGCTTTGTAGCAGTGTGCAGCACTGATTCTATTAGGCCATCTATAATAAGCTACACCAGATTTAAAATTACTAATCATGTTTATTTGTATCTTGACTGGAAAATAATTTGGGCTTTGTAGCAGTGTGCAGCACTGATCCTATTAGGCCATCTATACTAAAGCTTCACCAGATTTAAAATTAATAATAATTTTTAGCTGCATCTAGCCCGGAAAATAATTTTGGGGCTCCGAGATGCGCAAGACACATAAGTGCCTTCTTGCTGCACTACCTGCAGCATGACCCTCATATTGTCAGAATTCGAAGTAATCATGACTACTGGGTTGCCACACTCTTAGATCCCCCAAACTTTTCGATCAACCTTTTCATTTTAATAAAGACCAAAAAAATGGTCATTTTTGAAATTATAAGCATTAGCAGGTTGTTAGAAACTGAAATCAAACAGTTTTCAACTCAAAACTTTATTCTAGGTGATGTTACATTTTCACATAGGACCCCTTGTTCGAAAGGAGCTTCTGAACTCTCTCGTCCATTGAATTTGTCAGGTTTTGGATGGTTTCTGCTTCAATTGTTTTGCATGAGGACAGAATACCCTCCCAGAGCTGTTGCTTAGATGTGAACTGCCTCCCGCCATCATAGACACTCCTTTTAATGATGCTCCAAAGGTTCTGAATGGGGTAGAGGTCAGGGGAGCATGGGGTCACACCATAAGTTTGTCCCCTTTTATGCCCATATCAGCCAGAGATGCAGATGTTTTATGTGCAGCATGAGATGGTGCATTATCATGCAGAAAAATGATCTTGCTGTGAAATACACGGTTCTTCTTCTTGAACCATGGCAGGAAGTGCTGTTTGAGAAAATCCACATACATTATGGAGTTCATCTTTAGCGCCTTCAGGGATCCTAAAGGGGCCGACAATCTCTCTCCCCATGATTCCAGCCCAAAACATTACTCCACCTCCTCCTTGTTGGCGCTGTAGCCGTGTTTGCGTGGGGTGTCCATCAACCAGCCATCCTCCACTCCATCCATCTGGACCATCAAGCGCTGTACGGCACTCATCCGTGAACAAAACAGTTTTGAAATCAGTCTTCATGTAATGTTTGGCCCACTGGAGCCGTTTCTGCTTGTGTGAAGTGGATAGAGGAGGTCAACAGGATGGCGTATGCACAGCTGCAAACCTCTGAAGGACCCTGCATCTTGTTGTTCGGGGGACGTTGGAGGCACAAGCAGCTTCAAAAACTTGTCTGCTGCTATGACAAGGCTTTTTTGCCGCTGCTCTTTCAACCTGACGTAATTGCCTGTAGGAAAGAGTCCTCAATTTGCCCTTATCAGCACGCACACGTGTGTACTGTGAATCAGCTACATACTTCTTGATTGCCAAGACACTTCATCCTGATCATCGCACAATGTTGATTGTAGTCATGCCTTGACCTAAACACTCCACAATTTGTTGCTTCTCAGCAGCCGACACATCCTTTTTCTTTCCCATTTTGGCAGAAAATGTAGGCTGCTTAATAATGTGAGACAGCCTTCTTAAGTAGTCTTGCCTTTCATTGGACACACCTGCCAAACTAATTAGCACAGGTGTCTGCAATTGCTTACAGTGATATAAAGAGCCCTGACACACATCACCATCAATGAGTTTAACTGACAAACAAACAAATTCTTCCCTTATCACTCCTAAACACTTTTTGCATAATAATTTGGAACACAGTGTACATGTGCTTTTCCACAAAACACCAGTGGTTCACGTAGTGAATCTTACAGTTCTAACTTGCCAACCGTGGTCTGTATGGAGTTGTTCAATAAAGGGCCCAAAATTAAGATAACATAGATGGGAGAGGTCTCTATGAATAGGAATTCCTAAGTATTTGATACCCTGTGAGGGCCAGGCAAAGGGAAAGTTGGACTGGATGGAATCCTATATGGATTTGGGGAGGGAGACATCGAGGGCCTCAGACTTCGCTGCATTGATTTTAAAATTTGACCATGTAACAAAGTGATCTATTTCAGCCATAACAGCATGGATGGATATATGTGATTGAGTGATATATACTAGGACATCATCAGCAAATAGAGAGCACTTGTACTCGGTGCCTCCCACCTCAATCCACCTAATATTGGGGTTATGGCGAATTGATGAGAGCAGGTGCTCCGTCACTAGGATGTATAAGAGAGGGGACAGAGAACATCCCTGCCTTGTCCCATTGGTGATTGTGAAAGGTGATGAAAATGTTCTGACGCGCCCCCTGGGCCTTGGGACACCCGGAGCCGGACCCTTTTTGGTGGATGCTGGTGGTTGTAGTCTCCGTGGCGGCAACCCGGTTCCGTGGCTCAGGGCGGTCAAACCAGTGGCGGAACTATCTATGTGGTTTTGATGTTTAAATGTCCGACTACGCCACCCGTGGATTGCGGTCAGAGTGAACCGCCGCTCCAGGGCAGACCGCTGAGGCTGGTGTTGTGGGTGCAGCAGAGCGTAGCATAACTCCCCACGGGAGGAGTATAGCCTCAGGGCAGTGTATGCGGAGGATGGGGGTGATGGTGCAGGGCAGCAGCAGTAATGACACGGAGTCAGTGATGCAGTCCAGGGCCTTTACTCACAGTTCTTATTATCCAGACCACGTCTGCAGGTAACGGCTGCCCACGTCGTACTGTGCTCACCAGGTGAGGGGCTCAGACAACTCCCAGATAACTTTGGAGTGCTTCACAGGACCCCCTTTGTGTGTCCTTTGTCTGGCCTTTCAAACCAACCCTTCTGTCCGGCTGCCTCGGGCCTCCTCTTGGTAAACTTGGCGCCAGTTTCCCTGACCCTATGTGGTGCCTTCCTAGCGGGTGTAGCGAGGGGCTGCGCCACATAAAATGTCACAGCCTCCTGTTTCTAGCTGAGGGTCGTTTCCTGCCTCCACTAGTTTCGGGGACCGGTCTCCCCCTTTGGCCTGACCCCTCCACGCAGGTGGATTCGGGCGTGCGGTGGCGACTCGCCCGTCCGCACCCCTGAGATCCCTTCGTTCCTCGTTCCTGGAGCCTTCTCCGCTCCTCTTCCTTCCTTCTCCCTCTTCCAGGCCTGGGCCTCTGTTACTAGGCCCGCCTCCGGAGCAGAGCTCATGCAGAGTGTAACATTCCTGGCGGCATCCTTGCATAGTGGTCCATCTCCCACTGTGCAAGAGCGCGCACTTGATCTCCTGTCCAGAATGTCTCTCTGGCTTCCCTCCTTGCTGTCTGTTTGTCTGTTTTGGCTGCATAGGGCGACGCCCGCTGAACTTCCTGTTTCTTGTACCTGCTGCGGACACGCCCCTGTTGCACCTTCAGCCTATTGCTGTCCATCTTTGGGTATTTATACCACCTTTTTCCTCAAGATGGCGCCTGAGCATTGTTTCTTGTCAGTTGGCTTTTTGTCTCTGACATGCCTGGTCCTATCCTGTTTTCCTGCCTGTTTTCCAGTTCTGTGTCTGAACTGTGGTCTGTTCTTGTGAACACGCTTCTTGCCTGTTCTTTCGCCTTCTAGGGGCCGTATTCCTAGATCTGCCTGTCTGTGCCTTGCGGTATCTGTTCCCGTCTGAACAGAGTCCTGTTTGTGTCTCTGCCTTGCGGTATCTGTTCCCGTCTGAACAGAGTCCTGTTTGTGTTCCTGCCTTGCTGTCTCTGTTCCCATTCCTCTGTTCCCTGTTGTCTGTGCCTCGTTTCTACTTTAACCTTGTCTCCCTTTTCCCTCTATGTCTGTTTTCTGCGTCTTTCTTCAGAGTCTGAACCCGCTCCTAAATTCCTTCTCGTCGTCTTTGTACCTCTGTTGTGAATTTAGTGTACGCTCGCTACTTCTATGTAAGTACTGTACGTGCTTCTGGTTCTGCCTTTCCTTCTCCGTCTGTTCTTTGTGAACAGAGTCCTATCCCCTTGCCTTGTTTACCGCTCTGCGGTTTCCGCTCTGCTCCTGCTTAGCTTGCCGCTCTTGCGGTTTCTGCTCTGCTCCTGCCTTGTTTACTGCTCTGCGGTGTCCGCTCTGCTCCTGCTTAGCTTGCCGCTCTTGCGGTTTCTGCTCTGCTCCTGCCTTGTTTACCGCTCTGCGGTGTCCGCTCTGCTCCTGCTTAGCTTGCCGCTCTTGCGGTTTCTGCTCTGCTCCTGCCTTGTTTACCGCTCTGCGGTGTCCGCTCTGCTCCTGCTTAGCTTGCCGCTCTTGCGGTTTCTGCTCTGCTCCTGCCTTGTTTACCGCTCTGCGGTGTCCGCTCTGCTCCTGCCTTGCTTGCCGCTCCTTCGGTTTCTGCTCTGCTCTTATCTTGCTTACTGCTTCTGCGGTTTCCGCCCTGCCCTGCTTCTGCCCGCTGCTTCGGCAGTCCTGTCCTGCCCTGCTTGTGCTCGCTGCTCCTGCAGCCCCGTCCTGCTCTGTTCTTGCCCATCGCTTCGGGCGTTCCCTCTCTGCTGTGGTTGTCTACCGCATCTGCGGTTCTGTGACCCAGTCTGTACTGGGTCTAAACCTCTCTGTGCTCCAGCCCGTCCTTTCGGCCAGTACCTCCCTGCCTGCATACTCGCCTGTATCCACCCATCTGCATACCTGCCGTGTTTGCTTACATCCACCAGTCTGTGCCAGCCTAACCTGCCTGTTCCAGTAATCCCAGTGTGGGTCAACCCCCGTATCCGGAGTTTGACCTGGAGTAGCACCTGGTCCCTCTGCCCGGTTTCTCCCTGGTGCACTGGCGTCGTATGCCGTCGTGCCACCTTGGTCGGATCGGCCAGATACTTAGTCACGCCCCTCCAGGCACTCTCCGGTCCATGGTCCAGTGGAACCACAACACCCGCACATGCCAGTCAGTCCGGGCGTGTGCATAACACAGAGCCCCTGCTCCCTGCCACTTCTGCTCAGACTTCTCTGCACTGAACTAAGATGGTGCCCACCTTTTATACTCCCTTCTCAATGCACCCAGGAACTGCTTCCTCCCTGCTCCTGCACTACAGGGTTCCCCTTCCTCAGTGTTCCCTCCCCCCACTGCAGCCAGGGACAGGGACTGTCGTGCCCATCTCAGGGGCATATTGGTCGCCCTGCCCCACGGCAATGTGGTGTAATGCATGCAGGTGTCGGGTCCTAATCCACACTACATCCTTACCTGAGAGTGAGATATCACACCTCTGGGTGAGGTGCAATACCTCTGTAGCAACCGAGCCCTCAGGGTGCTACAGTTCCATTTATCTTCAGCCTAGGTGACGTATTGCGATACAGGGCCGTGATTTTGGCTATAAAAGGGTCCCCTAGACCCCTACCCCAAGCTTTTAAGAGAATCATATATGGCGTGCCAGGAGACTCTATGGAATGCTTTCTCAGCATCCAACGAGAGAATCTAATTACAAATTTTTAACTGCATCTAGCCCAGGAAATACTTTGTGCCTAGTAGCAGGGTCTGCTAGTCAGCGGATTATCCCGGCTGTTAAGCAAGCTACACCACCTGTAGTTTGGACACTTCATTTTTTCAAAGGAAATGCTTCGGGACCACGGGATACTCAGTGAAGAGCATCAGGAGGCACCCCAAGGCATAGGGGCTCGGACTGGCAGTAGGATGCCTTGCGATGGACAGCCGAGCTCGATCCTTATAAAAGCTTTTTAACTGCAGCAGCTTTAGTGGATGCTACTGGAGCTGGAATTACGCGGCTGCTGGCATGAGACTTGCCCTCCAATAGATCCTTGTAAATGGATTTAAAGTGTATTTATTCAAATTAGAGAGACAATTTAAATTAAAAAGCTTAGAGCTGCCTCCACCACAGGGGGGCTCGCTCGACCCACCAGCGGACAGGCACCAGTATTGGGAGAGGGGGGCTGGCCGTCAGGGTTCACCGCGGCTCTGGCACAAACCCGGCGACACGGAGGTGGCACGGGCAGGAGCGGACTGAACGTGTCGGCTTCTCACTTTTTGGATTTTAGAAGGGCATGACATGCCTATATCTGTGTCTCCCCCTCCTTTTACTCCTCCACCTCTTTTCTTTTCGCATGACTATATGTACTTGTCACTTTTCCATGTGTTAGTTGTGTCTTCTGAGCAGTTTGTCAGCTTTTGGACACCTTTGAAGGTGTTTTCTATGTGTTTCTATGTGTTTTTGTTTGCCTGCCATTGGTTTTAACGGTGTTCGAAGGTGTTCGACGAACAGTTCGACGAACAGTTCGGCAAACACACGGGTGTTCGACAAACCGAACCGAACTCGAACACTACGGGGGTGGCTCAACACTACTGAACAGTGAGCGACACACTCAAACTGTTTTTTTAAGATACAAATGGCCCCAAAGTGGATAATACAGAGGTTTGAACTGTGCAACTGCAAAACCAAACTTCTGTTTCTCTGGCCTACACCAGACTATTTTCAACAGATATATTTGTGTCTGAACCATCAGGGAGACACTGTTATAGTTTTTTTTACGGTAAAAAATGCCAAAAGCAGGATAATAGAGATTTTTTACAGTGGAACAGCAAAACCACAGTTATAATTTACTGGCATATACCAGACTTTTTTAAATATATATATTTGCGGCTGAACAGTGAGCGACACACTCAAACTGTTTTTTTTTAGATACAAATGGCCCAAAAGTGGATAATACAGAGGTTTGAACCGTGGAACTGCAAAACCACACTTCTGTTTCTCTGGCCTACACCAGACTATTTTCAACAGATATATTTGTGTCTGAACCATCAGGGAGACACTATTATAGCTTTTTTTACGGTAAAAAATGCCAAAAGCAGGATAATAGAGATTTTTTACAGTGGAACAGCAAAACCACAGTTATAATTTACTGGTGTATACCAGACTTTTTTTAATATATATATTTGCGGCTGAACAGTGAGCGACACACTCAAACTGTTTTTTTTTAGATACAAATGGCCCAAAAGTGGATAATACAGAGGTTTGAACCGTGGAACTGCAAAATCACATTTCTTTTTCTCTGGCCTACATCAGACTATTTTCAACAGATATATTTGTGTCTGAACAATCAATGAGACACTGGTACCGTTTTTTTTTTACGGCAAAAAATGCCAAAAGCAGGATAATAAAGACTTTTTACCGTGGAACAGCAAAACCACAGTTATAATTTACTGGCGTATACCAGACTTTTTTAAATATATATATATATTTGCGGCTGAACAGTGAGCGACACACGCAAACTGTTTTTTTAAGATACAAATGGCCCCAAAGTTGATAATACAGAGGTTTGAACTGTGGAACTGCAAAACCAAACTGCTGTTTCTCTGGCCTACCCCAGACTATTTTCGACAGATATATTTGTGTCTGAACAATCAGGGAGACACTATTACAGTTTTTTTTTTAAGGCAAAAAATGCCAAAAGCAAGATAATAGAGATTTTTTACAGTGGAACAGCAAAACCACAGTTATAAGTTACTGGTGTATACCAGACTTTTTTAAATATATATATTTGCGGCTGAACAGTGAGCGACACACTCAAACTGTTTTTTTTTAGATACAAATGGCCCAAAAGTGGATAATACAGAGGCTTGAACCGTGGAACTGGAAAACCACATGTCTGTTTCTCTGGCCTACATCAGACTATTTTCAACAGATATATTTGTGTCTGAACAATCAGGGAGACACTATTATACTTTTTTTCACGGCAAAAAATGCCAAAAGCAGTATACTAGAAATTTTTTACCGTGGAACAGCAAAACCACAGTTATAATTTACTGGTGTATACCAGACTATTTTAAATATATATATTTGCGGCTGAACAGTGAGCGACACACTCAACTGTTTTTTTTTAGATACAAATGGCCCAAAAGTGGATAATACAGAGGTTTGAACCGTGGAACTGCAAAACCACATGTCTGTTTCTCTGGCCTACAGCAGACTATTTTCAACAGATATATTTGTGTCTGAACAATTAGGGAGACACAATTACAGATTTTTTTACAGCAAAAAATGCCAAAAGCAGGATAATAGAGATTTTTTACCATGGAACAGCAAAACCACAGTTATAATTTACTGGTGCATACCAGACTTTTTTAAATATATTTATATATATATATATTTGCGGCTGAACAGTGAGCGACACACTCAAACTGTTTTTTTAAGATACAAATGGCCCCAAAGTGGATAATACAGAGGTTTGAACTGTGGAACTGCAAAACCAAACTTCTGTTTCTCTGGCCTATCCCAGACTATTTTCGACAGATATATTTGTGTCTGAACAATCAGGGAGACACTATTACAGTTTTTTTTTTAAGGCAAAAAATGCCAAAAGCAGGATAATAGAGATTTTTTACCATGGAACAGCAAAACCACAGTTATAAGTTACTGGTGTATACCAGACTTTTTTAAATATATATATTTGCGGCTGAACAGTGAGCGACACACTCAAACTGGTTTTTTTTAGATACAAATGGCCCAAAAGTGGATAATACAGAGGTTTGAACCGTGGAACTGCAAAACCACACTTCTGTTTCTCTGGCCTACACCAGACTATTTTCAACAGATATATTTGTGTCTGAACCATCAGGGAGACACTATTATAGTTTCTTTTACGGTAAAAAATGCCAAAAGCAAGATAATAGAGATTTTTTACAGTGGAACAGCAAAACCACAGTTATAATTTACTGGCATATACCAGACTTTTTTAAATATATATATTTGCGGCTGAACAGTGTGCGACACACTCAAACTGTTTTTTTAGATACAAATGGCCCCAAAGTGGATAATACAGAGGTTTGAACTGTGGAACTGCAAAACCAAACTTCTGTTTCTCTGGCCTACCCCAGACTATTTTCGACAGATATATTTGTGTCTGAACAATCAGGGAGACACTATTACAGTTTTTTTTTTAAGGCAAAAAATGCCAAAAGCAGGATAATAGAGATTTTTTACCATGGAACAGCAAAACCACAGTTATAAGTTACTGGTGTATACCAGACTTTTTTAAATATATATATTTGCGGCTGAACAGTGAGCGACACACTCAAACTGCTTTTTTTCAGATGCAAATGGCCCAAAAGTGGATAATACAGAGGTTTGAACCGTGGAACTGCAAAACCACACTTCTGTTTCTCTGGCCTACACCAGACTATTTTCAACAGATATATTTGTGTCTGAACCATCAGGGAGACACTATTATAGTTTTTTTTACGGTAAAAAATGCCAAAAGCAGGATAATAAAGACTTTTTACCGTGGAACAGCAAAACCACAGTTATAATTTACTGGCGTATACCAGACTTTTTTTAATATATATATATATTTGCGGCTGAACAGTGAGCGACACACGCAAACTGTTTTTTTAAGATACAAATGGCCCCAAAGTGGATAATACAGAGGTTTGAACTGTGGAACTGCAAAACCAAACTTCTGTTTCTCTGGCCTACCCCAGACTATTTTCGACAGATATATTTGTGTCTGAACAATCAGGGAGACACTATTACAGTTTTTTTTTTAAGGCAAAAAATGCCAAAAGCAGGATAATAGAGATTTTTTACAATGGAACAGCAAAACCACAGTTATAAGTTACTGGTGTATACCAGACTTTTTAAATATATATATTTGCGGCTGAACAGTGAGCGACACACTCAAACTGTTTTTTTTTAGATACAAATGGCCCAAAAGTGGATAATACAGAGGTTTGAACCGTGGAACTGCAAAACCACACTTCTGTTTCTCTGGCCTACACCAGACTATTTTCAACAGATATATTTGTGTCTGAACCATCAGGGAGACACTGTTATAGTTTTTTTTACGGTAAAAAATGCCAAAAGCAGGATAATAGAGATTTTTTACAGTGGAACAGCAAAACCACAGTTATAATTTACTGGCATATACCAGACTTTTTTAAATATATATATTTGCGGCTGAACAGTGAGCGACACACTCAAACTGTTTTTTTTTAGATACAAATGGCCCAAAAGTGGATAATACAGAGGTTTGAACCGTGGAACTGCAAAACCACACTTCTGTTTCTCTGGCCTACACCAGACTATTTTCAACAGATATATTTGTGTCTGAACCATCAGGGAGACACTATTATAGTTTCTTTACGGTAAAAAATGCCAAAAGCAAGATAATAGAGATTTTTTACAGTGGAACAGCAAAACCACAGTTATAATTTACTGGCATATACCAGACTTTTTTAAATATATATATTTGCGGCTGAACAGTGAGCGACACACTCAAACTGTTTTTTTAGATACAAATGGCCCAAAAGTGGATAATACAGAGGTTTGAACCGTGGAACTGCAAAATCACATTTCTTTTTCTCTGGCCAACATCAGACTATTTTCAACAGATATATTTGTGTCTGAACAATCAAGGAGACACTGATACAGTTTTTTTTTACGGCAAAAAATGGCAAAAGCAGGATAATAGAGACTTTTTACCGTGGAACAGCAAAACCACAGTTATAATTTACTGGCGTATACCAGACTTTTTTAAATATATATATATATTTGCGGCTGAACAGTGAGCGACACACTCAAACTGTTTTTTTTTAGATACAAATGGCCCAAAAGTGGATAATACAGAGGTTTGAACCGTGGAACTGCAAAACCACACTTCTGTTTCTCTGGCCTACACCAGACTATTTTCAACAGATATATTTGTGTCTGAACCATCAGGGAGACACTGTTATAGTTTTTTTTACGGTAAAAAATGCCAAAAGCAGGATAATAGAGATTTTTTACAGTGGAACAGCAAAACCACAGTTATAATTTACTGGCATATACCAGACTTTTTTAAATATATATATCTGCAGCTGAACAGTGAGAGACACACTCAAACTGGGGTTTTTTTTTAGATACAAATGGCCCAAAAGTGGATAATACAGAGGTTTGAACCGTGGAACTGCAAAACCACATTTCTGTTTCTCTGGCCTACACCAAACTATTTTCAACAGATATATTTGTGTCTGAACAATCAGGGAGACACTATTACAGTTATTTTTTACGGCAAAAAATGCCAAAAGCAGAATAATAGAGATTTTTTACCCTGGAACAGCAAAACCACAGTTATAATTTACTGGTGTATACCAGACTTTTTTAAATATATATATTTGCGGCTGAACAGTGTGCGACACACTCAAACTGTTTTTTTTTTAGATACAAATGGCCCCAAAGTGGATAATACAGAGGTTTGAACTGTGGAACTGCAAAACCACACTTCTGTTTCTCTGGCCTACACCAGACTCTTTTCAACAGATATATTTGTGTCTGAACAATCAGGGAGACACTCTTACAGGTTTTTTTTTACGGCAAAAAATGCCAAATGCAGGATAATAGAGATATTCTACCGTGGAACAGCAAAACCACAGTTATGATTTACTGATGTATACCAGACTTTTTTAAATATATATGTTTGCGGCTGAACAGTGAGCGACACACTCAAACTGGGTTTTTTTAGATACCAATATCCCAAAAGTGGACAATACAGAGGTTTGAACCATGGAACTGCAAAACCACAGTTCTGTTTCTCTGGCCTACACCAGACTATTTTCAACAGATATATTTGTGTCTGAACAATCAGGGAGACACTATCACAGGTTTTTTTACGGCAAAAAATGCCAAAAGCAGGATAATAGAGATTTTTTACCGTGGAACAGCAAAACCACAGTTATAATTTACTGGTGTATACCAGACTTTTTTAAATATATATATTTGCGGCTGAACATTGAACGACACACTCAAACTGTTTTTTTTAGATACCAATATCCCAAAAGTGGATAATACAGAGGTTTGAACCATGTAACTGCAAAACCACACTTCTGTTTCTCTGGCCTACACCATACTCTTTTAAACAGATATATTTGTGTCTGAACTGTCACAGACACACTTTTTTTTTGGGGGGGGGGACACCAAAAGGTTAATAAGACGGGTGTTTGTACAGTCTGAAGGAGGAAAAAAAATAGAGGATTTAGATGAAAAAAAAGGATTTTTCCTTGTCCCCGAGACCTGGAGCTAAGTCCAGCAATTTCAGCAACAGGAGCACACAGGACTGTAATGCAGCGTTTGCTGGTATAACCACTGCGTCTCCTATACAGCCTGCCTGCCTGCCTGCCTGATATCTGGGATGGATATTAGCCCTGAAAAGGACTGTTTGTTTGATCTGGCAGCCTCTACAGACCCTACAGTAACTATTTCGCAGCATATATCTCTCCCTAAATCAGCAGCGCTGTCCCTACACTGTCTGATCCCAGCCGTCCATGTCCAAGATGGCGGCGCCCGGTTTTAAATACTCGAGGTGACGCTGTGCGGCCAGCCAATCAATGTAATGGCCACAACCAACATGGCTGCTTCATTACAGTGACTGGCTGGCAATCCCTGCATGTTCATTGGCTCTGTAAAGAGCGCCAAACATACAGGGCGGAGACCCGAGCTCCTGCCCGAGTAACCCGGAAATGCTCGGTGCTCGCCGAACATCCCGAGTAGCGTGATGCTCAGGCGAGTACCGAGCAGTGTCGAGCATGTTTGCTCAACATTAAGTATTAGTAATAGCATGAAGAAATGTACAGTAATCACCTGTTTAAAATGCCTTATTCAAAACAGGTCTATCATAGGATACAGAATGGCAGACTACAGCCATTTTATGTGTATCCCACAATTTATTCTATTAGTACTATTATTTAATTGAATAGTACCTGTCTGCAATTGCAATGAAGAGTGTACGGATCTGTCCTATTCCACGCCTTACACTGTTTACATCCTGTAGCCCATGAAGGTGGTATTAACTGATCGGTTGGAGTGCCCAGTGTCAAGTGTTCACCTATTTAGTATTTATTGATGATTACCGTATTTTTCGGACTATAAAACGCACCGGACCATAAGACACACCTAGGTTTTAGAGGAGGAAAATAGAAAAAAATTGAAGCAAAAAATGTGGTCATGATGCACAGTTAAGGGGGAGGGGGTCTGCTGCTGACACTGTTATAGGGGTAATGTCCCCCAATTCTGTTAATATCCTCCATCCTGGTATATATGGCCCCCTCCTTCCTGTTATACGTGGCCCCCATCCCCATCCTGGTATGCATGGCACCCCGCATCCCCATCCTGGTATGCATGGTACCCTAATCCCTCATCCTGATATGCATGGCACCCCAATCTCCATCCTGGTATGCATGACACCCCAATCCCCCATCCTGGTATGCATGGCACCCCAATCCACATCCTGGTATGCATGGCCCCCTCCATCCTGGTTTGCATGGCACCCCTCATCCCCATCCTGGTATGCATGGCACCCCTCATCCCCATCCTGGTATGCATGGCACCCCTCTATTCTGGTATGCATGGCACCCCCCCATCCTGGCATCACTGCCATGCGCCCTCACATGGTGAGATGATCTGTCAGAATACTCACTGCTGCTCCCCATGCCAGGACTATTGGCGTGGGGAGCAGTGACTATTCACTCTCTTTAATAGCACGCACACTGTAGCCGCAGCCATGGCTCTTGCTGCGGCTCGGCAATCAGATGTGCCCGCTATTAAAGAGCATGAATATTCTCTACTCCCCACGCCCATGAGATTGGGGAGTAGTGAATATTCATGCGCTTTAATAATGTGCACAAGTGACCGCCGAGCCGCAGCAGGAGCCGCAGCTGTGGCTACACTGTGAGTGCTATTAAGGGCATTGGGAACAGTGAATATTAATTTCCTTTAGCAGCGGGCACAGTGTAGGCTGCAGCAGGTGGCTCCTGCCTCCTGTGCAGGGCCGGCGTCAGCACCCGGCACACTCGGGCAAGTGCCGGAGCCCTGAGCAAGCGGGGAGCCCACTCGCCATTGGGCACCCCGCCGCGGTATGGGACCCATGAGCGGGGGAGAGTGGTGTAAGAGCCCGCTCCCCCCTCACTTGCTCCAGCCCAACAGCCGGCACAATATTTACCTCTCCCCGTGCTTCCGCAGCAGCTCCGGTCTCTTCCGCGACCTCTGACTGTAACATCTCAGGTCAGAGGGCGCGGTGATGTCTTTCCACCACACTCTCTCCTGAGCCGTCACAGGCAGCGCAGAGTGGGAAGACCTCGGCGACGCTGGAGTCCGGGGCAGCGTCAGCAGGTGAGAAGTGAGGTGAGTATTTGATTTATTTTATTTTTTTTTTAATGTATGGAGGCATGGGGCATTATAAGGTAGAGGGAGTGACATACTGCATGGGGCATTAAAAAGGGGGGAAGTGACATCCTTCATGGGGCATCAAAAAGGGGGGAGTGACATACTGCTTGGGGCATTATAAGGGAATGGATGTGTGACATCCTGCATGGGGCATTCTAAGGGGGGTAGTGACATCCTGAATGGGGCATTATAAGGTAGGGGGAGCCACATCCAGCATGGGGCAATATAAGGGGGGTGACATCCTGTATGGGGCATTATATGGGGGGGACAGCTTGCATGGGGCATTATGTGGGGGGAACAGCCTACATGGAGCATTATGTGGGGGCACAGCCTGCATGGAGCGTTATATGGGGGCCAATATTCTGTATGAAGCATTATATGGGGGCCAGTATCCTGTATGGAGCATTATATGTGGGCCAGTATCCTGTATGGAGCATTTTATGGGGGCCAGTATTCTGTATGGAACGATTTGCTAGTTTCTGAGCTATTGTAGAATTTAAAATAGATATCAGTCATGTAATGTGCGAAGTGAAATCTTTGGCATTGTACTACATATATATATATATATATATATATATACATATATATATATACATATATATATATATACATATCTGCGGTATTTGTGCATCATGAATGGCGATATGTGTTAAAGGGGCCCATTGAGACTCTATAGCCCAGGGCCCACAAAAACCTGGAGCCGGCCCTGCTCCTGTGCCCCGCTCCTCTGCCGCTGCTGCTCCCCCCATTCCCACCCCCATCCAAAGCCACAGTATATATACAGGTGCATCTCTCTAAATTAAATATTATCAAAGAGTTTATGTATTTCTGTTCTTCAATGCAAAAAGTGAAACTCATATATTATATAGATTCATTACAAACAAAGTGAACTATTTCAAGTGCTTATTTCTGTTAATGTTGATTATGGCTTCCAGCCAATGAAAACGCAAAAGTCATTATATCAGTAAGTTAAAATAGTTAACAAAAACACCTGCAAAGGCTTCCTAAGCATTTTAAAAGGTCCCTTAGTCTGTTTCAGTAGGCTCCACAATTATGGGAAAGACTGCTGACTTAACAGATGTCCAGGAGGCTGTCATTGACACACTCCACAAGGTCCCAGAGTTCCAATTTTCATTTGGAAATCAAAGTCCCAGAGTCTGGAGGAAGAGTGGAGAGGCACACAATTCTAGCTGCTTGAGGTCTAATGTGAAGTTTTCACAATCAGCGATGGTTTGGGGAGCCATGTCATCTGCTGGTGTAGATCAACTGTGTTTTATCAAGACCAAAGTCAGTGCAGCCGTCTACCAGGAAATTTTAGAGCACTTCATGCTTCCCTCTGCTGACAAGCTTTTTGGAGATGGAAATTTCATTCTCCAGCAGGAATTGGCACCTTTCCACACTACCAAAAGTACCAATACCTGGTTTGAAAACAACAGCATCACTGTGCTTGATTGGCCAGCAAACTCGTCTGACCTTAACCCCATAGAGAATCTATGGGGTATTGTCAAGAGGAAGATGAGAGACTCCAGACCCAACCATGCAGATGAGCTGAAGGCTGCCATCAAAGCAACCTGGGCTCCAAAACACCTCAGCAGTGCCACAGGCTGATCGCCTCCATAACACGCCGTATTGATGCAGTAATTGATGCAAAAGGAGCTCCGAACAAGTATTGAGTGCATTTACTAAACATACATTTCAGTAGGCCAACATTTCGGATTTTAAAAACATTTTTCAAACTGTTGTTATAAAGTATTCTAATTTACTGAGATAATGACTTTTGTGTTTTCATTGGCTGTAAGCCATAATTTCATCAACATTAACAATACTGAGCAAAGGGTCTGAATACTTATGACCATGTGATATTTCAGTTTTTCTATTTAAATTTGCAAAAATGTCTGCATTTCTGTTTTTTTCAGTCAAGATGGGGTGCAGAGTGTACTTTAATGAGAAAAAGAAATTACTTTTTAGAATTTACCAAATGGCTGCAATGAAACCAAGAGTGAAAAATTTAAAGGGGTCTGAATACTTTCCGTACCCGCTGTAAACGATAGCACTGTCTATAGAAGTATGCGGTTCGCCCACCCAGGTTGTAGCACAGCCTTCACCTCCTCCTGAGCTAAAGCCTCCCAGTCTGGAGTCCTTATCTCTCCAGACACATAACAACAGAAAAAAAAATAGTGTCTGAACACTTAAGCTTGCTCAGCCACACCCTGAGGGGAGGTAGAGTGAATGACCTCCCACCTATCTCTATGCCATTCACACAAAACCACTCCCTTTAGGTGAATTAACCCCCAACATATAACATGCTGGAGAAAAGTTGTAGGTTCAGTTCACACAGGCTAGCAACTGGAGTGACACATACCTTCCCTTGCATAAAACACCAGTGACTCTGTCACATATCCCCCCCCCTCTGCCCAAAGCCAGGAGTTTGGGCACCTTCAGATACCAGACAGGGAATTCTAGAGAGGGCATCAGCGTTCCCGTGTAACTTCCCGGGGATATGCTCAACGTGAAAATTAAAGTCCTGGAGACCTAAGAACCATCTACTTACCTGGGCATTTTTACCCCTCTTTTCCCTCAACCACCTCAAAGGGGCATGGTCTGACTCCAGTTTAAACTTCTGGCCTTGCAGGGTATGGCCAATTTTATGGCTAAACACTCTTTTTCTACTATTGCGTAGTTCTTTTTGCAGGACAAGAGCTTCAGGCTCAGATAGAGGATGGAGTGTTCTTCCCCATTTATCACTTGAGAGAGTACGGCTCCTAGGCCAACTTCTGAAGCATCTGTCTGGACAACAAATTCTTTCTTAAAGTCTGGTGCGACCAGGACCAGCTGCTTACACAGTGCTAGCTTCAACTCTTGAAACGCCGTCTTTGTTTTCTCCATCCATTTCACCATCGTTGACCTGGTGTCATTTAGGAGATCCGTAAGTGGCACGGCCATTATCGCTGGTAATATCCCACAATTCCCAGGAACGCTCTCACTTGCTTCTTGGAGAGTGGTTTATTTATTTATTTTACTCACTTATATGGCGCCATTAATTCCACAGCACTTTACAGACATTATGGGCACTGTCCCCATTGGGGCTCACAATCTAGATTCCCTATCAGTATGTCTTTGGAGTGTGGGAGGAAACCAGTGCAAACACAGGGAGAACATACTAACTCCTTGGAGATTGTTAGCCCCACTGGGGACAGTGCCCATAATGTCTGTTGCGGCCAGTTCTGGATTGCCTCCACTTTATTGACTTGATGCTTTATTTCACCTCTCCCAATGACATAGACCAAGTACTTGGCCTCCTACTTTCCAACGGCACATTTTCTTGGATTTATAGTAAATCCCGCCTTCCTCAGAGCATCCAGAATGGCCTGTACCTTTGGTAGATGACTAGCCCAGTCTTGGCTAAAGACCACAATGTAGTCACGGTAGGCTACAGCATACTTCTTATGTGGGGCTAGAATCCAATCCATAGCCCTCTGGAAGGTTGCTTGGGCCGCCTGAAGTCCAAACGGCATCCGAGTGTATTGGAAACACCCATCAGGTGTCGAGAAAGTAGTCTTCTCCATGGCCGTCTGAGACATGGGGATCTGCCAATATTCCTTCGTCTGGTCGAGGGTGGTAATATACCTCGCCGGTTCCAGCCTCTCTATGAGCTCGTTGACGTGGGGCATCAGGAATGCGTCGCACTTGGACACCTCATTCAGCCGGCGGTAGTCGTTACAAAACCTCCACTCCCCATTGGGTTTTGGCACAAGGACAATGGGACTCGACCATCCACTCTTTGACTCCCCTATCACACCGAGGTCTAACATCCTTTTCACCTCGGTTGAGATCACCTCTCGGCATGCTTCAGGAATCCTGTACGGCTTCAGGTTGCACCCTTATATGCAGCTCTGTCAGCATGTCATGTTCCACCATCTGGGTATGCCCCGGCAACTCCGAGAACAGGTCCCGATTCTGCTGGAACAGTTCTCAACATTGTTGTCTCTGGGCCGGCAACAGAGTCTCCGCTATCGTGACATCCTCCACCTGGCCTTCGGGAGTGGCTCCCAGTCAAGGAGCTCCCACGGGTTCCTGATCTCGCCACGGCTTGAGTAGGTTTACATGGTACACTTGGTGCGGCTTTCTTCGGCCAGGCTGGTGGACTCTGTAGTTTACTTCACTGAGTTTCTCCACCACCTTATATGGGCCTTGCCACTTGGCCAGGAACTTACTTTCGATGGTGGGAATGAGAACCAGAATGCGATCCCCAGGCTTGAACTGTCTCAGCCTTGCCAACCGGTTATACACCCTCTCTTGGGCTTCCTGTGCCTGGAGGATATGTTCCTTCACAATGGGCATCACTTTCGCCATTCTCTCCTGCAACTGGGTGGCATGTTCGATGATGCTCCAGTGGGGTGTGGCCTCGGCCTCACAGAGTTTCCATGGCGATGTCTAGGAAACCTCTTGGATGCTGTCCATACAGGAGCTTGAATGGAGAGAAGCCATTGGAGGCTTGAGGAACTTCTCTGATGGAGAAAAGTACAAATGGGAGCAGGTAGTCCCAGTCTCGCCCATCCTTTTCAATGACCTTCCTGAGCATCGCCTTTAAGGTCGTGTTGAAGCATTCCACTAGGCCGTCCGTCTGTGGATGGTAAACCGAGGTCCATATCTGGGCAATCTGAAGTACTCTACATAGCTCCTTCATCACTTTGCTCATGAAGGGAGTTCCTTGGTGTGTCAAAATCTCTTTTGGCAGACCTGTCCAAGAAAAAATGGACCAGCTCCCAAGCTATACTCTTACTGGATAAGTTCCTTAGGGGTACCGATTCAGAGTACCGGGTCGCATAGTCCATGACGACCAGGATGTATTGGTGGCCCCAGGCCAATTTAACTAAGGGACCCACGAGGTCCATCGCAATCCTCTCAAAAGGAATCTCTATCACCGGTAGTGGAACTAAGGGACTACAGAAGTGGGAGGTGGGCGCGGTTATCTGGCAAGTGGGGCAGGACCTACAATAGTTTAAGATCTCCCGATAACATCCTGGTCAATAGAGCCTCCTCATTGTTCTCTCTTGGGTTTTCTCAACCCCCTGGTGTCGCCCCAGAATATGTGAGTGGGCCATACCTAATACCCTCCGACTGCATGGCCCTGGAACTAACAGCTGTTCCACTATCTCTTCACCTTTTAGTTTGGTCATCTGGTATAATAGCTCCCCCTGAACTGCAAAGTGTGGATACCTGGTGTCCGCCCCAGCTCTTGACCAACCCCATTACAAACAGTAATATTGTCCCATGCCCCTTTCAAGGTCAAGTCCCGAACTTGAGCTGACACAAAGTTCTCTCTAAGCACCTCCAATTCAGGGAGGTCAGCGTCCTCGGTCACAGTCTCGTCCTCGTTGCCGACAAGGACACACAGTGGGAACCCATCCACTTCCGATGTCAACCGGGGTATTTCTTTAGGGACCTGGATTTTGTCCACATGACTCAGTCTTGTTCCCTTTTCCCCCAAGTCCAAGAGCAAAGGAAAATCGAGCCCCAATGTAATGTATAAGGTCCTTGACCACCCCAGCCTCGTGGGATTGGGAGCCATAGTATGTTCCCACTGTCACTCTAGCCACCGGGTAGTTCTTCATGTCCCCATGTATGCAGCAGACACCCATAGATTTGGTAGGGATCAGCTGGTGGGGAAGGATGGCACTGATTAAAGTTAAAGGAAAATAGGAAACTTATACTGATAGTATTCCTATTTATCAAAAAATAGATCAATCATCACCTTTGAGGAAATATTTTTTAGGTAAATGGTGGATATTAACAAAATAACCTCACTAGTAAAGTCCACCAGACCACCATATCCTCTCTAGCTAATTCCCATCAGTAAATAACCAGGTCAGTAAACAAAGTATTGAACAGGTATAAATCAAATCCACAACTTCTGGGAATAGTATAGGCTAGTTAAGTACATGAAACCAATCAGCCAGACATATTGAACCATTAAAGGAATATTTTCATAATTCATTTTATATCAAAGCATATATCCACACATATATTAACTATTTTGTGGCTTTGCAAACATTATCATACAATCATAGAGGAAATTTTGAACTTATCTGATCCTCCATTAGTGATGGGTATGAAGTCTCATTACATTTGTTATCTGGAGGGGATCTGAATTTTTGTTACACAACTCAATGTGAATAACATTGGTTTATGATTCACATATGAGTGTAACTACCAAAAACGACCGTTTCTTGATGTCTGTGTTCAGAGAAATGTTAATGGTGAATTAAGCACTAGTAATTATAGAAAACCTACAGCCACAAACTCTCTCTTGAGATGGGAGAGTAGTCATCCCGGCCCCCTTAAGAGAGGAATTCCAAAAGGACAGTATTTAAGGATACGTAGGAATTGCTCGGATCTTAATACCTTCAAGAAACAGGTCTATGACTTACGTGGACGTTTTAGAGAGAGGGGTTATCCTGAACACATTCTTTCTGAAGCTTAAAAAGATTCATTGACTAAAGATTGAAAGACTCTGTTGACCCCAAAGGTTGTTAAGGAGGAGGAGAGGATCTCAAGGTTCATTACCACTTTCTCTAGTGGGGCAAAGGGAGTCAGAGAGATTTTAAAACATCACTGGCCTATTTTACTCATGGACGCAGACATCAAAGAAACGGTGGGTCCCTTTCCCCAAATTACTTTTCGAAAGGGGAGGTCACTTAAGGATAGGCTGGTCCATAGTTTTTTTAAGGAAACTCCAGATCCATCATGGTTGGGTAACCAGACAAAAGGCTGCTACAGCTGTGGTAATTGTTGTGCATGTAAGTCAGTGACAAAGGGCACGTCCTTTGTTGGGAATGTGACTGGGAAAGAATACATTATACGACACTTCATCAATTGCCGCACCACAGGAGTGATATACAAAGCCACATGTCATTGTGGTATGGAATGTGTAGGCAAGACTAGACGGGAATTTAGAAAAATAATAAGAGAGCATGTCCGTGACATTACCAACAAACGTGACACCCCGGTATCGAATCATATCAATGTTAATCATGTGGGTGATGTCAACTTTATTCAGTTTATGGGAATCGACAGGATTGCACCCTCTGTTAGAGGTGGTAACTGGGATCAAAAAATCCTACAAAAAGAATGCAAATGGATTTTTTGGCTCAAGACAACGCAGCCATTAGGCCTCAATGAACAACTATCTTTCAACTCTTTTTTGTAGAGAGAGGGCCTTATAGGGTTTATTATAGAGAGGGTCAGCCGTCGACGAGTGGGGGCGCCAATCTCGTTTCCCTTAGGGTGCCAACCTCCGCGGTAGGTAGGGCCAGGTAGTCCCTAGTAATTATAGGGGCATGTCAGATCCTCTTTCTTTCTTCCCTTTTCCCACCTTGCCACATATCATCCTGTGTCGGGTATGCGAGCTCAGTGACCCCTGGTTTAATTTACATATGCATTTCAATATACATCTATACCATCAGATTCCTCCCTTATCTAAATTGGCTTTGGTGATTCTGCGTTTTCAGTATACACATATTTATGTATTCTGTGACTAGGTACTGTACATATTTTGTGGTATGTGGTCTGGTTTGCTCCTATTAGTTTCATTTGGGCTCACTTTGATCACAATAGGACGCTGTCATACTGCAGTAAACTCAGCGTCTAGTGCGTTACCATGGAGAGCATGTTTGATATGTATACGCCCATCGCTAGCATGTGTTATCTAGGAGGAAGTCCTGAGGTATTGTCTGCGCATGCACGAGTCTGGTGCGTTCCATAAGCGTTCCACAGACCGGATGTAGTCATCTTTTTGCGTCCTGAATGGCCGCGCACAGGATATGATGTCACACCCGGAGGTAGAACTCTGTTTTCAGCATGCAGCACATATATAAGAGGCACCACATTAATGGGAATGATATACCAGCCACTAAGACACATCCAATGAATGGGGGCATGATTATGGGCACTTTACTCCCCTGATGATAAAAGGGAAACGCGTCGGGAGCCCGCCTGTAATGAGACTTCATACCCATCACTAATGGAGGATCAGATAAGTTAAAAATTTCCTCTATGATTGTATGATAATCTTTGCAAAGCCACAAAATAGTTAATATATGTGTGGATATATGCTTTGATATAAAATGAATTATGAAAATATTCCTTTAATGGTTCTATATGTCTGGCTGATTGGTTTCATGTACTTAACTAGCCTATACTATTCCCAGAAGTTGTGGATTTGATTTATACCTGTTCAATACTTTGTTTACTGACCTGGTTATTTACTGATGGGAATTAGCTAGAGAGGATATGGTGGTCTGGTGGACTTTACTAGTGAGGTTATTTTGTTAATATCCACCATTTACCTGAAAAATATTTCCTCTAAGGTGATGATTGATCTATTTTTTTGATAAATAGGAATACTATCAGTATAAGTTTCCTATTTTCCTTCATCTTTTGTACTTCCTGGTACTTCTTGCATTTATGCATGCACCTTGTACTTTGGGCCTTTAATTAACATGGCCTTTGGGCCTTTAATTATTTAATAAAGGTTAAATTTTATCCCTATGCCAATTATTAAAATAAACTAATTGGGTACCACTTTAGCTATTTCTCACTGATTAAAGTTACCAGACTCCCTGAGTTCAGCAGTCCGTGCACCATCACTCCATGAACGGATACAGCACACGCCTGCGGCCCCTCGCCCAGTTGACAGTACACACTGCAGGCTGAGTGAGCATAATAGGAACACTGTCTGCCTAGGCTGCAGTCCATTGGCTCAGCAGACATATGACACCGGGCGGCTACGTGTCTCGGATTGTGACACCGCCAACAGATGACATCCTTAACAACAGTCCTTGCGGCATTTTCAGTGCAAGTGAGACGCCCCTCAGTTGTGGCTTCTGAACCCGCCCCTTTTTGGGTGCTGCAGTACAAGGAGTTGACTATGCCCGGTTTCCCCAGGGATTTTTCAACCACTTGGTACCTCTCTACCAGACCCACGAGGTCATCTGCGTTCCGAGTGTCACCCTGGGCAACCCAGGTCTGCATTGGCCTGGGTAGGGAATGGATGAACCTGTCCATCACCACACGCTCAACCATCTGGGCAGGAGAAGAAGACTCTGGCTGCAGCCACTTCTGGACTAGATGTACCAAATCAAACATCTGTGAGTGTGGAGGTTTGTTGGCAGTATACGCCCAGTGGTGGACCCTTTGCGCTCTGACCGACATAGTCACTCCTGAGCGTGCCAATATCTCGGTTTTTAATTTGGCGTATTCCTTTGCATCTTGTAAAGTCAGATCATAATAGGCCTTCTGCGGCTCACCTATTTAATATGGCGCCAGAACCTCCGCCCACTGTTCCAGCGGCAATCTCTTCCGTTCTGCCACCCTTTCAAAAACAGTCAGGAACTCTTCAACATCATCCCCCGGGGTCATCTTCTGTAGCGATCTCCATACCGTCTTCCTGATGTTTGTGTCATCAACTGGACTTGTAAGAGCCGTTGCCTTGCCACGGACCGCCTCTGCCAGCAACTCAATCTGCTGCTGCTGTTTCTAATGTTGATCCTGTTGCTGCTGTTTCTGGAGATGGATCTGTTGCATCAGCAGTTTAGTGGTCTCTTGTTGCTGTTATAGCTGCTCAGCAGGTGCTGCTGCTGCATGCTCTGCTGGCTCTGCTGCATGCTCTGCTGGCTCTGCTGCATGCTGCTGCTGCATACTCTGTTGGCTCTGCACCAGGTGCTTAATTAGCTCTTTCACGCTGCTGGATGTCTCCTGCTGGCTGACAGCCTTTACCCAGGATATCCAATGACCTCTGTAGCAGGTACATGTGTTCCTGGAATCTTGAACAAACTCTCGCAAGACGTGTGGTAAGACTACTCACTCGGTCGCTTTCAGAAGTAGGCTCAGGAACCGGTTTCCTCTGCAGGTTTATTGTACGAAATAAAGCCCTGCAGATTCAGCAAAAATAAACACGGCCTTTCTGTCAAAACAACAAAACAAAAGATAAACGATAGCACTGTCCATAGAAGTGTGGGGTTCGCCCACAAAGGTTGTTGCATAGCCTTCAGCTACTCCTGAGCTATAGCCTCCCAGTCTGGAGTCCTTGTCTCTCCAGACACACAGAAACAGAAAAAAAAATAATGACTGAATATTTAAGCTTGCTCAGCCACACCCTGAGGGGAGGTAGGGAGAATGACTTCCCACCTGTCTCTATGCCATTCACACAAAACCACACCCTTTAGGTGAATTAATCCCCAACATATAACATGCTAGAGAAAAGTTGTAGGTTCAGTTCACACAGACTAGCAGCTGGAGTGACACATACCTCCCCTCCAATATAACGCCATATATATATTCAAACTTTCCTCCAAAATTTTGGAGAAAAAAAGTGCATCTTATAGTCTGAAAAATTGATCATCAGCATCAAAGTAGTAGTGCCATCCAAAAATAAGGCTTAGTTACTAATCATTGAGAGTTACTCTTTCAAAATTTCGAGTAATTCCTATTCAACAAGAGTATACACCATTCCATATATTCTCAAACTAGTTCACTTTATTAACATACAAATGCAATAAATGCAATATTAAAAAGACACATAGACAGATAGAAATGGAAAGTGCTCACACTGATATTGGCACCCATGCTTCCCTGACCTCAACCCCATTGAGAACCTCTGGAGCATCATCAAAAGGAGTGTCTATGATGGCGGGAGGCAGTTCACATCTAAGCAACACCTCTGGGAGGGTATTCTGTCCTCATGCAAAACAATTGAAGCAGAAACCATCCAAAACCTGACAAATTCAATGGACAAGAGAGTTCAGAAGCTCCTTTCGAACAAGCGGTCCTATGTGCAAATGTAACATCACCTAGAATAAAGTTTTGAGTTGAAAACTGTTTGATTTCAGTTTGTAATAACCTGCTAATGCTTATAATTTCAAAAATGACCATTTTTTTGTTCTTTATTAAAATGAAAAGGTTGAAAACTCCGCTGTGCATAATAATTTGGAACATGCATTTTGAGTGCAGTTTGAGTTTTTTATTTTTTTAAAAATATACTGTTATCATAGACAGTTTGTACAAAATCCTTTCAGTTGTACTCTAATAGTTATTTGACTGGAAAATTACAATGGCTGCAATACATATAGGTAATTTGGGAAAATCTGAGGAAATATTATTTGCATAATAATTTGGAACACAGTGTACATTGAGGGGTCACTTGGGGGGGTTGTTTTTTTCTGTCACTTCAGGGGCTCTGCCAATGTGATATGGCACCTGCAAACACTTCTAGCAAAATCTGCACTCTATATAGATATAGCGCTCCTTCCTTTCTGAGCTTTTTGAGCAAATTTTTAATGAAAAAATTTAATTTTTCATTTCCACAGCCCAATGCTGTAAAAACAAACAAAAAACAAATCTCAGGGTCAATGAGATATGTGGCAGCATTCCAAAGATATTACTACTAGAGGTGAGCGAAGCCGAACATTAACCCCTTTACCCCCGAGGGTGGTTTGTACGTTAATGACCAGGCAAATTTTTACAATTCTGACCACTGTCACTTTATGAGGTAATTACTCTGGAACTCTTCAACGGATCCCCCTGATTCTGAGATTATTTTTTCATGACATATTGTACTTTATGATTGTGGTAAAATATCTTGGATATCATTTGCGTTTATTTGTGAAAAAAATGGAAATTTGGCGAAAATGTTGAAAATTTAGCAATTTTCTAAATTTGAATTTTCATGCCCTTAAATCAGAGAGATATGTCACACAAAATACTTAACAAATAACATTTACCACATGTTTACTTTACATCAGCACAATTTTGGAACCAAAATTTTTTTGGGTTAGGGAGCTATAAGGGTTAAAAGTTGACCAGCGATTTCTCATCTTTCCAACAAAATTTACAAAACCATTTTTTTAGGGACCACATCACATTTGAAGTCACTTTGAGAGGTCTTTATGACAGAAAATACCCCAAAGTGACACCATTCTAAAAACTGCACCCCTCAAGGTGCTCAAAACCACATTCAAGAACTATATTAACCCTTCAGGTGCTTCACAGGAATTTTTGGAATGTGGAAGAAAAAAATGAACATTTAACTTTTTTCACAAAAATGTTACTTTAGACCCAATTTTTTTATTTTTGCAGGGGTAACAAGAAAAAATGGACCCCAAAATTTGTTGTGCAATTTCCCCTGGACACGCATATACCCCATATGTGGGGAAAAAACACTGTTTGGGCGCACGGCAGGGCTCGGAAGGGAAGGAGCGCCATTTGACTTTTTGATTGTAAAATTTGCTTGAATAATTTGCAGACGCCATGTCGCGTTCGGAGAGCCCCTGATGTGCCTAAACATTGGAGCCCCCACCCACATGTGACCCGATTTTGGAAACTATATCCCTCAAGGATTTTATTAAGGGGTATAGTGAACATTTTGAACCCAGAGGTACGACACAGAATTTGATAACATTAGGTCATCATATTGAATAAGTTGTCATTACTCTTGAGCGCAAGTGCTCACTACTTGAGTTTGCATCGGTTACTGGGGTATGCACCATGTATCACGGGTGCTCAAGTGACATGCTCGAGTCCCCACCAGCATGTTTCACGGTTATTAGACACCCCAAAAAAAACATGCGGGGATCGCTCGTGCATGGCAGGCAATCCCCGAGAGGTTTTTTGGCCGTGAAGCATATGGTGCAGAGACTCGAGCACCCGTGATACTCAGTGCATACCGAAGCACCCGATGCAAACTCAAGTAGCGAGCACTTGCATTCAACACTAGTTGCCATATCGTCATTTTTTTTTTCTTTTTTACTTTTGAAAAAAAAGCAACCCCAACCCTAACATTAGCACAACCCCAACCCCAGCCCTAGCGTTTATTTTTTACGCTGTTCCTAGTGCGGTATAAGTGATTAGACAACTTTATACTTCGGGTCGGTGCGATTACAGAGATACCAGAATCATATCGGGTTTTTATGATTGACAGCTGTCACACACTAAAAGACACATATTTTGTAAAATCTAGTTTTTGCATCGCCATATTTTGAGAGCTATAATTTTTCCATATTTTGGCCGACAGAGTCATGTCATGGCTTGTTTTCTGCAGGATGAGTTGACGTTTTTATTGGTGCCATTTTCAGGCATGTGACATTTTTTGATCGCTTTCTATTCCAGCTTTTGGGAGGCAGAATAAACAAAAACCAACAATTCAGGAACTGTGTCTTTTTACATTTTTTTATTCTACTCCGCGTGTGGTAAAATTGATAAGGTAGCCTTATTCTTCGGGTCAGTACATTTACAGCGGTACCACATTTATACCGTTTTTCTATGTTTTGGCGCTTTTACGCAATAAAAGCTATTTTATAGAAAAAATTATTTTTCTGCATCGCTTTATTCTGAGAGCTATAACTTTTTGATTTTTCGGATGATGGAGCTGTATGGTGGCTTGTTTTTTGTGGGAGAAGATGACATTTTCACCGTTGTTATTTATATTCGTCTTTTTTATCGCGTGTTATTCCATTTTTTGTTTGGTGGTATGATGATAAAGCATTGTTTTTTGCTTCATTTTTTTTTTTTTACCGTGTTCACTGAAGGGGTTAACTAGTGGAGCAGCTTTATAGGTCAGGTCGTTACAGACGCGGCGATGCCAAATATGTGTACTTTTATTGTTTGTTTGTTTGTTTTTTATAATAATATTTATTGATGGGTACATTATATTTTTATTTTTAGTGGATTATTTTTTTTATTTTTTTTTTTATATTTTTACAATTTTTTTTTTTTTCACTTTCTGGGAGTTTTTTTACTTTTTTACTTTGTCCAACTGTGGGACTTTCACTTTTTTTATTCTGATCGCCTTCATAGCATAGGGATGGAGCACCAACCCTGTGCTATGCAGGCAGTCAGCGCTGCACAGTGATGATTGTTTGGTCGTGCACTGCGCATGACCAAACAATCTTCCTGCTGTCTGGTGACCCGGATGTTGTCATGACGACATCGGGTCGTCATGGCAACACCCGGGAAGCCGCGGCAGACAGTGCTGGAGGCCGGAAAAGGAGGTGAGTATACCGATCACCTCCCCTAAGCCACCGCAATGCTGCGATCGACTTCGATCACAGCATTGCGGGGGTTAATGTGCCGGGAGCGGTGCGGGACTGCTCCCTGCACATAGCACCGGGTGTCAGCTGTGACAATCAGCTGACACCCGGCGGCGATCGCGCCCGCACAGCCTGTGTGCGCGCGCGATCGCGATGACATACTAATACGGGTCAGGCTCTTAAAGCCCAGGGCACAGACGCATATTAGTACATCATGGGCTTTAAAGGGGTTAAAGTTCGGGATTCGTACCGAACTCCGAGAGAGAGAGAGATTTTCCAGCTCTAAAATTTAGGTCCTCATTGATTTCAATGGGGTTTGTGTTCAGGTTCACGTTCAGTTTTGGTACCTGAACCGAAATTTGGACTAAAGTTCGGTCGGGTTCTAGAACCCAAACTTCCACAGGTCCACTCATCCCTAATTACCACATAAAGTAACATGTCAGAGTTGAAACATTTTTCCTGGTTAGGAAGGTGAAAAGAGGCTTTAGCAGTAAGGAGGAAAAGGTGTTTTTTGGCTTTGGAAATCCTCAGTCTCCTGGCTGTAGTTTGTTAGTCCTGCAGACAATAACAGATACCAGGAACAGTGTCAGAAATTCAGTGCTGGACCTGAGGAGGGTGAGTAAAACCTAGATTGTCTTTTCATAAAACAAACTGCAGCTGGGTGGACAGGGTCTTATTGGAAATCCCCATTAAATATCATTAATGTAAATGTATATGAGAGCAGTCTTGCAGTGAAGAAAAAAACATTGTCGTGGTCAATGTCAGGTACAATTATATGAAAAAGTTTGGGCACCCTTATTAATCTTAAGCTTAATGTTTTCTTAAAATCGGTGTGTTTGCAACAGCTATTTCAGTTTCATATATGTAATAACTGTTGGACACAGTAATGTTTCTGCCTTGAAATGAGGAATGAGAAAATGTGCAATCTGCATTCAAACAAAATTTGACAGGTGCATAAGTATGGGCACCCTTATCATTTTCTTGTTTTAAATACTCCTACCTACTTTTTACTGACTTACTAAAGCACTTTTTTTGGTTTTGTAACCTCATTGAGCTTTCAACTTCATAGCCAGGTGTATGCAATCAGGAGAAAAGCTACTTAAAGTGGCCACTTGCAAGTTGTTCTCCTGTTTGAATCTCCTCTGAAGAGTTGCATCATGGGCTCCTCAAAACAACTGTCAAATGATCTGAAAACAAAGATTATTCAACATAGTTGTTCAGTGGAAGGATACAAAAAGCTGTCTCAGAGATTTAACCTGTCAGTTTCCACTGTGAGGAACATAGTAAGGAAATGGAAGAACACAGGGACAGTTCTTGTTAATGCCAGAAGTGGCAGGCCAAGAAAAACATCAGAAAGGCAGAGAAGAAGAATGGTGAGATCAGTCAAGGACAATCCTCAGGCCACCTCCAGAGAGCTGCAGCATCAACTTGCTGCAGATGGTGTCACTGTGCATCGGTCAGCTATACAACGCACTTTGCACAAGGAGAAGCTGTATGGGAGAGTGATGAGAAGAAGCCATTTCTGCAAGCACGCCACAAACAGAGTTGGCTGAGGTATGCAAAAGCACATTTGGAGAAGCCAATTTCTTTTTCTAAGAAGGTCCTGTGGGCTGATGAAACCAAGATTGAGTTGTTTGGTCATACAAAAAGGCGTTATGCATGGCAGCAAAAAAACACAGGATTCCAAGAAATACACTTGCTACACACAGTAAAATTTGGTGGAGGTTCCATCATGCTTTGGGGCTGTGTGGCCAATGCCGGCACCGGGAATCTTGTTAAAGTTGAGGGACGCATGGATTCCACTCAGTATCAGCAGATTCTTGACAATAATGTTCAAGAATCAGTGATAAAGTTGAAGTTACGCAGGGGATGGATCTTTCAGCAAGACAATGATCCAAAACACTGCTCCAAATCTACTCAGGCATTCATGCAGAGGAACAATTACAATGTTCTGGAATGGCCATCCCAGTCCCCAGACCTGAATATCATTGAACATCTGTGGGATCATTTGAAGAGGGCTGTCCATGCTCGGCCACCATCAAACTTAACTGAACTGGAATTATTTTGTAAAGAGGAATGGTCAAAAATACCTTCATCCAGGATCCAGGAACTCATTAAAAGCTACAGGAAGCGACTAGAGGCTGTTATTTTTGCAAAAGGAGGATCTACTAAATATTAATGTCACTTTTTTGGTGAGGTGCCCATACTTATGCACCTGTCAAATTTTGTTTGAATGCAGATTGCACAATTTCTGTTAGTACAATAAACCTCATTTCAAGTCAGAAACATTACTGTGTCCAACAGTTATTACATATATCAAACTGAAATAGCTGTTGCAAAAACACCAATGTTTATAAAACATTAAGCTTAAGATTAATAGGGGTGCCCAAACTTTTTCATATAACTGTATATTCCTTTTTTTCCTCCTGGCAGATATGAATCTGTCAAAAGAATTTCACTCATTTGCAAATTGCTTCATGTTTTTATAGTCAGTAAAATGTATTAGCAATTGGATTTGTTAAACTATGTGCTGGAAAATCTGCAGATTGGAAAAATTAGTCAAATTTAATAGCTAACCTTGCTAATCTTTTAAAGACATTCATCATGAGCCATGTTACACTTCAATATACAGCATATGTCACAAGCAAAAACAAAATTGATTTCCCACAGCACCAATATTTGTTCCTGTGACAGAGCTGATTCATTAGCCCCAATATGTATTTTTGGAGGCATCTTTAATAAATATGTGTCTAACATGATAAACTAATGCCTTATATAAACATCAACACATCATTTATGAAACGTTTCAAAAATCATCCTGCACTGATAAAAGCAATATAGAAAATGTTACTGGAGCTTGTGGTTACTCTTATAGCAGAATCTTCCGAGCCTATAGTTGACAAGTTCTTGTATGTTACACTACAGCTCATATATCAATAGACATTAAAATTCACTAACCTTGTATCTGTGACATCTCTTCAAGATGATGTAGCATGTAGTAAATCTAAACATACTAATTGCACCTCATAACAGGCTACTTAGCATTTTGCAGTTATGCATACCAAAAATCAGCTACAACCAGTTTATTTTTTTAGCCTGATTTATAGAGATGTACCGATGTGATGAGCGACCTTGCTCTCCACTACTCGGTACTCTCCCGAGCATCACAGTGCTCGACAAGCTCAGTGCTCGGCGAATATTTCAGGGTTGCTCGGGCGAGAGCTCGGGTCTCCTCCTTGCATGTTTGGCGCTCTTTAGAGAACCAATGAACATGCAGGGATTGCTTGCCACACACTGTACTGCTGTAGCCATGTTGGTTGTGGCATTGCAGTGATTGGCTGGTCGCACAGCGTCATCAGGTCTATATAAGACCTGGTGCCGCTATGCTCGTCACAGTCACTCTGGAATCAGGCAGAGTAAAGAGAGGTGCTGCTGAGTCAGGGAAAGATTTGCTTTTTATAGTTAGTATAGGTATTCCACAGCATATCTATAGGTCCATCTCTCTAAATTAGAATGTTAGCAAAAAGTTAATTTATTTCAGTTCTTCAATATAAAAAGTGAAACTCATACATTATATAGAATCATTACAAACAGGATAATCTATTTCAAGTGTTTATTTCTGTTAATGTTGATGGTTATGGCTTATAGCCAATGAAAACATAAAAGTCGTTATCTCAGTAAATTAAAATAATTAACAAAAAACACCTGCAAAGGCTTCCTAAGCGTTTAAAAAGGTCCCTTAGTCTGTTTCAGTAGGCTCCACAATCATGAGGAAGACTGCTGACTTGACAGATTTCCAGAAAGCAGTCATTGACACACTCCACAAGATCCCAGAGTTCCAATTTTCATTTGGACATTAAGGTCACAGAATCTGGAAGAAGAGTGGAGAGGCACACAATCCAAGCTGCTTGAGGTCTAGTGTGAAGTTTCCACAATCAGTGATGGTTTCGTGAGCCATGTCATCTGCTGGTATAGGTCCACTGTGTTTTATCAAGACCAAAGTCAGTGCAGCCATTTACCAGGACATTTTAGAGCACTTCATGCTTCCCTCTGCTGACAAGCTTTTTGGAGATGGAAATTTCATTCTCCAGCAGGACTTGGCAGCTGTCCACACTGCCAAAAGTACCAATACCTGGTTTAAAACCAACCGTATTGATGCAAAATGAGCTCCAACCAAGTATTGAGTGCATTTACGGAACATACATTTCAGTAGGCCAACATTTTGGATTTTAAAAACATTTTTCAAGCTGTTGTTATAAAGTATTCTAATTTACTGAGATAATGACTTTTGTGTTTTCATTGGCTGTAAGCCATAATCATCAACATTAACAGAAATAAAAACTTGAAATAGATCACTCTGTTTGTAATGACACTATATAATATGAGTTTCACTTTTTGTATTGAAGAACTGAAATAAATTAACTTTTTGATGATATTCTAACTTAGTGAGATGCATGTATATATATCCATCTGAACTAACAGTCCTTCTGAGGACTAATTGAGCTGCATATATTCAGTGGTGATAGCAGGAGTTAGGCAGGCAGGCAGGGTATGTGGCAGACTGTAGTGCATATAGCACAAGAGGGTCTATTGCACGTTCTGACTGATCCTGCTATTACAGATATTTGTAGACATAGCCCCAGATATCAGGGGCCAGGGCTAATTTTTTTTATCTTAATCCTGGTTATTTGCTTAAAAAGCAAGGCAGGCAGGGTATGTGACAGACTGCAGTGCATACAGCACAAGAGGGTCCATTGCACGTTCTGACTGATTCTGCTATTAAAGATGTTTGTAGACATAGCCCCAGGTATCAGAGGCCAGGGCTAATTTTTTTTATCTTAATCCTGATTATTTGCTTAAAAAGCAATCCAGAGTACACCATTTTTCTGCTCCATTTATTTGTTAGCACTGCAGAATACAGCCAAATCTTTTCCATATTACAGTGATAAAAATCCAGAAATTTGAACTGAACGTGGAAAATATTGGCCTCCATTTCCATTTTGATGCAGTGTGTCGGTGAAGCTATTCTCACGAGGTCTCTGTGAAGAATAGTATTAGTAAACTACAGGCCCGCTTTTTAAAACTGTGGTTCTCTGTCAGACGTATCACATATAACTGCGTTCCAAAATCAGCCATTTCAGCCTTCCGTTTCCATTTTGTTGCAGTGTGTCAGTGAAGCTATTCACACAAGGTCGCTGTGTAGAATAGTAACCTACAGGCCCACTATTTAAAACCGTGGTTGTTAGTAAGATGTACCACATATTACTGCGGTTCAAATTCAGCCATTTTCAGTGAACATGGAAAATATAGTCCTCCATTAAAAATGGGCAAGGTGCGTGGCAAGGGACGGGGAAGTGGATGTGATGGTGATGGTGTATGCAGAGACAGAGGTCGTGGGCAAGCTGAAATTGTTCCACAACAAACACCCACATCTTGTCGCTCGACCTTCCTTTCCCAATTACTAGGGTACCGCAGAACACCAATATTGAAAACAGAGCAGTGTCAAAAGATTGTTGGTTGGATAGTAGATAATGCTTCCAGCCACTTTTTGCCACCACCACCACCACCCTGTCTTCCACACGGTCAAGTCTCAGTAGCCGTGAGTCTGGACCGTATATTCCTCACCTTCATCCTCCTTCCTGCCACCATGCCAAGTGCCCGGAGACAACTGATCCCACACTTGGACATTCAGAAGAGCTGTTCACTTTTCCATTTGTAGATTCGGGCCCCTCCCCCCAGCCAGCTTTAAGCGGGTGAAGAGGAGAACGCGTGTAGCGATGCCCAAGTATTTGAGCAGCCACGGTCATACTAAGGCAACGGTGGGCAAGTGCAATTACTGTCGCAAGAGATGGATGATGATGAGACACAAATGCCAGAAAGTCAGGAGGGGGACCAGGATGCAGAAGTGGAAGACAAGATGATGAATGATTTAGTAACTGACCCAACCTGGCAGGGGGACATGTAGAGCGAGGACAGCAGCACACAGGGAGAGGGAGGCATAGCACCAAAACAGGCAGGAGGAAGCAATGTGGTGGCCGCAGACACAAGGCGGGAAAGCATTCTCCGTAACACCAACACAGCGGAAGTTGCCAGTACAACTGTTAGGTCTTCCCAAGTCCGGTTGTTTTTTAAAGACTGCAGATAACCTCAAAAAGGCCATTTGCACCACATGCCAGGCCAGCAACAGTAGGGGTAGCAAAACTAGCAGCCTGACCACCACTGGCATGATCAGACACATGACAGCAAAGCACCTGACTAAGTGGGCCGAGCCCAAGGGTCCAAAAACAGTGTCTGAGGGTGACACCACTGCTTCTTCCGCTGTTGTGCGTGCACGCCAATGTACTGTCCATGGCGCATGCGAAGATTCCTCCTGCCCTGCACATCTCATTGCAAACTCTCAACTAGGACCATCAGCAAGCATGTCCACATCCTTGTCCCAGTGCAGCATTCAGTTGTCCCTACCCCAGTCCTTGGAACCAAATTGCAAATAAGTTGCTTGCGCTCAAAATGTTGCCTTTTAGGCTCGTGGAGATGGAAGCTTTCCACAACTTGATGGCGGCTGTCCCTCGGCCCCCAGCCGCCACTATTTCTCCCGGTGTGCTATCCCCGTATTACATGAGCACATGTCCCACAACATTAGCCCTCAACAATGCAGTTACTTGGAAAGTCCACCTAACCACGGACATGTGGACAAGTGCTTGTGGGCAGGGACGGTACATCTCACTGATGGCACATAGCGGAAGCCAGGACCCAGTCGGACCCTGGGACGGGATACGTCCTCCAGACGCTGAGGATTGTGGGCCCTGGGTCAATCAGGGTTGCCCCTACATTCTACAGCTCCTGCACCTCCTCCTCCTCTTCAGCCTCCATCTCCAAAATGAGCACATCAGTCTCAAGCTGGAAGCACTGCAGCACTGCTTTGGCCACGTGGCAACAGGCTGTGCTGAAGCTAATATGCTTAGATGACAAACAGCACAATGCTGAAGAGTTGTGGACAGCTCTGAAAGAGCAGGCAGATCTGTGGCTGACACCACTGACCCTAAAGGCAGGCATGGTCGTGTGTGACAATGGCTGGAGCCTGGTGGCGGCTCTGTAGCAAGGCGAGCTCACATACGTACCATGCCTGGCCCATGTGCTTAACCTTGTGGTTCAGCCGTTTCTCAAACCTACCCAGCTTCCAGCTCACTGACTGGTGTGCGATGTCCCCAAGTATTGTAACTCTATAATGTAGATGTAGGAAAGGATTTGTGAGCAGAAGAGGGCAGTTGTTGACTACCAGCATCAACACGGCCGTCGGTATTCTGGTCAGACTCCACACATAAGACCTCAAAAGTGGACATGGATGTCAGACATCTGTGCACTCCTCCAAAACTTTGAAGACTCCACCAAGATGGCGAGCGGCGATGACACCATAATTAGCGTCGCCATCCCGCTTTTCTGTCTTCTGAACCGCTCTCTGCTCACAATTAAAGTGGATGCATTGAGATGGAGCAAGGAACCATACAGGGTGATTCCACACAGCCCAGCCTCATCTCATCCCAACGTGGATTGGGTGACAATGAGGAAGAGGAGGAGGAGGAGGAAGAACAGGAACTAGTTTCCTGCGCTATAGACGGTACTACCTGCACAACTGTCTTACCGTCTGTTCAGCGTGAATGGCCTGAGGACAGGGAGGAGGAGGAGGATGAGGAGGAGAGCATGGTCAGTCATCCTCTTGGTGAGGACACGGAAGTCTTGCCTGTTAGCATTCTGGCACACATGGCTGAGTTTATGTTACGCTGCCTTTCCCATGACCCTCACGTTGCCCAAATTTTGGGTGACAGTGATTACTGGTTGGTGACACTTCTAGACCCAGACTACAAGGAGAACTTTCTGTCTCTTTTTCCCACGCCGGACAGGCCTAATAAAATGGGGCAGTACCAGAAGTCCCTTGTTGCTGAATTATTAAAAAAATTCCCAACTGAAAATGCTGGCGGCAGAGGTCACAGTTCATTGGACAACCAAGGAGTACAGGCGAGAGAGACACAAATCCAATACAGCAGAGGCAGGGGAGCACTGTCAAAGTTCTGGGACAATTTTTTCAGACCTTGATGCACGGGGTACTCTCACAAGGAGGGAACAGTTTGGAAAGATGCTGAAGGAGTACTTTGCAGACCATACCAACATCTTCTGTGATTCCTCTGTGCCTTATAATTATCGGGTATTAAAGCTTGACACGTGGCGTAAACTGGTTCTCTACACCTTGGAGGTCCTGGCCTGCCCTGCCGCTAGTGCTTTGTCAGAGCGGGTTTTTAGTGCCGCTGGTGGAATTATAACTGATCTGTCTGTCAACTGGAAATGCTGACAGGCTGACTGTTATAAAAATGAACAAGGGCAGGATTGGGCCAGCCTTCTCAAAACCACCGAATGATAGCAGCATAACATAAACTCAAATACAGTGTCTTTTTTTGGGGAAGTCTAACTCTATTCCCATGCACCTCTGTCTTCACACTCAGACATGGGTATATGCTTCCTGATTTTGTCTATTTGCTCTTGTGTTCCTCTTTCTCCTCATCCTCATCCTCCACCACCATATCACCTCCATATCTACCATATGATCATATCTACGTCTCTTGCAAGGGGCATTGGAGTACCTCCAAATTTTTGCCAGCCAGTGCATTCACTGCATAGGCAAACAGTATGGGAGACCCACTTCCTAATAATGGGAACATTTTTTTCAGGAGGCACTCCTCTATGTCTCTTGCAAGGGGCATTGGAGTGCCTCCAAATTTTTGGCAGCTGTTGCATTCACTGCATAGGCAAACAGTATGGGAGACCCACTTCCTAATAATGGGAACATTTTTTTCAGGAGGCCCTCCTCTACATCCCTTGCAAGGGGCATTGGAGTGCCTCCAATTTTTTGTCAGCCGTTGCATTCACTGCATAGGCAAACCGCATGGGAGACCCACTTCTTAATAATGGGAAAAAAAATTTCAGGAGGCCCTCCTCTACATCTCTTGCAAGGGGCATTGGAGTGCCTCCAAATTTTTGGCAGCTGTTGCAGTCACTGCATACGCAAGAACAGTATAGGAGGCCCACTCCGTTCTAATTGAAACATGTCGTTACTGAGGCCCACCTCTATGTGTATTTAAATTGTTATTGTGGTTTTTCCCAAATTTTGGAAGCCATTGTATTCACTGCATACCCTAGAACTGTATAGCAGAACCACTCCTTTCTAATGGGAACATGTCGTTTCTGTGGCCTACCTCTATGATTGAATTGTTATTGGGTTTTTTCCCAAATTTTGGCAGCCGTTGTACTCACCTTGTAGCAGTTTCCAAAGAACACCGCAAGGTAGGTCTCAAATACAGTACAGTAGACGAGGAGGCAGAAAAAGAACACCGGCTTTATTGAGAGACAAAGGATTATATGCCAGAAAATAAGACTAACAGTTGTAATGATAAATACAATAGTGGTTACAAGTAGAGATGAGCGTTGTTCTACTCGAACTGTTCGCCAATCTCAAATTCGAGCTGTTTTGGGCGGTGTTCGAGCCGGTCGGCGAACACGAATAATTTGAGAAAAATTCGGCTGTTCGAGGTTATGTTCGATAACTGTTCGTGCACCAAAATCATAACTGGATTTTTTCTCAGTAATGATGAAAATTAATGTTAATACGCAGTTTGAGTGTACAGCGGGGCGGGGGGAGGGGCAGGGGATGGATCTCTGCAGGAACAATGAAGATCTCCATTTTTTTTTCTCTTTCCCGCATTTGCAGTGGGGAGGTGCAATCTGTCAGCCTATCAGCAGCGCACACACGGAGCGAAGTGCTTTTTTTCACTCAAGCAAGGGCATGTGTGATTGGCAGTGTATGTCACATGTCCTTGCCCTATAAGACCAAGCCATTTTCCCCGTCGCCACCATTTTCTCACTGCTGCAGCTGCGTGTTAGACGGCACCGCTGTTGCTGTGTGCGCTATACCTTGTTAATTTCAAGCCAATTTTCGCACAAATATACAGATAGCTTGGGAGTAGGGAATAGTTGTGATTGCAGTCCTTTTAAGGACTAGGTTACAGCATTTCCTACGACTTTTATCAGGCAGGTCTGTGCTCTTAAATAGATAGATTGTGGGAGTAAAGACTAATTGTAATTGGAGTCCTTTTCAGGACTAGGTTACATCAGTTCCTATCAGTTTTTGCCAGGCAGGTCTGTGCCAGTGCTGTGCAAGTTTTTTTCACAGCATTTGGCTGAATCTAGCAAAGCTAATCCTTTTTGGCCTATTGCAGAGTGTGTTAGTCAGTGGAGTAGCCTATCTGTGTTGCAAGATATACCACCTGTGTATAGAATACCAATTTTTTTACTGCACCTAGTGAAGTAAAATCTTTTGGGCATAGCATCATTCTATTAGTCCATCTATACTGACCTCCATCAGGTTGCAAACTGAATATAATTTTTTTCTGCATCTAGCTCTGAAAAAATATTTGGGCTTCTAGCAGTGTGTGGGACTTGGTCTATTAGTCCATCTATACTGACCTCCATCAGGTTGCAAATTAAAAATAATTTTTTTCTTCATTTAGCTCTGAAAAAATATTTGGGCTTCTAGCAGTGTGTGGGACTTGTTCTATTAGTCCTTCTATACTGACCTCCAGCAGGTTGCAAATTGAATATAATTTTTTTCTGCATCTAGCTCTGAAAAAATATTTGGGCTTCTAGCGGTGTGTGGGACTTGGTCTATTAGTCCATCTATACTGACCTCCATCAGGTTGCAAATTAAAAATAATTTTTTTCTGCATCTAGCTCTGAAAAAATATTTGGGCTTCTAGCAGTGTGTGGGACTTGGACTATTAGTCTATCTATACTGACCTCCATCAGGTTGCAAATTAAAAATAATTTTTTTCTTCATTTAGCTCTGAAAAAATATTTGGGCTTCTAGCAGTGTGTGGGACTTGTTCTATTAGTCCTTCTATACTGACCTCCAGCAGGTTGCAAATTGAATATAATTTTTTTCTGCATCTAGCTCTGAAAAAATATTTGGGCTTCTAGCGGTGTGTGGGACTTGGTCTATTAGTCCATCTATACTGACCTCCATCAGGTTGCAAATTAAAAATAATTTTTTTCTGCATCTAGCTCTGAAAAAATATTTGGGCTTCTAGCGGTGTGTGGGACTTGGTCTATTAGTCCATCTATACTGACCTCCATCAGGTTGCAAATTAAAAATAATTTTTTTCTGCATCTAGCTCTGAAAAAATATTTGGGCTTCTAGCAGTGTGTGGGACTTGGTCTATTAGTCCATCTACACTGACCTCCATCAGGTTGCAAATTGAATAAAAAAATTTTCTGCATCTAGCTCTGAAAAAATATTTGGGCTTCTAGCGGTGTGTGGGACTTGGTCTATTAGTCCATCTATACTGACCTCCATCAGGTTGCAAATTAAAAATAATTTTTTTCTGCATCTAACCCAGCCAATAGTTTTGGCCTAATACCACAGTTTGGCCACTCAGCTCTGCTCGGTTACCATCCATTGTTTTTTTGTGCAAACAACTCCAGAGTTGTGAATTAGTTAACCACCAAAATGAGCGGAAAAAGGCCTGCTGCTGGTGGAAAGGGGAATAGGCGTGTTGGGAAGGGGAAAAAAGGTTGTGTCCGTGGGGTAGGTGCAGAAGAAAGACCATCTTCCAGCCAAACTAAAATGTCTACTTCTTTTAGCGGACAATGTGATAAGATCCCTTTCTTACGGCCACGCCAATCGCTACAAATTCCAGATGAGGCACAAAAACAGCAGGTGCTTCAATGCATATCAAGTGCTCCTTTAAGTGGGCTCTCCTCCACATCAACTTCAACATCACAAATACTCCAGTCCTCAAAGGTGTCACCCAAATCGCACTTGCTTCCTCACAGCTCCCAAATCTCCAGCTGCCCGTCTGAGTATGAGGTAGAACAGATGGCTGAGTCTGCAGAGCTGTTTACTCATACTATAGCCTGGGAATCAGAGGTCGACTCCAGCGCTTCTGTGAATCCAGACGAGGAAATGATCTGCACTGATGCCCAGAATCTTTATGAGTCGGATCCAGGACCAGACGCAGAAGGTTCTGACCATAATGTAGACCCTCATTCCCAAACTGTAACTCCTGTTGGTGGAGACAATGAGGAAGACGATGATAAGACTCAAATACCTGATTGGAGCGACAACTTTAGTTTTTTGTCAGGGCAGGAACAGGTTGGCTCTGAGGACGACGGGTGTGATAACGCACAGGGTGATGATGATGAGGTCGGAGATCCCACTTACTGTCAACCCACAGTCAGCCAAGAGATGAGGTCAGCAGAGGAGGTGGAGGAAGATGCTAGTGACGACGAGGTCAGGTTGCGCCTTCCTGGACAGAGACGTAGTACTGGAAGCACGTCAACAACTGCATCCTCAAACACAACTCTGCCTCTCACCACAAGTCGTGGTGGCTCTTCAGGTCGCATGGGTGCTAAGCCTTGCATAGCCTGGGCATTTTTTCAGATCGATAAAGATGACCCAACTCGTGTTATCTGTAACATTTGTCAGCAAAAGCTAAGTAGAGGCCAAAAAATACATAGTTTGAGTACTTCATGCATGAACCGGCACATGGACATGAAGCATAAGTTGCAGTGGGAAGCTCAGTGTGCTACAATGCGGTCTAGCCGGCCGGGCCAACCACCGTCTGCCATATCTTGTGCATCCGCGGCCTCTTCATCCTCTGTGACTGGGGGGACAGCAGTCACACCTGTTTTGGGGCGCAGACCTGCCACCTCTTTACCCGCAACAGCCAGCGTGATTGGCAGGTCATCATTTTCTTTGGAGGTGGTAACACCAGCTGGTCTTGAGCGCTGTCCGACATCGATAGCACCACCTTTGGATCAAGGCAACCTAACATGTCCGCCTGCATCTTCCTCACAGACCGGCAGTTTGCCGGGGACACCCTTATCAACCCCGTCTAAGCACAATAGCCAGCCCTCGGTCCCTCAGATGTGGACAAGTAAAAGACCATTTCCTCCTAGCCATGAGAAAGCTAAGAGGTTGAATTTCACCATCTGCAAGCTCTTGGCTACAGAAATGCTGCCTTTCCGCCTGGTGGACACAGAGGATTTTCGAGACCTTATGTCTGTCGCAGTGCCCCAGTACCAGATGCCCAGTCGGCACTACTTCTCAAAGAAAGGTGTGCCTGCGCTCCACCAGCATGTCGCACACAACATCACCGCTTCTTTGAGAAACTCTGTGTGTGACAGGGTGCATTTCACCACAGACACTTGGACGAGTAGGCATGGACAGGGGCGTTACATGTCGCTGACTGGGCACTGGGTAACTATGGTGACAGCAGGACAAGGGGCTGCTGTCCAAGTCTTGCCGTCCCCACGAGTTGTGCATCAATCCTCTTTATGTCATTTTTCCTCCACTGCTTCTGCCTCCTCAACCTCCTCTCGGTCTTCCACCTGCACCCAAAGCCTGTCTGGTCATGCCACAAGCTTTCTAACTGCGCAGAAGGGATCCTGCACACCTCCTTACTATGCTGGCAGTAGGGCTCAACGTCATCAGGCGGTTTTTACATTGAAATGTCTGGGAAATGTGAGTCACACAGCTGAGGAGTTGTGGTCAGCTCTGGAGAACCAATTTCATGAATGGTTGTCTCCACTGGACCTGAAACCAGGGAAGGCCGTGTGCGACAATGCTGCAAACCTGGGTGCGGCCCTTCGCCGGGGCAATGTCACACACGTGCCTTGTATGGCTCACGTGTTGAACCTGGTTGTCCAGCAATTTTTAGCCCACTATCCCAGACTAGATGGCCTTCTGCAGAGGGCACGGTCGCTGTGTGCTCACTTCCGCCGTTCGCATCCCGCAGCTCAGCGACTTACATCTCTACAGAAGTCGTTGGGCCTGCCACTTCACCGGCTAAAATGCGATGTGCCTACCCGGTGGAATTCAACTCTGCACATGTTGCAGCGACTGTGGCAGCACCGACAAGTCCTGGTGCAATACGTTCTGACGTATAGCCTGGGCCAACGAGATCCAGAGGTGGGGCAAATCACGCTGGAGGAGTGGTCTCAGATCAGGGACCTATGCACCCTTCTGCACAGTTTTGAAATGGCGACGAAGATGTTTAGTGCTGACGATGCCATTATCAGCATGACTATTCCGGTGATTTACTTGCTGGAGCACATGTTAAACAGAATTCGGAGTCAGGTGGTGGCACAAGAGGAGGTGGAGGAAGTAGAGGAGGAGAAGTTGTATGCGGAAGGGCTAACATCTGCAAGGTCCAGACGGTCGGCAGCACCAGGGCGGCAGGCATGTGAGGGTGGGGGAGATGATTTTACCAGGGCACATGGTAGCAGCCAAACTAGTGAGGAAGGTGCAGGAGCCCAGGAAGAAGTGGAGGACGAACTGATGGAAGACTCATCAGATGAGGGAGACCTTGATCACATTTCTGTTGTGCGAGGTTGGGGGGAGAGGACAGAGGAAGGAAGCATGATTGTTACCTCGCCACCAACACAACAGGGACTTGGTCCTCCTGGATGCGCAACACACATGAGTGCCTTCTTGCTGCACTACCTGCAACATGACCCTCGAATTGTGAGAATTAGAAATAATCCTGACTACTGGGTTGCCACACTGTTAGATCCCCGGTACAAAAGTAAATTTGCAGAAATTATTCCTGCCATAGAAAGGGATGCACGCATGCAGGAGTATCAGCAGAGACTGTTGCAGAATCTTACATGTGCTTTTCCACAAAATACCAGTGGTGCACGTAGTGAATCTCACAGTTCCAACTTGCCAACCGTGGGACCGTCAAGTGTTCAGCACTCAAACCGTAACAGAACCACAGTATCTGCTGGTAACATCAATTTTGCGGAATCATTTCACCACTTTTTTAGCCCATCCTTTGCAAGGCCACAGGAGACAAGAAGTCTGACACATAGTCAACGCCTAGAGACGATGGTACAGGAGTATCTCCAAGTAAACATTGAAGCCACGACTGTGTCACTGGACCCTTGCTCTTTTTGGGCTTCCAATCTGGATAAATGTCCGGAGCTAGCCACTTACGCCTTGGAGATCTTGTCATGCCCCGCAGCCAGCGTTCTGTCTGAACGTGTGTTCAGCGCTGCTGGTGGTGTGCTGACAGATAAGCGCACGCGGCTCTCCACTGATAATGTAGACAGACTCACGTTCATAAAGATGAACAAATCATGGATCCGAAACGACTTTTCTACCCCTGTGTCATCCTGGGGAGAGTAAAAGCTTGATGATTGGTTAAAATCACCCTACCAACCGTTTTAAGCTTTCAAATTACTAATCATGTTTATCTGTATCTTGACTGGAAAATAATTTGGGCTTTGTAGCAGTGTGCAGCACTGATCCTATTAGGCCATCTATAATAAGCTTCACCAGATTTAAAATTAAAAATAATTTTTAGCTGCATCTAGCCCGGAAAATAATTTTGGGGCTCCGAGATGCGCAAGACACATAAGTGCCTTCTTGCTGCACTACCTGCAGCATGACCCTCATATTGTCAGAATTCGAAGTAATCATGACTACTGGGTTGCCACACTCTTAGATCCCCCAAACTTTTCGATCAACCTTTTCATTTTAATAAAGACCAAAAAAATGGTCATTTTTGAAATTATAAGCATTAGCAGGTTGTTAGAAACTGAAATCAAACAGTTTTCAACTCAAAACTTTATTCTAGGTGATGTTACATTTTCACATAGGACCCCTTGTTCGAAAGGAGCTTCTGAACTCTCTCGTCCATTGAATTTGTCAGGTTTTGGATGGTATCTGCTTCAATTGTTTTGCATGAGGACAGAATACCCTCCCAGAGCTGTTGCTTAGATGTGAACTGCCTCCCGCCATCATAGACACTCCTTTTAATGATGCTCCAAAGGTTCTGAATGGGGTAGAGGTCAGGGGAGCATGTGGGTCACACCATAAGTTTGTCCCCTTTTATGCCCATATCAGCCAGAGATGCAGATGTTTTATGTGCAGCATGAGATGGTGCATTATCATGCAGAAAAATGATCTTGCTGTGAAATACACGGTTCTTCTTCTTGAACCATGGCAGGAAGTGCTGTTTGAGAAAATCCACATACATTATGGAGTTCATCTTTAGCGCCTTCAGGGATCCTAAAGGGGCCGACAATCTCTCTCCCCATGATTCCAGCCCAAAACATTACTCCACCTCCTCCTTGTTGGCGCTGTAGCCGTGTTTGCGTGGGGTGTCCATCAACCAGCCATCCTCCACTCCATTCATCTGGACCATCGAGCGCTGCACGGCACTCATCCGTGAACAAAACAGTTTTGAAATCAGTCTTCATGTAATGTTTGGCCCACTGGAGCCGTTTCTGCTTGTGTGAAGTGGATAGAGGAGGTCGACAGGATGGCGTATGCACAGCTGCAAACCTCTGAAGGACCCTGCATCTTGTTGTTCGGGGGACGTTGGAGGCACAAGCAGCTTCAAAAACTTGTCTGTTGCTATGACAAGGCTTTTTTGCCACTGCTCTTTCAACCTGACGTAATTGCCTGTAGGAAAGAGTCCTCAATTTGCCCTTATCAGCACGCACACGTGTGTACTGTGAATCAGCTACATACTTCTTGATTGCCAAGACACTTCATCCTGATCATCGCACAATGTTGATTGTAGTCATGCCTTGACCTAAACACTCCACAATTTGTTGCTTCTCAGCAGCCGACACATCCTTTTTCTTTCCCATTTTGGCAGAAAATGTAGGCTGCTTAATAATGTGAGAGAGCCTTCTTAAGTAGTCTTGCCTTTCATTGGACACACCTGCCAAACTAATTAGCACAGGTGTCTGCAATTGCTTACAGTGATATAAAGAGCCCTGACACACATCACCATCAATGAGTTTAACTGACAAACAAACAAATTCTTCCCTTATCACTCCTAAACACTTTTTGCATAATAATTTGGAACGCGGTGTACATGTGCTTTTCCACAAAACACCAGTGGTTCACGTAGTGAATCTTACAGTTCTAACTTGCCAACCGTGGTCTGTATGGAATTGTTCAATAAAGGGCCCAAAATTAAGATAACATAGATGGGAGAGGTCTCTATGAATAGGAATTCCTAAGTATTTGATACCCTGTGAGGGCCAGGCAAAGGGAAAGTTGGACTGGATGGAATCCTATATGGATTTAGGGAGGGAGACATCGAGGGCCTCAGACTTCGCTGCATTGATTTTAAAATTTTACCATGTAACAAAGTGATCTATTTCAGCCATAACAGCAGGGATGGATATATGTGATTGAGTGATATATACTAGGACATCATCAGCAAATAGAGAGCACTTGTACTCGGTGCCTCCCACCTCAATCCACCTAATATTGGGGTTATGGCGAATTGATGAGAGCAGGTGCTCCGTCACTAGGATGTATAAGAGAGGGGACAGAGGACATCCCTGCCTTGTCCCATTGGTGATTGTGAAAGGTGATGAAAATGTTCTGACGCACCCCCTGGGCCTTGGGACACCCGGAGCCGGACCCTTTTTGGTGGATGCTGGTGGTTGTAGTCTTCGTGGCGGCGATCCGGTTCCGTGGCTCAGGGCGGTCAAACCAGTGGCGGAACTATTTATGTGGTTTTGATGTTTAAATGTCCGACTATGCCACCCGTGGATTGCGGTCAGAGTGAACCGCCGCTACAGGGCAGACCGCTAAGGCTGGTGTTGTGGGTGCAGCAGAGCGTAGCATAACTCCCCACGGGAGGAGTATAGCCTCAGGGCAGTGTATGCGGAGGATGGGGGTGATGGTGCAGGGCAGCAGCAGTAACGACACGGAGTCAGTGATGCAGTTCAGGGCCTTTACTCACAGTTCTTATTATCCAGACCACGTCTGCAGGTAACGGCTGCCCACGTCGTACTGTGCTCACCAGGTGAGGGGCTCAGACAACTCCCAGATAACTTTGGAGCGCTTCACAGGACCCCCTTTGTGTGTCCTTTGTCTGGCCTTTCTTACCAACACTTCTGTCCGGCTGCCTCGGGCCTCCTCTTGGTAAACTTGGCGCCAGTTTCCCTGACCCTATGTGGTGCCTTCCTAGCGGGTGGAGCAAGGGGCTGCGCCACATAAAATGTCAGAGCCTCCGGTTTCTAGCTGAGGGTCGTTTCCTGCCTCCACTAGTTCGGGGACCGGTCTCCCCCTTTGGCCTGACCCCTCCACGCAGGTGGATTCGGGCGTGCGGTGGCGACTCGCCCGTCCGCACCCCTGGGATCCCTTCATTCCTCGTTCCTGGAGCCTTCTCCGCTCCTCTTCCTTCCTTCTCCCTCTTGCAGGCCTGGGCCTCTGTTACTAGGCCCGCCTCCGGAGCAGAGCTCATGCAGAGCCCCTGCTCCCTGCCACTTCTGCTCAGACTTCTCTGCACTGAACTAAGATGGTGCCCACCTTTTATACTCCATTCTCAATGCACCCAGGAACTGCTTCCTCCCTGCTCCTGCACTGCAGGGTTCCCCTTCCTCAGTGTTCCCTCCCCCCACTCCAGCCAGGGACAGGGACTGTCGTGCCCATCTCAGGGGCATATTGGTCGCCCTGCCCCACGGCAATGTGGTGTAATGCATGCAGGTGTCGGGTCCTGATCCACACTCCATCCTTATCTGAGAGTGAGATATCACACCTCTGGGTGAGGTGCAATACGTCTGTAGCAACCGAGCCCTCGGTGCTACAGTTCCATTTATCTTCAGCCTAGGTGACGTATTGTGATACAGGGCCGTGATTTTGGCTATAAAAGGGTCCCCTAGACCCCTACCCCAAGCTTTTTAAGAGAATCATATATGGCGTGCCAGGAGACTCTATGGAATGCTTTCTCAGCATCCAACGAGAGTATCTACTTACAAATTTTTAACTGCATCTAGCCCAGGAAATACTTTGTGCCTAGTAGCAGTGTCTGCTAGTCAGCGGATTATCCCGGCTGTTAAGCAAGCTACACCACCTGTAGTTTGGACACTTAATTTTTTCAAAGGAAATGCTTCGGGACCACGGGATACTTAGTGAAGAGCATCAGGAGGCACCCCAAGGCATAGGGGCTGGGACTGGCACTAGGATGCCTTGCGGTGGACAGCCGAGCTCGATCCTTATAAAAGCTTTTTAACTGCAGCAGCTTTAGTGGACGCTACTGGAGCTGGAATTACGCGGCTGCTGGCATGAGACTTGCCCTCCAATAGATCCTTGTAAATGGATTTAAAGTGTATTCATTCAAATTAGAGGGACAATTTAAATTAAAAAGCTTAGAGCTGCCTCCACCACAGGGGGGCTCTCTCGACCCACCAGCGGACAGGCACCAGTATTGGGAGAGGGGGGCTGGCCGTCAGGGTTCACCGCGGCTCTGGCACAAACCCGGCGACACGGAGGTGGCACGGGCAGGAGCGGACTGGCCGTCTCGGCTTCTCACTTTTTGGATTTTAGAAGGGCATGACATGCCTATATCTGTGTCTCCCCCTCCTTTTACTCCTCCACCTCTTTTCTTTTCGCATGACTATATGTACTTGTCACTTTTCCATGTGTTAGTTGTGTCTTCTGAGCAGTTTGTCAGCTTTTGGACACCTTTGAAGGTGTTTTCTATGTGTTTCTATGTGTTTTTGTTTGCCTGCCATTGGTTTTAACGGTGTTCGAAGGTGTTCGACGAACAGTTCGACGAACAGTTCGGCGAACACACGGGTGTTCGACGAACCGAACCGAACTCGAACACTACGGGGGTGGCTCAACACTAGTTACAAGAAGAGATAGCTGGAGCACATCATGCAAGCCGTGCTCCAGCTATGGCAATGCAAATTACAGTACAAACAGTAAAAACAATTTCTATCAGCTACTCTTTGCTAATTTCTTATCTGGCTTCCGATAATCGGGCCGCGCTGCTACAGCGCCCTAACTAGAGAAACCTGCTCTAAACTCTGAAACAGTTTGACACTGGTGTCACTCACAGCTTTGTAGTCTTAGAAGAAAGTCTTATAACTGCTACTTGGTCCTGATGCGATGGAGCAGAGTTTGTTGTGTTGAGCTCTTCCTTCAGGTTAATAGATCCATCCTCTTCCAGATCCGGGCAAGTTTTGTTCCCACCTTCAATGTTGAAGGATTACTGGTACCACAGAGTAGTTTTCCTCCATCAGATTACAGGCACTCAGGGAGAATTACCCTGGATATGCAATGTGCCATTCTCCTTTTACACAGTCCTGGATATTGATCCTGTGGTTAACGGGCACTATCTTTTCTCTTGTTAGGACAGACTTAACGTCTTGCCTGTCTCTTTCTCAGGGCAGCAGTCAGGTCACCATGGCAAAAGTCTCTCACAGCATCCACCAGTCCCCCTCATTTGTTGCTCAACCGACACCAACTGCCCCACGTTCCAAACAACACACCTCAGGCTGCAGGGGGGGAAAGGACTAGTCAATGCACACACAAATCAGGGAGGAGTATTGTCTCTTAAAGTAACAGTGTAATTCAGTTGGTAGGCTGACTAGGGGCCAACCCCCTACATGCCTCCCCACTTAAAAGCGGCCATCCTTGGCCTTGCTGTATACTCCAGGAAGAGGGATAATAGACTTGATGCAACTGTTTACACCCCAGTACATTATTGTCCAGAATATATCCAGGTGAACCAAATGAACTGATCAGCATCATACCTATTTGATGAAACCTCTGCATTACGCCTACTGGATCTCCGGAGGTCATGACTATCGTCAATGGAAACAGTAACGGTAGGACCATTCTTTTCAACAGAAATATCGGACAGACCCTGGGGTTCCTCTTCTCTGTGAACTAGCAATGGTTCTGTTTTGGGAACATCAGCATCCATGGACTGGGGACCTTCCGCAGTCTCAGGAACAGCCCACCAGTCTTCACTAAAATCACTGTCAGGGAAAGTCAGACTTGCTGCAGGAACTGGGGAATCCAGCCCCGGGACAGATGGGAGATCTTCAGACCGGCATGGCCATAACATATTCCTGTGTAGAGTTCTTGGAGCAGATTCTTCATTTTCTGCTTGCAATTCGTACACCGGCCCATTGGGGTACACTCTTTTGATCACTTTGAATGGTTGCACTTCCCAATGTTCACTCAACTTGCCTTTGGGACGTCTTTCCCGCACCAGCACCCCGTCTCCAGGTTAGAGCGGAACTTCCTGGATTGGAGGTCGGCTATTATAAGTCTTCTTTTGTAATCGCTGGCCTACTAGCAGGCGGATGGCCTGGAGTCGAGGACGATGTTCTTTTACCCATGAGGTAGTAGATTGTTCAAATATATCCTCTGGTTGTTATAGATTTAGTTCGATGATTTCTCGGCAGGCTCTTCCAAACAGTAGCATGTACGGGGTATAACCCGTGGTGGTGTGGACCCGATTGTTATAGGTCCAGAACAATTCGGGCACATAGTCAGGCCAATGTGCCAATTTTTGTCTTCCTCTAATGTTCTCAACATTTGAAGTAGAGTCCGGTTAAAGCGCTCACAGGCCACATTCCCTTGGGGATGAAATGGGGTTGTTCGGGACCTTTTGATGGCGTACAGTCGGTATAGTTCCTCCATCACTTTACCCTGAAAACACGCTACCCTGGTCTGAGTGAATCCGCTTTGGACACCCGTAGATCCGAAAGAAATCTTGACAGGCGGCTCGCGCAGAAGACTCAGCTGTCTAGTCCCGAGTTGGGGTTACCACTGCAAACTTGGAGAAGTGGTCAGTCATGACCAGGCAGTACTGTGGACCTTTAGTTGATTGTCCCACGAGGAGGTAGTCCATCATTAACACTTCAAGCAGTTCTTTGGTCTGTATGGTTTGTACAAGTGCCCTCTGTTCTGTGCTTTTGGTGAGGTCACACACTCTGCACTTTCGGAAAACTTCCTCAACCGTGGCTTCCAGTGGGTGGCAATATACGTAGCGCTACAGCCAGTGGTAAGTCTTTCCCGGTCCGAAGTGGGCTCCGAACTCATGAGCTTCTTTGGCAATTTCTAGTGTCACTCTCCCGGGGATTACTACTTGCCATCTTGCATCTAAGTCAAAAGGCTGTTGCCGCTTGCGGTATAGAACAGCATCTCGAACTTCCAACCTATCCCACTGGCGCAGCACGGACGTCATCTCAGCATCTAGGTCAGCACTTTCTTCCTTTTTGGGTACTTATTGCTGGGCTACCCAGCTTTTCACTTGCTGAAATCCTGCATATTCATCTTCTACTCGACCCCATTCTTCATTAGTTCTCCCTAGTAGCTTGGGTAGACAGTAGGCCTCCCCACTTGACTGTGCCACTGTTCACACTGCTGGGGGTGTGAATTTGCAGAAGTCCAGAATCTCCTCTTCCTCCAGGTATTCATCGAGGTCCCTTTCCGGACATTCAAAGTTTACCCTTGACAAGCCATCAGCGTTGGTGTTTTCCATGGCAGAACGGTAGCAGATCGAGAAGTCAAATTTTGTAAGGCAAGCTACCCAATGCTGTTCCAGGGCTCCCAGCTTGGCAGTGTCCAGATAGGCCAGAGGACTGTTGTCAGTATGTACCAGGATCTTGGCCCCTGTCAGGTATTCTGCAAACTTCTCCGTCATGGCCCACACCAGGGCAAGGAGTTCCAGGTGGAAGGAGCTGTAGTTGTGAGGATTTTGCTCCGTATCCCATAACAACAGACTGGCATAAACAATAACCCTTTCGTGTCCATCCTGTATCTGCAATAGGACTGCCCCGAGTCCATAGAGACTGCCATCCGTGTATAAGATGAATGGCCTATTGAAATCTGCATAAGCCAGGATGGGGGCCGATGTCAGGGCTTCTTTCAGGGTCTGGAAGGCCTCCTCCTGCTTCTGTTCCCAGGGTATGCTTTGATTCTTGGGTGCCCCAGCTGTCCATCTTAGCAGCTCATTCAGTGGGCCCACTATTTTTGCATAGTCTTTGATGAACTGCCGATGGTACCCGGCCAATCCAAGAAAGGCTTTTAACTCCTGCAGGGTTCTGGGTGCTGGCCATTGCTGTATTTCAGCTACTTTTTCTTATGATCGCAGGACTCCATCCTGGGATACCTTGTGGCCCAGGTACTCGATCTCCTTCTTAAACATATGACACTTTTTTGGCTTCACCTTCAGGCCATGGGCATGTAATCGACCGAGTACCTGCCCGAGTCTGTTCAGATGTTCTTGAAAGGTAACAGAGTACACAATGATATCATCCAGATGTATCACAGTCACTTCAAAGTTCAGGTCACCCAGGCGCTACTCCATCAGCCGCTGGAATGTACCCAGTGCATTGGATAGTCTGAACTGCATTGTGTTAAATTCAAACAGTCCCATGGGGAGTATAAATGCTATCTTTGCCCTGTCTTTTTCTGCCACCGCTACCTGCCTGTACTCGCTAGCTAGATCAAGAGTGGAGAAGTATTTAGCCTTCCCTAGGGCCGTCAAAGATTCTTCAAAGCGGGGCAGTGGGTACGAGTCTCGCACAGTGCACGTGTTCAAACGCCAAAAACAAATGGTTCCATCCTTCTTCTTGACAAGCACTACTGGGGCTGCCCATGGACTCTGACTACTCTGCATAGTAACATAGTAACATAGTCTTCCTTCAACCTTAAAAACTAAGTCCATCTAGTTCAACCCATAGCCTAACATGTTGATCCAGAGGAAGGCAAAAAAAAAACATGTGGCAAACACTAAGCTCCACATTGGGGGAAAAAATTCCTTCGTGACTCCACATACGGCAATCAGACTAGTTCCCTGGATCTACGCCCTATCAAGGAATCTAGTATATATAACCTGTAAGATTATACTTTTCAAGAAAGGCTTCCATGCACTTCTTAAATTTTAGTAGTGAATCACTCATTACAACATCATGCAGCAGAGAGTTCAATAGTCTCACTGCTCTTACAGTAAAGAATCCGCATCTGTGATTATGATTAAACCTTCTTTCCTCCAGACGTAGAAGATGCCTCCTTGTCCCTGTCTCAGGCCTCAGAGTAGAAAGATCAGTAGAAAGGTCTTTGTACGTCCCCTGTAATGAAGCGGCTTGCGGCATTACTGTAATGGTCCAGGATGTGTTTTGGCTGACCATGTACCTCCCCCTCAGGTGACTGGTCACATGACTGTGACATAGCACAGGTCCTGTGCACACAGAAGGTCTGATCACATGACTGTGACATCAGCACAGGTCCTGTGTGTGCATTGGAAGATATATAAACCCTGGTAGTCTTGAGACGGGGTGTGTGAGGCGTGAGGCTTGTTCCCGTGTGGGACACCGCTAGAGTGAGAGGCTTAGTGAGGCCTATTGAAGCCTGGTGAAGCCTGAGAGGTGGAGGCTGGATCCTAAGGTGTAAGCGATCCCAGTAGCCTTGGAGGGCCAGAGGCTTGGAAGGCAAGAGTCCTGGAAGGCAAAGGCTGGATGTGAGGTGAGACCACATACCAGTAGCCTTTGAAGGAACGAGGGCTGGAGACCCCCATCTGGGAAGCCGTAAAGCCACAGTGGTGGCAGAACAAACCTGAAGCAGCTAAAACCCGGCAAAGGTAAAAACATTGATTGATGTGGACATTTCTATAAGTGACTTTGCTGGGGGCTGTAACTGGAGCCAAGTGGGCCTGTCTGCCACTTGAAAGGCTCCTGGACGTTATATGTAATATGTCGGTGAGCCACTGAGTTGGACTCGGTTATAGCAGTTATGTTGTATAATAAACTGCTGGAGTGTGAAAACTGGAAAAACGTGGCTGGTGTGCTTTAATTGACCCGGTTCAGCGAGTGTTCCCCAGTATGATGACTAGCGCTGCCTTACACCCCTCATATACTTGTACATAGCAATAAGATCACCCCTAAGCCTTCGTTTTTCCAAACTAAATAACCTCAAGTGTAATAACCAGTCTTGGTATTGCAGACCCCCCAGTCCCAGGGGCGTAGATAGAAATCATGGGGCCTCATAGCAGAAGCTCTAATTGGGCCCCCCCAAAAATATATATATATATATATTTGTCTGTGTCACAGAAGAGCAGATCTCACAACTTTCCAGCCTTTACATAGTAATTTTCCTCCTGCTAAAGTCCTAGATCCCTTCTTCATTTCCCCATAAAGTTTGATGCCAACAAAAATGCCCCCCAAACACAGTATGATACCCCCATGGTGCATTCCTCCACATTAGCCTCCACATGCACAGTATAATGACCCTACAGTACCCCACTTCAATTCCAAAGGCAAAGTATGGTGACAACAACACAGTATGATCTCCCAACTGTGACCCCCACTGAGCCCTCTATACACTATAATGGGCTTACATATGTTACGCTCGCGCCCGGACTGACTGGCGTGAGCGTGATTAGTGATCCCACTGTACCATGAGCCGAGGAGTGCCTGGAGGGGCGTAACTAAGTATCAACCCGATCCGACCAAGGTCGCACGGCGGCTCAGTCGACTCCGTGAATCAAGGAGGAACCGAGCAGAGGGACCAGGTGCTACTCCAGGTCAGACCCCGGTCACAGCTGTTGACCAACACCGGGGAATGCAGGAACAGGCAGGTTAGACTGGCATACAGACAGGTGGGTATTGGCAGGCACGGCTGGTATGCAGACAGGTGGGTACTGGTAAGCACAGCTGGTATGCAGACAGGTGGGTGCTGGCAAGCACGGCTGGTATGCAGACAGGTGGGAACTGACAAGCACGGCTGGCATGCAGACAGGTGGGTACTGGCAAGCACGGCTGGAGTGCAGACAGGGAGATACTGGCAAGCACGGCTGGAGTGCAGACAGGCAGGTACTATCAGGTTGGAGCGCTGGATAGGGTCAAGTACAGACTGGGAGACAGGAACAGAGCCACAGATGCGGTAGACAAGCAGAGTAAAGCGAAACCGCCGGAGCGGAGGACAAGGCAGAGCAGAGCGGAAACCGCAGGTGCGGAGGACAAGGCAGAGCAGAGTGAAACCGCCGGAGCGATGAGCAAGCAGAACGGAGCGAAACCGCCGGAGCGGTGGACAAGGCAGAGCAGAGAGGAACCGCCGGAGCGGTGGACAAGGCAGAGCAGAGCGAAACCGCAAGTGCGTTGGACAAGGCAGAGCAGAGAGGAACCGCCGGAGCGGTGGGCAAGGCAGAGCAGAGAGAAACCGCTGGCGCGGTGAGCAAGCAGAGCAGAACAAAACCACTGGAGCGGTGGACAAGGCAGAGCAGAGCGAAACCACCAGAGCAGTGGACAAGGCAGAGCAGAGAGGAACTGCCAGACCGGTGGACAAGGCAGAGCAGAGGGGAACCGCCAGAGCGGTGGGCAAGGCAGAGCAGAGAGAAACCTCTGGCGCGGTGAGCAAGCAGAGCAGAACAAAACCGCAGGTGGACAAGGTAGAGCAGAGGGGAACCGCCGGAGCGGTGGAGAAGGCAGAGCAGAGCGAAACCGCCGGAGCGGTGAGCAAGCAGAGCAGAACAGGTCTGACGGTGCAGGCAGAGAGGACAGGGCTCTGTTGACATGGAACAGACTGGAAGATACAGGAAGATGGCTAGAACACAGGAGGTAGATATGGAGGAAGGGAAAAGAGAAAAGCAGAACCTGATACACACAAGGTACTAACAATGAAGTAGCGAGTGGACACAAAACTCACAAACAGAGGTACAGAGACAACGAGTTGGAGTTAGGTGCAGGTTTAGACACTTCAGGAAAAGGGAGGGTACGGACATAGAGACATAGAGACCAACAGGAAACAGGCTAGGAGACAGTTCAGACAGGAACTGATACTGCAACGAGATACAGGAACGAGCCTGGGTATACAGCCCCCAGGGTGGCGGAAATGGACTAGAAGTCACAGATCACAGGCCTGGGGATACAGCCCCCAGGGTGGCATAAACAGACTGGAAGTCAGAGATAACAGGCCTGGGTATGGAGCCCCCAGGGTGGCAGAAACAGACAAGATACAGGACAAGACCTGGCAACTCAGAGGCAAGGAGCACACTGATAGATAGTGTTGCTCAGGCACCTTCTTCTGGGTGGAGGGGGTTTAAATATCCAGTGACTCACAGCAATAGGCTGGAGACGCATTAGGGGTGTACCCACAGCAGCTATAAGAATCAGGAAGTAACCGGGCCGCCGCCCTAAGCAGTCAGACAAGAGACATGCACACAGCATGAACTGGAGCAAGGTTTGCAGGCTGGACTGATGGGTAAGATTGCTGTCTTGCATGGTGGGAGGTGGTGCACTATGCAAGCACGCCGCCAGGGATGTTACAACATACAGTATAATTGCCTGCACTAGCCCTCCAAACAGTATAATGGCCCCCCACATAGCCCTCAAAATATTATAATGGCCCCACATAGCCTTCCATATAGTATAATACGCCACTGATAATCCTCCATATAGTATAATGCGCCCCCATAATCCTCCATATAGTATAATGCGCCCCCCATAATCCTCCATATAGTATAATGAACCTCCCATGGTCCTTCATAGAATATAATTCACTTCCCACAGTCCTCCATACAGTATATTACACACCCTATGGGGTAAAATGCAGCCCCCATATAGTATAATGCACCCCACAGTCCTGCAGTATTATGGGCACCACGTACTCACTGATTTTTAAAATACCGTATATTTTAAATAAGCCAACCCAAGTATAAGCCGAGGCCCCTAATTTTACTACAAAAATACTGGAAAAACGTGTAAGCCTAGGGTGGGAAATGCAGCAGCTAACAGTAAATTTCCCAATCCTGGTACGTATGGCACACCTCATCCCCCAATCCTGGCATGTGTGGCCTCCTCAATCCCCCAATCCTGGTATGTGTGGCCTCTCCAATCCCCCAAACCTGGTATGTGTGGCCTCCTCAATCCCCAATCCTGGTATGTGTGGCCTCCTCAATCCCCCAATCCTGGTATGTGTGGCCTCCTCAATCCCCCATTCCTGGTATATGTGGCCTCCTCAATCCCCCAATCCTGGTATGTGTGGCTTCCTCATTCCCCCAATCCTTGTATGTGTGGCCTCCTTAATCCCCCAATCTTGGTATGTGTGGCCTCCTCAATCCCCCAATCCTGGTATGTGTGGCCTCCTCAATCCCCCAATCCTGGTATGTGTGGCCTCCTCAATCCCCCAATACTGGTATGTGTTGCCTTCTCAAACACCCAATCCTGGTATGTGTGGTCTCCCCAATCCCCCAATCCTGGCATGTGTGGCCCCCTCAATCCCCAAATCCTGGTATGTGTGGCCTCTTCAATCCCCCAATCCTGGTATGTGTGGCCTCCTCAATCCCCCAATCCTGGTATGTGTGGCCTCCTCAATCCCCCAATCCTGGTATGTGTGGCCTCCTCAATCTCCCAATCCTGGTATGTGTAGCCTCCTCAATCCCCCAATCCTGGTATGTGTGGCCTCCTCAATCCCCCAATCCTGGTATGTGTGGCCTCCTCAATCCCCCAATCCTGGTATGTGTGGCCTCCTCAATACCCCAATCCTGGTATGTGTGGCCTCCTCAATCCCCAATCCTGTTATGTGTGGCCTCCTCAATCCCCAATACTGGTATGTGTGGCCTCCTCAAACACACAATCCTGGTATGTGTGGTATTCCCAATCCCCCAATCCTGGCATGTGTGGCCTCCTCAATCCCTCAATCCTGGCATGTGTGACCTCCTCAATCCTCCAATCCTGGTATGCGTGGCCTCCTCATTTCCCCAATCCTGGTATGCGTGGCCTCCTCAATCCCTCAATATTGGTGTGTGTGGCCTCCTCAATCCCCCAATCATGGTATGCGTGGCCTCCTCAATCCCCCTATCCTGGTATGTGTGGCCTCCTCAATGCCCCAATCCTGGTATGCGTGGCCCCCTCAATCCCCCAATCCTGGTATATGTGGTCCCCTCAATCCCTCAATCGTGGTATGTGTGGCCCCCCCCAAACCTCCAATCCTGGTATATATGGCCCCCTCTTCCCCCAGTCACTGCACACACAAAATAAATAAGCACTAATACTCACCTTCCTTCCTCACCTCTCCTCCAGCGCTGCTTCCTGTCTGCTGCAGCTCATGTCGGCACCTGAGCAATGCGCATTCTCAGATCCCGAGGTGAGCTGCTGCTGCCGGCATATTCACTCCTCTCCATGCCAGGACTATGTCAGCAGGCACTGTCAGCAGGAGCTGCGACTCAGCGCTCCTCCGTGCCCACTACTAAAGAGAATGAATATTCCCTCTTCTCCACGCCCATGGGAGTGGAGAAGAGGGAATATTCATGTCCCTTTAGCAGCGGGCACACGTGATGTACTCTGCTCCACCGCAACCTCCCTCCCCCCACCACTATCCTCCAATACTCACCTATACACCTCGTCCCCACGCTGATTTGGTCCCTCCGCTGCTTGGGGCCCCTCGGCTCACGGGCCCTCCGCGGCACCATAGCAGTGGCGTGGTCTGCCGCCATTGGCGGTACGCCACTGCCCAGTCCTCTGATAACCTTGGTTGCTCTTCTCTGCACGCGCTCTAGTTGAGCTATGTCTTTCTTATACACAGGAGACCAGAGCTTTACACAATATTCTAAGTGTGGTCACACTAGTGACTTGTATAGAGGTAAAATTATGTTCTCCTCATGAGCATCTATGCCTCTTTTAATGTATCCCATGATTCTATTTGCCTTTGCAGCAGCTGCCTGACACTGGCCACCAAACGTGAGCTTGTCATCCACCAATACACCCAGGTCTTTTTCAGTGACAGTTTTGACCAGTGTTTTACAATTAAGCATTTAATTATACATTTTATTTCCTCTTCCCAAGTGCATTACCTTACATTTATCCCCATTAAAGCTCATTTGCCATTTATCAGCCCAAGCTTCTAGTTACCATAGATCCTCCTGTAATATAAAATTGTCCTCCTCTGTATTGATTACCCTGCAGAGTTTAGTGTCATCTGCAAATATTGAAATACTACTCTGTATGCCCCCTACAAGGTCATTAATAAATATGCACAACTCCTGAATCCAACATCTGTTTCAACAAGGTCTTCACCTACTGGTACAGCTTGGGAGGTATCTGTCGATATCTTTCTCGAATCGGAGGAGTGTTCACCGTCAGTATCTCATGGGTGATGGCGTCTGTGCAGCCAAAGTCATTGGGGTGGTGGGCAAATGCGGCCTGATTCTCCCACAGCATTTTTTCAACTGCTTGTATGCGATCTGGATCAAGAGCCTTCACATCCACCTCCATTTGGGCCAAGATGGCTCGCCCATCCCATTCCGGGGTCGGGACCTCTTCTATTTCGGCCGTGACTGCCAGGGTCCAGACAGCATCATCTACTGGAGTCAGTGTCACTTCTTTCTGACTCAGCACTTCATTTCAATTTAGATACACACGAGGCAGCTCCACTCCTGGGATTAAACAGACTTCTCTGTGTCCCACATTCACAGCTCTGATGGGTACTCATTTATTTTGGACCACTGCTAATGTACGGGCTACCAGGGCATTCTGGCCTACTTCTCCTAGGCTCACTGATTCGATCACCACCTCCATGCGTTCAAGGTTGCGGAAGGTTCCCACAGGCAGTGGTAGAATGGTCTCCCGACAAGGAGGGACGTCGAGGGATATCCTTCCCAGCACTCAAACAACTCTCATAGATTGGTGTACAGGGGCGCTCTTCTGTGTCCCACAAACACGGATTAGCCATTGGAATGTTTTCTGGGTAGGTTTGTGCGGAGTAGCCTGTTTCCAGTAACCCGGCCCCCGTTTAGTGAGCATGATCTTGTCCCACTCTCGCAGGATATTCATGCCCATTATCACCAGAACATCTTCTTTGAATGGCTCGGGAACCAGCAAAATGCCTTTTCTTCCCACATCTTGTCCATATAGCAGCACATTCATCCACATGACCCCTGTCACGGGGATCGGTTGCTGATTAGCCGCTGTTACCCTGATCAACGTCTCCCACTCTGGCTTAGCCATTGTTTCAAAGTAATGGTTGAAGTACGACTTGGGCATTGTCGTTACCTGTGACCCAGTATCCACTAAGCAGTCCACTGGGATGCCTTCAAACTCAGCTCGCAGGATAGAACATCCTGCAACCAGATGTTCAGAATTATGCTGAGTGGCTTGTCCCTCTACCTCCCCCGCAGTACGTCCCACTACTGTGAGGGCCGGAAGTTTAATGATGGTTCTGGGTGTCTTTGCAAATCACTCCGACACCATCTAGCGAAGTGTCCTCTACGTCCACACGCCAACAATGTGTGTCCTGACAATCATTTCTTCGTCTGTATGTAGAAGACGCCCTTCGGACCGGTCCAGATGGACGCTGGGGTTCCGGATAGATCGCTCCAGACCAAGGGCCTACCGGTGGAAGATATTTAGGAACTTGGTAGAACAGTCCACACCCAGGCATAGTAGGTGGAGGGTTAGGGTTAGGTTCGAGAACATGAGGAAAGGCCCGATAAGGATTTTGTAGGGCCAGGTAAGCGACCTCCGAAGCCGGGCCGGTCCCTATCCATTTTTCCATTTGAGTCAACTTTTCTTGCATAACATTCAGGGAACTCTGCAGGTTTTCTACTATTCTGATCAATGCCTCTTCACTCCTCACGCCCCCGAGAGCCGGGACTGTCTGGGTTCATATCACTCTAGAAGCATAGCTTCCTTCTTTGCTTCGGGCCACCGCCTCTCTAAAATATTTTTCAAAAGCTTAAGGCAGGATCCACTCTAACTTGCTCATGCAGTACCTGTTTCAAGGGAGTACTTTAGAGTCCTAGGATAAATTATTCTCGTAGTATCTGGTCTACAGATCCCATGCCGCTTACTCCATCTGTCTCTTTCTTTTGCACTTCTGCTAGTACTTCTTGTAATGCCATGGCATATTGGGAGACCCCTTCCTGCTGCAGCCGATAGAAGAACTTTGCCCGGAGGTGCCCTGCACTTGCTCTTTCACCGTATATCTCCTCCAGAAATGTCACCATCTCTTTCAAGGTGGTACGCGTGGCTTCAGGTTGCAGGAAGACGCTTCTGCGGGCCTCACCCTCCAGGGCGGCCAGAGCGATTTCCACTTGTAGTTCTGGGCTGACATTATAAATCTTCGCAACGCTCTGCAATCTGGTCACCCAGTCAGGTAGTGGCATATTCTGGCCATCAAATTTGGGTAACACGCTAAACAACGTGCTCATAGGTAGAGCCCATTGCCTGCAGTACTCACATTAGCCACATTGCTGTCGGCCGCCTCCATCTCTGTGAACATACCCTGCTTGCAGGGCCACTTGTAGCGGTGTCCAAAGAACACTGCACAAGGCAGGTGTCAAATACGGTACAGTAGACGAGGAGACAGAAACCAAACACTGGCTTTATTGAGAGACAGAGGATTATATGCCGGAAATTAAGACTAACAGTTGTAATGATAAATACAATAGTGGTTACAAGAAGAGATAGCTGGAGTGCGTCACACAAGCTGTGCTCCAGCTATGGCAATGCAAATTACAACACAAACAGTAAAAACAATTTCTATCAATGACTCTCTGCTAATTTCTTATCTGGCTTCCGATAATCGGGCCGCACTGCTACAGAGCCCTTACTAGAGAAACCTGCTCTAAACCCCTTAAACAGTTTGACACTGGTGTCACTCACAGCTTTGTAGTCTTAGAAAAAAGTCTTATAACTGCTACTTGGTCCTGATGCGATGTAGCAGAGTTTGTTGTGTTGAGCTCTTGCTTCAGGTTAATAGATCCATCCTCTTCCAGATCCGGGCAAGTTTCATTCCCACTTTCATTGTTGAAGAATTACTGGTACCGCAGAGTAGTTTTCCTCCATCAGATTACAGGCACTCGGGGAGAATTACCCTGGATATGCAATGTGCCTTTCTCCTTTTGACACGGTCCTGGAGATCGATCCTGTGGAAAAGGGGCACTATCGTTTCTCTTGTTAGGACAGACTTAATGTCTTGCCTGTCTCTTTCTCTGGGCAGCAATCGGCTCACCATGGCAAAAGTCTCTCATAGCATCCACCAGTCCCCCTCGTCCGTTTTTCAACCGACATCAACTGCCCCACGTCCCAACCAACACATCGCAGGCTGCAGGGGGGGGAAAGGACTAGTCCACGTACACACAAATCAGGGGGGGGTATTGTCTCTTAAAGTAACAGTGTAATTCAGTAGGCTGACTAGGGGCCAACCCCCTACAACTGCATACCGTATAACTGTATAGCAGAACCGTTCCTTTCTTATGGGAACATGTCGTTACGGTGGCCCACCTCTATGTGTCTTTAAATTGTTATTGGGGTTTTTCCCAAATTTTGGCAGCTGTTGTACTCACTGCATATCCTATAATTGTATAGCAGAACCGCTCCTTTCTAGGAACATGTCATTACTGAGGCCCATCTCTATGTGTCTTTAAATTGGTATTGGGGTTTTTCCCAAATTTTGGCAGCCCTTGCAGTCACTGCATGGGCATTACCACTATAGGAGACCATTCCTTTATAATGGAAACATTTTTTTTACTGAGGCCCTCCTCTATGTCTCTTCCAAGGGGTATTGGGATGTGTCCAAATTTTTGGCAGCCCTTGCAGTCTCTGCATGCGCAATAACAGTATAGGAGACCCACTCGTTAATTATGGGAACAACAAAGCATAGCCGGCTGATGGCTCTATAACAATAGCAAGGGACAACTGCTAGCCCTTTAAAATAGTAAGGATGGCCCTATAAAAATAGGCTTTATGACTTTCAGAATCCCTCCTTCATAAATGAAACAGGATGTGTCTGATCATGTCTCGTACACCACATGGCTAGATAAGGCAGTAAAATGTTGAAATGACATTTACTGGTGAATGTATTTTTCACCACTGAGGCAATGCAAAAGTGCAAAAATGCACCAAAAACGCAACGTGTAAACATAGCCCAAGGTGTGGAGGAGCATTTATGTTTTTGGTTATTTATTTTACCTTATATACAAGTCATTACCCTGGAAAGGATGTTCCTTAACATTTTTCCCAGGAAAATCCATTTTGGTTTTTTGTATGTTTTATTGTGAGTCCGTAAAAGTGGCGTAATACTCTTACAACATTTTTCACAGCAGTGACTTGTGAGTCAGAGATGCTTCCAGGGGTCTTCCCCATGCTGTTTCTATGTCATTTGAGCACTGTTCCCATCGCCTTTGCCAATTTTTAGGCCCTCTGCAGACTGCCGGAGGGGGGGGGCGCCGGAAAAATGCTTGAGCTTCCCATAGACTTACATTGGGCTCGTTGCTCAGGTCGAACACTTGAGCATTCTAATTTGCTCGACTCGAGCAACGAGTACCCAAGCATTTTAGTGCTCGCTCATCACTAGTGCCGATCTTCTGAAATTCAAATTTGCCCACTTCGCCGAATTTTCTCCTAAATTTTATTTGCAGCCCAAAAATTTGTACAAATTTCAATACTGGAAAGCTTGTAATTGGCTGTAACATACACATGAGCGATAAAAGTGAGATAGAAGGACCCTTGCTGACCATATACTTTACAGGCGAGAAAGAGAGAGTGGACCCTGCTGACCATAAGAGCCTACCCTCCACAGCACATATGTCAAATTCTGGCCAGCCACAGTGTGAGTATATTTGGCCTGCAATGCCAGGCGGGTCTCCCTAGTATATTTGGCCCGTGACGCTGGGCGAGTCTTCCACCCTGTATTGCACTTTCAACTATATCTGAATCCTGTGGGTGTGATGATGCAATTACAATGTGCCCCCTGTACCGAGATGTATAGAGGATCTGAAGATACCATGAAGAGACTGGAACAGCAGAGGAACAGGCAGAGAAGAGTATTTATTTATTTAATGTGGGTCCCATAATACTGCATCGAGCACTATTTGGAGTCATTATACTGTATGGAGCACTATGTGGGGCCATTATACTGTAAGGAGCACTATGTGGGGCCATTAAACTGTATTAAAGGCAAATCAGGGCCCAGTTATACTCTATGGAGGACTGTGTGGCCATTAACTTTATAGAGGGCTGTGTGGGGATTACAGTTGGAGAATCATACTGTGACGAGGTCACTATTTTTTATTGGGGCGATTGAGGTGGGGTACAGTAGGGTCATCATACAGTGCATGTGGAGGATACTGTACAGGAATTCACTGTGGGGGTATCTTACTGTGTTTGGGGGCACTTTTGTTGGCATCATACTTTATTATCTATATTATTCAAGGTTTTTTATTCTATCTTATTACATATTTAAATTAGGCCATTGGGCCATATGTTTTTTACTGCTCTTACATAACATAATATATTAATATATTATTCCAATATTTTATTCTACGATCTATTAATTCAAATTTACTGTGTTAGTGGAATAACCCCTTTAAGTTTATTTCCATATGAAAATGTAATAGTTATATTTAATGATAAGGAAAAATCACATCAATTGTAGACATTTTTTTATGAGATATCAAGGTTGGCCAGTGACTGTCTAAGCTTTTAATTTTGGCCCTCTGTGTATTTGAGTTTGACATCCCTGCTCTACAAGAGAGAAAGACTTACCCAGTTACTCTGGAGATAGAAGCAACTCTGCCGTACAAACAGTGCTGATATGTGATGGCCCAGGTACTGACCACTACTGTACAAGTTATGAAACTCAGTGCAAAATAATGTTAATCAGCTTTCTGATGATTCACTACTATGGGAAATGGTGCCGGCAAGTTGTTTTTTTTTTCTCAAAACACTGATTCAAACTCAAAATGTTCAAATTGTGTGATACCGCGAATTTCAAGAAATTCGACTCAAATTGATCCTCTGCAAATCGATTCGCTTATCTCTACTGGTATATATTGTGTTCGAGCCTTGCATAATTTCAAAGTCTAGGCTAAGTACAGTATGCCAGTTTTCTATTCAATCAATGTGGGACTGGAGTACTTATGACCCATCAGAGAAAATCAGTCTAGGGTCCACCATGCAACAATATAGAAATAATACAAGACAGGAAAAAGACTTCATAAAAAAAAGAAGACACTAGCGGGTATATTAGGACAAAGCTTCTGCAAACTTCCCCTCTCCCATGTATAGCTTTTAGGCCTTGGTCACATTTCTCAAAAACTCCAAACCATCCACTATCACCATACAGTGCACAAAACACTCACACAAATCACTGCACCACCTGCTCTTTCTCTTTATTTTCCTTCTCATAGTGACATTTTACTCAACCCTGGTCCTCCTTCCACTAGTAAATATAACTCTCTTCTTGCCACATATAGAAACCCAGCTAATCTTATCAACATTGAAACAGTATCATCGGAACAAAAAACATAGTATGTTCAGAAATACGTACCAAAAGGGCCCATCTGCCAAAGACCAATCATAGTGAATCAACTAAACACTCCAAACATGGAATATAATACTAAGAACAAGGAGCCACATAGCCCATCAATAAAAGTAAATACATCTTTATTAAATTGTATTCAAAACATAGGCACATCACATATAATACATATATAAAACAAGATAATTAATAGAAAGACTCAGCTATTGATGCACTATGTGGCTCCTTGTTCTTGGTATCATAATCTTATCAACATGAAGTGTATGCCTTCACCTGTCTCTTTTAATTGTGCTCTCTGGAACTCACGATCAGTGTGTAACAAACTCCCCTACATCCAAGACTTCTTCCTTTCTAATTCCCTTAACCTTCTGTCTCTCACTGAAAAATGGATCCAGCAATTGGACACCACCACTGCTACTGGTCTCTTGTATGATGGGCTACAATTCTCACATACCCCTAAATTCTCACATACCCTCATCACAATGTGCTTTCCATGTTTTTCCCCCAGTATCTTCTTTCTCTAACCTCCTCCATCTGCCTTTCACAGCTTACTAATTCTCTTACACATGAGGATGGGAATAATCTGGACTAGATCTTCTCCCGGATCTGCTAAGTGTATGGCTTTACTAACTCCCCTTTCCTGCTCTCTGACCACAAACTTCTTTCTTTGTCTGTAAAAACTTGTTGTTCTGCTCGGGACAAGTCCACTTAACACACATATAGAAATCTACCAAATCTGCCATGAATACCCAGCAGCTTGTGAACAATCTATAGTCATCTTCTTTAGCTGCAATATCCTCCCTCTGCTGTCCAGATTTGCATAGACACATTATAATAAGTCATAGTAAAGTGACCTTGATGAAGCTGCACATGCTACAGGCAGAACAACCCAACACAACCCAACACAGATGACAGTAACCATGGCACATGCTGCAAACACATTTTCTTCAGTGTTGCTCAAGGTTTGCTGATCATCAGTCACTATCAAAAGAAGACTTCATCCACTAAAAGTTCATGCTCAAAACTTATAGCTTGGCTCTTCATCTGGACAAGCAAGCCTACTTCACTGCCCTAATCACATCTCTATTAGACAATCCAAAACTACACATTGAAAATTTCCTGAGCTGTAAATTACAGACTACAGACCCCCGACAACAACCTCAGCATGGACAATATGGATTCCTCAAGGCTCATTTCTAGGCCCCCTCCTCTTCTCTCTATACACCACACCTATTGGCCAAACCATAAACAAATCTGGTTTCCACTACCATCTCTATTCTGATGACAACCAATGATACACCTCTTCTCCTGACATCACCCCCATCTTAATACAAAATACTAGGGCTTATCTGCCTGCTGTCTCTAACATCATGTCTTCCCTCTACCTAAAACTGAATTCTACTAACCTACCTATACCTAATACTGCAATTGCCTTGAGTGATTCAGCAATAACTCTCAAAGAGCACGCTTGCTTTCTTGGGGTCATATTTGACACGGAACTTTCCTTTATTCCCTATATCCAATCACTCACTCTCTCTTGTTACCTGCATCTTAAACATTGTGAACTATTTAAGGGGCATATACCTCTTTATTAAAGAGACTTTACAAAAAGGCAGCCAAGAGAGACTCTTGAGAACTGCAACGAGGACACATGGCTCCATCAAGGGGAATACAGTTCTGCTCCATTGAATATCACTGAACTCTCAGAGATGTTATGAAGAAATCGAGGTTGGGACAATCAGGTCACCTGGCCACATACCTTACTGCTCTATTCCTCGCAGGGTAGCTGAAGGGTGAGACTCTGTAACTTGCACCATCTTGTCTATTTTCTGGAACTGTTCTATATGTTTATTGTCTGTTTGGTGGTTCAATAAAGTATTGCCATACTGTTTTACCCTCACCATGTGTTGTCTGAGTAGTATTAGGTTCACAGAAGACCCTGTGCCTTCACACATGGTTCTTGCGAGATTATGTGCAAAGTTTTGAGGAATCAGACTCAGTGTTTTTATCATTTTTTTTTATCTGGGACATTACTGTACATGTAGCAGTTACACTCTTTCCCCTCTCTTGTTTTTCTGTCCTATCTTTTGTTTGGCAATGATGGCTATGTTTGAAGAGCCCTGGTATAAACAGCAGTCCAAGGGCACTTTTATTCTCCTCTTTGAGCGGAGACAGATTGATTGCTCAAGCAAAACTAAGCACCAAATGAACGCTGAATTGTTGCAAGGTGCTGCAGAGCCAGTCTGTCAGCAGAGCCCTGATGATGGGGAGACCAGCCAAGGCCTGGATTGCACTGCTGCAGAGGTCCCACCTGTGAATGCCAGCCATACCCGCAGCCAGGGTAGTGTGGAATCTCTCCTGCAGATCGCCTTGGAGCAACTCGACGCAGAAGATCGTGAAGGATGTCTGAAGCTGATTCAGAAGTACTAAGAGGCTGAGAAAGCCGAGCAACAGGCCCAGGCTGAGAGAGCTGAGCAACAGTGGCAAGACGAGCATCTGTACCAGCTGGAGTTAGCCCAAATCCAGAAGGAGCCATCCACCTCACAGAACCGTGAGTCCAGCAATGACAACAGATTTAAATCCCGTCCTAAGCATTTTCCTGTGATGGAAAAGGATGGGAACTTGGACATATTTTTGCGAGAGTTTGAAAAGGTCTGCAGGCAGTAGCAGCTGCCTGAGGACCAGTAAGCGTAAACATTTGACCCCAGGGCTCCAAGGAAAAGCCCTGGAAGTGTTTGCTTTTCTCCCTCAAGACCAAAACGGAGACTTTGAGGCCATCAAGCAGGCCCTGATAAAGAAATGCCAGCTGACACTAGAGGTGTACCACAAAAAGTTACGGGCCCTCCAGCCTGGACCATACAAGAGCTATGGTGATATGGTGGATGGACTCGGAACCAAGTTTGAACAGTGGGGCCAAGAACTGTCAGTCAACACCTTCGAGGACCACAGCCTGTCAGTTTGGTGGGAAAGTAGAACTCACAGCCTGTTGGGGTGATGGGAAAGCGGTATCCTCAGTCTGTCAGGGTGGTAGAAAAGCAGGATTCCCAGTCTGTTGGGCTGGTGGGAAGGTGTGTCCCACAACCTTTCATGGGGGTAGAAAAGCAGGATCCCCAGTCTGTTGGGCTGGTGGGAAGGTGTGTCCCACAGCCTTTCAAGGGGGTAGAAAAGCAGGATCCCCAGTCTGTTGGGCTGGTGGGAAGGTGTGTTCTCCAGCCTGCCACGGGGGTAGAAAAGCAGGAACCCCAGTGGGCTGGGCTGATGGGAAGGTGTGTCCCACTGCCTGTCAGAGTGGCTGGAACGAGATATTCAGAGTTTCTCAGTGTGCAAGGAAAGTTCGTTCCACAGCCTGTCAGACTAATGGGAAAGCATTGTTATCCCCTGGGCAGACAGCCTACGCAGCCACTGTAATCCACAGCCAGAGGGCTCAGAATGCAGGTAATGCCCTGTCTTCTGGACCCTCCTCATCCAGCAGGATAACAGAACCAGTTACTGACCCAGAGCAGGTACCAGAGGGTTCCTGTAGGGTTGGGGCCTTAGTGTTCCTTCTGGCTACCTTTACTCAAGAGTCTCAGACTGGTCTGGTGGCATTGAGTGAGGTCCCAGAGATGCCCATCTCAGAACCAAGAAGGAAAGGGTGCTGTGGGATCCAGGGAGGTTTCGCAGTAATATTGACTTGGGAGACAATCCGTAAATCGATCTCCCACACAATCTCTAAAAGGGGGAGGTGTCATGGAGAAAAGTAAAATGCTTCCAGAGATGAGATAAGAGCTTGCACTCTCCTCTGTGCAGTTGAGTCTCTCCTTTGGAATTAGGTAACCATAGATACACCAATGGCTAAACAGATGTGAGGCCCTGCTTCAGGAATGTGGAGCAGATTTAAGATCGAGATAAAAGATTTAGAAGTGTAAGGATCTAGGATTCTCTGTTTTCTGCGTACCAAAAAAGTAAGAAGGGAGGTTTGCATTAACTTCCGCTACCCAATCTATAGGAAAATAATATTTTCAAAAACGTGATGAAGTGACGAATGCAAAGCATAGTTTGAAGTCACTGAGCAATGACCAGTATCCTGTCAATTGAATACAGACCCGATAGACGAGATTACACCTGGCATATTTGGTCTCTATGCCAAGATAAAATTATAGTACAAAATATCACTTTGATATTGAGCACATTCAACTCTCTGAAGTAAAGATATAGTCAATTTAGGGAATCTCATAATTTTCTGAAACTGAAAAGTCCAACCCTGTGGGAGTAATAATGGGAGGGGATATGGGTGTAACTTAAAAGCTAATAAAAGGCAACTGCCAAATTTTAGACGTGTCAGTACGTGGAGGCACAGTTCACGGTAGGTGCTGTCCATTTTTTCTTTGGAGCACCTCCTTCCCTAGATCTTAAGCAATTGCTGTGACAATAGGTCTAGAAAGTTACTTGGTTTATCCTTTTATTTTATGTAACTGTATATTCTTTATTGTTTTGTTCCCTTTGTAAAATCTTTTGTATATTTTAATAAACACTGCCTATCATTCTACTGTAGATTAAATATAAAAAATGTAATAGTTCTGTTCCCTTGGTTCTGTAAATTTGCACCCCGAAGCCATATGCTACCAGAACCAGAACCAGGCCTCCAGTCAGTCTGCATAAAATCGGATTGGTGGTGGCAGCTAATAATCTTTCTTGGGTTATTGTGAAGTTAGTAGTGATCATATGGTGGTATACACATATATACCATGTGTTGGAATCCGAAGGTGTATATACCATATGCTCACTGTTAACTTTCCAATAACTGGCAGTAGAGAGCTATTCGCTCAAGAGATCATAGCTGGTGGTTCGGTGTGACCTTCCCGGGCTGAGATAATCTTGATAACTATAACTGCTATTTAACATTTAAGTTTAAATTTGATTGTCTAACTATGAGCACAACCACATCCCCAATTATAAGAGGGTTTGTACACTTATGCAGCCACAATACTTTAGTTTTTTTTTTCCTCTCAAAATGATTTCAGTTTGTTTGCCATTGGAGATGAACAGCTTATGAATAATATTTAGATTTGAGAGTCCTCAGTGGTTGATACCTTTTAGTGGCTAACTGAAAAGATGGTAACAAGTTGCAAGCTTTGGAGACTGATCAGGCCTCTTCATCAGGCATAGTAACATAGGCATAGTTACTATGCCTGATGAAGAGGTCTGAGTAGTCTCGGAAGCTTGCAACTTGTTACCATCTTTTCAGTTAGCCATTAAAAGGTATCAGCCACTGAGGACTCTCAAATCTAAATATTTTTCTATCTACTGGCTAACACGGTACAAAAAAAATATATATATATACAGTGGTGGCCAAAAGTATTGGCACCCCTGCAATTCTGTCAGATAATACTCAGTTTCTTCCTGAAAATGATTGCAATCACAAATTCTTTGGTATTATTATCTTCATTTAATTTGCTTGCAAGGAAAAAACACAAAAGAGAATGAAGCAAAAATCAAATCATTGATCATTTCACACAAAACTCCAAAAATGGGCCAGACAAAAGTATTGGCACCCTCAGCCTAATACTTGGTTGCACAACCTTTAGCCAAAATAACTACGAACAACCGCTTCCGGTAACCATCAATGAGTTTCTTACAATGCTCTGCTGGAATTGTAGACCATTCTTCTTTGGCAAACTGCTCCAGGTCCATGATATTTGAAGGGTGCCTTCTCCAAACTGCCATTTTGAGATCTCTCCACAGGTGTTCTATGGGATTCAGGTCTGGACTCATTGCTGGCCACCTTAGAAGTCTCCAGTGCTTTCTCTCAAACCATTTTATAGTGCTTTTGGAAGTGTGTGTTTGGGTCATTGTCCTGCTTGAAGACCCATGACCTCTGAGGGAGACCCAGCTTTCTCACACTGGGCCCTACATTATGCTGCAAAATTTGTTGGTAGTCTTCAGACTTCATAATGCCATGCACACGGTCAAGCAGTCCAGTGCCAGAGGCAGCAAAGCAACCCCAAAACATCAGGGAACCTCCGCCATGTTTGACTGTAGGGACCATGTTCTTTTCTTTGAATGCCTCTTTTTTTTCCTGTACACTCTATGTTGATGCTTTTTCCCAAAAAGCTCTACTTTTGTCTCATCTGACCAGAGAACATTCTTCCAAAACGTTTTAGGCTTTCTCAGGTAAGTTTTGGCAAACTCCAGCCTGGCTTTTTTTTGTCTCGGGGTAAGAAGTGGGGTCTTCCTGGGTATCCTACCATACAGTCCCTTTTCATTCAGACACCGATGGATAGTACGGGTTAACACTGTCGTACCCTCGGACTGCAGGGCAGCTTGAACTTTTTTGGATGTTAGTCGAGGTTCTTTATCCACCATCCACACAATCTTGCATTGAAATCTATCGTCAATTTTTCTTTTCCGTCCACATCTAGGGAGGTTAGCCACAGTGCCATGGGCTTTAAACTTCTTGATGACACTGCGCACGGAAGACACAGGAACATTCAGGTCTTTGGAGATGGACTTGAAGCCTTGAGATTGCTCATGCTTCCTCACAATTTGGTTTCTCAAGTCCTCAGACAGTTCTTTGGTCTTCTTTCTTTTCTCCATGCTCAATGTGGTACACACAAGGACACAGGACAGAGGTTGAGTCAACTTTAATCCATGTTAACTGGCTGCAAGTGTGATTTAGTTATTGCCAACACCTGTTAGGTGCCACAGGTAAGTTACAGGTGCTGTCAATTACACGAATTAGAGAAGCATCACATGATTTTTCAAACAGTGCCAATACTTTTGTCCACCCCCTCTTTTAGGTTTGGTGTGGAATTATATCCAATTTGGCTTTAGGACAATGCTTTTTGTGTTTTTTCATTGAAAACAAATTAAATGAAGATGATAATACCAAAGAATTTGTGATTGCAATCATTTTCAGGAAGAAACTGAGTATTATCTGACAGAATTGCAGGGGTGCCAATACTTTTGGCCACCACTGTATATATATTTTCCCAGATTATGAATGACATTAAGGGCTCATGAACATAGCCTTACTTTTGGTTTGTGTGCCATCTGACAAAAGATTGTCTCACACTCAGATCAATGTTATTCTATGTGGCAGTGCATATGTCAGATTATTTCCTCGGACCAAACCGGTCTGAGGAAAAACTCACTGCATGCCCGAGATTGTTTCGATATTCAAATTGCACTTGGCCATGCACCACAATGAGTCCATGGAAACCATTGGACTCCACTTGTTTGACGACATTTCAGCCATACAGCACCTTTTTCAAGCCAAAAACAAGGTATACATATTTTTTTGATGTGTACACTGGTGTCAATAAACCTTTTTTTAAGGTTACTTCCCAGTGCCTTGGATCCTTGGATTGTTCTTAGTTTTTCCAACCAAGTGGAGGGTTGTACCAAGTCTGCCCGGGACACGTAGTGGTCAGGGGTGGATTAAGAGTAGCCAGGGCCCCGGGCAGTTTAGAAGGTGTGGGCCCCCCCACAGGTACCCGATGTATCACGTGACATGTCACATGATCCCCTTTGATAGATCATGTGATAGGTCATGTGACTAACACAGATGCTTTGGTGACATCTGTAGACGGAAAATTATGTGATTCAATAGGCTGAAATTAATTCTGCTCAATATTAATAATATTAACAAATTAATAAAAAAAAATATTAATTGTATGACTCAGGCTATATGCCCACGATGCAGAAATGCTCCGGATTTTTCCTGAGCGTTTCTGCATCTCCCTGGCAGAAAAAGCGCATGCGGATTGTGCATGCGGATTGTACATGCGGATTGTACATGCGGATTGTACATGCGTTTTTCCTGCCAGGGACAAGCGGATGTGAAGCGTTCTTCACATGCATTTCCGCATGCGGGTTGACAAGCGCTTTCCAAGCGATTTTAGCATCACTTGGAAAGTGCTTGTCAACTTGGTCACACGATATAAATCCATGCAAACGGCATGGATTTATATACTGTGACGAAAAGAATGTTTAAAAATAAAAAATAAATCTATACTTACCTTCTGATGGCCCCTGGAATCTTGCTTCTCTCCATTCTCCCTTGTCGGGAAATCGCGTTACACTGAAGGACCTGCTGACGTCAGCGTTGTGTGACCCGTCACATGACTATGACGTCAGCGCAGGTCCTTCAGTCCATCGCGATCTACCAGCATGAGAGGAGGAGCACACCGGGGGCCGCCAGAAGGTAAATATAAGATTTATTCTTTATTTTATTCTTTCTTTCACAGTTTCTATGGTACCCTGGTCCGGACCTGGGTACCATCCGCACATTGAAACGCGTGGATTCCGCATTTACATGTGCAGTGATGCGTAATCCATGCGTTCCAATGCAAGTTAATGGCGGCGAAAACGCAGCACTTCCGCAAAGTAATTGGTAGTGGTGCATTTTATTCCGCAATGATAATCCGCAGCGGAAATTTCCGCAGCATGTGCACAGCACATGTGGATTATCATTGGGGAACATGGCAGACCTTCTACAAAGCGTTTTTTAAGCGTTTCTGCAGTGTTTTTGCCGCTGCGGAAATGCTTAAACGCATCATGGGCACAAAGCCTTAATATTGAGCAGAATTAAGTATGCTGACATCCCCCTATATACAGTTTGAGCCCCCACATAACTCCCTAGATACAGTATGAGTCCGCACATAGCTCTCTAGATACAGTATGAGCCCTCACATAGCTCCCTAGATACAGTATGAGCCCCCACATAGCTCCCTAGATACAGTATGAGCCCGTACATAGCTCCCTAGATACAGTATGAGCCCGAACATAGCTCCCTAGATACAGTATGAGTCCGTACATAGCTCCCTAGATACAGTATGAGCCCGCACATAGCTCCCTAGATACAGTATGAGCCCCCACATAGCTCCCTAGATACAGTATGAGATCCCGCATAGCCCCTACATACAATATGAGCACCCACATAGCTCCCTACATACAATATGAGCCCGTACACAGCTCCCTTCTCTGATCGATTGTTGGTTCCACAGCCAGCTCAGAGAATGGTCGAATGCAAAATGCAGCTACCTGGGAGACACCTCTGACCACCACATGAGGTGGCCCGAAGGCACCCCCCTGACGGCTGTACCCAGGTCACATGCCCCCCCTGATTCCCCTAGGTATGGCCCTGTATAGTTTATATGACAATACATGACTGGTATCTATAGTATAATCAGGGATGTGTCCTTCTGCCAGAAGCCTCTATAGATTGTGCAAGTGCAATACCTGCGCAGTCTGGCCACAGACAGAAAGACACATCCACATCCCAGACAGGGTTGAGGAGTGTGGCGCCAGAGATCGCGGTATGCATAAGCACTGAGCGCATACCGCGATCTCCGGCACCATAAACTCATACGTGTTCGGTCCTGTCATCTCTGGAGAGGCCAGGGGAGGAGTGTGGCGCAGGCGCCGATTTCCGGCACTATTTTAGCGAAGACAAATATGAACAGTGTCTTCGACAAAATGGACAGCGTGGTATGCGCATGCCGTACTTTGGTGCCATTTTGTTGAATACACTCTGCACATTTGTATTCATTCAAATGAAACCAGATATCACGCTATGCGGACATGTGGAGCATGGACCAGAATGAGGGGGGAGCATATACCAGGATGGAGGGGAAGCATGGACCAGGATGGGGGAGCATATACCAGGATGGGGGAGCATATACCAGGATGGGGAGAAGCATGGACCTGGATGGGGGAGCATATACCATAATGGGGGGGAAGCATGGACCAGGATGAAGGAGCATACACCAGGATGGGGAAGCATACACCAGGATGGGGGAGCATGCACCAGGATGGGGGAGCATATACCAGGATGGGGGACCAGGATGGGGAAGCATACACCAGGATGGGGGACCAGGATAGGGGAGCATATACCAGGATGGGGAAGCATACACCAGGATGGGGGAGCATATACCAGGATGGGAGACCAGGATGGGGGAGCATATACCAGGATGGGGGACCAAGATGGGGAAGCATACACCAGGATGGCAGACCAGGATGGAGGAGCATATACCAGAATGGGGGACCAGGATGGGGGAGCATATACCAGGATGGGGGACCAGGATGGGGGAGCATATACCAGGATGGGGGGGAGCATATACCAGGATGGGGGACCAGGATCTGGAAGCATATACCAGGATGGGGGAGCATATACCAGGATGGGGGGAGCATATACCAGGATGGGGGACCAGGATGGGGAAGCATATACCAGGATGGGGGAGCATATACCAGGATGGGGGACCAGGATGGGGAAGCATATACCAGGATGGGGGACCAGGATGGGGGAGCATATACCAGGATGGGGGAGCATATGCCAGGATGGGGGAGCATATACCAGGATACGAGGCCAGGATGGGAGAGCATATACCAATAAAAAAGCTCACCACCTGGGCGTAGAACAGGTTCAATAGCTAGTATGATATACAGTGATACAGACATTAGATGTTATATGCTATACACATTGTTATATCCCATCTGATGTCTGCACCAAAGTATACCATACAGTAATCTATATACTGGATGACATTTTTTGTACATGGGTATACACTGTACTGATCACACTTGGACCTGCATACAGGACCTCACATATTATATATGGAGCAGTATAGTATGTGACGTCCTGTAGGTTTAGGGTTGATCAGTCAGTGCAGGATCCGCTCTGCTGATGTCTATGGTCACTCTGCAGGGGCTCAGTGTGATTTATTGCAGGACTCTGAATTTTCCTGCATATCTGGTGACTCTGGAGCCGATGACCCATATTGACCTGATCTGCAGCAAAGGTCAGACTCCGGCCATAAGTCATACAGGGCCTCAGCAGAGCGGCCGCCGTCCTGACACTAAGGGATCCGTGTGAACTCATCAGGAGGGGAGCAGCGTCCTGCAGCCCCCTCCTCACTCCAGACATCCTGCCCAGGGCCCGACCTCGACCTCGTATTTACCTCCATCCACTGATGCACGAGCTCCTCTCCGGCAGGATGAAGTGAAGAAGCTCCAGGCGCTGCTGTGTGACGTCAGTCCTGGAGACACAGCCACAGCGTGCAGGGGGCGTGTCTGTCTCCCTGATGCAGCCGGCGTCTAATGGTAATGTGCGGTCCCCCTGGCCCTGCCTCTCCAGAAAACACTATAATGAGGGCAATCTGGCCGTGGGCCCTGCCGGAGCCTCGCGTCCCGGGCGGTAGCCCAGATCGTCCTCATTATAATCCGCCTATGTAGTGGTGCACGGGATATACCTTTTCTAATCCACTTGGATGACGTCTGAGTGTAGTCCGATTTCCACAGGCAGTCAGAATGGAGAAGATGGAGAAAATTTTTTCTCCATCTTCTCCTTATCCGAGAAAATCAAATCACAATTTGATCATACTCTGTTCAAACTCTGATCAGAGTTTGATCAGAATGTGATTTTCATAATCGGCCTGATTCTCTTGGATGAGAGAATATTCGCTCATGTGACCCTAGCCTAAAGGTGGAAAAAGTTCTGAAATGATTCTCAGTATGATGTTTTTACATGGCAGAAAACTGCCATTTTAATCGGGGTGTGTAGACTTTTTATATCTACTATATGTACAGTAGCAATTAACCTAGTGTGTAGAGGTTTACATAGAAGCGGTTTATACCAATAAGTTAAAATATTATTTATTCCAATTTGTAAGATGCTCCTGAATGAGTAAGTTCTCAGAATGTATAACATTCTTACTTCATCATCATCATCCTTCAAAATACTGTTTTACATTTAATGTTTTAAAGAGCAATTCCATCATTTGTTGATGAAGATTAAATAATAGATAATGTAAGTTTCCGCATGAGTGCTATGTTATATTAGTATCAACATGACCTTTATAATATTCCAATGTCTCAGCGCTACCGCAGAATGTAATTGGGTGGCACAGTATTTAATATCATAATAATGGAATTTAACAGTTTTATTTTAATTGTGTGAAAAGTACTTACAATCTCAATCTAACACTTATTTAATATTCACCAAACAGATGGAATAAAGCAACAAATATACAACTTTGACACTTCCAAATATGGAAAAATGGGCTAATATTTGGCCAAGAAGAGGTAGTTGCAGGACAAGCTGGAGGAGGTCAATGGACTTTATTAACTCTTCAGAGAGGGATAGAGGGAAAGGGGCTGTTACTTCTTGATACTCAAATATATTCAGGCTGTCAAGATTTGGCTGTGGCTGATACATCTGCTTTGCTTCAGCAGAGAGCGCTGTGTGAAAAGTGGTCTAAAGAATGAAGAGAACTTGAGATGTCAGAGGAGAGCAGAGGATGATCAGTCATTGTCAATAACCCTGAAAGGGATAAGCAGGTAGTAGTGCAGTGGATGATGGTGCTGTGTGAACATTGTCAAGTACGTTGCTTTTTTGGGGCTGGTAAGCTTGTGCCAGCTGTAGCCTGACATGTTGGCCCGGTCACTGGTAGTAGTTTTATAACTCTACTCTGTTGTTTATATTAGCAGTAGCGAATAAACTAGGGAGCAAATTGCGCAAATAGGGTGATACCCGTGATAAAAAAGATAAAAGACAGGGGGATGTATGCTCACTTTGTTTTGTTGCAATTGCAACAATGAAAGCACTTCAACAGCTGCTGAAAACCGTGGGTCATAGACCATAAGGATAGTGGAAAGAAATAGGCGGCTTTTCTGTGTTGCTGTTAATATCCCACAAACGATTGCGGAGAATCATTGGGATAAAAACAATTATTTATTCCGGGGTGTTTCCAGATACTCCAACCTTGTCTTCAGGAAACAACCACATACTAGCAGTAGTGTCATTAGTCCAGAAATACGGTATTTGTTAGGGATTCATATTATATAATAGGATAATGTGTAGAATTATGTATATAAAATTTAATAAACCTTTTGCAGCCATTTGTCTTGCAATTGCCGCAATACTGATATTTGAGAAGAAGGGGGACATGGGTGAGCTTCTGGAACACAGATGTAAGCATTGTCTATTTCTTCAGTTTTAATTGCAGCATGAAAACAGCATAGCATTGAAAGAGAAGAGGAGAGAATTTTTTTTTTGCGTGTTTTTCATATGTGAAGGGAACCTGCCACCAGTTTTTTCCCATATAAAGTAGGACCAGCACTTGTAAAACCCTCATATACAGCATTATAGAATGCTGAATATATGTTCCCAATGTGCTCTCTATAAAACAAAAAATGGCTTTTGTAATACTCACCTACGGGGTGGTCCGATCCGAAGGGCGTTGCTGGTCTTAATCTGGCACCTCCTCTCTTCTTGCTTCTGTGGATGATGCATTTTGCATCATTCACACAGTGTCCTCGGCATTGCGCTCCTGCGCAGGCGCACTTCTCTCTGCCCGGGCGAGGGCAGAGCAAAGTATTGTAGTGTGCATGCGCCAGCACTTTTTGCACTTTCCCACGCATGAGAATTTCAGTAATTTATCCTCGGCAGGGCAAAGAGAAGTATGCCTGCCTAGATGCACGATGACGGGCATTGTGTGGATGATCTCATCCACACAATGCAAGAAGGAAAGGGGCACCGAACCAAGAACAGTGACACCCATTGGACCAGACCGTAGGTGAGTATAATAAAAGTTATTTTATGTTTCATGGAGACATATAGAAAGCATTCTAGACTGTTGTATATGAGGTCGTACAGGTGCTGGCCCTACTTTATATGGGGATAACCTGGTGACAGGTTCCCTTTAATCTTTGTTTACAACACTGTCTATTCTCCCAACTGAACAGTTATTCTAATCCTCCATGAAAACTAGGAAATACTGGTGAGAGATAAGAATAGCTCATAGAAAAACCCTCATATATAGGCAAGCAGACCCTGTGAGATTCATTGAAGACCTATTCTGGAGGTCTTATTTGACCCCATTATATTACCACTGGGGAGCAGCAGAGGTATCAAAATCAAGCCGAAAAACATTGCTGTGACTACTACCAGGACCGAGGTGGCAGGTTTACTGCCTACAGCAATCACATTAAACAGGGACCTTACCTCTTTATCTATGCAGGGAGGTTGGAGCTTTGCATCAGAAAAAACATAGCCATGATATTAAAATTACAGTGAAATACTGTATTTTTCGGACTATAAGACGCACCCCAAATTTTGGGGTGGAAAATTGGCAAAAAATATTTTTATAAGATGGGGGTCCATCCTATAGTCTGAATAGGTATCTTACCTGGGGGGTGGTAGATCAGGGGTCACAGGAGGTATAGTCCCTCAGGAAGCCGGCGGCAGCAGAAGTGGAGCAATGCTGCGGATCCTGGGTGGGAGAAGAGGGTGCCTCAGCAGAAGGTGGTTGCGGTGGTGGTCGAGCACGATCGCAGGATGCAGGGTCCCTCCCTCAGGAATCTGGCAGCAGCAGAAGCAGTGAGATGCTGAGGGGCCGGTGTTGTTCGTCAGGTAGAGTGATGTGCATTGCTTTTCAGTCTGCCCCGGCCATGGGCCTCAGGTAAATTACCGTCGAGATCCCAGTCTGCACATGCACCGGCTCAGGCGGCCATTTTCCTGCAGATGTAGATCACGACTTCAGGAAGATGGTCACGGCCCCCTGTAAAAGCAATGCATGCCGCTCTATCTCACCAATGACACCAGCTCCACAGCATCTCACCACTTCTGCCGCCACCGGATTCCTGAGGGAGGAAGGGACCAAAGGGACCCTAATTCATGAGATCCCCACTCTACCACCACCGCAACTCCTCAGTAAACTACATTCTGACCAAAAGACGCACCCCCCATTTTCCTCCCAAATTTGGGGGGAAAAAGTGCGTCTTATGGTCCCAAAAATATAGTAATACAACAATAATATTATCATTCTAACAAGATATATTAAGAAATTAACACATCATTTTTGAACGATTTAGCTAAAATGTCTACAATGGAGTAAAGATGCACTGTGAAAATTCACTAAACAATTTTAGAATCTGAACATTTTGCTCCATTTGTGTGATCATCCTTTTTCTAGTAGAAAAAAAAGTGTTATAATTAACATGGTATTTTCTGTTTGGGAAATGCATGTGGAAATATCGCCTGTAATACAGCAAGTGGATGTTAATTTTTACATGTATTGTATTCTTTATTACAGTTTGCTTTTGATTGAAGTCAATGAGGAAAAAATGAAATAAATCATCTTGATAGTGAAATATATGTTTTCATGTAAGAGTAATATTTAGCAATAAGAATTTTTTTTTGGATTTATATACTGTATTAGGATTCTATCTACATTAGATTTGCAGCCATTTGTAGGCCCTCTTGTGGTCATTTCTTGGTACTGCAGTATGCGTGTTACCCTGTTTTTACATAAGATGGATACCTGGGGATCATTAAAAGTAGAATGAACATCACAATATGATGCTCCTCTCCAATGTGCCCCATTTAGGTGTTTGTACTGTATATTAGATGCATATACAGTACAGACCAAAAGTTTGGACACACCTTCTCATTTAAAGATTTTTATGTATTTTCCTATGAAAATTGTACATTCACAGTGAAGGCATCAAAACTATGAATTAACACATGTGTAATTATATACTTAACAAAAAAGTGTGAAACAACGGAAAATATGTCTTATATTCTAGGTTCTTCAAAGTAGCCACCTTTTGCTTTGATGACTGCTTTGCACACTCTTGGCATTCTCTTGATGAGCTTCAAGAGGTAGTCACCGGAAATGGTCTTCCAACAATCTTGAAGGAGTTCCCAGAGATGCTTAGCACTTCTTGGCCCTTTTGCCTTCACTCTGCGGTCCAGCTCACCCCAAACCATCTCGATTGGGTTCAGGTCTGGTGACTGTGGAGGCCAGGTCATCTGGCATAGCACCCCATCACTCTCCTCCTTGGTCAAATAGCCCTTACAAAGCCTGGAGGTGTGTTTGGGGTCATTGTCCTGTTGAAAAATAAATTATGGTCCAACTAAACGCAAACTGGATGGAATAGCATGACGCTGCAAGATGCTGTGGTAGCCATGGTGGTTCAGTATTCCTTCAATTTTGAATAAATCCCCAACAGTGTCACCAGCAAAGCACCCCCACACCATCACCTCCTCCTCCATGCTTCACGGTGGGCACCAGGCATGTAGAGTCCATCCGTTCACTTTTTCTGCGTCGCACAAAGACACGGTGGTTGGAACCAAAGATCTCAAATTTGGACTCATCAGACCAAAGCACAGATTTCCACTGGTCTAATGTCTATTCCTTGTGTTCTTTAGCCCAAACAAGTCTCTTCTGCTTGTTGCCTGTCCTTAGCAGTGGTTTCTTAGCAGCTATTTTACCATGAAGGCCTGCTGCACAAAGTCTCCTCTTAACAGTTGTTGAAGAGATGTGTCTGCTGATAGAACTCTGTGTGGCATTGACCTGGTCTCTAATCTGAGCTGCTGTTAACCTGCGATTTCTGAGGCTGGTGACTCGGATAAACATCCTCAGAAGCAGAGGTGGCTCTTGGTCTTCCTTTCCTGGGGCGGTCCTCGTGTAAGCCAGTTTCTTTGTAGCGCTTGATGGTTTTTGCAACTGCACTTGGGGACACTTTGAAAGTTTTCCCAATTTTTCGGACTGACTGACCTTCATTTCTTAAAGTAATGATGGCCACTCGTTTTTCTTTACTTAGCTGCTTTTTTCTTGCCGTAATACAAATTCTAACAGTTTATTCAGTAGGACTATCAGCTGTGTATCTACCAGACTTCTGCACAACACAACTGAAGGTCCCAACCCCATTTATAAGGAAATCCACTTAATAAACCCGACAGGGCTCACCTGTGAAAACAGTGCCTGACAACCTGTGAATCTCTCATCAAGAGAATGCCAAGAAGTGTGCAAAGCACAGCAAAGGATTTGAAGAACTAGAATTACATATTTGTTAGTATTAATTCATGTGTTAATTCATAGTTTTGATGCCTTCAGTGTGAATGTACAATTTTCATAGTCAGGAAAATACAGAAAAATCTTTAAATGAGAAGGTGTGTCCAAACTTTTGGTCTGTACTGTATGTTAGATGATTGATATTATTCTATAAAAGTTTTATTGTATTTGCAATTATTCAGACTTGTGTTTTTCATGTACACGATTTTCACAAATAGATCACGAACACATTATAATCTGTTTAGCTGTTCACATGTCCATGTTTTTTTGCGGAATGTGTGTACGCTATGAAATCATGGAGACACGTCTATTTTTTTCTCAGCATCGTGGATCAAAATTATCAATAAGTCTATGGATCCATAAGAATTACCGACAGCACATGGATGGCATTTGTGTGTAGTCTATGTGCTATCTGTAATTAACATTGTAACGGGTATGAGAAGCTTGACTTGCAAATTTTACAATATTTTTTGTTTCTTTTATGTCAGATCTGACTAGCTTTACCAAAATGTGTGGAGCTGGGGTGGGAAGGGGTGTGACGAAGCCCGCTCACCTAACTAACTAAAATTTACGCCACTTTGAAGGCATACATTTTGCCACAAATGTATTCCAGTCCCCAACTGGAGTGACATTTTTGGTGGAGGCACCAAAGGTGTAAGGTGCGCCTGAATCAGTTAGTGCTGTCGCCCATTCATTAAGACTAAAGTGAAAAAAAGCTAGTCTTATCGAATTGAGCTCATAGTGTTAACTCCATTGTATGGGTCGGAACAATTATGATGATACCAAATTTCTATAGTTTTATTTCTTTTTTATTACTTTCATACAATAAATACACAATAAAATACAATGAAATAATTTGTTTTTAGTCATCATATTCTGAGAGCCATAAGTTTCACAGTTTTCCGTTAGCAAAGCTTTTGTGGCACCCCTGCGGGTTCAGTCACCACAGAGGTACTGCATCTCACCCAGAGGTGTGGTATCTCACTCTCAGGTAAGGATAGAGTGCTTCCCGGGACCCAAACACCTGCATCCAACACATCCCACTTCAGTAGGGGCAGGGCGAGATTGCTCCAAAGGGAGAGCACAGTCCCTGGTCTCTAGCTGGAGGGTGGAACTATGTAGTGGGTGTGGGTGGAGGAAGAAGGTCAGGGGAGTACATGAGAGGGAGGATATAAAAAGAGAAGCCATCTTGGGAGATCAGTCAGCGGAGTGCAGAGGGAGCAGGAGCTCAGCATGAGCTCTGCTCAGGGAGGCGCGGGCCTGAGTGAGAGAGGCCCTGGAGAAGGAAAGAAGGAGAGAAAGACTGAAGAGGAAAGGAGCAGGAAGAAAGGCTCCAGGAGTGAAGAAGGGATCCCAGGGGTACGGGCAGTGCTGGAGGCCACCCGTACGCCCGAATCTACCAGGCGGTGGAGGGATCGAGCCGCAGAGGGGACCGGCCCCTAACTAGTGAGAATTACAAAGTTCAACTAGAAACCAGAGGCTTCTGTACTTTCAGGGTACAGTTGCCACATCCACACTCATTCTCTAGGATCCAGGGAACTCCAGGTTGCCCAGAAAGATCCGAGGATACCGGCTTGGGACACTGTTTGCGAGGCTCAGGGCAGGAAGGGTGAGAGCCAGTGCAGGAAGACGGCTGAGAAAGGCATATAGAACAGAGTCCTGTCAAGCACTCTTGAAATACCTGAGGGATTGCTGAACCCCTGCCCGGTGAACGCAGCGCGAAGTGGGAAGTTATGATCTACAGTTGTAACCAGGAGCAAAGTGAGAACTGTGAGTAAACTCGGAAGACTGCACCCCACTGTCTCTGTGAATTATTGCTGCGCCATCATCCCCTTGCACCATACTGCACAGCAACATCTACCTTATACAACATCTACAATGCCCTGGAGCTAAGCTCTACCTGTGGAGAGCTAAACCAACTCTGCTGCATTAACAACAGCTCCAGTGGACTGCTCTGCAGCGGCGGCTCCTTATAGCCGCATACCACAGGTGGCGTCACGAACATTATCTCTAAAAAAACTTCATCCCCTTTTACTTCATTCCCCTTTAATTGACCGCCCTGGGTCACGGAGTGGGTCAACGCCACTGTAACATCTCCCCTATAAACGACCGGCCCGGCTACCGAGTACCCCACGGCCCAGGGGGCGCGTCACTTTAATACAACTCATTTTGCTTGAAAAGCTGTAGTTTTAATTGGTGCCATTTTGTCATACATATGACTTTTTGATCACATTCCTAGACTGTTTGGGAGGCAAAATAAGTATTAAATAGTATATTTACAGGGACAACCAAAAGTTTTGCATTTTTTTAAAAGTGTGATTACTTCTGTCTGGTTGTTGTGATGCCATTTTCCTGGTGATTTTAGTAAACCGGAAGAAAATGGTTGTCAACTATAAGGATGACATTGTTTTATCCCTTTGTGTGTTAGTTTTCAACATTTGCTGTGCCAAATGTTTTGCATATTTTGTAATGGGTAGTGTAATTTTGGCAACATTTTTTTTTTTTATGTGTTTGTTTTAGGTCAAAACTTGGCAAACACAAAGCCAAATTTATCTCCAGATGTCGCGATGCTTATTATTCTGAGAGTGAAGTGAGGCAAAAGCCAAAAGAGGTAGCTGTTCACATTATTAAGAAAAAGTCAGTATCTGATGTCCATAAAAGTTCTGTACAGATTTTGCATGAAATGAACGAAGACTACGGTCAAAGTGAGTCGCCAAACTGTGGTGCGACGGCTAAGAGCAGTAGGGTTAAATGCACGAGTTCCAGTCAAGAAGCCTTTCATCTTTTCAATAATGTGATCAACTTTGGTGGAAGTTTAAAGTGGTCGTCCACTTCTAGGATAGTCAGCTGTTCCATAACCTATTTCCTTCTTTAATATAAGTGACACTTGACTCTGAGAACAGTTGAACAGTTGAATTCCATCACTACCTCTTTTTGGCTTTTGCCTGACTGTACTCTCAGAATAATAAGCTTCCTGACATCTGGTGATAAATTTGGCTTTGTCTTTGCCATGTTTTAACCTAAAAACACACATATAAAAAAAAAAATGTAGCCAAAATTCGACTACCCATGTCAAAATATACAAAACATTTGACCCAGCAAATGTTGAAAACTAACACATAAAGGGATAAAACAATGTCAAACACAATTTTCTTCCTTATAGCTGACAACCATTTGCTTCCAGTTTACTAAAATCACAAGGAAAATGGCATCACAACAACCAGACAGAAGTAACCACACTTTTAAAACAAATGTAATACTTTTGGTCCCCACTGTATACTGTATGTATATATATGTTAGCCACCAATTGTGCAAGTTCTCCCACTTAAAAAGATGAGAGAGACCTGTAATTGACATCATAGGTAGACCTCAACTATGAGAGACAAAATGAGAAAACAAATCCTGAAAATCACATTGTCTGATTTGGAAAGAAATTTTTTTCAAATTTTGGTGGAAAATAAGTATTTGGTCAATTACAAAAGTTCATCTCAATACTTTGTTACATATCCTTTGTTGGCAATGACAGAGGTCAAACGTTTTCTGTAAGTCTTCACAAGGTTGGCACACATTGTTGCTGGCCCATTCCTCCATGCAGATCTCCTCTAGAGCAGTGATGTTTTGGGGCTGTCGCTGGGCAACACGGACTTTCAACTTCCTTCAAAGGTTTTCTGTAGGGTTTAGATCTGGAGACTGGCTAGGCCACTCCAGGACCTTGAAATGCTTCTTACGAAGCCACTCCTTCGTTGCCCTGGCAGTGTACTTGGGATCATTGTCATGCTGAAAGATCCAGCCATGTTTCATCTTCAATGCCCTTGCTGATGGAAGGAAGTTTGCACTCAAAATCTCATGATACGTGGCCCCATTCATTTTTTCATGTACATGGATCAGTCGTCCTGGTCCCTTGGCAGAGAAACAGCCCCAAAGCATGATGTTGCCACCCCCATGCTTCACAGAAGGTATGGTGTTCTTTGGATGAAACTCAGCATTATTTCTCCTCCAAACATGACGAGTTGTGTTTCTACCAAATAGTTCTACTTTGGTTTCATCTGACCATTTGACATTCTCCCAATACTCTTCTGGATCATCAAAATGCTCTCTAGCAAACTTCAGAAGGGCCTGGACATGTAATGGCTTAAGAAGGGGGACACGTCTGGCACTGCAGGATCTGAGTCCCTGGCGGCGTAGTGTGTTACTGATGGTAGCAAGTTTTACCTCCTCATAGGGATTATGATTGCGCCATTGAGTTTGTTCCGGGAGCTACTCTTCCCAAGAGTCGCTTGTTTAATCTGACTAGCCCTGAAAGAAAGGCCTTGGAGGAATACATACAGACTAGCCTGGCTGCTGGTCACATTAGACCTTCTAAGTCGCCTGTGGATGTTGGATTTTTCTTTGTTAAAAAAAGGACAGGGGTTTACGTCCATGTCTGGATTTTCGTGAAATTAATAAGATTACCGTACGCAATTCCTACCCATTGCAGTTAATTCCTGACTTGTTTAACCAGTTAGTGGGGGCCAAGTGGTTCTCTAAAATTGATCTCCAGGGAGTATACAATTTGTTACGAGTGAAGGAGGGTGATGAATGGAAAACTGCTTTTAACACTCCGGTAGATCATTTTGAGAATCTGGTGATGCCTTTTGGTCTTACCAATGCACCTGCATTTTTTCAGAACCTTATTAATGACATCCTGAGACCTTTGATTGGTAAGAATGTGGTTGTGTATTTGGATGACATTTTGATTTATTCACCAGATCTAGAGTCCATTGGCAGAGTGTATGTGAAGTTTTGCAGTTATTGAGTGATAATTCACTCTTTGCTAAGTTAGAGAAATGTGAGTTCGCTGTGCAGAAAATTAGTTTTTTGGGCAACATTGTCTCCAGCGAGGGCTTTGAGATGGACCCTGTGAAGGTTCAGGCTGTGCAGGAATGGCCTAGGCCTATTGGTTTGAAATCTATACAGAGATTTTTGGGTTTTGCCAATTATTACAGGAAATTCATTAAGAATTTTTCTGTAATTGTTAAACCTCTAACCGATCTCACCAGGAAAGGTGCGAATATGGTCCAGTAGACTACTGAGGCCATTGAAGCGTTTACGTATCTCAAAGAGAGGTTCAGTTCTGCCTCTATCCTTATGCAGCCTGATGAGACCAAGCCTTTTTTGGTCGAGGTCGATGCTTAATCGGTGGGGGTCGGAGCAGTTTGGTCTCAGGAGAACAGGGATGGAGTACATCCTTGTGCCTTCATTTCGAAAAAAATTTCTGAAACCGAACTGAATTATGATGTTGGAAATTGGGAGTTACTGGCTATTAAACTCGCGTTTGAACATTGGCGTCATTTTTTGGAAGGCGCTAGATTTCCTATTCAGGTTTTCACAGATAATAAGAATTGATCTATCTGGATGCTGCCAAGCTCTTGAATGCCCGTCAAGCTAGGTGGGCACTTTTTTTTTCTCGGTTTCATTTTTCTGTTACCTATATCCCTGGTACTAAGAATGTTAAAGCCAATGCTTTATCTCGCAGCTTCTCTCCTACGGTAGGTGCCGAGGAGGAGGAGAGCATATTACAGAAGGAGTTGTGGTGGCGGCATTAGACTCCGTTTTCGAGGATGGGATTCTGAAAGCTCAAGATGATGCCCCATCTAACACTCCCCATGGGAGGTTGTTCGTGCCTAGAACCTTTAGGAGAGATTTGTTTGTGGAGTGTCATGAGTCTCGGTTGGCAGGTCATCCAGGAATTTCTGAGACTAAGAGACTTATCAGTCACAGTTTTTGGTGGAAGGAATGGCAGAAAGAAGTCATCAAGTGGGTGCGTCAATGTACTGTGTGTGCTAGGTCAAAGGCTTTACACACTCCTGCTGCGGGGTTGCTTTGCCCTCTGGAGGTTCCTAGTGCGCTTTGGATGCATCTCACAATGGATTTTATTACTGATCTTCCTGTGTCCGAGGGTTTTACTGTCATCTGGGTGGTAGTGGATAGAGTTGAGCCACCCCCGTAGTGTTCGGGTTCAGTTTAGTTCGTCGAACACCGGTGTGTTCGCCGAACTGTTCGTCGAACTGTTCATCGAACACCGTCGAACATCATTAAAACCAATGGCAGGCAAACAAAAACACATAGAAACAGACAGAAAACACCTTCAAAGGTGTCCAAAAGCTGACAGACTGCTCAGAAGACACAATTAACACATGGAAAAGTGACAAGTACATATAGTCATGTGAAAAGAAAAGAGGTGGAGGAGTAACAGGAGGGGGAGACACAGATATAGGCATGTCATGCCCTTCTAATATCAAGAAAGGCTGGAGTAAAAATCTAAAAGCAGCCTACCAACACCCAGACATCGTGACAAGAAAATTAAAAAAATAAATATCTTTAGGTAGAATGGCGGTTCCATTCAGAACACTTTCCTTACAAGACGTAGTGGTATCCCCGTTGTGAGTTGTGCCAAAAACGGAACCCAATACATTCGGACTAATCCACCATTTGTCATATCCAAGGGGCAGGTCAGTAAACGACAACATCGACGTGGAACCAAGTACAGTAGTATATACTGTACATCCTTTGACAAGGCAATCAGGCGGGTCAAGAAGTTGGGAAGGGGCACCCTAATGGCTAAAACAGACATTGATGCGGCGTTCCGGTTACTTACTACCTGTGACTCCGAATAGTGTCCACCTATTGGGCTGCTTCTGGGAAGCAGCATACTATATAGATGGGGTGGTCCAGATCCTTCTCACTATTTGAGGTGTTTAGTTGCTTCCTCGAATGGGTTGTAAAGGACGTTTCTAAGGGGGCACATATTATCCATTACCTCGACAACTTCTTATGCCTGGGCCCAAAAGATTCGCCACAGTGTGAATACACGCGGTAGTCCACCTGTGAGAAGGAGAGAGCTGAAGGGAGAGTGGACACCACAGGGCAGAGGGGTTAGATGGAGAGCGGAAGAAGGAAAGTGGGTGAGGGAGGTAAGGGAGTAGAGTGGAAGGCCGACCTGAGCTCCCCCATATTCCTGCTGAGCGGGGAACAGCCCTGGGATGAAAAGCCGCTTGCGCATCCCTTTGAGGTTACGGGCGCGAGCGGGCAGAGGGACTATGCTGGAGTGCGAAGCCGACACGGCCAGTCCGTTCCTGCCCGTGCGACCTCCGTGTCGCCGGGTTTGTGCCAGAGCCACGGTGGACCCTGACGGCCAGCCCCCCTCTCCCAATACTGGTGCCTATCTGCTGGTGGGTCTATCCCCCCCGCAGTGGAGGCAGGTCTAAGCTCTGTAATTTAAATTGACTCTGTAATTTGAATGAGTACACTTTCAATCCTTTTACAAGGATCTATTGGAGGGCAAGTCTGATGCCAGCAGCCGCGGTAATTCCAGCTCCAGTAGCGTCCACTAAATCTGCTGCAGTTAAAAAGCTTTTATAAGCATCGAGCTTGGCGGCCCACCGCAAGGTGTGCTACCACTAGTCCCAGCCCCTTTGCCTTGGGGCGCCTCGCCGATGCTCTTCACTGAGTGTCCCGGGGGCCCGAAGCATTTCCTTTGAAAAAATTAAGTGTCCAAACCACAGGTGGTGTAGCTTGCTTAACAGCTGGGATACTCCGCTGACTAGCAGACACTGCTACTAGGCCCAAAGTATTGCCTGGGCTAGATGCAGTTAAAATTTGTAATTAGATCTACAGGCGGTGGCTATTCCGCTGACTAGCAGACACTGAAGCTTTGGAGCAGACCTCTGATTCGCAGGCTATAGTATGCGTAAACAGCTCTTCAGATTCAACCATCTGTGTTACCCCAAGCCATAGTATATGTAGTTTCATAAGGTTAAAAGGGGGGGGAGAGACCCGACCCACCTGGAATTGACGATGCCAACGTCATGTAAAACACAGCAAGGGGACTCCAAAAAGAGTCTCCATTTTTTCCAAAAATTATGGCACAGACACCACTTAAGTGGCATCAATTGCCCCAGAGTTGCTTAAAACGGTTGGTGAGGTGATTTTACCAAATCTTCAAGCTTTTAGTCTCCCTAGGATGACACAGGGGTAGAAAAGTCCTTGCGGATCCATGATTGGTTCATCTTTATGAACGTGAATCTGTCTACATTCTCAGTGGACAGCCGCGTGCGCTTATCTGTCAGCACACCATCAGCAGCGCTGAACAAATGTTCAGAGAGAAAGCTGGCTGCAGGGCATGAGTGGCGAGCTCCGGCCATTTTTCCAGATTGGAAGCCCAAAATGACTAAGGGTCCAGTGACACAGTGATGGCTTCGATGTTCACTTGGAGATACTCCTGTACCATCCTCTCTAGGCGTTGACTATGTGTCAGACTTCTTGTCTCCTGTGGCCTTGCAAAGGATGGGCTAAAAAAGTGGTGAAACGATTCCACAAAATTGCTGTTACCAGCAGATACTGTGTTACTGTTACGGTTTGAGTGATGAAGACTCGACAGTCCCACGGTTGGCAAGTTAGAACTGTGAGATTCACTACGTGCACCTCTGGTGTTTTGTGGAAAAGCACATGTAAGATTCTGCAACAGCCTCTGCTGATACTCCTGCATGCGTGAATCCCTTTCTATGGCAGGAATTATTTCGGCAAATTTACTTTTGTACCGGGGATCTAAGAGTGTGGCAACCCAGTAGTCGGGATTACTTCGAATTCTCACAATCCGAGGGTCATGTTGCAGGTAGTGCAGCAAGAAGGCACTCATGTGTCTTGCGCATCCAGGAGGACCAAGTCCTTGTTGTGTTGGTAGCGAGGTAAGAATCATGCTTCCTTCCTCTACCCTCTCCCCCCAACCTCGCACAACAGAAATGTGATCAAGGTCTCCCTCATCTGATGAGTCTTCCATGCCCATCGCAGTTCGTCCTCCACTTCTACCTCGGCTCCTGCACCTTCCTCAACAGTTTGGCTGCTATCATGCGCCCTGGTTAATCCCTCTCCCCCACCCTCCCATGCCTGCCGCCTTGGTGCTGCCGACCGTCTGGACCTTGGAGATGTTATCCCTTCCGCATATGACTCCTCCTCTAATTCCTCCACCTCCTCTTGTCCCACCACCTGACTCCGAATTCTGTTTAACGTGTGCTCGAGCATGTAAATCACCAGAATAGTCATGCTGATAATGGCATCGTCAGCACTAAACATCTTCGTCGCCATTTCAAAACTGTGCAGAAGGGTGCATAGGTCCCTGATCTGAGACCACTCCTGCAGCGTGATTTGCCCCACCTCTGGATCTCGTTGGCCCAGGCTATATGTCAGAACGTATTGCACCAGTGCCTGTCGGTGCTGCCACAGTCACTGCAACTTGTGCAGAGTTGAATTCCACCGTGTCGGCACATTGCATTTCAGCCAGTGAACAGGCAGGCCCAACGACTTCTGTAGAGATGTAAGTCGTTGAGCTGCGGGATGCGAACGGTGGAAGTGAGCACACAGCGACCGTGCCCTCTGCAGAAGGCCATCTAGTCCTGGATAGTGGGGTAAAAATTGCTGGACAACCAGGTTCAACACGTGAGCCACACAAGGCACGTGTGTGACATTGCCCCGGCGAAGGGCCGCACCCAGGTTTGCAGCATTGTCGCACACGGCCTTCCCTGGTTGCAGGTCCAGTGGAGACGACCATTCATGAAACTGGGTCTCCAGAGCTGACCACAACTCCTCAGCTGTGTGACTCACATTTCCCAGACATTTCAAAGTAAACACCGCCTGATGCCGTTGAGCCCTGCTGCCAGCATAGTAAGGAGGTGTGCAGGATTCCTCCTTTGGGTGCAGGTGGAGGACCGAGAGGAGGTTGTGGAGACAGAAGCAGTGGAGGAACTTCTAGATAAAGAGGATTGACGCACAACTCGTTGGGACGGCAAGACTTGGACAGCAGCCCCTTGTCCTGCTGTCACCATAGTTACCCAGTGCCCAGTCAGCGACATGTAACGCCCCTGTCCATGCCTACTAGTCCAAGTGTCTGTGGTGAAATGCACCCTGTCACAAGCAGAGTTTCTCAAAGAAACGGTGATGTTGTATGCGACATGCTGGTGTAGCGCAGGCACACCTTTCTTTGAGAAGTAGTGCCGACTGGGCATCTGGTACTGGGGCACTGCGACGGACATAAGGTCTCGAAAATCCTCTGTGTCCACCAGGCGGAAAGGCAGCATTTCTGTAGCCAAGAGCTTGCAGATGGTGAAATTCAACCTCTTAGCTTTGTCATGGCTAGGAGGAAATGGTCTTTTACTTGTCCACATCTGAGGGACCGAGGGCTGGCTGTTGTGCTTAGATGGGGTTGAGTAGGGTGTCCCCGGCAAACTGCCGGTCTGTGAGGAAGATGCAGGTGGAAAAGTAAGGTTGCATTGATCCAAAGGTGGTGCTCTCGATGTCGGAGAGCGCTCAACACCAGCTGGTGTTTCCACTTCCAAATGAAATGATGACCTGCCAATCACACTGGCTGTTGCGGGTAAAGAGGTGGCAGGTCTGCGTACAAAAACATGTGTTACTGCTGTCCCCCCAGTCACAGAGGATGAAGAGACCGCAGATGCACAAGATGGGGCAGACGGTGGTTGGCCCGGCCCACTAGGCCGCATTGTAGCACAGTGAGCTTCCCACTGCAACTTATGCTTCATATCCATGTGACGGTTCATGCATGAAGTACTCAAACTATGGATTTTTTGGCCTCTTCTTAGCTTTTGGTGACAAATGTTACAGATAACATGAGTTGGGTCATCCTTATCGATCTGAAAAAATGCCCAGGCTATGCAAGGCTTAGAGCCTAAGCGACCTGAAGAGCCACCACGACTTGTGGTCAGAGGCAGAGTTGTGGTTGAGGATGCAGTTGTTGACGTGCTTCCAGCACTCCGTCTCTATCCAGGAAGGCGCAACCTAACCTCGTCATCAATAGCATCCTCCTCCACCTCCTCTGCTGACCTCATCGACTAGCTGACTGTGGGTTGTCAGTAAGTGGAATCTCCAACCTAGTCATCATCACCCTGTGTGTTCTCACACCCGTCGTCCTCAGAGCCAACCTCTTCCTGCCCTGACCGAAAAGTCAAGTTGTCGCTCCAATCAGGTATTTGAGTCTCATCATCGTCTTCATCACTGTCTCCACTAACAGTAGTTACAGTTTGGGAACGAGGTTCTACATTATGCTCAGAACCTTCTTCATCTGGTCCTGGATCCGACTCATAAAGATTCTGGGCATCAGTGCAGATCATTTCCTCATCTGGATTAACAGAAGCTCTGGTGCAGACCTCCATTTCCCAGGCTATAGTATGAGTAAACAGCTCTGCAGACTCAACCATCTGTGTTACCCCATACTCAGACGGGCTGCTGGAGACTTGGGAGCTGTGAGGAAGCAAGTGCGATTGGGATAACACCTCTGAAGACTGGAGTATTTGTGATGTTGAAGTTGAGGTGGAGGAGAGCCCACTTGAAGGAGCACTTGATATCAGTTGAAACACCTGCTGTTTTTGTGCCTCATCTGGAATTTGTAGCGATGGGCGTGTCCGTAAGAAAGGGATCATATCATATTGTACACGAAAAGAAGTAGATATCTTAGTTTGGCTGGAAGATGGTCTTTCTTCTGCAGATGTTACTGTTGCTTTAACACCTACCCCACGGACACAACCTTTTTTTCCCATTCCAACACGCCTATTCCCCTTTCCACCAGCAGCAGGCCTTTTGCCACTCATTTTGGTGGTTAACTAATTGACAACTCTGTAGTTGTTTGCACAAAAAACAATGGATGGAAACCGAGCAGAGCTGAGTGGCCAAACTGTGGTACGAGCCCAAAAGGATTGGCCTGGTTAGATGCAGTAAAACAATTTTATTAGATACACAGGTGGTGTAGCTTGGTACCGATGGGCTACTACAATGAGTAACAGACACTGCTACAGGCCCAAAAGTATTTAGTAGGCTAGATGCAGTAAAAAATTGTTATTAAATACAAAGGTGGTGTAGCTTGGTACAGATGGGCTACTAAAATGAGTAATAGACACTGCTACAGGACTAAAAGTATTTACTGGGCTAGATGTAGTAAAAAATTGTTATTAAATACAAAGGTGGTGTAGCTTGGTACAGATGGGCTATTCCAATGAGTAAAAGACACTGTTACTTTGCCCAAAAGGTTTTACTTGGCTACATGCAGTAAAAAATTGTTATTAAATACAAAGGTGGTGTAGCTTGGTACAGATGGGCTACTCCAATGAGTAACAGACACTGCTACAGGCCCAAAAGGTTTTACTTGGCTAGATGCAGTAAAAAATTGTTATTAAATACAAAGGTGGTACAGCTTGGTACAGATGGGCTACTAAAATGATTAACAGACACTGCTACAGGCCCAAAAGTATTTACTGAGCTAGATGCAGTAAAAAATTGTTATTAAATACAAAGGTGGTGTAGCTTGGTACAGATGGGCTACTACAATGAGTAACAGACACTGCTACTTTGCCCAAAAGGTTTTACTTTGCTAGATGCAGTAAAAAATTGTTATTAAATACAAAGGTGGTGTAGCTTGGTACAGTTGGGCTACTACAATGAGTAACAGACGCTGCTACAGGCCCAAAAGTTTTTACTGGGCTAGATGCAGTAAAAAAATGTCTTTAAATACAAAGGTGGTGTAGCTTGGTACAGATGGGCTACTACAATGAGTAACAGACACTGCTACTATGCCCAAAAGGTTTTACTTGGCTAGATGTAGTAAAAAATTGTTATTAAATACAAAGGTGGTGTAGCTTCGTACAGATGGGCTACTACAATGAGTAACAGACACTGCTACAGGCCCAAAAGTATTTACTTGGCTAGATGCAGTAAAAAATTGTTATTAAATACAAAGGTTGTGTAGCTTGGTACAGATGGGCAACTACAGTGAGTAACAGACACTGCTACAGGCCCAAAAGTTTTTACTGGGCTAGATGCAGTAAAAAATTGTTATTAAATACAAAGGTGTGTAGCTTGGTACAGATGGGCCACTACAATGAGTAACAGACACTTCTACAAGCCCAAAAGTTTTTACTGGGCTAGATGCAGTAAAAAATTGTTATTAAATACAAAGGTGGTGTAGCTTGGTACAGATGGGCTACAATGAGTAACAGACACTGCTACGATGCCCAAAAGGTTTTACTTGGCTAAATGCACTAAAAAATTGTTATTAAATACAAAGGTGGTGTAGCTTGGTACAGATGGGCTACTTCAATGAGTAACAGACACTGCTTCAGGCCTAAAAGTTTTTACTGGGCTAGATGCAGTAAAAAATAGTTATTAAATACAAAGGTGGTGTAGCTTGGTACAGATGGGCTACTCCAATGAGTAACAGACACTGCTATAGGCCCAAAAGTATTTACTGGGCTAGATGCAGTAAAAAATTGTTATTAAATACAAAGGTGGTGTAGCTTGGTACAGATGGGCTACTCCAATGAGTAACAGACACTGCTACAGGTCCAAAAGGTTTTAGTTGGCTAGATGCAGTAAAAAATTGTTATTAAATACAAAGGTGGTGTAGCTTGGTACAGATGGGCTACTACAATGAGTAACAGACACTGTTACTTTGCCCAAAAGGTTTTACTTGGCTAGATGCAGTAAAAAATTGTTATTAAATACAAAGGTGGTGTAGCTTGGTACAGATGGGCTACTACAATGAGTAACAGACATTGCTACAGGCCCAAAAGATTTTACTGGGCTAGATGCAGTAAAAAATTGTCTTTAAATACAAAGGTGGTGTAGCTTGGTACAGATGGGCTACTACAATGAGTAACAGACACTGCTACTATGCCCAAAAGGTTTTACTTGGCTAGATGTAGTAAAAAATTGTTATTAAATACAAAGGTGGTGTAGCTTCGTACAGATGGGCTACTACAATGAGTAACAGACACTGCTACAGGCCCAAAAGTATTTACTTGGCTAGATGCAGTAAAAAATTGTTATTAAATACAAAGGTTGTGTAGCTTGGTACAGATGGGCAACTACAGTGAGTAACAGACACTGCTACAGGCCCAAAAGTTTTTACTGGGCTAGATGCTGTAAAAAATTGTTATTAAATACAAAGGTGGTGTAGCTTGGTACAGATGGGCTACTACAATGAGTAACAGACACTTCTACAAGCCGAAAAGTTTTTACTGGCCTAGATGCAGTAAAAAATTGTTATTAAATACAAAGGTGGTGTAGCTTGGTACAGATGGGCTACTCCAATGAGTAACAGACACTGCTACAGGTCCAAAAGGTTTTAGTTGGCTAGATGCAGTAAAAATTTGTTATTAAATACAAAGGTGGTGTAGCTTGGTACAGATGGGCTACTACAATGAGGAGCAGACACTGCTACTGGGCCCAAAAGGTTTTACTTGGCTAGATGCAGTAAAATATTGTTATTAAATACAAAGGTGGTGTAGCTTGGTGCAGATGGGCTACTTCAATGAGTAACAGACACTGCCACAGGCCCAAAAGTTTTTACTGGGCTAGATGTAGTAAAAAATTGTTTTTAAATACAAAGGTGGTGTAGCTTGGTACAGATGGGCTACTACAATGAGTTACAGACACTGCTACAGGCCCAAACGTATTTACTGGGCTAGATGCAGTAAAAAAAATGTTATTAAATACAAAGGTGGTGTAGCTTAGTACAGATGGGCTACGCCAATGAGTAACAGACTCTGCTACAGGCCCAAAAGGTTTTACTGAGCTAGATGCAGTAAAAATTTGTTATTAAATACAAAGGTGGTGTAGCTTGGTACAGATGGGCTACTACAATAAGTAACAGACACTGCTACAGGCCGAAAAGTTTTTACTAGGCTAGATGCAGTAAAAAATTGTTTTTAAATACAAAGGTGGTGTAGCTTCGTGCAGATGGGCTACTACAATGAGTAACAGCCACTGCTACACGTCCAAAAGTATTTACTGGGCTAGATGCAGTAAAAATTGTTATTTAATACAAAGGTGGTGTAGCTTGGTACAGATGGGCTACTCCAATGAGTAACAGACACTGTTAAAGGCCCAATAGGTTTTAATTGGCTAGATGCCGTAAACAATTGTTAAATACAAATGTGATGTAGCTTGGTACAGATGGGCTACTAAAATGATTAACAGACACTGCTACAGGCCCAAAAGTATTTACTGGGCTAGATGCAGTAAAAAAATGTTATTAAATACAAAGGTGGTGTAGCTTGGTACAGATGGGCTACTACAATGAGTAACAGACGCTGCTACAGGCCCAAAAGTTTTTACTGGGCTAGATGCAGTAAAAAATTGTCTTTAAATACAAAGGTGGTGTAGCTTGGTACAGATGGGCTACTACAATGAGTCACAGACACTGCTACTATGCCCAAAAGGTTTTACTTGGCTAGATGTAGTAAAAAATTGTTATTAAATACAAAGGTGGTGTAGCTTCGTACAGATGGGCTACTACAATGAGTAACAGACACTGCTACAGGCCCAAAAGTATTTACTTGGCTAGATGCAGTAAAAAATTGTTATTAAATACAAAGGTTGTGTAGCTTGGTACAGATGGGCAACTACAGGAGGAACAGACACTGCTACAGGCCCAAAAGTTTTTACTGGGCTAGATGCAGTAAAAAATTGTTATTAAATACAAAGGTGTGTAGCTTGGTACAGTTGGGCCACTACAATGAGTAGCAGACACTTCTACAAGCCCAAAAGTTTTTACTGGGCTAGATGCAGTAAAAAATTGTTATTAAATACAAAGGTGGTGTAGCTTGGTACAGATGGGCTACTACAATGAGTAACAGACACTGTTACTTTGCCCAAAAGGTTTTACTTGGCTAGATGCAGTAAAAAATAGTTATTAAATACAAAGGTGGTGTAGCTTGGTACAGATGGGCTACTCAAATCAGTAACAGACACTGCTATAGGCCCAAAAGTATTTACTGGGCTAGATGCAGTAAAAAATTGTTATAAAATACAAAGGTGGTGTAGCTTGGTACAGATGGGCTACTCCAATGAGTAACAGACACTGCTACAGGTCCAAAAGGTTTTAGTTGGCTAGATGCAGTAAAAATTTGTTATTAAATACAAAGGTGGTGTAGCTTGGTACAGATGGGCTACTACAATGAGGAGCAGACACTGCTACTGGGCCCAAAAGGTTTTACTTGGCTAGATGCAGTAAAATATTGTTATTAAATACAAAGGTGGTGTAGCTTGGTGCAGATGGGATACTTCAATGAGTAACAGACACTGCTACAGGCCCAAAAGTTTTTACTGGGCTAGATGCAGTAAAAAATTGTTTTTAAATACAAAGGTGGTGTAGCTTGGTACAGATGGGCTACTACAATGAGTTACAGACACTGCTACAGGCCCAAACGTATTTACTGGGCTAGATGCAGTAAAAAAAATGTTATTAAATACAAAGGTGGTGTAGCTTAGTACAGATGGGCTACGCCAATGAGTAACAGACTCTGCTACAGGCCCAAAAGGTTTTACTGAGCTAGATGCAGTAAAAATTTGTTATTAAATACAAAGGAGGTGTAGCTTGGTACAGATGGGCTACTACAATAAGTAACAGACTCTGCTACAGGCCCAAAAGGTTTTACTGGGCTAGATGCAGCAAAAAATTGTTATTAAATACAAAGGTGGTGTAGCTTGGTACAGATGGGCTACTAGAATGCGTAACAGACACTGATACAATGCCCAAAAGGTTTTACTTGGCTAGATGCAGTAAAAATTGTTATTAAATACAAAGGTGGTGTAGCTTGGTACAGATGGGCTACTACAATAAGTAACAGACACTGCTACAGGCCGAAAAGTTTTTACTGGGCTAGATGCAGTAAAAAATTGTTTTTAAATACAAAGGTGGTGTAGCTTCGTGCAGATGGGCTACTACAATGAGAAACAGCCACTGCTACACGTCAAAAAGTATTTACTGGGCTAGATGCAGTAAAAAATTGTTATTTAATACAAAGGTGGTGTAGCTTGGTACAGATGGGCTACTCCAATGAGTAACAGACACTGTTAAAGGCCCAATAGGTTTTAATTGGCTAGATGCCGTAAAAAATTGTTAAATACAAAGGTGATGTAGCTTGGTACAGATGGGCTACTAAAATGATTAACAGACACTGCTACAGGCCCAAAAGTATTTACTGGGCTAGATGCAGTAAAAAATTGTTATTAAATACAAAGGTGGTGTAGCTTGGTACAGATGGGCTACTACAATGAGTAACAGACACTGTTACTTTGCCCAAAAGGTTTTACTTGGCTAGATGCAGTAAAAAATTGTTATTAAATACAAAGGTGGTGTAGCTTGGTACAGATGGGCTACTACAATGAGTAACAGACACTGCTACAGGCCCAAAAGTTTTTACTGGGCTAGATGCAGTAAAAAATTGTCTTTAAATACAAAGGTGGTGTAGCTTGGTACAGATGGGCTACTACAATGAGTAACAGACACTGCTACCATGCACAAAAGGTTTTACTTGGCTAGATGTAGTAAAAAAATTTTATTAAATTCAAAGGTGGTGTAGCTTCGTACAGGTGGGCTACTACAATGAGTAACAGACACGGCTACAGGCCCAAAAGTATTTACTGGGCTAGATGCAGTAAAAAATGTTATTAAATACAAAGGTGGTGTAGCTTGGTACAGATGGGCTACTACAATGAGTAACAGACGCTGCTACAGGCCCAAAAGTTTTTACTGGGCTAGATGCAGTAAAAAATTGTCTTTAAATACAAAGGTGGTGTAGCTTGGTACAGATGGGCTACTACAATGAGTCACAGACACTGCTACTATGCCCAAAAGGTTTTACTTGGCTAGATGTAGTAAAAAATTGTTATTAAATACAAAGGTGGTGTAGCTTCGTACAGATGGGCTACTACAATGAGTAACAGACACTTCTACAAGCCCAAAAGTTTTTACTGGGCTAGATGCAGTAAAAAATTGTTATTAAATACAAAGGTGGTGTAGCTTGGTACAGATGGGCTACTTCAATGAGTAACAGACACTGCTTCAGGCCTAAAAGTTTTTACTGGGCTAGATGCAGTAAAAAATAGTTATTAAATACAAAGGTGGTGTAGCTTGGTACAGATGGGCTACTCCAATGAGTAACAGACACTGCTATACGCCCAAAAGTATTTACTGGGCTAGATGCAGGAAAAAATTGTTATTAAATACAAAGGTGGTGTAGCTTGGTACAGATGGGCTACTCCAATGAGTAACAGACACTGCTACAGGTCCAAAAGGTTTTAGTTGGCTAGATGCAGTAAAAAATTGTTATTAAATACAAAGGTGGTGTAGCTTGGTACAGATGGGCTACTACAATGAGGAACAGACACTGCTACTGGGCCCAAAAGGTTTTACTTGGCTAGATGCAGTAAAATATTGTTATTAAATACAAAGGTTGTGTAGCTTGGTGCAGATGGGCTACTTCAATGAGTAACAGACACTGCTACAGGCCCAAAAGTTTTTACTGGGCTAGATGCAGTAAAAAATTGTTTTTAAATACAAAGGTGGTGTAGCTTGGTACAGATGGGCTACTACAATGAGTTACAGACACTGCTACAGGCCCAAACGTATTTACTGGGCTAGATGCAGGAAAAAAAAAATATTAAATGCAAAGGAGGTGTAGCTTGGTACAGATGGGCTACTTCAATGAGTAACAGACACTGCTACAGGCCCAACAGTATTTACTTGGCTAGATGCAGTAAAAAATCGTTATTAAATATAAAGATGGTGTAGCTTGGTACAGATGGGCTACTACAATGAGTAACAGACTCTGGTACAGGCCCAAAAGTTTTTACTGGGCTATATGCAGTAAAAAATTGTTACTAAATACAAAGGTGGTGTAGCTTGGTACAGATGGGCTACTTCAATGAGTAACAGACACTCCTATAGGCCCAAAAGTATTTACTGGGGTAGATGCAGTAAAAAATTGTTATTAAATACAAAGGTGGTATAGCTTGGTACACATGGGCTACTAAAATGAGTAATAGACATTGCTACAGGCCTAAACGAATTTACTGGGCTAGATGCAGTAAAAAATTGTTATTAAATACAAAGGTGGTGTAGCTTGGTACAGATGGGCTACTCCAATGAGTAACAGACAGTGCTACAGGCCCAAAAGGTTTTACTTGGCTAGATGCAGTAAAAAATTGTTATTAAATACAAAGGTGGTACAGCTTGGTACAGATGGGCTACTAAAATAATTAACAGACACTGCTACAGGCCCAAAAGTATTTACTGGGCTAAATGCAGTAAAAAATTGTTATTAAATACAAAGGTGGTGTAGCTTGGTACAGATGGGCTACTACAATGAGTAACAGACACTGTTACTTTGCCCAAAAGGTTTTACTTGGCTAGATGCAGAAAAAAATTGTTATTAAATACAAAGGTGGTGTAGCTTGGTACAGATGGGCTACTACAATTAGTAACAGACACTGCTACAGGCCCAAAAGATTTTACTGGGCTAGATGCAGTAAAAAATTGTCTTTAAATACCAAGGTGGTGTAGCTTGGTACAGATGGGCTACTACAATGAGTAACAGACACTGCTACTATGCCCAAAAGGTTTTACTTGGCTAGATTTATTAAAAAATTGTTATTAAATACAAAGGTGGTGTAGCTTCGTACAGATGGGCTACTACAATGAGTAACAGACACTGCTACAGGCCCAAAAGTATTTACTTGGCTAGATGCAGTAAAAAATTGTTATTAAATACAAAGGTGGTGTAGCTTGGTACAGATGGGCAACTACAGTGAGTAACAGACACTGCTACAGGCCCAAAAGTATTTACTTGGCTAGATGCAGTAAAAAATTGTTATTAAATACAAAGGTGGTGTAGCTTGGTACAGATGGGCTACTACAATGAGTAACAGACACTGTTAATATGCCCAAAAGGTTTTACTTGGCTAGATGCAGTAAAAAATTGTTATTAAATACAAAGGTGGTGTAGCTTGGTATAGATGGGCTACTACAATGAGTAACAGACACTTCTACAAGCCCAAAAGTTTTACTGGGCTAGATGCAGTAAAAAATTGTTATTAAATACAAAGGTGGTGTAGCTTGGTACAGATGGGCAACTACAGTGAGTAACAGACACTGCTACAGGCCCAAAAGTTTTTACTGGGCTAGATGCTGTAAAAAATTGTTATTAAATACAAAGGTGGTGTAGCTTGGTACAGATGGGCTACTAGAATGAGTAACAGACACTTCTACAAGCCCAAAAGTTTTTACTGGCCTAGATGCAGTAAAAAATTGTTATTAAATACAAAGGTGGTGTAGCTTGGTACAGATGGGCTACTCCAATGAGTAACAGACACTGCTACAGGTCCAAAAGGTTTTAGTTGGCTAGATGCAGTAAAAATTTGTTATTAAATACAAAGGTGGTGTAGCTTGGTACAGATGGGCTACTACAATGAGGAGCAGACACTGCTACTGGGCCCAAAAGGTTTTACTTGGCTAGATGCAGTAAAATATTGTTATTAAATACAAAGGTGGTGTAGCTTGGTGCAGATGGGCTACTTCAATGAGTAACAGACACTGCCACAGGCCCAAAAGTTTTTACTGGGCTAGATGTAGTAAAAAATTGTTTTTAAATACAAAGGTGGTGTAGCTTGGTACAGATGGGCTGCTACAATGAGTTACAGACACTGCTACAGGCCCAAACGTATTTACTGGGCTAGATGCAGTAAAAAAAATGTTATTAAATACAAAGGTGGTGTAGCTTAGTACAGATGGGCTACGCCAATGAGTAACAGACTCTGCTACAGGCCCAAAAGGTTTTACTGAGCTAGATGCAGTAAAAATTTGTTATTAAATACAAAGGTGGTGTAGCTTGGTACAGATGGGCTACTACAATAAGTAACAGACAATGCTACAGGCCGAAAAGTTTTTACTAGGCTAGATGCAGTAAAAAATTGTTTTTAAATACAAAGGTGGTGTAGCTTCGTGCAGATGGGCTACTACAATGAGTAACAGCCACTGCTACACGTCCAAAAGTATTTACTGGGCTAGATGCAGTAAAAATTGTTATTTAATACAAAGGTGGTGTAGCTTGGTACAGATGGGCTACTCCAATGAGTAACAGACACTGTTAAAGGCCCAATAGGTTTTAATTGGCTAGATGCCGTAAACAATTGTTAAATACAAATGTGATGTAGCTTGGTACAGATGGGCTACTAAAATGATTAACAGACACTGCTACAGGCCCAAAAGTATTTACTGGGCTAGATGCAGTAAAAAATGTTATTAAATACAAAGGTGGTGTAGCTTGGTACAGATGGGCTACTACAATGAGTAACAGACGCTGCTACAGGCCCAAAAGTTTTTACTGGGCTAGATGCAGTAAAAAATTGTCTTTAAATACAAAGGTGGTGTAGCTTGGTACAGATGGGCTACTACAATGAGTCACAGACACTGCTACTATGCCCAAAAGGTTTTACTTGGCTAGATGTAGTAAAAAATTGTTATTAAATACAAAGGTGGTGTAGCTTGGTACAGATGGGCTACTACAATGAGTAACAGACACTTCTACAAGCCCAAAAGTTTTTACTGGGCTAGATGCAGTAAAAAATTGTTATTAAATACAAAGGTGGTGTAGCTTGGTACAGATGGGCTACTTCAATGAGTAACAGACACTGCTTCAGGCCTAAAAGTTTTTACTGGGCTAGATGCAGTAAAAAATAGTTATTAAATACAAAGGTGGTGTAGCTTGGTACAGATGGGCTACTCCAATGAGTAACAGACACTGCTATACGCCCAAAAGTATTTACTGGGCTAGATGCAGGAAAAAATTGTTATTAAATACAAAGGTGGTGTAGCTTGGTACAGATGGGCTACTCCAATGAGTAACAGACACTGCTACAGGTCCAAAAGGTTTTAGTTGGCTAGATGCAGTAAAAAATTGTTATTAAATACAAAGGTGGTGTAGCTTGGTACAGATGGGCTACTACAATGAGGAACAGACACTGCTACTGGGCCCAAAAGGTTTTACTTGGCTAGATGCAGTAAAATATTGTTATTAAATACAAAGGTTGTGTAGCTTGGTGCAGATGGGCTACTTCAATGAGTAACAGACACTGCTACAGGCCCAAAAGTTTTTACTGGGCTAGATGCAGTAAAAAATTGTTTTTAAATACAAAGGTGGTGTAGCTTGGTACAGATGGGCTACTACAATGAGTTACAGACACTGCTACAGGCCCAAACGTATTTACTGGGCTAGATGCAGGAAAAAAAAAATATTAAATGCAAAGGAGGTGTAGCTTGGTACAGATGGGCTACTTCAATGAGTAACAGACACTGCTACAGGCCCAACAGTATTTACTTGGCTAGATGCAGTAAAAAATCGTTATTAAATATAAAGATGGTGTAGCTTGGTACAGATGGGCTACTACAATGAGTAACAGACTCTGGTACAGGCCCAAAAGTTTTTACTGGGCTATATGCAGTAAAAAATTGTTACTAAATACAAAGGTGGTGTAGCTTGGTACAGATGGGCTACTTCAATGAGTAACAGACACTCCTATAGGCCCAAAAGTATTTACTGGGGTAGATGCAGTAAAAAATTGTTATTAAATACAAAGGTGGTATAGCTTGGTACACATGGGCTACTAAAATGAGTAATAGACATTGCTACAGGCCTAAACGAATTTACTGGGCTAGATGCAGTAAAAAATTGTTATTAAATACAAAGGTGGTGTAGCTTGGTACAGATGGGCTACTCCAATGAGTAACAGACAGTGCTACAGGCCCAAAAGGTTTTACTTGGCTAGATGCAGTAAAAAATTGTTATTAAATACAAAGGTGGTACAGCTTGGTACAGATGGGCTACTAAAATAATTAACAGACACTGCTACAGGCCCAAAAGTATTTACTGGGCTAAATGCAGTAAAAAATTGTTATTAAATACAAAGGTGGTGTAGCTTGGTACAGATGGGCTACTACAATGAGTAACAGACACTGTTACTTTGCCCAAAAGGTTTTACTTGGCTAGATGCAGAAAAAAATTGTTATTAAATACAAAGGTGGTGTAGCTTGGTACAGATGGGCTACTACAATTAGTAACAGACACTGCTACAGGCCCAAAAGATTTTACTGGGCTAGATGCAGTAAAAAATTGTCTTTAAATACCAAGGTGGTGTAGCTTGGTACAGATGGGCTACTACAATGAGTAACAGACACTGCTACTATGCCCAAAAGGTTTTACTTGGCTAGATTTATTAAAAAATTGTTATTAAATACAAAGGTGGTGTAGCTTCGTACAGATGGGCTACTACAATGAGTAACAGACACTGCTACAGGCCCAAAAGTATTTACTTGGCTAGATGCAGTAAAAAATTGTTATTAAATACAAAGGTGGTGTAGCTTGGTACAGATGGGCAACTACAGTGAGTAACAGACACTGCTACAGGCCCAAAAGTATTTACTTGGCTAGATGCAGTAAAAAATTGTTATTAAATACAAAGGTGGTGTAGCTTGGTACAGATGGGCTACTACAATGAGTAACAGACACTGTTAATATGCCCAAAAGGTTTTACTTGGCTAGATGCAGTAAAAAATTGTTATTAAATACAAAGGTGGTGTAGCTTGGTATAGATGGGCTACTACAATGAGTAACAGACACTTCTACAAGCCCAAAAGTTTTACTGGGCTAGATGCAGTAAAAAATTGTTATTAAATACAAAGGTGGTGTAGCTTGGTACAGATGGGCAACTACAGTGAGTAACAGACACTGCTACAGGCCCAAAAGTTTTTACTGGGCTAGATGCTGTAAAAAATTGTTATTAAATACAAAGGTGGTGTAGCTTGGTACAGATGGGCTACTAGAATGAGTAACAGACACTTCTACAAGCCCAAAAGTTTTTACTGGCCTAGATGCAGTAAAAAATTGTTATTAAATACAAAGGTGGTGTAGCTTGGTACAGATGGGCTACTCCAATGAGTAACAGACACTGCTACAGGTCCAAAAGGTTTTAGTTGGCTAGATGCAGTAAAAATTTGTTATTAAATACAAAGGTGGTGTAGCTTGGTACAGATGGGCTACTACAATGAGGAGCAGACACTGCTACTGGGCCCAAAAGGTTTTACTTGGCTAGATGCAGTAAAATATTGTTATTAAATACAAAGGTGGTGTAGCTTGGTGCAGATGGGCTACTTCAATGAGTAACAGACACTGCCACAGGCCCAAAAGTTTTTACTGGGCTAGATGTAGTAAAAAATTGTTTTTAAATACAAAGGTGGTGTAGCTTGGTACAGATGGGCTGCTACAATGAGTTACAGACACTGCTACAGGCCCAAACGTATTTACTGGGCTAGATGCAGTAAAAAAAATGTTATTAAATACAAAGGTGGTGTAGCTTAGTACAGATGGGCTACGCCAATGAGTAACAGACTCTGCTACAGGCCCAAAAGGTTTTACTGAGCTAGATGCAGTAAAAATTTGTTATTAAATACAAAGGTGGTGTAGCTTGGTACAGATGGGCTACTACAATAAGTAACAGACAATGCTACAGGCCGAAAAGTTTTTACTAGGCTAGATGCAGTAAAAAATTGTTTTTAAATACAAAGGTGGTGTAGCTTCGTGCAGATGGGCTACTACAATGAGTAACAGCCACTGCTACACGTCCAAAAGTATTTACTGGGCTAGATGCAGTAAAAATTGTTATTTAATACAAAGGTGGTGTAGCTTGGTACAGATGGGCTACTCCAATGAGTAACAGACACTGTTAAAGGCCCAATAGGTTTTAATTGGCTAGATGCCGTAAACAATTGTTAAATACAAATGTGATGTAGCTTGGTACAGATGGGCTACTAAAATGATTAACAGACACTGCTACAGGCCCAAAAGTATTTACTGGGCTAGATGCAGTAAAAAATGTTATTAAATACAAAGGTGGTGTAGCTTGGTACAGATGGGCTACTACAATGAGTAACAGACGCTGCTACAGGCCCAAAAGTTTTTACTGGGCTAGATGCAGTAAAAAATTGTCTTTAAATACAAAGGTGGTGTAGCTTGGTACAGATGGGCTACTACAATGAGTCACAGACACTGCTACTATGCCCAAAAGGTTTTACTTGGCTAGATGTAGTAAAAAATTGTTATTAAATACAAAGGTGGTGTAGCTTCGTACAGATGGGCTACTACAATGAGTAACAGACACTGCTACAGGCCCAAAAGTATTTACTTGGCTAGATGCAGTAAAAAATTGTTATTAAATACAAAGGTTGTGTAGCTTGGTACAGATGGGCAACTACAGTGAGTAACAGACACTGCTACAGGCCCAAAAGTTTTTACTGGGCTAGATGCAGTAAAAAATTGTTATTAAATACAAAGGTGTGTAGCTTGGTACAGTTGGGCCACTACAATGAGTAACAGACACTTCTACAAGCCCAAAAGTTTTTACTGGGCTAGATGCAGTAAAAAATTGTTATTAAATACAAAGGTGGTGTAGCTTGGTACAGATGGGCTACTACAATGAGTAACAGACACTGTTACTTTGCCCAAAATGTTTTACTTGGCTAGATGCAGTAAAAAATAGTTATTAAATACAAAGGTGGTGTAGCTTGGTACAGATGGGCTACTCCAATGACTAACAGACACTGCTATAGGCAGAAAAGTATTTACTGGGCTAGATGCAGTAAAAAATTGTTATTAAATACAAAGGTGGTGTAGCTTGGTACAGATGGGCTACTCCAATGAGTAACAGACACTGCTACAGGTCCAAAAGGTTTTAGTTGGCTAGATGCAGTAAAAAATTGTTATTAAATACAAAGGTGGTGTAGCTTGGTACAGATGGGCTACTACAATGAGTAACAGACACTGTTTCTTTGCCCAAAAGGTTTTATTTGGCTAGATGCAGTAAAAAATTGTTATTAAATACAAAGGTGGTGTAGCTTGGTACAGATGTTCTACTACAATGAGTAACAGACATTGCTACAGGCCCAAAAGATTTTACTGGGCTAGATGCAGTAAAAAATTGTCTTTAAATACAAAGGTGGTGTAGCTTGGTACAGATGGGCTACTACAATGAGTAACAGACACTGCTACTATGCCCAAAAGGTTTTACTTGGCTAGATGTAGTAAAAAATTGTTATTAAATACAACGGTGGTGTAGCTTCGTACAGATGGGCTACTACAATGAGTAACAGACACTGCTACAGGCCCAAAAGTATTTACTTGGCTAGATGCAGTAAAAAATTGTTATTAAATACAAAGGTTGTGTAGCTTGGTACAGATGGGCAACTACAGTGAGTAACAGACACTGCTACAGGCCCAAAAGTTTTTACTGGGCTAGATGCAGTAAAAAATTGTTATTAAATACAAAGGTGGTGTAGCTTGGTACAGATGGGCTACTACAATAAGTAACAGACACTTCTACAAGCCCAAAAGTTTTTACTGGCCTAAATGCAGTAAAAAATTATTATTAAATACAAAGGTGGTGTAGCTTGGTACAGATGGGCTGCTATAATGAGTAACAGACACTGCTACTATGCCCAAAAGGTTTTACTTGGCTAAATGCACTAAAAAATTGTTATTAAATACAAAGGTGGTGTAGCTTGGTACAGATGGGCTACTTCAATGAGTAACAGACACTGCTTCAGGCCTAAAAGTTTTTACTGGGCTAGATGCAGTAAAAAATAGTTATTAAATACAAAGGTGGTGTAGCTTGGTACAGATGGGCTACTCAAATGAGTAACAGACACTGCTATAGGCCCAAAAGTATTTACTGGGCTAGATGCAGTAAAAAATTGTTATAAAATACAAAGGTGGTGTAGCTTGGTACAGATGGGCTACTCCAATGAGTAACAGACACTGCTACAGGTCCAAAAGGTTTTAGTTGGCTAGATGCAGTAAAAATGTGTTGTTAAATACAAAGGTGGTGTAGCTTGGTACAGATGGGCTACTACAATGAGGAGCAGACACTGCTACTGGGCCCAAAAGGTTTTACTTGGCTAGATGCAGTAAAATATTGTTATTAAATACAAAGGTGGTGTAGCTTGGTGCAGATGGGATACTTCAATGAGTAACAGACACTGCTACAGGCCCAAAAGTTTTTACTGGGCTAGATGCAGTAAAAAATTGTTTTTAAATACAAAGGTGGTGTAGCTTGGTACAGATGGGCTACTACAATGAGTTACAGACACTGCTACAGGCCCAAACGTATTTACTGGGCTAGATGCAGTAAAAAAAATGTTATTAAATACAAAGGTGGTGTAGCTTAGTACAGATGGGCTACGCCAATGAGTAACAGACTCTGCTACAGGCCCAAAAGGTTTTACTGAGCTAGATGCAGTAAAAATTTGTTATTAAATACAAAGGAGGTGTAGCTTGGTACAGATGGGCTACTACAATAAGTAACAGACTCTGCTACAGGCCCAAAAGGTTTTACTGGGCTAGATGCAGCAAAAAATTGTTATTAAATACAAAGGTGGTGTAGCTTGGTACAGATGGGCTACTAGAATGAGTAACAGACACTGATACTATGCCCAAAAGGTTTTACTTGGCTAGATGCAGTAAAAATTGTTATTAAATACAAAGGTGGTGTAGCTTGGTACAGATGGGCTACTACAATAAGTAACAGACACTGCTACAGGCCGAAAAGTTTTTACTGGGCTAGATGCAGTAAAAAATTGTTTTTAAATACAAAGGTGGTGTAGCTTCGTGCAGATGGGCTACTACAATGAGAAACAGCCACTGCTACACGTCAAAAAGTATTTACTGGGCTAGATGCAGTAAAAAATTGTTATTTAATACAAAGGTGGTGTAGCTTGGTACAGATGGGCTACTCCAATGAGTAACAGACACTGTTAAAGGCCCAATAGGTTTTAATTGGCTAGATGCCGTAAAAAATTGTTAAATACAAAGGTGATGTAGCTTGGTACAGATGGGCTACTAAAATGATTAACAGACACTGCTACAGGCCCAAAAGTATTTACTGGGCTAGATGCAGTAAAAAATTGTTATTAAATACAAAGGTGGTGTAGCTTGGTACAGATGGGCTACTACAATGAGTAACAGACACTGTTACTTTGCCCAAAAGGTTTTACTTGGCTAGATGCAGTAAAAAATTGTTATTAAATACAAAGGTGGTGTAGCTTGGTACAGATGGGCTACTACAATGAGTAACAGACACTGCTACAGGCCCAAAAGTTTTTACTGGGCTAGATGCAGTAAAAAATTGTCTTTAAATACAAAGGTGGTGTAGCTTGGTACAGATGGGCTACTACAATGAGTAACAGACACTGCTACCATGCCCAAAAGGTTTTACTTGGCTAGATGTAGTAAAAAAATTTTATTAAATTCAAAGGTGGTGTAGCTTCGTACAGGTGGGCTACTACAATGAGTAACAGACACGGCTACAGGCCCAAAAGTATTTACTTGGCTAGATGCAGTAAAAAATTGTTATTAAATACAAAGGTTGTGTAGCTTGGTACAGATGGGCAACTACAGTGAGTAACAGACACTGCTACAGGCCCAAAAGTTTTTACTGGGCTAGATGCAGTAAAAAATTGTTATTAAATACAAAGGTGGTGTAGCTTGGTACAGATGGGCTACTACAATGAGTAACAGACACTTCTACAAGCCCAAAAGTTTTTACTGGGCTAGATGCAGTAAAAAATTGTTATTAAATACAAAGGTGGTGTAGCTTGGTACAGATGGGCTACTTCAATGAGTAACAGACACTGCTTCAGGCCTAAAAGTTTTTACTGGGCTAGATGCAGTAAAAAATAGTTATTAAATACAAAGGTGGTGTAGCTTGGTACAGATGGGCTACTCCAATGAGTAACAGACACTGCTATACGCCCAAAAGTATTTACTGTGCTAGATGCAGGAAAAAATTGTTATTAAATACAAAGGTGGTGTAGCTTGGTACAGATGGGCTACTCCAATGAGTAACAGACACTGCTACAGGTCCAAAAGGTTTTAGTTGGCTAGATGCAGTAAAAAATTGTTATTAAATACAAAGGTGGTGTAGCTTGGTACAGATGGGCTACTACAATGAGGAGCAGACACTGCTACTGGGCCCAAAAGGTTTTACTTGGCTAGATGCAGTAAAATATTGTTATTAAATACAAAGGTGGTGTAGCTTGGTGCAGATGGGCTACTTCAATGAGTAACAGACACTGCTACAGGCCCAAAAGTTTTTACTGGGCTAGATGCAGTAAAAAATTGTTTTTAAATACAAAGGTGGTGTAGCTTGGTACAGATGGGCTACTACAATGAGTTACAGACACTGCTACAGGCCCAAACGTATTTACTGGGCTAGATGCAGGAAAAAAAAAATATTAAATGCAAAGGAGGTGTAGCTTGGTACAGATGGGCTACTTCAATGAGTAACAGACACTGCTACAGGCCCAACAGTATTTACTTGGCTAGATGCAGTAAAAATAGTTATTAAATACAAAGATGGTGTAGCTTGGTACAGATGGGCTACTACAATGAGTAACAGACTCTGGTACAGGCCCAAAAGTTTTTACTGGGCTATATGCAGTAAAAAATTGTTACTAAATACAAAGGTGGTGTAGCTTGGTACAGATGGGCTACTTCAATGAGTAACAGACACTCCTATAGGCCCAAAAGTATTTACTGGGCTAGATGCAGTAAAAAATTGTTATTAAATACAAAGGTGGTGTAGCTTGGTACACATGGGCTACTAAAATGAGTAATAGACATTGCTACAGGCCTAAAAGAATTTACTGGGCTAGATGCAGTAAAAAATTGTTATTAAATACAAAGGTGGTGTAGCTTGGTACAGATGGGCTACTCCAATGAGTAACAGACAGTGCTACAGGCCCAAAAGGTTTTACTTGGCTAGATGCAGTAAAAAATTGTTATTAAATACAAAGGTGGTACAGCTTGGTACAGATGGGCTACTAAAATAATTAACAGACACTGCTACAGGCCCAAAAGTATTTACTGGGCTAAATGCAGTAAAAAATTGTTATTAAATACAAAGGTGGTGTAGCTTGGTACAGATGGGCTACTACAATGAGTAACAGACACTGTTACTTTGCCCAAAAGGTTTTACTTGGCTAGATGCAGAAAAAAATTGTTATTAAATACAAAGGTGGTGTAGCTTGGTACAGATGGGCTACTACAATTAGTAACAGACACTGCTACAGGCCCAAAAGATTTTACTGGGCTAGATGCAGTAAAAAATTGTCTTTAAATACCAAGATGGTGTAGCTTGGTACAGATGGGCTACTACAATGAGTAACAGACACTGCTACTATGCCCAAAAGGTTTTACTTGGCTAGATGTAGTAAAAAATTGTTATTAAATACAAAGGTGGTGTAGCTTCGTACAGATGGGCTACTACAATGAGTAACAGACACTGCTACAGGCCCAAAAGTATTTACTTGGCTAGATGCAGTAAAAAATTGTTATTAAATACAAAGGTGGTGTAGCTTGGTACAGATGGGCAACTACAGTGAGTAACAGACACTGCTACAGGCCCAAAAGTTTTTACTGGGCTAGATGCAGTAAAAAAATTGTTATTAAATACAAAGGTGGTGTAGCTTGGTACAGATGGGCTACTTCAATGAGTAACAGACAGTGCTTCAGGCCTAAAAGTTTTTACTGGGCTAGATGCAGTAAAAAATAGTTATTAAATACAACGGTGGTGTAGCTTGGTACAGAAGGGCTACTCCAATGAGTAACAGACACTGCTACAGGCCCAAAAGGTTTTAGTTGGCTAGATGCAGTAAAAAATTGTTATTAAATGCAAAGGTGGTGTAGCTTGGTACAGATGGGCTACTACAATGAGGAGCAGACAATGCTACTGGGCCCAAAAGGTTTTACTTGGCTAGATGCAGTAAAAAATTGTTATTAAATACAAAGGTGGTGTAGCTTGGTGCAGATGGGCTACTTCAATGAGTAACAGACACTGCTACAGGCCCAAAAGTTTTTACTGGGCTAGATGCAGTAAAAAATTGTTTTTAAATACAAAGGTCGTGTAGCTTGGTACAGATGGGCTACTACAATGAGTTACAGACACTGCTACAGGCCCAAAAGTATCTACTGGGCTGGATGCACTAAAAAATTTTTATTAAATACAAAGGTGGTGTAGCTTAGTACAGATGGGCTACTCCAATGAGTAACAGACTCTGCTACAGGCCCAAAACGTTTTACTGAGCTAGATGCAGTAAAAATTTGTTATTAAATACAAAGGTGGTGTAGCTTGGTACAAATGGGCTACTACAATGAGTAACAGACTCTGCTACAGGCCAAAAAGGTTTTACTGGGCTAGATGCAGCAAAAAATTGTTATTAAATGCAAAGGTGGTGTAGCTTGATACAGATGGGCTACCACAATGAGTAACAGACACTGTTACTATGCCCAAAAGGTTTTACTTGGCTAGATGCAGTAAAAATTGTTATTAAATACAAATGTGGTTTAGCTTGGTACAGATGGGCTACTACAATGAGTAACAGACACTGCTACAGGCCGAAAAGTTTTTACTGGGCTAGATGCAGTAAAAAATTGTTATTAAATACAAAGGTGGTATAGCTTGGTGCAGATGGGCTACTACAATGAGTAACAGCCACTGCTACACGTCCAAAAGTATTTACTGGGCTAGATGCAGTAAAAAATTGTTATTTAATACAAAGGTGGTGTAGCTTGGTACAGATGGGCTACTCCAATGAGTAACAGACACTGTTAAAGGCCCAAAAGGTTTTAATTGGCTAGGTGCCGTAAAAAATTGTTAAATACAAAGGTGGTGTAGCTTGGTACAGATGGGCTACTACAATGAGTAACAGACACTGCTACAGGCCCAAAAGTATTTACTAGGCTAGATGCAGTAAAAAATTGTTATTAAATGCAAAGGTGGTGTAGCTTGGTACAGATGAGCTACTACAATGAGTAACAGACACTGCTACTATGCCCAAAAGGTTTTACTTGGCTATATGCAGTAAAAACTTGTTATTAAAAACAAAGGTGGTGTAGCTTGGTACAGATGGGCTACTACAATGAGGAGCAGACACTGTTACAGGCCCAACAGTATTTACTTGGCTAGATGCAGTAAAAAATTGTTATTAAATACAAAGGTGGTGTGGCTTGGTACAGATGGGCTACTCCAATGAGTAACAGACACTGCAAAATGCCCAAATGGTTTTACCTGGCTAGATGCAGTAAAAAATTGTTATTAAATACAAAGGTGGTGTAGCTTGGCACAGATGGGCTACTCCAATGAGTAACAGAAACTGCTACAGGCCCAAAAGGATTTACTGGGCTACATGCAGTAAAAAATTGTTATTAAATACAAAGGTGGTGTAGCTTGGTACAGATGGGCTACTACAATGAGTAACAGAAACTGCTACAGGCCCAAAAGGTTTTACTGGGCTAGATGCAGTAAAAAAAATTATTAAATGCAAAGGTGGTGTAGCTTGGTACAGATGGGCTACTACAATGAGTAACAGACACTGCTACAGGCCCAACAGTGTTTACTTGGCTAGATGCAGTAAAAAATTGTTATTAAATACAAAAGTGGTGCAGCTTGGTACAGATGGGCTACTACAATGAGTAACAGACACTGCTACAGACCCAAAAGTTTTTACTGGGCTATATACAGTAAAAAAATGTTATTAATTACAAAGGTGGTGTAGCTTGTTACAGATGGGCTACTTCAATGAGTAACAGACACTGCTATAGGCCCAAAAGTATTTACTGGGCTAGATGCAGTAAAAAATTGTTATTAAACACAAAGGTGATGTAGCTTGGTACAGATTGGCTACTACAATGAGTAACAGACACTGCTACAGGCCCAAATGGTTTTACTTGGCTAGATGCAGTAAAAAATTGTTATTAAATGCAAAGGTGGTATAGCTTGGCACAGATGGGCTACTACAATGAGTAACAGACGATGCTACAGGCCCAAAAGTATTTACTGGACTAGATACAGTAAAAAATTGCTGATAAATACAAAGGTGTCTGTAGCTTGGTACAGATGGGCTACTACAATAAGTAGCAGACACTGTTGCTATGCCCAAACGGTTTTACTTGGCTAGATGCAGTAAAAATTTGTTATTAAAAACAAAGGTGGTGTAGCTTGGTACAGATGGGCTACTACAATGAGTAACAGACACTGCTACAGGCCCAAAAGTTTTTACCAGGCTAGATGCAGTAAAAAATTGTGATTAAATACAAAGGTGATGTAGCTTGGTACAGATAGGCTACTACAATGAGTAACAGACACTGCTACAGGCCCAAAAGGTTTTACTTGGCTCGATGCAGTAAAAAATTGTTATAAAATACAAAGGTGGTGTAGCTTGGTACAGATGGGCTACTTCAATGAGTAACAGACACTGCTACAGGCCTAAAAGTTTTTACTGCTCTAGATGCAGTAAAAAATTGTTACTAAATACAAAGGTGGTGTTGCTTGGTACAGATGGGCTACTACAATGAGTAACAGACACTGCTACTATGCCCAAAAGGTTTTACTTGGCTAGATGCAGTAAAAAATTGTTATTAAATACAAAGGTGGTGTAGCTTGGTACAGATGGGCTACTACAATGAGTAACAGACACTGCTACAGGTCCAAAAGTTTTTACTGGACTAGATGCAGTAAAAAATTGTTATTAAATACAAAGGTGGTGTAGCTTGGTAAAGATGGGCTACTACAATGAGTAACAGACACTGCTACAGGTCCAAAAGTATTTACTGGGCTAGATGCAGTAAAAAATTGTTATTTAATGCAAAGGTGGTGTAGCTTGGTACAGATGGGCTACTAGAATGAGTAGCAGACACTGTTAAAGGCCCAAAAGGTTTAACTTGGCTAGATGCAGTAAAAAATTGTTAAATGCAAAGGTGGTGTAGCTTGGTACAGATGGGCTACTACAATGAGTAACAGACACTGCTACAGGCCCAAAAGTATTTACTGGGCTGGATGCAGTAAAAAATTGTTATTAAATGCAAAGGTTGTGTAGCCTGGTACAGATGGGCTACTACAATACGTAACAGACAGTGCTACTATGCCCAAAAGGTTTTACTTGGCTATATGCAGTAAAAACTTGTTATTAATTACAAAGGTGGTGTAGCTTGGTACAGATGGGCAACTACAATGAGTAACAGAAACTGCTACAGGCCTGAAAGTTTTTACTGGTCTAGATGCAGTAAAAAATTGTTATGAAATACAAAGGTGATGTAGCTTGGTACAGATGGGCTACTTCAATGAGTAAAAGACACTGCTATAGGCCCAAAAGTATTTACTGGGCTAGATGCAGTAAAAAATTGTTATTAAATACAAAGGTGGTGTAGCTTGGTACAGATTGGCTACTACAATGAGTAACAGACACTGCTACAGGCCAAAAAGTATTTACTGGGCTAGATGCAGTAAAAAATTGTTATTAAACAAAAAGGTGGTGTAGTTTGATACAGATGGGCTACTCCAATGAGTAACAGACACTGCAACAGGCCCAAATGGTTTTACTTGGCTAGATGCAGTCAAAAATTGTTATTAAATACAAAGGTGGTGTAGCTTGGTACAGATGGGCTACTACAATGAGTAACAGACACTGTTACTCTGCCCAAAAGGTTTTACTTGGCTAGATGCAGTAAAAAATTGTTATTAAATACAAAGGTGGTGTAGCTTGGTACAGATGGGCTACTACAATGAGTAACAGACACTGCTACAGGCCCAAAAGTTTTTACTGGGCTAGATGCAGTAAAAAATTGTCTTTAAATACAAAGGTGGTGTAGCTTGGTACAGATGGGCTACTACAATGAGTAACAGACACTGCTACTATGCCCAAAAGGTTTTACTTGGCTAGATGTAGTAAAAAATTGTTATTAAATACAAAGGTGGTGTAGCTTCGTACAGATGGGCTACTACAATGAGTAACAGACACTGCTACAGGCCCAAAAGTATTTACTTGGCTAGATGCAGTAAAAAATTGTTATTAAATACAAAGCTTGTGTAGCTTGGTACAGATGGGCAACTACAGTGAGTAACAGACAATGCTACAGGCCCAAAAGTTTTTACTGGGCTAGATGCAGTAAAAAATTGTTATTAAATACAAAGGTGGTGTAGCTTGGTACAGATGGGCTGCTACAATGAGTCACAGACATTGCTACTATGCCCAAAAGGTTTTACTTGGCTAAATGCACTAAAAAATTGTTATTAAATACAAAGGTGGTGTAGCTTGGTACAGATGGGCTACTTCAATGAGTAACAGACACTGCTTCAGGCCTAAAAGTTTTTACTGGGCTAGATGCAGTAAAAAATAGTTATTAAATACAAAGGTGGTGTAGCTTGGTACAGATGGGCTACTCCAATGAGTAACAGACACTGCTATACGCCCAAAAGTATTTACTGGGCTAGATGCAGGAAAAAATTGTTATTAAATACAAAGGTGGTGTAGCTTGGTACAGATGGGCTACTCCAATGAGTAACAGACACTGCTACAGGTCCAAAAGGTTTTAGTTGGCTAGATGCAGTCAAAAATTGTTATTAAATACAAAGGTGGTGTAGCTTGGTACAGATGGGCTACTACAATGAGGAGCAGACACTGCTACTGGGCCCAAAAGGTTTTACTTGGCTAGATGCAGTAAAATATTGTTATTAAATACAAAGGTGGTGTAGCTTGGTGCAGATGGGCTACTTCAATGAGTAACAAACACTGCTACAGGCCCAAAAGTTTTTACTGGGCTAGATGCAGTAAAAAATTGTTTTTAAATACAAAGGTGGTGTAGCTTGGTACAGATGGGCTACAACAATGAGTTACAGACACTGCTACAGGCCCAAACGTATTTACTGGGCTAGATGCAGTAAAAAAAAAATATTAAATGCAAAGGTGGTGTAGCTTGGTACAGATGGGCTACTTCAATGAGTAACAGACACTGCTACAGGCCCAACAGTATTTACTTGGCTAGATGCAGTAAAAAATCGTTATTAAATACAAAGATGGTGTAGCTTGGTACAGATGGGCTACTACAATGAGTAACAGACACTGCTACTATGCCCAAAAGGTTTTACTTGGCTAGATGTAGTAAAAAATTATTATTAAATACAAAGGTGGTGTAGCTTCGTACAGATGGGCTACTACAATGAGTAACAGACACTGCTACAGGCCCAAAAGTATTTACTTGGCTAGATGCAGTAAAAAATTGTTATTAAATACAAAGGTGGTGTAGCTTGGTACACATGGGCTACTAAAATGAGTAATAGACATTGCTACAGGCCTAAAGGAATTTACTGGGCTAGATGCAGTAAAAAATTGTTATTAAATACAAAGGTGGTGTAGCTTGGTACAGATGGGCTACTCCAATGAGTAACAGACAGTGCTACAGGCCCAAAAGGTTTTACTTGGCTAGATGCAGTAAAAAATTGTTATTAAATACAAAGGTGGTACAGCTTGGTACAGATGGGCTACTAAAATAATTAACAGACACTGCTACAGGCCCAAAAGTATTTACTGGGCTAAATGCAGTAAAAAATTGTTATTAAATACAAAGGTGGTGTAGCTTGGTACAGATGGGCTACTACAATGAGTAACAGACACTGTTACTTTGCCCAAAAGGTTTTACTTGGCTAGATGCAGAAAAAAATTGTTATTAAATACAAAGGTGGTGTAGCTTGGTACAGATGGGCTACTACAATTAGTAACAGACACTGCTACAGGCCCAAAAGATTTTACTGGGCTAGATGCAGTAAAAAATTGTCTTTAAATACCAAGGTGGTGTAGCTTGGTACAGATGGGCTACTACAATGAGTAACAGACACTGCTACTATGCCCAAAAGGTTTTACTTGGCTAGATGTAGTAAAAAATTGTTATTAAATACAAAGGTGGTGTAGCTTCGTACAAATGGGCTACTACAATGAGTAACAGACACTGCTACAGGCCCAAAAGTATTTACTTGGCTAGATGCAGTAAAAAATTGTTATTAAATACAAAGGTGGTGTAGCTTGGTACAGATGGGCAACTACAGTGAGTAACAGACACTGCTACAGGCCCAAAAGTTTTTACTGGGCTAGATGCAGTAAAAAAATTGTTATTAAATACAAAGGTGGTGTAGCTTGGTACAGATGGGCTGCTACAATGAGTAACAGGCACTGTTAATATGCCCAAAAGGTTTTACTTGGCTAGATGCAGTAAAAAAATTTTATTAAATACAAAGGTGGTGTAGCTTGGTATAGATGGGCTACTACAATGAGTAACAGACACTTCTACAAGCCCAAAAGTTTTTACTGGGCTAGATGCAGTAAAAAATTGTTATTAAATACAAAGGTGGTGTAGCTTGGTACAGATGGGCTACTACAATGAGTAACAGACACTGCTACTATGCCCAAAAAGTTTTACTTGGCTAAATGCACTAAAAATTGTTATTAAATACAAAGGTGGTGTAGCTTGGTACAGATGGGCTACTTCAATGAGTAACAGACACTGCTTCAGGCCTAAAAGTTTTTACTGGGCTAGATGCAGTTAAAAAATAGTTATTAAATACAACGGTGGTGTAGCTTGGTACAGAAGGGCTACTCCAATGAGTAACAGACACTGCTACAGGCCCAAAAGGTTTTAGTTGGCTAGATGCAGTAAAAAATTGTTCTTAAATACAAAGGTGGTGTAGCTTGGTACAGATGGGCTACTACAATGAGGAGCAGACAATGCTACTGGGCCCAAAAGGTTTTACTTGGCTAGATGCAGTAAAAAATTGTTATTAAATACAAAGGTGGTGTAGCTTGGTGCAGATGGGCTACTTCAATGAGTAACAGACACTGCTACAGGCCCAAAAGTTTTTACTGGGCTAGATGCAGTAAAAAATTGTTTTTAAATACAAAGGTGGTGTAGCTTGGTACAGATGGGCTACTACAATGAGTTAAAGACACTGCTACAGGCCCAAAAGTATCTACTGGGCTGGATGCACTAAAAAAATGTTATTTAATACAAAGGTGGTGTAGCTTAGTACAGATGGGCTACTCCAATGAGTAACAGACTCTGCTACAGGCCCAAAAGGTTTTACTGAGCTAGATGCAGTAAAAAATTGTTATTAAATACAAAGGTGGTGTAGCTTGGTACAAATGGGCTACTACAATGAGTAACAGACTCTGCTACAGGCCCAAAAGGTTTTACTGGGCTAGATGCAGCAAAAAATTGTTATTAAATGCAAAGGTGGTGTAGCTTGATACAGATGGGCTACCACAATGAGTAACAGACACTGTTACTATGCCCAAAAGGTTTTACTTGGCTAGATGCAGTAAAAATTGTTATTAAATACAAATGTGGTTTAGCTTGGTACAGATGGGCTACTACAATGAGTAACAGACACTGCTACAGGCCGAAAAGTTTTTACTGGGCTAGGTGCAGTAAAAAATTGTTATTAAATACAAAGGTGGTATAGCTTGGTGCAGATGGGCTACTACAATGAGTAACAGCCACTGCTACACGTCCAAAAGTATTTACTGGGCTAGATGCAGTAAAAAATTGTTATTTAATACAAAGGTGGTGTAGCTTGGTACAGATGGGCTACTCCAATGAGTAACAGACACTGTTAAAGGCCCAAAAGGTTTTAATTGGCTAGGTGCCGTAAAAAATTGTTAAATACAAAGGTGGTGTAGCTTGGTACAGATGGGCTACTACAATGAGTAACAGACACTGCTACAGGCCCAAAAGTATTTACTAGGCTAGATGCAGTAAAAAATTGTTATTAAATGCAAAGGTGGTGTAGCTTGGTACAGATGAGCTACTACAATGAGTAACAGACACTGCTACTATGCCCAAAAGGTTTTACTTGGCTATATGCAGTAAAAACTTGTTATTAAAAACAAAGGTGGTGTAGCTTGGTACAGATGGGCTACTACAATGAGGAGCAGACACTGTTACAGGCCCAACAGTATTTACTTGGCTAGATGCAGTAAAAAATTGTTATTAAATACAAAGGTGGTGTAGCTTGGTACAGATGGGCTACTACAATGAGTAACAGACACTGCTACAGGCCCAAAAGTTTTTACTGGGCTAGATGCAGTAAAAAATTGTCTTTAAATACAAAGGTGGTGTAGCTTGGTACAGATGGGCTACTACAATGAGTAACAGACACTGCTACAGGCCCAAAAGTATTTACTTGGCTAGAATTAGTAAAAAATCATTATTAAATACAAAGATGGTGTAGCTTGGTACAGATGGGCTACTACAATGAGTAACAGACTCTGGTACAGGCCCAAAAGTTTTTACTGGGCTATATGCAGTAAAAAATTGTTACTAAATACAAAGGTGGTGTAGCTTGGTACAGATGGGCTACTTCAATGTGTAACAGACACTCCTATAGGCCCAAAAGTATTTACTGGGCTAGATGCAGTAAAAAATTGTTATTAAATACAAAGGTGGTGTAGCTTGGTACACATGGGCTACTAAAATGAGTAATAGACATTGCTACAGGCCTAAAAGAATTTACTGGGATAGATGCAGTAAAAAATTGTTATTAAATACAAAGGTGGTGTAGCTTGGTACAGATGGGCTACTCCAATGAGTAACAGACAGTGTTACAGGCCCAAAAGGTTTTACTTGGCTAAATGCAGTAAAAAATTGTTATTAAATACAAAGGTGGTACAGCTTGGTACAGATGGGCTACTAAAATAATTAACAGACACTGCTACAGGCCCAAAAGTATTTACTGGGCTAAATGCAGTAAAAAATTGTTATTAAATACAAAGGTGGTGTAGCTTGGTACAGATGGGCTACTACAATGAGTAACAGACACTGTTACTTTGCCCAAAAGGTTTTACTTGGCTAGATGCAGAAAAAAATTGTTATTAAATACAAAGGTGGTGTAGCTTGGTACAGATGGGCTACTACAATTAGTAACAGACACTGCTACAGGCCCAAAAGATTTTACTGGGCTAGATGCAGTAAAAAATTGTCTTTAAATACCAAGGTGGTGTAGCTTGGTACAGATGGGCTACTACAATGAGTAACAGACACTGCTACTATGCCCAAAAGGTTTTACTTGGCTAGATGTAGTAAAAAATTGTTATTAAATACAAAGGTGGTGTAGCTTCGTACAGATGGGCTACTACAATGAGTAACAGACACTGCTACAGGCCCAAAAGTATTTACTTGGCTAGATGCAGTAAACAATTGTTATTAAATACAAAGGTGGTGTAGCTTGGTACAGATGGGCAACTACAGTGAGTAACAGACACTGCTACAGGCCCAAAAGTTTTTACTGGGCTAGATGCAGTAAAAAAATTGTTATTAAATACAAAGGTGGTGTAGCTTGGTACAGATGGGCTACTACAATGAGTAACAGACACTGTTAATATGCCCAAAAGGTTTTACTTGGCTAGATGCAGTAAAAAAATTTTATTAAACACAAAGGTGGTGTAGCTTGGTATAGATGGGCTACTACAATGAGTAACAGACACTTCTACAAGCCCAAAAGTTTTTACTGGGCTAGATGCAGTAAAAAATTGTTATTAAATACAAAGGTGGTGTAGCTTGGTACAGATGGGCTACTACAATGAGTAACAGACACTGCTACTATGCCCAAAAAGTTTTACTTGGCTAAATGCACTAAAAATTGTTATTAAAAACAAAGGTGGTGTAGCTTGGTACAGATGGGCTACTTCAATGAGTAACAGACACTGCTTCAGGCCTAAAAGTTTTTACTGGGCTAGATGCAGTAAAAAATAGTTATTAAATACAACGGTGGTGTAGCTTGGTACAGAAGGGCTACTCCAATGAGTAACAGACACTGCTACAGGCCCAAAAGGTTTTAGTTGGCTAGATGCAGTAAAAAATTGTTCTTAAATACAAAGGTGGTGTAGCTTGGTACAGATGGGCTACTACAATGAGGAGCAGACAATGCTACTGGGCCCAAAAGGTTTTACTTGGCTAGATGCAGTAAAAAATTGTTATTAAATACAAAGGTGGTGTAGCTTGGTGCAGATGGGCTACTTCAATGAGTAACAGACACTGCTACAGGCCCAAAAGTTTTTACTGGGCTAGATGCAGTAAAAAATTGTTTTTAAATACAAAGGTGGTGTAGCTTGGTACAGATGGGCTACTACAATGCGTTACAGACACTGCTACAGGCCCAAAAGTATCTACTGGGCTGGATGCACTAAAAAAATGTTATTAAATACAAAGGTGGTGTAGCTTAGTACAGATGGGCTACTCCAATGAGTAACAGACTCTGCTACAGGCCCAAAAGGTTTTACTGAGCTAGATGCAGTAAAAATTTGTTATTAAATACAAAGGTGGTGTAGCTTGGTACAAATAGGCTACTACAATGAGTAACAGACTCAGCTACAGGCCCAAAAGGTTTTACTGGGCTAGATGCAGCAAAAAATTGTTATTAAATGCAAAGGTGGTGTAGCTTGATACAGATGGGCTACCACAATGAGTAACAGACACTGTTCCTATGCCCAAAAGGTTTTACTTGGCTAGATGCAGTAAAAATTGTTATTAAATACAAATGTGGTTTAGCTTGGTACAGATGGGCTACTACAATGAGTAACAGACACTGCTACAGGCCGAAAAGTTTTTACTGGGCTAGATGCAGTAAAAAATTGTTATTAAATACAAAGGTGGTATAGCTTGGTGCAGATGGGCTACAACAATGAGTAACAGCCACTGCTACACGTCCAAAAGTATTTACTGGGCTAGATGCAGTAAAAAATTGTTATTTAATACAAAGGTGGTGTAGCTTGGTACAGATGGGCTACTCCAATGAGTAACAGACACTGTTAAAGGCCCAAAAGGTTTTAATTGGCTAGGTGCCGTAAAAAATTGTTAAATACAAAGGTGGTGTAGCTTGGTACAGATGGGCTACTACAATGAGTAACAGACACTGCTACAGGCCCAAAAGTATTTACTAGGCTAGATGCAGTAAAAAATTGTTATTAAATGCAAAGGTGGTGTAGCTTGGTACAGATGAGCTACTACAATGAGTAACAGACACTGCTACTATGCCCAAAAGGTTTTACTTGGCTATATGCAGTAAAAACTTGTTATTAAAAACAAAGGTGGTGTAGCTTGGTACAGATGGGCTACTACAATGAGGAGCAGACACTGTTACAGGCCCAACAGTATTTACTTGGCTAGATGCAGTAAAAAATTGTTATTAAATACAAAGGTGGTGTAGCTTGGTACAGATGGGCTACTACAATGAGTAACAGACACTGCTACAGGCCCAAAAGTTTTTACTGGGCTAGATGCAGTAAAAAATTGTCTTTAAATACAAAGGTGGTGTAGCTTGGTACAGATGGGCTACTACAATGAGTAACAGACACTGCTACTATGCCCAAAAGGTTTTACTTGGCTAGATGTAGTAAAAAATTGTTATTAAATACAAAGGTGGTGTAGCTTCGTACAGATGGGCTACTACAATGAGTAACAGACACTGCTACAGGCCCAAAAGTATTTACTTGGCTAGATGCAGTAAAAAATTGTTATTAAATACAAAGCTTGTGTAGCTTGGTACAGATGGGCAACTACAGTGAGTAACAGACAATGCTACAGGCCCAAAAGTTTTTACTGGGCTAGATGCAGTAAAAAATTGTTATTAAATACAAAGGTGGTGTAGCTTGGTACAGATGGGCTACTACAATGAGTAACAGACACTTCTACAAGCCCAAAAGTTTTTACTGGGCTAGATGCAGTAAAAAATTGTTATTAAATACAAAGGTGGTGTAGCTTGGTACAGATGGGCTGCTACAATGAGTCACAGACATTGCTACTATGCCCAAAAGGTTTTACTTGGCTAAATGCACTAAAAAATTGTTATTAAATACAAAGGTGGTGTAGCTTGGTACAGATGGGCTACTTCAATGAGTAACAGACACTGCTTCAGGCCTAAAAGTTTTTACTGGGCTAGATGCAGTAAAAAATAGTTATTAAATACAAAGGTGGTGTAGCTTGGTACAGATGGGCTACTCCAATGAGTAACAGACACTGCTATACGCCCAAAAGTATTTACTGGGCTAGATGCAGGAAAAAATTGTTATTAAATACAAAGGTGGTGTAGCTTGGTACAGATGGGCTACTCCAATGAGTAACAGACACTGCTACAGGTCCAAAAGGTTTTAGTTGGCTAGATGCAGTAAAAAATTGTTATTAAATACAAAGGTGGTGTAGCTTGGTACAGATGGGCTACTACAATGAGGAGCAGACACTGCTACTGGGCCCAAAAGGTTTTACTTGGCTAGATGCAGTAAAATATTGTTATTAAATACAAAGGTGGTGTAGCTTGGTGCAGATGGGCTACTTCAATGAGTAACAAACACTGCTACAGGCCCAAAAGTTTTTACTGGGCTAGATGCAGTAAAAAATTGTTTTTAAATACAAAGGTGGTGTAGCTTGGTACAGATGGGCTACAACAATGAGTTACAGACACTGCTACAGGCCCAAACGTATTTACTGGGCTAGATGCAGTAAAAAAAAAATATTAAATGCAAAGGTGGTGTAGCTTGGTACAGATGGGCTACTTCAATGAGTAACAGACACTGCTACAGGCCCAACAGTATTTACTTGGCTAGATGCAGTAAAAAATCGTTATTAAATACAAAGATGGTGTAGCTTGGTACAGATGGGCTACTACAATGAGTAACAGACTCTGGTACAGGCCCAAAAGTTTTTACTGGGCTATATGCAGTAAAAAATTGTTACTAAATACAAAGGTGGTGTAGCTTGGTACAGATGGGCTACTTCAATGAGTAACAGACACTCCTATAGGCCCAAAAGTATTTACTGGGCTAGATGCAGTAAAAAATTGTTATTAAATACAAAGGTGGTGTAGCTTGGTACACATGGGCTACTAAAATGAGTAATAGACATTGCTACAGGCCTAAAAGAATTTACTGGGCTAGATGCAGTAAAAAATTGTTATTAAATACAAAGGTGGTGTAGCTTGGTACAGATGGGCTACTCCAATGAGTAACAGACAGTGCTACAGGCCCAAAAGGTTTTACTTGGCTAGATGCAGTAAAAAATTGTTATTAAATACAAAGGTGGTGTAGCTTGGTACAGATGGGCTACTACAATGAGTAACAGACACTGTTACTTTGCCCAAAAGGTTTTACTTGGCTAGATGCAGAAAAAAATTGTTATTAAATACAAAGGTGGTGTAGCTTGGTACAGATGGGCTGCTACAATGAGTCACAGACATTGCTACTATGCCCAAAAGGTTTTACTTGGCTAAATGCACTAAAAAATTGTTATTAAATACAAAGGTGGTGTAGCTTGGTACAGATGGGCTACTTCAATGAGTAACAGACACTGCTTCAGGCCTAAAAGTTTTTACTGGGCTAGATGCAGTAAAAAATAGTTATTAAATACAAAGGTGGTGTAGCTTGGTACAGATGGGCTACTCCAATGAGTAACAGACACTGCTATACGCCCAAAAGTATTTACTGGGCTAGATGCAGGAAAAAATTGTTATTAAATACAAAGGTGGTGTAGCTTGGTACAGATGGGCTACTCCAATGAGTAACAGACACTGCTACAGGTCCAAAAGGTTTTAGTTGGCTAGATGCAGTAAAAAATTGTTATTAAATACAAAGGTGGTGTAGCTTGGTACACATGGGCTACTACAATGAGGAGCAGACACTGCTACTGGGCCCAAAAGGTTTTACTTGGCTAGATGCAGTAAAATATTGTTATTAAATACAAAGGTGGTGTAGCTTGGTGCAGATGGGCTACTTCAATGAGTAACAAACACTGCTACAGGCCCAAAAGTTTTTACTGGGCTAGATGCAGTAAAAAATTGTTTTTAAATACAAAGGTGGTGTAGCTTGGTACAGATGGGCTACAACAATGAGTTACAGACACTGCTACAGGCCCAAACGTATTTACTGGGCTAGATGCAGTAAAAAAAAAATATTAAATGCAAAGGTGGTGTAGCTTGGTACAGATGGGCTACTTCAATGAGTAACAGACACTGCTACAGGCCCAACAGTATTTACTTGGCTAGATGCAGTAAAAAATCGTTATTAAATACAAAGATGGTGTAGCTTGGTACAGATGGGCTACTACAATGAGTAACAGACTCTGGTACAGGCCCAAAAGTTTTTACTGGGCTATATGCAGTAAAAAATTGTTACTAAATACAAAGGTGGTGTAGCTTGGTACAGAAGGGCTACTTCAATGAGTAACAGACACTCCTATAGGCCCAAAAGTATTTACTGGGCTAGATGCAGTAAAAAATTGTTATTAAATACAAAGGTGGTGTAGCTTGGTACACATGGGCTACTAAAATGAGTAATAGACATTGCTACAGGCCTAAAAGAATTTACTGGGCTAGATGCAGTAAAAAATTGTTATTAAATACAAAGGTGGTGTAGCTTGGTACAGATGGGCTACTCCAATGAGTAACAGACAGTGCTACAGGCCCAAAAGGTTTTACTTGGCTAGATGCAGTAAAAAATTGTTATTAAATACAAAGGTGGTGTAGCTTGGTACAGATGGGCTACTACAATGAGTAACAGACACTGTTACTTTGCCCAAAAGGTTTTACTTGGCTAGATGCAGAAAAAAATTGTTATTAAATACAAAGGTGGTGTAGCTTGGTACAGATGGGCTACTACAATTAGTAACAGACACTGCTACAGGCCCAAAAGGTTTTACTGGGCTAGATGCAGTAAAAAATTGTCTTTAAATACCAAGGTGGTGTAGCTTGGTACAGATGGGCTACTACAATGAGTAACAGACACTGCTACAGGCCCAAAAGTATTTACTTGGCTAGATGCAGTAAAAAATTGTTATTAAATACAAAGGTGGTGTAGCTTGGTACAGATGGGCAACTACAGTGAGTAACAGACACTGCTACAGGCCCAAAAGTTTTTACTGGGCTAGATGCAGTAAAAAAATTGTTATTAAATACAAAGGTGGTGTAGCTTGGTACAGATGGGCTACTACAATGAGTAACAGACACTGTTAATATGCCCAAAAGGTTTTACTTGGCTAGATGCAGTAAAAAAAAATTATTAAATACAAAGGTGGTGTAGCTTGGTATAGATGGGCTACTACAATGAGTAACAGACACTTCTACAAGCCCAAAAGTTTTTACTGGGCTAGATGCAGTAAAAAATTGTTATTAAATACAAAGGTGGTGTAGCTTGGTACAGATGGGCTACTACAATGAGTAACAGACACTGCTACTATGCCCAAAAAGTTTTACTTGGCTAAATGCACTAAAAATTGTTATTAAATACAAAGGTGGTGTAGCTTGGTACAGATGGGCTACTTCAATGAGTAACAGACACTGCTTCAGGCCTAAAAGTTTTTACTGGGCTAGATGCAGTAAAAAATAGTTATTAAATACAACGGTGGTGTAGCTTGGTACAGAAGGGCTACTCCAATGAGTAACAGACACTGCTACAGGCCCAAAAGGTTTTAGTTGGCTAGATGCAGTAAAAAATTGTTATTAAATACAAAGGTGGTGTAGCTTGGTACAGATGGGCTACTACAATGAGGAGCAGACAATGCTACTGGGCCCAAAAGGTTTTACTTGGCTAGATGCAGTAAAAAATTGTTATTAAATACAAAGGTGGTGTAGCTTGGTGCAGATGGGCTACTACAATGAGTAACAGACACTGCTACAGGCCCAAAAGTATTTACTTGGCTAGATGCAGTAAAAAATTGTTATTAAATACAAAGCTTGTGTAGCTTGGTACAGATGGGCAACTACAGTGAGTAACAGACAATGCTACAGGCCCAAAAGTTTTTACTGGGCTAGATGCAGTAAAAAATTGTTATTAAATACAAAGGTGGTGTAGCTTGGTACAGATGGGCTACTACAATGAGTAACAGACACTTCTACAAGCCCAAAAGTTTTTACTGGGCTAGATGCAGTAAAAAATTGTTATTAAATACAAAGGTGGTGTAGCTTGGTACAGATGGGCTGCTACAATGAGTCACAGACATTGCTACTATGCCCAAAAGGTTTTACTTGGCTAAATGCACTAAAAAATTGTTATTAAATACAAAGGTGGTGTAGCTTGGTACAGATGGGCTACTTCAATGAGTAACAGACACTGCTTCAGGCCTAAAAGTTTTTACTGGGCTAGATGCAGTAAAAAATAGTTATTAAATACAAAGGTGGTGTAGCTTGGTACAGATGGGCTACTCCAATGAGTAACAGACACTGCTATACGCCCAAAAGTATTTACTGGGCTAGATGCAGGAAAAAATTGTTATTAAATACAAAGGTGGTGTAGCTTGGTACAGATGGGCTACTCCAATGAGTAACAGACACTGCTACAGGTCCAAAAGGTTTTAGTTGGCTAGATGCAGTAAAAAATTGTTATTAAATACAAAGGTGGTGTAGCTTGGTACAGATGGGCTACTACAATGAGGAGCAGACACTGCTACTGGGCCCAAAAGGTTTTACTTGGCTAGATGCAGTAAAATATTGTTATTAAATACAAAGGTGGTGTAGCTTGGTGCAGATGGGCTACTTCAATGAGTAACAAACACTGCTACAGGCCCAAAAGTTTTTACTGGGCTAGATGCAGTAAAAAATTGTTTTTAAATACAAAGGTGGTGTAGCTTGGTACAGATGGGCTACAACAATGAGTTACAGACACTGCTACAGGCCCAAACGTATTTACTGGGCTAGATGCAGTAAAAAAAAAATATTAAATGCAAAGGTGGTGTAGCTTGGTACAGATGGGCTACTTCAATGAGTAACAGACACTGCTACAGGCCCAACAGTATTTACTTGGCTAGATGCAGTAAAAAATCGTTATTAAATACAAAGATGGTGTAGCTTGGTACAGATGGGCTACTACAATGAGTAACAGACTCTGGTACAGGCCCAAAAGTTTTTACTGGGCTATATGCAGTAAAAAATTGTTACTAAATACAAAGGTGGTGTAGCTTGGTACAGATGGGCTACTTCAATGAGTAACAGACACTCCTATAGGCCCAAAAGTATTTACTGGGCTAGATGCAGTAAAAAATTGTTATTAAATACAAAGGTGGTGTAGCTTGGTACACATGGGCTACTAAAATGAGTAATAGACATTGCTACAGGCCTAAAAGAATTTACTGGGCTAGATGCAGTAAAAAATTGTTATTAAATACAAAGGTGGTGTAGCTTGGTACAGATGGGCTACTCCAATGAGTAACAGACACTGCTATACGCCCAAAAGTATTTACTGGGCTAGATGCAGGAAAAAATTGTTATTAAATACAAAGGTGGTGTAGCGTGGTACAGATGGGCTACTCCAATGAGTAACAGACACTGCTACAGGTCCAAAAGGTTTTAGTTGGCTAGATGCAGTAAAAAATTGTTATTAAATACAAAGGTGGTGTAGCTTGGTACAGATGGGCTACTACAATGAGGAGCAGACACTGCTACTGGGCCCAAAAGGTTTTACTTGGCTAGATGCAGTAAAATATTGTTATTAAATACAAAGGTGGTGTAGCTTGGTGCAGATGGGCTACTTCAATGAGTAACAAACACTGCTACAGGCCCAAAAGTTTTTACTGGGCTAGATGCAGTAAAAAATTGTTTTTAAATACAAAGGTGGTGTAGCTTGGTACAGATGGGCTACAACAATGAGTTACAGACACTGCTACAGGCCCAAACGTATTTACTGGGCTAGATGCAGTAAAAAAAAAATATTAAATGCAAAGGTGGTGTAGCTTGGTACAGATGGGCTACTTCAATGAGTAACAGACACTGCTACAGGCCCAACAGTATTTACTTGGCTAGATGCAGTAAAAAATCGTTATTAAATACAAAGATGGTGTAGCTTGGTACAGATGGGCTACTACAATGAGTAACAGACTCTGGTACAGGCCCAAAAGTTTTTACTGGGCTATATGCAGTAAAAAATTGTTACTAAATACAAAGGTGGTGTAGCTTGGTACAGATGGGCTACTTCAATGAGTAACAGACACTCCTATAGGCCCAAAAGTATTTACTGGGCTAGATGCAGTAAAAAATTGTTATTAAATACAAAGGTGGTGTAGCTTGGTACACATGGGCTACTAAAATGAGTAATAGACATTGCTACAGGCCTAAAAGAATTTACTGGGCTAGATGCAGTAAAAAATTGTTATTAAATACAAAGGTGGTGTAGCTTGGTACAGATGGGCTACTCCAATGAGTAACAGACAGTGCTACAGGCCCAAAAGGTTTTACTTGGCTAGATGCAGTAAAAAATTGTTATTAAATACAAAGGTGGTGTAGCTTGGTACAGTTGGGCTACTACAATGAGTAACAGACACTGTTACTTTGCCCAAAAGGTTTTACTTGGCTAGATGCAGAAAAAAATTGTTATTAAATACAAAGGTGGTGTAGCTTGGTACAGATGGGCTACTACAATTAGTAACAGACACTGCTACAGGCCCAAAAGGTTTTACTGGGCTAGATGCAGTAAAAAATTGTCTTTAAATACCAAGGTGGTGTAGCTTGGTACAGATGGGCTACTACAATGAGTAACAGACACTGCTACAGGCCCAAAAGTATTTACTTGGCTAGATGCAGTAAAAAATTGTTATTAAATACAAAGGTGGTGTAGCTTGGTACAGATGGGCAACTACAGTGAGTAACAGACACTGCTACAGGCCCAAAAGTTTTTACTGGGCTAGATGCAGTAAAAAAATTGTTATTAAATACAAAGGTGGTGTAGCTTGGTACAGATGGGCTACTACAATGAGTAACAGACACTGTTAATATGCCCAAAAGGTTTTACTTGGCTAGATGCAGTAAAAAAAAATTATTAAATACAAAGGTGGTGTAGCTTGGTATAGATGGGCTACTACAATGAGTAACAGACACTTCTACAAGCCCAAAAGTTTTTACTGGGCTAGATGCAGTAAAAAATTGTTATTAAATACAAAGGTGGTGTAGCTTGGTACAGATGGGCTACTACAATGAGTAACAGACACTGCTACCATGCCCAAAAAGTTTTACTTGGCTAAATGCACTAAAAATTGTTATTAAATACAAAGGTGGTGTAGCTTGGTACAGATGGGCTACTTCAATGAGTAACAGACACTGCTTCAGGCCTAAAAGTTTTTACTGGGCTAGATGCAGTAAAAAATAGTTATTAAATACAACGGTGGTGTAGCTTGGTACAGAAGGGCTACTCCAATGAGTAACAGACACTGCTACAGGCCCAAAAGGTTTTAGTTGGCTAGATGCAGTAAAAAATTGTTATTAAATACAAAGGTGGTGTAGCTTGGTACAGATGGGCTACTACAATGAGGAGCAGACAATGCTACTGGGCCCAAAAGGTTTTACTTGGCTAGATGCAGTAAAAAATTGTTATTAAATACAAAGGTGGTGTAGCTTGGTGCAGATGGGCTACTTCAATGAGTAACAGACACTGCTACAGGCCCAAAAGTTTTTACTGGGCTAGATGCAGTAAAAAATTGTTTTTAAATACAAAGGTGGTGTAGCTTGGTACAGATGGGCTACTACAATGAGTTACAGACACTGCTACAGGCCCAAAAGTATCTACTGGGCTGGATGCACTAAAAAAATGTTATTAAATACAAAGGTGGTGTAGCTTAGTACAGATGGGCTACTCCAATGAGTAACAGACTCTGCTACAGGCCCAAAAGGTTTTACTGAGCTAGATGCAGTAAAAATTTGTTATTAAATACAAAGGTGGTGTAGCTTGGTACAAATGGGCTACTACAATGAGTAACAGACTCTGCTACAGGCCCAAAAGGTTTTACTGGGCTAGATGCAGCAAAAAATTGTTATTAAATGCAAAGGTGGTGTAGCTTGATACAGATGGGCTACCACAATGAGTAACAGACACTGTTACTATGCCCAAAAGGTTTTACTTGGCTAGATGCAGTAAAAATTGTTATTAAATACAAATGTGGTTTAGCTTGGTACAGATGGGCTACTACAATGAGTAACAGACACTGCTACAGGCCGAAAAGTTTTTACTGGGCTAGATGCAGTAAAAAATTGTTATTAAATACAAAGGTGGTATAGCTTGGTGCAGATGGGCTACTACAATGAGTAACAGCCACTGCTACACGTCCAAAAGTATTTACTGGGCTAGATGCAGTAAAAAATTGTTATTTAATACAAAGGTGGTGTAGCTTGGTACAGATGGGCTACTCCAATGAGTAACAGACACTGTTAAAGGCCCAAAAGGTTTTAATTGGCTAGGTGCCGTAAAAAATTGTTAAATACAAAGGTGGTGTAGCTTGGTACAGATGGGCTACTACAATGAGTAACAGACACTGCTACAGGCCCAAAAGTATTTACTAGGCTAGATGCAGTAAAAAATTGTTATTAAATGCAAAGGTGGTGTAGCTTGGTACAGATGAGCTACTACAATGAGTAACAGACACTGCTACTATGCCCAAAAGGTTTTACTTGGCTATATGCAGTAAAAACTTGTTATTAAAAACAAAGGTGGTGTAGCTTGGTACAGATGGGCTACTACAATGAGGAGCAGACACTGTTACAGGCCCAACAGTATTTACTTGGCTAGATGCAGTAAAAAATTGTTATTAAATACAAAGGTGGTGTAGCTTGGTACAGATGGGCTACTCCAATGAGTAACAGACACTGCAAAATGCCCAAATGGTTTTACTTGGCTAGATGCAGTAAAAAATTGTTATTAAATACAAAGGTGGTGTAGCTTGGCACAGATGGGCTACTCCAATGAGTAACAGAAACTGCTCCAGGCCCAAAAGGTTTTACTGGGCTAGATGCAGTAAAAAAAATTATTAAATGCAAAGGTGGTATAGCTTGGTACAGATGGGCTACTACAATGAGTAACAGACACTGCTACAGGCCCAACAGTATTTACTTGGCTAGATGCAGTAAAAAATTGTTATTAAATACAAAAGTGGTGTAGCTTGGTACAGATGGGCTACTACAATGAGTAACAGACACTGCTACAGACCCAAAAGTTTTTACTGGGCTATATACAGTAAAAAAATGTTATTAATTACAAAGGTGGTGTAGCTTGTTACAGATGGGCTACTTTAATGAGTAACAGACACTGCTATAGGCCAAAAAGTATTTACTGGGCTAGATGCAGTAAAAAATTGTTATTAAACACAAAGGTGATGTAGCTTGGTACAGATGGGCTACTAGAATGAGTAGCAGACACTGTTAAAGGCCCAAAAGGTTTTACTTGGCTAGATTCAGTAAAAAATTGTTAAATGCAAAGGTGGTATAGCTTGGTACAGATGGGCTACTACAATGAGTAACAGACACTGCTACAGGCCCAAAAGTATTTATTGGGCTGGATGCAGTAAAAAATTGTTATTAAATACAAAGGTGGTGTAGCTTGGTACAGATGGGCTACTACAATACGTAACAGACAGTGCTACTATGCCCAAAAGGTTTTACTTGGCTATATGCAGTAAAAACTTGTTATTAATTACAAAGGTGGTGTAGCTTGGTACAGATGGGCTACTACAATGAGTAACAGAAACTGCTACAGGCCTGAAAGTTTTTACTGGTCTAGATGCAGTAAAAAATTGTTATTAAATACAAAGGTGATTTAGCTTGGTACAGATGGGCTACTAAAATGAGTAAAAGACACTGCTATAGGCCCAAAAGTATTTACTGGGCTAGATGCAGTAAAAAATTGTTATTAAATACAAAGGTGGTGTAGCTTGGTACAGATTGGCTACTACAATGACTAACAGACACTGCTACAGGCCCAAAAGTATTTACTGGGCTAGATGCAGTAAAAAATTGTTATTAAACAAAAAGGTGGTGTAGTTTGATACAGATGGGCTACTCCAATGAGTAACAGACACTGCAACAGGCCCAAATGGTTTTACTTGGCTAGATGCAGTCAAAAATTGTTATTAAATACAAAGGTGGTGTAGCTTGGTACAGATGGGCTACTACAATGAGTAACAGACGATGCTACAGGCCCAAAAGTATTTACTGGCCTAGATGCAGTAAAAAATTGTTAATAAATACAAAGGTGGTGTAGCTTGGTACAGATGGGCTACTACAATAACTAACAGACACTGTTGCTATGCCCAAAAGGTTTTACTTGGCTAGATGCAGTAAAAGTTTGTTATTAAAAACAAAGGTGGTGTAGCTTGGTACAGATGGGCTACTACTACGAGTAACAGACACTGCTACAGGCCCAAAAGTTTTTACTGGGCTAGATGCAGTAAAAAATTGTGATTAAATACAAAGGTGGTGTAGCTTGGTACAGATAGGCTACTACAATGAGTAACAGGCACTGCTACTATGCCCAAAAGGTTTTACTTGGCTAGATGCAGTAAAAAATTGTTATTAAATACAAAGGTGGTGTAGCTTGGTACAGATGGGCTACTTCAATGAGTAAGAGACACTGCTACAGGCCTAAAAGTTTTTAATGGTCTAGGTGCAGTAAAAAATTGTTATGAAATATAAAGGTGGTGTAGCTTGGTACAGATGGGCTACTCTAATGAGTAACAGACACTGCTATAGTCCCAAAAGTATTTACTGGGCTAGATGCAGTAAAAAATTGTTATAAAATACAAAGGTGGTGTAGCTTGGTACAGATGGGCTACTCCAATGAGTAACAGACACAGCTACAGGCCCAAAAGGTTTTACTTGGCTAGATGCAGTAAAAAATTGTTACTAAATACAAAGGTGGTGTAGCTTGGTACGGATGGGCTACTACAATGAGTAACAGACACTGCTACTATGCCCAAAAGGTTTTACTTAGCTAGATGCAGTAAAAAATTGTTATTAAATACAAAGGTGGTGTAGCTTGGTACAGATGGACTACTTCATTGAGTAACAGACACTGCTACAGGCCCAAAAGTATTTAATGGGCTAGATGCATTAAAAAATTGTTATTAAACACAAAGGTGGTGTAGTTTGATTCAGATGGGCTACTCCAATGAGTAACAGACACTGCAACAGGCCCAAATGGCTTTACTTGGCTAGATGCAGTAAAAAATTGTTATTAAATACAAAGGTGGTGTAGCTTGGCACAGATGGGCTACTCCAATGAGTAACAGAAACTGCAACAGGCCCAAAAGGATTTACTGGGCTAGATGCAGTAAAAAATTGTTATTAAATACAAAGGTGGTGTAGCTTGGTACAGATGGGCTACTACAATGAGTAACAGAAACTGCTTCAGGCCCATAAGGATTTACTGGGCTAGATGCAGTAAAAAAAAATTATTAAATGCAAAGGTGGTGTAGCTTGGTACACATGGGCTACTACAATGAGTAACAGACACTGCTACAGGCCCAACAGTACTTACTTGGCTAGATGCAGTAAAAAATTGTTATTAAATACAAAGGTGGTGTAGCTTGGTACAGATGGGCTACTACAATGAGTATTAGACACTGCTACAGGCCCAAAAGTTTTTACTACTCTATATACAGTAAAAAATTGTTATTAAATACAAAGGTGGTGTAGCTTAGTACAGATGGGCAACTTCAATGAGTAACAGACACTGCTATAGGCCCAAAAGTATTTACTGGGCTAGATGCAGTAAAAAATTGTTATTAAATACAAAGGTGGTGTAGCTTGGTACAGATTGGCTACTACAATGAGTAACAGACACTGCTACAGGCCCAAAAGTATTTACTGGGCTAGATGCAGTAAAAAATTGTTATTAAACAAAAAGGTGGTGTAGTTTGATACAGATTGGCTACTCCAATGAGTAACAGACACTGCAACAGGCCCAAATGGTTTTACTTGGCTAGATGCAGTCAAAAATTGTTATTAAATGCAAAGGTGGTGTGGATTGGTACAGATGGGCTGCTACAATGAGTAACAGACGATGCTACAGGCCCAAAAGTATTTACTGGCCTAGATGCAGTAAAAACTTGTTAATAAATACAAAGGTGGTGTAGCTTGGTACAGATGGGCTACTACAATAACTAACAGACACTGTTGCTATGCCCAAAAGGTTTTACTTGGCTAGATGCAGTAAAAGTTTGTTATTAAAAACAAAGGTGGTGTAGCTTGGTACAGATGGGCTACTACAACGAGTAACAGACACTGCTACAGGCCCAAAAGTTTTTACTGGGCTAGATGCAGTAAAAAATTGTGATTAAATACAAAGGTGGTGTATCTTGGTACAGATAGGCTACTACAATGAGTAACAGACACTGCTACAGGCCCAAAAGTTTTTACTTGGCTAGGTGCAGTAAAAAATTGTTCCTAAATACAAAGGTGGTGTAGCTTGGTACAGATGGGCTACTACAATGAGTAACAGACACTGCTACTATGCCCAAAAGGTTTTACTTGGCTAGATGCAGTAAAAAAATTGTTATTAAATACAAAGGTGGTGTAGCTTGGTACAGATGGACTACTTCATTGAGTAACAGACACTGCTACAGGCCCAAAAGTATTTACTGGGCTAGATGCAGTAAAAAATTGTTAATAAATACAAAGGTGGTGTAGCTTGGTACAGATGGGTTACTCCAATGAGTAACAGACACTGCTATAGGCCCAACAGTATTTACTGGGCTAGATGCAGTAAAAAATTGTTATTAAATACAAAGGTGGTGTAGCTTGGTACAGATGGGCTGCTACAATGAGTTACAAACACTGCTACAGGCCCAAAAGTATTTACTGGGCTAGATGCAGTAAAAAATTGTTATTAAATACAAAGGTGGTGTAGCTTGGTACAGATGGGCTACTGCAATGAGTAACAGACACTGCTACAGGCCCAAAACGTTTTAAGTGGCTAGATGCAGTAAAAATTTGTTATTAAATACAAAGGTGGTGTAGCTTGGTACAGATGGGCTACTACAATGAGTATTAGACACTGCTAAAGGCCCAAAAGGTTTTACTTGGCTGGATGCAGCAAAAAATAGTTATTAAATACAAAGGTGGTGTAGCTTGGTACAGATGGGCTACTACAATGAGTAACAGACACTGTTACTATGCCCCAAAGGTTTTACTTGGCTAGATGCAGTAAAAAATTGTTGTTAAATACAAAGGTGGTGTAGCTTGGTACAGATGGGCTGCTACAATGAGTAACAGACACTGCTACAGGCCCAAAAGTTGTTACTGGGCTAGATGCAGTAAAAAATTGTTATTAAATACAAAGGTGGTGTAGCTTGGTACAGATGGGCTACTACAATGAGTAACAGACACTGCTACAGGTCCAAAAGTATTTACTGGGCTAGATGCAGTAAAAAATTGTTATTTAATACAAAGGTGGTGTAGCTTGGTACAGATGGGCTACTCAAATGAGTAACAGACAATTTTAAAGGCCCAAAAGGTTTTACTTGGCTAGATGCAGTAAAATATTCTTAAATGCAAAGGTGGTGTAGCTTGGTACAGATGGGCTTCTACAATTAGTAATAGACACTGCTACAGGCCCAAAAGTATTTAGTGGGCTGGATGCAGTAAAAAATTGTTATTAAATGCAAAGGTGGTGTAGCTTGGTACAGATGGGCTACTACAATGCGTAACAGACAGTGCTACTATGCCCAAAAGGTTTTACTTGGCTATATGCAGTAAAAACTTGTTATTAATTACAAAGGTGGTGTAGCTTGGTACAGATGGGCTACTCCAATGAGTAACAGACACTGCAAAATGCCCAAATGGTTTTACTTGGCTAGATGAAGTAAAAAATTGTTATTAAATACAAAGGTGGTGTAGCTTGGCACAGATGTGCTACTCCAATGAGTAACAGAAACTGCTACAGGCCCAAAAGGATTTACTGGGCTAGATGCAGTAAAAAATTGTTATTAAATACAAAGGTGGTGTAGCTTGGTACAGATGGGCTACTACAATGAGTAACAGAAACTGCTACAGGCCCAAAAGGATTTACTGGGCTAGATGCAGTAAAAAATTATTAAATGCAAAGGTGGTGTAGCTTGGTACAGATGGGCTACTACAATGAGTAACAGACACTGCTACAGGCCCAACAGTATTTACTTGGCTAGATGCAGTAAAAAATTGTTATTAAATACAAAAGTGGTGTAGCTTGGTACAGATGGGCTACTACAATGAGTAACAGACACTGCTACAGGCCCAAAAGTTTTTACTGGGCTATATACAGTAAAAAATTGTTATTAAATACAAATGTGGTGTAGCTTGTTACAGATGGGCTACTTCAATGAGTAACAGACACTGTTACAGGCCCAAAAGTATTTACTGGGCTAGATGCAGTAAAAAATTGTTATTAAACACAAAGGTGGCGTAGCTTGGTACAGATTGGCTACTACAATGAGTAACAGACACTGCTACAGGCCCAAAAGCATTTACTGGGCTAGATGCAGTAAAAAATTGTTATTAAACACAAAGGTGGTGTAGTTTGATACAGATGGGCTACTCCAATGAGTAACAGACACTGCAACAGGCCCAAATGGTTTTACTTGGCTAGATGCAGTAAAAAATTGTTATTAAATACAAAGGTGGTGTAGCTTGGCACAGATGGGCTACTACAATGAGTAACAGACGATGCTACAGGCCCAAAGGTATTTACTGGACTAGATACAGTAAAAAATTGTTAATAAATACAAAGGTGTCTGTAGCTTGGTACAGATGGGCTACTACAATAAGTAGCAGACACTGTTGCTATGCCCAAAAGGTTTTACTTGGCTAGATGCAGTAAAAATTTGTTATTAAAAACAAAGGTGGTGTAGCTTGCTACAGATGGGCTACTACAATGAGTAACAGACACTGCTACAGGCCCAAAATTTTTACCAGGCTAGATGCAGTAAAAAATTGTGATTAAATACAAAGGTGATGTAGCTTGGTACAGATAGGCTACTACAATGAGTAACAGACACTGCTACAGGCCCAAAAGATTTTACTTGGCTAGATGCAGTAAAAAATTGTTATAAAATACAAAGGTGGTGTAGCTTGGTACAGATGGGCTACTTCAATGAGTAACAGACACTGCTACAGGCCTAAAAGTTTTTACTGGTCTAGATGCAGTAAAAAATTGTTATGAAACACAAAGGTGGTGTAGCTTGGCACAGATGGGCTACTCCAATGAGTAACAGACACTGCTACAGGCCCAAAAGTATTTACTGGGCTAGATGCAGTAAAAAATTGTTATTAAATACAAAGGTGGTGTAGCTTGGTACAGATGGGCTACTACAATGAGTAACAGACACTGCTACAGGCCCAAAAGGTTTTACTTGACTAGATGCAGTAAAAAATTTTACTAAATACAAAGGTGGTGTAGCTTGGTACAGATGGGCTACTACAATGAGTAACAGACACTGCTACTATGCCCAAAAGGTTTTACTTGGCTAGATGCAGTAAAAAATTGTTATTAAATACAAAGGTGGTGTAGCTTGGTACAGATGGGCTACTACAATGAGTAACAGACGATGCTACAGGCCCAAAGGTATTTACTGGACTAGATACAGTAAAAAATTGTTAATAAATACAAAGGTGTCTGTAGCTTGGTACAGATGGGCTACTACAATAAGTAGCAGACACTGTTGCTATGCCCAAAAGGTTTTACTTGGCTAGATGCAGTAAAAATTTGTTATTAAAAACAAAGGTGGTGTAGCTTGGTACAGATGGGCTACTACAATGAGTAACAGACACTGCTACAGGCCCAAAATTTTTACCAGGCTAGATGCAGTAAAAAATTGTGATTAAATACAAAGGTGATGTAGCTTGGTACAGATAGGCTACTACAATGAGTAACAGACACTGCTACAGGCCCAAAAGATTTTACTTGGCTAGATGCAGTAAAAAATTGTTATAAAATACAAAGGTGGTGTAGCTTGGTACAGATGGGCTACTTCAATGAGTAACAGACACTGCTACAGGCCTAAAAGTTTTTACTGGTCTAGATGCAGTAAAAAATTGTTATGAAACACAAAGGTGGTGTAGCTTGGCACAGATGGGCTACTCCAATGAGTAACAGACACTGCTACAGGCCCAAAAGTATTTACTGGGCTTCATGCAGTAAAAAATTGTTATTAAATGCAAAGGTGGTGTAGCTTGGTACAGATGGGCTACTACAATGAGTAACAGACAGTGCTACTATGCCCAAAAGGTTTTACTTGGCTATATGCAGTAAAAACTTGTTATTAATTACAAAGGTGGTGTAGCTTGGTACAGATGGGCTACTACAATGAGTAACAGAAACTGCTACAGGCCTGATAGTTTTTACTTGGCTAGATGCAGTAAAAAATTGTTATGAAATACAAAGGTGATGTAGCTTGGTACAGATGGGCTACTCCAATGAGTAACAGACACTGCTATGGGCCCAAAAGTATTTACTGGGCTAGATGCAGTAAAAAATTGTTATTAAATACAAAGGTGGTGTAGCTTGGTACAGATGGGCTACTACAATGAGTAACAGACACTGCTACAGGCCCAAAAGGTTTTACTTGGCTAGATGCAGTAAAAAATTGTTATTAATTACAAAGGTGGTGTAGCTTGGTACAGATGGACTACTTCATTGAGTAACAGACACTTCTACAGGCCCAAAAGTATTTACTGGGCTAGATGCAGTAAAAAATTGTTATTAAATACAAAGGTGGTGTAGCTTGGTACAGATGGGCTACTACAATGAGTTACACACACTGCTACAGGCTCAAAAGTATTTACTGGGCTAGATGCAGTAAAAAATTGTTATTAAATACAAAGGTGGTGTAGCTTGGTACAGATGGGCTACTACAATGAGTAACAGACACTGTTACTATGCCCAAAAGGTTTTACTTGGCTAGATGCAGTAAAAAATTGTTGTTAAATACAAAGGTGGTGTAGCTTGGTACAGATGGGCTGCTACAATGAGTAACAGACACTGCTACAGGCCCAAAAGTTTTTACTGGGCTAGATGCAGTAAAAAATTGTTATTAAATACAAAGGTGGTGTAGCTTGGTACAGATGGGCTACTACAATGAGTAACAGACACTGCTACAGGTCCAAAATTATTTTCTGGGCTACATGCAGTAAAAAATTGTTATTTAATACAAAGGTGGTGTAGCTTGGTACAGTTGGGCTACTCGAATGAGTAACAGACAATGCTACTATGCCCAAAAGGTTTTACTTGGCTATATGCAGTAAAAACTTGTTATTAATTACAAAGGTGGTGTAGCTTGGTACAGATGGGCTACTACAATGAGTAACAGAAACTGCTACAGCCCTAAAAGGATTTACTGGGCTAGATGCAGTAAAAAATTGTTATTAATTACAAAGGTGGTGTAGCTTGGTACAGATGGGCTACTACAATGAGTAACAGAAACTGCTACAGGCCCAAAAGGATTTACTGGGCTAGATGCAGTAAAAAAAAAATATTAAATATAAAGGTGGTGTAGCTTGGTACAGATGGGCTACTACAACGAGTAACAGAAACTGCTACAGGCCCAAAAGGATTTACTGGGTAAATGCAGTAAAAAAAAAATTATTAAATGCAAAGGTGGTGTAGCTTGGTACAGATGGGCAACTACAATGAGTTACAGACACTGCTACAGGCCCAAAAGTATTTACTGGGCTAGATGCAGTAAAAAATTGTTATTAAACACAAAGGTGGTGTAGTTTGATACAGATGGGCTACTCCAATGAGTAACAGACACTGCAACAGGCCCAAATGGTTTTACTTGGCTAGATGCAGTCAAAAATTGTTAATAAATACAAAGGTGGTGTAGCTTGGTACAGATGGGCTACTCCAATGAGTAACAGACACTGCTACAGGCCCAAAACGTTTTACTTGGCTAGATGCAGTAAAAAAAATTTATTAAATACAAAGATGGTGTAGCTTGGTACAGATGGGCTACTACAATGAGTATTAGACACTGCTAAAGGCCCAAAAGGTTTTACTCGGCTAGATGCAGCAAAAAATTGTTATTAAATACAAAGGTGGTGTAGCTTGGTACAGATGGGTTACTACATTGAGTAACAGACGATGCTACAGGCCCAAAAGTATTTACTGGACTAGATGCAGTAAAAAATTGTTAATAAATACAAAGGTGGTGTAGCTTGGTACAGATGGGCTGCTACAATAAGCAGCAGACACTGTTGCTATGCCCAAAAGGTTTTACTTGGCTAGATACAGTAAAAATTTGTTATTAAAAACAAAGGTGGTGTAGCTTGGTACAGATGGGCTACTACAATGAGTAGCAGACACTGCTACAGGCCCAAAAGTTTTTACTGGGCTAGATGCAGTAAAAAATTGTTATTAAATACAAAGGTGGTGTAGCTTGGTATAGATGGGCTACTCCAATGAGTATTAGACACTGCTACAGGCACAAAAGGTTTTACTTGGCTAGATGCAGTAAAAAATTGTTACTAAATACAAAGGTGGTGTAGCTTGGTACAGATGGGCTACTACAATGAGTAACAGACACTTCTACTATGCCCAAAAGGTTTTACTTGGCTAGATGCAGTAAAAAATTGTTATGAAATACAAAGGTGGTATAGCTTGGTACAGATGGGCTACCCCAATAAGTTACAGACACTGCTATAGGCCCAAAAGTATTTACTGGGCTAGATGCAGTAAAAAATTGTTATTAAATACAAAGGTGGTGTAGCTTGGTACAGATGGGCTACTCCAATGAGTATTAGACACAGCTACAGGCCCAAAAGGTTTTACTTGGCTAGATGCAGTAAAAAATTGTTATTAAATACAAAGGTGGTGTAGCTTGGTACAGATGGACTACTTCATTGAGTAACAGACACTGCTACAGGCCCAAAAGTATTTACTGGGCTAGATGCAGTAAAAAATTGTTATTAAATACAAAGGTGGTGTAGCTTGGTACAGATGGGCTACTACAATGATTTACAAACACTGCTACAGGCCCTAAAGTATTTACTGGGCAAGATGCAGTAAAAAATTGTTATTAAAAACAAAGGTGGTGTAGCTTGGTACAGATTGGCTACTCCAATGAGTAACAGACACTGCTTCAGGCCCAAAACATTTTACTTGGCTAGATGCAGTAAAAATTTGTTATTAAATACAAATGTGGTGTAGCTTGGTACAGATGGGCTACTACAATGAGTATTAGACACTGCTAAAGTCCCAAAAGGTTTTTCTTCGATAGATGCAGCAAAAAATTGTTATTAAATACAAAGGTGGTGTAGCTTGGTACAGATGGGCTACTACAATGAGTAACAGACACTGTTACTAAGCCCAAAACGTTTTACTTGGCTAGATGCAGTAAAAAATTGTTATTAAATACAAAGATAGTGTAGCTTGGTACAGATGGGCTACTCCAATGAGTAACATACACTGCAACATGCCCATATGGTTTTACTTGGCTAGATGCAGTAAAAAAAATTTATTAAATACAAAGGTGGTGTAGCTTGGCACAGATGGGCTACTCCAATGAGTAACAGAAACTGCTACAGGCCCAAAAGGATTTACTGGGCTAGATGCAGTAAAAAATTGTTATTAAATAATAAGGTGGTGTAGCTTGGTACAGATGGGCTACTACAACGAGTAACAGAAACTGCTACAGGCCCAAAAGGATTTACTGGGCTAGATGCAGTAAAAAAAAATTATTAAATGCAAAGTTGGTGTAGCTTGGTACAGATGGGCTACTACAATGAGTAACAGACACTGCTACAGGCCCAAAAGTATTTACTGGGCTAGATGCAGTAAAAAATTGTTATTAAATACAAAGGTGGTGTAGCTTGGTACAGATGGGCTACTACAATGATTTACAAACACTGCTACAGGCCCAAAAGTATTTACTGGGCAAGATGCAGTAAAAAATTGTTATTAAAAACAAAGGTGGTGTAGCTTGGTACAGATTGGCTACTCCAATGAGTAACAGACACTGCTTCAGGCCCAAAACATTTTACTTGGCTAGATGCAGTAAAAATTTGTTATTAAATACAAAGGTGGTGTAGCTTGGTACAGATGGGCTACTACAATGAGTATTAGACACTGCTAAAGTCCCAAAAGGTTTTTCTTCGATAGATGCAGCAAAAAATTGTTATTAAATACAAAGGTGGTGTAGCTTGGTACAGATGGGCTACTACAATGAGTAACAGACACTGTTACTAAGCCCAAAACGTTTTACTTGGCTAGATGCAGTAAAAAATTGTTATTAAATACAAAGATGGTGTAGCTTGGTACAGATGGGCTACTCCAATGAGTAACATACACTGCAACATGCCCATATGGTTTTACTTGGCTAGATGCAGTAAAAAAAATTTATTAAATACAAAGGTGGTGTAGCTTGGCACAGATGGGCTACTCCAATGAGTAACAGAAACTGCTACAGGCCCAAAAGGATTTACTGGGCTAGATGCAGTAAAAAATTGTTATTAAATACAAAGGTGGTGTAGCTTGGTACAGATGGGCTACTACAACGAGTAACAGAAACTGCTACAGGCCCAAAAGGATTTACTGGGCTAGATGCAGTAAAAAAAAATTATTAAATGCAAAGTTGGTGTAGCTTGGTACAGATGGGCTACTACAATGAGTAACAGACACTGCTACAGGCCCAAAAGTATTTACTGGGCTAGATGCAGTAAAAAATTGTTATTAAACACAAAGGTGGTGTAGTTTGATACAGATGGGCTACTCCAATGAGTAACAGACACTGCTACAGGCCCAAAAGTATTTACTGGGCTAGATGCAGTAAAAAATTGTTATTAAATACAAAGGTGGTGTAGCTTGGTACAGATGGGCTACTACAATGAGTAACAGACGATGATACAGGCCCAAAAGTATTTACTGGACTAGATGCAGTAAAAAATTGTTAATAAATACAAAGGTGGTGTAGCTTGGTACAGATGGGCTACTACAATAAGTAGCAGACACTGTTGTTATGCCCAAAAGGTTTTACTTGGCTAGATGCAGTAAAAATTTGTTATTAAAAACAAAAGTGGTGTAGCTTGGTACAGATGGGCTACTACAATGAGAAGCAGACACTGCTACAGGCCCAAAAGTTTTTACTGGGCTAGATGCAGTAAAAAATTGTGATTAAATACAAAGGTGGTGTAGCTTGGTACAGATAGGCTACTACAATGAGTAACAGACACTGCTACTATGCCCAAAAGGTTTTACTTGGCTTGATGCAGTAAAAAATTGTTATTCAATACAAAGGTGGTGTAGCTTGGTACAGATGGGCTACTTCAATGAGTAACAGACACTGCTACAGGCCTAAAAGTTTTTACTGGTCTAGATGCAGTAAAAAATTGTTATGAAATACAAAGGTGGTGTAGCTTGGTACAGATGGGCTACCCCAATGAGTTACAGACACTGCTATAGGCCCAAAAGTATTTACTGGGCTAGATGCAGTAAAAAATTGTTATTAAATACAAAGGTGGTGTAGCTTGGTACAGATGGGCTACTCCAATGAGTATTAGACACTGCTACAGGCCCAAAAGGTTTTACTTGGCTAGATGCAGTAAAAAATTGTTACTAAATACAAAGGTGGTGTAGCTTGGTACAGATGGGCTACTACAATGAGTAACAGACACTGCTACTATGCCCAAAAGGTTTTACTTGGCTAGATGCAGTAAAAAATTGTTATTAAATACAAAGGTGGTGTAGCTTGGTACAGATGGACTACTTCATTGAGTAACAGACACTGCTACAGGCCCAAAAGTATTTACTGGGCTAGATGCAGTAAAAAATTGTTATTAAATACAAAGGTGGTGTAGCTTGGTACAGATGGGCTACTACAATGAGTTACAAACACTGCTACAGGCCCAAAAGTATTTACTGGGCTAGATGCAGTAAAAAATTGTTATTAAAAACAAAGGTGGTGTAGCTTGGTACAGATTGGCTCCTCCATTGAGTAACAGACACTGCTTCAGGCCCAAAACGTTTTACTTGGCTAGATGCAGTAAAAATTTGTTATTAAATACAAAGGTGGTGTAGCTTGGTACAGATGGGCTACTACAATGAGTATTAGACACTGCTAAAGTCCCAAAAGGTTTTTCTTGGATAGATGCAGCAAAAAATTGTTATTAAATACAAAGGTGGTGTAGCTTGGTACAGATGGGCTACTACAATGAGTAACAGACACTGTTACTAAGCCCAAAAGGTTTTACTTGGCTAGATGCAGTAAAAAATTGTTGTTAAATACAAAGGTGGTGTAGCTTGGTACAGATGGGCTGCTACAATGAGTAACAGACACTGCTACAGGCCCAAAAGTTTTTACTGGGCTAGATGCAGTAAAAAATTGTTATTAAATACAAAGGTGGTGTAGCTTGGTACAGGTGGGCTACTACAATGAGTAACAGACACTGCTACAGGTCCAAAAGTATTTACTGAGCTAGATGCAGTAAAAAATTGTTATGTAATACAAAGGTGGTGTAGCTTGGTACAGATGGGCTACTCAAATGAGTAACAGACACTGTTAAAGGCCCAAAAGGTTTTACTTGGCTAGATGCAGTAAAAAATTGTTAAATGCAAAGGTGGTGTAGCTTAGTACTGATGGGCTACTACAATGAGTAACAGACACTACTACAGGCCCAAAAGTATTTACTGGGCTGGATGCAGTAAAAAATTGTTATTAAATGCAAAGGTGGTGTAGCTTGGTACAGATGGGCTACTTCAATGAGTAACAGAAACTGCTACAGGCCTAAAAGTTTTTTCTGGGCTAGATGCAGTAAAAAATTGTTATTAAATACAAAGGTGGTGTAGCTTGGTACAGACGGGCTACTCCAATGAGTAACAGACACTGCTATAGGCCCAAAAGTATTTACTGGGCTAGATGCAGTAAAAAATTGTTATTAAATACAAAGGTGGTGTAGCTTGGTACAGATGGGCTACTACAATGAGTAACAGACACTGCTACTATGCCCAAAAGGTTTTACTTGGCTAGATGCAGTAAAAATTGTTATTAAATACAAAGGTGGTGTAGCTTGGTACAGATGGGCTACTACAATGAGTAATAGACACTGCTACAGGCCGAAAAGTATTTACTTGTAAAGAGAGGAGAGAACAAGGCGCAATGGGTGACTCAGTATTGCAATTTGTAGAGGGGTGTGGGGATGGCTACTAACCTTATGAAGTTGTGCACCTCTGCACAACCCCAGTGTAAAGCTCCACAAGCTCCGCTCTGTTGGTGGCTGTCATCTATTTCCAGCAGCGTTCACAGATCCTGATCTCTTGGTGGTATATCACATGGTCAGGTTAGTAGCATGTAATGCCGAGATAGACGCCCAGCTTCACCAACACCCCAGGCAGCGCTCCGGAGGGGTTAAGGCAGCGCAGCTTGGAAAACCAGGGTAGTAATTTTAATTAAATTGCTCCCACAGGTGAAAAAACAATAGATTAAAGGCAGCTCTACCGCACCCCAACAGGGGGAAAAGGACAATCAGTGAATATGAATAGCGGTACCAGAGCGCCAATAACAGGGGAAAAATATTAAAAGGACTGATTTATTAATACACACACAACGCGTTTCGGTGGACACAGCCACCTTCATCAGGTGTGACAAGCAGCAAACAATTGATCCTTATATACATTTGACTAGGTATACAATTACTTAATAGGGGCGGGGCCAGATACAGAGTAATACCTCTATATTAACCCCTTGAGTTCATATATGCTCAATAGAGTAAAAAGGATTGTTATAAAATAATGCATAATGAAGCATATAGGGTTCTTATAAAAAGGATTCGCTGTAAAAAAAAACAACTTGTGAATCCTATAATCTTAATACTTCATAGGATATATTGTCATCTACCACCCTATATTTTAGATTATATAAAAAAATAATAATAATAATTTTTACATACAACATAAAACAATGCATAAATATAAAGTATAAAATTACAATCAGTTTCTATCATGATTGATGAAGGTGGCTGTGTCCACCGAAACGCGTTGTGTGTGTATAAATAAATCAGTCCTTTTAATATTTTTGCCCTGTTATTGGCGCTCTGGTACCGCTATTCATATTCACTGAAAAGTATTTACTGGGCTAGATGCAGTAAAAAATTGTTATTAAATACAAAGGTGGTGTAGCTTCGTACAGATGGGCTACTCCAATGAGTAACAGACACTGTTACAGGCCCAAAACTTTTTACTTGGCTAGATGCAGTAAAAATTTGTTATTAAATACAAAGGTGGTGTAGCTTGGTACAGATGGGCTACTACAATGAGTATTAGACACTGCTACAGGCCCAAAAGTATTTACTGGGCTAGATGCATAAATATAAAGTATAAAATTACAATCAGTTTCTATCATTATAATTAGGAAAAGTAGACGAAGAAAGGAAAGAGAAAAAAAGAGAGAAAAAAATAAATAAATAAAAAATTTTCTTTTTTTTTTTTTTTTCCTCCCTTCTCTCTCTCTCCTCCCTCCTCCCCTCCCTCTCTCCTTTCCCCTCTTCCCTCCTTCTCTCTCTCCTCGCCCCTCCTCCTCCATAGAAAAGATATATATAATAAATTTGCTAAAATATGAAAACAATTATTTAAAAAGTTGTCTTCTCTATATTAAGGTTCAAACCTTCAGGAGACAAGGTTCCCATTTTGAAAATCCAATAATTTTCACGTGTAATGAGACGATTTAGTCTATCAGGGTGTGTATCAACTATACGATCAATGATAGTTAGTTTTAGGTTATTAGGATTTTTTTGATGTTCTTTTAAGCAATGATTAGAAACACTATGTAGGGGAAAGCCGTTTCTAATATTTTGGCGATGTTTATTTAATCTGGAGTGCATTTCCTGGATAGTGCGGCCAATGTATTGCAGGCCGCAGGTGCACTGGAGCAGATAGATCACATATGAGGACTGACATGTAAGTCTAAAGCGAATGGGATATATCTCTCCAGTGACCGCAGAGACGAATGTTTTGGCTCCGTTATCAATGGATTGACAGCATAAGCATTTAGGGACATTACATTTATAACATCCATTATTGCTAATAGGAGCTGAATGGTTCGGTCTTCTACCAATTGTTGTATTGCTAGGGGCTATATAGTTTCCTAGATTTTTACTCCTCCGATATATGACATGAGGAAATTCCGGTAAATGACCAGTTAATATTGGATCATTACTTAAAATGAACCAGTATTTTTTTAATAAACTGGATAACACTTGCGTAGGTTTACCATAAGTAGTAATCAGATTTAAACTGAAATCGTTGTTTGGCTCTTGGCTGGTATTCTTGGATTTGTTGATACACAGGTTCTGTGATAGGGATCTAGTTTTGGAGAAAGCATCCTCTAATAATTTCCGGGGGTATCCCTTAGCTCTAAAACGTTTTTGTAAAACCTTAGATTCCAGAAAAAAATCCGAATCATGTGTACAATTTTTTCTGACACGCCAATATTGACCATATGGAATATTTCTAATCCAGCTGGGTAGATGGCCACTGTCAAATTCAAGATAGCTATTTACATCCACTTCCTTAAAGTGGGTAGATGTGGATATTTTACCCGAATTGTCTATATTTATCTGAAGGTCAAGATATTGAATATTACTCTCAGATATGGTAGAGGTAAAGGAAAGACCACAGTCGTTAGAGTTTAATTCATCAATAAATTTGGCAGCCTCCACAGTATTTCCCCTCCATATGATAAACAGATCATCTATAAAGCGGCGATACATAACGATGGGTTTATCGGCGCCGAGGGATTGCGCGATGTGGATAGACTCGAATGCCCCCATATATAGATTTGCATAACTGGGGGCAAACCTCGTCCCCATCGCGCAGCCCCTCAGCTGCCGATACATCACCCCCTCAAAAGAAAATACATTGTTCTCAAGAATGAAAGTTATACCCCTCAATAAAATTTTTTTTTGAAGATCTTGTAAGTTAGGGTCCTCATCTAGGAATATTTTAATTGCCTGTAAACCCAATACATGTGTGATATTGGAATAAAGAGAGCTTATATCGAGTGTAATAAGAAGACAGCCTGGAAGAGGGGGTAATTCTCTCAATAGTCTAATTAAATGTGTGGAATCCTTTAAATGAGAATCTAGGGATAAAACGTACTTCTGTAAAAAAAGATCAATATAGTGGGATAAGTTGGATGTGATAGAATTAATACCAGAAATAATAGGACGTCCAGGGGGATTAAATTTATCTTTATGAATTTTGGGTAAAAAATAAAAATAAGGGACTTTGAATTTTTTAATGTCTAAAAAGGATTTTTCTTTTTTATTGAGGAAGCCAGCTGTAGAGGCCCCTGCTACAAGTCCTTTGTACTCCAAAAAAATGGTTACAGATGGGTCTGCTTCTAATTTCACGTAGTAGTTTGAGTCGTCTAAGATTCTGAGGCCCTCCTTGATGTACCAGCCCCTGTTCATTATCACAGTCCCCCCTCCCTTATCTGCTCTCTTTATAATTATTTCTTTATTATCCTGAAGGGTTTTTAATGCACATTTCTCCTGGTAGCTCAAGTTGTTCACTTTTTTTGAAATTGGGGGGAATGTCCTAAGGTCCCTCAAAATTAATTGTTGGAAAGTTTCAAGGTGTGAACCTTTGTGATGTAATGGATAGAAATTATTTTTCCCCTTCACATTAACATGAGTGAAAGGGTCCAGTAATGGGGGGCCTGGTATATTAGATTCTTGAATGGAGGGGGATACTGTTGGGCATGAACTAATAGGATGTGATTTTCTCTTATCTTCCAATAGAAAATGCCTTTTTAGTGTCAATTTCCTTATAAATTCATTTAAATCACAGAACAAAGTGAAATTATTAAATGGGACAGCTGGACAGAAAGATAATCCTCGACCTAACAAGGATTGTTCAGCTTCAGATAGCACATAGCTAGAAATATTAAAAATACCCCCACAACCGATAGGGGTTTCTATCTGCAGGGAATTAGTATTCTGGTTCATTGGCAAGATTTCATTTTCTTTATATTTGGATTGTGTCTCAATTTCGGCATTTGGACTATTTTTGTTGTTGACACCTCGGGTTTTTCCACTCCCTCTACATCCCCTAAATTTCTTTTTCGTTTTGGACAACGTCCGGGGACCACGTGAAAAAAATGTGTAATTTTCGTTTTATTAGTTTGAGATGCAACTGCATTCTGTGTTTGAGGATTTATCAAGATACTATTCTCATTCAAAATCGGAGATAATTCCAAGGATGTCATTCTGTTTATAGGGGGTTTTATGTGGTTTATACCACTTGTTTTATCAGAGGGTCTCCCTTGATTAAAAATATTCAGTGTATCCGCTAACGGGATCTGTCCAGATGACTCCCCAGCAATAGGAGTCTGTATTGCACTAGAAAGCTCTGAGATATTAGATCCACTATGGGATATCTCCTGTGTGTTAATATGTAATGTGAAGTTCAGTTCATCAATATCTGCTACTTGTGTGGAAATAGTAGACGGATTAGCAATAAATTCTACATCTGCTGCTTGTGTGGATAAAATAGGTGGATCAGTAATCAGTATGGAGGGAGGAGTAATTTCCATACACATTCCCTCTATTATAAGGTCATTATTTTTTTCCAAATTAGAATTAAATGCAGTATTTTTCTTGTAATTATTGTTAATGGATAACTTCTTTTTATGAGTCTCATATATTGCTTGTTGTTTTTTATTCATAAAAAACTGTTTTTGAAAACTATTCACTTGTTTTGTATGGTTATCAGTATCATTGCTTAGAATAGGGGATGATGGATTATCCCTAGTTGTTCTCTGCATAGAGATGATGGGAAAAGGTGAAATTTGAAGTGGTGATTGGATTTTTTCTTTTTTAGAGTCTTTTATATCTCTTTCATATTTTTTTGCTTTTTTATTTATTAAATCATTTTCAAATTTAGCCAGTCTTAGTTTTACCTCATTATCTGTGGCAAAATATTCCGTAGATGAAGAAAAGAACTCCAAATCCCCTTTAATTTTAGCTATTGTTTCTAAAGCATACATAGCCAGAGTATTCCTTTTATCAATCAACAATCTGATCAGTGTTGTTGAGCAATCAGAAATACACCTGTCCCACCTTTCAGTAAAAACAATATCCTGAGGAAAGGATGAATTGAGATTCATTCTCAATCCCTTAGGTATTATGTTATCCTTAATGTAATGTTCTAAAAACATCGTGTCTACGTGATTAGTTATTTCTATTTTGCTATTATTTTCTAAGTTCAAAAACAGTCCACGTAACCTTTTTTGATCTATATCATTCAGCATAGTTGGATTATTATATATGCATCTGTCGCCATCTTTAAAGTCTTTCCTAAGGGCTGTATTGATCAGAGATAATCTAAATTTCTCTCTATTGGTCACATAAAAGTCCATAATGATCCAGCAATTTAGATTTTAAAGTCTTAAACACAGTTCTTATCTGTTGATGATTCTGCAAGGTTTTTCCGTCTCTCGATGTGTAGAACAATCTGGGTCGCCCAATTTTCAGCTCCTGGTCTTGAGGCTAAGCCCCCAGCAATAGCAGACTCAATATGTAAAGAGAGGAGAGAACAAGGCGCAATGGGTGACTCAGTATTGCAATTTGTAGAGGGGTGTGGGGATGGCTACTAACCTTATGAAGTTGTGCACCTCTGCACAACCCCAGTGTAAAGCTCCACAAGCTCCGCTCTGTTGGTGGCTGTCATCTATTTCCAGCAGCGTTCACAGATCCTGATCTCTTGGTGGTATATCACGTGGTCAGGTTAGTAGCATGTAATGCCGAGATAGACGCCCAGCTTCACCAACACCCCAGGCAGCGCTCCGGAGGGGTTAAGGCAGCGCAGCTTGGAAAACCAGGGTAGTAATTTTAATTAAATTGCTCCCACAGGTGAAAAAACAATAGATTAAAGGCAGCTCTACCGCACCCCAACAGGGGGAAAAGGACAATCAGTGAATATGAATAGCGGTACCAGAGCGCCAATAACAGGGCAAAAATATTAAAAGGACTGATTTATTAATACACACACAACGCGTTTCGGTGGACACAGCCACCTTCATCAGGTGTGACAAGCAGCAAACAATTGATCCTTATATACATTTGACTAGGTATACAATTACTTAAAAGGGGCGGGGCCAGATACAGAGTAATACCTCTATATTAACCCCGAGAGTTCATATATGCTCAATAGAGTAAAAAGGATTGTTATAAAATAATGCCTAATGAAGCATATAGGGTTCTTATAAAAAGGATTCGCTGTAAAAAAAAACAACTTGTGAATCCTATAATCTTAATACTTCATAGGATATATTGTCATCTACCACCCTATATTTTAGATTATATAAAAAAATAATAATAATAATTTTTACATACAACATAAAACAATGCATAAATATAAAGTATAAAATTACAATCAGTTTCTATCATGATTGATGAAGGTGGCTGTGTCCACCGAAACGCGTTGTGTGTGTATTAATAGATCAGTCCTTTTAATATTTTTGCCCTGTTATTGGCGCTCTGGTACCGCTATTCATATTCACTGAAAAGCATTTACTGGGCTAGATGCAGTAAAAAATTGTTATTAAATACAAAGGTGGTGTAGCTTCGTACAGATGGGCTACTCCAATGAGTAACAGACACTGTTACAGGCCCAAAACTTTTTACTTGGCTAGATGCAGTAAAAATTTGTTATTAAATACAAAGGTGGTGTAGCTTGGTACAGATGGGCTACTACAATGAGTATTAGACACTGCTACAGGCCCAAAAGTATTTACTGGGCTAGATGCAGTAAAAAATTGTTATTAAATACAAAGGTGGTGTAGATTGGTACAGATGGGCTACTCCAATGAGTAACAGACACTGCTATAGGCCCAAAAGTATTTACTGGGCTAGATGCAGTAAAAAATTGTTATTAAATACAAAGGTAGTATAGCTTGGTACAGATGGGCTACTCCAATGAGTAACAGACACTGCTATAGGCCCAAAAGTATTTACTAGGCTAGATGCAGTAAAAAATTGTTATTAAATACAAAGGTGGTATAGCTTGGTACAGATGGGCTACTCCAATGAGTAACAGACACTGCTACTATGCCCAAAAGGTTTTGCTTGGCTAGATGCAGTAAAAAATTGTTAAATGCAAAGGTGGTGTAGCTTGGTACAGATGGGCTACTCCAATGAGTATTGGACACTGCTACAGACCCAAAAGATTTTACTTGGCTAGATGCAGTAAAAAATTGTTACTAAATACAAAGGTGGTGTAGCTTGGTACAGATGGGCTACTACAATGAGTAACAGACACTGCTACTATGCCCAAAAGGTTTTACTTGGCTAGATGCAGTAAAAAATTGTTATTAAATACAAAGGTGGTGTAGCTTGGTACAGATGGACTACTTCATTGAGTAACAGACACTGCTACAGGCCCAAAAGTATTTACTGGGCTAGATGCAGTAAAAAATTGTTATTAAATACAAAGGTGGTGTAGCTTGGTACAGATGGGCTACTACAATGAGTTACAAACACTGCTAGAGGTCCAAAAGTATTTACTGGGCTAGATGCAGTAAAAAATTGTTATTAAATACAAAGGTAGTATAGCTTGGTACAGATGGGCTACTCCAATGAGTAACAGACACTGCTATAGGCCCAAAAGTATTTACTGGGCTAGATGCAGTAAAAAATTGTTATTAAATACAAAGGTGTTATAGCTTGGTACAGATGGGCTACTCCAATGAGTAACAGACACTGCTACTATGCCCAAAAGGTTTTGCTTGGCTAGATGCAGTAAAAAATTGTTAAATGCAAAGGTGGTGTAGCTTGGTACAGATGGGCTACTCCAATGAGTATTGGACACTGCTACAGACCCAAAAGATTTTACTTGGCTAGATGCAGTAAAAAATTGTTACTAAATACAAAGGTGGTGTAGCTTGGTACAGATGGGCTACTACAATGAGTAACAGACACTGCTACTATGCCCAAAAGGTTTTACTTGGCTAGATGCAGTAAAAAATTGTTATTAAATACAAAGGTGGTGTAGCTTGGTACAGATGGGCTACTGCAATGAGTATTAGACACTGCTAAAGTCCCAAAAGGTTTTTCTTGGATAGATGCAGCAAAAAATTGTTATTAAATACAAAGGTGGTGTAGCTTGGTACAGATGGGCTACTACAATGAGTAACAGACACTGTTACTAAGCCCAAAAGGTTTTACTTGGCTAGATGCAGTAAGAAATTGTTGTTAAATACAAAGGTGGTGTAGCTTGGTACAGATGGGCTGCTACAATGAGTAACAGACACTGCTACAGGCACAAAAGTTTTTACTGGGCTAGATGCAGTAAAAAATTGTTATTAAATACAAAGGTGGTGTAGCTTGGTACAGATGGGCTACTACAATGAGTAACAGACACTGCTACAGGTCCAAAAGTATTTACTGAGCTAGATGCAGTAAAAAATTGTTATGTAATACAAAGGTGGTGTAGCTTGGTACAGATGGGCTTCTCGAATGAGTAACAGACACTGTTAAAGGCCCAAAAGGTTTTACTTGGCTAGATGCAGTAAAAAATTGTTAAATGCAAAGGTGGTGTAGCTTGGTACAGATGGGCTACTACAATGAGTAAGAGACACTGCTACAGGCCCAAAAGTATTTACTGGGCTGGATGGAGTAAAAATTGTTATTAAATGCAAATGTGGTGTAGCTTGGTACAGATGGGCTACTTCAATGAGTAACACACTGCTACAGGCCTAAAAGTTTTTTCTGGGCTAGATGCAGTAAAAAATTGTTATTAAATACAAAGGTGGTGTAGCTTGGTACAGATGGGCTACTCCAATGAGTAACAGACACTGCTATAGGCCCAAAAGTATTTACTGGGCTAGATGCAGTAAAAAATTGTTATTAAATACAAAGGTGGTGTAGCTTGGTACAGATGGGCTACTACAATGAGTTACAGACACTGCTACAGGCCCAAAAGTATTTACTGGGCTAGATGCAGTAAAAAATTGTTATTAAATACAAAGGTGGTGTAGCTTGGTACAGATGGGCTACTCCAATGAGTAACAGAAACTGTTACAGGCCCAAAACTTTTTACTTGGCTAGATGCAGTAACTATTTGTTATTAAATACAAAGGTGGTGTAGCTTGGTACAGATGAGCTACTACAATGAGTATTAGACACTGCTACAGGCCCAAAAGTATTTACTGGGCTAGATGCAGTAAAAAATTGTTATTAAATACAAAGGTGGTGTAGCTTGGTACAGATGGGCTACTCCAATGAGTAACAGACACTGCTATAGGCCAAAAAGTATTTACTGGGCTAGATGCAGTAAAAAATTGTTATTAAATACAAAGGTGGTGTAGCTTGGTACAGATGGGCTACTACAATAAGTAACAGACACTGCTACTATGCTCAAAAGGTTTTACTTGGCTAGATGCATTAAAAATTTGTTATTAAAAACAAAGGTGGTGTAGCTTGGTACAGATGGGCTACTACAATGAGTAACAGACACTGCTACAGGCCCAAAAGTTTTTACTTGGCTAGATGCAGTAAAAAATTGTTATTAAATGCAAAGTTGGTGTAGCTTCGTACAGATGGGCTACTCCAATGAGTAACAGACACTGTTACAGGCCCAAAATTTTTACTTGGCTAGATGCAGTAAAAATTTGTTATTAAATACAAAGGTGGTGTAGCTTGGTACAGATGGGCTGCTACAATGAGTATTAGACACTGCTACAGGCCCAAAAGTATTTACTGGGCTAGATGCAGTAAAAAATTGTTATTAAATACAAAGGTGGTGTAGCTTGGTACAGATGGGCTACTCCAATGAGTAACAGACACTGCTATAGGCCCAAAAGTATTTACTGGGCTAGATGCAGTAAAAGATTGTTATTAAATACAAAGGTGGTGTAGCTTCGTACAGATGGGCTACTCCAATGAGTAACAGACACTGTTACAGGCCCAAAATTTTTACTTGGCTAGATGCCGTAAAAATTTGTTATTAAATACAAAGGTGGTGTAGCTTGGTACAGATGGGCTGCTACAATGAGTATTAGACACTGCTACAGGCCCAAAAGTATTTACTGGGCTAGATGCAGTAAAAAATTGTTATTAAATACAAAGGTGGTGTAGCTTGGTACAGATGGGCTACTCCAATGAGTAACAGACACTGCTATAGGCCTAAAAGTATGTACTGGGCTAGATGCAGTAAAAAATTGTTATTAAATACAAAGGTGGTATAGCTTGGTACAGATGGGCTACTCCAATGAGTAACAGACACTGATATAGGCCCAAAAGTATTTACTGGGCTAGATGCAGTAAAAAATTGTTATTAAATACAAAGGTGGTATAGCTTGGTACAGATGGGCTACTCCAATGAGTAACAGACACTGCTACTAAGCCCAAAAGGTTTTGCTTGGCTAGATGCAGTAAAAAATTGTTAAATGCAAAGGTGGTGTAGCTTGGTTCAGATGGGCTACTCCAATGAGTATTGGACACTGGTACAGACCCAAAAGGTTTTACTTGGCTAGATGCAGTAAAAAATTGTTACTAAATACAAAGGTGGTGTAGCTTGGTACAGATGGGCTACTACAATGAGTAACAGACACTGCTACTATGCCCAAAAGGTTTTACTTGGCTAGATGCAGTAAAAAATTGTTATTAAATACAAAGGTGGTGTAGCTTGGTACAGATGGACTACTTCAATGAGTAACAGACACTGCTACAGGCCCAAAAGTATTTACTGGGCTAGATGCAGTAAAAAATTGTTATTAAATACAAAGGTTGTGTAGCTTGGTACAGATGGGCTACTACAATGAGTTACAAACACTGCTAGAGGTCCAAAAGTATTTACTGGGCTAGATGCAGTAAAAAATTGTTATTAAAAACAAAGGTGGTGTAGCTTGGTAGAGATTGGCTACTCCAATGAGTAACAGACACTGCTTCAGGCCCAAAACGTTTTACTTGGCTAGATGCAGTAAAAATTTGTTATTAAATACAAAGGTGGTGTAGCTTGGTACAGATGGGCTACTGCAATGAGTATTAGACACTGCTAAAGTCCCAAAAGGTTTTTCTTGGATAGATGCAGCAAAAAATTGTTATTAAATACAAAGGTGGTGTAGCTTGGTACAGATGGGCTACTACAATGAGTAACAGACACTGTTACTAAGCCCAAAAGGTTTTACTTGGCTAGATGCAGTAAAAAATTGTTGTTAAATACAAAGGTGGTGTAGCTTGGTACAGATGGGCTGCTACAATGAGTAACAGACACTGCTACAGGCCCAAAAGTTTTTACTGGGCTAGATGCAGTAAAAAATTGTTATTAAATACAAAGGTGGTGTAGCTTGGTACAGATGGGCTACTACAATGAGTAACAGACACTGCTACAGGTCCAAAAGTATTTACTGAGCTAGATGCAGTAAAAAATTGTTATGTAATACAAAGGTGGTGTAGCTTGGTACAGATGGGCTACTCGAATGAGTAACAGACACTGTTAAAGGCCCAAAAGGTTTTACTTGGCTAGATGCAGTAAAAAATTGTTAAATGCAAAGGTGGTGTAGCTTGGTACAGGTGGGCTACTACAATGAGTAACAGACACTGCTACAGGCCCAAAAGTATTTACTGGGCTGGATGGAGTAAAAATTGTTATTAAATGCAAAGGTGGTGTAGCTTGGTACAGATGGGCTACTTCAATGAGTAACAGACACTGCTACAGCCCTAAAAGTTTTTTCTGGGCTAGATGCAGTAAAAAATTGTTATTAAATACAAAGGTGGTGTAGCTTGGTACAGATGGGCTACTCCAATGAGTATTGGACACTGCTACAGACCCAAAAGATTTTACTTGGCTAGATGCAGTAAAAAATTGTTACTAAATACAAAGGTGGTGTAGCTTGGTACAGATGGGCTACTACAATGAGTAACAGACACTGTTACTATGCCCAAAAGGTTTTACTTGGCTAGATGCAGTAAAAAATTGTTATTAAATACAAAGGTGGTGTAGCTTGGTACAGATGGACTACTTCATTGAGTAACAGACACTGCTACAGGCCCAAAAGTATTTACTGGGCTAGATGCAGTAAAAAATTGTTATTAAATACAAAGGTGGTGTAGCTTGGTACAGATGGGCTACTACAATGAGTTACAAACACTGCTAGAGGTCCAAAAGTATTTACTGGGCTAGATGCAGTAAAAAATTGTTATTAAATACAAAGGTAGTATAGCTTGGTACAGATGGGCTACTCCAATGAGTAACAGACACTGCTATAGGCCCAAAAGTATTTACTGGGCTAGATGCAGTAAAAAATTGTTATTAAATACAAAGGTGGTATAGCTTGGTACAGATGGGCTACTCCAATGAGTAACAGACACTGCTACTATGCCCAAAAGGTTTTGCTTGGCTAGATGCAGTAAAAAATTGTTAAATGCAAAGGTGGTGTAGCTTGGTACAGATGGGCTACTCCAATGAGTATTGGACACTGCTACAGACCCAAAAGATTTTACTTGGCTAGATGCAGTAAAAAATTGTTACTAAATACAAAGGTGGTGTAGCTTGGTACAGATGGGCTACTACAATGAGTAACAGACACTGCTACTATGCCCAAAAGGTTTTACTTGGCTAGATGCAGTAAAAAATTGTTATTAAATACAAAGGTGGTGTAGCTTGGTACAGATGGGCTACTGCAATGAGTATTAGACACTGCTAAAGTCCCAAAAGGTTTTTCTTGGATAGATGCAGCAAAAAATTGTTATTAAATACAAAGGTGGTGTAGCTTGGTACAGATGGGCTACTACAATGAGTAACAGACACTGTTACTAAGCCCAAAAGGTTTTACTTGGCTAGATGCAGTAAAAAATTGTTGTTAAATACAAAGGTGGTGTAGCTTGGTACAGATGGGCTGCTACAATGAGTAACAGACACTGCTACAGGCACAAAAGTTTTTACTGGGCTAGATGCAGTAAAAAATTGTTATTAAATACAAAGGTGGTGTAGCTTGGTACAGATGGGCTACTACAATGAGTAACAGACACTGCTACAGGTCCAAAAGTATTTACTGAGCTAGATGCAGTAAAAAATTGTTATGTAATACAAAGGTGGTGTAGCTTGGTACAGATGGGCTTCTCGAATGAGTAACAGACACTGTTAAAGGCCCAAAAGGTTTTACTTGGCTAGATGCAGTAAAAAATTGTTAAATGCAAAGGTGGTGTAGCTTGGTACAGATGGGCTACTACAATGAGTAACAGACACTGCTACAGGCCCAAAAGTATTTACTGGGCTGGATGGAGTAAAAATTGTTATTAAATGCAAAGGTGGTGTAGCTTGGTACAGATGGGCTACTTCAATGAGTAACAGACACTGCTACAGGCCTAAAAGTTTTTTCTGGGCTAGATGCAGTAAAAAATTGTTATTAAATACAAAGGTGGTGTAGCTTGGTACAGATGGGCTACTCCAATGAGTAACAGACACTGCTATAGGCCCAAAAGTATTTACTGGGCTAGATGCAGTAAAAAATTGTTATTAAATACAAAGGTGGTGTAGCTTGGTACAGATGGGCTACTCCAATGAGTAACAGAAACTGTTACAGGCCCAAAACTTTTTACTTGGCTAGATGCAGTAACTATTTGTTATTAAATACAAAGGTGGTGTAGCTTGGTACAGATGAGCTACTACAATGAGTATTAGATACTGCTACAGGCCCAAAAGTATTTACTGGGCTAGATGCAGTAAAAAATTGTTATTAAATACAAAGGTGGTGTAGCTTGGTACAGATGGGCTACTCCAATGAGTAACAGACACTGCTATAGGCCAAAAAGTATTTACTGGGCTAGATGCAGTAAAAAATTGTTATTAAATACAAAGGTGGTGTAGCTTGGTACAGATGGGCTACTACAATAAGTAACAGACACTGCTACTATGCTCAAAAGGTTTTACTTGGCTAGATGCATTAAAAATTTGTTATTAAAAACAAAGGTGGTGTAGCTTGGTACAGATGGGCTACTACAATGAGTAACAGACACTGCTACAGGCCCAAAAGTTTTTACTTGGCTAGATGCAGTAAAAAATTGTTATTAAATGCAAAGGTGGTGTAGCTTCGTACAGATGGGCTACTCCAATGAGTAACAGACACTGTTACAGGCCCAAAATTTTTACTTGGCTAGATGCAGTAAAAATTTGTTATTAAATACAAAGGTGGTGTAGCTTGGTACAGATGGGCTGCTACAATGAGTATTATACACTGCTACAGGCCCAAAAGTATTTACTGGGCTAGATGCAGTAAAAAATTGTTATTAAATACAAAGGTGGTGTAGCTTGGTACAGATGGGCTACTCCAATGAGTAACAGACACTGCTATAGGCCCAAAAGTATTTACTGGGCTAGATGCAGTAAAAGATTGTTATTAAATACAAAGGTGGTGTAGCTTCGTACAGATGGGCTACTCCAATGAGTAACAGACACTGTTACAGGCCCAAAATTTTTACTTGGCTAGATGCCGTAAAAATTTGTTATTAAATACAAAGGTGGTGTAGCTTGGTACAGATGGGCTGCTACAATGAGTATTAGACACTGCTACAGGCCCAAAAGTATTTACTGGGCTAGATGCAGTAAAAAATTGTTATTAAATACAAAGGTGGTGTAGCTTGGTACAGATGGGCTACTCCAATGAGTAACAGACACTGCTATAGGCCTAAAAGTATTTACTGGGCTAGATGCAGTAAAAAATTGTTATTAAATACAAAGGTGGTATAGCTTGGTACAGATGGGCTACTCCAATGAGTAACAGACACTGATATAGGCCCAAAAGTATTTACTGGGCTAGATGCAGTAAAAAATTGTTATTAAATACAAAGGTGGTATAGCTTGGTACAGATGGGCTACTCCAATGAGTAACAGACACTGCTACTAAGCCCAAAAGGTTTTGCTTGGCTAGATGCAGTAAAAAATTGCTAAATGCAAAGGTGGTGTAGCTTGGTACAGATGGGCTACTCCAATGAGTATTGGACACTGGTACAGACCCAAAAGGTTTTACTTGGCTAGATGCAGTAAAAAATTGTTACTAAATACAAAGGTGGTGTAGCTTGGTACAGATGGGCTACTACAATGAGTAACAGACACTGCTACTATGCCCAAAAGGTTTTACTTGGCTAGATGCAGTAAAAAATTGTTATTAAATACAAAGGTGGTGTAGCTTGGTACAGATGGACTACTTCAATGAGTAACAGACACTGCTACAGGCCCAAAAGTATTTACTGGGCTAGATGCAGTAAAAAATTGTTATTAAATACAAAGGTGGTGTAGCTTGGTACAGATGGGCTACTACAATGAGTTACAAACACTGCTAGAGGTCCAACAGTATTTACTGGGCTAGATGCAGTAAAAAATTGTTATTAAAAACAAAGGTGGTGTAGCTTGGTAGAGATTGGCTACTCCAATGAGTAACAGACACTGCTTCAGGCCCAAAACGTTTTACTTGGCTAGATGCAGTAAAAATTTGTTATTAAATACAAAGGTGGTGTAGCTTGGTACAGATGGGCTACTGCAATGAGTATTAGACACTGCTAAAGTCCCAAAAGGTTTTTCTTGGATAGATGCAGCAAAAAATTGTTATTAAATACAAAGGTGGTGTAGCTTGGTACAGATGGGCTACTACAATGAGTAACAGACACTGTTACTAAGCCCAAAAGGTTTTACTTGGCTAGATGCAGTAAAAAATTGTTGTTAAATACAAAGGTGGTGTAGCTTGGTACAGATGGGCTGCTACAATGAGTAACAGACACTGCTACAGGCCCAAAAGTTTTTACTGGGCTAGATGCAGTAAAAAATTGTTATTAAATACAAAGGTGGTGTAGCTTGGTACAGATGGGCTACTACAATGAGTAACAGACACTGCTACAGGTCCAAAAGTATTTACTGAGCTAGATGCAGTAAAAAATTGTTATGTAATACAAAGGTGGTGTAGCTTGGTACAGATGGGCTACTCGAATGAGTAACAGACACTGTTAAAGGCCCAAAAGGTTTTACTTGGCTAGATGCAGTAAAAAATTGTTAAATGCAAAGGTGGTGTAGCTTGGTACAGGTGGGCTACTACAATGAGTAACAGACACTGCTACAGGCCCAAAAGTATTTACTGGGCTGGATGGAGTAAAAATTGTTATTAAATGCAAAGGTGGTGTAGCTTGGTACAGATGGGCTACTTCAATGAGTAACAGACACTGCTACAGCCCTAAAAGTTTTTTCTGGGCTAGATGCAGTAAAAAATTGTTATTAAATACAAAGGTGGTGTAGCTTGGTACAGATGGGCTACTACAATGAGTTACAAACACTGCTAGAGGTCCAAAAGTATTTACTGGGCTAGATGCAGTAAAAAATTGTTATTAAAAACAAAGGTGGTGTAGCTTGGTAGAGATTGGCTACTCCAATGAGTAACAGACACTGCTTCAGGCCCAAAACGTTTTACTTGGCTAGATGCAGTAACAATTTGTTATTAAATACAAAGGTGGTGTAGCTTGGTACAGATGGGCTACTGCAATGAGTATTAGACACTGCTAAAGTCCCAAAAGGTTTTTCTTGGATAGATGCAGCAAAAAATTGTTATTAAATACAAAGGTGGTGTAGCTTGGTACAGATGGGCTACTACAATGAGTAACAGACACTGTTACTAAGCCCAAAAGGTTTTACTTGGCTAGATGCAGTAAAAAATTGTTGTTAAATACAAAGGTGGTGTAGCTTGGTACAGATGGGCTGCTACAATGAGTAACAGACACTGCTACAGGACCAAAAGTTTTTACTGGGCTAGATGCAGTAAAAAATTGTTATTAAATACAAAGGTGGTGTAGCTTGGTACAGATGGGCTACTACAATGAGTAACAGACACTGCTACAGGTCCAAAAGTATTTACTGAGCTAGATGCAGTAAAAAATTGTTATGTAATACAAAGGTGGTGTAGCTTGGTACAGATGGGCTACTCGAATGAGTAACAGACACTGTTAAAGGCCCAAAAGGTTTTACTTGGCTAGATGCAGTAAAAAATTGTTAAATGCAAAGGTGGTGTAGCTTGGTACAGGTGGGCTACTACAATGAGTAACAGACACTGCTACAGGCCCAAAAGTATTTACTGGGCTGGATGGAGTAAAAATTGTTATTAAATGCAAAGGTGGTGTAGCTTGGTACAGATGGGCTACTTCAATGAGTAACAGACACTGCTACAGCCCTAAAAGTTTTTTCTGGGCTAGATGCAGTAAAAAATTGTTATTAAATACAAAGGTGGTGTAGCTTGGTACAGATGGGCTACTCCAATGAGTAACAGACACTGCTATAGGCCCAAAAGTATTTACTGGGCTAGATGCAGTAAAAAATTGTTATTAAATACAAAGGTGGTGTAGCTTGGTACAGATGGGCTACTTCAATGAGTAACAGACACTGCTACAGGCCCAAAAGTATTTACTGGGCTAGATGCAATAAAAAATGGTTATTAAATACAAAGGTGGTGTAGCTTGGTACAGATGGGCTACTACAATGAGTTACAGACACTGCTACAGCCCAAAAGTATTTACTGGGCTAGATGCAGTAAAAAATTGTTATTAAATACAAAGGTGGTGCAGCTTGGTACAGATGGGCTACTCCAATGAGTAACAGAAACTGTTACAGGCCCAAAACTTTTTACTTGGCTAGATGCAGTAACTATTTGTTATTAAATACAAAGGTGGTGTAGCTTGGTACAGATGAGCTACTACAATGAGTATTAGACACTGCTACAGGCCCAAAAGTATTTACTGGGCTAGATGCAGTAAAAAATTGTTACTAAATACAAAGGTGGTGTAGCTTGGTAGAGATGGGCTACTACAATGAGTAACAGACACTGCTATAGGCCCAAAAGTATTTACTGGGCTAGATGCAGTAAAAAATTGTTATTAAATACAAAGGTGGTATAGCTTGCTACAGATGGGCTACTCCAATGAGTAACAGACACTGCTACTATGCCCAAAAGGTTTTGCTTGGCTAGATGCAGTAAAAAATTGTTATTAAATACAAAGGTGGTGTAGCTTGGTACAGACTGGCTACTTCATTGAGTAACAGACACTGCTACAGGCCCAAAAGTATTTACTGGGCTAGATGCAGTAAAAAATGGTTATTAAATACAAAGGTGGTGTAGCTTGGTACAGATGGGCTACTACAATGAGTTAGAGACACTGCTACAGGCCCAAAAGTATTTACTGGGCTAGATGCAGTAAAAAAATGTTATTAAATACAAAGGTGGTGTAGTTTGATACAGATGGGCTACTCCAATGAGTAACAGACACTGCTACAGGCCCAAAACATTTTACTTGGCTAGACGCAGTAAAAATTTGTTATTAAATACAAAGGTGGTGTAGCTTGGTACAGATGGGCTACTACAATGAGTATTAGACACTGCTACAGGCCCAAAAGGTTTTACTTGGCAAGATGCAGCAAAAAATTGTTATTAAATACAAAGGTGGTGTAGCTTGGTACAGATGGGCTACTACAATGAGTAACAGACACTGTTACTCTGCCCAAAAGGTTTTACTTGGCTAGATGCAGTAAAAAATTGTTATTAAATACAAAGGTGGTGTAGCTTGGTACAGATGGGCTATAACAATGAGTAACAGACGCTGCTACAGGCTCAAAAGTATTTACTGGGCTAGATGCAGTAAAAAATTGTTATTAAACAAAAAGGTGGTGTAGTTTGATACAGATGGGCTACTCCAATGAGTAACAGACACTACTACAGGCCCAAATGGTTTTACTTGGCTAGATGCAGTAAAAAATTGTTATTAAATACAAAGGTGGTGTAGCTTGGTACAGATGGGCTACTACAATGAGTAACAGACACTGTTACTATGCCCAAAAGGTTTTACTTGGCTAGATGCAGTAAAAAATTGTTATTAAATACAAAGGTGGTGTAGCTTGGTACAGATGGGCTATAGCAATGAGTAACAGACGCTGCTACAGGCTCAAAAGTATTTACTGGGCTAGATGCAGTAAAAAATTGTTATTAAACAAAAAGGTGGTGCAGTTTGATACAGATGGGCTTCTCCAATGAGTAACAGACACTGCTACAGGCCCAAATGGTTTTACTTGGCTAGATGCAGTAAAAAATTGTTATTAAATACAAAGGTGGTGTAGCTTGGTACAGATGGGCTACTACAATGAGTAACAGACACTGCTACAGGCCGAAAAGTATTTACTGGGCTAGATGCAGTAAAAAATTGTTATTAAATACAAAGGTGGTGTAGCTTCGTACAGATGGGCTACTCCAATGAGTAACAGACACTGTTACAGGCCCAAAACTTTTTACTTGGCTATATGCAGTAAAAATTTGTTATTAAATACAAAGGTGGTGTAGCTTGGTACAGATGGGCTGCTACAATGAGTATTAGACACTGCTACAGGCCCAAAAGTATTTACTGGGCTAGATGCAGTAAAAAATTGTTATTAAATACAAAGGTGGTGTAGCTTGGTACAGATGGGCTACTCCAATGAGTAACAGACACTGCTATAGGCCCAAAAGTATTTACTGAGCTAGATGCAGTAAAAAAGTGTTATTAAATACAAAGGTGGTGTAGCTTGGTACAGATGGGCTACTACAATAAGTAACAGACACTGCTACTATGCTCAAAAGGTTTTACTTGGCTAGATGCATTAAAAATTTGTTATTAAAAACAAAGGTGGTGTAGCTTGGTACAGACGGGCTACTACAATGAGTAACAGACACTGCTACAGGCCCAAAAGTTTTTACTTGGCTAGTTGCAGTAAAAAATTGTTATTAAATGCAAAGGTGGTGTAGCTTGATACAGATGAGCTACTACAATGAGTAACAGACACTGATACTATGCCCAAAAGGTTTTACTTGACTAGATGCAGTAAAAAATTGTTAATAAATACAAAGGTGGTGTAGCTTGGTACAGATGGGCTACTTCAATGAGTAACAGACACTGCTACAGGCCTAAAAGTTTTTACTGGGCTAGATGCAGTAAAAAATTGTTGTTAAATACAAAGGTGGTGTAGCTTGGTACAGATGGGCTACTACAATGAGTAACAGACACTGCTACTATGCCCAAAAGGTTTTACTTTGCTAGATGCAGTAAAAAAATGTTATTAAATACAAAGGTGGTGTAGCTTGGTACAGATGGTCTACTTCAATGAGTAACAGACACTGCTACAGGCCCAAAAGTATTTACTGGGCTAGATGCAGTAAAAAATGGTTATTAAATACAAAGGTGGTGTAGCTTGGTACAGATGAGCTACTACAATGAGTATTAGACACTGCTACAGGCCCAAAAGTATTTACTGGGCTAGATGCAGTAAAAAATTGTTATTAAATACAAAGGTGGTGTAGCTTGGTACAGATGGGCTACTACAATTAGTTAGAGACACTGCTACAGGCCCAAAAGTATTTACTGGGCTAGATGCAGTAAAAAATTGTTATTAAATACAAAGGTGGTGTAGCTTCGTACAGATGGGCTACTCCAATGAGTAACAGACACTGTTACAGGCCCAAAACTTTTTACTTGGCTATATGCAGTAAAAATTTGTTATTAAATACAAAGGTGGTGTAGCTTGGTACAGATGGGCTGCTACAATGAGTATTAGACACTGCTACAGGCCCAAAAGTATTTACTGGGCTAGATGCAGTAAAAAATTGTTATTAAATACAAAGGTGGTGTAGCTTGGTACAGATGGGCTACTCCAATGAGTAACAGACACTGCTATAGGCCCAAAAGTATTTATTGGGCTAGATGCAGTAAAAAATTGTTATTAAATGCAAAGGTGGTGTAGCTTGGTACAGATGGGCTACTACAATAAGTAACAGACACTGCTACTATGCTCAAAAGGTTTTACTTGGCTAGATGCATTAAAAATTTGTTATTAAAAACAAAGGTGGTGTAGCTTGGTACAGATGGGCTACTACAATGAGTAACAGACACTGCTACAGACCCAAAAGTTTTTACTTGGCTAGATGCAGTAAAAAATTGTTATTAAATGCAAAGGTGGTGTAGCTTCGTACAGATGGGCTACTCCAATGAGTAACAGACACTGTTACAGGCCCAAAATTTTTACTTGGCTAGATGCAGTAAAAATTTGTTATTAAATACAAAGGTGGTGTAGCTTGGTAAAGATGGGCTGCTACAATGAGTATTAGACACTGCTACAGGCCCAAAAGTATTTACTGGGCTAGATGCAGTAAAAAATTGTTATTAAATACAAAGGTGGTGTAGCTTGGTACAGATGGGCTACTCCAATGAGTAACAGACACTGCTATAGGCCCAAGAGAATTTACTGGGCTAGATGCAGTAAAAGATTGTTATTAAATACAAAGGTGGTGTAGCTTCGTACAGATGGGCTACTCCAATGAGTAACAGACACTGTTACAGGCCCAAAATTTTTACTTGGCTAGATGCAGTAAAAATTTGTTATTAAATACAAAGGTGGTGTAGCTTGGTACAGATGGGCTGCTACAATGAGTATTAGACACTGCTACAGGCCCAAAAGTATTTACTGGGCTAGATGCAGTAAAAAATTGTTATTAAATACAAAGGTGGTGTAGCTTGGTACAGATGGGCTACTCCAATGAGTAACAGACACTGCTATAGGCCCAAAAGTATTTACTGGGCTAGATGCAGTAAAAAATTGTTATTAAATACAAAGGTGGTATAGCTTGGTACAGATGGGCTACTCCAATGAGTAACAGACACTGCTACTATGCCCAAAAGGTTTTGCTTGGCTAGATGCAGTAAAAAATTGTTATTAAATACAAAGGTGGTGTAGCTTGGTACAGACTGGCTACTTCATTGAGTAACAGACACTGCTACAGGCCCAAAAGTATTTACTGGGCTAGATGCAGTAAAAAATTGTTATTAAATACAAAAGTGGTGTAGTTTGGTACAGATGGGCTACTACAATGAGTAACAGAAACTGCTATAGGCCCAAAAGGATTTACTGGGCTAGATTCAGTAAAAAATTGTTATTAAATACAAAGGTGGTGTAGCTTGGTACAGATGGGCTACTACAATTACTAACAGACACTGCTACAGGCTCAAAAGTATTTACTTGGCTATATGCAGTAAAAAAAAATTATTAAATACAAAGGTGGTGTAGTTTGGTACAGATGGGCTACTACAATAATTAACAGCCACTGCTACAGGCCCAAAAGTATTTACTTGGCTAGATGCAGTAAAAAATTGTTCTTAAATACAAAGGTGGTGTAGCTTAGTACAGATGGGCTACTCCAATGAGTATCAGACACTGCTACTATGCCCAAAAGGTTTTACTTGGCTAGGTGCAGTAAAAAATTGGTATTAGATACAGGGGGTGTAGCTTGCATCACAGATAGGCTACTCCACTGACTAACACACTGCTAGAGGCCCAAAATGATTGGCTTAGCTAGATTTAGCCAAATGCTGTGAAAAACACTTGCACAGCACTGGCACAGACCTGCCTGGCAAAAATGTGCTAGGAACTGCTGTAACCTAGCCCTCAAAAGGGCTGTAATTACAACTAGTCCCTACTCCCTAAACCTATCAGTAACATACCTGGCGGTCTCCTTGCATAGTGGTCCATCTCCCACTGTGCAAGAGCGCGCACTTGATCTCCAGTCCAGTCGGCTACCCTGGCTTCACTCCATGCTGTTTGCTTGCCTCTGTTTCTGCTGCTTAAGGGCAGCGCCCGATCACTTCCTGTTTCTTGTACCTGCTGCGGGCACACCCCTTGTGCGTCCTCAGCCTATTGCTGTCTGTCACCTGGTATTTAACCCAGCTCCTCCCAGGAAACCCTGCCTGAGCATTGTGTTCTGTCAGTCGGCTTCTGGTCACTGATATGCCAGGTCCCGTTTATGTTTCCTGTCTTCGGTATCAGTTTCCGTGTCTGAACTGTGTCCTGTCTGTATTATCTTCTAGCCTGTTGTCTTCTGCCTATCCTGGAGGCTGCATTTCCAGGCCTGTGTGAACACGCTCCTAGCCTGTTCTTTCCGCCTTCTTGGGGCCGCATGCCTAGACCCGTTCCTGTATCTTGCCTGTTCCTGTCTGAACTCGCTCCTATCCTGTTCGTTCCGCCTTCTAGGGGTCGCATACCAAGACCCGCTCCTGTATCTTGCTGCTGTGTCTGTTCTTGTCTGAATACTCTCCTAGCCTGTTTCCTGTTTTTCTCTATTTCCGTACCTTCCCTTTTTCTGCAGAGTCTGAACTCGTACCTATCTCCTGCTCGTTGTCACTGTACTTCCGTTTGTGAGTTTGTGGTCCACTCGCTACTTCACTGCAAGTACCTTGTGGGTATCTGGTTCTGCCTTTCCCTTCCTGTCTGTTCCGTGTGAACAGAGCCCTGTCCCCCCGCTCTGCCTTGCTCACCGCTCCGGCAGTTCTTGCCTGCTCTGCCTTGCTCACCGCTCCGGTGGTTATAGCCTGCTCTGCCTTGCTCACTGCTCCGGCAGTACTGCTCCGCTCTGATCCTTCGCTCACTGCTCCGGCAGTCTCGCTCCGCTCTGACCCTTTGCTCACTGCTCCGGCAGTCTCGCTACACTCTAATCCTTTGCACACTGCTCCGGCAGTCTCGCTCCGCTCTGACCCTTTGCTCACTGCTTCGGCAGTCTCGCTTCGCTCTGACCCTTTGCTCACTGCTCCGGCAGTCTCGCTCCACTCTGACCCTTTGCTCGCTGCTCCGGCAGTCTCGCTCTGCTCTGACCTTTTGCTCGCTGCTCCTGCAGTCTCGCTCTGCTCTGACCCTTTGCTCGCTGCTCCTGCAGTCTCGCTCTGCTCTGACCCTTTGCTCGCTGCTCCAGCAGTCTCGCTCTGCTCTGACCCTTTGCTCGCTGCTCCGGCAGTCTCACTCTGCTCTGACCCTTTGCTCGCTGCTCCGGCAGTCTTGCTCTGTTCTGACAATTTGCTCGCTGCTCCGGCAGTCTCGCTCTGCTCTGACCCTTTGCTCGCTGCTCCGGCAGTCTCGCTCTGCTCTGACCCTTTGCTCGCTGCTCCGGCAGTCTCGCTCTGCTCTGACCCTTTGCTCGCTGCTCCGGCAGTCTCGCTCTGCTCTGACCCTTTGCTCGCTGCTTCGGCAGTCTCGTCCTGCTCCTCTCTCGCTCACCGCTCCAAGCGGCCTTGTCCTGCTCTTCTCTCACTCACCGCTCCAGGCGGTCTCGTCTTGTTCTGCTCTTGCTCGCCGCTCTGGGCGGCCTCACTCTGCTGTTTGTCCACCACGTCTGCGGTTCTGTTCCTGAGTCCCAGGCTGTACTGGGTCCTATCCACTCGGTGCTCCAACCTGTCGTACCTGCCAGTACCTCCCTGTCTGCATACCAGTCGTGCTTACCAGCATCCACCCGTCTGTATTCCAGCCGTGTCTGCCTATACTCACCAGTCGGTGTGCCAGCCTAACCTGCCTGTTCCAGTATTCCCCTGTGTGGGTCAACATCCGTGTTCGGGGTCTGACCTGGAGTAGCACCTGGTCCCTCTGCCCGGTTCCTCCCTGGTGCACTGGCGTCGTATGCCGTCGTGCGACCCTGGTCGGATCGGGTGAATACTTAGTTACGCCCCTCCAGGCACTCTCCGGTTCATGGCACAGTGGAATCACTACATACACACGCACACGCCACTCAGCCCGGGCGTGTGCATTACAGCATGCTCAGGCCATGGTTCCCGTCGAGCCCCACGCCCTTCGCTCTCTGAGACTTTTTCCAGGGAATATGTGCATCTAGAGGAAATTTATTTATTTTTTTGCTAGCAGCTGAGTTCCAGGTGAATTACGCAACCGTCCAGATGGATCTATCAGCACTCGTTCCTGCGGATCCGCCACGGTATTATGGGGATCCAAAACAAAGCCGTGCATTTGTGGAGCAATGCTTGCTACTCTTCAAGTTCTACCCTCTTTGTTTTCCCACCGATCGGGTAAAGGTGGGATTCATTATGTCTAACCTAGCGGGTGGTGCCTTGGAATGGATCAACCCCCTATGGGAAACACAGGATCCTATCCTCCTGGACCTTCAGGCCTTCCTGGTGGCCTTTCTAATGGTCTTCGATGACCCTAACCCAGAGACCCCTGCTGAAGCTTCACTTCCCAAAATCCCGGAGCAGCCCCGATGGGTAATGTGTGTGGGTAGCGCACTAGTCCTCCTGCCCGAAGAGACTACTGCCCACCCAGAATCCACACAGGATGACTACACTCTCCGGAATACTTCTCCCAACCTCAAGAGGCAGTCCAGACGTGCTAGGCGTAGAGGCAAGCCGTCACGCCAGGGTCTGTCCTCCCAAAGACCTCCTGATCCCAACCTTGAGGTTCCTGCTGAAGCTTCATTTTCCGGTATCCCGGAGCAGCCCCGACGGTTAATGTGCGTGGATAGCGCACCAGTTCTCGTGCCCGAAGAGACTACTGTCCACCCAGAATCCACACAGGAGGACTGCCTGCACCCGGTATCTGATACTTCACCCACTTTAACCGGTGAGCCTGTCCAAGGGTGCTCCGAAGCAGTGATGACCTCCGAGTCTGTGCACCTCTTCTACCTGGCGGAGGACCCCCTGTTACCTCCTGAATCCTCCGGGATACCACTTGATGACAAATGGAGAGAGACTTCCCTACACCCGGTACCCGATACTTCTTCCGCTCCGTCCTGTGAGCTTGACAATGGGTACCTTAAAGCGGTAGTTACCCCCGAGTGTCTACACTCCTCCGAACAGGCAGAGGACCTCCAGTTGTCTCCAGAACCCTTCGGGGTGCTACCTGGTAGCGAATGGACACAGTCTTCCCTATACTCTGTACCTGATAGCTCGGCCACTTCGTCCAGTGAGTCCGACCTAGTGTACTCTGAAACAGAGGTTATCCCCGAGTCTCTGCACCCCTCCGATCAGGCGAAGGACCTCCAGTTGTCTCCTGAACCCTTCGGGGTGCTACCTGATAGTGAATGGACATAGACTCTCCTATACTCGGTACCTGATACCTCGGCCGCTTCTTCCAGTGAGTCCGACCTAGTGTACTCCGAAGCAGAGGTTATTCCCGAGTCTCTACATCCCTCCGACCAGGCGGAGGACCTCCAGTTGTCTCCTGAACACTTCAGGGTGCTACCTGATAGCGAATGGACAGGCACTCTAATATACTCAGTACCTGACACCTCGCCCACTTCTTCCAGCGAGTCCGACCTAGTGTACTCCGAAGCAGAGGTTACCCCCGAGTCTCTGCACCCCTCCAACCCGGCGGAGGACTTCCAGTTGTCTCCTGAACCCTCTGGGGTGCCTCATGAAAATATGTGGAGAGAGACTTCCTTGTGTACTGTTCCTGGTACTCCACCCGTTTCGTCTGTTGCTGAGGATGGCTGTATAGGATGTAGCATCCTAGCTACTCAGATGAGACCAGTTTTTCCTGTGGACAGTGGAAGTGATCTCCTTGAAGTGAAGGATTGGCCCTCGAATTCCCTGCGGAACATTCTGGCAGGCCTGAAGAAGAGTGGGCGTAAGGGGGGGGTACTGTAGCATACTTGGCGGCGTCCTTGCATAGTGGTCCATCTCCCACTGTGCAAGAGCGCACTTGATCTCCAGTCCAGTCTGCTAGTCTGGCTTCCCTCCATGCTGTTTGCTTGCCTCTGTTTCTGCTGCTTAAGGGCGGCGCCCGATCACTTCCTGTTTCTTGTACCTGGTGCGGGCACACCCCTTGTGCGTCCTCAGCCTATTGCTGTCTGTCACCTGGTATTTAACCCAGCTCCTCCCAGGAAACCCTGCCTGAGCATTGTGTTCTGTCAGTTGGCTTCAGGTCACTGATATGCCAGGTCCCGTTTATGTTTCCTGTCTTCGGTATCAGTTCCCGTGTCTGAACTGTGTCCTGTCTGTATTATCTTCTAGCCTGTTGTCTTGTGCCTATCCTGGAGGCTGCATTTCCAGGCCTGTGTGAACACGCTCCTAGCCTGTTCTTTCCGCCTTCTAGGGGCCGCATACCTAGACCCGTTCCTGTATCTTGCCTGTTCCTGTCTGAACACGCTCCTAGCCTGTTAGTTCCGCCTTCTAGGGGCCGCATACCTAGACCCGCTCCTGTATCTTGCTGCTGTGTCTATTCTTGTCTGAATACTCTCCTAGCCTGTTTCCTGTTTTTCTCCATGTCTGTACCTTCCCTTTTTCTGCAGTCTGAACTCGTACCTAACTCTTGCTCGTTGTCACTGTACTTCCGTTTGTGAGTTTGTGGTCCACTCGCTACTTCACTGCAAGTACCCTGTGGGTATCTGGTTCTGCCTTTCCCTTCCTGTCTGTTCCGTGTGAACAGAGCCCTGTCCCCCCTGCTCTGCCTTGCTTACCGCTCCAGCAGTTCTTGCCTGCTCTGCCTTGCTCACCGCTCCGGTGGTTATAGCCTCCTCTGCCTTGCTCACTGCTCCGGCAGTCCTGCTCCGCTCTGATCCTTCGCTCACTGCTCCAGCAGTCTCGCTCCACTCTGACCCTTTGCACACTGCTCCGGCAGTCTCGCTCCACTCTGACCCTTTGCTCACTGCTTCGGCAGTCTCGCTTCGCTCTGACCCTTTGCTCACTGCTCCGGCAGTCTCGCTCCGCTCTGACCCTTTGCTCGCTGCTCCGGCAGTCTCGCTCTGCTCTGACCTTTTGCTCGCTGCTCCTGCAGTCTCGCTCTGCTCTGACCCTTTGCTCGCTGCTCTGGCAGTCTCGCTCTGCTCTGACCCTTTGCTCGCTGCTCCGGCAGTCTCGCTCTGCTCTGACCCTTTGCTCGCTGCTCCGGCAGTCTCGCTCTGCTCTGACCCTTTGCTCACTGCTTCGGCAGTCTCGCTTCGCTCTGACCCTTTGCTCACTGCTCCGGCAGTCTCGCTCCGCTCTGACCCTTTGCTCGCTGCTCCGGCAGTCTCGCTCTGCTCTGACCTTTTGCTCGCTGCTCCTGCAGTCTCGCTCTGCTCTGACCCTTTGCTCGCTGCTCCGGCAGTCTCGCTCTGCTCTGACCCTTTGCTCGCTGCTCCGGCAGTCTCGCTCTGCTCTGACCCTTTGCTCGCTGCTCCGGCAGTCTCGCTCTGCTCTGACCCTTTGCTCGCTGCTCCGGCAGTCTCGCTCTGCTCTGACCCTTTGCTCGCTGCTCCGGCAGTCTCGCTCTGCTCTGACCCTTTGCTCGCTGCTCCGGCAGTCTCGCTCTGCTCCGACCCTTTGCTCGCTGCTTCGGCAGTCTCGTCCTGCTCCTCTCTTGCTCACCGCTCCAAGCAGCCTTGTCCTGCTCTTCTCTCGATCACCGCTCCAGGCGGTCTCGTCTTGTTCTGCTCTTGCTCGCTGCTCTGGGCGGCCTCACTCTGCTGTTTGTCCACCGCGTCTGCGGTTCTGTTTCTGAGTCCCAGGCTGTACTGCGTCCTATCCACTCGGTGTTCCAACCTGTCGTACCTGCCAGTACCTCCCTGCCTGCATACCAGTCGTGCTTACCAGCATCCACCCGTCTGTATTCCAGCCGTGTCTGCCTATACTCACCAGTCGATGTGCCAGCCTAACCTGCCTGTTCCAGTATTCCCCTGTGTGGGTCAACAGCCGTGTCCGGGGTCTGACCTGGAGTAGCACCTGGTCCCTCTGCCCGGTTCCTCCCTGGTGCACTGGCGTCGTATGCCGTCGTGCGACCCTCTTCGGATCGGGTGAATACTTAGTTACGCCCCTCCAGGCACTCTCCGGTTCATGGCACAGTGGAATCACTACATACACACGCACACGCCACTCAGCCCGGGCCTGTGCATTACACTATCTGTCTATTTAAGAGCAAATTCGCTTGCAATTCACACACTTACAAAGTATAGCGCCCACAGCAGCAGCGGTGCCGTCTAACACTCAGCTGCAGCAGTGAGAGAATGGTGGCGACAGGGAAAATGGCTGGGTCTTATAGGACAAGGACATGTGACATACACAGCCAATGACAAATGCCCTTGCTTGTGTGAAAAAAAACACTTCGCTGCGTGTGTGCGCTGCTGACAGGCTGACAGACTGCACCTCCCCACTGTAAATGCAGGAAAGAAAAAAAAAATGGAGATCAGCATTATTTCTGCAGAGATCCATCCCCTGCCCCTCTCCCCTGAAACTGTCTATTAACATTGATTAACAGTATTACTGTGAAAAAGTCCAGTTACGATTTTGGTGCACGTACAGTTATCGAACATAACCTCGAACAGCCGGATTTTTTGCAAATCGTTCGGGTTCGTCGAACAGCTCGAACACCGCCCAAAACAGCTCGAATTTGAGATTGGCGAACAGTTCGAGTCAAACACCGCTCATCTCTAGTAGTGGACCGTTTTAGTAGGATGTGTCATTTGGTTCCATTCATTAAGTTGCCCTGCGCCAAGACACTCGCTAAGGCGTTTGTTAAGGAGATTGTCAAGCTTCATGGCGTTCCCATGGATATTGTTTCTGATAGAGGACCTCAGTTTGTGGCTCGCTTTTGGCGTGCTTTTTGTGACAGGTTGGGAGTCCATTTGTCATTTTCATCTGGGTATCATCCTGAGTCTAATGGCCACACTCAAAAAAAGAACCAGGATGTAGAACAGTTTTTGCGTTGTTTTGTGGCAGACAATCAAGAGGTGTGGTCTGAGTTTCTGCCTCTCGCAGAATTTGCTCTTAACAATCATACGTCCTCCTCTGCTTGCTGTTCTCCTTTTTTTTGTTGTACTGGGAGACATCCGTCTTTTGGTTCGTTCTCCAAATTGGGGTCGGCAGTGCCAGAGTAGGAGAATTTTTCCGGTGGTTTGGAGAGAGTTTGGTCTAATGTACGTTGCAACATTCAAGAGGCTAACAAGAAGTCCAAGAAGTATTTTGACAGGAAATGTAAGGAGGTTTTGTTTACTGTGGGTGACATGGTTTGGTTGTCCTCAAAGAACCTTCCTTAGTACATGTTGCAGATCATAACACAAACCATGATGCTGCCACCACCATGTTTGACATTGGGGATGGTGTTTTGAGGGTGGTGAGCTGTGTTGCTTTTAAGCCAAACATATCGTTTTGCATTTTGGCCAAAAAGTTCGATTTTGGTTTCTTCTGACCAGAGCACCTCATTCCACATGTTTGGTGTGTCTCCCAGGTGGCTTGCGGGAAACTTCAAACGAGACTTTTATGGATATCTTTGAGAAATGGCTTTCTTCTTGCCACTCTTCCAGATTTGTGCAGTGTACAACTGATTGTTGTCCTATGGACAGACTCTCGCACCTCATCTGTAGATGTCTGCAGTTCATCCAGAGTGATCATGGGCCTTTTGGCTGCATCTCTGATCAGTCTTCTCTTTGTTCGAGATGAAAGTTTAGAGGGACGGCCGGGTCTTGGTAGATTTGCAGTGGTCTGATACTCCTTCCATTTCAATATGATCACTTGCACAGTGCTCTTTGAGAAGTTTTTTATATCCAAATCCAGCTTTAAAATTCACCACAACAGTATCTCGGACCTGTGTGTTGTGTAACTTGGTCTTCATGATGCTCTCTGCACTTGAAACAGAACCTTGAGATTATCACAGAGCAGGTGCATTTATACAGAGACTTGATTACATAGGTGGATTGTATTTATCATTACCAGTAGTGTTGAGCGAGCACTAAAATGCTCGGGTGCTCGAAGCTCGGGCCAAGCTCGCCGTGATACTCGGGTGCTTGACCCGAGCAACGAGCCCAATGTTAGTCTATGGGAGACCCGAGCATTTTTGCAGCGGCACCCCCAGCAGTCTGTAGAAAGAATAAAAAGTGCCCAAAACGATAGTGACAGTGCTCAAAAGACATGGGGACAGCATGGGCATCGCCCCAGGAAGCATTTCTGACCCCCAGGTCACTGCTGTCAACAACGTGGTCAGAGGTATTAAGCCACTTTAACGGGCTCACAATAAAACGTTCAAAAACGAAACTGAAACGGTTTTCCTGTGATATATGTTAAGGAACTTCCTTTCCAGGGTAAAGATAAATAAACGGTAAAATAAGTAACCAAAAACAAAAATACTCCTCCACACCTTGGGCTATGTTCACAAGTAGCATTTTTTATGTGTTTTTGCACTTTTGCATTGCTTTCAACCGTGACAAATGCATTCACCGGGAAATGTAATTTTAAATATTTTACAATCTGGCCATGTGCTGTGTGACACATGCATACAGTGCTGAAAAGACATGGGAACAGCATGGGGAAGACCCCTGGAAGCATCTCTGACACCCAGGTCACTGACTAAAAGTGTGCCCATCAGAAATGATCCTTTCCGCATCAGAAGATGCAGACTTGCAACTATCCCCGTGCAAGTCCTTGTCCCAGGGCAGTGTTCGATTGTACCACCCCATTCCTTGAAATGCAAGTGCAAGAATGCAGCCTGCCACCCACCCACCCCCAGGCTTCAATACCATACTGCTAGCTTGCTTGCAATTGAAATGGGGCCTTTTAGTTTGGAGGAGGCCGAAGCTGGCCACTACCTCATGGCTGCTTCGGCAGTGAGGTATCCATACTTAGTCCCCAGCCGCCCGGCGGCCGGGTGTCCACGCTCGGTCCCCAGCCCCCAGGGGGCGGCCGGGTGTCCATAAACGGTCCCCAGCCACCCCTACTTCTCCTTGGAACATTCCCCCACACACTTTTCTTAGCCTGGCCTGCTTTAGGGCAGCATTGGACAAGCCCACCAAAGAACCAGACACCTCCGGTGGGCCCTGGCTTCTCCATCAGGGGAGTTGAGAGTGCCAAGGTGAGGGGCATGATGATGATGATAGAAGTTAGCAACTGCTTTGTTTTCTTGGAATGCAAGCGTAAGTGTGCTACCTGCCACCCACCCACCCCCAGGCTGCAATACCATACTGCTAGCTTGCTTGCACTTGAAATTGGGCCTTTTAGGCATGTGGAGGCAGACACCGGCCACCATGTCATGGCTGCGTCGGCGGCCTGGTATCCATACTCAGTCCCCAGCCGCCCGGCGGCCGGGTGTCCGCGCTTGGTCCCCAGCCGCCTGGGGGCGGCCGGGTGTCCATAAACGGTCCCCAGACACCCCTATTTCTCCTGTCACCTTCCCACACACTTTTCCTAGCCTGGCCTGCTTTAGGGCAGCATTGGACGAGCCCACCAGAGAACCAGACTCTTCCGGTGGGCCCTGGCTTCTCCATCAGGGGAGTTGAGAGTGCCAAGGTGAGGAGCATGATGATGATGATAGAAGTTAGCATCTGCTTTGTTTTCTTGGAATGCAAGCGCATGTATGTAGTAGTGGCTAGACCTGAGGTGGTCAGCATTTTGGCGCATATCCTACCTCCTCAGAGGATTGCTGGATGTTTCCTGCTACTATCCCAGTTCTATGACTCCCGTTAAAACAAAGCTTCAGGTGATGAATGATGGATGAGGTGGTGCAAAGGAGAAAGAGCAGGAGGAATAGGGACCATTCACATCAATATCAGGCCAGTCAACCACACATGTCTAGTAGGATATGTTTCTGTACCAAAAGGAGAGGTTCGGCTACACAGTTATAGGGCATGCAGTGAGTGCAATGCCTACCAAAAATTTCGAGGCAAGCCAATGCCCCTTGGAAGTGACATGGAGATCAGAGGGCCTTAACTAAACCGTTTTTTCCATTTACAGCAACTGGGTCTCCTGTGCACTGTTGGCCTAAGCAGTGAATGGAAGGCTTTCCAAAAATTATGAGGAACTGCAATGCCCCTTGAAACAGACGTGGATTACAGCATACTAAAAACCTTCTACCCATTATTGGGGACTGGGTCTCCCTTAGTGTTCACCTATGCCTTGAAAAGCAAAAGCTGACTAAAATTAGGAGGAAATGCAATGCCCGTTGTAAGAATGGTGGAGTTCGCAGTGGAATAAAAAGGCAATATCAATGCCCCTTGAAAAGGTGGTGGATGTCGTAGTGGCTTAACAAGACGGTTTTCATGCCCCTTGGAAAAGTGGTGGAGGTCGCAGTTGAATAAAAAGACAATATCAATGCCCCTGGGAAAAGTGGTGGAGGTCGCAGTAGCTTAACAAGACGGTTTTAATGCCCCTTGGAAGAGTGGTGGAGGTCGCAGTAGCTTAACAAGACGGTTTAAATGCCCCTTGGAAGAGACATGGAGGTTGCAGTGGAATAAAAAGACAATATCAATGCCCCTGGGAAAAGTGGTGGAGGTCGCATTAGCTTAACAAGATGGTTTTAATGCCCCTTGGAAGAGACGTGGAGGTCGCAGTGGAATTTAAAGACAATATCAATGCCCCTTGGAAAAGTGGTGGAGGTCGCATTAGCTTAACAAGACGGTTTTAATGCCCCTTGGAAGAGCGGTGGAGGTCGCAGTAGCTTAACAAGACGGTTTAAATGCCCCTTGGAAGAGTGATGGGGTTCACAGTAGCCTAACAAGACGGTTTTAATACCCCTTGAAAGAGACGTGGAGGTCGCAGAGGAATGAATAGACAATATCAATGCCCTTGGGAAAAGTGGTGGAGGTCACATTTGCTTAACAAGATGGTTTTAATGCCCCTTGGAAAAGTGGTGGAGGTCGCATTAGCTTAACAAGATGGTTTTAATGCCCCTTGGAAGAGACGTGGAGGTCACAATAGCTAAACAGGACTGTTTTAATGCCCCCTGGAAAAGTGGTGGAGGTCGCAGTAGCTTAACAAGACGGTTTTAATGCCCCTTGAAAGAGACATGGAGGTCGCAGTGGAATGAATAGACAATATCAATGACCTTGGGAAAAGTGGTGGAGGTCGCATTTGCTTAGCAAGATGGTTTTAATGCCCCTTGGAAAAGTGGTGGAGGTCGCATTAGCTTAACAAGACAGTTTTAATACCCCTAGGAAGAGTGGTGGAGGTCACAGTAGCTTAACAAGACAGCTTTAATGCCCCTTGGAAAAGTGGTGGAGGTCGCAGTAGCTTAACAAGACGGTTTTAATGCCCCTTGGAAGAGAAGTGGAGGTTGCAGTAGCTTACCAAGACGGTTTTAATGCCCCTTGGAAGAGACGTGGAGGTCGCAGTGGAATAAAAAGACAATATCAATGCCCCTGGGAAAAGTGGACGAGGTCGCATTAGCTTAACAAGACGGTTTTAATGCCCCTTAGAAGAGACGTGGAGGTCGCAGTAGCTTAACAAGATGGTTTTAATGCCCTTGGAAAAGTGGTGGAGGTCGCCATAGCTTAACAAGACGGTTTTCATGCCCCTTGGAAGAGACTTGGAGGTTGTACTACCTTAACAAGATGGTTTTAATGCCCCTTGGAAGAGTGGTGGAGGTCACAGTAGCTTAACAAGACCGCTCTAATGCCCCTTGGAAAAGTGGTGGAGGTCGCAGTATCTTAACAAGACAGCTTTAATGCCCCTTGGAAAAGTGGTGGAGGTCACAGTAACTTAAAAAGACGGTTTTAATGCCCCTTGGAAAAGTGGTGGAGGTCGCATTAGCTTAACAAGACGGTTTTAATGCCCCTTGGAAAAGTGATGGAGGTTGCATTAGCTTAACAAGACAGTTTTAATGCCCCTTGGAAGAGACGTGGAGGTTGCAGTGGAATAAAAAGACAATATCAATGCCCCTGGGAAAAGTGGAGGAGGTCGCATTAGCTTAACAAGATGGTTTTAATTCCCCTTGGAAGAGACGTGGAGGTTGCAGTAGCTTAACAAGACGGTTTTAAATGCACCTTGGAAGAGACGTGGAGGTCGCAGTAGCTTAACAAGACCGTTTAAATGCCCCTTGGAAAAGTGGTGGAGGATGCATTAGCTTAACAAGACGGTGTTAATGCCCCTTGGAAAAGTGGTGGAGGTCGAATTAGCTTAACAAGACAGTTTTAATGCCCCTTGGAAAAGTGGTGGAGGTCACAGTAGCTTAACAAGACGGTTTTAATGGCCATTGGAAAAGTGGTGGAGGTCGCATTAGCTTAACAAGATGGTTTTAATGCCCCTTGGTAGAGACATGGATGTTGCAGTAGCTTAACAAGACGGTTTAAATGCCCCTTGGAAGAGTCGTGGAGGTCGCAGAAGCTTAGCAAGATGGTTTTAATGCCCCTTGGAAAAGTGGTGGAGGTCGCATTAGCTTAACAAGACGGTTTTAATGCACCTTGGAAGAGACTTGGAGGTTGCACTAGCTTAACAAGACGGTTTAAATGCCCCTTGGAAGAGACGTGGAGGTCAGAGTGGTTTAACAAGACGGTTTTAAGGCCCCAAGAACCATGCAATACAGCATATTAATAACATTATTCCCATTATTAGGGAGTCGGTCTCCCATAGTCTTTGCCTATGCCTTCCAAGCAAAAGCTGCCAAAAATTAGGACGGATGAACTTGCAATGCTGGCAACATGGACAACAGTCACACTAGTGGTATAGTGGTGGTGGAGGCTGAGGATAAGGAGAAGAGCAAAAACAAGCTGAATTGAGGAAGAGTATACCCATGTGTGGGTGTGAAGCGGTGCAAGGGAATACACCTCCCGAAATAACACAGTGGATTTGACTTTATGTTACTCTGCTGTCATTTGGTGGTGATGAGAAGTCTGGTCCAATCCAGCCCTTGTTCATTTTGATAAGGGTCAGCTTGTCAGCATTGTCAGTTGACAGGCGAGTGCGCTTATCAGTTATAATTCCCCCAGCGGCGCTAAAAACACGCTCCGATAACACGCTAGCGGCAGGGCAAGCCAGGGCCTCCAAGGTATACAGAGCGAGTTCATTCCAAGTGTTCAGCTTGGATACCCAATAATTAAAAGGCACAGAGGAATCACGGAGGATGCTGGTACGATCGGCAAGGTACTCCATCACCATCAGTTGAAAATTTCCACTCCTTGTGAGAGTACCCCTCGCCTCAGGGCCTGTAAGTTGGGCGGGTCTCAGAAAACTGTCCCAAAACGCTGACAGTGTTCCCCTGCCTCTGCTGGATTGGAGTTGCATCTCTCTCACCTGTATGCCTTTATTGGTCAACGAACTGTGACCTCTGCCGCTAGCGTGTTCAGATGGGAATTTTGTTAACAGTTCTGCAGCAAGGGCCTTCTGGTACTGCCCCATTTTTGTAGACCTCTCCACCTCAGGAATAAGAGAGTGAAAGTTCCCCTTGTAGCGGGGGTCTAAAAGTGTCACTAACCAGTAATGACTGTCACCCAACATTTTGGCAATGCGAGGGTCACGGTTAAGGCAGCGTAACATAAAGTCAGCCATGCGTGCCAGAGTGGTAACGGGCAAGACTTCCGTGTCCTCACCAAGATGACGACTGACCATGCTCTCCTCCCCCTCCTTCCCCTGTCCTCAGGCCACCCACGCTGAACCGACTGTATGACAGTTGTACAAGTACTACCATCTACAGCGCATGATACCAGCTCCTGTTCTTCCTCCTCCTCCTCCTCCTCTCCCTCATTGTCCCCCAATGCACGTTGGGATGAGATGAGGCTGGGCTGTGTGTAATCACCCATTGCGGGTTCTTGATCCATCTCATCATACTCTGCCTGCAATGCCTCCTCTTTAATTCTCTGCAGAGAGCGCTGCAAAAGACAGACAAGTGGGATGCTAATGCTAATGATGGAGTCATCGCCACTCACCATCTTGGAGGACTCCTCAAAGTTTGTCAGGATGGTACATATGTCAGACATCCAGGTCCACTCCTGAGGTCTTTTGTGTGGAGTCTGACCTGAATATCGACGGCCTTGTTGCAGCTGGTACTCCACAACTGCTCTCTTCTGCTCACAAATCCTTTGCAACATATGGAGGGTAGAGTTCCAACGTGTGGGGACATCACACACCAGTTGGTGTGCCGGTAGCAGCAAACGCTGCTGCAACACAGCAAGGGCGGCGGAAGCTGTAGCCGACTTGCGAAAATGAGCTGACAGGTGGCGTACTTTGACGAGCAGATCTGGCAATTCGGGGTACGATTTAAGAAACCGCTGAACCACGAGGTTAAGCACATGAGCCAGGCATGGTACGTGTGTGATCTCGCCTCGCCTCAGAGCATCCACCAGGTTACGGCCATTGTCACACATGACCATGCCTGGATGTAGGTTCAGCGGTGTCTGCCACAGATCTGCCTGCTCTTTCACAGCTGTCCACAACTCACAAGCAGTGTGAGGTTTATCACCTAAGCTTATGAGTTTCAGCAGAGCCTGTTGCCGCTTGGCAGAGGCAGTACTGCAGTGCTTCCAGCTTGTAACTGATGTGGTGATATCTGAGATGGAGGCTGAACATGAGGAGGAGCAGGAGGATGATGCGCCGGAGCTGCGCATTGTGGGGGAAACTCTGACTGACATAGGGCCCGCAATCCTTGGTGTGGGGAGGATGTGTTCCGTCCCAAGGTCTGACTGGGTCCCGGCTTCCACTATGTTTACCCAGTGTGCCGTCAGGGAGATGTACCATCCCTGGCCACAAGCACTTGTCCACATGTCCGTTGTCAGGTGGACTCTCCCAGTAACTGCGTTGTTGAGGGCACGGCAGATGTTTTGGGACACGTGCTTGTGTAGTGCGGGGATGGCACACCGGGCAAAATAGTGTCGGCTGGGGACTGAGTACCGAGGGACGGCCACCGCCATAAGGTTGCGGAAGGATTCCATCTCCACCAGCCTAAAAGGCAGCATTTCCAATGCAAGCAGTCGTGAAATGTGCGAATGTAGGACTGTGGCCTGTGCGGCGTTGGCTGCGAATTTGCGCTTTCGTTCAAAGGTCTGGGATATGGACAATTGAACGCTGCGGTGGGACGTGGACGTGGACGTTGATGCTGTTTCTTGAGAAACTGCCATAACAAGTGAAGACTAAGAGGAGGGGGCATCTTTGCATGCAGTATGGACAGGGCATTGCCTTGCATGCACAACAGCGGAAGAAGTAGTGGTGACACCCTCTGACTCTGGTCGTGGACCCTGGGGTTCACCCGACAAAGTAGGGTGCTTTGCTGCCATGCGCCTGATCATGTTGGTGGTGGTCAGGCTGGCAGTTTTGTCACCCCTGCTGATGCTGGCATATCAGGTGGTACAAATGGCCTTTTTTGGGTTATCAGCAGAGTCTTTAAAAAAATTCCAGACTCTGGAAGACCTACCGGTTGTACTGGCATCGTCCCTCGTGTTAGTGTTACGGGGAACTGTTGCCCGCCTTCTGTGTGCGGCCACCACACTACTTCTTCCTGCCTGTTGAGGTACTCTGCCTTCCTCCCCCTGTGTGCTGCTGGCCTCACTCTGCGTGTCCTCCTGCCACGTTGGGTCAGTTACTAAATCATCCACCACCTCCTCCTCTTCCACTTGCGCACCACAATACTCCTCCTCACTTCGTGGCAATTGTGTTTCGTCATCGTCCACCTCTTGTGACAAATTGCCAGCGTCGAATTCCTCTGGCCGTGGCTGTTCAAATATTTGGGCATCGCTACATTGGTTCTCCTCTTCCACCACTTCAAGCGGAACAGGCGAGAGGCACAAATCTGGAAATGGACCAGTGAACAGCTCTTCAGAGTGTCCAAGTGTGGGATCAGTTGCTGTCTGACGACACTCGGCATGGTGGGAGGAAAGAGCATCAGGGTGAGGAGGAGTATGCGGTCGAGACTCATGGCTACTAAAACTTGACCGTGTGGAAGACAGACCGGAGGTAGTGTTGCCCTGGTAACTGGAAGTATTATCTGCTATCCAATTAATAACCTGTTCACACTGATCAGTTCGCAATACTGGTGTTGTAGTGTGCTTCCCTAGTAATTCAGTCAAGAAGTGGGAGAGAGAAGATGTGGCTGTTGGTTGTGGCACATTTTCACCTTGGTCACGGCCCCGTCCTCTACACGCACCATCACCAGAAGGTCCAGTTCCACGTCCCTTGCCACGCACCTTGCCCATTGTAAATGACGTAAAATAGCTTAAGCTCACACTATCAATGGAAAAAGGGTAATAAAAAGGAGATTAGAACAGTGGAAGAGGAAAACCACAGTTCTATTTCTCTGGCCTACACCAGAATCTTTTAAACAGATATATTTGTGACTGAACAGACAGGGAGACACTATTACTGTTTTTTTTTTACGTAAAACAGGCCAAAAGCTGGATAATACAGAGATTTGAACAGTGGAACTGCAAAACCACAGTTCTAATTTACTGGCATATACCAGACTTTTTTCAATAGATATACTTTGGGCTGAACAGTCATCGACACACTCAAACTGTTTTTTTTATGTAAAAAAGTCCCAAAAGTGGATAATACAGAGATTTGAACCGTGGAACTGCAAAACCACAGTTATAGTTATGTGGCGTACACCAGAATCTTTCAAACAGATATATTTGTGTCTGAACAATCAGGGAGACACTATTACTGTTTTTTTTTACGGAAAAAAATACCAAAAGCTGGATAATACAGAGATTTGAACCATGGAACTGCAAAACCACAGTTCTAATTTACTGGCTTATACCAGACTTTTTTAAATAGATATATTTGGGGCTGACAGTCAGCGACAAACTCAAACTGTTTTTTTTATGTAGAAAAGGCCCAAAAGTGGATAATACAGAGATTTGAACCGTGGAACTGCAAAACCACAGTTCTACTTTTCTGGCCTACACCAGACTCTTTTAAACAGATATATTGGTGTCTGACGAGTCAGGGAGACACTATTACTGTTTTTTTTACGGCCAAAAATACCAAAAACAGGATAATACAGAGATTTGACCCGTGGAACTGCAAAACCATAGTTCTATTTTTCTGGCCTACACCAGACTCTTTAAAACAGATATATTGGTGTCTGACAAGTCAGGGAGACACTATTTCTTTTTTTTTACTGCAAAAAATGCCAAAAACAGGATAATACAGAGATTTGACCCGTGGAACTGCAAAACCACAGTTGTACTTATGTGGCGTACACCAGACTCTTTTAAACAGAGATATTGGTGTCTGACCAGTCAGGGAGACACTATTACAGTTTTTTTTTACGGCAAAAAATGCCAAAAACAGAATAATACAGAGATTTGACCCGTGGAACTGCAAAACCACAGTTCTATTTTTCTGGCCTACACCAGACTCTTTTAAACAGATATATTGGTTTCTGAACAGTCAGGGAGACACTATTACTGTTTTTTTTTATGGCCAAAAATACCAAAAACAGGATAATACAGAGATTTGACCCGTGGAACTGCAAAACCACAGTTCTATATTTCTGGCCTACACCAGACTCTTTAAAACAGATATATTGGTGTCTGACAAGTCAGGGAGACACTATTTCTTTTTTTTTACTGAAAAAATACCAAAAACAGGATAATACAGAGATTTGACCCGTGGAACTGCAAAACCACAGTTGTACTTATGTGGCGTACACCAGACTCTTTTAAACAGAGATATTGGTCTCTGACCAGTCAGGGAGACACTATTACAGTTTTTTTTATGGCAAGAAATGCCAAAAATAGAATAATACAGAGATTTGACCCGTGGAACTGCAAAACCACAGTTATATTTTTCTGGCCTACACCAGACTCTTTTAAACGGATATATTGGTGTCTGACCAGTCAGGGAGACACTATTACAGTTTTTTTTATGGCAAGAATAGCAAAAAGCAGGTTAATACAGAGATTTGACCTGTGGAAGTGCAAAACCACAGTTATAGTTATGTGGCGTACACCAGACTCTTTTAATCAGATATATTGGTGTCTGACCAGTCAGGGAGACACTATTACTGTTTTTTTTTTTACGTAAAACAGGGAAAAAGCTGGATAATACAGAGATTTGAACCGTGGTACTGCAAAACCACAGTTGTAGTTATGTGGCGTACACCAGAATCTTTCAAACAGATATATTTGTGTCTGAACAATCAGGGAGACACTACTACTGTTTTTCTTTACGGAAAAAATACCAAAAGCTGGATAATACAGAGATTTGAACCGTGGAACTGCAAAACCACAGTTCCAATTTACTGGCATATACCAGACTTTTTTAAATAGATATATCTGGGGCTGAACAGTCAGTGACACACTCAAACTGTTTTTTTTATGTAAAAAAGGCCCAAAAGTGGATAATACAGAGATTTGACCCATGGAACTGCAAAACCACAGTTCTATTTTTCTGGCCTACACCAGACTCTTTTAAACAGATATATTGGTGTCTGAACAGTCAGGGAGACCCGAGCTCCCGCCCAAGTAACTCGGAAATGCTCGGTGCTCGCCGAACATCCCGAGCAGCGTGATGCTCGGGCGAGTAACGAGCAGTGTCGAGCATGCTCGCTCAACACTAATTACCAGTCATTTAGGACAACATTGGATCATTCAGAGATCCTCACTGAACTTCTGGAGTGAGTTTGCTGCACTGAAAGTAAAGGGGCCGAATAATATTGCACGCCCCACTTTTCAGTTTTTAATTTGTTAAAAAAGTTTAAAATATCCAATAAATTTCATTCCACTTCACGATTGTGTCCCACTTGTGGTTGCTTCTTCCTCAAAAAATTTAAATTTTATATCTTTATGTTTGAAGCCAGAAAAAGTAGAAAAGTTCAAGGGGGCCAAATACTTTCACAATGCACTGTAACTTGCTATAGAATCTATTTACCTCTTTTATCACATTCTCACCTGACACACACAAGCCATTCCTATCCAGGACTTTATCCATATCAACCTTTCTCCCATTCATTTTCTTAAAAAAGAACCACGTGCACTTTTCATGTTTCTCAAGATGTTCTATTTTGGTACGATAAATGATTTCTTTCCCTTTTTCATCCATAACACGCTTTAATTCACCCTTCGTCTCAACCATCAGATCATATACATCGATCCAATTTGCTCCACACTTTCTTAACCAGTCCATCCGCCTTTTTAAATCATTAATTCTGCTCTGATAAATAGCAGCTTTTTTATAGCCCCATTTTTTTAAGAATTTTTTTTTGTAATATACCTTAACCCAGTCCCACCATTCAAGCACACAAGCAAAATTCCTCTTACATACTCTCCACTCTTTATACTTTATTTTTAATTCATCACATCCTCATCTTCTAACAATCTTACATTCAACTTCCATACCCCACCCACATACACACGGTCATCAATCGCACTAAACACACCTCTCAAACACTCATGATCAGAAAAAGGTACAACGTTATGTTCAAAATTCATATACAACATATTTTTGGAAAACAAAATGTTATCTATTCTGGATGCAATACCACCCCTATCAGCATGGTATGTTGGCGGTGGTGGGATGCCAAATTCAAGAGTAGCAGCATCTAGAAGGGAGAAATCAGAAATAAGATTGGATAACTTTTTACCAGTTATGTCACAATTCCCTTCAGTGATGCAATTAAAGTCCCCAACTAAAACTGTAGGCATTTTGCCCTGAAGAAGCAAACTTAATTTTTCCAAAAGAGCCAACCGCTCCTTTTTTTTTGTCCTTTCTAGATGGACAGTACACATTAATAATTCTAACCCGCCACCCCCTATAGTTAACATATGCAATTATACATCTACCCACCTCTAAGACCGTGTAGCTATCTAAACTAATCTCCCTGGTACCCATTAATATCCCTACACCATCATTCCTATTAACATATGAGCCGGACCATACGTGCTGTCCGTAAGGCCAGTCCTTATCACTTGCACAATCCTGCATTCCTGAAGACAGAAGATATCAGCATACATCTGTTTGATCTAATCATGCACGGTTGCCCTCCTGGATTTGGATCTAATTTGCCTGACATTCAGGGACGCAATGCCCCAACCAGCCTTGGGAGCCATAACATGATGGTATTATATACATGACGACAGACAGGCCACTTCCTCTTCAACCGTTTTCGTCTTCCATCTGGAACTGCAAATCCTCGAATCTGTTTACGTCTGCTGGAATGCCTAAAAAAGCACTGATGTCAGGAGAGAAGACATTCTGATCGTAGCTACATTCACTCATCGCCCTTAAAGCATCTTCACCGGCGTCTGCCCAATCCGTTCTGGGCTTCTTACAGGAAGTTCCAGGCTCCTTGCCCTCAGAGGACCTTGCAAGAGTGAAGTCACCTTGACCTCAACAACTGGCCAACTCTTCCTCAGTAGCTATCCAAGATACACTGGGGGACTTACCAAGAGAACCACCCAACTCCCCCTCCCCGCAGACTTCATACTGATGAGGGAGCTCACACTCAACTTCAGCAAGTCCCAAACTCGCCACCTCTGGGCTGGGAGACTCTGTTTGGGGCAGGGCCTCCTCATGTGCATCCATGATTTCAGGTTCCTAATTAAGATCCGGGCCTGTAACCTAACCTGTGGAATGTCAACAACAGCAGCAGGGGGGTGCAGCCGCCCCACCTGAGACCTCAGAGTAAGACGTAGGACTGGTCTTGGCCTTACAGTCCTGATACTTATGGCCCTCCTCACCACAAGCATTGCACATAACAGGATTTGTGCAGTCTTTTGCAATATAGCCAGAACCATTGCAATTCCTGCAAGTTGGCATCTCCTTGCAACTATCCTGGGTATGCCCAAAATTTTTACGCCTCCTTCAGTACATCGGGGCATCCGGGAAAAGCAAAAAAACACTATTCTTCCAAATTGAAAAATTAAGAGGGAGGTAATGGATGCTTCCCGGGCTTTGGGGATTCATCCCAAATCTCACAAAAAATTTGTACTTCCAGGTCCAGAGCCCTTCTCCATTCCGGACCCTGTGGGAGTACTGAACATAAACGCAATGTCTCTTTAAAAATAAAGTAATGTCATCCAGGCAAACAAAAGGATTGTGCATAAAAACTACAAGCAGGACATCCCCCTTAGAGTAAAGCACAATAAAGATAAGACCTTCCAGCAAAGGATTTGTAACTCCATTTTTCAGGGCAATAAACAAATTCTGGCAAGCAGCCATAGAAGATAGTACCAGCACATACCTGCCTTCCCTCCTGAACTCCAGCAGGCATATTATCTCAGACTTCCGAATCTTCAGGATGTCATAAAACACCATCTTGACCAAATTACCCAGAGAAAAATGTAACATCTTATCTTCAGCGATGTCAATCCTGAATCCATTTTTGACCCAGCTATCACCGATCCCAGAGAACTGAAGCAGGACTCCCATCATCCACAGCTTCCAGGATCTCCCTCCTGAATCCTCCTGGCTATCTCCCAAAAGCAGCGACCGGCTTAAGCCACCGAAGTGGCGATGCCGGAAGGCCAAGAGACAGCACTTAAGGTGTTCAGGAGCCTTTGCACCTTGTCAATGCAAAGTGTGAGTTCTGGTTTGGCTGGGAGACGTCAGACCGGTATCTAAGGGATAACATTTCTCCTTGCAGAGAGTGACATGTCAAGCATGTCAAGGTGAGGAGACTTTTCAAGCTACAAAGCTCCTAATGGGAAATATGCAAATTGGCTCTTCAGAGAGGAAGAGAACTAGAACTCTAGTGCCACCTATAGGAAGTAGCAATCCTAAAAGTCAATATTGACCCTTTAATGAGCCTTGTCACATGACTTACAATAAGCAAAACTCACTCAGAGTTAGATAGCCAAAGACAATAAAGTGAAGATTATAGAGTGGCCATAAAATCTCTGAGCTGAATTCATTAAAGGGAACCTGTTTGCACAGGTCAAAATTCTAAGTGCACCTTCCTACCTATTTGTTTTTTCATTTATCTCCGCCCTTCTCTGCTTCTATGAAGCAAGAGCAGTCAATCGAAGAAGACGGGATTGGAGATGGAGAGGAAACAAGTTACTGGGAAGACTTAAATAATTGGTTACACCAAGCATGTACTGAGCGCTTGTACTTGGTTTATACAGTCATTCTGTGCTGACAGACTCCCTTTAACCCCTTTACCCCTGATGGTGGTGTGCACGTTAATGACCAGGCCAATTTTTCCAATTCTGACCACTGTCACTTTATGAGGTAATTACTCTGGAACGCTTCAACGGATCCCCCTGATTCTGAGACTGTTTTTTCGTGATATATTGTACTTCATGATTGTTGTAAAATTTCATCGATATCATTTGCGTTTATTTGTGAAAAAAATGGAAATTTGGCAAAAATTTTGAAAATTTAGCAATTTTCAAAATTTGAATTTGTATGCCCTTAAATCAGAGAGATATCTCACACAAAATACTTAATAAATAACATTTTCGACATGTTTATTTTACATCAGCACAATTTTGGAACCAAAATTTTTTTTTGTTAGGAAGTTATAAGGGTTAAAATTGACCAGCGATTTCTCATTTTTCCAACAAAATTTACAAAACCATTTTTTTAGGGACCACATCACATTTGAAGTTACTTTGAGAGGTCTTTATGACAGAAAATACCCAAAAGTGACAACATTATAAAAACTGCACCCCTCAAGGTGCTCAAAACCACATTCAAGAACTTTATTAACCCTTCAGGTGCTTCACAGGAATTTTTGGAATGTGGAAGAAAAAAATGAACATTTAACTTATTCACAAAAATGTTACTTTAGACCCAATTTTTTTTATTTTTGCAGGGGTAACAAGAAAAAATGGACCCCAAAATTTGTTGTGCAATTTCCCCTGGGCACGCATATATCCCATATGTGGGGAAAAACTACTGTTTGGGTGTACAGCAGGGCTTGGAAGGGAAGGAGCGCCATTTGACTTTTTTGATTGTAAAATTTGCTTGAATAATTAGCGGACTCCATGTTGCGTTTGGAGAGCCCCTGATGTGCCTAAACAGTGGAAACCCCCCAAAAGTGACCCCATTTTGGAAACAAGACCCCCCAAGGCACCAATCTAGATGCATAGTGAGAACTTGGAACCCCTAGGTGCTTCACAAATTGATTCGTAAAAATGAAAAAGTATTTTTTTTTGCCACTTTTTCATTTTTACGAATCAATTTGTGAAGCACCTGAGGGTTCCAAGTGCTCACTATGCATCTACATAGGTGCCTTGGGGGGGGTCTAGTTTCCAAAATGGGGTCACTTGTGGGGGAGCTCTAATGTTTAGGCACACAGGGGCTCTCCAAATGCAACATGGTGAACGCTAACAAATTGAATGGAAAATCGGCTCAAATTGTTAGCCGACACTATGTTGCGTTTGGAGAGCCCCTGTGTGCCTAAACATTGGCGTTCCCCACAAGTGACCCCATTTTGGAAACTAGAACCCCCAAGGCACCTATCTAGATGCATAGTGAGCACTTGGAACCCCCAAGTGCTTCACAAATTGATTCGTAAAAATGAAAAAGTGGAAAAAAAAACACTTTTTCATTTTTACGAATCAATTTGTGAAGCACCTGGGGGTTTCAAGTGCTCACTATGCATCTAGATAGGTGCCTTGGGGGGTCTAGTTTCCAAAATGGGGTCACTTGTGGGGGAGCTCCAATGTTTAGGCACACAGGGGCTCTCCAAACGCAACATTGTGTCCGCTAACAAATTGAATGGAAAATCGGCTCAAATTGTTAGCGGACACCATGTTGCGTTTGGAGAGCCCCTGTGTGCCTAAACATTGGAACTCCCCCACAAGTGACCCCATTTTGGAAACTAGACCCCACAAGGTACCTATCTAGATGCATAGTGAGCACTTGGAACCTCCAGGTGCTTCACAAATTGATTCGTAAAAATGAAAAAGTGGAAAAAAAAACACTTTTTCATTTTTACAAATCAATTTGTGAAGCACCTGGGGGTTCCAAGTGCTCACTATGCATCTAGATAGGTGCCTTGGGTGGTCTAGTTTCCAAAATGGGGTCACTTGTGGGGGAGCTCCAATGTTTAGGCGCACATGGGGCTCTCCAAACGCAACATGGTGTCCGCTAACAATTTGAGCCGATTTTCCATTCAATTTGTTAGCGGACACCATGTCGCATTTGGAGAGCCCCTGATGTGGCTAAACAGTGGAGCTCCCCCACAAGTGACCCCATTTTGGAAACTATACCCCTCAAGGATTTTATTAAGGAGTATTGTGAACATTTTGAACCCAGAGGTACGACACAGAATTTGATAACATTAGGTCATCATATTGAATAAGTTGTCATTACTCTTGAGCGCAAGTGCTCGCTACTTGAGTTTGCATCGGGTACTCAGGTATGCACCATGTATCACGGGTGCTCAAGTGAAATGCTCGAGTCCCCGCCCACATGTTTCACGGTTATTAGACACCCCAAAAAAACATGCGGGGATCGCTTGTGCATGGCAGGCAATCCCCGCAAGGTTTTTTGGCCGCGAAGCATATGGGGCGGAGACTCGAGCACCCGCGATACTCAATGCATACCCGAGCACCCGATGCAAACTCAAGTAGCGAGCACTTGCGTTCAACACTAGTTGTCATATCGTCATCTTTTCTTTTTATTTACTTTTGAAAAAAAAAAAAACCCCAACCCTAACATTAGCACAACCCCAACCACAGCCCTAGCGTTTATTTTTTACGCCGTTCCTAGTGCGGTATAAGTGATTAGACAATTTTATACTTCGGGTCGATCTGATTACAGCGATACCAGAATCATATCGGGCTTTTATGATTGACAGCTGTCACACACTAAAAGACACATATTTTGTAAAATCTAGTTTTTGCATCGCCATATTTTGAGAGCTATAATTTTTCCATATTTTGGCCTACAGACTTATGTGATGGCTTGTTTTTTGCGGGATGAGTTGACGTTTTTATTGGTGCCATTTTCAGGCACGTGACATTTTTTGATCGCTTTCTATTCCAGCTTTTGGGAGGCAGAATAAACAAAAACCAACAATTCAGGAATTCTGTTTTTTTATATTTTTTGATTCTACTCCGCGTGTGGTAAAATTGATAAGGTAGCTTTATTCTTCGGGTCAGTATGTTTACAGCGGTACCACATTTATATAGTTTTTCTATGTTTTGGCGCTTTTACACAATAAAAGCTATTTTATAGTAAAAATTATTTTTTTGCATCGCTTTATTCTGAGAGCTATAACTTTTTGATTTTTTGGATTATGGAGCTGTATGGCGGCTTGTTTTTTGTGGGACAAGATGACATTTTCAGCGGTACCATTTTTATTTATATTCGTATTTTTGATCGCGTTATTCCATTTTTTGTTTGGCGGTATGATGATAAAGCATTGTTTTTTGCTTCGTTTTTTTTTTTTTTTTTTACCGTGTTCACTGAAGGGGTTAACTAGTGGAACAGTTTTATAGGTCAAGTCATTACGGATGCGGCGATACCAAATATGTGTACTTTTAATGTTTGTTTGGTTTTTTTCATAATAATATTTATTGATGGGTACATTATATTTTTATTTTTAGTGGATTATTTAAAAAAAAAAAAATTAATATTTTTACAATTTTTTTTTATTTTTTTTTCACTTTCTGAGAGTTTTTTTACTTTTTTACTTTGCCCCACTATGGGACTTTCACTTTTTTTATTCTGATCGCCTGCATAGCATAGGGATGGAGCACCATCCTTGTGCTATGCAGGCAGTCAGCGTTGCACAGTGAGAAGATTGTTTGGTCATGCACTGTGCATGACCAAACAATCTTCTTGCTGTCTGGTGACCTGGATGTTGTCATGACGACATCGGGTCATCATGGCAACACCCGGGAAGCCACGGCAGACAGCGCTGGAGGCCGGAAGAGGAGGTGAGTATACCGATAACCTCCCCTTAGCCACCGCAATGCTGCGATCGACTTCGATCACAGCATTGCGGGGGTTAATGTGCCGGGAGCGGCGCGGGACCGCTCCCTGCACATAGTACCGGGTGTCAGCTGTGACAATCAGCTGACACCCGGCGGCGATCGCGCCCGCACATCCTTGTGTGCGAGCGCGATCACGATGACGTACTAATACGGGTCAGGCTCTTAAAGCCCAGGGCACAGACGCGTATTAGTACGTCATGGGCTCTAAAGGGGTTAAATATAGCGCAGAACCAAAAAAGTGTGTGCGAGGAAGAAGTCATACAAACCTAACCCCATTACATAATTTTTGCTGCAGATGAAATTTCTGGCTAGAGAACATTTTTCTTGGTTAAGTCAACATTTGACAGAGGCAGACAATTGCGGTTGCTGAAATATAAATGAGGGTTGTCTAAGATGATACCTTCTTTTTAATCTGTGTTATTCTGGCATTACTTAAAACACCACTCCAGAGTCTTTTTTTTCAGCGCTGGAGTGGCACTTTAAATGTAAGTCCCCTGCCCCTGTTCTTATTCTCACCTTCTAGCAGCTTCATCTTTTACCGACACCGCTTCGGTCACGCAGCGCCATCTTGTGCCCGTGACTTCTTACTGGCCAGAAGTCACATCTCAAGAGCTCAATGCAACTCTATGAGAGACAGAACAAGGTCAGAATGAGGCTCTCATAGAGATGTATTGAAAAGTGACCTCCAGTGCGGGCCATGAAGCATTGCAGCTGTGAGCAGGTCACTATTAGCCGTAGACCGATAGGAACGATGCTGGAAAAGGATGAAGGCGGCTTCAGGTGAGTATCAGACAGGCAAAAGGGGACTTACATTTAAAGGACCACTCCAGTGGTGCTTTAAATCAGTAAAAAATGCAGTGATTGTAACATTTAAACAAAATAATGTACTGCAAAGAACTACAGTATATACTTTACAGTACCTGTTGTGGTAGAGTCTCTCGCTCTGCGGCACATGACCGGCAGTAGTTCACAATCTCTCGGTGACATCCAGGAAAGTAGAACCTCTGTAGGACCCGCTCCCGAGTCTTATCTACCTCTAGATGCAAACCAAGATGTGAGAATGGGCCAGGCCTAACACTATACACCTATAGGGTCCCGGTACTATCAACTGCTCTATTAACTCCCCTTTTGGATTAGTGATCCTATAAAGAAGCTCCCCATTAAGTGCAAAATATGGGAACCTGATGTCAGCCCCCAGCTCCTGAGCAATTCCATTGATCACAGACACATTGTCAAATGCATACTTCAAAGTGAGATCCTGCATCTGCGCAGTACAAAAGTTCCCTCCAGTTTGGGACCTCGTCTTCCAGGATCACCACTTCGTCTTCGTCCCCCACAAGGACACACAGGGGAAAGTTATCTGCCTCTGACTGCGGCTGTGATGCATCATGGTGTGACCGGCTCCTGGTTGCGACACTTGGCACACCCCCGCTTTCCCCCACAAGTCCCAGAACAGACCGAAGTCCCGCCCTATTATCACCGGGTGGAGCAGATCCCTAACCACCTCCACCTCATGGGACTCAGCTCCACAGTCAGTGTGTATTGTCACTCTGGCAATAGGGTAATCCTTTGCATCCCAGTGTATGCACCGCGCACCCACATTTTTTCCGGGGATCAACTGGTGTGGGAGCGTGGCCTTTATAAGAGTCACCAAGCTCCCTGAGATCAGGAGTCCTTCCACCAGTACCCCATTAACAGTCACCAGGACACGACTGTGGCCCCTCACCAGGCTGATAGTTCACACTGCAGGTGGGGTAGGCATAGTAGAAGCAGCGACGTCCAAGGCTACAGTCCATCTGTTCAGAGGTCAGAGGGCAGCGGGCAGCTACATGGCCTGAGCCGTGACACCACCAACAAATAATCTCACCCGATGGGACCTTGGGCACCACCTCCCCCCACCCCTTTGGATCTTGGATGCGCCACCCCCCCTTTGGGCCTCCGCCCCTGACTGGGACCATCAATATAGACTGGGCTGTTTTCCCACGGAACCCTCGACCCCCTGGTATCTCTCAACCAGTCTGACCAGTTCATTAACTTTCCGGGGATCAGCCTGGGCAACCCAAGTCTGTAACGACCTCGGTAACGATCCATTAGTACTTGCTTTATGATCTGCGCCAGGGTAGACGATTCTGGCTGCAGCCATTTTTGCACCTGGTGCAAGAGGTCAAACATTTGGAAATGCGGTGGTTTCTCGCGGTGTGGACGAGCTGTGCCCTGACAGTCATTGCTACCCCCAAGTGTGCCAAAATTTCAACCTTTAATTTGGTGTGGCGCCCCTGAGGGTTCGGTCGCCACAGGGGTACTGCATCTCTTAAATGAGGTGTGGTATCTCCCCTTTGAGGTAAGGATGGTGTAACTGTCAGGACCCCACCTCTGCATCCAACACTACACCTCTCCCACCTGGGGGGGGCTTATATGCACCAGGGTGCTGCCCCAGCCGGGATAAGTGGAGATGGGGGGGGACCAAAGTAAGGGGGAACCTAGTAGTGGGTGAGGGTGGAGGACGCACATTTAGGTTACACAACAAAATTCATATTAAATAAACAGCCATCTTGGGCTTATGGTCTTTGATTGTGATCTTCATCACTGAACGTGGCTTTCTGTGTGAACCTGCAGTTGATGGGGACACGGTCCTCGTACTCTGGCCTTGAGTCGAGGAGCGGGCTAGAGTTAACGGCTGTCTCTACCCGTTCAAGGTCCCTACCCAAGAAGGCCTGGAGGGGAGGATAGGAGACAAGCTCCGCAGGCAAAAGGATCCCAGGTGGATGCAGACGGAGCGGTATACGCCACCTCTCCTCACTATTCTGGCCTAGTCAGAGGGATTCCTGCTGCAAAAGGGGTACCGGCCCCCGATATCTGACTCTGTCATTTTAAGTCTTAGTCGGAGAAGCCCGGAGGCTCAGTGGATCCCACTGTGTAAGGGACGGAGCGGAGTCGCCACCCGTACCCTTGTTCTGTGCATAGTCCAGAGCGAGACCCGGCCTTAGTACACGTACCACACACGGACAGGAGAGGACCTAGTGGGAAAGTCTAGGAACACTCTGGTGCGGTGTCCTGACCAAAGCACCTGAACTACTTGGAGGTTGTCGATCCCCGGTCCTGGTGGCCGCAGCGTGCCGTGAGGATCAGGGAGAAGCCTTGCAGCTGTGCATTCTACCGTGAGTAAAGCTTGGAAGACTACCCATATGGCCTCCGGTTTCTTATTGCAACGCGGCACCGCACGACACCGCACTACATCTCCCACTACAATTCCCATCCTCCTGTCTTCTCTGCCCTGAGGCCCTGCTCCGCCTGTGGGGAGTAGTACCATCTGCTGCTGCCATGACATCCCGCCTCAGAGGACTGAACGCAGCGCTGGTGGAGAATCACCAGAAACCTCAGGTGGCGTAGTCATTACAACCACTCGATTAACACCAAACTCTGAAAGCCCATTACATCTTTTAATGTGACGGCCCTGGGCACGGAACGGGTCCAGGCCACGACTGCAACCCCCAACATCTGACCCGGCTCCGAGTACCCCCATCTCTCAGGGTAGGGCTGTGAGCGTCACATACTTGGCATAGTCGGCAGGATTGCGTGCCCGCAGCAACGGAAGAAGATTGCCCATTGTAACCGGGTATTGCGCACCTTTTTACCTCAGCCTGTCGGTTTCCACTTAAAATGGTGCCCGCCCAAGATGAACGGACGCCATAATGTTCAAAAAGGACAGTTTCCTAGCCCCTCCTATCGTGGGCCTGGCTGCCTTATGGCGCCAAAAGAGCAGACCGCCACTTCCATTAGAGACTGTCCGTGGGGTAGTGTCCGTCAAAACGGATGGGATGTCTGGAGGAGTGCCTCTCAGCCTACCACCCTGGAGCCACCCTGAAAAGAGGAGGGAACGAAGGAAACCACAAGGTGCGGCCATAACAGTACAAGACTCACCATACTCAGGAGCAGTCATAGACGCTGCTGAGGAAAGTCCACCGGAGCCTTCCGAACTCCGTCCAGGTCCTACTCCCGTCGGAGAGGAGGGGGGCATGTTCCTGACCCTAGGGGAAGCTGAATTCCTTTGTAGGGAAACCCCGGACCTTGCCCAAAGGGTTGCTGAGGCCCAGCATGCGGCGTCCACCGCGTGGCGGAAAGAGATGCTGCAGAAGATCCGGGCCCGCCGCCAAGGAGCAGCAACCCAGGAGGAAGAAGCAACGGAGGTCGCGTGCAGCCCAGGATTGGGTAAGAGTGATACCCCGGTCGCGGGTGCTGAGCCCACCGTGCCCCTCCTGGATCTGATGACGGAGTACCTGCTACCTGGCACGGTAACTTGGGAGCAAGTCTTTGCCCCAGAGCTGGAAGCCTCCGCCATCGTCGGAGGCCTGCATTGCCTCCTGCCTCCCATCTCGGAGGAACTTGTGCCTGCTGGGGAATCTACCGACCCCAACGCGGACTGGTCCGCACTCACCGAGGACCTGCAGCAACCCCTGCTGTCACCGCAACCTGCACCTCCAGTTACCTGGCCGAAGGTGGAGGAGATGGCCTGGGACAACCAGGGGGGGGACCTGATGGGCTTCCCCCAGGAGACCCGGGCTGAAGCGCAGAGGAGGAGCGAACTGTGTAGGCAGCAAATCCTCCAGCTTGACAGGGAGCGACGGCAGAGGGAGATTCACTGCGAGCGCCTGGAGGTGCGCGCCAAGGCCGCAAAATCCAAGGCCCGCCAGGAGGAGGCAGCCTGTCCAAGTCCCCGGGAGGAAGGGCAAGTTGTCCGCTTCCACCAGAAGGTGGGATGGGGCTTCATTCGGAGTCCCCAGTTCGAGCAAGACGTCTTCGTCAGCCGGCGGGACGTCGAGCCGCGACTAAAGAAGGGACACCCTGGCCGGAACCTCTTCCCGGGTGACCAGGTTTCGTACACCCGCCACCACGGGGTGCGAGGGTGGTACGCCCTGGATGTGCATAAAGTGTCCAGGAGTGAGGCCCCCTCGCGCTTGACAGTGGAGGATCAGCCAGCCTCCGTCGGGAGGAATGAACCTTTTCCCCGGTGGGGATATATGGAGTAAGCGGCCCCGGCGGCTGTAACCTTTTGCAGTTAACTTGTTCTTGTTTTATGTTAACTACAATGTTTTCCTCCCTGCTTTGAGAGACACTTGTCCCTGCTGACTGGCAGTAGACAGACTCTTCTATTGTATATAGTTTATAAGATAAGATAAGATAAGATATACTTTATTTATCCCGGAGGAAATTGCGGTATCACAGCAGAACACAGATCTCGAACATGACACATATGATAACATAACATTTGGAATGCTTTAGACATTGCTTTTCAGACATTTGTTAAACACCCCCATAGCTGTTGGAACAAACGATTTCCTGTATTTTTCCTTTTTACACCTTAGTTGTATTAGGCGATTGCTGAATGTGCTCTTCTGTTTCGCAAGCAGTTCATAAAGCGGGTGTGTGTTGTTGCCCATTATAGCTCTGCACTTCTTCTTAATCCTATCCTCTACCACCTCTTCAAAAGTCCCAAGCTGTAGGCCCACCGTCGTGCTAGCCTTCTTGATAAGTTTGTTGAGCTTGTTGGCGTCAGCAACACGCACACTGTTACCCCAGCAAATTATTGCCGCAAAGGTGGCACTAGCCACAATGGATTGGTAGAACACCTCAAGCATTTTGCCACACACATTAAATGACCTTAACTTCCTTAGGAAGTACAATCTACTCATCCCCTTCTTGTAGACCTTCTCCATGTGGCACTTCCAGTCTAGCTTGCTATCCAGGTAAACCCCCAAATATTTGAAACTGTCCACCATCTCCACATCCTGACCGTCAATGGTAACAGGTAGGCATACCTTCTTGCACCTTCCATAGCTCATCACCAACTCCCTGGTTTTCTTAACATTTAGTTCTAGATGGTTAGCCTGGCACCATACTACAAAGTCCGCAACCACCCTTCTATATTCCTCTTCATCCTGGTCCTTCCCAATACCGCCAACTATCACAGAGTCATCCGAGTACTTCTGGAGGTGACAACGGTCTGATTTATACTGAAAGTCAGCTGTGTACAATGTAAAGAGGAATGGCGACAGCACTGTTCCCTGCGGGGCTCCGACACTGCTCAGTACACTATCTGATGTAGCCGTCCCCCACCTAACAAACTGTGGCCTATCCGACAGGTAGTCAATTATCCAATTCACAAGTCCCTCATCCACCACCATTTTAATCAACTTTCCACGCAGTAAGAGTGGCTGTAATGTGTTGAACGCACTAGAGAAATCAAAGAACAAAGCACGCACTGTGGTTCCATCATTGTCCAAAAAGGAATGTACTGTTTGTAGCAGAGACGCTACAGCATCGTCCACCCCCAGTCCCTGCCGGTACGCAAACTGAAGAGCATCAGTATGCGCCATCACCCTCAGACACAAGTGAGCAAGTACTATTCTCTCCAAGGACTTCATCGCATGCGATGTTAAGGCCACCGGTCTATAGTCCCCCGGGGAAGCCGGGAAGGTAGTCTTGGGAACCGGCACCAGGCAGGAAGTCTTCCATAGCACTGGTACTCTCTTTGATTGTAAGCTCTGGTTAAAGAGATGCTGGAAGACAGTACACAACTCATTTGCACACACTCTGAGGACACGTGGACTGAGACCGTCAGGCCCTGCTGCTTTGCCAATGGCCAGCTTACTAAACTGGTCCCTCACGTCATTTTTGGAGACCGAGAAATGATCTATTTCACCCCCTGTTAATTTAGCTAGTTGTTCCCCGGCCTCCTCCCCCTTCCCTGCTGCTACCGCACCTTTAATGCTGAATCTATTGAAGAACTCATTCATTTCATTAGCCATTCTAAGTCCACCACCCCCCTGCTCCGACCTTGCCTTAAACCCAGTCACTAGCTTCATTCCAGCCCACACCTCTCTGGAGCTTTTTTGTGCAAATTGATTTTCTAATTTAACTCTGAATGCCTCACAGGCAATCTTAATTTTCCCCGTTAGGTCTCGCTGTATAATTTTCAATGCCTCCTTGTCCTTCCTTTTAAAAGCCAGTTTTTTCATGTTTAGTAAATGTTTCAACTCTTTTGTAATCCATGGCTTATTGTTTGCATAACACCGAATGTCTTGAACAGGTACTACAATGTCCATACAGAAGTTGATGTAATCAGTAACTCTGCCAGTATTCTTATTAACATCACAATTCTCTTTCATGGTACACAACACCTCCCAGTCTGTACAATCAAAGCAGTCTTGTAACGCCTCCTCTGCTGCTGGACACCACTTCCTTATCTTTTTAATTGTCACTGGTTGTTTGCGGACGTCTGGTTGGTAAGCAGGAGACAATAGTATGAGGTTGTGGTCAGATTTCCCCAGGGGGGGTAATGCAGCCGATGAATAAGCATTCTTAACATTAGCAAAGAGGAGATCCAGTGTGTTGTTGTCCCGTGTAGGACATTTGACATATTGATAGAACTTTGGTATTGCAGATGAGATCTTTACTCGATTGAAATCCCCAGAAATTACAGTTAGAGAGTTTGGGTGTTTAGTCTGAAGCCGGACCATCACCCCTGACAACACATCCCCAGCAGCCTCTGGGTTCGCAGATGGTGGTATATACATCACAACTACAATAACAAGAGTGAATTCTCTAGGCAGATAGTAAGGCCTGAGGCCCACTGCTAACAGTTCAATATTTGGACAGCAATGTTTCTCCTTAACAGTTACATGCCCCTGATTGCACCATCTGTTGTTAATGTAGAGTATCACTCGTCCACCTTTTTTCTTGCCGCATCTAACTCTCTCTCTATCAGCCCGAACCATTTGAAACCCTGGTACCGAGACACATGAATCTGGGACCTCCTCATGCAGCCAGGTTTCTGTAAAGCACATGAGACTGCATTCCCTAAACTCCTTCTGGGTCTTACTCAGAGCCAGCAGTTCATCCAACTTATTTCCCAGCGATCGTACGTTACCCATGATAATGGATGGGACCACTGGTTTAAACCTTCTCCTCCAGGACTTGATCTTCTTGCCTGCTCTGCAGCCTCTGAAAGGTCTCCTTATTTCCCGTGGAACATTCCGTATTGCCACTGCTGGAGAAGACTTTATCCTGCGCAGTTCCAGAAGACGATCCCTAGAATACACTGCTCGTTTAGCAGCAGACCTAGGGTCCACCATCCCGTCATTGTTTCCACCCGTCACACCAGTCCTCTCCATGGCAGATCGTATGCAGTGACCTCCACCGCTCACATATGGCTGTATCCCTGTCACAGGCTGTGGGTAGCAGCATGCATCCTTCAGTAGCATTAGCTGAGATGGTCCGTATTGCGTGCCCCAGAGTGTCTGTACCTGCAGGAGACTTGTAAGTGGTGGAGGAAGATCCAGGTGCAGATCTCGTGCTGTGTGCCCAGCAGCAGTTGATAGTGTGGGAAGTGTTGTATCTTCCATCCCCAATAGACGAGTATACAGGAACGTTGCAATCCAGAGAAGGTAAGAAAATAAAATAAAATAATAAAATAAAATAACTGTAACAAAACTGTAACTGAAATAAAGTAGAAGCTTCTGCTGCTGCAATGGGCTGCCAGTAGTCCGGCGCCGTATTGTCTCCACAATCTAGCAGAGAGGCAGACAGGCATGTCCACACCCTCCGGAGTCAGAAAGTAAATGCATCTATTGGTTTTATATGAAACCGCTCTACTACTACCTCAGACCTCAGAAGAAAAACTTGTCTGGAGTGGCTCTCCTGGAGGTCCAACTCGGGATCTTCATGCCCTGCAGCCACCCCAGGGCCTACGTTGAGGGTTTGGGACAGGTCCCTCTTGCTTCTGAACTGACTCTTTCCTACTGCACTTTAATCAGTCTGTCTATATGCATAATGTCTCTGTGATGTTTTTATACTTTTGTACTATTTAAAGTTTGTAAAGTTTAAGAAAAAGTGCCTCCCATAATGGGAAGATTGTTATATTGTTATGCAAAAAATTTAAAAAGTCTGTACCATGTTTTGCTCTCTTTGCAGCCCGTGGACGTGCTGTGTTTCACCAGGGGGGAATGTGGCGCCCCTGAGGGTTCGGTCACCACAGGGGTACTGCATCTCTTAAATGAGGTGTGGTATCTCTCCTTCGAGGTAAGGATGGTGTAACTGTCAGGACTCCACCTCTGCATCCAACACTACACCTCTCCCACCTGGGGGGGGCTTATATGCACCAGGGTGCTGCCCCAGCCGGGATAAGTGGAGATGGGGGGGAACCAAAGTAAGGGGGAACCTAGTAGTGGGTGAGGGTGGAGGACGCACATTTAGGTTACACAACAAAATTCATATTTAATAAACAGCCATCTTGGGCTTATGGTCTTTGATTGTGATCTTCATCACTGAAAGTGGCTTTCTGTGTGAACCTGCAGTTCATGGGGACACGGTCCTCGTACTCTGGCCTTGAGTCAAGGAGCGGGCTAGAGTTAACGGCTGTCTCTACCCGGTCAAGGTCCCTACCCAAGAAGGCCTGGAGGGGAGGATAGGAGACAAGCTCCGCAGGCAAAATGATCCCAGGGGGATGCAGACGGAGTGGTATACGCCACCTGTCCACACTATTCTGGCCTAGTCAGAGGGATTCCTGCTGCAAAAGGGGTACCGGCCCCTGATATCTGACTCTGTCACTTTAAGTCTTAGTCGGAGCCCGGAGGCTCAGTGGATCCCACTGTGTAAGGGACGGAGCGGAGTCGCCACCCGTACCCTTGTTCTGTGCATAGTCCAGAGCGAGACCCGGCCTTAGTACACGTACCACACACGGACAGGAGAGGACCTAGTGGGAAAGTCTAGGAACACTCTGGTGCGGGGTCCTGACCAAAGCACCTGAACTGCTTGGAGGTTGTCGACCCCCAGTCCTGGTGGCCACAGCGCGCCGTGAGGATCAGGGAGAAGCCTTGCAGCTGTGCATTCTACCGTGAGTAAAGCTTGGAAGACTACCCCTATGGCCTCCGGTTTCTTATTGCAACGCGGCACCGCACGACACCGCACCACATTTCCCACTACAATTCCCATCCTCCTGTCTTCTCTGCCCTGAGGCCCTGCTCCGCCTGTGGGGAGTAGTACCATCTGCTGCTGCCATGACATCCCGCCTCAGAGGACTGAATGCAGTGCTGGTGGAGAATCACTAGAAACCACAGGTGGCGTAGCCATTACAACCACTTGATTAACACCAAACTCTGAAAGCCCATTACATCTTTTAATGTGACGGCCCTGGGCACGGAACGGGTCCAGGCCACGACTGCAACCCCAACATCTGACCTGGCTCCGAGTACCCCCATCTCTTAGGGTAGGGCTGTGAGCGTCACATTGGTATACTCCTTGGCGTCCTGTATGGCCAAGTCATAATGCGCCTTCTGGGGTTCCCCGTTAGGTATGGTGCAAACACCTCTGCCCATTGCTCTGGCTGTAGCCTAGCCCTCTCGGCAACCCTCTCGAATACCGTCAGAAAAGCTTCCATATCATCACCCAGAGTCATTTTGTGCAGCACATCCCTTACTGCCTTTCGGACCGCAAAGTCGTTCAATGACCTTATCGCTGGAGCTGTTGTCGAGCCACGGATCACCTCTGCGAGCAAGTCGATCTGCTGCTGCTGTTGTCGGCACTGGTCCTGTTGGGCCTGTTGCTGGAGCTGCTGCATAAGCAATTTGGTGGTCTCATATTGCGCCATCTGCTGCAACATCTGCTGGTGTTGTGCTTGCTGCTGCTGGTGCTGCGCTTGTTGCGCCTGCTGTGCCTGCAACAGATGCTTAAGGAGGTCCTCCATTTTGTCCGGCGTCACTTGCTGGCTCACAGCCGACTTTACCCAGGACATACAGGCCTTCCTGTGACAGTCGCATGAGTTCTCTGGGAGTTTTGCCCACAATTCTAACACCACATGTGGTAGAGTCTCTCGCTCTTCGGCACTCGGAGATAGATACAGGACACTGTCTCTTTAAGGGACTTGGTGGTTTATTAGAAGAAGCAGCATAAACCATATCCAAGTGCAAAACATAAACATAGCCTTTCTGGCATAACAGGAAAACAAACAAAAGGGAAAAAGTACAGCACAGTCCTTACTTCGGCTGAGGTCCGGCCACTCAGGGTCAGCAATAGCACACGGTCCAGTGTTAGCGCAAACACAAGTTCCTCTCTCTCAGGAGCTTGCTTCCACACTCTGAACACACCTGAGTGTCAGGGCTGATTATTTAAAGCCCAGACTCTCCCCTGATTGGAGGTATGGTGGATAACGTCCCACCCTGCACTTTCGTTATCCACTGCAAACATTCACTTGTAAAAGTGGTTCTATTAACTATCTCTGCACTGACTTTGCAGGAGAACTCACATATTTTCACATCACTGAGTCTAAGAGTCTCAGCGACACATACCTCCCTTCTGTCACACTACCAGTGACTTTGTCACACTGTATATAAATAAAATTCTATGCTGCAACTTGCAAAACCTACTGTGTGTCTGTATAGTATCTGCTATATTTATGCATGATAAATTTTACCAGTCACTGTCACTGGTTCAGTTTTGTTCCTTTTAATGTTATTTCTATCTTCCACTTTTACTTTGCCTAATTATCCTTTGAAGATTGGAAAAAGCTGGTGAGCTGTTGACAATCTGAAATGCTGGAGAACACTTTAATAGCTGTCATAGGTTTATGCACAAAATTGCAGAACTATTCAATCTTAACTCTGCTAAATACTTGTTTGTCAAAATAAAAATGACTGTTCTCGGTTACATTGGTCTGATTTACTCACATTTAAATCAGCATTGCTTTATCCTGGTGAGGAGATTGTATATTTTTGATGTTTCTGTATAAACTATGTTCTGAGAGTAAATGTGTCAATCATTAAAGAGGTTGTCTAGTAAAAACAAGTTATCACCTATTTGCAGGATAAGTGTTGGCTTGCTGATTAGTAGTGATTAGTGATGAGTGAGCATTAAAATGCTCGGGTACTCGTTGCTTGGGTCGAGCAAATTGGAATACTCGGGTGCAACGAGCAACGAGCCCAATGTAAGTCTATGGGAAACTCGAGCATTTTTCAGGTGGCTCCCCCCGGCGGTCTGCAGAGGGCCTAAATATTGCCCAAATCGATGGAACAGTGCTCAAATGACATGGGGACAGCATGGGGAAGACCCCTGGAAGCATTTCTGACTCCCAGGTCACTTCTGTCAACAACGTTGTCAGAGGTGTTATGCCACTTTTACGGACTCACAATAAAACATACCAAAACTAAACCAAAATGGATTTTCCTGGGAAATATGTTAAGGGACATCCTTTCCATGACATGTATAATGTATATAAAGCAAAATAAATAACCAAAAACAAAAATACTCCTCCACACCTTGGGCTATGTTCACACGTAGCGTTTTTGATGCGTTTTTGCACTTTTGCATTGCTTTCAACCAAGACAAATGCATTCACCAGGAAATTTCATTTTAACATTTTACAACCTTATCTGGCCATGTGGTGTGTGACACATCATCAGACACATGCATACAGTGCTGAAAAGTCATGGGAACAGCATGGGGAAGACCTCTGGAAGCATCTCTGACTCCCAGGTCACTGCCTAAAAGTGTGCCCATCATAAGTGATCCTTGGCGCATGCAACGATGCCTCCCGCATTGAACCTGTTGTTGCAGACTTGCAACAATCACCGTCCACGTCCTTGTCCCACTGCAGAGTTCAGTTGTCCCTACCCCATTCCTTGGAATGCAAGTTCAAGTATGCTGGCAGCCAGCCACCCACCCACTGGCTGCTTGCACTTGAAATGTGGCCTTTTAGGCTCGTGGAGGCGGAAGCTTTTCATAACCTCATGCCGGCGGCAGCCGGGTGTCCATACTCGGTCCCCAGCCGCCACTATATTTCCCGGTATCGCCTCTGCCTTCCACAAGCACGGGTCCCACAACATTACCCGTGCCCTCCCCAGTGCACTTACTGGGAAGGACCACCTAAGCACAAACACGTGAACAGGGGAATGTGGCCAGGAACAGTACGGAGCCAGTCCACAACTTTATTTGCTGACAGTTGTATTTAGCTCAGTGAAAGGACTGGCATAGAGGGAAACCCTATCTACCCTGCATGTCATTTCTCACAGAAAGTCCTGTAATGCAGCTTATTGCAGAACCAGTGGCAGCCCATCCAACATCAACTCGCCCTTGTCGGTGGTGCTTTGACACACACACATCTTTCTTTGCGCATTTAATTTCTTGAATACAGAGTTGGACAATGGCCTGATCTGTAATGCGGTTTGAGAAATAACATGCATAAGCATGACCGATCCACATTAAAAAAACAGCCATAGAGTGTCCGGGAACCTTCCCCCACACTTTTCTTAGCCAGGGCTGCTTTTCGGCAGGGTTGGACAGGCCCACCAGAGAACCGGAGATTTCCCGGTATCGCCTCCGCCTTCCACAAGCACGGGTCCCACAACATTACCCGTGCTCTCCCCAGTGCACTTACTGGGAAGGACTGCCTAACCACAAACACATGGACAGGTGAATGTGGCCAGGGATGGTACAGAGCCAGTCCACAACTTTTTTTGCTGACAGTTGTATTTAGCTCATTGAAAGGACTGGCATAGAGGGAAATCTTATCTACCCTGCGTGTCATTTCTCACAGGAAGTCCTGTAAAGCTGCTTTCACTTGAAATGTGGCCTTTTAGGCTCATGGAGGTGGAAGCTTTTCACAACCACATGCCTCATGCCTCGTGTCCATACTCGGTCCCCAGCCGTCACTATTTCTCCCGGTGTTGTCTCCGTCTTCTACAATCGCGGGTCCCTGAACATTACTGCTGGTACTTTTCTGTGGTAATTTGCTTGCCTCCTACCAGCGTGGAATATTTCCAGCAAACTATGGTACAACGGCATGGTATTAGCACTGCCCCCAGTCCTTGTAGCGAATCCGTCCCCAATTTCCTTCTCAGGAATTTTCTTTGGTAGACTGAGTGGCTGCCCAAATACATTTTCTCACAAAGGAGCTGAAGATAGAGTGGCAGTAGGTGCAAGTTTCTCCAGCCTGTTAGATATTAGAGGGTGAACGGCAGCACATTGGATCAGTGGTCAGCACTGAAGACTTGCAGCACTGGGATCATGGGTTCAAATCCCAGCAAGGACAAAATCTGCAAGGACTTTCTATGTTCTCCCCATGTTTGCATGTGTTTCCTACTCAGTAAAAAAGCAGCCATAGAGTGTCCAGGAACCTTTCCACACACTTTTCTTAGCCAGGACTGCTTCTTGGCAGGGTTGGTCGGTCCCACCAGAGAATCCGCTGGTGGGCCTTGGCTTCTACCTCAGGAGAGTTCATGATAGCGCTAACTTTGCAGCTGCTATGGGGCTCTTGAGCAGGGGAGAAAGGTTAGCCCTCAGAATCAAATCCACTGGTGGGCACAATGTTTTTCAATCTGAAACAGCTTCTCAGTGGGAGTTGTATTTCACCACAGCCTTATTCTTTAGCTCGGTGAAAGGACTGGCATAGAGGGAAACTGTATCTACCCCGGCTGTCATTTCTCCGTCACCAGGTTCCGCCCATTGTCACACACGACCATGCCTGGCTGTATGTTCAGCGGTGAGAGCCACAGATCATGCTGCTGTGTTACAGCTTTCAACAACTCAGCAGCGCTGGGCGGTTTGTCAATTAAGCATTAAGCATGTTATCTTCAGCACAGCCTGTTGCCGCTTGGCCAAGGCAGTGCTGCAGTGCTGTCAGCTTGTGACTGATGTGGTCATTTCGGAGATGGAGGAGGAGGTGCATGAGCTAAACAATGTGATTACATTGTTGCTAAATTGGTGACGCTGTTTTTTATACTAAAGAAAGATCCAATTGTTTTGTTTCTTTTACGTTTTTTTTTAAGACAAATGCATTCACCGGGAAATGTCATTTTAACATTTTACAACCTTATCTGGCAAAGTGGTGTGTGACACATCATCAGACACATCCTGTTTTATTTATGATGGAGGGACTCTGAAAGTCATAAAGCTTATTTTTATAGGGACGTCAGATGGCCCTTACTATTCTTAAAAGGCCAGCTGTCGGCCCTAGCTATTGTTAGAGAGCCATCAGTCGGCTATGCTTTGTTGTTCCCATTATTAACAAGTGTGTCTCCTATATTGTTATTGCGTATCCAATGACTGGAAGGGCTGCCAAAAATTTAGACGCAACCCAATACCCCTTTGAAGAAACATAGAGGAGGGTCTCAGTAAAAAAAATGTTCCCATTATAAAGGGGCAGGTCTTCTATAGTGGCAATGCCCATGCTGTGACTGCAAGGGATGCCAAAATTTGGTAAAAACCCCACTAAGAATTTAAAGACACATAGAGCAGGGACACAGTAACAAGTTATGACATGTTCCCATTAGAAAGGAGAGGGTCTGCTATACAGTTTTAGGGTATGCAGTGAGTCCAATGGCTGACAATTTTAGGAAAAGCCCCACTAAGAATTTAAAGACACATGGAGCAGGGCCACAGTAACAAGTACGACATGTTTCCATTAGAAAGGAGAGAGTCTGCTATACAGTTATAGGGTATGCAGTGAGTCCAACGGCTGACAATTTTAGGAAAAACTCCACTAAGAATTTAAAGACACACAAAGCAGGGCCACAATAGCAAGGTACGACATGTTCCCATTAGAAAGGAGAGGGTCTGCTATACAGTTATAGGATATGCAGTGAGTCCAATGGCTCACCAATTTTAGAAAAAACACCACTAAGAATTTAAAGACACATGGAGCAGGGCCACAGTAACAAGGTACGACATGTTCAGATTAGAAAGGAGAGGGTCTGCTATACAGTTATAGGGTATGCAGTGAGTCCAATGGCTGACAATTTTAGGAAAAACCCCACTAAGAATTTAAAGACACATGGAGCAGGGCCACAGTAACAAGTACGACATGCTCTCATTAGAAAGGAGAGAGTCTGCTATACAGTTATAGGGTATGCAGTGAGTCCAATGGCTGACAATTTTAGGAAAAACCCCACTAAGAATTTAAAGACACACAGAGCAGGGCCACAGTAACAAGGTACGACATGTTCCCATTAGAAAGGAGAGGGTCTGCTATACAGTTATAGGGTATGCAGTGAGTCCAATGGCTGACCAATTTTAGTAAAAACACCACTAACAATTTAAAGACACATGGAGCAGGGCCACAGTAACAAGGTATGACATGTTCCCATTAGAAAGGAGAGGATCTGCTATACAGTTAGAGGGTATGCAGTGAGTCCAACCGCTGACCAATTTTAGGAAAACCCCACTAAGAATTTAAAGACACACAGAGCAGGGCCACAGTAACGACAAATTCACATTAGAAAGGAGAGAGTCTCCCATAGTGTTGGCCTATGCAGTCAATGCAAGGGCTGCCAAAAATTTGGAGGCACTTCAATGCCCCTTGGAAGAGACGTGGAGGAGAGCACCATAAAAAAATGTTCCCATTAGAAAGGAGCGGGCCTCCTATTCTTGTAATGCCCAAGCACTAAGTGTATGGGCTGACAAACATTTACCCCTGGGGGGTATACATGAACATACCGTATAAAAAAAATTTTTCGGTCATCATAAACACCCTTTAAAAAAATTAGGCTGGTGTTGCATCACGAACCACGGTCACCCTGGTGATATGGTGGTGGAGGATGAGGCGAAGGAGGAGGACAAGAGCAAATAGCCAAAATCAGGAAGCGTATACCCATGTGTGGGTGTGAAAAGGTGCATGGTAATACACCTCCCAAGAAAAGACACAGGATTGGAGTTTATGTTACACTGCTATCATTCGGTGGTGTTGAGAAGTCTGGCCCAATCCAGCCCTTGTTCATTTCTATAAGAGTCAGCCTGTCAGCATTTTCAGTTGACAGGCGGATGCACTTATCAGTTATAATTCCACCAGCGGCACTAAAAACCCGCTCTGATAAAACGCTGGCGGAAGGGCTGGCCAGGACCTCCAAGGCATAGAGAGCCAGTTCATTCCATGTATCCAGCTTGGATACCCAATAATTATAAGGCACAGCGGAATCATAGAGGGCATTGGTACGGTTGGCAAGGTACTCCCTCAGCATCTTCTCAAACTTTGCACTCCTTGTGAGAGTACCCCACGACTCAGGGCCTGTCCGATGGGAGGGTCTGAGAAAACTCTCCCAGAACTTTGACAGTGTTCCCCTGCCTCTGCTGGATTGAAGTTGTGTCTCTCTCGCCTGTACTCCTTGGTTGTCCAAGGAAGTGTGCCCTCTGCCGCCAGCGATTTCAGATGGGAATTTTTTTAATAGTTCCGCAACAAGGGCCTTCTGGTACAGCCCCATTTTTGTAGACCTGTCCGCCTCAGGAATAAGAGATATAAAGTTCTCCTTGTAGCATGGGTCTAGAAGTGTCACCAACTATGAATGACTGTCACCCAAAATTTTGAGAACGCGAGGGTCATAGGAAAGACAGCATAACATAAACTCGGCCATGCGTGTGTGAGAGTGTGAACTGTGATAGCAGCAGGAGAGCATTAGAACCCTGTGACTTTTGCCTGGCTGAGCTCAGAGCAGGGGCAGACCAGGAAACCCTGTGTGTTCTGAGGGTGTCTGCTGTGTGAGGGGCTAGACAGGAAGTCTGTGAGAACTGAGCTGGAACAAGACGCTGTCTCTACAAGCTTCCCTGTGGAGATTGTTAACCCCTGTCCCTGGTGAAGCTGTGTCCCTGCTTAAGATCAAGTGCTGAATTGGGGAAAGCTGTGTGGCTCTTTGGAGTTTTGTGGAAGTCCATGCTGAGTGGACTAGAGACTTTGTGCTGAAGGAGCTAAGTGTCGACTGAGAAGGCAAAGAGTCTGAGGAATCCATCTCTGTGACGGAGCACGTGGTCGGTGGTCTGGAAAAGAGTGAGTGACTGCGAGAGGAGAGAAAGGGGTCCGGTGCCATTCACATTGAGAGGATACTGACAAGACTTGTGAAGAGATCTTCCCAGACCTTAACCTGAGGCTACAGGACTAAAGTCCCCGGTGTGTGGGCTCGGCATCGGCCGACAAGACAAGGAACCTTTGCTGTTTTTGTGAACGTTGCTTTTGTTTTGGCGTCAAACTTTTCTGGGACTAGCTGCAGCCACCGTGATTCACAGGCCTGTGATAGACTACATCTGAGGTTAACGGTACAGAACTTTAAGATACCCAGGTATCCTTATAATAGGGGTATAAGAGCAATTGTATAGTTTCATGCATTGTTATTGTTAATAGTGGTAGGATTGTACTCAGTGTGCCATCTCAGGGGGTCCCTATAGACCGCCCTCACTAGACTGTGTTTAGGTAAAATTGTTCCAGATCTTTAGAATAATTCACATAAGCTGGAAACCTTGAGATTGGCACATTGATTTCAGCTTTAGCTGATTGTGTGCATTTAGTAGGGACAGTGTCCCAGGTAGAAACTGAGACTGATTCATGCAATACTGAATTTTAGTCTAATCCCTGTTTTAGTAAAGAAAGTGTTGTTTATTTCTGACTCTGTCTCAGTTTGTGACTCACTGGATCTCTCTCGGACCTCCGGTCATTACACGTGCCAGACTACTAACAGGCAAGACTTCTGTGTCCTCACCAAGAGGATGACTGACCATGCTCTCCTCCTCCTCCTCTCTGTCCTCTGGCCATCCACACTGAACAGACGGTATGACAGCTGTGCAGGTAGTACCATCTATAGTGCATGAAACTAGCTCCTGTCCTTCCTCCTCCTACTCCTCCTCTTCCTCATTGTCACCCAATCCACGTTGGGATGAGATGAGGCTTGGCTGTGTGTAATCACCCTGTATGGTTCCTTGCTCCATCTCATCGTGCTCCGCCTGCAATGCATCCTCTCTGATTGTGAGCAGAGAGCGTTTCAGAAGACAGAGAAGCGGGATGGTAACGCTAATTATGGTGTCATTGCCGCTCACCATCTTGGTGGAGTCCTCAAAATTTTGGAGGATGGTACATATGTCTGACATACATGTCCACTCCTGAGGTCTTATGTGTGGAGTCTGACCTGAACACCGACGGCCTTGTTGATGCTGGTAGTCAACAACTGCCCTCTTCTGCTCACAAATCCTTCCCAACATCTGCAGTGTAGAGTTCCAATGCGTGGGGACATCACACACCAGTCTGTGAGCCAGAAGCTGCAAACGATGCTGAAACACTGCAAGGGCGGCGGAAGCTGTAGCTGACTTTCTAAAATGGGCACACAGGCGATGTACTTTAACAAGCAGATCCAGGAGCTCCGGGTAGGATTTGAGAAACCGCTGAACCACGACATTAAGCACATGGGCCAGGCATGGTATGTGTGTGAGCTCACCTCGCCTCAGAGCTGCCACCAAGTTACGGCCATTGTCACACATGACCATGCCTGGCTGTAGGTTCAGTGGTTGAGCCACAGATCTGCCTGCTCTTTCAGAGCTGTCCACAACTCTTCAACATTGTGTGGTTTTTCACCTAAGCATATTAACTTCAGCACAGCCTGTTGCCGCTTGGCCGAGGCAGTGCTGCAGTGCTTCCATCTTGTGACTGATGTGGTCATTTTGGAGATGGAGGCTGAAGAGGAGGAGGCGGCTGGGGCGGATGAGGTGCAGGAGCTGTAGACTGTGGGGGCAACCCTGATTGACCTAGGGCACGCAATCCTTGGCATCGGGAGGACGTGTTCCATCCCAAGGTCCGACTGGGTCCCGGCATCCACAATGTAAACCCAATGTGCCGTTAGCGAGATATACCGTCCCTGCCCACAAGCACTTGACCACGTGTCCGTGGTTAGGTGGACTTTACCAGTAACTGCGTTGTTGAGAGCACGGCTAATGTTTTGGGACACGTACTTGTGTAATGCGGGGACGGCACACCAGGAGAAATAGTGGCGGCTGGGGACCGAGTACCGAGGGACAGCTGCCGCCATCAGGTTGCGGAATGCTTCCGTCTCCACGAGCCTAAAAGGCAACATTTCGAGCGCAAGCAGTCGTGAAATGTGAGAATTTAGTAGTGTGGCCTCTAGGGCGTTGGCTGCATATTTGGGCTTGCGTTCCAAGGACTGGGGTATGGACAACTGAACGCTGCGCTGGGACAAGGACATGAACGTGCTTCCTGATGCTGCTACTTGACAGTGTGCAGCGACAGGTGCAGGGCAAGAGGCGTCTTCGCATGCACCATGGACAGGGGATTGGCTTGCAAGCATAACAGCGGAAGAAGCAATGGTGCACCCACAGACACTGTTCCTGGACCCTGGGGTTCGGCCCACAAAGTCGGGTGCTTTGCTGCCATGTGCCTGATCATGCTGGTGGTGATCAGGCTGGTCGTTTTGCCACCCCTGCTGATGCTGGCCTGGCAGGTGTTGCAAATGGCCTTTTTGGGGTTATCAGCAGAGTTTTAAAAAAACAACCAGGCTCGGGAAGACCTAACCGTTGTACTGGCAACTTCCTTCGTGTTGGTGTTACGGGGAACGGTTGCCTGCCTTCTGTCTGCGGCCACCACACTGCTTCTTCCTGCCTGTTTGGGTGCTCTGCCTCCCTCCCCTTGTGTGCTGCTGTCCATTCGCTCTGCATGTCCTCCTGCTAGGTTGGGTCAGTTACTATATCATCCACCACCTCGTATTCCACATCCGCACCCTGGTCCTCCTCCTGACTTTCTGGCAATTGTGTCTCATCATCGTCCACCTCTTGTGACACTTTCCCACCATCGCCTTCATGTGACCGTGGCTGCTGAAATATTTGGGCATCGCTACACGCGATCTCCTCTTGCCCCGCTTCAAGTGGACCGGGCGAGAGGCCCGAATCTATAAATGGAAAAGTGAACAGCTCTTCAGAGTGTCCAAGTGTTGGATCAGTTGTCTCTGGGTACTCGGCATGGTGGGAGGAAGGAGGATCAGGGTGAGGAATATGCGATCCAGACTCACAGCCACTGAGACTTGACCGTGTGGAAGACAGGGTGGTGGTGGTGATGGCTAAGTGACTGGAAGCATTATCCGCTATCCAACCAACAACCTTTTGACACTGCTCTGGGTTCAATAGTGGTGTGCTGCGGTCCCCTAGAAATTGGGACAAGAAGGTCAGGAGAGTAGATGTGGGTGTTTGTTGTGGCACAATTTCGGCTTGCCCTCGGCCTCTGCATGCAACTCCGTCCCTTGCAACGTGCCTTGCCCATTTTAAATGGAGGGCAGTATCTTCCACGCTCACTACAAATGACTGAGTTTGAAGCGAATTTATATGTGATCCATGTGACGGAGAAAACAGAGTTTTAAATACCTGGCCTGTAGGTAAGTATTTCGTCCAGCAAACTGCTGTGAATTGCTTCACTGCCACACTGAAAGAAATTTTTAATGGAGGCCAGAAATGGCAGTATTTTCTGACAACGTATATGTGAGCCGTGTGATGGAGAAAACACAGTTTTAAATACCTGGCCTGTATGTAACTGTTTTAAACAGCAAACCAGTGTCAAAAAATTTGCTAAAACACTGAAGAATTTTTTTAATGGAGGCCAGAAATGGCAGTATTTTCTGAAAACGTATATGTAATCCGTGTGACGGAGAAAACACAGTTTTAAATACCTGGCCTGTAGGTAACTATTTTGAACAGCAAACCCGTGCCAAAAACTTTGCTGACACACTGAAAAAATGTTTTAATGGAGGCCAGAAATGGCAGTATTTTCTGAAAACATATATGTGAGCCGTGTGACGGAGAAAGCACAGTTTTAAATACCTGGCCTGTAGGTAACTATTTTGAACAGCAATCTGGTGTCAATTGCTTCACTGACACACTGAAAAAAATTTTTTTTAATGGATGCCAGAAATGGCAGTATTTTCTGAAAACGTATATTAAATCAGTGTGACGGAGAAAACACAGTTTTAAATTCCTGGCCTGTAGATAACTGTTTTGAACAGCAAACCAGTGTCAAAAACTTTGCTGACACACTGAAACAACTTTTAATGGAGGCCATAAATGGCAGTATTTTCTGAAAATGTATATGTAATCCGTGTGATGGAGAAAACAAAGTTTTAAATACCTGGCCTGTAGGTAACTGTTTTGAACAGCAAACCAGTGTCAAAAACTTTGCTGACACACTGAAACAATTTTTTAATGGAGACCTGAAATGGCAGTATTTTCTGAAAAAGTATATGTAATCCGTGTGACGGAGAAAACACAGTTTTAAATACCTGGCCTGTAGGTAACTGTTTTGACAGCAAACCAGTGTCAAAAAATTTGCTGACACACTGAAAACATTTTTTTAATGGAGGCCAGAAATGGCAGTATTTTCTGAAAACTACTGTATATGTAATCCGTGTGACGGAGAAAACACAGTTTTAAATACATGGCCTGTAAGTAACTATTTTGAACAGCAAACCAGTGTCAAAAACTTTGCTGACACACAGAAATGAAAAATTTTATGGAGGCCAGAAATGGCAGTATTTTCTGACAATGTATATGTGAGCCGTGTGACGGAGAAAACAGAGTTTTAAATACCTGACATGTAGGTAACTATTTTGAAAAGCAATCTGGTGTCAATTGCTTCACTAACACACTGAAAACATTTTTTAATGGAGGCCAGAAATGGCAGTATTTTCTGAAAACGTATATGTAATCTGTGTGACGGAGAAAACACAGTTTTAAATACCTGGCCTGTAGGTAACCGTTTTGAACAGCAAACCAGTGTCAAAAACTTTGCTGAGACACTGAAAAGAAAAATTTAATGGAGGCCAGAAATGGCAGTATTTTCTGACATCGTATATGTGAGCCGTGTGACGGAGAAAACAGAATTTTAAATACCTGGCCTGTAGGTAACTATTTTGAACAGCAATCTGGTGTCAATTGCTTCACTGACACACTGAAAAAAATTTTTAATGGAGGCCAGAAATGGCAGTATTTTCTGAAAACGTATATGTAATCCGTGTGACGGAGAAAACACAGTTTTAAATACCTGGCCTGTAGGTAACTGTTTTGAACAGCAAACCAGTGTCAAAAACTTTGCTGAGACACTGAAAAGAAAAATTTAATGGAGGCCAGAAATGGCAGTATTTTCTGACAACGTATATGTGAGCCGAGTGACGAAGAAAACACAGTTTTAAATACCTGGCATGTAGGTAACTATTTTGAACAGCAATCTGGTGTCAATTGCTTCACTGACACACTGAAATTTCTTTTTAATGGAGGCCAGAAATGTCAGTATTTCCTGAAAACATATATGTAATCCGTGTGACAGAGAAAACACAGTTTTAAATACCTGGCCAGTAGGTAACTGTTTTGAACAGCAAACCAGTGTCAAAAAATTTGCTGACACACTGAAAACATTTTTTTAATGGAGGCCATAAATGGCAGTATTTTCTGAAAACGTATATGTAATCCGTGTGACGGAGAAAACAAAGTTTTAAATACCTGGCCTGTAGGTAACTGTTTTGAACAGGAAACCAGTGTCAAAAACTTTGCTGACACACTGAAACAATTTTTTAATGGAGGCCAGAAATGGCAGTATTTTCTGAAAACGTATATGTAATCCGTGTGACGGAGAAAACACAGTTTTAAATACCTGGCCTGTAGGTAACTATTTTGAACAGCAATCTGGTGTCAATTGCTTCACTGACACACTGAAAAAAAATTTTAATGGAGGCCAGAAATGGCAGTATTTCCTGAAAACGTATATGTAATCCATGTGATGGGGAAAACACAGTTGTAAATACCTGGCTTGTAGGTAACTGTTTTGAACAGCAAACCAGTGTCAAAAACTTTGCTGACACACGGAAATGAAAAATTTAATGGAGGCCGGAAAAGGCAGTATTTTCTGACAACGTATATGTGAGCCGAGTAACGAAGAAAACACAGTTTTAAATACCTGGCCTGTAGGCAACTATTTTGAACAGCAATCTGGTGTCAATTGCTACACTGACACACTGAATTTTTTTTTAATGGAGGCCAGAAATGGCAGTATTTCCTTAAAATGTATATGTGATCCCTGTGACGGACAAACCACAGTTTTAAATACCTGGCCTGTAGGTAACTGTTTTGAACAGTAAACCAGTGTCAAAAACTTTGCTGACACACTGAAAATTTTTTTTAATGGAGTCCAGAAATGGCAGCATTTTCTGAAAACGTATATGTAATCCGTGTGACGGAGAAAACACAGTTTTAAATACCTGGCCTGTAGGTAACTGTTTTGAACAGTAAACCAGTGTCAAAAACTTTGCTGACACACTGAAAAAAAAATTTAATGGAGGCCAGAAATGGCAGCATTTTCTGACAACGTATATGTGATCCGTGTGATGGAGAAAACACAGTTTTAAATAGATGGATTTTTAGCGCTGTAATATGGAAAGGACCTGGCTGTAGTCTGCAGTGCCAACAAGCAAATGGCGCAGAAAAAACGTGTTCTCTGGATTGCTTTTTAAGCAAATAATGAGAATTAAGATGAAAAAAAAATTATTCCTGACCCCTGAGACCTGGTCCTATTTCCAGAAATACCTAAAAGCAGCCACCGACAGAACTGGAATGGAGCCTCTTGTGCTATGTGCACTGCAGTCTTCTATATACACTGCCTGCCTGATATCTCTGCAGATGGATTAGTTAGTCCTCAAAAGGACTGTTTGTTAAGATGGATATGTGTAATGTACGGTTTTTCTCCCTACACTACCTAATACACAAGCAAATCTCTCCCTGACACAGCAGCAGCTCTCTCTACACTGTCTGATCCGGAGTGACTGTGACGAGCATGGCGGCGCCAGGTCTGATATACACCTGATGGCGCCGTGCGGCCAGCCATTCACTGTAATGCCCACAACTAACATGGCTACGGCATTACAGTGCATGGCAGGCAATCCCTGCATGTTCATTGGCTCTCTAAAGAGCACCAAACATGCAGGGAGGGGACCCGAGTTCCCGCCCGAGTAACCCGGAAATACTCGCCGAGCGTCGAGCTTGTCGAGCACCATGATACTCGGGTGAGTACCGAGTAGTGGCGAGCATGTTCGCTCATGAATAGTAGTGATCTGACCTCTGAAACCCGTATTGACTAGCAGAATAGGAAATTTTAATCCTCAAAGGGGCACTTTTATGCCTGTTATAAAATGGAGGTTGGACACTCAACCGCCGATCCATTCATTCTCTTTGGGGTTCCCATAAAAACAGAAACGAGTGCAGCTATACAGAGAACAAAGGGAGCAGTGGTCAAGCATGTACACTCCATAGTAACGGGGATTAAATTGCCTCATTTTGCTGATTCGTGGAATTGGTCACCATCAATTAACAAATTATCACTTATGCTGTGAATTTGTGATAACTTGTTATCATCGGACAACTCCCCTATTACACACTTATCCTGTGTATCCTGGGCTCTGCTTGCTTGACCTGGGCCCACTGCCTTATGTTATGCTTCACGTTGGGTTTTGCAAGTTGCCTGGCTTGGATCAATGACATCATCTCCCTAGGCCTATTTAAGGGTTATTAAGGCACACATCTGTGTCTTGAGATTGAGACTATAGACCTCCATGTTTGGTGTGTGCCACCTTCTGTGCATGTTGTCCTTTTTTTGCTTCCAGTCCTGCTGGGCTCCATTTCATCCAACCTGCAGCTCCTGAGATTCTTGAGTGTGCCTAGTCCTCGCTGCCCACGTGGCTTCCTGCTTACTGCATCCCTGCCTGAGGTCCGCGTACCTACCCAGACCTGAGGCTTAGTGGATCCACATCATCAGGTGATGAATTATCATTAACTAAAATCTTCTCTATATTACTATAAAAAATAGTATTATTGTGATGATTGCTGAATACCTATAATATTAACAATAACTATTTAATTTGTATAGCGGCAATATATTCTGCAGCACAGACATTACAGAATAACACATAGCAACAATTCAAAAAGAGAAATGAGGGCACTGCTCACAAGCTTACAGGATATAAGAACATTGGGGTAACAAAAAGGTAAAAAGTGTTTCTATTATATTGTCCACTTATCTTTATAATGAATAAGAGTATTCATTGAAGCTGCGTGAACCTATTACTAGCCAATTTATCTCTATATCCAAGTATAAAATGCATGGAATGTGCTGGAGCAAGTGCTGGAAAGGAGCAGATTCTGAGGGAAGTGTAGGAACATTGAGGACAGTTACGGTGGATTAGTGAGTTGATGTGATAAGCCTTACTAAAGAGTTGTACTTTGGGGAACACTTATAACTGTGAATACTGGAAATTAATAGGATTATCTGGGGAAGTCCATCCCAGAGAATTGTTGTAGCACGAGAAAAGTCTTGGAGACGGTGGTTGTAGGTTCTGATTTAGGTTTGGAAGATGTTAGCTTTAGGTCATTAATAGACAGAATAGAGGCCAAGAGGCCACAGGCAGGGTGGTAGACAGAGAAGAGGAAGGAGATGTAGGGTGGTGCAAAACTGTGGAGAGCTTTGTGGGTGAGAGTGATAAGTTTTTATAGTACTCTGTAACAGATGGGCAACCAGTGCAATGACTGGCACAAGGTGGTAGCATCTGTGCAGCAGGTACAGTAGATAGAAATATGAGCCTGGCTGCTGCCTGCAGAATAGATTGGACAGTTGTAGTCAAAGCGAGAATGAATAAGTGACAGTAACAATTTTCAAAAGGTCATATTCTGGAGATGTTTTTCAGTTATAGGTGACATAACCGATTAGATGTAGGGAGTGAAGAAAAGATCTGAATCAACTATAACCCTTAGACAGCCAAGAGTGGGTGTGCTGCTTCTTCTTCCATAACAAGTCACACCTAAGAGAAAACATATAAATGAGGTTTGCATGCACACATGCAATTATTTATATTTGCAACAAAGTTTTAAGCAGTGTTTTACCCTCATATTAGAGCTTTAGTTCCCAAACCAGATTCCTTGGAAAGTTCTTAGGGGTTCTGCTGCAAACTGTTTGACTTGGTCAGGGCATTCTTAAGGAGATTGAACCCACTGAGTCTATATTTGTTATCATTTAAGGTAAAACCTGGGTGCGGGGATTTAAGATTTTGCAATTTTTATCTTATAACTCTTCTCATAGGAAAATCCCAGATTGTGCTGCTACAGCAATGTTTAATAGTAACCACTAATGGCATTTTGTACTTGTGGTACAAGAATCAGCAAACAAAAGCATGGTTATGTAAATCCAAGGTCAGTTAATTTAACATGACGGACAGATTACAGGTCATGACAGGCAGCAGACAAAAAGCTGAGTCTAAAAATCAAAACCAAAAAAGCATACATAACAAAATATGCATATTCACAAATAACCAAAAGAATATTGTTAATCAGATTCCAAGATGGTTAAAGAGAAGGAAACCACAGTTTTGTATACCAACTGCTAACATGGGCTGATTCCATCAGTATGTTGCATATATTTTATAGGAGTTGCCCAACTTATCCATTTTTCCTCTTTTCTATTCCATTGGCTTCTTGTACATAAAAGTAACAAAGCTGTACTAACTAGTGTTGAGCGAACATGCTCGACACTGCTCGGTACTCGCCCGAGCATCACGCTACTCGGGATGTTCGGCGAGCACCGAGCATTTCCGGGTTACTCGGGCGGGAGCTCGGGTCTCCGCCTTGCATGTTTGGCGCTCTCTACAGAGCCAATGAACATGCAGGGATTGCCAGCCAGTCACTGTAATGCCGCAGCCATGTTGTTTGTGGGCATTACAGTGATTGGCTGGCCGCACAGCGTCACCTCAAGTATTTAAAACCGGGCGCCGCCATCTTGGACACAGTCGCTCTGGATCAGACAGTGTAGGGACAGCGCTGCTTATTTAGGGAGAGATATATCCTGCAAAATAGTTAGTGTAGGGTCTGTAAAGGCTGCCAGATCAAACAAACAGTCCTTCTCAGGACTAATATCCATCCCAGGTATATCAGGCAGGCAGGCAGGCTGTATAGGAGACGCAGTGGTTATACCAGCCAACGCTGCATTACAGTCCTGTGTGCTGCTCCTGTTGCTGAAATTGCTGGACTTAGCTCCAGGTCCCGGGGGAGAGGAAAAATCCTTTTTTTTTTATCTAAATCCTCTTTTTTTTTTCCTCCTTCACAATGTACAAATACCCATCTTATTAACCTTTTGGTGCCCCCCCCCCCCCAAAAAAAAAGTGTGCCTCTGATTTTTCATACACAAATATATCTGTTGAAAATAGTCTGGTGTAGGCCAGAGAAATAGAAGTGTGGTTTTGCAGTTCTATGGGCCATTTGTATCTAAAAAAAACAGTTTGAGTGTGTCGCTCACTGTTCAGCCGCAAATATATATATATTTTAAAAAGCCTGGTATACACCAGTAAATTATTACTGTGGTTTTGATGCTCCATGGTAAAACATCTCTATTATCCTGTTTTTGGCATTTTTTGCTGTATAAAAATAATAAGTGTCTCCCTGATTTTTCAGACACAAATATATCTGTTGAAAATAGTCTGGTGTAGGCCCGAGAAATACAAGTGTGGTTTTGCAGTTCCACGGTACAAACCTCTGTATTATCCACTTTTGGGCCATTTGTATCTAAAAAAAACAGTTTGAGTGTGTCGCTCACTGTTCAGCCGCAAATATATATATATATTTTAAAAAGCCTGGTATACACCAGTAAATTATAACTGTGGTTTTGCTGTTCCACGGTAAAAAATCTCTATTATTCAGGTTTTGGTAGTTTTTTCCGTAAAGAAAAACAGTAGTGTCTCCTGACTGTTGTGACACAAAAATATATCTGTTGAAAATAGTCTTGTGTAGGCCCGACATCCCAGTGTGGTTTCACAGTTCCATGGGTCAAATCGCTGTACTATCCAGTTTTGGGCCTTTGGTATCTAAAAAAAAAGCAGTTTGAGTGTGTCGCTCACTATTCAGCCGCAAATATCTCTATTTAAAAAAGTGTGGTATACCCCAGTAAACAATAACTGTGGTTTTCCTCTTCCACGGTTCTAATCTACTCTTTATTACCCTTTTTCCATTGATAGTGCAAGTGTAAGCTATTTTACTTCATTTACAATGGGCAAGGCGCGTGGCAAGGGACGTGGAAGTGGACGTTCTGGTGATGGTTCGCGCAGAGGACGGGGCCGTGGCCAAGGTGAAAATGTGCCACAACCAACAGCCACATCTTCTCGCTCCCACTTCTTGACCGAATTACTAGGGAAGCACAGAACAACACCAGTATTGAGAACTGATCAGTGTGAACAGGTTATTAATTGGATAGCAGACAATACTTCCAGTTACCTGGGCACCACCACCTCCGGTCTGTCTTCCACACGGTCAACTCTTAGTAGCCGTGAGTCTTGACCGCATACTCCTCCTCACCCTGATGCTCCTTCCTCCCACCATGCCGAGTGTCGTCAGACAGCAAATGATCCCACACTTGGACACTCTGAAAAGCTGTTCACTGGTCCATTTCCATATTTGGGCCCCTCGCCTGATACGCTTGAAGTGGTGGAAGAGGAGATCCCATGTTGCGATGCCCAAATATTTGAACAGCCACGGCCACAGGAAGCTGACGTTGGCAATCTGTCACAAGAGGTGGACGATGACGAGACACAATTGCCAGGAAGTGAGGAGGAGGATCGTGGTGCGCTAGTGGAAGAGGAGGAGGTGGTGGATGTTCTAGTAACTGACCCAACGTTGAAGGAGGACATGCAGAGTGAGGCCAGCAGCACACAGGGGGAGGGAGGCAGAGTACCCCAACAGGCAGGAAGAAGCAGTGTGGTGGCCGCAGACAGAAGGCAGGCAACCGTCCCCCGTAACACCATCACGAGGGACGTTGCCAGTACAAGCGGTAGGTCTTCCAGAGTCTGGAATTTTTTTAAAGACTCTGCTGATAACCCCAAAAAGGCCATATGTTCCACCTGCCATGCCAGCATCAGCAGGGGTGACAAAACTACCAGCCTGACCACCACCAGCATGATCAGGCACATGGCAGCAAAGCACCCGACTTTGTGGGGCGAAACCCAGGGTCCACGACCAGTGTCAGCGGGTGTCACCACTGCTTCTTCCACTGTTGTGCGTGCAATAGAACCCCCTGTTGTGTGTGCAAGGCAATCCCCTGTCCATACTGCATGTAAAGATGCCCCCTCCTCTCAGTCTTCACTTGTTATGGCAGTTTCTCAAGAAACAGCATCAACGTCCACGTCCACGTCCCACCGCAGCGTTCAATTGTCCATATCCCAGACCTTTGAACGAAAGCGGAAATTCGCAGCTAACGCCCCACAGGCCACAGTCCTAAATTCGCACATTTCACCACTGCTTGCATTGGAAATGCTACATTTTAGGCTGGTGGAGACGGAATCCTTCCGCAATCTTATGGTGGTGGCCGCCCTCGGTACTCGGTCCCCAGCCGACACTATTTTGCCCGGTGTGCCATCCCCGCACTACACAAGCACGTGTCCCAAAGCATCTGCCGTGCCCTCAACAACGCAGTTACTGGGAGAGTCCACCTGACAACGGACACGTGGACAAGTGCTTGTGGCCAGGGACGGTACATCTCTCTGACGGCACACTGGGTAAACATAGTGGAAGCCGGGACCCAGTCGGACCTTGGGACAGAACACATCCTCCCCACACCAAGGATTGCGGGCTCTATGTCAGTCAGAGTTGCCCCCACAGTGTACAGCTCCTGCGCATCCTCCTCCTCCTCCTCCTCATGTTCAGCCTCCATCTCAGATATCACCACATCAGTTACAAGCTGGAAGCATTGCAGTACTGCCTCCGCCAAGCAGCAACAGGCTGTGCTGAAACTCATAAGCTTAGGTGATAAACCTCACACTGCTTGTGAGTTGTGGACAGCTGTGAAAGAGCAGGCAGATCTCTGGCTGAGACCGCTGAACCTACATCCCGGCATGGTCGTGTGTGACAATGGCCGTAACCTGGTGGCGGCTCTGAGGCGAGTTGAGATCACACACGTACCATGCCTGGCTCATGTGCTTAACCTCGTGGTTCAGCGGTTTCTTAAATCATACCCCTAGTTGCCAGATCTGCTCGTGAAAGTACGCCGCCTGTCAGCCCATTTTCGCAAGTCGGCTACAGCTTCCGCCGCCCTTGCTGTGTTGTAGCAGCGTTTGCAGCTTCCGGCACACCGACTGGTGTGTGATGTCCCCACACGTTGGAACTCTGCCCTCCACATGTTGCAAAGGATATGTGAGCAGAAGAGAGCAGTTGTGGAGTACCAGCTGCAACAAGGCCGTCGATATTCAGGTCAGACTCCACACATAAGACCTCAGGAGTGGACCTGGATGTCTGACATATGTACCATCCTGACAAACTTTGAGGAGGCCACCAAGATGGCGAGTGGCGATGACGCCATCATTAGTGTCAGCATCCCACTTGTCTGTCTTTTGCAACGCTCTCTGCAGAGAATTAAAGAGGAGGCATTGCAGCCAGAGTATGATGAGATGGATCAAGAATCCGTAGCGGGCTATTACACACAGCCCAGCCTCATCTCATCCCAACGTGCATTGGGGGACAATGAGAGAGAGGAGGAGGAGGAGGAGGAAGAACAGGAGCTGCTATCATGCATTGTAGACGGTAGTACCTGTACAAGTGTCATACCGTCGGTTCAGCGTGGGTGGCCTGAGGACAGGGGGGAGGAGGAAGAGGAGGAGGAGAGCATGGTCAGTCGTCATCTTGGTGAGGACACGGAAATCTTGCCCGTTACCAGTCTGGCACGCATGGCTGACTTTATGTTACGCTGCCTTAACCGTGACCCTCGCGTTGTCAAAATGTTGGGTGACAGTCATTACTGGTTGGTGACACTTGTAGACCCCCGCTACAAGGAGAACTTTCACTCTCTTATTTCTGAGGTGGAGAGGTCTACAAAAATGGGGCAATACCAGAAGGCCCTTGCTGCAGAACTCTTAAAAAAATTCCCATCTGAACACGCTAGCGGCAGAGGTCACAGTTCGTTGCCCAACCAAGGCGTACAGGCGAGAGAGATGCAACTCCAATCCAGCAGAGGCAGGGGAACACTGTCAACGTTCTGGGACAGTTTTCTGACACCCGCCCAGCTTACAGGCCCTGAGGCGCGGGGTACTCTCACAAGGAGTGGAAAGTTTCAAAAGATGGTGAGGGAGTACCTTGCCGATCGTACCAGCGTCCTCCGTGATTCCTCTGTGCCTTTTAATTATTGGGTATCCAAGCTGGACACTTGGAATGAACTCGTTCTGTACGCCTTGGAGGTCCTGGCCTGCCCTGCCGCTAGCGTGTTATCGGAGCGTGTTTTTAGTGCCGCTGGGGGAATTATAACTGATAAGCGCACTCGCCTGTCAACTGACAATGCTGACAAGCTGACCCTTATCAAAATGAACAAGGGCTGGATTGGGCCAGACTTCTCATCACCACCAAATGACAGCAGAGTAACATAGAGTCAAATCCACTGTGTTATTTCGGGAGGTGTATTCACATGCACCGCTTCACACCCACACATGGGTATACGCTTCCTCGTTTCGGCTGTTTAATCTTCTTCTCCTTATCCTCAGCCTTCACCACCACTATACCACCAGGGTGCCAGCATTGCAAGTTCCTCCATCCTAATTTTTGGCAGCTTTTGCTGGGAAAGCATAAGCAAATACCATGGGACACCCACTCCCCAATAATGGGACTTATGTTTGTAATATGCTGTACTGCATGGCTCTTGTAAGGGGCATTGCAAGTTGCTCCGTCCTAATTTTTGGCAGCTTTTGCTGGGAAAGCATAAGCAAATACTATGGGAGACCCACTCCCCAATAATGGGACTTATGTTTGTAATATGCTGTACTGCATGGATCTTGTAAGGGGCATTGCAAGTTGCTCCGTCCTAATTTTTGGCAGCTTTTGCTGGGAAAGCATAAGCAAATACTATGGGAGACCCACTCCCCAATAATGGGACTTATGTTTGTAATATGCTGTACTGCATGGCTCTTGTAGGGGCATTGCAAGTTGCTCCGTCCTAATTTTTGGCAGCTTTTGCTGGGAAAGCATAAGCAAATACTATGGGAGACACACTCCCCAATAATGGGACTTATGTTTGTAATATGCTGTACTGCATGGCTCTTGTAGGGGCATTGCAAGTTGCTCCGTCCTAATTTTTGGCAGCTTTTGCTTGCAAGGCATAAGCAAATACTATGGGACACCCACTCCCCAATAATGGGACTTATGTTTGTAATATGCTGTACTGCATGTGACGCGCCCCCTGGGCCGTGTGTACACGTGTGTGGGATACCTGGTGCCGGGTCTCTGGGGTCTGTAGTCTCCGTGGCGGTGACCCGGTCCCGTGGCTCAGGCTGGTCAAACCAGTGGCAATCTTTCTTAGGTTTTGAGGTTAATTGTCCGACTGCGCCACCCGTGGATTACGGTCAGGGAGTACCACCGCTGCGAGGCAGACCGCTGAGGCTGGTGTTGTATGCGCAGCATAAAATGGGATAACTCCCCTCGGGAGGAGTATAGCCTCAGGGCAGTGAGTGTGGATGATGGGGGTGATGGTGCACGAGCGCAGCAGGAATGACTCAGAGTCTTTGCAGTGCAGTTCAGGGTCTTTACTGATGATTATAAGGTAGACCCTCCCGGGAGTACTGGCTAGCATAAGAGGCCTGGTCAGTCTGTGAGCAAGCAGGAGTTCCCCTGGCCAGGTGGAGTTGTAGGCCTCCCCGTCTGTCTGCACTCTTCCTGGCTACCTTGCTGTAAGCGGGTAGAAGTAGCCCACGTCCCTGAGTGTACCGTGTAGTGCTCACCCGTATGGCTGGTGACTTGGGGCCTTCTGTTAGCCTCCGCTCCACGACGGCGGTGCTGGTCCCTTGCTTGTGACTGAGCCTCCTGGCTTCTATGGCCAGAGGACCTGAAATCCCCTGCCGGCTGGTTTCTGCTGCTGGATATATAAGTCCTCACAGCTTCGGACTCCTGTGTCCGGTTCCTATTGTCTTCTGCCAGGGCGAGCTCTGCTCAGCTTCCAGCCCCTCGTCTTTAGCTCCTAGCTCCTACAGAGCTCCTTGCTGTTACTTTCCCTTGCTCTCACTCTGACTCTGACTGTTCTCTGACTCACTCAACCCCACCCCAGATCCAGTTTATAAGGGCAGAATTCTCCCCTCCCAGGACTGGGGCAGGAGGATGTTGCATGTTTAAGGGATCCTGACCAGGAAACCTCCCACTTGCTCTCCGACGTAATCTCTATTACTGTGGTGACCAGACCCATGGGGTGCCACACATGGCTCTTGTAAGGGGCATTGCAGTACCTCATAATTTTTGGAAAGCATTCTATTCACTGCTTAGGCCAACAGTGCACAGGAGACCCAGTTGCTATAAATGGAAAAAAAGGTTTAGTTAACGCCCTCTGACCTCCATGTCATTTACAAGGGGCATTGGAGTGCCTCGAAATTTTTGGTAGGCATTGCAATCACTGTATGCCCTATAACTGTGTAGCCGAACCGCTCCTTTTGTTACAGAAACATATCCTACAAGACATATCTGGTTGACTGGCCTGATATTGATGTGAATGGTCCCTGTTCCTCCTGCTCTTTCTCCTTTGCCACTACCTCATCCATCATTTATCACCTGAAGCTTTGTTTTAACGGGAGTCATAGAACTTGGATAGTAGCAGGAAAACATCCAGCAATCCTCGGAGGAGGTAGGATATGCGCCAAAACGCTGACCTCCTCAGGCCTAGCCGCTACTACATACATGCGCTTGCATTACAACAAAACAAAGCAGATGCTAACTTCTATCACCCTCATCATGCTCCTCACCTTGGCACTCTCAACTCCCCTGATGGAGAAGCCAGGGCCCACCGGAGGAGTCGGCAAATGCTGCCCTAAAGCAGGCCAGGCTAAGAAAAGTGTGGGAAAGGTTACCGGTACAAATAGGGGTGGCTGGGGACCGAGTATGGACACCCGGCCACCCCCTGGAGGCTGGGGAGCAAGCGGGGACACCCGGCCACCAGGCGGCTGGGGACTGAGTATGGATACCAGGCCACCGATACAGCCATGGCGTGGTGGCCAGATTCCGCCTCCACATGCCTAAAAGGCCCAATTTAAAGTGCAAGCAAGAAAGCAGTATGGTATTGCAGCCTGGGGGTGGGTGGGTGGCAGGCTGCATACTTGCTCTTGCATTGCAAGGAATGGGAGAGGTACAATTGAACACTGCCCTGGGACAAGGACTTGAATGGGGATAGTTGCAAGTCTGCAACGACAGGTGCAAGGTGGGAGGCATCTTCGCATGTACCATGAACAGGGGTTTGGCATGCACACACTACAGCGGAATAGGCTCTCCTTCCCACTAAATGCACTGGGGAGGGCACAGGTAATGTTTTGGTATACGCGCTTAATCTTATGTATAAGGCACACCAGGACAAATAGGGGCGGCTGGGGACTGAGTATGGATACCTCGCTGCCGAAGCAGCCATGAGGTAGTGGCCAGCTTCGGCCTCCTCTAAACTAAAAGGCCCCATTTCAAGTGCAAGCTAGCAGTATGAATTGCAGTCTGGGGGTGGGTGGGTGGCAGGCTGCACACTTACACTTGCATTAAAAGAAAACATAGCAGATGCTAACTTCTGTCATCATCATCATGCTTCTCACCTTGGCACTCTCAACTCCACCGATGGAGAAGTCAGGGCCCACCGGAGGAGTCTGGTTCTCTGGTGAGCTCGTCCAATGCTGCCTAAAGCAGGCCGGGCTAAGAAAAGTGTGTGGGGGGATGTTCCAAGGAGAAATGGGGGTGGCTGGGGACCGTTTATGGACACCCGACTGCCCCCAGGCGGCTGGGGACCGTGTGGACACTCGACCGCGGGGCGGCTCGGGACTGAGTATGGACACCCGGCCGCCGGGCGGCTGGGGACTGAGTATGGATTCCAGGCCGCCAACACAGCCATGACGTGGTGGCCAGATTCCGCCTCCACATGCCTAAAAGGCCCAATTTCAAGTTCAAGCAAGCAGTATGGTATTGCAGCCTGGGGGTGGGTGGGTGGCAGGCTGCATACTTGCGCTTGTATTGCAAGGAATGGGGGAGGTTCAATTGAACACTGCCCTGGGACTTGAACTTGCATGGGGATAGTTGCAAGTCTGCATCTTCTGATGCGGCAAAGATCACTTATGATGGGCACACTTTTAGACCGTGACCTGGGAGTCAGAGATGCTTCCAGGGATCTTCCCCATGCTGTTCCCATGTCTTTTCAGCACTTTATGCATGTGTCACACAGCACATGGCCAGATAAGGTTGTAAAATGCATTTGTCATAGTTGAAAGCAATACAAAAGTGCAAAAACGCATAAAAAATGCTACTTGTGAACATAGCCGAAGGTGTGGAGGAGCATTTTTGTTTTTGGTCATTTATTTTAACTTATACACAAGTCTTTTCCCTGGAAAGGATGTTCCTTAACATATTTCACAGGAAAAAAGTTTCACTTTCGTTTTATTGTGAGCCTGTAAATGTGGCTTAATACCTCTGACCACGTTGTTGACAGCAGTGACCTGGGGGTCAGAAATGCTTCCTGGGGCGATCCCCATGCTGTCCCCATGTCATTTGAGCACTGTCACTATCATTTTGGGCACTTGTTAGGCTTTTAAAAGACTGCCGGGGGTGCCACCGCAAAAATGCTCGAGTCTCCCATAGACTAACATTGGGCTCGTTGCTCGGGTCGAGCACCCGAGTATCACGGCGAGCTTGGCCCGAGCTTCGAGCACCCGAGCATTTTAGTGCTCGCTCAACACTAGTACTAACCCATTGGAACTCCAGAGCCGGCTATGACTGCTGCACATGCCAGTACATAAGCACAGCTGTATTTGTTATGTTAAAATAAAGCAGACTACCACTTTAAAGACACTGCTAATAATTTAATAAAAAATACATGTTTAGTTACTGCATGACAGAAAAAAAGGTCATACTTATTATGTCTAACTGTATTTCTTCTTCTAACATGCAAAAGAGGAAGAACTTAGAATTAAAAGGACAGGCTTACCACAGACATTGGTGGCAGATCACTTGTATGTCTGATTTTTAAAGGTATATTTCCATCTCTAAGATCCTATCCCTATATGTAGTAGGTATAATAATATTAATAATAATATTAGCAAATACCTCCCATTAGAAATGTAGGATAGTTCTTCTGATTCACTATCTGCAGGGCATTGCAGTACCTTAGGTATCCATGGTTATGATCACTAACAGATAACTGTCACTATGAGTGGTCATAACCATGGATGCCTAAGCTACTGCAATGCGTAAGCGACATAGCAAATCAGAAGAACTATACTATATTTCTAATTTGAGTGCTAATATAATTATTACATCTACTAAATATTAAGATAGGATCTTGGAGATGGGGATACCCCTTTAAGGGTTTGAACACTAGGATACAAATCAATGACTGGAACAAAGTGGCAGTAGCTGAAGGAAAGTACGTTGCCACTTGTTTTTCCTTTGGGCTCTATTCAGAACAGGGTACTTCAGTCTAGCAGGATTTAGCTTTTATTGTCTAATAAATGGGCTGAGTTGTAGAACTAGACGCAGTGACACCTATACATGAGCCACCTTGTCTGGATAAATAGTAGAGGAGTCTCAACGGTCTAGCAAGCACCATGGCCCTTTCATTATGCTCATTAATGAGGATCCAGCGGATGGATACCCACCAGCAATCATTGATGGCCATAAAAAGAAAAATCTTGGAATTGATATAAGCAACAAATGCAGATTTATGGTTTCCATTCGTGGACAACAAAATAAACATAATTTTAGATAACACTAGATAGATATTTTTGATACATTTCGTGTTTAAATTATAGTGATAAATTTTATACACTTCAGACATTGTATTTATTATATGCCTCATTAATTGCTGCTGGCATGTAACCAACTTTACTTGACTTTTTCTTTATATGATTCTTCTTTCTTTATATTAGGCAGCTCATTTGCTGAATTTTAATATAAAACTATAAGCAATGGAGAAGTTCTGCAAAAGTTGGGTTTTACAATAGCTCTAGCCAGGAATGAACAGTAATTACAGGATGTCACACATTACTGGAGCAGCTAAATACTGAATGTATTTTCCTAAGGAAGGTATAGGTAGCACATGTACAAGAGTATATCATAAAATCCTCTTTATTACAGCACTGAACACATTAAGTAAAGAAAAAAAATTTGGCGTTTTGCCACCAATTAAAATGTTTGCAGAAAACTGACATGAACTTTTCAATTTCTTATGTACATACTCAATGAGTGTGACAGGGTATTCCCAGTAGAAAGACAAAAGCAAAATACTAAAAAAAGGGAGAATAAAAAAAGGGGAACACTGGCATCAAAATAAATCGTGTTACCACAGTGGTAGACCACTTCCCAGCCATTTAACACATCTCAAGACAGTAATAATATCTAAGACATATACAGTTGCAATCAAAATTATTCAACCATCAATTGCAACTTACCGTATTTTTTGGATTGTAAGACGCAGTTTTTCCCCAAACTTTGGGAGGAAAATGGAGGTGCCTTTTATAATCCGAATGTAGATTACGAGAGGGGGCAGCTGCGGTGGAGCTGGGTCACAGGAGGCAGGGTCGCTATTGCAGGAAGCTGGCAGTGGTGGCGGCAGGAGTGGGATGATGCTGTGGGTCCCGGGCTGGGAGGAGGGTGTGTCTCGGCGGCGCGAGGCTGCAGGCCCTGGGCTGTAACAAAATGTCAGCAATGAGCAGAGTCTGGGCACTTTTCCATTGATTTCCCTGTGGTGGGATTCAAGAAAATGGCCGCCGGAGGCTGCACATGTGCAGATTGAGATTTCAGCTCCCGAGATTTCAATCCTCCACTCCTGCTGCCGCCTCCAGCTTTCTGCAGCAGTGACCCTGCCTCCTGTGACCCACTTTAGCCGTCTTACCCCTGGTAATCAGACATAAAATCAGACTATAAGATGCACCATCATTTCATAAAAAAAAATTCTATTTTCCTCCCAAAAATTTGGGATGAATCTTATGGTCAACAAAATATGATAGATTTCCTTGCAAACTTTCTGCTGTTTGCAATAAACCAATGAAAGAAGAACAATTTATATACGTTAACTAAAAACAAATATGACAAGTGGTTTCTCCAAATTCAACATTAAATTTCACTTTTACTATCTAATGCAGTCTTAGAATTATTCAGTGCTTTCATGGCAATTATCTTTAGCACTTAGTAAAGCCCCTTTGGCTGTTATGAAATTGTAAAATGATACATAGCCATACATCAGTATCTAGCAACATTGCTAGAAAATTTTAATCCATTCACATGGCCAATGGCCTCCAGCTCACTTACTTTACATTCTTGGGTTGTCAATAGAGAAACTGACAAAATTTAAATTCTCCTGTTCTCTCAGACTTTCCCAGGTAGTTTGATTAACAAACAAAATTTTGTAAAAATTTGTGTAGAATTTAATTCTACTCAAATATATTCACTTATCTCTAGCTGTCAAGAGAGTGGTCCAATAAGATAAAAGAAAGGATCATAGTGATGAGCGAGCACCAAAATGCTCGGGTACTCGTTGCTCGGGTCGAGCAAATTGGAATGCTCGAGTGCTCGGTCCAAGCAACGAGCCCAATGTACAGTACAGACCAAAAGTTTGGACACACCTTCTCATTTAAAGATTTTTCTGTATTTTCATGACTATGAAAATTGTACATTCACACTGAAGGCATCAAAACTATGAATTAACACATGTGGAATTATATACTTAACAAAAAAGTGTTAAACAACTGAAAATATGTCTTGTATTCTAGGTTCTTCAAAGTAGCCAACTTTTGCTTTGATGACTGCTTTGCACACTCTTGGCATTCTCTTGATGAGCTTCAAGAGGTAGTCACCGGAAATGGTTTTCACTTCACAGGTGTGCCCTGTCAGGTTTAATAAGTGGGATTTCTTGCCTTATAAATTGGGTTGGGACCATCAGTTGTGTTGTGCAGAAGTCAGGTGGATAAACAGCTGATAGTCCTACTGAAAAAACTGTTATAATTCGCATTATGGCAAGAAAAAAGCAGCTAAGTAAAGAAAAACGAGTGGCCATCATTACTTTAAAAAATGAAGGTCAGTCAGTGCGAAAAATTGGGAAAACTTTGAAAGTGTCCCCAAGTGCAGTTGCAAAAACCATCAAGTGCTACAAAGAAACTGGCTCACATGAGGACTGCCCCAGGAAAGGAAGACCAAGAGTCACCTCTGCTTCTGAGGATAAGTTTATCCGAGTCACAAGCCTCAGAAATCGCAGGTTAACAGCAGCTCAGATTAGAGACCAGATCAATGCCACACAGAGTTCTAGCAGCAGACACATCTCTTCAACAACTGTTAAGAGGAGACTTTGTGCAGCAGGCCTTCATGGTAAAATAGCTGCTAGGAAACCACTGCTAAGGACAGGCAACAAGCAGAAGAGACTTGTTTGGGCTAAAGAACACAAGGAATGGACATTAGACCAGTGGAAATCTGTGCTTTGGTCTGATGAGTCCAAATTTGAGATCTTTGTTTCCAACCACCGTGTCTTTGTGCGACGCAGAAAAGGTGAACGGATGGACTCTACATGCCTGGTTCCCACCATGAAGCATGGAGGAGGAGGTATGATGGTGTGGGGGTGCTTTGCTGGTGACACTGTTGGGGATTTATTCAAAATTGAAGGCATACTGAACCAGCATGGCTACCACAGCATCTTGCAGCGGCATGCTATTCCATCTGGTTTGCGCTTAGTTGGACCATCATTTATTTTTCAATGGGACAATTACCCCAAACACACCTCCAGGCTGTGTAAAGGCTAGTTGACCAAGAAGGAGAGTGATGGGGTGCTACGCCAGATGACTTGGCCTCCAGTCATCAGACCTGAACCCAATCGAGATGGTTTGGGGTGAGCTGGACCGCAGAGTGAAGGCAAAAGGGCCAACAAGTGCTAAGCATCTCTGGGAACTCCTTCAAGATTGCTGGAAGACCATTTCCAGTGACTACCTCTTGAAGCTCATCAAGAGAATGCCAAGAGTGTGCAAAGCAGTCATCAAAGCAAAAGGTGGCTACTTTGAAGAACCTAGAATATAAGACATATTTTCAGTTGTTTCACACTTTTTTGTTAAGTATATAATTCCACATGTGTTAATTCATAGTTTTGAAGCCTTCAGTGTGAATGTACAATTTTCATAGTCATGAAAATACAGAAAAATCTTTAAATGAGGTGTGTCCAAACTTTTGGTCTGTACTGTAAGTCTATGGGAAACTCGAGCATTTTTCTGGTGGACCCCCCCCCCCCAGTGGTCTGCAGAGAGCCTAAAAATTGGCCAAATCGATGGGAACAGTGCTCAAATGACATGGGAACAGAATGGGGAAGACCCCTGGAAGCATCTCTGACTCCCAGGTCATTGCTGTCAACAATGTTGTCAGAGTATTAGACTCACAATAAAACATACAAAAAGGAAATCAAAATGGATTTTCCTGGGAAATATGTTAAGGAACATCCTTTCCAGGGTAATGACTTGTATATAAGGCAAAATAAATATATAAAAACAAAAATGCTCCTCCACACCTTGGGCTATGTTCACACGTAGCGTTTTTGATGCGTGAGTCAGTGTATTGCCGGGTGCTTGAGGTCAGCGGCTGCGCAGTGAGTATTTTCCCACGCTTGCCAATGAACTGAGTGGTACTCATTGGCAAGCGTGGGAAAATACTCACTGCGCAGCCGCTGACCTCAAGCACCCGGCAATACACTGAGTCAGTGTATTGCCGGCAAATGAACAGAGCAGTCACATACTATGTGGCTGCTTTGTTCATGGAATCTTCTTGGGACCTTCATTATTTGGATGTCAGAAAGGTAAGTATGAGGTTGGTTTATTATTTTATTTTTATTACAGGAAATCATTGGCTTCAGCTGGAATGGGCATGACGGTAAGTACGGTTTAATTTAGAGTATTAAAGGAATTCTGTCTTCATTTCAAATAAAATATTTTATCCTGGGTGTGGGTGTTTTATTTAACATTTTACTTACACTATGGGGTTTATGGGGTTAGTAATGGGGGTGTCTTATAGATGCCTCTCCATTACTAACCTGGGCTTGATGTCAGCTGGCATTATAAGCTGACATCAACCCCAACCCTATAACCCCCCTGCCACCACTACAGGGCAGTGAATAGAGCAAGGCTAAGTGCCAGAATTGGCGCCTCCTATGGAGGTGCCATTTATGGGGTGGCTGAGGGCTCCTGTTTCTAGCCTCAGAGGGGGCCAATATTCATGGCCCCTTCCTAGGCTATTAATATCAGCCCCCAGCTGTCTGCATAGCCTTTGCTAGCTGTTAAAATAGGGGGACCCAACGTCATTTTTTGAGGGGGTCCCCCATTTTAATAGCCAGTAAAGACTAAGTATACAGATAGGGGTTGATATTAGTAGCTTGGGAAGCTCCATGGGTTTTACCCCCTTCCCAGGCTAAAAACATCTGCTTCAGCTGTCTGCTTTCCCTCTGCTGGTTAATAAAATTACGGGGGACCCCACGCCATTTTTTTTTCAGAAATGTACTCATTTATTACTAAATGACATGAACAGTAAGGTACACACACAAAGCACTGATAATATACATCACATGTTTATATCTATCTGTATATCTATTTATCTATTATCTATCTATTATCTATATAGCTAGCTATCCATATATCTATTATCTATCTATCCATTTATCTATTATCTATCTATCCATATACAGTGGGGGGAAAAAGTATTTAGTCAGCCCCAATTGTGCAAGTTCTCCAACTTAAAAAGATGAGAGAGGCCTTTAATTGACATCATAGGTAGACCTCAACTATGAGAGACAAAATGAGAAAACAAATCCTGAAAATCACATTGTCTGATTTGGAAAGAATTTTTTTGCAAATTTTGGTGGAACATAAGTATTTGGTCAATTACAAAAGTTTATTTCAATACTTTGTTATATATCCTTTGCTGGCAATGACAGAGGTCAAACGTTTTCTGTAAGTCTTCACAAGGTTGGCACACACTGCTGCTGGTATGTTGGCCCATTCCTCCATGCAGATCTCCTGTAGAGCAATGATGTTTTGGGGCTGTCACTGGGCAACACGGACTTTCAACTCCCTCCAAAGGTTTTCTATAGGGTTTAGATCTGGAGACTGGCTAGGCCACTTCAGGACCTTGAAATGCTTCTTATGAAGCCACTCCTTTGTTGCCCTGGCAGTGTGCTTGGGATCATTGTCATGCTGAAAGACCCAGCCACGTTTCATCTTCAATGTCCTTGCTGATGGAAGGAGGATTGCACTCAAAATCTCACGATACATGGCCCCATTCATTCTTTCATGTACACGGATCAGTCGTTCTGGTCCCTTGGCAGAGAAACAGCCCCAAAGCATGATGTTGCCACCCCCATGCTTCACATTAGGTATAGTGTTCTTTGGATGCAACTCAGCATTCTTTCTCCTCCAAACACGACAAGTTGTGTTTCTACTAAACAGTTCTACATTGGTTTCATCAGACCATATGACATTCTCCAAATACTCTTCTGGATCATCCAAATGCTCTCTAGCAAACTTCAGATGGGCCTGGACATGTAATGGCTTAAGCAGAGGGACACGTCTGGCACTGCAGGATCTGAGTCCTTGGCGGCATAGTGTGTTACTGATGGTAGCCTGTGTAACGTTGGTCCCAGCTCTCTGCAGGTCATTCACTAGGTCCCTCCGTGTGGTTCTGGGATTTTTGCTCACCATTCTTGAGATCATTTTGACCCCACGGGGTGAGATTTTGTGTGGAGCCCCAGATCGTGGGAGATTATCAGTGATCTTGTATGTCTTCCATTTTCTAATTATTGCTCCCACAGTTGATTTCTTCACACCAAGCAGCTTGCCTATTGCAGATTCAATCTTCCCAGCCTGGTGCAGGGCTACAATTTTGTTTCTGGTGTCCTTCAACAGCTCTTTGGTCTTCACCATAGTGGAGTTTGGATTGTGATTGTTTGAGGTTGCGGACAGGTGTCTTTTATACTGAAAACAAGTTCAAACAGGTGCCAGTTCTACAGGTAATGAGTAAAAGACAGAGGAGCCTCTTAAAGAAGAAGTTACAGGTCTGTGAGAGCCAGAAATCTTGCTTGTTAGTAACTGACCAAATACTTATTTTCCACCAAAATTTGAAAATAAATTATTTTCAAATCAGACAATGTGATTTTCAGGATTTGTTTTCTCATTTTGTCTCTCATAGTTGAGGTCTACCTATGATGACAATTACAAGCCTCTCTCATCTTTTTAAGTGGAAGAACTTGCACAATTGGTGGCTGACTAAATACTTTTTACCCCACTATATCTATTAATCTATTTATCTATCCATATATCTTTTAATCTATTTATCTATCCATATATCTATTATCTATCTATCTATCTATCTATCCATATATCTATTAATCTATTTTTCTATCCATATATCTATTATCTATCAATATATCTATATAGCCATATAGCTAAATATTATCTATCTATAAATCGATTTATCTATCCATATCTCTATCCATATATCTACTATATATCTAAATATCTATCCATCTATCTATCTATCTATCTATCTATCTATCTATCCATCTATTTATTATCTATCTATCCATATATCTATTATCTATCAATGTATCTATATATTCATATATCTAACTATTATCTATCTATCTATCTATAAATCGATTTATCTATCCATATATCTATCTATCTATTTATCTATCCATATATCTATCATATATCTATCTATCGGTATATCTATTAATCTATTTATGTATATATCTATAATCTATCAATACATCTTTATATCCATATATCTAACTATTATCTCTCTATCTATCTATAAATCTATTTATCCATATATCTATCCATATATCTATCGATCTATTATGTATCAATATATCTATCTATATATCTATCCATTGTGAGGCAGTGACCGGGATCGTATACGAGGGACGTTATATATCCCCCAGAATGTGTACAGAGACCTATTAAACCCATTGGAATGCATTGCAGTCACAGACACACCTGCGGCTGCAATGCAGGAATGAAGGTGAGTAATGACCTGGTCAGACTACCTGGCTAAGGCAGATTAAGTAAAACCCGGCAGGGCCTTCATTTCTTGGAGGAGGTCACAGGAGGCAGTGGGGCGGCCTCCTTCCTCCACCACGGGTTTTCCAGTGGCTCTTGCCACAGGTCCTTTAAAATCCCTGCACTAAGGATTAGAGTAGTTCTATGTTGGAACCTGCTAGGAGGATAGCAGGAAAACTCAGCAGGATTGAGTGTGGCTGAACCCACGCCTGGGAAGACCCTGCACCTGTCAGGCTCTGAGCAGCCCGTCGCGGCTATTTCCCCCGGCAACCGTTGTGTATGGACTCACATTAACCCGGCTGCGAAACGGAGGACTTTCTGTTTACCCGTGAGTTGCTGAATAAAAGCTGTTTATGTTGGACTTGTTTGGGTCACTGCCTCAGTTACTGCACGGTGTGAACACCGCCGCCTTACACCATCTATCTATCTATTATCTATCTATATATCAATATATCAATATATCCATATATCTATCTATTATCTATCTTATAAATCAGAAAAACCTGACCAGCACCTCCTAGTGTGAACTGGTGCCAGCTGCTGTAACTATAAAATATAATCAGAAATAATGCAGCAGCACTCCATATGGCCAAGATACATCTTAACAACAAAAATATTGGATCTAAACTGTTTTTGCCCAGCAACAAGTACTTACAAAAAACGAAGGTTTTTAGCGCATAAATTGGCCAGTTCATGTGTGCCCATCAACCGCAGCAAGGTAACCTCCCTTTGATGGGTAACCAGAAGACATGTTTGTCCGTTTAGTTGTAGGCTTGTATCCCAAAAGTGGCATGTTAGGCAGAGTAGTTACCCATCAGAGGGAGGTTACTTAGCTCTGCCCACTGCCCTGTAGCGGTGGCAGTGTGGTTATAGGGTTGGGGTTGATGTCAGCTTATAATGCCAGCTGACATCAAGTCTAGGTTAATAATGGAGAGGTGTTTAAGACACCCCCATTACTAACTCCATAGTTTAAGTAAAATGTAAAATAAAACACCCACACCCAGAATAAAATATTTTATTTGACAGGATTCCTTTAATACTCTAAATTACACCATACTTACTGTCACACCCATTCCAGCTGAAGCCCTTGATCACCTGTAATAAAAATAAAATAATAAACCAACCTCATCCTCACTTTTCCGAAGTCCAAATAACGAAGGTCCTACGAAGATTCCATGAACAGATCAGCCACATAGTATGTGATTGTTCTGTTCATTTGACGGCAATACTGACTCAGTGTATAGCCGGCAAATCAGGTCACCGCATGCGCAGTATGAGTATTTTCCCACGCATGCAATGAGTTGAAATGAGTAAATAAAATACTCACTGCGTATGCGCAGCCTCATTTGCCAGCTATACTTTGAGTCAGCGTATTGCCGGCGAATGAACAAAGCAATCACACACAGTGTGGCTGCTCTGTTCATGGAATCTTCGTGAGACACTCGTCATTTGGACGTCGGAAAGGTGAGGATGAGGTTGGTTTATTATTTTACTTTTATTACAGGTGCTCAAGGGCTTTGGGGATTAGCTGTAAGGTGAGTATATGGTGTTTTTTATTTATTATTTTTTGCCGGTGCAGAGAACATCGGGAACAAGGTGCAGGTGAGTATAATGTGTTTTAGTTTTAATTTAATATTTTTTTATGAACCCCTTTCCGACGTGGTCAGTAATAGTATGCACCACGTCGGAAAGGTCGATTCAGCTTGGGCTCCGGCGCTGAGCCCGCACTGAACTGGGCACATGTCAACTAATTATTACAGCTGACATGAGCCCGCAACAGCTTCTGGTGGAATCACGATCCACCCGTTGCTGTTAACTAGTTAAATGCCGCTGTCAATCTGACAGCGGCATTTAACAGCGCCGAAGCCGAAATCACGTCACTTACCCCGCCCATCGGTGACCCCGTCACGTCATCGCGGGTCACTGATGGGTGGGCATGACAACCCTGGGTCTGCAGAAGACCCCAGTGGTTGTCATGTAAAGATTGCTATGAGTGCCAGCAAGTGGTCGGCGCTCATAGCACAGGAGCATTTCTGCTACATAGAGGTGATCTGCTCATCACCTCTATGTAGCAGAGGCGATCGGAAGGTTGTTGCTTCTAGTCTCCTATGGAGACTATAGAAGCAAGCAAGAAGTATAAAAAAAAATGTTTGAAAAAATATAAAAAAAAATAAAAAAATATAAAAGTTTAAATCACCCCCCTTTTGGCCCATTCAAAATAAAATATTAAAAAATAAACCCCACATACACATATTTGGTATCGCCGCGTTCAGAATTGCCCGATCTATTAATATAAAAAATAATTAATCTGATCGGTAAACGTTGTAATGAGAAAAAAAATCCAAACGCCAGAATTACGTTTTTTGGTCGCCGCAACATTGCAATAAAATGCAATAACGGGCGATCAAAACATCAGATCTACCCCAAAATGGTATAAATAAAAACGTCAGCCCAGTGCGCAAAAAATAAGCCCTCACCCGGCCCAAGATTCCAAAAAATAGAGACGCTATGCGTCTCAGAAAATGGCGCCCCTTTTTTTTTTTTTAGCAAATTTTAGAATTTTTTTTCACCACCTAAATAAAAAAGAACCTATACATGTTTGGTGTCTACGTACTCATAATGACCTGGAGAATAATAATGGAAGGTCAGTTTTAGCATTCAGTGAACGTGGAAAGAAAAAACAAACAAAAAACAACTGTGGAATTGCATTTTTTTTGCAATTTCACCCCACTTGGAATTTTTTTCCCGTTTTCCAGTACAAGATATGGTAAAACTAGTAATGGTGTTTAAAAGTACAACTCGTGCCACAAAAAATAAGCTCCCACATGGCCATATTGACCAAAAAATAAAAAGGCTATGGCTCTGGGAAGAAGGGGAGCAAAAAATCAAAACTCAAAAACGGAAAATGCTCCAGTCATACAGGGGTTAATTTTAATATTTCTTTTTTTACACTCAGCAAAGCACAGATGCCAGCGGTTGGGAGACTACTGCTCCCATCCAGCGGCGCCTGTGCACGCTGTTTCCTATAGCAGGAGGCGCTGGCTGATGGTGGTAGTAGTACCATCAGCCGGCGCCTATGACCTGCAGTAAGTTATTTGCCGCTGGGTCACCTGTCACTGCTGTGGCATCATGCTGACACCTGTCAGCATGATGCCACAGCACTCTGATCGCGGTAATGCAATTACCGAACCCGAACAGTAATATGGACTTCCAGAGGAAGTACGTGTTCTGGGTCCGGGACCGAACAGTAGATGTTTGGAACGGACGCCGTACTTCACTGTTAGGGTTCGCCCAACACTAGTAGCGACATGTTCCCATTAGAAACGAGCGGTTCTGCTATACAGTTATAGGGTATGCAGTGAGTCCAACGACTGCCAAAATTTACGACAAACCCCAATAACAATTTAAAAACACATAGAGCAGGGTCACAGTAACGACATGTTCCCATTAGAAAGGAGCGGGTCTGCTATTGAGTTATAGGGTATGCAGTGAGTACAACAGCTGCCAAAATTAAAGACATGTAACGACATGTTCCCATTAGTATGGAGTGGGTCTCCCAAACTGTTCTTGCATATGCAGTGACTGCAACGGCTGCCAAAAATTTGGAAGAACTCCAATGTCCCCCTCCGCAAGAAACGTAGATGTCGGAGAGCCTCCTGAAAACAATATTCCCATTATTAGGAAGTGTGTCTCCCATACTGTTTGCCTATGCAGTGAATGTAACGGCTGACAAAAATTTGGAGGAACTCCAATGCCCCTTGCAAGAGACGTAGAAGTCGGAGGGTCTCCTGAAAACAATGTTCCCATCATTAGGAAGTGGGTCTCCCATACTGTTTGCCTGTGCAGTGAATGCAACGGCTGCCAAAAATTTGGAGGAACTCCAATGCCCCTTGCAAGAGGAGTAGAGGTCGGAGGGCCTCATGAAAACAATGTTCCCATTATTAGGAAGTGGGTCTCCCATACTGTTTGCATGTGCAGTGAATGCAACGGCTGCCAAAAATTTGGAGGAACTCCAATGCCCCTTGCAAGAGAGGTAGATATGGTGACATGGTAGATATGGTGGTGGAGCATGAGGAGGAGGAGGACAAGATCAAATAGACAAACTCAGGAAGCGTATACCCATGTCTGGGTGTGAAGACAGAGGTGCCTATGAATAGAGTTAGACCTCCCAAAAAAAGACACTGTATTTGAGTTTATGCTGCTATCATTCGGTGGTGTTGAGAAGTCTTGCCCAATCCAGCCTTTGTTCATTTTTATAAGAGTCAGCCTGTCATTTTCAGTTGACAGGCGGATGCGCCTATCAGTTATAATTTCCCCGACGGCACTAAAAATCCGCTCTGACAAAACGCTAGCGGCAGGGTAGGCCAGGACCTCCAAGGCGTAGAGAGCCAGTTCACGCAACGTGTCCAGTTTGGATACCCAATAATTATAAAGCACACAGGAATCAAAGTATACGTTGGTTTGGTCGGAAAGGTACTCCTTCAGCATCTTCCCAAACTCTTCCCTCCTTGTGAGACTACTCCGCGCATCAGGGCTTGTGTGATAGTAGGGTCTGAGAAAACTGCCCCAGAATTTTGACAGTGTTTCCTTGCCTCTGCATGATTGGATTTGGGTCTCTCTCGCCTGTACTCCTTGGTTGTCAAATGAACTGTGACCTCTGCCGCCAGCATTTTGAGATGGGAATTTTTTTAATAATTCCGCAACAAGGACCTTCTGGTACTGCCCCATTTTAGCAGACCTGTCCGCCATGGGAATAAGAGATAGAAAGTTCTCCTTTTAGTGTGGGTCTAAAAGTGTCACCAACCAGTAATGACTGTCACCCAAAATTTGGAGAACGCGAGGGTCACGAGAAAGCCAGTATAAGAGGGTGACCAGGACGGTCTTGCGCTTCTTTCCTTTTGTGCACATATTGTTGTACTCTGTTTTTATATATGAGTATGTAAATGACCTATTGTCTGATGTGTTAGTTACAGGGTCAGTATAGGTTAGGAGTAGATAGAGTATTAGATTAGGAATTGGGTACAGTGCAGTTGTGGACACAATAGTTTAGAATAGAAACAGTTAATGTGTTTAGCAATAGTTCCAGTGTAGAAGGAGCCGGTTTAGTAACAGGGAAGTCTGCCCAGCAACCGAAGGAGGATTGGTGATTGGTCCAGTCAAAAGGTGTGGGGGGGAGCTTGAACAAAGTGAGAGCAATGGTTTTTCCTTTCAGTCAGTTAGTTTGAGGCTGAGGGAGAGATGAGAAGAGCAGTAGTTGGAGGTCCAGGGGGAACAGAAGCACGATCTGTCCAGCAGCAGAGGAACGTTAGTCAGGAACTCTAAAACAGATTTTCCCTTAACGTTCGGGGCCTATGGTCCACAGGAGCCAACAGAGTACCTTGTCTCAATATCTTCCCAGAAGGGGAAGTCAGACGGGGAATGGTACAGAGGAGAGAGTATGGGACTCTTAAAACTGCAGAGCATCTCAGAGGCCAAAGAGGTCGACTATGGATGGGATAGCTCAGGACAAACGGACGGTGAATATCAAAATGTGCTGTGCAATGGACTGTGAACCTGGAAAAGTATGTACCCAATACTGCATGTTCCACTATGTTGAAGTTGGACCGTTAAGTAAAGTTATTTTTTATAAAACGGAGTGGAAGTCCCTAAATCTGTGTGCGGCAGTTTCTGAAGTGAAAGAACCGAAGACAGCAGAGACCTGCGACCAAAACGTGAGTGTTACACACCACACGCACAGCACAAGAGAATTGGGACATTTGTCGTTGTCGGGGAACAAGGGTGTAGGAACACAGCAGTCCCTCGCCATAACTACCACCCTGCACCCCTCATACCAGCATAACATAAGCTCAGCCATGTGTGCCAGACTGCTAACAGGCAAGACTTCCGTGTCCTCACCAAGAGGATGACTGACCATGCTCTCCTCCTCATCCTCCTCCTCCCTGTCCTCAGGCTATCCACGCTGAACAGACGGTATGACAGTTGTGCGGGTAGTACCATCTATAGCGCAGGAAACTAGCTCCTGTTCTCCCTCCTCCTCTTCCTCATTGTCACCCAATCCACGTTGGGATGAGATGAGGCTGGGCTGTATGGAATTACCCTGTATGGTTCCTTGCTCCATCTCATCGTGCACCGCCTGCAATGCCTCCTGTTTAATTGTGAGCAGCGAGCATTTCAGAAGACAGAGAAGCGGGATGTTGATGCTAATTATGGCGTCATTGCTGCTCACCATCTTGGTGGAGTCCTCAAAGTTTTGGAGGATGGCACAAATGTCTGACATCTATGGCCTCTCCTGAGGTCTTATGTGTGGAGGCTGAACTGAATACCGATGGCCGTGTTGGTGCTGGTAGTCAATAACTGCCCTCAGCTGCTCACAAATCCTTCCCAACATATGCAAGGTTGAGTTCCAATGCGTGGGGACACCACAGACCAGTCGGTGAGCTGGAAGCTGCAAACGCTGCTGAAGCACAGCAAGGGCAGTGGAAGCTGTAACTGACTTTCTAAAATGGGCACACACGCGGCGTACTTTGACAAGCAGATCGGGCAAATCCGAGTATGTTTTGAGAAACCTCTGAACCACGAGGTTAAGCACATGGGCCAGGCATTTTACGTGTGTGAGCTTGCCTCGCTTCAGAGCCGCCACCAGATTCTGGCCATTGTCACACGTGACGATGCCTGGCTGTAGGTTCAGTGGTGTCAGCCACAGATCTGCCTGCTCTTTCAGAGCTGTCCACAATTCTTCAGCGGTGTGCAGATTGTCACCTAAGCATATTAGCTTCAGCACAGTCTGTTTCCGCTTGGCCAAAGCAGTGCTGCAGTGCTCCCAGCTTCTGACTGATGTGGTCATTTCGGAGACGCTGGCAGAAGAGCAGCAGTGCTTCCAGTTTCTGACTGATGTGGTTATTTTGGAGATGTTTGCAGAAGAGAAGATGGAGGAGGTACAGGAGTTGTAGAATGTGGGGGCAACCCTAATTGACCTAGGGCCCGCAATCCTCGGCGTCAGGAGCACATGTTCCATCCCAAGGTTCGACTGGGTCCCGGCTTCCACTATATTAACCCAGTGTGCCATCAGCGAGATATACCATCCCTGCCCACAAGCACTTGTCCACGTGTCTATGGTTAGGTGGATTTTCCCAGTAACTGCGATGTTGAGGGCACTTCTAATGTTGTGGGAGACGTGCTTGTGTAATGTGGGGATGGCACACCGGGAGAAATAGTGGCGGCTGGGAACTGAGTACCGAGGGACGGCCGTCGCCATCAGGTTGCGGAAAGCTTTCATCTCTCTGAGCCTGAAAGGCGACATTTAGAGCACAAGCATTCGCGAAATGTGTGAATTTAGTAGTGTGGCCTGTGGGGAGTTGGCTGCATATTTGTGCTTGCGTTCGAAGGACTGGGGTAGGGACAACTGAACGCTGCACTGGGACAAGGATGTGGACGTGGTTGCTGATGGTGGTAATTGATAGTGTGCAACGACAGGTGCAGGGCGGAGGCATCTTCACATGTTCACATGCGCCATGGACAGGGGATTGGCGTGCACGCACAACAGCAGAAAAAGCAGTGGTGTCACCCGCAGACACTGTTTCTGGACCCTGTCACTTAGTCGGGTGCTTTGCTGTCATGCGCCTGATCATGCTGGTGATGGTCAGGCCGCTAGTTTTGCTACCCCTGCTGATGCTGGCCTGGCAGATGATGCAAATGGCCTTTTTGGGGTATCTGCAGAGTCTTTAAAAAACAACCAGAGTCGGGAAGACCTAACAGTTGTACTGGCAACTTCCGTCATGTTGGAGTTACGGGGATCGCTTGCCTGCCTTGTGTCTGCGGCCACCACACTGCTTCTTCCTACCTGTTGTGGTGCTACGCCATCCTCCCCCTGTGCGCTGCTGTCCTCGCTCTGCATGCCCCCCTTCCAGGTTGGGTCAGTGACTAAATCGTCCACCACCTCGTCTTCCACTTTCGCACCCTGGTTCTCCTCCTGACTTTCTGGCAATTGTGTCTCATCATCATCCACATCTTGTGACAATAATTGCACTTTCCCACCGTCGCCTCCGTGTGACCGTTGCTTCTCAAATATTTGGGCATCACTACACGCGTTCTCCTCTTGCCACGCTTGAAGCTGGCAGGGCAAGAGGTCCGAATCTATAAATGGAAAAGTGAATACCTCTTCGGAGTGTCCAAGTGTGGGATCAGTTGTCTCCAGGTACTCGGCATGGTGGAAACAAGGAGGATCAGTGTGAGGAATAGGCGGTCAAGACTGACGGCTACTGAGACTTGACTGTGTGGAAGACAGGGTGGTGGTGGTGGCAAAGTGACTAGAAGCCTTATCTGCTATCCAACCAACAACCTTTTGATATTGCTCTGTGTTCAATAGTGGTGTTTTGCAGTCCCCTAGTAATTGGGACAGGAAGGTCGAGTGACAGGATGTGGGTGTTTGTTGTGACACAATTTCAGCTTGCCTATGGCCTCAGCCTCTGCATGCACCATCACCAACACGTCCACTTCCCCTCCCTAGCTACGTGCCTTGCCCATTTTAAATGGAGGACAATATTTTCCACGTTCACTACAAATGGCTGAATTTGGACTGCAGTTTTATGTGATACATCTGACCACGGTTTTATATAGCGGGCGTGTAGTTTACTATTCTTCACTGCAAGCACATGTGAATAACTTCACTGACACACTGCAACAAACTGTAAATGGAGGACAGCAATGGCTGAATTTGGACAGCAGTTATATGTGACACGTCTGACGGACAACCACGGTTTTAAATAGCGGGCCTGTATTTTACTTTTCTTCACAGCGAGCACCTGTGAATAGCTTCACTGACACACTGCAACAACCTGTAAATGGAGGAAAGAAATGGCGGAGCTTGGACCGCAGTTATATGTGATATGTCTGACGGACAACCACGGTTTTAAATAGCGGACCTGTATTTTACTATTCTTAACAGCTAGCACGTGTGAATAGCTTCTCTGACACACTGCAACAAACTGTAAATGGAGAACAGAAATGGCTGAATTTGGACCGCAGTTATATGTGATACGTATTTTCCACATTAACTACAAATTTCTGGATTTGTATCGCTGAAATATGGAAAAGATTTGGCTGTATTCTACAGTGCTAACAAGCAAATGGAGCAGAAAAATGGTGTACCCTGGATTGCTTTTTAAGCAAATAATGGAGGATTAAGATCCCAAAAATTAGCCCTGGCCCCTGATATCTGGGGCTATGTCTACAAACATATGTAAAAGCAGCAGCAGACAGAACGTGCAATGGGCCCTCTTGTGCTGTATACACTGTCTGCCACAAACCCTGTCTGCCTGCCTAACTCCTGCTATCACCACTGAATATATGCAGCTGGATTAGTCCTCAGAAGGACTGTTAGTTCTGATGGATATATAGATATGTTGTGGAATACCTACACTAACTAATAAACAGTAGCTCTCCCTACTCTGCCTGTTTCCAGGGTAGACTGTGACGAGCTTGGCGTCACCGGATCTTAAATAGATCCGATGATGCTATGTGGCCAGCCAATCACTGTAATGCCACAACAAACATGGCTATGTCATTACAGTGCTTGGCAAGCAATCCCTGCATGTTAATTGGCTCTCTAAAGAGCACCAAACGTGCAGGGCAGGGACCCGAGCTCCCGCCCAAGCAAGCCAGAAATACTCGCCAAGCGCTGAGCTTGTCGAGCACAGTGATGCTCAGGCGAGTACTGATTAGTGGCGAGCACATTCGCTCATCACTAATCTGTATACTACATATTGTGTATGACTGAAGACACCTTTCTAACGATTACATTATTACTCATTTAAATCCATGTCTTCTCTGCTCTCTTACATTTACCCTCAAATACTTCCCATGTGTGATATTAACTCATGGAAGTGAAAAAATTCTTGGATAGGCAAATGGGACATACATTAAGGAAACTTCATCTATCATCCATGCTTACTGAAACTTATATTTTAGATTCACATTTTTTCCAACTATTTTCCCCCTCTTCAATTTTTATCTTTAGTCACAGGCCTCGATGTAGCAATATTCTTTGGGTTCATTCTTATTATGTCTTTATTGTGATGATGACATAATATTCATTTTTTCTGTGATTAGAATCATGTCATAATAGTCTATGCCCCAATTCATCAAGATTGGCATTTTGTACATCAGTATTGATGAAGGATGTGCTGAAGTGAGATAAACCAAATTCATTAAGAGACTTATGCCTCTTAAAGCACCACTCCAGCGTTTTATTTTATTTTACCGCTTGAGCAGTGCTTCAAATCTAAGTTTCCTACCCCCGTCTTATAATTTCCTTCCAGCATCTTCATCTGTTATCACTCCCGCTTCTATCAGACTCCCACAGTTTGTGACCTGCCGCTGCTCCAGTGTTTCATGGAGCAAGCCAGAGGTCACATTTCAATAAAAGCCTCATTCTTTCATAGACTTTCATTGACAGCTTGTGACATAACTTCTGACTTCTGGCCAGTCAGGAGCTGTGGTCACAAGATGGTGCCGCGGGACTGAAGCGGCACAGAAAAAAGGTGAAGATGTTGGAGGGTGAGTATAAAAGTAGTGGCAGAATTAAACTACCACTCTAGTGCTGAGAGAAAAACAGCTGGAGTGGTGCTATCATTAATTTAGTGCAACTAACAGCTGTTTTTCACCACTGCAAGTAATGTACTTCAGTTGATGACCGGTAGAGATGAGCGAACTTGTTCAGAAAACGTTCGCCAATCTCAAAGTCGGCACAAACATTGCACATTCGGATTCGTGTTCAGATTTACGAGCATTTTACTCAAATTCTGCAAAATTTGGTCAAAGTTCAGTAAATGATCGAATTTCCACTAATGCTTTTGTTAGGACTTTGGCTAGAATAATGGTGCTGTATGATGAGCAGGGGGAGAAGTGTTTGATGGTGAGAGTGGTTGGGGAGAGGTCAGAGGAGCAGCAGACTGTTATTCTTTTTTTTTTAACTTAATGTGTGAAGATTCAAGGCAGCCAATCAGGTGGCAAAAACCATCCACCACGTCCAGACAAAAGGGCTTGTGTCTTTGGCTGCCAAAGTCACATGTCCCTCTCCATATAAAAATTGGACATGTTGTTTTGGCTCCATTTTGTCAGTGTAACAGCTCAGTGAGGCTGCTCCTGCTGCTGCATGTAGTCAGATAGTTATCTAGGTGGTTTATTGTCAACAAGTTCAGATAGATAGGATTACTGCATGAAATCGACCTTCCAGCATATCAATCCTTTGTGCTAATAGTGTGTTCCAGACACCAGTCCACATTTCAGAATCTAAATCCTTTCTGCTAATAATGTGGTGCAGACACAAGTCCACGTTTCAGAATCTAAATCCTTTCTGCTAATAGTGTGGTCCAGACACCAGTCCACATTTCAGAATCTAAATCATTTCTGCTAATAATGTGCTCCAGGCACCAGTCCACATTTCAGAATCTAAATCCTTTCTGCTAATAGTATGTTCCCGACACCAGTCCACATTTCAGAATCAAAATCCTTTGTGCTAATAGTGTGGTCCAGACAACAGGCCACATTTCAGCATATCAATCCTTTGTGCCAATAGTGTGGTCCAGACACCAGTCCACATTTCAGCAGATAAAGTGTTTGTGCTAATTGTGTGGTCCAGATACAAGTCCACATTTCAGAATCTAAATCCTTTGTGCTAATAGTGTAGTCCAGACACCAGTCCACACCTCAGCATATAAATCTTTTGTGCTAATTTTGTGGTCCAGACACCAGTCCATATTTCAGAATCTAAATCCTTTCTGCTAATAGTGTGGTCCAGACACCAGTCCACATTTCAGCATATAAATCTTTTGTGCTAATTGTGTGGTCCAGACACCAGTACACATTTCATAATCTAAATCATTTCTGCTAATAGTGTGGTCCAGACAACAGTCCACATTTCAGAATCAAAATCTTTTATGCTAATTGTGTGGTCCATACACTAGTCCACATTTCACAATCTGAATCCTTTGTGCTAAAAGTATGGTCAAGACAGCAGTCCACATTTCAGAATCAAAATCTTCCTACTAATAGTGTCGTTCAGACACCAGTCCACATTTTAGAATCTAAATCCTTTCTGCTAATAGTGTGGTCCAGGCACCAGTCCACATTTCAGAATCTAAATCCTTTCTGCTAATAATGTGGTGCAGACACAAGTCCACATGTCAGAATCTAAATCCTTTCTGCTAATAGTGTGGTACAGACACCAGTCCACATTTCAGAATCTAAATCATTTCTGCTAATAACGTGCTCCAGGCACCAGTCCACATTTCAGAATCTAAAATCCTTTCTGCTAATAGTATGTTCCCGACACCAGTCCACATGTCAGAATCTAAATCCTTTGTGCTAATAGTGTGGTCCAGACAACAGGCCACATTTCAGCATATCAATCCTTTGTGCCAATAGTGTGGTCCAGACACCAGTCCACATTTCAGCACATAAAGTGTTTGTGCTAATTGTGTGGTCCAGACACAAGTCCACATTTCAGAATTTAAATCCTTTGTGCTAATAGTGTAGTCCAGACACCAGTCCATATCTCAGTATATAAATCTTTTGTGCTAATTTTGTGGTCCAGACACCAGTCCATATTTCAGAATCTAAATCCTTTCTGATAATAGTGTGGTCCAGACACCAGTCCACATTTCAGAATCGAAATCCGTTGTGCTAATAGTGTGGTCCAGACAGCAGTCCAGATTTCAGAATAAATTTTTTTTCTGCTAATAATGTGGTTTAGACACAAGTCTACATTCCAGAATCTAAATCCTTTCTGCTAATAGTGTGGTCCAGACACCAGTCCACATTTCAGCATATAAATCTTTTGTGCTAATTATGTGGTCCAGACACCAGTCCACATTTCATAATCTAAATCATTTCTGTTAATAGTGTGATCCAGACAACAGTCCACATTTCAGAATCTAAATCTTTTATGCTAAATGTGTGGTCCAGACACTAGTCCACATTTCATAATCTAAATCTTTTCTGCTAATAGTGTGGTCCATACACCATTCTACATTTCGGCATATCATTTTTTGTGCTAATTGTGTGGTCCAGACACCAGTCCACATTTCAGAATCTAAATCCTTTGTGCTAATAGTGTGGTCCAGACACCAGTTCACATTTCAGAATCTAAATCCTTTGTGCTAATAGTGTGGTCCAGACACCAGTCCCTATTTCAGCATATAAATCCTCTGGGATAATTGTGTGATCCAGACATCAGTTCACATTTCAGAATCTAAATCCTTTATGCTAATTGTGTGGTCCAGACACCAGTCTACATTTCAGAATCAAAATCTTTTGTGCTAATTGTGTGGTCCAGACATCAGTCCACATTTCAGAATCTAACTCCTTTCTGCTAATAGTATGGTCCAGATGCGACACCAATCCACATTTCAGAATCAAAATCCTTTCCGCTACATTTGGTCCAAACACCAGTCGACATTTCAGAATCTAAATAATTTCTGCTAATAGTGTGGTCCATACTCCATTCCACATTTCAGAATCTAAATCCTTTCTGCTAATAGTTTGGTCCAGATAGAAGTCTACATTTTAGAATCAAAATCTTTTGTGCTAATGGTGTGGTCCAGACATCTGTCCTCATTTCAGAATCTACATCTTTTCTGCTAATAGCGTCGTCCATACACCATTCCACATTTCAGCATATAATTTTTTTGTGCTAATTGTGTGGTCCACACACCAGTCCACATTTCAGAATCGAAATTATTTCTGCTAATTGTGTGGTCCAGACACCAGTCTACATTTTAGAATCAAAATCTTTTCTGCAAATTGAGTGGTCCAGACACCAGTCCACATTTCAGAATCAAAATCGTTTCTGCTAATAGTGTGGTCCAGACTCTAGTCCACAATTCAGCATATACTGTTAAGGGAGGGCAATAACCCTTCACGGTTGACCAAGTGAGTGTCAAATTATTATGTTGATTGCGCAATCCACAGAAAACCAAATGGAGGCAATGCTCTGTATGGGAGGATTCAAAGAATCTCTGATCCCATTTATTTTGCTTAGCATTTTATATTGTTTTGAGTTTATTAAGGTCCAATCAACTACAGCCGTATTACAGTACTACAGGCTTGAGCCAATGTTAGTGCAATTATTACAGAAACACATACGGTACAGACCAAAAGTTTGGACACACCTTCTCATTTAAAGATTTTTCTGTATTTTCATGACTATGAAAATTGTACATTCACACTGAAGACATCAAAACTATGAATTAACACATGGGGAATTATATACTTAACAAAAAAGTGTGAAACAACTGAAAATATGTCTTATATTCTAGGTTCTTCAAAGTAGCCACCTTTTGCTTTGATGACTGCTTTGCACACTCTTGGCATTCTCTTGAATGTGTCAAAGTTGCATGGGAAGAGAAAGAAAGAATGTATGTTATGCAAGGAGTGATAATAACATGATTTTAAAGCAAGCAGACAAAATTGAGTTGCTCTAGCATGAGTATCAATATGTCCTTTACACTTGGATAGCATGAATATTAATATGTCCTTTACAATACATCTTTTGTGTTAATTGTTTGGTCCAGATACCATTCGACATTTTAAAATCTAAATCCTTTCTGATAATAGTGTGAGAGAACGGTACATCCAACATGAGTGGGGAAAAGCATGGCCATAGTGGAAGGGGGAATAGGCTTGGTGTTCAATGTGTACGTGGGGTAGGTGGTAATGTTACTGAAAGCTCTACTAAACAAACATCGTCTCATGCTATCAAAAGACAACTAACAACTTTTGTTACTGAATGGGCTACTCGGCTCCCTTTCTTTGGCAGCCGCACAGCGGTACGCTTTGTAGATGAGAGCCAGAAAGAGCATGTGCTCCAGTAGATGGCAAGCACTACATCGGGTGGCCTCTCCTCCTCTTCCTCCTCCTTAACATCACACACAGTACAACCCTCAGAGGTGACACCCCAATTACCCTTGTTTCTCCCAACGTCACAACTCTCTAACCGCCCAATTGACTGTGGGGAACTACTAATGCGCGAGTCCGCAGAGCTGTTCACATTTTCTATTCCATGGGTATCAGAGGTCTGCACCAAAAATTTACAGATTCAAAAGGAGGAAAGCATCTGCACCGATGCCCAAAATTTTTTCAGTTGGATCCGGGGCCGGATCCAAGCAGAATCCAGACCCTTGTCACCAGACAAGGTGATCCTGATGAGACTCAGATACCTGAGGAGCATGCAGACTGTACTGTGCTGTCAGGGCAGGAAGAGGAGGAGGGTGACACTAAGGGCAAGGAGTGGGAAAACAGAGAGGATGACGATGAGGTTGTAAATCCCACTTGGTGTGAACCCAGAGGCATGCAGATGAGTAGCTCAGCAGAGGAGGAGGAAGACGAGGAGGTTATGTTGCGGCTTCCCGCACAGACACAGAGTGATGAAACCATGACTAGCACTGCATCCTCAGCCACATCTGTGGCTGTGGCCAGCAGAGCTCATGGGTCTGCAGTTCGCAGGGGCGACAAGGGCTACCTAACCTGGGCCTTTTTTGAGACAGCAAAGGATGACACCTCACATTATCTGGCAACTTTGTAAAAAACGACTCAGTAGAGGCAAAAATTGCAATAATTTGACTGCTACATGTATGAACCGGCACATGCGTGATCAACATGTGTTAGTCCGGGAATCTCATTGCTCTAAAATGTGGACTAGTGGGCCTCGCCAACCACCGGCCAACCCATCAACCGCATCTGCTGCTTCTTCCTCCTCCGTCACCGTGACAAGTGTTCTCACACAGGTCTCCAGCCGCAAACCTGCACTTGTTTACCCACAGTCGGGGTGATTGAGAGCCCGTCAGATGTTACTGTAGTGGACATACCTGTTGTTTTTGCTTCACCAAGCACACCATATTTTTCTCACTCCACCATAACATAAGTCCAGCAGTTTGTCGTGTTCATCCTATTCCACCCTCTCTCAGTGAATCAGTCAGCCCTCTATCCAGCAGTTGCGGTCACATAAAAGATTGTTTCCTCCCACACATGCCAAAGCTAAGAGCTTGAACTTCATCATCTCCAATCTGTTGGTCCTGGAAATGCTGCCTTTAAGTTTGGTGGATACAGACGGTTTCCGAAAGCTGATGACCATCACAGTCCCCCAGTATCAGTTGCCCAGTCACCATTGCTTCTCTAAGAAAGCTGTGCCTGCATTACAACAGAATGCCGCACACAGCATCACTCGTTCCTTGAAAAAATCTATGTCTGCCCGGGTGCATTTCACCACTGACACGTGGATGAGCAAGCATGGCCAGTAGAGATGAGAGTTGTTCTACTCGAACTGTTCACCAATCTCAAATTCGAGCTGTTTTGGGCAGTGTTCGAGCCGTTCGGCGAACACGAACAATTTGAGAAAAATTCGGCTGTTCGAGGTTATGTTCGATAACTGTTCGTGCACCAAAATCATAACTGGATTTTTTCTCAGTAATGATGAAAATTAATGTTAATACGCAGTTTGAGTGTACAGCGGGGTGGGGGGAGGGGCAGGGGATGGATCTCTGCAGGAACAATGAAGATCTCCATTTTTTTTTTCTCTTTCCCGCATTTACAGTGGGGAGGTGCAATCTGTCAGCCTATCAGCAGCGCACACATGGAGCGAAGTGCTTTTTTTCACACAAGCAAGGGCATGTGTCATTGGTAGTGTATGTCACATGTCCTTGCCCTATAAGACCAAGCCATTTTCCCCGTCGCCACCATTTTCTCACTGCTGCAGCTGCGTGCTAGACGGCACCGCTGTTGCTGTGTGCGCTATACCTTGTTAATTTCAAGCCAATTTTCGCACAAATCTACAGATAGCTTGGGAGTAGGGAATAGTTGTGATTGCAGTCCTTTTAAGGACTAGGTTACAGCATTTCCTACAACTTTTATCAGGCAGGTCTGTGCTCTTAAATAGATAGATTGTGGGAGTAAAGACTAATTGTAATTGGAGTCCTTTTCAGGACTAGGTTACATCAGTTCCTATCAGTTTTTGCCAGGCAGGTCTGTGCCAGTGCTGTGCAAGTTTTTTTCACAGCATTTGGCTGAATCTAGCAAAGCTAATCCTTTTTGGCCTATTGCAGAGTGTGTTAGTCAGTGGAGTAGCCTATCTGTGTTGCAAGATATACCACCTGTGTATAGAATACCAATTTTTTTACTGCACCTAGTGAAGTAAAATCTTTTGGGCATAGCATCATTCTATTAGTCCATCTATACTGACCTCCATCAGGTTGCAAATTGAATATAATTTTTTTCTGCATCTAGCTCTGAAAAAATATTGGGCTTCTAGCTGTGTGTGGGACTTGTTGTATTAGTCCATCTATACTGACCTCCATCAGGTTGCAAACTGCATATATTTTTTTCATCTACCTCTGAAAAAATATTGGGCTTCTAGCTGTGTGTGGGACTTGTTCTATTAATCCATCTATACAGACCTCCATCAGGTTGCAAACTGAATATATTTTTTTCTGCATCTACCTCTGAAAAAATATTGGGCTTCTAGCTGTGTGTGGGACTTGTTGTATTAGTCCATCTATACTGACCTCCATCAGGTTGCAAACTGAATATATTTTTTTCTGCATCTACCTCTGAAAAAATATTGGGCTTCTAGCTGTGTGTGGGACTTGTTGTATGAGTCCATCTATACAGACCTCCATCAGGTTGCAAACTGAATATATTTTTTTCTGCATCTACCTCTGAAAAAATATTGGGCTTCTAGCTGTGTGTGAGACTTGTTGTATTAGTCCATCTATACTGACCTCCATCAGGTTGCAAACTGAATATATTTTTTTCTACATCTACCTCTGAAAAAATATTGGGCTTCTAGCTGTGTGTGGGACTTGTTCTATTAATCCATCTATACAGACCTCCATCAGGTTGCAAACTGAAGATTTTTTTTTCTGCATCTACCTCTGAAAAAATATTGGGCTTCTAGCTGTGTGTGGGACTTGTTCTATTAATCCATCTATACAGACCTCCATCAGGTTGCAAACTGAATATATTTTTTTCTGCATCTACCTCTGAAAAAATATTGGGCTTCTAGCTGTGTGTGGGACTTGTTGTATTAGTCCATCTATACTGACCTCCATCAGGTTGCAAACTGAATATATTTTTTTCTGCATCTACCTCTGAAAAAATATTGGGCTTCTAGCTGTGTGTGGGACTTGTTCTATTAATCCATCTATACAGACCTCCATCAGGTTGCAAACTGAATATATTTTTTTCTGCATCTACCTCTGAAAAAATATTGGGCTTCTAGCTGTGTGTGGGACTTGTTGTATTAGTCCATCTATACTGACCTCCATCAGGTTGCAAACTGAAAATTTTTTTTTCTGCATCTACCTCTGAAAAAATATTGGGCTTCTAGCTGTGTGTGGGACTTGTTCTATTAATCCATCTATACAGACCTCCATCAGGTTGCAAACTGAATATATTTTTTTCTGCATCTACCTCTGAAAAAATATTGGGCTTCTAGCTGTGTGTGGGACTTGTTGTATTAGTCCATCTATACTGACCTCCATCAGGTTGCAAATTGAATATAATTTTTTTCTGCATCTAACCCAGCCAATAGTTTTGGCCTAATACCACAGTTTGGCCACTCAGCTCTGCTCGGTTCCCATCCATTGTTTTTTTGTGCAAACAACTCCAGAGTTGTTAATTAGTTAACCACCAAAATGAGTGGAAAAAGGCCTGCTGCTGGTGGAAAGGGGAATAGGCGTGTTGGGAAGGGGAAAAAAGGTTGTGTCCGTGGGGTAGGTGTTAAAGCAACAGTAACATCTGCAGAAGAAAGACCATCTTCCAGCCAAACTAAAATGTCTACTTCTTTTAGCGGACAATGTGATAAGATCCCTTTCTTACGGCCACGCCAATCGCTACAAATTCCAGATGAGGCACAAAAACAGCAGGTGCTTCAACGGATATCAAGTGCTCCTTTAAGTGGGCTCTCCTCCACATCAACTTCAACATCACAAATACTACAGTCCTCAAAGGTGTCACCCCAATCGCACTTGCTTCCTCACAGCTCCCAAATCTCCAGCTGCCCGTCTGAGTATGAGGTAGAACAGATGGTTGAGGCTGCAGAGCTGTTTACTCATACTATAGCCTGGGAATCAGAGGTCGACTCCAGCGCTTCTGTGAATCCAGACGAGGAAATGATCTGCACTTATGCCCAGAATCTTTATGAGTCGGATCCAGGACCAGACGCAGAAGGTTCTGACCATAATGTAGACCCTCATTCCCAAACTGTAACTCCTGTTGGTGGAGACAATGAGGAAGACGATGATAAGACTCAAATACCTGATTGGAGCGACAACTTTAGTTTTTTGTCAGGGCAGGAACAGGTTGGCTCTGAGGACGACGGGTGTGATAACGCACAGGGTGATGATGATGAGGTTAGAGATCCCACTTACTGTCAACCCACAGTCAGCCAAGAGATGAGGTCAGCAGAGGAGGTGGAGGAAGATGCTAGTGACGACGAGGTCAGGTTGCGCCTTCCTGGACAGAGACGTAGTACTGGAAGCACGTCAACAACTGCATCCTGAAACACAACTCTGCCTCTCACCACAAGTCGTGGTGGCTCTTCAGGTCGCATGGGTGCTAAGCCTTGCATAGCCTGGGCATTTTTTCAGATCGATAAAGATGACCCAACTCATGTTATCTGTAACATTTGTCAGCAAAAGCTAAGTAGAGGCCAAAAAATACATAGTTTGAGTACTTCATGCATGAACCGGCACATGGACATGAAGCATAAGTTGCAGTGGGAAGCTCAGTGTGCTACAATGCGGCCTAGCCGGCCGGGCCAACCACCGTCTGCCATATCTTGTGCATCCGCGGCCTCTTCATCCTCTGTGACTGGGGGGACAGCAGTCACACCTGTTTTGGGGCGCAGACCTGCCACCTCTTTACCCGCAACAGCCAGCGTGATTGGCAGGTCATCATTTTCTTTGGAGGTGGTAACACCAGCTGGTGTTGAGCGCTGTCCGACATCGATAGCACCACCTTTGGATCAAGGCAACCTAACATGTCCGCCTGCATCTTCCTCACAGACCGGCAGTTTGCCGGGGACACCCTTATCAACCCCGTCTAAGCACAATAGCCAGCCCTCGGTCCCTCAGATGTGGACAAGTAAAAGACCATTTCCTCCTAGCCATGAGAAAGCTAAGAGGTTGAATTTCACCATCTGCAAGTTCTTGGCTACAGAAATGCTGCCTTTCCGCCTGGTGGACACAGAGGATTTTTGAGACCTTATGTCCGTCGCAGTGCCCCAGTACCAGATGCCCAGTCGGCACTACTTCTCAAAGAAAGGTGTGCCTGCGCTCCACCAGCATGTCGCACACAACATCACCGCTTCTTTGAGAAACTCTGTGTGTGACAGGGTGCATTTCACCACAGACACTTGGACGAGTAGGCATGGACATGGGCGTTACATGTCGCTGACTGGGCACTGGGTAACTATGGTGACAGCAGGACAAGGGGCTGCTGTCCAAGTCTTGCCGTCCCCACGAGTTGTGCGTCAATCCTCTTTATGTCAAAGTTCCTCCACTGCTTCTGCCTCCTCAACCTCCTCTCGGTCTTCCACCTGCACCCAAAGCCTGTCTGGTCATGCCACAAGCTTTCTAACTGCGCAGAAGGGATCCTGCACACCTCCTTACTATGCTGGCAGTAGGGCTCAACGTCATCAGGCGGTTTTTACATTGAAATGTCTGGGAAATGTGAGTCACACAGCTGAGGAGTTGTGGTCAGCTCTGGAGAACCAATTTCATGAATGGTTGTCTCCACTGGACCTGAAACCAGGGAAGGCCGTGTGCGACAATGCTGCAAACCTGGGTGCGGCCCTTCGCCGGGGCAATGTCACACACGTGCCTTGTATGGCTCACGTGTTGAACCTGGTTGTCCAGCAATTTTTAGCCCACTATCCCAGACTAGATGGCCTTCTGCAGAGGGCACGGTCGCTGTGTGCTCACTTTCGCCGTTCGCATCACTCAGCTCAGCGACTTACATCTCTACAGAAGTCGTTGGGCCTGCCACTTCACCGGCTAAAATGCGATGTGCCTACCCGGTGGAATTCAACTCTGCACATGTTGCAGCGACTGTGGCAGCACCGACAAGCCCTGGTGCAATACGTTCTGACGTATAGCCTGGGCCAACGAGATCCAGAGGTGGGGCAAATCACGCTGGAGGAGTGGTCTCAGATCAGGGACCTATGCACCCTTCTGCACAGTTTTGAAATGGCGACGAAGATGTTTAGTGCTGACGATGCCATTATCAGCATGACTATTCCGGTGATTTACATGCTGGAGCACATGTTAAACAGAATTCGGAGACAGGTGGTGGCACAAGAGGAGGTGGAGGAAGTAGAGGAGGAGGAGTTGTATGCGAAAGGGCTAACATCTGCATGGTCCAGACGGTCGGCAGCACCAAGGCGGCAGGCATGTGAGGGTGGGGGAGATGGTTTTACCAGGGCGCATGGTAGCAGCCAAACTAGTGAGGAAGGTGCAGGAGCCCAGGAAGAAGTGGAGGACGAACTGATGGAAGACTCATCAGATGAGGGAGACGTTGATCACATTTCTGTTGTGCGAGGTTGGGGGGAGAGGACAGAGGAAGGAAGCATGATTGTTACCTCGCCACCAACACAACAGGGACTTGGTGCTCCTGGATGCGCAACACACATGAGTGCCTTCTTGCTGCACTACCTGCAACATGACCCTCGAATTGTGAGAATTAGAAATAATCCTGACTACTGGGTTGCCACACTGTTAGATCCCCGGTACAAAAGTAAATTTGCAGAAATTATTCCTGCCATAGAAAGGGATGCACGCATGCAGGAGTATCAGCAGAGACTGTTGCAGAATCTTACATGTGCTTTTCCACAAAATACCAGTGGTGCACGTAGTGAATCTCACAGTTTCAACTTGCCAACCGTGGGACCGTCAAGTATTCAGCACTCAAACCGTAACAGAACCACAGTATCTGCTGGTAACATCAATTTTGCGGAATCATTTCACCACTTTTTTAGCCCATCCTTTGCAAGGCCACAGGAGACAAGAAGTCTGACACATAGTCAACGCCTAGAGACGATGGTACAGGAGTATCTCCAAGTAAACATTGAAGCCACGACTGTGTCACTGGACCCTTGCTCTTTTTGGGCTTCCAATCTGGATAAATGGCCAGAGCTAGCCACTTACGCCTTGGAGATCTTGTCATGCCCCGCAGCCAGCGTTCTGTCTGAACGTGTGTTCAGCGCTGCTGGTGGTGTGCTGACAGATAAGCGCACGCGGCTCTCCACTGATAATGTAGACAGACTCACGTTCATAAAGATGAACAAATCATGGATCCGAAACGACTTTTCTACCCCTGTGTCATCCTGGGGAGAGTAAAAGCTTGATGATTGGTTAAAATCACCCTACCAACCGTTTTAAGCTTTCAAATTACTAATCATGTTTATCTGTATCTTGGCTGGAAAATAATTTGGGCTTTGTAGCAGTGTGCAGCACTGATTCTATTAGGCCATCTATAATAAGCTCCACCAGATTTAAAATTACTAATCATGTTTATCTGTATCTTGACTGGAAAATAATTTGGGCTTTGTAGCAGTGTGCAGCACTGATCCTATTAGGCCATCTATACTAAAGCTTCACCAGATTTAAAATTAATAATAATTTTTAGCTGCATCTAGCCCGGAAAATAATTTTGGGGCTCCGAGATGCGCAAGACACATAAGTGCCTTCTTGCTGCACTACCTGCAGCATGACCCTCATATTGTCAGAATTCGAAGTAATCATGACTACTGGGTTGCCACACTCTTAGATCCCCCAAACTTTTCGATCAACCTTTTCATTTTAATAAAGACCAAAAAAATGGTCATTTTTGAAATTATAAGCATTAGCAGGTTGTTAGAAACTGAAATCAAACAGTTTTCAACTCAAAACTTTATTCTAGGTGATGTTACATTTTCACATAGGACCCCTTGTTCGAAAGGAGCTTCTGAACTCTCTCGTCCATTGAATTTGTCAGGTTTTGGATGGTTTCTGCTTCAATTGTTTTGCATGAGGACAGAATACCCTCCCAGAGCTGTTGCTTAGATGTGAACTGCCTCCCGCCATCATAGACACTCCTTTTAATGATGCTCCAAAGGTTCTGAATGGGGTAGAGGTCAGGGGAGCATGGGGGTCACACCATAAGTTTGTCCCCTTTTATGCCCATATCAGCCAGAGATGCAGATGTTTTATGTGCAGCATGAGATGGTGCATTATCATGCAGAAAAATGATCTTGCTGTGAAATACACGGTTCTTCTTCTTGAACCATGGCAGGAAGTGCTGTTTGAGAAAATCCACATACATTATGGAGTTCATCTTTAGCGCCTTCAGGGATCCTAAAGGGGCCGACAATCTCTCTCCCCATGATTCCAGCCCAAAACATTACTCCACCTCCTCCTTGTTGGCGCTGTAGCCGTGTTTGCGTGGGGTGTCCATCAACCAGCCATCCTCCACTCCATCCATCTGGACCATCGAGCGCTGCACGGCACTCATCCGTGAACAAAACAGTTTTGAAATCAGTCTTCATGTAATGTTTGGCCTACTGGAGCCGTTTCTGCTTGTGTGAAGTGGATAGAGGAGGTCGACAGGATGGCGTATGCACAGCTGCAAACCTCTGAAGGACCCTGCATCTTGTTGTTCGGGGGACGTTGGAGGCACAAGCAGCTTCAAAAACTTGTCTGCTGCTATGACAAGGCTTTTTTGCCGCTGCTCTTTCAACCTGACGTAATTGCCTGTAGGAAAGAGTCCTCAATTTGCCCTTATCAGCACGCACACGTGTGTACTGTGAATCAGCTACATACTTCTTGATTGCCAAGACACTTCATCCTGATCATCGCACAATGTTGATTGTAGTCATGCCTTGACCTAAACACTCCACAATTTGTTGCTTCTCAGCAGCCGACACATCCTTTTTCTTTCCCATTTTGGCAGAAAATGTAGGCTGCTTAATAATGTGAGACAGCCTTCTTAAGTAGTCTTGCCTTTCATTGGACACACCTGCCAAACTAATTAGCACAGGTGTCTGCAATTGCTTACAGTGATATAAAGAGCCCTGACACACATCACCATCAATGAGTTTAACTGACAAACAAATTCTTCCCTTATCACTCCTAAACACTTTTTGCATAATAATTTGGAACACAGTGTACATGTGCTTTTCCACAAAACACCAGTGGTTCACGTAGTGAATCTTACAGTTCTAACTTGCCAACCGTGGTCTGTATGGAGTTGTTCAATAAAGGGCCCAAAATTAAGATAACATAGATGGGAGAGGTCTCTATGAATAGGAATTCCTAAGTATTTGATACCCTGTGAGGGCCAGGCAAAGGGAAAGTTGGACTGGATGGAATCCTATATGGATTTGGGGAGGGAGACATCGAGGGCCTCAGACTTCGCTGCATTGATTTTAAAATTTGACCATGTAACAAAGTGATCTATTTCAGCCATAACAGCATGGATGGATATATGTGATTGAGTGATATATACTAGGACATCATCAGCAAATAGAGAGCACTTGTACTCGGTGCCTCCCACCTCAATCCACCTAATATTGGGGTTATGGCGAATTGATGAGAGCAGGTGCTCCGTCACTAGGATGTATAAGAGAGGGGACAGAGAACATCCCTGCCTTGTCCCATTGGTGATTGTGAAAGGTGATGAAAATGTTCTGACGCGCCCCCTGGGCCTTGGGACACCCGGAGCCGGACACTTTTTGGTGGATGCTGGTGGTTGTAGTCTCCGTGGCGGCAACTCGGTTCCGTGGCTCAGGGCGGTCAAACCAGTGGCGGAACTATTTATGTGGTTTTGATGTTTAAATGTCCGACTACGCCACCCGTGGATTGCGGTCAGAGTGAACTGCCGCTCCAGGGCAGACCGCTGAGGCTGGTGTTGTGGGTGCAGCAGAGCGTAGCATAACTCCCCACGGGAGGAGTATAGCCTCAGGGCAGTGTATGCGGAGGATGGGGGTGATGGTGCAGGGCAGCAGCAGTAATGACACGGAGTCAGTGATGCAGTCCAGGGCCTTTACTCACAGTTCTTATTATCCAGACCACGTCTGCAGGTAACGGCTGCCCACTTCGTACTGTGCTCACCAGGTGAGGGGCTCAGACAACTCCCAGATAACTTTGGAGTGCTTCACAGGACCCCCTTTGTGTGTCCTTTGTCTGGCCTTTCTTACCAACCCTTCTGTCCGGCTGCCTCGGGCCTCCTCTTGGTAAACTTGGCGCCAGTTTCCCTGACCCTATGTGGTGCCTTCCTAGCGGGTGTAGCGAGGGGCTGCGCCACATAAAATGTCACAGCCTCCTGTTTCTAGCTGAGGGTCGTTTCCTGCCTCCACTAGTTTCGGGGACCGATCTCCCACTTTGGCCTGACCCCTCCACGCAGGTGGATTCGGGCGTGCGGTGGTGACTCGCCCGTCCGCACCCCTGAGATCCCTTCGTTCCTCATTCCTGGAGCCTTCTCCGCTCCTCTTCCTTCCTTCTCCCTCTTCCAGGCCTGGGCCTCTGTTACTAGGCCCGCCTCCGGAGCAGAGCTCATGCAGAGCCCCTGCTCCCTGCCACTTCTGCTCAGACTTCTCTGCACTGAACTAAGATGGTGCCCACCTTTTATACTCCCTTCTCAATGCACCCAGGAACTGCTTCCTCCCTGCTCCTGCACTACAGGGTTCCCCTTCCTCAGTGTTCCCTCCCCCCACTGCAGCCAGGGACAGGGACTGTCATGCCCATCTCAGGGGCATATTGGTCGCCCTGCCCCACGGCAATGTGGTGTAATGCATGCAGGTGTCGGGTCCTGATCCACACTACATCCTTACCTGAGAGTGAGATATCACACCTCTGGGTGTGGTGCAATACCTCTGTAGCAACCGAGCCCTCAGGGTGCTACAGTTCCATTTATCTTCAGCCTAGGTGACGTATTGCGATACAGGGCCGTGATTTTGGCTATAAAAGAGTCCCCTAGACCCCTACCCCAAGCTTTTAAGAGAATCATATATGGCGTGCCAGGAGACTCTATGGAATGCTTTCTCAGCATCCAACGAGAGTATCTAATTACAAATTTTTAACTGCATCTAGCCCAGGAAATACTTTGTGCCTAGTAGCAGGGTCTGCTAGTCAGCGGATTATCCCGGCTGTTAAGCAAGCTACACCACCTGTAGTTTGGACACTTCATTTTTTCAAAGGAAATGCTTATGGACCACGGGATACTCAGTGAAGAGCATCAGGAGGCACCCCAAGGCATAGGGGCTCGGACTGGCAGTAGGATGCCTTGCGGTGGACAGCCGAGCTCGATCCTTATAAAAGCTTTTTAACTGCAGCAGCTTTAGTGGACGCTACTGGAGCTGGAATTACGCGGCTGCTGGCATGAGACTTGCCCTCCAATAGATCCTTGTAAATGGATTTAAAGTGTATTTATTCAAATTAGAGAGACAATTTAAATTAAAAAGCTTAGAGCTGCCTCCACCACAGGGGGGCTCGCTCGACCCACCAGCGGACAGGCACCAGTATTGGGAGAGGGGGGCTGGCCGTCAGGGTTCACCGCGGCTCTGGCACAAGCCCGGCGACACGGAGGTGGCACGGGCAGGAGCGGACTGAACTTGTCGGCTTCTCACTTTTTGGATTTTAGAAGGGCATGACATGCCTATATCTGTGTCTCCCCCTCCTTTTACTCCTCCACCTCTTTTCTTTTCGCATGACTATATGTACTTGTCACTTTTCCATGTGTTAGTTGTGTCTTCTGAGCAGTTTGTCAGCTTTTGGACACCTTTGAAGGTGTTTTCTATGTGTTTCTATGTGTTTTTGTTTGCCTGCCATTGGTTTTAACGGTGTTCGAAGGTGTTCGACGAACAGTTCGACGAACAGTTCGGCGAACACACGGGTGTTCGACGAACCGAACCGAACTCGAACACTACGGGGGTGGCTCAACACTAATGGCCAGGGACATTACATCTCGCTGACTGGGCACTTAGTGACTCTGGTGGCTTTGGGGGCAGGCAGGAAAGGGGCTGCTCCACAAGTCTTGGAATCCCCAAGGCTCGCGGGGCAAACCTCTGTATCTAACACTTACTCCACTGCTTCTACCTCCTCTATCTCCTCTAGGGCCTTTACTTGTGCCCTCAACCTCTCCCTTAGTGAGACACACATTCCAACAGAGCAGAGGGAATCCACCCCACCTCTGTACTGTGCAACCAGGGCTCACGGCAATCAGGCAGTGTTAAAATTAATATGCCATGGAAATCGCAGTCAAACAGCTCAAGAGTTGTCTACAGCTATCCAGGCCGAGTTTGAGCAATGGCTGTCTCCACTGAACTTGGAGTCAGGAAAGGCCGTGTGCGATAATGGTGTGAACCTGTTGGTGGCCCTATGTCAGTGCAACCTCACACATGTGTCTTGCATGGCTCATGTCCTCCATCTGGTGATACAGCAATTTTTCCACCACTATTCCAGCCTGGGTGTGCTGCTGCAGAAAGCACAGTCACGTGTGCTCACTTCCGCCATTTGCACCTCACAGGTCATCGAATTGCATTGCAACAGAGGTCTTTCAGCCTACCGGTTAACCGGTTGATATGCAATGTGCTGATACGGTGGAATTCCACTCTGCACATGTTGCAGCAACTGTATCAGCAGCGACAAGTCCTGGTGCAGTATGTCATTTTTTATAGCTTGAGCTAACGCAGTATGGTCATGGTGCAAATCACCCTTGTGGAGTGGGCGCAGATGAAGGACCTCTGCGACCTTCTGCACAGTTTCAAAATGGCTACTAAGAAGGTTAGCGCTGACGATGCCATCATCAGCATCATAATTCCGGTCATCTACATACTGGAGCCCACTTTAAATAGCCTATGGGAGGAGGTAGTGGTCCCACAGGAAAAGGAAGAAGCAGAGGAGGATGTGGAAAAAATAACAATATCTCTAAGTTTTGGACTGTTGTTGCACAGGTAGGTGCCATGGGAGAGTGGATTACGGTGATCAAGGGGGGCTCATGGTACCCGACAAACTGTTAGTGAAGGAGCAGGATCCGAGGAACAAATAGAGGAGGATGAGGAAGTGATGGGCATGCAAAAGTCAGGAGAAAAAGAGGATAATGAACCCCTCTCTGTTGTCCGTGGTTGGTGCTAGAGGACGCAGGAAACAAGCTTGAGTGTTACCCCACCACCAACACACCATGGACTTGAACCTCATGGAAGCACCTCACTCCTTCTTGCTGAACTATCTGCAACATGATCTCCATATTGTTAGGATTAGAAATAGTGCGGACTACTGGGTTACCACTCTGTTAGATCCACTGTGCAAGAGAAATTTTTTTCCAGATGCTTCCCCCCTGGAAAGGGACACGCTCATGCTGGAGTATCGAAACACGCTTGTAGATAATCTTAAGAGTGTCTTTCCAGCAGTGAGGCACACAGTGTGCATCGCAGTTGTGGACTTACAACCCCGGGAATGTCGAATCATCAACTCAAAAACATTAGCAGCAGCGTAAGTGGCAGAAGCAATTTCTGTGAGTCATTTCACACATTTTTAGACCAGCCCATGCACCAGCAGAACAGAGTACAAGTCTGACACAAAGTTAATGACTGAAAAGAATTATGCAGAAATGTCTCAAGCTCAATGTCAATGCCATCATGGAGGGTTTGTACCCTTTTGCATTTTGGTCTTCATAAATGGAAGAGTGGCCTGAGCTCGCCTGTCACGCCTTGGAGGTTTTGTCATTCCCATTAGCCAGTGTTCTCTCAGAACGTGTTTTCAGCACTGCTGGTGGTGTCCTGATGGATAAGCACATCTGGATGTCCCCTGAAAGTGTAGATCGCCTAACTTTCATCAAGATGAACAAATCATAGATCTCCAATGACTTTTGCACCCTAGTCACAGACTAGGAAGACTAGGCGATGGTGTAGTTTTTAGTGTGCTGCATTGATCTCGCGTTATTGCAGTCTGTGACACCTTTTACGTGGCTTCTGTGCCTGCTGTTGCTATTGCTAATGATGTTAATAACAATTTTTGGAAATGTCAAGACTCCAAGTTGGGTCTCCATCTGGTGGGTTGCTTGTAGTGGAAGGGTTGTTAGAGCTCCATTATACTATTTCTACTCTGGGGAAATTGATGCCACTTTAGTGGTGTGTGGCAATCATTTTTTGAAATGTGGAGACTCCAAGTTTGATCTCCTTGCTGCCTGTAGCAGTAGGGCTCCTAGATCGGCAGGCCTGCACTGCCTTTCAGTCAACTACCTGTGTTACTATCCTTAAATTTTTTGAACAATAGTAGTCTACGAAGCTGATATTTGTGCCTCCTGAGTGTGGCTGAGCAGAAAAGCAGTTTGAGCTGTTGCATGAGGTATCAGGGCTTCATGCACAGCAGGCATACTCCAGTCCCTCACCCACCTCATGTTAATTTGAACTTAAATTCAAAGCTGTAAATGCTGGCCCAGACCCTGATACCTCATGCATGGCCCATGCCCGACTGCTGCTGTTTCATTATAAAATTTCTACTATGGGTCAATTGATGCCACTTTTTATGGTGTATGCCCCTAATTTTTGGAAATTTTTGGACTCTAAGTTGGGTCTCTTTCATGTGTGTTGGCTGAATTTGGCAGGGCTCTCTGAGCCCCAGGCCTGCACCTGTCACTAATCCACCTGTTACTGATCAATATTTAAGCTAGAAATGCTGGTCGAAGCCCTATCCCAGGCCCTGTCCCATGCATCCATGCTGTGCAATTATACTATTTGTACTCTGGGTCAATTGATGCCATTTTTAGTGGTGTCTGCCCCTAATTTGAGCTGTCTTGGCAGCTTTTGGGCCCCCTGAAGGTGTTGTCTATGCGTTTGGTTTTGCCTCCCATTGAATTCAATGGGGTTCGGATATGTTCATCGAACTGTTCGGGAAACAAAGGGACATTCACCAATCCGAACCGAACCTTGAAAGTTTCGCTCATCTCTAATGACCGGTAGTGATGCGCGAATGTGCTCAGATAAGAGGTTATCCAAGCACGCTTGAATCCTGAGTATCTTTGGCATGCTCAGAAAACATGTTTGGATTGCTCCGGTTGCATGATTCACGGCTGTTTCAAAGCCGTGAGACATGCAGGGATTGCCTAACCAACAGGCAATCCCTGCATGTGTCGCATCAGTCTAACAGCCGCGGCAACGCAAACATGTTTTCCGAGCACACCGAAGATACTGGGTAAGGACTCAAACGTGTTCAGATAACCCCTTATTCCAGAACGTTCGTGTATCACTAATGACCGGTGTACATTTCAGTCATAATTTGGTGCAACTAACAGCTGTTGTGTGCCACTGAAAATAATGTAGTTCAGTTGATGACCGGTGTACATTTCTGTCTTAATTTATGCCACTATTGTGCCATAAATAGTCATGAATTTGATGGTGTGTTGGGCCCAACACCTCCTGACTTCGCTCTACCCACTTTTCAAAAGAATGGCAAAGCTGGCTGGGATTGCGGTACAAATGTCAAAAGTTGCAAAAAAATTTTGCATCTTAACATTTCAAGCAGTTTTTCGACAGAATTTTGGCAGAAACTACATTTTACTTGGATAGTGACACTATATTATAATGCAAAAATAAGAAACATAAACACTGTATAATGCCACACAATGGCTGATTTTTTTTATTTGACTGTAATTTTCCTTTAAGAAATGTGTGAAAAGAAAAATAGTAGAAAAGAGTCAAGGAGAAACAGGGGCAAAAATAATGTTTAGCAGAGCAGTTTGGTTTAAAGGCAACGCCAATCAAAAAAAGAACATAACAGCTCTATTCATTTTAAAACTGAGAACGACTTTCATTTATCAGAAAGCAATAGGGATTTACAGATTATCCTTATAGTAAATGGTTTAAAGGCATATACTAAAGGAGCTCAGGTAGGAGATTAACACTAGAGACTACTAATTCCTTTTACCTTATGGCCCCATAATGTCCTAAGCTATCCTCCACAGCATTCTGGTGTAATTCATGGAAACAATCCATATAAAATATTTTTACGTGAAATCAGGTATTATTATTTAAGGACTTATTTAGCTAGTGTATGTGTGTTTAATATGTTTTCCAGAAAACTAGAAAAATTCAACATCTTTATAGAATTATATGACATCCTTAATTGTGTGGGAGGTAATTTTATAAACATTAACATTTCACTACTATGAATAATCAGCCACCCACACTTCACTAATAAACGAGATATGCAAAAAATGATATCTGAGCTGTTGATACTTAACTACATTGCTGATATTACAATAACACAAAGGGTTTTTTCCCAGCTAATGTTTGGCTCACACGGGTGAAAAGTAGTTAATGCATTTCAATATTTTTAATGAGTTCTTAAAATATGTATGTTGGTTAATACATTACTGTGGAGCTCACATAATCGCAGGGGATCATTTTATGTATTAGAATACATACATCTCTTTTCCCATGGGATGTTTTCAGCAAAAGAATCTTCAGTGCAATCTAATACATTATGCTACATTGTTAGCATTGTATTCAATTTGCTTACCGCATACCACATACAATAACGGAAGTAACGGTGATTCACTGTGTTACTGTAGATATAGGTAATAGAAATTACATACTGTATGAATGTAGAATACTGGTGGAAGATAAAGTGGTCTACAGTATATATTCTGTGCATACTACTTGTTAAAGGAGTTGTTCCATCAATACACTGTGAATGCTGCTGAAAAATGTATCAAAAATTGCTCTGGAGGACTTGGTGCTATTATGTATGTTCCCATGTATATGCAGGGGCTATACAGCGGGGGAAATAAGTAGTTGATCAGTCTATAATTTTAAGGGTAAGTTAATTTTAACATTGAGAGATAGAATATCCAAAAAAATCAAGAAAATTACATCGAATGAATTAGATAATTTTGTTTTGCATTTTTCAGTGAGAAATAAGTATTTGATCCCTCTGGCAAACAACACTTAATACTTGGTGGCAAAACCCTTGTTGGCAAGCACAGCAGTAAGACGTTTTTTGTAGTTGATGATGAGGGTTGTGCAGATGTCGGGAGGAATTTTGGTCCACTCGTCTTTGCAGATCATCTCTAAATCATTAAGATTTTGAGGCTGTCGCTTGGCAACTCGGAGCTTTAACTCCCTCCATAAGTTTTCTATGAGACTAAGGTATGGAGACTGGCTAGGCCACTCCATGACCTTACTGTGCTTCTATTTGAGCCACTCCTTTGTTGCCTTGGCTGTATGTTTTGGGTCATTGTCTTGCTGGAAGACCCAGCCACGACCCATCTTCAATGCTCTTACTGAGGGAAGGAGGTTGTTGGCCAAAATCTCGCAATACATGACCCCATCCATCTTCCCTTCAGTACGGTGCAATTGTCATGTCCCCTTTTCAGAAAAGCACCCCCAAAGTATGTTTCCCCCACCATAATTTATGGTTGGGGCGATGTTGTTAGGATTGTACTCATCTTTCTTCTTCCTCCAAACGCGGCGAGTTGAGTTAATGTCAAAGAGCTCAATTTTTGTCTCATCTGACCACAGCACCTTCTCCCAATAACTCACAGAATCATCCAGGTGTTCATTGGCAAACTTCAGATGGGCTTGCACATGTGGCTTCTTGAGCAGGGGGACCTTGCGGGCGCTGCAGGATTTTAACCCCTTACTTACTGGGGACGTATTAGTACGCATATTTGCGTACTGCCCGTTCAGTGAGGGCTGCTGCGCTGAGCCCTCATTGAACGGAGCACATGTCAGCTGATTCTTACAGCTGACATGTGCCCGCAACAGCCGCGGGTGGAATCGCGATCCACCCGCGGCTGTTAACATGTTAAATGCCGCTGTCAATCTCCGACAGCAGCATTTAACGCGTGCGTCCGGGTAGCGCGTCATAAGCCCCGCCCACCGGCAACCCCATCACGTGATCGCGGGTCGCCGATGGGTGGGCATGACAACCCAGGGTTTGCAGCAGACGCCTGTGGTTGTCATGATCTTGTCGCTATGAGCACCACCTAGTGGTCGGCGCTCATATCACAGGACCATTTCTGCTGCATGCAGGGGACCTGCTCGTCCCCTGTATGTAGCAGAGGTGATCGGATAGTTGCTGCTTCTAGTCTCCTATGGAGACTATAGAAGCATGCAAAAAGTAAAAAAAAAAAGTTTTTAAAAATATAAAAAAAAATAAAAAAATATAAAAGTTTAAATCACCCCCCTTTCGCCCCATTCAAAATAAAATATAAAAAAAAAAACCCACATACACATATTTGGTATTGCCGCGTTCAGAATCGCCCGATCTATCAATATAAAAAAATAATTAATCCGATCGGTAAACGGCGTAACGAGAAAAAAATTCTAAACGCCAGAATTACGTTTTTTGGTCGCCGCAAAATTGCAATAAAATGCAATAACGGGCGATCAAAACATCGGATCTACCCCAAATGTTATCAATCAAAACGTCAGCCCGGTGCGCAAAAAATAAGCCATCAACCAGCCCCAGATCACGAAAAATGGAGACGCTAAGGGTCTTAGAAAATGGCGCTATTTTTTTTTTTTTTTTTTACCAAATTTTGGAATTTTTTTTCACCACTTAAATATAAAAGAACCTATACATGTTTGGTGTCTATGAACTCGTAATGACCTGTAGAATGAGAAGGGCAGGTCAGTTTTAGCATTCAGTGAACGTGGTAAAAAAAATAAATAAAAAACAACTGTGGTATTGCACTTTTTTTGCAATTTTACCGCACTTGGAATTTTTTTCCCGCTTTTCCGTACAGGATATGGTAAAACTAGTAATGGCGTTGAAAAGTACAACTCGTCCCGCAAAAAATAAGCCCTCACATGGCCATATTGACCATAAAATAAAAACGCTATGGCTCTGGGAACAAGGGGAGCAAAAACGAAAATGCAAAAACCAAAAATGCTCCGGGGCTTAAGGGGTTAAACCTTTAAGGCGTAATGTGTTACCAATGTGTCACCAGGAGGTGAGATTTTGCATGGTGCCCCAGATCGATTTCGATTGACAGTCATTTTGTATTTTTTTCCATTTTCTTACTATTGCACCAACAGTTGTCTCCTTCTCACCCAGCGTCTTACTTATGGTTTTGTAGCCCATTCTAGCTTTGTGCAGGTCTATGATCTTGTCCCCAACATCCTTAGAAAGCTCTTTGGTCTTGCCCATTTTGTAGAGGTTAGAGTCTGACTGATTAATTAAGTCTGTGGACAGGAGTCTTTTATACAGGTGACTATGTAAGACAGCTGTCTTTAATGCAGGTAAAGAGTTGATTAAGAGCATCTAACTTGTCTGTAGGAGCCAGAACTCAAAATGGTTTGTAGGGGATCAAATACTTATTTCTCACTGCAAAATGCAAATAAATTTATCTAATTTATACAATGTGAGTTTCTTTATTTTTGGGGGATATTCTATCTCTCAATGTTAAAATTAACCTACCTTTAAAATTATAGACTGTTCATGTCTTTGTCAGTGGGCAAACTTACAAAAACAGCAAGGGATCAAATACTTATTTCCCCCACTGTATGTATTCTTTGTAGGAAATGTGGGGCTATCTAGAATTTTCAGGTTTAGAAGCTTTACCCACAGCAATAATTGTATCTAATCACTAGAATGACTAGACTAGACTACACTAAACTAGACTAGGACAACTGTTCTTAAATCCAAGTAAAATAAAGTGGCTTCAGCATCCAATGATGATCAACTTGCTTTAAATGCCAAAACTCAGACTTGTACTTATATTATTAGGGGTCGAAACATTGCTGCTATTTCTCTATTTGTAATGCCATAATAAAGCAAGTTGATCATCATTGGATGCTGAAGCCTTTTATTTTACTTGGTTTTACATTTGAAAAAGTGATCATCCCACATTTGGCATTCGTGCATCTGCATGGTATTGAACCTTGATGCTGTCTAAACACCATTATTGTCAACTTTTATAAAATCAACCTTTACCTTTGAATAACTTTGTCTATCTACCCAGCAAGTGTAAAAATTAGCACCTTTGCATTATCTTTATTATCTTATTTATTAAGTCTAATCAGCTTCTCCTGATTGATGTAATTCTGATTTTATTTTACGTGCTGAGTGCAGAAATAATGTGAACCTGCAATCTTCTTTTAAAGGGAACCTGTCACCAGTTTTTTCCGATATAACCAACAGTCAGTGTTCACCTTTGCGCTTCTGCACAGGTAGACTTCACTCTGCCCTGCCACATGCAGAGCAAAGTACTGCAATGCACATGAGCTGGCGCTCTTTTGACCTTTCCCGGCGCATGCACACTGCAGTACTTTGCTCAGAGAGAAGTGTGACTGTGCAGAAACACAAAGGGGAACACTGTGTGGATGATGTGGGACATGTCATCCACACAAAGCAAGAGGGAGGACAACATCGCAAAAAGAGAGGAGGCACCGGACCAAGACCAGCCACACCCATCGAACCGGACCGCCTAGTAGGTGAGTATAATGAAATTGGGCGAATTGGAGTCATATGTGCAGCATTCAAGGTGGTGGCCATAGGTTATATGGGGAAAAAAAAACTGGTGACAGGTTCCCTTAAAACTAAATCATATATACCTCATTATATTGTTGGCGTTTGACTGATCATTTTCTTTTTCCCATTTGGTTGCTTAATACTTGCACTTTCAGACTAAAAAAAAAATTCTATGCTGCACAAAATTATTTTGAAATAAAAACCACAGCAAATGAAAATATATTAAATTATATATTAAAGAGATGCTGAATTTTAGATTGTTGAGTAGTGTCAGTGTTAATCAAGGATGAAGGTTCATCTTACTAGTTTATCATAAACCTTCATATTATCAGCTTGCTGTTCGGTGACTTTGTAGTATGTCTACTTGAATCTAATTGTAAGGCTTCCCATCTTCATCTACTTTATCACATTATTCCTAGTCACCCTCTCTGGTAGTTTCATACTCTGGCCCCTTGTTATTAAGTACAGCATCCATTTCTCTTCAACAGTTGCATTGTTTTCTTCTATATGTGTCGAAAATAGCTATAACAACAGTTTTTTCATCATTCTCTCTGGTAACAACAGAAGAGATTTATCAATAGTCTTATTGGGTGCATTAATAGCATACATTTTGCAAAGTTTATAAAAAAGGATCCCATAACATTATTAATGTGACGAAAGACTTGTCATGATAAGCATGATATACTGATAGGGAATTTACATTGTGAGCCTTAATGGAACAGTGATGATGACGTCTGTAAATCGCTGTGGAAATTAATTGCACTATATAAGGGAGTAAGACATATAGATAAATCTGTTAGTGAAAGCCCAATTTGATAAATGTGTCAGTATGGAAATTATAGGATTTACCTTCTCCAAAAATGATCATGACTGTCATCTGTGACTGCAGATTTTCTCTGTCAACCAGGTTTGACTTACCTGGATCATCTATAAACTTCTTTATATGTTATTGGGTCTAATTTACTTTGAACTACTTCACCGAACTCTAGGCCTAGCTTTAATTGTTACTATTCTCCCTTTTCTATGCCAGCAATACAACAGACCTGTCATCAAGCAACAAATCCTCTATCGTGTAATAATAATAAAATGGCTGTGCTGACTCTGCCCCAATCTATACAGCAGAGCCAACAGCAAAAAATGAGAAATTCAATTGTGTAAGCTCTAAGTGCCAATTTTACAGTTGGAAAATTTCAACATGTTTTATTTGGAATGTTAATAAAAAAAATTAAGAAACATCACCTGAAATTTAACAACGGAATGTTCATAATAAGAACTTCACTTAAATATTATGTATTCTATGACACACTGCCCTTAAACAAAGCAAAAAAGAATCAAGTAACAATACAATACATCAAGGCCCAAATGAGTGTAAAAATGTGCAAATAAAAATAAAACAGCAACAAGGTAATAAGTTTTTTTATTTAAGTTTATTTGTACGGACACGTGTATATACAAATACAGCTTATGATTATTTTTTTTTACATTTTCTTTTTAACTCATATAATGTAAGCATTTCAAAACAGCACTCAATGAATAGTAAGTCCAAAGCAGGGGAGTACAAGCACAGGACCACACTGAGCTGGACTTTCTTACCCAGATGCACAGACAATGAGTGGTTTCAATGAGATGTCAAGAGTAAGTATGGAAAGCGGATTTTGTAGCCTCATGGGTAACCTCCAACATGCCAGCATCTATTAAACTGCACAGACAATGGCAGTGAGCGTATCATAGGGAGATTTGTCTTAGATCTGAGAAAGTTGGGGGTGAATGCCTGGGAAAAATTCTGTGATGGCAAAAAGTAGGGCAGATCTGCTCATTTACTGCTTGAAAAGAAAGGAGAAAGATAGATAAGAGCAGAAGTAACAGAAAAGGGTAGAAATTAAAACAGGAAGCCACGCAGTTACATGACAAGTTAAGAGAACCAAGTACAACTTTTAAGAGATACTGAAAACACATTTAATATTACAATGATAAATGAACTATGAGGACTGCGGCTCGTCTGGACAAAAAAAATTACATAAACTTTAAATGATTAACATATGATGTACTGAAGTATTACATTAAATGTCTTAAATATGTATTTTATTTAAATACTAGTATGTTTTATTTGTTAAAGAATATGCCATGTAGCTGATGCATGGCTCAAGCATGGAGAAAGGTATGTCTTAATTAGAAGACCCCCCAAAAAATTTAATAAAAAAAAAATCCATATGTTCCCGTAAGCCAACATGCCAAAAATACACAGGGCTCTAACATTGGACCTATAAACATTTAGTATAAAACATTGATCATTACATGTTGTGTTTCTCTGGGTCATGACTGAGTGAGCACTTGTGAGTGATCATGTTTACAAACAAACCTTTTATTCTTTTTATTTATTTTTTTTGTCCTTTTTTCCATTTTTTTTAAGTGTCATTGGATGACAAGCATGTTTATTTTTACTTTTTTTGTGGTCTGAAAGTCTAATGTATTCACTTACAAAAGACGTAAGAATTGAATTAATACTTTATTATCAAACACTATATACAACATAGGTTGACTTGCTAATAATACAGAATTTAAAGAATGTTCTTTTTTTTTTTCTTTATCTTATATTCTTTGCCATCCAAGAAGGTATAGTACAAAACAATATTCTAATCTAACATGAAATGTTATCTTGTGTATTAAAGGATACACAGTATCCACCAGACAGACTAATGCTTAACCCCCCTGCTTCAGGTTGGAAAGCCACTGGCAACCAGGAAATTGGGTTTAAAAGGTTACCCTACCTGGGCCATAATAGTTTATGGGGAAAATAAAGAGGAAAAGACAAAGCGTGTGAGAAAAGAAGAAAGCCAAAGAGACTTCAAGTGCAATGAGCAGGTTGAATTTTGCCCCAATTTCCCAATCTCTAAACATTATGGAAAATCTCTACTACACGTCCATTATTTTTTGAGTTTCTTATCTGATTGTTTCTATATGGATATAACATATTTACTCTGTTGTACTACAATATTGGTAATTTAGTTGGTCATAATTGTTTATCACTGTACTTTTGTGTATAAGAGGGAGATAAAAAAAAAATTGTAAGGTAAAAGATAAAACTGCTACTTCAAGACAATTATAACAATAATAAAAAATAACAACTATAATAATTTTAATAACATTTATTAAAACTAAAAGCAATGTTAAGGCTGTTAAATACAATAACACCCATCAACACGCAATCCTTAGAAATAGCAGTTGTGTTACTTAAGTGTTATTAGAGGCCATACTTTAAGAACCTAACATAAGATTTCTTATTGTTTCATCTCATAATGGCTGTTATCAATTACTGCTACATCGTCATTATAGAAACCAGACCCCGAACTATTGAAGGTAGTTTTTGTGCTAACACTGTAAAGTTGCGGCATGACAAACTACAACATATGAATCACATCGTTGTCAATGTAGCCTATGTGACAGTAGAATATTTACTTCTTAGGTTATTGGTCTCTGTGCTTTATTGTACTTTATTGTAAATACGACATAAAAAAAATTGCATAATACTATTGTTCTAGATTAAAGCAACCCAGGCCAGCACATGGATTTTTTGAAGGCTCTTGTTACATCTCCCATTGTATTCCTATCTCTAGAAATACATAATTTAGACAGTTAGATAATGGCGTTGAATAACTATGACCATTTATGTATGTCTGTATTGTTCTTAGAAATATATTAAAAGTTATTGTACTTGATATTTTTTTTTACTTTTTATATTAAACATAATCACAGTTTGTTAAAGTCTTTATTACGTAAAGTACATTTGGTGACTATGAAGTGTCTGAGTCACGTCCTTTGCTATACATCAATAATAAACAAAAACTCAAGGCACCCTGAAAAGTTATTAAGCGTCCATATTTGATTCTTCCAATGTGACAATAGGTAGCTGTCCATGAACACAACCAAGATTTGATTTACTGATGGAATCAAGTCTATCAACAATTTGGTGTTTATGCAAAAACACATTGAGTTATCCTCAGCACAAAATATTTCTTAGCAATGCATATACAAGTTGGTTGAGAGTTTTCCCTTACAATCTATTGGAGCCAATTTAGAATATATCTAAATTTTAACAGATTTTCCATGTACATCTTTTATTTTGGGGATGAAATTCATCACTTAATTGAAACCACCTGAAGGGTCAAATGAAACATACAATGACTTTCCGGCATCAAACTATCTTTCGAAGCTGGTACTTCACCATACCTGTTAATCATAATTTCACATATTTCTTCCAAGCATTAAGAAAAGTCAATTCAAAACAAAGATTAATGTCCAGTATTATGAAGTACTTTCTTGCTGATGCACATGTTGTAGGACGGTGGACCAAGAAGATGCCCTATAACTGCCCCCAAGACAGTTTAGCCTTGGGCATGGTCATATTGTATATAAAATGCATGAGTTGTAGAACAGCAAAATCAAAAATGTAGCACCTTGGAGTTCAATTTATGGTTTCTGCCTATGTTTTAAATAGTACAATTCTCTGGACTCCGGATGAATTCAAATATATTAAAACAACAAAAAATAATATTATCTAAAAAGACTCCCCCATACCCTTTGGTACTCCCGTAGTGCAGGTAAGAGTGCTTATGAGAGTCAATGAATATTGTCTTCTCAGATAAACATGTCCTTGAAAATTTGGAATAAATCCTCTTGTGTTGTACTGCATATATTATCACACCATCTAACAGTTCTGTAAAGTGGTCAACAAAGGAGAAATTCCTTTTAGATTTCACTTCCATTAAGTAAATATCCATATTATCTGGTTCATGCTGCCTATGTCGATCTGCACAGACAAGAATGTGTGCCAAATAGGTGTTTTAATATGCCCAAATGCAAGGGAAACTTTAATTCACTAGTGTTCCTATTTATATTTGGCATTTACCAGGATTTAAGGTTCTGGAATAAAAGCAACTTCTAAATTATAATATATGAAGTAAATATTCTTGTGGAATTCATGTTCGCTTGAAAGTGGGAAAATATATATAAAATGCAACAAAAAGGGGGAGGGGGAGAAAAACAAAAAAGAAAATTTGTTCCTTTCTTGGGTGAAGCAGTTAGGTGGATCTTTGATGTTCCAAGATCCAGTTTTTCTGCAGCTGGTCTGTGAGATATGCTGTGCTATAACGTCAAATGCATCGCCAGGAGAAACAGAAGGATCGTTAAAAGCCAATTTGGTATCCTTGGTGTTGGTGCTGAATTTTCGCCACGGGAAGGCTCAGCTGATTCATGAACTGTGTCATCTGTTCAAACACAAAACAGACATTTAGTTGCTTGACTGGAAAGTTCACATGACTCAAGCTTTGCATTTTAAGAATAATAGCATCTTATTTTAAGAAAATATTTTTTTTTAATCCAAATATTACTAAAACAGTATTTATTTGACTCTATATAAATACTATTTTACAACTCATATAGAATGCTTGAAATAATAAAGTCAATGCACAAAATTACATTTAGTTTTTAGTAGAAAACTTTGATGTCAGCATGCAAAATTATGCAAGTATTTTCAAACCTTATGTGCTATGTCAAAAAACTGGAAAAGACCCCCAATATGGTGAAACAGCGCAGCTAAAATCTATGTCAACGGAAACATGTCTGCAAATGCCATTGATCTCATGCAGTATAGGCTGCATAAAAAGCAATCCCCAATTTTGTTTAGCAAAATTGCCCCCTGCTAAGGCTCATGCACCCAGAACATGTATGGTGGCACAGACGCTTAGGCACTTTGCATGCCGTTGCAAGCCTCTATGCTACATCATATTATAGAGATAATCTCCTCTAAAAAAAAAAGTTCTAAAGGCGAATAGTTCCATAATAAGTCATCCTATGAAACATGCCTTGATTTTTTTTTCAAATTTCAAATGAACTTGACAAGAAAATATATCTCTATTTGTATTGCTATAATGGGTGCCGTATTACGGTTCTGTATAGCCAATATATACAGTTCCAACATTTTTCTCTTTATTTGCCATCTCATCACTCCACTTCGTAAAAAGAGATGGTCTAGTCATTTGTTAATATTTTAAATCTGCTATGTAGAATGTTCTTCAATATGTTAGCATATGCTCACCAATGTTCAGCCTACACTATCACATAGAACACACTGCACAAGATGCATTACACCATTTATGTGGCAAGCATATGTTTCTTTATAGTGTTATGTAGCTAGACAATATGTTGAGCATCAGTATATTTATATTGTTACTCTAAAAGAAAATCAGATTTCTCGTTCATTTTCAATTTATGCTCATCATATACAAACTATTTAAAGGGAAACCTGGCATGTTGAGCCTGATATTTTCAATTCCGAGGAGCAGAGGGGAAGATTTATCAAAGCTTTTTCACCATTTTTTTGGCAAAAAAAAAAGCTTTGAAAAGTCACATTTTTTTACACAAACCCAAGGCTGCACAAAATTTTTTTTTGGACACTTAGCGTGTTCATGACATTCTTGCCCCAGTTCTGACAAAGTGGGCATAACTGGGGCAGTACAAGGGCAGGGCCACCTTGTTTGTTAAATTCATGACTAGTGGTAGCATTCGCTTCCAACAAATCTTACTCCAGCAAGGAATGGAGTGAGTTTTGTGGCGAAGCGCATATAGTGGCGCATGCCACCACATGCCTAGCCTGCTTCACTAAGATGCATGAGCCTCTTGATGAATCAGAGGTATCTACTCCAAAATGCCCCCTCATCAAGATTGGTGATGGAATTGCCAGCCATGATGAATCACCCCCATATAGTTTTGTTCGAAGTATAGTTTGCAATTTATGATTGACAGCTACTGTATCTCTAAAGCCGCCCAATGGACTCCTTAGTCCATAATGAGCAGGGATTTACATAAAATTACAATCTATACTTAATAATTTCCCATAAAATTTTATTTTAATTCTGCTTAGATTCGTCTGTTTTTTTACATGCTGACAGCAGATCAAAAGCCATGTTTATTATGAAAGGTTACCTTTGATGCAGAAAGTAGAGTTTAAATTACCCACAGTTGCCTTATATGTCTAACAATGGAGCCCAGACTATAGGCTATCGTGAGAGACAAGGCAGATAAAGGGAGGAAGCCTGACAAAATTAAGGTGGGTCTACACTGGCAGATGATGGCTAATAAATGACCGCCAATACATGTTTGCTGATAGGCGGTCATTCAATAATCTGTTTAGACAGGTGGACAGAACCAATTGGTAATAGATGGTTCTGTGTGCACAGACTGTCATTGTTTTCGGCAGCACAAGCCCTGTTTACACAGAATATGTGCTGCTGAGAACAATGTTTTTTAATTAAGCTTAAAAATCATTTCACTTGAAGAACGATCGCTTTTGCTTATTTAATGGGTGATTGGCAGACTGTTTACACCTGATGATTATAGGCAACCAAGCTTTCATAAGAACGCTCATTTATGATAATTTGCCATTGTAAATGCAGCCTTAGGCCTCATTCACACATCCGTGTTTAAACACGTACATAAATAAATGTTACCAGTGTCATCAATGTACCTTTTTTAACTATTAATGTCATCAGTGTTTTTCACAGATGGTTAAATAAATAATGTAAATTATAAAGCTTCTCCTATACTTAGCAATGTAAAATACGGAGAGCACACGGATGGCACACGAACACTATCCGTGTGCTGTACGTGTTTTTCACAGACCCATAGACTTGAATTGACCCTCTTCATCAGTGATATTGGAGAAAAACGGACATGTCACTGTGAGTTTTGTACAGGCACACGGGCCGTGAAAAATGGCAGATATATGAATAGCAGCATAGATTATAATGGATACGTGCTGTATCCGTGAAAAAAAAAACGGATATAACAGGTATGTGCAACACGAATGTCTAAAATCTGTAAATATAAAAGTAATGGAATGAAAAGGAAATAACTGCAATTACAAGGAATTGTATCAGGGAATTGCTTTTTATGCAGATCCACAATGTATCTTTAAAGTGACCTCGCAAAAATAAACTTTGAAACTGAAAACTTTATCAACAATGGCATTGCAAGATAAGAGAATATTCATCCATCTAATTTTTTTTCTGAGACATACAACATGCTGTTCGTATTGGGAACCAAAAGAATTCAATCTCAGATGGTAGTACTATGCTGGCAGTAAATAAGTGCCTATCCGCACTGTACTCAAAAAAAAAAAGTTACAAGATAAACGTCTGAATCAGGGGCACATCATTAAATGCATTTTGCATCCATTTTGAGTAACATTTTGGTGTGAATACGAAAAGTCTTGGTGACTTTGTTACTGGGTTCAGAAGTATCTGTTTTTCCCTGTCCCCATGCCTGAAATGCCACTGTCACATAAAAGTCCCATCATAGGCAGAGAGGTATACTGCATATTTTGTATGGGGCCCAGAAGTTTCATGTAAGGTTCTTTTCGCCTTTGCATTCTGGCATCTGTTAACAACAGAAGCCAAAGCGCTTTACCAGATCCACCACACAATGGACATCACCAGTACCCGATGGACGTCGTTGACTTATAATGGTGTTCATTGTGTGCTGCCTTGTTTTAGTAGGAGAGATGGAGCTCTCTGAAGAACATCGGAACATAAAATTACCTCTCTGAACCTATGATAGGGTTCTGAAAACTGTGATTCGAGCATTTGTGGGCTGAAATTAAGTGATGCCTCCCAATGGTTATGTACTAGAAAGATACACCTGGTGATTGCCAACAGTCACACTGGAGAGAGGAGAGGATAGCAAAAGAAAAACAGTTTTAATAAATCTCCCCCATAGTTCCCTTTCATTTTCCATTCGGCAGAAAACCTTTTATTTTCCTTTAACACGCATAGATTTTTACAGAGATTCCTCATATATTAAACACGTGCCCCTGATAAATCAGATTATCTGGTAAGCTTATTGATGAACCGCTCTCAAGATAACATTGTTTTTATGAAATCATCATTGCTTAAGACAAGTGCTCAACACTAAATAACATTAAAGAGCAAATTCTTCCACCATGCTTCAGTTATTCACATGAGCTGCTCAGAGTTCTGTGCTTTCCAGGCACAGACAGCTGGAGGGTTGATAAAAGCAAGACTTGCAAAGATTTTAAAAATTTTGAATGCTGATTGTGATTGGACAATCCATTGAACATAGCGGCTCATCCAATCACCAATAGCTAATCGATCAATATAAAGCTGGCCAAAGATGTAATGATGCAGCCTGCTGTTGTTCAATAGGAATAATCTGTCTATTTACAAAACAGTTACATAAATTCTGAATCCTAGAAATTCATACACCTCTCATACATATTAAAGTCAGACAAGCCCACCAATTTTGCTGGGCCTGGCCAACCATCTTATGTGCATGGAGTTTCTCCCATAGAAGCTTTGGGCATGTTGAATTTAATACCCAATCCTTTTGCTCTCAATGCAAATAAAACACGGCCAGAGATGTCTGATAGCGGCTTCCTCAATTCTTCCTATTGAAAATATATGAATTCTCTGTAAAGATGAACGTTCATATGTATTGGGGTAGTCAGGTGACAGCTAACAAAGGTGTACAGGCACTTTTTAAGAGCATTCCCACCCATAACGTAAAGATGTACATATATTAATTTATCAGTACCAGAGTTTGATACACTGCTCATAGATACCAAAACTTAGCCACAATATAATGACTATTGTGATTTATTTTAAATTGGGAAGGCAGATTGCAAGATAAGATATTTACCATGTTACAAACCCCTTTGCCATGAACAATTAGAAACTATTTTGAAACATGAATGATAAGTGATTTAACATAAGAGATCAAAAACAATTATTTTAGTTGTAATGATTATTGCTACCTCCCGGAAAATGAAAATTGGACATTACATTGATGCCCATCATTACATATATTAGCAGCCCAAAGTCAGACTATACTGGTTGTTACTTTGATTAGCTTCTCAGAATTTACCATCAAATTTACAGCTTTAGGCCATGGCCCCACTATCAGTATTTGGTCAGTATTCGGTCAGTAATTTTTCTCAGGAGTGGGAAACAAAACCATGAGTGGGTGATAAATGCAGAATTGGTGACTTGTTTCTATTATACCTTTTCTCTGATTGTTCGTCACCTAGCTTTGGCTCCTACTCCTGAGAATAAAATACTGTCCGAATACTGATAGTGGGGCTGTCAGGTGAGAGGTGTAAAAGCGTTCGCCAAGCCTCGCCCCATTCCAGAATAGCTTGAACACACCAAAAGTTGCTTTTTTATTGGCAACCTCGCGTTTGCCCAAAAAATATGACTTATTGAAGTTTTTTTTTTGCCACAAATCAGTCACAAAAGCTTTAATTAATCGCCCCTGATGTCTTTTTCAGACGGTTTCTGTCCAAAATGCACCTGAAAAAGTACCGTAAAGCGTCCCATAAAATAAACATAATGCACAATGTCAAAATGACATTGCTGTGTACATATTTTGTGTAATGTCACTTCTTTTAACTGCTTCAGGGATTTCAAACATTTGACAAGTAACATACTCATTCTTCTGAGCTGCTACAAGAATGATGGCAGTACCTCTGGGGAAGCCATCTCAGAAAAAATACCACCAGCATTTTCCTGAAGTTGCTTCGCTGAGAAAATGTTCACACAGAATTTTCTTAAGAGATTTTTGAAGTGCATCCACTTGAAAATTCTTATAAAAACCACCTCAAACACATTTGAAAACTTTTTTTGGGCTACCTGCACACGGCCTCTTTTAGACACCAGTGCAGCTGCCAAATTTTCCCAGACATAATAATCACTTGAAGAATGGCCATTCGCAAACCCTAAAGTAGTAAAAGAAGTGCCATTAGTTTTTGAGGAGGCTTTGCAGCACAAAATATCTTTTTTCAGACAGATTCCGTCCAGAATGCACCTGAAAAAAGTGTCACAAAAGCTCCCTATAAAAAGGAACATCATGCACAGCAATGTCAAATGACATTGCTGTGCAATGCACATGTTTGTTTTATGTCACTTGCTTCTTCTGAAGCCCTAAGTGTTTATAAGAAGTGGAATGCTGATTCTTCAAGTGACTTCTGCTAGGAAGCTGCTCACTCTATATACTACACATTATAGAGTAAAAGAAGCCGGCAGTGGAGCAGCTGCAAGGACAAGAGCAATACCTCCAGCAAAGCTGCCTCAGGAAAATGATGAATTGTTTTCTTTATTTTCAATTAATCTTTGCAGACTTTTAATTAGGCAGTCCTTGTTTGAAGAGGTGTTCTTCAAGGTCTACTTCAAAGAAGTGACATGCACTTTCTTATTTTCTACAAGTTGTTTTTGAACAGCTTAAAAAGCTTCTCTAAAGGTATGTTCACATGACAAAAAAGTGCCCCATAAAATGGACAATGAATCAAAATGACATTACTGTGCACTAGTGTTGCGCGAGCGTGCTCGTTTAACCCTTTCACCGAGCATGCTCGGGTGCTGCCCGAGTATTTTTGGCGTGCTCAGCATCTATGCTCAACCCGCCGCAGCTGCATGTGTCACAGTTGTTAGACAGATGTGAAACATGCAGGGGTTGCCTAACAAACAGGCAATCCCTGCATGTGTCATAGCTGTCTAACAGCCGCGACACATTCAGCCGCTGTGGCTCGAGCATAGATGCCAAGCACGCCGAAAATACTCGGGCAGCACCCGAGTGTGCTCGGTGAAAAGGTTAACAGAGCACGCTCGCACAACACTACGGTGCACATGTTCTGTCTTATTTGACTTTTTTGAACAACTTCAGGGTTCGGTAATCCTGAAGCGGTTAAAAAAGTAACTCATTGCTCATTCTTGTGGTAGCTTCTGTCGGAAAGCTGCCTGTGCTCTTTACAGGGAGTATAGATTGAAAGACCGAAGCAGCTGCTCCTGGAAAAACTCAGCGGTTGCACCAACATCTAATAATGCCACGTGTAGATACCCCAAAGCTATGTGCATACAAACTCCTCAAAAACGTAGAGGTTCTGCTCCATTTCTGCTCTGAAAAGTCAGCAAAAATACTCCATGTACAGATACCTTAGGAGTCTTTTTGCTGGGTTTTTGGAGAATAAACTGAGCAAAACCTCAAAGTTTTTTTTAGGAGTCTTATGATTTGGAGGAGATCTTGGAAAGTCTCCATTCAGTTTCTGCTCCAAAAATTTCCTCAAAAAACTTTGCACATGCTCAGTTTTTCCTCAGTGTCAGCTCCAAAAAATCCTTGAAAAACTGTGTGCACATAGCCTTAGGGTAATCACACAGAGCATCTCTAAGGTGCCAGCGGACATGCCGAGATTTTCCTACGTAAAGTTGTTTCAGGCACACATTGTCGATCTTTTTTCTGAAGCAGTTTTGCTTTTGGTTTTGGCAAAGTTTATGTCGCGGCTCTATCTCAAACATCTGTTTTCTTTGTTTTAAACTGTAACTAACAAGTGACTTTCTAGTGTAAGCCACCTGAAGAATGAACCTAAAGAATTGCAACCGCTTCACGGTTTCCGAACCCTGAAATGGTTAAAAGAAATAAAACACTGAACACGGATGCAGGAATGTCATTTGCTGTACATTATGCTCATTTTTTGAGGTGGTTTTGCAATGCAGGTTTCAGGTGAACAGCAATGTGGATTTCCTATAAAAAAATAAAAATAACTGGAAAAGTTGCCCAAGGGTTTTTGGAGCAGTTTTTGAGGAGGATTTTTGGTGAGGATCGGCTCCCAATATGCCTTCAAAAACTCAGTGTGAACATTGTCTTACTTGCTGAGAATCTCTTTCATAAGTGACAACCAAGATGAGTGCAATTGCTGCTTATCCAAAAATAGCTTGCACAGTAAAACAGAAATATATTAATATCTATGTTAGTAAAAACAAATTTAGTTACCAAATCTTGTTTATAATCTTGTCTATATCATCAAATTAATCTATATTCTGATTCATTAATATTGTTGCCATGTCTTGCTGTGTGTTAGGCAAAAATTTTAATTTGTATAACATTTTTAAAAAATTGGGCTAACATCAGAAAAGTTGATAAAATTACTAAAAAAAAAGATAATAAAACAACACTCACTTGTTCAATTCTTTGCAGGTTCAGTGCCAATGCTCTGGTGGTTTCCACCATACATGCATGTAACCTCTGCAGCCAATCAATAGCATCATTGGTGATACTATCATATATGGCCAGTGATTGACTGGATATGCAAAATGTCATTGCTCCAGAGAAGATAACTGTCTGGTGGGAACAAGGGGGATCTTTTGATTTTATATTATCAACATGCCTACTGGTAGCCTATTTTGAAAAATCCCATACAAACCCTTTAATAGTTTTTTAAGTTCTTGTTCCTACTATTACTACAGCTACTATTGAAACTATACCGTTTAAGCAACAGCCATTTGAGAATTTCCCACACAAGACAATGCACAATAAGTGATTGGAAATATTGTCCTGTATGAAATACTTCTAGGTAGTCATTACATCTATGGTTGACTACTATAACACTACTTTTAGATGTTCTGATAATTGGGGAACTAGTGCTGATAGGAACCTTCATTCTCGACTAGCAGGGTGTGTAAACAAGCCAGCAAGCACCCGACAAACAAGTCATTGCAAAATGCTTGTATGTCAAATGCGATGATTTTTTAGCCAACTTAAAAATCATTGATCTCAGCAGCTCAACTTCCTATGTAAACCGGACATGTGATGTGCTGCCGAGAACAATTTCATTTTATGTGCACAGAACGATTGTGTTAGTGATCATTCTGTGAGAACGGAAGTGCTAAACAATCACCGATTAGCTTGCATGTAGCCAATTGGTGATCCTTTAACAGCGGTGGTCGACATTTACAAACCCATCATTAGTCTTGGCCATTTTTAGATTTCTCCGGTTGTTGTTGTTACGGTTTCATGTCCTTAAATCAGACTTTACTTTAGTGGCGAGTTTAACTTTTTAATAGTAGGGTTCCAATGAGGTAACATTTAAATTCAAGGGGAATTATGGTTTTAGGATGAAATGTAGTTGTATAACATTATTTCAAAATTTGGTTCATTCGCAAACACAAATTTGATTATGAATGGTTTGGCAGGGTGCAAGACAATATTTTGGGAATTTTCAAATTTTGATATATTATGTGCAGAATTTTAATGGGGTGTTTTTTGCCGGTGTTATAAATTCTCTCTCCGACATATCTTAATAATTCATTAATTTGGAAAATGTAATTAAACACAAGTTACAGAACGACAGGCAAGGATGGTGGAAGAAGCAGCCAAACACACAGCTTCATGGTAAACCCCTTCCCCAGTTCTAGCCCCACAAAATGCAAAGATTCATCTCACTGACTGAGTTCTGTGCTTGTCAGATTGGCAGGGTAACTTGGTGCTTCAGTGAAATCGAAGCCTGCAGGGAAAAGAGAGGAGTACCACTTGGGAAGGATATACGCTGCGGTTGTAGTAATTTAGATTGTGAGCTATTGAGTGTTTAAAGCAAACTGTGTAAACACAGAGCAAAGTGATGGATTATAGTGGAAGCTTTAGGTGTGTTGTGGAGGTGAACAGATAGAAAATGAATGCATATTCCACCATTAAGTGTAGTATTGTGCTTGTTAAGTTTTCCAAATAGTACAACTTTGTGTTAGTTTTTATGGACTGTTTGGATAGTACACAGACAATTATGGTGTCTTCGATGTATTGTTTATGCTATTATGTGATTAGTGCCTAATATTAAAATTGGAAATGTTAAATGTCTGTGCATAATAGTTTATCTCTAAGTCACAATGCACATTAATGCAGACATTTTGTGAAATTTTTAAACAACATAACACTTTGCACAGTAGATATAACCAGGTAGATCCTAAAATCAAATAATTTGTCTAAGTAAAATTGTGGGAAAATGAAGTCATTTTATAACACATGAAGTCAAATTTATGGGAATTGCATTTTGTGGGTGGTAATGTAGGTACATTGATAAAATTGCATGAAATGCCAACCAAATGCCCAAACACAACATTGTGATGTGATAAAGACAATGAAATAAGGGACAATGACTAAAGTAACTTATGGTAAATTTGCTCAGCTAACTTATCAGCTATAATAATTAAAATGCTTTTTAGCAGTAAAGTAAAGGAAGCTATAGACCAGGGTCAAGTGATATCAGTTACAACTAGAGATCGAATCTGCTAAGACTCAAACTCGCCAAATTGGACTGGTTTTACAGGGAAACTAGATTTACATAATAAACATAGGATACAAAAAAAACTAATACTTGTCTCACTGCTCACATGTACAGTTTTCCCTGCAGCCCACCATTCAGTCTTCTGTGCCTCTTCTTCTCCCCTTCCTCTGTCAAGTACATCCTCTTAGGCCTCTTGCCTCCAGGTTCTGGCTTCTGGCTTGACTAGGCCTCAAAAGTCACTGCAGTTACTTGGGCAACGAACATCATAATTTTGTGACATCATGACATATATCGTGATGGCATGGCAAACAGTGACGTCAGAGGTCTAGTTATGTCAGAATCCAGGGCCTGGAGTGAGGAGATCCAAGAGGATGCATGCATTGTAGGTAGGGGAAAAGAAGAGGCGTGCAGGATCAGACAGTGGACTGTGGGGAGTGGTGGGAAAGGTGAGCAGTCAGATCAGTATTATTTTAACCATTTGCTTCAGAAAATGGCAGTCGTGGTTGGTTAGGTTACCAGTTCCCTGAATTCTCAAGCAGTGAACTTCAAAGTATATAGATATAGAGAATACAAAGTTTTATAAAAAAAAAGTCTACAAAAATTTAATTTCACTCATTTATAATAGCTCATCTCTAGTTAGAACAATGCTATCATAATCCACCTCATCTGAACTCTTATCTTTATTTCTAAATAAAATTTTTAACTGTTTGATTGAGATTCTCAATTCATTGTAATAGAATGGCCAAGCATAAAAGTTGCATTTAGGCAATGATTTTCCACTGGACAACCTCCTCCTCTCTCTCAGTGTGGTTACGTCTATAGTTATATATATTGTAAGTGGTGATGACTAAATATTTTGAAATTCTAATTCGCCAGTCTAGCCAAATTTTTATCAGGAAATTTCATTTACTGCAAATCCAAAGTACGCCTATGACTTTAATTGTACTGACAAGACACTGATCAAGCAAGCAGCAGCCAGCTATAAGTCTTTCTCTTGCCCTGCTGTACAGACACAAAGACTCTCCTATCTCTCACTCCCTACAAATTAAATCTATATTATTCTGTTTTCTTCATAAATTCTTCTTCTTCAATACTTTGCTATCACACACTATCTGGACAGATTCTTCAATGTTTTATGTCTTTCTCTCCCTATGGCTAAAGCATGGACTATGACATTCTGTCACTATCCAGAATCACAACACATTGGCTGCTACATTTCCTGCTTCTGCTTTTATAGAGGCTATGATAGTTCCTTCTGATTGGCTGTACAATATCATTTGATGTGATAGCTGGAAGGAATTATGGGGAAACTATGCCTGATGTTGTGATCCTTCTCTGGTTGATGCAATGTGTAAAATGGTGACTTTCATTTTAGGTGATTTGCACCAAATGAATCATAAAATTTTCAAATTCACAGGCTTCCGCAAATTCATAAAAATTTGACACTAATTCAATTAGTATCAAATCGATTCACACATCTCTAATTATAAGTTTTAATATATATAAAACACTGAAAGAATTGCAGCAAATTTATAATTTACAGCCATGTTCACAATGGTACTAAATTAAGATGCTAGTTACTGTATATCTTTGTTTTCATAATTTCTGTCTTTTCACAAATAACATCACCATATTGTTCTGACATAAGATATCTCACTATATGCACACATGTCTAAAATTTTCCTGATTTACTTATTTACTTTTTATTTTTAACCAGAAAGTTTAAAAAAAAAAAAAAAAAAACACATTACTTGCGAAAGTAGATCAGAAAAAATGTTCAACTTGATTACAAGAGAGTCAATTTATATCAGATTATGTAAAATAAAAGTATAGCTTTGGCATTTATAGTACCCTCATGTCTGTGTGTGTAAACTTCAGAAAACATGTTCTATACATGTGGAATATCAAATAGGGTACAAAGATGATAGATTTTAATTAATTTGATATATTTCTTTCTTAAACTAGTGGACAGCCTATGGTTTGACTTTATTTGAGTAGAATATATTAGTATACTTTAGCATAGATTTATATATTTTACATAACGTGGATATGCACATTTACTTTTTACTTAAGAGATAAACAATCTGGTATTTTCGAATTTCTGCATTATTTCCATTAGTGCATAGAAAATTTGCTAGGATTTAATTGAGTTAACTAACTCAGGACTTTTCAAACTTTCCCTTCTGAAGTTTCACTTGGCAAAGTTAATACCTGAGCTTCATCATTTGTGAGCAAAGAACTTGCAGTGGTGCTTGAAAGTTTTTAAACCCTTCACAATTTCGATATTTCTGTTTATATTTGACCTAAGACTGCAACAGTTTTTCACAAAAGTTCTAAAAGTTGATAAGAGAACCAAATAAAATTAAAGGTGTAAAAAATATTAGACAGTCATTTTTTTAAATGAGGAAAATGCCCCAATATCACAAGTAGGTTAGTTTCAAAAAGATTAGTCGATATTTACAGGTGAAATTAGAGTCTGGCATTTTCAATCAATGGGATGACAATCAGGTGTGAGTGGACAGCCTGTTTTATTTAAAGAAAAGGAAAGGGATTTATCAAACTATAATCTTTACAAAACATTTGTGGAATTGTGTGGAGACAAAAAAATACATTTCCTCAGAAAACAGCATAATAACCTCATACCATCTGTAAAAAATGGTGGTGGTATCATGCTTTTATGATTTGCAGCATATGGACAAGGACAGCATGGCATCATTGATGGAACAATGAATGCTCAATTTAACAAATTCTAAAGGAAAATGTCCATGAGCTAAATCTCAAGAGAACATTGAACATGCAGCAAAAAATTGGTTAAAGAAGAATGACGTTAAAGTTTTGGAATGGTCAAGTCAAAGTTCTGACCTTAATCGTATCGAAATGATGTGTAAATATCTGAAATTAGCAATTTATGGGAGAAAACCCACCAAAATAATAGGGTTGAAACCGTTTTATAGAGAGGAATGAGCTAAAATTCCTCCTAACTGATTTGCTGATCTAATCAAAAATTACCAGAAATGTTTAGATGCAGTTATGCTGCACAAGGGGGTAATGTCAAATACTGAAAGCAAAGATTCACAAATTTTGGCACTCGCAGACATGTGATATTCAATTATTTTTTACACTTAAAAAATTACAAACTACAATAAGTTTTACTCACTTGTTTATCTTTATCTACTTTTAGGACATCTGGGAAAATCTGATGTAGTTTAGGTCAATGAAGAAACAGAAAAATTCTGAAGGTTTCAGAAACTTTCAAGCACCATTGTACAACTCTTTTCAATCTCTATTAACAATTTCGGCCTGTGGACATCATGAAAAGTTGTCCATTGACCGTGAGGGCTCACAGTCTACAAGGGATGGGTGAGGATACAGTAGGTGACGGTAGAGCTGGTCGTGCAGCGGTATTGGTGGAGTGGTGGTTACTGCTGGTTGTGGCTTGTCGGAAGAGGTGGGTCTTTAGGCTCTTTTTGAAGGTTTCCATGGTCGACGAGAGTCTGATGTGTTGGGGTAGAGAGTTCCAGAGTAGGGGGGAAGCACGGGAGAAATCTTGTATGCGATTGTGGGAGGAGGAGATTAGAGGGGAGTAGAGAAGGAGATCTTGTGAGGATCGGAGGTTGCGTGCGGGTATGTAGCGGGAGACTAGGTCAGATATATATGGAGGAGACAGGTTGTGAATGGCTTTGTATGTCATGGTTAGGGTTTTGAACTGGAGTCTCTGGGCAATGGGGAGCCAGTGAAGAGACTGACAGAGAGGAGAGGCCGGGGAATAGCGGGGGGGCAGGTGGATTAGTCAGGCAGCAGAGTTTAGGATGGATTGGAGGGGTACGAGAGTGTTGGAAGGGAGGCCACAGAGCAGGAGGTTGCAGTAGTCAAGGCAGGAGATGACGAGGGTGTGCACTAGTGTTTTTGCAGATTCATGGTTGAGAATGTGCGGATCCGGGAGATATTTTTGAGTTGGAGTAGGCAGGAAGTGGAAAGGGCTTGGATATGTGGTTTGAAGGAGAGTTCAGAGTCCAGGGTTATCTGAAGGCAGCGAGCCTGAGGGACTGGGGAGAGTGGGCAGCCATTGACGTTGATAGATAGGTCAGTTAGGGGGGTTGAATGAGATGGCGGAAAGATGATGAATTCTGTTTTGTCCATGTTAAGTTTTAGAAATCTAGCAGAGAAGAAGAATGAAATAGCAGACAGACATTGTGGGATTTTGGTTAGTAAGGAGGTGATATCAGGTCCAGAGAGGTAGATCTGTTTGTTATCAGCATAGAGGTGATACTGAAAGCCATGAGACTCTATGAGCTGTCCCAGGCCTAAGGTGTAGATGGAGAAGAGCAGGGGTCCTAGAACTGAACCTTGGGGGACACCGACAGATAGGGGGCGAGATGAGGAGGTGGTCTGTGAGTGAGAGACACTGAATGTCCTGTCTGTTAGATATGAGGAGATCCAGAATAGGGCCAAGTCTGTGATGCCGAGAGATGAGAGAGTTTGTAGTAAGAGGGAATGGTCCACTGTGTCGAAGGCAGATGACAGGTCTAGGAGGAGGAGGACAGAGTAGTGTCGCTTAGATTTGGCGGTTAGTAGGTCGTTGGTGACTTTAGTCAGTGCAGTTTCAGTAGAATGGTGCGGTCGGAAACCAGATTGTAGGCGGTCAAAGAGGGAGCAGGAGGAGAGGTGGGAGGACTGCTCAGAATGGACGTGTTGTTCCAGTAGTTTTGAGGCATAGGGGAGAAGTGATATGGAGCGATAGCTAGACAGAGAGGATGGGTCAAGGGAGGGCTTTTTGAGGATTGGTGTGATTGAGGCATGTTTGAAGCATGAGGGGAAGACACCAGTTGTTAGTGACAGGTTGAAGAGGTGGGCTAGGGCTGGTATGAAGATAGTGGTAAGGTTTGGGATGAGGTGGGACGGGATTGGGTCAAGTTTACAGGTGGTGAGGTGTGATTTGGAGAGTAAAGAGAAAAGTTGATCTTCCGTTATGGTGGAGAATGTGGATTTGGAGGAGGAGGGTTGAGTAGATGTGGGGAGGGGCTGTGGGGACTTTAGGCAAAAGCTTTGTCTGATGGTGTCAATCTTCTGCTTGAAGAATGAGGCAAAGTCTTCGGCTGAAATAAGAGGAGAGGGAGGAGGCACTGGGGGATGGAGGAGAGAATTGAAGGTGTTGAATAGTTGTTTGGGGTTGTGAGACAGGGAGGATATGAGAGATGAGAAGTATGTTTGTTTTGCTGCAGTGAGTGTGGACTTGAAGGTAGTGAGGGACTGTTTGAATGCGATGAAGTGCTCATTGGAGTGGGACCTTTTCCATCTACGCTCAGCAACCCTGGAGGCCCGTCGCAGTTCTTTAGTTAGGTTGGTGTGCCAGGGTTGTCTGTTGATAGTCCATGAGAGAGATGCTTGTTATCGCACAAAGTCTGTCCAGGTGTTACATGAGTGTCCAAAACGCTGATTTACAGGGAAGACCTAAGAGGGGTTTCCGATAGCTGATCACCATTTTCAATTTAAAAATGTGTTCATACCATTTGGACAATCCTTTTGAGGTCTCAATTCTTCCTCTTCTCATTGAAAGTAATAGTGGTAGTGATATTGGCTTACAAAAGTTTTCTAAATTCTATATTTTACCATAAATGAATATTTATTGGTCTGCAATTAATAGACATGAAGATTTTCACTGTGATCACAAACTGAAGTTGAATTACTGAGACATCTATGAATACGTTAACAAAAACTAAAGGTCTAACTGACAAATATTTTAAGGATCATTTGAAAATGTTTTATTTTAGCTACAATACCAGTCATAAACAATCCTTCTATATTTTTAACACTAATTTGTATGAACAACATGTTGATTCTTTATGTTGATTTTTTTCTAATGGTAGAATGAGTTATATGTAATGTTCTCTCAGCAGGAAGCCAATTCATAATGCTTTAGTCCAGAGTAATGGAATATTCATGCACTATTCAAATTATACTATATTAATTTTCAAGTGTCTCTTACTGTATGTACAAGGCTAAGTCATCGCTAGACTTGCTGCTCCTATAATCCCTTTATAGTATTTTATGTTTGTACAGTGCATTTGTTCATTTTGAATGTATTATCTATGTTAAGTTTAACAGCAGGTCTTTTTGGTCAGGTTTCTAATACACCCATTTAATTACTGAGATACAATACATACACTCTTAAAGGAGTTCTCTGGGAATATATAAATTATGCTAAAATAACAGAGCATTGCAAGAACTCACGCTTCCTAACATCATGTCATAAATATTCATTTTTGTCGTAAAGTCCTAATCTTAAGTACCAATTTTAGAGCGAATGCTGGTATCAGATATACATTTTTATATTTTCTATAAAAGCAAATGAAAGCAAATCATTCACAGAATAGCCTTGTGCACTGAATGTATATAGACTGCAATTAGAGATGAGAGAGCCTTAACTTAAAAGATTGGGGTTCGTACAGTGTCCGGTCCTAAGCTCCGAACACTGACTTCTCCCTGAAGTCCGTTTTAATGTTCGGAGTTCAATGGGGTTAAGGTTTTGGTTCAAAGTCGGGGACAGTTCTGGTACCCCCAACCGAAATTTGGACTAAAGTTCCAGAAGAGAAAGATTTCTAGCATCCCGAACTTCTTAAAAAAACTCTTTTTAATGAATAATCATTTAAAAATGAAAGTACAAAACTTTCCAGAGACAAAATATATATGCAACACTAGGAGGAGGAGTGCTACAAGCAAACACGTTTCGGAAAGAGTTCTTTATTCATTGCCTACTTTTCATTTTTAAATTATTTTTCAAGAAGTTTTTCTTAAGAAGTTCAGGACACCAGAATTCTTTTTCTTCCGGTTCTTCTCCTGCGGCACTGATGGCTTCCATGTGTGGAACTTCTGATATGGGTGAGCAGATTTTTTCCATTTATTTTTTTTGGACTAAAGTTTGGTTCAGGTACCAGAATACCAGAACCTGAACTTCAATGAGTCCACTCATCCCTAATTACAATCTTTCCTCCCAGATATCCATAAAATCACCATGAAAATACTGAATTTCAGCAGGACTTGTATAAAGTTGACGATGCACTTTTATAGATAGATAAAAGGCCAGTCCTCCCAAAGTTATCAGGCTTAGCCAACTTTTCTGTAATATGTATGTATGTGGTTTTTAAAGGATTACAGCAAGCAACTTTATATATCACTCTTTATTAACATGTGCCCCTGTTATCCTATAACCCTATTTACATTTTTTTATTGTTTACTGTCCATTGCCAATAATACAACAGTGCTTACAACCTCTTTCCTATTGAGCTTGTAACTACTGCACTGAAGTCAGACAGAATCACTAAAATTCATTGTTAGCTCCTAATCATCATCAATTTCAGCTACACTCAACTTTCAATACTAGACTGTCTCATATAGCAGCACCAGGAGTGCACAGTTTGGGCAAGCAACTGGATGATGCCGCTGGACTAAAATGTTACTCAATCGGGATTGCCCTTTAGCAATAAAAAAGTCAGGAATCTGGTGAGCAACGCACTCTTGAAGAAAGAAGGTGCGAAAAAAACCTTTAAATTGTATTTTACATTTTATTTTATAAATTAATAATACACAAGAAAATAAGAAACTGCAATATATCAGAGAAGTAAGCTTCATTCTCTTCCTGGACTGATCTTTCATTCTTAGTTCATTGGTTAAATCTACAAAATCTGTATTCAGTGAGGACAAGTATTCACATTACAGAGAAAGGAGATGACAGTTGGTGTTAATAAGACTGTATGGAGAGGAGCGGTAGGAGGAGGAGGGAGCTGCTCCATTGAACTTTATGAGAACCAACAGTCAACTAAGTAATTTTCACTTCACCTGTAAATTAGGAATTATGAGAATGAAACATCAATTCATGAGGAGAGAAGCAGATTTCTCTGATAAGATAAATTACAGTTTCTTATTTTCATGTGTACTATTGTTTTATAGGAAAAAAAAAGTTACTCTAAGTATATTTGAGCCACAAATTATATTGTATGTATGTTTCAGCATAAAGTATAGTAGTGAAATTAGTATAATGTGGAATGTTCTAACATATAATATATATATATCTATATATATCTATCTATCTATCTATATATATATATATATATATATATATATATCTATCTATCTATCTATCTATATATATATATATATATAACTATTCTCATTTACAGGGTTAAAGTGGCATACAAATTTGGGAACTACCCCCAAAAATATGTGTTCAGGGTTCAACAAACACATGTAAAATGATATACATATAAATTATATGCACACTTGCACAAAAATATATACACGCACACAAACGCAGTTGTACAAACAGATACATACATAAACAACACATAAAAACATACTGACCTTCATATATAAAATTAGATACAGTAGATACACGCACAATAAACTACTACCCACTGTGGCCCACGGGACATTAAATTAGGAATCAGGAGGAAATGTACTCTACTCTGGACAATGTGGCCAAATAAAATAAATTAGCAGATAAAGCTTGTTTATCTTTGTAACTGAAAAGAAGCGCAGGTTTTCTCAAAAATCATGGTGTTTTATGACCATAGAAATCTCTTATTATAAAAGAAAGCTGGGTGGATCATTTGATACTCAAATTTGCCAACATCTCTGAATTTTACCCCAAAATTGCAATACTGAAAAGCCCCTAATTGACTGGAAAATATGTGTATAACACTGAGTTTTCCTAATACTGCATTTCAGCTCTTTAAGGCAAGCACGGTCTTATTACCATCCAAGTGTCCTCAACCTATCTAGCTAGGTGAAAATGAATGGTAACCAGTAGTATCCAACAGCGGTACTTGGGTGCTGTGTATGTGTCTAATATTGGGATACTTCAAGTATGTGTGCAAAAAAAAAAAGATGTTTTTAAAACGTGCACACTTTTTAAGGTAGAAACTTTAAGCCGAGTTTACATTTTTTAATAATGGATATTTTTCTTTTGATTTAAAAAAAAATAATGGCTTGCCAGTCACACAATGCAGGAAGCACACTTTCTAAGACACAGCCTTGGTTTCAGGCTTTGGGTTTAGTAGCAGAATTAGCACTGAGGGGTTTAATACTGCCCTCTATGGTTGCAGTGTGCAAAGGATAAAGAAAATCTATTGTTAGAGTGCTGTTACAGTAGTATATCTTGGATCAATCAGTTCACAAAAACACAGAGTTTTACTATGACACAGGCACAGCACTTTCTTATTTCTCACTTGAATTTTCAGATTAATATTCCCAGGCTGAAACTAGCACTTCTATTTTCAGTTTGCTTCAGCACAACAGTAGTACACTATAATCAAATTAGACCTTTTTTATCACTATGTGCAATGAGCTGTGTGCACTGACCTCCTATAAGGCTATTGTGGAGCTCCTTGGCTTGTCCCCATATATAATACTGGCTGTAATAGTCTACCCTGATTGGCTGGGCTAGTTCATGTGATATGATAACTGCAGGGCATTATGGGGGCGCCTGCACAGTCACCTAGTCACACACGATGCCATTAGCTCACTCACTGAGTCTTCAGCAGTGTATGAAATAGCAGAAGGCATTTTTTTTGTCGATCCTCACAAATCAATTTGAAAAGTTTTCAAATTTGCGAGGACCTGAGAATTTCAGGAAATGCAACTCCAAGTTGGTCCTCCAGAGATAAATCTGAACATCTCTACTCTTAACTATTGAAGGACTTTTTAAAATGAACAAGAAGAGATCTGATTGCGTGACTTCACCGAAATGGACTTTGAGCAGCAAAATAATGTTCTCTGGGCTCCACTCACCTTGTGTCCTGTGACTCTACCAACTATGCAGCCCTATTGATAAAAAGAATTAAAAAGTGTCTTCTGTTAAGTATGCAAATAGATCTTTAAAGTGGCCGCTACAGCTAGGGCAGTAGTAGATTTGCTCTTCATATTGCAAAAAATTATAGTATTGTATGATATAGTCTAACATATATTTGTATTTTGTCTGCGTTCTAATGATAGAGTAAATGGCCAAGAAAATTTCTGGTGTTTAATAAGCATATAATAAAAGGCATAGCAAACAAAAGATGTTTAATGTACTGCAGGAATAATATTTTAATACTACAATCTGCTGTACGTTATTTAGAATGCAATGAAAAGTTTGCTTGAACACAAGAGCCCACCATACCTCTATGCTCCAGAATTAACCATACGTGGAGCGATTTAAAAAAAAATATAAAGAAGTGGAAAGCAGAAGAGTTGCTCATAGCCAAAGAGAAGTTGCTCACAGCCAAAGAGGAGTTGCTCACAGCCAATAATCAATTTGATTCTGTCATTTCTCTTGGTAGCTTATTAAAATGTTCACTGTGATGTGATTGGTCTTCGCCACACTACAGTTTTTATCAACCTCAATAGCACTGCTGTTACCATTGAAAAATGAAAGGATAAGTAATGCATGCCATGCCTAAAATTTCCAGCATTTTCTGAATTTATGTGGAATTTTTCTTTAACTAACCGGATAAAGACACATGCAACTATCTCATTTACTTTCATGAAATGACACCAATACTTCGTACTTCCAGTAATAGCAATTTACTCAGGGTGTTAGGAGTTAGATGCTTAAAGTGCATTTTCTTGGCATAATTTGTACTTCAAGGTTATTCAGAATGGTAAATGTGAATATTAAAAGGGAAGTATACACATATATATATATATATATATATATATATATATACACACATCTATTTTCATATGTGTATAAATATCTTTATACGTGCAGTGGGGGAAATAATTATTTGATCCCTTGCTGTTTTTGTAAGTTTGCTCACTGACATAGACATGTACAGTCTTTAATTTTAAGGGTAGATTAATTTTAACATTGAGAGATAGAATATCTCCCCAAAAAAGTCAAGAAAACCACATAGTATAAATTAGATAATTTTTTTTGCATTTTGCATTGAGAAATAAGTATTTGATCCCTTACAAACCATTATGAGTACTGGCTTCTACAGACCAGTTAGACACTCCTAATCAACGCATTACCTGCATTAAAGACAGCTGTCTTATATAGTCACCTGTATAAAAGACTCCTGTCCACAGACTCAATTAATCAGTCAGACTCTAACATCTACAACATGGGCAAGACCAAAGAGCTTTCTAAGGATGTCAGGGACAAGATCATAGACCTGCACGAAACTGGAATGGGCTACAAAACCATAAGTAAGACGCTGGGTGAGAAGGAGACAACTCTTGGTGCAATAGTAAGAAAATGGAAGAAATACAAAATGACTTTCAATCAACATCGATCTGGGGCATTATGCAAAATCTCACCTCGTGTGGTATCCTTGATCATGAGGAAGGTGAGAGATCAGCCTAAAACTACACAGGGGGAACTTGTTAATGATCTTCAGGCAGCTGGGACCAGTGTCACCAAAAAGCCATTGGTAACACATTATGCTTTAAAGGTTTAAAATCCTGCAGTGCCCGCAAGGTCACGCTGCTCAAGAAGGCACATGTGCAGGCCCATCTGAATTTTGCCAATGAACACCTGGATGATTCTGTGAGTAATTGGGAGAAGGTGCTGTGTTCAGATGAGACAAAAATTGAGCTCTTTGGCGTTAACTCGCCATATTTGGAGGAAGAAGAAAGATGAGTACAACCCTAGCAACATCATCCCAAAAGTGAAGCATGGTGAGGGAAACATTATCCTTTGGGGGTGCTTTTCTGCAAAGGGGACATGACCAGTGCACCATGTGAAGGGAAGATGGATGGGGTCATGTATCGCAAGATTTTGGCCAACAACCTCCTTCCCTCAGTAAGCGCATTGAAGATAGGTTGTGGCTGGGTCTTCCAGCAAGACAATGACCCAAAACATACAGCAAAGGCAACAAAGGAGTGGCTCAAAAAGAAGCACAGTAAGGTCATGGAGTGGCGTAGCCAGTCTCCAAACCTTAATCTCATAGAAAACTTAAGGAGGGAGTTGAAGCTACGAGTTGCCAAGAGACAGCCTCAAAATCTGAATGATTTAGAGATGATCTGCAAAGAGGAGCGGACCAAAATTCCTCCTGACATGTGCGCAACCCTCATTATCAACTACAAAAAACATCTGACTGCTGTGCTTGCCAACAAGGGTTTTGCCGCCAAGTATTAAGTGTTGTTTGCCAGAGGGATCAAATACTTATTTCTCACTGCAAAATGCAAATAAATTTATCTAATTTATACAATGTAATTTTCCTGATTTTGTTTTGGATATTCTATCTCTCAATTTTAAAATTAACCTACCCTTAAAATTATAGACTCTTCATGTCTTTGTCAGTGGGCAAACTTACAAAAACAGTAAGGGATCAAATACTTATTTTCCCCAATGTATGTATATATATATTTTTATGCATGTGACACATGCGGAAGATAACCTTGAAGAGGAGCTATAATGAAGGATCCTAGCTGATTCTAAGATTAAAGGACGTTACCAGTCTGGCAACTCATCTCCTTTGGCACTCAATCATGTATATAGTTGAGCCACTAAGAAGCAAGAGCAAGAAGTGGGACTATCTTGCCTTATGGTAGAGCATCACCTCAATCCAACAATCCAACTCTATATATTTCTTTACCTTTTAAATCTCTAAAGGCAGATTTACATGGGAAGATTTCCTGCATGCTAGTGATGCGCTAATGTGCTTGGATAAGGGGTTATCCTAGGATGCTCAGGTGCTAACCGAGTAGCTTCGGCGTGCTCAAAAACTATGTTCGAGTCATCGCGACTGCATGTCTCGTGGCTGTTAACATGCAGCCGCAGCGACTCAAACATAGTTTTCGAGCACACCGAAGCTACTCAGTTAGCACCCTAGTGTGTTCGGATAATTCCTTATTTGAGAACGTTGGCACATCACTACTGCACGCCAATTGCCTATATAACGAGATAATCTTATACCCTTACCTGATCAGATCACAGCATGCTCAGTTTATTGTTGCTCATGCCCATGTGACTAATGAAAAGAATGAAAAATATGACTCCAATATTTGGTCTAGTGGCCAATGTGGTGTTAAATTGGAGGATTTTTTACACTTTTTTTAATATAGTGATGTAGAAAAATTGAAAAAGAAATTTTTTTAAAAAAATGTAAAATATTTTTAATTAAAAATATGATTTATACATTAAATAATTTTTGGATGAGAGAGATAAGAAAAAAATTAAAAAAATATTTACAACATAAAAAACTTATTTAACCCCTTAAGCCCCGCAGGTGGTTTGCACGTTAATGACCGGGCCAATTTTTACAATTCTGACCACTGTCACTTTATGAGGTAATTACTCTGGAACGCTTCAACGGATCCCCCTGATTCTGAGATTGTTTTTTCGTGACATGTTGTACTTCATGATTGTGGAAAAATTTCTTCGATATCACTTGCGTTTATTTGTGAAAAAAACGGAAATTTGGCGAAAATTTTGAAAATTTTGCGATTTTCAAAATTTGAATTTTTAAGCCCTGAAATCAGAGCGATATGTCACACAAAAGAGTTAATAAATAACATTGCCCACATGTCTACTTTACATCAGCACAATTTTGGAACCAAAATTTTTTTTTGTTAGGGAGCTATAAGGGTTAAAAGTTGACCAGCGATTTCTCATTTTTCCAACAAAATTTATAAAACCATTTTTTTAGGGACCACATCACATTTGAATTTGTGAAGCACCTGGGGGTTCCAAGTGCTCACTATGGATCTAGATAGGTGCCTTGGGGGGTCTAGTTTCCAAAATGGGGTCACTTGTGGGGGAGCTCCAAAGTTTGGGCACACAGGGGCTCTCCAAACGCAACATGGCGTCCGCTAACAATTTGAGCCGATTTTCCATTCAATTTGTTAGCGGACACCATGTCGCGTTTGGAGAGCCCGTGATGTGCCTAAACAGTGGAGCTCCCCCACAAGTGTCCCCATTTTGGAAACTATACCCCTCAAGGATTTTATTAAGGTGTATAGTGAACATTTTGAACCCAGAGGTACGGCACAGAATTTGTTTACATTAGGTCATCATATTGAATAAGTTGTCATTATTCTTGAGCGCAAGTGCTCGCTCCTTGAGTTTGCATCGGGTACTCAGGTATGCACCATGTACAGCGTGTGCTTGAGTGACATGCTCGAGTCCCTGCTCCACATGTTTCACGGTTATTAGACACCCAAAAAAAAACATGCGGGGATCGCTCGTGCATGGCAGGCAATCCCCGTAAAGTTTTTTGGCCGCGAAGCATATGGGGCAGAGACTCGAGCATGTCACTAAAATACCCACGATACTCAATGCATACCAGAGCACCCAATGCAAACTCAAGTAGCGAGCACTTGCTCTCAACACTAGTCACCATATCGTCATCTTTTTTTCTTCCTTTTGAAAAAAATCCCAACCCCAGCCCTAGCCCTAGCACAACCCTAGCCCTAGCACAACCCTAGCCCCAGCACAACCCTAGCCCCAGCACAACCCTAGCCCCAGCACAACCCTAGCCCCAGCACAACCCTAGCCCCAGCACAACCCTAGCCCCAAACCCAGCCCTAACCCTAGCCCAATCCTAACCCAAGAGTTTATTTTTGACGCCGTTCCTTGTGCGGTATAAGTGATTAGACGACTTTATTCTTCAGGTCGGTGTGATTACAGCAATGCCAGAGTCATATGGGGTTTTTATGACTGACAGCTGTCACACACTAAAAGACGCATTTTTTGTAAAATCTAGTTTTTGCATCGCCATATTTTGAGAGCTATAATTTTTCCAGATTTTGGCAGACAGTCATGTGATGGCTCGTTTTTTGCGGGATGACTTGGCGTTGTTATTGGTGTCATTTTCAGGCACGTGACATTTTTTGATCGCTTTCTATTCCGATTTTTGGGAGGCAGAATAAACAAAAACCAACAATTCAGGAATTGTTTTTTTTTTTTTTTTATTCTGTTCCGCGTGTGGTAAAATTGATGAGGTAGCTTTATTCTTCGGGTCAGTACGTTTACAGCGGTACCACATTTGTATCATTTTTCTATGTTTTGGCGCTTATACACAATAAAAGCTATTTTATAGAAAAAAATATTTTTTAGCATCGCTTTATTCTGAGAGCTATAACTTTTTTATTTTTCGGCTGATGGAGCTGTATGGCAGCTTGTTTTTTGCGGGATGAGATGACGTTTTCAGCGGTATCATTTTTATTTATATGCGTCTTTTTGATCGCGTGTTATTCCACTTTTTGTTTGGCGGTATGGTGATAAAGCATTGTTTTTTGCTTCGTTTTTTTTTTTTTTTTTTTACCGTGTTCACTGAAGGGGTTAACTAGTGAAACAGTTTTATAGGTCAGGTTGTTCCAGACGCGGCGATACCAAATATGTGTACTTTTATTGTTTTTTTTTAATTTTTTTTATAATAATATTTATTGATGGGTACATTGTATTTTTATTTTTGGTGTATTATTTTTTTAATTTTTTTATAATATTTTTGCACATTTTTTTTTTTTTTTTCCACTTTCAGACAGTTTATACACTTTATTACTTTGTCCCACTCTGGGACTTTCACTTTTTTTTTTCTGATCGCCTGCATGGCACAGGAATGGAGCACCATCCCTATGCCGTGAAGGCTGTCAGAAGTGCACAGTGTGAAGATTGCTTGGAGATGCACTGCGCATGTCCAAGCAATCTTCCTGCTCTCTGGTGACCCGGATGTTGTCATGACGACATTGGGTCGTCATGGCAACACCCGGGAAGCCGCTGCAGACTGCACTGGAAGCCGGAAGAGGAGGTGAGTATCGCCGATCACCTCCCCTTGCCCCCGCAATGCCGCGATCGATTTCGATCGACTTCGATCGCAGCATAGCGGGGGTTAATGTGCTGGGAGCGGTGCAGGACCGCTCCCTGCACATAGTACCGGGTGTCAGCTGTGACAATCAGCTGACACCCGGCGGCGATCGCGCCCGCACAGCCTGTGTGCGGGCGCGATCGCGATGACGTACTAATACGGGTCTGGGTCTTAAGTCCCAGGGCACAGACGCGTATTAGTACGTCAGATGTTATTAAGGGGTTAACCACTTCGCACCAGAGCCTGTTTTTGCCTTCGTGACCGGGCCAATTTTTTCAATTCTGACCACTGTCAATTTATGAAGTAATTACTCTGGAACGCTTCAACGGATCCCCCTGATTCTGAGATTGTTTTTTCGTGACATATTGTACTTCATGATAGTGGTAAAATTTATTCGATATCACTTGCGTTTATTTGTGAAAAAAACGGAAATTTGGCGAAAATTTTGAAAATTTTGCAATTTTCAAATTTTAATTTTCATGCCCTTAAATCAGAGAGATATGTCACACAAAATAGTTAATAAATAACATTTCCCACATGTCTACTTTACATCAGCACAATTTTGGAACCAAAATTTTTTTTTGTTAAGGAGCTATAAGGGTTAAAATTTGACCAGCGATTTCTCATTTTTCCAACAAAATTTACAAAAACATTTTTTTAGGGACCACATCATATTTGAAGTCACTTTGAGGGGTCTTTATGACAGAAAATACCCAAAAGTGACACCATTCGAAAAACTGCACCCCTCAAGGTGCTCAAAACCACATTCAAGAACTTTATTAACCCTTCAGGTGCTTCACAGGAATTTTTGGAATGTGGAAGAAAAAAATTAACATTTAACTTTTTTCACAAAAATGTTACTTTAGACCAAATTTTTTTTATTTTCACAGGGGTAACAGGAAAAAATGGACCCCAAATTTTTTTGTGCAATTTCTCTTGAGCGCGCTGATACCCCATATGTGAGGGAAAACCACTGTTTGGGCGCACAGCAGGGTTTGGAAGGGAAGGAGAGCCATTTGACTTTTTGAATGTAAAATTAGTTTGAATAATTAGCGGATGCCATGTTGCATTTGGGGAGCCCCTGATGTGCCTAAACAGTGGAAACCCCCCACGAGTGACACCATTTTGGAAACTAGACCCCTTAGGGAACTTATCTAGATGTGTGGTGAGCACCTTCCACCCCCAGCCGCTTCACAGAAGTTTATAATATTGAGCCGTAAAAATAAAATTTTCACATTTTTCCCACAAAAAATGTTTTTCATTCCCTAATTTTGCATTATCATAAGGGTAACAGGATAAATTGCACCATGAAATTTGTTGTGCAATTTCTCCTGAGTACGCCGATACCCCATATGTGGGGGAAAACCACTGCTTTGGTGTACGGCAGGGTTCGGAAGAGAAAGGAGAGCTATGTTGGCTGGGATAGGTTGCAGACACCATGTCACATTTGAAGAGTCGCTGACATGCCGAAACAGCAGAAACCCCCACAAGTGACCCCATTTTGTAAACTACACCTCTCAAGGAATTCATCTAGGGAAGTAGTGAGTATTTTTTAATTTTTAAATTTATACCATTGGGCAGTGAAAAAAGCATAATTATATTTTTACCACAAAAAAATTTTTACCCTCAGATTTTACATTTTGACACAGGGCAATGGGTAAAAATGGTGCCGAAATGTTTCACACAATTTCTTCTAAAAGTGTCAATACCCCATATGTGGCTGTATCGTACCGCTCAGCCATACAGCGAGATCTGAGGGGGATGGAGTGCTATTTGACAATTGGAGAACAAATTATTGTAGAATAGGCATTTGGATTTGGGAGCACAACATTTTCTGAATTTCTTTTGGGGGGCAAGGGCCATTTCGCTTTTCCAGAGCCTTTCTGCTACCAGTAACTTGGAAGTCCCTTATATTTTTAACAGATGATGGACCTGAGTGGGGACTAGCTTTTTTTGAGGACTGAGTTGAAGCTTTTATTGGGAACATTTTACGTAACATTTATCCGGCGCTCTAGGCTGAGCACTTACATCGGGGTTTCCATCTAAATTTCCAAGTGATGTAATTCAGATAAAACCCCTGCGGGATCCATTCACTGTAATGAGGCAGCAGAGTTACTCTGGACTCCGTCTGGCCTCTGTTTAGCGGTGTCCTTTTTTTCTTAAGTGCACAAAACTGTGGCCAACCGCACTTTTATGCACGCCTAAAACAAATGACACCGTGGGATCCCAGTCCATAAAGCATCCAAAGTGCCTATATCTGCCTCATTACAGGTAATCTTCCGTCATGGGTTCCGGCTGAATCACATATTTCAGAGATTTACACGGAAACTCTGGTGTAAGTGCTCAGCGCAGAGCGCAGGATAAATGTGAGCAAAGCCTTACTGCGATCTTTGGGAGACATAATAAACTAATCAGTAGCAGGTGAAGAATTGGTTTTATTTATTTTTTACGCCGCTCCTAGTGTGATATAACTGATTAGATTACTTTATTCTTCGGGTCGGTGCGATTACAGAGATACCAGATTTATATTGGGTTTTTATGACTGACAGCTGTCACACACTAAAAGACGCTTTTTTTTGCAAAATCTAGTTTTTGCATCGCCATATTTTGAGAGTTATAATTTTTCCATATTTCGGCCGACAGAGTCATGTGATTGCTTGTTTTTTGCGGGACGAGTTGACATTTTTATTAGTACCATTTTTGGGTACGTGACATTTTTTGATCGCTTTCTATTCCGTTTTTTGGGAGGTAAAATTAACAAAAACCAAAAATTCAGGAATTGTTTTTTGAGGTTTTTTTTATGCCGTTCTGCGTGTGGTAAAAGTGATCAGGCAGCGTTATTCTTTGGGTCAGTACATTTACAGCGATACTACACTTACTGTATATTTTTTTATGTTTTGGCGCTTTTACACAATAAAACCATTTTATAGAAAAAATATTTTTTTTGCATTGCTTTATTCTGAGAGGTATAACTTTTTTATTTATCAGCTGATGGAGCTGTATGGCAGCTTGTTTTTTGCGGAACAAGATGACGTTTTCAGCGGTACCATTTTTATTTCCATTTTGCTTTTTGATCGCATTTTTTTCCACTTTTTGTTTGGCGATATGAGGAAAACGCATAGTTTTTTGCTCCGTTTTTTATTTATTTTTATTACGGTGTACACAGACGGAGTTAATTAGCGTGACAGTTTTATAGCTCGGGTTGTTTCAGACGCAGTGATACCAAATATGTGTACTTTTTTTATTTTTGCATAAATATACGGATTTATCGGTTTAATATTTTATTTATTTATTTTTATTTATTTTGTAATTTTTTTTAAACTGTTTAAAAACATTTGTTTTTACATTTTTACTTAGTCCCTGTATGGGACATTAGTTTTTATTTTTCTGATCACTGATCTCATGTAATGTAATAGACATGTATTATATTACATGAGATCTTCCCTGACTGTTTCACAGTCAGTCTCCTGCCTGGCTTCAGCTGCAGGCTGAGCGAGGCAGGACACCATATATGTGATGCACATTAATGATGTCGGCCCCCCATATGGCCTCAGCACTGTAAGAATCAAAGACCCATATGAAGGACCAGGGAGCTACGGAATCAGCATGAGGAGTCAGGTGAGAGCTTAGGAAAAATGAGTATAATTTTATTTTTTTATTTTAGCCCCTTCCTGGCCATCAAAAGCTGTCTATTTAGCCATTTTGCTGGATTCATGTGAATGAAACCCAAAAATTTCTGATTTGACAAAATCCAAAAATTTTGCAATACTTGTAACAAATTCAATTTGTTAACAATTGATTCACTCATCTCTCCTAATTCCACATTTCCTTCTATAAATGATACATTAAATTAACAGAGCTTGTTTGTATGTATTATTCAGAGTTTTATAACTCTTTTGACTAGTGGTTGCTCTCTCTGGGATTTTTGGTCCAGTGGAAGTGTCCCATCAGTGACTGAAAGCTACCTTTTGATAGGACAGCCCACTGGACTGAAGATCCCAGAAAGAGGAGAGTTGTTAATTATTAAAAAAACAGGCTATACTGAATCTTTTCTCACAAAACTATATATTAATCAGCTCATCTTCCCCTGCTCTATAACATGGTACCTTCATGGTGACAGGTTCCCTTTAACAGCAATTCAACATTAAAAGTATTTTCTCAGGTTTTCTAGTCTTGTTTTTCATATATTTATCATCAGTTTTATTCTTCTGATTTTGTGTTTTGTAAGCTTTCTCAAATTTTCAGCTTTCTGTCTTAATGTTTGTATTAAATATTGATCTCTTCCCACTGATCAGCTCCTGCTGCTCACTGTGCTGTTGTTGTGGACTTTTTAGCACAGGCAGTGGCATTGATGGTCAGGTTAAAAATGCAGAACTGGTTGCAGAGAGGACGTTCAAACCAGTAAATGTAATTACAGAAATTGTCAGGAGTAAAGTTACTGGAAATATAGTGAACACTTGGATTATAATTTTGGCAGACATGGTAGGAACAAATTCAGCAAATGAATGTAATCATGTTCTTTGTAAACATATGTAACTAGAAAAAATATAAAAATATGAAGCTATTATGACAGTGGAGCCAAAGGATTGAAAATCATATCATACTCAGATGTTATTTTTTTTATATACCTAAACCCAAATAGTCAAAGGCGACTCAAGAGTATCATTAGTCAATGACTGTAAATCATTACGTCTAGATGATTAACCCAAAAATACAGTATTCATCGTTTTGTAGTTGAAGTTCACTTTGGAGCCAAATCATATGATTACAGGATGTACATCCAACAAATACAGCTCAACTTGATCTGCCAAGTTACATAATTGAGGAAATGAGTGAGGAAAGTTATTTACTATAGCGCTGATAGGTAAACAATGGGATTTAGGTTGGACGCACTGGTTGTCCCTGCCCCTATGGAAGACAAGCCAAACTTGAAATCATCTGATCTAAGCTGCCAGAATGTTCATTAGATTTTAATTTTGCTTGTTGCTTTTATGGAAACATAAGTCTATAAAGTATAATATAGGGCTATTTATAACTAAAATTAGACATTTTTTTCTACTTTTTAATGATTTTATGGAACATTCTTATCAATCATGTAATTTCTAGTAAAAAAAAAAAAATACTGTAATTCTAGAACTAACACATGACAATCTGTAAATAAAAAGATCTTCAAATATGCATTTTAGTTTGGTATTTTTGTGGTGCAGCATGATCGGGGTATGTCATTTTTTTGCAATCTTCCTATTCTACTTAAAAGAGCACCTGAATTAAGGAAAGGTACAAATGTTACCAAATAAAAAAAATTCTGCCAAATTGCTTGTAAAAAAAATATGTATGCAAAATGCCATTAAGGGCATTTTTATGCCTTATTCCTGATGACTAAATCAAAATACAAAGCGAGGAATTCAGCAAAGTGTTTTTTTGCAGGTTTCTCACACTAAATGCCTTGAAATATTGGTAATGTTTGCAAAGTTGAGCTAAAATGTTGAGAGCATTGGCGTTTTTTACACCAGTCCCAGCCAGCTCCACCCAAATGGATGGAGCTGAGCCAGGAAGGGGAGTGATAAAGCCCGCTCAGTAAATTCACAAATATTTGCGCAACTCCTGTGGCATAAATTACACTACAAATGCTCTCAACATTCCTAACAGTGGTGAATGGCAAATGTAACATGTGCTTAATACATTAAGAGGCATGAGTCTCTTAATGGGAATGTGTAAGCAGGTTTTTGCTTTGTAATCTGAGTAGGGGCTGAGACACTGATTTCAGCGATGTGTCATTTATTAGGCTGTGTGCTGTTGTTTCAATACAATCAGTGTTTTATGGACAGGAGATTATCACTGCCGGACTGATGCCCATGTGAGACCTGGTCTAACTCCGCCCCCAGCAGTGATTAGCAGCTTATTGTCAATAAACAATGTGCACAGAAAGCTGTGGTGTGGGCGGGGGCAGCTTTCTGAGCTCTGCTACATTTACAAACTCTGATTGTGTCACAACTGCTGCACCCAGTAACCTAAGTGATACATTGTTGGATTCAGCTTCTCTTTTTCTCCATTATGCTTCTCTCAGATGAGGCAACAAAATTCTGCTGACAGATTCCCTTTAATGATGAATTAGGTGCATCTTACTCCAGTGCTCCCTTCATTAAGACTGGCATACAAAACTCCCACAAATCTCTGGATTAACTGGCTGTAGCTATTCTACTGTGCCATTATATTGTGCCTTCATACAGCACTATACTTCAGAGATGTTTTCCTATGGAAACACTGCAGTTTTGGGTGAATAGCTCTGTAATTCAGTATCTGATAGAACATAATTATATTCATAAAAAAATCCACCAAAACCTAAACTTCTGTATTCCTACTTGTGTAATCAGAGTCATCCAGAAGTACAGCAGGTTCCCAATTGGATATTACAGGGATCCTTTATTTAGGGGATCTTTTACCTTGAGCTCTAAAAGTTATTTTGAAATCAATTTTTTAAGTTTCGTAAGGGCACAATACTTTCTTGTTTCTCATAATTATGCACAATAATATGCTAGTGTTCAATATGTAAAACTAGGTAAATATCAATTGTATAAAAGTAAAAAAAGAAAATGGTTCTGATATATTTTTATTGAGCAGAAGAATCATCATTTGTTTTGCTGGTTGAGCACACAGCATGAATAGTTTCAAATGTCAGAAAGTATTTTTTATGAATAAATTTAAATAATTAAAGTATAGCTACACCTAAACTATAATTAGATTTCACATTGTAATGTAGTATAAAAGGTGGTACGGACGTACTGAGGTCTATATTCCAATTGCAATCTGAGTTTCAGAAAAGCCCAGTCCAGACAAAACAATTTTCATTGAATGTGCACCAGTAATCTTTGATCTTACAGTGAATTTTCACCACTTACCATACGTAATATTAGTTCCAATATTCTGTGCCAAATCATTTTATTGCTGTTGTAACAAATTTGATGCATTCTCACATAAGCAGCACCCAACAGAGTAATACAATTTTTTATCAAAATTGGACATTTTCACCACTCATCTCAGAGTACAACGTGTCTTAAGCTAAGGAGAATCCTGATCTACAATCATTACTCAGGGTCATTACCAATGCATTTCCAGGCTTGCGTTTCACGTGTTGGCACATTACTGGAGCAATGGGTAAAGGGAATTGATTAATTTAAAGAGGTTGTTCACTAATTTAACATTGATAACTTATCCTTAAGATAAGTAATCAATGTCTGATTGTTGGGGGTGCAGTACCCGACACCCAGGCTGATCAGCTGTTCTCAGTGTTGGCGGCCAGGTGCCGGGTGTCGCAACCCCACCGATCAGACATTCATGACCTATCCTAAGGAAAGATCATCAATGTTAAAGTAGTGGACAACCTATTTAAGTGCTTAAGCCAGACACCTTTTCTGATGACCTGAAGAAGGCAGTATTCCACTGCCGAAACACGTGTTGTTTTATTGACCTAATAAAGGTGGTTTTCATTATTTCCTCTTCACCATCCATTCCTTGGCGCTCCATAGACCGCGGCTTTGTCCTTCATCTGCTCAGACCCCTTTTCTGAAGCATAGACAAAGTAGGTGGCTAACTTAACTATTGAAATTACCAGATAGCTGTCCCCCTTCTCTTACTGCTCCCATTGAGGGAAGGAGCTAGGTATGCATAACAGGCAGAATACTATAAAAAGATGCTTTAGAATTATTAAGGAATACCAGGGAAGGTGGATTTATTATGCGCTGCTGATTTTTAATACAATCCAAGAATCGGGAACTCAGAATTATAGTGGTTTATATATCAACATGTTTCAGAGTTATTCTGACGCCTTCCTTAGGACAACCACATGTAAAGTAAATCCACAGTAAATCATAGAGTAAATCCACTTTCAATGGTATTCCTTCAAAAACACTTGTGGATGTTGCAGCAGCTGGTATCTGCGCATTACTAGTGGATGTGTCACACACAATCTCATCAGGTGAGAACAGTACATTGTACCCTCACTGTTTTAGACCCTATTTCGCTTTCTGATTTTTATCTTAAAATTATTCAAAACAGAATTATTTTATAATTATTGCTCTATTTAGGTTACAAAAACCTAAATAGTGTTTCTCCCTGTCCATGAAAAGTAGTCATCTACATATTTACAACATCATGGACCAGAATAATCTACTAGAAAGCTGAATGGGTGGGAAAATAATTGAACATTTTTACAATGAACATCTGTTAAAATTATCATTTTTTTCAAAAGTTTTGTGCTTGTAGTTCTTTAGAAAAATTGATTGATACAGAACCTTACTCCATACACCTATTTATTCAATCTACGGTAAATCCCTTCTAACCATATGTGCATATGTATTTGTATGTCTTTGTGCTAATATTCTAGGCATTGTAAGACATATGACATATAGAAAACTTTACTTCCATTACATAGAAAGAGTATGTAGCTGTCAGGAGTAGCCTGGAAAATTCCTTACAAATTGCGAGACGCTTTTATCCGTACGTCACACAGATGTGACATTTTTCAGACATATAGGATGTCCAGAAACCATTTTCAACATATTCTCAGAGGGAATCCTGTAATCATAGCAATAAAGATTCTCCTGATTACCTTAAAATCAAATACTGGGAGGTAAGAGGAACCACATAATAATACATATGTTCCTCGTAGTTTCTATGATTGTTGATCATTACAAGAGAATGCACAGATGGGCTAGGAATACTATGGCATTCTGGCAGCACTATATTTTGCTCACAAGTGCATACATTTATATTTAGAACGCAGCCATGTCTGATGACAGAGTCATTTGCTTCTGCGTGTGTTGTTTTCTGAATTCTCTATAATGTAAGGAAAGTCTGTGTATTCTTATGTGTAAAGAAAGCTGTTGACTTCTACACGCTACATTTCTCGTGACATCTTTACTTTTTGCTAAAAGCAAGAATACAAAGTGTTGTGTATGTCTGACATTTTTGCATTCTAACTATGAAGTGACTATTACATAATTTATGTAATCATTGCAGTGCATACAAATTGCATCTGTCTTACTTCTATCATCAATCTGTCCTTCAATTCTATCTATTCAGGGGAGTAGTTAGGGGGAACCTGCATTGCATTTGCACTGAGATCAGATGGGCCACCAGGCATCAGCCCAGTCGGACACTTTTTCAGCCAGCCCAATATTACTCTCACACCAACTTTAACACAGAGACACCTGCCCGGCACATAGAGTATTTCTTCAAGCCAAAAAGCAGATTTCTGTGGCAGCCACCTAACACAGGAGCGAAAAGCAAAGCCTCTGTGCTGCAGTTGGAACACCTATGAGTCTCAGATTTATAAGTATGACACCTAGATCAGCACACAATCAGCAATTTTTAAGTGCGTCGTGTGACTGCCATTGTTCACACTACTTTTTTCAACAGTCATTCTTGGTGATTCTCAAACTTTGTGGTACACACAGTTAAATAACTCTAACATATTTATCATTCATTGTGTGCTGGCCTAGCTGGCACTCTTATAACTCATGCTAAGCTGGTGATTGTTGGCCATGGGCCTGGAGGAAGTGGAGCACTTACAAGTAACAAGAAGGGCCGGATTCTAATTATACCCTTCGGAATGGAGCACTTCTCCACCAAATCCTAGTACTGTAAACTTTGCTGCCTACTGAGACATGGTGACATCTCCACTGTGTGTAATCTACCTAGCATGCCACCTCGGTTCTGTGGGTGTTGCCGCTTCACTCTTCCTGTACCTGGTAGACCATGCTGTGGACCACCCAGCCTACCTGGCTGTCATTTGCCTGCCTAAAGAAGCCTACTACGTCACTTCCGGATAGTATACAGTACAGACCAAAAATTTGGACACACCTTCTCATTTAAAGATTTTTCTGTATTTTCATGACTATGAAAATTGTACATTCACACTGAAGGCATCAAAACTATGAATTAACACATGTGGAATTATATACTTTACAAAAAAGTGTGAAACAACTGAAAATATGTCTTATAATCTAGGTTCTTCAAAGTAGCCACCTTTTGCTTTGATGACTGCTTTGTACACTCTTGGCATTCTCTTGATGAGCTTCAAGAGGTAGTCACCGGAAATGGTCTTCCAACAATCTTGAAGGAGTTCCCAGAGATGCTTAGCACTTGTTGGCCCTTTTGCCTTCACTCTGCGGTCCAGCTCACCCCAAACCATCTCAATTGGGTTCAGGTCTGGTGACTGTGGAGGCCAGGTCATCTGGCGTAGCACCCCATCACTCTCCTTCTTGGTCAAATAGCCCTCACACAGACTGGAGGTGTGTTTGGGGTCATTGTCCTGTTGAAAAATAAATGATGGTCCAACTAAACGCAAACAGGATGGAATAGCATGCCGCTGCAAGATGCTGTGGTAGCCATGCTGGTTCAGTATGTCTTCAATTTTGAATAAATCCCCAACAGTGTAACCAGCAAAGTACCCCCACACCATCACACCTCCTCCTCCATGCTTCACGGTGGGAACCAGGCATGTAGAGTCCATCCATTCACCTTTTCTGCATTGCACAAAGACACGGTGGTTGGAACCAAAGATCTCAAATTTGGACTCATCAGACCAAAGCACAGATTTCCACTGGTCTAATGTCCATTCCTTGTGTTCTTTAGCCCAAACAAGTCTCTTCTGCTTGTTGCCTGTCCTTAGCAGTGGTTTCCTAGCAGCTATTTTACCAAGAAGGCCTGCTGCACAAAGTCTCCTCTTAACAGTTGTTGTAGAGATGTGTCAGCTGCTAGAACTCTATGTGGCATTGACCTAGTCTCTAATCTGAGCTGCTGTTAACCTGCGATTTCTGAGGCTGGTGACTCGGATAAACTTATCCTCAGAAGCAGAGGTGACTGTTGGTCTTCCTTTCCTGGGGCGGTCCTCATGTGAGCCAGTTTCTTTGTAGCGCTTGAGGGTTTTTGCAACTGCACTTGGGGACACTTTTAAAGTTTGCCCAATTTTTCGGACCGACTGACCTTCATTTCTTAAAGTAATGATGGCCACTCGTTTTTCTTTACTAAGCTGCTTTTTTCTTGCCATAATACAAATTCGAACAGTCTATTCAGTAGGACTATCAGCTGTGTATTCACCTGACTTCTGCACAACACAACTGATGGTCCCAACCCCATTTTTAAGGCAAGAAATCCCACTTATTAAACCTGACAGGGCACACCTGTAAAGTGAAAACCATTTCCGGTGACTACCTCTTGAAGCTCATCAAGAGAATGCCAAGAGTGTGCAAAGCAGTCATCAAAGCAAAAGGTGGCTACTTTGAAGAACCTAGAATATAAGACATATTTTCAGTTGTTTCACACTTTTTTGTTAAGTATATAATTCCACATGTGTTAATTCATAGTTTTGATGCCTTCAGTGTGAATGTACAATTTTCAAAGTCATGAAAATACAGAAAAATCTTTAAATGAGAAGGTGTGTCCAAACTTTTGGTCTGTACTGTAGATTTTACAAAAATAACATTCCATTAATTGGCAAGAGAGAGGGATGGCACATAAAGTTCCATTTCAAATAGGGGCACTAAAATTAACCTCTGCTCCAGGTCGAGGAGAACCTAGGATCTTTACATCTGACTTCCATCTATTTATTTCTATTAGACTTTAAAACATAACAGGGGAATCCATGAATTATCCACTAAAAAGAAGTAACAAGAATATGACCCAATTTTGATGGTTAGAAAAATATACTTGGGCAACTGCCAGTTAGTGATTTTTTTAAGCATTATCAAATTTGTCTGACATGATTTAGTACAATTATAAAGTGCATTTTAACCCCTTTAAAGCCCATGACGTATTAATATGCATCAGTGGCCTGGGCTTTAAGAGCCTGACCCGTATTAGTATGTCATGGCGATAGCGCGCGCACACAGGCTGTGCGGGCGCGATCGCCGACGGGTGTCAGCTGATTGCCACAGCTGACACCCGGTACTATGTGCAGGGAGTGGTCCCGAACCACTCCCGGCACATTAACCCCCGCAATGCTGAGATCGAAGTCGATCGCAGCATTGCGGTGGCTAAGGGGAGGTGATCGGTATACTCACCTCCTCTTCCGGCCTCCAGCGCTGTCTGCCGCGGCTTCCCGGATTTTGCTATGACAACCCGATGTCGTCATGACAACTTCCAGGTCACCAGACAGCAGGAAGATTTTTTGGTCATGGCAGTACATGACCAAACTATCTTCTCACTGTGCAGCGCTGACAGCCTGCATAGCACAGGGATGGTGCTCCATCCCTATGCTATGCAGGCGATCAGAATAAAAAAAGTGAAAGTCCCATAGTGGGACAAAGTAAACAAATAAAAAAACTGTCAGAAAGTGAAAAAAAAATAAAAAAAAAAAATTGTAAAAATATTTTAAAAAAAGAATCCATCAAAAATAAAAATATAATGTACACATCAATAAATATTATTATGAAAAAAAACAAGAACAAACAATAAAAGTACACATATTTGGTATCGCCGCGTCCAGAACGACCTAACCTATAAAATTGTCCCACTAGTTAACCCCTTCAGTGAACACGGTAAAAAAAAACAAAAAAAAGAAAACAATGCTTTATCATCATACCGCCAAACAAAAAATGGAATAACACGCCATCAAAAAGACAAATATAAAGAAAAATGGTACTGCTGAAAACATCATCTTGTCCCGCAAAAAACAAGCTGCCATACAGCTCCATCATCCGAAAAATCAAAAAGTTATAGCTCTCAGAATAAAGCGATGCAAAAAAATAATTTTTTCTATAAAATAGCTTTTATTGTGTAAAAGCGCCAAAACATAGAAAAACGATATAAATGTGGTACCACTGCTAACATACTGACCCGAAGAATAAAGTTACCTTATCAATTTTACCACACGCAGAGTAGAATAAAAAAATAAAATAAAAAATTCCTGAATTGTTGGTTTTTGATTATTCTGCCTCCCAAAAGCTGGAATAGAAAGCGATCAAAAAATGTCACATGCCTGAAAATGGCACCAATAAAAACGTCAACTCATCCCGCAAAAAACAAGCAGTCACATGACTCTGTTGGCCAAAAATATGGAAAAATTATAGCTCTCAAAATATGACGATGAAAAAACTAGATTTTACAAAATATGTGTCTTTTAGTGTGTGACAGCTGTCAATCATAAAAACCCGATATGATTCTGGTATCTCTGTAGTCCCACTGACCCGAAGAATAAGGTTGTCTAATCACTTATACCGCACTAAGAACGGCGTAAAAAATAAACGTTAGGGCTGGGGTTGGGGTTAGGGTTGGGCTAGGGTTAGGTTTTGGGTTGTTTTTTTTTCAAAAGTAAAAAAAAAAAAGAAGACGATATGGCAACTAGTGTTGAACGCAAGTGCTCGCTACTTGAGTTTGCATCGGGTGCTCGGGTATGCATTGAGTATTGCGGGTGCTCGAGTCTCCGCCCCATATGCTTCGCGGCCAAAAAAACCTCGCGGGGATTGCCTGCCATGCACGAGCGATCCCCGCATGTTTTTTTTGGGGTGTCCAATAACCGTGAAACATGCGGGTGGGGACTCGAGCATTTCACTTGAGCACCCGTGATACATGGTGCATACCTGTGTACCCAATGCAAACTCAAGTAGTGAGCACTTGCGCTCAAGACTAATGACAACTTATTCAATATGATGACCTAATGTTTTCAAATTCTGTGTTGTACCTCTGGTTCAAAATGTTAACTATACCCCTTGATAAAATCCTTGAGGGGTGTAGTTTCCAAAATGCGGTCACTTGTGGGGGGGTTTCCACTATTTAGGCACATCAGGGGCTCTCCAATCGCGACATGGCATCCGCTCTCTATTCCAGCCGATTTTGCGTTCAAAAAGTCACACAGTGCTCCTTCCCTTCTGAACTCTGCCGTGTGCCCAAACACTGTATTTTCCCCACATATGGGGTATTGTTGTACTCAGGAGAAATTGCACAACAGTTTTTGGGGTCCATTTTCTCCTCTTACCCTTGTGAAAATAAAAAAATTGGGGCTAAAACATCATTTTTGTGGAAAAAGTTTGATTTTTTTATTTTCACTGCTCCATGTTATAAACTTCTGTAAAGGACTTGGGGGTTCAAGGTGCTCACTACACATCTAGATAAGTTCCCTGAGGGGTCTAGTTTCCAAAATGGTGTCACTTGTGGGGGGTTTCCACTGTTTAGGCATATCAGGGGCACATCCGCTAATTATTCAAGCAAATTTTACAATCAAAAAGTCAAATGGCGCTCCTTCCCTTCCGAACCCTGCCGCGTGCCCAAACAGGGGTTTTTCCCCACATATGGGGTATCTGCTAACTCAGGAGAAATTGCACAACAAACTTCATAGTGCAATTTCTTCTGTTACCCTTATGAAAATGCAAAAGTGGGGGCTGAAAAACATTTTTGTGGGAAAAATGTGAAAATTTTATTTTTACGGCTCAATGTTATAAACTTCTGTGAAGCAGCTGGGGGTTCAAGGTGCTCAACACACATCTAGATAAGTTCCCTGAGGGGTCTAGCTTCCAAAATGGTGTCACTTGTGGGGGGTTTCCACTGTTTAGGCACATCAGGGGCTCCCCAAATGCAACATGGCGTCCGCTAATTATTCAAGCAAATTTTACAATCAAAAAGTCAAATGGCGCTCCTTCCCTTCCGAACCCTGCTGTGCGCCCAAACAGTGGTTTTCCCCCACATATGGGGTATCTGCTTACTCAGGTGAAATTGCACAACAAACTGCATGGTGCAATTTCTTCTGTTACCCTTATGAAAATGCAAAAGTGGGAGCTGAAAAACATTTTTGTGGGAAAAATGTGAAAATTTTATTTTTACGGCTCAATGTTATAAACTTCTGTGAAGCACCTTGGGGTTCAATGTGCTCACCACACATCTAGACAAGTTCCCTGAGGGGTTTAGTTTCCAAAATGGTGTCACTTGTGGGGGGTTTCCACTGTTTAGGCACATCATTGGCTCCCCAAATGCAACATGGCGTCCGCTAATTATTCAAGCAAAAATTCCTGTGAAGCACCTCAAGGGTTAATAAAGTTCTTGAATGTGGTTTTGAGCACCTTGAGGGGTGCAGTTTTTAGAATGGTGTCACTTTTGGGTATTTTCTGTCATAAAGACCCCTCAAAGTGACTTTAAATATGATGTGGTCCCTAAAAAAATGGTTTTGTAAATTTTGTTGGAAAAATGAGAAATCGTTGGTCAACTTTTAACCCTTACAGCTCCCCAATAAAAAAAAATTTTGGTTCCAAAATTGTGCTGATGTAAAGTAGACATGTGGGAAATGTTATTTATTAAGTATTTTGTGTGACATATCTCTCTGATTTAAGGGCATAAAAATTCAAATTTTGAAAATTGCAAAATTTTCAAAATTTTCGCCAAATTTCTTTTTTTTCACAAATAAACGCAAGTGATATCGAAGAAATTTTACCACAATCATGAAGTATAATATGTCACGAAAAAACAATCTCAGAATCAGGGGGATCCATTGAAGCTTTTCAGAGTAATTACCTCATAAAGTGACAGTGGTCAGAATTGTAAAAATTGGCCTGGTCATTAACGTGCAAACCACCTTGGGTTGTAAAGGGGTTAAATAAGATCCTATTTCGAAGAGTAGTAAAGGGTTTTTTTTACAATTTTTTTTAAATATAATAGGAATAATTGATAAAATATCTTCTTCCAGTTCAAAAAATATGTAAACACATGAATTTTATTAATTATACTTTTTTAGACATCCCATTCATACTCTGATGTGAGACAACCTTTTTAAAAACAGAAGGTCTTGCCAGACATTCAGAAATGAGCTGACCATGGTTGGTCATGGAAATTTTTAGGATTGCATGCTAATTCCAAGGGAACTGTTACTTAAAGAGGTTGTCCACTACTATCCTTACGATAGGTTATCCATCCATGTCTGATCAGTCTGGGTCCCACACCCGGCACCCCAGCCGATCAGCTGTTATCGGTGTCGGAAATACTCACTTGCGGAGCTGGCCATCTTCTGGTAGTGGCTGAGGCTTGGTACTGCACAGCTGCCTCCTATTCAAATCAATAGGAGGCAGATGAGTAGTACCTTGTGGTGACCACTATCAGAATATGAAGCAGCCCCGCAAGTGAGCATTTGTGGCTGGCAGCCGCTGTCGCCAATGATGGCAGCTGATTGGCGTGGGTGCAGCGTGTCGGAACCCCCCCGATCAGACATTGATGACCTACAGTATCATAATGTATAATTGGAGGAGGAAGGTTGAACTTGAAATAGGTCTTTATTCAACCTACGTTACTATGTTATTATGTAAGGATAGGTCATCAATGAAAAAGTAGTGGGCAACATCATTAAGAACTTAATTTCCTAGTGCTGCATGGAAACTTCTGACTTTAACAACATTTCACAGAATAAATCTATAAAAAAAGTTGAAAACTATTTTTTTTTTTTTTACGTTTTTGAGTCATTATTTAATGTATTTTTATAATGCCAATAATGTTGGTTACCCTTAGAAAAACACAACCCAGCACTAGGAAGGCAATTGACAGCAACTCTCCCACAATGCACCTCTCGCTTCTCTTCTTACAAGAAATCTGGATTTTAGTTTAGTACAAAACTTAGTTTAACATACATTTCTAGCAGTTTTAGTGGCAGTTTTTGATAACATTTATAAAGCCAAAGCCATTGATACAAATAAGTGCAAAAACATCATTTATAGTTTTTTGTACTGTACTTTTCCTTCCATTTGATTCACTCTTGGCTTTGGCTCATAAATAAATAATAAAATTGCACGTAAATCTGTAATGAAAACTGCCATAAAAACTAAGCCTTTAACATGGAAGGACAATATTTAGGTATTAACGGTGCAGTTTTTAAAATTGTTGTTTAAAGCCTGAGATGTTATCATTAGGCACGATAGCACCTATGGAAATCAATCAATCAATGCCTGCTCATCTTATGTCAGCCATATGTGTTGTAAACAGGTTGTCCAATCAATTTTGCAAAAGTAAAATAAAAACAAAGCTACATTTTCCTCCACTGATTTACAAGCACTCTAGTTCCAGCTTTTCCTGGGTCCCTATTGGTTTCTAATTTCTTCGGACTAACAGGAAATAAAAAATCATTAATCTGAACTGCTCCATTGAGTAACATTGGTCCCAATGCTGCACTTTTTTTTAACGGATAGCACTTGGACAAAAAATATGGTCATGTGCACAAGCCCAAATACTGGCTGATGCATGTCAGTGATTGGCTGCTCAGGGATTTTCTGGAATTTTGAGAGCATCAAGTTGTGACCAGGAAGCAGAAACCAGCTGGGACCCGAAAAGCACCAGAATGGGAACAACATTAGATTTGTGGAAGTATCACTTTTGTCTTTTTTTCTCGTTCCATTCTGAGTGTTTAAAAAAAAAACACAACAAATAGACTCTCCAGAATATATTTATTTTCAGGTCATGTTAAGCATACATGTAATCTCAATGGGACGAGGATAATAAGCAGCTGCCAGATATCTTTGGTCGCAGCCAATCCCTCCTAAAATAAAGGTTCCTTATTTTTACTGACATAATCTGATGGGGAGTCCTCTATACAAGAAACATATTTCTCCAGTCCTGTTAGCGGCTTTAGATGACACTTATGGGTATGAGCAACATTAAAGAGAATCTGTCAGTAGGTTTTTGCTATGTATTCTCAGGACATCATGAGATAGGGGCTGAAACACTAAATTCAACAATGTGTCACTTATTAAGCTGTGTGCTTTAGTTTGCTTACAATGAAGGTTTTATCACAAGGACATTATCACTGTCAGGTCTGATGCTTACGCGACTGCTAGTCTGACTCCGCCTCCTCCTGTGATAAGCAGCTCACTGTCTATAGACATTGTACATAGAGAGCCTGGAGAGGGCGGGGTCAGCTATCTGAGCTCTGCTAAAAGCTGCATCTGAGAACTCTGATTGTGTCACAATTGCTGCACCGAGTAAACTATGTGATACATCGTTGGAATCAGGGTTTCTTTACCTACATTATGGAGTTCTCACATGAGGTAGTAAAAACTTGGTGACAGATTCCCTTTGATAGGTCATTAAACATAGGACTTCTTCAAGAGACAAACACTAATATACTAGTTATTCCTTTGTTCTGATATAAGGGTATTCAGATCTGAGCCTGAAGAGTGTTTATTTGGGATTGTTTAGGATGTTGCAAAACCCAAACAACTGTAATTTAAAGAATCAAAACCTATTGACCTTGCTGAAGGAATGCTACAGTATATTATTTGAAATAATTATTGTATTAAATTAATGGAAAAAACATGTCAAACAAAATACACAGAATTTTCCTACCATGAAACATTGATGGTTATAAACAAGTAAACAATGATGGAGTTTTACATTAAAATGTATTTTATTATGTCTCTATTCTGATAATCTGAATGATAATCTGAATAGTGGGCACTGCCACCAAATTATATGTTTGAGCCAGAAAGTGTTATGTTGCTAGATTGTTTAGTCATAATGATCAATACAGAAAAACTGACACATACAAAGACAAGTACAGATTTCGAGGTTACAAAGAGGGGTGTGAGAGGGGTGTATTTAGTCATGCGGTAGTGTTATGTAGATCAATACGACAACACGTCATCTATTCATTATACACAGAAGAACAACAAAACATAGATTAGAAGACTTGTCATCTACATACATAAAACGGAGGGACTTGAGGCATCGGCATGCAAAAAGACATACAAAGACAAGCTTGTGGATGGGCCATAACAATAACATGTTTACCAACATCGGCATAAACAAGACATTCAGGAAACACAGTCGTGTCTTTCATGCACTTCATAGCACTCAAGGAAATGAGGTTTACCATGACAGCAATAGCACCGATATCATGCAAGACATGCAAGGCTGGAAATAAGAAAGACCAAAGGGAAGGATAAATTGGTTAAAAGATATTCTCTAAGCATACTAACCTGCTGGTTCTAATGAATTTTCTACTTTGTCGTTAACATCGAAAACACGGTCATGAACACCTATAGTTTTCAAACAGCTGTCTATAATAAAAATAGAGATAACAGCCAAATACGTTAGTGAGATCGTTTAAACTCCATCACTTTTGTTTATCTCTTTTTATTTTTGTTTGTTTGTTTTTTCTTTCTTTTTTTTTTTTAGTTTTAAATACATTTTTTTTTATTGTGTTACTTTGATCTACAGGGCATCTCTTTGAATGCCAAATTTAGCTTTTCTTTGTATAAACTAGACATAGACAACATTTGAGAAACAACAAGTTAGCAAGTGGCCTGTATTTAATAATGCTCAGTGATGAATGATTAGAAATTATAATGCAAAAAGAACCACAGATGTTGAGGTATCACACAAGGCTTTACAATAAAAACTTGAAGGCTCCTCCTTGTAGCACACGTTATAACATGCATTTGTGGCCTCTCATTAAAGCAGGTGGAAACACTTACTTTGTGGCCGTACGTAGACTTTGAGTTTTAAGCAGGATCTTCTTCCATTGTCTGGGATTGCTGAAGCTGAAGAGCAAAGAGAGAAAGAGTGTTTTAGTAATATTTTAAGATCCGATTCCAATAAATAGATTTCCCTCTGCTCTCACTATATAAAAGTGTATTTTTACCTATTGTGCCACTTACACTGTTATGGACCATGGTCACCTCTAGACAAATAACACTGTACTACAGTCAAATCGGTACAGAGACTAAAACATTTGAACTTAACTAATTTTGTGGTACTGAAAATGAATATGATGCTTACATTTGCTGATTGGTTCTAATTTTCAAAATCCAGAGGAGGTTGTAATTACTTATGACACTTTTCATAAAGGCTTATAGAAAAATTACGTCTTTATTATTTCATCATTGCATTATTAATAACTAGTCTATTACATCATCTATTTGGTCTATTGTTCCCTCAGTATTCTATGATCTTATGGTGACCAATCAAAAAACGCCAACTCCGCTCCGATGGCGTAATAATAAGTACATTTGCATCTCCTACTTTTATAAATGCTCTCTGCGTAAGGTATAGAGTTTTAGGATTTCTTAGCATATTGACATGTTTCTATATGTTTTTTCAGATATGCCTCGTTCTTGCATTAATAAAGGAGATAGTTTTTACTACATATGCGGAGTAGTAGGTTCCCTTCTAGACCATTTCACCAAAACATCTCACCAAGCTTTAATTCATATTATTAAAGAGCAGATGCTTTTTTTTCTAGTCTTGGACAATTCCTTGAGTAAGAGACATTCATACAGATACTGTAGACTCCATACACATTAAACTATTTCTCATGGAATCCACTTACTCCGGCCGATGATCTAATGTGTACGGAGGTCAGACAAGTTGAATTACACCATATTCCTTTGTTTCCTTTTTGTAGCCAGGTATCTGGCAGCATCTTATTCTCCTTTTCCTACTGAGAACACATTCAAGCTTGGCAGAGCATGCATCATGTGTATGGCAGTATCTAAATTATATGGTTGCCTTATGTTCAGACTGAAGATAAATAACACAAAATGAGATGAGCAAATTGATTCAAGGTGAATCTAATTCACCTGGAATTTGAAATAAAAAATTTAGACGCACCAGAATTAATTTTTTTTGTGAACTGCTTTGGGTGAATCCAGAACAATTGGGGCTGAGAGACCACCATTTTTCTGTCTACTCATGTCTCCCTTATCTGTCCTGCCATCACCAATGAGCCAATTGGCTCTTCCATCTTCAAACTTCTATTTTCTCTATCTGTCTTCTGGCCTGGTCTTCCATCCAGTAGGTCCCGCACCATTATGTAGTGTGCCATGTACATCGATGACGTGCATCGCGCCCCACCTGAACTCAGGCGAAATGACGTATATCATTAATGATGACAAGTAGTCTAGTGAATAGAACACTTGGCCAGAAAGGAAGAAGGAAGGTAGAAGATAAAAAGAAAGAAGACACAAGAGCCGATTGGAAAACTTTTCAGCAACGGGACAGGTGCGTGAAGGGCCAAGGAAAGGTCAGTACAAGATTTTTTTAACGCCTTCCTGGGAAATTTTATTTGCATCAGATTTGATGCAAATCAAAATTTCCCCCTGTAACTTAGGGAGATTTTCTCAACTCTAAAGGTAATATAATCAAACCCTATCAAAGGATTTCTATAAGGAATTTGTTTAGTAGCTGTTTTAAATAGAATAAGATTATTACAATCACTTTGTTTCCTCATAGATCCTACTAGCGTTGTGTTCTGATGTATCAGCTTTATATCTAGAAGTGTCTTTAGAAGTGAGATGAGCAAAGGAATTACTTGGCACAATATAATAATCAACACATCCCGTGTGTCAATTCATTTAACACGCAGCTTTCTTCAGTTTGACATAAAAAATAACTTACTCTACAGGAAAACAAGTGACTGGGACAAACATAATCTACATGATGAGTCAAAAATGATGTTGTCCCCAAACAATTCTACCACATAAAACTATATAAATGCTCAAGCTGGAGTATAGCTAGGAGGCAGCTGGACATCTGCAATGAAAGCTACGTGGCAGAGGAACCAACCAGCCACATTTCTTTGACAAGGGTATTTAGATAGAGGGTTAAGCAGAAAACTAAATTTTCTTCCTGGGTATAGAAAAGCCTTGCTATTACCCAGAGTTAATTGTTACATACTCGGATAATCAAGAACTTTATAAATGCAATTAGAATTTTAGGCATGTGAAAGAGCAGTGAGCTCTTTTAGATTATAGTTAAATATTCAAAGCAATTTTCATTAGATTTCTCTTTATTACCCATTGACAATTGTTTCCTGGGTTGAGAGAATAAGTCTGATAATAATAACTTAGATTCTCTCTATAAAATCACATACGTTGTTAAAGAGGTTTCTAGTTTAAGAACAGTTAGAAGGTATCATCTGGAGGATTCATGGGTGAGTATATGCAAATTGTCTCTTCAGAGAGGAAGAGGACTTGAACTCTAGTGCCACCTACAGGAAGTAGCAATCCTAAAAGTCAATAGTGACCCTTTAACGAGCCTTATCACATGACTTAGGATATAAGCCAGAACCAGAAACTCAATTTGCAGACACTGTGTTTCGGGGGTACTGCCCCTCGTCAGTGCAAAGCATGAGTTCTGGTTTGGCTGGGTGAGAGTCATCAGACCGGTATCAAAGGGTCAACATTTCTCCTTGCGGAGAGCAACATGCTAAGCATGTCACGGTGAGGAGATTTTTAAAGCCACAATGCTCCTCTGGGAAATATGCAAATTGTCTCTTCAGAGAGGAAGAGGACTAGAACTCTAGTGCCACCTACAGGAAGTAGCAATCCTGGGTGAGGATTCTTCTGGGAATTTGCGAAATGACAAAATCCTTCTGGCCATGATCACCCTCAGGAGTTTGTTACTGCTAGGAATGTCCAACTATGAACACTCAATTGAAGGAACATTTTTGAATGACTGTTGTGGACACAACTGCGACGTAAGGTTGCATATTTTTATCTGCAAGCCATATTTGCTCAATAAATGTGTGACTTTTTGCATTCCTCAGTCACCCGCACTACTTTAGAAAAAAATGTATAGTGCCTTGCAGGAGGGGACAGGGTCTGTTGTATTTACTATAATTTCTGAAAGAAGATGGCATAAATTATAACGGAAATCTATGATAGTCTATTGACCAATTTGGACGATAGCATGATATCAGGCTGCGCTGCTGTAATACAGAATCCTTAGGCCCAAAATGAGATGAATGTTTTTTTCATTTGAAAAAGACATTAATCCAGCGTTGAAACTCCTTGTGGAAATAAAAATCATTCAACTCATCTTGGTCCTAAGGATTCTGTATTACAGCAGTGCAGCCTGATATCGAGTTATCGTCTAAATTGGTCAACTATCCGGTGGGAGATCATCCCCCAGCCACACTGCAGCAACAGCTGACTAGAGATGAGCGTTGTTCGACTAGAACTGTTCGCCAATCTCAAATTCGAGCTGTTTTGGGCGGTGTTCGAGTTGTTCGACGAACCCGAACGATTTGCAAAAAATTCGGCTGTTCGAGGTTATGTTCGATAACTGTTCGTGCACCAAAAGCGTGTCCTGCATGTCTGGCGCTATTTAGAGCACCAATCATGCAGGGATTGTCTGCCACTCACTGTAATGCCACAGCCATGGTGGTTGTGGCATTACAGTGATTGCCCAAATCGATGGGAACAGTGCCAACAGTGAAACATGAAAAGCCGGCAATTCAGCAGCGGCATACACCTGTACCCGACAATTTAGAACCGAAAGAATAGAGTATCCCACATAGATTAGATAGATATAAACATGTCAGCCACATATATACGAAGTACAGTGAAAGTGCTGCTTACTGTACTTGTCATTTAGCGTAAAGGATTTATCAAAAAAAATAATAGTGTTTTCATGCACCGTCTCTTTAAAAAAGCCGGCCGGCAATTCAGCAGCGGTACCCGACAATTTATAACAGAAAGAATAGAGCTTCACACATAGATTAGATAGATAGAAACATGTCAGCCACATATATACGAAGTACAGTGAAAGTGCTGCTTACTGTACTTGTCATTTAGCGTAAAGGATTTATCAAAAAAAATAATAGTGTTTTCATGCACCGTCTCTTTAAAAAAGCCGGCCGGCAATTCAGCAGCGGTACCCGACAATTTATAACAGACAGAATAGAGCATCATACATAGATTAGATAGATAGAAACATGTCAGCCACATATATACGAAGTACAGTGACAGTGTTGCTTACTGTACTTGTCATTTAGCGTAAAGGATTTATCAAAAAAAATAATAGTGTTTTCATGCACCGTCTCTTTAAAAAAGCCGGCCGGCAATTCAGCAGCGGTACCCGACAATTTATAACAGACAGAATAGAGCTTCACACATAGATTAGATAGATAGAAACATGTCAGCCACATATATACGAAGTACAGTGAAAGTGCTGCTTACTGTACTTGTCATTTAGCGTAAAGGATTTATCAAAAAAAATAATAGTGTTTTCATGCACCGTCTCTTTAAAAAAGCCGGCCGGCAATTCAGCAGCGGTACCCGACAATTTATAACAGACAGAATAGAGCATCATACATAGATTAGATAGATAGAAACATGTCAGCCACATATATACGAAGTACAGTGACAGTGTTGCTTACTGTACTTGTCATTTAGCGTAAAGGATTTATCAAAAAAAATAATAGTGTTTTCATGCACCGTCTCTTTAAAAAAGCCGGCCGGCAATTCAGCAGCGGTACCCGACAATTTATAACAGACAGAATAGAGCTTCACACATAGATTAGATAGATAGAAACATGTCAGTCACATATATATGAAGTACAGTGACAGTGTTGGTTACTGTACTTGTCATTTAGTATTAAAATAAAGGATTTATTATTAAAAAAATTGGCGTGGGGTTCCCCTTAATTTTAGGCTCTAGCGGAGGTTAAGCAGACGGCTGGGGCAGATGTTTGAAGCCTGGGAAGGGGGTAATACCCACGGAGCTTCCCAGGCTACTAATATCAGCCCCCAGCTGAATACATAGCCTTTACTAGCTATTAAAATGGGGGACCCCCCCAAAAAAATGACGTGGGGTCCCCCCTAATTTAATAGCTAGCAAAGGCTAGGCAGACAGCTGGGGGCTGATATTAATAGCCCAGGAAGGGAGCCATGAATATTGGCCCCCTCCCAGGCTAGAAACACCAGCCGTCAGCCGCCCCAGAAATGGCGCATTCATAGGATGCGCCAATTCTGGCACTTAGCCTCGCTCTTCCACGCTGCCCTGGTGCGGTGGCAGGGGGTAATAGGGTTGGGGTTGATGTCAGCTTATAATGCCAGCTGACATCAAGCCCAGGTTAGTAATGGAGAGGCGTCTATAAGACACCCCCATTACTAACCCCATAGTCAAAGGTAAAAAAAACACAAACACCCAGAATAAAGTCCTTTAATTGAAATAAAGACACAATCCTTTATTGTTCTAAATTAAACCATACTTACCGTCACGCCCATTCCAGCTGAAGCCAACGATCTCCTGCAATAAAAGAAAAATAATAAAGCAACCTCATCCTTACCTTTCCATGGTTCCCACGACAGCTTCAGCTCTGCTACATCGAGATGACAGGCTGGACCGCAGCAGAACGCTGCCATCCAGCCTCTCATCCCGCAGACACTGAGAAGCGCAGGCTTGCTTGCGCTGCTCAGCGTCTCTCTGTGACGACATCCAGATGAGCCGAGTTCATGTCCAATGAACTCGGCTCACCTCATGCACGTCACTGACAGCGTGGGAAAATTCTCACGCTGAAGCGGTGAGTGCAGGAGAATTCTCCCACGCTGTCAGTGACGTGCATAAGGTGAGCTCATGTCCAATGAACTCAGCTCACCTCCTGCACGTCACTGACAGCGTGGGAGAATTCTCCTGCACTCAGCGCTTCAGCGTGAGAATTCTCCCGCTGAAGCGCTGAGTGCAGGAGAATTTTCCCACGCTGTCAGTGACGTGCATAAGGTGAGCTCATGTCCAATGAACTCAGCTCACCTCCTGCACGTCACTGACAGCGTGGGAGAATTCTCCTGCACTCAGCGCTTCAGTGTGAGAATTCTCCCACGCTGAAGCGCTGAGTGCAGGAGAATTTTCCCACGCTGTCAGTGACGTGCATGAGGTGAGCCGAGTTCATTGGACATTAACTCGGCTCATCTGGATGCCCTCACAGAGAGACACTGTGGAGCGCAAGCAAGCCTGCGCTTCTCAGTGTCTGCGGGATGACAGGCTGGATGGCAGCGTTCTGCTGCGGTCCAGCCTGTCATCTCGATGTAGCAGAACTGAAGCTGTCATGGGAACCATGGAAAGGTAAGGATGATGTTGCTTTATTATTTTTCTTTTATTTCAGGAGATCGTTCGCTTCAGCTGGAATGGGCGTGATGGTAAGTATGGTTTAATTTAGAACAATAAAGAATTGTGTGTTTATTTCAATTAAAGGACTTTTTTCTGGGTGTTGTGTTTTTTTTAAATACTTTACTAGAAATTCATGGTGGTCATGTCTAATATTGGCGTGACCCCATGAATTTCGGGCTTAGGGCCAGCTGATAATGCCAAGCTGGCCCTAACCCCTTTATTACCCAGTGAGCCACCGCATCAGGGCCCTGGATGAGTTGGGTACAGCGCCAGAAGATGGCGCTTCTATGAACGCGCCATTTTCCGGGGTGGCTGCGGACTGCAATTTGCAGCGGGGGTGGCCCAGAAAGCTTGGGCCTCCCTGCGCTGCGGATTCCAGCCCCCAGCTGCCTAGTTGTACCTGGCTGGACACAAAAACAGAGCGAAGCCCCACGTCAATTTTCTTTAAATTATTTCATGAAATAATTAAAAAAGGGCTTCCCTATATTGTTGTGTCCGGCCAGGTACAAATAGGCAGCTGGTGCTTGGGGGCAGCCCGTTCCTGCCTGCTGTACCTGGCTGGACACAAATATAGTGCGAAGCCCCACGTCAATTTTTTTTAAATTATTTCATGAATTTCCTGAAATAATTTAAAAAAATTGAAGTGGGGCTTCGCACTATATTTGTGTCCAGCCAGGTACAGCAGGCAGGAATGGGCTGCCCCCATCCACCAGCTGCCTATTTGTACCTGGCCGGACACAACAATATAGGGAAGCCCTTTTTTTCTTAATTATTTAATGAATTTCATGAAATAATTAAAAAAAATTGAAGTGGGGCTTCGCACTATATTTGTGTCCAGCCAGGTACAGCAGGCAGGAACGGGCTGCCCCCAACCACCAGCTGCCTATTTGTACCTGGCCGGACACAACAATATAGGGAAGGCCTTTTTTTCTTAATTATTTCATGAATTTCATGAAATAATTTAAAAAAAAGTACGTGGGGCGTCGCCCTATTTTTGTGTCAAGCCAGGTACAACTAGGCAGCTGGGGGCTGGAATCTGCAGCGCAGGGAGGCCCAAGCTTTCTGGGCCCCCCCCCGCTACAAATTGCAGTCCGCAGCCACCCCGGAAAATGGCGCGTTCATAGAAGCGCCATCTTCTGGCGCTGTACCCAACTCATCCAGGGCCCTGGTGCGGTGGCTCACTGGGTAATAAAGGGGTTAGGGCCAGCTTGGTATTATCAGCTGGCCCCAAGCCCAAAATTCATGGGGTCACGCCAGTATTAGACATGACCGCCATGAATTTCTAGTAAAGTATTTAAAAAAAACACAACACCCAGAATAAAGTCCTTTAATTGAAATAAAGACACAATTCTTTATTGTTCTAAATTAAACCATACTTACCATCACACCCATTCCAGCTGAAGCCAACGATCTCCTGCAATAAAAGAAAAATAATAAACCAACCTCATCCTTACCTTTCCATGGTTCCCACGACAGCTTCAGCTCTGCTACATCGAGATGACTGGCTGGACCGCAGCAGAACGCTGCCATCCAGTCTGTCATCCCGCAGACACTGAGAAACGCAGGCATGCTTGCGCTCCTCACTGTCTCGCTGTGACGGCATCCAGATGAGCCGAGGTCATGTCCAATGAACTCGGCTCACATCATGCACGTCACTGACAGCGTGGGAAAATTCTCATGCTGAAGTGCTGAGTGCAGGAGAATTCTCCCACGCTGTCAGTGATGTGCATGAGGTGAGCTCATGTCCAATGAACTCAGCTCACCTCCTGCACGTCACTGACAGCGTGGGAAAATTCTCCTGCAATCAGCGCTTCAGCGTGAGAATTTTCCCACGCTGTCAGTGACGTGCATGAGGTGAGCCGAGTTCATTGGACATGAACTCGGCTCATCTGGATGTCGTCACAGAGAGACGCTGAGCAGCGCAAGCAAGCCTGCGCTTCTCAGCGTCTGCGGGATGACAGGCTGGATGGCAGCGTTCTGCTGCGGTCCAGCCTGTCATCTCGATGTAGCAGAGCTGAAGCTGTCGTGGGAACCATGGAAAGGTAAGGATGAGGTTGCTTTATTATTTTTCTTTTATTGCAGGAGATCGTTGGCTTCAGCTGGAATGGGCGTGATGGTAAGTATGGTTTAATTTAGAACAATAAAGGATTGTGTCTTTATTTCAATTAAAGGACTTTATTCTGGGTGTTTGTGTTTTTTTTAACTTTGACTATGGGGTTAGTAATGGGGGTGTCTTATAGACGCCTCTCCATTACTAACCTGGGCTTGATGTCAGCTGGCATTATAAGCTGACATCAACCCCAACCCTATTACCCCCTGCCACCGCACCAGGGCAGCGTGGAAGAGCGAGGCTAAGTGCCAGAATTGGCGCATCCTATGAATGCGCCATTTCTGGGGCGGCTGACGGCTGGTGTTTCTAGCCTGGGAGGGGGCCAATATTCATGGCTCCCTTCCTGGGCTATTAATATCAGCCCCCAGCTGTCTGCCTAGCCTTTGCTAGCTATTAAATTAGGGGGGACCCCACGTCATTTTTTTGGGGGGGTCCCCCATTTTAATAGCTAGTAAAGGCTATGTATTCAGCTGGGGGCTGATATTAGTAGCCTGGGAAGCTCCGTGGGTATTACCCCCTTCCCAGGCTTCAAACATCTGCCCCAGCCGTCTGCTTAACCTCCGCTAGAGCCTAAAATTAAGGGGAACCCCACGCCAATTTTTTTAATAATAAATCCTTTATTTTAATACTAAATGACAAGTACAGTAACCAACACTATCACTGTACTTCATATATATGTGACTGACATGTTTCTATCTATCTAATCTATGTGTGATGCTCTATCTTTCTGTTCTAAATTGTCGGGTACCGCTGCTGAATTGCCGGCCGGCTTTTTTAAAGAGACAGTGCATGAAAACACTATTATTTTTTTAAATGAATCCTTTACACTAAATGACAAGTACAGTAAGCAACACTATCACTGTACTTATTATATATGTGACTGACATGTTTCTATCTATCTAATCTATGTGTGAAGCTCTATTCTTTCTGTTCTAAATTGTCGGGTACAGATGCTGAATTGCCGGCCGGCTTTTTTAAAGAGACGGTGCATGAAAACACTAATATTTTTTTTAATAAATCCTTTACACTAAATGACAAGTGCAGTAACCAACACTGTCACTGTGCTTCTTATATGTGTGACTGACATGTTTCTATCTATCTAATCTATGTGTGATGCTCTATTCCTTCTTGTCTAAATTGTCGGGTACCGGTGTATGCCGCTGCTGAATTTGCCGGCCGGCTTTTTTAAAGAGAGTGTCTTCTGAGCAGTTTGTCAGCTTTTGGACACCTTTGCAGGTGTTTTCTATGTGTTTCTATGTGTTTTTGTTTGCCTGCCATTGGTTTTAACGGTGTTCGACGGTGTTCTAAGGTGTTCGACGAACAGTTCGACGAACAGTTCCTCGAACATCCCGGTGTTCGACGAACCGAACCGAACCCGAACACTACGGGGGTGGCTCAACACTACAGCTGACATTTTCAGGTGTTCATAGGAGTTTTGCCTGCACACAACCTGCTCAGGTGAGCACCTTCCTTTTATGTTCCTTGTACCCAAAAGGATCTCACCCGATGGCCTAGTGCGCTTCTGTTCCCCTACAGGGTATGTCTATTGACATACATTTCAGCTTGAAACACTTGCCTTAACTAAATGTGCTCAACTGATTTTAATGGCTGGAACTCCACTGATAAGAGCAGCATGGTGACTTTAGCCCCCGTACACCTTAGATATCTGTTGGCCAAATAGTTCATCCTATTGTTCGCCGGCAAGTAGATTGCATGACTCTCCCATACACGGGAGCACTTTCTCTGTCGAGTGCTCCTGTGTTCTCTTTGAGAGAGCCACTGCAGAAACACTTCTGGCTTATCTCCTGGAGAACAGTCCGAGATCAGAAATGCTGGATACTTAACTCCCCCAACATTCATTTGTCCGGGGCTTCCATACATATAAACTGCCGGCCATCCCCGTTCATATCAGCAGATTCGTCAAACAATGGTCTAATGTGTATGAGGGGTTGGGGGGGGGGCTTTAGTAAGTAGGTATTTTGCTGCACAGTGTTGGTTGTATTGCCACCCAAGGAAAATATATATTTAGAGATTTGCATGCTATTCTGCGTACTGCCATTTATTTCCCAAAAATATACTGATGGTGCTCTATAAAACTGACCAAGTGCATGTTCTGTATGTGTCTTAGGCAACTTTGATTGTGAGGGACTGATCTAAATAATGATCATATATGCAACATGAAATAAATTAATACGGGCATCACTGAGTCTCCCAGCACCCGCACCTCTGCCAATATCATCTGTTGACAGGTTTAAATGATATCCCATGGCTTTAGAACATGTAATTGTGTGATTTCACTCATTATCTACCAGCTCGTTGCATCTACCATTTGTCTAATATCTCTATGTATAATGCATGAACATGTACTGAACAAATGAAAGCAAATGTTTCTATACTGAATACTGTTAATATTAATAAATGATCAAACTATAAGTGTAACGTAAGATTGTATTAATATTGCAATACTGCGTCCAAGACTACAGAGAAGACCTACAATTCAACCTCGCTGTAATAATATTTTGACCTTTCAGTTTTACATCCTTTTATTCTTTCCTGTTTGCTATGCAAATCAAGAGGAAAGCAAACATGTCTTGTACTAAAGCCGCAATGTGCAGAAGTAAATATTCCATGAATCTTTAAATATGAAAGGTTGTTAGTGCTAAAATAAAGTTACAATTATTCTAATTATTATTATTATTATTATTATTATTATTATTATCTATATGAAGAACAGTACCCCATTAGAAATATTAAAAAGTAATTTGTGGGATATTGTTAGAACTAATATTTGGCCTTGTGCACCCAGGTATTCTAACTTCATACAACTCAGAGGTTGTACAGCACCCGTAGATGAGACCTCGCTGTACTCTGTATGCCTGTGACCTTTTATTCACCAATCTAGTAAGACATTTTAGCTGATAACAAGCTCTTCGAGAAAGACTCTGTTAGTGGAGTAAAAGGTCACTTTTTCTTTTCTTCTGGGAGTTGCAGCCTCTTTCCTTCCTCTTGCACTTATGTGGTTCTCTTTGAAGGAGTTCTGAAGGAGCTGTCCACATGGCATATATTATTCCTTTTATAGACCGTGTGAATAGTTAGACTGTATACCTCACTAGGTCTGGGAACGTCGCTCAGTGGATATTGTCTATGATCGCTGGAATGGCACATAAATAAAAAAAACAATACACAATACATCAAGTAAACTACTAAACTAATACATTTTTCAAGCTTAGATGAATACTTTATTCTCTTGCTGAATATCTCTTCAAAAAACATAATTCACATCTTAAGGTGGACCTGTCACCAGTTCTGAAATGTCTGTTTTAGTAAATACTTTTATTCCCCATGACATTACAATTGTGGAGCACCTTTTCTTAGAACGTTCCTTTCTGCTGTTCCTCTGTTATTCCTTCTAGAAATAGATGACCAAGTTGATAACTGGGCGCCACCATTTTCTTTGTTGCAGGGGCGTGTCCCTTCAGAGTCTGAGTTTGTTAACACTGATTGGACAGTATGAGAGTGTGCAGAGGCACACCCCTAACTGGTAACATAGGGAGAAGTAACAGAGCACAACCCAATATTATGTTTTAAGAATCTCTCTTTAAATATGGGATAGTTAAATGGGCCATTTAAAGTACAAAGAATTTATTTGCCTATTATTCTCATAAAATCACTAAAAATTATTCTGAAACCTGGAAAATAAATTCATTAATGCATCCCAATGGCCAATAAATCAATTATTTAAATAGAAATTGGACATTTTTGACAAAATAGAAATGTGTCATGTACAGCTCTGGCAAAAATTAAGAGACCACTGCAAAATGTTCATTTTCTCAGATTTTTCTCTTTATAGGTATATTTTTGAGTAAAATGTACATTGTTGTTTTATCCTATAAACTACTGACAACGTCTCTGAAATTCAAAGCTAAAAATGTTGTATTTATTTGCAGCAAATGAGAAATCGTCAAAATAATAAAAAAATAAACAGTGCTTTCAGACCTCAAATAATGCAAAGAAAACAAGTTCTTATTCATTTAGAAACAACAATACTCATGTTTTAACTCGGGAAGAGTTCAGAAATCAATATTTGGTGGAATAACCATGATTTTTAATAACAGCTTTCATGCGTCTTGGCATGCTTTCCACCAGTCTTTCACACTGCTTTTGGGTGACCTTATGTCACACCTGGCACAAGCATTTAAGCAGTACTTATTTGTTTGATGGCTTGTGACTATCCATCTTCCTCTTGATTACATTCCAGAGGTTTTCAATGGGGTTCAGGTCTGGAGATTGGGCTGGCCATGACAGGGTCTTGATGTGGTGCTCCTTCATCCACACATTGATTGACCTAGCTGTGTGGCATGGGGCATTGTCCTGCTGGAAAAAAACAGTCCTCAGAGTTGGGGAACATTGCCTGAGCAGAAGGAAGCAAGTGTTTTTCAAGGATAACCTTGCATGCGGCTTGATTCATACGTCCTGCGCAAAGATTAACCTGCCCAATTCCAGCTTTCCAGATCATCACCGATCCTCCACCAAGTTTCACAGTGGGTGCAAGACACTGTGGCTTGTATGCCTCTCCAGGTCTCCGTCTAACCATTAAACGACCAGGTGTTGGGCAAAGCTGAAAATTAGACTCATCAGAGAAGATTACCTTACTCCAGTCCCCTATGGTCCAATCCTTATGGTCTTTGGCAAACGTCAGCCTGGCTCTCCTTTGCTTCTCATTGATGAAAGGCTTTTTTCTAGCTTTACATGACTTGAGGCCTGAGTCTAGGAGCCTGTTACGAACTGTTCTTGCCGTGCACTTCACCTCAGCTGCCGTTTGCCATTCCTTTTGCAGGTCACTTGATGTCATCCTGCGGTTGCTGAGTGATATTCGAATAAGATGACGGTCATCCCGGTCAGTGGACAGTCGCTTTCACCCTCTGCTGGTCTGTAGCTTTGTTGTCCCCAATGTCTGCTGCTTGACCTTGTTGTAATGGACTGCTGTCTTCGAAATTTTAAGGATGGAGGCAACATGATGCTCACTGTATCCCTCTGCTAGTAAAGCCAGAATTGAGCCCTTCTTTTCCTCACTCAAGACTTTTCTTTTCAACTTCTTTGGCATGGTTAATAGTTATTTCTTCATTCTAATTACTTTTGTGCTATTCCTAGCACTTGTTTTGCCATCCAGCTTGTCCTATTGCAAGAGGTTTGTGAAGACCACAGCAGTGCTTTTTATACTTTCCCTCGTTACATAAGATTTGGCTCAGGTGATCACCTAATCAGACGCACATTAAGTAGAATAAGGTGGACTGTGGCTGGAATTCAACTGACACTGGAATGGAATGGCTGTCAGACATGTAGAGATGGGGATATTTAGAAAACTGTGCAGTGGTCTCTTCATTTTTGCCAGAGCTGTATTTGGTCATTCATTGTCAGCGCAATGAGGTTTTCCAATATATTGCCTGCTGCCTTGGAAAAAGTCTTGCTTTAAAAAGACATTTAATTGTGTGCTGCCGAGTGCGATCTGACAATATATCGAATAGCACTCGTACCAATGTTACTTTATGGGGCTTTGCGCATGTCCGATTTTCTTCTTGGACCAAACCAGTCCGAGGGAAAATATCACAGCATGTCAGTTTGATCTGATATTCAGATTGGCCATTCAAGTCAATGAGTCCGTGGAAAACATCGGACTGCACTCAGATAACATCTGACATCTGAGATGGAGAAAATGTTTTCCCTATCTTTAAATCCGAGAGAATTGGATCACACTATGCTCACACTCTGATCAAACTCTGTTCAGTGTGTGATTAGCATAGTTGACCAGATTCTCTGGGATGAGAATCATGTTCATGTGACCCTGGCCATGTAATGACTGATAAATTATGGACAGAGATCTAAAAACAAACCTTAGGCATTAGATTAAATGACAAATACACCCATATATTTATGATAAAGCAATAGCGTTGAGTTGGTTGTTGCCCTTCGAGAATACATTAGGTTTCATATACGATCATATACAGTACAGACCAAAAGTTTGGACACACCTTCTCATTTAAAGATTTTTCTGTATTTTCATGACTATGAAAATTGTACATTCACACTGAAGGCATCAAAACTATGAATTAACACATGTGGAATTACATACCTAACAAAAAAGTGTGAAACAACTGAAAATATGTCTTATATTCTAGGTTCTTCAAAGTAGCCACCTTTTGCTTTGATGACTGCTTTGCACACTCTTGGCATTCTCTTGATGAGCTTCAAGAGGTAGTCACCGGAAATGGTTTTCACTTCACAGATGTGCCCTGTCAGGCTTAATAAGTGGGATTTCTTGCCTTATAAATGGGGTTGGGAGCATCAGTTGTGTCGTGCAGAAGTGAGGTGGATACACAGCTGATAGTCCTACTGAATAGACTGTTAGAATTTGTATTATGGCAAGAAAAAAGCAGCTAAGTAAAGAAAAACGAGTGGCCATCATTACTTTAAGAAATGAAGGTCAGTCAGTCCGAAAATTTTTCGCAAACTTTGAAAGTGTCTCCAAGTGCAGTTGCAAAAACCATCAAGCGCTAGAAAGAAACTGGCTCACATGAGGACCGCCCCAGGAAAGGAAGACCAAGAGTCACCTCTGCTTCTGAGGACAAGTCTATCCGAGTCACCAGCCTCAGAAATCGCAGGTTAACAGCAGCTCAGATTAGAGACTAGGTCAATGCCACACAGAGTTCTAGCAGCAGACACATCTCTTCAACAACTGTTAAGAGGAGACTTTGTGCAGCAGGCCTTCATGGTAAAATAGCTGCTAGGAAACCACTGCTAAGGACAGGCAACAAGCAGAAGAGATTTGTTTGGGCTAAAGAACATAAGGAATGGACATTAGACCAGTGGAAATCTGTGCTTTGGTCTAATGAATCCAAATTTGAGATCTTTAGTTCCAACCATGGTGTCTTGTGCAACGCAGAAAATGTGAACGGATGGACTCTACTTGCCTGGTTCCCACCGTGAAGCATAGAGGAGGAGGTGTGATGGTGTGGGGGTGCTTTGCTGGTGACACTGTTGGGGATTTATTCAAAATTGAAGGCATACTGAACCAGCATGGCTACCACAGTATCTTGCAGCGGCATGCTATTCCATCCGGTTTGCGTTTAGTTGGACCATCATTTATTTTTCAACAGGACAATGACCCCAAACACACCTTCAGGCTGTGCAAGGGCTAGTTGACCAAGAGGGAGAGTGATGGGGTGCTACGCCAGATGACCTGGCCTCCCCCGTCACCAGACCTGAACCCAATCGAGATGGTTTGGGGTGAGTTGGACCGCAGAGTGAAGGCAAAAGGGCCAACAAGTGCTAAACATCTCTGGGAACTCCTTCAAGATTGTTGGAAGACCATTTCCGGTGACTACCTCTTGAAGCTCATCAAGAGAATGCCAAGAGTGTGCAAAGCAGTCATCAAAGCAAAAGGTGGCTACTTTGAAGAACCTAGAATATAAGACATATTTTCAGATGTTTCACACTTTTTTGTTAAGTATATAATTCCACATGTGTTAATTCATAGTTTTGATGCCTTCAGTGTGAATGTACAATTTTCATAGTCATGAAAATACAGAAAAATCTTTAAATGAGAAGGTGTGTCCAAACTTTTGGTCTGTACTGTATATTAAATCCGCTGCAGTAAAAGTATCATTGGTCATAACATACCTAACATATATCTTCTGTTACATGCCCTAATCTTATACCATACAGTCTGGACAATGACAGCATGTTGTTAACAAACAGAAGAAGTATTAGCTTTTCAGTGGCGGTTGTATAATGCACCGCTCTATGAAATTATTTATTTCCCAGTGAATCAAATCAGTATTGGTTTTGACTGGTACAAAATGAAATCTGATTATCCCTTTGTAATATATTAGGAAAAACAAAAATAGTTATGATAGAACACTAATAATACATGACAGTACATAGATAATCTGACATAACAGTAATAAAACATGATGGAATGTCTACAAGAAGGCAAGCAATGCATCTGTCTTCTACTTCTCCTAATCATTGACTTTCCATTACCTCTGATAAATACAAGGCTTTTGTTTGACCTGCACTTAGCAATAGTAATCGGGGTGTCAATTATTATTTTTTTTTTACTTTTATTACAAAATAACTTGCAGGGGTTGATCAGGAATAGAAAAATATGGCTGCTCATGTCCACAAACAGCTCCCCATCTGTCCACAGGATAAATGCAGCATTGCAACTCTGCCTCATTCACTTCAATGCATGTCAGCTGCAGCACCACAATGCGGACATGGATAGGTGTTGTTTCAGAAAAAAAAGCAGCTATTGTCTTAAAGGGAAATCTGTCACCAGGTTTTTACCACTTGCAAGAGACCTTGATTACAGCAATGCATCACTTACTGGGCTACTTGCTGTAGTTTTGATAAAATCACTGTTTTATCAGCAGGTGATTGTCACTGGAAGACTAGAAAAACTACTGCCAGGTAGGGGTTCCATATTCATGAGCTCTGTATAACCCATCCTCCCTGACTGGCATATTTCTGCCTATGCACAGTGTACATGGAAATCTACCAATCAGGGATGTGGGCTGAGTCATACAAAGGTCAACATTCAGAGAACTGCAGCAGATAAAACACTGAGCCCAGTAAGTGATACATTGCAGGAATCTAGATCTCTGTCCCTATACCATGATGCTCTGATGTAACAAAAACCTTGTGACAAATTCCCTTTAAATCTAAATAATCATGTATTTAGGAATTACATCTGAAACCCACAGGGTCCAATTCATCATTTGCAATTTTTAAGTCATTTTTTTGTCCTGTTTCTTTTTACGTTGTCAGATTTTGTCTCAACTTTATCAAGATGGGAGCATAATTGGAGGCTTTATTTTTTGCTTTTTTGTATTTTTGTGTCTTTTTAAAGTAAATAGCTGCAAATCCTTTAATTAAGCTTTTAAAATGTCAGAAATTAAAATTTAGTCTCCACTAGAGTCCTGGTGTACAATTTGCAATTTTGCGTCAACTCTGCCCCTTTCTTTTCCCTTTATGATATTGTCGTCACTAATCCCAATAAAGCTCAATTTATACCACCTTAATGATGCACATTCAGCATTTACACCAGGAAAATCTCTGTATATTTATGTCTAATATATAGCCCCCAAGGTGCACAACTTTTTGTTTTAAACCAAATACCATTTACTGAGGAGATATAAAGGATCAGATACATTACAGATACAGCAAATTAACAAGTTTTGATGTCCAATAAATTATGACCAGGAATGAATATAAACATATTTAGTACATTGCAGTAACAGTATTAAAGATATTGTAGATCAGTTGTAGAGTACCTGAATAGAATCTCTCAAGACATTTCTTAATGAGTTCCACCAACAAATGGAAAATCGCACTAAAGAAACTAAGGTAAGCAATTGTCAATGCTGCTTGTCTATTTCTGTTTAGTGAGATAGGTTAATAAACGGTGGGTTAGAAGACCACATAGAATAAAATATGGCCCCAGAACCCCTTCTCCCTCTCTCCCCCAGTCGGCTCTCAGACCTCACACACCCACCACTGATTAAGCAGTCATCCACCCTCTAACAATCAATCAATCAATTCATCTAACTTTAATTTTGGAGAATTTTCCAGGGCATCTTGGGCGTATATAGATAGGTTTTTAAAGAACGAGGAAGAGGTTTATCACGAATTTCCATTGCTACACTGTTGGTACTCTTGATGAAATCCAGGGACTGGCCACACATTTTCGGGCTATATAGAATCTCAGTTAGGAATAATCTATCTACAGTCTTTTGATATTGTTCAGGGTCAACAAATAGTAGCCAAGTCTTGGGGTCTTCTGTGATTAGCATTCCCATGCGATTATGTAGGAACAGAACCACTTGGGTCCAGTATCCCTTAATTTCCGGACAATCCTACAGAAGGTGATAAAATGTTCCCAGACCTCTGTGACTTTTGAGGAACTCATCCAGGAATTCCGGGTCTACCCTGTACATAAGGTGCACAACGTTATGTTATGTTACATCACCCATTGACTCCAATTTATGGTATTTCTTTGTATAAAAAAACACAGCAGTCCACTATGTTTTTCAATGCAGTGGTGCTCTAGTATGCTGACATAAACTGCTCATACTTATGCCAAAAATCAATCTTTGGTATGTTTGGAGGCCATTATACCCAAAGGATTCCTTTAGCATATGTATCTGGAAATTTTCTCATTGTATGCAATGTACATGCACCAAGTGTGTGTGAACATTCACACTCCAACACACTCTTCTGCTAATCTCCCACACACAGAGCCATGTTGCAGTGCTGGGTTACAGTATTTTAATCCTACTACGGGCAACATTTGCATGGTGTTTTGTTGTTATCTCCATTTTTGTAGGGTTTTCCGCCTGGTTATCTGGTTTTCTCACACACCCCAAAAACATACGTTGGGTACAGAAAGTTTTTCTTTTTTAATAAATTTGCAAAAATTTCTACAGTTCAGTTTTTTTTCAGTCAAGATGGGGTGCAGAGTGTACATTAATGAGAAAAAAAATGAAATTTTTAGAATTTACCAAATTGCTGCAATGAAACAAAGCGTGAAAAATTTAAAGGGGTCTGAATACTTTCCGTACCCACTGTACATGTAGAATTTCTATAGGGGGCCCCAAAAGAGACAGGGAAACCAAATTGTATGATGTAAATTATGTACAGCCCTACCAAATATATTGATGCCATATAAATAAATCATTAATTTCAGTCAATGTTAGATTCATATATTTCTTGCCCAAAATAAAACTTGAGCCCTATAGTGAAAAATAGGAAAAAATCCTAAATAAGTAGAGATCCAACTTTGAAGCTACCTTTTAGAAAATCCAAGAGAAATTCTGGTGAAAAAAAAAAAAGGAGCAATGGAGTCCAGTAGACTAATTTATAGGCCCCAATTCATCACTGTTGTTTCTTCAGTTTTCTGCAGTAATTTGCTCTTTTTCAGTGACATTAGTACTTTGCGCTTTTTACTTTACAACATTTTTGCCAATTTTTAAGTTGTCTTTCTTTTTTTTTCTTTTTATTCTTCCTCAACAGCTTTGCTCATCCAGATGTTTTAGACAGATTCATGAAACACAATTTTTTTTCTTTTTACTAAATGTCACATATTTATTTTTTACATATCTCACTGCTTTCCCTGCCTGGAGTAAGGTTGTTAGTGGAGTTTTGAATCTGGCATATTTTAAGACAAAACGTGTGACTTTTTAAATTATTTGTGATTTCTTCAACTAAAAAGTCGTAAAAATGGTTATAGATGAAAATAAAGAGCATTTTCCATTTTGCAAAAAATTCATGAACCTCGTGCGCCATTTTGAAGAATTTGGTGTAAAAAGACATCCGCGAATACAAGGCAAAAAAGATTTCAATAAATCGTAATTGGTAAATCGGGGCCATAAAGTCTATAAAGTCTCATTTATTGACTTGTACTAAATTCCTTATCTTCTCCTCAGTTAATCATTGGTATTCGAACGTTTTTTTTTAACATTATTCGATTGCTATTTATGCAATTTTTCCATTGAGACAAGCCAGCACGTGCAGAAAATAAAGACTGAACACAAGAATGTCATTAAGGCATTCCCCGTCTTCTCCTTTGCATTGAATTACAATGAAGCCACATAGTAATAATTACCAAAAGAAAGAAAGGCGACAGATTAAAGATAATAATTACAAAATTTAAAACAATTCCAAATGATATTTGGCAGCAGCCAAATTACAAGCTAAAGCCGACACTGCGAAACATACTGTCTGCCTTCAATTGTAGCTCGATTAAAGGGAGTCACAATGGGGATAGCACGAAGACAAGAAGCATTAGCTGAGTGCAATTACACATATAATAAGAACACATTCAATAGCTCCTTTAACGGTTTTTAGTGGAAATCGTTGGAGCTGAGTTCTGCGCGAATGTGCCGTGTCTCATTTTTCACTTTATTGAAGGCACTTGGTCTAAGTCTGCATTTTAATTTCCATTCACCATCCACATATGGAGTCATCATAAAATTGGCACGGGCTATTGAAGCTTTTGGAAATTGCACATTACAAAGGTAGAGATACGAAACATCGCAGGATACGGGGAACCGTTTTATCGCCTAATAGTAAAGGGAGATGGGGCAGAAAAAAAATAACTTTTGTGGGTTTGCCTTGAAAGCGACATTTAATTACACCTAATTTCCTGCGTTTTAAAAGCTGTAATTCTGGAGCACTACACCAAATGTTGCTACGGAGGAAAAAGCACATAAAGGACTTCCAGCATGTGGAAGAAACGTATGCGTGGAGAGGATGGTGTGCTATAGGTGAAATTGGTGCTGAAGTGCCCTCAGCACTTACTGCTTTCTCGCCGTCGTTTAAGTGACCATGCGTGAGTCTTTTTATTGTGTGTTGAAAAGATCATTTCTATTCGACTCTAGGGAAGTCAGCCCTCCTGTAAGCCGGCTCCTTTGTTATGAATATGGAACAGATGGAGATGAATCTATCAGCTCTGCTGGAACAAAAACACTTACAACCAAGCTCTATTAAATACTCTGCTTAGCTCTTTGATACCAGAAGCTCTTTGTGAACTGCTGTGATGCTACAGTTCTTTAAAAAAATCTTATTATAGCAAAATTATCTGATCACGTAAAATATGCATAATGTATTCAATAATATATGACTCCATAATAGGGTGTGAGTCATAATAAGATATGGATTTGTCTAATAGGTGACTTTTATAATTGTGGAGGAGGAATTTTGCGAATAATCTGTGGGTGTCAGTCAGTGAGTGCTATGACTAGATGATCTTCTGATTAAAAAGGTGTCCTTATGTAACATATAGTGAGGAAAATATTGTATGCAAGGTGCGAAAGCAATATAGTCACTGGCACAGTTAACCCTTCGATTTGTCATATCTGGTAGACCCTTTGGAAGTGCATTGAGGTGAAGGGTAAATTGCTGGAAAAGGAAAAAAGGGTACATTGCTGGAAAAGGAAAAAAAAAAAAAAACTCTTTAAATCTCTTAGTTTGCGAGTGTGAACGAGCTGCGTGTGTCCGGAGCGTAAGTGCGAACGAAAGTAAGTGTGTGACTTGTTTTTCAGTGACTTTGGATTCAGGGAGTTAGGAAGGGAGGACTTAGGATTGAATTGCTGACTGTATTTCATTCTTTCTTTACTTTACTTTTTACTTAATTAATCCACCTGACCTACTTAACTGATCCCCCGCCGATATCTAATTGATACACTTGCACATCCCTAATTGATCCCCGTCCATACACCTATATATAAATAATTGTGTTTTTTACTTGTATATATATACTGACTGTATCCCCATATTTAGAATGACGTCCATGTTGGCCGGAGCCGTGCAGTGTACATCTTGCGCAATGTATGCATTCCGTGAGCAACCGCTCGAGGATCCATACTGCTGCGAGAGATGTGAGCATATCGTGCACTTGGAAGCCCAAATTCTGGATCTAAATGCTCAGATAGCGGTACTGAGGAGCATCGACAACATGGAACGGAGTTTACTGCTCACCGAGCAGACACTCAATGGGTCAATACTGGGGGTGGAGCATAGAGGGGAAGTGCAGGCTGAACAGGCAGGGAGCTGGATAACAGTTAGGAGGGATAGAGGGAAGAAGTATAGGAAGGCTGGTTCAGAACCGGCATTATTGGAGCACGACAGATCCTCTGACCGCCGGGGGAGTGTATGCTCCAATAATGAGGGGGAGGGGGGAAGTGTAGGGCAGGCAAGACAGGTTCTTGTAGTGGGTGACTCTATTATTAGGGGGACAGACAGGGCAATCTGTCACAAAGACCGGGATCGCCGAACGGTGTGCTGCCTCCCTGGCGCTCGAGTCCGGCACATCGCGGATCGGGTTGACAGGTTACTGGGTGGGGCTGGCGAAGACCCAGCGGTCATGGTCCACATCGGCACCAATGACAAAGTGAGTGGTAGATGGAGGGTCCTTAAAAATGATTTCAGGGACCTAGGTAGGAAGCTTAGGGCAAGGACCTCCAAGGTAGTTTTCTCAGAAATACTACCAATCCCGCGAGCCACACAGGAGTGCCAACGGGAAGTTAGGGAGGTGAATAAGTGGCTAAAGAGTTGGTGCAAGGCAGAAGGGTTTGGGTTCATGGAGAACTGGGCCGACTTCGCGGTCGGCTACAGGCTCTACCGTAGGGACGGGCTGCACCTCAATGGGGAGGGTGCAGCGGTGCTGGGGAAGAAGATGGCTAATAGGTTGGAGGATTTTTTAAACTAGAGACGGGGGGGAAACCAAGGAAACAGGTGGGATGTGAGGCAAGCAAGGGGGAAGGGGAGAAGTGAATATAATGAGGGTGGAGAGGGGGGTGGGAATAGTACAGTTAGATAGTTAGAGAAAAATAGGATGCTAAATAACCCCAAAGTTTTATCTTGCATGCTGACCAACGCAAGAAGCCTGACCAATAAGGCGGATGAGCTGCGGGCGCTTATATCGGAGGAGAGGTATGACATCGTAGGTATAACAGAGACTTGGCTAGACGATAGCTACGACTGGGCGGTAAATTTATTAGATTATAGTTTATTTAGAAATGACCGGAATCAGGGGAAAGGCGGAGGAGTCTGCTTATATGTAAAGTCATGTCTAAAACCCAGACTAAGGGAAGATATAGGAGAGGGAGAAGAGGGGGTCGAGTCCATGTGGGTAGAGATAGAGGGGGCAAAAAATAATAATAAAATATTACTGGGGGTCTGCTATAAGCCACCAAATATAACAGAGGAGAATGAGAATCTGCTATTAGGACAAATAGACAAAGTAGCAAAACATAATGAAGTGATTGTAATGGGGGATTTCAACTACCCGGATATCGACTGGGAAACAGAAACCTGTAGATCTCAGAAAAGAAAAAGGTTCTTGACAAATATTAAGGATAATTATCTCTCCCAACTAGTGCAGGAACCAACGAGAGGGAAGGCTGTGTTGGACTTAATATTGACTAATAGGCCTGATAGAATAACTGAGGTACAGATAGGGGGGCACCTAGGTAATAGCGATCATAATATTATCGACTTCAAATTGCCCTTCAGTAGGGTTATCAATAAGGGAACAACAAAAACATTAAACTTTAGGAGGGCGAAGTTTGATCAGTTGATAGAAAACCTTCATCTTATTGACTGGGACAAAGTACTTAATCAATGGAATACGAATAGTAAATGGGAAACCTTCAAAAGAATTCTGAATACTCAGTGCGAGAGGTATATACCGTATGGGAATAAAAGGGCCAGAAATAAGAGGAAACCAATATGGTTGAACAAGAACGTAAAAGGGGCGTTAAATAGCAAAAAAGAGGCATTCAAGAGATTAAAACAGGAAAACAGTAAGGAAGCACTAATGTGTTACAAGGAAAAAACGAGAACCTGTAAAAAACAAAAATAGCGAAGGAGGAAACAGAGAAACGTATTGCTAGGGAAAGTAGATCAAATCCCAAACTGTTCTTTACGTATATAAATAGTAAAAGGATTAAATCGGATAATATTGGACAGATAAAAAGTGAGGAAGGCAAAATCATAGAGAAAGATGAGGATAAAGCTAATCTATTAAATAATTTTTTTTCGACAACTTTCACAAAGGAAATAGAACTAACAGGAGAAATGAGAAGTGACAAGCTTAATCCTCCACTAAGTATGACAAATCTAACCCAAGTTGAGGTACAGAAACGCCTCAGTAACATTAAAATAAACAAATCACCAGGACCTGATGGCATACACCCACGGGTACTAAGGGAACTAAGTAATGTGATAGACAGACCGTTATATCTTATATTTAAGGACTCTGTTGAGACTGGGTCTGTACCACTTGATTGGCGACAGGCGAATGTAGTGCCAATATTCAAAAAGGGAGTGAAAAGTGACGCCGGAAACTATCGGCCGGTGAGTCTGACGTCTGTTGTGGGCAAAATTTTTGAAAGCTTCATTAAAGAGGCAATTACGGAGCATCTTGATGCTAATAATCTTTTAATCCCGAACCAACATGGATTCATGAGGAATCGCTCCTGCCAAACAAACCTGATTGACTTCTACGAGGAGGTTAGCTCTCGAGTAGATCAGGGGGAACCAGTGGATGTCGTGTATCTCGACTTCTCAAAAGCGTTCGATAGCATGCCACATAATAGGTTGGTATACAAAATGAGAATGATGGGGCTGGGGGAAAATGTCTGCAAGTGGGTAGCTAACTGGCTAAAGGATAGAAGGCAGAGGGTGGTTATAAATGGAATATACTCATATTGGGTAAGCGTCACTAGTGGGGTACCACAGGGGTCTGTACTAGGCCCAATGTTATTTAATATCTTTATTAACGACATAGTCAACGGGATAAATAGTAAAATATCAATATTTGCAGATGACACAAAGTTATGTAAAACAATTAATACAAAAGAGGACAGTGCAGACCTACAGAGGGATTTGGATAAGCTGGGTAGGTGGAGCATTAAATGGCAAATGAGGTTTAACGAGGAGAAATGTAAGGTCATACATATGGGAAGGAAAAATGGAAGTCACCAGTACTCACTGAATGGGAAATCATTGGGGAATTCAGAGATGGGGAAGGACTTGGGCATCTTGATTGATAGCAAACTAAATTGGAGTGCCCAAAGTCAGGCCGCTGCTGTAAGGGCTAACAGGGTAATGGGATGTATCAGAAGAGGTATAGCTGCAAAGGATGAGAACATTGTTCTTCCACTGTACAAAGCACTGGTCAGACCACACTTGGAATACTGTGCTCAGTTATGGGCCCCAATATATAGAAAGGATATAAATGAGCTTGAAAAGGTACAAAGGAGGGCAACAAAATTAATAAAAGGAATGGAGGGACTGCAATACCCAGAGAGGTTGGCAAAACTAGGATTATTCAGCCTGGAAAAGAGAAGGTTGAGGGGGGACATAATACATGTGTACAAATATGTTAGGGGACAGTATAGAGACCTTGCCAGGGATTTGTTCAAAAGGAGGTATATTACGGTAACAAGAGGGCATTCACTAAGACTGGAAGAGAAAAGGTTTCAGCACCAGCATAGGAAGGGGTTCTTTACGGTAAGAGCAGTGAGAATATGGAATTCACTGAGTGAAGAGATGGTAATGTCAGATTCACTACACCAGTTCAAGCGGGGACTGGATGCATTTCTAGATACCAGGCAGATTTCAGCATATACTTAAAAATAAAATAAAATAGTAGGTTGATACAGGGATTTATTCTGACTGCTGGTTTCAGAGTCGGGAGGGAATTTTTCCTCAGGTGAAGATTGGCTAAATCATTTGGGGTTTTTGCCCTCCTCTGGACCAACTTTAGCAATTACAGAACTAACAGGTCGAACTTGATGGACGCAAGTCTTTATTCGGCTTTACAAACTATGCTACTATGCTACTATGTTGTACAATAAACGTAACATATAACAGAAATGCTCTGTCAAAGCCGCCAGTTGCACAATTCTTCAGTCCAATTGAGGTCATCTGTAGAGATGAGAAAATCGATTCCAAATTAATCAAATTTGCCATAAATTTCACAAATAAAAATGGATTTGATATCTGCAAGTTTGCCAGGTTACTTATAGAGTCAGTAAGGGGTTAAAAACAAAAAAGTAATATGTTCACATTGCTCCTCCCCTGCATTATTGTTGCAGCACCCTGCCCCATTGTCACATCCCTCTGCACCAATCTTTGCTGCCTTCATCCTTCACCTGTCATGCTACCGCAGCATTCCACCAAAGCCATTTTAGCGGTGCCAGTAGTGGCTCTCCTGGGGCTCGCGTGACATTATTATGCCACGCGATCCCTGCAGCCAATCAGCAGCCACTTCACTGTCCTCTCCTTCGGACTAATCAGACATCCGGAAGAAGTGAGAGAGTAGCCATTGCTCTCACTTCCTCCAGATGTCAATTAGGTATGAAAGGAGAGGACATTGAAGTGGCCGCAGATTGGCAGCAGGGATCGCTGACACTGCTGGAATGATGCTGGCACATTAGGTAAGTATAAGTTTTATTATTTTACTTGGGGGAAACTTAGTGATTGAGAAATTGATTGAGAAGTATTGGACAATGCTTTTATTGAATATATGATTCACCAGCATTTTCTTAATGAGTAAAATTCTTACAAAGTCATAGTCTCCTCGTATAAGATCATGTAGGTTAGATCCAATGTCCTAAGAATGGATGAAAGTAAAGTGATAATTTTTATCTTTCCTTTCTATTTTTAACGTGTATTTAGATTTTGCTCAAGTATCCGTTTAGTAATGAACATAAACTGAGATCTATATTTTACTCATATGATCTTGCAGCCCAAAATAAAAACTACAGACACACATGTTAGGTTAGTGCAGAATTCTATCATGCCCAAGTCACAAATCTTTATTTCTCTGCTTTCCTAAAATGAATGATAGTATGCTGGCAGAGTCGGGTATGATTCTTATCATAAACAAAGTGACAAAATAAACATGAGCGGCCGCCTACTCCCTGGTGAAATTAGGTTGTTTGTACATGTAGATAGAAATTTCTAGATTCTATTAAATTTATATCGGAATCTTCAACACAGAGTACATTAACTCCATAAAGGTTTAGTGATCTATGATCTATGTAATGTCAACGCTCCTAAGAATTAGAATATTGATTAACTGCTGAATCTAAAGTTCAGTCACTTAGGTTCTGTGGATAAACTTCCCAAAGAATTATTGATGAAACGTCTACCATTAAGAATCTCAGAACTACTAAGCCATGGGAAGAATGTTTGTTTACTAGGTTAAAAAGATTATTAAAGTGACTTTCATATCCATATAAGCTGGATTATACGGAAAGATAAACTATAATCAATGAGACTGCATGCATAATCTGATCATTTGGTACGTTACGGTGTTGGTCAGATACAATTGCATCAATCCTTGTCAAAAAATACTTTGTAGGGTTTCTATTGACTGATGGGGGTCAGGATTCTGTTTGAAACATGTTGGTTGAATTCCCAAATGTTTTTGTATATTCTTTTAGCTTTTTATCTATGTTGAGCTGAAGCTTCATGCTAACAGCGGTATTCGGGAATTGAGTTGTACAGATCTATCCAACATCACAAATCGATAGTCCATGCTCTACCTCTGTATGCCTCTAAATGCAGGTATATCAAGTTACTTTTCTTGGATTGTTCCATATCCCATCACTTGTCATGTTATAGAGATATTCTTCCCTTTGAAGGAGAATATGGCGCGATATAAAGGCACCATAAGGCAGCATACAGTGTGTTTAGAGCTCTATAATAAGGAAGAAGAGAAGAGATTTTGGGAGGAATTCATCAAGAGAGGAATTTTTGAAGCCAGATTTTCTTGTGACTATTGAAGTTATTTGCCCTAACTTTTTCAAAGTGTTGCACAATGTTTAATAAATCTGATGCATTTGTACTGTAGATATAACACTTTTGTTTAGAGATATTTTTAGTTTTACTCCATCTCTTACTGGAGTGAGAATTGTGACTTTTTTTTTAATGAGTCACAAATCATAAATCTAGTTTACAGATTTTTTAGAAAACTTACCATGCCCAACTTACACTCAGTTTTAAAAGAGTCAAAAGCAGCATGAAATCACAAAAGGTCACAATTTTTTAACAAAAAGGATAACTTGTGACTTTTTTAACGCAAGTAAACTGTCAATAAACCTTAATGAATCCCCTACTTTGCGTTTCACCATGAAACTTTTAGAAAACCTATTGTATACATGCTATGAGACAGTATGGGGAAACATGGCACAGTATGGGAAAGATTGCAAGCAATCATTCACTGTTCTTATTTTCCAGTCTACATTGGCATAATGGTTGCCTTTGGCAAATTTTTCACTTTTACCTGTTCAAAATTCAGGTCATCCACTCAGGTCCAGAAAAAAATAAAACTAATACAAACCTAGCCCCATTCCTACTATGAGGCTGCACTATGACACTAGGTCACTAGCGATACAATCAGCTTGTCAGGATTCTGTTGCCCTTCTGAGGATTGACCATTAGTGGCTGCTATTATTCACATTGCTTAATTGTGCTGCAATTCCGCTCTTTACCACTAAAGGTTGTTATTATGTTTTGCATTCGCACTTTAGTAAAATGACCAATGTTGAACCTGTGGAAGCCATCTTTTTTCATGTTTGGGCCTACTTAAAGCCACATGGAACACTCGCTCATTGCTTGAGTGTTGTGTCTAGCTATCAGTCAAGTTCCAATCTCTAGCTCCCTGAATTGTCTTACCCAAACTGTTCCCACTTCTCTCCAGGTTGTTCTTATGATCTCCATTGTCACAACCAATAACTCCAACTAACACTTGTTGTTCCTGCTTGTGTGTCTCCGGCCACTGGATTTCAGCTATGTTCCACCAGTATAATAACAGAGGTCATCGCAAATAACTGTGCCATCAATATATTGCATCTGCCTGAAAAGGTATAATGCTGTTTCTAATAGATGTAAGGTCTAAATTGGCCAGCAAATTATTAGAGTAAATGTAGTGAGGCCGCAGATACAATGGAAAGTGGCTGATGTGGCATCTGCTAGCAGCTGACTTATTTTAAAAGGGTTGTCCAGTCTTATGCCACAAGTCTGAAGTCATTCTATGTGACAGCAGACTTGTAAATCCTCACATCATGTGCACTGTGCGCTGTGAGGATTCTCTGATGCCAAGATAGTGGGCGCGTGACCACACGTATGTGATTTGCATAGATGAGGCAACGTGCTGACTAGATGATCATGGCCTCACTCAGTGCAAGTGTATTGAGTGAGGCCGGACACAGTCTAGTCAGAATATGGCTGGAAATATGAAAATCGCATACTTGAAGTCACATGACTGCCTGCTCCAATAACCGGAGAATCCTCTCAGGCAATCCCTTTAAGTGTACCAAATGGCTGCCATATCAGCGGATTTTCTACACAGCTACTAAAACCCTTTATCTTAAACAATGAACAAAGTTCATTTTAATCAATAGATCTTTGAATAATAATAATTTCCACAATTGGATGTGTTTAAAAAAATGTTCCTGTGCTGAGAAAATCTTACAAATGTGCCCCTGCTGTGTACTGTGTAATGGCTGTGTCTCATCGTACAGGAACATGGTCTGATCATACCACATCTCCTGGGCAGGGGAAGATGCAAAAAAGTTTACTGACATTATAGCAGGGATCGCAAATACAGTTATATGAAAAAGTTTGGGCACCCCTATTAATCTTAAGCTTAATGTTGTTGGTGTTTTTGCAACAGCTATTTCAGTTTGATATATGTAATAACTGCTGGACACAGTAATGTTTCTGCCTTGAAATGAGGTTTATTGTACTAACAGAAAATGTGCAATCTGCATTCAAACAAAATTTGACAGGTGCATAAGTATGGGCACCCTTATCTTTTACTTGTTTTAAATACTCCTACCTACTTTTTACTGACGTACTAAAGCACTTTTTTAGTTTTGTAACCTCATTGAGCTTTGAACTTCATAGCCAGGTGTATGCAATCATGAGAAAAGCTACTTAAAGTGGCCACTTGCAAGATGTTCTCCTGTTTGAATCTCCTCTGAAGAGTGGCATCATGGGCTCCTCAAAACAACTGTCAAATGATCGGAAAACAAAGATTATTCAACATAGTTGTTCAGGGGAAGGATACAAAAAGCTGTCTCAGAGATTTAACCTGTCAGCTTCCACTGTGAAGAACATAGTAAGGAAATGGAAGAACACAGGGACAGTTCTTGTTAAGGCCAGAAGTGGCAGGCCAAGAAAAACATCAGAAAGGCAGAGAAGAAGAATGGTGAGATCAGTCAAGGACAATCCTCAGACCACCTCCAGAGAGCGGCAGCATCAACTTGCTGAAGATGGTGTCACTGTGCATCGGTCAACTATACAACGCACTTTGCACAAGGAAAAGCTGTATGGGAGAGTGATGCGAAAGAAGCCGTTTCTGCAAGCACGCCACAAACAGAGTCAGCTGAGGTATGCAAAAGCACATTTGGAGAAGCCAATTTCTTTTTGGAAGAAGGTCCTGTGGACTGATGAAACCAAGATTGAGTTGTTTGGTCATACAAAAAGGCGTTATGCATGGCGGCAAAAAACCACAGCATTCCAAGAAAAACACTTGCTACCCACAGTAAAATTTGGTGGAGGTTCCATCATGCTTTGGGGCTGTGTGGCCAATGCCGGCACGGGGAATCTTGTTAAAGTTGAGGGACGCATGGATTCCACTCAGTATCAGCAGATTCTTGACAATAATGTTCAAGAATCAGTGATAAAGTTGAAGTTACGCAGGCGATGGATCTTTCAGCAGGACAATGATCCAAAACACCGCTCCAAATCTACTCAGGCATTCATGCAGAGGAACAATTACAATGTTCTGGAATGGCCATCCCAGTCCCCAGACCTGAATATCATTGAACATCTGTGGGATCATTTGAAGAGGGCTGTCCATGCTCGGCGAACATCAAACTTAACTGAACTGGAATTGTTTTGTAAAGAGGAATGGTCAAAAATACCTTCATCCAGGATCCAGGAACTCATTAAAAGCTACAGGAAGCGACTAGAGGCTGTTATTTTTGCAAAAGGAGGATCTACTAAATATTAATGTCACTTTTCTGGTGAGGTGCCCATACTTATGCACCTGTCAAATTTTGTTTGAATGCAGATTGCACATTTTCTGTTAGTACAATAAACCTCATTTCAAGGCAGAAACATTACTGTGTCCAACAGTTATTACATATATCAAACTGAAATAGCTGTTGCAAAAACACCAATTTTTATAAAACATTAAGCTTAAGATTAATAGGGGTGCCCAAACTGTTTCATATAACTGTAATTCTTTCTTTGAGGTAAAACATTTTTAAAAAAACAGGCAGGGAAATGCTTTATCTCACAAAAAGAATCAGCTGTGATCCCGTGCTGTGCTATCTGTATACTCTCTTTTACTTTCTGCTCTGGCCAGGAGATGTGGTATGATCAGACCATGTTCCTGCAGGGTGAGACACAGCCATTACAAAGTATACAGCAGGGGCACATTTATAAGATTATCTCAGCACAGGAAAAAAAATGTTTAAACACATCCCACTGTGGAAATTATTATTATTCCAAGATGTATTGATTAAAATCAACTTTAAAATTAACTTTGTTCATGGGAAAACCCCTTTACGTCTTTACTGTGCCCTGCATTCGCTATACACCTGTGAAGGGCATTCTGAAACATAGAGATAATATTTTTGAAATGTTTCTAATGTGTTAAAAATACAGTATATATTATCTTTAATGGCTATGAAAACCACAAAGCTGTACAATAACAAATGAATACAAACAACATTTTCTCTATTATAGTTCACAGATCTCATCCAATAAATAACCATGGTAATGGAAAGGGAACAACATCTTTTGCTATTCATAAGAACTACATTAGTATTTATAGCAATAGATTGTGATAAAACATGTATTTGAGCTCAATATAAACTAGCATGTTTAGACAGATATATCTGGGTGTGACAAAGCTTGTGGTTTCCAGCGAACGATGAAGAACTGGAAAAAATACATATACTTTAAAGTAACAGTTAAGGAACATTTGATCTGAAAAGTATTGCTCTACAGCTTGTTGGTTTAATAAGTTTGTGCTTGCTAGAAAATAGAGGAACTCTCTGGATTCCTATTCTTATAATGCATCATTTAAAGGGGGTTTTCTGGGAAAAAAATATTGTTCTTTTTTAGCTTTCCAGCAGCCCTTGCAGCCATATTTGTTTAAATTCTGAACTTCCTCCCAGCCCTAAATCTGTGGCCTCCCACTTCACCTGTAAAGCACCATCTAGAGACTCCTATACAGTCTCAAGATGGATAAATCATTGCCCACAGCTTCTTCCTCCTTACATTCCTCCCATTCCACCAAGTATGCACTGTTTAGAGACTTTCTTACAGTCAATACTACAGGTGCTGACACAGGCACCCTAAAAGTTCAGTGTATTGTATCGAGCATTGATAGATGTATTTAATATAATGTAATCTATCACTCTGGAATGTCCAGCACAAAATTCTCCACCGTAATTGCTTGTTAGTCTCTATGGAGCCTGCTCTGATTCTGTGGTTTCAGCTCTCTCTATGTGAAACTGGCAGAGGATCACTGGCCCCACACCAGCATGACATAAGCACTCAGAGCACACTGCTCTGAGAGCTGCAGACTGAGTCCTGTCTCCTGCTTGCAAGGCTGTGTTCCAGCTGTGTTCCGTTCAAAGCACAGACAGGAAATCTGTATTCTGTGCTTTGAACTAACAGTATCAAGTAATAGAGAGCCGAAGGTCACATGACCACATGTACCCGCTCAGAATTTTAACAGCAAGTAAAAAATGTTTCTTCATTTCTCATAGGATTTACAGTGATTAATTTGTGTGCCCAGAAAATGCCTTTAAGGTCATGCCATAAGATTACATTGTTCATGGGACAGGGCAGGAGATTCCACAGACGCCCTGAATAGAAAGTTTCTGCACAAAACAATTCTTTAATTTAATTAAATGATGATGAAAATGTAGCACATTTAGGTGAATTTATGCATAAGTTTATTCAGAAATGTAGAATTTTAAACATAAAGCGGTAACATCCTTTACCTAATGCATACTTTTTTTTCACGTAAAGGACTATTGCTACAGATCCTGTACAAAGTCGAGACAAATGCCTCTTTGGAATAGATATATATATAGAAGTATATTATGCCTCTCAGATGTAAAACATCTTGTTTTGGAAATATACAGGTACTAAGTAACACTTCTATTTAAGTTCCTGCAATTCCATTTATTGCAGTATATGATTTATCTGTTTCAGCGAAAGAACATTATTAGAAAACTCACAGCTTGCCACTCGCTTTTCTGTATCTGAAATAATCCTTTCACCAAACAAGAGCATTAAACCCTCTTGACATGTGTAAAATAACTTGACTTTTAGACTTGATACAAAAAATGCACAGTACATAATAAGTGACATAGGTGCTTGAATGGTGGCTGCGCCTCTGGAGGGGAAAACAGATCTGACAGTCACTTTAAACAAGTTTTTGAAGTTATTTGTCACAAATTTACATATACATTACTTTTAAAAAGTTTATGCTTTTCAGACCCTGGATTTCGACTATTGCATTTCATAAAATGATTACATAGGGTTCAGCATATCAGAGAGATAAGGGTTGTCAGTGTATATATCATGATATAGGATATTGAAGTATACTTTCAATGTGTTAAATTATGTTGGGTAGTAATAGATTGGAACAGAAATACCATGGGGAGACTTTCTGAGGAACCCCTACTTTCCTCATTCCTACCACAGAAAAGCTGGTGTATAGATGGGCAAAGCATTCCATAATTCTTACTTAAAGGGGTATTCCCATCTCCAAGATCCTATCCCATTATGTAGCAGGTGTAATAATAATAATATTAGCAAATATCTCCAATTAGAAATGTAGTATATTTTTTCTGATTTGCTATGTCTCTTTCCTCATGTGCAGGCATCGCAGGACCTTGGGTTACCATGGTTACGTCCACTGATAAAGTCACAATTAGCTAGTTGCTAGTGGTCGTAACCATGGATACCTAAGGTCCTGCGATGCCTTCACATGAGGTAAGAGAGATAGCGAATCAAAAATACTATACTATATTTCTAATTGGAGGTATTTGCTAATATTATTATTATTACACCTACTGTACTACATATTGGGATAGTATCTTGGAGATGGGAATACCCCTTTAATGTTATATTCTTGCTTGGTTTAAATTAGTTTACCATTCCTACAGTAAAGGCGGACGCCTGCTCAAATTCCAGGGATCCTGATTAAGGACTTTGGAATAAGTTTATCTCTATTTTTCATCCTATAATTAGGGATGAGTGGACCTGTGAAGTCCGGGTGCTGGTAATCAACCCGAACTTTATTCCAAAGTTCGGTTCGGGTAGCAGAACTGTACCCAAACTTGAACCAGAACCTGAACCCCATTGAAAATAATTGACACATTGCTGGAATCTAGGTTCTGTCCCTACATTATGCTGCTCTCAGATAGGGTAGCAAAATCCTGGTGACAGATTCCCTACAAGTATGCACATTTCTGTGGATTTAGACCTAAGAGAGCTTGTTTTTTGCAGAATGAGTTTCAGTTTTGAAATTCACCATTCGTTTCGCCATATATTGCATGGGAAAAATTCTTAAGTACATGGTGAAAGTAAAAGCAATTCTGCCACTGTTTTTTTGGGTTTAATTTTTATGGAATTAATTGTGCAGTAAGAATGACTTGGCAATGTGACTCTTCAGATCAGTATAATTACGGCAATGCCTAATATGTCCAGTGTTTCTTCTATTTTAGCGGCTTTAAAAAAAATTTAAACTTTGTAAAAAAAAATAATTTGGTTTTTGTCGCCATTTTTCGGATATTGCTAATATTTTTATTTTTCTGCTGGTAATTTTATGTTTTGATATATACCAAATATATATATATTTATTTTTACAATTTATTTTAAATTGTAGAAAAGGGAAGTAATTCGGATTTTTATGTTCTTTAACGTTTTTAAAAACTTTTTATTTACTTTTCACCTTTTTTTCAGTCTCCATAGGGACTACAGTACCACAGTATTGCAGAAGATAGTAAAACTCACAGTCTCCTGTGAAGCTTAGCCAGTGGCTGGACTACATAGTAGATCAAAGATGGCAGCGATAGAGGCTTTCAGCAGGTCCCTGCCAGCCACTTATCAACACCCCATGATCACTGTGCATGGGGCAGTTAGGTTCCCAAATAAACACCCAGGCCAGATTGTGGCACTTAAATGCAGAGGTCAGTGATAGACAGCAACATTTAAGAAGTTGACAGAAGATATCGGTGCTAGCACCAATCACTGCGTTAGAGGCAGATGCCAAATATGTCACACCACTGCCATCTGCCATGTGTGGAAGATGTCCAACATGGAGCAACATGGGATAAAAATGGTAGACCAATAAAAAATTTTATACATGTAAAAGAAGAAAATATGGATACATTTTCCTAAATTTGCTTGAATTAGCAAAATCTGAATCCACCCAAATCTTAGTGTGTATTGCTGTCATTATACCTTGCACTTTCAGAAATATTACATTAATACTTGTTCAGCAGCCAACCTAAAATATTGGGGGAAGACTAACATCCACTCTGTTTATGGGAAATGGAGCTCTTTGCCATACTGCTAAAAAGATCAGTAGGTAAAAAAGGCATCTGGAAGCTTCCTTGGGCAAGTCAGTCAATTGACATGAATCCCATTGAACATTACTGGACGACATTTCTAAAAAACATGCTTCCCATAGAGATCTGTGAGACTGTTTGAAAGCCAAGGGGGCCAACAATTCAACGATCAAGGCAGCAGAACTCATTTATTCTATGTCTGACCAGGTTAAGGTTTTGATGAAAGCAGGCGGCAAAACTATTAAAGAGGTTGTCCACTACTATACATAATGCCCTCATCGACTTAAAGAGTGGAAAGAAGTGTTTTTGTAATTACCTTGTGTTGTCATTCTTGCCTGTGAGCGGCGCTATTGCTGACCGCTCATTAGGCTTCATGTGACCCTGGCTACTATTGTATAGTAGTGGACAACCTCTTTAAGCTTTAATATGTATATTTGGCATTTCTATAAAACGGATAGACTAAATTAAAAGACATTGACCCTAATTCATCAAGACTGCTGGTCTTTACGAGGGGACAGGGTGGAGTGCAAGGAACTGGAGTAAGATTTGTGGTGTAAGGAACACGGCTACTCGTCAATTTTATGCGTGGTGGTCTCCGCGCCCCATCACATCACCGTTATGCCTCTATTCCATCCCAGCTCTGTCCACTTTGTCGGAGCTGATTGATTTTGGCATGGGAACACCAAAGTCTCCAAATGCTGGCATAGCCTTACATCGCGCAATAATTTTACAACTTTTTAAAACTTTTTACTCCAGAATAGTGGGAAAAAGCTTTGATGAATTGGTTCCAATTTCTGAAAATCAGAGTATTTATTTAATTAGGAGAAGGATGGTGACTCAGTGGTCATCGCTGTTCCTTCCACACTCTAAAGACATACTGAATCTATATTCTGAGGACAGTGACGATAATGTCTATAAATTGACGTGGAATTAATAACGCAATATAACCAAGCCTAGTAAATAAAATACTGAGGGGTTTTCTCTGTAGATTCTCTGCACAGTAAATTTTGAACAACCGTCAACCTCTTTTACCCAACAAAAATCACAAATAATACAAAGAGATGGAAGGATTGCAACCACATCTTATTGTAAATGGGAGCAGAAGGGGTGTGACACGTGAGTGATGAGTGCAACATTATGGTATGTGCTGGCAACAGGAGACTGCACCAAACTAAGGGCAAACATCATGCCAAGAAACGCCTGCATGGAAGCAAGAAGATAGAAGGCTTATAATGCAAAAGAAAAACTGACCAAATATGCAGATTAGATGCCAAATTTATAGCAGCACCACATTAATTTTAAGGTTGAACTTTCCTTAAGCGATGTAAAGAATATGTCCATAGTAGAACTTTCTGAAAGTGATAACCTTTTGTAACGGAAGGAAAGTTAATTGCAGAGCAGATGTTTCTGCCAAATCATAGATTTGGTATGCACCAGGTCCTGCAAATAAAATACTTTCAGTATGCGTTCAATCATTTCAAATTCCCTCCAGTATGAAACATGAACTTGACAACAAATGGCCAGTGTGTTGTGCCGCTCAGCGTCGTGTCCCAGCTGTGCCCAACACCACACTGCCTGTTCAATAAGTCTGTCTCGTAATGCCATCAGCTGAGGAATGCCGTTCAGGCAGCTTTATGGGATAAGACAACAAGATTTGTAAAGATAACTTTGCATTATCCACATATGTGGTAACCAAACTCTTTTTCTTTCTAGTCAGGCAATTACAAAGTTTTTCCAATTTGTTCATTGATTGATTCCATAAGAGCCCCACTAAGGGAACACATGTTACAAAGAATGGATGACGAGCCTACAGAAGTGAGAGAGAAATAACCAACTGTCGTATTTAATTACTACAAACTTTGCTAGTTTCATGTTTTGGCTGAAAAGAAGATTAGTGTTTGCAAAGATGGAACAAAAAGTCTTTATATAGCTAATTGTAAAATAACAGTCTGATCCTAAAATCCATCTGTATTTACTGGCTGTTACCGCTACTGGGCTCAGCTCTATAAATGACTGGGTGATTGTCAGCTTATTATGTGGATTAATAACAAGTGAGGCATTAAAAAAAATCCTAATGTATAGCAGAGCTGAAACTGGATACGGGGAAAGAGAAGCAATAGAGCTGCAGGATACTCTGAAGTTCTATAAATAAAGGATATGTCAAAGTAATTATTCTTTCATTATGTGCTAATTACATAGTGGATACATATTTCACAGTCCTGTACACAAAGACACATAATGGTATATATTATATTCTTTAAAGAGAACCTGTCATCTGGAAAAAGCCCCTGCAATGTGTAAATAACCAAAGTATGGTATTGAAAAAGGGGATAGGTGGAAGCGTACCAAAAGACCATCATGACATGTTCAAGTGCAAGGATCCTTACCCATTAAGCAGGAGAAGCCACCCCAGGAATTGCACCAGCAGATAGTGCGGTACCACCATAACATGTTATGGTGGTCTTTTGGTACACTTCCACTATGGATTGTATGATACAGGACTGATCTTACGCTTACCAATTTCCACCTATTCCCTCTTTCAATACCATACTTTGGTTATTTACATATTGCAGGGGCTTTTTCCACCCCAGTTCTTTTGCTTACTGCCACTTTGCTGTTTCTGTCTTTATTTGTATGATTGTTGTTCTTTTTAATTTGTATTTAATACAATTTATATTTTTTATATGCATTCTCTTTTTCTCCTATTCATTTAACTATTGCAATTCTGTATGTTTTACTCTGAAATGCTTTGCAGAGTAAAGATACTGTGAAAATACAGCCATGAAATACGTGTTTCGAAACACTAGTTTGAGGTCTATACCTGGCAGATTCTCCCCAGCCTGCTGTCTTACAATGATAAGTCTCTCCCTATAGGTGTACATAAAGAGACACCATTGAGTCAAAGAGATCAGAGTATGGAGAAGCCACCAGATACTTGGCTCGGACTAGTCAGCTGACACACGTAATCTCTGGCCAGCTTTTGAAAGAACAGGTGCATCTCACTAAATTAAAATATCATCAAAAAGTAAATTTATTTCAGTTCTTCAATACAAAAAGTGAAACTCATATATTATACAGAGTCATTACAAACAGAGTGATCTATTTCAAATGTTTATTTCTGTTAATGTTGATGATTATGGCTTACAGCCAATGAAACCATGAAAGTCATTATCTCAGTAAATTAAAATAATTAACAAAAAACACCTGCAAAGGCTTCCTAAGCATTTAAAAAGGTCCCTTAGTCTGTTTCAGTAGGCTCCACAATCATGGGGAAGACTGCTGATTTGACAGATGTCCAGAAGGCTGTCATTGACGCACTCTACAAGGTCCCATAGTTCCAATTTTCATTTGGAAATCAAGGTCCCAAAGTCTGGAGGAAGAGTGGAGAGACACACAATCCAAGCTGCTTGAGGTCTAGTGTGAAGTTTCCACAATCAGTGATGGCTTGGGGAGCCATGTCATCTGCTGGTGTAGGTCCACTGTGTTTTATCAAGACCAAAGTCAGCGCAGCCGTTTACCAGGAAATTTTAGAGCACTTCATGCTTCCCCCTGCTGACAAGCTTTTTGGAGATGGAAATTTCATTCTCCAGCAGGACTTGGCCCCTGTCCACACTGCCAAAAGTACCAATACCTGGTTTAAAAACAACAGTATCACTGTGCTTGATTGGCCAGCAAACTCACCTGACCTTAACCCCATAGAGAATCTATGGGGTATTGTCAAGAGGAAGATGAGAGACACCAGACCCAACAATGCAGACGAGCTGAAGGCTGCTATCAAAGCAACCTGGGCTTTCATAACACCTCAGCAGTGCCACAGGCTGATCGCCTCCATGCCACGCCGCATCGATGCAGTAATTGATGCAAAAGGAGCCCAACCAAGTATTGAGTGCATTTACTGAACATACATTTCAGTAGGCCAACATTTCGTATTTTAAAATCATTTTTCAAGCTGTTGTTATAAAGTATTCTAGTTTACTGAGATAATGACTTTTGTGTTTTCATTGGCTGTAAGCCATAATCATCAACATTAACAGAAATAAACACTTGAAATAGATCACTCTGTTTGTAATGACTCTATATATGGGTTACACTTTTTTTATTGAAGAACTGAAATAAATTAACTTTTTGATGATATTCTAATTTAGTGATATGCACCTGTATATTTACTCTAAAATACCGCAGTTTCAGAGTAAACATACTGTGAGAAGCCGGCCAGGGACTACGTGTTTCGAATTACTAGTCCAAGGCCTGACCCTGGCATCTATTCCCCAGCCTTCTCCCTTAGAATGATAAGTATGTCCCAATAGGTGTACATAGGGAGACACCAATGAGTCAAAGAGATCGGAGTGTGGAGAAGACACCAGATACTTGGCTCTGACTAGTCAGCCGAGACACATAATACCTGGCCAGCTTTTGAAAGTATGTTTACTCCGAAATGCTGCAGAGTTTACGAGTAAATAAACTGTGAAAAGCCGGCCAGGGACTACGTGTTTCGAATTACTAGTCCAAGGCCTGACCCTGGCATCTTTTCCCCAGCCTGCTCCCTTAGAATGATAAGTATCTCCCTATAGGTGAACAGAAGGAGACACCAATGAGTCAAAGAGATCAGAGTGTGGAGAAGACACCAGATACTTGGCTCAGACTAGTCAGCTGAGACACACAATTCCTGGCCTGCTTTTGAAAGTATGTTTACTCTGAAATGCCGCAGAGTTTCAGAGTAAAACATAGACGGCTGTAATAGTGCATCCAGACTCTGATTCATGCTGCTTGTGGTTCAGGCAGAAAGGATCAGATGACATGGTTTTTTTATATGCCAAAATGTAAAAAAAAATCTTCTTGAGCCCACCAGAGTAATTGATTCTTATAGCCCATATATCATCTGCACTAACTTGGCATACATAGTTTTAATTTTATCACTATCTAATTGGCATACTTACACAAACCGGACATGTCCGCAATAAGAATCTACTCATAAAAAATAAGTCTAGAGTCGAGTAATTTATAAATAGGGCTATCTTCTACTGGACTTTAGGCTGATTTATTGAGTCTGGAACCACTAGATGATCCCCCAGTATTCTGCTGGGAAAACTTGACACCGTGGACACAATATTTTTTTGTAATTCCTTTCTGCTCTGATTTAGTAAAATGGAAGCCATTGGTTGCCATTTTGCTGAACTGTAAAGGGCCATCAAAAGGTTAAAAAATAAGAAAAAATGTATACACACCTTACAGTTCACATTTCTGCCCCCACCCCCACTCCACACCATCACCCATCTGGTCCTCATGGTCTCTTCTTATCACCACCATCGAGTGCTGAATCTCCGGACCTCTTCACATTAAGACAGGACTTTTGGCTCTGATGAGGCGTGGGACAGTTCTGCGTGCAAAGTCACAGCACACATCATTACGTCATGTAACTCAACCATCCCATGTTTCACCAGAGCCGGAAGTCCTAGTCCTCAGTGCTTGCAGCAGTGATAAGATGTGATGATGACCGGTTGGGTGACGATGAGGAGTGTAGCGACTGGTGAAGTGAGTATTACGGTTAGTATAAGTATTTTTTTATTTTTTACATCTTACATTCATTATAAACTGGGGTCTAGAGAGACCCCAAAACATAATAAGGGACATTCAGTTTGCTGAGAATAACTTCTCTATAATGTTCAACTACATTCTACAGAGTTTTATTTAAATGTATTGTGGATTTAGGATGCAGAATTTCATTTTAGACTTTTACACTACACTAAGTGTGCCAGAATTGTGGTGCAAATTGTGCCCCACGCCACTCCTCGCCTCCCAAAAATGTCATATAAAACCTATTATATATTAAGTAGACAGTATCTAGAAAATGGGTATGGCTTAGAGAAATTGGGATGTGGTTCAGAAAAAAAGGGGATGGCTTAAATTGCACCCATGTGCACAAATATTCTGCCAAAACTTTGATAGACAGTGTGCTCACCAAGAGGTATCAAAAGAAAGAGAAAGTGTCTAAAATGTCTAGCAGGATGCACCAGATACCGTATAGCGAGAGCCACTGTGATAGACTTAGCAACTTTTTCTACCTACTTGGTCTTACGTTGAGCTGCCTAAATTGAAGATAGAACTAAAAAATCAGCCTCAGTGTTCAGAAGAAAGCAGCTATCTTACAGAATATTTTTAAAACTATTTTATTATACAAAGATATTACATAATGCCAGAGACTCCATTTAATCAAAGAAAATGATGCACGTGCAACAAAATGTGTTCAATTACATGAGTCACTGTGCACCCTCAGACTCACAATCTACCAGTTATCTCTACACTTATGGCTGCTGCAGTTATAACAATAATGATGAGGATGATTATTATTATTATTGTTCTTATTATTACTGCTATTATTGCTGTTATTATTACTTCTGCTATAAAATTATTGTCAGATTAGCTTTTCCTAAACTAAAAAATCCAGATATGAAAATGTTAAAAAGGGATATACAGGAACATCAGGTTCTCAATGAAGCCCTTGAGAGCAGAATCCTATGTAACAAGGCGATAAATAATTAATTACTCATGTAACATGCACTGTTACCTAACTGTAACCATACTGTGATTTCAGCATCATATGAACCTCGCCAATTCTACTGCTTCATGTCTTTTTCTGCAGTCAGGGACAGCGGTGCATCACAGACACTTAATACTATATTAGTTTTGACCCCTGCATGATTGCCTTATTAACTACCCCAATAGAGCTGTTATCCAAGGATAAAAAAAAAGAATAAAAAGCACATACCATGAGGAACATATGGACAAAGCAGCTACAGAAGAATGTATATACAACTAGTTACTATCTACAAAGCATCATCTCAATATGGGCATATTTAGTGCAGTAAAACATGGAAATGTAGTTTAAAGGGGTTGTACGGGAGTTTAACATTGATGACCTATCCTTGGGATAGGTCATCAATGTCTAATCGGTGGGGGTGTGAAACCCAGTACCCCGCTGATCAGCTGTTCCCGGGGTCTGTGGTGGCAGGTACTGCTCAGTTACAGAGCTGCACACCACAGCTCTGTCAATTGTATAGTGGCCGTGACCGGGTACTGCACATCTACCCTCTATTCAAATCAATAGGGGCTGGATATGCAGTAAGCAGACCGCTATTCTATCGACGGAGCAGCGCTGTGCACCTCCCTAGCTGAGCAGTTACGGCCACCACTGGGAACAGCTGACTGGCGAGGTGCCGGGTGTTGCATCTCCACTAAGGATAGGTCATCAATGTTAAAATCCCGGACAGCTCCTTTAACAGAATATGCTGTAAGTATATGTTATTATTGCACACAAAATACATCTCCAAGGTTTAAAGGGTCCAACTAAGTTGAGAGGTTTGCTCTTCCCACAGGTACATCGGGGTAAGAAAGGGTTAAGTAGTCTGAGCATATTTCTTGTTCAGAGAAGCCCATGTAGCGCTATGATCATTACTGGGGTAATGAGTTCTCCCTCCATTTGTATGGTCAGAATAATCTCATGTAGTTAAAGGTGTTTTCTGGAATTTTGATATTGATGGCCTATCTTTAGACAGATCATCACAATCAGATTAGTAGGAGTTTGCACCTCCACTGATCTGCTGATTTAAAGGGTTGTTTCTTCTTCTTAAATAGATAACATTTCTAAGATTTTGTAAAAGCAAGCAACTTTGCAATTTACCTCTTATTACAAATCTTCTCCATTCTTAAGAATGGAAAGATAGCTAATTCTAGGTTTGCTGCTCGTTGTTTAGTATCTGAATGCCTCTGCAGCTGGTGGCTGGTTTTCTAGGCAAGGATCACAGTATTTACAACCACTTTAGAGCTTGCAAGTGCTGCTCTAAAGCTTCACTAGATGTTACATGCTTCAGTACCCCTGCATTTCTGCAGAGGCAAACCTGCCTCTGTTTTCAGCATCAGAAAGCGCACAGTTCGGCCCAGAGGCACTGCTATGCTGATTGTCCAAACTGTCAATCATCAGGTGTGCACAACCCCCCCACACATACACATACATACACACAGCAGGCAGAAAACCAGAACACAGGGGATCAGTGCACGCCTAGAAAATACCATGAGACATCCCCTTAAAAGGGCACAACATCCCCTTGACTGTGCGCCAGGCATGGCTCCATTCACTTTATAGTGGCTGTGTCTGGTATTGCAGCTCCCTACAGCTCAGTCTGGCTCATGTGCATGGGACAAATAATTTCCAGAACAGAACAATCATAGGATTTTTAAATAAGAAACAATTTACATTTATGGAGGCAATAATAATTCTACAATCATGTGTACAGTAATATGGACATAATTATACTGCTATGAATGCATTCAGAAGTGTACTTACAAAGTTTGAACAGAGTTCAGAGCACTGTAATTAAGCCATACTTTTCATCATTCACATGTGACCACAATGTCATACACTCCTATAACCATGTCATCCACCCTTCTTACTTTCCCATGACCCCTTTTCAGTGTGAAGTTTTAATCAAGATAATTATAGTATAATATATAATTAGCAAGACCTTGTAAAAGTAGAATATATAGCATAAGGATACAAAATAGCATTTTATATTTTGTGTATTATCAGTTCCCATGTTATTGCCACTGCACAACCTCCTCTGGATTTTTTTACCTGCTTTAAAGGGGTTCTCCATTGTTTATACCTATATTGTCCATGTTTTATTTTTTACTCTGGTCTATCATATTAATATACTCAGGGAATAACCATTTAGTAAATCACTATTTAATTCAGTCCTGGGAATAAAAAAAAACATTAAAAGGGATATCCAATTTAAAAAGCCCATTTGCACATACCACATTAGGGAATCGGAGTCACCTATCCAGGACCCTCATCTTTCAAGTGGAGTAGAGAGTGTTTTCAAAGAATGTCTCTTGTTCTGCATTGCACAGACTAACACTAATATGAATAGCTATTGTGTAATGCTCCATTTTCCCTGAGGAGGCACTGTGGGGAAACTGAACACTTGCTGACTGGTTTTCCCACAGTTTGCAACAGACTACAGATGTCCCATAAGAACAAATTTGTCCTAGCCTGATTTTCCTATGAGTATGTATAGGATTTACCAACTCTCCCTTTGTGGCTGATGTTGGAGGAAGGAATGATTGGGCATATTGGATTTCAACATGCCTGATCCTTTTTTTCAATGTCAAAATGCTGCCTACAGGTCAGATTATTTCCCACTTTTAGGTTGAGGGGAGAGATGAGACGTCTAGCTGGTAGCTATAAGAGCAGTGGCGTACCGCTAATGGCAGCAGGCCATGCGACTGCTATGGGGCCCGTGAGTCTTGTAGTAATGACATGGCAGGGGCGACACAGCACCTTTAATTGTGCTTGTGTTGCCTCTGCCATCATTACTAGCAGACCAGCCACACAGCGCTCTGCGCTCGTCCATGCCTGAAGACAGTGCTGGTGGGCGGCGGGGGCAATCAAGCAGCGAAGCGGGGGTGCAGGAGGGGAGCCCCAATGAAGGAAGGCCCCAAAGGGGGCCCCGATGAAGAGAGGCCCCGAGGGGGTCCTGATGAAGGGAGGTCACGAGGGGGGCCCTGGTGAAGGGAGGCCCTGATGAAGGGAGGCCCGAGGGGGGCCCTGATGAAGGGAGCCCTGGAAGGGGGCCCTGATGAAGGGAGGCCCAGAGGAGGGCCCTGATGAAGTGAGGCCCCGAGGGGGGCCCTGATGAAGCGCCAGCAATTAAACAGCTCCGGCAGAGCGGGGTGTAGGAAGGGGGCCTCGATTAAGTGCCGCCAATCAAACACCGCCAGAGGTCCTCCCTGTGGAGACGCTGGGGGAGCGGTCTGGGTCCCGATGGCGAGTAGGCTCCTCTGATAGTCCAGGGCCTGTGATGGCCATCAGACAAGCCGGTGGCCCTGCACAGCTGGACCGGACACAGGACAAGGGGCAGGTAAGTGAGGCTTGTCGCCAGATTCCCCAATCCCCATACTAAATATATTTCTAATGTGTCTTGTGTGTATGACTGTGTGTATATATATATATATATATATATATGTCTAATTTATGTGTTTTAAAGAAAGTGTTCAAATATGTACGTATGTCTGTATGTGTGCATATCTGTGTATCTGTTTGTGTATGTGCGTGTCTGTGTAATGTATGTGTGCATATCTGTGTACCATGTGCATGTGTGTATGTCTGCTTACCGTGTGCGTGCATGTCTGCTTACCGTGTGCGTGCATGTCTGCGTACTGTGTGCGTGCATGTCTGCGTACCGTGTGCGCGCATGTCTGCGTACTGTGTGCGCGCGCATGTCTGCGTACTGTGTGTGTGCGCATGTCTGCGTACTGTGTGTGTGCATGTCTGCATAATGTGTGTGTGCATGTCTGCATACTGTGTGTGTGCATGTCTGCATACTGTGTGTGTGCATGTCTGCATACTGTGTGTGTGCATGTCTGCATACTGTGTGTGCATGTCTGCGTACTGTGTGTGTGCATGTCTGCGTACTGTGTGTGCATGTCTGCGTACTGTGTGTGTGCATGTCTGCATACTGTGTGTGCATGTCTGCGTACTGTGTGTGTGCATGTCTGCATACTGTGTGTGTGCATGTCTGCATACTGTGTGTGTGCATGTCTGCATACTGTGTGTACATGTCTGCGTACTGTGTGTGTGCATGTCTGCGTACTGTGTGTGCATGTCTGTGTACTGTGTGTGTGTGTGCATGTCTGCGTACTGTGTGTGTGCATGTCTGCATACTGTGTGTGTGTGTACGTGTGTGTCTGCGTACTGTGTGTGTGCATGCGTGTCTGCATATGTGAAGGATGAGGGGACAGCCTGGGCCCTGTGTACTATACCTATATTTCTCTGCCGTATCTGTGCATCATGAATTTTGGTATGTGTTAAAGGGGCCACTGAGACTCTTTCGCCCGGGGCCCATGAAAACCTGGAGCCGGCCCTGGTTGAAAGCAATAATGGAGGAGGGAGAGTAATGTGACACTCCCTCTCCCATCATTCCTCCTCTGCGTCTGACGCAGCGACATGATGACGCGCCACACTGTGTCACAGAATGGAGCTGGCAGCTCCTGAGGTGATGAGAGAGACGAGCTGCAGAGACTGAAGCAGCGGGGAACGAGGAGCGGTAAGTATGTATTTATTTATTTATTTTTAAATCAGTGTATATTGATAATACTAGAGGATTGCGGGGGCCACATCTTACCCTATGGTGGGGGGGAGCTGCATTTTACCCTATGGGGGGCTGCATTATACTGCGTACAGGACCATGGGGAGTGCATTATGCTGCATACAGGACCATGGGGTGCATTATACTGTGTTGAGGACCATGGGGAGTGCATTATACTGTGTGGAGGACCATGGGGAGTGCATTATACTGTGCGGAGGACCATGGGGAGTGCATTATACGGTGTGGAGGACCATGGAGAGTGCATTATACTGTGTGGAGAACCATAGGGAGTGCATTATACTGTGTGGAGAACCATAGGGAGTGCATTATACTGTGTGGAGAACCATAGGGAGTGCATTATACTGCGTGGAGGACCATGGGGACTGCATTATACTGTGTGGAGGACCATGGCGAGTGTCTTATACTGTATGGAGGACCATGGTGAGTGTCTTACACTGTGTGGAGGACCATGGTGAGTGTCTTACACTGTGTGGAGGACAATGGCGAGTGTCTTATACTGTGTGGAGGACCATGGTGAGTGTCTTACATTGTGTGGAGGACCATGGCGAGTCTCTTATATTGTGTGGAGGACCATGGCGAGTGTCTTATACTGTGTGGAGGACCATGGCGAGTGTCTTATACTGTGTGGTGGACCATGGTGAGTGTCTTATGCTGTGTGGAGGACCATTGCGAGTGTCTTATACTGTGTGGAGGACCATGATGAGTGTCTTATACTATGTGGAGGACCATGACAAGTGTCTTATACTGTGTGGAGGACCATGGCGAGTGCATTGTACTGTGTGGAGGACCATGGTGAGTGTCTTACACTGTGTGGAGGACCATGGCGAGTGTCTTATACTGTGTGTAGGACCATGGTGAGTGTCTTACACTGTGTGGAGGACCATGGCGAGTGTCTTATACTGTGTGGAGGACCATGGCGAGTCTCTTATACTGTGTGGAGGACCATGGCGAGTGTCTTATACTGTGTGGAGGACCATGATGAGTGTCTTATACTATGTGGAGGACCATGGCAAGTGTCTTATACTGTGAGGAGGACCATGGCGAGTGCATTGTACTGTGTGGAGGACCATGGTGAGTGTCTTACACTGTGTGGAGGACCATGGCTAGTGTCTTATACTGTGTGGAGGACCATGGTGAGTGTCTTACACTGTGTGGAGGACCATGGCGAGTGTCTTATACTGTGTGGAGGACCATGGTGAGTGTCTTACACTGTGTGGAGGACCATGGCAAGTCTCTTATACTGTGTGGAGGACCATGGCGAGTGTCTTATACTGTGTGGAGGACCATGGCGAGTGTCTTATACTGTGTGGTGGACCATGGTGAGTGTCTTATACTGTGTGGAGGACCATGATGAGTGTCTTATACTGTGTGGAGGACCATGGCGAGTGCATTGTACTGTGTGGAGGACCAGGGTGAGTGTCTTACACTGTGTGGAGGACCATGGCGAGTGTCTTATACTGTGTGGAGGACCATGGTGAGTGTCTTACACTGTGTGGAGGACCATGGCGAGTCTCTTATACTGTGTGGAGGACCATGGCGAGTGTCTTATACTGTGTGGTGGACCATGGTGAGTGTCTTATGCTGTGTGGAGGACCATTGCGAGTGCATTGTACTGTGTGGAGGACCATGGTGAGTGTCTTACACTGTGTGGAGGACCATGGCGAGTGTCTTATACTGTGTGGAGGACCATGGTGAGTGTCTTACACTGTGTGGAGGACCATGGCGAGTCTCTTATACTGTGTGGAGGACCATGGCGAGTCTCTTATACTGTGTGGAGGACCATGGCGAGTGTCTTATACTGTGTGGAGGACCATGGCGAGTGTCTTATACTGTGTGGAGGACCATGGCGAGTGTCTTATACTGTGTGGTGGACCATGGTGAGTGTCTTATACTGTGTGGAGGACCATGATGAGTGTCTTATACTATGTGGAGGACCATGGCCAGTGTCTTATACTGTGTGGAGGACCATGGCGAGTGCAATGCACTGTGTGGAGGACCATGGTGAGTGTCTTACACTGTGTGGAGGACCATAGCGAGTGTCTTATACTGTGTGGAGGACCATGGTGAGTGTCTTACACTGTGTGGAGGACCATGGCGAGTCTCTTATACTGTGTGGAGGACCATGACGAGTGTCTTATACTGTGTGGTGGACCATGGTGAGTGTCTTATGCTGTGTGGAGGACCATTGCGAGTGCATTGTACTGTGTGGAGGACTATGGTGAGTGTCTTACACTGTGTGGAGGACCATGGCGAGTGTCTTATACTGTGTGGAGGACCATGGTGAGTGTCTTACACTGTGTGGAGGACCATGGCGAGTCTCTTATACTGTGTGGAGGACCATGGCGAGTGTCTTATACTGTGTGGAGGACCATGGCGAGTGTCTTATACTGTGTGGTGGACCATGGTGAGTGTCTTATACTGTGTGGAGGACCATGATGAGTGTCTTATACTATGTGGAGGACCATGGCAAGTGTCTTATACTGTGTGGAGGACCATGGCGAGTGCATTGTACTGTGTGGAGGACCATGGCGAGTGTCTTATACTTTGTGGAAGACCATAGGGAGTGCATTATACTGCATGGAGGACCATGGCAAATGCATTATACTGTGTGGAGGACCATGGTGAGTGTCTTACACTGTGTGGAGGACCATGGCGAGTGTCTTACACTGTGTGGAAGACCATGGTGAGTGTCTTATACTGTTTGGAGGACCATGGCGAGTGTCTTATACTGTGTGGTGGACCATGGCGAGTGTCTTATGCTGTGTGGAAGACCATTACGAGTGTCTTATACTGTGTGGAGGATCATGATGAGTGTCTTATACTGTGTGGAGGACCATGGCAAGTGTCTTATACTGTGTGGAACACCATGGCGAGTGCATTATACTGTGTGGAGGACCATGGTGAGTGTCTTATACTGTGTGGAGGACCATGGGTAGTGCATTATACTGAGTGGAGGACCATGAGGATTGCATTATACTGAGTGGAGCACCATGGTGAGTGCATTATACTGTATGGAGGACCATGGTGAGTGCATTATACTGTATGGAGGACCATGGCGAGTGCATTATACTGTGTGGAGGGTCATGGGCAATGTCTTATACTGTGTGGAGGACCATGGCGAATGCATTATACTGTGTGGAGGACCATGGGGAGTGCATTATACTGAGTGGAGGACCATGGTGAGTGCATTATGCTGTGTGGAGGACAATGGCGAGTGTCTTATACTGTGTGGAGGACCATGGCAAATGCATTATACTGTGTGGAGGACCATGGGGAGTGCATTATACTCTGTGGAGTGCGGAGAGGTGTGGGGCCATTATACTGTATATAGGCCCATTATACTGCATGGAGGTCTGTGTGGGGGTCACAGTTAGGGGATCATACTTTGTTGGGGTCACTATACTTTGCCTTGGTAGTTGAGGTGGGGTATAATAGGGTCATTATACTGCGCATGTGGAGGTATTCACCATGGGGGTATCATACTGTGTTTGGGGGGCACTTTTGTTGGCATCATACTTTATGGGGCAATGAAAGAGGGATCTAGGACGTTAGCAGGAGGAAAATTACTATGTAAAGGCTGGAAGGTTTTGAGAGCTGCTCTTCTGTGACCCCGACAATTATTTACTTTTTTTTTTGGGGGGGGGGCCCAATTAGAACTTCTGCTATGGGGCCCCATGATTCCTATGTGTGCCCTTGTATAAGAGTACTAGGTCATTTATTGAAGGTGTATGGTCTCTGTATTCCTCATATCCCCTATTCTTACCCAAGTAGTAGATGTAATTCCTAAGTTATATCTAGTAAAATAAAAGTTATTAGACACTTCGCTTATTTTATTCAAATAGTATTGTGGATGTGACTCGGCATTTTAATTTGTTCCAAAATTGATTTCTTTTGATCTGCATGATCCTCATTGTCTTAATTTTGATGTAAATTAAATCTAGCTGGGATTGTTACAACTAATGTTTAATTAATGATTCCTGATCCAAACTTCATTACAAGAGATGGTTTTCATTTAGATTTTTTTTTCCAAGGTGCATATAATGTAAGATACAACATAATCCTCAACCAGCATAGCGGCATGCCGTAACATTGACTTAGTCCTTGTAAAATTCCCTGAAGTTTTGATATCAGTCTGGGTTTTAACAGCTCATCTAGCGTGACCAGACCATTGCCCAGAATACAGCAGCCAGCCTGGCACATAATCATAAGCATGGAATAATCTACAGACTTTATTTCTTTTATGCAGAAAAATCCTGAACAAGTTTTATTCAACACAAGAATACATCAAAGAGGCTAACACAAAAAAAAAGCTATTGATTATCTATAGAATAGGTAATCAATGTGTGATTGGTCGAGGTTCCATCATTGGGACCTGCAGTGTTCATGAGGCTGATGGTCCAATTTAGCCATGTCACTACAATGGTAGTGCGCATGAGGGTCATTGAGAGAGGTATTGCTCTTGCATGGTTACAGGTCTAATAAACTGTGATAGAGAAGTGGTCCAATAGGTTCATTCACCCAAAGGTCCCTCCATTCGCATGCTCAATAGTGAATCTAGCTGTGGATCCCAACTGATTTATATCAATCATCTATCCTATGAATAAAGTATGGTGTTGTGGGTTTACCCCTTTAATAGAAATCTAAATTACGTATAACAGATTGAGAGCAGCTCGCTGTATGTTGGGTTTGATCTTAGCTACTGATGGATTTTTTGATAAACCTCTTAGCTTTTTCTAAAAATGAATTACAACGCCTCCTGATGAAGCCCGGTGTGGGTCAAACGAGCGTCAAAGTGCCTTTGCGCCCCCTCCTCTTTTGGCATCCTATTTGCATTATGTCTATATAGAGATACATTCGGCAGTTTATACCTGGGGCATGCTTTATTTCATGCAGCTTTGGTCTAAGCTTTCGTGTGGTTTTGACACTTGCATTGAAGTCACTATAGGTGTTGGCACTTAGTTAGCTTACATTCATATGTAGCCTTTTTCAGGCTTTTCTGTACTCTGTACTTTCCATGTACATTGATTTGCATTATTATATATTTATATATTTTTTCTAGGCAGGTGTGTGCACCTATTGGATCTACCTATAGCCATTGTGCTTTCTAAGTATGACCGATTTGTTTGTGGCCTATGTAATTATCATAGTATATCATTCATAAGGAGTGTTTTTGCTGGTGGGTTTCGCCTCTTCATATTAGGGATGTACTTTTCTCCACCTCATTCCTTATGTGTATCTTTTAGTCTGACCTTACCACATTGTTATCGTATTTATTTATTCATCAATAAACTTTACATATATTTTGTCTTTAATTAGTTGCCCTCCTTAGTTTTCTTTTCCTTTTTGGGTATTTTTTTTTTTTTTTAGAAAAGACTCTCTTTGGTTCTACATATTATATAATTGGGGCTTGGTAGAGACTATTATAGGTTGGCACATTGTCTCATATGTCTGTCATATAATTTTATCAGATCGAAAACAAATCAAGACCGTACTGATCCCTCCGCGCTAATGGAAACTACAGAGAAAAATGTATTTTTTTTTCTTCTCCAATAAATTGTTGAAACTGTTAATCATTATCTGAGGGCCCATAATAACTGTTTTGTTCTCTATGACAGTTTGAAGGAAAATATCTTCCAGAAAGTACTTTGGCAGCCGCTCTACTTGTTATTAAACTTGGAAAAACGGTTATGATTAATATAGATTACTAATTCCTTTTTTAATGCAGAAACGTGACAGAGACTAATTCACAGTCCTTCACTCCGGCTAGCGCAGGCTATTGTAAAATAAGGCTCCGTGTCATATCATATGGCCGCATTCTTCTCAGGAAAGCTACCACAGGTGCAGTTTAACATGCTAGTAATTCTATATATGAGTCTTTTGAAATAATAACATCTGCACGCATGTCTATAATACATTTAGAAGAAGTTGGGGTAATATAAAACTGAAGCTCATTTGTTGTCCTCTGCTGGCTAGACAAGGCTTGACGTGAACCTCTGAAACCACTTTAATCACTTTTGACTTTCATAGTCTGAGCTCAGACATGCAAAAAGAAAACAAACAGTAGCCGGCAGAGATAATGCGCCCTTCATCAAGTATCTAGCAAAGTGTAACCATCACATTAGAAATGATGCTCCGGAGATACAGATTCATTAGAAATACAGTAGGGATGACTGTATGTTATTACTTTATTTCCAGCCCATTATTGACCTTAAAAAGCTCCACTCTTTCCAATCTTTCCCCTTCTTATTGATTTTTAATAGCATAATTGTTAAAGTGAACCTGTCAGTTGATTCATGCTGCTCCAAACCACCAACAGAATTAATAAGAGCTTGGATGGGTGATTGATTTACTATGAAACGCTCCGGAATTCCTCTGTTTTCGATACATGATGTCCATTTATAATTCATAATCAGTTTTTAGATCCTATTCACTTTTTTTTATTCCCCAGCTCCATTCTGTACACTAGTGCTATGCATTTACCCCTCAGATCCCCCTTCTACATGTTCTCATACCTCCGTCTCCCCAGCAGTCAATGACTTTCTTTATTGACAATCCTGTTCTCAGTACATAAAAGGTTCAAGATCTCTAAGGTAAGTTTCTTCTCATCAATTAAACTTCACTGGTAAATGTAGCTCCAAAAGTGTGCCAAAAGTTGAATTTTAAGTTAAAGAAGCACTCCCATCTAGATTTTTTTTTATTAAAGGTGTGTATATGTGCATGTAGTGTAATATGAGCGTATTAATATACTCAACACTGCTTTACTCTCCAGTATCCAGTGTCGTTCTGCTTCTCTTCTCTGTGAGTTTGTTAACTGGTGTTAATAAAACATATTTTTATTAATTAGGTGTGCGCCTTCCTTCCCCCTTTTTGACTTTGTTGCCTCCATGCATGCTGTAGCCCCCTTATTTCCTATCATATATATAAATTAGACTCATAGTCTGGTGCACCCTACCCATAAATATCATTGTCTTCTTCTCCGTGATGTCACCATTTTGCAGAGAGTCTCTGAGTCACGCTGCTCTGCATGACCCGGAAGTGGCTTTTACAATGTAAGCCAATGGAGCGCCAGAACAAGGGTCAGAACGAGGCACCATAGGCTTACTTTGTAAAAGAGACTTCCATCTCACACATAGAGCATAGAGTGAGCCGGGTAGTCGGAGTTGCGGTTACGTCACTGAGAAGAGGAACAGAACAGCGCTGGACACCGGAGAGAGCAGCAGTAGGTGGGTAAATTAATACACTCACACTACACTACATGCATGTACACACATTTAATAAAAAATATAAATGGTAGTGCTTCTTTAAGGTACACCTTAGAAAACTGTAGGCCAAAAGCTTATTTGGCTGACTTTGCATTATCTCCTGACACCCCCATACACATAAATGCTCAACTTGGGGGAGATTCGGAAGGCCATAAATGTTGGCCAATAAAGCCAAAATCATCAGATTCAGCGACTTTTTATCAAATGTGTATAGGGATCCTTAGACATGCCATAACAATGTTATATCCAAATATGCCTATCTAAGAATACTGCAGCAGCAAGGCTACTGGACCCTCTTAGGCACCAAAACATAGGTGTGAATGCAACTTCTGCACTTACTATGGCTCAGAAGATATCAGAATTATTAAATATCCAGTAAGTAGTCTTGCATGTACAGAATATGCGTCCAACAACATGGTGTCATATTCTGATTTGCAAAGAATGTTTGCCATATACAGAAGATGTAAAATTAAGTTTACTCTTCCTGTGGCACATGGGTATATACTGTATAAAAGTATTTTGAAGACATCGAGCAGCAAAAACAAGAATGCGCACATGGATGGCATCGAATCAGTGGTCTACATCTAATTTATTCTACATGCCTGTCGAAACCATTCTTTTTTTTAGCATTTGCTCAGTCTTCCATGTTGCACTGAATACATCTCACATTGTAAAGGCAGTAGTGAGTGTCTTACCCTTTCATGGTCTGAATCATCAGCAAAAAGAAAATGATAACCGTCTTATGCATATATCAGTGATGCCATTGCAAATATACAAAATATATTCATGGCATTGTTTAGTATTCTTTGTTACCAAATGTATTCCAAATTAAAAAGAGCATTCAATGAAGTCATAAATGAGTCACATTTCAATGGAGACTCACAACATTCATTCCCATTGAATATTTCATTTTTTTCCAAATACATGTTAATGTCATTTTGCAGCTACCTTATAACAAGAACATTGGCTATACAGTAATTTATGAAAATTAATTCTAATAAATAATTTAACAGTAAAAATACTTTACTTAAAAGCATTGTATTACCTCGACTTTTTCCTAATTGAAGAGGTTTTTCAGTAGTAGGATAAAGGTGACCTAACCTTAGGATAGGTCACACATCAGACCAGTTAAAAGGGTTGTCCATTTTAAAACGAAAAGTCTTATTAATCCTCCCAGCGTGTGCTGCAAGGATTTGCCGGTTTCTGAGCCGGGAACGGCGGTGATGTATGAGTTATACATACTCCCGGCCAGAGCCCAACTAGTGGGCGCAGCATCGCTTCATATACTTGCATCGAGTGAGGCCGCGCCCAAGAGACAGCCATGCCCACTGGACGGCCACGTCACTAAATGGAGCGCGGCCTCACTCAATACAAGTGTATGAGGCGAGGCTGTGCCCACTAGTTGGGCTCTGGCAGGGAGAATGTATATCGCATAGCCGCTCCCGACTCAGAAACCAACGAATCCCCGCATCGCAGAGTGCATGTGCTGGGGGAATTCACAAGTCTGCAGTCACTCAGATTGACTGCAGACTTATTGATTTAGACCAGACAACCTCTTTAAGGTCCAGCTTCACACACTAGACCAGAACTGTTTCTCTAAACTTTGTATTATTGCCATGAAATGTATTGTTGCTCTCTCTCATACAAGTGAATAGAACAAGTAAGTTATGTCCTTCTCAACATAAGAAACCTGGTCATTTTAACAGTCTTAAACCAGCAAGTGAAATGGTAATTGAAAAATTTTAGTTTTCATACAATATATTTAAATGAAGTTAACCGAAAAAAAAATGAACTGGAGGATAAGTAGGTATACATGCAATGTGTAGGAGCATGTTCAGACTGGCCATTAAACAGACAAAACCTAAGACAGAAACAAAATGAACATATACCCTGCTGTAAGTATATAAGTAAAAGCTATAGTGCACTATTGCTTTTACTTACAGCAGGGTATCTGTTCATTTGCTGGTCTTCATTCTATAATTTTGATCCATTCTCTGTTTTCTCTGCTACAGATCGAGCAGTGATCTAAATGTTGATCTCTCTCCTACATCACTGATTGACAGCTTTATGTGTACACTATACATTGACAAAAAGCTAAGTGGCTAATTTAATGGGGTTACACAGATTAACTGGTCTGGCTTGCACAAGACAACTAGTCTTCTAGTGATAATCTTCTGCTAATAAAACACTGATTTTATTGAAACAGCAGCACACAGCCCAATAAGTGACTCATCACTGTTATCAGGCTCTCTTGCCCTACGTTATGCTGCTATCGGATTACATAGAAAAAAAACTGCTGACAGATCATATTTTAAGCACCATTCCTGCATTATGAGCTTTTTTCAGTAATGAAATGGTGCTACTAATCTAAGGTCCCTGCCCTTAGTCTTATTCTTACCCCCTAAAGTCTTCACCTTTTATCAGCACAGCTCTGGTCCCGAGGTGTCATTTTGTGACCACAACTTCTGGTTAACCGAAAGTAACTGTCACAAGTGCTCAATACAAGTCTATGAGAGCCTTATACTTGAAAAATGACCTCTGGCTCACCCGGCAAACACGGGAGCAATCTGGATGGTTACAACCTGTGGAAGACCGACTGGAGCGGGACTGATAGAAGGCGAAGACGGCGACGGTAAGTATAAGACTAGGGGCAGGGAACTTCGATGAGAAGCACCACTCTAGCGCTGCAATAAAAAAAATGTTGGAGTAGTGCTTTAAAGGGAGCAACTTTTTAGTTATATTTCAATTGCTTTAAAGCCTTATCACTTATCAAACATTGCACTACAAATTACTTTACATAGTCCCTTATCACTTTCTATATTTATTCGATTAAAAGTAAGGTTTGCTTTATGGGGTAATGGTAATTAAAGATATCTATGCCATAAATAAAATAAAATGATCAGCTCTAATCTGGAAGCAACTGCTCAATTTCCCAGCAAAGTCACCACAGGAGAAATGAAACATTAATATGTTGTCATGTAAAGCATGCACAAGTCCTCCAAAGACAGAAACTCTTGGCATTCATTATTACCTCTGTAAGTTGAGGAAGGTTCCAACATAGGGGCTTCTTTCAAATGCTCTAATACAATATTTAAAGAGTTTATCTCAACTTCACTAATAGTTAAAGGAAATCAGTCATGTACAATGATGCTACTAATCTGCAGATATGGGGATAATCTGCAGGTTACTAGTGTTCTGATACCATGCAGTGCCCACACTGAGAGCTCCACTGCCGGGAGGAAATAAACTTTATTCCCCCCTGTAATGCTGAGCCGGCTGTTAGTCAATGCCCGGAGCATGGTTACAGCCGCTGCTTTTTATACACTCAGTGGTGACTAAAACCGTACCAACACCACCTCTGTGACTGAAAGAGCGAGGCAGCCAAGGGGAATAAAGTTGATTTCCTCCTGGCAGCGGGGCTCTCAGTCAATCTTCAGGAACACTCCATCCTATAGAAAATAGGAGGTGAGGAGGCAGTGGAGCGTTCCTTCAGAGGTGACATGAGAAAATCTGTTTAAGCAAATAATATTTATTTATATATTTATTTTACTCACTTAGGCTGTGTGCCCATGATGCGTTTTTTAAGCGTTTCCGCAGCGGCAAAAACGCTGCAGAAACGCTTAAAAAACGCATGGTAGAAGGCCTGCCATGGTCCCCAATGATAATCCGCATGTGCTGTGCACATGCTGCTGAAACTTCCGCTGCGGATTATCATTGCGGAAAAAAACGCAGCACTACCAATTATTTTGCGGAAGTGCTGCGCTTTTGCCGCCATTGACTTGCATTGAAACGCATGGATTACGCATCACTGCATATGTAGATGCACATTCCACGTGTTTCAATGAGCGGATAGTACCCGGGTCTGGAGGAGAGGAGACTCTCCTCCGGACCCGGGTACCATAGAACCTGTGAAAAAAAGAATAAAATAAAAAATAAATGTTATATTTACCTTCTGATGGCCCCCGCTGCGCTCGTCCTCCCTTGCCGGCAGATCGCGGTGGACTGAAGGACCTGCGCTGACGTCATAGTCATGTGACGGCAGGTCCTTCAGTGCAGTGTACCGCGAGCTGCCGGCAGCCAGGAGGGATCGAATAAAGACTCCGGGGGCCATCGGAAGGTAAGTATAGATTTATTTTTTTATTTTTAACCATTCTTTAAGGTCACACTATATAAATCCATGCCGTTTGCATGGATTTATATAGTGTGACCAAGTTGACAAGCACTTTCCAAGTGATGCTAAAATCGCTTGGAAAGCGCTTGCCAACCCGCATGCGGAAATACATGTGAAGAACGCTTCACTTATTCTTGTCCCTGGCAGGAAAAAAGCATGTACAATCCGCATGCGTTTTTTCTGCCAGGGAGATGCAGAAACGCTCAGGAAAAATCTGGAGCATTTCTGCATTGTGGGCACATAGCCTTATATAGCACCATTAATTCCCCAGCACTTTACAGACATTATGGGCACTGTCCCCATCGGGGCTCACAATCTAGATTCCCTATCAATATGTCTTTGGAGTGTGGGAGGAAACCGGTGGAAACCCACACAAACACACGGAGAACACACAAACTTCTTGCAGATGTTGTCCTTGGTGGGATGTGAACTCAGGACCCCAGCACTGCAAGGCTGCAGTGCTAACCACTGAGCCACCGTGCGACCGTGCTGCCCGTAATACCTTTCGTCTGTAATACAACAAGCCCTCCTATTGTGTATAGGGTTGCCCATAATAAATCACCAATTTACTAGAGTAGGTGGTAAGTTTACCTAATATGAAAATGTACATATCTGTTTCCTGTGATATCATTGCACTGTTCAAACATTAAACTCCTCTATTAAAATAATGTTTTTTTATCAGCTTAAAACAGGATGTACATTAGAATCGCTACATTATTTAGTCCAAATAGAGCAAACAGCTAATAAGTAAAGTATTTATCTATCCATTCATCTCACTGGCCTGAACTAAGCTAATTATATTACACAAATTGATTTTATTGAATTGGCTTACAGAGCTAGTGGAATTCCGAGATATTTATTTTATGCAAACCGAACACATTCACATTTATGAAAAAATGCATTCAATCAAGTTTACCCTGTGTTAATAATTTCATTTACTGTAAAACCTATTTTCCGTGGTTGCTCATTGTGAATGGGTCTTTTAAAACTTGGTGACGTTCTCACACTATTTTGCAGAGGATTACTGCGCTTTGCAGATTACATACTGACATTTTAAATTATCCTCATCATTTCTTGCACTTATAAAAAAGTTACATTTTCACATGTTTGAACAAAACTCTAGATTTGACAGTTTTGTCTGGATCATTGTTTCTAACTGTTACTCTGGGTCACACTATATAGTCAGCACATTGGGCAAATGTTCAGGGGTCTCCACCACTTTGGGGGCCTGTAAGGTCTTCACAATCCTGTCTACTAGAGACGAGCAAATCTTTTGAAATTCAAATTCGCAGACTTCGACAAATTTTCCAAAACACTTGATTCCCGGCGAGAAAAACATGTTTTGTATGCAAAATAGAATATCATAATTACTTAATTACTGCGGCTCCAGTGTGACCGCTCTGCTACTCTCCACTGGTCTTTGCGAACATGGCTGTATGGGTGGTGTCTCATCTACAGCACACGACCACTGCAGCCAATCAGCATAAGATTGCTGAGCCAGTGATCGTCTGTGGTGGTGAGGTGTAGTAGACAGGATGTTAGTCTACAAAGCAATGCAATGTCTACAAAGATCAGTGTGGACCATCAAAGAGGGGGCATTGAAATGGCAGGAGGTAAATAATGCTGAGATTCTCAGTTTGATGAAGATCAGGCTTCCTACCTTAGGCAAACCACTTAGCAGACACATCTTTTCCCACATCTTTGATATGTTAATTTAATTTACATAGTTTATAAGGCCGAAAAAAGACAAGCGTCCATCCAGTTCAGCCTATTTCTTGTGCACTGCAGCTATTCCGCAGCGTTGATCCAGGGGAAGGCAACAAAAAACCATGCGGTATAGGCCAATTTACATCATTGAGGAAAAATTCACTTCCCGACACCAATCTGGCAGTCAGATTAAATCCCTGGATTAATTAACTAAGCATAAGATGTAATTTTATTGTTCTCAAGAAAGGCGTCCAGGCCTCTCTTGAACTCATTAAGTGAGTTGGACATCACCACTTCCTCTCCCAGAGAGTTCCAGAGTCTCACGGCTCTGAACGTAAAAAATCCCCTTCTATGCTGGTGCAGGAACCTCCTTTCCTCCAGACGCATAGTGTGCCCCCTCGTCTTTGTCACCATCCTTGGTATAAACAGGTCATGGGAGAGATCTCTGTACTGCCCCCTGATGTATTTATACATGTTTATGAGGTCTCCCCTAAGCCTTCTCTTTTCCAACGTAAATAGGCCTAATTTTAACAACCTCTCTGGGTATTCTAGGCCCTCCATTCCCTTTATTACCTTAGTCGCCCTCCTTTGTACCCCCTCTAGCTCCAATATGTCTTTCCTGAGCACCGGAGCCCAGAACTGTGCACAATATTCTAAGTGCGGCCTTACCAGCGCTTTATACAGAGGAAGAACAATGTTCTCATCATATGCCCCTATTCCTCTTCTGATGCATGCCATGACTCTATTTGCCTTCGCAGCTGCTGCCTGACACTGGGCACTCCAATTTAATTTGCTATTAACCAAGACGCCCAGGTCCTTCTCCATGTCAGATTTCCCCAACGGTTTCCCATTTAATATGTATGGGTGACTGCTGTTTTTCTTTCCCATGTGCATGACCTTACATTTATCGGCATTGAACCCCATTTGCCATTTTTTGGCCCAACTCCCCAATTTATCTAAATCCTCCTGTAGCTGTGCCCTATCCTTATCTGTATTAACTACTTTACAAAGTTTAGTATCATCTGCAAATATTGCTATTTTACTATGCAACCCTTCCACTAGATCATTAATAAATATATTAAATAATATAGGGCCCAAGACAGACCCTTGAGGCACCCCACTAGTAACCCTGACACACCCTGAGCTTACTCCATTGATAACCACCCTCTGCTTTCTATCACTCAGCCAGCTATTTACCCACTTGCACACATTATCCCCCAGACCAAGCATTCTCATTTTATAAACCAACCTTTTGTGTGGCACAGTATCAAACGCTTTGGAGAAGTCAAGGTATACAACATCCACTGACTCTCCCCTGTCCAGCTGTGAGCTCACCTCCTCGTAGAAGGCGATCAGGTTTGTTTGGCAGGAGCGATCCCTCATGAATCCATGTTGATATGGAGTTAGACAGTTATTATCATTAAGATATTCTACAATAGCATCTCTAAGAAATCCTTCAAACAATTTACCCACAACAGACGTTGAGCTGACTGGTCTATAGTTCCCAGGGTCACTTTTAGACCCCTTTTTGAATATTGGTACCACATTTGCTTGGCGCCAGTCTAGTGGGACAGTCCCTGTCCATAAAGAGTGCTTGAATATAAGATACAGCGGTCTGTCTATCACATTACTTAATTCTTTTAGTACCCGGGGGTGTATGCCATCTGGGCCTGGTGACTTGTCTATTTTGATATTATTTAGGTGTTTCTGAACTTCCTCCTGGGTTAGGTGGGTGATATTTAGCGGAGGGTTTACTTTATCACTCTGCATTTCCTCCGATAAATTGTTTTCTTTTGTGAAAACAGTGGAGAAGAAGCTATTGAGTAGGTTTGCTTTACCCTCATCGCCCTCTATGATTTTACCCAGGTTATTTTTCAATGGGCCAACTCCATCAGTTTTAATCCTTTTACTGTTTATATAGTTAAAGAACAGTTTGGGATTCGTTTTACTTTCCTTGGCAATTAGTCTCTCTGTCTCCTCTTTTGCTATTCTTATTTGTTTCTTACAGATTTTGTTTTTTTCCCTATAAGATATTAGCGCTTCCTCGCTGCCTTCATGTTTAAGTTTACCGAAAGCCCTTTTTTTGCTTTTCATTGCCCTCTTGACTTCCTTATTTAGCCACATTGGCTTCCTCCTATTCCTAGCCCTTTTATTCCCATAAGGTATGTACCTTCTACAGTGACTATGTAGGACTGTTTTGAAAATTTCCCATTTTCTATCCGTGCTCCTATTACTAAAGATACTATCCCAGTCTATAAGGTGAAGGGCATCTCTTAGCTGATCAAACTTTGCCCTCCTGAAGTTCAATGTTTTTGTGACTCCCTTGCTGGGCACCCTACTGAAGCACATGTGGAATTGTATAATGTTGTGGTCACTATTTCCCAGGTGCCCCCGACCTGCACCTCAGTTATTCTGTCTGGCCTGTTAGTTAATATTAAGTCTAAAAGGGCCGTCCCTCTAGTTGGTTCCTGCACAAGTTGTGACAAATAATTGTCTTTGATAATTGACAGAAACCTGTTTCCTTTCTGAGATCTACAGCTTTCAGTTTCCCAGTCTATGTCGGGGTAGTTGAAGTCCCCCATAATAATCACCTCGTCATTTTTTGCTACTTCGTCTATTTGTCTCATTAATAGACTTTCCGTGGCTTCTGCTATATTTGGTGGTTTATAACAGACTCCTATGATAATTTTATTATTGTTTTTTGCCCCATGTATCTCCACCCATAAGGACTCGACCTCCTCATTTCCCTCCCATACATCCTCCCGTATTGTAGGCTTTAGACACGTCTTTACATATAGACAGACTCCACCCCCTTTCCGACTTCTTCGATCCCTTCTAAACAGACTGTAACCATGTAAGTTAACTGCCCAGTCATAGCTTTCATCTAACCATGTCTCGGTTATTCCCACTATGTCATAGTTACCTGTAAATATTTCTGCTTTCAGTTCATCCATCTTGTTTGTCAGGCTCCTGGCATTTGCTAGAATGCAGTTTACACGATTTTGTTTTGTTCCAATCTTCTCCCTGTGGATTGTATTAGAAATTTTCTTACCTCCCTTCCAAGTATCTTGTCTTGGACCTTCTTTGTCGCACTTCATATCTTTCATTAGTATGTTCTCTGGTTGCATGTTCGTGTCCGGCATTTTTCTTCCCATCCCCTCTTCTTCTAGTTTAACGCCCTCCTGATGAGTGTTGCAAGTCTCCTGGCGTATGTGTGTTTCCCGGGTTTGTTGAGGTGTAGTCCGTCTCTGGCAAGGAGTCCGTCATAGAGGTAATTCACACCGTGGTCCAGGAATCCAAATCCTTGTTGTCTGCACCATCGTCTCAGCCAGTTGTTCACATCAAGGATCCTGTTCCATCTCCTGACGCCATGCCCGTCTACTGGAAGGATAGAAGAAAAAACTACCTGCGCATCCAATTCTTTTACTTTCTTCCCCAATGCTTCAAAGTCCTTGCAGATTGTCATTAGGTCCTTCTTTGCCGTGTCATTGGTGCCAACATGTATCAGAAGAAATGGGTGGACATCCTTGGAACTGATGAGCTTCGGTATTCTATCGGTAACATCCTTGATCTTCGCCCCTGGGAGGCAGCATACTTCTCTTGCGGTTATGTCCGGTCTGCAGATAGCTGCTTCTGTTCCTCTCAGTAGTGAGTCTCCCACCACCATCACTCTTCTTCCCTTCTTGGCTGTCCTTTTTCTTGTCACTTCTGGGTGTTTCTGGGTGCTCTTTTCTTTTTTGCTTGCTGGTAGTTCCTCATCCTTAGGTGTGCCATCTTCGTCCTCCACAAGTCCTTGGAATCTGTTTCTCAGTTGTGTGGTTGGTGGTGTCTCCATGGTCTTCTTGCTTCTTTTGGTCACTTGCCTCCATTTGTCTGCCTCTGGAGGTTCTCTGACGCTTCCTTCACTTTCCGTGACCAGTAGTGACGCTTCTGTTCTGTCTAGGAAGTCTTCATTTTCCTTGATGAGTTTTAATGTCGCAATTCTTTATTCCAGCCCACGCACCTTTTCTTCTAAAAGAGCCAGTAGTCTACACTTCTGGCAGGTGAAGTTGGTTTCAGCTTCTGGTCGACCTGTGAACATGTAGCACATGTTGCAGCTCACCATGTAGGTTGTCACATCTGTCATGCTGCTCCTTGTCCCTGCTGACTGGATGTCTGTCTTCTTTCTTGTGATACCCTAGGATAAACAAATTAAACAAATTCGCGCGCCGTGGGGCGCACGGTTTGGCGATGCTTTCCAAGCAGCTGATCCCGGCTGTACCCAACGATCTTCTAGCTGAAGGAGACTCTTCGCTTTTCCCAGAAGGCACCTGGAATATGCAAATTGTCCTCTTCAAGCTTCAATCCCTGGTTTGGCGATGCTTTCCAAGCAGCTGATCCCGGCTGTACCCAACGATCTTCTAGCTGAAGGAGACTCTTCGCTTTTCCCAGAAGGCACCTGGAATATGCAAATTGTCCTCTTCAAGCTTCAATCCCTGGTTTGGCGATGCTTTCCAAGCAGCTGATCCCGGCTGTACCCAACGATCTTCTAGCTGAAGGAGACTCTTCGCTTTTCCCAGAAGGCACCTGGAATATGCAAATTGTCCTCTTCAAGCTTCAATCCCTGGTTTGGCGATGCTTTCCAAGCAGCTGATCCCGGCTGTACCCAACGATCTTCTAGCTGAAGGAGACTCTTCGCTTTTCCCAGAAGGCACCTGGAATATGCAAATTGTCCTCTTCAAGCTTCAATCCCTGGTTTGGCGATGCTTTCCAAGCAGCTGATCCCGGCTGTACCCAACGATCTTCTAGCTGAAGGAGACTCTTCGCTTTTCCCAGAAGGCACCTGGAATATGCAAATTGTCCTCTTCAAGCTTCAATCTCTGGTTTGGCGATGCTTTCCAAGCAGCTGATCCCAGCTGTACCCAACGATATTCTAGCTGAAGGAGACTCTTCGCTTTTCCCAGAAGGCACCTGGAATATGCAAATTGTCCTCTTCAAGCTTCAATCCCTGGTTTGGCGATGCTTTCCAAGCAGCTGATCCCGGCTGTACCCAACGATCTTCTAGCTGAAGGAGACTCTTCGCTTTTCCCAGAAGGCACCTAGAATATGCAAATTGTCCTCTTCAAGCTTCAATCCCTGGTTTGGCGATGCTTTCCAAGCAGCTGATCCCGGCTGTACCCAACGATCTTCTAGCTGAAGGAGACTCTTCGCTTTTCCCAGAAGACACCTGGAATATGCAAATTGTCCTCTTCAAGCTTCAATCCCTGGTTTGGCGATGCTTTCCAAGCAGCTGATCCCGGCTGTACCCAACGATCTTCTAGCTGAAGGAGACTCTTCGCTTTTCCCAGAAGACACCTGGAATATGCAAA